>NW_026575044.1:0-10000000 GCF_905146905.1 Nyctereutes procyonoides
CAGTGATTTCACTTACATCCTAATGAATATTAAGAACTTAATTCCCTGTACAGATCAAAGTTCACAAAAATATCAGTCTATCCTGTGTTCCTAAGACTCTTGCAATCTTAGTCACAAACACTCAGTTATATTTTGGGAGAATTATTCCTTTGATGCACATTCTTTTATATCATATTTTAGATGCCAGTTTGTTAAGCAACTGTATTCCTATATTATCAATCTAGAAGCATCACAAAGAACTCTTAACAGAGTACCATCTCCAGTCACCAAATGACCAAAAGTTAGCTTTGTTAAATTGCTCAGCTTAAGTTCCTTATCTATTATATTTCCAAAGAAAGACCACTATCATAAGGAACTAGGGTACAAGCCTGCATAGCACTGTCAAGCGCCTGGTAAATCTGCTGTGACTGCAGAATTCACAGTGTCCTTATTTTAGGGAATGCAGATTTTTATTCTTTTTTCAATTCTTGCATAGTTATTTTGACTTTGTTTCATTTTCCAAACATTTCTTGTCTTAGGATTTCTAATGTATGATTGACATTTATTAGTTTTAGGAGGTTCAATGTGAAATATTTCTCCCATCAGTTTAATAGTTACTTTATCTTCTCTTGACCTTGAATAGCATCTTTTCCTTCTAGTGTCACATCCATTCCCTGTTCTGTATTTATGTCTTCCTCACCTGTGTCCTTTGTTTCCCTTGACTCCAATAGGTCAGGGTCAGGTTGGTTTAGAGCCAAACTGTCCTGGCCCCGTTTCCCACATTATGTATCACAGGCGGACAAGGCAAAAGGCTATGGCCTAAAGGTCCTATGTCGGGCAGCCCTGGTGGCGCAGTGGTTTCGCACCCCCTGCAGCCCAGGGTGTGATCCTGGTAGACCCGGATCAAGTCCCACATCAGGCTCCCTGCATGGAGCCTGCTTCTCCCTCTGCCTGTGTCTCTGTCTCTGTGTGTCTCTATGAATGGATAAATAAAATCTTTTAAAAAAATAAAAATAAAGGTCCTATGTCCTTGTACCATGGGCTTAGCCAAGGTCCTAGCAGTAATAGAGATATTTGGGTTCCATTACACCAAATATATTCTTAGGAACATGTTTTCCTTCTGTTACAGGGGGGCTTTCTGTGATCTGTAAGCTCCAATTTCTTTTGATATCAGGGAACCATAGAAGTGTAATGACCCACTGTCACGTTCCCTCCTTCAAGTGCCAATGTTTATTTCATGGGTGCCTGAGGAATCACAACCATCAGGATGCATGCTGTCTACTACTTCCGGTGAGGTTGCCTGTTTGTTATCTCAGGTGACTGGCGTTGTCCTGACATTATAGCTATTTCAACAGTATTCCGCATATCAGCCAACCTGAACTGCACTGATGCACAATCTACAGTGGGAAAAATGCTGTCATTTAGTGTTCATGATTTTTAGCATTTTCTCCAACTGCTTCTCGTTGAATTTCCTTTGTTCTGTTTACTTCCTTTTTTTTTTATTCAGAGGCAGAGAGAGAGAGAGAGAGAGAGAGAGAGAGAGAGAGAGAGAGAGAGAGGCAGGCAAAGTGGCAGAGACATAGGCAGGGTGAGAAGCAGGCTCCATGCAGGGAGCCCGACGTGGGACTCCAGGATCACACCCCAGGCTGCAGGCGGCGCTAAACCGCTGCGCCACCGGGGCTGCCCTGCTCTGTTTACTTCCATGTGAAATTAATTTGTTTTACAGTATAATGCTGATTTATGCATCTGTGCACCCAGTGATGACAAGGGTGCCATTGCATACATGTTAAATAGAAATCATTTGGTCTCAAAAAGCTTTTTAAATTAATGCGATTTCATTCATTTGTTATTGAGAAAAAACAGCTGCCATCATTTCTCTAACTAAACCACCTACCAGTCCAGCAAGGAACTGTAAGGGCTTCCTTCCATTTGGCAAATCTGTTTTTGGCATAGGTTATAAATTGAGTATAAGCAAAGATGGATAAAATGAAGCACAGTTTGGGCACTATATCTGGTTTGAAACACCTGAACATTCAATTTCAAGCTATAGGCTACTGCAATTGTAGACTCCAGCATAAACAGGAGAGGTTTTATCAACATAAGTTCCCACATTCATGGGGGTAGAAATCTGTGATATGAGAGAGAAGTCCAATGTATACTGTATATCATGGAAAATAGTGTGTTCTCTGCTAAGTTTCCTATGTGTCCTTTATATACCCTATAGGTGTCTCTGCTCTTTTAAAATCTGGACTTGGGTTCATGGATCTATCGTTCATCTTTTAATAGGTCAGTATGGACAAAACAGTGCAATTCGGCAGTGTTGAAAGCAACATAAGTTTTTGCTTAAGCAAGCCATTACACCTTTCAGTTGATTCAGAGGCAGTGGGTTTGCAGGGTGAATGGAAGGTCCACATTATACCTTGTTCTTTAGCATATTCTTGTATTAGCTTTCCTGAAATGGGTCCTGCGATGTCTTTTTTATGACAGTTGGGATACCATTGTAAGCCATCCACACCTTTAATGCTCCGATGGTAGGTTCTGATCATTTTTTTCCGTGAGGATAAGATAATCCTATTCCTGACCATGTGTCTACAATGATGCATAGATACAGTTTATTCTTGGATATAGGCAGGGGTTCTATACAATTATTTGTATAATTTGAAAGGATCTGTCAGTTTTGATTGAATTATTGATCTGGATTATTCATTAATGACTTCCAAGACTTAAATTTTTAACAATTCTCATTTTTAATTTGAATTTGGATGTATTTGGTAGATACATACATGTTTCTTTTCTCTAACCATATTCTCCTTCTGTGTATGCTAGCATGACCTGTTTGGTCATGTGCCCACATGATGGTCTGCATCAATTGGCATCAATGTCTGTTCAGATTTTACATTCTACTGTCCTTCTTGATTTTGTCTGATTGTTTTAGTTTCTTACACAGCTATGAATCATTATTTTTTGTTAAATTTTATGAATCTTTACCTCATTCATTTTCCTAGTAAGATTGTGTACCTGGTTATTAAATTTGGTTATTTCAGAGTGGTCCTTTTGATATGCAGAGAGAGGTGTGATGAATATGGAGATGCCATCCAGTTCTATTTTCTGCAATATATCCTTACCCCATATGTTCTTATCTCCTATTTTCCGGTCATTTCCTGCCATGTTCCTGACCAATGAGCTATTCCATTAGCTACTGCCTGTGAGTCCAGGAAAAGATACATTTCATTCTGATTTTCTTTAGTAGATAGCCAATTTTATGGCTATTTGTTCAGCATATTGTTCTGATTCTCCCCAGCCTTATTCTGTGTTAGACCATGATTAGCCATAGCCTGCTAGTGTACTCTGAATGGTGTCATGGAGGCTGATCCATCTGTAAACCATGCCTTATTGAGTGCTGTGGACCAGGGTGGTTCCATTGCCCAGCTGCTTGACTTGACTAGGCTCACCTCTTGGAAATTTCAGCAATTCCACCATTGGGATCACTCAGATTTCTTTCATTAATGCAGAGGGTCTACCTTCCATCTATACATCCCATTAAGAAATATACCATTTCCATGCATGTGTGCCACAGTTCAGGGTAGCCATGGACCTAGAACATGGCAATGGTCTTGAAAGGCTGAGTTAGAGGAATGGCTCTTGGGAAAAGGGGATATGTGGATTTATAAGCCCTAAACTACCCAATGGCCTATGTTTCACTTGAATGAAGAGCTCAAATGAATGGACCACATTGGCAGGGTGGGGCCCCCAGGCTGGCCATGGTATCATCTAATAAGGGACTCGTAAGAGCAAGGATTGCTGGAGTAGCCCCAGAATCCTCAGGAATCAGGAATCAAGTCCAAATGAGGACTCACTGTACCCAATACACAGCTGGTGCTTCAGAGTGATTTTAATGATGGACCCACTCCACACCAGAGCCAGGTGTCTGGGACGAGGTAGCAGCTTCACAGGCCTAAAGGTCCTGGCTCTCTCAGGCATTCTGAAGGGGATAAACTGTGTGTGCTCAAGCAACATAGCTCAGAGTAAGGAGGTACCTGTAAAGGGCCAGGATCTGGGGAGGCCATGTCAAAGGAGCAGGACTTTGTGAATGCAGAGCATCTGCTTTATTTCAATTCCTAATATTCACAAATGTGCCCATGCCCCCCTGAAGACAGGGCTGGAGGAATCTGGAAAGGCTTCCAAGTCAGGGCCAGGCTGGATGGCCAGAGTCTCTCCATTAAGTGACACTTGTTAGTCATTATGCATCCAGCTGCCAGTTTAAAACTGCCTCATCCGAAAGATTTTGGCAGGTGGGCTCCTGCTGCCCAAGAAGCTCTGCAGGTGGTTGGGGACCAGCCTGAACTGAACAGGCCTAGAGAGCCCCAGCTGCCCAAGGGCTGCTGCTGGGTGCATACTATACATATGTGAGCCAAGCAAGTCAGGATCACCAGGCACCCATTGAGAGAAAGTGTCAGGAGAAGCTTAGTCATGAGTTTGGGCTATTGTGGGTGCAAGGCATCTGCTTAATTCTTAGGCTAACTTATACAAATGTGCATATTCTCGGGAAGGTAGAGCAGGTTGGAGCCAGTCTGACTGGCAGGGTATTTTACAGTAAGTGATGACTGGGAGCCTTGACTGCTGGAGAATCCCTGGGCCCATCAGCCACACTGACTGTTTCATGTTAAAGCTGATGCTTTGGAAAGATCTTCAGGGTGTGGGCTCCCTCTGCCCTGGAGGCTCTGGAAATAATTGGGGATGTGTCCTATTTCCACAGTTCTAGAATGCTGGTACTGCCCAATGGTGTCTGTTGCAGTTCATGCTGCACAGGTGTAGTCTGTAAATTTTCCTCCTGGAGGCAGATCTGGGAAAGTCTGGACTTCCTTTTCAGTGTGGGGCTAGGCAGAGTAACTGGAGTGGCCTTTAGCAAGAGACACCTGGGAGCCTGTATTGCTGTAGAAGCCCAGGACCCCATCAGGAGGCCAGTCCAAATGGCGGCTGACAGTTACCAGCACAGCTGAAGCCTCAGAAAAATTTTGGCAGTGGGTTTTCTCCACACAGAAGGCCAACAGATTTGAAGTGACTGGCCTGAGAACCTTAGGCCTTTGGGGATCCAGTAGCCATGTGCCAGCTGATAGGGTCCGACTGTGCTTATGATAGCCACTCAGGGCAGGATAGCCAGGGTATTCAATCGGGGAACGTTGGGCAGGCCTGGGCACAGGAAGGCATCCATTGGCAGTACCCTACACAAATGTGCATGTTTCCCCCGTAGGTAGAGCTGGAGGAGTCTGGACTGTCTTGCCAGAGTGGCACAAGAGGAATTACCAAGTTACACTCCAATATGTGATTCCTGAGAAACTTGATTCCTCCAGGAGCCCAGCACCCCATCGGGCAGCCAGTCCACAGAGTAAATCACAGCTGCTAATTTCACCTGGAAGCAGACATTTTTCTGTGGGTCGTCTCTCTACCCTAGAGGCTAGCAAGGGTGAGGATCCTACTTAAGCTCCACAGGCCCGGAGGCCCCAGTCAGCCAAATACTGTTGACAGAGTGTGGATGGTGCATGCATGGGTCACACAAGACAGGGTAGCCAGGGACCTGAGCAGGGCAATGTTAGGCGAGGTCAGGTGACATGACAGGGCTGGAGGTAGACGGCCTGGCATCTGCTGAATTCCAGTGGACATTCTACACAAATGGGTATATTCCCACTGAAGGCAGAGCTGAAGGAATATGAATTTGCCTCACCATGGTAAAGCTGGGTGAGGTGGCTGAGGTACCCTCCAATAAGACACCTGGCAGTCTTGATGGCTGCAGAAGCTGGTACACCATCAGGCAGCCTGTCTAAAAGGCTGTTTAAGGTGGAACCTCAGAGAGATTTTTTGGTGGTGGGATCTCTCTATGCTGGAAACTGCCAGGAAGTCAGGAACCTGCCTGTTTTCCATGGCCTGGAGGGGCCAGCATCCAAGGGCCTGCTGACAGGGCGCAAACTGCCTGCATGGGCCGTGCAGGTAGTATAGCCAGGGACCAGGTACAGCACAATGTTGGGGCAATGTTGGGCAGGGCCAGATCAAAGGAGGGGGTTATTGGGGAAATTCATATTTGCCTAATTCATGATATAACCTACAAATGGATATATTCCCCCTCAGAGGAAGAACCTGGACTGCTTTTCCAAGGTGGGGCCTGGTGGGATGGCCAGGTTACACTCTGGTAATAGACACCTGTGAGCCCTGATAGCTGGAGAAACCCAGGACCCCTCAGGCATCCAGTCTAAATAGGGACAGTCTGTCACCAGTTATATACTTCTACCCCATAAAGATTAATGAGGTGTAGGCTCCCTCTACCCTGAGGCCATTCAGGTGGTTGGGTCTGGGGTATTCCCTGCAGCCCAAGAGTGGCTGAAGGTGTATGGATGTGCATGCACTTGATGTTCACTCAGGTCATGAAGGTCAGGGATCTGGAATGGGGCAATTTCATGCCAGGCTGGGCCATAGGAGGGGGCTATTTGGGTTATCAACCTTAAAAATAAGGAAGCCAATTATTTATTTTTTTAAAAGATTTTATTTATTAAATAAATAAGAAAGAGAGAGAGCAGGGGGAGGAGCAGTGGGAGAGGGACAAGCAGAATCTGTGCTGAGCATGGAGCCCAATCCCATGACTCTGAGATCATGACCTGCACCAAAAACCCAGAGTCAGATGCTTGATAGGCAGAGACACCCAAGGCACCCCAGGTAGCCAATTATTTTTCTAGTAAAATCAATTTATTCAGGAATAAGAGAGGAATTGCAATTCAGGACAGCAAAATATGGCAAACCACAGGCATGTCTAAAAAGACAACCAAGAGGTCAGCATTTATTAGGTTTTAAGAGGAAACCCAAGAGGGTTGTTTTGCACATAATTCGTTGGAGAACAGGAGTTTGAGGTTGTGAGGGTTTCTCATCGGCTCCAACTGATGGTTAGTGCGTTGTTGCTGGGGCAGGGAGAGATCTTTTTTCATAAAACGAGGAGACAGATTCCTATGTGAAATGTATCCTCCCTTGTCAAGATAAGAATTACCTCCCTACTGCCTGCTGGTGATGCTGCAAGGCAGCAAGGAGTGGTAAGACCATGTGAGCGCCTCCTTCAGGGCTTCCCGACTCCAGCGCTATGAGTTTTCCTGTCATGGTTTTCACATTTCCCCCTCTGACCAAGGTCTTTTCTTGAAAGTGTTGCTGATCAAGAGTTGGTCCACATTCGGTTGCTTTGGGCCTCAGTGCCAGGAAAGCCCTTTCCTGGTTGTCGTGTTTCATGTGGTGGTGTGGGGGGTGGTGGTATACAGACTATAAACTGTGGAGCCGCATTTGAACAACAAGTAAGGGGAGGAGAAGGGAAAACTCTCAGGCACCTTCCGCCTGATGTCTATTTCTTATCAAGTCATAAGCGCTGGGGATCATCTCAAAGTACTGGGCCGGCATCACCCTATTTGGTGCCTCACTTCCACAGAGATTCGGCAGGCAGCAAAGTTTAAAATTGATTATACCAAATGAGGCAAGTTGCAGAATAATGACCCCAGTTTAGAGAATAGTCTTAAACTAGGAGCCTAAACCTGAAGGTAACCAGCTAAAGAGAGTAAAAGGCCATCATGGATTGTTAGAATTTGTAGAATTTGTCATAGCCAATCTGCTTGTTTTCTGATTTTAGGCGATTGGGTTTTTTTCTTCCGAGGAGAATTTATCCGTGTGCAACAAGTGGTATTTGTTGGTGCACCAGCACCTTCCTGTCCAGTAAACAGATAATCAAGGGCCATGTGATTATCTGAAATCGCTTTAGCCAACAAATGATCATTGTTAGGCTGTTAGGCTGTTACTGTTTCGGTTGGGGCTAACTCTCCTAACATTAAGGAGAGATTATTTATCATGCATTCACTGGCATGTGCTCTACTCTGTGGGAGAAAGGCTCACCCCATGGAGGCAAACCCAGAGTCATGTGTGCCTCATGGAAGCTCCCATTTAAGGCAGCTGTAGAGGCTCAATGGGATGACCAGTGGGAGCCTTTGATTTGTTACGGATTTTAACAGGGACAAATAAATGTCCTAATATGCATTGACCTCTGATCTGACAGCTAGCTAAACATTTATATGCCCCTGGGAAATGCTGTCCATCACAAACAAAAATGAACTAGATTTAGCATAGAAGGCTTCAGCTATGGTCTAGTTATCATTAGACTCATTAGCTGGAATTTTTTGAACCCTTTCCAGCTATAGGTCAGAGCAAATGGGATGACATTCTGTAAAAGGCTATACTTTTTAAAGGGGTCTTTTCTAAAATCCTCACAAAGAGGTATAACCCTATTTGTCTTTACCTTAGGTTTGGTGAAACAGATTGTATTTAGGAAAGGAAAAGATCACAGGGAAGCAGGGGGTATGCAATTGATGGGGCTGAAGTGTTCGGTCGAGCTAGTACAGGTTATGACTGGGGAAAGGTTGAAACAAGGTAGAGGAAGAGCTGGTTGTAACAACTTAACCCAACAGGTAATATCCATAGGCTTGTGGGAATAATCAGCAGTGGCATTTGGGACTAAAAGATTAGTTACAGGGACAACCCAGGGGTCTCTGACATCATGAACAGATTGGAGTTTCTGGTGACAGATCCAATAGTCAGAGAGGTTTTCCTCTTTTGCAGTAGGCTGAGAAATGCAGATAACAGTGTTTCTCTTTAAGAGGGTAAAAAAACAAATTAAGAAACTGTAGTGAGTGGAGGGTATGCAGACCTGGGTCAAGGATCTCAGCAAAGCTCTCTCCTTCAGCTATTGTCTGTTTCAGTTCCTTAAAATCTTCACTTGTAGGTCACCAGTTGGTGTTCAGATGTCAGTTCACAAGCTCCTGAGGATGTCTCAGGTGTAATCTGGAACTGGACCCCACACACAGAAAGGAGGGAGAGTCCAAAGAGAAAAGCAGGCCACTGCAGGTTGGTAGGTGGCAGTTCTCATAAGCAAAGGGAACTTACACACAAGGCTTATCTTGGGCAGCAGCAAGATGAATAGATCTCTCCACCCATCTGCCAATTTTTCAACACTTATATGGAAGCCTTCCCTGGGTCCAGTCACATATACCATCCACATGGCCCCTGCACCACATCCCTATCTCAAGGCTGTCCTTGGAGCAGCCTCAGAAATGGAGAAAGCAAGGGAAAACCACATTACTAAAATAGGGGCTCTAGTCCCTTAGGTCCAGCTCCTGGATTACCTGGCAGTCACAGCTTCTTGATGAACTATCTCAGTACTCCAACCCTCATGACACTTTTACAGTCTCATACAAACCTCTCTTCTGCAGTGTGCTATGCGTGTTCAGTAAGGGGTTTCACTACCACGGAAGTGGCTGCCTTGGCTGCATGAGAGGAATATGGCAGAGCAATGATACAGGTGCATGGAAGAGAAATCATAGATCAAGACAGCAATTCATAAGATCAGTGACAGACTTTTCACGAAGAGCACCAAGATCCAAACCCCGAATTTATTACGTCCGCTAGGCTGGGGGTTGGGTCAGAGAGTTCACTCTTGTCATCATGTAATTTAATAAAGACCATTAACAGACTCATCAAGTATCAACACACACACCCACACAAGATTGTTTGGATAATGGCACAAGCGCCTTCCTGTGGGGCAATAAGAATGTCCAAGGCCACCCTATTTTGGAGGACAGTTTTTCTCATTAGGGACATTTTAATGATCCATAAAGACTGGCTTTATTGCTATTATTCAAGTCTTATTGAATAAATTTAGTAAAGGCTTTTATATGTGCCATAACATCCTCCAGATAAGTGGAAGAAACAGTGGCCAAAGGATCATCTCAATGGGAAGCAGAATGTGCCCACCTGGCCTTGAAGAAAAAGAGTCTAGAAGGTTTAGAAACTTGACCCAGTTGTATATACCATACTTGATGACCAGGGGAGGCAGCGCTGTCACGTATGAGGAGGCAGACTGGGGATGGGATATGCCAGACAAGGAGTATCCTTGGAATGAAATCAGCACCATTCAGAGATGCTGATTTCATTCCAAGGATAGTGCATTTTACAGGTCCACCTTGCACAGGACAACAGGATCCCAGTGGAAATCGAGTATTTCCCCATCACCCCAAGTACAAAGTAACATGCACCCCCAGTGGGACATCCCATTGCAAAGTCCAATAGACAACTTGTTTCCCAGCTGTGGTGGGGCTTGGCGTTCTCAGCAACATAATGCATTGATCCACGGTGAGAGCTGAGGTAATGGCTGTTTCTCACAATATCCATACATTTGCAGTGTTGTGATGTGTGCCTTCATGGGGGTCACCAGAGTGACATATGGGCAATAGGCCCTATGGTTGATCATTCAAGGGTCTTAAAGCTAGAGACAGTACTTTAGTCCACCCAGCCAAGGTGATTTTACTTGTTGGTAATTTCATCTGATGCTTTCATTTTTTTTTCTTTTACCACCAACCCTGCTGCTTACAGGTTATAGGGAAGATGGAACCTCCTTTCAATGTATTCTGCTTGATATTATGTATCATGATCCTTGAAATGTGATCCCTGGTCATTGTCTATTTAACATGGATATCTATCCCTGGTACTCAGTTTCTGTAATTCCCAATGGTGGCAGCCTCGTTTCCATGGTGACAGGGCAAAGCTTGACTCAAGCTAGGTGCAGTATCCACACCAACCAAAGCATATGAATAATGCTCACTCAGAGAGAGGGGGCCAATATAATCAATTTGTCAGTCTCTCACCAACTGGAAACTCTGGTAGATGGTACCAGATTCTGTTGGCAGTTGCCTTCAGTGTTGTTTAGAACACAAAGGAATTGCTACTACTGCATTAATCAAGTCATTGTACTTCAAAACCAGCCCAGCACCCTTGACATTCCAATTTTAGTATATGTGCTGCTGAAGCAAGCATTCAGCACCCTTGACAAAATGGCATCCTATTTGAGCAGGGAAGTGGCCATTTTTCCTGGGCACCCAATCTGCTGTATCTGTCTCCTGAAGGGTCAGTAGCTAGGGCTTGTATCTGAGGTAAGGCATCAGCTTTCTGACTGTCATGGGGTGTCAGTGCCTCATGAGCTGGGACATTTTACTGCCTTGGGCTCTTGCAGATGCCCCCAAATGTCTTTTCACATATCCAGACTCTATATAGGTTTATTCATAATCATCTACCCTTTGGCTTTCCATTGTCAGAGCCATAGTGTTAATGTCTCTTGAACAGTTCAACTGTCAGTGCAAAGGGCTGATGGCTAAGACCCATGAGTAAACACCAGCCAGACTGCTCCAAGCTGTCAGCCCACCTGCTGCTATGGCTTGTTGTTGGCTCCATACAAATGGTTTCAGTGTTGGGCTGAATAGTGACTACTGTCTACGTGGATGGATTGCATTGACTAGACCCATCTGTATACCAGGCATCAGTGGGGCTTTCCCCTGTTCCCTTTTTATAGGCTTCAGGGGCCCCACAGGAATAGGGGTAGGGGGATCTGGAAGATCTATATATTCCACAGGGCCTAATAGCACCTGCATTTCTAAAGACTGTGGGCTGGGTGGACAGGGTACTCCTCTGCTTCAAATAGGCATGATGTTTTAGTCAAAGCAGAGATTTGAGCCATGGCAGAGGTGGGTCACTGGAGCATATTCTCACCCCTTGATAGGTAGGAAAGTTCTTTTAAAAATTTATTTATTTATTTATTTATTTATTTATTTGAGAAAGAGACATGAGCAGGGGGAGGGGCAGAAGGAGACGGAGAAACAGGAAGCCAGATGTAGGGGGCTCAATGTAGGGCGTGATCCCAGGACCTGGGAGGCTTTATCTGGAGGAGACCTGTGTACACTGCTAGGAACTGGTACTCTGTGGGGCTATATTAATTTTCTGCCCCCTTCTAAATCTGAGACTTATATATGTAGGAGTACTTCTCTCCTTCTGTTTTTTTTCTGCCACAGTACCCAGCCTATACCTTCTGGAGTCCCAGACATTTCTACCTCAAATAGCAGCCCTATTTGGGAGATGCCCAGAGCTTTAATCTGTTTCACTAGTAGTTTTGCTTTCTCAAAGGTAGTTTGTTGCTCTGATCACCTATCTCACATATACCCTTTCTTTACCAGGTAATACAAAGGATGGAGGCATTGTGCCAGGTTGGGAATAAAAGTCCTTCAAATGCCTAAATCCCTACAAATGTTTGCACCTCTTTCACATTCTTAGGGTTTGGATAAGCTCCCACCTTGTGGATCACAGCTTCTGGGACATGCATCTTACCAAACAAAAAATCTTCTTGGTGCCTGGGCCCTGAATTTTCAGTGGGTTCCCATCCTTGCCCTCGCAGATACTCCAGCAAAGCCTGCAAGGAGTCCTGCAACAGAGGCAAATCTTCGTATCATCATATGTTAACATCATATCACCAATGTAATGGCCCCACTAATAAAGTGGCTAAGAAAGGACAACAGGCACAGGTCTTGGATGCCATCCCATGGCATATTTTGGGGGCTATGCAGGTAGGCTTGGGGGAGCACTTGAGCTGAGCATGAAGCCTGATGTGGGGCTTGATCTCACCACACTGAGATCACAACCTGAGCCAAAACCAAGTCAGATGCTCAACCCACTGTGCCACCCAAGCACCCCAATAATATGCATATTTTCTATTTAAATAAATATTCGTCTCAATTCATCAGTGGTCTGTGACTATGGTTTGAAAACCAAAGGTTAAAAGTAAGTCCTAGTCACAGAAAGCTCTCATGGACTTCCATTGATTCTCTCCTTCAAAGAGCTGCCTACTGGTTTGTCTGCATTCCTTTAGCATTAATGCACACGGAGTTGATTTACACCCATAACACTCAGTGTTCTGACCATTTTGGGGGGCTTATTTTGTATTCTCATCTTTCCTTCAAATATTGTAAACTATGCATAAACTGTTTTTTAGTGAAATTTAAAGAGCAATTATGAACTATCTTACATATATTTGCCTCCTGTACTAGATGAGCAAACTTATAATCAAAAAATTTTTTAAATTTATTATTATTATTATTTTTGTAATGTCTACACCCAACTTGGGGCTTGAATTCACCACCCTGAGATCAAATGTCACATGCTCTTCTGACTAAGGCAGCCAGGTCCTCCTAGACAAAACTTTTAGAAACATATTTTTATAACAAATTTTTCTCAATGTAGCATAAAACATGTTTATTAATAGGAGTACCTGGGTGGCACAGTCAGCTAAGCATGCAACTCTTGATTTTGCCTCAGGTCATGATCTTGGGGTCGTGAGATTGAGCCTCACAAGGGGCTCCATGCTCAGTGAGAAATCTGCGTGAGATTCTCTCTCTCCCTCTCCCTTTGTCCCTTCCCTCTGCTCATGCTCTCTATCTCCCAAATACAATCTTTAAAACAAAGATTATCTCAAATCATATGAACTTGGAAACATTTGTGTTAGTTGATGTGGGGTTGGGAGCAAATGGTCAAGAAAGAGTTATTGAGATGTCCTTGGTGCAAAAAGGTGTTTATTATAGTGTGAAGACAGGACCCGTGGGCGGAAAGAGCTGCACTTTTGCTATGTGAAGCTGGTGGTTATATGCTTAGTGCTTAAGAGGGAGGGGACACGCAAGGAGTATTAGATCATAAATATCTTCTTTGAATTTCTACTTGTAATTTTGTGAGATGTCTCTGGTGCTTATCATTCCCCTTGATATTCATTATTGTTGAGATGTACAGCCAGTCATTAGACCCTTTAAGAATGTGCCAGTCAGCATACATTTGATCCTTACTGGAACTATGCAGGCTGTAGGTTAGCCTTCTGGGCTAAAGGAAAACATTTTTCTGTTTCTATCCCTCATTAGTGGTGCAGTGAAGGCTGGTGCTGTTCACCAATGGAGGTGGCATCCTGAGGCCTCTCAATCTGCCAAGGGAACACCATCAGCCCTTGTTGCCTGCCATCACTGGGGAGGTGGGGCCTGAGCACAGGTGTTAGGACTGGAAAGATGGAGAATTATGCCTAGGTGAGGTAAAGCCGAGGAAACTCTGGTGGTCTGTAGTCTTCCTGGCATGCAAATCTGTTGTCTGGCCTGAGCATGTAAGTAGGTGGAAGCCTAATTGAACCATCTGGGTAGCTGGTTCCTTCCAAAGTTTCCCTCAGAAGAGCTGGTGCTCTCACAAGCAAACCCACATGTTTTATCCAGGAAAGTGAATGATTAGAGGTTTTTTGAAGCCCAAACAGTATCAACTTACTCTCAAACCTTAAATGGGTAAGAAGACCTGCTCACTGGCATGGATCTTGATTTCTCAATATGAATGCATATCATGAAAGTGGGGCCTCAGGATTCTTCGGACCTCTTGAGTTTTAAGCAGAAGGTGTCAGAAAAATTGCCACAGAGATAACTGGCTCGTGGTAGCCAAGTGTTCTTAGCAAGGTTGTTTTTTGATCCTTTGTGTCAGTTCTTCCTATTTTGAGGGCATCTTTACCACAACATCTTTCCTAGGAGCGTATGACTCCTGCATGTGTTAGACTGCTTGATCCATGTTTCAAGATGGGTGGGTAGCCCACATCGCCACTGACCCCTTGCACTCGCTTTGCAATGGACATATGCTTGTCACATGTGCTTGTCGTGGCATGTCTCCTTGAAAACTTCCCAGGTTGATGGTGGACCTGTCCAGGGTGCACTAGAGACAGTCTGCCCTGCCCTTCTGCACACTCTGTTGCTGGGGATGGAGAGGTTGAGGGAGTAGTCACGCCATGGGAGGGCACCGCCGGGGTGGAAATGTCCCCTTCCCAGGGGCTGACATGGTGGGGACAGAAGGAGGGACAGTGGGGCACAGAGGGTGGGTAGAGAGGTCAGGAGGAAAGAGGGAGCAGGAATGATCTGCTGGTCCTCCCATGTGGCCAGGCTGCCCAGCAGGGTTGAATCCTCCAGGTGGTGGTGAGGGGACCCCACCCATTTACCTCTAAATGGTTCACCCTCTTGAATTTCCTTTTCCAGTTCCACTGTCCCTTTGACCTAAGGTCCCCTCTGGGAAGGCAGGGAGAGGAAGGCGGGAATGGGACCTACCAATCTGCTAGACAATGCCTGGGGAGAAGCCCAGGAGGAGGAGAAAGGGAGGAGAGGCAGGGACCACAGAGACCCTGGCAGGAGAAGATCTGCCCATCTGTCTGCACCCCGACCCCCAGGGAAGGGGAGCAGTGGTGGGGAGAGCATGAACCGGCAGCACAGGTGGGGGCCCTGCAGGGGTTGGAGGGGATGATAAGGGGAAGATCACACTTCCATACCTGGAGGTGTTAAGGTACACAGGGAGAAAGAGCTCTCGAAGCTCCATGGTTGACCCCCACTGCTGGCCTTTCCTGCCTGACCCTCTCCTGCATGTCCTCCATACTCCACCATGGCCCACAGAGTGAGGAATGCAGTCTCCCACCCCATAACTCCCCCTCAACCATATACACACAGTGTGGGCTCAGGACGTACCGTATGGCAGGGACACAACCCAGGGCAGTGCATAGCAGTGGATGATACCCAGGCATCCCACAGGTCACCACTGGAGCACATATCCCCAGGGCAGGGCCATACATACAACTTAGGCTCAATGCCAGCCACCACAACAGGACAAGGCCGGGTGGAGGGGGTGGTTCATCCCCAGGCACATGGCTGCGGGACACCAGGGTGGCTGCCAGGTGTAGGCGGTGACCAACAGTGTTCTGACTGTCCCAAGAACACAGCACTGGACGCCCCCACCCAGATGACCCTAGACTGCATGTGACAGCACAAGGGGAACTTTCAAAAGGACCTTAGCCCCCATGGCCCTCCAGTCCAGCTCTCCTCTCTTTTTGTTCCATGCAGCTGCCTGAGTGCCAGCTGCTCCCACTTCCTGCCCACCTCACCATTGAGGGAGCAGCAGAGGGAGGTGGAGTGGGAGTGTTGGGATCAGCATGCAAGGTGGAAACCAGGTGTCTGCACATAGGGGATAGAGGGCCCCGTGCTCAGCCAATCCCCACCCCCCCATGGATGACCAATGACCAACTGCTGTCAGAGCTGGTGGCAGTGCACAAGGGTAGTGAATGCCTGCAAAACAGGCCCTGCAAAGGAACCCCAGCTCCAGGAGACTAGCTCCAGGAGGAATCTGGCAAAGTGTCCATGATTGATGTGTCCTGCAATTCACATGTTAATTCTTCCATAGAGCGGCATGTAGGGGGTCTGGGGTAGAGCTTGGGGACCCCACAGCCACCCAGTTTCCCACCTCCGCTAAGGACATGGGCAAATGCACACGAGCACCCACAACTGCTGGGTAGCCTCCTCTGGAGGTCCTGAGGATGGTGGCAAGTGTACCTCAGCCTGGGGGGAGGGGCGGCAGAATTTGGGGAGGGAAGGGCCAGGCCTCCCAACACCCTGACCTAAGTTGGACATTACCCAGCTGAGTCATACTAGGTACCTAGACAGCGGGGACAGGTAAGGTGAGGAATGGGGCTGTGGGCCACCAGCTCCACTCAGACCCTGGCTGTGGCCACTTACAGGGCTCAAGTGGGCAGGGCACCGGGGATGGGAGAAGGAAATGAGCCAGACAGGGTGGAGGCCTAGGAGGCAGGGAGAAACTTGAGGTGAGAGGGTGGGATGGGGGTGAAGCCTAAGAGCCAGAGAGCCATCCAGGGAGGGGGTGGTAGGCAGGTGCCCCATGTGAGCTGAGGCTCTAAGGCCCCTGAGGGGGGTGGGTTGGCTGACCCTGATATGCCACAGGGGCTGCTGCTGCACACCCAGAGGGGCACCTAGGGTACACGGTGGGTCACAACAGGGCGACCCGCGCCCAAGGTGAAGGCAAGGATGTGCCTCCTGAACCCTCAGCCCAGTTTGCTGGAGGTACAGTGGGAAGATGGGGGAGGTAGCCCCAGTAGGGTGGGCAAATGGGCCCCAACATGATATGTGGAGACCAGCAGGGGAGAGGGGCACGGTCCTGTCTCCCTAACATCACATTGCCCCCCTCTTCAAGGTGACCACCATGAGCTGCCCGGGCCACCACCAAGTGCTCCTCCCCTTGCTCCCTCCTGAGTGCTCACCCCTTCAGGACCAGCAGGCTGGAACCACTTGAGTGAGGGCTCACACGCAAAGCCAAGGGCTGGGGGCCTGCTGCTGGGGCTTTCGTTCATAATCCTCCTACAGGGGATCCCTGGGTGGCGCAGCGGTTTGGCGCCTGCCTTTGGCCCGGGGCGTGATCCTGGAGACCCCGGGTCGAATCCCACGTCAGGCTTCCTGCATGGAGCCTGCTTCTCCCTCTGCCTGTGTCTCTGCCTCTCTGTCTCTCTCTGTGTGACTATCATGAATAAATAAATAAAATCTTTAGAAAAAAAAAACATAATCCTCCTACAGGTTCACTGGTGGAAATCTTGTTAGGACTTGTATTTTTTCAAGTTTCACCGTCTTCTCAGCACTTTGCCAGGGCCATCCATGGGCTGACCCTGGCGGGGCTGACCCAAGGGCCTTTCTAAACCATCCCATCAGTATTGGCAACAGGCAGTATATACAAATGGAAGGGACTGAATGGCCCACACTTATTGGGAATTCCTCATTCTTGGGGAATAATTGCCATCCCCAATCTCCACCCCTCAGCAGGGTTCCACAGGTTACCGGCATCTGCCAGCATCGGGTAGGTGCATCCTGGGCCAGTCAGTAGGGCGTGTGCAGGCCCGGACATCTCAGGGCATCACTGGCCTGTTACTGCTAAATTGTGGGTAGTTGAGCACCACTTGTCCCTCTAAGAAGTCGGAAAACACAGAGTTGAGGGATCTAGTGACCAGTTAGCATGCCAGAGTCTCATTTGTGACCGGAATTAACCAGACAGATCCCTCCACCAAGAACGGCCATGCGCCATGACCCATGGAATCAAGAAAGAGCTACTACTCTATCAGTCCTGTCCATGTAGGTAGCCCGGGTGGCTCAGCGGTTTAGCACCGCCTTTGGCCCAGGGTGTGATCCTGGAGACCCAGGATCGAGTCCCACATCGGGCTCCCTGCATGGAGCCTGCTTCTCCCTCTGCCTGTGTCTCTGTCTCTCTCCCTGTGTCTTTCATGAATAAATAAAATCCTAAAAAAAAAAAAAAATCCTGTCCATGTCCAGCCAGGGGACGTTTCCCGTGTAGAGTCAAATTAAGCCTCAGGCTGCGCTCCGGTGGTGACCTTCCATCAACTCCTTTAAGGTCCAGCTTCTCAACCGTACTCCCCCTGGAACCCAAGGAGCTTTCCAGGGGCTAATAGGAATGATGCTGGCATACCACCTCGAGCATCCTTAGTAGCCTGAGCCACGACAGTATCTGATCGTCTCTGAACCTCTGGACTTTCTTTCTTGATTAACACAAACATTCTGAGCAAATGCTTTTGCTCTGGTCCATCTTGTGTGGGTTGAAGAATTTCACCTCCGGGGCACCATACAAAGCACTTCACTCTCTCAATCATGGCCTCACTTCTGAGAACCAGCAAAATAGCACAGTAGGCACAGCAACTACCATCACAAATTGATAAGAATGGATTGTCGCCACGGGGCTGGGAGGGCGTGACAGTCCTATTTCATTATTCCTAGTTGCAGCATCCACGCAGCTCAGGCCTGCTTTGAACACTCTAATTTTTTTCCCAAGTGAACACTTGAGAAATTCAGCTAAGAACATCAAGGGGGCACAGAGAGGCAGGGGGCGGGGACAGGCCGTGGCTCACTTTGGGGAGCACCATGTACCTGTGCCCAAGATCCAACAATGAGCATTTTAGCTGCGGTAACATACACTACTGGAGCTGTAATTACTGTGGCTGCTGGCACCAGATTTGCCCTCCTCCAGTAGTCCCTCGTTAAAGGACTAAGTGGACTCATTGCAATTACAGGGCCTCAAAAGACTCCTCTATTATTTATCATCACTATGTCCCAGGAGGGAGTGGGTAATTTGTGTGCCTGCTGACTTCCTTGCGGGGTGGTAGGGGTTTTTCAGTCTCCCTCTCTGGAATCAAACCCTGATTGCCTATCACCAGTCAAGGCAGGCAGGGGTGGGGGTGTCGGTGGTGATGGGGAAGGGCACACATAGAGTGAGGACCTTCAGCACGTGGGTTGGTTCAGAGGAAGGCTCCAGTGGTAGACACGCACAGGACCCCACCGCCACAAACACAAGGGCAGTCCCTTTGCACCTGG
Organism: Nyctereutes procyonoides; assembly: GCF_905146905.1. Lineage (NCBI taxonomy): Eukaryota > Metazoa > Chordata > Mammalia > Carnivora > Canidae > Nyctereutes > Nyctereutes procyonoides. The sequence continues at coordinate 19,086 of NW_026575044.1, forward strand.
GATGCTAGCCAGCCTCGGCACCCTTGGTGAACCTCCCTTGAGCCAGTCCCACTGCTGGCTCCTGTTCTGAACAAAAGATTCACAACAAGGGGCACCTGAGTGGCTCAGTCATTTAAGCATCTGCCTTGGGCTCAGGTCATGATACCAGATCCTGGGATCAAGCCCCACATTGGGCTCCCTGCTCAGCGGACGGCTTGCTGCTCCCTCTGCCTCTGCCCCTCCCCCCAGCTTGTGCTCTTTCTCTCTCTCTCTTTTTTTTTTAAAAAAGTACTATTAAAAAAAAGATTCACAAAGGCCATCTTTCGGTTTTGAAAAGGAAAGAAAACTTTATTATTATTATTATTATTATTACTGAAACCTAATAGAAATAGAAGAAGAAAGGAATCTACACATAGATGCAGGTAATAGTAGACAATAAATAAGAATAAGGCAAAGTTACATAAAGTTGGGTACTTCCAACACCCAACCTCATCAGCTGGGGAAGCCTTGTGGGAACAGCCAGGCTGGAGTCCCGATTGAGAGGCCAGAGTCTCTCACAGGCAGAGCGTCCTCCTCTCAGGTGAAACTTCCAATTGACTATCCCTGTCAGGCCATATTTATAGGGCAGGTGACAGGGTTTGAAACTAAACATTTGTCCACCTACATGGAATTTGGAGCCAGCTTCATTTCCATGTTTTCATGTTTCTCTATTTTTGAGGAGCCTGAGCTATGTGTGTCTGCCTCCCCTCCCAGATTCCATTGCAGGGAGTCAGCCCAGCCTAGAGAAGGAAGGGATGTGGGACGAGATTTGTAGCTCTTGGCATGCAGAACAGAAAGGCTAGTTCTGACCTGGAGGCCAGATATTATATTTCAAAGAACCAGGCTCCCAAGGTTATTCACACAGCACGAGTCTCACAAACAGTATTCCTCAGCCTGCCTGTATACCTGCAGGTCTGGGTGGTCGGTTATGCCAGACAAATCATAAAAACATCTATCCACAGAACACTCCCCACCCACCATGTGACCCCCAATGAAGGCTGTCTGAACCTCTTTTTGTCTAGTCTGTTCTGGAGCTAACATCCAGGGGAAATTCTCGCAATCAAGGTGACCTGACCTGTGCCCATGGCACTGCCAGCTGCGGCTGGGGACAGGAGTGAGTGGAGAGCTGCTCAAGGTGTGAGTGGGACAGGGCACATTGGGACAGCCCTCCGCCCCCTGCCCTTGGCATGTGACGCAGGCAACCCTTGCACACACTCCCATGCAGGGGCCCCACACCTAATGCCAGCCAGGCCCTGCTGGCCTGGCGGGACCCTCCCCTGACTCAGAGTGGGGTGGATGGGCCACAGTAGGCAAAGAGGGATACTTGGCCCCATTACAGGGCTGGCATACCCCTCACATGGAGCGGGGCTCTGCCCACACTCAAGAGTAGTCACATCACTGGCCACTACCTGGGAAGGAGGAGCAGGAGCCAGAGGTTCTGGTGCCCCAAGGCACCCTCTGGGATTGCTAGAGAAGGCCTTCTCACCAAGGGCACATCACCCCCACCCATTGGGCTCCTAAAAATGCCTTCAAATATACCAGTGCTTTGGGGTGTCCTACAGCATGGGCAAGCATTAGGGCATCCTGAGCATTCATGGCTGGGGACTCAAGGCCTGTGATGCCCAGACCTGCCCATTTGCTTCAGTGTGTGCATCAGAATCTTTGCTTGTGTTGCCTGGAAGGGCTTGTGCTTCTAGCACACACAAGAGAACCAGGCTCACATAATCTATTTACAAAACAGTAGCCCTCAGGTGGCCAGGCTCCACATCACCGGGCCGGGTCTGCCATGATAGTTCACACACTGTGTACAACTTGGCTAAGGCAACACACAGCATGTACCCCACCAAATCTGCCCCCCTGTTTTGCTGTGGGATGATGAGACCCCACCCTCAAAAGGGGGTGGGCATGCATCCCTACCAACTCCATCATCCACTCTTTGGATATGCCACCAACAGTGGTGGCTCAAGAAGGGTCACTGGGAATGGGAAATGATGCCATCACTTAGCCTCAGGCCCCTGAGGGACAACCTAGAGTGCTCTAGGGACACCATGGAGGGCCAGGCACTACTTCCTCACACACCTGGCCATGAGCAGTGTGGTGGGGGAACAGCCCTCCTGCCATGGGGAGCACTACACACAAGACAAAAGGCAGATGAGAGTGTCACTGTGTCAGGGGACTCCAATCCTTCTGACGCCATGAGGCAGAGAGAAGGAGGGCATGGTCAGGCCAGTGGGCAGGGAGGAGAGGTGAGGGGCCCAGGACAGAGCAAGAAGAGCGGTCCCATGGTCTCATTCGCCATAAATGTCCATCCCTGCCTGATGGAGCTCAGGCCTAGCCCAGGAGAGCAAGGTCACCACATCCGTCAGTGCATACACGAGAGGCCCTGAGCCGGGAGGCCAGTGAGGACAGCAACCAGCGGGGTCTGCTTCAGTGTCACAGGCACCCCTTGCCCATAGAGAGCAGCGGACAACCCTGGGAGAGGACACCTGTCACATGGCAGGGAGCCCTGCAGGGTGGGATTGTTGTGACTGCGACGCAGTGCCAGGGGCGTGAAGTGCACAGGGTAGAGGACCCATGTCACTTCCCCCTGCCTGCCCCCGGTCCTGAGGTACTGGAGACTGGAGGGGACAGTGGCCTGGATGGCCTGGATGCATAAGAGCCAGCATAGAGGCCCAGGCAGGCGGCTCAAGCAAGCAAAGGCAGAGTCGGACTTGACATCATGCTTGAGCTCAGAGCCCTACGTGTACCCAGAGGTCCAAGCTCTCTGGAGGCAATCACCAGAGGTGAGCCTGTCAGCATCTATCTGGCAGCCCAAAAGGTCAATTTCAGGGGAGAAAATTATTGTGGCAGGTGGCAGAGCTAGACTGGGGTCATCGGGGCCTCGGGGACTGTGGCTCAGCCACTGGCCCCCAGCCCTACCCCATCACTGCCGGCCCTGAAGCTCCCAGGGTCCCCTGATCCACCCTAGGGGAGGCAGTATGTGGCCCACAGGACAGGCCGACAGGCCCCGGGACTCGGGGAGGTGGGGTGGGCGGGGTTCGCCCTTCCATTCATTCATTCATTCATTCATTTGGCAGAAATGTTTTTCTTTCTTTTTTTTTAAATTTTTTTTATTGGAGTTCAATTTGCCAACATATAGCATAACACCCAGTGCTCATCCCGCCAAGTGCCCCTCTCAGTGCCCATCACCCAGTCACCCCAACTCCCCCCCCACCTCCCTTTCCACTACCCCTTGTTCATTTCCCAGAGTTAGGAGTCTCTCAGGTTCTGTCACCCTCACTGATATTTTCACTCCTTTTCTCTCCTTTCCCTTTATTCCCTTTCACTAATTTTTATATTCCCCAAATGAATGAGACCATATAATGTTTGCTTCGACGTGGAGGGACCTGGAGGGTATTATGTTGAGTGAAACAGGTCAATCGGAAAAGGACAAACATTATATGATCTCATTCATTTGGGTTCGCCCTTCCTGTTTCACCCATTTGCTGGTCATCTCCGAGTGGAGATTGGAAAAAATTCCGCAGAGGCGCTTCCACCGGTCAGGAACCGTGGCTGGGGCTGGGGACTCTTCCCCCCGCCGAGGCGCCAGGCACCCTTAGGTCCGCGCGGTGGACCGGGCGCCCGCATCACCCTTGGGGCGTGGTGCACGGTCTCGACCCCGCCCCCTCATAACCCGGACATCCGATCTCGGGCAAGCAGGTGACGAGCAGAACCGTCACCCTAGGGTCGCCCGCCTCCAGTAGCTCCACCTTGGGCACCGCCTCCTCCCATCCCTCACCCACGTCGCGGACGCTCTAGAGGAGGAAATCCTATAAAAGCGGGCGCCAGGTGGCGCCTGACACCCATCGGGAACTGGAGGAGGACAGATGGAGCTCACCTGCCGGTGAGGGCGCCCAGCCTGCAGCCCAGACTCCCGATATTGCCCTGGCCCACTTTGGAGCTCTGCTCTCAGCCTAGGGCAGGTGGAGGGCATCTGGTGCGGCTTCAGGGCGTCTGCCCTGGGAGCTCCCGGCTGGCACAGCAGGACCCCAGCAGCCCAAGGGAGACCTGGAAAGTCTGGGCAGCTGCTGGGCTGGGGGCAGACTCTACACAATTCCCAGGCTGAGCGTTGCAGACGTGCGCAGAAAATTCCCCGAGTACATCAGCAGGCCCTGGGCTCCCAGGAAGACTTAGAAAAATTTTTGCAGGCAGAGACTGTAAAACCAAAATCATGGACTTACTCATAGAACAGCAATGGATGAATTGTTTTTATCCTATCATTTCAAGCAGAGGAGGTCCTTCTGAATCATGCACACAAAGCTCAGGAGGGAGGGGGGAGGTAATCATTACACTTGACCACACAAGAGCTTAGACAAAATCCATCTCCGCATATGCCTCAATGAAGTCCAAAGACAACAATCAGGTATGTAGAACATTAGTACAAATGCACATGTGGTGATACCAATGCCGATTTCAGCATTACTTACCTTAATAAAAACTATCCCCAAAAATGGAGGGGGAGGGGGCTAAGAGTCATTCACTAAATAAATCCAGTTTTAGGACACTGTACAGTGCAACAGTATGACTGTGTGTGTGTGTGTGTGTGTGTGTGAGAGAGAGAGAGAGAGAGAGAGAGAGAGAGAGAAGAGGCAAATGTCAATGAAGAACTGTTCCATAAAATTAAGAGAGGAAAAAAAAGATGTGGAACTTCCTTTGGTGTTAAAAATTATTTTTCAAGTACATGTATTTGTCTTTAACGAGGTGGACAGGCACAGGAACTAGAATCACTATAGCAATTTAAAAAATAAATGGGAATCAAGTCACTCCTGGTTTAATGCTTATTTATAGAAGTGCTAGAGATCATATGATATTGGCAGACAGAGAGATATGTTGATCAGTGTAATCAATACCCAAACAGGAATCCCTGGGTGGCGCAGCGGTTTGGCGCCTGCCTTTGGCCCAGGGCGCGATCCTGGAGACCCGGGATCGAATCCCACATCGGGCTCCCAGTGCATGGGGCCTGCTTCTCCCTCTGCCTATGTCTCTGCCTCTCTCTCTCTCTCTCTCTCTCTGTGACTATCATAAATAAATAAATAAAAAATTAAAAAAAAATACCCAAACAGATTGCCCAAGTCCAACCAAATTTTGGCAAATGTGCAAAATCCATTCATGGGAGGAAAGATGGCCTGCCTCTCCATCACTTTGGAGGACAGTACTCAGACATCCACAGGCAAAACATACAAGCAGGCAGGGAAGCAGGCCACAGACACACTGACAGACAAAGAAACAAAAATCCTTTACCTAAATACTCATACATCATACAAAAATGAACTCAAAATGAATCACATACTTCCATGGAAAATGAAACTAGAACGTACTCTAGTAGGATGGGGGAGAATTCCAAGAGGAAAAATTGGGGATCTAGAGCTAGGCAAAGAGATTTTAATACCTAACACCAGACATGTGATCCATGAAAAGAAACAGACATTGGAAGTCATCAAAACTAAAAACCTAGGATTTGCAAACACTGTCTGAAGAGGACCAAATGACAAAAAACAGACAGAGGCTTGGGAGGAGGAATAGGGGAGGGAGGGGGAAGGCTGAAAGGGAGAGACAAAATAAGGAAAATCTCCTAGAGGTTAGAACAGGGTCACTAGGTGAAGGGAAGTACAATCCGTTTACATGGGAAGTCTGGTGCATGGCCAAGGTAAGGAAGAAAAGGACCAAAATTTTAGGTTTAGAACTTTTTAAATGTTGTGTGTATGAGGCAACCAAGTCATAAAATCAGCTGGGTGGTTTTTAAATCTAATTCTGGATGGACATGAGATATGGGGTTTATAAGCTTAGAGTTCATAATTTATCACCCGCTATTATTCAAAAACCTGTAGCAACAATAGACAGTCTTGGGCCTGTCAGATTAAAGAAACTATGATGCCACTATAAAAATTTCAGGCATGAAGAACATCATATTTTATTTTATCAACACCAGATGACTAATATTTAGCCTAGCATGATGCAGGAAAATTATGCATGGGGTGATACTGACATAATGCCCATCATAACTATAGATTTCCCCGAGTGGGAATAACAACAAGAAAGAATTTAAAATTTATGGGGTACTATCTTTATTTTACAGCCATAGATCTGCTGTGCACCTTTCACACTACCAATATCCCTAAGTGGGTCAGTGTAGCAGGCTGCCTGCTGGCCATAACATTTTGACTATCACTCACTCCTGGATACCATACTCGTTGCAGCCATGGATACTCTTCCAGCAGCTCCAGCAATAGCAATTGTGCCACGATTTTGAATTAAAATGCCATCTTCTGATTCAGATACAACTCCAATGTCTGTGACATCCTCTGCCTCCTTTATGGATCACCATCCTGGTCAACTTCTTGCAACTCAGGACTCACTGGCCATCACTAAGCCCAGCCTCACCACCCCACCCACACTATTACCGTCAGCACCAACCACTTGGTGGGAGACCTTCAATTAATGGAGAAACCAGATACACAGGGAACCTGATGAAGCAGTGGAAACCCTCACTTCAATCTCCACAAGATTTGATGACAGCTGTGAATTCTGCAGTTACACCAGATTTACCAGGTGCTTGACAGTGCTATGCAGGCTTGTACCCAGGTTCTTTAATGATAGTTAAAGATAGTTCTTTAATGATCTTTCCTTGGAAATGTAAGTTAAACTGAGTGATTTAAGAAGGTTAACTTTTGGTCATTTGGTGACTGGATATGGTACTTTGTTAAGAGTTCTTTGTGATGCTTATAGATTGATGATATTAGGAATACAGTTGCTTAAACAAACTGGCATTTAAATCATGGTATAAAAGAAAAAAATAAATTATGGTATAAAAGAATGTGCATCAACGGAATAATTCTCTCAAAATACAAGTGTTTGTGATTAAGATTGCAAGGGATGTAGAATCACAGGATAGATTGATACTTTTATGTACTTCGATTTGTACAGGGAATGAAGTTCTTAATATTCATTAGGATGTAAGTGAAGTCATGGAGTGAATGGTTGTGTATCAAACTGGTGATTTCAAATCCACTTATTTAAGACAAAGACAAAACAAGTTGTTTTTTAAAAAGTAAAGTTGTTGGGATATAAAAAGAAAGTTGTATCAGGATGTCATCATCTTAACTGTTCTAACGCACAAGAACACAGTAGTGCAGCTGCAGAGAAGCCTTGTTGGGAGCTAACCAATGAAAACGCGTAGAAGCAACTGTTGCTGGGGCACATTTAAACTATAAATATTGAAAGTTTGGGAGGATCCTCCAAGAGTGTTCAGTCTGGGCAAGGGTACATTTTGCTTTTCTAAAATAGCTGTCTGAAGTCCTTGGGGCTATTAGCTCTCATCCTTAGCTCTGCTAAAGGGGACTCGTTCCCTGGTAGTGGTGAATGCTGAGCAGCCACCTCATGAAACAGATCAACCCGCCCACCCCACCACCTCCCACGCCCCATAGCAACGTGCCTTGAAGCTGGACACGAGTGCTCAGTTGCCTAAACCAAGTCTCCCCGGTATGAACTCACATTAACTTAATGTGGATTTGACTCTTCCTTTTCCCCTTGCCTGGAACTCCAACATTAGTTTGGAGTATGTTATTTGTTTATCGCCTCATTGAAAGACAATATCCTGCATGCAAATGGCTTGTGAAATAGAGTTAAAATAATTGCCGGCAAAGAGAGGCTGATTCTCTGAGCACTAATTTGCTTCCCAAAACAGGGAGCACCCCAGGTCCAGCAACCTCTGGCGGGTCCCCTGTCATTGGAAAGGCCTCAAGCTGTGGAGAGCCCACAATGCAAAAATGTTCCCTGAAGTTGCTTTGGATACTGGGGACTGGCAGTGCCCACTGGGCCAGTCACTGCTGGTGCCTCCGCCAGCACTCAGGGCTCCCAGGAGTCTCATCCTGGAGGGTAGCCCCACCTTCCCACTCAGGCCTTGCCCTTGCCAGGGTGTCCAGGCTCCTCAGGTTCTGGCTGCGGGTGACCCAGCATTTGGGAAGGTTGGGCCTTGCCATGAGGCACACGCCTCCCAGCCCCCAGAGCCTGCCCTGGCCCCAGGGGCCTCTCCAGACACCCGGCCTGTTGCAGGTCCCTGGCTCCCTGACCCTGTAGGGCTGGCTTGAGCTCCCTACCCCCAGGCAGCCTGCTGAGGGGAGCCTGTGGAGTTCTTGGGGGAGGTTGCCACCCCCAACCCTGAAAAAACTTTCCCCGCCTGGCCATTTTGAAGGGGCAGCATCATTCCCCCTTTGGCCCCGCAGCCTGATGGGGCCCGGTGCTTAGCAGGAAGCAGGTCCCCCGGGCTGTGTCGGTGAACCCTACCCGCGGAGGCCAGGCGGGGGTGCAGGTGCCCGCCAGCACTGCGTTCAGGGGAGTGAGCCGGCTCGGGCAGCTTGGGGCTGGGAACGGGGCTCGTGCGTCGCAGTCCTGACCGCCAGCGGCTGACCTGGCCTCCCCAGCGCCGGCCTCCCCCGTCCCTTGCTCCTCTGGATTGCCCGGCTCGTGGACAAGCAAGAAGGGCCACCCTCCGCCCGGGGGGCCGCCGCGGCCCTCCAGGCCTGGGGAGCTCTACCACCTGCCGAACCTGCTCCAAGGGTTGTTCGGCGGCCACAGCGGGAAACCGGCGACCGCCGTCCCTCGGGACTGACCCCTGACCAGGTCTCGGCCTTTCCTCCCTGCGTTTCTTCCAGGAGGGCAGCGCCAACACTCGGTTCGGCCCCAGCCGGACCAGGCAGCCCACGTACCCCCAACTCTGCCTAATGAGGCATAGGACCATTGGCAGGGGTTAAGGCTTGGAAAGAACCAGGTGCCAGGGACCCCAAAGAGCCTGCTCGCGTGACCCGGCCTCTCCCTGTATCCAGCCCCCCTAGTGCAGGTCCCTGGGTCTCCAGGTCGGCTAGCAGGGGGCGCAGCCTCCGAAAGGCCCTAAAATGGGGCCTTGAATAGCCTCAGCCAGGAGGAGCCCACCCTGGCAAGACAGGTTTGTGAGCGGCCAAACATTATGACTGGCCCCAGTCAGTCCCCCTTTGGGCCAGCTGCCTGATGGTGTCCCGGGCTTCTCCAGCACTCAAGGCTCTCAGGTGAGTCTCCTCGGAGGGGAGCCCGCCCATCCCTCCTGGCCTAAGCAGCTCATGCCCTCGGGCTCCCTTGCACATCAGCGGATGCTAGGCCTGGAAGTAGTCAGATGACCCGCAACTCCACAGCTGGCAGCACTGACCAGGTCCCCCCACACCTTGGCCTCTTGCAGTCCCGTGGCTCCCCTGCTAGGCGTGGCAGGCAGGAGGGTAGTGAGCACTTAGCTCACCGATGGCAGCTGTGAGATCAGGTCTGTCTAGAAACTCCTGCAAAGCCTCCAGCCTGGAGCTAGCCCACCCCTCAAGAATCTTTCTGAAGTGGCTCTTTGACCTAGTCACAGTCAGTCCCTGTTCGGACTGGCGGCCTACTGCGTTCTCAGGCTTCCCCGCGATCTGTTGTCACAGGTGCCCTTGGAGACTGCTAGCCCAGTAGCCAGCCAGCGGGTCAGGTGTCCGCAGCTTTACCTTCAGAGGGAAGAGGTGCGTTTGTGCAGGTTAGGGCTTGGAACTAGTCATCTGCTTGGTTCCTCCCACAGCCCGCTCGCGTGGCCTGGCTCTGCACACAGTTGCCCTGTTCCATGGGTCGGGTGTCGCTGCTTGAGCTCCTTGTACATATTCAGGACACGGCCTGCATCCAGTATAGACCAGTCGGGGTCCTTTACACCTGTACAGCTTCTCCTGATGCCAAAGCCCCGGCATGGGCCACTGGGTGGAGTTATCCCACACCTGGAAATCATGGGAGGTGGCATCTTTAAACTAGGAGCCGTCATTGCACTTTGGGACTGGCTGCATGTCTTGATCCTGGACTTCTGGAGCATCACTCCCCCCAGGTGTCTGGAGGTGGAGGGTAGTTCAGGCAGGAGGGCCCTGCAGTGTCAGCACCACCCCACCTGACCCTGGCAAGGTAATCCAGTTTCCTCCAGCTCTGCCTTCCAGAGAATGTAGTATCCGGCTTGGAATGAGGCAGATGCCACGGACCTTAATGAAACAGCCTGGTTCTGCGAGCCAGCCACTCCTACTACTGCTTCTTTCCAGGTCCGTGGCTCAATATACCAAGGAGCCTGTGCAGATGCATGCAGCACTTGGTCAGCTAGCCTTGACCTTCCCCTTTGGGGGAATGGAGGATAGGGCCTGGAATGAGGCAGAGGCCAGGGACCCCTCATAGCCTGCTCTTGTGACCCAGCCTCTGCTCACAGCTGCCCCCTTCCATGCCCCTGACTTGTCAGACATGGGGGGCCTGGGCAGGTGCATGGCACAGCCTTGGCCTACAGGAAACGCTGCAGGCCTCTGTGGCTCTGAGAGAACCCTTACCACCGGAATGGCCTCAGGGTGGAGGGCATCCACACCAGTAAAAATCTTTGGAGGCAACAGAGTTAAACTGGCCACAGTCAGTCTCCATTTGGACTGCCTGCCTGACGGGGCCCTGGGATTCTCCAGCAATCAAGGCTCCCAATGTCTCTTCATGGAAGATCGCATGACCATCCTGAGCCCCCCTCACCTCCATCCATCCCTACAAAGTTTCCAGAATCCCCAGTTCCCGATGCAGGGATTATGTGCATACTTTTTAAAGATTTTCTTTTTAAGTATCTCTACACCCAATGTGGGGCCCAAATTCATGACCCCGAGATCATGAATCACATGCTCTACTGACTGAGCCAGCCAGGTGCTCTGGGACACGGGCCATTTGTGGAGGTTAGGGCTTGGAATAGGACAGGTGCCGGTTTCTGCCACTAGCCTGCAACTGGGACCTCGCCTTTCCCGACACCACTTCGTTGCAGATGTCTGACTCACCTTGCTTGCAATGCTTGTGCATGAGCAGCGCTGTGCTCTTTGCAGCTGGCCTTGGGATACCAGAGGGTATCTTGGCCCATGGGCTTCAGAGAGGACCCCACTACCTGAATGGCCCCATGAGAGAAAGAGCCAACAGCAAACACTTTCTGATGCTCCAGCTTTAACTATTGACTTGCATCTCCCACTTTGGACTGGCTACCTGTTTGGGTCTCTGTGTTTTCTAGCAACAGACCTCCCAGATGTTCCAGTTTAAGCTGGAAGCTCAATGAGTTCTTCTGGGAGTGTCGTTAGCCATCCTTGAGGCTAGCAGGTATTTGGGGACCAGCCTGAGCTCCATATTCCTGAATGGCCCTGGCAGCCCGTGTCTGATTTTCATGATTTGGACTGCACAGGAGCAGCACCTGTGGGTTCTGGGGCATCTGGAATCGGGATCAGGTCTGTATCCCAAGAGGCTTGGCCTCATGAAAGGGCCACTGGGGTGATAAGGCATCTGCCTAATTCGAAACACCAAGCTACACACATGCTTATGTTCCCCCGAGAACACTCTGCACTGCCTTGCCACAGCTGGATTGGGCAAGATGGCTGGGGTATCCACCAGTATGAGACTCTATGAGCCTTCATTGCTGCTGACAAAGGCAAAGGAAAATGGTGTTGCTTGTATCAAGTGGTTCTAACATGTCAACTAGGGCCCATTTCATAAGGGGCCTCGTGCTTGTCCTTATTGGAGGAAACCATGAACTTTGAACTGTGCCAGGCTGCAAATGTTCCAAGGACCCAGCACAGACACTTGCAACTTGGTACAGCCCTTGGTAAGGGCTTGCTTAGGGATAGCCTGAGAAATCAGCTATACTCCGCCAAGTTTAGGTTTCTGCTACCTCAAAATTCTTTACAAAACACATGCAAACATTGTTTGTCTTTAAAAGCCCTTGACTTTTGTTGTCTGAGAGAGGCTACAATTTGGGTTGCTGTCCAGATCTGTCCTCAGAATTGCAATTCCGAGACCCCAAATAAATGCTTTTGTTTTACTCTAGCTCTACCCCTTTTCTCAGTGGACACTTCTCATGGCAGCAGAACTGGCATCCAAGCTACACCTTGCTTCTGCTTTGGTGGAGCTGTTGGATTCAAGCTGGCAACCACATGAGTGCCGTGTGCTCTGTGCTCTTCCCCACAGCTGTGGGTTCCCTGGGGAGTCCTCAGGGCTCCAAGCCTGCCTCCTTGGTTGAGAGGCAAGGCTTTTGATGCCAGCTTTTATAGAGCAGTAACACTTCTCTGTCTGCATTCTGTTCCAGACAAGTGCCCACAGGGGAGAAACCCTTCCCTGGCCAGACTCTTCCCTGTACGGCTTCTCACAGAACACTGACACTTTTCTAACCCATAGTTTCTATAGGGGATTAACACTGTTACATCTGGACTATTCCCTGAGGATGCTCTGGAATTTCCAACGTCAAAAATGCTACCTAGAGAGCAGTCCCCATCTGGGACTCCAGGTGTTTTTATGTGTCAGTATTATGGATCTTCTTCCTGTAAGCTTTGGTCCTGATGGACCTATATTATTAAGAGTGATTAAAATTGAAATGGCTACTTTGGGGATCCTTTGAAATTCTAAAAGTTGGGGATCCCTGGGTGGCTCGGCGATTTGGTGCCTGCCTTTGGCCCGGGGCGCGATCCTGGAGTCCCAGAATCAAGTCCCGTGTCGGGCTACCGGCATGGAGCCTGCTTCTCCCTCTGCCTGTGTCTCTGCCTCTCTCTCTCTCTGTCTATCATGAATGAATAAATAAATCTTTGAAATTCTAAAAGTTATTTCTTTGCATGCATAATAAGAAAAGGGATATAACACCAATCAAAATGAATGGGAAGCATATTTTCAGGCCTCCAAGCAATCAAGTGAATTGTAACTCACTTTGTTACCAGTTAGACTCCAAGATCTGACCTTTACTGCCCACCTGCTGGTCCTCACAGACCTTTGTCCCACATTTTCCCTTAAGCTCTTCTTTCCAGCTTATCTCTGAATTCAGGCAAATGGGAAGTGAAACGGACCCCTCAAGGGTTAGTGACTGCCCTGATAAGACCTCCAGTCAGCCAAGACCACCCTGACCAGTTTGAGCTTAATCCCTGACTCAGGCCTCTGCAGATAGAATATGAAGTGACTTCTAGAATGACCAACAACTGCCGTTACCTCATTATAATACTAAAGTCTCAGCCCAAAGAGGAGCACAAGCCTCATTCACAAAACATACAATGTGTGTAGAGTCATGTTTCCTTAAGGCGCCTGTGGGACCTTTTGCCTTCCTCTCCATACAATGACAAGGCTTCCCTACCCAAAAATTCATCCCGACCCTATAGAAGAGGAACCCATCCACCCTTGCTGGGGAAGTCAGGGCTTTGGAAGCCATTCCCTGTAATCTCTTTCTTTGCTGCAAATGAAAGTTTTCTAGGTGCACAGCTCACCTGGTGCAGGGTCTGTAACTCACCAAGGGTTCAGTTAACATCTCACATGGGTTGGGTTACAGCTTCCTAACAAGAAAATAACCACAGGCTCCCTAAAGCCAACTCTGACCTTTCCCAGAGACTCTGCAAACTAGAAAGCTTTCTGGAGCTCCTGCACTGACCCTTGTCACCACTGCCACCACTCCTTTCCCTGTTCCCTCTTCTCCCTATTTTCTGCCCCTACACCCCAGCCTGGGTGAACTTTCAAACTATAACAACAACCTTGAAGTTCTTCCAAATCCCCTAGTAATTCAAGCACCCTTGAAGGTAAAACCTAATGAAGGAGGTTTATGAACTCCCTCATTTCCTTGTAACCCTTGCACTAAGGCTGAATTGCAAACTATTATCAAGGAATTTCCCAGTGCCTTTGAAGACCCTCTAGGCTTTGCTAAAGAGTTTAACTTGATTGCTCAAACTTAGAAACCTGGTTATTCTGACCTCTACCAACTTATTCCACATGCCTGTAGGTAAAGACCATGTTGGGAAAGCTTTAACTTAGATGAGTCCACTTTAAGGGGTCCCTTAAAAAAGAGGATTTCAGATCTCTTGGAGACAATGGAATACATTATTTGGTCGATACGCAGCAGCTTGTAAAACACAAAATGACTTCAAAAACAGTTAAAGGATATTTACAGCCTGCAAATAAGAAAAAACAGTCTTTAGCAAAAGACTTGACTGAGGAAGTAACTTAGTCAATGTACCAGAAATGAAATTTGCAATTTTATTTCAGTTACTTATGGTCATGGGCGCGTGCACACACACACACATCACATTCGTATGTCTATGTGTGTGCTGGGCCATAAAATATCTATTTCTTGCTGTGGAATGATCCCACATACTTGAAAGCCACTGCTCTTATATCACAGTAAATTGACCTACAAGAATCTGTGCAGACTGTTGAAAAGGCCAATATAAGCAAACCACCCTTTCTGTTCTGTACACACAGTGATAACTCCTCAAGGCCAAACTGTAATCACTGGTGTAACAGGCTCATACTTTGTTGACTTGTCTCTTCAGGTTTGCAGCCAAGTAGCAAATTGATTTAAGACACTTCTACTCGTGACTATCTGCAAGGCTGGGAAGTCTGATGAAGGCTTCCCGTACACCTATAGCTTTGCCGTTAATTCAGAATTGTCCCATTTCTTCAAATCTTTATTTTGCCTATCCACCTGAGAGCAATGCTCTTTAATAATATTGTGGGGATCCTGTTGACCCTGCCTGTTTTTTTATTCTCAGACTAACAAAGCAGTGTCAGGATGGATCTATAAACAAATGAAACTCTTGCTGTAATTTCCAAAAAGTGTAAGGTTAAAAGAATATTGAAAAGGGAATGTAAGTAGTCAAGCAGAGACTGGAATGGATTTATTTAAGCTGAAGATAGAGTTTTATTTTTTTATTTTATTTTTTTGAAGAAAGAGTTTTAATATCAAAAGCACACTGGTGCATAATTAAGAATTTGGTTTTCTTTCTGTTAAAGGACAAGTATTCTTGGATTATATGGGTCTGCTCTAAATAAGAAATTGTAAATCATGTTTATTTATCTTTAGGTGATCGTCTTCATCAGGTTTGATGACTCAAATACACGGAGTCTTCTGGATATTAAGAGACCTAAGTTTCACTTACAACTATGTGACCCTTTGTATTTGCCTTCAAAATCTTTTCTTGTCACTTGGTCACCTAGATAATGAACTATTATTTCATAATATTTTGTAATCCTATTTGATCAGGTATCTAAAACCTTTTGCTTTTTGACAAACTTCCGCAAATCAAATTCTAAATAAGTCTTTTGACCAAAAAATAAACAAGTTCCTGGAACTTCTCAAAAGATTTGCTCCTTCTCCTTATAGAAAGGGAGATCTTACACAAATTAGGGTTGATATGTCAAATTATATGGGAAGCATAGTCAAACAAAAAGTATTCTAAAGGGGAGTAGAAGGATGGGTGATGGACATTTAGGAGGGAACGTGATGTAGTGAGTACTGGGTGTTATATAAGACTGATGAATAACTGACCTCTACCTCTGAAACCAATAATATGTTATATGTTAAGTAATTGAATTTAAATAAAAAATGTAAATGTAAGAAAAAGTGATGCTAAAGGAAAAAAATAAAAAGCGATACTAAGCCTTAATGATGTATTTCTATAAGGATATGTTCTAAGTGTTCTAGAAATGTATGCAAAATTCCTAAAATTCTGACGTCCTGGCATAATGTTATCAGTCATAACCTTATCATTGACTTAAAGTGTTATGTGCCACAGAAATAACCAAATTTCTTTGTTAATTACATCATAATGAATTCTCATAAGATCTCTAATATTTGCTATTTCAAATCTTTTACAGGTAGTTATTGTTTCATGTGCTTCATCTTCAAAGTGACTCATAAGAAAGACTTAGATAAATATGCTAAAACACAGATTTTATTAAATTTAAAATCATAACATTGAACTTAGTTATGAATAGATAACTCAAAATTTCTAAAACACGAATGGAAAAATAATTGCTTTAATGTTTTCTTTTCCAGACTGAGAGGACCTTTATTCTTTTCTCCACTAAGCTATCTATAACCTCTATCAATTTGGTTAAAGTATTTCTTTATAACAACAAAGTTTGAAACATTTATCATTTTCTCCCTGCCTGATCCCTCCAGAATTCTGAAATGCTTATTAAATACTTTCATTTTTCAGAACAATGTATGTATTTGTATAAGTCCAATAAGTATCTATGGGCTGCCCAATGCCCCTCACCCCTGCCTCTTTGATCCACAGCTAATAAAGGGGGATATATCTGACACCATGAAGGCTCCTACCGCTTCTAATGGCTTCTATCCAAAACAACCATGCTTTGGTAAAGCCATCTTTCCACAGTGTGTCTCCAGTAGATAAAGACCTTAAATACTACGCCATATCACCTGGGGACTTCACTTACTGGAACAGGCATCTTCAGAAAAAATCTCTACCATCCCACTGGAAAGACACCTATCAAGTTGATGACTAATCCTTGTGCTACCAACTTCCAAGGAATAGACCATAGGATTCATATGTCACATCTAAAGAAAGCACCAACCCTAACTGAATCTGCACACCAACTGGTGACCCAAAAGTAGATTTGCAGGAGTTGCAGCCAACAACAGATGAAGGAGACAATGTTCCCAAGATGACTGGACCAGATCTGTAGAACCCTTTCCTTGCTGCTTCTTACTTTGTTGTTACTATTGTTTTTCCTCTTTCTCTTAAAGAGAGAATGCTCTTATCTGCATTTATCAGTGGATTACAAAAGGGGGAGACCTCTGTGTTACATCTGTCACCAGGAATTCAAATCTGTTTGTGAAGTTGGAAATCCCTGGGTCCTCCCTACAACCAATTGCTCTAGTCCCAGTGGTGCTGCTGATTAGCCCCACAGCCTTTATGTGTTCCCTATCAGGTTAAGTTGCTAGGACCAGCTGTTCCCATACCTCGTTTCAACCTTTCCCAGTCATAACCATACTAGTTCAACCATACACCTTGAAAAAAGAGTTGTCAGCAGTGAATCCATTTTGTACTTTGGATTCCATTTTGTTAAAAATATGGAACTGTACTAACCTTGGTGAGTTACAAAAAATAGGTTATTTGCAGAAAAAAAGACTTTCTGAGGACTGTAAAAACTATGATTTTCTTAGTAATGAATGAAATATCCATGATCAAACAAGGAATGATAACAGATAAATGTACCCTTCAATCTCACATCTTATTTTTCTAATCTCAATTCTTGATAAACTGATGTAAGTTTTTCTTTACGTCCTTAGATCTGCTCTATTGCATTATTAAATTTATTAAGCCCCTTAGATACTTAATGCAACATTTTTTTTAAGATTTTATTTATTTGAGAGAAAGTAAGTGAGCAAAGGAGAGGGCACTGAGGGGCGGAAGGGTAGAGGAGAGGGAGAAGCAGACTTCCCCCTGAACAGGGACCCCAACCAGAGGCCCAGTTCCAAGAACACAGGATCATGACCTGAGATGAAGGCATAGGCTTAAACCTACTGGCCCACTTAGGTGCCCCCTTAATTTGATATTCTTAACAATGTACTAGTTATCTGGATCATTATGCAGAATGTCCATGAGATTTTTAGAATATTAATATTGCTAATTACCCTTAATATGCTCAGATCCTCGGTAAAAAAGTTCCACTTAATACACTGGTGGTTGTGGAATCCAGAACCTCCACAACTACCAAGATTATGACCACTCAGCAGTTGATTCATTTGAACCAAATGGCTTAACAAAGCTGCAGATGAGGAAAGTGCCTAAGCAGAATTTTCTGACCGCTGCCTTGTTGCTCAAACATGGCCTAACCCTAGGGACGGTGACATCTTGAATTGACTATCAGACTTAAAATGCCCTCTGACATGGGACATAACTTTCTGGGACTGGTCCATCTCAATGACATGGGCCTAAGCAAATCTATAGTCGGTCAGCAATGCTTTCAGAGCAAGGCTTGATCAAAAGAGGAAATGTGAAAGGAGAAGTAAAATGGAGTCTCTATGCAAGGGGTTTTAACATGGAGATGGGAGACTGTTAAGGAAATGGGCCTTATACATGTTCTCAGGGAATAAAACTATAAATGCTGAACTGGGCCAGACTGCAAATATTCCAAGGACGTGGTCCAACACCTGCAACTTGCTGCAGTAAGAGCTTTTGCTTAGTGACAGCCCTAGCAACCAATTGTTCAGCCACAGTTAGTTTTCTGCTGCCAACAGCAATCAAAATTCTTGTAAACAACACATAAAGCATTACCTTTATCTTAAGAAAACTTAATCTTTATTATCTGGTGGGGGACACAGTTTGAGGTGCTACCCTAATTTGTTTTCCTTGAATTACAAACCAGACTCCCCAAATAAATGTTTTTCTTTTATCTTAGCTCTGCTTCTTTTCTTGGTCTACGCTGTAGAAGTCAGGGATCTGAACAGGCAATAAGTGTACATGGGGACTGACTTTCACCCACCATACTGGCTGCCTCAGAGTGATTTCGGGAATGGGTTCTCTCCTGTTTTAGGCCTATGTAGGTGATGCTGGATGTACCTAGCTCCACAGAACTAGAGGGCTCCAGCTGCCCAAGGCTTCCTAACAGGATGTTACTGTGCACACACACTCTGTGGAGCAGTCGCCGTGGATCTAGAAGAGGGTAAGGGTGTGGAGAGGTTGAGTCACAGAAGCAGGCTCTTGGAGGACAAGGACTATGCCCAGTTGCAAGCAGTGGGGTGCATAGCTGTGCACCTTCCCCTTGAAGCGGGGCTGGAGGATACAATACTGCTAGCCCATTGCCTGGCTGGTCTGTCCTCCAATAGAGAGAGTTAAAGTCCTAGTGGGGAGAGATGCCTAGGACTCCATCAAGTGGTGGAGTCCAGGTGGTGTCTGATTGTTGCCAACATGCAGGTGCTGCCTGAAGAGTGACTCGTACCATGAGTGGGCTCCCTCCCCAGGCTGCTGGAGAGGCTATGCTGCCTGTGCATGCAGTGCACAAGTTCAGAGTTGCCAGAGATCTGGAGCAGAGCAAGGATCTGTAGGCTTCCATGGGAACAAGCTTTGGTGGACAAGAACTAGGCCCAATCACTAACTATGCAGATGTAGGTATTCCCCCAAACATAAAACGAGGGGATACTAGACTGCTTTCCTGGGGCAGGGCAGGGGCAAACTGAAATTTTTCAAGGAAACACTCCTTGGGAGCCCCAGAGTACTGCAGAAACCCTAGACCTGATAAGGACGCAAGTCCAAATGGGGACTGACTGTCGCCAGTCTGAAGCACCACCTTAGGGTGATTTTCAGGGAGGAGGTCTATGCCTGTGGTCATGGTTTGCTGCCTGTTACTTTGTTAGCAGTCTTCCTAACAGGTACAAGGTAATACATCTCATTGTGCTTTTGAGTTGCATTTCTCTAGCAATCAGTGATGAATCGGCATCTTTTCAAATGCTTGTTGGCCATTTGTGTATCTTCTTAGGAGAAATGTCTATTCCAGTCCTTTGGTCATGTGTACTTGGGTTTTTGTGGTTGTTGTTAAGCTGTGGTGCTTTACACATTCTGGACATTAACGTCTTATGAGACACATAATTTGCAAAACTTTGCCCCACCCCACAGGTGGTCTTCTTACCCTGTTCAGCGTTTCCTTTGATGTGCCCAAGGCTGAATAAATCCCATGTGTGTATTTGCTTTTGTTGCTGTGCTTTTGGTGTCATATCCAAGAAGGCATTGTCAAATACAATCTCATGAAGATTTTCCCTATGTCTTCTGCCAGTTTGATAATTTCCCTTCTTACACTTAGGTCTAATGCATTTATTGTTAATTGTTTACATGACGAAGAGAAGGTCCAGCTTCATTCTTTTGAGAGTAGGTATCCACATTTCCCAAAGCAAGGAGTTTGGAATTTTTGAGGTTTGTAGAGCAAGCCAGTGTGTCTGGGGATTTGGCAAATGGGGTGAGTGGTGAAAGAGGGGATTGGAGATGCAGGTAGGGCCTGGATCCTAAAAGTTGATAGCACATGCAGAGTCTGGGTTTCATTCTCAGTGTTTTGGAAAGCACTGGAGAGTGACATAAACAGATTTAGGCTTTTAAATGATCATTGTTTTCCTCCTAGAGTCAATCGCAGAATTATCATAGGACTGAGCAATTCCACTGCTAGGTATTTATTCTACATAACTAAAATTGCACACTCATACAAACACTTGCATAGCAACAGTATTATAGCTAAATGGGTCAAACCCAAATACGAATCTTTCGATGAACAGATATATACCACACATTGCGTATCCAAACAATGAAATATTTGTTATTCAGCCAAGAACTGGAATGAGATATTGTTACACGCTCCCATATGGATAAACCTTGAAAACATTATGTTAATTGAAAGAAGCCATCCACAAGAGACCACATCCTCCAAGACTCGTTTTTCATGAAATCTGCAGAATAAGCAAGTCAATGGAGGCAGAAAGTAGATTTAGTGATAGAGGGTAGGGGAGGGGGAAAATACAACTAATGCTAATATGTAGGGAATGTCTTTTTGGTGTGATGGAGAGGTTGTGAAATTAGGTGGGGGTGATGGTTACACAGTTCTGTGAATATATTAGAAACCATTGAAGTCCAATTTTATTTTTATTTATACTTTTATTTTTTGATTTAAATTCAATTTGCCAACATATGGTATAACACCCAATGCTCATCCCATCAAGTGTCCTCCTCAGTGTCCCTCGCCTACTTACCCCATCCCACCCACTTTGCCTTCTACAACCCTTTGTTTGTTACCCAGTTAGGAGTCTCTCATGGTTTGTCTCTGTCTCTCTCTCTAATTTCCCATTCATTACCCCTCCATTCCCTTTCACTATTTCTTATATTCCACGTATGAGTGAAACCGTATGATGATTGTCCTTCTCTGATTGACTTAATTCACTCAGCATAATACCTCCAGTTCCAATCACCTTGAAGCAAATGGTGGGTATTTGTCTTTCCTGATATATATATGCACATATATATGCACACATATATGCATATGCACACATATTATATATATGTATATAAAATCAGATCATCTTTATCCATTCATCTGTTGAAGGACGTCGTGGCTCTTTCCAGCTTGGCTATTGTGGACATTGCTGCTGAGTATTGGGGTGCAGGGTCCCCATGTTTCACTACATCAGTATCTTTGGGGTAAATACCCAGTAGTGCCATTGCTGGGTCCAGGGGTAGCTCTATTTTTTACTGTTTGAGGAACCTCCACACTGTTTTTCCAGAGTGGCTGTACCAATTCGCATTCCCACCAACAGTGCAAGAGGGTTCCCCTTTCTCCAATCCTCTCCAACATTCGTCTTTTCCGGTCTTATTAATTTTCGCCATTCTCACTGGTGTGAGGTGGTATCTTATCGTCGTATTGATTTCTATTTCCCTGATGGCAAGTGATGTGGAGCATATTCTCATGTGCTTGTTGGCCATGAGTTTGTCTTCATTGGAGAAATTTCTGTTCACATTGAAGTGCACCTTTTAAATCATGTATTTTCTTTGTGAGGTATATCTCAATGGGAAAAAAAATGCTATTATATATACTTGAAAATCCACCATAACTGCTGAGCAGTAAATGGATTGTGTTGGGCAGGAATAGTGGAGGCCATTAGGCAGAGGACCGGAAGGCAGCAAGCGTGATGAAATTCACACATTGAGAACTGTTAGATCTTTGATTCCGAATTCCATGTATCTCTAAGCTGTATCGTTTGGCATCATGAAAGGGGTATAAATTTAGCCATTTAGGTGCCCTCTCCTGCTGTCTAGCTCCAGAAATACTCAGGCCATATTTTCTGAGGCCATTTGTCTGTTGAGTCCTCAACCACTAGAGCTGCTGTTTGGAGGCAATTGCCGCATACTGGGGAAAACTCATTCCTTCTCTGTACCAGAACAATCAACATAAAGATCTACTGTTGGAAGACCGGATGGGCGAAGGCCAGTGAAGTGTTTTGGCCTCAGAAATTGAGATACTTTTTAGGAGAAGACCTTCTTGCACTCTCAAGGCATGTAAAGTTTTTTTAGTTTTAGTGAAGGATTACATAGGACTGCTTTGTTTGATTACCAGGAATTTTCTTCTCCTGGTTTCTTTCAAGGGCCCCCATCTGAGTGGTTAAAATATATATATATCTTGGTGGGAGCATCAAGGATGCTCTAGGGATGTTGATCATTAAGTGCTATTTCTAAGTCCTCTTTGGTGGTAGAGAAATATTTTGTTATGGGTAGAGGATAGAGACTATACAATTAAAATGGGATACATAAAATGCTCATGGTAGATGTGCTGAGGGCTAGAGTTTAGAAAAAAAAAACAAATTGTTTTTTTTTTTTTTTTGAAAAAAAACAATTTGGTTTTCAAGGTTTGTTTTTTTTTTTTCTTCCTGCAAAGGAACTCTTAGTTTAGAATTATGGAGAAAACATTGTAATAGTGCACCCTTGTAATCTTTTCCAGGATCTAGGCTGCACAAAACAAAGTTAAAAAGCAAAAACAGGCTTTGGGAGCCTCCACAGTAGGGATCTGATGCACAGAGCACAGGCCATCATCCTTGGCACCATCCCTCACCATTTCTAGTTTTCAAAATATTATGGCCACTGGCCCCAAAGATAAGCAGCTTGCTGTATGCTATGTCCTTTGCTTTCTCCCATTACAGTAGATATGCGGTCCACCCATTATCAGGAAAAGAGTCACCTACAGATGTCCACAGTGATAGAAGAAACTATTAAACAAAGGGAATCTGGGGAATCAAATTCAATACCGAGGCAGGCTGGCTAAATTCACTCCGTCATACATAACTGTTGAAATTTTTTTAAACGATTAGAGTTTTGCCTCAATTATGTGCGTGTGTCCATCCCATGAATTCACGTTAATGTGTAAGGGGATTCTCGGAAAATTGCAAGTGCTATGCAAACTAAAAAGTACTATTATGATTATTTTGATATAGGAATCCAATGTCAGCTTGAGCACTACTTCTCAGGTCAGCAACAATGCCTTTAAGAAAGTGCTAATGCCAGGTAATAAAATGGTACAACATTATCCTAGAATGTCATGCTTGCCTTCCATTATTCTAACCTAGGGGACCGTTCAATTCTTAGCTTCTCAAATTTGGAAAAGAAACCCATTTGCAAAGACTTCCAGTATGAAATCATTTCCAGCGCCGCATGAGCCACTCCCTGGACACCAAGGAGAGATTCCCTTTAAACAGTTTTACACTGCACACATGAGGTATTTTCACGGTCTGGACCACAAAGTCCAGTTGGATGCCACTGATAGAATTTGAGAAGGGAATGAGCCCTGGGATAGGCATGCAGGACAGGAGAGTGGCTTTGAGCCTGTCGTGGGCTAGCACGGTGACCTCTAAATTCCTCTCAAGCAACAGTTCTCCAAATGACCTCCCTTCTCCTTCCCCTGTGCCATCGTATAGGCAATTTCCTCAGTCATCCAGACGCCTATATGGGCACCATTCTGAGTCCTCGGGTCTTCTATTCCCCGTATATGATCAGACATCACTTGCTTCCATTCTCCCTGAGAGCATTCTCCTATCAGTTCTGTCATGAGCCTCATTGTTCACTGGCTTCTTATGGCCTGACAGCTTTAATCTGAACACTCAGAATGGAAGACTTCTCAAAACAGAGGTGCTGCTCACCTCAGTTCTGTTTTAGCTTCTGAAGCTGCATTCTTCCCACTGTCACCTTCTGCCCAACCACCCATACCCTCTCACGGAAATGCTCTGTAGTGGTTTCAAAACCTTAGTGACTTCATACAAATTTAGTGTCTTCCAGTTCTGGAGGAGGGAAGCCCGAGGGGGTCTTACTGGACTAAAACCAAGGTGTCTACCGGGCTGAGTTCCTTCTGGAAGCTCTAAGGGAGAATTCTTTTCCTTGGCCCTTCCAGCTTTCATAGGCTGGAAGGCCCTTTCCTTGGCTCCCAGTCCCCTCTTCCATCTTTAAAGCCAGCAATGCGGCTCCAATCCTTCTCATGTTACCACCTCTATCCTTTTTCTCGGCTGTCTCCCTCTTCCATTTTTAAGGACCTTGTGATTACATTGGGCCCATCTGGGTAATCTAGATTAGTCTCCCTATTCTAACGTCAGATGCTTAGGAAACGTAATTTCCCTCTCAGCATAGGCTAATTTATTGACATGTTCTGGGAATTAGGACATACCCGTCTCAGGGGGAAAGTGTCTTCTGTCTATCACATGCTCTATGCTGTTCTCTGTCTCCCACATTTTCAGAAATGCTTTTATTATCTATGCCTCCTTTTGCAAAGATCTCAGCAACAATTAGTTGAATATCGTTGCTAGAAACCCCATGCTTAAATTAAGTAAGACTACTACTTGCAGATTATATACTGAGAGAGGTCTGGATTTATATTTTTAGGGTATGACACCGAATGATCTCATCTACATGCACTGTGCATTTTAAAGCACACTGGTAACCACCCCGGAATTCCTGATAAAACACAGACCATCTTTCTTTTTTTTTTTTTTTTTAAAGATTTTATTTATTTATTCTTGAGAGACACAGAGAGAGGCCGAGACACAAGCACAGGGAGGAGCAGGCCCCATGCAGGGAGCCCGATGCGGGTCCCGATGTGGGACCCGATCCCGTGACTCCAGGATCACGACCTGGCCCTAAGGCAAGCGCTAAACCGCTGAGCCACCCAGAGATGCAAATCCTTGGACCGCAGCATAGACCCGATCCGTCAGAAACTCTGGAAGCGAGATTCAGCAACCTGTTTTAATAGGTCTCCCAGGTGAGCCTGAATCATGGCTAAGATCGAGCACTACTCTCGTAAACCAGATGAAGTCCACTAACGACCACCGGTCTACGTGGCCACCTGTGCTGGTGGGGTCTCTCACCCCCGGCCTACAGGTCGATGCCCAGTGCACGCCCGCCTGCCTGCCGCCTGCGTGCTCCCTCCCGCTACTCCCAGCGCCGTGAACAGCGCAGCGATGCGCAGTATTCGGCGCCTGTGCGCTTCACAGGACCTTCCTTATTCCTTAGGGTGTCAGGTGAGACGAGAGGACAGTCTGTCCGTTAAGCGCCTCAAGCAAGCAGTCGCAACCACTGTTCGACGGCGCCAGCGTGACGTCTAGGGAGGCCGATGCTCAAAATGAGCTTGACGGCGCATGGTGTCCTCCGGGGGGACAAGGTGAGGAGCAGCTTCGGAGCACGCAGCGGCTCTCCTCGGCGGCAGCTCACGTCGCTACAGTAACAGGGGAATGAATCCTGCCTGTGGGCCGACAGGCCAGCCTCCTGCAAAACAAACCTCAATCGTCCAAGCGGCTACGGGAAGCGACGGTGCGCGGGAGACGCAGAGGACGACCGGGCGAGGAGGGCTGCCTGCTGCTGGGCGTGCTCGCCTCACTCCTCGCCTCGCGCCCTTCCCCCGGCGTCTCTCTTCGGGAGCCTCCTCCTCCGGCGCCCGCAGCCGGCCGCGCTCGGGGTCAGAAGCGGCCGCGAGGTCCGCTCGGAGCGGAACGGGTCGCCCGGCCGGGAGGGCCGCGCGCGGAAACCTCACACCCGGGGCGGAGGCCCCCGCGCGGCGCGCACAGCCGGCCGGGCGGCCCCGGAAGCGCGGCCCCGGAAGCGCGGCCCCTTCCGCCCGGACTTGGGCCCGAGGCCCCGCCCCCTCCCGCGGCGCGCCGGGGAACGCTCGGCGCCGCGTGGACCGCGCAGGCGCGTGGCGAGCGCGTCCCGGCCAATGAGGTGCCAGAGCCACCGCGCGGGGCGGGCCTGCGTGGCCGGCCAATCGCGCGGCCGCGCCCCCGGATGTGGTTGCGGGTCCCGCGCCCCGCTCTGAGGTAGCGTGAGGCGGCGCACGTGGGGCCGCGGCCTGGAGCCGGGAGGAGGGGGGGCCGTGGGCTGGGCTCGGCGTCCTGCGTGTGGGCGCGGCGCGGAAGCGTCAGCCCTTTGGGTTTCGGGCGGGGGAGAAGTCGGCGTGGGCGTTTGTGCGGAACGACTCCCGCCGCAGGGTCGCCGCCGGCGCGTGTGGGGAGCCCGTCCCATGGTCCCTCCTCGGGCGAGTGGGGCAGTCGGACGCCGGCA
The DNA here is from genome assembly GCF_905146905.1 of Nyctereutes procyonoides. Classification (NCBI taxonomy): domain Eukaryota; kingdom Metazoa; phylum Chordata; class Mammalia; order Carnivora; family Canidae; genus Nyctereutes; species Nyctereutes procyonoides. The sequence continues at coordinate 45,017 of NW_026575044.1, forward strand.
GCATGAACCTCCTACCCAAAAGCTCGAAGGAGTTCGGCTCCGCTGACTATTGGGAGAAGTTCTTCCAGCAGCGAGGGAAGAAGGCTTTCGAGTGGTATGGAGGCTACCTGGAGCTGTGCGGGGTGCTGCACAAGTACATCAAGCCCCGGGAGAAGGTGAGCGCGGCCCGGCGTCCTGGGTGCGCTCGGACCCCGGGCACCGAGCAGGGCGTCCGCGCTGGGTGCGTGCTGGGGCCCGGGTTCTCCGCACCCCTCGGCTCAAAGGGAGGTAAACACGCCTGCTTCGAGGCTTTCAGGGAACAGACGTGCTGCCGCCAGCCCCTCCCCGAATTACTGATCTCCCTGGAAGAGGGCTCCTTTGGGAGTCCAGGCGGAGATGGCCTCCTGGAGCCGTGGTGGGTGGCTCTGTCCCCGTCCACCCCTGTAGGGCAGATAGTGCCTGCGGCTGCACGGAATCGGGAGCCCGTTCTCGGAACTGGGGTGGCCGGCCTCCTGTTAGTATTTGCCTAACCTGGCAATTATAAGATTGTTATTAGATTTAATCTGCAAGTCCAAGTTTAGTAATTCGCAAGAAGGAGGGAGTGACTTTTAGTTCTTCTCTAAAAGGGTTTGGAAATAAACTTCTGTGAGGGCCTTCTGTTTCTCAGTGCAATGGGCCTGAACTCTTCAGTTTAGTGTTGCCAGTGTTAGTTTTTGCCACTTTTCGTCTTGTGAGTCTTTGGTATCCTGTGGTATATGTTAAATGTTTAGAGACCATGTTGTCAGAGGGCAAAAAAGACCCTATATGTACTGCTTGCCAATTTTTGTGGCAAAAAAAATAGCCACCACAGGCAGATTTCAAAATATTAACGTGTCAGCCACGTCACAATTTTTGTGTATATTTGCAGTTGAGTTCTCAAGTCGGATCAAGCTCGTTACAGCACAGTGATGCTTTTATGGTTCGATTTCCACAGACTACAGTGCTAAGCATAGGACCTCATCATCTCTCTCTCTCTCTCTCTCCTTTAGCCCAGAAAAAACGGGAAAAGGACAGGAAAAAGCAGCGGGCTGCTAACACTCCCGAGGGCCTCTCAGCAGCCCCAGGGGAGTCCATTGACAAGAGTTACTGTGCTGTGAACACCACAAAGCAATGATTGCCGGCCTTGCCCTGCTGAGAAACCCGGAGCTGCTCTTAGGTGAGGGAAGTGCCCCTGCCCTCCACAGGAGGGGCCTGTAAGATTGCAGATGGATGCCGTGTCAGCTGGCTTGTGCTTTGAGCACAGGGATTAGAGACCAACAAATGCTCATACAGCAAAGCTTTCTTATTCCCAGCCATCTCCCAAGTTAATTTATTTTTTTTTTAATTTTTTTTATTTATGATAGTCACAGAGAGAGAGAGGCAGAGACATAGGCAGAGGGAGAAGCAGGCTCCATGCACCGGGAGCCCGACGTGGGATTTGATCCCGGGTCTCCAGGATCTCGCCCTGGGCCAAAGGCAGGTGCCAAACCGCTGCGCCACCCAGGGACCCCTCCCAAGTTAATTTAATAAACATTCAGTAACCTTTCCCTCAACTCTAATTGTGGTCTTGAAATGGCTGCATGTGTGGATGTCTAAATTTTTTGTTTATTCATTTATTTAAAATATTAAGGTATAAAATATATTCAATGAGACACAAAGTACACAGATTTTAAGTTGTTCAGTTTGATGAGTGTCTGCTTATGAGTCTACCCATGAAACCAGATTAACCTTTACAAATCATGACTCCAAAAATGCCTTTGCATTTTAGAAGAATTTCTGGCTTTTCAGTCATGTGTTATAATTTGAGCACCAGATGCAATTCTTACTTGAATTTCTACTTAAATAAAAAAACCTATATTGTAGGCAGTACAGTCTTAGCCTTATTACTAAAACAGGCTTGGCTCCAACTACACTAGTAAAAAATACTCATTTTTCTATCTAAGCTTGTAGCTGTTCACCTGAAGTCCTGAGTGTGTCTTACTGAAACACCCTGTATTTTTGGCCTGTATAGGTGCTGATGTATGTCCCTAAAGTCTCCGTTCTTAGGTTTAATCCTCAGGTATTAATCCAATATTTAGTGTCTCCTTTGGGTGATTCTTGTTTCTTGACTTCTATCTTCCTGTGGTAGCTGAGGTTTCTCTGTACTTACAGCTAGGATTTGGGCCTTTGTTTTCCTGTGATTTCTGGAACTCACTCACATGGATTGCTGTCGCTAGGCTATGTGTCTGAGAGGGCAGTTGTGGCCTTTGGATTGAAAGCTGGGCAGAGGGCATTGCATCTCCACTGCCTTGTGATCTTGAGAGAGATGTTGGCTATCATCCCTCCGAGTTACTAGGGGGAATCTAATAATGCTTATGTTAGGGATGGTGATACGATGTCAGCTGAGTGCTTGGGGATCATTAAAGGTCTGTAATAGTAACACACTGGTTCAGCTTCTGGATCTAGTAGAGAAAGGATTGTGTAACCAGGGGTGAGTTTTCAGATGTCAGATTGGCTTCTACATTTCTGGGATGAGACAGAGAAGCTAGGCCTCTAAACTGTGTGTCCCCTGGGCAGAGCCAGTAATCCAACTTCCTCCTTTCCCCTCCCCAAGGATGGTATAAAACTGTCAGCGAGCAGATTGTCAAATGATACTTTATTCTTTTATTGCAGAGACCCCCCTGGCAATGTTGGTGGTAGGCCTGGGTGGGGGCAGCCTCCCCCTGTTTGTCCACGATCATTTCCCGAAGTCCTGCATTGATGCTGTGGAGATCGACCCCTCCATGTTGGACGTGGCCACCCAGTGGTTTGGCTTCTCCCAGAGCGAGCGGATGAAGGTCCATATTGCAGATGGCCTGGACTATATTACCAGCCTGGCGGGAAGAGAAGGTACTGCTATTGGAGACTTTGGAGGGGTGCTGAGGGAAGATTAATCCAAGGTTGTCAGGCCTGCAAGGGCCTCTAGAATTCATCTCTAAGACGGCAGCATTAGCATTGTCCCAGTCTTAGACCTGTAGATTTGTTCATTCCTTGGTTGATGTATTGATTCAGTGAATACAGGGTGCCGACCATGTGCTCAGCACTGTGCTAGGGGTTGGGCCACAGCAACAAGTGAAACAGTCCGTTTCTGCCCTTGTGGTGCTAACAGATCAGTGGGTCTTTCTCCTGATTCTTTTCTGACTCTGTGTTCTTGTCACTTCCTCATCCTCCCAAGAACCTAAGGTCTGTAGTGGGTGAGGAAAAGAGGAAGAAATGTTGGGATGTGTGTTGGGAATTTTTTTTTTTTTTTTCAGTCTTTCAGCTGGAGGTGAAGCCAGAGATAGAGCAAAACAGCATTCATATAGATCAGTGGTTGTAAAGCTGAGGAGCATCAGGCAGTGTCTGCAGATGTGTTTTTGGTGCTTGTAACTGCAGGGTGAGGGTACTTCTGACAGTGAGTAGAGACCAAAGATCCTGCTAAACACCCTACAGTGCACAGGACAGCCACCCATGACAAAGAATTATCTGGCCCCAAATGTCAGTAGTACTGAGGTTCAGGAACCCTGAGGCAGATGCTACTCCGTGGGGATGCTGATGGCCGTGCTGGTGCTGGAATTGAGACTCCATTTTGCTCTAATAATTCGTATCCCTGATTTATGACAAAAGACATACTAATGTTCTGCAACAGCTCTGTGATCCTTTTGCCACTTGATATGGAGGCTGAGGATGGTGCTTCCCGGAGCCTGAGCCCCTCAGGGAGAAGTCAGTCAGGTTGGTTCAGTCTTAAGTGGACCTGGCGACCTCAGGCCACCCACTCCTCCTGGTCTGCCTATTCCATCGCTGATACTCTGGTTCTCACTGGATTAGGGCATTCTCCCAGGAAAGGTGTGGCAAAGAAGGATGGCTGGGGTGAGTATCTTGGTGCTGGGGTGGACAGTTGGTGCAGAGATTTTAATTGCAAACTGAATTTAAGGATATCAGAGCTTCAGAGATTACCTCTGAGGCTGGGGCCAGTGTGGGGGCCCAGTCCCAACACAGCTAGTACATGTGAAACATTGAAAACTGCCCTAGGCTCATGGCAGGCTGTCAGTGCGTGACATGTTGCTGTATTGACAGCCAGTTGATGAGTTTTGAATAATCTGGCAGTCACCTCTAACAACCACCTTCCAGATCATTGGAGGGCTCCTACAAATGTGGGCAGTGGTTGTTCTTGGACTTTGATAAGCTGACATGTTGTGCTCTCTTAAGACAGCCAAACAAGATCTGTGCTATGCCCTGTTATGGGCATGCAGTAGTCCTAAGTCAGTATTTATGAATTCTTGAATAATTGGTATCATAGTCTCAAAGTTTGCTAAAAGTCAGTAACATTGTAGGCTTAAGCCTTGTAAAAACTTTTCATTATACCAAAGAGCACATCCAATGCAGCATCAGTTCTTTCTCATTTAGCAAAATCTTTCTTGAGCCAGCTATTGTTTGAGGACTAGAAAAGATACACTAACTAATTTGAGAACATTTTCTCCCACAGCCATTTGCAGAGTCAGCCCTTAAAGGCTTGGGCAGCTGATTTGCTGCCTAGCAGTAGTTCTCAACTTTGCCTGATTTGGGAATTACTTGGGAGTTTAAGGAAATACTAGAGGCTTCCTATCTCCTCTCTGACCTGTTCCTCCCATGCCAGGGTTTTTGACTCAGGTGGTCAGGAATGGAGCCCAGATTCTCAAAGTATTTTGAATATTCCCAGGTGACTAATGTTCTGCCTGGATTGAAAATTACTGGTATAAATGGACTGTTAACCAAGTAGTAATCATGCTAGCATGGACCCCATGAATGTGTGTGCCTTTGGAAGGTGCTTTTATTTATTTTTTCAATTAATTTTTTTTTAAGATTTCATTTATTCATGAGAGATACACACACAGAGAGAAAAAGAGAGGCAGAGACAGGCAGAGGGAGAAGCAGCCTACATGCAGGGAGCCCGACATGGGACTCGATCCCAGTTCTCCAGGATCAGGCCCTGGGCCGAAGGCGGTGCTAAACCGCTGAGCCACCTGGGCTGCCCCTGGAAGGTGCTTTTAAACGTGGAGGAAAAGATCAGATAAAGGTCCTGTCTTTCATGTGAGGCGCTCACAGCAGAACCCTGATTGACCACGACTTTCCTAGACAGCGCACTTAGTGCCCTTACAGGCAAACGACAGTCTCCATGTCATCCTTCTGACTTAGCCACCTGTGGCCACCACAGGTCACAGGGAATATGGGGAGTAGGAATGTAAATGGTGGTATCAAAGACTTGTTTGCTTCTCTTTCCCAGCACAGTCCTGCTACAGTGTCATCATGTTTGATGTAGACAGTAAGGACCTAACACTGGGCGTGAGTTGTCCACCACCAGCTTTTGTGGACCAGCCTTTCCTGCAGAAGGTCAAAAGCATCTTGACTCCGGAAGGTAGGATGTACAAAAGGTTAGGGAGGGAGGAGAGGTGAGTCCTTTCAAGATTGTTTTCTTTTAAATGAAAAATGCACATGTCATAAGTGTGTAGCTCGATGAACTTTCCTGAGTTGAAAACACCCATTGAACAGCATCAAACACAGAACATTTACAGCACCCCAGAAAGCCTACCTCTTAGCTCCTTCCAGTAACTCATCCTCCTCTTAAGGATAACTTCTATCCAAATTGTCAGTACAGCTTAGTTTTGCCCATTTTTGTTTTTTATATAAATATAATCTTACAGAATGTATTCTTTTTTTTTTTAATTTTTTTAAATTTTTTTATTTTTATTTATGTATGATAGTCACACACACACAGAGAGAGAGAGGCAGAGACACAGGCAGAGGGAGAAGCAGGCTCCATGCACTGGGAGCCCGATGTGGGATTCGATCCCGGGTCTCCAGGATCGCGCCCTGGGCCAAAGGCAGGCGCTAAACCGCTGCGCCACCCAGGGATCCCCAGAATGTATTCTTTGAGTGTTTTTTTCTTTCATTTGCATGATCTTTGTTTCATCCATAGTGTGTACATTGTTTCTTTATCGTGTGGTGTAGTATTGGTTGTGTGACCTACCACATTCATTTTTGCATTCTGTAATGGGTATTTGAAGTGTTTCCTTTTGGGGCTTTTATAAATAGTCCCTGCCAGTGGTGGTGAAGTTCAGACTCCTCCATGTCTGCCCCCAAAAGGAATCTCTACATTTGGAAAGATTGCTGCTTGCCATGAGCATGAGACACACATTCCTCCCAGCCCCTCAGAGCCTGCAACAATGACCTGGCCTTGATCGCGGTCCCTTCCTCCCACTCCCCTGACCTTCTGCAGTGTCTCAGCTGCAGTATCCACCCAGGTAGCCCACCCTGGGACCCTCCGGGCTTGGGGAGTTCTGGTTGGTCTCCAACTAGTTTCCCTGCTTCCAGTCCTGTAGGAGTCCACCAGCCCCCAACAAACCTTTTTCAGGGCACTATTTTCCATCCCACTGTGGACCTGCTGCTAGTGGGCCCCCGGCTTAACCAGTAATGAGGTCTCCTGGTGTGTCTTATCAATCACGGCCCCAAGTGGCGGTCTGGCCGTCCAGATGCCCTCCAGCTTTCCCTTAAGAGCGATTGTGCACACTGGAGGAGTTGGCATTTGGGATTTATCCACATGCTTTGTAGCCAGAACAGTGTGTTTCCTGGCGGCTTCTCCCAACACTTGCCCTCCTCCTGACCTCTGACTGCCCTGACTTGAGCAGCTGGTGTATATGCACAATGGGTCCTCTAGGCCTATGGATTTCTTGCTTATGTATTGTCACCTGCTGATCCTTGTGGGTGCAGGGATCCCAGGTTCCAAAAGGCCTTTGAGGCAGCAGCTACGTACAGGAGGCAGCCAGTCCCAAGTCAGACTGGCTGCCTGATGGGGTTACAGGCTTCTCCACCACTCAGTAGTGCCTCTTGTGTCTTACTGGAAGGTAGCACCACTGCTTAGTTGGGCCTTGGGTCTAGGCTCTAGCCCCAGCCCAGCCGGGCAGGCCACTTTTCACCAGCTCTGCCTTCTGGGGAAGTCTGAGCATTGATAGAGGATAAGGCTTGGAATGAGGCAGATGCCAAGGGCCCCAGATATCCCCCTTTCCTGAGCCAAACCTGTCTTGTCATTTTTATCCTCTTAGCTTTCACCTTCTATACATGGGCAGTCTGCAGCCTGTTAGCAAGTCTTGGTCTTCAGGGAACATCCCAGGCCCTAAAGTTCTGGATGATTCCTGGTGATTGAATGGACTCAGGGTGTGAAGAGCTTACACCCTGAAAAATATTTCTGAGCCTCCTTTTGTTATTGGGAACTTTTAAGTCCCCATTTAGACCAACTACTTGATTGGTTTCCTGGACTCTTCCAACAGTCAAGGCTTTTAGGTGTCTCTATTGGAGGTTATTCTTTGTGACTTAGTCATACCTGCCCTTGCTTGGAAGTCCAGATTTTTCTAGCTCTGCCTTCAGTGGGAATTTTCATATTTTGAATGTTTGTGCTTGAAATTAGGCAGATTTTCCACACATCTGAAAGCAGGCACCAGTCACTGGCCTCTGCAGGCACTTTCCCTGTACTGGGTGCCTGGTGAGGGCCCAGTGTGTGCTTTGTCATCCCAGGGACTGCAGCTGTAACTTTGCTGGCCTTTGAGCATCTTCGTGAAGAGAACCATGTGCTCAGCCTCCCAAGATGGTAGGATCCCACACCCTAGAAACCATTATGAGGTATCCACTTTTTTTTTTTTTTTTTTTTTTAAGGTATCCACTTTAAACTTGAAACATTTGGTTCATGTTTGGACTGACTGCATGATTAGGTTTCCTGCCTCTTTGGTAATCTGTGCTCTTTGATGTGTCCTTTTGGAGGATACCCAGGTCACCTCACCAGACACAGCCCTGACATAGAGTTTAGAGTTTTCCTGCTTTATCTTCAAGGGGAATGTTTACATTTTTTTGAAATTATGGCCTGGGATAGAGCAAATGTCAGTATCTCCAAATAGCCTTCTTCATTCTTCAACCTTGCTCACCAGACACTGCCTTGTTTTAGGTCTTTCCCTATTCTGAGTTTGTGCTATACTCTGACAGCTGGCCTTGGGCTGCCTGGCTACTCCAGGCCTTTGGAGCTTTGGCCAGATCTCAACCACCTGAATGTCATCAGGGTGAAGCAATCTCTCACCCAAAATATTTTAGCAGTGGATCTTTAAACTGGTAATAGTCCCATTTATATTTACTGTCTGATGGTATCCCAGGATCCTCCAGCAAGCAGGGCTCCTGGATATCTGTTATTGGAGGTTACCCAAGCCATCTTTTCTTGACAAGGAAGTCAGATTTTATATATTTTTTTCATGAGAGTCACAGAGAGAGAGGCAGAGACACAGGCAGAGGGAGAAGCAGGCTCCACATAGGGAGCCTGATGTGGAACTCGATCCCGTGACTATATTCCTCCAGTTTTACTTTTAGGAGTATGATACTCATTTGTGTAGGTTAAACTGTGTGATAGGCAGATGCCATGTGCCCCTGTTAGCCCAACCTGTGTCCTGTCCTTTCACGGCACTTAGTCTGTCCCAAGTTTCTGGCTTCCCTGACTTAAGCAACTTGTGCATGCTAAATACATATACCCTGTTTGCTGCCCTATGGCAGCTGGAACTCTCCAGGCCTATAGAGCTAGGGCCCATCTGCAACCACCTGCACTGAAGTGAACCCATCCACTGAAAATTATGTGGAGGCAGTTGCTGAAAAGGGTGGCTGTCAGTCCCTGCATAGACTGTCTGCTAGAGTCCCTGGCTTCTATGGCAGTCAGCATTCTCAGGTGCCTTCTATTGGAGGATATCCCCCCAATAACCCATCAGATTCAGCCCTGACAAGACAGTCCAGATTACTCTAGCTCTGCCTTTCAATGGTGGTATGCACATTTGTGTAGGTTAGGTTGGAATTAGGCAGATACCTCATAACCCCAAGAGTCCTTTCCTACAACTTGGTCTTTTGGACCCTTACCCTGTTCTAGGTTCCTGGCTACCTCAACCTTTGGTTCTGACACATGCATAGCATGTATATTAGGCAGCAGTGACCCTTAAGAGATGTGGGTCTGGGGCCCATCCAGAACCATCTGCATTACTGCAAGGAAGGGAGCCCACACACTGAAAATCTCTCTGAGGTAGCTGCTGAAATGAGTGTAAAGCAGACTCCCTGTGGAGTTGCTTTTTGAGGGAACCCCAGGCTTCTCTAAGGACTTAGACTCCCGGGTGTCTCTTAATGGAGGATACCCTGTTCTTCCTGTTCATGCCTCTCTGTCATGAGACAGTTGAAAAACTCCAGCTCTGCCATCAGGGGGGACATCCCACAATGTGTAGATGAGGCTTTGTGATTAGGCTGATATTTGTACCTCAAGGAGCCTGGTCCTGTGACCTGGCCTCTTCAGCACTTGATCCATTCCAGGTTTCTGGCTACCCTGACCTGCTTGGCCCATGGACATGCTGCCCACACTGTCAGCCTGTCTTGTGGATCTCTGGTCAAGTCCAACTACTACATAGCCTTCTGCATGGAGGAAACTCACCCACACCAAACCCTTCTTCGGGGGCAGCCACAAATGGGAAACAGGCCCCCATTTAGACTGGCTGCCTCCTGGGATCCCAGGTGTCTCTTACTGGAGGATATCCTGGCCAGACTGCTTAGGCACTCCATGGCAGGCCATTTGAATAACCTTTAGGTTATTCCTCATTGGGCTTGTAGGACTTTCAGTTAGGCATCAACCTTGTCCTCTAAAAGTTTGCTCCTGTGCTCTGTGTTTCCAGACCCTCATCCTATTGCAGATCCCTGGCTTCCCTGAATAGCACTGCATATGGTTGTGCCCTATGCACACATTCAGCACACTTTGGACAGTAGGGCCCTAGAGTCAAAGAGAGCTAGGACCAGACCCAACCAGCTGCATAGCCTTCAGGAAGGAAGGAGTCCATCCCCCAGTAATCACACTGAGGCAACAGATTGCTGATAAGTCCCTATTTGCACTTGATACCTGATCAGGCTCTGGCTTCTCTAGCAAGCAGGACTCCCAAATGTCTCATACTAGGACATTCCCAAGTGTCACACCTGCCAGACACCAGCCCATACTGACAAAAGGAATGCAGTATGCTCTAATTCTGTCTTTAGGGGCAATATGTGTATTTGTATAGCTTGAGACTTAAAATTAAGCTCATTCTTTGTTCTTTACACATCTACACTTGTGTCAGCCTCTTGCCCCATGCTACATTCCAGAAAGCTGACAACATATGTAGTCCTCAGCATATATATACACAGTACATACCCCTGTAGCAGGCTGTGGGTGGCTAAGGCTGACCTGGGGGACTTGGGGCCCCTGGCCACCTGCATGCTTCTAGTTTGGAGGGAGCCCACCCCCAGAAATCACTGAGGCAGCAGCTGCAAATTGGCAATAGTCAGTCCCCATTTGGACTTCCTTCTTGATCCAGTCCTGGGCTTCTTTTGCAACCAGGGCTTTCAGGTATCTCTTATTGGAGGATACGTGAGCTACCTGCCCAGCCCACTCTGGCAAGATAGTCCAGTATCCACCTCTGCCTTCATGAGGAATATGTATATTTGTGTAGGCTTGCAGTTATGCCCAAACCTTACTCCACAAAAGCTTGATCTCACCTTTCCAGGCTCTTACTCTGGTCAAGATCCCTGGCATCCTTAAATGCTCTGCACCCACAGTACATACCCCTTCAGCAGGCCTTGGGCAGCTAGAATTCTCCACACTGGGGAAGCTAGGTCCAGGTCCCAACCAACTGCCTGGCTACCTAAATGAAGAGAGCCTACATTCTGAAAAATCACTCTGAGTTAGCAGCTGCAAACAGGCAGCATTCATTCCTCATTAGACTTGCTGCCTGATTGGGCTGGGCTTTTCTAGCTTTCAGGGCTGCCAGGTGTCTCTTAATGGCCCTTTCCTAGCAAGTCAGTTGGGTGACCTTGAGCTCTACTATCAGAGGAAATTCCTCATTGGGTAACTCAGGGCTTGTGATTACGTATATGCTTTGATCTTCAAGACCTTGCTCTAACCATAGCCAGACTTCCCCTGGGGTCTCTTATTGGCGAATGCACCAGACAACAGTCTGACACAACCTGACAAGGCAGTCTAATATACTCCAGTTTGGGGGAATGTGGACATTTGGCAGGAAGGGCTAGCTATTAGGCAAAAGCCTGTCCCCAGAGTCTGTTCTGTGAACCAGCCTGTCCAGGTCCATGCCCAGTGGCCGCTTCAGAGTAATTTTAGGGGGCTGGGCTCCCCCCACCCTGAGACTGATTCACAGGAGCAGGCTCTTGGGGATACAAGGTTATCTGCCTAATTCTAAAACCTAACCTATACAAATGTCCATATTCCATTGGAGGAGTCATGATGGTTTTGCCAGATCAAGACTAGATAAATGGCCAGGGTATCCTCCAGTAAGAGACCCCTTGGGAGCCTTGATTGCTGGAGAAGCCTGGGACTTCACCAGGCAGCCAGTCCAAGTGGGGACTTATTGTCAGCACTTTAAAGCTGCCACCTCATAAAGATTTTTGAGCTGTGGGCCTCCTCCACCTTGAGTTGCCATCCAGTCTGAGCTCCCCTGGCAGACAAAGACCTGCTAACAGAAGGAGGACTGTGCATGCACAGATGGCACAGGTCAGGGGAACCAGGGATCTGGGAAAGGACAATGTCAGACAAGGCTGGGTGGCAAGATGGGGCTCTCAGGGGTACCTGGAATCTTCCTAATTCTGTGCCTTAACCTAAGCAAATGTGCTTAATTCCCCTGAAGGCAGAGGTAGAGGAATCAGGACTGCCTGGATCTGATTTAGGCACACTGGCCATTGTATGCTCCAAGAAGAGACGCCTGGGAACCTTGATTGTTTATAGAAACCCGGGACCCGATCTCACAGCCAGTCCACATGGAAACTGACTGTAGCTCATTTCAGCTTCTGCCTCACAGCGATTTTGGGAGTAGGGTGGGTTTCATCCACATTTGAAGGAATGCAGGTGTTGAGGATTGCCCCTTGCTCCACAGGCCTTGAGGGCCCGAGATGCCCATAGGTGGCTGACTGATTTCCTACTGTGGAGGTACAGAGTTCAGGGTAGCCAGGTACCTGGAACAGGACAAGTGTACAGAGAGGTCAGGTAACAGTATAGGCTCCTTAGGGTTCAAGGTGCATGCTGAATTGTGGGCCCTACCTTCCCTATGAGGAATATCCTCTAAAGGCAGGCTGGAAGAATCTGGGCTGCTTTGCCACGGTGGGGAGAGGGCGGCTGGCCAGAGTATACTCTAATTAGAGACACCTAGTAGCCTTAATTATTGGTGAAGCCTAGAATCCAATTCAGCAAGTCCAAATGGGGACTGACGTCACCAATTTAAATCAGTCTCCATTTTGACTTGCTGCTTGATTGAGTCTTGGGTTTCTCTTTTTTTTTTTTATATTATAGTCACAGAGAGAGAGAGAGAGAGAGAGAGAGAGGCAGAGACACAGGCAGAGGGAGAAGCAGGCTCCATGCACCGGGAGCCCAACATGGGATTCGATCCCAGGTCTCCAGGATCACGCCCTGGGCCAAAGGCAGGCGCCAAACCACTGCGCCACCCAGGGATCCCTGGGTTTCTCCTCTTGAAAGGTACCTCTGCAAGTCTCCCCAGCCCCTTCGTAGGAAGGCAGTTGAGTACTCTGGACCTTTGCCTTCAGGAGGGAATATTACCATTGAGCAGGTTACCGCTAGAGGTTAGACATATGTATTGACCTCTCCCTCCCCACCTTCACCTGCCTCTGCCCCCACTGCCCTGCTCCCATGACCTGGCTCTTCAGAGCCTTGCCCTCTTCCAGATTCCTATCACCTCTGAACTGCACTTCATGTGCATGTTGCAAGCACCCCTGTAGCAGGCCTTAGGAAGCTGGATCCCTTATAAGGGTTTTCAAAGATGTTGATAATTCAGAACTCTTGCACACTGTTGGTGGGAACATAAAATGTGGCAGCCACTATGGAAAACAATAGGGGTTCCTCAAAAAATTAATGATAGAATTACCCTATAATCAAGGTCCCATTTCTGGGTATATATCCTAAAGAATTGAAAGCAGTATCTCAAAGAGGTATTTGCACACCCATGTTCATAGCAGTACTATTCGCAATAGCTAAGAGATGGGGCAGCCCAAAAAAACACTGATGGATGAATGCATAACGAAAATGCAGTCTATACATATAGTAGAATGCTAATCAACCTTTATTTTTTTTAAATTCTTTAAAAAGAATGAGATCTTGACATATGTACGGTATAACAGGGATAATCCTTGACGATATTGTGCTAAGTGAAATGCCAGTCACAAAAAGACAAATACCATATGATTCCACTTGTATGGGGTATCCGAAGTAGTCAAGGTCATAGGAATAGAAAGTGGAGTTGTCATTGCCCAGGTTTTGGGAGAGGGTAAAATGGGAAGTTGTTCAATAGCTAAGGGGTTTCGGTTTTATATGAAAAAGCTCTAGAGATCTGTTGCACAATAATATGGATATTGCCAACATGAGTGAATTATGCACTTTAAAATGGTTAAGACGGAGGGTACCTGGCTGGCTCAGTGGGTAGAGCATGTGACTCTTGATCCCAGGGTTGTGAGTTTGAGCCCCACACTGGATGCAGAGTTTACTTAAAAATTTTTTTAAAAATAGGGATCCCTGGGTAGCTCAGCTGTTTGGCGCCTGCCTTCTGCTCAGGGAGTGATCCTGGAGTCCTGGCGTCGAGTCCCACATCAGGCTCCCTGCATGGAGCCTGCTTCTCCCTCTGCCTATGTCTCTACCTCACGCTCTCTCTGTGTATCTCATGAATAAATAAATCTTTAAAAAATAAAAATAAAAAAATAATAAAAATCAGGAAATTTAAAAATACATATTTTTAAAATGCTAAACATCCCTGTGCCTAACAGCCTTTATTCCTGCTGTTCTTCTGGCCTGGAATACTCTTTCTCTTGCTTTTTTTCATGACTGTTTCCTTCTATACTTCTGATTTTAGCCTAAATGTTACCTCCCCAGAGACATCCTAGATTCTGACAACCCCATCTTTTCAGATAGGTTCGCCTTGAATCTCATTCTCAGCCATTTGTTTGTTCTTTTCTGAACAACATATATCTGCCTTTCTTTCCTGCTGTATTTTTTTTAAGACTTTATTCATGAGAGAGGCAGAGACACAGGCAGAGGGAGAAGCAGGCTCCCTGTGGGGGAGCCCAGTGTGGGACTCAATCCCAGGACCCAGTATCACAACCTGAGCTGAAGGCAGATGCTCAACCACTGAGCCCGCCCAGGTGCCCCATCCAGCTGTATTATAAAGTCTGAAGACAGTAACTATGCTTATGTTTAAGGCAAACACCTAGTTTAGTAAGAGATATACAATAAATGTCTAGTATACTTTTTTGTGAGTGAACAAATGAGTCTGCATAAACTGGGAATAATAACATTTGCCTCATGATGTTGCTATGAGAATCAGGTGCAGTAACATATATGGCAGAGGACCTGGCACATAATAAGAACTCTAGTTTTAGGAACAGACATTTTTATTGTACTGGATAACCTTTCAAGTCCAATCCAACTCCACAATTCTCAGAAATGGTACAAGGGTCCTTTGCAGAGCAGAGCTATGTGCATGTTAGTAAGCAAAATACCAGTGTTCTAGTTAGTAAGAGCAACCATACCAACAAGCAGGACCTTTCATGCCTGGGACAGATTGGTACAGAAGTATTTGTTTATTCTTTGCTCAGAACTTCCAGTACCCTTGGGGCTATCCATGCCTTATAGAAGAGGATGGAATGCTTAAAGCAGGAGTTCCAAATCTGGGGACTATTGAGGACCTGTGGTTAGAATTCAGAGGGTCTGTGAACTTGGATGGGAAAAAAATTACATCTTTATCTTCACTAAATTCTAGCAGAAATTTAGCATTTCCTTCAACTATAAATGGAGACCCCTCTCCACAAAAAAAAAAAAAAAAGTCAGTAGTAGTAGCTGTACCTGTGATTTTATTACCAATTGGAATCACTAAGATTTTTGTATCACATTGCATTTATAGATACCTTGAAATATTGTTTACACTCCTTACTAATTCAAAATCATGGTAGATGTTAGGTCTGACATTAGATTTTGTTATTTAATGAGTTAATAAAAGCACATATCTTAGTGGTATCTTGTTTTTAAAATACTTTATAACATTATAAGTTGCCTTCCTTTGCAGTTCTGTATATTTTATTTTGATGCATTTAGAAATGTTATTCACCTAGACTTCACCAGATTGGCAGAGGTTCTTGGTACACAATGCTTGTCCCTGAACAGGAGTGTTGTGAAGGTTTCTTCATGTTCCTGACGATTTTTACTATACTTTTGATACTGTCTTGAATCTACCTAAAGAATAAACCAGAAAGGCCGGCATGGTCCTTAGAGAAGACCTGACTACATTCTTTTAAAAACAATATTGTTAGAGAAAGATTTATTATTAAAAAAAAAGATTTATAATATTTCACTTCAAGTTTTCATGCTCTGAAGAAAGTTTATTTTTTTTTATTTTTATTTTTTAATTTTTTTTTAATTTTTTTTTTATTTATTTATGATAGGCACACAGTGAGAGAGAGAGGCAGAGACACAGGCAGAGGGAGAAGCAGGCTCCATGCACCGGGAGCCCGACGTGGGATTCGATCCCAGGTCTCCAGGATCGCGCCCTGGGCCAAAGGCAGGCGCTAAACCGCCACGCCACCCAGGGATCCCCTCTGAAGAAAGTTTAAAATATATCTATTGAAGATGCACATAGCATCTTCATGATGATGAAATCATTCCATTCCTTTTAAACAACTGCCCGTATATACTTGTGCCCATAGCATGTAAAGCAGAGAACTATGATTTGTGGTATCACTTCAGCTCAGTGAAGTGTGACTCAACTTTTCATGGATTGTGTCTTAAGCTTTGAAACGATGTGAGCAGTAATGCAGAATCTTCTTTGCTTAAAAAAGAAAAAAAAAGATTATAAATGAAAAAATAGAAATATTCACAACTCTAATAAAGGAAAATAGGAATGATAAATGTGTATATATCACACATATAAAGGTTTAGATACAGCATATATATATATAGAGGAGAGAAATAAAAAGTAAAAGTAGATTCTTATTATTTTTCAACTGAATCTTTAATATATGGCAAAGGGGGAGCTCATTCAAGTATCTCTGATTAAATATGCCTTCATTGCCAGAAGAAACCAGGATCCTCTTCTCACGCTTGCTCACCCTCGGGTCAGAGCCTATGAAGAGTAATGAGTTCTGATTACCAAAGTGTATCTGAGAGGACCTAGGAAACTCTTTTAGAAAACTCTCTCTTTTCTTGCATAATCACTGGCAAATGAGTTTATCCCTTTTCAGTACTTTTAAAAGTGGCTTATATATAATTCCACTTTCAGGTATGATGGAGTAAATTGACACAGCATGATCCCTCTAAAAATAAATAGAAAAGCCAGAAACATCTCTATAAAGCAATCAGAGAACTGTTTAAGTGAAGCAATAGAACTGGAAGGGCCAAGATTCCAGAGAAGGAACTGCAAAAAGATGAGCTGACCTCTTCCAGCTGCTTTTTCCCTGGAGGCATTCTGGGTACAAGGAAAGATCACTGAGCAGCTGGCCTTTGCCTAGGCCAAGGACCATTGTTGGGGAACAAGATAATCAGTCAAACCAGTTATACTGCCTTTGGGTCTCCAAG
Organism: Nyctereutes procyonoides; assembly: GCF_905146905.1. Classification (NCBI taxonomy): domain Eukaryota; kingdom Metazoa; phylum Chordata; class Mammalia; order Carnivora; family Canidae; genus Nyctereutes; species Nyctereutes procyonoides. The sequence goes on from NW_026575044.1 coordinate 61,662, forward strand.
GACTGGAAAGACAAAACTGCAGTCTTAAAGGGCCAGGGTCTCAGGAATAAGGGAAATAGTGGGGAGTTGGGGGACTCGGATAGTTTTCTCCTCAAAATGTTGCTGAATTCTAAAATTATTTTGGGGTAGGAGGCCGAAATGATAAAAACAACTGTTTTTCAGAGGCTTTTTGCTTCTCATCTTTATCAGCAGAGATGAGAGTGAATCTTCTTTCAAGAAGGATACTATCACAGATACAATCAGTATTTCTTACACAATAATTTATAGTTAATTTTTAATATGAGTTTTATGACCAAAAACCAAGAGAAAAGTAGACAATAGAAGCCAGCCCATAGGGTAATCCAGGATTAGGTAAAAGACAAGGACTCTGATTAAAATGTTCAAAAAAATAGACAAAACATGGATAATTTCACCAGAGAATTAGAATCTGTTTTTTTATGGAAATTCTGGAACCAAAAATCCAATAACTGAAGTTAAGAGTAGCCTAGGAAATCAGGAAGCAGATGGGGAGATGTGTCTGTGCACATGAATGCTGATGTTGACTCAGGACATGCCTTAGTTGCATCCCTGGAGCCCTATTGTCGGTGCCACAACCTTAAGATCTAGTGCGGACTCAAAGGATTTGTATGCACATTTTTAAAAAAACAAGATTTTAAAATGTAAGTTCATACATTTGTCTTCGAGAGTATTCTCTCAGGGGACACCTGGGTGGCTCAGCAGTTGGGCATTTGCCCAGGATACCGGGATCAAGTCCCACATCGGGGCTCACCGTGGGGGAGCCTGCTTCTCCCTCTGCCTAGGTCTCTGCCTCTCTCTGGGTCTCTCATGAATAAATGAAGAAAATCTTAAAAAAAAAAAAACTGTTCTCTTGGGGCACCTGGCTGACTCAGTTGGAAGAGCATGTTGCTGTTAATCTCAGGGTCATGAGTTTGAGCCCCATGTTAGGTGTAGAGATTACATAAATAAAGCTTTTTTTTTTAAAAAAAAAGGTATAAGTTCTGTGTTGAAGTAAATAGGTTCTAGAACATAAAGATGAATTCTATTTTTGAGAATAATTTCTCAAGAATTCTCCAGAATAATTCTAAGCACAGTTTTAAGTTTACTATCATGACATTTTAGAAAATAATTGGAAAACTTGTTATTCTGTCTATAAAGGATGGTGGGGGTGGTTCAGTGATTGCCAAAAAAATTTCTTAAAATCATTCCATAGAGATGGTTATCATTGGGTTTGATGCCAGATAGATATCCTATAATCTCATGCTGTGTTTCAGACCTGGGCCTGCTTAACCTTAAAGATACAATCTAAGCTGATATGAATTTAGAGTCACAGAGAAGATGCTGTGAAATTTTTTTGGTTAATTCTTTTTTTTTTTTTTTCCCCTTCTGTGGGGAGAGTTGGATGCTTAGTAAACTCAAAACAACATAACCAAGGCCAGAAGGAAACTGATATATTATTAATGTTAAAAATAGACAAGCAGTCTACCACAGCATAGAGAAAGATCGGATAAAGTAAGATACAAGGATAAAGTGCCTCCAAGAAATGCATTATGAAATTCAAATGCAACCTCAGATATAGTGCTGAGCTGAAATGACTGTGGAATCCCAAAATAAATATTTATTTAAATATTTAAAGGCAGTGGTACTGACTGAGGTCTAAAATAATCAAGCTATTTCCTTTTATTTCATTTTATTTTTATAGGTCACAAATTTCCACTGCTCATATTCTTTTTAACCCCTCCTGTTATCTTGAAATGCCAAAAGAAAATCAATGCCAAATAGGCCAAACTCTTGCAAGTCAATCTGTAATAATAATGAAGCTGTTCAGAGAAAAGCAAATCTATAAAAATCGAAGAATTCTATATTGCTTATAAGGTGACCAAAAGAATGTGTAAATACTATTTTACTAAGAGCTTGTGATAGTCTTAGAGACAATAAGGAGGGAGAGATTAGTCCTCCTCTTTTGCTGCCTGGGAAATGAAACCAGTATTGAAAGTAAGTAAGTAAGTTGAAGGTCATTAGGCAAGCAGAGTGCTTCCAGGATTCCCATGCCCTGGAAAGGCTAAAACCTTTTCTCTTACTATCACTTCTCTTATTTTCTTTCTTTTGTCTTTTCTGCTCATTCAAAAGCAAGCTTTAACAAGCATGATCTAGTCAATACATTTATTGTGTGCAAGGTATGATGGAGGATATAAAGGAATCTAAGACCACATCCTTGATTTAAAGGAGCAGTCAAAATCATGATTCTAGCCTGGATCTTCTCAGCTGCTGAGCTTTTTGTTCACTGTGTTGCCACGTTCCAAACCTTCTCCATTTTCTTTACACTCCCAACTCTAGCACTGCTTCCTTGACCCTTCACCTAAGACCTTGCTTAATGGGCCCTTGGGTGGCTCAGTTGGTTAAATGTTTGCCTTCGGCTCAGGTCAGGATCCTGGGGTCCTGGCATTGAGCCCCACATTGGGCTCCCTGCTCAGTGGGGACTCTGCTTCTCCCCCTGCTCATGCTCTCTCAAAAAGATAAAATCCTAAAAAAACAAACAAAGAAACAAACAAAAAACCACACAAAACCTTGCTTGGATTTTACTGACCATTTTGAGGTTATCTTGTGAATTTCCCTAACTTCTCTTTTCCACTTTAAAATCACTCTATATCATCAGTCACTTCCTTTTGTCTTGCCTCCAAAAAAAGGATTCTGTCCATCCTGCACAGAACTCACCTCTGGTGCCCTCCCAACCCTGATCCTCATACTTCTGCAGGGATATCACCCATCCTTGTTTCTTTTTTGATTTGCATTTTAATGTCTCATCCTGGCTCCTTACTTCCCACTCCTAAGTGTACTCGATTATTTCTGATAGTACCTTGATCTTACTTGTGCTCAAACTGCAACTTAGTGTGTCATTTCCTTTTACATAATTCCTTTATTTTTTATTATTTATTTATTCATGAGAGGCACAGACACAGAGGGAGAAGTAGGCTCTATGCAGAGATTTTTATTTTTATTTATTTATTTGTAAAGTGGAATCTATAATCTGCAATTCCACTAAAAAATAACTCTTACAGTATGGATCCCACATCCATAATGTTACTGAAATACTACTTGAAGATCAGTAATGGTCTGTGAGGCAACAAATCTAATGGCTTTTTCTAGCCTTCATTCCCACCTTCCTCCACCCCCACCAATTTCTCTATAGTTTTTTTTTTAATTATTATTTTTAAAGAGTTAAAAGTTTTTTTTAAGTTATTTATTTTTTAGTAATCTCTATACTCAACATTTGGCTCCAACTCATGACCCCAAGATTAAGAGTCAAATGCTCTTCTGATGGAGCCAGCCACATACCTCTGAAGTTTTTGATGTTAATAACCATTCCTCTTTCTTTTATACTGCTGTCTTCATTATTATGTCTACTGCTCTGTCCGCTTTAAAAAAAATCTTTTTTTTTTTTTTTTAAATTAAACTACCCCAATGTGGGTCTTGAACTCACCACTTCAAGATCCAGAGTCACTTGTTCTGACAGAGTCAGCCAAATGCCCCACTCTGACCACTTCTTATTGGCTGTTTTCCTCATCCTGTAAACCCCACTCTCTTAAGTGCCCTTTTCCTTACATACGCTTTTCCTTGGATTCTTCTTCATAGAGATGTAGTTGAAGCTGAGGATTCCCATGCCCTGGGAATGCTGAAAGAAACTGCCTAATTTCTATTTTAAGGGCAAATCATGCAGCCCATTTTGATAAAATATTGATTTTACCTTAAACTTGCAGCTCTGCAGTATTTACTAATGTGCTCAGCTTAACTATTTAGCCTTCAACAGGTTACACAATTCATCTCAGAACTTTGGTTTCCACATAGTAAAATGAGGAAAATGACACTTGTTACCAGAGGGTTGTTGTGCAGAAATAACATATGCTAATCATTAAGCATAGTGCTTTTAAAAGTAGGCATTTAGGGGCACCTTGTGGTGGCTTAGTTGGTTAAGCATCTGATCCTTTGTTTTTCTCAGGTTGTGATCTTAGGGTTGTGGGATGAGCCTTGTGTCGGGCTCCACACTTAGTGGGGAGTTGCTTGAGATTCTCCCTCTCCCTTCCCCCCCCCCATTCATGTGTGCTTTCTATGTCTCAAATAAAGAAAATCTTTAAAATAAATAAAAGTAGGGGCATCTGGGTTGCTCAGTGGTTAAGTGTCTGCCTTGGGCTCAGGTGGTGATCCTGGAGACCCGGGATCAAGTCCCTCATCAGGCTCCCTGCATGGAGCCTGCTTCTCCCTCTGCCTGTGTCTCTGCCTCTCTCTCTCTCTCTCTCATGAATAAATAAATAAAATCTTAAAATATATATATAAAATAAATAAAGGTAGGCATTTAATAAATGATAGCCATTTTTTTTAAAGATTTATTTACTTATTAGAGACACAGAGAAAGGGGGGGGGGGAGGGAGAGAGGCAGAGACACAGGCAGAGGGAGAAGCAGGCTCCATGCAGGGAGCCTGACGTGGGACTCGATCCGGGTCTCCAGGATCATGCCCTGGGCTGAAGGCGGCGCTAAACCGCTGAGCCACCAGGGCTGCCCAATGATAGCCATTTTTAACTTTCAGAGAAGTTGTAAATGAATTTATAACAATTAGAGCATATTCCTGCATAGGCTTCTCTGTTGTTGCCATCTTTGAAGGAGGCAATTTCTCAAAGATAAAATTCTTACAGGTCATATCAATAAATAAGAGTTAGGAAAAAAGCATCTCTGTGTGTGTGTCTTAAAGTGTCACATCTAAAATTCCATGAGGGGGATCCCTGGGTGGCACAGCGGTTTGGCGCCTGCCTTTGGCCCAGGGCGTGATCCTGGAGACCCGGGATCGAATCCCACATCGGGCTCCCGGTGCATGGAGCCTGCTTCTCCCTCTGCCTGTGTCTCTGCCTTTCTCTCTCTCTGTGACTATCATAAATAAATAAATAAAAATTAAAAAAAATAAAATTCCATGAGGGAAGCACAGAGGACATTCCCATTTTATTGCATATTTTTAACAAAAAATAAAACTACAATAGAATCTGCCTTTACTAACCAGACTCCAGGGGCACCTGGGTGGCTCACTGCTTGAACATCTGCCTTCAGCTCAGGTTGTGATCCTGGGGTCCTGGGATCGAGTCCCACATCAAGTGGATGCTTTATTAGAAAATAATATTGTATCAATGTTAAATTTTTTTAATTGAATTGTAGTTATGAAAAGAAATATTCTGTTCTTAGGAAATACCCATTGAAGTATTGAGGGATAAAGAGGCACAATGTCTATAACTCATATAATTGGGTGAGGCAAGAGGTGGGAGAAGATCTGTATTTAGAGAGAATAAAACAAATGAAGTGTAAACCCCCTTGAGTTAAGTCATGTACACTCTGGCCCTGTTTTTTCAGCAGTTTGGAGGAAGACTGGCCTGAACTATGTCTGTATTATTCATGTTGTGAGTCATGAAATTCAATTAGGAGTTGAGATTGGCATTAGGGGGAAAAAATTAATAATCAGTGAATCTGGATAAAGGATTTGCAAGAGTTTTTTGTGCTTATTCATAATCTGAGATTCTTTCAAAATCAAAAATAAGTTACTTAACTATATTTACGCAATATGAAACTCTGAGCACAAGGGGCTAATAGGTTAGTTAAATGATACACCTGTGTACTTCCTCACCAAAACAGTTGAGCTATATGCTTATCAAGCGTCAGTTTGTATTTTTTTAAGTAAACTCTATGCCCTTCATGGGGCTTGAACTTACAACCTTGAGATCAGGAATTGCAGCTGAGCCAGCCAGGTGCCCCTAGAATCAATTTGTGTAACATAAATATTTACATCTCTTACTATACTTACGGAGTTTAATATTCAAACTAATGAAATACAAATAGAAAGTTGTCTTTATGAAAACTAAATTGAAGGTAAACTGAAGTTAGTGTAGAATTCGATGTAGGTAAGAAAAATTTGTAAAACTTTAGGGGAAAAATTGTACAAAATATAGACTGACTTGGGACTCAAACTTCTTCAAAGGTGTCTTTTTAACGTTCTTATTGTACTTTGAAAAAAGTGAAACTGAAAATTGTAAACAGTTTAAACAGTGCAATTATAATAAAGACACTCACTGCCTTTTAAAATAATCTTTACCACTTTAACCAACTTTTTAAATTAACCAACCAATAACTAGTCCCAATTTCAGTGGGAAAGAGAATCTCTACTGTATTTTTTTTAACTGAAAAAATTATACACATGGTAAAATATTCAAGTGGTACAAAATACCACACAAGGAGGAAAGGTTTCCTTTCTGTATTAATCTGCTGGGGTTCTTATAACAAAATACCACAGACCAGATGGCTTAACCAATAGAAATTTTCTCAGTTCTAGAGGCTAGGAGTCCGAAGATCAGGGTGCCATCAGGATTGGTTTCTGGTGGGACCTCCCTGACTTGTAGAAGGCCACTTTTTCATAGTGGCCACACATACGGATACCAGCCCTATCCGAATAGGGCCTCACCCTTATGACCAACTGCATGTAAACTTAACCTATAGTCTTCACATACAGTCGCATTGTGGGTCAGGGCTTCAACATATGAATTGGGAGGGATGGGGAGGACACAATTCAGTCTGTAACATCTTCCATACTAAATTCCCAGCCCTTCTGGGTTTTTGTTTTTTGTTTTTGTTATGTGATGCTCACATGGAAGCGGAGTCTACATATTCTTCTTGCTTTTTTCCCCAATAACAGAGAGAGATACTCCAAGTCAATGCAGATAGGTCTACTTCATTTTAGTGGCTGTATACTGTTCCACTGAATAAATATACCAAACTTATTTCCTATTGCTGAACAGTTAAAGTTTTTTTTTCCAGTCTTGTTAACAAAATCCTTTAAAGAAAATTCTTAGAAAATGCCTTTATACATTTTGTGTAAGTTTATATATGGGATAAATTTTAGAAGTGGAATTGTTAAGTCAAATGGACTTCATATAAATTATTTTTTAAAGATTTTATTTATTCATGAGAGAGAGGTGGGGGGCGGGGCAGAGACACAGAGGCAGAAACAGGAGTCATGCAGGAAGCCTGATGTGGGACTCAATCCTGGGTCTCCAGGATCATGCCTTGGGCTGAAGGTGGCGCTAAACCATTGAGCCACCTGGGCTGCCCTTCGTATAAATTTTTAACATGTATTGTCACCCTGAACTTTAAAAAATTTGTACCAATTTATATTTCCACCAACAATGTTTAAGAAAGCTTGTTCTTCCCACCTCCTTAGCCTCCCACTCCACAATACCACATGCACATATCTCCAGCACTCTTTGCCATTGAGCTAACAAAAGGATGAAAGTTTCAAATTAGACTCAGAAATCAGAGATCTTAGCTAATTTCAAGTTTCACTAGTTTCAAAGACACCAGTAACCAAGAGGCACAGACAAAACAGGGAGAAGCCCAGGACTCTTTGTGCTGCTTCGCAGGTCTTTCTTCCTGCTTTGAATGCATCTCTGCCCAAGATAATAGATGTGGTTTCTAAATTAGGCATGTGGTCACCTCATTTACACAGAAGGAACCAACTCAGTCATGAAACACAGTCCATTACAAGCTAAGTTATATACCTTACATGATATTTTCCAGTCAGGCACCTCAACTCTACAGATTCCTGCTCTATTTACTATAAAACAGACACAGCCTGGGGCTATCCTGCGAAAGGAATTCTACAGATACGCACTCTCCTACTAGGAAGTACTAGTTTGTTTGCCAGCAAGTTTGTTATTAACCATATTTCTAAGAATCACATGCTTGCTTGCTTTGGACTATTCCTCTTTAAGGGAGATAATGGATTGCAGATCCACTGCTTAACTCCTTCCTTCCTGGTCACTGATAGATGAAAAATGGTATTCTGATTTACACTTTACACTTGGATGTTGAACAGTTGTTCACATGCTTTTAATTGATTTGTATTTTTTTTTCTGCCTTAGGGGAACAGAGACAATAGCAACAAAATACTGAAACCTGGAAACTAGGTGAATCAGTGAGTTACTTTAGCAGATTTGAGAAACAAGAATCCTAAGCAGGCCGTGAAGCAACCTGACTTACACAGCTAAACCCTGCATAAGGCTCAGGAATTGGAAGTGCTAGGCAACTCTTGAGCATGATGTTAGCCCAAAACAGGAGGAATGATAGAAAGTTTAAAGATCTTTTTAAATTTTCATTTAAAATCAATTAGTTAAATAAAATGTATTGTTTCAGAGGTAGAGGTCAGTGATTCATTTGTCTCATATAACACCCAGTGCTCATTATATCACGTGCCCTCCTTAATGCCCATCACCCGGTTATCCCATCCCCCCACTCCTCTCCCCTCCAGCAACTGTTTCCTATGATTAAGAGTCTCCTATGATTTGTCTCCCTCTCTGATTTCGTCTTATTTTTTCCTCTCTTCCCCTATGATTCTGTTAGAAAGTTTAAGAATCAGATGCTCAGAATCCCTTCTCCAATCCAACAGAAGCCCAGAGATTTAGTATCAGAGGAGGGCAAAACAAAAGATCTCTGGATAGAAGGCTATCAGGCCCAGTTAAGGCTAAAGGTATGATGTTGAAAGAAATTATAATTAGAGGACCAACCAAATAGTCCAAGTCAATGAGACTGGAACCCTGTTCTGACCCTACATCCAGTGCTGTTTGTATTCTTTCAGCTTAGTGGTATATGATTCATAGTAACTGTAAAATGACATTTTGTAAGCTTTCTAGTATATTGGGTATAGTCAAAGGGACTTTTTTCAGGTGATTAAGGAGTGGGGCTAACGCTACCCCTCCCCTAAGCAATCATACCAAAATGGTTGGTAGAACTAAAGAATTAGGGTAGGGTTGAAACAAAACCAAAAAGGGGCACCCGAGGGGCTCTGTCCATTAAATATCTGACTCTTGATTTCAATTTAGGTCATGATCTCAGGGTCCTGAGATTGAGCCCCACCTCTGCTGGCTCCCAGCATGGCTAGGGGAGTCTGCTTGAAATTCCCTCCCTCTCCCCACTCAAGGGTGTGTGCTCTCAAATAAATCTTTAAAAAATGATTAAGTCATAGAAACTATGCAGTGAGATGCCCCTACAGCTCAATAATCATATTGTCTTAAGCTTTATATAAAGGGCTAATGCTGTAATTGCTCAAGGCTCTAATTGGCTAAGGCACCACCGCAGGGAAGCACCCCATAACAAGCAGATATACAGATACAAAATCAACTTTGGAAGAAAAAAAAAATAACTTTCGGGTCCTCTATGGAGTTTGGAGCAGTCTCACCATCATGCCTTGGTGGAGAAACTATTAGAAGCTTCCCTCCTAGGTGGGATGTTTCTATCCAAGTCAGCCTGGGTCTGAGTAGTAGTCTCGCATATCGAGTCTAACATCGGGCTTTTCAGAAGCTTACGTTGACTACCCATGCTTCACTGTTACTCAGCATGACTAGCCAATTGAATCAGAATCTCAAGTTAGTGTCTCGTTATCATCATTTTTTTAAAGGTACAAATAATTTTTTTTAAGATTTATTTATTTATTTATGAGAGACAGAGGGAGAGAGGCAGAGGCACAGGCAGAGAGAGAAGCAGGCTCCATGCAGGGAGCCCGACGCGGGACTCAATCCCAGGTCTCCAGGATCACACCCTGGGCCAAAGGCAGGCGCTAGACGGCCAAGCCACCCAGGGATCCCCTCGTTATCATCAATTTTAAAGTTTTACAGGTGATTCAACTTCAGGTAATTGAGTGGAGAGTCCTTGTCCTCCTAGCAAGGCATTTTCCTACTAGTTACAGTGTTTCAACTTAAAAATGTACTAAAACACGACCGACAAGGGACCTATAGGTATTAAGTGATAAAGATGCGTAATACAAATGATGAGAAAAAATGAGTAAAACAATCCGCCTGGGACGTGTGTGGGAGGAATGGATAAGTGAAACAAGAGAAAGTAAAAACAAATCTGGAATTGTTTTGGATTACTGTGTGCAGCTACTTGAGTATCATATTTAAATCTCCGAGCCTAAGGGGAGGAGGGGGTGAAAGAACCCTGGAGTGGCCATACAGGGGTGACTTCCCATCCGAATCCTGAAGGCTCTGTCTGGACCTAGTTATTTTAGGTTAAGAAGTAAAGGGTGTAGGGGAAAACAGTCCTCGTCCCAAATCTGTCCAAACTAGCTGTGCATCCTCAGGTAAGTCTCCTTCTGGACCAGAGATTCCAAACGTCTAGAATGAGGACGGGACTGGCAACCCGCAATGTCTCCCTGCTAGTCTAGGCTACCTGCATCGATAGACAAGGGGTCACACGTCTTTCTTCTGAAAAGGCCCCAGACGATCCGTAGCCGTCCTGGGACTGCGAACCATCCTCCTTGTCCTTGTTTTCTCCTCGGCTTCCTTAGCCCAGGGGGACGCGCTGCGCACAAAGCATCATCTTCTAAACGCCTCGTCAGCCCCAACCCGGCGCTGGGCCCCGGCGCGCCACCCTGAGTGACTTCTCCGAGCCCCCTCCGCCGCCTCGGGACGCTCTCCGCTCCCGCCCTCCGAGCCCGGCTCGCCGCTCGCTCGACTCCCTCGACCATCTCCGCAGCCTGGGCCCGCCCCCTCCGCCTGGCGCCAGGCCGCGGAGCGCCGATCCGCTCGATGAGCGGGGGCGCTGCGGCGGCGGAGCGGCAGACGCCGGGTCCGCGCCCACTGTGTCCCCCTCCCCGCCTTCTTCCTGCGCTTCCCACTCCTTCCCCCGCCCTCGCAGCGCTGCCGGCCCGGCGGAGCGGCCCGGACCTCCCCGGGAGGCTCAGGTACCGGCGCCCGCGCCCGCCGCCGCGGCGGGAGGGGCTGATGTGAGGAGGAAGGAAACGGAGACGACGCCCCTGTTCCGCCGCCTCCCAACGTCCGCCTGGCTGCGGGGCCGGCCTGGGGGGGGGTCGGGGAGGGCCCCCCGCCTGGGGAAAGGCGGGCTTCGGGCGGGGCGTGGTGGAGAAGGACGACCGGGCCTGGGGTGTGCGGATGGGGGCGGCTGCGGGGGAGATGGGAGAGGAGGCGGAGGGCGTGGGGCGGGCTGGAGGAGAGCGGGAGGCCGCCTGGAATGTGAGTGGGTTCCGGGGGCGGCGAGGACGGAGTTAGCGGGCGGCGGGGGGCGGGGGGCGGGGGGCGCGGTGAACCGGGCTACTTGCTGGAGGCGGTGGGTTGGTTTGCTTGCTTCAAGTCGCGGGAGAAAGAGCGCCCACGTACTGCGTTGATAAGGGCCGGAAGGCGGCGTGCGTCTCCGTAGTGTGACAGCGGTGTGGATGACCTCTCCTGGCCGGGCCCATCCGAGTCGCGTGTTTCTGTGAACCTGCACCAACCGGGACTGTTGATGGAGGCCGGGAAGAGGGAACTCGGTGCCCAGATTCAAGCTTTTCGTGAGACCAATACATAGGGGTTTTTCTTTTCTGTGTAAAGCAGGAAAGAAGCCAACATTCATCAAACAACAGGTTAGAAGTGTATTACATGTAAAGACAGTGAATAGGGAACTTACTGCCTCTATATGCATTACTGCATTTCTATATGGAATTGTAGAAGATGATGGTGACATAAGAAGCCTATGGTGATGTGACATTTTTTAAGCGAGCTGTATATTACTGTTCGACTCTCGGTGTTGACATATATCGTGGAAGCTCTCTTACTTACTTATGTACCTATACACAATTCCCCGAACTTATGTGTATTTTTTTGCAGGAGAAATTCTAGGTAGAAATATATTCCTAATTTCTGAGCACTATTTCTACTAGTTGTTTGGCACAAATCATCAGTTGCCCTGTGCTTCATGAAGTATAGTTAATCTTGCCTGATGCTTTGCTGATGGACTTTCTGTCAGACGCTGGTCTCTTGCCTTCATGATCCTTGGATTAGAGGACCTGACTGGGGTTTCCTCATCATTAAACTTGTAGCTTTACTGTGTATTTCATAAAGTAAGTCTGCAATTTTTTCGCCTTAGTTATGAAAGCAGCCCGTTTGTTGGGTTTAAAATAATAACGTGGGTATAATTAAAAGAAAAACGCAGATTTTTCAGTTGTTTCCATTGTCATCTGTTTTTTTCCCTGCATTCTGTAACATTTCTGTGTTATTATTGAATTATTCTGAAATCAAAGTGTAGGAAATAAAATGGGCCAGATGTACGTGACAGAAATATTGTGGAATAAAGAACTCTAGAGCTGTTACTGAGGTAGCAAGATTTGATTTTTGTTACAAGTGGTTAAGTCTTTTGTTTAGAAGCATTTCTTATCAAAGAAGACTGTGTCGTCAATTTGTTTCGATAGGAAACCAACTTAATTACTTTTATTTGGTTTATGAGACTAGACTCTGGGCCAGTATATAATATTAGCCAGCAAACTGATGTCTAATTATACTTAAAGATCTTAAAGAGTTGTTTCTTCTCATGAAAAGGAAAAGAAGGCTTCTGGTTTGTAATAAGGAAGTAGTCTTTCTAGAACAGAACCTGAAAGGCAATTAGTTGAATAAATATTAAAACTGATCGTGCATAGCCATTGATTAATTTGAGCCTGTGTTTCTGCTGTTTCAATCAGTAGTGTTACTTATCTTTATTAGGGCTTAGTTCTCTCTTAGTTTCTTAGTGCCTACTTTAAAGGAGTGTCATAAAAACTAAAAGAAAATACATGTAAATCCCTGAGCACAGCGCCTACCACATAGTAAAAGATTCAGTACCTTAGCTATTCGCATTTTTCATCTATCTTCTACTCCAAGATTCTGAAAACTAAATTTGCATGTCAGCTTTTTCTCAAGAAAATTTGAATAAACTGCATAGTCAAGCATTTTCCTGGAAAATCACAATGCATATTAGCGTATAACAAGCTGAGACTTTCTCTAGCAAAAAAATAAAACTAAAAAGCCTGTCTCTGTTTAACCCACTACTTACTTTATCCTTTTCTTGGAGTCTGGTGCTGTGCTTTAGTATAGGATGTTATAACTTACACAATATTTTTATGTATTACCTGATTTGACCATCCAAACTTCACGTGGATACCTAGAAATCACTATTTTACAGATGAAGAAACTGAATGATTGTTTAATCGACTAAAAAATATGAAAAGACAGGAGTGTTCTGCTGTCTGTTAATTCCAGGTTAAAAATTTTAAAGCATTTAATGTCTCATTTTCTCCTAATTTCTCCCCTCTCTTAAGCAATCCGCTCTTGAATTTTGTAAAAACTTTTCGCTAGTTTCCCCTACATGTTCTCTTTTAAAAGTTACACCTACTTTTCTCATAGTTTTAACTATTTTTTAATGTATTGAGGCCTGGCATGGAGGACAGGATCACGTGGAATGAAGCAAAGGGGGAAGGCGGGTAGTTTGAAGTCAGAGAAGTGAAGGAGGCTCCATTGTACAAGGCCTTGAACACTATTTAAGTAATTTATCTTGTGCCCTCAAAATCTTGAATCAGATGGAATTTATTTTCTCTTCAAGGTGGCGAATACTTATTCTGCTGGGAAACAGAAGAGTACTTCTTGAGTAAAAAGTATGCCTCCCAAGTTCAAGCGCCACCTAAATGATGATGATGTCACTGGTTCTGTGAAAAGTGAAAGGGTGAGTTTAGAATCTTAATTTCTCAAACAGATTCAAATAAGTTTTTATTCCTTTTTCCAGTCATTCAAAGTGAATTTTATACAAGTACAGAGCATCTTATTCAGAACTCTGGAACAGAATATGACTGGAATTCAGAGTTTTTCAGATTTTAGAAAGATAGTTAAGTGCATATTATATAATAGCCTTTTTGCATCTGGAGCAGCACCTCCAAAAATATTAGTATTTCTCGGAGAAATGTTTGATTACTGGGGGCCTGTGTGACGCAGTTCCGCATTGGGCTCTTGGTTTCGGCTCAGGTCATGATTATCAGGACTATGAGATCAAGCTCTGAGTCAGTCTCTGCATTGGGTGTAGAGCCTGCTTAAGTTTCTCTCTTTCCTCCTCCTCTCCCCATCTCTCCATGCTAAAAAAATAAATGAAAGAAAGAAATGTCTCATTGCTTTAAGTGTATAAGTAAAGCATATAAATAAATTAGCTAGCATCAATTCAGGTCAGGTTTTCCTACAAATAAGTTTTGGCTTCAAACTTACGAAACCTTGATTTTCAGAACTTTTTAGATTTTTGGAATTTCAGATAAAGGATTTTAGTTCTATAATTGTCTCAGAGTCTAGAGTGTTTTTTATATAGTGTTCAATTTCTGATTTATCCCAGAACATTCTATGGAGATATGTGTACATCTAGAAGTTTTGCAGAATCTTCAAAAGATAGCATTTGAAAGGAATGTGGTAGATAGGTTACTTTTAAAATAAGTACTCAAGAAATATTTATTGAGGAAAGGAATTAGTGTTTTTCTTTTTTATCCAGCAACCTGAAGCCCTCACTCACTTCTTATCTTATTACTGTTCCTTCATTTACTGATTCATTTATTGACCACCTGCCATTGTGCTAAAAAACTGGAGGGCATAGTCTGCTTGACTTCATTTTACACATTCCTGTTTTGTACAAGCTCTGAATCTCATTATTCACTCTTTCCAACATCTTATGATGTAAAAGTATCTTTTAGTACAATATGGGAAACATTTGTGTTTTCATTATTTTTTTTTTTAAGATTTTATTTATTCATGAGAGACACAGAGAGAGAGGCAGAGAGAGAGGCAGTGGGAGAATCAGGCATCCCGTGGAGAGCCCAATCTAGAACTTGATCCCAGGACCCTGGGATCACAACCTGAGCCAAAAGCAGAGGCTCAGCCACTGAGCTACCCAGGCATCCCTGTCTTTTCCTTATTCTAACTCTCTTTGTAGTTTGTTTTTTACTTAAAGGGTTAGAATTCACCAATAGACAATTGCTAGGAAGCTTTTCAAAATAAGTTTTCTGTATATGCTTAAAATTATAAAATATAGTCTCAATTCCACTGCTAAGACTATAACTATGGCACTTTCTTTTTATGTTGTTGGTTGGTTACCACCACAATTTATTGTAAAAATAGGATATTGAACCAGAATTGAATAAAACTGGCTATTTAAATAGAGATCTCTTTTTGAATGTGTATTAGATGGTGAAATTTGATAACTGATTCTAATAATTTGTGAATTACTTTTAAAAACTTTAAAGTGTAGTTCTACTTTTCTTTAGTAACAGCTTTATTGAGCTGTAATTCACATGCCATACAATTAACTTTTAAGTGTACAATTCAGTGGTTTTTAGTGTATCTGAAGAATTGTGCAACTATCACCGCAGTCAACTTTAGAACATTTTCATCATTGTAAAAAAGAAATCCAGGATCCCTGGGTGGCGCAGCGGTTTGGCGCCTGCCTTTGGCTCAGGGCGCGATCCTGGAGACGCAGGATCGAATCCCACGTCGGGCTCCCGGTGCATGGAGCCTGCTTCTCCCTCTGCCTGTGTCTCTGCCTCTCTCTCTCTCTCTGTGTGCCTATCATAAATTAAATAAAATAAAAATTATTTGAAAAAAAAAAAAAGAAATCCTGTATCTTTTAGCATTTGTCCTCCATTCTTCTCATCCTCTCAACTCTAGACAACCACCAGTCTATAGATTTGTCTACTCTGGGTATTTTATATAAATGGAATCCTACAATCTGTTGTCTCTGTAATTGGCTTTTTGGATTTAAATCATGTTTTTGAAGTTCATCCATGTTGTAACATGTGCCGGTATCCCATTCCTTTTTACTGCTGAATAATATTAAAGTAAATGGATATATCACATCCATTCATCATTGTTGGACATTCGGGTTTTTTGGGAATATTAATGATTTTTTTCATACTACTTCTGGCTGTTGGCTTTTTGGCTATTTGATGTAAGAAGAACAGTGCTGTTGGGGTGCCTGGGTGGCACAGTTAGGCAGCCACCTCTTGGTTTTGGCTCAGGTGGTGAGATCAAGCCTTCCCGTCGGCCTCCACACTCAGCATGAAATCTGCTAAAGACTTTTTCTCCCTCTCATTCTGCCCCTTCCCTCTCCCCACATACATGCACAGTGCTTTTTCTCTCTAAAATAAATAAATCTTAATAAAATAAAATAAAATAAATACAATACAATAAAATAAAATAAAATAAAATAAAATAAAATAAATCTTAAAAGAAAAAATAGCAGTGCTGGAGCACCTGGGTGGCTTAGTCAAGTGAGCATCTGACTCTTGATTTCAGCTCAGGTCATGATCCTAGAGTCGTGAGATTGAGTGCCACATTGGGCTCCACATGAGTTTGGGGTCTGCTTGAGATTCTCTCTTCCTCTCCCTCTGCCCTGTTCTCCCCTGACTGCCCCCCAACACTTGTGTTCTCTCTCAAATAAATAAATCTTTAAAAAAAATAGCAGTGCTGTGAACATTCAAATGCAAGTTTTGAACATGCTTCCATTTCTCTTGTTCGAACACCTAGGAGTGGGATTGCTGGGTTAGTTATGATCAATCTCTAGAAGAATTGCCAGATTGTTTTCTAAAGTGCCTGCATAATCTTTGCATTCCCACCAGCAGTGTATATGGATTCCATTTTCTCCACATTTCTCCTACCAACGAGTTGCTCCTCATCACCAATTTCTCATCAAATTGATTATTTAAAAAAATTTTTTTTGATTATTTAATGCCTTTGTCCCCAAATCCATCTTTGTATTAATAATGCTAACCCTAACATTCTTTTCGTTAGAATTTGCTGATGTATTTTTTCCACCTCTTTTTTTCATACTTTGACATTCATTTAGGTGAATTTTTTATAAACAGGTATTTGCTGGAATTCTTGGACTCTAATCATGTGTAGTTTTTAGTTTTAATAGGAGCATTCAAACCATCACATTTGTTATGATAACAAACATATTTGGGCTTTTTCTGTATTAGCAGTCCCTCTGCTGGCCATGAATGCCTTTTCCCCTGAACATTGGTTGGCCCTTTGCTATCATTTGGATCTCAGCTTAAGTGTCACTTCTTGAGAGTGATTTTCCATGACAACCTAATCTCATTTAGTCACCCTGTCACTTTCTCTCCTGTCACTGTTTCAGTTCTCTGCATAGTATTTGTTACTATCAGATATTTTTCTATGAGAATTCAGACCTTCTCTGTCTTGTTCAAAGCTGGTGCTTACCTAGAACAGTGCCTAGCACATAGAATATGTGCAAATGTATTTATTAAATGAATATTGAGGGGGATCCCTGGGAGGCTCAGCGGTTTAGCGCCTGCCTTCAGCCCAGGGCGTGATCCTGGAGTCCTGGGATTGAGTCCCGCATCAGGCTTCCTGCATAGTGTCTGCTTCTCCCTCTGCCTATGTCTCTGCCTCTCTCTCTCTCTCTCTCTCTCTCTCTCTCATGAATAAATAAATAAATAAAATCTTCAAAAAATGAATATTGAATCCTATTTTCATTGTCTCAGTCTGTGTGATGTTATATATTTACATAGATATGATTCATTATATTTCATGTTTTCTCTCTTTTCCCTGACTACTTTGGCAGATTGTTTTTCATCATCTCTCCCCATCCCCAGTATCATTAGGTAGTTTTAAAATGTCCTTCCTTTCTCTCTCTCTCTTTTTTGTTCTTAACTTCATATTTTAACAGTAATGTTTAAATCTGTGTTCTCTGTCAGTATACCAAAGACCGTATATACCCCTTCCATTGCTTTACTTTGTCATTCCAGCCGGCTTCCTGCATCCCCTGTTCCTTTCCCCAGTGAGGTACACCCCTTACTCTTACTTCTGCACTTCATCCTTCCACTCCTGCCTCTAGGTTTTATTGGAACAATTTTGGGCTCTTTTATTTATTTTTTAATTTAATTTAATTTTTTTTTAGATTTTATTTATTCATGAATGACAGAGAGAGTGAGGGGCAGAGACACAGGCAGAGAAGCAGGCTCCATGCAGGAAACCCGATGTGGGACTCGATCCCGGGTCTCCAGGATCACGCCCTGGGCTGCAGGCGGCGCTAAACCGCTGTGCCACCGGGGTTGAATTTTGGGCTCTTTTAAAGTTTTTCTTTATAATATGCCGTTTTTTTTTCAATATCTATAAGATAAAGTTCACAATCACATTATCATTTATTCAGATTTGACCAAATGTTTTATTAGATTCATCAATTGTATCAATGTCTTAGAATTTTTCTTCTAATTTAATTGGAGTTTTTTTGGCTGGTGAAATTCCTTGAGTAATTTTCTCATAAAAGGCACATAGGTGGTGTATCTGTTTCCTATTGTTGTTGTAACAAATTACCACAAACACAAAACGTGAATTTACCATTTTATACTTCTGGGGACCAGAAGTCCAAAGTGGGTCTTCCTGGGCTAAAATCATGGCTCTAGCAGGCTATGTTTCTTCTGGAGGGTCTAGGGGAGAATCTGTTTCCTTGCCTTTCCTAGCTTCTAGAGGCCACCTGTGGTCTTCAGCTCATGCTCCTTCCGCTGTCTTTAAAGCCAGCAAAGATCTTCTAACTCCTCCCCTTCCCTTTGTTCTTTCCCTCCCTGTATTCTCTCTCACCATTCTCATTCTTTCTGTCCCTTTTACTCTGGCATTTCTGCCTCCCTATTTTAAGAACTCTTGTGATTCTGCCTCCTTTTAAGAATTCATGTGATTATGTTGGGCCCACATGAATAATCCCTGTTGATTTTCCCATCTCAAGATTTTTAACTTAATCACATCTGCAGAGTCTCTTAGCATACAAGGAAATCTGTTCACAGGTTTCAAGGATTAAGACAAGGATATCTTGGGGAGTTATTATTCTGCCTACAAGTTATACTCTAAATTCTTGTATGCTGAAAAGGTGTGGTTGTTGCAAGAGGGTGGGATCATCTCCATCATAAGGAAAATAGTCACATCTTATAAAAGTATAAAGTTGTTTTTGTTTTGAAGTTCTAATATGTGTAGAGGGTCATTTGTGAACTATGAAGGTAATAGGTAGACTGTGCCAATTATTAACCCTGTCTCCCAGCTCCAAATCTGTCTTCTGTACTCCTCTCTCATTCTGGAGCTGGCTCTGCAACTACGTTTCTTCTTTGCCACCTAGCTTCTTATTAGGTTCTGCCGGTAGAAGGAGACCGGATGGAAAGCAGGAGGAGAGAGAAGGGACTTAACTTTTTTCTGATTGCCTACAGTTCCTTATTCCTCTACTGGCTTTGGTGACCTTTCTGCCTTGTAGTCAGTCATGGGATCCTGCTATTATAAGCATTTTCTTTGTAAGGTTGGCATATGTGGTTTTGTCTTTTAGCTTATAGTGAAGCACAGCTGATCACTCTTGTCTCTGGAACCTTGGAGTTGAGAAATTTCACTAGGGGGACTCCTGGGTGGCTCAGTGGTTCAGCGTCTGCCTTTGGCCCAGGGTGTGATCCTGGAGTCCCAGGATCGAGTCCCACATTGGGCTCCCTGCATGGAGCCTGCTTCTCCCTCTGCCTATGTCTCTGCCTCTCTCTATGTCTCTCATGAATAAAAAAAAAAAAAAAAAAAAAAAAAATTTCAATTTCACCAGGGTAGAACTCCGTTCATTACTCCTTGACAGTTTGTAAGCCTTCTGAATCTGAAAACTCGTTTTTTTTTTTTTTTTGACAGAGAAATCTTCTGGAAGATGATTCAGATGAAGAAGAAGACTTTTTTCTGTAAGTTTTTGGTTTTAACAGCTTTATTGGGGTATAATTAACATCTAATAAAATATAGAGAGAGTATGTGGATTTTGATACATGTACTATACACCTGTGAAATTATCACCAAAATCAAGTAATAAACATAACCATCACCTCAAAAGTTTCCTCATACTCTTTGGTAATCTATCACTCCCCCAGTCTCTAGGCAACCATTGATCTGTTTTGTATTTTCTAGAATCTTTTAAATAAATGGTATCATACAGTATGCCTTATTTTTTTAATGGCTTTATTCGCTTTGCATAATTATTTTGAGATTGATCCATACTGTCACATGTATCAGCGATCCCTTTTTTATTTCTGAGAAGTATTCCATTATATAAATGTACTGCAATTCATTCATCCATTCACTTATTGATAGATATTTAGGGTGTTTATAGTTTTTGTTATTATGAATAAAGTGGCTATAAACATTTATGTACAAGTTTTTGAGTGGGCTTATGCTTTCAGTTCTTTTGGGAAAATACTTAGGAGTTAGTTGAGTGACTGGTATATTTGTACAGCTGTTTTCCAAAGTGGTGTACGTTTTATATTCCCACTAGCATTGTACAAGAGTTCTAGTCTAAATCTGATAAGTACTATATACATTCAATGTTTTAATTTTAGCCGTTCTTACAGGTATGTGGTGTTACCTCACTATAGTTTTAATTTGCATTTCCCTAATGACAGAGCACATTGGTCATCATTTTTTGTGTGTATTTGCCATCCTCAGATCTTCTTTGATAAAGTATGTTAAAATCTTTTGCCCAGTTCTAAATGTGTCTTCTTATTCAGTTATTTATGTATTCAAAATACAAGTTCTGTGTCAGATACGTTTTACAGATATTTACTTAGTCTGTAACTTAATCTTTTTTTCATAATAGTGTCTTTTGAAGATCAAACTGATTTTGATGAAATCAATTTATTACATTTTCTTTTATTGTTTTTGTTTATTTAAAAAATATATGCCAAACCCAAGTTCACTAAGATTTTCTCCTATGTTCTCTTATAGGAGTTTTATAGTTTTGGCTTTTACATTTAGGTCTATAATCTATTTCAAATGAATTTTTTATATATGGTTGAAGTAAGGGTGAAGGGTGATTTTGTTGTTGTTGCATACAGCTATCCAGTTGTTCCACCACTATCTGATGAAAAGATTATCCTTTTCCCATTGAATTGCCCTGATACTTTGCCATTTAATTGACCTGATCAATCCTTTACAGTTATGATTAGAAAGAGCTGTGTTCCTACAGGCCTAGTTTTATTTGCAAAGTCAGGAAGAAGGACATATTGTTGCAGTTTTCCCCAGAGATTGAGGTAGAGGGGTGTGCCTGAGGGGAAACATTGGCCGCCTTTGTTATAATGTTGCAATGTTTTTGTAGAGGCTTTCCCCCTCCCAAATAAAAACCTTTTATAGAAAGTAATTGACAGCTGTAAAGCAGTGAACAAAAAGAGCTTGCCAGATAGGAAGCAAATCCATTAACAGGAAATAGTATCACTTTGGCAAGGTCAGATGAAGTGGGAAGATAATTTCCTACATATGACACAATTTCCAAAGAGTCACAAAGCTAATTGCCATGGTGCCAATTATGGTGAAAAGCCTTAGATCTAGAGCAATAGCTGCCTGTCAGAATGGAATTTAGGATTGAACAGAAGGCCAGAAGGTTGAATAAGTGATTCCTTCATGGTAAGCTGGATACCCTTGTGGGAAACACTTCAGACCAGTAGTGTACCATCGGAAATCTGCTCCCAAATAATGTGCATCTTTCATATGGCCTGACAGCCAACTGGCACACTTGCTGAAAGTGCAGCTTCCACACACTGTGGCCCTGAGTGTTGAAAGGGAGACAAAACAAATTTTTAAAAAATTAATCAACACCCAGGTTTATAGCAGCATTATTCACAATAGCCAAAAGATAGCGCAAGCTAAAGGTCAATCATCAGGTGAATGGATAAACAAAGGGTGATATATCTGTACGATAGAATATTACTTGGCCTTTATTAGTCGGTCTTAAAAAGGAAGAAAATTCTGACACATGCTACAACATGAATGAACCTCAAAAACATTATGCTAAGTGAAAGAAGCTGATCACAAAAGTATAAATTTTACATAATTCCACTTACATGAAGTACCTAGAGTAGACAAAGTCATGGAGACACAAAGTAGAATGGAGGTTGAAAGGAGCTAAGCAGAGGAGGAATGGGAGTTAGTGTTTAACTAGTACAGATATATATATATATATATATATATATATATATATATATATATATATATATATTATTTTTTTTTTTTTTTTTTTTTTAAAGTAAGATCTACACCGAACATGGGGCTCAAATTCAGCACACTGAGATGAGGAGTAGCATGCTCTACCAACTGAGCCTGGTACCCGATTCTAAGTTTTAAAAATTTTTGTGCTTTACAACCTATTCTCTATCATCAGAGGAATAATTACCCAAAATATCTAAAAGTTTTTCTTTCCAGAATCTTAAAATGGATTGGTTGAAATGATATAACACATGACAAATAATTGGAGAAATGTTGGTATTTTTGTAGACTCTTGGATTTCCCTTTAGCTTTGTTGATAAGTTGAAGATGAGTAACAAAAGTGTTTTGAATGGATTTCCTCTATATTCATTCCTGATTATCAGCATTTTATGACAACCTAATTCAAAGGTGAATTTACTTTTAGTGTTCTATAATTGATCATAAAGTTATTCATAGTCACTGGCATTTCAGTTCTCATGGTTTCAGAGTTTAGTGGTTAGAACAACCTATATATAAACAAAGAATTATATAAACCCTATCTTCTCTGAAAATTTTAACATTTAGAAGAATTAGGTTAGTTGTGGCTAGCACCGACCAGCACTGAATACCAGTGAAGTACAGATGTGTGGTTACATATCATTTAGTTCCAGCAATACCAGTAAAGTATGATTTCTTATAATAGATGATCCATGTTTAGAACTAAGCTTGATTGTATGTGTGTATTTTTTTTATGCTCTCATTATGAATATGTACTTGGTATTTTGTTTTCAGAAGGGGACCATCTGGACCAAGATTTGGACCTAGAAATGATAAAATTAAGCAGTAAGTTCCTGAGCTACTCATTTGTTTAAGTGATTATCATATTTCTGCATGGGCCCGGGGTTAGCAATCTGCACCTATGATTCAAATCTAGTTGCTGCCTATTTTTCTGAATAAAGTTTTATTGGAACACAAGCATGCCTATTTATTTTCTTATTATCTGTGGCTGCTTTAAAATTACAATGGCAGATTTGAGTAGTTGTGACAGAGACCTTGTGACTCGCAAAATCTGAAATATTTATTACCTGTCTGGCCTTTTACAGAAAAAGTTTGCTGAGCCCTGATGTATATAACTACTGGATTGTAAAAACCCAATAATTCTTTTTAGTTTCACAGAGCTACCTCTGAATAATAGATAAGGAAATCCAATTCCTCTTGGTTTTTCTTAACCTGATTGTTTTTTGTCAAATCCATTTATTTAGCATAATCTCAAGGTCCATTTTGGTTTTAAATCTATAGCTTGGGATCCCTGGGTGGCTCAGCAGTTTAGCACCTGCCTTTGGCCCAGGGCGCAATCCTGGAGTCCTGGGATCGAGTTCCGCGTCAGGCTCCCGGCATGGAGCCTGCTTCTCCCTCTGCCTGTGTCTCTGCCTCTCTCTCTCTCTCTCTATCATGAATAAATAAATAAATCTTAAAAAATAAATAAATCTATAGCTTGATTCCCATTTTCAGAATTAATGGAAATAATATAATAGATTTAGTTTTTTGAAGTATAATATTTTTTTGTATTCCTCCAGAACTTTTTTATATCTATTATTTATCCTAATTCCTATATTGCTCTAAGATTTATGGCTTTCAGTTTAAAGCTTTTTCTGTGTATGTTGGTTGTGGTAGGTTGATGGGTGATGCTATAGTAAATGCATCCAATGTTAGAAGGATCTGGATCCTGAGAGAAGAGAGGAATTGGAGGAGCAGTGAAATAGCCCTGGACACTGACTAGTTTTGAAGACTAACTGTGGACGATGAACTAAATAAAAGGCCTGAATTCAGGATCTAAGGAGGGATAATCACTGCTGTAGTTCAGGATATACTTGGCACACAATAGGAAGGGTGCTATAATAGGGAATCAAATTATTGGTCAGATACTTGGGCTTTAGTCAGTCAGGTAGGTGTCGGTGTGAAAAAAAAAATGTCCACACTTAGCCTAATCCACTTAGCCAGTGAATTCTGGAATATGAACCAAGGTTACAACAAACTGATTTGAGTGCTAGACAGGATGTTTTTATTTTCTCTTGCTATGTGACAGATTGTCCTGAACTTAGCAGCCTAAAACTACACACATTATCATCTCACATTTCCATGGGTCCAGGAGTTCAGTCACTGCTTAGGTGGGCCCTCTATAAGGGGTCTCACAAGTCTGAAATCAAGGTGTTACCACAGGTATGATCTCATTTGAAGCTCCAAAGTTCAGGTAGTTGTTGCCAGAATTATTTTCCTTGCAAATGTAGAACTCATGGTACTTGCTCCTTCAAAGCCAGCAGAGGAGAGTCTCTGCTGCTCCAAGGCTCTGATTTGGCCAGTAAAGATACAATGAGCTACTTAGATTCAGGCAGTTCATTATGTACATAGGCAATAAAAGGAAGAGTAGCCAAACTCTCTGGGTTCTTGTCCTACATACCGAAAATGATGATTCCGAAATAAAAGGGTCTGCACGGCAGTAATAGGAATTGTAGGATACCCAAGCCAGTTCTACACTGTAGCTCAGTGGTTTTATGGTCTGCAAATATGCCCTGCAGAAAACTTTCCATACATTATCATAACCTAGAGGGTGGTAAGAAATTGGCTTGTGACAGTCTTCTAGGATGATGAGTGAGAGATGGCCTCACAAGCCATTCATCATCTCATGTTCTGGGAGGATTACAGAGCATTCAGGGTTGTCAGGGTGCCATGGCAGAGCTGTTCATCTACATGAGCCAGAGTGATTTCTGTATCTACCCACATAGTTCTCATACCTAAGCCACCCTGGAGTAGGGAACTCCACTGATGACACACTTGTTTTTTGTCCTGCCAATATGCTTTATTTCCTGTCTGATACCCTTCTGCAAATGGAGCCTAGTACTGAGTATGGCCTATTGAGTCTTTTGAATATGATCTTCCAGCTGAACCCAAACCACTGCTAGTTGTCTAGAATGGGCATTGCAAACAAAGTATATGTCTATATTAGCAAGTGCCAATCACATACACACATGAATATTTATATGTACATATTAA
Organism: Nyctereutes procyonoides; assembly: GCF_905146905.1. Classification (NCBI taxonomy): domain Eukaryota; kingdom Metazoa; phylum Chordata; class Mammalia; order Carnivora; family Canidae; genus Nyctereutes; species Nyctereutes procyonoides. The sequence goes on from NW_026575044.1 coordinate 86,544, forward strand.
TTAGCACAGTATATTTGGTGCTCACAGAATTTTAGAACACCAAGGGGTTATTGAGTAAGTATAATGGTTCTTACTCTAGAACCAGAGGCTTGCCAGACTTAGAAGGTGATTAGTCATCAAAATACAATATAAAACTGTGGGCACGGGCTCATGAATGCTTATATAGCCAGGGTATGACTCTGTTGTGTGCCCCAAATGGCCCAAGATGGAGGAACACAGTCTACCACACAACTTGCCCATGGACACATACCTGGCATTAGTTGAGTAACCAAAATTGTAGCACTGGTGAGTTTCTTTAAGCTGTACTATCACTCCTTGGTTTGTGGTATTTTAATACAGGGTAATTCTTAACTGCATGGATCAGCAACATTGTTGCTTCATTTGAATTTGATTGGCATGTTGACACCAGAATATTCCCACAAAAAGTACTACCACTTTTCAGGGAATTTTTTTTTTTTTTTTGTGATTTAAAATATTCACATGCCTATATAAAATGTATGGTTCTCTTTGGAATGTTTTCTTGCTTTTAAGTTAAATAATGGCTTTATAAATGCAACTCTAGTGAGTTACAGGCATTCTCTCTTAGGGGTAGGGAATTTCCTAACTATAGTCTTGGTCCAAGCATTTTGACTCTATAAAAAGGCCGGCAAGGAGTGTTCATGACAAGGAGTGTTCATGATGTAACAGAAATACATACATAGTTGCAAAAATACAGCATCACTTTAAACCCTTTGTCAACAGTACCTTAAAAAGCCACAAGATGGGGGTGTTAACTATGAAAATAAATATTTTCTGTATAAAATAAGGAATGAGTATTTGTTGCAGAGCATGATTTTTTTTTTCTTAATGGAAGAGCACTGCCATTAAGCTCATGCGAGTGTTAGGCATTGTAATAAGGGTTTAAAAAACACTTCCATCTCATTCTCAAAAGTGAGAGATGATCATCCTCATTTTAAAGGTGAGAAAATACGAGGCTTGAGGAAGCTTAGAATGGACACTACTACACCATGCAGCTTCCCTGCTGATAATTAGAATAGAGGCATTTCAGGAATAGGAGAATGCTGTCTGCCTCTAAGGATGATTTAAGTCAACATTGAAATGTCTTTTCCTTTCTACATGTCTTTATCTTTTCCTGGGCATGCTCTCTTGTGTCCTTTCTTCTACCATATGACTCTCTTTTAACTGGAAATGATATATCTCCACACCCTCCTTTACAAACTTGTTTTTCCTTTGAGTTCCTAATTTTCTGTTTCAGTTAATAGCATCATCTCCTGACACTCAGTTGCTGAAATTATAAATCTAGAAATCCTCTACCCTTTTCTTGCCCCAGCTTCCTTTATCAGTGTCATTAATCAGTTGCTGCTTGAAATATCCCCTCCTTTTTGGGTTTTGTTTTAAATAATGTGTAGTGTATCGATATCCATAATAGCCATAATCTGATCACATGTAGGGGCTGCAGTGCATGTTGTCCGTTCCCACCCTGCAGTACTGCCTTAATTTAGGTTATTGTCATCTCTTGCAAATGACAAAAAGTAACTGCCTTGGGAATTTCAAGATTGGTCCTTGCTGAACAATAGCTGTGTTTCTGTTACAGTTCGCAGAGTTCAGTGGAGACCTCTACATTCACTGCCTTATATCTTTCTTAAGTAACTGGGTATGCTTTTCAGGACTTACACCCAAATTGTTTGCTTATTCAGCAAATGTTCATCAAATGGGTACTCTGCCCCAAGCACTGTTGCTGATACTGGGGCTGCAAAAGTGAACAAAATGAGCAGTTTCTGCTTTCATCAAGCTTAGCGTCTAGTGGGGAAAAGGTAGGAAATAGGTATGTACTTTCACTTAGTGTTAAATGCTTTAAATATAGAAGCGGGACAGACAGGCTCTATCACAGCTCTAAAGGTTAATGCATTGGTTCTGTGAGGGCTGGAATTGTCTGCTTTGTTCATTACTGTCTTCTCTGGGCCAAAAACAATACATAGCAGACTTTCATTGATTGTTGACTACACTAATTAGTTGCTTGAATATTTGTGCCATTGTCTTTATATAGGATGAACATTTTAGCTATTTGTTTAGGTGATTAGGCATTTTGCAGCAAGCCCATCTTAGGGATTCAGGGGATTTTTCGATCTTTTAGGGCAGAAGAGATGTTCTGCGTCCTGGCTTGGGTGATGCTTCTGTCTGGTATCCTTCAGTGGGCTCTGTGTGGGAAGCACAGAATTCTGGGAGCTGTGATGAACTGTGAAGTTTGTGTGTAGAAAATCAGTGGGTTTAAAAATGCTTTTCATATAGGAAGGAGAGACTGTCAACAAAGGTAGTAATTGCTACTTGAATCTGAGACTACTTCTGAACCCACCTATGTCTAAACGAGTCTGCATTTTGATTTTAAAGCAAACTTTTTGAAGATAGAGCTCTTCAAGGGAAGAGATAAAACTGTTTTAAAACTACGCATCCAGGCCTCACCCCTGACCCACTGGCTTAGTTTGGAGGATACTATGGAATAGAGGGCAGAGACAAAATGTGTATTGTGAGGTTTTGTTTTGTTTTGTTTTGTTTTGTTTTTAAAGCGCCACAGGCAATAATCAACACAATTATTTCTTTCCTAATTAGAAAGTTGCATATCTTTATTTTATAAAGATATTATACTTTATATTATATATATTCTGTATAACATATTATATATATATAGTTGCTAGTAATCCAGTGCATTTTAAACATTTTTTGAGTTGTAAGAACCATGAGTTCACTTTATTTCTCCTTTTAAATATTTCACTGGCATAACAATTTTATGAAGTAATTTAAGGTAATTTTTGTTTAACGGGAAAACTAAACACTTTAAATTATTATTTTTTTAAGATTTATTTATTCATGAGAGACACAAAGAAAGAAGTAGAGACATAGAGAAAGGGAGAAGCAGGCTCCTTGCAGGGAGCCCATTGTGGGACTTGATCCCTGGACTGAGATCTTACCCTGAGCCAAAGGCTGACGCTCAGCCGCTGAGCCACCCAGGCATCCTTAAACACTTTGAATTATTAAACATTTCTGTGTTTGTGTACTCAAGGTAACTCCTGAGTGAGAGCAAGCAGCTAAGAACCAATTAGATGAATGAGCCAGTGAAGATTAAGTCTTTATTAAACAGTCTGAAATTTGGTTAGAACAGGCCCTCATCACCTAACATAAAGGAGGAAATTATATTTTTATTTTGAAAAACAGCAAAAAATGTTTCCTTTCTGCTCCCTCTTGGGTGCTTCAGAACCTTTTTAAGTGTACCTGTCTTAAACCCTGTTTGTTTTCAAAGAAAAATGATGAGCAATGAACAGTTACACTCACTGAGCATTAGATACATTTCCATTTTGGAAATTGAGTATTTTCAAAAGCTAACCTAGGCAAATTCCTTTATTAGCATTAGTGTATAAACTATAGCAAAAGTAGGTTATGTGATGCCTCCCTGGGTAGCTTATGGAAAAGAAAGTGAAACTAATTATTTAGAGTCAAGCTATTTGATTAAAATTTGCAGTTCCCAAGCATTCTGACAGTACATTTAATTTGCAGGAACAGGGCTAAAAATAAACTATCTTTAAGTTAAATATGACTTTTACTTATATTATCTTTAATTGCCTGAGTGCTCAAGCCCACAAAGAAGGACACTGCCAAGCAGCCTTCACTTAAACATTTTATAGTTGGTACTCATCTGAAAACTTGCTATTTTCAATCATGGAAGTTTTCTAATGAAAGTTTCAAAAATTATAAAAATGCTCAAAAGAAAAAATAATTTTTATTTTATTTTTTTTAATAATTTTTAAATCTCTCCTTTAAACTAGTGTTCAGAATCAGGTGGATGAAGTTATTGATGTCATGCAAGAAAATATTACAAAGGTAATTGAAAGAGGGGAGAGACTAGATGAACTACAGGACAAATCAGGTACAGATACTTCATATATTTCTTGATATTAATCTGTGTTTTGATAGTTTCTCTTTCCATTTCTCTAGCCAGAATTTAGGAATCTTGGCTTAGGAAAATGATATTTGGTTCTTAAGTTTGTGATTTTAGTATTTTTACTTTAGCTCCCTTTACTTGACTCATCTTACTGCATTATTTAATTGTTGGGTTGGGAATAGAAAATTTTTAAATTTATTATTGGAAAGTTAGAGTGGTTTTTTTTCTTTTTTATGTTGAAGTGTGTTGTATTTTTTCTCGCGATCGCGATCTCAAGAAGGAAAAGTCTAATCACTTCAACACTTAGGTCAAAGTTAATCTACTTTTATTTTAGGCTTTCTCTGGTAACTTAAAAACATTTCTTTATTGACAAATGTTAGTCTCTGTATTTGTAACAGTTGCTGGCATATGTTGGGTACTCAAATATTCTTTAAATAAATGATGAGTGGCGAAATACCCGACTAATCCTTGATAGTTTGTCTAACAACTTATTTAACCACTTTTAAAATTCATTGTTTTACCTCAGACTGTTTCATGGTTTATTTATCCATTGTCCTGTTAATGTTTGATTCAGATTTTTACACTATTAGTTTTTTAGTGGGCACACTTGTATATGTCTTCTTGTGCTAGGGTATGTAACTCAGAATAAATTGCTGTTTAGCTTTATTTATTTACATAAATATTTTTAGCTTTACATAATACTGTCAAAGTATTCTTTAAAACTATTAAATTTCTGCTGATTTATATCTTTACTAGCTATGTATGAGAATTCCTGTTGTTCTGCATCCTCAATAAAACTGATACTGTCCCAGCAGTAAATAAATAAATATCATTGTTTTACTTTAAAATCAATCACTTTCTGTATCTTCTAAGAATCTAACCTTCTCCATGTGTAAATTTTTTTCTGTAGGTATGTCAAGTATTTGAATTTTTAAAGAGTATTTTCTTACCAGAATTTTTGTTTTTGTGAAAGCATTGAGGCCCTGGAAAAAATGACCTACTGCTGTTTTTTGCTTCCCTCCCTCACCCCCATACAGATTGCCAGAGTTTGTGGGTGGAGGAATGGGAGGATGTTGTTTTCATGCTTAAAAGGCAATACATTTGCAGAAGTAGAAATTAATATTTTCTTGTCTTTGTGTGACTAGATAAAAGAATCCTGTTATGTCGTTTAATCCTTCTCTCCATCCTCTATGTGATATAGAAAGCTTATCGGATAATGCAACTGCTTTTAGCAACAGATCCAAACAACTTCGAAGGCAAATGTGGTGGCGTGGATGCAAAGTAAGTCAGTAGACACTGCATTAGTTGCCCAGGATCTCAAGTGGTCTTCACAAAATAAAGGGCCTCTAGACTCGAAGCTCTGTGAGGACAAGGACTACTACTGCCTTGTTTATTTTAGCTTCTGAACTTGAGACATGCTGGGACTCAGTAAATATTTGCTGAATTTATTAATAGCTCTGGGTACAGGAATAACTAAAGGAATCAAGCAATTCTTAAAAGGATGTTTTCATGGATTTCTTCATAGAAAGTAAGCCAAGTTTTATTAATAATTTAGCTACTTGTAGACTACCTTATAAGAAATATAAATTTTTCATATAGTTTATTGTTAGTACCTTTTTGGAGCAACTTATAACATTACATAGAGATTTTAAAAGATGGAATGGAAGCTAGAGAAAAGTACAATTTTCTGTTGGAGAAAAATAAAAGCAGTTTATATGTTAGAACCCATTATAACAAATGAGGCTTAAAAAAAAAAACCTCACTATTCTTTATTCCAAAGAAATCAGAAATAAAAATGTTTAACAAAGTAAAACATATTTAAATATGTACTAATATATTCATGCAAAACATTTTATAGAAATGAATTTGCCTCTTAAGTATGGCTACTAATCATTAAAATGTTTAAGATTACATAGAGAATTTCATGTCATGTGAGCAATTTTTTTTTCCTCTCAATTCTGTGTATCATTTTTGGCTCTGTTGGAAAGTCTTAGACATAAATTCATTGTTTTTAATCTCTCATTTTTAAGCTTGAACTTGACTTTGCCTTATGCTAAGAATTTCTTCCAAGAGTTGCTGTGGATTTACTTATTTTTGTCTGTCTGCCTGTTGAATCATCTTACTTTCAAAATAGAAATGAGGAAAGAAACAGGTTTCATTGTTCCCCTTGTCTAGTAAAGAATAAATTTCCCATCCTCTATAAGTTTTCCTTTTTTTTTTTTAAAGATTTATTTATTCATGATAGACATAGAGAGAGAGGCAGAGACACACAGGAGGAGGGATAAGCAGGCCCATGCCGGGACCCTGACATGGGACTCGATCCCGGGACCCCAGGATCGTGCCCTGGGCCAAAGGCAGACATGAAACCGCTGAGCCACCCAGGGATCCCAAGTTTTCCATTTTTATAGAAATTCTCTATACCCTGGTTTGGAAGAGCCAAGGGTCCATGAGCCACTCACTTCCTCTCCCCCTATGTACACATGACCCATTCATGTAGCCACTAAAAGATGATCATAATGTACATTTTGCCTAGCTTCTTTTCACCATATCTAAAGATTGTTGTTTTGTATCTTCTGGATTTCAGGCCGGAGGAACAGTTATGCCTTTTTTTTTTTTTTTTTGAAAAGTATGTTTTAAGGAGGAAAATTGAATTTTATTTTAAAATTATATTTGGATTATATTTCTATATCAGAAAGGGAGACAGGACATAAAGACTCCTAACTCTGGGAAATGAACTAGGGTTGGTGGGAAGGGGAGGAGGGTGGGGGTAAATGGGTGACGGGCACTGAGGGGGGCACTTGACAGGATGAGCACTAGGGGTTATTCTGTATGTTAGCAAATTGAACACCAAAAAAAAATAAATTTATTATTTGAAAAAATGAATTATATTTCTAAATAGTCCCTATATCACTACCATTTTCTGGATTGACTTTGTAATGATGATTGAGGAAAGGGGATATAGGGACAGGAAACAAAAAAAAAAAATAGGGACAGGAAACAAATCAGAGGTTGCCAGTGGCTAGCTAAGGGTAGGGAGGTGCATACTGACTATAATAGGGCATGAGGGAACTTTCGGAGTGATGGAAGTGCCTTATGTTTGATTGATGGTGGTGGATGACAACTCTACATTTGTCAAAACACATCAAAATGAAGTTTAAAAGGGTGAATATTATTCTAGATAAAGTATATTTCAATAGACCTGATTTTAAAAGTGAAAAAAATTATCCAGTAGGTGCGGAGAATTTCTACATTGTTTTATCATAATTAATAATTTTAATAGGCACCTGGTGTCCAAATTGCAAACCTTCCATGTATTCTCTTGGTCAGTTTGTTCCTGTCATAAATATGATGCCACTAAAATGTTACCAGTAGCTGTTTTAGAAACATTTCATTAGCTACTTCTGGTTGCTATTTCTGATACTCATAATGTTGCATGTGTTTATAGTAGCTAAGTCTTTTTTTAATTAATGAACCATCTTTAATCAGTTATCTGTGAAAATGATGAAAACAAGACTTTTATCAGGAAAATCAGACCAATTTATAATTTATGTACTTTAGGATTAAATGAGGAATGTGACAATTTTATAGAGATGTGAGCTGAAAATATTGAGCAACAGACTAAGGATTAATCTTAAGGTTTCTCCTCCCAACTATGAAACTGGCACACATAGGCCTCTTAGGCAAGTTATTTATTAAATGAGGTATCCACAAAGAATCTAAATTATATTCCTCAAAATGGAGACAAAATTGCCAAGAGGAGAGTAAGGAGAACAAAAACAGAATTCTCATATGCTTTGAGAATAAGTGCTATAAAAAATGCTGCCTTATATAGAGAGAATGAATTGTATTGAATACCTATATTATTCATCATATCCTGATACTTTTGAACAGAGTTGCTAAAATTTCATACTTTTCCTAGTCTCATTAGAAATAAGCAGGAGAAATCATAGACACAGTGTTCATGCCAGTGAAGACTTTGTTACTGTTTACTGTACAATACAGCCTTAAACAATAAAATCCAGGCAAGCAAAAAACAAAGATGAAAATAGTTAAGTTCACATGAGAAAAAATTTGAAAAGCTTTCAAGGGATGAGCTTTTCATTGATGAGTTAGTATACTGTAATTAGTAGCACAACAGATAATCTTGACTTTATTAACAAGTCAAACATTAATACCTTATGCTTTTTTGTGTGTTGTAGATAAAAGCCATCATGGCTTTGGTTGCTGTTATCCTTTTGCTAGTGATTATCAGTAAGTATTTACTGGATTAGTAATGTGGGGGGGGTATCATTTGTTTTAGAGTTCATTTTAATTTCCCTTTTAACTTATTTTCAGTTGATCTAGTATGACTAATGCCAGGATTGAGTAATAATGTCTGACCTTAAGTCAGGACTTCTTAAACTACTAGTCTATAGATGTCTGAAAATGTTCTTAAATTGTATGAAAAAATCTGTGTGAATATGCATATGCACATTTTTATTAAAGAGAGTCTGTATCTTTAATCAGATTCTCAGAGAGCATTCCTGCCTACCCCTCACCCGCAAACCCAGGGCTGTCTGAGGCCAAACAGGGTGCCTGTACACCCATCTTCTATTATTAACTTCAGGTTATGGAAGTTTGTCTTTCATAATACTGTGTTTGGAGGACAAGTCCAGATAAATTTTCTCCATATGATGGGTTTTGTTTTGTTGTTTGGGTTTAGATTTAAACTTGATTTTACTCATTAATGCCTAACTCATCTTTTTTTTCTTAACATTATTAAAGTCAGATAATTTTTACTACCTCCTCTTCCCCAAGTCCCTTTATCTGTGTTTATAGGGATTTTATGAAGATTTGAGAAGTGCCTCATAAGAGCCACTTGAAAAACCCCATGGAATTACTCTCTTTTTAGACAGAAAAAGTTTGTCACAAAGAAATAGTGTTGATCCTCATTGTGGATTTTGTGTGACTTCACCTAAAACACTGATGTATAAACTAGAAATCAGTCCTGGAGATGCTTCCCTCGTCATTGGCAGCTGTGTTCAGAGCAGTGAAAAATCTGCATCTCCTGGACGTCAGTGGGCACTTTCCCAGCTGATGTCTGGTGAGACTATGCTCTGCCTTTCTAGTTTCAGCTCTCATACACAAGTCTTTCTAAGTCTGTTTAGTACCGCATTTCTCACAGTTTTGTGCATTTTGTTCGTGATTTCAGTATTTAAAATGGCCCCCAAGCCTCATGTTGAATTGCTGTCTAGTGTTGCTCTAAGCTCTAGAAGGCTGTGGTGGGCCTTACGGAAAATACATATGCTAGATAAGCTTCATTTAGGCATAAGTTACAGTGCTGTTAGCCCTAAGTTCAATGTTAGTGAATCAACAACATCTATCTAAAGGTTATCTTTTTTTTTTTAGATTTTCTTTATTTATTCATGAGAGAGACACAGAGACATAGGCAGAGGGAGAAGCAGGCTCTCTATAGGGAGCCCAATGTGGGACTCGATCCCAGGACTCCAGGATCATGCCCTGAGCCGAAGGCAGATGCTCAACCACTGAGCCACCCAGGCATCCCTCAAAAGGCTATCTTTGAACAGAAATGCAAGATTATATATTGATTAGTGGACAAAAATATAGCCAAAGGCTTGCAGGAATCTAACCCTGTATTTTCCCTAGGAATGAGGGTTCATTATTTATTAATTGTTTGTAGTGTTTGTAGTTACTTTATAGAACATAACTACTATAGATACCAGAATCAACCATATATTTATGATGGAAAATGTGGAATAAAGCATAAAGAAGAAAATAAAATTCACCTGTAATCCTACTACACAGGGATAGCTACTATTAATATAAGTATTCTGTATTTCAAATATTTTCCCGATTAATCGTGTTTTTCAAAAACTAATGTTATATACAAACATACTTAATAACCTGGGAAAATGTGTAATATTTTAAAAATATTGTAGTAGCTGTATGCTATGGTAATACCATAACCTATTTGATCAAAATCCCAATGTTAGTGGCGCCTGGCTGGCTCAGTCAGTAGAGCATGCAACTCTTGGTCTTGGACGTTGCAAGTTCTAGCCCCATGTTGGGTGTGGAGATTACTATAAATCTTTAAAGAGAAAATGCTAATTATAGACATTTAGTTTGTTTTATGATATTTTTGCTTATGCTATTCCTATTTGTTATCTTTCATCTCAGATAAAAAGTTCCTTCCTGGGGTTCCTGGGATGGCTCAATCGTTGAGCATCCAATTCTTGATGGTTCCAGGCTCTGTGCTCAGCAGGGAGTCTCCTTGAGATTCTCTCTCTCCCTCTTCCCCTCCCCACATGAACATCGTGCGTGTTCTCGCTCTAAAATAAATAAATCTTTTTTAAAAAGTTCCTTCCTTATTACCTCTTTCCAAAAGTGGACACAGCTATGTTTAAGAATATTGTTTTTAACATACCATCTGAATCTGATTTTGATATGTTCCTTTGCATTTTTTTCTCTTGCAGTTCTTACAGTCTTGAAATACCGCGCTTGATTTGGTGACAGAGATCTTCATTACACAAAATCTGGGACAACAATAATAAAAGATTGCTGCATAATTTAAATGAAACCTATGTATATAACTTTCAAAACTTCTTTTTCAAGAAACGAAGAGGCAAGTATCACTTCAAATTGGAGCATTGCGAATGTCTAGTTATCTTCTTCCCTTCTAACAAAGTGTGTTTTAAAAAATTATGTTTAAGGCAGATAACCAGCCTCTGTTTTGCCATATTCCAAGGATCTAATTTGAAACTAGATACTTGCCAGTTCATTATTTGTATATTAGTTAAACAGTGACCACAATATTTCATACTGTTATTATAAGGACTTACATTATTGCATCAACATGGGGATCAGACTGGGAGTCCAGAAGCCTGTGTAGAGTACCAAAACATGCTAAAAACCATACATAGCCATTCCATTAATATTTGCAAGATTCTTCTCACATTACAGTTACTTTGCAAGCAATTTCCACATGTTTATGGGTGTAACAAAAGCTAAATGTTGTAAATGTTCCTGCCTTCAGCTATAACTAAAACATTCCAGTAAACCTATTTTTGACTGTATAAGGGAATGTGTAGTAATTTTTTGGCATATGGATTATGGAAATGGAAAAATCTAAACAATATGAAAAGCATAGTGTGGCACCATAAAACTGGAGATAATAAAATTATTGGAGAACATCACTGGAGTGTTTGAAAGTGAACAGCATGGTCCAGTCTATTTCCAGTTAGCTTCCAATAAGAAGGGACCTAATGTGAGTAAATGAAATCCACAGGTAACTTATCCTCTAATTTTATTTTGATACCTTCCCTCTTTAGCTTCAACTATCCCTCTCCCAGAAGTGCTAAAAGTAGCAAAATCATCTGTTTGGAATTTGCTATTTTTGTATTCCCTGATCATCCCTGAGAGGTGCATGTTGTACAATCAGGTGTCAAATTAGCCAACAATAATGAGTCTAAAAAGTCAGGAGATAATCATCCATCAGTCAGTAACCAAATAGCTAGAGTGGCCATTAACCTAAGTCTATTTTTACAGCAATAAAATATATTGTTAACTTTAAAATGTGCCAACCTCCTTGTGTTGTTTAAACAAGTCAAAGCAAAAATACATAGTGCTCAAATGTCTTCAAGAAAGAAGCTTTATAATAAAATTGGAGGTCCTACAGAAACTTGTGCACATGAATATGTTGACTATATATACATATATAACTGAAATTGAAATAGGGTAAATAGAAGAACCAGTATTTAAATAGGAAAGAAATATGGTCCTGTATAGTTTTCTTTCTTTGGTTATTTTAATTCAGAACATATGAAACATAGAATCCATTTTTTTTAAATCTATAGGATTAGTACTAAGAAGCAGAACTGTTATGTTTAAATGGAAAGAAATAGGAAGGGATAAAGCATATTAGGATATACTCAAGATACCTGCAAGTTACGAAGATCTAAATCGCTAAATTTTATAGTCTGATAACATTTAAAAAAAGACAAAGGTCTTACATACTATGGGGTATCATCACTGGTCTTGCTACTCTTTGTAAATGTCAATTAATGTAAATAACATAATAAATACTAAATCCTTTGACAAAGTAAGATGCCCATGAGAATGAGTATTTTTAGGATTTCAGTAGCTAATACAGTTCAGGAATGGAAAGGTTTTAACATAATGAACAGAATCAGTCCTAACATATGTATGTATGTCTCTTATTTGGGATTGGAACCAGATTCATCAGTGGTTAATTTTCCATTGGTTGGTGTGGAATCTGGTTTCTCCATGATAGCAGTGAAGATTATTTCTCAAAAAGAATCCACATTTCTAGTGTTTTCTTTTAAGAAAGTATGCCACTCTTAAATATAAAAAATTAAATTATTTTTTAAAATTTTAACCATAAAAATGAAATATTTATATGACAATATCATATATATGTAATTCTCTTTGTATTTAAATATATGGCTGGCAAAGTGGTGGCGTGCATGTCACTGTGTTCTAGTTGTTGCTTGGTTCATTTTGTCTTTCTTGGTCCTCATTAATCCTGAGACCCTTAAAATGCCTGGTCTGTTTATGACTTTATTGTGGTAATCTTAGAGACATGAGCCTTCTTACATTCAAAAACAAAAGAAAAATAATGTTCCAATTGATGCCAGGCCCACTACCTTCCTTCCTTCCCTTAATTGTTCTTTTTTTCATTCAGCTCAGATCATCCTGCACTTGAAAAATGAAGTTTTACAACACTATCAAAACTATCATTATTTAACAGCAAAGAAGATCAACTGAAAAATTCAAGTAGCTTTGTAAATACTAGTTGGTACCCAGTGAAATCAGGTCACTATTTTTATAATGCCTGAAATCTACCCTTATGATTTATGTTTAATTACTAAAGCCTATAGCAATTTTGTGATTATAACACTAATTAACTCTTCCTGACTATACACCAGTATTACCAGTGGTCTTTCAGTTTCTCCATCCTGATAAAGCTCACTGAAAACTGCACTCCAATTTTATGAACTTGGGGATTCCTTGTTTAAGAGCAAGCTCAATATTGAACATGGAAAATTATCTAAAATGGAAGAAAATCATTAGTACACATCAAGTAGAGAAATACATTGTGTTAGCTCTCCTGCAGATCACTTAACCATACAATCACTCTGCATTAGAAAATTTCAGCATTTTTACAGCAAAAATTGACATCATTCAGTTCTGTACACAGCATATGGGTATCCTGAAAATGAAGTGATTATACTTGCACAGATTGAGGAAGAATAAAAAATGAAAATTTATCATTGTCAATACACTCTTCACCATGCTTGCCACCCACACTTACTCTGTCCACATCTGTATGTATATACACTGACTAGGAAACAGCAAGAAATCGTTTTTTCATGTTGAGAAGGGATGCCATTAGAAGAGGTCCTTAGTTGTGCTGAGTATTACCAAGTCAAACTAACTGCTCTAATAGTCTGATTTTGTGTTTTCATACAAAAATGTGGTTGAAGTCCATTTTCTTTTTCTGTGAGTGCGGAGTAAGAGTATGAATCAGTCCAAAAACATGCATACGTTTGTTTTAGAATGCATTGTAGTGCTCATATTCACGCAGGGAATTATCACAGAGCAATGTAAAGGCACCAGGTCCTAAGGAGCTAAGGATGCCTTCTCAGTCTGACCCCTGCTTTTTCCATGTTGTAGACAAGCAGAACCATACGTCAGACAGATGTGGGCCTTGCGCCATCTTTATAAGTTTGATTTGGGTCTTAACTCTGACTTTTTCTGAGAATCAAATAGAATAAGGGATGGGGATGTGAACTCTTTGAATCTCACTCCTGTTTTAAGAAACTGCCTGGGACAGGTCAGTAGGAATTGAAAGCATGATGGACTCAAAGTGGGAAAATGTAAGCTTATGAAAGCACAGATCTACCATATTTGTGCATCTCCATAGCACCCAGCATAATGCTGTGTACCTGGCAGTTTCTAGATTAGTGAGCCTAGGAAACCACACAGACACCAGTGTGCTAGTATGAGAGTCTGCTCCTATAATCCTCACCGCAGAGAGGACATGATCATAATAATAGTGGCCTTTGGACTTTACCAGAGGATAGTAGTGCTCTTTAACAATAATTGGGTCTAGAAAAATTCTGATTTTATAGTATTCCATCAGATTCTTTTCATTTGAAGAAGTCTTGAATAATGGATGATTGGATTGCAAGGTTACAAAGTAAATATATTTCAGAGAGTTTAGTAAAACGTTTAAAATCAAAGAATAGGAAAATTCAGTCACTTGATTTTTATGCTTTGGGTATGTCATTGTTTGAAAGTCCACACTCTTCTACTTAACCATTTTGATAAGTGCCTTTGATGTATGGTGGAGATGAGCAAATGTAAATGTCGTGCGCCCTGTTCTCTTGCTTCTCCGTTCTTCATAACTATTCTTACAGTGTTGCAGAATTCAGAACCTTGTGTTCATATCAGATATGTATTTGTAGCCCCTCCAAAATCAACCGTAAAATAAACTATTTCATAGAAAACAAAATTAAGCACTTTGGCTTATTCACTATGTGTTACTTGTTGCCTTACCTTCAGAGCATAGCTCACTTCAAATATCTAGATGATCACCCTGATTTAACAGGCCCCAGCTTTCCAGCAGCATACATGAAGGGATAAATCAGAGAAGGAAAAAGTATTCTATCACCAAAAGCCATGCCCAATGCACAACCCATTGATGGAATCAAGGAGGAATTTCTCAGTGTAAAATCACTGAATCTCAACAGTGGACAAAAACAAGTGGTGGAATACTCATACTTTATTTACCTCAGTCATGTCTACTTGAAGGAGGAAGGAGGACAAAGATCTCTTAGACTTAGCTATCCCCAGTCAGAAAATCTGACATAGCCATCAGCTGCTTGGCCCTGCTTTGGAGACAAGCAGAGTGGGGTTCATGCTCTTCAGCCTCCCTCCGCCTAACACCGAGTTCAGTCTTTTCAGTACTCCAGCACGGTGTGGCAGGGGGCTGACATTGGAGGTGCACGGTGCCCCGAGATACATAGTCTCCACAAGGAAAGTGCTCTAGTTTGGAATGGAAATGGGAATGGGAAGCGCCATGATAAGAGCACTCTGAAGACAATAGTGCTGCATATAATCCAGTCGTTAAGTGTGAGAACCAGTCAGGAAGGTCAGATCCTTCCTGGATCCATCAGTCATGCTTGATGAATGCCTATTAAATGCTAGAAACTACTGTGGAGCCAGCCTGCTTTTCAGCTGCAGGTATAGGAAGGATTCTAACTGCTCGCCACATGTACAATGAGCAGGGCAAGGGCAGCGCACTTACCCTATGTATTGAGTAATGGGACTAGCCCTCATCTGAGGAGTCTTCAAGGATGCGCGTGGGGTCTGTGTAACAGGGAAAGACAGTGTCCTCTTGGATCCTCCCCAGCAACATGCAAATACGCTATTGTTTCTTCCTTCGTAATGACCGAAACCAACCCTTCCTCCACTCACCCTATCAGCTTCCACCATTATCTCTGCAAAGGTCTTTGGTAGAATTTGCCTATATTTGCTTCTGTAGTTCTCTTTCACTCGTTCTCTTAAACATATTAGCTGAGTCTCTGCTTCCACACTCCACCAGTCTCACTTTTGTCACAGTGCCACTACCTCTGCATCGCTAGACCTAGTAGTCCACTCTCAGCTCTCCTCGTCCCAGTGCGGCATCCTTTGATGCAGTTAATTGCTGTCTTCTTAATACACGTTTCCTGGACTTGGTGTCTTCCTACTTTCCTGGTTGCTCTTCTCCCCAACTTTTTTTTTTTCCTTTTCAGGCATTTTCTTACAATGATTGGTTTCAGAGGTAGAGGCCAGTGATTCATCAGTCTCATACCCAGTGTTAATTACATCCTGAGCCATCCTTAATGCCCAGCATCCAGTTACCCCATCCCCCTACCCTATCCCCTCCAGTGACCCTCAGTTTGTTTCCTATGATTAAGAGTCTCTTATGGTTTCTCTCCCTTTCTGATTTCGTCTTATTTTTTCCTCTCTTCCCCTATGATCCTGTTGTTTCTTAAACTCCACATATGAGTGAGATCATATAGTAATTGTCTTTCATTTATTTTGCTCTGGGTCTGCTCTCCACATACAATCTCCCCTGGAAATCTCACCTAATCTTACCTTTGAAATGGTATTTATGTGCTGACACCCCAAGTTTATGTCTCCCATTTAACTTTTGAATTCAGATTCATATCTAATACTCTACTTGACATCTTCATTATTACTCATTACAGATTTAGTATGTCCCAAACAGAATTCCAATTTGCTCCCACAGACCTACTCCATAAGCATTCCTTCCCATCTCAGGTGATGACAACTGAATCCTTCCAGTTTGCTTATGCCAAAAAACCAAAGTCATACTCCATTTCTCTCACAACCCATAACTAATTGGTCAGGAAATCCTTCTGGTTCTACCTTAAAATGCAGCATGAGGGGCACCTGGGTTGGGCTCCACGCTCAGTGGGGCATCTGCTTGGGATTCTTTCTCTCTCTCTCTCTCTCTCTCTCTCTCTCTCTCTCTGCCTCTGCCCCTCCTGCTGCTCTGTCGCTTGCTAGCTCTTTCTCTCCACCTCCCTCCTCCCTAAAATAAATATAAATAAATCTTTTTAAAAAAATTCAGCTCCCTCCCCTCCGGGGACCACCAGGTGCCACGCCGTGAACGTAATAGCTCTTCAAGTCTGCAATAAAAAATGGCCTCCAATAAAACTACATTGCAAAAAAATGGGAAAGAAACAGAATGGGAAGAGTAAAAAAGTAGGAGAGGCAGAGCCTGGAGAATTTGTGGTGGAAAAAGTATTGGACTGCCGTGTAGTGAATGGGAAGGTGGAGTATTTCCTGAAGTGGAAGGGATTTACAGATGCTGACAATACTTGCGAACCTGAAGAAAATTTAGATTGTCCAGAGTTAATTGAAGCATTTCTTAATTCTCAAAAAGCTGGTAAAGAAAAAGATGGTACAAAAAGAAAATCTTTAGCTGACAGCAAATCTGATGATAGCAAATCAAAGAAGAAAAGAGGTGCTGCTGATAAACCAAGAGGCTTTGCCAGAGGTCTTGATCCTGAATGAATAATTGGTGGAGCAGTGGAGAATTAATGTTTCTCATGAAATGGAAAGATTCCCATGAGGCAGACTTGGTGCTGGCAAAAGAGGCAAATATGAAGTGTCCTCAAATTGTAATTGCATTTTATGAAGAGAGACTAACTTGGCATTCTTGTCCAGAAGATGAAGCTCAGTAATTGTTTGCATTGCTTTTTATATATTTATATATATAATATATTTAATATATTAATATATAATAAATATATATTAATATATTAAATATATTTATATATAAAATCTGGGTCTTTGTTTTTTGGTTTATTAGTGTGAAGAAATAACATTCTAATGAAAATCAAGTTTGATATGTTTGTTTTGAAGTAGTATTGGGGGAGTTGTTGGGGTTTTTTGCATCTATAGCACTGGTTACTTTGAACAAATAAAAGCTTTCTGTAGTTGTTTCCTTTTTCAGAAAAGAATATTTGAGACCATGGTATATTATCCCCCTGCATCAGAGAACACCTTTTCTAAATGTTGGGGGAAATCTTCATAGTTGTTACTCAGTCAGAATTTGTGTTTAACTCCTATATGCCTAAGGACCATTCTGGGTTTTTTGTTTATTTAGGGCTTTTTGTGTGTATACTTAAAAGTACATACATAAGTGGTTTTCTTTTCTTTTTGTTATTTTTGAAACATTCACCAAAACAAAAACAGCATTTTATAACCACGGATAAGGCCATGTTTTTGGGATGCTATCATTTTCAGCAACTTAAGAAATAAATCACTTAAAGTTACATTGAAATTTTTCATGAAGCCTTAACCTTTCAAATATTGTAATTAATTGGACAATTTAAATATAATGTAGAGAGTTTAAATTGGACAATTTAAAAGCAGCCATATCAGAATTCATATCCCTAGTTACAGTCAAATAAATGCAAGTTTATTTGTAAGATCCCTGAAAGGAAAATTTTAATCACCACCAACAACCTCCCCATCCAAAGGGCAAAACTAGACAAGTTTTGGTGTACTTTAATTAGGTAAGCAAAACTTAGTTAAATGGATATTTAAAGGTTCCTTCTAGTGAACCATTCCTTTTCAAGAAGTTGAAAACCCTTGTGCTTTATTGACTAAAAGGTCATGATTCATGGAGTGTCTAAGACTTTGTTCATGGAAACCTAATCATAACCAGGTGGTTAGAAATGTTCGCAATTTAGCACCTGCTGGAATAAATGAGTGGACATACTTCTATATTCCAAATTCTTGACCTGCATGTTTTTTCTTCACCCCAACTCATTCCTAACATGTAGGCTCAATCTTCTCAGTATTTGAACTACTGGTTCAGCAGAAACCAGGAAAAACAATAACTTTGTGGTCAGAATGTTATCCAAATGTATATTGTTTACTTTATTGTAAATACTGGTAAACAGTGGTCAATAGTTTTATATTCAAAAAAATAAATAAAAATAAAAAATAATAATAATAAAAAATACAGCAAGACTCTGGCCAGTTCTCAGGCATCTGCTGTGACCACCTAGTCCTTTGTTTTATCATCATCTGTCACCCGCAATACTACAACCACTTTCCTACTGGTCTTTGTGCTTCTCCCATTTCTGCTCCCCACAGCTTATCTCCACAGAACATGGACAGGATTCTTTCAAAGTGTAATCAGATCATGTCTTTGCTTAAAACTCTCTAGTGGCATTCCATCTTCTTTAGAACACTTTTGGTGGCCTACAAGTTCTCTCATAATTGATCCCGAGTTCCTTTTTGTCCTCTTTGCCTGTTCCCTGTTCTGTGGCCTCCTCACTCTTCCTCAAACACAGCAGGCATGGTCCTGCCTCAGGATTTAGTGTCTACTGTGTCCCTGTCTGGAACATCCCACCTCAGAGACCTGTGTGAACAATTCCCAGGTTCTAAATCCTTTTCAATGAAGTCCCCTCAAGTCACCATCCAATCTCCCTATATTCTTCCAGAACAATGAACCCTGCCAACATTCTGCAGTTTATGATCTTTCTCCATCCATCCAAATGTAAGTGTCATGAGGAGAGAGGGTTTTGGTCTTGTCTGTTCGCCGATGTATTACATACTCCTCACTATGATTGCAGGTATCACACTGAGTGCTCAACTAGCTGTTGAATGGATGAGTTGACGACTATCCTGAAGAGTCAGAGCAAGGCCATGATTTTGAAAATGATGTACTACAGGAACTAAATGAATGTTTAGAGTACCTTAGCACCCATGAGAGGATGTAAGATATGACCTCCGTAATTTAGAAAGTTAGAAAGAGGGAAAAGGTGAGATGAAACAATTAAAGGAGTTGTAAAGACAGATCAGCTAGAAGGGGAGCACGTTTCAATAAGCAAGGATTGCCAAGAAACAAATTGCAATGCCAATACTAAGTCCTTTACTGAAGCAATAAATAGAATTGACTAAAGAATATCAGAGATATGGAAGAGAGACTTGAGAAGACAACACAGAACACAGGTGAAAAAGACCAAAAATGAAAATGGTGACAGCTCTCAGAGATGACAGCAATCACTAAGAATGGGATAGTGTTCCTGTGGAGGAAACCTGAAAGAGTAGACCCAGAGCCATCATCTAATCAATCCAGCAAACTTAAACTTTGTCCTGTGGGACAAGAGTTTTGTCATATATAAGAAAAGACCCATCAAGATACATTGTGGCAGACTATGTAAGTCATCAGATTAAAGAAAATCCTGTAACTATCGAAGCAGAAACATGTGCTGCCTACAAGGAACCAAAAAGTAGGCTTGGCTCGGTATTCTCAAACACAAAGTTTTAGAATACCAGAACAGCATTTGTGGAGTTGAGAGGATGGAACTGTGACAAAAGAATTTTAAACCCAGGTGGTTATCACTGATGTATGAAAACCACACACACAATATTAGAAACATGAGGGCCCAGAAAATAGAATATCCTTGTCTCTTAAGTTCCTGGAACACCTACATGGTGCAGACAGCTAAGACAAATCAAAATTAAGAAGTTAGGGGGATCCCTGGGTGGCTCAACGGTTTCGCGCCTGCCTTTGACCCAGGGCGCAATCCTGGAGTCCCGGGATCGAGTCCCGCGTCGGGCTCCCAGGGTGGAGCCTGCTTCTCCCTCTGCCTGTGTCTCTGCCTCTCTCTCTCTCTCTCCATGTCTATCATAAATAAATAAAAATAAATCTTTAAAAAAAACAAAAAAACAAAAACAACATTAAGAGTTTAAAAAAATCTGATCATTTCACTCTTCTACTTAAAACCCTCTGATGGACTCTCCATGTCCCTACAGTAAAAACTAGATTTCTTGCCTCGTCACATCAGTTGCTGCCAGGGTGGAATACCACATTCAAGTCTCCAGGGGTCACAGCACACTCAATCTCTTTATTAAAGATTCCTTGAATTATTATTATTATTATTTTTTAGATTCCTTGAATTATTTTTAACAAAGATGTGGATAGGGCTTAGGGAAACTACCAGGGGCAGGGCAACACCTAGGTTTGAAGGGATGAGGGAAGGGAAAGTTCCAAAACTTGGAAGGAGAATGTCACACGAACAAGGTTCTATTGGCTTTAGGTCAGGGATGCAGCCAGCCTGAGGTGATCTTACAGGGAAGAAGCCTGGTGCATAAATACCCTGACCCTGTTCTTTTTCCATGTGCTCTGGTACTGGGGCTCCCATCTTTGTAAACCCAACTAGAAAGCAAAGGGCAAGGAATCCCAATGAAGTAGTCCATAAGTTACCATCTAGACACCAGGTGAGAAGTACCTCTGATGCCCAGATCCCATTCCTCAGCTATTGTGAATGTTGGCTGCTAATGGCTCATAGTTGCCGCTTCTCTGGAAAACTACCCTCAGCCACTGGGAGCCACCTTCCTGGAGGTCATGTTCTACCCCTAAGGGTATCCTAGAGCCAATAACACCGATACTGGGGTTCAAAAGGCCGACCCCAATGTTTCAAGATGGTACAATTCTATACTGTGATATATGCTTCAGGGGCCACAACACACACACACACACACACCCTTGGATCAGACAAGACCAGACTTTACCCAAGGCTACGTATTTGCTTGGCCATCTCTTCCTTCTTTATCCTGCATCACTTAGTCCCTTGGAGGTTTTCTCCTAAAAAGCACTCCCTTGACAAAGCAAATGGACCCAATTCCCTAGGTCCACCTATTTCTAAGCAACCCCCTAAGATGGGTGGTACTAGGAGTGATCCTAGAAAATAGATCTGAAGGATAAGATCCTGGAATTAGATCCCCCATGGATAAGAGGGCAATACAGATCTAATCGCTGGAGGTAGCAATATTGACAGTCCCTGGCATGCAGTGGTAGTACAATTGCTAAAATTTTCACCTCTCGTGAAGTGGGCAGGAAACATGTAAAAGGGAATGCATAAGTTTACGCAATGTCTCTGGCATTTGAGAGCAACAGGAGACAGAGTAATTAGGAGGACTGTGGAATGGAATGCCTACTGCTGAACAGCATCCATAGCTTTGAAAAAGGAAAAATGATAGGTACAGGGCAACCAAGTATGAATTTAAAGCAAAACGTGAGAATTAGAGTCTCCTTGGAAGTAAAGAGACCCTCATTTCCTGAAACTAACAAGCAGCAGAAAGAGTTGAAGACCAGGCCCAGGACTTAGCCAGAAGAATGACAGCACTTCAAAGAAGGATGACTTAACCTTAGGAAGCCTCCTACACAAAGTCAGGGTCCTGCTGGCAGAGGAATAGGACCTAGAGATCTGGGATGAGGTATCTGCATAGATGCATCTGAGACTCTGGAGTCCTCAGACCCCCAGAACTCTCTGCGCCCGCAGAAGCAGCCTGATTACCTGTGTTGAAAGATAAAGTTCCCTTTTCACCTTCACTACTGCTGACTTGAAAGTGACGCCGTAGCCTTAAACAAAACACGTGCATTACAAGGCAATCCCAGCACATCTTGGGATCTGCCTCCTCCCTGACCAGCCAATCAAGGCTCAGAGGGAGATTTTACTGGCACTGGGGATGTACGATAGAGCCAAAGCTGAAATCCAAAGTGAAACCAATCACCAGATCCTTTACCTCAAGCCACAGCACCTTGCACTAGGTGGTTCTCCTTTGCAAATAAGTCTCTAAAATGACCATTAAGTCTATTTACTCCATTCCCTTAGTCAAGAGAGATGGGCAACAGGTGATCAATACCTCCTTGCCAAGAAGTATCATAGGCTCAGACTATTTAAAGTCACTAAGCTGCTTCTTTCCCCATCAGTGGAGCTGGTTACGTGACTTCCAGAATCCAATGCAAAATGAAAATGTTGAGCAGCTTGTTCAAGAACAGGGAGAAAATGACATTAAGTATTGACATATAAAGTTTTTGTCTTTAAAAATGTTTCAGTTATAAAGCATAATTGGGTCAGCATCAATAACCGTGGGGGAGATGCAAATCAGAGCCCGATGAGATCCTACCTTACACCCAGTAGGAAGGGGACTAGAAAAGACAGGAAACAAGTGCTGGCGAGGATGTGGAGAAATCGCAACCCTTGTGCACCATTGGTGAGAATGCAAAATGCTGCAGCCGCTGTGCAAAACTGTGTGGAGTTTAAAAAATAGAACTATAATTGGATCCAGCAATTCCACTTCTGGATATATACCCCAAAGAATTGAAGCCAGGGACTTGAACCGATATTTGCACACCTCTGTCCATAGCAGCAGCATTCATAGCATTGTTGTCAAGAGCTAGCAGCAACCCGAGGGCCCACTGGCAGATGAATGAACACGCAGAATAGGGTATATACACACAAAATGCTGGCATACTGTTCAGCCTTATAAGGGAAAGAAATCTGATCATTTGTAACTATATGGCTGAACCTTGGGGACATTATGTTAAGTAAAATGAGCCAGTCACAACAGCACAGCTACTGTGTGACTTTGTTTACATGAAGTACCTAGAGTAGCAACATTTACAGAGACAGGAAGTAGAGTGGAGGTTGCCAGGGACTGGAAGGAGGAGAGAATGGGAGTATCGCTTAATAGGTACAGAATTTCGAGGTCTTTAAAAAGAATTTATTCGTGAGAGACAGAGAGGCAGAGACATAGGCAGAGGGAGAAGCAGGCATAGGGAGCCCGACGCAGGACTTGAATCCCAGACCAGGATCACGCCCTGAGCTACCCAGGTGTCCCCAGAATTTTGGTTTTACAAGACAAAAAGAATTCTGCAGATAGAAAGTGGTGGTGGTTGCATAACACCATGAATGTACTTAATGCCACCTACTCTATTGCCAGGCCTCCTCTTTCTCATTTCTCCACTCACCTTTCTCTGTGGCTCAAGGATGAGGAGTGGCAAGGCACTAAACGTCAAGGCAAAAGGAAATTACTACCATATTTCCACCCCACTCCTCTGAAATCCCTTCTCATTTGTAACTGGCCATCAATCCCATACAATTGGCAAATCTGTCCGCTGACTATTCCATCCACCTTGGCATGACCTGCAAGCTCAATGAAATTTTAAGTAAACTCTATGCCCAACATGTCACTCAAACTCACAACCCAGAAATCAAGAGTCGTATGCTTCACTGACTGAGCCAGCGAAGTGCCCCTTGATGAAATTTTTTGAATGGAATTCAGTCACTAGCTAAAAGCATTGAAAATACTAGCCTGAGCCAGATCATATTCAAAATATCTTGAAATATTTGAGAATCCTGGGCCCAGGATTGGGGCAGGGGGGTCCCCTCTGGGGGCTCATGGCTGTGGCTATTTGCCAAAGAGAAGGAAATATGTAAGTTCAAATCAGTTATATTCACATCTATGCACGGGCTGATATTGGCCTGGCCTAGAGAGAGCAAGATCCTGCCCGTTGCCACCATGAGGGTCCCTCTTGCTCTCTGGGATTGGTGCAAAACTGACGTTAAATCACCTCTATTATTAGAACATTCTGAACAGTTGTACCTCAGTGCAGAAGGCTGATCCAAGTAGAGCTCACTGCAACCTCTTGAACTCGGGCTCCCTTCAGAGAAAGAGAAAGAACACAAGAGGTGTGAGGAGGAAACTTGCCATCCACCATCTCTCAGGAGCTGCAGGTCTGCATGTGTTGAGCTGTAAGCACCCAGGCTCATGCAGAGAGGCTGCAGGTGTGGCAGAGAGAGCCTGGGGCTGGTGGGAAAAAAGCTGTGCTCACAAGGTAGCACGAGTTATCCTAGACTCACTCACCTACTTAGCTCGACTCACCTGCTTACATCTTCCATGTCTCCTATCCTCTCTTTAAGTGCACAGGACAATATTGGCCACAGGAGATCCTGGCTCGTATTCAATGCAATTAATAAAGTGCCCGCAATTAGCATGTATTGAGAGCCTTACATCCAATTAGTATTTTTTGAATCTGTATGCAAAATGGGTGGTGGAATTTGAGAAACCTAAATGTATTATGAGGAAGTTTAAAGCTTCACTGAATCAGTGAATAATATAACAACATAACATCTACTTTCTCTCATCTCCTCTGGAAATAAATCCTCCTTGTCTGAAGGTGATGCGTTTTGTCACAAAGCCAGGTCAATATGAATTGGACCAGAAAATGCCCTTTATAAAGGAATTAAGTCTTTGAGATCATTGTAGCAAGGAAAACTACTATTTTGATGAAAAAAACAACAAATCCTTTGCGTCTCACCTGACCTCACCCCTCTCCAGCTGCCAGCTTTCCTGTTCACAGGCTCTGACCCAGTGCGAGCTGATGGCAGCCGATTCCAGCCATTTCTAAGCACAGAAAGCATAGCATGTGCTCTGCCTTCACCGTCTTCTCTCTCTCCCCCTTCCTTCCTGTCTGTTGTCTTTGGAGCCACCATCATCACGAATATGTGAAGTACCCAAGCGGTACTTGACATGCTTCAACTTAACACCAGTTACCTTTGTCACACTTTGTTGTTGAGGATATCAATTAAACAAATAAGCTTACTTTTTTTCTACTTTAATTAGAAGACGAATCTTTTTTTTTTTTTTTTTAGATTTTATTATTTATTTAACAAGGAGAGGGAGAGGGAGAGAAGCCAACTCCCCGGCAAGCAGGGAGCCTGATACAGGGCTCCATCCCAGGACCCTTGGGATCATGACCTAAGCCAAAGGCAGATGCTTTTAACTGACTGAGCCACCCAGGAGTCCCTAGAAGATGAATCTTAAGTGGTTTATCATAACACTGTTAAAATAAACCAGGGGCGGTGGCTCAGTTGGTTAAGCGTCAGATACTTGACCTGAGGTCTTGCTCAGGTCTTGATCTCAGTGTTATGGGTTCAAGCCCTGTGTTAAAAATAAATAAACCAGTGCCTCACAAGTGGGAGTAATTTGGGGTGACTCCCCTCCCCAGACACTTGTCAATATCTGGACACATTTTTGATTAGTCATAGGTTTGGGGCTGCTGTTGGTATCTAGTTGGGAAAGGTCAGGGATGCTGTTAAACGTTCTAAAATGCACAGAACAGCCCCCCACTTCAAAGAACTATCTGGGTCAAAATGTCAAGAGTGCTGAGGTTGATAAATCCTGAGATAAGTTAATCTTTTATAGGGTTTGTAAACCATGCACCACTAAGGTAAACTCAGGTTACCATTGACTCTCTTACATCAAATTATACAATTTTTTAAAATCATTGATTTCCACACCTTGCTGCAACATCAGAACTGTTTCAAAGCATTTTAAAAATAAATTGAAGTATTTTATATTTCCATAAGATGAAGAGTAAAATGTACATCTTTTAGCATTATATAAAATACAATTTTCTTAGCAAGAAAATGTTACTAGCTAGCAGACAATGGGTTTTCTTTCTTTATTTTAAAGTAATCTCTACACCCAACATGGCACTTGAATGCATGACCCCGAGATCAAGAGTGGCATGCTCTACCGACTGAGCCAGCCACACACCCTGAACAATGGCTTCTTTCATAAGAAAATGGGAAAACTATCATCATTTTGCAACTTTTTCCCTTTAACCTTCAATCTTGCTGGCAAGTACCAAACTCAACCCGTTTACATCTGTTTAGGTAAAACTCATTTCCCATCTGAACTTTTCTTCAGCTCAGGGGCTCCTTCGACATTATAAAGGTGGGTTTAAAAGAAAAGTTTTTAAACCCTCTATTTCAAACAGGTGTCAGCCAACAACAACAGCAAAGCCAACAATTCTGTTCCTTTTCTTTTATTTCTGGTGTTTAACTTCATATTCTTCCATCTAATTTATTCAGTGGATCATTTTTCTTATTCTGTATCTTAAGTAGCGTCAGTTTTTCCTGGCTTTCCTAAATAGCTTATGTTTTCCCCAAAAGTTCATATTATCCTTCTTTCCCCAAAAACCTTATGTTATCTTCTAAAACTTGTCTCTATACACACAGCTGAAGTCCCACTCGTTGATGGCTTTCACTCTTGAACTTCCCTCAGTCAGCTCTGGGCTTAGCCAAGTTGGCTTCATATTTATTATATGTGCCTAAAATTGCCGGGAGAAGTACTAGTGCCAGGAACAAAATCCAAGCATTTGGAATCTCATCATGTCTTTGCAACGTCCATATTCCTTTTATTTAACAACTACTCCTCCTCTCCCTTCACCCTGATTTCCAAACTAAATCAGTTTTCAAGACCAGGCTCCTTCTAGAGCCACAAAGTCTTGTTTATCCTAAAAACTTGGCCATCAGGTTTTGAATTCTGAATGGTATGCCCTACTTAAGGGGGAAAGTTAGCGGAGAAAGAAAACAGCCTTCCCAGAAATATGCAGCCAAAATATTTACCAATCTACTTTTACAATTTGGAATGATTTTTCCCTTCCGCATTTTATCACGAGGAAGACTGGTTGCAGGCCATTGTTGCTTGATGACTTCCAACAGCAGCCTGGTCCTGTTTTTGTAAACAGGTTGTCTCCTTCTAAATAAAGGCTCTCATCCTCTACCTAGTCCTCATCCCCTGCTTGTGTCCATTCACCGGTAGCTTATATTATTTCTGAGAGGGAATTACGATCAGATACTTGTACTGTGTTCATCTGAAAGTACAAGTCAGCTCTAAAAGAGACCGGTGATTTCCTTCTTGGCATTTTGCTTGTGATTGTAGTTGATACTCCCAAGCAAACACTGGATACTTGTATTTGGCGATGGCCCTGCAATTGTAAACTTGCTCCAGATGTGACCGAAATAACCAGGATGATTTATGAACAAAAAAGAATAAATATGAATATAATTTTCCCACTTTCTCTGTAACTATTTGGCTAAATAATAAATAAATATTTGGAGTAGGACTTACAGAAATACATACGCCAACACAGGACTTAGGATCTTTTCTTTCATGAAACTCAAGCTTTAAATATCACCACTTAACTATGGCTTTTCCTGTTCTCCCATAAAGATTTTTTTAAACTTCTTCCACTTAGAGTTTGAATATCAACTGCCTAATCAGAGCTTCTATGGGTCCTTATTACATCTGCCTTCATAGCAACTATAGTCTTCCTTCAATCATCTGGCTATTAATTCTAAGTCTATAATAAAAAAAAACCTCTTTGGTGGCAGGGGGGTCCCATTCTGACATTCCTTAAAGCCAGCTCCCTTCTGAAGAGTTTTCAAAAATGTATATATGAAAACAGAGAGGGATCCCTGGGTGGCGCAGCGGTTTGGCGCCTGCCTTTGGCTCAGGGCGCGATCCTGGAGACCCGGGATCGAATCCCATGTCGGGCTCCCGGTGCATGGAGCCTGCTTCTCCCTCTGCCTGTGTCTCTGCCTCTCTCTCTCTCTCTCTCTCTCTCTCTCTCTCTCTCTGTGTGACTATCATAAATAAATAAATTAAAAAAAAAAAAGAAAACAGAGAAACCTAAAGAACTTATAACCATATAATAGTCTCTTTTCTATCAAGAACAAACTAAAAAGAGCCACATTTTAAAAGAACATATCAACTTTCCCCAAGCCCCTTAATTTTGGTCACATCTTCTACCTTTTTATGTCCCTGTGATGCAAGCTTGGAATGTCCTTCAATTTATCTTCCAGCTCATCAGCTTTCTATTCAATTTATATATTTAATTGCTGTTTGACCTATATATCTGAGATTTTAGTTTGACCATATTTATCATTTTTAGAAGCTATATCTATTTTTCAATTCTGTCTATTTTCTGTGTGTGTGTGTGTCTTGCTATTTTCTTCGTATTTTAGGTCCTCCTTTCAAGTCTTCAATTATTTTTATAAAGCCTGTATTATGTTCTTTGGCTTTACTCCCCCTGTGGGTGGTGGTACCTGCTGGTCCTCGCTGATGGTAGGTGGTTTCAGGGGTCAGCACAGCACACAACTCCAGAGGCTCTGATCTCATCACCACCCATGTGCAACTACGTGCAACTCACAACCCAAGTAGTCTTTGGTGGTGGGCCTAATGGGTTCTTCCTTGTTTCATAAATTGTCATTGGTAATTTATCTTTAGTAGGGATATTTTTTTTCCTATGGGAACCCCATAGAAGTTGCTTTCTAATTTTACATAATTTCTGCCAAGCATTCCAAGAGGGATTGATTTCTTTTTTCTTAAGATTTTATTTATTTAGGGGCACCTGGGTGGCTCAGTGTTTGAGCATCTGCCTTTGGCTCAGGTCATGATCCCTAGGTCCTGGGATCGAGTCACACATCAGGGTCCCTGCAGGGAGCCACTTCTCCCTCTGCCTCCCTCTGCCTCTCTCTCTCTCTCTCATGAATAAATAAATAAATCTTTATAAATCTTTTTTATTTATTTGAGAAAGAGAGAGAGAGAGCATGAGTGGGGCAGGGGCAGAAGGACAAGCAGACACCCTGCTGAGTTCAGCACCCAACTGGGGGCATGATTCCAGGACCCTGAGAGGAAATGAGATGCTTATCGACTGAGTCACCCAGGTGCTTCTAAGCGGGACTGATTTTTATTTTGTTAAAAGATTTTATTTATTTTATTCACGAGACACACAGAGAGAGGCAGAGGGAGAAGCAGACCCCATGCAGGGAGCCCAATATGGGACTCAAACCCGGGTCTCCAGGATTACAATCCGAGCCAAAGGCAGACACTCAACTGCTGAGCCACCCAGGTGTCCCAACGGGACTGGTTTTTAAATCCTTTCTCACTTTTGGGGTTTCTGGACCACTTAGGTAACATCAATTCAACCTTCAAATCTATGCAAGGTGTAAGACAGTTTCAATTTCTCAGGAGACAGACTCAAACTTCCTTTCCATTTCCTTGTGTTGGTGAATGTTTAGGTCCCCCCCGCCCTTATCATTCTTTTGCTGTTGGATGATACATTTCTGTTGTTTAAGCCATCATTTCTGTTGTTTGTGGTACTTTGTTATGGCAGCCCTAGTAAACTAAGACATTACTATTCATCCAAAATTTAAAACAACACTTTACCAACTGGTAAAGGATAAACATATTATGATACATTCACACTATAGAATACTACTCAGTAATAAAATGGAGTGAACCACTGATTTATTCAACAACATGGGTGATCTCAAAAGCATTTATGCTAACTGATAGAAGCCAGAAACAAAAGGCTGAATATTATGTATTTACATTTATCTGGCAATCTAGAAAAGGCAAAACTATAGAGACAGACTGGTATCAATGGTTGCCAAGGGAGAAGGGAGAAGGGACTAACCACAAAAGGACATAAGGGGACTTTTGGGGGCAAAAGAAATATTCTGTATTTTGATTAAAGTGGTAGATACATAACTGTGTCACACATATAAAAAGGGTGAATTTAACTGTGTATAAATTATACTTCAATAAACCTGACTTTTAAAAATTATATTGCATAAAATGTAAAGATAAAGACCAAAATATTGTGTATTCTCATTACCTAAATATAATCACTATGAATATTGCTATATTTATACCTAGCACTTAAATATAAAACATATTTACAAGCTTAGGGTCATATCATATATACAGTTTTATAATTTACTTATTTCATTTAATAAAATATTCTTCTGAATATAAACAATATTCTTCTGAAACCTTATTTCTGATTAATTCTATTCCATAGCATATGATCTTTTTCAACCAATCCCCTATTGTTGAAAAGTAAAGGTTTTCCCACGGTGACTTGCAATAAACAGTGTTTCAATGTCTTTATAGCTTGTTACATACATTTATAAGAATGGAATAATGACTTTTTAAAACAGCAACGATAAAAATGTCATATGATACATTAATACAGGGATCCCTGGGTGGCACAGCAGTTTAGCGCCTGCTGTTGGCCCAGGGCGCAATCCTGGAGACCCGGGATCAAATCCCACGTCGGACTCCCTGCATGGAGCCTGCTTCTCCCTCTGCCTGTGTCTCTGCCTCTCTCTCTCTCTGTGTGTGTGACTATCATAAATTTAAAAAAATAATAATAATAAAGATACATTAATACAAAATTACTGGTTTAAAAACAATCCACTTGGAATATATCCCCATTACTATACATTTTTGAGAGCTGTGCTCTTCATGACATATATGGTCCTGTAGTAGAATTTGGAGGTTGAGCAGTACAGCAGAAGTAACATGAGTGTTACTAGAATCGGTTGAACTAGGTTTGTGCCCCAGCTCTGCCCTGGGTGACCGAGTCTGCAATATGTACATTAGTTTCTCATCTGTAAATTGGAGGGGGAAATACTCTTTGTGGCCCACTGTTGGTTGGCTAATCAGACTTCCATACCAAAATTCTTTGCTGTTGCTTAGGTCCCCAAGAGAGGCTGGAAAGGCTACAAAATTGCTTTCCCACTCTTCTTGAAGCTAGGATGGCGGACTGACACAGTTCTGGCCAATGAAAGGTCTGTTGGGAAAGCTTTCACTTTTCTCCTAAAGTCCCTGGTGCCTGCTCCTTCTCTTCCTCCTTATTCCAGTCTTGAACACAGATGTGATGACTAGAGCAGCTGTTTTGCAACCATTAGTGACTTTTTTGAGAGGCCAACATGGTAGGAATGGTGAAGTGGAAGATCAGAGGAGCCTGGATCCTTGTGAGGGGCTGTTGGGCTACCCCAGCAGTTCCAGAAGGCCACCCCCATATGTCTTGTTAAACGAGAAAAACAACCTCCATCTATTTAAGCTGGTTTCCTGCCACTAGTAGATGAAAGCATTCCTAACTGATAGGCCAGCTGTTGTGAAGAACAAACGAGCATATATGGGACTGTGCTTTGGAAAATGGGAGCCAACACACACATTTCAGGTGATATTTGCTGCTCAGTTAAAGACAAGATTAATAACATGTTGTCTTTCTACCTGTGATTTTTTTTCTCTCCCTCCAAGCTTCTCACTCAACAAGATTTTATATTACATTTTCTAGACTATCTCAACATTTTTTTCCAATGGTGTACTACTGACTATTTTCAGAAAATGTTTATAATCAAACCAAAATACTCTGCACATTGCAATTTTTTAAGAAGAAATACAAAAGATCAGTTGCTTTGTTCAATGAAAGGAGGCTTCTAAACAGCACCATTTCTGTGTCATTAAAAGTGGGACTAAGCAATCAGAGAAAGACAATTATCATATGGTTTCACTCATATGTGGAATATAAGAAATAGTGAAAGGGACTATAAAGGAAAAGAGGGAAACGGAGTGGGGGAAAATTAGAGAGGAAAACAAACCATGAGAGACTCCTAATTCTGAGAAACAAAGGATGCAGAAGGGGAGAAGGGTGGGGGTAGGGTGGCTGGGTGATGGGCATTTAGGAGGGCATGGATGAGATGAGCACGGGGTGCTATACTATATGTTGGCAGATTTAATTTAAATAAATTTAAAAAAAATAAAAGTGGGACCGAATTCCATTGTCAAAAGCAAAGGTAGGATTGCCAGGATGAAGGTAGAATTGACTCAGTAGTTAAGTCAAGCCTCTTTAGGCGGGTGGTGTCTCCAGCTGCTCTCAAGAGCATCATTTCCTGAGCCAGGAATTCTCATTTGAGTTCACTAGATGAGAAGTGTTGGAAACAAGTGCTGATGATGATTTGAGGCTGCCGAGCCCCACATTCATCAGAATTCATGACAGAGTGTTTAAAGAGAAAAGACCAAGACTTTGAGCAAATCAGTAGCCACAGAGGCTCTGTTTGTTTTCTCAATTTTAGGAAGGGGAGATGTGTCTATCTCCCCGGATGGATACATCAGCATCAGAGTTAATGTAAATAAAGGACCTGGCATTTACTAGATGCTTGTTAAGCAGAAGCTTGGCCTCCCACCCAGGAAAGGCTTCTACTTCTGCATTCCAGAGCTTAGCAGTGCAGAGCCCCTTTATTCAGATCACCCTCATTGGGTGATATTGGACAAAGCCTTACTTTTCTCATCTGTAAAATATCATTCTAATAACAGTACCTACTTTAAAAGTGTGTTATGAAAGATTAGTAATATAATCCTGGTAAAGTGCTTAGCATGGCTCCTGGCACATGGATATGCTTAATAAATGTCAGCTCCTATTATTGTTAATACTTACGCTTCTGCTCTGTTGGCTCTTTCCCTTTAGCATATAAACACATTAAGTTTTTCCATCTTAAAAAAAGTAATAGACTTTAGATATTACCTTTTATTTATTTTGCCCGTTCCTTTTTTTAAAATCTCCATTCATATCTTCCACTTTGCCTTCAGCTGCATATGCATAGGCTGGGTCAACGCCTAAGGAGGCAATAATGTCCACCTGACCACATCCCAGGGTTATCCTTGATGGGGGTGGGGGTGGGGGAAGTGTTGGCGCAGGATCCACTTCTAAGCTTATTCATGTTATTAGCAGCTGGAGGTCTAGTTCCTCACCAGGTAGACCTCTCCGTGGGGCCCATTCACAACAGGGCTTCTCCCCAGGTGAGTGATCCAAGCGAGGGAGCAAAGCTTGAGAATCTCAGGAAGGAAGCCACAGTCTTTTATAACCTAATCTCAAAAGTCACATGACATCATTTCAGCCAATGC
The DNA here is from genome assembly GCF_905146905.1 of Nyctereutes procyonoides. Classification (NCBI taxonomy): domain Eukaryota; kingdom Metazoa; phylum Chordata; class Mammalia; order Carnivora; family Canidae; genus Nyctereutes; species Nyctereutes procyonoides. The sequence continues at coordinate 119,425 of NW_026575044.1, forward strand.
AATTGGTCATATAGACCAGCTCTGGCATAATGTGGGAGGAGACAGACATAAGGGTGTGGAGATCAGGAGGCAGGGTCTTTAACCTCTCTCTTTTTTAAAAGATTTATTTGAGGGGCACCTGGGTGGCTCAGTGTTTGAGCATCTGCCTTGGGCTCAGGGCATGATCCCGGAGTCCTGGGATCAAGTCCCACATTGGGCTCCCCTCAGGGAGCCTGCTTCTCCCTCTGCCTGCGTCTCTGCCTCTCCCTCTATGGCTTTCAAGAAAAAAATAAATAAAATATTTTTTAAAAAAAGATTTTGAGAGCAAGAGAGAGAGGCAGAGAATGTGAGAGACAGGGAGCACGAGCAGGGGAGAAGGGCAAAGGAGAGGGAGAAGCAGGGAGTCCAATGCAGGGCTCCATCCCAGGACCCTGGGATCATGACCTCAGCCAATGGTAGGTGCTTAATCGACTGAGCCACCCAGGGGCCCCTTAACAGCCATTTTAAAGGCCAAATACCACAGACAGGCTCTCCAAGTGACTGTGTATATTGTGAGAAACGTAGGGATGAGTGAAAGGAACAGTAGGGCACCCATAGGTATGGGGCAGAAGGAAGAAAGGAACCCAGCTAGGATGGAGGGACAATCAGAAAGGCACAGGAGACCCCCAAATGCCAGTGTTGCTGCCATAAAAGTGAAGCAAGATTCCACAAAGAGTACAGAATCAGCATCAAACACTGTGATGATATAAACTGTTAAAAACAAACCCCCAAAACAAAACAAAACAAAAAATCAGTGGAGCAGTTATATTTAACTTGGGCTACACTGTGTTCTTGGTTTTTATTTATTTGTTTTTGTTTTTAGGGGATTTGCCTTTTTTTTTTTTAGTCTTGCTGGTGCTAATAGTAAAATCGTTCTGGCTTCCCTGACCACGGGCTAGCTAGATTTTTGTGGACAGGTTGCCTGGGAGATTGACAGTCTGTTAGACTGGACTCGAACTATATCCACAGATAATCTTCAATGCACAGAATTTCCAGCAGGATGCTCAAGGGGCCACTGCCATAAGGTCATCCCCTGACTTTCCGTATTTGATGTTTTTCTACTTTTACATAGGGCAAAAAGCCACACGGAAGATAGTTCCTTCTTCTGAGACAATTTTCCGCTCTGAGCTTTGGTTATAACCCACCAGAACTGGGATTTTGGACAGGACACACTGTTCTCACTTAAGGCCAAATTGCCGACGTTCAGTGAATACGTGTGCCTGCCTCCTCCGGGCTCTCTCACCACTTCATTTTGCTGCTGAGAGATCACGGTTCCACCTTTTCAAATAAAATGCATTGTAATGCTCTCTTAATTAAAAACTCTTGGAGTCATGCTTGCTGAAATCTGTTACATGGATTTAGTTGATCATCAGGAAAGAGATTTTCTGTTCTCTGTGGAATAAAGGAATTTAGAAAGGAAATGAGTGGATGAAAATGTTCCAGTAACGAAATCCCTCTCTTTAACAATACCTGTCACACTGAGGTGTTATCTCCTGGTACGTTTACTTAACTTCAGTAAAGAACTAACGGGTCCCTCGGGAAGCCCAGGCCCTGGGGAAGAGGTGGGTTCACATCGCAGCTCCCACCCTCACCAAAGGGTCTTTCTTTGGGTCTTCAAAATGACTGCTAAGGGACGCCTGGACGGCTCAGTCAGTTGAGGGTCAGCCTTCAGCCCAGGTCATGATCCCTGGGTCCTAGGATCGAGTCCCGCATCAGGCTCCCTGCTCAGCAGGGAATCTGTTTCTCCTTTTCCTCTGCCCTTTCCCATCCTCCCCTGCCTGTGCTCTCTCTCAAATAAATAAACACAATCTTTAAAAATAAAGAAACTGAATTTCCTCAGAAGTAATGTGGGGAAATACTACACACCTAGTAGGGTGGTGGAGAGGACTCTGTGTAAAACAGCTGGTGTACAACTGGGGCACCAGAAATAGCAGCTCTCTTATCAGGAAATGACTCCTAACCTTGTACCACCCAGCGATGTGCAGTGAATTCAGGAGCGACTTTCCTCCTGGGGGCCCTTGGCTCTACCAGACTTCGGAGGAGGAGTCGGCAGCCTTAAAGCTGCCAGTGTCACACCTTAAGGCTCACACTCTCCTTTCGTCATGGTATCCTCACAAGAACTTTCAGGAGCATTTTAAGTCTGGAGGAAGTGGGGCATGGCCAGTGACCCACAGAGTGATCAGACTGCGTGGAGAGATCCTGTTCCCATCCTCTTTCTGCTAAAATACGCTAACCCTTAAGAGAGTGGAAATACAAGGAACAAGCAAAAGGTATAATTGGAAGAAGTTGAGTAAAACTTTAAGATGTAATTGAATCATCACTTAAAACAAATGCAGGCTGATTATTAATCTTCCACCCTTAGACTAAACGCAATAGAATGGGAATATTTTTAACAGCCTTGCATGATTTTCTATGGAAGATATTCTGCTTTTCTGTGAATTCTTCATCGATAACACTTTTTTTTAAGATTTTTTTTTATTCATTCATGAGAGAGAGAGAGAGGCAGAGACACAGGCAGAGGGAGAAGCAGGCTCCAAGCAGGGAGTCCGATGCGGGACTCGATCCTAGCACCCCAGGATCAGGCCCTGGGTTGAAGGCAGATGCTCAACCACTGAGCCACCCAGATGCCCCCATCGATATCATTCTGAAAGTAAAGACTATACTAAGTATCTGCCAGGAAAAATCATTATGAACTTAATGTAGATGAGGGCTGAATTTTTACAAATCCTATGCCATCTCATTGAATTGGAAGAGGCTATGATAGCGGAGTCGAAGATGTGGGTGGGGATACCATTGAGAACTTGATAAGCACCTCATTTCCTCCTCTGTAAAATGGGGTTACTAGTACCAATCTCTCAGGAGGGTCATATGTTTCAAAATAAAAATGAGTTGGGGGATCCCTGGGTGGCGCAGCGGTTTGGCGCCTGCCTTTGGCCCAGGGAGTGATCCTGGAGACCCGGGATCGAATCCCACTCGGGCTCCCGGTGCATGGAGCCTACTTCTCCCTCTGCCTGTGTCTCTGCCTCTCTCTCTCTGTGTGTGTGACTATCATAAATAAATAAAAATTTAAAAAATCTTTAAAAAAAATAAAAATAAAAATGAGTCGGTAAATGCAAGAACATGTGTGAGTATGAGGTACTATCCAAAGAGATAAAGCAACATTTGATCTATTTGGGAACTTCTTCAAAAGCCAAAAGTTTTAGGTTGTGTGTTTTTTACACATGAAGCTCAGTCCACAATAGGCTCTGGTTTAGGTGTATTTTCCAACATGTCCCTCTGGTGGCATGAACCTCTCCAAGACTCTTGCTGCCCCTCCACTGTATACTGACCCTTTATTTAATTAACAGTAGATCAGAATAGCCTTGACTTCACACCAAAGATCACAAGCTGATTGTGCTCCGTCAGTAAATCTAAACTTTTAGCTTATAAGAAGCTATTATAAACATTAAAACATTCCACAGATTCTCCATGTGAATAGCTGCTAGGCTTGTAATATGTATTAATTTACAAAATACCCACTGACATGTGGATCTCTGAGCAATATGGCCCCAGGTGCTAACTCCTAGGCACCCAGACTCCACTTCTCTGTTTCTCCCACTGTCCTCCAGCATAGTCTTCCAGTGCATTTTAAAAAGAAGTATGTTTTTCTTTGATGCAAACCATGAGAAGCATCTTCCCATAGAAAAATGCAAGTATGTAGGGTCCCTCCAAAACCCCTAAAAGTCCATTTTGCCTATACTACAGACATCGCTACCATGCATATGATTTTCTTCCCTTGTGACGGTAAGAAGGGAAGCCCAAGTCATCCAGAAGTTGTCTCCATCTTCCACTTAGCCCTCTCCTCCTCTACAACCTTTACCAGCAATCTTTGAAATATCTTTCCCATGCCGAGCACCATGCCAGGTACATAGAAGGCCCTCAATGACTTACTGAATGAATGTCCCCAATTCTTCCACCATGGTAGAGACGCTGCCTAAACATGGTGAGGAAGAGATCATTTTGGGGCACTGAGGTACAGTTGGTCATTATTTCTTGCCAGCCCACATCTTTTTTGTTTTTTTAAGATTTTATTTATCCATTCATGAGAGACACACAGAGAGAGGCAGAGACATAGGCAGAGGGAGAAGTAGGCTCCCTGCAGGCAACCCGTTGTGGGACTTGATCCCAGGACCTCGGGATCATGAGCTGAGCCAAAGGCAGATGCTCAACCACCCAGACACCGCCACTCCCGCAGCCCACATCTTCTAAAGGAATCTTTGTCTGTAGGCTTTTCTAGTCTAAACAGTACCCTCATCCCCCTCCACAACGTATAATTGAATAGATTAAGGTTGAGTTTCTATCCCAAGAACAGAACTTCAATTAGCTACTGGACAACCTCTGACTGGTGTGATTGGCTTGAAATAAGGAACTTGGCCATCAACTCTCACTCAAGAATGTGGTCTGGGAAAGAGATGGAGTCAGGGAGCAGAGCTGAAGGGCTGTCATGTTGGGAGGTAGGCATAGGCCTGGAGCAGCCACAAGGGACCCTATGAATACTAAGGTCGGCAGGAAAATACCCATAAAGAGGAGAACAGAGTTGACACATCAAGAAGCAGAGCTGCCATGAGCAAGATTTCACAGCTTCTCAGAAGCAGGGAGAGCAGTGGTCTTGATCATTTTTTATAAAGGCCTGTTTCAGGGCAGTCCTGGTGGTGCGGTGGTTTAGTGCCACCTGCAGCCCAGGTCGTGATCCTGGAGACCCAGGATTGAGTCCCACGTTGGGCTCCCCACATGGAGCCTGCTTCTCCCTCTGCCTGTGTCTCTGCCTCTCTCTTTCTGTGTCTCTATGAATAAATAAATAAAATCTTTAAAAATAAATAAATAAAAGGCCTGTTTCAGTCTCAGTTTAGGAGAATAATTAACATAGCTTCCTTTGTTCCTGCTCCCACCCATTTTTAAAATATTTTGTTTTTTTAAGGATTTATTTATTTATTTGAGAGAAAGAGCATGAGTAAGCAAGGGGAGAGGCAGAGGGAACGAGAACCCCAAGCAGACTCCCGGAACCTAATGTGAGGCTCAATCCCATGACCTCCGAGATCATGACCTGAGCTGAAATCAAGAGTCAGCCACTCAATAACTGAGATACCAGGTGCCCCCTTAAGATTTTCATTATTTTTTAAAAAAATTTTATTTATTTATTCATGTGAGACACAGAGAGAGACAGAGACACAGGCAGAGGGAAAAGCAGGCTCCCTGCAGGGAGCCCGATGCGGGACTCGATCCCAGGACCCCAGGATCATGACCTGAACAAAGGCCAGTGCTCAACCACTGAGCCACCCAGGTTCCCCTTAAGATTTTATTTTTAAGTAATCTTTACACCCAACGTGGGGCTCACACCTACAACCCCGAGATCAAGGGTCCCACGTTCCATAGAATGAGCCAGCCAGTCACCTCCCACCCTTTCTCCTTTTTCTTTTTTCCTTGAGGAAACATAAAAGACAATCTGTACCTTGAAACTAAGGAGAATTTCTTTGCTCAACCTAAGGAAGATTCATGCCAGCAGCCCTCACGCCAGCCTCTGGATGGGTCTTGGATTGCCTTCGTGCTTAGTCCAGGACTCTCCAGTAACATCTGGTTACATGGCTCATTGTTTCTGCTCTGGTCCCACCCAGGGGAGGACACATAACCCCCCTCCACGGGACCAGCCCAAAGAAGGCATCCCCACATACATTTGGACTCCTCTAGGCTTCAGGCTGCTAGTCAATAGCTTGTGTGGAAGAGAAACATCTGAGGAGCCTTTGTAAGGTTCATTCCTGAGGCTCACCTGCAACAGTAGTAAATGTAGAAATTGGATGAAATGGGGAGGCAGCAAGTGTTCAGGTCCCCGGTCCATGTAGCAGCACGTGACATCACACAAGTCGGTTATGACTCTGATCCACAGTGTCTCCACTTGCAAAGGAGGGATTACAAACTTTGCCCAGTTACCCTCGGGGTTATTACGAGAGGGTTAAATGAGCTGAGGCTTATGAAAGCGCCCCGCAAGCTCTTTGGCCCTCATTCAGATGTATGTCTTTGGAAGTGCGATAAAGAATCGGGAAGAAGGTATGTCAGTTCTGGGAAAGTTGCCAGGCTGTGTCTGCTCTTATTTTAGTAACTAACATTGTTCCTAACAGAAGTACGAGATACCATAAGGTAAGTCCATCAGGGAGGAGTTATAAAAACAAAAAACGACTGCCTGGTGACACCTGTCCAAGTGAAAGTTCTAGGAGAGCAAATGATGGAAAATAAACTTTTCCCTTGCTGTGTGTGTGTGTGTGTGTGTGTGTGTGTGTGTGTGTGTGTGTGTGTTTTAAGCAGGCTGTATGCCCAGCATGGAGCCCAGGGCAGAGCTTGAACTCATGACCCTGAGATCAAGACCTGAGCTGAGATCAGGAGTTGGACGCTTACCCAACCGAGCCACCCACGCGTCCCACTTGCTTTTAATTTCAGGAAAAAATTATGAATAAGGAAAACAGCTCCAAAAGACATTTCCAAATTAATAATTAAATAGCTGGTCCTTAGGGAGGGACTTCTATGTGAACTTGAAAGAAAAATGTGAAAGAGTATGACCTGTTCAGATCCCAAAGTGGATAATTATTTTTAAAAACAGCAACAACAAGCAGCATCACTGTGTGGGGGTGAGCTCAGGAAGGGGAGGCTAGCAGAGGACATAGAAATAATGGCAAAATCCAAACTCTCAAGAAACTCCTGAAAGATGGCTAATTTTGATCATTTTAAGAATAAAATAAATACAAGATACATCAGTTTGGAGATGGGGAATGATTCTGTGAGGTCAGGCATACAAGAATACTGTGTCCCAGCTCCTGGTAGGTTAGAAATCACTGTCCCCCCAACCGTAGCTCCTCAAGCGCAATCTATGACAGCCCCCTCCGTGAACAGGCCTGATGCTCTTTCTCAAACGGGGCTATTCTGTGGTCTTTTGAATGAATCTCACTTTTTCCTTTTGGGCTTCCATTTATCATCTATCTGTCATCTATCTATCTATTTATGGTGTCATCACTTTTATTCAGATTTTTGAGAGCACTAGGAGGGTAGGTTAACACCTATCTTTTTAAGATACGAGACCTAAGATTTCCTTCAAATATGAAACTCCTCCTCCAAGTATAGGGATCTGTGCTTCCTTTTATATCTCCATACCCCCTTACCTCGCTCCCCATCACCAAAATCCTGTGGAAATCCTATCAATCGATAGCTAGAAGAGAATCAGCTCAGCACGCCGTATAATAAGGCTTCATGGGATGCCTGTGGGACTAGAATCTGTAGGGCTAAAATTGCCAACAGTATCCTTGAGATTAGTGTGCTTTGACTTTTTTAGATGCTAGCATGACATTTGCAGCTCTCAGGACTCCGCTGAGTGGGCTGTCACTACATCCACTGCGCCCCCTAAAAGCCTTCCTCTCAGGGTACCTGTGTCTGGGCTACACGGGTCCTGCCCTTGGAAGTCTGTCTCCACACAGGAAGCTCCAGTGCCCAGGACCAGCTTCCACCTCGACAGCCCCAGACAAGCCTAGGGGCCAGTGCTGAATGAAGGGACTTGGTAGGGCTCTCTGGCTTAAGATCTCCCCTCCCCTTCCCTTCTGCTTTGGGGAGTGGTGGAGGAGGGCAGGGAAGGGGGGAGAGGGGGCAACAAAGGAAATAGGTGTGTTTAATCTGAAAGTGGTTCTGCGGGCCACAACCTGAACATCAGAACCTAAGGCAGACCCGGAACCTTGTCTCCAGCCCCAGGGCCTCAGTCATTGTCAACGCATCATCTCATTAGGTCCCATTACAAATGCCATGTCCCCTGCGAAGACTTTCCTGCCCACTAGGGACATCTCCCTCCCCAGGGCTCCTCCAGCACTGAGGTCCCCTGAACAGCCTCACCTGCCCCTACAGCTTGACAGCTCTCTTCAGCGTGGGGCCTGTTTCTGACACACTTGTGTACGCTCCACAGCCCTTAACATACAGTAGGTGCTTAATAGTGAATGACTCCTCTGAGTGGTGGACCAGCAAGGACACAGATGAAAGGGGCAGGCAGGGTGGTGAGCGGTGCCATGAGCTCCCCAGTGCAGACGGCTTCTTCTCTGCCATCCCTTCCCTCGTCCTCTTCGCCAGGCTCTTATCATTCTAATCCACCACGCTTTGCAGGGAGCCTCTCGATCTGTAGCGAAATGAAGGAATACGTGGAACAATCCCATTTGAGGCTGTGTGTGTGCATTTGGGGGAGGGCAGTGTGCTGCCAGCAAAGTTTCCTCTCCAGATGGGGGAGTCCTGCCACCTGCCACCTGCAAGGTGCCCAGAGGGTCCTGAGCAGATCATCAGAAGGTGTCACTGGCTGTTTTCCTTCCTTAGGGCCCTCTGGCTCTCCCTTTCTGCTTGAAGTCCACATGCATCCAGGCATCCCCTGAACCTGTACTGAGCGCTTCTATCTGCCAGCCCCTGGGGACAAAGTGGTGAGCAAAGCAGTCACAGCTCTACCATCACGGGGGTTACCTTTGCTCGTGGAAAGACTGCAGGCGATCAGTAGCCAGCCAGCCTGCCCCCAATGCTGAGGGCACAGAGACACATCCTTGAATGTGCTGCAATCGGGAGCCCCACTGAAGCCGCCCCCCGCCGCCCCCTGCTGCCTCCGTGTCGCACTGGCGGCCGGGTCCCCCACCTTCCAGGGCCGCTCCCATCACTGGCACCCCCTGCGCTTGGCCGGCGCACCGGTGAGCAGCTTCCTGGCTGCCGGCAGCCTGAGCTGGAGACTCCCTGGCTCCAGGCTCCAGAGAGGAAATGGCCCTGGAGCACGGTCTGACAGCCACTCTGGAGTGAACGATGTTTCCCCGGAGGGAAAGGGGATCCTCGTCCAGGCAGATTCCAGGAGGTGGGGGCCCGCAGGGAGTAGGGGCCCGGGCTTGGAGAGGGTGGTGACAGGCGGGGCGCTGAACAGAGTGGCAGGAAGCCCACCAGATGTTTCTTGCTGTTCTGGGGCTGGGGGTTTGCTGTGCCTTTAGGGAGCCCTTTTCTCTGCTTTTAGGAGAGTAATCCTATTTGATGAAAGGATGCAGTTTCAGAATATCAGCCGTGGAACCCGAAGGGTGTGCATGAGTTTTCCCCTCCCTGAAGGCCTTCATTTAATGGAAGGCCTGTTAATATAGGAAGCTAGCTCATTTCCTACAGCGTCAGTTCCTGGCTGAAGTGACTGGAGTCTTTCATGTATTCTGGGCAACTACTGAGCACTTGGGGGGACTTGGCATATGCAAGAAGGTGCAAAACCTCAGAATCAGAAGACCTCAGTTTTCTATCTGGCTCTGCCACTTGTTGGCTGTGTGACCCTGAGCACGTCCTCTCCTTCTCTGGGCATGCAAGTGACCTTGTGGCTCTAGCCCCAGGAAGGCTCCGAGAGGGAGATGCTGAGGCACACTGGGTGCTGATGGAGGGTCAGGGTCAGTGAGGGGAGGCAGAGTGTGGGAGTTCCATTGGTCCTTACCTGGTCAGGCTCCATGGCGAGTTGCAATGATTGAAAAAAGCTCCGTGGACCCAACAGCCACCTTTTCTTTTTCCGAGCATTTGCCAGGAACCATAAAGAACATTGAGAATGACTGGTGGTAGCTCTTGCCTGGCATTCCAAACCCGGGTTGGACCAAATGAAAATGCCAGGGATTGTTCAACTCTTCAGCCTCCACTGGCACTCACGGGGCTCAACAGTGACTGCTCTGCCGCAGACTGGCCTGCAGCTCAGGGGAGGTGGAGGGACCAAGAGGAATGGAGCATGGGCGAGGAAGACAAAGGTGCAGCACAGCACCATGGGAGCTGAGCAGAAGAACCGCGGGAGTTACAGATTGGGAACCCAGTCTACCAGACGTCAGAACAGCAGGCCTCAGTCCCATATTCTTCATGGACAAGCAGAGTAATCCTGAGCAAGCTGAAGGCAGAGAAACTACCTACATGTCTCTTTATCCAGAACTCCTTTCCTCTGCGGCGCTGGCATAATCTCAGTCCTCTTCACAGAAATAAAACAATCCTGAGAGTGAAGCCAAGCAGATTTGAACCAGTTCTTGCTGACTAGGAGATATTTTACAAAATCATTTTGATAATGTTTATGATCTGATGCAAGCACGGAGAATAGGACTCTTCGGTGAGCAGTAGACAGACACCCATATGTAATTGTCTCAAGTTCCAGTCTAATTTTAGAACCAAATAAGAATAGAAGAGTTTGAGCAAAAGGTATCTTCCCAAAATCCAGTTGAGTCTGCCGGGGCACATCTGCAGTATTTACTTCACAAATACTGAAGACGTTCTTGGCCTTAGTATAAATTGCTCAAATGCAAGCATTATTTTATTCATTTTTAAAATTCATTTATTCATGGGAGACACAGAGAGAGAGGCAGAGACACAGGCAGAGGGAGAAACTCGGGGACTCAATCCCAGGACCCTGGGATCATGACTTGGGCCAACGGCAGACGCTCAACCACTGAGCCACCCAGGCATCCTGTAAACATTATTTTAAAAGTTCTGATGAGGGGATCCCTGGGTGGCGCAGCGGTTTGGCACCTGCCTTTGGCCCAGGGCGTGATCCTGGAGACCCGGGATCGAATCCCACATCGGGCTCCCGGTGCATGGAGCCTGCTTCTCCCTCTGCCTATGTCTCTGCCTCTCTCTCTGTGACTATCATAAATAAATAAAAAAAATTAAAAAAAAAATAAAAGTTCTGATGAGGCTACTGCACACATTCTGATTTGCACAGACATCCTTTTAGCATATTCGGTATTTTTTTTCTATTTGTTATTTGCTTTCTCTTTAGGTTTATTTTTTTTTATTTTTTTTTATTTATGATAGTCACACACACACAGAGAGAGAGAGAGAGAGAGAGAGATTGAGAGGCAGAGACACAGGCAGAGGGAGAAGCAGGCTCCATGCACCGGGAGCCCGACGTGGGATTCGATCCCGGGCCTCCAGGATCGCGCCCTGGGCCAAAGGCAGGCGCCAAACCGCTGCGCCACCCAGGGATCCCTCTCTTTAGGTTTATTAATGTAAAGTAGGGATTGTTAAATAAGGGCCCAGAGCCTGTGAATTTGGGTAGGAAAAAGTCTTTATTTTCAGTACCTTCTAACTAAATTTTAGGTTTAACATTTCATTCCATTATGAAAATAGCCATTAATCCAACATTGTACTAGCAGTACCTGTGACTTTGTCTCTATCAATAGAAATCGCAGACATGTTGTGTTACATTGTGGTTGGGGCAGATACCATGCAATAAATAGCATTTACGCTCAAACTACTTTGAAATTAGGCACCCCTCCACGTTTTTAAAGTATTAATAAAGATGGGGCACCCGGTTGGCTCAGTGGTAGAGGATGTGACTCTCCATCTCAGCGTCATGAGTTCAAGCCCCATGTTGGGTGTGGAGCCAACTTGAATAAATCAATTTAAAGTGTTAATGAAGAAGGGCATGGCTATTTCAAATTTTAAAAATATTTTGATAGTATTTCAATATCATGTGCTTCCTTTGCGGTCCTATGTATTTTATACATTTAAAAACATCTTCCTGAGAAGACTTCCACGGATTTCATTAATGAGGATGAAGATGCTTTTACTCACACACACACACACACTCATACTCATACACATTTACACATGGTAAGAGCCAGCTTAAGGGTCTCACTGACATAGATGCCTGATATGCCAGGACTAGAATTAGAAAGTCCTCTCAGATACAAACCCACACTTGTTTTAAAGCAAGAGGCAAGGGACAAATTCTGCTTCTAACTGCTTCTCCGGGATTGCTGTTCCCTGAAGCCTGGTGGCACACCGCCCTTGTATTTCGGCTGGCTATTATTTATCTCTGTCACTGCCACAGGGACAAAGGGACTTTGTCCTATGAATGTCTGCATCCCCGGTTTCTAGCACAGTCCATGGCACAGAGCAGATCTCAATAAAGTTTGCAGAGTAAATGGAAATATAAATTAGAAATGATTACTTGTTGAAAGAGACACGGATGCGGTCATGTTGTGTGGATGTGTGTGCCCAAAATTGGGTGGGGATATAGGGAATATTGTAGGGATATGGGGTGCATAAAGTGAGACATTCTTTTTTAAAAGAAATTCAAAACAGACTTCTGGAATGTCATATTCTAAGTTTTCTGGCCGTGTGAAAACAATTCCCCTGTGCATGGCCCCACCCAGCCTCACGTGGCCGCCTCCTTCTCCCCCCATGCAGGGAGGGCTCTCCAGTATATATAAACCTCTGTGAAGCCATGGCATGAGCCAGCAGGGCCACCCATCCAGACACCTCACAGAGTAGGAGAGCTTTTCCGGGGAAGCTTTGCCCAGGCTCTGCACTGAGGGCTTCCGTGCACATCACTGCAGCTGCAGGCCTAACATGCCCACTGCCCAGCTGCTACTTCTGGCCTGTCTCTTATGGGGTTTAGAGGCCAGGACAGCCCAGCTCCGGAAGGCCAATGACCGGAGCGGCCGATGCCAGTATATTTTCAGTGTGGCCAGCCCCAATGAGTCCAGCTGCCCCGAGCAGGGCCAGGCCATGTCAGCCATCCAGGACCTGCAGAGAGACCTGGAGTCCACCAAAGCCCGGCTCAGCTCCCTGGAGGCCCTCCTCCACCAGCTAACCTTGGGCCAGGCTGCTGGGCCCTCAGAGAGCCAGGAGGGGCTGCACAGAGAGCTGGGCACCCTGAGAAGGGAGCGAGAACAGCTGGAAACCCAAGCCAGGGAGCTGGAGGTGGCCTACAGCAACCTCCTCCGCGACAAGTCAGCTCTGGAAGAAGACAAGAGGCGACTGGGGGAAGAAAATGAGGATCTGGCCCAGAGGCTGGAACATAGCAGCCAGGAGGTAGCAAGGCTGAGAAGAGGCCAGTGTCCCCAGGCCCACAGCTCCTCTCAGGACGTGCCAGCAGGCTCCAGGGAAGGTAAGAATGTGGGGTAAAGGAGCCCCTGAGTCCAGAAGGTGACATGGCTCATAGAGGCCTATTACAGGCGGCCCCAGCTTGCCTCTCCTGCCCTCTCCTTTCTCCCAGGGACTGTACATCCAGCACCAGGCAGATGAATTAAGGAGGGCCAAGCAATCAGTCTCACATATTACTAGTCATTATCTCCTGAGAGTTCTGTTTGGGTTAGTGGTTCTGAGTTCTCGTGCCTCCCCTGGCAGCTTTCCCAGTCATGGCAAAGTGAGAAATATAAGAACAGGTGAGACATACATGTATATGATGAGTAGAACATCATCAACCATCCTCTTTGGAAAACTATCCTTTTCTGAATCTTTGCTTGAAGATAGTGATTCCTACCTTTTGTTGTTAAAATGAACAATAGATTTATGAAATGCCGGGATCCCTGGGTCGCTCAGCGATTTGGCGCCTGCCTTTGGCCCAGGGCGCGATCCTGGAGTCACGGAATCAAGTCCCGCGTCGGGCTCCCTGCATGGAGCCTGCTTCTCCCTCCGCCTGTGTCTCTGCCTCTCTCTCTCTCTCTCTCATAAATAAATAAATAAATAAATAAATAAATAAATAAATAAATAAATCTTAAAATAAGATTTATGAAATGCCAATAGATATTTATGAAATGAAAAGAGATTTATGAAATCATGATAGACGGTAGGGTTTTATTTTTTTTTTTTTTTAATGTCCTTTCTTGGAAAAATAAAGAAGTGGCAACCCTTGTCAGGTTCCTCAATATGTTGTTTTGGAAGTTTTCCTACTCCTTGCCCAATCCGAGAACCTCGGTTTTCAAGTCACCAGGTAACTCCTTGAGGCGGCTCTGAGATGCTCTTCTCTTCATCCTGGTCCCCGCTTGAAGGTGAGGCAGTGAGTGCACATTGTGACAGGGAGCACATTCTCCTCATTATTTGAGGGGATGGTATATGTGTCACTTTTGTGAAGCTGTACTCCCAAGTATTCCCTGTCTAATAATTAGTATTCCAGGCAGGAGGAAACAAATGAACAAATCCAGTTGCGGGACACTTAGTCCAGACTCTTCAGAGATGTCAGTCTCAAGAAAGAAAGACAAGGGGGTGTGGCTTGTTCTAGATTATATGAGGCTAAAGACATGTGGTGGTCAATGGAGTCCCTGGCTTTGGATTGGCTTCTCCATCTAGGGGAAAAAAAGTCACAGGGATAGGTTTGGAATCATTGGGGAAATTTGAATATAGACTGCGTAGTAGGTCCTGTTCTTGATTAATGCTCAGTTTCTTGGGTGAGAGATGGTATCGTGGTTATGAAGCATATCCTTTTCTAAGGCAACACATACTCAAGTTCTAGGGGTTAAGATGTCAGAATTTACTTTCAAATGGTTAAGATGATAAACGTATCAAAAATGGCAGAAACAAAGGAAAAATAAACGTGACAAAATATTAATAATTGGTAAATCTCAATGAGCAGCACATGGGGGCTTATTGTATGATTCTTTCAACTTTTCAAAAGGTTCAGAAATCTCCAAAATGAAATGATTGTTTTCTAAAAGAGCTTTCTAGGGGCACCTGGGTGTTTCAATTGGTTAAGTGTCCAGCTCTTGACCTTAGCACAGGTCTTGATCTCAGGGCCATGAGTTCAAGCACCAGGTTGGGCTCCATGCTGGGCGTAGACCCTATTTTTTTAAAAGGAGGGAGGGACTTTCTACCTGAGAGGCAAGGTCTATATGTAAATGAGACTGAAAAACCCAAGAGTCCATATCTAGGTGTGACCTTGGGCAAGTCACTTAACCTCTGAACCTTGGTTTCTTATCCATTACATGGTAATGAACATTCCTACTGTGAATGATTTTTGTGAGGTTCAAATACCATAACTCTTGGGTGTAAAGGATTTTTTAAAATCCTGTGTTGCTATAGTTGGAAGAGACTCAATTCTAAATTTTATAACAAAGAAAAATAAGGTCCGAAGACACTGAGGGTCCCGGGTTGCACAACAATCAGTGGTAGTATGAAGACTTGTCAAACCTGAGTCTTTGATAAAAGAATCAGTATTAATAGAAACATCATGAAACATTACTTATTTCAGGCTGCTAAATAATGGAGTCCTATTCTCAACAAAAACTCGTGTGTGTGTGAAAACAGAGGCAACGTTTTGGTTTTTTATTGTCCTGTGGTCATTTAACAAGACTTAGGGAATTTATTAGATGTGTTCTCTAATTTTACATTTCTTTTTGTTCTTTCCAGCTGCTCTACTTTTGAAATAAGGACAACAGCTCGTTAGACTGAACTCCAAGCTTGGAAGGTCTTTTTAGTAGTGGGATTTTTTTCATGGGCAGGAAATTCCATTAGCACAAGACTGTAGAGCTGCAAAAGCAGCCTGCAGAGTGTCTGATCCACTGGCTTGTTTCATGCAGATGTGGAAACTGAGGCCCAGAGTTTGTCTGTGGCCACCTACCCAGCTAGTGGCAGAGCCACAACAGAATTCTAATCAGTTCCTCCCACCTGAGGTCCAGTAGCTCTTCAGGACCTTGAGATGACCTCTAGTTTATAGAACCTGAAGACAAAAGACAGGAAGTTTACATTTATTTATTTTTTTTAAGATTTTATTATAAGTAATCTCTACATCCAACACGGGGCTTGAATTCACAACCCTGAGATCACAAGTCTCATACTCCACTAACTGAGCTGGCTGGGCACTCCAGGAAGAGTCCATGTAAGCATTAAGGAAAGAAATGTTTGGAACAAAAGATGGGCTTCAGGGTCCTAGGTCTAAGGGTAAAGGGCTTCCTGGGTGGCTGGAATGAAAGTGTGGGTGTGCTTCAGGTAGGGGAGGCAAGAGCTGTGGGCCAAGCGGGGAGGCAGGGCTCGGCGAGGCTGCGTGAGCCTAGCCCAGGGAAGCCACAGAAGGTGGACTTCTCACTCTGCATGTCATTCAAACTGTTACCACCGTTGTCTTTATCATGTAATTGTTACATAGAAAAAGGCCTCCTTAGAATCATGGAAATCACTCGTGTGTGTGTGTGTACATGTGAGAGAATTGACATCGTATATATATATAATTTTGTAGTAATAGTTTGGTAGCAAAATGTCTGGCAACCTATTCAATAAGTCCAAAGTAGAACAATACAGAATACCAGATGGTATATCAGAGTTGGTTATTAGTGTTACAGAAGAAGCCCCCTTTCCCCTTATTTCCCTCTACTTCAGATTGATCCTCCCAGAGAACAGAGCCTGGGACGGCGGCTCATGTGCAGTGGTTTGTATGGGCCATGATCCCATGGAGAAGTCAGACAGGGGAGAGTGAGTCAGGGAAGGAAAGGAAGACAAGGGCATTCTCCAGTGGGCCCCCATGGTGGGTGGTGGAGCCTCGACCCCACCCGACCCTTCTGGGGAGCTGTGTAGAATGAAGCAGAGGAAGGGAGCATTCATTTTTGGATCTGATCTTCTGCTGGCCAAAGACTATATCCCACTTCCATGATGCACAGATATGGGCACCAGGCTGGCTCTTGCAGAGAGTCAGAGAAGCCGGAGCAGGGCAGATGAGGCAGTGTCCTGGCAGGTAATGTTGGCACAAGGTAGGCTGCTGCAGAAATGATTGGGAAAAGGTGGGCAGGATACGAAGGAAGAGCACCAGAGGTGCTCCATGCAAGTGCTGCAGATAATAATCCCTTGTAGGGTTATGATGCAGATTAGAATTAACAGGGAGAAGCATCTAGTACAGAGCCTGCACAGAGTGGCCATGCATTGCATCGATCGCAACTATGAAGGGCTTCGCTTCCTCGAGCTGCGCTGTTTTAGCGTGTCACCGAATGATTAAAACATCCACATGTTCATAACACTTTTGTAACACACATTGATCCTAGAGACAGTACGTGTTGGAGCAACATCCAGGATGGCTAGCTAATCTTCACTTTCCTGGGAAGCTTCTAGGTTAAGCTCCCTAGAATGAGTCTGCAAAGCAGAGGTAAGGGACATAAGGCGGAGCATGCCGAAAATTTCCAAAATTTTGTAAGAGGCATGAACTTTTCAACCACAGAGCGACTGAATTTTAACAGAAACAAATAAAAGCCCTAAAATTTTTTGGCTATTAGATACAGTACAGTCCTTAATAGTTTCATATCCTCTTTTTTGTTTTCTCCCCACATTCGGGATGAAATAGGAGTGATTTTTAAACATTCCAGAGAAATTTTAATTCTGACACACGTTTATTAAGGACTTTTCATTTGTAGTTTGAGCTGAGAATACTGAGGCTCAGAGAGGTTGAGTAAGTTGGCCAGGGTCGCACAGCTGGTATGCGGCAGGCCCACAGTAGGAAGCTGTGACCTGGCGCGGGGCCAGGCTCCTTCACACAACTGCTTCCCGGCGTTTGGGCTGCGCATCCTCTCCCACAGGCTTCTGGCCTCAGGCCAGACAGCTCTGCTCTGGGAGCTGCCCGCTGCCAGGTGCTCCTGGCTGACGCAAGCGGGAAGCGGCCAGCGGGCTCGCCATCCACCCGGCCGCCTGCCAACGGAGAAGGGCCGAGCGGCAGCGTGAAAGCCATTCCCTGACATTATGCTTCACTGTGGTTCTTGTTTACTCCCAAGAGAGCACATCAGGTGTGGTTCCAACGACCGATCGTTATTAAATCTTGTAAGGCCTAAGTTCTGTATCAAAAACATAAAGAATTTAAGTGGGATGAAAGGCAACTATGAGATGTAAGTACATCCCACAGGGCTCCTGAGGGCGGGGGGGGGTGGGGGGGGGGAGAGGGGGTTCCAGAGGAAGGACAGCCCGGCCAGGGGTGCAGGCCTCACTGCGGAAGGTAAGGTCTAGCCCAGGGGAGAGGGGAGAAGCTGGCGGGTTTGTGCAGGCTGGAGGCGGAGGTGGGGGCCCCGCCGGGCCTCGCAGAGCGGGCGCCGGCGTGCAGGGACTCAGGGTCCTGTGTGACAGGGCTGCGGCTGCAAGGTCCCCGAGGAGCTGGGGCAGCGCTCCAGAGGACCCCCTGGCACGCGCACCGCCCGCGGTCCCGGGGCTGCAGCCGCGGCCTGCCCCCACAGCGTGCCTCCGGCGCCCTCTCCTGACAAGGCTGGACATCGCGCCCACTTTCAAGGAGAAATCCTCGTCTTCCAGAGAGCATCTAGGGAAGTGCTCCTTTTGGCACCAAGGGGCAATTCATTTATAACTGGCAAACCTCCCCGCCACAGGTAGAAAGGTTCACAACTGCCATGACCTTGGCAGACGTGGGCTCAAGTCCTAGTCCACCACAAGCAGCTGTGTGACCTTGGGCAAGTTACTTAACCTCTCTGAGCCTCAGTTTCCTCTTCTGCAAAACGAAGGTGCTATCATCCACGTCAGGACTGTTATGTGGAACAGAGGGAATGGGCACAGGACCTGGCTCATAGGAGGCGCTTGGTAAGTGGTGGCAATAACTAAATTAGCTGCAGACTGCAGTCCTGAAGAAAGTTGTGAAGGTGTCAGATCACATAAATAATTTCTATGAAACTGCTTTGAAACGTGGGACGAGGGCAGCCCGGGTGGCTCAGCGGTTTAGCGGCACCTTCAGCCCAGGGCCCAATCCTGGAGTCCGGGGATCGAGTCCCACGTCAGGCTCCCTGCATGGAGCCTGCTTCTCCTTCTGCCTGTGTCTCTGCTTCTCTCTGTGTGTCTCACATGAATAAATAAAATCTTAAAAAAAAAAAAAAAGAAAGAAATGTGGGACCAGCTATAAATACCTGTACATCATCTCTTTTCACAAAGGGTCTGTTTTCAATATTTCGGTATTTTAGCTATCTTCATAGAAGTCACCCTGGAAAATGCCTGTTTGGGTTTGTTTTCTCTACTTTCTTTATCCCCTCTGTGCCTGAAGTGGGAATTTTTCTCAATTTTCTTCTCATCGATCAGTAGGTGTATTCACTTACTTTTCTCAGTATATATCTATTTCTCAGTAAGTCACTAAGCTACATGATCATCTTAGCCACATTCACAGAATAAAACAATGGGCATCAGATGCACAAAGGAAGGAGCTGGCACAGGGGGTATCCCTTGTATAGTAACTGTGGGTCACGGAGCTAAAGGGTGGGAACTGGACGGGGGAGCAAGGGAACTCTCTGGAAGTTTTGCACAGATGCCACTGCAGTATTTATCACCTTACACTACCTGAAACTAGCTCCAGTATTCTGAGAATTCATTGAGACAATTAAAGCAGTTTGAATTATTCTGAGGAATAGTCTGTGACAGTCTGAAGAAAGGTACCAGGGAAAAGAAACAGCTCACCTCAGGGAGTTTGCCAGTTATTCACATTAGCCAATCCTAAGCCCACATGCCCGGCCTCACCTGTTCCTTCCTACAGGAAAAGCAATGATGGCTCTTGCAGTGTTTCCACTCCCTCCTGAGTGACCCTGGGGCTGTCCCATATGGCCCCTATGGTGTGGGTGTCCTTGCCCCTTGGGAGCAGTGAGTATAATAAACTGCCTTCCCATTAGCAATCAACTCATCTGTTGGTTTCACCATACCTGAGTCATAAACCTCATAAACATTTTAAAACACCAAAGCCTGCTCCTCGTGGCTCTTGCTTTTTTTGTTGTATTCAAGGACTCCTGTATAAGCCTAATCCTAGATCAAAGTAGCGAAATGTGACACAGTGTGGCAACTTCATGTCTAACCAGTGTCCTCCCCACCCCTTCCATTCAACATGGGCAACCCCCACCCTGCCCGCAAATTCCTGTAGGAATCCTGGACACTTTGTCCTTGTCCAAGAATGACCTCAGAAAGGAATCTGATAGGTCAACTGAGGATGTAAAGCTGAATATGTTACCTCTCACAGGAATGATGGCATTATGACAGGGAAAAGAACCTATGTCAGGCACAGAATTGTTGATTGTTGAATTTCAGGTATCCCAGAAGATGCGAGGATCTTCTCAATATCCCTGAATCACACCTCACCTGTTCGTAAATTAGGGAATTATTTGAATTGTGTACAAGTTTACTTTATTTGGAATACCCTATTCTGTGCAAGGCACATCGCTATGCAATTTACTATTTGCGAGCTTTTTTTTTTTAAGATTGTATTTATTTATTTGAGAGGGAGAGAGAGCGTGAGAGAGAGCATGAGCTGGGAGAAGGGGGAGAGGGACGAGGAGGAGCAGACTCCCCGCTGAGCAGGGAGCCAAACTCAGGATTTGATCTCATGACCCTGGGATCATGACCTGAGCCAAAGGCAGACACTTAACTGACTGAGCCACCCAGGTGCCCTGGGAGCTTGGTGTTATGGACATTTTTCAGACATTCACAAAAGCATCAAGGACAACACGAACCCTGTTGTACCATCACGCAGTTCCAACAGTTGTCTGCTGAGGCCAATTTTGTTTTACTTCCACCCCCGACACTACATATTTATTATTTTTAAATCTTTTTAAAAGTTTTATTTATTTAAGTAATCTCTACACCCAACATGGAGCTTTGAACCCATGGCCCCAAGATCAGGAGTCACATGCTCCTCTGACTGAAGCAGCCAGGCGCCCCTACATAGTTATTATCTTAAAACGAATCCCAAACACCGTCATATCTTTGAAAGCCTATTAAATACCATCCTCAGCATAGTCATTCGGCTGTTTTTCCTCATGGTACAAGTTTGTCTCTTTCTTTTAATACAGTTTCGAAATGGAACGTGGAGACCGTGAACTTCCAGGAACTAAAGTCAGAGTTAACTGAGGTTCCTGCCTCCCGAATCCTGAAGGAGAGTCCATCTGGCCATCCCAGGAACGAGGAGGGAGACTCTGGTATAAAGCTAAATGTCCTCCCTTTTGCACATACATGGTCTGTATCTGTGCCTGGTTGTGTTCAGAGTTGGTCCGCCCACTTTGGGGGGAAGGCGGACCACAGGTCAGCCTGGCAAGAGGCAGGGGAGGGGAAGGGATGAGCCCTTCTCTGCTCCCTTTCCAGGGCATGCTGGCAGGGAGTCCGCCTTTCCTAGCACAGCCCTGTGTCTCACCACCCACTCAGGGATCGTGGGCTCAGCTGGGCTGCCCTCGGGGAAGAGGAGAGATGGGTTTATTTCACCCACTGGATTGCCATATAGAGTTAGTTACATTTTTTTGTAGATCCTTCATATCTTTCTTGATCTTAGGGCCAGATGACACCATGCACCATCTCAGCACATAGTATATACTCAGAAAAGGTATCTTCTGTGAACTTTGGGTACTGAGGGAAAGTACAATCACCCCTCTCCAAAGTGTTCCCTGAAAGCCTGACTTTAAGGCTGACTGTGGTTTTCAGAAACTGTGACAATCTGTGTTATTGACAATTATTCCCAGCAAAAGAGCAATGCATGGCTGTGGGGACGTTCTGAAGTATTTAAAATGCAATTCCCTGAGACATGAGGAGCAAAGACTTCCCAGCTTCTGAGAGTAAATTGAAAAAAGCACAGAGATCTGTTATGTTTGCTTCCGCTAAATCTAAGTTTTCAATCATCTTTACATTTTAAAAATTATGTTCAGGTTTTACTGTATTAAAATGATGCCTGAACTATGTGGTCCATTGGTTTGGACTTGAAGAACTTTGTTTTATTGAGTTTCTTATAATGACTTGATTTTTGTTTCATTTTTATTAAGAATATTTATTAGGGACGCCTGGGTGGCTCAGTGGTTAAGCATATGCCTTTGTCTCCGGGCGTGATCCCGGGGTCCTGGGATGGAGTCCCACATCAGGCTCCCTGCAGGGAGCCTGCTTCTCCCTCTGCCTGTGTCTCTGCCTCTCTGTGTGTCTCTCATGAATAAATAAATTAAATATTTTTTTAAAAAAAGATTATTTATTAGAGAGAGCATGAGCACACGTGCGCACAAGTTGGGGGTGGGGGAGAGGGAGAGGGAGAAGCAGACTCCCCACTGAGCAGGGAGCCCCACGACAGATCATAACCTGAGCCGAAGGCAGACGCTTAACTGACTGAACCACCTGGGTGCTCCTGTTTCATTTTTTAAAATGAGGTAAATCAGATATGGAAGTTATAAAGAGTAGTATAACGAACTCGTGAGTTCCTGCCAGGCTTCAATCAAATATTAGAAATACGGTTTGAAGCCCTCTGTGTAGCCTTCATCTATACACCTGATACCGAGAAGAAGTTCAATTCATATGACACGTTGATCACATAATACTTACTGGGCATTTACTCTCTACCCAGTACCTAACACGTGTAGTCACATTTAACATTTACAACATCCCTACTACCCAAAACACTATCCCCTTTCACAAATAATGAAAGGGGCCAAGGTTGAGGGACCTGCAAGTCACCCCTCCAGCCAGCGGGCGGCAGAGCCCGGATTTAAACCTGGACGCTCTGTGTCTGGGCTTCTGGCTCTTAGTGGCTCTGCCACATGGCCACGTGGCGGGAAGGTGGTGGCAAAGTGTTTGGGGGTGATGTCTGTCTTTAATTCTCCAGGATGCGGAGAACTGGTTTGGGTAGGAGAGCCGCTCACCCTGAGGACAGCTGAAACAATCACGGGCAAGTACGGGGTGTGGATGAGAGACCCGAGGCCCACCTACCCGCACACCCGGGAGACCACGTGGAGAATCGACACGGTGGGCACGGACATCCGGCAGGTGTTCGAGTACGAGCTCGCCAGCCAGTTCCTGCAGGGCTACCCCTCCAAGGTGCACGTGCTGCCCAGGCCGCTGGAAAGCACGGGCGCCGTGGTGTACCGGGGCAGCCTCTACTTCCAGGGGGCTGGGTCCGGCACGGTGGTCCGCTATGAGCTGACCGCTGAGACGGTGAAGGCCGAGAGGGAGATTCCCGGGGCCGGCTACCACGGACAGTTCCCGTATTCGTGGGGCGGCTACACGGACATCGACCTGGCTGTGGACGAGACAGGCCTCTGGGTCATCTACAGCACCCAGGAGGCCAAAGGTGCCATTGTCCTCTCCAAACTGAACCCGGAGAGTCTGGAGCTTGAACAGACCTGGGAGACTAACATCCGGAAGCAGTCCGTGGCCAATGCCTTCGTCATCTGCGGCCACCTGTACACCATCAGCAGCTACTCCTCCCCGGATGCCACCGTCAACTTCGCCTATGACACAGGCACGGGGCGCAGCAGGGTCCTGAGCATCCCCTTCAAGAACCGCTACAAGTACAGCAGCATGATTGACTACAACCCCCTGGAGAAGAAGCTCTTCGCCTGGGACAACTTCAACATGGTCACCTATGACATCAGGCTCTCCAAGATGTGAAGAGCCCCACATGTCAGGAAAGGCAACAGGAGCTGGTGGTGAGGGCTCCTGAGGGCAGAGCCAGCCGGCCTGTGCCCGTGCAGCTTTCCTCGGCTTTTTAGGCTTTCATTATTAATCCAGAAGAATGTGCGTGGTCACCGGGTCTGACCGTGTGGAAACAGCAGTTGGGATTTAGACAGTGTCACAAGCAATGGTCTTTTCTTTGGTCAGCTTTTAAAGGGCGGTTTAATGAAAAAACAGTGCAAGTTTCGTGGTGATTTGGGGCAGAAGCTGTCATGCGTAGTAGTCTCTTCATGGAAACCACAAAGCTTTTGATAAAAGGCCCTTACTGGCTAAAGGGGGCGTATTTGGAGGAGAGTTGGGGCAGAACAGCTTACTCCACATGGCACCCAGGGTCGTCCCCTGCCTGTGCCTGGTTACCACAAGCCATAATTAGAGGAGGGGGAGCAGCTCTTGTGGCCAGCACTGAACACCTGCATAGTGGGCTTCTAAGGCTTCACGTAGCATCCAGTGGGGCATCACATACCCTTTGCCCTGTGAAATAAAGCAAGCTTACCTACTATCCTCCTCGACCTTTGTGAAATACTTTGCTCAGAAGAAGAGTACTGATTCTGACCATCAGGTCATCTCTTCGGGTTGGGAGCTGTGATTGCAGAGCGTTACTGGTGTGTGTGTGGGGGGGGGTGGGAATGGGGGGGGCTGAGAGTCTGCACCTGGTTTGGAGGTGCTGCCCAGGAGGACACCAGGCCCGCCGTGGAATCCAGCCCTCCCCTGGTGTTCCTGGTCCTTCCCAAACCATCTTCTCTTTCCTCAACTTCCCCTCTCTTCACCCTGGCTCCGTGTTGGTTCTTACTGGCTGTCATGAGCATGAACTTCATAAACTACAACCTCAGCCGAGCAGACCTTCCACCATGACTTTTTGGTAACTGAACCTGCTTACTATCCTCAGGTGCCGTCGTACCCAACAGTAGCACACTTTATCTTGCCAGTTCAGCTCGGACTCTGTCCCATCACATATTTTCAATCAATTCAGGTCGTTCCTCTCCCCCATTCTCCTCTAGCTGGCATCTGTGTTTTTGAGGGAAGCCAGGGCACGGCCCCCAGGCCAGGAGGGAAGGGGAAGCCAGATTCTCATGCCTGGTGTTAGTCACCAGTGTGGTTTCCAGCATTTGCTGCTGGTGCACACGTCTCCGTGGCCAGTTCCAGCTCAGGGGACCTCCACGTTCTGGTGGCCAGCTCCATCAGACTGCTGCTGTTTTCCTAGCCTGCTCTGTGTCCCGTCGGAAGCTCATGTGCAGGGCAGCCCCTGTGGTCAGTGGTTTAGCGCCGCCTTCAGCCCAGGGCGTGATCCTGGAGACCCGGGTTCAAGTCCCACGTCGGACTCCCTGCATGGAGCCTGCTTCTCCCTCTGCCCGTGTCTCTGCCTCTCTCTGTGTGTGCCTCTCATGAATAAATAAATAAAATATATATTTTTAAAAAAGAAGCTCATGTGCACCAGGGGAAGCAAGGGGTGCTCGGACCCTGCCGCCTAGGTCCATCTCAGGTTCCCCTTTGCTCTTCAGGCTGGTGCAGGGACACTTCCTGTAGAACTTTGCCACGGCCACAGGATTTATCTGGAAGCAAGAACAAGTTGCTTCTGCCTTCTCATGCCCCAAACTGTCTGGGACACAGAGGCCCGACAAGAACTCTATAGAATCTAAGCTCTCTTCTTCTCTCCTTTTTCCTTGATTCCCCCAGACTTTATACAGACTATAGGGATGCCACCATTGAACCCTTTCTCTGTTATCTTTTCAAATACTGTTCATGGGAACCAGGGTTTAGCCCCTTGATTTCCAAGAGAACCAGCACTTTAAAAAGTCAAAAGCTTGACTTTAAAGACAATTCTCTCTGTCATGAATTCTAAAGAGTATGCTTCAGAAAGCAAACCCAGCAAAACCCAGGATGACCCACTGAGGGTCAACCCTCAGGAAGGCTATGCATGCCAAGCATGAGCAGGAAGAGAGAGAGCTGTCTCTCTCAGGTATATTCACCTGCTCAGGTCATGGATGGGGTGGCTGAAACTACAGAATTTACTCTCTCACAGTTCTGGAGGATAGAAGTCTGAGATCAAGGGTTGTTTCTTCTGAGGCCTCCTTTCTTGGCTTGTAGGTAGCTGCCTTCTCCCTGTACCTCCACACGGTCCTCCTTCTGTGTGTGTCTGTGTCCTAATCTCTTTTTTAAGAACAGCAGTCAAACTGGATTCGGGCCCACCCCCACTGACCCCATTGTAATGAAATTACCTCTTTAAAGGTCCTATTCTCCAAAGATGGTCACATTCTGATGAATTACTGGTTAAAACCTTGACATACAAATTGGGACGGTGGGGGACACCATTCAGTCCATACCTCCTGGATATCACCACTGCCTGTACTGACAGCAGACTCTTAAAGACTAGAAAACCTGGGGCAGCCCAGGTGGCTCAGCAGTTTAGCGCCTGCCTTCGGCCCAGGGCGTGATCCTGGAGACCCGGGATAGAGTCCCATGTCATGCTCCCTGCATGGAGCCTGCTTCTCTCTCTGCCTGTGTCTCTGCCTCTCTCTCTCTCTCTCTGTGTGTGTCTCTCATGAATTAAATAAATAAAATCTTAAAAAAAAAAAACTAGACAACCCGGAAGTAGGAACTCATAAACTCATTTACCCTTCTGAGCACCTGTAGCTGCCAAGTGTTGAAGGGAAAAGTGGAAGGTGAGGACACAGCTCTGGATGAGGAGACGGGCAGTCACAGTACACATGCTGGTGAGGCAAATCCCTACACAGACCAGCCCGTGGTTCCTTTTCTTTCCCTCTATCAGCCCCTGCCTCTAGCTTTGGGATGGAAGGAGGGAGTGAATGAAGAAGGAACAGAGGGAAGAAGGAAATCTGTCTGCACTTAGCTTCCAGGATATTAGACTCCCCCTACATCACCGATTGCTCATTTTGGTTTCTTTTGCTGGTTCCTCCTCCTCGCCTGTATTAGGTCCTCGAGAGAAACAGAACCAGTAGAAGACAGAAGTATGAAGAGAGACTTAGTATGAGGAATTGTCTCATGCCGACCGTAGAAGCTGAGACGTCCCACCATCTGCTTTCTGCGAGCTGGAGACCCAGGAGCCTGGTGGTGTAATTCAGTCCAAGTCTGAGGTCTTAGGAACTGGGGGAGCTGATGGCATAACCCCCAGTGCAGGCACAGGAAGGCAGATGTCCCTGCTCAAGCAGGCCAGCAGGCAGGCACGAAGCAGAAGGGGTGAATTCCTCCTTCCTTCAGCTTTTTGCTCTATTCAGGCCCTACATGGATTGAATGATGCCGACCCACACTGGGGAGGGCAGTCTACTGAGTCCACTGATTCAAAGGCTAATCTGATCTGAAGTCACTCTCACATCACACCCACAAACAATGTTTAATCTGGGCACACCTGGGTCCAGTCCAGTTGACACGCAAAATTCACAATCACATAGTCTCAAGATTGAAGTGCTTCTGGGCTCAATTTATGGTTCTCCTTTTTACCTGCTCATTCTTCTGGTCTCAGCTAGCATTGTGGCTCTAAAGGCCACATCTATGCTGATAACCCCCAAATTTATACCTCCAGCCCAAACCTTACTTCTAAACTCCAGACTCATATATTTATTTGCATGCTAGACCTCTCCACTTAAATCTCTATTAGGCAGGGGCACCTGGCTGGCTCAGTCACTGCAGTGTACAACTCTTGATCTCATGGTTGTGAGTTCAAGCTCTATGTTGGGTGTAGAGATTACTTAAAAATAACATCTTAAAAAAATGTCTATTAGGCATATCAAATCAGCAAAAACAGAACTTTTGAGTTTCCATACCCCACCCCTGTAATACATGCTAAATCTGTTCTCCTTGGAGCTGGAGAGTATCTCTATTTCTCCAGTTGCTCGAGCCAAAACTCTTAGAGTCATCCTTTACTTCTTGCTCTCAAATCCCACATCCAGTCCATCAGAAACTTTTGTTGGTTCCATCTTCAAATACGTATGTGCAGAATCTGAGCACATTTCTCACCAGGCCAACAGCTAGTTGTTCAGATTCCCATTGCCTTTTTCCTGGATTGCTGCGGAGCCTCTGGAGTGTTTGTTCCTTCCACCCCCCTCCCAGACAGCCTAGTCACCGTAGCAGCCAGGATGACCCCCTTAAAATACAAGCCAGATCTTGTCTCTCCTTCCAGAAAACCTCCCATAGCGTCCCATTTCAAAGTCAAAGTCTGAATCCTTGCAAAGTCCCCCATGCTCTTTCCCCCGCGCCTGTGACTTCACCTTTTACTGATGTCCCTGATTCACTCTGCTCCAGCCAAATCACACTGGCCTGCTTACTCTCCTCTGAATACTCCAGGCACATTCTGATCTTGAGCCCTTTGCACTGACTCTTCCCTCTTCCCCAGATGTCCATGAACCTAACTTCCTCTCATGTCTCTACTCAACTGTCACCTTCCTAAACTGGCCAACCCAGACCACCCTATTTAAAAATGCAGCTGACTGGCTGTTTCATCTGCTACTTCCAATCTTCCTGACCCTGTCTGATTATGTAAAAATTTCCTTTCCTTTCCATTACATTTATCATCTTCTGACATATGATATAATCCATTGATTTTAAATTGCATATACTTTTCATCAGACTTCTCTCTCTGGAACGTTGTGGAAGGTCCTTGAGAAGACATGACCGCCAGTTGACGTGTGAGCTAGACGTTGGCAGTTGGAGGCTCCTAACCCCTTCCCCTGTCCTTGCATGTGGGTTCCCCTTGTTTTTCCTGTCCCCCAGTGACTGCTCCAAGGATGCAGCCTTGAGATAGTGGTGTGTGGTGTTAAGAACACCTTCACCGCTCATAAACTGAACCCAGTTAAGGGCTCCTTATAAACTTTTGAGATGTGGAGGGTGGGTGTGAGGATCCACTTGTCTTGCTGCCATCCAACACAAGGCTTGTATGGATGTTCCCTTGCTTATTAAACCTGAGACCTCCTCACCTGGAGTGGCTGTTTCCTTCTTCAATCTCCCCCTGCCCTCTCAGTGCTGGGGCCAGTTTCAGATTGCACCCGGGAAGCTGCCAAGGGGATTATGAGCCAACAAGTAGTGAGCCTGCCTGGAGAGAGAAGGAATGAGGCACCTGTGGGGAGACCCCAGGTTGCCAGCTGCCTCTCTTTGTGGCGGGAATGGGGGTCGGGGAGCCTGGTTTGTTAGATGCTTGTGGACTGTCTCGTGAGTATAGGGACACCCCCCAAAATGCCAGGTGCTATCAGGAGCTTATTTGAGAAAGTGTGCATCGCTCACTGCAGCAGAGCAGAGAAACAAATGGATGGCGAGATGGGCTGGCCTCTCCTGTGGACATCTAGAAGCTGAGCTTGAGTTAGAAAGCTAGAAAAGCTGAGGTTAGAGAAGAGTGCGGGAGTGTCCACTACTCTTCTGGCTTTGGGGCTGGCAGGCGGGTGGGGGAGCAGGATAATAAGTGGGAGGTCTCAGCATGCCACTCTGTGGAGCTAACATCTGGGCACTCGCAACAAAGCCTGGTCAGGACATGAAGATGTGGAATCTCTGGGAAAGTGATGAGAATGAAGAGGAGGGTGGAGTGGTGATTGATGAGGAAACAGACAAAATGCCCCCTGCCCTCTGAAAACAAAGGAAATTTTAAACAGCAGTTCCCCCAAAATTAAATAAAAATACTTTGTCGGGTGTCTGATAACAGACTAATTTGCCTCATGTGGGAGGGACAAAATAAACCTTTCAAACCTTTCCCCCAAGACTACCTGCACAGCCTGAGACCCGTCCCTGTCGAGCTTCCCCACAAGTAAAGCAGGCCCATTACACTGGTGATAGGACACTGACATGTGAAGATTTGCCTCTGCTGCAGGACACCTCACAGATTAGGTTCCTGGAGCATCTGTTTTGTGTTGTTGTTGTTGTTTTAGTAATCTCTACACCCAACATGGGGCTCAAACACATGACCCCAAGATCAAGAGTAGTGTGCGCTACAACTGAGGCAGCAGGGCATCCCTGCTGGAGCACCTGTGAGGGAGGGGATGGACAGTGAAACCACAGAATCAAGGCTCAGGCACCACCATAAGGTTTTGGGAGCTGTCTGGTCAGATAAGACTCGCGTTGTCCCACAGGCTGTGATCCATAAGGTACAAGCTTACCCAAACCCTAAGAATGTGAAAGAGGTACGCATCTTTGTCGGGATTTTGGAGCCTGGAGGACTTTTATTCCCCACCTGGCACAGTGCCTCTGCCCCTTTGTGGTTTGGTAAAGAAAAGGCCTGTATGGGCAGAGGGAAGAGCAACAAGCCACCTTTGAGAAAGCAAAAATATGAATGAAACAGACAAAGCTCTGGACATCTTCCAAGCAGGGCTGCCACTGAGTTAGATGTGTCTGTGACTCCAGAAGGTATGGGTTCGGCCCTGTGGCAGAAAATAACACACAAGGAGAAAGTGCCCATAGGATACACGTTTCAGCTCTGGGAGGACAGAGCCCAGTATACCCCCACGAACACAAGCTCCTAATAGTACACACAGCTCTCCTCCAGGGAGCCTTTCATGCAGCATCCAGGAGGCTGAGCTCAGCATGGTCTGGTTAGTGATTACGCATGGGCCCCAGCCATTAACCCTCTGCACTCATGACTCTGACGGTAAGAAGCCAAGGGATGGATGATCATGAATAAGACTTTGTGGGATCAGGATATGTGGCAAGACATCGGGGGGCATCTGCCAGAGAGCAAGGCATTCCTCACTGTTTTCCATGTTCCAGCTCATGAGGCACTGACACCCCCTGGCTACTAGGAAGCTGGTGCCCTGTTGGTAAGAGCTCTAACTCTTCACCCAGCAGATAGGGTGCACAGGAAGGGTGGCCACCACAGTGCCCAAGGAAGATGACGTATTGGTAAGAATGCTGGATTGTCCTTGAAGTACAGTGACATAGTCAACGCAGTAATAGCATGTCTGGGTGTTCCCAACGATGCCTAAGGCAACCACCATGGTAACCATTCACCAGAGTTCCCAGTTGATGAGGGATTGACAAATTGATTACATTGGCCCTCTTCTTCCGAATGAGGGCTCTAAATATGCCTCGGTTTGTGGACACTGCATGTGGCCTGAAACCAGCTTTCCTCTGTCAACACACAAACCTAGTTGCCACAATTAGGGGGGAAGAAAAACTGTCATGGGTAGACACCCTCATCAACCAGACTGCCATATCACAAATCATGACATGCTAGACTGGGCAACAGAACAGGACATGGAACAGACGTTCTGTCTCCCCTGAAATGCACAGGCAACAGGGTTGAAAGAAAAAAATGGAATATTAAAGGAGCAGATCAAATTACTAACAATGGTGGGGTGGGCTGAAGTTCTGACCCAGTCTTTAAGACATTTGAATCATCAACCAGTAGGGCCTGTTGCCCATATACCAGACCGGTGACCCCCGTGGAGGCACAGGATACTGTAAAGGTATGGAAGTCATGAGAAACAGCCGGTACCCCGACTCTCACTGTGGATGAATGCACTATGCTGCTGAGGATGCCAAGCCCCATCACACCCAGGAAATGAGTTGTCTACTGAATGTATGGGATGCCCCAGCAGGATGGATGAGTTACTTGGCATTCTAGGTGACGGGGAAGTGCTCAATCTCCACTGGAATCTGTTGTCAAGACCTGTTGAAATACACACTGAGGGGCACCTGGGTAGCTCAGTTGGTTAAGCATCTGCTTTAGGGTCAGGTCATAATCTCAAAGTCCTGGAATCGAGTCCCATATTGGGCTCCCTGCTCAGCGAGGAGTCTGCTTCTCCCTCTCCCTCCGCACCACTTTGGCGCTTGTGTTCTCTCTCAAATAAAATCTTTAAGAAAAAAAAAAAAGTTCACCTAGCAAGTCCTAAATAGCCGATAAGCCTGCCCTTACTGAACATTGAAATGACTCTACGTTTTCCAAATAGAATGTTGTGTGTTCATACTGATGAGTGTGGTAATGTGTCATCTTTATTAAATCATGTGACACAAGTGAACACCCTGATGCTCCAAACTCCAGCTTAGGGGACTTGATAAATCAGTAATTCAGATCATAGGCTCTTGTAGAAAAACGTGTCACTGCTTTTGGGAATCATTGGCATATGCCAATGCTCCAGATAGCTAGCCCAGGAGCCAGCTCCATGCTAGGGAAACTCCTTGCTGACCGCTCAGGGTCCGTTGCAGAAGAGGGGGCTTTAAGAGTGGTCACGAGGAGGGAGTGTTGGGCAAGGTCATCAACAAGAGGGGACTGGGAGTTGCCTGTGAGTTGGACTCGGTGCAATCAGAGGCTCCTCACCTCCCTTCCCTGTGCTTACAACGTGGCTTCTGCTTGCCTTTCCAGCTCCCAGAGGCTGCTTGAAGGGTATGGCCTTGAGACAGTGATGTGATATTGAAGACACCTGCATGGCATACATACCCCAGCCCAGTTAAGGCCTCCATATAAACTTTTAAGATGTAGCAAGTATTGCAAGGACCCACTCATCTGCTGCCACCCAAGGCAAGCAAAGCTACCTTTGCTTACTAAATCTGCCACCTACAAACCTGGAGTGGCTGGGCTCTTTCTCCTCTTTTCCCTGCCTTCTCAGTGCATGGGCTGGTTTCAGATTTCACCTGGGAAGCTCCCGAGGCGGTTGTGAACCAACAAATAACATTCCGTGAGGTCAGGAGTTGATGATTCTCTTCAATAATAAGTCCTTAGAGCAGTGCTTGACTCACATAGTAGATAATAAAAAAAATCTAAAGTGGACTATTTTTTTTAGTCCATGTTCTGGATGCAGAGATTACTTAAAAATAAAATCTTATAAAAAAAAAAAAGAACTGGAAATAAAATACCAGAGTTAGTCTTTCTCACATTTGCTCTCCTGGATTCTATTCTTAACTGTTTGACCTTAGACAAGTCACTTAACCTCTGTTCCAGCACTATCCAGAACTTTCTGTAATGATAGTCATGTTCTATAGCTGTAACATCCAATATGGTGGCCACTAGTCACATACAGTTACTGAGTATTTGAAATGTGGCTAGTGCAACGGAGGAACTGAATTTTATTTAATCTTCCTGAATTTAAATTTAAGTAGCCACATGTGGCTAGTGGCTACCCTATTGAACAGCATAGGTTCCTCGTCTGACCGATGAGGAGCTCGTGTGTATGTGGAGTACCCAGCTGGCAAGGACTGGAACTCCGCGCATGCTCTTGCCCATCCCCTGCCCCATGCTGCTGCAGCAGACCACAAGCAAGGAACCCGACCTGATCGGAGGCACAGTCCCCTATGCAGGTAGGGGGGACCAGAGTACATTTTTAAGGGCAAGCCTGGAGAGAGAACACCAATGAGGACCCTATGAAGAAGTGGATGAAATAAAAGCACCTCAGGACATTTCCCATAGGTGGATTTAGATGATCACATTTTTTATGCTTTCAGACTGCTCAGAAGTCCTTAGAAGTGCTTTGGGATCAGTGGAGAGTCTTGTACATGGGATCTGAGCCATGGACTTCTCTCCCACTCTGCACTTAGCTGGTTTTCAGGTTGGGTTTCTTCAGTTACAGGGTTTAAAATTCACTTAAATCTCCTAAAATACACCTTGGAAATACAGTCCATAAATGTGAAACACAGCCAGCTTGGCACTAGCACAGGAGATATGGTGCAGCTCAGTTAAACTAGCGTAAAAGGCCATAAAATTGTAGTGTCCCAGGCTGAGTTTTGAAAACTCAAATACCTCATGGTTCTTTGGATCTCAAATCTTCAGATTTAAAGTCACAGATTCCTGGACTTTTTATTCATCCATATTTAATAACAAACATTGAAACCTGATCTTTTTTTTTAATTCCAATACAATTTACTACGTTCTATAGAAGGACACAAATTAAAGACCAAATGTGGACACATATCAGAGACTTGACTTGAACGACCAAAGATGGCTCTACATGCACTAGTGAGGATAAACAACACTCAGCAGTGATTGACAAGAAAAATAGGAAAGAAGAAAGATGTTTCAAGACTGTCTTCAAAGACACCCCCAAAGACATCAGGGGAACTTTGCTAGAATGATATAGAAGCCCACTTAGATTCTGCAGTCTTCTACTGGTGAAGGAGGAGGAGCCGGAGGTTCTGTAGGGCCGGCCACACTAGAAGGGACTTGCTCCAGATCCAGAGTGGAGGATATCGCCCTGGCTTCATCGTTTTTCTTAGTAAATCGCTCTTTTCTGGGAGGAAAGGCACAGTGAATGTTTTCTAAATACATGTAGGATTTAAAACAAACAAACAAACAAAAAACAAAAAACAGATCCCAGCACCTAAAGAGAACGACTCAATATTTTGAAGGACAGTTTTCCTGACTCATCTACCCAGTCTCACAGGACTATCAGCTGGCAAGGGGGAGACGGACAATTCTCAGCTTCAATTCTCAGCTCTCCTCAGAGCTCAGCTGTCTCCAGCGGCCCCATGGGTCCGGCCCTACCAGCCAGCATTCTGGAATTTCAGCTGAGGCCAAGCTCTGTCTCAAGGTTTTATTTGCACTCCAGCTATTCTCTGGCTAGTTCAGTTTTTTTTTTTTAACGATTATTTTAAAGTTTATTCCTTCATTTATTGAGAGGGAGAGGCATAGGGCAAGAGAGAATCCCAAGCAGACTCCCCACTGAGCACAGAGCCCAACGACCCTAAGGTCAGGACCTGAGCGGAAACCAAGAGCCACTCGCTCAACGGACAGAGCCACCCAGGCGCCCCTGGCCAGCTCAGCCTTAAGTTCACTTTGCCTCTCCTTGCTACCTGCGCCCCCTGCACACACGCCCCCTGCCCCCCCCAAGACTGCAGGCTGTCCTGCCCTTCTCTGGAGTCTAGCAGGGTGTTCCCATCCTCCTCAGGGCTGGGCAAACCCCGTCTTCAGGAGAAGAGGACTAGCCTGTCAAGTGCTTAAAGAGTCAGATCAGAGTCAACCGTTGCCCTGAAAATCTGCGGTGCTCCAGGAACCGGGAGCGAGCTGCTCCTGACCTGCAGGTTCACGGCCACCCCTCCCGCTAAGCTGCTCAGAGGAGGAGGCGGAGACAGAAGGCCATCTGCCTGCCTCAGGGGCTCGTAAGGGGCCGAACTGGAACCCAGTCTCCGGTCTCCAGACCACAAGTACCAGCGCATCTCCCAGTCCGAGCAGAGCCCTAACTTGGCTGATGGGATAGGAGGTGCGGGGAGTGGGGGCTAGGAGAGGCTTCAGAGTTGTGGAGGCTCGTCCTTCTTCAGTAGATGCTAGAGCCCAGTGACCCCAGGCCCTCTCACAAGGCCCCCTCTCACATCATCAGCCCATGGTGTCAAAGCTGCCATGTAACCCTGTCAATGAAGGTTTCCAACACCCCGAATCTTTGTTAAGAAATTGTATATAATTTTGTTTTTAATCAACTGGCCAAAGTCTTACATCCCCGAAAACTCTATGGTCTTAAGTAGCATTGTGAATAATACTGGATAGAGGTATTGGTATTTCAAACCAATCATTTTTATTTTTTGCCCAACAACACATCAGTTCCAATAAAGCCATTATTCTTACATTCCTACCATACCTGACAAAGAACGCAAACCAAAAGTGCCAGCTCTGCCAATTTTTGTCATTTACGCGTGATGAGAATCCTTTCAAGCCAGGTTTCTTGGTGGAAATTTCATTAGGCTGCTCGTCTCTTTTGAGGCTTATATTCACTGAGTAGTAACACAACGTGTAGATCCACTTAACCAACACAAGTAAATTGTAATGTGTTCGCATTTGCTGCAAGTGAGTGAAGCAGCCTCCTAGATTTCCCCCAGCTTGTAGCTTCCATCCACCCCTACAGGAAAGTCTCCGACTTGACACCTGACCACCTGACACCCAGCCAAGGAACTGCATCTAGCCAGACATCAATTTCAATAGAGCTCGGTTTTCATATAAATTGGAGTATAACCTTTTCTTTCTGCACCTTTATATAGCGGATATCTTGGGCACCCAACCAGATCGGAGGAGCTCAGCCCAGAGAGGACAGGGAACTCCCCAGAGGCCATTATGGGCTTGTCAGAATTAGCAGACAAAAATACAGGGTACGCAGTTAAATCTGAATTTCAGATAAACAGCTGATTTTTTTTTACTCTGAGCAGATCACAAATATTGCACAGATGTACTTAGACCAAGAAAACTTCTTGTTTCTTGTTGTTTATTTAAAATTCCAATTTCAGGGCAGCCCCAGTGGCCCAGTGGTTTGGCGCCTGCCTTTGGCCCAGGGTGTGATCCTGGGTTCCCGGGATCGAGTCCCACATCGGGCTTCCTGCATGGAACCTGCTTCTCTCTCTGCCTGTGTCTCTGCCTCTCTCTGTGCCTCTCATGAATAAATAAATAAAATCTTAAAAAAAAAAAAGTCTCTTAAAAAAAATTTCCGATTTCACTAGGACATCCTGTATTGTATCCGCCAGCCCCATCACCATCAGGGGAAGGCATCAGGCAGCGGAGGTTCAGAACTGGCTGCTGCCTGGCCTGCAAAGCCCCTCCAAGGGCCCAGAGCAGCTGTTGGCAGCTCTTCCAAAGGCCGGCCAGCTTGGTCCTGGGCGCGGGGCATGCAGTGGAGGAGGAAAACTGCCTGCCTGTGGGGAGCTTACAGCCTAGTTGGGAATGAGGACAAGCTTCCCAGAGTCCACGCTGTCCCCAAACTTGGCAAAGTCACACGTTTTTATATCGGGAAGGTGCATGGCAACTCCCATCCAATTACCAAAGTGATCCTCACCCCCCACCCCCATGAAGAGCCACTGATCTGAAGTTCATCTCAGCACCCTTATCATCACCTGCTGAAAGACACATAAATCTGTTTCCCAGGGTGAGTGACAAAGTGCTTTCTCACCCATAAAATCTGCCTTGAAGCAATGAATGAATGCCTTTGAACAGATTTATGCAAACCAGGGTCTCCTGCAGTTTCAGGTATCTGGTGGGGATCAGCACTTAGGCTCCATCCCTGCCCCTCCCCCAGTGCACCAAAAGCTCTCAAGTACCTGGTGGCCATGGTGACTCTGCGTCTGGTCACCTCGGAGGCCAGGTCTCCAAAGGGCAGGTTGTTGCCATTGATTGTGGGGCTCTTCTGAGCCATGGCCTTGCATGCAGAGGACTCAAGGAATTCGGGTTCACCGCACCTGTGAATCTATAACACAAACGCCAGTAAACATCCCTCAGGGGTCAGATGCGGGTCCAGCACAGGATGGTTTGCAGAGCATTTCTGCTGCCACATCCTCAGCGGGTCCTCCCTACAACCCCACCCCCTCACACTCCCCAAGCCTCACCTGTCTCGAGGCAGATATTTCTTCAAAATCGAGGGCAGTTATGATTACCCCCAAGTAAAAAGCTGGGGAAACAGGCCCAGAGAGGTGACCCGTCTCTCCCCAGGTTGCTCAGCCAGGCCCTGTGCCGTCCTGCTTCCCCTCTAACAAGTGCTCGTCCCACGGAGCCCTCCCCTCCCAGAGCTGTTTGGCATCACTGACGCGTGCAGAGCTTTATTCCCAGAGTGCTTGCCTTCTAAGGAACAGGAAGGGGACACGGGCCAAGCTGGGGCTGACACGGCTACTTGTTCAGATGCACACCTGGCATAGACTCTGGGCGCTTGATTGTTAACAAAGTCACAGCAGCCATCCATTTAGGGCCGGCTACCCTGGGGAGCCTTTTACGTTCTCTTATGTGACAACCACAGTAACTGTGCAAGGAAAGTTCTAGGATCCCCGTCGAATGAACAGGGAACCGGAGCTGTGGAGGAATTCAGTGGCTTCCCTGGCAGGGGGCGGGGGGGGGGGGGGCGGGGGCGGGGGGAGCATGGAGCTGGAATCTGAACCGAGGCCTGCCTGGCTTCAAAGACTCCACTATGCAGCCAAGCGACCCCCAAGTTCTGTCCCAGGGACAAGCCACCTCAAAAGAACAGGCGAGGAGGCTCCATCACACTCTTGAGGTGACCCTGTGGCGTCAACTGCGGTGGCCTGAGCTCACCAGCCTGATCTTCTGGCTGGGAATTTTGTTCTTCGGAGGATGCTAGACCCATTTACCTTTTGATCCCAGCTCGGCTCGGCGTAGGACCCCTTCCACACTTCAGCTCATGGCCCCGGGGAGGAATGCCCACTCCGTACCCACAGGGCAGCTACGCCTCCTCCTCAGAGAAGGGAAAGACCAACATGCCACGGCTGTCAGCCCACGCTTGTTTTATTCCCATGTAGTCAGGCGCTCTCGGGAGCTGCCCTTAATGGGATTGCCTGGCCCCTGGGAAGGTAGCAGCTGATGCAAATTTTCCCTGAAGCCATGCCTTGATCAGGAACCCCCCGAGATGTTGCGGGGAGAAGAGCAGCAGAAGGGCCCTGTGGCACGTGGGATGCGAGGAAGCCCCGCCTTAGATGCTGCTAATTGTGACATCGTGACACGTGATCTAACGACCACGTTTTCTCAAGCGAATTCACGTGCACTCCTCCCCGTAGCCTTGCTCCCAGCCTTGCTGATGATTCACAGCACTTGGCTGTGACTGTGCCTCACCCTGCTGAGGCGGCAGGTGCTTCGGCTTTGAGATGGAAAGGATTGGCTTCAGGACTCTCGCTTTTGAGCTGAGCGATCTTGGGCAAGTGATTTCACCTCTATGAGCCTCGGTTTTCTTACCTGCAAAAGGGGAGTGACACTCTTCCTCCTAGGGCAGTAGTGAAGGTTGAGAAAATAACTGCAAAAATCCCTCATTTTTACATTTTTTCACTTAAAAGTGTTTAAATATGTGCCCTAGGATGTATATAGACGTCTACATACATTTAGCCCCAGGATGAATACAGATCTGTGTGTATACATGGGTTGCCCCTCATGTCATGCCGTTGATGGAAACCTTTTCCTCACAACTATAGTTTTTGAAAGCAGGAGCTCTATTTTTCCCTTCCCTCCCCTCCCGGGGCCTGGCAGAGTGTTGAGATCCTAGTGGGAGCCCAACAATGACTTACACTGAGTTGGAATCTGTGATAGCATTGTGCTCCCATGTTTTCTTCAGCCATATGATTAGGGAAGTCTCTGAAGTATGTAGGATTTTCAAAGTGTAAACAAATATCTGCATTGTGTTTGAATATGTCACAAGCAACTGTTACGTGTCAACTTCGGAAGGGACACAGTGACTGCATTGATTTCTTAAAATGGTTTTGTGCTTGCTACTGTTTGACACAATAGCTTTGGAGGACATTTCAGCTTTAGATAGAGACCTTTGTTTGCTATCATTCAGATACATCTAGAGCAATTAAATGCATTACAAACCCGGTCACTTCCTCCTACACTAGGTATCCTTTATGATGGTCCATACGTATCTGAGACATGTTTCCGAGTTGTGACATCCAAGCACAAAGTTTTCGGTCCAGATGGGTAAGAAGCAGCGCTGGTAATAAAGCAGTTTGGCAGTAAGAGGGTCTTTCCTCACACTGAGCACAATGAAACCCCAATGGAAGGAAACTGCTGCTTGCAAAGCTGGGATTCCAAATATCGTCTGCCTGGCATCAAAGTTTACAAACTTAACCATGTTTGTCCACTCATGAAACACTTGGGTGGGTAAGATAAAATGGGAACGTGTATTCTCTAGAAACAACAGACAAATACATACAACTACCAACATGATTGTTAATTGTAAATAACGGCAGTGAGCCTTCTGTTAGGCTCTCTTAGTTAAATGCGTGGCACATGGAGTGAGGTGATTTGAGTGATAGGAACTGCTGTGAGGGTCCACACAGCAGAAGAGGGATGGGAATCCTCTTGGAAGAACAGGATGGGCGACCCTACTGGGCTTCCCAGGAAGATGTGAACTGGAAAGTCTAGGGACTCCATTACTTTGCCATTCCTACAACAACAGGTGCCCAAGGCTCCAGGACTCTACCACGACTATGACTCACTCACAATCACGGGGAACCTTACAAACCCGGTGTGATGTCTGTAGATTGTAGGATAAGCAGCACTAATGTGAGACTGTGAGCCCCTGCCGGTACTCAACCCCCTGGCCCACTCCAAAGTCTTTGCACTGCTTGGCTGAGTGCCAACCCGAGGCATGCTCACCTCCCGCAGCTGTGACTCATCTCACTTTCGAGTTGTGACTGCAAACTTCAACTGGGAGCTTATCCCAGGCCTAGAAACCTCTCATCTCAAACCTCAGGCACTTCTTCCCAGTCTTCATTCTGCGTGGGAGGCTGAAGCAGTGGTAAGAACCTACAAAGCACATCTCCCCATACTCTTCGCCTCTTCATCCACACCTACAGTTGAACCACCGGCCGTCTGAACCCTTTTCCGAAGTCACGCTCACACTCGAGCACCAGATTTCATCCTCCCTCACCCACTCACGCGTGGTCTTTGCTCAGCAGTCCTACCCTCCCAAACATCAACTTTCCGCTCTCTGTTGGCTCTTTCCCAACAGGGTACAGGCATGTTATTTCTTCTGTCTTAAAACCCTCTCTTGAACCCACTGATTTTCCCTACACAAAACAAATAGGAAAAAGTTTCTTGGAAAAGAGTGGTCTGTATCTGCTGTCCCTAATTCCTTTCCTTCCATGCTCCATCAAACCCACTCCAGTGGCACTGGAAACCATCAACGGCTCCCTCCTTCTGGAGACACTTTCTTCCTTGACTTCCAGGACACCACATTCCCCTGCTCCAAGTGCACTGGTTACTCCCTCAGTTCCTTGGCTTGTTTTTTCCTATCTTCCTACATTCTTACCATTGGAGAATCCTAGGCTCAATCCTTGAATCTCTTCTGTTCTCTACACACATTTCCCTGTGATCTCACTTAGTTGTATCATTTAAATAACATCCATAGGATGATGACAACCCTCTGTCTTTCTGTGGTCCAGATCTGTCCCCTGCACTCCAAACTCAGACATCAGCTGCCTACTGGACATCTGCATTTAACTAATAACCATTTAGGAGCGACATGTCCAAGGCTGAGCTCCGATCAACTCCTTCAAACATGTGCCACCATCTTTCTCATTTCTTTTCATGGCAGCCCCCCCCCCATCCTTTCGGCTGCATGAGCCTCAAATCTGGAAGTCATCTGTGCCTTTATCTCTCTCTCTCTCTTTTTCTCAGATTCACATTTAGTCCATCATCAGGTGGAGTTTTAGCTCCGATCTTTAAGTTATACTCAGAATGCAGGCAGTTCTCACCACATTCGCTGTCACGCCCTGGCCCACAGCTCATCATCTTTGGCTGAGTAATTGCAATGTCTCCTAACTGGTCTGCCTGTTGCATCCTTGTCCCTTTGTCAGCCTGTTCACAACACACAGCCAGAGTGATCCTTTTAAATTACATCGTGTACTCTTCTGCCTCAAACTCTCCAGTGGCTTTCCATCTCACTCACAGGAAAAGCCAGAAGCCTTTACAGTGGCATTCAAGGCCCAGTACAGTCTGCCCTCTTCACTCAGCCCCAATTTTTCTGACCCCAACAATGATCACTTTCTCCTTTTCTGACTCTGCTTCAACTTCTGGCCTCCTTACTGTTCCATAAACACCCAGGGACACTCCCTCTTTAAGAAGCCAGGCTTTGCACTTGCTGCCTCCTCTGCCTGGACAACTCTTGCTGCAAATATCTGATCTAAAGTCTGACTCCTCTCTTCCTTCATGTGTCTGTCTGTTCAGTGCTGAACAGCGAGGCCTTCATGGAGCGCTTCAAAAAGTAGGAGAGTGAACGTCTGCTATGTTCACTGCCGTATCTCAACACCTAAAAACAATGTTTTGGCATTTCGGCGTGTGGTAGTGGATGCTGTGGTGTGCCCTCCAGATCTGCTTTCGGACAAGGCCCTTGTCATCCTGGCTGCTGGCAATGTTGGTGGCTGACAGCTTTCAGCTGCAGACAGGTGCCTTGGCCAAGTTCATGCCCCTCCCCTGGAGACGAAGGAGAGCCCTCATCCAGCCCAACGTGGGGGGATGAATGCCCAGCCTCCTTGCCTCACTTTGGAGTCGCCGGATGGATGTGGGATGTCCGGATCTGCAGCTGCCTGTAGAATAAGCTGAGGCCTTTATTGTAACTCCTCCTACTTGCTCTGCTCTCCCGCAGGTCCTGACATGGAGGCCCCTCCACCAGTGAACCTCCCGCACATAAATCGTCACTTCCGGGGCACCTGGGTGGCTCAGTGGTTGTGCATCTGCCTTTGTCTCAGGTCATGATTCTGGGGTCCTGGGATCGAGTCCCACATCAGGCTGCCCACAGGATGCCTGCTCTCTCCCTCTGCCTGTGTCTCTGCCTC
The DNA here is from genome assembly GCF_905146905.1 of Nyctereutes procyonoides. Taxonomy (NCBI): domain Eukaryota; kingdom Metazoa; phylum Chordata; class Mammalia; order Carnivora; family Canidae; genus Nyctereutes; species Nyctereutes procyonoides. The sequence continues at coordinate 160,789 of NW_026575044.1, forward strand.
TCTCTGTGTCTCTCATGAATAATCAAACAATCAATCAGTCAATCTTCAGTGTTTCCCAGGAAACTCAAGCTAACACCCGTGGGCGCCAGCAGTGCTTTGAGGAAGTGGAGCCTAAAAACAGATTTTGGCAGTGGGTTACCAGGCAAAGGCAGCCTGGTCACCGGTGGCAAGTGGAGCACTCATAGCCCCTGGCGAGTGGTAGCGGCCAGTTGTTCAGGTTTTCACTGGTGGTGCATGGGGACGGGATTCTGCTGAATAGTACAGTATCTCACGCTTTTGAAAGGCTCCTGGGAAGTACTGTGAGGACTTCCTGCCGAGGATGGAAAGCTAGCAGTGCTTTTGAGAGAGGCCAGGAGAAGCGTGGCTCTTGATCTGCAGTTGAAGGCGAGGTGAGGAGGAAGCCACCTTGGCAGCACGGAAAAGGACCCCACTTCTCCCTGACCAAAGGACAGCGGGCGCGGGGGGTACGGCGAAGACTTCAGTTCTGAACTACATAGCATCCCAGAGGAGGCGGGCTTCTCGGTCCCAGCAAGGCAGGAAAGGTTCAGGATCCCGAGACCTGGGATGAAGACTTGTGGGGGCTACATTTGGAGGCCGTGAAATCCCTGATGCACCTGCTCCCTCAGGGCTGCGGGAGTGACCCCGTGCTCCCCACTGGCGACCCGCACTCCTGCCTGAAGATGCGCCAGGGGCCGCTGCCTTGCGAGGCGACACGTGCGCCCTCAGGATGCCCCTTCTGGCCAGCAGACCGCTATGGGTGTCCGGTCACCACGCAACTCACCAGAAGGTGCCCGGTCTGCTGAGAGGGGAAGGGACTAGAGTAGGAAGTGGCTGCAGCACTCGACTAGTTCCCAGGAAGCCACTGGGTCCCGAGAACACTGGGCCAGGAGGGGCTGGGAGACGACTCTCCTGAGCTATGCTTCATTCCCCAGCGGGGACCCTGGGGGATGGCGCCCACCTGCTCCCATGACGGCCCTTGGAAGCTGGGAGTAAGGGACAGCCCACACTGAATAAAGTAGAAAGTCTAGAACAGATAGAAGAAGGGAACAAAAGGATTAGAGAAATGGACATCCTAGCCCGGAAATAATGTAGAAAGGGCAGAAAACTCGCCAGTCGAGTACGCTCTGCGGGTGAGCCTGGAGGATACTCACTTTACCAAAAGGACAAAGTAATTCCTGCACTAACGGGTTCCAGCATTACTGGGAAACTCAGGGGGTGGCTGGCCTCTGTAGGCCGAGGTCACAGCACGAGATGCAATTGTTGCAATTGGCCTCACAGAGCAGTGAGCAAAAGAGGTTATAAAATAAGAGGTCAGTTGGGATCCCTGGGTGGCTCAGTGGTTAAGCATCTGCCTTCAGCTCAGGGCCTGATCCTGGAGACCCAGGATCGAGTCCTGCGTCAGGCTCCCTGCATGGAGCTTGCTTCTCCCTCTGCCTGTGTCTCTGCCTCTTTCTGTGTCTTTTATGAATAAATAAATAAAATTAAAAAAAAAAAAGAAAAGAGGTCAGCTAGGCGTGCGCAATGATCAGAAACATGGAGGCCAGGAATAGAGAGTCCTGGTCCAGGTGTGACCCAGTGAGCCCCCTCGGTCTATGCTCATTGGACATTTCCAGATGTTTTGAATATATAATTGGACATACTTGTAGGCTGGCAGTATTCTAACATGGGGCCCTGGCCTCAAGTCAGAGCTGTTACAGTGGAAAATGCTAGGTTGCTTCCCCTCCCAGCAGAGTAAATAAATGTCTGGGGGTAAGGTGGGAACAGCCCTGGTCGATGCTCTCCTTAGAAACCTAAAGGGTGGGACACCTGGGTGGCTCAGCGGTTGAGCGTCTGCCTTCAGCTCAGGGCATGATCCTGGAATATGGGATCGAGTCCTGTGTCAGGCTCCCTGCGAGGAGCCCACTTCTCTCTCTGCCTCTCTCTCTCGCTCTGTGTGTCTCTCATGAATAAATAAATAAAATCTTAAAAAAAAAAAAAAGAAAGAAACCTAAAGGGTGCAGGGGTAGTAGTTCCTAGAACATCCCTATTTAATTTGCCCCTCTGGCCTTTACAAAAACCACACTGAAGACGATACAGCAAACTCAACAGTTGTAACCCGACGTAGTTGCAGCTGCCAGTCAAGTTGTTAGAGCAGACTGATGTGGGCCTACCCCACCAGTGAAGTTTTTAGGGATCCAACGGTCTGGGGCATGTTCCATTACCTCCCAATTAAGGGACTAATTATCATAGCTCCCACCACTCACCACTCATCTTAGAAGAGCATGGTGACCGGCAGGCTTCTTTGGATTCCGAAGCAGCATGTTCCAGACTCAGGAACACTGCTCCACCTACATACCGAGCGACGTGGAAGTGTGCCAGCTCTGAGCAGGTTCTGGAACAGGGGAAGCCCCTCCAGGTGCAGATGGTGGGGCAGGTGCACTCACAGCCACTTGGTCAGTATTACCTAGAAGGCCTCAGGGCATTAAAGGTACTGGTGATGAAACAAGCTGTTGTGTGCGAAGCTCCAGTAGGAGAATTGCAATGCAAGGCCATCTGTGATGGAGTTTTATATAAGCTTCCTGGGGGATACTGAGCCCCTGTCCTTGGGATACGAAGGGATGAAATGGCCAGAACTGCCCGTCTTGAGTGGTTCTGCTAGACCCTCAGAGCCCTGAGTCTGAGCAGGCCCTGCCACGATCCATCGTAAGAGGCAAGTGACACCTCCAGAACAGCAGAAGTAAGGCCCAAGGGACAAGCAGGTGACTCAGGGCCCCACAGCTTCCAGCAGTATCACACCAGAACCTCTCCCTAAGCTCACCCCAATGTGTGCATGAAAGGTCCCTGATGGTCAGCTCAGATAGAAGGGAAAACCCCCAGTCTGGTTCTTGTCAATTCGACATGTGGGTCTGACCCACAATTGGATATGTGGCCTCGAACCACAGCGATGAGGGCAAATCGTCCTGCACTTGGGTGACTGGAATGGACACATCCTAGATATGGTTTCGCTTTTTCTGCCTGCAGGACCTCAGCTGGCATCGGCGGAGAGCTTACGGAGTGTTTTTCCATCCTGGTGGTATCCTGTGTGTCTTTGGACCACAGAACCTACATGACGTCAAGAGACGTGCAGTGGGCATATGGCAGGGAGCCACTCTGTCTATACACCTGCTACCCCCTAAAAGCTGCCAGCCCACTAGGATGGAAGGGCCTTCTGAAGACACAGTGGAGGGGTCATGTGGGGGAGAGGAGAATACACTCCCGGGTGCTGTGGCAGGAAGCGTCTAAGACTCCCTGATGATCCTGGCCTCCTGTCATCCACCACTTTGTGCAATCTCTGCCCCTGAGTGTGCACCTACTGACTGACTCCTAAGAAACCGAATATGGACAAGTGACAGGATGTCACTTCCAAGACAGTGTTACAGGAAGACCGAGGATTCTGTCTTGAGTGCTTTCTCACTGGCTCTCGGATGGATTGCTTGGAAGCCAGCAGTCATAAGAGGAGGCGGCCCCGTGGAGAGGCCCAGTGACCAGGGGCCTGAGGGCTGCTGACAAGCATGAGTGATCTTGGAAGAGGACGGTCTCCCCATGAGCCCTAAAATGAGGCTGCAGCCGGTCATGAGCTTTACGGCACTCACAAAAGGCCTGGCCTGCCCCGCACCTGTATTCTTGATCCACCGAAACAGAGACAATATTTGTCACTTGAGCTACTAAATTTTGGGATAATTTGTTACACAGCATTGGGTAAAATAGATGGATTACCCTTTTAGAAAACAAGAGTGAGAGGAGTTTACCATCACTCCCAGTGACCCACTTGGAGAATTTGGGTTTCCCATCCCAATGCTGGGCCCTGTGGGGTTAGAAATTGCTCTGAGATGAGGAATACATCTACTAGTGACACAGGAACATACCCATTCAACTTTTTTTTTTTTAAAGATTTTATTTATTTTCTTAGAGAACAGGAGCAGGGAGAGGGGGGAGAGTGAGGGAGAATTTCATCGCTGAGCATGGAGCCTCACTCAGGGCTTGATCTCATCATGACCCCGAGATCATAACCCTATGATCATGACCGGAGTTGAAATCAAGAGTTGGATGCTTAACGGACTGAGCCACTCAGGTGTCCCAGGAACATACCCATTAAACTTTATAGCTTAGAGTTACTTTGGGATCATTTGACAAGGAACAAGTGAGGAAAGAAGTTACTGTTGGGCAGAGATACTTGACTCTAGTCACGAGGAGGCTGGACCAGGGAAGAATATAGAAGTCTCCTGCCCAGAATTGCCCTCAGTTGAAGACTGCCCCCACCCCCAAATGAGGCGCTCCCTCCTCCTCCCAGTAATCAATGTGAAGGTAGACGACCTACAAGGACCTACATACCAACAAGGATGTTGGGAGGAATCGGCTGATACACATTGATTAGAACAGTGCCTGGCACACTGGCACTTTCTAAATGGTTGCTCTTTTTACACAGGCATAGCAAGACTAAGGAAGCAGCTAGTTTTGGACATGTGGGGTCAGAGTAATACCCTTTGTGACCACTACTTTTCTTCTGCAACCTCTTGTCAAAATAGAGCTGGGAAATGCCTCTGTACTAGAGTATGGATGGCAAGCTGAGGAGGAGCAGCATGGTCTGGCCCTAGTGGCCAGGCTGTCCCATCAGTGACCTAAACCACCAAGGAAGGAAGTAGAGCTCCCGTCTCTCGCACTCCCTGGCTCTTTGACTAAACTGAGTTCTTGGGATGGTGGAATCGCACTTTTTTGGGATGTGGGATCTAGCAAGGATGATGCCTCCCACGTGTCAGGTGCTACACAAATGCTTCTGGAATAAAGTCTCCCATGTACTCTTTTGCATGGGTAAGAACAGGGCTGACTTGTGGGAGGCCTATTCGCCATTCTGTGCTTTCTGATCACATCTCAAAGTCCCTTTGGTACAAAGGTTAAAAAATTCAAGTACTTGAACCATGCCCTGATTCTGGGCTGCTGGGGGTGGGGGTGGGGTAGGGACAATGTGGGTAAAGTTTATGAGTAACTCCATTTTCCCCCTGTAAGGCTTTAAGCTGGATATAAAATCTGGTAACATAAGCATTTAAGAGGAAAATTTGTAACATCCTTTTCTATCCCCAGATAGAAATCCAATACCCAGTCAATGCCCCCCCCCCCATGGGCATCACTAGCAGCTTCTGTGGGGAGTGTAGCTTTACTCTTGGTGTGATACTCTTTTCAGCCTCTCATACCGAGGTTTGACAGCAGCTCCTCCTTGGCACCGATTAACTTTATTTACGTTAGTATTTACATTTTGTGCCAAATATTAAAAACTGCCTCGGTTGAACAGTATGTGTACTTTCAGTTTGAAAACCACAGCCCTAAGTCAGAACACCAGGTATCATTCCACACAGAGCAGCAGGACATTAACGGACATCGAACACTTTCCCTCTGGACAAGCCAGGATACATCTGTCCCTCCTCTTTTTGCTCCTCCACACTATCCTTGGACTGGAGACTTCACTCATCTGGAAGCACAGGCCTGCTTGAGGACATTTCCCTGCTCTAATTCTGCACTGAACACTAACACACTTGGGGGCTCCCTTTTTACTTCAGATAAGCACTGCTGGCTTCAGCTTTTTTTGCTCAGAAACCTGTAAGATCAAAACTTACAAATGAGCTTACGTAGCTGGTGTGTCAAATGGGAAGAAACAAAGCCAGGTGAGTACTGCCTAAATGCCTTTAGAAGATCTTAACCATCAGTTAGAAACCTAAGCAGTGGAGATAGATGGAGGGGAGATGGAAAAAGCCTCCACTGGAAGATGGCCCAAGGCCTCCAGAAAACATGTCAGGTTACTAGTGATGGCAGTGTGACCGACCTCAGGCCCCAGCTGTGCCTCTGCCTCTTCCACCAGACTATGCTAAGAATCGGACTTCCGTATTCCCAGCAACTGATACATGGTTAATTCTTGACCCCTTGCCTAATGTCTTATCTCTTGCTTAAACTCTCCAGTTGAGGTAAAATTGTCTTTTCCTATGGTACCTATTCCTCTGTTGAGGGGAAGGTGTTTTTAAAAATTATTCTTACAGTGGAATATGGAGTACATTAGTGAGTCTTAAGCAAACTTCAACCACTTGCTAGATTTCACTCACGTGATGCCCACAGGTGGTTGGCTGTTAAGTCTATATTATTCAATTGCTACCAATTTAGCCCTAAAAAATTATTAAATTAAGTGTGGGGAAAACTAAAGAATCTGTAAAAATTCAAAGGAACTCTGTACTTACCTTAGGTAAAAGACACTACCAGGCATCTCAAAGAAATGGCATAGGCTTCATCAAAAGACTGGATGGGAAATCAAGATATACCTAAAATCAAGGGATTGGGCTACCCATACTTTTTGATTTCCCAGTCCAAAAAGACCTGAGGCCTTATTTTTTAAGGTTTTAATTTCTACATCCCACGTGGGGTTCAAATTTAAAGCTCTGAGATCAAGAGTTGCATGCTCTACTGACTGAGATAGCCAGGTGCCTGAGATCTGAGGGCTTCTACTTAAGAATCCAAGTGACAGGGATCCCTGGGTGGCGCAGCGGTTTGGCGCCTGCCTTTGGCCCAGGGCGCGATCCTGGAGACCGGGGATCGAGTCCCACTTCGGGCTCCCGGTGCATGGAGCCTGCTTCTCCTCTCTGTCTCTGCCTCTCTCTCTCTCTCTGTGTGACTATCATAAATAAAAATTAAAAAAAAAAAAAAAAAAGAATCCAAGTGACACCAGGTCAGAAGCTTCATTTCTGTGTTAGGGTGAATATGACCTGCCAACCCATTGTACCTCAAGGAAGGCTGAAAGTCAACAGCACTCTCGGCCTGAAATATGTTGCCATTGCCTTCGGGACTATTTCAGAAAAACCATGTAGAGCCACCACTTTGAGCACCAACAGCAGACTCAACCCTACCCTGAGGGTATCAATGAAGACCAGTACACAGGAGGAGGAATGGGGCCAAGCAAATGATTTCCTTGGGCAACATGCGAACGCCAAGATGGCTGGCCAGGGTGACATTAAGACATCAGTGTCCAGTTCTTTTCATTACACAAGCAGAGATATTATGGCTGAAATTTCTTAATCACTTAAGATACAATCAAATTAAGATGCTTTCCACAAACAGATCAACTGTGGCTAACTGGATTATGGGTAGAAAGGACACTGGGAAGGGAATGTGGAAATACTGCTGACACCAATGAGCTGTGACATCTGCTGGGTACAGGAAACTGCTGGGGCCCTGCTAGAAGACCTTGTGCTGGACATTTACCTAAGGGTTGGTCCTCTCAGCTTTTTTATGCCTGGGGTATATTCTATCTGCTACATCTAGACTCCAGCCAAGAGTATGTTGGAACTTTGTTATCTGTACTGTGAAAATAAGCAAATTAAATCTTTTCAAACTATCTTTCATTCCCCAACCTGCTTCCTCCAATTACTCTTCCATCATAAAGCACAATTCATTATTAACAAGGACAAAAACACCATCATGAGTACAGTTCAAGCAGGGAAGTTCAAAAAGTTATGTGACTAAAGCTACTGCTGACGACTAACTGCAACATCTTTTGGGGCATCTAGTTGTATGCCAGAAGAGCCAGAGGTAAGAACTGCATAACCGAACTGTGGAGAATAATTTACATAAATATCTTACTTTCACTGGATGTGTTTTTTAAGGGGTGGGGGGTGTGGAGGGAGGTTCCATGCCCAGAGCAGAGCCCAACACAGGACTGGATTTTACAGCCCTGAGATCATGACCTGAGCAGAAATCGACTTGGGTGTTTAACTGGCTAAGCCACCCAGGAACCCCAAGACCTCAGGATACGTTTTTGTTCCCATTTCTCCCACTGTATGATCCTACCTAGCAAAGAGCCTAAGGTGATCATGGTTTCCAGTTAATACAACCCACTCAACAGCACACTTGTGGTTCCTTGCAAACATAGAGTGCAAACTATACAGGTGGTCACTTAACAATTAGGAGGATTGAACGTAAGGATTAGGATATGAAAAACGGGGGCAACTGAATTGACTTAGTAAGGCAAATACGTGAAGTGGTGATTACAGTTCTTTTGGTACACGTCTATGATCCTAGCCTTAGTCACCCATAAACTTTAAAAGTGAAAAGCCTGGCCATCTAGGTAGGGCTGAAGAGTACTTGAGTGTTCTATGTATTTCAGAATTACAGCATCCATGAGTAAAGAAGGCACACAGGTCATCAGTAAGTGAATTACTAATTTTCCTAAAGCTGGGCCTGGAAGCAATGTGTTCTGGATATGGAATTTTAGGCAATTAAAATCCCTCAGCACCTCACTTTAAAAATGAGTAATGATACAGCAAATCCCTTACAGACAGTTCATATCAGTGATAAGGACTGTGGATGTGCCGGGAAAAATACGAAAAATAAATATGTCAGCACTGAGATCTCTTTTGGGCCCTTTTAGTATCAGCCCTGAAGAACAGCAAAGCTGTCTTCTTCACTCAGCCCTTGGCATCATCCAGAAAGACTGCTCTCCTCCTCGACAGACTTGTTCTCAACAGGAGTACAGCTACCCTATTAGCCTCCATGACAACAATGACTCTGACTGAATAAACTTTATAGTTCTTAAAAGTCAGAATCAAGTCTTTAGATGATAATATTTTCCTAGAGCATAATGTACTCTTGATCACTAGTTTTTAGTATGTGACAGATCTTGCTCCAGATTTTAGGAATGGATTAGAAGTTTCAAGATTCATTATTTAGAGAATACTTTATTAGTTTCTGTAATCAAACCCATGTAGATAAGACCTTACATATTTAATACAGTGCGTTACCCCTGTACAAATGGAAAAAATTATGTTTAACATTTCTAGACCAATATGGCTGTTAATTTCTGTACAATGCCAACCCAACACGGTACAACTGGGATACTTTTTCCAAAGTTGACAGCACAGCTAAAGTTTCCAAAAATTCAAATTATTTATATATATATATGTATATGTATGTATATATATATTTATTTATTTATATAAAAAGACCAATAGCAGTATGTTATGCATCAATAGCAGCAACAGCTTTTCCAGGTTCTGCAGTCATCTGAACAAAATTATAGAGACATCCAGCACACTCCATTAATAAAAAAAGAAAAAAAAAGGGTAAAAAAAAAAAAACCCCAGAAAACAGCAAAGTTCTGTTACTGTTGTGGTACCTGGCACCATTTTTTTATTAGCTTCTCAATCATCATCTGGAAAGAAAACATTCTAGAATAACGTCATTAAAAACAGCTCTCATAAAGCACAGTCACTATTACGTATCATAAAGCAGGTACAAGATATTTTACATTCACAGAGGTATGATACAGTACTGTCCTACATCTATAATACTACAGGATACAATTAAAAAGGCATTATTTGAGACTTGATTCTACTTTTCCAGCAGAGGGCCCAAGGGATGGTATAACACAGCTCTGGTAAAGAAATGCACCTTCTTAGATAGGATTTCCTTCCATTAAGGGCACAGTTCTAGGTATCACTGCTCTTGATGAACATCAGCTAAAAACCGTTAAAACAAACAAACAAAAAAACCCCACTGGATTCATACAAAGATAACCCAGTGGAGGCAAGCCAGACTCAACCTAAATAGTATTTTACCCAATCTGTCATGTTTTAAGACATGACAACTCTGTGGAAGAAAGGAGACACCAAGTAGCACTTCAAAGCTTCGGGCCACAACTCAAACACAGCATCATTTCAAACAGAAGCAGTAGCCAAACCCTACCCGCTTGGACATGTCCAAGGAGGTGGACAGCGTATTTCATCACCTGCTCACTCATCCAGGAAGAGGGGGAGATCAGTGACTGTACTTTGATTGTGTTCAACTCAATCACAATGTTACAAAAATAGCAAGCTGCCATAATAAAAAATAAGGCTCCTCTATCCAGCACCAGTTATCTTCAGTTCTTGACCACCAAGCCCACAAATGCCACAATCACATCCAAAGAACATAAGGGAACAAAAAGACCACACCTGATGTCTTAGCTGGAATCACCATTGTTCAGGCTCAGCTATTCCCCAGCAGGGTTATTTTCCTCCTAATTCTGGTGTTTCATCTAACCATAGGGATTTCAGTTTTAAATGATATGCACTCAAGGAACATGTGCAGATATTTGTATATAAATTCTGCCTGAAGATGCATGGTCATCAACAGAGTGCGCATTATACAGTAGGTGCAAGCTGGCAAAGCCTCATTTTACTGGTGCAGCAGCTGTGTGTCCATGTACACTGCTCCTATGTCCCCTGTGCACCTCCCAGCTCTAGACTGGATAACGTCACAGACCATTTTACCCCTTTGGCTGCTGGCATTATCTGACTTCATTCTCCCTCGTTCCCCTCCCCCCTCCCCCACCCCCTGCAATAAACCACAGCCTTTATGATTTTGTTTCTTCCGTTTTGATGGCCTGAGGTTTGATTGGTCCAGTTCTAACAGGTTTGGTGGCTATGGTAGGTGCAGGAGGTGGCTTTTCTTCTACTTTTTCCTGACAGACACCAGGAGGGTCAGTCAGTGTTTCAGGAGGTTTACTTGAATCACTGTCCACTTTTGGAGCTTTGCTTCCTATCTGTTTGCTCTGTTGTTGTTCAGAGAAGAACCGCTGCGTGGACTGAAGAACCTCTGCTCTCTGCTTTGCCTTAAAAAATGAGAAACAATGACTGAGAACGCTGCAGCGTTAGCTAAGCCTGTCCGTCCATCTCCGTTCACTCTTTACCAACCACAAATCCATTTTCCCCATGTGTTTTGCCCAAACCAAAAGTACCTCAATGATCTTTCAGCTTTTAATGGATAGATTTCTTCCTATCTTGGCAAACATTCCATGTGATTTTTTTTAAACATTTGAAAACAATAGGACCACCTCCCACCACATTTTCAAAGTTTGCCCTCTTATAAAATAATAAGACAGAAATTGCTGTTGGTCTGTATCTTTTCCGGAATAAAACTTATTGATATCAAATTCTATTTAGGGAAGCTGCTCGCAAATTTGAAGACATATATATGTAACACTTAAAACTTCTAGTTATCAATATGTGGTCTACAATAAAACGAAAAGGAAGCACTTATATTGTGGCATTACCAACACCTAGGACCAAATGTCTTGTGGCTGAGTCCTCTTCCCACAGCTCTCTTCTGCAGGGGAAGAGCATCAGAAATTAGTAACTACAACTTCACTTGATCACTAAGTTCTGATAGCTCCTACCACATTCTGAGCTGGTAAAATAATTTCCTACGTTTATTGACTATGTGTCCCAAAGAATATACTTACGTCAATCTGTAAACTATACCACTGTAACGTACACAATTAAACCTTAAGTTTCTGTACCTCTTGCATATAACAAAGAGCCCTTCATGTTCTATAGGAAACCCGTACTATCCAAAGATCTAAAGCAATTTCAAGAAATTTTTACCCTCCCCCACCCCATTCTAAGCTCTAATGTCATTTCCAAAATGGGAATGTATGAAAATCAAGTGCCAAGGAGACAGAACAACAACTGGAAACCATGAACAAATAGTTTCCAAAGATTTCTACACATACAAGTATTTTTAATAGTTATGAACAGAAGGAAATCCTAGGCACACAGCCTTAATAAAAGTAGATCATATTTAACAAGAGTTCCACTGCAGAGTAGTTTTTAAATTTGATTATTCAGGATGAGAAATGAGGAATATCAATGTAGAAAGGAACTAGCCAGTCAACTAAATTTTCTAACAGGATTATCATAAACATGTTTCTAATTCAGAGTAAAGCATACTATGGACATTGCCCTGTTTTAAGGCAGCAAGCTTTTCTTTGTTCTAGTCTGACCTGATATATATCTGTGTGTGTGTGTGTGTGTGTGAATGTGTATACACACACACATACACACATACATATACATAGTGACGAAACAGGCAAAATTACTAAGACCTCTAAAGTCAAGTCTAAATACAGAATAAATGGATTCAGCTGGCTGTACAGGCAGACAGGTAAGGTTTACACTATGGAAACTGTCCCCACACAGACTCCTCAAGGCACTCTTCTGCATCAGCAAACCTCACGTTTACCAGTGCCTTTTATTATGAAGGATCCCAAAGTGCTTTTTTTCAGTTCTTCATCTATAACTGCACAATCTGTTGTGGTATACAGCCAACTCAAGTGGCAGGCAAAAAAAAATAAAACAAAACAAAACAAAAAACCAAAAACAAAAAACCAAAAACAAAACAAAAAAAAAGGTATGGAAACAGTTTGAGAAGAAAACTGTACCTGGATGACTCATGAATAAAGAAATAAAAATCAAGATAGGTAAAATCTCTTACCCACTCCAGAGTTTTCACATAACCATGATTTATATCTTAAGTCTGGGAAGGGGGAGGGAGGGATAAAAAAGAAAATAAAGGGAAAAAATGAAAGAAAATGGGGAAGCTTATAATAATCCACATTACTTTTTTGCTCTTCAAAAAAATGTAGCAGCTGAACTCAGATCTCCCTCAAATGTTTATTTTATAAGCAATTCACTTTGCCAGTTTAAAATGTTAACTTGTTTGCTAACTAGTTTCAAAAAAAACTAAAAAAAAAAAAAAAAATTAAAAATAAAAAAAAGGGGGGGGGAATAAGGGAGGAAAAAAAAAGAAATAAAAAAGAAAGGAATGAATAAACGTAGTTAGCTTAGTTAAATCAGCTAAGACAATGAATGCCTGGATATGTGGTTATGGGTCCAGAGGCATCTTAAGACATGGTTCAGAGACAGATTCTTGCTCTGTTGGCTGTTAACACTGTACTAACCTTCATGTCTTGTTCAGCCTTCAACGCAGCCTGGGCCTGATTACCTCTGACTCCAGATAGTGATCCACAAGGACCCCTGGCTACATGTGGCAAACGAGCATGGCTCATGAGGCCTGTGGTCAGCGGAGGAGGCATCTGACTGGCCAGTGCCATTGGCGGCCTCTGAACAGGCGCTGGGAAGGTGTTAGTATGTGGGGCTCTTACCAATGGAGGGACCAGGTTAGGCTGAGAGAGAATCTGAGTGAAAAAAACAAAACATACAACATTGAACTGTTAAAAAAAAAATTTTTTTTGTGCCAACTAGACCAGGTTGGCTTATCTCAGAGTAAATCTGTGCCCATTCTGCCAAGTGAAAGGAAGTGTAGGGATATGTGCCATTCTATTACAGGGACCAAGAACAAACAGGCCATGCTTGGAGAATCTAATAGAAAAATTAGGCAAAGCATGCTATGGCACTGCAATTTGATCTAGCATTTCAGCTACAAATTCTGAAGGGGAGATAGAAAAGCTATTAATTAGGATAATGTTTTTAAAAAAGATAGAATTGCAGAAAAGGCACACACTTATACCAAACATAATCTGAAGATAAATAAAAATAACACCAATTCAACAAATTGTTTTTTTCAGGAACCAATTCTAGTTTGTGATAGTTACTAGTTAGTCTTTCCATTCGATCAGCAAAGGGGAAGAGAAGCCAATGTTTTTACACATATATTAGAACATCTTTTGGAAATTTTACCTTAACTACACAGTTATCTAAAAAAACAAAAACAAAAACAAAAAACCAAAAAACAAAACAAAACACGACACAACAAAAAAAACTTTAGACCTAGAAAACTTTAAGCACTGGGACCCTTCTCAGAAAAGTCCACTTCTTCAAAAAATATAAAAGAAACGGGACTGAAGTGACCAGAGCTGTGTGGGGAATCTTTTGACTGTTTCTCTTGTCTGCTTTAGAAATAGACGGTTACTACCTATATCTCGCTAAAAACTGCTGAGAATATATATGAATGTTATAAATGTACTGTTAAATAAGAAACTGTTTCTCATTAAAAACTATGTCTCTAAACTAGTTATAATATGGCAAGATTATGAAATCAGAGAATTAGCCAGAATAGCAATTCATTTGCAAGTAAATAATACTCATTTCTCACTCGTATCTGCCCACCTGGGGTGCAAACTGTGTAGGAAATGGTTGTGTCATTCTCACAGTGGCAGGGGCTGACTGGAACTGCTTCTGATAGACAATGCTGTTCATTTTGCTGGACTGGCTGTTCGGACTTGTGGAAGTAGCCCTTGGAAAAAAGCCATCACTGGTCAGTACAGTAGTGCCAAATAAATAATGCTGTTAGATTTTGAGAGACATTGCTCTTGGTAGATTCTTCATATGTGGTAGCTGATAAAAATTTACCAAAGTGAGTTACCAAACATTATGGTAGTGGGGAGACAGTGGAGGGGCAGAGGTGAGAAAGAATACTAGCTAGATTTACCCTGTATTTAAAAAAAAAAAATCTTAATATAGTGTGATATACATTCTTAATTAAATAGCTTAACATTTTACATAAAGCTCTAAGAACGTCTTGTGCTTACCACAGGCCTGGTGACATAGTAAGTATCTAACAAACAAACTGTGCTTAGTTGTTTGGAAATTCAAATGCCCATTTTACCGGAAGGGACTAGATGTTGGTGTGGTGCTTCTACCGCTGATTGGCGGTGTGCCTGGTTTTATGTCAATGCCACTTCCGAAGGCCTTCAGTTCCATTTCAGACATCTGAGAAAACACACAGGGTGGATTTAGCATTTCTGGAATTCCATAAGCTAAAATGCTATGCTTAGTATTCGAAATATGAATATTTATTCCAGCAACGGGCAAAGAGCCTTAGTACAAAAATCCTGTAATTAAGTTTCAAATACCATGGAATTATTAAAGCCAATTTGTGGGTGAAAAGAGATTGTGTAAACCCAATTCTGCCACAAAATTTGTGATTTTTTTGTTATTAGGTAAAAACCAGAGGAAGTGAAACACATTAAAAAGTAAATTTAAAGTAAACAAAACAAAACACAAAAAACATTGGGGCTTGGGGTGCCTGGCTGGCTCAGTTGGTGAACTGTGCAACTCTTGATCTCAGGGTTGTGAGTTCAACCCCCATGATGGATGTAGAGATTAATCTTTTAAAAACTTTAAAAAAATCTTAAAAAAAAAAAACAAAAAAAACCCTACCACCCTGGAGGATGGTAAAAACTGGTGCATTTACAGATACACAGATACATATATCTAAGCATATGGCCTTAAATTCTCAGAGAAATTGGTAAATTTTTCACTTACTTTTCCTGTGGTTGCGATCATGCTATGCTGTGTTCCAGCAGGGATCAATCCTCTGAAAGGCTGGCTTACTTGTGCAGGACGACTCAGGCTCTGGGCCTGGGCCTGTGGGGTGGTATGCTGTAATGGGGGCTGAAGAGTCTGTGGCAGAGCAATTAAAGGCTGCCCCGTAGATCCAAAATTAGGCAATGAAAGCTGGGATGCTGGTAAAGGTACTGTAACCTAAAAAATAAGTGAACAGAAACTGCAGCAATTCACTTATACCTGTTGTCTGTATATCCCTGTAACACTAATAGTTCTTCAAAAAACTTTTGAATAACATTTTAAACAGCATACATCAATCTATTAATAAATTTCACATATAATCTTTTACTTAGTAACTACCTCCATGCTTTCATTAAAGGTGTAATAACAAAACAGATTAGTAGTGCAGACACTATGTAACCAAAATCATTATGACTATCTTTGAAAAACTCCATGGTTATGTGTCTAACAGACCCGTAATACAACAATAGTTATGGGATACAATTAAGGAAAGTAGTGATGTTACAACTTCCCAAACAGACATTTCTATACTGTTTTCATGTCTGATCAAAATGAGCTCTGACAAGGAGAAAAATTAACCTTTCCATTTTTATACAAACAGTATTTGATTTGAATGGCAATAAGGTAATAAATACATGTATAAATTTTCACCCCTAAAATAGTCACCAGAATTCGTTATAAGACATTGACTAATGGTTTGTCTCTCTCCTTCAGTCCTCCATGAATTTTTAAAAATAGATTAATGACATGCTAAGAGATAGTGCATGTCTGTCATTTACACAATTCACACTCTGCCACACCGTTCAAAGTATTTTATTAACCAGTGTGGTGGTCCTTAGCCTTCCTTCCCTTCTAGCACAGATGGGTAAAGTTGCCTCTCTTGCTTATATGCAACTATATATCCTAGACAATGTTTCTCGAACTTTTATATTCATGGAATCCTTTGTTAAAATGATTACATGGAAACCAGTTTGAAACAAAGAGCCAAAAAGCAGAAGTGACTGAAGTGGGGTTGAGCAGGTTCCACCACTAGTGGACCCCATAGAATTCCTAGGACACCTCAGGGGAAAGTATGAAAACCACTGCATATTCTCCCCATCTTGGTTCCATTTAAGCTACCAAGCAACAACTAAAGCAATAATAATAATAATAATAATAATAATAATAATAATGAAGAAAATTGAGGAAATTTACCATGCCATAGTTTACCTGCTGGAGAGCACTTGGTGACTGGGCAGTGTTATAAAAATTTGTCTGACCAGGCTGTTGTACTTGTCCAGAATAAAGATTTGAAGCCTGGGTAAGATTTGCTCTAGCCTAGAAAAGAATTTTGTGAGAAAATAGCATTAAGATTGAAAAACTACCAATTCAGACATCCAGGGTGTGGCTTCAAAGCACTCTAAGAATTTTAGTATTAGATAGAAAGACCCTGGTTTTTCTCACCATGTCTTTTAACATTTTTTCTTTAAAAACTGTTTCCTTACATAATGTGCTACACAGGAATACAGTGATAGTGCATGATTCTAGCCCCTTTGTTACTTCTTACCTGGAGAAGATGTGTATCAATTAGTTGGGAACCTCCGAGTCCTGATGCCTGACCCAGCTGATGTTCATACAATATAGGAATAGGCTGTGTATTTGAAGTTTGTTGAAAGGCAAGACCGGATTGTGCCTTTGCAAGTTCCTGGTGTTGGACAGCTGGAAAGTTGTGGATGGCAGTACCAGAAAGTACCACAGATGGCTGGGACAGGCTGCTTTGCATAAAGGCTGGCTGAGATCTATAGGGGTATTGAAGAGAAAAGACGTGTGTTAGTAGTCAGTTCTATTTTGGAATCTGGAAATCTTGGGAATGAGTATCCCAAATGACCAAGTATTCTACTAAACACAATTAAGAAGAGAGATAGAGTATACGGTGTCTAAGGCATTTGTTTCATGAGCTAGAGCCCCATACATAACAAAGTTCTAGGAAAAGGGTTGCTTTTCCGGAGAAACTAACAGGGTTTTCTCCTCTTTTTTATGTGTTCACTAGCAAGCTCAGAAACAAATCTGTTTCTCTTTGGTATTGACATCTTATTCAAATTTATAACACTAAAAGCTGATTTTATTATTTGTATTTCATTACTCCCTCCATATACACACACACACACATATATGTGTGTGTGTATATATATATATATATATATATATATATATATATATATATATATAAAGATTTTATTTATTTGAGAGAGAGCAAGCTGGAATGAGTAGGGGGAGGGTCTGAGGGAAAGGGAAAGGATCTCAAGCAAACTCTGCGCTCAGAGCCTGACACGAGGCTTAATCTTATGACCCTGAGATCATGACCTGAGCCGAAACCAAGCAATGGACTCTGATTGAGCCACCCAGGTGCCCCATATATTTCCTGTAAAAGATCTCAAGACTTCTATGAAATGAAGCAGAGTAGTAATTCACCATCAGGATCACTCATAAAATTTCTACTTTTATTGAGGTATAATTGACATATAATATTGTATTAGTCTCAGGTTTACAATATAATCAATTAATATTTATATGTTATGAAATAATCACAGTTTAGTTAACATCTGTCTCAATAGTTACAAATAAATCTTTCTTTTTTTTTTTTTCAAAAAAATCTTTCTTTCTTGTGATGAGAACTTTTAAGATATACTTTCTCAGCAAATTTCTTTTTTTATTTATTTATTTTTATTTTTTTTATAGAGGAAGAGAGTGAAGGGAGATGAGGGGCAAAGGATGAGAGAATCCCAAGGAGGCTCCATGCCCAGATTTGAGGCTGACACCAGGCTTGATCTCACAACCCTGAGATCATGACCTGAGCTGAGATCAAGAGTCTGATGCTTAACTTACTGAACCATCTAGGTGCCCCTCAGCAACTTTCAAATTCACAACACAGTATTATGGTGAAGGGCATAAACTGCTAGTTATTTATAAAGTAAGTCATGGGGATGTAATGTACAGCATGGTAACTACAGTTAATAATACTGTATTACATATTTGAATGGTTTTTAAAAAAATACAGTGCTGGAATCTAACTCGAGACTACCCTTTTACCTCTGGAATGGGGGCCTTCAACAAGCTATACTTTTAAAAATGCTAAAATAAAAGAGTTACTAATCAAAGTAGTGGATTAAAGATAGTATCATCCATAAGTAACATTATGCTTTGTTAAAATTGACATATGTGGCAGAAACAAAAGCCATTGAGCAGGAGTGCTGGCCTAGGGTCACAAGCAATCTTTATACTGTGTATGTGTCAAATATAAAATGGGAAAACATAAGCATACTGTTATAAACTACCCAGTCCTAAGATTCCTGGGTGATGCAGTTGATTAAGTGACTCCTTGGATCCAGCTCAGGTTGTAGTCTCAGGGTCCTGAGATAGAACCCTGTATCGGCTGGGCAGCATGGGTGGCTCAGTAGTTTAGTGTCGCCTTTGGCCCAGGCGTGATCCTGGAGATCTGGGATTGAGTCCCACATCAGGCTCCCTGCTTCTCTCTCTGCCTGTGTCTCTGCCTCTCTCTCTCTCAGTGTCTCTCTTGAATAAATAAATAAAATCTTAAAAACAAAACAAAACAAAAAAAACCCTGTGTTGGGTTCTGTGCTCAATGTGGAGTCTGCTTTAGACTCTTTCTCCTCTGTCCCTTCCCTCTACCCCGTGTGCTCTCTCAGTAAAATAATCTTTAAAAAAAAAAAAAACCAAATAAATAAATAAATAATAATAATAATAAAACAAAGACATAAACCCACAACTACTCTGTCCTGGGAGAAGTTAGTTCAAGGATTCTGTATTAATAAACACTATGCTGATGAGGTTGAGAGCAAGACTAGCAGAATGATGTGACAGGGATACAAACAACTGCTTTCAGAGTCTAAACTGGCACTTTCCAATACAGCTGTCATTAGTTACAATTATACATACAGCTTACATTATCTTTCTATAGAACAGGCCTGTCTTAAGAAGTACATCTTTCAAGGCAATCATTAAAATGGAGATGGATTACAGGGGCACTTGTGTGGCTCAGTCAAGTTAAGCGTCTGCCTTTAGCTCAGGTTGTGATCTCAGAATCCTTGGATAGAGTCCCACATTGGGCTCCCTGCTCAGTGGGGAGTCTGCTCCTCCCTCTTCTTCTGCCCCTTCCCTGGTTTGTGCTCTCTCCTCCCTCCCTCACTTTCTCTCTCAAATAAATTAATTAAGTCTTAAAAAAAAATAAATTGGCTGAAATGACCAGAAATTAAGTTTCAGGACATAATCAACATGCTTATCATTTAAAGGAATTTTGTAACAGGATCATCCTAGCTTCTGGGGGGAAAAGAAAGAACAGTAGGGATATGTCAAGAAGGCTCAGTAATTACAAAAGCATGTACCTATATGGTTGAAGTGAAGAGGTGAATAACTCCTGAGCCTGGGAAACAGCAGGTCCAGCACCCAAACTCAGTGGGGCCTGATGCTGTCCTTGTAGTGGTGCATAAATAGGGATCGGGATTTGTTGAACTGAAGCTGGCTGCAATGCAAAAAAATATGTGAACACCATATACACAAATCACAGCATTCGGGAAAATAAAAGTTTGAGATATGAAAAGAATAAAGACTAATAAAGGATATGTTTATATCAACTCCCTTTTAAAATAAAACCAAATGTAAGCATCTAAAATTTCCTTTCAATACATTATTTATTCTACATTGTTAGTCATTAAGTTTTGACAAATTTGGGAGTTTGAAAATTTTGCCAATACATATCAAGGTAATCATGGATCGTCCCATGTTGCCAATAGATGATTTTAACTTCAAAGAGCCTTTATTTGTAGCCCAAGATAACTGTTACACCTTTAGCATGACAAGAAACAAATACAGGATGAGAGAAGTCCATGGTATTTACCTGTGAAAGACCTGGTTGGAAGCCCTGCTGCTGAGCCAAGGATGGTGGAGCCAAGCGTGCATGTTGGGTATTGAATAAATGACTTGTGTCCATATAGAAAGCAGGGATTTGAGCTATAGACCACCAAGAAAAAACAAGCAGTTTTAAGTATCTAAGCTTCAAAATTTTCCGAATAGTAACTAAAAACCAAGTTTTGTAGCAGATTTCAAATTAAAAGAGCCCTCTGAAAATTAACACAGGCCAAGGAAAAACTAGAAAGACACAAAATTTCTAGCAGTTATAAGCAAATTAAAACAATATACCTCTAGTACAGTTGACCCTTGCAAACATTGGTTTGAATTGCAAATTTTTTTCAAATAATTCACTGAGGTATTGTAAATGTATTTTCTCCTTATGATTTTCATGGTAACATTTTCTCTTCTCCAGCTTTATTATAAGAATGTATTGTATAATACACGTAACATACAAAATATGTGTTAATGAACTGTTTATGTTATTAATAAAACTTCTGGTCAACAATACGCTATTTGTAGTTAAATCTGGGGAAGTGAAAAGTTAAATGTGGATTTTTGACTGTGCAGTGTGCCGGCATTCCTAACCCTTGCATTGTTCAATGGTTAGTTGTATTTGTTGTGAAGGTATGGAAAAACAGACGCTCAGATACTGCTAATGGAATACAAACAAGTGAAATCTGACACGAGCTTCTAAAAGTGAAAATGAACCTACTGGTTTACCAGCAAATCTACTCTAATTTTCTATCTACTTACTAGAATTTAACAAAATATTTCAGAGGAATTGGCATTTAATAACAAAGTATTTGGTATAGATTCTTAACGGATCTCTATATATTACATAAACTATATTGTGATTTGCTGATTTCATATGATAGTATTATGTTTTGGAGAACTTCCCGTATTCTTTTTAACTTATCACTACTATAAACAATAACTGCAATGAATGAACACTCTATGTCTCTGAATAAAAAGGAAGTTTATCTATATGATAAGATTCCTATGAAAACGGTTACTACAGTTAAGTATGTACACATAGAGATATTTTTCTAAAAGAATTATGTCAATTTATATACTCACCAGCAATACGCCTTAAAAAACTGCTAATAATAACTGCGACCCTTAGAGAAACTGGGCATTATCGATCTTTCTACTAGGTATTATCAATCTTTCTAATATTTCTCACACAGAAAGGCAAGAAATTGCCTCACTGTTCTTTTATTTTGAATTTAAATCATTAGTGAGTTTGAATATTTTTCAAGTATTTACTATTTAAGATTAACACTGTGATATTTAGCAGGATAACTTATCCCAATACCTCCAACATATAATTTTTTTCTTCTTTGCTCATCTTAGGTTCATTCTTCCCTATGAATTTTACTATCGCTTTATCAAGTTTTAGATAACAAAGTATTATAACCTGACTGGAATAGCATTAAGTGTATAAGAGTTACTTTGCAAATTAAATTCTAGGAGGAAACAAATCTGCAGAGCAGATCAAAAAATACTTAACTTGAAAAAGAGAAAAAAAATATTTTAAAAAGTCTTCATTTTCTAAATTCCTTATACCCAATCCTAAAAATCTTACCTGCTGCAGATTGAGACACATAGACTTGTGGACTCTGTTGTTGCTGGGCAATAAGGGAAGGCATACAGCTCAACTGTGAAAAATGACTTGCAGAAGGCAGGCTGCTTGTCTGTAATTGCTGGGGTTTCACTTTACAAATATTAGGAGGGTCTGATGTGGTTGTAGATTTTGTACTCAAAGAAGAGGTAGTATATGTACCAGCTCCTATATGCGGGAGAGGGAGAAAGGCAGATATTTTAAAGTGCCACTGTTCTACACTGTAAAACAACTCAAATGCCAGCTGGACACTGGAAAATTAATGTTTATGCCCTGCATGTACTTACCCCATACTTAAGTAACAATCACCAATTGTAAACAAGACTATAAAACCTGGAGAAATATATTAAATAGAAAAATGCAAAGAGAAGGAAATTAAAAAATAAAACTCACAAAATAAGGTGGCTAAGAGCCTACAGGGTTGTTATAGTTTAGCCTCAAGCTAATAGTTTTTTAATCGTCACAAAGACAAGGATGGTCAAGCGCTTCATTCATTTATAGCTAGGCATAAAAGTAACAACATAGAAGGACAAAATGCTGCACCTTAGGAATATTTAAGAATGCAGGGGTGCCTGGTTGGCTCAGCCGGAACAGCACTGACTCCCGATCTTGGAGTCATAAGTACAAGCCCCACACTGGGTGTAGAGATTGATAAATAAAATAAACTTAAAAAAACATGTAAATAGACCTGAGGAGATCACAACTGCTCCTAAAAAGTCATGTAAATTAAAGGTTAGATTTTATTCTTCTTTCCAGAAACATACCTTAAGGGTAATCTTAAGAGCTTCATTATTTAGGAATAAATATTTAAACATCTACTAAGTCAGGTATAGACATAAGAACACAGAAAAACAAAGCACTGAACCTTAATAATAATTAATGTAAAGGGGCCTCCTCCTAAATAGCCATATAAGCTTAAAGCTACAGTTAGTTCTTTCTCTCCTTGTATATATACCAGCAAAAAAAAGGTGTATAATAATGCCTTAAAAGGAAAATAAAAACAAGTTTTTTTTAATTTAATTTATTTAATCATGAGAGACACACAAAGAAAGTCCAAGACACAGGCAGAGGGAGAAGTAGGCTCCCCGCGGAGAGACTGATGTAAGATTCAATTCCAAAACCCCGGGATCACAACCCGAGCCAAAGGTAGATGCTCAACCACTGAGCCACCAAGGCATCCCTAAAGAAAACCTATTAATAAATAAGTAGAATTATACAACTTAAGATCTAGAAGGGTCACATAGTTCTGTTGATCTGTGGGTGTTAATGACGGTAATAATACAGTGAATGGCAATAGTCCTATCAGATTAAAACGTGAGATGCAGTCATTATTTTCAGACTTCAAATGATGTTTTATCTAAGAGAGAACTAAGGTCAAAGCACCTTTGTTCTTCCACTTGAGTCTCCACCAGTAGGATAACTGGGCAAGAAGTATAAAAATTTATCCTAGTCAAGCAGAGTGGGGAAATCAGACCTGGAAGAAAGGAAGGACACTTGACCCATGAACAACACAGATTTAAACTGTGTGTGGGTCTACTTACATGCAGATTTCTTTTCAATACAGTACAGTACTGTAAATGTATCTTCTCTCATGATTTTAATACCATTCTTTATCTACATTATTGTAAGAATACAGGCTATAATAAATATACAAAATATGTGTTAATTGGCTATGTATGTTATCAGTTAAGGCTTCCAGTCAATAGTGGCTGTTGTGGGGTGGGGGGGGGGGGAGGAGTCAAAAGTTATAACCAGGGGAAAAAGTTATATTCCATTTTTGACTGCATATGTGTATTGGCAGCTGTCAGTTCCCTTAACCCCCTGCATTGTTTAAGGTTCAACTGTGACTGAACCTTCCCAGTCCCTTTATTTCCCAATCTCCCCACATTACTCTACTCCTGCTTGCTTTATAGCCCCAACCCCTACGCACCCAATGACTGGGGCCCAAGCTAGTAAACATTATGAAGATGTCTTGCAAATTCGTGGTAGGGAATGCATGAAAAGAGGGAAGAGAAGTGGAACACGCTCTTTGATTTGAATATGTGTGTCTTAATATATACTTTTCATCCCATATAACATCAAAATAACCATAATACATCCCAAAGACCAATTCTTTTGGTACACAATGCCAGAATAGTGAAAAACAATAATGCAATCACTAAATGAAAACCAGTCAGAAGGTAAAATCTGTCCTGGATAGATCTCGTTATCTGTTGGGAAAGTAGCTTCTGCTGCTTTCGAAATATTAGAGAATATTGGGAAAATTTGAAAGGAAATTTGTTTTCAACAGAAGAAACATTGTTATACATATGGTAAAAGGGTGTACTTTCCTAGAGTCAACCATTTTAGAAATGTAATTATTTAAAAACCGTAAAGCCCCCAAATGAGATATAGTTTAATGAAAAGATTATACGTTAGTGAAATATTTAAGGAAGAAAAGCACTTTCTAACCTGGGATGTTGATGGATTCCCTTTAAAAACAAACAAAAACCCAATAAATATCTACTCAAATAAGAAACTGGAAATTCTCTATCCCTAACCCTTCACTAGAAAATATATGTCATCCCAATAGATTTAGGCCAATAGCTCCCTCAAATTAGATACAGACCACAAAAATTTACAACCTGTGTGATTCTGTTTTGAGTTGGACTAATTATAATTAGCTGTATAAGAGTTAAACAATAAAAATCAAAAGGTGAATTCTACAGAAAAATTTAGATGGATAAACATCTTTTCACCAACTACTTATTAATATCTATAATGGGGAGAGGAGCATGACACAAAGGGCAGGGCATAGGGGTGGGCAGAAGGTCCAGCAAGCAAAATTTTAATAAGCCATCAAAAACTATTTGTTTAAAATTAGGAGAGGGTTAAGAGAGGGGAAGGCATAAGAATAGCAAGAGCTTACTACAAAATAGCTGATAATTAGATCTTGTGAAGTCTTATACATTTTATAAATAGTAAGTTTGGGGGGGATAGTAAACAGGAAAAGATCATAAGAAATTTTAAATAAGATATTTAAAGGAAAGGTACCAAAACCTTCTACCTGATAGTGATGTTGTGGGAGTGACTGAAGCAACAGGAATCTGAGGCATTGATGCGCTTGAGAATGAGTTGTAGTTAGCAGTGCTTGGTCCGCTGGCACTACTGCTGACTCCACTTGCAATTGGAGGTGCTGTGGAAGTTACTGGCGATCCCTTCTCCCTTACATTTGGAGAATTCTCCCATGCCTTACGTGCAGACTCCATCTGCAATAAAATGGACATTGTCTTAAAGCAAAACAAAACAAACAACAAAACAACAAAAACCCCCAAAACACACCAAACAACCTGTAACACAATATATACATACACAAACATACATACATGTGTATATATATCTCAATTCCAAATATAAGCTTTCAAAACACTGAAAAAAGACAAGATTAGGATTCCTAAGGCTTTCCAACCTTTCACTTTGCCGTTTATCTTTCTTTGTTCCCTTATTCTAATTGGGAGGCAGTGAACTATGTCTCTAAAGAGAGCTTGTTGACAGCTCTGGCAAAGAAGTTAGCAAAATATAAAGTCAGTGCTCCTGTACCCTTGTGGTGAGTAAGGAAACAGGAAGGTCATGCCTCTTTAGGACTAACCAAAGGCCCTGACTCCAGGGGGGAAGGGCACTAAAAGGCCCTCCATAAATACTCTATTCCTTCCATTCTCTCTCTATAAGGTAGCAGTTCTCGAGCAAATATCAGGTACCTTTTGTTTGGCTGTTTTATGTTCAGTGTTTTAAACGGCAAAGTAACCAGATAGGTTTTAGGCTTGGGTGCAGAAGAAATATGTCTTGTTCTACATCCAGATTTCATCAAGCATTTCAGATACTGACTATTGCCATTTGTACTTGTGGCTAAGAGGTTTTAGCTATAGTGTCCTTGTTTTTTAAAATGCAGAAACAGACTG
The DNA here is from genome assembly GCF_905146905.1 of Nyctereutes procyonoides. Lineage (NCBI taxonomy): Eukaryota > Metazoa > Chordata > Mammalia > Carnivora > Canidae > Nyctereutes > Nyctereutes procyonoides. The sequence goes on from NW_026575044.1 coordinate 186,393, forward strand.
AGGTGCCTGAGTGCCTCAGTCAGTTAAGCACCCAACTCTTTGTCTTGACTCAGGTCATGATCTCAGGGTTGTTGGACAGAGCCCTATACTGAGCTCTGCGCTCAGCTCACTCTGCTGGAGATTCTCCCCCTCCTTGTGCCCCCTCTGCCCCCAGCTTGTGCGCCCCTCCCCTTCTCTTTCCAAGACAATAAAATCTTTTTTAAAAATATAGAAACAGATCTATCTAGACCAGTGCTATTCAAAAGACATATAAATGCAAGTCATATTATAATTTTAAATTTTCTAATAGCCACATTTTAAAAAATAAAGAGGTAATACTAACTTGATAGCATTTTTAACCCAAATTTTATCTACAATATAACTTAAACCTGTAATCAACACAAAAGTTGACGTTTTAACTTTAAATATTAACATTTCAGATCTGGTGTCTATTTTATTTTTACACGCTTACAGCGCATACTTCAACTTAGATTAGCCACATTTAAGCACTTACTAACTACACGTGGCTAGTGGATCCTAAACTGGCAGGCACAGATGTAGATCCTCAACAGGAAGTGAACAGATACATAGACTTTCAAGTTTTTAGATCTACTAGTTAAAAACAGGAAAACAAACCCAAGGTAAACTATAAAATTCAGCTGCAAAAAAAATCCAGTAACAATCTTTAATGCCATAGTTAGGAAGCTGTCAGTCCTTGAAGCACCAACTGTAAAATTTTTCACCTTATTTTAATTTTAAGAATGAGAAATAATTACATATCTTCCCTGCTTTCTTGTTAAAACACATAGTACATATAATCTAACTTTTTCTTAGAGGAGTAATACCATCACTGTAATACCAAAACACTGGGACGTTTTTATGATTGCTTGAGTCTTCTCATAATCACCTTGCTACTTTCAAATGTGTTTTATTTTAAAATAAGAGTCTTGCGGGGGGGGGGGGGTTGTAAAAAAAAATTTATGAAGTTAGAGAAAATGCAATTTGCTTGTACTGTCTGAGATTCTATGGTTTAGAGCAGTTTTATAGAGCACACAATGCCTTTTATACTAATTCTATTGTGTTGGGAACATGTCAATTATAGCTAATCAAACTTGTATAATATACAGGCCACACACATTTGGCTTCATTTCATTTCTTTAGCAACAAGGAAATTTCAATTCTCTATTTTTGGAAAATCAAGGACAAGTACTACTATTTAATTATACCTAATCTTCCCCTTGACAAACACGCTGTCAATAAAATCCACCCAATAAAACTTTTCTATACTTTATATATTATCCAAATAGAGAGATGTCAAAGAAATATAAAAAGTGAAGAAATTAGAGAAATTTTTATGCTAATGAAATTTAATTTAAATTCACCTTAATTCTAAATGTATATAGTTCTTCTTGGAATGTTAAAAACATTAGGCAAGGCTGAATGGGTTCTCTGAAGAATTAACAGCTGGCCTAAAGAATAATTTATGATATTCTATTTGCTTATGTGAAACTGGACTAGCCTTGACTAGCATATAGTCAAAACCACACATAAGACACAGTAGGAGACACGGACTGAGACAGTCACTCCCAAGGGAAAACCAGAAAGATCGAACAGGAACTGGGAGGAGACTAAGGAGTGGGCAACGACTGGGCCTGACACAAAGTACAAGCGGTTGTCTCATAAAATTTTACTTTCAAACTTCTAGAAGTGAACGTGAACGTTCATTCAAAGATTCACTATCAACCAATGCAGCATTAGGAAGTCCTGCTAATAGAGGTTAAATACTTGCCCAGATTATAAAACTGAACAAACATCACCAATGGGATAAATCTATGCACTTAAAAAAAGAAATTCACTAAATTTCATGCCATTTTTGCTAACCACTGACTAATCTGGAGGTGAACAACAGATTTAAAATTCTCTCAAATAACCCAACTTAAAAAAAGCATAACACAGCTCAATATTATAAACACAACAGGAGGGGGGAAAAAAGCCTACATGCATCTCTTGATATAAAAAACACATGTTGTCTATAATCTCTTTTGCCCTCTTATTACAAAATTGTCCAAAAAAATCAGATCAAAATCACCTCCATTAAATCAAGAGGTATCTTCATAAAATATTCCTTTAAAAAAAAAAGATTTTATTTATTTATTCATGAGAGACAGAGAGAGAGAAGAGGCAGAGACACAGGAAGAGCGAGAAGCAGGCTCCATGCAGGGAGCCTGATGTGGGACTCGATCCTGGGTCTCCAGGATCAGGCCCTGCCTGTGCTGAAGGCTGCGCTAAACTGCTGAGCCACTCAGGCTGCCCTTCATAAAATATTCTAATTATTACAAAGCATTCATTTAATTCACACAACTTACAAGAAAGACAGAAAATTAGCAGTCTTATCATTATGGGACCATAGGATAAGAAAAAACATGCAAGACACCGTGCCAGTTGGTTTGTTTTGTATACAACTAATATATCCAAAACTTAAGGTCTCTAAGGACTCAGTATAAACATGAAATATTAGTGCTTTCCTATATTTTTAAGATAAAATTCACAAGTGTAACAGGCCTCCCTTTAAAATGGTATTAGAAGTTAATAAAATGTTAATATATAATTTGACATAACTCTATTTCCTCAGCTTAGTATTGTTGCTTACCATACAAAACGAGTAAAAATACCAAGAGTATTTTTAACTTATGCCCCCTTGCATGCAATCATCAAGGACTTTTAGAGAAGGATGTTGTACATACCTTGAAGGTGAGGCTGAAAGTAGTGGGAGGAGCTGAAGTTAGGCTGGAGCTCTGTTGTATAGTCTCCCTCTTAGGGAGGGGGAGGGTGTTGGGCAGGGGCACCTGAAAAGGTAGGCAACACATATCATAATCTAACTAAGTCTGCTACAAAAGCCCCACTACAGACAACACTAATTGTACTGGTCTAGGGGTATTTTTCATCAGAGCCAAAAGGAATATTTGATTACTTAGAATTACATTGTGTCTGCACTAATTGATAATTCTGGATATCTTAGAGAAATACTACCTGCTTTTTTATGCATATAATTACAGAAAAAGAATCTGTCCCAAATATAAGGTATATACTTGAAGGCACTGCCTCATATATTTTAATGTGTATAACAGTCACCTGGGATGTTATTAAAGTGCAGATTCTGGTCAGTTGGTATGGGGGATAAGGCCTGAAATTCTGCATTTCAAATGAGTTCCCAAGTGATGCTGATACTGCTGGTCCATGGACCATACACGGTGTAGCAAAGCTCTAAGGAATACAATTTCCACCTTTAAGATTCTATCAGAAGCATTTGACACAGTACTGCAAATATTAGAAGTTAATCTCTTTCCTGCGATATAGCCAACATTCTTGTAACTAGACTAAAGAACAGAAGTAAAATCGGGAGGGAAGTATGGAATATCGCACCACCCTGTTACACTAAACAACTGCTTCCTGGTAGTTATAACATGATTATGGCGAATATTTTTAAAAACATGAAGATATTAAGATACTCAGATTTCGTTTTTCCCTCTAAGTCTCTGGATCTTGAAATTTTATTATGTACTATTGTATGACTGATTCTAATGGTTCACTTAGTTATTCTTAGATAAAATGAGATGCTTGGAGGTTATATGGTAATCACTTTGTGGTACTAGGGAGTATCTAACACAGATTGATAATATATGGACTACTTAACAGAGATTATATATGAATATTCAAAAACACCACCAGCATTTAAATCTTCAAGATACTCAAGATTCAAAATGATTGTAATAATAGGTAACACTAAGCAATAAAGAGCCAAATGAAGATCCTTAAAGAGTAGATTAAACTTTGATGAGGGATATAAGCCGTAATCAAGAACAGGTTTTTCAAAAGACAAAAAATCTATGCATAAAATGGAACCCTCAACCACACTAAGGATAAAAAAGAAACCTTTCAAAAGGTCGTAAAATTTTTCCCATGTATGACATTTATTTTTAACACTAGTTAGTTCAGAATCAACACCACACTTGGCACAAATACACACCACTGTGAAATCATTTCAAACTGATGACCATTTATAATGTTCCCTGACCCAAACTGGATGTTTCTGTTTTCAAACATGCTCTGGAGACACAGCTAAAAATTAAATGCAGACTATTTGCTTAGATACAAGAATGGTGTCTCCCCTTCAGTTATCCTGCATGCATAAGTTATATTACATTTTAATTAGATCACACAGAAACCATTAAAACACTCATATGGATATTTTCAATCACATTTAAGTACTGAGAATAATGATTTTTCCTTATTTGTATTTCATAAATCACATTTAGAGAGTAATTTGGCATAGAGCATCGTATACTTTCTTGAAAAAGTGACACCTAAGAAATACTATATTTTTTAAATGAGAATACACAGGTAAAATTAAACTTTATTGATGCATTACTGATTCAGCATTTGATAACTGACATAGTGGCATGGACTCCCTGATCATTGACAGGGAGTCCTTTTACCCTTCCTAATTTCCCATTACTTCTTACAGGAAGCTAAATAATTTTAGGATTTCCTCCAAAAGGTCAGGGGGAAAGGATTTGGCACATTGAGTGAAATTCTACTACATCTGAAAGCTAGAGAAATTCTATGAATTGGCTCCTACAAAGCTCTCCCACCACAAAGAGAAACTGTACACTTGCTTTTGTCTCTTCCTCCATCCTACAGCCTGACAACAAAGTTGGATTTAACTACCCTAAAAGCATCTCACATCTCTACAATTCTATACTCGATGCTAGAAGGAAGCATAGACAGCATAAGAAAAATGCTGTAAGACATAAAATTCTCCTTCTCAAAATGATATAGAAAGCTATATTTAAAAAAGGGAGCAGCTGAGCAAATTTCTACCACATCTCCAAAACAAGGGCCATCCATGTAACTTCTAAAGTGGTCTTCTACAGAGGGTTACCTAACTTGTCTGGGCTTACAATTTTTTGTCAGTCAATGAACAAGGCAAAATGATGGACTGTACTGCCTTAACATAATCTTTAATTATAACATGGACATTCCGGAAAACTACAGCCAAATTTACATGACTTACTATCACTTTTTAACACAGCATTTAAGAGTCTGAAGTGCTTACATATACATTTCAGCTCAATCTTCACAACAGGCATGTTGCTAAGGTACAGAAAGATTTTTTTTTAAGTTCAGAAAGAAACTTGGTAACACTCTTTGTTGAGTGACTTTTTTATTGCATTGTAAAAAGTTTTCATTTAAGAACACCAATACCAACAAAATAAATTACTGAACCTGAAGAATGTGGGAGGGAGGAATAAAAATTCTTAACGAAACCAAGTTAATAGGATTAGTACTTATGAAACTGAGCCTAAGTGTTGCCTATTTTTGCTAAGTATTAGTGCTCCAAAATGCAAATTTACTACAACCCTTTCCCAGAGAAGAATTAAATACTGGTCACACAGTACATATCAGAGAATAGCCAGGTTCCTAAGCATACTTTCCACATCTGAGGTTGATTACTTACATTATTAACCAAAGTATCCTCCATCTTTGCATTATTAGTAGCCACAGTGTTAGGCAGAGAAGAAGAAGGTGTAGTATAGTCTGTTACAGACTCCTGTGGAGTAGTAATAGAAAAAAATACACTGTAAACTAAATTAATGACTCACTTTCTAATGGCAGCCTAACAGTTGTAAAGTTGTTTTGGAGGAAAGCAGGAGAGGAGAGCATCTCTTAAGACTCAAATCTTAGAGACAATATTGTGATAAAACAAACATGGACTCACTACTGAAGCGGTACATTTCAACTACAGCCGAGGTCCTGTACATTTTTTTCAAATCCGTTGCTCTCTTATGTCAACTATACTTCCAATTAAAAGTTTTTTTTTTCTTTAAAAAAACTTAAATATACTTCACAGTACTAGGAGGTTGCCAACAGTACTATTTCTGGGATTACTAAAAGAACTGTGTCGCTCTCATAATCTGTAGCTTATTTCCAACCACTGATTTTTCATGCTCTTCAAAAAACAACATAGATAAATGAATGTCAAGATCTTTGTTGTTGCAATTAGGTTTTAGGATAAACTTGTTTATCATCATGAATCTCTTCTTTAAATATGGTAGAGGTAGATCTTAAGGTTTTTATTTACATATACTGATTGTATAGCAATTAAAAAGACAAAAATATTCAAATAACATGAATGTTTCCACTTACCTTTCTTAATATGTACCAGAGTGAACACAAAATGGCAGATATAAAATTTGCTATTCCCATAAATGTTAGTACATATAAATCACTCAGTGTATCTTTGTATCTTGTCTTAATGAGTATTTTTAAAGATATGCACCTTTCAATGTGGTTCCTAAATGCAAGTTACTTCCTCTGGTGCTCAATCAATAAAACAGTGATCTATTCCAATCGTGAAAGAAAACTGGCTATTTTGGAGTTACTAAAAATTTAATTTGACTTAGTTTCTGTCTTGAAAATCTTACTAGTGGGCAAGATAAGGCTCCACTATAATTCTTAATAAAATAAAAATATAGTGCAATCCTTTCAAAGCCTGTAAACCCAGTGAAAAACATTCTATGTACATTTTTCACTTTGAACCATTTAACTGTCCAGAATTAAAAGTAAATTTCCACATAAAGAAATCATTTACTTAGGAATTTCTTCAGATCACAAATGCAGATGATGGAATAAAATATTCTCTGCAGATAAAATAACCCATATAGTTTACAGAATTGTATGCCTCAAGCCAAAATAAAAGAAAAAGAACAACAGAAAAAACGAGTACTGGTGCTGTTTTCCCCACATGGTTTGCACCAATGAGCTGGTGGCTGGGGCATGCTGCCTACCTTCACATTAGCGCCGTATTCTGTGGATGATACTGAAATCATTGCTCCTATTTCAGTAGACATTTCTGAAACTGTTTTGGTTTCCTTTGTTGTTACAGAATCTGTACTTCTGACTGTAGCAGCGCTTGGTTTCTCTTGTCCTTCTGGCTCCACCTGTTGGGCATCTTTTACTTTTCTATTTTTCAACGAACGCTCTTTTCCAATAGGACCTGGTTTGTGTTCCTTATTTTCTACTGGACTCAAATCTGGAAGCTAAAAATCCAATGTTTATGACAAAAATGTATCATGATCAAAGAGATTTAATTGAAAATCAAATTCAACTTCAACACCATTACTAGTTCTCCCGTAAGTATTAGTGGCTTTCATATAGTTCTATCTAGAATATCAATTATATTTACCTTCTGGGCTTTGATAGGGCCTGCCCGTGGCTGCTTCTGCCGTTGTTCTTTAGGTTCGGGTATCTTGTCAGTAGTTTTTTCCGAAAGTACAGGCACAATTTCATTTTCATTCCCATTTGAGGCTGGAGCACCAAACTGAATTGTGTCAATTCCAATTTCAACTCCGCTTTCTTGACCATTCTTTGTTCCCTAGAAAGATAGTATTTTAAAACTTCCTTATCAAAGCAAACAGTCAAATGTGACTGAATGATGTATGTAGAAGCATGCATTTCAAAAGTACAATGGAAGGAAGTTTGAAGTAATCTATGTATTAACTGACACTGATCGTGTTTTGAAAACTTTCCTTTAGCTACAATTGATCTGTATTAAAAAGCAATAAAATGAAAACCAGGATAAGACTTTGGTTGTTACTTGTTTATTTTTAAAGATTTATTTGAGAGCGAGAGAAACTATGCATGCAAAAAGGCAGGAGCGGGGGTGGAAGGGTGGGGGAGAGGGCTAAAGAGAGAAGCAGACTCTATGCTGAGCCTGGAGTCCAGCAAAGGGTTCTATCCTATCTCGAAACACTGAGATCATGACTTGAGCTGAAATTAAGAGTCAGATGCTCAACTGACTGACCCACCAAGGTGCCCCAAGACTTCAGTTTTTCAAAGTCCTGGCTTTTAAGTGTCATGAGTTTTGTTGTGAGCAAATTACAGCAGCAAGTTATTTGATTCTTTAAAATAAATTTAAAGCAATAAATTTAAAGCAACACACAAAGATTGCACTAGCAACAAATAAACAGATGAATGAATAATGGAGAGAAGAAAATAGCAACACTAGTGTCACCTACTTTTAAAAAGTATACTTGGAAATAAAATGAAATAACGTCCATTAAAATACTCTGTGATTGGTAATAAAGTGCACGCACCGTAGGAATCCAATTAAACTGCTAATTTCTATGGCATCTTCTTTGTGCTAGGCACTGACCAAAATAGACACTAAGAATCTAACTTACAGAACTTGCATTATATAGTGAATGGAGAAAATGAACAACTAGAAAATCAGATGAGAGATATGCAAAAATCAAAATATGGTTAAGCCACTTTAGATTGGTAGACAGAAAAAGACCCTGAGGAGGTCACACTGTAACTCAATCTACAAGACAAAAAATCAGGGCACCTGGGTGGCTCAGTTGATTAAATGTCTGCCTTTAGCTCAGGTCACGATCCCACGGGTCAAGCCCCGTGGTGGGCTCCCTGCTCCGTGGGGAGACTGCCCAAACTCTCCCTGTCCTCTCACCCTCCTCTCTAATAAATAGTCTTTAAAAAAAAAAAAAAAAAAAAAAAAGACAAAAGCAGCGGAAGTGTTCCTGGCAGAGCAAACACCTACTATAAAGGTTAAGACTGAAAAAAAGGCTACTGTGGCTGGAATATAGCAGGTATTAAGAGCAGTGGTAGAAGGTGAACATGCAGAAGGCTAGACAAAACAGGGTTTTATAAGTCAGAGAATGTTTATAACAATACTTAACATTTTCAGAAAAAACAGACAAAACTCAGGACAAAGTTCAACTTCAGGCACCAGTCTTACAATCCAATCATAGTTCCTATCAGTTTCAGTAGCCCTGAACTTAAGGTATCAATTACTGTATAAGGTTACGATTATATTTATCAGTGTAACAATGTCAACAATAAGAACAAGTCATGCTCTTTAGATTTATTATTAATATCTGAATATTCTCTTTCAAATACAGGCAAATATTATTGATATGACTTAGAATAAGAATCTCTATTTGCTTCAGTCAATGCTGAAATTCTAGTCAATTTAAATATACAATTAGTAGTATAAAAGTGAAACAGTGAAGTAATTAATCACTGAAAGCTACTGATTTTATGTACAGAAAGAATTAACATAGTCCAATGAAATGCAAAAACAGATGGACAATTAATAGAACTATTAGAGAATGGTAGTTTTAGGAAGAATATCATATACTTTGAAATAAAAATGGTGTATAAAATATATATAATACAATGAAGGGTAGCAACAGTTAGACCATACTATCTTATCAATCTTTGTGAGTCTATTTAGCGTATCTAACATTTATATCATTGAACAAAATAATCATTGTTGTCTCCAGATCCCTTGAGAAATTTCTTATGCACCTTCCCTACTTTGCTTTTCTCCTCAGCACTGATCACCATTTACCATACTACATGGTATGTATTATTGGTCCCACCTCCATTTACAATGGGAGCCCCCAAAGTGCAGGGCTTTTTGTCCTTTTTGTCACACTCTTTCCCTGTTCTGTAAGTCCACAGGTTAGAACACTGCCTGGTAGATCACAAGTGCTCAAGAAATTTTTGTTCAATAAGTAAGTGAAAAACTGCTAACCTAAGTTCTCATTTACCAATACTGCACATTCAAGAAATTATGTTAGAATTTCCTGTAAACTCTGCTTCTAAGTAATTTTATTACCTAATTTTCAGGCTAAAAATATGGTAGAAAAGTTGAAAAACTAATCATTGCACCCATATTCTCTGTATCACAAGCACTTTTATTGAGACTTCAATTTAAAAATGTTAAGCGGGACCCCTGGGTGGTGCAGCGGTTTGGCGCCTGCCTTTGGCCCAGGGCGCGATCCTGGAGACCCGGGATCGAATCCCACGTTGGGCTCCCGGTGCATGGAGCCTGCTTCTCCCTCTGCCTGTGCCTCTGCCTCTCTCTCTCTCTCTCTCTCTGTGTGTGTGTGTGACTATCATAAATAAATAAAAAATTAAAAAAATAAAATAAAAATAAAAATGTTAAGCTTTAGATGTCTAAAGGTGAGAAGTAACTTATATATAGGGATCCAGCAGCAATAATATTACCTGGGAACTTGTTGGAAATGTACTCAGGTTTCAATTAGACCGAATGAAACAAACTTTGAGCATGAATCTCAGCAATCTATTTTACTAAGCTGTCCGAGTGACTGGGATGCACATTCCAGTTTGAAAAACTGTTTTAAGGTACCTCTGCTCCACTAACTCTGCTAAGGCCATTATGACATCTACTCCTACCTCTGATGAAGCAGCCGATCCAAACGATGTTAGGGGCTTACTCCACGCGCTGACTGAGGGTGGCTGTGGTGGACTAATGGGACCTACTGGAAAGAAGGAGTCATTGCAAATGCAACCATTAAAATTTAGAGGCTAATAATCCTAAGTACTTTATCTTTTCCTTTAATGGCAGCTAGACAAAAAAACAAAGGTTTTCACAATACACTCAGATTTTTGAATACCAAAATAAATATAAGGTCCCCCCCAACAAACCTGTATTTTTTAATCAATGCAAAAATTGTGCCCATAAAATATGCTATTAAAAGTGTAACACATTTGTTTTAGAAACAAAGGTTTTAAGAAAGGAAACTAATAAAAATTATGCTTCTTATTAAGAAAAAGGAAGTGGCTACAAAAAACCATGCTGAGCATACAATCAAAAAAAACCAAACCCCAACATCTCAGGCCATACCCCCTCCTTCTCTTTTCTGTTGAACTTACATTTCTTTGAGAGGTCATTCAGCACAGCTGGTGGGGCCACCTTGTTATCCCATAATTCAGTTGTAATTGTGCCATGTGACTGTGAAGTCTGGATAGACTTTCCTGTGGCTACATATTCTGTGCCATTAGGTGTCTGAGCTGAAGGTAGTCTAATTGAAGGTGGTGGCTGTTTTGAAGACTGTGTTGTAGTCTGTAGCTGACTCTGGACTGGTTTATGAGTCTGTCCCTGAGTCTGGGCTGGTGCACTGGGGGCTGGAGCAGGGATGGGGACCAGGGCTGGGGCTGAAGCTGAGGCAGGGACTAGGGTGGAGGCAGGGGCCGGGGCTGGGGTTGGAATTGGGGCTGGGGTGGCAGGGGCTGAGGTGGGGGCTACTGGGGCTGAGGTGGCAGGGGCTGTAGCTGAAGCTGAAGTTGGGGCTAGGGCTGAAGCAAGGATGGGTATTGAGGCTGAGGTGAGGATGGGCACAGAAGCTGGGGATGAAGCTGAGGCAAGGATAGGGGTTGGAGCTGGAGCTGAAGAAGACACCGTGGCTGGAGCTGAGGTGGAGGGTGGAACTGGTGTGGAGGCAGAGCTCGGGAGTGGAGCTGGGGCTGAAGTCAGGACTGGAGCTGGGGCTGAGGCTGGCACTGGGGCAGAGGTTGAGGCTAGACCTGGAGTCGAGGCTGGAGCTGGAGCCAGAGCCTGTGCTTGCTGGGTCCCCGTAGCCTGTTTCTTGGCAAACCGTGGAGGAAGCTTAGAAGTCTGACTTCTTCCTTTCTCATTTGCATTCTTTTTATTCCAGACCTGAAAAAATTGGTAGGAACCATTTTTGTCAATAATGTAACTAAAAGCATAGTTCACCAACACAGTCTCTGACAAGATCAAATAATTTAACTCATTTACTTTTCAAAATAGGCACTTAATAAGAGTAAAAACGTCAAGGCTGCAAAGGGGATTTTAAATTACAAAATGCCAAGATGCTATAGGGGGAAAAAAAGACAAGTAAGTATTTATTATACATTCTTGATAAACAGTTCTACAATCTCTCTTCCATAATTTTAAAATTCAAGTTATGGAATTTTTCAATGAATTCACTCGGCAGCAAAATCTGATCCAATCTGACAAAGAGCTACTTATTGACTTCACTCTGTTTGCCACAGAAACATTAATCTGTGGTGTTGCTGGGGTGTATGCTGTACAATTTTTACCTTATAAAGTAAATGAATACACAAATGAATGATTCTAAAAATACCTAGTCTCAAAGCTTATATTCAACTTAATATTACCATTCACGTATGATTTTTACAGTGTTTGTTTTTGAGGCTTCTCATCTATTAGAGCATGTTATCACTATGATCTATGTGTTTTACTTAGTTTTATCCTGTGTCACCATTTAGCAAAATGGGTGTTTGGGGTGGTTTAAACAGAATAACTGACCTTGATTCATACCATGAGTATAATCTACTAATGTAGATTATAATCACAAAAACCTTTATAGGTGAAGAGTCTGCAATTTATTGATCATAGCAGTTGTGTTCACTGGATTTCAAAGATTATATTTTGGGCAACAATCTCAATAACTAGCAACAAACTAAAACACCAAACCTGTATGATTTGTTCTTCCTTCTTTCGACGTTCTTCATCCTGTAAACGCTTTTGCTGTTTTTTGGAAACCACTTCAGTAAAACCGTCATCATTCAAATTTGACTGGGGATCTTCAACTACTGTTACTTCAGGATGATCGTCAATTATAACAACACCTATGAGTATGGAAAAAGATTTAAAATGATATATGTTTTTTCAATTGAAAAGGTAAATAAAAATATTTAGTCCAGTAGTGATTAAAAAAAGAAGGGCTAGACAAAAATCTAGTTCTTATAACTCACAATATAACCCAATTCCCATCCCACACAATGGCCATTAGTAATTATTTGAAAAGAATGCATAAACATGAAAATATTTCACAAACAAGCTTAAAGTCTTTTGACTTTCTAAAGTACTTTGAATGATATAGATCTTTTTTTTTCTTCAATAATATAGTGGTGATGTCTAAAACAATCAGTATCATTCTACTTTCTTCAAATGCTTAATCTCTATAACTGTGCTATAAAAGGGTCTGTAATGGGCTATAAAGGCCTACGCAGCACCTCACTTCATTTGCATCTAACCATTCTTAGAGGTGCATATTAGTATTGTTTCCCCTTTCTAAAGGATGAAATAAACTCTGAGAGGCTGATATGCTAAAGATGAGCTGGTGAATACCCAAGCGAGTCTTATGGCTCTTAATGACTGTTTTAGGGAGACCATTTGTTTACAACATGTAGTTGTTAAAAACAAATGAAATATATGGGAAAGTTCTACGTGAATGTAAAGTGGCATAGATATACACACATCATAATAACCCTAGCAGATAACTAACCTTAAGATGTATCTTCAACTCACTGTTCAACTAACAGTTATTTGGGCGATGTCCTGAAAAATCATATATCCCAATAAATTAAAGAAATCTAGATCCCTTAAAAAAAAAAAGAAATCTAGATCCCTTAAGTTTAATATCTAAAAGCAAAATTAAAATAGTCCAAGCAATGCAACCTGTGATTGCAGACATGTTTCCAAAACAAATAAGAAAGGGGTGAGGCAATTCAAATAAACTGTTTTAATTTTGCAAATAATGCATGTTTTAGTTGGGGAACACACAATAAAAATAGGTTGTTTGCTTGGGAATTTTACATATACAACTCAAGATGGTGATAACTTATGAGGGATAGCAAGAGAGTCTTATTAGAGAGTGATTCATAGGGAATCCACCTGCAAACAACTCTCTTTGAATGGCTAACAATTTGCATTTATGTAAATAATGAGAAAAACAAAACAAAGACTAAAACTGGCTTTCACTCTCTAAAATTTATTTATTTATTTATTTGTTTGTTTATGAGAGAGATAGGGTGTGAGCACACACGGGCGATGCATCTGCAAGCAGGGGGAGGGGCAAAGGGAGACGGAGAGGGACAAATAGACACTGTGCTGAATGTGGAGCCCCACTTAGGTAGATCTCATAATCCTAAATTCATGATCTGAGCTCAAATCAAGAGTCAGATGTTCAACTGACTGAACCACCGAAGTGCTGCTGGCTTCCTCTCTTTAAAAACCTATTACTGTTTTTTTTTAAATACTTATATAAGTGCTTTCTACACCCAAAGTGGAGCTCAAACTCATGACCCTAAGATCATGAGTCCACCAACTGAGCTACCTAGGTGCCCCATGTTATTCTGTTTTTCTAACAAAAGCCTCATTGGTTCTGATTTATCTATGATAGTTCTACACGTGTTTTAAATCCTTAAGAGATTAACTCTGAAATAGCATAATGCTCATTTCAAATAAAAGGCCTTAGTCAAACATTTCAGCAGATGCCATACACTCCATTGCTTCACAGTGGCAAAGAGACCTCTTTATATTTCTAAGTTCATCTCAGTATTCCACTTTGACTAAAAATGTGTGTTGAAACTTCTCTTCATAGCCATACCATCTCACCCATTATTTTAATTTTCTTGTCAAAGAGCTTCTTTAGAACCTTTCAAGAGTTAGTTTACTCAACTATGTGAAACAAAAATTTGAAGATACTTTCTGTTCATTTTCAACACGCCTGGTGCTTTGTGACAATTTGGCCTAAACATAAATTACTTAACAAGTATTAGAAAAACAACCTAAAGAGGAGCAATTCTTAATGAGTTTTTAAAATGCATAGCTCAGTTTCCACCATCAACTCAGAATTATATATGGAGTTCTTAACCTTTTTACGTCTTTTATGTCTTAATCCAATAATATAATACTTTGGGAATTTTCTACCCCAAGAGTTCTCTGGAAGAAGGGAAAGTGGTAAATAGTTATTTGGGAAGACATATCTGCTATGTTTTGTGGACTTTTTTAATAAAGATTTTATTTATTCATTCACGAGACACACAGAGACAAAGAGAGGCAGAGGCACAGGCAGAGGGAGAAGCAGGCTCCATGCAGGGAGCCCGACAGGGACTCCATCCCAGGACTTCAGGATCACGTCCTGGGCTGAAGGAGGCGCCAAACCACTGAGCCTGTTTTGCAGACTTTTTGTAATCTTCATTTGTCATTTTCCAAATGTGTGTTTAGACTTTCCTCTCTCTCTACGGACCGCCACAAGGTTGGCACCCAAGCTTCCTAAGAGTCTACTTTTTTCTCTCTAGATCAGCGCTTTCCAAACTCAACACTACCAGTATTCTGAGGTGGCCATCCTGTGCACGCTAGGATGTTAAGCAACATCCCTGGCCTATATCTATTATGTCAGTAGCACCCAGCCCCACACTAGGACAATCAAAACTGTCTTCGGAGATTGCTAAATGTTCCCTGGAGTACAAAATTACTCCTGTGGAGAACCACTGCTCTACATAAACTAACTAAAAATTCTTAAACATGCAATTAAGCTAAGTTTCTTTCTTTCCCATGTGAATCCTAAAATGGTATTCTAGAACAATAGTTCTCAAGTATTTGTGTGCATTAAAATCACCTGGAGAATTCTATAAGATAAAGATTGCGAGTTTCTGGATTTAGGGCTGAGATAGGGGTCAACATTCTGCATTTCTCACAACTTTCTAGGTGAGGCTGATGATCTGGGGACCACCCATTGAGAATTACTGATCTAGAAATAATAATGCCAAGGTCCTGGGCCCAAATCAAGTTTAAATAACTATTAACTAGGTGAAAAATCCTCATCTTTATTTTCAATACTGGAATAACAGTACCTAACCTAACTTTGCCATTACTGCTATCTGGTCTTAGTAAATCTCAATTTTACACAGTATTTCCAGCTGAAGTCTCATCTGAATGAACGGCAAATAGTGCATTTTTACATGTATAAATGTCTTCTCATAGATATTCCTTTTTTCTTTTTTCCCCCTCGTTAATGTCTTCAACAAATATTTTCTTATTGCTTGTGTTATCCTTCGCATTTGGTATCTAATTATTTATGGCTTTCTGAAAGTATTTATCCAGAGCAACACTGCCTCCCATCCTATTATTCTCTATTTATCATGCCTTAGATACCAATTTTATCAAGGGCATAAGTCACTGAGATTAATATTTCTTTCACAGAAGATAAAGCATATGTACAGATATAATTAAGCAACCTCATTTAGTCTCCAATGCTTTCCTACATCTGTTTGGCAAAGTGGAGTGGTTAATTTTCTCCTTTTTTATGAAGAAAAATGAAATCTAGCAGATTATCTTTAACAAGAACTTGATCAAGCACACAAGGCTGTGCTAAAAACTAGTTCATTTTATTAATTAGTGATTCATCATCAGCCTTTATCTCAATCTTGTAGTTCTAATTCTTTCCCTCTTTTCCCTCTTCCCCCCTTTCTGTATTTTAGTATCAACTCAAATGTGACAGATAACATATGCATAAAAGGAACCTAAGACATACTTGCATAATTGTTGAGATCAAACTGTGATAGTGCATCTACTTTCTCTTTGGGTTTTTTAGGGCCTGATTTGGGGTCTTCTCTTTTCTTCCCTGTGGAATCTTTGGCATTCTTTTGTCCTGTACCATTAGGTGTTCCCTCCTGCTGGTGTGCAGAACTGCCATTAACAGGATCAACAACAGTTGTGCCTGCAGACTGGTCATCAAATGGCCTGCAAAACAACAAGTTGAGTTACTGCTACCTCCACATAACTGAACAAAAGAAAAATGATTATTGGCAGTTTCTACAGTTTAATCTAAGATAAAATAGCCATGGGACAGAAGACTCTCAAATTAATAAGCTTCAGTGATTTTTATTGAGTGCAACTTCACTAAAACTGAGCTTTCCAATTAAGAAGGTGGACAGAATTTTTTCCAGGAATTAAATTCCAGAATTCCAACTGTGCCCTGAAGGTTCTTATTGTGTCTATCATGGTATGTATACGCCAATCAACATGCTTTATAGCAGAAAATTCCTATGATCCAAACAAGTTCAAAGTATTCACTGCTGGATCTTCTCCACAACAGGACAGCAAATGAAAAATTTAAAAAGCATTCTGTTAACACTATGAGTATTTTTTTTAGAAGTTCAATCAGATTTATAATTAACGAAAGCATATAAAAAAACACTTTTAATAGGGAAATACTTCACTTCACAAACCAATGTATTTCTATAGTTTTTGTTTCCTATCAAATTAATTCATTTCATCTTAGCCAATAGTTTCACTTGAGATAAAAGCTTACCCAAGTACTTGACACAAAGCATGAACTCAAATATTTGAAGAATAAAATGATTTCTTCTAAGTGGGACTCTTTCAAGATTTATTTTAATTACAATCTGTAACTGCTATTTCTGCAGGTTCAAAGTTGTTATTGTCAACATGTCACAAAAGTCTTGCTAAGTTGTTGAAATCTACATTACACAAAAACCAGATCAAGATTTCCCCTGAATATTATTACTCAAAACTCTAATAGTTCAGTTATAGTCAATAACTACATTGCAACTATATATGCTATCCTAATTCTTTTGGCCCTATAAAGAGAGGTTCTAATTCTTTGTTATGAAGGTACTCGGGAAACACAACTGGTCGCAATTATTTCCCTAAATTTTTTTTCTGAGTTATCAGAAAGCAGAAATATTTTTGTTGATGGGTATAGTAACCTGAAATATTAAGTGTATTGTAACTAACCAATGCAGATTAGTATTATTTGGATAAATTTTTTATCAGCTCAGGCTGCAAACCTGGAAATTTGATCAAAAACCAGGGTACATTCTAGTAACAGATGCTTACTATTTATCAGGTATGTTAATACAGTTCACAAATATCATGTCTGTAATCTTTACCAATCTTTAAAAGTATGATTACTTTCTCCCTATTTTACTGGTGAGGAAGCAGGGTTTATAAAGGCAGTAAATAGCAGAACCTACACTTAAAACTAGGCAAATGAATAAATAAAACTAGGCATACCGATACTATAATTTTTCCTGATATTAAAGAAATTAATAATTTACTATAAACAACATTTTAATATTTAAAAGAACAGATCAAGCTTAGCACAGAGAAATTATTTTAAAATAAATCCAACATATTTATGTTGCTGGTGGCCTTAATGGCAGTTCTGTGCCTCTATCCAGCTGGATCTTTTATTGTAGTTTGCAACTCCAGAGGAAGATATAGTTTATTCCTAAGGTTCAATATTCACTTCCTAGCAACCAATACAGAGTAATAAAGCATATGCTTAAAATGTATTCATTTAAGCCCCAGAAGACACCTATGAGCACCAGTTTTTTGTAAAGAGAAACCAAAAAAGAAAGAGGGGCTGTTCATCCTCAATAAGAAGACTTACCAAAAGGAGGACACTTATACAGGTCCCTCCTTTAGGTGTACAGATTCTCCCAAAGCTACAAATTCCTAAGAGAATTCTAGAAAATGTTAACGAAAGAGGCAAAAGCTTCTGAGATCCATTAACCTCTCTTGCTCAGGCACCCTTACACTTCAAGAATGAACAAACAAAAAATTTAGGGAACAACAATGTCTGGATCCTATATCCAGACTGGCTCCTTTGCTCAGTTCATGTATGAAAGCAAGTATACTGAAAACAAAGTACTCACCCTCGCTTCCCAGTCTTTGATGGTGGGCCACCACTTCTCCTTTCGTTTCTAGGACCTGAGAAATTCCTTCCAGATTTTGGTGGACCACTGTTGCCACGCCGATTCTGGCGATCTACACCAGGTCTCTGGCTAGAAAAACTTCTCTTTGCTATTTCCCTTTTTGGAGGTAAAGCATTCTCTCCAGTCTTTGTAACTGCTTGTGCATTCAAATCAGCATTTTTTTTTTCATCTCTTTCACGCCTCTCATTGAAATCACTGCTTTCTGAAGCTGTTTCCCATTCTTCGTTTGCCTGATCTGAAGAGTTCTGGTTAGATAAGTCTGGTGTCTTGTTCCCAGAAATATCCCCAGCAGGATTAACTGGTTCCTGAACCACATTATTAACTGTGCCATTTGCGGGCACTGCCACCTCGTTGGTTTTGGAAGCAGCCTCCCTCTCCCTGAGACGTCTAAATCGAGGCGGCTTGTCTTGCCTCGGTGGTCGGGTAGGACGTTGTCGTCGGGGCCTTTCTCTAGCTGGGTCAAATTTTCGCTCAAATTTCGGAGGTCGTTTATCTGCTGGTATAGGAATAAACTGCTCGTGTCTTCTTGGTGGCTCTCCATCGTCTAGTTTTGGAGCTTCTGCCTGCCTTGGGTTCCACTGATTGTCCCGATAAGCAGGTCTTCGTAAGGTGGAAGGGCGAGATGGCCTGCCTCCAGGATCCCTTCCCCCACGTCTGAATGTACCCCCTCTGCCTCGCCGTGTAGGCTCTCCTTTAGGAAGGAAGCCTGGTTTAGACTTATCATCATCCCTCACATCCCTCACATAAGCTTTTTCGAGGGGTCTATTATCTATTCTGATGTGATTTTCGGGCTTGAAAGAAGACTGAGGCTTTATAGGCTTTTTGTTTTCAGACCGTTCCTCTCTTTTGGGAAGTTTGCCTTTGCTTAAACTATCCTTGTCACTTGCACTTTCATGAACTTCACTGTCCGTGTCAGTCTCTGAACCCCGCTGTCGTCTTCTTTTGGGAACAACTTCAAAATCAGAGCTCTCACTTCGTGTTTCACTTTCTTCTCGCTGTCTAAGAGGTCCTGAGGGCACATGCTCTGTCCGTGGCTTAGTGTCTCTATATTGGGGATAATCTCGAGTATGCCCTCTCCCACCTCGGCCACGTCCTCCATAAGAACCCCTATAGCTTCGGCCTCTCGAATAGTATTCACCCCGGCCTCGACCCCTGTATCCTTGATCTGGAAACCAATCTCTATCTCTAGCTTCTTTCCAATAGGTCCTGGGGGGTAAAGTAGATTCTTTTTTAACTGCTGGTCTTGAATCTGGTCGAGGCCTCTCTAAAAGATCTTTGCTACCGAGTTTCTCAGGTTGTTTTTCTTCTTTGACTGTTGGTGCTGTGATGGTTTGCTGGTTTACAGTTTTAGCCACAGGCTCTACTTCAACACTACTTACAGGTTCCGAGGGCTTCTCAGCATCTTGAGGCGGCTTTGGAACCAAGGCTGAAGTTTCTGTTGAAGGAAATTTCTCTAATTCTGGTTGAGGTGGTAGTGGAACAGACTGTGGCTGAACCGGTGCTGCAGGTGCTGGGACTGGAGGAATAGGATCTTTCTTTTCTGTTTTTTCAGGTTTGACAACTTTTTCGGTGACCTTTTCTCCCTTTTCCCCTTCTTTCTCTTTCCGCTGCTCTCGTTCCTCTTTCATATCTCTAAGTATAGGTTTTTTAATGGGACCTGATCTTCTCACAGGCCTATCATTACCTTCTTCTCTTCTGTTGGAGCTTGGCCTCGGGCCCCAACGAGTTTCCGATTTAGATTTATATAGTTTTTCAGGTTTTGGTCCTTCAGATGATCGTATAAAGCCATCCTTCTTTGGTTTTTCCTCTGTTCTTTCTGCTGGTTCCTTTGAATCCATGCATCTGCTGGTTACTTTAGGAATGCTTGCAGATGGATCACTTCTTTGCTCCTCTGATTTTTGAGTATGGTTGGAGCCATGGGAAACACTTCTTTTCCGGGCAGGCTGACTTTCTACAGCTGAGATCCGCTCTTCCTGAGGAGTGGATACGGTTTTTTGATCAGGTACATCAAAACAGGCAGACTGACTGACCGTGTCAGTATGGCGAGGTCTAACGTCTTCCACAGATCTGCTTAAAAACTTCTGTACTTCCATCTCACTCGATTCTCTGACAAAGTCCGCTTTTGGATGAACCTCTAACTGACTCTGTTCTACAGGATAAGCAGCAGTAATCTGCTCCTGATCCAGTGGGGCTTCAGGCCTAAAAGAATGAAGAATTCAGAGGTGTAACTACCAAAACAAACCCCTTCTCACAAGTGTACAGCAAAATAATCCCTCTAATTATAAAACACAAATGGATCCTAAACATAAAAACCATTTAGAGGATTCTAATCTTTATGCCTCCTTAAAAACTTTAGCGCAGCATTACATAATAGCCAAGGGGTGGAAACAACCCTAAATATCCAATGACAGGTGAATGGATTAAGAAAACGTGGGCAGCCCGGGTGGCTTAGCAGTTTAGTGTTGCCTTCGGCCCAGAGCGTGATCCTGTTGAGCCAGGATAGAGTACCGCATCAGGCTCCCTCCATGGAGCCTGCTTCTCCCTCTGCCTGTGTCTCTGCCTCTCTCTCTCTCATGAATAAATAAATGAGATCTTTTTAAAAAAAGAGAGAGAGAAAGAAAGAAAGAAAGAAAGAAAGAAAGAAAGAAAGAAAGAAAGAAAGAAAGAAAACATGGTATATACATACAATAGAATAGTCTTTAGCCATCAAAAAAGGGAAAATACTGTTATATACCATCAGATGGATGAGAATATTATGCTAAGTGAAATGAATAATCAGAGGACAAGTACTGTGGGATTCTACTTATATGAGATATATAATTTAATCGAACTCATCCAAGCATAAAGCAGAATGATGATTGCCAGGGAATTATTTACTACTCGGTGGGGATAAAATTTCAGTCATACAAAATGAAAAAATTCTAGAAATGTGCTGTAAAACACCATGCTTATAGAACAACACTGAACCGAACACTCAAAATTTCATTAATGGTAGAAGCCACAATTAAAAACAAATGAACTTCATTCCTTAAGAAAAAAGGACGTTTAGGCCATGTTGATGGGAATTTTTAGTCCATCAAGACTACTAATTTCTACCTATAATCCAAGAGTAGAGTAGGTCTATCTTCCCCCAATGAATCAGCATTACAAAATACACTCCTTAAAAGGGCAGAGGTTCTAAGTTTATGGTTATAAATTATTACAGGTCACCAATTGCTACTTCGAATTATCTCTGTAAATTAGTATTTGTCCTTATATTGGCATTAGAAGACTTCCACAAGGTATTGACAATCAAATCTCTACCACTTCTCCTTAGTAGAAAACATGTATCAACACCTTAAGCTAGACTACATGTCAAATATCTAATCAACAGTAGAAACTGGCCAATTTTACATCCAATGTTGAATTTCAGTATTTAATTCAGTGCACAAAAATACGTGTGATAAAATAATCTAACCAATACAGAAATGACAGAAAAAGCATGTCCAAAAATGAGAAGACATACACTCAAATGGGAGGAAATCAGATTTGTGGCTCAATTCTAAATCAAAATGATCTTCAGGGAATGCTACACAGTTTTTATTTTACCACAATATTAATTTGGTCTATTAACAATTTTTGTAATTACCTTGCATCTTCAGGTTCTTCTGTTGCTTTGGGAGTAGTGGCCTGCTGAGGTTCAGTATGAGGATAGGGATCTGATCCCCACATTACACGAGGTTCAGAGAGGGAGATTGCATGATCTCTTGCAGATCGTGCAATATGCTCAAATGACTCAGAACTGTTTGGCGATCCTTCCATCTGCTCTCTTCTCATTAATGGCTTAGGAGGAATCATTCCTATACAGAACATCAGAAAAAGATGGGAAAAACAATCATACACATACAATCTGGGTTATTATTATTTAGAACTTTATACTTAAACTATAAAGCAATGATCAATGAAAACTGTACAAGTTTTTCCATATATGAGATTTTTATTGCTGCTATTAAATAGATTTAAGAATTGAGGAAGCAAACTAAGCAAACCACAACAGTAGCCTATCTTTACTTTAAAGGAAAAAAAACTACAATGCCTATAAAAGTCAGGTAACATGTATGAAGCCTCTATGTGTCTCAAAAAAAACATAATGAGGATTACACCAACAGTGATAGATTTCCAGAGGAAATATATCCTACAGAAAATTATATTAATAGTCTAAGTAGTTGATCAATGCTATTAATTACACGTTTTAAATTCTAAAATTGCAGTATAAATTTTAAAATTAGGACATTATTCTTGATCATATTTTTAGCACTCCTAAATTTTCCTCATTTTGGTAATGAATTATCTGGATTTACTCTGATAGACTCCATACATGATTGCTAATTCATTTGTTTTTCAGCTAACCTATGTGAAAACTCAAGTATACAGCAGAGAAAATTGAAAAGCTAGAATACAGAATATAAGGACAAAATTCAAATGCTTAAACAGAAGAATGAAAATAACTTAGCAAATAACAGAATGTTTTCAGACTCAAACATTTTTAATATTTACATACAGAAAATAACTAGTGTTTTGGTCTTATACTGTTCATACAGTGTCTGGCATTTACGTACTCTGGTAAAAGTTACAAAATTTTAAAATTAAAAATCTAGACACCCTGGCGGCACCTGAGTGTGTCAGTCAGTTAAGCATTTGATTCTTGATTTCAGCTCAGGTTATGATCTCAGGCTCATGAGACTGAGCCCCACATCGGGCTCCCTTGCTCAGTGGCAAGTCTACTTGAGATTCTCTCTCCCTCACTGTCTACCCCTCCCCTTGCTTGTGCATGCATGTTCTCTCTAAAATAAATCTTTTAAATAAAATCTCGGCCCCTGGGGGCACCTGGGTGACACAGTTAAACGTCTGGTCTCTGCTCAGGTCTTGATTTCAGGGTAGTAAGATTGAGCCCCGTGTCACACACTCTGTGCTCAGTGGAAAATCTGCTTGAGATTCTCTCTCCCTTTCCCCCTCCTGCTCATGCACTCTCTCTCTAAAATAAATAAATAAAACCTTAAAAAAAAAATCTAGGGGCACCTAGGTTGACTCAGTTAAGCATCCAACTTCAGCTGAGGTCATGATCTCAGGGTCCTGAGATCAAGCCCTACATCAGGCTCCCTGCTGGGGGAGGGGGTGGTTGTGTCTGCTTGTCTCTCTCCCTTTCCCTCTGCACCCCCTCTCCACTAGTGCTCATGTGCTGTCTCTCTCAAATAAATAAATAAAATCTTTAAAAGAAAATATCTAGCCACCGTACTTAAGTGCTTACTAAATCATACCTTTTAAAGGAATAAAAATGGGAGGAAGATGAAAACCTCTGATCTTGTATAACTGCCAGTGAGCCATGAAACAACATCAATTTTAACTTACCAGGATGAATGGGTGGAATATCCATAGCAGGTCTACCTGATATCATTCGAGGATCCATGTAGGACTGCATCATGAGCCACCTTGGATCAAAACCCATAGAAGCCAAATGCTGAGGGTGAGGCTGCATGGGTTGGTAGAGAGGTCTGTGTGGTGGAGGAGGGACAGCACCACTAGATGGCTGTGAAGGGACTGTCTGGGGAAGTACACCTTGCTGCTGCTGCTGCTGCCACTGCTGCTGTTTCATCTGTTCCTAGAAAAGCAGGATCCCACATCTTGAGATTTTAGTTCCACGTGATAACATAATCAATCATATTAGAAAATAATAGGTTTTTTTTTTAATCCTCCAGGGAAAAGAATTCAAAAGACATTTAACAGTGAGAGGTGGTAACACAAAAGAACAAAAGATAAGTTATGACATTTTGGCTTAAATTAACTACTCATAAATTATACTGTAGAAATCATTTCACAGAAAGGAAGATGCTACCTATAATGAGGCAGAGGGGGGGAAATGACACAGAAGTTTTTGGTAAAACCTATGATCAATAAACTTTTATTAAAAGGGGAAAGAATTTCAGGGAAAATTTGTGTGCTTTATTTTAGGTTTCATGTCAAAATACCTCTCAGACTACCCTGAACAATAAACCTTTTAATCACGTATACATGATAAAATGTTTTTACTATTACCTGCTGTCGCTGGAATCGAGGTGGTAAAGACTTCTGAAACTGTTTAAAATAACCTGATAATACAGCAGGTCGAGGCTGAGACCCTGATTCTGGCTCTGTTTCATGTGCCACTTGTGTGGTCTCTTTTTCACTACGATTGCTGTCTTGTCTAGTGAAAACTGGGTCATCCTCTGTCCAAAAGAAAAGGTGAATAATAATGTTATTCATCTATGACACATCACATACATGATGTGTGCACCGGCATGAAGTTATTGGATTGATATATTAAAAAAGGTTGATGAGGAAGAAAGCATCCATAACATCCCCCCAAAATGTTCTGTATGCTAATACTGGTAACTATCAATGAAGTTAACATTAAATTAACAAAACCTTAGAGTTCCTCAAAGCTAGATTCTTAAGATAGAGATAACATGTCCAAATGCTTTATCAAGCAAAAAATTTTTGATATTTTAGGATAATAAAACACTTCAAATACTATCTATTTCCCAATGTTGCAATAAATATTAATCCTGTCAGTATTTACCTGTGGTTCACTAGGACTTATGTAAAAACACAAATAGCCTAAACGTAAAATATAACACAACAGTCTGCTTTTTGATCAATAGACTATTAAGAAAACCAACGAATAAAAGTCTAACAACATTGATCACTAGCTATCTTCAAACATATAAATTATTCTACATAAAGAATATGAAGAATGATGCCAAAAAGAACTATATACACTGATTTACTAACCAAATAACAATTGTTCATCCTAAAGAAAACCACAGCCATATTTGTTCTAGAGAATGTCACTTGTCCCAATTACAATGCCAACCTTGTTATAAATTCTTTTCTCAGGGAACTAGGGATGAATTTTAAAAGGAAGTTTATTTTGTCAATGTAAAAACCACATTTTCTCACTGGCATTACATTCATTATTAAGAATGCTGTAACGGGGATCCCTGGGTGGCGCAGTGGTTTGGCGCCTGCCTTTGGCCCAGGGCGTGATCCTGGAGACCCGGGATCGAATCCCACGTCAGGCTCCCGGTGCATGGAGCCTGCTTCTCCCTCTGCCTGTGTCTCTGCCTCTCTCTCTCTCTCTCTGTGTGTGTAACTATCATAAAAAAAAAAAAAAAAAAGCTTTAAAAACCTTAAAAAAAAAAAAAAGAATGCTGTAAATAGGAAAGTAAAATATTGGGGAGGAAAAAAGCAGTATGTGTAACACTTAAAAATCAAAAGGGTAGGGGATCCCTGGATGGCTCAGTGGTTTAGTGCTTGCCTTCGGCCCAGGACGTGATCCTGGAGTCATGGGATTAAGTCCCTCATCGGGCTCCCTGCATGGAGACTGCTTCTCCCTCTGCCCTGTGTCTCCTCTCTCTCTCTCTCTCTCTCTCTCTCTCTCTCTCTCATGAATAAATAAATGGAATCTTAAAAAAAAAAATCAAAAGGGTACATCATGCTGATAAACCTAAATGAAGTTAAACTGCCATCAAAAAACACAAGATGTGAATTAAAATAAAAGCACCATGAAATAATGATTAAAAAGAAAAGCTAGGGGATCCCTGGGTGGCTCAGCAGTATAGCGCCTGACTTTGGCCCAGGGTGCAATCCTGGAGTCCTGGGATCGAGTCCCACATCGGGCTCCCGGAATGGAGCCTGCTTCTCCCTCTGCCTGTGTGTCTGCCTCTCTCTCTCTCTATGTCTATCATAAACAAATAAAATCTTAAAAAAAAAAAAAGCTAAATAATTTGTGTAAATATAGTCTCCACTGACAAACTAATCAATTGGGGTGAATACTATGTATTCATTGGCAGAACAAGGACCTAATAAATATGAATTTCCTTATTTCAAATCTATAGTCCCTTCTCATTATCTATTAATGAGATTCCCTAATGTTGTTCTTAGCATCCATGAATATTAAAGTATGCCAAAGTTTTTCTTTTTTTTTAAAAGATTTTATTTATTTATGAGAGAGAGAGGCAGAGACACAGGCAGAGGGAGAAGCAGGCTCCATGCAGAGAGCCCGACATGGGACTCGATTCTGGGTCTCCAGGATCATGCCCTGGGCTGAAGGTGGCACTAAACCGCTGAGACATCCAGGCTGCCCTATTTTTCATTTTTTAAAAATTATTTACTTACTTACTTACTTATTTATTTATTTGAGAGAGTGTGTGCATGAGAAGGGTAAGGGGCAGAGGGAGAGGGAGAAAGAGACAGAATCCTTAAGCAGATTTCTTTCTGTTTTTTTTTTTTTTTAAGATTTTATTTATTTATTCATGAGACACAGAAAGAAAGGCAGAGAAAGAAGCAGGCTCCCTGCAAGGAGCCCGATGTGGGACTCGATCCCCGACCCTGGGATCGGGTACTGAGCCAAAGGCAGATGCCCAACCACTGAGCCACCCATGTGTCCCTTTTTTTTTTTTTTTAAAGATTTTATCTCAAGCAGATTTCTCATGGAGCGCTGAGCCAGACTCAGGGTTTGCTTGATCCCAGGACCCTGAGATCATGACCTGAGCCCCAAGGCAGACACTTAACTGATTGAGCATCACCCAAGTACCCCATTTTTCATCCCTATAGTAAAAAACTTTACTTTTTTAGTATTATCAGCAATCTGTGTTTATAATATAATAAAAGCCCATTATCAATATCAAATTATCTCTATATGCATTAATATGAAAATTTATGAAATCTGGCTGGGCCTTATCTCACTAAAAAATGTTAAAGTATCACTCCTTTTATGGTTACGTTAAGAGCTAAATTTGGTGACAACCCTATGTATAAATAAAAAATTAAAGGAAAATTTTAAATAGCTTTATATATTTCAAGCAGCTTTATATTGTAGAAAGACAATAGGTTTTGAGATAAAAACAAAGTTTCAGTATTTCTATATCAGAAAATAGTGAAATTGACCTACTTCTATTTTTAAGTCACTGTTAAGCTGTTCATTAAGAATGAGCTTTACCACACTTCAGAGCAAGGTTTAACACTATATTTTAATTCTGCTAATTAGTTTATAAGCCAATGAGGAGAAAAACAAAACCGTTGATTTACAGCCAGAAAAAATTTTTTTAAAGAATAATTACAGTCTGGTAAGCATATCAACTACACTTTGAAAGCTTTTATATTTAAACAGGCAGAAAAACAAATCTGAAATCATGAACTGGATGTAGTCATTTAATTATAACAATCCCAAAATTTCCATTAAGCTCTATTCAACTGAAGTTTTGGAAGTATTAATATAGGTATACAAATGAAAACTTAAATGTCTTAGAATCAGAAAAAAGTAGAAGAATGAGTATATATGACTATGAAACCAACACAATTTTGCAGACAAAACAGAACTGAAGTTCATCTAACAACTTTAAGAAACACAAGAGAGACTTTGTTTCCTTGCAGAATAACTCCACAATTATCCTTCCTCAAACCCAGTAACTTGTTTCTTTCAACACCGTTTATTGTTAATATAAAATAAGAAAAAATGGCTCTAGTGCATGTTTTATAGTGCAAATGTTGTCTTCACACCCTTTTATATAAGACACAGAGGATCTGGAGATGACGGCAGAGAAGGAAACACCAAGCATCTCTTTCCCAACCCAGACAACAAAACTGCACTGGCACAATCTTTTTTTTTTTTAATATTTTTTTTCTTTATTTATTTATGATAGTCACACACACAGAGAGAGAGAGAGAGAGGCAGAGACACAGGCAGAGGGAGAAGCAGGCTCCATGCACCGGGAGCCCGACGTGGGATTTGATCCCGGGTCTCCAGGATCGCGCCCTGGGCCAAAGGCAGGCACCAAACCGCTGTGCTACCCAGGGATCCCCAATCTGTCTGATCAACTCCAGAGTCTATTAAAGGTGTGCAACTTTCAAGGGAAGGCTTGGAAGATAAAACTGCAGTTAATATCAATTAGAGTTCTTAGCACAGTACCAGCTACACAGCCCCCACATCATGTATTTTTTAAAAGATTTACCAGAAAGAGAGAGTGCCTGAGTGAGTGGGTGTACGTGTATTAGGAGTGGCAGGGGATCCCTGGGTGGCGCAGCGGTTTAGCACCTGCCTTTGGCCCAGGGCACGATCCTGGAGACCCGGGATCAAATCCCACGTAGGGCTCCCGGTGCATGGAGCCTGCTTCTCCCTCTGCCTGTGTCTCTGCCTCTCTCTCTCTCTCTCTCTCTCTCTCTCTCTCTCTCTCTCTCTCTCTGTGTGTGTGTGTGTGTGTGTGACTATCATAAATAAATAAAAATTAAAAAAAAAAAAAAAAGGAGTGGCAACAGGAGAGAATCCTCAAGTAGACCCCCGCTCCCACACGAGCTGAAGCCTGATGCTGGGCTGAATCCAACAACCCATGAAATCATGACCTGCGCTGAAACTAAGAGTCAGATGCCTAACCAACTGAACTACCCAGGTGCCCACCCGGTTAACATTTAAACCCATGTTGGAGCAAGGAGAACAGAGAACTTGCAAACTTGAAGATAGGATGATGGAAATTATTAAGTCTGAGGAACAGAACAACAACAATAACAAAAACAGAGCTTTAGGTATCTATAAAACAAGATCAACAGAACAAATGTACACACTGAGGGAGTCCCAGAAGGAGAGAGACAAAGGACAGAGGGACTATTTGAAGAAATTAATGGCCAAAATCATCTCAAATTTGATGATAACGTGAATATAACTTCTAAGAAGCTCTAAGAACTGAGACACATTATAATCAAACTTTAAAAAAATAAAGAGAGAATCTTGAAACTAGAAGGTTAGCACCAAGGAGGTCACATACAAGGAATTCTCAGTAAAACAATCAGATTTCTCATCAGAAAGATTACAGGTTACAAATCATCACAAAATATTAAAAGAAAAAAAGTTATCAACCAAGAAATCCTTTCTCTGGCAAAACTGCTCTTCAAAAATGAGGGAGAAACTGAAAGATTTGAAATATTTCCAGATAAAAGCTATGAAAGAGTTCATTTCCACAAGGCCTGCCCTCCAACAAATGCTCAAGGGAGTCCTGCAGGGTAAAAAAGGAAAGGATCGCACACAGTAAACCAAAACTGCATGACAAAATAATGATCTTAATAAAGGCAAATACATATAGACATTATGTCCACATGATTTAAGAAATGAATACTTTTCTTAAAGTAATCATTAGTCTAAAAGCTTTGGTTTGTAAGTCTACAGGGTTTTCCACATGATTTAAGAAACTAATGCATTTAAAATAATTATTAGTTTGTTTCTGGGGATACGAAGTAAAAAGATGTAATTCTGTGACATCAACAACCAAAAGGAATACAAATGGAACTGTTAAAGGAAAAAGAACAAGTTTTTGTATATTATCAAAGTTAAGATGATATAAATTCAGTGTTACAACTTTTGGATGCTTATGTAATCCCGTTGTAAAAACAGAAAAGTAGATACAGAATTGAAGCAAAAGGAAATGAGAAAAGAATGTAACATGATTCAACTTTAAAAAAAATCAACTAAACACAGAAGGCAGCAATGCAGGAAACGAGGGGAACAAATGGATATAAGGCATATAAGAACCAAATACCAAAATGTCAGAAATAAATCCCTTCTAATCAACACTTAAATAAATTGAACTAGATTCCAATCAAAAAACAAAGACAGTCCCAAATTGATAAAAACATGTGATCCAACTACGTTATCTCCAAGAATCACATTTAAGATCCCAAAGACACAGACTGAAATTGAAAAGATGAACAGATACTTCATTAACAATAGAAACCAAGAGAGCAACACACCAAATCAGCTACGCTAATATCAGACAAGCAAGGCTTTGTATTGAAAGTTTTACAAGAGACAAAGGAGGACATTATATACTAATAAAAGGTTCAGCACAGCAAGATATAGCCATTATAAATATTTACACATTTATCTTTAATTTTTTAAAAAAAGTTTATGTTTTTACTCATGAGAGAGAGAGAGAACGCCAGAGACAAAGGCAGAGGGAGGAGTATGCAGGACTTGATCCCAGGACCCTGGGATCATGACATGAACTAAAGGCAGACAACCACTGAGGCGCCCAGGTGCCCCTATTTACACATATTTAAGGTATGTGTCAAGAACAGACCATCAAAATATATGAAGCAAAATACTGACAGAGATGAAGGGAAAGACTGTTCTACTTTTATAGTTTGACACTTCAATACCTTATTCTCAATAATGGATAGAACAACTAGACAGAAGGTAAGTGAGGAAACAAAGGACTAAATACAATAAACCAACACATTCTTCTTAAGTGCACATAAGATATTTTCCAAGACAGACTGTATGTTAGGCCACAATATCAATGCTCAATAGATTTAAAAAGATAAATCTCATATGAAATATCTTCTCTGACCATGATGGGATGAAGTTAGAAATCAAAAAAGATAAGCGAGCCTGGGTGGCTCAGGGCATGATCCTGGAGACCCGGGATGGAGTCCCACCTTGGGCTCCCTGCATGGAGCCTGCCCTCTGCCTGTTTCTCTGCCTCTCTTTGTGTCTCTCATGAATAAATACATAAAATCTTAAAAAAAAAGGGGGGGGGGAGGGGAGAGTGAAACAGGAAAATTCACAAATCTGTGGAAATTAAATGAAACTCTTAACTAAGAGATCAAAGAATAAATGACAAGGGAAATTAGAAAATACTCAAGAGATGAATGAAAACAAAAACACAACATCCCAAAATTTATAGGATGTAGCAAAAGAAATACAAAGAGGGGGTGGGATTTATAGCTATAAATGTTTACATTAAAAAGAAGGATCTCCAATCCAAAACCCGGTGTTACAACATAAGAAAAGAGATTAAGAACAAAGTAAACCCAAGGTTACTGGCAGAAAGGCAAACAAGATCAATACAGAGATACAAAAATAGAGAAAATTAATGCAGCTAAAAGTGGGTTCTTTGAAAAGATCAACAAAATTGACGAACTTTAGGTAGGTCATCTAAGGCAAAAAAAGAAAAGACTGAAACTACTAAAATCAGAAATAGAAATTGGGACATTACCACTAATTCTACAGAAATAAAAATGATTACGAGAATATTATGGATAACTGTATACCAACAAACAGGAAAGCCAAGATGAAATGAACAAATTCCTAAAAACAAACTTTGTAGTTTAAATCCCAATGTGGGAGTCCTCCATCTTTGTTACTTTATTTCAAGATGGTTTTAGCTATTCTGGATCCCTTGAGATTTATGGTATAAATCTATATAGTATATTATTCTACATAAGATTGTATCATCTGCTCACATCATCTGCATCTCTAGTATACCAATAATGATCTAAAAAAGGAAATTACAAAAACAATTCCATTTATAATAGGATCAAAAAGAATAAAATGCTTAAGAATTTTTAAAAAGTTTTTATTTAAGTAATCTCTACACCCAATGTGAGGCTTGAATTCATGGCCCTGAAATCAAGAGCTACACACTCCCCAAAAGTGAGCAAGCCAGGTACCCCTAAAATACTTAAGAATTAACCAAAGAGGAAAAGCCTTCTACCTACAAAATATTGCTGGAAGAAATTAAGGAAGACATAAATGGAAACACATCCCATGTTTACAGAACAGAAAACTTAATATTGTTAACATTAGGAATACTACCTCAAAGCAACTTATACTTATGCAACCCCTATCAAAATCTCAATTGCTTTCTTTACAGAAATAGAAACATCCATCTTAAAATTCATATGGACTCTCAGGGGGACCCAGAATAGCCAAAACCTTCATGGGAAAGAAAGTAACAAAGATGGAGGACTCACATATCTGGATATAAAAGCATATGGCAAGGGGATCCTTGGGTGGTTCTGCAGTTTAGCTTCTGCTTTCAGCCCTGGGCGTGATCCTGGAGTCCCAGGATCGAGTCCCACATCAGGCTCCCAGCATGGAGCCTGCTTCTCCCTCTGCCTGTGTCTCTGCCTCTCTCTCTCTCTCTCTCTCTCTCTCTCTGTCTCTCTCATGAATAAATCAAATCTTTCAAAAGATAAAAAATAAAAACATATGGCAAAGCTACAGTAATAAAAACAGTATGACACCAACATAAAGTCAGGCAGATAGATCACTGGTATAGAATCAAGACCCCAAAATAAACCATCGTATAGGGACACCTGGGTGGTTCAGCGGTTGGGCGCCTGCCTTTGGCTTGGGTGGTGATCCCCCAATCTGGGATCAAGTCCTGCACGGGGCTCCCTGCAGGGAACCTGCTTCTCCCTCTGCCCGTGTCTCTGCCTCTCCTCTCAATCTGTGCCTCTCATGAATAAATAAATAAATCTTTTTAAAAAATAAATAAATAAATAAAAATAAAAAAATAAACCATCGCATACATGGTAGAATGATTTTAGTTTTAGGAGAGGCTGCTAAAGACCATTCAATGGGGGAAAACAATAGTATTTCCAACAATTCTGAATGTCCACATGCAAAAGAATGAAGCTGGACCCTTACCTAACACAATGTATAACACTTAACTCTAAATAGGTAAAAGATTAAATAAATAAGTAAAAGATATAAATGTAAAAAAAAAAAGATATAAATGTAAGACATAAAACTATCAAACTCTTAGAAGAAAACAGAAAAAAGCTTCACAATATTAGATTTGGCCAGGACTTCGTGGATTTGACACCAAAGGCAGAGGCAACAAAAACTAGAATGATTTCATGAAAACTTAAAAGTTTTGTGTATGAAAAGGATATCCACAGTTAAAAGGCAACCTACGTAAAGAGAGACAAAATTGGCAGATTATGAATCTGGTAAGGGATTAACATCTAGGATGTATAGCCAACTCCTAAAACTTAACAGTCTGATTAAAAAAAGGAACAAAGGATTTGGACTTTTCTCCAAAGATACATAAATGGCCAAAAAACACAATAATTCTCAACACCACTAATCATCAGCAAAATGTACATCAAAACTACAGTGAGATATCACTTTACACTTGATAGGAAGGCTACTATCAAAAAACCCATAGAAAATAAACGTTGGTGAGGATGTGGGGAGATTAGAACCCTTGTGTACTGTAGGTGGAAATGTAAAATGGTAAAGCTGCTGTGAAAAACAGTATGGTGGTTCCTCAAAAAATTAAAAATAGAATTGCCATGTAATCCGAAAATCCCATCTCTGAGTATGTAATCAAAGAAATGAAAGCAAGGTCTCAACAAGATATCTGTATACTCACATTCACAAAAGCATTACTCAAAATAGGTAAAATATGGAATCAACCCAAGTGCCTGTCAACAAAGATAAGCAAACTGGTTTTATATATAGATTACTAGCCTAAAAAAGGATGAAAACTCTGCAATATGAAAAGAACTTTGAAAACATTATAGTAAATGAAATAAGCCAGTCACAAAAAGATAAACATTGTACGAGGCACTGAGAACAGTCAAAATCAGAGAAAGAAATTAGAATAGTGGTGGCCAGGGGCTGAGGAGAGGGGAGAATAGGGAACTACTGTTTAGTAAGACAGAGATTCAGTTTTATGGGATGGAAAGAGTTCTAGAGATGGACAATGGTAATGATTGCACATTATGAATGTATTTGATACTGTACACCTAAAAACGATTAAGATGCTAAATTTCATATTACGTGTATTTTATCAAAATAAAAATTATCGGAAAAAAGTATATTAAAATATCCAATGAAATTCAACTTCTATTTTTTTTTTTTTTTTAAACTCAATTTGGGCACCTGGGTAGCTCCGTTGGTTAAGTGTCCTGACTCTTGACTTTAGCTCAGGTCATGATCTCAGGGTCCTGGGATCCACCCCACCGTTGGACTGGGCACTCCGTGGAGAATCTGCTTGAGATTCTCTATCTCCCTTTCCATCTGCCCCCACCCCTTCACACGTGTGCAGGCTCAATCTCTGTCTTTTTAAATAAATAATAAAATCAATCTTAAACACAAAAAAACAACCCTCAATTACTCACATCTGGATTATATACATATATTAAAATACACAAACAGCCACACCAGAGAAGTATTATGAAGCCTTTATAAGCTAACGTAAGAACAAACAGGACTCTCATACCTTTATTACTGTTGGTTTCACTTTCTGGTTTTTCTACCATAGGCTCTAATGTAGGTTCTTTGTGTTCGATTTTTTCCTCCACTTTTTCCCTTTCTTTCTTCTCCAACTCACATTCCTTTTCCTGTTCCTTGATTTTTTGCAGTTCTTTTTCCTTTTCCTGCTGTTGTTCTAGTTCTTTCTCTTTTTCTTGCTTTCTTTCCTTTTCCAGTTCTCTCTGTTTTTCCTGCTCTCTCTCCAGTTCTTTCTCCTTTTCCTGTTGCCTCTCCCTTTCTTTTTCCCTCTCCTTTTCTCGTTCCCGTTCTTGTTCTCTTTCAAGTTCTTTCTCACGCTCTCGTTCCTTTTCTCGTTCCCTTTCTCTAATCTCCTCTGGAGATGGCTGTTTGTCCACTATGCCAAGTTTTTCATCCAATCGTTTCAGCTTCTCTGCACATGCTGCCTTCCTTTGTTCTTCCATTCTTCTCTCTTCCTCTTCACGCCGCTTTCGAGCGCGTTCCACTGCTGCAGAAAGTTCTGACTGCTGTCGTCTTCTTTGCTTCCATATTTCATCTTCATCCGGTACTTGCTGCTTGGGGGGGAAAGGGCCTGGTCTTCCAGGTACTGTCTGTCGGTCTGGAGGAGGATGCTGAAACATTATGATAAATTATCAGATGACTATGAGAGATCTATTTCCATCCAACAATGGATACCACAGACATGAAGAAGGAAGGAAAAATTCTGCAAAATGCCACTAGTGTTTCTGATAAAACATACCTAATAAAATGCAAACAAGTAGCAACATAAGGAAAATATTAAATTTAGAGAATTCCTCAAACTTAGACAAGAAAAATTAATCTAGGCCATATACCTATTTTTGTGGTAGAGATTATTGCTCATATAGCATTTGTTGAATAAAATTAGAAGCTGTCATAACATGAATTTCAAAATCTAAATTTAGACATGAAAGAAATCTAGAACATGAATGTTTTTCAGAGCAGCAACTGTTAGAGATGGAATGCCTAAAGAGGGAGAAAAATCCATAAAGATCAACAACAGTGTCATGTGAGCCCTGAGAAGACAAAGGTGCATTTACAGGGCAAAAACAGCCAGCCAGAGGTGTTAAGTGAAGAAGGTGGAAACACTACTACTGCTGACACTTTAAAGGAGGAAAAATTCCTAATCTTTTCACTAAAAGATCTAGAAATGCATACCTATAACCCATAGTAGAATGTGGGATATTGCTTGAGAGACTGAGTTTTAATGATCTACTTTCTAATTGATATGTTTTAAAACAACTACAATCACTGCCAGCAACTACACAAAACAAGCAGAATAAAAAGAGCACTTGAAGGGCTGAAATGTTAAGGAACTAAAAAA
This sequence comes from Nyctereutes procyonoides, assembly GCF_905146905.1. Taxonomy (NCBI): domain Eukaryota; kingdom Metazoa; phylum Chordata; class Mammalia; order Carnivora; family Canidae; genus Nyctereutes; species Nyctereutes procyonoides. The sequence continues at coordinate 222,206 of NW_026575044.1, forward strand.
AATGTTTTTTTGTTTTAAAGATACTGATTTTAATGGCTAGTATGATGAAGAAACCTGAAAAGTCACATAACCAGTCAGAATCCTTACAAATGAGAAAATAATAGTATGATGAAAACACTGGACTAAACATAAAATATATATATATATGATCCGGTCTCTATCATTTACTAACAGTGTTGTCTTATCTGCCAGTACCCCCTAACCCCAAACAACTGTTAATCTACTTCTGGCAATAGAGAGTAGTTTTATCTTTCCTAGAATTTCAATACATATGAATACTTCAAATTATATTTTTTGTATCTGGCTTCTCATGCTCAGGATAACAGTTTTGAGGTGTCTATCAGAAATCTGTTTTATTCCATTGCTGGACAGTATTCCATCATAAGCACACTGTATCATTTGTGGATGGACATGTGGACTGCTTCTAGTTTTTTTTAACCATGAATAAATAGTTATGAACATTCGTGCCTAAGTCTTTGTGCAAATGCATGTTTCATTTTTAACTCTGAATAAACAGTCATGGACTTTTGTGCCTAAGTCTTTATGTAAATGCATATGTTTTCATTTCTCTTGGATAAATATTTAGAAGTGGAACTGCTTAGTCATGTGGTAGATATATCTTTCCACTTTATTAAAACACTGCCAAACTGTTTCCCAAAGTGATTACAAGGTTTTACAGCCGCACCAGTTAATATATAAGGGTGCTAGCTACTTTATACCCTTACCAATATTTGGTATCCCTAGCCCTTTAAATTTTGGAAATGCAACAAAATCTCACTGTGGTCTCAATTTGCTTTCCCTGGTGATTAAAGATGGAGAACATCATTTCATGAGCTTACTGGCCACCTATCTCGTTTTGTGAAGTGAATGTTCAAATCATTTTGTTGGGCTATGTATCCTATTATTAGTGATAAGAGTCTTTTGTTTGTTCTTTTTTTAAAAAATATATTCCAGGACATGTTCTTGGTCAGATGTATTAGTAATATTTTTTGTGGACATATTTTTTCATCGCCTCAGATTTTTTTTTTTTAAGATTTTTTTAATTTATTTATTCATGAGAGACACATAGAGAGAGAGACAGAGGGAGAGACACAGGCAGAGGGAGAAGCAGGCTCCATGCAGGGAGCCTGACGTGGGACTTGATCCCAGGTCTCCAGGATCACACCCTGGGCTGAAGGCGGCGCTAAACCGCTAAGCCACCAGGGCTGCCCTCTAGTCCCACGGATAGATTTTTTTTTTCTAAGTCATGCTTTTTGTGTCTTATCCAAGAACATCTCTGTTGACCCGAACTTAAAGATTTCATTCTACAATTTTCTTCTAGATGTTTAGTTTTAGCTTGTTTGCATATAAAAATACTATAAAGAGCACTCAGTGGTTACAAGGAAAATGACTGGCAGAGGTGATGGTTGTGATAGGTATGCCTACCACAGCAGGATGATTTGGGAATGCCTATTAAGTGGTAACACCTGAGCAATAAATTTGATCAGAAGAGTCCTCTTTTGGATGGAGGTGATGGATAAGGAGGAACAAGAGTGGAAAATAAGACCTTTAAGGATCTACTAGGATAGTTCAAATGAAAAGTAACAGATAGTAGACAAGTACTCAGTGTAGGAATATATTCGGAAAATAGGGGTAAGGTAATTTGCTGATAGATTAGGCTGTATGTACAATAAAAATTAAGGAAGAAAGTTCTAGATTTTAACCTGAGCAAATGGGTGAATGATAATGCCATTACCTAAGATGGTAAGATAAGGGAAGAAGCAGGGCTGCATGGGTGCTGTGTATGGGGGGAAAATGTTATGGTCTGGACAATATCTATCAGAAATTCAAGTGAAAGGATGATAGGTGGCTCAGTTGGTTAAGCAAACAATCCTGATTTCAGCTCAGGTCATGATCTTGGGATCATGAGACCCACATAGAGCTCAGAGGGGAGTCTACTTGAGATTCTCCCTCTACCCCTCCCTGAGCTCATGCTATCAAAAAATAAATAAATCTTAAAAAAAAAAAAAAAAGAAATCCAAGTGGAGATGCTTAATTGATCACTAAATACATGACTCTCGAAGTTAGGGTAGAGCTTTAAGGGCTACAGATAATATATATTTAACTACCAAATGCACATATATGTAATCCTCTAGGAAAGGATACAGTCAGAAAAAGGAAAAAGAACATAGCCCTTAACTCTCCAACATCCAGGGATACCTGAGCGGCTTAGTTAAGTTTCCAACTCTTTTTTTTTTTTAAATGTTTTCCTATTATTTATTTATTTATTTGTTTGTTTGTTTGTTTGTTTGTTTATTTATTTATTTATTTATTTATTTGCTTACTTACTTACTTACTTACTTATGATAGTCACAGAGAGGGAGAGAGAGAGGCAGACACACAGGCAGAGGGAGAAACAGGCTCCATGCACCGGGAGCCTGACGTGGGATTCAATCCCAGGTCTCCAGGATCGCGCCCTGGGCCAAAGGCAGGCGCTAAACCGCTGCGCCACCCAGGGATCCCTAGTTTCCAACTCTTGATCTGAGTTCAGGTCTTGATCTCAGGGTGGTGAGACTGAGTCCCGCACTGGGCTCCATGCTCAGTGGGGAGTCTAGTTGGGATTAGCTCTCTCCCTCTGCCCCTCCCCCTTCCTATATGTGTGAACTCCCTTCCTCTCTCCTTCTAATAAGTAAATAAATAAATCTTTAATAAACAAAAGACCCCCCTCAACCAAAAGTATTAAAGGCCGGAAGAAATACAAATTGAAGAAAGAGAACACAATAACGTGATGTAGCAAAAGTAAAAAAAAAATAGTCTTTTAAGAAGGATGGAAAGATTAGCTATTGTCAACTGCTACTGCGATTGGGTAAAATGAAGTCAAGAGAATTGAATTTTGCAAGATGGGAATCATTACTGACCTTCATGATAATAGTTTCAAAGGTATAGCGGTAGATGAAAAGCGTTACTTATAAAGGGTTAATGGGAGAGAAAGTGAAGATGGTACGGGAAAATAGCTCACTAATATTTTGCCATGAAGGAGAACAGACAAATAGGGTAGAAACTACAGGGGGGTGGACAGTAGTGAGAGTTAAAGGAGGGTCTTTTTTTTTCTTTAAGTCTCTTAAGATGGGAGATAAGATTACCGATAAGTGACAGAAGAGGGGGCCAGAGGAATAGTAAGAGTTGCCCTTTAGTAGGAAGACAGGAAGAAGGGGATCCCTGGGTGGCTCAGAGATTTAGCGCCTGCCTTTGGCAGGGGACGTGATCCTGGAGTCCCGGGATCAAGTCCCGCGTCGGGCTCCCTGCATGGAGCCTGCTTCTCCCCCTCTGCCTGTCTCTGCTTCTCTCTCTATTATGAATTTTTTTTTTTTTTAAAGGGAAGACAGGAAGAAGTCAGAATAATAAAGGCACTGAAATGAGATAAACAGTTGCTTCTCATTTTCTTAGTGAAATCAGGACCATGTCTATCAGCTGAGAAGAAAAAGAGGAAGATACCCAAAAAGCTAACAAGGTAAAATTCCTAATTGTATCATAAAAGTTATAAATAAGAAGCATACAGAAATCTTTCCCTTAAAACAAATAAAATCAAATGATACAGACAGACCCCAAATAAGATTTTAAGATTTACCGGCTGCGCAAGCAGTTTTGGAGGTGGTGGCAGGTGTGAAGATGGTCCGCGTTCCTATCATAAAAATAAGGACTATTACAAAATAACAACATAAAAGATATCTACTGGAAACATTTCTGAACATACGTAATTTTTTTCGGTGGAACTACAAGATTGCAAAAAGTAAACTATCTTCATCTTTTTCTCTTTTTTAAATAAAGAGTAACTTTATTAAAGTTATTGCACGATAACTTTATATTCTACAAAATAACTCTGTCATTTAAAAAGATTAGAATTTCAAATGGATTTTGCAAAAAATAGAATTTTATTGTATGAATTCTGAAATTCTACCACAGGTATGGAGAAGTATGCCTTTAATTTTGAAATTTTATTTACATAAGCCTTATTTTCTTTTTAATTTCTTCCTAATGGCAACCTAAATGTATGAGATTTACCTAAAGAACTAAACATCTAAAACATATTGGAATCAAATATAATACATAGCCTATTCACTTGCTAATATATAGATAGATCAGTGTGAAACATGCACAAATCAAGACATCAAGATATGGCATAGGATACTCCTCTATTCTTTCATAAGAAAGGAATTATAACTCCCCATATTAAGCCAGTAAGTTAAAGGCACATAAAACATGAATTTTATTTAAAAAAAAAAAAGGGATCCCTGGGTGGCGCAGTGGTTTGGCGCCTGCCTTTGGCCCAGGGCGCGATCCTGGAGACCCGGGATCGAATCCCACATCGGGCTCCCAGTGCATGGAGCCTGCTTCTCCCTCTGCCTGTGTCTCTGCCTCCCTCTCTCTCTCTCTGTGACTATCATAAATAAATAAAAAATAAAAAAATAAAAAAAAAAAGATTAAAAAAAAAACTTGAAAAATCCTTTTACAGAGTTCACAAATTTATTCTCCAATGAACTAATGCCTTAAGAATAAAATTCAAAGTTCCTTGTATAGCATACTCGTTGTTACACAGTTCTCTTATTCCTCTCCTCTATCAAACTACCAGGGACTTCTAGAATGTGCCATGCTTTCTTATGGTTCTCTATTCTGAACATGTTCCCACTGCTTAAAATTTTCCTCTTCCTTTTGTTTACTGGCTAATTCTCACCTCAAGTACCAAATCTTTTGCAAAACCTTTTCCAGAGAATGCTCTAAGAACTCATTATGTGTGCTCTGTCACAACACTTAACACTCATTGTACTGCAACTGATATTTGATGTCTTTTCATTTTACAGAGATTGATAGCTACCTACTTTTATTTCCTTGAAGGGACTAGTTCCTCCATCTGTTTTGTGTAAGTTCAACATATACATGCTGAGTATACCGTGAATTAAGTGGACTCTCTGGATGACAGCCAGTTTGCAATGCTGTTTCTTGGAAGCAGGATCAAATGAATCTCTTTACTCATATTATTTCCTTTCTTTAACAATGTTCTTCAAAATAACTCACACCTAATAGATTTCTCTACTCCTTACTTCCCAATTCAGCATACTATTTCACATATGACTACTGATTAGAATTTACAAAGTATTCAATAAACCATAGAGCACTTGGCAATGTTTGGAAAGAAGTTTATCCCTCCACTTTCATAGGACTAAACTGTTACAGAAAAGAAAAAAAGTGAAACTTTAGTTTCTACCTGATAATTTTAGCTACTGTATTGACAGTTCCTGTTAACATGCAATAAAATTATGGTTTAGATCTACAACTATTCAAGATAATAGATAGTCTCATTTTCCTAATTCTTCTTTCAACTTTATGATTATAAAATTAATTCAACCAAAGTACATGTAGTGACAATATCCTTGAGTCCAACAAACCTGATTAAATGAAGGTCCCTTCCCATAGGGACCTTTTGATACTGATGGCTGGGTAGGTATCTGAGAAGATGATTTAGTGTTGCAGGTTTCATCTGCTTCTTTTCGGTTTTCAGTGTTTTCAGAGGCTTTTGAACCTTGATCTTCACTAAGGAATCAAAATCCAAGTGGAATAAAAAAGTAAAGTGGACAGACCACACTGTAAGTAAAAGCATTTTGTCTATATAAAAACGATTATTTCTATTTAGTTTTAGTGGGGGAGAGTGGAGTATATCAAGGAATGAAATGGTTTTGTGATCTAGTGGTGCTATTCATTCATTCAGTAAATATATACTATATATCTAAAACATGTTGGGAAATGGGTTTGGTCAGGTTATCATCACAAAATAAAAAGTACAGTAGAGTAGTTGTCAAATATGGACATTCACACTTACACACAACTTGGCAAAAGAATATAATGCCACTATTTTCTATCACCCCCTGCCCAAAAACTCTCATCTAACTGCATCCAAGTAATATTATAATTAACACCTGTATTCTAATTTATTCTGACTTTGTGACAGAAGAGAAGTCAAACTACAATATTTTTTTAAGATCACAAGTCCCAGGTATCTCCCAACTGGTTATGAAACAGCACTGTATTACAATGCGATGGCTAGAAAACTCTACTAACACATCCATGCAAGCTCCTTGTATTTTAACAGCCCAATTTTTATGGTATATAACCCATATATTTCTGACTCTGACGCCCCTATATTAGAGAAGAGATTAAAAGTTGCCATTTTTTCAAACTTTAATGCTACTTGTTGAAGTTTATAAAAATCAAAGACTCAATTAAAGCAGCTATAGTACCTCAATTTTTCTCCCAATTTTGTAAATATGAATCCATTCAAGCAAGTAACAAGTTTCAAATGGTCCCTGATACGGTCTTTCAAAATATCGCCAATTATATAGCCAAACTAAACATCTTTTTTAAAATATGTATTTTCTTTAGAAACATCAAAACTTTAATTCATTGATTAGCTGTACTTTTAAAACTTGGCTTATTAATCACCTTCCCAGTCAGTGAGATCTTAGAGTAAAATGTAGAAATTATATAAAAAGGAACAAATGACTATTAATGAACCCTCTCTGCATAAATGGATAATGTTGTAACAGTAAATTCATACTATTACTCGTGGAAGATATTCCAACAGCTTACCTGCTGTTTTCTTTAGGACTGCTACTTCCTTGCTCATCATCATCACTGAAATTCAGCTGTTCTGTATAATCTACTTCCATCTGAGCACCTATTAAAGTTAAGGAAAACTCAGATTGACTGCTGAAAAAAACCTAAAAACTAAAATGCTTAATTGATTTTGCCTCTTACCTGCCCAACCTTCATCAGCTTCAGCATCTAGATTATCAAATTTATCAAGCTCCTTTAGTTCTGATGCACTAAGGATGGAGGGGCGTTCAGGCTCAGAGGCCCATGGAGGTGGTGGGCCCCTTCCTCGAAGGCCTCTAACGAACAAGAGGTTAGGAGGGAAAAAGATACAAAGTTTTAATGATTCTAAATTGATAAATATTCAAAAATTAGAAATCAGTTCATTTCCATTCAATATTAGTACTGACTGATGTACAAAATATTTTATACCTGACACGTATATGAAAAAATTCTAATATCAATACATAAATTCAGGACAATATATAATTCTTTTTCAAGTATTTCATATCTGACAATGGGTTTTTTTAATTGCCAAAATTTTAAATAAAACAAATATATTAAAGAATAATAGGGCTAAAACTAATACTAATATCAAAGTGAAGAACTTTAAGAAAAATGAGGAGATGGGACACCTGGGTGGCTCAGCGGTTGAGCGCCTGCCTTTGGCCCAGGGCGTGATCCTGGAGATTAGGGATCAAGTCCCATATCAGGCTCCCTGCATGGAGCCTGCTTCTCTCTCTGCCTATGTCTCTGCCTCTCTCTCATGAATAAATACATAAAATCTAAAAAAAAAAAAAAAAAAAAGAAAGAAAGGAAGAAAGAAAAATGAGAATGCTCGTCTCACATGAAGAGAGAAAAAAAGAAATTAGGAGTCATTAACATCATGGAAGGAAGAAGGGATAAACAATTGTCATGTCTTGTTAGGGCCATGATTTTCAGTTTTCAGAATCTGTATTTTTGTTCTATCTTATAAAAGTCAATTATTGGGATCCCTGGGTGGCGCAGCGGTTTGGCGCCTGCCTTTGGCTCGGGGCGCGATCCTGGAGACCTGGGATCGAGTCCCATATCGGGTTCCCGTGCATGGAGCCTGCTTCTCCCTCTGCCTGTGTCTCTGCCTCTCTCTCTCTCTCTCTGTGACTATCATAAATAAATAAATTAAAAAAAAAAGTCAATTATTTATCCAAGGCAACTGTACTCTAAGGCCAAAATACTGAATCAATCAATCATCACAACCTCCAGAAAAATCTTTTGTTTTTTTTTTTCTTTCAACCTCCAGAAAATCTTAATTACCATCTATGTGCCTTTCTGCCCTGGTAACTTTTATCATTTAATAGTCTTACTTGTTCGTTTCAGATAAAGAAGGTGGAAACCTCATGGGACCATGAAGAGGAGGGTACGCCATCCTCGGGTACTGTTGAAACATCTGCATGAAGAAAACAAAATGGATAAACTTTGCAACCAAGTTTTATAGATAGATAGATAGATAGATAGATAGATAGATAGATAGATATAGATCACCCCAACTAAACTTGATATTACAATTTATAGGAATATCAAAATAAAACATATCGTGAATAATTAATTATATCAGCTGGAATCATCATTCACCCTCAATTAACAAGTCATCTGTTAAGACTACTGGTCTAGCAAGACTTTACAAATATAGATCATGACCAGGACACATCCTAGGAAGAACTTCTGCTACTCCATTAACAAAATCACATAAATAATTATGTACTAACATGAAAACCCTAAAAAGACAACATGCATGGCACCCCAGAGAACTACAAAGCCCTAACCAAGTTCAAAGACTTGAAAGGATATAATGTGTGACTTCATCATAATGCAGTAGATTAAGTGCAGGCAGATTTGTTGGTAAAGCAAAACTCAGTTCCCAAAAAGGATGGTCAAATGCAGGGGAATTAGGAAGAAAGTGGGTATGGGAAATTTCCCATGGATGGGTTATAGGTGGATTCTGCTTCAAGTTAATATACAGATCGTTATCACAAACTGAGGTAACAAAGATGTTGCTCTCTATGGGAATGTGGATTTGAGAGGCTAAGTTTAGGAGAAGTTCTAAGATATATTATAAATATGATAACACCAACAAGAGAAGAAATGTCAAAAGAGGTGCTTGTAACTATTTACTCATAACCAGGCTGAAAGAAAGAAAAGAAAAAAGAAAAGAAAGAAAAAAGAGGGAAGGAAAGAGGAAAAAAGGAAAAAAAGAGGTTGGGAGGGAAGGGGAAAGGAAGGCAGGCAAGAAAGAAAAGACTGTATTACCTTAAATATGTCATATATATCCTGAAATAGATTAGCTTTTCTTTAAAAAAAAAAAAAAACCTGTTACGTAAAGGAATTACTCTGTACTTGAAGAAAGGCTGCTATATGATTAGTCCGTCTAAAGATACAATTTCTAAGTAGAGTTAGAGCAAAGTTAATCAAGTTAATTAAGTAAGCGGCAGATGAACCTCAAATGGAAAAACTTTTTGTCTAGGGAATACTCGAGAATTTTTGGTTACATCATCTTGTACTGAGGTTAGCAAAAACACTGTTGGAGGCAAGCGTTTATAGGTAAAATTTCATTAGATCCCTCCTCTACTGATTAGTCAGGCACAGATTAATTCCATATATCAAATGCTTAAAATTTAGGAATTTGCCCCAAAATTATTTACAGAAGCAATCTTTAAATTTTCAATATACAGTAATGCTTTTAAAAACACTTTTTGTCTTGGGCGCCTGGGTGGCTCAGTGGTTGAGTGCCTGCCTTCAGCTCAGGTCATGATCCCAGGGTCCAGGGACTGAGTCCTACAAGTTCCTGCAGGGAGTCTGCTTCTCCCTTTGCCTATGTCTCTGCCTCTCTCTGTGTATGTTTCTCATGAATAAAAAAAAAAATTCTGGGACACCCGGGTGGCTCAGCGGTTTAGTGCCTGCCTTTGGCCCAGGGCATGATCCTGGAGTCCCGGGATCGAGTCCCACATCGGGCTCCCTGCATGGAGCCTGCTTCTCCCTCTGCCTGTGCCTCTGCTCCCTCCCCCCTCTCTGTGTCTCTCATGAATAAACAAATAAAAAATCTTTAAAATTTGTTTAAAAAAATAAGTAAAAAAATAAAATCTTAAAAAAACCCACAAAACTCTTTTGTCTTTGTTAATTAGTGGAATACATTTTTCAAATAAAATGACTGTCAACAAAAGCCACTTGGTCTCCCTTTTTACTTTTCCTTCTATCATCCTACCCACACCCCGAAAATTCAGAAGTATTTGGAAACTATTAGGAGACAAATAGATGTAAATAATCTTTCAAGGCCAATTTACCACATAAGACTGATTTTTATCATGCTCCCACAGGAAAAAAAAAACAATCATATTTAATCATTTATTTCCCTCCTGTACCTACGAATAACTAAGTCATACAAAGAAATAAAAAATATCAAAAAATATGGGTAATTAGAGCCTGTAGACTTAGGAATTAAATCATAATAAAAATAAATATAACTAGATACTCTGAGATTAATGGTCTCCTGAAAATGTTAATTTACTTACTTGGGCACATGTAATTTGTCGTATCATTTCACAGGAGGCTGAGAGCAAACAAATGTATGAGGGTCCCAAATCTAACTATTAATTTGTAGAAATATATGGGGTCAGAATTATATACTAAATAAAAATACAATGATAGAATTCAGCAAAATCCAGACTATGAAAAACTCCACAGGATAACTAATAAATTATAATAAGCTCAAAAAAAAAAAAAAGAGTGGAAGGAAAGTAGTAACCAAAGACAACAGGATTCCTAAAAATATCAACCAATCTCAAAGAATAGATGTTATTTGGATCCTACTATGAAGAAAAAAAAAATGGATCCTACTATGAGATAATCAGAGAAATTAGAATACTGACATGTTTGAAAAACCTTTCTTTTTAGGGTCACCTGGGTGGCACAGTCATTTGGGCGTCTGACTTGGTTTCAGCTCAGGTTGTGATCTCTGGGTCAAGATTCAGCTCCATGTCAGGCTCTGCACTTAGGTTAGAATCTGCATAAGACTCTGCCTCTCCCTCATAAATAAATCTTTTCAAAAATAATTTTTTAACTAAAAAAAACAAAACCTTGCTTTTTAGGTATGATAATGCCATGATGGATTTTTCTCCTAATCTTTATGTTTTAAAACACAACCTAAAATATGTATGGACAAAATAATGTGTCTAGGATTTGCTTCACTAATTGGAGGTGGTGGGAAATAGGTGAAAAAAGACTGACCACAAGTTGAGAACTACTGGGATGCCTGGGTGGCTCAATGGTTGAGGGTCTGCCTTTGGCTAAGGCGTGATCCCAGGACCCAGGATTGAGTCCCACATGGGGCTCCCTGTAGGGAGCCTGCTTCTCCCTCTGCCTATCTCTGTCTCTCATGAATAAATAAAATCTTAATAAAAAAAAAAGTTGAGTACTACTGAAGATGGATGGTAGATATGGAAGAAGAGGGAGGTTCCACTGTACTATTATTTCTGTTTTTGCCTATGTTCAAAATATTCCATAATAAAGAGTTAAAAAGAATGTAAAGGTACATTTACCAATAAAAATTTTAGAACTAAAGCACACATCAATCTTTTATGTGCCATGAACAACCCCTCTGGCAGTCTGTAAATCCTATGAACTTCTTCTCATAGAAATGTTTTAAACCCATAATCTAAAATAAGGAGTACTATGAAAGAAAACAATTATGTTAAAATTTTGTTAACACATTTTTAAAAATTTGTGATATGGTGAAGTATCTGCTTTCATTAAATAATAGGTGGGTTTACCCAGGGGTCTAATAAATTATGTGGAAATATTACTGAGTATATATTGCTATATCCACAGCAATGTGATGATAGGAAAATATCTATGACCCCTATTAATAATAACAACTAGGGTACTCCTAACACTTCTGTAATTTGTTGCCTGCATTCATAATCAAGGAAAATGCTGATTTTTTTAGCTAGATGTTAATACAAATAAAAACCTCAACTTTTCACCATTCCAATTCTCTCCTCGAAACCCAGAGCAAAAACCTTACTTAAGAACTTGCTTCTTTAACAATACTTACATAAGGAGGCATCATAGCTCTGTACTGGGAAGCAAGAGGAGGCTGCTGTCCATTCAGTTTAGCCTGTGGAGGACCACAAGCTATCCTCTTTTCCACCACTTTGAGGATATCATTTTGTTCTGATGTTCCTGCTGTGCTTTCATCCTGGCCAGAGAGCTTTTCATCTTGGTCAGATGTTAAAGGTGAGCCAGCTGACTTACCACCATCTCTCCAACAAGCAACATCTGGTATGGAGAGAGGTAAGAAATTCAATTAAAACAAAGAAACATCACCTTAGAATTCAGGATTGAAATTTAAGGGGGTGGGGGGGAAGGGGCTAAGAAAAAAGCTGAAAATAGAACACAGAAATCTCAAACCAGGCAGATTTCAAAACTGAATAAAGTAACAAAATACAGGGAAGAAGCAGTAAAAGTCTGATCTAGGTCCTAATGCTTTCAAAGTGTTTAGGTAATCAGGAACAGTGGCTTCCAAAGCAGAGGAGATGTACCACAGAGGGTACCACCAAAAGCAAATACTGGAGTTGGGGCAGAAAATATTAGAACCTCTCTATCAAGCTTTACCAATATTTGATATAGAAATTAAAGTCACTGTTAAACCTAAGTCCTGAGGGAAGAGGGCTAGTTCTATAGTGACAGTGATGCTCTCATTTGTTTTTAGGCTACTATGGTTAGTTATATACACGTGTCCAAGGGGGCAAATTCAGTGACCACATTATCTGGTAAAACAACACTCAAAAATAAATGGTTTTACAAGGGTATCTTTTTGGTAGGTAGCCTCCAAGATGCCCCAGATGGGTTTCTATCTCCTGGTATTCATACCCTAGTAGTAGTCTCCTCTCACAGTATACCAGGACTATCTGTGTCACCTACAGAATAAAGCAGAAATGATGACATGTCTCTTACAGAATTAAGTTATAAAAGATAAAAGATCTTTCTTCATACAAGATATAAGGTTTCCATCTTGAGCGGGAATAGTCTGGTCTCTCTTTATGTGGGGAAGCAATATTGTGAGCAGCCCACACACAAAGGGGAGTGTTCCCGAGCCACAACTCCTAGCTAAGCAGCTCCCAGATTCCTGACCCTTGGATACTCTGAAATTAAGGCCAGTTCAGTTTATTGTTTTAAGCTGATAAATCTGTTATGCAGAAACAGATAACTGGTGAAAATCAACTGAACAAGAAAATAGTAGAGGGTGCCTGGTTGGCTCAGTGCATAGAGCATGCAACTCCTGATGTCAGGCTTGTAAGTTCAAGCCCCATGTTGCGTGTAGAGATCACTTAAAATTTTTAAAATGAACGAATGAATCAATGAAAGAGAAAGAAAGAGGAAAGAAAATAGAGCTGACAGATCTATTTCTAATATGCATCAATTACACACTAGCAATTAAAAATAAAAATAAGAAAAAGATGATTTACCCAGACCATAAAAGAAATAAGCCATAAAAAATATGAAATGTGTCAGGTTATCAGAAATATAGATTGGAGGGCAGCCTGGATGGCTCAGCGGTTTAGCACCACGTTAAGCCAAGGGCCATATCCTGGAGACCCAGGATCGAGTCCCATGTCAGGCTCCCTGCATGGAGCCTGCTTCTCCCTCTGCCTGTATCTCTGACTCTCTCTGTGTATCTCTCATGAATAAATAAAATCTTAAAAAAAAATAGAAATATAGATTGGTAACCATCACTGAAAACAGAGATCTCCCATGTAATACAGGATCCTTTGAGATATTTGGTAATGACAATTGGAATATAATGATTAATAAAAAAGACAATCTCAAGCATTTTCTATTTCTTTCTTAATACAAATACTTCTCACTCACTATCCAAATTTATTTGGTTCTTTGGTGTGAGTTCAGAAAGGAAAGGATCCTTGAATGTTAACAGAATAGCAAGTAAATGGATATAATTTAAAAATTAAAATTTGCACATTAGGGAGGTTGGCTCAAAATTTTTACTACTATAAAAATGACCAATATTAATGTGCAAAGAACTCACCCAGTATCAGAAAAGATACTCAAAGAACTCACCCAGGAATCTTGTTAAAATATAGATATCTAATTTAGTGGATTGGGTGTGAGGCCAAAGACCTACATTTCCAACATGTTAATTTATACCAATGCTGCACGTGTAAAAACCACACTGGAAAGAGAGCAGTTACTGTCTTTTCAAACTAGGCAAGTCACAAATATAATAATATTGGGCAGAAGGTTACAAAATAAAATACAAATATAATCTCATTCACTGTTCTTATGAAATAGAAAATATTCTTACTTGGTGGGCGTAAACTGGGTCCAGGTCCATAATTTTCATCATTTGTTTCTTTTTCTTTTTTCTCCTGATCCCCAGCTGCCTGCAGGCTGGGAAATTCTTGCTGAAAATGACTATTCACCTGGATTCCTACAGATTTTTTTAAAATATTAAATGTAACTTTTATACTGAAGATAATGAAAAAAAACCCTCCCAGGACAGAGGTCTCTGCTTTCTCTGATAAATTATTCCAATTTTGTGTGTGTATATATATATAATTATATATATCATATATATATAATTATTACACTGTTCACATTCATAAAACTTTAAATTTTAGAATTAGAATCCCTTGGAAAGTTAATGAACAGCCATGAGGAGATAAAAATCTAAGAAAGGATTCTGCCAGACATTGTCCAGTACTCATTAAAGATGATGAGGCAAAAGAGGAGAGTTTCACTTGTTTCTCTTTTACTCTTTACATTTTCAAAAAGTCAAATTCTTTTGCTAATAACTCTAAAAATCAAATAATATTACTGAAATAGAATACATGAATCAACACTACAAATATCACAGTAAGGCCTTCAACGAATTTATAACTGAGATACTGGTTTACACCTCACTAGTCACTCATTCACCCATCTACCCACCTACCTGCCTATTTATATACTTCTATAAGTGAAAAGATCTGATTTTTATTAGCTTGAGGGCCTAGATAGGTTTTTCCATACAATGTTTTATAGATCTTTCCTGTTTTGCAAGTAGGAAATTTACATTTTGCTGGGGAATCAGTCATTCCTTGGTGAGGGGGTGGGGGGCAGAGTATAACAGCTACTGTGCTTTATAGCTACTGCCTAGCTCTTCTCTACTATGGAAATCCTGAGTAGCACATATTTGAAATAGAAAAGGTTAGGGAGCACAGATGGTGATGAATAAGGTTTCTAGCAATCTACACAATGACTGGGTACTTTTATGCCCCAAAGAGCAGAAGCTACAAAGTTTTTTTTCTGGTCACGTAGGGTAAAGATAAAAACAATGTGGGACAGAGGGTATCTTAAAGATTCCTTTTTAAATCCCTATCACTGGCTCATACACGGGTCTTGGCACTGAAACTTAACTACACCAATTGATGACAGAAAGACCGTTTTTTAGGGTCTGAGTATATCCTTGACAATGTTCTCTGCCCCTGCCAAAATCCACCCCTTATCTGCTGCATGGCTGTTCAGTAACTGTCAAACCTAGCCAGTTTCCCCAGCTAATGTCCACTTACCATCTCCTTGCCCACCTTGCTTGTTACTGGCCCAAGATTTGGGAGCAGGTGCTACTTCTGGGGAGCTGCAACCCCAGGTTTTGGCTGTGCTGGTGGAACTTCTGGTGTTCTTAAAAAAAACATGAATCCATTATTTCAGACATTATACGATCAAATCAAATAAAAATGAATATTGTAGTTAAGGTAAATTTGTGTACAGAATGTTTTGGCTACATATTTACTCACAGATGCATCTCCCACAAATGCTGTTCCTTTGCAACATTCCTTCAAATAAAGTATAGCTATTCTATCCCCTTTCATTTCTACCTTTTAAGATAGCTTTGTTCTTCATTTTATGAAAACACACACACGCGCACACACACACACACCCCCCACACCCAAAAAAATGACACACTCATTATTGAGCACAGCTACCAAGAGTCTGTTTGGAAGAAGTAAATACTTACATATAATTAGAAATAACATTATAAGCATACATACTGTCTGGACTGGTGGACTTGGCCAGGGCTAAGGCTAAGCAAATTCTCCATTTGGCAGTCAACAGGTTCATCACTGTACTTATTATTGTTATTCAGAGAGGTAACAGCAACTTGCCTGATTCATCCCCATGAGTAAAAGGTGTTTGTGTTGTCTTTGTTTTAAGAGAGGGACTGATGGAGGGGTTGGGGGATGGTAAGAGAGAATCTTAAGCAGGCTCCACCCCCAGCAGAGAGCCTGATGCAGGACTGGATCTCAACCCCGAGGTCATGACCTGAGCCAAAATCAAGAGTTGGACACTTAACTAAGCCACCCAGGAGCCCAAGTAAAAGGTGTTTTAAAAAAATCTACAGTTTTATTCAATCACTGTAATGATTTAATGCCTGAAAATGAAAAAGGTAGTAGTTAAGAGACTTAAGGGAGGCAATATATTCCTGGTATATACTCAGACCTGTAACTGACCTAGTACTACAAAATAATGCTACAACTAAGAAATGGAGAACAAGGTCTTTGACAAGTTTTATCCAAGTAAAGTCAAATTTTACTACATAAAGCTCCCCAAACAGGAGTACAGAAATTTGGTAACAGATATAGGCAAAAAGCATCAAAAACCCAAATGCTGATATTATTTTTCTAAATCACCACTACTTTGCTTGGTCATTCAAGAAACTAAAAGCCCAGCATAATTCCCAAAATACAGAATGCCAAATATATGCTGAATAAATAAAAGGGACATTATTAATTCCATCATAGCCTGCTTGCTAATTTTTTATTCATTCAAACAGTATTATTTGAGCACTTACAGAGTACATCAGGTATAGTTTCAGTGAACTAGGCAGACAGAAATTCTTAGCATCATGGAAATTATTTAACAGAATCAACTCTTACTTATCTTAGAAAGTGAATGCTTAATATGGTGGGAGTTTGAGGGAGCCTGACGTGGTACATAGGAAAAGCTGTGATTAGCAATTCTGTCATCTGTTCTACCTTGACATATGGAAATACTACCACTAAACCTACTCACAAAAGAAAATTCATTAAAAGTTGACTATATAAAATGACTTTAAATGGCCTGAGATATCCAACATACATAGTATAATGTCTAGCACACAGAACGAACTCAAACGGAAGTTGCCTACAGGGGCACCTGGCTGGCTCAGTCGCTGGAGCATGCAGCTCTTGATCTCAGGGTTGTGGGGTCAAGCCCCATGTTGAGTGTACAGATTACTTAAAAATAAAAGCTTTAAAAAAATAATAAGTTCCCTACAAAGAAAGGGGAATAGTTTTACTTTTTAGTTGACTTTGACTCACTTTTCCTCTTCATGCTGATCTTGTTTGGATGCCCATCCTGTGCCATCTTTAGGTACAATGTTTACATTAGGGTCATTGCCTTTGTTTTCTGCCTTGAGACTTGGGAGGTTAGCAGGTGGAGGCATACGTCGTGAAATACCAACTTTTCCAAGACTCTGTAATCCATGTCGAGCTGCAACTAAAGATCAATAACATCAACTTTCTTAGAACATCTATTTTATTGCTCCATTTTTTCTTAAAATATATAAAGACAATAAAAATTAATGGAATCTTGGGCTATTTCCTTTTATTTTAAAATAAGAATTTTAAAACAGCCACACCTGCAACATTAAACCAATATAGAAATTATATTAAACTACGGAGCCACTGAAAAGAGGATTTAAGCATTCTAACAACCCTATATACTATGAAAAGGAAAATACGGGCGATAACTGGTTTTGTAATCTTTTCAAGGAATCTATTTTAAACTCAAAATTTAGTATATTACAGAATATGCTAACTTTACATTCATAATCAACATTTGACAGTTCACTATAAACACTAGGCTCAAGGTATCAAAAATACAAAAGACCCCAGGACTATCTCTTCCATAACTAGAAATGGTAGCAAACACCCACTAATATATATTCCTACACCTATCATTCTCATTGACCAAATCCCCTTTTGCAGCCACAGTTCTACTTAACTTTCTGACAAACAGTAAAAGAAAAAAAAAAAGAGATATATTTTAAAACATTTAAATTTTCTTCTGTAAGATACTTATTCATCCTGTGAAAAATGAGTGCAAACATAAAAAGTCCAATGCACATATGGTTGCATAAACATGGGTTTGTCCTAGCTCCTAACAGCAATAGTTCCATGAAAATCATAAAAAAAAAAAAAGCCACTTGATTTTACTCACCTGTAGTTTTCTGAGTTTCTAAAGATTTACCCTTGTAAGTATTAAATAAACTGAGTGTTGCATACTTTTTCCCATCCTTTGCTTTTGTGCTCTGGCCTGACTTCTCCGACATTTCGGTGGAAACTCATCGAGTCCAAAACCTCCTGCCACACCCCTTCAAACCTTTAAAACACATTAGAAAGAAAAATGAGGAAAAATTTAACTTAAAGAAACTCTCAGTAAATTCAAATGTTCCCAGAAATTCTGAAAAATAAAAACACTGAGAAATGAACTCCATCTTCAATAACTTGTATCAATAATAATATCACAGACTTGTTCAATACTCTCAAACTCCAAAAACCAACACACAATAAAATGAATCAAACTAAACTGCCTTGCATTCAGTGAACACCTGAGTTATTTACGGTTTGTAAGTGCTTTACTGTATCATAGAGAATAAGAATTTTAATCCAGAGGAACCTGGCTGGCTCGGTGGGTAGAACAAGATTCTCTTGATCTCAGAATTGTGTTCAAGCCCCATATTGCATGTGAAGTCTACTTAAGAAAAATAAATTTAACATGAACAGTTCAAATACAATAAACCTATGAAGACTGTCTATCTTACAAATAGAGGTATCAATCAGTACCTACATATGGAATACATATGATAGGAGGATTACCATCATTCCTCTATAAATTATATGCCTCTCTTTTCTGTGGTATGTATCTAACAAAGCTGTAGTAATTTAACAATATAAAATAAAAAGAAACATTCTATTTTCACTGCATTCTGCAAAGGGTAGAACATTTCCTTATAAACTCCTTCGTACTTAAAAACAATATTCTATTTCATGGCTATGGATTAAGTGTTCAACAAATGGTAAGTTATTAGAAGAAAACAGCATTTTAATGACCACTCATATACAAAGATAATTTCATCTTTGAAGTTCATGTGTCTTAATGTGAGGTGCACCTTAAAACTAGTTTACTAATAAACAGCAAAAATACACAAATTAGTTCTATTATTTTCCTCCCATTTAATGAAGTATACATACATCAATCTTTTATGGTTTTTCTTTTATTTATGGTTTATCTTTTTCTTTCTCCTTTTTTGAGTGGTTAGGGTAGAAGTAGGGCAAAAGATGGTCAATTCTACAAAACATTAATAGTTCTTTGAGAACTGAAGCACAGGAATTAAAGACAGAGAATTGACAGGTACATCAAGCAAAAAGTACTGAAAGTCAAGGAAAGGCCATGTAGACCCTATCATTATGAAAGCAATTTTATCTATTGGTTTTACATATCAATTGCAGAATCAGCCTTACAGGCAGAGGTGTGGTTTCATACATGTCAACTGCCACACTATGTGCATAGTTCCGTAAAATTTATCAAGAATTTTCACTTTATCTCATTTCAGTATAATAACCTTATGCTACAGTTAGTATCCTGATTTTACAGATGTGAAAACTGATGTTGAGGTAAATGAAACTTGATTTGAAATCAAGGCTCTGGGTCAGTCCATTATGCTACCTCCTCCCCATGTAACTGCAGAAATAAACAACCTTTCCTTGAGATAAATTGTGAAAAGGACTCACCTGCAATGAAAAGAACTGCGTAATATATAAACAGCTTCCTATCTGCTACCATAGAAGAATGCATGCAATTAATTATATCCCAAGAGTGCTAATAATGTTATGAAGAGAGCTGTACTCCCAGAAAATATCCTGTTGACATATTTTCACTAACATAAACAAAGATGTAGGAAAACATACATTCATTTATAGTGACAAAAAAGGGCAATGCATATTTAAGAGATGACAAAATTAAGATTCAAGGAGATCTCCAGCTACAAAAAAGTAACTGATATAGCAAGAAAAAGTCAACTACTTGTTCTTTCATCCTCATCTGATGGCAATTTAGCACCTCAAACCTCTCTTAATATCACAACTATTCATGCAACACTCTTAGTGGACCTTCACAGGCCTACATCAGAGAGAAAGCAACAGTGTAAGACACTTCTGAAACTTAGGGGCAAACCTACAGGCCCACGTGTATCTACATCCATCTTTCTTAACGGTTTCCCTTTCTCCAGTTATTGTTACAAGGTTCTCAATCATTATCTATAAACTTACTAAAAATACAAATTCTCAGGCTCCAACCCAGATCTATCAAATCGAACTCTGAGCATGGGGTGTAGCACTATTTTTAACAAGTCCTCAGATGATGCTGAGACATAGATTAGTTAAGGATAAATTAAGCTAAAAGCAGACATAATCTAAGCAAAGGTTCTTCATCCTTGAGGCACACTGGAATCACGTGGGATTTAAAATGCACCAGCAGGGCAGTCCGGGATGGCCCAGCAGTCTAGCACCGCCTTCAGCCCAGGGCATGATCCTGGAGACCCCAGATCCAGTACCACATCAGTCTCCCTGCATGGAGCCTGCTTCTCCCCCTCTGCCTGTGTCTCTGCCTCTCTCTCTCTCTCTCTCTCTCTTTCTGTCTCTGTCTCTCGTGAATGGATAAATAAAATATTTTAAAAAAATAAAAAATAAAATAAAATGCACCAGCATCTGAGGTTTCGAGGTGGGGCTGGGGCAATCCTTAGGCTAAAAACTGCTCAGGTGATTCTAATATGTAAGCAATCTTCAAAACTGCAGCAGTAAAACGGATCTCTTTTCTCCCATTCCATCGAAGGCCAATCCTGGCTTTTCTGTAGGGAATCTCATCATTCCTATGGCTTCAACAACCAACTGATCATCCCGTATTTCTATGTCCAGCCCAAAACTCTGTGTTCCTTAAGAATATATCCTGCTGCCTATTTACATTTCTTCTTTGTTTTGCATAGCTCTAACTTTACCTAGAACACAGGAATCCATTTCATATTAAGGGTCTCAGAAACAAGCCTACCAAACATCTGCACAGCATGAGAGGGAAATGGTAGTTTAAAAACTATCAACGGACAAAGTATCTCAACATTTGACAAAATGTGGTTATGTAAGAACTCAACAAATTGAAGAAAACGAACTTGAAGGAATAAAATTAATCCTATAAACAAACAGAGAAATACTACCAATAAGCAAATGTATTAAGTATATTCAGTTTCATAAGCAAACAAAACTAAAATTACAAGACACGTTAGCTTGTTTATATGCTTACACAAGGAAAACAATGTAACATTACATCATTTAACCAGACTGACAATATATAATTCGATTCTAGCCATCAAAGAACATTAGAGGAGAGCCCTGGTGGCACAACGGTTTAGCGCCACCTGCAACCCGGGGTGTGATCCTGGAGATCCAGGATCGAGTCCCACATCGGGTTTCCTGCATGGAGCCTGCTTCTCCCTCTGCCTGTGTCTCTGCCTCTCTCTCGCTCTCTGAATGAATAAATAAATAAATCTTAAAAAAAAAAAAAAAAAACATTAGAGCTTGGATAGAATCATAAAATAAACCTTAAATAAATACATAAACCTAATTTTTCTACTTAAAAGAAAAACAAAAACTTTTCTATTAAATTATAAGGAATTTTCAAATTAAAAAAAAAAAAGAACGAAAGAAAGAAAAGGGGGAACTGACCCTAAAAGCCACACAATAGACTATAAGGTCAAAGTTTCTGCAAATATATTGTAAAACTCAAGTCTGAATAGTTCTTTTTAAGGTTCAACATTCTGTGAAGTTTTTCCTCCCACTATTAACAAAATACTCTAAAATATGCCCTTCAGGGGGCACCTGGCTGGTTCAGTTTGTAGAGTATGTGACACTTGATCTTGGGGTCATGAGTTTGAGCCCCACACTGGGTGTAGAAATTACTTAAAAACAAGTAAATAAAATATGCCCTTCAGTATGTACTCTTTTCTCAAATGAGGTAAACAAAGTACATACCAGGTGTAATCTGTAGTGAGAAAGATGAACAATCAGGCTACCAGAGTTAAATTTATGCTTTCATATGCTTATAAGCTGCTCTTATTTTTATGTTTTACAGTACCTACATCAAAAAATTAAAAAATAAAATAAAATAAAATACGCTTGATTGTAATATAAACGAACCAAATGAGAATTCCATCAAAAGCTAAGAACTACCACTTAATGTGATAACCTAATTGTTATAAAATATGCATTTTTAAGAAACAAAATTTGGGGATCCCTGGGTGGGGCAGCGGTTTGGCGCCTGCCTTTGGCCCAGGGCGCAATCCTGGAGACCTGGGATCGAGTCCCACGTGGGGCTCCCGGTGCATGGAGCCTGCTTCTCCCTCTGCCGGTGTCTCTGCCTCTCTCTCTCTCTCTCTCTCTCTCTCTCTCTCTCTCTCTCTGTGACTATCATTAAAAAAAAAAAAAAGCCAAAGTTTAATTTAGCCTTCTTGCTTTTTGGTGTTTTTCTTCTGAAAGGCTTGAGATACCGCCAAAGTCCCAATTAGGTTGAAAATTCATTCAACATATACTTTAGAGAAAAGCTAGTGACTTGTTCAAAAATTAAAATTACTTTTAGGACAAAGTATTAAGAGAATCCAACCAATCTAGCCTAAGCGCCAGCAAGACTTAGCTTCACTTTGTATAATGTAACTAAAAATATTTTAAAGTGTAATTCCTGTTTGGGTGCTTAAAATGTATCAAAGAATCATGGCTACATGAGTTTTCTAAGCAATAATAATCATGCCTAACAGGCTCACACTTTCACCCAAAATGAAAACAACTCAAAATTTGGATAAAGGGGTGCCTGAATGGGTCAGTCAGTTGAGCATCCAAACTCCTGGTTTTGGCTCTCATGGGTTGTGCGCCTGAGCCCCGTCTGAGCCCTTATGGGACTCTGTACTCAGTGGGGTAGTCTGATTTTCTCCCTCGGCCCTTTCCCTCCTCCATAACTCTCTCTAAAATAAATAAAATCTTTAAAAAAAATTCTTTTAAAGAATCAAACTGTTGCCCAGTAACTGAGTCTCAAATAAAAAGAATATTTATAAAAAGGGAAAAAATATCCAGCACCCAAGAAACTAAAATCTACTCTCTAGCATCCAAATAAAAATCATGCAAAAAAAAAAAAAATGCAGGCAAAGAGACAGGAAAATATGAATCATTTTCAAGAGAAGAATAAATCAACTGAAACCAACCTGGGTAACCCAGCAGACAAAACCTTAAATCAGTTTTTTTTTTTTTTTATTACAACTGCATTCTATGTACTCAAGAAGAAGACTGAATACAAACAGAGACATGAAAGATACTTAAAAATCTAAATTAGGGGAATCCCTGGATGGCTCAGCGGTTTAACGCCTGCCTTTGGCCCAGGGTGTGATCCTGGAGACCCAGGATGGAGTCAGTCCCACATCGGGCTCCCTGCATGGAGCCTGCTTCTTTCTCTGCCTGTGTCTCTGCCTCTCTCTTTGTGTGTGTCTCTCATGAATAAACAAATAAAATCTTTAAAAAAAATCTAAATTAATAAAAATGAAAAACACAGTGGATGGGATTAGCAGCATTTTGGACACTTTGATAAAAAAAATGAACCTGAAGTCATAAGACAATGAGGAAAAAAAATTTAAAAAAATAAGAGTATTACTAGGCCTTGAGAGGGCTTCTAGCAGCCTAATCTTAGTGTAACAGAGGTTGACTGAGTAGGGGAAAGACAGAAAAAAAATAATGGCCAAATGCTACAAATTTGATGAAAACTATAAATCCAGATCCAAAAGACTCAGCAAATCAATGAAGAAAACCATACCACATCATACACAAATTGTTCAAAAATAATAAAGACAGCTGGCGAGCTTAGTCGGTAAAGTATGCGACTCTTGATCTTGGGATTCTGAGTTTGAGCTCCACACTGGGTGTAGAGATTACTTAAAAACAACTAACAATAAGGAGAATATTTTAAAAGCAATAAGAGAAACAAACAAATATAACAGCAGTAGCACCCTTGTGGGAAATCATGCAACTAAGAAAATGTGGCTGCATGCTTAATGTACTGAACGGAAAAAAAAATGGTAACTTAGATTCTATATCCAATAAAAATATCTTTCAAAACTGAAGAAGACCAGAAAGGGGGTGAGGGGGCTTTCTCAGACATGGAAAACCTGAGAGAATTCATCAACAGCAGGACCTACACTACAAGAAATATTAAAGTCCTTCAAACAGGGGAAAAAAAAAAAAGCCAGAACAAAATCTAAATTGACAGAAAAAATGAACCACAACAGATATGGAACTAAGTGGGTAGTAGATGAGATTTGTAAAATATTGAATGCTCACCACCACCCTGCCTCATTCTCCCAAAGGTCAGGAGCAAGACAAGGATATCAACTCTTTCTGCTTAACACTGTGCTAAGTTTTAACCAGTGCAGTAAGAAGAAACAAAAGGAATTCAGAATGGAAGGGATGAAATAAAAATTCTTTGTTTTGCTGACCTGATCATATTTGTATAAAATCTGATGGAGTTTAGAAAAAGCTATTAGAACTAAAAAGAGTTCAGCAAGGTTGCAAAGATCAATATATAAAAATCAATTGAATCAGGGGTGCTTAGCTGGCACAGTAGGTAGAGCATGTGACTCTTGATCTTGGAGTTGTGTCTTCAAACCTCACGTTGCGCAGATTACTTAAAAAAACAATAAAATAAATAAAAACAATTGTATCACTGCATAGTAGCAATGAACAACCAGAAACTAAAACTAAAGCACAACTTATAACAGCAATTAAAAATCGGAAATCCTTAGGGATACATCTAACAAAAAATGTGCAAGATTTGTATACTATAAATCACAAAACATTAAAGACAACCTATATATATGATGCTGTGTCCTGTGTGTGTGTCAAAAGACCCGATATGTAAGATGTGATTCCTTGCCAAATTGCTCTATAGAGTCAAAGCAATCCTAAACAAAATTACAGAAGGAATCTTGAGGGGAGAGGGTGGTAGAATGTCAAGCTGGTCTAAAATTCATTAAAAAATAGGACCAAGGGGATCCCTGGGTGGCTCAGCGGTTTAGTGCCTGCCTTTTTCGCCCAGGGCGCAATCCTGGAGTCCCGGGATCGAGTCCCACGTCGGGCTCCTGGGATGGAGCCTGCTTCCCCCTCCTCCTGTGTCTCTGCCTCTCTCTCTCTCTATGTCTATCATTAAATAAATAAATAAATAAATAAATAAATAAATAAATAAATAAATCTTTAAAAAATAGGACCAATAAATAATTTTTTAATTTTTTTTAAAGATTTTATTTATTTATTCATGAGGGACACAGAGGCAGAGGCACAGGCAGAGGGAGAAGCAGAACCTTACAGGGAACCCGATGTGGGACTGGATCCCAGGACTCCAGGATCACACCCTGAGTCAAAGGCAGACAGGCTCAACCACTGACCCACTCAGGAGTCTCAATAAAAGAACTTTAAAAAGCTGGAAGATGAATAGCACCTAATTTCATGATTTTTTAAATAGCCATGAACATAGTGTGGTACTGGCCTAAAAAAAAAGACAAATCAGGGGCGCCTGGGTGGCTCAGTAGGTTAAGTGTCTGCCTTCGGTTCAAGTCATAATGAGGTAGTCTAGGAATCAACCCCCACATCAGGCTCCCTGCTCAGTGGGGAGTCTGCTTCCCTCTCTGCCCCTCAGTGGGCTCATGCTCATTCTCAAATAAATAAATAAAATCTTAAAAAAAAAGGCTGATCAATGAAAACAGAATACAGAAATATAAATATACACAGGCATCTGGTATTTACAAATGCACAGAAAACTCAGTGAGTAAGGGATAGTCTTAACAAATGGCGAAGCAATTAGATATACAGGACATAAAAAAATGAATTCTGATCCATACCTCCTACCATATACAAAACAACTCAAAATGGACCACACCAAAGGGTAGAAACTTGAAATTAGAAGACGTGTATGTTCTGGAAATCTAATGCACAGCATTATTATACTCAAAATACTGTATTATACATATTGAAATTGGTAAGAGACAGAACCTTAAACGTTCTCACTACACAAAAAAACAAACAGGTTGTGATGGCAAAGTCTGCTAATGTTACAGTAGTCACTGTGCAACATATAAACGAATGAATCAACATGTACACCTCAAACTTACACAATATTGTATGTTAATATCTCAATTTTTTGTAAAAGGAGCACAGACAAAATGTAAAGACCTAAAATTATAAAAAGAGAAAGCAAGGGAGAAAATCCTTGCAACCTTGGGTAAAATAAAGAATTCTTTGACAGCACACTAGATCTGCTCTCAGGGGTCTTAATTTCTAATATTTCAGATGGTGACATATGCTACGAATGAAACTAAACAGGACAATATGAGAAGGTAAGAAAGTAATTATTTTAGATTAGCTGATCATTAAAGGCCTCTCTGAGGGAAAGGCTTCTGATTTGGATCTAAGGGGGAAGGAATCAGCTTCAAGGCTCAAGAAAAAGCAAATGCAAGGCCCCAAGGTCCTGACATGCTTATCACGTTATTTACAAAAAAAAAAAAAAAAAAAAAGCTAGTGAAATAGAAGCTAGGAAAGGGAGAGTTGATTGGATGAGAAGGCCTATCAGAATTTTAAATTTTATCTTGAAAGCAATGCAATTCTTAGTATTCATTCTGAGCAGAGACGTAACTTTGGTTTTCAAAAATATCCTGGCTACAATGTGGAGAATGGATTGTAGGGGGCCAAAGGTGGAATGTGGAAACACAAAACTACAAAAACCTAGGCACAAGATGATGTAGTTGTGGCTGAAAAATGGAAACTAAATAGAGGCCAGGAAAGAGGAAACAAGGACAATCTTGGTCTTGAGCTTGAAAAGCTGGACACATTGGGTGGCTCTCAGTTGAGTGGCTGCCTTCCGCTCAGGGCGTGATCCCGGAGTTCGGGGAGCCTGCTTCTCCATCTCCCTTCTGTGTCTCTCATGAATAAATAAATTTTTTAAAAAAGAAAAGCTGGACATGAAATGAGGTGGGGAAGACTAGATTTACAGAAGATTGGGGAGGAGAGGTAAGGAGAAGGGGAGGCAAGAGTTCTCAGCCATATTTAGTTTGAGATCTTTATACAAACAAGCAGGGATCTGTACAGAAAGATACTCAAGACATAGTTAAATAAATAACATATGTTAAGTATTAAAAAAATACAAATTACATGCCAAGTATAAAAGTCTACCAAACCATATCACAAATTATCAGCAGTAGTGACACTCCTGATTATACGGAACTTTGACTTTCTTCATTGTATGTACTGCAGTATCTTAATATAAACAGTAAAAGTACTTTGCTTTTTGTAACAGAAAACAAGAAAAAACTGCAAATGTTTTTAATAGCAATGACTTGAAATGAAAAAAATAGTTTCAAGACCAGAAAATGAAAAAAATGCATAGGATTCATTAAAAAGAATTTAAAAGTCTATCCTCACTGATGTAAAACAGATCTAAAATATGCAAGAATATTAACAAAGACTATAGGTAAACAAAAAGTAGTTGAATGTGGGCTCATCTGACTTCTTTTATCTGCCTTGTGGTTATGCAACAAAAATGGGAGAAAGCAATGAAAACATGCACATAACTACTGTGTGTTAAGTGAACGTTCACCGCGCATAACACAACAGTCATTAAGGCTCTTTACACCACAATAGGTACTTGCAAGTATGCTGACACCTCTTCCTTTTGAGCACTGGCATTAGAACCTAACTCACATCCGTAAGTTTCCAACGGATAACATATCTTGTGTGTTCTTGTCTTTAGATACTAAAACCTTAAATAATGAAACCAATGTCCTCTTAAAGCCTGATGGAGGATTTAATATAATCTCTGAAATACAATTTAGCAAAGCAATCCTCTACAGGTTACACAGAAACAGCAAGCCAGGGATGCCTGGGTGGCTCAGCAATTGAGAGCCTGCGTTCGGTCCAGGGCATGATTGGAGTCCCAGGATTGAGTCCCACATCAGGCTCCCTGCATGGAGCCTGCTTCTCTCTCTGCCTGTGTCTCTGCCTCTCATGAATAAATAAATAAAATCTTAAAAAAAAAAAAAAAAAGAAGAAGAAGAAACAGCAAGTCTGAAATTTCCTCCTTACTGCTACAATGACAAATATTCATTCAACAAGATACAACAAATGTGTTAAGAACTAATAAACTGCTAAACTCTGCCTTAGATGTTAAGATACATCATGGAAAGATAGACGATGTCCCTGCCTTCATGGAAGTTTTAACAAAAGGTAATAAAAATGAGAGAATGAAAAAACTCAGCTGGATAAAGAGATAGCAAAGAAGGAAAAGAGACTGGATACTGTGGTAAAGGTCCAAAAGATCTCTCTGGAAAGGTGACAGAAGGATAGAAAAAATGATCAGTGGTTCTCAACATAGGATTCAAACCGATCCAGGAAGGTTTTTAAAGATACTACAGTCCCCGTGCCAGACCAATCAAATCAGAATTTTCTCAGACACGGTCTGGCAATAGGATTCTTTGCAAACCTCCTCAGGTGTCTCTTAAATATAGGCATACATCATTTTATTGGGCTTTGTAGATACTGTGTTTTTGTTTTTTTTTTTTTTTTGTTTTGTAGAAACAGAAGGTTTGTGGCAACCCTGCATCCAATAAGCAAGTCTATCAGGACTGTTTTTCCTACAGCATTTGCTTACTTCATGTCCGTACCATATTTTGGTAGTTCTCATATTTTGGACTTTTTCATTATTATTATATTTGTTACATGATCTATGATCAGTGATCTTTGATGTTACTATCGTCATTGTTTTGGGACACCACAAACTAGACAGTGAACTTAACTGATAAATGTTGGTGTGTGTACTGACTGCCCACCAACGAGCTGTTCCTCGAAACACAATACTGAAATTAGACCAATTAATAACCCTACAATGGTCAGTAAGTGTTCAAGTCAAAGGAAGTCTCATGTCTCTCACTTTAAATCAAAAGCTAGAAATGATTAAGTTCAGTAAGAAAGGGATAGCCTAAAAACTAGGCCTCTTGCAGCAAAGTTAGCCAAGTCATAAATTCGACAGAAAAATTCTTAAAGAAAATTAAAAGTGCTACTCCAGTGAATATAGGAATGAAAGTGAAACACCTTTACTACAGATATGGAGAAAGTTTGAGTGATCTGGATTAAACAGACACATTCCCTTAGGCCAAAGCCCAATTCAGTGTGAGGACCTAACTCACTTAAATTCTATGAAGGCTGGGATGCTGAGTGGGTCAGTGGTTGAGCATCTGCCTTCCGCTCAGGGCATGATTCTGAAGTTCCATGATCGAGTCCCTTATGGGGCTCCTTGCATGGAGCCTGCTTCTCCCTCTGTCTGCCTATGTCTCTATCTCTCTCTGTCTCTCATGAATAAATAAATAAAATTAAAAAAAATTCTATGAAGGCTGAGAGAGGTGAGGAAGCTAAAGAAAAATTTGAAGCTGGCAGAGGTTGGTTAATGAGGTTAAACGAGAGAAGCCAACTTTATAACATATATGTAAAAGGTGAAGCAAGTGCTGATGTAGAGGCTCCAACAAAATAATCCAGAAGACCTAGCTAAAACAATTAATTTTCCACATAGATGAAACAGCCCTCTATTGGAAGAATATGCATCATAGCTACAAAGAAGTCAATGCCTGGCTTCAAAGCTCCAAAGGGCTGACTCATTTGTTAAGGGCTGATACACCAGCTAACTGAATTAAAGCCAATGCTCATTTACCATTCTGAAAACTAGCGCCCTTAAGCATTATGCTAAATGTACTCTGCCTATGTTTCAGAAATGAAAGAAAGCCTGGATGTCAGCACATCTGTTTACAACATTTACTGATTTTTTTCTTTTAAGATTTTTAAGTAATCTCTACACTCAATATGGGGCTCGAACTCACAACCCCAAGGTTAAGAGTCTCATATTCCACCACCTGAGCCAGCCAGGTGTCCCTATTTACTGAATATTTTCAGCCCACTGCTGAGACCAACTGCTCAGGAAAAAGATTCCTTTCAAAACATTACTGCTCCAAGAGTTCTACAACAAGATGTTGTTTTCACTACTGCTGGCACAACATCCACTCTGCAACCCATGGATCAAGGAATCCCTTCAACTTTCAAGTTTTACTATCTAAGAAATACATTTCATAAGGCTATAGCAGCCATAGATTCCTCTGATGGATCTAAGCAAAGTAAACTGAAAACGTTTTGGAAAAGATTCAGTACTCTAGATGCCATCAAGAGGTCACACAAAACACCAACACTAACAAGAGTTTGGAAGACACTGATTCCAACCCTCATGGACTGAGGGGTTCAAGACTTCAGTGGAGGAAGCAACTGCAGATGTGGTAGAAAGAGCTAGAGAGCTAGCATGAGAAGTGGAGCCTGAAGATGGGACTGAATTGCCACAATCTTAGGATCAAACCTGAATGGATGAGGAATTGCTTCTTATGGATGAACAAAGGAAAGTGTTTAAGATGGAATCTACACCTGAGGAAGATGCTGTGAAAACTGTTGAATGGGTGTTATACACCACTGATGAATTACTAACTTTACATCTGAAACTAATGATGTATTATATGTTGGCTGATTGAATTTAAATAAAAAAACTGTTGAAATGAAAAGGATTTAGAATATTACATAGTTGGTAAAGCAGTGGCAGGGTTTAAGACTAATTTTGAAAAAAGTTCTACAGGTAAAATACTATAGTCACCACCACAGTCTACAAAGAAATTGCTCATGAAAGAACAGTCAAGTGATGCAGCAAACTTCACTGTCATCTTATTTCAAGAAACTGCAACAGGCACCCAACCTTCAGCAATCACCACCCTGATCAGTCAGTAGCCATCAACGTGGAGGTCTGATCCTGCACCAGCAAAAAGATTACAACTCTGAAAGCTAAGGTGATGGTTAGTATTTTTGCAATAAAGTAACTTTTAATTAAGAAATATACATTGTGAGGGCACCAGGGTGGCTCAGTGGCTGAATGTCTGCCTTTGACTCAAGTCATGATCCTGGGGTCCTGCGATCAAGCCCTGCATTGGGCTCCCTGTGGGGAGCCTGCTTCTCCCCTCTGCCTATGTTTCTGCCTCTCTGTGTCTCTCATAAATAAAATCTTTTTGAAAGATTAAAAAACAAATACACACACACACACACACACACACACACACATTGTTGGAGTGCCTGGGTGGTGCAGTTAAGCATCTGACTCGGTTTCAGCTTGGATCATGCTCTCAAGAGTTCTGGGATCAAACCCCATGTTTGGCTCCATGCTCAGTCTGTTTGAGATTCTCTTTCCCTCCCCATCTGCCACTTCGGCTTGGGCTGTCTCGCTGTCTCTCTCTCTCTCAAATAAATAAAACCTTAAAAAAAAATTTTTTTTTTAAATATAATGCCAGATACCACCTTACACCAGTCAGAATAACTAAAATTAACCAGTCAGGAAATGACAGATGTTGGCAAGGATGTAGAAAAAGGAGAACCTTCATATACTGTTGGTGGGAATGCAAGCTGGTGCAGCCACTCTGGAAAACATTATAGAGGCTCCTCAAAAAAGTTGAAAATAGGGATCCCTGGGTGGCGCAGCGGTTTGGCGCCTGCCATTGGCCCAGGGCGCAATCCTGGGGACCCGGAATCGAATCCCACATCGGGCTCCCGGTGCATGGAGCCTGCTTCTCCCTCTGCCTCTCTCTCTCTCTCTCTCTCTGTGACTATCATTAAAAAAAAAAAAAAGTTGAAAATAGACCTATTCTATGACACAGCAATTGCACTACTGGATATTTACCCCAAAAATACAAATGTAATAATCCAAAAGGGCACTTGCACCCCCATATTTAGCAGCAATGTCCACAATAGCCAAACTATGGAAAGAGCCACGATGTCCACTGACAGATGAATGGATAATGATGTGGTATATATACACAATGGACTACTAAACAGCCATGAAAAAAGAAATCTTGCCATCTGCAACGACATGGATGGAACTAGAGAATACTGTGCTAAGTGAAATGTAAGTCAGAGAAAGACAGTTATATGATCTCAATCACATGTAGAATTTAAGAAACGAAACAGGATCAGGGTAAGAGAGGATAAAATAAAACAAGACAAAATCAGACAAGGAAGGGTACCTGTGTGGCTCAGTGGCTGAGCATGTGCCTGTGGCTCAGATCATGATCCCAGGGTTCTGGGATCGAGTCCCGCATCGGGCTCCCCATGGGGAACTAGCTTCTTCCTCTGCCTATGTCTCTGCCTCTCTCATGAATAAATAAAATATTTTTTAAAAATAGAGAGGGAAATAAACCATAAGACTCTTAATCACTGGAGAAACAAACTGAGGGTTGCTTGGGGGGGGGGGCAGGGAAAAAATGCCTGCATTTCTGCCCTAAAAAATAGTAGGGTAGCCCTGGTGGTTCAGCGGTTTAAGCGCCGCCTTCAGTCTGGGGCGTGATCCTGCAGACCCGGGATCAAGTCCCACATCAGGCTCTCTGCACAGAGCCTGCTTCTCCTTCTGCCTGTGTCTCTGTCTCTCTCTCTGTGTGTGTCTCTCATGAATAAATAAAATCTTCTGGAAAATAAATAAATAAATAAATAATAAAAACAATGCTATTGTACCTTTACTACACTACAATATAGCAAAAATATAATTTTCATACGCACTGGGAAACCAAAAAATTTTGATTCCCTTTACTGCAATATTTGCTTTATTATACCGTTCTGGAACTGAACCCTCAATACCCCCAAGGTATGCAACTATAGCCACAGTTGAGAACCACTGCAGAGAGGGCGGAAGGGGTGGGGGCAATGACCCAATTTTGATCTGAGATAAGAAGTTTGGTGTAGGGTAGCCTGGGTGGCTTAGCAGTTTTGGTTTAGCGCCGCCATCAGCCCAGGGCGTGATCCTGGAGACCGGGAGTCCCACGTCGGGCTCCCTGCATGGAGCCTGCTTCTCCCTCTGCCTGTTTCTCTGCCTTCCTCTCTCTCTTTCTCTCTCTCTCTGTCTCTCATGAATAAATAAATAAAATCTTTAAAAAAAAAAAAGTTGAGGTGTAAAGGTCACGTCTGGGGGAGAGGCAGGAGAAGAAGTCAGAGTACGCAGAAGTCTAGTAGGCTAAGGAGTATTGCGCAGTTTATTCTAAATGCCATGAAGAGCCACTGAAGAAAATCAATAGAAAAATCTCAAATGGGAATCCCTGGGTGGCTCAGCGGTTTGGCGCCTGCCTTTGGCCCAGGGCGCGATCCTAGAGTCCCAGGATCGAGTCCCGCATCGGGCTCCCAGCGTGGAGCCTGCTTCTCCCTCTGCCTGGGTTTCTGCCTCTCTCTATCATGAATAAGTAAATCTTAAAAAAAAAAAAAAAGGAAACATCTCAATTGCTGAGTAAATGCATGGCTGCATTCCACAGATCCACATCTTAAGTAACAAAATGGTACAATTCACATAATTAGGAATTTAAAAAAACCTTGAGAAACAGTAAGCTCAACAGAGGCATTTCTTTTCAACTTGTCATATTCTCATTTCAAAAAATGTACTGTACTGACACAGTCACAGAAGAACAAAGGAACTATATCCTCTACTTGTATCATTTTTAATTTTACAAAGCTTTTTGTTATTTGCATGCTATTCAGAATATTTTTTTACATTACTGTCCTTACTATGTACCTAAAAATCTAAATCATTAGGGTTTGAAGTTTAGTCTATAAAAACAAAGCCTATTGACTAATACACCCCCTTTAAGAGAAAGTAATCACATTTCTAAATTCAAGGGTCTGTGACTGAGCAATGATAGTAAGAAATTAGCATTTTTCTTTGAAATTAGATACACCAAAACATGTGCACCTGCATTTTCTAGATTTGAGCAATAAACATATATTACCTGTAAACAATTTTTTTTTCAAAAAAGTGTTAAGATGAAAGAAGAAACCAAGAAGGAAAAAAAGCCTGTGTTTTAAAAGCAAACAATTTACAAAAGGTCTAAGGCAAATTTGGAAGGCAGCAGTTTATCATAATATCAACCTTTAAGATTTTATTTATTTATTTGAGACAGAGAGCAGAGGCAGAGGGAGAAGCAGACTCCCTACCAAGGGAGCCCCATGCCGGGGCTCGACCCCAGGACCCTGGGATCATGACCTGAGGAGAAAGGAGACACTTAACCAAATGTACCTCACCAAGGCGCCCCAAATATCAACCTTTCAAAATGAAAGGATGACACTCAGCAGTGGTTATAAAGAGATGGCTTTCATGAAGGACAGCTATCATAGGCTGAAAATTTTTTAAAAAATATATGAAGGGTTTCCACATCAAAACAAGATTTGCTATTATTTCTAAAATTCCTCCAGTCTCAAAAATTATAAGATTCTAAGGTTACTCACCATTACAAAAGTATTTAAAACTATTCAATACTAAAAACATTATTTCTAGTTATATTTAAAATCTAGCATTATTGGGGGGAAAAACATACTTTCACAAATTGCCAATCTGCTCAATTCAATTAAATGACAATTATCTTTTTGGTTACCATGGGCTTCTAAATATTCAAGTTCTGTTTACCTTTCTTTCCTCTTTAAACTTATTTTTTTTTTAAGATGTATTTATTCATGAGACAGAGAGAGAGGCAGAGACAGAGGCAGAGGGAGAAGCAGGCTCCATGCAGGAAGCCCGATGTGGGACTCGATCCTGGGACTCCAGGATCACACCCTGGGCCAAAGGGAGGCACTCAACCACTGAGCCACCCAGTTGTCCCTCCTCATTAATCTTATGTTAAGAGTTTGGTGAGAGTTTAGTTCTTCTGGAAAATGAAGAACAGTGTCCCAATGATTTAAGTAGTTAACACTAGAAAGAAACTGCAATCATTTCCAGATGAGCATACTATAAGCACTCAACAAATATTTTACTGAATAAAAGAAGAATCTCTAGTAAGTAATGTTATCACATACAAATACAAAAATAAACAGGTTCTGTGCAAACCATTTTCTTTGGTTTCTGTGACTCTGGCAGCTCGGTCTCTTTTTTCTATCCTTCTACATAAATGTTAACATGATTTTGCCATCTCTATCAGCTCCCTCTATGTGGTTTCTTCCTTGGACAACTCATCTATTAGGTTCATCGCTTCAATAAGGATAATTCCCAAAACTTTCCTCCAAGCTACACTCTTTAGACATACATTTTTAATTGTCTATAGAACAAAATGTTTCCACTTAAATTTCTGGCCAGAACTACAAACTCAAAATGTTCGACTCCCCTATTCATTCACAGAAATGTTTATCCAGCAACTCCTGCATTATCAGGCACTATGAGGAACAAATGAAAAAGACATGTTGTCCTCATCAACTGAATGGAGATAACAGGAAATGTGAGAAGGTTAGAAAAGGTTTACAAAGAATTGGGAGGAAAGACAGACAACTAGGCAAACCAGGCATTGACAATCAGTGCAGACATCCCACTAGAGATCTGTGATAGACAGTACTCCCAAGGCTGTACAGTTTGAAAACTCTCATTAAAGTCCAGCAGCACAATCGGGAGTGGTGAGCAAGCACACAGCAGCTGGAATGATAAAGAATTTGAGGTGTGCCATACATGTGTAAAGAAAAGCAAGGGAGAAGATACTGCCAGGAAAATAACATTTCATGCAAGTCTAAGCCAGAGATTAAGCAGAAGGTGGAAAAAGAATAAGGAGGACAGCAGAAGGAACTGCCAATTTTACTATGATTGAATAAAAGCTCCATCAATAGAAATTATTAAATGCTTACCGAGTCAAGCTTACCGTGGGTTGCTCTGTTCATTTAATAAAAACAATAGAAGAAAATGTAGTATCTGAATTGAGAAAATTGGAGGCAGAGGAGCTTGTGATTTGAATTTAAAGTTTCAAGTAATGAGTGGGTTTAGAACAGCAGACATTAAAAGTCAAGCACACATTCTATATGTGACCCAATGTGCACATGTACACATACCCCCAGAGGGTTGATAAATATGGTAACCTATTAACAAAGAATAGGGATGAAGGAATACAGGAATTTTCCATACTATTTTTTACTATTTTTCTGTGAGACTCAGATTATTCCAAAAGAAAAAGTTTAAAATGGGTGCCTGCTGGCTTAGTCCATGGAGCATGCAACTTTTGGTCTCAGGGTCAGGAGTTTGAGCCCCATGCTGGGTATGGAGCCTACTTAAATAGAAAAAAAATAAGTTAAAAAGCTCACCTGCTCTCCCAAACAGGTTCTTCTTCCCAACCTCATCATAACTACTTTCCCTGACCTATAGATATCTTAAGCTTTATTTAAGTAATCTCGACATTCAATATGGGGCTCAAACTCACAACCCTGAGATCAAGAGTCGCATGTTCTTCTGACTGAGCCAGTCAGATATTCCTCCCTGATCTCTAGATTTAAAACCTTGAGGGACACCTGGGTGGCTCAGTGGTTGGGCACTGCCTGCGGCTCAGGGGCTCAGGTCGTGATCCCAGGTCCTGGGATGGAGTCCTGCATTGGGCTCCCCATGGGGAGCCTGCTTTTTCCTCTGCCTGTGTATCTACCTCTGTCTCTCATGAATAAATAAAATCTTTTTAAAAATGAGAGAAAATAAAACCTTGAGTAATCTTCCATATTTATGTCTCCCACTTCTTACATGAAGAGGGATTAACTTCTGTATGTTCTAATGTAGCAATGTCTCTTGCAGCCATTTTCTAAAACTCTGAGCTATAGAGATGTAGAAATATTAGGTTGGGAATAAGAGCTCAAAGCCCAAGTCACCAAAATTTACCAATGAAGAAACCACTTCAGACAAAAATAACTTGCCCTGAACTCATATAGCTATGAAGAGATAGGGGCCAAGATTAAAGTCAGGCTTGATGCCAAAGCCAGTACCCAAGATAACCTCACAAATGAAAATCAGAATTCAATTTTCACTATAAAAGATAAACATCAAACCTTTAAAATACAGTAATAAATAACATGTCATTTTAGACTAAGAAATTCTAACAGATTGAAGTTTTTATTTTCAAAACTTATTCCATTACAATACAGAATAAAATATCAGGGGCTAAAAATTATAGTAACAAGATACAGTAAAAATGTATTCCATCTGTGGTAGAAATATAATAATGTTAAAAGTCTAAGAATCAATGCACTAAAGAGTATAAAAAAAAAAGGGTGGGGGGGAGAGCCAGGGAGGGCTATGTACAGAATTGCTTCCCCTCTCAAAATTCATTTATTGAAGTCCTAACTCCCAAAGTGACAGATGGTATTCGGAGACAGCCCTTTAGGAGATAATTAGGTTTAGCTAAGGTGATGAGGGTGTGGCCTCATAATGGGATTAGTGCTCTTACAAGAGACAACACCACAGCTCTCTCCCAGCCACATGAAGACATACAACCAGCTAGATGCCTGGGTGGCTTGGGATGTCAGGGTGGCTCTGCCGTTGTGCATCTGCCTTCGGCTCCAGTCGCGATCCCAATGTCCTGAGATGGAGTCCTGCATCGGGCTCCCCTCAGAGAGCCTGCTCTTCCCTTTGCCTGTGTCTCTGCCTCTGTCTCTCATGAATGAATAAATAAAATCTTAAAAAAAAAAAAAAAAGGGATCCCTGGGTGGCGCAGCGGTTTGGCGCCTGCCTTTGGCCCAGGGCACGATCCTGGAGACCCGGGATCGAATCCCACGTCGGGCTCCCGGTGCATGGAGCCTGCTTCTCCCTCTGCCTGTGTCTCTGCCTCTCTCACTCTCTCTGTGACTATCATAAATAAATAAAAATTTAAAAAAAAAAAGAATAAAAAAAAAAAAAAAAAAAAAGAGGAGGAGGAGGAGGAGCAGGAAGAGGAGGAGGAGGAGGAGGAGGAAAAAACACATAGCTAGCAAGCGGTCACGTGCAAGCCAGGATGACCTCACCAGAACCTGATTATGCGAGGACCCTGATCTTGGTCAAACAGGAATTTATTACAGCTCTAGAGGATAGAAGACCAAGTTAAGTCTGGTATTTTCTCAAGGCAGCTGGAACTGACAAACGCAAGGGAGACATATATTAACTTCAGAAAACATTCTATCAAATTAAACTAAATTTTCCGTTTAAAATGAAAAGGTCTTGCTTTGGATAAGAGACTGGTCAACTTCTAAGTTCATTTCAATCTCCAATTGTTATAATCAGTAATTCTAACATTAGAGTGACATCAAATATTTTTAAGATCACATTGCTGCTATAATAGAAAAGCTAAGAATACCACCATATGTTGAATGCCTCTACTACAAATAGCACCTCAGCAAAAGTATTAAAAATTGTCATTTTTAAAAACAAAGTGTAATATAAATAAATCTGGTGGAGTTCTAATCAGAATGGTAGAAGGGCTCAGGCTGTTCTTAGAAAATGAAACATATGAATTAAGTTTCTGGGGCAGAATGCCTTAACAGTCAGAAAAGATATGTAGCTATCAAACCTCTGTACCATAAATTACTGCTCCAGCGAAGTAACAAATCTGTGTCTACCATTTACTAGATGAGGTGACTGCCACATTACTCTTTTTGACAACTTACAATATTTTTAAACTGTTCATGTCACACAATTACTTCTCTTAAAACTAATGTGGTTTAAATACCAGCTCTAACATTTAGTAACTAGGTGTTTTTACAGCATAATTGTGGCATATGCATGCTATGGCAGAACCATTTCCCTAGTCATTAAAAATAATTCTGAATCTTTACTTTCTCATCTGTGGGCTATATCTTCTAGTCTACTATGAGATATAATTAATAAAATATGTATAAAGCTCTTAAAATACTGTCTGGCACTTAAGCTTTTATTAAGTTTAACAAATGGTAATAATGCTTTCAAAACTTATACATTACAAATAAAAACCAAAGCATAAAAGTTTCTTAATTAACTAATTTTTGCAAGGCAAATATGTTCAATACTTTGGGAGAAAAACAGAAGCATTCTCTTCCACGATGCTCAAGTGTCATCATGAACCTCCCTAAACCTTTCATATAAACTAACCAGCTGCCTTTAAGGGTTGGAATTTTAAGTTTAAACTAGAAAACTGGTTAGCATCCCTCCCTGCTAAGCACTGGCTCTATTCCTCTATCATTAAAATGTCTTGTCTCCAGACATGTAAGCCTACCTATTTTTTTTTTTTGCTTTCTACTTTTATTCTTTCCTTGTTTCCAATTTGTCATATATAAACTTGTACAAAAAAAAAAAAAATCCTGATCAAGAAACCAAGCAATCAGCACATGCAGGCCAATTCCTAACGTTTTTTTTTTTAATTTTTTTTTATGTATTTATGATAGTCACAGAGAGAGAGAGGCAGAGACATAGGTAGAGAGAGAGAGAGAGAGAGAGAGGCAGAGACATAGGCAGAGGGAGAAGCAGGCTCCATGCACCGGGAGCCCGACATGGGATTTGATCCCGGGTCTCCAGGATCGCACCCTGGGCCAAAGGCAGGCGCCAAACCGCTGCACCACCCAGGGATCCCCCCTAACTTTTGCTTTATTATTATTTTTTTTAGTAACCTCTACACCCAATACCAAGCTCTAACCCACAACCCCATTCTCTTCTGACTGAGCCAGCCAGGCACTCCTCTTCCTGACTTTTAAATCTTTATTCAACAGTACTTCTTTCAGCAGGAGACACTTTTTCTGCCTCCAAAATGTCCAAAGACTCTGGCTCTATGGTTCTACATTCTGTATCCTACTTTTCATGTGAATTACATGAATCTATATGCATTAAAACTCATAACAAGTTCCAATTTTTATCTAAATTTCAAAAACTTCATATAGAAATATAATCAATCTCTGCTTCTGTCAAAAGCCTCATTTCATGGGATGCCTGGGTGGCTTATTATTGAGCACCTGCCTTTGGCTCAAGGCATAATCCCATGGTCCCAGGGTTGAGTCCCACATCGGGCTCCCTGCATGGAGCCTGCTTCTCCCTCTGCCTACGTCTCTGCCTCTGTCTCTCATGAATACATAAATACAATCTTAAAAAAAAAAAAGTAGGGGATCCCTGGGTGGCTCAGGGGTTCAGCGCCTGACTTTGCCCCAGCGCGTGATCCTAGAGACCCGGGATTGAGTCCCGCATCAGGCTCCTGGCATGGAGCCTGCTTCCCTCTGCCTGTGTCTCTGCCTCTCTCTCTCTCTCTCTCTCTCTCTCTCTCTCTCTCTCTCTCTATCATGAATAAATAAATAAAATCTTAAAAAAAAGCCTCGTTTCAATAACATATGAATTTCTTTTACTACTTTTCATACTTTTAAAATAAAATTTATTCCATTTTCCTGACCTTCAGAAGTTAATTCTATATGTCTTACATTGTGCTTCTTAAGATCTACATATAGGGGCGCCTGGGTGGCTCAGGTCGTGATCCCAGGGACCTGGGATCCAGTCCTGTGTGGGGCTCCCCACGTGGAGCCTGATTCTCCCTCTGCCTATGTCTCTGCCTTTCTCTGTGTCTCTCATGAATAAATAAATAAAATCTTTTAAAAATTACATATAATGGTCTGTTTTTACAGGAAATATTTAATAAGTTACATACAATATTCATCTTTAAAATACATTGGATAGGGTGCCTGGGTGGCTCAGGGGTTAAGCATCTGCCTTTGGCTCAGGTTGTGATCCTGGGGTCCTGGGATCAAGTCCCTCATCAGGCTCTCCTCAGGGAGACTGCTTTTCCTTCTGCCTATGTCTGTGCCTCTCTCGGTGTCTCTCATGAATAAATATATAGAATCTTAAAAAAGAAAGAAAAAATAATAAAGTACATTGGATAGCGGTGCCTAGATGGCACAGGTGGTCAAGCCTCTGACTCTTGGTTTCAACTCAGGTGGTGATCTCAGGGTTGTTGAGATGGAACCCTCCATCCGGCTCCACACTCAGACCAGAGTCTGCTTGAGACTCTCTCCCTCTGCCCCTTCTGTTCGTGTGTGCACATGTGCTCTCTCTGAAGTAAACAAATCTTTAAAATAAAGTACATGGATAAAATAAATGTGTACTTGCCCAACTATTTAACCCCTTTCAGTAAGAAGTACTGAGCTTTTTGCTCATTGGTGACCATTTCTCCAGTCTCCCAACGGTTTTTGGTTTTGTTCTAAATGTATCCTTAATATATCTCCTTGGCCAGGCCCGGGTGGCTCAGTGGTTTAGCGCCACTTTCAGCCCAGGGTGTGATCCTGGGGACCCGGGATGGAGTCCCGCGTCGGGCTCCCTGCATGGAGCCTGCTTTTCCCTCTGCCTGTGTCTCTGCCTCTCTCTTTCTGTGTCTCTCATGAATAAATAAATAAAATTTCTAAAATGTGTGTGTGTATGTGTGTGTGTGTGTGTGTGTGTGTGTACTCCTTACACCTACTTTGGAGTCTTTCAGAGCATCCACTGGTCTCCAAAGGGCCTTTGCGCAAATAGAAAAACCTATCCTTCTGGGAAGATACAGGTGATCCTCTGGGTGAGGTGCTGATGCATTGGGATAACGGATAGAAGTGAAGGCACAATTATCCCTGGGAGGCCTGGTCAGAGCACAGGACTCTGCAAGTAGAACATGGAGCTTTCAGTCCTTATTGCCTCAGCAATATCAGCCCAGCACATTTGTGCAGCCCACAAACTGCACAATCATACACATCAGCCCTAGGCTTTCAGATTATTTATTAGGAAAAAGGAAAGAAGATCAAGTATTCTCCAACCATATATGCATCCACCTTTTTCTTAATAAACTCAGGATTTATTTAAAAAGGATGTTCCAACATCATAGAGAACCTACCCTCTCTTTATATTTATTAACTTTTTATTTTTCATAGTTCTATTTTAAATATGGTCAAGGATCATGTAATATCAAAGAATATAAAAATTCAAAACATACATAGGAACACATTTAATGTGATCTTTGCAACAATCCTCTGAAATAGGGGATATGGGTATTTTCCTTATTTCACAGGTGAATAAACAGGTTTCCCCGGCTATCAGAAAGCAAAGTGTTCTCCTGAAACCTGTAAGCCGAAATGGCTACAGCAAAGAAACAATTACCATAATTTATACGGAAAATTTTTTGCACTATTCCCAGACTCAAAAAATAACCTCTCTTAGCCTTTTCTGATACCTTCTGACACATCTTACTAACAAATTCACAAAATGTATCATGATAAAGTACAGACACTTACAAACAGTTCAAAGCCACCATGGCTAGATGCTGAGGGTAGTTCCAAGGGAAGGAGCTTGGTGGCACCACTCTCGCTACTCAGGTTGTGCCCTGCTTCTATAATGGCTCACTGCTGAATACTATTTTCACTTTCTGCCTTTTTCCATGAAAACAAAAATCCTCTTCAGAATTTACAGTTAGCAAAAATACAAATGTATATCTTTCATAAAAGCAAAGTGGGGTGCGAACCTTCAAAAAGCACGGAATACCTGGATCTAAAATTTGAAGAAGCCACGTTACTTGCCCCCAAAGTTAACAGGAGGAACAAGAAAAAAACGTAGGTGCCAAAGGACTAAACCCAGGTTTTTAAACTCATAGTCCAGAGGTCATACTAAGTATTCAAGTCACCTAAAAATGAAGAAGTCTCACTACTTATTCCTCCCTGCTTAACCTTCTACTACCCTCATTACTTGACCTAAATTCTTTTAGGGTCACCAAAGATGTCTCAGCCAAACCCAATGGTCACTTCTCTTATATTTTTCTGAATTCCTCTGCATTTGCCTGTAATAATCATATTTTTTGGATTATTCTCTTCCATCTTGATTTTTGTAGTGGTTTCCTTCTTCACTTATTCATTGTTGCTCTCCTCCTCTTGCCATAGATTGTCTTAAGACATCCTGCTACATTTCTGTCTAAACAAATATCTTCACTTTGCAGTTTATCATGGAAATGCTTGTCCCAAGGATGTAGGTAAGGCTCTGATTTACAGTTCCTCTCCTGTAATGCTCCCATTTTCTGTGATGAATCTATTCCACTCTAGGCTTTCATCACTTCTGGCTTTCATTAATTCCAACTGTTGCCTGATCTATCCCAGCATTCATTTCTTATAGTGGTTATGTCCCTAAAGGATGAAATACCTAAGACTACTGATAACTTATTAGATGATTTTATGTGGTCCATAGAAGCATATTTAAAATGTTTATTCTGAAACACACCGAAAGTAACAAACTGTAACATGAAAAAACCATGTATATTCTTCTTGAAAATCATTTAATTAAAAGATTTTTTGTAAGTTGAATTAAAGAAAAATATTGTCTAAGACAGGTGGTTTGAAGATTTAAAAAGTCATGAGTGGTCTTAAGTTTGGGCCATACTAGTCACTGGGAAATCCATGTAGTGTGGAAGTTAAGCACTCAGGCTCTGAATCGATGACCTGAATCGTATTTACTAGCTAA
Source organism: Nyctereutes procyonoides (assembly GCF_905146905.1). NCBI lineage: Eukaryota > Metazoa > Chordata > Mammalia > Carnivora > Canidae > Nyctereutes > Nyctereutes procyonoides. Next base: position 265,325 of record NW_026575044.1, read on the forward strand.
GTTAACTTGAACGAATTACTTAAACGTCTTTAAATTCCAGTTTTCTAGTTGTATAACAGGCATAAAATAATTTACCTCTTAGGCTTACTGTATACATTGAAAAAGATAACCTACAAAATTATCTTAGCTCAGTGCCTGCATGGAAAGTGCCCAACAAATAAATTGCAATTCATTCTTTTTTTCAAATAATTGCAATGATTGATTCTCTTGGCCACCATACCTTCACTTGTAATCAACCAGACATGTGATCTATACTATAGCAAATTTTCATATATGGATTTTTTTTTGCCCATTATAGCTTATATGTTCATTTTTTTCTTTTGATATAAATCCAAAGATCACATAACTTTTAACATTAATCTTTAAAATTGTGAACATCTTGGCAGCAGCAACCAAAAGCCATATTCCTGATTCACTAAGCCTTACAAAATTAAAAGAATCTTTAATGTTTGCTGAATAAATCTAAAAACTAGAAAGGAAAATCTGCTGCAAATAAATCTCATAATGCATAGTACATAAACTATTTGAAAGCATCTGACATCATTCTGATATGTAAATAAAGGGGGGAAAAGGACAAGATATTCTTTTTTTTTTTTTTTAAAGATTTTATTCATTTACTCATGAGAGACAGAGAGAGAGAGAAGCAGGGACACAGGCAGAGGGAGAAGCAGGCTCCATGCAAGGAGCCCGATGTGGGACTCGATCCCTGGACCTAAGGCAGGTGTCAAACCGCTGAGCCACCCAGGAATCCCCAGGACAAGGTATTCTTTTGCTCCACTAAGATATGTGTCAGTTCAATCTCGGTTGTGGGTCTATTCTTCTGTTTTCTAATTTCACTCATTCAATAATAAAATCAAGATATATGCCAACTACCACACAAGGTGATGAAGACATGAAAACAGTTTAGTAAAAGAAAACAGACTAATATTGGAACACAGACAGGTACAAGGAAAATTACTAGATAATATACTATGTAAATAATATCCAAGTTTTTTTTATATTAGATATGCTCCACAAATGCTGATTATAACCCCATCCTCTTTCAATGTAGAGCACCTAGCAGCACCACATAGGGGTGAGAACATTAAATCACAATGACAGTAATGACTTTATTGCTACCTTATATTCAGCCTGTAGTTACATGCTAACCATTTAAGTTTCTGTCTGCCAACTAGAGGACTGTTGAAATTCACTAATAGCCCTTTTTCATCTGATTTGCTGGCAAACATGCACACACACAGGCCCTAAAACATGCCTGGCATTCTGTTAATCTACAGCAAAACGACTACAAATATAACTGGCGAAAGATCAGTTTATATTTAGACTTTCTGGGGATTGGGAAAAAACACACAATAGAACATGCTCAGTGCAAGTTACCATCTCTAGAAAATACTTTTACCCACAAAGATGTCCTGACTGATGCATGAAAGGCTTTATGGAGACGTTAAGAATGTTATGACTCAGAAAACATTAATTCTCAAGCTTCTAAACAACAGTTAACATTGACTAAGATAAACTATCACTGTTACCCTATTCATAAGTTGATAAATCTCACTTTACTGAAAGTTTATTAGTCATAAGTCAGTGAGACACAACTCTTGGATCTCTTCACTGTAAGAATAGGGCTCTGTACCAATTTGTGTAACATTTTATCAATAATCAATCCCTGTCTTACACAAATATGGCATAAGTAGCATCTGAAACAAGTTACTCAACTGGCTTACAAGTTGAAGCAGTGTTTGGGGGGGGGGGGAACAAAAGGAAACCACTTGGAGGGAGGAGAAAATATAATCTTCAAAGACATTTTACCAGTAAAGGCGGTAGGGTGACATAAGGGTAGCGGGGAGGCAAGGGCTGGAATGAGTCAGAACTTCTGTATTTTCAGCTGTGCTCAACATACTGAACCCAAGGTTACTGACTGCAAAGCATGAAGAAATCTTTAAAAAACAAAATCTAGTAAGTGTTAAAAAAAATATAAAACTATTTAAATTCCCAAAGAATATATACTTCTTTCTAAGAATATACAGATTACTTACTTGGGAGAGTACTTTCTTCTACCAACATTTTGCCATTCCACTATTAGTTGGCCTTTTACTATGTGCTGAGCACAGCAATAACCCCTCACACACATTATTAATACTACAACAAAACTTGGAGGGAATTATTATCATCACCTCAATTTTACAGATGAAGAACTATTTTATCAACAATACAGGCCAGATCTCAAAATTTTAAAATTGTATGACATATTATACAGTTAAGTATTAACCAACTGGCTTTTAAATAGGAAAGGGTAGAAAAACTAGCTTCTCTCCTATCCCCAGAGTAGTTAATAAACTATTTTTTATACCTTGCAACACTGTCACCATTGTATGCAACAATGTTTCTATACTGAAATCAAGCGGGAGTAAAAAAAAAAAAAACAAAAAACAAAAAACAACTAGGTTAACAATGCTGCATCTTTAGTTACTACCGTTCCTAAAATTACAAGGAACAGGAAGGCAGTTTGAGGACCCAAAACATCCTTTGTATTTAGACAGTCTGGGTTTGAATCTCTACAGTACCACGAACTCTTGAGTGACCTTGGTCAAATTAGTATCTTAGATCTCATTTCCTCATCTGTAAAATGGGATGATAATAACAGAACATCCTTCAAGCACTTTCTGTAAGATCAGAAAAGATCATGTATGTAAAGGGCTTATTACTATGCTCGGTACACAGTAAGAGGTCAACTAATGGTGGAGAGAACAGAGCCACATAAATAAGCTCACCAAGCCAAAATATAAAAGTAAAAAGCCTAGATTCTTACAAGGCCATTATAGAAAAGAAAGTTACTATTTGACTACACGCTAAAGATAAAATTCAAATTCAATCTTCTCCTATTTTTCTTTTTTTTAGGGGATCAATGCATTTGAGGTGGACCAGAAATGATGCTGCAGTGCATCTGTGACACACACCTAAAAATGGCTCCAGTCAGAGCAGCATCTTAATCACCAACAGAGGAGGTTAAATACTCTCAACAAAATGCTGGAGTTAGACTTGGTGGGCGCTTAAATACCACCCTATCGTTTTTATTTGCAGGAGTAAGCCATCAAGCACCTAACCACAAATTCTGATTCTTCTGCTGCATTCATTCCACACGAAAACCTTACAGCACGGCTGCCTGCCGTACCGTTCCAAGTACCCTAGCGAGGTCTGACTCTATAAACCTAAGCTAAGAGCGGCCAATGCAGAAATCTGGGCAGCCTTTAGGAGCCAGCAAACGCCAGGCATGTGGGAAACCTCAAAAAAAAAAAAAAAAATCTCAAAGCTTAAAACAAACATGCACCCGCCTTGAAAGGAGCTCGACGCATTCCTCTCGGGCAAAAAGAACAATTTATCAGTGTTCTCGTTGGTCTCCCCCCCCCCCACGCCTTTTCCTTCAAGTCCTAGCGTGGGGCCTTTCCCGCAGCACCGATAGCACTAACGCTACCTCGAAGAGCGGGCGAGCCGCGGAGCGGGATTCACTACGCAGGTTAGGGGATGGCGAGGCCTAGGGCCACGAAACGACAACCAAACCCTCCTCTGGAGCTGGGGCAGCACGTCCCGAGCGGAAGCAGGGTCGGCCCAGATCCCCCTCACCGAGTCAGGTCTTTACCCCCGTCCCTCTCGCCCGACACTAACACTGTTCGCTACAAATTCCCCCTCCACTCCGCACGGAAAAGAAGTCGGCAGTCGCGGCCCTGGGTGGGCGCTTGAGTTGCCGGGGGGGGGGGGGGACGACGCATCCCACCCGTTATAGGAAAAAAAAGACCGCGCGGCCGCCTCTCCCCAGGATGGAAACTCCCTCCTTCGGGCCGCAGCGCAAGGGAGTCCCCGCGGAGGGCCTGAGTCGGGGGCCGGGTGGGGAAGCGAGGCCGACGGGCCCGGAACTCCCGCGGCAGACCACATGGGGCGGGTCTGGCTCCGGTTTCCCGCTCCCCGACCAGGAGGCCGAGACTTGCCCCCAGACGCGGACAGGATGGGAGCTTAAGGAAAGAAGAGAGAGAGAGAGAGAGAGAGAGGGAGGGAGAGCGCGAGCGGGCGGGAGGCTGGACCGGGCCGTCTCCAGGCGGCTTCGGCGCGTCGGCCCGCCAGGGTCGGGGTGCGCTCCCGCGCCCCGCGCCCGCCCTCCGATGGGGCCCGCGGTGATCGCAGCTCCGACGCCCTCGCTTTCCTTACCGGCCAGCGCGAGTGTCAAGCGGAGCGAGGCTGCGCACCTCGAGAGTCTCCGCCGGGCTCCGATCGAGGGGAGGGGGAGGGGGGGCCGGGGTGGGGGGGCGCTGGAAGGACCACCCGACTGGAAAGCCCGAGCCGCGGACGCACAAACCGCCAAAGCACTTTCGCTGCTTCCCGACAGGGAGAGAGCGGGCGAGAAAAAGAAGCAAGATGGCGGCTAGCCAGCCCCTACGTACTACGTCATGCCGCGGCGTACGTCAGGCAGGTCTCCGCAAGACCGCCCTCCGGCGCAGAGCCGGCCGGATCACGTGTAGCCTCCGTGGCGGCGCAAGCCCGGCGGAAGGCGACGGCGCCTCCTGCCGGCAGGAGGGAGTTCCTGCGGTCAAAGTTCCCGCGGCCCGGCGATTTGCCTGCGCTCTCTCCAGCGGCCGCTCCAGAGGAGACCGCGGCTGCACGGTGATGGGCCTCGCGGGAGTGAGCCCTTGTGTGCGGTGGATGGATCTGAGAAGTGGGTCAGCAGCTTGGCGCTTTGTGGCAACGTTGCACCGTGCGCGATCTTTAACCTTGATATTTGGCAGTCTTGGGATTTTCCAGAAATGTGAACACAATATTCATAATACCGAAACCTGGCCGTTGATGAAGATATTTAAATGCATTATGATACATCCACATAATGGACTATTCTGAACCCATTAAATTCAGATTAATACTTAATGACCGGGGAAATGCTGATGCCATAACTATGCTGTAAAAGCACCCGCATATGTGCATATTGATGGAAAAGACCAAAAACATGTACTCTGGATGTTAATAATGTTGATGTCAACAATAGTTTTCTTAGCGCAGATTTTTTTTTTGAAAGATTTATTTATTTATTTATTTATTTATTTATTTATTCGTGAGACACACACACAGAGGCAGAGACACAGGCGGAGGGAGAAGCAGGCTCCATGCAGGGAGCCCGGTGTGGGACTGGATCCTGGGTCTCCAGGATCACGCCCTGGGCTGCAGGTGGTGCTAAACCGCTGAGCCACCCGGCTGCCCCAATGCAGATTTTTAAAAGTATTTTATGCATGCCTTTCTGTAAGTTCCAGATTTTATAGTCAGAAATCACTTTTAATGTGTAATGAAGGGATCCCTGGGTGGCGCAGCGGTTTGGCGCCTGCCTTTGGCCCAGGGCGCGATCCTGGAGACCCGGGATCGAGTCCCACGTCGGGCTCCCGGTGCATGGAGCCTGCTTTTCCCTCTGCCTATGTCTCTGCCTCTGCCTCTCTCTCTCTCTCTCTCTCTCTCTGTGACTATCATAAATAAATTTTAAAAATTTAAAAAAAAATTTATAATGTGTAATGAAAACTTTGTGAGTCATAAAATTATGACACACAAATGATCAATGTGTACATACGTCTAGTGTATACACTATGCATATAACTATGGCATTGGATTTATTTACATTTCATAAAGTATATATTCCTCAGGTTTTAGAATAAGACAAGAACATGTTCTGCTAACTAATTGCTCTGTTTTGAGCAAGTTACTTAGATTCTGTTTTCTTATGTGTAATATGGAGATAATGCCTATTTCTCTCTATATCAATTGTACTATAATTAAAAAACATAATAGGGACGCCTGGGTGGCTCAGTGGTGTAGTGCCTGCCTTCCGCCTGGGGCGTGATCCTGGGGTCCCAGGATTGAGTCCCCGCCGTGCTTCTCCCTCTGCCTATGTCTCTACCTCTCTCTCTGTGTCTCTCATGAATAAATAAATAAAATCTTTTTTAAAAACCGTAATAAAATATTTTAAAAATTGTTCTTCCACAAAAACATAATAATACCTACTTCTCAAGTTTGTGTTACTTACTCACCAAATATGTATCGAGCACCTATTATCTGCGTTAGGTACTGGGTATTTAAAGGTATAGAACAATTTAGACCTTGGTCCTAAGGCAATGGTCTAGGGATACAGACCAAATAATAGGTTTGGATATGTGAAGTGAAGGAAACAAACAGGTTATCAAGATAAAAAATAACCAGGGAGAAGAGCTGGAGGAATTTATGTTAGAAAGTGTGGTTACTGAGTACCTTTCTGAGAAGGGGCCATAATGCTGGGACCTAAATGATAACAAGAAGCAGTAATTTGCAGTGCCTGGATGGCTCAGTTGGTTAAGGGTCTGCCTTCAGCTTGGGTCATCATCTCAGGGTCCTGGGTATGAGTCCAGAGTCAGGGCTCCCAGCTCAGTGTGGAGTCGGCTTTTCCCTGCCCTTTCTCTCTCCCCCTCCCATCCACCTGTGCTCATTCTCTAAAACAAAAAAAATAAAATTGTAAAAAAAAAAAAAAAAGTAGTAATGCAAAGAATAGGTGAAAAGTGCTCTGGACCAAGAGAACTACAATTGCAAATGCCCTAATCTGGGAAAGAGCTTGGAATGTTCTAAGAACTAGAAGAGGAGTGTGTCTGGAACTTAGTTAAGAGAGAGAGTGACAAAAGATGGCACTAGAAGGAGAGACAAGAGCCGGATTCAGAGGGGCCTTAGAAGCCAGGTTAGGGAGTTCAGAATTTCATGTAGGTGCAGTGAAAAGCTTTTGGAAGTTTTTAAGAAGAGGAACCACACGATCTGATATTTTGCATTTTAAGATCATCGTTACTGCCGAGTGAAGAGCATGAAAAATAGATTAGGGGGAGGCAAGAAAGGAAACCAGGAGCCCTAATAGGCAATAATGAAGTAATTACAGTGGTGAAGAATGACAATGGCCTGTACTAAGATGGAGGCAGTGGAGATAGAAATGGATATGGCATGTATTTTGGAGCTAAAATATACTTGCTTGTGGGACATTATGGCTTCTAACTGTGGGAGAAGAAAATCTATGATGACAGATTTATGGCTTGAGCAACTGGGTGAATGACAGCAACATTTATAGAGATTATGGTGTTGGAAGAGGGAAGGAAAATCATTTGGTTGGTGGAGCAATATTAAAAAGAAAAATTGGGGAAAATTAAATTTTGGACATGTGAAATTTGAGATGTTTGTGTAATGTCTAACTGTAGATCAAGTATGCAGTTGACATGCATGTCTAGAACTCAGAGGGGAGTCAGAATTGGAGAGAGATTTGAATCTCATAGACATGGGCTTCACACCTATACACACACGTTTCATAGACATATGTTTAAAGTGCTGGAAGCAGATGATATCACTTAGGGATAGAGTAGGGAAAGAAGAAAAAATGGCCAGCTCTAAGGAACAGTGATATGTAAAGGTTAGGTGGAGGTGGAGGCAGTAGCAAAGAACACTGAGGAGAAGCCAGAGAACTGTCAGAAGACGATGATGTCACAGAAGCCAAGAGAGGAGAGGATTACAAGACGGCACGAACATTCACATAAGTTAAATGCTGCTGAGAGGTCAAGTCATACAAAGGAGGAGCCAAAAGTGTCCATTGTTTTTGGCAACCTGGAAGTTACTAATATCTTTTATAGGAAGTTTTGGTGGAGTAATGAGGTCAGAAAGTCATATGATGGTGAGTTGAAAAGGAGATAGATGTTGAGAAAGTAGAGAAGACCATGGATAAACAATTATTTCCAGAAGAACTTGAATTTTGCCATGAGATAAAAAAACAAGGTAGTTGGAAGGAATGTGGAGTAAAGAAAGACATTTTTAAGTATTGGAGACAGTAGATCATGTTTGTATGATGATGGGCATAATCCAGAAGGAGGAGGATAACAATTAGATAGAAGAGAGGAAATGCTAAGGCAGGGAGGCCCATGAGAAGGTGTGAAGGGGGATTCAGAGCTCTGAAGGAGGAGGATTTACATACAGTAGTTGCAGCTATAAGGAATATTGATGATTCGATGTTGGAAACAAAAGGGAAATCCCACTGATAGCATGTTTTCTCAGTGAAGTAGAGAGTGAGGAAACCTGCTGAGAGGGCTTGACTTGTAGGAGTTTGAGGGGAAGATTCAAAAGTAAAAGAGTGAAAAATTAAGCCTAGTGTGAGGAGGAGCGTAGGATTGGCATGCTCTGCTGAGAGCGGTTTTAAAGTTTGTGATAATCAATGTAAAAATATGCCATTCAGTTTATTTATATGATTTCTCCAGCAGTGTGCAGCTCTTTGGTACAGCTATGAAGAAGACAGGTAGATTGATCCATGCTGGGCTTTACCAGGCAAGTATAAGATAGGGCCGTGAGGGTATCTGTAACTAAGGGACCGTAATGATGATAATATTGACTTTGAGCATACGGTAGACATGTGGTAAGTGGAAACTTGCATCCACTTTATGAATTATATATGGTATATTTTAAATTCAAGAATTCCCTGCCATCTCTCCTGGTCTGAGCTGTCTTTCCCACCAATATGGTCAAGGATTGTCACTGTAGCAATGTTAGAATAAATAGAATAATAAACACAATTAAGTCACAAGCACACACTAACACCCTGTTCCCCCCCCCCCCCCGCCCAGCATTGATATCAATGGTCTTTTGAAATAGAAAAGTTTGGATGATATAGGGTCATTGCCAGGGGAAACCCCAAGAGGAGAGGGAAACCTTACCTTAGTGAATTTTTCCCAACCCTTTAAGATCTGGCTTACAGTATTTTAATCTCAGAAGTACCTAAAATAGCTCCAGCGATCAGATGAGTTTATATTATCCAAGGTGATGAGAATTTTATATATATATATATATATATATATATATATATATATATATATATATAATATAACCAGAATATTAATGCTAGTTTTCAATTTATATACCAGAAAACTCAAGACTGCAAAGTCAGTGTGTTTTCTACATAAACAAGGCTTACCTAGGAAACCTAGGCATTATCAGAAGGCAGCTTGATAAACACAGATTCAGAACAAGTAGGCTTATGTGTATAGATTGTTCTTGATTCATCTATCTCCATGGCAGGATGATTTTGTCCCAAAGATAGAAACACTCAATTTCCATGGTTGCAACTTTCTACATTGATTTCCAAGAGTAGGGACATCCTGGCATGCTATTGATTTGAGCATCTTCTCTCCTTGACAGCACTTGGATGGGCATTGGCCCAGAAGTGCCCCTATATGCTCCTTTCTGTTTCCACGGCTACCCAAAACCTCTTAGCAATCTTATTTCAATGAAAATCAAGTTGCAGTCAGGTCAGGCCAGTTTGTGTTTTATAGGTGACTTTACTTACTTCTGGTCTTATCCGTTGTGTGTATTCTTAAAGTTTAGCTCTCAAAGAGCAGTCTTATTTCCCTTATTTCCAATATCCTGGGAGGAAATGGACTGAAATCTGTAGGTATTGGTACGATGTCTAGAGCCAAATAATATTATTTTAAAATTTACGTTGTATTGTATTACTTGCACCTCTCCTAACATCCCTTCAGCATAGGTAAATTTGTCATAATGGAAATGTTCTCATGACATAGTGAATGGAAACTTGTCATTCAACTTCCAGTTCTACTTTTTAAAAATTAGTTTTAGGATTACATTATCAAATTGCCAATTGGCGATATGCAATCAAGCAAACTGTTTCTTACTGGAAACAAAATGATTCTCCAAACAATATGACCTCTTTTCTTTGTGATTCTCCAGTCTTATTTGCTAATGTGTTTTTTTTTTTCCTAAGAGAGAGTGTACACATACACACAGAGACACACACATACGTGTGAGAGAAGGGGGTGGGGGGCAAAAGAGGAGGGGGAGAGAGAGAATCCAAAGCTGGCTCTGATGTAGTTTTTAAATATAGGTGAGATTCGGTGGGTGGGGTCCAGAGCCAAGACCAATAAAGAATTCTTGAGATATCGTTGGCACAAACAGGTAGTTTTATTAAAGCAGGAGGGCAGGACCCATGGGCAGGAAGAGCTGCTGCCCTGGGATTGTGAGGGGTGACTGATTATATACTTGGGAGTTGGGGGTAAGAAAAAAGGGAGGTTTTTTAAAAAAGATTTTATTTATTCATGAGAGAGAGAGAGAGAGAGAAGCAGAGACAGAAGCAGAGGGAGAAGCAGGCTCCATGTAGGAAGCCCGATGTGGGACTCGATCCTGGGACTGAGGGATCACAACCTGAGCCAAAGGAGACGTTCAACCACTGAGTCACCAGGCATCCCTCAAAAGAATTCTTTTTAAGATTTTATTTATTTATTTATGAGAGACACACAGAGAGAGAGAGAGGCAGAGACATGGGCAGAGGGAGAAGCAGGCTCCATGAGGGAAGCCCGACATGAGACTCGATCCCCAGTCTCCAGGATCACACCCTGGACTGAAGGCGGCACTAAACTGCTGAGCCACCTGGGCTGCTCTCAAAAGAATTTTTGTAGCTAAAGAGGGCCTACAAGATATTGGAGGCCTTGCCATTGTCAAGTTAAGGTTGTTTTTCCCTCTAGTAAACCATTAATATTAAGACAGTTGGCAGTTTCCTTCTAGAAATTAGGTTATTGATGAGAATGCTTTATTTCTTGTAAATCACTAAGACATTTTTAAACTGAGGGAGACATAGGTCTTACTGGACTGTGATTTCTATTAGTTAATCATTTGTTTTTCCTTCCCTTTGCTTTAGGGCAGCCAGGTCACACAGATCCCACCTGGGAGTTGAGGGGGGTCGTTGTATAGTGTCAGCTTGTGCTTTGTCCTCAGCTTGCCTTTTCCTTTCTCATCAGCTCCACATTAAGTGTGAAGCCTGACAGGGAGCTCAGTCTCACAACCCTGAGACCATGATCTGAGCAGAAATCAAGACTTAGATGCTTAACCGACTGAGCCACCTAGATGCCCCTTGCTAATGGCTTTATTGTCTCTACCCTTCTCATTGGATTGATTCTATAAACGTAGAGGCACTGAAGATTTATGAGATGTTAGATAAAAAATAAAAGAATCAATGACCATATCATATTTTATTAGCAGAAGTATTTCTTTTTTATTTTATTTTATTTTTATGATAGTCACAGAGAGAGAGAGAGAGAGAGAGAGAGAGAGAGAGAGAGAGAGGCAGAGACATAGGCAGAGGGAGAAGCAGGCTCATGCACCGGGAGCCTGACGTGGGATTCGATCCCGAGTCTCCAGGATCGCGCCCTGGGCCCAAGGCAGGCGCCAAACCACTGCGCCACCCAGGGATGCCAGCAGAAGTATTTCTTAGAGGTTTATGTGCACATGGCAATTTTGATTTCTTTTCACCAATGATCCAGCAAATCATATTTAGTAAAACTGTGAAATATTATAAGCTGATACAATGAAAATCATAATACCCAAGTATTATATGAAAATGTAATCTCATTTACTTAACTTCAACAGATATTGAACTTTATTAATAAAGAAAAATATTGACAGTGCCTCAAAAATTGTCTTTTGTAAAGTTAGAAGAGGTTATTAAATATATGTCGTATATAAAATATTACATTATACATAATGTGGAATAAATATTTTTGTTCTTATCAGTCTATTAATTGGGTCAACAAACCCTTCTTATAATGGAATAAAAGGTACAATCTGGTTTTTTTATTTTTATTTTTATTTTTTTAAAGATTTTATTTATTTATTCATGAGAGAGAGAGAGAGAAAGAGAGAAGTAGAGAGAGAAGCAGGCTCCATGCAGGGAGCCCGATGTGGGACTCGATCTTGGGACTCCAGGATCATGCCCTGGGCCAAAGGCAGGTGCTAAACCGCTGATCCACCCAGGGATCCCTACAATTTGGTTTAAAGTGTTTATCACAAATCCATTTATCACAAATCCTGTGTTAATGAAATCTGAATTAACTAGAATTCCTCTCCACCTGAAATTTCCCCAGATTTTTCTTAACTAAGAGAAGCAACTAAATTCTTGGAGCAGTGGACCCAAGTCAACAGAGAAAACAATATTTGGGAGCATACGGAAGGAGGGAAGTTGGGAGGAGATGGGAGAAAACAAAATTGCCAGGCTCACAGCTTTGCCTTGGGCTGGAATTTCACCGGAGTCAGGAAGTGAGTAATGATAAAGGACAAGAATCTAAAGACCAAAGGGAAAGAGGGTGGGTCTATGGAAAGCAGAGCAGAAAAGGTTCAGAAAGGAAGCTAGCCAGGGGGTAATTGAAAGTACAGAATAGAGGATGTCTTAACTTGTAAGGCCAGAAAATAGAAACTTGACACATTATTGATGGATATACAGTGCTCAATAATTACCTCTAAAACTCTAACACTGGCTGCTGCCTGTAGCATTCCTCAAAGTATAAGGCACTTTTTTTCCTGCCCAACCAATTATATATACAATGTAAAAATGAAACCACCCAGTTTCAAATCTTTTATTGCTCCATGGTAATTAAGAGAAGTAAGATTGATAGTACATTTCTTTGTTAGCACTGGGACTGGGTATTTTATTTTTAACTGACTATAGTTCACATACAATATAATATTAGTTTCAGGTGTATAACAATGATTCAACATTTATGTACATTATGAAATGCTCACCTTGATAAATCAGTGTAGTGTAGTTAACACCTGTCACCATACAAAGTTAATATAATAGTATTTACTATTTTCCTTATGCTGTACTTTTCATCCCTGTGATTTACTTGTTTTATAACTGGAAGTTTCTACCTTTTAATCCCCTTCATCTATTTTTACCCATCTCCCTTCCCCCTCTCCCCTCTGGCAACCATCAGTTTGTTCTATTTGTGAGTCTGTTTCTGGTTGTTTGTTTTGTTGATTCCACATATAAGTGAAATCATGTGGCATTTGTCTTTCTGAGTCTGACTTATTTTATTCAGCATAGTGCCCTCTGATCCATCCATGTCATACATGGCAAGATTTCATTCTTTTTTAAGGGCCAAGTAGTATATATATATCACACATATATATAGAGAGAGTATGTATACACATGCACACACACACACACATCATCTTTATCCATTCATCTATTGATGGACACTTAGATTGCCCCCCTATCTTGGCTATTGTAAGCAATTCTATACTTTTAGGCTTCCTATAGAAAAGAGAAGTTCATGTATTACGAAGTATCAGTATTCCATGCCTAGTTCGGGTTTTGTTTCTCTGTATTCCCCACTCTTATTTCAGCAAGGTTTAATTAAACAGTTATTTCAGAATTATTTCTTTGAGTTGCTGAGAGTCTCAGTGAGATGATTGCTTCACATGGGAATTCATAGTACAATACTCCAGGGATTGGGCCATTGTTAACCTTATAGGACACAGTCTTAATACGAAGAAGAGAGAAAAGGAATAGTGATCAAAAGAATTGAGAAAAAGCTTCTCAAAGTATTTAACAACCTGGTTAAATTGTAGTGAAATGAACCTCTCCTCATTTTAATATTCCATATTACCTATATGAAATTTTTAATTGGAAAGCCTTATTTATTATAATGATTAATAAAATTGTGCTACCTTTTAAGCTACATGTAACCAGGCCACTTGTCCAACCTTGAGAAGATGCTGGTAGGTTGGGTGATCAATCATCCTGGTTTGCCTGAGACTGTCATGGTTTTAGTACTGAAGGTCCATGGCCCAGGAAACCTCTCAGTCTGGGGCAAAATAGGACAGTTGGTCACCTTATGCTGGCTACGAGGAAGTGGAGGCATGGATCTTAGTCCCAAGCCTCTTCCACATTAAAGTTTCTTTTGGGGACGCCTGGGTGGCTCAGCAGTTGAGCATCTGCCTTTGGCTCAGGGTGTGATGAAATGCTGGGATCGAGTCCCTGTGGGGCTCCCTGCAGGGACTCTGCTTCTCCCTCTGCCTTTGTCTCTGACTGTCTCTGTGCCTCTCATGAATAAATAAAATCTTTTAAAAAATAAAAAAAATAGGGACGCCTGGGTGGCTCAGCGGTTTGGCGCCTGCCTTCTGCCCAGGGCATGATCTTGGAGACCCGGGATGGAGTCCTGCATTGGGATCCCTGTGAGGAGCCGGCTTCTCCCTCTGCCTGTGTCTCTGCCTCTCTCTGTGTCTCTCATGAATAAATAAATAAAATCTTCAAGAAAATAAAATAAAATCTCTTTTTTTGGGGGGGAAGGGGTGCCTAGGTGGCTCAGCCCATTAAGTATCTGCCTTCAGTTAGGTCATGATCCCAGGGTCAGCAGGGAGCCTGCTTCTCCCTTTCCTCCCTGCTTGTGCTGTCTCTCACTATCTTTGTCTCTGTCTCTCTCTCAAACAAACAAATAAATAAATAATAAATAAATAAATAAATAAATAAATAAATAAATAAAATCTTAACAAAAAATCTCCTTTGGGTCCCTGTTATCTGCCTGAGAAGATATCCTTGCTGGAGATTACTAATAGGAAAGGAGCTTTGTCTGATACCACAGACAAATCCTGGGGGTTAGCCAAACTACAGAAAATTAAGAAGTTAGTCCAAAAGAGCACTCTGGCATCAATTGGACACATCATTATTGTGGTGCTCACCTGGTTGTCATTGCTGCATTAACTCCTCCTATCCTGTGCCAGCTGCCAATTAGGAAGTCCTTACTGGGGGCTAGCAGTGTGCTAAGTCCTTTGCACACATCCTTTTACATGCCAGACTGCAATATAGATTATAAAACTGTGGTTACAGGAGGTAAAATGGCTGCCTTTGATGTCACAATACCAATTGGTATAGAGCTGGTTGGTGTTTGGACTGAGGTATAATTTCAAACAGAGCTGATGCCCTCATTCACCACCGCAGTATCCAGGTTGCCTGGAAAATGTACCTGCACACTCTCTGTGATCTTTCACTCAAGGTCTGTATCTCTTCATCATTTGCTCTATGACCTGGAGGTATGGTGACTGATGCTGTTGACTAAACCAGGTTCTTTCTCTGTCCATAGAGCATTAAACCCCATGACCCGTGCTGGTGGACTCTCCCTCTACTCCCTGACAGAGGGCGATTTCAAGTGATTTTTTAAAAACCACAAAAAGAATACACATAAACAATACTATCCATTGGTAAAAGATCAATAACAAAAGCAAGAAATCTTTTTGCTTGAAATCCTTAATAAATCACTAATAATTTGCTCCATCTGATACAATTTAAAACACTAGATTACTGATTTAGAGAGTGAACTAGCTCCTTAATCACTGTTCCTAAAATTCCAGTTGAATTGACAATTCAGCAGCGTATTAACTATTTTTCCCATTTTATCAGTGTTATGAAATGAGATAATGGGAGAGCATTTAAGCTTACATAGTACCATGCAGATATAACTTCTAGTTATTAGTGTGGCATTTTGAGCTTTATCTAAGGCCAAAGGATAAGAGAAAATTTTGGTCTCAAGATTATTTTTGTTCAGTAACCAAACTTGCAAAAGGTCAGCTTTCTCCAGGAACAGGAGAAAAATGTTTTTAGCAAGGAGCAGCTGTTGCCTCTTCTCTGAGTATGACATTTAAGCCAATCAGTCAGCCCATGGTACTAGCTGAGAGTTTCATGGCTTAGTAGGAAGAAGAGCACTGTTAACAAATCATAACTATTATCATCTTGTATTAGAAAAAAATGTTCTCAAATTACTCGAGAAACAAGTTGGCTTTAAAGAATTGGCATGAATGTTAGAATTAAGCATTGTATAGAATGCTTGTATAGAATCTTTTTTTTAAGATTTTATTTTTAAGTAATCTCTTATACCCAATGTGGGGCTCAAACTCACACACTGAGATCCAGAGTCATATGCTCTACTGACCAAGCCAGCCAAGCACCCCTGCATAGAAATTTATTAGGTCACAGAAGTGATCTAATAACAGGGAAGAGTTCACTTTTCCAAGTGGATCACAGGAAGTAAGTGGAATGGGAATTTTTTTTTTTGGAATGGGAATTCTTAATGCATTACTCAACTTGTACATTTGCTGTTTGTAAATATGCCATATATTATAAATCTGTATTATTTATTTTTATTTTTAATGCAGGATACTTAATATGTACTATACTTGATTTATTTTTTTCCTTCAACAAATATTCGTTAAGACATGATATATCAGCTATTGTGCCAGTCATGGAGGACATAAAAATGAGCAAGACATTCTAAACTTCTGTTTTTGGGGGACATATAGTTAAGTGAAAGGGGAGGAGTAAGGTAAAAAAAAATTATAAGCAATTATGACTAAAGGTGGTAAATGCTCTGACAAGGCAATTAAAAGGTACTATATGAGTCCAAAGAAAAGGCAACTAACTCAGATTTGCAGAGAAGGGTGATCAGGGAATGAATCCAAATGTTTTACAGGAATTAGCTACATGCTTGTGTGTGTGCATGTGTTGAGTGAGTTAGTGTATGTATATGGTAGGGACAGTGTGGCAGCATGTGGTAGGTAGGTCAACATCTGGGAAGAGGAGGGCAGTTAGTTCACAAATAGTGAAGAATTCTCTAGACAGAGGGAATAGCACAGGGAAAGAACCCCAAAAGCCAAAGGGAACATGGCATATTTGAGGATTTTACAGTATTCAGCAGCTCTGTTGCTTAGATAGTAAAAGAAATATGAATAAAAAAGCAAACTTGCAGAGGTAAGCAGAAACCAGAATGCGAAGAGCTGTATAAATGAGTTTGGATTTTACCCCAGGGGCAGGAGGAGCCTTTGAATGGGTTAAAACTGGGATGTTATGTAATGTAGGTAAAATTTGTGATCTTTATTGAAATCACACATGAAATACAGCTTAATGTATATTATTCCTTAGTCATTCTTCCCTCCATTATTATTATTATTTTTTTTAAGATTTTATTTATTTTGGAGAGAGAGTGAGAGAGGGCAGGGGTATTGATGGTATTGAGGTCTGGCTTTCTCATTTGCATCTCATCTCAGGACCTTCTGAAGGGACATCTCCATTCTGGAACTCCACATAGGGTATGCTGAGACTTCCTTGAGACTGTATGTAGATCAATTTCTCAGTCTCTCTAATCCAGCTAACTTTTCTCTCTTCCATTGGCATTGATCCCCAAAGCAGTCTAGTTAAAACTCTTCCCGTTAATCTCTATCTGTTCTCCGCGGGACCCAACCTGCAATACCATCATCTACCAAGCCGGAAATCTGGAAAATCCCCTAGATCCCTTTCTCCTTTATCCCGGAAAGGCCTCCATATCCAATCAATCACCAGATCCTTTTCTCTCATTATTCCAGTTGCAACCATCATAATCCAATTCACCCCCATCTGTTGTGCAGGTAAAGTTTCTGCACAAGCTGCTAATTTCTTTTCCTATCTTTTACTTTGCCTGGATCAAAGCGACTTCTTTTCAAAATAATTATATTATGTTCAATAGATTTATTGAGTTATATGTGACATACAATATACAGGATATATTTATTTTTATTAAGGATTTCATTTATTTGAGAGAGAGGGAAGGGGAGGGGCTGAGGAAGGGGGAGAGGGAAAGGGAGAGGGAGAAGCAGACTCCCCCTGAGCAAGGCTCCCCAGGTGGGGCTCAATTCCAAGACCCTGGAATCATGACCTGAGCCAAAGGCAGATGCTTAACAGACCCAGCCAGCCAGGCACCCCTGTGCTGGATATATTTAAGGTGTACAAGTTGAAGCAGCACAGTGGCGGTCACGTAGCTCAGGTTCCTGGGCTGCTGCCAGGTGCGCAAGGTCGGTTCCTATGCACCAGCCCCTGCGGCTCCCCCACCAGCATGCCCGTGCTCCTGACCAACACCAACGTTCCCAGCACGTCTCTGCCAGAAGGGCTCCCTTCTGAGTTGAGTCAGCAGCTGGCGCAGGCCCCCCGCCAGCCGGCCCAGGACACCGCGGTGCACGCGGTCCCAGACCCATGCCCGGCCTTCAGGCGCGCTCCGTAGTCTGCACCGCACTGCACGGGCAAGATCCGCAGGCAGGACAGGCTCCTGCAGCTGCTGTGTGGCCCCCTGGCCGGGGCAGCCCGGAGAGGATCCACACCGACTGCTGTGGCTCGAACGTGGCCAACGTGGGCTGGCGCGGCTCAGCCTTCACCTGAGGGCTGCGGGCCCCGGACCCGCCCACGCCAGGGCCTGCGGCCCTCTGTGTTGCACCGGCTCTGCCCTTGTGACTCCCACTCCCAGGTTGGGAGACTTACAGGGTTTGCAAGCTGAGAAAACAAAAACAAAAACCCAACGACGGTGTGCAAGATTTTGACTTATGTGTATACCTGTGAATCTATTACCACGACCAAGGTAATAAGCATATCCACCACCAACTCTATAATTTTTTAAATTACAAAAGCTGTGCAAGTTAGTTGGAAACGTAGAGATAAGCAGTAAGAAAGTGGGAACAGGAATTTTTACGCTCCCTTGGGGGGTAATCGTTTACAATTTGAAACTTTAAAAAAAATATTTTATTTATTTATTCATGAGAGACATAAACACACACAGAGGCAGAGACATAAGGCAGAGGGAGAAGCAGGCTCCATGCAGGAGCAGGATGTGGGACTCCGGGATCACCCCCTGAGCCAAAGGCAGACGCTCAACCACATGGCCCTACAATTTGAATCTTAACAGGTTTTTTCCTTGTCTTAAATTCCTTTAATTGCTTCACATGTCTTTTTTTCTTTTTTTGGCTATCCAAAGTCTATTTATTGGGATAGTTTCCCACTCATCTTGATTCAGAGTGTTTTTAGGCTGCTTCCATCTGAAGGAGCATCCTTCAGTAAGCCTTACTTTTCCTCCTGGAGGCTGGCAGAGGAGAGTGGAGGAGCCAACACACAAAACCACCCCGTGTACTTGGCCGAAATCACCATGGTGATTTTGTAGCATTTTAGGCACTTCACCACCATGGAGTAGGAGCTAGGGCTCTGCACCAGGTGCTTCTCTAGTGCTACCTCTTCTCTTCCCCAGGGGTGGAGGAGGTCCTTCCTGTGGGGCATATTTTCACTGGGATGTCAACACCGCAGGGAAGGCAAATGCATTTGAATAACGACAAAAATCCTTCCCTGAAGGCTGATCCCCCATCCACCTTTCCAGCTTCCTGTGGCAGACCTTTCTATTTCTAGCCCGAGGGGATTGATTTTTCAACCAAATTAGTGTTGCCCTGCCCCTTCTTGCTTCAGGGTCTTCCACCAGGCTTTATCCTTTCCCTCTACTGCTCTTTTACTCCCACCCCCACCCCTGCTTGTGCATATTCCTAAATGTGAATGGATATTTTAAATAATTGCTAATTAATGATTATTGAATACTTATTTTTTGTCAGGTTCTATGCTTTGCCTATCTCTTCAGCCTTACAAAATGGGTAATTGGCATTATTGCAGATAAGGAACTGTGACTTCCCCAAAATCAGGCAGTTGCTGGGTTTAGAAGGATTCCCTTGTTGCTGAATCTTTAGACCAAGGTAAGTTCCTGGTTACAGCCTCCTGTGTAATGGCCTCCAGATTTCCTGTAGAATATGCATTGTACTCACAACTTTTTTAAAAAATTAGGCTCCACACTAGGTGTGGAGCCCTGCTCGGGGCTTGAACTCAACCCTGAGATCAACACCTGACCTGAGATCAAGAGTCAGATGCTTAACCAGCTGTCACTCAGGTGCCCTTGCAGTCACTATTAAATGTCTGTTTTCCCATTAGAAGACTAGACATCGGGCAGCCCAGGTGGCTCAGCAGTTTGGCACAGCCTTCAGCCCAGGGCCTGATCCTGGAGACCCCGGATTGAGTCCCACGTCGGGCTCCCTGCATGGAGCCTGCTTCTCCCTCTGCCTGTGTCTCTGCCTCTCTCTCTTGTGTCTCTCATGAATAAATGGATAGAATCTTAAAAAAAAAAAAAAGGCAACCTTAAGAAAAAAAAAAAGAAAGAAAGAAGACTAGACATCTCCACTGCAATTTGTATAGCAGCTTAGTGGCCAAAGCTTAGAATCTGGAGTCAGAAAGAAGGGAAGTTCAAATCCAGACTTTGCCAATATATGACCTTGAGCTAGTGCTATTTAACCTCTGTGAGTCTCAATTTCTTCACCTATAAAGCAGATAATAATACTTTCCCCCTCTTACAGAATTGTTCTCAGGAGTGAGTAAGATGATAGCAAAAAGGATCCAACACAGGATGTGACAGGGCCTTTTGTCTTTCCAACTTTGAATGTAAAACATTCAAGGGCAAGTATCAAATCTTGTAATCATTTTGTATCCTCTACTGTGTCTGGCATACACAGAGTATATACTAGATAGCCAATAAGTAGTTATATGGAATGCCAGGAGGTATTTCTGGGGGCTAGCTTGGGTTTATGATTTTGGTTTCTTTACTTTACAAATCAAAGGGTAAATAAAGCAAAGTTTTCTTAACACTGTCACTATTTCTGGTTTGAGTGAGATGGTTGCTGTCTGCAGAGGGTGGAATTGAGTGAGGCAAAACAGATCAGAGTTGAGTCAGCATCTATACAGGCCAGACAATGCAAGATACTTAAAGGTAACACAGAAGGTACATAGACCTATAGATAGTAGATTGATTTGCTAATTTCCACAGTTTAGACTCATTTACTTATTCATTCATCAAACATTTATATAATACTGCTTTCTGTGGATTGCTGCTCTAGGTACTCTGGGTAGTGATTCTTATACAATATTGGTGCTGGCCACAGAAAAAACTCCTGAGGGATTGTTAAGGTTAAGATTCTTGGGGTACCTGGGCTTAGTCAGAACATGCAACTCTTGATTTCAGGGTCATGAGTTCAAGCCCTATGTTGGGCATGGAGCCTACTTAAAAATAAAACAAAAATAAAAACAGATTCTTGCATCTCACTTGTTGGAGTTTCTGATAAGGGTCTGGGATTATCTTGGGGACTTGTGTTTTAAAAAATTCTTCATGTGATACTGATGCACTGTTCTGGAAAAGCAGACATACCGAAGGCACTGTTTCTATTCACAAAGAAGATTGCGTGAGGGACATAGTTAATAAGGAAAACTTAATCAAGTCGCGTTGTTACCAAACAACCTATCATAGCTGCTAATTCAGGAAACAAACAGGTGAGCCCTGGCATGCTTTGGGACCAACTCCTCCATCCCAGAAAATCCCGAGAGGGCTGGACAAATCAAAAGCATAGCTCCTGGCTGGGTTTGCCAAAAATGTTGCTGAACAAACTCGGATAAACTCGTCACAAGAGAAGCCAGTGACTCAAGAGATGAGGGTTTGGAAAAGAGAATGGGAGAAATTCATTTCAGGTGCCGGCAGCAGGGGGTTGGTTGCAGGCTCAAGCCTTAATAACTGCCAATGAAATGGACATTTAGAGTTTAACAGAGAAGTTTGGGGGGGGGTGGATGTGTAAGAAAGCAGGGCAGAGAGCCTGTGGTCAGAGGTAAGGGTCAGTAAGCGTGCAACCCATAATCATGGGCAGGGAAGGGGATGTGTGGGGTGTGGTCTACTAGACATTCCGTTGCTATCAGGACTTTTCTAGTCTGTCGGTTGGAATGTTCTGTTCCTTGCAAAACATCTTTGTCAATGCCTCAAGAAAGTGTGATAAGAAATCAGCACAATGGGTTTTAGTTAGAGCATGAGTTCAGCACTCTAGTCTATTTCTGGTTTTAACTATTGGGGTCTACAATTCAGCAAGAGGGCTCACTGACAATGTTTCAGGATTTCTCTTCCTTTAGTGCCCATGGTTCTTGGTCACACCTCTTTCAAGAATGAAGAGGTAAACCAGACAAAGAGTGGTGAGCAGCGAAGCAAAATTTATTGTGTGAGAGTACAAAGTTCCCAAAGAGGGAGGAGATCTGAGGGGGTTGCTCTTGGAGTTTCCAAGTCTAGGGGTTTTTATGAGCTCTTTGAGGAACTATCTTGAGCAACCATGGTGTGCTAGAATATGCCAATTTTGATCATGTATCTGTGTATCTATTAGGTTAATGTTCATGTGCTGTTGGTCTTCTTGGGCTGACATCTGCGGATTTACGTCTTAACTGCCTCAGCTCGTGATAGTGACATGGAACTATCTTAAGCAACCAGGGTGTGCTAAGGTGTGCCAGTCAGGGCTTTGATCATGCGTCTGTCTACCTATTAGGTTAATGTTCACATGCTGATGGTCTTGTCTGAACAGTGAAACAGGATGTTAGCACTGTTTTGTCTTAGCTGTCCCTACTCCATGTATTTTTGTTAGGGACCCTGGCCCTGACAACGTAACTGTCCAACTAACTCCTTAACAACAACATCAAGTTTTTTGTTGGTTTGATTTTGGCTCTGGGTAGTATGAATTTATTTGCCCGTACCATCCCTCCTGCAATAATACAGCCTAAGTCGTCACTGAAAGGGTCAAATGACATTGTTTGTATTCATGTTGCCATTGTGGGGAGTCAAGATGTGCTTGTAGAAGAATATGTGGGCTGATAGAATGTGCCAATATGTAAGCAGGTAGATAATTAGAAGCATACATGATAAAATAATCTCTATTTAGGTCTAGTAAATTTCAGTCCAGAAAGAGATGAAATAGAATTGTCTGAAGAGGGGTGAAATCTTTACCAAGTAGGCTATCTATCCAGAAGAATCAGCACTTCACTGATGTGTAAATATATTGATCAATGCCTTTCCATCAATATCTAAAAAATGCCCCCATCACCAAAAACGTATCCATTATCACCCATACAGTGCCTCGACCTCTAGCTCCCCTCAAAGCTGGGAATGGAAGCGAAGTAGGAGTGCTGGGTATCTTCACCCACACAAACACAAATTCAGCATGAACCCTGAATAGGAGTATAAAGATTTGGACAGCAAAAAATGTGCTGAGTGCAGAGCAAAGGCACATGTAGGAAAAAGCATCGCTTTTACTCAGTTCCAGGTTGTGGAAGAATACATAACCATTGCATTTTACATAACTGGGAATTTAATAGTTGCTGTGTTAGAAAAGCGTGATTCTAACATTAAAACCAATCGGATATTACTAAGTACCTGTTGTGTATGGAAGGGTCTTTCTAAACATTCCAATAGAAGAAAAACACTGGTGCTTTGACTCTAAGTGTACTCACAGCCAAACATTATACAAGCTGTATCAAAATCCCTGTTATTAGTGTCTGCTTTGAGCATGGAGGTATTAAGTAGAGAACCATAGACCCAAGGTAGAGTCACTTGCCCTCAGGGCAGTAAACCAAGACTTAATTGCAGTTTCAAACTCTCCAGGGGTGTAATTTTAAGACAATCAACCTGGAATTTTTCTGGTGAACACCAATGAAGTAATCTGTCACATGTGGGCCCCCCCTCCCACCAAGGAAGATGAGGTGATTAGCATGATAAGACCCCTGCCCTTTCCCTTAAGGGAAGGTAAACTGGCCTAAACCAGTTTTGTTTTGCTAATAACTTTTTGCTCCACCTCCTTTCCTATAAAAACCTTCTTTTCGTACAAAACTTTGGAGCTCTCCTCTACTTGCTAGGTCAGATGCTGACCCTACTTGAACTGCTTAGGAAAAACAATATAGTCTTGGAATTTACTCCACTGAATTTTGCTTTTTTAGCAGAGAATAATGTGGCCTGTCACCCAATTGTCATTTACATTTTTTTTTTTTTTTTTGCATTTCTAGCAGTGAGTCTTTTTAGGGTGTTTTGTACTACCTTGTGTGGCAGATGGTTGAATCATAGGATAGACTATTAACATAGGACTCTCCAAGTGACTAAATAAGAACCTCATCCAAGGTCATGGACACAGGCTTGACAATCACCCTACTTCAGCTTTAAGTTTATATTTTGTAAAATTTCCATAATTGATCCCAAAATGCTTTTTTTCTCTGAAAAAAGCATGATTAAATATATTAAACTGATGTTGAATTAAAATACCAGGAAGAAATGGGTAACTAAAAATAACAGGATATGATTAATGGTTTTGATTCATAGCCTATTTTTATCTTCTTCTGGAATCTGAGTATCCAAATTTGTATTTGCAGAGCAATATAAAAAAAGATGAGATTGGAATCTTTAGTTTTGAAATGTTCTTCTTTTGAATTATTAACTTTATTCAAAGACTGTCACTTTAGAATTTGATCTATTAGTGAATACTCTCAGCATTGCTTCTCTGGGGTTAGCCTATATAAGAATTCATTGTTAATTTTACAGGGTGTGATAATATTATTGTGGTTATGTTATTTGAAAATCCTCATCTCTTGGAGATATATTTAGACTATGTATAGGTAAAATGATATAATTCCTTGGTTACAATTTAAAAATATTCTAGGGGGGCCTGGATGGCTGAGTTGCTAGAGTATGTAACTCTGTATCTCAGAGTCCTGAGTTCAAGTTTCATGTTGGGCGTGGGGATTACTTAAAAAAATGAAAAATATTCCAGCCGAACAAAACAAAGCAAGAAGAAAATACGTAGATAATAAGAATGGCAGAAAGTTCCTCCTGCCTGTCAAAATGGTTAACATCAACACCCAAGAAACAACAGGTGTTGGGAAGGATGTGGAGAAAAACTCATGTACTGTTGGTGGGAAAGCAAACTTGTGCAGCTGCTGTGGAAAACAGTATGGAGGTTCCTCAAAAAGTTAAAAACGAAACTACCCTACAATCCAGCAATTACATTACTGAATGTTTACCCAAAGAATGCAAAATCATGGATTCAAAGACGTACATGCACCCCTATGTTTATAGCAGCATTATTTACAATAGCCAAAATAGGAAAGCAGCCCAAGTGTCCATCAATAGATGAATGGATAAAGAAGAAGTGATATTTATATATATAATTGTCAAAACAAGGGAGCAAATGGAAAAAAAAACACAAACCAACAAATAGACTTAAGTATAGAGAACAAACTGATGGTTACCAGAGGGGAGACGAGTGGAGGGATGGATTAAATAGGTGATGGGGATTAAGGAGTGCTTGCTGAGGTGAGCACCAGGGGTTGTGTGGAAGTGTTGAATTACTCTATTGTACACACGAAACTAATATAACACTGTAGTTAAATAGCGGGAATTAAAATTAGAAACTTAAAAAGAATGACAATGCTGATAATTGTTTAAGGTGGGCGACAGATATATGGGGGTTCAGTATGCTCTTTCCATGCATTAAAAAAAAATGTCCACAATAAAAAGCTTCTAAAAAGGTTTTTCTTGGTAACACACTCTACATTATATTTTTCACTTTCTTTTAGCAATCTCTCTCTCTCTCTCTCTCTCTCTCTTTCTCTCTCTGGCAAGACTACCACATCTAGAATGTAAACAGAATGAGAATGGCGCTTTCCATTCTTTTTTTTTTTTTAAATAAATTTTATTTTATTTTTTTTAATTTTTTTTAATTTTTATTTATTTATGATAGTCACATAGAATGAGAGAGAGAGAGGCAGAGACACAGGCAGAGGGAGAAGCAGGCTCCATGCACCGGGAGCCCGACGTGGGATTCGATCCCGGGTCTCCAGGATCGCGCCCTGGGCCAAAGGCAGGCGCTAAACTGCTGCGCCACCCAGGGATCCCTAAATTTTATTTTTTATTGGTGTTTAATTTGCCAACATATAGAACATATAGAATAACACCCAGTGCTCATCCCATCAAGTGCCCCCCTCAGTGCTCATCACCTAGTCACCCCCACCCCCCACCCACCTCCCCTTCCACCACTCCTAGTTCATTTCCCAGAGTTAGGAATCATGTTCTCTCCCTTTCTGATATTTCCCACTTATTTTTTCTCTTTTCCCCTTTATTCCCTTTCACTATTTTTTATATTCCCCAAATGAATGAGACCATATAATGTTTGTCCTTCTCCGATTGACTTACTTCACTCAGCATAATACCCTCCAGTTCCATCCACGTCAAAGCAAATGGTGGGTATTTGTCATTTCTAATGGCTGAGTAATATTCCATTGTATACATAAACTACATCTTCTTTTTTTTATTTTATTTTTTTTATTTATTTATGATAGTCACAGAGAGAGAGAGAGAGAGGCGCAGAGACATAGGCAGAGGGAGAAGCAGGCTCCACGAACCAGGAGCCTGAAACTACATCATCTTTATCCATTCATCTTTCAGTGGACACCGAGGCTCCTTTCACAGTTTGGCTATTGTGGACATTGCTGCTAGAAACATCGGGGGGCAGGTGTCGGCGTTTCATTGCATCTGTATCTTTGGGGGTAAATCCCCAGCAGTGCAATTGCTGGGTCATAGGGCAGATCTATTTTTAACTCTTTGAGGAACCTCCACACAGTTTTCCAGAGTGGCTGCACCAGTTCACATTCCCACCAACAGTGCTGGAGGGTTCCCCTTTCTCCACATCCTCTCCAACATTTGTGGTTTCCTGCCTTGTTAATTTTCGCCATTCTCACTGGTGTGAGGTGGTATCTCATTGTGGTTTTGATTTGTATTTCCCTGATGGCAAGTGATGCAGAGCATTTTCTCATGTGCTTGTTGGCCATATCTACGTCTTCCCCTGTGAGATTTCTGTTCATGTCTTTTGCCCATTTCATGATTGGATTGTTTGTTTCTTTGCTGTTGAGTTTAATAAGTTCTTTATAGATCTTGGATACTAGCCCTTTACCTGATACGTCATTTGCAAGTATCTTCTCCCATTCCGTAGGTTGTCTTTGAGTTTTGTTGACTGTATCTTTTGCTGTGCAAAAGCTTCTTATCTTGATGAAGTCCCAATAGTTCATTTTTGCTTTTGTTTCTTTTGCCTTCGTGGATGTATCTTGCAAGAAGTTACTGTGGCCGAGTTCAAAAAGGGTGTTGCCTGTGTTCTCCTCTAGGATTTTGATGGAATCTTGTCTCACATTTAGATCTTTCATCCATTTTGAGTTTATCTTTGTGTATGGTGTAAGAGAGTGGTCTAGTTTGTATTCTTCTGCATGTAGATGTCCAATTTTCCCAGCACCATTTCCAGTGGATAGTCTTTCCTCCTTGTGCTTCCCATTCTTTGTTCAGAAATACCCTTTAGTGCCCATTTAATGAATAATGAATTTGGTGCAGTTGCTGCTGAGGCTAAGGGATTCAAAAGGAGCACATGATCTGTTCACCAGAAGCAAGTCACATTTGTGATCTTCAGTTTCCTTTTTGGAAAATGAGCAAACAAAACTGGATGACTTCAGTAATCTCCTTCCAGTTCTATGTGTCTTTGAGTCTGGCTTCTTGAGAATAAGAACCATAATGATCTTTTCATTGGGACAGCATAAAATAATTAGATTTTAAATACATATGCACTTAATAATAGGTAATTTTGAACCAGATGTCTGTTTCTTCATGTGAAAATAGGATATTCTTCATGGCATTCCCTTCTGTCAACTATCCCTTACTTTCTCTTCTGGTGTTGGTTTCTTTCCAAGACTAATCTGGAATTTTTAGGCAAATAATTTTTTGGAAGAACTTACCCTCCCAAATTTATGATATTCTACAATAACATATTGATAAACATTTTTGGTAATTTAACTCAGGTTTTCTTTATAAATGAGAGTTAATGCATTTTCTTTTTTTTTTTTTTGAGTTAATGCATTTTCAAATTTAATATGGTCAATTTCCTTAGCTATAAAGAGTGAGATCAGAAACTCACTTAACAGGACAAGCCAAGTATCATTCAGTACTCAGTTATTAGGACATTGGGAAAACTTAAAACTTTAATTTCGACATACTATAAAAAGAGCAAATACCAGGTTGTTCTGAAGAAATGAATTTAAAGTAAATGTAGCTATTCGAAAAATGTTTTTAGCAGATGCATGAGAAAAATGTGTTTACAGAGTTGAGTGTTGCTGTGGAGAATTCAGAAGTTAAATATATATATTTTATGACAGAAAAAGATAAACAACCTCCCACAAAACCATCTCTTCTTTAAGGCTTTTTGCACTGAATCAAAGTTGTTATATCTTTGTATTTTTTGGTTGATTTTTTGTTGGCATTGTTAATTGCATATAACAAATACGTTTTTTTTTTTTTTTTTTTTTAAGGAGGCTTCACACCCAGCATGGAGCCCAATGTGGTGCTTGAACTCATGACCCTGAGATCAAGATCCAAGCTGAGATCAAGAATCAGATGCTTAATGGACTGAGCCACCCAGGCGCCCCTGTAACAATTCCATTAAATACTGTTGAAACAGTATTTTACCGAGGGAGGCTTACGGATATATTTTGCAGCCAACATGAGTAAGTGTGTGTCTTTTTCACAATCTCTTCTTGGGGACTGGGAGTATACGCTGCAACTATATGCCTTAATTAACTTTTTTATTGGCAAGGAGGTGAGGCTAGGTTTACAGGAATAAATGTAAGTAAGTTGGTAACTTGCACTTTTCTTCTGTCTTACAAATGAAAGAAAATGTCTATTTTTTACCCTAGTCTTTCTTTTTCCCCTTCCTTCCACAAACATGTATTGAGCTCTTTGTGTGAACTTTTAGAGATTTAGGGAAGTGGGGATGTGGGACAGAACCATATACCACTGCCTTGCCAAGCCATGGCTCAGAGCTCTGATTCTCTCCTCAGCTCTGGAATTGTAATTCTAATTTTTTTTAAGATTTTATTAATTTATTCGTAAGAGACACAGAGAAAGAGAGAGAGAGAGAGGCAGAGACACAGGCAGAGAGAGAAGCAGGCTCCATGCAGGATCATACCCTGGGCCAAAGGCTCAACCACTGAGCCACCAAGGCATCCCTGTATTTCCAATTTTTAATTTGATTTGCTCTATCATTTACTAACAATTACTGTTGAGCTTTGCATGCATTCTCTCTTTAAACTCTCTTTAAAAACTCTTATAAGACATACACTCTGCCCCCTTTGCAATAATAAGATTCAGGTTTAGATCAGTTAAGTTAGTGGTTGAGCCAGGATTCAAATCAAGTCTGTTCAATGGCAGACACCTATGCTTTTTTTACCACCTCATCACTCTGTAGTACCAGATCTTAATCCCAAATGTCTATAGGAAAATTAAGGGTCTAGTGCAGACTGTGGGACCCTCAGAAGCTTGTGCTCCATGAAGTGTTGGGAGCTGGTGATCAGCTCCACCAGCTAAAGCCAGGCCATTAGTATTACAGTGGTTCTGATCTCTAGAAAGCAGCTGAATATAGATTTTTATTCTTATTTTTTTTAAAAAGATTTTATTTATTCATTTGATAGACTGAGAGAGAGAGGGAGAGCATGACTGGGGGGTGGGACAGAGGAAGAAGCAGATTCCCAACTGAAGAGGGAGCCTGACAGAGGGCTCAATCCCAGGACCCCCAGATTATGACTTGAGTCAATTGCAGCTCCCAAGCAACTGAGCCACCCAGGTGCCCCTAAATATAGATTTTTATTTTTTTATTTTAAAAAATATTTTATTTATTTATTCATGAGAGACACACAGAGAGAGGCAGAGACAGAGAAGCAGGCTCCATGCAGGGAGCCCGATACAAGACTCAATCCCGGTACGCCAGTATCATGCCCTGAGCTGAAGGCAGACACGCTTAACCTCTGAGCTACCCACATATCTCTATTTATTCATGAGAGATACACAGAGAGGCAGAGACATAGGCTGAGGGAGAAGCAGGCTCCCTGTGGGAAGCCAAATGCAGGACTTTATCCCAGGACCCCAGGATCATGCCCTGAGCCAAAGGCAGATGCTCAACCACTGAGCTACCCAGGCATCCCTGAATATAGATTTTTAAATGAAAGCCCCCAGTTATTAAATGATGTTATTTAATTATGCACACATTTAAAAAAAATGTGAGGGCCAAACAAAGCATGTCTACAGGCACCTCAACCTCTGTAACTATTCATCTTTTCCCTTCAAACCTGTTCACATTCCTGCCCATATTGGAGTAGGGGCATCTCTAGCCACGGAGTATGTGGAGTTAAAAACTGAAGTGAAATAAGTCAATCGGAGAAGGACAAACATTATATGGTCTCATTCATTTGGGGAATATAAAAAATAGTGAAAGGGAATAAAGGGGAAAGGAGAAAAAATAAGTGGGAAATATCAGAAAAGGAGACAGAACATGAGAGACTCCTAACTCTGGGAAACGAACTAGAGGTAGTGGAAGGGGAGGTGGGCGGGGGGTGGGGGTGACTGGGTGATGGGCACTGAGGTGGGCACTTGACAGGATGAGCACTGGGTGTTATTCTATATGTTGACAAATTGAACACCAATAAAAAATAAATTTATTAAAACACACACACACACACACACACAAAAGAACTGAAGTTGTTTCTCCTTTCTCCTCTTCATCCCATATTTCCAACCCCAGAAATATGTCTCAAATCTGATAGTCCTCTCTGCCCTCCCTCTCCCAAGCTAGTGTCTTTGGTCAAGTTCATATTTTTCTTTCTTTCTTTCTTTCTTTCTTTCTTTCTTTCTTTCTTTCTTTCTTTCTTTTTTCAAGTTCATATTTCTACCTGCATTATAGTAATGCCTCTTACCTGGTATCCTTACTTCCAACCTTTCTCCTCTGCAAAACTGCTGGTTAAATTAAAAAAAAAATTGCCCCCAAATCAGCGGAGAGAATGGACCTGTTGTTAAAAAGATAAGTTGGGGGGAAATATGGAAAAAATTAATTAAGATTGGATCCCCACCTAACACCATATGGAGGGTAGATTCCGGTTGGGTTAAGGATCTAAATGTAAAAGGTAAAATAGCAAAGTTAATAGAAAAACATGTAGGAGAATATCTTTGTGATTTTAGTTCAGAGAGAGCTTCTTAAAATAAAGCAAAAGCGGAGAGAAAACACTGACAAATGTTATTATATCAAAACTGAGTATTTCTGTAAATGATCTTTATTTTTCTGTAAATGATCTTAATAGAGGAAATAATAGGAAAAGGTATTTAAAATATCTAAACCATCCTAAGGGTTAATATATAGAATACTTCTAGATATTGCTGCAAAAGATAGCAACCCCAATGGGGAAAAAATA
This sequence comes from Nyctereutes procyonoides, assembly GCF_905146905.1. NCBI lineage: Eukaryota > Metazoa > Chordata > Mammalia > Carnivora > Canidae > Nyctereutes > Nyctereutes procyonoides. The sequence continues at coordinate 296,127 of NW_026575044.1, forward strand.
GACTAAGGATTAACATAGTGGGTCAAAGAAGTTTTTGAAGAGGAAACCTGAAGAACTAATAAGCATATGAAGAGAAGCTCCTCATTGATAATAAGAGAAATGCAGATAAAAACAGCAATGATATGCCAATTTATACCGATGGGAGTAGCAGATATTAAAAAGTGTAGGTAGGAGTGAGGGAATTCAGTTACCCCTTGCATTACTGGTGAATATGTAAAGTAGTGCAGCTGTTTTGGAGGGCAACGTGGCACAATTTAGTCCGATGAAGTATATGCATGCCCTGTGAACAGTAATTCTGCTCCTGAACATATATTCCAAAGGAATTGTTATACAGATTTATAATGGGACACATAAAAGCAGTTCAGTGTTTTCTTTTTTTTCATATGGTAGGGAGGAGTTGTGCCAGTTGGGTGTTCATCAGTGTGAGAGTAGATAGTAAAATGTGATGGATGTATACTCTTAAGTACAATATAGCAATTACAATAGACAGATTAAATATACACACTGCCATATGGATACATTTTAAAATCATAATGTTTAGTAAAAAAAGTAAAAGAGAATGAGTTATGTGACACACTACCATTTACATTAATTAAAAATACATGCACACTTCTATTTGATTTAGGGTTAGTATCCAAAATACATAAAAAACTCATACAACTCAACACCAAAACTCCATAAATAATCTAATTAAAAATGGGCAGAAGAGCAGCACCTAGACGGCTCGGTCAGTTAAGTGACTCTTGATTTCAGCTCAGGTCATGATCTCAGGGTTGTTAGATCGACCCCCACATCGGGCTCTGCACTGGGTGTGGAGCCTGTTAAAGATTCTGACTTCTTCTCCATTGGCCCCTCCCCTTCTCTCTAATATAAAAAATATGGATAGAAGACATGAACAGACATTTCTCTAAAGAAAACATACAGATGGCCACATGAAAAGATGCTCAACATCATTCATCATCAGGAAAATGCAAATCAAAACCACAATGAGATATCACCTCACACCTGTCAGAATGGCTAAAATTAAAGCCACAAGAAATAAACAAGTGTTGGAGAAGATGTAGAGAAAAGGGAACACTTGCACACTGTTGATGAGAATGTCAGTTGGTACAGTCACTGTGGAAGACAGTATGGAAGTTCCTCAAAAAATAAAAAATAGAAATACCATATAATTCAATAATTCTGCTATCGGGGTATTTACCCAAAAAAGACAAAGATATTAATTTGAAAAGATATACATACTCCTATGATCATTGCAGCATTATTGATAAGAGTCAAATTATGGAAGCAGCCCGAGCATCCATGATAGATGATTAATGGATAAAGAAGATGTGGTATGTATATACAATGGAATATTACTCAGCCATCAAAAAGAGTGAAATGTTGCCATTTGCAACAACATGGATGGATCTAGAGAGTATAATGCTAAATGAAAGTCAGTCAGAGAAAGACAAATGCCATATGATTTCACTCATGTGGAATTTAAGAAACAAAACAAATAAAAAGAGGCAAACCAAAACACAGATTCTTTTTTTTTTAAAGATTTATTTATTTATGATAGACATAGAGAGAGAGAGAGAGGCAGTGATACAGGTAGAGAAATAAGCAGGCTCTGTGCCGGGAGCCCGTCGTGGGACTTGATCCCGGAACTCCAGGATCATGCCCTGGGCCAAAGGCAGGTGCTAAACCGCTGAGCCACCCAGGGATCCCCCAAAACACAGATTCTTAACTCTAGAGAACAAACTGATGGTTCCTGGAGGGGAGGTGGGTAGGAGGATGGATGAAATGGGTGAAGGGGATTAAGAGTACACTTACCATGATGAGCACTGAGTAATGTATATAATTGTTGAATCGCTATATTGTACACTTAAAACTAAATAACACTGTATGTTAACTATCCTGCATAGTAATTTAAAAAAGACATGCATATTTTGTAGGAAAACAGGCAAAAAGGAACGCAAACACACAAGTGAAAATATTATTCAATGTTGTATGATTGCATATAGTAGAAGGAGAATGAGAGAGAATATGAGGATAAAAAGAGAATAAATAAGAAAGTTTTGTCTGGGCAAGAAAAATTATAATAGGCCATGCATGACCTTTCAAGTATGTTTAATTTATCATTGTGCATCTGAAATCCAATAAAAATCATACCCCACTCCCAGCACACAACACACAGACATACTTTCTTATTAGACCCCACAGTTAACTTTCCTCCATTGACTTTGTCACCTATAGTTAAAAGTCAAATTTCATAATAATTTGGCCCTAAGGTAGGCCATCTTCCTGCTGTCCCTGAAATTCTTGCCATTCCTGAACATACCTTTCCTATTGTTTCCATCTTGAGTTTTGACTCTTATCATATTGTATTGTGTTTTTTTTTAAATTTTTAATTTTATTTATTCATGAGAGACACACAGAGGCAGAGACACAGGCAGAGGGAGAAGCAAACTCCATGCAGGGAGCCAATGTGGGGCTCCACCCCGGGACCCCAGGATCACACCCTGAGCCAAAGGCAGACGCTCAACCACTGAGCCACCCAGGCGTCCCTCTTATCATATTATATTGTGATAATTTATTTACATGTTTATTTTCTCATTAGTTTGTGAGCTTCTGAAGTTCCCAAGGGCATATAAATTAAATACTATGTGGGTTTTATTTTTGTTTTATTGTTTTTAAGATTTTATTTTTAAATAATCTCTATAGGGATCCCTGGGTGGCGCAGCGGTTTGGCACCTGCCTTTGGCTCAGGGCGCGATCCTGGAGACCCGGGATCGAATCCCATATCGGGCTCCCGATGCATGGAGCCTGCTTCTCCCTCTGCCTATGTCTCTGCCTCTCTCTCTCTCTCTCTCTGTGACTATCATAAATAAATAAATTAAAAAAAAAATTAAATAAATAAATAAATAAATAAATAAATAATCTCTATACCCATTGTGGGGCTTGAACTTACAACCACAAGATCAAGAATCACATGCTCTACTGACAGAGCAGGCAGGTGCCCCAATACCATGTGGTTTTAATCCTCAGGAAAATTATAGGTTGTCAGAGGATACTTCTTCTGTCCATGTAGACAATAAATCATTTATTGAATGATTTCTAAAGGCAGACCCTCAACCACTCAACCACCCTCAACCCTGAGCATTCAAGTTGAATGGTTTCTAAATGTTTGTTGAATTACGTGATTACTCAGTGAATTATCAAATCCAGTCACGATCTCAAGAAGTGAAATCTCCAGTCAAATCCCCATTGTCCTCTGGAATTGAATCTTGGCATGGAGAAATCTGAGGCCACCCTGACTTTTTTCTCCCATCTAAATGATTTATCTTTTCAGTCCAATAACTTTATTAGGATATGTCTCTTTGGATAAATTTTCTTTGGTACATGGTAAATCATTCCAATATGTACACTCATGTCCTCATTTGTTTCAGGGAAGTTTTCTGGACTATCCTGCGCTATTTATTATTGCATTATTTTGATTTTCTTCAAGAATTTTAATTATGCAAATGTTGACACTCCTTGTTTTCTAGATAATGCTCTTTCTTTTAAAATTTTTATTTCACTCTTCTTATTTTTATACTCTAGGACTCTTACTGTATTTTTCTTCTTTGTTCTATGTTCCTTCTTTTTTATCCTCATCTCTGTTGGGTTTACTTTTTCCCTGTACTTCCTTCAGTTTGCATTTTATCTCTTGGGATTGTTTCATTATATCTTCCCAGAAGTCTTGTATTTCTGCTTGAGGTGTGTCTTCGAGAGATGTAATTACTTCATTGACATCCCTTAAATTCATAGTGAAAATTTTAGTTAGATCTGTTTCTTTTTAAAAATTTTAATTTAATTTAATTATTTTTAATTATTTATTTATTTATGATAGTCACACACACAGAGAGAGAGAGGCAGAGACACAGGCAGAGGGAGAAGCAGGCTCCATGCACCGGGAGCCCGACGTGGGATTCGATCCCGGGTCTCCAGGATTGCACCCTGAGCCAAAGGCAGGCGCTAAACCGCTGCGCCACCCAGGGATCCCTAAAAATTTTAATTTTAAAGATTTCCTTATTTATTTTAGAGGAGGGAAGGGGCAGAGGGAGAGAATCTTCAAGCAGACTCCGCACTGAGAAGAGAGCCAGATGTGGGACTGGATCCCACGACCTATGAGGTCATACCTGTGCCGAAACCAGGAGTCAGACATTCAACCAATTTGAGCCACCCAGGCACCCCTTAGTTTTAATTTTTAAATTTGCGTATGGTTGACACACCATGTTACATCAGTTTCAGGTAAACAACATAGTGATTTAACATCTCTATATGTTATGCTATGCCTACCACTTTCACCTGTTTCTTTATAGCTTTTTTTCCCCCTGGTCAGTGTGATTTGTTCATTGATAAGTTCGTAATTGTTTTCACATTTTAAAAGAGTACATCTGTGTCAATGCTGTGCTAGATGCTTTTTATTTTTTTTTCAATATTTTATTTATTTATTAATGAGAGATACAGAGAGAGGCAGAGACATAGGACCTCATCAAGGATCAAGACCTGAGCCAAAGGCAGATGCTCAACCACTGAGCCACCCAGGTCCCCTAAGATCCTTTTTTTTTTTTTTTTTTAATTATTATCAAGGCACCTGGTGGCTCAGTCAGTTATGTGTCTGCCTTTGGCTCAGGTGGTGAGCCCAGGGTCATGGGGTCGAGCCCCGCATCTGGCTTCCTGCTCAGTGGAGAGTCTGCTTCTCCCTCTCCCTCTACCCTTGGGCCTCCCCCCACCCCCTGCTTGTGCTCTTTCACTCTGTCTCCCAATACTTCATTTTTGCCTTTGGAGACATGTCTAGCAAGAAGTTGCTGCAGCTGAGGTCAAAGAGGTTGCCATCTCTGTTCTCCTCTAGGATTTTGATGGATTCCTATCTCACATTTAGGTATTTCATCCATTTTGAGTTAATTTTGTGTATGGTGTAAGAACGTGCTCCAGTTTCAGTCTTTTGCATGACTGAATTCCAAATTTCCCAGGACCATTTATTGAAGAGACTGTTTTTTTTTCCATTGGATATTCTTTCCTGCTTTGTCGAAGATTAGTTGCCCATAGAAGTGAGTATCCATTTCAGGGTTCTCTATTCTGTTCCATGATCTATGTGTCTGTTTTTGTGCCATTACCATACTGCCTTGATGACTGCAGCTTTGTAAGACAGCTTGAAGTCCAGAATTGTGATGCCTCCAACTTTGGTTTTCTTTTGCAGCATTACTTTAGCTATTCAGGGTCTTTTCTGGTTCCATACTAATTTTAGGTTTGTTCCAGTTCTGTGAAAAAGGTTGATGGTATTTTGATAGGGATTGCAATGAATGTGCAGATTGCTTTGGCTAGCATAGAGATTTTAACAATATTTGTTCTTTCAATCCTGGAGCATGGAATGTTTTTCCATTTATTTGTGTCTTCCTCAATTTCTTTCATAAGTATTCTATGGTTTTCAGAGTTCAGATCCTTTACCTCTTGGTTAGGTTTATTCCTAGGTATCTCATGGTTTTTGGTGCAGTTGTAAATGGGATCAATTCCTTGATTTCTCCTTCTTCTGCCCCATTGTTAGTGTATAGAAATTCAACTCCTTCTGTGCATTCATTTTGTATACTGTGACCTAGCTGAATTCCTGTATCAGTTCTAGCAATTTTTTGCTGGAATCTTTTGTGTTTTCTACATAGAGTATCATGTAGTCTGCAGAGTGAAAATTTGACTACTTCTTCCTCTGTTTAGATGCATTTAATTTCTTTTTGTTGTCTGATTGCTGGGCTAGGACTTCCAGTACGTCTTGAACAACAGTGGTGAGAGTGGACATCCTGTTGTGTTCTTGACCTTAGGGGAAAAGCTGTCAGTTTTTTTCCCATTGAAGATGATATTTGCTGTGGGTATATGGCTTTTATGATATTGAGGTATGTCCCTTCTATCCCTACACTGCAGTTCTTATCAAGAAAAGATGCTATATTTCATGAAATGCTTTTTCTGCATCTATTGACAGGATCATAAAGTTCTTATCCTTTCTTTATTAATGTGATGTATCACACCGATAGATCTGTGGATATTGAACCACCCCTGTAGCCCAGGAATAAATCCCATTTGATCATGGTGAATAATCCTTTTAATGCACATTCAGAGTAATTATTGAAAGGTATGAATGTAATGCCACTGTATTACCTATAAAGTCACTGTTTCTGTAGATTGTCTCGGTTTCTTTCTGGTCTTTGTTACTTTTTTGTCACATTCCAAAGGAACTGTTATACAGATCTATAATGGGAAACATTAGTTTTTGTTTATCCTGGAAACTCTATCTCTCTTTCTATTCTGAATGACAGCCTTGCTGGGTAAAGTATTCTTGGCTTCATATTTTTCTCATTTAGCACATCAAATATATCATGCCAGTCCTTTCTGGCCTGACAAGTCTCTATGGATAGGTCTGCTGCTAGCCTTATGTTTCTGCCTTTGTAGGTAAAAGACCTCTTGTCCCGAGTTGCTTTCAGGATTTTCTCTTTATCTCTGAGATTTGCAAGCTTCACTATTAATATGTCAAGGTACTGACCTATTTTTATTGGTTTTGAGGGAGGTTCTCTGCCTCCTGGGCTTGTATGCGCTAAAGGCTGGCACTTTAACTGCTAAGCCACCCAGGTGTCCCTAGTTCACATATCTTATCTCCATATTGATTAAATCCCTAGCAGCAAGTACTAACTCCTATTCTTTCTTTTGTGGTGAATTTCTCTGTTCTGTCATTACGTCCAGCAAAGGATAGAAGAAAGAGAGAAAATACAATAGCAACAACGACAGCAGAAAAAAAAAATAAAACAAACCAGAAGAAGACAAAAACAAAACAAAATAAGAAAAAAATCAAACCAGAAACAAAACAGAACAACACAAAATACTAGATCTGCTTGTTAAAAAAAAACTAGATCCTGGTACACCTGGGTGGTTCGGTGGTTGAGCATCTGCCTTTGGCTCAGGTTGTGATCCGGGGTCCTGGGATCAAGTCCCGCATTTGGCTCCATACAGAGAGCCTGCTTCTCCCTCTGCCTATGTCTCTGCCTCTCTCATGAATATATAAATAAAATCTTAAAAAAATTGCAGATATTCTTATGATTGGCCAAGTTTGGAAAACACTTTTTACCATTTCCACTTGAGTAAAATCAAGTCAAAATAGCATCAGATAGTCTCTGAGAAGAGGAGAAGCACCCCAGAAATCTGAGTAAGTTTGGTAGGAGGAGAAGCATTGATGGTAAGATGGGAGCATTGGTGTGTATAAACAGGTTAGATACATAAGAATCAACTGTTCTATTAGCCACCATCTGCCAGAGCTGGTCCTGCTTCTATGGGTCTCTATGTAGGCAGAGATAGGGTGACATGGATGGGTTAAAATTGCCTAATCCCACCTCTGGGCTGAATGTACCTATGGAAAATCCCTATTTGGCTCTGCTTTCAAGAATGCCAAGCCTAGCTCAGCACTTCCCCTGTGCATCTGCTGATGCTCATATTTTGGACGGGGGGTAGCCCAAACCATGTTAAAGTAAATGTCGGTTCTTGGTTTTAACATCATAATTAAGAAACTTGTAAAGGTTTCCAAGAGTTATTGGCTGGTCTAAATTCACCTCTTATGCATGTTTTAGATTTGCGTCAAGGGAATAATGTGAGTACCCTGAGGGATAACCTTGATGACATAAGCAAACTGTAGTCATGGGAATATCTTTGAGGATGTTTGTTACTGAACTGTTGTTCAGATTCCATAAAGGAATGATATAGGTGAAACAGTTTAAGATTTTATAGTAGGCAAAGAGATACTCAGGTAGCTTTCTAGAGGGAGAGAAACATTTTGCAGGGCTCCAGTCTGGCTCAGTCAGAAGAGTGTGTGACTCTTGATCTGGGGGTTGTGAGTTTGAGCCTCATGTTAGGTTAAATAAACTAAAAAAAAAAAAACATTTTGTTAGCTGCTGGCACATTTTTATTTATTCAGTAAATATTTATTGAGTTCCTATTATGTTCTAGGTTCAGTAGATAAAGCAGAGAAAAGATAAATGTCTCTGAAGTTACTGGGCTTTCACTCTGGTGTGGGAAATAGATGATATGCAAGTGAACAAATATCAAGATAGTTTCGGACAGCAGAGTACACAGTACCAAGTAGACCTAATTAAAGAATAGTCATTGATTAAATGTATTGCAAGAATCCTTTAGATGTTGGGGCACCTGGGTGGCTCAGTCGTTGAGCATCTGCCTTTGGCCCAGGTCGTGATTCCAGGGTCCTGGGATCAAGTTTCACATTGGGCTCCCTACAGGGAGCCTGCTTCTCCCTCTGCCTGTGTCTCTGCCTCTCTCTCTCTGTGTGTCTCTTATGTATAAATAAATAACATCTTCAAAAAAAAAGAATCCTTTAGATTTTGAGGCCCTGTGGTTTATTTCAACTATGATTTGTCTATAAAAATATAATTTATAAACGAATCTTCCTGACATGAAATTATTTTGCAAAGGTCTTCTCTTTTTTTAAAGACTGAGAAAATGTGAAGATTTATGTGTAAAAAGAACTACCAGTATCAGTTAACAATATGGTTAAGTGCAAACAGGCTAGTACAGATTCTAGGTGCTGTGGCATTTCAAATAAGAATCGAGGGTTTCCATGGTTTTGGGGTCTGACAATTTGGAAGCTTTTGCATCTTCAAACAGATTTCAAACTTCACCCACAATTTCTTAAATTGGCTTATCCACTTGTTCACTTTCTTTGGTGTTCTATCCTTTAGCAGAGGGAGTGGGAGGTGAGAGGAGGAGGAGGTTATTATGTGCTGCTCCCCGTGGGCTGCTTGTATATAAAAATGGCACCCCAAGATGGTTAGAATAATGCTTGTTGTGTCTAACTGAGATAACAGTGGTTGAAGGTGTTGTCGTTGTTAAGGAAAATATAGAAAGATCCCAGGGGCGCCTGGGTGGGCCAGTCAGTTAAGTGGCTGACTCTTGATTTTGGTTCTGGTCATGATCTCAGGGTCCAGGGATGGGGTCTCTAGATGAGATTGAGCCCTGCAACGGCTCTGTGCTCAGCAGGGAATCTGCTTGAGATTCTCTCTCTCCCTTCCCCCTCCCCCGTTCTCTCAAATAAATAAATAAGTCTTCAAAAAATATCTCAGATATTAGAATTACTGACTGATTGTCCATACCATTTATTGTAAAATGGTGCTGCTGCTCTGGGATATGAAAAATCCCTTCAGGAATGAAACATTGGTCACTTTGGCTCAATTTGAGCAGGCTAAAGACCTGAGTGTAGTTCACTTCCTTTTGATAATAACACACAAAAATCTTTAAGAAATATTTAAGTTGAGAGAAATGGGGCACCTGGGTGGCTCAATCCATTAAGTGTCTGACTCTTGATTTCAGCGCAGATCTTGATCTCAGGGTGATGAGATTGAGCCCTGCTTTGGGCTCCACGCCCAATGTGATTCTTTCCCTGCCTCCAGAAAAAAAAAAGAAAGAAAGAATGACAAATTACAGAAAAAAGAAGAAAAAGGAATGCTGTCTAAATGTCAGAAAAAAATGAAACTCAAAGGAGTTAGAAGCATAGGACATTAAATTGGTGCCGATCAGACTTTTTGGTGGGACTAAAATAATTTCTTGAGGTGACATGTCACCATTGTGTAAGCTGTTCTTATATAGATGTTTTTTTTCTCTAGATGACATATAAATAAATAGGATTCCCTCTTTAATCATATCTGCGCATAAATATATAGAATTTTAATTTTTTGTTTGTATTTGTGTCACTTGCAAGTTTACTCCCTTTCTAATCATACTGGGGCAGTTAAGTTTGTCTGCCAAATATTAACTTGAAGAGTCATGAGGAAACATGTAGGAAATAGGAAGCTACATGCAAATTTTACACAATTAGCAAACAGACTTGATTTTATGTCATTCCAATTTATGTCAGATGAAAAGAATAGCATTTTCCTTATGAAAGAATTTCCGAGTAAGAAAAAAAATACCCACACCTAACATTCAGTCAAGTATTGTCCGGGGAATGTGTCATTATCTGTTTATATAATTAACTCTGAAATAGATTTGGAAAATAACTACACAGAAATTTTCTATCCCTGCTGGACTGAAGCAATGAGCTTGGAAACTTTTTAAAAGAAGGTTCAGCTTTTGAATGGTCAGTGCTTCATAGACTTCTTTATAAGGTCATCCCACCACCATTCCGGGGAGATGGGAAAAACCTGTTAGCAGCAGAGATGATTTAAGTCTTAGCAAAATTTTTATTTTAAATTAAATTTTTTTTTCTGACAGAGTGCACACATGCACACACTGGAGGAATGGGGTAGAAGCGGAGGGACAGGGAGAGAGATAATCTTTTTTTTAAAAAAATATTTTATTTATGTATTCAGGAGAGACACACAGAGAGGCAGAGACAGGTAGAGGGAGAAGTGGGCTCCTTTTGGGAGCCTGATGTAGAACTTGATCCCAGGACCCGGGGATCACGACCCAAGACAAAGCTCTGAGAGAGAATCTTTTTTTTTTTTTAAAGATTTTTTATTTATTCATAGACACACACACACACACACACACATACACACAGAGGCTGAGAGAGAAGCAGGCTCCATGCAGGGAGCCTGACATGGGACTCGATCCTGGGTCTGCAGGCGGCGCTAAACCTCTGCGCCACTAGGGCTGCCTCTGAGAGAGAATCTTTTTTTTTTTTTTTTTTTCTGAGAGAGAATCTTAAGCAGGCTCCATGCACAGCACAGAGCCTGACATGGGGCTCAATCTCACAACCCTGAGGTCATGACTCAAGTGGAAATCAAGAGTCTGACACTTAGTTGACTGAGCCACCAAGGTGCCCCAAGATTTTATTTTTAAGTAATCTCTACACCCAATGTGGGGCTCAAATTTATAACTTCAAGATCAAGAGTTGCATGCTCTACTGACTAAGCCAGCCAGGTACTCCTTAATAAAATTTTTAAAAATCAAAAGAGAAAAAACTTTCTTTTTTTTTTTATAAAGATTTTTTTTTATTATTTATGAGAGACACACAGAGAGAGGGGCAGAGACACAGGCAGAGGGAGAAGCAGGCTCCATGCAGGGAGCCTGACATGGGACTCGATCCCGGGTCTCCAGGATCAGCCCTGGGCTGAAGGCGGCACCAAACCGCCAAGCCACCTGGGCTGCCCAAGAAAAAGCTTTCTTTACATTAAAATCTAGCTATTAATTATCTTGATAGTTGAAAATCAAGCTTAAAATGTTCACTTTCAACATTGCTTTTAAAATATGATTTAAGAGATGCCAGTTAAGCATCTGACTCTTGATTTTGGCTCAGGTCATGATCTCAGGGTTGTGAGATGGAGCCCTGCATTGGGCTCTGTGCTGGGTGTGGAAACTGCTTGATTCTCCCTCTCTCTCTGCCCCTCCCCCAGCTTGTGTGAGCATGCACCTGCGCGCTCTCTCTCTCTCAAAAAAAAAAAAAAAAAAGAGTAAAATATGACTTAAAACAAAATACTTCACACAGTTTTCCTTTATAAGTGTTGATGGACACTGAACAAATCAGAATTGACTTTTGCTTGTTTAGCTGATAAAATTGAATTTCTTTAGGGTAATATTTTCATGTCCTTCTTTTCTTTCCTTAGAACATTGCTTGAATATGTGACCATTTTTCTTTTTACACTGCTTGCTTTATAATTGAAAGGGACTATTAGCCAAATTAGAGCTGTCTTGAGGTAACTAGTAAATCACATTTACCTAAGACATACATTGCCACTGAGGGTGCTATAATAAAAGTTGATATTCTATGAAACAGGCCTCTGGAACCTCAATATATTATTTAGAAGATTTTCTTCTGAAAGAGTGAAAAAGCTTTTAAGAATGAGGATCATCTTAAGATGAGTTATTATTGGGGTCAAGTCTATATCAATACACTAGAAAATAAGTTTATACTAGCGAGAGTATAGTGACCCTGGAAATCTCATACTATTGATGGCATTATTAATTCATAGAAATGTCCTAGAAATCTTCTGAATAATATTAATGAATGCAAAATGTACATAGAGATGATTTACTCCATAGGCTTACTACTTTTCCCCTGCTCTTCCTTCTCCCTCTCCTCTTATTCTTCCTTCCTCTTATTCTTCTTCTTCTCTCTTCCTCTTCTTCTTCTTCTTCCTCTTATTCTTGTTTGTCTTTTTAAAAAATTTTATTTATTTTTTTGAGAAAGAGCATGAGCAGGGAGAGGGGCGGGGGTGGGGGCAGGGAGAAGCAGACTCCCCTCTGAACAGAGCCTGATGTGGGACTTGATCCCAGGATCACAGGACTCCAGGATCATGACCTGAGCTGAAGGCAGACACTCAACCAACTGAGTCACCCAGGGACCCTTGTTTGTCTTTTCAGCTCCACAGAGTTGAAGTCATTTAGTCATTCACCCAGCGTATTCTTTTTCAGTGCCTATTTCAGGCACTATTCTAGGCTTTGGGAATACAGCAGTGAATAAAATATACCAAATTCTCTTTTTGGATAAATCTGATGGCTGTAGGACATGCAAGATAACATCGCCTACATTGGGACAGACCAACATCTTATATCTGCTGATATGAGGCTCTGAGGACACATCACTTCTGTAGGATTCCTGCTAAAAATGCATAATCTGAGTCTGATCATGAGGAAATAGACAAATACAAATTGAGGGACATCTGCAAAGAAACTGTCCTGAAATCTTAAAAAATGTCAAGGTAAAAAAAGACCACTACCACCACCAAGGATCACACCCCGGGCTGAAGGTCGCGCCAAACCGCTGGGCCACCGGGGCTGCCCTCTCTCTATACATTTAAATTACACCAAAAAAAAGCATTAAAATTTTTTCCTGGTGGAACTTACCTTGGTGTGTTAGTGGCTGGGTGAGGTGGGGGTGGTGTTTCAGACAGATAGTAACAAAATAAATCAGTAAAAAATATATTATGTTAGGGGCACCTGGGTGGCTCAGTGGTTGAGTGTCTGCCTTTGCCTTGGGTTGTGATTCCAGGGTCCTGGGATTGAGTCCCGTGTCTGGCTGCCCGTAGGGAACCTGCTTATCCCTCTGCCTATGTCTCTCTCAGGCTGCCTGCAAGAAGCCTGATGTGGGACTCGATCCTGGGTCCTGGGATCAATGCCCTGAGCTGGAGGCAGACGCTTAACCACTGAGCCACTCGGGCATCCCATCTATGTTTAGTTTTGCAGGAAACTCTCAAACTACCTTCCAAAATGGCTGTACCATTTTAATAAGCACAGGAATTTTGACCTGCTGCATTTCTGAGCTGGGCTGGTTCACCCCTCCTTAGGCAACAGGATGGTGCCTCCATGCCTGGGAGGTCGCTATGTTGATGCCCAACTTGGTGCAGACACCCAATTAGGAGAGTCCATTGCCTCCCAGAACTCCTGGGCTCCAGTGATCCTCCTGTCTCAGCCTTCAAAGTAGCTGGTGGCTACTGCCTGAGTGCTCCTGGCTGGACCATTTTGTACTCTCATCAGCAGTGAATGAGAGTTCCCATTGCTTCACATCCTCACCAGCATTTGGTGTTGTCAGTTATTATTATTTTAAAAATCTTAGCCATTCTAATGGATGTGTAGTGGTATCTCATTGCTGTTTTAATTTGCATTTTTTAAAAGATTTATTTATTTCAGAGAAAGAGAGAGGGAGAATAAGCAGAGGGAGCAGCAGAGGGAGAGGGAGAAGCAGGCTCTCCCACTGAACTGGGAACCCAATGAATCCCAAGACACGGGATCATGACCCAAGCCACAGGCAGACGCTTAACTGACTGAACCACCCAGGCGCCCCAGGAACCAGAGGATCTTAAGCAGAAATTGATGTAATCTGCTTTCTGTTTAATAGGCTCATTCTGCTTGCCGTGTTGAAATCAGACCAAAGACATAAAAGCAAAGGACTGGTGAGGAGACTGGTGCCAAAATCAGGGAAGAGGTGATGGTGACCAAGCCACTGGTGGTATTGAAGGATGAGGCATGACTGAATTCTGCATATATTTAGAAGATAAGGAATTTACTAATGGATTGGATGCGGGGGTGTGGGAGAAAGAAAGAAACTGAATATAGTCTGTTCAAAGATTGTAAACAGAGTCTGGAGCCAATTAAGCCAACTGTGCTCTTTCCCTAGAGGGGCCTGATGTGCCATGGCTGCAAACAGTAGCTTCCTTGGTAGTGCATGAAGCCTGCTGCTTCTAGGAGTTGCCTTAAGGGACCTTGGAGACAGAGGTTCATGTCTGACTTCATGCTATCCCCAGTCTAGGCTCCAGACAGGTATGTAAGGTGCCTTTGGAAAGCCCCAGAACACAGTAGCCAGGGTCCACAATGACCACGCCAGTATGTCTATCTGTGGCAAGCTGCAAAAAAGGGAGCATGTAACTGAGGCCCTATACAGGGCCAAGGTCAAGTTCCCTGGCTGCCAGAAGATCCATATCTCTAAGAAGTGGGGCTTTACTAAGTTTAATGGGGACAAATTTTTTTGAAAACTTGGTGGCTGAAAAGTGGCTTATTCTAGAGGGCTATGGGTTCAAATGCAGCCCTAATTGTGGCCCCCTGGACAAATGGCAGTCCCTGCATTCCCAAGAACCTCAGGGCTGCCCCCTCCTTAGTCATGCTCACTGATAAATCCTACTTCCTATCAACAATAGCAAAGATAAACCGAGGTGTATTCAAATTTTAAGAGTTTATTTGAACATTGATTTGAATCAGGCAGTGCCAAACTGGAAGCAGGCAGCAAGGTTTTCAAAAAGAAGCAAAGCAAGGAAGCTATTTCATTGGCTAGAACTTAAGGGGTGCAATAGTGGGAAGGTCTACTTGGCTGTGATTGGTTGTTCTTCTTGATCTGGAGGTATTTGCAGAACTGACTCTGGCTGAGGTTTCAGTTTGATTACGTAGGTTACCAAAGCCTTAGAGCCACCCTCAGTCTAGTGACCCTTTTGTTTGATTACTCTAAGAGTTCCAAGTTTGCTTAGTTCGTTTCCTAAGCAACTGAAGAATAGCAACGATTATGCTCTGTCGTCTTAGGTCCGTACAAGGTCCTCTTTATTCCTGACCCCCATTCTTATTTCTTCTACTTTGCTCACAGGCATCCACCAGTATGCTTGAGACTTATATATTATTTTGAGCGTTTTAAATTTACACTGGTTCCGTGCTATTGATTTTATTTTGTTTCTCACACTTTTTCCACTTGACACTATGTCTTAAGAGCTAACCACATAGCTGAATGTATATCTGCTGCATTAATTCTGGCTGCTTCTTAGTTTCCCACTGATTGGATACATTACACCTGATGGAGTTATCTTCTTGACCACCAGTGGCCAGGTTGCTTCCAACTCCCTGCCACTGCAAACAATGCTGAGATGCACACCTTCAAACTGGTTCTAGTAAACACCTGCGTGTAAGTTTCTGTGGAGTATATTATCAAAAGTGTGATTGCTGGGGCATATTTAGTTGCCTAACTATTTAGTTGCATCAGTTTACCATTGTAGACCAACAGCCTTTGAATGTACCCTTCCTTCATTTTTTTTTTAAGATTTATTTATTTTATTTTATTTTATTTTATTATTATTTTTTTTAAATTTTTATTTATTTATGATAGTCACACACACAGAGAGAGAGAGGCAGAGACACAGGCAGAGGAAGAAGCAGGCTCCATGCACCGGGAGCCCGACGTGGGATTCGATCCCGGGTCTCCAGGATCGCGCCCTGGGCCAAAGGCAGGCACTAAACCGCTGCGCCACCCAGGGATCCCTATTTATTTATTTTAGAGAAAGAGATTGAGAGGGAGAGCGAGCACAGGGAGGGGCATAGGGAAAGTGGGAGAGAAACTTTAGCAGACTTCCTGCTGAGCAACAGTGGGGCTTGAGGTCACCACCCTGAGATCATGACCTGAGCTAAAACCAAGTCAGATGTTTAACTGACTACAACACCCAGGAGCCCTCATATTCTCACTAATTCTTGATATTAAACTTTAAAAGTTTTATAATGTGGTACCTCATTGTTATTTTAACTGCTTTATTTGATTACTAAAGAGTTTGAGCATCTTTTCATGGATTTGTTAGGCATTCATATTCCTCCTGTAATTTGTGTGTTCTAATTCTTTGTCCAGTTTTCTATTGGATTTTTGAAAAATATTTTATTTATTCATGAGAGACAGAGAGAGAGAGAGAGAGAGAGAGAGAGAGAGGCAGAGACACAGGCAGAGGAAGAAGCAGGCTCTGTGCAAGGAGCTTGATGTGGGACTCGATCCCAGGACTCCTGGGATCATGCCCTGAGCTGAAGGCAGACACAACCACTGAGCCACCCAGGCGTCCTATCTTTTGGATTTCTTGCCTCTTGTTGATATATAGAAGTTTTCTCTATATCCTATTTTTAAAAATTATTTTTAAAAAAGATTTTATTTGAGAGAAAGAGAGAGAGAATGAGAGGGAGAAGGAGAGAGAATCTGAAGGAGACTCCATACTAAACACAGAACCTGATGCAGGACTTGATCCCACAACTGTGAGATCATGACCTGAGCTGAAACCAAAAGTCGTTTGCTTAACTGACTGAGTCACCCAGGTGCTCCTCTCTGTCTATTCTACATATGAATTCCTTGAGTTTTAAAGGGGACAAATATATTCCTCTAGGCTGTCACTTGTCTGTTAACTTTGTCTATGATGTCCTTCTTTGAAAAGAAACCCATTTTTTTTAAAGATTTTATTTATTTATTCATGAGAGACACACACAGAGAGAGAGAGAGAGAGAGAGGCAGAGACACAGGCAGAGGGAGAAGCAGGCTCCATGCTGGGAGCCCGACGTGGGACTCGATTCCAGGACTCCAGGATTGTGCCCTGGGCCAAAGGCAGGCGCTAAACCGTGGAGCTACCCAGGGATCCCTAAGAAACCCAATTTTTATATAGTGAAATATATACATTTCTTCCCTGATAGTTTATGGTTTTGAGAACTTCTTTACTACTCCAATTCAAGGTCACAGAGATATTTTCTATACTTTCCTCCTTATCTTTATTGGTTTCTATTTCAGATTAAAGCATCTAATCCGGGCAGCCAGATTAGATGCTTTATCTAAGCATACAGATATACTTTATGGGTGGCTCAGCGATTTAGCGCTGCTTTCAGCCCCGGGTGTGATCCTGGAGACCCGGGATCGAGTCCCATGTCGGGCTCCCTGCAGGGAGCCTGCTTCTCCCTCTACCTGTGTCTCTGCCTCTCTCTGTCTCTCATGAATAAATAAATAAAATCTTAAAAAAAAAAGAAAAAAAGCATCTAATCCATTACAGTTAGCTTTTCTATGTGGTATGAGGTAGGACTCCAGAGGGCTTTTTCTCCATGGAGCATGATAGCGCTCCCAAGATCAATTCCTAAATATCTTTTTTTCATTGTGAGAGGTGCCACCTCTATTGTATATGAAGTTTCTATGTACATGTGAGTGTGTTTCCGGATTGCTATTTTATTCCATTGATCTGTCTACTCCTGTGCTAGTATTAAATTGTTTTCTTTCTTTCTTTCTTTCTTTCTTTCTTTCTTTCTTTCTTTCTTTCTTTCTTTCTTTTTAAGATTTTATTTATTTATTCATGAGAGACACACACACACACACACAGAGAGAGAGAGAGAGAGAGAGAGAGAGAGAGAGAGGCAGAGACACAGGCAGAGGGAGAAGCAGGCTCCATGCAGGGAGCCTGGCATGGGACTCGATCCTGGGTCTCCAGGATCACACCCTGGGCCAAAGGCAGGCTAAACCACTGAGCCACCCAGGGATCCCCTAAATTGTTTTCATTACTGTAGCTTTGTGATGTGATCTTAATATCTAGTAAGAGAAGTCCTCCATCTTTGCTCTTCTTTTTCAAAATTGCCGTAACTACTTGTGTCTTATTCTTTGTATTTTTTAGAATCCGTTTGTCACATCCCTCTCAAAATCGTGCTGGAATTTTTTTTTAAAAGATTTTATTTTATTTACTCATGAGAGATACAGAGCGAGCGAGAGAGAGGCAGAGGGAGAAGCAGGCTCCATGCAGGGAGCTCGACGTGGGACTCGATCCCGGGACTCCAGGATCACACCCTGGGCCAAAGGCAGGCGCTAAACCGCTGTGCCACCAGGGCTGCCCTCGTGCTGAAATTTTGACTGGAAATGTATGCTAGGTATGTGATATTTTTAGAAGAACCTATAGGGGTACCTGGGTGGCTCAATCAGTTAAATGTTTGACTCTTGGTTTCAGATCAGGCCATGATCTCATGAACTGTGGGATCAAGCCCCGCATGGGGCTCTGCACTCAGTGGAGAGCCTGCTTGAAGATTCCCTCTGTCCCTATACCCACGCATGCACTGCACTTTCTCTCTCTCTCTCTCTCTCTCTAAAATAAATAATAAATAAATCTTAAGGAAAAAAGAAGAAGAACATGTGGATTTCTACTGGTAAGCTATTCCACATGAACAGAGTACTCTATATTTTCTTTTTATATTTTATGCTTTATTAGGGTTTGTAAGATGATTTTTAGAACTCTTGATTACAGAAATCATGACAGATATATTTAGAGATACATTTACAAGAGTGTCATGAATATTTGGAAACTACATGTTCCATAATAAAAGAATGGTTAAAAAAACTGCAAATAGTTTGATGTATGCATTAACAGAACATTGCATCAAAAAAACCCTTGGGCAGCCTGGGTGGCTCAGCAGTTTAGTGCCGCCTTCAGCCCAGGGCGGGATCCTGGAGACCTGGAATCGAGTCCCATGTCAGGCCCCCTGCATGGAGCCTGCTTCTCCCTCTGCCTGTGTCTCTGCCTCTCTCTCTCTCTGTTTCTCATGAATAAATAAATAAAATCTTAAAAAAAAAAAAACAACAACAAAAAACCATACTTTCAGGGCACCTGGGTGGCTTGGTTGGTTAAACCTCTGCCTTCAGCTCAGGTCATGATCTCAGGGTCCTGGGATTGAACCTACATCAGGCTCAAGGCTCAGTGGGGAGACTCTTTTCCCTCACCTTCTCCCTTTGCCCCTTCTCCCTCTCATGCTGTCTCTTTCTCTCTCAAATAAATAAATATCTTTAAAAAATACCCCCCAAACAAAACAAAAAAACCCCATAGTTTCAAAGAATTTTTAATGACATGGAAAAATATTCTTGCTATAATAATTACGTCATTAGTCAATGAAATTACACAGACTTCAGTTGTCTTTATTATATATTTTTGGGTATGTTCCAAGTTCTCTAAAGTGAACATACTTTATTTTTGTGATAGCTGTTTTTTTCTTTTAAAAAGTTGATGAAGGCAAATAAGGTTTACATTTGCCATTCGACTACTCAGAAACATGGGAAAATGGTTTCTGACTCATCTGATGAGCTCATCAGGCAAGAAACGATAACTCATATGAAAATTTCCTAGTTTGACTCTCTGCCTGCTCCATCTGCTGGGACTCCTCACAGTTTGTTAGGCCACCTGACTCACTCAGCTAAGCATGAGCAAATGTAATTTCACACATTTGCTTTTTCATGTAATAAATATTTAATAATCTGCTGCTGTGTGCAAGCACTCTATTAGAGCCGTTGAAGACAAATGGCCAAATTACATCGTCTCCATCCCAAAGGGGCTCAGCAGGGCATATTCCAGACCCCAAAGGCTGCCCAGCTGTCAGGACTGTCTCTATGCCAACTCTCATGTCTCCTACACTTCAGGCATGCCAGACTGTTTTTCACTTTCCTCGTGTTGTCCCGTCATTTGGAATTTCTTTCCTTCCTTATCCACCAATAAAAATGCTATCTCACACATCTGTGAGGGCTTCTCTGACCCTCCCACTTTCTCTGACACTCTGCCAGCACTTCTAATGTGGCTCACACTTGGCATATTTTTGGTGCATTTTTGTCTTTTTAGTCATTTTTCCAAAAGCAAAGTTGGAGGCATGATTGTTATCTGCATTAAATACTGCATTTTTTGGTTGCAATAGACAGGAAAAATGGAAATTCAGCATATATATTTTAGAACAACACACCCATGACGCTTTTCCCTTGTGATATTGTTAGCAGATGGGGGATTAGGGAAAGCTGTTATGGCAGCCTTGGGCAAGTATAGGACCCCATGGGTGATAGTTCACTAGTGACTGTTTAAAAGTTTGAATCAAAGAGGTTGTCTGATAGATTTCATTGAATCCGAGGGGATATTTATTAGGGAATCAATAGACCGAGATAACTCCGAGACCAAAAAAGAGTGATTCCATCAGGAGCTGAAAAAACAGGGTTTAGCTGTGTCGCTGTGGTTCCTGCCCTGGGCTTCATCCATTTGGAGATGTGTCTAATTATGATTTCCATAGGACATCTTTTCCAAAACTGAACTTTGCTCTCCAGAGCTGGGTTTCCCTGTGGAAGTTTCTCTTCAGACTTTGAGGAAAGTAGCTACAGAGGCCCAGCTAGCTATGTGAGCAAGGCAAGCTCCATTCCTTCTCCCAGACTCACCCATCAGCTCTACTCTTCTGTATGGAGTGAGGGTGGGGATGAAGACAATGCTCCTTCCACAAGTCTCCTTTCTGGGATATGGAGTTGAAATACTCCCCACCTTCCCCACTATGGAAATGTGGACTTCCACACATCTTGTATAGTTCCTATAACTCCTCAGTTATATTCTTACTCTCATTTTATAAGCATGTGGGGAGAAAATGGAGACAGCAAGGGACTGACAAGTCACCTGGAAGTTTTAGATGAAAGAGAAGGAAAGAGGGTGGCTGGTGGCTCAGCTGATTAAACATCTGCCTTTTGGCTCAGGTCAGGATCCTGGGGTCCTGAGATCCAACACCTAGTAGGGCTCCCTGCTCAGCAGGGAATCTGCCTCTCCCTCAGCCTCCACTTGTGTGTGCTTTCTCTCTCAAAGAAAGAAAGAAAGAAAAGGAAGGAAAGAATTTGAGGTGCAAAGTCAGTACGTTTTTGTTTTTTGAAAGGAGAACTTGTTTATAAAACAAAGAGAGCTTTGTTTGTAGGCTAGTAGTTCTCAAACTTGAGTATCGGAATCCCCTGGAAGGCTTGTTAGAACACGGATTGTGGGTTGCACAGCTAAGTTTCTGAATTAGAAGGTTTGGGGTGGGGCTGGAAAAGTTGTATTTTTAACAAGTTCCCACGTGGTGCTATTGCTTGTTGGGCCCATCCTCTGAGAACCACTGGTACAGGATAAGGCAGGGGTTGGCAAAACATGGCCCACTGCGTGGTTTTTTTTTTTTTTTTTTTCACTCATGAGCTAAGAATGTTTTTTACATTCTTTTTTTTTTTTTTTAGATTTTATTTATTTATTCATGAGACACACACACGTACACACACAGACAGAGACAGAGGCAGAGGCCGAGGGAGAAGCAGGCTCCATGGGGGTCCCCTGACACGGGACTCAATCCCGGGTCTCCAGGATCACGGTCTGGGCTGAAGGTGGCGCTAAACCTCTGAGGCACCCAGGCTGCCCAGTTTTTTACATTCTTAAATGGTTGAAGAAAATAAAAAAAATAATAATACTTTATTGCATGTGAAAAAAATTCAAATTTCATTGCCCATAACTAAGGTTTTATTGGGATACAACCATGCTTATTCATTTTGTATTGTCTAGGGCAGCTTTAATGTTATAACAGCAGAGTTGAGTAGTTGTTACAGAGACTCTATGGCCTGCAAAGCCTAAAATATGTACTACCTGGTCCTTTACAGAAGAAGTTTGCTGTGTACCCTTCTGCCCCAACAAGAAACTAGTTGTGATGGAGAGGTTAGTAATATGGGAGAAGGGTAGCTGATTGAAGGGGGAGTGTTCTGCATGAGGCAAGAGAAGGATATCTTATCCTCTGAAATTGGAGGGAAGTTGGTGAGAATTAGGGGGAATCTAGGTAAAATTGTAGATGTGTCAATTGGTTAGAATTTGATAAAGATCAATTACTAGACATGAAGGGGAAGAGGAATTGATAAAATTTGTTAAAGTTAAAATATTTAAGGGGAAATAAGAAAAATCATAAAAGGCCAGCTGAGGCTGAAGATCAATAATTTTTAGTAGTTTCATATACATAATGTGTGTCATTATATCTAATTTTGCTTATTGTCCCAATGCAGGAGCAGAGAGGATAATCATAGTTTCGATCTAGAATGTGAAGATAGATGTGCCTTGGAAATGATGGTGGTCACAAAAGAACTGTGCATAGGATCAACCACATTAGTATCCTGGGTTCAGAAGGTTAAAAAAGGTCAGGAAAATGCTAATTGAGAGAAATGAAAGGTTTAAGAAGTAGCAGACTGTCCTCTGGGATTCAGAAATAGTGGTGCTTGAAAAATAGGCATCCATAGTCAGAGGATGAGTTATTATTGTTCAAAGCTTAATCAATGGAATGATTCCAGATGTAACAGCATCCAGATGTGATCATAAGAAAGGGCTGAATGAAGTGAAAATAGCTATCACTGAGGCATCAAGACACTAGGACACTCCAATATTCAAAGGGTTATTCCCATGGATGTTGAAGACTTCCAAGATGATGCCCATTTACTAAGTAGTCCAAGAATGTGAGCAGGTACAGTAAGCCGATGTTCAGAGATAGAATAACTCTTAAATGCAGAGCGATACTTCAAGGACAGGGAAGGCCTGGAAGTACTCTTGGGAATGAGGAAGAGCTTTACCTTGCCCACCCACCTTAGATACATCAGCTGCAGAGATGGTTAGCCCCCTACAACTAGGCTGCAGTGGTCTTGGACCAGACCCAGGCCTTTATTAGGACTAAGGGATTGAGATAACGTTCTATGGACTAGAGATGCAGAAAAACTACAGGTAAGGGAAAGAAACAGTGGAGCAATATGGGGATGAGGGTGTTGGGGGTTGTTGCTATTTTGGTTGCTGGCCAATTTAGCCAACACTGTGATGCCTAGCATGATTGAACAGCTGTAGTGTTGCTCCGTGCAACTCTGTGTTGCATGGTCCTTAAGTCTCAGGCCAAGCTGGGCAAGGTGGAGGTGCTGAGAGTAGAGGAAGGAGAAGAAATGGGGGGCAGTAAGCAAAACAAAAGTGCACAGGCCAAGAAGCTTAGAAGAAGGGGCCTATTGTAAGGAGCTGAGAATTTGGGGGTGATACGGCTGATGGCTAGAAGCATCTGCAGATGAGTCGGGTGCCCTGTAAAAGCCAAGTCTGATCTTTTCTGTGAGTGTTCTGGTCTCATCGAGGATTTTTAAGTCATGGAATGATATGATGAAATCACCATTTTAAGAAGTTCATTTGGTGGTGGTGGGGAGCATGAATCGGAACTTTCTAATCACTCACAGTAATTGGCACTGTAATTGCGGTGATTCCTGTGGCCTGCTTTATATTAAGATATTTGTGTAATGGGACACCCGGGTGACTCAGTGGTTGGGCATCTGCCTCCAGCTCAGTGTGGTCCTGGGATCCTGGGATCGAGTCCCACATTGGGGTCCCCGTGTTTCCTGGGACCTCAGGAAGAGGGAAGAAAGTAGATTGTCTGGAGCTGGTTTGTGAAGACTCCTGAGAATAACTCTGAGAAAAGGGTTAGCCTCTGCCTGAAAAATGGAGGCAAGGCAAGCATCCTGCCCAGCAGCACAGCAGTGAAAACAAACTCTCTCTCATGAATAAATTATTTATTTATTTATTTATTCACAAGAGACACAAAGAGAGAGAGAGAGGCAGAGACATAGGCAGAGGGAGAAGCAGGCTCCATGGAAGGGGCCTGATGTGGGACTCGATCCCGGGACTCCAGGATCATGCCCTGGGCTGAAGGCAGGTGCCAAACTGCTGAGCTACCCAGGCGTCCCAATAAATAAAATCTTAAAAAAAAAAAAAGATATTTGTGTAACCTGTCTTCTTTACTATTTTATGAGCTTTCCATTGCCAGGGAGCCTATTTTATTCTAAGACATAATATTCCCTCCCATCACTTAGCATGTTCTTGGACCTAGTAGGTTCTCAGTGAGTGTTTATGTGTTTATGTGAAGATTAATATACTCTCTTGTAGATGATTACCTTTCATAATTTATCCTTATTTCCCTCTTCCCCTGTTTTCATTCATGCCCCATACTCATAAACCAACGATTTATTTTAGATATGGGACCCAAAATCAAGATAGATATTTGGCAAAGATGTTTTTCTTTAATTTTGAGTTCATGTATAAAAAAAAGTTCGCAAAAAGTGAATTACAGGGATTCTTGGGTGGCTCAGTAGTTGAGCATCTGCCTTTGGGTCAGGGCGTGATCCCAGGGTCCTGGAATTGAGTCCCGCATCAGGCTTCCATGGGTAGCGTACTTCTCCCTCTGCCTATGTCTCTGCCTCTCTGTGTGTCTCTCATGAAGAAATAAATACAATCTTTTTTTTTTTTTTTCAAAGTGAATTACATTTAGGGGCTCCTGGGTGGCTCAGTTGGTTAGTTGGCTGCTTTCAGCTCAGGTCATAATCCCAGGGCCCTGGGATTGAGCCACACATGGGCTCCCTGCTCAGTGGGAAGACTGCTACTCCCTTTCCCTCTGCTCTTCCTCCCACTTGTCCTCTCTCTGTCTCTTTCTCGCTCACTCTTGCGCTCTCTCTCTGAAATAAATAAATAAATCTTTTTTAAAAAAGAAAGTTACATTTAGTTATATATCATTGCTTTTATCAAAAGGAAATTATATAAAACTGAGACTGCTCTGGAAAGCCCAAGATGGATGGTGTCTATGCTTTTGTACATCAGGCACTTGGACAGAATGTAATGAACTCATCTATTTTGCTTGAGGGGCCATGGTGACTTGTGCATTTCCTGGGACCTCAGGAAGAGGGAAGAAAGTAGATTGTCTGGAGCTGGTTTGTGAAGACTCCTGAGAATAACTCTGAGAAAAGGTTTAACCTCTGCCTGAAAAATGGAGGCAAGGCAAGCATCCTGCTCAGCAGCACAGCAGTGAAAGCAACCCATACATGAAGGGGACAGAAGGGAAGGAAAGGGAGGATCTACTGGGGTAGGGCTGTTGGCTCACAACCAGGGTCCCATGATGCGGTGGTGGCGGGAAGGGGCACAGGGTATGCATAGGATCTGAAGATTGAGGCTATTTGTAGAGATTGGGAAGCTGCAGGCCAGGTGTGGGGGCTAGGGCACAAGACGGGAGATATCAGCATCCCCTAAAGATTTCAGGAGAGAGCAAAAGGCTTGGACAAGGTAGAAAGTTTCTAGAGTGTGGGAGAAAGGATGCAGGGTAGGGGGGCCATGAGGCAGAGGGCTGGTAGAAACAGCAGAAACCCCCTTTTCATTTTATCCAGGGGTTCTTGTGGCCCAGGGCGATATACATTGTGACACAGTCGGAAACTAGAGGACAGAAGAGAATTATGGTTATTGTTATATTTGTATCTAATTTGTATTTAGATTTTCATCATGACTAATAGCATAAGAGGAAGCTTGTGCTCACTCTCTTAAATGGGAGGATAAAGGTTTACTCCTAGCTTCTTGAATTGAGTTTTTTTTCTTAAAGATTTTATTTATTCATGAGAGACACACAGAGAGAGGCAGAGACATAGGCAGAGGGAGAGGCAGCCTCCCTTAGGGGAGACTGATGTGGGACTCAATCCCGGGACCCCGGGATCACCACCTGAGCAGAAGACAGATGCTCAACTGCTGAGCCACCCAGGTGCCCCTGGAATTGAGGTTTTAATACTAGCAATAGCCAATATTTATTGAGCTATTACTATGTGCCAGGTGTCACTATTAATTATTGTCACAACTTCCAAGTAGATACATCCTTTTATGGATGAGAAACTGAGGTTCAGAAAGATTTACTAACAGTGTGGAAGTGGTTAAGTGGAAACATCAAGCCTGACCTATGGGTGCCTGAGAGTTGTCCCTGACTACTGGGCTCTGTCGTTCCTTTAAGAGCTCACACAGTCAGCAGTGATCTCCGTAACTGTCCTGGTCCAGGTGACCCTTGTGGTGTGCGAGATGCTCTGACTTGGGATGCGGGGTTTTTACTGGCTTCTTGAAGTGGGAAAGAGGAAGGCCTGGGATACACTCAAAAGGTTCTGACCAGCATTGTCCTGAGGGGATCCAATACCTCTAGGGACAAGAAATGGGCAGGGAGAGAAGATGGGAGGGTTTTGAGAGGAAACACAGAAAATCTCAGGTTGTAACAGTTCTCTGTGCAACTGGTGTTCCTGTAAACCCACCTACCTCTAGGGACCCCCATCTTCCTCATGTCAAACACCCTCCCCCATATACTCGTTCCAGAAGTATTGATTGATGGCATTGTGTGACATGGGAAGGCAGTGGAGGGTTTTAAGCAGCAGATCTTACAATTTTATGTTTAAAAATAATCACTCTGAAAAAAAAAATTGCTCTCTCAGGCTGAGAGGAAAGCAGCTCAAGATTTGTTACACAAGAAATCTTAGAAGTCTTTTCCCATTTTCTATGATTCAGGGGTAAGGTGAGAGAGGAAAAACAAGTTAAGCACCTCTTTCCTTCTACTGTCTCTCTGCTCAAGTTCCCAGATTTCCCAGAATGTTTCTTACCTTGCTCATTTCATCATCTTACCTCTTCCATTCTGGAATCTCAGCCAACTTTACCTTTACTATGCACCTGCCCTATGGCCCTTAGGAAATTAACAGAAGGCTCAATGCAACAGTAAGCCATACATTTCTATGGATGTGTCATTAGGTAAATGTCCTGTATCAGTGATTTTAATAAGGTTTTAATAATCAGTGGTTTTAATATCCTACTCAGTGGGTTTAATATCACAATATGCATAGTGCTTCAGTGGAGACAAGAAGGGGGATTTTACCCAGAGGCTGTTGGGAGAAGATTTTTTGTTTTGAGATGTTTTTCTTATTGATGACTCCTCAGGATAAACACAGCACGAGTGGAAGCTAATGCACATGTGTATTCTTTATCTCATGCCTTTCACTATTCCAAGCACTTGAATCATTTATTCCTCATTACATCCTTCTGAAGTAGTTGTTATTATTGTTCCATTCTGTAGATAAAGAAATGGAGGCACAGAGAGTCTAAGTTAAATAACTTGCCCAAGATGCATGGATAATAAATATTCTTGACCACTATGTCATGCAAAGAATATGCCAATGCCAAGCAAGTTTAATATATATGTATAAAATATTATATAACTTAATATAAGTATATGTCAATATACAAAATACTATATTATATATATTTAAATACAGTGGTAAGACCACATAACGTGTGATCTCCCGCTTAACAAATTTTTATTGTACAATACACTATTGTCGGCTATGAGCACAATGTTGTATAGCAGATCTTTAGAACCTATTCATCCTGCATAATTGAAATTCTATACGGGTTGACTAGCAACTTCCCATTTCCCCCTCCCCCAGTCCCTGACAACCATAATTCTATTATTTGCTTCCATGAGTTTGACTATTTGATATAGTCACATAAGTGAAATCATGCAGTATGTCTTCCTGTGGCTGGCTTATTTCACTTAGCATAATGTCCTCAAAATTCATTCACATTGTCACATGTTGTAGGATTCCCTTCCTTTGTAAGGCTGAATAGGATTTCATTGTATGTATGTGCCACATTTTAAAATCCACTTACGGGGCACCCCAGTGGCACAGTCATTTGAGTGACTGATGCTTGGTTACAGCTCAGGTCATGAGCTCAGGGTCGTGAGATTGGCCCTGCCTCAGGCTTCCCGCTCAGCACGGAGTCCGCCTACGATTCTCTCTCCCTAGGAAAAAATAAGACAAAATCAGAGAGAGAGGCAAACCATAAGAGACTCTTAATCATAGGAAGCAGACTGAGGGTGGTTGGAAGGGAGGGGGGTAGGGGGACAGGGTAAGTGGGTGATGGACATTAAGGAGGGCACGTGATGTCATGAGCACTGGGTGTTATATGAGACTGATGAATCATTGACCTCTTCTTCTGAAACTAGTAATACATTATATGTTAATTAATTGAAATTAAATAAAATTAAAAAGAAAGAAAAACACTGCAAAAAACTCCTTATTTTTGTCATTTGACCTCTAGTACAGAAAATTTGATAATTAGAATACATTCTCAAGAAATTTAAAAATTGTTCTACATTTGCTTAGTGAATCTGTAATTTTACCTAAAGTATATGTCAGTTTTTCAGGTCCGAGAAGTAAATAACATAGTCATTAATATAATGACTTTTAAGTTATAAAATTAATGCCATTAGTGTAGAACAGATTAATAGGTTTTATTTTTTTATTTTTATTTTTTATTTATTATTTTTTAATAGGTTTTATTAAACATTTCTAAGATTTGACTTTTTGAATTAACGTTAATCTATGTTGTATCTAACAAATAGCTGTTGTGGCTCACGCAATTAATATTTTAAAATGTAGCTAATATTCCTTAAAGATATACTAAAATTAAAGACAGAGTTCTTATGCCATTAAAAGAAAAAAAATTCTGCCTTTGCTCTTGCTCCTCCCCCTTTCAAAAAAATCAATCAATAAAATCTTTTTTAAAAAAGCTTTTTTAAAAATAAAATCTTTTAAAAGAGATTTATTTATTTATTTATTTGAGATAGAGAGGGAGAGAGCATGAGCAGGGGGTAGGGACAGAGAGAGAGGGAGAAGCAGGCTCTCCAATGAGCAGGGAACCTGACTTGGGGCTACATCCCAGGACCTTGAGATCATGACCTGTGCAGAAGGCTTACACTTAATCCACTGAGCCACCTAGGTGCCCTGATAAATAAATCTTAAAAAAAAATCTACTTATCCTCCAATGAACATTTAAGTTGTTTTTAGTTTGGCAATTGTAAATAGTGCTGCAATGAACACAAGGGTGCTGATAGCTCTTCAAGAGATGAAGTATATAAAAAAGTGCTCAATATCACTTATCAGAGAAATGCAACTCAAAACCACAATTAAAAAAATCACAATGAAATATCATTGTGTTAGGATGGCTATTATAAAAAAAAAAAACCCAAAACACCAGTGTTGGCAAGACTGTGGAGAAACTGGAACTCTGCTATTGGAAGGAACGTAAAATGGTGCAGCCAATGTGGAAAAAAGCATGGAGTGTCCTCAAAAAATTAAAAAAAAGAACTACTATACGATCCAGCAACTCCACTTATAGGTATTTGTTCAAGTGAGGTATTTTCAAATGAGTTTAATGTTGTCCAGCTCTGTAGTGATTTTTTTTTTTAAGATTTTATTTATTTATTCATGAGAGACACAGAGAGAGGCAGAGGCATAGGCAGAGGGAGAAGCGGGCTCCCTGAGAGGAGCCTGATGTAGGACTTGTTCCTAGGACCCCAAGATCATGACCTGAGCCAAAGGAAGAAGCTCAGCCACTGAACCACCCAGATGCCCCAACTCTGTAGTGCTTTAACCACCTGGGTAGAGTCACTACAATATTGCTCACCCCACTTCCTTTCATGGAAATCCTCACGAACACAGCAGAGGACTCAGAAATTCTCGAGTCGCATAATAAGAATGGGCCATGCTGAAATAAAACATTGTGTTAAAATACCGGAAGAACCTGAAAATTATGTAGATGTTTTAGGAAAAATTAATGTTCCAGAAAGACACTGGCTGGTTTCCAAACATAGTCTTAGCACCTCTGGGTGTGTCTCTGGCCCTTATTATCATAATTGTTTCCTGTTTCACTTTGCTCTCGCCCATCTGAGGTGAGTCACTCTGATAACTCAGAAATTTTCCATCACTGCCCGAAGGCTCAAATCGGGAATGGAAGGAACTGAAATCTAAAAGAGATTTCAAAAGGAAACCTGCTGCTGAAACTTCAAGCTTTGTCCCAAGGAGATGTAAATAATGACATCCTCTTAAAATAATGCAGGGCTACACTGTCACAGCAAATCGCACCCGAGCCAGATTCTCTCTCACCAAGCACACACAGAGTTTGTTAGGCAGGGTGGCCACTCAAGCTGATACTGCTGTGGCAGGTCCCAACACAGCCCACTCGAACTTCCTGCTTGTTGTTGCAATGATGTGATGGAGGTGGACTGATGCCACTTGTACAAATCAACAATTTGAACTTGTTGCTAGAACTTTAGAGCTGGAGTGGAAAGGGTCTCACAGGTCATCTAGGTAAAACGATGGTTTCCATCAGCTCCTGCTGCTGTAACAAAACTCTGGGTGGTGTAGGTGAGAAACATTTATTTCTCACAGTTCTGGGCTGGCAAGTCCAAAGTGCTGAGCAATGACCTGGTGAGGACCCTTTTCCTGGTTTGCAAATGGCGCTTTATTTGTGACCTAATGACCTAATTGCCTCCCAAAGGCTCCAGCTCCAAAGAGTATCACTTCGGAGGTTAGAGTGTCAGCATACGAATTTTGGGGAGACAAAAACATGTTTATGTCAGTGATGGAAATTTTTTTTTTTTTTTTTTTTTTTTTTTTAGTTTTAGAAGTGGAGTCCTATCTTTAAATAAGACTTTAAATGGACCCCTACTATGCAAAGCTCACAATTTAATTTGCCAGCCTTTCTTTCTGTCTTCTGAGTGGCCTGCAGAGGCACACACATCAACACAGTATGAGGAACTCCGATCTAGTTTAAATCTCTCACCGTGCAAGTGAGAGGACTGAGATTCAGGGAACAGCCCCAACATGTCTAAAGCCATTCATTATAGGGGTGTGTGGGTGGCTCGGTCACTTAAGCATCTGCCTTGGCTCACAATCCCAGTGTCCTGGGATCGAGTCCTACATTGGGCTCCCTGCTCCACAGGGAGTCTGCTTCTCCCTCTCCCTCTGCCACTCTCCCTGCTCATCCTCTCTCTAAAATAAATAAATAAAATCTTTAAAAAAAAGTCATTCATTGTGTTAGTGGCAAAGTTGTGGCAATGTACATGACTAATTTAGGAAATGGAAATTTCATTTTTCCAGTTATCTTGTTCAAACATATTGTCATCACTCTTTATTCTTGTCTTACTTTCACACTGCACATTTTTTAAAAAAGATTTTATCTCTTCATGAGAGACAGAGAGAGGCAGAGACATAGGCAGAGGAAGCAGGCTCCCTGTGGGGAGCATGATGTGGGATTTCATCCCAGGTGGAACCATGCATGACCTGATCGAACTTGATCACGAACTTGATCCTGGGACCACGACGTGAGCCAAAGGCAGATGCTCAACCACTGAACCACTCAGGTGTCCCACACTGTACATCTTGTGGTCCATCATCAACTGGTTTCAAAATATATCCAGAATCAGACCATCTTTTACCTCAGTTGTGCTATGACTTTGATCCAAGTTGCCAGCATCTTTCTTCTGCAATAGCATCACAACTCACCTCTATGCTTCCGTCTATTGCCTTTTTTTTTTTTTTAAGATTTTATTTATTTATTCATGAGAGACAGAGAGAGGCAGAGACATAGGCAGAGGGAGAAGCAGGCTTCCTGCAGGGAGCCTGACATGGGACTCTGTCCCAGGACTCGATCCTGGGACTCTGTTCTAGGAGTCTGGGATCACACCCTAAGGCCAAAGGCAGATGCCCAACCACTGAGCCACCCATGTGACCCCTGCTTCCATCTATTGTTGATCCTATCTCCCCCCTCCTTTACTGGCTTCACTCAGCAGAACAACCAAATCAGTTCTTTTAAAAACACTGCATTTAATTGTATCTGAGATGACACCAAGTTAAGATGCATCATTATCTTATGTGCCACTGAGAAAGAAACACTTCCAGGCATATAATGATGCAATGCTCTCCATCACTTACAAGTTTTGCCTTATCCTATGTACTTGGCTCTAGAACAGCAACCCTGCCCTCTTTTTTCTTTTTTTATTGGTGTTCAATTTGCCAACATCTAGAATTACACCCAGTGTTCATCCCATCCAGTGCCCACCTCAGTGCCCGTCACCCAGTCACCCCCACCCCCCACCCACCTCCCCTTCCACCACTCCTAGTTCGTTTCCCAGAGTTAGGAGTCTCTCATGTTCTGTCTCCCTTTCTGATATTTCCCACTTATTTTTTCTCCTTTCCCCTTTATTCCCTTTCACTATTTTTTATATTCCCCAAATGAATGAGACCATATAATGTTTGTCCTTCTCCGATTGACTTATTTCACTCAGCATAATACCCTCCAGTTCCATCCACGTCGAAGCAAATGGTGGGTATTTGTCATTTCTAATGGCTGAGGAATATTCCATTGTATACATAAACTACATCTTCTTTATCCATTCATCTTTTGATGGACACCAAGGCTCCTTCCACAGTTTGGCTATTGTGGACATTGCTGCTAGAAACTTCGGGGTGCAGGTGTCCCGGCATTTCACTGCATCTGTATCTTTGGGGCAAATCCCCAGCAGTGCAATTGCTGGGTCATAGGGCAGGTCTATTTTTAACTCTTGGAGGAACCTCCACACAGTTTTCCAGAGTGACTGCACATTCCCACCAACAGTGCAGGAGGGTTCGCTTTTCTCTGCATCCTCTCCAACATTTGTCGTTTCCTGCCTTGTTAATTTTCCCCATTCTCACTGGTGTGAGGTGGTATCTCATTGTGGTTATGATTTGTATTTCCCTGATGGCAAGTGAGGGTGGAGCATTTTCTCATGTGCTTGTTGGCCATGTCTATGTCTTCTCCTGTGAGATTTCTCTTCATGTCTTTTGCCCATTTCATGATTGGATTGTTTGTTTCTTTGGTGTTGAGTTTAATAAGTTCTTTATAGATTTTGGAAACTAGCCCTTTATCTGATATGTCATTTGTGAATATCTTCTCCCATTCTGTAGGTTGTCTTTGAGTTTTGTTGACTGTATCCTTTGCTGTGCAAAAGCTTCCTATCTTGATGAAGTCCCAATAGTTCATTTTTGCTTTTGTTTCTCTTGCCTTCATGGATGTATCTTGCAAGAAGTTACTGTGGCCAAGTTCAAAAAGGGTGTTGCCTGTGTTCTCCTCTAGGATTTTGATGGAATCTTGTCTCACATTTAGATCTTTCATCCATTTTGAGTTTATCTCTGTGTATAGTGTAAGAGAGTGATCTAGTTTCATTCTTCTGCATGTGGATGTCCAATTTTCCCAGCACCATTTATTGAAGAGACTGTCTTTCTTCCAATGGATAGTCTTTCCTCTGTCGAATATTAGTTGACCATAAAGTTGAGGGTCCACTTCTGGATTCTCTATTCTGTTCCACTGATCTATGTTTCTGTTTTTGTGCCAGTACCACACTGTCTTGATGACCACAGCTTTGTAGTACAACCTGAAATCTGGCATTGTGATGCCCTCAGCTATGGTTTTCTTTTTTAATATTCCTCTGGCTATTCGGGGTCTTTTCTGATTCCCCACAAATCTTAAAATAATTTGTTCCAACTCTCTGAAGAAAGTCCATGGTATTTTGATAGGCAACCCTGCCCTCTTAAGGCTGGGTTAGGTGTTCTACCTACGTGCGTAGTCTCACAGCTTCTTCTACTATTTGTCTCTTAGGTAACACTGTATTCTAATTACTTGTTTGCTTGTCTATCTTCTTTTAGTATGCTAAGGTACTTGAAGGCAAGAACTGTGCCTCATTTACTGAGGGATCTTCAGGAAATACCACAATGCTAGTGTTACAGGATTTCTCCTCCTCTGGTGCTTGGGGTTCTTGGTCATGCCGTTTCGAAGAATGAAGAGGTAAGACCAGCAGAAGAGTCGTGGGCAGCAAAGCAATGTTTATTGAGCGACAGTGAAATTTATTGAGTGATAGAGTTCAAAGGTCCCAAAGAGGTAGAGGACCTGAGAGGGTGGCCCTCAGAGTTTCTAAGTCTAGGGTTTTTGCTTTTTAAAAAATTTTATTTATTTGATGGAGAGAGAACAAGCAGGGGGAGCAGCAGGCAGAAGGAGAGGAAGAAGCAGGCTCCTTGTGGAGCAGGGAACAGGATGAGGGATTTGATCCAGAGACCCTGGGATCATGAACCAAGCCAAGGGCAGACACCTGACCAACCTAGCCACCCAGGCTCTGGTAAGTCTAGGGGTTTTTAGGGCCTTGTTGGTGGCTGTTTTAATCTGATTAACCCTCCACGCACCTGTCATCCAATCAGGTTTTTGTCATCTATCACATGGGAAAGGGTGGTGGGCTCCTTCCTGGGTAGTATAAAATCCTCTTAAGGGTGGTTTCTTCTTAGGGCAGGGGCCCCTTGTCCCTGCCTTATTTTCTTCCAACTATCTTTTATCACTAGTACACAGCAGTGATCAATTAATATTTGTTAAATGAATGAATGTTATATAGGCTGATTGTATTGTCAATGTCTAGCATTGTATGAATACATGAGCCCCCAAAACTTTATTTACTGGTTATATCAGCAGTTATCTGTCAAAGTTAGGCTACAACACAGTTTTTTACTAGGGACACTATCATGTAGGGTGACTGTCTTCCTGGACAAACTACTGTGGTTGGTCATCCTATCATCAGAATACAGCACTCTTCCAATTTTATCATCATCCTGTGGAGCTTCTGTATTTGTACTTTCATATATTTAAGAGTTTGAAAACAAACTTTATTTCCCTGAACATGCTTAAAACTTTTTCTCCTTAAAATTACATCTTTTAAGTATACATAGTGTACATGATAAACTACAGTCATCTTTGACTTTCAAGATGTTTCCTTCTACATAATTACTGTTTTTAGTTTCCATGTGGCCTTCATTTATGCACTCACATGCATATTTACAAAACCAAACTTGTGGAAATATACAGTATTATTCTAGGGGGTACTTATTTCCAAATATATTATGCAAATTGCCTTTATATTTAAAAATGTATTTTTAATGAGAATTCTATAGCATTTACCATATATAATTAAATGAAACTAAATATAAAGGACAAGGGATCCCTGGGTGGCGCAGCGGTTTGGCGCTTGCCTTTGGCCCAGGGTGCGATCCTGGAGACCCGGGATCAAATCCCACATCGGGCTCCCGGTGTATGGAGCCTGCTTCTCCCTCTGCCTGTGTCTCTGCCTCTCTCTCTCTCTGTGACTATCATAAATAAATAAAAATTTAAAAAAAAAATAAAAAAAATAAATATAAAGGACAAACCAGCATGGCTCAGGGCCCACTTAAATGTATTTAAATTCTGAACAGTTTGGACATAAAATATATGTATATATATATATATATATACAGATTCTGAAAAAGAGATCAAGAAGTCCAAGTATTTTTTTTAAATTTTTATTTATTTATGATAGTCACAGAGAGAGAGAGAGAGAGGCAGAGACATAGGCAAAGGGAGAAGCAGGCTCCATGCACCAGGAGCCCGACGTGGGATTCGATCCCGGGTCTCCAGGATTGTGCCCTGGGCCAAAGGCAGGCGCTAAACCGCTGCACCACCCAGGGATCCCCAAGAAGTCCAAGTATTAATGTAATTGTTCTTGGAACTCAGAGGAGAATGTATTTTTTTTTAAAGTAAAATCTACCCTTAACATGGGGCTTGAACTCCCTGAGATTGAGAGTCAGATGCTCTACCCACTGAGCCAGCTAGGCAAGAAATCTCTACACTCAATGTAGAACTCAAACTCCCCATTCCAAGATCAAGAGTCAGATGCTCTACTGACTGAGCCAGACAGGTGCCCCAAGGAGAATGTCTTTTTAAACCAGATCCTTCTATCAAGAAATTCAGGCAATTTTGTAATGCTGTTCCTTGGTTCTAAGCAACATAAATAAATTCGACTAACTTAAGACATAAGGCAATTCCCTGGGGTGGGGAGTCGGGGAAAACTTGTGTAGTCTGTAGACACCATAGAAAGCTAAAGACTCAGGCTTAAGAACATCTGTTGTCTCAGAGTTGCTGCTGCAAGATATGTCCTCCAAACACATTTTCAATCCTTTCAGTCACAAATTTCCATGTACAAAATCTCATTATTCTGACTTGTGTTATAAATCCACCTCTTAGCTTGGGGGGTGTGTGTATGTGTGTGTGTGTGTGTGTGTGTGTGTGTGTGTGTGAGAGAGAGAGAGAGAGAGAGAGAGAGAGAGAGAGGTAGGAGGAAAAATAGAGAGGTCAAGGGAGAGAAATAGAGGACAGTGTGGTAGGGTAGAGTGACAAAGGAAACTTAATTTACTGTTCCATCAAGATTATACATAACAGAGAGTGTCCTTTCCCTAAAAGAAATGAGCTTTTGTCAGGAAGAGGGAAAATATGCTGGGCAGCCAAAATTTTCATCAGTTGTCTTTGTGGAAAAAAGTTACCCTTAAGCAAAATTTTTCCGATAGTCAAAATGCTCAGCATATGTTTGATTCATGCAGTTATGATAATTTTTCTAGAAGGGAAAATAACTTTTTCCCAACAAAAAGGTGCCCACATCTCTGCCTGATAATGACCCATTTATCTAAGTAATATATATTTATTGACCAGTAAAACTATGTGTCAGGGATTGTTTTAGGTGTGGTGACAGCAGTTTATAGGATACAAATACTGCCATCATGGAGACTGCATTCTAGTGGGTGACTTATCAAAAAAGTAACTAGACCCACATCATAATTTCAGATAATAAATCAGGATAAGAGCCATGGGGGTATTTTAGATGTAGTGTTCAGAAATTACCTCTATGGAGGCGACATTTCAGTGAAGAATTAAATGACATAAAATTGGAGAATGTTCCAACTGGTGAGAACAGTAAGTACAATAGTGAGGAACAGGAAAAGCTTGTGAAGGAAATCAGATTATGCCACCCTGAAATGTACTACTTTGGCATAAGGACTATTTTGAGCTGAGGGAACTTGAGAAACAGCAGATGTAAGAAAAGCTGTCTATCCTCCCCCTTTGTGTTGAAGACAGGGTATGTGTTTTTCTTCATGAAAGTGTACCCCTCCCCATTCCAATCCAGAAAGAAGAGAACTCTAATCACTAGAAACACTCTTATCACCAAAGGCTGTGTGAGATTAAGTCTGCATAATAAATCTTACTAAAATAACGCTTATCTTCCATTTGCTTCTGTCATGTATTTAACTTCCTGCAATTTACCAGCCCTTGAAGCCTAAGCCATTTTCTTTGTCTTGTCACTTCTCCACAGTTTATTGCTCTTTGTTAGAATAGTATATAGCTTTTGTTCTACCCATTTCCCCACACCCCCTTCTTAGTATAAAGGCTTCTGTATGTATGTGTAATAAATATTTTTTCCTGTTAACCCATCCTTTGTCAGTTTGTAGAACCCCAGGCACTATACATAAGAGAGTAGAGGGAAAAGTTATTTTCCTTCCATACACATGTTTAGGTCACTGCAAGAAGAACAGTGAGGCTGGAGCCTGGTGAGAGAGCAGAAGAGGTGCAAGAGATGAGGTCAGAGCATTAAGCTAGTCATTAGAGCATGAAAAACCTTATATGGAGTCCAGACTCTATTATAAGTGGGTGCAGAGTCTATTGAAGGTTTTCAAGTAGGAAAGTGTATGTTTTAATGGCAGCCAAAGGGAAAATGGAATTCAGAAGGCAAGCGTGGAAGCAGGGAGACTATTGTATTCATCCAGGCTGAATGGTGGGGGCTTAGGCTCACGTGGCAGCTTTGAAGGTATTAAAAAGTCAGTTTCCATTCCTAAGTTATGAAGCACCCAGATCTTTTTTTTAAAGTATTTTTTAAAGATTTTATTTATTTATTCATGAGAGACACACACAAAGAAAGGGAGAGGCACAGGCAGAGGGAGAAGTAGGCTCCATGCAGGGAGCCCAATGTGGGACTCGATCCTAGGACTCCAGGATCACACCCCGAGCTGAAGGCAGATGCTCAACCACTGAACCACCCAGGTGTCCCTGAAATACTCAGATCTTGTTGGCAGATTGGATGTAAGGAGTGAGTGAAAGAAAAGAATCATGGAAAACTCATAAGTTTGTGGCTTGAGCAACTAAGAAAATGAGATGGAAATAATTGGGGGAGAAGCAGAGTTTTGGTGTGGGAAACAGAGATTTTGGTTATGGTAAATTTGAGGTGCCTATTGGATGTTCAAGGGGAGTCATTGGTTGGATGTCCAAATTTGGGGCCTTGAGGAGAAATAAATCTGTGCTCACTGTATAGTTGGTAATTAAATCCATAGCCTAGATAAATGGGAGAGTGTAGGTACAGAGGGAAGAGAGCTCAGAATCAAACCACATTCAAAGAAGGAAAGATACAGCCAAGAGGGGCTGTGAAAATGGGCTTTGGAGAAATTTGAAGAGAAAGAAGCATGGAACTGGCATTTGGGCCAGAGGGAAAGTGAATTTGCTAGTGCATGAAGTGAGATTGCTCCATAGTGCTAACAACTCCGTTGAGACCTGTGACCATGATTTCAAAGTTAGAACCAGTCAGTACCACAGTGTGTTAGTTAATTAAACCATTTTTGGCCATCTGGGTGCAGGTGCTGGGTAGGTAGAGATGGGGTTTTCACAGGAACCAAGTTTTGCCTCCAACTCAGAAAAATAAAGAGAGGGGCGGGGCAGTCAATGGTGCCATCAAAGAATGATTATAATGATGAACAATGAGAGTACAAGCTAGAGAAATGGGTAAGAAGGAGGGTAGAGGCAGACAGTGAAAGTACTGGAGACTCTGGTGAAATTTCTGGGGAGGCTGGAGGCTTGCTGAGGACAGCAGGAAATCTAGAGATCCGGAAAAGTGGTGATCTGAGAATGAGAGGGCCGGAGCAAGATTTCAGAAATAGGAAATGATCATCAGAGATGATGAGGTCAAGGACCTGAGAGGCCAAGTTGTTGGCTGTGGAATCACTAAGACTAGTGACAGCAGTTGTGCTAACAAGGGACAGAAAACCAGGAGCTTTAAAGCCTCAGAGAATGAGGGTGAGCCATGGGTGGTTGACGGGTGGTTTGTGAAACAAAGAGGTCATGGAATCTAGATTCTAATTGCCATGTTCTTTAAAGAGTTGAATTTGTGTGGGCATTGGAGAAAAGGAGGGTTTTGCCAATGACATCTGTGAGTTCCACAGGATGTAGTAGAAAAGTTCGAGTGCTTCAGGAAGATTGGGCCAGTTAGGTACATACAGTGTTATATGGGGAGAAGGGTCTGGTGATGATGGATGATCTGGAAACCTGAACTGTCATGAGTCACCAAGGTAAACAGAGAGGTGAGGCCGACTGACATTAGTCCTGTGATCTTAGGAGAGGCTGGGCAACCAGTCCATTTAT
This sequence comes from Nyctereutes procyonoides, assembly GCF_905146905.1. NCBI lineage: Eukaryota > Metazoa > Chordata > Mammalia > Carnivora > Canidae > Nyctereutes > Nyctereutes procyonoides. The sequence goes on from NW_026575044.1 coordinate 335,111, forward strand.
AGCTTCTTTCTCTGATTTGGACTCCTAGGTAGTTTCTGATGGTAAGCCCCCTGTCAATCTTCCCAGGAGCTCCAAATATTGACCTAACCCTCTAGCCTTCCAATGTTCTTTACAGCACAAGGTATCCTCATGCCTCACCATCCTGATCACCCTCTCCTGACTACCTTCCACTTTATCAGCATCATTGTTAGGATGTGTTTCCTAGAGCAGAATATGATATTCTGAATGTGAACCAGGAAGTACAAAGTGCCTTTAGCATGCTGCCTCCTTTGTTTTAGATTCTATTCTTTTTTTTTTTTTAGATTTATTTATTTTTGATAGACAGAGAGAGAGAGAGAGAGAGAGAGAGAGAGAGAGGGGCAGAGACACCGGAGGAGGGAGAAGCAGGCTCCATGCCGGGAGCCCGACGTGGGACTTGATCCCGGGACTCCAGGATCGCGCCCTGGGCCAAAGGCAGGCGCTAAACCACTGAGCCACCCAGGGATCCCTTTAGATGCTACTCTTATATTCATCTACCTGTTTGTGTTTCTCAGTTCATGGTGAGCAAGCATTCTGAGAAAGGTTCGCCCTGCCTCCTCAGAAACTGCTATTGTGCCAATTCTTCCTACAGACCTACACTTAGAGAATCATATAAGTTCCTGAGCAAGATGGAGTCAGGATATCATTCAAGCTAACACATTTTTTAAAAAAGATTTTAGGGACGCCTGGGTGGCTCAGCGGTTGGGCACCTGCTTTTGGCTGGGGTTGTGGTCTTGGGATCCAGGATGGAGTCTTGCATCAGGCTCCCTGCGGGGGGCCTGCTTCTCCCTCTGTGTCTCTGCCTCCCTCTCTCTCTGTCTCTCTTGAATAAATAAAAAAATCTTTAAAAAATTAAGAAAGATTTTATTTATTTATTTTTGAGAGAGTGAGAGAGAGCACAAGAAGGGGGAGTGGCAGAGGGAGAAGGAGAAGTAGGCTCTCTGCTGAGCAAGGTGCCCACCTTGGGGCTTGATTCCAGGACCCCGGGATCATGACCTGAGCCGAACACAGACGCTCAACCACTGAGCCACCCAGGCACCCTGCCAACACATTTTATATAACAATTTCTTTTATTTTTATTATTTATTTATTTATTTATTTATTTATTTATTTATTTATTTATTTATTCAGGAGAGACACAGAGTGAGAGAGAGAGGCAGAGACACAGGCAGAGGGAGAAGCAGGCTCCATGCAGGGAGCCTGACATGGGACTTGATCCGGGGTCTCCAGGATCAGGCCCTGGGCGTAAGGCGGCGCTAAACCGCTGAGCCACCGGGGCTGTCCCAACACATTTTATAGATAGGAAATAGACTTCTATCTAGAGTAAGTGATGAGTACATTTTGATATTCCGAATAAAATATTTGGCTGGTTTAGAAAAAAAAAATGATTAATGAAATCACTTGCAACTGTCTTAGTTTAGGACTGCGAATCTAAACCTCTTCCTCTTGGGCAGATTTGAGCTATTCTCAGGGCAATGGGACATTTTCCTGTTGGTAGAGGGATTTACATTTGCACAGGGTGATTTACTGACAGCCATGGGGACTCAGGTGCCTGACCTGGAATCAGGGCTGGTCCCAGCACTTTATGGAAGTCGGACTTGCATTGGCATTTTGCTTCATTTCCTCCACCCTCTAGGCGTTTTTATCAGCCAGTTAACAGACAGGGAAGACAATGATACTTATAGGAGTTATTTCGAGATCATGGATTTTGAGAAGAAAGGACTTAGTAAATTGCTCTGCTTTTGAATAATAACATTGGAAAAACTGATTCAACTCAAAAATCTTCATTCTTATTTTCTTAGGAATAGAATAATAGAAGAACATCAAATAAAGAAATCAACCCTAACCCTTTTTCTGACTGAGAACACCCTCATACTGCATGGCTCCAAATAAACAAAGTGCTGATGGGAATCTCCTGCCTCTAGGATATTTAAGACTTGTGGAGTAGTGGCTTTATTTTGTAGCACTTGTTTGTATTGTAACCCCATTAGAATGGGCCCATTTGGTTGGGCTTAAAGGTTGGTCTTTTCTATTTTTTAATGGTCAATTCTCCATTCCCCACAGATTATAGACCTTGAACTCACTAGTTGTTAAGTCTAAAATGCTGGCCAGTAAGTCTTCTGGACAAATTCCAAGCTGGGGTCTGTCAGGTAAATAGTTAACAGGACAAGACAAAGAGAATTAGGCACTGCTCTTCCATTATTGACCACCATCTTATTCATCACTTTGTGCTGAAATCTCTTTTTTAAGCACATAGTTATTTGCAGTTTTTATTGATCTTTCCTTGGCCTTTGCCTCTGTGGTCAGGAATCTATTCTGAACTTCGCTGTTTAGCTTTACAGAATCCCCAGAGCTACTAAAACTAATGTAGAAGCTGTACTTTAATGGCATATGAAAATCTGGGTCAATAGATAAATTTAATTCAGTTGGAAGTAAAATGTAATGTGATGTAGTCTACACCTTCATTTTAAAGCAACTCTTTTGTAATGGCTTGACATCATCTCTCTCTGAGCTGTGTGGATGACCCCTTGCTAAGGAGATAAGCACTCCTATATGCTGATACCATGATTTCATTATCAGGATTTACTGTAATCTCTTACTGTAAAAAAAATGTCAGTAGATCCTCTTTAAAGAATCCAGTAGGGATCCCTGGGTGGCGCAGTGGTTTGGCGCCTGCCTTTGGCCCAGGGCGCGATCCTGGAGACCCGGGATCGAATCCCACATCGGGCTCCCGGTGCATGGAGCCTGCTTCTCCCTCTGCCTGTGTCTCTGCCTCTCTCTCTCTCTCTCTGGGTGACTATCATAAATAAATAAAAAAAATTAAAAAAAAAAGAAAAAAAAAGAATCCAGTAATTTATGGGAATTTAGTATATTAAGGTGGCCTTTCAAAACAAAGAGGAATGATGGAATATTTAATAAATGATATTGAGCGGGATCCCTGTGTGGCTCAGCGGTTTAGCGCCTGCCTTTGGCCCAGGACGTGATCCTGGAGTCCCGGGATCAAGTCCCACATCGGGCTCCCAGCATGGAGCCTACTTCTCCTTCCTCCTGTGTCTCTGCCTCTCTCTCTCTTTCTCTATGTCTATCATAAATAAGTAAATAAATAAATCTTAAAAAAAATAAATGATATTGAGAAAATCAGTTATTATTTAGGAAAAAAAGTTTATTCTTATCTCACAGTGTGTCACAAAAGAAATTTCACCTTGTTTAGAGGCTTAAGCATAAGGGACTCTACTATAATGTATTAAAATAAAACAAAGATTATTTTAGTAATTTGGGGGAGGAGAAAGCACAAGCAAGACACCCAACTTAGAAGCCACAACAGATAAACAGAAGTACTCTTGTAAAATTAAAAGTGTTTTTATGATGAAAGTTACCATAAATAACGTAAAAGATAAAAGGCAGACTGGGAGAAGATCTGTGCAACATACATAATAGACAGAGGGTTAATGTTTCTATACCAGAAAAATCTCCTACAATCATTAATTAAAAAACAAACACACAAACAGTAGTAGTTGTGGAATCACAAAGGAAGAAAGGCAAGACTTTACTTAAAAAGTTGCTAAAAGTTCTGTATCTAATTCCAATGTGTGGGACCAGTTCCATTGTGTTCCATTGTGTGTGGAGAGGGGGGTTTCCCATACCATCACCACCAAGCTATTCTCTGAAACCAGAGGAGTGTCCTACAGTTCAACTCAATGCTGACACTATCTACCCAGAGATAGCATCGGATCATACAGGTTAAGGGTTGAGTCCCACCAGACTTCTCTCTGGCTTCAGATGCCAGTCACAAGTCCTAGGTTGTCACCTGTGCTTCTGAGTCATTGCTTATAAACGAGAGGTTTCCATGACCCCTTCCTTTGGTTTGATTAAGTTGCCAAAGTGGCTCACGGAATTTAGAAACATTTCATTTACTAAATCACTGATTTATTAGAGAAGGATACACCTCAGGAATAGCCAGAAGGAGGAGATTCGTAGGGCAAGGTATGTAGGAAGGGCATGGGGCTTCCATACCCTATTAGAGCATACCATTCTCCATAAATTTCCATGGGTTCACCAACCTACAAGCTTTCCAGATCCTTTCCTTTTGAGTTTTTATGGAGGCTTCATTACATAGGCATGATTGATTCAACTTCTACCCCTCTTTGCTCTCTGGAAGTCAAGGAATAGAACTGAAAATACCAACCTTGGTGTGCTTTCCAAAAGTCACATCATTAACATAAACCCAGTTGTGGTGGAAAGAAAGTTGTAAATAACAATACACTCATTTCACTTTTATGGCTCTGTAACAACTGAGTACAGGAGATCAAATATTATGAAAAAAGTTGTTCCCACTGCTCTTATTGTTCAGGAAATTCCAAGAGTTTTGGGAACTGTGAGGCAGAAACTGTGTCCAAAGACCAAATATATATGAGAAATATATTTTGGTAATCTGAATCACCATATATGTATTTCTTATAAATCACAGTATCACAGTTGCTCAACCAAGAATCAGGTAGATGTGAAGTCAAAACAAAATTTGGTGTTTCACATTTATTTATAAATTAAAATATAGGAGACAGAAGTTTATATAAAGGGCCATTTGGAAAGAAGATTGGTACTGGCAGAGATGAGTGCCATGCCTCAATCTGGATGGACTTCTGAAGCTGGCAGGTTATGCACATTATCTTACATAAGGTGAAAGGCGCACCCTTTGAGACTCCTGGCCAAGGAAAAGTCTTGGCTATTGACACCCTGGGAACAGGTAAACTACAGGCTCCAATTTGCCTCTTCCTGCAAATTCCTCTGCATCTCTTCAACTGTACTGTGAGTCCAGGGGGAGGCATGGGAGATGCCCAAGTGCCAGCTATCTACTTCATGGCCAGCTTCTACCAGATATGATGCTGCTCACTCCCTCTTTGACACAGCCTCATTGTTCACTGTTCTACTGCCTATGTTGCCCTAATTCCATGGGGTTCATTTCTTTGGCACCAACAAATTCCAAGGGCTGGGGCCAGGCAAGATGCTGTAAGAAACGGCTGCAACATCCTTCCTTTCTCTATACTGACCTCTATATCTTGGAAGCCTGAAAACTATACAACCTGTCCGAAACGCCCAGAAAGAGAACAGATTAGAAAATGGTACTCCCTGGGCCCAGTCCTGTTAGGAGCAGATTTCTTGGAATCAGGAAAGGCAGGTGGGATAAGGAACAAATCACTATTCTTCACAGCGGGAAGCTGTGTTTGAGCAGCATGTTTGGTGATTTAAGGTTTTCCAGATCTTCCACTTCTACCACCTGCCAGCTCCATTTTGCTGTGTATTTTCCTTATAATTCTTAAAAAAAAAAAAAAAAGAGTGGTGCCTGGGTGGCTCAGTCAGTTGGATGTCTGCCTTCAGCTTGGGTCATGATCTTGGGGTCCTGGGATCTAGCCCTGCGATGGACTCCCTGCTTCATGGGAAATCTATTTTTCCCTCTCCCTCTATCTCTCCCCGATGCCTGTGCTCATCCTCCCTCTCTCTCTCTCTCTTTTTCACTCTCAAAAAAAAAAAAAAAGTTACTATCTAGATTTGCAAGGGGTGTAAAGGAGAAAGGACACTGAATAGCATTTGGTAGTGTTAAAAGCAAAATAACAGGCCAAAATGGAGTCAGGAATGCTAAGCCTGGGATCCCTGGGTGGCGCAGCGGTTTGGCGCCTGCCTTTTTGGCCCAGGGCGTGGTTCTGGAGACCCCGGATCGAATCCCACGTCGGGCTCCCGGTGCATGGAGCCTGCTTCTCCCTCTGCCTATGTCTCTGCCTCTCTTTCTCTCTCTCTCTCTCTGTGTGACTGTCATAAAATAAATAAAAATTAAAAAAAAAAAAAAAAGGAATGCTAAGCCCAAGTCACCAAATGTAGACTTACTTACAGCTTCAGCTCTTCTAGAAATGGAATCTTAAACCAGTCAGTCAGGAATCATCTGATCAGCATGAATTAGGTAATCTGTCTGATAGATTCCTGCCATTCCCTAAAAGAAAATGACCCTGCAATAATCAACCAGCTTTATTTGTCTAGTATAACTTCCCTATTCTACTCCCTTCTGCTTATAAAAGTCTTTCATTTGGTACAGCTCTTCAGAGCTCATTTCTGCTAGATTGGATGCTGCCCAATTCATGAATCATTGAATAAAGCCAGTAAGATCTTTAAAATTTTCTCAGTTGAATTTTTTAAATAACAGTATCTATGATTTTATCTATTTGACCAACAATCCTATTTCTAAGAATCTATCCTATAAAAATGTTATTCATATTATTCATTATTACTCATTGTTTCTGAGCTCTACGTCCCTATTTCTATCTCTAATCACTGGAGAGCTCCGTTTGGAAAGCTCACAAACATCTCAAAACCACACTTCCTTCCCATCTTATTTTCACTGAACTCATGGTATTCTCATTCTCAAATTTGACTTGCATTCCATCTCCCCCATATCAGAAAATAGTGCCTCTATCCAATCTATTTTCATACAAAATAAATCATGAGTTTCTTTGATATTGTTTCCTTCATATCAAATGTCTAATCTATCTGGATTCTATCTAAAATATATCTGAAATCTGTCAGTTCTTCTCCACCTTCACTATCCCCATTAGGACTAACATCATCTGCCTATACTAGAGCTTCATAACTTGCATACTGTTATCCCCATTTATTCAAATTCCTATATAGTAAGAAAATGATAAGATGGGCTACAGACTGGGAGGACATATTTATAATCATATATCTGATAAAGTTATATTCAGAATATATAAAGAACTCTTACAACTCAATAATAGGACAAACAACCTCATTTTAAAAATGGGCAAAAGATTCAAATAAATATTTTACTAAACAATATATACAACAGGAATACCTGGGTGGCTCAGTGGTTGAGCTTCTGACTTCAGCTCAGGTCGTGCTCCTGGGGTCCAGGGATCAAGTCCCACATCAGGTTCCCTATGAGGAGTCTGCTTCTCCCTCTGCCTATGTCTATGCCTTTCTCTGTGTGTCTCTCATGAATAAATAAATAAATCTTTAAAAACCCCACAATATATACAACAGGAAAAATGAGCACAGAAAAGAAAAGATGTTCAGCATTATTATTTGCTAGGGAAATGCAAATTAAAGCCACAAAGAGATACTAATACATACCCATTAGAATGACTAAGATCGAAAAGTCTGACAACAGCAAGTGTTCATGAGGATGTAGAGAAACTGGAAGCCTCGTGCATTTTCAGTCAGAATGTAGAATCATACAGCCACTTGGGAAAACAGTTTGGCAGCTTTTTAAAAAGTTAAATAGGAACTTATCATAGAACCTAACAATTTCACTTCTAGGAATCAGTCCAAGAGAAATAAAACCTATGTCCATACTAAGACTTGTAGATGAATGTTCATAGTAGCCTTATTCATGATAGACACCCCCTGGTAACAATCCAAATGTCCATCAGCTGGTGAATGAATGAATGTGCTACATGCGTACCTTGGAATACTACTCAGCAATAAAAAATAACAAACTACTACTACCCACTGTGACACTGATGAACCTTAACAATGTCGTGTGCAATCAAACAAACCAGACACAAAAGTCTACAGAGTGTATGATTCTATTTATATGAAATTTCTAGGAAAACAAACCTATGGTGGCATTAGACATCAGATTAGTGGTTGCCTTGGACTGGGGTGGGAATAAATAGGTGCAATATGGATACAAAGCACTTTTTTGCATGATTGTAATGAAGGCTGCACAACTGTATAAATTTATTAAAACTCATCAAACTGTGGGCTTACAGTGGATAAACTGTACAGTAGGTCAGTTATACCTCAACAAAGCTGTTTAAAAAAATCCCTCTTAAAAAAAAATCCCTCTAATACTTTTTATTTACAACACCTATGTAAAAGCAGACATCTTTCCCATAACCTATAAGGTCCTAATTTACTGGGCTTAATTGGCTTTGATTCTTCCAAATCCTCTTCTACCATTCTTTTTTTAAAAACATTTTTTTATTGGAGTTCAATTTGCCAACATATAGCATAACACCTAGTGCTCATCCTGCCAAGTGCCCCCCTCAGTGCCCATCACCCAGTCACTCCAACCCTCCGCCCACCTCCCCTTCCACTACCTCTTGTTCATTTCCCAGAGTTAGGAGTCTCTCATATTTTGTCACCCTCACTGATATTTTCACTCATTTTCTCTCTTTCCCTTTCACTAATTTTTATATTCCCCAAATGAATGAGACCATATAATGTTTGTCCTTTTCAGACTGACTTATTTCACTCAGCATAATACCCTCCAGGTCCCTTCACATCAAAGCAAATGGTGGGTATCTGTCGTTTCTAATGGCTGAGGAATATTCCATTGTATACATAAACCACATCTTCTTTATCCATTCATCTTTCGATGGACACCGAGGCTCCTTCCACAGTTTGGCTATTGTGGACATTGCTGCTAGAAACATCGGGGGGCAGGTGTCGGCGTTTCATTGCATCTGTATCTTTGGGGGTAAATCCCCAGCAGTGCAATTGCTGGGTCATAGGGCAGATCTATTTTTAACTCTTTGAGGAACCTCCACACAGTTTTCCAGAGGGGCTGCACCAGTTCACATTCCCACCAACAGTGCAGGAGGGTTCCCCTTTCTCCACATCCTCTCCAACATTTGTGGTTTCCTGCCTTGTTAATTTTCCCCATTCTCACTGGGGTGAGGCGGTATCTCATTGTGGTTTTGATTTGCATTTCCCTGATGGCCAGTGATGCAGAGCATTTTCTACCATTCTTGCTCACTGATTTCCAGCCAATGAGACTTACTTCCAGCCTTGTGCTGTATAGGATTTTGCCTTAGGGACTTCCTACCTGCTGTCTTCTGCCTGAAATACCCTTAATCCTCCCACTCTTTAGCTGGAGAAGTATTACTGCTTTTTACATCTCAGTTTAAATGTCACTTCCTCAGAAAGAGCTTCCTTAACACACATCCCTTTGCAGTTTAAATTAGGTCACTCATTTTCTCTACCTGGACTGTTTCTTCAAAGATTTTTCACAGTCTGTAATTATGAATCTATTTTATGATGATTTGTTGGATTTCCATCTTCCCACTTCAATGTAAGCTCTAAGAGGGCAGGGGCCACATGTATTTTATATGCTCATATTCAGCAGGCGTCCTCTGACATTTAATTGGTTCATGTAAAATAAACAATCAGGTTAATTCATACAATTACCTGGGATTACATTTTGCCATTGAAATATTTTGAAGGGTCCACCACAAAGTTCACAACTAAAATGAAAATAAAACACTTCATTGAGGGATCCCTGGGTGGCGCAGCGGTTTGGCGCCTGCCTTTGGCCCCGGGCGTGATCCTGGAGACCCGGGATCGAATCCCACATCGGGCTCCCGGTGCATGGAGCCTGCTTCTGCCTCTGCCTCTCTCTCTTTCTCTCTCTGTGACTATCATAAATAAATAAAAATTAAAAAAAAAAACACTTCATTGAAGTCTTATTGTTATTATGATTTTTTTCCTTTTTACCACTTGGACAATTGGCAACATGAGCTACTAATTTTTCTGGCTAACGTCATCATATACAAGCTTTATGGGATAGAAGTTTGGGTCCTTATAGCTGTCAACTGTTTCTTTTATTTTTTTTAAAGATTTTTTTCTTTTGTTTATTTGAGAGAGAAAGAGAGCATAAGCAGAGGGAGACACAGAGGGGAAAGGGAGACATAGACTCCCCACTGAGCAGGGAGCCCAATGTGGGGCCCGATCCCAGGACCTGGAGATCATGACCCGAGCCAAAGGCAGCTGCTTAACCATCTGAGCCACTCAGGTGCTCCTCAGCTGTTTCTATATACATTGGCAGAATTGATTTTCAAAGTGCAGGTACTCTCTTAATTGACCACTTATCTGTAGGGACCTGAACTTTTGCCAAAAGCTCATTTGAGAGGAATAACATTCAGGAAAGATTTCTACAGAATATATGTAGTCTTTGTAGAACTTCAGGTACCTGCTTACTTGTACTGGGCTATTTTGGTCCCTCCTAGAATTGCTTTTGGTGACTTGTACTGTCAGTCAATACACAACAAAATAAGAAATACTCCTGCTGACTTCATTGCAGAAATAGCGTTCTTTATTACCAGTGCTATCTTTATGAGAACCTACTGCCTTTCTGGCATGCTAGATATGAATCTCCAGCTACCTACTTAGCATCACTACTTGGATGCAGAACCAGGAATCAGAGTAAGCCAGATGACAGAGTTTAACATCTGTACATAGAATTCTTTTCTACTAGTTAATAGGAATGAGTGGTTTCCACATTTTTAGCAAGGCATCATTTTCCCTAATAAAGTATCACTGGGTACTCCAATATATAAAACATTAAAAAAAGTGTGTGTATATGGGGTTGTGGCTAAGTCATGCTTTGGTTTTTTACTCCCATTCCAGTATCTTTGGTCTCCTGAAGTAAGCAACAGAGGTGTCAAAATCCACTGATCTAGTCCAGTCCATCAATTTGGGATCGTGTCTCCCACTGAAACACAGAGGCACGCAATTCATTTAATAAAACATAGACACTGTAAATGGCTCCTTAGGAAGACACAGGAGAAAATTTTCTAAGATACTTAGCAGATGATTAGTAATCCCACAGTGACAGGAGGCTGCCCAGGATTAACATAGTATGTAAACTGGACCAGTCCAGCCTTATATGAGGATTCACTAAATGCCCATCAATCCTGCCTCCAGGAGAGTGTCTTTTGAAAGCTTCTTTAAGAACAGGGTCAGCAAGGATGCCTGGGTGGCTCAGTGGTTGAGCATCTGCCTTTGGCTCAGGGTGTGATCCCGGGATCCTGGGATGGAGTCCCGCATCGCTTTCCCTGCCTGGAGCCTGCTTCTCCCTTTGCCTATCTCTCGGCCTCTCTCTTTGTGTGAATAAATGAATAAATAAAATATTTTTTTAAAAAAGAATCGGATCAGCAGGGGGAGCTATTTGTTAATGTTTCCTTGTTTCTGGTGAGGTTTCTCAAACTCCTATGCAACTGTTCAGGCATTAATATTCCTAAAGGCCTGGCCACTGGGCAAAGTACTTCAGAGGGTTGGGAGAGAAGTAGCACATAGAAGCAGAGCCCCCACATAGCCCACTTTCTTTGAAGTCTCCCTATTTATCTAAAAAATTAATGAAAATACTGTATTTTGCTCCATAAACTGTTCATATTCATTTTAGTGTTAAAACAATATTTGGTATTTATCTATATCATCTATCTATCTATCTATCTATCTATCTATCTATCTATCTATCTATCTATCTATCATCTATCTATCTATCTATATCTATCATCTATCTAATCTATTTTATTTTATTTTATTTCATTTTTATTTATGATAGTCACAGAGAGAGAGAGAGAGAGAGGCAGAGACACAGGCAGAGGGAGAAGCAGGCTCCATGCACCGGGAGCCCGACGTGGGATTCGATCCTGGGTCTCCAGGATTGTGCCCTGGGCCAAAGGCAGGCGCCAAACCGCTGCGCCACCCAGGGATCCCTATCTATTTATTTTAAAGAGAGATTGAGAGAGAGAGAGAGAGAGTGTATAAGCAAGAGAAGGAACAGAGAGAGAAGGAGAAGCAGGCTCCCCACTGAGCAGAGAATCCAATGAGGACTTGATTTCAGCACCTTGAGATCATGACCTGAGCCAGAGGCAGAGCTTAACCAACTGAGCCACCCAGGCTCCCAGGCTGGGATTTCTAGGCTCTCTCCTTTTTTAATTTTTTTTTTTCCTGGGGAGCCTCTAAAAGTTAGAATCCAGAAGTTTTTCTCTGGAGCCATTCAGATTTTCTAGAGGAAAGTGCTACTTTGCTTCCTGGTTGCTGGTATTATTGGACATAAGGCAGGGAGAAGGGATTGCTGGGGCTCATTCTTCAGAATGAAAACTTTTTTTTCTTTTTCTTAAAGTTTTTATTTTAATTCCAATTAGCTACCCCACAGTGTTATATTAGTTTCTGGTGTACAATTTAACGATTCAACAATTCCTTACATCACCCCATGCTCACCATGACAAGTTGTACCTCATTCCCTATTTTACCTCTCCACCCTGCCCCTACCCCTGTCCTGTTTGGTTACCATCAGTTTGATCTCTATAATTAAGAGTCTGTTCCTTAGTTTGTCTCTCTTTCTTTTTCCCTTTGCTCGTTTGTTTCTTAAATTTTACATGTGAGTGAAATCATGTGGTAGTCATCTTTCTCTGACTTATTTTGCTTAGCATTGTTCTATCTAGCTCCATCCATGTTATTGCAAATGGCAAGATTTCATGCTTTTTAATGGGTGAATAATATCCCATTGTGTGTGTGTGTGTATCAGTTGATGAACGGATCCATTCATCAATTGATACACACACACAATGGAATATTATATACATATATAGGATATCTATCTGTCTATCTATCTATCTATCTATCTATCTATCTATCTATCTATCTATCTCACATCCTTATCCATTCATCAATTGATACACCCTTGGGCTGCTTCTCTACTTTGGCTGTTGTACATAGTGCAGCTATAAATATAGGAATGCATGCCCAGTGTGGAGTCCAATGTGGGGCTCAATCTTATGACCCTGAGATCATGACCTGAGCCAAGAGTCAGATGCTTAACTTACTGAACTACCCAGGTGCCCCATTTTGTTTAGGTTTTTTACATCTATATTCATCAGAGATATTGGCCTGTAGTTCTCTTTTTTTGTAGTATCTTTATCTAGTTTTGGTATCAGGATAATGTTGGCCTCATAGAATAAATTTGGAAGTTTTTCTTTCTCTTCTATTTTTTGGAATAGTTTGAGAGGAATAGGTATTGACTTCTTAAAATGTTTGGTAGAATTCACCTGTGAGGGCACTATAGTCTGGTCCTGGACTTTTGTGCTTTGGGAGTTTCTTGATTACTGTAGAATGGAGTCTTTAACACACTTGGCTTTACCTACTTGCCCCATCTTTACCTTTGCTGTACTGGGTGCCCCTAGATCCTGAGCTTTTTCAAAGTTTCTGTGGCTTCTTGTGATATTTATTGCAAAAGTAAAGAAAATCTCATTTAAAATGGAGTCAGATGCCCTGAAGGGGGAGCTTGCATGTATCTAACACTTGTTGCAAACTGCATAATCAGCAGGGAGAAAAGATAAGAATTATTTTGACAAGGGAGGGCACATTTTCACATGGAAGTTTATCTCCTGCCTTTAAGAAAAGGAAAGAAAATCCTTCCTTCCCTGCCCCAGAAACAAAGCACTAACCACCAGTGTAGCCAAGGAGAAACTGCCTCAATCTCACTCTTATCCCCAATAAACTTTTGTTCAAGACAGCACTCTTCAGTTTCTCCCTAAAACCTAATAAAAGCTGACCTTGTCTTTGCCTCTTCAGACTTGCCATGGTTCAGCAATTGCAATTCCTCTATTACTCTTAAGTAAACCTATTCTTTTTTCACTTAAACAAAATTGCTTTGTTGAAAGTGAATACTGTAATAGTTTAAGTTGTAAACTTCCTCCACTTTGTTAGTTAATTACTATTCCATCTGCTTTTAATCTACTTAAAATGTGATGACATTGCCCATCAGCTATTGTCTCCCATTATTTTTTGTTTTCCTTTACTGTTGTTTTGGTGGAGTTTTAAAGAAATGAAATAAACATAATAACATGTGTTCTATCTGGCATGTTTAACCAGAAGTCTTAGTAAGACTGATTTTTATCCAATACCCTAAAAAATATTTCAAAATGAAATTTTCTTCTTGTGGGGGTGGGGATAGTTTACTTAATTTAGCTAAGCTGCCCTTTTTCCATTTTTTGAACATCTTGTTTGGAATTACAGAAGCAATCAGTTTCTTTCTTTCTTTCTTTCTTTCTTTCTTTCTTTCTTTCTTTCTTTCTTTCTTTCAGATTTTTAAAATTTATTCATGAGAGACACACAGAGAGTGGCAGAGACAGAAGAAGCAGGGTCCATGCAAGGAGCCTGATATGGGATTTGATTCCAGGACTCCGGGATCACGCTGTGAGCCGAAGCCAGACGCTCAACCGCTGAGCCACCCAGGCGTCCCAAAAAGGCAAATCAGTTTCATTTTTAATACATTTTTTTTCTTGGGGGGGGTAGATATCATGAGTGGGGGGCAGGGGCAAGGGGAGAGGGAGAGAGAATTCCAGGCATGCTCCAAACCAGCACAGAGCCCAGTGTGGGGCTCCATCTCACAACCCTGAGATCATGACCTGAGCTGACATCAAGAGTCAGACACGTAACTGGCTGAGCCACCCAGGCACCTCTATGTTACGTTTTAGTTTTAATTGAAAAGTAATTTCTGAGTTTGCCTTTATAGCTTTCACAGCCACAGCATGTCCTAATGATTTTTAGCTGCTGTTAGAAGCCAAATTTCCTTTCAGAGGAAGATGATTTAGTCCAACTAATGTGTCTTAAGTATAAATGTAGGCTGTCACTTAGCATTTCCCTCCTAGGACATTAGAGAGGATGGATGCCCTCTGCCCAATGGCCCCATAAAGCTGTATTATTGTAGCTGATTTTTTCTGCCTTTCAAGTTATCAGTGTTCTCAAGAGTTATGGATAATGGTTTAATTCTCCCACGTGACTCCAGAGCACTCTTCTATTGGAGTTGGAGTTCTTGCCTTTCCTTGTCTTCCTTCTTGCTTGCTTCTTTTCTCTGCTTTTGTGTTTTTTGCTTTTGTCTATTAATCGCTTTGGCTATTGCCAGGGGATCATTATAACTGATTTGTTGATGGTTTTTCACCTGTCAGCTACCTGAAAATTAACTGAGGGTAGTAGAAGGAGACCAGATTGTCTGGTATGATGTAAAGTAAGGTCAGATGAGCTCTATGTGTACATGGGCGTTCATATAGTTCTATTTATGTTTTCAGAATGAATGGCAGGCACTCTCATTACTACTCCTATGGGGACTCTAAAGTCTGCTTGAAGAACTATAGTGAGCTCATCTTGGAGAAGATTGAGATGTTAGAACTTGTGTGCATAAGGGTACTCCAAGAAAATAAATTTTTTATTCATTTCCTTTTTAGTTATTAAAAACCAGAAGATGCAATCTCTGAAGTTTAGTCTTTTTTTTTTCTTTTCTTCTTCTTCTTTTTTTTAATGATTTCCCTTTCACTTGAAGGATTTCCTTTTGAGGAGATAAATTTTTGGAAATTGCATGACAGAAGTATCTAATTGTAATGCTAAGCTTTGAACACATTTTATTATTCAGCAAGAGATTTTTATAGCAGGTTTATTTTTAATTTCCTTGAACAACCTAGCAAAATGTGGTTTGCCTCATAAGGCTTCTTAATATTGCATTCTTTCATTTAAATTATACTATAATTATTAAATTATACTTTAAATTATACATTTAAATTATACTATAAAATACAAGTTACGTTAGTGATAGAAGATAAAATGACTAGTAATATTTTTAAAATGTTGTGGAATTATGGGTTATCCCTGGAACCTTGTTTCATTCTTAATTATTCATAATTATTAAATTATACTTTAAATTATACATTTAAATTATACTATAAAATACAAGTTACGTTAGTGATAGAAGATAAAATGACTAGTAATATTTTTAAAATGTTGTGGAATTATGGGTTATCCCTGGAACCTTGTTTCATTCTTAATCGAGTAAGTGAAAAGACATAGCTTGCTGCTTGGAGGAAAACTGCTTCATTATTAGCTTGGACTTTAGAAAGGCTCAAGTCCAGGCATGGACCAAATTTTTCACTCCCTCTCCTAGGAAACTGCACACACAGCAGGTTGGACATTTTATTGACCCCTCTCCATCTGTGAGATCTGATCATAAATACTGCATCAGACTAGGGTTGGACTTTTTTTTTTTTTTTTAAAGTAGGCTCCTGCATGGAGCCCAATGCTGGGCTTGAACTCACAACCCTGAGATCAAGACCTGAGTTGAAATTGAGAGTCAGACGCTTAATCAACTGAGCCACCCAGGCGCCCTGGGCTGCATCTCTTTAAGTAGATCTCAGTTTCTCCATTACTAGGATCCAAGGATTCCTCAGATTAGCCAAGCTTCACTGCAAGCTTTCGTTGGTGTGGCCTGCAGGTCACACTTTGTACATAAGCGCAAATGGTCAGAATTGCAAAAATCCACCAGAAAGAATTTTGCAATGCTAGATGAAAGGTTTACAAAGTTTCATGAAGCTAATGATTCACCCTAATCTATTTACTTAGATGAATTCATGTGTACTGTAAAGGAAAAGCACTCCACTGAGTCTACTTTGTTCTTATTGCTCTACTACAAGCACTTCCTCACTTCTGACACCAAGTGCGTGGGTTCTCCACACATCAAGCAATTCTGGAACACAAGCCTTGCTTCACTGCACCACCCAATGTAGGAGGCCAATCTCCAGTCTAGGTTGTAATCTGTGCTTCTGACCCACCAGCTATAGATTGGAGGGGCTCATACTCCTTCCTCAGGTTCTATTAAATAACTAGAATGGCTCACAGAACTCAAGAAAAGTTTCCTTGCTACATTACTGATTTGTTATAAAACAAAATAACTCAAGAACAACCAGATGTAAGAGATACATAGGGCAAGGTGTGGGTCGTATTGGCCAAGGACAGCTACCCTAGAATGTGCCAGTTTGGCATACTGATTATTTTAAATAAAAATTACCTAAGAAATAGCTAATGCAAAAAGAACACTCTGACTCTCCCACTACCCTTTGTCACGAGAAGGCAAGAAATAAATCTCCCATGTGAAAGACACCCTATGTGTACCAGGAGGTAAAGAGACATCCTTATTACCAGAGGTAGGAAATTTAGAGCCAAAAAGTCTGGGTAAACAACCTTGGTTACTTTTTACTCACTTACCACCCTAGCCCAAAGTCTGTTTAAAGTTTCTTGCTAAATGAAGCTCCCAAAGTTAAGTTTTCTCTATCCTGTCAACTCCTCACAGATTTCCCTCTGTCTAAGATGTATAAAAACTGCCTGCCTTGTTCATTTCTTTGGGTCTCAATTTCTTTATTGGGACTCTGTGAACATATAATAAAACTCGGATTTTGTCTCTTGCTTATATGTCTCATGTCATTTTATTTTTTAAACCACTTGGAAGGGAAGCCTGGGTGGCTCAGTTGGTTGAGCATCTGCCTTCGGCTCAGGTCATTCTCCCAGGATCCTGGGATTGAGTCCCACGTGGGCTCCCTGCTCAGCAGGGAGCCTGCTTCTCCTTCTGCTCCTACCCCTGCTCATGTGCTCTCCCTCAAATAAATAAATAAATAAATAAATAAATAAATAAATAAATAAAATCTTTAGGGAAAAAAAAACCCTCTTGAAGACCTTGAGGGTAGAAGGAGAAGCTCTTCCTCCCCTATAGGGGAGGAGTGCAAAGCTATCATGCCCTCTGTGAGAATGACTCTCTCCTAGCACCTCCATGTGTTCACCAACCCAGCCGCCCTCTGAAACTTGTCCTTTTTGTTCAGTTTTGTTTTTCATGTTTTTGAGGTTTCATATTTAGACCATTGGCCACTAGTGATTATTAACTCAATCTCCAGCTGAAAGTTCCAACCTATTAATCATTTGGTTGGTTCCCCTGGCAACCAGCCCCCATTTTTAGGGACTTTCCAAAGTCACTACACTAACATAAACTCAGGTATGGTTGAACAGGGCTTGTTATGAATCCGAAAGTCATCTTTTTCACTCTATCACTTAGGAAATTCCAAAGGTTTTAGAATCTCTGTGCCAGAAATGAGAACAAGACCAAAAGGATGTTTCTTATTGTAAATCATAATATAATATCACACATGCTTAATTGATGTCTCATACAAATTATTTTTATTTAAACTTTGTTTTTTTTCCTCCCAAATTTTTATATGTTAAGTCTGTATAAGATCTAAAGAGATAGACCTCTGAGGTTCTAAATTAATAGTAATAACTCCTTACATTCATTGAAATAAATTTCTAGGCCACTCCTGCTTCAGGTGCCATGTAAACAAATGGATATTTTCCCAATGGAGAATGTCTGCTTCATGTATTAAAGTTGGCATCACCTAAATTATTTTCTTTAATCATTTTTCATATGTTTGAATCAATATAATTTTTTAAAAATCCATTTTCAGGGGCACTTGATGGCTCAGTTGGTTAGGTGTTGACTCTTAATTTTGGCTGGAGTTGTGAGATAAAGTACCAAATCAGGATCCATGCTGGATGCAGAGCCTGCTTGAGATTCTCTCTCTCCCTTTGTGCCTCCCCCCTGCTGTCCATTTCTAAAAGAATAAAAAATAAAAAATACAAAAATTCCATTTTCAGAAAAAATATATCTGTAGATAGTGGAGATGGTAATATTTCTACAGGAAAATATTTCTGATTACAAATGAAAATTATTTCTCTGGGAGAGTCAAGCTAGACAAATGTTTTTTTTTAAATAATAAATTTATTTTTTATTGGTGTTCAATTTGCCAATTTACAGAATAACACCCAGTGCTCATCCTGTCAAGTGCCCCCCTCAGTGCCTGTCACCCATTCACCCCCATCCCCCGCCCACTTCCCCTTCCACCACCCCTAGTTCGTTTCTCAGAGTTAGGAGTCTTTATGTTCTGTCTCTCTTTCTGATATTTCCCACACATTTCTTCTCCCTTCCCTTCTATTCCCTTTCACTATTATTTATATTCCCCAAATGAATGAGACCATATAATGCTTGTCCTTCTCCTATTGACTTACTTCACTCAGCATAATACCCTCCAGTTCCATCCACGTTGAAGCAAATGGTGGGTATTTGTCATTTCTAGTGGCTGAGTAATATTCCATTGTATACATAGACCACATCTTCTTTATCCATTCATCTTTCAGTGGACACCGAGGCTCCTTCCACAGTTTGGCTATTGTGGACATTGCTGCTAGAAACATTGGGGTGCAGGTGTCCCGGCGTTTCATTGCATCTGAATATTTGGGGTAAATCCCCAACAGTGCAATTGCTGGGTCGTAGGGCAGGTCTATTTTTAACTCTTTGAGGAACCTCCACACAGTTTTCCAGAGGGGCTGCACCAGTTCACATTCCCACCAACAGTGTAAGAGGGTTCCCCTTTCTCCGCATCCTCTCCAACATTTGTGGTTTCCTGCCTTGTTAATTTTCCCCATTCTCACTGGTGTGAGGTAGTATCTCATTGTGGTTTTGATTTGTATTTCCCTGATGGCTAGTGATGCAGAGCATTTTCTCATGTACATGTTGGCCACGAAGCTAGACAAATGTTGATCTTAATCTGTAACTTGGATATATGGCATTATGTATGAGTAGTGGTGAGAAACATATGCAGAAGGGAAGAAAATTGGATGTGGACCCAAGTTCCAAGGTGGACTCTGGAGAGCCGTCTCAATTACAGAGGCTGACTTTTGAAGCACAGTGGGCAAGCAGCAAGTTCACAGTCAGCAGAGGCAGTGGTTGGCACTGGAATATCCAGTTCACTGACAGAACTCAGCCCTGAACAAATCAAGTGACTTTTAGTCCTTGGGTATTAAGTAGTCAGATGACTGTCATTCAGGAAGTATGCCACTGTACCATGGTTCTCCAGTCATCAAAAATATTTTGCTTCTAATAAAGACTGATTTGAGCAACTTTGGAGAAAAGCATTCAGAGGAGGCTTGAACGCCAGTTAGAAGAGCATAAACTGCGTAAAATTTGGAAGAATGACAAAAACTCAATTCTACCCATCCATTCATCCATTTTTCCATCCATTTACCTATTCATCTTTACTTGCTTATTTGTTTGATTACTTTACCACATATTTATTGAGCCCCTTCTTTGTACCACACATTGAATTAGGTGCTGGGAATGTAATGGAGAGCAAAATAGGTATGGTCTCTGTGTTCCTGGCACTTAAGAGTCTAATGGGTGTCATAGAGGTAATTAAAAATCATAAATGCATTATTACCAAATTGTGAGAAGGATCTGAAGCAAAGACAAATGGTATTGTGAAAAAAATAATAGGACACTTGACCTAGTCTGGGGAATCAAGGCAGTTCCCCTGATGAAGAAGTGTTTGAGCAGAGATCTGAAAGAGAAGGAGTACCCGTGAAGAATGGGAGGAGAGTGAGTCAGCTTGTGCAAAGGCCAATTGAAGGTATTTCTTCCAAATTCTGCATTCAGATTGGTGGGTGGAGTGAAATCGGCCACAGTAGGAATATTTGGATCATGGAAATCTGCAAGCACTATAAACAGGACTTTTAGAAAGCCGGTTGTAAGACATTTGATGGCATCCTCATGGGAGAAGGGAGATGCAACTGATATGTATACTAATCACTCAGTAGGACTCAGGTGCTATGTTAGATACTGGGTATATTACTTTACTTAATGCTCACACTAACTCTGTGCAATAGAAATATTTATCCTCATTTCATAGACATAGAGTGGGACTTAAAGTAAGAAAGTATATTTCCCAAAATTGTTGAGCTAGAACATGGACAAGGTCATATTTGAACCCAAGTCTGTTAGGTCTTTTTTTTTTTTTTTTTAAGATTTTATTTACCCATTCATGAGAGACACAGAGAGAGGCAGAGACATAGGCAGAGTGAGAAGCAGGCTCCATGTAAGAAGCCCTATGTGGGACTCAATCCCTGGACTCCGGGATCACACCCTGAGCTGAAGGCAGACGCTCAACCGCTGAGCTAACCAGGCTTCGATAAGCAAAAACGACTTATTTAGAAGAGCCCTTGTAAATGGTTCACCCACTTCTGGAGTGTGTAATTTTCGGAAGTTAAAAGGCAATTCTCTTTTGCAAACATAGAATGGATACCTGTCAAAGATTTAATCATCTCATTACTTAGTGAGGGAACCAGTACAATGATCAGGCCAGTTCAAAAAGAATTTATGGAAGTGCGTATTCATAGGCAGTTCAATAAAGAAATCTTAGAATAAATGATCTAGGTTAGAAACAAAACTGATTAATGTTTTACAGGGCAATAAAACATAACCTTTGGGATTATCTCTTCTGCTAGAGAGAAATCATTTGCATCTTTATTGGATATAAATCTACAAGTTAACATAACTTCACAGAATATGAGCCCCTAATTAATAGTAAATAGAAAAGTCAGAAAATAGTAAATTCTCCCAGAAAATGAAATAATCCTTGAGGGGATTGTTAAACAATGCTTCAGTGTGACATTGAAAGGGCATTCAGGTATTCTTTCAGCTTTGTTTCTATGTTTTGTATAATTTTTCTTAAGTGTGAGCAAGTAACTCTCATTCTAACCTCTATACCTAACTTTATGGTGACACAGGGCACACTACCCCAAAACATGGCACCCTGGCACATTGAATATCTTAAGATGAAAGAATCTAAGAAAAATAGCAGATGTAGGAAGGTCACTCTGACCTTCCCTCGGCTTCCCTTCCTCTTTCCTGAAACAGGTGATGAATGTCCTATGTGAAAGTTACCCTCTGCACCAGGAGGAAGGCAGACATTGTCATCACCAGAGACAGGGAATTTGAGGCTTGGAAATCTGTACAAGCAAACTTTGTTGAGCTAACCCTTATCTTCCTAGACACTTCTCCATCATTTACTATCCCTAGTCCAAACCTCTCTGCCTTCTCAATTCTTTACATATTTATTGTTTCTTTGTCTAAAATGTATAAGGCTTTCTACTCTGGTCACTTCTTCAGGCCTTCATTCTTCTGGGTTAAGTGTAAAAATTCAACAATATTTGTTTTGTTTTGTTTTTTAAAGACTTATTTATTTGTGAGACACAGGGAGAGAGAGAGAGGCAGAGACATAAGTAGAGGGAGAAGCAGGTTCCCTGCAGGGAGCCCGATGTGGGACTTGATCCCAAACCATAGGATCATGCCTTGTGCCAAAGGCAGATGTGCTTAACCGGTGAGCCACCCAAGTGTCCCAAGTCAACAAAATTCATATGCTTTTTTTCCCCTGTTAATTGGTCGGTTTAATTTTCAGGCTTAGCCAGCACCCTGAAAATGTCAAGGAAAATTTTTTCCTTTTCTACAGGGATATGTAGTTAAGTGTGGGGACGCTAGAATAAAGATCTGCCTGGTTCTGTCCCTTAGTAGTTATGTGACTTCAGGTGAATTAAGTAACCTTTCTTCCTCAATTCCCTCATCTGTATAATGAGGGTGATAATAACAGTACTTACCTCCTAGGTCGCTAAGAGGATTAAGTGGTCATGGCAGCATAGATTAGGGTGGACTCATCTAGGCTTCTCCAGTCAGCCTTTACTGGCAGCTGCTTTTTGTTTCCAAGATAGAGTCAACAGACAGGAAGTTGTGGGCTAAAGTAGGTTTACAACCTTTGAAGTGGGAAGTTGATAAAACAGCAAGTCAAGAAATAGAAAGGAAGGGATCTGATAGTAGAGGGGTTCTTATCTGGCATGTTGATGACGTACTAGCAAAGTACGTAGCCAGAAGTGGAATATAGAGGTATAATTAAATGCCAGGGTACAGGTTTGGGGTCTCTAGTCTCTACTCCTAAATAGCAACTTATTTCTTCACCTGGGTTCTAAACAAATTATAAAATAAAAGAGTGAAATTTGAGTCCAAAATACTTGTTATAGATAGAGGTTAAGCTAGAATATATGGTTTTGCTCATCAAACTTCAGAAATGGGAGACTTCCCCACCCAGTGCCTGGGGCAGTGCAGAACATATGCTTTCTTTGGGCAGGCTTGCTCCCACCAGAGAGCCAGCAAAGCTGGTTGGGGAGCAGATTTTGCCCTAGATTTGTCAAATCATTGTACCTGCCCAGATTCATAAGCAGAATGAGTAAGGAGATGGAGAGAGGCCCAGGGCTATACCAATTCAGGTCTTCTCACAGGAAGGAAGCATTAGGAATGAGGAAGAAGCGTATCTGGGATCATACAGGATCCAGAAGAAGAATGGTACATTTCACAGGGGGGTACAGAGATGCCCTGTGGACCACCCGCAACTCTATCTCCTTTTATGGTCAAGTTAGAGTTTAGTCTTTTTTTTTTTTCTTTAAAGAATTTATTTATTTATTCATGAGAGACACGGAGAGAGAGGCAGAGACACAGGCAGAGGGAGAAGCAGGCTCCATGCGGGGAGCCCGAGCGGGACTTGATCCCGGTAACTCTGGGATCACGCCCTGAGCCGAAGGCAGACACTCAACCGCTGAGCCACCTAGGAGTCCCAGTTAGAGTTTAGTCTTATTCTCCTGGATAAGTTTGAAGTTTCAGAGTGTGAGAAAGTTATCTTTAGTGAACATTGACCATTAACTTCTGTTTTCTCCTACTGACTTTGGAGAACTGATAGTGCATTTCTTGTACTCAGAGGTACAGATATTGCTAAGGGCCCAAAGGCCTCAGTCCCACTGTTGTATTCATTAGACTGTTCCCAGAGCCTACTGAAAATAAATCTGTGAGACTCTGAGAAGCCTTGTTAGTCTGGGGAAACCGAATTTAATTCAGTGAACTGTTTTATTGAATTGCTTTTCAATCAGGCTTTCCTTCTTTTCTTTCTTTCTTTCTTTCTTTCTTTCTTTCTTTCTTTCTTTCTTTCTTTCTTTCTTTCTTTCTTTTTCTTTTCTTTCTTCCTTTCTTTTTTTTAAAGATTTTATTCATTTATTTATTGGAGAGAGAGAGAGAGAGAGAGAGAGAGAGAGAGAGACTGAGTAGGGAGGGGCATAGCGGGAGAGAGGACAAGCAGATTCCGAGCTGAGCATGAAGTCCAATGCGGGGCTCGACTCCACAACTCTGAGATCATGATCTGAGCAGAAACCAAGAGTTGGATGCTTAACCAACTGAGCCAGCCAGATGTTTCTCAATTAGGTTTCTTTCTGTTCCTGCCTTCAAAGAGTATATAACTTAGAAGAATGCAAAAAAATAATCACAAAGAGTTTTTCTTGTCTGGGGATTTGTTACCTGAATCTCTCATGTTACACTCTTAAACTTACTTTATGTTTCTTTATGGAACTTATCACTATCCAGCACTTTATTGTTTATTTTGTGTCTCTCATATTTGATTATAAATTCCATGAAGCCATGGACTTTCTTTTTAGTCACTGCCATAGCATTATGCTCTAGAATAGTGCTTGGAACATAGTAGATGCCCAACAGATATTTGTTGAATGAATTAATGAATTACCTGACCACTTAAAAGTTTATTTTCTCTCAAACACATATACTTACTCAACAGGAGAGTCTACCCTGGGTATCATTTTGCATCAATGTCTTTGTGGTCATCTAATGATCATCTGATATTGTATACCATACAACGCAAAATACGTAATAGCAAGTGAAATGGCAAAGCCTTCAAAATAAGAAGGACTTCATGTAGTTGATAAAGACAATATGCAAGAACAGCTAAGCCATTGGCAAATCTGAATTTAGCAGAGTTAAATCAGTATGAGATTTTAAGAACAAATAGAGATAATTGACAAGCATAATGACAAGACAGGAGTTTCAAAAGAGAAACTGCCATGCCATGGCAGTTAGGGCAGCCCGGGTGGCTCAGGGGTTTAGGCTTGCCTTCGGCGCAGGGCGTGATCCTGAAGACTGGGGATCGAGTCCCACATCAGGCTTCCTGCATGGAGCCTGCTTCTCCCTCTGCCTGTGTCTCTGCCTCTCTCTCTCTCTCTCTCTCTCTGTGTCTCTCATGAATAAATAAAATCTTAAAAAAAAAACCCAAAAGAGAATGATTTAAATGTAAAAGAATTAAGAGTTCCTTGGTAAGATCAATGAAAACTGGAAATTTTTACAAAATGACCAATCGTGTAATTTTGCTTTGAAAGTCAAACATGAGGTCAAGAATGTTATGAGAATGTATGAGATAGAAGATGTTCTATCTTGCTGTTACATAAATTGTCACACAGCTAGGCAATTTTTGTTAGTACATAGTTACAATTATAATAAAAATTTGGTTAAATAAAAGACTAAGAAAATTTATTTTTATAATTTCTGGTTTTATTTCTCAAGTTCATGTCTTGATAAAACCCAAATACTACTGCTGCTATTTACTATGAAATTTTGATTCCCATTTAAAATGATTTATCTGCAGTGACTTTTTCATGACACATTTGTTCTTCAAGAACTGGGGTCATGGGATGTGATAAGCACAGTATTTAGAAATCTATTCAAGTTGTAAAGAGGAGGTATCCAGCTTGGAGCTTTATTTATAAGCAAATTAAAGTGGGAAGAAGTGAATGGAGAAGTTCTTTCTCAAGGCAACTGGTGAGGCAGGTTGGACATTAGGATCGCATATATTTGGCTTCAAATCTTTGTTCTGTCTCCTATTTGCTCTGTGATTTGGGGAAACTTACTTCTCTGAATTTGATTTCTCATCTAAAAATTAATACATGGAAAATCGCAACATTACATAATATAATGAGATGTCTTTTAACAAAATGGGAAAGCTCTGCTTTCCTCTTCAAGAACTTGGCTATAGATGACTTAAATATGACATTGCTTCGGTTGGTCAATTTTAGTTGGTTTCGAGGATTTGGAATTAGGTGCCCTTCTACTGGGTGATGTTGTTAGTGAAAATCTAGACATATCAACAAGTTATGTCAGGAGGTCCATTCTTAATGATTGAGAACAATTCCTTCTTTACTGATGTTTACCTGCTGCGTTCTGGAGGGCCCATCTGAATAGCACTTGGGTGGTGTGGTGGTGGCGGCAGCTATGGTGGTGGCAATAGGCCTCGGGGATTTGGTGAGGATCACAAGGACAAGAGAGTGATCCTAGTTGGAAAGTACTATGAGAGAATTCATGGAGACCAAAGGCCACACTTTCTGATGAGGCAAGAGGGAAAAGAGCTAGGCAATGGATTTCAAGTCCTATAACTCAGAACACTGACAATGTCCTCAGACTCTTCAGCTATTAATAGTCAAATTACTTTGTGTCTAACATCCTATATTGTCTGTGTACTTTTAAAGTAGGTACCTTTATTACTTTTCTCCTCATTTTCTGGATGAGGATACTGAGGCTCAGAGGCTTACTTGGCCAAGCCCTCGCAGCTAGTGCAGAACTGAGATTATAATCCAGGTCAAATTCTAGAGTTAGTGCTTTCAACCAGTACACATGGCTCCCAGTTACTGTGTAGTTATATTTACTACAATTGCCATACGGATTTCTTGCTTGTTGGTGAACCATCCTTGTTCATTTGCATGACTGAGGTAATCTAAGGAAATTTATCATGTTCGCAGGAGAAAGAATGTGGGTAGAAGAGCACAGACAAGAAATGTCAGCTGGTGAGGCCACTGTTAAATCAGCAAACATTTATTTAACAATACTTTGCATCAGGCAGTGTTTTAGCTGAACAAGATATGGTTTTTCTCAGAAACTCACCATTCGTTAGGAGATAGATTCAAAAAGAATATTATAGTTGATCCTTAAACAATGCACCCCTGCACAGCCAAAAAACTTCTGACTTCCCCCAAATTTAACAATACTACTATACCAATAACCTACTGTTGATCGGAAGACTTACTGATAAAGTAGTCAATTAACATATATTTTGTGTGTTATTTGTATGATGGACTGTATTCTTACAATAAGGTCAGCTAGAGAAAAGAAAATATTATGGAAATCATAAGGAAGAGAAAATACATTTATGGGACTCTGCTGCATTTATTACAAAAAAAAATCCAAGTATAAATAGGCGCATTCAGTTCACACCCATGATGTTCAAGGGTCAACTATACACTACAGTGACAAAAGGGCAATGAAAAGCAGTACACGAAATGCGGTCATTACAAAGTGGGAATCAACTCTGTTCTGAGGATTCAGGGAAGGCTTCATAGAGGGAGATAATTGAGCTCTCTCTTGAAAGACTTGGTGTTGGAGTTCCCACTGGAGGCAATAGCTTGTGCCAAAATGAGGAGATATGGTGCAGTTCAGAGGTCAGTAACACAGGCTGGTAGGTTTGAAGTAGGGCAGGACAGGAGTCTGGTGATCAGGCAAATGGGCTCGGATCAAGAAGGGTCTCTTTTTCTAGGCTAAGGAATTTGGACCATTATCTCTAATCAAAGGAGAAATTTTCAAGGATTTTCAACTGGAAAGTAATATGTCTGTACTGGATCCTTTTCATCTACTCTTCCATATATACTCTCCATCATCTTTGCTCTGTCTCTACTTTAGGAGGCTGATCGCTGTGATGACAGCAGTCTGTGTTAGTTTCCTAGGATTGCCATCACAAGGTACCACATACCAGGCGGGTTATTTGTTCACAGTTTTGGAGGCTAGGAGTCTGGAATCCAGGTGTCAGCAGGGTTGGTTCCCTCTGAAGTTTCTGAGGCAGAATCTGTTCATGCCTCTCCCCTATCTTCCAGCTTGTGCTTGCTGGGTGATCCTTGGCTTGACTCCAACAAACTTCCTAATTTGAATGTCACAATCTTATTCCTACCAAGATCTTGATGGAAACAGTGACAATATTATTTTAGAATAATTGCTCAGGTAGCAGAGTAGAATATGGATTGGAAAAGGAGGCAAGAAAGGGGACATTGAGATCAGAGAGGAAGAAAGTATAATAATTCAGATAAGAGATCTTGATTGGACCTGAACTTTGATGATAGCAAATTAAGGCAGAGAGGAGAGGAGGGATGCATGAAATATCTGGAGATAGAATTAATGTGGCTAGGAGAACTCTTGTAATTAATCAGATTCATCCTCACCAAATACTAATTAGATAAGGGGAAATTCTAACCTGTAGATGATCTCGCACCAATTTTAAAAAAAGTGAAGATTTATATATCAACAGAAGAGAGGCAAGTAGGATAGGTACTCCGCCAAGTTTTAAGTAATGTGACATGCAGGAAGGCTTGGTGGAATCAGGAATAGTTCGAGTTTTTAAGGGTTTCAGTGTCCTGTCCCACTGAGTCAGGATGGCATTTCTGGCTCCATCCCATTTTCCAGGGCCCAGGAGGCGGTACTGGTAAGGAGTACATGGTCCAAAGAAAACTTCCCAAGCTAGTCTGGGATCCTTGAGGAACAGAATTGGGACACTGGGCTTTGTGCCTATGCAGGCAGCAAGGTCATCCATGTATGGAATGTACTCAAGTTTGTCTTTAGTGATGTCTTTCATCACACCCCTGAGAGGGAAAAAGATGGTTTATTTTTCAGTTTCAAGTTATAAGTCACCCTTTTTCCCACCATTTTGTTTCTTTTTATTGAGGTCAAATCATCTTTGAGAATGTTTTTCTATGTTGCAAAGAAAAAAATAAGAGGAGTTTACCTACAAAGGGTATTTGTGAGAGTAATGAATTTATTTATTTTTTATTTTATTTTTAAAGATTCTTTAAAAATGTATTTATGCTCACATTCTTTGGCCTTTCATTTTTTTAAGAGATTTTATTTATTTATTCATAGAGACACACACACACACACACAGGCAGAGATACAGGCAGAGGGAGAAGCAGGTTCCTCGCAGGGAGCCCTCGCCTGGACCCTGGATTACTCCCTCAGCCAAAGGTAGACACTCAACTGCTGAGCTACCTAGGCATCCCAGTAATGAATTTTTTTAAAGGGGACAGTAAAAGGCGGCAATTGGAAGGGGAGCTCTAGATAGTGGTTTAGGTTCTTGAATTTGATATGAGGGTAAAAATCTGATCAGTCCAAATACAAGTTGTTGAATAAAGGAATGTGATCAGAAAGCATCACATGTATGGCCCCTAAGTTATTTTTATTGAAGTTAATTGTGAGTTGAGAGGACCATACGTGGTGTACCAGCACTGAATATGTACAGATATGAGTATAGTGTATATGGAAGCTTTATTCCTACTCATTTCTGTTGTTAGTCAACTTTCATGATGTTCCAATGTCATTCATTCACTTGTTCATTTATATATTCCTTCAATAAATAAATATTAAGTGTCTATCACGTAACAAGCATCACCCTAGGTGAATAAAATAAAGGCCTTGCTGTCAAGGAGCTTACATTCTAGTGAGAAAATTAACAGGCTATAAAGCTCCCCGCCCTGGCCAAATAGATAGGTGATAAATCAGGTGGTAACAGGTATTATTAGAGAATATAAAGGAAGGTGGGGGATGATGCAATGAAGGGACTTGGTGGACTGCCATATTTAAACACTGTTGTCAGATAAGGCTTCTCTCTTATGAGGTGATATTTGACAGAGGGAGCCTGCAGGTATCTGGTGGGGAGAATATTCCAGGCAGAGGGAATAGTGAGTGCAAAGGTTCTGAAGGGCTGTGCTTGGCATGCTTGAGGACCAGGGAGGAGGCTGGAGTGACTACAGCAGTATGGGTGAGGTGGGACAGCAGGAGACAGTGAGGACAGAGAGATAGCTCGTTGCTCTGGAGGGCTGCAGAGTTGCAGGGAAGTTTCTGGGAGTGAAGCAATCAGAGGATTCTGAACAGAAGAACGATGTGGTGTTTGTTGCTCACTCCTGCTGAAGTGTCAAGATGCGACTGCGGAACAGCAGAGTGAAAGCAGGGAGACCGGATAAGGGGTGACAGCAAGTATCCAAGTGAGAGATGATAGTGGCTTGGTCTGGGGTAGCTGTGGGGGTAGTTAGAAGGGTCTGGATTCTGGATTTGTTTGAAGGTAGGAGCTGACAGTATTTGATGACGTGGGGTCTGAGAGAAAAAGGGGAGAAAAAGATCATTCTAGGGTTTTTGATGGACCAATTGGAATAAATAGCCAGTGACTAAGAAGGGGAGAAGTCTAGAGCAGCCCATGTGCAGGATGGGTAGGCAGGTGATGGCAGTTGAGCATTAGTTTTTAGATATATTCAATTTGAGATACTTAAGTGGTAGCCAAGTAGAGATATCTAGAGGGACGTGCATTTAGGGCTCTGGAATTCCGGGGAGAGAGATGGAAGCCATGACACTATGATGGCATTTAAAGCCACAGGCCTGGATGAGGCCACCTGAGAGTGAGTGTTAATAGACGTGAGAAGAGGGAGAAGAGGTCTGAGGATGAAGGTTGGGGTTCACCAACTGTTTGGAGTGAGGAAGAGGTGACACCACTGAATGAAGAGACAGAGCAGCCTGAGAGGCAAGAGAACAAAGATACAGTGGAACTCCAGGGGCCAAGTGAACAAGATTGCCATCTGTTGGGGGCTGGGCTCTGTGTTCTGCTGAGGGGATGTGGCGCCCCCACTGACACATCTAAGGCTGCAAATCTAGTTGGTACAAGAGTTGGATTAAAAGCATATCCTTAGGGCACCTGGGTGGCTCAGTTGGTTAAGTGTCTGCCTTTGGCTTTGATCATGATCCTGGAGTCCCAGGATCGAGCCCCGGTTTGAGCCCCGGATTGGGCTTCCTACTCAGTGGGCAGCCTGCTGCTGCCTCTGCTTGTGCTCTCTCTCTGTCAAATAAATAAATAAAATCTTTTTTTTTTTTTTTTTTAAGCATATTCTTGGGACGCCTGGGTGGCTCAGTGGTTGAGCGTCTGCCTTTGGCTCAGGGCATCATCCCTGAGTCCTGGGATCAAGTCCCACATTGGGCTCCCTGCATGAAGCCTGCTTTTCCCTCTGCCTGTGTCTCTGCCTCTTTTTCTGTGTCTCTCATGAATAAAGATATAAAATCTTTAAAAAAAAGCATATTCTTCTGACTCTAGTGCAGTTATATTCTAAAAACAAAAAAGCATATTCTTCTGACTCTAGTGCAGTTATATCCAAGCTACCATGGTGCTTCTCTAGGAATGGCTCTTATATTGAGAATGTGCGTGTGTGTGTGTGTGTGTGTGTATTTATAAGGAAATACATTAGGTTTTCTTGGAATAAGCAGCATGTTATGTCATACCGTTTTATGAGTTGCTCCTTTTTAGTAGCCTTAGCCATCAATTTTTGGGTTGGAGGTATCTTACAGAGTCCTGTGTGAAAAATTGGAAACACATTAACATCACACATGCCTTTCCCTTTGAGCTCTCCTTCCCCTCATTTCTGGCCCTCCACTATCCCATCATTAGGACATGTAATAGTCAAAGCTAGACTGGAATTACAGGTCATCTCTGGAGGCAAAGTCCTCCTCCAAACCCACTTAGCCAGCATACTATTCTACTGCCAGAATGATGAGGATGGATATTTCATGGCCCAGCCCTCGGCCTGCACTGGCCCATTGGTCATCAGCACCTGCTCCAGCTCATTTATATACTCGCACATTACATATATTCATATATAATATTATTTGTGTTATATGGTTTGTATATCCCTCTTTGTATTTGTATCTATGCCATTATTTGGTTAAATGTAAATACTAAAAATGAGCTCATTTTTATAACCCTGCTTTGATATGTCTTTACTTTTGTTACACCAGAAGCCTCAAGGGTGGAAACACCTGATGGTCCCTCAGCCTCACGGAGGCTCTGAGTGGTGGTGAGGATGTGCTCAGTGTCAGTCTCTCACCTAGATGGTTTCAGGTGTGGGCTTTGCTCTTTTGGCTAGGAGCCAAGTACAGCCCCCAGAGGGTGGGGTTACTATGTACTTGAGATAGGTCTGACTTAGCTCTGTAGCGTACTTGCCACCAGCATCACTTTATCCTGTAGAAAGTGGGCAAGACTTTACTAGTAGTTCCTGGATTGCGTCCAGAGGCTTTCTGGAGAAGCATGTAATTACTCCTGTGGTGTGATTTAATCGAGTTTCATTTTGTCAGCTCTATCATTCTGATAAGGATTTTTGAGCTTATTATGAAACACTTAAAAAACCCCCACTGGGTTCTTAAGAGTCTTCTATGATTTTAATATAATCAGATAATGTTGTGAAAGCACTTGAATTGGCCTTAAAGAAATAAAAATTTGTGATCATTTAATGGAATGTGTGGAATTTGTTGTCTATTACATTTGTACAGTGTGATAGAAGTTGACACTCCTTAGTACTGTGTTATATACTATTTATAAATTATTGGTGATTGTTTTTATTCATTAAGGACACAGCTCAAGGACAGCTGATTGGCTCAACTCTGATTGCTCTTTATATTTAAAAAATTATACAAGTGCAATTCTTTAAAATGCTTACTAATGTGAAACTTGCCCTGCTTTAGAGAGGTATGATAATAAGAGAGAAGAATGACAGCTGTCAACTAATAGCCTTCACTATGTGCCAAGCATGGTGCTAAGTGCTTGGCAGACATCCATCTAACAAAATCCTTGTGAAAGAGGTTTTATTAGCCCTATTTTACAGATGAAGGGGCTGAGATTCAGAGAGGTCCTCACAAAGCTATGAGTTTTTTTTTTTAAGATTTTATTTAAATAAATAAAGAGACACATGAGAGACAGAGGCAGAGACACAGGCAGAGAGAGAAGCAGGCTCCATGCAGGGAGCCTTATGTGGGACTCAGTCCCTGGACCCCAGGATCACGCCCTGTGCTGAAGGCAGACGCTCAACCGCTGAGCCACGCAGGCATCCCAAATCTATGGGTTTTTAGAGTTGGGATTGGACCCCCGTAGCTCTGACTCCTTTATTTGCACTCTTACTTTTTTGTTTAAAAATTTTATTTATTTATTCATGAGAGACACGGAGAAAGAGAGAGAGGCAGAGACACAGGGAGAGGGAGAAGCAGGATCCATGCAGGAAACCCGATGTGGGACTTGATCCCGGGACTCCAGGATCACGCCCTGAGCTGAAGGCAGATGCCTAACCACTGAGCCACTCAGGCATCCCAATCATTTGTACTCTTACAGTAAAAACTGACAGCAGTCTCCAGAGTCTCTAAAACTTATTTTATAGGCATTTCTCAAAGGTTACCATCTCCCCAGAACTCAAATTTATTCACAGTATGCATTATTCCAATACCTTGCTTTGGAAGAGGTGCAAAATTCTACTTCTAGAAATAAATGATAAGATTTAGAAGTAAATCAACCAGACTAGAGTAGAGTAGGACAGAGGATCCCGAAGCTTCCAATAATTTCGGTTAATCTGAGAAATGTGATTATATATCTTGTCCAAATTTATTCCATCCATAGAATCAAAACCTTTTCCCCACTCTGTCACGTTAGTGATACAAGCACACCCATGATAATATTACCCATAGATGAAGTTAGGTAGCTATTAGACTTTTCTGATATTTTATGTTACTCTAGTTCACATCTGTTCCATTTTGGATAAATTGCAAGGCACTAATTTGAAAACTCAGTTGATCGTGTAGGGCTTTAAATAGAGTCAAGTACCTTTGAATACTCTCGTGGCCCATCGTGCTTGGAGCTCTGTGCCTGCTAAGATGGATCCTTTAAGGCTGATGAGGCCAATGATAGCAAGTGTTGCTCTCTCTAGGTTTGAAGGAAACACTTGCTTGTACAGGAATATCTTCTTTGTGCAAAGGCTTTTAAGGGGTTCTTCGAGAAAGGGAAAAGAAAATGTGTATCCTGTAGCAAAGATCACAGTATCGATGTTTTCTTCCACTGTTCCATCTTCAAAGACAGCAGAGGTCTCTGTAAACTCCTTCACGCTGGTTTTCATAGTGACTGTCCCACAGAGGATGCAGGTTGGCAGCTCATCGTTCACAATGATCTTTCTTGCCCTTTGACACAGAAGAGAAAATTATTCATTGTAGTTATTTATATCTGTGACACACTTGAGCAAACTATTTCTTTGGTTAATTCAAGGAAACTATCTGCCAAGTTAAGGGAGTGAACTGACCAATGTCAAGTTCAAAGGAGCCTATCCCACTTAGGGTTGCAATGACATATTTTGTTCTCCCGTTTCTAAGAGAAGGCATGTGGACAATGTTTAAACCTGCTTGGGATTTAAAATATGCTCTCGAATTAATTTCTGGAGCAATGCTTTTCTTGAAGTGTCAGGATCGAGTATGCAACAATCCATTTAAGAATCAGTTTTTAGTCTCATATCACCGAGGCCTCAAATGATTGACATTAGGAAAGGGGAGGTTACCAAGAAACTTTCTGGGTTAAAAAAAATCTGCATCAGTTTATGCTGGTAAATATTTTCATTGGGAACATCAT
Source organism: Nyctereutes procyonoides (assembly GCF_905146905.1). NCBI lineage: Eukaryota > Metazoa > Chordata > Mammalia > Carnivora > Canidae > Nyctereutes > Nyctereutes procyonoides. Next base: position 368,956 of record NW_026575044.1, read on the forward strand.
TCTACTTAATCACAGCAGACACAATGTCTTTATAAAATTGATGTATTGGGGTGCCTGGTTGGCTCAATCAGTTAAGTGACTGACTCTTGATTTTGGCTCATGCCATGATCCCAGGGTCCTGTGATTCGCCTCACATGGGGCCTTGAACTTGGTGTAGAGTCTGCTGGGGATTTTTTCTCTCCCTTTCCCTTTATCCTCCTCCCCCCAGTCTTACCCCCCCCACCGCCCCTGCTCACACGTGTGTGCACACTCTGTCTCACTCTCTAAAAATAAAACATAAATAAATTGACATATCAAATCATCCATTGCCATTAATTTTCTTTATAAGGTTAAAGCGAGCTGTCTTCCCAAAGAGAAATATTTGGGTCAAGCATAAAATAAAAGCACATTTAATGACCTTACGTTCATTTCAAAGGTCTTCTTTTTCTTGCCATTTGCAACCCTATATAGATGTATATTAAAGTATGTAATTCTAGAAATCCCTATTGGAAATGCATCCTCTAATCATTCAGCCAGAGACAACATTTATTAAAAGTTAGCTGGTCATCTGCAACTTGTGATGCTGCAAATATTCCATTTATAGATGGCAGCCATTCCAAGATTCCTCAAAGCCAATTTTAATTTCCTGATTGTATTTTGTTTAAGATTTTATTTTATTTATTTATTCATGAGAGACACACAGAGAGAGACAGAGACACAGGCAGAGGGAGAAGCAGGCTTCTCGCAGGGAGCCCGACGTGGGACTCGATCCTGGGACCGGAATCACGCCCTGAGCTGAAAGCAGACGCTCAACTGCTGAGCCACCCAGGTGTCCCTAATTTCCTGATTTTCAAGCTAGAAATGAAAAGTTTTTATACTTCATTTTCTTCTAGTCTAATGAATTACTGCTTTTGTTACCAGAGAATATTCCCATTTCAAGAACTGCTGTGCTACCTGATGGACATTGTCTTAAGGAGCTAAGCCCAGAACAGAATAAACAAAGGCAGCATAATAAAAATATTGATTCAATAATTTCGCCATTAAATAAAAAAAAATTAAGTACCCCTTTGTAATACTTAATCCATAATGCTCATGGTTAAATCTTTTATTCATTTTCTTCTCTTGAATCCAGTTTAGTACACATGAGGGCAGAACTTGTGCAATAAAATTAAGGCATCTTCTTGTAACCACCATATTATATGGGTAGCCCCATTCTGAAGAGCGGCAGATAACCCAGGCACCGGTTCTGGTACTGAGAAGTACCTAAAAAGTAAGGAAGGATAAATATATGTACATCATTTTGTAGTATTTTCCCTTGGTGTTTCAGATAGTCTTATAACATCTGTCCTTTTTTTAAAAAGTTTTTTATTTTAATTCCAATTAGTTAACATACAGTGCTATAGTAGTTTCAGGTGTACAATATAGTGATTCAAAACTTCCATAGATCAACTGGTGCTCATCACAAGTGCCCTCCTTAATACCCATCACCGATTTCACCCATCCCTGCACCCACCTCCCCTCTGGTATCATCAGTTTGTTATCTATAATGAAGAGTCGGTTTCTTGATTTGTCTCACTTTCTCTCTCTTATTTTTTTCCTTTGCTTGTTTATTTTGTTTCTTGAATTCCACATATGAGTGAAATCATATAGTATTTGACTTTTTCTGACTTATTTCGCTTAACATAATACTATCTAGCTCCATCCACATCGTCACAGATGGCAAGATTTCATTCATAACATCTGTTCTTAACTGGTAAATGTGTGCATCCATCAATAAATGACTGTTTCTGTTGTTGCCATTGTTTTTGTAAATCACTTTTATCTGATCTATATATCTGTTAAGTATTTTTATCATGTTCAGTATAAAAATTATAGTACTAGTATATTTGCACTACTCATCTGGCAATTTTTTGCATATAAATAATATAGAACTTAAAGTGATGTCTTGAGAAAGCAATTTTAACTGAGTTAAATAAAAATCTGTTCTTTCCAAATCTAATCATTGTCCTATAATTTATGTTAAAGTGGAACAGATTTCTAATTTGTGAATCTATGCTTGGGCTTTCTGAAATCATCACGTACACTTTGTGGACAAAGTAAAGCTTGCTTTTATTTTAAAGCAAATATGTTCAGAAAACAACTTCCCTTTTCTATCTTTATATGGAGGTTTTGCCAGAAATGCAAAGGGAGAGTGTGAAAGAAAGATAATTGGTTTGGGTGGAATAATTTGTCCATTTGGTCTTGTTTCTGAAACAGTACCTCTGAAAAATGCCTAGTGGTCTGACATCCATACAGTTTCCTAAACCCCTCTTGGAGATGGTTCAATCTCATCACATGTGGATTTTTTTTCACTCATGCTGTGTCCACATGATTTAGCAGTTGGCCTATGTGTTTTGTAATCTTGTGTACCTCTCTCCAGCCACCAGAAATGGTGATGGGGTGAGGGTGTGGATTCCCCTGGTGTACCTGAGCTGCCGTTCGACTGAGCTCCACTGCAACATCCCCTCCAGTGTTTCCAAGACCGATCACTAACACACGTTTGCCTTGAAAGCCTTCTGGGCTCCTATACTCCTGACTGTGCAGGATCTGGCCTGTAAAATTATGAATACCTGAGGGGAAGGAGGGATCAGAAAATCAGAAGTATCTAGAGTTATAATTCCCTAGGATGCAGGCATAGCATCTGTAGGAAAAGGGAAGTTCCAGAAATATGTCAGCCTTTTTGCTCTCGCTGCTAATTGCAGGAAGTAGAAACAGCACATCATCTCCTTCTCCACTGGATTTTGTGAGCCCAGACACAGATTTAGTACAGCCTGCAGGAGATTTAGGAGTACAGGAGAACTTATGTTCCATATGAGTGCTCCCTTTTAAGGTAATTACTTGGGAGAAATGAAGCTTAGTGCAGACAATAACAAACATCTCATACATGACCACGAACATCTTAAGCAAGAAGTAGATTATTGATGCATGTTATTTTACCCAACAGATACAGTCTATGGGAATATGGTCTTTGTATATAACATATTTACAAATTGAATTCTGGTTCAATGACCATTTTCCACAAAAGAAATTTTGTGGCAAGTTCTCCTGAACATAGTAATATTATTACTATTAATATTTAAAATACTATTAATAATTAGTAATTATTTTTTGTGGTTTAGGCTTGCTATTTATACTTAATGCTTATTTTACTTTATTATATGCTTAATGCTTTATTATACTGTATGCTTATTTATACTCTATTCTTACATTATTTATATTTGTGTTACTGATTGATCTTCCAAGTTCCTAACACTCTGCTAATAGAAGTATCCCCATTTTAAAAAAATATTTTACTCATTTGAGAGAGAGAGAGAAGTGAGGAGAGAGAACATGAGTAGGGGGAAGGGCAGAAGGGAGAGGGAGAAGCAGGCTCCCTGCTCAGCAGGGAGCCCAATGCGGGGCTCCATCCCAGGACCTCAGGATCGTGACCTGAGCTGAAGGCAGATGCTTAACCGATTGAGCCACCCAAGTGCCCCTGTAAGTATTACTATTATGGTATGTATATATATGAGAAGGGCTCTCAAATATTTCTTCTCTTGATTTATTTTTGGTAACTATCTCCTTGGCATCTATAAAAGACGTAAATCATGGATTCATATAAGTGAAGACCAGTAGTAACAGAGTAAGTAGAGGTGTTTCCAGTGGCAGCTGTGGGAATTATGAGGTGGCAGAGGGAACAGGAGTGATGGGAACAGTGACCGTCAGACCCACAGATGGGTGAGATGACACTCTGACAAGGAATCTGAAAGGGAAGCTCTGCAGTTTAGAGGGTTTGACAATCTCTCACTTCAATACTTCAAGTGCTTCTGAAATTTTAAAATAAAGAGATGAAACTAGGAGTGCCTGGGTGGCATAGTTGGCTAAGCATCCAATTCTTGGTTTCAGCTCACGTTGTGATCTCAGGGTCATGAGATTGAGCCCCGCATCAGACTCTGTACTTGGTGGGGAGTGTAAGACTCTGTGTCCCTCTGCTCCTTCCCCCCCCACTAAAATAAATAGAAATAAATCTTAAGAAAAAAATGAAACCACCTCCCAGAATACATTATTCTTCTATCATGCAGTGGTTGATCGATTCATTTACTCAATAGCATTTATTGCATATGTAATATGTGTAACAATATTTTAATTGGAGTCTTTGCTTCCTGAGAACCCCAAAGCTGGAAACTGAATACAATGGTGGCCATATTCCAAGGGAGGTGTTAAACCCACTGTGCAGAATTTGCAGAGAATGTGTATGCAGACCGGTTTTAGGATCCCTAGCCCCTCACTCACTTTTGGGGATTGGAGTTGAAGTGGCCAGGAGTTGGAAATTGAAGACTTTCATGAAAGAACTTAAAGTGCTGTGACATTTTTATGTCCCCTGGATATGGAGGCAGGTTTGAGGGCTGCAAGGAGATCACTGTGAGATCTTGACCCTTGGGAGTCTCTGAAGCGTGGGCCCTAGTGTTTGACCCAAGCTTGACAGCCTGTGGCTGCAACTGCCAGCAAGGGGTACTGGCTGCCCTGGTAGCAAGTTTTTCATCTCCTGTTGACAGGATGAGATGCATATTTCATGTGCACCAGATGAAAGCCAGGTAGGAGAGAGCCTGGCTGATGCCAATTTAAAGGGACTTTGCAGAAGACAGGCATCTGCCTAGGCTCTGAGACTTGAAAGACAGTCTGTGTGGAGATGACAGGGGAAGAACTAGGTACATTGCCAGCCTGAGGGGGCGTGGCCTATGCCCAGGGGTTGCACTGAGAGATCCCTTCATGGAGCACCTCTCTGAAGCAGAACCCATGAAAGCACCCCACAGAACATCAATCTTAGGCACCCCCAAGGCTAGAGAAAACTAGTATCTGATTGGTGCAGGTCAAGAAAGAGCTTTCCTGTCCACTATGTCTTCTGGTCCTTTCCCTGACTCCGCTTCTGGAAAGGTCAGAGACTGAAGACTGCTGCAGACTGCAGCTGGTGGGTGATGGATGCGGAGGAAAGAAAAACTGGGAGAGGAAGGGAGAAGCTGGGCCAGGGGGGAAACTTCACCATTACATGTAAGTTTTGATTACTGCACGGGGAAGGACATTTTAGTTATGCAAATGAGAATTTTTTGGTGATTTTAAAGTGATCAGAGGACTTTTCATTATCTGACGGTGAGCAGAAAAGCAGTAGGGATATCCCGAGATTGCAAGTAGGGGCAGAGGAAGAACAAAGCCCCACAGATCAGGTCTGCAGGGGCATTGCAAGAAAACAATGCAGTTGGTGGGGCATGTGGGTGGCTCAGTGGGTTAAGCCTCTGCCTCTTGGTTTTGGCTCGGGTCATGATCCTAGAGGTCCCTATTGGGCTCCGTTCTGGCCATGAAGCCTGCTTAAGATTCTCTCTCTCCTTCTTCCTTTGCTCCTTGCCCCCACCCCCAGGTGTCTCTCTAAAATATATAAGTAAATCTTTTTTAAAAATGCAGTAAGTAAAAAAAAAAATGCAGTAAGTAAATAAATAACTGTACCTTACAGGATCTGGTCTTTCTTTACCCCGAGGTGCTGTTTTGAGTTTAGGGCCTATGAGGATAAAAAGTAGTTTCTACCTTCAGGGAGTTCATCCTCTAATGAGGAAGAGATAACTAGACAGCAGCTAACTAGCATTTATTCAGTCCCCTTGTTTTTTTAAGGATTTTATTTATTCATGAGAGATGCAGAGAGAGGCAGAGACATAGGCAGAGGGAGAAGCAGGCTCCCTGAGGGGAGTCTGATGTAGGACTTGATTCCAGGACTCTGGGATCACGACTTGAGCCAAAGGCAGATGCTCAACCACTGAGCCACCCAGCTGCCCCTATTCAGCCCTTCTTTTACAAGTCCAAGGCACTTGTCTAAGGACTTTATACATATTAATTTAAACCTCACAACCCCAGAGGGTGGATAATTTTATTATTCAACTTTACTGAGAGTGAGGCACAGAAAGGATATGTAACTTGCCCATGGTCATATAGCACGTAGCAGAGTCTGGACAGGAACTGGATCCTCTGACTCTGGAGCTCAGCTGTCAAGCATGATACTATACTGCCTCCTAGATCAGGAGTTGTTAGGATGGTTCCAATGAGGCATCTGACCTGGATTGAGCCTGGAAGGCATGCAGGAGGAGGTGATTTTTTTTTTTTAAGAACGACATTTGAAGGATAATTAAGAATTCAAGAAGGGATGCAATGACGGTTCCGAGAAGGGGAATCAATACATGTGTTGGCTGCATTAGGGACTCGAGCTTTAAGCTATTTACTGAGGTTTCGCTGGAGAGAAGCTTCTGGAGGGCTCAACCTTGGTTCACAGATACTACCTAACACAATGCTTTGCAAATGATAGGTTCTCTGTAATTGCATATTTGAGCGGGGGACCCTGCTCAAAAAACGTAGTATCCATAGTTAGTTTTGAGTCAATGATTATGTCGACAATGCAGTGCCAAAAAAGAAAAAAAAAAGGAATCTGGTAAATCATCACTACTAATTCATGAAAAAAAGGAAAAGACAATTCATATACATAAAAATAAGGTGATGTGGATGAGCTTTCAACTGCCAAATAGTGGTGGCGACACCTTGTAGAAAAACATCCTTTTCTATGCATTTGGTTTTTGATAGATAGGGTAGAATGGCCCAGATATTACTATATAAAGAAGAGTTATGTTCCCAAGCAAAACATTCATGTTCAACATTCGTCTTAAAACTACTTGTGAAAGACACATGGTGATTAGTGAAAGGAGAAAAGGCTTCTTAAAAAGAGCAAATCTTAGCCAGATGTCGGAGGGGCTCTGATAGCATTTTAAATCATTACCAAACAGCTGTGGCTCTCTTGCACACTGGCGTAAGTAAAGATTGACAGAAATTAATGTATTTATTCCCAACTGTTCAGATTTTGGCCAGGGCTTTGTCTTCCAATGCCTTGCCATTTCCTTGAGGAAATTGTATGGCTACTTGATGTTATTTTTTTGGACTGCTGTCATGTTTGAACTATTTATCACTGAAGGAGTTCAGGACCTGCTACACAAAATACGCCGCTTTGATATATTGATTATTTTCAGGCGAAGGCACTTGAAAAACAGCAAAGGCAAGAAGAGGCTTTCTCTAAACTCTCCTCACCTGCCTCAAGGCAAGTCCTCCAAAAGGAACTCTGTGGTCATAAATCTCCTTTCTGGCAGTTTCACTAACCAGGAAAGATTGACTCATATCACACGAGAGGATAGTAGAAGTCTAAGCCCAGACAAACATTGTCACAAATAGTCGTATCTCCCATCTTCTTTTCTAAGAGTTCATTCATCTTTCTAGAAAACTTTGCTTCCCCCCGGATTGCCTATACCCACTCCCGCTTTCCCGATTAGGATAGTATGTAAACTCTCAAATCTCATAGATTTTTTTTGGTATTCATTGTTTTCCTATGATGTCCACATATTAGTATTAAAAATTAATAAATCTGTATACCTTTCTCTCTGTTAATCTGCCTACCAAACTGAGTAGGGTATATAGGAAAAGTCTTTTCTCCCTTACAAAACAGAGGTGTGCATTTCAGCATACATATAGGCAGAGTTGGGGGGGGGTGTCTTTTTTTTGCGTGTGACAATTCACCCATAGTTTTATTTCAGAAAATAGGCAACGTTGGCTGGGACACATGTACATCCTCCCTTCTTCCAAAACCAGAGTAATAAGAAACTTTAATATTGTTTAAATATTAACTTCTAAATTCAGGCAGATGGGACTTCAAGTTAATGTTCATCTGAATGGAATGGGGTTGTCTTAGATAGAGATTATAATCTTTGCCCTTAAAATAAATTGAGGGCAGGGAAACGTTAATAAAGCCAAAAGACATTTGTATTGCTGTTCTAATAACACAGCGATTGCATGGATTTTTCTCACAATAACCCTTTGAAGTCTATACTATTTTTACTTATATTTTACATATGTAGAAACGGATTTGCTGGGATAATGTGATTTTTGTGACATCACACTTGTCAATAAGTAGAGAGATGGGAATTTGTTTTTATTTTTTAAACTAGATTCCACTACGGTGGGGGGCTTGAACTCATGACCCTGAGATCAAGGGTCACACACTCCACCCACTGAGCCAGCCAGGTACCTTGAGGGCTGGGAATTTATTTGTTATTTATTTATTTATGATTTTATTTATTTATTCATGAGAGACAGAGAGAGAGAGAGAGGCAGAGACTTAGGCAGAGGGAGGAGAGGCAGGCTCCACGCAGGGAGCCGATCCCGGGACTCCAGGATCACGCCCTGGGCTGAAGACAGAAGCTCAACCGCTGAGCCCCCCAGGCGTCCTGAGAGACACAGGCAGAGGGAGAAGCAGGCTCCATGCACCAGGAGCCCGACGTGGGATTCGATCCCGGGTCTCCAGGATCGCGCCCTGGGCCAAAGGCAGGCGCTAAACCGCTGCGCCACCCAGGGATCCCGAGGGCTGGGAATTTAAATGCAAGTACTCTGACGCAAGATCCTGGACTTCTAGTGTCCATGTTTTGCTCCATTACCCTCTGCTGTCTCTCTTCCAGTATCATTCTGTCATCACGTTGTGCACGATAAATTGTGTTGTTACTCAACGAATGAATTCACGGTACAGCTTAGCAGGAAGTTACGTTTTACAAAAAATTGTAATGGACTGTGCTCCGCCAGGTGCTTTCATAGGCATTCTCTCAGGTCACATTTGTAGTAATCCTCCTGGCCGTGGGTTAGTCATCCTTGTCTTACAGGTGAATCCATTAGTGCATAGAAAGGTTAAGTGATTTGTTTAAGGTCATATAATTAATTAATAAGTGCTAGAAACAGGATTTAAATTCCGGTTTTATGACTCTAATTTGTGCTACATTTCAAGCTTTCTCCCTGAAATGACTTAAGTGATTGAGTTGGCCCTGGAAATAACAAATAATCATCTTTTTTTTTTTTTTTTTAAAGATACAGTTCTTTTTTTTAATTTTTTTTAAGGTTTTTTTTTTTAATTTTTATTTATTTATGATAGTCACACACACACACACACACACACACACAGAGAGAGAGAGAGAGAGAGAGAGAGAGAGAGAGGCAGAGACATAGGCAGAGGGAGAAACAGGCTCCATGCACCAGGAGCCCGACGTGGGATTCGATCCCGGGTCTCCAGGATCGTGCCCTGGGCCAAAGGCAGGCGCTAAACTGCTGCGCCACCCAGGGATCCCCAAATAATCATCTTTAATTTGGTACCAGTAATTTTTTTTCCATTTCTTTTCCCACAAACGATGGGCATAATTCTTTCATACCAACACCCCTAGCTAAATTCCAGAGCACTTCTGCTCTAGGTCCTGTGCTAGGCACTCCTGGGCTAGCAGCTGATTTCATCCAAAAGTAACCCTAGGAAGAAGGTGCTATGAGTACTTCATTGTACAGGTGGAGAAATAGGGACTTAGGACACAGGATTTGCCCAGGTGTCAATAAGAATCACATGGGCACAAGTTGACTCTTGTCCCATGGTAACCAAAGGGTTAGGCTGCCTCTACTTGGACTATGGAAATGACTCTTAGGCTTTAGTTTTCACGAGGATCACATTGATGGGGGAGTTTGTTAAATATTGGATTCCAAGGTTCCACTTTTGGAGGTTTTTATTCCATAAGTGCCACAGTAACTTGCTTTTAAAATAAACATCTCAGGTTTTGGTGGTGGTTGGGAACCCTGCACTCGGGTCATAGCCTACATCTATCATTACACTAGTTCTTTTCTTTCAGACTGTTTTCATAAAAGGCTGTTGGGCACCTGATTTCATTCAACAGGCACATATTAAACGTATGCTAACATCATGGTAAATTACTTCAAGATTCAGCTTTCATCTTTACCATATTTTCCTTTTCATATCTTACATCCGTGTATGGGGATGGGGACAGGGAGTGATTTGAGGACTACTGAGCACTTCTCAAATGCTATCTCCTTCCTTTGGGGAAGTCTAATTAATGCCTTATAATAAATGCATCTTTGATGCCAAAGAGGTTCAACGTTCAGGGGAGAGCATTCTTCAGACAACTGGGCAATTTAGCACAGAAACATCAAAATCTTAATTATTATTTTTCACAGAAGACTTTCTGAAGTGTACTATATATTTTATGTCCTAAAAGTAGAACAGACTGATAATTCCAGGTCATTCTTATAACCTTCAATTATTGCATTGTCCTCTTATACAGTGAGAGCCTTGGGGTCTGCTGAGGGGCATGGGATTTAGTTTGCCAAGTCACTAAATATTTCTGGAGCACTTTACTGCTGTGATTTATTCATCTTATACTTATTGCCCTAATGTCATGTGCTAGGAAATGCAGAGCAACTACCTGAGGGGAAGGAAGACCATGCGCCTGAATTACATTTACAATGCTCACCAAGCATAAAGACATTAGTAGCTGATCAAACATAATTAGGCATTCACAGCACTAACCTATAATAATGGTCACAACTGGTATGTGGTTAGAGAGTCACTCTTACACAGCTTCTGTGTGTGGAAGAGCAATGCAAACTTAGGTCTGTGTGACCCGTCCTGGGGTTCCCACCTGGAACACAGGAGGAGCTGGCACTCTGAGACCGAATGGCTGCTAGAGCAGGAGTTATTATGGAACTAAGGAGGATGAATATTTCCTTGTCTGGGGGGAATCACAGATCTTTTAGGAAGCAGGTTCTTCTGAACAATTCTCAGAACGTTTATAATAGTTCACAGTAGGTCATGAGTCACAGCAATAGCAGCTAATGTTGACAGAGTGCTCACCATGTGCTCTGTCCTATTCTGAGTATTTTAATTTAATTCTCATGACCGCTCTATGAAATGGAGTCATTGAGTTAAGTTTACCCAAGATTGGGACACTTGGGTGGCTCAGTGGTTGAGCGCCTGCCTTCAGCTCAGGTCGTGATCCTAGGGTTCTGGTTTCAAATCCTGCCTCAGGCTCCTGGCCAGGAGTCTGCTTCTCCCTCTGCCTGTGTCTCTGCCCCTCCCCCTCTGTCTCTCATGATTAAATTAATAAAATCTTAAACAAAAATTTGCCCAAGATTATGCAACTAGTTCCAGGATGTGGTCCAAGCTGCCTGACTTTAGAACTTTGTTCATAACCATTATGCTAAATGCCACTTATCATCGAGGGCCATTACCCCAAGGGAACTGTAGCAGCCAGGACCCCTAGGAAACCTTACACCATGTCCACTCACCAAGATTCCTCATCCTGGGAACATAGAGGAAATTGGGATATCTATTCTGGTGTTCCCCTGTAACAAATCCTTCTAAAGTCTGGTCATAAACTAAGACCTCCTCAGGAGGAGTCTGAAATCTGTATGTGTGGATTTCTTCCTTCTCCCTAATCTGGATTTTGGGGCAAAAGAGAAGGGCACACCATATTTCTAATGTAATCATTTCTTCCCTAGAGGTCATAAAGGTATATAGAAATGTTTGCTTTTGAAATGATCCCAAACTGCCTTACGATTTTTTTTAAAGGTTTTACTTATTTATTCATGAAAGGTACAGAGAGAGAGGCAGAGACATAGGTAGAGGTTGAAGCAGGCTCCCTGTGGGGAGCCTGATGCAGGACTCAATCCCAGAACCCCGGGATCATGCCCGGAGCTAAAGGCAGATGCTCAACCACTGAGCCACCCAGGGGCCCCTATCTTGCAATTCTATTTTATGTTTGCCCAGTCTCTTTCTTTGGAACCAACTGTTCCAGATTCCACTTTATCCTGCCAAAAGGATCCTCATTTCTCAGTTCTTGACTGATCTTTTGCAGTAGCATCTCTGAGTCAAAGCCTAAGTGGAACTGAGGGTAAGCCAGCCAAAACCTGGTAAGACACTACATTCCAAAAACATCAATCTTTTCACACTTCTAACACATTTCCCCATAGAAATATTGTTATAAGAGGTGGTTCTATATTTCGTTGGTACTGTCCCACTGTGTATTTGGCCACCAGACTAGTTGCAAGTCTGAAGCCCCACCACCATTGACACCATTGCTTCTTTGCAAAATTATGCATCAAAGTCTCACTTGATTCCCAAAACATTTTTAAAAATAGGATATTTTATTAATTTGAGATTACATTTATAAGATTTATATTTAATTTTTTTTATTGGCCCAGGTTTACAAGCTTTATTCTTCACACTCTTCCTTAAAAGTTTTTTCAATTTCTTAATGAAGTTTCAAAACTTCACTTACTCAACTGCTTTTTTTTTTTATTTATTTTTTATTGGTGGTCTTTTTTTTTTTAAAGATTTTTTTAAAATTTTTATTTATTTATGATAGTCACACACACAGAGAGAGAGAGAGAGAGGGGCAGAGACACAGGCAGAGGGAGAAGCAGGCTCCATGCACCGGAAGCCCGACGTGGGATTTGATCCCGGGTCTCCAGGATCACGCCCTGGGCCAAAGGCAGGCCCCAAACCGCTGTGCTACCCAGGGATCCCTACTCAATTGCTTTTAAAGCGACTTATAAGTGACAGAAGAAGAGTAGCTATAGGGCATTTTTTTATACATTTTTTTTCATTTTATTTATGATAGTCACATCACAGAGAGAGAGAGAGAGGGGGGGGCAGAGACACAGGCAGAGGGAGAAGCAGGCTCCATGCACTGGGAGCCCGACGTGGGATTCGATCCCGGGTCTCCAGGATCGCGCCCTGGGCCAAAGGCAGGCGCCAAACCGCTGCGCCACCCAGGGATCCCCTGTAGGGCATATTAATAATCATCATTTGATCCCAAAAGATGGAGATGTGCTAATCATGAGCATAGCTGCCCCTTCTACAATAAGAGGTTTGAACTGTGTGGGTTCACTTATACATGGATTTTTCTCAGTAAATACCATACAGTACTGTAAATGTATTTTCTTTTCCTTATGGTTTTCTTAGTAACGTTTTCTTTTCTCTAGTTTACTTTATTGTAAGAATATGGCATATAATACATATAACATACAAAATACATGTTAAACACGACTTATATTAACAATAGGGCTTCCAGCCAACAGAAAGCTATTAGTTTTTTTTTGGGGGGGAGTCAAAAGTTATATGGCGATTTTTGAATATGTAGGGGATCAGCGCCTCTAACCCCTGAGATGTTCAAAGGCCAACTGTACATTTTAAAAAATGTGCTGTTGGAGTCAAAAGCACTTCCAAAAGGAATTTCTAAACTCCCTTTGTGGTTATAGCCTTAGTATAATGAGATATATGGATTATTATTGTGGTGACTGTTTTGAAGTATAAAAATATTTCTTTGGATGTATAATTGCTGCTCTATTCCTTAAAAACAAATCTGTCACGTTTCTTTAGACTCTCACTTCCTTTAAGTTACTGAATTACAGACCACTCCTGATTCAAATGACCTGTAATTCAATGACAAAATTCAAAAGCTTGTGTTTTTTTTAATGACACATAAACCTTATGTGATCATTGAACTTGAATCAGACAGGCATGAAAAATCTTCAATAACAGCAGCATTTATATTAATAAGTAAGAAGACCTGACACCTACCTAGTGATTTATACCTTTCTTTAAAAAAAAAATATTTATTGGGATCCCTGAGTGGTGCAGCGGTTTAGCGCCTGCCTTTGGCCCAGGGCGCGATCCTGGAGACCCGGGATCGAGTCCCACGTCGGGCTCCTGGTGCATGGGGCCTGCTTCTCCCTCTGCCTGTGTCTCTGCCTCTCTCTCTCTCTGTGTAACTATCAAAAATAAAAAAAAATATTTATTTAATTGACAGAGAGGGAGAGAGAGAGAGCAAGACAGAGCGAGTGCCCAAAAAGAGGGACTGGCAGGCAGAGGGAGAAGGAGAGAAGCAAACCCCCTGCTGAACAGGGAGCCCTATGTGGGGCTTGATCCCAGTATCCTGTGACCATGATGTCAGCCAAAGGCAGATGCTTAACCAGCTGAGCCACCTAGGCACCCCCCGCACCCACTTTATACCTTTCAAAGTTATTTTGTACATATTATTTCTGAGGGTGAACATGGAGTTGTCTATAATCATTAGCAATTATTTCCAATTACAAATGAATGGCTTTCTTGTAGAAGAACTCAGAAAAGTAGACATAGTCTCAGGTAGAAATGACTCACCAGGAAAGGACTCCAAAGGCAAATGGGGATTCAGGAAATGTCCAGTGCAAACCATGACAGCATCAAAGACGGCACGCTCCTGTTTCCCCTCTGTCTCTGTGACCACATCCCACTGGCCAGATTCAGAGAAGTCTGGTCGCTTCGTTACACTGCACACCGTGGTCTGAAATAGGCAGAAAAACACTCACTTTCTATCAATCACCTTGAGACTTCATGTAACAGCTGGTTTGGTAACCATGTTTGTTATTTCATATGCGTCAAATCAGTCTCAGGTTAAAGGGTCTGTCAATATTGGTTTATCTCCTCCCTAAAGAAATTAAGTAACTGGTGCAAAGACTTAAAAGTGGTTATATAGAGTAGGACCCAAAATATCTGCAAGCCTTCACTGGAAGAAAGAAACATTCGGTCTTTATTCCCAGTTAGAAGTGGTGAGTTATAATACTGAATGCATTGGGAAAATGCAGGAAGGGAATTTTGGCTCATTATAATTTCTGTGATTCAGATTCCTAGCCATTGCTTCCCCACAGGTTTCATGAACAAAATTCATTTTTCCTTTCCTCTCAAAAAAAAAAAATTCTAAATTTCTTCCTGAATAAGAATTTGGATTCAGAAGAGGAATCAGGAAAGCCTATTTTTTTTAAAAAAAGATTTTATTTATTCATGAGAACAGGAAGAGAGGCAGAGACGTAGGCAGAGGGAAAAGTAGGCTCCCTATAGGGAGCCCCATGTGGGACTCGATCCCAGGACCCAGGATCACGACCTGAGTAAAAGGCAGATGCTCAATGATTGAGCCACCCAGGTGCACCAGGAAAGTCTAATTTAATGATTTTTTTGAATAAACCATGAGAGATGGAAGAAGTGAAGAATCTTTATTACCTACTTTATTTATATAGAGATAAAATTAGGAATAAATTTACTTAGGATCCCCTTTCCATTAGATTGGATGGGCAGACCCATTCATTAACCTTCCATAACCCAAGTTATCTTACCCTAAATCGAATGTATTTCAGAAGGTCAAAATGCTCAGCAAATTCTTGCAGATAGTACCAAAATTTTCCTTGGTTCATGAAATTGGGATAATCTTCTTGGAAGGGGAAGTCACTATAGCATGACATTTCTTTGCAGACATTTGTCACTAATGACTTGTAGACCCTGGTCATCCCATCTTTAGACATCTCCTGTGGTGAAACATAGTTTGCTTGATGGGGTGGGGAGGCAGGAAGAAAAGAGATCATTAGCAGTCAGTGTTCCACTTCTAATTCCAAAGAGTTCCATGAAAATGTAGTATTGGATCTACAGTTATCAGAAATCATTGGCGGGATTAGAATGATTAAACACCATATCTTTCTCAAACTACAAAGAAGTTAACGCAATTTAGCAGGACTCTCTAAGACTAACATTGCCATTCAGTGATTCCATGGACATGGGGCCTATGGTCTAACTCGTTTATTTTTCTCTTCTTTCTTTGCGGTCATCAATCCCTCCACTCATGAAGATCTCTTTCTCTTGTCTTTGTTCACAGAAGTCCTCACTGATTTTTGTGTTTATTGTCTAGGTATATTTCCCTTTTCTCTTTCTTTGTTTTAGATTTATTTATTTATTTTAGAGAGAAAGCACGCACGCAAGCGAGGGGAGGTGCATTAGGAGTGGGAGGGAGAGTATTTCAAGCAGACTCTGAGCTGACCATGGAACCCAATGCAAGGCTTGGTCCCATGACCCTGAGATCAGGACCTGAGCTGAAATGAAGAGTTGGATGCTTAAACGACTGAGCCACCCAGGTGCCCTACTACTATATTTTCAATCACTTTCTCTTTATTGGCTCCTTCCCATCAGGAATTAAAATATTGAAGATAATTTTAAAAGCCAAACAAAACTCCCTTTCAACCCATATCCCTTCTAGCCTTGTCTTTCTTTGTCCTAGTTCAACTGTATGAAAAATCACATACTGGTAGCCTCTGTTTTCTCACTGGACTCCTAACTCACTGTTGTCTCAATGTTGCACACTAAAAACATAGCAAAGAAACAAGAGCATGCATATTAAAGGCACCAATAAACTCTGGTAGCCGAAGCTAATTTCTACTTCTTTTTTAAAAAAGTGTCTTTCTTAGCTGTTCTTAGCTGTTGCCTTCCCTGAGGCAGCTGCTGTGCTTTCTCAGTGTCCTGCTTTTCTAACATAGAACCATTCACACTGCAGTGTAATGTCTTTACGGTCTTTATCACCAGACTGTAAGGAGGGCAGGGTCCCTGTACATCTTGTCCCCTCCTGGTAGAGAGACATTATACATACTGGTACTTGTTCAAATAAGGGAAAATTAATACTATTACTGCATTAAAAATTATTTATTCATGAGAGACACACACACAGAGAGAGAGAGAGAGAGAGAGAGAGAGGCAGAGACATAAGCAGAGACATAGGCAGAGGGAGAAGCAGGCTCCATGCAGGGAGCCTGATGTGAGACTCGATCCCAGGATCCTGGGATCATGCCCTGAACCAAAGGCAGATGCTCAACTGCTGAGCCAGCCAGGTGTCCCTATACTGCATTTTTGAGAAATAAATAGTATATAGATGTTGAGAGAAACTACATCAACATTTATTATTATTATCATTCTGAATATAGTTGACACAGTGTCACATTAGTTTCAGATGTACAACATATATAAAGATTTTAATAGTGAGGACCCATGGATATTGATATTATATTTAATTTGTATTTTTCCTTTTGTTTAGTGCAATTATTATTTTCTTTTTTATTATATTTTAAAGATTTATTCATTTATTTTAGAGAGAGAGTGAACTTGTGTGAATGAGGAAAGGGACAGAGAGAGAATCTTTTTTTTTTTTTTTAAGATTTTATTTATTTATTCACGAGGGACACACACACACACACAGAGAGGCAGAGGGAGAAGCAGGCTCCATGCAGGGAGCTTGATGTGGGACTCGATTCCCCGACTCCAGGATTACGCCCTGGGGAAGGCAGGCGCTAAACCGCTGAGCCATCCAGGTGTCCCAGAGTGAAGGAATCTATAAGCAGACTCCTCAATGAACCTGGAGTCTGATGCAGGGCTCCATCTCATGGCCCATGGGATCACAACCTGAACTGAAACCAAGAGTCCATTGCTCAACTGATTGAGCCAGCTGGGTGCCTCCCTTTATACTTTTGAGAGAGAGAGAGAGAGAGAGAGAGAGAGAGAGAGAGAGAGAATGTGTGTCTCCATGAGCGTTTGTACTTGCTGACACCAGTGGGAGGGCAAAGGGAGAGGAAGAGAAAGAATCTTAAGCAGGCTCCATCCCTACATTGGGCTTGATTTCATGATGCTAAGATCATGATCTGAGCTGAAATTGAGAGTCAGATGCTTAACCAACTGAGCTGCCCAAACATCCTATTTTCTTTCTTTTTTTTTTTTTAACTCAATATTATTTTCTAAAATTTATCTATATTACTTTAGCATGGGAGAAAAAAACCAAATCAACTGTGGGGCCAAATAGCAGAAGGTACACAAACCAGACCCAATGTTTTCTTTCCACATTGACATTTGGTGGCTGAATCAGGCTTACAGTACAACAGAAGAAACTACCCCCCACCCCCATACTATAATCCTAATCCTATAATACTATAATCCCAGGGCTGTGATCATATCTGCTTACATACATTTGCTTATTCTGTTTTCTTCACCATCTATCAAAAACTGGCAAATGCCACTTTCTCCATGAAGGCTTCCCTCATTCATACCAGTTTGAAGTACTCTTCTAGCATGAACTCCGCTGAATGTTGCTTTTCTCTTACCCCTGACGCATCCAGTACTTAGACTTCCTACCTTCTGATACTTTACACCCCACCACTGGGACAGATCCCTAGGTCCCTGCTGGACAGCCTGCTATTCCCAGTTACCAGGACCAATCCTAGCCAGCAGGTGGTATTTAGCCACTCCCAGTCCTTACTTCTGTTGCTTAAGTCACCCAAGAGCTGGCCTAGCTCCAAGAATAACCTCCCAGGAGGTACACTGCACTCCTTCAAAGGATTGATCAGTGCCTTGGCTCTTTTTATTTTGATAATGTGAGGGTTATCCAACCCCCCACCTGACCTTTCAGGGTCTGGTTTCTTGCTTCACTCCTGCCAATTCTCCTCTCAAAGACTTGAATAAATGCCTGGGGGCTGGAGCTCTGCTCCTAATGCCAACTTCCATCTTTCCAAAAGTGTCATCTGCTTCATACTCACCAGTGCCATTTGGCTTAACCTATGTGACATTGTTAGTCTCCTAATGTCCGTGGTCTAGAAATAATTGTAACTTCCAATACTGTGTTTGTGTATCAGACTTATCTCTTCCCCTTTCCCACTGTCCCTGCCCTGCCTACTCTCCAGGTTTATCACCTGTCACACTGCATCCTGCACAGTGTTAGCACTGTACACAAGCCTGTGTTGTTGAAGTGAACTGCTTTTTTATGTGATCAACAAGGTAGGCTGAAGCCACCATGCCTGAGCAGGGACAAAGCAGACAGCCAGATTACGATGGATAGAAATGGGAAGTAACAAGTTACCCACAGTAAACTTCCATAGTCCCCCAATGTCGTTACTTCTTTCAAAGCAGGTGGGCTCCAGGTCCTCGTCCAAGCAGCACTTGATGGAGGACAGGCCACTCACACCAGCTCCAATCACAGCAACTCGCCTGGCCATGGCACTCTGTTAGAGAGGAAGGTTGGGCTAAGCTTCTTTATATGACAAGACTAGAAGGAACCTTCTGTTATAGAACTTAACTTTTAGAGTGGTATAAACACCCTCTTTTAGCTGAGGCAGATTCACATTTTGGTTAAAAATGAGGGCTCTGAAATCAGACTGTTTTAAGTCTTACCATCACTTATTAATAGTGTGACCTCAGGCTAGCTGCTTATCATCTCTGGGCCTTGGTTTTCATTTTAGTACAATGGGAATGGAAATAATAATAATATCTCTTAAATATTTGTCACAAAATTAAATGATTGATATGTTGGAAGGATTATAGAAGTGTGTCTCCTACATAGTAAGTGCTCACTTAAATTTAGTTCTACTGTAGTCAGGCCCTTGATCCCCTTGAGATTTTGTTTACTTTAAAATGTTTTTTTTTTTTAATTTTTATTATTACTTTTTAAGTAGGCTTCATGCCCAACGTGGGGCTTGAACTCATGATCCTGAGATTAAGAGTCACATGCTCTACTGACTGAGCAAGCTAGGTGCCCCTTGGGACTTTAGATACCCTAGGAATAAAAGAGCCCTTTGCTGCCACCTAGTGCTTCTGGACCCTAAGAACCGCAGGAGCAAAAATGTTAGTTCCTATTCAAAGCCTCTAGTGTCTTTTGAAGAATAGTTGGTCATGGGTCATCTCCTGCCATGCAACAAAGATATTACATGAATTAAGGGCGGTTCTTAATCTTGCATCGAGGCAAGATAGACTGACCATAATATAGAACAAAGTCCCCAAGGAAAGTTCCATGGAACATTCTAGATGAGATCTTATGGAAATGGGGATGCCTGTATTTGTCAGTAGAGCCTGGAAGAAGTACATGTCACAGGGATTTATAACCAGTTTTTCCTGATATTACAGTTTGGATTTCTGCAAACATCAACATAGCTATTGTATTGACAGATGGATTAACTACTCAATTCTAGCAAATCAGCTATGTTGAAGAATTGTTTGAGTTTTAGATGAAGTGACATTACTTATACAAAAGTGCCCAGCACCAAATACTTCTCAGTGTTCATTCCCTACCTCCCTAATTTTCTCCTCTCTTTTCCTCCCTTTCCCTAGAAAAGACAGCTCAAGCAAAAACAAACTGGGAATTCATGCCTCTTAAAATCACATAACATTTCCACATTATAAATTTCTGAGCCAGGGCAGCCATTTAAAAAATATGCTTCCAATCACTGAGGAAAGTCAGTGAGCAAATTGGAAATGGGAAGACCTGGGTTCTAGTTCCACCTCTGCTTCTAACCGGCTGTATAAATTTAAACAAAATTCTTCATTTCCCTGTGAGATTGTTCCCACATTTGTAAAGCAGAGGTTTCTAATAGTTTTCTCTTTTCCCCTTCCAGCCCAAGAAAATGGTTTTTATGTCCGAATGGCAAGTATTTGGTACCAAAATAGGTGTGAATTGAAAGGTAGGAGAGAGAGTGCAGACTTGAGGGGCCGGGAGGTGGGGACACAAAGTGCATGTAAGCTCTTTGTAAACTAGAAAGGGTGCTAGGCCCTCTGTAGACCAAACGTTGCTTATAATAAGTTCCTTGGTAGAGATGAGCTGAACCACTGAATTGGGACTTTTGAACGACATGACAACCCCATCCCATATCTGGCAGACCAGAAAAGGTAGGAGCTGTTTTTGAGACATGGAGAGACTTGGGTGATTTCTGAATCATGTGACTGCTCAAAATTTATTTGAGTATGGAATCTCATCTGTTTATATATACTTTTTAAGGTT
Source organism: Nyctereutes procyonoides (assembly GCF_905146905.1). Taxonomy (NCBI): domain Eukaryota; kingdom Metazoa; phylum Chordata; class Mammalia; order Carnivora; family Canidae; genus Nyctereutes; species Nyctereutes procyonoides. Next base: position 389,463 of record NW_026575044.1, read on the forward strand.
AATTATTTAAAATTTTTTTATTGGAGTTCAATTTGCCAACATATATCATCTGTGTATATTTCTTATCATCACCCACCAATGCTCTTACTTTGTTAGAGTCTTTCCTACACCCTGCGGAGTGTTTTCTGTTTCCCAGTGCCTGGAGCTACTATCTCCTCCATAAGATGAAATCAGGGGTGAGAAGAGAATTACAGAAAGTGCCAGATTCTATTCTTCTGAACTGCCACCTCGCTTTCAGATGGTTTCTCCCTACAACATAACTTGGTTTCCTTGCAATGCTCTTTTGCTTTCTGACTTTGTCCTCAACTGTTATCTTAACCCTAATCAAGAGGCTCCGGAAGAAGAGATTCACAGTCATTCTTAAGGAGTGGGTTCATCAAGAAGAATATTCATCCTCTGCAAAAACAGTTTCTGGAAACATTTCCCCATTAAAAAAAAAAAAAAAAGACAACAGCAAAGAAGAGTCATCCAGAACACTTACCTCGTTGGCACAGAGAAGATACCCTGACAAATGATTTCGCAAAGCAAATACAGTGTCTGCCTCAAAAAAAAAAAATTTTTTTTTTCTAAACTCAAACGCTTTGTTCTAAGAGGAAAACAAGGGAAAGGGGACTTTGATCAAGTGGCCTCAGCGTGAGACACAGCCGTTCGCCTGCCCCATCATCCCGGTGACAGCAGAGAGCGTCCCACTCGCTGGGCGTAAAAAGTTGTGCTGCACAAGAGCTGGAAACTTCCGTGGTCTCAGGGGAGGGCTAAGTGACGAATTAGAATACGGGCTTTGGATTCGAAGCGCATCAGCGACTTCTGCCCCTTTCCCCACCCTCCTCGACGTCACAGTCCAGGCACAGCCTGAAACTTCGCGGAAGGCTTAAGCGGCTGCCCTTCTCGCGGCGGCCTGCAGAGGGCGCCAAAGCCACCGCGGCGTCGCAGCCCTTCCCGAAACGGGCGTTCTGCCGGCCAAACTCTCGCATCAGGAGTCTCTTTTTATTTTGTTTTATATTGTATTTCGTTTCATTTCATGACATTTCATTTCATTTATTCATGAGAGACACACACAGAGAGAGGCGGAGACACAGGCAGAGGGAGAAGGCGGCTCCCTGCACGGAGCCGCATGTGGGCCTCGATCCCAGAACCCCCGGGATCACGACCTGAGCCAAAGGCAAGACGCTAACCCCTGGGCCACCCGGGTGTCAGGACTCTTCTTGAGCCATCGCAGGAGTGGGCCGGAGGAGAAAGCAGTTTAGGTGACTGTCACTCATCAAGTTCTTTCATGTCTAGAGCTCTCTAAACCCAGGAATATGATTCTAAAATCCGGAATTTATAAGGGATTTAAGCAATGTCATCCTTTTAGAAAGAGTCAGCAGAAGGAGCTGGTAAAATGAGTTTGAGAAAGCCTAAAATTAGTTTTAAATATTAGCCTAGGGCACTGGAAAAAAAGAGTAATTACAGAAGCAACAATAGAATACTAAATAGGCACCATCTTTTTTTCTTTTCTTTTTTTCTTTTCTACTCTACTGAGTGGTTGGAAGGCAGCCATCATACATTCATTGAATAGTTATCGGATCCGGAGCATCAAGGCAAATGCCCACAGGGGTCAGGAAAATAAGTCAAAGGAGGAGAGGGCCCGGTACTGATTGACTGGAAAGCACATCTCTAGTCTGTTAGCTTCAGGGAAATGGTGCTATTTGAGAGCATGAGCCCAAATTGCAATTTTAGGATCTTTTCAATAGAAAATGAAAATCCAAATTTTTATATGAAATCTTCTGTTTGTAACAAATTAGTTTTTTTCTTTTGAAAAGTATTAAGCTCACAGAAAATTGGAAAGGACAGTTTTGTTAACAAACATCAGTGTATCCCTCAGCCATTAACCTCTTGGTACATTTTTCTTTCTCTCTTCACACACACACACACACACACACACACACACACACACACATCTGAGTGTAGTGTTTAGACACCAGGATGCCATCAGTATATTCCAGTATGTACCTCACAAGAATAGGGGCATTCTCCCACACAATCACATTACCATTACCACACGTAGGAAAACCGGTATAAATTCAATAATACCATCCAACATACCTGGTCTACTTTCAGATTTCTCCAGTTGTCTCCAAAATGTTATTATTTTTTAAAGATTTTATTTATTTATTCAAGAGAGAGGCAGGCTCCATGCAGGGAGCCCGATGTGGGACTTGATCCCAGGACTCCAGGACCATGCCCTAGGCCGAAGGCAGGCACTAAACCGCTGAGTCACCCAGGTGTCCCCAAAATGTTCTTATCCAGTGGCATACCAGAGCTGGCTTGTACAGTGAGAATGTGTGCATCTCTTCCAGTATCGCAGTAGCTTGACATTGGTCAGGGTGGGAATATTTATAACATGGAAATTGGCAATTACAGTAAGTCTGGGATCCTCACTCCCCAAGGCTAGTTTATTATTTATTTACACCCCCTTTTTTATTTAACAGCTTTATTTTTTATTTTTTTTTATTTAACAGCTTTATTGAGGTATATTTGATACACAGAAAAACCCTACATATATTTAATGAGTGTAACTTGATGAGTTTGGATGCATATAGTACACTTGTGAAACCATCACCACAATCAAGATAATAAATATACCCATCACTTTCTGTAAGTTTCCTCATGCCCTTTTGTTTGTTTTTGGTAAGAATACTTGATGTAAAATCTACTCTTTTAACAAATTTTTATGGGCACAATATGTATTTTATTTAAATGCACTATGTTGAAAGGCAGATTGCCAGAACTTATTAATCTTGCAGAACTAAAACTTCATATACATTGAATAACTCCTCATTTTCTCCTGCTCCCAGTTTCTGCTTCTTTGAGTTTAACTGTTTTAGAGAAGAATCGTACAGATTTGTCTTTTTTTTTTTTTTTTTAAATAGGCTTAAGGACCAGAGTGGAGCCCAAAGTGGGGCTTGAATGCATGACTCTGAGATCAAGACCCAAGATGAGATCGAGAGTTGGAGGCTTAACCTACTGAGCCACCCAGGCACTCGCAGATTTATCTTTTTGTGACTGGCTTATTTCACTTAGCATAATGTTGTCTCCAGATTCATCAATGTTGTCACATATGGTAGGATGTTTTCTTTTTTATTTTCTTTTTTTTTCTCTTTTCTTCTCTCTTCCTTTTTCTTTAATAATAAATTTATTTTTTATTGGTGTTCAATTTACCAACATACAGAATAACACCCAGTGCTCATCCCGTCAAGTGCCCCCCTCAGTGCCCGTCACCCATTCACCCCTTCCACCACCCCTAGTTCGTTTCCCAGAGTTAGGAGTCTTTATGTTCTGTCTCCCTTTCTGATATTTCCCACACGTTTCTTCTCCCTTCCCTTATATTCCCTTTCACTATTATTTATATTCCCATGATTCCCCAAATGAATGTGCTGAAAAATATTCCATTTTGGTAGTGTATAGCATATTTCCTTCATCCATTCATCTGTCAAGATCCCTATTTCAATTCTTTTGGATAAATATCCAGAAGTGGGATTGCTGGATCATATGGTCGTTCTACTTTTAATTTTTTAGGAACCTCCATGCTGCCCCATTTTATTTTGCCACCATCAGTGTAAAAGGATTCTATTTTCTTCACATCTTCACCAATACTTGTTACTTTTATTGTGTTTTTGATAATAGCCTTCCTAACAGGTAATATTTCATTGTTGTCTTGATTTGCATTTCGTTGATGATTAGTAATGTTGGGCATCTTTTTTAAAAAATATTTTATTTGTTTATTCATGAGAGACACAGAGAGAGAGGTAGAGACATAGGCAGAGGGAGAGGCAGGCTCCCTGTGGTGAGCCTGATGCAGGACTCAGTCCCAGAATCCCAGGATTGTGCCCTGAGCTAAAGGCAGATGCTCAACCCCTGAGTCACCCAGGTGTCCTGAGAACTTTTTAAATGTATCTGTTGGGCATTTGTACATCATTTTTAGAGAAATTTCCATTCAAGAACTTTGCCCATTTTGTAATCAGTTTATTTGGGTCTTTCTTTTCTTTTCTTTTTTCTTTTCTTTTCTTTTTTTCTTTTTGTTGTTTTCGCTATTAGGTTGTAGAAGTCTTACTTTGGATATTAACTCCTTGTTGGGTGTATGGTTTGCAAATATTTTGCAAATATTCTGTAGGTTGTCTTTTCATTCTGTTGATTGCTTTCTTTGCTGTGAAGAAGGTTTTTAGTTTGATGAAGTCCCACATGTCTGTTTTTGTTTTTGTTGTCTGTGCCTTTGGTGTTATATCCAAGATATCATTGCCAAGACCATTGTCAAGAGGATTTTTTCCTATGTTATCTTTTAGGAGTTTTATATTTTTGGTCTCATGTTTAAGTCTTTAATCCATTTTAAGTTGGTGTGTGTGTGTGTGTGTGTGTGTGTGTGTGTGTGTGGTGTGAGATAAGGGTCTGATTTCATTCCTGTGCAAGTGGATATCCAATTTTCCCAGCATCATTTGTCAAAGAGACTATCTTTTCCTCGTTGTGTGGTTTTGGCAGCCTTGTTGAAGATTAATTTCTGGGCTCACAACTCTGTTCTGTTGGTCTATATCTGTCTTGATGATGGCACTATCTTGTTTTAATCACTGTAGTTTTGTTCTAACTGGGGTTTTTTTTTTTTTTTTTTTGAATCTTTAGGGTTTTCTCTATGTAAGATCATGTCATTTGCAAACAGATTAATTTACTTCTTACTTTACAACTTGGATGATTTTTATTTCTTTTTGTTGCCTAATTGGTCTGACTAGGACTTCTAGTATTCTGTTGAATGTAAGTGGCAAGAATGAACATCCGGCCTTGTTCCTGATCTTAAAGGAAAAGTTTTTTTTTTTTTTTTTGCCATTGAATATGATGTCAGCTATGGGCTTTCATAAATGACCTTTAATATATTACGATGAATACCTTCTGTACCCAGTTTGTTGAGAGTTTTAGTCATGAAAGTGTATTGAATTTTGTCAAATGGTTTTTCTGCATCTATTGAGATGATTACATGACTTTTATCCTTCATTTCATTAATGTGGCATATCACGTTAACTGATTTGCATATTTTGAACCACACACCACTCTTTATAGTTATAGTTTCCTAATTAAACAGACCATCAAAATTTACAGATTGCACTTAGCTGTGAGGTCTTTTTGGTTTGCCCTATTCTATAACAGTCTTCTAGGCTCCAAAAGCCCAATTTAAGATGGGTCAGTATTATCTAGTTTGCTATTGCTGGAACTGTTCTTCCGAAACAGTCTTTTAATTAGTTTCTTTACTTTCATTTGTTCCCCTATCATTTATTCTCCAGAATTATCTTTTAAAATCATGAATCAGATCATGCTGCTCTGATATATAAAAGCATTTGCTGAAGAGAATGTGTGGTCAGGAAGTGTTTTTTAAAAAACAGGAATATTATGCCATATTTATATATTGTGGAGAATTGCCCAGGAAAGAGGGAAAGAACAACTTGGAAGAGAAATTGAATACATTATAGGAGAGATGTTCTTGGGTAAGTGTGAAAGGACGGAATCAGGACATTGGCAGGAATTGCCCTTCAGAGCGTAGGTAGTCACCCTTAGTAACAGGAAAGAGTATATGGGCACACCTGCAGGTGGCTTGGGAAGTGTGGTGAGGGGAACCTGATGATGCTCTCTGCTAATTGTCACTATTTTCTCATCTGAGAGTGAGCTAAGAAGGAAGTGGTGGAGGATGTGGTGAGAGGAGACGGTATAAAATAGTCATCTTAGGAGATCAGATTGGGGAGGGAAGAAATTAGAACAACCTAAGAGGGTTTGGAGGCAGTAGTGTCGGCATGAATCGGAGAGTGATCTGTTAGGCTGAATGTTTTTCCTCTGCTTAAGGTCAAGTGCTCAGGTGGAGGTTTGACATCTGTAGTGAGTTGACTTTTGACCAGAGTTGGAGTCCTGCCATATGACTATGTGAACGATAGGGGGCAGTGAGTTGCATGCACATGCAAGCATGATATTACCGAATCACGAAGTCTAGATTTTTTTTTCAACATAGTGATTTGATGATTACATACATTGCAAAATACTCACCATAGGCAAAGTTATACAAAGTTATTATGATATTATTGATTGTATTCCCCATCCTGTACCTTTTTTATCCTCATGACCTACTTATTTTATAACTGGAAGTTTGTAGCTCTTAATTCCTTTCTCCTATTTTGCCTATCCTCCCACCTCTCTGCCCTGTATTTATGAGTCTGCTTCTGGATTTTGTTTTCTTTGTTGTTGTTTTGTCTTGTTTATTTGTTATTTAGATTCTACATATAAGCAAAATCATATGGTATTTGTCTTTTTCTACAGTCCCTACATTCCTTTAGATGCATTCCAGTGAATTTATTGAACTCTCAACTCTTTTATGGCCTTCATGAGTAGACATCTCATCCCTTTCTCTCTTTCCCCCCATCTTGTAAAAAGAGCATAAAAGACCACTGGAAATAATCAATTTCTAGGTTTTTTCTTTCTTTTTATTTCTAATCAGCTGATACCATAACAACATCATTTTAGTACAACCAAATCTTTTGTGACTTAGGGGGTTTTATTTGAGGCCTATGAAATGGTTTATTTTTCTTTATTTTTTTAAAGATTTTATTTATTTATTCATGATAGTCACAGAGAGAGAGAGAGAGGCAGAGACACAGGCAGAGGGAGAAGCAGGCTCCATGCAGGGAGCCCGACGTGGGATTCGATCCTGGGTCTCCAGGATCGTGCCCTGGGCCAAAGGCAGGCACTAAACCACTGCGCCACCCAGGGATCCCTGAAATGGTTTATATGAGAGAGAGATATGAATGCTCAGAGTGCTGCCGTAAACAACTCTCTTTGTAAAATGAACATGGAACTTCCCAGCAGCCTTCAAATGCACAGAAATCATGATTATCTTGCTCTAGCACTGGGAGCAGGTGGAGCTGGGAGAGGCCCAGGAATACCAGTGGTAGCCTTGGGATCAGCCAGGGAAGGATGGGAGGTGGCTTTCACCACTTGAATATAGTTCAAGGCTGTGAGGGTCATGATGTGGGAATGGAGGGACCAGAGCACTGTAAATCTACTATGTGCATCTGACAGGCCATCTGGGTACTTCTTATAAGAAAATTAGGAAAATGGCCATTAGCAAAGCCAGAAGGCTTAAGAGTTTAAGCAAGCTTGCAAAGGGAGTTGGGGATTCTTGTACAATTCGAGTTTTGGTGACTTTGAATGTTCGATCCCATTGAGTCAAGATCGCATTTCTGGCTCCTTTCCATTTCCCTGGGCCAGTCAAGCGGAACTGGTACGGTGTGCATGGGCCAAAGAAGATGGTCAAAGCCAGGCGTGGGTCCGTCAGGAGCAGTGAGAATAGGTTGGGTTTTGCATTGATATTGGTCAGGAGTTCATCTATGTATGTGATGTAATCTGATTGTAAAGCTTTGCAGTAGCACAAGCCAAACCTTTATAAAAGGAAAATTGGGGATAAAGAAGACAAAAAGATAAAATAATGATAATCCAGAACAAGAAAAAGTGCCAAGAGTAAACAGTGACAATAGAAAATTTGAAATGGTTTGTGTATTCTTCCCTCAAAGCCCACAGCTGTCTAATGGTTTTGTTGTTGTTGTTGTTTAAATGTATGAGTTCCTTGACAAGATACTCTATAGGCATGGTGCTCCACATGCTCATAATGCAGCTAGTATTTCTTTAGTTCTTTTGTCATATAATTAGCAATTTCTAGAAAAAAATTTTTAAATAAATAATTTCACTCTTCCTAAATTTTTCTAAAACTCAGTTTTGTTAGATTTTTTATAATGTGAAAGTCCACAAGAACCCCTAATGCTGGTATCAGGCCCCAAAATCACTGACTGACTTATGTGACAAGAAGCCTTTCCATTGTGCAGTTCTTTTTATTTTAATTTTTTAAAATTAATTAATTAATTAATTAATGATAGTCAGAGAGAGAGAGAGAGAGAGAGAGAGAGAGAGGCAGAGACAGGCAGAGGGAGAAGCAGGCTCCATGCACCGGGAGCCCGATGTGGGATTCGATCCCGGGTCTCCAGGATCGCGCCCTGGGCCAAAGGCAGGCGCTAAACCACTGCGCCACCCAGGGATCCCCCCATTGTGCAGTTCTAATTAATTATCTATGTTATAGCAGAATTCCATAATGGAGATCAAATCATGTTCCAGGTTGAGGGTGAAATAGAGACATCTAGAATGTTTTCATTATTTTGGGATTTAGCGCTTTGACAAGGATAGAGCAACATGAAGTTTGAAATTATATATAAATTAGAGAAGTGATAAAAATTCTTAAATGCTGTGACTTTCAAACTTTCTTTTGGTCTCAGAAATCATTTTTTAAGTGAAAATTTTGATTAAAACCCAAAACAGATAAACAGTAAATCAGATAAAACCAGGGATGTTTTAAATGGTTTAGGAGTGAGAATGGGTGGAGGGGGAGGCTAAGACTCCCTTCTTTGCTGGCCACCTCCCCTCTGTAATCCCTGGCCCTTGAGTACCAGTCAAAGAGCAGAGCATAAGTGGAAACCTCTCCTCTAGGGGACAGGGTCAACAAAGTTATTCTGACAAAAGGCCAGATGGTAAGTACATTAGGCTTTGAGGGCCGTATTATGGTCTTTGTCTCAACTACTCAACTCCCCTGTTGTAACTCAAAAGCAGCTATACACAATCTGTAAGTGAATAAGTGTGGCTATGTTCTCATAAAACTTTATATTTGGCCACTGTGGTTTAGGTTTCATATAATTTTCACATATCATAAAATATTCTTCTTTTATACCACCCATTTAAAAACATAAAAGAAAAATTCAAGTTGTCGTCAGATTTGGCCCTCAGGCCATAGTCTGCAGAATCTTGCTCTAGAGTAGCAATCTGAATAAAACAATAGAGCTGGATACGGATTTGTTGAATGAATGAGTAAGCAGACCCTTCTGGCATCAGAGGGAATGAACACAGCTCTTTGACTGATTGAATAAGGTGTGGAATAATGTATCTGGGAGATGAGAGTTGATTATATTTGGTTTTGAATCCAGACTCCATGTGGTATTGGATAATCATGGTCTGAAGTGACGATCTGGGGACACTTAAACTTCTCAATTCCCTTTGTTCCCTCTTCCCTTAACAGGCTATCCTAGATTTTTTCCCCCTAAATCTCAGGTGTTCTTTTTCCTCCAGTGTAACTCACCTCTGTCTGCTATTGTTCTACCAGTTTGAGTTATGAATCAAAAAAGATGTGTAAGTAGTTGACTTGGTTAACTTACCCACTGGGTTTGTTTTCTTTTCTTGCGTTAACTTCCTCTGTCATGGCACTTTGTGGTGGTAACTTATTTATACCTATGAAATATACAAACAAGAAGGACAATTTAACTGCTTTCATGGGTGAAGATGCTTTACTACTGCTCATCTTTTATTTTTAGTACCCAATGACTTGTCTGTTCTTCTGGCAATAAATGTTAGAAGCCTATATGAATTGGTGGTATATAACGCTACCTGGTAATAATGCTATCACCCAAAAAGTTGTAAACATATGGTCATCTCACTACTTATTTAATACAACAAAACCTCACAATTGAATTTTCTTACTCAATTGAAATTTTACATTTTCATTGAACCTGTTGATTCAGTGAAAATAACAGGTAGACACAACTTCTATTTTGTGGCCCCTGATTTATCTTTTGTGCTGGTAATGGCTAAGATTCATTACAGTAGCATAATTCCATAAAGAATAGAATGAATCCTGCTTTTAAAGATTCTGTGGTGTTAGATAGGAGCTGGGGATGGTCTCAAAATTTCCAATATCCCAAATAACATGGCAAACCATAGACATGTGCCCCGTAGTTTCTCATGCACATACCTTTCAGGACTCGAACAGCCCATCGTGCTTGTGTTTCTCCTGTGGGTATCATGGAGCCTAAGGGTTTGATGAGGCCAATGACAGCCAGGGTTGGCTTTGGCAGATGCACAGGGAAGATGTACTTGTACAGCGATGCCTGGCCATTTTCAACTTTGACTACAGTCTCATCAAGGAAGGGGAAAGCAAAGGTGTATCCAGTGGCAAAGACGATGATATCAATGGGCTCTTCCTTTGGGGTGTTGTTAAATACAACAGAATTTTCCTTCACCTCCTTTATGCTTGGCTTTATGAGCACTTTTCCTGTGATGATACAGCCTGGAAGCTCATCATTTAGCACAGGCTCTCTCAGCTGTATCCTAAACAGAAATGTGGGCAGGGAAGAGATCTGCCAGTGACCAGTGTGGCCAGCTCTCCCTCCCCCTTCCCTTCTCTTCTTCATTCTGGGACTCTCCCCTTGTCCAGGCAGGAGGTGCCAGTCATGGGAGAAGTTACCTCTATGGGAGGATTCATGCATGTCCAAGAAGAATGATGAAATGTGCTTGCCATTTACTAGAGTTTGGAAGCCTGTGGAGAAGGGGGTCAGAGCTTTCTCTGGCTCCTGTTTCCCTTGCTGAATTTCAGCACTCAGTTATCACTGTCATTAGAGATAGGGCAGTGCTGAAGGACTACAGGGGAAGCCGGGGACTTCTACATCTGCTGAGGACTCCTGGGAGCTCTCTCCTCCTGGGAAGCAATTGTACAAAGAAAGCATGCATGTGTTTAATAGGAACAAGGGCAGCATTACCTTCTTATGCCTATGCCTTTGGAATCACTAAGCAAATGCTTTGTGAGATGATTTTAAATAAGCTGAGCCATTTTGAGCTTATGGTGAATGCATGGAAAGAGACGGTGTGTCAAAGTGGAAAGAATACTAGAATAGGTGGGAGGAAGGGTGGCTTCTTGTCCTAATGTTTATTCTTAAGAGAGCTTGAGGAAGTCATTTGGTCCCAACTGGCTTTTATTCATCTGTAAAATAGGGTTACTGACACTTGCCATCCTTAGTTCATTGGGGAGGATGAAGAGCATATGAAATAGTATATATGCAAAAACTTTGGAAATGATAAGTGATTAAATCCAAGAGTGAAGGGATTATAGTTCTTTAGGCTCATTTCACATCTTCTAATTTTATGTGATTAAATAAAATTCTTTATGGTCCCACAGCTACCATCCAGGTAAGACAAAGCTATGGTAGACACAGCTCTGGTGCCAAGAATCAGAACACTTGAGGGGCTTGGAGGTAGGAGGTGGAAGAGGGCAGGTAAGTTTTTCTTCATATTCAATCAAGTTGTGTTATTGCCTGATTTGGATATTTCAATAGAAGGATCAAGGTTCCTTCTTCCTAATAGCCCTCAGCAGATACACTATATTTACCTGTCTTCTGGTACTAAGCCATAATTTGCATGATTGAACCAGCTGTTCATCTTCCTTGCCATCAACCACGTCACAATTGGAGTTGGGAGAGCATTTCTGAACATGTTCTGAAATCGAGTCATGAACACCATGTCCCATGGGTACCCCGAGTCAAAGACTCGGCTCATCACCCATGCCCCTCCAGTGGTGCTGAGGAACACCTGGGAGCAATCAAAGAAGCCACTCAGTTTGACACACTGCACAGGGTTGGCTTTGCCAGAAATTCAGGAAGTCTCATGATTAGAATGATATCCAAAAGTCTGCCACCCTCAAAATACATCCTCAACAAGATAGTTTTGGCTCTTCCCTCTCCCGTTTTAAAGTTATTCTTTTGATATCATGGTTTGAGTATCTAGAGTATTAAAATGCCTGAGAACATATGATTGAGAACTTATTGTCTGCCAGACACAATGACAGTGAATGAGATACTGTGACAACTCAGGGGGATTGAAAGTCTCATGTGAAAAACAATGAGCAGGTGGTTACAATTTTGTAGGTAATAAGAACAGGGCATGGCAGCAGTTGAAAGTCATCTACAAAGAGTTTCAGTAGAAACCATTGTTTGAATTGACAATAAAGTTCAGTAATACAATTAGTGAATTCTTTTTTTTTTTGTTTTACTTTACAGATTGACTGAGTTTACCAGCTGACTAAGTTTGAAATTTCCAATAATTAGAGAAATATAAATAGTAATATGCTACCCACATATAGTGGTCATAGTCGGTGAGACTGTTAATTTTTATTTCAGGACCTCCTTTCCCTTCTTTTAGGATAACTCCACCAAACTGCTAAATCTCTCCAAATCAATCAACCAATCAGGTTCCTTTTTGAAAGTCCTCAAAAGGAATGTTAAAGTCACACACTCCCAATCCTTTTTCTTCATGGCTATTTTCACTCTCACTGTTAGTGACCTAATTATCTATACTTATTTAGTTGGCGTCTGTGCCCCCCATGACTCTATGCTTCATGATGTCAGAAATCTTGTTTTTACTGTGTTCTTCAGTGTATCCCCAGTGCCTGGCACCACATTTGGCACATCAGAAGCCAACAACTAATCTGTATTTGTTGAGGAATGTTAATTACAATTATTACATAAATTCATACTAGGGAGAGACCACTGTGTTGGGGTGAGATAGTTGGGGATGTACACGGATTGTAGTAAAGGAGAAAAGGCACCAGAGAAGGGAGGAGTATGGTATGAGCAAAGGGGAAAACAGACGCAGAATCAGAAAGGGCTCAAAGTAGTGGGGGATAAAGATGAAATGGCAGATTTGAACCAGATTAAGGAGAACCCTATAATGCAGGGCTAATCCATCTGCAATTTATTATTTGTATTTTCTTTTGTGTTGCTTATTTTATTATTTTAGTAAAATGAGTTTCCCTGCACATTTTGGCAGGAGCATGGAGCCAGCATAGCTTTCTTAGCTTTCACTGTTTTTGCAAAGTGATCAAAAGTGGCCTGTGCTTTCTCAGATCTGCTTCCTCTGCTGCTCTCTCCCACTTTTTATTTTTTTGGCTGAGTATAATTGACTTTTTTTTTAAGTAAGGGGAGTTATTAGAAGTTTTTAAACATGAGAGCCTCATAATGAAAAGTGGCTTCTCAGAGGATTTGTTTGTTGGTGTTAGGGTATCTGTATGGATTGCCACGTGTGGGAGGAGGGACTGGACATTTAGGGATGTGGGTAGTATTAGGAACAGGTGCTTCGAGTCAGAGGGACTTGCACTTGAAGACTGGCTCTGCCATCTGCTAGTGGCACAACTTCAAGCATGCTACTTAGCTTCTATAAGCCTAAGTTTCTTCATTTATAGTCAAGGGTACCGATATGATAGTACCTACTCCAGTGGCTTCTTTTGATGAGTGGTTGAGATCGTGCAGTAAAGCATTTATTGAAGTGCTTGACACAGAGGAAGCCCCAGTAAATATGAATTATTTCTACAATTATTATTAGGAGGACAGTGCAGTAGCCTCAGTGTGAGGTAGTATGGACCTGCTGAGGGTAGTGGTGGTTAACAAGGAAAGGAGGGAGCAAATGGGAAATCTTAGCAAGGAAAAGGATAGGATTTTTTCACCTATGGGATTAGAGAAGACAAAGGTGTCTCCTATAGCTCTTGTTGGATGACTGGGAACATGACAAAAATAGGAAGTCAGAGAAGTTGGTCTTGGAGGAAAAATGACACTTCAAATTTGCAGTAAAATTTACAAACATATAAGAAAAAAAAACACTTGAAAAATCTGTTTTTTGCATGTGTGTGCTTTAGGCATATTTCTTTCTTTTATCATTTTTCACTGTTTGCCTGAGGCACGCACCTTAAGATAAGGCTCTTCATTAAATAACATGAAGAATGGTACCTTTTTTGCCAGGCGGCTGGTCTCTACAGCAATGTCTGTGCCTGAATTCCCCATTCCAATCACAAGGACTCTCTTGTCCTTAAATATATCTGGATGTTTATACTGTCGGCTATGAAAGTATTGGCCTTTAAATGTATTTATACCTATAGAAAAAGAAAGTCAAATAAGGAATTTTACAGAATCAGTGAATGAAACACAAATATTGTTTCCTTAATAATTTCCTTTCGATGGATTATTTTGGTTGTTTTTAATAGCATACTCAGTTTTAAGAAAATCCAAAATATGAATACATGACTTTCTATGAAGACATAGAAATTAGTGAGTGATTATTTATTTAATGGAGGTACTTACTCCATTTAAAAGTTGGTAGAAATCAACAGGACAGTAATATTATATTTATTAATATTTGATTATATAGAACTTTCACAAGCAAGGAGCAAGAGCAGAGAAGTTAAAGGAAACTATGAATCAGTTCCTCTATTCAGCAAAGTTTTTTTTGGCGTCTATGTGCTTGGTACTGTGCTAGTTGATATTAGTGAAATAAGATAAATGAAATGTGGTTCCTATTCAAAAAGATCCATATGGTTTGGGGGAAATTCATTGATAGTTCACTGTGGTGACTGACTATAACTCAGGCTGAATTTGCTGAGTCAACAAGAGTTGGCTCAAAGAAAAAGGGATTATGTTAGTCACACTGGGGTTTAGATCTACTGTTTTAACTGGAGAGGGAGAAATTAAGGAGTCAATCCCATTTACAATTGCACCCAAAAGCATAAGATACCTGGGAATAAACCTAACCAAAGAGGTAAAGGATCTATACCCTAAAGGATCTATACCCTAAAAAACACTTCTGAAAGAAATTGAGGAAGACACAAAGAGATGGAAAAATATTCCATGCTCATGGATTGGAAGAATTAATATTGTGAAAATCTCTATGCTACCCAGGTCAATTTACACGTTCAATGCAATCCCAATCAAAATACCATGGACTTTCTTCAGAGAGTTAGAACAAATAATCTTATTTTTTAAAAAAGATTATTTATTTATTTATTCATAGAGACACACACACAGAGATTGAGAGATTGAGAGAGAGAGAGAGAGAGAGAGAGAGAGAGAGCAGGCACCATGCAGAGAGCCTGATGTGGGACTCGATCCAGGGTCTCCAGGATCACGCCCTGGGCTGCAGGCAGCACTAAACCGCTGCACCACCGGGCTGCCCTAGAACAAATAACCTTAAGATTTGTGTGGAATCAGAAAAGACCCCGAATAGCCAGGGGAATATTGAAAAAGGGGCATGCCAGATTTCAAATTGTAATACAAAGCTGTGATCATTAAGACAGTGCGGTACTGGCACAAAAACACATAGATCAATGGAACAGAATAGAGAATCCAGAAATAGGCCCTCAACTCTATGAAACTAATACTGGAAAAAGCAGGAAAGACTATTCACTGGAAAAAGGACAGTCTCTTCAATAAATGTTGCTGGGAAAATTGGACAGCCACGTGCAGAAGAATGAAACTAGACCATTCTCTTACACAAAGATAAAATGGATGAAAGATCTAAATGTGAGACAAGAATCCATCAAAATCCTAGAGGAAAACACAGGCAACACCCTTTTTGAATATGGCCACAGCAAATTCTTGCAAGATACATCTATGAAGGCAAGGGAAACAAAAGCAAAAATGAACTATTGGGACTTAAGATAAAAAGCCTCTGCACAGCAAAAGAAACAGTCAACAAAACTAAAAGACAACCTACAGAATGGGAGAAGATATTTGCAAATGACATATCAGATAAAGGGCTAGTATCCAAGATGTATAAAGAACTTATGAAACTCAACAGCAAAGAAACAACAATCCAATCATGAAATGGGCAATAGATATGAACAGAAATCTCACAGAGGAAGACATAGACATGGCCAACAGGCACATGAGAAAATGCTCCGCCATCACTGGCCATCAGGGAAATACAAATCAAAACCTCAATGAGATACCACCTCATACCAGTGAGAATGCTGAAAATTAACAAGGCAGGAAACAACAAATGTTGGAGAGGAGGTGGAGAAGGGGGAACCCTCCTGCACTGTTGGTGGGAATGTGAACTGGTGCAGCCACTCTGGAAAACTGTGTGGAGGTTCCTCAAAGAATTAAAAATAGACCTGCCCTACGACCCAGCAATTGCACTGCTGGGGATTTACCCCCAAAGATACAGATGCAGTGAAACGGCAGGATACCTGCACCCCAATGTTTATAGCAGCAATGTCCACAATAGACAAACTGTGGAAGGAGCCTCGGTGTCCATCGACAGTGAATGGATAAAGAAGATGTGGTTTCTGTATACAATGGGATATCACTCAGCCATTAGAAATGACCAATACCCACCATTTTCTTCGACGTGGATGGAACTGGAGGGTATTATGCTGGGTGAAGTAAGTCAATCAGAGAAGGACAAACATTATATGGTCTCATTCATTTGGGGAATTGTATACTTTTTGGCACTTACAGGTTGTTTGGAACAAATGAAAATCAAAAATTGGGAGAAAGTGCTGGTTAGAAAAAAAATTCCTTTTACCTTACAACTTTATTTAATGGAGGAACTGTAAAAATTCATTCCTGGACCAAGCCAGTAGCAGGATGGCTCCCATAAGATAAATTAAGGTCAATTTCAGAAAATGATGTACCTGGAAAAGAGTCCAGTGGCAAATGTGGGTTAGTAAGGAAACCAGTGCAGACCATGACAGCATCAAAGATGGCAGACTCTTGCTTTCCTTCATGCTGAGTGACTACCTCCCATTGGCCGGTGACAGTAAAATCTGGGCATTTTGTTACTTTGCAGACTTTAGTCTGAAAAAAAGAATCATAGTCACAATTGTCAAGTTTCTAGTAAGGGCTTTCTGGCCAGTGTACCAGTTGACATTTCAAATGTTCTAGAGCACAGACTAAACATAATTAATAAGCATAAACTTAGAAATTGAATTGAATTATCAGATTAACCATTATTTTCTAAATGGAAGTATTCTAAGCTTAGAGTTGTGGTGGAATATTTACGGGAAATGATGAGACCCAAAAAGTATTAGTGATTTGCTCCAATTCTCACAGTAAGAATCATGGTCTTCTGATGTCTTTTTCATTATTCTTTCTGTTGTAAGAAAGAATATTTCATTATTCTTTCTGTTGTACACCTAGAGCTGTACTTTAATAGGGGCATGGATAATATAAATTGAAAATATAAATTTGGTCTTGAGTATCTTACCTTATGAAAGGTCCTATAGAGTATATTGCCGAAATTTTCCCAGATTCAGAGAATGATTGAGAAATGCTAATTTTATGGCCTCAATGTTCTGGGAGAAGTCCAAATTTCAGTCTATTTTTTGTTTTAGTCAAGTACATATATATTAATGGGTGTGAGGTTCTGATTAAGAAAATATTTAAAATAAATGTATAAGTCAAACTTAAGGCATAAATGCTCCACTGGCCAAGAGACTTTGCTGCCTTTCTTTTTCAGTTTTCAGAGAAGACAGGGTGTCTCAAGTCTTTCCTAATGGGGTCAGTATTTGGATAATATTTGAAGTGCTTGTTGGATTCCAACATTGGTATTAGGAAATCTTCCTTTTTTATTTTTATTATTTATTTATTTTTTTATTATTTATTTATGATAGTCACACAGAGAAAGAGAGAGAGAGAGAGAGGCAGAGACATAGGCAGAGGGAGAAGCAGGCTCCATTTACCAGGAGCCCGACGTGGGATTCGATCCCGGGTCTCCAGGATCGCTCCCTGGGCCAAAGGCAGGCGCTAAACCACTGCGCCACCCAGGGATCCCGAAATCTTCCTTTTTTAAATAAAAGTTTGCAATTAATTAAAAATTAATTAGTTTTTAAATAGAATTTACTTTCATCTTAAAAATAAGAACTGTTTGTAATGAAAAATTTGGAATGCACAGAGAGGAAAGAAATCTCTTATAGACAGCTACTTGTATGTAGTTTCTTAAAACTTTGGTGAACATCTAGTTTTAAACATTTTTTCAATTATTTTATTTTTTAAAATGGTTTTATTTATTTATTCATGAGAGACAGAGAGAGAGAGCTCCCACTGAGCAGGGAGCCTAATGTGGACTTGATTCCAGGACCCTGGGATCATGACCTGAGTCGAAGGCAGACGCTTAACTGACCGAGCCACTCAGGTGCCCTTCAATTATTTAAAAACAGGCTTGGGGCAGCGTGTAGTAAAGGAGTGCTTCAGATTCAGAAACTCTGATGCATTAAAAAATAATTCTGTGGATCATGTCCATTCTCTGTGGTAGTGCTTCATTTTTATTGTGTGCCTTGCAAAATAAGGAAGTGGAATAAAATACTCTTTGGAAAACTGGAATACTTTTATTTTCTTCCAGCTTGATTGAAAGATAACTGGCATACAACACTGTATAAGTTTATTTTATTTTTTAATAATAAATTTATTTTTTATTGGTGTTCAATTTGGCAACATACAGAATAACACCCAGTGCTCATCCCGTCAAGTGCCCACCTCAGTGCCCGCCACCCAGTCACCCCCACTCCCCGCCCTCCTCAAATAAGTTTAAAGTATATGACATAATGATCTGATATATGTATATACTGCAAAATAATTACAACAACAATAAGTTTAGTTTATATCCATTACCTTGCATAGTCATAATTATTTTTCTTGTGATAAGAACTTAAGATCTACTCTCTTAGCAACTTTCAAATATACGACACAGTTAACTATATTAAGCATGCTATATGTTATATCTCCAGAATGGATTTATCTTATAACTGGAAGTCTGCACCTTTTGACCACCTAACCCATACCTCCCAACCCCCACCATTCACCTCTGGCAACCACCAATCTGTTCTGTTTCTATGAATTTGTTGTTTTTAGATTTCATATCCAAGTGAGATCATACAGTATTTGTCTGGCTTATTTCACTTAGCATAATACTCTTAAGGTCCATCCATATTGTTGCAAATGGCAGAATTTCCTCTTTTTTCATAGCTAACCAACCTTCCAGTGTGTGTGTATGTGTGTGCCACATTTTCTTTGTCCACATACCCATTGATGGACACTGAGGTTGTTTCCGTGTCTTGACTATTGTAAATAATGCTGCAATGAACGTGGGGGTGCAGATAGCTCTTTAAGATAGTGGTTTCATTTTGGTCAGTACTTTTAAGGTTGTGAATATGAATCTTATTTGCTACTAGTTTTGGTTATTCATGTTGCTTAGGAATTTATTACCATCCCCATCGGTAGCAGGGAGAGGGGGAGATCTAGGAGAAGGACAATACATGGATTTTCATGTTTCTTGGAGAGGAAAAGAAGGGGGGGAAGAGAGTGTATTCATATGCCCCCGTCCTTCTACCTTTTTCCTGTCTCTGTTCTTGGAAATGGGAAGGGAGGTGGGTAAAGCATCTGAAAAGAACAATATTCAAAGATTTTTCTATTCCCAAGGATATCTAGAAAATATTTCCTTCAAATAGAAAAGATTTCCTTCAAATAAACATGGCACAGGTCTATTCTTATAAAGGGATACTCAAGAAGAGAATACCTAGGTACTGGTAGAAGTGATCAGTGTCCCTATGTGCTTTGGTCCCAAGCTGAGAACGTGGTTTGATATTTTTAGGTCTCTTTGGATACTTCGATTAAATCATTACAAACCAAAAATTTATACACATGAACCCTTACAGAAAGTATCCACCTCCACATTTACTTAGGGTAGTTATGAGTTCTAGACGAAAAGGAATCCAGCTAGGTGTCATCAATCTTGCCAGTTCCTGATCTTGTCTACAGAACCAAGGGCTAGGCTATTGAGAGAAATGGGAAACAGGCAATACTTCCTGACTACTGACTGACGTTTTGTGTCTTACCTTGAATCGAATGCATTTCAGAAGGCTGAACCGGTTTGCATACATTTTGAGATATTCCAGGAATTGAGAATTTGGCACATAGTTTGGATAATCTTCTGGGAAAGGAAAGTCTGAGTAACAAGACATCTCCTTGCAGCTGTTGGAAACCACAGACTTGTAGAGGCTGGCTCTGCCTTCTTCAACATGTTCCTGTACAAACAATGTAAGCACATGAGTGTGTATGCATGTGTGCATGTGTGCGCACACACATGAAATGGATGTTCGTATTTAGACATTTCAAACATTGACAAATATTAAGGTTACCCTTTCTAATGAGATTTGTTATCCTGCCCTTGAGGCAGGGTGAACACTGAACACTGAATTTTATTATCAGAATTGCAATTTCATTCATTACATGTTAACAAATAAGCCCAGGATGGACTCACCTGTCCAGCTTCACATGGCATTACTGCGAAATACAGGAAAATATGGAGATAGACCAGAGCCAGAAAGTAGTATCTGGACTATGGATTGTTGCTAGGTATTTTGGTTTCACAGGGTGTTGTCGAAAGGATTATGGAGAAGGGGGTGCAGATTATGAAGACCGCACGACCATGTACATAGTGAAACACTCATTCCCCCTCCCCCCATTTTGACCTGAATAACTGGTAAATATCAATATCTCAGACAACTACCGCCAGGTTGAGTAATAAGCAGTTTTGGTATATTTAGATATTTAGTCTTTAATATACACTGCCTCTGTCTTTTGGATGTATTTTGGAGGATGTTCTGAGTTTAATGGGAATGTGGCTCTTAGTATTTTAATATTATTTGCCATTTTGGTTATGCATAGTTCTTCATTTTTTTCCTGTGATACAAAAATTAATTTTATTTGTGTGAATTAATGGAAAGATGAACATAAACTTCACACATGTGGAGGAGGGCTCATTTTGTTCCCTCAAAGGATGTGAATCTAGATCTGCCTGAAATGTATAGTGACTACAGAGAGCGAAATTATGAACATATTTTTGTGGTTTGAATTAATGTTACTGATCTCATCAACTAATGGGTTCACTATATCTTTTTTTTTTAACTTTTTAAAAAAAAATTTTTATTTTATTTATGATAGTCACCCAGAGAGAGAGAGAGAGAGAGAGAGAGAGAGAGAGGCAGAGACATAGGCAGAGGGAGAAGCAGGCTCCATGCACCGGGAGCCCGACGTGGGATTCAATCCCGGGTCTCCAGGATCGTGCCCTGGGCCAAAGGCAGGCGCTAAACCGCTGCGCCACCCAGGGATCCTGGGTTCACTATATCTTGCTTGTCTGTGGCCCCGCCTCTGACAGTCTCACTTGTCCAGAATAAATCTAGAAAAACTTACACTCAAGAGCCTAAGAGAGTTGGTTGTAAAATAGACTTTCCATACAGGCCTCCAGCCTCCACTTGAGTTAGTGGACGGAAGTGGGCTCTTTGCCTATGTATCTCTTTTCTTTTTAAAGGTTGCCACATCCTCTCCCACCCCAACGATTTCCATTGCAACCTTTATCTGTTTCCTCTTTGCCTAAGGCTGTGGTCACTGGGAGAGACAGAGTTATGCACCTCTGAAGGATGAATTAAGATCTGTGGTTTATAATCTCTGTAATCTTTGGCATGTCTCCCTATTTGGGAATGGAAGTGGTCTTCACATGTGTTTTCTGGGGTTTCTGCTGATCGCTGGTCCAATTTTGCATGATGACCCCTGATACCCAGAACACACACTAAGGATCCCCCTGTGGGCTTTCTGGTAAGTACAGCCCCTGCTAGAGCAGATACTTTAATTTGCAGGTTTGGAATTGGCCACCTGGTTTGAGTGCAGAGACACATCTAACTAGCCTTGGGTGTGTGTGTGTGTGCATATGCATGTGCGTGCACGGAGATAGGAAGAGGAGGATTGGATGCCTTTAGAAAGCTCAGGAGGTTCATAGCATGTTAGAGCTGGAAGGCCCCGTTAAGGTCACCTCACTTAGGGATTTCCTCTCAGGTGTCAGAGGTATCTCAGAGTGGTCCAGTCATCTCAAGAGGCCACTGTGTCAAGAAAGGGCTGCAGAATGAAGGTGGGTGGTTTTTCCTGCTTCCCAGCCCCCTAGCCTTTTTTCAACCTGGTTTCAAGTTCTCATTTAATAAATGAAACAACGGGGCTGGAATGCCTTTTTAATTGGGCAGCTGCTGGATCACCCTCTTTGCCATCCTTTAGATGTCCTGTCATGGGCTTCACAATATGTGTTCACCACTGCCTCTATTTTTCTTACTTTTCCACTCCTTCTTCACCCTCCACAGATGCTGCATTTTCCTGACAGCATTGCAGGGTCTGACTTTGGAGATCATGCATCTTCCTTCCTCTCTACCTCAATGTTTTTCTTCATGTTCACTTTTCCATTCCCCCACCTTCCCCCCACCGTCTTAGAGGAGGTTGTGCCTCTCCACTTTTCTGAGGCAAACCCTTTCATGTGCCTATAACTCCACTCCTTTCCTTTTCTGCCAGGATCTCATCCCAGTTTGGGCTCACATATGTAATGGTTTCAACCATCCTTACCTACTCTTTCCCATTACCCTGGCGGCAGTCTGAGGGTAGGATGCCTCTTTCTCATTTCTGTGTTCCCCTGGGCCTTGCGCGCAGGCATTTGACCTGACCAAGTCACACGGCCAGGTGTGGGCACAGCTGGATCTAGAATGCATTTCTCTTGATTCTTAGTTCAATGAGTTTCGGTGTTAATAATTAAGTGTCTGTGACCTATATAAGGTGCATTTTTCTCCAGTATCCCTAGGTTCTCTGGACTCACTTTTGCTTTGATGGAAATTACTTTAACCAGATAATTCTGCTACTTCCTCATCTAACTGAGAAGTCTCATCTTGCAAGCCAACTCCCAACTCTGATAGATTAGTCCTATATTTTTCAAGTATGTGTTAAGAAGAGTTCTGAGGCTTATCAGGGGAAGTGTATCATGCTGGATTAGCAATGTCTTTTGGAGGAGGGGAGAGTTACAGCACAGGTGTTAGATTTCCTCTATCCTAATGTGATGTTTGTACTTTGAAACATGGAAACAGATGTGCTCTTTCACCTCGTGCCCTTGGGGAAGTTTCTATGTGCTGATGGTCACATTTGGTAGTTAGGCACATCTCAAGATATGCAATTTGGGACGCCTGGGTGGCTCAGTGGTTGAGCATCTGCTTTTGGCTCAGGGCGTGATCCCGGAGTTCCGGTATCAAGTCCCGCATCAGGCTCCCTGCATGGAGCCTGCTTCTCCCTCTGCCTATGTCTCTGCCTTCTTTCTGTGTCTCTCATGAATAAATAAATAAAATCTTAAAAAAAAAAAAAGACATGCAATTCTTCTCTATGTGAGCCAAGCTGGCCTATGCTGGGAGAACTGCAACCAACTAGCAGCCTCGGCTTCTCTGGCCTTTGCTCACTGAATTAGAAAACACTTCATTCCAGTTCCAAATTCCACTCATCTATAGTGAGAGGAGTGCTACGTCTTCCTGTTAGCTCCTTACGGGCTCCGAGGCCCGGATATCTGACACCTTGCTTCTTTTCACTGTTCTTGATGGCTTTCTCATCAACACTTACTGTTCTTGTGCTCTTGAGCAGGAGGGGAAGCCGGAAGCTTGGAAGTGCTGATGCGAATACTTCCCTGGCCACGCCACGGGACTCACGGGGCTTCAGTGGCCCCAGCAGTGCCCCCGAGGCCCCCATCGGCCCAGGCCCTCTGCTTCCTCACCTCACTTTCCTCTCCAGGCTGGACTGTAACCCTGCTGAGGTTTGAGAATATTACTTTCTTTTGCTTAGGGCTTCAAAAAAGGCTCCAAACCCACATTCTTTACTTCCAATGGTTCTTGGCATAGATTGGGGCTGCCTGGAGAGCAGGACCTTGAGTAAAGAGCTCATCCTACACTGAGCCCTGTGTCACTTCACCTCAGATGGAGGAGGCCTGGGAACAGAAGCAGCTCCAAGTGGCTCTGTCTTATAGACAGAGGCTGACATTCCTGCACTGGTGGGTTCGTACTTTTGTCCGGAACACCGAGGTCCCTGGCCTTGAGTCAGACTCTGTGGTTCTGCTCCTGCGCCCCTTGTTCTAGGCTTTCTTGGCATGTCCCAACCTCTCCGTTCCCTGCCACCCTTTGGGGGCATCTTTCTTGGCCCTAGATCAAGTTTGTGAGATGGCTCATGCATTCCCCACCCAAGCTTAGGCTGTGCCCTGCTTCTTTGTTTTACGAATTTCAGAGGTCCTCCTGGCTCCCTGTTCAGCAGATGCTTCCAAGCCCTACCACCCCCGCCCCCCACCCGCCCCGGCCCAGGGCAGTCAGTGTCATGGGAGAAATTCTACTTCTTTTCACATCCGTGCAGCCTTTCCCAACAGACACATCGCACAGCCCCGAGCCCCCCACTTACGGTGAATCTCCACAGCCCCCCGAGGTCGTCACTCCTCTCAAAGCATGTGGGCTCCAGTCCTTCCTCCAGGCAGCACTTGATGGAGGCCAGGCCACTGACCCCAGCTCCCACAATTGCAACCCGCTTGGCCATGTTCTCCTGTGTGGGGAAAGCAAAGCAGAGCTTTTTATTCACCAGTGGAAGCCCCACCCCATGCTTGGCTGCTCTAGCCAACCAGGAGAGAACCAGGGAAATGAAGAAATGTGAGAAATGTTCAGGCCACTTCTTTGCCCCTGTGCCTGGTGAGCTCCCACCCCCTCACTTGGAGCTGCTGCCCAATGTTAGCATGGTTGCTGCTGAGACAGAGGGGCTGAAAGTGGACCCTTTAGTGGAGAGTTTTGCATCTGGACTGTGCTGCTGCCTCCAGCCTCCTTTCACTGACTCCAGAATGGCATGAGTAGTGACCAGAAAGAATCACCTTGTCAAGCACGTTTTTTTTTTAAATAAACATATGAAACCAGAGCTCAGATTGGTGTAGCGAACTGATGCAAGGCCACACAGCAGTGGTGAAGTGCAGTTGGGATTGGGAGCTGAGGCACCTTGGCCAATGTGGGACCTGCTATGGCGCTGCCCCCGGAGAGTCCCAGCCCTCTGGCGCTCCGTGGGGCCCAGCGCGGTCCATCCTCCTCCCACCCACAGCAGTGAACAGCTACCAGGGGAAGAGAGAGGCTGCTGTGTGTGGACAATCATCCCTCCCCTCCCTATCAGGTACTGATTCACCCCAGGGAATGTGGCCCTGTCCCTACTGGCACAGGTGGAGGATCATCTGTCCTTGGGCCACATAAGAATGCTGATAGGCAATATAGCATAGTGGTTAAGCAAGCAGGCTCTGGCAGATTGCTCGGGTTAAAGTTCAGTTCTGTCAGTTACTGCTGTGTGATCTTGGGCAAGTTAGTTAACCTCCGCGTATCACAATAATGGAGAAAACAGTGGTCGGTTCCTTGCAGTGTTTGGTGAGAATCAAGTGAGTCAACACATGTCAGTTGATGTAGAGCTGTTCCTGACACATAGCAAATGCTCAATAGATATAAGTTATTATTACTGTAAAAACATTTCCCCAAATTGGTGTCCTCTCCTGCCTTTCCCATCAGTGAGCCTCTGCTCTTTTATTTCCCATACGGTCTGGTCAATATACACGTTTAACCCTAAATCATACAATTTTAGGTGTTGTTCACTAACACGTTTTTGTGACAATTTTATCTCCTCATGTTAGTGAGTTTTTAAAGCACATAGGTCACAGAGTAGATGCTGTTTTCTTGTTTCACAGATGAGATCTTTACACAAAACTGGATACACATATTTTGCTTTTTAGGATTGGGAACCTGAGAGAGGTAGCTCCACTATAGAGACGTCACCTGCTTGCTCTCTGCGATTGATCCTATGACCAGGGAGGCACTGGGAACATAATATAACAGATGCCCAAGCAATAGCTCTTGAATGAAAGGCCCATTTTTTTTTCAAGTGTTCTTTAAATGTGTTGTAGGGCTGGTTGTTTCCCTGTAACAACTGGCTCCGATTGACTGGGGAAGAGCTGGTAAAGTCCCTTTAGGAGAAGTCATGCTCTGGATCCTAATGGACAACCTTATACAATTTTCCCCTTCCTGGGTTCTAGAGAAGTAAAGTGACCCTACATTTAGAGATGCAGCTGATGTAAAGCAATAAATGTAGGTGTTGAGGCCAGACACATTTGTTTTAAATCCCTGCTCTATCAGCTTGGCGTATAGGAAAATACCCTCCTGGGGGGCCTCACGCTCCTCATCTGTAGAATGGGACATAGTGCTATGCATTTCTGTGGGACGTAGTAGGCATTCAAGGAAGAATATCTACTCTTATGGGAAAAATGACTCTAGGACAGAAGGGGAGCATTGCACAGATAATACGATATCTGCAACTGTGTGCAGAAGCATGCTGGCCCTATAAAGACAGCAGGTCTGATGATAGCAAGATGCTCGTGTCCTCTGCAGGAGACCAGGAAACAAAGTAGTTTGTTTGGGAGCACGTGGAGCCATTTCCAGTAGCTGGACTGAGAAAGAGGGTGGGGCAATTTCCCTAGTGTGGCTCCACCAAAACTAGACATCAGCAGGGAGAGAGATCTAACTTCCCTGGAGAGACGCTAGTACATGGATATCCTGCCATATATCCAGGGCAGTGTCCCAGGCAGGAAAAATGGGCTCTTGGTATAGCGAGAACCAGTGTGTACGTACGTTTCCTTGAGTAGGATGTTGTAGGTTCAAGGACATACTGCTGAATGCCAAAGGCAGGTGCTTCACCGACTGAGCCATCCAGATGCCCCCAAAGTTCCCAATTTTTAACCATAGAGTTAGAAACTGCTGTTTTTTTCCCCCTGGGCATTTTATACTGCTTCCTCTACTTCAAAGAAGTAAAATGCAAATATATAATGTAGTGAAGTCAGATAGAGGGCTCATTTAAGTTTACTAGGATAATGTAGGGGGTCAGAACATGAGACTAGGCCTGCTATTTCCAAAATGATGCACAGAGGTGCTCTGATTAATTTAAAATATCAAGGAATGTACATGTTTATTGAGTATGGAACAAAACTGGAGGTAGTTGATAGTTTTAATGCCAGTTAGGATTGTGTTCCATTAGATGATGTCATATCTTTGCAATGCTAGATTGCTGGCAGTTGCAATGTTAAAAGCAAGTACCACATGAAAGTTGGTTAAGGTGGAATGGGGAATGAAGGGATGATATCCCATCTGATTCCAAGGATTGAGAAGTTGTATGGTGCCTAGCAGGAGCATTCACCTCATTATAAATAAGTGTGGTTATTCAAGGAAATAAAATGATTATTTTTCTTTCAATTTGTGTATTATTTTTCAAACAACTACAAAGACATAAGAACAGAAATACTTAATTTGTTTGTACCTGACTACTCATACACTATAGGGTCCCTTGAACCTAGACAGTTAGAGTCTTACCATCCAGATTTATTTTGTTTTGTTTTATTTTATTATTTTATTTTTTATGATTAATTATTTGAGGGAGAAAGAGAGAGAATAAGTGGGGGAAGGGCAGAGGGAGAAGCAGACTCCCTGCAGAGCAGGGAACCAGATGTGAGACTGAATCCCAGGACTCTGGGATCATGACCTGAGCCAAAGGCAGACACTTAAACGACTGAAACACTCAGGCACCCTATTTTGCACCCTATTTTATTTTATTTATTTATTTATTTATTTATTTATTTATTTATTTATTTATTTATTTATTTATTTTATACTTTGCTTAAAAAAATAATGTTATCTAGTAGAACACAGCCCTGATATTAATTTAATTTAATTTATTTTTTAAGTAGGTTCTGTGCCCAATATGGGACTCAAACTCATGACCTCAAGATCAAGAGTCATTTGCTTTACCAACTGAGCCAGCCAGGCATGCTGGTTTATTGGCCTGGGGACCTTACCTATTGATATCAGGAAAATGCAAGTGAACCTATATCTGAGTCTAGCACTATATCAATTAACCAGTGTTTCTTAACTCTCTCTGGTGCAACTTACCTGTATGTTTCCTAGTGCTCCATCTCTACTAGTGCTGTCAGACTTACATCCAGCCCTTTATTTATACATTCCCCATCCCTCTCTTCTTCTTCCCTCTTCTCTCTGTCTGCCTGTCTTGCTTTCTTACACACACACACACACACACACGCCATCTTGGCATAATGATACAATATCCTTAGGTAGGCTGTGCATTTCAGGACTAATCAGAGATAAGTAGATTTAGTTGGATGGTTGGCAGTTGGAGGTGCTCAAGGGTACCTCCTTAGCCCCTGAGAACAGATGAACATAAACTGGTAAGAAACTCATGTCAGAGCAGTGCCATGCTCTGCTATTCCTGTTTCCCAGAAGCCATTCCCTGCCTCCTCAAGCCCATTCCTAACCACATATGAAAAATTCTGATAGGATTAAAATTTATCTTGTCAGTTACAAGGCCATAGACATTCCCTAGGCTGGAGGAGAAACGAAGAATAATAAAAGCGGGAGACTTAGTTTCTCAAAAAAACAAAACAAACAAACAAACAAACAACAACACAGCAGTTTCTAACCCTATAGTAAATCAGATGACATTAGACTATTTGTCTACAAAAGATTTCTAAATCCTTCGAAATGTGTGGTAAATTCAGCTGGGGGTGGGATTAACAGTAGAGATCTGACAATAGAAACTCAAGAAACTTTGTCGTAGTGCCTAGAATGGAACACTTCTAACCACAGGAAGGACAGCACAGCAACATAAACTACGCAGATTCTAGAGAGGGGTTACCTCTCTCCGCACTTGTGCCAAATGTGATGATTTGGCAGGCAAACCTCCAAACTGTGTCTGACACCATGTTAGAAGGTATTATATTAATGGAAACATTTAATGAAAAATTACTGATTTCTCTAAGCATTATGAATCCAAGTTTTTCCCTTTTGATTCACTACTTAATAATATACCAGCAGTGTACTTACCCGTGTATGGGGGAAGACTTGATAGTATCTGCCTTTACGGTCCCTTGGTCCCTTTGCAAATGCGCAAGCTTTTAACACTGTCTGTACTTGGGGGCAGGGAATGATTCTCTAGTCCCTCCCAGGTCACAGACTGAGGAAGGGACACAGCGGAGGTGATTCTGTCCTGAAGCACAATAACAAAAGAGGAAATGTCTGGGCCCTACCTCTGAAATTCAAAGAAATCAGAGATTATATCTGGTTACTTAGTTTGTGTACTTACTTTATGTGTTTGGGATTCTGACAACCCCCATCAGAGTTTGGACTCTGGAGCTAGCAGAAATTGGAATGAGTGAGCATGAGCCAGTGTCAGCCTGGGAGTCTTCAGCACACAGCATGAGTGGCATCTAAGAGATAAGAAATGTTATGTAGAATTTGGGACCTAAGGTTAATCATTGTCTACATTTTAACTTGATTAATGGTAGCAGTGAAATGTTAAGAGAAATATTGACTAGGGGGTAATGATGTGGAGAACAAAGGAAAAATAAACGTAGAAAAATTAAATTTCCTTACAACTTACAGCCCATTGATGAGACAGGCAGAGGGACCTTCCTCTAGGAACTCAACTGCCTTGATCTTAATATTTGCTAGAGGCAAAATGTACCTTAGCTCAACATTAGACCACCTCCAGGATCCTGTAAGTCTTCTTTAACATATTAAAATGACCCTTTGGGGACACCTGGGTGGCTCAGTCTGTTAAGTGTCTGAATATTGATCTCAACTTAGGTTGTGAATTCAAGCCCCATGTTGGGCTCTGCACTAGGCATAAAGCCTACTTAAAAAAATCCCTTTGGACATTTTCTTTATCTCTACCCCACAAGATATATGTTGGCAATAATCCTCCAAAAATATGACCCACTGATATACATGTGAAGGTTCCCATGACTAAGGTTTTACTAGACAGCAGTAAACGACCCCTCTAGGTCCTGGAAACCTTGCTTCCAAATTCTTTAGAGACTTACACTCTCCTTACTCCCTTCCCAACTTGAAAGTATATAATCAGCCACTCCTCACAACCCTATTCAGCTCTTTCTGCCCACAGGTCCTGTCGTCATGCTTTAATAAAACCACCTTTTTTTGCACTGAAGATGTCTCATGAATTCTTTCTTGACTGTTTGCTCCCAGACCTGAACAATTTCACAATGGGTGACATGCCCTTTAGACCCACACTTGTCCCTGCAAAATAGAAATTAACTTAGGGAGTCACAGTAGCATCTTCATTGTTCATCAATTTCACTGAAATTGTCACTCATTTCAGAGGGAGAAAATAAAATAAGACAATCATGTCAACAGCCGCTACACCAAAGATTCATTTTTAAGGGTTTGATCCATTTCACATTTAGAGAGAATTGTTATTTTTAAACCATACATCACCCACATTGTCAAATTCATTTTTTAAAAAAGGTTACTTATTTATTTATTTATTTATTTATTTATTTATTTGAGAGAGCAAAAGAGGGAGAACACAGGGTAGAGTGAGAGGGAGAAGCAGACTCCCCGGTTAGCAGAGAGCCTGATGACCCTGAGATTGATCCCAGGACCCTGAGATTATGAAGGCAGACTCCTAACTGACTGAGCCACCAAGGCACCCCATTCAATTAATTTTAAAAAGACTTTTTAGGTACAGATGATTGCCCAGACATTTGGGAAATATAAATATATGGGCAGAGCATGACCTTTTGGTCCCAAGTCCTAGGTTCAAGTATTGTCTCTAAGAGTTGTTATCAGAGTAATCTTGGGAAAATTATATAACTTTTTAAAAATTAAGTTTCCTCAATTAAAATATAACATATAAGTCAGATGGCTGTCAAGGGGATGAGATGGGAGAAGCCAAGCAGAGTCTTGTACATAGTAAACACTGTGTGTGGCTGTGATGATGGTGATGATGATGTCACTGCCAGGCCAGATAAGGTGTCTTGATTATTGACTCATAATATTGAAATGACTCCCACAGGCACAGAGAGTAAACTCCACGACAGATAGGTAAGGCTGAATGAAGCAGGGGGAAGGTTCTGGAAGAATAAATTTCTTTTTCCTGATTTCCATTATAGTATAACCACACACTTAAGCTCTGTATCCAGAGGACCTTTTGTATCACTGAGTCTGTTGTTTGCTCATGAGGATTACCCTTTCCCTTATTTCTGGCTATTTAGACTTGGCATGGAGACAGCATTGTTAGCTGTGTTGACTTCAGCTGTCTTCCTGCAGCGATGAAGATGATAATATTTGGATGATTTCAAAGCTAGCTTTTACTCAGAAAGTAATCCTTCTAAACTATTATTAGTTCAAGCATGTTTTTCAAATTATTAAAAAACATTTTTAAAAAATATTTTATTTATTTATTTGAGAGAGAGAGAGGGAAAGAAAGTGAGCACAAGTGGAGGGAGGGGCACAGTGACAGAGAATCTTAAGCAGACTCTGTGCTGAGAGTAGAGTCTGACTCAGGGCTCTATCCCACCATCCTGAGATCATGACCTGAGCCAAAACCAAGAGTCAGATGCTTAACCGATTGAGCCACCCAGGTGCCCCTCAAGCATGTTTTTTTTTAAAATTTTTATTTATTTATGATAGTCACAGAGAGAGAGAGAGAGAGAGGCAGAGACATAGGCAGAGGGAGAAGCAGGCTCCATGCACCAGGAGCCCGACGTGGGATTCGATCCCGGGTCTCTAGGATCGCGCCCTGGGCCAAAGGCAGGCGCCAAACCGCTGCGCCACCCAGGGATCCCTCAAGCATGTTTTTAAAAGCCAAAAATATCTTTGACATCGAGTTGGGGACACCTACCTTAAGAGCTGGGGCTACAATTAGTGCCCAGAACCTTAGCACTCAGGCACTCACCTTGATACATACACGCATCTTTGGTAAACACGTAGTAGGTCCCCGGGCCTGACCAGGCATGTTGCTGACATCAGTAGAAACAAAGAACTTAAAATGTTGGTTGAGCATAAACATGATCATTTATCAGATTATCTCAGTTCCCATAATTAGCAAGAGATTTGTAGTAATTAAAAACGAGAACACTGGCTTTCAGTGGCATCTTTTTCTGTTAATTTTAGTGCTTATTAAAAAAAAATTTGTGCTTATTGTAAATTAGCTGTTCCTAAGGCCATGGGATAGGGAAAACTATCCAGTCCCCTTTTTGAAGTGGACCTATGCCCTAAGAAGCCAGATTGGTAGACAATACTGCTCTTCAGAAAATATTTTAGACTTTCTGCCTTCTGGGTACATGGTAAGATTGAACTTCTTGGTCTCTTAGTGTTTGGCTGGGAACATGTGACTAGTTCTGGTCAGCAAACTCTGAACCAAGGTAACACATGTCCTTTCTGGGCTCAGAGTGGTTAGTTGCCAGTATAAGACCCCAGAGTGCTTTGTCTTCAGTGTGGCAGCAGCTACGTTCAACAGGGCTGTTCCATTAGCCTTAATGCCTGCGTGACTCTGATGAGCAGAGTCTAACATGAAAGAGAAGGAATCTGTCTTACTTCAGGGTTTTGAGATTTGGGGATTGGTTTTTAGGGCACCTTACCTACCTTCTATTGATGGATGCACTAGAGGGATGTTTCTGGCTCCTTCACTGTATTTCTAAATCATCTTTTGAAGTCTTCCTCTCTTACCCTGCTCCCCCCTCTCCCTTATCCCACTCTGATGTGTAGCTAGAGCTAGAGAATCTAAGAGTTGAAAGTGATCATAGAATTTACTTAGTTTTAGTCCCAGTTGTAAATTAGACTTACCCAGTACAATTTTTTTTCTTTCTCCCACTAAAAACAAAGTTAAGAAAACCGGAAGTGCCTACCTATCATCTCCCACCTGCCAAACATTATCTATCTATCTATCTATCTATCTATCTATCATCTATCTATCTATCATCTATGTATCATCTATCTATCTATCAAGGGGTTCCCTACCTAGATAGGTCTTCTCCACCTTTCTAGATGGTGATTGATTGATTGATTATCTTAAGAGTGGGTAATTCCCTATGTGCCTTTCACATTGAGGTTGTTCTTTATTTGCAGAATAGTTGGACTGATTAGGGAGGTGGAGAGGGTACCATGCCTACTTAACACCAAGTGTTTTACTTGGAATGGGTCCTTTCTCTGCCAACAGTGGTGGATCAGTAACTCACATCTCTATCACATAAGGACTGGAACAAATGGCAGCTCCTTTCTTTTAGAGTCCCCTTCAAGTCTCTGTAGCTTGATGAGAATTTTGTGGGGATAGCCTACAGCAGTGAGTTGGAAACTGTCATATCACTCCAAGGTCTACCCTGTAACTGTCCAAGGGGTCTTTTTTGTTTGTTTGTTTGTTTGTTTTTTTTCAAGGGGTCTTTTATTAATGGGAAAAGCTTCCATGGTGACATATTTAGAAGAGTATAGTGTAGTATAGTGAAGCAGGAAGGACAGGGGCAAGGAATCAGAATTCTCTCATATTCTTATTTAGGGTACAAATAAGAATTACAAATAATCATACAAATGATTATTTAGGGTAATCATTCTTGTTTGCTTAACATACAAGGTCAGGTGAGATAATAATGTGATAATAACCTTGTAAGTTCTGCATAAGTCAGTGATCTAAACCTCCAAAGTTTGCATTGTTTTTTCTTGTTTATCTTGGTGTTCTCAGACACCATAGGGTGAGCACTCAACATGCCCTCAGTGAATGAATGAACTGCAGGCCAGCTCTTTGCTTGAGGGGGAATATCCAGGTTTCTCCATGATGTTATGAGTGTTGTGGGAATAAGGACTCCAAGTAGGTCGTTTGTATTTACACAAAATCTTTCTAAGGCTTAGGTGATGTGAAAACTTATTTGATGTATAATATATGTAACTTGCACAGCAGACAGGGTCACCCTGTTCTTAGGCACATGCTCCAAATGTCACAATCCTCTGCAGACTTTTGCTTCTTCATAGCCTTCTCCCTGTCTGCATTAATTCCCTGATTATACTGTTTCTGTTTTGCCCTATACCAGTGTAGGTACAGAGCTTCGCTCCTTCTGTATTCCATAAAAAGTGCACCTCCACCAAATATTGTTGTGTTTAACAACTTTACTGAAACTTTAGGGAGTTACAGGGAGAGGTTACATTGCTCCCTTCATGGCATTCTGCTATCTCACTGGCTCTGTTCTTCCTTTTTGTTCTTTTTTCTTTCTTTCTTTTTAATTGTACCTCACAATATTTTAAAAAATATTTATTTATTTTTGTGAGAGAGGGAGAGAGAGAGAGAGAGAGAGAGAGAGGGAGAGAGAGAGAGAGAGAGTGGGAAGAGAGTGTGGACTCCAACAGGGTGCTCCATCTCACGACCCTAAGATCATGGTATGAGCTGAAATCAAGAGTCCAACACTTAACCAATTGAGCCACCCTGGCATCCCTTGTTCTTTTCTTTCTTTCTTTCTTTCTTTCTTTCTTTCTTTCTTTCTTTCTTTCTTTCTTTCTTTCTTTTCTTTCCTTTCTTCCTCTTTTAAGTAACTTGAGCATTTCTCTTTTCTCCTGCAGAACCCCATTCTGCCCAAACCTCAAGTCTCTCTTTTTTTCCTCAGGCACTTGTGAAGATATATCTATTTCTTAAACAAATGCAGTTCCCATTCTTATTTAGATATTTTAATACCTAAATTAATATAATATTTATTAATGTAGACATTAATATACTTTTATATCATCTTATCAGACATATTAAGAGCATTTGTGAATCTTTGACAACTTGTAGTTTTTAGTATTCTTGGGGGGTAAATTTTATTTTTGGTGTGTAGAGAGGGAACAGAATTGATTAAAATTACATTTTTATCTTGGATATAAGACAGACACTGAAAAACAAAGAATAAATGACTTTTTTCCAGTTCGTTATCTGGTACACCATCATGTGCTGGCAGTAAAGCCCAGCTGGACCCACTTACAGGCCACATAACTTGGGAAGATCATTTGACTCTATTGAGTTTCAATCTGCTGATGCATAATAAGGGTTTGAGGATTAAAGAAATAAAATTAAATTTTTTATAGCATGTGAGTCACACTGTTTTTGTTGCAACTACTTACCTCTGCTATTATAGCTTGCAAGCAGCCACAGACCATAAATGTATTTTGTGGTTGTGTTCCAATAAAACTTTATTTACAGAAATATGTAGTGCTCTGCATTTAATCCACAGACAACAGTTCACCTGT
Source organism: Nyctereutes procyonoides (assembly GCF_905146905.1). Taxonomy (NCBI): domain Eukaryota; kingdom Metazoa; phylum Chordata; class Mammalia; order Carnivora; family Canidae; genus Nyctereutes; species Nyctereutes procyonoides. Next base: position 424,078 of record NW_026575044.1, read on the forward strand.
TCTAGCCATAAAGGCTTTCAATTTATTATTATTATCAATATTATTTTTATCAATAATAAAATGGCTTTCTGCATCATATTGCAAGCCATATATTGCAAGCCATAATGGCTGGCAAATAATTTTAATAATTAGCAAAGTAATCAGTTTTTAATCAAGAAGTATATATACCATCTGCAATTTTTTCAAAGAAAACTGCCCATAGGACAATGAAAAATTATTTTGCATTTCAATAAAAAATAAAGCTTCCACTGACAGGTTGCCATTACATTGCTCTGGATACTTCAGGGACAAATCCAGGCCAAAGTGAAGAACAGTTTCCACACAGACTTTGGAAGAGTAAGAGGAGAAATTTGCTTAAATCTCTAATCTCTGACTTTTTCCCTCTTCAAAAGGCCTTGGGCTTAGGGCATAGTTTATTTCCCGAAGCACAGTTCATGCAGAGAATGACTGTAGTAGACTGATAAACCAAATGTTTATTATGTTGCTCAATATCTGTTGATGTTGAATTGCTTGTATCTTTTTTAGATTTCAGTTCCAAGAATGTATGTCTCCTGACAAACTGCTATGCTTCCTTTTATCAAATGACAGAGATTACATATTGTTTCACTTTTTGCATTGGTTATTTTTAAGGTTAGAGCTAAATACAAGGCTAAATTATTATAATGCTTTTCATCTACTTGAGACATATACTTCTTCCTTGATGCTTGTTTTTTCAAAATGCCAATGATTATCTTAAATGTTCTTGTATAGGTTTTCTTTTTTTTAATATTTATTTATTTATTCATGAGAAACACACAGAGAGAGGCAGAGAGGCAGAGGGAGAAGCAGGCTCCATGCAGGGACTTGATCCTAGATCTCCAGGATCACTCCCTGGGCTGAAGGCAGCGCTAAACCGCTGAGCCACTGAGCCACCCAGGCCGCCGCCTTGTATAGGTTTTCATTGTAAATTCCTTCAAATGCTTTTTAGATCTGGCTGGTCTATAAAACAAGTATTATGAATACAATTAATTGATTATATTTGCAAGAAGAATACTGTTATCTGTATTAAGTTCTTCCAAAAGCAACATATATATGATTACAAATATAATAAACTGTTAATAAGTACTTTATCAATAATAAGGGTTTTTGTAAATAAGTATATTCTGGGTAAAGGTTATGATCTGCAGTTCTAGAATCAAGCAAAACTGGGTTCCAATCCCAGCTCCATACAAGACCAGCTGTATGGTCTTGGGCATGTTACACAACTGCTCTGAGTCTCAGTTTCATCATCTGTAAAATGGGTAGAATAGCCTCACACATCTTGGAGAATTATTGTGAGATTTAAATGAAGTTAATACATATGATGTGCATTTAGCACAATGTCTGGTCTATGATAAGTACTAAATATGTATATAGCTGTTTTGGTATATTTATAGCTGTGTTTCTATCAAAATGTAAGAAATGTGGCTATTGGCTTAGCTTTCACCAGGAAGCTCAGGAGTCTTGCCTGATCATTGCCATCAATTTCTGAGTCTAGCTTCTCATTTTTTATGCCAGGACTTTTGAGTGATTCCTTGCTAATCAAATGGAGCATGACCTAACTCCTGAGAGCTTTGTTACCAAATACAGTCCAAGTAAGAAGACTATCAAGAACATCATGCAGGAGTTTAAGTATTTACCCACCATTGAAATTTTCCAATGTTTTCAACCATGGAGCTTGTTTTTCCTTTTGCATATTTCTATTTTTTTCCACACAGCCCTCTTCCATGGGGGCTGGCAGTATGTAGCCAGTGCTATTTAATTGTCCTTTTGGAGAGTCTGGTGAACTTGAAGGAAAAGTGAAATGGCAAAGAACTTTCATGACACCATTTTGGTGTTTTACCCGGACCTAATTCTTCGAATTCTCTACAGCAACCTCTCTCTGCTCCTCCCAACTCTGAAATATAGAATCTAGATTTTGTATTTTTTCTTTTTTAGTTTTTTTTTCTTTTTTAAGAGGAACTGACTGACACTAAAGTCAACTTTATGCTGATGGATTAGAACCATTGAAGCTGAAAAAAAAAGGCCACAACAATAGCGAGAAGCCCCAGAATTTTCAACAGGAAGGAAATAGGGAAATCACTTGAAGCTTTTGGTGCCCGTGTCTTTAAAGGCTTCAGTATCCTTTGTTTCTGGGTGAGGATGGCACTCCTGGCCCCCTTCCACTGCCCGGGCCCAATGAGGCGGTACTGGTAGGAGTTGCAGGGTCCGAAGTAGAGCTTCACAGCAAGTTTGGGGTCTTTTAACAAGAGAGACAGGAGGTCTGGCTTCGCACCTATCTCTAAGGCAAGCTCGTCCAAGTAGTCAACGTAATTGGTCTGCAGTGTCTGGCTCAGGCTCTTTCCAAACCTTAATGAAGAAAGTGCAAAAGGGTAGATTCACAAAATGTTCTAAGTTACATAAAAACAGTAGATGTTCAATAGATGTTGGAACAATGAAGGGATGAATGAGTAAATGAGGTTTGAATCAATCTCTGGTGGAAGGTGTGAGCTTATTCCTTCAGAAGGCTTAGATCTCAGATTGAGAGTAGGCTGTAAAATAAATAGCCATGAATTCATGGAAGTTCTAGGGATGTGACAAAGTTTATGACCATGATTATTATTTGATATTTAGTAAGTGGCTTCAGTTCTCTAGGCAAGTACAAATTAGTCAAGCTGCAAAAATTCATGAGCTAACACAGATGAAAGCTTAGCTGAGTGTCTTGTTTAGTATTTGCTTGTTAAATTATTAAAGCAGTTGGCACTCTGGCTGGCATATAAGAGCTGCTCAATAAATGTTAGATTAATTAGAATTTGACCATGAGACATCTCCTATGTGTGATGTCAGGCGCCCAAGTCTACTGTCCAAGGGTGCATGATCACTATTGCACCCCATTCTATCCTATCACAAAGCATACATCTACTTTCATCTCACACCAACTCCTAATTTACTTTGATAGGACATCCCCCAGCTAGCTTTTCAGAGACACTCGGGCCACTATCACTACTGCTGTTCTCATTCCATTTCCCCTCTCCCCACAGAGAGTGGGCAGCCTGAGAAGATAGGGAATCTAACATGGGCATCATACAAAACTGAAATAAAATTAAGTCCAAAAAAAGTCCTGATTTGGTAAAAATTCTATCTTCATATAGTTGGTTCTTAAACTAGTATGTATATAAATCACCTAGGGAGAACATAAAAGCACAAATTTCCAGTTTCATCCTGAGGTTCCAATTCAGTTAGTCTGGGTTGTGATCCAGGAACTTGCATTTTTAAGAAATGGCTAAGTAGGTTTTGAGGGTAGTTAGGTCACTATACTTGGAGAAACACTGCTTTATGTAAAGAATTAAAGAAAAATTCTTACAGATCTATTCTTTTTTCATTCCTCTTGATAATGTCCGCCATCATAGTGCTCCCTGAGGGCAAGGTACACAAGCCTAGAAATAAAAGGCTGGATTGAGTAGTGGGTTGATTCAATATCATTGCTTTTTATAGTAGTTGATTCCTACAATTAAACTCTGGCTATTTACCCATGTTATGCCAGTCAGGACTGCAGTGTTGTTGGACTCCAGGGTGTGCCTCTCTTATTGAGTTCTATGTTATGTTGCCCTCAAGGGGAGCATGGGCTACAGCATGAACTCTGATGGGGAGGGAGTGAGAAAAGAGGCTAGAGAAGGAAGGCCAGCCTGAAGAGCTGGAAGCCTTGCCAGGTGGCTTGAGCTCTATTCTGAATGTGATGGGAAGCCATGGGAGGGTTTTCTGCAGGTGGTAACAAGATCAGATTTGCTCTTTAGAAAGATCCTTCTAGCTGGTGAATTTTGGAAAATGGGCTCTAGGTAAATGAGTTTAAAGGAAGTGAGACCAGTTAAGAGGCTGTTGAAGTAAACCTGGTGGGGGTGAAGTGGAGCAGTGGGGACAGAGAAGGTAGATTAATGCAGGAGTTATTACTGTGTGCTTATGATTCCATCCCTGTCTACAGGTATTCTCAGACATGTTGAAATGGTCCGTTTCCTCTAGATACAGCTAGTTATCAGACATACTAGAGTCAATGAGATAAGAACCGAGCCCATCACTGAAGCCCTCCTGGTCAGACTTGCATCTTCTTCCACATGTCCTCTCTCTATTCAGAGCCCTGCTGTCCATCCAGTTCCCATGGCCAGAGATCTGCAAGTCATCTGTGATTCCTCCCTACTCCTCTCAGATGCTCTACATTCAGCCGATCATTCTGTCCTGCGGATTTTTATCCCTATTTCTCACATTTCTATTGTCTTCTCCACTTTGTCTCTTTGCCTGGCTCAGCTACATCATGTGTCAGCAGAGCCTTACAGTGTAGTGGCCTTCTCACTGATCTCAGAGACCCCATTCTTTTCTCATTTCAAATCTATCTTCCACACTGATGCTGAAATAATCTATTGAAAATGTAAATCTGATAATGTTTATTCCTTGCTTACCTTTCATTGGGTCCTCTGGCTGAAGAGCTTTTTAAAATGGAGATTCTAGGTCTGTCCCTAGGCCAGACTTAACCAGAGTCCCCAAAGGTCCACCAGATGATTTTATGTGTGGCCAGATGTGGAAAGAGCCAACTTATGTTTTATATTGTAAGCTTCTTAGCATGTCTTCCAAGGCTCCCATGTCCTGGCTCTTCTCCTGAAAGAATGGTCTCTCACCCCTCTCTGCCTCACATGTCATGTTCTGGGAATGTCAAATAACTTGTATTTCTCCATATCCATCATGCCTCTGTGCTTTGGTTTAAGTGATTCCCTTTTTCTGCATCTGAGAAACCTGGTCATCTAGCAAGTTTTCCTGGACCATATGCCCTCCTTTATTCCACTCTGCTACTGCAGAGCACCCTTGTCTTCTTCTCATGTATTCCATGCATCCCTCTACAAAGCATTTGTCTTAATACCTGGAAATAATCTGTTTAAATTGCTCTCTATCCTACCAGGTTCCATCACAAGGGTAGGTATTCAATGAGTTTTGTTTGAGCTGAATTGAACCCTGGGGTCAGGGAGATAATAGCCTTCTGAGGAATGCAAAGTGCTATATAGTTACTTACACAGAAACCTTTCAATAACTTTATAACTTTGTAAGAATCTGTGAGACTGAGATTCTTAATGTATTAAGAGTTAATTTGGAGTTATTGTATGGGTCTCTAGATTTGCACAGAGGAATTTATAAACATCATATAGGTAAAACCATGAGTCATGGAACTTTTGCTTCTCAACTATTCTCTCATGATTCCAGGAAAGGATAATATGTACTTAGTTTTATGATAATTGAAATTCTCTGAACTTTCTAATATTTTAAAGAGATGATTGTAGATCTTTATTATCATTATTGTTATTATTTTATCTCTGTATTTGTTATTTTGCAAATTCTCCACTAATTTTTTAGCATGTTAATTTCTCAAGCACAGCCTAAGGTTGGCAAATTTCTTACTGGCAATGCCCATACCTAAACTCGTTATTGAGCATACTCCATCAGGAATAAAACCCTCAGCCCCTCACTTGCCCATTCACATACCTTTGAAGACCCTGGTAGCCCAACGAGCTTGAAGTTCAACAGTTGGGAAAATGGAACCTAGGGGCTGGATGAGACCAATGCATGCCAGAGTGGACTTCTCCAGGTGAGGAGGGAACATGTATTTATACAGTGAGACCATTTTATCCTCTACTTTAACAAGTGAATCTTCAAGGAAGGGAAAAGAGAAAGTATATCCTGTTGCAAAGACAATGACATCAATCTCTTCCTCCACTGTTCCATCTTCAAAGATGGCAGAAGTTTCTGTGAGCTCTTTCACTCTTGGTTTCACCTTGATGGTTCCATAGAGTATACGACTTGGAAGATCATCATTTAGTACAGGTTCTTTCATAAGATATCTGAAATGCCCAGAAGAAAACTCTTAGAGGGAACATCTAATGAAGAATCTTGAAACTCTCTTGATATTTTATGGGGTTGGCTCTTTGAATAAAGAAGTTTCTCAAATATCCATAAAACTTTCTAACTTGATTAGTTGGCCTACCCCAGACTTTACTATCTGACTTCATTTGTGACTTCATTCACAAATCTCTCCCCTCAACACAGAAGCGAAAACATGTAGGTGATGTAGGTAAAAAGACATTTCATAAAAGGAGGCATCCCCAAGGGCTTAAATACCAGTACCTATGGTCAGTCCCTGAATATTCTAGTCATTGTCATCCCATTGATGTTTCCACTATTGTTTTATGATATCTACCTTTAATTATCTTGTTGCTCCATTTAATCTATATCTGATCATAAATTAGAAAGGAAATTTTTGTTAAATCCCCATTAGTTTTGAAAGTCTTATTAAGGGACCAGTATAAGGACCAGTCAGTGTAAAATCTAATGCATAAAGTTAAGTTTGGGGAATTTGTTGATCCCAAATATCCATGGAGTTTCTGTATGTCATAGCATGGGTAATAAGGTCTGGTTGTATTTCTGAAATTCCCATTTTTGTAGATTTGAGAACCATTTTTTTTAAAAGACAATACATGCCTCATGTATCAGATCTCAGAACTAAGCAGTCACATGGCATTTGTTGAAAGATTCCAAAGTTCTTCTGTTTTTGTATTTTTTAAAGGGAAGGAGCCTGTTATCAACTAAAGAAAAATAAACATACTGTTTTCTTGTGTTTATAAGATAAGATATATAACTTTGAGCTTAGTAGAGATTTATTTTTTGGCAAAGAGATGATGAATATGTTCTCAAAAGCTGCTCATGGGAAGAACCCTTATGGTGTACAGAATTAGCAAAGCATGAGTTATCACATGGAGAATTCGGAACACATTTCCCACCACACCCCTTTGAAAGGAAGATTGCAATCTCTTAAAGCAGTCTTTTCCACTGTTGGACAGCTTTGGGTATTAGGGACTTCTTCCTATAATCCAAGTTCTGCTTTCTGGAGTAGCTCATAATATTTCTTTTTTTTTAACTTGTTTTTTTTTTTAATTCAAGTATAATTAGCATACAGTGTTATAATAGTTTCAGATGTACAATATAGTGATTCAACAATTCTGTACACTTCTCAATACTCATCAAGATAAGTGTACTCTTAATTCTTTTTGTCTCTTACATCCATCCCTTCTCTCACCTCCCCTCTGGTAACCATCGGTTTATTCTCTGTATTCAAGAGTCTGTTTTGTTTGTTTGTTTGTTTGTTTCTTTTATTTCTTAAATTCCATGCATGAATCAAATCATATGGTATTTGTCTTTCTCTGACTTATTTCACTTAGCATATATCCTCTAGGCCCATCCATGTTGTTTCAAGTGGCAAGATTTCATTTCTTTTTTTATGGCTGAGTAATCCAATTAAAAATGGGCAGAAGACCTGAATAGAGATGTTTTTCTGAGGAAGACACAGTTGGCTAACAGACACATGAAAAGATGTTCAACATCACTAATTATCAGGGAAAGACAAATTAAAACCACAATGAGATATTATTTTACACCTGTCAGAATTACTAAAACCAAAAACACAAGGAATAACAAGTATTGGTGAGGATGTGTAGAAAAAGGAACCCTAATGCACTGTTGGTGGAAATGCAAATTGGTGCAGCCACTGTGGAAAACAGTGTGTAGGTTCATTAAAAAATTAAGAATAGAATTTATACCACCCAGTAATTCCACTACTAGGTATTTACCCAAAGAAAATGAAAACACTGATTTTAAAAGACATATGCATCCCCATGTTCATTGCAGCATTATTTACAATAGCTAAAATATGGCAGCAATCTAACTGTTCATCAACTGATGAATGGATACAAAAGATGTGGTGTACAAAATGGAATATTACTCAGCCATAAAAAGTTCAAAATATTTATACCTCATCTTCTTAAGTATTTAATTTTTAAAAGATATACAGAACAAATTTGGAATTCAAATTCCAGGATGTCTATGATACTCATACTCTTAGGTTGTAGTTTGAAATACCATGTTAGCAATTTGGCTCTTTATAAAGAGGTACCTCTGACAACCTTGCTTACCAATGAGTATACCATAAAGAAGCAAAAGAACTCTACTTGTTTTGAGGCTCAAGGCCATAATTTTCATGGTTGAACCACCGATCCATCTGCTGTTCCATAATCCATTTTCGAATTGTTTGTGGCAGGACATTTCGGAGCATGGACCTAAACCGGCTGTGGAATACCATGTCCCAGGGATAACCATCTTCAGAGATACGGCTCATGACCCAGGAACCATGTCTGGTGCTGATAAATACCTGGTAAGCAAACAGGAATGCTGTTTAAATCAAGGCATTGTCCCTTTAGGGAGGAATCTACTGTGTAGATGACATATCACATGTATGGTTCAGAGAAGTAAAAGACTTGCTCTAGGTTACATGGCTGATAAGTAGCAGGGCTGGGAGGTAAACCTTGGCTTCCTGACTTCCAGATTTTTTATGATACCACACTGTAGTAACCAAATAACCAACCAACCAACCAACCAACCAACCACCAATTAATGAGTAATGAAGCATTGGTTATATGGCTGGGATTTTCCAATATACCCCTCCTCCTTTCTCTCCTCCATGGTACAAAATAAGCAGAGAGCATCGCACCTGAGCAGCCTTCTTACTCAACTCAACGGCAATATCTGAGGCCGAGTTCCCTAGTCCAATCACCAGGATATGTTTCCCCTCAAATCCTTCTGGGTGCTTGTATTGGCGGCTATGGAAATACTGGCCTTTGAACCTCTCGATACCTTCAAGGAAAAGAAGAGAGAAGTCCATGAACTATGTTAATTTCAATAAAAGTGCATTAACAGCTTTTCTTTTTCCAGAGTCAATTATTTGTTTTGCCTCTTCCCCTCTTAGGACAGTTACAATGGCAAGGCTGATTGGCAAACTCAAAGCATAAAGTATATGAGAAATGTTAGTGTATGCATATGGAACAGGACCAAAAGAGTTGATTTCAGAGCCTGCAGCTTTCATATTTATTAAAAAAAGTAAATTTTTTTTTTTTTTTTTTTTTTTTTTTTTTTTTTAGTAAATGGTTTTGATGATTAGAGCAGAGACAGATGCTGGCTTCCAACTACTCATTATCTAATTTTGGACTGTATAGTGGTACTTTATTTTTTTAAAAAGAATTTATTTATTTATTGATGAGAAACACAGAGAGAGGGGTAGAAGCACAGGCAGAGGGAGAAGCAGGCTCCCCGGGGGAGCCTGATGTGGGACTCGATCCCAGGACCTCAGGATCACACCTGAGCCAAAGGCAAATGCTCAACCTCTGAGCCACCCAGGTGCCCCTACAAATGATAGTTTAATATCATATAGCACATGTATTCTTTTAAGTGTTTTTGGACATATTGTGAAGTGCTTTTATTATAGTTGTGTAATAATTAGAATATCATTCTTATTTTGCAAAAGCAAATGAAAATTAAAATAAAGAAAAACCAGGCACATAGAATTTGAAGGTTGGTTTCCACAGTGCAGTGAGTCAGTAACTTACTGGATAAGCCATTTTGAAGATAAGCCTGTCTCTTTCCCAGAAAAATATGACTTTATTAAAGTATTTGTCTTTGATGGTGAATGGCTTGAAAGAACCTTTAGGTCATTAGTTTGCCAAGTGTGGTCATTTGGCCAGCATTGTTAGTTGGAACCTGGGAACTTGTTGGAAATGCAAATTCTCAGCTTCATGATGCCATATCTGCCGAGTTGGAAGTGTCAGAGATGGAGCCTAGCAAGTTGTGGTTTTAAAAGCTCTCCAAGTCATTATTTTTGAGAATCACTGCTTTAGGGTAGAAGATCTCATGCCTGGCTACATATTAAAATCATTTGAGCAATCCCTAATTGATCTAGGTCTACCTATACCAATTGAACTTTTGAAGGTCATTAGGATATTAGAAGTTCCACAGGTGGTTTGAATGTGAGGCTTCGACTGTGAACCACTGTATTAGATGTTTCCCTGAGGGTCTTGAGAAGGAAGTATGCTCTCTGAGGGAAGGGGCTGGGAGGTACCAGGACAGACACGTGTGGGGTTCCATTGTCTGCACTCCTCTCCTCTGCTCTCTCTGTACCCATCATGGTCCTGTAGGAGCACTTATTCCCAGGGAATCTCCTCAATAACCCTATCTGTAGGCATGGCTCTGAGGAAAAGTCTCCAAGGACACAACAAAGTAACAGTGTTTGGCAGGATAGATAAAGGCCAAGATAGTATACATGGCTATGAGGGCCTCTCCAACAGAGAACCCCTCTGTTGGGTGAAAATTCTCTGGAATTCTGGGGAAGATTTACTAACTTCGGAGGAAGTAGGCTGAAGTCCCTGTGTCATGAAGACCCAAAGAGGTCAATAGAAACAAAGTTGGAATGTGGAGACTTTCATCTTTATAGCTCTATCCAGATCTTAATGTTATGCCCAGTTGCAGTAGTTAATTCTGCTTGTCAATCCAATCTGCATATAAAATGCCTGGACACTGTAGGGAAGCAATCACCTCAAATGTGTCTCCCTGGAATGTGGATTATTTTAGGCTAATAATTTTTAAGAAACAGAAGGCTCAGAAAAACCTTTGACTTCCCTCCTAACTGCCTAAAAGAATTTAGATGGAGGACCTGCTCTAGGAAGGGAGCTGACACCGTAGATAACTACAGTATAATATGAACTAGGTGAGGTAGATAGGGAGGAACTTATCAAAGTCTGTTTGTTAATTCTCCTCTCTGTGTCTCATGCTTTCTGAGTGGCCCAGTAAACATGAGTTTACCGAACATTTACCCTTTTTCATCTTCCTGTGAATTGTCTTCCTTCCCTTTATAGTCCCCAACCCCTACCCCCTTCTTATTAGCTCAGAATGACACACAAGCCTCAATTGCCTGACTGCCTGTTGGCCTCATATTCTTATCAAGTCGCTGTATGCATCATTTTATTTAAAAATTAAAAAAAATTTATTTGAGAGAGAGAGAGAAGGAAAGAGAGAGAGGACATGAGGGAGGAGGGGCAGAGGAAGAGGGAGAGGCAGACTTCACTGAGTAGGGAGCCTGAGGAGGGGCTTGATCCCAGGACCCCGGGATCATGACCTGAGCCAAAGGCAGACTCTTAACTGACTGAGCCACCCAGACACACTTGAATTTTATTTTTTCCTAGTAATCTGTTTCATGTTAATTTAACTCAGACTAGCCAAAAGAATGTTGAAGTATAGAGGGAAGTTTTTCTTCCCCAACAACACCTACTCTGAAAGGCTGGGAATCTCCAGAGGTCTCACCTGGAAATGACTCCAGTGGGATGTGAGGGAGGATGTGATGGCCACTGCAAACCATAACTGCATCAAAGACAGCACTTTGCTTCTTGCTGTTCCTCTCAGTAACAACTTCCCATTGGCCAGAGGATGAGAAATCCAGGTGTTTTTTCACACTGAGGACTGTTGTCTTGAATGAACACAGAGAAGGCATCACTGAGCATTACTCTGGCATAACAAGGGCTTCACCCAGTACCTTGGGAGTGGGAATAGGTAGAGTGCAATGTGTGACTCTAGGTTCCATTTGAATCCCCAGTTCAAGCCACTTAAGGCAAAGACTGTTAAGTGTCCCCTTCTCATTCTTCTTTGGCAGGGAGCTACCAAGAATATGGTACTTAGCCATGGGAATCAGTCTGTTAAGGACTGAATAAGGACTTGAGAGAGACACATAAAAGAAAGACAAAGTCTGAGCAAGATATAGAACAGTTCTTCATCATACAAATGATCACACAGTATTATTAAGAAACTTTTATGTGCCTACCACTGTGCAGACTCTGTATTAGAGAAAATACTTCATGTGAGGCACCTTGCATAGTGTCTGGCACATTGTCAGAATCCCATTAATAGGAATTGAGGCTGTTTCAACTAAAAAATATATATAGACCATTAGTGTAAAGCTTGTGAAAAGACTATAAAATGTCTGGGTATTCTTGGGTGAGAGTGAACATTTCAGATTTGCAGTTTAGGATAGTAGATTAGCTAAAGTACTGTAAATTATTGCTATTCAAAATGTGATTTAAGAACCAACATCTTCAGAGGTTATTAGAAATCCAATTGAGACTTTTATAGGCTGAGTGGGGCCCTAACATCTTATGGCTTATATCAACTCAGAGACCAATAATGGAAATGAGTGTTCCTAACCCCTCTCTAACTTCCAGGAAACCCAACAGCAGTAACACAATAAATAAGCTCTCTTGCAAGTTTAACCCGATCTTTCAAAGAACAGATTATATAAATTACATACCATAGCAGGGCAATAAAGCTATTAAATAAATTGGTAGTCAAGTGGACAAAGACCTATAAAAGCTTCTGGTATAAAAAATATCTGTTATTCATAGGATGGATCCACCAGGAAATGAGGAAAACTACATTAGATGCATTTTTTAAAGACTTTTAAAAAATTTATTAATGAGAGACACAGAGAGAAGCAGAGACTTAGGCAGAGGGATAAGCAGACTTCCTTCAGGGAGCCTGATGCAGGACTCAATCCCAGGACTCCCGGATCATGTCCTGAGTCAAAAGCAGATGCTCAACCACTGAGCCACTCAGGCATCCCCATTAGATGCATTTTAATGGTATTTACAAATATAGATTTCCACCCACAATCAGCTATTATAAATCAATATAATACAAACCTAGAACAAAACTGAAATTGCTGAGAAAATGAGATGTGTTACAAAAAATAAGCTCTACTAACAGTTATTTATTCAGAGATAAAAGTTAATTTTATTTCTTAAGCACAGTTACTAGTTTTCAGAGTGTAGGTTATTGATAAAAATTCAGCATGTTTAGTGAGAATATTGTTTTCTTCTTGTTGATTATTTGTTTTGGAAGGAGCATAGGAAAGATAGCTCTAATTGTTTTTCAAAAAAGATCCAGCCATCCTTATGTGGTCAGAGAAAGTATCATGCCCCCCAACAAAATACAAAAAATAGTTTCTACAGGCCTATGAAATAAATGAATGGAGAACTGTGAGCTTATTTGGTACATTTTTCTCAGAAATTCTATTTCTACAGAGAAAATCCAAAAATGAAATAGTTTGAGTTTTTTCCTTCTGTCCTCTGAAGGGAAATGAGGCTAAGAGACTGCAGTAGTTTAGATATTAGTATAAGTACCGTTTCATCATCAATATCATCATTATTCAAACCTCAAATTTTAACAGGCGATTTTCCTCTTCTGCCAGTGTGTATACATCTATAATATCAGGGGTAGTGACAGTACTTTTTGGGTTTTGTATCATGTTCTTATCTTTCAGTAAAGAATTGGACTGGAATACTTTGTTTTATTCACAATTTATTTTTTCTTTAAGATTTTATTTATTTATGAGACACACACACACACACACACAGAGAAAGAGAGAGAGAGAGAGGCAGAGATACAGGCAGAGGGAGAAGATGGCTCCATGTAGGGGGCCCGATGCGGGACTTGATTCCGGGACTCCAGGATCACGCCCTGGGCCAAAAGCAGGTGCTAAACTGCTGAGCCACCCAGGGATCCCCCACAATTTTTTTCATTACCAGAGTAACTTTTCTATTTAAGTGTGAGCTGAAAATATTTAGAGAAAACCATTCTACCCAAAATACAATACCTGGAACTGGATATATTTTAGAAGATCAAACTTTCTGGCAAAAATCCGGAAATACTCCAGGAGCTTAGAATTGTGCAGGAAGTTTGGAAAGTCCTCCGGCATTGGAAAGTCACTAAAACAGGACATTTCTTTGCTGGTGTTGGTGATGACAGATTGATAGATACTTGCTTGGCCATCTTCAACATTTTCCTAAAAAATCAAATCAAAAAGGGTGAGAATCATCTTACATTTAAAACAATTCCTTGATGTTTTATTCCTCTTCCAAATCTAACCCTTGGGTGATGTGTTCATCTTTCATTGCTATAGAATGACTGCAGTGTCTGGGTGATGAGGTGCAGTCTCTACTCCTGCATCCTGTGTGATAGGGTCTACTTGGGGCTCTCCACTGTTGCTCCCTGGCCAGGCTATTGTCATTGGTGGGGTTGGGGGTGGGGACAATCCTCCTTTTGGCACATTGCAGGATATTCAGTATTCCCATTCTCTATCTACTTAGTGCCAGCCATTGTGATGATTAGCCCCATTCTGAAAATCCCCCTGGGGAGGCTATCCCCACCTTCCACTTCTTTAAGAACCAATGAACTCTGGAGCACTGGTCAGAAAACATAAGGGAGAATTTCAATTAAAATGAATACTTCTAGGGGCAGGTAGTTTTCATATCTTAATTTGAATACCCCACTTCATTTTATGCTTAGTGCAAATCAACCTTCCTCAAGTGATAAAAGTGAACAGCACTAGTACCAATCAAATCTTAAACTTAAATCTAAATGTTAGCAAGTATGCTTTGATAAAACTGGAGGTAGCACATGCTATGGTTCAGTTTGTAGTTGCCTCTAAGCACTCTGCATACAGATAATGTTCTTTATCTTAAATTTTATAAGTACAGTGATTCAATGTTTCTGAAATCAGAATGTTATCAAAGAGGCTTGCATAAGAAAATTTAAATAATGCCACCCAGGAAGTCCTCAATAAATGCTTCTGCATATGCAGAGACTAAAGTGTAATCCAGGCCAAGTATCTTTGCTATTATGGCTCAATGTTAGGGTGCAGTATAAAGAAAGGGAAGGGTTGGAGGAACTCATAAAATTTTTTTTAAAGATTTATTTATTTATGATAGACATAGAGAGAGAGAGGCAGAGACACAGGAGGAGGGAGAAGCAGGCTCCATGCTGGGAGCCCGACGTGGGACTCGATCCTGGGACTCCAGGATTGCGCCCTGGGCCAAAGGCAGGCACTAAACTGCTGAGCCACCCAGGGACCCCAGGAACTAATAAATTAATTGGAATATGTTACTCTATGTTACATAAACAGCACGTATCTTTTCCACAGAATAGTAAATAAAGGAAAGGAAATATTCTAGTCCTGCCACCATAATAAATCAATTGCTTATGTTTCTCTCTTATCATTATTCATAAAGAATCATTAAGTTCCTGCCAAATCTTTAGATCAAGGCTCCTTAGATTTTTGGCAGCAGTGAAGGAGGCAGCCAGGACTAGCACAAAGAGCCTGGTCTATGGAGTTAGACATCTCTCTTTAGACTGTGTGGGTCAGGATCAGTCAGTGCACTGAATTTCCATCTTCTCATCTGTAAAATAGGGATGTATTGTATAGCTGTATGTATTGTATAATGTATAGCTCGATTGTTATTGTCTGTGTTATGAAGGAAGCTACAAGCTTCAGTCATGCCATTGGTTACAGCTCCTTGTTCACTGTGGTACTAGGAAGGAAGCGAGGGTAGCATCTTGGACACCAAGGTAACAGACACGAGCACATTCACCATCACACCTGAATTTTCTGTACAAGAAGTTGTGTTTGATTTCAAAGACTTACAAAAGAGTAAACTGGAATATCACATCGTTTTTATCAGCAAAACTCTTTATGTGCATTGGGTCTCACAGAATATCAGGATTATTAAACTGATAAGAACAGATACTACACTTGATCTTAGCCAAAAGGCCGAGAAGCGATTATCAGGATTATTAATACCAATATGAGTTACTAAAACTAAAACAATGTGTTCAGATGATGTTATTTAAGAGTAGTATGTAGAATACTTGCTAACCTAAGTCTATGTTTATAAGGATCCTCCTCCCTCATACATTCCTTCTATCTCTCTTTCTTGTTCATTCACTCATCCATTCATTCATTCATGCCTACTGTAGACCAGGAGTCAAATGCCATTTTGAATGTGAATATGACTGATGAATTTAACTTCTCTAGTCCTGAATCAAGACTCAGATGATACTGTTGTTAAAGTTTCAGGTGGCTTAATAAAATCTAGTCAGATTAGGGTCAGCCAGCTTTCTAGGTGATTAGAATTTGGTGTGTGGTGTTAACTGTGTGTAAGTGTTTGAATGTTAAAGGAGTTTGTATTAGAACATGAAGTAGTTTCTGTCTCATACATCAAGATACAATGACCCTGAACTCTGGATGAATAAATAATGGTGTTTTAATGTTCAAATACTAGCTTCAAATTGCATAATACTAGAGTCAAACTGATACGTAAACTATTTCTGGATGTTTCAACATGGTTAAGTACAATGTCCTTGGTAAGATAAAGTATCTGACTTTCTTATCCAACCAAATTCTCAAACTTGGAAATACAGTTGACCTCCTAACAACATGGGGTTGAAATGCGTGGGTCCACTTATACTCAGATGTTTTACTGTATAATACTTAGGATTTTCTTAATGACATTTTCTTTTCTGTAGCTTGCTTTAGTGTAAGAATATTGTATGTAACAATATATAACCTACAAAGTATGTGTTAATTGACTGTTTATGTTATCAGTAGGGCTTCTGGTCAACAGTAGGCTATTAGTAGTTATGTTCTGGGAGACCCAAAAGTTATACATAGATTTTTGGCTGTGCAGGGGTCAGCACCCCAACCTCTGTGATGTTCAATGGTCAACTATATTTCATGAGGCAAAGAAATACCAATTTTTTTTCCTCAAGACCAGATAATTTTATAAGTGGTACAGAGTAGAGTTAAACGTGAGAACCCTGGAGTCAGACTGGGTTGATATCCTGATTCTACCACCTTTAATGGCTTTATAGCCATGGGCAAATTATATAAGTCAATTTCCTCAGTTTCTCCTATAAAATGGGGTTCATTAATAATTATAACATTGATCAATTGTTATCAGGCTGAGATTAAAGTGCTTAACACCACACCTGTCTTTAAATAAGTGCGCAACACATGTTTGCCTCTGTTGCTACTATTATAGGTCATGAGGGTTAATCTTACTAAACCAGTCATAGATTTGAAATAGCTAAACTAAGATTGTTATACTATACCTTGCACATTAGTGTTATCAAGCACCAATAAAGTGGCTATGGAATGTGGTTGGCTCCCCTGTCAGGTCAATTTTATTTTTTTAAAGATCCTATTTATTTATTTGAGAGAAAGAGAGAGAGAGAATGAATAGAGGGAGAGTGAGAGGGAGAAGCAGACTCCCACTGAGCAGGGAGCCTCCTGCGGGGTTCAGTTTCAGGTATCTGAGATTATGACCCAAGCTGAAGGCTTAACTGACTGAGCTACCCATGCACCCCTGTCAGGTCAATTTTAAGGGCACCTGGAGTGATGAGAAGAACTAGTTCTGATGCTTGAGCTCCTACAGTAATTTCAGTCTGGGCAAGACTCTTCTTTGGGAGTTATACTGGTGTAATCTGTCAACAATTGATGATGACGTCACAATTTCTTCCTGAAGATCAAGTAATAATATTTATTTTGGTTGATTGGTATACCGCTGTCAAAAAAAGCTTTGTTTTTACATGTGCTTCTTCCTATGTTAGCTGAAGCAGATGTCTATGTATTTAGACAAATCTGGGTGAAACTGGTTTTTGCTGAAACTTATAAAGGGAGAATAATTCTATTAAAAAACAAAATACATATCAAGTATCTCTCCTGTCCAAGCTCTGAGCTTGGAGTTAAGGACAAGATGCAAACAGGACACAGTTCCTATCTCTAGGGACCTTATTATTACATTGAATAAAAATGCATTCGGGAGTTGAGGATGGAAAGGTAGAGACAGATTAAGATAAGAGGCTTTTCTGTCAACCAAGACAGAGACAGAAGACACAGCTTTCAAAACAGATGAATGTAACATATATTTATTTAAAATACAAGCAGTGCCAGGGACACCTGGGTGGCTCAGTTAGTTAGTGTCTGCCTTTTGATTTCAATTCAGGTATTGATATCAGAGTCTTGAGTTCAAGCCCCGTTTTGGGCTCCACACTGGGTGTGGAGGCCACTTAAAAAAAAAATCCAAGCAGTGCTTAAAAATTATATTTAAGCACAAATACTGATAAATAATCTGAATTTCCTAACAGAATTTGCTACAATTTTTCTGTTTAAGATAAATCATCATATGATAAAATATTTTCTTAATATAGAATTTTCTGAATGTCAGAAGACTATGTAGCGAAATCAAATTAGTTCAGACAGCACTGATTTAGAATTTACAATCTTTTGATCAAAGGTTAGAGGGAAGTTACTCTTTGACTCTATAAAAATAAAAAGGTTATAAAAACTAATCTAAGTTTAAGAAAGATTTTAAGGGTAATATTTAATCTGCCAGAAGGAGCAAGCTTATAGAGTGAAAACAGTTTCACTTATTACGAATGGGAATTACAAAAACTTATAAATTGGTCATTTTCATTGTGAACCATTTTTAAAAAAGATTTTATGCATTTATTTGACACCCCCCCACACACACAGATTGTGTACAAGCAGGGAGAGCAGCAGAGGGAGAGGGAGAAGCTGAGCTTCTCCTGCTGAGCAGGAAGCCCAGTAAGGGGCTAGATCCCAGGACCCAGGGATCATGACCTGAGCCAAAGGCAGATGCCCAACTGACCGAGCCACCCAGGCACTGCTCCTGTGAAGCATTATTATATTGACCTCTACCAATCAATATTTTGTTCTCATGGCTAGTTACTCTAAGCAGTTGGAAATAGTAAAATTGTGTTACTTTCAAAATATTCTGTCAATTCTCACTCATACATGGAATTTAAGAAACAAAACAGAGGATCATGGGGAAGGGAGAGAAAAATAAAACAAGATGAAAGCAGAGAGGGAGACAAACCATAAGAGACTCTTAACCATAGGAAACAAACTGAGGGTCGTTGGAGGGTAGGAGGTGGGGGAATGGAGTAACTGGATGATATGCTATATGTTAATTAATTGAATTTGAATAAAAAAATAATTCTATCATTCCAAATTTTTACTCTTTCAGGTGGACTTTATATCTATCTCCTCTTGAAATGAGTGTGACTAAAACTACTTTTATGTTCTTGTCCTATAGACAGGGGCAAAATTGTGGTTCCCAAATGTCATTCAGTGGACTAGTTGCATTATAAGAATTCAGGGGAGCTTTGAAATATATAACCTCCGAGTAGATCTGGTTTGGGCCCAGATATCTGTATTTTAGAAGTGCTCCTTGCACATGAACTGGGAACGACTATGTTTATTAGACTGTCATTGCATTCTGTTGTCTTTCCATTACACTGATATTTCCCTAGATCTCTGGCTTTGATCAATGATAATAAAATGAGAGAAAGGCAGTCATCTCTTCTGGAGAAAAAGTGGCTGTTTGTTCTAAACCAGTGAAGAGGAACAGAATTTGCCACCCTAGAATATATCTATTTGGGATGGGGATTATTTTAAACTGGCTATTTTTAAGAAACAGCAAACTTAGGGGAAGCTCTGAAAACTGAGTAGAAATTACCCCCTCCCCTTTTTTAAAAAAGATTTTTTATGTATTCATTCATGAGAGACACACAGAGAGAGAAAGAGAGGCAGAAACACAGGCAGAGGGAGAAGCAGGCTCCATGCAGGGAGCCTGATGAGGGACTTGATTCCAGGACTCCAGGATCACGCCCTGGGCTGAAGGTAGGCACTAAACCACTGAGCCAGCCAGGGATCCAGAAGGTACCGTTTTGTAAGAGATATTGACATGTAGAAGGGAAATCACTTGTAAGAGTGTCTCCCTGGAGGTACCAGGATGAAAGGGATGAGTCAATGTCTAGAAACTTCTACCAAAGGAGAAGGCAGTGACTTAAATATGCACAACAACCTTACCCTTACTGCTTTTCCTGGACACCTCTGGTAACTGACTCCCCACCCTCAACTTCTTCTCTTGTCCTTAGCTGAAGGTGGTATTTAAGGTGATAACTACTTCAGGGATTTGCTCAGTTTTTCTGGGTGTCTCCCATGTACATAATTGATAATATATGTTATTTTTTTTTTGATAATATATGTTATTAAATGTTTGTACCTTTTATCCTGTTACTCTGTCTTATATCAATTTATTAGGCCAGCCAAAGAACCTAGAAGGGAAGGGGGGAAAACTTTTCTGCCCCTACATTAGTCCTGTATAATGTTAAACTTTAAGTGAACAGTATGTGCTGTTTAGAAGAACAAGTCGTTTGGGCCACCTGAGTGGCTCAGTTGGTTAAATATCTGACTCTTGATTTCAGCTCAGGTCATGATTTCAGGGTCATGAGGTCAAGCCCCTCATGGGGCTTCTCACTGAGCATGGGACCCACTTAAGATTCCCTCTCCTTCTCCCTCTGCCCCTCCTGCCTTGACCTCTCTCTCTTTCGATTAAAAAAAAAAAAAAGAACAGGCCACTTGAAACAGAAGAAAGACTGAGCCATAGGAAACACAGAAGTGCATGTTTGGATCAGTGCAGAGATGGTGTCATGTGGGAAGTTCCATTTGGAAATACCTTATGTGTCTGTTTCACATTTTTATCTCCCTATTTTCAACATTTGAGTCAAAAACTTTGGCGGAGATAAATATAGGTGATCAAATTTGTGTATACCCAAAGCATAGAATTGAAAGAATTGAAAAAGAATTGACAGAATTGAAATTTCAAATAAACATTTCTTGACCAAGGACAAAACCAACTTAATACTATTTAACATGCACAAATGTGAATTCCTATCAATAGGATTAAAAATTCAGTTTCAAAAGGATAGAATGATAGTGACCCAGATCATCAGTGGTTCTAATAAAAAAGGTTTAGAACTTTTAATTGATCCCAAAATTAGTGAGAATGATTGGAGTTAGGTGAGACAAAGCCTGATAGAGAACCTACTTATGTTTCAATATTGTGGCTAGTTTTAAGACCTGTCGATTGCCATTTATTAGTCACTAATGGTAAGCCACTTCCCTTTGGTTTTCTTATATTTAAGTTGAAATTAATAATAAATAATGTAAAAGAGGATTTTAAGTATAAAATGAGGTAAATCATGTGAATATAATTATATGAATGATAGCTTTAGTTTTGCAAATGCAAAAAAAGCTAATGCAACACAAAATTTATTTTAATAAGGTGGACTGTCCAGGCCAAGTGTAGCATAAGTCATGGTGGGCAACTGTTAGACCAATTGATTATAAATTCTTCGAGGGAAGTGACTGTGTCTAATTCATTCCCCATTATCTAAAGCAACGCTAAGTACCTCTTTGGTTCTGAAAAATATATATGTTGTAAAGATAAATTGGTTTGGAATATTGGTTTTGGAATATCTTGGGGGAGTCACATTTTAAGAGAGAAAGTGAAATTTCAGATCCAATCTACAGGAAAGAAACCAAGATGGAGAGACATTTAAAGAATATTATGTGAAGATTAATTAAAAGATTATATATAAAGATTATATGAATATTGAGTACATGTAGCTGGGAAAAGATATATTTATATCCAAATGTAAAAAAAAAAACAAACAAAAAGTGATGTATATTGGTAACTTTCCTATGCGCACAGGTATTAGGAATGATGAAGGAGGCAGAGGTGGTTAGTGGCTAGAGGAAGAGTATGCTTTCCTCTCTTAACGCCTCACTAAGATGATCAAATGTACAGACTCAGGAATCTTATAGACCTTCATTTTTGTGCCTTTTCCACCATCCTGGACGATTTGTTCATTCCAAAACTTAGCATCCTCTTCATTTGTCTGTGAGGACAGGCCCCCCATGGCCCCAAATGTACCACTTTGTCATGTGGATTATTTTGACCTGAAGGCACTTGAGGTTCTATTGGCTCAAGAGAAACTTTTGTTCTCCTTTAACACAGAAGAATCTGAATTGGGAGTATTTCCTAGAATAAGGGTTATTAACAGAGATAAATTTTATCTGAGTGACCTATCAGAATGAGTCTACTTTTCCTATCACCCCATGAAGTTCATTTCTTTCCTCTGAAGTCCCAGAACCATACCCCCTTCTCCTTAGTTCAGAATGACATATATACCTCATTTTGCCTGACTGTCTTTAGAATTTCCATGTCTATGTGGATTCCCAGAGCACACGCCTATTAAACTTGATTTTCTCCTGTTAATCTTATGTCAATTTGATTCTTAGTCCAGCTAGAAGGGCTGTTGAAGGTACAGGGGTTCTTGCTCCCTGACACTACATTTTAGGAGTATTGTGAAGAAAAAATAAGATGACGCATGGCAAGTACTTTTCCATTGGGGAAAAGTGCTAAAAATACGTTAATTACCCACCTTACCCATGTTCCAAAGCTGCCACTAGGGGGTGCTGGAAAACCTTTTGAAAGAATTCAGCATCCTCTTAGCTGGGTAGGGGCAATGATTCTCAAATTTTGTTTTAACTTGTCAGCACTAAGTATGTTAAGTGACCTTAGAAGAATTGTGTGTAAATATAGAAATGAAAGAATAACCTATTTTCCAAATTGATTCTGGATGGTAGAGTAGTGAAGTGGCAAAGACTGAGAGGTGAGGAGGGGGGAGTGGGTGTGGCAGCTCCCAGCATCCCTTTCAGTACCTTCTCTCTTTGGCAACCCAGTCTGTTGGTAATCAAGACTTTCACATGGCCCCATTTAGCTGCCTGGGAAATTTTGCATACTGTAAGTTTCACACTGGAGAGAGACTATTTGTCTTTTTTGGGTTTAGGAAATTGTTTATGTTTCTCTATTAAATATAGTTTTGAGAGGTTTGAAATGTGATATTGTGACAGGTTTCAGGAAATTATATACTTAAGGATTTTATATCTAATAATATTTAATTAATTCAAATTGTAATCTGACTTTTCTTTTTGTTTTTGTTTTTTTAATAAATTAATTTTTATTGGTGTTCAATTTACCAACATACAGAATAACACCCAGTGCTCATCCCGTCAAGTTAACTTTTCTTTTTGAACCCATAGGAAGGTATCTCTAATTCTGAAATGTTAGACACTGGGAACTGGGAATAGGATAGCAGGAAAAATATTCTGGGGCAGAAAAAAAATTCCTGGAATTCATCAAATCATATTTTTGACAGACCACTCAAAATAACTCACCTTGTCTGTTGCCAAATTGATGATAATCAAGTAAGGGACATTTGACTTTTTTATCTTAAGTCCCAAATTAGTATAAAACAGTAACACATTTATTATTAAATATAAATTTGTGGGCAGCCCTGGTGGCTTAGCAGTTTAACGCCGCCTTCTGCCCAGGGCATGATCCTGGAGACCCTGGATCAAGTCCCACGTCAGGCTCCCTGCATGGAGCCTGCTTCTCCCTCTGCCTGTCTCTCTCTCTCTGTTTCTCTAATAAATAAATAAAAAATCTTTAAAAAATATAAATTTGTTATAACTTCACATTCTTCCTTAGGTCAAAAAATCCACCCAAGGAGGGAAAACCCAATGGAATCTATATGGTCACCTAGAGTTGTTCACCTAGAGTGAACAGCAACAACAAAAAACATCTTTGGTTAAGACAGGAATGACTACCTTATTATATCACCCTTTCAAGAAAAGCTATAATGTTTCTAATGATTAGTTGTTAGTAAGAAATGAATGTGATTCAAGCTGTTTTTCCAGATTCTTCTCTGCAAGTTACCTGTCTTATATAAGGATCAACATCTCTATCATTAGCTCTGATTGTGTTTGCATAGTTGAATGAATAGATTTTTTAATTTGGTATTTGTGCAATTAGTTTGCCAACTTTGTTTCATCATAGGATTCATTTGAGACTCCTATTAAATATAGATTCCCTTCCTCAGAAGATTTTGATTCAGTAAGTCTGGTCTGGTGTTAAGTATCTTTATTTTATTTATTTAGTGGTAAGTATCTTTACAAAACCCTCAAGGTGTGTCTCATAGTCACGTGCATTTGAGAAACCTAAGATTATCCAATTTGCCATAAAACTTGGTTCAAACTCACAAAGCACATGTGCTAGATGTAGTGTTTTCCCCCTTAATTGGTCAGCTTGTAGGCAGAGCCCTTTAGATGGTCTCTGCTGATGTCAGAGTCTGCTTTTAGTGTATTCAAAGAAACTTTTGCTTCTGTCTAGAGTGTTCTCACCTGTCCGAGCCCTCCCTTAGATGTACCTGATACACATCTTAAAGTTGTTGCTCTGGAGTTCTGAGCTGGGACTTTTGTTTAAACTTTTTGAGTGAAAATGCAAGTTAGGGCAAGGTTATAAATAGGACATTAGCTGTAAAGAAGTCATAGAGACCTGGGTTTGAATGTTAGTTCCTCCAGCATGACTATGATGAAATTACATAACCTCCCTCAGTTTCTGTTTGCTTGTGCATAAAATATATGTCATTGTAGCCAACATTTATTGTACTCTAAGTTCTTTGCATGAATTAGCTCTCTTAATCTTCAAAACAGCACCGTGAAATAATTAGACCTTTCTATTATTATTTCAGTTACACTTAGAAATCTAAGACACAGGGATGTAAATTGCTTGCCCAAGATCTCACACTGAGGAGGTGGCAAGCTAGTAATTAAACTCAGAAGACTATGGGAGGGAATAATTATGAATCTATATAGCTGTTTACATATCTTTCTAATATTCATGTAAAAGCTGATGAATGGATAGCATTATCAATAATATAGTTTGGCTAGTAGAATGAAATGAGTGAATATATTTAATAATGTCATTAAAGAGTTCCTCAGCAGTTACTTTACAGTATCATTAGTAAAGCTAAACAAACCAACATGGCTCATTTGTCAGAGAAAAATTAAGTCAGTAGTAGTAAGAGCACACTCTCTGAAAAAGCATCTGCTCAATGAGTGGAACAGAAGTGGCATCTTGAAAAGAATCCCCATCACTTCTATTTTGTAATATGTTCTCCGATATTAGTATATTGCTTATATCAGAGAATGCTAATATCAGAGAATCACAAGAATGTGGGCTGCAAGACAGCGTCAAGATCCATAAGAAAAGGTTCTTTGCATGCCTGGGTTGACCATCTGGGTTAGGATAGTAATGATCTGGGAGAGATGACAGCTTATTTCTTTAGTTCCTGTGTAGCTGCATGAAATAAGTTTGATCAAAGTTGTTTAGAAAATCCCTCAATAAGACCCATCTGTAGGCACAATCTGTTCAAGAAACATGAAGATCCCACCTACTTTGAACCTCCACAGCCCTCCAATATCTTCAGTCTGCTCAAAGCAAGTGGGCTCCAGTCCCTCATCCACACAGCACTTCAGAGAGACCAGGCCACTGACTCCCGCTCCAATCACTGCCACCTTCTTTGCCATGGTGTCCTGTCAATGAATTTATCAATTAGTACTACTTCACTGGGACAAGAGGTAGGAAAGCCCTCATCGTGTGGTCAGTAATCAGCTTTATTTGTATTTTTTTAAAAAGATTTTATTAGGGAGCACATGAGAAGGGGGAAGGGCAGAGGGAGGATAAGCAAACAGGGATGCCTGGGTGACCCAGTCAGTAAACCCTCTGTCTTCAGCTCAGGTCATGATCTCATGATCTTGGGGTCATGGAATTAGGCCCCCCTGTTGGGCTCCCTGCTGAGTGGGGAGTCTGCTTCTCCCTTTTCCTCTGTCTCTCCCCCTACTCATTCTCTGTCTTTTAAATAAGTAAATAAAATCTTTAAAAAATGCCAAACAATTTATTATTATTATTTTTTAAGTAGGCTCCACACCCAGCATGAAGCCCAGCACAGGGCTTGAACTTGAGACCCTGAGATCAAGATCTGAGCTGAGATCAGAAGTCAGACATTTAACCAGCTGAGCCACTCAGGTGGCCCTAAGGATGCCAAAAAATTTAATAATATAGTAATAAGTATATGAGCCAAATCTCATTACATTCTTTAGAGTACTGAGCTTTTCCTTTTCAGCTACCATCCCCAGCTATTATCCTTACCTTCGTTTTGCCTTTTGGTGCTGTCTCTTTGACACAATGGTTTTCTCTGTTGGCTGTGGGCTGGGACACGATCATAAGTACTTTAAGAGTTGGAGGAGGCTGTGAGAAGTAGGAGGAGCTTCTCACTCCTTCAGTCTTTTGCAACTTGAAACGCCTGGGCCTTTGTTAGGAGTTCTGAAATTAAGCAAGACACTTATATTCTGAGGTCCAGGATAATGATCTTTGAAGTAACACAATTATACACTTACACATATCATACACATAGCATAAAAATCATTTCTGTAATGGATGTGACCAATGTTCATAAGCAAAGTAGCAAATATGAATAAATCAAAAGAAGTTAAAATTATCCCTAACCTCACTGTATGGAGATAATTATTAAAAACATGGACATTTTGGCATATCTTTCCAGATATTTGTGTGTGTGTATATATATATATATATATATATATATATGAATAAAAATAATTTCCAATTTGATTTTTCACTTTCCAGTGTATCAATACCTTTATATTTATATTAGCATTTTTTAATGGCTGCATGAATTCTGTTTAGTTGATGGGTTAGTTATCTACCTAAAAAATATTCATTTCTATGAGTTAGGCACTATTACTGGCATATGACTGTGCCCAGATGAATGAAACAGATTATGTCCCTGGTCTTCTGGAATTTACAAAGCTCTGGACTGCCTTTCTTAGACTTGATCTAGATCAACATCTGGATCCTTGCATACTACACTCACATGTTCCTAGATTGCTTATCCTGCCCAGACCTATATCTTATCTTGATGTTTTGGCTTGTGTGTGTGTGTGCTAGTTTAGATGAACCTACTGGGACTTCCAAGATCTTCCTGTCCATTGATCTCTTTTTGGATTGATATAAAAATGGCTAAATTACTATTTATATTTAATTTTTTTTTTAAATTTTGGATAACTTCCTTTTGCTTACAATCTCAGTTAGTGGCACTATCATTAATCAAGAAGACTAATCAGGGGGCTGGAAAGCCTTTATGTACCTTGGATATAATCTAATTGATGAAGATAAAAGACTCTGTTCTTCAACCTGCAAGACCAGTGGATCTAAGAACCCTGAGATTTTTTTGAAATGTAAATTCATTCAACAAGTATTCATTGAACACATCCTAGGTACTAGACATTTTCTAAATGCTATAGACACAGCAATGAACAAAAGAGATAATACTCCCTGCTCTCATGGCACTTGCTTTCTAGTGGAGGGAGTCAAACAGTTAATAAAACAAAATAAATAAGTAGATTAGCTGGTGATAAGTGTTCAGGAGGAAAATAAAGGAGAAAAATGAGCTCTGGAGTATAGGAGTGAAGGATAGTGTTTGATAATTTTAAATAGGAAACATTATTTTCCTGAAATTTCCCCAACTGAATCTGGTATGATGAGAGTCTTTTTCTGTCAGATAGAGCAACTACATAACAATAGTAAAAGACAGAATAAGGATCATGATCAATGACCAAGGGAGAAAAGAGCTTAAAAAAAAAAAAAAAGAAAAGATGAGTTACCTCATTGATATTGGGCCACAAATTTTATAACTAGCCTGTGATCTATTCTCCAATTTTATCTTCACTGTCCCTTGGTTAGTTAATTATGATCTTAATAGAAGCCTTGTAAGTCATATTTATACCCGGTAATTGTACAGAGAAAACAAAACACCTGGATATACTAGAAAATGTTTTAACTGAATACTTGAGAGTGAAAAAGTATGAACAAAAAATTTACAGTGCTCCTTAAGCCTTCATGTGTGTATGAAATTCTTGGAGATTTCTTAAAAATGCAGATGTGGGGGCACCTGAGTGGCTCAGGTCATGATTCCAGGGTCCTGGGATAGAACCCCACATCAGGCTCTCTGTTTAGTGGGGACCCTCCTTCTCCCTCTCCTTCTACTGCTCCGCCTGCTTGTGCACTCTCTGTCAAATATATAAAGTTTTTAAAAAACACAGATGTTGATTTAATAGCTGTGGGATAGGCTTGAAATTATTATTTTATTATTATTTTTAAAGATTTTATTTATTTATTCATGAGAGACACACACACACAGAGGCAGAGACATAGACAGAGGGATAATAAGCAGGCTCCTTGTGGGGAATCCAGGACCCCAGGATCACAACCTGAGCCAAAGGCAGATGCTCAACCATTGAGCCACCCAGGTGCCCAGCCTGAAATTATTTTATTATTTATTTATTTATTATTTATTTATTTATTTATTTATTTATTTATTTATTTTAAAAAGGATTTTATTTATTTATGAGAGGCACAGAGAGAGAGCCAGAGACACAGGCAGAGGGGGAAGCAGGCTCCCCACAAGGAACCCAATGTGGGACTCGATCCCTAATCCCGGATCACACCCTGAGCTGAAGGCAGACGCTCAACCACTGAGCCACCAGGTGTCCCCCTGAAAATTGTTTTTATTTTTTTTATTTATGATAGTCACAGAGAGAGAGAGAGGCAGAGACATAGGCAGAGGGAGAAGCAGGCTCCATGCACCGGGAGCCCGACGTGGGATTCAATCCTGGGTCTCCAGGATCACGCCCTGGGCCAAAGGCAGGCGCCAAACCACTGTGACACCCAGGGATCCTGGATCCCCCCACTGAAATTATTTTAAACAAGCTTCTGTGTGAGGCCAATGCTGCAGGTCCTTGAACTACATTTTGAGTTGCAAGTTTCTACTATGTTTTGCCAAGTTGCCTTCCAGGAAGCAGATACATTTGGATAGTATTTCATGTTTACAAAGTGCTTTAAGTGTAAAAATACTTTCATATAGATTAATTCATTTGTTTAGTTTAGAACCATAGGCATTTTCATTCATCCTTGTTTTATGGATATGGATATGGGCTTTGCTTGGCTACTAGAAAGTTTAAGAACAACCAGGATGGTAATGAAAATAAAACCTTGTCACATAAGGGGCTACTGAAGAGACTTTGGATGTTTAGCCTAAAGGATATATGTACATGATAATTGCCTTCAATATACTGTTATAGGGAAATGTTTACATAAGTCTATTTTGAGTGGACATAAAATCTATCTAGGACCAACCATGTGAATGTTACAGAAAAGATGAATTGGCCTCAATATAAAGAAGAACTTCTGGCTAATAATGGTGTATAAATATTGGATGCACTATTTTGTAAAGTAGTGAATTCTATATCTTTGTAAGTATTCAAACAGAAGTTAGATAACCACTTATTACAGGATACTAGGAGGATTCATGCAGGCAGGGTGTGATAGTGAGGTAAAGTTGTCTGTCACTAAGTATAATATTATAGGGTCTGAGATCTTATCCTTATTAATTACAATTCTATTATAGGTATCAAGTTGCTGAGATGACTTTAGATTTGATTTGCAAGTATGCTTGAAACTGTTGGTACTATTCACCCATCTACATGGTTTGGGCCCTGCAGTCACCTCCCTGAGCCTTCCTGGAAGAGTCCAAAGTCTCTTAATTATGGATACTCCCATGAGAAGAATGTATATATCAACTGTGGTATCTCTTCCTCCTTCAATTTTAGCTTTTTATTATCTTTCTCTCTCTAGAGAGAAAAAGAAAGACAGGAAGAGAGAAGACTCAAATTACTAAAATTAGAAATGAGACTGGGGCATTACTACATATTCTACAGAAAAAAAATTGTGAGTACTATGAACAATTGTATGGAAAAATTGGTTAGTCTAGATGAAATGGACACATTTCTAGAAATGAAAAAGCTACCAAGACTAGATCACAAAGAAATAGACAATCTAAACAGACTTATAACTGGTAAGGAGATTGAATCAGAAATTGAAAATATCCTGACAAAGAAAAGCCTAGGACTTGATGGCTTCACTGGTGAGTTCTACCAAATATTTAAAGAACTAATCAAATCCTTCTCAAACTTTCCCAAAAAATTGAAGAGGAGGGAACACTTATGTTAGAAATTACCCTGAGGGGATCCCTGGGTGGCTTAGTGATTTAGCACCTGCCTTTGGCCCAGGGTGTGATCCTGGAGTCCGGGGATCAAGTCCCACATCGGGCTCCTTGTGTGGAGCCTGCTTCTCCCTCTGCTTCTCTCTCTCTCTCTCTCTCTCTCTCAGTCTTTCTCTCTCTCTCTGTGTCTCTCATGAATGGATAAATAAAATCTTAAAAAAAAAAAGAGAAATTACCCTGATACTAAAGACAGCAAAGACTCCACAAAAAAAGAAAACTACAGATCAATATTTTTTTATGAACACTGATGCAAAAATCCTCAATAAAATACTAGCAAACAGAATTCAGCAGCATACTGAAAGGATTATACTCCATGATTAAGTGGGATTTATGCAAGGATGGCTCAACATATACCAGTCGACCAGTGTAATAGACCACATCAAAAGAATGAAGGAAAGAAAACACATGATCATCTCAATTGATGCAGAAAAAAAATTGACAAAATTCAATACCCTTTCATGATAAAAACAATAACAGGGATGAAAGGCACATGATAAAGGCCATATATGAAAAACCTATAGCAAACACAATACTCAACTGTGGGAGACTGAAAGTTTTTCCTCTAAGATCAGGAACAAGGCAAGAATGCCTTTCTTCACCACTTCTATTTGACATAGTACTGGAAGTTCTAGTAGGGCAATGAGTCAAGAAAATGAAATAAAAGCATCTGAATAGGAAAGAAGTAAAATTATTTCTGTTTGAAGATGACATGATCTTACATATAAAAAATCCTAAGGACTCCACAAAGAAGCTATTAGAACTGGTAAGTGAATTCAGCAAGTAGTAGGATACAAAGTCAACAAAGATCAGTTGATTTCAATATAGGAACACTAAGCAGGAGCACCTGGGTGGCTCAGTTTGTTAAGCATCTACCTTTGGCTCAGGTCATGATGTCAGGGTCCTGGGATCAACCCCCAAGTCAGGCTTCTTGCCAGTGAGGAGTCTGCTTCTTTCTCTCCCTCTGCCTCTCCCCTTGCTTGTGTTTTTTTTTTTTGTTTGTTTGTTTTGTTTTGTTTTTTTTTTCTCTCTCTCAAATAGATAAATAAAATCTTTTTAAAAACCCCAGTGAGCCATCTGGAAAGGAAATGACAAAAACAATTTCATTTATAACAGCATTAAAAAGAATAAAAAAAAAGAATAAAATACTTATGAATTAACCAAGGAGATGAAAAACTTGTACAATGAAAACTATAAAACATTGCTGAAATAAATTAGAGAGGGCATAAATAAATGGAAACACTCTCATGTTCATAGCTTGGGAAGACTTAATTTGTTAAATTCTGGTATTACCCAAAGCAGTATGCAAATTCACTGTAATTCCTATCAAAATCCCAAAAAACATTTTTTGCAGAAATAGAAATATCCATCCTAAAATTCACATGGAATCTCCAAAGGAATCTGACTAGCCAAAACAATCTTGAGAAAGAACAAAATTGGAGGACTTATGTGTCTTGATTTAAAAACCTACTGCAAATCTACAGTAATCAAAACAGCATGGTATTGACATAAAGATAGACATATGGATCAGAGGAATAGAAGAGAAAGTCCAAAAATAAACAATTGAATATATGATCAAATGAATTTTGACAAGGATGTGAAGTCCATTCAGTGGGGAAAGGAGAGTGTTTTGAACAAATGTGTTGGGAAAACCAGATATCTACATGCAAAAAAATAAAGCTAGACCTTTACCTAATACCATATACAAAAATTACCTCAAAATAGATCATGGACTTACGTGTAAGATCTAAAATAATGAAACTTTCAGACAAAAATATATGGCAAAAGCTTCATGATGTTGGCTTTGGCAATGATTTCTTGGATATGACACCAAAGGCATGGGCAATGAAAGAAATAGACAAATTGGACTTCATAAAAATTTTAAAAATTTGCATATCAAGAAACACTGTCCACAGAATAAAAAGGCAACCTGCAGGCTGGGAGAAAATATGTGCAAATTCTGTATATAAAGGATTGGAATCCAGAATATATAGAGAACTCCTAATACTCAACAACAAAAACACACAACCTAATTAAAAAATGGGAAGGACTTCAAAGAAAATATATGGACGTTTCTCCAAAGAAAATATACGGATGGCCAATAAGCACATGCAAAAATGCCCATCATTAGGGAAATGCAAATAAAAACTTTGATGTCCCCCCCCCAAAGAAAAAAAAAACTTTGATGAGATACCATCTCACAACCAGTAGGGTAGCTACAAAAAAAAAAAAAAAAACACCTCAGAAAGCTGTGAACTGTTGGTGGCAATGTAAAATGGTATAGTCACTGTGGAAAACAGTATGGAGCCTCTTCAAAAAATTGAAAGGGTCTTGAAGAGATATTTATATGTCCATGTTCACAGTTGCATTATTTGCAATGGTTAAAACATGGGAACAACTCAAGTGTCCATTGACTGATGAATGGATAAGCAAAATATGATACACACACACGTACACGCAATGGAATATCAGGCTTAATAGGAAAGAAATTTTGCAATGCACTACAACATGAATGAAACGTGAACACATACTAAGTGAAATAGACGTGTACTATAAGTCCATTTATATGAGGTATTTAGAATAGTCAAATCATAAAGACAGAAATTAAATGATGACTTCTAGGGGCCGTGGGGAAGGGAAATGGAGAGTTATTGTTTAATAAATAGAGAATTCAGATTTGCAAAGTGGGAGACATTATGGAGATGAACAGTAGTGATGGCTCAATGTGAACATATTTAATACCACTGAATTGTTAGTTAAAAATGACTAAGATGGTAAGTTTTTTAATGTCACATTTTATGTTAACTCATTAAATAAAACAAAACAAAATAAAAACTAAACCATGTCTCACTCCCTGAGGACAGGAATTACTGAGCTGGGAGGACAAGTTCTCTTACAAAGTTGCTTAGACCTTAGGCAAATGACCAGCTAAACTAGTTTTATTGTCACATGACCATGACTCAGTTTTTTTCTGCTTGAATGAACTCATCTGTATCTCCTGTGTGATGTGTACAGTTCCATCACTTCTTTGTGCTCTATATTTTCTGGGGCAGTTCAGATAAGGGAATGTTCTATAGGCAGGATTCAAAAAAAATAAGTTTATTGAGATATAATTCACATGTTATATAATTCACCAATATAAAATATGCAATTTGATGGTTTATAGTATATTCACAGAGTTATATAACCTTTACCGTAGCCAATTTCTGTACCCATTAACAATTACCCAAATACTCTTGGTCATAGGCAACCACTGATTACTGTTTTTACTTTCTGTTGCTATAGATTTTCCAACTCTGAACATTCCATAAAAATGGGATCATATTTTTTGTGTGTGTATGTGATGGCTTCTTTCACTTAATATAATGTTTTCAAGGCTCATCCATTTATATCACATATTAGTATTTCTTTTTCTTGATGAGTAATATTTCATTGTATAGATACTGCAGCTTATTTATTCATTCACTAGTTGATGGACAGTTAGGTTGTTTTTTTCTTTTTGACTATCATGAACAATCCTGGCATATGTATTCATGTGCAAAATTTTGCCTATTTCTGGACCAGATTTTGATGAAATTTCTGGAAGGTGGAATTAGGATGGGACCATTTTAACAAACCAGAGCAGAAGCCATGGCCCAGAACATATGGGAGAAAGGTGGAGCAGGGATGGGAGGTATCTTTATCGATAAAGGCTATTAAAGACACCATCATACCTATTATTTATGCAGTACTTATTAATTACCAAGCATCATCAAGTAATGCTTCATTGTTACAACAATCCTATGAGAGAATAAACCTTGTTAACTTGATTTTATGAGAGAGAAAGCGGATGGGCAGAATTAACTAAAATGCTGAAAATCACATAATAAGGAGGATTTTGAATCTGGTCTACCTAAATCCACTTTTAGTTGCTGCACCAAACTACAAGCCCTACACTCCATTGTGGCAGGTGTGGGGAGAGTGTGGGACATTGATCAAGATAATTAAATGAGAATTTATGTAAGAGCTGAGCTAGTTATTCATGTTTCTATTCATCACCTTCCAGTACAGAGCCTGGGACCAGCAGTATTTACTCCAGGATTAATTCTAATTGACAGAACAAATTTTGAAGTCCTTAGAAGATTATGTTTATTCTCACAGTCTACCATATCCCAGCATCCTTTCTAGACTTCATTCCCAAAAAACTTGTTGCTATTTCCTCAAACTGCCTTTTGCTAAGTCTCCCAGCTCTTCCTTTTGAAAAATGTAGTCTGACAATTTTTGTCTTTAGTTGGAATACTATATCTCTTTCATTTAATCTCTAAGTCCACCATTTTACCATTTATATTCTATGGTATTATATTCTATCTATAGAATATAGAATAGAATATAGGTATCTATATTCTATCTGCCACACCTGTTATACCTTTCTTTTTTTCCCTCTGTGCTTACTCTTGAATTAATGAAATATATTTATCCTTCTTCCTCCATTAACTCATTTGTTGTCATTTATTATTTTTAGGAGTTTCCCTAGGGATCACAGTAAGCATCCTTGGCTGCTTAAGGTCTAAAATATATTTGTATTTTTACTACTTCCAAGACAATGAAAGATCTATATAATACTTTAAAGTTCTTTACTTCCCTCATACCTTCTGTAGTACTGCTGTCATGTATATTTAATTCTTCATACATTTAATGCCTCATTACACATTTTAGTTGTTGCTTCATGCCATCAATATTCTTACACACACATTTACCTATTCATTCTTCAGTATTTCCATGGTTCCATCTGGGGTCATTTTCATTTGCCCAGAGAACTTTTATTATTTTGTTTTCTTTATTTCTGCCCACAGAACTTTGACTTTCCTTTAGTGTGGTGTACTGGAAACTATTGCAGTTTCTCTCCCTTTTTTATGAGTTATTTTACTTTCATTTTTTATGTACATTTTCAAAAGGTATAGAATTCTGGATTGGCAGTACATCCACCTCTCAACACTTACAGAAAAAAAATTCTATTGTTTTCTAAATTCCATCATTTTGATGGAGAAGTCTCCTTTTGGTTCCCCTGTTGATGATCTTAAAATATTCTTTTTGTGTTTGGTTTTCATCAGTTTTACTGCCAAGTCCATGGATGTTCTCTCTGGAGTGTTCTGGAAGGTAGTTAAGCTGAGTTTGGCTGACTAAAAGCTTTTGGTGAGTCACAGTCAAAAGCCTGGGGTATTTTCCAGGCTCCCTTCCCTTTGGAACTTCAATTTTTACCTCCTTAGTTCTTTGGGATTTTCAAAAATCCAACCTCTTAGCTTCTACTTTCTAAATGGTACATGCCTCAAACCCTGAAGCTGACTGTCTGGTTTACCCTCAGTGAGTTTTCCTTCTTTACAGATCTTGGTTCTTGCTGTCTTGGTAATTCCTTGATACTTTTAACAAATGAAAAAAATGTTTTATACTGTTTTTCTAGTTGTTTTCAGTGGAAAGACTGGCATAATATAAGCTAACCAGTTATAGCTGGAAGACTTCAAGAACTTCCAACTATTTCTAATAGTTTCCTATGTTTCTATCTCATATAGGTCCAGAAAAAAAATCATTCAGTTTCTTCTACTCTTTTCATCTTGCCAACATTCTATTGCTGAAGGTCTTGTGAGACAGTATTTTCCTGGCATGGCTCTTTCATTGCTCAACTTTCTGCATACCCTCACTCTGAACCACTAAATCCTTATCCCACTACAAAGATGGAGATGTAACTGTATAACACTGATAAATACATTGCAAAATATTTAAGATATATAAAATGTATACTATGAGTACACACATGTACTTACTTCCCAGTTGAAGTCCTCCCTCTACCCTGATTTTTTATCCCTTTCCATACCTGTCAAAGGGTACCCAGTCTCTTGAATTTACTGTTTATCTTTTTTTGGTGCCTTTCTTTATGCTTTTGCATATATGCACGACTCAAACATTATATATGATCAGAAATATGTATTGTGCCACGTACATTCTTGGGCAACTTGCATTTTTGCTTAATGCTATCTTTGTGAAACCCATGTTTTCTAAGTATATGCAGCTTTAATTCATTTATTTTCATTATATGGAGAATTCCTTTATATAACTGTATTGCAATTCAGTTAGCTCTTCTCCACTGATGAATATTTATATTCTTTCAAATTTTTTCTATGACAAACAATGGAGCCCTAAATATTCTTTTACTTATTTACTCATGCACCTGTATAAGAGTTTCTCCAGGGTACATGCCTCACTGTACCCTTTATATTTATAGCATAGTATAAAGAATAAGTTATAGCTGATATTAGAATTATCTTCTCTTAAAGCCCATTTACTCAAATCAGATCTCAGAGTTACTTAGCAGAGGCTAACCTCAGAGTCCAGGACTAGCTGCCTCCAAAACCCAGAGGAAAAAAAAATCACTGTTAAACTCATTTGCTCTTTGAGAATTATCCTATTCTCAGTACAATTAACAATAAGAACTTCATGTTCTTCAGGGAAAATTCAGGCCCTTCTATTTTCATGATCTAGACAAACCATAACACTAGAATGAGAGTATAATAGAATAAGAGTATACTGTTAGAATGACAGTAGAACTATTCCAAAGTTGGAATTATGGAGCTTTGACACCATGGGGGCAACCCCAGTAATTGGAGCATGTTGTGCCACTGAGGCCAATATCTTTCTATTTTGCTTTTTCCTCTCAGGGAAAGACTGGCTGAATCATTCCTTTTGCTCTGTTCTCACTTCTACTTTTGTATGCTGGAAGCCAAATCATAAATAAACAGGTCACATATATCACTCCACAACTAGTTTTAAGCCTAGGTTGGTCTAGCTCCAGATTTATAAAAAATCAAAACAAAGCAAAAAAAAAAAAAAAGAAAAAAGAAAAACAACAATGCCAAACATTTCACTAGTTCTCAAGGATCATAACTTTGCCAAAACACCCAATTTTTATTTCTAAACAAAACATTTAATCCTACAAATATAATTGAGTAGCATGTGAAATTATTTGTGTACAAGATTATACATTGAAGAAAAATGGAAGAATATTGGAAACAAACAAAATGTCCATCAATAGGAGATTGATTCAATAAATTACAGTGCCTGCATGCAATTGAATAATATGCAACTTTTAAAAGAATGAGAAAGTTCTCTGTATGCTTGTTGCTAAGGTATATTATTAAATAAAAAAGCAAAATATAGAGCAGTATATATATATTGCTTTTCTTTGTGTAAAACAAGGGGAAATAAGAAAGCACATTTTAATTTTCTCATATTTTCATAAATAAACCGAAAAATGATGCTGGACATTAATAAAAGTGAATACCTGAAGAGACCAGAGAGAGGGTAGGAACTAAAAAGAAGGGGATGAGGACCTGGGCAGATAGAGGTCAGGAATGAAAGTAAGATTTTTCACTTTTTTACTTTAAAGCTTTTGAATCAGGAAAATATAGAATTATTATATAAAAAAAACAAGTACACTAACAAGCTCAACACTTAGTATTAGTCCATGATCAAAACAACATCTTCATTTGAGTTATTTCCTCCAGTCTTGCCTAAGTAAGGTGTGAACACTTGTCTTGCATTTTCATTGCTGAAAGGATAGGGCAATGGAGGTGCCTTGGTAGCTCAGTTGGTTTAGCATGCAACTCTTGATTTCACTCAGGTCGTGATCTCAGGATTGTGAGATTGAGCCCTGTATGGGGCTCTGTGCTGAGCATGACTTAGAGATTTGAAAGGACCCCAAACCAGGGCACTTCACCATGAAATTTCAGAACTGCATGTATAACAAGAAATTCTCATGACCTTCTAGAAAAAGAAATACAAGTCATGCATAAAGTCATGTAGAGAATGGACATGACAATGAGCTTTTAGTAACGTAGAGGCTAGAAGGCAATGAGATCATGACTTCAAAAGTCTAAGACAATTTGATTTTTAGCTTATAACCTAATATCTAGCTGAACTGCTTACTAATCAAGTGTCAGCATAGATATATGAGAGATATGGCATATGTTGTTTTTTGGGTATCCAAGAGCTTCCAAGTTCATTTTTCCCTTTCTACCTTGCACTGTAGGCTGGGAAAGGTGATTATTTCAGATGCTCTCACACTTAGAAATCACCACACAATTTCAATTTTGGCCAAGGAGACATAAATAGAACTCTTCTAGTGGATCTCTGAGAAAGAATTTGCCCTTCATTTGTCTCTCCCTTCTTTTTTTCCCTCTCCTTTTCCCTTCCCTCCCTTTCTCCTTCCTATTTAGTTATCTATCTATCTATCTATCTATCTATCTATCTATCTATCCATCTATCTAGACATAGCATAACCTTCATCTTCTTACTTTTACGATATTGGGGTGTCTTGTTATATTCCTCATTTAATGGTATCTTCTTCTGAAGGAATAGAGAAGTTCAGGTATCAACAGTTTGTTTAATTTTGGTGAAGGGATTAGGAGTCCTTCAAATTCTGTGGTTCTTTTTCTGTCTCACAAGACTACATTTTCCCCTTTTTTCTTTCTTTTTCCTCTTAACACCAAATTTCCAAAGGGCCTTATTTTCTTTTGTCTTTCTTTTCTCTTCTAGAGCTAAGGCTGTCTCATTAAATGCAGTCTATGTTTACACCAGGCCTGTCTGTTCAGATTGTACCAATAATTTTAAACGTGTCTAGTTCTTCTATTAGATTTGAAATTCCTTCCCAGTAGTCTGTGCTCCTCTCTGCCTAGATACTTTTTTAGTTTTTTTTTTCTAATGTATGAAGCCCCTTTCACTAGCTTCCCCCTCCTTTCTTCCATGTAGTTTTTATTGGTTCACCTCCAAATAGTCTTGCAATAGGGTGTTGTGGGGTGGTAAACTGAGAGACCATACATTGTAATTTGCTGATTTTATTCTTTAACTGCAGTTATTTTGCAGTTTTTTCACTGTCTGTCTTTAAGTTATACTGAGGGTATGATTTGGTGTAGAAATTACTTTTTCTTTGTAATTGTTTCAAATCATTTGATGAGGGTCCTGGGGGATGAGTCACTATACAGCCATCACTGTCCTCAGCTACTCCAGAATTTTTGCTTATACATATGCTTGTTTATATGTATTCGTTTAGATAATAAATTCTTGAGAGACAGGATCTGCTTATTTTTTCCTTACTAGCACAATGCTCTTGCATGTACTTGTTGCTAAATGATTCTCTTATTCAGGGTCAATGAAATGGTCCCTTAACCAATGGCATGCCTCGAGGATTACTGATATATTCCTATTAGTTTTAAATTTAAGGCAAAGAGACTGACTAGTATTTACCTTTCAGTAGTATCAGTGAAAACTAATGAAAAAGTTGGAATAATGATAAATTTTTAAATAAGTATAGTAAGATTACTTTCATATGTGGCAAGGACCTTGGGGAGGGGATACTTCTTTGCAAGGAGATCATCATTTATAATTGCCATACTTCCTAGTTTTGTGGATTTTGTGTTGCAATAACACCTGATTAGCTTGTTTTCTTAATTAGGTTAAGTGTTTCTTACTGAAATGGTGTTCACTTTATCCATTTGCTTTTCAAACTTAAAAATAAAAATCATGGCTGGCAAAAGGCAATGTTAGCTCACACTCTCCATGACATCATGTATTTTACATGGAAATTTTGTGAGACTTATGGAGGACTATGGTCTTTACAAAGCCTCTCAGAAGAGCAGATACTGAATTTCTTTTTGGTGCTTATTCTTCTTTTAGCTGTCTTCACTATCAGGAAGTTCTTCCTTATATGAATCCTTCATGTTACTGAATCCTTCCTGTTAACCACAATACCTCCAATAAGAAAACAAATAGCTTGAATTTTTGTTGGTTATTTTCTCCACAGACATATCCATAGTTTTAATTCCTACTGCATTTTGTGTAATTTAAAATTATATAGCTTAATTTTATAAGTCAAAGATAATTTTTGTCTATTCTTAAATATTCTACCATACATTCTGGGATTATAGATCATACTTCATTCTTTGAAAATATTCCACAGGTAGAAGACTTAATTCACAGAAATTAAGGTGGAGGGATAGAGCCAGGCAACTGGTAAAGTATATAAAGGACTATTTTAATTTTAATTTTTTAAAGATTTATTTATTTACTTGAGAGAGAGAGAGAACATGGGTCAGAGGGGCAGAGGCAGAGGGAGAGAATCTCAAGCAGATTCCCCACTGAGCATGGAGTCTAATGCAGGGCTCTATCTCATGACCCTGAGATCATGACCTGAACCAAAATCAAGAGTCAGATGTTTGACTGAGTCATCCAGTGCCCTTGAATGAGGGATTACTTTTTTAAAAATGATAAATATATCTATTTACTTAGTAAATATTTATTGAGTACATAGTGTATGCCAGGTATTGTGCATACTTGCACTCCTGGACAAATTGTTGTGCAAAGACTTTCAAGAATGTACTTTAAAAAACAAGTAATTATAACTAGCACATTGGCATGGGAACATGATTGTTTCCAAAATATTTGAAATATTTTGTGTTTCATAATAGCTAAAGCTGTCTTTTACAATTTTGTTTATAGTATTAAAGTTCACGAAGTGCTGCTTTTATAGATAAAATAAAGGGGCACTTCAACTATGACTCTTTTTGAATTATCACAACTTCAAAACTATTGAAAATAAGACCTAGATTTTTGCAATTGAAGAAACCTCCCCCCTTGTAAATAGGGCCAGCCCTAATCCAGAGGCAGCCCATCCAGGCGTCTTCCTGAAATTTTAGCAACTAAAAGCATTCTGTTTACAATAAGAAAACCATTTCCCCCCCACACCCTGATTGGAATGTCCCTGAATAGGTTCATGTTGACCCTCCCTGAAATCAACCTGGATGCCACGCGACTCCCGCGGTTCTTTTGTCTTTAGGCAGTTTCTTTCCTTTTGCCTTTAAAAGATCCCTGTAATTGCTAATCGGGGCTCTTTTCCTCCTCGGAGGCGGAGAGCCCGTTTGCGCAAACGTTCAATAAACCCTCTTGCTGATTGCATCTGCCTGTCTGGGGTCTGAGTCTCTGGGGCGTCCACCGGGCCACGTTGGCACCCGTGAGCCAGGGTCCAACATTTGGGGGCTCGTCCGGGATCTGAGACGCCCCAGACTCAATCCTAAGACCGGTAGGAGGTAAGACCGAGCTCGCTAAATGTCCTATCTGTCTCGTCCGTTTGTCTGACTGGCCGGGTCTGTTTTGTGCCGGGTCTGTATTGTGCCTGCAGGACGCTGTACTCTGTATTCTGTATTTGGACCAGCGGGGGAGGCAGACGTGCCCGAGACCCCTGGTCCCCCTCCGGAGTCGGACTCCGGAGTGGTCTGGAAGAGGAACGGAGCCCCGGCACTCCCTCCTCTTCGGGGAGGGTCGTGGTTCGCGACCGCTCCCATCTGAATCTGCCGCGCCAGTCCTGTCGTTCGTGTGCGTCTGTTCGTTCCGTGTTTTTCTTCCTTTCCTGTCCTCCTCCTCACCGCTCACCCCTTCTCTACACCCATGGGGCAGACTGTAACCACCCCTTTAAGCCTCACTCTAGATCACTGGAAAGAAGTCGCCGGCCGGGCACACAATCTTTCGGTGGAAGTCAGAAGACGAAGATGGGTCACCTTCTGCTCCTCAGAGTGGCCGGCTTTCAACGTCGGGTGGCCCAGGAACGGACCTTTTAATATTGACATTATCTTGCAGCCGACCTGGGATGACCGCCAACAGCTCCTGCAGACTCCCCTCACCACGGAGGAGAGACAGCGCGTCTACCTCGAAGCTCGGAAAAACGTTCCGGGGGTGGATGGGAGGCCGACCCGGCTGCCTAATGAGATTGAGGATGTTTTCCCCTTGGTTCGCCCGACCTGGGACTACGACACTGCTGCTGGTAGGGAGCGGCTCCGTCTCTATCGCCAGGTACTCCTAGCGGGTCTCAAAGGGTCAGGGCGTCGCCCCACCAATTTGGCAAAGGTACGTGCTATAGTGCAGGGAAAAGATGAGACACCGGCAGGTTTTCTGCAGAGGTTAATAGAAGGCTATACTGGCCACCGTAGTACAGGGCTCAGGGCAGAGTAAGTCAGGACAGAGTAGGGACCTGGGAGACAAAAGAGGACCACGGGTTGAACGAGACCAGTGTGCCTACTGCAAGGAAAAAGGACATTGGGTCCAATCCAATCTTTAGATTGCCCAAGGAGGGGCCAAACGCAGGGACCTAGAAAGAAGCCCATTCCTGTTTTGTCCCTAGAAGATGAAGATTAGGGGTGTCAGGGCCAGGAACCCCCCCTGAGCCTCGGGTAACCCTTAAAGTGGGGGGACAGCCGGTGACCTTCCTGGTCGATACGGGGGCTCAACATTCAGTTTTAACTGAGGCAAAAGGACCCTTGAGCTCTAAAACGTCTTGGGTTCAGGGGGCAACTGGAGGCAAGTTATATCGATGGACAACCGAACGGAAGGTCCACCTGAGCACTGGGCAAGTAACGCATTCCTTCTTACTGGTCCCAGACTGCCCTTACCCTCTCCTAGGCAGAGACCTTCTTTCAAAAGTAGGGGCCCAGATACATTTTCAGCAAAAAGGGGCCACTATTACTGGCGCAGAAGGGCAGCCCCTCCAGGTACTGACCTTGCGCCTAGAGGATGAACACCGGCTGCACGAGGACTCTCCACCGTCCGTGCAGCCCCTAGATTCTGAATGGCTCACTAACTACCCTCAGGCCTGGGTGGAAACGGCCGGAATGGGACTAGCTGTAAACCAGCCGCCCATAATTATAAACTTAAAACCCTCGGCCACCCCCATATCGATCCGGCAATATTCAATGAGCAAAGAGGCCAAAGAAGGCATTCGGCCCCATATACAGAGACTATTACAATTGGGCATTTTAATACCTTGCCAGTCGCCCTGGAATACTCCTCTATTACCCGTAAAAAAAACCCGGCACAGGAGATTACCGGCCGGTACAAGATTTACGAGAGGTTAACTGGAGGACAGAGGACATACATCCCACGGTGCCAAATCCCTACAACTTGCTCAGCACCTTACCCCCAAGCCATGTCTGGTATACGGTGTTAGATCTAAAAGATGCATTCTTTCACCTAAGGTTAAGCTCTCAAAGCCAGCCTATTTTTGCTTTTGAATGGAAAGATCCTGAGACGGGATTCTCAGGACAACTCACTTGGACAAGGCTGCCGCAGGGATTCAAAAACTCCCCCACTTTGTTCGATGAGGCCTTGCATCGGGATTTGGCAGATTTCCGAGTTGGCCATCCGGACCTCGTCCTTCTGCAGTACGTGGATGATTTGCTCCTGGCGGCTAGGACAGAACAGGATTGTGTAAAAGGTACGGGGGCCCTGCTTGAGAGACTGGGAGAACTGGGGTATAGGGCCTCCGCCAAAAAGGCCCAAATAGGCCAGAGACAAGTGACCTATCTGGGATATCTCCTGGAAGGAGGCCAGAGGTGGCTGACGGAGGGCCGCAAAAAGGCTGTAGCCCTGATCCCAGCACCCACTAATGCCAAAGGACTACGAGAGTTCCTCGGCAGTGCTGGGTTCTGCCGCCTCTGGATACCCGGGTTTGCGGAGATGGCGGCTCCCCTATATCCTCTCACGAAATCCAACACCCCCTACCACTGGGGAAAGGAGCAGCAATTGGCTTTTGACAAAATAAAAAGGGCCTATTGACCGCCCCTGCCCTGAGCCTCCCAGATGTAACCAAGCCTTTTACGCTATATGTTGATGAACATAATGGAATAGCCAAAGGGGTCCTAACTCAAAAACTGGGACCCTGGAAGAGGCCCGTGGCATACTTTTCAAAAAAATTAGACAGCGTGGCTGCAGGATGGCCCCCATGTCTCCGAATAATAGCGGCTGTGGCAGTCCTGGTAAAAGACTCAGACAAGTTGACTTTTGGCCAACCCCTCACTGTGGTGGCCCCCCACGCCGTAGAGACAGTCATCCACCAGCCCCCTGATCGATGGCTCTCAAACGCCCGGGTCACCCATTATCAGGCCATGTTACTGAATTCTGAGCGGATACAGTTTGGAACGGCTACATCTCTAAACCCGGCCACCTTGCTTCCAGAAACCGAGTCCCCCTCCCTAGTAATGCATGATTGCCACCAGATCCTAGCTGAAGTCCATGGCACCAGAGGGGACTTGACGGACCAGCCTTTGCCAGATGCTGAAGCAACCTGGTACACCGATGGGAGTAGCTTTCTACGAAATGGTGAGCGTAAAGCTGGGGCAGCCGTGGTAGATGGGAAAGCTGTCATTTGGGCCAGTGCCTTAGAGCCTGGGACTTCAGCTCAAAGGCAGAGCTTATAGCCCTAACTCAGGCCCTAAGAAAGGCTAAGGACAAAAAGGTCAACATTTATACTGACAGCAGATATGCTTTTGCAACTGCCCATGTTCATGGAGAAATATACCGTAGAAGGGGTCTCCTAACCTCAGCAGGTAAAAACATCAAAAACAGAGAAGAAATACAAGATCTTCTCCATTCCCTCTTTCTGCCGAGAAAACTGAGTATAATTCACTGTCCTGGGCATCAGCGAGGCAATGACCCAGTAGCAGAGGGGAACAGGATGGCCGATGAGACAGCACGGGCCGCTGCACTAGGCCCACAGGCCCTCTCCCTACAAGTACCAGAGGCTGTCCGGACACCGGGGCAACTCTCTCTCGAGTACTCAGACAGCGACCTAGATATCGTCCAGCAAATAGGGGCAAAATATGACGAGCAAATGAAGGTCTGGAAACACCAAGGGAAGACGGTCCTGCCCCAGAAAAGGGCCAAAGAACTGGTGACTCACC
Organism: Nyctereutes procyonoides; assembly: GCF_905146905.1. Taxonomy (NCBI): domain Eukaryota; kingdom Metazoa; phylum Chordata; class Mammalia; order Carnivora; family Canidae; genus Nyctereutes; species Nyctereutes procyonoides. The sequence continues at coordinate 468,477 of NW_026575044.1, forward strand.
TCCACCGATGGACTCACCTCGGACACAAAAAATTAAAAGCACTCCTCCGGAGAGAAGGTCAGACCTATTACATTCCCAAACTCCCCTCCCTGATCCAACAGGTAACCGACGCTTGTGTACCTTGTGCTAAGGTAAATACCAAACACCTCAAGATGCCTGAGGGAACCAGGATGAGGGGAGAAAGACCCAGAACTAATTGGGAAGTAGACTTCACCGAAATCAAGCCAGGTAAATATGGTAACAAGTACCTCCTAGTGTTTATAGATACCTTTTCAGGCTGGACAGAAGCTTTCCCCACCAAGCGAGAAACCGCCCAGGTGGTTGTCAAGAAAATCCTGGAAGAAATTTTCCCCCCGGTTTGGACTGCCCAAGGTAATAGGGTCGGACAACGGCCCCGCCTTCGTCTCCCAGGTAAGTCAGTTGGTGGCCAGATTACTGGGGATAAATTGGAAATTACATTGTGCATACAGACCCCAGAGCTCAGGTCAGGTAGAAAGAATGAATAGAACAATTAAAGAGACCCTAACTAAATTGACATTGGAGACTGGCACTAGAGACTGGGTCCAACTCCTCCCTATGGTTCTGTTCCGAGTCCGGAACACTCCCGCGCGCCATGGGCTAACTCCTTACGAGATTCTCTATGGAGGTCCCCCGCCAGTAACGGACTTACTAGATTCTGCTATTGACCCTCTTGCTAACACTCCCGGTTTACAGGACAGGCTAAAGGCGCTCCAGATTATCCAGCACCAGGTCTGGAAACCCCTTGCGGCTGTCTACCGCCCCGGAGACACAACCGGCCCACACCCGTTCCAGATCGGGGACTCCGTCTACGTCAGGAGACATCAGTCCAGGACGCTTGAGCCCCGCTGGAAGGGCCCATATACTGTACTACTGACCACCCCAACCGCCTTAAAGGTAGACGGCATTGCTGCTTGGGTCCACGCCTCACACGTCCAGCGCGCCCCATCAACGAGCACCGCTGACGCCAGCCAGGACGGACCGGACGAGCCACTCCAATGGAAGCTCCACCGCACCCAAAACCCGCTCAAGATAAGACTTTCAAAAATTGTTCAATGACAGTTGTTATATTCCTACCTCTCCTAGCGCTCTTCACCTCCGCCAAAGGTGACCCTCATGCCCTCAAAAGGTTAACCTGGCAGGTACTAACGTCTGGGGGTGACGAGGTCTGGTCTATAACTAAGACCGCCCCCGTGGGAACCTGGTGACCTAACCTATATCCTGACCTATGCAAGCTAACCATAGGGGCCCCTAGCCCATGGGACCTAGAGGGATACTTCGACACCTCTAGAGCCCCTAACCAAGAAAGCCCTCCAGGGCGACTGGGATTAGACCCATGGGGAGGATGTGGCACGCCTGACAGAAGGGCCATGCCAAGCACTCTTCCCTTTTATGTCTGTCCCGGGCACCACAGAGATCGCAGGCTAAATCCCACCTGTGGAGGAGGGGAATACTTCTATTGTAAAAATTGGGGGTGCGAAACTACGGGGGATACAGAATGGAGGGCCTCCTCCTCCTGGGATTATATCACTGTCAAGGCTAACTATACTCACCCGACATTTAGCAAATGGAAAACCCTTAATTATGGGCCCTGCCAAGGGTGGTGTCATCCCCTACGGATATCCTTCACGGAGCCCGGAAAAAGGGCTACTCACTGGGCCAATGGATATACGTGGGGACTCAGGTTATACAAAGAAAGAACAGATGATGGTTTTATATTCAGAATTAAACTAAAAATAGAATCCCCAGACCCCGTGGCGATCGGGCCTAACGCGGTCCTCGGGAACAAAGAGCTGCCCCGGCCCTAGCCGCAGGGAGCGCCGCACCCACTAACTTCGCGGTCACTCCAACCCCTGGGTCGTCACCCGAGACGGGACAACGACTGTTTAATCTTATCATAGGGGCATTCCTGGCCCTTAATCGAACCAGCCCCGATGTAACTAAATCCTGCTGGCTCTACCTTGCATCCCCCCCCCCCTTATTATGAGGGAATTGCTACTTCAGGGACCTATAATAACATCACTAGCACTCAGGGATGCACACCCGACTCCCAACCACAATTCACCCTTACAGAAGTTACAGGACAGGGAATCTGCATAGGAACACCCCCCCCCGGGGGTTCCAGAGACTCTGCAACACTACCACCCCGATTTTGGGGACTGATTCTTACCTGGAGCCCCAGCCGGGAACTTGGTGGGCATGCAACAAAGGCCTCACCCCCTGTGTGTCGGCTAAGGTTCTAAATAGCTCAAAGGACTTCTGTGTCATGGTGCAGATCATACCCAGGGTGTTCTATCACCCTGCTGAAACTCTAGAAAATCAGTATGATAAACATCCCACCCGTTTTCGGCGCGAACCTGTCTCCCTAACCTTAGCCGTTATGTTGGGACTAGGGGTCGCTGCTGGGGTGGGTCCTGGCGCAGCTGCTCTGATCCAGGGCTCACGACGTTATCTAGAACTCCAAACAGCTGTAGATGAGGATCTACGGACACTAGCGCAGTCCGTTTCTAAGCTAGAACAGTCCCTCCCCTCACTTTCAGAAGTAGCACTTCACAACAGGAGAGGCTTGGATTGACTATTCCTGAAAGAGGGAGGACTGTGTGCGGCCCTGGGAGAGGAATGCTGTTTCTATGCAGACCATTCTGGAGTCATCAGAGACTCCATGGCCAAACTCAGGGAAAGGTTAAATAAAAGACAAAGGGACCGGGAGGCCCAGCAGGGCTGGTTTGAAAGCTGGTTTAATCAGTCTCCCTGGTTGACCACCCTAATCTCTACCATTCTGGGCCTCTAGTTATCCTGCTCCTGCTGCTAACTGTCGGCCTCTGCGTCCTCAACCGGCTGCTCCAGTTCATCCGAGACAGATTGTCTATTACCCAAGCTCTGGTATTAACTCAGCAATGTCGGGCCCTCCAAACTGAAAAAATAAATGTTCCCTAAGATTCTAAGGTTAAAATCAGCCCAAACAAGAGGAGGGAATGAAGAAACCTCCCCCCTTGTAAGTAGGGCCAGCCCTAATCCAGAGGCAGCCCATCCAGGCGTCTTCCTGAAATTTTAGCAACTAAAAGCATTCTGTTTACAATAAGAAAACCAGTTTCCCCCCCACACCCTGATTGGAATGTCCCTGAATAGGTTCATGTTGACCCTCCCCGAAATCAACCTGGATGCCATGCGACTCCCGCGGTTCTTTTGTCTTTAGGCAGTTTCTTTCCTTTTGCCTTTTAAAAGATCCCTGTAATTGCTAATCGGGGCTCTTTTCCTCCTCGGAGGCGGAGAGCCCGTTTGCGCAAACGTTCAATAAACCCTCTTGCTGATTGCATCTGCCTGTCTGGGGTCTGGGTCTCTGGGGCGTCCACCGGGCCACGTTGGCACCCGTGAGCCAGGGTCCAACACAATGACCTCTTGACTGATCTGTTTTTACTCTCGCCCACTTAGAATAAATTCTCTACCATGCAGCCAGATTGTTTTCTTATATTGTTAATTTAACTTATCCCACTTCTCTGCTTAAAAGCCCCCATCAGTTTCCCATTAAAGTTTTTGAGTCTTTTAATATTTGTTAAAAATATTTAAGATCGGTCGCATTTTGTTGAGTGTAACATATCTACAGAACAAAATAATATTATAATGTATATAATTGAAACAGTGAAATCTAATCAACAGTAAGCTCTGTCACAACCAGATATTTAAAAGGAATGCAAACACCTGTATAAGCTGAGTTTTAAGATAAATAGAGGCTCACGATTATAATGTATCCAGGAAAAAAATGTGGAGAAATTCCCTACATTTTATTTTATTATTTATTTTTTAAAGATTTTATTCATTCATGAGAGACACAGAGAGAGGCAGAGACATAGGCAAAGGGAGAAGCAGGCTCCCTATGAGGAGCCTAATGTGGGACTTGATCCCAGGACCCCAGGATCATTATCCAAGCCAAAGGCAGATGCTCAACCACTGAGCAACCCAGGTGCCCCATGAAAATCCCTATATTTTAGAACAAAGTCTAAGCTTTTAGACTATAGTTAAAAGACTATAGTCTTGGCAATAAGTTCTAGAGAAGCCAACGTGACTGCATCTTTGCTGTGCTATTTCTCTTAGTTGCAAAACACTTGTTTGGGGGCACTATTAACCTTTCAAGGCTACCTTTGGTTTCCCCTGGTTATGACACATGGAGAAATGTACAAAGGTAGTTGTTAGGGATAATCACCAAATGTTTTCAGAAGAGGATACTTTGTTGACTGAGATGATGGGTTTGAGGTTACTGGGTTGGAGAAGCCCTGGAGAACAGAATTGTTCTAATAATCCAAGAGTGGGAGGCTGGTGGGGAGAAGACAGGGAAGGCATTTAGTTTGGAACCAGGGGATAGAGCAGCTGTGGAAAGAGTTGAAAAGAGGGCAGGGGTGGCATGTCATCAAAGAGGAACTTTGAGAGAAAGCAGGGATGTCTATTGATTTTTAATTTAAATTTTAATGTAAATTTAAATTAAATTTTTGCCTTATAGTGTCACATATATTTCTTTGTTTTCCCACAGAAACATCTGAATTATTTGTTAACACTTCAGAGAATTAGGTTTACTTTTAAGGAATAACCTTGTGGGAACAAGAACAGAGATTGCCAATGGAATTAATTTATTTACTTTAAGGAAGTACACTGTACTCCATACTCAGATTTGCATATGTGCATGGAAGGAGGTTCAGGATGAGTATGAATATCTTGGAGACCTTGGATGAATATGGAGTCCTTCTATTCCTCCAGATGTCTCTGTTTTCAGAACGTGATGACTTCAGAGCTGCAAATAACTAAGGAGAGAGATAATACAGGTTTTTTTTTGTAAGATTTTAAGCCTTATGGACCAACCTATACTATACTAGGAACAAAAGCTTTCTTCGTGTAGCCTATTTGGAATCCAGTCTTACAGGTGGCACTAGGATACCTGAAGCAGAATATTAAGGTTGGATCTAAACAGTAGTGAGAGGGAAGCCTGGGTGGCTCAGTGGTTGAGCATCTGCCTTCGGCTCAGGGTGTGATCCCGGTCCAGGGATCGAGTCCTGCATTGGGCTCCCTGTGAGGATCCTGCTTCTCCCTCTGTCTATGTCTCTGCCTGTCTCTGTGTCTCTCCTGAATAAACAAATAAAATCTTTAAAAACAAAACAAAACAGTAGTGAGAATGGGAACTAAAGACTAGACTTGGAGCCATAAGATCAGAGCTGAGAGTTATGGCAGAGAGATGGCTCATAGCAGAATGAACATTTGAACAGATGGAGGGCAGGTGTAGGAGAAGACCTTTCTTGCAGAATATGATTCAGGAGTGGTGGGAAGCTCTAGCCAGGCAAATGCCTCTCCATCTGCTGACTGGTACATGAAGTTCCACTTTTAGGTCTTTATCCATTTCATTTAGGTGATGCCTTTGATGCCTCTGTCCCTCCTGTGACATAAGCACAAGGCTTCACGTGGTAGTTGCTAAATCCTGATAAAATCCAGATACCCAGAAAAGAGGGTATGCCAAATAAAATACAAATTTTGCACAGGCTATACTTACTTTAAAACATTATTTATTGTTTATCTGAATTTTTAAATTAACTGGTTGTCCTGTAATTATATTTGCTAAGTCTGGCAACTCTGTCTGGAAAGGGTCAACAATATTAGCAGAGGCCAGTCATTTAAAACTGAGTGTAAATTAATTTGTCAGATTTTTTTTTTCTTGAAAGCAAGGTTTTTATGGGGAGGGGTAAATCTCTGGGAGTCTATGGGAAAAAGGAGTCAGGATGTTGGCCTTTAGAAAAAGTCTTTATGGAGAAAGAATAAATAATAAAAAAGCAGGAATTATCCAAGGAGGTGGTAATAGAGATGGATTGTGGAGTGAAAGATATCTGTGACAAAGGGAATAGCATGGGCCAAACCAGAGAAGTGAGAATCATAATGGTATGAGTTTAGGAAATAGGACTAGGCAATATCACCAGAGTATTAAGAGGGAGGCAGGGAGAAATAAGAATGAGAGATGAAGACTAGACCAGGAAGGCCTTGTATGCTCTTGAGCTTGGACATTGTCCAAAAAGTGATGGGTTTTGAGGATGGACTTGCCATGCCACACTTGCAGCAGTGTGGACGGTAGATGGGGGTGGCAGGGCATTAACTTCCATATGTTTACTTTGCCAGTAGAATGATTGATATGCAATATGCTTGCTTTACTCATTTATTTATGAGTCTACTCCCTGAAGGCATCAAGGTTGGGATGCTTAAGGATTTCTGTAATACATTAAGGTAGGTTTGCAATATGAGTCAGCCCCTTAATAACTGCAAAACTCATCAGATGATTAGCAGTGTGGGTTAGTGAAGGCCCTGTGATAGATTAATGCTTCAAATGCCTTAAGATGACTTTTTTTTTTTTTTCCTGTAGGGAGGAGTGATTAACAAGCATAGACATTAAGGCTCTGGTTATAATTATTTTATATAAGGTGAGAAAAGGTAGTCAGTGCAGCTACACTCTATTAAATGTAAGCAGAGGACAGTTGAATGAGCTTATAATATAATATGTAAACTTTAAATTGCACAGGAATTTCAGCTATCACTTCCTTGTGACTTTAAAAAACTTTCCCCCTAGTATTCATTTTGCCTTCAACTATTTTTTTTTACTAAACATCATATTAGGACACTGCATCTACATACATCTTTGAAGATTACTGAGTATTATATTACCAGGTTGTGGTCTTATCTCTTTAAAGAAATTAGTAGACATAGGCCCAGGGTGTTACATTCAAGGGGCTGCCTTTGGTCCAGGTCCCAGCCTGGAACTTGATCTCTTCATTCCAGATCTTCTACTCAAAGTCCACATACTAGCTAGGTCTTCAGAAAGAAAATCTCCCTTTCACTGCAGGGTCCTGCTTTTTCTCCAGACTCATCCCTTGTCTTTTCCACCATTTCTTCAAATGTGCCCTGCTTGTTTGTATCTCCAGAACTTTACAGACGGGGGTCTCTCAGTAGGGATGGTTCCTTTTATTTTCTCCTGCAACACTTTTTTGTTCACTTCCTTTACTATTTTTCTTCTGAGGACTGCATGTTTTCCTGGACTATTTCTTCTCATCTATTAATCTGTTCATTCTTACTAGTAATATACCTTCACAATATTTTATCTTTATACTAAGATGCTTGGTAAAGTAATTTTTCCTCTACTTTGTTTTCATCAAAATTTTCTAGACTCCTTTTCCTTATGAATTCTTACAGATCGATTTTGTAATTGTCCTGTTAATGAGCAATTTGTTGGGTTTACTAATTCACTGAAACTCCTTTCCTGTATATTAGCATATTACTGTCTCTAGGTTTTCTCTTCCATTGTTCCAGTTATTTTTTAGTCTCCTTTTACTTTCCCAGCTAGGATTCTCTCCTTATTTTCTTTTGATTGTCCTACATTTTCTCCTTAGCTGATTTCATCCATATCCATGGCTGACCTTGAAAGTAAAACAGCCAGTTAGTTTACCAGCAAAATGGGTTTATTCAGGAACAGCAACTGCAGTTTGGAACATGCAAGCTATAGCAAAAGCCATAGGCAAGTCTGCAGAACAAAGCAGAGGAACATTCTTTTTTAGAGTAAAGGGGTGGGGGGGATTGGGATTAGCTGTTGCAATCTAAAAGTCCATTGGAATAAACTGGGAGTTCCAAGTGTAGCGGATTTTCACTGGCTGAGTTGTGAGAATCTCTCATTGTCTGGGCTGTTGCTGAGGGAGGAGGAAAGTCTTTCCTCCTCCTACAGCTCTGTGAAGGGAAGCAATGAGTGGTAGGATATGGGAAGTCCCTTTTCTGACCTCTTTGACTCCATTTTACTTTTTTTTTTTTTAAAGTAGACTCCATGCCCAATGTGAGGCTTGAACTCATGACCCTGAGATCTAGAGTCCGTGCAATTTACAGACTGAACCAACCCCTTCCTGACTCCATTTTAAAGGAAGTTTCCAAAAATAAGATAAAATAAAATAAAATAAATAAAATAAAGGAGGTTTCCTTTATTATGTATCACCTCAACAACTATTTTTACTCATGCTAATCTGAGATCTTTCTCTTCTATCTTCCAAATCCATATTTCCAATTGCCTTTGGGTCATCTCCACAAAGATCTCAAATTTAGCTTGTCCTAACTTGTCCACACTATTCTCCTCCAGACCTGGTCCTTTGAGATTACTTTATTCAGGTTGAAGAGTTACCATTGATCCAGGTTCCCAGAGAATTTCTAATGTCATCTACCCTCCACATTCAGGTAGACACTAATTCCTATCAGTTCTACTTTTCATCTCCAATATCACTACCACTGCATCTGTTTTGGTTAGAGTATCACAATTTCTTGCTTGGACAATAAAACATTCTCTTACCTGTGAGCCTTCCTACTGACCCTTTCTTTTGCTAGTTCAGTTTCTACACATCTGCTAGAGTTGCTAGTGAGCAGGGGAAGGAGCACAGGGAGACAGACAAGCAGAGTCTGATGCTGGGATCAACCTCACAACCCTGAGATCATGATCTCAGCTGAAATCAAGAGTCAGATACTTACCGATTGAGCCAACCAGGCACCCCTAGAATTTTTTTATTGAAGTTAGATTTGCCAACATATAGTATAACACCCAGTGCTCATCCCATCAAGTGCCCTCTTCAGTGCCTGTCATCCAGTTACCCCATCCCCCTGCCCGCCTCCCCTTCTACTACCCTTTGTTACCTAGAATTGTTTTCCTAAAAGAATTCTGGTCATATCATCCATTGTTTCCTCTACTGAATCTCCGTAGGAGACATTTTTGGGGGTCAGAGGTTGAGTATATTTCCCTCTACCCTTTTGAATTCTTGGCTGAGACTTTGGTAGTAAAGAACATAGAAAATTATTAACCTATAAACTCCTGTATACATGGGAAATACTGAGGGAAAAATAACTCCTCAAGGTGGCTTAGAATTCCAGTTTTTTAAAAAAAGATTTTATTTATTTATTCATGTGAGACACAGAAAGAGAGAGGCAGAGACATAGGCAGAGGGAGGAGCAAAGTCCACGAAGGGAGCCTGATGTGGGACCCGATCCTGGAACTCCAGGATCATGTCCTGAGTCGAAGGCAGATGCTCAACCACTGAGCCACCCAGGTGTCCCAGAATTCCAGTTTAAATAGCATCTTCAACAAAGAACAACAAATTTGTGCAGAAATGACAGGACAAAAGAAAGCAGTTTTAGGTTTCTGAGAGTAGAGATAAAAGCTAGTTAGTAAAACTAGTTATATAGATATTTCTGGTGACTTCTTTAGGCTGATAGGGTCTAAAATAGTCTCTAGAAATTAACTTTTGTCCTTCCTTGTAGAGCGAAGAGGAGGGACATCTTTATAAATTTATGTCCTGATTTTAGGCAAATGAGGGAGACAGGGAAGAGAGCATTTCTTATATCTACTTCTTCTCAATTGGCTTCAGCTCAAAATAATCCATATGCCAAAATGGTCTATTTTGGGATGGCATAATCTGCTACTCTTCAAAGTCATAAATTCCAAACTCCTTAGCATAACATGTAAAATTCTGCGTAATCTGGCCCAGGCTTCCTGTCCTCTTTATTTTCTACATCTTTCCTTTTTACTCCCATTACTGAGCTTGTTTTAGCTATACCTTTGCAGACCCTATTACTTCTGTTCAGAATACTCTTTCCCATTTTCTACTGCATATTCTTCATAGTCTTTGTCGAATGACACTTCCTCAGAGAAACTTTCCTAAAAATGCCCAGGAAAAATTTCTCTTCCCCATACTCTATTCCCTTCATACCTCCTTCCTTTATATTTTGATCATATTTTACTGTTTATTATATATGTAGACATATATGCACACCCCCTACTCGGGTGTAACATTCTTCATATATGAAGTAGGTAGTACTCTTCACACTTATGACTAAATGCACTGTGACTATTATACACATATATGTATATGTATATATGTGTATATTGTATATATGCATGTATACATATGTATTTATGTGTATTTACATGCATTACACACATATAAAGTGAACAATGCATTTAATCATGTTACTGAGGAGTATTCCTATATATGAAGACTATTACATGGCTGGTGATATAAATATATTCTTTTTGTTCTTGATGGCCTCATGTGCTATTTAGAAGAAATGATAGGAACTGGTCAAATAGCTTGTGGAAAGAACTCTGGATCGGGGAGTAAGAGGGTTAGTTATGCCCTTAATCTCCATGTTACCTCAAAGTTTCTATTTCCTTATTGTAAAATAGGGCAAGGTGATGTTAATAATTAGAGGAAATGTCATAAATATTAATAAAGTTTGTAAAAGATTCAGATATAACACAATATATAAACATGGGAGAAGAGAATCAATGTTAATGAGTTCTTGTAATCACAGTGCTAAATATATTACTTCATTTAGTTTATTACTGTATGCTAGAATTTTAGAAACTAAGTAGAATGTTAAATACATATATAATATAATATAATATAATATAATATAATATAATATAATATAATATAATATATAGCTTCTTTTGTGTCTGATGACATGAAACAGAGCTGTCTCTTCCTACCAATCTGGTTTAAAAATCAGTGATTATCATTGATAATGAGTTGGTGAAAAAAAAGGTTTTACTTATTCAATTTGTTAATAATGCCTTAGATTCAATCACAAACATACATATACATGCTAATAAACACACACAGATATTTTAAGGATGATCTGGCTAAGTCCCATTCAGAAAAATCAACTGCCATTTAAGTCCATGCTCTCTAGTCCTTTGCTACTCATTTTGAAAAGAAGATTTATTTATTTATTTTTGAGAGAGTGAGAGAGAATCCTCAAGCAGACTCTCTGCTGAGCATGGAGCCTGACATAGGGCTTAATCTCAGGACCTGAAGATCATGACCTGAGCCAAAATCAAGAGTCAGATACTTAATGGACTGAGTCAACCAGGCATCCCGCCCATTTTATTTTGCATAATTAGTGAAGATGATGGGAGGCGACATATGTATGTCTGTTTATTACATAAGACTATGTACACAGAAATTGTAAGTAACATTCTATCAAATTTAGTTAATGAAAATTAATATAGTCTATTTAATCTGTTAACAATCTAATTGGTTTTATTTAATGACTCATGAATGGGGCAGCATCCCATCTAGCAAATAGAAAAGAGCTCTGAGGAGCTGTACAAAATGATTTTATAGAAGGGGATGGGAAAAGGGTTTCTAGCAGACAGTCAACTGTTTCAGACGAGGTCAACTTCCTATGGGGGAGGGAAGGGGTCTATAAAGTGGATTACTAGTGTTGACTAGGTAATTCCAGATTGATTGATTAAAAGTTACACTCTATCATTCCTATTGTTTCCATTTACATCCTAGTATCATACTGAACAAAATACACAAGCATGTTTGCATGCACATATGCACAATACACAAACATGTTTGCATGCACTATGCACACGCACACAGAGGATATTACTTGGGAGTCATATGCAGTTTGAACCTCTTTTGGCTACTAGAATCAATTTTATATATCCTGAAAACAAATTGAGATAGATCGGTTTATATTTTTCTCCTCAAACCACTGGTATTTCACTCATTCATGTCTAATCTTTTTTTTTTTATCATCACTCCAGTTTATTTTTTATTTTTTTCATGTCTAATCTTCTTTACAGTGTTCTCTTTCTCCAATTAGACAAATTGAGTTAGAATATTTATCTTCGTTTTATTAGATACAAACTTAGTATAAATATCATAGGTGTCAATATATTTACTATTTTCTTTTCTAAAGGAATATTGAAACTGTTGAGACTCTTCGAGATTTATTTTTAGCTCATTGATGAAATTCTCTGACATTTTATTGGTGGACAGCCAAGAAATATAAGCAGTATTGCATAATTCTCTGCTTATGTCTTCCAAAGTAAGTATCAATTATATTTTTAAAATAGCTTTTTTGAGGTACAGTTGACATGTAGTAAGCTATATAAATTTAAGTGTACAATTAGGCAAGTTTTGGAATATGCAAACCTCTGTGAAATCATCACCACAATTCACATAACAAATGTATGCATCACCCCTCAGGATTTCCTCTACAATTGCTAATTCCTCCCACCTACATTTCCCTAGCTCCCAGTTTCCCACCATCCCTAGAAAAGCACTGATTTGATGTCTTGCACTCCAGATTGATTTGAATCTTCCAAAATCTTATATAATTAGAATCATACAGTATGTATTTTTGTATGGTCTTTTTCACTTAGTATGATTATTTTGATATTGATTTACATTGCTATGGGTAACAATAGGTCATTCATTTTTATTGCTGAGTAGTATCACATTGTGTGAATGTTCCATGCTTTATCCATTAACATTTTTTAAAAGGTTTATTTATTTATTTTAAAGAGAGAGAAGAGAGAGAGAGAGAGAGAGAGAGAGAGAGAGAATGCAAGCAAGGGGAGGGGCAGAGGGAGAGGGACACAAGCAGACTCCCCACTGAGTGGGGAGCCCAATATAGAGGCTTGATCCCAGGATCCTGAGATCATGATCTGAGCCAAATTCAAGTAATTTGCTCAAAAAACTGAGCCACCCAGGTGCCCCTATTCACTAACATTTTGATTGCATTAAGCTTGTGTATAGTTTTTGGATATTACAAATAGATTGCTGTTAATATTTCTGTACTAGGTTTTGCATAGACATATATTTTTATTTTTTATCAGTTAATGAATATCTGAGAATTGAATGATTAGGTCATATGGTAGGTATATGTTTAACTTCTAAAAGACTACTACACTATTTTCTAAAGTGGTTATACACCATTTCACATTTCCATTAGCAGCATGTGAACTCTAATTACTTTCTTGGTAAAACTTGTTATGGTCAGGGTAGCTATGTATTAACATTTCATTTTGCATTTTCTTAACTGATGTTTAATCTTTTCATATTATTATTTACCATCTGTACATATTCTTTGGTTAAGCATCTGTTTAAGTCCTACCATTTTTAAGTTGGATTGTGTATCTTATTACTGAATTTTGGGCTTTCTTTATATATTCTGAATACACATCTTCTATGAGATGTATTACTTGCAGATGTTTTCTCCGTATCTGTAGTCTGTCTTTTCATTCTCTTAACATTGTCTTTTCAAGAGTGGAAGTTCTTAATTTCTATAAAGTCTAATTCATAAATTTTTTTTTGGTTTGTGCATTTGATATTATATCTAAGACATCTTTGCCTAGCTGAAAGACTTTCTTTTATGTTTTATTCTAGAAGTTTTATACTTTTTGGTTTCACATTTAGTTCTATAATCCATTTTGAGTTAACTCTTATATATGGTGCAAAGTATTAATTGAATTTTTAAAATATCTTATAAGTATCCAATTGTTCTAGTGTGGTCTGTCGAAAAGACTATTATATCTCCACTGAATTCCCTTAGGAAAGTGAATGAATTGCTTAAAAAACGCATACTGCCAAAAGTCTCTTAAGAAATACATAACCTGAGTAGTCTACATCTATTAAAAAACTTGAATTTGTAGTTTAAAATCTTTTCTACAAAGAACTTCAGGCCAAGATGGTTTCACTGGTGAATTCCACCAAACATTTAAGAAAACAATAATGCTAATTATAGACAAACTCTTCCAGAAAATTTAAGAGGACAGAATACTCTCTGACTCATTCTATGGGACGATTGTTACACTGATACCAAAAACCAAGCCAAAATATAACAAAAAATAAAATACAGATCAATATCCATCATAAACAAACATGTAAAAATCCTTAACAAATGTTAAATATAATCCTACCATGTATAAAATGAATAATATATCACGAACAAGTGGAGTTTATTTCAGCAATGCAAGTTTGGGTTAATAGTCAATGTAGTTCACCATATTTTATTTATTTATTTATTTATCTATTATCTATTTATTTATTTATTTTTTAGTTCACCATATTTTAAACAAAACCATATGATCATCTCAATAGATGCAAAAAACACATCTGACAAAAGCCAACCTGCATTACTGATAAAAACTGTTAGTTAACTAGAAATGGAAGGAAATTTCCTCAATTGAATAAAGGGTATTTATGAAATATCTATAGCTAACATCATACTTACTTGTAAAAGACTCCATGCATAAGATCAGGAACAAGGCAAGGATGTTTGATATCACCACTTTTTTTTTTTCTTTCCTTTCTTTTTTTCTATATATTTTTTGTTGAAGTTTGATTTGCCAACATATAGTATAACACCCAGTGCTCATCCCATCAAGTGCCCCCCTCAGTGCCCATCACCCAGTCACCCCTACCCCTGCCTGCTTCCCCTTCATTTCCCAGAGTTAGGAGTGTCTCATGTTTTGTCGCCCTCTCTAATTTTTTCCACTCATTTCCCATCCTTTCCCCTATAATCCCTTTCACTATTTCTTATATTCCCTGTATGAGTGAAACCATATGATTGTCCTTCTCTGATTGACTTACTTCTTACTCAGCATAATACCCTCCAGTTCCATCCATGTTGAAGCAAATGGAGGGTATTCATCCTCTCTAATGGCGCATTTATATTCCGTTGTATATATATATACTACATCTTCTTTATCCATGCATCTTTTGATGGACATTGGGGCTCCTTCCACAGTTTGGCTATTGTGGACATTGCTGCTATAAACATCGGGGTGCAGGTGTTCCAGCGTTTCACTGCATTTGTATCTTTGGGGTAAATCCCCAGCAGTGCAATTGCTGGGTCGTAGGGTAGCTCTATTTTTAATTCTTTGAGGAAACTCCACACAGTTTTTCAGAGTGGCTGTACCAGTTCACATTCTCACCAACAGTGCAAGAGGGTTCCCCTTTCTCCACATCCTCTCCAACATTTGTTGTTTCCTGTCTTGTTAATTTTCAACATTCTCACTGGGGTGAGGTGGTATCTTATTGTGGTTTTGATTTGTATTTCCCTGGTGGCAAGTAATGCGGAGCATTTTCTCATGTGCTTGTTGGCCATGTCTATGTCTTCCTCTGTGAGATTTCTCTTCATGTCTTTTGCCTATTTCATGATTGGATTGTTTGTTTCTTGAGTGTTGAGTTTAAGAAGTTCTTTATAGATCTTGGATACTAGTCCTTTATCTGATACGTCATTTGCAAATATCTTCTCCCATTCTGTAGGTTGTCTTTTAGTTTTGTTGACTGTTTCTTTTGCTGTGTAGAGGCTTTTTATCTTGATTAAGTTCCAATAGTTCATTTTGCTTTTGTTTCCCTTGCCTTTAAAGATGTATCTTGCAAGAAGTTGCTGTGGCCAAGTTCAGAAAGGGTGTTGCTTGTGTTCTCCTCTAGGATTTTGATGGATTCTTGTCTCACATTTAGATCTTTCATCCATTTTGAGTTTATCTTTGTGTATGGTGTAAGAGAATGGTCTAGTTTCATTCTTCTGCACGTGGCTGTCCAATTTTCCCAGCACCACTTATTGAAGAGACTGTCCTTTTTCCAGTGGATAGTCTTTCCTGCTTTGTCTAATATTAGTTGACCATAGAGTTGAGGGCCCATTTCTGGATTCTCTATTCTGTTCCACTGATCTATGTTTCTGTTTTTGTGCCAGTACCACACTGTCTTGATGATCACAGCTTTGTAGTACAACTTGAAATCTGCCATTGTCATACCCCCGGCATTGATTTTCTTTTTCAATATTCCCTTGGCTATTTGGGGTCTGATGTCACCACTTCTATCCAACATTATACTGGAATTTAAATGCAATAAGGTAAGAAAAAGAGATAAAAGAAATCCAGATAGAAATTGGAGAAGTAAAGCTATCTTTATTTTTAGACCACATGATTATTTATGTAGAAAGCATTGTGGAATCTACAAAAAAGTTACTAGGATAAATAATTGAACTTCCTTGTATAAGCAGTAAACAATAGGAAATTTAATAATGTTATATACCATTTATAATAACATCCAAAAATATGAAATAGGATAAATCTGACATAAGATGGATAAGAACTATACACACAAAAAAGCTATAAAACATTGCTGAGATCTAAATAAAAGAAGAGATAAACCATGTCATGGGTAGGAAGATTCAACATTGTTGTGACATCATTTCTCCCCACGATAAAATATCCTTAAGAAATTTATTAAATTTTGCTCATTCTGAAAATCTATACTCACTCCCCTTCACCTGCCTTCTTCCTCTTCTTCCTTATCTCAAGTATCTCCAAACTTGACAATTCAGCATATGACTAAATCTCTAGGCTAAACTTTGAGACCTGAAGGACATTCTCATTAATAAAATGTAAGCCAAATAACAAGCAAAAGCACTGGGAATGAAAGCATTTTGAGCAAAGTATAAAAGTGTTGGGGTCTCTGAGCTTCACTGACAGCTCTCGTCCTGGTTGGCTTTACTGTCCTGTCCCATTGGGTCAGGATGGCATTTCTGGCCCCATCCCACTTCCCTGGTCCCATCAGTCGAAACTGGTAGGGGCTGCAAGGACCAAAGAACACCTCCAGGGCCAGCTGGGGATCAGTCAGGAAGAGCCATGGTATGTTAGGCTTGGCTCCTATGAAGGAGCTCAGCTCATCCATGTATGTGATATAATCTGTCTGCAAAGTCTGGCTCTGGCCAAACCTGAGGGAAAAAAAGAACACATTGGAATGAGTATCACAGCTGTAAACCAAGCACTGATTGGTTACTTTCTACCTCAGAAAAGTCGTATGTTAGTCAGCAACTCCAAGATTATCCCACTTCTCTTTTTCCACAACATTGACTTTATAATTTGTTCTTTGGCTATAGATGAGTTGTTTTTTTTTTTTTTCTCCTTCTTAATCTCCAAATTTGATGTTATTTTGGCCTTTTGTCTCTGACCTGGAGTGAACTGTCCCTAGTGTGTCAAGGTGACTGATTAACTGAAATTAACTATTTAACATATGGTTATTCTTTATATGACATTGCTTAGGATCTGCCCCAGTGTTAGATTTTGGAGCATAGTCTCATTTAATTTCAGGAACCCTGAAGAGCAGGCTACCATTTAAGAAACGAGGTAGACTTTGGGGCTTCTCTTTCTTCTTCTCCTTATTCTTACTGGCCTGTAATATAAAGAGCAGTAAGTAGAGTGAGCTGTGTGAATTGCTGGAACATTGGAGTACCCACTTCACAGAGTTGTCCTGTGAACTGGATGAAACGCAGGGGAGGTTTTGTTGAATCTGAAGGTTCCAAGTTTTCTCTTCTCTAGACCCTTCACCAGCAACTACCTGGCAGCACTCAATGAATGATGTGTTAAGAGGAAGAAACTTCTTATACAGCCACCTATTCATCTGACTGGGATTCATTATCTAGTTATTCTTTCAATAGATTTTAATATATAACTTGAAAAGGATTTACTTATATAGAAGTAATTAAGATAAAAAGTTACATTTACATATCTGGTGTCTAGCCACTTAAATGACTTTCTACAAATCTTATCTATGGTGTACTTGAGAACACATGTTTGAATGAGTCAGAAATGAACATGCTTTTAGGAGAAAATACTAGGGAAAGTGAAATCAGTTTAGTTCCTCATTTGGTTTTCTTGTAACAGTCTTGCCACTGCTCAATTCCTGGCTAGTTGACTTGCTGGCAGACATGTGGCTGATGGAAAGGACTTCTTAGAGACATTTGAGCTGGATAATTCTTTGTTTAGGCCTGTCCTCTGCATTGTAGTATGTTTAGCAATATCTTTAGTTTCTACATATTAGATGTCAATAGTATCCCCTCTACGCTTGGGACAATCAAAAATATCTCTGGGCTTTACTAAATGTCCTCTAGGGGACAAAATCACTCCCATTTGAGAAACTATACCCTAGAGTGTAATGTGCTCTATACTACAAGTGATGTGTTGTGACTGTTATTTTCAATATACTGCTTGATCATAGCAAGTGTTCCAAAAATGTGAACTTTGACTACTAAAAATATTTTAAAATCTATAAATGTTTTCCTACATATAAGGGAAAACTTAGGTTTTGTTTCATTAGTAAGTACAATCTCTTACCATTTGAGTTTCTTTCCCATTTTCTCATCAATATCATCCATCATTTCACTTGTAGTTGGCAAGGTACATGAGTCTAGAAAAGGAATGAAGGCAAGAAATATTAAAAAAAATTAAAGTCAGAAATATAATGATAAATGATGAATTTTTCTTAGTATTTATGAACCATGTCCCTGAAAGATTTTTTTTTTGGTCAAGAAGAGCTGCCTTTTATATCTTTAGTATAACCATTTACAGAAATAAGGACTTGAGAAGTCAATGAACCCTCCTCTATGAATGGCAAAGCTGGCTTGCAATGAGATAGTGACAGCAGAGAAGTTTGTAGCTTCAGATGCCTCAATCTCATATTTCTGTGACATCATGGAGAGCCTAATCCTCAACGTGCCTTAGATACACCTCCTAAGTATAATAGCTTAACAGTTTATTCATATTTCTTATTTGCATCCTCTTATTAAGAATTCAAGAATTAATATGGTAAAATAGTTCATTCTAAGGTACATGGAAATTAAAATGGAACAATGGAAGAGAACATGGGTTTTCCAGCATCAGCCAGCAGCTAGAGGGGATATCAAAGGGAATCAGAAAATTTTTAGTGTTTTACAATACCTTATCAGTGGAGGGGGCACCTGATTGCTAATTGTAGCCCTTTTGCCTTTGTAGCAGTGGCAGAAAGCTATTATGACATTCCCAGTGCCAAATACTTCCTAGTTATTGGTAGTATCTTAACCTGCCCTGTGGTCAGTTGTTTGCTAGAATTTTTGTTTACTTTGTTTGATGTTGTGTCCCAAGTGTCAAGATGGAGTGTGGTACGTAATAGTGCTCAGTAAGTATTTGCTGAGTGACTAAATGATACCTTTTGTTCTGTGTCAATTTCTTGGGTTTATGAACTGTAGCCAATTTTTTTTTGTAAAACCTCAGGTGCTTGGCACTGTTGTGCCTTTAAGGGAAAAACACAATAGAAGTATTTTACAGAAAGCACCCTTATACAAGTTTTCACAGCAGGGTTTATTTAAATAATGATCTTTTGTGGTACATTTGAAATACCTTATTTATCCAAGACATTTTTAGAAAACATATAGTCTATGATTATAACATTTTTTTCATTACCTACAGTCTAAGTTTTTATGGGTAGTATGTTAGATGAGGTATACCTATGTTGGCCAAGGTTTTTGAACCCTTGAATATAAAGGCCCTGTAAGTAATAATGATGATCAATATGATTGATGTAAATTAAATCAATATATTTGAGACACTGCCTTTCTTCATGTAATCCTCATAGTCTTGATTTCTTCACAAAAGCACATTTGCAGTCCCTGGAGACCATGGGGTCTGGAGTGGAGGGAGGAGGAGAAGATTTTGAATAGAGTAGAAGCAACCTGACATTGCTATTCTACAGTTTGACACCAGTAATGTCTCTAGCATTGCCCGCAAAATCCACCACCGCCCTTCTAACCTTCACAATGTACTTGACAGTGCCTTTGCCTACTTCTGTCTTTTTCTTTGTTTAAAGCCTTGCAAAGTCCGTCCAATTTCTCTATGAGAAGTCTAAGCTCTTTCACATAGCTCTTAAGGCCCTCCATGCTGTAGTCCCTTTCTTTATTTCTTGCCACCCCCTGCCTCTGTCTTATATTCCCTTACAGAACACACTAAGACTTCTTCTATTGTAACAATTCCTCTGGCTCTATTTTAAACTGTGTAAAGTCAAGGAGTGTGTCTTGTTCCCTTTATATTCCTAGCACCTTGCACAGTACTTGGTATACAGTAGGTGCTCAATAAATGTTCATTGACTAAATAGATGAAAGACAGAATGGCCCACCTACTTGCAAACACTTTAGCAGCCCAACGAGCCTGCAGGTCAGCTGTGGGGATGGCAGCCCCAAGGGATTGGACAAGGCCAATCACAGCCAAGGTTGGCTTCTCTATTAGTGGGGGGAAGATGCCTTTAAACAAGGTGACTTCACTGTTTCTGCTTTTGATGATGGAGTCATCAAGGAAGGGGTAGGCGTAATCATAGCCCGTTGCAAAGATGATGGAGTCGATGGCCTCAAACATGGTACCATCCTCAAATACAGCTGAGGTCTCTGTAAACTCCTTCACACTGGGCTTGATGGACACAGTGCCACACAGGATGCGGGATGGGAGCTCATCATTGAACACAGGCTCTTTCCTCAGGGGACTGTTCAGAAACAAGAGACAAAGGCTCTTGTAACATACCTCAATTTCAAGAAATATCTGCAATTGTTCATAACACTGGATCAAATTTGAGGATCTAAACATTAGCATGAGGACCACTGAGCTCTTCTTTTGTGGCAGTTTTTTTTTTTTTTTTTTTCCTTTTGCTTGCCACCATCCTTTGGAATTTATGTTTGACCTTTGAAGCTTGAAGATTCCCTTAGGGGTACTTACACTATTTGGAGATTCACCAAATAGATGAAAATAAAACTAATTCCTAGACATAATCAGTAGTTCAGAGAGCAGAATCTGGAACCAGATGTCCCAAGTTGATAATCTACCTCTGTCTCTCACTAGTGGATGCTTCTCTGTATTTGGCTCTTTGTGTGTAAAATGGGAATAGCAATAGACTCTACCTCACACGGTTGTTGTGGGAATTAAATGAACATTACCTGTAAAGCACTTAAAACAGTGCTTGCCACATGCAAGCATCATCATTAAAAGTGAACTATTATTATAAATGAGGTCTTCTATGAGAAAAATCTAACTTGGTGAGTTGTTTTATTACCATATTTGGTTTCCTTTTTTTGGTTGCCAAAATTCTAGGAATGATGTGTTTTGTGATGACATTCTTCATTTTGACTTGTTTCCTTTCAGGGATTTTGGAATGTGCTCCATGCATCTCAAATACTCAGGAAGTTTATGATTCTTAGAATCTGTCTATATCTTCCACAACATTCTCTATGTCTATAATTCTGCAACATCTTTCATTTTCTAAGGTGACAAAAAGTAAGTCACAGTAAAACTTATTTTTCTCTCCCTGACCCCCACTAAAGGGAGGAGTAAGAAGGTGTCATCAATATCTTGGGTAGTTGGAACCTTTTCTAAGAGGGAGCTCCATTCTTGGAATGAATGGATTTCCAAATCTATTCAATTGTCTAAAGGGTAAAACCAGAATATGATTTGCAGTTACTCTTATGAGGCAAAAGTCTTAATCAGCTCAGGCTTTAGAGCTTCTGTTACATTAAACATAATTTTAAATGCATGAAATCAATATTTTTTTCTTTAGGGATGTAATAGTCTGCCCAACTAGGTAAGATAAATGCTGTGGAATGAGGGTCTGGCTTCTAAATCTGGGATTTGCTATTCTAATTTACAGCTTCTTCTTACTTTTCCTTACATGATTCTCTAAACACAATGAAACATTTTTTTTAAAGATTTTATTTTTAAGTAACCTCTAACCAACAAGGGGCTTGAACTAACAACACTGAGATCAAGAGTCACATGCTCCTCCCACAATGAAACATTTTTGTTAGCATGGGCCAAGATGAAATTTCTTAGTGAATCCTTCCTTGTCTTACCCACTTCAATATTTTTCTATTAATATACTGATTCTTCTTCCTAGAATGCCTTTCTTTCTCCCCCCCCTTTTTAAGAGAGAGCGAGAGAGCACTTGAGTGGCATGGCGTACAGAAGGAGAGAGAGAGAGAGAGGAGAGAGAGAGAGAGAGAGAGAGAATCCATGCCTAGCATGGAGCCTGAGACAGGGCTTGATCTCACCACCCTAAGACCATGACCTAAGCTGAAATCAAGAGTCAGATACTTAACTGGCTAAACCACCCAGGCACCCTAGAATGCCTTTCTACTTAGTAGGTATTGCTACTTAGTAGGTATTGGGTTCTGTCTCTATAGAGAAGTGTATTAACAAATTTTAATTTTCCAGGCTCCATCAGTTTTTTTTTTTTTCTGAGATTTTATTTATTCTTGAGATAGAGAGAGAGAGAGAGGCAGAGACACAGGCAGACAGAGAAGCAGGCTCCATGCATGGAGCCTGACATGGGACTCGATCCCGGGGTCTCCAGGATTACGCCCTGGGCTGAAGGAGGCACCAAACTGCTGAACCACCTGGGCTGCCCCAGGCTACATCAGTTTTGTGAATCTTCATTGTTTTATACATTCCATGTGTCCCCAGACTCTATGATCGAGGAGGTGTGCACTTTCATTTTGAGATTTTCTACTTTCTGAGGCATGTTAATTAATACTATTTTGTTAATTGCTCCTTAGAAGCCTATTAGAGGGACGCCTGGGTGGCTCAGCGTTAAACAACTGCCTTCGGCTCAGGGAGTGACCCTGAAGTCCCAGGTTTGAGTCCCAAATCGGGCTCCCTGCATGGAGCCTACTTCTTCCTCTGCCTATGTCTCTGCCTCTCTCTCTCTTTCTCTGTCTCTGTGTCTCTCATGCATAAATAAATAAAATCTTTAAAAAAAGAAGCCTATTAAAAATTTGAGTAATCTCAAATTTTATATCTTATTAATAATTTAATAATTATCTTAATATAAGAACCAATATTTGTAAAGCTTTATAGTTTACAAAATGCCTCATATATTTTTTATATTACTGGATATCACAGTAGTCTTAAAGAATAGATATTATTATTGCTATCCCCATTCACCCATAGCATGGATGAGATATTCCTCAAAAAGACAATTCATGAATTGGCTCAGCTCTCAAAATTCTATGCTATAGCTTATAGCTACCATAAATGAGTCTTGCATAGCAGGGGGATCTAGCTGCTTGCTTCTTTACCACTTTGTATTTTCTCATACACCTTTGCCCACTAGAGTCATTTCAGTAAGATTTTCACACATACATGATCTCCAGGTATACTGTGTCATTTTTTTAAAAGTAGATTCTGATTCTATACTGTATCATCTATGCAGTCCTCTGTGTATTCTCAATAACCTCAGTTAGTTGACTAAAGTTAGACCTAGGGATCCCTGGGTGGCGCAGCGATTTAGCACCTGCCTTTGGCCCAGGGCGCGATCCTGGAGACCCGGGATCGAATCCCACGTCGGGCTCCTGGTGCATGGAGCCTGCTTCTCCCTCTGCCTATGTCTCTGCCTCTCTCTCTCTCTGTGTGTGACTATCATAAATAAATAAATATTAAAAAAAAAAAAAGTTAGACCTAGAGAGAAAAATTTCAACTTAAACTAGTGCCCCACTTTTCTGGATGATAGGAGTTACTTGTCGTACCCATTTAAAGGCATCAAGCCATAGTTCTCATGCTTAAACCATGCGTTCATCTTCTTGACATATAACCAGTCAGAGACAAATGAAGGAAGGGTATTTTGGAGAAAGGATGCAAAGCGGGTCACATATACCATGTCCCAAGGATAACCATCATTCCAAACCCGGCTCATGACCCAGGAACCACTTCTGCTGCTGATAATGACCTGGTGGGGAAGGCAACATGGATTTCAATATCACTCTGTAAGAAACAAGCAGATATAACAAAAATGGACATTTTCTGTGGACATCTCCATACATTTCCCTCAATATCCAGGAAGAAGCATTTTTAATGAGTTGGGTCAAGATGGAAAGTCCATGATTGGAACTAGGTAGAGGCAGAACTACTCTGTTTCTCTACCCCAGAGGGCTAGTGCATAGCTGTTGAAATAATGAGAACCTGACATCTTGGAACAAGAAGGCTGTGTATTCAATTGTGGTAGGTTCAGTCTTCACAGAGTCATAGACATAGATGGTAGGACTGGTAGGGACCAGCCAGTCCAGAGCCTCAGTGGTGGTGGGTGGTGGTAGTTGCTGGATTAAGTGGGGATATTTAGCTAAATTTCTCCTGGAAATTAGATTGAGGAGATGCCAAAGAGTTAATTCTGTTCTCTGCCTGAAGTTTCCTCTTCCAGTCCTTCTTACACCACCACTCCATGACCTCTGCTAGGCATCCAAACCATGGCAGCTGTCTCAGTCCTGAGAGAAGCCCAGGTACTTATCTATTTTTTATTGCCACTTTTTTGATAACCTAGGGGAGTTTGACTTCAAAAAATTCATTAGGTTTTATTTACATCCATTTAAGAATTTGTTTATTGAGCACATATCTCCTTGGGAGTAAGTTGAGTTTTTCAAGGATTATTGGTCATGGATGATTAAGCTTGGAGTCCTTTGGGCAGTCTTCCTTGACTTTATTCAGGCTAAGTTAGGTTCTTTTTTCATGGTGCTGCCACTGCTACACCTAATGTCATTGAAGTTTTATTACCTCCTTTCATGAAGGTGTGTACCTGTCATCTCACCTCCACCCACTGACTGCTCCTGGAAGTCTAGAAGTAGTCTGAGTTATTTCTGTGTTTATTTTTAGTCTGACATTGTTCTGGCATATAACATGTGCCCAGTGGTTATTGAGCACTGGCTATTGAATAGATAAATGATAGCAAGAACCAAATCTTACATGTCTTCAGACCTTCAGAATGATAAGCACTATACCTTTTACATGGTAGGTGATAAGAAATAGTGTTAAATAAATAAAGGTGGATCCCAACTAACAACAGTTTGTTTAGAGGTGATCAGAAAATAAAATTAAAACAAAAAAGGCACTCATATATACATATATACACATGTACACTTATCTCTGATTCTAGCAGAACATACTTCCTTACTAGCCTGAGCCACATTACCTTCACATGCAGAATGTCTCAAATCCTTCTCGATTCAAAGGGCATATGCAACAGGTGGAACCCTTGTAGTATGACATGGCAGACATGAGCCTCAGTGCCTAAGCTGCTGATTTAATAACACAGCTCTATCCTAGGTTTGTTTCACAAGGTGTACCTGTGTAGCCAGACGACTGAGCTCAACAGCGATGTCAGATCCTGAATTCCCCAGGCCGATCACAAGGACCCTCTTCCCCCTGAAGGCTTCTGGGTCTTTATAGTCCCTGCTATGGAGGTACTGGCCTTGAAACTGTTGTAGGCCTATGGAACATGAGGAGTGGTTTGAGTTGATTTTCAGAAGAAATGATGAAGATTCACTGTTTTCATTTTTTAAAAATTCCTATTATCAGTCTTATTTAAAAAAAAAAGTTTCCTAGTTGAAATGCATTTATCCTTTTAGTGTTTTTTTGACTCTAAACACCCAAATAAGAACTTACAATGCCTTAGGAAATCTATAATATGGGAACTTCTATTTTGATAGTAATAATAGCTAATATTTATTGAGTACTTAATGTGGGCTAGGACCTCTGCTAAAGAATTTACATGTTTGGGATCCCTGGGTGGCGCAGCGGTTTAGTGCCTGCCTTTGGCCCAGGGCGCGATCCTGGAGACTCGGGATCGAATCCCACGTCGGGCTCCCGGTGCATGGAGCCTGCTTCTCCCTCTGCCTATGTCTCTGCCTCTCTCTCTCTCTCTCTCTCTGTGTGACTATCATAAATAAATAAAATTAAAAAAAATAAATTCTTAAAAAAAAAGAATTTACATGTTTAACCATTTAATCTTGGTAACATCTCTGAACAGCAGATACTAGTATCTGTATTTTAAAATACAAGGAAATTGAGACAAAGAAATTAAGTGACTTGTCTAAGGTTACATGATAAGGAACGAGTGGAATAAGAGGTTGAATCCAAGTGTTCTAAGGCTACATTCAGAATAAATATATTGCCTCTTAACCTTTAGGCTTTCAATCATCTATTCTTCCTGAATCTTCTTACTCTTTTAATTATCATGGCCTATGAACAACATGCATGGAGATGAGAACTCTAATATTTTTGCATGGAGATGAGAACTCTAATATTTTACAGTGAACATGTGTTCTGGTTGCAAGGAAAGAAGGAAGGAAGGAAAAAGGAAGGTTGCTTATCTATTGTATTTATTTGATATTTAACGCTTTAGTATAGTAATGGAGTATGCCACTATACACACACAGATACACACACATATACACACAGAGAAATTTCTAAAGTTAATTTGCAGAATGTGGCTATAGATGGCATTTAAAACCCTTCCTCTCTATCCTTTACCTGTCTTCATCTGATCTCTGACTTGCAGGTCTTCCATTGTTTTAGCATAAGGGTTCAGAAGGTCAGTTATTACTATATTTCATATATCAGACTCCAATATTTTGTTTTGAAATCTTTGGAATCTTAAGAATAACTATTATGCACAAACTATGGAAAGACCTAGTTCAACTGTTGATATTTGTGTATAAGGCCCCAGACTATTATATGTTTTCCAAACTTACCAGGAAAGGAATCAGTTGGTAGATTGGGGTATACGTGATGTCCTGAACAAATCATTACAGCATCAAAAATAGCAGATTCCTGTTTCCCATCCTTTTCTGAAACAACTTCCCATTGTCCAGTGACTAAGAAGCTGGGACATTTCTTTATACTAGAAACCAGGGTCTTAAAGAAAACCAGAAAGAAATTCTTTCTATTTACAATTCTATTGGTTTTAATTCTCTCTCAGTGTTTTCATAGAGGAAATAATTGTCATGAGATCACCTGATCATTGAGAAATATATGGGAAGACAGTGATTCTTCAAATCTCCCAAGGAAAATTACTCAGTGGGGCATATTTACTTTTTTGACATCTAGTTAGCATATTTGGGATAAACTGAATATTCTTGTGAAAGATGCCATGTCATTTGCTTATTGCCACCCTCAACTGACATAGCTTCTTTCTGACTTCATTTTCTATCATTTCCATAAATATGAAAATGTCTCAGGGTTCAATCCTTATTTTTCCTTTGTGATGTACAGATACTCTCCCTTGGAAATATTAGCCACTTCCATAGTATGATTATTATGTAAATATATATTAAATTAAATTAAATATAATAAATAAAAAATAAATTAAAATTTATTAAATATAATCACAATTCATAATTTTATTATCTTTATTTATATATATATGCTTTGCATTTAACAGTAATGAATTGAGGTTAGGAATTCTAAACAAATAGAAATTATTGTTATTTACAGAGCCAATGTATCTCTGTTATAACTGCTAAGTCTCCTAATCTAAGGAACTAAGTAGGTGAAAGATGAGAGCAATGACTACTAATCATCCATTTAAATTTTTACTCTCCTCATAATGGCAGAACATCTAAAGAACTTCTTGGCATTGAACCCAAGAAGTCTAAATATGGACTAGAGAATTTAGTATTGTTTTGAAAACATGACAGTATGAGGGTGGAATGTACACTATGATGGTATAGGCGTCTCTTGTATTTTCTATTGTATTCTAAAAGCTCTCAAAAACTAGTGGAGAATATATTTAGGGGAAAAAATAATTCACAAATACTTTATAATTCAAACCAACATTTGATTGGCAAGCTAACCAAACATTTGGCTCTTATTTCTATACCAGAATACTACACTCTTGCCTCCTCCTCAACCGATAAACATACTGATATCAACAGCACCAGTTATAGGGCCTTTACCTCAAACTGTATATATTTTAAAAGATTCTTCTTTTGAGCAAATATTCTTATGTATTCCTGGAGTTTGCTGTGGTGCATATAGTTGGGATAATCATCGGGATAAGGGAAGTCTGGAAAGCACATCATCTCTTTGGAAGAGTTGGTGAATACAGACTGGTAAATGCTGGCTCTGCCTTCTTCTGCACGGTCCTAGAAAGAATAATAAAGCTTAAAGAGGAAGCCACGAATGATGTTCCTTTAAGTGAATATTCAATTTTAGGTTGACTGAAACCTTTTTAATGTATAAAAAAAGTAGATATGAAAACAATTCATAGCTCTCTGTAAGATGTGGGAAAGAAAGTCCTTCGCATAGCACCTGGCACAGAGCTGGGGCCCTATCCGTTAGTTCTCTTACTCGAATTCCCCTTGTGGGTTAGCTCTGTGTTGGTAGTCCATAGAGTTTTCTTTCTTTTTCCAATCACAACAACTGGTCCTGATGTCACGTTCATGTTAAAAAAACACGACTAGATGGTCTAAAGGAGGTGGCAGGTTTTACTCTACTTGGCTATATGGAATTCAGTGAACAGTTCACTAGCAACAGAACCTTCTCTTGAAGTGGCGGGTATATTTATTTGGCATAATCAGACTCAGCTGAGGGCCCTTCTAGATCACAGATTCCTGAGTCCCACAGCCAGAGTTTCTGATTCAGTGTGTCTTGGGTGGGGCCCGAGATCTGCATTTCCCATGGTTCCAGGCAGTGCTGATGCTGCTGGTACAGGAACCAAGCCTTGAGAGCCACTGCTCTATTATAAATGAACTCTGTGCTTGAGGAGTTCTCTATTCACCAAGTAGGGTGCTCACCCCTCACCAGAGACACACGGGAAAGCAGAAACCTCAGAACTTGTATGAAATCTTGTCACTTGATTATGAAGCCACTGTGTCATTGAAAAGTGTCTTCTTTTTGAGAAGTAGTTGAAGGCTAAGTGAAAAACAAACATTTCCTCTCTGCTGTAAGGACAGGATAAAAGTTCACACAATGTGCTGCCTTGAAAATACATTAAAAAAACTGGCAGCCCCTGCTTCCCTCAAACTCAAAGGAACTTCCATAAAATGTGGGAAAGGGATGGAATGACATGTTCCTGCTGGATTCATGGCATCTCTCTCCCTCCAGCCCCATACCAACCTCTGGAAAGGAATGAAAGGCTTGTGTCTGGGGTCAGGGCAGGGGCTGCCTCAGGCCTCAGTGTTTGGCATCAGATTGAAACTAAAAAACTTCCTCTACTCATGGTTGCTGTATTTCTCATAAATAGCCAGGCTCAGAGATTTTTTAACTTTCTTAAGCCTCACTTTGAGATTTCTGCTAAGATCAGAAAAAAAATTTCTGACAGCTCGTGGCTGGCAGATTTTCAGGCTTGAGTCTTTCCCATTCACCCACAGTTGTACCTTTTGTTGCTGGGTGAGAATAAGTGGGGAGGAGGTTTCTCAGTTGTTCACTGAAGGGAGGGAGGGCTGAGATTCAGGCAGGGGACTGGTTAAAAGAATGTAAGATTGCTCTGGGGAACAGAAAGGATAAGACCTTGTATTACTTCCATTATGACTGAATCTCTGCTCTTTCGCCTCTTGACCCCAGCCAATCATAACAGGAGGAGGAAGAGTATGTACCCTACGGCCCCTTGGAATTTTTCCTAAAGGACTGTTCTACAAACAAAGGAAAACAGATGTATTATATAACCACGGACAATTGTTCCCGAGAGCTCATATTTTCAATATCAGCATGTGGTGTGGTTTGAGTGGGAAGGAGGAAGTTAAGCCTCTGGCTGACGGAGCTTGCCCTAGACCCAGAGATCCAAGCAGCCATGGTCACATTATCATGGCCTGTCTTGGGTTATAACCATGTCGATGTCTCATCTTCCCCACTAGAACATAAGCAACCGGAGGGGGAGGTCAGAGGCTAATCCAAGAATGCTGTGCATGCATGCCAGCAGTCTGTCTTGATCTTCTTTCAGATTCTATCTCTGCTTTTCAATCCCATTTCTTCTTGCCCAAATATACCCCCAAGGGCCAGCTCAAAAGTTGCCCTCTATGTCATGCCTTTCCTTGCCTCTTTCTTACCAACCGGAAGTCACCCCTAACTCTACCAAGCTCTGATCATCTCTACTGCCCTAATCTCATATTCATTTATAGTTATTCCAAGACTTGTTTTATCTGATTTTAAAATGCTGGCTGTCTGCCGTACCTCTTGTCTGCAGTTATACCTAACATTGTACCCTATACATAGTGTACTCCGAATGTATTTGTTGAATGAATATATGAATGAGTGAGTGGAACAAAAGTCCAGATAGTTCTGGTTCCATTGTATCCCCTTTTGTATTGCAGCAGCATCAAAGTCTTTTGAGGACATGAGGCCTTAATATTAGAGTATATAAAAGTTAAAACATGCTCACATTCAGCCTGCTGGTGTTTAAACCTCATTTGGTTTCTATTTTGCAGAAAAAGCACACGGTGAAAAGTTCAGAATTATCAGGTTTCTCTCTTTCAGAATACCTTCTGCCTAACAGGACTTGCAAGATAAAAACTTATGTAACGCATTTTTCAAAAATCCATTTCTGAGAAGGGTTTGTATATACCAAGCAACTTTTCCTGGCAAAGAAGAAAGGGGTACAGTGTATGGAGGGGACTGAAATTTAGACTATTTTTATGTGTTTACATACCCATGGGGCCGTGAAGTATATAATTCTGCTTTAACAGTGACCTTACAGGAGTGAGATACCCTGTCTTGTGGATAAACCAGAGTCTGACTTTGCATTTTACTGATCTGTCATCTGTTGCTTCCTTAAATAAAATTTGTGATCTGGCTGCATTGGTTACCTTACAGATCCCTGGATATACTATATTCACTGCGTCCTCTTTGCGTTTCATGCTGGTCACTCTTACCTAGAAACCTCTCCCACCTGGTACTGGCACATTGTTAGTGACTGCCCGTCTATGGGATACCATTCAAGACTACAGTGGGAATGGCATTCTCCGGAATTGTGTCGTGTAATGTCCTATACTTTCCTTGTCTGAGAACATCCTTCAAGTCTCAGCTAAGTGCTCTCCTTGCAGGAAATTTCCCTTGACCTGCTAACATTTCAGTAGCGCCCCACCCCACTCCCGCTCTCCCTCTTAAATCTCAAGACACTTGTTCCTTAAGTTGACAATCACCAAGCGCTATCTCATTGTTGCAGTTTTATAACCTCTTATTTGAAATTCTTAGGGCCAGAGATATTTTGGAATTTGTAGATTTTTGAATATTTCTCCATAACTTCCAGTGAGATCTGGGACAGCACCTTATAATTAAATGCAAGAAAATTTCTGCAGTGAAACACAAAATGGGACAAATAAAGATTATAACTAGCCTAATGTCAAATTCAACTCGTTTCCTGATCATATGACTTCAGGAAAGATTTTGCCATCAAACGAATTTTTGCCTATTTTCCATCAAAAGATCGTGGACCTATGTTATAGTTTACTTCACCAAATGGATTGGAAACTATTTACATGGAGTAATTATGTCACGTGTTTTTCATCTCAGTACCTGGCACAAAAGTCTGCCAAAATAGATGTTTAAGCAGCATTTAATTGTTGCTGATGAGTCATAGAGAGCCAATTCATGATTTAGGCTAAGGTGGCTACATCTCCCTTAAAATTGGAACCTTAAAAAAAAACAACCTCCCCCAAAACTCTTGATTATTTCCTAATGGAAATGATCTTATATCTCATATGATACATTCAGGATTATAGGACCTCTCACTTAAAAAAAAAGTCTTGAGATGAATACAAATATTCCTAAGTTAGCACTGATATATTCTATTAGAGCAATGTGTTGTTGTGTGTTGGGCAAGCACTGAGACCAAGACAGAATTTGGTTACAAGGCAAATGGTGTGGATATAATGTCTTCATGTCAAATATGTATCATCTACATCCAATCACAATGGTTGGGAAAGTCAAGACAGAAAGAATAGAAGTTTCCCCAACCTGGCTTTCTAAATTTAAAAATTGTTTTTATGATGAATATTTCCTAATTATATTATTTATCCAACAATAAGGCTGAATGGCAAAGACAGTCATTTTTTCTCTCTGGTTTTGGAACTTGCAGAGTATTTGATAACCACACACACAACACACATGATCATTATTTATCATAACTTTGCAATGTCTTTGCAATACACATCAGTTAATTATAACATCATATCCCATTACAACTGGAAGGCATATTAGAGGAAACCTAATCTCCAACCTTGACATTTGACAAATGAGTATTCAAGGTCCAGAAGGAAAAAAGTGACTTGCCTAAAATTAATCTTTCCAGAAAACCAAAGGTTGGACTATAACTCACACCTTCTGACCTTGGTCTAATCTCTTTCTTTCTTTCTTTCTTTCTTTCTTTCTTTCTTTCTTTCTTTCTTTCTTTCTTTCTTCTTTTCTTTCTTTTCTTCTTTCTTCCCCCACCCCCCTTCTATGTTCCTAGGTTTTCTGCACAATGGGGAACAGGGATAGAATCTTTTTAGTTACATGGAGGAGGCAGTGGTACGTTTTGTTTTTATTATAAATTACTGACATTGGGATCCTTTACAGCCTCGAGATCTGGGCTCTGTTACACAAGCAACAATGTTTTATGAGCTAGCATGAAATAGTTTTGAGTGAATGGACATTAGCATGATGGGAGAGGTAAAATTTTACTTTCTAGATCTGGAGCTTTTGTGACCTACCTCTGAAGTCTGAATAGAACTGATCAGGTTTGATTTACAGAGGACTCATTTCCCTTCTATTGGTATCCCAGTGATATCCCACTCACCGAGAATTTCCACAGGCCTCCGACATCATTGCTTCTCTCAAAGCAGGTGGGCTCCAGCCCCTCTTCCAGGCAGCACCGGATGGAAGCCAATCCACTGACGCCAGCCCCAACAATGGCCACTCTCTTCCCCATGGTTCCCAGAATGGAGGGTCTGGAGAGAGCTTCTTCAGAAAAAAGTCCCTGAATACTTGGAATTTTTCAGTAGGAAGAACCAGCCAAGGTTTTTGTGTCAGGATCCTTACCTTAACACAAGAAGACATAGATGCACATTAACCAGTTATGCTCATTTTTTTAACCACTTTTGCTATATACTAAGATGCAAAATCTGGTTTCTTCTCCTGATTATTCAAGTGCCCCAAATAGCAGAGTCAGTGAGTGTTGGAGCAGGAAGGACCTTGAAGTTCACCAATCTAATGCTCTCAATCACAAATATAGCAATAGTCATGCCAAGAAGATTAGAAATTACTTCTTTGATATCTCACAGCTAACAAGTAAAGTTGGAACTAGAACTCAAGGCTTCTAAGCAAAATCCACTGTTCCATATCACTCCTACTCACTTTGAATGCTTGGCTCTAAGGGGTCTTAGTCTTAATGAGCTGCCTTCTTTTCCCCACAGAACCCAGCAGTTCTTTAAATGTAGAAGAAGATGGTGTTTAACAATGTCTTTTGATGTAAAAATTGAGGAAGGGGGAGGAGTTATTAGTCTTAAAGTAAAAATTCCTTTTCCCTTGTATTTATCACGATGTAGAGCCGTGGTAAAACCTGGAAGAGAAGGACTGAATGTGGTAGGGATAGCAAAACAGGGGAGGGTATGGGGAAGCAGAGGAAGAAAGGGACAGGGGAAGGGCAAGAATGAGGTCCCTGGTCCCAGTTTCAAAACATAAAAGTAATTGATACTGTTCACCGAAGCTGTAAGGTGAAACTTCTGGAAGATTAAAGGAACAATGGTTCTTTTATTTATTTTTGCTTTGGAAGTATAGAATATATAAACAAAGGCTGTGCACCTGGGCTGTTTGTTAGGCTAATAGTGAAAAAAACCCATCAATTTTCTGGAAATGTAGGAGGGCATGACATCAGGAGCTGAGCTAACACTTGGAGATGTTGAGTTTGTAAAGCTAGTGAACTCAAAGGACAGAATTGTGAAGCCACTGAATCTTGTCTCCAGCTCCCTCCTACTTCTTCCCACCTTTCCTGCTTCCATATATCTCCTTCTCCCCCTTCTTTTCTCATACCCTTCCTTCCATTTCTCTGAGTGCTTACCACATGACATTTGTTATAGTAGTCTCTTAGGAATTCAAGATTAAAAGACCCAGTGCTTTCCATCCAGAAGCAGACAGTCTAATGGAGATAGATGATTGATGTTGCAGTGAAAGTTTGATTCAGTGAGTGCAGCACTCAGGCAGGAACCTGAGTCCACCTAAGAGAAGAATAAGAGAGACTTCAAGAGGAAGTGAGAAGAAAACTGAGTCTTGAAGGAAGAATATATGCCTGCCAAGTAGTCAAGGAGCAAGGAACACATGACAGGCAGAGAGAAAAATATGTGCAAATGCACAGAAAAGTAAGAGAACTTGATAGAGCAAACTACAATTATTTCTATGTTGCTGAGAGATAGGTAGGTAATGGGCATAGCATAAGGTAAATTCAACATGCAAGTCTCAGATTATGAAGGATATTGAAGTGCCACACTCAACAGATTAGATACCATCTTTTAGGTTAACATAATCTGTTCAAGAATTCTGAACAAGGAAGTGACAAGATCAGAAAAGGTCAGATTCATATGGAAGCTAGATAAAATAGATATCTGGCTGGCTGGACAGTTAGATTCACATGGTCAGTGACTAGAATCAGGGGTACCAGGAGGCAATTTTGATAGTCTAGAACAGGTGCCAAATGCCTAAAGTAGAGCAGTGTCAGGGGATGGAGAATAGAGAGACATAAGAGATATTTAGGAGATAGATGTTTGGGAACTTGTTGACTGATTACAGACTAGATGCTTCAAAGAAAGTCTTTTCATCTTTGGATTTTATGTTGTGATTTACATGCATATCACTATTGAGTTAGTGGAGAGAGCAGTAACCATTCTATTTCACAAAGAAAGGGACTTAGTAGAGGAATTAGGTGTGTGCAACAGACAGAAGGACTGGAGAAGCAGAAACCAGGAGTTTGTTGGCCACATAAGGCCAACAGGCCTTGTAAGATTATACTGCTAGAGATACATCCAACGTGCAGGAACTGCTGCTGTCACCACTGACACCTCCAGAGGGTTGGTGGGATGTGGAGTTTGGCTGATGTAAACATACCTGTTGGAACATGTTTACAGATCAACACAGTCACAGAAATTCAGCCTCTGTTTCCCTTTGCCTTCTAAGCCCAGATATGTATCTCACTGGAGAACCTAATTGCATTCAAGCCCTAAGTGCAAAGAAGTCTTAGAAGTTTAGTTTTTAGCCTTCTAGTCCTTATGATGCAGGAGGGAACCCAAGTGGGGTGGGGATGATGTGCTACGTGTCACAAAGCAGTGTCCATCACGGTGGGTTATGTGGTGTTAAACGGAAGCCGTTCTCACATTCTTAGAATACCTAAACCTATTCTATTCTTCTCTAATAGTAATACAGTAAATCCTCAGAGATTTATCCTTTTGGTTGTACATTTTGTGATAATTCTTACTGGACTCCAGATCTCTGTAAAATGAACAAATTGAACTAGATAATTACTAAAGTTCTTTCAATATTCCATGAATCTCTTAACTTAGTAAGCTTCACTAAACTTTTTCAAAAATAGAAAATATAAGCTAAAGATGACACAAATGCATTTAAATTGCTTAAGAGGATCTTTCTTGGTCTATGTATCCAACTGTCAAAAATTTGATTTAATTTGCTGCTCAGAATTGCTTGTTAAATAGGAAGTTTCAGCTAATGGAACTGAGAATATAAGACAGTCAACAACATGAAGCATGAAAGAGAATCTTTGGAACTGGTCTCTTTGGAAAGAGCTGTTGGTGTGCTGCTTGTCATTTTCCCATCAAAGAATTGGAATCAAAAGACCTGCTTCTTGAGACAAACATAAGGCAAGGGGCTTACTTTACTGCGCCTGGAGAGCAGCTTGGGGGCTCTATGGAATTTTTGTCTACCTGATCTTGCCTGGAAAATCTGGAGGATGGGATTCCTGCTGCTAACTGTGACAGGGAATTGCGTTTATGTTGTGTTTGGCCGGCACTCCTAGAGGTTTTTTTTTTTTTTTTTTTTTTTTTGAGACAAACCATGTGTAAGGGTTTCCTGAAGGCCAGATATGAGCCACCAAGACAGAGATAATATGGGGTCATATTAGGTCCTGTGTAATAGGGCTACAGAAGTGTCTGCCAGGATAGGGTCCATTCTTCTGGGTCAAGAGTACTATTAGGGAGAGGTCACCATTGTTTGGAGGCCTCTGAAGTATAAGCCAAGACATCCATACAAGTAAGAACTAGTTTTAAACATCTATCTGCCCAGAGACCTGAAGGCCACAATGTTATAATACCAATGAAACTAGATCTCTACCTCCCCTCCCCCTGCCCCCTGCTTGGCCTATTTTTTTAACCTCTCTTTCCCTTCCTTCCTTCTACTCCTTTCCTGGCCTTTCTGAAAGCTTCAGGAATGTCTCTATTGGCATCATGGGGAAGAAGAGTGGAAGCATAGAGTGGTAAAGAAATGCTTCATGTCCCCTTGAGGTTCCCCTGGCAGCAGGTCCAGGTAAAGGTACTAGAGAAAAGATTAGGACTTTAAATGAAGTCCAAGTTTTTGGTTATTACATAGAGACTGAATCTTCCATTTTCTGAATTAAGAGTGTGGTTGTGACTTAACAAGACTGAGGAAATATCTATTATCCAAAGGTGATCAAGAAAGTCATGAGCTTGTGGATCATTCCCTCTAAGTTCCCACAGATTGACTGGATCTTTAGAGACATAAGTGGGGGTACTCCGGGTACTTAATCAGATAAGTGATAATGTCATCATCAGAGTTACTTGATAGATTAAAGTGGGCGAGACTGAGAAATAAGGGGAGAACATTTTTCAAAGTGCTCTGGAGCTGCCCCTTCAGCTCTGACCCTAGGCATGATGGAGGACCAAGAGGCAGAAATGTATTAAGACCAGGGAGAAGGCATTACCAGGGCTCCTCCACCTCTCCATGAACTGGGAGTCTATCTCCTGATTGGTCCCAGCTCTCCATGTCTTTAAAGTGCTATGCCGTTTTTTTGTAGCTCAAACCACTGAGTCTGGCAGCACCCTGAGGTTCACACTAGATTTCCAAGAACTTGATAAAGATCAGATTGAGATTAAGGAACATTTGTAGAATATTAACAAATATTTAGAGGGTGTTTTCTTTCCATTTCCCCCAACACCCTTGTAAGATAATTATTACCATGATTCTTAATTTACTAATGAAGAGACTGAGCCATTTGACTTAATTAAACCACCAAAACTTTATGACTTTATGGTGTGTTTTTCCCAATATTTTATAAAATGAGTGTAAGGAGAATACTTACTTTAGAAAGCATGGAGAAGATAATATTTCAGAGGATGGTTTGACAAATATTCGTTGAGCACCTACAATGTGCCAGGCACTGTTTGAGGCACTGGGATGAAACAACAACAAAAAGAGGACAGAGTACTGTCTCGTAGAAATACACTGTTCTAGTGCAGACTCCAGGATACTGTATGCAAAATGCTTCACACTGTGCCTGGCACTCAGATAATGACAGGGTGGTATTAGGGTTCACCACTAATAATAACCACTATTGTTTGTCTGGACTGTTTACTCACTGTGTAGCAGGCAGTGACCTAAGGATTTTAGACACATTATTTCATTTATTTTTGTAAAGATCTGGGAAGTAAAATATATTACGTTTTCCGTTTTACAGAGGAAAAGTTGATATTTAGAGAGGTTAAGCTGCATAAGGTCACAAAGCTTACATGTGATGGGGCTGTGACACGTTGCTGGCTTCCCTTGAGGGAAACAGAGGTAGGGGTAAAGGAATGAATGCACGCGGAGTATTTATTAGGTGCCAGGCACTGCAGTAAAACATAAAGATGGGAGTAAGCCACACATATTTCTGCTGCTGATACATTTTTGATTAGACCTGCACAGTAACAGAGGCTTATAAAAGAGTTATTCAAACTTAGAAGGGTGAGCAGTTTACCATGTGGGAAGGGACTGGAGAAAGATTTGCAGTTGCATCAATGTTTGAGTTAGGTGTTGAAGAATGAGGGAAAAAAAAATGTGGTTAGAAAGAGAGTAAAAGCCCTGTCAGCCCTGGGGACCACAGGAACAATGCACACACCTGTGACAGTGCACAGGGACAGTGGCCACGCACCTGGGAGAGTGCACAGGAATGCATGCCTCGGAGGGAGGTATGTCTCCTACCTGAAACTTTCAAAGCCTTTTCTCCAGGTAAGGATGTCTCTTTGCAAAGGATCTGAATAACAGTCACACTAAGCGGTGAATGGCAAAGAAAGGGTTGACATGGCGACTCATGAAAGGGGAGTTTGGCTTTTAAGAGACAACAATATCTTAAACCAAAGGAATATATTTCTAACGGTAGAACTTCCAGCACTTGAGAAAGTTGGGTTTTCATAAGCAAGGTAGCCATGCATTCTTGTTTATTCCACATAATCTTGGAACTGCTGTCCTGGCATCTTTATTAATAGTGCCTTCTCTCACTCTCAAAAGTGGTCTGGTTTCACTGAAAAAAATGATATGGTCACCTTATTATAAGAGATGCTTTTACCCTAGTTCAGATTTCATCCCAGAGGCCCATTGAGCTTCTACAAACACTACTAGCTCTCTTTCTGATGGCTACTTTCTTAGATTAGAGTCCGTTTCCTGAAACTCTCTTACTGTAAATGCAAAATGGTCTTCTGTAAGGCTCAATTTTACTTATTGAGCTGTTCTACTTTATAAGAAGACAAGTCTACCAAGGAGAACCATTTTCCTAAATGATTCAAACAATACTTTTCCTTCATTGTTTCCCCAAGGCTTTGACTCAGAGCAAATGTTTCAAAATGGGCTTGTTTCACAGTGTATTTAGGGTTTGTGTTCATGTTGGTGGTGATAAATACTAAGTAGCTTTTCCCAAAATTCCAGTTTCCACCAGACTTTCCCTTTTCTGAGCTCCTAATCCTTTTCTAGTCAGTTTCACAGCATCCTAAACTATTGTTGTTGTTGTTTTTACTGTAAGAAGTATACTTTTTAAAAAATTGATGCATCATTAAAATATAACATTATATCGGTTTCAGATATATGACATGATTTAATATTTTTATATATTACAAAAAGATCACCACAATAAATCTAGTTAACGTCTGTTACCACACATAGTTACAAATATTTTTTTCTTATAATGAGAACTTTTAAGATTTACTCTCAGCCACTTTCACATATATGATACAGTATTATTAACCAAGGTCACCATGCTGTGTATTACTTTTAGCTTATTTATTTTATGACTGGAAATTTGTACCTTTTGACTCCCTCACCCATTTTCCCTGCTCCTTATCTATCACCTCTGGCAACCACCAATCTGTTCTCTGTGTCTGTGTATATAAATGAGATCATAAGATTGGTCTTTTTCTATATGACTTATTTCACTTAGCATAACGCATTCATGTTTGATCCATGTTGTCACAAATGGCAAAATTTCATTCTTTTTATGTGGCTGAATAATATTCCATCGCATATATACAACATTTTCTTAATTTATTCATTTATCAGTAAGCTTTAGGTTGTTTCCATATCTTGTCTATTGTAAATAATGCTGCAATGAAGACGGAGGTACAAGTATCTTTTCAAATTGCTATTTTTAATTTCCTTGGATAAATACGCAGAACTGCAATTGCTAGATCATATGGTAGATCATATGGTAGTTCTATTTTTAATTTTTTGGG
The DNA here is from genome assembly GCF_905146905.1 of Nyctereutes procyonoides. NCBI lineage: Eukaryota > Metazoa > Chordata > Mammalia > Carnivora > Canidae > Nyctereutes > Nyctereutes procyonoides. The sequence goes on from NW_026575044.1 coordinate 507,603, forward strand.
GAATCTCTATGCTGTTTTCCAGAGTGTCCACACCAATTTAAATCCCCACCAACAGTGTCCAGGGGCTCCTTTTTCTCTACATCCTTGCCAATACTTATTATTTGTCTTTTTGATAAACCATTCTGACAGGTATGAGGTAATGACTTACTGTGGTTTTGATTTGTATTTCCTTGATAATTGATGATGTTGAGCATCCTTCCAGTACCTGATGGTCATTTGTATGTTTCCTTTCTAAATTATTCTTTAAACCGTACACTGTTTCTACTATTACGTGGTGAGCTTCTTTACCTCAAACCATGCCTTATTCATTTTTCTATCCCTTTACCTAGGGCACTGCTCAGCACATAGATGTTCAATAAGTATGTTTTTATTAAATGGCTGATTAACTACTCAGAGATTATAGTGTGCTTTGGAAATATATAATTGAATTGAAGGGGCTGGAAGGAATATAAGAGGTTTGTAAAATCTGTCCCTCCCTTTATTTTATTTATTTATTTATTTATTTATTTATTTATTTATTTATTTATTATTTATTTATTTATCCCTCTCTTTAAAGTGACTGTGTTACAAGAAGATGGGACAACAGAAGCTACCTGGTCAGGCTCTTGAATTTTTAAAAATAGACTCTAGTTCCTCATTTTTCAAATTCTGTAAGTAGTTTATAGTTTGGATATGAAACTTAACAGAAGTGGTTTACACAGGGTGCCTGTTATTTGGCGACAGACTAGGAATTTGAAGGAGATGAGAGAATTTACTTTGGACTTTGTGGTAAAGTATGGGGAGTCTGTTATTTGCCAGATAAGTTGATTATTGCAGAATGCGTGAGGATCTGGGGAGATATTCCAGATCATGTTATATATTCTCATTATTGTAATTTGCTAGATTTAACTGTATGCATAGTTTCTTATGATTTCTAGATCCCTGGCTTTCTCCTATCATATCTTTGGCCCTGTTTTTACCACTGAGACACTCCTGCACACCTTTGCACAGCCATGCCTCACTGGTTCTGTCTTATCTGAGGGATAGAAGAAGGGAGACAGGGAAAAAGAGTTAGCCTTCCCTTTCCTGAAGTTTCCTTCAATAACAAGATATGGTGCATCACCGTGCAGTGACCCCTCATGTTTGCTAGGAGGATGCCCTGAGCCAAGGGAGCAAGGCTAAAGGGCCGGAAGAGCAGGATCCCTTTTCCTTTCTACAGTGACTACTTCCTCTTCTTGACACCACCCTGCCCATCCAGTGAACTTAAGCTCAACTTGATTCTTATCATGGAAATCTTTAGCTAATAGCAGTAAGTTTCTATCTCTTTCTCGAGGATCGTTCTTCTAAAGTTGGGACTTCAAATAGTGTCGGGGAAATTTATCTTCCCAATTCACTTGTTATGAATTGCCCCTCATTAGGGTTTGACAATCGCACCCCACTGGCATTCACACTTGCTTTTTACTGTTCTCATAATTTCTCTGCACATACCCTACCTGCTAGGATGTCTAGCATCCGAATGCTTGTCACACACACCACATTCCTTCTTATCTTTCTGATGCTGGGGGTAGGGGCCCTTCCCCTTTCATTTTTTCCATACAAGTCCTATACTTGGGTCAAAAACAAACTTCACTGTCCCCAAGAATGCTTCCTAAAACCAGCACTCTTTGCTGCTGAGCTCCCAGAGATCAAACACCATCCCACACTACTTAACATTGCAGACTTCCAGGGATTGTTTGCTAATTGTCTCATGAGTTACCTCTGTAGAGGGATTTCATATTTTCTATCACATATACTTTTAATTTTACCTTCCTCAATACCTAGTGGAGAGCTGGGTATTCAACAGGAGCTCCATTAGTAAATATGGATTTAACCTGATAACCCTTTCTAAGTGTTTTCTTATTAGTGACACAAAACAGTGATTAATTTTATCTGCCAGGGTACTATCTGTACCGCAGGATTTGGAACAGACTTTATCTCTTTCCACAGGAATGCTTTGGGCCATCATTCTTCCTTTGTTTTGAATATAATATGCTATGTTTATCTTTTCAGGCAAGTCTATGCCAAATAAATATTTCTTTTTGTCTTTAGAATTGGTTGCAAAACAGATTTTCTACATTTGTTGTGTTATTCAAAACTAGTTTCAGGTTTTGGATTCACTTAAACCCATGAGATTTTGACATACATTTCCTTCTGACGTGATTGAGGGAACAATGGGGAAGGCGGTGAGTTAGAAGTTGAGAGTTTTCCTGAGTTTGAGATTACGTCAGTCACTCCACAAAGATGACTTACTGCTTGACGAAGGCATTCCCATATTCAAAAACCCCTGGTTGTCACCCAAGCCTGGTTTCCCCAGACTGCTATTCAATTCAGTTAGATTTATTCACTAACTCGTTTAGTCATTCATCAAAATATATATGCCTACTATGTGCTATGTCCAGTTGTGGGCACTGGGGATTCAATTCAAATAATTTGGACAACAAGCTATTGAGGAGTCAAGGAAATGTGGAGATAAAGAAGGCACTGTTCCAGCATTTGTGGATCGTCTCTCATGGATGAGTTTGTGCAGAGGAGAATGGCAGTGGAGGGGAGAGATTGAGACAAGTACATGCATTACTTTGGCGGGGTTGTTGGGATTGATCACCATCAACGCTGCATATTTTCTGGGTCACTTTGGTCTGAAGCTAGAGGACTGAACCAGGCCACTTGTTTGGCTCTTTATTCTTTATTTCCGTCTTTCTTTTGTTCTTTAAAATAATATTAAATATAATATATAATGATAACTACTGTAAGTATAGCAATGTGAAATAAAATAAAATAAAATATTTTAATTATTATAGTCTTTATTTTTTATTATTATATGATATTAAAAAATTATTTTGTGTATTTGTTTATTGATTGTTTTCCCCCAATAGAATGTAACCTTTTTGAAGGTAGAGACCATTTCTACCTAATTCACTGGTAGATCACCAGGGCCTGGGATAGACTCTATCATGTAATAAACATTTAATAACTGTTGACAAAAAGTATGAATTCTATTTGTTCCTAAGTATTATCATTTTTACTGAAACTTTTGGACTGGAAAACGTAATAATGATTTTGGAGCTGGAAGCATTGGCATTGAAATGTTATTACAGCAGAGTGGCAGTCTGAGAAAGAAGCAGATTATGTTGCCTACAGTATTATCTGTTTATTGTTCTGCAAGAAGACTGATTGAGAAGAGGTCCGGAAAATAACACAAAACACTGGACAGGAGTAATGTTATCTGAGGATGCAAGTGACACAATGACATTTAGATAAGAGTTTGCCATTATTTTGTTGGAGAATTTTCAGGAAGTTATAATTTTCTCATGTAGAAGCTCTGGGTCTTAAATTGATAGTTTAGAGCCTCTCCTTAATTTATATACTTTTGGGAAAGGAAGATTAATAATCGCCAGTAATGCCTTCACACAGAGGCAACTGTTCACCTATACACAGAGAATTTTCAATCTCTTGATTTTGTTGCCAATCTTTGAGCCAATCCTTGAACCAATCCACACCTCCTCCAACCCCTGCTCCTGAGGTGGAAAGTGCACACTGGCCATCTGCAGGGTCTGGGATGAGTCTTGCTTTAATAATACAAGTATCTGATAGAAGCTCTTCACCTGTCCCCTCACCAAGGCTTTTGATAAATCCTACTGCACTGGCCCCTCTAGCATCCACAAGACTGCACAGATTTCCAACTCTCTGAAGCATAATGACCAGGATTATGCCTTTACATAATCCTTGCTGCTCACTGCCTTTACACTGAGGCCACCTGTGCTCACTTGGGCTATTCCCAGCTGATGGCTGAGAGCAGCAGGGACACTAAGCAGGTCTAATGCTTATAGACACAGGACTCCTCTGATGCCCAACTTTGGATCTGTAATTCTTCTAAGGCCTGGCCTTGACAAACCTTTCTTAGATTACTCAGCAGTCTAGGACTCTTCACCCAGCTCTCCTCCCCTCTTTGCTTTGTTCAAACCTACCTCCCTGTCTAACAGCCATTCCTGTCTCCTTGCTCCCTCGCTGTTACCTCTCACAGCTTTCCCCTAATAAAATCCCAGCTCAGTTACTTCTCTTGGCATATCCTTCTTGAAGAACCCTGAACTAACACACCCATTCTCTATGACTGGGCTTTTACCTTCTTTGTCTTTTAAATCAGAACTGAACTTCTGGTTCCTAGGCCACTTGATTGGAACTCTGATATTATCTGGTTCTTATTAATATTCTATTCTCTTCAATTAGATGCTGAATCTTTCCTACATGCCATTTGCTTTTGGGGGTACTCTTATTTAAATGGGTGGGCCATCTAGAATTACAGTGTTCCTCCAGAACTAGCTGCATTTGAATATTGCTACCACCTAGAAACTCACCATCTTGTCATCATTGTTGCAAGACCAAAAAATCAACTTGTCCTCCTCTTGGATATCAACTATGCGTTGATCTAATTGCACACTGGAATTTTTACCACTGGCCATCCTTCTGTGGTGTTAGTCCTGGAGTGAGCAGATTGGTTACATAAGCCTGTGGCTTGCATGATTTGGGGTTTTGTTCCTTTAATACTAGCCCATAGCTGATGTTCCAGCTTCACATGTATCAAGAGTTGGGAGTACCAATAATCTACAAGAGATATTGCAATATACTCACCTTAGGAGAAGTTACATTTTCAGCTGTATTCAGCAATCCTTATTAAGACTGAATTACAAAAAAAAAAAGACTGAATTACAGATCATTTATTGAGATTAATTGAAAACAGAAGAAATATGAATGTAGTGGATATTTGAGTGACACAGAAAATATTCTAAGGAGCACAAAAGCCAAAAGGAAAGCTGGTGACTTCAAAGTGAAGCCTCACTACCAGCATAAATTTTTCTAATGTCAGGGAGTTTCTTGGGCTTTCTACATACCAGACCATACCACATCAATTCTGGACTCAACCAGAATTGAAATTTATAGTTGTCAGACACCCGCCCAGTTATACAACATGAAGGAGGCTATAGATTTCCACATAGGCTATAGTATTACAGCTTAATCCTTTTGGCAATCAGAAATGGGCAATTATCCTGATCAACTTAACATTTCCAACTTAGCAACCTATTTATTTTCAGGGCTTCAACCATACTTAAACTGATAACTGAGTCTGTGAGAAAGAGTTATGAATACAGTAGAAACAAAAGTCTGTAGGAAAAAGTTTGAATGTAGGTACCATCTAAGGATTAGAAAGTGTAGTCAGAATTTCCTGTACTAAATAGTATTATCTTAACCTGAGGAAACTGTTAATGGATAGATGGTTTTCCAGATTATAGGTGCTTCTCTCCTATACTTTGTCATAAGGATTAGCTTGCACTGTGCCACAGAACTGGATGATCTCCAGATACACCACTGTTTCTTTGTATATGTATTTCCTCATCTGTAATATGGGCGGGAGGGCATGTCCTGTCCAGCTTCCATCCTGTTCTTGAAAAAGGGACGGTAAGGTCAACATGAAGGCACTTGGAGAACAGTAAGGTTATCTGCTAGAGATGGTGAGTATAGTGAACAGGGTTACCCATGTACTTCTGAACGTCATGCAGCAAGTTGATTTGCCACATGACTTAGTAACATGGGCTTCTTTTTATTAGTTGGCTTTTAACCCTCAAATAGTTTCAAAATGAGTGATATTGTCAGTTGGAATAACTATAAAAAAGGGTTTTTTTTTTCAAAACTATAACTTCTTATGTCTTTTCAGTATTCCCAATTACTGATATAAATGTGAATGTATCAAAGAGAGTGCAAATTTGACTTTAAATTGTTCTGTCACTTTACATGTTTTAAATATCTTTTTAAGAATAGTAGATTGGATACTAGAAGAAGGTGCTTTTAAAAACACATAAGATTTATTGATTTAATATGAATTATTGACATAATTTGTTGTGATATGTTAATTTTGATACTAATCTCCTTGATAAAAGGAAACCAAAATACTTAAGAGCAATAAAAGTAAATTTATATTGTATTACCCAATGGATGTATCATTTTACATAATGAAATATGTGACAATTTGAGGATAAGTAATGAACAATATTACTTATTTTACTGAATAAAATTACTTTAAAAGGAACATATCGAATAATTTTATTTAAACTAATATGTCTTAAGAATGCATATTAAAGGGGATCCCTGGGTGGCTCAGAGGTTTGGCGCCTGCCTTCAGCCCAGGGCACAATCCTGGAGTCCCGGGACCGGGTCCTGTGTCGGGCTCCCTGCATGGAGCCTGCTTCTCCCTCTGCCTGTGTCTCTGCCTCTCTCTCGCTCTGTGTCTCATGAATAAATAAATAAATAAAATCTTTTTTAAAAAAAGAATGCATATTGGGATCCCTGGGTGGCGCAGCGGTTTGGCGCCTGCCTTTGGCCCAGGGTGCGATTCTGGAGACCCGGGATCGAATCCCATATCGGGCTCCCGGTGCATGGAGTCTGCTTCTCCCTCTGCCTGTGTCTCTGCCTCTCTCTCTTTCTCTCTCTGTGACTATCATAAATAAATAAAAATTAAAAAAAAAAAGAATGCATATTAAATATGTGTAGTCAACATACATGCAAATTTATTGATTACTTTAATAAGTATTCACTAAGTGTCCACTATGTACAAGGCACATTGAAGGCACTGAGGATATAGTGTAGAATAAAACAGGTGTTATTTATGTTTAGATCCTAGTTGCAGGTGAGAAAGGGGATGATAATTATACCAAGCAAAATAAGTCAATCAGAGAAAGATTATTATCATATGATCTCACTAATTGTGAAATTTAAGAAACAAAACAAAGGATCAAGGGAAAGAAAAATAAAACAAAAGGAAGTCAGAGAAGGAGACCATAACAAAACAAACTGAGGGTTTTTAGAGGGGAGGGATTGGGGGGATGGGGTTACTGGGTGATGGGCATTAAGGAGGGCATGTGATGTAATGAACACTGGGTGTTATGTAAGACTGATGAATCACTGACTTCTACCTCTGAAACTAATAATACACTAAATGTTAATTGAATTTAAATTTTAAAAAAGAGAAAAAATAAACAGGTAAAAAAAATGGATAAGATTATTTCAGAAACAAAAGTGCCAAGAAGGACACAAAATAGGATGATTTGAAAGAGGGTTGTTGCTGATGTAAACTGTATGGCCAGGGAAGGCATCTCATTTTGGGTATCGCTCTATGTGAATTAAAACCTGAATATAAGAAAGTGCTAGCTATGTAGACAGAACAAATGCTCTCAATTGGTAATGAATGTAGTGTGAAAGAAGACCAATCTCATGAAAATACAGGAATGGAGGAGAAAGGTATCAAATGGGGTTGAAAGTAGAGTGGGATCTTATAGGTCATGATGGGACTTGCGTTTCATACTAATTGCAATGATTAACCATTGTAAGGGTTGAAGTATGTTGGTGACAAGATCCCATTCGTGTTTGAGAAAGATCACTCCTGCTTGCTGTATAGAGAGTGGAAGGCGCAGGAATGGAAACAGTGGGACAATGTAGGAGACTCTTAGAACCATGGGAGAAAATTAATGGTGCCTGGACCAGGGTAGAGGCTGTGGAGGTCTAGGGAAGCAAAACATTTGCTGATGCTGTGGATAGGCAGGTGGTGAGGTGTCAGGGGCTGAACTGTGTCCTTCCCCAATTTCTTATGTTGAAGTTCTAAGCCCCAGTACCCCAGAATGTGACTGTATTTGTAAATCAGGTCTCTAAAGAGATGATTAAATTAAAGTGAGGTCTTAGGGTGGGCCTAACCCAATAGGACTGGTGTCCTTAAGGGAGAGGGAATTTGAACAGAGGAACACACAGAAGAAGGATTGTGGAAGACATAGGGAGGAAAAACTAATCATCCACAAGCCAAAGAGAAAAGCCTCAGAAGAAAACAACCCTGCTGGCATCTGCATATTGGGCCTGTGGCCTCCAGAATTGTGAGAAAATACATTTCTGTTGTTTAAGTTGCTCACGCTATGGTATTTTGCTATGGCAGCTCTAGCAAACTCATACAGGAGGCAAAGAAAAAAATTAAGTATTATACCTGGGTGTTTGGCTTGAGAAACTGTATTTAGATGTCTCATTACCAGGATGAACAAAATTTCAAAAAATAAAAATAAAAAATAAAAGGGAACTTAGAGTCTCTTATCCATTCCCAGTCCCTTCTGGATACCAATGCAAAGGGCTGGCTTTATGGAGCTAGTATTATTTATCAATGCTGGTAAGTTGGACTTTCTATTATTTTGTATACACAGAAGAAAAACTTTTACAAGATACTTGCTATCAAAAGGGGGCATTGCACTGAATTGTGTTAAGGGCCCCTGACCTCTTACATCTTAAGCAGGGAAGCCACATGGCCCAATATTCCTAGAGGGTCTTGCATTTATACTTTGAGTGTCATCTCCAAAGATAACACATGCAGTCACAGGTTCACAATAATAGAACCAAAATAAGTTATTTATCTTAAAACCTTGAACTTGTAGTTGTATCTTTAGGGTAACTCTAGAGTATTATGAATTCCTATTTTTGTAATAAAACTTATAGTAATTATCTTGTGATACACCCATGTCAAAGGATTATTCTGGGATTAATCAAGCTTTAATATTTTAATTAAACTCTAAAATGATAGGTACTAGCAATTTCTAAAAATCTTAGATAATTGAGAGTACAGAGGCTGGATTTATATGAAAGTGTTGCTGCTTACTGAAAGCAAATTTATATATTTTTCAGTTCTCTGTTACATTCCAGACTGTAACAGCTCGAAGACAAGAACCATTTCTAACTCAGCTTTTTCATCCTAGTGTCTAGCATGGAGGCTTGGCCATAATAGGCTAGCAATTAATGATTGGGGAACTAATCTAAGATGCTGGCAAAGAGACTTTATTAATGAAACAGTGTCAATCTTGTTGCTGCAATTGTTGCTGAGAATAACAGCTAGCAGACTTTTTTTTTTAATAAAGTGTCACATCTGATTAAAGCTATCTCTAGATTATCGCATAATAATGCACAGGCCTGTAGAATCAGATTTTTTGAAGACAAATAAAAGAATAGCTAAAAATAAATAACAACTCTTTATCACTCAAAAAGTGTAAGCCACCTGAAGAGGAGTAAATTTAAATATAAATTTGTTAATGTCTATTCTTACCTCCTAGGTTATAAATTCTGTGAAGACAGGGAAAGTGTTTATCACCTAATACAAGGCCCAGCCCACAAAAAGCTTCATAAATATATGTTGTATGCATGATTTAGGAAAAGCTACTATCATATTTCTTAAAGTACAAAACTTTTTGGTCACCAAGGTTTCTTTCTGGCCTTGGTAGGCAACTATAATAGTAAAATGGTCACTTGGAAGGCAGGGAGAATGCAGTATTCCAGGGGTGTTACTTGAGATATTACAAATATTTTGTTTTTAAGCATTATGGAATAGGCAAAATTAATTGAAAATGAATTACATATTTTAAAAATACTCAAGGAAAAGATCTGGACAAAAGGACTTTATGTTTTTTTATTCAAATAGATGAAAATTAATTTTTATAGACAAAAATACTCAAACATAGTTTTTCAAGACTTCCACTTGGAATAACAATAACCATGTATGAAAGGCCAGTGTTAGATGTTCACCATTTATTTATTTATTTATTTATTTGTTTATTTATTTGTTTATTTTCCCCACAAAGAATGTGTTTATTTTTTTATTATTTTTTTAATAAATTTATTTGTTATTGGTGTTCAATTTACCAACATACAGAATAACACCCAGTGCTCATCCGTCAAGTGCCCCCCTCAGTGCCCGTCACCCATTCACCCCCACCCCCCGCCCTCCTCCCCTTCCACCACCCCCAGTTCGTTTCCCAGAGTTAGGAGTCTTCATGTTCTGTCTCCCTTTCTGATATTTCCCACACATTTCTTCTCCCTTCCCTTATATTCCCTTTCACTATTATTTATATTCCCCAAATGAATTTGGGGAAGATGTTCACCTTTTAATTAATTGTCTTGAGAGCAGATGGTTTTCCACTAAATCTCCTGGCTTTAAGACTTGAAGACAGCAGGACATTCCCAAACTCTTGTCGTACAACTACTCCAGCCCTTTGGTGGCCTCTGTCACCACCGTAGGCTCCAGTGAGTTGGCTTTGCTACCTCACTTCAATCCCTGTCATTTGACTTTAGTAATTCCTCTCTTCTCTAGGGTCTGATTCCTGCCTCCCCCTCCAGCTCCAACCCAGGGCAGATTTGACCATTGTATTAATCATGTCTTTTTATTTTCTATTTTTGATGTTTTGACATCTTGCAGCCTTGCTAGCTGTGGCAGGACTGCCTTTCCCAGGGTCAGCTAATCCATAGAAATAGCAAAAAACTCACCCGGCCCAAGGAGTGTGGCTTTCATAAGCACAGCAACCAGTCTAGAGCTCATGCTCCCTGGCTTTCACACTCCAGGTACCAGACAACTCAGGGCAACCCCTACACCCTGCTGAAATTACTCAAACCAACTAGTCCTAAACCCGCTTATGCTACCTCTCCAGTTACTTCTCACTGAAAAAAACCTGCAAACCACACCAAAAAAACAATAAAGCCTCTTGCCCATGTTTTCCTTTTCTTGGCTTCCTGTCTGACCCTGCTGACACCCTGTCTGGTGTGCTGTGGTGTGGCTTGTGAATAATTAGCAACGTATCTCTTCAGTGGAAATTATCTTCTGATATGTTGGCCTCACTCTACCCAGATAATAATAAAACCTACATTTTAAAGGAGCCACTTATAGCAAAACAGTTTCTTATCACCTTACACTTAACACTTTGTGCATCTGGAACATTTGATTGAATCTAAATAATGCCTGTTTTCAACAAGAATAGCTAATATTTACTGGCTGCATACTAAATGCCAAGTACTCTTCTAAGCCCTGGGGGAATAGTCGCGGACAAAATATTTCTGCTCTCATAGAGCTTATTTCTCGTGAGGGGACAGATCACTCACAAACACATGGCGACTATATTAGATACCATGAGGAAAAACAAAGGACAGGAGGTAGAAAGTGACAAAGGATTGTATTTTTACATAGAATTGACATTTGAGCAGTGATTGGACTGAATGGTGAGGTTGGATATTAAGTAGCACTGAGTTTGGCTGGGTAGTTGCATCTGGGGAAATATGCTCCCTTCTTGAAAGATGCTTAGGGTAGCATCTGGGACTCTATCCCAGAAGATCCAAGAGTCCTTCAAAGTGAATATGTCTACCACTGATCATTCCTGCTGAAGGAGAAGGCAAAAGAAACAACAAAGGGGACAAAGGAATATAAAGAAGTCAGAGAAGGCAAAAGGGAGAAAGCAGTTAGAATAGTAACAAGAAAGAAGAGGAAGATAAAGAGGAAGGAAGGACAAAGGGAGGAACAGAGGAATGAGAAGACTGGTATATATATATCCACACTAGTTTGGCTAAGTATTTGGCGAAGAGCAACTACTTAGCACCAGAAGCTTGAAACATCTAGAAGGCTGAAGTGCCAAAAGCCTGATTCAAGTTCCTGCCTCCCAACTGGGTGCAGTCAGCAACCCTGTGATCATGTGGGTCAGCTTCGGATCTAATCAGCATAGCTGTGGCCACTGCACAAAACAATTTTTATTTGGTTGTGCTATTAATACCTGATTTATGCACTTTTTAAGTCCTGGTAAGAATTTTGTGTCCTTATTGCGAATATAGATATGATGAGATGAAATTGGGAGTGAAAAGATCTTTTGTGCTTCATATGTTCAAATTGTATATCTATGTATAAATATATATTTAATTTTATCAGTAAAACTTGAGAGCAAAAATGAGTGATCAAAAATCATCGCTGTTAATAAAGAAGTAATTAAGACATCAAAAATAGTTAAAATAATTCATGTCTTAAGTATGGAGAAAGATTGACATTAATAGGACATTAAGAGAATGTGTTGGCTACATAAGTTTGAGAAGAATATTATATCCTTTATCAGTCCATTAATGTTACTTCTTGTTAACTTTCATTATACACCAGGTCTCCATACTATACTTTTTTTTTTTTAAGATTTTATTTATTTATTCATGAGAGAGACAGAGAGAGAGAGAGAGAGAGAGAGAGAGAGAGAAAGAGGCAGAGACACAGGCAGAGGGAGAAGCAGGCCCCATGCAGGGAGCCCGATGTGGGGCTTGTTCACCGTCTCCAGGATCACACCCCGGGCTGAAGGCAGGAGCCAAACTGCTGAGCAACCCAGGGATCCCCATCCATGCTATACTTTTTGGCCAGGAATCAGGACATATTGCCTGGAGGATTTGGTATAAAACAAAAATAGAATTAAAAGCCAAATTCTCTACTTGATTCTCCTGCAAATGGTTTTCAGAAGTGGCTGGAGAATATCATAACTACTCTGCTGAGTTTGCTCTTTGTTCAAGTTTGAAGCATGTATTTCAAACTTTGATTAAAGGAGAAAAGGAATCACATCGAAATGTTTCAGGAGGTGCTTGAGGTTAGTGGTGAAAAGCATAGTTCTGATTATGAAATGTTAGTGGAACCTAAAGAAAAGTGATTAATGCTGTCTTTAGGTGGTGATTTGATTCTTAAAGGGGCTTACTTGAAAGCCTGGAAGTAGTACTGTGTTACTGACGAATGCCTGCTGAATAGGAAAGTAGGAGGTGTGAAATTCTTATTTTTTAAATAGGAGAGTTCTATCCTGGGTGTCATCAGTAACTTTCAGAATCCTGTGAGGAATGATAATTAGATCAATGCGAGGAAAACAGCAATGAACAGAACAGGAAGAACAAAGAGCTTGACCAAATGGCAAAGCATGCAAGGTTTCTGAGGGTTCCCAACAGCTCTTGTCTTCATGGGTTTCAGGGTCCGGTCCCACTGGGTCAGGATGGCATTTCTGGCTCCTGGCCACTTCCCTGGGCCCACTAGCCTAAATTGGTATGGGCTGCAAGGGCCAAAGAAAACCTCCACAGCCAATTTGGGATCTGTGAGGAACAACCACGGGATATTGGGCTTTGCCCCAATGAAGGAGGCAAGTTCATCCATATAACTAATATAATCCGTCTGTACTGTCTCGCTGGTGCCAAACCTAGAGGTGGGAGAAGAAACATCATTGTGAATACCAAAGCTCTGTGTACATGTCCTATAGGAACAAAAACAGGGAAAATGCTTTACAGCTTTTTATCAGAGGGAATCAACATCAATCCCTTGTGCTTGGAAAGGGGACTTCACTTACTCGTTCTGCACTTTGTTAGCTTGTGCACTGATCTCATCTGGACATTCCCCAATACTGCACAGCAGCTGAGAAAAGTATTTCTATCCCCATTCACAAGTGGAAATTGTCTCTTACTCATGAAGTTCATTCATGGCCACTAAGCTAATTAGTGACAGAGGTAGGACTTGAGCTCTGTTTTCCTGACTATTCTCATTTGCTAAATCATATTTATTAGAGCCATCAGTTTGGAGGCATCCTCTGTATCTTAGAGGATTTATGGTTTGGAAAATAGAAATCCACATTCATGCACTCTCAAACTCCTCTGATTTTCAATCCTTTCTGAGTCTTCTTTCTGTGATATATTGCAGGAGCCCTGGAGGACTGAGTACTGTGTCAGGTGCAAAGTAAATCCTCCATAAATACTTTTTGAATAGATGAATTTAGCTCATAGCTGTCACCCTAATGACCTCACTCTGAACCATTTAAGACTAAAATAGTTCCAAGTATTCACAGATTCTGAGTTTTCTATGGAACCCTAGGTTCTCTTTACAAAGGTGTTCGTTCTTACCATTTGAGCTTGCCCTCCCTTTTTTTATCAATATCATTCATCATCACTGTTACAGAAGGCAAAGTGCAAGTTCCTAAAAAAAAAAGGCCGGGGTGGGGAAGACATGATAATAGTTAAATAAGTCTGGCAAAAGGTCAGGTTGCAATTTTTCCATCTTATTCATGAGTTATGTATCACATTAGTATTTCCATTTTTGGGGGGTCATTGTCTAGCAAAGCAAAATTTTGTTTGAAAGATTTTATTCATTTCTTCACGAAAGAGATACAGAGAGGCAGAGACATAGGTAGAAGGAGAAGAAGGCTCCCTGTGAGGAGCCTGATGTGGGACTCAATCCCACAACCCCAGGATCACAAATGGAGCCAAAGGCAGACAGACACTCAACCACTGAGCCACCCAGCTGCCCACAAAGTAAAATCTTCAGCAGATCAACAGGTGGTCATTTTGAGACAAACATACAAGTAATTTCTAGTCTTCTCAGAATTGAGATGTGACCATTAAAAACCAGGAACCAAATGGCTTTTTATCTTTGTATCTTTGCTCTTAAACCAGTTAACAGATATTTAAAATCAGTTTTAAGGATTATATTCTAGTCTCCCAGCTGTATTTTTAAGAATGTTATCTTATAGTTTATAACCAGAGGTATAGTGGCAACTTCTTTGTAGATTTAAGGGAAAAAACTTCATAGGAAATTATCTTGCTTTGTCAGAAAAGGGAGTTCCTGACACATAAGATATAGAATGTAGTCAAGCCCCAAGCTTATTCTGAAGAGCTAACACTTCCTGGATGAGACTGAGGATATGGACTGTGCACAAATCACTGAGGACATGGGGAAACCCAAGAGACCAGATCCAAGTTGGGACTGCTCCAGGATTTCAGGCTCATTCTGGAATAGGTTTACAGACTTCTCTGAAACCCATACCCAAACATGATTTCGTGCCCAGAGATACTTGAAATTTAGAGTGGTTTCTTTGGCAATTTTGGGATCACATTGAATAAGACTAGAACACCCAGATCTGATTACTCAAGGCATACAATGATTGCTTAACTCTCTGTTCCTGCAATCCTTAAAGGCAGGGTCACTTGAACAGCCTTTGTAGGCATGGCCTTGTTCCAAACCTTGGAACCTGTTCTGTCCCTGGGCAGAAGGAGAGATCAAGAAGGAAGAGGTTATGCTCAAAGCCCACCAACTACCACCATTGGGTTGCCTGTAACTGGCCTTTCTGTCCTGGTATTGGGGTTCCCCCAAATTGGATTATTTGCCTTATCACCCATTTCCCCTAAGGCTGAGTCTTTGACTCATATATCAGTGCTCTATTGATTGGGTCTCTACATTGTCTCCTTTCTTCAGAGCCCAGGTTACAACTTACCCTAAAGGAGTAAGTGTCCTACCCTTTAATGACAGTCTCCCTGGGCCTAAGCTTACTTCTTCCTGAGTGGAATTTTATGCCACCCCCTTCCTGGCTGTTGCCCTACTGGTGCAACATTTACTCTGTAACACATTCTTGCCTTGGAGGAAAGAGTAAAGGAAATTTAAAGGGATCCATTGATATACACAACTGTAAGGATGTTCATGATAGCCTGGTAATGAAAAATGTCTCAGTATACATAGTGGCAGGTTCTGACCTCCTACAGAAAAAGGACATTTAAATCCCAGCAAGTCAGGTAGGACGAGAAGCCTTATATATGGCTTCAGAGGAAGTAGGCCTGCTAAGATCCCTTTTCCAGAAGTTTTATACCTCTCGGACCAAACTTTGCACATTGAACTTTAACACCTTTTTGTTCTATAACCATGGACTTTTAGTCTTATGATCTGAATCTTTATACAACTGCATTCAAACCTTAATGTGAATCTGATCCTCGTACCTTCTGCTGGAGGAGGCTGCTTGCTTTCCTTGCCTGATCCCAGTCAAGTTTATTGTTGCAGTTATTATTTTTTAATACAGGAACTTGTCTACCTTAGAGACTGATCATCTATTGCACTATACTTTCTGCTTTTTTTTTTTGACTTTTTAAAAGATTTTACTTATTTATTCATAACAGACACACAGAGAGAGAGAGAGAGACAGAGACACAGGCAGAGGGAGAAGCAGACTCCATGCAGGGAGCCCGACTTGGGACTCCCTCCCAGGTGTCCAGGATCACACCCTGGGCTGAAGGCGTTGCTGAACCACTGGGCCACCGGGGCTGCCCATACTTTCTGCTTCTAATGCTCCACTGTTCATTCTTATTTGACATATGGCAGGGAAAAAGGGCAGAAATGACACTGACTTTCCAGAAATCATGATTTTTTTCTATGACTGTGAATATTTGAAGTTGGCTGGGTGCTGGCTTGAAAACATGTTCTCTTATTAACCTTTGAAGCAATGTCATTCTATTTAACTATATATGTAATTATATAACATAGTTTTATAAAATTATCATGCATTTAAGACCATCAGCTCTAGTGTTCTTAGGTTTAATAAAAGTCAATAGCTCTAAGGAATTATAAATCACAAAATACTCTTTGAATAATATTCTGTACTATTGCATATGATAATCCTATGTGATGTTTTTAATTGCTTATAAAAGTACCAAAAATACAGAATTATAGATTCAAAACTGGGTAGGACCTAGGATTTCCTCCCTGTTATTAGGATTCTTGGTTTTACAAAGACTCAAAGGCATTCTCATTGGCATCCATCTTCCCCATCAATTATCTTCTTTGTTTACTTACCTTTTATTACTTGTACTGCCCAGCGGGCTTGCAGATCAGTTGTGGGAATGGTAGCCCCAAGGGACTGGACAAAACCAATCACTGCCATGGTCGGTTTTTCCAATTTAGGAGGGAAAATACCTTTAAACAAGGTGATCTCATTGTTTTTGCTCTTAATGATGGACTCATCAAGGAAGGGGTAGGCATAACTATAGCCTGTTGCAAAAATGACACAATCGATGGCCTCAAACACTGTCCCATCCTCAAAAATGGCTGAAGTCTCAGTGAATGCTTTCACATTAGGCTTAATGGACACCGTGCCACACAGAATGCAAGCCGGGAGCTCGTCATTAAACACAGGTTCTTTTCTCAGGGTTCTGTAAGGAAAATAGAGAATGGTAATATTACCTTTTTGGTTTTTTGGTCCGTAATAACTAATAATCAATTAATAAGGGAGGAGAAAGCTACCAAAGCTTTTTTTCTTATTCCATGGAGTGTCTCCAGTATGGTTGAAGAACAAAACTGAAGTAAGGCAGTATTGTGAAGTAAGATGAGTTGCCTTTTGCCAACCATTTCTCTATTTCTTGTGATCTTTCTCTTCTCTCCCACAGAGCTCCATATCCCAGAGTCAGCACCCAAGACATTAAAGTTATATCAGGAAAGATCCTAAATCAGAGTACCTGGGTATTTGGATTTTTTTCTTCAGTTCTTATTAACTGTGAACCTTGATCAAATTAAAGTTTCTCAATTTCTCTTGCCTCATCTTTCTCCCTCAGATTGACAATAACTGTTATGTCCACTTCTGGTCATTGGGAGACCAAAATAATACAAAGATCTTGGGTGAGCTCTTGGATAGAGGGTGAAGTGTGAGGCCCCTGTAAACAAAGGCACAAGTCAGGTGAGGGAGGGAGTGCCAGAGATTTATATAGGCCAGAAGAAGGAGGGGGCCAGTTTGAATCTTTGGTCAGTGAAAATCTGGAAAGGAGAGCTTTGGATGATTTTTTGTTCAGCACTTATCTCTAGTGAGTACAGACAAATATGAACTTTGGGGTGAATGTGAATAACACTGCAGAAAAAAAGCTTTGCTCCTAGATTACTATGGCAACCAAGAGAGAAAGCCACAGGGAGAGTCCACCTCAGAGGAAACTGGGCCAGACAATGAGATGGGCTGCAATCCTGGTTGGAAAAAGGCTGGATTCAACTGTGAGAATTACCTGTTGCCATCAGACTTTTGGCCCCACTGTCACCTTGAAACTGCTCTTGTCAAGGCCACCAGGATCCTCAAACTGCCAGATCCAATGATTCACCGTCACTTCTCTTTGTATTCAACTGACCAGCAGTGTTTGACATGGTTGATGGCTCCTCCTTCTTGAAACACTATTTTATTTTGCTTCCAGGTTATCACTTCTCTCTCTATTCCTTTCCTACCCACCTACTATTCATTCTCAGTGTGTCCTGCTAAATTCTCCTCCTCTCCTGACCTTTGAACAAGGACATGCCCCAGACTCAGCACTCAGACCTTTTGTATTCTTCATCTACATTCACTATTCAAGGGATGTCATCTGGTTTCTTTTCTTAAAGTCCTGCCTATATTCTGGTGAATACACATTTTTAACCTAGGGTTTCAATCTGTCTTCTGTCTTGTGTGTCCCTAGGTTTCTCAGCATTCTTCTATTATGATGACTAGTTGGCATTCTAACTTTGATATATTTAAAACTAAAGTTCCCTCCTCCTGTGGTCTTCCACATCCCAGTAACTGTCAAGTCCATCTTTGCATCCTTGCTCAGATCAGAAGTCTGGAGGACGCTGATTCCTTTCTTATTCTCACATCTGTTATCCAATCTAACAAACTTCTATTTGTGTTTACCTTCAAAATATATCCCAAATCTGGGTATATATTTTATCACTTCTGAGCATTTGCTGCTAATAATCCTAGTCCAAGCCACCAACCTCTGTCACCTGGGTTTTTGACAATAGCCTTTTACCTATTCTTTTCACTTTCTTCCTTAACCTACCCCTATACACTGAATGATGACCACAGCTCCAGAGTGATTTCTTCAGATTAACTTAGGTCTTGTCCCTGGCTTGCTCAGATGCCCATTACATTCAAAGTAGAAACAAGAGTCCTTACAATGGCTTACAAGGCCTAACCCCATCTGGCCATTTTGATATCTTTTTATTTCATCTCCTGCTTCTCTCCCTGACCTCTTTTCCCCAGGGAGGGAAGGCCACTGAACATGCTAATCTTGGCCCTGAAGAGGCAATGTCCTAACTGTTTCCTCTGGGTTACTTTCCCCTGGACATTCTCCTGGCTTATTTCCTTAGCTCCTTCAGGAATTTACTTAAAAGTCTCCTCTTCAATGAGGCCTCCTCTGGGGATGCTAGCAGCACTCCTCATTACCTCTGCCTGCTTTGTTCTTTTCTCCCTAGTACATATCAACATATGATCTTCTGCTATTTGTCTCCTGTCTATCTCCCACTACTAGAAGTAAACTTAGAAAAAGAGGGATTTTGTGTGTTTTGTTCACAACTATAGTCATAGGGCTTAATATAGGACCTGACACATAATAAATGCTAAATAAATATTAGTTGAATAAGTCAACTTGGATATAAACAGTTTATAATTTGGATTTTTCACCCCTTGTCAAAGTAATTTCTTATGTGTCTGAAGGATATGTCTCAGGGGATTTTATAGAAAAGAATGAGGAGGAGGCTGAAGATGTAGGCATTAAGGACTCCCTTAAGAGTGGGTGATAAGAGTGTAGAACAGGGACAGTCCTGCTTTTCTTAATTGAACTTTGTCATGAAGTGAGAAGCAGTAGAGCAAGGTGGCTAAGAGTGAGCGGCTCTGGAGTCACCAGATCTGGGCTTATTTTGAAAATTGCTTTTACCTTCTAACTATGGGACTTTGGTAAAATTATTCACCACATTGAACCTCAGTTTTCTCATCTTTAAAATGGGGATTATATACCCACCATTTGCTTCAACGTGGATGGAACTGGAGGGTATTATGCTGAGTGAAGTAAGTCAATCGGAGGACAAACAGTGTATGTTCTCATTCATTTGGGGGATATGAATAATAGTGAAAGGGAATATAAGGGAAGGGAGAAGAAATGTGTGGGAAATATCAGAAAGGGAGACAACATAAAGACTCCTAACTCTGGGAAATGAACTAGGGGTGGTGGAAGGGGAGGAGGGCGGGGGGTGGGGAGTGAATGGGTGACGGGCACTGAAGGAGACACTTGACGGGGTGAGCACTGGGTGTTATTCTGTATGTTGGTAAATCGAACACCAATAAAAATTAATTTATTAAAAAAATAAATAAAATAAAATGGGGATTATAATAGAAACTCTTCATAGTCATTGTGAGGATAAAATGAGATAATGCATGTCAGAGCCTTGCTAAGTCACACTAAATGCTTAAAACATGTTAACTATTATTATCTTTGCTCTAGGGCCTAATTATGATGTATTATATAACTTTCCAGCTGTACAAATCTGGTAAGGATGATTGTGAAACAGGAAATCACTCTTAATTTTTGCAGTTCTTCATCCTCTGAAATGTGAGACATGATTATTTCACTAATATTATTTTGATTGGTTTGGGAGTTACAACACATTGTGAGTTGTTAACACTGAAATAAAAGTTAGTGTGAACATCATATTTAACTCTGTATTACCCATTTAAAGGCATCAAGCCATAGTTCTCATGCTTGAATCTTGCATTCATTTGCTTCATGTACCACCAGTCAGAGATGATTGTTGGCAAGCTGTTCTTGAGGAAGGTTTCAAATCGAGTGATGAACATCATGTCCCATGGATAACCATCATCCCAGACCCGGCTCATCACCCAGGAGCCACTTCTGGAACTGATGATGACCTTAAAAAAAAACAGTAATTTAACCGTTAAAGTAGTGACCATTTGTGGTGCGTACGGTGGTTTGTCCCTCAGATCTGACTTTTGGAATGGAATTATTACACCAGCTCCTGGGAGTGTTGCCCGAAGGCATCCCTCAGCTGTTAGCCCTCTTTGAGAGTTGCTTCATTGAAAAGGGAGCATCTTACCCAAAGTCTTATTGTTTTTCTGGATTCCCTCCCTTCAGTGACTGTTTGATGTGGGAATATAAAGGTCCTATGTATCACCCCAACTTGGAACAATTCAGAAGGACAATTCAGAAGGATAGCTTCAATGTAGGGTAGAGGGTAACTTTCTTCCCTTGCCTCAAAGGTATTCATACAGAGAGCAGTCCCAAATAAACTTCCTGCACTCCAGTCTACATCTTAGGACCAATGATCCTGTTATCTTCTCTGTTGGAGGTGACTGATAACTGAATTCTCATCACATTTCCTTTAGTGCTTATCTGATGACCTTTGTTTACAATCAGGCAATTATGACCCAAAGTAGGCATTTTGACTTAAAATGCCTTTTCCCATCCTGAAAGAAGGCAAGAACTTCAGCATCAGAAAATCATAAGCTCAAATCCTGGCTCTGTTACTTACTAATTATGTATTTTGGGGAAAATTCCTTTAACTTCTCTAAAATATTCAGTTCTCTTATTTGTAAAATGGAGATAATAAGTACTGGCCACATCAAATCTGTGTGAGATGTAATGCAGTGTGCTAACCATGCAGTATGACCACCATTGCCTGACACGGAGAATGTGTTCCTTTCCTCCCCTTCTATCATGATAATCCCTAACAGTGGAGGTATTTAGGCATTTTTTAAAAAGAATTTTTATATATAAAGCCATTTCCAAGGTTTTTTTTTTTTTTTTTTTTTTTTTTTTTTTTTTAGGGAAGCCAAGCAAAGGAGAGACTAGAGGATCAACTTGTTGAGAGCCTCTGAAATTGATTTTCTTTTCCCTAATTTATCATATATACAACTAATGGATGAATCTCTTAAAACTATGGTTTCATCATATTTTTCCTTAGCTCAAGAAGCTGAAATGATTTACCATTATTTATAAAGAAATTAGAATACTTTATCCTGTCATTCAGTGCCTTAAAGGATATGATGCAACTTGACTCCATTCTTCCTCTCTCAATTCCTTTTTTATTTTTATTTTTAATTAATTAATTATTTAAAATATTTTATTTATTTATTCATCTCTCTCTCTCTCTCTCTCTCTCACACACACACACACACACACACACAGGCAGAGACATAGGCAGAGGGAGAAACAGGCTCCCTGTAGGGAGCCCAATGCAGGACTCAATCCCAGGACCCCAGGATCACGACCTGAATCAAAGGCAGATACTCAACCACTGAGCCACCCAGATGACCCTCCTCTCACAATTCCTATAGCTACTCTGCTCCTTGGAATCATATTTGGTGTTTAGTCTTCTACACACTTCATTAATTTCCTCTATGACTTTTAAGAAGACAATTGACATTTCTAGTCCTCAGTTATCCTTTCTGTAAAATGGACAAAATAAAACCTGGTCTACTTTCTTGCCACAATCAAAGGAGCACATTTATATGCAGGCACTGCAGTACCATAATGCATTATACAAACTGTTATTCTTGTTATATACCTCCATTCCAGCAAGATGAACCACAATAGTGAAATATGCTGTTCTCTTGTCTCCATACCTTTGCTTATGCCATTCTCCCTTCCAAGAATACCCTTTGTCACCTCTTCAACCATATAATTTATAAATATCCTTCAAGGAATGGTCTGGTCTACTCCCATTGTGAGGCCTGCAGTTCCATAATCAGAGCATTT
The DNA here is from genome assembly GCF_905146905.1 of Nyctereutes procyonoides. Lineage (NCBI taxonomy): Eukaryota > Metazoa > Chordata > Mammalia > Carnivora > Canidae > Nyctereutes > Nyctereutes procyonoides. The sequence continues at coordinate 529,770 of NW_026575044.1, forward strand.
AGTTCTTGAATGACCTATGTATCCTTTGTTCCAGTGGCAGCTTTTGTATTGTTATTAGACTTTCTACTTAACTTTTGAAATTACATTTATTTATATCAGATCATATAATATGTTATTTTCCCAAGTAGATTTTAAATTCCTTGAGGAGAGGTGCCATGTAGTTGACTTCTTTGTGTCTCTATGCTGTCTAGTATAGTGCTTTGAACAGGTAAACAAGAATATTTCTTTTTTTTTTTTTTTTTTTTTTTTTTTTTTTTTATAAATTAATTTTTATTGGTGTTCAATTTACCAACATACAGAATAACACCCAGTGCTCATCCCGTCAAGTGTACCCCTCAGTGCCCGTCACCCATTCACCCCCACCCCCCCCCTCCTCCCCCTCCACCACCCCTAGTTCATTTCCCAGAGTTAGAAGTCTTTATGTTCTGTCTCCCTTTCTGATATTTCTCACACATTTCTTCTCCCTTCCCTTATATTCCCTTTCGCTATTATTCATATTCCCCAAATGAATGAGAACATACACTGTTTGTCCTTCTCCGGTTACTGTGGCCAAGTTCAAAAAGGGTGTTGCCTGAGTTCTTCTCTGGGATTTTGATGGAATCTTGTCTCACATTTAGATCTTTCATCTATTTTGAGTTTATCTTTGTGTATGGTGCAAAAGAGTGGTCCAGTTTCATTCTTCTGCATGTGGATGTCCAATTTTCCCAGCACCATTTATTGAAGAGACTGTCTTTCTTCTAGTGGATCGTCTTTCCTCCTTTATCGTATATTAGTTGAGCATAAAGTTCAGGGTCCACTTCTGGGTTCTCTGTTCTGTTCCATTGATCTATGTGTCTGTTTTTGTGCCAGTACCACACTGTCTTGATGAACACAGCTTTGTAGTACAACCTGAAATCTGGCATTGTGATGCCCCCAGATATGGTTTTCTTTTTTTAAAATTCCCCTGGCTGTTTGGGGTCTTTTCTGATTCCACACAAATCTTAAAATAATTTGTTCTAAGTCTCTGAAGAAAGTCCATGGTATTTTGATAGGGATTGCATTATACGTGTAAATTGCCCTGGGTAACATTGACATTTTCACAATATTAATTCTGCCAATCCATGAGCATGGAATATTTTTCCATCTCTTTGTGTCTTCCTCAATTTCTTTCAGAAGTGTTCTGTAGTTTTTAGGGTATATTTTGAGAACCATTTGAATGGTAAATGGTTCTCCAACCTTTTATTTTCAGGTTGTAGGTGTCCTTCTGTCTAAAATGAGTCTCTTGTAGACAGCAAATAGATGGGTCCTGTTTTTTTATCCAGTCTGAAACTCTGCGCCTTTTGATGGGGTCATTAAGCCCATTCACATTCAGAGTTACTTGAACTTCTTCTTAAAGGGGAGTTTTAAGAGTCCCCTTAAAATTTCTTGCAGAGCTGGTTTGGAGGTCACATATTCTTTCAGTTCCTGCCTGTCTTGGAAGCTCTTTATCTCTCCTTCCATTTTGAATGAGAGCCTTGCTGGATAAAGTATTCTTGGTTGCATGTTCTTCTCATTTAGGACCCTGAATATATCCTGCCAGCCCTTTCTGGCCTGCCACGTCTCTGTGGAGAGGTCTGCTGTTACCCTAATATTCCTCCCCATGAAAGTCAGGGACTTCTTGTCTCTTGCTGCTTTAAGGATCTTCTCTTTATCTTTGGAATTTGCAAGCTTCACTATTAGATGTCGAGGTGTTGAACGGTTTTTATTGATTTTAGGGGGGGATCTCTCTATTTCCTGGAACTGAATGCCTGTTTCCCTTCCCAGATTGGGAAAGTTTTCAGCTAGGATTTGTTCAAATACATATTCTGGCCCTCTGTCCCTTTCGGCGCCCTCGGGAACCCCAATTAAACGTAGGTTTTTCTTCCTTAGAGTGTCATTTATTTGCCTTAATCTGTCTTCATGGTTCTTTAATTGTTTATCTCTTTTTTCCTCAGTTTCCCTCTTTGCCATTAACTTGTCTTCTATGTCACTCACTCGTTCTTCCACCTCGTTAACCCTCGTCGTTAGGACTTCTAGTTTGGATTGCATCTCATTCAATTGATTTTTAATTTCTGCCTGATTGGATCTAAATTCTGCAGTCATGAAGTCTCGTGAGGCCTTAATGCTTTTTTCTAGAGCCACCAGTAGCTGTATAATGGTGCTTCTGAATTGGCTTTCTGACATTGAAGTGTAATCCAGATTTTGTAACTCTGTGGGAGAGAGGGCTGTTTCTGATTCTTTCTTTTGAAGTGAGGTTTTCCTTCTAGTCATTTTGCTCAGTGCAGAGTGGCCAGAAACAAGTTGTATTGGAACACGGGGGAGTATCACTGGTCCGTCCAGCTGGTCTTCTGGGGGAGGGGCCTGCTGTGCTGATTTTCAGGTGTTAGCACTTGGGGGAGCTGCTCTGCCCCTGCCTGCTGCCGGGCTCTGCGGGGGTTGTTTACCCCGTGAGGTCTCAGGAGGAACAGTTGCAGTTGCTATGGCAACTCTGGAAGCCTGGATTCAGCCTCCGCAGGAACTACGGGGCTCGGGGCTCTCGGCTCTCCGTCCGCAGGGCCTGGAGGCTCCGGGGCGGGGCCGCTGATCTGCTCAGCTCGGGGCAGGAGCGTCCTCGCTGTCCTGGGCCCTCCCGGCCTCTGCCTGTCCCGGGGGAGGCGGGATCCTGGGCTGTGTCCCGGCGCCCTGTGCTCCGGGGCCTGCGCTGTGGGATTCGCGCTCCCGCCCCGCAGCTCCCTCCCTGGAGCCGCTCCCGAGCCCCTCCGAGCTGCTCCGGTCGGTCCCCGCCGCAGCCCTTAGGGAGCTCGGAGCACTCTCCCGGGGCGCAGGTGTCTGTTAGTGTCCCCGGGAGCCCGAGGGCATCCCCGCCCTCCTGGGTCCTGCTCCAACTCCCTGCGAGCCCCTTTCCGCCCGCCCGGGAAGGTTGGTGCAGCTCCTGCTCCTCCGGGACGGGGCTCTCCTGTCCTGGGGACACTCGCCCCGGCCTCAGCCCGGCTCCTCGCGGGGCCCCTCCCCCTCGGAGGCCTTTTGTTTCTTTATTTCTTTTTCCCCGTCTTCCTACCTTGATAGAAGCGCGAACTTTTCTCACTGTAGCGTTCCAGCTGGTCTCTCTTTACATCTCAGGCCGAATTCGTAAATTTTCAGGATGGTTTGAAGGTTATCTAGGTAATTTGGTGGGGACAGGTGATTTGGGGACCCTGCTCTTCCGCCATCTTGCCCCTCCCCTCAAGAATATTTCTTTATACTACTTGTCCTGTCATGATCTCCTTGCTTCACTGATTGTAATACCATCATTTAAAATGGACCTATGTTGGGGATGTCCAGTGTGACATCAGTAGGCATAGCCTCTAGAGATAAGATTCCTGTCTGTGGGCTTCTAGGCAGTCAGTCCCTAAACAATCTCCCAAAGCTATTAGGTGATGTTTGTTCAAACTCCTTCCCATCCCTTTATGGGCCCTGTTTCACATCTTCTCCATATCCTCTCCAGTTTCTCCTCATACCATTTTTTTCCAGGCCCAATGAGTTGCAGCAAAGGGGTATTTTTACAGTTTTCTGAGACTCTAAGCTTCTTCTTGCTTCAAAACCTTCTTCCTGGAGTCCTCTTCGGACCTGAACCCCTTTCTCAATTTTTAGTTCTCAGCTTAAATGTCATCAGCTGGAAAGGGCTTTCCCACTTCCTTGTCTGAAGCAGGTCACCCTTATTATCCACTCTGACAGCATGCCTTTTCTTTTTTTACTAGCACTTTTCACAATTTTCATATTATTTGTTAACTTATTTAATACCCATTTGCTACACCAGACTCTGAGTTCAGGGCGGGTATCATGTGTGCTTTGTTCTCCACTTTCTCTCCAGCACCCAAGCCAGTGCTTGGCAACATAATAGCTAGTCAACAAAGAACTATGGGATGACCATCTTCATGTATGAATGAATATAGAACTCTATGTTGCTGAAATAATGTTTAAATCCTTTAACTCCTTACCAAGCTCAAAAAGTAGGTTCTATTTTTATCTGTTTTATTTATCTTTTTGAGAAAACTGACACTCAGAGGGGTTGAAGGACTTAATTCAAGAGCGTCAGAGTCATAACCTTAAACCTAAATCTGCACTAGTTTTGGAGGGATTGATCAGACACATTAGACACTGAATGTCCTGAAGAAGATTGTTGAATGGCATCACTCCTTGCTGATATCCTGCCTTTGTCATAGCAAACTATTCAAAACCTCACTTGTTGGGGCACCTGGGTGGCTCAGTCAGGTTGGACTCTTGATTTCAGCTCAAGTCATGATCTCAGGGTCATGGGATCCAGCCCCACATGGGGCTCCCGCTCAGCAGGGAGTCTGCTTGAGATTCTTTCCCTCTCCCTCTGCTTCTCCCCCCACTTGCACATATACATTCTCTCTCAAATAAATAAATAAATAATAAATAAATAAATAAATCTAAAAAACCCCTAACTTTAGGTTATGGAAGGAAGTTGAGATATATGAAACACTACTTAGTCTTCCTATTAAGAACCCTGCGCATCATTCCCCTTCCCTTGTTTCTTATCACACCTTTTAAATGATTGTTTCTTTAAAGATAGTTTCTGAGTGCCTGAGAAGTGTACCTGTTCAGCTGTGTGGCTGAGTTCCGTAGCAATATCACAGCCTGAATTCCCCAGGCCTATCACCAGAACTCGCTTCCCCTTGAATATTCCTGGTTCCTTATATTCCCGGCTGTGGAAACATTTGCCTTTAAAAAGTTTTAGTCCTGAGTGAAAAGTAGGAAACATATGAGTCATTTGGTTTCCATTTAAAAAACTACTATATAAGACTTGTGGGTGGACGCAGTCACAATAACATGGAACTTTAACAGTCTACATCTATTACATACAATAGAAACATATATATGACATTATCAAGATATTAATTGATGCCACATGTGTAGATGGTAGCCTAAATTTCAGCCTTACCTGGAAAGGACTCTTCTGGTAGATTGGGGTACACATGGTGTCCAGAACAAATCAGTACAGCATCAAAGATAGCTGATTCTCTTTTACCATCCCTTTCAGTGGTAATATCCCATTGGCCAGAGACTGAGAAATCAGGACGTTTATTTACACTGCAAACAAGTGTCTAAAAGAAATACAGAAAGACTTTTCTATGCTACAGGTACATTTGGCACCAACTTGATCAAATTGTATGGAAAAAATCCTTAACAGTGGCTTAAGAAAAATATCCATTATTAAGATACATATTATGAATTCAAAATTCAAAAAATCAAAACATTAAATGGTAAATGTATATATTTTATGATTTTATTTTATTTTTTATTTTATTTTTTTAATTTTTATTTATTTATGATAGTCACAGAGAGAGAGAGAGAGAGGCAGAGACACAGGCAGAGGGAGAAGCAGGCTCCATGCACCGGGAGCCCGACGTGGGATTCGATCCCGGGTCTCCAGGATCGCGCCCTGGGCCAAAGGCAGGCGCCAAACCGCTGCGCCACCCAGGGATCCCCATATTTTATGATTTTATTTGATTATTTAAAGAGAGAGAGAGAGAGCAAAGAGAGAGAGACAATGAGCACAAGCAGGGGGTAAGGGGGGGAAGCAGACTCCCTGCTGAGCAGGGAGCTGGACGTGGTGATAACCTGAGCTCAAGGAAGACACTTAACTGACTGAACCACCCAGGTGTCCACATAAAATATATATATTTTTTTCCCTATATGCTTCTTGTGCATAACCAATGTGTTCTGTGCTGAGTGACTCCCCTCTTGGAGCTATGACAGTGAATTCAATCATAGCTTAGAAGTGGCATGTACCACATGTACTAAGTAATCTGGTGGCAATGGCAAATCATTTTTATAGTAACAACTACTTCCTAACATATCTCTTTAGCCATTTTGTTTTTAATATTATTGTTGCCTTAAAGTGAAAGATATTGTCTATATTCAGAGAATGAGTTCTCAAATTTTAGTGTGCATAAAGACTACCTGGGAAGCTTGTTAAAGTACAGATTCCCAGGCCACAGTCTTAAATGTTCTGAGTCACTAGGTCTGGCATAGGGCATGAAAATTTGATTTCTAATGAGCTCCCAGGAAATGTTGATGCTATTTGGCCTATATACTGAGTAGCACTGGATTAGATTATCAATAAATATTTATTCACAGCTGATCAGCTGTCTGTTGGTTGGTGTGCTCCCTCATCAAAATTATTTTTTTCAATTCTTCTGATTATATTGGATAAAGAATCTCTATTTGGTACAAATTGTTTTTATAAACTTTATTATGTATAGTATTTCATAAATATTATACAATAAATGTATACATATCCATATAATGCATATTATTTATGAACTATAATAAAACAGACACTTTTGAATCCATAAAATCTTGCATGTCACTTATTTAGAATAACTCTGGGATTATTCATTTATTTATGCTATGGTAAGTGGTTCTTTTTTGGATTATAGTTTCTGGTTTTTGCTGCTGGTTTACAGAACTGCAATTGATTTGTATATCTTGATCTAATATACTACCATCTTGCCTAAAATTTTTATATTAATCATTATTAAACCTAGTAATTTGTCTGTAGAATCTTTTGGGTTTTCCACGCAGAAAGTCATATCATCTGTGATGAATGTTACTTTTTTATCTAGTTGTCATTCCTTTTATTTTCTTTACTTATTGTACTGTCCCTTAAATTTTTTAAGACTATTGAAAAGAAGCTGTAATTATAGGTATCCTTGTCTTTTTCTGGATTTTAAAGGAAATTATTCTAACTCTACTCTTTAGCACAGCACTGTCCAGTAGCAATATAATATGAGCAATGTATGTAATTTAAAATGTTCTAGTAATAACATTAAAAAAGAAGAAAATGTATAATTTAATTCTGATATATTACTGTTTTAACAAGTAACCAAAATAAACATCATTAATAGGTATATTATATTCTCTTTCATAATTAGACTTTGAGATCAATTGTGTACTTTATGCTTATGGCACATCTCATTTTTTGGCTAGTGGCTACCAGATTTTAAGATAATATTTGTATGTTTCTATGGATCAAGAAAATTCCTTTGTAATCTTATACTGGTGAGAGTTTATTTTCTTTGCTTTTCTTTTATTGTTCTTTTAGGTAGAAATGAATGTTAAGTTTTGTTTAATGCTTTTTCAGAATTTGGTAAATGTATTGTTTTCTTCTTGTGACTGACAGAGTTTTGTACTGAATTACATCTTTATATTTGATGATATTAAAATATTCTGTATCCTTAGCCCAAAAGCAACTCAATGAAGACACCTAATTTTTTTTTTTTTTTAAAGATCAGATAGATTTTTTTTTTAATTTATTTATTTATGATAGTCACAGAGAGAGACAGAGAGAGAGAGGCAGAGACATAGGCAGAGGGAGAAGCAGGCTCCATGCACCGGGAGCCCGACGTGGGATTCGATCCTGGGTCTCCAGGATCGCGCCCTGAGCCAAAGGCAGGCGCCAAACCGCTGCGCCACCCAGGGATCCCAAGACACCTAATTTTTAAAAAATATTTTGTTATATTCATTTTTGAAGTGTTTTCCACCAATTTTCTTTTTTCCTTTCTTTTTTTAAAAAGATTTTATTTATTTATTCATGAGAGACATGGAGAGTGAGGTAGAGACATAGGCAGAGGAAGAAGCAGGCTTCCTGTGGGGAGCCCAGTGTGGGACTTGATCTCAGGACCCCTGGATCACGACCTGAGCGAAAGGTAGATGCTCTACCACTGAGCTACCCAGGTGCTCCTCCACTAATTTTCTTGAGGGAAATATGCCTGTAATTTTCCTCTTATTTTTGTTTGCTTTTGATGTCAAGGTTATAATATCATAGAATAAGTTTAGAAGTTATAATTTAATTTTTAGTCTCTGGAAGAGTTTATAAAATATTGAAATAATTTGCTGAAAATTTGGAATTACCTCTGGAGTTTTTTTAGTGGGAAAAATTTTAGTTTGTTTCTGAGTCAAAAGAATTTTAAGTTATCAAAGGACTATTCAGACTTTCTACTTCTTTTTGTGTGAGTTTTGGCAACTTAAAAAAAAACAACTTTAAATTTAACCAATTTAAAAACATTATTTGGAAAACACTTTTATAGTATTCTTACTACATATTTTATTTCATTTATATCAGTTTTATCCATTTTTTCATTTCTAATATAATTTGTGTCTTTGTTCTTTTTTCCTCAAATTATCAGCTATTTGTCTATTTTTTTGGCTTCTCAAAGGATGAACTTTCTATCTTCTTAATATGGTTTTTCAATTTTAGTAATTTCTCTTTACTATCTTGTTCATTCTATGTTCTTTTGAGTTTATTATACATTTCTTTTCCTAATTTCTTCATCTTATTAGTTTTTAAGCCTTTATTATTTTCTAACATAAGCATGAAATTTTCATGAAAGTTTTGGTCTTTATTCATCTCACAAGATTGATGTGTATAATTTATCATTCAGATCTAAATATCAAAATTTCCAATGCAATTTCTTCTTTGAGCCATAAATTTTTTAGAAAAAAAGTTTTGAAATTATAAATCCATGGCTATTTTACATTTATTTTTTTATTGATTTCTAAGTTAATGGCATTTTGCTCTAATAACTGTATGTGGTATTTTGTAAATTTCCAATGTATTTTCTAAATCTAGGGTCAGAGAGGCCACACTGTTAAAAATATTGACAAACAAGGAAGAAATGCTGAAAGGAACAAACATGAATCTGCTAATAAATATAGAATTCCTCACAATTATGCCTTTAACTAATCTTTTGATAGCATCTTACCTTAAATTGTATGTATTTCAGGAGGTTCTTTTCTTTGGAAAATACAGTGATGTATTCCTGGAGCTTGCTATTATGCATAAAGTTGGGGAAGTCATCAGGATATGGGAAGTCTGGGAAACACATCATCTCTTTGGAAGAGTTGGTAAAGACAGACTGGTAAATGCTAGCTCTGCCTTCCTCTGCATGCTCCTGTAAATGTATAGTTTCAAACAGGAGAGAGTCTGTAAATGGGTAAAGTTACCATGGTCAGTGATGGTTCCAAATAATTATCACTCACTTTTACCCACAAGTAAATCCAGTAAGATGAGGAATAAATTAATTTTACTTAAACCATTTGATGCTAATCAAAGGATCTTAGAATATGGGAGCATATATCTTTCTTAACATCTTTTTTAAGGGAAACAAATTTTGAATTTCATTATGTCTTTTTAGGAATGTATAACTAGAATTGAAGAAAGAAAATTCAAATATTTGTTATGATATGGATTAACTTTGAGGACATTTTGCTAAGTGAAATGAGCCAGTCACAAAAGAATAAATACTGTATGATTCCACTTATGTGAGATACCCAGAGTTATCAAATTCATAGAGAAATAAAGGAGGGTGGTTGCCTAGAGCTGGAAAAAGGAGGAATAGGGAGGTATTATTTAATTGATATAGAGTTTTAGTTTGGGAAGAGTAAAAATGTTCTGAATGTGGATGGTGGGTGGTATGATTATACAACAATGTGCATAAACTTAATGCCACGGAACTGTACACCTTAAAATGGTTAAATGGTAAATATTTATTGTAGTATATTCACCACAATAAAAAAAATCTCCTTTAACATATCATGAAGTAGTTCTGGTTAATTAGATAATAATATTTTCTTATGTACCTAGGGCAGACAGAATTTAGGTTATATTTATAATAGTGTTTTTCAAATGATTTTGACCATAACCAATAGTTAGTAATGTATTTTATATTGCAACACAATGCACACACACACCCCAAAAGTTTTATGAATAAATCATATCTAATTACTTGAGTTACATTCTGATATTTTCTGTCCATTCCATTCAAAAATGCAGATTGATTCATTAATTTATTTCATAGCAAACTAAAGAGTCATCAATTCTAGTTTGAAAAACAGTGGTTTAAAGGAACTGGAAAGGTGAAGTTTAGAAAATTGGGTAGGAGAAAGGAGAATAGAAGCAGGAAAGAGGATGATGGTAAATCATTGAGTTCTTCAAGTTTATTCTTTGGGCTGAAATCTCAAGATTAACATAGCTCATATAAAATTGAGGGGAATGTACTGTAAGTCCTAGCCTCAGCAATCAGACAACAAAAAGACATTAAAGGCATTCAAATTGGCAAAGAAGAAGTCAAACTCTCCCTCTTCGCCGTTGACATGATACTCTACATAGAAAACCCAAAAGCCTCCACCCCAAGATTGCTAGAACTCATACAGCAATTTGGTAGCATGGCAGGATACAAAATCAATGCCCAGAAGTCAGTGGCATTTCTATACACTAACAATGAGACTGAAGAAAGAGAAATTAAGGAGTCAATCCCATTTACAATTGCACCCAAAAGCATAAGATACCTAGGAATAAACCTAACCAAAGAGGTAAAGGATCTATACCCTAAAAACTATAGAACACTTCTGAAAGAAATTGAGGAAGACACAAAGAGATGGAAAAATATTCCATGCTCATGGATTGGCAGAATTAATATTGTGAAAATGTCAATGTTACCCAGGGCAATTTACACATTCAATGCAATCCCTATCAAAATACCATGGACTTTCTTCAGAGAGTTAGAACAAATTATTTTAAGATTTGTGTGGAATCAGAAAAGACCCCGAATAGCCAGGGGAATTTTAAAAAAGAAAACCATATCTGGGGGCATCACAATGCCAGATTTCAGGTTGTACTACAAAGCTGTGGTCATCAAGACAGTGTGGTACTGGCACAAAAACAGACACATAGATCAATGGAACAGAATAGAGAACCCAGAAGTGGCCCCTGAACTTTATGGTCAACTAATATTCGATAAAGGAGGAAAGACGATCCATTGGAAGAAAGGCAGTCTCTTCAATAAATGGTGATGGGAAAACTGGACATCCACATGCAGAAGAATGAAACTAGACCACTCTCTTGCACCATACACAAAGATAAACTCAAAATGGATGAAAGATCTAAATGTGAGACAAGATTCCATCAAAATCCTAGAGAAGAACACAGGAAACACCCTTTCTGAACTTGGCCACAGTAACTTCTTGCAAGATACATCCACGAAGGCAAAAGAAACAAAAGCAAAAATGAACTATTGGGACTTCATCAAGATAAGAAGCTTTTGCACAGCAAAGGATACAGTCAACAAAACTAAAAGACAACCTACAGAATGGGAGAAGATATTTGCAAATGACGTATCAGATAAAGGGCTAGTTTCCAAAATCTATAAAGAACTTATTAAACTCAACACCAAAGAAACAACATCCAATCATGAAATGGGCAAAAGACATGAAGAGAAATCTCACAGAGGAAGACATAGACATGGCCAACATGCACATGAGAAAATGCTCTGCATCACTTGCCATCAGGGAAATACAAACCAAAACCACAATGAGATACCACCTCACACCATTGAGAATGGGGAAAATTAACAAGGCAGGAAACCACAAATGTTGGAGAGGATGAGGAGAAAAGGGAACCCTCTTACACTGTTGGTGGGAATGTGAACTGGTGCAGCCACTCTGGAAAACTGTGTGGAGGTTCCTCAAAGAGTTAAAAATAGACCTGCCCTACGACCCAGCAATTGCACTGTTAGGGATTTACCCCAAAGATACAGATGCAATGAAACGCCGGGACACCTGCACCCCGATGTTTCTAGCAGCCATGTCCACAATAGCCAAACTGTGGAAGGAGCCTCGGTGTCCATCGAAAGATGAATGGATAAAGAAGATGTGGTTTATGTATACAATGGAATATCTCAGCCATTAGAAACGACAAATACCCACCATTTGCTTCAACGTGGTTGGAACTGGAGGGTATTATGCTGAGTGAAGTAAGTCAATCGGAGAAGGACAAACAGTGTATGTTCTCATTCATTTGGGGAATATAAATAATAGTGAAGGGGAATATAAGGGAAGGGAGAAGAAATGTGTGGGAAATATCAGAAAGGGAGACAGAACATAAAGACTCCTAACTCTGGGAAATGAACTAGGGGTGGTGGAAGGGGAGGAGGACGGGGGGTGGGGGTGAATGGGTGATGGGCACTGAGGGGGACACTTGACGGGATGAGCACTGGGTGTTATTCTGTATGTTGGTAAATTGGACACCAATAAAAAATAAATTTATTAAAAAATAAAATTGAGGGGAACACTGAAGGCAGAGAGGCTTTTGTTTTCACATTCGAAATTTTGGTAAGATATTACTTATCTTAAGGTTCCACTTCCACCAACCCAGGTAGAGGGTTGTTGACACAGGATGATCAAGTAGCAGTGATTAGGAAAATGTAGGTCTTAGTTTAGCTCTCTTGAATCCATTCAGTTTGAATAGGACATGAAAGTTTCCACTTGCTCCCAATAGGTATGCAGAAATTATCTGAGAATTCTCTTAGCAGGCAGTCTACAGGAGAGTTGCCATGGCAGGGGCTAAGTGGCATTTTAGGAGAGAGATTTAGAGTAGGCTACTTGGTTCAGGAACTCAATGGGAAAACTGGATCTCTGGGAAGGTCATCTGATGTGCTCATAGAAAGCAAGTGGAATCTAAACAGCAAGAAGAGAAGACAGTCTGTAAATTCATCAACTGCTGTCTTCAATTTAAGATTCCTAGGGATCCCTGGGTGGCTCAGTGGTTTAGTGCCTGTCTTCAGCCCAGGGCGTGATCCTGGAGTCCTGGGATTGAATCCCACATTGGGCTCCCTGCATGGAGCCTGCTTCTCCCTCTGCCTGTGTCTCTGCCTCTCCCCCTCCTCTCTCTCTCTCTCTCTCTGTCTCATGAATAAATAAATAAATAAAATCTTAAAAAAGATTCCTAAAGGATGAGCATGAACAATAACCAAACAAAAGAGAAACACCAAGAGACTCGCAGGGCCAGAGAACAGCCCCAGGATCTGTGTTTGAATTCAAGAAATTTTGGCTTTCTTCCATCCCAAGATCATATAAGTCCTTTTTTCCCATAAGTCCAGATACAGTGGTGGAAAATTCAAAGGTTGGGGGGTTCTGAAAGACTGAGCATTAATCCAAAAGAGATTTGGAGATTAAGTTGTGCTGAACTGGAGGTATTTCTCTTGTCTTGAAATGCTTTTATGTTTCTCCTTACATAATTTTGGATATTTGTCTGTTGTCCTATTTATGTTAGACATAAAAGAGTGACCTAAGCATTAGTAGTCTAGTATGTACTTATGGATAAAATATTATAAAATATCAAGAACTCACAGGGAGAAGATGAGAGAAGATGAGAGGAATCCCCAGTTTGTAGCCAGCAAAGAAACAAAGATATTAGCCTAACATGAGCAAGAAACTTAATTCAGCCATCAAGCTGTATGAACTTGGAAGCAGATTCTTCTCCAGTACTTCTAGATAAGAGCCCAGCCCAGTGAACACCTTAGTTTTGGCCTTGTGAGACCTTAAGCAAAGAACCCAGCTGAACTATGCTCTGCTTCTGACCTACATAACTGAGAGTAATAGATGGGTGTTGTTTTGAGTTGGTAAGTTTGTAGCAATTTGTTATGCAGCAATAGAAAACTAATACAAGGACAAAGGCGAGGTACTGAAGCAAGCCAAGGTTGAAGAAAATTATGTAATATTACACCAAGGAAGGAGTTTCATAAAATAAAAATGAAGCAAAACTTTGAGACAGGTTTGAGGTACTTTTGCAACTTTGGCTGCTCTGAGATTAATCAACATGCCTAGAAATGCTGACATGATTGGTCTTTAGTTTTTCTTAGACTCCCAAAAGTTCCTGATTACTAGGAAAGGAGTTGTGGTATCAGGCAAATACATTATTTGTGACTTGTTCCTTTTTTTTTTTTTAACTTAATCATGGACATTTAACTGTTCCTACTCAGGATTATATAGCACATCTCAGATCCCATGCTTACAGACTGATTCTTCTAAGTTGACCAGGTAGAAAGTTCATAAGAGAATGGCTATATAGTTAATAATTACATTTTTAAAAGTAATTTTTTTGGAGGGAGTGGTCAACAAAGAGCCAAACCCTTCTTATTTATGGAAGTAGATTTGTTCTTTTCTGATTACAAAAGTTATCCAAGTTTCTGATTAAACACTACAGATTATGCAGATGCATTTGACACTTCTTTCACCCAAAATTTACTAAAATGACTGTAAAAGTATTGGAGGTATGAACTTGCAAGGGAAAAAAAAAAGGGAAAAGTAAGAACAAGGAAAAACAAACAAGAACATCTTGGAAGATAAAGCATACATAGATCAGTGACAACTGGTGTAACAGATCTCAGAGAGTCGAAAGCTAAGTCTAGGTCTAACCAAATGGAAATCCAGATCCAATAATGATATCATAAGACATTCAAGGTCTACAGTTTTTTACTTTACATGTATAACTTCTCAGAGGACTTCTGGAGGATGTACTCTGATGTACTCTACGAAAGGCGAGAATAAACTAAATAGTAGGACAATAAGGGCTTCAGTGTTACAGCTTTGATGAGAGAAGGAAGGCAAGCATTAAGAACTATCTTTAAGAGACAGTTAAAAGAAGAATTAAGTTGATGGGCCAGTTGATGTGTTTAAACATATTGAGCGGAGAATCATAATTCTGTGAGAGAATTTGGGGGATTAATTAGAGTTAGTACCTGTAAAATTAAACAGAGGATACAGGGCAATTATAAACTCCAGTGAAAACAAAAGGAAGAAAATGTAATCAAAATCAACTAAGTGGTTCAGTAATGAACAGTATTTACACAGTTATAATGATATAAACGTGAAGGTTTCATTCAAACAAAAAAAGATCATAATACTATATGAAGAAGGAGATGAAAAATCTTGTAAATAGGTGTGACCTTTGTTCCATATAATTTAAGGGGTTGTTGTTTGTACATAGCATCAGTTAAAAAAAATTCTATAGTGCAGAGGGAGTTACAAGAAATGAGTGTAATGGGCCAAAAATAAATATGGTGAAACAGAGAATTTAAATTTAATTTAAAAGAGGACCATTATTAGTGTGAGTAAGGGGAGATCCAGTGTTGCCTCATTTTCTGATTTTTCAAGAGAAGATTTTTTTTTTGATCTCTAGATTTTTATGTAAACTATCATGATTTTAAAATATTACATTAAAATCTTAAAACGGTATAGATAAAATAGATCAGTTGCAGTATAAGAAGAGCCAGTTTGGTAACTTTAAAATACATAAAAAGGATTGATTTTTGTCTAGTAATTTTGTGATTTGTAGCTTTTGGTGAGATTAGAAAGCTTGGTAGAGATGTAATCAACACAGGAGAGACTAAACATTAGAAAACAATTGATCCAGAGAGCAGAATACAATCAGGGGAAGTGAACAAAGGATTGTGAACCCAGAAAAAAGAGCTTTTACTCATGAAACTTCAGGCCAAAATCCAGGCAATTTACTGATGTATTGTTTGGAGATCTCCTGTGAAAGACATTTCCCTTAGACCTGTGGCCTAGTCTGAAAATACTTTATTTTCTCAGTGATCAAAACAGGTGAGGGAAATATGTCACTCTGGCTTTAGATCAGCAACACAAATGAGAACTAGAAGGGCACAGGGAGGTGCTCCAAGAAACAGCCACAAAAAGTTTGAATGATCTGCACCTTTGTTTTTTCACATTTAACAAATGTTTGGATACTTCTCAAAGGGAAAAAAAGTGCTGAGAGAATGTAACATGCTGATTTTAGAAACCAAGGGTAATGAAAATACAGAATTAACAGGCTTTTATAACATAATCCCATAATATGAATTCTAGTTATACAGCTCTAGACTCTTAGTGGTATCTGAGAAACATAGCAAAGTGATGCTGTCACCTGCAGTGTGGGCCCTCTCAAAAGGTATAGTAATTAGGAAACTGAATAACCAGTGTATTTGTTTCCTGTGTACTGTAAGTTACCACAGACTTGATGGCTTAAAACAGCATGACTCTATTCTCTCACAATTCCAGAGGCCAGTAGTCAGAAGTCATTATCCCTGGCTAAAATGAAGGTGTTTGTAGGGCTATGTTCATTCCAGAAGCTCTAGTGGAGAATTCATTCCTTGTCCCTTCCAGCTTCTGGAATGCCAGCATTCCTGGGCCTTTTCAGTGCCTAGAGGCACATCTTGAAGATGGAAGTCAGAGCACAATACCTTCAAATCTCTCTTTCTGGTGAGGTGATCACATTTTTCCCCCCTTCTATCTCCAAATCTCCCTCTGCTTCTCTTATAAGCATATATGCTATGGCATTTTTAGCACACCCAGATAATCCAGAATAATTTCACCATCTCAAGATTCTAACTTAATCATACCCCAGTTTTCCTAATTAGGAACATTTGCGAGTTCCAGGAATTAGGACCTGGCATCTTTGGGGAGACCATTGTTCAATTGTCCAGCCTACCACCATCCACTGGCCCATAAATATTCACATCTATCTTACATGCAAAATACATTTATCTTGTCTCATCACCCTAAAGTTTCAATCCATTGCAGCATCAGATCAAGTCCTGAGTCTCATCTATACCTCATCAGCTCAAAAGTCCCAAATGGCATAATCTAAATTATCTAAATCATATATAAATGAGACTCTGGGTATGATCTACCTGGGCCAAAATGTCTCTCCATATGTGGACCTGTGAACTAGGAAACAGATTCTCTTCTACTAAAGTACAGCAATGAGATAGGCTTTGGGTACCAGTTACAGATGTTCTCATTCCAAAAGAGAGAGAATGGAAGGAAGAAAGGAGTTACCAGTCCCAATTTTGAAATCCAGTGGGTAAATGTTATTGGTCTCAAGGCCTAGAAATAACCTTTTGTGTCTCAAGGCTCCAGCTTCTGGGCCCGCAGTTCCACCCTCTGGAGTATTTCATCTTTTTCTTGAAGAGAAGCATATGTTTGCAGCTGATTATCTTATCAATCTATGATGACAGATTCAAACGTTAGTCTTCCTTGAGCAGCAAGAGATGTAGCTACTCTCAAAAGCTGTATCAGCAGTGCCTATCTTCAGCAGTGCTTTGCAAAGTAGTTTGAATATGAGGATTGGATAAGATTCCTATAGAAATCCTGCCAGCTCAAAAGGCCACTTATTGCAGTGGCACCCAGCAGTTTACCAAGGGGTTAAAAAGGCTAGAGAGACAGGCCAGCTTGAATCATGATCTTGTCTTTTCCATTTACTGATCATTTACCATTTTTTTTTTCTTTTTAAGCTTCAGATTCATTTGTAAAAGGGAAAAACTGATACCTACCTTATGGGATTATTGTGAAGATTTAATTAATGGGTAACAGTGTTAGGCATATAGAAAGTGCTCACTATAATAGCCCTAAGAGTCAATAGCGTGCTAATCTGAAACTCTGTCAGCACATTTCAGCAACATATTCTAGGCTCTACAATGTTGTACAAGATGTTGAACAGTTTCAACAATTCTTTACAGTCCAGAAAATAGCTATATTAATAAGAATAATTTTCATATCTTTATAACATTTAGAGTTGTCACAGACATTGTCTCCTTAAATGTAACCTTTTTATTGAGATATGAAACATAATATTAATTTTGTACTTGAGGAGGAAATAGTAGCTTGAAAAGTTATTGCTCTTCCTAAATTTGCATATATAAATGGTTTATCAGAAGAAGAAGACAGACGAGGTAGGCTTAGCCAGGCAGCGTTCCTAAGGTTGGAGGCAATATGGGAGCTGGAGCATAGGCAAGCCCTTGCACCTGCTGATGTGGTTGTTAGGCAACACAGGAAGTGACTTAATGGTTGCCTAGAAGCATGACTGCTGACAGAGTCCTTATTGCACAGAGACAAAAGGGCATTGAAGAACTTCAAATAAGTGTGTCCTGTTCTTGGTTCATCCTGTAGCAGTCTTATTAATTATATGGTTTTTGAAGGCCAAAGAGCACCTGAAACTTAAAATCTGGTCTGAATCATTCAGTGGACCTTTGGTAACCTCAGTGGAAGAATGGGGACAGCCCTGTTTTTTAAATGAGTAACTCATGTAATTACATAAACCTAACCAATATTTGCCTTCGGATTTTACTCCCAAGTGGCTCAATTATTAATGGTTTATCAAGGGTGAATTCTGTAAACAGAGACCTTTAAAGCTATCTCACTATCTCATTTACTTCTGAAGTGAGCAAGGAATTTACTTTCCAACCTGCTCCTGATTCTGTATTTTGTAGATTCAAACCTAAGAGGGATTCTAATTGCATGGAAGCTGGTTTGGCAGCCTGTGCTCCAGCAATGATTTCTCACACACTTCCCACCTCACTTCCTGGTCTGCTGCAGTGATGTCCCACTCACCGAGAATTTCCACAGGCCCCCGATGTCTTCACTCCTCTCAAAGCAGGTGGGCTCTAGCCCCTCTTCCAGGCAGCTTCTGATGGAGGCCAAGCCACTGACTCCAGCTCCGATGATGGCCACTCTTTTCCCCATAGTTAACCTGCATAAAGGCCCAGAGAACATTTCTAGCAACAGTATTACTGAAAACTTTTTTTGTATCACTCTTTGGTTTAATTAGAATTTAGGGGAGCCTAAGTGGCTCAATTGGTTGTGTCCAACTTGTGATTTTGGTTTAGGTCATGATCTCATGGGTTGTGGGATAGAGCCACAAGTTAGGGTCTGTGCTCAGCAGGCAATCTGCTTGAGATTCTCTCCATCTGCCACTTCTCCCCACTCAAGCTCTCATTCTCTCTTTTTTTTCTAAAATAAATAAATAAATCCTTAAAAGAAAAAAAAAACACCTTTATTTTTGCACCAAGAAAGCAATGTTGAAAAAATGGATCAGAACTCTTTACTAACCTAACTGCATTTTGCATTTCTCCCTGATTTCTAAGAAGAATAGTTTGTTCCAAAAAAAGAAGCACTTTGTTTTTACTCAACTTCCCAAAGTTAAGAGACTTATGATCTAGCATATGTATTTGTCATTTTTGCTTTTGGCCTTTTGTCATTGATTTCCTATCTAAAAGTGAACATGAGAAAGAAAAGGGGATTCACAACTAAAATACATATGCAAGGACACCTGGGTGGCTCAGTGGTTGAGCATCTGCCTTTGGCTCAGGGCATGATTCTGGGGTCCTGGGATGGAGCCCTGCATCGGGATTTCTGCAGGGCACTTGCTTCTCCCTTTGCCTATGTCTCTGTCTCTCTATCTCTGTGTCTTTCATGAATAAATAAAATCTTAAATAAAAAATAAAATAAAATGAAATAAAACATACATGCAAACACCAATACCTACAAACATGTATGTATATATGAATGAAGAAACAAATATGCATGTGTATGTGCACACACATGCATATTTATTTCTTCTTTCTATTTTGGCATAAGACTCAATGCTGAACAAGGTCAGGTTCTGTCTACATTTCAGTATGCCAGGCAGTCACTCCATTCCTCCCTTACAATGTTCTTCGCTTTCTTAATTAAAAAAACCCAAACAAACAACAACTCAGGTGTCTTGTCTAAAAACAACTTCTTTCTACTAGCTGCCACCCCCACCTCCATTCTCTTTTTTAAAAATTAAATTTCCTAATCTTTTCCTGTTTCTGACAATATCTTTAGGCCTTACTATTACTTCTATTTTTTTTTCTGTTTAGACAAAATCACATAGATATGCAGTGAAATAGACTTGAATGACAAGAATCATGACCCTTACTTCTCAGAATAAAAAGATTTACCTGAATTATATGTCATTCTCATTCTGGCCACATTTGGTATGAACTATAGATTCCCTTCTCCATTTACCTATCCCTCCCTCCTCCCTCTCAACCCATTATAATATCATTATTTTCCCCTTTTCTACCTTTTTTCTTTATCTTCCCTTCTGTATGTTTAAGTCCTGTCCAAGTTGTTTGGGCAGTTTGGAAGAAAAATGTTTTCCATAAACCACCACTGCATGGAAACTATTGGAAAATGGGAGGAACTGCTTTTACTTATTTATTTATATATATATTTTTTAATTTGGGAGGAGGAACTGCTTTTAAAGGGGAACACATTTCCCGGTCCTCTCACAAGTGAGCCTGAACCACGAATTCTCCAGATAGGCTGGGCTCTGCCCAGTTTCTGACCACTTGGGTGCTTGCTTTCTCTTTAGGCAAGATAAACTTAACCCACTGTTTATACTTCTGAATGCTCTGCCTGTGAGCCAGGCAGTTTTTCCCAGATGACTCCAGTTTTCTACTCTATTCTATTGTGTGTTATTTCTAAGTTTACCTTATTTTATTCAGTTCTGATTTTTTAGAGAGGATATCTCATAGAAGCCGCCTTAATACTGTAGAAGACTGGCTGCTTAAATGAGACATCCCAGCAGTTAAAATGAGTTTCCTATGTTCCTTCCTCCTGTTCTCTCTTTTGACCTTTGTGGTCAAAGGCCTGGATTTTGCAAATTTGTATTTCTTTGATTGTAGGGACAGTGTGCCATCACAGAAAAGATAAAATTTAATAAGTTGATTCATTAGTACCAGGTAAAATTATGTTGATGATAAGACTAAATAAGCTACATCTAACTCCCACTCATGAAATACAATGAAATTTCTAAAAATCATTTTCTGATCAAGCATATTCTTATATCACTTAAAATTATGACACTTCAATTATTTTACTTAGTTTATTCCTCAATTTAGCAGATGATATTTAGCAGAAGCTGGCATATATTTAATTTGAGGAACTGCCTTTTTAAAATGTCTTTTGAAGATGGTAGTAGTCATCTGTAAAGTAAATGTGGTTATGTGAATAGTCAGAAAGACTTCAGATCTTCATTTTGTCACTTACAGCTATTTGGCCTTGAGTAAGTCATATAATCTCTCCAATTCTTGGTTCCTTCATTAATGAAATAGGGATACTACACTATTACCATTTGTCTTGTTCAGTTGTTGCAAGGATTATAGGATATTTATATGTATATATATATTTATATTTATACATATATACATGCATGGCTTGTAGGTAGCAATTAAACCATAAATTTGGGGTGTAGGTAAGATTTTTTTTAATTTTTAAATTTTATTTTTTATTTTTTATTTATTTTTATTTTTTATTTTTTAAAGACTTTTTTTTTAATTTTTATTTATTTATGATAGTCACAGAGAGAGAGAGGGGCAGAGACACAGGCAGAGGGAGAAGCGGGCTCCATGCACCGGGAGCCCAACGTGGGATTCGATCCCAGGTCTCCAGGATCGCGCCCTGGGCCAAAGGCAGGCGCCAAACCACTGCGCCACCCAGAGATCCCTATTTTTATTTTTTAAAAAATATTTTATTTATTCATGAGAGACAGAGAAAGAGAGAGAGAGAGAGAGAGAGAGGCAGAGACACAGGCAGAAGGAGAAGTAGGCTCCATGCAGGGAGCCTGATGTGGGACTCTATCTCAGGACTCCAGGATTATGCCCTGAGCTGAAGGCAGACACCCAACAGCTGAGCCACCCAGGTGTCCCTGATTTTTTTTTTTTTAATCACAGGATTCACTAAATTTTCTAGGGCTGCAATCAGACCAATAATTTTTATCTTCTCTCATTTTTCATAGAGCTCTTTTTAGTTTTTAAAGAGCTACACAAACTACAGTGCAAAGAAGATTGGATCTCTTTCTTAGGAACATTCCTGTAGCCTTGTTCATCTAAGGAGGGGCAGGACACACCTGATTCCACCTTGTCCTCTGATCTTGTTTTCTCTCTCCAGCATGTGAAAAAGGCTACTCTTCCCCTCTCTGCCCTTTGCAGGAGTATATTCTGTTTGTGGCAGACACATTTACTGATCCTGGTCTATCTCCTGGGCATCTCAGCCTAGCTTTTGCTTGCTGTAGCCTTCTACAAAGCCCTCTCATCTTCAGAAACTCAACTGTCCAGGCTTGGTTGGGGTAGTAGCCACTCCCTGCTTCATTGCCTCTTTTCCAAACCTCTCATGCAGTTTCCTTTCTGTTCTCTGGATGGAGGGCCAGTTAGAACACTTGGAAGGGCAATTTAGCTCAGAGAGTATGGCACTCCTTGGAGGCATAACAGGTATGTTCCAAGCTTACTCATAATTCCTGGCCATATTCCCAATGCACTATCTTTGACTGCTGTTCTAGACTCTGCAGCTTCAGGTTTCTAGGTAGCAGTTTGAATGCAAGCGCTTCAGGGAAGAGGGCTGACACCTAAGACTACTTGAAGGAAGGTTTGAGTTAAGCACCGATACTGTACCAGCTCATTCTCTTTTCTCTGTTCCTTGACTTTGTTCAGTCCCCGTAACTGCATAGAAGAGGTACCTATACAAGCTTATAAAGAGATCATCACTTTGTATGTGCCTCCTTTCCTCCTTTTTTTTTTTTTTTTTTTTTTTAATTTTTTTTTTTATTTATTTATGATAGTCACAGAGAGAGAGAGGCAGAGACACAGGCAGAGGGAGAAGCAGGCTCCATGCACCGGGAGCCCGACGTGGGATTCGATCCCGGGTCTCCAGGATCGCGCCCTGGGCCAAAGGCAGGCGCCAAACCGCTGCGCCACCCAGGGATCCCTCCTTTCCTCCTTAAGCCTAGAGTTGGAGTTAACATTTTCTGCAAAGGTCCAGATAGCAATGTTTCAGCTTTGTGGACCATACTGTCTCTGTTGCAACTGCTCCTGTAGCTGAAAACAGCCATAGACAATATGTAAGTTCATGGGTGAGGATGTGTTTTAATGAAACTTGAAATTTAAATTTCATATAATTTTCACATGTTATGACATATTAATATTCTTTTGCTTTTTTCCCAAACTGAAACTATAAAAGCCATTCTTGGCTTGCAAGTCATACAAAAACAAACAGGACCAGATTTGGCCACAGGCTAACCCCTGCCTTGGAGAAATTACATTACCCTAGTGAACCATTATTCAGAATATTGCAGGTCTTCTGTGAGGTGGTCTAAGTAAAAAAGCTTCAAAGTATGAGCACAGAGCTCTATTTTAAAGGAATTTTCTCGGGAAGAGAATTTCCAGATAAACATGCCGCTTGCAAATTCAATTTGCCCATCCTGATGGATCCCCCCTCTAGTGAGTGTTCACCACACTCCTGTTTACCTCAGAACTGAGGAGAGCCAGAATTAACTAAACTTCAGTTAGTGGAGGCCTGGCTGAGAACTGTACGCATTCTCTAAGACTGTCATTAAGTTATCAGTTCCATGTACTTACTCATGCACTCACTTACAGAGATCATAAGCCCCAAAGAGGTGCAATAATGATAAAGAATGATGTAAAATGAAAGCTTAAAAGTCTAACAGAATAAGGACAAATCCAACTCAAACGAGTCCTTAACAAGTCCCTCCATTACGTAAATTTCCTTCAAGATAGTTTGATACCAGAAAACTGAATTAGGGGTGCCTGGGTGTCTTGGTCTGTTAAGCATCTGCCTTTGGCTCAGGTCATGATCTTGGGGTCCTGAGATGGACCTCTGTGTCAGGCTTCCCACTCAGCAGGGAATCTGCTTCTCTTTCTCCCTCTGCCCCTACCCTGCTCGTGCTCTCTCTCAAATAAATAAATAAAATCTTTAAAAAGAACATGTGTGAATTAATAGCAGAGCAAAGAAAACTTTAGGTTACTAGATATGTTTAGATCTAAGTCAGAGTGTTGAAGAATAAATGTAGACATATTTTTTTCTTAAATAGATAAATGCCTGACACTTTATCTACACAGGAAAGCACATCTCACAGATGGTAAGTTATCTGAATCACCCTGAGGAGGAAACCAAGGTGACATATGCCTAGCACCTGTCCTAAGTGGGTTTGCAGTCACAAGGGGTCAGAACTAAGGAAGAGTACCCTACCTGATGTGTCAAGAGGTGAAGAAAATCAAGTCAAACTCTTTAAAAATCATCGGAGATTAATACAACAAAACCAGTATTAGCCACCAATCCAGAAGGTGGGGGGGGGGTCCCAATGGCAGAAAAATCAAAGATTTGGAGATAAATATAAATGAAACAGAACAGAAAGGGCTAGAGAGTAAATGGAGAAGTTGTTGGAACTACTGACTAAAATGTCTACATATGTTTTTATTGGTTCATTTGTGTGTGGTACTTGAGTTCACTGTCCTGGTTAAAATATACCAGATGTAATACGAGTGTCGCAAGTATAGTTGACCTTTGAATGATGTAGGGGTCAGAGGTGCTGACCCCTTGTGCAGTTGAAAATCTGTGAGTAACTTTGTCTCCCCAATATGACTCATATTACTTCTATATATCCAGAAATCTTTTTACCTGAGTAACATACAACAATATGTGAAATTATTTCAAACCCATAAATAAGAATATATTCTTCTGTGTGGATGAAGAATCAGAATAGATATTGATATAAAATTGGGAGACCTCCTCCTTCAGGATCAAAGGAAGTGGTACTTATGATCTGTATAGTATAGTAATACTAGCTGCTAAGTACTGGGAATGTAATATTACATCTATAATTAGAACAATCAAACAAATAGTGTTGGTGGTTTTATATTGATAATTGTAATAATAAAATCGATTGTATCTAAAATCAATAAGACACCTGCTAAATGTAGTGAAAAGGTAGTCAAATATACAGAAGCTCTTGTGTGGGCTAACACAGGGCAGATATACTGTTAATTCTGTTCCAGCACCTCTTCAATTATTGATGAGGCAAATAGACATAAGAATGATGGTGGAGGCAGTAAAATTTATATTGTTTATTTGAAGAAATGCTCTAGTGGCTATGGTTATTCATAGTACTATTCAACTGCCTAAGCCCTCAATTATAATAGATATTACTATATGAAAGATTATTATGAACAGTAACAATTATGTTATAAATTTTATCATTTCTTAGTAAAGCTCTGGGTTGACCTAATTCAGCACAAATAAGAAGACTTAGGGAGGTTCCTACAATTCCAGTTCAAGCACCAAACTGTAAACATGTGCCAATATCTTTATGATTTGTTAATAGTAAGTGGTTTATGAATATAGGTAAAATGGCTGAGTAAGCATTAGACTAAGTCTAAAGTCTAAAGACAGGTTGAGTCCTGTTTTTACCAAGCCCTGTGGTGAATAACAGATTGAATTGCAAATTCCAAAAAGGAGCTTCCCCTAAATGCTGGAAAAGATCAAAGCCAGTTGACTGGAATATTTAGTGAGGATTTAGCTTAATTCAAGTGTTTGTTTGATTTATGCTCACTTGATGCAAGATAACCTGCAATCTATATTTCAGGGACAAAGATAATACATGCAGAGAGCTTTAAAGGTGTTTAGTTCACATAAACCTAAATTCCTAGTCCAGCACTGATAATATTGGTGTTAGGGGAAGGACCAATGTCAATACAAAAATGAATGGACGTAAAAAAATTACTTGGCTTATATTTGCAAATTGTCATTTTATTTCTGTTACTTGTTGATAGAAATGATAGTGATACCGAATAGCTTAATTGTATGTAGAACTATAGATTAAGTAGGCCTAGAATAGCTTTTAATGTTTGTATAATAATGCTTCTAGTTTTGGAAAATTATTCATTTGGGTGAAAAAAAACACCTTGTGAGTGGTGAGAGGCTTCCTAGGGATCATATAATTAGAAAAATCATAGTAGTAATTAAGGGTATTCTATTTCATGTGTATGGAAGTTTTGTGGTGGATGACTGTAAATAAATAATGCAAATGTAGTAAATTAGTAAATGTTAATATAATGTAAATGAATAGATTTAGAGCTATGATGCTTTGTTCATAAGTCATGATAGAGCTAGTCAAGCTAAATGGCCAATTGATGAATAGGCTAAAATTTTTATAGTTGTGTTTGGTTAAGGCTTCCTCTTTATCCTAACTATAACTGATACTATAGCAATTATTAATATATTTAGGTTAATTGATTGTGAAGCTTGATATAAAACTCATGGTGAGATTTGATATAAAACTGATAGGTAAGTTTTTTATCATGTCAATAAAACTAAATCTGATCATTAATGGAATACCTTGTGTAACTTCTGGTACTCAAAGATAAAATGGGGAAAATTCAAGTTTTATAATAAAGGCTACTGTAATAATACAAGGGTGCTGTTAGATTAAAAATTTTAGTAATTGTTCATTGGCCAGAATATATTAGTTTAATAATGATAGCTATTATGAGAAGTACAGATGTGGTGGCTTGTGTTAGGAAATATTTAATGGATACCTCTATGGGTTGTGAATTACAATTTTTAATTAGATTGGGATATTGTTTATTATATTTGTCTTGAAACCAGTTCAGATTATTAGTGTGAGCTTAACATAATGATTATGGCACTTGTGATAATAATAAGTGACATAATAATAAAGATGAGAGGATTTATTAGTATGGGAAGAATATAAACCATCTTGGGGGTATTGGCCCAATAGTTTATTTAGCTTACCATACATAGGACATGGTGTAGTATGGTAACATGGAGATTTTTGAATTTTTAGGATTAGGTTTAATCCCTATAATTCTAGAAATAAGAGGGCTTAAGCCTCTGTTATTTATTCTATCAAAGTAATTCTTTTATTAGACATATTTGTAATGCTTGTGGCAGGATATTTGCTTTAATAATGGGATTTGATATATATCATATGCATAATGTTAGTGTTAGTGATAAGAAATTTTTTCATAAGAGGTGTAAATTGGTCATATGAGCATTGTGGTTATGCTTGGATTCATAAAAAGAAAACAGAAGAAGGGTTTTTGATAATGCAGTTAATTGCATACATTTCTGGTATGTAAGGATTGTGAAATTCTAGGAAAACAATTGTTAAAGTATTTATTATGATAGTGTTGGCATGTTTCTGCCAGAAAAAGAGAGCAAATGGGCCTGCTGCATATTTGGCACTAAAATCAGAGACAAATTCTGATTCTCCCTCTGTTAAGTCAAAAGAGGCTCAGATGGTTTCTGCTGGGATTGAAATGAATCCTATTATGGCTAGTGGTCATGATGAAAAAGTTAATCATAAATACTCTTGAGTAATAATTAGGGTTGAAGTAAATGGTTCATTTACTAGTAGTGCTGATAATAGAATAATTGCTAGTGTTACTTCATATGAAATTGTGCTAAAGCTTAGCATACCCCAATTAAGGCATATTTTGAATCTGAAGGTCATCCTGATCAGAGAATAGAACAAACAGCTAAACTTACTACAGTTAATATGACTAATACACCTAGATTTATGTTGATTAGTGGGTATAGTATGGGCAGTGAAATACATATTGTTAACATTAGTGTAAAGGCTATGGAATGATATAGATATTAATGATAATGATTGTGAAGATTCTTTGATAAAGAATTTGAAGGCATTGGTGATGGTTAAAGTAGATGATGAGGGCCAATAATGTTTGGTCCTTTATGAAATTCTATATAACCTAATACTTTCATTTAAATAATATAAGAAGTGCTACAGCAAGTAAAATAAAAATAATTAACAGAAGATTAATTATGAATATACCATTAAGAAGAGGATTTGAACAGTTAGTTATAAAGGGTCAAGTTTTATGCAGTTATCAGACTTCCTCATTAACAAGCCCTGGTCTTGGTTTGGGCTGACAGAAATTAATTACATTAAGATTATATAATGTATCAGATCGAAGGAAATTTTCTCAAGTTGGTCTTATTTCTCTTGTCTTTTCCTATGGGGAAAAAATATTAAATAGAAATTGACCTGGATCACTCTAGTCAACTCAGTTGATGTAAAACTTTAATAACTGAACAGAAGCACTATTATTATGTTTGCTGAATTCCTCTTATTTTAAAAAATCTTTTTTTGAGTTGCATGCTTGTGTTGGATTAACAATTGATTTAATAAATAATTTTTAGGTTAAATTTATTTAATTGCTATCTATCAGTGGTTATTTAATCTGATAGAAGCTTGTAACAAAATAATTCTTTTTACTAATATTAACAGTATTTCTTTTGTTAATTAATTATTCCAATCTTGTATTAGGAGTCAATTTTTGTTATTAGAATTAAAATAAAATTGTTGAGCTTGAGTATTGCTTAGCTGATGGCTGCTTTTAAGTCAAATGTGGATTTATAAATATTTACCTGCTAAGGAAGTTTATTTCCAATGTCTAAGGAGCTGTACCTTTTTAGATTAAACTTTACTTTCATGTAGGACTTATTACCTTTTTAGTTAACTTTAAAGTTGAACTGAAAGTCTCTCCTAGAGAACCAGCTACCCCCCAGGTTACCAGGCTTTTCACTTGTATTTATAGACCTTCTCACTATTTCGCTAAATAGATAGATTTGTTCCTTAAAGTCTCTGAAAGTAGCTCATCTGGATTTGGAATATTTGGCTTAAGTTCTCTTTGTGAAATTGTTCTAGTTAATTCATTATGCAAAATGTAAAAGGGTGAACTTTACTTTCTATTACTTTAAATACTTCATTCTTTTACAGTATTTTCTCCATAGCACCCAGTAAGATTTCTATCCCCTATATTTGTCTTTGTAAATAAATACCTTATTTCATTTAAATATAATTGTTAGGTTTATAGTAAAGTTTTGCTTCACTTTAGTTCAAAGTGGTCATTTTAGGGGCACCTGGGTGGCTCAGTAGTTTGGACATCTGACTCTTGGTTTCAGTTTAGGTCATGGTTTCAGAGTCATAGCTGGAGTCCCACCTTGGGGTCCACACTTGAGTGGAGTCTGCTTGAGATTCTCCCTCCCCCCCCCTTGCATGCTCTCTCAAATAAATAAATAAAATCTTTAAAAAAGAAGTGATCAGGGATGACTGGGTGGCTCAGCGGTTGAGCGCAGGGCGTGATCCTGGAGTCCCAGGATCAAGTCCCACATCAGGCTCCCTGCATGGAGACTGCTTCTCCCTCTGTCTATGTCTCTGCTTCTCTCTGTGTGTGTCTCATGAATGAATAAATAAAATCTTAAAAAAAAAATGAAAAAGAAGTGGTCATTTTAAGATGAAATTTCCAGAGAGTAAATAAGGTGCTTTATTTACACCTTGGTTTGTCCAAGCACGCTTGTCTCCTCTCACATGTTAGATAATTATAAATGGTCATAAATATAAAATTAGTATGTGAGGAGAGTGACAGATGATGTGTGTGTGCTTCATGGCCTAATTCAATGAAGCTCTGTTCTTAAATTATTACTAAATTCCTCCTTAGTCTTCAGCTTCATAAAAGCTTTTGCATGATATTTAATGTTCTCAAAGTAGAATAAGTGGTCCATTTCTTTCTACCTCATAAGCTATACATTTATCTAATATGTTTATGCTAATATTTATACCTACTATAATTCTCTTTTAGGGTTTGCTGAAGATGGTGGTAGATAGTATGGATTAGCAAGAGGTGCTGAGTCTTATCTGGATTTATCAGTCATAGAACAGGATGCCAAGTCCTTTGAGTTTTAAGCTATTGCTAGTAGTAATCTGGTGAGTAATTTGTTATACTAATTATTTGGGTGTAGGGTTGAGCATAGTGGAGTATCTAATCTAAGTTTGGATCTTAGCTATTGTATAACCAGAAATATTAAAGTCACTGTAGTAGGTTGTTTTGGTTTTAATTGCAGTTTCTTATAGTTAATTAAAATTTATTATTGAATTATCTTAAACATGCTTTACACCAAAATTTTATTAATTTGTGTTAACTGTATGACTATGGTGGTTGGTACAAAATTTATCAACTCATAGTAAGTTAATATAACTTCATCAAACTTTTGTTTAGAATGATTTTTATCACTATCTCTCATGGGGGTATGGTTGAGCAAGGCATAATAAACTACTTATTAATGAGCTTGAGGCCTGCTCCTTTTATGGTTACTGATCTAGAAGACATTCTCACTGGGATGCGTATAATTGCATGTATAATTTGATACAAAATAAATAAAAAATAAGACCAAGCCTATGAGTTTATGGAATTTTATAAACTCATATAGGCATTTTCAGTACCTTGCTTTAATTGTTAAACTACATTATCTAAATAAGATCTAGAGAAATACCTTTTCATAAAAATCTCAAAATATTAGGTGCTATGTCAGTCTTGAAAGACAAAATTGAACTTAATAGAGAATAAAAAATTTCTATCCCATTAGGCCTCATATTTGGATAAAATTTAGTGTTTTTAAATTTTGGTAATTAAGAGTTGGGCTAGAGTGTGTTTTAGTTGAAACTATGATTGGAGAAAATATATAAATTATTGGAATAATTATGATTATTTGGGCCTTCTATGTTACAGAGTCTTATTTTGGGGGTTTGGCAAGATAAACTTATTTTCTATACAGCTAACAGTCTATGGGGGGGTGAGGAGGTTTGCTAAGCTAATTTTGTTTGATGATAATATGTGTACAAATTTATAATTAAGTTTTTATATGTCCTATGAGCACTGACCAATTAACAATTTATGGTTATGATTTTGGTAAATAATATTCAGTTTAAACTCAGCTACCCAGCATCCCCCCATAAATTAAAAAATACCAAACATCTGGCACCACAGTTATGTGTGAGCATGAGCTGATTAGTCATTAGTCCATTTAGATGTCTTATGTAAAAGAATAGATGGACAATTTTAGGTGAGATGGTCCTGAAGTAAGAATCAGATGCCAGATATAGTTTCCCATTAAAAAGCCCCACATATTATGGGGCTGGAGAGGAAAGAAGTTTATAACCTGAGTAGGTTGCTAGTTTCTTGAAGCATGGTGATTAAGGAAAGATAATGGCTATGATAAACACAGTGACAAAGATTAATTTGAGTAAATGTGCTATGGATGATCAATAATATGATGTCCTATGTGATATTAATGGTGATATGTGGTATATACTATTCATGTGGTTTGGGGTTTATGGATGATACACCATCATATGTATTATATAAAAAGAATAATTAATGTGCATGCTTATTATGTGAATGGGGCAAATAATTTAATGTACAATTATAAATAGTATTATGTATAATTAAACATCTGTATACTAATAAAATAGTATGTGTAGATCACACAATGCAGATGTACATAATGGGTTAATTTTTAATTTTTTTCTCCATATCAACGTATCATCTGACAATAATGATTTTTATTTACATATAACAATACAAGGAATAGTTTAGGTAGAATTTCAGCTCTGGGTGCTGATGGTGAAGCTGAGGGTCTTTCCTTGATAGTACGAGGGAGAAGTTTGTATCCATTTCTGGTTTGGAAGACCAGAGTAATAAATATATTACAAGAGCTCATAATTTGAGAAGATTGCATTCAGTTAAGCTTGTAAGTGGTATAATCACCAGGATAACAAGAAAATGTAGATAGATACTAGTTGGCCGAATTAGAAAGGGGAGCTCAACTACTTGACCTCCAATTCATGTTAGTCTTTAAAGGTCTGCTCCACATAGATCAATGGAACAGAATAGAGAATCCAGAAGTGGACCCTGAACTTTATGATCAACTAATATTCGACAAAGCAGGAAAGACTATCCACTGGAAAAAGGACAGTCTCTTCAATAAATGGTGCTAGGAAAATTGGACATCCTCATGCAGAAGAATGAAACTAGACCATTCTCTTACACCATACACAAAGATAAACTCAAAATGGATGAAAGATCTAAATGTGAGACAAGATTCTCATCAAAATCCTAGAGGAGAACACAGGCAACACCCTTTTTGAACTTGGCCACAGCAACTTCTTGCAAGATACATCCACGAAGGCAAAAGAAACAAAAGCAAAAATGAATTATTGGGACTTCATCAAGATAAAAAGCTTCTGCACAGCAAAATTAACAGTCAACAAAACTCAAAGACAACCTACAGAATGGGAGAAGATATTTGTAAATGACATATCAGATAAAGGGCTAGTATCCAAGATCTATAAAGAACTTATTAAACTCAACAGCAAAGAAACAAACAATCCAATCCTGAAATGGGCAAAAGATATGAGCAGAAATTTCAGAGAGGAAGACATAGACATGGCCAATAAACACATGAGAAAATGCTCTGCATCACTGGCCGTCAGGGAAATACAAATCAAAACCTCAATGAGATACCACCTCATACCAGTGAGAATGTCGAAAATTAACAAGACAGGAAACAACAAATGTTGGAGAGGATGGGGAGGAAAGGGAACCCTCCTGCACTGTTGGTGGGAATGTGAACTGGTGCAGCCACTCTGGAAAACTGTGTGGAGGTTCCTCAAAGAGTTAAAAATAGATCTGCCCTATGACTCAGCAATTGCACTGCTGGGGATTTACCCCAAAGATACAGATGCAGTGAAACACTGGGACACCTGCACCCCGATGTTTATAGCAGCAATGTCCACAATAGCCAAACTGTGGAAGGAGCCTCGGTGTCCATCAAAAGATGAATAGATAAAGAAGCTGTGGTTTATGTATACAATGGAATATTACTCAGCCATTAGAAACGACAAATACCCACCATTTGCTTTGACGTGGAGGGTATTATGCTGAATGAAATAAGTCAATTGGAAAAGGACAAAAATTATATGGTCTCATTCATTTGGGGAATATAAAAATTAGTGAAAGGGAATAAAGGGAAAGGAGAGAAAATGAGTGAAAATATCAGTGAGTGTGACAAAACATGAGAGACACCTAACTCTGGGAAATGAACAAGGGGTACTGGAAGGGGAGGTGGGTGGGGGGTTGGGGTGACTGGGTGATGGGCACTGAGGGGGGCACTTGGTGGGATGAGCACTGGGTGTTATGCTAAATGTTGGCAAATTGAACTCCAATAAAAAAATTTAATAAAAAAAGGTCTGCTACTAGAATCCAGAATAAGCTTTGGCTTAGAGATTGTAATATTATGCTTTGTAGTTTTGATGTATGAAGTCTTAGAGTAGTAGCTAAGATTAGGATGGAACAGATTAGAGCTAAAACATCTTATTTGCTGAGAGTAGGTAGTAGGGTTGTTTAAGCCTGTTGGATTGTGTTAAATTATTCTACACATTTTTTCCTAGTGAATGAGGTTGCACTCTGCTGCTTGGATGATGACCATAGAGTGTGCTGCTGTAAAATACAGTGACTTATATATACATGTGTTAAAGTCTTCTGAAATAGTGGGTGGAGAGAATGCAGACTGGCATGGCCAATTTGCCCATAGGTGTAACTTGCTGTAGGTCAGCAGTGGTACTGAGAGCAGTGTCTACTAGACTAGACTTGCAGATACTATGATCAAATCTACATCTACCAATTGGTAAAAATCATTGCCTATCTGGTCCCATCAATCATTCTAACCCTTCCTAAGAGAGAATCATGATCTGCTCTGTATTTTGAAGACATTTTGTTCTTGGTTTTGTCTTCTAATTGACTTACAAGAGATAAGGTAGTAACTCTTGTAATGCTATGTTGTCCGGTCTGGCAATTCTTAATGGATGGAAGGTTTGTATGAAATGACAATCGTCATTGAAAATTTAGACCAGATCCCTAGTATTCCTGTGGAACATTCTAAAGATTCAGTTTTTTCAGAATTCACATTCTGAAGCTAACATCTCAGGAGGGGATACTTTGTTCAGGCACTGCTAAGTTAGGATGAGACAGTCCATTGCACTTTCTGCTACAAACTTTTTTTTAAAAAATGAATTTATTTATTTATTCATGAGAGACACGAAGAGAGAGGCAGAGACATAGGCAGAGGGAGAAGCAGGCTCTCTGTGGGGAGCCCAGTGCAGGACTCGATACCAGAACCCCGGGATCATGACTTGAGCTAAATGCAGATGCTCACACTGAGCAACCCAGGCATCCCTCTGCTACATACTTAAAAAACATTCTAGATTTTAAGTTTCACATCCACAAGAGTGTTGTGTTCATTTCCAAAGATGTATTTTTCATATATCTTCTATTTGTATTATGTATCTGTATCAGTGAGTCCTGAATCAGTGATGTAAAATTATATAAAACATTTCCTGTCATGGATTTGTCATTTGTTAACTTCAATCATGATGATAATGAAGATGATAAAGTACTCCCAGATTTTCTTATTAAAGAAAAAAGATACATACTGTTTGATGTAATCATTTTATTCTTGAGTATCTATCTTACAGAAACAAAAATATAAGCATGTTTCTATATATTGTGTGACGAAGTTTATTCCTGTGTTGTTTAAAGTGTCAAAAACTGAGGATAAAATGGATGTTCATTGTTAGAGAAGTGAATAAATTATTCCATCCCTTCCATGAGATATTTTGCAGGTACCCAAAGTTGTGAACTAGAGCTGTAATAGATGGCTTAGAGAAATACCCCATAAAGTATTAGAAAGAAAAAAAGCATGGCATAGAAAAGTGCTCATGATATGATCCTAACTTCAAAGATAAACAATGATTTTTTAAAAATTCTGTATACATATGGACACGCACACACAATTCATGACTCATGTAATCTGTAAAAGATGTTGATTAGGGAGAAAAATATGGATGGACATATTCCAAGTTGGTAATATGCTTTATCCTGTGAGGTAATCACATGAACTGATAAAAGAGCTAGGACCAAATCAATCACTCAATCCAAGAAATTTAAAAAAAAAATAAAGAAAACTGAGGTGAAAATATTCTGGTCAGGAAAAAAACAAAATTAAATGTTGTAGAACTTTGGAAAAAGACTGTACATTTCATCCTGGAGCTAGCAAGCAGGTGAAAATTGCAACAGGAGTGTGAAACAAAGTTTGTGAATCACTGTGATTTTTGACCCTTGGATGAACTATTGAGAAACCCTTACATAAAAGAGAGATAATGATAGGCTCTGAGTAGTCAGTCCCTCTATCTAGTGTTTCTTTACAAAAGGGCAAGGTCACCGTTTTGCTGCTGTCCTAGGAGCAGGAAAATCAAAGGGCTGTGATTAAGGGAACTTAGTGAGAAAGAGCTTATCTTACACAAGCTACAAATAAGTCATCAGAAAAATGGTAGCAATTACCAGAGCCTTTCTTCCAGAGCAGGAGGCTTAGGAAATAAGGAAGATCACTTTTATGGCTCATGAGAGGGAGATTCCTTGTTTGGGTGGCTTTGATAGAATTTTTTTTTTTTTTTTTTTAGGGTGGGTAGATTATAGAGCCTTTTGGCCTTATTCTATTTCCCAGATCCTATCAGGTGGGACTAAATTGATATACAAGGGTCAGAAAAGATTTCCCAGGCTAGTTTGGGATCTGTGAGGAACAGGGACAGTAGTTTAGGGTCCACACTAGAAAAACTGGCCTTTTTGTTCATATAGTCCACATACTGTACCTGAGAGCAATGTGCCAGCCAGGAACATACCAAAGGCAAATAGGAAGCAAGGCAAAAACCTTACTATATGATGTTAGCTTGATACTCATGTTTGCATTTTGAAACAATAATTTTTAAAATATATACTTCCACTTACTTTGAGAATGAGAAAGGCTTTTAAGGAATAAAATTCTGAGTAGTTTCTCTATGACATTTTGAACAGGGCGATTTTTCACTGTGTGGAACTAGCCTAATAAGTACAATGTATTTAGTTTGCCTGGCACCTAGTCAGTAAGAACCAGTGATACTCACTGGCATTAGGAAAATAAAAAACTGTCCCAGTACATCTCTGGATGCTCCTATGTGGAAATACCACATAGTGGTTCACTGAGAACCACTTATAGATTAATACACTTATTTTATTTTTAGACATAAAAAATTTTGAGGGACAGTATAGAACCAGAAAAGACCCTCAATACCCAGAGGAATGTTGAAAAAGAAAACCAAAGCTGGTGGCATCTCAATGCCTGACTTCAAGCTGTATTACAAAGCTGTGATCATCAAGACAGTATGTTATTGGCACAAAAGCAGACACATAGATCAATGCAGCAGAATAGAAAACCCAGAAATGGACCTTCAACTCTGTGACCAACTAGTCTTCGACAGGAAAGAATATCCAATGGAAAAAAGATAATCTTTTCAACAAATGGTGTTGGGAAAATTGGATAGCCACACGCAAAAGAATGAAACTGGACCATTTTCTTACAACATACACAAAGATAAATTCAAAATGAATGAAATACCTAAATGTGAGACAGGAATCCATCAAAATTCTAGAAAACAGGCAGCAATCTTTTCAACCTTGGCCACAGCAATTTCTTGCTAGACACGTCTTCAAAGGCAAGAGAAACAAAAGTAAAAATGAACTATTGGGGCTTCATCAAGATAAAAAACTTCTGTGCAGCAAAGAAAACAGTTAACAAAACTAAAAGACAACCTATGGAATAGGTGAAGATATTTGTACATGACATATCATATAAAGGGCTAGTATCCAAGATCTATTAAGAACTTATCAAACTCAATACCCAAGAAACAAATAATTCAGGCAAGAAATGGGCAGAAGACATGAACAGACATTTCTCTGAAGAAGACAAACAAACGGCCAACAGACACATGAAAAAATGCTTAACATCACTTGGTATAAGGGAAATACAAATCAAAGCCACCATGACATACTATCTCACACTAGTTAGAATGGCTAAAATTAAAGTCAGTTAACAACATATGTTGGTGAGGATGTGGATAAAGAGGAACCCCCTTACACTGTTGGTAGGAATACAAGCTGGTGCAGCCACTCTGGAAAACAGTATGGATGTTGCCTTAAGAAGTTAAAAATAGAGCTATACTATGACCCAACAATTGCACTACTAAGTATTTACCCCAAAGATACAAATGTAGTGACCTGCACCCCAGCGTTCATAGCAGCAATGTCCACAATAGCCAAACTGTGGAAAGAGCCGAGAGGTTCATTGACAGATGAATGGGTAAAGAAGACGTGGAATATTATTTAGCCATCAGAAAGGATGAATACTTACCATTTACATCAACATAGATGGAACTGGAGTGTATTTATGCTGAGCGAAATATATCAATCAGAGAAAGGCAACTATCATATGGTTTCACTCATAAGTGGACTATAAGAAACACTGCAAAGGATCATAGGGGAAGGGAGGGAAAACCGAATGGGATGTCTTCAGAGAGGGAGAAAAACCATGAATGACACTTATTTATAGGGAACAAACTGAGGGTTACTGGAGGGGAAGGTGGTGGGGGGATGGGTTCATTGGGTGATGGGCAGTAAAAAGACAACATGATGTGATGAGCACTAGGTGTTATATGCAGCTGGTGAATTATTGAACTCTACATCCAAAACTAATGATGCACTATATGTTGGCTAATTGAATTTAAATAAAAAAATGTGAAGGATGTTAATAGATTTATTCAAATTGTAGTTGGCTAATTCAACAAATATTTCATAACATTTACGATATGTCTGGCACTGAGGTAGTTGCTGAAGTTACAGGATTTATATGACACAGAGTACAGGGTCTAGTAGAGGAGACAGACACGTAAGTAGGTAATTTCATATTATATACACACACCCACATACACATAC
This sequence comes from Nyctereutes procyonoides, assembly GCF_905146905.1. Taxonomy (NCBI): domain Eukaryota; kingdom Metazoa; phylum Chordata; class Mammalia; order Carnivora; family Canidae; genus Nyctereutes; species Nyctereutes procyonoides. The sequence continues at coordinate 566,954 of NW_026575044.1, forward strand.
ACTCATTCACATACTGTCCAGTGTACCGAGTTGGATGACATTAAATAGACAAAATAGCAAATAGATAAGGTTAATGAAGCTGGTGAGAACTTATAACCAAGGAGAATGCATATGATGCCTTTCAATTGTATCCTAAACTATATTCACATACACTTTTCATTCATTAGTCTAGTAAATGAATGCATATTGTGTGCCAAGGAATGTTCTGAGCATTAAGGATACATTTCCTCATGCAGCTTATATTCAAGTGATCTTTGTTGTATTTTCCCAGTTCTACTCCTCAATGACTGCCAGTAGTGATCTATCTTTGAAATTTAGGAGACCATTGGTGAGTATCAAAATGAATACTCTTCCATTTCACTATCCCTTCCAGACCTAGAATATTATCAAAGGGAGACCCAACACTTACTGGCACAGAAGTAGCACAGAAGCCACATAGACAAAAATTTTAATTAAAAAAAAATTCTTTTGAAGTTGCTTTAGAAGGCTTAAAGTTTATGAAAATGTTACATATAATAAAAATGTTATAGTGAGGTTACTGTGGATTTCATCTACAGATCAATCAAGTTGGTTTGAAGATTAACATACATTCATTTTTATGAAACCTAGTATATTTGTGAACTAGTTTTGCTGGCTTGTTTCTGAAAATGCTGGAAGAGATTCAAATGTTCTTTGATCTTTTCATGAGAGAACAAGAAGTACCCTGTTTAAGTACATAAGTTAGCATTTTCTGGTGTGATAAAAGTCAGAGTTGTTATATAATGGCTATTTTATAGTAAAATGATAATTTTTTTCTTTTCATTCCAAGGACTTCCTTAGACTTAAAGAAGTACCCACTTATTTTGATCTCAACTTTCACTGTACTGATTATCTACTGTCAAAAGAAAATTCAGAGATATTTACCTGATATGAATATTTTATTAAATGAGAAACAAAATAATCTTGAACAGGGAGACTTCAAACCCAAAAGTTACATGAAGCTTAGAGGCATAATGTTACAGGGTGACATAAAGTGAAAATGAGGAAGCTGTTTAATCTTTACAATGATGATGATGACAGTGATTATTACAATAGAATTTTCCAGGTGGTGGTGGATTGGTTAAAAGTGATTATCTTATACCATTTTAAGAAGATGACAAGTTTGATTTAAGATTTTTAGAGGCATTTATGAAAAGTAATCCAAGTTAAATTGCATTTATATTCATGAAGTAAATCAGATTAAGTTTTGCTTAAGAGTCTTAGCTGGTTTTGTCTGCCCAGGGGATCTTCAAACCTGATCTCCATCTTATTTTATTTTGACACTATCATGCCTTAGTTACCATTATCATTATCATTGTATAATAATATTTCATTTCCAAAAATAGATGATAGATTTTGCAGAGTATAGGAGTCATGTTTTCTATTCTTCCTTGGATTGTCCTCAGCACAATACCTAGCATACTACCTGATGCGTACATATATTCTCACCAGATTATTTACTGAATGGCCTGAAGTTTTAGAAATAGGTCCCAATTTTAGAATCAGAAGCCTAGTACAGCAGAAGAAGCTATGATCTTTAACAGTCTTCCTTGCAATCAAGCCCATTTAAAGTTAGGAAACTGGGCAGCCCGGTGGCTCAGCGGTTTAGCGCTGCCTTTGCCCGGGACCTGATCCTGGAGACACAGGATCCAGTCCCCTGTTAGGCTCCCTGCTTGGAGCCTTCCTCTCCCTCTGCCTGTCTCTCTCTCTCTCTCTCTGTGTCTCTCATGAATAAATAAATAAAATATTTTTAAAAAAATTTAAATCTTTAAAAAAAAATAAAGTTAGGAAACCTTGACAAATATTGTTGTACTACTTCTCATTGTCCTTCACCTTCTTGATGATATCAACCATTGTGACATCCTTGCTAGGGGATTTGATCAGACCTGAAAAAAAAAATCCAGTAACAAATATTTTCTTTCCAATTGGAGACCTTGTATTTCTGGGAAACAAATCAATCTTTCCAATAAAAAGCAAGCATTTACAATTTATGATTATAATAAGAAATATATATTTGGTCTTCCTTCTCATTCTCAGCACAGAGTTCCTAAAACCCTAAATCTGCTAAGTGTTGAGAGTAGTAAAGGCATCTATCTTTTGTCATGTTAAGGAAGTGACTTTTGGTTTCCCCAGGTCACCCAAGAATGGCAGGAAGTTGCAAGAGGAGGAGCTAACTTGAAGCTTAAGAGGGTTAGAACTTTCAGCCTGTACATTCCTATCTCCTGGGAGGGGAGAGGGACTGGAGGCCCCTATCAAAGGCTTAATTAATCATGACTGTACAATGAAGCCTCCATAAAGCCCCAAAAGGACTGAGTTAGGGAGTTTCTGGGTTGGTGAACAAGTGGATATTTGTGAAAAGTGCCATGGAAACTTCATACCCTATCCTCATATCTTGCCCTCTTCCTTCTGGCTGTTCCTGAGTTATGTCCTTTTATAATAAACTGGTAATTTAATGGGTAAAATGTTTCTTTTAGTTCTATGAGCTGCTCTAGTAAATAAAGTGAACCCAAGGAGGGAGTTACAAGGACCTCCAAGCTGTAGCCCGTTGGACAGAAGCACAGTAACAACCTGAGTTTGTGACTGGCACCTGAAGTGGGTGAGGCAGCAGTCTTGTAGGACTGAACTCTTAACCTCTGGAATCTAATGCAATCTTGTCAGTAGATAGTCTTAGATTTGAGTTGAATTGTAGGACCCCCAACTGGTGTCCAGAGAATTGCTTGGTGGTGTAGGGGAATTCCTACCTTCCTCTGACAAATGTGGGAACTGGTCTCAGAGCCTTAATATTATATATGACTGGATGAATGAATAAACACTAGAGAGCATTTATGCATAGTCACCATAATGAAAGTCAAAGTTACCAAACAGCAAACTTGTAGTCTTTTTAGTGGTGCATCAAACCAATGAATTCTCCAAAAAGTCATATATGAGCTGAAAGTCTAGGAAGAAATCTACCTGGCACCAATGTTCAGCTTCTTTAGTCCTCAGAGCCAAGAATAAAGCTAAGAGATGTCTGTGGGTAATATGATAAGGTTCAAGACATGGGCAGGAAAGAAAATGAAGACATAGAAGAAAAAAATTGAAGGAGAGTGATTTAGAATTAGATAGGTCTGGTTTGAAACTCAGCTCCAGCATGTATTAGTTGCATGAGCTTGAGAAAGTTATTTCATTTCTAAGTCTTTTTTTTTTTTTTTAATCAGTAAAATAGGAATGTAGACTACTACAATAGGTGGCCACGGGAATCAATTAGCTGATGTATATGAAACAGTGGCATATTAGGCATATGCTCCTTGGGAGAGAATATTTTTGCATACACACTCATTTGGCAGCAAAGCATGATCAATCTGGAAGGAAGCACAGCTGGTAAGGAAAATATAGGCACAAAAAATATACTCTTCTGTTTAAAAGAATCTTTTTTAGGTTAAGGTAGTGCATATTGTAGCTCTTGGTGGAAGTAAGCAAACAGCTTGAGAAATTGAGTCATGATTCACTAAAAGTGACCTTTATTCAATCACTTATACGGAAGCTAAACCTAATCTGTCTTACCCTGAAGCATGCTTTCAAGCATTAAAGATTCTTAAACATCAGTGAACATCAAGATTAACTTGAATGGATTACAAATAAAAATAAAACAGATTCCCATGACCAGATTTCATCTCAAGCCTACTAGATCAGAAAGGGTGGGGTCCAAGATTTAATCACTCCCTTGCAATATCTCACCTCACCCACTAGCTCTGAAAGAAAAGAAAGCAAAACCTTCCCCAGGCATGAGAACTACTAAATTTGAGGATCACAAAAGTCCAGCATATAAACTCAACCAGACCACACTAGATTTGATACCCTTGGTTACACAGGCTGCGGGTTATATCTACTTTGGCCAGATCCTTAGTAGGGAGCAATTCATATTCATAAAAGCACCCTGCTTCCTGTCTTTTCAGGTAATGCTACTTCTGTTTATACTTAACATAGCTACAGGGAAGGCCATCTGGTTTTTATTCCAGAATGTGGGTTTGAAATACTCTTAAATTCTTGTGTGACTTGCATAAAGTCTAGAATTTAAAAAAATTGCTTCTTCTATCTACTGGATGTTTGACTTTGGATAAATTGCTTAATGTTTGCAAGCTTCAATTTTCTGTTTCATAGAATGGGGATATTAATAGCAGTAACTTCATAGAATTGTGTTATAGTAGTAAATTTCTACATTAAACGACTGTTTTCTATTATAATCAAGATTCTGAAAGCTCAAATAGACAAAACTCAAGGAAACAGCATTTAGTCTTACCATACTGATTAACAAAGCCTGATGCCATCTAGAAATGCTTAAACTATAAAACTAGCCAGTACAGAACCTGGCATAAAATGGATCCTTAGAGGTACTGGTTCTCTATCGAGGTTTCCCTAGCTCATGGCAGATTTTCATGTTCTGCCTTGCTTGCACTGTTATTTTTATCTCTTGAATTATTAAAAAAAAATCCTGTTTGTCTTGACTTTCCAATTACCCTTCAAACTTTTCAAAGGAAGGGAATACATGTTACACTCATGGTGATATTCATAGTGCCTAGCATAGGACCTTGAAACCAAAAGTACTCAATAAAAGTGTTGATTGATGTGGGACAAAAATACCAAAAAGACTGATAGAGAGAAAGGATTTTGTGGTGAGCAGAGTCAAGTGTGTCAGATATAGAGTAGTGCTTGTGCTATGGAGGTTTATATCTTCCAACAGTTGAGTTGTGGCTTCTGCAAAGGCCTATCTTCATCTTTCAAACTTTATCTATTCATTTGATTTGACTACACATTTGAAAAGCATTTAAATAATGGAAATAATTTTTAAAAGATACATATTTAAAGCTAAAATAATGATAAAGAACTTTAAATTATTATGGCTAATATGATGAAATATAGCTAAATATAATAGATTGGAGTGGGATGTGTAGACTGGCAATTATAGCTACACTCGCTATCCCCCCAGCAATGAGTGGCATGAAAGTACTATATGGAGTCACTGAATCACATGTCTTTTTTTTTTAAGGTTTTATTTATTTATTCATGAGACACACACACACACACACACACAGAGTCAGAGACACAGGCAGAGGGAGAAGCAGGCCCCATGCAGGGAGCCCGATGTGGGACTTGATCCCAGGACTCCAGGATCACACCCTGAACCAAAGGCAGGTGCCAAACTGCTGAGCCACCCAGGGATCCCCTGAATCACATGTCTTATTTCAGAGGAGAAGAGCATAATTCAGGTAAAATTTGCCTATGATATTGGATTATAAAGAGTAGTTAGACTCCAAAGAATTTCAATTCCTCAAATGTTCTTTCATTTCTAGCCAGATTACCAAAACGGAATAAAAAAAAAATTGAAAAGTAAAAAAAAAGTCATGGCTTTGAAGGAAAAATAAGTTATTTATTCAGTTGCATTGGAGATACTGCTCTTGTCTCCATTTGAAGAAAAAAATCTCTTCCTTAAAGTGCCTTTGGGTCAATGTAAATCAGAGTGTGGGAGATCCTTCTAAGTCACAAACATTTAGGAAAGACCTAAGGAATGGAGCCAACAAAACCCTTCCTATAAATAGGGAAGATGGCTAAAGGCTGTCAGCATGGGGAGGAACAAAATGAACAGGACTTTTGTATTACCAAACAGGGCCCTTGGAATCACCAAGCAATAGAAACTGACAGGCCACACAGGATTTTCAGGCCAGGCTGTTTAGAGGGACTCATCACCTAGGACATCTGATTGTTGCTGTGGATTTTGATGAAGGCTTCTTCAAGGAAGGGTAAATAGAAGGACACATCAGTGGCAAAGATGACCGTTTTCCTTCTTGATGCCATCTTCAAAAGGCACTACTGTTTATGTAAATACTTTCATATTTGACCTTATAATAACCTGGCCCAAGAGAGTTATGTTGGGAAGATATTACTATGGGAAATTGCTGAGGAAATTGTTGAAATTAAAGAGCTGACTAGGATTCTAGGATGTGTTGGCTCTTTATTCAGGTTTAAATTGTGCCTTGTTCTTCTACCCCATAGGTACAAATCTTTCACCATGCTGTTTACAAAATGTGTTCCCTTTCATAAAAAAATGAACCTGTGACTTCAAAAGAGGGGAGGCATTTGGGCAATTTTTCTAGTAGTAGTATGTGTGAATTCTATAGACAAAACTACCTGTGCTCTTGGGTCAGATTACAGACATTGGTGGTAGTTGGTAGCATTGTGGTGATGGTGGGGGCAGCCACCAGGAATGAAAGTATGAGGAGGCAGGGGAGTCTGCACCTTTAGCAGAACCCAGAAAGTGAGAGTAAGAGATGAAGTCCCAGTAGCATTTGGGGTAAGGAGCTGAGCCTGCTGGGGTTCAGCTCCCTAAACTCTCTCTTTCAAAGTCAGCCTGGCTGCAGGAAGAGCAACATCTTTGCTCCTCCATGCAGAAGAATGGACTAAATGACAAATCTATGATACTTCTATTGCTATAAATGAAACTGACATAATTTCACTGAAAAAAGGAGAGTCCCTAGTCAAGTGTATTATAATCTATTATTATTAAATTCTTCATTTGTCTTCCTTTAAATTGAATATGTGTCAACAGACCTAAGTGCTTAGCATATTTGTGGAAGTCTTTCATGAGTTTGCCTATTAGCTATCTAATTAGGATAATCTTTGTGATGGGGATATCACTAGAGGTCATCATCGCCTTAGATGACCTTACTACAGATTTATTATCTGTGGCCCTCTGTTTCTACCTTTGGTATGACTCTTCTGTGGGAAGTAATGAAAATATTAGACAGTTTGTGTTGATTTCTGGGAAACAAGTGCTGGAGAAACTGAAAGCATTAGATAAGTATACAATAAATCTTGGTTGGTTCTATTTCTACTTTCTGATCTTCCTTGGTCCACAGATCCTTGGCCCTAACCCATTTCTCGCTGTATCACATAACTAAAGGCAGAGTGGCTGCAGGTACTTAATACACTTCTGTTTCTGTTAGAGCTGCTCTAGAAGGCGGAGGATATCAAAGTAAAACTGCTCTCCAGCTCATAATTGTTGACTGTCTAGATTACAAAAAAAAAAAAAAAAAAAGTGATAGACTTTTTCTAGATATTCTAGTGGTGTTTAGAGTCTAGGACTGTGCCTCTTTATCAGTTATTAGCCTAACAGGCAGAGATAATCACCACAATGAAAATAATAATTACAATAAAGTTCAAGTTGGAGGCATATTAATAAATAGATTTAAATGTCCTCACAGTTCTGTACCAGATCATGCACCAGTCCTTTAGATTCTCTAGACATCAGAGTCCTCATTCATTTCAATGTATCTCACGCTGTTGTCATAAAAGTGAAATATTATGCATAAGGCCCCTGGACACAGAGGGGCACTAGGGATGGTGCAGTGGTATTAACATGAGGAATCTGTGCATGGAGTTCTGGGATCTTTCCATGACCAGATGTGGAAGAACCATCTGTGCCATTACTTTTTATAGGAATGTGGCCTTAAACATGGCCTTGAGCATAAATACATATTGTGAAATGAGTAGATGGAAAGAACTTTGCAAACGAAAAAAAGTCAGTAAAAATGTGTACATGTGAGAGATATTGAAGTTGACCTTAGAAAACACTGCCAGATTTTTCATTTTTAGTGATACATAGATCTGCAATAACGCATGGTGAGTATTTAGAAATGAATCCTTATTCTTGGTTGAGAAGATAAATTTTGTACTGTAAAAAATATGAGTGAGTCATAAAATATCACATGTGTGATCTAAAAACTCCAAGTTTGCAGCTAAGCTTCTTTTGTGATTTTTCCCCTACTTTGAATGTAACAATTAAGTTAAATCATTTCATGTCTACAGCTTGAAGTTGATGGCCCTACAAGAAATTAAAAGTGATTCATATGTGATCACCTCAGAAAACTGAGTACAAGGAGCATGGAAGATTTTTTAATGAGTTTAAGACAAAGTGAAGAGTTGGGAAAAAACTGAAAAGGAAGGCGAGGCCTGATAGGATATGCCAGGGACACCTGCAATCCTCATTCAAATCTTACACAGTTGGTACTTGGTTTAATAGGCTTCCACCTTGGAACCAAAAATAGCTTGAAGGCAGTTGCCCACCAGATATCTGCTTCATTTACATACTGGGTACAAATACAACCACTGCTCAACAACCTGGGGTAAGTTTTCGTTTTTGAGTTTGACCTGTAATTTCATGAGGTCTTATGATATCCTCTCAAGAAAGAAGAAATCTACATATTTTTTCCTTTGTCCCTGATGATTTCATTTTTAAAAAAGTTTATTAAGTTTTAAATTTTAATCCCAGTGTAGCTAACATTACAGTGTTAGTTTCAGATGAACAATATAGTGTAGAAACATACATATTTTAATAGAGCTTAGTAGGATATAATTTTATATTAAAGCTTCTAAAACAAATAAATAAATGCAAAATTTTGCATTAAAGATGAACACAAATTTTGTTTTATTTTTATGCTTTGCTATAGATTAGAAATAACCATCTTGCTTACACCTTCTTTTTCCTACCCTCCTGCCACCTCTGCTATCCCCTCCCTCTGACAGAAACAGAACACATGAATTTTTTGAATCAAATAGATTACAAATCCAATAGATTGGGGGTAAGAAAGGGAATAGAAGCAAATGTTTATGGGTCAGGAGCATGGAGTTGAGCAGTTTCTTGGATGATTGCTTCTATTTTTTCTATGATATAAGGAGCAAAGTCATCTGCTGAGAATGAGTGGGCAAGTGGTATAGGAAGAAACTTTGGGAAAGTGTTAAGAGTAGGAACTAGCCACATAGCTTGCCTGGGGCCCTGGGACTAGTTGGGTTTGAGGAGCATAAATTTCTAACAGAACATACCTTGTTTATGTGCAGTAGCACCTTCTGAGTGCTAGAGTGATTTTTCTCCAGGAGCAATATCAATTCAGGAGCAGGGAAGGGAGATACAACTGAAACTGTGCCTAACAGTGTTAATGAGGTTAAAATTGTCACCAGCAAGATTCCCACTGGTTCCTGCTTCTTCTTCACAGGAATGTCAATTTTATCTTTTAAAGGTAAACAACAGGGAGAGCTCCAGTGGCCTAGATCAGTTGGGGATTGACCACAGCCTCACACCTGCACAGGTGGATTATGGAGAGCTCAAGGGTTAAATCTATCCTATTATAATGTTAAAATTTCTGCCCAAAGAGGAACACAAATATCCTGGCTAATGCATAACATACGATGCATGTATAGGCATGTTTCCTAAGTGTACATACATGACTTTATACCTACCTTAACATGTGATGACAAAACTCCCCTTTATGAATATTTATCCTAACCCTAAATGAAAGAAACCCACTTACCAGCCCTTGGGGAGTCATTGCTTTGGAAGTTATTACCCATGATTCCTTATTTGCATCTAATAAAGCTTCCTTTGGTGACAGTTCCACTTGGCATAGCCTGTATCTATATCTCACCAAACAGTGAATTCACATCAGTTCAGTTACACAACAGATGAGTTGATTCAAGATTTGTGTTTTCTTACATGGGTCCAACAGAAGAAGGGTGGTGGAATTGTGTCTTTTGTTAGGAGGGTTGCTGAAGTGAAAGACAAGTGTTCTAGGCCATGCAAAGAGGGGAATGAAGTTCTGAGAAGTTGAACTCAAGAGTCTGAATGTCCCAATAAAATGGAAGACCTTGTGAAGTAGGAATGAAAGTTATGGGATGAATTGTGCCCCCCCCCACCAATTCCTTTGATAAAATCCTAACCCCAGTACATCGGAATGTGACTATATTTAAAGATAGGGTCTTTAAGGAGGTAATTAAAGTTAAATGAGGTCATGGGATGGGCTCTAATCCAATATGACTGGTGTCCTTACAAGAAAAAAAAGCTACGGCACAGACATACAGAAAGACCATGTGACGACAGAGAAAAAGTAGCTGTGAAAGTTAACTTTAAGTGTCAGCTTGCCTGGAATAAGTGATGCCCAGATAGCTGGTAAAACATGACTTCTGGGTGTTTCTGTCAGAGTTTCTGATTAGTTTTCAACCTGTAAAGTGAATAAAGATCCCCCTCACCAAGGAGGGCAGCCATCATCCAATCCACTGAGGGCCTGAATAGAACAAGAATCTGGAGGAAGGGTAAATCTACTCTCTTTCTTTTTGAGCTAGGACATCCAACTCCTCCTGCCTTCGAACATTGGAGCTTTTGGGTCACAGTCCAGGTTCCCCAGCTTGCAGATAGCAAATAATGGGACTCCTTGGCTTCCAAAATTACAGGAGCCAATTCATATAATAAATCTCCTGTTATATGTACCTATGAATGCCCTATTGGTTCTCTGGAGAACCCTGACTAAGCCAGCAAAGACAGGCCTCAGAAAAAAATCAAACCTGCCTCATCTTTATCTGGGACTCCTCAGCCTCCAGAACTGTGAGGAAATAAATTTGTTGTTGAAGTCACTCTCTGTAGTACTTTGTTATGGCATCCCCAAGAAAGTAATAAAAAAATTCAGGGTTCTGGAAATATAAGAGGTGGAGGTCCCCAAACAGGATTTAACTTATGAGTGTTGGAATAATTCCTGGTGATGACAGAGTCCAGGGTGTAGCTATGAGATTGAAGGGGTTGAAGGGAAGAAGGTCACTCGCTACAAGGAAAGTGAAGCACACAATATAAAGGGAACTAACTTAAGACTAATTTCATGATGTAGTAAGAAACTGAAATTTAATATGTTGAAGGTAATTGGGGGATCAGTTTACAAGTGCTTTATAAATGTCCCTTATAAAAAAAACGCTCATGAGATAATAAATGTGAAAGTGGCTTTTTATTTCAAACCATAAAATAAAATCTCTGAAGCTTGGTGTGCATGGATATAGACCTACTAAAAAATAAATGTTCTCTGAAGCATGATCTGATTTATCTGCCCTACAAAATGCTATTGTCCTTTGACTTTTCCTCCTCCATAAACTCAGTTTGATATGGCAATGAAATATGGCAATTATATGGGTGGAGAGTTCACAGGCAAAGAGCCTGGCATACAACATGGTGTGTTTGTTGAACTGGTAAGTGACTCTGCAACGGGAGAGCTGTTCAATTCTTCCTCCTAGTGGTGTGCTTGCCAAATGCCTGGACCTCCTAAGATAAACAACCTTAGCAATAACAGGGTATTCCCCAACCCATGTAGGAGAAGCCTCCCACCTGGAACTTCCATAGTCCCCCATGTCCCTGTTTTTCTCAAAGCAAGTAGGCTCAAGTCCTTCATCTAAGCAATGCCAAGAAAAGTAACTCTGTTAGCCATGATCTCCAGTGATAGGGAAGACATTCATTCAGCAGTGAGATGGCCTTTTCTGATTGGGCATCCTGGACATGTGCAGAGTAGGAGAGGCTGCATGGAACAGCTCTCTCTCATCCACATTTCTCTCCCTCTCCTACTTTATGGTTTCCCACCAGAACTTCCCATGATTTATCCTTTGTTTATTTTTTTGTTTATTGTCTATTCCCTCTTACTTTCTGCTGGATATAAGCTTCATAAAGGCAAAGATTCTTTTTGATTTTATTTCCTGCTGTGTCTCTAGTACTATTCTAAGCCTGACACACAGCAAGACATTTAGTAGTAATGTGAGCCAAAACCCCAGTAAAATGTATCCTCTTTGCCCTAACTGTGCCCAAGAGTCCAGTTTTGACTCATTCACCAGGAAGTTGATTCAGGAGCTGGTTTTTTTATTTCTCTAGGGCCCAGGGAAGAGTTAAGGCAAATGAGCCTTTTTGAAGTTTTTAGAGGACTAATAGTTACTAGACTGTGCTTGCATTGAGGCCACAAGGCTACTGGAAGCTGTTTTCACTTATGTGGCAATATGTGTCCTACAGTTACCTGTGCACATGTCAGAGAAATAGGGAGAAAGTACACGTGTCTGTGGGAGTGGACAGGTCACTTTACCTTGAATCTTGCTTTCCTCCAGGGAAAATTAATGATAATAATACTTACATCACAGCAATGTGCTGCAGATTCAATGAGGTATATGTAACATTGCCTGGTACCCTGCCAGGTGGCCCTAGTGCCACTCTAAACACTACTAAACCACAGATAGCTTAACATTTAACATGGATCACAAGCTGAGGCAAAATATGCATGATGATCTCTGTGTCTCCCTCCTGTAATTTGGAGGTTCTCAGAATAGTAGTTCTTCATCCCCCACTCCCACTGCTACCCTCAGTACAGCATGTACTGTATTGAAGAATTTTTCTTCAGTTTGGGTTTGAAGAATTTTTCTCTGTTGCTTGGTAACTGGTGTCAGGGTTCCAGAAAAATTCTAGAATGTCCTATAGAACAAGCAGAGAATGAATCTTATTTTAGTAGAGACTTAGTATCATTTTGGCAGCTGTTTATTCTTTCTTTATTTATGTTTGTCTTCCTCTACCGTATTGTGAGGACCATCAAATCCAGACGATGCCCCAGTTTCCAGAGCAGTGCCTCATGCTAGTAGATATATACTAAATTAAATAAAAATGAAATGAGTAAATAATGAAGAATGGAGTCTTTTCCAACTGTATATAGTTCCATAGTCCTAAATTTATGTTCCATATTTGCCTTTAATGCTGGTAAGAGTAGAGATTGTAGCGTCATCTTAATGGGCTCATGCACAACATTTTCTTTGGGAAGTGACACAGTGGTTTGTTCTCTTCAGTAATTACAGGAATCAATTGCCCTATGTTCAGTAATGGATTTCTGCCAAATGTTAGAAGAGCATGACAAGCTTAATAGTCACAGCAGCAAACATATTGCATTTACTATGTGCACTGTTCTCACATGACCTGTTCTGATATTAGTGATCTCATTCAATGCCCAAAATAATGCTCTGAGGGAGGTACTATGATCATTTCTATGGCACAAATGAAGAAATTGAGGCACTAAAAATAGATACCTAGGGTCATGTATCTAGCAATTAGTGGAGCTGGGATTTGAACTCAAGTCATTAGGCTCCAGAGTCAAAGTGTTTAATTACTACTCTACAAAGCCTCTATACATCAGTGAATTCACAGCAAATATGAACAATGATAATAACTATATAGTGGGACAGTATTTTGATATATTAAATAATTTTGTTTTTCTTAGCATTTCCTGAACTTTATGATCTTTTCCCTCCTTCAAATCTTAGCAATTTAATGTCCTCAGGGGGAACAGAACTCAGAAAACAAAAGGATTCATTGAAAGCTTTGGGCATAAGCAAAAGATTTGAAAGAATACCATTTTATCTCACCCCCTGGGCCAGGTGGGCTTGTCTCCTTACTGGGGGAGAAAGAACTGGAAAGGGTGATTCTGGCCACCCTTCCCTTAAATTCTTTTGATGGGAGAGAGGGATGATGCACTCCAGGAATCTGCAGATCCAGGGTAGAGAGGACCTGAGCCTCCTGCCCATCTTTATAGACCCAGGGAAGTGCCAGGAAGCTGATAAGACCCCAGAGCTTCCTTGGCATGAAGTGGGGACAATGGAATATAAAAGGCACAGTGCCTTAGGTAGCCTCATCTAATTTTCCACAGTTCATGTTTAGAAAAAGGAACAGGCTTTCTCATGTGTCAGGGAGGCCTGAGTGGCTGAGACAGCTGAGTATCATGGGGTCTTGAGGTGGGAATGAACAGGGCCCATGGATGACCTAATGGTTGAATGACAGAACATCTGACAGACATGAGATAGTGTCAGAAGATGTCATTGTGTGATGTTGAACAAGGACCAGGTGCATCCACTTTCCTGTCCCCTTTCCTCTCCCCCTACTATCAGCCCCTGATAGCGTGGTGCTACCCAAGCATTTTAGCATCCTGCCTGCAGGGTGGAGTAGAGGCAACAACGACTGAGAAGGTTTCTCTCCCTGGGCAGAAAAGGGGCTTGCAACAAAAATTAAGTTATTATAGAAAAAGACAGTTGATCCTAGCTCTAGAAATGTCATACAGAGAAATCAAAGGGCAGTACCTGAGGGTCTGTAGGTTGCACACTTTGGTACCAGATAACTTTTTTTTTTTCTTTATAAGAAAGACTGAGTACTCCACACTGCACAATTCCTCCCAGGGTTTTAACTTTGTTTTATTTTCAAAACCAGGTCCAATGAGCTTTCTGAATAGCTGGTGTAGCTACAGAGAAACCAGCTTCCTTCAGAGAGCAGTGCTTTTGGTGGGGAGGAGGAAATCCCTTCACACTTGAACATTTTCTAATTGCTTATTTATTGTATTCTGGGGTATGGCGTACGTACAGAGAAGCCATCACCTCAGATGGCAGCTTTTAAAAGATTTTTTTTTTTCCTCAACACCATGATTCCTTTAATAACATGTTCCCAGCATTGCCAGGTAGGCCAAGGTGTCCTACAGAAAAACCTTGGGTTAGACCTACAGGGGGTCTGGCTGGTGTTAACAGAAGGGAGGGCAGAGCTGGTGCGGCTGGCCATAGAGAAAGCTGACTTGGCTGGTGTGGTACAGAGAAGCCAGCTTGTTTACATGCTTATTCCATGACTGCTTGCCCTAAGCAGAAAGTGCCTTTCAGTATCTATTTTTGGAGGTTTATTAAGTATGTCTGGTTCTCAATTCCAACCGTTTAATGAAGATCTAAATAAAATGCTAGGTTCTAACTTAAAAAAAAAAAAAGACTGTTGATATAGGAAAACTAAATGTCTTGCATATTAGAATTTGTGCTTGTGAATAATCTTCAATACAGTAGGTAACATTTAGTGCTAAATATATGCCAAGAACTCTGCCAAGTACTTCACATCAGTTCCTCAGGCTTTATCTCCTTGGAGTTGAAATAAAATAACAGAAATTTGAGACTAATCTTTATCATCTTGTTCTTCTTATCGTTTATATCCAGTGTTCAAGACCTATGGTGTTGCGCCCAAGATTGCGAATCCGAGAAATCACCAAGGAGCCGACACCGATGCAAGCACACGAGAGGGTTTATTTGCAAGCTCGAGCTTGGGTCCAAGTATACCCGACACAGCGGAGCAGGGACTTGGACCCTGAAGTGGGTTACAGCTGGGTTTTTTATGGGCTGGTCTAGGAGATTTTCAGAAGGGGTGGAGGAATTTCTCAAGTTCTGTTTACATTCTAATATGGGGCTTTCAAGGGCATTGGGCTTTGTTCTCATTCTAATATGGAACTTTCTACCACGGGCGTGGGCTCTATTGTCTTTTTGATATGGGATTCCCTGCCGAGGACATTCTGCAGGTTTTCCTGTAAAGTTCAGCTCTTATTTACAGGGGCCTAAGACGGCTGTACTTGTGCTAATGCTAAACTTGAGGTGGAATGGCCTTAAATTTTCTCGGCCTCCACAATGGCATCTACTTCCAAAATATACATTAACTCCATCCACTTTTTTTTTTTGGCCTGGCACCACCACAGTCAAAGTGACTTTCAGAGCTTCCAGGTATAAAGACCAGAAGGAAACAGGTAGATCACAGAAAGCTGAGAGAGCACTGCCCTATCACACTTTGATAGTGATTAGAGAAGGACAATCATCATATGGTTTCACTCATA
This sequence comes from Nyctereutes procyonoides, assembly GCF_905146905.1. NCBI lineage: Eukaryota > Metazoa > Chordata > Mammalia > Carnivora > Canidae > Nyctereutes > Nyctereutes procyonoides. The sequence continues at coordinate 582,463 of NW_026575044.1, forward strand.
TGAGAATATAAGAAATAGTGAAGGGGACCATAAAAGGAGAAACTGAGTGGGGAAAAATCAGAGAGGAAGACAAACCCTGAGACACTCCTAACTCTGGGAAACAAACAAAGGGTTGTGGAAGGGGAGGATGGTGTGGGGTGACTAGGTAATTGGCACTAAGGAAAGCACTTGATGGGATGAGCACTGGGTGTTATACTATATGTTGGCAAATTGAATTTAAACAAAAAATGTTAAAAAAAAACCTTTGATAGTGTCTTAATAGGGGATACTGGGGAAAGATACACATTCTGGGGACTGGGGTTATCAAAGGGAAGTTTTAAGACAGAAGAAAACAAGCAAAGTTTTGGTCAGAATTTGTGAACCTGGCAGGAGATGCTGGTCTTGGAATCTGTTAACAAATATTCAACTGAGTAAATTTAAGATCCAATTGGCTTTATTCAATAGTTCATGAATTGGACATCATTGCTTCTAGTAAATGGAGGGGGCACTCAGAGGAGCTGTACAAAATGGAAGGATTTTGTAGTCAGAAATGGAGCGGGACAGTGAGGTTATTAGCAAACAAAAAGAAAGGATTGTTTCAGGCAAGGTTACCTTCACTTAAGGGTGGGAAGGCAAGAGGGCAGGGAAGGGGGATACCTTACCATGCAGATTACCTAACTAGTGCTGGTCAGAAAAATTCCAGACTCCTGGGGAGAGGCTGAAATTGCCCTTAGGTATCCAATCTCTTGGAACACATGGGTCTGATGAAATGATGGTTTGTGCTGCACATCATGGTTTGGTATGGTCTGTCTTGATACAATTCACTACTGCTTCTTTCTTGGGCTTGTGCAACAACCCAACAGGTCTCCCTGCTTCTACACTTTTCTACCACTAATCCTTTCTTTACAGAGCAGCCAAAATGATCTTTTTTTGAAACCTCGAATTGGATATCATTTTCTTGCTAAAACTCTTTATTGGCTTCCCATGGGACTTGAACTAAAACCCCAAAATCTTGACACAGCCTGCACCCTTGTCAACATATCAGTGGCAACCTGTGCAACAATCCCTCAGACTCAACCCATCCCCCACTTTGTTCCATTGACCCTGGCTGTCTTTAATGACAACTCCTTATTGCCTCTGTGCCTTCACACATGATGTCCCCTCTGCATGAATGATCTCGACCCTTCCACTGCTACATTCCTATATAACCCCACATCTCAGCAGAAAGAAGCCTCCCAGATCTCCACTTTATAATAGGTCTTTTTACAACATGGTCCCAGAGCCTATTATATTTCCTTTCATAGCATATATAACAATTTATAATTGCACACTAATTGATACATTTATATGTTTAATATTGCCTTGACAGTAAGCTCCAAGAGCTTGCTACCATATCCCTAGTACTGCTTGGCAGACAGATAGCACTTGATAAGTATTAATGATGAAGGATAATTGATAGAAAGACAGTCAGGAACAAGAGGCCCCCATTCTAAACAGAAACTACCTTTATTTTTTTTTTTTAATTTTTTTTTTTTTATTTATGATAGTCACACAGGGAGAGAGAGAGAGAGAGAGGCAGAGACATAGGCATAGGCAGAGGGAGAAGCAGGCTCCATGCACTGGGAGCTCGACGTGGGATTCGATCCCGGGTCTCCAGGATCGCGCCCTGGGCCAAAGGCAGGCGCCAAACCGCTGCGCCACCCAGGGATCCCCCAGAAACTACCTTTAAAAGGATTTTACTCCACCCTGGAAGGAGTCCTTTACCCTTTCCCACATGAAAAAAAAAAAAAAGTGATTGGATGACAGCCACAAGGAGGGTTAATCAGATTAAAACAGCCAGCCAAAAAACCCATAAAAACCTCTAAACTTAGAAATTCTGGTGGCAATCTTCTTAGGTCCCCTCCATCTTCACTTTAATTTGTTCAATAAACTTTGCTTTATGGCCCACCACTGTTCATCTGGTCTACCTCTTCACTCTTTGAAGCAGCATGACCAAGAACCTTGGCACAAAAAGAAATCCTGTAACATTAACTTAATGACAAATGAAAGAATTGCAGGGACTATATTTGGACTTGGCTTTGGAAAAGAAGCTGGGTGTCTTTCTGATGCCTCAGGCTCACACTTCTGCATATATCTAAAGCTAGCTCAGTCTGTGACCAGGTCTTGATTAAAGTAGGTACTTAACCTGATTTCTGAAAATTTTAAATAGAGATATATTTTTCCTACAACAAAGTTGTTGTGAAGGTAATGGATGTATGGAGGTTTGTAATAATCAGGATCTTTTTGTGGTATATTTTTTTATTGGAGTTCAATTTGCTAACATATAGTATAACATCAGTGCTCATCCCGTCAAGTGCCCCCCTCAGTGCCCGTCAGCTAGTTACCCCATCCCCCTGCCCACCTCCCCTTCTACTACCCCTTGTTTGTTTACCAGAGTTAGGAGTCTCGTGTTTTGTCACCATCTCTGATTTTTCCCACTCATTTTCTTTTCTTTCCCCTATAATCCCTTTCACTATTTTTTATATTCTTTGTATGAGTGAAATCATATAATGATTGTCCTTCTCTGATTGACTTACCTCACTCAGCATAATACCCTCCAGTTCCATCCACGTCAAAGCAAATGATGGGTGTTCATCATTTCTAATGGCTGATCTTTTCATGAATGTAAGCTACTGTAACCAAAATGTGATGCCCTCATGTTATGAGCCTAAAAAGACTAGAAGTAACAGAACTTAATCAACAGTTGGATAGGTGAGAGTCAGAAAATTTGGATTTGACTCCTTGAACTTCACTTACTAGTTATGTGTCCTTGGGAAAATTACTGTCTCTGTGCCTTGGTTTCTTTATAAGAAAGGAATAAAAAATCCCTTACCTTCAGAGGGTTGTTATATAGATGAAATAATATGACACATATAAAATACTTGGCTCTTAGGAAGTGTTAAAAAATTCAAATTCAACCAGTAAATTTGAAGATCTTGTCTTTCTTAAGCAATTCATGAATTAAGTAGCTTGCCATCCAGCAGGCAGAGATGCTCCAAGGAACCGTATAAAACAATTTTTTTATAGGAAAGAAAGAGGGTGGGACAAGGAAGTTATTAGCAAAGGAAAAGAAAGGATTATTGAATTATTACATCTTTTTTGCAGGGAAGAGAAAGTCAGGTTTTTTTTTTTGTTTGTTTGTTTTTTTTAATTGGCGAACAGTTGACACAGAATGTTACATTAGTTTCAGGTGTACAACATAGTGTTTCAACAAGCCTATGCAATATATAATACCTGTTACTCTTGCCACAAGTGTACTACCTGTCACCATACAACCCTATTACAATCACATAGCTATATCCCCTATGCTGTACCTTTCATCCCTGTGATTTATTTATTCCATAACTGGAAGACTGTACCTCCTACTCTCACTCATTTTGCCCATCCTCCCACCCACTCGCCTCTGGCAACCACAAGTTCTCTATATTTACGTGTCTGTTTCTGCTTTGTTTGTTCATTATTTGTTTTTTAGATTCCACATATAAATGAAGTCATATGGTATTTGTCTTTTTCTGTCTGACTTGTTTCACTTGGCGTTATATCCTCTAGGCCCATCCATGTTGTAGCAAATGGCAATATATCATTCTTTTTACAACTGAGTAATATTCCATTCTATATGTATATATACTACATCTTATATCAATTCATCTGTCAATGGACACTGGGGTTGCTTCTATAGCTTGGCCACTGTAAATAATGCTGTAAACATAGGGAAGCACATATCTTTTTGAATTAGTGGTGTTTTTTTGTTTTTTTGTTTGTTTGTTTTCTTCAGATAAATATTCAGAAGTGGAATTACTAGATCAGATGGTATTTCTATCTTTAACTTTCTTTTTTTTTATCTTTAACTTTCTGAGGAACTTCCATACTACTTTCCACAGTATGACTGCAGCAGATTGCATTCCCACCAGCAGTGCATGACAGTTCCTTTTTCTCCCATTAGCAACACTTGCTATTTCTTGTCTTTTTGATGTGAGCCATTCTGACAGGTGTAAGGTAATATATCATTGTGGTTTTGACAGACTTTTTTATAATGCAGATTACTTAGCTAGCACTCATCTAGAAATTTCATATTGACTGTAAAAAGATCACATTCCTTTTGTTGCTTATTTCTTTTGCTGTGCAGAAGCTTTTTGGGTTGATGAAGTCCCAATAGTTCATTATTGCTTTTGTTTCCCTTGCCTTTATAGATGTATCTGGCAAGAAGTTGCTGTGGCTGAGTTAAAAAAGGTTGCTGCCTGTGTTCTTCTCTAGGATTTTGATGGATTTTTGTCTCATGTTTAGATTTTTCAACCATTTTTGAGTTTATCTTTGTTTATGGTGTAAGAGAATGGTTCAGTTTCATTCTTCTGCACGTAGCTGTCCAATTTTCCCAGCACCATTTATTGAAGAGACTGTCTTTTTTCCAGTGGATAGTCTTTTCTGCCTTGTCGAAGATGAATTGACCATAGAGTTGAGGGTCCATTTCTGGGCTCTTTATTCTGTTGTATTGATCTATGTGTCTGCTTTTGTACCAGTACCACACTATCTTGACGATCACATCTTTGTAATACAGCTTGAAGTCAGGTTTTGTGATGCCACCAACTTTGGTTTTCTTTTCCAGCATTCCTCTGGGTATTCAGGGTCTTTTCTGGTTCCATACAAATCTTAGGATTATGTTTTCCAACTCATTGAAGAAAGTCCATGGTATTTTGATAGGAATTGCTTTGAATTTGTAAATTGCCCTGGGTAGCATAGACATTTTCACAATATTTATTCTTCCAATCCATGAGCATGGAATGTTTCCCATCTCTTTGTGTCTTTGCAATTTCTTTCATAAGTGCTCTATAGTTATTAGAGTACAGATATTTACCTCTTTGGTTAGGTTTATTCCTAGGTGTTTTATGATTTTTGGTCCAAACGTAAATGGGATCAATTCCTTAATTTATCTTTTTTTTCAGTTTCATTGTTCTGTGCATTGATTTTGTGTCCTGCCACATTGCTGAATTGTTAACAGACATTTCTTTGAAGAAGACCTACACATGGCCAGCAAGCTCATGAAAAAATGCTCCACATCACTTGTCATCAGGGAAATACACATCAAAACCACCATGAGATTCCACTTCACACTGGTGATAATGGCTAAAATTAACAAGACAGGAAACAACAAATGTTGGCAATGATGTGGATAAAGAGGAGCCCTCTTGCACTGTTGGTGGGAATGCAAGCTGGCACAGCCACTCTGGGAAACAGTGTGGAGGTTCCTCAAGAAGTTAAAAATAGAGCTACCCTATGACCCAGCAATTGCACTACTAGGTATTTACCCCAGAGATACAGATGTAGTGAAATGACGGGACACCTGCACTCCAGTGTTCATAGTAACAATGTCCACAATAGCCAAACTGTGGAAGGAGCAGAGATGTCCTTTGACAGATGAATGGGTAAAGAAGATCATATATAGATAAAGATAGATATAGATATAGATAGATATACATATCAGTAATATATAATATTTCTCAGCCATCAGAGAAGATGAATACCTACCATATACATTGATGTGGATGGAATTGGAGGGTATTATGCCAAGTGAAATAAGTCAATTGGAGAAAGACAATTATCATATGGTTTTGCTCATATATAGAATAAAAGAAACAGTTAAAGGGACTGTAAGTGAAGGAGGGGAAACTGAGTGGGAAAAAAATGATAGAGGAAGACAAAGCACAAGAGACTCCTAACTCTGGGAAACAAACAATCAGTTGGAGAAGGAGAAGTGGATGGGGGAATAGGGTAATTGAGTGACAGGCATTAAGAAGGGAATGTGGTGAGATGAGCATTGGGTGTTATACTATATGTTGGCAAATTGAATTTAAATTAAAAAAAAAAGATCACATTCCTGAAATGAGTTGAAACTGTGGTTTTTGGTTTGCTGTCCTGGGGGCAACTTACTCCATTTGGGGGCTTGTTGTTTCTTTTTTTTACAGAAGAGCCTCATGAAAGTTTACTGTGATCATTTTAGGCACAGAAGCATACTCTGGGGAGGAAGTATGGGAAACAAATGGAAACTGCAGAGCCAAGCAAGTGTCTGTTACTTTGTAATTGTGGCTTAACAAATTAAAAAATTACAAGGAACTTTTCGGAGTTGATGTTTTTATTATCAGAAAATAGTGTTTTTTAAAACTATTTTATTTAGTAAGGACTTAAGTGTTTGAAATACCTGTAATATCCTCTGAATGCAAAATTGTGCTTATTTTAAACTTTTCTGAAGTAGAAAATATTTCATTGCTGGAATTAGTTTATGTTTCTTTTTAGTAAACACATCTGTAAAGTGATGGACATTTTATAAGCAAGGAATGACCTAAAATACTCCCAGATTTCAATACATTATACAATGACTTCTGCAAATAATATTGCATGTATATTAGGCCTCATTGCCATATAGACTCTGTATCTTCTAAAAGAACATTGTGAAGCAGTCTTTCCTAGCTTATTTATTGTGATGTGCATCATGTTTGTTAACCACGGTTGGTCCAGATAACTCCTATTACTAGGGTTTTTCTTCCATTTGTCCACTCTATTTTTTGCTACTCTTGGCTACAGTTATAACCCCTTAATGGAACACTTTCCTCTGCAGCTGACAGTTGGTGAAGGAATCTATCCTCGAACATATTGATATCTGTAGGTGGTGAAAGAGAGAATAAAAGGGAGGAAGGCATGAACTGAAATCAAGTTGTAAAGAAATAAGACTCCTGAATATCAGGAATTAAATTCCCTGACATTGTAGGATAGCTGAGTGCTTCTATCCTCAAAAACATATTTCTAAGAGGTAGTCCAATTCCAAACAATATATAATTATAAAATTGTGGTTCCCATGTTCTTTGACAAAGGACCTCTAGAAAGAATATTTCTTACCATTCTCCTTCCAAGCTATAGTTTTGTAGTTGTAGATTTATTTTTCTATGTCATGGTGAGGTGGAGGGAGAAGAGGGTCAGAGAGGTTTTCTTAAAAAGGAATCAGCAGAGTCTAGTGAAGCCAAAGGATTAGGAAAAAACTGCTGAATCCTACTGCAGCTCTGCAGCTGAGCATTGGGCAGCTGAAGGAAACTAGCTGAACTTTTTGAGGGTGTACTTTGTGCATTTTACCCTAGTCTCACTGGGTTGGGAGAATAAAGAGGGATATCGCTTTTTGTAGTAAGTGTAATATTGTATTTTGAAATATTCAAAGTGCAAGGAAAATGTAAAGGTCACTTCTCTTTCCCAGGTCAGGTTAGATAGAAGCCCACATGACCTCAACTGTGGTACGCTGTGTCAGTGAGGCTCATCTTCCTTACTATAACCACCCCCCTCCCATCTCCCGCATATTGCCACCAAACCAATGTTTTCCCTGATAGTTTGATTAAATCATGCCACTGCTCCATATCACTACTTCATCTTCAACATAACGAGCTTAAATGCCTCTGCATAACATTTTTAAATTCCTAAAATATTTATCTAGTTCCTATTATGGACCAAGCATTGCACAAAGTGCTGGGGATTTGATGACAAAAGGACACAACCCCTATCAAGCTTGTAGACTAATGATAAGAGAGCAGATGATTTCTGTCTCAGTCTGTTCAGGTTGCTATAACAAAGTAGCACAAACTGGGTGGCTTAAAAGCAACAGACATTTATTTCTCACATTTTCAGTGTTTTGAAGTCTGGTGTCAGGATGCCAGCACGGTCATGAGCTACCTCTTCCAGGTAACAGACTTTGTATTGTGTCTTTACGTGGCTGCAGGGGCTGGGGAATTCTGTGGAGTCTTCTGTAAGGGCTCAACTCTCATGACTTCCAAAGGCTCTACCTCCTAATACCCTCACACTAGAAGTTAGGATTTAATATATGGGGGTTAGGATTTAATTTATGAATTTCACTAACATACATACCATAGCAATTTCTTTATTTCCTTTTTTAGTGACACTGATTTATTTTTAAAAAATCATTGATTTGGGGCTCCTGGGTGGCTTAGTTGGTCTTTGGTTCAGGTCATGATCCAATATTCCTGGGATCCAGCCCCAAGTAGAACTCCCTGCTCAGCAGGGGAGTCTGCTTGTTCCTCCCCCTCTTCCTCTCTCCTACCTCATGCTTTCTCTCTCTTTCAAATACGTAAATAAAATCTTACAAAAAATTTCATCTGATAAAAATATTTTTGAGTGCCTGTTAACCAACAGGCACTGTTCTAGGATTTGGAGCAACAGAGGTGGGTAAAGTTAAATGTTCACCCTCATAGTGCTCTCCTTCTGGCTTATATTACTCATAAAAATAATACATGCTCAGAACTATAGAAAGTAAAATGCAAAAATAAACTTTCCTACCATATACCCTTTATTTCTACTCCCCAGAGATCATCACCATTAGTGCCTTTTTGTATCTTTCCTAAATGTGTTATGTTTATGACAATATGTTGATTATTTTATTTTTAAGCAAATGGTTTAAACTCTAACTCTACATAATGTGTTTAATTGGGTCATACTTAATTAACATCATTGTGATGGGTATGTATCTTACAATCAATATCATCTTACAGTTCTGTTTGGTAGAATATTTTCTTCTTTTGTTTTGGCACATAAAATGAGGGCTAGCCTTAGGATTGCACCAATAAATATTGGTTATGACTTGATTACTAGACTAGAATACAATCCTGTACCAGTCAGGATTGCATTAGACCAGTCTAATTATAATAGATTGCAAGTAACAGAGATTAAAAACGATAGCTAAAAAAGGAATGCAAATTTTCCTTATCTAACAAGAAGTTCAGGAGTTGAGAATGCAGAGTTAATGCATGGCTTTAATGATCTACCAGGGCTCAGGCTCCTTTTGTCTTTTTGCTTTTCATGGCAGTCACACTTGGTGGCTCTTTTCTTTCCAATAGAGTGACCACATTCCAGGAAGGCGGAAAGGTCATCTGCCTCTAACAGTGAAGAGGGAACAGGTAAATGTAATAAGAAACTATCAGTCAAAAAAAAGGAAGGATAGGAAATGTGGTGGTCATTTGTACATAGCTATCATTAAATTTGGCCTGGTGGATATGATGAGGACTCCGGGCCCTAGCACAGGTAGGTTCATTGGTTAGACAATCCCTAACAAATGCAAACTCCCAATTCAATTCTGCTTTCTGGGAGAATTGCCCTTGCCCATCGTCCTCTGTGAACCTGGATCTTTCCACTCCAAGGCAAGAATTATGATGGATGCACTTCTAGGAGTTTGTCCAGCTTTGAAGTCCACTTATTTTCATGAGAGTTTGAGTGAACTGAGATCACTGTAGCACTTAAAAGCTTTTACAGGCCAGGCTTGGGCCTCCTTTAACCAATTTCTTCTATCTAAATTTTCAGGCCTACTGTCTGTTTGCTTCTAGTCATTTCCACACATAAGAAAACAATAGCCAAAGATCTTATGAAGACAATGTATCTTACATGTGAAAATTCTGATCTTTTTCCTACAAGTTTCCATTCTATCTTTTTAGATGGCTCCTACTGTGAGGAAATTTTAGAAAAGGGCAAATTCTATCTGCAACAGAAGCTTTCTGCTTGTATGTAATAGTAGCACTGATTTTTATCTCCTAAGCCTGTTTGTAATGCCTTCCATTTGAAGTACAGTAGCAGTCAGCTTTCTTAACTCTGCAAGGCTATAAACTGTGAGATGGTAGCAGATAATATTTTCCCTAAATGATGCAACATTATTCCCAATCCTTCATGCTCTTCTTACAATCTTACAATCTTACGTACATTTCCCTGAATGATGCAACATTATTCCCAATCCTCCATGCTCTTCTTACAATCTAACAAAACGCCCCTCCTACTGAATGATAGGCTCTAAGTTCCTTCCCCAAGCATCTGGGTTGCTTATGGTTACAGCAGAAGTAGCATTTTGTGACTTCCAAGGATAAGACATAAAAGAGTGATATAGCTTCCTTCTATTATCTCAGGAGTCTCATTTCTGAAGCTGTGAAAAACCTCAGGTGACACTGAGAATCCATGGGTAGCTGTCTGGACACAGACCCAGCTGAGGTTCTAACAACAGCCTGCATCAACCTCCATTCATATGAATGCTTGGGAGTATTCAATCAAATGAAATAAAAATAAAAATAAAAATGATCATTTTCAGATAATACTGAAAATAGACATAGAGGTGTGGCATGTCCAGTGATAAACACTAGTCTAGATGATGATTAAATAAAATTGTTTTAATTATGGATTGATAAACTAAACACATAAATCATTGTGATCTGCGAGAACCGTTGAAGATGAAGAGCTAACGTTGCAGGACTATTATCTACTTTGAAAAACTCTGAAGTGTTTTTTTGTTTGTTTGTTTGTTTTGCCCATAGAAAGAATTTTATTAAAATGACAAGTAACCGCATGCCTGGGTGGCTCAGCGCCTGGGTGGTTGGTTGAGTGTCTGCCTTCAGCTCAGGGCGTGATCCCAGGGTCTGGGATCGAGTCCTGCATCAGGCTCCTTGTGGGTAGACTGCTTCTCCCTCTGCCTATCTTTCTCTCTCTTTCTCCCTCTCTCTCTCTGTGTGTCTCTCAAGAATAAGTAAATAAAATCTTAAAAAAATAAGTAATTTTTTAAAAGTTTGAGAATTCTCACTTTGTATACTTGTTGAAAGACAGTGATGATTTATTAAAGGGAATGTAATATTCAAAATGGTAAATGGATACTTTGAAACACATAAGACTTTAAGGAAATACCAAATGTGTATACTGAGGGTATAACACAAAGATAGGGAAATATGAAAATTGTACATAAAAAAGTTTGTTACAAAGACCCTATGTCTCAAGTAATATATTGCTTGATTTGTAAGAAGTTATTATATGTGAACATTTGCTCATACATCTAAATTCCACAGGAGATGCTGAGTTAGTCAACATAATTAGGGTATACTTTGGGAATATACAAACTTGGAAATCCAATGGTTTATTTAAAAGTATATTTTTCACATAATGTGGGTTAGATGCCTTGTCTGGGAAGTTGTCCTTCAAATAGTGACTTAAGGATCCAAGGACCTTTCATATTGCCATTATCTTTAACAAATGACTTTTGATGTAGAAAAGGAAAAGCAAGCATATCTAATGGTTTAACCACCTAGACACAGAAGTGAGTGACACTCATCACTGTCATTAGTATTTGACTGGCACTTGATAACCTAACTACAAAGGGGACTGGGAAATCTCCCTTTTACTATGTACCAGAAAGGGTAAAGGAATTGTTACGGATCAAGTCACTGCTACAAATTCTATTATTAAACTGATTATACCAATAAAATCCAAGCTTTGGAGATCCCTAGGTGGTTCAGCGGTTTAGTGCCTGCCTTCAGTCCAGGGCTGATTCTGGAGTCCCGGGATCAAGTCCCACGTCGGGCTCCCAGCATGGAGCCTGCTTCTCCCTCTGCCTGTCTCTCTCTCTCTCTCTCTCTCTCTCTGTGTGTGTGTGTGTGTGTGTCTCTCATGAATAAATAAATAAAATCTTTAAAAAAAATTAAAAAAAATAAAATCCAAGATTTTATAGAATTGTCCATTTTCAACACAATACAAAAAAACTGGATCAGATCCACTCTTGTCAGTGCAATGCAAGAATTGTGCCATTGTATATTGGACCAGACTATGGGAATCTGTGCCTAAGGAGCAGCTGTGTTACCCAGAGGTCACAGAATTGGAGCTGAGGGCAATAACTGGATGAGAGTTTTGTCTTCCTCATGGAAGGGGTTTGTTCTGGGTGGAATGGAAGACATGTTCTTTATTCTCCTCCAGAAAGGAGCTCTTAAACTCATTTATTTGAAGACACAATTGATGAGTAGTATTTCATTACAATAATCCTTAAGGTACAGCACTGACATTTTAACAGAGACGTTAAAGATTTGAAAGTATAATTTCAGGCTGTGGGAATTGGGTGTTTGGAGTGTGCCTTTGTTAATTAGAGTGAAAACTAAGTCACTGCAATAAAGAGATTTGTAAATGCAAAGACTAAAATAGATAGTTGCTAATTCTGTGTAATGTAAAAGTCCAGGATGGGAAGGTCTACTCTGAATAGCCATCCAGGTACCCAGGCTGGCGGGGACCTCCGCCATACTCCAAAGAACATATAACTGTCTGCAAGGTTGAGGGTGAGTTCCACCACCGCATTCAGCCAGCAGGAAGGGATAGAGTAGATGACTAGGGGACAGGATTTCCTCTTAAGCAAGTGATGCAAAAGCTGTACAGTTTCTTTCTGTTCACCTTCCATTGGTGAGAACTTAGGCCACCTCTAGTCTCAAAGGGACCTGTCTCTGGCTGAGAAACCATGTGCCTAAGTGGGGGCATTCTCCACCATAGAGTGCTTTCCTTTGCTTTGAAATAATTTCCCAAGATCTTCCTCACATACTTCACCACCATATAACTCTATATTCAGAAGTTATACTTTGTTTCCTGTCTTTGAAAAAGAAAGAAGATATCTCAGTTGCCATGATAGGTACAGCTTGAATAGGGAAACAATTCCCTGCAGTGTGTCCACAACCATAGAAAGTAGCTTGTCTGGGCTTTGAGACCTCACTTGCAGACTGACACCATTCACCAAATACATTCACTGGTTCATCTGCAGGCCTCATAAGGACACACTGAGGCCATGATTATAGCTGCTTGCAGCCTAGGCTAAGTCCACCTAAGGTCACATAGCAGGAGGGAGATTTGGGAGAGATTCCTCCTAGGCCATGCCATCACAGATAGGGTGGGAGTCATGGACATTGTAGCAGAGGCCAAAAGTATCACTATGCAGATTATAATTCAGAGAGGGTAGTAGTCTTGGTCAGGATATCAGGTCAGTGTTTCTAGTGCTCAGGGAGGGTGGGGCTATTTTCTATCACTCTTTAAAAAAAAATAAACTGAGGTAAAATTCACACAACCTAAAGTTATTTAAAATTGTACAATTCAGTGGCATTTAGAGCATTCATAATTTTTCATAATTTTGTGTAACCATCTGTCTAGTTCTAGAAAATGTTCATCACTCCAAAAGGAAACCCTATGTCCATTAAGCCATTACTCCCTATTTCTCCCTGCTCCCTGCCCCTGGACACCATGAATCTGCATTGTCTCTGTGGATTTATCTGTTCCAATATTTCATATAATTGGAATTGTACGATATGTGGTCTTTGTGTCTGGCTTCTTTCACTTAGTATAATATTTTTAAGATTCATCCATGTTATAACATGTATCAGTACTCCATTTTTTTAATGGATAATATTCCATTGTGTGGATAAACCATATTTTGTTTATTCATTTACCTGTTGATGGGTGTTTGGTTTGTTTCCCCCTTTTTTCTTTTACTTTTTATAGATACACTGTTATGAAATTTTTTTTCCCTAAGAATCCCAGTGTTCAGTTACCATTGACTTGTTAACTAACAAACCGGCTACTTTTGCATTTTAGGCCCAGGAACAATATGTCACATCTGCTAGAGGAGGAGGCCAGAGAATCTGCAGCCATGTTCTGGGAGAAGCCAGCTCTGTGGAATCCTGCAGAGCTCTGTGTGAATCCTGCACTGGCTGGCACTATTTCTCTGACCCTAGTCAAATCTTAGATACTTTCTTCAACTGCAAGCTTGAGATAATAAAGTTTGCCCTAAATTGTTATTGTAAGGATTGCAGGAGTTAATATTTATATGAATTAACTTGTCTGTGGACTAGTACACTTTGCATTTGTCAGTTCCACTTCAAATGTGTAAGGCTTTGAATATGTTTTGTTTTTTAAAATTTTATTTAAATTCAACTAGTTACCTACAATGTATTATTGGTTTCAGAGGTAAAGGCCAGTGATTCATCAGTCTTATATAATACCCAGTGCTCATTACATCATATGCCCCCTTTAATACCCATCAGCCTGTCCCCCCACCCCACTCCCCTCTAGCAACCCTCAGTTTGTCTCCTATGATTAAGAGTCTTACGGTTTGTCTCCCTCTCTGATTTTGTCTTGTTTTATTTCTTCCTCTCTTGACTATATTTCAGAGAAGACTGGCTGCCAAGACAGAAGATGAGTTGGGATTAACTGACATGCCTTCTTGACTCCAGATGGCAAGTGTAGGCCCTAGGACCTAGCTCAGGGGCATCAGACCAAAGGGAATTGCTGCTGTCAAGTGAGCTAAAGCTTCCTTTTCATTTCAAGATGGCACTGGGTACTCACAAATTCCTATTACTTTGGCAGAACTCTCTCCTCAGGCCTAAGGGTTGTCTCATTGCTTTATTCTACACTCACTCTTTCATTGAGCCAGACACTATACCATGGACACAGAAATGAATAAAAACAGATTTCTTTTCTCAAGGGACTCTTATCTAGTGGACAAAACATTTGAATGCAGCAGTAAAAATCTGCTGTAATATTGTGCCTCTGTCTAGATGCACAAAAGGAACTTCATCTAGTCTTAGGAAGCCAAGGTAGGAAGAGGTGAAGAATTAGCTGAATACTCAAATGAAGTGGGAATTAGTGAAATAAAACCATGATTCAGATGAAGCAGGCTGAAATCACTTGATTTTTCTGAGCCTTCATTTTTACATCTGTAAAGTCACGGTAATATGAGAGTTGTAATAATAAGTAAAATATAAAAATACTATGTTTAAAATTTCTGGGGGCAGTACTTGAAATCAGTAGGCTTGTGATAAATGGAAGCTCTTGATGCTGTTATTATAGGAGGAAAGAGGAAGAAGAACATAATAAGGGCAGGGACAATAATAAAATTAGTAATGTTTATGAATGATTAACTACTAGTGCACTGAAGTGGTCTATACTTATTATCTCAGGGTAAGTTAATGTTCTCAAACTTTAAGAGCTAGGTACAATAATTGTCCTCATTTTTAGAGGAGGAAGCTGAGACACAAAGGTGTCACCCACACAACTAGCAAGTGGTGGAGTCCAGGTTGTCTGATTCTAAAGTCTTCGCTCCTGATCACCGTTTTGGGACAACATGGAAGTGGTTGGAAGAGGTTCCTTATGACAGCAGCATACCTAACCAGAGGAGGGTGGGACCTAATAAGGTTTGAGAAGTAAGCAGGGCTGGGAGAGGGAAGGTTTGCCAAGTTTAGGAGTTAGAATTTTATGCTGAGAACAACAGGGATTCACTGAAGACTTATTAGGAAAATGAGGTGTGTGGGTTTTCCCTGGCAAATCCTATAAGCAGAACAAGATTTCTAGTGATGAGCCCCAAATCAATTAGATGCCAACTGAGGGCTCACAATCTGGAGATGACTTCTGCTGTAGTAGGTCATCCAGCTGTTGATTCTCTTAGTGTCCACAGCCTGAAGAGGGGTTGGGGTGGTGGTAGGGGTGGACTGAAGAGAACATCTTTCCCAGATGAGAGACCTCCAGGAATAACCTGTAAACTCAGAAATCCAAATTAGGGGTAACAGAGACATGGCCTTTACTGACCAATGATTTATATTTACACACAATATTTTATAAGGTGGCCATATATAATTAAAGCTTCATAATAATCCTGAGTTTGCTTAGAGAATATTAACCTATTTCACAGAAAGAGAATCTGAAATGAATTACTTACAGCATGGAGTTAGTAAGCAGAGAAGACAAGACTCAACCCCATGTCTCCTCAATTCAAGTGTAGGTTCTATTATTTTTCCAAGAGAAATACATTGTAGTAGTGGTTCTCATTGATTGCTGAAAGGTTTTAGGACCACCATGATACTTCTTTGCCAAAAAATCTGTTCTTTACCAAATGTGCCTTCCTATCTACCCAATGACTATTGCAAGGTGTCACTGTCTCAAGACCTGGCTAGCTCAGTGGTTTAGCACCTGCTTTCCTCCCAGGGCATGATCCTGGAGTCCCGGGATCAAGTCCCACATCAGGTTTCCTGCATGGAACCTGCTTCTCCATCTGCCTATGTCTCTGCCTCTCTCTGTGTCTTTCATGAATAAATAAATAAAATCTAAAAAAAAAAAAAAAGACTATGGACTTGATTCACAATTTATTAACTTTGCATCAATGTCTATTTGGATATTGCAAAGAAAGAAAAATATATTGGAAAGTAAACAAATTAATGTAAGTATATTAAACTTCTAATGTTTACTTTGTCAGATGTTTAGAATCCTGACTATGATGGTCTAAACAGTAACTATTTAGAATTTAGATACTTTTTCTTTTTACAGGGAAATAGACTCTCTTCCCCTGCTACTCACCCTATTGTGGAAGGATAGGGCAATGGCAATATCTTATTAGAATCATGTATCTGGAAATGCTTAATTTATATCCTCATTCCCCAGAACAATGCTTGCTTGCACTAGACACTTAATGTTTATTTATAAATGATTGGTTCCTGTCTAACTAGTTTCTACTGTGCAATAAATTATAGATAAATTTTATGAGGTTTTTCTCCACGTGTCAGGTACAGTGCTGGATGCTGGGAAACAGAAATGTCTACAACCAATCTCCAGGATGAACTGTTACATTGGTTTATAGGACTATCTTCCCTCTAAATCCACCTGGATTCTTAAAAAACACTGGTGTCCAGGCCTCAGGCACAAGGATTCTGATGTAAATGGTCTACATTGAAGTCTTCTTGTTGTTATTTAAAAACAAAACAAAACAAACAAAACAAAACAAAACAAAACAGTCCAAATGATTCTAGTATATAACCAGGGTTTATAGTCAGTGGGAAAAATAGACAGAACATGAGAGACTCCTAACTCTGGGAAACGAACAAGGGGTGGTGGAAAGGGAGGTGGGCGAGGAGTGGGGGTGACTGGGTGATAGACACTTGATGGGATGAGCACTGGGTGTTATGCTATATGTTGGCAAATTGAACTCCAATAAAAAAAAAAATAGATCCATAAAAGGCAAATACAATGGTGTAATGATTAAGAACCCTGGGTCTGGAGTCCCTGAGGTCAAATACACTACCTACCTCTCCCCTAAGGTAGTGATGATTTACATAACATTTCTGAGACTCAGATTCCTTATGGGTAAAGTGGAAGCAGTAATAATAGCCAACCATTAAGATATTTGGAAGAATAAATTTGGATTGTGCAAGTAAAGCACTTTGTACAGTGTCTGGCATATAGCAGTCAATTTTATAATCTATTTTTATTACTTTGTTTGAAGAAAGTAGGCAGAGTGTGCTATGGGAACACATTGAGAGTTAGAGAAGAGATCTCAGTAGGAGGATATTTTCTTCCCTGACCAGGCACCACCATTATTTTGTTGTACAAAATAGAGGCCAGTTGCCATTTCTGGAATAGTGACCTCACTGGGGATTTCTTGCATCCTCTCCAGCTACATGGATATCAAAGCTAACAAGAGTGTATGGTAGTGCCTCATCTGTACAATGAGGCAAAAATATCTCTTTCCCAGGGTTATTGTGAAGAAAAAATAAAATAATCATAACAAAGTGCCCATCACATAGCACGTGTGCAAAAAATGGTAGTCCATTTCTCTATACCAGTATATGGGCTACAACAATGTGCCTGGTCAAGCTCTGACTGACTCTACTCTTTTTTTTTTTTTCTTTCAGGGCTGACTCTACTCTTAAGCATTATTACCAACATATGTTCCCACCTAGTATCAGAAAACCTGGTTATGTGTTTATTAATTAACTCAATCATTCATTCATCCATGTAATAAATATATATTAAATATTATTATGTGCCAAGCCCCCGTGGATATGGGCTGACCAAGTAGACATGATTCATGGCTTTACAGAGCTTACATTTTAGCAAAGGGATCAGAGTGTAGGCAGCTAATCATAAAATAAATTACCTTTTTCATTAATTTGTTCCATAATTATCCTGATTATTATCCTAGTTAATTATCCAAGTTATTGTGGTTAGTGCTACAAAAGCATAGGGGGTTCTGTGGAACCCTCAAATTGAGTTTGAGCTGGTGCTTGAAAGATGGGAAAGAATTGACTGGGTAATGAAGAATGCACTGTGTTTCAGGCATAGGAAGAGCATGAGTGAAAGCCCTAATGCAGGGGTCATAAAGTGTTGAGAAGGCCAGTGGTTATGGAGAGCAGGGAGTGAGGGAGGGGTGAGTGCTTTAGGAACGTGGCCAATGATGCAAAGCTACATCCTGCATAGCATTAAAGGTCACATTAACTATTCCCATGGAGAAGCCAAAAGATAGTGGGAATAACATAGACATATGACGACGAGAAACATGCTATTTATAACTACAACTGGTCCTCAAGAAAGTAGGATCTTTTTAAGATATTCCTTTATGTCTTCAGAACATATGGAAGATCAGGGTATCCAGGGTGGAGTTGGAAACTATAGAGTCAACTCACAAAACAAAGTGAAAAGAGTTCATAGTTCCTGGGGAATCAGGAGACTCTAGAGGGTAGAAGAGACGGGAGGGAGAAAGTGGAAAGAGAACCAGGAGGCTGCACAGTAGATTGAGAGTGAGGATGGGGGTGACCTGACAGACTTTAAAGAATTTGTCTAATATATAAATATCACAGGATAGCATATCTTTTACAGAAATTTCAAACCTCAAATTTTGTATAAATTTCATTATACTCATTGCTATATCTGTTTGTTTTTTTGCAGTGGGGGGGTTATATTTGTTTTGTTTGTAGAAATCCAGGGATCTTAGTTTTCTATTTCTGCTCTGTCAGATTTAGCACAAACTTTAGTGGCTTAAAACAATATCAACTTATTATCTTACAGTTTTGGGACTCACATGTTCAAAATGGGTTACATAGGGCCAAAATCAAGGTGTTGGTTGGATTGTGCTCCCTCTGGAGGCTCTAGAAGGAAATCCATTTCCCTTGCCTTTCTCAGCTTCTAGAGTTGCATTCTTTGTTTCCTGTTCCCTACCTCTATCTTCAAAGCGTGTTGAATCTCCAAAAATCTCTTTCCTCTCTGACCTCCTACCTTCCCTTATAAAGTCCTTATATATATATATATTCAGCCTCCTGGGTAATCCAGTATAATTTCTCCATCTCAGGATCCTTTAATTAATCATGTTTTTATAAAGTTCCTTTTGCCATGTCAGGTAACATACTCATAGATTCTGGGGATCAGGAATTGGAAACTTTAGGAAGGTTACTAGTAAGCCTATAACACTTAGGCATCCTGATAGTTCAGAAGATGAGCAAGGAAATTTGCCCTGATTTTGAAAACTGAGATCTGGAATATCTGAGTACTTTGAGGTAATATGGATTAAAGGGTAAATTAAAATTATCCATTCTTTCATTATTTTTTAATATTAAATAACACTCATTAATATCTGAACATTTTTATTGAAGCACAAGGATATGTCCTGTTAGCATTTCATTCATTTGGCATGTATTCATTAAGCATCCATTAGGTGTCAGGCACTGAGGTTCCAGAGTACATAACCAATGTTGTGTAAAAAGCAACATTTGCCTTTAAGAACCTTCAATTTCGGGCAGCCTGGGTGGCTCAGTGGTTTAGCGCCGCCTTCAGCCCTGGTTGTGGTCCTGGAGACCTGGGATCGAATCCCACGTCAGGCTCCCTGCATGGAGCCTGCTTCTCCCTCTGCCTCTCTCTCTCTCTCTCTCTTTCTCTCTCTCTCTCTGTCTCTCATGAATAAATAAATGAAATTTTAAAAAGTACCTTCAATTTTGTGGAGCAGGAAAAGAAAAAATTAGTAATTTCACTATAGGCTGGTAAATACAATGAAAGCTACACAGAACATTAAGGCAAAAAATAGGAGCAACACTCACCTACTTGATCAAAGGGTCTGGAAAATGCATCCCAGATACATGAGACAAGGATCAACTAGAGAGGCAGAATCAGGGATTTGACTGCAAGCAATTGCAGCCTAAGTAGTATCTGCAAGGCTGTTGTCTTCACATTGGTGCTGGAGCTTGAAGTCTGTAGGGCATGCAGTTGGTAAAGGAAGGGGAATGCAAAGTGGGGATAGGAGAGGACAGGATAGAGCCCACAATCTTGGAACTGTGTTAATCTCCTATGGCCTTTACCATTGATGGTGTTGATGATGTGCGTTTCTCATAGGAGAAGCTGGTATCCTTTGTCAACAGAACTAAAACTACTGGCTCAGAAGTCAGAGGAGCTAAAGGAGGACCCCAGGGCAGATGCAGTGGTTGCTGCCCTACACCAGCGAGGTGGGCCCGCAGAGAAGTGAACACACACATGCAATGCAAGTTGACGCATTAAAAAGACACAACACTTGAATCATTGGGGGCTTTCATCTAACTACAACTAATTTCCTGTGACTGGAGGAGTTGATGTTAGTGAGGGAGAGCAGGCTGAGAGGAGGTTATGATGAGAGGAGTGAAAGATGAGCCTAAGCCACAGGTCAAGCAAGATCACTGAGGACTTTCTGATGGGTCAGGACAGTGTTAGACTAGATCCTGAGGGCAATGGGTCACCACTATGACAAGTTACCCAATTTTTATTTCAAAAAGTTTAAAGTGATTAGCACGGGATCATCTTCCCTTCAGGCCTCAGGACTCCCTGTTTTTGCCTTGCCCACCTGTGTCCATGACAAAGTCTCCAGTTTCCCCTCAACACTTTTCTTGCCTCAGTGACTCCACCTGGAATACATTTCCCTCCTCCTTCCATTCAAGTTCTATTTCTTCCTTTGTGAATACTACTCTAGGCAGTATTTGTCCCAGCAGGAGGGAAATAGCCACACTGTGTGTCACTAGACTGTGGCCTGATAACAGGAACCTTGTTTATATTATCCAAATGTCCCCACTGCCTAGCATAGTACCAGTGTTCAATAGATGCTTACTGATTGGATCTAAATCCAAGCCCTTCTCATCAAACACTTTGCTTATATACTTTTTTCAATTTTATTAGTGGGTTTGATGAAGTAAGTCCTCTGATCACTGTCAAATATAGAAAGGCAATGGATTTCTATATTTGAATAGAGAATTCAGTGACAGGAAAGGCTTTTAGCACCCTTCAGAAAAGCATGTGCATATAGACTCAAGTTATCAAGAGGGAAAGGAAAATCATTTCTCTTCTGAAATATGCTTCAAGTCAGAGAATAACTTCTCATTCTTTACCAAATAAGTCATAATTCACATCTGGAAGGAGTTCCTTGTCATTCTTGGTTTCCTTAATCTTCAGAGGACTGTCTGCCAGGTTGTCAGGCCAGTTATAGTTATAAAGAGGCTTCACTTTTTTTATGTATATAAGGTTAAATACTCTTCGGAAGATTTGTTTAAAATTTGAGGAGGTCAATTTATGGGATATTTCCTTAAAGACTCTGTAGGTAATTTCTGCTAACTCCCTGATCACAGGGTCTTCATCTCGAAGCACTGGGTCAATAGCTGTAAGAGCAGAAAGGTCTTTAGTTCGAGACATCTCTCTCCTGGTCTAGAAGCTCTAATCCTGAACAGTACTACAACCTTTCAGAGTCTCTCCTTCTCTTCTCTTGACCCCCCCAATTTTCATTATTTTGACTAGAAGCATCCAGGAAGTTTTATCCACTATCCCCACCAGACCTTGATAAAAACAAAAACAAAAACAAAAACAAAACAACACAAAACAAAACAGGAATACTCACAAAATATTTAACAAATACCTATCATGTGCTGAGTAAATATATATAATACATATATTATATCATATATATATACTCATGAAGAGGTTCAATAGTGCTCATAATAATGAAAAAAAGTTGGAATCAGTCTCAATGTTCAGCAACAGGGAACCATGTAAAAATTAGGCATATCATAAAATTAAATAGCACACATGTTAACATGAACCCATGTCTCTTGGCATGAACATATATGAAGAAGTGAAAGAGTTATACAACACTTATGATAGTTAAAAAATAAACATCTAATAGCTTTTATTCTTTAAATATATCTGAGATAATAGATATACCAAAATGCTAATATCATTCTATGCAGTTATGGGGCTTGTGGGAGTTATTTTCTTCTTAACAAAAAGAAATAGAGAGAGGAAATCAGGACACATGTGGTAAAGAGAGAGGAAAAGGAGAAGGAAGTGAAGGAGGAGAGAAAGAAGAAAAAGATTCTGAGGAACATGGAGGCAGAATTTCTGTGCTTAGCGTATGCAGGCAGTCAATAAGTATGTATCAAATAAACGAGTGAATGGGTGAGTTAGCAAGTGGAAAAGGAAAGAGGATAATGATGTGTCAGTGTAGGTTCATCAGTTGTAACAAACATGCCATGGTGGGGAGGTGTGTATGTGGGGGCAGAAGGCATCTGGGAAATCTGTGTACCTTCCTCTCAGTTTTGCTCTAAATCTAAACCTGCTCCAAAAAATAAAGTCTATGACACACACACATGAAAATGAAGGAAGGAAGGCTGCTACCATTTACTACCTCACTTGTCTGATCCTGGGGAGGATATAGAGGCTAAGAGAGAGATGCCAAAGATTCAGACATTTTGAGAGCAAACATTTTCCTTCTTTCATTCCCTCTGGTGCAAGTGTGCATTGCTGTCCTCTAAAATTCTCTGAGGGAAGGGACTTTGCTTTATTTGCTGCTATATGCTCCACAGCTGGAATAGTGCTGTCACATAGTAGATGCCAGAAAAATATTTGTTGGATAGGTGAATGAGTGAATAAATCTTCAACTCTGTAGTTTTTAAAGGTTCTAGGATCATAGTTAGGTCTCAAATAATGAGAGGGATAGTTAGATTTAAGTGCACACATAAACAGAAAGGAAGGGAAGAAAAGGAAAGGGAAAGGAACCAGGGAGGGAAAAGAAGAAAAGATGCCCTCTAACCTAGTCCTTCCATTGATTCACCCTTACTCTCCTCTTCCCATCCCTCATACCATTACAGAACATATATGTGAACTGAATCACAAATAGTGAATTCACTTAGATTTATATATACAGATTTCACCATAACGTCAACACTTACCATCAAGCATGACTTCAATGTCTTCTTTGAGCAGTAAATGACTGCCTAATTTTGTCAAGTACCCTGTGCACAAAGTAAAAATAAAGTTACCCCAAAATACATTATGAAAATGCATCCTCTGTCTGGCTCCCTTTATAGCTTTCTCCAAAGCAAAGCATCTCTAGATTATCCTTAATACATCTTTCAGTGCTATCAAATAATTATTATTTAATGAAACTCTTTATTGGGATATATTTATGTGAATAAATGTGCACAAATCATAATTAGTCTAGTCTCTTGTCTGTTTTTATATTGAGTTGTCTTTTATTTATACATATGTAGGCATTTTTATTCAGGATACTAATCATACTAATCTTTTTTTAATGTTACATGACATAAATATCTCCTTCTACTTCGGGGCTAAACTTTTCCATTTGTATTTTTTCTAATATATTATATATATTATATTATTATATATATATATATATAACAGAAGCTCTAATTTTAATGCAGTCCATTCACCATCTCTTTATTTAGGGTTAGTGAATTTTGGAGTCTGGATAGGAAATCTTTGCTGTTTCAAGGTTATATTGATGTTCTACCTATATTTTCCTCTAGAAGCTTTATTGTTTTACCTTTCACTCATTGGGACTGTAGACTTGTAATTATGCTGCATAAAGTAGGAGTCAATATTTTTTATATACCTGTGTAATTAACCCAGTACCACTAAAAGAAAATCCATCCTTTCCCTACTGCTGTGCAGAGTCACTTATAAGTTGTGTGGGGGTCAGTGTTCTGGCTTCATTCTATCATCTTTGTCAATTTGATGAATGGAAACATTTCATCATTTCAATGTGCATCACTTTTTTGGATAAGTTATGAAAATTTCACTTTTCTGAGCCAAATAATTTTTATCATGTTCAGCGTCCATATTTCTAACGAGTTGTCTTTTCTTATGATTGTATAGAATCTTTGGACAGGAAGAACCACCCTTCATTTGTGGTGTCATAAGTATTTCATCTCAGTTTGGTTTTTCACTCTGTTTATAGTGGTTTTGCCCTGTAGAAATATTTACTTTTTTCATAGATGGTCAATCTTTTCTCCTGGTTCCTAGATTTGACTTTTACCTTGGAAAGATCTACCCACTACATTATTTTTTAAAAAAGATTTTATTTGTTTATTCATGAGGGACACAGAGAGAGGCGGAGACATAGGCAGAGGGAGAAACAGGCTCTCTGTGAGTAGCCTGATATGGGACTCAATCCCAGGACCCTGAGATCACGACCTAAGCCAAAGGCAGATGCTCAATCACTGGGCCACCCAGGTGCCCCTCACTGCATGATTACAAAGCAAATTCTCCCATACTATTCTAATTTTGCTTGTCATTATTATGGTTTTATTTTCAACATTTGAGCCTTTGACTATCTCAAATTTATTTAAAGTAAGAAGTAAGTTAGGAATAAAATAAATTTTTAAAATTCCAGATGGTTCACCAGGTGTCCCCAAGCTGTATAAGGAATATTCTATATTTTCATCGTTGAAGCCAATGATTCATTTTAAAGTATTGCATGTTTTTATGGTTATTTCTGGATGGTATTTTGTTCTATTTGTTTTTCTATTCATTCCCTGTGATTTTAAGCACCGTAGCTATATTAATAACTGATACAGCTAGTCCTCTCTGTCTCTGTCTCTTCTTTTTGTCAGAATTTACCAGATATTCTTGTGTGTTAAATTCTACATTAATTTTAGAATCAATATGTCACTTTTGAGAAAAGAAAGCCCTACTGATATTTATTTATTTATTTATTTATTTATGATTTTATTTATTTGAGAGAGAGAGAGAGGGAGGAAGAGAGAGAGAGAGCACAGAGGGAGAAGGAGAAGCAGACTCCTCGCTGTGCAGGGATTTCCCCTGGCAGGGCTCAATCCCAGGACCCTGAGATCAAGACCTGAGCTGAAGGCAGATGCTTAACCAACTGAGCCACCCAGGCACCCGCTATTGATGTTTTAATTGGCATTTTATTCTGTGCATAGATTCCATGTACATTTTAAATTTTGATTCTTTCTTTCCCCAAAATATTTACACCTTTCTATTTATTCAATCTTATTCGTGTCTTTCAGTAGTATTTGCAAGTTTTTATTTCATAGAAATATTGTGTATATTTTAGTTTCTTTCTGAATCTCCCTTCCTTCCTTCAGTCCGTCCATATTTCTTCCTTCCTTGCTCATCTCCCTACCTCCCCCTGGGACTCTTTCTTTCTTGCCTTCTTTCCTTTCACCCTGCTTCCCTTCCTTTCTTCTTCTTTCCTCTCTCCCCTTTTCTTTCTACTTAGGATTTTGTAGACACAAGTCTACTGTATTTTAGGGTTGAATACTGAAGATTTACTAATGACAGATTTACTATTTTGTGATTTATAGGTGACTTTTTTGTCTTCCCAAAATGCTCATTCATTCATTATTGTGAAGTTCCATAACTTTATTAGGAAATGTCTTAAAGTTGTATTCTGTATAAAATGTTTCTTGAAAAATTATTTACCACTTCAGTGTATTTAATCAAGTCTTTTTTTATTTCTTAAATTATATTTGAATCCTTTTTCTGTTCTAATAATTTTTCTCCTTCCAGGATATCATTTATGTGTATTTGCATTTCTTTTTGTTTTAAAGATTTTATTTATTTATTCATGAGAGACACAGAGAGAGAGATAGAGGCAGAGACCTAGACAGAGGGAGAAGCAGGCTCCATGCAAGAAGCCCGATGTGGGACTCAATCCAGGGACTCCAGGATCATGCCCCGGGCTGAAGGCAGATGCTCAGCTGCTGAGCCACCCAGGCATCCCTATGCATTTCTTTTTAATTTAAATTCAAGTTAGCATATAATGTAGTGTTTCAGGAGTAGAATTTAATGATTCATCACTTATATATAAACACCCTGTGGTCATTACAAGTGTCCTCTTTAATGCCCATCACCCAGTTACCCCTTGCTCCCACCCATCTCCTCTCCAGCAACCCTCAGTTTGTTTCCTATATTTAAGAATCTCTTATGATTTGTCTTCCTCTCTGTTTTTATCTATTTTATTTTTCCTTCCCTTGCCTTATGTTCATCTGTTTTGTTTCTTAAATTCCATGAGTGGAATTTCATTTTTAATACAAAAATCATAATCATATGATATTTGCCTTTATCTGACTTACTTTGCTTAGCATAATACACTCTAGTTCCATCCACATTGTAGTAAATAGCAAGATTTCATTCTTTTTGATCACTAAGTAGTATTCCATTGCATATATAAAAATATTTTATTATATATTTTACATATTTATATACTTTATTTTTTATATTTTATACATACTTTATTTTATATATTATATATAATATATATACACACACACATATATATAAAATCTTTATCCATTCATCAATTGATGGACATTTGGGCTCTTTCCGTAATTTGACTATTGTTGATAGTGCTACTATAAACATTGGGATTCATGTGCCCTTGAATCACCATTTTTGTATCCTTTGGATAAATACCTCATAGTGCAATTGCTGTGTCATAGGGTAGATAAGTTTTTAACTTTTTGAGTAACCTCCATATTGTTTTTCAGAGTAGCTGCATCATTTTGCATTCCCACCAACAGTACAAAAGAGTTCCCTTTTTTCCACATCCTGTTGTTTCCTGAGTTGTTAGTTTTAGCCATTCTGACAGGTGTGAGGTGGTATCTCATTATGGTTTTTATTTCTATTTCCCTCATGATGACTCATGTCTTTTATTTATCTTACATATCTTTTACTGTCCCTTAATTTTTCAAACTGTTTTTGCTGGTTTTCATTCCCTTTGCTAGCATTTCTCAGCCCTGTACCCCTTGTCTTTTACTAGGTTATCAACAATATATATTTTCTCTTTTGCTGGTCATAGTGTACTTTTTAACAACGCTTACATATTTTTTTTTATACTTCCCCTCATACTTGGAAAACTTATTTTTCCTGAGCTACCATTATCCCATCATATATTTGTGTGTGTTTGTAACTATATCTTAGATCTTTATATAAAAAATTTTTTGAAAAAAAATTTTTTTGGATTCATGGAAATATACATTAGGATTTTTATCTGATCTGTAGAAACATTTTCTAAACTTTCTTTTTTCTTTTTTCCTCCACTTCCTCCCTGAAAATATCTCTGTAGAAAGAAAATGCTTTTTTTTTTTCTTTATGTCAAACAGAGAAAGAGAAAGGCAGAGTCACAAGCAGAGGGAGAAGCAGGCTCCATGCAGGGAGCCTGACAAGGGACTTGATCCCAGGTCTCCAGGATCACACCCCGGGCCGAAGGTGGTGCCAAACCACTCGGCCACCAGGGTTGCCCAGATAATGCTTTTTTAAATTACTTATTTTTGGGTCTTGCAATATTATAGACAGAGGAGTGTTTGTGGAAAGTTCAGGGTAGGATCCAGGAGATCAGGAACTCTTTCTGGTTTGAAATAAAGCTCTTATGACACAGGGTTTTCTGTATGTTGTGTTCCCTTACTTCTCTAAGATCAACATAGATGAGGAGCTGTAGTGATGATCATAGTTTAGTTTGTCTTCTACCTAGACTTACAGACTCCTCTCTATAATACAACATGACTGTATTTCCTCAGTTCTTGGTGGCCCTGCCACTCCATAATGCCAAATAGGGTCAAAGAAAGGGTCACTATCAAATTGGGAATCACTTCCTGTAATTCCAAATAAAGATTTATTAATTTTGATCTTTATGGTGAGAATCTAATGGGAAAAAAACGTTCTGGTCAGGTTTGCTCAAGATCAAAAACTTTAGTTGTCTTCTGTTGGAATAATCCTGCATTTCCCTTCCCTACAACATTTAAAAAAACTGTTGGATTTGTTAGCATTTCCTCAAGTGTTGTAGTTTGTGGTTACAGACGTCCATATTTTATTAAAGATGGTATTTGTATTTTTCATATTCTTATTTTTGGGATAGTGATTTTTAAGCAGTGAAGGGAGATAATTTTTTTTTATAAATTAATTTTTATTGGTGTTCAATTTACCAACATACAGAATAACACCCAGTGCTCATCCTGTCAAGTGTCCCCCTCAGTGCCCGCCACCCATTCACCCCCACCCCCCGCCCTCCTCCCGCTCCACCACCCCTAGTTCACTTCCCAGAGTTAGAAGTCTTTATGTTCTGTCTCCCTTTCTGATATTTCTCACACATTTCTTCTCCCTTCCCTTATATTCCCTTTCACTATTATTCATATTCCCCAAATGAATGAGAACATACACTGTTTGTCCTTCTCCAATTGACTTATTTCACTCAGCATAATACCCTCCAGTTCCATCCACGTTGAAGCAAATGGTGGGTATTTGTCGTTTCTAATGGCTGAGTAATATTCCATTGTATACATAAACCACATCTTCTTTATCCATTCATCTTTCGATGGGCACCGAGGCTCCTTCCACAGTTTGGCTATTGTGGACATGGCTGCTAGAAACATCGGGGTGCAGGTGTCCCGGCGTTTCATTGCATCTGAATCTTTGGGGTAAATCCCTAACAGTGCAATTGCTGGGTCATAGGGCAGGTCTATTTTTAACTCTTTGAGGAACCTCCACACAGTTTTCCAGAGTGGCTGCACCAGTTCACATTCCCACCAACAGTGTAAGAGGGTTCCCTTTTCTCCGCATCCTCTCCAACATTTGTGGTTTCCTGCCTTATTAATTTTCCCCATTCTCACTGGTGTGAGGTGGTATCTCATTGTGGTTTTGATCTGTATTTCCCTGATGGCAAGTGATGCAGAGCATTTTCTCATATGCATGTTGGCCATGTCTATGTCTTCCTCTGTGAGATTTCTCTTCATGTCTTTTGCCCATTTCATGATTGGATTGTTTGTTTCTTTGGTGTTGAGTTTAATAAGTTCTTTATAGATCTTGGAAACTAGCCCTTTATCTGATATGTTATTTGCAAATATCTTCTCCCATTCTGTAGGTTGTCTTTGAGTTTTGTTGACTGTATCCTTTGCTGTGTAAAAGCTTCTTATCTTGATGAAGTCCCAATAGTTCATTTTTGCTTTTGTTTCTTTTGCTTTCGTGGTTGTATCTTGCAAGAAGTTACTGTGGCCAAGTTCAAAAAGGGTATTGCCTGTGTTCTCCTCTAGGATTTTGATGGAATCTTGTCTCACATTTAGATCTTTCATCCATTTTGAGTTTATCTTTGTGTATGGTGCAAGAGAGTGGTCTAGTTTCATTCTTCTGCATGTGGATGTCCAATTTTCCCAGCACCATTTATTGAAGAGACTGTCTTTCTTCCAATGGAGAGTCTTTCCTCCTTTATCGAATATTAGTTGACCATAAAGTTCAGGGTCCACTTCTGGGTTCTCTATTCTGTTCCATTGATCTATGTGTCTGTTTTTGTGCCAGTACCACACTGTCTTGATGACCACAGCTTTGTAGTACAACCTGAAATCTGGCATTGTTATGCCCCCAGATATGGTTTTCTTTTTTAAAATTCCCCTGGCTGTTCGGGGTCTTTTCTGATTCCACACAAATCTTAAAATAATTTGTTCTAAGTCTCTGAAGAAAGTCCATGGTATTTTGATAGGGATTGCATTATATGTGTAAATTGCCCTGGGTAACATTGACATTTTCACAATATTAATTCTGCCAATCCATGAGCATGGAATATTTTTCCATCTCTTTGTGTCTTCCTCAATTTCTTTCAGAAGTGTTCTATAGTTTTTAGGGTATATTTTGAGAACCATTTGAATGGTAAATGGTTCTCCAAGCTTTTATTTTCAGGTTGTAGGTGTCCTTCTGTCTAAAATGAGTCTCTTGTAGACAGCAAATAGATGGGTCCTGCTTTTTTATCCAGTCTGAAACCCTGCGCCTTTTGATGGGGTCATTCAGCCCATTCACGTTCAGAGTTACTATTGACAGATATGAGTTTAGTGTCATCATGATATCTATTTAGTCCTTGTTTTTGTGGATTGTTCCACTGAACTTCTTCTTAAAGGGGAGTTTTAAGAGTCCCCCTTAAAATTTCTTGCAGAGCTGGTTTGGAGGTCACATATTCTTTCAGTTCCTGCCTGTCTTGGAAGCTCTTTATCTCTCCTTCCATTTTGAATGAGAGCCTTGCTGGATAAAGTATTCTTGGTTGCATGTTCTTCTCATTTAGG
This sequence comes from Nyctereutes procyonoides, assembly GCF_905146905.1. Taxonomy (NCBI): domain Eukaryota; kingdom Metazoa; phylum Chordata; class Mammalia; order Carnivora; family Canidae; genus Nyctereutes; species Nyctereutes procyonoides. The sequence goes on from NW_026575044.1 coordinate 612,435, forward strand.
ACCCTGAATATATCCTGCCAGCCCTTTCTGGCCTGCCACGTCTCTGTGGAGAGGTCTGCTGTTACCCTAATATTCCTCCCCATGAAAGTCAGGGACTTCTTGTTTCTTGCTGCTTTAAGGATCTTCTCTTTATCTTTGGAATTTGCAAGCTTCACTATTAGATGTCGAGGTGTTGAACGGTTTTTATTGATTTTAGGGGGGGATCTCTCTATTTCCTGGATCTGAATGCCTGTTTCCCTTTCCAGATTGGGAAAGTTTTCAGCTAGGATTTGTTCAAATACATATTCTGGCCCTCTGTCCCTTTCGGCGCCCTCGGGAACCCCAATTAAGCGTAGGTTTTTCTTCCTCAGACTGTCATTTATTTCCCTTAATCTGTCTTCATGGTCCCTTAATTGATTGTCTCTTTTTTCCTCAGTTTCCCTCTTTGCCATTAACTTGTCTTCTATGTCACTCACTCGTTCTTCCACCTCGTTAACCCTCGTCGTTAGGACTTCTAGTTTGGATTGCATCTCATTCAATTGATTTTTAATTTCTGCCTGATTGGATCTAAATTCTGCAGTCATGAAGTCTCGTGAGTCCTTAATGCTTTTTTCTAGAGCCACCAGTAGCTGTAGAATAGTGCTTCTGAATTGGCTTACTGACATTGAAGTGTAATCCAGATTTTGTAACTCTGTGGGAGAGAGGACTGTTTCTGATTCTTTCTTTTGAAGTGAGGTTTTCCTTCTAGTCATTTTGCTCAGTGCAGAGTGGCCAAAAACAAGTTGTATTGGAACACGGGGGAGTATCACTGGTCCGTCCAGCTGGTCTTCTGGGGGAGGGGCCTGCTGTGCTGATTTTCAGGTGTAAGCACTTGGGGGAGCTGCTCTGCCCCTGCCTGCTGCCGGGCTCAGTGGGGGTTGTTTACCCCATGAGGCCCCAGGAGGAACAACCCCAGTGGCTGCGGCAGCTCTGGAAGCCTGGATTCAGCCTCCGCAGGAACTACGGGGCTCTCCGTCTGCAGGGCCTGGAGGCTCCGGGGCGGGGCCGCAGATCTGCTCAGCTCGGGGCAGGAGTGTCCTTGCTGTCCTGGGCCCTCCCGGCCTCTGCCTGTCCCGGGGGAGGCCAGATCCTGGGCTGTGTCCCGGCGCCCTGTGCTCCGGGGACTGCGCTGTTGGATTCGCGCTCCTGCCCCGCAGCCCGAAGGGAGATAGTTAGTAATAGCTTGCCACTATCTTAAAATTTGAGATTCATCCTGTTGGATACACTTTGTATAATAATTTTATCACACAGCAATACTCACTGCATTATAAAATAGAACTTTGTTCTAATCACATGCATTAACTTCTATTCATAGATATCATCCTGGTAGGTGCTGTCCATCATAAAGAAAATTTTTATTTTTTAAGAAAGACTTTCAGCTGCTACCCCATTCTGTACCTTTTAAGGAAATTAGACAATGAGAATTGAATTTTCCTTACCTATTAAAATAACTGATGCTCTTCTCAGATATATTCGGGAGCTTCTCAGGAATCCCAAGGTATCAGATATCAAATTTGTAATGTAGCTTTCATGAGAAATAAGCTGAGAATAAAATGAGAGAAAATACAAATAAAATGAGGGAAAATGAGGGAATTATTGGAAAACGCACATTTGCTCCCTCTGGAGAAGCTTCCAGAAAAAAGAGCTTGGTTGCTTATACCAAATCAGGACCAATTTAAAACTAGGGGATAGAAATTTCTTTACTTTTTTTTTGTTGATGTTATTCAGTTGATTATATGATTCCCAAGCCCAACTTTGTTTTTCCAACCTTTATTTAGCATTCCTCCATTCCCAATTGTCTATCACTGCAGTTCATACTAGTTTCAGAAATGGTGGGCAAAGTAATCCCAGTTTTGCTTTTGGTGATCTGAAATGCTGTTCCTACCTTTATAAGCATCCATACATCAAAGCAGGTGAGTTGTAGAAAGAAAATTAGAAATGATCAATGTCAGAGAAGAGGAAGTAGAAAATTCAATTTTTTTCGGGTCTTAAGCCCTAACTGTAATTACTAACATGTTATCTTCACAGTCCTTCTCTGGGATCCACTCTTGTCCCTGCCAAACCTTTTCATCCCTTGGGATCTCCTTTAGAACTATTTCTGTAACTCTTATGGTAGTAAGCACTGCGGGGTTACTTACGAGATTGTTACAGATGTTGAGCACCACCAGCTCAAAATTGCAATGTTTGTCCTTGAGCAAATACACTGTTGACCAATTTAATTCTGAGGCACAGATTTTCAATGTGTATTTACATGCCTGTGAAGTAGAAAAAGATAACTGAGGATCTGTCCATCTGATGTTACATAAAACACTGCAGTTTTCTGCAAAACTAAGACAAGATTGCAGGACTCACTTTAGCTACTCTTATCTCTGTGTCCTCCAAAAACAGGATCAGAGGCACCAAGCCTCCAGGAACCATATCATTCAGTATCCATGGGTACTGACTCATATCCTTGAGTAATTCACCAAAGTGGTAAATGGCCATACTCCGAATGCCTCCATTACTCTAGAATATGCACACAGAAAAAGGCTTCATTGGAAGATATCATGAGAGTTTTTTTCTTTATGCAGTGGGAAATCTGTATCTCATTTTTGTGTATATGTTTAAATATATTTACATGTACATATATATATATTCCATGTAGATATATGTACATACATATATATTATTATTATTATCATCTATTTTTATAAAAGATTCACCTTGGTCTAAGCAGTCAGCTCTTTATTAAAAAAATAAAGATGTGCTTACCAAAATTCAGAATGTGTTATAAAAATTCCCCGTGAACAGTGTTTCTTAATTTAAGAAGGCAGTATTTAATAATGTTCTAAAAATATAAACTGGGATAATCCATATATCTTGGAAGTAATTTCTATAAAGGTACTTAAAGTATGGTAATATGGTGTATTCAAATACTGGAGGTCTTTGCAGACTGCCATTGAATACCAATGGGAGCTCTTTATATACTGGCATAGAACCAGGTTTCTAAGAGCTTGCTTATGTTAGATAGGAAAGTTATGGGATTATAAAGAGCTAGAAGAGAAAAATTGGAAGTTAGAGATTAATTTTTAAAAATATAATACGACTCTTTAGTTTTTAGGAAATGTTCATGGGTTCATTAAATTTTTTCCCTTTTTGTTCGCAGGAATATATCAGATATATTCCCAACAAAATACAAATGGCTAATATACTTTCTTATGTCCCCTGGGAAGGGACATAAGAAAGTATATCAAAGTGGATCAAAGTGAAAACCTAAAGCAGTCATCATCAAATCACGTCCTAGGCACTGGAAAGCTGATGTAAATGAGCAAAGCTGGCATTTAAACAAAGCATGGAAATGAGGGAGGCTAAGACAAAGGAAAGCTCTGACCTCTCTCAGAGAAGGCACCCAGTTCCTGCAGATTGTTGCCAAGTAGGTTTGTGGGCTCCAATATTCTCAAACCTTCTGGAATTTCATTTACAATTCAGATTTCTGTGAGAAATCTTTCAGTTTAAAAATATTGGACTTATATTATTTGAGAGTCAAACTTATGACACCTGCAAGATGCATTCATCTGTGAGCTGTTTGTATCATTGGGCTACAGTAAGATATGCTAACCATCGAAAGCCTATCTGGACTAGTGGAAAGAGCTTTAAAGTGCCCCACACCTGCTGAAATCCCAGTTTCATCCCTCAAAGATTGAGTTAAGCTTGAGCAAGTTATTATTTTTCTTTTCTTTTTAATTTTTTCTCATTTGCAATTTTATTATTTAAGATTTTATTTATTTATTTATTCATGAGAGACACACACACACAGAGGCAGAGACATAGCAGAGAGAGAAGCAGGCTCCATGCAGGGAGCCTGATGTGGGATTCCATCCCGGGACTCCAGGATCACAACCTGAGTCTAAGGGAGACGCTCAACCACTGAGCCACCCAGGCATCCCCTCATTTGCAATTTTAATCAAAGTAATGATATGGATAGCAATATTCATAGTTTTTTCATTTCTTTCTTATAAGCACCACATTTTAATATCTAAGTCATCTTTTTGGTAAATATTAAGAACTTTCCTCCAGAACAAAACAATGATATTAATTCCTCCAAACAATCAAATTTGAAGTCTACCAAAACAAAAACAAAAAACACTCCCCCCTACAAAAAAAGTATTGAAAAGCACATTCTAGGGGTTCAGTGCAAATATTTAATTAAATAATAATTAAAATAATTAAATAAATAAACAAATAAATAATTTTATTTTATTTATTATTTTTTTACATGAAAATACCAACGTTTATTCATATAAATATAAACACATTTATAAACACATTTATTTTCAAACAAAACAGTAACAAATAATTTTTCCCTGCTTTTAAGTTCTCATTCTTCAGTATATCCTGGTTTCCTTTTTCCCATTAGCCCACCACAGGCTTGTTAGATTTTACACACAATGAACATCATATATCTTCATATGGAGACAATATGGTAATGATTCACACATTTATGAGTGATACCTTTACTTCAAGACTCACTCTTTTTTCTCAGCCATAATTTTCTGTCAGCTGGAAGCAGCACACTGGTTTGCCCAAGAAATCTCTTATATGTGATAGTTCCAGGCCTAAGGGACAACCTCAAACTCTTTCTTCATGTGACCTTAAATCAGGCTCAAAGACCCATCTACAAATATGGACTTAGCAGATGTACCTTGTTTTATGTGACTAATGAAATACCTTTAAATTACAATGGAAATAAAATATCAGTAATTCTTATCAAGTGAAGAGTGGTCTTCATTAAAAATGAGTGCTCCAACTGTCTGACCTTACTACTTTGAAGTTAAGATCTTTGATAAAGTCACTGCTTCACTGATTACAAATCATCTGGTCAAAGTCACCAATGACTTTTGCTCTTTGGCTTTCAAAATGAGGCACATTATCAAGTGGTCTCATTTTTACAAAATTTATCTTATAGACAAATGCATTTTCCATGCCTTGGTCTCTGCTACTTTGACAGCCTCACTCTATGCTTTCATATATTAAAACACTTAGGCTTTTTCTTCAGAATGTGTATTCTGATGTCGGATCAGGGATGAACTCCGACTATATGCCTTCCCACATTTACTACATTCATATGGTTTCTCTGAAGAATGACTTCTCTGATGCCGAATAAGATCCGAGCCACTGCTAAATGCCTTACCACATTCATTACATTCATATGGTTTCTCTCCAGTATGACTTCTTTCATGTAGAATAAGGGATGTGCGTTGACTAAAGGCCTTCCCACATGTTTTGCACATATATGGTTTTTCTCCAGTGTGAATTCTTTCATGTTGGGCAAGGTGTGCACTCTGGCTGAAGGCCTTCCCACATTGATCACATTCATAGGGTCTGTCTTCAGTATGAATTCTCTTATGTCGAGTAAGAGATATTCGATGACTAAAGGCTTTTCCACATTCCTCACACTGATAGGGTTTTTCTCCAGTGTGAATTCTCTGATGTTCAATAAGAAATGACTGACGGCCAAAAACTTTACTACATTTATTGCATTTGAAGGGTTTCTCTTCAGAATGAATATTCTGATGTATTTTAAGGTTGGCAGTTCCAGAAAACATCTTCCCACATTCCTTACATTCAAACAATTTCTTTTTCCTTGTATGAACTTTCTGATGTAGAATAAGGGATGAATGCCGATTACAAACCTTCTCACATTTACTGCATCTATACAGTTTCTCTCCATTATGAATTCTTAGATGTAGAATTAGAGTTGAAAGCCGCCTGAAGACCTTCTCACATTTATCACATTTGTAGGGTTTCTTTGACATGTGACATCTCTGATGAAGCATAATGGATGAAATCCTATTAAAGGATTTTCCACATTCTCTGCATTTATAAGGATTCTCTAAATGATAAATTTTCTGCTGTGGACTCAGACTTATAGCCTTCTTACTTTCATGGGTTTTCTCTCCACTATGAATTCTTTTATGTATAACAAGGGCTGATTTCTTATTGAAGCCTCTCCCACATTTATTGCATTTGTGTATTTTATTTCCACTGTGAATTTTCTTATGTAGTAAAAGGGATGACATCCGAATGAAGTCTTTCCCACACTTTCCACACTGGTGGATGTTCTCAACAAAATTAATTTTCTGGCCCACAGTGAGAGGTGGGCACCAACTCAAAGGCTTCCCACAGTCTAAAGTTTCCTTTCCATTATGAACTTTCCCATGTAGAATAAGAGATGTTCTTTGAATGAAGCTTTCTCCACATTTATCACATTCATAGCTTTTTCTTCCATTGTGAATTTTCTGATGAAGAATGAGGGATGAGATCTGCCTGAAAGCTTTTCTAAAACTGCTGCATTCATAAGGCTTCTTTCCAGTATGAGATTTCTGATGAAGTTGAAGGGATAAACTCTGACCAAAGGTTTTCCCACAGTCACTACATTTTAAAGATTTCTTCCCTGAATGCACCTTCTTGGGTTTTATCAGGACTGAACTTTTCTTGCAGCTTCTCTTTCCTGTGGGAATGTTTTGTGATGCAGAAACTTGTTTCTGATAGATAGATGAAAGTTTCTGATAGATACTTTGCCCAGATTTGATGCCCAGATTTGGAGGTAACTTCTTGGTCTCACATTTAAACCCTGAGTCCAAGCCCCGGCGTTTCCTCACTGGCTCCACCACCCAAGGTGCTTTCCCTTTCTCCAATAAGGTGATCACATTTGGGCTCCGAAAGGAAAGTCCGAGAGAGACTAGGTTCTGGTAGTTCTCCAACATGACATCTTCATACAGATCCTTCTGAATGGGGCTCAGCCATTCCCACTCCTCCTGGGAGAAGTAGATGGCCAAATCCCCAAATGTCACTGGCACCTTGGACTTGGACTTCCCTCGTGCAGCAGGCATCCTTTCCTCCCCCTTGAGAGTCCAAACTTGAAGAAGGGCAGAGTGCTGAGAAGGTGGGGCGGATCACCAGTTGTTCTAAAAGGATGTAACTCAGGGATGGCCAAATAAAGTACGTGGGAAGGGGCTCCGAGCCTCCACTCTTTGAGGACCCCTGCTTATTCACCAGCCTGGAAGCTCTCTCCAAATAAATAATTTTAAAAAAAGGAAAATTTGAAGGAATTCACAATCAATTGCCTGACTCATTTTGATGTCACGTACAGCATATGAAGGTCTGGAAGGCTATTTGTAGCACACATAATTCAGGAATACTGGTCTTTAAGGTTTAGCTTTTTTCCAAACAGTGTAAAATACCCACAAGTCTAAGTTTGAAGTAACATATAGGAACTCCTTAGAGAATTTCACAGGACAATACAGATGCCTGCTCTGTTCTTCATAGAGTGGCAGGGCTTCCCTCAAACTGACAGCCTCTGTAAAATATTTCCCATCTTGTTTCAGTACTTTCACTGAGAGGTCAAGTATCAGTCTGAGAAACTGTGGGATCTTCTCCTGAAGATATGGGGATTGGAACGGTTGTCAAATCATTAATCACATAGTCAAAGTCTCTCCCTTCTTTGGTTTTTCTCTTGGATACTGGAATACAGTTTTCTATTAGAATCTAAGAGCAATCTCCTTTAAGATTGTGTAAGACATCACCACATGTTTTCTTTTTTCCATTTGTTTTTATTGAAGTTCGATTTCCCAACATATGGTATAACACCCAGTGCTTATCCCATCAAGTGCCCACCTCATTGCCCATCACCCAGTTACCCCAAAGCCCTGCCAACCTCTCCTTCCTCAACCCTTTGTTCCTTTCCCAGTTAGGAGTCTCCCATGGTTTGTCTCCCTCTCTAATTTTTCCCACTCATGTACTTCTTACATTGATCCTTCTGAGCAATCTCTACCATAGTGACCATCTTTGGTTTTGGTTTGACTATTTCATCTAATATGCCCCATTTCTGCCCCCCGGGAATCAGTGCCTCTTTGCCACTTTAGTCTTTTCCCACTGCCCAGATGGCCTGGGTATACCCAAATCACTCTCTGCCAGAGTAACATCCCCACTAAGGATGAGGAGATTTCCAAATTGCTTCAATCGTAGGATTCTAATGTTTTCATAAGGAGATTCTCCATCATACACCACTTCATCTATGTCTTATTCAACCAGGTGACCATCAGTGGTGGGCCAGAATCTCTAGATCGCTGCTCCTCGAACCGCTTCACCCGTCCACTACTGTCTTGACTCAATTCTTTCATTCTTTCTTCTGTGTTTTCAAAAGACTTGGTGATAACTCTGAAGGTCTGACAGTATCAATCCTTGTAGGTAAATTCTCAAATTAGTAAAGCTGCCATTTTTGTTTATGTAGGTCTCTAAATAACTGTGGTCTTGCCAGGTGTATACTGACTCCGTCATACCTTACTCCTGGAAAATGGACTGGCGGCCTTTTGGAATGGTTTCACCATCAGCTTTAGTGTAGAGCTTGAAGTCCATCGTGTATGCGGTGCTAGTGCTCTAGGGTGGCAAAGTCCTTTGTGGCGCCTGAGGGAGGCCGCTGCCAGAGACTGGAGGCTGCATGTCTATCATTTGTTTTTCTTTTCATATGAAAAAAACACAGTATTATAGTTTCATTAATAGCCTAATATTTTTCAAACACTCTACCTCCAAGGAATGACTTAAGGTAAATTGATATTTGGTAATTTTCTCTTCTCTCTGATTTTGTTTCTTTTCATTTGGTGTGGTTTGATTATTTATTGAGTTTAGTTTATGTTTTCTTTCCCCTAAGTGATTTCCTTTTGAAAATAATTTTTTACATGGATATTCTAACTACTTCTTAGCTGTATGAACTTGGCCAAATATTCACTTCTCTTTGCTTCATTTTCTTTGTATGTAAACTGGATGATAGTAATAGACTTGTTTAGAGAATTATGTGAGATAGTGCATGTAAGTTCCTTAGAATAGTGACTAGTCCTTAGTAAATGCTCAATAAATCCAGCCACCATTATTATTACTATTATCATTACATCCTTTTGAAAATAATTCTTACCATTAAATTATTTCTTTCTATAGCTTAATAATATTGTGCCCCTCTTCAATGAATTCTGAATAATTAAGTACCTACAAATTTGGGGAAAATAATTTGGTATAAAATAATTCTCTGATTCACAAACAATTCACTATAGAATTCTTTAAAAATAAATATTCCTGGGCAGCCCCAGTAGCTTAGCAGTTTAGTGCCACCTTTAGCCCAGGGTGTGATCCTGGAGTCTCAGCATCAAGTCCCTCGTCAGGCTCCCTGCATGCAGCCTGCTTCTTCCTCAGCCTGTGTCTCTGCCTCTCTCTCTCTCTCTCTGTCTCTCATGAATAAATGAATAAAATCCTTTAAAAAAATAAATAAATATTCCATATGGCATACCAAAGTGTCTTTGCTTATTAAAATATGTTACTATCAGCCAACATTTCTGGAATACATTCACCATATAAAACATGTGTTCAAAATCCACAACTTTTTGATGAAAGACCTTTTAATTCGAGTTTTATAGGATAATAACAAACACTTTGGGGGCATTACACAAGTCATCTCTAATGCCCATAATATAATATAACTGCTACTCTATTTTATAGGTGGGAAGACTGAAGCAGTAAGAAACTGAATCACTTGCTTTAGATTTTGCAGCTAAGAGGAGCCAGAATAGGGATTTGAACCCAGGCAGTCCAGATCTAGGGTTAGGTAAATTTAGCCCCTAAGCTACAATTCCCCTTTCACCCAAAGAGAGAGGCTACTCTTTGATTCTCCTTTCTCATGGACAAACTTTTCTAGGTTCTCATAGAATAGTTATGTGTGTGTGTGTGTGTGTGCATATGTGTATAAATATATAGACAGTACTTATTTGACTAATATTGCCTCTGGAGAAGAAATGGTAGCTCTGAACAAAATAACTATCCTCTGTTGATTTATTCTGAAATGTAGTATCATTGCTTCAGCTGGGGCTTCAGATTAACTATAAAACTTAATAATTTTACATATCTAATTGTAGTAACTCACATGATCCATCAGAGGATAGTAGCTGGAAGCAATTCTAGTAGACAAAGAGGAATAGGTAACCTTGTTCAGTTTTCCTAAAAGTTTTCGAAGGGTGAGTAAGGCCCAAATTATAACAGTCTTGTCTTTTGAAAGGAAGGCATCTAAGATGGCTATTAATAAGCTGCGGACATTTTCTACCTATATATAAAAGAGGAAAATAGTTGGATTTTGGAATGAGGAAACTTGAGGTAGCAGTTGGCACACACACGTCTGAGTTTGGGCAGCGTGCAGTTTTGTGCTCGGCTTCTCTCTCAGAAATCAATTGTCAAGAATTTTGTAAGCTGATTGTTAGAACAGACTGACTTATAGAGAACAAACCAATGGCTGCCAGAGGGGAGGTGGGTGGGGGATGGGTGAAACAGGTGAAGGGGATTAAGAGTTGGCTTATCTTGAGGAGCCTTGAGGAATATATAGAATTGTTGAGTCACTACATGGTATGCCTGAAACTAATATAACACTTTAGGTTAACTACACTGGAGTTAAAATGAAAAAGTCACCATTAAAAATAAGTTTTAGAAGTCTAGAAAGAAATAAAACAAAGTAATAAATATTCAAAACTTGTCAGTTCCTATTTCTTTTGCTCCATTTTACTCTTATATACCCTTGTGGTTATTTACATGTATTATATCTGTATCGCAAGAATAGTACATAGTAATGCACTACCATGAATCTCTCCCCAGTTCTATGTTTAATGATGTCCCTTTGATAGCTTGAAACCAGCCATGATGAGAATACACCAGAGCAATTAGTATTATTTCCAGACAGCTAGGTGTTAAGCATTCACCAGCACACCACAAGCAGTATAATCTCTAAACCAGGTGTTGGTGACTTGTGTGAACTTGAGAGCCAGGTCATGGCAGTCAATTGCAGATCAGAGACAACAGAATATAAAGCAAGGTGAAAAGGAGACACCAAAGAAGAGAAGAAAAGGATGGAAAGAAAAGAAGTAAAAGAAATAAACAAATACTATTTGCCAAAATAGTAGCCAGAGGCCTTCTGTCTGGCTGAAAATTTGTTTTTACCAATAGATAGTATGTGACCTCAACCCAGATCACTGTTGCTCTTTTACTCTCCTAAGTAAACTTGACACAGAATCTTCTTTCAGTTGTTAATGACATTGGGAAGAACACTAGACAATGCAATAAATAACTCTTATTACTAAAAGAATGTACACTGACTTCTGTGATTTATTTAAAGCAAGCGGACAATGGCTCATTTCATTCTAAATGCAAAATGGGTGCCCAGTGATAGGCTTTGAGCTTTCAGAAACAATGCTTAATAGATAAACAAGGATTTATTATTAAATTTATTAATTCAACAATGATTGGAATCAGCATAACTCCATTATGTAAATTATGCTGGGACAGGTGAAATAGGTGATGGGGATTAAGGAGGGCACTAGTGATGAGCATGTGTGATGTATGAAAGTGTTGAATCACTAAATTAGTTTCACCTGAAACTAATATTACACTGTATGCTAATTAATTGGACTTTAAATCAAAGGTTTTAAAAAAAGAATTTATTAGAGAATTATAAAACATGCTTAGATTCAGTCTTCTTGGAAGTCAAGAAGTATTCACATCACTCACTAGGCAAGAGAGTAAGACAGTGGTTCTCAAGTTTGAATATTAGAATCACCTGAAGGACTTTCAAAAACACAAGTTGGTGGGCCCCATCTCCATGATTTCTGATTCCACAGACCTGGGGTAGGTTCTGACAATTTATATTTCTAGCAAGTTTCTGGGAGATGCTAATACTGCTGGTTCAAGTATCATAGACAGAGAACTATTGATCTAAAGTATTGTATAAGCAAATGCTCATAGTGGGTGTGGCGCTGAGAAAGATGGGATTGCCAAATCAGAATATTCAGCAGAATTTGACTTGAGCTGATAAAGGAGACAAATGTGAATATGTTTGAGCAGAGGAGGAACATGCTCTGAGTGGAAGAAAAAGCTTGAGCAAGTGCTCTGGGATAGGAATTAATGTGTCAGATGTGTATGTTGGAGGGGAAATTAACTTATGTGTGTTGTTTAGACTCTAAGCAGAGTTTGTGTAGGGCAATGGTGGTCCGTTCCAGGGGCAATGAATGATTTTCTAGGAAGAATATAAACACACAGTGATTAATCTACTGAATCTACTTACCACACCTTTCATTCAACCAGTTTTCTTTCTTTTTTTTTTTAAGATTTTATTTATTTATTCATGAGAATACACAGAGAGGAGAGAGAGAGAGAGAGAGGCAGAGACACAGGCAGAGGAAGAAGCAGGCTCCATGCAGGGGGCCTGACATGGGACTCCATCCCAGTCTCCAGGATCACGCCCTGGGCTGAAGGCAGCACTAAACCGCTGAGCCACCTGGGCTGCCCTTCAACCAGTTTTTTTATTGATAAAACATCAGGATTTGTAATTGTTTTAGCCTTAGAGAAACTGAGAAATATCAATGTTTTAACAGTAAGGATCTTGAGCACTATCAAATCTCAGATTGCCTTTGATGTGATGGCATTCACAAATCACACACTCACGTGCCTTATTGATAACTGGCGCCATACTGGCAATTTTCTTAAGGCTCAGCTTGCTAACTGCAGGATTGGGATCATTGACCCAGTTTCTGAAGAGAACCAAAAATTCTTCTGGGAATGGGTCTTTGAAGAAGTTATTCAGAAGCTGAAAGAAGAGAGTCAATATGTTTATAAGCAGAGTAAAGGCCGATGCACAATTTCTACTTCAGTCATAAAAATTATATGTATCATACCCATATTTCCTGTATTCTCTGGAAGGAGAAGTAGCAGTCATAATAGGAAATACATGCATATATATCTGTATATATCTACAGTTGACCCTTGAACAACACAAGGTTTGAACTGCATGGGTCTACTTATATGAGGATATTTTATACCACAATATTGTAAATGTATTACTCTTCCTCTGATTTTTTAAAGTAACATTTTCTTTTCTCTAGCTTACTTTGTTGTAAGAATACAATATATAATACATGTAACATACAGAATATGTGTTTATGTTGTTAGTAGTTAGGCTTTTGGGGAGTTAAAAGTTATATGAGGATTTTTGGTGGCATGGGAGTCAGTACCCCAACTCCTATTGTTAGCAGTTAAGTATATACTTAAAAATTGTTTTTTTTCTCTCCATTGCTGGAAACTTAGTGACTCAATTTAAATTACCTCCTTCTCCCAGAGTATAGTTGGGTGGGTGAGTTCCTTGGCAGTGAATGTTTATGTACTAGAAGGCTATGCCTACTATGGGCCAGGCATTATGCTAGTAAATGGGAATATAGTAGTAAGCAAAACAGTCCCAATCCATAATCTTGTGGGGTTTATAGACTAGCAAGAAAGACTGATACTATACAATGATTCTATACTATACTATACTAATGAAAAGAGAGTTGCTAATTGTGATTGGTACTAGGCAGGGCAGATGGGCCATGATGTGGAGGCCAGGTTATGGAGTTTTAGTCTTTCACAGCTAATACTCAAAATGAAGATGTGGTTACTATGAGCTTTTTATGAATCTAGTAACTAGCAGCCAAAATATACATATTTTTAAAATGTCTTAGAAACACAAGTGAAAGTTTTATAAAAAAAAAGATTTCAATAATTTAAAATATCATGAAGACAGAACAAGTACACAGAAAAATAGAGAGCAAGGAAGCAAAAGTGAGAGGGGAGGACAAATCATATATCCTTTTCAACATTCCAAACAACTTTCACAAAAATTAATCAATAAGTTCCCTAAAGTTATCTTTAGAGAAGATCATAAAAAGATTTTTTTGAAATCAAAAAAGGATTTTGATCAAAGATAAAAAAATCAATAACTTCCCTAAAGCAAATAATTTAAAAAGCACCTTTAAAATATCATGGTGTTGGGAAGCCCGAGTAGCTCAGCGGTTTAGCACCGCCTTCAGCCCAGGGTGTGATCCTGGAGTTCTGGGATTGAGTCCTGCATTGGGCTCCCTGCATCGAGCCTGCTTCTCCCTCTGCCTCTCTCTCTCTGTGTGTCTGTCATGAATAAATAAATGAAATCTTAAAAAAAAAAAAAATCATGGTGTATATAATAAAAGAAGAAACCAAAAAGAAAATTTAAGTGGAAAAAGGAAAGTCTATAAGCCCTAACTTAAGAGAATTCTCCTCTATTTTGTAGATCAAAATTATAAACCACAGAGGAAATCAAACATACAAAAAAAATTACTGCAGAACAATAAAAATAAAATAGATGTTTACACTGTGGTTAGAAGTAAATGCATAACTTGACTTTATTTAAAAGTAAATGTTAAAAATGAATAAATTATTTATTTCCTGAAATTGCAAGAAATAAAACATCATAAGAAATGAGATCATGTTAAAGAAAATTGGTATAAAAAATAATAAAAGTAGAAACAGAGGTTATATAAAAAAAAAAAAAGAAAGAAACAGAGGTTATGGACTTGGGAAACAGAAAAAACATGGAATTTATAAGTCTAATGCCTGTGCTTAGAAAAAGAAAAGCATGCAAATAGACCAATTTTGATCAACATAATACAAAAAAGTAGAAATAAAATGAGCAGTGAGTAAAAGGGTGTGAAAGAGGTTAAAAAGTTTACAAGAATGTTGGATACTTGTCATTTGGATCTTTTAGGGCTGCTTTTCTATATTACACATGCCAGGACTTTGTCCCAATCATGAGGCAAAGAAAATTAGATAATTGAAATCGATTAGGAACAATGGAAGACTGATCATCATTGCTATGTTATTTCCAAATATTATCAAACTTAGTTTTTTTTGAGTGATCACCACACATCAAAACGTAAAGGCATATTTTCCATTTAGAACTAGTTACTAATCTGTGGGTGATAATTTAGTACTATGTGAATATCCTTTTCCAACAATCTTTTACTCAATGGTTTTAAAATCTGTTGATAATTTTTTTTATTTAGTTATCACACTGGGACTTGCATGGTAGTGTTCCATGTCTAGCCTTCCCTCTATGTTTACTGGCTGGCTTCTGTTTCTTGGTCTCTCTCTCTTCTAGCTCTCCAAATTTGAGTCTCAGCAAGAACTCAAGCATTAAAAATTTTTTTTCCAAACTATTACAATTATTTGCAGTTATCCCTTCTTTTGATACTAAAATTTGGCCAATAGGAGCCCCTTCAACTTGGTTCTCGTGTCCTTTTGACATGACCCATCTATCTCTGAACACCTTTTTGCTTGTGGAAAAACTAGATGGCCTAGGCTTATCTTATATTTTTCTTGCCCTTGAAATGAGCCATTTCTTCAAGGGTACAAGGTTCCTTTTAGCAAGTAATGATATTTGGCAACCATTTAGAAATAAGTATGAGAATGTATTAATTTTTATTGGAATATCGTGCCTTCTTGGCCTTTACTTGAACTAAGAGTTATTTTTTTTTTAGTCATGAGTTATTTTTGACAATGTTGATATATTCAATTCAAATTTAATATATCAGAGTTCATATTAACTTTTTACAGTTTTATGTTTGCCTCATCTTTCTTTTGCTTGGAAAATCTTGGTGCCAATAGTATTAATATATTTGCTTGTCTGCTTTCTGTTATATAAAGCATGCTATAGTCTTAGAATTATGTCATCAATATACAATATCCATAAAACTCCTCAGTAAAAGGGGGGGATTTTTTTGTAGATTTTTTTAATCCTTAGACTATTTTTCACTAAGGATATATATAGTCAAAGCACTATGTTCATAAGCTACTTGATATCCTTCACAAATGTGTGTGTGTGTGTGTTTATATTTGAGGGAGAGACATAGATAGGGAACCATCCAATTCACTGAAAAAAACACTAAGGTCATAAATAAATGGACAAAGGAGAGGTCAAACTATTCACAAAATGGAACTTTAAAGGCTGTGGCAAAAATATACAATTCAGGAAAATAATTTGACCTGAGGTAATGATATGTTATCTATTGTTTTTCATACATCAGGATCATATACCTGGAGAACTCAAGAATTAACAAAAATATTATTATAATTATTATTAGAGCACAAAATGTCCCATTTAAGATAATACAGTTTAATTTTCCTGAACATCCAGCAATAATGAGCTTGAAAATGGAATGAAAAAGACCATATTTGGGGAAACAGTATGGAGATTCCTCAGAAAATTAAAAATAGAAATATCATATGATTCAATAATTCCATTACTGGGCATTTATCTGAAGGAAACAAAAACACTAATTCATTTTTAAAACTTAAATTCAATTAACATATTACTAGTTTCAGAGGTAGAGGTCAGTGATTCATCAGTCTTATATAACACCCAGTGCTCATTACATCACGTGCCCTCCTTTATGTCCTGCCCCCTCCCCCCTCCCCTCCAGTGACCCTCAGTTTGTTTCCTATAATTTAGTTTCTTATGGATTTATTCCTTCTCTGATTTCATCTTGTTTTATTTTGTTCTCTCTTCCACTATGATCCTCTGGTTTCTTTCTTAAATTCCACATGTGAGTGAGATCATATGATAATTGTCTTTCTCTGACTGACTTATTTTGTTTGCATAATACTCTGGTTCCATCTGCACATAGTCGCAAATGTCAAGATTTCATTTTTTGATAGCTGAGTAATATTCCATGTGTACATATATCACACCTTTATCCATTCATCTGTCAATTGACATCTGGGCTTCCCACAGTTTGGTTATAATGGTCATTGCTGTTATAAATATTGGGGTGCAGGTGCCCCTTCAGATCACTGCACTTGTATCTTTGGGGTAAATACCTACCAGTGCAATTCCTGGATCAAAGGATAGTTCTATTTTCAGCTTTTTGAGGAACCTCCATACTGTTTTCCAAGGTGGCAGCACCAGCTTGCATTCCCACCAATACATGTACCCTTGTTCATAGCAGCATTATTTATAATTGCCAAGATAAGGAAGCAACCCAAGTACTCATCTACAGTTGAAAAGGTAAAGAAATTGTGGTATGCATGTACAGTGGAATATTATTCAGCCATAAAAAGATAAGATCATGTCATTTGCAACAACATGAATGAACCTAGAGGGTATAATGCTGAGTGAAGTCAGACAGAGAAAGACAAATATCATATTTTCACTCATAACTGAAATCTAAAAACCGAAACAAATGAATAAACAAATAAAAAGCAAAATCAGATTCATAAATGCAGAGAACAAATCGATGATTGCCAGAAAGAAGAGGGGTAAAGGGATGGGCAAAGTGGGTAAAGGAGAGCGAGAGTTACAAGCTTCCAATTATGGAATGGATAAGTCATGGAAATAAAAGGTGCAGCACTGGGAATATAGTCAAGGGTATTGTAATAGTGTTGTGCAGTGACAGATGGTAGCTGCACTGTGGTGAGCACAGCATAATGTATGGAGTTGTTGAATCACTATACTGTATACCTATTACTACTGTAATATTGTGTGGGAGCTATCCCAACAAAACAAAACAAACATGAAAACCTATACCAATACTGATACGTAATAAAGATAAATTTGAGAACCCCCCCAAAAGAATACATTTGCAATAACAGTTTAAAATAATAAAAACTAATTAATAATCCCCAAATTAATATGTAACATTTATATGAATATGACAAAATATTAAATTAAAAAAGAAGTGAAAACATAAAAATACAAGACATTCCTGAGAAGCTTATAGCTTTAACTGCAATCATAGTTTCAGTGAAAGGTTTTTTTCTTTTAAACCTGGCAAAATTATTTTAAAATGCGGCTAGGAGGATAAACATGTAGGAAAGACTAAAGGTATTTTGAAGAGAGTTGAGGGAAAGGTGCTTTGCAAGGTATTAACATTTTTTGCAAACTGCAATAATTCAAGTGTGATACTTCCACTGGAATGAAAAAATAAATGGAACCTAACGGTATAATCAAGGGCAGATCCTAGTGTGGGTGTGTGTTTGCATGTTCGTATATGAAACTAATAATAAAGGTAGTGTCACCAGTGGGTAGTGAATTTAAGGCTTACTAATTAAATGATGCTGGGAGAGGAAGTTAATTATTTAATGAAAACTTTAGTTTCAGTGAAAGACTACGGTGTACCTCATGATATAACATGCAAATGTCATAGGAAACAACATTACATGTAAGAATTTATTTAAAAATGTATAAATATGAATGCATTATAAATGAATATTTATCAACTCTTCGGCCATAGTTGATTTTTTAATGCTAAATTTTTATGAAAAAAGATCACATTCCATAAAAAAAATTAAAAGGCAAACAAAAGACTGGGTACTGATTCTCAACAGGCATTATAAACAAAGGTATAATGTACTTAATATCCTTCACAAATTTCTGTATGTGTGTGTGAGAGAGAAAAACACTATAATAAGCAAATGGGCAAAAAAAAGATCAAATTGCTTAGATTATGGAAATCTAATTTATGAATAATTATATTTTTAAAATGTTCAACCTCCCTGAAAATGTAAAAAATTAAGGACAGATCAAATCACCCACAAGACATCACATCTACCTCTCAAACTGAAAGCTCATCAATAGTGGCAAGAGTGCAGTGGGGTGAGTGCTCTTGTGAACTGCATAGGGAGTGCTGGTTGGCTCTACCTTACTGAAATCAGTCTGGCAATAAAAATCCTTAGCCCTGAGAATATTTATGCTCTTTAGTTATTATTTCAGATTCTTGGAATCTATTAGAGCATTAGACTGTATTATCTAAGTGTGGATAGTGTGATATTTCCCTATTAGAGGGAAATAATCTAAAATAATAAAAGAAAGATTTAGGCACAAAGATGTAAACTCTACTGTTACTTATATCAGTAGAAAACTAGAAAAAACACATCTAAATACATGGCATAAGCATCGATAGTACTATGTTGACTATTGCTGGCTAACAAGACTAAACTGAGGTAAAATACATAGGTTGTGTGCTTAGAACATCTAAAGGCCAAGTGAGGGGATCCCTGGGTGGCTCAGCGGTTTGGTGCCTGCCTTTCACCAGGGAGTGATCCTGGAGTCCCAGGATCGAGTCCTGTGTCGGGCTCCAGGCATGGAGCCTACTTCTCCCTCTGCCTGTGTCTCTGCCTCTCTCTCTCTCTATCATGAATAAATAAGTAAAATCTTTAAAAAATATATTAAAAAAATAAAGGCCAAGTGACCTTATGGAGAACTGAGCCATTGAGGATTGCCCAGATGCTCCACTTAGAGAAAGTAGTGGAACAAGGTGGTCATCGCTCAGTTTTTAGAAGGACAGGTATGCCACTCTTCAAGAGCAGGAAGCACTACATTCATGTTAAGAGAGGCAATTAGGGTTCATAAAACATCATCTTTCACAGTAATAATGCCTATGTAAATCTTATGTCCTTTGTAAATTCTTTTGAATGTATCATTTTATGGGAGCAATTATGCACGTCATATTAAGACCTGTTTAATGTTTGTATATAGTTAAAGGGCAATATAATGAAAAAATAGTGCATAACATAATAAAAATAATGAGATTCAAATGGATTAGGCAGGTTTGGAAACATTAGTGACTTGCTAGTGCAGATATTGGTTAAACTAAGTCATGTATCTTTCTGAAAACTCTAGAAGTAAGTAGTGTAGTGAATGGGTCAGTCTTTTATAGTTTATTAGTTGTTTCACTGACTATGATGTTTCAAATTATGCCAAATTTTTTAGAATATTTGGCATGGCACTTTAGATTGATACTTTATGATATATTACCTCTATGGAAAGATTCTTATTTGACTCAGAGAATTTCAACTTATAAAACTTTCTACATTCCTTATGTAAGGAAAAGGACTTCCTCAATTTGCTTGGCTCTAGTATAGCATTCTAATATATGGTGTAATATTCATATAAACATTGCTGTAGTTCTATATCTTAATTTTACTCCATTATTTGGACCATTCCTTTTTCTTCCCCTAGTCTGATATATCATTCAGATCCCAGATGTTACCTATTATCTTTAAGTAAACTTTAGGTATACTTGGAGTATTCCTTGATTTATTTTAACAAGCATGTAGATATACATGAACTGGTATTAAATAATTAGTGTTCGTGCAAATCCACATCCAGGACATGACAAAAGTTATTTTTCACTTTCTCAACTCTTGATAAGAGTTAATATTAAGAGAGGGAGATAAAAGATTGGAGGGTGGACTTAAGTTTGGATAAGGAATGAGAACCTGGTTGTTTGCAGTCTTCCAATAAAACTCACTTCAGTGAAGAATATTACTATGATGACACTGTCTTCTGACCGTCTAGGACCTTCCACTGAGAGCTTGTAGAGATAATGCAAGGTCTCTGGAAACTGTGGGAAGTTATAGTCACTGAGAGTTCTGTAAAGGAGAATAAGGCACTGAATTAGCAAAGAAGATAAAAGATCTTCCTGCATTAGCAGCTGCTAATGGTCGTAAAGAGAGAATCATTATCCTCATATTTTGTACCACCCAGATAAATAGATATTTTCTAATATTCCCTAACTCAAGGTAAACTGTTGCCGCATTCTGATTCTATTCAGACTCCAGACTCTATTATATAGACTTGGATCACTGATTATATCTCTTTCCTTAATATCACTCCTCTCTCCTATCTTTCCTTTCCTGTGCTCCACAACAGAATGCCTTGTAATACCATAAGCTCTTGCCTGACCAAGGAGAGAAAATAAATAGTGCAAAATAAGTATCTTGGCAAACCAAGATGGCTGCATAGATCACCATCATGGTTTTAGACCAAGTCTTTCCTTTGAATGATATAATGGAAAAGAGAGTTTGGGACTATCCTATGTTACTCAGGAGAATTAATGAGTTCTGATTCACTAAGCCACTCTGGGAAATGGCCAGTCTCACAGTTGTCCTGACACGCTGGCCTGGATCAGATGGCTAGTGGCAGGACTGGAAAAGCTGATGTGACAGATTTCATTTTAAGACTCTAGGTTGGTATTTTAAACCAATTCTTCTCAGATTTTAATGTGTGTACAAATTACCCAGGGATCTTGCTAAAGTGCAGATTCTGATTCAGTGGGACTGGAGTGGGCCATGAGATTCTATTTGCCTTCTATTTTTAACTTCTAGATGATGTTGTTACTGCTGGTCTGAGGACCATATTTTAAGTAAGAAGATCCAAAGGTACTAAGGATATTGTGACTCTTAACTAGTGGCCATTTGTGGGGTGCAGATGTACCATACTTTTATAAAATAAGATGTTCCTGAAATCTGTGTGTGTTAGTTGCCACTTGAAATGCATGAGGGGCCCAGAGACCATATAGACTGTACTTTCTGCATTGGTCACAACTTCAAATGGCCTATTATGTTGTCAAGTCTGTGTATCTCGATTCTTCATCAGAAAATCTAATCCCTATAATCAGAAACTTGCCATTTGGTAAGGAGTTAATTAGAAAAACAAACAAACAAATCTTTTCTACTACAAGAAAAATAAAAGTTCTCTTTCAATATACTTTTCAAATTTATTTGTCTCATTGCAAACAGATTTTTATTGAACCTCTTTAAAGCGGGAACACATCTATAACTGTCTGATACCTACAAAGCAGGAATAAGCTAACAGCAGAGGAAAGAAAAAGCAGATTTACCTCTAGTTCTCCATATTTGAAAGAGAAACCTGTTCTTTGGAGGGAGGAAAATTGGGCATCTGTATCAAGTAGGAGGACAAAGAAAGAGAAAACTATCCCAGTAGTAATAAATCCCTAAAATAAGGGAAGAACTAGAAATCAAATGGCAATTCAGATCATTAGAAGAGAGAGGGAAGTTGGAGTGGATATTGACTGTGTTCACACATGGCTCAAGAAAATTGGAGAAGGTGAGACAGACAGTGAACCCCATGCAGAGCCCCTCTTCTTACTTGGCAATAAGATAAACCCCGTGATGGTGAAACAGCACTTGGGAAAACTGGTTCCAGCACTTCTTTTTCTTTAGAGCCATATCCACCTTTTGCAGTCCAGAACAATTCAGCAGAACTCTCAGGGCATCCCGGGCATAGCTAAGGCCCCAAAGAAGAGCAGAGTCACACTTGACAGTGGCCTTTATGTCACTAAGTACGTGAGACCTGCCTTTTCATTTCATCTTGGGCAGGATGCTGGTTTGGGGGAAGGGAATGTTTCAAAGGAAAACAACTTTCAATGCTCTTCATCTTCCCTGGTCAACAATACATAGGATTTAGGGTTCAACTGAAATGGTACCGTGTAAAACCTAAGATTAATCATTGATCAGCTTATTAGTTTATGAGCATAAAGCTTATTAAAAGATGTTAAATGATGTGATAATTTGCTAAAAGTGCCTGCTGCTTTTCTTTTTTGGATGCTTTAAATAAATAGATATATTCTCATCTGTGTGGGATGATTTGATGTGTGTCTACTTGAAAGACAGAGAATGGATTAAATATCTTAATGGTATGGATTGTGCTTTGGAGTTCTGCTCAGCTTAGAAGTCCACCCCTGATGAAGGCAAATAGCAGGCAGTGGGTCCAGATTTCTCCGGAGGACAGCAAAGCTAACTATACTGTTTTGGGTGAAAGGAGAGAGCTGAATCTTGCCTTATGTGGACAGAATGACTGTGTGCCATCTTAAGCCCACAGATTACATCATCAACCACAAAACAACTTTGAAGTTCCCAGAGGACATTTGTAAACATTATTTTAATCTCTCACACACAATTACCCAGAGAAATCACTGTCAGACAGTAGGTGGCAGAGCTAGCATGTGTCTGGCTTTGGATCTAATGCTCCGGCCAGCTCTCTCTCCCCTTGGTAGCCTCCCTCTGGCAAGAATAAACCATGTTCTGTGGGAGTGGTTCTTTGTACGCTCTGCACACACTCAGGGAAGGTCCTAGCTAACTTATTGCTACTTAGGGGTTCTAAAGGCCTTCCACCCTGCAGAGGAAAGAAAACTGTAATAAACGAATGCATTGCATATAATTATAAAGAGTTCCACATGAAGCCAAGGGACTAGAAATAGTTGACAGCTAGAAGCTTATTTCTTATTGAAATTAAAATAACTGATATGATCTCACAACAGCCTGTCCTTAATCATCAGTCTCAGGTCACTGCTGTAGAAGAGTTGAAGCATGAGAGCCATCAAGAGCTGGGGGAAAAATTGGGCCACTGCTCTCTTGTAAGAACTAATAGGCAGCAATGTGCACAGAGCCTGGGATGCCTATAAGAGAAGGAAAAAGAAGTCAATGAAGGAGCCACCTGTCTCTAAACCCTGTCAGTCTTAGTGAAATGGGGAAGGAGGAATTGCAATCCCTTTGCAATTCCTCCTGGAAGGAAGCCTCTACTGTGAATGTGTATTCATTCATTCATTCTGTAACTGTGACTAAGTCCATTTTGAACCAGGAACAGTGCCCAGTATTCTATGGCAATAAGCTCCCAAAGCACTATCAACAACTCTTGGCTGCCAAACCAGTGGGAAGCGAGCTAGTTCTAAAGGACAGTATACATCCCAATGTCCCCTTCATATGTGGCCATGAAGAATAGTCCTACCAATAACCCAGGTCCTCCCTATGCTTGAACAATTCAGGCCAGTGAGATATTTAAGAGGAGGCAGGCTAGATCACTAACAATCATTTGGTCCACTGACCACTTCAACACCCACCCACCACATCAGAGAAACACATCTGACCACCTCACATTTGTGGAACACTACCCATTTTCTTCCTATTATATCTCTGTAAGACTAGAATTTACTTCCAGAAGCAGTGATTTTAGTCCTCAGGAAATATGAAATGGTGGGCACAAATGACATTAGGCCTTCACATACCTATAAAAGTCTATAAGGTCCATCTGGTGGCTACTCTCTGACACCATCTCTGAACTTCCTTCCTTGTTCCATTCTCTTCTTTTGGTTTCCTTGTAGTCGCTGATGTAGCAGGCAAGTTCCCATCATTGCAGAGCTTTTGTCCTTCTCTCTGTCTGGAACTCTCTTGCCCAGATATTTGCAAGGACCACTCCTTTATTCTCTGACTGGATGTTGCCTCAGCAGAGAGGCCTTCCTTGACCAACTTTCCTAAATCCTCCCTGCCACTTCCTTTTCTCCACATCACTTCTCAGCTTTATATCATCTGACACATGACACATTTTTTTTTGTTTGTTTACTGTGTCTTTTACCAGAATGTAAGCTTTCTGATCAGGGTATGGCATATAGTAGGCACTCAATAAGTATGAATGAATGAAAGCAATAAGAATGAATGGATGAAAGCAGAACAGTGTCAAGAAGTATGACTGATTCTGTGGGTAGATAGGGGTTTTCATGATCAGAAAAACACCAGGACAGAGAAACACTCATGGTATTACTTACCGCTACAGGCATCATATTAGTAGTATCTAGGGAGAAACGTCTTCTTTCCATTAGGCTGTCCTGCATTTCTCCAGGCTTTCCTTTCAGTATCAACAAGATTGTCTTCAGCACATGAGGGGCCATCCTTGACTCAGAGCCTGCTGCCTGCCACATCAGTATCAAAGTGCTGCAAACACAGTCCCCGCACCCCCCCGTCCCACATAGTGAGAATCAGGTTATTAATTTCCTACTTATACTGTGTTGTGAATTGGGAAAAGTCTTGATTTTACATGTTTATGTAGCACAGAAATTGCAGACAAGTCTAAACCAAACTGATATGCTCATTTCCAAATAATCCCATTAATCTCTTGTCCTTGAAAACAGAGGAAGAATTTAGATGAGATCTTACAGAAAATACAGTCTGCAAGTCTGCAAGTTCATTTCTTAGCACATTTAAATATCTGTCCAGGTCACTGTCAAGAATGGGTAAGTTTTCTCCATTCCAAGATCTGATCTTCCCACCTTATGACCTTTTTCACCAAGGAATAATAAAATATTTAAAAACTGGTATAGTAATACAGATTAATATATAAATACATATATCAACTTAAAAAAACCAAATAGGTAGAAATACTAAGCAAAAAATTAACTATATAAATTTAAAAATTAGAAAATTAATTTAAATTGAACTCAGATGAGTGGTCCCTTTTGCGAACTGTCACACATTTAATTAGTGACACTGATGTTACTAGAATCCTGGCTTCTCAACCTCCAGTCCCCTAGCTCCTTTCTATATATCTGGCCACTCTTTGGGACTTTTTTTTTTTTTTTTTGTGCTTATCTTAAAAACTGCTAGACACCTTTGTGTGGGTAAATTCCCGATACCTTATTAATCTGTGCTGGGTTCTGAACCCTATTTTATAGTGTCTCTGCATTTCGGTTCCTAAGGGAGGCCTGGTCCTCTGGGACACAGACATACCAGGTCTTTAGAACCCATTACCCCACTGCTCCTGCCTTTTTGGCTCAACTTTAGAACTATGCTTAGAACCACATGGACATCAAGTCTCATATACCCTGTCTCATTCCTTTACCTCTTGATCATACTTGTTAGCTGATCAGACAAGTCTCTCTATTTCTCTGATTTAGCTCAACTGCAAATCCTAGTCTTTTCTACCTCAAACCTCACCTACTATTGCAGAGGATCTGCTGATGACTATTTTAATTAAGTTCACCTAACTGTAATTGTGCTTGCTGTCTATACCTCCTCATTTCATATTGTTTGTATTGAATTCACTGGCAACTTTAATCCATGGGCCATTATCTCTCAAAAAAATGCTTGAAGGCTGGTAATATTTTACATACAATGGGTGCTTAATTCCTGAATGAGAAAACACTGAGTCTTATAAAGATTTTTAATTTCGGAATTTTCTGAGTAGTAAAATGCTTTGTATTTGTGAGCCTCCCAAATTAATAAAAGCTTTCAGTTGGAAAAAAAGGTCAGTCATATAATTGGTTTAACATTTTATGGGTTTCGGTATGCCTTTACAGATGTTAACTTATATAATTGCTTTATAGATAAAGAATTTTTCTCATCTCACAGACAAACTGAGGACCAAGGTGTTTAGAAATTTGTGTGGCTGAGAAAGAATTCAGATCCATTTGTTTTCAAAGCCTGAATCTTTTTCTTAATGTAATTTCCTGCCTTTTATACTGTTAATAGTAGAGAAGTCTTGCCTTCCTTCTCAAGGTACAAATGATAGAAATAAAGTGCTGTCATTTACTACCCTCTTCTAATGTGAGTTAGGCTCATATTGTCCCTTAAGCTCACATTGGTATTCTTTTCTCCTTAATATTTTCTGTGATCCTGGATCATGAATTTCAGATAAATAGCTAAGGAACAGCTACTTCTAATGTTTCATTATTTTGTTGGTGGATAGAAATACCTTACATCTGTTTTTTATAAATGAGAAAAAAGCACTATAAATTTTATCACTTATGGCAAAAAATCCATCATTACTTTGAGGAGAGGCTTGTTCCTATGGAATATGCAGTAGAACACAATTTAAAGTATCACATAAATAATAGTGACCATGATCATTTGTCAGTGGTGTTTACTCTGTGTAGGTGTTGTATGAGAATATAAATAAAATGCATGATGTTATTTAAACTTTATGATCATCCTATGTTCTACAAAAATAGACATCCTTTTCAGAAAAAAAGAAGTGACCTTAACTCTGTCCAGCTCTGTCATATTCTGGAGACCCTTGTGGAAGGTGTAAGGGTGTCTTACTTGTCTGCTGGGATTGGGTAATCCATAAGTTGAAAGATAACCTTCTTCGGTGAAGTACGTATCAACAAGGTGATGACCCGCAACAAAGTATGCCTCATGACAGGAGAAGAGTGTTCACACAATTGCTTATAAATAGCATCCACAATCTTAGACACCTGGAAAAATAATTTCAGAGTCTTTTGTTCCATGGCCACCTCTAAACCAAGGATTTCTTGGATCTAAGAATTTAGCCCTCCTCAGAATGGCCAAGGCAGCAATTAACACACAAATAAGCACTAGAGGAAAGTATATTTATATGTATGACTACACAATGTAAAATATTTGTTTTGATGAGAAGTAAGCCTATGCATTTATTGATATTGGGAAAATACCCAGTTTTTTTAAAAATTATTTGGGGAAGGTAGACTTCATTATATAAGACATAAAAGCTCGGTATAGAGAACATGGATAATTCAAATCCTTTAAGAAGGAAGTCAAAATTATGGAGCAGAATAACAATGGAATTTCAAAAAACCTTTCTGAAAGTTAAAGAAGACTTGAATCTACATATGGAATGGTTAAACTATGTGTTGGAAGAATGATCCAGAATGGTAAACACTGGGTCACATACTCTTGCAAATTCTACTCATAGGCCCTATGTCAGTTTTATTTTTTCCCCTTTATATTCATTCTTGAAAAAGGAGATTACTAGCCAGACCTGAAATTTGTCTCAAATTAGTGGCTATATATTTAACATCAAATTCATCTAACCGGATAACTTCACTATTTTGAAAATATTCCTCAGAGATCATAAGCTGAAATGTTGGTTGATATAATTTACATTCAATTGCAATTGTCTCATATACAGTTAGTTATCTAGACCAACCCTCAACTCCAAGCAAAAAAATAAAATAAAATAAAATAACTGAAGTGTTAAGAGTGCAGGACATTCCTTGTGCTGCATATGCTCCAAGGTGAACACAAAATTGTGGACATTAAACATTGTTCTTCTCCACTGACTTTTTAACTATGGGTTTAGAGCTCTTTCTTCTTATCCTCTTTTCTTTTCCATGCAGCATGTCCCAAAACAAGCCAACTATGTTACTATACACTCAAGTACAGCAATTATGATCTGCTTTAATTCCTAAAAGAAGACTTGCTGTGTTAGATTTATTTAGAGATTATAAGCCCATATACTATATATGCAATTTAGGTTTTTTTCAGGGATACTTTTAAACATGAACAATTTTCCATTATAACTGATTTTATTTTATTAAAAAATATCTTATTTATTTAGTTTTAGAGAGAGAGAGAGTGATGTGAGCAGGAGGAGGAACAGTGGGGGAAGGAAGGAGGGGCAAGAATCTCAAACAGACTCCACACTGAGTGAAGCTCTGTGTGGCTGGATCTCACAGATTCCAGATCAAGACCTGAGCCAAAACCAAGAGTGGACCCTTAACCAATTGAGCCACTCAGGCACCCCCTTTTATACCTGATTTTAGAATCCAATCCAGTTTAAGACAAGAATCCACTGTATTCAGTACTTCAGTTGTTTGTGGGAGCTGAGGTGGAGTAAAAGTTGCTGAATTTCCATCTTCATTCAGTTGCTTTCTCCGTATTCAATAATTTTACTGTGCAGAGGCTAGTTTTACACATCTAGCTTTCTGTCAGGCTTCTCTTCCTCTCTACAGCCTTCATCCAGCCTCTC
The DNA here is from genome assembly GCF_905146905.1 of Nyctereutes procyonoides. Lineage (NCBI taxonomy): Eukaryota > Metazoa > Chordata > Mammalia > Carnivora > Canidae > Nyctereutes > Nyctereutes procyonoides. Next base: position 640,660 of record NW_026575044.1, read on the forward strand.
TTTCTCAATAGATGAGAGAACTTGAATTGGTCAAGAAATAGACTGTTGCCTTCCAGCTTCTCCCTGGGTCGTGCTTGCCTTTGGGAATCCTCCCATCTGTAGCCTCATTGGGAGGTCTATAGAAAGCTTTACTTCCTCTTTCCTGCTGTATGAATTTGAGTATGAGCTCTTATTTTATTTTCAATTACATAACACTGTGTGTCAGGACTGGGATCTGGGAGTTCAGCCCAACCCCCTCAGGGCTGGTTTCATGAGCATGTGATCTCTACATTTGCACAGGGTTCTGCACTCAGAAGGTTCAAAGCTTTGCTGTCGCCATCTTCAAATTTTTAATATTTTTATCTTTGAGCTTGTGTTTGGTAAGTGAAGCCCAATGGGACAACGGAGCATGTATATGAGCAGGCATCAGCTGTAATTCCTGTGTGTAGCCCCATTCACATGCAGCACTCATTAAGTGCACAGAATTCCAGTGGACCCATGAGCATAGGAGTCAGAGGGACATCAAAGTGAGTATAAGATAAGCATTTATTGAACCCTCACCCATCTAAGTGGAAAATGATGACTCATCGATAAACTGAGGATAGAAGGTGTTAATAGAATGTGTGAATGACAAGAAGTAAAATAAAAACAATTGAGTTAGTTTTGTGTAGTGTTTCTGTTCTTTTCGTAAGAAGAAAAACATATTCCTGTGTGAGCTATGAAATATAAATTGCATTATTTTGTTGAATTAAATGCTCATATTTATATGTATAACTTAGAAAGACATTAAATAGAAAATAAAAATGCTGTGACAAATTGAAAGAGACTGTAGAGGAAAAGGAAATATCTTTCATATGTTTGTATATTTAATGGCACTTTTTCCCCATGTTTTGAACAGGAAGCCCTGTATTCATTTGCACTTGGCCCCACAAATTATGTAGCCAGCACTACAGCAAGCTGAGGGTCCTTGAAAACTTCCCTTAGTCATTATACAAAAGATTTCAATTATAACTATACTAGTTTACTGTCATTAATGTATTCTTTAAAAAAAAAAACAGTTGCAAATGTGTCAAGGTACTATGATTTGGTATGATTGGTAGGTCGTAGTTCATGACATTATTTTCTAAACTTTTCTGCATGCTTGAAATATTTCACAAAAAAGCCTCATTTGATTAAAGTAACATAGTGAACAATAGCAAGAAATAAAAAGGAAAAGAAATAGGCCTATAACAAAGGCAACAGGAACACTTTAGAGAATAAAATCTGTGTTCCCTTGCTCATTGTCAAGTATCTTACCATGGTGACCTTATGGGCATGATATTCCAGAGTCATTTTCAGCATGGTTGACGCCTCGAATGCAGTTACACAATTGGGTGAAGAGAGTCTCATCAGGAGACTCCACACAAAGTCAGTCAGCAAGGATGGCATTAGGGTTTGTCCTACATACTGAAACCAAAAGGGGAGAGACATGACTTCAGGCCTTACCTACAACAACATGAGAAAGACAACTAAATTCAACCATCCTGGAGGAAACTCCAGGGCCAGGTAGGACCACAAGATTTTTATGGGCCTTAGGCATATTTGCTGTTGTGGCCCTCTTCCTCCATTCAAAAAATGTTAAATATCGTATTTTACAACTGTATTGTTACTGAGATGGCTATAATCCAAGTAGAATTACATCTACTTTTTTCTTCTGATTTTTAAGGCAGTTAGAACATTTTTATCTGAATAAGTCAGCTTTGGGGCCAGGCTAGGAAACAAATGGAGAATCATGGTATTACAATTAAAAGAACCTTGTTAAAAAATATATTAAATAAATAAATAAATGGAACCTTGTAATATTGATTTTACACCAATTCAGCTGTTTGAATAAAATTAAAAAAAGAGGAATACCCATAGACCATAAAATATGAACAAAATTGCATGATTATGGATCTCTCAGTTAATAGAGATAAATGAGTAACATTCTTCCCTTTAATATACATGAATATATATGTATACATTACATTTATATTATAAACACATACAGACTCATACACATAAGTCATTTCCCCAAGTATAGAAGGTACTCAATCTTGCCAATGAAAGCTTATCTACATCTTTATTAAAAGGATAGAGCATAGCTCCTTTTGGTCAATAGTGCAGGTCTGAGTGAGAATGGGTGGCCACCAGGCTCCTTCCTACTGGGCAGGGTGGGTAAAATGTGGTATTCTTGGAATGCTATGGAAGAAAGCTAAAGGAAAGTCACTAGGGGCTTGGTGAGGTGGATTGAGTATCACAAATAGCTTGCCTTTCTTTAAGGAAGACAGATTTAATTATATGATATGTTGAATTAAAAAAAAACTTTGAAATGGGGGAATGTTCTATTTAACTATTTGTTTACTTAATAAAATTACTTTAGTGTCTATTTAAAAGTTGTAGAAGAAGCAATTTCTAGTGAAAATTAGAACTACTGTTAGAAGTTTCTGTCATGTGAAGGTACAGGTATGACAGTAGACTACATCAAATGACAGGGATTGCCTATAAAATGTGATCTATGGGTAACTCTTTGGAAATATACCAATCCCATAGGACCAGCTAGCTTCTTTAGAAAGCACCCATACTTCCCCTTGTTTCTTGCTATTTTTTTCATTATTACATATCCTTGATGCTACTCATTGTAGTGGCTGCATGATATAGTATTAACTTGATATTCCACAATTAATCATCTATTTTTCTGTGTTTGACACACAGTTTTTTTAAAAAAATAAATCATACATCTGGGAAGAGTCTCTTCTCATAAAAATATATATTATTTTGAGTTTTTTCCTTTCTATAAATTTCCATGAGTGAGATTAGTAGTTTATTTGGTATAAACACTTTTTTTTGGTTTAGTCTGTGATACTTTTTTTTTTCAGTTTTGTTTATTTATTCATGAGAGACACACAGAAACAGAGACATAGGCAGAGGGAGAAGCAGACTTGCTGCGGGGAGTCTGATGTGGGACTGGATCCCAGGATCTGGGGATCACAACCTGAGACAAAGGTGGATGTTCAACCACCGAGCCACCCAGGCATCCCGTCTGTGATACTTTTATGACCTTCTGTGGCTTCTTTAGGAGACAATGTCCTTTCTTATAACTGGTCACTATATAAAAGAACAGTCTCTTAATCTGTAAATTGCTTTTTTTTTAAAAAAAATTCCATCTTTTCATTTCATGGTGTTTTGTTTCTAGCCCTCTTGGCTAAAAACCATGATGCTTATCCTCCTATTTGTATCCTTTGGACTTTGTCTTTGGCTATGGTCTTCTTGGTTCTTACAAGATTCTTACTACAATCTTGTATCCTCAACTCACCTGTTCCAATTTACCTCTGAAAATCCCAATTTCAGGGTTTTCCAGCTATTGCTCTTGCAAACAGGGCCAAGACTGGCCTGCTTTGGTCTCACAAGTGGCAACTAAATAGCAGGTCATGAATGCAAGGACCCAGGGCCCCCTCCTCAAGTCCCAGGATTTCCAAATCCAAAGGACATTAAACTCAGAAAATGCAGAACACCAACTTGAAATTGGTGGTAGCTAGCCTCATGAACCATTTGGAAGGGGCTCTAAGGAGGCATCCAGTCCTCCACTCACTAGCTCAATCATGGTGCTCAGGATTCCAATTCCAGGCACTGGAGTGGAGGATGGAAGGATGTAGAACAATTTTCTAGTATACCTAGATGGATGCTTGTTTTTTTCTATGTAAATGGACAATTTCATAGTCAACCAGGCTCGTGATTTTTGAGGGGAGATGGGTAAGAAAAAATGCTTGATTTTGGAAAAATGCACTATCATGTAGATGTGTATTTAAGACACCTGCAGTATTTTTGACCATATAATGTCAGATGTATCACTTCTACATCTTCTCAGCCTCCCATAATTCTATCTCAGCCATGGGAGGAGAAGACACTGCTTTATGTTTGTAATTTTAGGAGGGACCATAAGACTCTCCCACGCTAGCCTGAAGGGCTTCCCCAGCAGCTCTGCTGAGCTATTGGCTCAATACGTGTGGCTAGAAGGCCGTTTGTTGGGACAGCCCAACCTAGGCTGCAGAGCTGGGTGATCTTTCAAGCATATGGATACTTTGAAGAAAGTGAGAGAGTATACAGAACCTCATGGTATTCCCCAGGGTTGGATCAATGTAAAAACTATTTACTTGCTACTGAGATTTATCATTTTATCTTAAATTCTTTTTAATTTAATGGGTTTTTAAAAACAAAATCTAAAGCAGATTATTTTGATGCTTGCTGAGTAAATTATAATACTATTGAAAAGCCTGTTAATTGGTGACTTTATTAAGTTTGCTACATAACCAGAAGTTTCCCTTCTTTAGTGGATATTTATTAATCAAACAAAAAGAAGTATAAAACTAGAAAACACTTCTATCATTTGCATTCTGTAAGGATTCCATAAAATAATATAAATTGCAATATTCAGGAATAACAGGCATTATTCTTATTCATAGAGATGAAAATCAAGGGATCCCTGGGTGGCGCAGCGGTTTAGCGCCTGCCTTTGGCCCAGGGCGCGATCCCCGGAGACCCGGGATCGAATCCCACGTCGGGCTCCCAGTGCATGAAGCCTGCTTCTCCCTCTGCCTATGTCTCTGCCTCTCTCTCTCTCTCTCTCTCTCTCTCTGTGACTATCATAAATAAGTAAAAATTAAAAAAAAAAGAACAAACTAGAGATGAAAATCAAGAAGCCAAATACTCTACATATTACTTACTCTGTGCTTCACTGAACTTTACAAACATGGAAAAAATTTATTAAAAATATAGACTGATGAAATAAGTTGCCACTAAAAGTAATAATACACATGAAATAAAAGCCATAGGATAAAGTAGGGGGCAAGTTACCTGGGTAATTTTAGTTTTGTCTTGTTGCAAGTCCATTAGTAGGAATTCTGTATCAGAGGGAACAGGTAGGAGGCCATGATTTCCAGAATTACACACTGTAGATTTAATTTCTTCAATATCTGCTTATTAAGAAAAAGAGTTTAAGGTTCTTATTTGATCATTATTTCCTTCTATGACATTGCTATTTCCAATTTCTCCTTCCTACCCAATTCTGGAGATCTAAAGTGTTCTGAACATTTAACTCTCTGTTAATAGTTTAATTACATCGAATAAAGTGTTTAAATGAGGCCTCTGTGGAATACAAATGAAAGACAGATAATTTTAACATGTTGAGCATGTGTTGAGTACATTTAGTCCATCAAATGCATCACTTTGTGCACTAGGAAGGCTGTCATTACATTGGAGTGTTTATTGGTAGAAGAATAGACTTGGAGGTATTTTGCAAAGAGTTGAAGAAGTTATATATCAGGAAAGCCAGAAGCTCTCAATGAAAACTTCAGGGGCATATGTCTTTAATTCCGGAGAAGGTGAATTTCAATAATTTCATTTGTTTGTTAACAGCTCTGTAGAGATTTGACAGTTTATTTAAAATGTACAATTTGGTAAGTTTTTATATATGCATATACCAATGAAAACATTACTGCAATAAAAAAATAAATAAATAAAAAATAAGAAAGCCCAATCATATTCATTCCCTTCTTCACACCTGCTCCCTTGTACCCACCCCTGATCCAAAGGCAACCACAGATCTGCTTTCTGTTATCAGCTTTGTCAAGTTTGTATTTCCTATTTTATTTTTTTTAATTTCCTATTTTCTAATTTTATATAAGTGGATTCATATAGCATGTACTCCTCTGTTGTTTGGCATTTTTCCCTCAGCAGAATTATTTTGTGATTCACCCAAGTTGTATGTATCAACAGTTCATTCCTGTTTTACTGATGAATACTATTCCATTGCATGTATATACCATCATCTGCTAATCCATCTGCCTACTGATAGACACTTGGGTTATTTCCAGTTTTCGGCTTTTCCAAATAAAAGTGCTGTCAACATGTGTGTACAAGTCTTGGTGCGAATATCTGCTTTCATTTCTCTTAGGTAAATCCTAAGTTATGGAATGACTGGATCATTTGATAGATGTGTGCTTATCTTTTTAGGATACTGCCAAATTATTCTCCAAAGCTGTGTCATTTCACATTCCCTTTAGCAATGTGTGAGAGTTCTGGTTGCTTCACATCTTTAATAATAAATGGTATGGTTGGCGTTCCAATTTTAGACATTTTAATGAGTATATAGTGGGGTCTCATTGCAGTTTTTAAGTTAAATGCCTTTTATGACCAAATATTGAACATCTTTTGGTGTGCATCCTTGCCATTTGTGCTTCTTTGGTGAAATGATTCAAATAGTTCAAATTTAATACTTTTTTAAATTTGTTGTCTTTTTTCTTACTTAGTATTCACTTTTAAATTCTGGATACAGGCCTTTTATCAGATAAGTAACTTGCAAAAATCTTCTACCAGTGTGTGGCTTATCTATTCTCTTAACAGTGTCTTTCAAAGAGCAGAAATACTTAATTTTTCATTTTTAAAATTTATAGGTCAGGCTTTTGGTGGTGTGTTTAAGAAATCTTTGGGGCACCTGAGTGGCTCAGTCAGTTAAGCATCTCACTCTTGATTTGGGCTCAGGTCATGACCTCAAGCCCTGAGATAGGCTCCATACTCAGCATGGATTCTCTCCCTCTCCTTCTACCTCTCTCCCTTGCTGCCCTCTCCCCTGGGGCGGGGGGGGGGGGATGAACAAAAGAAAGAAAGGAAGAAAAGAAGAAAGGAAGAAATAATGAAAAAAAAACTTTGGCTAACTCAAGGTACAAGGACTTCTAGTTTCATAGTTTTAGATTTTATGTTTAGTCTTATGGGTCCATTTTGAATTAGCTTTTGCATTATGTATCAGATACAGGTCAAATTCTTTTCTTCTGCATATATAGATAACCAGTTTTTCCAGGACCATTTACTGATATTTACTCTTTCTTCACTGAACTTCCTTTGAACTTTTATCGAAAACCATTTGACCATAAATAGGTGGATCTATTTATAAATTTTTGTACCTGTGTTCTTGAGGAACATTGGCCTATAGTTTTTTTGTTTTTTGTGTTTCTTATAATGTCTTTATGTGCTTTTGGTATCAGAATGTTGCTAGCCTCACTGAATGGGCAAGTATTCCCTCATTCTTTAATTTCTGGAAGAATTTGTATAGGGTTGGTATAGTTTCTTTAAGTGTTTGAGAGATCATTTCAGTCTGGAGTTTTTCTTTATGGGTATTATATTTTCATTTTTGCTCAAAATGCTTTCAATTTCCATTTTTATGTCCTTTTTTTTTTTTTTTTGACTCATGGGCTTTTTAGAAGTGGATTACCTAGTTTCCAAATATTTTGAATTTTCCAGATATCTTTCTGGGTTTTATTTCTAATTTAATTCCATTTTGGGCAGAGAATATATTTTGTGTGATTGAAGGAATTTGTTTTCTTAAGACTTGATTTATGGCTTAAATATGCTCTATGTTGGTAAATTTTGTTTTCTCTTGAGAATGTTCATTTTTCCATTATTAGTGGAGTATTCTATAAATGTTAGATCAAGTTGGTTCAAGTCTATATCTTTAATAATTTTCTGTGTTATAAATTATTGAGAGAGGGTTACTGAATTCTCTGACTGTAATTCCAGATCTTCTTCATTTCTCTTTAATGTATTTTGATTTTTAATTTGTACACATTTCTGTTTTTATGGACATATGTGTTTAGAATTGTTATGTCTTATTAGTTAACTGATCCTTTTATCATTATGAAATGACCCTCTTTTTCATTTATATTATGTTATTTTTTGCCTTAAACAGGTGATTATCATTTTAAAAGGTTTAAATAATGATAAAAGAATTATAGTGTATACCTACTTAGTTGTACTCCATTACTCTTCATTCTTTTATGTAGATCTAGATTTTCACCTGGGAATTTTTTTCTTGAAGTATTTATTTTAATATTTCTCATAGTGCATATCTGCTGATGAATTCTAGCAGCTCTTGTATATCTAAACATGTCTTTTTTTTTTTACATTTTTTTTTGTTTTTTAAAGTTCTATTTATTTATTTATTTATTTATTTACTTATGGTAGTCACAGAGAGAGAGAGAGAGAGAGAGAGAGAGAGAGGCAGAGACACAGGCAGAGGGAGAAGCAGGCTCCATGCACCGGGAGCCTGACGTGGGATTCGATCCCGGGTCTCCAGGATCGCGCCCTGGGCCAAAGGCAGGCACCAAACGGCTGCGCCACCCAGGGATCCCTAAACATGTCTTTATTTCACTTTTGTTTTTAAAAGAATTTTTGCTGGCTAAAGAATTCCAGACTGATTTTTTTTTTCTTTCAGTACATTGGGAGGCTGCTCCATTGCCTATGGCTTTTATTGTTTCTGATGAGAAATTTGCTTTGTTTCTCTGGATGAAATGTGTCTTTTTTTTCCCTCTGGCTCTCTTAAAATTATACAGTTGATGTCTGCTGGAGTTTTCTTCATTTCAGATATTGTAGTTTTCATCTCCAGAGGTTCAATGAAGTCTTTTAGAAAATTTTCCTTTTTTTTTTTTTTTTAAGATTTTATGTATTTATTCATGAGAGTCAGAGAGAGAGAGAGAGAGAGAGAGAGAGAGAGAGGCAGAGACACAGGCAGAGGGAGAAGCAGGCTCCATGCAGGGAGCCTGACGTGAGACTTGATCCCGGGTCTCCAGGATCAAGTCCTGGGCCGAAGATGGTGCTAAACCGCTGAGCCACCCAGGGATCCCATAGAAAATTTTTTATATCTTTAACTTAACATGCTCATCTTTTCCTCTGAATCCTTAAATAATTGGAATATATTACAATAATTGTTTTATTATCCCTGTCTACTAATTCTATCATCTGGATTATTTCTGTGTTAGTTTTGATTCATGTTTCTCTTCATTATGGCTTGTAATCTGCTTCTTTTGCATACCTAGTAATTTTTACTGGAAGTCTGACACTGAATTTTAACTTGTTGAGTGCAGGAATTTTTGTATTCCTGGGAGTAGTCAGTAGTGAGCTTTAGTCTGATGAGCATTTAAAGTATTTGGAGATCACCTGATCTCTTTAGATCTTGTTTTTAAGCTTCATTAAGTGGTACTAAAACAATTTCGTCTAGAGATAATTTTTTCCTTCCAATGAAACAAAACCCTTTGAGTACTCTACCTCATTACTTATCAATTATGAAGTTTTAAATTCTGGCTAATAGTCATAGGTACTATTCCCAACCTTTATGAGTTTGTTGGATTTTTCTCTCTAATCAGTCCCCCCCAGCCTCAGATAGTTTCCTCACAAGCATGCTCTGATCACTTCACACCTGAATGGTTAAGAGGAACCCTCTGCAGATCTCTGCAGTTCTCTGTGCACTCATCTCTGGTATTCAGATCTGTAAACCCTAGCTATCTTGACCTCTCTGAATTCCTAATTCTGTATATTCAACTTGGTGAGACCACTAGGTAAGAGCCTAAAAACTTTAGGTGGTAAGCTCAGGCAATTGTAATCCCCATCTCATTTATTCATTTGTTCCCATATCTCAGGAATCATTGTCCTTTGTTATCTGATGTTCAATGGCTTGAGAACAAATATATGTATTTATATTTATATATTTAATAGTTAGGTATTATGAGAGGATAGATATTTTCTCTGTTTAACTTATTTGGAAATAGTTTGGTACCTTCAGGACTTGCTTTTATGCCTTGTTAGACTGGCCAGAGCAGTTTATTTTAGTGTTGGGCTAATTTCTCCCAACCATGGAAGCAAGAATCTGAGTATTCTATTTGATGTCCCATTAGAGGGGAAAAACATGCCTCTTTTTAGAAAGTCCTTTCTTCTTAGTAGCCTTTCTTCTTTTTTTTCTTCCCTTCGTCCCCACAGCATTCTTGTCCCTACCATTAACACCCAACACTAATATAAGTCAAGTGCTTTATAGATCTTTAAGAACCACTTCCACCACTACTGGCATATTTTGATAATTCTAAAAAGATTACAAAATACATTTTAAAAAGTGGAACTATAGATCATGGGGAAGAATTTAGAAATCTACAGACATAGAGCCTTCTTGAGACCCACAAATAGAATAATTAGGGACAGATTCTTAGTATCCATTAGAGGAGATGGTAAATCATTCTTACCATTCTGACACTTTGCAATCCAGAGTAGGTAACACATTCCCAAGGATGCTTGATGTGTGATTAAGGGATCATTATGGAAACACAGAAGAGACAATTCTGCTGCCAGGACACCCAAACATGGAGCATCAATACTTGCCTAGTGGAAAAACAAAGGGGAAAAATGCATTTGCTATGCATAGTCAACATTAAATGTCTGCATCTGATCCTCTAGTATATATCAGGCTAGGATTAGAGGATGAGTTTCAGAATTTACAAAATCTATATTCAAATTTGTTACTGAGCCTCAGTTTCCTCATCTATGAAATGTGGATAACAAATGCTACTTTATAATAGTTATTGTGGGGACTATTTATGACAAAAAAAAGTTCTTAGCAAAGAGCTTGGACATAATAGCAAATCAAGAAATTCTAGTTTCTACTCCATTAATCAAGTAGTAATTTTCAGGTAGCAAATTCCAAGGATATTGGGGCAGGGGATGGATCCAAAAACTTCCATGCTTTTTTCTTTATATATGATATACTTCAGATGACTTTGTAAACCACTGGAGAAATGTTAACTTTTCCTCCTAGAATTGTTCTGATTCTTCCCAGAGAAATTCATTTTTTAAAACTCAGAGCATTTACTTCTGATGTCAAAGCTACTATTACAACATTTGTGTATTTCCTCCTACAATTTCCTTGACACACAGGCTGCTCAGATATTTAGATTTTCATCTTGATCCAGTTGTCAGGAAGAAAAGAGAGATGGAAGAGACATTCTGCTTTTGTGAAGGTTTGAGTACCATTACCATTTTTTTTTTTTTAAACAAAAAGAACTCTGTTTAAATGTATTTGGTAAACTAGTAGGCCTTCTTGTTTCTAAGACAGGTGATTACTTTTCCTAAATAGATGCTTTGAGGATTAGAGCAAATGTTGGTGGTAAAAGAGTTCAAGTCAGCCCACTGGGAGGATTGATTCTAAGACCTCCTTCTCCTTCTCTTTTCCTGTCTCATATGTCTTTTTGTTTCTATTTCTCACGTTGCTTGACCAACCTCTCTCTCAATCTTACACACATACACACAGACATACACACATGTGCCCACAGAGTTATTCCTAAAGAAGAATGTGAAATGATCTGGGTCATGGGTCAAGGGCATAAGTGAACAGGATACTGAGAATGATGGTCTCAGTAGAAGGGCAGATAAACTTTTTCTTCTGTGGATATTCTCTGATTCTTTCTGCTTATTTATTTATTTAGCTGGCTATGGTGTCTCTTTATTCTAGGAGTCTATGACTTAGGAGAATCTAGAAGCAATATACGTTGCCTCTACTCTAGGCTCTAGGGAAACATGTTTTCTTTCCTTGGGTATTCTTCACTTTGGAGTTGCATTCCAACCTTCTTTTTCCATTGAATGGCAAGATTTTAAGAATCACCATTGCATTGTAGGTCTAAGGAAAAAGAGCAAAAGGTTGTGTTTCTGTATTGGCTATGATGGAGGAATACTTCTGTCAGCTCAGTTCATAGATATTGGGGACAATTTATAGGAGATTGCCCCTAAAGTCTTATTGTATTATAATTTTCCCTCAAATTGCCTTTCTGATTATCCAATCTCAAGAACTTGTGTTTGTGCAATTCTTACCAGGTGTTTTTGTAAAATGAAGCTATCAGTGGTCTGTCTACTCTGCTAGATCACGTCTGTATAGGTGTGGTCTCTATTGTAGGTGTGGCCATGTCTAGATTGTATGGCATGTTTGAGGAGGATGGGGAACATGACCTTGGGTAGGACAAGATAGGAAGAAGGCTATATGAATTGTGGAGCAGACTGATAATGCACTACACAGCCCTCTCAGAAGTATGCCACTCATAGCTACACCCTCTCCAACATAAGACTTTGGAAACTTCCAATACAATATGACTCTGTTTTTATAGAAAATATATCCAAGTGCTGAAAGAAAAAAAAAAGAGTCAATTCTGGAGAAAAGTAGCTTCTCAGTATTCATTCCAAGCCTAAATATTTCTGCTTGGTTTTCTGACCCTTTCTTACTGGATTCCTTCCTTGTAGATCTGGTCCCTCCAGTTCCTCATCTTAACAATAATAATAGCTTTAGGTGCTAAATTACAGCGGCAATCACTCCTAAGTTTTTTAACTGATTCTTTGGGAAGTCACCTCTTTACCTCTCATAACAGACTTCCATTTCTATTCTAATATCAGTTTAGGATATTATCTCTTCTTAGCTGTGATAAATTAGGGTTTAGTTCAATTACATCCTTCCACTTTGCCACAGTCCTCTCAATATTGCATATTACCAGTTATTTGTATTATATTTTTAGTCATTTCTTTTTTCGTTTGTTTTTGTAATATAGTAATACTTTTATGTCTTCATAACTTGCAGATCTTGTTGATCCTCTACTTTATAAAGTAGGTGTTTTGAAGCACTCTTATTTCCCTTCAACTTTCTTCTGTCACTTTTTCTACTTCCCTACTTCTTTTGCTTGTACTTTATTTTGCATATTTTGTGGCAAAAAATAGACACAACTTACAATTTACCATTTTAATAATTTCAAAGTACATAACTCAGTGACATTAGGTTCATTCACAATGTTGAGCAACCATCACCTTTCTCTAGCTCTAAATCTTTTTCTTTTTTTCTGAGAGAGAGAGAGACAGAGAGAGAGAGAGAGAGCATGAGCAGGGGGAGGAGACACAGAGGGAGAGGGAAAGAAAGAATCTTAAGCAGGCTTAGTGCTGAGCTCAGAGCCCAGTGTGGGGCTCAATTTCATGACCAAGAGTCTGATGCTTAACTGACTGAGCCAACCAAGTGCCCCTCTAGCTTTAAATCTTTTCATCATGTCAATGAAAACCATATACCATTAACCAGTCATTCCTTATCCTCTGTCCTCCTAGTTCCTGGTAACCTCAGAGCTGCTTTCAGTGTCTGTGGATTTGCTTATTCTGCTCTTTCATGAAATGAAACCATACAACATGTAGTTTTTTGTGGCTAGTTTTTTTTTCTTTAAAGATTTTTTTTAAGATTTATTTATTCACAAGACACACACACACACACACACACACACACACACATATATATATATATATATATAGAGAGAGAGAGAGAGAGAGAGAGACGCAGAGACACAAGCAGAGGGAGAAGCAGGCTCCATGCAGGGAGTTTGTTGTGGGACTCCATCCCGGGACTCTAGGATCACACCCTGAACCGAAGGCACTCAACTGTTGAGACACCCAGGCATCCCTTGTGCCTAGTTTCTTTCACTAAGTGTAATGTTTTCAAGTTTTATTAATCTTGCAGTATAGATCTGAATTCATGTATCTTTCTAGCTGAGTGATATTCCATTGTATGAATATACTACATTCACTTTGCTGATGGACATTTAGGTTGTTTGCACTTCTTGAATATTGTGAATTGTGCTACGATGAATATTTGTATATAAGCTTTTGTTTGAACAACTGTTTTAAATTCTGTTGGCTATTTACCTAGGATTGCTGGGTCATATGTAATTCTATATTTAACTTGTTGAGGAACCACAAAACTATTCACTGCATTTTTGTTTTTGTTTTGTTAAGCTTATAGCATTTGCATTGTATTTAGTAACTTATTTGAGTTTTTTTTTGTGTGTGTGTGATTGATCTATAGATTGACTCTAAAAGTTGAAAATCAATAATGTGGTCTTGTTATTGTGACTAAGTAAAATTGTCCAATGCATAGGCCATGATCACTTTAGTTATATTTTCTTTTGCTATATCAATATATCTTCTCTACTCTTTTTGAGGCTAAAGTCTCAACTGTGCCCTGAATTACCTCTTTATTTTTGATAATCATGTTTTTATCTTTATTTATCTTGGGCTGACTCTTATATTGGGAAGGTTTAATCAAATGTCTGGCAAATCTTGGTTATCTAGTCATACTTAAAAATGTAATCCTTCGGCTGCCTCGGCAAGATGGCGGAAGAGCAGGGTCCCCAAATCGCCTGTCCCCACCAAAATACCTAGATAACCTTCAAATCATCCTGAAAATCTACGAATTCGGCCTGAGATGTAAAGAGAGACCAGCTGGAATGCTACAGTGAGAAGAGTCCACGCTTCTATCAAGGTAGGAAGACGGGGAAAAAGAAATAAAGAAACAAAAGGCCTCCGAGGGGGAGGGGCCCCGCGAGGAGCCGGGCTGAGGCCGGGGTGAGTGTCCCCAGGACAGGAGAGCCCCGTCCCGGAGGAGCAGGAGCTGCACCAACCTTCCCGGGCGGGCGGAAAGGGGCTCGCAGGGAGTTGGAGCAGGACCCAGGAGGGCGGGGATGCCCTCGGGCTCCCTGGGACACTAACAGACACCTGCGAGCGCAGGGGAGTGCTCCGAGCTCCCTAAGGGCTGCAGCGCGCACGGCGGGACCGGAGCAGCTCGGAGGGGCTCGGGAGCGGCTCCAGGGAGGGAGCTGCAGGGCGGGAGCGCGAATCCACCAGCGCAGGCCCCGGAGCACAGGGCGCCGGGACCCAGCCCAGGATCCGGCCTCCCCCGGGACAGGCAGAGGCCGGGAGGGCCCAGGACAGCGAGGACGCTCCTGCCCCGAGCTGAGCAGATCAGCGGCCCCGCCCCGGAGCCTCCAGGCCCTGCAGACGGAGAACCGAGAGCCCCGAGCCCCGTAGTTCCTGCAGAGGCTGAATCCAGGCTTCCAGAGCTGCCATAGCAACTGCTGCTGTTCCTCCTGGGGCCCCACGGGGTAAACAACCCCCGCTGAGCCCTGCAGCAGGCAGGGGCAGAGCAGCTCCCCCAAGTGCTAACCCCTGAAAATCAGCACAGCAGGCCCCTCCCCCAGAAGACCAGCTAGACGGACCAGTGATACTCCCCCGTGTTCCAATACAACTTGTTTTTGGCCACTCAGCACTGAGCAAAATGACTAGAAGGAAAACCTCACCTCAAAAGAAAGAATCAGAAACAGCCCTCGCTCCCACAGAGTTACAAAATCTGGATTACACTTCAATGTCAGAAAGCCAATTCAGAAGCACTATTCTACAGCTACTGGTGGCTCTAGAAAAAAGCATTAAGGCCTCACGAGACTTCATGACTGCAGAATTTAGATCCAATCAGGCAGAAATTAAAAATCAACTGAATGAGATGCAATCCAAACTAGAAGTCCTAACGACGAGGGTTAACGAGGTGGAAGAACGAGTGAGTGACATAGAAGACAAGTTAATGGCAAAGAGGGAAACTGAGGAAAAAAGAGATAAACAATTAAAGAACCATGAAGACAGATTAAGGCAAATAAATGACACTCTAAGGAAGAAAAACCTACGTTTAATTGGGGTTCCCGAGGGCGCCGAAAGGGACAGAGGGCCAGAATATGTATTTGAACAAATCCTAGCTGAAAACTTTCCCAATCTGGGAAGGGAAACAGGCATTCAGATCCAGGAAATAGAGAGATCCCCCCTAAAATCAATAAAAACCGTTCAACACCTCGACATCTAATAGTGAAGCTTGCAAATTCCAAAGATAAAGAGAAGATCCTTAAAGCAGCAAGAGACAAGAAGTCCCTGACTTTCATGGGGAGGAATATTAGGGTAACAGCAGACCTCTCCACAGAGACGTGGCAGGCCAGAAAGGGCTGGCAGGATATATTCAGGGTCCTAAATGAGAAGAACATGCAACCAAGAATACTTTATCCAGCAAGGCTCTCATTCAAAATGGAAGGAGAGATAAAGAGCTTCCAAGACAGGCAGGAACTGAAAGAATATGTGACCTCCAAACCAGCTCTGCAAGAAATTTTAAGGGGGACTCTTAAAACTCCCCTTTAAGAAGAAGTTCAAGTAACTCTGAACGTGAATGGGCTTAATGACCCCATCAAAAGGCGCAGAGTTTCAGACTGGATAAAAAAGCAGGACCCATCTATTTGCTGTCTACAAGAGACTCATTTTAGACAGAAGGACACCTACAACCTGAAAATAAAAGGTTGGAGAACCATTTACCATTCAAATGGTTCTCAAAATATACCCTAAAAACTACAGAACACTTCTGAAAGAAATTGAGGAAGACACAAAGAGATGGAAAAATATTCCATGCTCATGGATTGGCAGAATTAATATTGTGAAAATGTCAATGTTACCCAGGGCAATTTACACATATAATGCAATCCCTATCAAAATACCATGGACTTTCTTCAGAGACTTAGAACAAATTATTTTAAGATTTGTGTGGAATCAGAAAAGACCCCAAACAGCCAGGGGAATTTTAAAAAAAGAAAACCATATCTGGGGGCATCACAATGCCAGATTTCAGGTTGTACTACAAAGCTGTGGTCATCAAGACAGTGTGGTACTGGCACAAAAACAGACATATAGATCAATGGAACAGAATAGAGAACCCAGAAGTGGACCCTGAACTTTATGGTCAACTAATATATGATAAAGGAGGAAAGACGATCCACTGAAGAAAGACAGTCTCTTCAATAAATGGTGCTTGGAAAATTGGACATCCACATGCAGAAGAATGAAACTGGACCACTCTCTTGCACCATACACAAAGATAAACTCAAAATAGATGAAAGATCTAAATGTGAGACAAGATTCCATCAAAATCCCAGAGGAGAACTCAGGCAACACCCTTTTTGAACTTGGCCACAGTAACCGGAGAAGGACAAACAGTGTATGTTCTCATTCATTTGGGGAATATGAATAATAGTGAAAGGGAATATAAGGGAAGGGAGAAGAAATGTGTGAGAAATATCAGAAAGGGAGACAGAACATAAAGACTTCTAACTCTGGGAAATGAACTAGGGGTGGTGGAGGGGGAGGAGGGTGGGGGGTGGGGGTGAATGGGTGACGGGCACTGAGGGGTACACTTGATGGGATGAGCACTGGGTGTTATTCTGTATGTTGGTAAATTGAACACCAATAAAAATTAATTTATAAAAAAAAATGTAATCCTTCTTGGTAGGATTATGTATGTGAGGAAGGCTTGTCAACAAGGGGGCTTTGCATTAGAGTGGTTATGTGGGGAAGCTTGGAGTCATGCTGAAATACATCTAAACAATATAATCAAGGATTTTGTTGGGGATTTTCTAAACATTTTGAGAAAAACTCAAATTTTGCCTGCTAATGGACCATGTCCCTGTAGAATATAGTGTGTATGTTAAGGTGGATGGAAGGCAATAGAGATTCTTCTATATAAGCTTTCAATGAATCCTTTCAGTTAATGCATACATTTTTAGCCTTCCATTGTCTCTCACCCTTCATCATTACTGGGCTTCCATAGCTCCAACTTCTCCAGAGCTGCACAAGGCAAACTGCTTCCTGAAAAGCTATACCCCATCCTAATGTTCAAGCGCATCTGCCTTTTAGCTTCCTATGCTAGGCTTTGTCAGTTACCATTTTCTGTATTTTCTATCATCCAGAAGTTTATTGACATCATTAGTCCATTGAAGATGTTCACTAATCTCACAAATGTAACTACTACATTTTGTGAGAACTTTAGAGGCAGAGGAGAAAACGGCATGTGGACAATCTGTTAGCTTTGAGTAGAAACACTCCACCCATCTTTTATTTACTTTTAAAATTTCAATTCCAGTTAGTAAACATACAGTATTATATCAGTTTCAGGAGTACAATACAGTGATTCAACAATTCCATACACCATCCAGTGCTCATCAGGACTCCTTAGTCCCCATTAGTATTTAACCCATATCCCCACATGCCTCCCATCTGGTAACCATCAGTTTATTCTCTATAGTTAAGAGTCTGTTTCTTGGTTTGTGTCTCCCTCTCTCTCTTTCCTCCTTTGTTCATTTGTTTTGTTTCTTAAATTCCACATATGAGTGAAATCAAATGGCATTTGTCCTTCTTTGACTGACTTATTCTGCTTAGTGTTATACTTTCTAACTCCATTCTTGTAGTTGCAAATGGCAAGATTCATTCTTTAATATGGCTGAGTAATATTCCATTGGATATATTATACCACATCTTCTTTATCTGTTTATCAGTTGATGGACATTTGGGCTGTTTCCATATCTTGGCTACTGTAAATAATACTGCTTGATAAACATAAGGCTGCATGCATCCATGTATTTTTGTATTCTTTGGGTAAGTATCCAGTAGTCCAGTTCCTAGATCATTGGATATTTCTATATTTAACTTCTTAAGGAAGCTTCATACTGTTTTTCAGAGTGGCTGCACCAGTATGCATTCCCACCAACAGTGCCAGAAGTATCCTTTTTCTCCACATCCTTGCCAAAACCTATTGTTTCTTGTGGTTTTGATTTTAGCCATTCTGACAGATAGCTCTTTGTAGTTTTGATTTACATTTCCTTGATAAGGAATGAAGAGCATCTTTTCATGTGTCTGTTGGCCATATGAGTGTTTTCTTCAGAGAAATCTCTATTCATATTTTCTTCCCATATTTTAATTGGATTATATGCCTTTTGAGTGTTGAGTTTTACAAGTTCTTTGTATGTTTTGGATACTAACACCTTATCAGATATGTCATTTGCAAATATCTTCTCCTATTCAGTAGATTGTCTTTTAGTTTTGATTGTTTCCTTTGCTGTGCAAAATATTTTTATTTTGATGTAGACCCAGTAGTTTATTTTTGCTTTTGTTTCCCTCGCTTCAAAGGAATCTATCCAGAAAAAAAGTTGCTATGGCCAATGTCAAAGAAGTTACTGTCTGTGTAGAAGACATTCTAGAAGAGATTCTAGGATTTTCGTGGTTTCGGATCTCACATTGAGATCCTTAATCCATTTTGGGTTTATTATTGTGTATGGTATAATCAAGTGGTCAGTTTCATTCTTTTGCATGTTGCTGTCCAGTTTTCCCAACACCATTGTTGAAGACATTGTCTTTACCCATTGCATATTTTTGCCTCTTTGTAAAGATTAATTGACTGTATAATTGTAGGTTTATTTCTGGGTTTTCTATTATGTTCTATTGATCATGTATGTGCTTTTGTGCCAGTACCACACTGTTTTGATTACTAACAGCTTTGTAATATAAGTTAAGTCCAGAATTGCAATGTCTCCAGCTTTGTTTTTCTTTTTCAAGATTGCTTTGGCTTTTGGAGTTTTTTTGTGCTTCCATACAGATTTTAGGATTATTTGTTCTAGTTCTATGAAAAATGGTGGTGGTATTTTCATAGAGATTGCATGAAATCTGTGGATTGCTTTGGGTAGTACAGACCTTTTAACAATATTTGTCTTCTAATCCATAAATATGCTTTGGGTAGTATAGACCTTTCAACAATATTTGTTCTTTGGGTGGACAGACCTTCTAACAATATTTGTTTTTCTAATCCATCTTTCCATTTCTTTGTGTCATCTTCAACTTCTTTCACAATGTTTTATAGTTTTCAGAGTACAGGTCTTTAACCTCTTTGGCAAGTTTATTTCTAGGTATCTTACTTTTGGTGAAATTATAAATGGGATTGTTTTCTTAATTTCTTTTTTGCTGCTTATTTATTGGCATATAGAAATGCAACAGATATTCTGTGAGTTTACTGAATTTGTTTATCAGTTCTAGCAGTTTTTTGGTGTTTTTTTTTTGGAGGGGGGCGGTGTTCTATACATAGTATCATGTCATCTGCAAATAGTGAAATCTCACTTTTTCCTCACCAATTTGGATGCCTTTTATTTCTTTTTGTTTTCTGATTGCTGTGGTTAGGACTTCAGGTACTATGTTGAATAAAAGTGGTGAGAATGGACATCCTTGTCTTATTACTGATCTTAAAAGAAAAGCTCTCTGTTTTTCCTCAGTAAGGATGATTTTAGCTGTGGGCTTTTCATAGATGGCTTTTATTATGTTGAGGTATGTTCCTTCTAGACCTACTTTGTTGAGAGTTTTTTTTTTTTTTAAATCATGATAGATATTGTACTTTGTCAAATGCTTTTCCTGCATCTATTGAAATGATCATTCGGTTCTTATGCTTTCTTTATTGATGTGATGTATCACATTGATTTGTGAATATTGAATCACCCTTGCAACCTGGGAATAAATTCCACTTGATTGTGGTGAACGATTTTTTAAAATGTATTGGTCGATTCCTTTTGCTAATATTTTGTTGAGGATTTTGGATCTATGATCATCAGAGATGATCTGTAGTTCTCTTATTTTGTGGTGTCTTTATCTGGTTTTCATGTCACGGTAATGCTGGCCTCATAGGATGAATTTGGAAGTTTTCTTTCCTCTTTTGCTTTTTTGAAATAGTTTGAGAAGACTAGGCTTTAACTCTTCTTTAAATGTGTAGAATTACCTATCTTGTCCTGGACTTTTGTTTGGTGTGAGTATTTTTATTACCAATTCAATTTCATTGCTGATAATCAGCCTGTTCAAATTTTCTATTTATTCCTGTTTCAGTTTTGGTAGTTGATATGTTTATAGGAATTTATTCACTTCTTCTATGTTGTCCAATTTGTTGGCATATCATTTTTAATAATAGTCTTTATTTTTCTGTGGTTATGGTTCTCTCATTTGTGATTTTATGTATTTGAGTCTTTTCTCTCTTTTTTTTTCCCACAGAGTCTGGCTAGAGGTTGATCAATTTTATTGATTTCTTCAGAGAACCAGCTCCTGGTTTCATTTGGGGGGGGGGGGTCTTTTCCTTAAATTCTATATTACTTACTCCTGCTCTAACATTTATTATTTCCTTTCTTCTGCTGGTTTAGGTTTTGTTTGTTGTTCTTTTTCTAGCTCCTTTAGGTGAAAGGTTAGGTTGTTTATTTGAGATTTCTCTTACTTCTTGAGGTAGGCCTATATTGCTATAAACTCCCCTCTTAGAACTGCATTTGCTGCCTCCCAAAGGTTTTGAACCATGTTTTCATTTTCATTTGTTTCCATGTAATTTTAAAATTTCTTCTTTTAGTTCCTGCTTAATCCATTCTTTGTTTAGTTGAATGTTATTTGACTTCCATTTATTTGTGGTCTTTCCAGATTTTTTTCTTGTGGTCAATTTCTAGTTTCATAATGTTGTGGTCAGAAAAGATACATGGTATAACTTTGGTCTTTTTTAATTTATTGAGGCTTTTTTCATGCTCTAGTATGTGATCTATTTGAGAGAATGTTCTGTGCACTAAAAGTAAGTATATTCTGCTGTTTTAGAATGAGTGCTCTGAATATCTTTTATAGTCTTCTGATCTTGTGTGTCACTCAAAACCACTGTTTCCATGTTGATTTTCTGTTTGGATGATCTGCTCATTAATGTAAACGGGGTGGTGAAGTCCCTTACTATTATTATATTATTATCAGTTAATTCTTTTATGCTTGCCATTAATTGTTTTATGTATTTGAGTGCTCCCATGTTGGGTGCATAAATATTTACAATTGTTGTATCTTGTTGGATTGTCTGTTGTATTATTATATAGTGCCCTTCTTTGTCTCTTCTTACAGTCTGTTTTAAAGTCTAGTTTGTCCAATATACGTTTTGCTACTCTTTCTTTTTTTTTATAAATTTATTTTTTATTGGTGTTCAATTTACCAACATACAGAATAACACCCAGTGCTCATCCCGTCAAGTGCCCCCCTCAGTGCCCATCACCCATTCACCCCCACCCCCCGCCCTCCTCCCCTTCCACCACCCCTAGTTCATTTCCCAGAGTTAGGAGTCTTAATGTTCTGTCTCCCTTTCTGATATTTCCCACACGTTTCTTCTCCCTTCCCTTATATTCCCTTTCACTATTATTTATATTCCCCAAATGAATGAGAACATATAATGTTTGTCCTTCTCCAATTGATTTACTTCACTCAGCATAATACCCTCCAGTTCCATCTACGTTGAAGCAAATGGTGGGTATTTGTCATTTCTAATGGCTGAGTAATATTCCATTGTATACATAAACCACATCTTTATCCATTCATCTTTCGATGGACACCGAGGCTCCTTCCACAGTTTGGCTATTGTGGACATTGCTGCTATAAACATTGGGGTGCAGGTGTCCCGGCATTTCATTGCATCTGTATCTTTGGGGTAAATCCCCAACAGTGCAATTGCTGGGTCATAGGGCAGGTCTATTTTTAACTCTTTGAGGAACCTCCACACAGTTTTCCAGAGTGGCTGCACCAGTTCCCATTCCCACCAACAGTGTAAGAGGGTTCCCCTTTCTCCACATCCTCTCCAACATTTGTTGTTTCCTGTCTTGTTAATTTTCCCCATTCTCACTGGGGTGAGGTGGTATCTCATTGTGGTTTTGGTTTGTATTTCCCTGATGGCAAGTGATGCGGAGCATTTTCTCATGTGCATGTTGGCCATGTCTATGTCTTCCTCTGTGAGATTTCTCTTCATGTCTTTTGCCCATTTCATGATTGGATTGTTTGTTTCTTTGCTGTTGAGTTTAATAAATTCTTTATATATCTTGGAAACTAGCCCTTTATCTGATATGTTATTTGCAAATATCTTCTCCCATTCTGTAGGTTGTCTTTTAGTTTTGTTGACTGTATCCTTTGCTGTGCAAAAGCTTCTTATCTTGATGAAGTCCCAATAGTTCATTTTTGCTTTTGTTTCTTTTGCCTTCATGGATGTATCTTGCAAGAAGTTACTGTGACCAAGTTCAAAAAGGGTGTTGCCTGTGTTCTCCTCTAGGATTTTGATGGAATCTTGTCTCACATTTAGATCTTTCATCCATTTTGAGTTTATCTTTGTGTATGGTGCAAGAGAGTGATCTAGTTTCATTCTTCTGCAGGTGGATGTCCAATTTTCAGGTCTGAAATTAGTATCCTGTAGGAAGCATATAAATGGAACTTTTTTTGTTTTGTTTTATCCATTCTGCTAGCCTATGTCTTTTGATTGGAACATTTTATCTATTTACATTCAAAGTAATTATGATATATATGTATTTATTACAATTTTGTTATCTGTATTGTGGTTGATTATGAAAATTTACTCTGATCGTTTCTTGTCTTCTATTATAGTTTGCTGGTTTTCTTTAGTGATATGTTTGGATTTTTTTCTTTATTTTTGCACGTTTATTCGTAGTTTTTGACATATGGTTACCGTTAGGTTTGTATTATAACCTCTTCCATATATAGCAGTCTACATTAGGTTGATGGTTGCTTAAATTTGAACCCATTGGGGATCCCTGGGTGGCGCAGTGGTTTAGCGCCTGCCTTTGGCCCAGGGCGCGATCCTGGAGGCCCAGGATCGAATCCCACATCGGGCTCCCAGTGCATGGAGCCTGCTTCTCCCTCTGCCTGTGTCTCTGCCTCTCTCTCTCTCTCTGTGTGTGTGACTATCAGACTATCATAAATAAATAAATAAATAAAAATTTAAAAAAAAAAATTTGAACCCATTGTTTTCTCCTCTTCTCTCCACATTTTAGGTATATGTTATCATATTTTACATTTTTGGCTGATTTTTTTTACAGAAATATTAATTTTTATTGCTTTTGTGTTTCCCGTCTTTTTATTGGCCTTTGCTTTTTATTCACAGATTACCCTTTAGTATTTCTTCCAGGACTGATTTAGTGGTCATGAACTCCTTTAGTTTTTATTTTTCAGGAAACTCTCTATCTCTCCTTCTATTTTGAATGACAGCCTTGCTGGATAGAATATTCTTGGCTGAAGATATTTCCCATTCATCACTTTGAATATATGATGCCACTCCCTTCTGGCCTGTCACGTTTATGTTGAAAAATCTCCTGCCAGCCTCATGGGCTTTCCCTTGTAACTGCCTAATGTCTTTTGTCCTGCTGCTTCAATTTTTTTTTCTTAATCACTGTATTTTGCAATTTTAATTACAACATATCTTGGTGTGAATCTGCTTTTGTTGATTTTGTTGGGGGATCTGGATATCTGTTTCCTTCCTGAGGACTTTTCAGATATTATTTTTTCAAATAAAATTTCTTCCTGCTTTTTTCTTTTTTTCTTCTTCTGGGACTCCTACAATATGATTGTTATGTTTGATGGATTCTCATTTTACACAATTCTTCTCTCTCTTTTTTTCAGCTTGATTATTTTCCATTACTCTGTCTCCTAGATCATTGATTTGTTCCTCTGCTTCTTCCAGCCTGCTGTTCATTTCATCAGTCATATTTCTGATTTCATCTACTGAGCCCTTTATCTATGTAATATAATTCTTTATCTCTGTGTTAATGGTCTCCTTGGTGCTTTCCACTCTCTTCTCTAGTAAGTGTCTTTATGATCATTACTTTAAATTCTCTATCAGGTATGTTATTTATATGTTTTTTACTTACATCTGGCTGTGGGCTGGTCCTGTTCTTTTATTTGGGATTAATTCCTCAATCTTTTCATTTTGTCTAAGTCTCTGTATCTGTTTCTGTGCATTAGAACAGTCAGCTATGCCTCCTGTTCTTGAGGGTAATGGCCTTATGAAGAACAGGTCCTATGGTGCTCTGCAGTGTAGTGTCCCCTCTTCCCCAGGGCTTTTTGATTCAGGGAGTATCTCCAATGTATGTGTGTGCACTTTGCTGTTGTGTTCTGGCCACTTTATCCTTCAGACCAGGTATTTGCAGAGGCCTTCTTTGCCTATTGTGGGGAATGTTTGGTTCCTGGCATGAATATGACAAGTTTTAACTAGGTGTGCTCTGGTCTGCTTGTAAGATGAGACTTGTTGCCATGACTACCAGAACCAAGGCACTGCAAAACTCCCGTGTCAAGAGACTCAGTGTGGCCAGGGGTTTGGGCCATTTTTCTGGGAAAGGAGACCTGCTGGGCTGGGACTGAGGCAAATGTGATTGGGAAGGGTGGTTCTACTGAAACATGGAGAGGGGGAGGGGGCCAGGGCTTGGTATAAGCAAGGTAGCTTATAGGTAGCTTAGGTAGCTAGTATTGGTGCTGTGCTGGTTTCTGCATATGGTTCTGTGTTAATGCTGAGAGGAGGGAGAGTTTCTTTGTTCTTGGAGGAATGAATGCTGCCTCTCTGGAACATATTCAGAGAAGAGCAAATAACCTCCCCACTGTGTCTCAAGTGCTCTTAATATCACTGTTTTCACACTCTATGTCCACAGGTTGTTTTTCCTGCCTTCTCTCTAACAGCAGTACTATCTCAACTAAGCTCTCTAAGCCTGCTGACTTTTACAACTCCTTTAAGCCCCAGTGGTTGCAAAAACTTAGGAAATTTGGCCCCTCTTGCTTTCCAAGCCAATTGCTCTGGGGAATCATCTCTGTGTGCTTCCCTTTGTGCTAGTCTATCTCTTGCCCTTCTCCCAACCACAGCATTAATGATTTCTCTTTCAAGCCATGTGTCCACATTTCCTACCATCTTTGATTTGGATTCTTCTCTACCTTTAGTTATGGAGTTTGTTCTGCCAGTCTTCAGGTTGATTTATGGGATATTTAGGATGATTTGATAATTACCTACTTGTATTCATGCAACAAGGCAAGCCTAGGGTCCTCCAACTCCACTGTCATCTTCCTCCTTAACTCTCACCCATATTTTAAATGCTGATGTGTCAAAGGAACAAACCCAGGGAAAATCTTTCAGTTAATAAAATGACATGTTTAGCTCACATTTCTTTGCTTGTCTGAAAATTTATAGTTTAAATATATGTAAAAGAACAAATATTCTTTGAGCATAGAAGTTTTTTTTTCACTCTGATAGCACATAGGTCATATAAGGGGAATTACTACACTAAAAAGTATTTTTGATAGAATACAAATGGTAGTCAAGATTGTTCAATAAGACAAGGGTCCCCGAGACTCTAGAAAACATAGGCTAGCGTAATTTGTAAAAAAAAAATTAAAAAATTAAAAAAGGTGTTTCTGGTGAATGGACAGCACCTGAAAACAGAATAGGTAGTTACATATAATTAGAGAAGAGCAAAACAAATCTTCACTGATTATCTACACTATGTCAGACGTAGAGGTACACAGACGAAGCTTGTGGGAAGCTTAGGTTTTTTTTTAAGATTTTGTTTATTTATTCATGAGACCCACAGAGAGAGAGGCAGAGACATGGGCAGAGGGAGGAGAAGCAGGCTCCATGCAGGGAGCCCGATGCGGAACTCCATTCCAGGACCCCAGGACCATGCCCTGAGCTGAAGGTAGATGCTCAACCACTGAGCCATTCAGGCGTCCTAATGGAAGCTTAGTTTTTAATTTAATCATACATTCAACTGTTTTATTTCATTTATTTGACCTCTCTCCTCCATTAATTTCATGGACTAACCATCTTTCAAGGACATTATCATAAAGAGACAGTTAAGTTTTATGCTTTCTTGACTTTGATGAACTGGTGGAAGCTTAGCTTCCATGTTCTGGAAAATGCTGGTTGTGCTTCCACCTGGTGGCACTAAATGAACATTGCGGAACAAAGTAATAGGTTATCCTACTTGGCTTCCTTAAACAAATGTGTTGTAGGCAGGAACCTTCAATTTATGAGAGCCTTCTGTCGCAGATGTGGATCTATACATTTACTTTTTTGTATAAGTAATAGAAAATGAGTACATGAAGATGTTATGAATGTATGTTTCTGATCCCCTTTATTCTGAACTCCTGAAATTATTCAAACTATCAAATAAACCATTAGAAGTGTATGTTTAAAAGTCACAGTTAAGGCTGAGCTACAAATGGGCACCCCCCGGTGGCGCAGCGGCTTTAGCGCCGCCTGCAGCCCAGGCGTGATCCTGGAGACCCCAGATTGAGTCCCCTGTCGGACTCTCTGTGATGCCTGCTTCTTCTGCCTGTGTCTCTGTCTCTATAAATAAATAATATATATATATATATTTTTTTTATAAAGGGGTGAGTTGCAAAATAGGCTGGGTACACAGTATCCATGTAAGAGAGAAATGTTCACAGTAAGATTTTTTTAGAAGGGAGGCAATGATGTTATTAAAACTATAGAAAAACTCAGCAAATATTGGCAATTATGAGATGCCTATTTTTTCTCCCTCTGAAGGTAACAATTAGAAAGTTCAATAACTTCTCAGCGTTGGTAAGGTGAAGGGAAATGATCACTCTAATATCCACAGGAATATAAACTGGAGATAATTTTGTAGTGCTAAAACTATCACGTATTCATAGTCTTTGATCTATTATCTTTCTAAGGATTTCTAAGTACATATGTACTTGAACAAAGATGATCTTTTGTACATTGTTTGAAGTAGAAAAATCCGAAATATATTTGAATGTCCATCAAAGGAGGTTACAATACTTTAAAACTATGGGTTTATGCTTTGGCTAAAAGAATGAGATAAATCTACATATATTGTTATGAAAGTATCTGAGGAACATACTATACTGTTCAGTGAAAAAAATCAAATTGCAGAAACAGGTGTAAATATAAGGTGATTTTTAATAAAGAAACACTAAGTAAAAAGCTGTTTATCTCAGTATATGCATGTATATGGATGTGTACAGAGATGGCTGTCTGGCAGGACCCATATCACAGTAGCATGCTAGGGAGGAGATTAGGGTAGAAAGTAGGGTAGGAGAAAACTTCTTCTTTATCTCTAGCAAGTTTTACAATGAGAGGACCCAGGAATTACTTGCATACATTTCAAATAAATATATAATGGTTCAAAAATATTTTAGAAAAAGGAGAAATAAGAAGGAAGGTGGGATGGGATACCTGGGTGGCTCAGCAGTTGAGCATCTGCCTTTGGCTCAGGGCATGATTCTGGGTTCCAGGATCGAGTTCTACATTGGGGTCCCTATGCGGACCATTCTTCTCCCTCTGTCTATGCCTCTGCCTCTCTCTTGACTCTCAAGAATAAATAAATAAAACCTTTTTTAAAAAAGAAAGAAAGTAGGGATAGAAGGATTTATAAGATTGTGAATAACATTGATCGTGATCCACAGAGAATCTGGAAGGCCAGCAAAAATTTTGACACATTCTGTTTGTGGAAAGCAAAAAGAGTCTTAATCAATTGGTTGAGAGACTCTGCTCTGATTGACATAAAATCATGTAGTATATTGGCTCTTCTCTTAATATCCCAACCTGCCAGCATGCTCATACCAAGCAGGCACTTAGAGTTCTCAAGACCCAACACTTGGAAAGTAGCACTATAGAAATGAAGTCTTCAGAAGCAGGTGGCATGACTGCACTCTGTGACTTACATATCTCTTGACTTTCTTGGATGCAAAGCTTAGCACACTGCTGATGATCATCATAACTCTTTCCTGCAGGTACGAAGTATCTTCATTCATCCACATAATCATGTCCTGTGGAAAACATAAGAATCATCCTAGAGCATGGTATTTCCATCTCTACAAGTCTCCTCCGTTTAGTCCCCAACTCCACCAACTGAAAGGTCCTTGTGGGCTCCTTATTATTTCACATCTAACCTACATTTATCTCAAAAAGATGACAAGCAAGTTGTATACTACAAGCTATCTAGTATATTACTTCATCTACTGTAGTAACTACAACTGTGTTGTATGTCATTTAATTCTATACAACAAATATTTACTAATGATATGCATTATAAGTCACTCTGTCAGTCAACATGGACAGTTTAATAGGAGGCTATGATGGGACTATAAGCTGCTTCTCCTTTTTTTTTCTTTGAAAGTACATATCCTCTATCTCTAATTACAGGATTTTATTTTCAGTTTTAAAAAAGAATTGAAATGTCATCTGATCTTGAAATGTTATCTTACTCCAGAATTTCCTCTGCAGATTCAACACTCAGATATTTTCTGGCTCATGGTTGCAAAGAATATTCCTGGAGGCAGCTTGGTTAGAAAGTTCTTGCTAATTTTGATTCAACTCCATCTTGCTGTAACTTCTATTTGTTCTAAATCTTCAGATGCAGGGACATATTTACAAGCTTGGGAAGGGAAAAAGACTGCATATGCCTCATATGCCAACAAACACTAACAAATTTCTTAAGGCACTCTGTTGGAGTCCATGGTATTTATGCTACATATTCTCTCTTCTACTTGCTCCCATTGTATAAAACTGCTCTGAAGTCCATTTCCTAGGACAGAAGAGTCTCTAAATCCCAGGGGGTTCAGCCTGTACCTTTTCTGGGACTGGTATTTTAGCTCTTTTCAAGAATTGGGTGAGTTTCTAGTCATGGAAAGTGTAAGAACAACATAGTTAAGTAACAGGTTACTAAGTTAGAGTAGCTCTCCCATTCACTAGCCTTGTATGTATTATTGTTCCTCTTTCCAGTTCTATTTTCTTACAGTAAAATGGGGGAAAATAATAGTAACTTCTTCAAAGGGTTATTTTAAGGATTAAATGAGACAACCAATATATGAAGTATTCAGTTTAGTGTCTGATGTAGAGTAAGGGCTCAAAACCAATGGTTTATTGGTTGAAAGACCATGCATGGGGATATGGTTGCAATAATGAGATAATAACTACTTTAAAGTGTTGTGAGGTTTTTTAAATGCACAGAAAATACTTGACTCAAATTAGGCACAAAGTAACTCGGTATATTTTATTTTCCCTCATATTCCTTCTTTTCTTCATAGATACCAATTCTCCTTCTTTACTTGAATGTATTTTATGATTTGCACAAACTCGTAATGCTCCTGGTAGAGTAAATCAATCTGGTTTCTCAGTATTTCCAGACAAGTGCCCTTGATGCCATCATATTAGAAACAGTTGAAGATCATAAGAAATCCTGAGCAGTCTCCTGTCTCTGCCTGGGATGTTGAAAACACAGTGAGATCTGGATATAAATGGGGGTTTGGACAGTTGTTAGGCTTTCCTCTGATACCATGGTATCCATGAAGATAGGATGCTCATGGGATTATTTAGGTCCAGAGTTTTTGGGGAAGAAGCAACCATATAGACACTATCAAAGTACAGTTTGTTTTTACACAGATCTGTAGGTAGTTCAAGCCAGTCACCCTCTCTTCTCTCCTAACCCATATTGTAGTCACTCTTACATTGCCACATAATATTTTGGCTTTTTAATTATTCTGTTGATGCCATCTTCCCAAAATTGAATTCTTTAAAGTATGTCTCTGTAATTCAAATAAAGGGAAGTGATTTCATTTTGGGAATAATTATACAACTTGGGAGGAAAAGAAAAAAAATTCAGCCACTAGATACTTGAAGAAGATATAAGTTTGGGAAAGGGGAAATAAGTGAAGTATAGTGAGCTCTTTAGATTTAAGACAAGAAAACAAAACTGCTTATTTTCCCTTTACCTTTAAGATTTGCAGTTTGTAGAAGTCTTTAGACACTAAGAGCAGAAGAGTTTCCTCAAACATGTTTAAAATACTTTGATATAAATTCTGAAAAAACAAAAAAAAATATATGACCAGCAGCCAGATAAAATTCGATATGATTTTACTCAAAGTCTATAGTTTCATGTCCTGGAGTCCTGTGTTTGCCCTGCAAACTGAAGGTAAGAAAGGAGAGAGGTAGCTATAGATATGGGACTTCTCTCAGTACCATGTGCTGTGAATTGCAATTCCAACTTATGGAACAGATACATTGTGTAGCTGTGCTCTGGAAATAGAGACCAGAGATGTTGTTGACCTTACTGTAGGGATATTCCTCTCTCCATCTTTCTCTACTCCCATTTCCATTTTTGCAGCATTTGCCCATACACTCTTATTCTTGCTAAAACAACTAAAAATCTCTTCACTCATTTGTTCCTATATCTCCTTTACAATCCATTAAATCCCATGAGTTGTAAAATTCACAAGGAGTCCAGGGGTATAGATTAATGCTGGAATATATTATTAATTTATTGCATCTAAAAGGGGTGAAGGAGATAACAACAAAAATTATGACCTGTGGTGGGGCATTCTTCCAGATTGCTGTGGTACACAACAATGTCTCATAATAATTTAAGGAAGCAAAGACTCACTTCCAAGTCCTCTTTGTCATCTTCACTGGTTCCCATTTCTCTCACTTTCTCAAGACTTGGTATAGCAAATACCATTTTAAAGGATGACTCTATTATATTCAGTTGGGATTCAAATTGCAGTAAGGGATCTACAAAGCTGGTAAGAAAAAGGTATAATTATTAAATAGAGGAGAGAGCAAATATAACCTGAGTTTAGTGGCTTTTTCTTGTGTAAGAGAGAATGTACTAGAAAATGAGGCCTATTGCTAAACTTCATATAACATGTGAGTTTTAAATATTCTCATAAAAATGACAATTGTGCTTTAAATATAAAGGAATGAATTTCTTCTTAAAAATCATCTGTAATCAGTTATTTAGAAACCAGAATATACTTCTCCAAAGACATAATAGTAAAGAGTGGTTACATTTCCAAGCAAGCCCACAAAGCTATGCTGAACTTTAGTTGAAATATATTACTGCCACATTTTCTCTAAACTGTGATACTGTGTTTCTCACATTTTAATATTTCTGATATTATTGGGATGCATCCTCCAGTTCTTGGCAAAAGAAACCTGTCCATCAGCAGTTGGAAAGATAAGTTATGACATAGTTGTTATTTCTTAGAGATGTGTGATCTGGATAACAGTCCTTCCCAATTTTTTTTTTTTAGGTGAAAAAATATTTTTTTTAAAAGACAGTGATATAAATATAAGGTAGAAAATTTTGTGCTGGACTCAGAATATCTTTTCTCTACTGGACAGAAAAATCAAAGAGTCTAATATCCACTGTTTGAAATGGAAAGTCTTAGAATATATTAGATAATTTTCATATCTTGGGAAGATTAATTTGACATATTCATGGCTTTAATGAATTATCAGATTCTGAACAACTATATGTCAGGGATTTCAGTAGAATTTTCAGGGGAAGATATTTATTTAACTTTTAGAGATAAATAGCTTGGTTTAGGAAAATGCAAAATTAAGATTTTTGATGAAATAGAAAAATAGTGTCTCTCTAATTACTCTGAAATCATACTGATAGTCCTAAAAAATGCTAAAACACTCCAGGTCATGAATAAAGATTAAGAAAATAGCATGATTCTCTAACTGCTGATGGGCAGCAGATCTTCAAATTTTAAATGTGAGGAAGGTTGAGTGTCAGACACTGGTGATACTAAAGAAATACACATTCAAATCTATGGGTCAACAATTGCCAGCAAGGATGCATTATTTTTTTTGGATCCACATATAATTTTTTAAAAAGAGTAGTTATTAAATTACTAATGTGTTTTATAACATTAACACATAATGTTATAAAATAACACAATAACATAATATATATATATATATATATATTCCAGGATGCACAACCAGTGATAAAAAAGGATCTTGAGAAGAAAAAATAAGCACTCCTCACTAAATTACTATACCATCATCTGCAAAGAGCAGTACATGTTTTTACAAGTATAATTTGAAGAATCACAATTGAACAGAACAAAGTAGATGTCTCCTAATAAAAGTATGGGGAAATTATATTAAACATGACCACAAATAAATCAAGAGGGACATTTTAATATGACAAAATGTTTAATTCAAATGAAAGAATGTTAAGAGATATATACAATGATTTAAAATAATAAAAGAAATAGTTAACTGTTTAAAAAGTTTAATTATTTAAAAATAATTATTAAAAGTTACAGTCATGGGGATCCCTGGGTGGCACAGCGGTTTGGCGCCTGCCTTTGGCCCAGGGCGCGATCCTGGAGACCCAGGATCGAATCCCACATTGGGCTCCCGGTGCATGGAGCCTGCTTCTCCCTCTGCCTGTGTCTCTGCCTCTCTCTCTCTCTCTCTCTATCATAAATAAATAAAAAATTAAAAAAAATAAATAAAAGTTACAGTCTGTCAAATTATTAAAAATACAAGGAGAAATAGAAATTATTAGAGAAAATTACTAAAGATAAGGGAGAAACAAACACAGTTATAGGAGATGAAGCATTCAATTATCAGCATTTTTCAGGTAAAAATTAAAAATTCTTCAAAAGAAGAGGTCTTTACTAAAACTGATAAAGAGGTATAAATAAATTATATTAAATGAGAGAATTTAATTATCTTTTTCAATAACCATGGAGTACTAACAAATACTTATCATATTTGTAAAAGATTTTTTACAAGCTGTAAAAAATTTCAAAATATAAAAGGATATATGTTTTATTCTCGATCACAAGAGATCTATTTTAAAAATGAGAAAATTCGAGGTAGTTGAAAATACTTGAATAGTATCAGAATTTTTCTCATTTAAAATAAGGGGCAACTGAGTGGCTCAGTTAAGCATCCAACTCTTGGTTTTGGCTCAGGTCATGATGCAGTTGAGGGATTAAGTCCCTCAACTTGTTTGTCTAGGTGCTCAGTGCAGAGTCTGCTTCAGATTCTCTTTCCTCTCTCTCACTCACTCTCCCTTTCTCTCAAACAAATAAATAAAATCTTAAAAAATAAATAAAATGATAGGAAAATGAAAAACTGATCATGTAACAAGATTTCAAAGCTACTAAAAAAAGTAATCAAAGAAATAAAGGGTATAAACAAGATGAATAATTATAAAATGAGGAAAGGGAAAATAATAAGTATAATGATCCTTGCTGGCAAATTTAAATAAAGATTTTAAAAAAAGATAAAAAAAGAAGAAGAAAATAAATATGAAGAAAGACTGCAGTAGTCGAAAAAAGAAGTCATCTATTATATGGATTTAATAAAAACAAATAAAACTGATTTATATTATTATATTACACAGATATATATGAGGATATAACTTGTGTGAAGCTATATATACCACATAATATTTGGCCAAAGTACAAAAAGCAAAATCTATAATATTTTTTTTAATTAAAGGAAAACTATTATCTGGGTTTTTTTTTTTAATACATTTAGGTTGATCAAAAAGAAAGCTAAAAATATGAAACAGGCAATTCTAATCCAGGGTCTGCCTTTTCATGAACCCTATAAAATAATATGCCAAATTTTGTTTCTGTGTCTGTGTGTATTTTGGAAGGAAGGAGTCCAAAAGTTTCATCAGATTCCTAAAGGAGAATTAAAACAGGTTAAGAAGCACTGATACTGAGGACTTTAGCACCAGGCACTGCGTATTTTATTTGCTCTGCATGCATTATTTCAATACCTCTTCATGGAGATACTAAGAGGTAAATACTTTCATTATCCTCAATTTGCAGACAAGGAATCTGAGGCATTGAGAAGTTAAGTAACTTCAAAGTCACAAAATCTGGAATGTTAGAGCTGATCAGCAGAAGCTTGGTCTGTTTGACATAATAGTTTTCCTTTAATTTCATACAATTTCTTATAGATTTTTTCATACTTCAATATTATCTGGTAAATAAAGTATTATTTTATTATATAAAGTCCTCATGAGTACCTACTATCTGTCTTTGTATAATACTATTTTGTAAATTCTAGTTAATTCAACTAGGCAAGATACACACACACATACACATACCTCAAAACAAAATAATAAATGAGCTTATATATTCAGAAGAACCAATGAATGGTAATCAGGGATCTGGTTATACCTGGTTATTCAAACTGAGTTATAATAAAAGACAATTTAAAAAATATTGACTAATTCCAGAGAGGCTGGGAAGATGATAGAATAGGAGGGCCCTAAGATCACATTGTTCCACAGATACAAATAGATAATATCTACATCAGCGTAAATAACCCAGAAAAAGACTGGCTGAACAAACTCAACACTAGAGGCAAAGGGGCCACATCTAAGAGGATAGGCAAGGTGGAGATGTGACAGGGAGCTAAATAGACCACAGGCCATTTGGTGGAAGGACAGAACCTGTAGACATAGAGGAAAGAAACAGACCCTAACACTGGGGCGTCCCCACAGGGAATATATTTGGCTTTGAAAACTTGAGGCATGGAATTTCATGAGTTCTTACAACCAGTGGGGCTTAAAGCCTGGAATTTTGAAAATCAGCAGTTTTGGTTCTGGGAGAGCCTGGAGGGTAATGGGAAGCAGAGTCACTGCCCTTAAAGGGATAGCAGATGAATAGCCCATGGAGTTGCAGTATAAAAGCAGCAGTTTGAAAAATGCCTGGGGCAGATGGGAGGGAGTGTTATTTACTAATCTCAGAACATGTCCTGGAGGACATAAATCACTGGGGGACTTTTCAGGGACAAAGGAACTGGCAGGATCCCTAAGGGACTTCTTCAGAAACAAAGGAGCTAGCAGGTCCAATTTCCCTCCTCAGCCCTGCAGCATAAACACACAGACACTTGCAGGAACCAGCACTGTGCAGGCATCACTACCTAATTTGCTTACACTAAGAAACTCCCTCCCAGCTTCAGTGGATCTTCCTTTTCCAGTCATGCTTTCCTTAGTCCTGGTGCTGTTTGTCCCCTCCCCTAGAAGACAGGCACAAACCTTGCCAACACTGCATCTTCTGACCCATGCACTTTGTGAGGCCTCAGTCCCCCTGGTGGCAGAAGCCCCATGAAAGACTAATGCACCCCTTGCTAAAACTATGAGCCCCACCCCAGTCATTCCATCCCACTAATGGTGGCACATCCACTTCAAAATGCTCTTGGCCTATTCAAACAGGGGCCAACAAGCCTGGCAGTGTACAAACAGTGCCAGAAATGGCCAGCATCACTCCAAAGTGACTCCTGTCCTGGAGTGAGGGGAAGATAACCACATATACCAGTCATAGGGCAGCCCCAGCAGGAGGTGAGGGCAGACCATTGGTCTGATTGCAGACCCTACCCATCAGCAAAAATTGCTCAGGGGGAAACACAGGGAAAGTGTCCTGCAGTTTGGTGCTACTACATCTATGACAAATGCCTGGTTTGATTCAGTTCAAAGCCAATGTGACCCCAGAGTGGTCTACTAACACCACAGGAACAAGCCATTGTCCAAAACAGGAAAAGAGCCACTAGAAATGACCGAACTGAAGGGAGAAGGGGCCAAGACACAACAGCAGAACACATGCAACACACCCAGGAGACACAGGTTCTGGTGAACCAGAGACACTGCACTGCAGGGCACCATAGGCCCCCTTCTTCATAAAGCCATTACTTACAAGAACAGGAGACATAGCTGACACTCCTACCACAGAGAAACAGTGAGAGTTAGACAAAATGAGGAGACAGAGGAATATGTCCTGAATGAAATAACAGGACAAAACCACAACAAGAGACACAAGAAAAATAGATATAAGTAGTATGTTGGAGAGAGGATGTAAAGTAATGACCATAAAGATACTCACTGAACCTGAGAAAAGAGTGGAGAACATGAGTGAACTCTTAACATAGAACCTATCAAAGATAAAGAACACAATAATTGAAATTAAAAATATACTAGATGGAATAAATAACAGGTTAGAGAAAGCAGGGGAATGAATTAACAACTTGGAGGATAGAGTAATGGAAAGTAATCAAGTTGAGCAGGTGAGAGAAAAAAATATGCAGAATGAGAATAGACTTAGGGAACTCAGCAACTCCATCGAGCATAATAACATTCTCATAGGGATCCCAGAAGAGGAGAGAGAAAGGGGGACACAAAATTTATTTGAAGAAATAGTAGCTGAAAAGTTCTCTAATCCAGAGAAGAAAACATGTAGATCCAAGGAGGCACAGAGATTCCCCAACAAAATCAACCCAAGGAGGTCCATGCCAAGACACATAATAATTAAAATGGCAAGAACTAGTGATAAAGAGAGAATTTTAAAAACTAGAGAAAAGAAGACAGTTATATAAGTGAAACTCCATAAGGCTATCAATAGATTTTCCAGCAGAAACCTTGAAGGCCAGAAAGGAGTAACATGATCTATTCAAAGTGGTGAAAGGAAAAAATCTGCACCCAAGAATATTTTATCCAGCAAGGCTATAATTCAGAAGAGGAGGAGAGATAAAATGTTTCCCAGACAAACAAAAACTAAAGGAGTTCATGACCACTAAACCAGGCTTACAGGAAATTTAAAGAAGACTGTATGAGTGTAAAGGAAAGACCATGAGTAAGAGTAAGAAAAGTAGGAAGGACAGAAGCAGTAAAAATAAATATACCCATAAAAATCAGCCAAGGGACTCACAAAATAAAAGGATGTAAATTATATACCATATACGAAATGGGTACTAGGGAAAAGAGTAAAGGGTGGGCTCAAACTTAAGTGACCATCAACTTAATATAGACTGGTATATGCAGAAAATATTATATACAAACCTAATGGTAGCCACAAATCAAAAACCAATAATATATCTGCAAAAAATAAAGAACCAAGGAATCTAAGTGTATCACTAAAGAAAGCCACAAACTGTGAGAGAGGAGAGCAAAGAGAAGAAAGGGTCAAAGAAGAGTTACAAAAACAACCACAAAACAAGTAACAAAATGGCAATAAATATATATTATTACTTGGAATGTAAATGGACTAAATGCACCAAATAAAAGATATAGGTTGATGGAATGAATTTAAAAACAAGATCCATCTATATGCTGTCTACAAAAGACTCATTTTACACCTAAAGCCACCTGCAGATTGAAAGCAAAGGGATGCAGAAAGATTTATCATACAGATGGATGTCACAAGAAAGCCAGGGTAGCCATAGTTAAGGCTTTTCTCTTTGGAAAAAATAGAATTAATGACAAAAGTATAATGAAAGACAAAGAAAGGCACTATATAATAATAAAATGGACAAACAAGAATATCTAACATTTGTAAATACTTGTGCATCCAACATGAGAGCACCCAAATATATAAAACAGTTAATAACAAGCATAAAGGAACTAATAGATAGTAATACAACAATAGTAGAGGACTTTAACACCCCCCCCCCACTTACATCAATGCACAGATCATCCAAACAGAAAATCAACAAGGAAACAGTGGTTTTGAATAGCACACTGGACCAGATAAAATTAACAGATATATTCAGAGCACTGCACCCTAAAACAGCAGAATACACATTATTTTTAAATTTTTTTTTTAGAGAGAGAGAGAGGAGAGAGACAGAGTATGTACAAGTAGGGGTAGCTAGGGGCAGAAAGAGAGGGAGAGAGATAATCCAAAGCAGGCTCCCTGCTCAGCACAGAGTCTGACATGGGGCTCAATCCCACTTCCCTGAGATCATGACCTGAGCTGACATCATGGGTTGGATACTTAACCAACTGAGCCACCCAGGTGCCCCAGAATACACATTCTTTTTAAGTGCATATGGAACAATCTTCATAATGGATCAAATATTAGGCCATGAAACAAGTCTTAACAAATTCAAAAAGATTGAAGTCATACCATGCATTTTTTTCTCACCATCATGCATGAAACTAGAAATCAACCACATGAAAATATCTGGAAAGAGCATCAAAACATGGTTGTTAAATAACATGTTACTAAGTAAGCAATGAATGGGTCAACCAGGAAATCAAAGAGATAAAAAATTACATGGAGAGAAATGAAAATGAAAACACAATGGTCCAAATCACTGGATGCAGCAAATCATTGGATG
Organism: Nyctereutes procyonoides; assembly: GCF_905146905.1. Lineage (NCBI taxonomy): Eukaryota > Metazoa > Chordata > Mammalia > Carnivora > Canidae > Nyctereutes > Nyctereutes procyonoides. Next base: position 678,905 of record NW_026575044.1, read on the forward strand.
CAGCAAAAGGCAAGTACATAGCAGTATAGATCTACCTCAAGATGCAAGAAAAATCTCAAACAGTCTAATCTACACCTAAAAGAACTAAGAAAAAAAACAACTAACAAAATATAAAACCAGTAGAAGGAACGAATAGAGCAGAAATAAGTGAAATAGAAACTAAAACCACGATAGAACAGATTAATGAAAAAAAAAAAGAACAGATGAAATCAGGTTCTTGGAAAAAATCGATAAAATTGATAAACCTCTAGCTAGACTTATCAAAAAAAAAAAAAAAGAGAATAGACTCAAATAGTAGAATCAAAAATCAGAGAGGTGAAATAACAACCAATACCAAGAAATATAAATAAATATAAGAGAATATTATAAAAAATTATATTCCAACAAATTGGACAACTTGAAAGAAATGTATAAATTCCTAGAAACATATAAACTACCAAAACTGAAACAGAAAGAAATAGAACACTTGATCAGTTGATAGCAAGCAATGAAATTGAGTCAGCAGTAAAAAAAAAACTCCAAACAAACAAAAGTCCAGGACCAGATAGCTTCACAGGTGAATTCTACTGGACATTTAAAAAAGTTAATGCCTCTTCTCAGACTTTTCCAAAAAACAGAAGAGGAAGGAAAACTTCCAAATTCATTCTATGAGGCTAGCATTAACCTGATACAAAACCAGATAAAGATACCACAAAAAAGAGAACTACAGACCAATAACTCTGATAAGCGTGGATGAAAAAATCCTAAATAAAATACTAGCAAATGGAATCCAATATTAGAAATATCACTCACCACAATCAAGAGGGATCCATTCACAGGATGCAAGGGTGGTTCAATATTCACAAATCAATCAATGTGATACATCAATAAGACAAAGGATAAGAGACACATAATCATTTCAATAGATGCCCAAAAATAATTTGACAAAGTACAATATCCACTCATGATACAAACCCTCAACAAAGTAAGCCTAGAGGGAACATACCTCAACATGTTAAAGGCCATCTATGAAAAACCCATAGCAGCATAATCCTTACCGGGGAGAAACAGAGCTTTTCCCCTAAAATTAGGAAGAAGACAAGGATGCTCATTTTCACCACTTTTATTCAACATAGTACTGGATGTCCTAGCCACAGCAATCAGACAGCAAAAAAACTAAAAGACATCCAAATTGATGAGGAAGTGAAACTTTCACTATTTGCAGATGACATGATACTATATATAGAAAAACCCAAAAAACCCTACCAAAAGACTGCTAGAACTAATAAACAAATCAGTAAAATCACAGGGTACAAAACTGATTTACAGAAATCTGTTGCATTTCTATATGCCAATAATTAAGCAGCAGAAAAAGAAATTAAGAAAATCACCCCATTTACAATTGCACAAAAAATATGATACCTAGAAATAAACCTAATCAAAAAGTGAAAGACCTCTGCTCTGAAAACTATAAAACATTGTTAAAAGAAATTAAAAAAGAAAAACAAAACTGGAGACATCACAATTCTGGACTTAATTTATATTTCAAAGCTGTAGTAATCAAAACAATATGGTACTGGCACAAAAACACACATAGATCAATGGAACAGAATAGGAAACCCAGAAATAAACCACAATTATATAGCCAATTAACCTTTAACAAAGGGGGACAAAAATATGCAATGGGAAAAAGACAATTTCTTCATCAAACGTTGAGAAAACTGGATAGCTGCATACAAAGTAATAAAACTGACCACTTTCTTATACCATACACAACAATAAACTCCAAATGGATTAAGGATCTAAATGTGAGACCTGAAACTACAAACATCCTAGAAGGGAACACAGGCAGTAATTTCTGGCTTTGGCCATAACAACATCTTTCTAGATATGCTTGCTGAGGCAAGGAAGACAAAAGCAAAAATAAACTACTGGGACTTCATTAAAGTAAAAAAAGCTTCTGCACAACAAAGGAGAAAACCAACAAAACGAATGACAACCTATGGAATGGGAGAAGATATTTGCAAATGACATGTCTGATAAAGGGTTAGCATCCAAAATATATAAAGAATTTATGAAAGTCAACACCCAAAAAACAAAGATATGGGCTGATGACACAAACAGACATTTCTTCAAAGAAGACTTCCAGATGGTCAACAAATGAAACGATGCTCCACATCACTCATCATCAGGGACGTGCAAATCAAAACCACAATGAGATATCGCCTCCCACCTGTCAGAATGGCTAAAATCAACAAGAAACAACAGGCTTTGGCAAGGATATGTGGAAAAAGGGATACTTTTGCACTGTTGGTGGTAATGCAAACTGGTATAGCCACAGTGGAAGGTGGTATAGAGGTCCTTCAGAAACTTAGCAATAGAACTACCCTACCCTACAATCCAGTAATCATGCTACTGAGTACTTACCCAAAGAATATGAAAACACTAATTCAAAGGGGTATATGTACCCCTATGTTTATAGCAACAGTATTTACAATAGACCAATTGTGGAAGCCACCCACGTGTCCATTTTGGAATGGATAAAGAAGAAATGGTGTATATATACAATGGAATATTATTCAGCCATAAAAAGAATGAAATCTCATTTGCAACAACACAAATTGATCTAAGGAGTATAATGCTAAGCAAAATAAACCAGTCAGAAAAAGACAAGTGTCATATGATTTCATTTATATGTGGAACTTAAGAAACAAAACAAATGTACAAAGGGGGGAAAAAGACAAACCAAAAAAACATACTCTTAACTACACAGAGTCTGGTTAAAGATAGTTATTAGAGAGGAGGTGGGTGAGGAGATGAGTGAAATAGATGACAGGGATTAAGAGTACGCTTATCTTGATGAACTTCAAGTAATATATGAAACTGCTGAATCACTCACTAGATTGTACACCTGAAACTAACATAACATTGTATGTTACCTATGTTATTATGTTACTGGAATTGCAATAATTGCAATAATTGCAATAATTTATGAGTATAAAGTTTAAATTTTCATAATATTTTTTAAAACCACCAATTATGATTTATCATCAGAATGTAAGGATGGCCCAATATCCTAAAAACTATTAATTAGCACATACCTATAATAGATTAAATTAAAACTCATGTCTTAACCTATCTTGAAAAAGTATGTAATAAATATCAACATCATTTTTTTAAGGAAAAATGAATAGTTTGAATAGTTTTTTGAAAGGTTTTATTTAAACCAACATTTCGCTAATTGAGAAGTAGTGTAAGAGTTTTTATTAAAAACAGGAACAACATAAGGGTTCAATTTCCTATTTTGAAATATTGTGTTAGAATTTGTTGTTTTTCAAATTTTATTAGACCATAAGACATGGTCTAATAAAAATAGTTCAGTGAGCTCAAACACTGGATAAATATACCTCCCAAATGATTCCTAGTATATCAGAAATTGCTGTCCAAACAATAACATGAGGGTGGAGGAAACAAAATACAATATAACTAAGAAATTAGTCTAGTAATGTGCAGAATATATACCAAAAAATCCTCATACTTTTAGAGAATAGAAAACAGAACTTGAGTAATTAGAAAGACAGGTTTATAAATGGAAAGATTACTTATAAATGTCAATTATTCTCAAATTATTTTACAAACTCTGACAGTGAAATTAAAACTTCAGGATATTTTCATCAGCAGTTCATAAAATACATTTACCTTCCACTTAGAAAAATAAATTGGAGGGATTATCCCAGGTTACTGTGCTGAAAATTATCAAGAAAATAAGGAAGATCCAGTTCAATCAGATAATAAAATCTATTACAAAACAGCACTAAATCAAAACAGTTTAATGGTGGCACCACAACAAAATTCTAAACAATGGAAGAGAATATAAATTCTAGAGAATACCTAATATGGGAATAGAAAATACCTGGATAAATACTCTATCTCCCCTACCTGACCAAATGTGGCACTAATTTATTATGACACTATTTCATGATGGGTCAGAATACAAACATTCTTAGAGCTCTCTTTTTAATTAAAATTTTATTGAGCTATTTGTAAATTTACATGCTGTTGTAAGAAATAATACAAAGAAACATCCAATATGCTTCCCCAGTTTTCCCCAGTGGTAACATTCTACAAAGACCACCAGGATATTTATATTGATTCAATACACCCATCTTGTTTAGGTTTCCTGTTTTATTTGTGCTTGTGTGTGTGTGTGTGTGTGTGTGTGTGTGTGTGTGTATTTAGTGGATCCACCACTGCCATCAAGATACTCAAGAACAGCTTGGAACCCTTAAATTCATAACTATTCCATTATACAGACAAATATTTTTAAAAAACATTCAGAGTTTAAGCAAGTCTTTGGAAATGAAGCATTTTCAACAATCATTATCTGTATTGGGATTAGCAAACATTTTCTGTGATGGTCCAGATAACAAGTATACTAGGCTTTGCTAACCAAATGGTCTCTGTCTGCTCAGGTCTGCCATCATAATGCAAAAGCAGTCATAGACAATGCATGAATAAATACATAAATATGTCTGTTTCAACAAAAATTTGTTTACTGACCCTGGAATTTGAATTTCATATAACATTTGCATGTTGTGAAATATCTTTCTTCTTTTAATCTCCCTCAACTATTTAAAAATGTAAAAAACAAGGGTGCCTGGGTGGGGTGGCTCAATCAGCTAAGCATCCTACTCTTGATTTCAGTTCAGGTCATGATTTTAGGGTTGTGAGATAGATACCCCTGTGGGCTCTGTTCTGAGCATGAAGCCCGCTTAGGATTCTCTCTCTCTCTCTCTCTCTGCCTCATCCCTCCCCACTCACACTCTCTTTCTCTCAAAAAAAAAAAAAAAAGGAAAAAACATTCTGATTTCTCAGAATGTACAAACCAGGATGCTGCAAAAATAGCAGGACGTAGCTATGGCTAAATGGGCCAAGTTTGTAGACTTCTGGTTTGTATAATGGAATTGTGAAGATAATTTAAATTAGTTTATAACATAAAAAAAAATCTGTTATAGCCTAAACAGTAACAAAAATCGAGTAACAAAACCAGGAGAAAGTCATAATAGTAAAGTGTGATGTAGAATTAATTTTATATCAGATGTCATACAAAAAGGTGAAAGAAAAAATATACAGCAATGACACTAAAGCCAATTCTGACAAGATAAAAAAAGAATTAAAAATTTTAAAACCATAAAAATGCCTTGAGAAGCTTACTAAGTATATGCCACCACTAAAATCCTAATGAAGTAGCAAAGACCACAAGAAAATTCCCACATGAGAAAATTAATAAATATATAAATATACAGAAAATATTGAATTTTGCTTTTTTTTGAAAGAAATACAATGAGGTACAATTCTGAACCTATTAAATCAGTGAAATAGAAAATATATGTATTTTCTGGTGACTAGGCTTTGAAGAAGTATTTATTGTTAGTGAGGTTTTTCTGGACAGCAAACTGACTCCTTATTAAAAACTCTAAGAATATTTTCATTCCATTTAGTGTATGGGTAATGGATGCCAAGACAGGATTAGAGGTGCATAAGATTTCTAAGAGAAGGAAAGAAGGAAGGAAGGAGGGTTAGGGAAGAAAGTATCTTAGACTACAGCAAGTTCCAAGAAGGGTTTAGCCAGGTTGATGGGTTTCCTAGATTCAAAGTCACTCGCTGAAATTGACTGTCCCACTATGCTGCCTGGGTGGTCGTGCTGGTGGATCTACACAGGCAGTGGCTGGGACTGGTCAACAGCATTTCCAGCAGCAGGGCATTTTTGTAGTTGCCTATTATCTAAATCAGTAACCTCACCCACAGAATGCTATTTCAAAAACATATTTCAGAGAAGATATGACCATTTATGTGTAAAGATGATTATCATAATATTGGTAAAATAAAATATAATTTAGAACATTTCAAAATTGGGTAATATTATATTGCCATTCAAATGAAAATATGAGTATGTAGAAAGATAAAAACTTAAGACATAATGCCAAAAGGAAAAATATTACAGTAAATCTGCTTATTATTGTACAATAATTAGATTATCTGTTTATCTGTAAAATATTTAAGAATTGCCTATCATAAATAAATAAAAAAAAAGAATTGAAGAATATGAGAAAGAAAAATAGTAGCTGCTGAATTAGGATAGTGGGATTTGGAGTAATTTTCTGTTTTTCACAATTGTTGATTTTTCTCTGTTGCATTTTAAAGATATTTAGTCAGTGAAATGGGAGAGTGTTCGAGCTTATTGTACCTGGAGTTCAGGGAGAGGACCATGGCTTGGTCACTTAACAGTCTTGAGTATGCATCCCATAGGCTCGGAGTGCTGTTCACCTGGAAGGATCAGAAAAAGAAAAGAATCAATGTTGTCACTCCTGTGAGACTAAAGAGACCAAACTGGACTGGAATATAAGTCCAAAATTTTGTAATGCTGAGAAAAACCCTAACTGAAATCCACGATAGCATCTTGGCTTAATGGTAGCCTTTTACAGCCAACTGCTGTGCCTCTATAACTAGCATTTCCCGACAAAATTTTGTTAGCTATGTTCTTCAGTGGAGTCTCTTGATAAAAAATACCAGCAGGATGATTTAAGTCAGGCCTTAATGAAGAATGTCTCATGCTATAAAATGAGAACCATGTACAGGTCACGGTACAGCTATTTAAACTTATCAGTGATAGTCAATGAGATTCCATTAAGACTTTAGAATTCTTTATTGAAGAAACTAGGGGAAGCCCAGTGGAAGAGCATCTCTTTTCTTGTGTGCATCCTAGCTTTGTTTATGCAAGCCTCTGTTGCAATGTCACCGTTTTGCAACAGACCCAATAGTGCTGTTTGTGGAAATTCTTAGTCTGTACTTCTGAAATAAGTCAAAGTTCTTTTTTATACTGTTGTAGAATAATGCTATTTCTAAAGGCATTTATTCCCTCTAATGAATATGCAAATACCTGCCACTGATCACTTATCACCCTAACACAAGCCCTTTCCCATCTGTTCAGTGCTGCTCCTCTGACTCCAGCATTGAGTGCCCTGTGGGATCTATGTCTTACCTTTGTGGGATGCAAGAGCTATTTCAAAGGATAGGACTACCTGCTTATTAAGCACACATTTTGGAGTGCATGTTATATCCCCTCCAAGCCATATATTGAAACCCTAATCCCCAATGTGTTGGTATTTGGAGATGGACCTTTGGGAGATAATAAGATTTAGATGAAGTCATGAGAGAAGAACCCCAAGATGGGGCTCATGCCCTTATGAGATGAAAGAGCGCTTGCTTTCTCTCTTTTTGCCACGTGAGGATGCAAGGAGAAGGTGGCCATCTGAAAACCAAGAGTTGGACTGTCAACTATCTGAGCCACCCGGGGAACCTCTTTCTCTAAAATATTTATATTCATATCTAAAATTGTGATAATTCTTTGCTATGTTGTTTATTACTATATTGCATGTTATCATTACTTAGAGAATATAAAACTTGTATGGTGGACAACTCTCACTGTGACATGGAACAATAAATGGTGATTTGTCTAGTTTGAAATTTGACATTTTTGTCCTTGTCACTATTTTCTTTCAATTTGGCCAGAAATACACTAGTACTCATTTCTCTAGGCAGTGACAAACTGAACATCCTGTCTCTATCTAAGCAATGATTTTTTGGGACTATTGCCTCAATGGGAACTTTTCCCCACAGACAAAGTTGTAACTGGGCTTTAGTCCTTGGAAATCAATTTGTGATACGTCAAATCTAATCACTGGGTCCCAACCCTGGCTGTATGCAGAGGGGCTGAAAAACATTGATTTTGATTCCTTAGCAACATCTCCAGAGAATTAATAGGTCTGGATTCAAGACCAGACATTAAAAAACAAACAAACAAAACAAAACCAAGGCCTCCAGGTGATTGTGATGAACAGTCAGGATTGAGAAGCACTTTTTAAGTGAACTATTTTCTCTCAATCCTGGAGCTTGCTTCACAGTAATAAATTGTCAGTTACTAGATCTATAGTAACATGGACCTCTGCTTCCCATCTGTTAGCTAGCTTCTCTTTTTTTTTCATAGAGCCAAAAATGTTATCACAACTCAGGTTATTGTTCTGCTCGTATTACTTTGGCATCCCATTTTTTGTTGATTAACTAATTTACAGCACATCCCTTCTTTGTTGTGGACATGGTTTGCCTGTACCATAGGTACCACTAATGTTAACGTAATGCCAAAAACCAGTGCATACATCAGCAAGTGATAAGGATTGTCTAACATCTATAAACTGGTTTTGTAGTGGTGTCAGTCTAGAAAGTTATAGGAATTGGCCAGGAATTTCACCTGCTTTCCCCAAATAGGTTTTTTGTTATTGTTCAGAGTACATAACATGCTCACCAGGGTTCTCAGAAATTTTTCAGTACCTCCTCTGGGGAATAATGATTATTACGCTGGCTTTAACTTCTATTATATGGATAGGTTCTCCTCCATCTCATTTTCAATTATTCTTTAATCAGAATGGCTCTTCATTGGAAACCCATAGTAAATGATAAAATGGTCAAAACCTGGAAATATGTACTTCGTAATATGTTTCATAATACTAGGTTCTAGGACCAGCCTGGTGGGCCTTAAGCTTCCATATATATTATTTTGGCTTTCTTCTTTAAGCTGACCATCTGCTTTTTATATATATCTTATATCATTGACATTTTTGTTCAATATCTGTTGTCATTCTTGGCCAGAAAAATTGGAGTCATGCCTATTTGACTAGGTTCCTTAAACCTCAGATGTTTCAAATCACATACATTATGTGTTTCTGATGCCACCTTAGCCTGGGGGGAAATGGTATTATCATAATAATCATTATTCTGAGGGAATTTGAACTCCCTTCTAGTAATTCCCACAATCCTGTGAATGCTCAAACGGAACCATGGACAGGGTCCTATAGACTATTATGTTAGTCTGCAACTTTTCCTTCATTTCTAGCTCACTAGAATCCTCCTCTCTTTGACAATAGTGAAACACCAAAGTGCAGAGAGATGAGGAATCTGAATTGAGGGTATGAATATTCAATGTCCTTACCCCTTCAGCCTCCTGTTTGTGTTGGTGTTTTACCGAAGGTAGTGACATTTTTGCTGGTGTTCTCACATTCCTCCAATCATGCCAAGGCCAAATATTAAGAGAGCTGAAGGCTACACCCAGAGCTAATTCATCCCTGACTCCCAAAGCCACTTGAATTATTTTCCACTACTGCAGAAGCCATCAGAACTAGTGTAACCACACTGTGCTTTCTCAGGATTCTGGTTCTTTTAGTTTTTACTTGTTTATGATTTACACTCCTAAGAAGATTAGTGAGAGAAATCCTTGAAAAAGTTTAATGGGTTCTATATAGAATTGCCCCAATCTTTCTTCATGGATCATTTTCTTTAAGCTAGTTTTGTGCCTCAACTTTCTTTCCTTAGAAAGCTTCCAGGAAGATGTGGGGCCTTCATTTTCAGACACTCCTGAAAGGCCTACAACACCAATTCTCCAGATGTATTAGGATCTTATGATAAACATGGTCTAGGCTCAAGATGTTATCCCAAATATACACTTTGTCATCAAAAAGTCCTTGTCATCCTTATAAATCTTCCTTCTCAGCCAAGAATCTTATTATGGAAAGATTGGGGACTAAATAGTTATTTAATATCTAACCAAGGCTGATTTCCCAGGACACAGACATTTTCAATTAACCATAAGATTTTTTTATTTTTAATTTTTTTTTTTTTTTTAGTTTTTATTACATGTTAGGCAGTGGAGCTAGAACAGGGAAAAAACAGATAATTTTTGTCTTTAATCTTATGGGAAAGCAAACTTAAAACAAATAAAAGAAATTGTGATGTCTAAAAGGCAAATCATAGGAATTATTAAGGGAAGCTAACTAGCAAAGGATATCCAGGAAATTTCATTTTAAAAACAACTTTTAATTTCAACCTAGAGATTCTGGGGGTGGGGGGAGTGGAGGAAGAGTTTTTCAAACAGGGGGACAGTATGTGCTAAGAACTTGAGTTGAGAAAAGGTGCATTAGAGAAGTGGTTCTCAACCCTGGCTGAGCCTTAAAATTAGGATATCTTCTAAAATCTAAAAATACAGATGCCTAGAACTCACCCCACACCAGGGAATCAAAATCTCTAGAGGTATGACCCCAAGAGTAGTTTTTGTTTTGTTTTGTCTTTAAAGCTCCACATGTAATTCTAATATGAAGCCAGAATTGAGAACTGCATTAGGAGGACATGAAAGAAGGCTAGAGCAAAGAGAGCAAGGACAGTGGTTAAGTTGTGGAGTCAGAGAGGCCAATCATGACAAGTCCTTTTGTGAGCCCTAAAGATTTACCACTCATCTCATTTAACCAAAGGAGGGACAAGATCACAGGGCTGCTTTGTAGACTTGATTGAACAAGATAAAGTGGTTGTGACAAGAACAATTAAGGCTAATGTTACCCAGTAGAAAAGAGACTGCAACAGAATAGGATTGGTTAACCTATTGGAAGGGGAAATAGGAGAGATTTAAGAGACACATAGTGACTGGTAACAGTGTCAAATGCTGCTTAAAGGTCATGCAAGAAAAAGACAGAAAAATATCTTTTGGACGTGGAGCCATGAAAGCCATTGATGACTTAGGTGGGAAAAGTTCAGTACAAGGTTGCTGCCCAAATAGGCAGGTTCACTATGCTGATGCATGGAGTTTGGGTCTCACATTTGGATCTGGGGTCCTCAGATATCTTCAGGCACAAATGAATCTATATACAAGTGGACAAAAAAAAAAAAGGTATTCATAGCCAAGGTTTACTTTTCCTTTCTACAAGACCAAAGTCAACACATGAGACTCTGAAAAAAGCAAGGTTGCATTGTGGCAAAACACTAATTTTCATTCACAACAATGTGTACTTGGTGCAGTACCTGACTTTTGGCTGATTCTGGTGTAAAATATTAATACTCACTGAAAAGACCTTGACATTCTATGCCTAGAGACCTCATAGCTTTCTTTTAAACTTTGTTCTCAGGTAGACTTCTGCTCCCTGTGCTTTCTTTGATTCCTCTACCCTAAACAGATCAGTGAGCATTTCTGGTGAATTGCCTTGTTGATGGAGAGTATACTCTCTTGAGATAACTCAAAAGTTAGAGCATAACTGTAAAAGTAGAGGACCTCTACAAACACAGAGACTCAAATTTCCCTGACTTCCTAAATGGAGAGGAATTCCACTTTCTTTGATTGGGGTCAGCAAAGAGAGGAGTTTTATTTTAAGCTCAAGTATACATGGACATCATAACCAGTTAGTGTGTCCAATAGCACAATAGTAATATCTATTTGGTACTGGTTAGTAAAAATACTGTTTCAAGTCCAAGTCTCAATGTTGCTTCATTCATGCATTCCAAAACTTGCTGGTGACAGCCTATTGTGAAGCCCTATGTTCACACATATCTGTCTCAATATCTGATAGAATTCTGTGATACAATTTACTGTTTTCTCACCCTCTTATCTCTTTAACATAATCTTTAAGCCCTCAGAACTTGTAATAGGTAGTATTCTTAGTAATATAAAAAAAGAAACTGAGTGAAACATATCATGAAAACCATCATGTTCACATCAACTCCAACAGTTCAAGAGGATGAATATCTCTGATTATTCTCACTTTTTGAAGGCTCCTTATGACTCCTTTCTGTAACATATCCCTAGTTTAAACTTGGTTTTAGACTCTTGGGTTGGTCATTAATGATTATCAGAATAATATAAAAATTATTCACAAGTTTCCTGTGATATCCATTGGAACAGAATACTTTAACTCCAAATAATTGATAAAATTTAGTCATCTGGTAATTGCAGACACTTTGTTTATGCCCACATTTTAGAAAGGGCTATGGAACTGGCACTTATTTTGGAACAATTTCAAGTTGACTTTCCCTAGTCCATCTATGACTTTAATTTGCCATCTCTTATGCCTTTTGTTTTCCACTTTGATTATACTAATGGTATCTATGAACACTAATACTTCTAGATAGATCATATTACCAAACTGCTTTTCTATTCAATATGGAAAGTTTCCTCTCTAAACTAATAAATCTTCAATCATCAGAAAAAGTGTTATTATCCTCATCACTCAATGTTATCTGGTCAAGTTGGAAGTTGTAATAGCAAATCTAACCCCTGGAGAACCACAAATATTCCAACAAGTAGTCCAGTGACACCTGAAAAACTATTGTGTGTTGGTTCAGTGATTAAATTAATATGCAAACATTTTAAAAACTTCCAGATTTCTTTTTACTCTTACTAGGGACAATTGAAGATAGCAGTTAGAATGAACCACAGAACTACATTTGAATTATATGACTACCCAAGGCATTAATCTCTTCTCAAACAGTCCTAGAGCATTATTGAAATTGTCTTGTCAGTTAGCATTCTGATGTGCCAATTCACTAATACACACACCTCAATCCTTTCATATAGAGAAACACTTTGGTTCTGTCCTAAATTGATTCTTCGGTATGTTTTCATGTGTAACTGATAGTGGAGAGTCCAAAAATTTAAAGCCATGAGATCTTGGGATGTCTTAAAATGTTACAATTAGTATGTCACTAATAGAAGTTCCAGAAAGAAAGAATGCAGGACACATAAGAAAGAATATTGCTCAACCAGTAATGCAAAATAACTTCTTGGAGTCTTTAGATTGAAACATAACTATCTAGTATATTTGAATACAAAATACAAGTTGTTATGAAATTTCATTTTACCCAAGATAAAGATAAACTTCAAGGCTTCCAGTGAGAAAACAGATGACAAAAACTAGAGAATAAGAACATGATCAGGTTTTTCATTGGTAATACTGGATAACAGAAAAAAAAAACCCTGTAAATTATACCTTCAAAATATTTTTTAGAGAAAATTACTTGTATTCTACAGAAATGGCTGGAGTCATAATTGGTGATGGCTATTTTGAAGATGGTAATTTTTTTACCCATCTATTTTGCATGTATTTTAAAAATGAGAGTATTCTACTTTCATAAAACCATAAGAAATTCTAAAACTTATCATATATCCACTTCACAAAGGAAACTTAAGATCTCAGAGATAGAAATTGTGCAGGTCACATGTTTTGCAACAATGCTATGAGACTATATGTTAAAAATAAGAGTGGGACAATGGATATTCATATTTAAAAACACAAATCTATATTATCTCATGCCTATACAACAATAAATCAAGATGGATGATGGATCTAAATGTAAGTGCCAAAACTATAAAAACTTCAGAAGAAAAGATAGGATAAAATTGTTGTCATTTTTAGTTTAGGCAGTTTTCTTAGATATGGCTGTGGAGCACAGTCAACAGAAGAAAAAAATTATACATTAGACTTGATTAATACTAAAACCTTTTGCTCTTCAAAAGATACAGTTAAGGAAAAGATAAGACAAGCAGGGTGCTGAGGGAAAATTTATAAATCATATATATATTCTACACTCAGTAACCATAAAGTCTATAAAATACCCCTATATAAATGATCAAGAAATGTATAAGGTCTACATGAAGATTCCAGTAAGTGGAAAGAAAAAAAATACATGTGCCAGATGATGTGACAATAATTTAATCTGTAAATTTAATGCAATCCTAATTAAAATGCCAAAGAAATTCTGGGAGAAATTCCACAAGGATACTCCAAAGTTGATCTGGGAATATAATTGAGTAAAATTCGCTGATAAATTTTTGGATAGGTTTATCTAATTAGATATAGAAAGATTTCTTTTCTATATTTGAGCTGTCTATAGTAGTTTAAAAGTGTGATAACTCCCTTTTTGCTGCTGTGCTGTGATGACATTGCCCATCCCTGTGGAAGCCACAAGATTGTGCTGAGGTGGTTGCTGCCATCTGTCAAAGGCATTGGGGCTCCTGTTAGTAAGTGCTGATAGCGTCGCATGGCTGCTGATAGCCATTATCAAGAGAGGTGGGATCCACAAAAGGTGCTCTGGCTTTACAGCAAGAGCCACAGGCAACCTTATTTACTCTTACTCTTTTCAGCTGCTTGTTGCCTTTCTCTCTCACAGCAGCCCCATCGTCCTAGGACTCAGCAACTGCCTCAGTGAGAGCCTCTCCTCCCCTCTTCCTTCAGCCCCTGTTCTTGAGCCACTACTTTGAAAATCTTCATTTGAGATGTGCTCTTTTCTTGCAGGCTTTTTCATTCTGTTCTGCCTCAATGGGAGTGGTAGTCCAGACATGCTTGAATCCTAGCGGGAACTCAACTTAGGCTCACACCCTGACATCTACATCAAGCAAGTTTGTTTTGTATCCCAAGAGCCATCTAACCTTGATGCCCTGGGCCAAAGGCAGGCACTAAACTGCTGAGCCACCCAGGGATCCCCTCCACTAATTTATTAATTAAGATTCCAGCTCTGCACAAGGAAATAAAGGGGCTTAGATATAAAGAAAAAATATCCAATGATATAAAAATAAATAAAAGCTAAGAGAAAATGAAGGTAAAAATTAATATAAAATTGGGAGTTTGGGAGTGAGGAGCATTTACAGACATGTATAGTAAAGAGCCCCTGTATAAGAGCAAGAGATAGATTTCACATTTAGGGACAAATACATTATTTGACCCACTGATGAAACTTAGATTACCTATGCAAGTATCTCTTTGAATAAAATTTTAAAGCATGATATCCTATTTATTTAAAGATTTTAAAAAGTAATATATGCACATATACAGTACAAAAGGGTAAACAGTGGGAAGAGTCTCCAAGTTTTGCCTCACCTTCCATATCATAGTTCCCAGCCCCTGAATCTACAATTGTTGGTTTCCTGGACATCATTCCAGTGATGGAATATGCAGACACTTTATCTCCGTGATATTTCCCTCCAAACCCATATTTCCAGTGTAATCATGTGAAAAATACCAAATAAATTCAAATCAATGGACTTCTTATAAAATACCTGACCAGTACCCTTCAAAACTGTCAGATCATGGACACGGAACGATGGTGAAACAGTTACAGATCGGAAACTAGGAGACCTAATAGCCAAATGCAGAGTGGGATCCCGGATTGGATCCTAGAACAGGTAAAACAGCCACAATCCAAATGAAATCTATGGTTTAGTTAATATAATTGTACTATTAATTTCTTAGTTTTGATAAATGTGCCATGGTTCTATTTTTCCTGTAACTGCTGCTCCTGTGCTCTATCCCTCTCTTCTCTGCCAATCCTTTACCCTAGATTCCCTCCTAGAAAGTGGTCTCACTTATTGGCATCTGAGTCTGATTCCCTGAGTTTTCTATCTCTTTTGGTTATTTGAACAACTTTACCAAATTATTAATACTGAATATATTTATTTAAAATCTTGATAATTTTATTCAAAGCTTCTCCTTGATCCCCAGGGCAGGAAAAATTCTTGGTTGTAGGGGTGATACAGTATAGTTTGATACTTAGGCTGGCCACCCTAGAACCCAATTCCATGAGTCTGTATCTTGGCTTTGCCATTTGGTAGCTATATGACTATGGGCGGATCCTTTCCTGCCCTTAGTTTCTTCAATTGCCAAGTGGGGTAACAGTAGTACTTACCATGGAGGTTAGTGATTGAATGAGTTATTTATTTAAAGCACTTAGAAAAAAAAAGGAAAAAAAAGAAAAATAAAGCACTTAGAGCATGACTAACATGTTATAAATGCTATGTAAGTGTTAGTCTCTATAATTGGAGTGGGGAAGGGGTTCCCTCTCTCACAGCTCTCTTCATCGTCTGATCTTTATTTCTCTGGGATGTGGCTGTGAATTGGGAAAAACATTTTTCTTTTTCTGTTTCCTCATGGCATTACTTCTGACCTAGTTTGGAGGGAATGGTTTCCACAGTGATGATGGAAGGAAGGATATGAGCCTATTGTAGCAGCTCAGTTAAAAGATGGGAAGGTGGAGAGAAGCAGTGGGATGGTTGGTCAAAACCTTCATCCTTTTGAATTCATGTTGAACTCATTTCCAGGAACACATTAGGGTGAGTAAGAATATGATTTTGCAGGGAAGAAAAAAATCAAAGGCAGTTTTTAATAAAACTGCCTTTTTTCCTTGTCCCAAACACATGCATTTTATTTTTATTTATTTATTTATTTTTAAAAAAGATTTTATTTATTTATTCATGAGAGACACACACACACAGAGAGAGAGGCAGAGACACAGGCAGAGGGAGAAGCAGGCTCCATGAAGGGAACCTGACGCGGGACTCTATCCCGGGTCTCCAGGATCACGCCTGAGGCTGAAGGCGGCTCTAAACCACTGAGCCACCGGGGCTGCCCAAACATGCATTTTAAACACTAATTATGATATCCCCATAGTAGGGACAATGAACAAATTATTATTTTTTTAACCCAAGAGACTTCAGTTGCAATCATGTCTTACAGAATATCACTTACTATGCGATGCCATTGCACACTGGACTGCAGAGTCTCGAGACCAGTTACTAGTTAGAGAGAAGGAGACTAGTTAAAAGGGAATCAGCTTAATCTTCCATCACCTTATTGTGACAAATACCTAAATTTAAAGTTAGTATGACTTTGATGGCAAAGCCTAAGAAGGATAGTATGTGTACACACAGGTACACTAAAACTTTAGATAAATTCATAATGAATGCTATAGAACAACATAACAAAAAGATTAGCAAACAGAATACAGAACCACATAAAAAGAATAACAAACTGGGCCCCTGGGTGGCTCAGTGGGTTAAGTGTCTGTCTTTGGCTCAGGTCATGATTCTGTGGTCCTGGGATGGAGTCCCATGCCACGCTCCCTTCTTAGTGGGGAGCTTCCTTCTCCCACTTCCCACTCCCACTGCTTCCCCTTCCTGTGCTCTCTCTCTTTCTCTAACAAATAAAATCTTTAAAAAAAATAATGAGCTATAACCAAGTGGTATTTATTCCAAAAATATAGGGGTGGTTCAATAAAAGGGAACCTATAATACAATTAATGTTAATTGCTTTAAAAAGAAGAAAATTTACATGATTATTTTTGTGGAGGCAAAAAATATCTGATAAAATTTTAAGTCTATTCTTTTTTTTTCTTTTCTTTTCTTTTTCTTTTTTTTAAAGAAGGAGAGAAAGAATCTTAAGCAGGCTCCATGCTCAGCACAGAGCCCAAAGCCAGGCTCAGTCTCTCAACCTTGAGATCATGATCTGAGTGAAATCAGAAGTCAGATGCTTAAATGATTGAGCCACTGAGGCACCCCAAGTTATACTTGATAACAATTCTTAGTAATGTAACTATGCGGTTAATTTCTTGATGTGATATGTAAATACAAATGCTAGAACCAAATGTAATAAGGAAATAATTAGAAGTATTCTCATTGAAGTCAAGAATGAGACAGATTTCTACCATTATTTGCCATTACTGGATATACCACCCAGTGTTTATAGAAAATAGAAATATCTACACTAAAATTATAAAGGAAAAAATTATCTTATTCTTAATAATATAATAATATCTTAAAAATTAAGTTAATTATTTACTTCATGGGAAAGAATGTGAGTGCTTTTTAAAATCTCTCTATGTTATTAGAGTGATTAGTTAGATTAGAGTTATCGGGGATGCCAATTGGGCATCTGCCTTCAGCTGAGGTCGTTATCTCAGGGTTCTGGGATCGAGCCCTCTGTTGGACTCTCCAGTCAGTGGGGAGTCTGCTCTGCTTCTCCCCTCTACCACACCCCCTCCATTCTGCTCATGCTCTTTCTCTCTCGAATGAATGAATGAATGAATGAATAAATAAATAAATAAATAAATAAATAAAATCTTAAAAATACAAAGATTGGAGTTATCAGTTACTGAAATGTTTGGTAAAAGTCTTTTATAGAAACTTTAGGACCTAGAAAGCTTTTGTTTGTTTGTCTGAGGAGTTAGCCCTTTGATGATCACTTGTATTTCTTTCATTTTAATTGCTCTGCCTAGATTTTCTAGGTCTTCTGAAGTTCTTTAAAATATTTTCGGGGGATAATTTTAGATTTAAAGAAAATGTGCAAAACTAGCACAGAGATCCCATATACCCTTCACACAGCTTCCCCTAATGTTAACATCTTACATAACCGTGGGACTTTTGCAAAATTAAGAAACGAATACTAGTACTCTGGCATTCACTGGACTATACATTTTATTTGGATTTCTCGGGTTTTTCTGTTTCAGGATACAAGCCAGGATCCCACACTGCATTCGGCCCTCGGGCCTCCTAGTTTCCACTGATCTGTAAGTGTTTCACCATCTTCCCTTGTTCATGACCTTGACAGTTTTGAAAGGTACTTGGGTATTTTACAGACTATCCCTTGATTTATGTTTATCTTGTGTTTTCCTCATGATGAGACTGGGAATATAGGTTTTTGGAAAGCATGTCATAGAAGTGAATGTCCTTTTCATCATGGGAAAGTATCAAAATTTGAACTTATTAGTCTCATTATTTCCTTATTAAATCAGAAATTCAGCTTTGTCTTTATGTATGTCTTCTTTCTTACTGCCTTCCTTAGATTCATTTTTTTGTTTTTGCTTATTTTTTTCTAACTTCCTGTTTTGGATATTTGATTCAAATATTTTCATTCTTTCTGGTAGTCTAAATATTTTACCTTATGGATCTTTTTCTGTGCACTGTTTTGGCTGCATGGTCTAGGTCCTGTGATGCTGCATTATCAATACTGTAATTTCTGTATCAATTTCCTCTTTGACCCAAGAATTGTTTAAAATAGAGTAGTTTAGATAAAAAATGGTAGGGTTTTTTTTTTTGGGGGGGGGTTGTTTCATAAGTTCATTATTACTTTCTAATGTTTTGCTTTGTAACCAGAGCATATTTTTGCTATTTCTACATTTTGGAACTTATACAGAAATTTCTAGCCTAATGCGGTTTTCTTTTGTGAATAGTCCTTTACGTGGGCATTAGAGATAAAAGATATATTCTCTATTTTTATGGCTAGAGATTGATATATGGATCTTTCTCCACAACATGCAAACACATACACACACTTACCTTTGTCTTTACTAAGTCTTAAATTCTTTCTTGTTTTCATGCTGACAAAGGTGAATTATAGTCTTCTACTACTAATACTGCAAAAGAGTATTTTGTATTAGTACATAAACCAGTAACTTTCTTTAACTTTCTTATAGTTTAGTTTTGCCTTATTGTTTTGATGCTACACTGTTCCACACTAACTCAAAGTCAGCTACTAGTAGCCTTCATTACATCTGTAAAATTCCTTTTGCCATATTATGGGACGTGGGCATATCCTCCCAGCTAGAGATACAGCCCACATCCTCCCTTACCTTTACAGCTACAAAGGGAGGGATTTATTGAAGACACGGATACTGAAATACAGGAATATTGGGAGGACATCTTAAAATTCTTCTTATGTAGATGTTTATAATTATTTATCTTCATTATGAGTTATAAATATTTTTGTTATGTGTTGCTTTAAAAATTTTGTCCTATATTTTATGTTATGCTATCATTCTATGTTTTCAAAATTTTTACTATTTACATTCAATTCTGAAATAATAATCTTCACTTTCCTTTATGCCTTAGCCCTGCATGAGCTAGATTCACTGCATACTGCCCTGCCTTGTCCATTCACCTCATCATCAGTTGGGTTAAAGTCTGTTGAAGAAGGGAACCACATTCCTCGAGTTCTCTCACATTAAAAAATGTTTTTACATTCATTTATTTGAATTAAAATCTGGCTGGGCATAAATTCTCAGGCCAAAATGTCTTCTTCAATGATTTTAGAGGCATGGCTCCACTGTCACCTAGAAGTGCTATGGAAAGACCAAAGTGAGTTGAATTGTTTCTTCCCTTTAATAGGTGAATTGAATCTAATTGAAAAAGAGGCCTACATTTTTCTTTTTCCCAGATTTCCAATTCTTTATTTATCTTTGAAAATCAGTAATTTTACTAGGATATAACTCACTGTTGATTGTGAGTTAATTTCTCTAGGGTCATAGCCTTCTTTTCAATCATGGAAAGTTTTATTAAAATTTTTATTTAAATAGTTTCTTCTATTATTTTGGTTCTCTTCTTTAGTGATACCAATTATGCTTAGTTTTGATTTCTTTTTAAAAATCTTTCTAGTAGACCTCAATCTTGTCCTTCATGCTCCTTATCGTGTTTTAAGCAATGTTTATTTGTACTATTTCTGGCATGCCCTTTGTTTTTGTAGAATATTTTTTCCCATCCACTTCTTTCCTGAGTTGCACTATTGTTCCCTAAATTATTATATTCCTATTTTGGATCATATTTATAGATAAAATTATTTCATTAAATTATAAAGGCTTTTTCATCTGTTCTGTGAAAATATTTTTCTAAAATTACTTGACATTTATTTTTATATTATTTTCCTGCTGTTATCTTGTAAAATATTTGTTTACATCTTCTATTGATTCTTCTTTAATTATTACTCATTATTGAGTAAAATGAGCTATCCTCAGATGAAGTGTTTGCTGGACTTTCATGTGGAGGAATCTCTTCCTGACCCAAAATTGTGTGTGTAAATTTGCTCTTTTAGCCTTATTCTTCCCCAGCTGTTTATTTGACCCTGGTGACTTCACAGCTACTGCAGAATTTATCTCATCCATCCTAACCCATCTGCAGCAATGGCTTATCTTTGTGACTCTCTTTTAGTCCAGCCTTTCCATCTTATCCTTGGTTCAAAACAAGAATGAAAGATTATTCATTCCCAGGGAGGTGTCTCTGGATCCAAACATGTGAACAAAAGCCTCATTCCAGAGATGATGTATGTGCTCACTACTTAGCTCTTTTTTTTGTTAATGGAGTATTTTAATTGTTATTTTAAAATATTTTATATTTTCCTAGGTGAATACTCCTGGCCTACCCTACCAAAGACTTAGCTTTAACGAAAATTTGCTCCTTAAAATTCTCACAGGATTAGACACACAACATGAGTAAATTTTAGGACAGATCTAGAATTTTCTCCTTGTTATAAATTTTGTCTGTGTTTCTAT
Organism: Nyctereutes procyonoides; assembly: GCF_905146905.1. Lineage (NCBI taxonomy): Eukaryota > Metazoa > Chordata > Mammalia > Carnivora > Canidae > Nyctereutes > Nyctereutes procyonoides. Next base: position 699,845 of record NW_026575044.1, read on the forward strand.
GTGTGTATGGTTTATTTTAATAAATAAACAATGATTAGCATTTTTTTATTGATGCTTTTTGACACATGATGGATTTGTTTCCTGAATCCTTGATTCAGCTTAACTGAAGAATATGAAATATTTTATGGAGGAGAGTTCAGTCTTAGGCTTGGAGGGCTTGGGGTGAGACCAAACTTTGGTGAGTGTCAACTGATAGATGACCACTAGGTAACATAGGTGCTCAAATGCCTGCAAAAGAAGATAGATATGGGCAGATGGTGGAAAGGATGATAGACATTAAGTCAGAAGGTCAATTAACAAAGATGAACTCTTCCAATCAGCAAATTTGGTAAGAAATTTAGAAGAGGGCATATGGTGAGGTAAAGCCTAGTGCATGCAGAATTCTTTCTTTTAACAATAACAACTAAGAAAAGTAGTCACATTAGAAAGAAGACAGACTTTTGACTGCCTGGAGGATTAATAGGAGAAATAGTACTTACTTATGAATAGCTTCTCTGTAATTGTCGATGAGGCACAGTAGTGAAAAGAAACTCAAGTACTTTATCTCTTAGTCAAAGGTAAAACACTCTATCAACTAAAGGAATCTTATGAGATGTTGTCATTTGTCATGGTAACCATATATTTCAGAGATTCCATTCTGGAATGGATGTGTCTAGAAAGTACTGACATGCCCAAGTGGCCACTCATGCTCACCTGTCACTGTTGAAGAGGAAAGCTTCTGGTTCATATATTACCAACAGTGAAAGGTAGTCTTACAAACCAGTAGGCCAATAGAAGATGGACAAAGAACATGAATAAAAATTCACAGAAGGGGGCAGCCCGGGTGGCTCAGTGGTTTAGCACCGCCTCCAGCCCAGGGTGTGATCCTGGGGACCTGGGATCAAGTCCCGTGTCAGGCTTCCTGCATGGAAGGAAGTCCATGTGTCTCTGCCTGTGTCTCTGCCTCTGTGTGTGTGTGTGTGTGTGTGTGTCTCATGAATAAATAAATAAAATGTTGTTAAAAATTCACAGAAGGGGAAAACTGATCAATTAACATTAAGAGATGCTTAAGCTGCCTTAAAGTCATCAAAATGCAAACCAGTATCATTTCACAACAAATAATAAAAATAAAGTTTAAGATAAAATTCATATTCCGTAAAATTCATTTTTAAAAAGTTTGCAATTCATTAGTTTTAAATATATTTACAGAGTCAAGCAACCCTCCACACTATCTAATTTTAGAATATTTTTATCAATCCCAAGAGAATAGCAGTTACTATCTTCTTCCCCCAGTACCTGCTTGTCACTAGTCTATTTTTTGTCTTCATGGATTTGCCTATTCTGGACATTTCATGTAAATGGAATCACACAACACATAGCCTTTTGTGACTGGCTTCATTCACTTAGCATAATGTTTTCAAAAGTATCCGTGTTAGAAGGACAAACAGTGTATGTTCTCATTCATTTGGGGAATATGAATAATAGTGAAAGGGAATATAAGGGAAGGGAGAAGAAATGTGTGGGAAATATCAGAAAGGGAGACAGAACATAAAGACTCCTAACTCTGGGAAACGAACTAGGGGTGGTGGAAGGGGAGGAGGGCACTGAGGGGGGCATTTGACGGGATGAGCACTGGGTGTTATTCTGTACGTTGGTAAATTGAACACCAATAAAAATAAATTTATTATAAAAAACAAAAACAAAACAAAAAAACAAAATGTATCCGTGTTGTAGCATGTTTCACCACTTCATTCCTTTGTATGGCTGACTAATATTCCATCATATGGATATGCCACATTTTGTTTATCCATTTACCAATTAATGTAGATTTGAGTTCTTTTGTACTTTTTGGGTTTTATGAATAATGCTGTTATGAACATTTATGTAGAAGGTTTTGTGTGAACATATGCTTTTATTTCTTTTGGGTATATACCTGAGAAGGAGAGTTGCTAGTTCATATGGTAACTTTATTTTTAATGTTTGAACTACCAAATTGTTTTCCAAAGTGGCTTCACCATTTCAGAATCTCATCAGCAATGTCTGAGGGTTCCAATTTCCCCAAGTGCTTGACAACACTTGGTTTTTTGCATTAACTGATTTTTAGATGGCAAATCAACATTGCATTTTTAAAATAAACTCCACTTGATCATGATATATAATCCTTTTTATATGTTGCTAGTTTCAGTTTGCTACTATTTTGTTGAGGGTTTTTACATCTATGTGCATAAGAGTTATCGATCTGTAGCTTTCTTTTCCTGAGATGTCTTTGGTTTTGGTATCAAAGTAATGTTGGGCTCATAGAATGAGTTGAACAATGTTCAATCTTCTTCTTTTTTTTTTTTTTTTTTTGGAAGAGTTTATAAAGAACTGATGTTGATTTGTCTTTAAATGCTTGGTGGAGGGACGCCTGGGTGGCTCAGCGGTTGAGTGTCTGCCTTTGGCTCAGGGTGTGATCCCACGGTCCACGGATCGAGTCTTGCATCGGGCTCCCTGCATTGACCCTGCTTCTCCCTTTGCCTGTGTCTCTGCCTGCCTCTCTCTCTCTTTCTCTCATGAATAAACAAATAAAATATATGAAAAAAATAAATGGTTGGTGGAGTTTGCCCTCTGGTTCTGAGATTTTCTTTGTGGGAAGTTTTTTGATTATTAATTTAACCTCTTGTTATAGTTCTATTCAATTTTTTCTTCTCCTTGAGAAATTTTTTTAAAGATTTTATTCATTTATTCGAGAGAGAGCATGAGTAGGGGGAGAGGCAGATGAAGAGGGGAATGCAGACTCCACACTGAGCAGGAGGCTGATGTGGAGCTCTGTCCCAGGACCCTGGGATTATAACCTGAGCTGATGGCAGATGCTTAACCAACTGAGCCGCTCAAGTGCCCCATATTTCTTGAGTAGCTTTGATAGTTTGTGTCTCTGTAGAAATCTGTCCATTTTATCTGTTTTTTAATTTGTTGTCATACAACTATTTAGAATATTCCCCTATAGTCATTTCAATTTCTAGAAGGTTGATAGCCACAGCCTTTCACCATTTACTTCTCTGACTTTCTCCTTTGGGCGATATACCTAAAGGTTTCTCAGTTTGCTGTCTTTCCAAATGACAAAGCTTTGGTTTCAATAATTACTTTCTTCCTCTAACCTCTATTTCATTTATGTTCACCTTAATCTTTATTGTTTCTTTCTTTCTGCTAGTTTTGGATTAGTTTGCTTGTTTTTAGTCTAGTTTTTAAAGTAGAAAGTTAAGTTATTGATTTGAGATCCTTTTGCTTTTTTGCTGCTATAAATATAGCTGCTTGTACTGAAGGAGCTTGAGTCGGGTAAGAGACGAGCCCTGTGAAATATATAGTACTTTTCAGGGGGATTGCAAACAAGTCAAACAGTGATGGTTCCTTGGAGGATTTGGGGAAAGCTAAAAACCTATTCTGTCCTTTCAAGCAGTGTCTAGGTTTCTGATTTTCACAGCTACTGTGATTTTGAGGTTGTTCATTTTCAATCTTTTTTTTTTAAATAAACACTCCTTAGATGATTTCAAGCCTTTGGTTCCTCAAGTTCAAAAAAAGTTGATTTTGACAATTTTGCCAGTATTCTTGTTGCTTTTATGGAGGAACAGCATTTTAGAAGTCCATACTCCACTATTACAAAAGTGCTTGAACAGCACTATTTTCAATAGGAAAAAAGTTGGAAACAAATTTCTTACAGTAAAGAGAATGGACAAATAAATTGTGATCTCTTCATACAATGGAATTCAGTAATTAAAACAATGGACTAAGATTATATATTCATACGTGGATAGCTATAAAAAACAAAATGAAGAATGATATCTACAGTACAATAACATTTATATAATTAAAACAAGCCTGAATAACATTTTTGATGGGTGCATACACAGAGAAAAAATTGTTTCTACAAAACATTGGTTGGGAGGATAAATACCATATGCATGACAGCGATGGGAAATGGGATTGGAATGACGGAAAAAAATTAGACCAACTTTCCCCATAATATTTTCTTTCTTTTATTTTAAAAAATGGGGACACATGAGTGTATGTTACAGTATTTTGTGCTTTTTTTTCCCTATGTAAAAGTTAGGAGGAAAGAAGTCATAATAGAATGAATTTTGTTCTCTGGGCGTTCGTTTAACTCTGTCCAATTTCTTTGTAATCTATGGGTTGAGACAAAACAAAAGACAAGAGTAAGATAACTGTCGAACCACAATTGGGTCTGTTATAAAGTGATTTTGAAATGGCTTTCAAATCTGGAATGACAAATTCTGCTTTCATTTTGCTTTTAACTAATTACAAGTTCAAACCAGACAGAAAAATGAATCATTGGATTTCTTCCTCTAAAAATCTCCATAGCATGTTTCTTCTCCAACCAGGGAAAGGAAACATTTGGTGTTGCTTCTCTTTCCCCCCATAGTGTTAATCTGTAACACTTTCATAGCTTCCAAAGGTAGGAAAGTGAGCTGCTTTACAATTACAGCCACTTGAAAGAACATAGTACCTCTCTTCAGATATTTTTGACACCCTATCCGTGATGTGGGAGCAGGAATATCATTCTATTTTACAAGTAGGAAATGGGAGAATCTTAATTTCCATGATATAAAGACATTTTTTCTCACATTGACTCTTTGAAGAGGTTAAAGGTGAAAAATCAACCCCAAGCCTAGCCTCTCTTGGCTTATGAATTCAGCCTGAGAAAGGATCAAAGCCAAAGTGTTCTCATTACAAAGTGGAACCACTAGGTGTCACTAAAGATAAAATGTGAAGGCACTAGCGATTATAACTGGGACAGCAGAACAGGCAAGTGAAATTCACCATGTTAATGCAGAAAACTGAAATTATGCTTTTAGGTGAGAAAATGGAAAAAGGCCTCTCTCCAGCTGGATACCCCTAGGGAATGCTTTCAGACCCTCACTTTCATATCTGTGTGTGGACCCACTTGGGTTGGTTGTTACCTTTTAACAGAAAAATAACTACATGAGCTCACAACTCAAGTAATATGTTATATGATGACTGTTCATGAAATGAGGTTAAAACTCCAAGCTTCAAGTGCTGGAGTCCCTCCTGGGACTTGTGTCTAAAATTTCAACAGCTTCCCCAAGGTGGTATGAGGCAGATACATAGAATTCTCTTTAGACAAGACATGTGAGCTAAAGATTTTTCTTTTTCAAATCTACTTCTCCTGTTTGCTTTAAAATTTTTCCCCTCCTGTGTCTTCATTCTGAAAACCATAACTGGCAAATAGTATGAATTCAGTGCATATTTGTGGAAGGAATAGCAGGAATCAAGGGAAGGAAATCAACATTTATTTAGTGACTCTCTAAGCCTGTTCTCTGCAACTTTCTTATATTCCTTTTTTACATAATCTTCGTGAAAAATTCTGCGAGGTAGTTATTGTAACCACCGCTTTGTACAAAGAATACTCATGGGATACAATAACAAACGATCTTTGCTTTTATTTCTTATCATTCTTTTAAGCTTTTTTCAGAAGAAAAGCTCTTTCTCTGCTCCTGGAAAAAAGTCCCCGGGCGCATCTATGATATTTTTGATCTTGCGTAATCACTTTACTTTCACAGCTTAGCAATTAAAACTGTCCGTTTTCATGTAATAACTTATTTCAATCAAAATCACAACTTTCTCCTCCTCCAAACTAGGGCTGGTATTGGTCTGGCTGACTCCAAGTGGGGGTAAAATATGCTGCTTCTCTTTCTCATTGAGCTTCTCCATGACCCCCTAACGTGGATTGGGCAGGGCAGGGAAACAAGGAGAGATGAGGAGGACAGTCAAGTTTCTTTGAATAGGGCTTTGAAGCTATTCAGAGATCCTACTACAAGCAATTGATTGCACTTCCCAAAAGCTAAGCATTTTTTTCTGGCAGGCCATTCTCCCTCAGTTTTTCATATACTTTATTTTCTTTAACATATTTTAAAAATTTCATTTATATACTTTCTTTCCTTTAATGTATTAAATGCTATGGCATTTTCTCCTACAATAATAGAATTCCCAAATTTTAGATAAGTATATTGCTGCTTGGAATAAAGAGATTACATTTCCCAGCCTCCTTATCATGGTCCATGTAAAAACTCTTGGAGCCATTTGTAAATTAAGAGGCTTTCTTTGTTTGTCTTTTTTCCCCTCTCTTTCCTACTGTGTGCATGATAATTGCAGACTGGACAATGAGGTGGAAGCCCTGTGCTGAGGGCTTTGATCATAGAGCTTACTTGGCAGCCTTGCACAGTGTACCTCTGGACTGTACTCATAAACAAATATATTCTAATCTTCTGTTATAAGGTTTTGTCACATGCAGACAAAATCGTAACAGAAAAATACACAACTAAGTGAGATATAATTTTAGGAAAAGTTTTGCTAATAAATACAGCCACCAATTGAACAACAAAAGTGTTTTTCCTAATTTGCAGATAAAAGGTGGAGAAAATTTCCCTCGTTTTAAAATTATTCTTTCATAAATCTCACTGAAATCTTTGGTGTCATTGTTGGTTATCTGTTTGACAAAATAAATGAATAAATAACAAGCATTATTACTCGAAGAAGTTTTAAACAACCAATCATACTTAGACTTACAGCTTATTTTTCCAAAGTAACACTTTCGTGGTTGTAATTTTATAGTACACATTTATGATAACATGGATTTGTCAGAAAATTGTTCATAGAATAAAACACCTTTTGACACTATTTCATGGTGAGTCTCAAGAGCACAGCTTAGGAACTAGAGAACCACTACTTTTTAGGTTGAATAGTGGACATTTGAAGGAGCAGGAAGGGAGGGATCGGAGAGGGAGGAGAGGCATTTTTTTTTATTAATGAAAACTATAAAAAGTCCACCTTTCTCACATTTATACACTATCTCAAAGAAACTTCTTTGTTTTCTCCCTCCTAGTTCTCCCTTTTTTCTCTTTATTTTCCATTTTATTGTATTTTATATTTTATTATTTTGGTCATGTTTCAAAATAGAAGGGACATGGTTAAGATGAACAGGAACTAGTATGATTCTTTTATTCCCTAGCATTTAATTATAGGAATGATAAATATATGAAGCTAAAAATAAGGCCTGGAGGAAAACTATACCTAATGGAAAAACCAACTAGTAAGCAGCATGTTGGCACTATCTATAGCATGTACATTATAGTTTAGTTCCATTGTATTTGTTGTTTCATTTAGTTATTTTAGACTTTGCTTTAATTAATGAAAAAATTTCCTTAAGTCTGTAGCAGAGAGTTATGAAAGTTTTGGTAAATCAAAACAAAACAAAACAAAACAAAACAAACAAGCAAACAGAAACTTCCTACCTTCACACTGAAGAGAATTCCCCAAACAATAGGCTTTAATTTGGAAAGAGGGTGAGGGGGCTAGTTATATAGCATTTTTATTTAGACATGGTACTCCTTAGGACAGATTATGGAATTTAGAATGAAATTCTTATATTGGGAAATGGGAAAAAAAAAGAGGAAAGTCCTAAACAATTATAACACACAATTTTGCCCATTACATAGTAAAATTTGAGAAGTATTGTGAAGGGGCTCAGGATTCTCCAATGAAAGTTTTTAAATCTGTGATATTCTTGGGACCAAATGTTTATTTTTAAAAGGCTCTTTGTAAAATATAGGGCACAGGACACTGCATAATAATTTTCCTGGTCTTTTATACTACCAAATTTCAAAAGTAAATAGAAAACATAGAAACTCTTCTATATTCAGTAAAAACAAACAAAAAATGACTCTCAAAAATATGATCTGCTTAGACACCTAGAATTGTTGTTTTTGTTGTTTTTCCTGACCATTAATAGGATGAATACATTCAAGAACACTTTGATAAGATTATAAGCATAAATACATAGAGACTGAAGATTCATCAGGAATCCGTTGGGAGCTTTGGGTAGAGTAAGGACATGATTCGACATATCATTCTGATGCTACTTGGAGAAGAGTCTGAAGTTAGCTTAACACAGAAACACATAGGTGTTCTTAATAATTTAAGGAAGAGGTGATAGTGCTGGACCAGAGTGGAAGCATTGTGGATAGGAGCAGCAGTTGGATTCTGACTGTTTTCAGCACAGGGCTATTGTATTAGCTGATGGAGTAGATGTGGAGGTGTGAGAGAAAGAGAAGTTATGAGCAAATAGAAGGATGTATGTGCCGTTCTGTAAAACAGGGAAGCCTGGAATGGAGGGGAGAAAGGATGGTGTAGAAGAATACGAGATCAGTTTTTCTACATTAATTATGCAAATGTCCTAGTAGAGATGCTGAGTAGACAACAGGATGTGATATATCAATTTTATGATATAGAATGCATCACAAGCCTCTAGAGATGGTATAGATTAGACCACAAAGAGTACAGGCAAAACTGGTTATTCAGGGGAGAATCAAATTAGAACTTAAACTCACACAGGACAGTAAAAGAAATTTAATCTGGATTAAAGAGATAAATTTCTAAAAAAATAAAAGCAGAAAATGTGATCAAATTTCTGACCTCTGAATAGAAAAAGATCTGAGTGTAAAAATAAAGGGGAAAAAAATCAAAAGGGATAATATCGATAGATTTTGCACCTACACATTTGAAATATCAAAAACAAAATGTGAATAACAAACTAGAAGGAAATGTATCATAGATACGACAAGTCTTATCTAAAGAGGTTTGACAAATCAGTGCTTTAAGGTGTAAAATCCAGTATGAAAAAGTCAAAGGTCACAAAGATACAATTTATTGAAAAAAAAAAAGGCCAACAAAGATATTCTACGTGCTCAAACTGACCAATAATCAAAATGATGAAAATTACTACAAAGCCGTCCTCCTCCTTCTTTTTTGCTTGTCAAAACATTTGTTTCCGGCAGCACTGCAGAAGAGCAGGGGATGGGGCTGCACTCAGATGATCTCACTCAGTACTGTGGTAACACGTTCGGGTGTTCTTGTCACTAAATTAGGAGACATAAATCCAGACCCTTGGAAGAGTTCCTACTTTGTGACACAACAATCACACTTCAAAAGATCTAAAAGAGATAGAGACTTATTCAAAATCTCATTTACATAGGCCTTCACCACAATATGATTTTTACAGTAAAACATATGATTAACCTAAGTATCAATAGAAGAAAGATGGTTACCTTGATTGTGAGGCATACCTAAAATCAAAGAATACTATGCAGCTATTAAAATCTTGTTTTGGAGAAGTTTTGAAGATAGGGAAACTCTAAAAATGTGATTTTTTTAGTAAATAAAATCATAATGCCAAACAATGTACATCATGACTCTAATTATATAAACATTAAAGAAAAATACATAAGACAAAAATAGTTGGGATCCCTGGGTGGCGCAGCAGTTTGGCGCCTGCCTTTGGCCCAGGGCACGATCCTGGAGACCCGGGATCAAATCCCACGTCGGGCTCCCGGTGCATGGAGCCTGCTTCTCCCTCTGCCTGTGTCTCTGCCTCTCTCTCTCTCTCTGTATGACTATCGTAAATTAAAATAAAATAAAATAAAATAAAATAAAATAAAATAAAATAAAATAAAATAAAATAAAATAAAATAAATAGTTCTCCATATTAAAAAATTAATGGCTACTTAATATACATAATTTGGCAATATAAAAATGTAAGATCAGACAATAGAAATTTTCCACAATCCAGAAATGTAAGTGAGGCCATCCTAGACCCTCAAGCCCCAGCCAAGACAACTCAGACCTGGAGAACCTCACAGGCAGCCCATAGGATTGACAAATAATCAGTACTGAGAAATCTCAAATCTTGCTCTTTTAAGCTGCTACATTTGGTGTGATTTGTTACATCACAAAAACTAATTGATACACTTAATTACTGAAGCTCAGAGTTCTATTATTGCAATATCTGGGAAAGGAAGGCTCTCATGCTTAGTAAGAATGGTGCAAGTAAGCCAGTAGATCAAGGGCACATCTTGTGCCCTATTACCTCAAGAAAAGCAAGCTTTATCAGTGATGGAAACTTCTTCTTAACTTTGGGTGGTAACAGGATTTCGTACTACCCTTTGAGAAGCTGGTGAGCAAAGGCTCATCAGAATTTCAGTACTTCCCAAGAGCCGCCTGCCTTTCATTGCTTTATCAGCTGGTCTTATAAGACTTGAGGTGCCCCCTTAGTTTATGTAATGGGAAGAAGGACTGGATCCTGGTTAATTGAATTAATAAAGTCATACTTCAGGGTAGAATAAAGCAACTGACAACAAAACATTTTTTGTCAGGTACCTGAAAAGGAAAGGCAGAGAATTCAAATGGCATTTGTGTTGGAAAAACAGGTTGCCATTTCTTGGCAACACATTCCAATGCTTTCTTAAGGACTTGGGTGGAAATTTTTCCCTCCATTTTTCAGCCCATTTATATTTCCAGGGAAATCTTATCTTTATATTACTGATTCATTTACACTTATCACAGTGTTTTCCAAGGCTATTTCCAGTGGGCCTTTAAAACACGATTCCATTTACCAAGAGAAGAAGTTCCTAGACCTGCCTATCTCAGATAGCACACTCCTAAAGAGGACATGATATTTCCTACGAAAATTATTGGAATGTAGCTTCATGGGGTAAATAGGTCTCAGCTGGATAATTTGCTTTGTTGGCCCCCATACTCAATAGGACTCAACAGGAAATCAGAATGTCCTGGTAGCTCTAAGCAACTAGGAATTAGTTTGGTGAAGACAGACAACCAGAACCATGCTGGAGATGATGACGAGCTCCAGGCCTAGGAGGATGCACACATCACCTCATCTGACTGAGTAGACTGTCAGTAACAACTAAAATGGTCGTGAGGGCACAGGGAGTGCAAGAGTACTTGGCTCCTGGGATCCCAAACAGACCAGGTTTGGCTGCTCACCACTAACAAAATCCAAAGGCAAAGAGATGAGTGGTGGTGAAATGAGGTAGGAATTTATTTCAGGGAGGTCAACAGTGCGAAGACAGCAGACTAGTGCCTCAAAGACTCTCCAACATGCTGAAAATACTTCCAGGTTGATATAAGGAAAATGTGAGGCAAAGGTGAGTACATGCAGACAGGCAATCTAAGTCAAATCTCTCACTGTCTTAGAGTCAATCAAGGGCAGGATCTTGCTGGTTCAGGGGTAGTTTTGGTTCCCATCCCATCTGGGGATGCTTTGCCCTCAGGGCCTTCCACCTGAGCCAAGACACAAGCTGGAAAGAAGAAAGAAACAAGGTCAAAATAGAGGCAGCTGAAGTCCTCTTTCACAATAATTTACTGGTAGTAGCCCTTGTAATCAGGGATTGAATTATGGTCTCCTGGATTGAATTAAGTAATCTATTGAATGACAGTGAATAAACTTGATCTGATGAACACTTATAGAGAAAGGCACTCGACTATCTCAGAGAAGTGTTGTCCTACCTCCTTTCCTAAATCAATTCAATTACCTGGACCCTATCTCAATGTCCACTTTAGAGAAGTTGAATCATCGAGCATCTTCTCTCTTTTGTATTCTTTCTCAATGATTGCCTTCCAGGCAGGGTATAAACATGCACAACTCTCCATTCAAAGACCCTTCCTTAACCCTCTGTCTCTCTACTTATTTTACCTTCTCCCCTGCAACTAAGATTCTAGGAAAATTAACTCATACTCATACTATCCATACTTTGATTCTCAAATGCTTCTCAACCTGTGTTTTACCTCACTCACCTATAATTTTTCTTGATAAGCTTGGCCAAAGATCTTCATAATTGGCATATCTAAAGGAATGGACGTGTTGTGTAGCTGAATCAACATGAGTTTGCTCCCTGGTGGGTCAGAAACCACACCAGGTTGGGTTGTCACGCAAAGAAAACTTGTATTTGCAGCAAATAAGGAGATCACAGGCAACAGCTTCCAAAGCTGTGACTCCCTGAGAGAGGATAAATGGGTTCCTTCTGTTTAGGGTTAGGATGAGTATTTATGTAGGAAAGCCTTGTCATCCTACGTAGAAGTGGGCATAAGGTCACCACGTGCCTTAAGAAGACATGCCTATAAATGCATTGCATGTTATGTAAAAGAGGCTGAGGCCCCTCCTTGGGTGGGGATTTAGCATTATCATAAGGTAAAGGTAATTGTAGGTCATGCCAGAGGTCAGTCTGCACAGGCACAGTCACGAGTCATATTTAGCTCAATTGGTCCTAGTGGTCTGTGTCTGCAGGAGGTCTTATCAGTGCAGTTGCACTGCACCTGGGGGGGGGTGTCAGATTTTATTTCACTGAGTTAAGAAAAAAGCCAGAAAGAAGAGCTTAGGGGACAATATAAGACAAGGGTTAGTGAGGACAAGCAGGTGGGCAGTAAAGGCCAGATCTTTGGGGTCTAGCTGGTGACAATTGCACCACACATCACTCTTGATGTCTCTGTTGCACTGAACACTACAGAAGAATCTCCCTACATTGATGTGTATCAACAAGGAAACTCAACTGAGCTTCTATGCTCAGAGTTTTATTGGGGTTTCATTACATAGACTGACTGAATCATTGAGCATGTTATTGAACTACATCTCTAACCACACTTCCCTTCCTTCCACCCTCTAGTAACATAGTTGGTCTTCCTGGCAAGGCCAGAAACTATCTAGGGGCCCACCATGAGTGGTGGTGGAGTCATGTTGTTAGCATAAACTCAGAGTAGTTCCCAGGGATTCATCATGAATAACAGACACTCCTATCACTAAGGAAATTCCAAATGTTTGGAGGATCACTCCTGGGGACCAGGGACAAACACCAGCCAAATTCTTTTTTACACAACACTCAACTAAAACCTTTGCAGCCATAGTAGAATTCTATGGGGAAGAGGTGGTTTATAAAAAAGGTGCTATGGGGTTTCAACACAGAGTAAGTACACATGTTTTAAAAAAGAATCTGATGTATGGAAGTCAGATTAATAAGAACAAATTGAATACAACAATAATGGAAAGGTATAGAACAATCATATGACAGTTTAATATGTAGGCATTAAAATTATGCTCAAGGAATTTTTAAAGACATAAGAAAAAATACTTACATAATATTAACCTTTCATATGGATAAAAAGCAAGCAAGAAGGACAAAAATACAGTGAAAGAACATTAGCAATGACTGCAGTTGGGAAGGAGTGTGGCAAAGGATGAAGAGAGTGTGACCATCCAGTAGACTCGAGGCCCAATGCTGGACCCTGGGGGCAGGAGTCTCTGAAGTCTCTGAAATCCACACCAGCTGTGAGATTAAAATGCAAAGCTTTGTGTCCTCTCCTATATATCAGCATGAGATAGGAAATAAAGCTGGAACTAGCCAGCAATAATGAGGAAAGAATATAAAACCTGTTTATGCTTGTATTTCTACTGAGTGTTCAGACTAACTGGTTTAACAAGAGGGAGGGAAAAAGAAAGGGAAGTTTACAGTGGTTACCACTTTTGTAATGATTCTTATTTCCATATGCCAACTTTTTTTTATGCCAACTTTTATTAGTAAATTTCACATGATTCTTTTTACAGTGAATGTGTATTTTTCTCTAAAAAAAGCCCCGTAAGTTACAAAATGGACATGACATTAAGGATGATTTATTTATGTGTTTTCCCCCTTTTTCTTTCCTTTTATTTTTTTGTCCTAAAAAAATGTAAAACACTTTCTACATCTTCTACGAGGAAAAAGCTTTAGTTTTACACTTAGAAAAGACAACAAGTAAACAGTTTCAAAAAAAATAGGAAGTAATTACCTGCCCAACAAAGTTTTATCTGAGAACTCTTCAAAACCAAGTTTTCTTGATGAATATTTACTGCATCAATGTGCAAAACTGTACTTTCCAGGTGACCTACATACCTATGGTATCAAACTAGTTGCATTTGCACCTAAGTTGACTTCAACCATTATATCACTTTCGGGAAAATTTCAGTTATGAGCTTAGTAATAAAGATGCTATCCAAGTTGATATCCAAAATCTAAAAGGCACAGATTTTACATTTCTTTGAAATGTTAAAGTGCAACTCTAAAAAGAGAGAGAGAGAGAAATAATCATTCTCGTATAAGGTAAGAGAACTTAGAGTCTTTCCTAAATTTGTCTAGTGAAATATTGTCCAATCAAAATTAGTCCTATGGTAGAAAGGAAGTAATAATAGGGATATTCCAATTATTTTTCACATTTCAGATGTAAAATGCTTTTATTTTATTTAATGTAATTTCTTATTTTGTATTAGATTTTTATTCATTTCATTTCTTCATTTACCACTCAACTATAGGATCAGGTTTGAATCCTGCCCTTATGATACTCTCCTCTATCTTCCATTAAAGATTACTTTTGACCCAACCCAAATAGGAGTTAAGCTCTTTTTTTAGAGCCTTTTCCTTCTTGCCTCTTCTGTAGTCTTCCTTTATTACATTTTTATTTCAGATTATAATCTGTCAGAATTAATATCCATAGGGCAGCAGTTTTCAAGATGTCATCAATAGGTGATTTATAAGCCTCTGGGACCCTATCAGGGGCTTACAAAGATCAAAGCTATTTTCACAATAATGCACTTAATGTGCAAAAGCATTGGTGGATAAAACTGCTAGTCCTTTGGCATAATCAATACAGTGACACTACACTGTTCCAGCAGTCACTGTATTCACCACTGTATACATCACCACTGTACACATTCACAGTAAACAACAAACAAGTACAGCCAGTACATGTCCTGTTAATATTCTGTTTAATGAAATGCAAAGCATACAAAAGCTAGATAATGAAATAAGATGAATTCTTATTTTTAAGGAAAAGTACACATGTGATTGAGTTGTAAGCTGAACTCTCCACTTTATTCATGAAACTTTTTGTTGTTGCTTTACTTGAAGGAAGTAATCACACACTATTGTCAAAAAAATTCAGCTGAATAAATTTAAAGATCAAATTGGCTTTATTTAAGAATTCATGAATTAGGTAGCATCCTATCTAGCAAATGGAAAGGAGCTCGAAAGAGCTACAGGAAAAAAAAATTAAGGGGGGAGGGGAGGTGGGATAAGGAAATAATAAATGAAAAAAATGGGGGAAAAAGGATTATTTTGGGTCAGGTCACCTTTTCTGGGAAGACAAAAGGGACTATTAGATGGATTATTTTACTGGTGCTGATCAGGGAATTCCAGACTGACTAGTTAAAATTATATTCCTGGGGGTGAGGTGGGAGGCTGAAATTGCAATTAAATTAGGCATTTAGTCTTGGTTTGGTGACATTGGCTTAGCACAAGTGACTCCATTTTGAGTCTGTTTCTTTTTTAACATTGGTTATTCAGACTTGAGTATTTGGCAAACGTTTTCTCAAGAAGAAATGAAGTAAGTTTGTCACTTCAGGGAAAACAAGTATCTGTTGCCAATGACAAAATTAAAGGTATAAAAAGAAAATTAGAATCTTGGAAAATTTTATCTACCACCATGAGTTTGACAGCTTCCCAATACATAAAGGCTTTTCTGATGAAATTGGTGGTGATATTAATAAATGTGATTTTGTGTCAACATTTGGAAGATCTGAATAGCTCAGTAAATCAGTATGTTTCAAATTACCATATGATGTTACAAAATTAGGCATGAGTGAAAGATCTCCTCACAGTTCAAGAAGACAAATGGATTTTAATGTAATAGAGCATGAAAAGTTTGTTGGTATGGTTTCAGATCCCACATTGCAAGTAACCTTTAAGAAATTACAGCTTATTAAATTTTTGTATAGTAACAAAGAATAGCTACAAATATGTGAAAAGTCACATGGAAAGGCATGATGTCAGGGGGATTATAGGTAAGTTAAATAATTATTATAATAGTGGTACTTTTGCAAGGATATTAGCTACAGAGAAATGTTTTGAAGACACTAAACTACTTTGTTGAAAATATGCTTAGTTTATGAAGTGTTTCCTTGTGTGTAGATGGTATCTAAAAGCAGTAACTGGTTCATAGTTTTCTTTCCCATCAATGATTTACATGGTGAGGAGACATAAAAAGGGTTGATTCACCTTTCTAAAGGCCCATTTTACTTAACAGTATATTTTGAAGACAATATTTTGAATAATGACCTCAATTTTTAAGTTCCTTGTGAACATTTCTTTAATTCAGCCACTGGAATTTCCCAAGAACTGACCTATTAACAGATAAGTTTAAAATGTCTTTGAAATACACTTTAGCTCTCAAGTACCTCACAGATTAAAGCTTTGTTCTTGGCAATGCAAGAAATATACACCCTTTTTGAAAACTGCTTTTGGGAAAGAATATGCTTACTTTGGATGTTCCCTGTGAACAGTTAGGACACTCTCAAATAAAACAAATGTTTCTTTTATTTCAAGGCAATTGAATGATATTTTCAGATGCCTCCAAACAGACCTCAAAAATGATCCATGCCACTGTCATTATTGAGTTCTTGGAGTGACCCTTCTGAGGGGGTCTCATTGGCCATGAAGGGAACTAGAGATCTTTTTTTTTTTAAGGGATATATAGTTTTTAAAGATCTTATTTATTTATTCAAGACACACACACACACACACACACACACAGGCAGAGACACAGGCAGAGGGAGACATTGGGCAGGGAGCCCAATGCAGGACTTGATCCCAGAACCCCGGGATCATGCCCTGAGCCAAAGGCAGACACTCAACCACTGAGCCACCCAGGTGCCCTGGAAACTAGAGATCTAGATTTTAGGTACTAGTGTGTAGGGTTTGAATTATTAAATCATTTGGAAACTTGACCTTGCAAAACAGATGAATGGTAGGGAATGATTCCATTTCTTACTAACCAGGGAATGATACTCTGGTGTCTGCTTTAGCCCTCCTCAGCCCCACCACACTGCTTTCTCTGTTTTTCAATATTTATGGAAACCCCAGAATTAAATAGCTTGTAGCTCTAGTCATAACTGGATTCATGGATGAATGAACTTTTCTTACAGATACAATGCTGGAATATAAGAAACACATAACTTGACTTACTGGGATCTTGAGATCTGAGTTCTATGGGCTGTTTAAATGCCAGCTGTGTGATTTTTAACACATTACTTGACCTCTCTGGCCCTCATTTTCTCCTCAACAAGATGAAAAAAGTAGATGCCAGTTACACAGCTCTGTAACTTTATGAAAATTGTCCTATCTTTGGTTTGGGGTCAACAGAAAAGAATTGGCAAGAATCCCCATATACACTTTCCCCACCTTTGGAGATCTAAGCCCAATTTTCTTTTGCTGTGCTTACATTTGGTCTCAAAATCACACTCATTTCAAGACTCTACAAAGCTACTACCAAATAATTAGAGTGTTTTCCAGCTGAGTTTCCAAATTAATTCCTGTTAGGATGACTTCTCTTTAAATATTTAACATGTATTAGATACTGTGTATCTGTCACAGTTCTAAGTACTTTATGTATTAATACGTTGAATCTTGGCAATTTTGTTAGGCAAGTACTATTATTGCCTGCATTGAATGGAGGAGGAAACTGAGGAAGAAGTGGTTTTTTTTAAATATTCACTGTGTTCACGCAGCTGATAAGTGGCAGAGAGCTGCAGTCTCAACCACAACCCTGTGTTGTATTCAAAATACATTTTTGCTTGTTTTTTTCCCTCTCATTTTGCACTGTTTATTATGTAAATATTAAAACATATATAAAAGTAGCAAGAACATTATGAATCTCTCTACATGTGTCCTCAACTTTGATAAGTATCAGAAACGACAAGACATATTTTATTTGTACATCCTTTACCTTCTCCAGCCAGATTATTTTGAAACAAATCCCATGTATCATCTTTCCTCAATAAATACTTCAGTGGATATCTGTAAAAGATTCCCACCAATACCATTTCATACTTAAATTAGTTAACGCATAAGTCCTTAATATGATCTAATATTTAGTCAGTGTTCAAACTTTTTTGATTGCCTGATAACTGTTTAAAATTTGTTGTTTTATAGTGTGTTCAGATCAGAACCCAAAAGCATTTACATTTGCATTCAATTGATATATCTTTTAAATTTCCTTCAAACCATAGATTTCTCCTTCCTCTGTTCTCCCCCTTGTCATATCCTTGTGGAGGAAACTGGTCTGTTTATTCTGTAGAATTTCCTATGGTCTGGATATGTTCATTGCATTCTGTGTTGTCATTAACATGTTCCTCTGAAGCCTACAGTTCGCATAAACTAGAAATTTGATCTAGAGGTTTGAGAAGATGCAAATTTTATTTTCGGTAAGAATACTTCACAGATGTATTCTGAATGTTTTATGTATCACACAAGTAGCCATAACATTCCTGGCCATTTTTCTTTTTGTTATATTCAAATGGGTGGGTTCTGGTGTTGTCATCCAGAGTCATTCTGTTAAATGGTTCCCTTTAGTTTTTCGTCTAATGATTTTAATATCCACTGATAACCATTGATTACATCCACTATTTCATTAAAGTTTGCAAGATGGTTATTTCTAATTATGTCATTAATTCTGCATTTGTTAGCTGGAATTCTGATACAAAAAAGAATCTCCCTTTATGAACTATTAGTTCAAGGTAGAGTCTACACATCTTTCTGCCTATCTTTATGTGGTTGACAAATGTGTCTCACCTTTGGTTTCTCAAGCAATGTACAACTTAAATTAGTTACTGTAAGATGCATATGTTGGAATTTTGGAAAAGGCAAACAGTAAAATAAAAAAGAATGTTGAAATGTTAACATCGGTATGCCAGTCTTTTGACAACTCATTAATTATTATAAGACATGAAAGATGCTTAGCTTAGTTTTCATATTAAATTTTTATCTTAACTTTTTATTACAATTTGGACTGGCTTACTCATTTATATGTTCAAGAAATATGACTTGAGATCTCACTATATATGCAAGGTCACTCTGCCGGTCACTGGCTACACAACACCAAACAAAATAGTCTCCATTCCCTTTGGAGTCCCAGTATAGTGGGAAAGAAAAAAATTAAATAATTATACAAATGTGATATGCTGTATGAATGTTTTATAGGGCTGTGAGAGCACACAACAGAGAAGTCTCACAGGTGGAATGGCTAATCAAGGAGTCTGTCATAAGTCTTTGTTTCTTTAGAGTCTCCATTTCTAAATCCTGAACCATTGAGGCAGCCAACACTAATGCTTTAGGTGTTTATGGAAATCACAAAATGAACAATTAGATAAACTACAATAACTTCACTGAAACTTACTAGAGAATGCTGTTTCTCTGTATCTTTATGATTATTGTATTTCCCCCAGAGTGGCTAATAGTTAGCAAAATGTTACATGATCTTGATGGAAGTACTGATGGAAGTCCTGAAGTGTGGACAGAGACATGATTCAACCACAGTGACTGGCATGTGTCTTTTCAGCATTCTGTGCAGGGCACCGAGAAGTACCTACCACAGTACTGGTCCTACACACTGAAGTTCCTTGGCTTCCAAGTTAAAGTTCTCAACTTAGAAGTTCTGAGATGAGGAATGATATTAAAACTTTCTTCTTGACGTTGCAAATTCTATTATGCCAATTTTAGAATTGCCAAATACTTGCTCAGGTGATGTATTTCTGCAACATACTCAGCATATATGTGGCCAGAACCTGTTAGTGTGGGGCCATATAATGTATTATCAGCATTTTCATTGTTGAGATTTTAGGATTTTTAAAAGAAGACTAAGCTGACCCTGTGGTCAGTTACAAACCTCTTGATTATTCCACATTTGGGGATTTCCTTATTCTTTGGAGAAAGAAACCAATTATTGTTAAGAACTAAGAAAAACATGACAAATGAAGTAACACATGCAAGAGAGAACTAAGACATGCTTTCCACAGCTATATGGAAACAAAAAAATCATATTAGGAAACTATTTGCCTTAATCTCAGAAGTTGAAGCATTTTTTTCTTCCCTACTTCAAAAGAAGCTGTCTGACTTGGCAACGTCACACAGCACTGATTTCAGTGAGCAATCTTTTCAGTGTCCCTGGGTTCAAGGTTGAATATGAATATCCAGAACTATCTGAGAATGTCAATAAATGCTTATTCCTAATAATCTGTGAGTTGATTCTTTTTTTCTAATTTAGTAGACTAAGAAAGGAAGAAAAGGAGCATGTGATAAAATATGCTTCATGCTAATGGACCCTGGGCTTTTCTTGGAACTACATGCATTATCTCACTTAATCTTCATATTTCTTTTATGAGATTGATTCTATATTTTATAGATTAAAAAATGAAGCACTTCTCTAAGTTATTTATGGTCAGTCAGTAAGTGGTTTTGAAACCAAACATTCTAATCCTGGGAACCCTATTTTTATTTACTGAGCTACATTACATTCAGGAGAAATCAACTGACCTATGAATCAGGCTATCTTTATTTTTTTTTCAGGCTATCTTTATTGATCAAGGGTTGAATACATGGGCTGACAAGATTTGTAAATAATACCCCTGAAATAAAATAATTATAGCAAATGATTATTAATATTAGGAGTTTTGATTATTTAAAATTCTAATGACTGAATTTCAAGTTAATAAAAAGCTAATGGTTTTATGAACTGAATGTTTAGTAAAAAGCTGACAGAAATGTTACTCTAGATTATACTACTGCAAAGAAAGATTAAATCCATGAAGACAAGCCCTAAGGTGTGGATACCAAGAAAAAGAAAGGAGTGGGAATAAAGTAGTAGAAGGGGAAGAATACAGGCTTTTCCTTGAGATTAAGAGTAGAATTGCTAGATCTGGTTTTGCATGGGGCTCTCCGGGCAGAAGTCTTCAGAGGTAGGAAGTAAATTCCCTGAAGGTGAGGCTATACCCATTTTGATCCCTGTATTTTAGGCACACACGGAAATCACTGAAGGAACAAATGAGTGTTACATGAATGTTTGACTCCTTATCGATGAAGCCCAGTGGCTTCATAGGGAATGAGGACAGAAAAGCCACGAGCTTCCCTGAGGCTGAGATCCAGAGGTTAAAAAGGTATACTATCCAAAAAAAAAAAAAAAAGGTCAAGTATATTCGCATGGAGAAAGAAAAAAAAAGTGTACCGATTCACTTTCTAGAGTCAAGGCAACCTTTTACAGAGAACTTAATGCCTTTGGGGTCTATCGGGTGTTGTAGCTATATCAAACAATACACTTCTATCTTTGAGGGTAACTTGCCTAATATGGTAGCCATTAGCCAAATATGACTATTTAAATTTAAATTAATAAAACTAAATACAATAAAAAAAAACCAATTCCTCAGTAAGCCACATTTTTCAAGTGCCCAATAGCCATGTATTGCTAGTGGCTACCAAATTGGACAGCTCAGCTCTAGAATATTTTCATTATTACAGTTTTTTGAATAGTACTGCTGTGAAGAATGAACAGAAACATAATTATTATGTTGAAGGGGTAGATCTCAATACAGTACAAAATAAATAAGTCAACTGCCATCATCGTCAATGCAGACAGCAGCACAACAGAATCTTTATTTTTTACCCATACTACTAGATACAATTGTTTTTCTGGGGTTTGCTGTTCCCCACTTCTTGGGTGAAATCCAGTGCAGTTCCCATGACTTTTGCAGTTACTCTCAAATGGGATCCTTTATTCATGAAACTTATTTTAGTAATTACATTGTCTAATTTTATTTAATAATCAAAATTCTAATCTTCACTACCAAGAGTTCCCTTAATGAATTCCCTTAAGAGTTCCTCTGGTTGGCATGTACCTCTCTCCTCTTCCCCTGGCTTTCAGCCCCTGTTAGATTGCCTTCTTTGGAAATAAGAAGGCTCTAGGCTGATTCTTGGGAAAAAATTCATTGCTGTATTTCTAGGACATATAACAATGCCTGGCACTGGTACTCAATATATCCTTGTAGTTAAGTAAATATAGCTGCCAGTCTTGTCAATAAATGTTTAATTTTGTACTCAAGTACTCATCAGGAGTGGAAAAATAAGAGGTAGGCATTTAGGAAGAAATGGCATCAATGAACAAAATTATAGTATGATTTTTTTTCATTGTAAATCTTTTTTTAATGAAAGTATAGGGGCACCTGGGTGGCTCAGTGAACGTCTGCCTTCAGCTCAGGGCATGATTCTGGGATCTTGGGATTGGGTCCTACATCAGGCTTCCCACAGGCAGCCTGCTTCTCCCTCTGTCTGTCTCTGCCTCTTTCTATGTCTCTCATGAATAAATAAATAAAATCTTTTTTAAAAAATGAAATTATAATTCATAACAAGTAAAATGCACAGATTTTAAAGGCTGGAGTTTGCTCGAATGCATACACCCATGTAGCCTATGTGTGTATATATATATATATATATATATATATATATATATATATACATTTTTTAAAGATTTTATTTATGAGAGAGAGAGAAAGAGAGATAGAGAGAGATAGAGAGAGAGACAGGCAGAGGGAGAAGCAGGCTCCATGCAGGAAGCCCGACGTGGGACTCTATCCCGGGTCTCTAGGATCAGGCCCCGGGGTGCAGGCAGCGCTAAACCGCTGCGCTACCGGGGCTGCCCTGTTCATTCATCTGTTAATGGACTTCAGGGTGTTTTCAAATTTTAGCTATTATGAATAAAGTTGCTTTGAACATTCATTTTCTAAAATATGTTTCCATTTCTGCTGGGGAAGTACCAAAAAAGTGGGACTGATGGATCATAGATAAAGATATTTAACTTTTTCAAAGACTGCCAGAATGTTTGCTAAGTGGTTTTATCATATAATATTCCCACCAGCAGTGTATTAGAGGTTTGATTATTCCATATCTTCATCAATACTTGGTGTTATCACTCTTTAATTTTAGACACTCTATTGAGTATCAATTGGTATCCCATTGTGATTTTAATTTGCTTTTGCCTCCATGACTGATCTAGAGTAATTTGTACTTTTTCATATGCAAGTTGGCCATTTGTATATTTCCCTATAAAATATTTGTTCAAGCATTATATCCTTTTAAAAATGTATATACATATAAATTAATATTTATATTAAAATTAATATATTAAAAAGGGATATATATAATATATTTTCTCCCAGTCTGTGACTTATATTCAGATTGCCTTAACAATCTTTCAAAAAGTTTAATTTTGCTGAACTTGATTTAACATTTTTTTCTTTTATAATTAGTGTTTACTAGGTCATATCTAGGAAATTATTGCTACATCAACACTGTGAAGGTATTTTGCCTTTTATTTCTAGAAACTATGTGCTTGACATATATAAATCTTTTTTAATTTTTTAAAAAGATTTTATTTATTTATGAAAGAGAGGGAGAGAAAGCACAAGCATGGGGAGGGGCAGAGGGAGAGGAAGAAGCAGACTCCCTGCTGAGCGTGGAGCCCTGTGGGACATGCAGCTCAATCCTAGGATCCTGAGATCATGACCTGAGCCAAAGTCAGATGTTTAACTGACTGAGCCACCCAGGCACCTCTTGATTTTTATATTTAAAAGGTCTAAGATCCATCTCAAAATAATTGTTTATGTAACATGTGAGGTGTAAGCTGAGGCTCATTTATTTTCATACAGGTAGCCAATTGACCCAATACCATGGGTTGAAAAGACTTTCTTTCCCCCATTGAATTGCTTTGGATTCTTAGTTTTAAAAAGTCAATAAAAAAGTAAAAATATGGGCTTCTTTCTTTTCTCTTTCTTTCTTTTTAAGATTTATTTATTTTTAGAGAGAAAGAGCATGAGCAGGGGAAGCAGGGAGGACAGAGAGAAAGAAGCAGACTCCCTGCTGAGCATACAGCCCCCTGATGCTGCTAGGAGGGTGGGGGATGGGGTGGGATGGGGCCTTGATCTCACAACCCTGAGATCATGACCTGAGTCGAAATCAAGAGCTGGTCACTCAACTGACTAAGCCACCCAGGTGTCCCATGGGTTTGTTTCTGAATTCTTTATTTTGTTTCATTATCTTATTTACCTATCTTTATGCTACTATCACACTCTTTATGCTACTATAACATATTATTGTAGCTTTAAATTGTCTTGAAATCATCAGTGTGTGTCCTTCAAGTTTATTCTTTTTCAAGAATACTTTAACTACTCTTGGTCCTTTGCATTTTCCTATAGATTTTATAAAGATTTTGCCAATTTCTTAAAAAAAAAAAAAAAAAAAAAAAAGAGCAGGGCAGCCCTTGTGGCCCAGCGGTTTAGCGCCACCTCAGCCTGGAGACCCAGGACCAAGTCCCACATCGGGCTCCCTGCATGGAGTCTGCTTCTCCCTCTGCCTGTGTCTCTGCCTCTCTATCTCTGTGTCTGTCATGAATAAATAAATAAAATCTTAAAAAAAAAGAGCCTGTTGATTTTGGCTGCTAAAACTTAGAATTGATAGGTTAATTTCAAGAGGATGGGTATCATAACAATATCAAGTCTTTTAATCTAGAACATGGTATATCTCAACATTTATTTAGCTCTTTAACTTCAGCAGTATTTATAGTTTTGCATATATAGATTTTGGATATATATCACTAAATTTGGCTCTAAGTATAGTATATTGTTGAAAGCTATTGTAAATGTTTTCTTAATTTTATTTTTCAAATTTCATTGTTAGTATATAGAATGAAAATTAAATTTTTGTATATTGGCTTTATATCCAGTGACTGCTAAATTTATATATTAGTTATAACAGATTGTTTGAGGATTTCTTTTTTCTTCTTTTTTTAAAAAAGATTTTATTCATTTATTTATGAGAGACACACAGAGAGAGGCAGAGACATAGGCACAGGGAGAACCAGGCTTCCCACAGGGAGCCTGATGAGGCACTTGAACGGAGGACCCTGGGATCATGCCCTGAATTAAAGGCATGGTTCAGATGCTCAACAACTGAGCCTCCCAAGTGCCCCTGTTTGAGGATTTCTTAGGACTTTCCATGTCACTTGTGACTAAAGACTATTTTATAACTTCCTTTCCAATATGTATGTCATTTATTTATTTTTCTTGTCTTAGTCATTTGGATGGGATCTTCAGTAAGATGGTGAATAGAAGTGGTAATGTGGATCTGTTTCTTTGTCAACTCCAGAAATCTATGCTGAAACTTTGGCCAAATTGTAAACTTGCACATTCTCAGGGCAAAAGTTTACAAGGCTGGACAAAGTATAACTACTGGAAAAGAATGACTACTAGAGCTCATACAGGATAAAATATTCAGGGTTGGACAGGAAGAGTGGAAAGACCTTATAGAACAGTCAATAAAGATCCAATAAATGCTAAGCCTACTTAATGACCTGTTCTCCCTACCATAATTAAGAGTTGGAACTGTCCTAATTCACTTATCCACCAAGCTGCCTTTAATGTTTTATTTTCCTTTCAAGGTACCATCAAGTGATGACCTTAAACAGATATATCACATCTTGGGTTTTGGGAAGTCCTCACTCAGATTCTGTAACACCCTGCCCCCCTATACATACCTATTCCCACTCTCAGTACATTAACTAAAGGAAATGGTTAAATGCGTTTCTTAATGTGAAAGTCATAACCTGTGTTAGGATTATGGCATAATATACACAAGTGTAGTTCAGAGAAGTATGGATAAAAATCTTGAAAATTAAGAAAGGAAAACCAGAATCAGAAAGAAATATTTAATAATAAGAATCATTAGATTGGGAGACATGTCCCAGGGAGAGTAGTGAGCGCATTACCATAATTTAAGGTTAATCAAGTTTATTGAAGTCTTAGAATACACATCATAAGGAACAACTCTTTGGCCAGAGCAATAGAGAAGATAACTTAATGCTTTTTCTCAGTTTTGGAAAACACTGCATTGGCACAGTTAAAAAAAAATAATAAAGTAGGGAAAAAACACCGCAGACAAAATTGGAGTTTTTTGCCTTGCCAAGAATAACAGGAAGACACTTATGCCGTCACTCAAAGCATAAAAATACAGTGAACTGTGGTTTAAATCCATCATCTGCCTTTGACGCCAAACTTTTACCAGCCATATAGTCTGTCTGCCTTCTTATTCTCTTTGAAGTATTTGGAAAGTAATTTATTTTGAGCCATTTTGGACTGATGCTGGTCCTCAGTTATGTGTCTGCTTCTCCCAATGAGCTGTTTAAGAATCAGCAACACATAAAAGGAGTTCCAGGTTGGGCTAGACTTTCTGACTTTACCCAGTAAGGGAAGCTATCGGTGTAACAATGAGGGACAAAGAAGTACAGTGGTGAACAGGTTGAGGCATCATTGCCTTTTTAGTCTACAGTATAAGTTGTCTTTCTCTACCATTGTATGTCTCACTGCAACATAGTGCATTATACACTGGTAGGGAGGTCAAGGTACAGATTCATAGTCTAGGGAATTTTTTAGAACTAGTCTTTAGCTGAAATGTCTCTTATTTTGAGTTGCAAGTGGTAAAAATTGAATGGATCATAAGAAGAGATTAGTGAAATAGGCTAAAATTGGTAGGACACAGAAACTGGTTGAAATTGGTTATCAAAACAAAGAGGGATCTAAAGCAAGTCATAGGAGCTGGGCCACAAAACCAAAAGATCAAAGGTCCATGGGATGTGAGATAGAAAAACCTGGTCTAGTGAGTAAGTGGGGATGTGAGGGTGCTTTGAGCAAACCCTGGCAACAGAGAGCTGCATTATCTAGGGCTGGAGTTTTACTTTCTCATGCTAGTATGAAAGTGGACCAAGATTAGAACAAATAGTTGTATTCAGTTAAACTGAGCTTCTTTGGCTTGGACTGAATTAATATAAACTGATAATGGAGGAAATTAATAGAAATTATATTGCATTACTCAATTTCCTTTTAGAAATGACAATTTTATATATATTATAAAATACGATAGAAAAATTTTTGATGTCTGTCCCAAACCTACCGTGCTTAAGAATAATTTAGACAAAGCATTGTGTTATCTGAATTTAATAGTTGTGTACATAAAATCCTACATATAAAATATATATCATAATATGTGTTATACATTTATATTTATGCTATATAATATATATTTATATATGTTATCTGTGCCCCTGCTCCTCTGTGCCATTTTCACCTAGTATAATGCTGTGTATGCTTCAAGACAGGAAATAACTTTGTAAAAATATGAGCCCAAAGATAGGATGAGGTAAAAGAATGAGATGAAAAAAGAAGTTGTAGAATGATTTAAACAGATTATGGACTAATAACAACATTACAGAATTCATAAATGAATTAGAAAGGACAAGGAAATGAACAGGCATGTGAAAAACTGGATTTAATGGCATGGAGGCAGATGTTGAAATAATCACAGACAAAAAATTTGAGCTATTAGGGGTAGATGATAGTCATGAAAAACAACATAATCTAGCATTGGAGGGCAGTTGGCATCCCTGAGATAAAGCTTTCCACTCAAGATATACCATAATAACACATTTTTTTCTGAAATAAAAAATGAATAGAATTTACAGCTTGAATGCAGCCCTGGTGGCTCAGCAGATTAGCGCCACCTTTGGCCTGGGGTGTGATCCTCCAGACCCAGGATCTAGTCTGGTGTCAGGCTTCCTGCGGAAAGCCTGCTTCTCCCTCTGCCTGTGTCTCTGCCTCTCTCTCTCTTTGTGTCTCTCATGAATGAATAAATAATTAAAAAAAAAAAAAGAATTAGCTTGAGAGGGCACTTTGCATACTAAGAAATAAAAATAGAAAATTAGTGCTGTCTAGAATCTTGGTTAAGTTACTTTCAAATTACTGAACTAAAAAACAAAACAACAAAACAAAAAGCCCCACACAACCCCCCAACCCTTTTTTTTAAAAAAAGGAATTGCTTTAGTTAGGCAGAAAAAGTGAGTCACCAAAGGAGGAAAAAATTCCAGAATGTAATGACGCATGTCTACAAGTTTCTGTAGGAACAAATGTCAGACCCTAGAATATTTAACCCAACCTACTGCCACTCAGGAAATAGGAGAAAAGGCAGACATCTCACATATGAAAAAAGGACTATAGAGCTCAGTGAACGATTCTTGACTAAAATATTCAATAATAAAACCCAGACAATTAAATAATTTTCAAAGAAATTAAAAAAAAAGAAACATTTAAAAAAAAAAAAAAAGGGGGATCCCTGGGTGGCGCAGCGGTTTGGCGCCTGCCTTTGGCCCAGGGCGCGATCCTGGAGACCCGGGATCGAATCCCACGTCGGGCTCCCGGTGCATGGAGCCTGCTTCTCCCTCTGCCTGTGTCTCTGCCTCTCTCTCTCTCTCTCTCTCTGTGTGACTATCATAAATAAATAAAAATTAAAAAAAAAGAGAAACATTTAAAAAAAAAAAAAAAAGAAATTAAAACCACCAGATTGGAAAATTGGTCAAATTAAGGAAAAACAAATACTGATGACTATTGAATCCATTTAAAAACAGGGGGAAAAATCCCAATTGTAGGAATTATGGTTGCAAAACAATGGAAGTGTTATAACGTTTAAATAAAACTAAGTAACAAAACTAGGAAGGGGTACTAGAGGGAATGTGGCGATAATAATTGCTTCATTAGTAAGCAATTACTAATTGTAATTAGAGAGGAAAACCAGTCTGATATTGGGAATGTAGCTTTTAGAAAGTGATGTCAATTTAATTTTCTTCATATATTCCTACTAAAATTAGAGGGATTTGTAAAATCAATAAGTGATACAGAAGAAATATTTATCTCGTGTTTACCAATTTATTTGTGTTCTTTTAGTAAAATTAAATATTGGGTATTTTATTCAGAATGCTGTAAAGAGTATGATCCCATTCTTATAAAATTAATTCCATCTATCTATCCTCCTATCTGATATTCCCTATTGTTCTATTTAAGTTTTACTAATTTCTATTCTTTTTATAGAGTTAACTTTTCTGTTACTTACTTTCATGTGAGCATCACATTAGCTATTTTCTAACAAATGACAAAACTCAGTATTTTCATCATTATTTAGTTGTGAATATATTCCTATTTTCTTTATAATTTCTCTTTTAAAACCATGAGGTTTTTTTAAGTTATAAAAAAATTTCATAGAGAAAGGATTCTTTAGTTATTTTTTTGTTATTAATTTTTCATTTAATTCTATGCTATGTGGCTAATTGTACTTTTTATGTTCTTGGAAACAATGTATATTTTCTAACTAAAGGGAGAAAAATAATTTCTCTGGATATAGAATAGAAATATGGATATTAGATCAAGCTTGGTAATGTTTGATTCAAATCTTCTGTATCATGCTTATTTTTTGGTTTACTCTGATGGAGGACATGCTTTCTTCTTGGTTGACTTCTCCTTATATTGTTATGTTGTATTACACTTGATTTATATTAACTATCTTTCCTTAAATTCTATGTTATCTGGTATTCACATTAGAAAGTAAGCTTTTTTGGAGGGGTGTTAGAGTTTATATGGAATATCTTTTTTTCATAATTGCATTTTTTAGCCTTCATGGTTTTATTTCCATTGTATGTCTTACAAGTAGCGGATAGCTGGATTTTATTCTTTATTTTATCCAAACTGCTCATTCCTTTTTTAATAGGTGCTTTCATTGCAGTTATATTTATCTTAATTATTAAAATTTGGACTTATTCTTTCTGTCTTGTTTCGTGTTTTCCTGTTTACCACTATTTCTTTGCTCCGTTTTTACCTTTTAGCGTAGGCTTCATAAGCTTCATGTGTTTCCCCTTTATTTTATTTTCTCAGTTCCAAAACTAAATATTTTATTCCTTTAGTGCTTACCCTAAACTTTCTATTGTCTTACTGTGTATAACTAGCTTTAAATGTTTTAATGGCATATAAGTTATTCATTATTGGTGTAGAATATCATTTACTTAATAATTGGTAGGCTTTATTTACAACTGTTAAATATTTAGGCATAGGATCTGTGGGCCTTCATTTATACTCTTGCTCAAGGCCCTGCAAATATTAAGGGAAGTCTAGGAGAAAAGGGAACTTAGAGGAAGGAGTAGAATATAAGAAACAACAGTAGGTATGAAGATTAATAAAACGACGTCAATAGATTAATCAGCAACTGTAAAAAAACTAGGTTTTTGTAGATTCAATGCGTGCTATATCCTATTATTCTAAATTTCTTCTTGACAATTATACCTTCATAACAACCTCAAAGTCTAGGTTCAAATTCAGATTTCTCATATTTCTTGGACTTTCAAGCCAGAAAATCATGGCTTGGGGGAGTGTGCTGCTGGCCTGAGTTCTGCAGCTTGTACTCATTCTGCTCCCACTCTGCCTCCATCCCACACAATTAAAAGCCTTCCATACATGTTTATAGTTCTCCCCATCATACATCCAAACTCCTTCCACACCCTTGCAAACAGCCACCTCTGGGCCATCTCTTGGGTCACAGGGATGTGACCAGTGGTAGAAACTCCCACTCTTGGAACACAACTAGGGAAAGAGACCCATACAGGATCTATAAGTAGGTTCAGAGCTGTTTGGGCAGGGAATTTAGGCATTCTGGGTACTGAGATCAGGGTCTAGAAGGTGGGCATATCCCCTTTGCCCTGTAGATTCTATCTTGTGGTAGAGGCACAAAAAAAAAAGCAGAAATAGCGTAGGGCTTAGGAGAGCTATCTGGTTCTAAAAGTGAAAATGTCATGAAACACAATCTTTGATAATTTTCTTCAGTGAGAAACTGCATAGTAAACAGTGTTTTCCCTTTACCTTTTGAATAATAGTTAAGCTAAGTTTTTTTAAAAAAATCTAAATTTATAATTATTTTCCGTTAGTACTTTGAATGTATTATGCCATTGTCTTCTGATATCTGTTGCTTGAACTAAAAATCTGCTTTTAATTTCATTGCCATTTCTTTGTAGGTAATCTGCAATTTTACTACATGTCTCAGTTTGAATGGCAGTCATGAAATGTAGCCCTGCTTGTTTATGGACAGCAGCTTCATCAATCCATGGTCTCATCTTATAAGGAAAGGATCCAGGATCTGAGGAGTCATTTGTGGAGGAGAGAAATCACACTTTTATTTTGCTTTTTCTCCATTCCCTGCTTCTGCTTTGGCTTATTTGGAAAGGAAAGTTCACCCATAGTTTTGACCCTATGTTTTCTTGCACTTGGTGGCTGAGGAAGGCTGACTGTTCTTATCCATGAGGCTAGTTCTTCAGTTAAATTTAGAGTATACTACACCAATCATGCTAGATGAAAGTAGGGAGAGAAGAGCCCAGTCCTGCCTCAAAGCCCAATAAGCTCTAGTATAAGTTGGCCAAGGAGCCATCTACCTGAAATGCTGGCATGTTATTCCTTATTTGGCTATTTGGCCTTGCTTCAATATCTCCCTCAACAGAAAGCCTGAGGTAGTGTAGGGTGGGATTTGGACACCAAAACTTTCTACAGAAATGTTTAACAGCATCAAATTCATCTTCTTATTTTGATAGAATATGTGATAAAACTAGAGAGGTCAAAGGCTTTATTCAAGTCATAAAATTCATTACTAAAATAGCAGAAAATAGAACTTAGATCTAATGTCTAGTTAGGAATATTCCCAGGACCCTATATTAGTGTTTAACTTCTCTGTTATCTCAATCTGCTTCCTTCATGGAATGGAGTTTTCTGCATCACATTCCCTAATATAATCCTTAAGACAACTGCATGAATATGTACAGAGCAAATATTTTGGAGTCAAAGCTGGGGTTGAATTCTGCTTTTATCATTTACTGCACTGGAGCCTAAAAATGTTAATCTCTTTGAGCCTCAATTTTTCATCTGGAAAATAGAGATAAGAATATTCATTTCACAGGGTCTTTATAAAAGGTCACTATGATGCTCCTAGCACTATGCTTGGCACACAGTAAGAAACCAAATAAATGATGTTTATTTTTTTAAGATTTTATTTATTTGAGAGAGAGTGGGGTGGGGCAGAAGCAGAGGGAGAGGGACAAGCAGACTCCATAGTGAGTGTGGAGCCTGACATGGGGCTTGATCTCATGACTCTGAGATCATGACCTGAGCCAAAATCAACAGCCAGTCTTAACCAACCAGGTACCCCAAATGATTGTTTTTTTCTTAAGGTTTTATTTATTTATTCATGAGAGACACACAGAAAGAGAGAGAGAGAGAGAGGCAGAGACACAGGCAGAGGGAGAAGCAGGCTCCATGCAGGGAACCTGACATGGGACTCGATCCTGAGACTCCAAGCCCACGCCCTGGACTGAAGGCGGCGCTAAACCACTGAGCCACCCAGGCTGCCCGATGATTGTTATTTTTATTGTTTGTTTATTAGTGTTTTTCATTTGAACACATTGACTTTTGCCCCATCCTGACCTATTTTATTGTTACCTTTATCCCATTTTTATGTATGTTTGTGTTTGATGAATTTATGGAATAGTCTCTAGATATAGATATATCTCACTTGCTGCGAGGGTAGAATTTCATACACTGCACAGGAAGACTGAGAAGTGGTGATTGATATTATTAAATGATAAATGAACAGTTGACAAATAGATCATAGCCATTCGATGCAGAATGAGTGCTTGGAGTTTGTTCATAACTCGTTAACTCCCACCCCAGCTTATGAATCATAGCCCCTGAATGCCAGCCTCAGGGACATGGAGACAAACTTCTCCTTGACCGCATAATGTCAGAAGGCACTCATTAGTGTGAGTGTGTTAAGACACTCAGCTACTGTATAATTAGTGTGTCTTGGTTCTTTTTCCCGATATTCCACCATTTCCCCCCATGTCCCCCTGTGTTGTGTCACCCTGTACTGTTTCTCACTGGAGATTCCCACTGGCACTCCTGACTGCTTTCTGGAAAGTTAGGGATAGGACTCAATTATGCAATTTTAAGGGATTTTGTTACATTTCCATGTAAATCATCAGAGAAAAAGAGTGTGGGGTAGATGAGCGGCTTTCTTTTAACTCAAGCCTGTCAAGCCATCCAACCTGACAGAATAACATTTCAACTCCAAAGGGGGAAAATATACTATTTACCCTCATGATTCTTGGGAAACAAGGAGAATATTTATTTCTTGGATGAAGCTTATGAGATACAAAAGCTACTCATCCTTAGCTTCAGAAAACCAAAGTTGAAAGATATCCTTATGAGGAGGCCCAGTCAAGGTACAATTCCAGGAACTTCAAGCAAGAAATGGAAATGGGGACCATTCTTTCCCAAATAATACTAATGCAGTTTCAGATTTTAAATACATAACTGTGAAGTCCCTGTGCTTGGTGTGTTAGAGGCAACACTTCCTGAAGGGCAGTTTGAGTAGTACATGGAAGACAATAGAAAACATATGAATATTAACTTTCAGTTAAGACAGATTCCTGATCTCATTGTCGGCATTTACTACTAACTGGTCAACTCCGATAAACTGTTTTCTTTTTTTTTCTTTTTTTAAAATTTTTATTTATTTATGATAGTCACACAGAGAGAGAGAGAGAGAGGCAGAGACACAGGCAGAGGGAGAAGCAGAGACACAGGCAGAGGGAGAAGCAGGCTCCATGCACCGGGAGCCCGACGTGGGATTCGATCCCGGGTCTCCAGGATCGCGCCCTGGGCCAAAGGCAGGCGCCAAACAGCTGCGCCACCCAGGGATCCCGATAAGCTGTTTTCTATATATGTTTCAGTTCCTCACCTGAACATTGCGGCTATTTAATATCTATTTCATGGAGTGTTTGTTTTGAGGATTAGAGGATCTCATCTGTATAAAACATTCATCACAATAAATGGAACTTATTAGAAGTTCAATAAATGGCAGATTTCTTAGGTGGTGGCCAAGTCATGTGTGCTTGCTGAGCTAAATTAATCAAATATTTATTAAATACCAACTCTGCTCCAGATATTTTGCATCAGACACTGTCTAAGCACAGGGATGATCTTGTTGCTCAATCCTTAAGATGTGTTATGTCCACTTGCCATGTCTTTTGACCATTTTGTTTTTATCTCCAAGACACCATAAGAGAGAGACTTTGTATGTCTTCTATTAATGTATCCACATGGTATAGGAAAGTAGATAAATTGAACAAGTATTCACTGAGGGTTTATTTGTACCAGGCAGTGTTCTAGGTATTTGGCATATATAACTGTTCAAATCAGGCCCAGATCTGCCCTTGGGAACCTACATTTTGGAGGAATGAAGCTACATCATCATCATCATCTCAATAATAATAACAAATAATATTTGCCATAAACCTTTTTTTTTTACCTGTGTCTAGGAAATTTCGCTGAAGAACAGAGGCAATTCAGAAATAACTCTCCACTAGGCAGTGTGATGCCACTATGAGCTACCACCACAGATGCCATCTTTTGCAAGGTCACCAAACTTTCTTACAGCTTCTGTAAGACTGACATGTGAATATGTGGTCTAGGAGGACCTCAGGCTCATCTGGGGAGATGGGTTTCATACTGACGTAGTGCAAGATTCTGCCCATGAAACCACTTTATTGGTCCCCACCCTAGAAGGCAGCGTGGGGCCTAGCACGGGGCCTGGGTGGTTAAGCAAACTTGCTCTGACCAGTAGGTGTTTGCCTGCTGCCTTTCTAGATCTGTTCTCCTGGGGACCGAATGCCTCCTTCATCAAGAAAGCTGCCAGCATTCACAATTGGAACATATACAGGCCAGCAGGTTCTGATTAATCCAAATTGGAACTATTCAAACAGTCACAAAAAGAGATCTTTTCCCCTGAAGGAATTTACATGTGAAGAGAGACTAAGATGGGAAATAAACATTTCTATAATGATTAAAGTTAATTGGCTTGAAAGGATGCCTCTGAAAGAAATGCTTTCTGGTTTTAGTTCCAATCTATTTCGGGACAAGCCTGTTTTTCATAAGATTGGTAACTGCAAACAGATACTGCCTTTTCATTGGAAACAGATGGTACAGGACATAATTAAAGAAGTATGCACTGGCATCTCAAATAACTGCTTTCAATTACAGCATTTCAAGAGTATTAAGGGGAAATATTTTAAACAAGACCACTGCAAAAATAGATTTTGTCATTAACTTTGAAATAATATTTGACTTAAGGCTGAAATTTCCATGTGCCAGGTCTGGATCTCACAAGCTGATGCTGATTGGTGCAAGAGAAATTGAATCATTATGGTCCTATCGTTCAGGGAGAAAAAAATCTCTCTCTCTCTTTCTCTCTCTCTCTAACACAGAGAAAAACTGTATTTTTCCTCTGGTAAGACTTGCATTTTATTTTGCACATGAATCTCAGTTATATTTCACAACCTTGAGGGACTTCCATAGTGAAACTGTTTCTAAGTCCAAGATTGTTTGTTACTAATGTGGTTGTCTCTGTGTCTGTAGGCAGTGGGTATAGGCCTGCCCCTCACCATGAAGCATGTTTATATGCCCTGTAGCCCACATTGTTAAGTATACACTGTACATATTCATGCTGAGATCTATACACAAAACCCCCAAATTAGATAATGTGCAAAATCGGCAGATTGCCTAGGCTGGTTCATTTGCAATCTCAAGTTTGCTTATTGTGATTTTTCATGGAGATTATAATAATTATAAGATAGTTGTATAACATTGACAAGTTACAAAATGCTTCCCTTCTATTGTGCTGTGTAACGTACTGGAATGCTATTTATTTCTCAATAAATATTTATTGAGCATCTAATGTATGGTCAGGACTGTGGTATACACACAGATAAATAATGAATGAAGACAACTGCTTACCTGCCATCCTTACCTGCTTAAGATCAAATGGTGGGGACAAGTAGGATACAGGATGGTAAATTTTGTGGTGAACGGTAGTCAGAATGGCACAGAAATGCTGAATAGGGGTATTTCACCCAAAAAGTGGCTTCTCCTTAAACTTGGTTTTAGAAACAATAGGGTAAGGCAACTGTACTATGCAGACATCCCCCACTTTCCAGAAGATTGCAGTATACCACTTTGCTTTGATAGAAGCCCTTATGTTTGTATCCATTTTTGTTAACAAAAAGAAATCAGAAAAGGATTTTTGCTTTCACACACACAAAAAGATGAAAAGTGAAAATAGCACGCAGTTTTTGTTTTGCAGAGCTGTTATAAAGGCTGCCAGTGACGGTGATGCTGCTGAGTTCCTTCCCCGGATCGACACTCAGCATCTCAGCATCCAACTTTGAACTGTGTCTTGTGAACATCTCTGCTTTATCTCGATTTATTCTGTGCATTCATCAGCAAGATGTGCCCTAAGGTATCTGACAAACCTAAGAGAGGTTATTTTTTGGGTCTGGGAAAGCTCAGAAGTTTTTCCATGTAAATTAATGGTCATTGCTTCTTCATTTTACCTCATTTTTGATTATGAAAGATTTTATAGGAACATTTCACTTTCAGATAGTGGGGGAAACTCATATATCACCTCAGAGGCTCAAACACATATCTTTTTAACAAGCTAATGGCCCCTAATGGCAATAGCAGCTACTGTGCAGATATAGTACAATTTATTGATGATTGATGGGCATTAATTGATCAATAGAAACAGCAAACATTTACTTTTGATTTTATGTACACATACTTGTGTACGCACATTGGGAGAGACAGAGATACAGAGCATACATATGAGGCACACTACTCCTGACCCACTTAAAGTTGGGCGTTAAACTCTGTCTAGCTGTGGGTTTGGGTTAGGTCTAAGCTATCCCTGCTGTCACTCCCTTGCCTTGCACTAATGATCTGCATTCCTTATATGGCTGGATGAAGGCTTGTGGTGAATAACAAATAAAAAGACAAAATATTACACAGTCCATACATCTCTTTTCTCACCATATGGGTAATAGGTGGAATGTTACAATTGGATTTTTGGTCTATTTAAATACTTTTGGGGTAATTAAGCCTTTGGAGAGTTTAGTAATTTCCTTCAAGATTATACTCGATATTCAAATTCCTCATGAAGACATTCAGATTAATCCTACCCAATAATTAGCTTGTCTTTAGTTTCTGTGTGTGTGTGTGTGTGTGTGTGTGTGTATGAGAGAGAGAGAGAGAGAGAGAGAGAGAGAGAGAGAGAGAGAGAGAGAAAACTTCATATCCTATATCCTTTATTATTATTTACAGGGAGTGAAGTTAGGCAGTACCATGAATGTTAATGCTGCTTGTTCACGAAAAAAAGAATTCTGGACTCTGGATAAGGGAGGGGTGATGGGGATTTAGAACCTTGAATGATGATGAGAAGTAAGGGAAGAAAAATTCTTTTAATAAGGAAACTTCAAATTCTTCAAGTGAAAGTACTTTTTGTAGGGTTGGGGGTGATTCAGATTGGTAGACTGAATGACTCTTATTCTCTGCCTTCCCTGCATCCACACTCTTGCCACAGCCTCATCCTGGAGGATGCGTATTTCCCTGCTTCTTAGACTTTGGGCTTGACCATATGACTTGCTTTGACAATGTGGATGGGAGTGACAGGGCCAGTTCATGCTGATTTTAAGAGATCTTACATGCTTCTTCTTCCTCTCTTTGGCCTCTGCTCCTTCTGTGAAAGAAACATGCCTTGCCCAGTTCTCAATGCCAGGATAATACAGACATGTGGAGCAGAGCCACCCTAGCTGGCCCAGAGAAACACAATCATCCAGAGATCCACACAGCTGAGCTCTGCCTCACCCCAGCTCAGCAAACCCACAGACTGTGAAAATAAATGATTGTTTGTTTCATTAAACCAGCGAGTTTGGGGTCATTTGTTATTCAGAAATATTGTATCAAAGCCAATCCAATTCATACATTATAGAAGAAATGTTGGTTTCTAATAGGGAAGAAGAGCATGGAGCTGGAGATGAGCTTCTTTCTGGATCTTCCCTTGTTCCTCCATAATCTCTGGAGAGGCAGCTATCCAGGCAAATTCTTGGCCTGCCTGGTGGTTGGCTGACTTCCTTCACTTGGTGAAATTCATTTTCTGTTTGCTTGACCAGAAATTCTGCTTCAAAATTTAGAGCAAGGTCACACAGTTTGAAGGGTAAGAAGCTATTATTTCTGATTCACAAATCTTCAAAATCCAGTAATAATCAAACTAATGTAGTCTAGGATCAGTAGATTAGTTTAGGATTGTCTATGCTTCTTATATTCTAAAATATCATGCTCCTTGAGTATAGAATTGGAATTATCCAATCATTTTTTTGCCAGGTTCCATCCTAAGTAAATAAAAAGATTCATTCATTCATTCACTCATTGATATATGAAGTCTTTTTCTAAGGGTAAATCTCCAGTGATGTGGTCCTTACTGTCTGCCAGGCAGGTGGTCATGCCATCCAAAATCCCATTTTTCATATGTGCTTTTAGGATCATTTCTAGTAAAGACTGCCTTAGGTAAGTTTCTCCAATGAAATAATCTCTTTACAAAAAGGTCATTGGCAATTTAAGAAACAGCTCTGGAGTTAGGATGTCCCTTATGGATAGTAATACAGGAACTTAAATTCTACTAAAGGACTAAATGTTAAAAGTTCCTGGGTTGCAAGGCCTATGTTGCAGAATCTGGATAATCAGCTGAATTTTCAATTTGTCCCTCCTTTCTCCAAGTCATTCCCAGTGTCACCTAAAAGCTTGTGAATTCCTTCTTGCCCAACTTTCTCAAAACATTAGGTTTGTATCAAGTGATTTCTGAAGACTTATGCTGAGACTTGAAGTGATATAATCTCTCTTAACCAATACCTTATTAGGAAATCCAATCACATATACTTACAGAGACTGAAGGTTAATTGCCTCAATAAGCATACATTGGAAATGCATGACTGATTGGTGCCAGTTAGCAATTTAAATCTATCTCCTAGGTCAATGACATCCATCCTCTCACTTTGATTTCAGAAAAAAAAATGTTTCTGCTGTACATGATTATAAGCTTGAGGTGATGATCAGATACCCAAGTGGAAATGTCCTGTCATACCACTTGAACTTCACTGAAGATATACATCTAGAAAAAATAGTCATAATCATTATCATAACAGCTAGGGTATTTACCAAATTTAGGATCAACAGGCAAGCTGTGCTTTACTAAGTGCTCTACTTATATTATCTCATTTAAATCTCACAGCAATCTTACGAAGTGGTAAGTATTAACAACTTCAGAGATGTTAAACCACTTGCAGTTAAAAAGTAGTCAATGTGGAATTTGCACTCTGGTCTATCAGACTTCTCAGTTACTGCTTTTCACTACTTTGCTAAAAGCATAATTTTACTTATTCTCTCAAAAGACTAGGACATTTTTTCCACTTGTCCTTTCTACAAGGAAAGGATAGTCTTAATCCTACTTTACACCAACTTTCTCGTGATAGAACTTCAAAAACGTTTACCAGCTTCTGAAGGTAGCTGTGAGTGACCCTAGCTCTTTCTCATTTCCACTCTCTTTCGGTTCAATCCAAGGGTTACCACATTGAAATATCAAGCAAGATGGGTTTATGCAAGAAATATAGAAAAGTCTAAATTGTTGCTGAGAACTTCATAAGGCAGCAGACATAAAAACTGTTGTGGCCTTACACAAATGAAGGCCTTACCTCTACTGAGTTTTATGGTAAACATTAATTTTAAAAATAAATCTCACATATTTCATTTGCTATTTTTTTCTTTCTGAAAATCATAAAGTATTCCCAAGAGATTACCTGGGGCTAAGGAGAGTAAATCACTGTTTTAGTCATACTGAAGGTTTAAAGAAAGTCTACTTGAAGAGTTTTCATGTGGCAAACTGTCTATGTCCTACTAACGGGACAAGTCATACAAGTTAAAAAAAGAAAAGAAAAAGAAACTTTTTCAGGACTATGAGAAAAGCATTACTCTATGCTATTTAGAGAAGCTTGGGAGATTTTTTTTCCCCTTTGGTAAATGCCACAAAAGAGGCATTTCTCATGAAAACTTAACTGAGAGGCAGGCTGTAACATGGTGAGAGCTGGCCTCTGGGAATAGTTATGGGAGAGAGCATGGAGCCAGGACCAGTAATTATGAGACACCAAGGAAAAAAGCAGAGGTTGCACAGACGTAAAATATTCCGAAAGCAATCATGGAAGTGGAATGAAAGGAAGAAAGAGAGTAAACGCTTTAAATAAAAGTAGTTCTCACCAGACAAAAACCAACAGCGTTCACATCTGGTGTAGCAGAAAATGTATTAGATTTGGACATATCCTGGAAAATATATTGAAAACTTGGATATATATTTAAAACTATGCTGGATCAAGAGAACTGGGACTTGAATTTTGGACCTATACTTACCATGTGCGTGACCTTGAAGAATTTACTGCAGCTCCAAATCCATTATTTGCAAAATGGAAGTCATGAAACAACATATATGGAAGGATCTAGCATACCTAGTAAGTGTTCAAAATGTATTTGTTGAATTTAAATCATATAGCCAGTTCAATACTAAAGGCAAGAAAGCCTATTATGGCTAACAGAACTTGAAACGTAATGCTCAGACCTCAGCTTTCTCAAAATCAGTCACTTGGTAAACATCAGGACAAGATGATAGAGTTCTGCTACAGAGCTGAAAACATATGACATGGAGTCACTGAGTGCCCAAGCAAACAGCGCTTGGAGAGGCACTCAATGTGGAAGAGAATGGGAGCCAAGTAGTAGGAGTGGAAGGTAAAAAAGGAACAACTCTTGGACACTACTTCTGTCAATCAAGTTTAGGTGGCAGACACATGTAGCAAAGTCTCCCTGTAAAAAGAGCACAAGCTTTGGGATCAGACCTGTTTTCATATCTTGATTTTGCTTGTGTGACTTGAGTATATAGCCTTTTCCAAGGCTCAGCTTCTGCATCCATAAAATGGGAACAGAAACGGTTAAACTGTACTGCCATTTAAATGTTACAGGTGATTTATGAAAAATGCCTTGCAGTTAGTAGACATATGATGCATGGCAATTACTGTTACTTAAAAGCCACAGCTCCTGTGGAGCAGAAACTGAAATTCATGAATCTTTGCATCCTTCATTGTGTTTAGTACGATGCCTGTCATATATTAGGTATAATAAATCTTCATTAAATGGATAAATAACAAAAAAAATTTGTTCAATGCTCTTGCCTTTTGCACTAATTGCCATCAGATGGAGCTTTTGCCTCATTTGAGAGTTTTTCCCCAAAAAAGACCAACTGAGCACCACCTTTGACTTCAGAGCCTATCTTCAGGACAGAAGAACTACAATAGACATAAATTGGCTGTCTGGGGGTGCTTGCCTATTAACGGCACATTCAGATCCCACCTAAACATTGGTCATACCTTTGGTTTTGGACTCAGTCCTATATTCATTTCCCAGCGCCATCATGTCTGACAAGTCACTTTGGGAAAGTTAGTTACCTCTTTGAACTTAATTTCCTCATCCATAAATAATGACCTTAATGGTTGATTTGAAGATTGAATGAGACAGCACATGTATAGTGCCAGACATATAATAGGCAGGGCAAGATTTGAAACTCAGTGTATGACACCAAAGCTCAAACTCCTTATATTACATTTGATTTCCAAAGGATTTTAAGCTCCTTGAAGAAAGGAGCCATATCTTATTTAGAACCACTTTGCATATACCTTGGTGCCTAGCATAATGCAGGGCAAAGAGTAGACATGTAATCAATACTTGTGGAGCTGAATTGCTTCCAACTGTTATCCATTCTTTAAGTGAATCAAGAACATTTCTCCTGGAAAATGTGCCTTTGGGCACAGGGAACCATAATTGATTCACAAAAACAAGAATACCAAAGAAAGTTTCTTTCCCTTCTTAATATTATTAGACTAGCTGTTTGGAGAAAAAAAAAAGGACATTCTATTTTTTCATTTCAATAAAGCTTTAGGCAAGTGAAACACTTAAGATGCTTTCAGATGCAAAGAACAGAAACCCCAAATCAAACTGGCTACAAGAGTAACTACATTTTTTGACTTACATGCTTGGAAGTGTGTGTCAGGACTGGCTCATCCAGCTCAATAATATGATCAAGGATTTAATTTCTTTTTGTCTCTTTTCTGATAACAGTGTTGGCTTCATCATGGATGTGAGTTGCTCACTAGTAGAAAATAGGCTACATGTTACCTCATTCATTTCTGGAAAGAAAAAATGAAAGAAAGTATGCCACTCCCAAGCACAGAACATAATTTTTCCCTTTGTAATGTTCCCACACTCCAACAGCAATTGTCTTCAATGGAATGCTATGCACGGATAGGCTTAGATTAGTGATCCTGGCAAAGGATATGATATTATGGGGTCAATTCCTGAAATGTTATTGTTTCTACATAGAGGTGGAAGTGGAATGAAGGAAGGGATGACGAGGATTCAGTCACTACGCCCCAGTAAATATTATTATGCTCATAGTAAAGATGTGTAAGTTTTTTCTAGATGATATAGTTGGGTTGATCAGTAGCTGATTAAATATTTCCATGGTTAACAAGTTAGAGAGAGAAGTGACATATCACATATCAAAAATCTTCCATTCCCTCACTTTGCCAGCTCAAACTGGGTTAGGTGCTCCTCTACCTTGCTTTTCTACAAAACTATGAATCATTTCACATAAATACAGCATATTTATTATATATTTATATAATTAATTTCCAACCCAACTAAAAGGCTGTTGAAAGCAGGAGCTGTGGCTTACTCATCTTTCTAGCCTCAACACATCAGGATCTGACATATAAAGAGGTCAAATGTCAAATAGTAGTTAATGAGCAAAAAATGGTAGAAGTTTCAGGAAGGAAAATTTCAAATCCTCACATGGATGAAAAGAAAACTTCCTGACAATGAATATATTATGTAAATTACTAGCAGTCATCAATAATTATAAAGAAGATGGATGTTGGATTAAGATACCTTTAAAGTCTGTTTTGATCCTGGAATTCAATGATTTTCTAAGTTTACTGGTGGTGATCAAAATGTATACCCCATGATGGTAGCCCAGATGACTCCCATATAGATGTCAGGACATTCTGGGTGGCAAGAACGTGTTATAATCAATTGTTTGGCTCATGAAAATTGGAACTTTCTCTCCAGAGCCATGATCTCTACAAAGGGAGCACATTCTATTCTCTATGTCAACTGTGATGAGCAGTCCTTGCTGTGATTGTGATCTGGTGTGCACTCGACATTCTCTTAACTGCTTATAGGCCAGATTCCAAGACAACAAGAAACTGAAAGCAGCTCATGAACCCATATAAGACCAGGGATGGAGAAAGAATTCTTAACAGCTCAAGACATCTTTAGCTCAGTCTTTAAGGGAGAGAATAAGTAAACGCAGAAGTCGACATGGCAGACATTCAGTGTTTACCTAGTACTGAGTACTATGCAGGCCCTCCAGTAAGGGGATAATGAATACATGGAGACAAGGTTCTGGCCTATAATAGAGTTTAGTTGGATATTTGCAAAATGCACACATGCACACACACACACACACACACACAGAGTACTTGAGAAATGTACAGAATAACATCCAGGACAGCAAAGGTTGATCAGACAATATAAAGTCCAGGAATGTTCTACACAGCATAGACTTCTACTCACATTTTCCCTCACATTTCACATTTCTAGTCTTTCCTAACCACTCAATCTGCTTCTAATATGACACTTCATCTTATTAGAACTGACTTTCTTAAACTCTATGACTTCCCTAAATATTTCATTCAGGCGTAGCTTGCTCTCTGTTGAAGTCATATTTTTGACACCATTTATAAAAATGGTATATACATCATATACACATCACTCTTACTCCTACCATTCAGATAGAATCACTGTTAGTGGTGTATGTTCTCTTGTTATATGTGTGTGTGTATTCTTTCACAAATTTCCAGGGTTTTCCTATGCTATTCCTAGAACATTACTTACTTATATATGTAAATAGAAAAAGTCTAGAAGGATATATGCAAAATGGTTAACTGTGGTTTTCTCTGGGGGAGTTAGAGTGTTAGAACTTTCATTCTATTGGCTTTTCTATGTTTCTGTTTTAAGCAACAAGGAAGTATTTAAATAAGTTAGTCAAATTTCTAAAAGGAGGAAATACAATCTCTAGGCATTATGCAGTTACCAACAAAAAGTACCTATTTCTTTAATCTGACTCCTGGCTGTGGCCATCATCCATGCGGACATGGCAAGAAATAAAATTATTCAATCTTGATCATAAACTTTTCTTTTTTCCAGAGGTGAATAAAGACAGAAAAATGAGGAAGAAGAGTCTTGATTTTCTACCAGAGCCCCAAAGCACTTGATGATTAAGAGAACAAGTGTCAAGGGATAAAGGACAAGTTGGAAAAAGAATCTTTCTTAAAGGGCTTCTCAGAGGAAAGGAGTCTTTTATAGAGAAAACAGAATCAGCTGCAAATGAGGGAGCATGAGTTTTAACTTCAGTTCTGCTAAAACCTAGATCTTTGAACTTGCAGGAATGATGGCATTTTCCCTGGCTTCAGTTTCTCACCTTTTAGGATAGATAATGCCAGAATATTTGAAAACTGAAAATTACTGGAGACTCTAAACTTTTTAACCTTGCCAAGTAAAGCCAATGAAAAGGAAAACACAAACAAACTACCAAACAAAAAGCTGTCAGGGTTCCATCATCATTTCATACATGAAAGGACACATTAGTGTTAAAAGTGTAAGGACACAACTTACATTTAAAAAATTAGCTTTAGGGACGCCTGGGTGGCTCAGCGATTGAGCATCTGCCTTTGGCTCAGGGTGTGATCCTGGAGTACCCGGATCCAGTCCCACATTGGGCTCCCTGCATGGAGCCTGCTTCTCCCTCTGCCTGTGTCTCTGCCTCTCTCTGTGTGTTTCTCGTGAATAAATAAATAAAATCTTTTAAAAAAAATAAAACAAAAAATTATCTTTATGTAAAAACTCTCAAAACATGCCCTTGTTTGTCTCTTTGCCTCATGGGCAAGAGTAAATTTTTCCGTGGACTGCCTTTGGGGACCTCAGC
Organism: Nyctereutes procyonoides; assembly: GCF_905146905.1. Lineage (NCBI taxonomy): Eukaryota > Metazoa > Chordata > Mammalia > Carnivora > Canidae > Nyctereutes > Nyctereutes procyonoides. The sequence continues at coordinate 744,469 of NW_026575044.1, forward strand.
AGGAATTCCTCAGATTTCTTCTTGGGGCTATTGTGCTGGCAGGCTCTGACCCTGAGTCTGACCTCAGACAGCACACTGAGTGGCCAATTCAGAGACTGAAAAGGCAAAGTAGGAGCCACACCGCAGAGCACAGAAGTTCAGCACTGAGAAAATAATCATTATTGAAAAACTGCTCCATGCCAGGTACTTACTCATCTGGGTGATGGAATTCCATGGAGAACAAAACAAAACACAGGAGCCATCTTCATGGAACTTATTATAATCCATTAGGGGAGCCAGATTATTAACAAAAACACAGAAAATATAGAGTATATCATAGGCTCTTATCTACTATAGAGAAAAATAAAGCATAACAATTTTGATAGGTAGTCATTTAAGTGTGAAAAGTGATCCAAAAAGGTCTGAGCAGCATCTAGAAGAAACGGAGGGAGTGAGCTATGTAGACATCCAGGAGGACCAGGAACTACAAGTGCCGTTAGGCCAGAAATGTGCTTAGTATAGTCAAGGAACAGCTATGTACAGAGAGGTAAGGATGAGGAGGAAGCAGAAGTCAGAGATAGTAAACACATAGGACCTTTCAAGCTCTGGGAAGCACTGGCTTGATCTGAGTGTATGGTGGGCAATTGGAAGGCATTGTGCAAAGGAGTGACACAGTTGGGCTTATGTTTTAATAAAATTTTTCTGCTACTGTATAAACTCTGTGTGGACAGAGGTAGAAGCAGGGAATCCAGACGATGTCATTTCCAGTCTGGGGAATGAAAAAGAAATTTAACCGAAGGAGCTACCTGAAACATATCCCCACTGTGCTCTTGCTGCTGCTGCTGCTTTCAGGGTTGGGGAAGCAAGGAAACAATGTGTTATTCAGTGGGAGGAAGGCTAAGATTTAGAAATATATAACTGTATCTATGTATGTATATATATTTACTATATCTCTCCCCATATGTTTACTATATAGGTCTATAGATATTTGCTTACTTTGTATACTACACATGAGACATTTCTCTCTGGCTACTGAATAAATTATTTTCCTTTAGTTCCACTGCAATTTTAGTTTCCTTAAGACTTTCCTTCTCATTTTTACTTTTATTAGCTAATTATCTTATATATTCCATGGAAACCCTGTCTTAGTCAAGATGGGCCAGGTTATGCTGTAGTAACAAATGTCAAAATCTTGATGATTTAATATCATGAAATATATGTCTAATGTGAATTAGCAGGTGGACTGTGATAGTCTAGGTTACAAAGAGACCAGACTGAGAGAAGTTTCATCTCCACATTTGGATCCACAGTTGCTGAGGCAGGAAAAGGATACATGGAGAATTCTCTCCTGCCTTTTAAAGCCCAGAAATAACATATACTGTTTTCCCTCACATTTCACTGGAGTAAGCCATATCTAACTTCAATGAGGCAGGAAAGTGCAATTGTACAATATATCTGGAAGAATATTAAGTGGGAAAAATTTGAACAGTCCTAATGGCCCCCACTGTCTGGCTCTGTTTCTGATTGGATCCCAGAATTTCCTTGCTTTTACTTTTCCAATTTGAGGTTCGTTGTGTAAGTCTTTCCTGCTTATCTTAATTAAAATTTTTATGACCTATAAATTCCCAAATCTCTCATGCCACTCAGATGACACTGAACATTGCCTTATACTTGTTTTTGGATAGACAAACAAGTGGTATCTGCTGTTCTGAGTGCACACCCATCCTTTTCTTTACCTGACTAGGATGGTCTTCGTAGCCAGAAAATCAATCCAAAGACGTCCTAAGGAAAATATCTTGCCCAAAGATAAAAAACAGACGTAACTGTTTCCTTTAGATCATTTCTGGTTTTTGATAATACAAGATTTACTTCCCATCTGTCATGCCCTCTTGGATTTTCAATACATGTGGCAATGGCAGCAAGCAACTTCAGATTTTCTCTGCTGCCTGAAGCTGAGCCAGAGTTAACTTTGTTATGCGCTTTCTAGCTAGGGAAAAGCAATAGTATCAAGTGGTTTCACCATTAGACTAATGAGTTGGTGAGTGGCAAGGTGCCATCTTGAGCAGTAGTGATAGGTTTCCCACTCTGAAGACACTCTAAAACTGTTCCAAACAAAGACATTGTTCTGATTTTCCAGATGAGGGCCTGAGATCCACATGTCATCTCACTATCAGAATATCAAACTCTCCTTTTTCTTTCTTGACACTTCAGAGATTTCTGTGTAGCAATGACAAGGAGAGGAGAGTGCAAAGTTGTTGAAGCCCTTCAGATGGAACTATCTTTTCTGACTTGTTAAACAGTTACCTGATTTATTAAAAGTAATATCTCCTTTTAACTGACAGGTGTTAGAGATTGCTATTTTTTTTTCAGCAATCCCTTAAAAGGAGAGCGAATGTACTGGGTATGAAGAAGCAATAGAACAAATGCCAAGATAGACAAAAGTCCTTGGGAGGATTTAGTGGGGGGTGGTGGTGGTGGTGGGGATGTTAAATTTTAAAAGAGATTCATATGTTAGCTGTGAGTAGAAAAGAATCTTTCGTTTGCTTGACTAAATAGGATGCTTCTTGTAAGTGGGAACCATTTTTCATTTTTCTTTCTTTGTCATACTGTGGCCCAACAGTCCACATCGTGTAGAGGAGACTTAAATACTCGTCCGATGAACAAACAAAAATTGTATCAGGCTTGCTTTTTCTATCCAACAGGTGGCATTGTTGTTTTATAAATGGCTTCAGAACCAGCACAGCAGCTAGGCAACTACCCTCTGTTTTTGTTGTTGTTGCTGTTGTTTAAAAATCCTATTGTTCATCAAGTAGGGTAGAAATGTGGAGCACACACATGCTTTTCAAAAGCCCTTTACTTTTGAGAAGACAAACATGAGGATGATGAGTCATATCTATTACACAGCATTAGTAAATGATAAGAAATATTTAACTCCCCCCCCCTTTGGATTCCTCTGGATGCATTGAGAAGGAATTCTGTGTTTTCTTTTCATTTCTGTCAGTGACCAATTTAACCATAACTCACACCACTTGAATTTACACATTAATTCCCTAAATCACTTACGTATTGAAAGAGTGGCATTTACAGAATGTGGGTTTCATGCTTATTATACAAAGCTGGAAAAGGAGGGAGCTACAAAAGTAAAACGAGACCCTATCTCTATCATCCAACATTTTTTGCAATCTAATTAGTAGGATAAGATATAGAGAAATCCTACTAGTAATATATAATTTAGTCAGGATGCTTTTGTGCTGGGTACTAATAGTTAAAAGTAAAAACTAACATTTGGTGAGAATTTACTGTATTCTAGACACTGTTCTAAGCATTTATTTGATCTTCATAGCAATCCTATGGAGTGGGTACTATTATTACCCTCATTTGATCAATAAGGAAACAGACGGAGGGGGGCTTAGTAGCCAGGTTATGACAGGGAGAGTGACCACTTCAGAGAACAGCTGATACTGAGTACTTCCCAGGTGCCAGTGTAAGCATTTTAGCTCTTTGAATGCATTATGTTAATTTTCGTGCTAACAATTTGAACTAGGTATTAAATATTACCTTTACTTTTATTTCCAATGGGAGTTTAATTATCTCTCTTAACAAAATATAAGTGCACTTATCTCTCGACTCCTTGAAAATAAGCATAAAAATTTATGCCAACATGAATTTATTAATTTAGCTTCAAACATGACTAAGTCCTGGAAGGTCAGTAATTTACGAAGTACTATGGAGTGTGCCTCTTTCCCTATAAGGTACACCAGTTATGTTTTATTCATCATTTTAGTAGAAATTAAAAATACATATTTATAACTCTTCATTGCTTTCTCATTGTAAAAAAAAAACTGTTTTCAGCTGTGGGAAGAGTGGCCAAATGACTAATTAGGATTCTGACATCCTGAAATTTCATCCATTTTGATTTACCAATATACCACAAAGCCTTTAAAATAGGGAAATTGTACACACACACACACAATTTGATACATATATCAAAAATAGTTCATCTTTTTCTATCCTTCAAGAAACAAACCGAAAAACCCCACATAAACTCCAATAAACTATAACTTTTCTTTCAGTCCCAAAATAAGATCTTTCCGGGAATGAGGAGTGGGGGTTGAGGGGAAACAGTAAAAAATAAGGGAGATAAATTAGGCATGGTCTGATTTCTAATCACAGTATAGGTCAGCAAGAACATGTTAATATAATCTTATTTAGAAATTTACCAAACCACTTTGACAGCTCATTTTACGAGTTTACAAGTATTTTTTTTTCATTGTTGAGGAATGGGATATTTTGGTTAATCTAATAATCTGGTTTATACTTGCCACGGATACTTATTAACTCAATACAGCTGAGTTTCAGGATTCCTAATTAGGCATCTGGCCACTTTACATGCAGGCTGAAAAGATTTTATTTTTTAAAGGGAAGTGACTAAGTGTTATAAATATACATTTTAAATTTCTACTAAAATATCAACAGGAATATTACTGGTATCCCTTATTGCAAATTAGGACTGCAATAAATTGCTAGAATTCTGTAGTTTATTTGTCCAAAATTATATTAATACTCAAGTGTTTGCTTAACCACAGTTCAAAGAATGAGATTTTTTTTTCTTGTAATTCCCATGCTTATTTTCAAGGGTTGAGAGATGATGCCTTTATATTTATTCTTTAAAAAGAAAAAAGTAAAGGAGATTAAAACTTTGACATAATTTTTGACTTGGGAAAATCCATGGCTCCCTACATTGCTTAATATCTATTTTTGCATGTTTGTTAAGCATCTCCTTAGGTTTAGTTACTTTATTTTTCCATCAGAAACAACTAGTTATGAGGGCATAAAATGTTGCCTTGGAAATTTGCAACTTCATCTGTTCTCTGGAAAAACCATAAAGTCAGATCAAGTTTTATTTCCTACCACTAGGAAATATCCTCCAGAAGTTTCTAGATGCTTCCTAAGACAAATTATGTATTCATGAGGCAATGTGTAGTGAGAAAGGAGAGGTTCTGAGTATGCATCTCAACAGGCACTTTCCGAACAAGTGGAAAGAAGGCTGGTATCCCAAAATGGCAAGGTGTGGGGAATGCAGGCATTCTCAACTGTGTTGGTTGGCAAGAGATGAAGCCCTCTGAAATTTACTTGAGTAATTGCAATTCTTAAGGAAACAAATGGATATTTGTACACGGATGCATATACAAGGATACTCAATGCAATGTTTTTTATAACAACTAAAAATTCAAAATAACCCAGTGTCCATCAATAAGGGATTGGTTAAATAGGTTATACCAATTTCTACAACAGAATACTGTAGAATGATTCAAGAGGAAGATATTTATTAATATGGAGAGTGCTCATAGCATATATTGTTGAGTGACAAAAAGATTACAAATGTTGACGCCTTTGTAGAAAGAAACATGAATTTACATATGTGTGCATATATGAGTAGAAATAATCAAGAAGTCTACATACTAAAATTCTAACCATAGTTTTGTTTAGATAGGATTATAGATTATCTTCTTTTTTTCCTATTTACTGTGCTTCCTGAATATATATTTATGTACATACACACACACATATGTACAGAAATACATCTGGGAAAGTAAAATAAAACTATTTTCATTTTACACACATACACACACACACAGGCTACAAAGAAATGAGCTCCTGAAGCTAATAAGGATGCCCTGGTTATCTAGCTCTCCACTACTACCAATTTAATAAATATTTCTGAGTAGCTGTATGTGCTAGGCTCTGTACTCCTGATCCTCTTCTCCTCACATTCAGCCTCCCTTCTGCTCCCGTTTCTTTCTCTCCTTCTCTCCTCTCATCCCCTTCTGTCCCTCTCTTCCTTTCCTCTCTCTTCACCTTTGACTTCTTTCCCTTGTCTTATTTCACACCTGCTGACCCTGGCTCTCTCTTCAAACAAAAACATATGCAACTTTCTCCCCCACATCACTGACCCTCCAAGAGATCATTTTCTACTCAGGCTTCCTTCTCCCTTCTACTCTTCCTTTCAATGCCAGTCGCTCCCCAACCCTCTTCCACCTGGATTTTGCCCTTACCTCTCAAAGAACATATATCTGGCAAAACCATTAACAACTCCTAATTCTAGTTGTCCCTAATAAACTGAAAATTCCAATAGTCTCATATAAAGGATTCATTTTTGTATTTTCTTCTGGTCTTTCCCTATGTGTCTACAATTTCACATAGCTATAATAACTTCAGCATAGAAGCAATTTTTGGGGATGCCTGGGTGGCTCAGTGGTAGAGCATCTGCCTTCAGCCCAGGGCATGATCCTGGGGTCCCGGGATCAAGTCTCACTTCGGGGTCCCTGCATGGAGCCTGCTTCTCTCTCTGCCTATGTCTCTGCCTCTGTCTCTCTCATGAATAAATAAAATCTTTTAAAAAAGCATTTTTTGCATTTTCTTCCCTTTTTAATATAATACTGTGACTCTCTACACCTTCACTACATATCCATCATAATCGCCCACAACATTTGCATGGTAGTGGATAGTTTCACTTATGGTTAAGAATCTGAGCTTTGGAGTTCTGCTTGTATTCAAGCCTCATCTTCACCACCCACTGGCTGCATGATGTTAAGTTAGTTAAGAATGAGTCCTTCACTTTTCTCATCAGTGACATGGGGATAATACAGTACATATGTCATAGGGCTGTTATAAAGATAAAATGAGATAATGTATATTAAGCCTTAGAACACTGGCAAGTATGCAGCAAATATTCAATAATAGCTATTTTTATTATATATTATCTAAAAGCACCTTACTTAACTTATACAGTCTTTTCTAGACATTTAAGTTATACCTATGTGTTATCATTATAAAGAAAGTTGCAGTGAGCATTTGCTGCAAATAAAACTTTAAAATTTTTGGTTTTATTTTAGAATATAATTCTTAAAAAAAGAAAGTCCCAAAATTGGAATGAGAGAGTTCAAGAGCTGTGTGGACATCTCATCTCTCTGGAACACTTTTCTTCAAATGACAGTTTTTATCTGCATTGTCATCTGCAGTTGGCACTTACACAAATTCTCCCAGTACAACTGATGCTGGATAGCATCATCTCTTTCAGTGACTGAGAAGTTCATAGATAAAAAATTGTAATCCATTATTATTTCAGTAAGAATCTCTTTGACATTATATTGTGGCCAGTATTATAAATGCTTATCCATTTATTACATTTTGTCTTGCATAAATCAGTTTCTCCTTAATGTTCAAAACTAAACTATTGATTTTCCCCACAAAACTGCTCTGCCTCCTGTCACCTCTGTCTGCCCCTCATAGAAGGGCACTTCTATGTACCCAGTTTCTCAGGACAAAAGCTTGCAGCCACCCTGGATATCTACACCCAGTCTGTCAGCAAGTCTGTCCCTTTCTCCTCAATAGAATCTGGTATATAATTCAATCAAAGATAACCCATGCTACAAAGGTGCTCAAGTGAATTTTTTTGGTTGATGTAACTGTCCTGTGTCTTGATTATGGTATGATCACTTGACTGTATATATTTGTCAAAGCCTATTGCAATGCATACTTATAATGGATGAATTCTACACACACAACTTACACTCCTAAAAAACTAATTTAAAAATTTTCTCTTGCAAGAAAATCTTGCAATTACAATGTATGTTTGCCTTTTGTGCCTTAAGAGAAATCCAGTTTCCCAACACATTTTAGTCTTTCCCCTTGATTTTCCATTTAGATGTAGATGTGCCTTTCCCCAGAACTGCAAATTCATGAAGATCTCTTCCTACTTGGTCTTGTCTAAAGAATTTGCCTTTATGGAAAGGCAAATTCCACAAGAATTTGTCTATGTGGACTTGGGCCACATAGTCCATTTATCTTGCAGCCATTCCATCTCCCAAGATTGCCTAGTCAAGGAAGTGTCATCTGTTCTTGAAGCACCCAATGCTTTCCTTGAGCAACTGTGCATAATGCCTCCTCCTGCACTGTACCACCAGAGTCTCTGTGAAGCTGGCCATATACATACAGTGCTTGAAATTACTGCCCTTATCAGTTTTTATTTTCAGGCTAAGTGAAGTTTCGGGAATGCCACAGAGGAGCAATGCTGTAAATAGTTTGTAACATAACATGAGTTAGTTTTTCAGCTGTTGACAGTTCATGTCCCAAGGGAATGAGATTTAAGTTAGGGGAAAGGGATAAAACCAGAGAAAGAGGAGCTTTCAAGAAGGCCTGGCATAAAGAATTCTGGGAAAGTAGGATAAACACTGAGTACCTAGCAAAAGAGGGTGAGGCTTAAGGAGAAGCAGGATCCTCTGGAAGCAAACATAAGAAACCTTGCTTTATAATTTACCTAGCTTCTTGGGTTGGAGCTCTACAGACACCTGGAGCCTCTAGAAATAGAGATGAGTTCCTAGTGCCCCCTGAACATTGAAATAGAGTCCCCCCTTTTGGGAACTCACCCTAAAGAAACTCATCCTTTCATAAGACTGTGTTCCTCTCTTCCAGAGCACTTACCAGTTTGCAACACTGCATTAATTAAGGTAATTTTTTTATTACTGTCTCTTCCTGTCTAAATTGAAAGCTACATTAAAACAGTACCTCCTCCTGTTTTGGTCACTATTCTATCGTTTCATATAATATTTATTTAATAAATAGCTGTTAAGTAGACAGTCCTAAGAGATAAGTACTGTTTAATCCATATTTTTCACAATGCTACTGAAAAAAGGTAATGTTAAAAGTATAAACTGAAAATTTTAATTGTGTTATGGAATATGCTGTCTGGGTGGGTAATATGAGTTAGATTTATCTGGTTCCCTCATTGCCACACAGCAGCAAGTTAGACTTTGGGGAAAAGGAAATAGATGGTAAGGTTTGATGAGATATGAGGTGAGAAAGGTTCAAGCACACTTTCTGCTAGATTCCACAGGAGATAAAATACACTGAAGACAAAAGGTCTCTTCTGCATAACCTGGTGTAATAGAAAGTACATGGTCTTCAGGCTCATAGAGGCTTTGGGTTGCATCTCAGTATTTACCTCTTAGGTGAGCAATCTTGAGGAAGTAACCTAGTTCTTCTGAGCTTCCTTTTTATAAATAGAAACAATTGATCTTTCATGAGCTTCCTGCAAAACTTAAATTATATGGCAGCATAAATCCAACAATTCCATTCAAAGGTATTTATACAAGAGAAATGAAAATATATGTCCCTAATCCCCTTGTATATAAAGTTTATAGCAGCTTTATGAGCAATAGTTTAAAACTGGAAGCAGCCTACTTGTCTACCAATTAAAAAAATGAGAAACCACATTGAAATAGATTCAGCCAGTGGGCTGCTTTTCAACAATAGAAAGGAACAAAGTACACAAATGTGGATAATGTCACGAACATGTTGTGAGTTGGAAAAGTCAGACACAAAAATGATAAATGCTGCATGATTCTATTTATATGAAGTTCTATATTATGCAAATCCATTTCTGTGTGTGTGAAGTAAAGGTCAATATATAAATGATGGTTAATAATAATATTTAGAATAAATGGTTGCCTTTGTAGAAGGAGGGGAGCAAGGATCAACTGGGAAGGGGTATGAGGGAACTTTGTAAGATAATAGTGTTTTATGTTTTGAAAGGGACTAGGTTTACATGCATACATGCATCTCAAAACTCAGCAAATGTTCACATAAGGTTTATGCATTTTATTGTATGTAAATTCTACCACAGAAGAAAATAAAACTGCAAACACATATTGAAGTACTGATGTGCATGCTGGTATATTTAGGAATAGTATAATGAGGGCTGCAGTATACCTAGAACCAGTGACTGTAGAAATAGCTGGAACTAGGTACTATTTACTTAGTTGATTGCATTTTTTTTTAGAAAAAGGTGGACTGATGGAAATATGAATAGATAAATAGATAATAAAACAAGTCTGGTGAAGAGTTCATGGTAGAATTTCAATGGTGGGTCTATGGGTGGTCATGGCAAAGTACTCTGAACTTCTCTATAAATCTGAATATTTTCATAACAGAATATTGAAAAAAGAAAAAGCAAATGAGAGCAGCTGGATACAGTAATGTTTCACTGACTACACTGAAGTCTTCCCTGCTGTGTGAGTCTAAAGAAAATGTTCCCATGAAAGCCATACAAGATGTTCTGGTTGTTAGAACCAATCCTCAACCCTTGACCCTGTCTGCACTGCCGTTTACTACTCTCTCTCTCTCTGCTTTTGTGTTTCCCTTTTTACCTTCGCATTGCTCTTTCTCCTCCTAAATAGAGGTGCTACTCTTTTCCCTCTCTGTGATCTCTCCCTTAAAAATTCCACTCAGCCTCTGGTCTTCAATAGAACATTGACTCCAACAACGACCAGATCTATTTCCAGCCGTATCCTCATTCCAGAACATTGGTTTTACATTCTGAGCTGTCTTCTGGTCACTTTGCCCCCATGTCTGTAATCCTGTTCTACTTGTGTTACCTCACCGCTGCTCCCAGGCACCCCGGGGTCGCTCATGCTCCCCAGGCTGCCCAACTGATGAGCAAGCAAACCTCCTAAGACTCTCTGATGCCCATCCCTCCCTGTTCCGTGCCTTCTTTTTCTACCCTAGTTTGTTATTGTTACTTTTTGAAACAAGTCTGTTGAAACAGCTCCTAACTGGCCTCTGCTTCCTATTTCTCCAGTTTTCTCACTCCTGACATTTCTAAGAAAGCCCACGTACAGTAACATAACCCCTCAGCTCACACATTCCTAATGGATTCTTGTTGCTTTGAGAATCAAGTTCAAGTTCCTTGGCCAGGCTTTCAAGGTTGCAATGTGGCCTAAACTTGGCATTGTAACTCAATTTCCTAGGATTTCCATAATCTCTCAATCCCGAATTCCAAACATATGAAGCCAGTTTTTGCTCCTGTTCCGAGACTCCTTCTCCCATTTAGAATGATTGAAATGTCTCACAAACTGATGTATCCTAATGGGAAGAATCTCTTTTACCTCTGGACATGCGCAGTGCTTCATTTGAAGTTCTCTGAGCAAGCTGGGCCTTTTCTCTCCGGTGTTATTAATAGTCGTGTGTTAACACGTGGTTCCTAGTCACCTGGTAGCTCCTTTTGAAAAGAATACGTTTGGTTTATCTCTGTCTCCTTCACAGCACCTTGCAAAGAGCCTTGCACATGGTGGAAACTAAAACAATTGTTTATCTAACTTATGAAAACTGGAGAGACTGGAACTTAAATAGAAACATAGATATTTAGAAACAGGTCATTCTTGAGCATTTCTATTACTATGCAGTTAATTTTTTTCATGTGTAAGTTATTGTCCAACCACTGTTTTTCTTTGTTGCGATTCTCCTTACACCCATCAGATTTTAAAACCATTGGTGAGGGATGCCTGGATGGTTGAGTGTCTGCCTTTGGCTCAGGGAGTGATCGCAGAATCACCAGCTCGAGTCCCACATCTGGCTCCCTGCATGAAGCCTGTTTCTCCCTCTGCCTATGTCTCTCTCTCTCTCTCTCTCTCTCATGAATAAATAAATAAAATCTTTAAAAAAACATTGGTGATAGATTATTTTTATGTGTGGATCCTATAATACAGTGGTATTTCTCAGAGGCCAGATGAAAGCACATCAAGAGGCAGCATGACTATACTGGTGATGTGTATGGTAGGTATGCTCACTGGTTCTTCCCAAACACTTGTGCTCAGTAGAAAACTGAATGTCACTTGTCAATTCCAAAAGAGAATTTTAGCTAGAATAGTGTTTTTCAATTCAAGCCACATTAGAAAACTAACATAAGATTACATTCTCTTGTTATAATCTCTTTTAATCTGAAATTCATAAATAACTTCATATTACAAAGAAAATCTAGTATAAATCTGCTACTCAAGAATGCAGATAATAATTACTGGTTAAATAGGACTGGGTTTAAGGGGGAAATTGGGCATTTATTGTAAGCAAAGTATTAGAGAAATTTAGAGCTAAATGTGACCTTGAGTATTTTAAACCAATACTTTCATTTTCATATTAGAAAATGGAAATCTAGAGAATGTAAGTCATTGGTTAAGGATACTTGGTTAACTAAAGGGAGCCTGCTTCCCCATCAGCGCTCCTCACTTTTTTATACCATGTGTTTCAAGAGAATTTGAAGTAAAAGAGTTGCCTAAAAGTGATTTTTCTTTATCTTTCCTTTAACTACATCATCATCATCGCCATCCATGATTTTATTGCATCTTACTATGTGCCAGGCACTGGGACACATAATTTATAAACATTATCGCCTTATGAGGTTGTCTGAAGTTGTAAGAAGCCTCCTACCACCTCTTTCTGAGGTATCATTAATCCCATTTCACAGATGAGAAAACTAACTTCACAGTCCTGGGAGTCAAATAACCCAACAATCCCTGACCCAAAGAGTTCACAAATGAGTGCAATAGAAAGTCATTGGAAAGTTAATTAATTATACCTCTCCCTCACAGTTTGATCATGTAGTTTTTATGTGCCTTTGCTCACCACAATCAAAATCTCATTACTATGTTGCAATTATGATTGTGTCATGTGGGAAAGAACAGGAAAATGTAGAGGTCTTTCTTTCTACTATTTATGTTTCTTTTTACTCTTATTTCTTTTTCCAGGGGCTCCATATGTACTCTTCATGCCAATTTCATTTGCATCCTAGAGCTATCTGCAACAGAGACTTATTCCTTCTTTCTTGATATTTATTATTCAGTCCTTAACATATATGCACTGTAACCTCTCACAATTTGGCAACCTTAGAAAACATGTTTGTAATAAAAGCCAGGAATTAAAGCAGGTAGAGTGAGGGATAGCAAAACAGTCCTTCCAAAAGAGAATTGGAGGGGGCAAAAGTCTTCAATATTCTCGGTTGGGGAGTTGGTCAGTATCATACTGAATATATGGTAGCTTGAGGGGGATTTCTTTCTCCTGTGCTGGGACTCAATATTCAGGAATACCATTTCAGCCTTCCCCTTTCTTGATGCTGAAGTGAACACAATTGTGTTTCTCCAGTACCTTGTCAGCAGAGATCTGGATTGGCTACTTGCATTCACTTCTGCAGACTGCTAGCATGGGCACAACTTGAATTGGCATATAATTCCATTCTGTATAGAGTGTTGGTGTCACAAATGACACTTGTAACAGATTTCAAAATATGTCCCATGACTTTTTAATCATTTAAAACAAACCTATTTTTTAAGCATCACTATTCCTGTGCTGGCACCCACCTCTCCTCTTTTATTTTTTGTTAACTAGCAGTGGGAGGGGCAGAGGCAGTCTTGATAGTGGCACCTCTGGTCACTGTCTTTTTTTTATTTTTTTATTTATGATAGTCACACAGTGAGAGAGAGAGGCAGAGACATAGGCAGAGGGAGAAGGAGGCTCCATGCACCGGGAGCCCGACGTGGGATTCAATCCCAGGTCTCCAGGATCGCGCCCAAAGGCAGGCGCCAAACCGCTGCGCCACCCAGGGATCCCTGGTCACTGTCTTAATGACTATTTATTAGGTGCTTGAGCTTGGACACATTACCTGATTCCTCAAAATATCCATTTCTTTTAGGTAAAGTAGGTATAAAAATAGTGTCCACCTTGTGGGAGAGGATTAATTAAATTAGATGATATAGTGCTAAGCACCATGAATGCCACATAGTACTTAATAAATATTAGCAAATATTATCATTATTCTGTCATGACACCACCATCCAATAGACAGCTGAAACTGGAAGCAAGAGACTGAGCAGAAAAAAAGCCTAGGAGTATACTTGAAGCAGAGCAAGCCAAGGACAACACTGGACAACAGACTCTTCTCTCTCCACATTTCTTGAAAACCCTGGTGCTGAAATATCTACAAATCTCAGGAATATGAATAAAACTTTGCTTTTACGTAATTCACATTCAAAATGTAGGCATTGATAAAGAGAAAGAGTCTTCTTTTTATCTGCTTTTCTACTATGGACAAATGAAAAACAGAGTATAGAGAGATAAGTGGAAGCATTATAGTGGATCCCTCCACATGTGCACCAAGACTATTCTTTATAAACATGTCTTTATTGACATTGAAGGGCTAGCATGTCTCCTTTCCTTCAAGCTAGGAAAGTGACCCATCTCAGCCTGCTATGTGAGCAGAAAAGATTGGAAGTGAGTTTGACTTTCAAAAGGAAGGGGGATGATCTTGGGGGTAAATGTAGTTTACATTTACTAGGTAACTGTGTGACCTAAAGGTTTACTAGATAAAATTTCCAGCTTATTGGCAGAGAGTATGTTGTTACCAGGTCAGAATAGATGTCAGTACCATGTGGCACAATTAACATTTGGCAAACCCAGCCTAGGGCACCTGATCTTGATTTCCAAGGTAAGCATGGGTTTAGTTGAGTTCCTTCTTTGTAAGGGGAGCAATGTGGTTGGGTCTCTACATATCCCCTTCCACTGCTTACCAGGAGTCCAAATATAAGCTAATACGGTTCTTGGATCCATATTATAGTAATAAATAATCACTGTTTTGATGGCACTATCACGTCCCAGCAGCATCCACACCGCAGTGCATTTGTACTTTTATCTCCCAAGACCTGCTCTCTCCTTTTCCATAGGAAGAAAGACAATATGGGGCAGGCTTATAATAGCACATTGATGAGACTTAGCCAGAATAAATGCGAAGAAAACTACCCTAGTAGGTGGGAGGGTGGAGATGAAAAGATGAAGACAACTCATTGCCCATCCTGCTACCCATCACTGTGTCTCCAAAGATTCCTAAACCTTTACCCATCCTACTAGGAATGAGCACTGATTCAACGATTAATGTATTCAACAAGTATCAATTGATTATGGTTTATGTGCAAAACACTTAGGATATGGTAATGAACAAAACACAACAAAAATCTCTACCTGAGAAAAGTGGTAGATAAGATCAAAGATTTAATATGGGTATGGGTTGTGGGGTGCAGTGAGCAGGAAGACTGAACACATAGGCTATTGCATGAACTTTGGACTTTACTTTGGATGATATGGGAAAGCATTGGAAGGTTTTGAACACAGGACTGACATTATCTGATTTACACTTAACAATATCATCCTGACTACTGTGAGAATTGAGCCTAGAGAGACACAAGGGCAGAAGCAGAGAAAGGGGTTATGAGGTTATTAAAATCATCTAAACAGGCCATGATGACAATTGGGGCCAGAGCTGGCAGTTGGATGTAATATTTTGGGGATCGTCATTATATAAATGGCTTTTGAAGCTGGAAAAAAGGATGAGCTCACTTAGGGAGAGATGTTAGCCAACAACTGAATGCTGGGAACTCCAACATTTAGAGGATGGGGAGATGAGGATGACACAGTGAAAGACACAGAGAAGGAATAGCTGAGAAGGTCGATGTTAGTCCAGATGCCACTTAAAGAAGCATGTTGAACACTGCTGCTAAATCAAATAAGATGAGAATTGAGACATAAGCCTTGGTTTTAGCAACTCGGAGGTTGTTTGAGACCTTGATGAAGTGGTTCTAGTGAAGTGGTAGTAGGAGAAATGTGAGAGTGTAGGACAATTATTTAGGAGATCAGGAAGGAGAATAGAGTAGGGAAGGAAAATATACCTACTGGTCAGTGTTAAGAATCCACTTGAGTTGATGGCAGTGACTTTAAAGATGACAGGTCAGTGGTTTGTGTCTTTCTCCAGTCATACGTAGCTGCATGGATGCTAGTGAAAAGGAGGCAAAGGGCTGGATATAACCAAGGTTGTGGTTTTATTGAGCAAGTACAATGAAGTAAGAGGTAGGGCATGAGATTGAAGAGTGTGTGGAAAGGACTCATTATAACAATTGATCATAGAACTTAAGCTGCATAAGAAAAGTGGAGAGTACTGAGAATGGGGTGAAGTCCATATGATCAATAAATTAAAGGGATGGTGGCATTAAAGGATGGTTGAGTCGGGTACTATTGTGAAAGAATGGGAATTTAATGTGGGTCAAAGCATGGGGTGTTTGAGATAGAGATTAGAGAAGATTGCAGTTATTGATGATGATGTCTACAGTGTGACATGACTGGCTGCATGGCTGTAAATGGTCAGCATTTGTCCTAAAAGTGAAAACTTCTACTAAAAGTTTATGAGCCAGGGGATGCCTGGGTGACTCAGTGGTTGAGTGTCTGCCTTTGGCCCTGGGAATGGTCCTGGAGTCATAGGATCGAGTCCCACATTGGGCTCCCTGCATGGATCCTGCTTCTCTCTCTGTCTATATCTCTGCCTCTCTCCCTCTGTGTCTCTCGTGAATAATTAAATAAAATCTTTTTTTAAAAAAAAAAAAAGCTTATGAGGCAGGTATAGTATGCCTGAAATTGTCATTGGCCCTTAATATCAGGTTTACTGGTCTTGTTTCTATTTGTCCCCATTCCTGATCTATGCTAACCTAAGAGTATAATTAACAGACTTTCTGAAATCCATTTTAAAACTATAGAGCACATAGGAAAATTCTGGGGGTACTATACTTTAATATGGCTTTATTCAAACCATCTAGCACACATAACATGCACTCAATAAATAGTAGTTATGTATATTGTTGGTGTTCTTAATACTATCACTCATTGACATATACAGCCTTCCCAGAACTAATATGGGAGCATCATAATCAGAAATTTGGCTCTTCTCTCCTTGTGAATTTCCATAATTTCACATTTTAGAACCAATTAGATAAAAATCCCAGTGTTTTTTTTTTCTTAAGCAATGAATGGCAGAATTAAGAGTTATGTAGAATGTCAGAATGTAAGTGAAAGTGGTATGGTTTAAGTAATTAGCTCCTAGGTCAACCAGCTGGAAGTAAGCTAGGTCAGACAATTTGGGCAATTGCTGCATTTAAGTGCACTTGATGCACATAGGAATGGGTAACTAAGGACTAAAACCAGTGAGCACAGGCTCTCCATGCAGAGAGCAAGATGCCCAGGCAGAAAGAATAGACCTGGCTCCCATGGCAACCTCTGGCCCATCTGCAGAAATCAAACCCTGGCCACCTGCCTATGCACCCAGGCTACTGCCCTGGGAAGGTCTGACAAGGATCTGGAAGGGATTATTGACTTTCATAGCTGCAAGGAAATTAGATTCTGCAGGGCAATTATAGTGTGTCAGATTATAGAGTCATTAATAATTTCAGACGTTGGGAATTGGTTCAAAGAGGAACAGTGTAGCTGGCATCAAGTGAAATATAGATAAGGACTTAGGGTTAGTAAGGAAGGCACTTCTAGAAACCTGAGCCTAGCCTATGAATATCTCCTGGAGGTGGGGAGTGGGAGTCAGCCTCTCTTTTGTTCTATGTGTTTGGAGTTCGAGCACAGTCCCAGGAAAAGTCAAGGCTGGGAGGATGGCAGCCTGCTAATTCGCGGGAAGGAAAGCCAAACAGGAAACTCTCCTATCCACCATGTGCTCCACACCTCATATCCATTGTTTCATGCAGTCATCACAACAATCTCATGCAGTTGGTATTAATATTATGCCTATTTCACAGCTAAAGAGACTGAGGTTCAAAAATATAAGTAACTTGTCCAAAAATACCCAGCCATTTCAGCAGCAGAGCACAGCTTTGACCTCAAGTCTAACTGTGAAGTTCCTGTCTGCCATAATATTACTTTGACTCCCTACAGTGATCATCTCCTAAGAGCTTATAATGGGCAAGGCAGTGTATTAGGCCCTGTGTCTGTCTTATACAATCTCCTCAATTTACAGAGAAGGAATAGAGGCTCAAAAAGATGACACACCTAAGCTCACACAATCATTACACCCTGGGGTCAGCACTAGAACACCCAGTTTGTCTTGAGTCATCACCTTCTTGGGGTAGTTGGCCTCCTCACCCTGTTTATAGTTAGCACATCATTTCCACATACATCTATTCCATTTGCTCCTCAAATAACTCCTGCAAGCATTTAGTAATACCTCTCGCAGTTTTTTTTTCATATTAAAAAAACAAGTCCAGAAAGGCTAAGTGGCTCTCCCTATAATACTTAACGAGGAAGTTATGAAGAAGGGCCAGTGTCTTGGTCTTTTGACTATAAATTGAATTTACATATTCATTCAACTTCAGTTGAACTCTTCCTATGTGTCAAGCTTTGTGTTAAGAACTGGGACACAGAGGTGAATGAGGCACAGTGCTGTCACCCATGGAGCTTGCCGTCTAATAGGGAACACAGCCCAAAAAACTCCAGACAGTGTCAGTGGGAAGTAACCAACCCTTAGTCTTGGTTAACACAGTCCCAACATTCTGATGGAGATGGGAAGCTGAGGTCTCACTTGGCATAACTATTAAGGTACCAATAGTGGGAACTCCTTGTTACTCTTTAGCCTTCATCAACAGCGGTAATTCTGTGTATTTGTGAAAAGGAATGTGTAGCCAAATTCCCACTAAAGCAAAGAAGGAATTAATTACTGGATGGAAGGACAATTCTTTTCAGGGTTCATTACCCTAAATGCCTTTACATGTTCATGATCAAGGCACTGTGCTTCTCTACTTCCTTGAGTTCCTCTCAGAAAAGGCTGTTAAGCCAGAGGCTCATCCTTTATAGGGTAAGATGAGAAAGAATTTGAGATTATGAAAGAATAGTAAAGAGGAGAAGAACACAGCTTTGCATGTGCTTTAATAACAAAAGAAAATAATCTGATGAGAAAAAACCAAAGTAATAGTTTCATAAAAATTTCTTTTGGAAGACAGCCAGACAGGCCAGGTCAGCTCTAGCTTGGAGGCCAGCCTCTGTGACTATTTTGGGATTTCCAAGAGGGAAAGCTACAGGGATGAAGCACAGCTGAAGAAGAGGAAGCCAAGAGTTTCATCAGCAAAGACTTCATCTTGACTTGTTTTTCAGGGGAAACAAAGGTGGGGAGGCCCTGTGCTCTCCCTCAGGGATGTGTTGAATATACAAAAATATTAATTTTGGAACAACAGAGCTATGATTTTGAAAACAAGATAGCTAAGCCAGAGATATAGTTGATTGGGTTGGCCAAAAAAGGCCCTCTGAACCCCCTGAGGATGCCCATTCCAAGTCCCCACAGGCCTTCAGTAGAAAATCAAAATGACACAATATATAGCCAGATGGACTACAGCCTCAGGGTACCTCCAAACATCTAACACAAACTCATAATTTACCATGTTGGGGGAGCCCAGAATTTTTAATAATTACAAAGGAAACCAAAGCTTTATCTGAGTATCCACAAACTCTGTGCTGCAAGTATAGGTATTATGTTCTTATCCTTGTAGCTGGCCCTTCCAGAATACAGGGATGGCTCCATACTACAGTGTCCCCAACAAGTGTATGCCCTTGGATGTGCTCCTGTTTCCCTATCCATAAGTGTCAAGTTTACTCCTACCCACCCAGTAGCCGTGCAGAATTACCAGCACTAGGCTTGGCCTTCTCTCCTGTGTCTGCCCAGTTCAAAGCTTGCCTACACAACTTAGGAACATCTGCCTTATAGCTGCTCATTTGAATGTATAAATTTACAGACAATAGTGGTTTAATGTGTTCATTCTCCTAGAATTAGTCATATTTTTAGCTCTAGATTCAATGCATTAACTCAAAAAAATGACTACCTGCTGATGGAACTTTGAGGAACCAGGGCAGATTAGAGACAGTATCTTACTTATCTCTTTATAATACAGAGATAGCTACTTGATCTGCTTCTGGGTATATTCAACTCTAATTCCATGAATCCACTTAAGAAATTATTTTCAACACTCATAATAAAATTTATAAACTATGGAATCCCATTTCACAGAAAGAAAAAAAATCTGTTAGTATTTGGGTATATTTTCTTCCAGTCCTGGATGCTAGGACTCAACGTTATAAAAAAAAAAAGTCAAATTTCCACAAATTAATTTGTAAATTCAAAGGGTAGTGGGATAGATACATAAGGAAGAAAGTAAAATGTTAATGGTGGATCAAAGAGATGGGTATAAATATATTCACTGTTAATTTTTTTTCAATCTTTCTATATGTTTAACATTTTTATAATAAAATGTTGGGGGAAGATAAAATTGTGACTATAAATACAGAAAAATATTTGTCCCTCAACTCTCTTTAGGATGGACTTTAATTATTTATTTATTTTTAAAGATTTTATTTATTTATTCATGAGACACACACACACACACACACACACACACACACACACACACAGAGGCAGAGACATAGGCAGAGGGAGAAGCAGGCTCCATGCAGGGAGCCTGATGTGGGACTCAATCCTGGGACTCCAGGATCATGCCCTGGGCCTAAGGCAGGCACTTAACCACTGAGCCACCCAGGTGTCTCTAGGATAAACTTTTTTTAAAAAAGATTTTTATTTATTTATTTGAGAGAGGAGAGATCACAAGCAGAGGAGAGGGGCAGAGGGGGAGGGGGAAGCAGACTCCCTGATGAGCAGAGAGCCTGATACAGGACTCAATTCCAGGACCCTGAGGTCATGATTTGAGCTGAAGGCAGATGCTTACCTGACTGAGCCACCCAGCTCTAGGATGAACTTTTAAAATTGGCATTACTAAGTCAAAATATGAATATTTCAAGGTTTTTTTATACTTAAATGAAAATACTTCTCCAAACATTGGTTCCAACTTACACTCTTACTGGTAGTCTATCTGAGACTGTTGAGATAGGTTTTTTGAAAATTATGAACAACTTTAAGGAGTTATAATTTACATAGAGTGAAATTCACTTACATGTATAGCTTGTGAGTTTGTATAAATGCATATATCTGTGTAGCTAACACCCCTAACAAGATATAGAACATTTCTATCACCCCAGAGAATTCCTTCTTGCTCCTTGCCAGGTATTCCCTGCCTGCCTTGCCACAGGCAACACTATGCTGATTTCTTTTTTTTTTTTTTGTACTATGCTGATTTCTTTTTGCAGTATTAGACTTACCTTTTTAGAGTTTCTTATAAATTGAGTGATACAGTACATATTCTTTTGAATCTGTCCTCTTTGCTCTGCATTTTTAAAAGATTCATTCTTTAAAATGAATGCAGTAGTTGTTACAGTAGTTTTTTCCTTTATTGTTGAGTAGCATTTCATTGTACAGAAAAATACAATCTTTATTAATCGTCTTGTTAATGGACATAAGTATAGAATTTTAAATTAAAAGATGCAATCCAGTGTATTTTTTTAAAAAAGGTTTTATTTATTTATTCATGAGAGACAGAGAGAGAGAGAGAGAGGCAGAGACATAGGCAGAGAGAGAAGCAGGCTCCCCACAGAGATCTCGATGCGGGGCTCCATCCTGGACCCCAGGATCATGCCCTGAGTCCAAGGTAGAGGCTCAACCACTGAGCCACCCAGATGTCCTTAATCCAGTGTATTTTTATACCATTCATATGAGAGTAAGTTGTGTGCATTTGATCAAGGTCTTTTGAAGTCAATGCCTGTGCACAAATAAATAGATAATATGTAGTGGGGTTTAGGCAGCAATTTTAAGTTAATGGAAGCATACCTGCAGGTATACAGGCCATCTGGAGTTTGGACCTGTTTGCAACACAGAAGCAGCAGTCAAAAATTTGTCTTCATCCATACTATATTTCTCTTAAAACCATGTAACTGATCTCTAAGAAAGGACTTCATGTTCTATGACCAATTTCTACTTTCCTTTGGCATATATTTCAAACAGTAGGTGAGAATCTCCTATGAGAAAAAGTTTATTTTATCTTCTCTCTAAACATTTCACTACAACTTAATTAATTGGTGATAAATTCTATTTTTAATTCTCATGGAATTGGGTTTATATAAGAAATGAAAGGCATCCAGTCAAAATCACAAAGTAGCAGTTCAGAATTTTAGGGCTAGAGGGACCCTTGCAGTCACCTAGCTCAAATTCCTTACTGTTCAAGTAAAGAAAGTGAGGTCTAGAGAGATTGCATGATTTGTCAAAGATCTCACAGCTGGTTATATCATGTGTGGGGCCAGAACTTTGGCATCCTGGGGCACAGTGCATGTGCCATTGTACTACACCACACTGCCTTTCTTGGGGCTGAGGCCATGTAACATTATATAACTCAGGTCCTCTGAATCATGAGCGATTTTCTGGGGCACAGGGGTGTCATCAAGACCAAAGTGGGAGTGTGTGCACTTAACTTCCAGTCCTTATGCTACAAAATTCAAACCTCCCTATTTGCTATGTATATGAATGTCTCAAAATTGGGCCATTCTATGAGTCTAGCCTCAATCTTAAGTAGCAGACCAAGAATGTGTCAAGTTCAACACTCATTAACTGTAAGAATTTAAATTTTTTAAAATTTTATGTTTTTGGAGCAGGTACAATTATTCAGAATACCCACACATTCAGAATTAGAATACCTCAAATTCAACAAAGGCAACAATAAAAAGAGATCTTTTTTAATTACCCAGCTCATAGTAATAAATTTGAACTTAGAGATATTGTTAGAAATAATTTCCCAAAAGAAAAAAGGAGTGATAGAGCTGGCAGCAGGCAAAGGCTGGTCTCTATATTAGATAACCACAAAGCAGAATGGTGAATGACAGTGTTCACATGAACCTTTGGTGCGATCTCAAACTTAGGTGACATAAACTTACTGCTAATGGATAAATCCTGGGTGCAAGTTTGCATCAGCAAAACAAGGCACCAAGGTGGCTTTGTGTTTCACAATATTCTTGGGGAAGGGCTTAGTAATACTTCTTTGATGATAGAAGAGGGGAATGTAATGCCAACTCACAGTCAGCTACCTGTTAGATTCTTGAGTAGGGTCATGATCCAAGAAACTTGCTCGGGGAAATATCCAGAAGCCATGATGCTCTGTGTAAAGAAAGTATCACAGAACACTGATCTATTTCGTTCTATCAAATATATATGAACATTTTCTACTAGCAGAAAATATGTCACGGTTAAATGTAAAGCAACATGAAGTTACAGCCACAGTACACTATGTACAGAAAAGCAAGGTATTATGCCAAGCACTTCTGGTTGTTTACAAGTTCTTTCTGTTTTTCCAACAGAGCAAAAGCTCAAGGCAAATTAAAAAAGAAGACATTCTATTCACTCTTTTTTTTTTTTTAGTAAAATATGAGAACAGAGCCACTATTTTAGGAGCTGAACACTTCTGCCCAGTACTCCATTGAGATTCAGTTTGAAAACTACTATTTTAGAAGAAAATATTGTTCCTGAAGGGCCCTGATTCTCCTTTCTTCTTCTCCTTCATTATTCATTCTTCACTCCAGGCACATAACACATTAAGGCTCTTTCTACCCCCTCTTTGTAAAAAAAATAATAAAATAAAATAAAAAATAAAAAAAAATGACAATGACTCAAAAAATTCTTTTGTAATGAGATATAGATTACCATTAAGGCACAATGTTTTCTTTTTCAATATCCAAGAAGATTTACTTTTGTTTTTAATAAGAATAAATAGTCAAGGGAATGAAGCTGTAATTGTAGGCATCAGTTTCCAAGGTAAGGAACTCAAATGGAAACCAATGAGGACAGGGAAAGGAGAGAGCCCTGTCACAAGAGGTGAAGGCAACATTGCACATGCCAAGAAGAAATGGCTGAGCTCTGGAAGATATAAAGCTACATAAGGAAAATAAGCTGTAGGAAAAGCTATTCCATCTTAGGGTGGATTACCTAAATTTATACTCCCACATTTGGATGTAGTATTGATTAATGAAGGATTGTTTGAAGTATAGATATCAGTGGAGTTTCATCTTTTTCCTTCTGAAACTAGAGTCTTGGGATCGGTTTGGCGCCTGCCTTTGGCCCAGGGCGCGATCCTGGAGACCCGGGATCGAATCCCACGTCAGGTTCCCGGTGCATGGAGCCGGCTTCTCTCTCTGCCTGTGTCTCTGCCTCTCTCTCTCTCTCTCTCTCTCTCTCTCTCTCTGACTATCATAAAAAAAAAATTGAAACTAGAGTCTTACTACCCACTTCTCTGTATTCAGAGACTTCTGCTTGGATTGATTTTTCTTTTAGTCTTATTTTTTAACTTATTATTTTGAACTAATTTTAGATTCATGAAAAATTTGCAAAATAGTACAAGAATTATGGTCTACCCTTCACACAGTTTCCCAAAATGTTACATTTTATAGAGCCACAGTAAAATTATCAAACAAGGTCAAACAAAACAAAACAAAAACCAATCCTGGTGCAATGTTACCAATGAATCTACAGAGAAAGCTTATTCAAATTTCACTTACTAATGTTCTTTTTTTTTTTTTTTTTTTTTGGTGTAGGATCCATTTAGTTGTCATGTCTCCTTAACCTCACCCCGACTGGGACTGTTTCTCTGTCTTTGTATCTCTTGACCTTGAAATTTTCTATGTGTTTTTCCATTGGTTTGTCTGATGCTTTCCTATGATTAAGTCAGGATACTCATCTTTGGCACGGATTCCACAAAAGGGATTTGCCTCCTTCTCAGTGTGTTATATCAAGAGATTATGCTGAAATGTCTCAGTTTTGCTGATGCCAACTTTGATGCCATGATTAAGGTGGTGACTTCCAAGTTTCTATACTAACTCATTGTTTTTCTCTTTGAAATTATGAAGTCTTTTGTGGGGAGATACTTTGAGAAAATGCAAACATCCTGTGCTTCATTGTACTTTTGTCTACGGACTTTAATATTCAGGATCATTTTTGCCTGCAACAATTGTTACTCTGGTGCTTGAAAATGGTGACCTTCTGTAGCCTACTTGCTTGCTTTCTCTTTCCCTCTTTTTCTCTCCTTTCGTCCTTCTTCCTTTTCTCCTTCCTTCCTTCCTTCCTTCCTTCCTTCCTCTTCCCTTCTCTCTCTTCCCTTCTCTCCTCTCCTCTTCTCTTTTCTCTACTTCCCTTCCCCTCCCTCCTTCTTTCCCTCCCTCTCTTTCTTTCTTTCTTTCTTTCTTTCTTTCTTTCTTTCTTTCTTCTTTCTTTCTTTCTTTCTTTCTTTCTTTCTTTCTTTCTTTTCTTTCTTTCTGCTTAAATATGTCTCTACTTAGTTTTGAGAATTCTTTCAAGTTGGCTCCTAGAGCTTTTCAACATACCTCCACCAATTTTGAGTAGTACCTTAATTCCTGGCACCACAGAAGATTCCAGAATATTTCTATATTTTCCTTGCTTGAGCCCTGGAATTATCCATTTCTCCAAGGAGCCCTGGTTCCTTTTATTGGACAGTAGTATTTAGAAACCAAAACCTGGTGCTAATTATGCATTTTCTCCTGCCATTGCCTGTGGAGAGAGCAGAGAACTAGGAAATACATGTATGCACATTTGTATACATGTGCAAGTCTGTCACCTATCTCAATCTATTTATCAATAATCCACAACCTGTGAAAGGCCCTGAGTTTGTATTGATATCTCTGATTCTAATTCAACACCACAGTCTTCTTTATCTAGATTTCTCTTTATATTCTCTCTTCTTCTCTTTTTCTGACAGGGATGAATCTGGCTTTCATTATTTCTAATATATTTTTCTATTTGCTCAGAAATCACAAAAGGTAGTTTCAAAACTTCTAACCCATACTACTGTGCAAAACAAGTTTATTAACTGAAGTATACATGTGGGGGAGATTTACTCTTACAGTACATAGTCAAATACTGTCTTCCAAAGTTACCTAGGCTAGTTGTTTTCTTCAGTGTGCTTTGATTATTCAGTTATTCATTTTTGTATAGTTATGCTCATTGGTTACTATTTGTATTGAGTTTTGAGTTTACCTCCACATCTCAGTTCATTTAATTATTTACTTATTTGGGGGTATATGAAACATTCCCATGGTTCTAAAAGTCAGAATTAAACAAAAAAGATATACCCAGACAAGACTGACTGATGGTTTATAATTAATATTATGTATCAATTATTTATTTATGTATGGAATAATATCTCTGGATATTATTCCAGCCCCAGATGAATGCTCAATTTGCTTTCTCTGTCATCATCTCAGTTTATTGAAGGGAACTCAGATATAGACAAAGTTATAGATATATAAAGAAGATATATCCAAGGATTTATATAAATGTATATTTGTATATTAATGGAAACCATTTTCTGCTTCAAAATGTTTTTTACTCAATAGTCTACACTCAAAACCAATATGTCACAGCACTCCCAACTGACCTGAAGTCATTAGGAAGCTCCGTTAGCACCAGGATAAGCAGAGGCTATTGAAGGGGGCTGAGAGAACATTCCTCAAACTCTTCTCAACTATGGAAACCAGAACACCTGCCAGGACACAGTGACTTGCTAAGTGGTCTTTCCTCTTGCTGATTGTCCTGTAGGGAGCTCTGGCCTGTGTTGAGTACCGGCCCTCTTTTTCAGTCTTTGCAGCACTGCATACAGGGCAGCTTTTCCCTTTTTCCTTCTTCTGTCTGTATGGTTTCAAACTCCATGTGCAGAAATCAATTGCACTTCTATACACTAATAATGAAGCAGCAGAAAGAGAAACTAAGAAAACAATCCAATTCACAACTGCACCAAAAATAATAAGATACCTGGGAATAAACTTAACCAAAGAAGTGAAAGACCTATACTCTGAAAACTATAAAGCACCGATGAAAGAAATTGAAGATGATACAAAGAAATAGAAAGACATTCCATGTTCATGGATTGGAAGAACAAATATTGTTAAAATGTCTATACTACCCAAAGCAATCTACATATTCAGTGCAATCCTTATCAAAATCCCAACAGCATTTTTCCCAGAGCTAGGACAAACAATTCTAAAATTTGTATGGAACCACAAAAAATCCTGAATTTCCTAATGTTTCAAACCCTTGTTCTCCATCTGAGAGTGTCTGATCCACATTCGCTGCCACAGTTTCTTAGAAAAATGTAAACACAATATCAAAGCTCCAAATGTGAATTGTCTTCTTTCTAAATGACTATTCGTGTTCTTTCTTTTCCCTCCAAACTACTGCCAACAATTTTCCCCAAATAACCAGAACAATTGTTTCAAAGCAAACATAAACCATTTAGTGAATAGCAGATCCTCCCCAAATCCCTCCTGATCACAGATGCCATGAGTCAGTAAGGAAGTAGGATCCTTAGGGGAAGAGATAGTGTGGGGAGGGGGGGTTAATGACTGGCTTGTACAAGAGAGTTAAACTGTGCCAAACTAGCAAGGTCATAATCTCACAAATGTACACACAATCTTGGGTTTTTTTTTTCATGAATCCCAGGCTTTAGTATTGTATTTACTTATATATGAATATGATTCATTTATTTTTATATGAATATACCAGAAGATAAAGAAATCACAATAAAACTAAAAGAATGGTGAACTTCAGATAATTGTTTTTCCACAAGAGTCATTATTAATGATTCAACATACCCCTAATATTGAGGCACAGTGTTCTGAGAAGCATTAGTCAGTTGGAATACTACACTGGAAAAATGCACTATTTAATGCCAGACAGTATGCAATGATTCTCTACTATGGTATGTGAGGAAAATAATTCACCCGAGGTGTTTGCTAATTATGTTATTTTTACAATGTCAAAATGTAAGCCATTTGAATCCTACTATTTGATTTCAATGTCAGAGTTGCTTACTTCTAGTTCTGTGTTTAAATCAAGTCTTTAATTTCTACCAGTGTCTAGCAGTGAAATTCTTTGGTTTCATTTTTGCTATCTGTGGGTTTTATAGACATTGCTCCATGGTTTTCAAATATGCACTGCTGCAATGTCAGGTCTGACACCAGCATAATTTTATCCTCTTCAAAGTGATTTTAATGTCTTTTTTTCTTCCGGTCTGGAAGTTTTGACATTCTTTCCTTCTTCCTCAAGTTCAGTAACTTTACTAGGATGTTTTTCCAAGATTTCTTTGTCTCCTTTTCCTTAGACAGGTTGATGTCCAACACATCTTGCTCCTCATCCTACATCCTTTCTGACCACTGGTCTTTTACAATCTTTTCTGAAGTAAATAACTTGGTGAGATGTGATCTGGCACAATCTTACCTCAGCACCCAACTCCATCCCTTTTTGCTGAGGGCTTCTCTGATGTAAGGTTTGGGATTCCCTTGGGAACTCTCTAGATGCCTATAGAGGTGCAGTCCTGGAAGTACTATCCTTGACCAGGGGAATAAAGGAGATGGTGCATAAATGCTGTCCCCTTCCACTTTGACGACACATCCTAGTCAACGGCTCTGAGAGATCCAGAGCAATGTCAGACTTGAGAAAACCCACCCTGACTTGTCTTCCTTCCTTCCTTTATTCTTCCCCAATCCTCTCCTGTTGTCTGGGACTATTTCCTCAAATAGCTGCCTGCAAACAGCTTCTGCTTTCTGGGAGAAAATTTATTCCTAAAAATTTATCATAGATCTGTGATTTTTTGTTCATTCATCTTTTTTCTGCCTTCCTTCTCTGTAAATGTGTTCCTATCTTCACTTTTTTTCTCCACTCCATTTATTGAAATCTCCTTAGGCTTCCCCTGAGTTTTGAAACAAATTTTTGCAGTCAAAAATGGCTTAAATCTTTAAGATGATATTATTTTTCTCTTTTATTTCTTTCCAGAGCTCCACCAGTCTACTTTTTACTCCTTTTTATAGGTTCTCCTCTCTTCTTTGAATTATTGTTTCTTTCATTTGTATTGAAGAATTACAGAGGGTTTCCAGGTTCCCAAACTGTGGTCCCTAACCAATAACACCAAAACTAACTATGAACTTGTTAGAAGTGCTGATTCTCAAGTGTCACCCGTTGAGTAAGAAATGTTGGGGGGGGGGGGATTCAGTTTGTGCCTTAAAAAACTCCCTAATTAGTTCTGATGCATACCAAAGTTTGAGAACCGCTTTTTAGAAGAACTCTTCCTCAAAACAAAGATGGAGAACTTTTGTCTTAATTCTCAGAATCTTCCCTTATTTTGGCCCAAGTTATATAGCATTTGGGGCTTAGAATTGTGGCTTAGGGTTCTGGCTTTTTCTTTGCCATAAGATGATGGAGGGTATTTTTCTCTTAATTGTGATTCAAAGGAGAAGGCAAGAATTTTTCAAAATACACTTAAACCAGCACTATTTAACTGGAATTCTAAGTTGCTTATCTGAAAGGCAAGTTGCATGGAAAAGGATAGGGCTTAGTCCTATAGGCTAGAGGCCCAGCTCTGGTCCCACTCCTGCATCTGATTAGTGTGTGACCTCTGACAAGCCACTTGACCTCCTCAGGCTCCTTTGGGCATGTAAACTCCACGCCTTTGAGCAACAAAAGCGCTCCTTGTGTTTTTTCCTTAGCTCAAGTTTAGTGCCTCCAGTGATAAGGTTTCTGTTTCCTCTCCTATGACATGTCATCACTGGGGAGAGCTCACTGCCATGGCTTTGAAGCCTGAACTAGTTCTAGTCTTAATTCAGATTTGTTCTTGTTCAGAGATGGTGACCCTTTCCTCCAAATCAGGGCAATGTATTCAAATTTCAAGTCTTCATCAAAGCTGTGGAGCCTGAACAAAGCCTGCTTTCCATTTTCCCAGAGTTCTGCTGTTTTAGGGGTAGAAAGTTCAGGAGGAGAATAAACTGACTCCTGCTACCAAATTGTGAGACTGGTCCAAGTCACTGTAAAATCTGTACATTATTTCTGACTTTTCCTGTGCCTCATCTCATCTTAAATTGAGATCATCACATATCTTCCTCTTGGCTGGATGATTGTTAGAAATTTACTATAGCTCTTGGCTAACCTGTGGCAAACAGCAAGAATATCCACAAACAAAAGGCCCTCCACCCAGTAATTTCAAGTATTCCTGCTCCTAACATCAAATGGATTCATTTATTCTTCATTTTGTGTGTCACCAATTAAATGTCTAGGAAAACATGACTTGAAGTGTGTCTTGTCTATTGGCCAATCCACAACTGGTTGTTACCAATTTGTGATGAGAGCAGTCCAGGAAGAGTAAGCATTTAGAAACTTGTACAGCAGTTAGACAATGCCATGACACCCTAGCCTGTGGTCAGTTGGGTAGTCTCACAGAGCAGGGTATAAGCCAATGTGAGTGGGATTAAACTCAGAAAGTGAGTTGCATATGTTTTGAGTTATTTTATCAGGCCAGCCAGGACTGGTTATATAATTTTCAGGGCTCAATGCAAAATGAAAATGTGGGTCCCTTGTTCAAAAATTAAGACTTTCAAGATGGTAGCAGCAGAGCATAAAGCAAATGAGGCACCTTTCTAAGTACTGAGCTCTGTGCAAATGTGCTAGTCATACACTCACAAAGCTAACCTGCCTACTTTGTAGGATTATGTTATAATTTTTGTTATTTTAAGGTTAATCTGTCATCTATAAACTAAAGTTTATTATTTGGGAAAATGTAAATATTTGAGAAAATGTAAGGACATTTTTTGTCAAGAAAAGACAAATCTCTTCTGGAGATATCAGTGGTAAGAAAGCAAATAACGACAATAGAAGTAATTTAAAGATTCAAAATCCAAGGAGTTTGTATTAGTCTGACTTAGAAATATTATACTTCTCACATATTGGATTTGGATTCTATTTTGTAGTCATAATGGAGGGTGAAGTGTATTATTGCAGAGGTGTACTGGCTGACAAAGCAATGAAATCATCAAAGCATAAGTACCATTAATACATAAAACATGAAGAAGTAAGTTAAAAATCAAACAAATATTTTTACAAGACAAAATGTACTAAATAAGCTCTTTCTAGTCATGATTCTTTGAAATGTTCTGTTACATTTAAATACTGAAAGAGCATTGACTGCCTCAAGATTTTATTTCATTCTGGTATGATTACAAACCCATATTATCAAAAACTGGAGCTCTATCAAAAAATTCTCAGCATAAATTGGGATTTCAAAAGTATGACTACATAATTTAAAAATCAAATCTTAGAAACCATTTAAACTGTAGTCACTGAATTTTTTTGGTTCCACCTGTGATTTTGGAGGGATATCTTCTAGCATGAAAGAATTATTTCCAATAACAATGTGATTGCTAACATCACTTACTAATTCCAAGAGATTATATGTAGAGGCATTATTATTCTTTTCTCTGAATAAAATCATGTGATATGAAAATGACAGTTTTATTTTTTTTCTTTCCAATCTTATTATCTTTTATTTCATCTTCTTTACTTAATCCATTGGGAAGCAGACTGTTAGTAAAATGTTAATAGAAGGGGTAGTAGTGAACATACTGGTCTTGTTCTTGATCTCAAGGGGAAGATTTCAGTATTTCACTATTTAGTATGATACTCACTTTAGATTTTTTCTTTTTTTTTTAGATTTTTTTTTCTAAAAAATAGCTTCATCTATTAAAGAAAAAGGAAATTTCCTTCTGTTCTTAGTTTGTGCTTAATCCTAAGGTTTGACTTATTGGAAATTTCAACTAAATACCTGGAGTGTTTGCAAATCTCCTTCTCCCTGGTAAGCTCTTGAATGTAACTTTCGTCTCCTCAGTGTCTGAAATGGCCACCACCTTCCAGCAACCCAGTAATCTCACTCCAACATGTGTACCCAGGAGAAACCAAAACTTACAGTTTCACGAAAACCTCTATTCACAATTTTTAAAAACTGGAAATAAACACCCTTAAATAGTGAATGAATCAACATGGGTGGAACACTCATACATTGAATTACATCTCAATAATAAAAAAGAATAAACTTCTGATACAACAATATGGATAAATGTCAAATGCATTATCCTAAATTAACGAAGCCAGTCTCAAATGGCTACATATACTATTGATTTTTATTGATAAGACATTCTGGAAAAGGTAAAAGACTCTAAGACAGAATCAGTATTTGCCAGGGTGACTCTGCCTCTATTCACCCAAAAGAAATTTGCAGCTTCAAATTGGTAACAGTCAGTTGGCACTTGAACCTGCTGTCTCCTGGGAACCCAGGGCTTCTATAGTAACCATGGCTGGAAGGTACCCCAGCCAACCCACACTGCCCCATCCTGGCAAGGCAGTCAAGTTCTCTCCAGATATGCCTACAGGAGGAAAAGGCACCACTGGGCAGGTAAGGGTTTGAAATGAATCACCTGCCGTGTTTCCACAAGAGTCCTCTCAGAGTCCCTGCCTCTTTAGATTTATGCTTTGTTACAGACGCGTGATTGCCATGAACCATGCCAAATATACATGCTAGTATGACCCTCTCCCCAGGCCTTGGGCAGCTAGGTACCTTCAGGTCTGTGGAGCCAGAGCATGGCCCCAAACATCTACACATCCTCCTGTGTAGAGGGAGGCCCATGCCCTCACCAATTGCTCTGAAACAGCATCTGAAAATTGGTGACAGTCTATTCCCATTTGGACTTGTGGCCTCCTGGTGATCAAAGACCTCTCTTTTCAAAAAAATGTAAGCTTATATGGTTTTAAATGTAAATTCTACCATATTTTCAAGAAATTAGACCCTATCTTATTCAAGTTATTCTCCAAATAGAACAAAAAAGTACAATGCTGCCTATGCCATTTTTGAAGCTATTTGAATCTTGATTCCAAAACTAGAAAAAGATAGTAAAAGAAAAAAATATTATGGCCCATTTAGCTGAAGAGCATGGGTGTGAAAATCCTAAAAACAATGGTAATTAATCAAAACCAAGTGTATTTTTAAAATAATAAATATAAGCAAGAAAGGATTTCTTCTGTAATAAAAGGACAATTTTTCATCAATCTATAATTGAAATCATAAGAAATCTTTGATTATCTCAAAGCAGAAAACTATTTTATAAGGTGGAACATACATATGTGTGATTTTAAAAATTAGCAAACCGGGGGATCCCTGGTGGCTCAGCAGTTTGGCGCCTGCCTTCGGCCCAGGGCGTGGTCCTGGAGTTTCCGGATCGAGTCCCACATCGGGCTCCCTGCATGGAGTCTGCTTCTCCCTCAGTCTGTGTCTCTGCCTCTCTCTCTCTCTGTGTCTCTCATGAGCGAATAAATAAAATCTTTAAAAAAAGTTTAAAAAATTAGCAAACTGGAGCTACAAGAAAGCTTTCTTAACTTATAGTTATTATATTAATATAGATATTTACTACAAATGGTCTAGTTCCTTTGAGACTTGGAACAAGACAAAGCTATTTATTTGGAATTATTATTTAATGTAAAAGTCAAGATGGGGATTGCAACAAGTGGGAAACGCATATGGACTGGAAAGATAAAGACAAAAATCATTGTTTATAGATGATATGCTTGCCAGCAGTCCAATCAAAGCTCTTAATACTAACGAGAATTCAGAAAGTTTGTCAAATGAAAGGTAAATTTATAAAAATCAGTAGCATTTATTTATAGCAATGATGACTAGGAAAAATTGTAGAATAAGATGACCTTCACAATAGCAATAAAAATGGATATAATGCCTAGGAAATAAAAATATGCAGAACTTTGGGGAGAAAATTTTATCACCTTAATAAAGGATAAGAAAGATAATCTGAATTAGTGGAGAGAAATTCCTTGCATTTGTATAGCAGGCTTTTATGTTATAAAGATGTCAATTATCTCCCAAGTTAATTTATCAATTAAATAATTTCAGGGCAGCCCGGGTGGCTCAGCGGTTTGGCGCCGCCTTCAGCCCAGGGCGTGATCCTGGAGATCTGGGATAGAGTCCCACGTGGGCTCTCTGCATGGAGCCTGTTTCTCCCTCTGCCTGTGTCTCTGCCTCTCTCTTTGTATGTCTCTCATGAATAAATAAATAAAATCTTTTAAAAAATGTAATTTCAATTAAAATTTCAACTTTATTTTAATGTATTTTATATTTATTTATGGAGAACTAAAAGTTTATGAATGGCCATGTCAACATGAATATTCAAGAATAAAATGGTAGGATCAACCTAGTGCATGTAATGGCATACTGCAGAGCTTTAGTAATTTAAATATATGTTAGTGTAAAGCCAAACAAATAGACTGATAGGGCAGGTTAGAGAGCCCAGAGGCAAAGCATTTGTACTGGGCAAATTAATATACAATAGGGGATCTCTGGGTGGCTCAGCAGTTTAGCGCCTGCCTTTCGCCTGGGGTGTGGTTCTGGAGTCCCGGGTTCAAGTCCCACATCAGGCTCCCTTCATGGAGCCTGCTTCTCCTCCTGCCTGTGCCTCTGCTTCTCTCTCTCTCTCTCTGTGTCTCCCGTGAATAAATAAATAAAATCTTTTAAAAATTAATATACAATAAATGTGGCTTCACAAATGAATAGGGAGAGGGAAGGTCAATTCTTTGACAGATCTTAGGCAGTTGGCTCAAAATATGGAGAAAAATAAAATTCATTTCCTAAAATAAAACTCATGTCACATGAAAAAGTGAACTGTACTTTAAATTAAAAATTTTGGGATCCCTGGGTGGCGCAGCGGTCTGGCGCCTGCCTTTGGCTCAGGGCGCGATCCTGGAGACCCCGGATCGAATCCCACGTCGGGCTCCCGGTGCATGGAGCCTGCTTCTCCCTCTGCCTGTGTCTCTGCCTCTCTCTCTCTCTCTCTCTCTGTGACTATCATAAATAAATAAAAATTTAAAAAAAAAATTAAAAAAAAATTTTAAGCAGGAACATTAAATCTTTGTAGCTAATGAAAAAACAGTGAATATTCTGGGATGGAATACTCTTAACACCAAACTTTAAAAGCATGTAAGGCAAAATAAGTTTATACAGTGCACACATATATTACATTTGTTATATATTTGTTATATGTATATATTGTTATATATATTTGTTATATAAATTGCTATACATTTGTTATATGTATAATTCAAGGTTTTCCATTCAGTGAAAGACCTCTAGATAAAGTTGATAGATGAATGACATCATATGTCTGATGTCAAAAACCACCATGAAATTATTTGGAATTTATTAGAAACTCTTAATAATTAATTAGAAGAAGTCAAAAACACCAAAGATATGAAAACATATTTGACAGAAGAGGAAGCCCTAAGGGCTAATAAACACATGAAGGAACTACTTACCCATAATCATGAGCAATCAGAGAAATATAGGCTAAAATAATGAGCTATTACTTTATATGTATTAGATAGACTGGTCCAAAAAAAGGGATATGGAGAGGGCTGAAAGGCCAAATTCATCATTTAACACTTATCCTGAACTTCACACATAGTCAGAAATTCAAGGGTTTAAGCAACAAATCACACTCATTCTTCCCCTCTGGGAAGATAACTTTGACTCTGGAAGAGATTACTGGCTGTCTTGCAATATTGCCTCCCACGTCTTTGTTAATAATAGAAATCCTCGTTTGTAGCTAAATCTATGGCCCCTTGAAATAAACCCTACCCTTGTCAGCTTCTCATAGCTAAGCATGGTAATAGGACTAAATAGTGTTCAATAAGCTGTAAGCAGAATGAAGAGATTGAACTTCTAGAAGGTGGGGTTCTTTCTCTGTCCTTTCCTCCCATGCTGCCAGCTGAAATACTGTTGTGGTTGCCAGAGCTCAAGCAAAGGTTTTGGACCACATCAAAAAGATCACCTGCTAAAAAAATGGAGAAATAGCAAAATAGAAGGGACCTGGGTCCCTGCCGACAATCTCCAGTTCTAACCCTTGTCCCATCAAGTCCAGACTTCTTATGGCTGAGAGGTCAGTACATTTCTATCTTGGTTTGTTTTGATTTTCTTTTCACCTATAGCCAAATTCTAACCAATACAGACTGCACTGGGCTGAGTGATAGTAAAATCACACACCCTCAGAAAAATGATGCCAGTAAACAACGCAAAAAACTATATAGAAAACTATATAGAAAAACGAGAACAGAGGCAGTATGAGGGAAGAAGTGGATGAATTCGAGACATTTGGGAGTTGGTATTGACAGAGGCTGTGATTGATGAGGGGTGGGGATCATAAAGAAGGGTGATTACGACCCAGCAATTGCACTGTTGGGGATTTACACCAAAGATTCAGATGCAATGAAACACCGGGACACCTGCACCCCGATGTTTCTTAGCAGCAATGTCCACAATAGCCAAACTGTGGAAGGAGCCTCGGTGTCCATCGAGAGATGAATGGATAAAGAAGATGTGGTCTATGTATACAATGGAATATTACTCAGCCATTAGAAACGACAAATACCCACCATTTGCTTCAACGTGGATGGAACTGGAGGGTATTATGCTGAGTGAAGTAAGTCAATCGGAGAAGGACAAACAGTGTATGTTCTCATTCATTTGGGGAATATGAATAATAGTGAAAGGGAATAGAAGGGAAGGGAGAAGAAATATGTGGGAAATGTCAGAAAGGGAGACAGAGCATAAAGACTCCTAACTCTGGGAAATGAACTAGGGGTGGTGGAGGGGGAGGAGGGCGGGGGGTGGAGGTGAATGGGTGATGGGCACTGAGGGGGACACTTGACGGGATGAGCACTGGGTGTTATTCTGTATGTTGGTAAATTGAACACCAATAAAAAATTAATTTATTAAAAAAATAAAAAATAAAGAAGGGTGATGATACTATTATTGTTCTTTGCTGTGAGGTGTGTCCTGTGCATGGCGGGCTGGTTAGCAGCATCTCTGACCTCTATCTTCGAGAAGTCATTAGCACCACGGTCACGTCACAGCAATGAAAGTTGACTCTAGACATTATCAAACGTTCCTTTGGGGGTAAAATAGTCCCCTGTTGAGAACCACTGACATAAGAGTAATTTTGCTGCTTGTAGGGCACTTCCCCAGCATTCCCCTGGCCCCCAGCTTTGTTTCAGAAATGAATACATAATACATAGTGCACATTAATAAAATGCTAAAAGAAACTTCCAAGGAGTTTCTAGGAAAAGTTTCTCTGATCTCAAAAGAGAGCCACAAGAAGGAATGGCTTTTCCTTTCTGAATATCGTGATATATGGATGTGAAACCTGGGTTTGCTGCAGCCATTTTGTACTCAGCTGACTACGTGGGAGTGTAGACCTGGTGTCTCTGGGTTGAGTGGTGTCTTTTCTTTGTTCTACTTCTGGTTTTCTAAATACATAAGCCCCAAGTCTCCTTTATAATTTAACCCAGTTTCTGTTACCTGCAGCCAGAATCTTCTTACCTACACAGTGACTTTGGCAGGATCAGTTCCAGAGGAGTTTTTAGGGACAGATGCCAGACTGAGGTGACTTGAGGATTGAGTGGGAAGTAAAATCCAGAAGATGGTGAGTAAAACTCTTTCATAAAGCTTAACAGTGAAAGGACCCAGACAACATGCCGTAGAAGGGGGTTGGAGATTGTGGAAGTATATTCGTTTAGTGAAATGTGGGGAGGACTTGAATTATTTAATCCGGGATCCCTGGGTGGCGCAGCGGTTTGGCGCCTGTCTTTGGCCCAGGGCGCGATCCTGGAGACCCCGGATCGAATCCCACGTCGGGCTCCCGGTGCATGGAGCCTGCTTCTCCCTCTGCCTGTGTCTCTGCCTCTCTCTCTCTCTCTGTGTGTGACTATCATAAATAAATAAAAAAAAAAAATTGAATTATTTAATCCCTAATGAAAAGGAGCCGGTAAGAAAGAAGAGGTTGTAAATAGAACAAGGCAGGAAAGTTTTCAATATAGCAAGGTCCCTGCGGAAGGAGAGGGGGCATGGGTGGAGTGGCTCATTCTGGGTAGAAGGAAGAACATCTCTGGTATTCTGAGACCTGTGATGGAAAAGGAAATGCAGATACTTTTGTAGTGTGGAGGCAAGATGCTAGGGAAGTCTTTGATCATTCGCGGGAGAGTAGCAGGGGACATGGATCACACACACAAGGAAATTCTCAGAAACTCTAGGAACTATTCAGATATAAGCTGCTATGCTTCATTTACATAATCCAGGACTGTAATTAGCTCACTGAGATCACATCTATTATGCAAAATGAGTCCTTTTTTACTCTCCACATTGTAGAAGATGCCCAGAGACAGGTTGGAAGAAAGATGTGCAAGAGTGGTGTCAAGCCCGGGCTTCACAGAACAAAAAGTTGCAAAGGTCAAAGGAGGCTCCCCACCAATTCTTAGCTGCTTCTCCTTGTGTACCTGTGCTGTCCATTCCAGGCCCTTCTCCCAGTATGAAGTTCAGAGCAGGGGAGTCTTTATGGCTACTGCTTACCAAACAAATGTGAGAAACAGTTGTTTAAAGTCCACTTTAACATGTTTTCCACTGGAACATTCTCTGAACTTTAATAATCGAGTGTTTGGAGATCATTAAGTAGCTGCCTTGACTTGTTTAACCCAATGGCCGCAGACATTTCATCGAGCTGACATAGGATTTATGTCTCAATAACACAATAACATTTAGTGAGCACCATGGTTCCAGAACGATTTATGCCTGATCTGTAATTAGAGAATGATTTATGCCTGAGCAGGGGGCAGAGTAATGAGAGACTCCACTAAGACACCCTGCATCCTGCTGCTGGACTGCTTTCCACTGGGGGCGGAGATGAAATGGCCATGCTCACTCCCTGATGTTTTTCCTCGATAGCTGTATCCTTAGGAAAAAAAAATAGAAGTCTGAGCTAGTTCTCTTTTCCTTGCAAAATGATTCCAATCACTCTGATTCCCATTAAATTCCACATCAGTCTTGGACAAGACAAGGATGAGCACAATCACAGGAACTCAACGCCAGACAAGATCCCTCTGTTTTCCCATCACTAATTCGGCCTTACCAAAGAGACTGTCCAGTGCATCCAGGAGCCCATTGTGAAAGGGTGAAAAGTCACAAGATCCTTGCCTCAAGTCTATACTGATAGCCACAACAAATTAGTTGCTGGGTCGCCAGGATGCCACAGAGGTCACAGTCAACAATTGAGGTGACTCCCTAGTGGCACCAGCTCCAAGGAAGAAATCACCAGTAGTTCAGGTCATGGGCTCTGGAGTCAGCAAACCTGGAACTATACCTTCCCTGCACCATTATCTGGCTCTGAAATCTGGGGCCTCAGTTGCTTCGCCTACAAATTGGGACAATAATACCTATCTCAGGGGATTGTTCTGAGAAACTTTGACCCCGAGAATATCCAAAACGTCTGTCGTGGAGGAATCGAAGGAGAAAAAAAAGTAGAGGCAGAAGTGAACAAGCTTCGCTTGGCATAGCACCAAAAGCACCAAAGTACCTTGGGAAAGCAGAAAGAGAATTGGACTTACAGTAACAAGTCCTGGTTTAAATTCCAATGTTTCCTGTGGGAGCGATAGTACGTAGGTATGCCATATGGCTGTTATGAGAAATACATAAGAAATCATTTACGCAAACACCAAATACTTGGCAGGTACTAAATGGATGTCCATTTCCCTCCTTCTTTCCAAGCAAGCAGAAAGAATTCGATGAGTTCAAATCTTGATTACCAAAGTGTTAGCTCCTGAAGGTGGTCTCAGTTTTGCAGGGGAAGGCTAGCCTTGCACAGATTTGTGAAGTGGGTCTAGGTTTTTTTGACATCCTCCCATGTTCCTCTTAACATTCTTCCTCCAGCCAGGCACACCCACCTCTAGCATCTACACAGATCGGCCTTTTCGAATTGTTGTCACAGGTACTTGGTTGTGAGCTATTAATGGCTAAGAAGGTCATGAAAACAAGGGTACCAGAATTTTCATCAAAAACAACAAGGAGGGGCAGCCCGGATGGCTCAGCGGTTTAGGGCCGCCTTCAGCCCAGGGCCTGATCCTGGAGACCCGGGATCGAGTCCCATGTCAGACTCCCTGTGTGGAGCCTGCTTCTCCCCCTGCCTGTGTCTCTGCCTCTCTTTTGCTCTCTCTGTATCTCTCATGAATAAATAAAATCTTTAAATAAAAAACAAAAATAACAAGGAGAAAAGGAAAGCCTTAAAGACATATGGGCACTGTAATGACAAGGATGACATTTTAGAAAGATTTTTTTTTGTGCTGACTCCTCTAGCTTTCCCATCTTTCCCATCATATAACCTAGCCTAAGGTAGCCTAAGGGTTTTGTGTCTTCCAGATCCTCCATTTTTTGGTCAAGCCAGCTATCACCAATCTCCTCTCCTCTCATGTGGCCCGCAGTCCTGCCCCTTTACTCACAGATTTTGTCCTTCACTAAACTTGTCCCTAAGCCATTCCAGGGACTTGTGCACCAGACTACAAGGATGATCAGACCATGTTATCTCAGCTATTTGTTATCCTTCTCCGTCTGGCATGCACTCGTTACCAAGAAAAAAATGCCCAGATAACTCCATGTTCCTCATTGTGCAAAGCTCCCATTGGGCTATTTCTAATTTAAGAGAAACCTGCACACGTTATTGAATTTAAATTTGATGCAAGTATTTGCTTCCTAAGCAATAAGGGAATCAGAAGTGAAAACACACGGTCTTCAAAAATGCCTGAGTTGTGTAATCATTTGTTACCAAAATATTTCATTTCCTTTGGATCTGAGGGAAAGTAAAAATTATAACTTACTTATTTCAAGCAAAAATTTTAAAGGTGAGAAAAATGGATTGGCCTGCAGAACCAGGGTTGCAATATTTCTTTTATTCAGTTCTGCAAGTAGTTACTGACCACACACCTGGAATGGTGTTAGGAATTGTTCAGGACACAGTTTAGACCTCTGCCCTCTGAGAGACCATACCCTCTACATATGGACTTTACCAGGTTGATTTAAATTATCTGTTCAGTTTGTTCACTTCCCTCCACTGGACAGTGAGCAGGAAAGTGGCTTAATTAACTTTGTGATTCAGATGTCTTTTATCCTCAGTTGACATTTAAAATCCATTTTGATGCAGATTTCAATACTACTTAATATCCCTAGGAGAGAAAGGATCCTCAGGATAAATGGCATTGTTGAACCACAGAGACTTCCCTAAGGTCTTTTTTGTGGGAGAGATTGAGATGGGGTTTAGAAAACCTTAGAGCCCATAGCAAACCTCTTAAAAGTTCATCAGTCATGGGTTTTTCTCTAAATTCCTTCCATCTCTCCAGACAATCAGTCCAGTTCTCAGATCTGAGAAGCTGTGCTTGTTCTGTGGGTAGGGTCAGTGGGGCCTGAAACCCAGCTATGCTACCATCTCCAGGCTAAGAGCTTACTTGTGGCCTGTAGACACCAAAGGAATGGACTTCTTTTCTTCTCACTTGAACAAACTGTGCCTCCCACTGTGTCTCCCTTGAATAGGAGCCTTTCCCTACTTCCCACAGAAGCTCTGATGAACTAGAGGCCTCTGTGCTTCTCTGCCTTCTCTGTTCTTGTCTGTCAAACTGAATCTCACATAGAATAAGTTTTTTACAAGTAAGAAACAAGTATCAGTCAATACCAAAAGTGTATCTGAGACAGCAAATAAAAAGTCATCTTATAAATAGAAAGTAGTGTGATTTTTAAATGTCCTTGTCTTATGTGTGTAGGAATTACATGTATTGGCAAAATTTGCTGCAACATTAACATAATTCTTACTAATTTTCTGCTTTATCACATGTACAATTTTTTTCACAGCAAAATACGTAAGGATATTTATTATACATCTCCTTTAAATCATCAATAAAATTTAATTCAGAGCAGTAGGAAAATGGGAAGCTTGCTCTCCATTAGTCAAAGCCTAAATTATAAAATATCTTTAGAGAAATACATTTTGTTACTTCCAAGTACTCAATAACTTCCAATTAAGAAAACAAAGCATTGCCAAATGAAGGAACTTTAGCAATCTATTTTAGCGACTGCAAAAAAGTTTTAAAAGTTTGTGATTAAAATACAAATTTCCGTATTGCAAATAGAGCCTTTCTAGAACTTGGAAATTTCCTCTCTCATCAGTAAATTAAACATCTCTGTATTTTTCTTGAAAGTATCATTCACTTAGTAAATTGCTTAACAATTTAAAAGGAAATTTCATCTTTACTTCTGTGAAAGTGATCAATTTTTAAAATACTGAAATCTCAAATGATTAGAGGTCATTCCACTTTTTCCCCAATGAAATTGTATATGTAGCATGACTATCCCTCCTGCTACACCGTCCTGCCCATCACCTCACTCCCAAATCAACACACACCCAGACACTATTTTTCCTTCTGAGAGTCTCCAGGGAAGAGAATATTGAAGCATTACCATCCGATGTGGTCAGGGCCCATAAATAAAAGCGGTAAATTTCAGTTACCTGGAAATGCCTACATCCTGCCAAGGCTGCGATCATTTTCTCATTTA
The DNA here is from genome assembly GCF_905146905.1 of Nyctereutes procyonoides. Taxonomy (NCBI): domain Eukaryota; kingdom Metazoa; phylum Chordata; class Mammalia; order Carnivora; family Canidae; genus Nyctereutes; species Nyctereutes procyonoides. The sequence goes on from NW_026575044.1 coordinate 786,324, forward strand.
TAAATTCTAAGTTTAAATTAAACCAAATCCTAATCTTTCTTGGCTCCAACTCTTCCCTGTTGGTGAAGTTTGCATTCTTGGTTTAAAGAAAAGAAAGGCTTACTTTTTTGTAAGGGGATCAAGGCTTCTTGGACATCGAATGGTTTTTACAAAGTACCATTTTGTTGAGTGCAAAAGAATAAGAAACAGCTGGGTTACATTTCCTTTGAAATGCACATTTAGTTAAAAATTAAAGACAAAAAAATAAAAAGCACTAGAGAGAAACACTTTTTGGTTTTGCCAAGACCCAAATCATTTAAGAAAAAGAAGGGATAAGAGAGAAAAGAATAGTTTGAAATGTTTTGCCAAACCAGTTCCCCTTTCTGTGGTACTAAAGTTCATTAAGCCTGAAATAAAATAGCACAAGACACAGAATTAGTTTGAACTAGTTCTGGAAACAGTTATGAGTCTGTTAAGCATGAAGGGATTCAATAAATATTTCTCCTTTCTCTTCTCTTCTATCCCGAGAATAGTTGCAGTCATTTTTTTCTTACTAGTTTCTGAATTTTGCCAAGCTCTCCCTGATAGATAGAAGGTTCCTAAACAGAGGGATTGAATTTTTGTAGAAAACTACATTCTAGTTGCTCAAGTTCCTGGAAACATGTTTGTACTACAAATAGTAAATAAATAATAAAAGCGATTCCAGGGAATGAAAAGTTGTTAGCTCCCTGCCAACTTGCTTTCATCACACAATAGAAAAACAAAAAGTCAATCTTGCCCTAGAATTATAGGTAAAATGGGCCCATATGTGGTCATGTTGACTTCAATTCAATTTAACAAACACCATTCAGCACCTACCATGTTGAAATCAAGGACTAGGAGCTATAAGAGGATTTAAATAAATAAGCAATGACCTCAGAAATGGATAAAAGGGAGAGAAGGGAAAAACCAAAATACAAAGTATAGAACAGAACCAGAAAACAATTCGCATATCACAACATCAAAATTGATTTATTCAGTTCCAGAGTTCTCAAGATACAAAACTTCATAAAATTATCTTTTTTTCTAAAGTAGTACAATTTCAGGTACAGAAATGTATATCAAAAACTTACATTAGAGGCATCATAGGACTATTTCATTATTTCAGAAACACTTGTTTAAAGAGTGTTTCAGAATAGCTAAATGTAGAGTGATTCATCATGCTTATTTGAAAATCTCCCTTTAGAATTTCCAGAATAAGTCAACTGACAAGAAAAATATCTTTTTATAGTTTAATACATTTATTAGGCAGAAATTTAACTTCCTCATGCCAGTGTTGGCAAAATTGAGAAAAGTTAATCTGCACTTAGAATTTTTTGTGTTTTTAGATTTCCTTCTACCCCCAAAACATACTCAGTAGATCCAAGTTTCTCACTACACTTTTATTACACTTTTTAAATCTAAATTCAATTTGCCAAAATATAGTATAACACCCAGTGCTCATTCCATCAAGTGCCCTCCCTCAGTGCCTGTCACCCAGTTACCTGCCCCTCCTTCCTCAACCCTTTGCTTGTTTCCCAGTTAGGAGTCCCTCATGGTTTGTCTCCCTCTTTAATTTTTCCCACAAAGTTCTCCCTCCTTTCTCTTTTCACTATTTCTTATACTCCACTTATGAGTGAAACTATATGATGATTGTCCTTCTCTAATTGACTTATTTCACTCAGCATAATACTCTCCAATTCTATCCATGTTGAAGCAAATGGCAGGTTTTCGTCCTTTCTAATGGCAGAGTAATATTTCATTATATATATATATATATATATATATATATATATATATATATATATATATAATTTCACATCTTCTTTGTCCATTCATCTATTGAAGGATATCATGGCTCCTGACACAGTTCGGCTATTGTGGACATTGCTACTATGAACATTGGGGTGCAGGCATTCCGGCGTTTCATTACATCAATATTTTGGGGGAAAATACCCAGTAGTGCAATTGCTGGGTCATAAGGTAGCTCTATTTTGAACTTCTTGAGGAACCTGCACACTGTTTTCCAGAGTGGTTGCACCAGCTTGCATTCCCACCAATGGTGCAAGAGGGTTCCCCTTTCTCCACATCCTCTCCAACATTTGTTGTTTCCTGTTTTGTTAATTTTTCCCATTCTCACTGGGGTGAGGTGGTATCTCATTGTGGTTTTGATTTGTATTTCCCTGATGGCAAGTGATGCAGAGCATTTTCTCATGTGCTTGTTGGCCATGTGTGTGTCTTCCTTGCTGAAATTTCTGTTCATGTCCTTTGCCCATTTCATAATTGGATAGTTTGTTTCTTGAGTGTTGAGTTTAATAAGTTCTTTATAGATCTTGGACACTAGCCCTTTATCTGATATGTCATTTGCAAATATCTTCTCTCATTCTGTAGGTTGTCTTTTAGTTTTGTTGACTGTTTCTTTTGCTGTGCAGAAGCTTTTTATCTTGATGAATAGTTCATTTTTGCTTTTGTTTCCCTTGCCTTCATAGATGTATCTTGCAAGAAGTTGCTGTGGCCAAGTTCAAAAAGGGTGTTGCCTGTGTTCTCCTCTAGGATTTTGATGGATTCTTATCTCACATTTAGGCCTTTCCACCATTTTGAGTTTATTTTGTGCATGGTATAAGAGAATGGTCTAGTTTAATTCTTCTGCATGTGACTGTCTAATTTTCCCAACACCATTTATTGAAGAGACTGTCTTTTTATTCCAGTGGATATTCTTTTCTGCTGTGTTGATTATTAGTTGACCATAGAGTTGAGGGTCCATTTCTGGGTTCTCTATTCTGCTCATTGATCTATGTCTGTTTTTGTGCCAGTACCATACTGCCTGGACAATCACAGATTTGTAATACAGCTTAAAATCTGGCATTGTGATGCCCCTGGCATTGGTTTTCTTTTTCAATATTCCTCTGGCTATTCGGGATTTCTCACTACACTTTAATACTGCTTGTATTTTTCTTTTTGAAAAAAGATTTTATTTTTGAGAGAGAAAGAGAGCACATGCATGAGTAGGTGGAGTGAGACAAGCACACTCCATACTGAGCAGGGAGCCCAACATGGGGCTTGATCCCAGGACCCCAGGATCATGACCTGAGCTAAAGGCAGATGCTCCACTGACTGAGCCACCCAGGCATCCCAATGCTGCCTGTATTTTTCTAGGAGAAGTAATCTGTCAATTAACACTAAAATAACATTATTTTATGTCTTCCTGAAAGTCTTTGTACTTCTTAAAGATACTTGAGAGAGGATTTTAATGACCCACAAAGTCTGTTTCCCAACAGGCTTTGTAAGCAACCAAGTAAAGATAGGAGCTGTAAGAAGGTTCTAAGATTGTCAGTAAACATGATGCTATCCCAGTGTCAGGGACTAAGAGATGTGGTTCATTATGACTCAAACAAGGGAGGTAAGCATTACTGTGGTCTTTCATGAAGATTTAGGTACATGCTTGGCACCAGAGACCCAATATGACACTACAGCATCCTGTAGGAAAATAGGACCCAGCAGCTACTCATCCTGGAAATAGGTGATACTTGGATACTATAGTCCAGACTGACTCACAGGCAGTAATCAGGGTGCTTGGGTACCCAGGCACTAGCCCCTGACCTTGGTGCCATGGGGGCCCCATTGTCTGAAGAAACAAAAGGCAAGAGCTGAAGGAAGGACTTAGTTTCTAGAAAGAAAGGGCTCCAAGAACAGAAGCTCTGCTGTGAACCGGGACAGCTGACAAGTTTCCTGAAGTGGCTGCGAGGATGTGTGTGATGGGTAAGGAACCAGCAGAATCTCAGGCTCAGAAACAAGAACCTCAGGCTCCCATTGTCAGTACAAGGTCACTGAGACTCCTGAACAAATGTGGAAACTCCTTTGGCCAGCCCCAGAGCTGATTGAGTCCAGTTAGTTTAAGAACAGAGCCTGCCGGTGGGGATAGGCAGAGGAGAAGGCAAACATAGGGAAGATGGGTCCAGATATGGCAAAAATGGATTTCCTTAATGAGGGAGAAATAGACCCAGAACAAAGAAAGGGACTTTTTCTGGTGTTCAGAGGATGTGCAGTGTATTTTTCCTTCTGGTTAGGCATTAGTCTTAGGAATATACTGACTTTGAAGTATGATATGCCCTTTCTTCCCTCAGCAAGTCTGCTAGTCAGCTCTCAAAAGGGCATTGGATAACTCCAGCTTCACTTTGAAGCATTTAATAGAGTGGGGTTTACAGATTTCCTAATGAGAGCATTGCAAATTCTTTAAAATCGCAGGAGGCCTCCAAAAAATCCCAGTAGGATAATTTCGTTTTTGCAAAAGCTGATGAAACTTGATGATAAAGTCGTAGGAAATAAGAAATTCTGGGTAAACTGAGCATGATAACTTTTGAGATCAAGAATCATGTCTCTCAGTATATTAGTACCCTCTTAAAACCCCAGAAACACGGAGGCTGGACTGGGTAATTCCACAGAGCAAGAAATTGCTACCTGGTACCAGTAGGTGACTGTCCACATGACCTTACATTGCCTTGCCCAGTTCCTGCTTTGTCCTGAAAAGGACTCCATCCCACTCTGACCCATTCTCTTGGGTTCATGGTCTGCCCATCAGCCCACACTTCTGTCTTTTTTTCCTGCTTGGCCTTCCTGGAAGTACCTTGTCTTTCAGCCTCTAGCTACAGCCTGGTAGCATCCCAGCCAGTGCACTGCATCTAGAGTTTTCTAAATCTGGCATCTTTCTCTGCTCTTGACTGAACCTAAATAACTTCAACAGTACCTAACAGAGCATGGCACTTAAAAAGTTGCTTAAAAATACTTAAGGAATTTAATTCGGCTCTTTATCTTTGTTAATAGTGAATATAATTAGGATTTCCCAAATTATCCTATATGTAATATATTGAAAAACAACCTCTGATCTATACCTGGGGTCAGAATACCTGGAGCCTCGGGGGCAAGGTAAGGTAAACACCAGTTATGCTACCTGTGTCACAGGGTGAGGCACACTACAATGGGGTTAATAAAGCCTCTCATAACTTACTGTATGGGTTGTTGTAAGGATCTACTTCTGCAAACTTTATTAAATCATAGCAAAAATCTAAATATCATCTGAAAAGTTCATTTCTGTGCAACAGCCTATTCCCCATGGGGCTGGATAAGTGAGATATCTCTGTATTTGATTCTGTTTTACAAAGAACAAACAATTTGGGACTTTCAAGAAAGCCCTCTGGGCTTCTCTAGCAATGTTGAGACTGGCCACGAGCCACTCTGGCTGCAGACCAGCATATGAAAAACTCTCTGAATGGCAAATCCTCTGTTTTATAAGGTAAACCTACACCAGGCCCCCGCATGACAGTATATCATTTTTGCTGCTGTTGGTGGTTAACATAAAAGTTTCCAAAGGAACTGTTTAGAAATTCTTCTGCCTCTCTTCCCTTCTGATTCTTTATCCTCTCCTTCCTGCCATATGTACAAGGTACCATCAACAGGGGTGTGTCATTTTGAGCACCCAATACAGAAAGCAACAAGTGACCTAAAAGAACAGGTTTACTAACAAACAGAAAAGCCTCCTCTTTGGATGTTAACTAAATGTTTGCCTATTTTCCAAATAACCAGAGGGAATCGTGGTTCTTCTAGGACTGATTTCCCCAGAACACTTTGTGATTTCACAAGCTGGTTCTAGTCTCCAGTGGACACTACTAATATTCACAACCCCCCTAGCCACCCTCAAACATACCCCTAAGTAACAGATGGTCAAAATGAAACTATTTAAGTCTTAGTTTTACCAATAACTGCCCCCTGAAAAATAAACTCCAACTTCTTCCATACCCCAAAGTAAGATTATACATACAGACCTAACTGGCAGTCTTTGATAGTTTGGTATGGTACTCAATTGAGAGAATAAAATATTTGAAGTCAAAGTGCCCAGGGAGTGTACAATCAAGAGTTTTGAAAAGAGCTATTACTGTACTATGGGTTGCATTCTTACCTTGTCCCCAAGTAGAGAATCCTATGGAAAGGGGCATCTTGGAGAGTTTGACATGCATCCTCTGGTGCTCAGGCAGGACATATAGTGGCATCTGGCTTACATCTGGGAAATCAAAAAGATAAGAGATTGAAGCTGACTAGCTGGTCTGCTAGCAAAGCAAAGCCATGGGGCATCACAGTGACCTGCACTCCCAGGGGGAAAAAATGGGAGGTTGTATCATTCCCATAGGTTATCAGAGAGAGAGAGAGATGCTACTTCACAACAGTACTAGTCAAGTAAACTTACTGGCCCCCTTTCAGGGCACTAGATGATGGAGGGAATAGAAATGGATCACCCACCCTGCTGCAGGTGCTGAAAGAAGATGCATCCAGGGCCTGGGAATCAGGCTGAATAACATAGCTGGTTACAGATGAGTGCGGCTATGATGGATTCCAGGAGATCCCAGAGTCCCCTTTTATTGGTTTGCTGCACTTAGACATTTTAGGGTGGCACACTATTTTGAGAATTTAATCAAAGCTTCAAGTCTTCTTCTGGCACAAGATTTTAAATGAGATTTTAGGGTGTTTCCAGACCTCTTGAAAGCTACTCATGGACCACCAATCTTTTCTCTGAAGAACACTTGATTTAACCCAGCCCACCCCATGTAGCCAGCACCATTTATCAGCTGGCTCCTGTCTTTCTGTGTGTCGTTCCCAGCCTCCCCCAGAACCACTGGTCCTAGAATGCTAGTCTTATGCTCCCACACTTCTCAGACTGGATCTCTTCTTCCAGGTATCTGACCTGGAGTCTTCCTTTTTTCATATTTTGTTGTTTTTTCCCCCCCCCTCCTTGACTATAATTCTATAGCTCCCCTGGTTCAAACTTGATAACCCCAAACCCAATACAGCCTAGTCCAAATTCTGGAAACAACCTCCTTCCCATCCAACATTAGGCATCTTTGTCTGGAGAAAGTCCTTTTGAAAATCTTTTTAAATCTTGCTTATCTTAAGGATTGGATTTAGGTTAAAGTAAAAAAAAAAAAAAAGCCTGTGGGAGAAGTAACACTTAAACTCTTGTCTTTCGTTTGCATTTCCATATTAATAAATTTCTTTTTATTAAAAAAGAAATCTTTGCTTCAGAGAAGATTTTGTTGAAGAGAGTTTAAGAATAGCATCAAGAGAAGGAACTCTGCTAAGAGAGGAAAGGGGAGTTTGGAGAGTGGAGTGTAAGATTATTAATTTTTCCTGTTCCTCATTTTTGTTTGGGACCCACACTAAGCTGGATGCCTAAAGCTTAGTACAGAAAAGGCTTTTCTGACAGAAAACACTTGGGTTATTGCTGAGAGTGTTTTGGATGGTGTGGCACTCTGCCATGCTTTTGGCATCAACTACTGTTAACTAAAAATTGTGTGTGTGTAGTGTTGATGTGTGCCTGATGAGCCAGAGACTAAATCACTACCTCTACCCCTGAGTGTGGCCCCACTTAAGACATAGAATGGATGAAGCACACTCCCAAGGCTGCAGTTCTCAGTAGATCGGTAATAGACTTGGGTCAGCAAGCGGAGCAAACCAGACAGCCTGATTTTTCTTACCCAATAGAAACTTGAATTTTTAGAATGTATTCACATCTCATCATTTAGGGATTTATGCCTGCAAGTCCACTATCATTAAAGAGTTATACGCATACATTCCCCTTTCCATTGCAGGGATTACAAACCCCTAATGATAGTAAATTATTCTCTCCTGCGCTGTATAGTACGATTTCTCTGTGGAATTTTCTAGGCTGTTTTGTAAGGCACTACAGCCCTAATGAAGTGTTATTTATACTACACACTGATTTTCTGCTTTGTTTTTAAAGTTTCTCCTTGTTCCATCTTTTTTGATTTATCATACATTTAGCAGACCTAAGTATGAAAGCCATTTTTCTGTCACTCTTCAAACTTTAAATGAACAAGACTTTTTATGAAGTGTAATTTTCAATAACAATGAAATATTAGAAGCCCCTCTTGGAATTCCTTGTTCCATTCCTGCTTATGTGGGTTTTTTTTTTTCTGTTTCTCTTTTCTTTTCTCTGTGGTTTCCCACCAGTACTGTCTATGTTTGCCATAGCCTCTGATATATGGAACTAAGGATCCAGTGACGTGTCAGAAGAGTTTCCTCTTACTTGATTATCAAATACCATAGACATGTGCACAACAGACTGTGCACACAATTAACAAACTAATGACTTAGCTTAATTTGGGGTTTTGAGAGGCTTTAAGGTGCACAAGGAGACATAGGGTTAATTTTCTTGAAGATGGTAGCTTTCTTTCGATGTTGGCCTCCTTTATTCTTGTATCTAAAACAAATAACTTCTAATCATTCTCCCCTAAAAGCCAAAGAGTGTGTACTTTCATATCAATCAATATGGATTAAAATCATCACTGCACCATTTTCTGATTATGTGATTTGAGGCCTTTATAGAGCTTCTAGAAAATGGGTATCATCAAACTAAGTACTATATGAAGAACATGTGGTGGAATATGTGAAAGAAGTTAACATGACTTACATCATATATCCTCAATAAATGTTACCTCCTCTTCTTTCTCCTCCCCCTCCTTGCTTTCCTTTCCTCTCCTCTCCTCTACTCCATCCATTGTATTAAAACTAAATTCATTCCTAAAATAGCAAGTCTGTGGTGGACAAATTTGCTTGTCTTCCCAACTGCCGTCTTTATCACCCCCCTCCCTACATACTACCTTCTTTTGCTTTCTAAGAAACTATGATTCCTGTAACAGCCTGGGGCAGGGAATCATGACTGAAATCAGCTTGTTGTAGGTGACTGAATTTAGAAATAGACAGTGGCTTAATGATAGCCAATAGTTCATGCAGGAAAAGCTACTAGGGACATTGGGCTGAAGATTTTCTCACTAATGTAAAGATTTTGGGGAGACTTCTGGGGAGATGGCAGAGTAGGAGGATCCTAAGCTCACCTTGTCCCACAGACATACATAGATAACAGCCACATCAGTGCAAGCAACCCAGAAAATGACCCAAAGTTTGGCAGAACAGACTTTCTACAATTAATCTTACAGAGAAGGCAACATCAAAAGGCAGGAGAGAAGCAACACAGTCAGTGAGGTTAACCACTAAAGGGAGGGACATCACAATTACAAAGAAGGGAAAAAAGCAGGCCCACACCAGGTAATGTGGGCATAAGAGGACCTGCACTGGGAAGATGAGTCCCCATAACATTTGTCTTTGTAAACTAGTGTGTGGCTTAACTTTGTGAGTTTTTTACAACCAGCTTAAGTCTAAGTATATTAAAAATCAATGGGTTTGCCTCTGGAAGAATCAGTGGGTGATAGGAAACTGAGTCCTGACCCTTAAAGAGATAGTATAACAAATAATTCCACCAAAATGCAATGTAGAAGCACAAGTTTGAAAAGCACCTGGGATACAAGTGAAGATTTATTTACTAATCTCAGAACATATGCTGGCAGGGCAGAGATCTTTAGGAGACTTCTCCAAGAACAAAAGAACCAGCAGATGTCACTTATCTCATGCCCACCTAGCATAGATAGCTAGACACTTGGGGGAGTCAACTAGAATATCCTCCACCTACCTTGTTGACACTTCATGCCCTGCATTTATTCTCAGATCTCCCCCATCTAACCTTCCCCACTTGGCAGAAGTCCCACCAAAATAGCTCCTGTTGCATTTCACCTTGCAAGAGAAACAACAGGGACTGATGCCACCCCAAAGTGACTTCTCTGATAAGACAGATAGATAATCCCACATACCAGTGTGACCATAACCCCAACAGCTAGGCCTTATAACCATCAGTGTGAGAACACATTACTGCCAATGCACCTGCAGCCCCAACACACCAACTGAGGGCAAGCATCTGGTCTGACTGCCAGTTCTGCCTACCATCCAAATCTCAGGAGACAAGTTAGGGAGAGTTGCATGCAGGTTGGTACTATGGCAGTCCCAATAGACAGTCTAGGGGCAAGCATCTGATTTGACTGCCAGCAAAAAAAGCCTCTCAGAGAACAACACAGAGAATGCCTTGCCGTGTAGTGCCACTGCAATCTAGCAAATGGGCTGAGGGCAGGCTTCTGGTCTGACTGCTGACATCACCGAACCACAAGCCCATGGCAGCCCAACTAATGCCTTAACAGCATAGGGACAAAATCTGGCCCACAGAAAGCAAAAAGAACCATTGCAGCTGAGTGGATTGAAGGCAAACAAGCTCAGCCACAACAGTAGTGCACACACAGCCCACAAAAGAGATACCCCTGAAGTGCCTTGGTCTGGTGAACAGGGGGCATTGTGATACAGAGCACCACAAGACCTCTTCATTATAAGATCAGGAGACATAGCAGACTTTCCTAACACAGAGAAACAAACTCAGAGAGTTAGACAAAATGAGGAGACAGAGGAATATGTCCCAAATGAAAGAACAGGACAAACAAAAGAACTAAAAGAAATGGAGATAAGCAATATGCCCAATAAAAATTCAAAATAATGATTATAAGATACTCACTGGACTTGAGAAAAGTGAAAGAAATCAGTGAGAGCTTCAACAACGGGAGACAATATAAAACAGAACCCATCAGAGATGAAGAACTCAATAACTGAAATTAAAAATACACTAGAAAGAGCAACTAGAAGGGGAAGAAGAATGGACTAGTGAGCTGGAAGGCAGAGTATTGGAAAGTAATGAAGCAGAACAGCAAAAGAAAAGAATAATAATAAAAAATGTGACTAGGTTAAGGGAATTCAGCAACATCATCAAACATAATAATATTCACATTGTAGGGGTTCCAGGAGGAGAAGAAAGAGAAAAGAGAGCAGAAAATTTATTTGAAGAAATAATAACTAAAAACTTCTAATCTAGGGAAAGGAAACAGACATCCAGATCTATGAGGCACAGAGAGCCCCCAATAAAATCAACCCAAGGAGGTCCACACCAAAGTACATAATAAAGATGGCAAAAAGTAGTGATAAAGAGAGAATTTTGAAAGCAAGAGAAAAGAAAACAGTTACATAAGGGAAATCCCATAAGGCTATCAGCTGATTTTTCACCAGAAATTTTGCAGGCCAGAAGTGAGTGGCATGATATATTAAAGTTTTACAAGGCAAAACCTGCAACCAAGTATAATCTACCCAGTAAGGCTGTCATTCAGAACATAAGGAGAAATAAAGAGTTTTCCAGACAAATAAAAGTTAAAGGAGTTCATCACCACTAAACCTCCAGCCTCCCCACCTAACAAAGAACATTTAAGGGAATTCTTTGGGTGGAAAGAAAAGGCTATAGTCAGGAGTAAGAAAATTATGAAAATTATTATATTTGTATTTGCAAGTAAATACAAACAAAATAAAACTAATAGATTAATCACTTATAAAACTAGATGGAGGATAAAGGATAAAAGACTCAAAATCAGTTGCATCTAGGGATACCTGGGTGGCTCAGTGGTTGAGCATTTGCCTTTAGCTCAGGTCATGATCCCAGAGTCCTGGGATTGAGTCCTGCATCAGGCTTCCTGTAGGAAGTCTCTACCTGTCTCTCCTTTTGCCTAAGTTTCTCCCCCTCTCTCTCTGTCTCTCATAAATAAATAAATAAAATATTTCTAAAAAATTAATTGCATGTATAAAAAAATCAGTCAGGGGGCATGCCTGGTTGGCTCAGTTGGCTGAGAGAACAACTTGATCTTGGCTCAGGTCATGATCTTGAGGTCCTGGAATGGAGCCCCATATCAGGCTCTGCACTTATCAGGGAATCTGCTTGAGGATTCTTTCTCCTCCCTCTACCCCTCCCCCCACTTGTGCATGTACTCTCTTTCTCTCTAAAATAAATATATCTTTAAAATAATAAAAATAAAATTAGTCAAGGGATTCACAAAATAAAAGGATGTAAAGTATGATATCATATAGATAGGTTGGAGAAGAGAAGAGAAAAAATTTAGTGCTTCTAGAATGGGTTCAAATTCTGACTGTCATATAATATAGATAGTTTTATGCATAAGGTGTTGTATATGAGTTAATTGTAACCACAACTCAAGGATGTGTTATAGATATGAAAAAATAAAGAGAAAGGAAGGCAAGCATATCACTAAAGAAAGCCATCACATCAGAAAGAAAGAGCAAGAGAAGAAAATGAGAAATTACAAAACAACTGTAAAACAAGGAAAAATATGTCAATAAATGCATACCTATCAATAATTACTTTGAATGTAAATGGACTAAATGCACCAATCAAAAGACATGGGGTCACTGAATGGATAAAGAAAAAAAAAAGACCCATCTATATCATGTTTGCAAAAGACTCATTTCACACCTAAAGACACATGCAGATTGAAAGTAAAGGTACAGAAAAACATTTATCATGCAAATAGAAGTGAAAAGAAATCTGGGGTAGCAATACTTATATTGGACAAAATAGACTTTAACACAAAGTCTGTAACAAGAGACAAAGAAGGATACTACATAATGATAAAGGGAACAATCCAACAAGAAGATATAACAATTGTAAATATTTATACATCCAACATGGGAGATCCTAAATACATAAAGCAACAATTAACAGAAAAGAAGAAATTGATAATAATACAATAATAGTAGGGGACTTTAACACCCCACTTACATCAATGGGTACATTCTCCAAACAGAAAATCAACAAGAAAACAGTCACTTTAAATGACACATTGTACCACATAGGTCTAACAGATATATTTAGGATATTTTATCCAAAAACAGCACTGTACACATTCTTTTCAAGTGCACATGGAACATTCTCCAGAATTGATTATATGTTAGGCCACAAAACAAGTCTAAACAAATTCAGAAAGATTGAAATAATATACATGCTTCTTTTCTAACCACAATGATATGAAACTAGAAATCAATAACAAGAAGAAATGTAGAAAAAATACACATACATGGAAGCTAAATAACATGCTACTGTAAACAATGAGTGGGTCAACCAAGAAGTCAAAGAGGACAAATGAAAGTAAAAATACAAAGGTCTAAAATCTTTGGGATACAGCAAAAGTTGCTTTAAGAGGGAAAATTATAGCAATACAGGTCTATCTCAGAAGCAATAAAAATCTTAAATAAACAACTTAATCTTACCCTTAAGAGAGTTAGAAAAATAAAAACAAACAAAACCCAAAGCCAGCAAAAGGAAGGAGATAACAAAGACCGGAGCAGAAATAAATGAAATATAACAGGTCAATGAAACCAGAAGCTGTTTTTTTTTAAAAAAAAGATCAACAAAATTGATAAAACTTTAGCCTGATTGATTAAAAAAGCAAAACAGTGAGAGAGGAGATGATTCAAATTACCAAAATTGGAAATGAAAGAAGAGAAATAACAACTAACACCACAGAAATACAAAGGATTGTAAGAGAATATTATGAAAAATTATACATGAACAAATTGGACAACCTACAAGAAATGGATAAATTCCTAGAAATATATAACCTTCCAAAACTGAATTGGAAAATTTAAACAGACCAATTACTAGCAAAGAAATGGAATCAGTAAAAAAAATAAAACAAAAAAACTCCCAACAAACAAAAGTCAAGAAACAGATGGCTTCACAGATGAATTCTATTGAATATTTAAAGAAGAGTTAATACCTATTCTCTACAAACTATTTCAAATAACAGAAGACAGAAAACTTCCAAACTTATTCTATGAGGCTAGCATTATATTAACACCAAAGCTAGATAAAAACACTACAAAAAAAACCCAAAACCAAAAAACTATAGACCATTATCTCTGATGAACACATATGCAAAAATACTCAACAAAACCTTAGCAAACTGAATCCAATAAAACATTTAAAAAAAATCATTCACAATCAAGTGGGATTGATTCTGGAAATGCAAGGGTGGTTTAATATTTGCAAATCAATCAGCTTGATACATCACATTAACAAGAGAAAGGATAAAAACCACATGATCATCTCAACAGACAAATAAAAAGTATTTGACAAAGTACAACATCCATGTATGATAAGAATTCTCAACAAAGTAGGTCTAGAGGGAACACACATACCTCAAAGTCCATATATGAAAAATGCACAGCTAACGTTAAAACTGAGAGCTTTTCCTCTAAAAACAAGAAAAAGATAAGGATGTCCACTCTCATCACTTCTATTCAATATAGAACAGAAGTTCTAGCCACAGAAATCAGACAAGAAAAAAAATAAAAATAAAAGGCATCCAAATCAGTAAGGAAGAAATAAAACTTTCAATACTTCCAAGTGACATGATACTATATATAGAAAATCCTAAAGAATCCACCAAAAAACTACTAAAACTGATAAAGGAATTCATTAGAGTTGTAGGATACAAAATGAACATACAAACATCTGTTGTAATGGGGAGAAAGACGTCTCTTTTACAAATGATGTTGGGAAAACTGGACAGCTGCATGCAAAAGAATAAAACTGGATCACTTTCTTACACTATACACACAAATAAACTCAAAATGGATTAAAGATCTAAATGTGAGACCTGAAACCATAACATTTCTGGAAGAAAATACAGGCAGTAATTTCTTTGTCTTTAACTGTAGAAACATTTTTCTAGATATGTCTTTTAGCAAAATTAAATTGTTGAAACTACACCAAAATAAAAAGTTTTTGCATAACAAAAGAAACCATCAACAATAAATAACAAAAAGGCAATCTACTGAATGGGAGATATTTGCAAATGATATACTCAATAAGAAGTTAATATGCAAAATATATAAGGAACTTATACAACTCAACACCAATAATAATAATAATAATAATAATAATAATAATAATAATTCAATTAAAAAAGGGCAGAGACCTGAATAATCATTTCTCCAAAGAAGACATACAGATGGCCAACAAATACATGAAAAGATGCTCAACATCACTAATCACTAGGGAAAAGTAAATTAAATAATAAAAAAAAAAAACACAAGAAGCAACAAGTGTTGGTGAGGATGTGGAGAAAAAAAAACACTTGTGCACTTTTGGTGGGAATGAAAATTGGTATAGCTACTGGGGAAAACAGTATGGAGTTTCCCCCAAAAATTAAAAATAGAATTGCCATATAATCCAGTAATTCCACTCTTGAGTATTTACCACCACCCCAATGAAAATACTAATTTGAGAAGATATATGCACTGCTATGCTTATTGCAGCATTATTTATTGCAGCAAAGGCCAAGATATGGAAGCAACCCAAATGTTCATGGAAAGATGAAAGGATAAAGAAGATATATAATGAATATATATGTATATATATATATAATGAATGTATATATATAATGTTTATATATAAAATGAAATATTACTCAGCCATAAAAAAGGAATGAAATCTTGCCATTTGCAACATGGATGGATTTAGAGGGTATAATGGTAAGTGCAAAAACTTAGAGAAAGACAAAAAGACAAGTACTATATAATTTTGGTCACATGTGGAATTTAAGAAACAAAACAAATAAACAAACAAAAAAATAGAGAACAGACTGGTGATTGCTAGGGGGAAGGTGGGTTGGGGAATGGATGAAATAGACAAAAGGGGTCAAGAGTACACTTCTCTTAGTGAACACTGAGAAATGCATAGAATTGTTGAATCATTGTACTGTGCACCTGAAGCTAGAATGACACTGTATGTTAATTATATTTGAAGAATAATAGTAATAATAACAGATTTATGGAGAATATCCCCCCTCTTCTTTTTATTTATTTTTTTAAAATTTTTATTTATTTATGATAGTCAGAGAGAGAGAGAGAGAGAGAGAGAGGCAGAGACATAGGCAGAGGGAGAAGCAGGCTCCATGCACCGGGAGCCCGACGTGGGATTTGATCCCAGATCTCCAGGATCGTGCCCTGGGCCAAAGGCAGGCGCCAAACCGCTGCGCCACCCAGGGATCCCCCCCCCTCTTCTTTTTAAATAAATGTGGCCAGGTCTTCACAGGATGCTTGAAACTGCTGCAGAGATGCTCTTGAACATGAGAGATCACCTATACATAAGGCAGAGTAGAAAGGTGGAAACTTCTGTTCTTGAGGACATCATTGTGCTACTGAACAGTCATCTCCAGATTCCCTGCTGCATTAGACAACATATCCCCTAGGATTTAAGGGTCTTTGGTTCAGTATTCTGTTCTGTGCAGCAGAAATCAGCTCACTGCCAGTGTTTCACAGACCCATGTAAAAATCCCAGCTTTCTTTGTGCATGCTTGGGCATGTTATCTAAACTCACAAGCATAAGTTACCTTTTCTATATAATGGAGACAGTAATTTTACCCACCCAACAGACTGATAGGAGGATTCAATAAATGCACATAGAATAATGTTTGATAGGACATACTCAGTAAATGATAGTTAAAATGATTTTAACAATCACCCTAACACACATGCAGAAAATTCTGACTATACCTTTCGACTGATACAAGCACAGTGCACTGTGGAAGATTTGAATAAAAACATCACTGATCTGTAATTTTAAATTCCACTACTCTGGGCAGCTGGCTGGTTGTTTTCTCACCTCTCGGTTGTCTGTGTTTCTATCCCTGGAGCTGAGAGGCCTGGAGAGAGGATGGACACCCCATAACATCCACTTACACATCAAAGGAAATATGAAGGGGCTTAGTATTCATGTGACCCAGGGAGGAATCTGTAGTCTTGCTGGAAAATGTGAGGCCTGAAGAGCTTTTTTATTTCTGGCAGCCTCAGGGGTAGAGGAACTGAATCTCTTAATTTCCTTCTAGAACAACTCTTTTTGACATAGTACCCCAAAGTCTTTTCCTTTGCTCCCTGTAAGTTCTTCCTGTAAATAACCCTATTGCTTCTATTATGATCTATAATAAAGATCTTCTACATTTTTAGGTATTGGTTCACTACTTTTTTCCTATTTCCAAATATTATTTATTTTCTTGTTTTCTTAACCTTCATCAGGATCCTTTTCTAGATTTTAGTACTTGTGTTTATGTTTCCTTTTTCCCCCTGCTTTGCCTTACCCTTGAACTTTTCCTTGACTCTTTTATAGTAACTGGAATTCCTAGTCCCCTTTTCCTTTTTGTGCTTATTCTGGATCATCTCAGTTTCCCAGAAGTCTGCACAGAAATCCCCAAAACTGGAAACCTGAATCTTTCTTTTCTGCACTTATGCTGGCAAATTGGCTCAGAATCCAAGTGCAGCCAGGCACAACAGATAAAGCCAGCATCAACATTTCCTAGATTTAAAGTGTATTTATTGTTTCGGATCACAAAGAATGTCAACATGGTTTCCAAAAGAAACCCTATAGGGTGATTAGTGGAACTCAGCTATTTATTTCTTTCGATCACCCAGCCACAGAACCTTCTCCCTGTGCTGGGGAATCTGGCACTATAGGCTTGGAGTGGCAAGACCCCCAAAGGCCAGATACCTGGTTTCTCTGATCCCCAGCCACTAGGGGACAGCCATGCCTACAGCATAGAAATACAGCTTTATGAAAATAGGATTGTTTAGAATCTGCTTTGGTGTCTATGATATCAGAATTTGGCAACCCCGACTGATGGCAGCACCCTCACCAGACTGGACTGGGGGCCACGGTAGTGTGCTTCTGGACACTCAACTTTCCTTTTCAGACCTTGCTCTCTAGCCAGCCAATCCATCTGAGTGCTATATGGGACTTCTTTCCTTTTACTTAAGTCAGCCAATCTCTGTTTCTGTTGTTTGCAGCTAAAAAACTCGATGCATTTTACTTTTTAAATTTCATTATGTCATGGAAATGGCAGGGTCTTAAGGTAAGAAGGACATGGGAACAAATTTATTTGCTGGCAACCTTGGGCAATTAAGTTAACATGTCTGAGACTCTGTCTTTGCACCTGAAACAAAGGGAAAATAATATTAAACTCAGAGAATTATTGAAAAGAATCAAATGAAATTTTATATGGAAAACTCTTGGCCATTTTTAAAATTAAAACTCAGTTCTGCCCTCCTGCAACATATGGTTTAGTTGGGAAACTATGGCATGCACACATACTAGTAATAGGTAACATTCATATTGATGCATAGTAATATCTCATGCATCTTTCTAAATAAATGTGTTGCATTTATTAGCCTATTTAAGCTATGTAACAACTCTGTGAAGTAGATATTACTTACTCATATTTTGTGGATGAGAAAATGGGAGCTTCTAGAGAGGATAATAAGTAGTATAATATAACACAGTTGGAATTCGAACCCAGAGCAAACCCGGGGACTCTTACTGCAGAGACTGTGATCCTTACTGGCTCATCCATATGGAGTTATTCTACTTTCTGAGGGTATCATACAATTGACAAAAGATAGGTATATGCATCACATTCTGCTGAGTTCACAGGACAGGAGAGCACTGTGTTTCAGAGAAGCAAGGGAGGGCTTTGAAAGAGAAAGAGGCCGCATTTCTAAGATATCAGATTACAATGGTACCAGAATCCCAGACTATTTGGACATAATGCTGTCACAAGATTTTTAGTCTGTCAATTCCTTCCCATCTTTCTTAGCCTGTATAACTGTTACTAATTCTGAAAACTCAACCAAGGATTATTCTCTCCAGGAAAACTTCTCTGACTTTCAGTGACTGGGTCAGGCACCTCTTTTATGTTCAGTAATAATTTTACACATTCCGATGCATGTCCTGTAAATATTGGCTCAATTGTCTGCCTACAGTCACTAGCCTGTGGATCCTGTGAATGCAGGAGCCATGTTTTATTAATCACTCTACTCGCAGCATCTAACCAGTACATGGCACACACTAAGTTGTCACACACTAAGTTGTCAATCAGTGTTTATTGAATGAGTGTGGAATGAACATCCCCAGCAGAGAAAACCACAGAAAGACAAGTCTGGATAAAGACAGAATGATTGGGATAAAAATATTTTGCAACTTCACCAATGTCAAAGTATCCTAGCTCCATCCAGAACTTGATTGCAAAAATATAGATAATCAAGATAATGAAATCAGAAGAGAGACCAAAGCAAACTATTGGTGTTGTATAAAAGAGATATAAAAATGAAATTTTGTGAGTATGTTCAATTTAATCTAAACAAAAAAGAAAACTACCACCTCACTTCACTATGATCACAGTCATTTTAAATGGATAGTGGTAGTTATAAGCTTATTACAGGTGTGTGTGCAATGTACATGTATGATCATGTGTATGTATATTCTTCAATGAAATTTTGTGATTAATCATTTTGTAGACAATCAGAATTTCATGTGCACTGGGATTTTTTTCCTAAGCTATCCTTCTGAAAGTCTCACACTCATAGAAATAATATTGGCTCTTTTTTCGACATAACGTTTTGATTACTCTGGCTCCAGCAAGTCTGGGGTTTGTCCTCTATCTGCATGTTTTTTGAGGAAAAAGCTTTTTGGTCATGACAGACCAATATATGCACCTGAAACATTTTTTGAATAATCTAAGTGTTAGAATATGTGCCAAGAAGAAGGATACAGGAAGAGTTATAGGAGTCAAGACATGGCAAGGGCAGAATGAGCCAGAATTATTAGGGAATTCCTTGTGGGTAGGAGAATAAAGATCATGAGTGCCTTTGGGGAGCAGTTTCAGTGAGACACAGAACAATATGCCAAATAATGTGGAGTAAGTACAAGAAATAGGTGTGGATCATTTTTTGAAAGGATGGCAATGTGGCAATAGAATGCAAGAACAAGGAAAGCATTTGGTTACAGAGAAAGCCTGAGAAGGTTATGGCCCTAACAATATATTTTTTTATTTTTAGCATACAGTAAAACTGACTTTTTTCATGTACAATTCTAGAAATTTTAATATCTGTAGAGATTCATATAACCATCTGATCATAGTCAGGACACAGAACTGTTCCTTCATCCTAAATATTTCTTAGCAATGCCCCTCTGCAGGCACTCCCTCTCCCCATCCCTAGCCCTGGCAACTGCTGATCTGTTGGTCATTACAGGTTTATCTTTTCATAAATATTATAGTAATAAAATCATACAATATGCCACATTTTGAACTGACTTCTTTCAATTAGCATGATATCTTTGAGATTCATTCAGCTAATGCCTCAGCAGTTCACTCCTTTTCATTGTTGGGTAGTATACCATTGTATGGATGTACCTCAGTTTGTTTATCCATTCAGCTGTTAAGGAACAATTAGCTGTTTCTAACTTTTTGGTGATTATGAATACAACTGCTATAAACATTCATGTATAGGTTTTTGTGTGAACAGAAGTTTTCATCTCTCTGAAGTAAACACCTAGAAGTGAAATTGTTAGGTCATATGTTAAGTGTATGTTTAACTTTAGGATAACTGCTACACTGTGTTCTAAAGTGGCTGTATCATTTTGCATAACCAGCAGTAAGTTATGAGAGTTTCGATTGTTCTGTATCTTTGCAGCTATGTAGTGTGTTACCTCATCATAGTTCTCATTCACATTAATTCAATGGCTAAGGACATGGAACATTCTTTCATGTGCTTATGTGAAATCAATATATCCTCTTTGATGAAATGTCCAAGTCATTTACCCATTTTTAAATTGGATTGTTTGCATTTTAACTGTTGAGTCTTGAGTGTTCTTTATATATTTTAGATACAGGATGTTTGTCAAATGTGTGATTTGTAAATATTTTCTTCCGGTCTGTAGTTTGTCTTTTCATTCTCTGAATGTCTTTTGCAGGACAAATACTTTAAATTTTTATGAAGCTTAATTTATCCATTTGTTTTCTCTAATGCATGAGGCATTTGGTGTAATGTCTAAGAATTCTTTGCCTAATCTCAGGTCACAAATGTTTTTTCTACATTGTCTTCTGAATGTTTTAAAATTTTACCTTTTACATTTAGATCTATGAACCAATTTGAATTCATTTTTATAAAGTTGTGAGGCTGAAGTTCAAGTTCACTATTTTTGCATATGGGTGTTCAATTGTACCATTCATTGAAAAGGCTATCTTTTCCTCCACTGAATTGCCATTGCTCCTAAATCTAAGGGCCCAAGAATCAGGAAAGAGCGCCAGAGTGTTAGGACAGGAGAAAATGGATGGCCCCACTCAAGCAGAGAGAGAACAAATTCACCCTTCTTCTGCCTTCTTGTTTTACTTTGGCCTGAAGGGGTTGGATGATGCTCACCCCACCCACACTGAGTGAGGCCATCCTCTCTACTCAGTTCACCAGTTCAAATGCTAATTTCTTCTGGAAACAGACATACCTATAAATATTTTCAACAGCTATCTGGGCATACTTTAGCCCAGTCACGTTGGCACAGAAAATTAACCCATATGCTGTGTTTTCTTCTGGTGCCACCAGAGCTTCCTAGGCTTTTGACTCAATTTCCTAAAGACCCCAAGTTTCCAAAGTTCTAAGATGGTCTGTGGCAAAACAAAGGAGATGCTTTTCTTGTATTTCCCTGACAGAGGAATCCCAAGAAGCTTTTTCTTGTTCCACAAAGTTCCATAAAGAGTTTAGTAAACAGCTCCTCTGTTTTTATGCTCCACTTAGTTTTTGGTCTAAAGTTCAGTGGAGGCTAGGATGGGAGACATTTCTACTGATGAATACCAAACTTTAGAATTTTTCCTCCTTTATAATAATTTTTATTATTTGATCAGATTGATTACCTCTGGATCCTTCTTCCCTGAGAATGTTTTCTTCCTGAAAGCTCTCCCATTTCCCTGCAAAAGGACATATGTTGAGTCCATCCCACCATATTCCCAGACATGCCAGAAGATTTCAAAGTACCCATGCCGTTAGGTTTCTGGCAAATCCCTCCCGTCAGTTTGCCAATTATTTTGGACTTCCCCTCAAATTTAAGCTTATAACATAATGACTGAAGCATCTCTGGGAAGAAATTATTTTTTTTAATTTTTTTATTTATTTATGATAGAGAGAGAGAGAGAGAGAGAGAGAGAGAGAGAGAGAGAGAGAGAGAGATTGGCAGAGGGAGAAGCAGGCTCCATGCACCGGGAGCCCGACGTGGGATTCGATCCTGGGTCTCCAGGATCGCGCCCTGGGCCAAAGGCAGGCGCCAAACCGCTGTGCCACCCAAGGATCCTGGGAAGAAATTATTAATACTATCAACTCTATAGGCAAGAAGGCTAAGCTTTCAACTCATTAAGTAATTTGCCCAACAGATTCCTAGATTTAGGATTGAAATACAGATTTTGTGACCCCAAATACTATTATTCTTTCCAACAAACTATAGACAGAAACTTAGAAAGCATCCCTGGTGATCATCTGCCAACCTGTCTACCAATGCCAGGGCATTCCATCAATCATTCAAGCTCCCCCTTGTATGCTGATATACAGTAAAGGCAGGGCAGGTTGGGAATGCTTGTCCAGGTTGTCAATGAATTTTTACCTAGCAAAGAAATTAAAGTTAGAGACATTGTAGCCATGAAGAACCCTATTTGAATTCTCCTTCATCCACTTAAGGTACATTTCTTAAACTTGCTAAGCCTCACTTTCCTACGTACAAAATAGAGATAATAAGAATAGCCCCACAGAATTGTTAGAGAAAAAGAAGTCACCATTGTCAAGTGTTTAGTACTGTCCCCAAAATGTAATGCTTCCTCAAGAAACAACTGTTACCGATTAATTCATTAGTATTACGATATTTTGAACATATAGGTAATATTAAGTACATATTTGAATATATAAGAAATTATTTTCAATATATCATCTTTTTAACGGGCAAGAACACATTATCATAGGTAATAAATTTCTACAGTTCAAATGGTCTCCAACTTTTGCAGTTAAACTAATTTTGAAGATGGCACTCAGGCTAGCACCAAATGGGACCACAGAGTAGGGTTCAGGAAATGAGACATAAGGAAGAAAATTTCCTCAAAGAAATGAATTAAAATCTGGTTAGGATTTATGCTATTCAGAGTGTACTGGAAATGGTAGAGTATTAAATTTCAGCCATCTTTACTCCAAAGAAATATATAAGGCAAAAGTTAATTTAAGATATGTTTCCATTTCAAGGATTATTTTTAAAGTTTCATTACTAGCATTTTCACTGTCTTTGCTGGTGGGAGGTAAAAAAAAAAATCCCAAACCAAAACAAAAAAAAATTAAACACATCAGCCTTGTCCCCCATATTCAGTTGCTTACTCTTTTTTGGTAAATGCTACAAATGAAGGTTTTCCCCAAGGCACATTTTCTTTTTCTTATTTTCTGGAAAGAAAACTGACATATTAAGAACCAAAATGTCACTTTTATCGATAGTCATGTTTGGATCCCATAAGTATTATAAGAAGACGATGTTGAAAAATGAACCTGAAAAGAATTTATCAGGTGCACTTATTGTGTAGTGAACAATCTGGTGAAATTAGATAAATATAAAATAGAGAATTAATGGTCTAGTTAAGACATAACTGAAACACATAAAGCAACAATAAGAAAAGCAGTTTCATAATTAAGCACTGAAAGTAATACATAAAAGTAATACTGAACAATGGGTCAGATCTCCATGAAGCTAACTTGAAGAGACAGAACAATTCCCTGACCAAGTATAGCAAAACACATTCCATCATGTTATGTTTCTAAAGAGAGAAGATATAAATCCAAAAAGACAGTCTGTCAGATTAGAGAAGTCTGAAAGGGAGCAACTGGTTGCAGATCAGGCAATAATACCAAATGGATAACACATACATTTGCAATTATGACATTTTATCATGTTTATTTCTGTATCCTCAGTGCGAAGTGCTATGCTTGACTGTGTGTAGATGCTTGTTCCAGATACTTTAGAAAGCTCTAAGGGTATAGTGCTGCTGTACATGAGAGATAAATCCCAAACTCTCATGGAATTGATATAAATAAAGAATATACCAGATAATGATGAAACCATGAAGGGTCATGTTATAAAGAAAAACTCAGGAGAGGAGGATGATCAGGGTTCATCTCTCATCAGGTGACAGACATGTCAGCAGAGGCTTGAATGACAGAAGCCAGCCAACTAAGGATCTGGACAGGTGCTATGGGCAGAGAGAATGGCTAATGCAAAAGCCCTACCTGGGAAAGAGTTTGGTGTGGTGGTAGAACAGAAAGAAAGCCAGTGTGGATTTAATATAGAAAGCTAGGAGTGATACAATGGAGTAGGAAACACAACAGGAATGATATTATTTAGATACTTTTAAGCTGAAGTAAATTATCCTAAGTGTGATAAAGCATTGGGCACTGGGCAAGGCCCTAATATTATTCATAATTTTTAAAAGATTGCTCTGGCTGATATGTGGAGAATTAATTATAGATGGGCAGAGGAGAGGTAATTGCAGTGGTCAAAGGGAAAGTTGATGGTAACCTGGACAAGGATGAAAGGTTGTTGGATAAATGAGTAATTAATGTGTACTGGTACTCAGATACATAAAAGGGAGAAAGAATCAAAGACAATGAGAAGTTGTGTGACAGACACTTGAAAGCTTCTGTGCAAGATATAGAGTCACAAAAATTGGAAGAGTGAGTATCATCAGGAAAGGGGTAAATCCTTTTTGGGCGGTATGAAGACCAAAGTGGTGATAAAATATGTTCTGATGTGAGACTGAAACTAATAAAAACTAGGAAAAAATAGAAAAAAAAATAGAAAAAATAGAAATGGTTACTTATGAATTATTCTAATAAATATGATATTAAAATCAAAAGTGTAAAGGGTCAAGAGTGGAACGTGAAATATCCTTAAGAATACTTTTAGATCATTTAATAAAAATGTTATTTTTCACTTAAAGCCACAGTCTCACTGTCTAGCAGTGGGAGCTGGAGGTATGTAAGCCAGGGGTGCCAAGGTGACCTTCAAAACATGGCCTGTCATTCATTGACTTGTCACAATTTACCCTAGTCTGAGAGACCATAGGATCATATCACTCCCCAATTTACATCAAAGATGTCACGTGTTGTGTCTAATCCCCCTCCATGAGGCATTAAGTTCTTTAATACCTAGTTTTATATTTCATTCATTTTTTTTTACATGCTCTGAATTTTCCTCCCATGGCTGTGCATACATAAGCAAATAAGAAATAATTGTTAACTTACACAAATACAATCTATTTAAAACTTGTTTACTCACCTTTACATTGTGAGCATATCTCTTTCTCTGTATCACAGTATAAGAAAACTACATGCCTTCTATTTCCCTACTTCCCCAAAGCTCTTGCTCTCTTTTTTTTAAAAAAAAAATTATTTGAGTATAGTTGATACATAGTGTTATATTACTTTCAGATGTACACCATACTGATTCATGGTCAGTATGAATATTATACCATGCTCACAAGTGTAGCTATCATCTGTCACTGTACAGTACTATTATGATACCTTTGACTATATACCCTATGCCGTGTCTTTATTCCCATGATTTATTCATCCCATAATTGGAAGCTTACACTCCCCACTCCTCTTTGCCCATTGTGCCCATCACCCCACCCACTTCCCTCTGGCACTTGCCCTCTTTGTATGGATAGTCTTCACTGGGGTATTGTTGCAAACCTGGGCTATTTTCCACCTGATTTGCATGGCTAAAGAGAATCATATGAGAAAATGTGAGATCTGTAAAGATCCTGAAGAGCTGAGCCTGAACAACACAGAAAAAGAATTCAAGTTCTGCCTTCTTAAAGGCAGATCCCAAGAGAAGGTAAAAAAAAAAAAAAAATCATGCCAAATCAAGCAATACTAATAAGAAAAAAAGTCAAAGATGCTACAAATATATAACAGTGAACGCAAAATCTGAGGGACTCTAAGACTTGAGTCTGAACTTGGGACCAAGGTTTGTCTTGTGATTACTCCAGGAACAAATAAATTCAAGAAATTATCAGAAATCTCTCCACTGGTAGTTAGAAGTAGATCTAAAAATAAGATACTAGTAGAGACATCCAATAACCCACAAAATTCAGAGATCCAGGTGCCAAATGGAAGTGATCACCAAAATGTCATCCAAAAGCACAAGCAAAAGCATTAGACCTCCAAATAAGCCATTTTTGCTTCATGGATGCATCTATATTCACCTCATTCATTCCTGGCTCATGCTTCCCTAGAGGAACTTTCCATGTGAGATGGAGAAAAGCCTACTCCTCCCTCTTTACAGATGTGGCTTCAGTCAGAGAGGATGTTATGCTTACTTCCTCCTGAACTTGATGCCCAAGGGTTCATGTGAAAATCAGCCCCATCAATAAACCTTGATTTCATGGTCATATGCCTGCCATTAGATGATGTGTTAGACACTGCACTCTTATTCTGTTATAAGATGCGTTTCCCTCAGCTGGGATTTGGCTCACCTTTTTCCATTTCTCCACTCTAGGAGCAGCTTATCTCTCAAATAAAACAAATAATACTGTCAGAAAGTTTATCCTAATAATTAGCTTGAATTTACTGCTCTAAAAGTATTAAATCTTTCTCCTTCATAGGCATTGGGAACTTTAAAGCATTCATGCATCATTACCCACATCCCTTCTGAATTATGGTTTAACCAGGCAGAGTCAAGTCTCTCATTGTTTTTTCAACCCTGTTCACAATCCTTCAAATCCCTCCCTCTTTTCTATACATTCTCTATCAGTCACCAGCATCTCTGTTGCATTGAGGTACCTGATGTTTAAACCTCTCAGATGCAGGCCTTATTGGAAGGTCCCTATTTTTTCCTTCTGAAAATTTAGCAATGTCTCTACTGATGCATCAAATGTTGACTTGTTTTCTATCTGATGTAATCCATAGATGGTTTCCATAACCCAACTTTCTTGTGGATAAACAGAAAAAAGGGAAGTCAGCTAAACTGCAAAGCATGAGAGGACGAATTTCTGATAGCCTTCTCTCTTTTCCAATTTTGTATTTCTTCATTTATGAAGTGAGGTTCATATCTATTTATATCTGTAGCTTTGGAATATTCCTAACACTCTTCCTTGAACAATGCAATTGATGTACTTTGCTTGGTTCTTTAAATTTAGGCAGTGTCAGTTGACATGGCCAAGCTGAGTTTTGTCTTCAAGACTAAGCCATACTGATTGGGAAAGACACTTGATAGTTTATCAGTTCACCAGTATTCTTGAGATTCTAACAACTGTGACTTTTGCCACTTAAAACATATCCCTTATTTCTCAGAGCTCATCCGACTGATTGGCAGCACTGTGACATTATCCTTTAGTTTGGCTTTGCTTGCCAGAAGCTCTCATGTTATTTACACTATATAATCACTAATTTAAAAATTACGGTCAGAGATGACACAGAAGAATTTGAATTCTGTAGCAGCGACTATAGTCATTAATTTAGATCTTTAGTTGTTTCTCTTGGAATTCCTTTAGTTCTAAATATTCTAACCAAAACCTTAAAAACAAAGAAAAAATATGCCCTGTGGTCTTCTTGCTTACCAACAGATAAATGTTCATTTTAAAAGTGTAACTTGAAAAATAGCTACCAAGCCAACAGTGGAATGCAATCTAAACATTCAAGGAAAATAAAATCTGAGTACGACAAGCTTGTTATTTGAGACTGTGAGAACCTAGACAGTGCCAAATGTGAGATTCTTACTAACCCTTACCACATACCTGACATCAGAACAAGTCACTCAGAAAGAGTCTAGCCAACACCATGACTTTCTCTAAACATTTCCTCCAAACGTCCTTTAGTGGAAGTTTAAATTTCACATCTTCAGGCTAAAATGAAATTCCTTAAGTCTTTCCTTGCATGACTTGTTTTGAAACACAATAAGCTTTCTCCTGATTGACCAAAATTATTATGCCTGTATGAAGTTTCCAAGATTTAAATTGGGAATAAATCTTAGCAGGATAAAATGTCTGGCACTGTTTCTTTGCTGGGTATAAAGAAGTGTGGGTGGGGAAAGCTCTTAGAAGACTGTACAGGGAATTCAGTGTTTTGGACACTGACTGCCTCCCCACCTTCTGAATACTTCCATCATCACTAACTTCAGATCACTAAAACTTGAGCAATTCCTGAGCATTCCTGCCCCCAGCTAGCAGGGACATTTCATTGCCTTCATGCTTCAAGAGCTTTTTTCCCATTCCCAGATATTTCCTATATTTTCTTCTAAGTTATTTTTTTCTAATGGTTCCTTTAAAAAAACATTAACTTTCCAATGCATCTAGCATTTGTTTGCTGTATGATGTAAGGTGAGAATCTAATTTGTTTTTTCTCTAAATAGTCCATTTCAACACCATACTACTTCTAATTGAATAGTATTTTTATTTTATAGGTATAGAGGTTAAAAAAAATCAATAATTGGGTAATCAGATTTCCAAGTGACCTACTAACTTATGTCAATCAAAGCCTTGATTAACAAAATAATCCAAACAACTACCTATTGATACAAAAATGGTTGAGGAAACAGTTATGTAAGCCCCTTACAAAGTATAGAGTGTTAACATGACCGTGAAATAGTTTTAAAAACAGGAAAGTCCTATTTATCCTCCTCTCCATTAAATAAATATGCTTCTTACCCCTATTTATATTTCTACAACCTTAAACCTTCCACCCTCTGCTTTCCATAGGCTAAAACTCTCCTCAGACCTCTGTTTTTCATGTACCAGAGCTTTGTTTCCTCTTAAAGTTCTCTGAGGAGAACATTTACCTCATGTTGTTCTAACCCTTCTGTGATGGAGGGAGATGGCTTTGGAGGTGGACAAACTCGGATTCAGATATTGGCTTAATTACTCAGTCATTGATGGCTTTGGATAAATTACATGAGCACCCTGAACCATGCTTTCCATATCTGTCCAGTGGGGAATCTCAGAGACATAAGATCAACCCTAATGTAAATACACTGCTTTATAATAGAAAGCCGATTGTTTTCCTGTTGTGTGATTTTGCTTGGTCTGCAGGCTGCAGACTCTTGAGATAGACTGACAACAGAGTTAGAGAATAAACACAAATTACTCAGAGATCCTGCAATTGGAGGTGGATACGGTTTGGGGTTATTCATCTTTGGAGAGAAGATGAATGTACTTCCACTATGGAATATTTGAAGTTTGTTAGCTAAAGCATTACTGAAAGTTAATATATAGAAATAAAAATGTAGATATCTGGATAGCTGAAGGCATGGAGTATATATAAATTTGTTTTTATTTTTGTTTTCATATAGTAACTCCATTATTTTCTAACAGGGCTTTCCACAGTTTGATGGAACAGTATGAAAAATACTCTGTGCTCTCCAGCTGAAGATAAGCAAAGAATCTAAATCAGGCTTTATTTTATTTTATTCCAATGTAGTCAACACATAGTGTTATATTAATAAATTAGACTATTTGGAGGGCTCCTAGGTGGCTCAGTTAAGCGTATGCCTTCGGCTGGGGTCATGATGCCAGCATTCTGGAATAGAGCCCTGCACTGGATGACAGGAAGCCTGCTTCTCCCTCTCCCTCCACCTGCTTGTGCTTTCTCTCTGTCAAATAAATAAATGAAATCTTTAAAAAAAATTAGGCTATTTGAAACTAAATTTTCTAGAGTTTAATCTTAAACACACTGACAAAGGATAAAAACTGAATATTAAGCATCAAGGGGCCAGGATGCTAGGAGAACCAACCATCCTTTCCTGCTACATGAATGTCTAGAGCTATGCCAGTTTCTGATCTTCCCTAGCCTGGTTCTGCAGCTTTCCCTTTGATTCACAGACTTCCCTATATTCTCCCAATGAATTCAAGTTAGCCAGAGTCTGTTTCTATAACTTGCAACAAAGAACCTGAACTAATAGAACCCTTACATGATAAAAGTGGAAGCTGAAGCTTCAGAAGCTAAGGAACTTGCAGGAGGTTTTCGTAGCTAGTATGTGTTAGTTCCAGGATATGAACCTAGACAGTTTAATTTTAGAATTAGCTTCCTTCTGCCACTGGCTCTTGCCACACATGCCATTCTTGATCTCTTGAGATCACTGGGCTTTAGGAAGCTCCCCTTATCCTTCAGGGAAGTTTACTGGTGCCAGGGTTAGAAAAACAACAATAACAAGCAAGGAAACAAATGACATCACTAAGAAAACTCTCTCTGTCTGGTCGTAGCACATATTTTCATATTTACATACTGTTTCCCATGCCTTTTGAGTTTAAGAAGCTTGTGTTTGATTTTTAGCCACAGCAGGTCCTTTCTTCCTGCTTCTGAAGCCTGAATTGAGAAGTCATAAAGCCAACCACACTCAGTAGTAGCTACATCTGTTAACTCCCCTCTCACACCTGTCAGTGAAAAAAAGCCTACTCCTATCTGAACCAATTTATGTACATCCCAGCTAAGTGAATCCATTCTCTTGTCTTAGTTAATCCATTCATTCAATAATTACTGGACACCTGCACTATGGGAGCCACCTTGCTGCTTATCCAATTGCCATCTGCTTTCCTAGGAATACTCTCCTTTTCTGTAGCTCTCTCTCAGCTGGATGCTTTTCTAAAGTTCATGGTTCTTCTATCTTACAACCAAAAACAAATCCCTCAGTCTAATGTTCTTCTCCAGCTAGTGACCTTTCTCTTTCTTCTTCTTCACAATATTTTTCAAGTTTGGGTTTTCACTTTATTTAAAATTGATTCTTGACTTTTCTCTTATGTGAATTATAACAATTCCACGTCCATTTATTAGATAACTTCTCCTTTCTAATGTAAATTGTCATGCCACCTCTATCATATATCAAAATTCCATATACTAGTGAGCTAATATGAGCTAATTTGTGCTAGTGGTCAGTGAGTCCATCCCTACACCATATATTTATAACTTTAAAATAGCTTCCTAGTCTTTATATTTAGGGCCACAAATCTCTTCTCCCATTTTCCATCTTCAGAAATGAATTAGCTATTCTCTTTCTTTTGCTACTCTACATAAATTTAAAAATTAACCTGACAAAAGAATACTATTGGGATTAACTTTGTTCTTTGAGAATACAAAGCCTATTTATCTATAATTATTATACACATATTTTATTGGGGGTTATTCTATCACTATTGATCACACATTTATCACCAGTTCCTTAGGACAATTTTCTAGATAGCAAACTGTTGAGTAGAATATCTTCTCTTCCCTATCAAACATTGTTATAAAATTTTTTAAATATACAAAATAGGTTGAAAGAATAATAAAATACATTCCAGGTATCAAACATCTAGATGGAACAACTATTAACATTTTGCCATTTCAAAGATGCAGATATTGTGACACTTCTAAAAATTAAGATATCCCTACAATCACTTAAAAATAAGGAATTTGGGAAGCCCGGGGGTGGGGGCGGTGCTCAGCTCAGTTTAGTGCCGCCTTTGGCCCAGGGCGTGGTCCTGGAGACCTGAGATCGAGTCCTACGTCGGGCTCCCTGTATGGAACATGCTTCTCCCTCTACCTCTCTCTCTCTCTGTCGTGTGTGTGTGTGTGTGTGTGTGTCTCTCATGAATAAATTTAAAAAATCTTTAAAAAAATAAGGAAATTTTTCTTTATAACATAATACTATTATTACCTTACATAAAATTAACCATATATCTCTAATATAATATCAGTCCATATTTAAATATCCCTCAATTGTCCACAAAATATCTTAATTAGCTGGGAGGTTTTTAATGAAAAAGATCCAGTTAAAGCTTACCCATCTTATTTGGTTGCATATCTTTTTAGCTTCTCTGAGAACAGTCTCAAAACTTCCTTTTTAAAAAATAACATCAAATTTTCAAAAGACTGGGCCAGTTGTCTTGTAGAACTCGTGTAATCTGAATTTGCCTGACTGATTGCTTCCATCTGGATGTCAATTAACTTGCTTCTTTTATCTCCTATATTGCTGTAAACTGGAAGTCTAGTTTAAAGGAATAATTAGCTTCAGGTCAAACATTTTCAATAAGAATACTTTATAGGGAATGCTATTCACTTCATATTATGTTACATCAGGTGGCATATAAAATCAAATGTCTTACTATTGGTGATTGCAAATTTGAGCACTTGATGAAGAGGGTAAGAGATCTTTCCATTGTAAAGTCATGTCTGTTTCCATCCTTTCAGTTAGAAAGTTAAATGTGAGAAGATAGTTTGACTTCACATGAATATATCCTTCTTCTTTTCAGCTTTATTGAGGTATAATTGACAAATAAAATTGTAAGGTACTTAAAGTGTACAACATAAAGATTTGTTTTATATATACATGGTGAAAGGAATTCCACCATTAAGTCACTTAACACGTCCATTACTTCACATATTTACTTTTGTGTATGTGTGTGTGAAAACAGAAGTTCTACTCTTAGAAAATTTCAATTAAACAACATAGTATTATTGACTCTAGTCACCATATTATACATTATTAGATCCTCAGACTTGATTAATCTTAAAATTCAAAGTTTGTTCCCTTTAACCAGGCTCTCCCTGTATTTCCCACCCCTAGCCCCTAGCGACAACTATTCTACTCTATTTTTATGATTTCAAGTTTGTTTTTTTTTTTAGATTCCACATATAAATGATACCAACCAGTATTTGTCTTTACCTGTCTGGTTTATTTCACTTAGCATAGTTTCATCCATGGAACTATATCACTTAGTTTCGTCCACGCTGCTGCAAATGGCAGCACTTCTTTTTTAAAGGCTGAATATTTTTCCATGTGTACATATACATACCACATTTTCTTTATTTGTTCATCTATTGACAGATACTTACGTTGTTTTTATACCTTGGCTATTATGAATAATGCCGCAATAAACATGAGAGTACAGATATCTCTTCCAGATAGTGATTTCATTTCTTTTGGACCTGTATCCTGAAGTGGGACTGCTGGATCATATGGTATTTCTATTTTTACTTTCCTGAGAAACCTCCCTACTGCTTTCCACAGTGGCTGCACCAATTTATTTATTTTTTAAAAGATTTTATTTATTTATTCATGAGAGACACAGAGAGAGGCAGAGACACAGGAGGAGGGAGAAGCAGGCTCCATGCAGCGAGCCCAATGTGGGACTCGATCCCGGGTCTCCAGAATCATGCCCTGGGCTGAAGGTGGTGCTAAACCATTGAACCAC
The DNA here is from genome assembly GCF_905146905.1 of Nyctereutes procyonoides. Taxonomy (NCBI): domain Eukaryota; kingdom Metazoa; phylum Chordata; class Mammalia; order Carnivora; family Canidae; genus Nyctereutes; species Nyctereutes procyonoides. Next base: position 819,170 of record NW_026575044.1, read on the forward strand.
CCAGGCTTCCCTGGCTGCACCAATTTATATTCCCACCAGCAGTGCATAAGCATTTCTTTTATCTAGGTCCTCACTAGCATTTGTTATCTCTTGTCTTTTGATAATAGACATCCTAACAGGTATGAGGTGATATCTCACTATAATTTTGATTTGCATTTGCAGTAGCTTTTCATGTACCTGTGGGCCATTTGTATGTCTTCTATTCAGGTCCTTTGTCCATTTTTAAATTGGGCTATTTGTGGGGTTTTTTGCTATTAGATTGTAGGAATTCCATGTATGTTTTGGATATTAAACCCTTATTGGATATGAGGTTTGCAAATATTTTCTTCCATCCTATAGGTTGCCTTTTCATTTTGTTGGTAATTTCTTTTGTTGTGCAGAAATTTTAAAATTTGATGTAATCTAACTTGTTTATTTTGCTTTTGTTGCCTTGGCTTTTGGTGTCAAATCCAAAAACTCATTTCCAAGTTGAATGATAAGGAGATTATTTCCTCTATTTATTTCTAGGAGTCTTATGGTTTCAGGTCTTAATATTCAAGTCTTTAAACCATTTTGATTTTTGTGTATGGTATGATAGTGGAATACAGTTTTATTCTTTTGCATGTGGCTATTCAGTTTTCCCAACATCATTTATTGAAGAAACTATTCTTTCTCTCTTGTATATTCTTAGCTCCTTTGTCAAAAATTAGTTGATCATATATGCATGGATTTATTTCTGTTCCATTGATCTGTCTGTTTCTTTTTTAAAACTTTGATTTATTTTTTAAATATATGTCTATTTCTATGCCAATACCAAATTATGTTATCTTTCATTCTATTAATGCAATGTGTCACATTTATTGATTTGCAAATGTTAAACCATCCTTGCACCCCTAGAATAAATCCCACTTGATCATGGTGTATATCCTTTCACTGAATCCAGTTCACTAATATTTTGTTGAGGATCTTTGATCTATCTTCATGAGGGGTATTGGCTTATAATTTTTTTATCTTGAAAATGTCCTTGCCTGGTTTTGGTGTCAGGGTAGTAGTGAACTTATGAGTTTGGAAGTGTTCCTTCTATGTTTTGGGGCGGGGAGGAATTTGTGAAAGATTGATGCTGATTCTTCTTTAAATGGTAGAATTCATCATGAAACCATCAGGTCCTGGACTTTTTGCTGGGAAGTTTTTCATTCCTGATTTAATCTCCTTAAAAGTAGTTAGTCCATTCAGGTTTCCTGTTTCTTCATGATTCAGGTTCCTCAAATTTCCAGGAATTTATCCATTTCTTCTTGGTTATCTAATTTGCTGGTGTATAACTGTTCATAGTAGTCTCTCATGACCCTTTGTATTTGTGTGGTATCACTTGTAATATCCCTTGTCTACTCTTTCATTTCTGATTTTATTGATTTGCATCTTCTCTCTTTTCTTAGCTTAGCTGACAGCTTGTCAATTCTGGTTAGGTTTTTAAAAATTGATTCTTACTGTCATTGATCTCTTCTACTGTCTTTTTAGTCTCTATTTCATTCGTTTCCACTCTGACCTTTGTTATTTCCTTCTTTCTACTAAATTCGACCTTCTTTATAAATTTTTCACTTAAGTCTATTTTGTCTGATATAAGTATATCTGGTATAAGTATAGCTACCCCTGCTTTTTTAAAATTTTTATTTACATGGAATATCTTTTTCCATCCCTTCACTTTCAGTCTTTATGTTTCCTCAAAGCTGAAGTGAGTTTTTGTAGGCAGCATAAAGTTGAGTCTTTTTTTTTCCTTTTTTTTTTTAAATCTATTCAAGCACTCTAGGGCTTAGATTGGAAAATTTGGCCTTTTACAATTTAATTATTGATAAATACCGGTTTACTTTTGCCACTTAATTATTTTCTGACTTTTCTTTTAATAATTCTTTGTTCATTTGTTTCTCTCTTGCTTTCTTCCTTTGTAATTTGATGATTTTCTGTAGTGTATGCTTTGATTACTCTCTCTTTCTGTTTTGTATGTCTACTATATATTTTTTGCTTTGTGGTTACAATGAAGCCTTACATAAAACATTTTATACAGCCTATTTAAAATTGATAATAACCTCAAATGTATACAAAAGCTCTATAGTTTTACACAACCAATATTTTATATTTTATGTTTTGATGTCATAGTTTACATTGTTTTACACTGTATATCCATTATTGTAGCTATAATTATTTTTAATAACTAATACTAGAGTTTAGTAATACTAGTGTTTAATAATACTAGAGTTATAAGTTATTTATCCATCTACAATGTTAGAGTATTTTGAGTTTAACTATATATTTATTTTTACTATATTTATTTTTATTTTTAACTATATATTTATTTTATTATTTTATGCTTTCAATGTTTTTATATTGTTAATTAATATCCTTTGTTTCAGCTTGAAAAACTCTCTTTAACACTTCTTGTAAGGCCAGCCTAATAGCAATGTTTTTCCTCAGATTTTATCTATAGAACTCTTCATCCCTCCAATTCTAAACAGCTTTGCCAAGTAGTTGACAGTTTTTTTCTTTAACCTTTTTTTCAACATTTGTTTTTATTTAAGTTCGATTTGCCAACATATAGTATAACACACAGTGCTCATCCCATCAAGTGCCCTCCTCAGTGCCCGTCATCCAGTTACCACAACCCCCCACCACCTCTCCTTCCACAACTCTTTGTTTGTCTCCCAGAGGTAAGAGTCTCTCATGGTTTGTCTCCCTCTTTAATTTTTCCCACTCAGTTCCCCTCCTTTCCCTTATCATCCCTTTCACTATTTCTTATATTCCACATATGAGTGAAACTATATGATGATTGTCCTTCTCTGATTGACTTATTTCATTCAACATAATACCCTCCAGTTCCATCCACGTCGAAGCAAATGGTGCATATTCATCCTTTCTGATGGCTGAGTAATATTCCATTATATATATATATATATATATATATATATATATATATTATTCCATTATACACACACACACACATCACATTTTCTTTATCCATTCATTTATTGAAGGACATCATAGCTCCTTCCACAGTTTGGCAATTGTGGACATTGTTCCTATGAACATTGGGATGCAGGTGTCCCAGCATTTCACTATATCTTTCAGCAGTTTGAACCTATCATCCCACTCTTCTGACCTGCAAAGATTCTGCTGAAAAATCTGCTGAACATATTAGTGGTTCCCTCATATGTACCAAATTGCTTTTTTCTTGCTTTTTTAAAGATTTTCTCCTTGTCTTTAGGTTTTGATAATAATCACAGCATATTTTAGTGTGAATCTCTTTGAATCAATCTTATATAATATTCTTTGGACTTCCTAGATCTGGGTGTATATTTTTTTCCCTCAAGTTAGGGAAATTTTATGCTACTTCCCAGTTTTTTTTTTTTTAAAGATTGTATTTATTTATTCATGAGAGACACACACACACAGAGAGAGAGAGGCAGATGGAGAAGCAGGCTCCCTGCAGGGAGCCCCACGCGGGGCCTCCATCCTGGGTCTCCAGAATCATGCCCTGGGCTGAAGGTGGCGCTAAACCACTGAGCCACCAGGGCTGCCCTACTCCCCAGTTCTTGAAACTCTTTCCTTATATTCTTTGACACAGAATCTCCCAGTTTTGCTTTTATCTTGTTGTCGTGAACTTCCTTTTATCTACTCTAGAGAGTTCTTTTCTAAATCTGAATCCTTGCTCATCCTGATCATGTTCTCTTCCTTTAATTGCTTCACTTTTCATTGCTATGCTAATGATTCTTAGTTTTCTAAGCCAAGATCTCTTAACCCAAATTTCAAATTATGTACCTAACTGCCTACTTGAACATTTCTATTTTATCTTCCAAAGACACCTCAAACTCATGAATCCGAACTAAATTCATTAATTCAGTACTTTCTAAGCTTTCATCCTTTGCAATCTTATTCATCCTCCTAAGCACTGCTATCAGTGATTTATTACCAACCATATAATTAGCCAAGTCCAAAACTTGGTGATCGATCATTCATGCTTCTTTCGCCTCTCTACTCCTTGGTGTCCTGATGATTCCAGTTTTTTGGTATCTGCTAATTCAGTCCACTGATTACAATTACTATTGCTATTACCTTAGTTCACGTCTTTATCATTTCTCACCTGGATTACATCACAACATTCTATCACCTACAAAAATTTTCTCCTTCCAATCTATTCATACTGTAGCCCAAGTAAATGTTCTAAAATATAACTAAAGCACATCCCTCACCGCTTAAAATTTAATGACTCAATATGTTCTCAGGGTAAGGTCTATACTCCTTAGCATGGCTTACACAGTCAATAACTTAACCTTTCTCTAATTCAATATTTTATCTCACTACTCTTTCATGTTATATTCTACATTCTAGTAATACCAAAATGTACACAATTATTATAAAAATTCCAGGACTTTGTTCATGTGTCCCACCATCTTCTCACATAGTTCACTCCCTATGACCTCTTAGGATTCATCTTAGATCTTCCTTCATCCCCGAAGGCCTTTCTTATCCCCTACTGCCTTAAGAATGAATTAGGGGCACTTCCCTTTAATTCCATTGTACCTGCTTCTTATCCCTTTCATAGAGATTTTCATACTGTAATTGTAATATGATTACTGGTTTTTATCATCTATTAGGTGGTGAGTTTATTTTTATTTTTTTGATGGTGAGGTTTTTTTTTTTTTTGAGAGAGGAGACATCTGCACCAGCTTATCACTAGCACTTGCACAGAACCTGGAATATGATAAACACTCCATGAATAACTGCTAAACAAGTAATTGCATGCAGACATATACAAATGAACGACTTATATTTAAACGTTTATTCCCAAGTTGTTAAGCTATCAACTGATATTTCCCTCCATTTATTACAAAATACATAAACTTCATTCTCAGGTGTGTATGACCCATAAAATGCACATGTTAATAAAATTCAAAGTTAACTTTATTATTTTAGCTCAAAAGGTTTTCAAGTTCCTTGAAGTAGAAGAGACATATTCTTTCCAAATGAAAGTGGAACTTTGTTAAGTTCTACTTTGTAGATGATAATAATAAGTAATACTTATTGAATACTAACCTGTGTCAGTGTTCTTCATAATTTACATGTAATAAATTATTGAATCCTCACAACCCAATAAAATTGTTACTATCCCATTTTATAGATGATCTGAGCCATAGTTAGATTTAATAACTTCCACAAAGTTATACAGCTAATAAGCAGAGCCAGGATTAGAAAGCTTTTGTATATGAATTATCTTGCCACTCTTTGATTTATCTTCCAATCATTGTTATATTAACATATATAAATGTGGATCTATTCCACCTAGACTCTTCACAATCAACTCAGAATTCATTTCAGCCTTTGAAACCAAAAGCATGAATGCTAATATCTATTACTATTACAAAGTAGAGTAATGCCTCCACCTGTGCACATTCTTTTCCATAAATTTGAGCATGCATGTATATAGCACTGAATTTCCTTCATAAGTCTCAGGATTGGCCATATAATTTGCAGGGACCAGTGCAAAATGAAAGTGCAGGACTCCCTGTTTTAAAATTACTAAGAATTTTAAGGTGTTGACAGCAGAGCATTAAACCAAGCATAGGACTTTTCTAAGTACAAGGCCCTTTGCAACTGCATAGGAAACTCACCTATGAAGCCAGCCTTGCTAACTCTCCTTCCTAAGAGGCAATGGGCAACTGATCTCTTATCTATACTTGACAATTACTTGACAACAATATTGCTTAGCTTTTCTGTATGTAGGACTAAAAATTCTATCCTCAATTTTAAAACAACACCTTTAAGTTGTTTAAGATATTAGGGACACTTGGCTGGTTCAGTTGGTAGAGCATGTGACTCTTGATCTTGGGATCCAGCCCCATGTTAGGTGTAGAGATTACTAAAAAATAAATAAACTTTAAAATAGTATTCCTCGTTACCATTATCACATCACAGAACTTTTATAATCAAATTGGGAATCTAGTACATATAAAGTATCACTGCATTTTACCTAATAAAATACCTTCTTCACAACTCTGTATGATAGAAATAAGGGCTCCTATTTTATAGATAGAGAGATGGAGAGAGAATAACTTCTATAAGATCACTTATGAAAAAAAATCACTTATGAATAAATTTCAGGAGCTACTAGTTAAGCCTAGAGCCACCTGCCTCCACAGCCTTCAGTTTTTCCATTATATCATGCTACTTTTTTTTTTTTGTGGTGATGGAAAAAACACAAAGTCATGAACTAAAGAGTTGGATTGTGAGACATTTAGTTTTTGCCCTAAGCAAATAAAACCTTACTCTTAGTTTTTCTATATGTTTCCCCTGTTTATCCCAGATCATTTAACCATAGGCATGTGTGAACAAGACAATATATGATTTTTAAAAAGAACAAGGCTATCTTCTGAGCTTTGGTGAGATCCCCTACTGGGAGTGCTGTCATGGTCACTCTCAAGTATCAGGGGCAGATGCAGTCTATTAGGAATTACAAGACCAGCTGTTGTTTTATATCATTAGACTTTTGAAACCAACTGGGAAAAATCTCCTTCTGCCAAGAGGCAAGTCTCCAGGCTCTGCAACAAATATCAATTCCAATTTGGTTGAAGTTGTACAGGGTTGGTTTTGGGTTTTGGGTTTTTGTTTTTGTTTTTTTTTTTTCCAGTTTCTCATGGTTCCAAAAGTGATTCTCTGCACATTGGTTGGAGCTTAACCTGAAGTATGTCATATTTTCCATCTAGATTGAAGAAGATGTGCATTTATTTTTGCTTTCTAAAACGGAGTTGGGGCACACATTTTCCATTTCGATTGAAGATGTGCATTTATTTATACCTGCTAAACCAGAGCTGAGGCATAATGCTTGTTGGGACTTTGAGCTCAGAACTGTACATAATTTGTAGAATCAATCATCTTACCTTAGACAATGGAAAAAGGATTATAATTTGTTTTTCTCTCTTGTGAACAGTTACATTGTCCAGTCAATTATTAGCCATCCAGAAATTCACAAGTGGTTCTCCTTGGCAAAATCTGATTTTGGGTTTGACAGCAATCCTGATGATTTCATAGCATTTTAGAATCATGAAGTGTTAACATTGGAAAGGATTTGGAGATCACATAATCCAAATACCTCATTTTACAGATGAGGACATTGATGTTCAAAGATGTTTCAAGGTGGCTAAAGTCATAAAGCTAGCATATGAGCTGGTCCTGGAAATCAGAGCTTCTGATCCCAGTTTAGTTCTCTTTCCATTACTCTATGGCTGCCTCCTTTTACTTAATTGACATGTCAAATTTCATTTGCTCTTATTCTGCCAGCAGTTTCCAATTCCATAGGGAAGCATTTTGAATTAGGAACATTGAAACAAATCAAGTTTTATTGAGCATATATTTATTAATGTTTAAAAAAATATTTAACACAGCATTCAGCATAGCGCCTTATACATATGAAGCCTTCATATATATTTATTCAGTCAACAAATATATATTGAGCTCAAAAAAATGGATATTTATGAAGATGGAATTCATTGCTCATTTCTACTAAGATAAATAAGAGATGACTCCTGCCCTAAAGGAGCTTACAGCCCAGTGGGACATATATATGAACAATTAAGAATTGTTTAATTAATAATTATAAGCAAAAATATATTCAATGATAAAGGCACAATAAAAGCACTACAGAAAGATGAGCTTTTACAAAAAGCCTTATTGAGTAGATAGCATATGGAATCAAATAATGTTATCAGTAGAATCCAATGTGAGGAATAGCATTATAATAGTATTATAGGCTGAGAAAAAAGTATGGACGAAGGCACAGAAGCATGAAAAGTGACGTGATATTCTGAAATCATAGAAAGGGATAGGTTGCATAGCTCATGAGCAGGATATGGAGGTAGAAAGACAATTACTTCAGCTCTTGGTGGCTATTGAACAATAAGCACAGGAACGCAGATGTTCTCACGTAAACAATGGGTAATACTATCACGAAGGAATTAAGATGATCCAATATGTATATTTGAGGATAGTGTATATGTTGTAGGAAAACCAAGAGAAGAGAGATAATTAGTAAATAATTACAAATTTGACTCTACTCAGTGTAAATTAGATAATCCCACTGATTGTGTTTGATTATATCACTTTCTCATTTAAGATCCTAAAATAGCTCCCATTGGTAATCTTTAAAACCTAAAATCTTCAGCTCTTCACCAGATTCCTATCCCACATCATGAACAAAAACAAATGTAATAAAATCCTTGTTTGTACATTGGTACATTGTTTTAAAAGATACATTGTCCCATTTGATCCTCATAATTGTAGATAGGAAGAGGTTAATATTTTCATTTTATAGATGATAAAGGCTCGGAAAGACTAAGATCAACTTTCTGAGGGCCTATTTTGCAAATTATTCTAATCCTCCACTTCTCTAAGCTTACACATCTAGTAAATGGCAATGACTTCCCCAGTCCTTGACTTCCCTTCTCCCATGATATTGTCCTCCCTGACCTCAGCCACCTCCTTCCATGGTCATTCCGCAGACTTTGTCACTACCATTACCTGCAATATCTCCATCATTTTTCATTCTTATCCTATTTTTTCCACTTATTCTCATTGTCAATCCAACCTCAGTAATCTTTCGACCTCACTACAATTAATGACCCTACCTTTTTCTCACTGGATCTCATTCCTTTAATATCTCTTCCCTTCCTTTACATAGCATATATTTATAGCTAAGCAACAGAATCTCTCCATTATGTACATCCTTAATAACCTTGCCTTTCTCACTGTGTCAAAGCCACAGCCCATCAGCCAAATTATTCCATCAATTCCATGCCTGCACTCATACAGCTAAACATGGCTGGAAAAAAACACAAGCCACTTTGTCCGCTCTGACTTTGAGTCCATAACCACAAACCTCATGTGGGCCTTAACACTATCAGAAAATGATAGTATCCATACCTAGACCATCTACTGAGGTACTGTTGTAGATGCCTATCTAACACTCTCAGTTGATGAACTTGTGTCTGCTTTACTGAGAAAACTGAAGCAAACAAAAGAGAAAGTTTAGACTCCCATCATTACATCAACTTAACCTATCAGCATATGCAAGCACATACTTTGTCTTCCAGCCTGTTTCTAAACATAAACTCTCTCCTTGCTCCTACATAAGCCATGCTATCCATGAGCACAGAGTAGACTCCATCCCCTCTCATCTGCCTAAGGACATTAATCTAGAAGTTCTCCACTCTCACTCTTACAACATCAATTTTCCCATTTGTACAGGAAAATTCCAATCAGCATAAAAATACCTCATTATTTCTTCCATCTTAAAACCAAAAACAAAAATATTGCTTCATCTATCAACACTAGTACCATTCTTTTGCTTCCCTCTGCAGCACAGTGTTGTCTATATGCGGTGCTTCTGATTTCTCTCACATCTGAAATTCTTTTTAATCAAGCTATTACTTCTCCCTATTAAAAACAAGGACACTAATGGTTTCCCCATTACTAAGCCCAGTGGCCAGTTCTCAGGCTTCATCTTCCTTGTACCATCAACAATATTTGACTATTGATAACTTTTTTTCCACAACATTAACTTTTCTGTATTTTCTCCTTTCGAATTCTTTTGTTGATTTCTTCTAGTTTCTCTATCTCAATGTTGCAGAGCTCTAGAGTTCAGTCCTTTGTCTTTTTTCCTTTAACTACACTTATTTTTTCTGGTGATCTTACCCAAATGCAATTTGTATGCCAATGACTCCCACATTTATATCTTCAGCCCAGATTTCTCCCCTAGACTGCAGGTTTGTGTGTCTACTCACTCAATCTGACATCCTTACTTGAATGTCTACTAAGTTATCATGAATTCAACATGTTACAAACTAAACTCTTGATTTTCTTCGCTGCTCTCCCCAAATCTGTTTCCACTAAAGCATTATATGTCTCTATTAATGGAAATCCCATCCGCCATTTGTACAGGCCAAAACATTTGAACCATTCTTGACTTGTCTCTTCTTCCCACATCCTATATCTAATCCATCAGTAATTCTGTTTGTCTCTATCTTCAAAAATCTATCCAGAATCAAACCATTACTTATTATGTCTCCAACTACCATTTTAGTCTGAGGCACCATGATCCCTAGGCTTGATTATTGCAGTTGCCTTTTAAAAGATCTCCCTATTTCTGTTCTTGACCCTCAATTAAATATCCAAATGGCTTTAAACTGGGTGGCAATTTTGTGCCCTCACAAGGGATATTTAGTAATATCTGCAGACCATTGCTGATTGTCACAACAGGGTAGAGATAGGGCTTCTCTAAACACTATAAATGCACAGGACAGGTGCCCACAACAAAGAATCATCTGACTGGAAATGTCAGTGCTGAGGCTGTAAAACCCTTGTTTATCCTTATCACAGCTGTTAGAGTGATCCTTTTTAAAAATAAAATTAAATCTGGGCAATTAAAAACTTCAAAATTTCTCCATGTTCCTAAAGTAAAACTATAGTTTCTACAATAGCCTGTGGGGCCCTATATGATCTGGCCCCTGATTTCATCTTCTAGCAACCTCCATCATGCTTATTCTGGTCTCGAGGCACTGCCTCCTAGCTGCTCCTCAAACATGCTGGTTATGCTGCGACTCTCGCCTCTGCTTCAGTCATTCACTCTAGGATGTACTTCCCCCAAGTATTTCACTAAGTTCTTCATCTCTTCCAAATTTCATCTACTCTTACTAGTTGGCATAAAACATGCTTCCTCCCCTGCCATTTCTGACTCTTCTTACTCTGTTTTATATTTTCCATAACAATTATTACTTTGTAACATACTATAAAAGTTACTTTGTTATGTATGTTGTTTACTATCTGTCTCTGGAACATAAACTCCAGCAGTATATCCAACAATCTAGTAGTATGCTTGCGTATAAGAAGCACTCAATATTTTTTGATTGAAGAAATGTTGCTTGAAGGCAAAAAGCCAAATAGGAGAAAGATGGGTTATGTTAGCCTAAGTAAATAGATCCAGTCATTTTCAGAACAAATCTAAGAGGAAGACATTCTCAGCCCTATTCTTCAGGTAAGCAAGAAGTCTGTGACTCACCCAAAGTCATGCAGCTAGTAAATATAGAGCAGGCTCCAAACCCTGGTCTACTTGACTCCAAACCCTTTGTTCTTTAAACAGTTAAACAGTGATAAACTGCACCTCAATAATCAGTATGAGATTAAGATGGGTAGAGGGGGAAATCTTATATGACTTTTACCCCTCAAAAAACTGAGCATCATAAATGTGCAGAAAAAAAAGAACAAGTTAATAAGGTTGCCAAAATTCTTATCTGAAAGAATCAAGGCAATGAGAGTAGAAGAAAAAGAATGAGAGGGAAGGTAGTATTCTCAGAGAATCACAGAGCTGGCAGGAACCTAGAGGTTGAGCAGTCCTCATTCAATAGTGAGAATGCTAAAGTCCAAGGGGCAGGACAATTTAATCCAGTTCAAAAATAGCTCTGACATGGCAAACATCAGAATGGAAACTTGGACATCCTGCCCTTTTATCTCCTTCATGTTTCTGTAGAAAGCAGAGCTGCTCTTCAAAATTAAATTGGCAAAAAAAAAAAAAAAAAAATTAAATTGGCCACTGTGAGAAGACACAATAAAAATTTGAATAATTTGATTTAATTTAAGGACAAAGGAAGTAACTACTCAGATTAAGAATAATAAACTATTTTTAACAGATTATTTTCAAATTCAGATGGTAACAAAAACTAAGTTTAAAAGTGTTGTTAAATATTGATACTTCAAAACCAAAAAATTATTGATCCTTCAGTGGTCTATTTTAGTCAGCACACAATTGCTAATGTGTATTGCTAATATATATATATATATAAACACAATCTATAAAAAATGTATTTTTATTTTTATTTTATTTTTTATAGAAACATATTTTTAATATATAACTATGCTTTCTATTGTAACCAAAAACTGTTTTCTCTCTTAAATTCCAAAACATTTCTACAAACTGTGATCCACCTCTCTAATCTAGCAGATAAACATTTATTTATGTGTGTACATGTATTAGGTATGTAGAAGTACTTATGTATCCCTTGTCTCTAGCATGCCAGGAATATGTACTCATTTCCCAGATTATGATACAGCCCCACCCATGTATATTTATAGCCATCAGAGCTGTGTGGAGGATGGGTGGGTCCCCCAAGCCACAGCATTAAGCAGCTTTCCAGAGCACCAGATACTCCTCATCTCAGCGCCTGCATATCTCTGGCATTAGGGATTCCATTCTGGCTGAGTGACAAACAGCCATGACAGCTACAAAATGGAAGTAGAAGAGGGTAAAAACTGGATTCCAGAAGGCCTTATCCTGAGGTCAAGTCTCTTGGGTTAAACTGTAATAAACGACTAAAGTTTCTCTTCATTTTCTACTTAGTAAATCAGAAAATGCTGTCTTTTTCTTATAGATGCTAATGTGCCATAAAAAGTCACATTTATGCTACATCCTAGGTTTTCCAAAAAGCTTCTATACTGGCTCTTTGGGTACCCATCTGCCTGCTGCTAAATTATCTTGCATAGATCTTTTGTCACCAGTAGACAATAGGATATTATAGAGCAGGATCTCTTTCTAATTAATCTTGTGTCCCTGATAATAGTAATAGGAACAATAACTACTTTTTAATTTTTATTTTAATTTCACTATAGTTAGCATACAGTGTTATATTAGTTTCAGGTACACAATATAGTGAGTGATTCAACACTTCCATACAATACCCAGTGTTCATCATGATAAGGGTTCTCTTAATCCCACCACCTATTTCACCCATCCTCCCTCCATCTCCCCTCTGTTGACCATCAGTTTGTTCTCTATGGTTAAGTATCTGTTTTTTGGTTTGTCTCTTCTTTTTTCTTTGTTCATTTGTTTTGCTTCTTAAATTCCACATATTAGTGAGATCATATGATATTTGTCTTCCTCTGATGGACTTATTTCACTTGGCATTGTACCCTCTATATCCCTTCACGTTGTTGCCAATGGCAAATTTTGTTCTTTTTTATCACTGAGTAATATTCCGTGTGTGTGTGTATACATCACATCTTCTTTATCCATTCATCTATAGATAGGCACTTCCTCCACTCAGTAGGTTGCCTTTTAGTTTTGTGGATTGTTTCCTTCGCTCTGCAGAAGCTTTTTATTTTGATGTAGTCCCAATGTTTATTTTTCCTTTTGTTTCTCTTGCCTCAGGAGACACATCTAGAAAAATATTGCTATGGCTGATATCAGAGAAATTACTGTCTCTGCTTTCCTCTAATATTTTTATGGTTTCAGGTCTCACATTTAGATCTTTAATCCATTTTGAGTTTACTTTTGTGTATGCTGTGAGAAAGTGGTCCAGTTTTATTCTTTTGCATGTAGCTGTACAGTTTTCCCAACACCATTTGTTGAAGAGGCTGTCTTTTCCCCATTGTATATTCTTGCCAAAGATTAATTGGCTGTGTCATCATGGGTTTATTTCTGGGTTCTCTCTTCTGTTCTATTGACCAATGTTATTTTGTGCCAGGACCATACTGTTTTGATTACTACAGCTCTGAAGTATATCCTGATATCTGGGAGTGTGATACCTCCAGATTTGTTCTTCTTTTTTAAAACGATTAATTTATTTATTTTAGAGAGAAAGCCTACATGAACTGAGGAAAGTATAGAGGGAGTGGGAGAGAGACAGAGAGAAGCTGACTGCCTGAGCATGAAGGGGTGGGGTTATATCCGACATCCCTGAGATCATGACCTGAGCCAAAATAAAGAGATAGATGTTTAACTGACTGAGCCACCCAGGCACACCCCTCCAACTTTATTCTTCTTCCAGGATTGCTTTGGCTTCTGAAGGTCTTTTGTGGTTCTATACACATGTTAACATTATTTGTTCTAGTTCTGTTCATGTTGTTGGTATTTTGATAGGGATTGCATTAAATCAGTAGATTCTTTGGGTAGTATGAACACTTTAACAATATGGGTTCTTCCAGTACATGAGCATGGCATATCTTTCCATTTGTTTGTGTTGTCTTCAATTTCTTTCATCAATGTTTTATACTTTTTAAAAAAGATTTTATTTATTTATTCATGAGAGACACACACAGAGAGGCAGAGACATAGGCAGAAGGAGAAGCAGGCTTCATGGAGGGAGCCCCATGTGGGACTCTATCCCAGGACTCCAGGATCATGCCCTGAGCTGAAAGCAGGCCCTTAACCACTGAGCCACCCAGGCATCCTAAAGTTTTATACTTTTGAGGGCACAGGTCTTTAACTTCCTTGGTTAAGTTTATTCCTAGGTATTTTATTATTTTTGGTGCAATTATAAGTGGGATTGTTTTTTTAAATTTCTTTTTGCTGCTTCATTATTAGTGCATAGAAATGCAATGGATTTCTGTGTATTGATTTTGTATCCTGCAACCTTGAATTTATTTATCAGTTCTAGTTGTTTTGTGGTGGAGTCTTAAGGGTTTTCTAAATATAGTATCATGTCATCTGCAGATAGTGAAAGTTTTACTTTCTCCTTACCAATTTGGAAGCCTTTTATTATTTTTGTTGTCTAAATGCCATGGCTAGGACTTCCAGTACTATGTTGAATAAAAGTGATCAGAGTGGACATCCTGGTCTTATTCCCAACCTTTGGGGAAAAGCTCTTAATTTTTCCCTATGGAGTATGATGTTCACTGTGGGTTTTTCATAAATGGCCTTTACTATGGGGAGGTATGTTCTCTCTAAACCTACTCTGCTGAGGGCTTTTATTATGAATGGAATTTGTACTTTGCAAAATGCTTTTTCTGCATCTATTGAGATGATCATATGGTTTTTATCATTTCTCTTATTGATGTGATGTATCCTGTTGATTGATTTGCAAATACTGTACCACCCTTGTATCCCTGGAATAAATACACGCTGCGTGATCATGGTGAATGATTTTTTAATGTATTGTTGCATTTGGTTTGTTAATATTTTGTTGAGGATTTTTGCATCTCTGTTTATCAGAGATATTGACCTATAGTTTTTTGTTTTGTTTTTGTTTTTGTTTTTTGTTTTTTGGTAATATCTTTATCTGGTTTTGTATCAGGGTAATGTCGGCTTCATAGATTGAATCTGGAAGCTTTCCTTCCTCTTCTACTTTTTGGAATAGTTTGAGTAGAATAGATATTAACTCTTCTTTAAATGTTTGATAGAGCAGATCCCTGGGTGGCTCAGTGGTTTAGCACCTGCCTTCAGCCCAGGGCTGATCCTGGAGCCCTGGGATCAAGTCCCGCATCAGGCTCCCTCTGTTTGTGTCTCTGCCTCTCTCTCTTTCTCTGTCTCTCTCATAAATAAATAAATAAAATCTTTAAAAAGATAAATAGATGTTTCATAGAATTCACCTGTGAAGTTGTCTGGTCCAGGAATTTTGTTTTTTAGGACTTTTTTTGATTACTGATTCATTTTCATTGCTGGTTATCAGTGTGTTCAAATTTTCTATTTCTTCCTGATTGAGTTTTGAGAGGTTATATTTTTCTAGGAATTTACCCATTTCCTGTAGGTTGTCCAATTTGTCAATATATACCTTTTCATAATATTCTTTTTACAATACTTTGTATTTCTGTGGTGTCAGTTATTATTTCTCATCTTCCATTTCTGATTTTATTTGAGTCCTCTCTCTCTTTCTCTGGCTCTTTAGGTGTAAGGTTAGGTGGTTTATTTGAGATTTTTCTTGCTTCCTGAGGTAAGCCTGTATTGCTCTAATACCCCTTTTAGAACAGCTTTTGCTACATCCCAAAGATTTTGGACCACTGTGTTTTCATATGCACTTATCTCCATGTATGTTTTTATTTTCTCTTTGTCTTGTAGCATATTATTTAGCCTTATTTAGCTTATTTTTGTTTTTCCCAGATTTTTTTCTCGTGAATAATTCTTAATACAAGGACAATACTTCATAATTTTAAAAGAATGTTCACATGTGCTATTTCATCTTATTTTCACAAGTTGTTAAGTATATGTATTAGAAACTTAAGTCTAAAGACCTTTAAAGGATTTACTTGATATCATAAAACTAATAAGCTGTGACTCTGGATCTAAAACATGTAACTTTTATTCCTCGCAATGTTAAAAAAATAATATAATAAGATTTTGAAAGTCCATGAAACCTAGTGATTACAAAGTCACTGGAGGTATTCAGGAGTGTAGTTTCTGTAGCATGGTGGATAAAAAAGCAGTTTTGGAAGTTTATAGTATGTCTTCAGAAAGAGGTGGAAAAAGAAATTAATTTGAGAATTTTGATAGTAAAATGGAGAAAGGTAGGAAATCAGGTTGATGGAGTTACAGGTGAAGATAATGTTTTAAGTAATAAATCTACAAGCATATTGATATATGTAGTAAGAGGACAGCACAAAAACAAAGGTTAGAAAAATTACATAAGCAAAGTATAAGGAGATTCTTCCTGAAGTGCTTTAATGAGAGAAGAGCAAATGAAAGAACAAAAAGGATAAAAAAGAGAGAATTTTATCTTAATACTTCTTTTTAAATCACATTTGTGAAAAAATACTGCAGTCACAGATTTCAAAATGAAAAATATATGCAGATGTTCTGCAGATGTATCTTCTATTCATTCAACAAATGTTAAGTATCGTATCTCTCTATACGAGGCACTTGAACTCAACTTCCTGGTAATGACTCTCTGAAGTAGTTATTTTGATCCCCACTTTTCTGATAGGGAAACTGAGTCTAATAAGTACGTGATTTTCCTAAGATAATCCAGCTAAACCTGGGAGCTCTTTCTAGCACATTAGCCTGCCCTTTAGAGGATTTACCACCTATTGGGCCAGCAAGACAGGTAAAGTGGGCAATTACTGAACATACTGGAGGCTATGAAGCTCCCATCTACCTAGGGACTATCAGAGGAGGCTTCATAAAATATAAGTTTATATTTTTTCTTTGAAATATTTAAGAAGCTGTTTTGGATACTCTGTAAGTTTTCTATTTTTAACTGCACTTGCTTTGGGAAAATTTTCACAAGGCCTTGGAGAAAGGTGCTGCAGGAAGGAAACTGGTTTTAGACACTCTGTCCTCTTGTGCAGTTCTTTCTGGAGCCACCATGTGGTATTGTTGTGCAATTAAAATAGCTGTATCTTTCAGAAACTTGGCTGTCCATTGACCAGTTCTAATCTAAGAAGTACCTTCTTTGAATCTTACCTGTCAATTACATAATAAATTCTGCTATCCTTCTACTGACATAGGGCTTTATAAATGTCTGCTTTCTCAAATTTCTCTAGAAGCTGAGGAAAATGGCTGACCAAATATATTTGTTCAGAAAAAGTCACTAGGGAACATGTACCCATATTATTGCTTCAAAAAAGAACAATTCTATATTTGCTGGCTGACCACCTTTTATCACAGCATCACACAGGATAGTAGTACTTGGCCTACACTCCATCAGAGAGACCCCATGGCCAGCGTGTGGGATAGCACCACTCGGACACACTCGCTTGAGCTGGTTCTTTGATGCTCTACAGCTCTTTCATCATGAAAGCCACATAAAAGCACATGAAAAATTAGGTCTCATGTTATAAACCCCCTAAGGGAAAGCTATCACTGGGGGAGGGCAGTGCACACTGCTGGACTTTGTGGAAGGAGCACACCGAGCTTTGGAATTTGCATCAGAAATCCTGAAATCTCCTCAGAAACCTCTAGAAAAGATTGAGTCTCAAACTTCTCATCTTTGCCTGAAAAATTATCCTGTTTTCTACCCTCACAATCACCATCATTGCTATTTATTAAGCTCTTATTGACTTTATTTTGTTGTCACATCTGGACACCCTAAAGCATAATTGCTCAGAAACCACCTAAGATTGTTTTGGAAGAGAAACAATACCTCAAATCAAGTGAAAAGGTGCACTTAAGGCAAATAACAATACAACCCTACTACTTTTGTATTCCTGATGAGTTTTCAAAGTGTTTTCTCATGTATCATCTCATTCATTTTCACAGCTACTCTGTAAGGCAGGTATTGAGGTTTAATGATTTTCCTCAAGTCGCCAAATGAGAAAGGTGAGGTGGAACTCAGGTTTCTGATTCTCAGTACATTGTGTATCCACTGTTCCTCAGCTACCCTTGCTAAGTAGCAGAATACAACAAACGTGTGCTCAGTAAATGGAGTTTGGGATAAAAGGCAAGGAAAAGGCATAACAAAGGGCAGGAAATTGAAGAAACAAAGGACTTCCATGAAGTAAGTGAGATTTCAATAATCAAAATGTAGTACATGCTTTGAATTCCCTTTTGGCAGAATTCTCATAAAATAGCTTGGTAGGCGGCAGGAAAGTTGATTCCATGGCTTTAAAAAAAATCTCATCAGCTAGTGTTTGTCGTGATGTCTTTCATTTGAAAATGTGCTTTGCACATGTGAGTGCCTAAAAATGCTACTTTCTAATGACAATGAGGACTGATGGACTGGAATCACCTTTGGCACTGAACTTGTCAGCTTTCACAAGAGCAGCATGTGATGAGGAATGCTGCATCCCATTACCAGCCTGCTGAGCGTTTGAGTCTGTAATAGTAACTTTTAGAACTCACTGTGGTGGGGGTACAAGGACTGATAACACAAGGCCATATACACATAATGCCAATCATTCCGATGAAAACTGAAAAATTCAGTCAATCATCTGAGGATTTATCCACATGGCACCAAACATCTGGATGACTGAGTGTTTCCAGTTTTCACCAGGTTAGTGCCCTGTAGAGCTTACACTGACTCGCAGAGACTGGTAATGCTCCAAGATAAATGAACTCTTAGGTAGCATGGCACATTTGGGCCACAAGAGTAACTCTCATTCATTTATTCCCTGAGTAAATACATTTGTAAGAGGGAGAACTATGTGTCACTAATCAGTTTGGGTTCAAGGGACAAAGCATATACAAACCACTTATGGTCTAACAGGGAAAAAGTGCTTATAATGCAAGGTAATAAAGTCTATCTTAGAGACATAAACAGAATGCAAAGCAGAAATGAACCAACTCTACCTAAAAGAATTTGCCACGCTTCAAAGATGAGATGACACTTGAACAAGAATTTATCATATTTCAGCAGAGTAGGCATGGCTGCTCCAGATGAAAAAGGCAGATAATAACATATATAAAGACAAAAAGATACTTAAAAACACTTTTTAGGGAAAATGACAAATTAGGAAGGGGGTAGAACATAAGGTATATTGACTTCTTGAGGTCCTGTGCATTAGAGGTCCAGACTTCAGTCTACCTCCAACTACACACCTTTTATGAACCAAGAAGTCCATGGGTAAGACTACATGCTCACCTAGAGCCCATGTCCACCCTCTCTATGCCATCCTACCATTATCCTTTGTAGACCACAGTCTGCTTTTCCAGGGTCCAAAATCCCTTGTCTAAATGACCCCCAAACCTACAGAAAAACTTACAAGGGTCTTTCCCCAAAATCTATCCTTCCAAAGGCAGAACATGCTATTGATGCAACACTCCTACACTGAGATGAGGCCAAAGTGTAGCTGTTGGTGAGCATGTGGACAAGATTGGATGTACGCGCTAGAGTCCACGTGGTACATATGAAATCCCTCACACTGTGGCTGGAGCTGGATGTAGAAAGGGAGCAGATTGCAACCTGGGGCTAGAATCTAGCTACCCCCACCCTCCACGTTTAAGAATGGGACTCACAAGAATCCAGGAAATGTAATTTAGAAGCTAGCCTGCCAGGGATCCCTGGGTGGCGCAGCGGTTTGGCGCCTGCCTTTGGCCCAGGGCGCGATCCTGGAGACCCGGGATCGAATCCCACGTCGGGCTCCTGGTGCATGGAGCCTGCTTCTCCCTCTGCCTGTGTCTCTGCCTCTCTCTCTCTCTCTCTCTCTCTCTTTCTGACTATCATAAATAAAAAAAATAAAAAAGAAGCTAGCCTGCCAGATTGTTATAAAGGTAGGATACTCAATGTAGGATAGTACAACATGTATTATTTAACCGTCTGTTACATTGCTTTATAACTTTTAAATATCTAAATGCATGCAATGTGAGCCTCCATTGATACTCTTGACCTGTGTTTTATAAATTTTAGAGGCAAGTCGGTATTTAGGGAAACTAGTCAGAGCAGAAACTGGAGAGAAACTCCGGGTCTAGACTATGACAGGATCGGCATAGACATTCCTAAAAATAGATTTGTGAGATGTCAAAAATGGTTCAAACCTTTCCCTTTCACATCTTTCCCAGCTGCTCCTGCCCTCAGAGATGCCTTTCTTTTCAAAAATACTATTGTGATTATTATCCACAACATAGAGTTTAGCTCTCATTCATAGATTATTGAATTGGTTAATGAATATCATCTTAATTCCCCTACCTGACTATAAACTCTAATGCAAGATAATAAATATCTAACATTTCTTTTTTATCTTCCGTGGATGTCTGCATACTTGTAGGGTGGTGGTTTTTCTGGTAACTACTTAATGATTCATTGCAAAAAATTGTTGATGAAAAGCAAATTTCAGGGTCACAACTGAGCCATGTTCTGATGCCAGGTCTTTCATATTCCTCTATCCCTTTGGGACTGGCTATATGATTTGCAATACGCAGTGCAAAACAAAAATGTGGGGTTTCTTGTTTAAAAATTAAGAATTCCAAGAAGGTGACCAGCCTTATGCCCAGTGCGGGACCTTTCTGAGAGTGGGGTCCTGTGTAACAGCACAGGTAGGTTACCTTCACTGATTTAAGATAAGATGCTTTTCTCCAGGATTTGTCAGTAAACTCAGTGAAAATAGTCTTTATAACTCTTTCCCAAAGTGTGGCTCAGTGGTAGACAAACTGATTTTAGATGGTACACAGATGGACATTTGTTTAATGTAATGGGTATGTACCAATGTGTTATGATATATGTAATAGTTATGCAAATATGCTTTAGGGAAATACAATTTGCACATCAATCAATAACTTCATGTTTATTATTGTTTGGGACAAGGCTACATTAAAAAATGGATCGGATTAAAGAAAAATATTAAGTAAATAAGAGTACGGATGGTATGCAGATGTTGTAGAAAGCATAAAATGGTGTTTACGTGAGGGAAGTTTGGAAGCAGTGGAAAAACTGGAGGGTCAAGGTGTCCTAAGCCCTTAACTATTTGGGTAGCATTCTTGGGCCACATATGACCTCTGATTTTCTGTTCTGACTGATCCCTTTTTTGCATTTTCCCATTCACCTGGTGCAAGATTTTCCGGTACTGAAAAAGAAAGTCCACTGAATCCAGAGCCTGGCTGGAGGCAGTCCCCAGAAATTACCAGGGTCTCAGAGTCCATCAGCCATTCACCATTTCCTTTCCTGACCCTATTTTGCAGATGGAGAAGACTCTTTACTAGGGGCAGAAAATGTGGAACTAGCCACAGAATTTCCAGTCAGCTTTCCACCCATTTTTGCTCTTCCCCGTTTTATACATAAGCATGCAAAATTCTAACAAAGATCATTGGAGACAATTGCCCAAATTTATACCTTTTATTTATCTAAAATGCTTTTAAAAATACAAAGTGAAATTCCTAATTTTATTTGATCTTATCAACATTCCAGTAAAGTATTAGTATATCTGTATTGCCAAGTGGCTTGCCCTGGACTGCCTGGAGGGCAAGTCTTTGCAAGAGGGCTTATATCCAGCTCTCCCAAATTCATAACATTTTCACCATTCTTTGCTAGGGCACTGAACACCAGAGCCCTAAGATTCCTTTCTAGAGTGAGATTTCTTCCTAAGTTTATCCAAGGCTAGTATTCTAAATTCCCAATAGATATTAATCTTAGGGATTTGGGAACAAGAAATCAGAATTCCTGGGAATTCCCAAAGGCATAAGTTATTCTTAAAATACTTTCAACATTCTGTACACTCTTCACATATTGTGGATATCAAAAAAGTATTTAATAAATATGTTTATTATTGATTATTAATTTATCAATGTTTATTGTTAACAAATAAGAGATATTAAGTTTGGTAGTACCAGAAAGAACTATAGTCTATAGCAAATATTCAAACAGTAGGAAACACCAGGAAAAATTATTAGGTACTATTTTAATGATGTAACACTTAGCTCTTCTAACAAGGATAACAGCAGTACAAAGAATCACATGTCAGTATTATCAGTTTAAGGACTTATTTCACCATTTCACCTCTAAGACTTGTTATTTCTAGAAACACTATTCATAGAATAGTGTTGCATAAAATATTCCGCATGATTTAACTTGCTGATATTTATTTTATTTATAGGAATGAGTGTCTGTTAGCAGCACGTGGTGCCACAACCCTACTGATGCTGTGATAGCAGCCACAAGCAAGACTGATCAGTACAAGGCTCCCATCCTGCTACTGAGGATGCTGCCCCTACACTTCCCCCTCCACACATCCCCATTTCCTGAGATTCCCTTGACTCTGCCACTCCTCTGTGTTGCTTATTAAGTTTAGTTCTCTCAGGAGATAATACTTTCCATTTTCCCCTTTTCTCAGCCAATTTTCCTTGGGATGCATCTAGAAAAGACTATAAACATAAAAGATACACTGGGAGAAATTTCCATGTGGAACAGTACCTGTGAGAATCAGGGATCCAGAATAATAAGCATTTGAGCAGAGCACTGAGTCAAATGATCTGTGCTCCGAGAAAGAGAAGGGCAACAATTAAGTAGGGTTTTTAAAAGTACTTCCTGTTTTTAAATAACAAACCCTTTAAGCCTCATATTAGATAATGAGGGTTCTACATGGACTTAAAATCCACTGTCTTCCCAGGAAGAGCTATTATTTAGGAGTTAATTGCTAGTTGCTTGTTCAGTCTTTCTGTGGCCGTCAGATTATTACTGAGTGGGGGCCTCATAAACAAGAAGCTTCCTAGCCTGTCCTCTCCAGACCAAATGGACATGTGTTTCCCATTTCAACATTTCATTGCCCCAACTGAAAACAAATCAGCTGTGTCTTTGGGATCTGAAGGGGAGAAGGTTGGGATTTATTCCTGGACAAGCCTGAGGAAAACATTACCCTAATGGATGAAATATGTTTGTACTAAAGACTTCTTAGAAGTGTTGAACTGATTTTTCCCAACTTGATCTCCTTTTCCTTGAAAAGAGAAAAAATGCAAGAAAGGCCGTCAGTATTATCCTAGAGCTTTGTCCTTAAAGGAGGAGTAATGGATAAACACTTGCTTTGGTTTAGATAAGAAGCAGAAGGAGTAGTCACTGTCTTTAGAGATTATTCACACACCTTTGACAATGTGGTCTAGAGGTCCTTTTCTCTCTTGGCCATACACAGCAATAGAAACCCACTTCCTGTTTTCTAAAGCCAAATTCCTCCTTTGGTTCAGTCTTTCCCAAGGAGGCTCTCCCTGATTTCTCAATACTCAATGTGGTCAGCAAGAAAATTGGTTCTGGAAAAAATATTTGACTTTCTGTGTAGAAAATAATGGTCTTCTTAAGACTGCAAGCCCACTGTGGAGGAATTTTGGCTTATTTTGTGTTTTGTACCCTGATGGAGCACAGGAAATCGGAAAATAGGTTATTTTCCTTGGAAAACCTGGAGTATGTTTGGTTTAGCAATTGAGCAACTTTTAGAGTTCAAACTGGCCAGCACAATGTGGAGCCATTCTCAAAACGGTATGTCAGGGTCTGAAGCATAATTAGTGAAATTCATCAACACTCATGGCTTTATTCTGAGATCTGTGTGATGGGGCTGCCCAGCCAGCAAAATATGTTAGTTTCTTTTTCTTTTCTGAGCTTCATTTTGCCATAAAAGGCTTGGAAACTCAAAGAAACTTGAGAGCTGGCATGCCCTCTGGTGTACCCAAAGAACAGCTAGCTAATTAGAAGCTGGCACCTTGCTTGTTTTGGTGCCATGCCTCTCAAATAGTGGAAATACGTCAGAGTATGTAAAAAATATATTTAAAAATTATCCTCATGTAGATATCTAATTCAAACTTAAAATGAAATGTAGAGATCACTTACAACAATAAATATCACTCAAATTGGTAAACCTCCATCTGGAGATAGTATAAGAACACACTTCTTGTTTGGGGCTTGCTACTAGAACCAACCTGACTATCTCTTAGCAGAGAAAATTTTAGCAGAATAAGTAGGGATCAGTCTGTGGTTTTACCTAAATTGACTTCTGGCT
Organism: Nyctereutes procyonoides; assembly: GCF_905146905.1. NCBI lineage: Eukaryota > Metazoa > Chordata > Mammalia > Carnivora > Canidae > Nyctereutes > Nyctereutes procyonoides. The sequence continues at coordinate 843,299 of NW_026575044.1, forward strand.
TTCATATTGCATTGTATGATGTCTATCTTTTTGAATTTTAATGTTTTTAAGCAAGACACTAGATTTTCTTTGTAATTGTCATTCTGTGATACAAAATGAGACCTTATCTGACAAGATGATTTGTATTCCTGTGAAATGTAAGCATATTATCTCATACTGAAAAAAATATTATTCAGTTTGTATTTGGTACCAGCATTATTGCCTTCCAATAATAAGTTATACTTAAATTTCAGGAGATTTCAATGTGTACATACAGATATTTTATTCATCAAGACAGTATAAATATAATAATAAATATTGTAATAACAATTATCATTGCTTATTTGCAGATCCTAATTCTTTAGGTCTTGAGGGTAACTCTGAACATATAATATTTTCTGAAGTAATAGTAGGAAGTTTGTTTTGAGTATGGATGCTCAATCAATTAATCAACATGCACCAAAAGTTTGTTACTTTTCAGCTCAGGCCATTGATCAACTGTTCTTAGATCCCATTTCCTACAACTCAAACCCTTCATCACAGAATTATTCAAGAAGCTTCTGTTTCTGCTACTACAGACTTTATTAGTGTCTCCAACTTTTTCTTAGAATTCTTGTAGAATTCTACAACCATAGTACTTTTTAAGTCAACTTTATTGAAGCAAGGTTTACATACAAGAAAATATGCATATTTTATGTGTGTGGCTGGATGACCTTCAACAAATGTGTGCAATCATGTTGCCATCATCCCAGTCAACATAGAACAGTTCCATCGCCTCAGGAAAGAACCTTTGTAGGGATGCCTGGATGGCTCAGTAGTTGAGTGTCTGCTTTTGGCTCAGGGCATGATCCCAGGGTCCTGGTATCAAGTCCTGCATCAGGGACCCCTCAGGGAGCCTGTGTGTCTGCCTGTGTGTCTGCCTCTCTCTGTGTCTCTCATGAATAAATAAATAAAAATCTTTAAAAAAAAAAAAAAAAAGGAAAGAAACTTCATAGCCTTTATAGTCAATCCTTCCAATGCCAGCCCCAGGGAACTGAGCTTATACTCCTACAGATTGGATTTGTCTTTTCTAGAATCTCATGTAATGGAAGCAAACATATATACTCTTTTATCTATATCTTCTTATACTCAACATGTTTTTAAGGTTCATCCATGTTATTGCATGAATCAATAGTCTGTCTTTCCCCTACCGAGTAGTATTTGATTTTATGAATATGCCACACATGTTTATTCATTCACCTATTGTGAGCTTTTGAGTTGTTTCCATTTGGGGCTATTATGAGTCAAATGGCCATAAATATTTGTGTATAGTTTTTTTTTAATACACAAATGTTTTCATTTCTTTTGGATAAATATCTAGGAATGGAATTTCTTGGTCATAGAGTACTGCATTTTCAGCTTGATAAGAAACTAACACACTGTTCTACAAAATGATTATATCATTTTTCATGTCCACAAGCAATGTATAAGATTTCCAGTTGCTCCACATCCTCAGCAACAGTTGATACTGACAATCTCTTTAATTTTAGCCATTCTAGGGAGTGTGTAGTGATAATTAGACTAGTGAAACATATTCCTTTTCATAGATTTTGTTCCTTTGGATTTAGGAGCCCACTGACTTATTATCTAAAATATATATAAAAAGAGGACCACTGAGAAATAGATTCTGTGATTCAAATGCATTAGCTTTCTTTCAAGGTTTGTGTCATTTGAAGTTTTGACAAGGCATAAAATTTTTTACCTTTGTACAAGTAACTGACTAAAATATTAAGCAAAAGTGGACATACTACCAAGTTCTGAGGTAAGCTAATAAAGGAAGATAAACTTTGGATATGGTTATTCAGCCAGTCGAAAATCATATCCAACTGTACTATATCATGTTCTATCTCAGATTTCTCTGTTTGTTGTTGTTGTTGTTGAGAAATGAGAAACTTACTCAAAAATCCTTTTGGATATATCTTCAACTTTCCAGCTATCAGTTTGAGGATAAAGCCATCAATTAGAAGAGTACAGAAGCCCTGCCATAATAAGTTTCTTATTTTTAAAAGGTCTCCAAACAGGAACGTGAACAAGTACTTAGAATATCCTAATCTACCAGTTTACTAATCCTACAAATTTATTTATTTTACTTTTTAAATGTAAAAAAAATTTGTTTATTTTTTTTATAGGAGTTTGATTTGCCAACATATAGTATAACACCCATTGCTCATACCATCAAGTGTCCCCCTCAGTGCCCTTCACCCAGTCACCCAATCCCCCTGCCCAACTCCCCTTTTACTACCCCCTGTTCATTTCCCAGAGTTAGGAGTCTCTCATACTTTGTCACCCTCTCCGATTTTTCCTACTCATTTTCTCTCCTTTCCCCTCCAATCCTTTCACTATTTTTTAATTATTCCCTGTATGGGTGAAACCATATAATGATTGTCCTTCTCCGATTGACTTACTTCACTCAGCATAATACCCTCCAGTTCCAACTACATGGAACCAAATGGTGGGTATTCGTCGTTTCTAATGGCTGAGTGATATTGCATTGTATATATATATACCACATCTTCTTTATCCATTCATCTCTCTATGGACACTGAGGCTCCTTCCATAGTTTGGCCACTATGGACATTGCTGCTATAAACATTGGGGTGCAGGTATCTTGGCTTTTCACTGCATCTGTATCTTTGGGGTAAATCCCCAGTAGTAGAGGAATATTGAAAAAGAAAACCAGAGCCGGGGGGCATCACAATGCTGGATTTCAAGTTGTACTACAAAACTGTGATCATCAAGGCAGTGTGGTACTGGCACAAAAACAGACACATAGAATAAAGGAACAGAATAGAGAACCCAGAAATGAGCCCTCAACTCTATGGCCAACTAATATTCAACAAAGCAGGAAAGACTATCGACTGGAAAAAAGACAATCTCTTCAATAAATGGTGCTGGGAAAATTGGACAGCCACGTGCAGAAGAATGAAAGTAGACCATTCTCTCACACCATACACAAAGATAAACTCAAAATGGATGAAAGATCTAAATGTGAGACAAGAATTCATCAAAATCCTAGAGGAGAACACAGGCAATACCCTTTTTGAACATGGCCACAGCAACTTCTTGCAAGATAATCCTACCAATTTAAAGGAACATAAGCAATACATCCTATCCTCTTGTGGGCAAGTTCACTTTATTCTTTTTCTCAAAAAAGCATTCATTCAGTAGTTTTCTGGAACTCAAAGTAAAACAAAAGAATAAATTTTAGCTGGGGGTTTGGATTGACTGAAAGACCAAACACAGACATTACTTCAGTAAATCAAGTTAGGTTTACTTTTTGAAAGGATCCTTAGGGAGGTTAGTGCTGTCAGAATACATAGCGTGTTTTCCAGGACAGATGGATGGGCAAATTTCTACACCCTAAGATCCTGCACAGTTACAGATGATAACATCTTAATAAAAGAGGGTCATATCAGCCTTCATGAAGCTCAGCTGCTCTGCTCCCTTAGTCTGCATAGGCCAGAGCAGGCCTGAGTATAGGCTAGCCCGAATACATGCCTGAGGTCATCAAACTTATTATTATTTTTTTCATCAAACTTATTATTATACAATATATTATTACTAGGTATAGTTTCACATAGTCCATTTAGACATCTCCCTCAGCCTCTATAGGTCAACATGAGTTCAGTCCAGGTATGTTCCAGAACTCAATACAGTGGAAAAAAGGGTGATTTGCTCTGACATCTCCAAGAGCCAGACCAACAGGATCTTAGACTGCCTTTAGGGTTTTATCTCCTATACACATATAGGTATAATATCTGTTATCTCCTTTCCTTAAAACTTTGAAATATCTTCCTGAACTTACGCTTCTGTAATAACTTCTGCTGTCTATGGCTTTCATACATGGCTCGTGATGTTTCCCCATCATATATTTTTTTTTGGTTAGTGATATTGTATTTAATCAATTTCTAGTAAAAAACAAAAAGGTGGTCCATATAATGAGTTCTTTGATATTTAAAAAATATATTATCAATATTTGTAAAGATCAAGCTTGTTAACTATCTTGTTCAACTCTTCTATGAGCTTTCTAGTTTTTAACTTTATCATTTACTGAGGGAAGTATATTAAAATAGTCATTGTGGATTTTTAAATTTCTTTTTGTAGTTCTGTCATTTTATATTCTATAAATTTTAAGGCTATATCATTAAATATTGTTAAGTGTTATTTAAAACTGTTATGACTTCATGTTGAATTGTTCCTTTTATCTTTGTGTAATGATCCTCCCTATCCCTAATGGAGCTCTTTGCCTTAATGTCTATGTTATCTCTTATTTATATGGAAAGACCAAGTTTCTTTGGCCTAATATTCATCCAATTTATATTCTCTTCAAAACATCCTTTTGTTTTATGCATCTTCTGTCAATAGCATATATTTGTAGGATGTTCAGTCCCATCCGACCACTAGCAATTTATTTGGTGTTGAGGTGAGATGGGGAAGGAGGCACATTCTTTCCCTCGTAGGGCAGAGCCTAGTTAGGAACCCAGTGATAGAAACAGCAGGTCATGTGAGAACCAGCCCAGACTTCATATTTTTGATGTTTGGAAAAGGACATTCTGCAATCATTCTTAGCCCTCCATGGTGACTGCTTTTTCCTTCACTGATCCAAAAACAGTTAATTCCAAAAAGACTCTTTGAAGTCTTCTCACATGGAGCCAGTAATGGAGAGGTTGAGAGACGGGAGAAATAGGGAAATGCCATCCAGGCTGAGAGAAGTTCTCTAGCAGACTGGCATCAAACACCTCGTCCCTGATGAAAAGTAAAACTGAAGTAAAACACAGGGCTTTGTCTTCACTCAAAAATTAGCTCCGCGCCCTACTGCTTTGTGTCTGAGTTCTTTTGTGTTAAGAGAAAAGAACAATTCATTGAAACTCTTCAATCAGGGACACCTGGGTGGCTCAGCAGTTGAGCGTCTGCCTTTGGCTCAGGGAGTGATCACGGAGTGCCAGGATTGAGTCCCACATCGGACTTACTGCATGAAGCCTGCTTCTTCCTCTGCCTGGGTCTCTGCCTCTCTCTCTCTCTCAGTCTCTGTCTCAAAACAAATAAACAAATAAAATCTTAAAAAAAAAAAAAAGAAAGAAACTCCTCAATCATTGTTCTGTAGAATTTCCACTGAGGTAGAGGAAAGGGCTTCTAAACTTTTGGTGCCATTTTTGTATTCAAGGCAAAAAAATCCAAAAAACAAACAAAACACACACAAACACAGCTCAATTTTTAAAAAGTTTTTAAATTTCAGTTAGTTTGCATACAGTGTAATATTAATTTCAGACATACAATGCAAAGATTCAACACTTGCTTACATCACTCTGTGCACATCACTCTGTGCTCATCACACTCCTTAATCTCCATCACCTATCTAGTCCATCTCAACCCTCTCACTCACCTCCCCTCTGATAACCATCAGTTTGTTCTCTATAATTAAGAGTCTGGTTTTTGTTTGTCTCTCTCTCTTTTTTACCCTTTTGTGCATTTGTTTTGTTTCTTAAATTCCAATATAAGTGAAATCATAGGGTAATTGTCTTTTTCTGACTGACTTATTTCACTTAGCATAATACTCTCCAGCTCTATCCATGTCGATGCAAATGGCAAGATTTCATTCTTTTTTATGGCTGAGTAATATTCCATTGTATACATTGTATATACTTATACAGTGAAATATTTTATATGCATATATGTGTATATGTGTGTGCATGTATACATACCATATCTTTTTTATCCATTCATCAATTGATGGATACCTGGGCTGTTTCCATAATTTGACTGTTGTAGATAATGTTTCTATAAATATCAGGGTACTTGTATCCCTTTGAATTAGTATTTTGTATTCTTTGAGTGTAATTGCTGGATTGTAGGGTAGTTCTATTTTTAACTTTTTTAGGGAAACTATATACTGTTTTTAAGAGTGCCTGCACCGGTTTTCATTCCCATTAACAGTGCAAGAGTGTTTCCCATTCTCCACAGCCTTACCAACACCTGTTGTTTCTTGTATTGTTGATTTTAGCCACTTTGACAGGTGTAAGGTGATATCTCATTGTAGTTTTGATTTGCATTGCCTGATGATGAGTGATGCTGAGCATCTTTTCATGTGTCTGTTGGCCATCTTCTTTGGAGAAATGTCTATTCATGTCTTCTGTCCACTTTTTTAATTGGATTATTTGTTTCTTGGATGTTGAGTTCTATAAGCTCTTTATATATTTTGTATACTAATCCTTTATCAGATATGTCATTTGCAAATATCTTCACTCATTCTGTAAGTTGCCTTTTAGTTTTATTGTTTCATTCACTGTGCAGAAGCTTTTTATTTTGATAAAGTCCCGATTGTTTATTTTTTATTTTGTTTCTCTTACCTCAGGAGACATATCTAGAAAGAAGTTGCTGCAGCCAATGTCAAAGTCGTTACTGCCTGTAAAGACACGTCAATTTTAAGAGTAGCTAGGCAACAGGAAAAACAGCTTGTGTATACTTTTGGGAAGAGAGAGGCAGTCACACACATTCTACATGTTCCCTCTTTTCCTTTCTGCATTTTTCCTCCTTCTCTTGCTGCCACACTTCCCTCATCTTTCTGTTTTAATCCCATGGGCTTCCTGACCAACACCCCAGGACTTTTTTCACTGTATCTGAGTTGTTCCTTGATAGTATAGAAGGAAAAGGAAATCCACAACATGATTCAAGTAGGATGTTAATGCTTTATATATGTTGTCTTATTTAATCCCCCCACCAATCTATGGGTTAGGTTATCATTTTACAAAAGAAGAAAAAATACACATAAGGCATAAGCAACTTCCTGAGATTATGCTGCAAATAAGTTACTAAGCAGGGACTGGAAACAAGGTCCATGCTTGTCTCATTACATCATGTTATCCCCTTAAATTCCCTTCCATATAGTCCTTGTCAGTTTGCTATTCTGCACTAGGACTCTCATACCTCACACACATACTATTCTTCCTCCATCCCATGTATCAAAACTATGTCCTATTCTTTCAAGATCATGCAGAATGATAATGGCTAATAATAACTTCAAGGCATGGGTTACCTCATACAGCTCAGATAATGGAAGTCTCCTGGAAACCTGTACTCAGAAGGTACAAGTTAGATATAAGAGTAGGAGAGATATTTTTGGTAGGTAGAAATCTTTCAGAGACATTGATACTTCTATGCCTAGAAGCTTGATTGAGTGAATTAAGTTATATGCAGGATCCTTTTTTTTTTGTCTTCTAAAAAATGTATTATAACATCTTTCCTCTCCGCTTGGCTACAACAAAATCTAGGATTACACAAGCACACCCACCTCAATCTCCCATCTCCCTCCCTAACCCCCACCCCCAGCTGAGGTGGCAAGATATATATGCACATTCTTTTCTTCCCACATTTAACAAATTCTGAAATATAATATGCATAGAAAAGTACAGAGATCAATATCATGAGAATACTGTACTTACCACATAGTTTTATCAAACTTTAGTACTTGTCATATTTGCTTCTCATATTTTTTTAAGGAATTAGATATTTTAGATGTGTTTGAAGGACCCAGGGTGCCCTTTCCAATCCTCTCCCCTATATCCTTACTCAGAAGTTACTTTTTCTGAAATTATTATTCTGAAATTTTCATTCTTATGCATCTTTTTATATTTTTACCACATACATTCATTTTTACAAGCAATGAATATTTTAGAGTGCATTTTTAAGCTTCATATAAATAGTGTCATACAGCCTTCTAGAACTTATTTATTTCCCCTCAAAGTTATGTTTCTGAGAGGTACCCAAGTGGATATATATAGCCATGGTTCATTCATTCATTCTTTATTTCTGAATATATTCTGTTATATGAATATATCACAATTTATTTACTCGCCCATTGATGAACATTTTGTTTCCAATATTTTGTTATGATAAACTATTCTGCTATGAACATTTTTGTTCATGTCTTCCTGTGCACATGTGTGAGTTTCTCTAACAGTCCAGTTTTGTTAGCCTGAATTTACTTCTTCTTAACTGAATGACACTAAGCAATAAATATATGACTCTAAGAAATTGTTTTCAGATGCCTTCAATTTGTAGATGATCTGGCTATCTTCCTTTCAGGAATGCTGCCTTTTTTTTTTTTTTTGTAACTAGAATAACATTTTGAGAGATCTTTTCCAGGAAGTCCAGAGGGTTAGGCATTAATTTACTGAAAGTGTTGTTTAGTGTATTAATTTACTATTACATTCAATTACTTTATTAGGGATAATCCAAAAGATACAAGATCCACAATATGGATATCCATATAATACCTAGCTTGGGAGAATTAGAATATGTGGTCATTGAGAGCTATAAATCTATGAGATACAACAATTAGCTTGAAATGTAGATAGTATAGAAGAAAGGAAGGATGGAAGAAAGGAAGGAAGGAAGAAAGGAAAGAAGGAAGGAGGTGCATTAGTCAGGCTGAGCTAGGTTGCAGAATAAATAGACCTTGTATAGTGGTTAAACATAATAGAACTTTATTTCTCTGTCATACAATAACACTCCAAGATGATTCCTGGTCAGCAAGAGTTGTAGTTTGCTTCCTGCAGTCATGTTTCATAGTTCAAGGTTGCCTGCTGCTTTACCATTTTTTAAATATGGCCTCCAAAGTTGAAATATCCTGGGGACTGAGTGCTACATTGTGCCTAGAACTAGAGATGGAAAAAAGAGGAATTGTGTTGTTGCCCAAGTGGTGCCTGATATAGGCAGGCACCCTCCTCTGGATGCTCTGTACCCCTCTACCTGCAGGACACAGCGTCTGGGTCATGGGCATCAACAAAACAAATCAGGACAATAGAGTCCTCTCCCAGGATTTTTGTAACAGGAGCTTGTTCCTCTGATCTTTTTTTCTAAAGTGAGATGGTGGAGGTATGCATCAGTCAGTAACCACTTTCCCTGCTACCTGGAGAAAACTTGCCTGTAGAGAGGAGAGGCAGACAGAGAGTTCTCGTGATGTCAAGTCTCAGTTCTATGGTTCTAGTGCCTGTGATTTTCAGAACCATTCTAATTCTTCTAGAATTAGAAGAATTCTAATTCTTTTCATTCTTTGACCTACCCCCATCCACATAAAAAATCCCCTAATTAAACCATTTCAGCCTAATTTAAGTTGAGTTTCTGCCACTTGCAACTGAAATGTACCTGACAGTATAGAAACTAATACGTAAACATAAAGCATTGCTTCTTATAGGCCTTGAACTCTAGAACCAGATTACCTGAGGTACTGTGTAGAACAGGGAGGATCTCTACCCAACGCCAAATGTCCAAGACTCCCAGGGGTCAGACAATAACAAACTCTGGAAAATACAAGATTTCCCCCTTTTCAAGTGGTATTCGGAGTTTGAGACACAGTGCTTAAAAGAAGCTAGAGAAATGACCAGGAATCTTTCTCAGCCCCTTCTCAAACTTCTCTGCTTTCCCTTCTCCCCTCAAGCCTGATGCAAAGTTTCCAGGTCCCATCCACTGTAAAGCACCTTATTGAGTTGCTGCTGAGGAGAGGGGGCAGGTTAACTTTGTTCAAAACTCTTCTGTCAGCATGTCCCAAGGGAGAAGACTAACTAAAACCTTTAAACCAAGGCCTTAGGGGTGAGCAGAGCTCTCAGCCCTGTTTCTACAAGAAAAAAAAACAAAAAACAAAGTAGGGCCAGGATGGATCCACATTCAAGAATTATGTCTCAATAAGATTTCTGGCATGGATTTCTGTCTAGTGGGATCTCCAGAAAGACAGCCAAGTCAGATCTTAAAAGAGTTATATGGTGCTCATCCACTGGGCAGTGCCTGGGCAGTACAAATGAAAGTCCACATGTTTATGTCCATACATTTCTGTTATAAATCAAGCTAACTATTCAACAAATTATATTCTACACTCTTATCTTACTGAATGTACTTTCATAATGACCTAGAAATTCAAGTTTACATGTAGAACTCTCAAACTTTTGGAGTTCCTTTCCAGAATATGGCAGTGTGGGAATGGTCAGACCCTGGAACCCCAGCCTGTGGCCTGCCCACTTCCCTTTTCACATCAGCCTATCCTGGCACCAAAAGTAGGTCAACATATGCAAAGGTGGCAACTGCATTGTGTATATCCAAGATCCATCTACACACCCTGATCCCCACAAACAGGTCTCAGGAAGAGAGGCCCATGGGGGCTTTGAAAAATGGGCTCCAGATTATTGGAACAGAGAATTCTAAATCCCAAGTGTCTGAAAGATGGCCTACAATGAGGAGTGCAGGTTCCAGGTGAACACATCCTTTGGCCCTGCAAACTTGTTACCCAGAGGAGGACATAGTCAGAAGAGTGCTAGAGGGCTCCAGGGCAGGGTGTATGGACCTTGTCAGGTCTAGGAGCCTCATTCCAGGGTCTAGCATCCTGGGAGCTGTTCTAACTCCAGCAAAGCAACTTCTTTGGGTTCAGTGGGCAATCCTGGTGGGTTTTAAATAAAAGGGGATCCCTGGGTGGCGCAGCGATTTAGCGCCTGCCTTTGGCCCAGGGCGCGATCCTGGAGACCCGGGATCGAATCCCACGTCGGGCTCCCGGTGCATGGAGCCTGCTTCTCCCTCTGCCTGTGTCTCTGCCTCTCTCTCTCTCTCTCTCTGTGTGACTATCATAAATAAATAAAAATAATAAATAAATAAATAAATAAATAAATAAATAAATAAATAAATAAAAGTCCTTGTGGGATGCCTGGGTGGCTCAATAGCTGAGTGTCTGCCTTCTGCTCAGGATGTGATCCCAGGACCTGGGATTGAGTTCCGCATTGGGCTCCCTGTGGGGAGCAGCCTGCTTCTCCCTCTGCCTATGTCTCTGCCTCTCTGTGTGTGTCTCTCATGAATAAATAAATCTTAAAAAATAAAAAATAAAAGCCCTTGTAATTTGAGCCAGTTGGTAGGTCTCTGTCACCTGCAGCTGAAAGAATCCTCTTTAATAAACTTTCAATGCTGAAGTGTCTCAAACAAGTGGTCTATAAGCCACTGCTTCCATTTCCATTTTTTAAAGCACTCATTCTTATCATGACTTGTCAAAGTGTACCTTCTTCCTCCAGTACTGTAGTAAACTGTACTTGAAAAAAATCACACATCCAATGGCCTCTCCTACACCCCCAATTAAGCTGTCTACTCTACAGCATTGAGTATATTAAAAATTCCCTTCTCCTTGAAAACTCCTCTTCTCTTAACTCTGGGATAATAAACAAGCTGATCTTCCTCCCTGGGCTGAAACTACAGTGGACCCTCTAAACAACATGGAGTTAGACACACCGCCCCCGGTGCAGTCAAAAATCCATGTAAAACTTTCAAATCCCCCAAAACGTGACCAGAGCCTTATCAATGACATAAGAAGTCTACTGAGACAAATTTTGCATGTGTATTATATGCTGTATCTTTACAATAAAGTAAGCTAGAAAAAGGAAAATGTTATTAAGAAAATCATAAGGGGGTGCTTGGGTGGCTTAGTTGATTAAGCATCTGCTTTCAGCTCAGGTCCTGATCTCAGGGGCCTGAGATTGAGCCCTGTGTTGGGCTCCCTGCTCAGCAGGCAGTTTGCGTCTCCTTCTGCCTCTGCCACCCCCTTCCCGCTGCTTGTGCTCTCCCTCTTTCAAATAAATAAAGTATTTTTTTAAAAAAAGAAAGAATAAGGAAGAGAAAATATATTTACAGTACTGTACTGTAAAAAAATCCACATATTAGTAAACCTCCATGGTTCACGGGTCCACTATACTTCCAATGGAAGCACAATGATGCTCTCTCCTCTTGAGGAACTCATTCATCCTTGTTCCTCAAGGTAGGAACACCTTATCACCTCCCTATAGATGAGTCCCAAAGTTCTATGTCTGACCTCAACCTTGGTTTCAAGCTGAGATTTCATATTTTGACTTACATTTCGGTTTTCAAATTCAGTAACGCACCTAAAACTGCAATAACTGTCTTTTGTCACTGGGTCTCCCTGCTTCTGTTTATTTCTGTCAGTTTTGTCTGTGATTCATTCTCCTCGTTCCCAGATTTCAAACCAGGATTATCTAAGACTCATTCTCTTTTTCCTGCCATAAAGTCCTGTTGATTCTTTCTTTATGAGATGTTTCCTATTCAACCTTTGCTTTTTGTCCCTCTTCTAACTGTTCTGCTTCTAGTTCCCGTTCTGCTCTGGCTTACCTTCCTTCTTTTACCACAATAATCCTGCTAAAGTAGTATTTTTTGCATGACCTTTTTTTTTTCTGCTCAATAACTTTCAATGGATTTCTCTGGCCTGAGCAAAATTCCAAACTCCTATGTCCTGACACACCATACTCTGCAAGATGAAGGCTCAATGTCAATTTCCAGTGTTTTCTTCCACATGGCTTCAAAATAAACTCTCCAACCCATCTGGGCCTATATTGCTATGGTCCCTGAACACAAATTCTGCCTTCATCCCTTCTCTGCTCTCTGACTTGAAAGGCCAGCACCTCCTCTTCTCCCAGTCCTAGCTGATGAAACAGTCCAGTTCTTCTGTGAAACCTCTCCCACTTCAGCTCCATGTTTCTTTCTTCCTCTCTGGACTCTCATCTACCCTATTTGTTTGACACATTCATTCATTGTCTTGAGCTGTTGCATACATTGGTTCATCATAGAGTTCTCTTATAAATCAGATCTTAATCTGTATGAAAACAGAATCCATATCTCCCAGTTTGGTTTTCTATTTCCTCCCCCATACACCCAGTGCTAAATACAATAGGTACGTAATTTAACTCTCTTTTTTATTCTAAAATAAAGCTCTGTGCTTTATATTTGGTCTATTTTGCCATATATAGCTGGTATTGTGGATGTTAAAGATGTGGGTAAAAAAATAACTAAATTCTCATAAAAGTTCCACTTCATGTGTACCCGTTATACCAATAAATGCCCCCTCTACCTCCCATTGTCTGCTTTTGAGGCATGGATTACTTTCCTTTTTAGAAAATACTATCCCACTCCAATAAAAGTTCTATTCACAAATCCCTCTTACTTTCACTCTTTTCTGCATGTACTCTTAGGTCCTAGCAGATCTATTTTTGAAGTTCAAAGAGAAAAGAATCAGCAGACTCAAATGTGTATAACAAAAGACCGCATAGTAGTATCCTTCTTTTTATTGAAAAGGAATCATTTCTATTCTAACGCAAACAATGTATATTTTACATCATAAAGCAAGATATAATTTACATATTACATTTCTTATGAGATCTTTATACCCTAAGTGTCATTCCCTTTTTTATTCAATTACCTCTTATGGTTTGACTTAACCTGCAAGTATCCTACAAATCAGCATCTTATTTGGGGAGGGATTGGGGTGACAGACAGTTTGCATGTATTCATCTGCATCTGGGTATAGTGAAGGTGAGGTATAGGGGATATGCCTTGGAACTTTGTTGGCCTGAGGCCCTCTGTTGAGACTTGGCATAGAAGCCAAAAGTCTACTCCTCTAAATCATATATCAAACTTCTACTTTAAAAAAATCAATAATAAATGAACAATACTGAGTGCTTGTCTCATGTGTATATTTGATCAGGTGCTTAGATAATAAATGTTTGTGGTGTTGTTTAGCAATGAAAATTCCTATGGCTGACCAGCGCTGGCTACTCTCTCATTTTCCCAGACATTGCTTCCCATGCATCTGTGGCAAAATTGCCCAGTTTCCTGTAGTGCTTAGGTTTTGGGTTCAGTCTTTTCTGTTCACTACTGAAAACGGATGCCAGGATGAAAGCTTCAAATGATTTTGTTTTATATGACCTTCTATTCCTTTCCTCCATCTCTGAAAATTCCTCCTTCCTAGCAACATCTTGTCATGTATGATTTCTGTTCCCTGCACCATAACCCAAACTCACTTTTAGCTATTCTCCTGGAAGTCCAAACTCCAAAAGTTCACCAATTCCTTAGATTGCACTCATTCATGATGTTCATGAAGAACATTTTAATCTATTAGACTACACTGTTCCTTTGAATCTGGATAATCCACAGCAGCTAGTAGGACAAAAGAATTAGTCAAAGGACTCCTTAGGAAGCAAGTAATATGTGGTGTTCAGCCAGCCTACATGAAACATTGGTAAGAAATATTTTAATAGTATGTTAAAAGAAGAGAGAATCAGTGGATGAAAGCAAAATGCATAAGATGGGCTTTCTTCTTGTTATTAAGAGAAGTACAGATTCAACATTTAAAATACATTTTCAGAATGGTGGCTGTTTGGCTGAAAAAATACCACCGTTAGCTCAACTTGATAGGCCAAGGGGGGGAACACAGGTGTGCTGAAAGTGCATCTTAAACTCAACAGTCCTTGCCTGTCACTCAGAGTTGGCATATTTGGCCAAAATCAATCTAAAGCTTTTTAATTACTGATAGTTAAGTTCTTAGAACCAACCTGGACAGGATAAAAATATGTCAAAAATAGTCTGTTCTGTGTATCTTAAATTATTCTTTGGTCAAGTGATGTGATTTTTGAGAAGTCTGTAAATATAAACCTATTTCTCATTTCCAAATACAAGGCTATAAGTATTTACAGCAAGGTAACATTTCCTTGCTAGAAAACAAGGCCTCCAGGTACCGTATCCTTCCATTAATGTTGTATTCTTTTATAGTCCCTTTCCTCCCATGGCTACAAAGTGCTGCACAAACAGAGAATACAGGTAAAGAATGAAGAAGCAAATGAATAGAGCCTCACAACACCCCTGTGAGGTAGGTAAGTATTGTTAAACCCATTTTACAAAAAGGTAAACTGAGGCACAGCATGGTGGTGTGGTTTGGTCTAGTCCACCTGACAAGTTACAAAAGCACAGCTGGAGACAAAAAGAAAGAAACAAAGACAGGTCAGTCCTGGCTCACAGCCCTAGGTACTACACTTTATTTCAAAATATTAGAAGAATAGCCCACAGTTGCCTTTTAAATTTTTGGAATTTAGACAAGACTTTAAGTATTCCATTTAAACACGTGTCTTTCAGATTTCTGTTAAGTGGAGAAGGGGCAGATGACGACATGGTTTTCCCTCCTCTAAGTGTAATTCCTATAATGTGTCACGATATATTCCCATTCCACCAGAGCTCAGTCTCCAAACTCAAGAACATTTTTACAGCCTCAGATAGGTTCCAATTTATTTAAAGTCCAAATGTGAAAATGAGACCTGTTCTCAAATAGATGCCCTATTAATTGCTCTGTGGCCTTAATGAGAATTTTGTGTTGAGAAAGAAAGGAAACAAAATCCCTAAAAACATCTCATCACTAGAGATTAAGGGCAGTGGTGATGGTGTGAAATTTGCTTTTTGTAGTGTCTGAGAAACTGCAAACTCAAGCTTGCAAGAATATTTTATATATATATATATAAAATATATAAATATATACAGTATATATATAAGTGTGCATCTGACTATCCTTAAGGCACTAAAGAGATGTAGGCCATGCCTTTCACAACTCAGTCTTTGTTTTCCTAAAGAAATTTCTCTCCCTCTCTCAAGTGAAATATATTTCTTCTGTCAAATAGCCCGTGACAGCAAATCATTCAAAAACAACAAATATCTTTAACTTAAGATGGCAGATTGGTTGGATGGGGGTGAGGGGTGGTGGTGATGGTCATATTATCATCTACAGCTTAGAGCTTAAATCTATAGTTTATATGAAGAGCTTAGATCTACAGCTTAGAGTTTAGAATTAGCCAGACACAGCCAATCCCATTGGATTAGACAACCCAGTCACCAGATGTTGTACACAATTGCTTTTTTTAACAGTAGCTGATGGAAAAACCTTACCATGACCAACAGACATGGAGACAGTGAGACAGGAAATCATGTCTGGCACAGATTCTTCAGAAAGACTTTGGCTTTTCAGAAGTTCCTAGAGCTTCTATATGGAGAATTGGGAAGAAGGATTGGGCAAGGCACTGAGGTTCAAACAGGTCACTGAGAGACATTAGACAATTATTCTGAATATATATATATATATATATATATATATATATATATATATATGGTTTCTTTGGCTGCTGTAGGTTTTTTAAAACCCATACGATCATGGGGGTGGGTGGGCTGAACCTAACTGAAGAAGCTTGGAGTACATTAAAGCAAAGCGCATGAATAGAAGAAAAAAACAAAATTAACACACAGAAACAACTGGTGGTGGTATCCCAGAGGGAGGAGAAACATTGGTTAACTAATTTTCATTTTGCTCCTCTCCTGCTTTTCTCTGCCATGGTCCCAATATTTTTAGTTCAGGTTTTTTGTTTGTTTGTTTTTGTTTATTTATTTTTTTCCAGCAGATGAAGAAATGACAGAGCAGGATAGGTGTCTTATGGTTTTTGATTTCTTCTTAGGCCTGTTTAATTATTTTTTTCCTCAGTTGACTGTTGGCACCTGGTTCCTCTGTAAACTATATTCCTTGGCCTTCAGTCTCAGGTTGGCAATGCTGTTGGCCATGTTGATGCCCTGTGCAGGGCTATTGTTGGCACATGTGGCAGAATAAGTAGCCATGGCGCTGTAGGGACAAAGGAGAAAGCAGGGAGAATAACAGGCATTAGTTTCACAAAGCTGCAAGTCTGTGCCCCAGATGGATGCAACTCTCAGCACGGGGCAGGTAGGGGCAGGTGGGTTGGATGGATGACCTCTGAGGTCCCTTTTAGCCCCAGATCTCCACTGGTCTAAGGCACTTGGGAAAAGATGGCAGTGCTTGGAAGGACAGGGGAAAGCACGGGAGAGTGATACAGGGCGGGCAGAGGTGTTTGCTGTGTTGGACACAGTGAATAATAATTTATTTCTAGGGTGAGAGAAGAAAGCTGCTTATGTTGAATAGCAGGATGTTTCATCAGCCGACCAACTGAAACACTATTTAATCTCTCTTCCTGCCTCCATCACCAGCCTGTGGGAGCAGTGAGCAAGAGAAGCAGGAATTTGAAAAGGAAACGGCATTTTGCCCTCTTCACACTAAATAGCTGACTTTAAGTCTAACACATTTTAGGTGATCAATGGATACCATACTAAATAGGGTACTTGAGAACCAGTTGAGCAACTCATTCTTGATTCAATGGTTGGTAGCACTAAGTACTGCCAAATCCAGAGCTTCCTATCCCGACTGGCCTTGAGTTTATAGATTCTTCTCAAAAGTACTTGAGCAGCTCAAGATGCCTTTTGGGTTCACTTATTTGGGAAATGTTTAAATCCCTTAGATAAACTAACAAACGCTCCAGCCAGTTTCAGGATTTTAGACCTCAGAGGTAACCGTTTCTTTTTGTCCTTACTCCTGAGAAAAAATCTAAAGTTGTTTTTCATTGTCAGAGATTGTAATTAAGACCTAGAAATGCGGCCAGACAGAAATGGGCATTTGGGGATTTTCTGTTAATCAAATCCATGAATTTCTTTTAAAGGAAAAAGTAATAGTCTCTTAGACTTGGATGCAAATTATTCATTACTGTCTACTAAACAGTTAAAAGGGAACTCATTTTAATTAAATGAAAATGTTTCTAGTTGTTTCTAAGATTAGCAAAATCCCTTTCAACTGAGGCCTGAAATGAGATAGACTTCTAAATGGAATGACATGTGCTCCGCTGTTGCCTGCATTCCAGTGCAATTTTACCAGCCACACAGGAGTTTGTGGTTCTGGGGATCAAGTGACAGACTAGAAAGAGAGAAAACTAAAGCTATTCTACAAATAGAGAGCCTGTGTCATGAATCCTTATTTGGGAGACCACAGAGTGGAGACTTATAGTCAAGACTCACAATAGCCTATTTCAGCTCAGTTACTAGCAATTAACCCAGGAAAATTAGGTTAATGAAATGTAATTAGTCCCAGATCACTAGGTCTTTCCAGAAATACACATCCTTAATTTAAAACCTTATAGCACTGGTGTGAGTGTGCGTGTGTGTGTCTTAAGGCAGAAGGAGGAAGAAGGGTTCCAAGAGAATCCTATGTTCTTCCATTTTATTTTTGCCCGCTTCACTCTTACCCATTTCTGGATAGATGTTCTTAACCATCTATGCAAAGTTAGGTTCTCATAGAGCACCCTGTGATTTTCCATTTAGAACTTATTTCAATTCCTCGACTAAAGGTCATAGATCAGACACCACACCTGACCCTGTTCACCACCATATCCACAGGTAGAGCTAACATCGTATCTGGCACGTATTTGACATTCAAGAAAGCATTTATTGAATAGATAACTGAGAAATATCTAGTATGATTAAATGGGTTCCTGCTCAGTGTCATTGATCTCTGTCATCCTGTTGTGAGTAATGATTTTTTAAAAAATGTTTTATCAATATGCTTTCATCCTTAGGAAGTAGTCCTTTGTATTAATTTTGGTCTCTTAACAGAATGAGCAAAATCAAAGGGCTAGGACAAAAGCAGGGGCTGATGACTACATATTCTTGACCCATCAAAATATCTTTTGGTAGTAAAAAATGAACAAATATTAGTGCAAATTAGATTTATACAACGCACTAATCACTTCTACCACTGTCTACCAAAAGAGGAAGAAAAAGAGTCCCCAGTTAAGGTAAGTTTTAATTAGGAGTGAGATAAAGGATCAGAACAATCTTTTAAAATGGGACAAGGTTTTTGTCCGTTTGTTTTGTTCTGCTTTTGGTAATATATATAAAAAAGTCATTTATTTTCAAAACCCATATACATATCATCATTTAATTCCTATATGAATTACTTGCTTCCATTCAAGAAGCTATCAGAAATATATGCAAACCTATAAATCCTACACTGAAGAAATTGCTAGGATATACTGAAATCTAAGATCTCAATAAAATCAAAGATGTAAATAGTTAAGAAAAGAGACATTTGGATTTAGGAAATGTTCCTAAGTTATAGATTATGAAATAAACCAAATCAGCTTTTCTCAACCAGTTTTCATGAGAGAATTAAGTTCTGAATATGGTACATAGTACCATTTAAAATGCGTAAGAGAGAAGCTGAAATGGTGAGTTCTCTGTATTATTTGTTAAACACTGGGAGTAAAATTGAATAGCTTCTGGAAACAGAAGGCTAAAACTTTATGAGAGAGCATAAAGAAAAAAAATTATCTGACGGTAAACTAGAGTGTCATGGAGTACTCTTTTAAGTACTTGACCTAATTTTCCAAGGGGTCAAGTCTTTGAGACTTTAAACAAGCCAAATCTACTTAATAGAGATTCCTCGTTTTTTTGATAGTCAAAAATGTAGTCCATTTTAGTCCATAGTAGACAAAGGGGAATGTAACCTTGGGGTATTATTTTCATTTACTGAAGACAGTATCGCTGTTTTCTAGAAATGTCTACTCTAATTGTGACTTCAATATTATCTATTATACAGACTTTTTTTGCTATAGTTACCTCATAGTTTACTAACTTCATCTGATATTCTAGTCTGAAGACTTCATATGGTAACACGTCTCTTGGAGATCCTGAGATTCTCCCTTTAGTGCAGAACAGATATCTCTTCCCAAATGAGATAAATGTTGATCCATTTTCCATCTCAAACCCAAATCAATGTAAATTAGTTATATACTGCACAGAAAATTGGATTTTCACTGGGACACTCTCCCTTAAATCGTAGCCTGAGTTTCTAGAGTTGAGAAAGAATCCTTGTCCAATTGTACTGTGGTGCCATCATAAGAACACCACTGCATTAGCGACACTGTGACAATGCCTTATAGGTAGCACTCAAGTTAATGGGATATAAAGATCAAAAAAGCAGCTGATCTTAATGAGTGAGTTTTGCAATTCCCTAGGAGCTTATTAAATGATAACATTTTCACCTGATAAATGTTTAAGAAAGTTATACATTTCCAAAAATGGATCTAACTTACTCCAGCACATTGCACAGCGATAAGAAGTAGGATAAAAGAACAGAGCCAGTCTTACTTCATAGCCTCTTAACCAATGTTTACAATATATAACCCTGCAAGTAGAGACCATAGGGATATTTTGTGCACATACTAAAGAATTATGAGTCTGTGCTCCTTCTGGTAGTTGGACACGGTTCTAGTTTCTCAGCTTGCACTAAAAAAGCCATAGAGGCATGCAGTGAGCAGTCCTTTGACATACCAGTGACAAGCAAGACTTGTGACAGGTCAGAGAAGGCAGAATTAATGAGTGGGTACTCTAGAGCAGCTTAGTCATGCTTTAAAAACAGCATGAAAAGTTGGAGAGGACCCATTTCCTAAAGTGACAACAGATGCAAGAGAGCCTTGACTGGCTGCCAATGCGAAAGATTGTTTGTGACCACCTGTTTTCCATGGCACCAAAGCGTAGGAAGGTCTGTGTTAGGAAAAGAGAGAGAACCTTGAAACATTTTCTCACAAGATGAAACCAAGGAGGATTGATTAGCTGTTTTCGGCCAATTTTCTAGGGCCATTCAGAATGCAAAATGACCACTCATTCCTACACAGGATTAAGCTTACCAAGATCAGAAAGTGAAATAGAAACTAAGTGATTTGTATCAATTAAGCACAGGATAACGCCAAGAGCCTGCTTACCAACACTAAGAGATCCTGCCCATTGGTCATGCCTTCTGAGAACCACCTGCTCCTCTAACAGGAGGCAGACACGAGATGAGTTCAGGGACTGGGTTTATTGGATTTGGCAAAAGCATCATTTCTCTTGAGTTTTTAAGAATGTCTGTGTCCGAGAAACTGCACTGCCAAATAAAGTGCATTGAGGAATTGGAGATGGAAAAGAAAAGCTTGTATCCCATCTGTTGATTCAGCAGCTCTGCACGGGGACTTGTACAGAGCTGACACATTTAAGTAAGCTTGAAATTTTTCCATCTTCCTTATTTGGAGATTCTTAACAGATGGAGCTTAGCCACAGACAGCAGAATGTTAACCACCGGCAGGGTTCGAGTTCCATTTGCACTGGGGACAAATCATTTTTGATCATTTCAACCTACCCGGAAGGTTGTCGGGAGGAGGACATGTTCAGATGACTGCCAAACACCAAGGAAGCATGGAAAATTCTATATACGGTATGAATTTAAAGCCAAGAAACTTACGGGCATCTGCCGCTCTGTTTTCGAATCACCCGTGGTGTATGTCCCACAAATCACAAAACAATCGAGGAACACTCGGGAAAAATAATGCCTGCCTCAGTTTTCAACTCTAACTTTGTTTTCTCTTTGGCCCTCTTGGACAAATGATGACAAGCTGTTGAAAATTTCCCCCCAAAGACAAATCTGTCAGCCCGAGAGTCTGTGTCATCCTGAGATCCTACGGTTTCACCAGCTTGGGATTTTTCCAAAGGCTGTTAAGGCTTTTGCGACTCTGTCTGTGATATGTAGAGGTTGGAGACCATCTTTCTGGCTTGTTCTTTTGTCCCTGTGAGAACAGAGGTATATCTGCTTCATCTAAGACAACCCCATCTCAGTTTTCCTCTGCACATTTACTTGTAAAGAGAGACTCCATAAATCCTTTTGGAAGTGATCTTTCATGAAGTAAATAAGTATTTCTGACTACTGTTTTTCAAATGCAGAAGTCGATTTTCCAAATGCAGTTTGGCTTTTAAAGTAGATCCACTTGGACCACATTCCAGTTTACACTGTGATCCTTCTGCTATATTTAACTTTTCTTTCTAGAAATGTTTTTATACATGGAGACTTGCATCTTTCTTTTTTCTCTAGGACTTTTCTTTCTTTCTTTTTTTTTTTTTTGAAATGCACATTGACTGCCTGGAATCAAATGCCCCTGTGAGATATGTAGTAGGGGAACATTGCTAATTCAACCTTAGATGCAAGACTACATAAGAGATTGATGATCCAACCGGCCTGGGGAGCAGCAGGAGCCAGGACAAGAACACAGTTCTTCTGACCCCTGCCCTATGTCCTACAGTCATGTAATCCTGAGTGTCAGTAGCGTCAGCATCACAGGGAAGCAACTTAAAAATGCAGACCCCAAGTCCTGCTCCAGACTTACAGAATGAGTCTGCATTGCAACACAATCCCAAGTGATTCACATGCTCAGTAATCTCTGAGGAGTCCCGCTCTACCTAGGCTATCATACTACCCTTAACTTTATGGGCACATATGCTTGTAGATCCGATTTCCCAGAGTATTCCCCACTTGAGGATTTCACTACTGGCATCACTAAAACTGCAAGACCCTCTTTCTTGAACACACTTCATTCCCACTTAAACCCTACCCCCAGCAGCCACCCTCTTCCCCCTCTGACAAGTTACCTTTTCAGTGTCTTCCGTTAGAATCCGTTATGAAGCCCCTCGTGTAAACAACATCTTGGGAGGGACGAGGATCTATTTTTGAAAGCGTGAAAGGGAGAAATGAGCCAAATGCGTTCAGTGGATGTCAGGCAGAACCGTGACCACGATCAAATGGGGGAGGAGGAGAAGGATGGGGAGGGGAGCTGTGGACAAAGACAGCTGGCCGCTCTTTTGCCTGTCACTAGTTTTCTTTGAGGCCCAGTCCTCCCTCTGGAATTGGCACTGCAGACCAACAGTGCAGATCCAGGCCATTTCCTAGCTCCCATAGGAAAGGATGTCTCTAGGGAGAGGCTTCTTAACTACTTCATCTAGAATAACAGTTAAAAGCCTGGGATTTGGTTGATCACCACTCCCCAAGAGGCAAAGCACCACAAGATCCGTGAGTCTTAATACCTCTGGTGCTGTGCATGTTCTCCTTTGTCTATGGAAAACAGTTGAGCTAAGCAATGGGCATATGTGCCAGAAACGAGCTTCCCTCAACTGGCTATGGGTAGATGAAGAGGGTACCTGCCAGGACAGTAGTGTCTGTGAGAGAATGTTTACTCCTCCTGGTGACTCAGTTGCCTGCCTGACGTCATCACCTACAAGATGCTCAAGGGAACAGACGAGGCCATGTCATGCTATAAACAGGATGAACCATATGTCCTCAGTTACGCCTGTTGTTCTGGTGTCATTATTAATAGCACCCCCCTTTCACTCTTAAACGTGTTCCAGCTTGAATGATAAATTATACAGCCACCACTCTGGATATAAAAGACACCCAGCAAAAAATGTGTTGGCTAATATCCCATCTCATAATTCTGACCATATGCAAACAATTGCTTTGAGTCTTGGTTTCCTCCTCTCCTCTTCCAGGGGAGAGCTGTGGAAGTCAGCAAACTGTCCTCTCTGGCAAAACTGTTTGCTCACTGTCCCTGGGCTGTATGACCAAGCCACATCAGTCATCCCAGGGGGTGAAACACCCCAGAAGGTGACTCTTAGCCACAGGCGTGCTTCACTGATCTGAGATAGACAATGAATCCAAAGGGCATGTTTACATAGGTTCCAAGTCTTACACTTTTTACTATGTTCAATGGAATGCAAGTTTAATTTGAATGAAAATATGGTGATGTGGCCTAATTGCTCAACAGAAACAAGGATCACGAGCACTGGGTCTTATTCTGCTTGCTGAAGGCTTAGTGTTCAGTTTCTTCTTTGAAACCAGAGCAAGGACAGAGCTAGCACACAGGAGCGTTCCAAGGATTAACCAAAAGAAATGCCTTTTAATGAATGTCACATGTGAGATAACTAACTTGACATCAATGTACCAAAAGAAATAGCCAATTATTTTTTTTTTATAACACAGAAGGTCTATCATTTCCTTTGCTTTTCATCACTTGTTTCTCTTTTATGTTTCCTAAACAAGACATGTTTCCTACCAAGCTTCAAAATGTGAAACCGTAATGTATTCTGGTTCTAAACATAGCAGAAAAATCTCCGGGTAACAGAAGAGCTTGCCACTTTTAGAAATTAACCAAAATATAAACACTTCAGTAAACATTGGGTCAAAAACATTGATATTGATTAAATTACTGCTTTAAACCATCATTCTTCTACTTCTATCTGGAGATTAATTTATTCCTCATACAGAATATGAACAATCAGATTCTATGAGACTTTTAATTATTTTTTTTACAAACTCTGTATCTAAGAGAAAAAATTATATAAAAGTATACCATGAAATGCATAAAAAGCACTAGTTTATATGACTTTTAAATGAAAACAGCAGAATACAAAATATGTACACTAAAGCTACACTATATAAAATACTGAACTCTAATTGCAAAAATAAACAAACTAGTTATGTCAAGATGGTGGCATTATGAATTTTTTTAAAAGTATCTAGTATTTCTACATAATCTTTCAAAATAAAATAGAACATTTCCAAAAAAGGCACACATAAACTGCATGTTAATAATTACAGTTAGATGCACACATACAAAATATGTGTGATGCAGGCACCAGGGCTTCACCTTTCGCTGAGATGCAGGCAGTCTGATCCAATATTAATTCAGGGAGGATTTCAGCCCTACACACACTGTACTGCCACACACTGTACTGCCCTCAGGCTCCCACTGGTAAGGACTATGTGGCAGCCATCTGGATGGTTTAGAGCTGGTGTGAAAAGTTCCTAATTGGGACCCAGGCAGGAAAAGGTGCAATACTTCCTGGTCATGACCAAATTCAAACCAGAGACCTTGAAACATCAAGCTTTGAACCACATCCATTTCCCAAGCCATTTAGTGAGTCTGTGAGCTACCAATATTTATCGAGAAACAGAGCAGTCTTCTACGTATTGAAAATATTAAAGAATATGTGATTTCACAATGGTCTCCAAAATGTGTTTTTGGAAAGTCCTATGGGAAAAGAGTCTAAATTTTAAATTAGATATTTAGATAGGACTGATCTTTTGAAATCAGCGAGGCTTACTATATCTGAGAGCTATAGAAATTTCCAATTTCTCAGGCATGGGGTCTCTAAGTACCAAAACCAATGTAATTCAGGCTAATTTCACAATGGGGGATTTAAAAGAAAAAATCCAAGTACATTCATGGCATTTCTTTCAAGGAATTGATTTGGAACAGAAAGAACATTTAGGTGAGGCCTTATCTTTGATTAAAACCATCAATTTCTGTAAAATATTTGCATTTCACAAATGTGGTATTTCACATTAGGAGTTCAGCTTTAGCTGGAAGATAATCTCCTATAATTAGTTTTAGACCTTTCCTTGAAGCATTAATTAACTTTAGCAATAAAAAAGGCAAATAAAAGCATAATAAATGAATCTGTGAATACTTCCTCCACTGTGATTGGTCAGAGAGAGCAACCAGCCTTGACCTGGTTTCTAAGAGTAATCAGGTTTAGGTTCAAAGAAAGGCACTTTTGAACAATGAGGATGCTTTAGGCACTTGGGTCTCAGCTTCCCCTGGACATTAACTTGTATTATCTGAACATCATAATAAATGGAGATTAAAAGCCTCTCCAAGATATTGAAATAGTACTCTGTTATTTGCTTCTTTAAAATTCTTCACCTTTTAATATAAAAATTTTGTGTAAATTATACATTGCTTTTATATTTTAAATGCCCCGCACAAACTGACCCCAAAGAACTTCAGATGCATAGGTAAGAATTTACAATAGAACAGGAAGGTATTTTTGGATCATAAGACATCCCCACCTGCTAATAATGGACTGTGGCCATGAGCGTGATCAGAATAGTCGTGGATTTCCCTTCCTTCCCTCTCTGTCTCTGTCTTTCTCCTTCCCTCTTCCCTTCCTTTATCTCTCCTTCCTTTTCTTCTTTTAATTCAAAATCAGTTTTACTGTAAAGTTTGCCTTCAAGCCTACACTTGGAGCCTTACAAGTTAAATTTCTACTTGAGCATGACGAAACACACCTATTTTAAATTTGGAAATGGAGTCAAGTTTTGTTCCTGAATAGTTGCAAGAGGGACTTGGGACATAGCTTAATGATCTTTTCTTTTAGATTCTTCCTCATCTTTGAAACCTTTGCAAGAGTTCCTGAGTCCAAGAGAAGATTGCTGATGGCCTGCCCTCTATCTTCTGCCCCAAACCCTGCTCCTGGGGCAACTAGTGATCTCCTGTGAAAATCTGGGGGTGTCAGCAAGTTGAATGTCTCTGAAGAGGTTAACCCAGTAAGAAATGTCAGCCAGCCGCACCAGCAGCTTTGAATGTGACCGACCGCTGAGAAACGTGTGGAAGTGGAGCAAGGGGGGGTGGGCCAGTCATTCACCTGTACGGAGAGGCCGTCCCCCAGGAGAGATAATCGGTGGGTCGTGGAGCAGGACGAGGTACGATGGGCTGCTCCACAGCAGTCACGTCCCCTGAGTAGGATTTGAGGAGGGAAGCGTTTTTATTGGCCAGCATGGCTCTCTCATTCCTGCGGAATTTGGCTCTTCGGTTCTGAAACCACACCTGGAAGAGTGTCAGGAGGGCAGCAGGGCACAAGGAGGAAGAGGAAGACAAAGATGAAGAGGTTACACAAATAAGGAACAATGCCCTGGCCAACGTTACCGTATAACCCCTCCCCAAGGAAGATGCAGGTACAGAATTCTTCCCACAACAATACAAAGATGCCACAGTCCTTCCCTGCTGGGCCACAGTAGTGAGTTATTCTATCAGCAAAGAAGACTATGAAACAGAACCCAGAGGGACTTCCATAATCATGCCTCCAGAGATGAGATCCACCACTAACCCAAAGAGCAGCAAAATATGGGTTATGATCCTGTTGTTTTGTCATCAAGGAAAAGAGAGAAACCTTATTAGACTTCTGCCATGGATACCATGACTTAAAATTTTTTTGTTTGTTTGTTTTTCAAAATTCTTCAAAAGGTGAAAATATCATCTACTTTCAAAAAACTTATCACACATTGAAATTGAAAATTCCTCATCTCACAAATGGTGCCTGCAGCAAGAACTGACAAAGCAAGTGGCTCATTTGAAAGGTGCAAGGAGCACCAGGGGAAGAGCAAAGAGATAACAGGGAAGAGCAGCTAGAGACCGTGTCAGCTATAGCTCATAACACATACAGCATTTATCAAGTGCTACTAGGGCCAGGAACTCCCATAAGCACATTGCATACATTATTACTTCTACTTGTCATGGCCATTCCATACATTAGGTTTTATTTGTTCTATTTCAGAGTTGAAGAAACAAGGTTTGATGAGATTAAGTAATCTCATGGAAGTTCACTCAAATAATAAATGGCTGAGTTTCTGTGCTCAAGGATATCTGACTCATGGTCATACAAGTCTTCCAAAATGCCATGGAATTTTATACAATCGTTTACTCATTCAAGAAATCTTTATGGGGTCCCTGTCCTGTTCCAGACTGTGCTAATTGCCAGGAATAGAGAGATGAGACTTAGTCTTTCTTCATAAGCAGCTCACAGTCTATTAAAAGAAGACAGACATGTAAGTTTGAAAAACTACAGAACAAGTCTTTTAGGTACAATTACAGAAATTCATAACAAGGCATGGGAGAAAGGAATTGTATGGTTTGGAGTTGGGGATAGTTGAAGGACTCCTGGGAGCAACATTGGTATAAAACACCATGAGGCTGGTACCCCTTGGAGTTGAGTCCATGGAAGGGCCCAGGCAGAAAACAGGAAAGGAGAGTTTGGACCTCGATTTCACGCTTCACACATGCCCAGCTCTTTTGTTTCTCACATGTCCCTGGCATTACTATTACATTTATCATATTAAATGCAAAGGGATCATGTTCACACCTGCTGTATATCATCCACTGGCTCTCCATCATTTACAGGATAAAGTCAAAACTTCTTACCATAGAACACAGGCTGTTCAGGAATTAGTTCTGGTCCACCAACCCAGCCACATTCTGCATCACTTGGACCTCATGCACTGGCCCTCCATCACTTCAGCTCCTCCCGTGGGCTCGAGACTACCAGATGTATTCAGTTATTCCCCCCTTTCGTACTCACACCGAATGTTCCCTCTGCCTGTGGTAGTCTCCCACTCCCCCCGCTCTTCGCTCAGGTGTTCAAAGACTTGCTTGTCAATATTGGACTTTAATATTGCCTTCTCTGTAAAGAGTTGTAGTGGAAAGAATGTGACTTTAAAGTCTAACAGAGTTGGATTGAAATACTGGCCCCACTACTCAAAAAATTTGTCATTGAATAGTTATTTAATGCCTCTGATCCTTTGTCTCCTAACCACATGGAGAAAATAATACTCACAGGGCTGTCATGAGAGTTGGCACAGAATGGGTGCTTAATATATGTGTATTTTCTCCCCTTTTCCCTGGGCATATTCCTGCCTCTGGTCTATCGCCAATTCTCATATATTCCTTTAGTGTAGGAATCATCTTACTATATCATAACAGTATGGCAGGCGCATCCATCTTCTCTGCCTCCAGTCTACAATACCCTTAAGGAGAGGGCCAGTGTCTTACTCACCCCCAGTAAATCAGAACAGTTCCAAGAGTCTAATAGATGCTTGATAGATGTTTGGGGGTGAGGGGCAAGAAAGGAGAGGAAAAAGAAAGAGAGGGAAAAAAGTGAACTTTGCAAAAATGGTAAGATATGGCCTCCATCCAAGAGGATTCTAGTTGGGGAAGTTGGCTCAGATACAACTCAATATAATAGGTGTCCTGTTGTGATAAATGCTATAAAGAAGGACAGGGCCAGAAGAGAGCAGTGCAGAATAGGGGAAGGTGAACTTCATGGAGGAGGAATAGAGTTGTGGAGGGAGAACTCTGTCCTGCCCACATACAAAATGTCCACAGGTCCGAGGGATTAGAACATAGCAGGGTGAGAAACGAGGAGAAAGTAGTTTCCACATATAAGAAAGCATTTGTTTATTTTTGTAATGTAGGGTAAGATCAGCTCACAAACTGCTCTTTCACATTAAAAAAAAAAAAATTCCAGCACTGCCTAGTCCAGGTATCTGTATTTACAATTCAAATCATCAGGGTAAAAGTGGTGCTTCTAGGTACTGTGGGTTATTGGTCTAAAATTACTCATTGCACTGCAGCAGGCCAGACTTGGGGCATAGAAGATATGGGGGGTTTGAAGGGAGAGGAAGGGATTTAAGAGTGGAAATCCAGAGCATGTTTGGAGAGCTGTGGTTAGCAGCATGGGAGAAGAGGATGTGGGAAGGCAAACCTCAGGGTTTTGCTTTGGATGGCGGAATCCAGACAGCAAAACTGAGTCTTGTCCCTGCAGATCCTGTGGGTCATTCTCACCTGAGCCGTGAGGGATTGCCAAACAGTGCTGAGTGCCTCACGCTTTCTCCTAACCCATGTGGGTTAGGAGTCTAGGCAACTTTCCTTTTTGTTGCTGACCTCTTGTTTTCCCCTACAGAGCACTTCTAGGTGAAGTCATTGCTTCCCTATGGGCAGAACTCCCACAGACTTTCTCAACAGGCTGAAGGGATCTTCAGGCCCCTCTCCATCAACTCAACAAGTGTCCCTTATTGTATGCCCCATCTCATGGCACAGACATGGTTCCCACCCCAATGCCCATGGGGTCTAGCGTAGGTCCCTGTTGGCCAAGAGATTTGTCAGTTGCAGAAAGAAGTCCCTCAAGTCCAGACTGAGCACAAATATACAAAAAAATAATTTCATCAAGAAGACAAGACAGATTGGCCTAATCCACCCCTCCCCTATCAGAATGGCAGCCTACCACCAGCTCTATAGAAGACAATGAATCTCTCTCTCTACTTTCAGCAGGGAAAGGAAGGCACTTCTTGAGGAAGTACTGAGCCAAGAGACTCTTACTTATCCAAAGTCTCTCTAGTGCTTAAAAGGGTGAACTTTGCATATCTGCAATCAAATCCCAGCTGAGCTGCTTGCTGGCTATGTGACACTGGGCAGAACACTGGAAACTCATTGGGCCTCAGTTTCCACATCTGCAAGATGAAGAATACCATCCACTTCACTGAACTGGCATGATGATTAAACAGACTACCTCATGTAGAGCTCTTGGCATATAAGGGTTCAAGTAGCGCTAGTTAATTCTATGATTATCATCATTATAACTCATCCCAGGTTTTATTGTTTCTAGATGTCTGTATTGAAGTTGATGTGTCATGGCATGAATGTTGGAAAGAAAGGCTGTTCTCTTTCTTCTCTGTCCTATATGCCCTTGCCCTTCTTCACTTCACAGAAACACAAAACCATCTACTGGAAGGAGGTCTTCACGCAGTTGCCAAATGTGAGGTCTTTGATGTACTCATTTCCATTCCCACCCGCGTCCACAATTATATGCATTTATAATAAATTTCTTGCAGGTTTGTACACTCCCAAAGTCAGGGAAGGAAAACTGAGGTGGGAGCAGAGAATTCATCTCTGTGGCCATCCTAAAGGTCAAATCGAAAGCTGGGGTGGAAGATGCAGAGTCAAATGCTCAGAAGGACAATGTCTGCACCAGGAATCTGCAAGGGCAGGTAGCTATGACGGGGGAGACTCGTAGCAGGGCCTATTCTGCCCACCTAAGGGCTTAGAGTTGATTTTTAAAAATACTATGCTGTCCAAAGAAACCCAGTTAGGGTCTGATTCTGTCCTCATGCTCCCTCTTTGTCATCTTTCTTAGTAGGAGCACCTGCCTGAAACCAATGATTGGTGGTTGTGAGCAGTCTGCAGAGACACACCCCTGATATGGTACTTGGGTTACCTGCACTCTGGCCTCGGTGAGGTTCACCCGGCGGGCAAGGTCCTCTCGCACGAAGGCGTCTGGGTAGTGTGTTCGCTCAAAGACGCGCTCCAGAGCCTGCAGCTGGCTGCTGTTGAAGGTTGTCCTATTCCTCCGCTGCTTTCTCTTCTTCTTCTCCTCAGAGTTCAGCTGATCATCTGGAGCAAGAGAAATTGATGCTAAGGAGTGAAAGTCATGTCAGGGGTCCCCGTTTACACTCATTTGCTGAACATCTACAGTAAGAGGTCGTTTCTTTTGCTCACATTCTTAATAAAGTGTTAGAGCAAATGTCACTTTCAGTGTTCAGATGGGGGCATTGGTGCTTTTTGACATCACAGGCCAAGGACCCCCCCATCTCCGGCTGCTGCTTCTAAATCTGGGAGCAGGTCTGAGTTGATAGAGAGACATTTCTTGCATGCCTCTTGAGGCTTTTTGCAAAGATGGCTAAAGGAAATTTTTACTCCTAACCACGTTCTCTGGAAGAAGAAGGGGAAGATGAGTAAATTGCTTTGGACCTTATTTGTTTTATGTTATATTATGTTCATTTGTAGTTTCATAAGCAAAGAAACCAACTATTTCCTGGTTCCTTCTCCTCAACATACCCACATAAACACAAAGGCAGAGTTAGAGAGGAAAAAATGTGTTCAAACTGATTAGAGGGACTCCTATTTTATCACGCATTTCCCTGGAAACACCAAGTCATTCCTAGCTACATTTGCTCAAGGCTCCATGCTCTTGCTAAAGCATGCTTCAGAGGCCCCAGCCTAGATCAGGGATGGTGCTCCGACACCATCAGCCCAAGCCAGCACTGGCCTGGGACTTGCCCTGTGAGAACACAAGTACAGGGAACAGTACTGAAAGGTCTCTGAAACACTTTTACCCAGAACCTTTGGAGAATCATGAACCCAAGTTTTCACCTGTGAAGTTCCCCCCCTTGCTTTCCTCTCAGTTCCCCCAAAGACACCTTGGCAAGCTGCTCATCCAGCCTGCCCACAGAAGTAAGAGGGTAGCATGCTCTAGTCCTGCTGCCCGTGTCAGTGTTGGTAGGAATGATGGTGGTGTGAAGCTGAGAAGAACACCAACTGTGCTACCACCCACATCAAACCATCCCCATGAGGTCTCAGCCACTACAGAGACCATGCAGTGCCCAGAGATTTAGAGCAGGGAGGTGCCGAGGCCCAAGACACATGCTCTACCTGATGAACTGAACTTCTACTTCCGATGGCCCTCCCTTCAGACTCTATGCTCAAAGCAAAACAGGGGAAATGAGAGTGAGGATGGGGGAAAGCAGGGCTTGGTCTCTTGCTCCACATTCAATAGAGAGTAGGTCTCAGCCATTTTTTTCAAACACGTGAGGCATTCTGATCCTCTCTAACTATAAATGCAAAACACACTCAAGAAAGCAACTGGGGGTGCCTTGGTGCTCAGTTGGTTAAGCATCCGACTCTTGATTTCAGCTTGGGTCTTGATCTTAGTTCAAGCCCCACATTGGGCTCCATGCAAGGCGTAGAGCCTACTTAAAAAAAAAAGCAACTAGCATGAATGATGATGTCCTAAGGAAAAGTAATACCTACCTGAGCTGTAATATTATTCTTATCACAAATTGAGGGCATGTTCCAAATTTGGGTGGGGATTCAAAGTGTAGCTTAAATCCAGGAGCTCATGGCCCAGATCTCTTAGTGCCTGACAATGAGGCCTCTAAGTGGTTTTGATCAGAGACTCCTTCTTTATGAGTACTGCCTTTCCAGAATAGAAGCTTAGAATGGACATTTCCTCTGGATATTTAAAATACCCAGATATAGTAAGTGCTTGTTGAATGTGAAACTTTTCTTGTCATTTTTGTTGAAAAATCCCATATGATTCCAATTCCATTCCTCCAGCTAAGAAAGTGCTGACACTCATTCTTTCAGTTTTAGAGTTGTGTTCACAGTTGATCATCTCAACCAGGATCATTGCTTTGAAGAAGTCACTATGACACTTTTAGTAAGAATGTCAGGTCTGTGGCATCCTGAGAATGGAGCCAATTTAATTATCATGATTTCTGGGATCTATCAAAGCCTGGAATATTCCAGCCAATACCCTGGTTATTCCACTATTCACCTATCAGCAAAATTCATTTACAATTACATCCACACTAGAATTCAAACACCTGGGGTCAAACAACACTCAGCAGTTGCCTTACGTCTGAGTTCTCCTTCCAATTTAAATATTTGGAGGCTTTCATGTTGTTCTCACTCCCTTTCCCAAATCTTTTTGTCTAGGGTTCTATCCGCCTTGTACCTGAGGTCTCTCTAGGTCATCCAGGCCTTTTTGATAGCACTACAACCTGCATTTTATGCACCTATTAAACAGAGAAGGACTCTGGAAAAAAATCCGTAGATTCCATACCTGCCCAGGACTGAGACCAATTAGAACCTAGGCTATTATGTTTATTCATATAAAGGAAACACTTTATTAAACCAATCCTATGATTTGTTTTCTTCCCTCAAGAAAAGTCTTTCTCAGGTATAACCACAAATTCCAAAGCCTTTATGCTGTTTTATGAGCCTTTTCTTATTGTACGGCCAAACTGTGATCAAGAACAAGAGTGTTTTATGTTTTGTTCTCAGTACTACAACCTGCTACACAGTCTCTTGGTTCTTTGAAATCTTCCACCGTTCACTCAGATCCCACCAACTGTCCACTATAAACCACCAGCTCCCCTGACGTGGGAGTAAGGGAAATGGAGAATTATAGTTTATGACACAGAATAAATAGCTATGATGACCTGAAACGAGGCCAGCAAAAGTTTCCCAGTGACTGTTCTTGTTGTTTTTAAGAAATGAAAACACCAGTCCAGATCATGTTGAAGGTGAGAAAAGACACACAAATAACAGGGGTTCAAGGAGTCTGGATCTGGCAAATGTCCTCCAAAGTGCAAGTATAATGGAAGGAGACAATGAGCGGGCAACCGAGACAGTTTGAGCGGCAGCCCTTGGGCTCGGCTGTCTTTGCTTGCTAACCACAAATTGTGCACTCTCTGTTTTCCTCCAAGAACACAGAAGACGGGACCCAACACAGTCTCCTGGGCTGCATGAGAGGAGACATAAACATTGCAGAGGTTTACAAATGTGGGGCATATGAAGGGCCTGTGATAAGCACTTTTAGCAGATTCTAGAGTCTGGTTGAATAGAGGGGAGAGAATTCAGTGTGTTTTTATTATTGCAGGCGGGTCATCTTTTTTGTAAAATCAGTTACGGAGAAGGCTGATTTTAACACATGCTGTCCAAGAATACTGATATCCAATTGGACATCAGGAAGCATCTCCTACTTTGGAATTCTGAAGTGGGTAGGAGTCACCAAGCTGCAAAATAACCAGAAGATGTGGATGTATTTTTATCAAAATTGTAATATTTCTAATCCAAGGTGTTTATGGATTTTATGAATGATTATGTATCTTTATGTAGTCATGGATGATTGAGTAAATTGCAAGTATATAGTTACGGCCATGATTTCTAATAAAAACCAGCAAAATGGCCTTGTGAACACAGGTGTATTTTCACTTGGAATCATGAGTCATAAAACACTGGCATCAAATGAAGCCAGAGAAATTGTCTAATTCCACCCTCTTGTTTTATAGATGAGGTAAATTAAACCTCAAAGAATGAAGTGACTTCTCCCCAAATCACAATACCAGCTATGCCTGAGCCAGAGCTAGAAGCCAGCACTCCTAATTCCACTCCAGTCTCAAGTGCAAATGACAATAGTCATGCTGTATGAAGCATCAGAGATACAAATAAAAAACAACTACCCCAGGGCAATTTTATGGGAAATACAAGTTTTTCCAAACGAGCTATATAAAGAGGGTCTAAGATGGAGGGTCTGTGTTTATCACATGCTGTCATTCCTACCAGTATAGTCTTTTAAAAAATGTAAACATTCTCATCTAGAATAGCTACTTTGATCCAGATGTTCTTGAATTTTCTTTTTCAGTGGCCTCCATAAGTCTCTGCTTCATCAATTAAATATGTGCAGGGTGATTTTTGCACAGTAGCAAACCCCATCTTCCATCTTTTCTCCACATCACCATATTAGTCCTTCGCTTTCTTTCATTTTAGGACACAGTTCATAATCTCTGTTTTCTGTGACACATCCCAACTGTTACCTCCTCTAAGACTTTGCTAATAACTTCTATCCATATTGATCTTTTAGTCTCTTGATCCCCACATATGTTTTAGTGTATAATCAAATACTTTAAAAAATTATGGTTCAGTTCTATCTGTGCAAATGTTTGTCACCTCAGTGGACTCATCTATTCCTATAGAAAAGATTTAGTTCTTTGAAATCTTCCACCGTTCACTCAGATCCCACCAACTGTCCACTACAAACCACCAGCTCCCCTGATGGGTCTCTTGATATATTACATGACAATAAAATCTTGAAAGAGTCATGGTAGTACTGTGGCATAGGAGCAGTCCTAGAAAATTAGAACTTTGGTGATTCATCTGAAGTTTTAAGGGGCTGAATAATTTCTGAATTCCAATTATTCTTTCTAATAGTCCACAGTAAATAATTAGGTTAACAGTATCTTTTGTGTCTGGAAAACTTTACTTGTAGAAGAAAGAACTTTCACCGTTTCTTTTTCAAATATGTTAGTACTCAGATTTACAGATGGGAGGAGCTGTGTGGTTCTGATTCCCTTGTAAATGCAGGAATTGGTCCTTCATTTTTATTCCTCAGTAGAAAAGCAGCTCCAAGATGAAGGAATAGTTTAAACAAGCAGAAACACAGGTGAGAAAGAGATGCTACAGAGAATGGTGTCTGTGATGGATTGGGATATTAGGACACATGTGAGCACTGCTCCAGGAAAAGAAGCCTAAATCCTAGGTGGGATGACCCTTGCGCATTCAAATACAAGTTAAGGGGAACAATAGCTCTGTCCTTGGCTCTGGGCTGGAATTCACTATGGACTCCACATCTGGCTGCCAAAACTGCACTGAAGGGTGGGTGGAGAAGACAATATGAGGAGGGCCATTCTCAAATGGCAGGACCAGGCAGCACACGAGACCCCCTACTCACTGCAGCTTTGCACTCGCCAGACAGGCTCCAGTTAACTCCCAAAGACCCCAACCCTCTTCTGCTCTGCATCTGGTGGGAGAAGCCTTGGAGATTCCAAATAGGTCAGCCAAATATAATTTAAAGGTACAGAAGAACATATTTTAGGAATAAAATCTGAAGAAAAATGTGTTTCGTATGCCTGAGTCACATCAATTTGGAAAGAAATCTGATGCAAGAAGATAAAACGCCAGCTTCAGTAGCAGAGACCAACCACCACATCAAAGCTTGCCTTCTTCCTTTTGGTTGAAAACATGGCAGGCAAGCGGATCTAAAGAGCAGCCCGCTGATCATTTTATGGGCATTGAAGAATGTTTTCAAAGGGACTTACATTGCACAACAACTACTTACTTTAATGGGATTTGTGTGGTTCGGGCCCTGCAACCTTTGGAAAATTGAAGGGAAGTATAATTGCAAAAGCCACTAAAAACTGTTTAGCTTTTACTGCAAGGCCTATGAAAAGCAGCAAGATACAACTGTGGCATGCATTTGAGTTTCTTTGGTTACACTAAGCTCCAATTGCAATTAGGACAGCATCCTTTTAATATGTTCCCTGATAAATGGCACATGGGTCATTTCACTGGCAACACTGTTGCCATGTAGACTGAGCCTAGCGCATCACAATGATGAAAGCCAAGTTTAACAGCACATCCGCACCTTCTCAACAGCATACCTGGGATCCTCCAGCACTGAAGCCCAGCAACTGTCAAGACTGACCAGGTCTCTGCCAAACAGACGCCCGGCTATGCAGCTACATCCACCTCCAGGTACATCGGCACACTGCAGCTGCCAGACCTTCAACTTCACACGATGGTTCTTGATGTGCATATTTTTTCTTTACTGTCAACTTGGCAAGTAACACTACTTATTCTTAGTTGAGTATCAGACCTAAACCTTAGAAAAAGCATGAAAATACCTCAAATGTAATTTTAGGGACATACATCTTTTGGAGAATGAAATGCTCTTATGAGGTATTATTATTTGTAATAGTTTTGACCCAAAAGCTGAGCCGGTAGAGGCTACAGCAGCTACAGCAGCTTTCTGTAGAGGTAGTTCAGTGTTGACCTCTCTCATGATAGCTGACTCTTCATTGAAAGACAGAACACCGAAGAGCCTGAGGTTTCCTCATGGGACTTGTACTACTTTTGACTCTTCGTCTGGCATAGTTCCTTGCACCTCTCTAGGACAGATACTTTCCCAGAGAGCCAAAACTCTGAATCACCTTATCTTAACTTTAACTCTCTTGAGACATATTTTTGAAAAGATTCCTAATCAGAACCCCCATGGAGACCCAATATAAAGTGAGCATCTTCATGCAGTTCCATGCTGGAACCCTCACTCTCTTTTGGAACTATATGCATAATTTCCCCCATGCTGGTATCTTCCAGGTGACTCTGAGTCTATTTTCGACTATAACCTTGGGGTACAAAGTTTATGTGTGCATTTGATGCTCAATAATACAAATTAGTGATCAGATGTAAAATATTCATATATTGGAATTATTATTATAGGAATTCAATTGCTGAACAAATACCTTCTCTTTGATGAAAAATAAAATAAAATTTTGGCTTCAAATATGTAACCTACTCCCAATTTCCCTGTGGATGAATCACTTATTTACCTATTTTTCAATTCATTTCTAGATGTAAAAAAAAAAAAAAAAAAAAAAAACAGAAAATGAGAATGTTCCCATCAGACCCAACTGAACTGCCACTGGGAAGTAGGCATAGTGGAGGAGGGAGTAGAAGATGAAATGGCTTGGAAATCACGATGACCTGTGCTCTCCCACAGGCCCTGCTACCTACTGGCTGTGTGGCCCTAGATAAGGCGCCTTCCTTCTCTGAGACTCCGTTTACAAAACAGTAAGACAGAAGTAAGATTACTTATTTCCTAGGGTCATTTGACAATGTAATGAACACATCGTAGGCATATAGTCTGGCACATAGTAGGCATTTGGTAAGTGTTGGATTTCACACCCACCACTGCTTTCAGTTTCTCTTCAGAGACAGACTGCTCAAAACCACTGCTGTTATTTCTTTTTTTTTCCTGCTGTTTTGCTGTTTGTTGGTATTTAATCAGTAAGATTTCTATCACAGTATAACTATAGAGAAAGTGAGAGAACCACTCTCATGTGTGATATGACTTCATTAGTACTATGGAGTGCAGGATTG
Source organism: Nyctereutes procyonoides (assembly GCF_905146905.1). Lineage (NCBI taxonomy): Eukaryota > Metazoa > Chordata > Mammalia > Carnivora > Canidae > Nyctereutes > Nyctereutes procyonoides. Next base: position 880,972 of record NW_026575044.1, read on the forward strand.
AAACCTCAGGAGCTTGACAAATGAATAAAAGCTTTAAAAGTCAAGATCTGAGACACGGTGGTTGATCCAAAATTGTGCCATGAAAGTCAGGCACAGATGTTTGTCTGAAAAGTCCCATTTGGGACATTTTTTGCTCCTAGTCAACCCCTGGCTTTCTAACAAGACAATTTTCCTTTCTCAATTCACATTTTGAGGAAACATTCAGAAAGCAGGCAGATTCTACACTCACAGACAGGTAAAGACGCTGGCACCTTTAACAAGTAACCTCACTAGAAATGAATTAAAAAAAAAAAAAAGGACAAGAAAAAGGAAGAAGGCCAAGGGCTAAAGTCAGGCTATGAAAATTCAGTGATTTCCCAGTCTGTGTGCCTTGGGTTGACTAATTCAGTTGCCACATGTCTAAAAACACAAAACTTAGGTCATGTTACTCAATATTTATTCAGTGACTTTTTTTTCTAAATGTCTGAGCACGTTGGTAAATGCCAAAGGGATAAAAAGAAAACCAAGAAAGGCAAAGTTCTGGGAAAAGAGTGAGTTCTGACTGAGATTTTAAAAGCTTTCTAAATTTGCCATATTCCAGGTGTGTGGTCCCTGTGAAAGTACTGGTATTTGAGTAGGATTACAAACAGAGCTCTAGATGAGCCATAAGCTCCTGCCTTCTGCTGGTGGCATTTTTCCTTTGTAGTGGGACTGTTGTCATTTTGTAAGAGACACAACATCAATCTTGACATTAGCAGCAGAAATTGGTATCTTCATGGGAGGTATGCACTCTAAATTGTCTTTTTAAAAAAAATTTTTTTTGTAATAAACTTTAATGTTCTAAAGAAAAATCTGGGGGAAAAAAAGGTTTTAAAAAAAAGCACAACTGAAAGCAGAGAGCAATGAAAGAGATGTACATCATTAATGAGGAAGCTCAGCTCCTGGAAGGACAGCAATGAAGAACATGACTCTTAGTTGGGTAAAAGACAAAAGAGGCTATCCTGAGGCATTTAAGTACTCAAGAAGAGAGGCATGACCTCACTTCCTTACCTTTTTCATCTCAAGTTATTTTTTCTCTTTTTTTTTTTCATTTTTTTTTTCATCTCAAGTTTTAGCTGTAGGACAGGAAGCTTACAACACAGAAAGCCACAAGGAACAGAATTTTCATTGCAATAAGAGGCAGAGTCAAGATAATTCTGTAACAACACCATATAGAGTAAAAGAGGGGGCCTGAAGAGAAAGGTAAAGCCCCTCTGAGATGTTGCTCTAGTCATTGACAACAGACCTATACAAAGACTCAAATATGTTAAAATAGTCAACATAAGAAGCTTGATATTTTTAAATGATGTTTAAGTGAAAGGAAATTAAAATTCTCTCTTTTTTAAGGTTTATATATTTATTTCAGAGACGGCACACACATCAATGGGAGGAGGGACAGAGGGAGAGAGAGAGAGAGAGAGAGAATCTCAAGCAGACTCCCCATTGAGTGTGGATTCCAATGCTGGGTTCAATCCCAGGACCATAAGATCAAGACTTGAGCTAAAACCAAGAGTTGGACACTTACCCGACTGTGCTACCCAGGCACCCATAAAATTCTTCTTTAGGAGTAAGAAAAGCCAAATGTAAACAGTGATCTAAAGCTTAATATGTTTTGGAAGAATATGCCACACTATAACATCTTTTCATTTCAATCCTGTCAAAGATGTAAGATATAAACAATACATCCTTTAAAAATCGCAACAATTATGCATACACATTTCCTTCTATTGTGTTTTAAATTCTTTTTTTTTAAATTTTTATTTATTTATGATAGTCACACAGAGAGAGAGAGAGAGAGGCAGAGACACAGGCAGAGGGAGAAGCAGGCTCCATGCACCGGGAGCCCGACGTGGGATTCAATCCTGGGTCTCCACGATCGCGCCCTGGGCCAAAGGCAGGTGCTAAACTGCTGCGCCACCCAGGGATCCCTGTGTTTTAAATTCTATTATAGAACAATTATATAAAGGGCTTTGGATCAACTATCAGGAGGCCTAGATTCTAACTCAGCATGATTGCTGGTCACATCTATGATGTTAAGGCCTCAGTGTCCTCACTGGCAAAATTACAGGTTGGACTAGGTGACTAAGATCTCTTTCAAATCCAGCATTGTGGACTTTTAGGATTGTTTTATTTGTTTATTTATTTTTTGTATGTAGCCCAATAGAAAACTTTCAATAATTGCTTAAGGCAATATCTGAGTCTTGTCCTTTTGTTATTATTGTTGTGTTTTTTGTTTTGTTTTGTCTTTTAGAACACCTTTGGCTAGATGATATATTGGATGAGAACTATACTGTAATTACCCATGCCTGGAGAAAACCCAGGTGACTGACTTCTTCCACCATACTCAGAGCACTCTACAGAGATCAGTCTCAAGTTGCAATATGACTCTTTAGTTTAAAGAAATTAGTTCACCTGTCAGCACAAATGAGAGAAAGAGGAAACCTGAATGTTTCTAAGAGACTTTAAATTTAGCAAACAGAAATGAGATTGCTATTTCTTTTCTTTCTTCTAATAGTTTTGACTCCCTAACCTTGGGTTAGCTGACAGTAGCCATACTGAAAATAGTGTTTTTATCAACCAGCTTAGGCTACTCCCCAAAGGGTCATCACTAACAATGATCACACTCCTGACCTATCACCTTATTCATTCATTTGAATAAATATTTATTGAGCATATGCTACATACATGCCGGGCAAACACTCTGAGATATACAGGGAAATATTATGTAGTCTGACTTCAAGAACTCTATAACCAGTTTGAGGAAAGCAGTCACACAAAGTAAAGTTACAGCAATAAAAAGATATTCCAGTAGGGGGGCAGACATCAGAGCCTGTAACAGGCAAGGGGGGAGGGCAGAGATCACAGAATGGGTGGTAGGTCAAAACACAGTCTGCAGAGGCTTTCTCTGTCCTATTGAAGTCCAGCATCCCTCTCTCAGCCACATTGTGACATGTCACTCCATTCACCCAACTCTGGTTGCATTACAGATGGTGGTGACATTTTCCTTGTCCTTTGTTTTGCTCTTTGGCTTTGATTTTTTGTAAAAATGCCTAGGCCTTTACTGTTTCCATGGACTCTTTTTTTTTTAAAGGTGTTTATTTTTTTTTATTTTTAAGATTTTATTTATTTATTCATGAGACACAGAGAGAGAGTGAGAGAGAGAGAGAGAGAGAGAGAGAGGCAGAGAGAGAAAGAGAGAATCAGGCTCCATTCAGGGAGCCTGATATGGGACTTGATCCTGGAACTCTGGGATCACACCCTGAGCTGAACGCAGATGCTCAACTGCTGAGTCACCCAGGTGTCCCTCCACTGACTCTTTATATCAATGGCTTCTTGTCCTCCTCCAAGCCTCAGTTTACTTGTCAGCAGTTTACAGGACCTTCTCTGATCACCAACTGGAAGCAGCCTTGCCCTCATTATTCTCTTCCAGCATCTGAACCATTTGCCTTCTAACAGCATTTCTGACCAAATGTAATTATTCCTGCTGTTTGCCTCACTAGAATATGAGCTCCATAAGGAATCTTATGTGACTTGTTAACTATATGTCTCAGCACCCAGCATTAGTGCCTAGTACATTTTAGGTACTTTTCTTGGAATGACAGAAAATTTGTTAATGGTGCTTGGTGAAAATGCCTATTTAAGGGTCACCTGGGCAGCTCAGTTGGTTAAGAATCTGCTTTCAACTCAGGTCATGATCCTGAGATCCTGTGATTGAGCCCTGCACCAAGCTCTTTGATTGATAGGAAGCCTGTTTTTCCCACTCTCTGCCCTTCCCCCTGTTCATGCTTGCTTTCTCTCAAATAAATAAATAAAATCTAAAGCAAAAGAAAAAAGAAAATGCCTATTTGGCATAACCTGGTCAACTCACATTCAGCCACCAAACCTGACAGCCTTTTCTAGGATGAGTTTCTGGAAAATCTTGGCACACAAATTTTCCTGAAATGAAGGTTTACTGCATTGTTTACAATGCATGTAAATTCCAGGAGATGTGTTATCAGGCTTTTCATTCACTTTCTCTGTAGAGGACTTTTCATCAGTAATTATCTCCCCAAATAAGAAGGCAAGCCTCGAAGGCAGTTGAGCCAATCCTGTAAGGCAGAGTCCCTACATCTCAGCAGCACCAATAAATGTTGGGCTTTGATAATGATGACACATATGGAATTACTGACCACTTTAGACATGCCCTGGTGTGGTCATTTCTTTGTGCCAAAAATTATGTTTAGCTTCAGGTTATATTTTCTTCTAATTCGTCATTTCTAGTCACTGTGTTTTCTGTTCCCTTTCATTGGCAAAAGAGCTGGGGCAAAAACCTAGCTGCTTCATTCTCCACCGTACAGCAACATGACCACTTGCCAACCACACCTAAACCTTAATTATATGGTGATTTCCTCTCCAAGGATGTGTGACTGTTTTAACGAGTAAGGAAGCCGATGCACTAAGGTCACATGAGCAGAAAAAAAAAGGTTTTGGGCAAAATACTCAAAGACCCAAGTGGAATAATCTTATTCCACTGAATCGTGTCCCTTGTTGTTGAACAGCCCTAAAGAACTCCTTGTCAATAGGTGATTCTGTCCGCCTGGAGTGGAAACCTATGAGTAATCTATGTGTCACTATGACTCATGTCATGGCCACCACTTCCAATTCCCCATCATCTGAAAGTTGGCAGGAAGAGTTCATACTGCTCAACAGGCAGAAGCCAGGATGCAGGAAAGACCTAATAACAAATTTTATTGATTAAAAGGAAAGATAACCAAGGGTGCCTTGGTGGCTCAGTCCCTTGAGCTTCTGACTCTTGATCTCAGCTCAGGTCTAATCTCAAAGATGTTGTTCAACCCCCTAGTTGGGCTCCACACTAGACTTGGAGCCTACTTAAAAAAAAAAAAAAAAAAAAAAAAAAAAAACAGAAAAGGAGGATAACCAAGGTTAAGGACAATGGTTTCCTAGTCACTACCCAAATTATTCTAGTCCTTGGCATCTGTTTCTAATGTACTTTCAGAGCCAGTGCAGACATTCTTCCTTCTACCTCCTGGAGTCTTTTTATTTATTTATTAATTTTCAGATTTCCCTCATTTTTAAATTTTTTCCAAATTTGTAAAATATTTTCATTAAAGGACTTTGATAGCAATATGCTGAAGCAAGAGGAAGGACACACAGGAGCAGGCTGGTGTGTCATTCCAGGACAGAGCCACTCCCCAAACACTGATAGAACTTCCGTTTGCCTGCTTTCTTAGTCTCTATTCCTCTGCAATTCCAATTCAAATGGTATAGAGTTCAGTGACCTGATTAACTTACTGGGAAGCTAACACTTTTAAAATAAAGTATCTTGGGCAGCCCCGGTAGCTCAGTGGTTTAGCGCCACCTTCAGCCCAGGGTGTGATCATGGAGACCCGGGATTGAGTCCCACATCCGGCTCCCTGCATGGAGCCTGCTTCTTGCTCTGCCTGTGTCTCTGCCTCTCTCTCTCTCTGTGTGTCTCTCATGAATAAATAAATAAAATCTTTAAAAAAAATAAATAAAAGAAAGTATCTTAGGAATAAACCGGAAGATTTTATGAACTCAGGGGACCCCTATAAAAACATAAACTGATCAGGTGGGAGAAGAGATTTTGGAAAATCAGATTTTATAAATAAAATGTTTGCCATAAATTGGTTAAAGGAAATTAAATGTGTGATAGTGGATTTAGGCAGAAGTGGGGAGGGACATCCTAAACTACAGATTACATTTTTTTTATCTAATCAAAGGAGTTATTTACAAGGAAATCTGCCCCTTTTTGGCTACTCAGCATGTTTTGCAGACTCTTGTTGGGTTCCTTCTTCACTTTATCCATTTGGTTATTTCTAAAATCTTCCAGGGATAGTGATCACACCTCCTTTGATAGTAATTTTCTTCCTCTATTACAGATCTGTTAGTTGGTGGGTGATATATTAGGATTATGATTTTCCCTCCTGGAGACTTCAGCTTTAGAACCAGTCCCAGCTCTTCCCAAGGCCCAGGGACCCTAGCTTTGTCAGCCACTGCAGATGAGTGGTCATGTAATATTAGATAGTTAACTTCTTGATTGGAGACAGCCCTCCCCCTTTTTTAAATAGCAAATCTTTTCTCTAATTAGTCATAGCCCCAGACCAGATTTATACAATAGTGACTTTATACTTTCCCCACATGTTCCACAATTCAATATTTTAAGAAGTTTTTTCATAGAATTGTATCATTAAGACAACTTTATATAATGGGGGGTAGCTCCAGTGGATTAGAAATCAGACAATGTGGGTTTTCATCCTGTCTGTCCCTAAAAAGTCACATGATCTGCCCCCCTCCAGTCATGTAATCTTAAGAATGTAACTTTGCCTGGGGTGCCTGGGTATGCATTCTGTTAAACATGAGACTCTTGGTTTCAGCTCAGGTCATGATCTCAGGGTTGGGAGATTGAGCCCTGAGTTGAACCCTGAATCAGGCTCTACACTCAGCATGGAGTCTGCCTGAAATTCTCTCTCCCTCTCCCATTCTTGCTCATGTGCTCTCTCTCTCTCTCTCTCTCTCTCTCAAATAAATAAATAAACCTTAAAAAAAAGGTAACTCTGCCAAACGGGTTTCCATTTCTATTGCTGTCAAATAGGGCATTGCATTAGACTTAAATATCTCTTCTTACAAAGTCCTCTTCAAATACTTGATGAATGGATAAATCTGTACTCTTGTAGAGTAAATAACAATATATTTATTTATGAATTATCTCCATTTTTATAATCTATTAATTTAACAATGGATTGACTAGAGTTTATATAACTCCATGAATACAGATTTCTATAGTCAAATGTGTAATTTTCTTAATGTTTTAAGTTACATTACTGATTATTTTTGTGAATATCAGAGTTATTTGAACATCATATGGATGCTTATTTTTATTTTCAGTAATTTTTAAAGAAAATGATCCGATTTGGCAGTTATATAAACAACTGAGAAGACAGCAAGATTGAAAAACAGTTTTGCCAAGTTGTAGAATTTTAAAATAATTTTATACCTAAAGATGGAGGACATATTTCTCATAAAATGTATGTGTGCGTGTGTGTGTACATGGTATGTGTGGGTGTCTGCATGGGTGTATGTGTGACTCAGCTCAGAGAATCCTGGGTTGAACTATAACAGTGCTATAAACATGAGAACTAGAAGCAGATCCAATTGCTCACAGTGTAAAGGACAAACCTGTGGCATTGTGAAAGATCTTACTCATTTGGGCTTTCTGTAGAGCCCACTAAAACTGCTGAGAGCTATCACCATTACCTAGTCTCATGCCAACTATATCTGGTAACTCGCTTTGACATATCAGTTTCTAGGTAGAAGCTCCAAGACAATGGCTCATGTGATATCAGTGCCAGCTGGAGCCAGCTGCAAGCAAAAATCTCCACAGTATTTTAAATAGATATTTCAGATGTTTAAAATTTAAATAAAACAAGGCAGAGTGTGTAACGTTCCAAGTGAAGTCAATTGCCAAGTTGTGTTGGTTGGTACAACCACGTACTGTATCAATGGAGTCATAAATTGCTGCATAATGCAGACACGTAGGAGGAGGGAAAGGTGACAAAAAAATAAAAAGAGTGGGAGTGCATTAAAGGTGAATCCCCAAGGATACTCTTCCATTAAACTCTGAGAGCTTACAAAGTGACACCATCCCACTCCAACCCAAGTAGTATGTGAGCCTTTGGAGCCATATGCAATATATGTTTCAAAGTCTAGACCAAAGCTACTAGGTAAGTTTTATTGGTCCCTCTAGAAAGCAGTTTTTTTGACAGGACTGGAAAAATAATGTTACAAAGGATCCAGTAACAACAGAATCTAGGCCTGTTAGTTAGATTCCAAGTTGATGCCTCTTCCAAAAGGAAAGCATCCAGAAAAACAATATATTCCCTAGACTAGGTGAGCAAGTCCAATGTTTAGAATTAGGAAAAGTTTGGTATATAACTCAATTATATCAGGGTTAAGATCTGTTGATGCAAATCTGTTTACCATTTTATTTGCTTCAACAAATACAACCATAAAGGTAAGTTTCTCCAAGATCATCCCTTGTGGGAGCTTAAAACAAAAAATAGGAAGATATATGTCCCTGGCTTTCCAAAGCCTATGCTGCCTCTAAAGGTTCATTTAAGAATACAGTACAGCTGAAAAGGCAAGTTTGCATACATCCAGTCCCTGTACAATGACCGTGGTGACCGATGACCAATGAATCAATTACATCTTGTGCACCCTACATAACCTTTGGAGATGATGAATATTTGGAGTGTGTTTTTGTGGTCTCAAGCCAAAAGTTAACCGCAGCCTAGAGATCATTGAACCTCAGGAAAATAACTAGAAATCTATGTTCCCCACTCTATTTTCAATGTATTTGGAGAGAACAGAATTCCATTAGAGAGAGACAATGTAATTGTGTTCATAACTTCTGAGTTGAAAGGTTGCATTTATATGATTCCTTTCTTCCAAAGATCATAAAATACCTCACAGATGCTATTTCATTTATATTTCAAATCTCTTTATGGTATAAGAAAAGAATGCAATACAGTTTTAACAAAAAAAAAAAACACTAACAATTTAATAGTGGTTAGGAAAACTAAGCAAAGTAACCTTTATCTAATTTCATATATAGGGGAAACCAAATCTAATAACATTTAAAATAAGTGTGTCTTAAAGGATTGTAAGTGAGGTTCAGATAAGATGACTTTTCTAAAAATACTAGACATATATGAAAGGCATTATCGTTGTAAACTTTGTGAAGGCAGAGACAATATTTTGTACCTCTTTCACATACTTTCTAGGATCTAACACTGGATGAATACTAAGTGCTTAATAAACATTCCTTGATAACAATTAGAGTACTTATTGTTTGCCAGGAACCATTGTTAGGTGCATTACATGTAATATTTCATATTTCATTCCCCTAAGAGGTCATGTTATAGCTATCCTCATGCTACAGATGAAGAGGCTGAGGTTGAGAGAGGATGAGCAACCTGACCAAAGACATGTAGCAAAGGCTCCCTGACTCCTGGCATTTTGACTACAAAGCCCAACTTCTGAAACTCTTTACTCCTCTTGCTTTTCATAGAACCAGAGATCCCAAAAGGATGTAGAGGTTATTAAATCTGTTTCTTAAACTATTAAAAAGTGGAAGAACTTTTAATGAGTGGATAGGAATTTGAGAGTGTGTGTTGGGTATCATTTTAATCCAGAAATTGAAATAGATAAAGAGACCAATTTCTTGACATGATTGGGTTGCAATTGTATGATTTTTATAAGAGGTGTTTCATTCAGAGAAATGCTTCTAAGCATTTGATTTGGCAACAAATTGAGAATTGAAGTTACAGTCCGCAAACTATTTCTATTCTTCTGCTGATCATCTAGTTACAGATCCCTACCCGAATCGTGGGAGCATAAATCCGATTATGCACGAGGCCAATGGGAACAAGATAATTGCATAGATCTAGTACCCATCCATTACATGCGGCATCATAAATCACTGAACTGCCACAACCTCAGCTTTCTGGAATCCCCAAGTTGTTTGAATCACTCTACGACTGCCATTTATGGAAGAACCATATTATACTGTCTTTGCCTTAAGGGCTATCGAAATAAAATGTAAAATTTGAGTGTTTACCCTTCAGAGGGTGCTCATGTGATAGAATACTGGCAACATGAGAAAACAAATCAAAATTTGGTATCTTTTGATGTGAACATGGGCAAGCACCTCAATCTAAGGATCTGGTTAAGAAATTAGGAAACTAAGTGGGTAATTCTCTTTTTAGTCCTTTTGTGATGAACATTACATTTGTTAGCAGAAATGTGGGTCTGCTTTTCCCTCACACACACCTCACACACATGCCAACTCCGTAGGGGGGAGTCTGACAAATGTGTAATTCTTGAACAAAGTAAGCAAAGCATTTGGCCTGAGTAGAGACAGAATGATCAGATGGCCACAGATTAAAAGTTCATGCCCAAGGCTTATTTGAGCCTTTAAACCCTGGAATTGAAATTAAATTGCATTGATGAATCCATTCAGATTCCTTATCTAGTGTTTTCTTTCTATTCAACACAATGTATGTTTACTGCTCCCCTACTGGCTGGTGGGTATGAAAGGTCAGTGGCCTCCACCTCCATAAGGAGCTCGCGGTTTAGTGAGAAAAACAGATATATAAACAAATAAGTTCTTTAAATGGACTAACTAAAATAATGGAGGCATATATTGTCAAGTTGTGGCACAATGGATGGCTCAACTGTATCTTACTATGTGAGAAAAGAGTCACAGAAAAGAAGAAGCATTTGCACTGAGTTTTGAAGGAAAAATACACATTTTGACCAAGGGGGAAAGTCTGGAATGGATGGAGCAGAGCGATAAAAGCAGTATGACTCATTCCTAATAGTGGATTGTCACCTCATTCATTCCTCACTACAGCACCATGTAGAAGGATGTCATTGTCCTAATTTTAGAGGTTCACAGAAGTTGATGTCTCAAGAATGTAGGGCTGGTAAGTGATATGATCTTGACTGTCCCGTGTTGCCACAGCTGAGCATTTGGGAGCTCTGGGGAGAGAGGAGACAGCCGAAGCTGCTGGGGAAGCAGGGCCAGATGGTGGCGGGCCTCTTACATTGTGCCTTTGGACTTCATTTTTTAGTGCAAGGGAGTCAGTAATGGATTTTTCAGCAGGGGAGTGGGTGACAGGAATCTTTTTGCCTTTCAGACAGCATCCTGGTAATTGCATGAAGCTTGGTTTTGACTGGGTATGAGACAAACTTCAGCATTGTATAGATTTGGAAGGTCAGCACAAATAATGTGGACCATCCTGTTATTTTTTGTGGTCAGGATGCTTGATGCTTCTCTGATTCTTAAGCTTCCACCATCATATTTGTCCATGATCTTCCACTATCTCCCCGACCTGGGCCTGTTTTTAACTCTTCTGCTCAACTTTCTTTCTACCTATGAAGTACCTATGTATGTAATTACTAAGGATACAAAGTACAAATTCAAGACATGAAGAAGTATAACTTTGTAGCACATGGGAGTGCTCTAAAGGTCTTTCCAAATAGTCCAAATATATATCTGAAAATTCCATGCACCTCTATGTCAGAAACCTGCAGAACACAACCCACTAAAGACTCTATCCCTGGTGGAAGTGTCTCCTACCTTCCAACCTTCCACCTGAGACCTGGTGAACTTTCCAGGATCCTGAGGAGCCTCACTTGAAGCCACTGATTCATCAAAAAGGAGTATTTCCAAAACCACAGTATCAGATACTACAAAAATTGGCCTTAGGGTATTTTTAAATTGCTAACTCCACTGGTGCATTTAAAATATAATTGCATATATATGAAAGCTCTAGAAACACATCCATTTGTACTTTGAGGCAAACTGGTATTTTTCATTGTATTTTTGTGCTGCTTTGCTTCATTTTTAAACATAGTAATCCCCATTCAAATCTAAGCAAGGCTGTCTCCTTTAGAGCCCACAGGAACCTTCTTTCTCTCTTCTTTGCCACTCTGAAGCCCCTTTTACTATAATTTTCCTTCCGGTCTTGTGATGAACAGACTCCCTGAGATTCCCTTCCCCATGGCCATGCTCATAATAACAGTTTTCTGCAAACTGACCATAGTCTCCTCCTTGCCATTTATCTGGAGGAGCTGTGTGCAAGCCAGAGCTCCAGAAATGGAACAGAGAAAGAAGCAGGATACACTGAAGAACTCAAAGAATCTTTCTCATTTCAAGGAACCAAACATTTACCTCTCTGTAAGAGTTTTGTGGAAGAATAAAAATTAAAAGTGAAAAAAAAAAAACACAAAACCTTATTAATGTTTGCCGGGGGAACAGAAAAGCTTTCTCCACAAGAAAAGTCCTTTCTGTACTGAAATTGGCAGCCAGACGGCCTGAACATTTATCTCCTGCACAGAAAGTGCTCTGTCAGGCAAGCTGTGACTAACAATACGCTGAAAAACACGCCACAGACTTCCACTGTATTTTATTTGGCAGAGAGGAATTATTCCTCGGCACAAAGTATTTGCAACTGGCATTGGTTAAACAAGAAATTACAACCTTTAAAAGCCCTATTTATCATTAGCTGCAAAAGTGCAGACTTCACCGTCAATTACTCTGACAAAAGATTACAGACCATCAACACCGCACACAGGAGAACAACAGTCTTGGGGGCCAGTGGGCCTCTCAGAAGGGATGATTAGAAAGTTAACGGCCAGGAGCCCCTTCTCCAGGGACCCCCGCTCCCCAACCCTTCCTTGCCCACCCTGCTCCCCTCTGCAGGCTAACTCTCCTGCCTCTAGCACTCACTCTCCCTTCACATCTGCCAGCAGAAGCTGGTAGACCAGCAAGCTTTCCCCAGAAAGATGCCATAGTTACAGAAGTTGGTGCTTAAGAATCATTGGCCAAGTCAGGTCGGCAGCGACTTTGCTCCAATTCTGTTCTGAATGTGTTCTGTTGATAAAAATGGAAATTACAAGTTTGATTTTTGAAAGCTAAAGCAATAATATGGTGTTATTCCTCTCAGCTGCTTCATTTGGAGGCTCAATGGACGGAAAAATAGTGGATTTTAATAAGCCAAAGGCCTCCAATGTGACGCTAAAAAAACCCTCCTAAACACTGAATGGTGCTATGTATTCTTGGAAGAAGGTTTTTTTGCATTTCACTGAGGCATCAGCCCATCTTTAAATGATTTCATCCCCTAGGAACAGAAAAACAAAGAGAAGCTTTGTTCTCCAGACCTTAAAATTAAAGAAAAAATTATTCTCAAGTACTTATATAAGTGGCAAGAGATCTTTCCTTTTTAAAAAGATTTTATTTATTTATTTTAGCGGTGGGGGGGAGTGGGGCAGAAGGGGAGAGAGGATCTCACACAGATTCTGTGCTGAGCACAGAGCCCAATGGCTCAATGGAGGACTCAATCCCAGGACCCTGACATGACTTGAGTCGTAATCAAGAGTCGGTCACTTAATCAACTGAATCATCCAGGTGCCCCTAAGTGGCAGGAAATACATGTTTATATCCTTACTTGGCTTTAACTTTCCAAAGTGTGAGGGCATTACCAGCGTTACTATCATCGTGCTGCCAGTTGAATTAGTTTAAATCATCCTGGAGTTTTTCTCAGAGGCTTACAGCTTAATATTATTATTCTCTTCCATATCTTGTCTTTATTGGCTATATCAATATTTCATGAGTATGAAATAAAATAACAATATACGTAAACGACTTACAGTTTGGTACAGAGTGCTCAATAAATGATGTTGGAGATGTTTATACAGATGAGGAGGGGAGAATATGCTGTATGAAAAGTTGTTTATAAAGGCTTTTAATGATATTAAAGAACACTTGTGAATATACGTATAATGTATACATGTATCCATATACATGAATACAAGTTACAGATATGTCATATTCTTAACTATATAAAACCAGAATCAAAAAAAAAAAAAAAAACAGAAGGAAATAAAACCAAAGGTGAAGAGTATTCACTTCTGAGCAATGCAATCATGGAAAGTAACTGAGAGTCTAAGAGAGTAAATGATTTGCCCAGTGCCACAGCCAAACCTGAGACCTAGCTTAGCTTATTTTACTTCTGGGCCTGTGTGCTTTTTTCTCCTTGCTGCTTGCTGCCTCCTGGACTGATGAGTGTGTGTGTGTGTGTTTGTGTGTGCGTGCACTAACACGTGTGCACTCACACACACTTGCCTGTTCACATTCCATATCTTTTCCAGTTGATGTGTGTTTAAGGAGTGGGTCTATTCATATATGAAGCTCCTCATCTCTCCAATAAGAGCATGTTCCTCCACATTTGGTGTGCTCTGTGCATAAAAACTATCACAAGGCTATTGCTTGTGGGTGACCTCCTTTAAAAATCACAGGAGTTTGGATAGCTTTATTTAGTTCTATTAGGTTCAAAGAATGTGCCAGGCAGATTCTCAGTCCAAAAATAATCTCCTTTTATTGGTGCTCTAAATTAACTCATGGAGGAGTGGGCTGAGCTAAATTAAAGCTTTCATACGGGGGAAACCCAGGGATTTTTACTGAGTGGTAAAAGTTTTCTCTCTCTGTGAGAACTTTACTGTTTCCTTCCTCTAAGAGAGGCTGTGCTTAGATGCAAAGAAAGTAGCTCAAAGCAGATCTTGGAGAATTCATTTTATTTGACAAAGACTCTTAGTTTAAGCCCCTGGTGTGGGACATTTAAAATTTTATAGGTTTTCCTAGCTTTTAAAGTAATTTGCATGTAAATAAAGATAGTAATCTCTTGCACAAATGGCAAAATGTGTTCTTTGCCCTTTTTAAACTGGAAAATTGGATTCGTAAGAGTCATTAGGGGCAGTATTTTTACTTATAAAGAATTTCAAATGGCTTGACAAATCTTAACCACATCCCTTCTGGACTGCCAGCTGCACCTTGTGTTATCTTTTCATAACTAGGAATACCGTGGTTCATTCCTCTCTGGGAACTGCACACTAGGGGACGGGCAACCAAAGGCTTAAAATATGATATTGAGATTCAAGGTCGCCTCTTTTCTCTAATATGGACATGTCACTGCTGGTCATGGCTAATGATGCATTTACCCCCACTTCTCCATTGTGGAACTAACACCCACTGAGTTTCTAAATAGCCACAGACAGGCATGCCAGGCTTGTCTTACTGCCATATGGCCCTGGGACTTTTCATGTGTCACTCTCTCCTCTGCTTCTGCCTACCTTGTACTGTGAATGAGTGACCAGTCCAGGTGTGAGGTGTTGATCTTCTCTGTCTTTCTTTTGCACTGGATTTTGGACATGCACACCACTGCCAACGAAGCAAACTAAAATGCCAAAGCCTTCTATGCTAAAGTCTAGAGGACAGTATGTCTACATTTTGTCCTCCATGCTGCACATCTAGAAGGTCCCAGAAAAATTATCCTAAGCGAGTCTAAGCCTGTGCTGGGTTCAGCTGAGGTTTGTGACAGTCCTAGAGAATAGAGAGTAAAAGAGTATACCCAGAGAAAGAAGTGAGAAGGGAAGATGGGGTCAGGATAGTTGAGGGGAAAGATGCAAGTTCATACCTCTGATGGATGTCTTGGGTGTTTTGTTTGGTTGGATTTTTTATGGAATTCTTGTTGACCAGAGAAACGAGTTTGAGGTGATGTGAACTAACAGAAACTACCATTGGTTGGGAGCTGATATGTCCAAGTGAAAAGAACTCAGGCACAACTGGCAGCTTCTGGTCCTGACTCAGAAACACTCTCCTCTACCTAACTGTGGCTGTGACTCTCATGCATTTACACATTCCCAGTATGAAAGAGTGACCTTTCCACTCAAGAACACTATATGTCCATATATGGACAGATGAGACTAGCATCAAATGAGACAGACAGATGAGACTAGCCTATAAAGGCTTTGCCAAAAGAAGGGAGAGGATGGGGGCATGAAAGCATAGGTATGTAATATTGATATAGCATCTCATTCCGAGTGGTTACAACCATTGCTATGGGAAGCCATCAGTGGAACACAGCAGGCATTGAACAGGAGCTCACTTTCCAGTTCCAGTTCTGCAACTAGCTAGCTGATCTTGTGTAAATAACCTCAGTTTCCTTGTTCTGCAAATAAAAGGTTTGGAAGGACACCCTCTCTGGCCCCTTCTCAGCTCTGCCAGTCCATCAGGTGCAATTAATGCAGTTAGCCATTCTAATATCAGAAATCTTATAAATCAGGCCTCCAAAGACATCCCAGTGGGTGAACTAGACCCTTCTATTGCAGGTTCTTATAACCGCATGCCAGGTCAGAGCACTTCAGCCTCTTTCCCAATGCAACGGATTCTCAGGCTCTGCCAGTTTCTTCATTTATTGCATGAAGAGCCTAAAGGACAAATTAGAAGAGCTGATGCCTTTAGCTACCCTTTAATTCCTATACCTGTTGTTACTCCAACCACAAAAAAAATCTTAGATGTTATTCTACTTTAATTTTTATCTATAGAAACACTTGAACCATAGCCATTATTCATTAGACCCCAGTCGCTGAGCATTTTGTTACTACAGGAAAAGGAAAAAAGAAAATCAGTTAAGTTTTATTTATAGTCTGCTCTCATTGTGAAATAGTAGAAGTCCCTGAGTCAATAAAAAGATGTGCTTGTTTCTAAAAGTATAAATATGCTTTCTTAAAACACTGGTGAATATTATGGGCACATTTCCCAGATTTGAAGTACTATTACAATCCTCTTATTTTCCCCATAAATATGCTCACACTTCTTAGCTCATGTGACTGGCTTTTGAAAGAGAAAATGAGTTACATTAAAAATATATCTCTTAGAGGGCATATGCATTATACATGCACACAAGCATATATACACACACAACCTCCATATAAACTTCAAAAAAAATAATTTGTACCCTACAAAGAGAACAGCTGTTCTGTGAGATGATATACTCCCTATCTGTGAAGATCTTTAAGCAAGCCTGGATTATCTGCCAGTAGTACAGAGAAGGAATTTCCAGATCCCAGAACAGATTTGATTTGACAACTTATAAATTCTCTCAGTTTTGAATTCAGAGACTCTCTGAAGTTACTATTTTTTCCCCAATTTCGTTTAAAATCTGATCTAACCTTTCTCCTGTGTCTCATGCATTGGCCTCCACTATAATAAATCCAAGTGAGAAACTGAAACTCTGTGGTACTGAAATTTGGATTTTAGACACTTGCACATGAAAACCACAGTCCTTCACGGTAGTAGCCTTCCTCCAAGAAAACTGCTAAGTGCTTCAGAAAACTAAAATTGTATTTGCCTCATGGAATCTCTGTGTGGTGGATGATACTATTCCCACTTTTCTCAAGCAGAAAACATAAAAATTAAGAATCAAATAAGACTGAATTATAACTCCCAATCATTTTACTTCGTGGGCAAAAACGCACCTGAGTTCTACACTATATAGAAGCATTGCTTTGCCATTACATCTTGCCTTCAGTATGGTCAGATTTCTGAGAGAAAACATTTTCCTTGATCACTCATCTCACCTTGAAATTTAATCCAATTCGAGATTTGAGTTTCTAAACAGTTTAATTCAGTCTCTAAGAAATTGCAAGTAATAAATTGACCCACCAACCTTATTACCTTACCCATCTTCCATCATACTATCCATTCTATTGAACTTCGTACTTCAAAAAGTTTTCCTTTTAAGAGTCTGGCTGAGCAAGTTTTACCCAGCAACAAACATTTTCAGATTATTTATGATGGTGATTGTTGAGTTTAGTGGGTGTGGGGGATGGGAGATGTAGGGGATCGCAGCCCAGCAAGAAAGTCAACTGTTATTCTTTCCTGGTCCCTTCATAAGTAAGGCAGCACTGCCATATCAAATATCCTGTTTCCTGAAAGCCTGCCTCTGAGATTGGTATGTGCAGGAAATTACATCATTGCAGAATTCGGTCACACTGACCCTAAGTGCACCCATATTCCAGCATTTGCCCTCTGACCCCACGTCCTTAATCACATTTGCATGCTGTCTCCACTCTTTATAGTAATATTTAGAACCTTTCTACAGCATATTCTATTTTGCAAGTCATTTATCAATGCTAATTCATCTCTTCTCACCTTCATTCCTCTGAGGCAGAGCCCTGTGATTAGTAATAATAACAAAACCATGGTATTTGGCTTTTCTGTAGCTTCTGTCTCCTGAGAACTCTACATATATTAACAACACGCACATCGGTCTCCCAGAATGGCTCAGGTCACAGGAGGAGTAGGGAAGAATGCTGTGACTAGCCAAAGTGGAATAAATTGAAGGTTGGGTTGGAACTGAATCAAGATGCCGGTGTTAATATGCCCGACTATTTAGGAAAAGTTCCAGGATCAGTTAATGATGAAAAGCAATAAGGCTGTCAAAATTTGCCTGGAATATATATAGGATTAGGCCAGCTCCTAAAATTTCCCAAGGTACCTCAGGGTCAAGGGCTTTGTGCAGAAGGTAAGCCTTCTTGATGATATAAAAATTTCAAAAGCCCCAGATGCAGAAAAATGTAAGAGAGGTAAGTGTATGGGGTGTGTGTGTGTGTGTGTGTGTGTGTGTGTGTGTGTGTGAGAGAGAGAGAGAGAGAGAGAGAGAGGGAGAGAGAGAGAGAGAGAGATAGGGAGAGAGGGAAGGAGGGAGTGGGAATTAAGGGTTTTTTTCACTTATTTCCACAAAAATTCTTTTTTGGACCCACTTCAATCCTCATTACTTGATGTAGATTATCATTTCTTATCTTGAAAAAAATGATTCTACATCTAGGACAAATCTATTAAGTAATAAGAGAATGCTAGTGGTCTGAAATAAAATGTTTTAGTTTTTCATTAAATATATGTAATACAGCAACTTCATAATAAGGTAGGGTTACAATGCTTATTATAATACAAGGTTATACTCAATAATAACGCAAGGTTTTCCTTTAATTACCTTCTAAAGAGTTAGCTATATCCCAAGATACAGTTCAACAGTGACTCCAGGAAGGATATTCCAATGCATTTACTAACCCTCACTTATTAAGATTGTTAAGGCTCATCTCTGGAGTTAAATGCTTCAAAATAGTAATTTAATCAAAAGTGTTAAAACTATGGAAAAATAAGAAATTAATTCTTAACCCATAAGGATTAATGTTAGCTATTGGAAGGATTTTCTGATTATGGACAATTATTAATATAAACACATATTCTTTCCTGGAAATACATAGAAATATTTTTTCTAGAGATGTGCTTCCTGAATTGTTCCTACTCCAATTTTTAACTGCCAAGATAAAGATAACTACTGTATCATATAATCTACTCCTCTCTGCAGTATCTCTTTCCATTTAATACTGCATTTATTTGATTATATAGCTAATCTAGAGTCCAGATTCTAGACCCATCAACCAACTCTTAAATTTCCCGGAGAACAAAGGATTTTAAACCCCTCGAAGTGCTTAACATAGTACCACGTAAACACAGATGTACAATAAACATTTCTTGAATAAATGTTGCAATAAGGTAGGCTCAAGTGTTGTACTGAGGCACTGTGCCCCCCATTGCAACAGAAGGTCCCACAGTCTCTTGAAACCTACTGCTAGAACACTGTGAGTCACCGAGGGCACAAGGGTTAAAGTTTTCCCACTTTATGTTAAACCCTTGGGACTATGCTCCTTTACTTTATTTATTTTCAATACTATACTTGTCATTCACAGGAGAACAGGGGAGGGACAAGAGGGGGAAGGGAGAAGGAGGGAGGGGAAAGTAGGGAGTTGGATGCAGAATGCAGAAGGGGGAGAAATAGAAGAAAGGAGAGGGAAAAGGAAAGGGAGAGAAGGAGGAAAGAGGAAAGCTGAGGAAAATATAATTCAATGTACCTGAAATAAAAACAAAAACATGAAAAAGAAAAAAAGTGAGAGGAAGGACAAGAGGAAGAAAGGAAGGAAAGGAGGGAGGAAATTTCTTCTCAGTGATGTCAGAATCCATTTGAGTGGCAACTCAATAAAAACAAGTTGGTTCTCACTATTTATGTTTGACCTGATTAAATCCATCAGCAATCTCTAAGAGACAGTACTTTATATTTCACTCCTTGATTGATAAACATTTTAACCCAATCTTTGCTTGCTGGCTGACACTCAACCCATCTGCTTAATTTCACTATTCATTCAACAAACACTTTTTGAGCAACAATTTTCCAGGTGTGGATTAGCCCTGAAGAAACAATGGTGAATAAAATATGTCTCTCACTTGAAAGGCTTACCTGCTTTCTCCACAGCCACCCAAAACCCAAATTAGTGCTATTATCCATTCCCAAATTTTGTCAAGCAAACACCTTTTCATCACATTATCTTCACTAGACTCATTTTGTCTACCTAGACAAAAACTTCTCCCTGCAATCAAGCCTTTTCTAAAGGACTTCCTCTGAGCATTTTATGCAGCCCTTTGTTCTGCTGCCAAAGGCACTACTCTACTCACATCAAGTCAACTTACTCTTCTCTCTCCAGGCTCTTATATTTTCTGAAATTTCCATCTGTTTGAATAGTTTCTAAATTTTATTTTATTCGTACTCTTCCTGGAAGCATAATTCTAGGATCTCTTTGGAACATAATCTAGCTAGCTCATGTATATCTATCCTGACTCATAAAAATATTTGAATAGTTAAAGCTCAATTTATATTATAATTACTCTTATCGAACAAATTCTCATATCTGAGGGGTAGTGGGGAAGTCAAGTTTTGCCAAACATGTATTCTCTCCCATTTTCAAAACCAAAAACTAGTCTACTAATAGTAACTACTGATTGTGCTTTCAAATACAATTGTTTTTTAAAAAGATTTTATGTATGTATTTGAGAGAGAGCATGAGAGAGAGACAGAGAGTGCACATGAGTAGGGGGAGCAGCAGAGGGAGAGGGAAAAGGAAACTCCTCCCTGAGCAAAGAGTCCTAAATGGGGCTTGATCCCAGGACCCTGGGATCATGACCTAAGCCAAAGGCAGATGCTTAACCGACTGAGCCACCCAGGCATCCCTCTAATATAATTATGAATAAATACTAAGAACCAACTAACTTTTCTCATACATACCACACACACTTGAACTGTTCATGGTGGCAAAATTGACTATTATAATAATCTCCCTCCCCTGATCTATTCTAAGTGATGGACATCTATTCATCTTTCACTTTCAAGCTCAAAGTTTATATCTTCCATGAAGGTTTTCCTTGGCCATTGGATGACAACTCCATCCTTTTTAATCCTTTTTTATCATGCCCTGATTGTGACTCCACTCTAGAACCCAAAACATACTGCTGACTTAGGATTCACATGTCTGCTTCTTTTAAACTATGAGCTTATAGGGGTCAGGGACCAGACCTTACATGACCCAGTATTTCTAGTGTTGTGAATGGAAAAATTATAGATGCTCTGCAATTGAATGAATGGAAGGGAAGAGAGGAGGGAACATCTTATATATAACGAAACATTTTAAAAAGATGGAGCTAGAGACTTTTTGGTAGCTCCTGAATTTTCCAAGTGGAATATTGTCTGGAATCTCATGAGAAAAGTGTTTCATAACAGATGATGAATGCCAACCTCATCTTTCTCAGTCAAAAGATAACCAAATCCTTAAAAAGTTTTCCTTTTTTGATATAGTTGTCTGTCAAACACACACTCAATCTGTTCTCCAAATCTCCATCCACATGCTTCCCCTTTCATATGACATGATCCAATCTCAGCGCCCCAAGCTCCCCACACTTCACCCCATATCGCCACCTGGTGTCCTAAAGCAAGAAAAATACCTAAGAATTTTTTTTTTTTTTTAATTTAAGCTGATAAATATCAGGACCCTGGACTATATACTGAATGTTAAAAGAAACAAAAACAAAAACAAAACAAAACAAAAAAAACCTTCCATGTCCCTCTTGGCATAGACTTCTGGTCACAAACATAAAGATTAAGTGCACAAACCTCCCTCAAAGTACAGCCTTGTTTCCACTCTTATCTTCATAAAAAAATATAAATGCTGTTCATCTTTTCAGCTCCATGGACTTCCTTCTCCCCATAGATTCCACATTTTACAACTTCTACCAAGTACACTATATTTTGTCATTTGGATTAAGTAAATTCAAAATTGTCTGGCTATGGTACAACTTAGCCTGTGACAGCCAAGAATTATCATCATTCATTCTTGCATTCATTCAGCTCTTTGAGTCCCTACTATATTCTAAGAACTGTACAAGGCTCCACAACATCACTTTAAATTCAAATTGATGGAATAAACAATCTTAAAGTTTTTATTGTTGTTGTTTGTAGAGTACAAACATATTTTATTATTAGGTGCCTTGAAATACTGAAAATTAGTAAAGACTTCCTTTATTGCCCCCAAGGAATTTGGAAATATGAAATTGGATACAAGTTGATTAGGAAAAAATATGTCCTGATGGATTCAGTACAACTCCAAATTAATAATTCATGTCTCAAATGTCTACTTTTAGCTCAGATTATCTTTCATCTCGTTTTAACTGTGCAGTTGGTCGTTAATGTACATTAATGATAATTTTACTGTCATGGAACTAGGAACCAAAAGATGTATAGCTAAAGAATAATACAATTTACTTGAACTTGTGTCACCACAAAATCATCAAATGTGTTTCATTAGTGAAATCAGCAATGAAAGTAAAGTATAGGAAGCAAAAAATGCCTCAATCAGAGATTCCCAGTCAACAATTTTCAGGATTAAGACAAAGTTTTCAAGACTCCAAAATAAAATGGGCAAGAGGAATAAGACCAACATAATGAGTTTCTTCTTGAGTTAAATGCACCCATTTTTTAAAGATTACAGTCATTTTGTTATTTGGGGGCCATAATGTCCTTTCTTTTCTAAAACAATATACACAGAAACTGGTAGGAAGTTTATTTAATATCCTTACTTGGCTAAATAAATAAGGATACCTAGATTTTTTAAAATAAAATTTTACTGGGTAAAAAAATATTTTTAAAGACTGGATAACTCCGAGCATAAATTTGAAATTAATTTTGAAGGGCTAAAAGTTGGAACCCTTGTAACATACCCGACTTTATGTTATTGTTAGATCAAATTTAAAAATCTAATTGCTTTTTCAAAGGGATTGTTAAATAAAAGCAATTTTTAAGAAAAATAGAAAAAATATCAGATATCTTAATTTTGCCACAAGTATAGGCCAATTCCAGAGATACTTAACGCTATGTAACATCACATTTTCCTGATCCACACTGTACCTTGAGTGCTAGTGTTTTCTCAAGTTATTTTATATGGCTTTCTGGTTCAAAGTTAGTAGGGGTTCAAGGTTTTACTTTCCAAGATTTCTTGGTTAATAGGTAAAATAATAATAACAACACAAAGTTTTAGAGAGGTGTGACAACAGACTTAAAAGTCACTCCGCAAATACATGAAGGTATAGCATAGATACTCTGACTTCTGCATGACAGTGAACGCCACATTGCTTCTCAACATGTTGCTTAGCTTTAAGCAAAATCTATTTCTCTCCCACCTCTTCTCTTTCACCCTCTTTCTCTCCCCCTTTCTCTCACCACAAAACTTTCTGGGTTGAGTAAAAGTATTTGGTCACTTGCTCTTTGACCCCAGAGTCTCCTGAGACTATATATTCATTTTAAGAATGAGTCCCTTTAGTTACCTAAAGTGTCCTCAGACTAAATTGTTTCCAGATGTTTGCGAATATTTCAAGGAAATATCCACACAGTTTTTATGGCTGAGTGATAAAGGACTCCACAGTGTCTGTTCAATTGTAAAATAAGAACCAAGTACTTATAAAATAACTTCCATTCGGTAAGTATTTGCTACATCCAGGCACAGTGATAACCATGTTCAATACAATATCCCACTGAATGATCACAGCAACCCCATATAGGAGGCAGTGTGATCCTCATTTCAGAGAAAAGAAAGGTGAGGCTTAAGAGAAACTGCACAGAACAAGCAAGTGAAGGAGATGACTTGCTCCAGAGTCCAGCCCTGGGGGTCTCACTGCTCCCTCAGAGCAAAACTCCAGTAGCTTAGAACAGAAAAGGACAGAAAGAATTCATGAAAGTCATAGGGTATTGCTGAGCATCCAAAGAAATTTCCTGGTGCACCTGGGTGGCTCAGTAGGTTAAGCATCTGCCTTTGGCTCAGGTCAGAATCCCAGGGTTCTAGAACCAAGTCTGTCCTGGGGTCCTGGGATTGAGCTCTGAATTGAGGGGCCTGCTCAGCTCTCCCTCTGCCTCTCCCCCCTCATACTCTCTCTCTCACCCTCGCTCACTCTCTCTCTCAAATAAATAAATAAAATAGTTTTTTTTTTAAAGAAATTTCCTGTAAGACACTGCAGAAGAAAGTTTGTAGGTCAAGAGTTCTTGTTCAGTTGTCAGTACCTCCAACAGAATTGTTCAGCAAATATAACTTCAGTAGATGGCAAATGTATGATGCCAAAAGTTTCTCATTATTTAAGAACCAGCTTTCACATATGGGGTTTAAAAGTTGCCTGTTTAGTGTTTATATTGTTCTTCACTCAATATTTTGAGTTGTAAAAACCAAAGCACAATTTTAAACGGTCAAGGTGACCCTTTTTTAAAAAAAGCCCTTAATAGCATAGAAATCTTGCTTTCTGTTTAATTTTGTGCTACTCTTAAAACAGGCTGTCATTAGTAGGAAAACTTAAATGACTTGGATTTGGGATGGAGACGGGGAAGTGGCCAATCAATTCTTGATTATCCTAATTAATGGAAAGAAGCAAAGTACAACCATTTACAAGGTACCTGATGAATGTTAGCTCCATTTCCCAAAACAAAAGGTGGTGCAAAAGCCTATATTTATGCTTAGAAAATTATATGGTCTCCTTGCTTTCATTTACCTAGGAGTTATACACTTCCAACAAGTTTTACCTAAGTTGAATTTCCAGATGACCTTGGATTCTCCAAGTGTAGCCTCTCTCTCTCTCTCTCTCTCTCTCTCTGATAATGAAGTAACTCGTGAGTCTTAGAAACATCAACTGCAGATTTTAAAGAGAATCCACCAAGTGGGAAATCCATATGCAGGCAATTAAGAGGTGAATCTGTTTGTTCTGGAAATGCCTCCCAAGGCATTGAGTGCACAAGCTGCTGCAGCAGCCTGTCTCCTACCGATGTTAAATGTCATCTATTCATGCCACCTCTTCCTCTGCTCTCATCAAACAGCTACCCCCCTAAGGCTAGAATTTGAATGAGTGTCAGAAATTGCTGACCTTGGCAAATCACATTTTCCTTAGTCCTACTCCCTGAGGCACCACAGAACTCTAAGACTTTTGACCTTGCTGAAAATCATGGGATTATTTGAATGAGGAATTCTTTTCTCCACCTCTGTTCCTTCCCCTTCTGCTTCCCCCAGTCCAAGGCCACCATATATCCTTTTAAAGAAAAACTGGAGTATGAAAAGCCTTAGACTTTTGCTCCCCTAAGCCAGCCTGTTTTCCAAACTGCCATCTTCCACTAGGCAGATGATGATTTTTAAAAAAATCTCTGGAACTCAAACAGCAACTTGTTTTTGGTACTCTTGACTATAAAAATCTATCAGGCTTTTTTTTCTTTCTTTTTTTTTTTTTTTGTAATGTTTCAGATCATTTTTAAATGAGTTTAAAAAAAAAGTAAATGAGTTTAATGCTGGTGAAAGGTATCAGATTGACAGCCTGGAGGCAGAGTTTTTAACTATCACGGAGAGGAGTGTCAACTACTGGCAAGGCAACTCCCAGGCCTCGCCCTTCTGCTGGGAGGGGTTCTTGTGGGATTGAACAGGTATGCACACATCCATTTGAAATGTCCTTGCTTAGTGTTTATATTGTTCTTAACTCACAATACTCTGATTGGCAAAAAAAAAAAAAATCTAATAAACTTAAGTCCTGTTCAATGTCGCATCTTCCGTGAAATCTTTCCTCACGTGTCCCTGCCAGGTGTGAAAAATCTGCCCTCTGAATCCCTAGCAGAGAATCACCCAGTTGATATACTAAAGCGTTAGAGTAGTACTGCTTAGATCCGGGACCATAAGCATTCCTTTTTCCACGCTATACCCCCAAGATTCCATGATAATAAAAATAAGCAGACATTTTATAGACAGGTGATAGAGTCCAAGAGTGTTGCACGTAGGCAGAAATAAAAGCAGACTTGAAATCTAGATTTTTCTGATTCCAAATTCTTTATTCTTCATTGATTGAAACAAATATTTCTGTAAACTTCCTAGTCTGAGTGAAAGTACAGTAATTCTCAAATCATCTTCCCTCTAAATGTGTCTTGCAGATTGCCTTCATAAACCCCCTGGCGGGGAGTCAGGCTTTTGAGGGCTGCTGAGTTGTTCTTAGTCAGCTGCTCATCCAGACTTGAATCATCCTTTGACAGCACTTCCCACGCCTGAGCTGACTCTGACCAGCCTCCCCAGACCACAGGCCTTCCTCACCTCGCACTGTCCTGTGTGTCCCTTGGTATCAGGAGGTGTGCAAGGCTGCTGGTTTCAGCCACATCTGGTGTAAACTGGTCTATCCTGACTCGATTTTCTCTGCTTTAATTTTTTTCCCAGAACATTGATGAAGATATTAGTGGAAGCTCAGAAGAGATAAGCCTAATAAAACCTCAAATAAACCCAATTATAAAGCCAATATTTCAGCCTCAGGAAAAATATTGATTCCATACCCTGTGAGAAGAAACTAAGAAACTGATTGCCTCTGAGTTCTAGTGTGGAAGTCGGGGGGCCTGCTGTCTTATTCCAAGGTCCAGTTTCTATGAAGACCAGTTTTTCTGCTCAAATACTGAGTTTTCCTGCATGGTCTGCTTAATCAATTGCATAATTATAAGTTTATGCTGACTATAACTTGTCATTTGCCAAATTACTTGAAACCGCATGAGAAGTGTTGGCAGACAGAACACTCTGGAAGATAAGCCAGAAGACATTTCTCAATTCTCAGGGTGCTACAAGCTGCAGAATGCTTAAACTACTTGGGATTCAAAATCTTCTTTAAAAGCAAGATGGATCTATTCAAAATTTCTCCTGATAGTTTTCCAACAGTGGTGTCTTACAGGTTTGAAATTTCTCCTCTAGGTCAGAGAAAGTTCCATCTGTGAGGAACGACCAGGAAAAGATCTCATTCAGGCCCCGTGACACAAAATGTCTGCCCTGAGAAACAGGCGTGCGGAATGAAAGATAAGAAGGGGGTGGCACTGCTGTTGAGATTTTGAGCTGGTTCCCCCCACCCCCTTTCCAGCCAGGCTTGAGGTCTATTGAATAATAGGGAAAAGAGGAGGAGCTGTTTGCAAGATTGATGATTTCAGGATTGGACAGGTTAAAATTACATGGAGGTGAGCCATGTGAGAGCCAGTATTAGACTCATCTCACCAATTAGATGACTGGCTCTGTTTCTTTAGTATCCTCAGTGCTTGGCACAGTGTTGAACACCATAAAAATTTGTTAGATGAATGACTGGTGGTAGGTAAAATGCTCTGACTGCAGCTCATTGGAACTGTGATTACTATTCCATTGTTTGGAGTAAAGACCTGACTGATTTCTGACCTTTGGCGGCATTAACGCAGACACGCTAAAGGGGAGGAACTCTGACCTAGGAAATACAAATCACTTCTTGAGGCATTTCAGCTACACAAGCCTTCACATCTCTGAATTGTAGTTGTTAGCAATGTTGCCTTCTGATGTTTTGCTAAATTACAAAGAGGTTGCTTTTGCAGAACTTAAAACAGAACCCTTCCTTTCTGGGAAAATTATAGACAGTACCTGAATTACAGGCTCTAACTTTTCAAATAACAAACTCAAGAAAAAAATTGCTCCCATTTCACACCCCGCTGCACCCAACCACTCCTTCTCCTTGTCAACTGCTTCCAGGGAGCCCATCACGGAAAGGCTTGCAAGTTTGAGAGAAAACCTGGGTATGGAAACGCAGAAAAGACAAGGCTAAGAAAAGTAAGTGCCCTGGGTGAATCTTCTAGGCAAGGCATCTACAAAGCCAGCTGGCTCATCAGCCTACTTAGCCCTATAGCAAGCCCAGTCTGGGTGCCCACCACCACTGCTCAGTGCCTCACCCATAAGGTTATTCAAAATAACATAACCCCTCACCTGGCCCATCACAAGAACCTTTTAACCACATCTCCTTTCTCTTCCAATTTATATATATTCTCAATATAGCAAATCATCCTTTTAACTACATAAGTCAGATCCCCAGTTTAAATCTCTCCCATGGCTACCCACTGCCATCATTCTAGGCTGTAAGCCCAACTCCTCACTATGATCTACAAAGTCCCTATTATCTGACCCCTTCATAGTCTCTGACCTCATCCACCAACTTCCATCACTTGCTATCTTCCAGCCACACTGTACTTCATTCTGTTCCTTGGAGTTCCCAAGTTTGTTATTGCCTAGTGGCCCTCACACTAGTTCACTTCGGCTGCCTGATTTTGCTTGGTAGGTAAAATACTCCAATAGCCGTTACGCTGATGTCCACATCATTAGCACCTCCTTTTCATTCCTATCTCTGCTCAAATAAGCCTGGTTAATTTCCTTTATCAGACTTATCATTATTTATAATTAAATTATTTATGTAGTTGTTTGTTTATTTACTTGTTTATTGCCTCTCTTTCTCTGGAAAAAGTAAGTTTAATGAGAAGGAGCAAGTTGTGTTTTTCACTGCTGGATCCCCAGCACCTAGAATAGTGACTGGGGCACAGCCAGTACTCCATACAGATTTGCTGGATGTATGAGAAAGTGAGTGAGAGAAAGAGTAGAGTGGGAGTTTGTTTTGCAATCATAATGGACTTAAACAAAGCCTCCAACTTCGTTTTATCAGCAAATCCCAGAGGATGGGGCCTTGGAGTGCCCAAGGCTTATTGTGTGTTTGCCCCGATGATGACAATTCAGCACCTTATTTCCCATTCATCTATTGCTCTATGTGTTTATTTTCCTCACTGGGAACTCCAAAGAAGAGGGGTGAATGGGATCACAGAGACACCAAGACCTCAGTGGCATTCTTAAAGAAGCCATGTAATGTGCCTATGCCATGAAGGGTGACATGAAAGCACACAGGAGGAGGACCAAATTCAGACACTGGTAGCCAGGGGTGGGTGTTGCAGAAGGCTGCCCAGAGATTAAATTCATTTGGTTCTAAATTTTGCCCAGCACTGGTCCTACACCAATAAAGAGGCAAGACATCCCACTAAGCCACTTCCTTCCAGAAACAACACACTGGCTGCCTCCATCGTCACTATATTTCAATCTGTCTCATACATTTACCAATCTTTTGGAGGCTTCCAGGGAACCTTTATAACATTGCATCTGGAAAATGAATTTCCAGCCCCAAACAACCAAATCAGACTGTCTGAATCTTTCAAATAAAATCCTATTCTTAACGTAAAAACCAACCAAACACAACTCATTCCCATAGAAGGGGAAATTTACCCAGAAATTTTAGATTTGGGGTTTTTTCCCCTCTCAATATTCTAATCCAGTATTAGAACTGACACAATTTAGAAGCTTTGTACCACCTGTGAGGTAAGGTAAGGAAGATCTGCATATACCTGATTTAATCTTCAACAGACTTGTCAAAAATACATTGCTATTCTTCCAGTTTCTCAGAGAGGCTTGGTGGCATGTTCAAGGTCAAAACCATGATCAAAGTTAATTCTTCACCTTCAGAAAAGCTCTCTGGCTCACCTAGTTT
This sequence comes from Nyctereutes procyonoides, assembly GCF_905146905.1. NCBI lineage: Eukaryota > Metazoa > Chordata > Mammalia > Carnivora > Canidae > Nyctereutes > Nyctereutes procyonoides. Next base: position 910,160 of record NW_026575044.1, read on the forward strand.
CTTCTTTAGTACTATCTTCCAATTCATTCTTTCATTCAAGTTCACTGAGCCCCGTAATTAATCTCAATTTTGCAGTTCAACTGGTACTAAAGTATCCAGTGCCATCAGGGGGTTTTCTTTACAAAGATATAATTTCCTGATGGATTATTTGCATTTTTCCATTTGCAATCCCAATACCCAGTCCAGGACTATAGTTACTGGAGTTCTGTGTTCCACTGAATAAATGTGGCAGAAAAGCCATTCAGCTCAGCCACCTCCTTCCAATTTTCTAGCCACTGGAAGGTAAATGAGAGGATAATGGAATACAGAGTTCCAGAGGGGTCAAGACTAGTTCTGGTTTCATCAAGACCAACTTTGAGGCTTCAGGCAAGTCGCTAAGCCTCCTTGGAGTCTCAAAGCCCTATTTGTAAATTGAGGGTGACAATATCTACCATTCAACATTATTGCGAGAATTTAAACAACATAAGTAGTATAAATCATCCAGCACATTACCTGGTCATGTTGGGTGCTCAATAAATCTTAATTTTTTTCCTCTAGGTAAGATTGAGGAAAATTTAATTTCCTTCCCTTTCTCCCTTCTCCCATTGAAAGACCCAAAGGCGCTAGATAAAGTAGGGTCATTTCTGAGCAGCAGGGGCCAAACACAAAGAAATATGGAGACTAATCCCCATTCCCTTTGGTAACCCAGAAACCTTCTTTGTTATTTGATTGATTTATTTTATATCCTTATGGGATAATAGAAATAAAACCACATTTTACAGTTACATTATAGAAGTCAATATCACATCCGGGATTATCTTTCTATGGAAGCATTATGCCTGCTACTCAGAAAATTGTATTTACACCCAGAAACCCAGCTGTCTGGTAACTGCTCCTCCAAAAGGAAAACTCATTGAGAAGGTAAGTCAGCCAGGATAACTTTCAGGACAATCACAACCAAGGCCAGCATCTGCAAGTCTGAAATATGGGATGTTATGACACTTGGTGAATTACTTCTGACGTACTTAATTATGCAACAACAAGATTTGCAGGAGCATAACCACATAGTTCCCCTGGGTATGCTGCCAGTGTGCTCCACAAATGATTAAATATAAAATAAACAACAGCTAACTGTGAATTATGAAGTTGTAATTCCACCAAGGGGGTTTCAGTGATGTCATAAACCACTAGAGCAAAGTTCATGTCACCAAAGGATCCCAGATGGGCTTAGAGGCCTGTTACTCAGCAGTGGTCTCTGCTGCAGATACGGTTCCAGAAAAGCCTTCCCCTCTTAGTTTGTGGCCCTTCTCATCTCTGTAAGGGCCTTCCATTTCTATTCTTTGTCTTTGAGCTTTCTAAAGTCACAATAACCCTGCTTTACCAAATGATGTTTAATGAGTTAAATCGTCTGTCATTTAAGATGTTATTTCTATCCCCACCCCATACACACACTCTTTGGACAACAATCTATGAATTTCATATACATCATTACGGGAAAAAAAAACATGATATTTAATAGAAAATCCATTTAGGACAAAAGCCTTGGAGTATACCATAAAAGGAGATATTTCAGATATACCTTGAGTATGTGCCAAGCTTAGTACCCCACTTAAGGAATAAATTTGTCTTTAAACATGGCAAAGTTGGAAAAGTTATGTTGAAATTTCAAATACAACTTTCTGACAGCCAGTATCTGAAAAAGTATATTAAAACTTGGTGTCCCCACCCAAAAGCTCCTGAATTAAAATTCTGGAAGTGGAGTCCAGCAACTTGTGCTTTTACAACCCTCTAGGTGATTCTGATGCATGTTAATGTTTGAGGACCACTGGTCTATAATTAATGCAACCCAAGCTTGAGTCTGAACTTTGCTTCCACTTGGTAATGCAGGACCTTATCCACCTACCCCTTATCCATTCTACCCCATGAGTTTCTGCAGGCCCTGGGGGTGGGGGTGGCCTTCCCGCATGACGATGAATAGTCTATGTGTCACCATGTGACATCCAACAATGTTTTTCCTCTGTAGTATGAGTTTATGAAGTTATGCAGAACCTTATAAACATGTTTCAGTCAGGGTTTTGTTTAGAAAACACTGAGATGCATCCTACTCATTGAATGGTTTTGAATAAAATTCTATATGCTGGCAAAAAAACCCAAACAACTTTGCCTTTTCAAACATGTAGAAAATAAGTAGGCAAAATTGCATAAGTAAAAAAAAAAAACTGTGCTTTACCAACCATTAGACAGTAAGGAAGGACTTAGTAAAAAAAAAGAAATGCAAAATATTGAACTATAACTTCTACATGTGGTATACCTTCATTTGAAAACATTACTTAAAACTAAAGTTAAATTGCAAATATTAGCATCTGTGTGATAGATTGCCCTCTCTTTGGCACATGTTTTTTCTTCCAGAATAAGAGCTAACAGTCACTGAAAATTAGTCATAGTTAGGATTTTTGCAACCTTCAATAATTGTCTTACATTGTTTTTTTCCTTTAAAAAAAAATACAAAGCACTTAAAACAGTGCCAGGCACCTAGTGAGCGCTCCATACATTCTTTACTCAGTAACTGCTTATTAAATCATTTACAATATGAAAAGCATCATCAGTGCTCTGAAGTATAAAATATCTGCCTCTCTGCCCTTGTCTTCAAAACTGTATTCACCTGGTTGCAGAGATCAGACTAATGCTTATTTGGGGGAGAGGGTTTTTTTTTTTTTTTAAGATTTTATTTATTTATTCATGAGAGACACAGAAAGAGAGAGGCAGAGACATAGGCAGAGGCAGAAGAGGCTCTCGGTGGGGAGCCTAATGTGGACTTGATCCCAGGACCCTCAGGATCAAGATGTGAGCCAAAGGCAGATGCTCAACCGCTGAGCCATTCAAGTGCCCCATCAGGGGAGAGTTTAACAACAATGGACCACAAAGGACACAGTGGATGGCACACAAAAATACATCATTCAATGCCAATCACTCTAAAAGAACATGGTCTGCATCTATGTTTGCAAACGACGGTATATGAAAATCGTGTGCAATAAAAATGCACATGTTTGGGAGATTCTGATTCACTAGGTATAAGTGGGGTCCTGGAATCTGTATTTCAAGACATTTCAGTTCATTCTGATGAAGATGAACGAGGCATCACACTTTAAGATATACAGGATTCGACTGTAAGCCCGGTAGAGAAAGAATCAGATGAGTCATTATTTCTCTTTATCTCTTTCCCCTCAGTTGTTAGAAATGAACTGCACATGGGAGACCCGTAGAAGGAGGAAAGGAATAAAGTAAGTAAACAAGAACTAAAGGAACGTTTTCCTACATGAGGAAGGATTCCGTAGTCTCTAAAGGAGAACAGTAATCCAGCCATCTACACCCCCAGAGATTATACAATCCTGTAAAGTACACACAGCATTTTTATCAAACACACAAACACTTTTCCATATGTCAGAACTGAAGTTGCTGACAGATCTGTGTTCCTAATCTCCAACAGCCCCTGAGCATGCTTAGGAGATGTTTTGATTCTCTTTTGCATAAGGCGCATGGTAAACTGCTTCTTTAGACCAGCACAGAATCATGCAACAAATTTGTCCAATTGCCTCACCCACGGTGACCTATTTTCTCCACATGTACCACAGGTGACGCTCATCTGCTATCAAAGAATGCCAAGGAGATTTAATCGTCAATTGCTTGGCAACAAAATAAAGAGTCTCGGATGCTTTATGATATAGAAATGCAGTCTGTATGTCTTCTAGGTTTATCAGATTTCAAAGCAATACATATGAAAGCAGGTCACATATCAAACTGGGAGACAGAATGTTTATCTTACTCAACTGGTTAGGAGACCCAAGTTCACACAAGAATGGCAACTTTATGTATGACCACAGTTAGCATGGTAAGTATTATTCATATATAAAAAATTAAATAGACCTCAAAGAAATCTCAGAGGAGCGGTAAGGCAGTGCTATGTCAGAGACACTACGCTACGTAGAAAATTCAACATGGTTGGTGTCCAGGAAACTTAGTGGCTGTGTGAGGTCTGGGATAAGAAATCTTGACACCTGATGTCCTAAACATATGTCATCTATTCGCCATTAAATTCAGTGTCTAAATTGAAGAAGGGCATTTGTCTTCTTCAGTCATTGCACAGTCCGTAGTAATGGATGGAGCAAGTGGAAATATGAAAGGTTGATGCCATCTCAAAGTTTAAAAAGATTCAGATTATTGGTTCATGCTAACAAGGAGAAGGGTGGCCTGAAGGAGATGACCACAGTCAGGAACTTCTGAGCCAGATTCCCAGCTCTGCCAGGCACTCATGGGGTGACTTATGCACGTCACTAAAAATCATAAGGCATCAGTTCCTGACTGTAGATCAAAAACATCTGTCTACTTAGTCACTTGGTAAATGACATGCTGTAAGAGCGTGACTTTTGGAGTATGGGAATATTCCTAGTTTTAGTGACATTAAATGGCCTCCAACATTGACTGGGAAACCACATTGGATACATAGCCAAGGCTGGCATAAGTGACATTTGTCAGAGATGTTATGGAAGTGGTAGCAGGAAAAGAACAAACATTTCATTTGAGTGTCTTCAATGGGGGCAAGTAGGGTATTAGAGCCTTTGTTCACATTATCTCTTATTCCAAGCAAAAGATATTAATGTGCCAGTTTTTTTTAGGTGAGAAAATGGAGACCCAGAGATTTATCTAAAGTTAACTAGTAAGTTGTAGAATCATAACTTAGCATAGAATTGTCTAAATACACAGCAAATGCTTTGAAACCCCTGATACTCTTAAATCTAAATTAAAGATTTTTGCTTTTTGCAGGCTGGCATAAATTTTTTGAAACATATTCTTAGCTTTAAATTTTTGCTTGATAACATAATTTAGAAAAGTTTCCACTTGATTCCTATGGAATATTAATAAATTTTGCCCCAAATTCCTTAAGTATTTTAAATAAGGCAGTATCTTTTTTGTCCTGCTGTGTTCCCACAAGGAAGACAGGTACAGCAGGTATATGTCCACTTTACAACAAAGACAAAGAGCCAAAGGAAATAAAAAAGATTTGGGCAGCATGGTAATGTGTTGTGAAGTGGCATGCTGGTCTCCCTATTCTTAATTCAGCATTGTTTCATTAGACTATAATGTACTCATAAGAATTTGGTTAACATTAAAGATGATGGGATAGAATGAAAAATAGATAAATAAAATGCAATCAGGAGAGAAATATTCAAGTCACTTAACAGTAGCTCCCTAAAAATCTCTAAGCCTGTTTTCTTCTCTGTAAGATGAAAATATTTATGCTATCCCTACCTATTTCTTCGAACTGGTTTTATAAACTATAATAGCACTGGTATATGTTCTTACAGTTTGTGAAGCAGTTTCATATTTTATGTCACTTTATTCATATTATTAATTCTTTAAGACAAATAAGACATTAATTTATATAAGTAATCAGGGGAAAGAGTTAAATCCACCAGGAGTCTGAGTATATATAGTAATTCAGTTAAAATGATTGACTTTAAGGCCTACCCAGATACAGCTGGAATTTCCTGGCTGTTCAAGGTAGCTCTGATTCTCCAAACCAAAAAAAAAAAAAAAAATCCAACACAGGGCAGAAAAAAAGATATCCTTACCACCTGAGGAAGGAGAATGTTGGGGTAAAGAGGGGTAAAAGGGCATAAATTTAAACAGTGTTTCATATATTCTGAGTCAAAATGATCACACTCAGAAAAATCTCTTCTTCCCTAAGGGCAGCTAAGAACAGATTCCTAACAGTCAAGTGTGCAGTGATATTATGTTCTGTTTCTCTTGTCAGAAGGGATTCAGCCTTTGAAATATGTGTAGCAAAACTGCAGATTTCAGTTTCATGATTAATGAACTAAATTACGTTTTATTTCTTAAATGTGTTGAGGATTCATCCTGTGGTCTTCCCTCAAACTTGAGTAGAGCTGCTGAACAGCACATCTGGTTATAGGCAAAGAGCTCTCTGGGTGGTTCTTCTTTTTTCCCTCAGAAATCGACAATGTGGGGAACTGCAGAAACTTTTATTGGGCAAGTGTGGTTTTTTAATCCTTGAAAATTATGATTACTCTCTCTGTTCCCCCTTTCCCATGAGAGGAAGATTAGTTATTTAGATATATCTAATTCATAAGTCAAAAATTTTGTTCTACATGATTTTACATCATTTGATAATACTTTCCTTAAAGAAAATATTTACATTCATCAGGCAAATATTTTAACATCAGTTTGCCTGGGAATAATTTTTAAATACACTTCATAATAACAATTTATATTTTCTCTGCAATTATCACTTTAAATAGGGCTGTGGTACCATAGATTTTCACATATAGATAAATGCATTACTTTTTTTTTTATAAGTGCTTTTCTTATCAAAATATACTACTGTGTCCCGGAATATGTCACTATCATACCTGATCATTGTTCTACAAGGTACAGAGCAGTACATGTCGCTTTCATCCTCCTTTTTTTTTTTTTTACAAAAGCATTGTATGAGTTTTAAAGCATTTTTTATAAAAGAAAAAACACTTAAAAAACAAAAAGTCAAGGTTGAGAGATCTGTAATAACAGAAAACGTACAGTCCCTTAAGACATTTTCTCCCCAACAGTTTTGTGGAGCTCTTCCCTGCTCAACCATGTAAAAACTAATTTTTTGAGCAGTAGTAGTTCTCCAACTGTGGTCTTGGAATGTCCTTTAAGTATTATGCAGGCTTTTCCAATTTCAAAAAGAGACATGTGCTCATGTCTAGGGAAGGTTACCAGCTAGAACAAGCAGAAAAGAAAAAGAAACTGTTTACTCTGAAGGAGTAGGACCCACTGGAACCTGAGAACTCTGGGAAACGGCTGTGACGTCAAAGCTCCCACAATCCTTGGGGAGCTGTTATTTATTGTTTGTGTGTGTTTCATTTTTCTGATGAAAGCAAATGGGGTACATGTTCACATATTTTCTTAATTTGGGGTGAAACGCAATCTTTGAAAATATGATTAAAAATTCCTCCATTGATTTAAAAATCAGTAACGAAGAATGTTAATATAAAAACTGTGTAAAAAATAAATAAAAAGGAAATATTTTAACACCAAATCATGAACTGTGTCTAGTTCAGGGTGGTGAAATATAGGTGACTTTACTTTCTCATTTATACTTTTTAATGTAAAATAATATGTTTTTTAAAATAAGCATGTATTGTACTTTGGCATTATGCTATTATTTTTTTTAAAAAATTACTCGCAGCTAGAAATTGCAAAAACAGCAGAACCACACTATGCAAAAAGAAAAAAAAATCTATGTAAGTTGCTTACTGCTGCTTTACTATATACTGTGGAATATGCCTCTCCCCTGCTCACCTCCCCCCACCAAATCTCTAATATTAAGAAAATCTTTAAGGTAAATTAACAACCATAATACATTTTAAAAATAATTAAGCAATACTTGTAAAAAGTGCTGATTATTTCATTGTAAGCATCTATTGAAAGGGGTTTGTTTGGTCTAAAATGAAGCTGTCAAGAAAGGTGTCATAAGGGGTGAGATAGGAGCAGAACCATGAAAGGTAGCATAAGTGGGTTTGCAAAAAGAGTTACAGAGCAAGGACATTTCCTATCAGAAGTCAGAAAAGAAGACTAGAGGACATGGGGAAATGTCCTAGCCTAACTAGCATGCTAGGGAAATGTAGGAGAACAGTTCTGATTTGTGTGTGAATGGGCAGGTTACTGGGACATGAATGGAAATATAGACTATAAAAGGTGGTTAAAAACAAACAAAACAAAACAAAACAAAACAAAAAAAACAACCAAACAGGACAAATAATTTGGTCCTTTTGTATAATAAAATAAGACAAAAACAGAGAGAGAGAGAGAGGCAAATCATAAAAGACTCTTAATGGAACAAACTGAGGATTGCTGGAGGGGAGGTGGGTGGGGGATGGGGTAACTGGGTGATGGGCATTAAGGAGGGCACTTGAAGTAATGAGCACTGGGAATTGCAACTGAGGAATTATTAAATTCTACCTCCAAAACTAATAATACTGTACATATTAACTGAATTTAAATTTAAAAAATTTTAAAAAGAATAAAAAGCAATTGTGAGTTCTAATGGAGAGAGCCATGATGTTTTTAAAAATGTGTTTGTCAGGCAGCCCTGGTGGTGCAGCGGTTTAGTGCCGCCTGCAGCCCAGGGTGTGATCCTGGAGACCTGGGATCGAGTCCCACGTCGGGGTCCCTGCATGGAGCCTGCTTCTCCCTCTGCCTCTCTCTCTGTATCTCTCATGAATAAGTAAATTTAAAAAAAATCTTTAAAAAAATGTGTTTGTCAAAGAATGCATTAGCATGCTTTTTATTATTCATTCAGCAAAAATTTCTTTAGGATCTATTACATCCCCCTGTGCACCACCTACAGATAGGAAGACAAGTGTGGATTCAGGGAGACCCAGTTAGTTAGGAGGCTGGTACAGCACTGCAGGTGAGATATCACAGATTTTTAAGGGAAGATGGATTCAGGTGATTGTAGAAGGTAAACTTGTTGAGATTTGAATGTAGACTGGACAGAGGAGGAAAGGAAGGAGTCAGGGTGAGTCTGAAATTTCTGAGTTTTGCATCCCCATGTTGTGATACAGAAAAACAGGAAAAGCTGTAAGAGGATCAGATTGGGGAAAGAGAGCTCATTAGTGCCCTGTTTCACTATTTCTGAGTTTGAAGCATTTAACTGTGACGTTCACATGGGAATGCTGAATAGGTCGCTGCATATATGGACCTGCAGTTCCAAGGGGGGGCCTTGAAGCTGTAACCTGGGAGTCTTCACTATGCAGATGGTTGCTGAAATGGTGAGCCTGGAGGACATCTCCTAGGCAAACGGTAAAAAGTAGGAAGAGGAGTGGAGAGAGAGCCTAGTTGGATTAGAAAGGGGATCCACTAAAGATGGGGAGATCGTTCTATCACTTAAGCATTCACTGAGCCCAGGCAACAGGCTAGCAGTTATCCCAGTGGTACTGGACTACCGTGATCCAGACGGGTGCTTAGGGAAGTCGCCCCGGTGGAAAATGAAGTCACAGTGTACACAATTATGGAGCATCACCTCCCAGGCTGGATTAATGACAACATGTCAACGCCCAGGTATAAAGAATTAGATCCAATGTCTACTTCCACTGGAACTTTCAACTTATAGGTATTTATGAGTTACCTGAAAGAGAAATAGAACAGTTACCAGTTCCCCAAAACCTCTACTCCCAAGGAGTGGGCTAAAATGAATTATCAGAGAGGAAAAAAATACATGAAAATGGTTGGTTATGCTATACACCTTTGAGCTCAACAGCTTTCTCCTTTTCTAGATTCTAGAAAATAGCATTTAGGAGGCTTCCGTGGCATCTAAGTACCAGTTTTCTCTGTAGACACATATCTTGGACAGCCATTGGGGCAAAGAAGACAAGCAAGGCTGACAAGAGCAGGAGGCTGGACACTGATTCCCTGACCACCCACCAGGCCCAGGCCAATTCCTCCAAGCCCCTTGCACACTAGCATGGACGTATGTGGATACATACAATGGAAACTTGAGAAAATGGGGTTGTCTATATATAACTGAAGTGCTGGCCAGGCCTTTCACTTTGCCCCTGAGTCAAGCTGATTAAACTTAGCATATCCTGGCTCCAATTTTGATTGAGTTGGGCCCCTTGGCCTTTATGTTGTATATCTGAATCCTCTTTGAAAAGATTTGGCCTCCCCATATATATTTAGAGTACTGGGAGAGTGCCCATCTGTTTTTATGCTTATTTATAACTACACCACCTTCCAGCACTGTGAGGTCCTTTAAAATATAATGACATGACTGATGATGAGAAATTAAGTGAATGGGGTGAATGTTCTTACGCTCAGACAAACGTTTGTGGGAATGCAATTTCCCTTGCAGCGCAGGCCTGGCACTTCTGTTTCTCATGAACACCCCGAGCTCAGATTATCTTGGAAGGTGTGTATTAACCATCATTTCTACTGAGAAGACAGAGTATTCATTCTGCCAGTTTGTTGCTCCCACTGTTGCCTTGCCTTGTGGACCTCGAAATTCAGGGTGTGGGTAGGGAGAGAAGCAGAAAATCCTAAGATTTACAGAAGGGGGTTAAGAATCTGCCTCATATAAATCTTCCTCATGTAAATCACTTGAAACTCTTGCCCAAAAAGCAGGAGACGAGTGGAAGCCAGGAGTTAGATCTGGGGACACACACAAGACTTGGGGCAGTTATTGTCCTGCTTTGAGGGAAAGAAGGGATTCCCCTAGCCCCTGGGCCTAACTCTGGGACGGCCAGTGCTTGCCCTCTTCGAAGACTGGGAAAGTGGGGGGTCTGTGGCAGCTTTGCAGCAGCTCCCCAACACGCCAGCGACCCAGGGTCATCTAGTTCCACTTGGGAGCCCTGGGAGAGCGCCCCTCTCCCCTCCTGCTCACCTTGGAATCCTGACCACCTTCATTTCAAAGGCAAGAAGGGCGGGACGCCTACCAGCTCTCTCCGTGTTTCTGCGAAAATGCATGTCTATAGCATATACTTCTGCAGTCCCTGGGGTGTCTTCATGACATTGATATGTCCTATCTTTTGCTACCTGTGTAGAAGGGTCTTCCAGCGTGTCCCTCTCCTGCTGAGTCCAAGGTTTTCTGAAGGCAGAGCAGGTCCCGCCCCGGCTTAGAAAGAACGCGCCCCCTTTCGGCAGGAGAAGGCAAGGCTCGAGGGTACATTGCACCCCGCGAAGAGCTGCGCCTCACGGGCCTGGGACCTGCGAGCACCGGAGCGGAGCCGAGGTGCGGTGGGGCTGTTTGCATCTCTGCTCCAGCCGGGATGGAGGACGCTAAAATCTAAGATACTGCCGAGCTCTGTTTTAAAAGTTAACGTTGTATTTGTCACTCAACTTCTGTATTACCACTCCCCTGCTCCATCTCCTCCCTCCCTCCCCTATCCCCCCAAAGTGGTGCGATTCCACAAAAGCCAGCTCCCCAGGCCGGGTGAGATCTCCATTTCTGCATAGAAGTTTCCGTAGTCTCTTCTCTCCCGTCCGCCTGCCCGTTAAGAAAACTTCCAATCGCTTGCAAAAAGCTCCAAGCAGACAAAATAGGAACCAGAGGACCTGTCCTTGTTCTTTCTAATAACTCGAATCTTGGGGATCCGAATTAATACACATTTTTCAAATTCATTCCTCATTTATAATGGCAAAAATAAGCCTCAAAGTGCTTGGGAATTAGAGCTCTGTCATTACTGGGGCAGCAAAGGGACTGGCACATCCATTACCCGAGGACTGAATTCTGGTCATGACTTTGTTCCTATATTTGAGAACTGCAGGAGCAGCAGAATCGTTAAGATTCTGATTGTCCTTAGACTCTTCTGAGACGTCACTTGTGTGTGCGATTGATTTGTTTTGACGACTTTTCTTTATTTTCTTTCATAAAATTTCCTCCACCAACCACTGTTTGTGCCTTTCGTCCCCATCCAGCCCTTAAATTGACTACTACCCCTGTACTCAGCTTCACAGATATTTTTTCAAGAAAAGTGGTTCCAGGACAAGTAAAATGTGATTTTTTTTTCAGTCAAAACCTAAAATCCATAGTTCATAATTTTCTGTACAACTACTTCCTTAAGGCTGCCTCACTAAATTGACAAAATACCACACCAAGAATCTACTAATATTCGGACCAAGGTGAAGACATCTTACTCAAAAACTTCTCCAGGTAGAAAACAAACGCTCTGACCCCAAACACCAATGACTGTCTCTCCTCAGAATTCTTGACAACGTATCTCCGCATTTATTGATTTAATTAAAAAAAAAAAAACAGCACTTAGAGAAAAAGAGGTGGTGGCAGTTTGTCAATATTGTTATTACTGTTTGAAATTTGTTTTAACTGAGTGTTGTTAGCCTGTTCATCAAACTATTTGAATTTATAAGAATCAAAATTCTTGTGGATGAATATTAATGCTGTTGACACACATATCCTCTTTGTATTGTTGCAAAGGGAGTTAAAGGACACCAACCTATGGGGGTGGGGTGGTACTGGGCCCTGCATCAAATTAAAACAGAAGTCCAAGCAGAGCACCTAATCAGATTACAATGGGGTGGACTTACAGGTAGTTCTGTAAATGTTTGGACATGAAGTGGACACAGGAAGTTAGCCTCTTATCCAAGTATTTCCTGTAAATGTCTAATCTGTAGCTCAGAGAAATACTCAAAGCATCCTCTTGATTGACCTTACAAATTGACTTAAATAGAGGTTGCTGAGCCCCCAAGTTTACTCTCTCTTCCGGGTGAAGTTCTTCCCCACAAAACTCTTCCACCTTCTGCAAAAAAAAAAAAAAAAAAAAAAAAAAAAAGAAAAAGAAAGAAAGAAAGAAAAGCAAAATGCAAGCCTTATCTCCTTCTCTATAAGTACTACTTCCCCTCTCCCCATTAAAAAAGAAAAGAAAAGAAAACTTCCTTTGGCTTCTACTAACTCCATCTCTCAAAGAATAAAAAGCAAATACCTATTCTCAGAACTATTGAAAGCTGGCACCACCAGGAACAGGAGGCACGCAGGAATCGCCCGCACACACAGGCGCACACAGACTTGCAACATCCCTGTACTGGAGTCCTCTGGGTGCCCCTATGGAGGAGCAGAGATCTCCTTGAGCGAGGGGCCTGCGTGGGTACTGAAGGAGGGAGTAGGCAAACAGGGTATTATAGGAGAGGAATTGTAAAAGAAACACATCTTCCAAAAAAAATCAAATGGACCTCTAATTGAAAATCCACAGATACCATTTAAAAGTGAAAAAGGGTCTCGGAGGTGGTTGCTGGATGGAAGCGGGGTTCAAAACTCCGATCAGAGTGGATCAGAGCCAGTGGGGTAGGAAGGTATCCTTGGTTCTGAAGTCGCTGGGGTTTTTTCACAGGGGAGGGGTGTGGGTGACATCTTGTTGGTTTGGAGATGACTTATTCACTCCTTATTCACTCCTGCTGTAAAATCTAAAATGACGCCCCTGGGAAGATGAAGGAAGTGCAGCGTCCTGGGTGATCCACGGCTGCCCGCTTGGCGCTCCTACATTCTGACCTAAGCATGTGGAGGGACCGCCAAAGTCATTGTGCCAAAATGCACGGCTGCAAGACACCTAAGGTGCGGCAGAGGTACCAGAATCTTGGAAAGAGCTCCATCAGGGAAATGAACGGTGGAGGCAGGGGCTCACCGTCTTACGGAGTTGGGGGATCTGGAGCCCCAGCGAGGATTGGCTGCCTGGGGCCTCGGACTACACAGGCCCAGATCCCTGACCTTCACACTCCAAGCTGCCCTACTCTCTCAGGCGGTGGGGGGAGTTACCAGACTGTCAGTTTTTCCAAAATATTAAGAGGAGGCCATCCAGTGCCCTGCTCCTGCTTGTAGGATAAACAAGATTTACCACCTCTTCTCTGAACTTGACTTGCGACCGTGGGGACTCAGTGACCTACCTTGATCCTGGATTTCACTGCCTCCTATAAAGAGAAAAAATTTCCAGGCTACCCTTAAAATGATATATTTCATTGGCTCCCCTTTGAATCAAGATAATTGAGGCCCAAAATCAGAGTACCGGCTCCAGGGCCCCCAGGGTGGTGCCGGCAAAAGTTTCTGGAGCCCTAGATGTTACAAATGCTGAAACTCCAGGGAAATTTATATTCTGAGGCATGTTCCAACTAGGGAGCACCCTAGAGAATGCTCCCGCTCCCCCTGGGCTTACCACTGGTGGGGGGGCAGGGGGGTTGGGGGAGGTGGGGGATTTGGTGGAGCTGGGCTGGGGGAGTGTGGCAGGAGGATTGGGCAGGCGTTTCTATCCCGCCGCGTTTACACCTCTCCCTTTGTGACAAATCGATTTCCCGCGCCGCTGTTCTGCATTTGCATCCCGCCGAGGCCCGGGGCCCAGCTGCGCCAAGCGCACACTTACCACCGGCTTCGGAGTGTGTGCGTGTGTGCACGCGTGTCTAATTGACTTTCCGTCTACCTTTTTATGACTACATGTGTTTCCAACAAAAGGTCTTATTAGGACAATCTGGTTTCACTAATTTAGAGGTTGGGAACGTGGAAGGCAGGCGCTTTTTTTTTTTTAAGAGTTTGCAGAAGTTCGGATTAAGAAATGACAGCGGGATGCACCGTCCTCCTAAGAGTAGGTCTGCCTATTTTTATGACCTGTTCCTCTTTCCTCTCCCTGGCTTCCCCTGTTCTACCCCCCTTTGCACTCCACACTCCTCCATTAGCCACCGGATTCCTTACTGTTAAAGAACCGTTTCTTTAAACACTTAAGACATCTGAACCCAGAAGTCTGAGACATTTGCTGGGCTGGGAAAATCAGAAAAAGGGAAAAGAAATCATTCTACAGAGAGGAAAGTGCAATGAACATCAACCAAGGGGGAATAGTATTGTGGCACGGAGTGAGGGAGATAAGAGAGAAGCTCTCACTTTGGACTCAACTTAGTTCCTCCATGCTAAGGTCAGCCCAGGTGGTAAGTGAAAATTTGCAATATTAGTGCAAACGGAACCTGTTTTACTAATTTCAGATGAAAAGAAAATTTAGGAAGGACATGTTTCTATAGAGCTGGAAGAGTAAACCCTGTCTTTTACATGTTTCCATGCCTCTGAAGGAGATTATGCTTTCCCACTCTGTGGTAGACTTCCCGAAGGCTGCGAAGGGCACTTGATTCTCATGTGGTTTTCTGTCTTTTAGGCTCAGAGCCTTGCTTTGACTCCTCTCTTCCCTGATTCAGTCTGAGCCTCACTATCCACTGCACACTGGAAGCCCAGCAGGGCCCACCGGTCCTGACTCAACGAGTTCACAACAGCGTCCTCGGCAACTCCTGATGGGGGACCCGAGGACTAAGGACACGGGTCCTCCTAGACAGTATCGCCCCACTTACCAGACCTTCCTATTCTCATCTCAGAGATGAGTGAGGGGGTTGAGGAAACTTTGCTTCTAAAAGCAACAACTATTTGTTAGAAGAATAGGCCGCAGCCATCTCAAGAAAGCAAGGCCTTATCCTGTTTCTCTGCTACTTTCAGAAACCCCAGTGTCAGTCACTTTGTCCCCATCAGCTGGGTCTGCATTTCTGCTACCTCCCTCTGAACTGTCTGTGGACCATCCCTCCTTAAGCATCCATTTCCTGGCTGGCATCCTAACCTCAATTTCCTTCCGGGGCCCACTCCCCATTAGGCCTCCTTGCTCCTGGAAACTCGGAGGTGTGTGTCCTCAAGAATATAGTGGCAGGTTCCTGGAGGTTTCACCCCCTTCCCTCAGGATGCACAGTTCCCAACATCGCTGCTGCCCTTTTTATGTCCTCGGCAGACCCCAGGCGGGGTGCGCAGCGCGATCTTGGCCATGCCAGGCCTGGTCTCACAGGAGCCAACCTGGACAGCTTCCCCACCACCGCAGACCACCTCCGCCTCAGCTTTGAGGGGCTTCCCAGCTGGCCTCCAAGCCCAGTCTTCTTGTTCCCACTAGAAACCCACCAAGAACCCGAGCTCCCTTCTCAGAGGCATCTCCTCAGAGCCAAAGGGCAGGAACGGTGGGCATCCCTCCAGCCTCGGACTATCCCGCGCCCGGCGTGGCCAGCACAGCCCCGGGCTTGCTGAGGCCACCGGCCCTGGGCCTGCTTTTCACCTCCCTCTGCTTGTTTTAGGGGTAAAGCACCAGTGGCTGGTCTCTCTTGCCCGACCCTCATCTTTTACGTGATCCTGTTTTCTGTTGTGAGTTCATCCTCCCGCTCCGAATAGTGATAAATGTTGGGGTGAATAACTAACCGTGGCGAAAGAAGACCAGCAGAAGGTGCAGAATCAGTGAAGCTGGGTGATAGGCACTTGGAGATTCGGGATACTATGCTCCCTATGCTTTGCATATTTAAACTGTCCCTAGTTGAACGTTGAAAAACAATCGTTATTTCACCGTGCAGTTTCTTGGAGTTCAAAGTATCTACACAAGCAATTAACTCACACTGGGGACAGTGCAGCAAGAGCAACCCTCCTCTCTCCCTCCCTCCCTCTCCAGGCACCGATATCTTCAACAAGGAAGCCTCTGCATCCTTGCCCACCCGTTACCCAGGACTTGGGGACATCGGGTCTTCATTCCTCAGAGCTGGCCACCTCTCTCTAGAGACAGACCAGGCCGGATTATATTCAGTCTAAATTCCCTATAGCCCTCCGCCACTGAGAATACTAGAGGGGATCGAGCCCAGTTCGATTTTAGCTAAAAAACACTGAGGGGATTCTAGGCTTGGACTAAGGAAGCTGGGCAAGGGGCAGGCGGCCTGCCAAAGAGAGGGGGGCTGTCCTTGCCCCCTGCTTCACTGTGGCATGCGGGACTCCTACCACTTTGCCAGGCCTTGCTTCCAGCTGTTTTGGGTCCTGTTTGCTTTGTCTATTTCCTGAGAGTCTGATACTGGCAGGGTTTATTTATTTATTTATTTCAATGATGGCATGGCAGTGGGTCTCTTGTTTTCACAGATTCCAAATTCGGGGACAAAATAAGTCAACAAATAATGAAATGTGAAAGAATTTGCCTCGTTTAAAAAAACTTCCAGCCAAGTTCAGACTCTTGAAATCTCAGGGAGGAAACATCACGCCCCAGTGTCACCTGTGGTGATTCAGGTGACAGGTCTGTTCCAGACTCCAGAACGGACAGATACACTTGGAGTCACATTTTAAGGCACGGTTAATAACACCAGGCCAGATTTCCATGGGGGCGCGATTGGCCATCGGGAAGGACGGCAAAGGGAGACTGCGTGGACTTTTCTGGAGGTGTTAGGGCCGATAGGGAGAGCTCCTTGAATGTGACACCAGGCTCGGCTGGCTCTGGGGCCCGCGCTGCTCCTGCGCATCTCTCCTGTGCGGGACCGAGCGGGGCGGGAGCTCGGGTTTCACCCCAAAGGACACTCCCTTTGCTTCGCCCCCGAGTCTCCCCGAAGCAGAGGCCTTTGATTCTGCCGGGGGGGGGGGGTGTCTCAAAGCCTTGTGCAGGCGAAGGGCGGCAAGAGCAGAGAACAGAGCGCAGCGCGGCCCTGGGAACCCACGCGGGGTACGGAGCCCAAGCCGCGCGGGTCTCGAGGCTGCGCGCTGCGCCCTCCGCCGCTCCGCCCCGCCTACCCCCGAACCCACGCTCGAGGCCCGGGAGAAGCCCTCCCGGCCCACCTCGGCATCTAATCCGCTGCCTTCCCAACGGGGCAGGCTCCCCGACTGTGCACCCCTCGGGGACCCCTTCCCAGCCAGCCCGCTTGCCCCGCGTGCTGGAAGACCTAGCAGCCGTGCTCGCTCGGGACCGAAGGGCAGCCCGGTCGGCTTCAGCGAGGTTCCGCGGCGGGCAGTCCCCAGCCGCCACCTCCGGGCCTCCGGGCCTCCCTGCAGCGCCCGCCCGGGCTGCCCCCTCGGCAGATCCCTCCTTGCATCATCCAGCCTCTCTGTCTGTGACTGGCCCTTCCCCGGGCTACTGCCACCACCTCTCCTCGCCCCCGACTGTCTCCCCTGGACTGGGTGGGACCCCGGTCCCGGACACACACTCCCGCGGGGATGAGTCCCTCACTCACTGTCTTGCTGGGGGGTGTCGCTGCCGCTGGTGAGTCCCGGCGACTCCAGGAGGCTTCGGCCGGCCTCGCCCACGCTCTCGTCCGCCTGCGCCGCCACCATGTCCCCGGCTTCCTCCAGGTCTAGCAGGTGACTGACGGAGAAGTTCTTTTTCGCCTGCAGGGTGTCGAGGTTGCCGGGGCTGTCCAAGCGGCCGCCCAGCGCCGGTTGCCGCTCCAGAACGTGCCCGTAGCTGGAGGTCATGGTCTCCCCCTCCGATCCCACCCACCCCCCTCTTCCCGCTCGAATCAACACCAAACGCTGTGGGCGCGAGGGGGGAGAGGAGCCGAGTGGGGAAGAGAGAGGGGGGAGTGGAGAGAGAGAGAGGGAGAGAGAGAGGGAGAGGGAGAGAGGGAGAGAGGGAGAGAGAGAGAGAGAGAGAGAGAGAGAGAGAGAGAGACAGAAGGAGGGGAAGGACAAAAAAATTGGAAAGGGGGGGACCCCCTTCTGCAGAGCAGAGCGTTCTACACCAACAGCCTTCGACAGCCTCGGCTGCTTTCCTGAGGCCAAGTCCGGCGCGATCCAAGGAGATAATCCACACCAAAAAATAAAATTAAAAAGTCACCCTATGTTCAAGTCAGGAGAAAAAAAATTCCTTCCAGCTATCCAAAAGCGTCCACACGCACACACTAAAAATAATAATAAGGGGGAGAAAGGAAAGGGGAGGCCAGCAGGGCGGGGGAGTTAGACACACAGAAGAAGAGAGAAGAAGGGGTGGGAGAGAAGAATCAAAGTGGTTTTTTTTTTTCAAGGTTAAAAAAGTTATTCCCAGGCAAGAGTTCAAGCACCAACAGAAGAAGGCTTGTTCCAGCTTTAAAACATCTTCAAGAAAACGTGTTCCCCCTCTCTGCACTCCTGTGGATTCTCAGGAGTGACTAAAGTTTCAGGAGGAGAGGGTGATGTCTTGCAGATGTATTGGAGAGCAGGATTCTCACTTTACTTTTCGTAAGAAGAAGAAGAAGAAGAAGAAGAAAAAAAAAGGGCTTCAAGAGTCCGAAAGAGGGTGGTGGTGGGTTTCCCCCCTTTCCCTTCTCTCTCTCCCCCTCTTCTTGCTGAGCTCCTTTTTCCTTCTCAGTTGGATCAAGAAGCTCTCTGGCACTTCAAAAGGCACAAACTGGCATGCAGAGGAGGCTTTGTAGGGAATACAAGAAAATTGGAGACCCCTGGGAGGGCAGATCTCGACTTAATAGGAGCCTGTAATTACGTGGCAAAGCCTTTGTGCGGTGCCTGACGTTTTACAGACCCCCTTTCTCCATCACAATCTCCTTCTTCCTCCTTTCCCTCGGACCAAAAAACAGTCTGATTAAGAAAACCCCCTTTGCCAACATCTGAGCCAAAGAGAAAGAGAGAGGGAGGGAGCGAGTGAGGGAGGAGGGAGCAAAAAGGGAGGGAAGAGAAAGGGAGAGAGCCCCTTTGGATTTTTTAAGTAAAGGTCTAATTATCATTCCCCTGCAATAGTATCACGGGGAGAAAAGACAAACTGAAACCCACAGTCACTTCAAACGGGCGATTATTTTGCTTGGGCATTAACTCCTCCAGATTTGTTTAAGATCCTGTTGGAAAATCTCATTTGCATGTTTTGGTAACAGCTGTGGGGAAACTTGTTGGAAAAAATCCACAACTATCTCAATCAAATTTTCTTCTCTTTCGGCTTTTTTTTTTTTTTTTCTTCTCCCAAGCGTTTCCTGCAGTTCTAACAGTTTTGGGGGGTGGGGGTGGGGGAGTGTCTGAGAGAGAACGAAGGAGAGAGCAAGCAAATTAAGGCTACATTTGGCTCCGTAGAGACAGCCTATTAAATAATGTAATAAAATAACAGGAGCGATAATAATGAGAGGCTCTCCCACGCTTCTTCCGCGAACCAAAGGCAGGTTAGGGGAGATCTAGAAGGCGCAGAATCGATTCGAGTCTCTCGCGCCGCTAGGAATCCCGGGGCCAGGGCAGTGGGAAATTTACATATTTATTTAGCTGGAGGAAAGGACTCTAGGAGTGTAGCATAATTGCTCCCTCCTCCCCCCCCCCCCACCCTGGCCAATTTCGTAACCTCTTTGGAGCGGCCAAGGTCGCTTCCCCAGGCGACAACGCTAAACCAGAGGGTCGCGTTGCCCAGATGCGCAGGAGGCAGGGGCATTCCTGGGGCGAGTGGCCGGGCTAGGGTCCTGCGCAGTTCAGGGTCCTACCCGGGTGCCTGGGCGGGAGGGGGAGGGCGCGTAGGAGGAAAGACAGGAAGGAATAGAGGAACCCCTAAGTCTACGGATAATGCTCTGCCATCCGTCTGCTGAGTCCTAACTTGACAAGGAACAGAGAGGTGCTGAGGGATTTTTTCATGACCTGTTGGAATTTGGTAACAGCTTTAATAGTCTCATTAGAAATGAGTTACTATATGACGAGTAAGTAAAATATTAAGTGCTTATTTGTGGCATTTTATGGTCTCCAAACATAAATACACACACATATACATACTTTCCCACTGGCTTGATTACTAGACTTTTTTTTCCTTTTTTTTTTTCCTTTTTTTTTTTTTTTCCGTCCTGTAGCCGAGAGGCTCGACTGGAGAGAAAGAAGGGTCCGAATGTGTGTAAATGGTTTCTGGGCTCCAAACGGCCATAGTTAGCCCAGAACTCCCAGCCCTGATCTGGGAAAAGAACATTTGATGCCATCAAAGGGCTGCAGATTGAAACCAGATGTGCTCGCCTCGGTTCTTTCCATGCATTTAATTAAGGAGCCGGGATGGAGGAGACTTTTTCATCATTAGTCCACCCACTCCCCCCTTCCTATTTCCATCCCCTCGCCCTCCACCCCCCACCCCCCGCAGCCCCCCTCCCGTCCTCTCGCACCCCTGACCGGGAGCCCAAAGCCCCGCCAGCGCCGCGCGGTGCGCCGCGCCCGTAGCTCCGTCTCCGCAGCGGTCGGGGCTCTAAGCAGCTAACATCTGTCCGCGTCTGGGCCGGTGCAAGCCGCGCTGCAGGGCTAGCGGGACGCTGGTGGGAGGCGGACGCGCACCCGGGTGGGCCCGCACCGCGTGCGAGCGCCAGGGCGGATGCCTTCCGCGGGGATTGCCGACGCCGCAGCCTCCGCTAGCCTCCGCTGGGTGCCACACGTGGCAGTGCCACCAGCTCGCTCGAATGGACGCGACTGACAGAGAGGTCTTCCCCCAGACGTCCTGCTGGATGAGCCTGGGTGAGAGGGCCGCGGGGCCCTCCCGTCCGCGCTCACCTAGCGAGGCACTGCTGGGTTTGTCCCCGCAGCCCCGGTCAGCCTCCTCCAGCCTCCCGGAGCCGCTCAGACCTGGAACAGGCCCTAGCCTCTCGCTTCTTCTCCGTCCCCATCTACAGTTGAATTTAACGTTTCTTCTCGACACTGACCGAACTGCCCTTTGTGACAAAGGTCTGGTGGGTAAGAGGCCGGGGTCTGACACGCCCGGGGGCATGGAGACCCAGCGATCTCCGTCAGCGGAGGAAGACCGTCCTTGGGAGAGAAAGTTGCCTTGCCCCTGATGCGCCGTCAGTCTGGTTAGTGACCCAGAGGGAGCGACAGGGAAGAGAGATCAGAGATGGGCCCTTGGAAACATAGTCGGACGTCTCCACTTACATTCCGCCGTGTTCTCGGGAGGAATCAGGCACTCCCTTAACATCACCCACTTGTCATTCGTGTAATAATATCGACCAATCCTACCAATACCAACAAGGATGCTAACGGTTTCAACAAAAACATCAGACACATTTGCTTAACATTTGTCGACCAAATATGTATATGTGTGTATATATATTATATAAAATTTTCTACGCACGCTTCCCCAAAATATCTCCGGGACCGAGAGCTCGGATACCGCCAACTGTGTGGGGCTAGTTCAGCCCCTGGCAGCGCAGCTCCCGCGGCTGCTCCAGAGGCCCGAGCCTGGGAGTCCTGCTCCAGCAGTTGGGGTGGCTGTTGAGGACCTTGGGGAGGGAGCGGCGGGCAGATGCCTTGCAAGCCCAGGAGCTGGAACTTAGGGTCAGCTAATAGAGTGTCCAGGGCAAGAGATTGGCCCCTGGTGGGACAATCATGAGGCAGGCGGCAGGGCCCCCTTCTGCGGACCCGGAGCGCTTTTTCTGGAATCCTACGGAGGCTGCAGGAGAGCGAGAGGCTCGCCGGGTCCTTCAGCGCTCCGCAAGGCGTCCCCGTAAGCCTCTGCTGCTTCGGCCAAGGCCCAGAGCACCCCCAGCCTCAGCCCCAAAGCACCGCTTGGGGGTGGGGGTGGGCGTGGGGGCGGCGGGGTGGACTGGAGGAACGCGCTGGGAGGGTCCTCAAGCAAATCCCAAAGACATAGGCCCTGCAGGGTTTTTTTTTTTTTTTCTTGCTTAGACCTTTTTAGATTTTTTTTCTTGTCCTTTTTTTCTTCCCTCTATTAACAATTAGTAGTGGATTGGATCCACACTTGATTATGTTTACACAACATTTGTAATTTTCTGAGATTCTGGATTTGCTGGATTGTAATTAAAAGCCATCGGGATAACCCTACAGGGAGACTCAAGACCGATTGGAGAGCGGGATTCATCCAGTAAATGGTGAAAAGGATAGTTTCTTGCTGCCAGCTGGCCAGGCGGAAAAAGGCTCTCTGGGGCCCTCTGAGCCAGCGCGGTGCTCTACTTGGGGCGCACAGAGGCGGGCGGGAGAGGCCTTCTCAGAGCACCCTACGTCTTCAGGGCCTGGCCTCTCCTTGCTGTCGGGGCGCCAGGTCTCTCTCGCTAGAAGGGTGGAGGGGAGGGGATCAAAGTTCTCTCGGCTCAGGTTGCAGGAACCAGGAGGGCCAAGCACCTCTAGAATTCAAGAAGGACCATCTGGCAGAAAGATGTCAAGAGAAGGGAAGCTGTGGCTGGGAGCATATGCTCATCTCCGCAAGCAGGCAGCAGGCCTGGCCTGGGAACTTAGAAGGCCCCAGAGAACAGAACGCTGTGGCCTGTTTAGTTCCTTAATCACTACTTTGCTTTCCCCATGTGATTTCCTTTTGGGAAGAGTTGGAAGGAGAGCATTTCTAACTCAAAATCTCTGAACATGTGTAGATCTTTCCTTGGCTTTCACTTTGACTTCCATCCATCAATCAATATTTATTAAAAATCTGAAGCTCTGGGTGATGTAACACAACCAGAACTCTCTTCCTCATGATCCTTCCAGCATCTGAGAGTGCCTTTCCAACCCTTCTTTCTGCCCTACCCTTTTAAAAAATAATTCCTGTTTTTGGATTCCTCCAGGAGTAAGTGGGAGCAAAGCTGGGACTCGAAAGGAAACTTGCCAAGAGATCAGACCAAGGTAGGAAGGAGGTTTGGTTTCCAGCCATGTGCCCTTGGGTGGTCCTATTCATAGTTAGGTTTGGTATTGATTACTGTCCAGGGTTTCCCTGGCACTGGAAGCTGGCAAAACTCTGCCCCATCTGGCTAGCAGAATGTCCCCCACCCTAAGCAGCTTCCCCTCTGAGGTGGAAACCAGGAGTTGTACTCCCTGACATGTTAATAAGCTGACATGATAATCACATGTGACAGGTCACAGGTTCCATGACACATAAACAAGACAATACCACCCTCAGGCAAATAATATGCGTTGGGGGTAGAAATGCTTTTCTGCTCATGGTTGACAATCTAATATATATTCACTAATGATGAAACAGGGGAAAAGAGAGAGGAATGCAAGATAGTTTCTGCAGGGTTGCCACATTTTAATGTTTCTGAGGAGACTCTATGCCAGACCTGAAAGAAACCCTCCTTTGCCCTTCCAATTCCAGTTCTTGTAATCATAAGTGGCATTTTAGGAACATTCCTCCCATGCATGGGTGAATGTTCTCCATTGACCCCCACCTCCATCCAATAGCCCTATTGAGTTATTTTGAAATTTTGCAACAATGAAAGAGAGTAGGACTATAAAAACACATTTCCAAGTAGTACGCTGGTAATGTGCCCATCCTATGATAGGCTGGGAGGCCCAATGTACTCGGTTGGGAACTAGTGCAGTTTCACAGGGGCAATCTGCTCCTCAAACCACTGGACACTAACTATGCATACACCACTGCGCCAGCTTTAGCAAAAGACATCTGTAATCTGCACATTGGCAAATGCAATGAATACTCTTAGACCTTATTTTGCTAAATGCTTCAGCTGTTATTGAAAGTATCAAACATTCTCTTTTTGAAATTTCTTCTCCTGGTCCTCTATTGCTCTGAGCACTTCTTGGTCTTCATAGAATATTCTTTTTCTTCACTTTTTTATATATTGGTATTCTCCAGAGTTCTTTCATTCTCCCTATCCTTTCCAATAAACAGGTATTACTCTAAGATCGCATAGATTTTCATGTGTTAACCACCACTTGTTTGGCAACGAGTCTAGTATCTAAATCTTAAGCTTTGTCACCTACTGACAAAGCGAGCAAGGCAGTTACCTCTCTAAGCCTCAGTTTGCTCATCTTTCCAATGGGGCTCATCATGGCCCCTGACAACATATATTTGTGAGAATTAAATGAGAATGTATGTAAGCTGTTTAACACAGGGTTCAGCATATAGTAAGCTGTGAAAGAGAAAATAGCTTTCTTCTTGCTGACATTCATTCATTCATCAAAGACCCTTAAACTCAACGTGTCCAAAGCTGAACTCATCTAATCTCTCCATGCTTCTCTTCTTTCCCCAGTAGGAAATCTATGAGTCACTCCAAATTCCTCCCTCTCTGACACTGACCAACTGTAGCATATCCACATTATCACTAAGGTCTGCCTATTTTATCTCGCTGGCATCAAATCTGTCACTACATAGTCAGTAAGGGACTGTTGCATTAGAATTGAAGGCTAAGTAATACCAGAGTGACTGAACAGGTGACATGATGTGAATGCATAGCTATGATGTTACCGTATGTTCACATTATATAAAACATAACAATTAGTCAAGATGTCTTGCCAAATGCCCTCGGAGGAAATATGAATGTGCAGGACTACACCTTCTTTCTCTTGAGGCACTTAAGCCTTCCGCACCAGGAAAATTCAGATGCAGCACAAATGGCTGTTGGAAGGATTAAGAAAACAAAAGAAAGACGCCTTACCATAGTCCTTACTCAACAAATGTTCATTTCCTTCTTCTGCTCTTTCCCTTAGGATCGATGGCCCAGACTCAGGTTCCTCTGGGCACCACAGAGACACAGGAGGCTAAATTCTTGCTATCTTTCTATTTTAGAAAAATCCTTCAAGGGTAGGCATATGCGTGTTACTAAGAAGCTTAAAACTGGGAATGGTTCTAGGCAAGCGGCAGCACACGGAGCTGCCAGGGAAACCATTGCTGACCCTTCACTCCTGAGCCAGAACAATTAAAGTCTGGTGGTTTTTTGTATCACACTCTGAGAATTAGAGAACCCGCATGCTCACTGGATTCTTGGCCCCACACAGCACATTTGAGCTGAGGTTTTAGGCTGGCTTTCTGCCTCTGCAAGCCCCCCAACTTTTGGGCTCTGGAACTTTGTTTCTAAGCCAAGCAAAAGTGGGTGGAATCTTCCAGGATAGGTACAAAATGCTTTGGGCCTGTGTACCTTTGGCTTATTTGAAACCCATAAGGTCCTTCAGCTGACTTTAGTGCTTATTTATAGCATACCCAGTGGGTGTGTCACTTTGGATAACCTTCTTTGGCTTGCTGCTTTCATAAATCTGGAGCCAAGCATAGCCCATTCTCCACCTGCTTTTTTCTCTGAAGTCCCTACACAAATCTCTAATTCCAAACAGGGCTCACTCTTCTCCCAGTTCTCCTCTTTTCCTTTAAAAGCAGCTCACAGGTAAACAAACAGGCTGACTGCATCTTCTTATAGGCCAGTTATAATTGTAGTTTGGGTATATAGATACTATTCCCCCTTTTTCCTATTTTTATAATGTTAAACCCATCCAGATCTGCCTTATTTTAAGTTTTTCTCCACAAGAAATAGTAGTAACAAATTTCAGCAACATTTTTTTCTTGCTCACCTCAAAAGGATGCTGTGAGATAATATGTATAAGGAACTTAGTATAAAAGGCATGACTGCATATAAGACCAGTTCTTTTCTTGCTTTTCACCACTACAGAAGAAAGAAGAATTGATATAATGGGATCTATGCATTTTTAAATTTTTAAAGTCTGAAATAATGTATTATTTCAACACTTTGCAGCTCATGAACTACTAACTTCAACACTTTAAGTCACCATTGACCTCTTTTATATAATATATACCTTTGCTTTTCATGAACCTAGTATCCAGCTTCACATTTCAAACACCATCTCTTGCAACATGCATGTTTGTGTTTTTTAAACTTCCTTTTGCCACTCACCTTTTGATTCTTTCCTCTTTCTGGAATTTTTCTTTTGAGTATCTTCTGCTCCTTTAAGCCAGAAGTCTGAGTTATTTCCTTCAGAATTTGAAGGATGTGATTTATTGATCTCTCTAATTTGTCTGGTGTCTCAGTTTATCCATTAAAAATTATTATACAGGATCTCAGATATCCAGTTTTATGTTATTTTGGACCAAATTACCATTAATCTTTAACTATTACCAGACAAGCTATTATGTCTATTCCTTGATTCTCTCTTAAAAATTTCAATCTTTACTTATACTGCGGAAAAAATGTAAAATAACATAGGTAAGGATCCATCAGAGTGCCTGCCAAATAGTAAATACTTAATAATGGTTCAGAATCTCCTCTTTGGGCTATGATGCAGAGGCTTGTAGCAGACCAATAATATTCCTTCTGAGAGCAACTGGAAAAATCTGAAATATTTATATCCTCCTCACCCCAGATATCAGTGGGCTTCTAAGGCAACCAGGATTCAAATAATCATGTTTCAGAGAGGAATGCTTTTTGAGTAAACCAAATTGTGTTCATTATCCCTTTATCCTTGGGTTATCTGCCACATTTTGGCATAGAACAACAACAAGAATAAAGTACCTGCTATGAAGCAGAAAATCCAGCAGACTCTTATCAATGGTACAGCCTTGAAGGAAGATAAATTTGAGTTTGAGACTGCTGAGATTTCATAAAGGAGGGAGGCTGAGACAAATAAAGCCAATATTCACAAGTTTTTCCCCTCAAGGTATTTACCAATTAAGCTGAACAAGGCAAAAGGCTAAAAGGCACAGCCAAATGTAAATAAAAAGCAGATTGGAGATTTTGGTAACCTGACAAGGGGCAGGAAGATCAAAATTGTAGTTCATGGCATCCTGAGGAGGAGAATCCACAAGAAACACTTCGGGGTCTCTGTTAGGAGATCTAGCAAACTATACCCTAAGAATGAAAACAAATTAGATGTAGACTGAATCATACCAAGATTGAGTTCAGTGCCAGGTTGAATTGAGCTGATTTGCTTCTGTTGCCTTCAAAGACGGATTGAATCCTCTACAAAGGAATATAACATCCAGAGTCACTATAATTTTCATACAAAATGTCCAGTGTTTTATTCGTCCAAAAAGAAAAGACATATTAAGGAACAAGACCAAGAGAAACAATACACAACACAGGTAGGTAGCCCAGATATTAGGGAAAGCAGACATGGAATTAAAAAATTAATAATTAATATAACCAAAGTAATGTATCATAAGATGAGAATTTCACCATTAGAATTTTAAAAATCAAATTGAATTTCTAGAACTGAGATACAACAGAACTTGACAATCCAATAGATAGATTTAAATGGTTATTTGACACAATTAGAAAGAGAATTAGTGAGTCAAAAAATAGACCAGAAGAAAATATCCAGACTGAAGCACAGAGGGAAATAAATAGTGGGAAGCAGAGAGGATTCTGGGAAGCTGGAGGAGTAGGAAGCACCAGAAATGGTCTTCCTGCTAGGCAACAATTAAGCAGGTATAATCTGTTTAACATAATTAATGTAAAACCCCGGACACTATTGAAAGCTTGCAACTTCCAGGGGGAAGGCTTGCATGGTAAATTGAGGTGAATTTCAGTTACTCAGCCCCCTGGCAGGCAGCTATGCACATGTTTCTGGAGCAGCTATGAGCAGCTTATTAGACCCAGGATGGGCAAAAAGGACCCTATTCGAGCAGCCCCTTTGGCTCAGCGGTTTAGTGCTGCCTTCGGCCTGGGGTGTGATCCTGGAGACCTAGGAATCGAGCCTCACGTCGGGCTCCCTGCATGGAGCCTGCTTCTGCCTCTGCCTGTGTCTCTGCCTCTCTCTCTCTGTGTCTCTCATGAATAAATGAATAAAATCTTTTTTTTTTTTTTAAAAAAGGATCCTATTCTCCAACATCGGGATCTGTGCTCTAATTATTGGTTGCTGCTTCTGAGCACAGAGGTGCAAACAGGAGGGGGACAATTATTTATACTTTTCCTTTTGCTGCAAGCTCCTCTCTTCAAGCTAAAGTGATTTCTAGGAGTTTCAAGTGGCCAGTGCCTTTCCTTCTCCTTCATTTTTCTCTTTTTCTCCATTTGGGAGATAGACATTAAAGATTATGACATTCAGGGAGCCTGGGTGGCTCATCTGGTTAAGTATCTGGCTCTTGATTTCAGCTGAGGTCATGATCTCAGGGTCATGAGATCAAGCTCCACAGCAGGTTCAATGTTGGGTGTGGAGGCTGCTTAAGATTCTCTCTTTCCCTTTCCCCCTGCCCTCTTTCCTACCTACCCCTGACCCACTCATGCTCTCTTTCGCTCTCAAAAACAACAACAATAAAATAAAGAAAAAAAGAGTGGAACATCCAAAAGCAACTGCATATGTGAGGAAAATTAGAAAGTGCCTATGCATGCCCAAGTAAAGGTGCAGGCTCAGGAAATAGCTGAGAAGATCTTAAATTTGCACCTCAGGCTGATGTTTGGAACAGAGATAGTCTGCAACAATAATAAACAAACAAACAAACAAATAAATAAATACAATAATTGAAACTTTGAGGAAGGGAAAAAATATCTGATTTCCAGGTTACCACATTATTATTAGATTCAAATGTCTGGCTTTCAACAACAAATCCTAAGGCATACAAAGAAACAAGAAAGTAAAGCCTATTCAAAGTAAAAAATAAATAAACAAAACATTCCTGAAAAAGATCTGATAGAAGATCTATTAGAAAAGGCATTAAAACCGTCATTGTCTTATGGATGTTCAAAGAACTACAGGAAGATGTGGAGAAAAAAATATGATGTATGAATACAGTGGAAATATCAGCAAAGAGTTAGAAAATACAAAAAGGAACCAAAAATAAATTCTGGAGTTGAAAAGTACAGTAACTAAAATGACAAATTCACTAGATAAATTCCAAGGGAGACTTGTGCAGATGAAAGAAACCACACACTTGAAGGTAGGATGGTAGAAATCATACAATGTAAAGAAGACACAAAAAAAAAGATCAAAGGAAACTGAACACAGCCTAAGTGACCTGTGGGTTACTATCAAGTGTGCCATTTACATGTTGTGAGAGTTCTAGGAGAAGAGAAAAAGGGAGAGAGAATATCTGAAGAAATAATGGCTGGAAAACTCACTCAAATTTGAGGAAAGACATGAATATATATATATATCTAAGAAGTTCAACATTCTCCAAATAGGATGAACTCAAAGAGACTTACACTGGGACATATTATAATCAAACTTTGAAAAGTCAAAGCTAAAACGATAATCTTGAAGCAGCACAAGAGAAGCAACTAATCACATACAAAGGATCCTCAATACAAGGATTAGTAAATTTTTTCATCAGAAATTTTGGAGGTCAGAGGGCAGTGAGTCAGCATATTCAAAGTGCTCAAAGGGGAAAGCAAAAACACTGTCAACCATGGATCCTACACCTAGCAAAACTATCCTTCAAAAGTGAGGGAGAAATTAAGACATTTCCAAATAAGTTAAAGCTGAGGGAGTTCACTAGAACTGCCTTATAAGAAATGCTCCCAGGAATCCTGCAGGGTGAAATGAAAAGAAACTGGACAGTAAATTGAAGCCATTTGCAGAAATAAATATCTTTATAAAGTTAAATACAAAGGCAGTTATAAAACTAGTATTATTGTAATGGTGGTTTTCAATTTCACTTTTCCTGTTCCACATTATTTGAAAGACTAATGTATTTTTAAAGATTATTGTCTAAAAGCTAGTATCACTGTAACTTTAGTTTGTAACTCCACATGCTGTTTTATATATAATTTATGAGACTAATGCATTTAAAATAATTGTCAGTTTAACTTTTGGGGCACACAATGTAAATGATGTAATTTTGTGACATCCACCACCAGGAGAGGTAGTGACAGAATTGTAAAGGAACAATGTTTGTCTATGTTACTGAAGTTAAGCTGGTATAAATTCAGATTAAAGTGTGATAACTTTTGGATGTCAGATGTGATCCCTATGGTCACCACAAAGAAAACAGCTACAGAATATATACAAAAAGAAATGAGAAGTAAACTTAAATGTTTCACTACAAAAAAAAATCAATTAAACACAAAAGAAGATAGTAATGGAAGAAATGAGAGATGAAAAGCTGTGGAGCCTATAGAAAAAAACAATAGTAAAATGACAGAAGTAAGTCCCTCCCTATCAGTAAACAGATTACACTCTCCAATCAAAAAGATGGAATTTGGAGCAAAGGATGTAAACATGTTCAAACCATATGCTGTCTACAAGAGACTCACTTTAAATCCAAAGACATAGGGCATCCCTGGGTGGCTCAGTGGTTTGGTGCCTGCCTTTGGCCCAGGGTATGATCCTGGAGTCCCAGGATCGAGTCCCACATTGGGCTTCCTGCGTGAAGCCTGCTTCTCCCTCTGCCTGTGTCTCTGCCTCTCTCTCTCTGTGTGTCTCTCATGAATAAATAAATAAAATATTAAAAATAAATAAATCCAAAGACACAGACTGAAAGCAAAAGGACCGAAGAAGATATTCCAGCAATTAGTAAAAAGAGAGCAAAGTGGCTATAGGAATATTAGACTAAATAGGCTTTATATCAATGTAGGTTAAAAGAGATGAAGAAGGGCACTGTACATTAATAAGAGTTTCAACACAGCAAGAATATATAACAATTATAAATATTTATATACCTACTGACAGACCAGCAAAATACAGGAAGCAACAATTGACAGTTACAGAGAGACAGACAGCCCTACAATAGTAGGAGACTTTAATACTTAACTCTCAATAACAGATAGAATAAGGAGACAGAGATAACAGAGGTCTTAAACAATATCATAGAGCAGCTAGATCTAACAAACATCACAGAACACTCTACTTGACCACAACAGCACTCACATGCTTCTCAAGTGCACACAGGGCATTTTCCAGGTTAGATCATGTGTTAACCACAAATTCAGTCTCAGTAGATTGAAAAGACAGATATCATACAAATAATTTTCTCTGACCACAACAGGATGAAATTAGCAATCAATAAAGGAAGTAAAACAAAAATACACAAATTAAACAGACTCTTTATAGATCTTGGAAACCAGCCCTTTATCTGATACGTCATTTGCAAATATCTTCTCCCATTCTGTAGGTTGTCTTTTAGTTTTGTTGACTGTATCCTTTGCTGTGCAAAAGCTTCTTATCTTGATGAAGTCCCAATAGTTCATTTTTGCTTTTGTTTCTTTTGCCTTCACGGATGTATCTTGCAAGAAGTTACTGTGGCCGAGTTCAAAAAGGGTGTTGCCTGTGTTCTCCTCTAGGATTTTGATGGAATCTTGTCTCACATTTAGAGGGGTGGTGGAAGGGGAGGAGGGTGGGGGGTGGGGGTGAATGGGTGACGGGCACTGAGGGGGGCACTTGACGGGATGAGCACTGGGTGTTATTCTGTATGTTGGCAAATTGAACACCAATAAAAAATAAATTTATTATTAAAAAAATAAACAGATTCTTAAATAAGCAATACTATTTGTAACAAAATTACAGTGCAAATAACTCAACTATCCAACAATATTCTGAATAAATGGTGTTATGTTGATATAATTGAATATTACTTGCTGATACTTGCAATAATATAATTGAGTCTCACAGAGATACTCTTGATATAAAAATGTCAGACACAAAGAACACATTTTCTTTCTTTGATTTAAAAAAAAATGGTTCCCTTCATATTCCACTTCCCACACTGAAGACATCTCATAATATGATTCTTTTTTTTTAGATTTTTATTTATTTATTCATGAGACACACACACACACACCACACACACACAGAGGCAGAGACATAGGCAGAGGGAGAAACAGGCTCCATGCAGGTAGCCTGATGTGGGACTTGATCCTGGAACTCCAGGATCATGCCATGAGCTAAAGGCAGATGTTCAATTGCTGAGCCACCCAGGCGTCCCCTCATAATATATTTCTTATAGAAACTATAATTGAAGCAAGATATTGGAGGCTCAGTTCTTGCCATTTGTCTTCCACAGAGAATTTATGTGAGGATGAATAGCAGCATGTTAAAAAAATACTTAGAATGTTACTTGCTTTAACAAGTATCAAATATTTTTACAAATTGCCTTCTGCTATGTAGCAGGATCTTAACTATACTTTTGTGTGTTCAGTTAAGTTTTATACTAAGTATATAGCACTGAACACAGATGTCTGAAATATACAGGCCATGAAATTTTCTCCTAGCTATATAGTTATTCACATCAACCTCAAATGTCGTAACTTTGGAACTGCAATAATAGTAATAATTGCTATCATTTGATGAGTATTTATATGTGTCAAATACTTTTAAGGGTTTTGTATCCATTGCCTCATTTAATCTTCACAGTAATTCCAGAAAGTAGGTTTTATTAACCCCTTTTGTTAATAAGGTTAAGTGATTTCCCCAGGGTAGGAGAGGGCACTCAGTCATGATTAGAATCTGATTCTCTTTGACCACAATTAGGCATGTGCTGTCAGTGACCTTGTTAGATAGTGTATCATGCTGGTGTGCATCAGTGACAGAAATGCCAATTCAATAGTCTGAAGCTGTAAATGTAAGTTTTAGTACAAATTTAGCCCCAAGAGCCCCTGTTTACCTTCCCTTAGCCTCTACGTTACCCTTTTGTGTATTCTATAAGCAGCAATTACAAAACAGAACATTGTGAGGAAGAAGAGAACATTAATCCCTTTGCTTATCTCACCAAAGGGTCCATATCCCAAAATAGAGTTGCTATTAAGTATTTTGAACTCTGTCTTTCCTTTCTTCACCTGGGAATGGAGTAAAGAGAAGAATTGTACAGTAGCATTCAGACTTACTATTTGTCTTAGTGGAACAATGGAAAAGAATTATAAGGCATATGCTTAGATATCCTATAAACCAAGGCACACCTGTACTTAGATTTTTTCTTTTTATTTTTTATTTATTTTTTTTAATAAATTAATTTTTATTGGTGTTCAATTTACCAACATACAGAATAACACCCAGTGCTCATCCCGTCAAGTGTCCCCCTCCGTGCCCGTCACCAATTCACCCCCACCCCCCGCCCTCCTCCCCTTCCACCACCCCTAGTTCATTTCCCAGAGTTAGAAGTCTTTATGTTCTGTGTCCCTTTCTGATATCTCCCACACATTTCTTCTCCCTTCCCTTATATTCCCCTTCACTATTATTCATATTATTCTTTTTATTTTTTTACCCAGATCTTGTTTGAAAGGCTCCAATTTTTTTTTGTATGTAATGAAAGATTCCTTTGCCATGTCACATTGGCATAAATGTTATCAGAAGCATGATCCCCAGTCACTACGAGTCAGACTCCTCTTCTTAGACCATAGGAAACACTTGTTATCATGACCTTGGACTATGACGGTGAAATATGTTCTTCCTGAAGATAACAGTTTCATTGAAAAATGAATCTATACTTCCACAGGTTGAAGAAGAATTTCAGCTACTGCACCCTGCTGTAGCAAGAGGACTAATAAAAACCTTGAACCCATTACTCATATATGAGAACAAAGAGAGCTTTATTGAAGATCAAATAAAAAGCATGAATAGTGAGTCAGACAGCACATTAAGTGAAGATTCCAGCATTCTTTTTTGCTCATATTGCTTTTAATGGTATTTGAGATTAAAGGTTCAATAGAATTCAACACAGTGACCTTGCAAGGCTTGATTTTCTGTATTTGCAGATTCTAACTATTTTCCTCTCCATTCAGAACTTCACCTCTCAACAAGGCGTCTGTCTTCATTGTACTTTTCATGCCTGTCTTTCTCAGTCTTAACCAGCAAAATATGCACTTTTTATCTCTTAGGGCTTTCTGCATCGGATACTCATTCATTCACTTACTCACTCAACATGTATGGAGTGCCTACTGACCTTGATTAAAACAAACAAGCAAGCAAGCATGCAGGCAAACAATAAAACAGGTCTTCCCATGGTGTGCTCACTGTCTAAGAGAGGAGATAAACAAACTGAAATTTAGAAAATGATTTTGCAGAGTCAATGATTGAAACATTTTTCAAATAAAAAAGGTAATTTCTTTAATTTCTAAAACCAATCTGTTCCCCAGCCCTTCACCCAGCACGGCAAAGAAAAACTCAGATTAATATTTAATGGTATCCCAGACTCCTGCTGAACAAATAGTCTCTCCAAGATGACTCAGTCTCTTTGGGAATGTTGGTGCTCCTCTTTCCACTTGCTTTCCATCCCCCTGGCTTCCCTCTAGGATAGCATCTGAGCACATCAGGGAGGGGTCTCAAGTCTCAAAGAAACTGGAGAGAGAGATTCTAAGACCGACAAATAAGATCCACAATCCATAAATAGGTCCTGTTTTGATTTCTAGGTCCTCTGTGATAAGGCTTCTGGTTGGGACCAATTTCTGGTCTCCCTTTGGCAAGTATTACTGGTGAAGGTATGCTTTCTTTCTATTAGATGGTTAGGCCAATGTTCACCCTGGTTCCCCAAGCCCCACTTTGACTCTATCCAGTATACCCCTCTCAGTTTCAGCCCCCTGGGTTCAGCTCTCCAGTACTGGGATCCTTTTTACAAGTCTCCTCATCCCTTGCCATAGCAATACCATACAGGTCCAATGGTTCAACTCAATTACTTTCTTTACCTCCTACTCTCCACACCATGGAGCATGTGAATTTCTGGAGCTCTTCTACACACTAAAGGAGAAGAAGGAGTCCTCAGAGGGCTCACTCAGGCCTCATAAGCAAACCAAGCCTTTCCATCTTGCGGCTATTTGTTTTCTTTTTATTAAGATTTATTTATTTATTTATGTATTTGAGAGAGAATGAGAGAGAGAGAGAGAGAGAGAGAGAGAGAGGAGTGTGTGTGTGTATGGGAGCAGAAAGAGAGGAGAGAGAGAATTTCAAACAGATTCCTCACTGAGTGTGGAGCCTGACACGGCTCAATCCCACAACCATGAGATTATGACTTGAACCTAAATCAAGAGTTGGACTCCCAACTGACTAAGCCACCCAAATGCTCTTGTTTTCTTTTTGATATAGGATAAAACTCTGTGAGGTCAACTCCTTCTGGAGTTCTAGGGCGCTCTATGGGAGAATGCCTGAGAAACTGATTCTGACCATTTACCTTTCCCAGTCTCTTTTGTTTTCCTTTTCTTCCCACAGTCTCTTACTTCAAAAGGTTGACTTTTTCACTTCCCTATATGGAAAGGACATATGTCTTCTGAATTTTCTCTATCCATGGGAATTTGATGCCCAGATCAGCCTGTCCTGACTCTTGATCTTTTTAAAAGAGTAGAAAAAGTTAGAGATTTATTTTGCTCTCTCCACAATGGCTGGCTTCTAAGAATATTAGCATAAAAGTCACTCAAAAATCCCATTTTTGGTGACCAGTGGTTGAATGTCATCTACTTTCTTTTCCATTCCCATTTGCCATCTGTCAGATGGATATTTCTAAATAACAAGAAAGTCACATTTATAGAAATGTATAAGAAAGGTTTACATTTTTATAATTATTATATATTATGTGTATTTATTATATATCCTGACATCTGAAATAGATTACATATTTGTAGTTTTATAATATATTACATGCTATTATGTAACATTTTAAATATTTTATCTCCATTTTAAATCCATAAGCAACAATGGAAATACCAAGAAGGAACACATAACTGTATAGATGATTAGGGTGAAAGAAGCAGAAAGAGCATTAATTAAATTGTTAGAATTGATTCTTTTGGGAAACTAGAACAAGAGATACAATTAAGTTTCTTGCTATTATTATTTCTCAGGATTTTCACTGACAGAACACAGGTTTTCCACAGAAAATGTCTAGAGTGTATTCTAATAAACCATTCAAACTGAAGGAAAACCAGATGGGGACGTAAATGCAATTTAATTTAATTAGCGAAGAGCCTTTAGTGGCTATGGGACAAAGTTTTCATCATCCATAAAGTCAACACAAATCAAATAGTATTATTAACATTGAATATTTTGGAATATATTTAGAAGCATATTTGTGTTTGCATGTGCATGCACACATGTATGCACACACATTCATAAAGGGCCTAGGGAAGGATTACAGACTGGTATTCCAGGTAGGGCCTAGTGGCCCATTCAGTCTTTGATTCCCTGTACACCTCATCCTATGCCCAGCTGACAATGTTCTCCCTTTTGGTGCAAGAAGCAATTCAACCATACTGCCCTGAAAGAAGTTTGACTAATAAAGTTAGATGGTTAAACATTGTTGCATGAATGGATTTTCAATTTTCAATTCTCTTTGATGCTATCTCTTTGATAAAACAAGTTGAGTATCCAAAAGGTAGACAATATTTCTGAAACTTATGGATACTGTAGACAGACACAATGTTGCCTATTTTTCTTTTAGTTTAGCTGCCTCTGTATTTCAGGCAGGAGTGAACTAGTTAATAAGCCTATAGTATTCTGTTAACAAAAGACAGATGAGTCTTAGATAGTCAAAGACTATTCCATTGGCTTCTCTCATTGGTTGAACAAACAAAAGTTTGGACTAGTCGTGGTTATTACAATCAGGAATTATTTATTACATAGTTTATGCAAAACAGAAAGTCACAGAAAAGCAGAAGAAAACAAATCTTTTCTGACAATAAGACAGCACAGGTAAAAATTACCTTTTTTAAAAGTATGAAAATAAACTACAACTATTAGAAAATTAATATTTTAAATTTATAAGTATATATGACCCTAAGCATAATTAAAACTAGAATTACAAAATATTTAGAAATTTATAGAGACTTGTGGCAAATGTGGCAGTCTGAGCAGGGAAACCCCACACCAAGAAAAAGGAATGCCTGAGCCAGAAAGGAGGTCCTAAGGAGTCCCATGAAAAATAACTTGCACTGAGTTTTCCTCTGGAGCTTTGATCCTCTCTGCTGTAAATTTTCTTAATTTCACTATGGTTTGAGTAAGTGTGCCCTTATTTTTTGCACCTGCTAAGAATTTGATATGTTCCTTTTCATATCTTTGTCAGCTCTGAAAAGTTTTTAGTTATTATCTCTACCATTGTCTTTCTCCCATTCTTAATGTGATCTCTGTCTGGAATTTTTTTAAACAACATATATTGGAATTGGTGATTCTATCCTTCATGTTTCTAACTTCTCTATCCTATATTGTATCTATCTCCATGTATTGTGTTTTTGGGTGACTTGACTTCCTCAGATCTATTTTCCACTTTGTGAGTTCTTTCTTCAGCAAGATCTGGTCTGTTGTCCAACCTATCTACTGAGTGATTTCATTTCAATGACTACCTATGCTAACTGATTCTTTCTCACTGTCTCTTGTCCTTGTCTAATGATTTCTATCACCTCTTTTATTTTTTTTAAATACTCTGAACATATTTATTTAATCTCCCTTAGATTGCTTTATTATCTTTCTTTATGGCAAAAAAACTTGCCCATTTTGTACCCAATGCCTTCTGTAAAGTTAGTTTGCTCATTTTTGATGTTTGCGATGTTATTATGAATAAATACAAAAATAATCACTAAATTGTAATTAAAAATCAAGCCTTGACCAAAAATCTAGACAAAAATTACCTGGAAAATCAGAGTGTGGAGTTCAATCATCCAATGTTTTTGCACTGTTTGGTAGGATGATATAGTTAATGATTAATTTTAAACTGCTAAATTGAGTTTACATGTTACAAATTTGAGGTTAACCATTAAAATAGATGTATAATTCCAAAACCACTAGAGGAAAATAAAGAATTAAGAAAATTCAATAACATAATAGAAAGCAAAAACAAAAACAAAAACAAAACCCAAGAAAATGTAGAGATGCATGGTAAATAAAAACACAAAACCAAGTATATAGTACTCCAAATATTACAAACAGATTTAAATTAATTATTAAAAGTCAGAATTGGTCAGACAATATTTAAAGGAAAACTCCAGAAATACAATAACAACAAAAGATACACTTTTTATTTTTTGGTTTAGATTTACTTTTATTTATTTTTTATTTTTTATTTTTTAAATTAATTAATTATTTATTTATTTTTGTAATAATAAATTTATTTTTTATTGGTGTTCAATTTGCCAGCATACAGAATAACACCAAGTGCTCATCCCGTCAAGTGCCCCCCTCATTGCCTGCCACCCACTTAAAGCAAACTATACCAACAAGATAAATAAGTCCTGAGGACAGAACGTAGCAAGATGACTATAGCTAATTTTATTATATGTTGTTTTTGAAAGTTGCTGAAAGAGTAAATTTCAAAAGTTCCCATCAGAAGAAAAAAATTGTAACTGAAGTATGGTAATGAATGTTAATTAAATTTAGTTTGATCATTCACAGTATATACCTATATCAAATCATTATGTTTTATTTCTAAAATGAATACAGTGTTATGTGTCAATTGTATCTCAGCTTAACAAAGAGTAAATTATAACTAAAGACTAAAAATCAAGAGGATGGAAATATTACTATAGGAAGGGATTTAATAAAATCTGGCTAGTCACATGATGAAATACCACACAGCTGCTAAAAACAAATGCATATCAAGATGTATATCCATCTATCTATAGGTCCATTAGCATAGTTTTTGAAAATTGAGTATAAAAACTTTTCAGTTTTTGTAAGAGACTTGTGGCAAACGTGGCAGTCTGAGCAGGGTATCAGTAAGTGCTTCAATAAGTGCTTTAAAAACATAAAATAATACTGTATATTGTTCATTAGCTTGTAGATTTGTAAGATTTAAAAATGTAGAATTGACAGAGCCACATCAGATTCACAATAATGGTTGCCCCAATGAAAGGAAGGAGATACAGTATCATGGAACAAGAAACAAAGATAACTTCAACTTTGTGTTTTATTTTTTGTCAAAAAATAAGAAAATGTAAAAAATATAATTAGAAAAACACCATTTAATAAATAGTAATAATAATAGGTATGTTATTATTAAATAATACATTCTATGTGCCAGACATATATAATATCAATTATATAATTTATTTAAGAAAAAGAACAATAAAAGGAACTTATAGTAATTGATAAGAAAAATGTATAAAAGAATTGTAAGATAATTCATCCTATAATTCTACACAAATAACTAGAAAGTAAACAATGTTTCAGGAAAATAAAAATAAAATATATCAATCCTAGAAGAGGTAGAAATATTTACTAGATCAAAATTCATGCAATAAACAAAAAATTTATTAAATAGTTGTCCCAAACATGCAGAACATAAAAATGAGAGAATATTTCCAATTTCTTTTTTTATATTGATAGCTAACTGTGTCACCAAAATTTTACAAAGAGAGCACAAAAACCAAAGGACTAATCAATTTCCTAAATAAATATTAACTAAACAATCTAAAATATTTCTTAAAAGACTAAGCTATAAAAAAAAAAAAAGACTAAGCTATAATGACTAAGCAAGATTTGTTCTAAGAAAGGAGGGGTTTGATACCAGGATATGCATTACTATTATTCTTCAAAATAAAAGCATCAGAAGAGATAATGAAGATATATTTAATAAAATTTAGCATCTATTCTTAATAAAGCTTTAAAAATAGGATTAAAGAGTAACTTTTTCACATGATAATATGCACAGCTTAAAATATTTGAACAATATTATTTCATGCCTCATGATGTAACACCACAGAAATCCCCATCAAAGTCAGGAATAATGAAAAGAGCCTATGATCACAAAGATTGTGTAAGACAGTCCAGGAAATGCCAGCTAACACAACTAAATAAGAAAACTATGTAATGATTTAATCATATTGGAAAGAGGAAGCAAATTTATCAAATGTTATAAAATGATATGATTGTCCACCTGAATAGCCTGTGAAAATCAACAGAAAAAAACCCCTTAGAATTAATGAGTTCAATAATATAGCCAGTTAGAAATTAAATATTAAAAGTTCCATAGTTTTCTTACATTTCAAATATAGTCAAGGGTGCTTGGCTGGTATCAGGGTGATACTGGCCTCCTAGAATGAATTTGGAATTTTTCCTTCTTCTGTTTTTTGGAATAGTTTGAGTAGAATAGGTATCATCTTTTTTACAAATATTTGGTAGAATTTGCCAGTGAGCCACCTGGTCTTGGATTTTTGTTTTTTGGGAAGTTTTTTGATTACTGATTGAATTTCACTGCTGAAAACTGGTCTGTTCAAATTCTTTCTGCTTCAGTTTTGGTAGATTATATAGATTTCTAGGAATTTATAGTCATTTCTTCTAGGTTGTCCAATTTGTTGATATATAATTTTTTTAAAAGATTTTATTTATTTATGCATGAGAGACACACACAGAGAGAGGCAGATATAGGCAGAGGGAGAAGCAGGCTCCTTCCAGGGAGCCTGACGTGGGACTCAATCCCGGGTCTCCAGGATCAGGCCCTGGACTAAAAGTGGCGCTAAACTGCTGAGCCACCTGGGCTGCCCCATTGATATATATTTTTTAATAATATTCTCTTGCAATACTTTGTATTACTGTGGTGTTGGTTATTTCTCCTCTTTCATTGGTGATTTTGTTTGAGTCATCTCTCTCTCTATGAGTCTGGCTAGAGGTTTATCAATTTTGTGATCTTTTCAAAAAACCAGCTCTTGGTTTCATTAATCTGTTCTGTTGGTTTTTTTACTTTCTGTATCATTTATTTCTGCTCTACTCTTCCTTCTGCTTGTTTGGGGTTTGTTTATTGTTCCTTTTTAGCTCTTACATGTGTAAAGTTAGGTTGTTTGAGATTTTTCTTGCTTCCTGCGTTAGGGCTGTATTACTATAAACTTCCCTCCTAGAACTGCTTTTGCTATGTTCCAAAGGTTTTGGACCATTGCATTTTCATTTTCATTTGTTTCCATGTACTTTTTTGATTTCTTTGATTTCATCCTGGCTCATCCATTTATTGTTTAGTAGCATGTTATTTAATCCCCATGTATATGTGGCCTTTCCAGATTTTTTCTTGTGGGTGATTACTAATTCCATAATGTGGTCAGGAAAGATGCATGGTATGACTTTAATCTTTTTGAATTTGTTAAAGCTTGCTTTGTGGCCTAACATGTGATCTATTCTGGAGAATGTTCCATGTGCACCTGAAAATAATGTGTATTCTGCTGTTTTAGGATGGAATGTTCTGAATATATCTGTTAAATCCATATGGTCCAGCATATCATTCAAAGACACCATTTCCTTGTTGATTCTCTGTTTGGATGAACTGTCCCTTGATGTAAGTGGGGTATAATGTCCTCTACTACTATTGTATTATTATTGATTAGTTCTGTTATTTTTGTTAGTAACTATTTTATGTATTTAGGTGCTCCCGTGTTGGGTGCATATATATTTACCATTATTATCTTCTTGTTGGATTATCCCCTTTATTATTATGTAGTGTCCTTCTTTGTCTCTTTTTATGGCCATTGTCTTAAAGTCTGTTTTGTTCGATATAAGTACTGCTACTCCAGCTTTCTTCTGACATCCAATTGCATGATGGATGTTTCTTCATCCTCTCCTTTTCAATCTGCAGATGTCTTTAGGTATGAAATTAGTCTCTTGTAGGCATCATGTAGGTCTATCTTGTTTTTTAATCCACTATCACCCTATGTTTTTTGATTGGAGCATTTAGTCCATTTATATTCAAAGTAATTATTGATAGATATATATTATTGCCACTTTGTTATTTGTTTTGTGGCTGTTTTATTATCTGTCTTGTGGCTATTATTTGTTTTGTGGCTGTTTTCTCTGATCCTTTAATATCTTTTTCTCTTTCATGGTTTGCTAGTTTTATTTAATGATATGCTTGGATTCCTTACTCTTTTTTTTGTGCATATCTGTTATTGATTTTTGATTTGTGGTTATCATTCAGTTTATATATAACATCAAAAGTATATGATGCATATAACTGCATTTAGCAGTCTATAGTAAGCTGATGGTGGCTTAATTTTGAACTCATTCTTTACTCTTCTACCCTCCACACTTCAGATATTCAGGTATCATATTTTATATTCTTTTATTTTATGCTTCTCTTGACATGTTTTTACAGATATACTTATTGTATTGTTACTTTTGAAAATATTTTATTTTTCATTTATTTGAGAGTGAGAGAGAAAGATAACGGGGTGGAGGGAGGGACAAGCAGACTCTACTGAGCAGGAAGCCACAGGCAGGGCTTATCTCAGGACCTGGGTGTCATGACCTGAGCCGAAGGCAGATGCTTACTTAGCTGACTGACCCATCCAGGCACCCATATTATTACTTTTGTGCTTCCTATTTTTCTCTTACTTATGGTTTGTTTTCTACTCACAAAGTCCCCATTAACATTTCTTGTAGGGTTGGTTTAGTTGTCATTAATTATTTTGTTTTGTCTGGGAAATCTTTATCTTTCCT
Organism: Nyctereutes procyonoides; assembly: GCF_905146905.1. Classification (NCBI taxonomy): domain Eukaryota; kingdom Metazoa; phylum Chordata; class Mammalia; order Carnivora; family Canidae; genus Nyctereutes; species Nyctereutes procyonoides. Next base: position 952,380 of record NW_026575044.1, read on the forward strand.
TCTAGTCTGAATGATAGCCTTGCTGGATAAAATATTCTTGGTTGCTGATATTTTCCTTTCTGTACTTTGAATACATCATACCACTCTCCTCTGGTCTACAAAGTTTCTGCTGAAAAATCAGCTGATAGCCTTATGGAGTTTCCCTTTTATGTAACTATCTTCTTTTCTCTTATAACCTTCCAAATCCTTTATCACTAATTTTTTCCCATTTAATTACTCTATGTCTTGGTGTGGACCTTCTTGGGTTGTATTTGTTTGTAGATCTTTGTGCTTCCTGAATCTAGATCTGTTTCTCTCCCTAGATTTGGGAAGTTTTCAGCTAGTATTCCTTCAAATACATTTTTCCTCCCTTTCTCTCTCTTCATCTTTCGGGATCTATATAACACAAATGTTATTACCATTCATAGAGTCACTGAGTTCTCTGTGTCTATTATCATTATGCAATATTTCTTTGTCTCTCATCTGTTCAGCTTGCTTTCCACTACTCCATCTTCCAGGTCACTGATACGTTCCTCTGCTTCTTGTAGCTCACAATGTATTCCACCTATTGTACCTTTAATTTCATTTATTGAGTTCTTCATCTCTTATATGATTTTTTTTATCACTTTGTCAAGGATATCAGTGAAGTCCTCCACCCTTTTCTGAAGTCCAGTGGGTATCTTTATGATCATTACTTTAAATTCTGTGTCAGACATATTACTTATTTCTGTTTTGCTTAGATCTCCTGGTATTACTTTGTCCTGTTCTTTCATTTGGAACATATTTGTCCATCTCCTCATTTTGTCTACTTCTCTGTATCTATTTCTCTGTGTTAGGAAATTCAGCTATGTCTTTTGCTCTTGAAAGTAGTGGCTTCATAAAGAAGAGTCCCTGTAGTGCCCTGCAGTGCAGTGTTCCCTGTTCATCAGAAACTGGCATGTCAGGGGCGTCTCATATGTGTGTTACTCATGTCCACTCTGAGTCACTTTTCCTTTCAGTCCAGACATCTGCCTATTGTGGGATGTGCTTGCTTTCTGTGTTGTGAAGCCCAGGCAGACTGGCTCGGGGGGGGGGGGGGTTGGGAGGTGTGGTGTGACACCAGAAGGGCCCAGGGGCAGGGTAGCAGTGTAACAAAAACTGCACTGAGCCCCTAGTCCTAGGTCAGTACCTCACAGGCTGGTGGTTTCCAGGGGCTCAGTATGCAGCAGCAATGTTGGCAGTCAGGGCCACTGGTGCTGGGATATGTGTAGTATCTGTCTGTGCACCCAGTGGCTGAGCAGAGTACATGTAGTGAACTAGCAAAATTTGCACTTAGCCACTAGTTCTAGGCTGGATTCCCTGAAGGAAGGTGGCCACCACAGGCATGATGTGGAGGCAGCAGCTTGGCAGGGCATATACAACATTAACAAAATTTGTGTTGAGCCCAGGGCCAAGGCAAATAAGCTTGGAGTGGGCAAGTCCTCGGGAGAACTCACAAATGGGGTGCACTGTTAGCAGGTTACTAGTGTTTATGTAACATGACCTCCCACAGATAGCTCTGTGTTTATGTTGGGGGTGGGGGGAGAAACTGACACGTGCCAGCTCCTTTGTTCCTGGAGAAGTTCCCTAAGTCAGTCCAAAATCAGTATAAACAGATCTTTCTCATATTGTGCAAACTGTGGCTTCCATGTTGCTTCTCCTCAAACTGTTGCCTCTTTATGGGCAGGACCCAGTTATCACCCTCCTGGCTCAACCAGGGCTAGGTCAGCTGACTTATAGAAGCTCCAGGCTCCAAGTCCCATTGGATATACAAACTCACCAAATTCAACCCCTCTGGTTGTCAAGGCCAAATGTTATAGGGATCATTCTCTGCATTTGGGCTCCCTGGTGCTTCCCTCTCTCCACACCTGTGGCTCCCTTCCTCTTGCAGGTAACTCCCAACTACCACTTCTGTCTTTCTTAAACTCTTTGATGCAACTTCTTCTCTACATTTAGTTGTGGCATTTGTTCTGCCAGTCTTCAGATCACTCTCTGGTCTATCTATTCAGATGTGAGTGGTATCTAATTCACATCATGGTAAGAAATGAGGTTAGGGCCCTCCCACTCTGCTATCTTCCCAAGCCTCTCTCCATCATGTAGTAGTTTTAGAAAAAATTAGGCAAAAATATTTATAAACTATATATTTTCTTGCATAAAAATGAGACCAGAAGAAAGCACACAAAATATTGAATCACCATCTTTAAATTTTGGTATCTTTTAGCAATTTTAATTGTCTTATTTTTTTGTTTGGTTGTTGTTTATTTCTTCAAAATTACATATATTTCTTGTATTATAAACTATAAATAAAAGTCAAATAAAGTAAATAAAAAGAAATAATTCTATAGCAATAAGAAACTAAGTAGTGTCAGTTTTCCTTTCTTGCCTTAATATCACTTGCCTCCATTCTTTCTCTACTCCCTGGACCCCTGCAGCAATTTCCAAACTGGTTATTTTGTGACCAATACCTCTCTATTCTGCCAAGAAAGTGGATTTCCTAAATTGCAAATATGATCATATTTGCCCTTTTTAACATTATCAGTGGTTCTTTATTGCCTACGAGAGAGGATAAACACCTTAGTAAAGTGATAGCATGTACTTTGTTTCATGAACTAGATTAACCTTACCTCCCACATTCTGCTTCACATATCAGGACCTATGCCATTTACTTGCCTAAAATGGTGATAGCATCTACTTTGCTTAAGATTAGCTTTTACTCATTCTTCAGGTATCAGTTTCAAAGTCACCTCTCACAAGAGCACTTCATGAAATTTAAAAATATTTCTGTTCTTCATCTCCTTTTCTCTACTCTCCATCTAGCCCTCACTCTTTTTCTTTATAAGCACTTATAATTAGTAATTACTTTATATATTGGTTTACCCAGTACTTTGTTTTTTGTTTTTTTTTTTTTATAAATTAATTTTTATTGGTGTTCAATTTACCAACATACAGAATAACACCCAGTGCTCATCCCATCAAGTGTCCCCCTCAGTGCCCGTCACCCATTCACCCCCACCCCCCGCCCTCCTCCCCCTCCACCACCCCTAGTTCATTTCCCAGAGTTAGAAGTCTTTATGTTCTGTCTCCCTTTCTGATATTTCTCACACATTTCTTCTCCCTTCCCTTATATTCCCTTTCGCTATTATTCCTATTCCCCAAATGAATGAGAACATACGCTGTTTGTCCTTCTCCGGTTACTGTGGCCAAGTTCAAAAAGTTACCCAGTACTTTGAAAATCTGTCTCCATCACTATAAAGTAGTCTTTGGGCAAGTATGCACTGAACATACTTCATTCACTATTCTAAGGAGTTTGTTTAATAAATTAATATATGAATGTACCCTTATTCCAAATGGTATTAGCTTGAGCTTTCTGAATGTACCAAGAAATTTCACTCTCTACCTTCACATGTTTGACTTCCTCTCTCTGGAGCATTCATGTTCTTCTCTGGAAATGTGGTGAATATGCTATTTCATGACTCAGTTCAAGTTTACTTATTTTAGAAAACCTGGTAGAGTTGACTGTACATATCTTTGTGCCCTGCTGAGTCAGAGTTCACACTCTTATCAGAATCTGTTATTTGATTGCTTTTAGTAGCTCACATGTCTATTGCCCTACTAGAATGTACATTTCTATTGAGTGGGGGTTGGCTCTTACTCACTTCTATTTTCCCAGTGTTTAGAACAACATATAGTTGGCCCTTGGAAATTGATTGGAGCTGAATAGATGAATGCATAAATTATTTTCTCTGAAATGCTTCGTAGAACTTGTGATTCACACTTTCATTTTATGTGAAATGATTCTTATTAAAAATGACTGCAAGATTATTTAGTTTATAGTAGGAAAAAAACACAAGAGCTTTCCAAAGGAATCTTTAGAGGACATTTCATTTCTCCAAATCAATGGGATTTGTTAAAATAACATCCATGGTCTTTGGCCAATATCACCAAAAATGACAATTAGAAAGAACAGTTAATTTATTGACATCACCAACCTCAGGCAAGTACCATACTATATTGTAGTTGTATGACCCTTTAAAAGTATTTAAATTGGGCATAGTCTGGAATTCCCAAATCTTTGGCTTATATTTATTTTTTTAAAAGCTGTACTTATTTAATCTCTGCCCACTACCACTGAACTGTAGACACTCTTGGCACACCTTTTTCTTTTAGTTTTGGGATCATCATTGTGCTATGCTCCAGGCCCACAGGAGTGATGTTATTTCCTCAGCATCAAGCTCACACAGTTATGCAAGGATAGCTTCTGCTGCACAAATGAACATGAAACAGCCATCACTGCAGGTGCAGAGATTCTTTTATAATGAATTACTGCCTCCTTACTGGGAACCAGGAGAGACCTGCTGTTTTTGTCACTTTTTAGTTATTAGGCAATGTCTGCAGGCACTCAAGATTTCTATTCCACATTTACCCTTTTCTGGAGCAGAAAGCAAGTGCTATAACAGCTGTGTGTGTATTTGTTTTCTTTGGGGCAGACAGAGGCCAAAGAAACCACAAAACAGTCTAAATCACAGCTCTTCCCTCACTTATGTAAGGATTACAGAAGCAGGTGCATACTATTTGTTTGTTCTGGGTGTTTAATAAGGCTTCTGAGTTTTCATATTAATAATTCATAAGAAGCCTATCATTACTGTCATATGTATGGGTGAGTGTTGTCTTAGTTACACTATAAAACTATTTTAAAACTTACACCTGATGGGTGTCTGGGCCTTGGATAGTTGATTCCTATCAGCAACATCATCCTTCCTCTCATGTTTGAGGATCCACAAAGTGAAGGGTCACAGCCTCATGGTATGGGTGTTCCAGTCTTCTCCTTGGCTCATGGCATCTTCTCCCTGTATCTTCTCCTTGTATCTCTTAGCATCTTCCCACTGTACACTTCTCTCTGTGTCCGTTTCCCCTTTTCACAGGAACCCTAGTCATATTCAACCCCAGTCATTTTGACTTGATTACCTCTCTAAAGACTTTCTTTCCAAGTAAAGTCATTGTCTGAGGTACTGGGAGATAAGATTCCAATCTAACTTTGGGAGGGGGCAACATTGAGACACAATTCAACCCATAACAGTCAGAATGGTTTGAGGTTGGATCACCAACAGACCAGAAATCCAAGATCCAAAGGGAGGGGAGATTTGAGACTTAAGATGACCAATTTGTGAGGGGGCTCAAGGATTTCAGAATGATCAAGAATTTGGAATAATTCCTAAGTTGAAATGTCAGATTACAACAACTTCTAATGTGATTCACATAGCAGCTATAATGTCTGAATCAAGAGCATTTGAAAGGGCAGAGAGAGACACTAGACAGGAGGAGGAAATGCGATAATAGTGATATAAGCAAGGCCAAGTTGTGGTGCTATTCATAGTTAGGAGACCACAATACTGTTCAGTATTAGCATGTTTGCCCCTTCTCAGTTCCTTATTTGTTATAATTTTATCATTTTTTTCTCTTGTTCCTTTTGAGTTCCTATAGTTTCATACTGAGTTAATTTAGGGTGAGTTAAATCCAAAGGGGATTTTGCAGCAAGAAGGTCTATTTGGCTGAAGGCTTCTGTGCTCCATATTTATTACTACTCTGAAAATGGTGAATCCTATTCAAAGAAAGTTAGAGAAACAATTTTCTGAAATCACTTGCAACATGCTAGATGGGTACCTTATATTTTAAAGAAGAGCATAAGGACATAATAAAAGTATGAATATGTCTATAAATTCGGGTCAGAAATAAATGTTGCAATTTCCTTCTCTCCCCAACATAAATCAGTTTAATTAATGTTTTAAACTTCTAATCCATGAAGCAGAAAACACAAGCCCCTGTCCTTCCTAGACTTCTCCATCCTTGGTTATATTAGTTCTTAAATTTTATATAGAGTGGAGGGGTATCTGGTCTTCAATCTTTCTGCCTCACTGATAGCCACTGAAAAATGTCTGCATGACCTTTTCAGAAAGTACCAACATATTTCTACTGTGTCCACACATATTTGAGGCATACCCTTTCTTGGTGAGATTGGCTGTGCTTTTGTCATCCATGATTTGTTCTTTCACTCAGCCATTTCCTCTTGGTGATATCAGCAAATTCCCTGTACTGCTACTGAGAAGCAGGATGTAGGTCTCTTCTCTGTGAGCTCATACATCTCTATCTTCTTTTCAATCCCCTAGCTTACAGGGGGTGGGCTGGGTGGAAGATAATTTTCCATTTGGTGAAAATCATATTCATTGTTCCATGATGTTCCATGCCATTGAATTTCCTTCTTTCAATCTCTTCAGCAAACTCCACAACCAATTAATTCTGCTGAAGTGTAGGCTTTTAGAAAACAATAGGCAAAATGCCTTTTGGTTTATTTTTGGTTCGTTCCCTGCCCTGTGTCATCTCCCCTAAACTAATATGAACAGGACTAGCAACATTGAATGTAGGAAAGGAATGTTGGAAAATGGAAAGAGAAAAAAACTTAGTTAATACCACAAAATATTATTCTAGGTACACAATTAAGGCATAGGTTATTTGATCCAGTTATGTTGTCACATGCATTGACAACCAAGACTAATACTAAAGCTAACATCATGCAAGGAGACCACATTCAAAGTTAGCCAACAAGTTCTTTATTGTCTTGCTGGGGTAAGAACCAATGAACTCTGACCTGATTAAAACCTACCAATAGCTATTTTCATCTTCTAAGACTAGTGTGAGCAAACCCCCTTCAGTTTAGAATCTTGTGCCTCCAGAATTTCCCAATGCTTTTTAGAATCCATGAATATCTATGAGTAGCTTGTATATCACTGAAATCCTGGTCATAGCATCTGCAAAGGATGGGGCAATGGAATACTCTCCATTCTATCAAAGCATTGGATTTTCCAGTAAGAAGAGAAGTAAATTGGAAACTACAGTTGCTTTCCAGGGACCTGCATGTCTCAGTATGTATTGTAGTCACTCTGTGAAAGGTGTGCCTGTTCAAAAATATTATCTTTTTAAGGAAAGAATGCCAGCATTATAAGGACACTCATTTCTTCCATACTTTTCCCCATAAAAGCCACACCTTCTTTAGCTGCTTCATTACCTACCAGAAAGTCATCCCATGGCATTTGGCTCACCAGAATGAAAACCATTTTTAGATTGTTAAGAAGTTACTGACTTTAGAATCTCTGTTACAACATCACAATGAATATAAGCATGGATGCTATAAGACAATGCTCATCTGACATAGTAAATTGATATTAAGCAAGAAATTGCAGATAACATTAGACTATTATCTATTCACATCTCAGAAACAATGTCATCTAGCCACAGATGGACAAATAAGTGCTCACTTTTATCTTAGGGGACAGTTAGCCAGCTGCAACAAGCATGTATTTACACTTTTATGTATCACAAATTAGACTTCCAGTTTCTGGTGCAACATGTAAGAAGCTTGGAGATCATGATTCCCATCCTCTCAGCAAGAAGAAAACTGAGCAAACTAGAAAACAACTCTTTTTAGGTCCATCAGAAAACTGACATCACAGGGCAAACCACTGTACCCCACATTGGAAAAACAGGTATATACAGAGAATCACAGCTTACCAGAACAGAAGCCCAGGAACATAAAATCTCTGTGAGAACAAGTAGGGTAAGAAGATTTAAGTTGTAATTGACAAACTGCTGAAGGCTCAGTGTTAGGAGGACAAGTCTGAGCATTAAAAACTCCAGCGGACTTGATCTTAGGAGATTCCCCATACTTCATGAGTTTTTACCTCCAGGAGCCCCACCAGGTTTCCACAGTGAAGATCCAGTAAAAATGTCTTTGTTTTTTTAGGAGGGGGAGCAGAAAATTGACCATTTTGAAATTTACCCAGAGTACTCTATACTTCTCAAAAAGGCTTGCTCTCAAAATAAACCATTTTTACCAGAACCTAATTGCGGTTTTATCAGAGCCTAAATGACCTGGGAGAAAGGAAATAGCCTAACCCCAGTCCACTTTTATTTCCTGACTTACCTAAGTAGAGTGAGGGTTTGACTAAGAAACACTTATGAAGGTAACAGCCCAAGGGCATAGCCTCACTAAAAGGCTGAGACCTAATCACAGGACTACAAGACCCTTCCACTCTCCCCACAACTTACTACCACATCAGTAGGTTCATGCATAATAACTGGGGAATACAACTGAAAGAAAGCATTCCTCAGACCTTATTTAAGAAAAAATCTATAAGGAAAACCCAAGGTCAGCAGCAGAGACCAACACAAGGATGCCAGAGGAAATTTTAGCTTCTGACAACTAACAGATACAGCAAACACAACCTAACTCTAGTAAGGTAAATGTAAAACCTCACATAAAAGGCCTATTTACTTCAGTTACTTTTACCCACTATATTGTCTTGCATTCAGTAAAAAAATTTCGAGGCATATTGAAAGACAAAAAACACAGTTTGAAGAGATGGAGCAAGCATCACAATCAGAGTCAGACACGGCAAGGATATTAGAATTCATCAGACTGAAAATTCAAAACTATGGTTACTATGTAAAGAGCTCTATAGTAAAAGGTAGACAACATGCAAGAACAGCTGGGTGATGTAGCCAGGGAAATGGGAATTCTATTGGGAAGAAAGGAAGAATGGGAAGAAAGAATCAAAAGAAAATACTAGAAGGCAAACACACTATACCAGGAATGAATAATGTCTTCGATGGTCTCTTTAATATACTGTACATAACCAAGGAAAGAATCAATGAGATTGAAGAAATGTCAAAAGAAATTTCTAAAACTGAAATGCAAAGAGAAAAAAGAATGAAAACCACAACAGAATACCCAAGAACAATGGGGCAACTGTAAAAGATATAATATATGATAATGGGAATACCAGAAGGAAAATAAAGACAGAAAGGAATACAGAAACTTTTGAAGTGATGGTGACTGATAATTTCTTAAAATTAAAAATAGACATCGAACTTAGATCCGGAAAGCTCAGAGAACACCAAACAAGATAAAAAACAAGAATTTATACAGGAGCACTTAATACAAACTGTAGAAAATCATAGACAAAGATAAAATCTTGAAAGAAACCAGAGGAGAAAAAACCCACCTTACCTACAGAGGAGCAATGGTAGGAATTAAATCAAATTTCTCTTCAGAAGTCATGCAAGCAAGAAGAAAGTAGAGTGGAAGTGGATATTTAATGTGTTGAAAGAAAAGATCTATGAATCTTACTCAGTAAAATTATCCTTCAAAAGTGAAAGAGAAATAAAGATTTTCTGATATAAACAAAAAATTGAGGGAATTTGTTGCCAGGAGACTTGCCTTTTAAGAAGTATTAAAATAAATTCTTCAGAAAAAAAAGAAAATAATGTAGGTCAGAAACAGACATAAAGAAAAATGTTAGAGAAGAAATATACAGAGGTAAACTACATCATAAATATGGGATTCTTCAAAGGGTGCAGATATATTCTTAACTCACTAAATGTGCAGAACTGGAGTTTGTTTCAACAGAGAATCATGAATAATTATAGTAGATTTTTCCCTTTGTTTAAAATATTATTTCCTATCAATACTATAGGTCATTCCTGGAGATTTATTTGTTTCTTCAACAAATAATTATTGAACATATACTAAATGTTATACCCTAGTACTAGAGAAAAGGAAAAAAGATCAAAAGAACTATTTCTGCCTGAAAGAAGTATACAATTTAATGAAGATAGAGAAATACTACTTAAAATTTAATAATACAGTAAGATAATAACTATAAGTGGCATATGCACAAAGTTAAGTGGTACTTTCTGGGAAGCGCTTGACTTTATCTAGAGTTGTCCAGCAAGGTTCATGAGAGGACACAGCAATAAAGCTGAAACTTTAATGGTAAGAGGATTTTGCAAAGGGATGACAATAGTGTGTGCAGTTACAAAGATTGCACTAAATGTATAGAGAAAGTAAAGTGATTTGGTATTACTAGAATTCAAAATGAGGAGAAAAATGGGAAATGAGGCTAGACCAGAGGGCAGTGTCAGATAGGAAAGGTCTTGCCTGCCTGGCAAAGGGGTTTTATGTTGTTTTGTTTTTGTTTTTCTACAGGTAATGCAAGTTCATTACAGAATACTGAATTATAATAACCAAAATACTAGGTAACATTTACTGACTATTATAGTATTTGATGCTCAGTTCTAAATGATTTATACCTATTAATTCATTTAAGCCCCACAACATCCCACCATAAGGCACAATGTGGTAAATGACTTGCCCATGGTCATGTAGCTCAGTGTCAGAGCTGGGTAGAAGTGTGACACAGTAACACTTATGTTTAGAATTACCAGTCTGACAGCCATGCAGAAGATGAAGGGGGTGGCAATGTAATGGAGATGGGAAGGAAGGGCAGATATTCATATTCAGAAAACAGAATTGATCATCAATTGGGTATTGTAGGACAAGGAGAAGAGGATGATTTAGAATACTCTTAGGTTCTTGGCTTGGGAAAATTGAATGAGATGATGACTCCATTCTGAAAACAGGGAAAATTGGGACAGAGACTGTTTTGAGAATATTTCATTCATTCAATTGTTCAGTCAATATTGACAATCTACCCTGGATCAGAGATTCTACTGAGTGCTGCATATACAATGCTGAGCAAATTAGACAAAGTTTTCATACACCTTATAGTCTAAAAGCAAATTCAGTTTTTGAAAGTTTTGAAGTACTCATAGATCATGAATATAAATGTTTCCAGGAAGAAACTTTGTACATAGGTTTTTTTTTTCCCTGCTGATTCTCCCAAAATTTATTGGAGGATTATCCTCTTTTTAGATGCCCAGTCAAGTCCCGAATTGAGCGCTGAAATAAGCCTCATACTCCATTCACCATCCCTACGGTCTAGGCAAGTTCATACACAGAGCCAGATGTTGGCTAGAACTTGGACTCTGGTCTCTGACCAGTAACCATGCAGCAAGTCACTCCTAGGGTGGAGATTCTATCCTTAGGAGAATAGGCCCAGAATTGGATTATGTATCTGACTTAAAGAGGAATCTGAATTGGATGTGTAGAAAAGTGAAGTCCATCAGCATAAAGGAGGTAAATTAAGCTACTCATGTGAATGACCTTATGAAAAACAGAAGGCTGAGAATAGTGCTTGGAGTAGACATTGGAGGCTTGGAGTAGGAAGGGGTTTCCCATAGAAGACTTAAAATAACCCAGATAGGTAGCAGGAAAACCTGAATATTGGTTCACATATACTGACTCTTCATTCATTTATATATTAAGGAACTTTTCTGGGAATTTTTAATGTCGATAAACAGTGAGTTTCTATCATTATAATGAGTTCTTATCCCTAAATTATGTAAGCTTTAGTGTGCTTTTGGACTGGAGGGTATAGTCAGGTCGATCAAATTGATGAGGTATTATTCCAGGGTGATTTGTTTAAATCAGAAATCTTAGAAGCAGACCTAGATCTCCTGGAGTCTTCTGAGTTTTTTTGTTTTAAAATATTTTTTCCTTTTATACCTCCTGAAGTAGGATAATAGAAAAAAAAAGTATTGAATGCAATATTTCTTCTTTGGATGATTGATCTATTAGGGTGGAGTTTTTATTTGTGGTAAATTGACATGATCATCAACTTGGTTAGAAATCTTCATTTAAGATGTTGTTTATCTGGTCTATCCACTTTAAAAACAGAATGTTGACCTCAAGAACTAATTTGGTATCACTCTTATCCAGGTATCTTTTGACATTGAGGCAGAGCACAGTGGATATGACTTGTCTCTGCTCCATAGTATATGTGGCTTCAACTGAAGACATTCAAAATGACTGGGAATGACTTGAATGGCAGGGGACATAATCATGTAGAGGCTTCTTACATGTCTGGCAACTCATCTGGGATAATTCAAAGGCTGCACTCAGTTGAGGCTGTCAACTAGAACTCCTCTAGGTGACCATATGGCCTGGGTTTCCTCACAGCATGGGTAGCAGGGCTTCTTGATGTTTCAGGATTCCATGAGCAAGTGTTCCATCAAGCAAGTTAGGAATTTCATACCTAGCCTGAGAAGTCATGTACATCATGAGTTCACTCAAATCAAGGGGAGGAAACATAGACTCCTTACGGGAGAAGTACCGAAGACTTTACAGCCATGTTTTCAAAAGTGTCATACTTATTAAAGGTGTTGTGAGAATAAAATAATAAAAATGATTAACTAACATTGCCTACCTATATGTTATGGTGTAAGAATGATATAAAGCTTTAATTAGAAAGACTGATGGCTTTCCAAAATTCAGAAGTAGGGCAAAGAACATCTGGATTCATTTATTCATTCCACAAATAATGAGAATATGGTTGTGAAAAGACTAAATCCTTGATATGGTGGTAGAAGAATGGAGAGTAATACAACGTAATAAAGAAGCAAAATAATACACAGACAAGATGATTTAGGATAGTGATACATCTCTAAAGAAAACAAACCAGGTTGATAAACATTTAGCATTTTCTAGAAGTTCAATGCTAGACCAAAGGATTTGGCTTACCACAATCATGAGAGCATGGTACACGGGTTACAGAAGATCCAGAAAGTTTGTAATGGGGAAAAGAATTGAGATGACAGGAACCCCTGGGTGGCTCAGTGGTTGAGCATCTGCCTTCAGCTCAGGGCATGATCCTGGAGTCCCTGGATTGAGTCCCACATTGGACTCCCTGCATGGAGCCTGCTTCTTCTCCATCTCCCTATACCTCTGCTTCTCTGCGTCCCTTATGAATAAATAAATAAAATCTTAAAAAAAAAAAAGAATTGAGATGACAAAGTTTAAGTGCTGGACAACATTTTTAGGGGGTATAGAATATCAAAACATTTTTCTAATGTCAAACAAAAGATCAGATTGAGGCTCAGAGAAAGTAAATGGAGCCAAGAGTCAAAAGCAAGATGTAACTGGAATTGAACAAGAATGGAGTTGACAGGAAAGCAAAGTGAAATTGCTACATTTCTTTTTGGTGGATGGGGCTGTCTTAAGGAATAGAGGTGGGGCATGCCAATATGTAAACATTATGTACAGAAAAAGGCATAGTAGAAGGAAATTTTTCTCAAGGCACATAATTGTTAAAGAACTGATACCTAGAATATATTAAGAACTCCTAAGAATTGATTTCAAAGAATCAAACAATCTAGTGGAAAAATGGACAAAGGATATGAACAGAAAAATCACAGAAAGCAGCATAATTATGACCAGGGAAACACGAAGTAAAAGAGAAAAATAAAATGTACAATACAGATGAAAAGTAACAATAGCTAATCATTAAATGGTATCTCCCTGCCCCCATCCCTACGCATACATAAGTAGACCAGTTGTAATGGCTGTAATGGTTAAACTGGATATATATATCCCAACTTGGATAAATGTTAAAAAAAATGGGGAAAGGTAAAAAAAGAAAAGTAGGAAAGAACATAAACATTATAGTATTTAGTATATAGTATAGTAAAGTTAAAAATGTGCAAATGAAAAAAGTGCAAATGATACTGTATAATAATTTTTGATGCATCCAAATAAAGTATGAGAACAACCACAAAAATACACACCAATTTCAGGTTACTGCTAAGTAGAGAGAAGAATAAATTGAGTTGTAGGGTGGTGTGAGGAGAGTGGTATTCCATGGGCTCAAATGTATCTTCTATGTCCTCTTCCTTATAAAAAAATTACATCTAAAGCAAAAGTGTCAAGATGCTAAGGTTTGTAAAAGGCAGCTGGTGACAGTGTACCATTTTCTATATACTATTTGAAATATTTAATAGGCAATTTGTAAAAATAATAGAAACACAAACTGTATGGAATATTAACATTTGGACAAGACAAGACAACTGGAGACAGCTGCTTGTCAGATATGGTCAAGAAAGAGGAGTTTATCATCCAATTTGAGTCATATCTTCCTGTAGTAGACTTTTTCTGTATCCAGTGAAGTTCTTGTCCTGTTCCTTATAATTTAAATGTTTATTTCCATACATCAGAATTTTAATATTAATAGAAAATTTTTGTTTTCCCACTTTAAACATTTAGTTCATATAGAAAGTGCAGTTTTTATATCAACTATATTTATAAAGAGATTTACTTACCTGACAACAGTTTCTTTTAGGCACTTTCCAAACAATAATGACTATAAGGCTCTTTATGTTTCTCTTATTTGGATTTGCAATCTTATTCTATTCTATGTTGTGTGGGAGATTTGGGAGGTTTTTGTTTGTTTTTGTTGTTGTTTTCCTGGGGATTTTTTTTTTAATTTAAGGTTTTTGCTAGGAAAATAACAGCTATGAGTTTTGGTAAGATTTGAAAAAAAGGCTCATTCACCATTCAGCAATTATGAACTTCACATTTCCCTTCTAAAACTAAACATCTAGTCCCTACTGTTAAGGGGCATTTTAAGAGTGAAGTGTTGGTTTATCCTATAGTCATGTGGACTACACAAGTAGCCCATTGGAGAGTCTCAGAAAAGAGATCCCACCCTTACAAGAGTTAATGTAACAATTTTGCAGAGGGTAGTTGTTAGATAAGAGTAGATTTTGTAGCAATTTAAATGCCAGATCAAATGCCCCAATTTTAAAGGGCAGTTATCCTTTCCCTGTCTTATTTCTGATGCTTCACAATGGTAATTTTGGAAATTGTTCCCAATGAGATTTTGCTCGAGTTATTACTACTAAAATATGATTTCTTCTTCTTGGTGACATCACATCCATATCAAGCAGTCATGTTTCTGAGTAAACTCAAAGCTTTGGCTGGGGCAACCTGAGCATTGCTTTCTGCCAGGGACCCTGGACTGTACAATTCACAATGGTTTCCAGATATATCAGTTCCCTTCCTGTCTAGGACATTGCATTGCCACGTGACCTTTGCCAAGTCACTTCTTTCTGCTCTCCCATAAGGTTGTAATTATGATGATCTCCCTCATAGAAATGTGATGAGAAGCTACTCATAACAAAGACTGTAAAAATTGTGAACATGATGAGAGATGCAGATATTAAAGGTATGAAAAAGTTCTTAATTGAATATCCATTTCCTCCCTGGCTCCATGTGTCCTTAAAATTTATTTGTAAGGACAACAGTAGCAAGAGAGTCTCATTAGGCTCTTCTGATAATGCTATCCATTAAATATGTGTTTTTCGGGATGCCTGGGTGGCTCAACAGTTGAGCATCTGCCTTCAGCTCAGGGCACGATCCCGAGTCTCGAGATCAAGTCCCACATCAGGCTCTCTGCAAGGAGCCCGCTTCTCCCTCTGTTGATGTCTCTGCCTCTGTCTCTCATGAATAAATAAATAAAATCTTTAAAATGAATAAATAAATATTTTTCAACCACAGATATGGCCTTGATTTTTCAGATAAATAATCTTTGTATGTGTTTAAGATATCTTTTCATTATTCTCTCATCAGCCACATGTTCTTTTTCTTTCCCAAGAAAACTGAGGTCATTTAGGTTGGTTTTAAATTGGTAATGTGATCTTATTCAGTGCCAGACACATGACATGTTCTAGTAGCTGTCTGGACTTGGGTCTGGGATCATATTCCCTTCCATTCCCAATATATGTTCCAAACACTTGTGAGCACACTGGAGGGCAGAAGGCTTAAAGAGGTGAGATCAGGCCAGGCTGGCATCCACTCTCTAGGATTCAGGGACAGAGTCGTACTTCAAAGTGGAGCAAAGGAGTGATTGACAATGCACCGGGCTGCTCATGGTAGGTGGAAGGACAACGGGAGAAAAATAAGCTGCCTTAGTACATTTTTTCAAGTTTCTGTTTATCTTCCATCTGTAGACTCTTTAAACTGCCTTCATATTTGGATGTGGACATTGAAGTATTGCTGACCAATGCCAGAGTCACAGGAATATCCTGCTGTGCTTTTGATCTTCCCATATGACTGGATTTCCTGAATCATCATGTTACTGTGTGTGCACATATGTGCACACGTGAATCTTCTGGCACATCTCCCAGAAGCGTTAGTCCTGGGACAAAGGGTCCATTGGTGCTTTCAGAATGTAATATTGATCACTTTGGCTTTCCTTGGCTCAGGGCCAGATACTTTGTCTTTCACTGCACAAGATGGCTGCCAACCCCATAAGCTTGTGTCTCATCACGACAGGGCTCAGCAGAGCTTCATGAAGAGTAGGGTAAGTTTTTAGAAGCTTTGAAAAAAGTTGTTTAAAAATGGAACTTTGTGTTTTACCAACTATGGGCAGTGCTCAGAATTTGTCTCTTGTCTTTTAACCCTTACGGCCTGTGGTACATTCTATGTTTAGTTACATTGTACTCAAAGTTCAGTTGAGTAGGGAAGTCAGTGAGACAAAATAAGTTACTGTAGTTTTACATAATTTGCTATGTAGTACCTGTCTTAGTCAAATTCATAATTTGTGCTTCAAACTTAATGACAGTTCAAAGGTCAAATTCACAAGGCTGAGGAGAAAAAACTTCAGTTTTCACAGTGTACCTTTATGTACAGGATTATAAAAATTATAAAGGCAAATAATTCAGAAAAAAATCTAGATGCCAGTGTTTGACCTTTAAAATGATGCAAATCATCAGTGAATACTAGAATAGAATAAAAATTATGATTATCTTCCAGCAGGCTTCCTTAAAATAAAGGACATAGCTAAACATTTCAAACCCATTACAAGTTTTTAGATCACCCAAAGAAAAATACACCAGAATCTTATTTTCTCCTTTTCCCCAAGTACTCTGAGATTTGACCTCAGCAGGAGATAAAATGGTGTTCTCTCATTTCAGGATTCCCATTCTTCTTTTCTGCCCCTACTGCCTTCTACATACCAAATATGTTGACTGAATTTTCTTCTCCTTTCACAGAAGGCATATTTGACACCTGAGAGCAAACACCAGAACGTGAATTTATTTCATGTATAAGCCTTTCCTGTTTTTCAGAGAAATACTGAGATTGTGTGTGTGTGTGTGTGTGTGTGTGTGTGTGTGTGTTAAAGAGGGCATAAGGAAGGAACACTCACAGTGGACATTTAGGTATCATGGCTTCTATGGAAGGGATAGCTGAGAGAGTTTTCATTCCTGCCATAATTTTATGTCAGTGGTGAGACCCTGTCCCTTGCTACTGTGGTGTGTTATGCTTTGCTGGGAGATGAATCAGCTATTTTCATTAGCTTCTATTTTATTCAGTTCCTGAGAGATGCCACAGAGCAGGTCTTTAATTCAGGCCCAAACAGAATTTAATTTGAATTCCAAGCATTCCAATTGTAATGGGAAGAGCACATGCTTTGGAATCAGGTAGACATGGGTAAGCTTCCTCACTCTGTCACTTACCGGCTGTGTGATCTTGGAGAAGGTATTTAACCTCTTCAAACCTCCAGTTGCTCATGTATAGAATAAGGATAATAATGTACTTAGTTAATAGGGTTATGATGAGGCTAAATGAGATCATGGATTTGAAAAGAATCCACACAGAATTTGACACAGCAGATTTTTTAATAAAGTAAATTCCCTTCATTGTATATCCTTGAATGTCAGTAGTCTCTATACGGAGCTCACTTCTTAATGACAATTTATGAAACCTAAAAACTGAGCTGTAATATTTTTAAAAAATTATTTTCTGTGCTTATGATATCATCAGTGTCAAATTTAAACTTGTGATGACAGCACAGCTGTGAACTCTTTGGGTATCACAGTCTTTGGAAGTTCAGCAGTGTGACAGTCCTGGAAAAAACTGCCATGTTTGTCATTCTTTGGGTACACTCAGATTCTCAAATTCCCAGACAGAAAGGGCTGATTGAATCTCTTTCATTCACTCTGAATAGCACACCTCAAGTACTTTCTTTGAAAGTAGATAGGTTATAAATCAATGTGTAGTAGTATTATGATACATTCTACATTCCTTATCATGTATAAGTGGACCCAATACTCTCTGAGGTTAATAATAATATGTTTTGAAACTCATGTTTCAAACTTGGAGAGAAAATTAACAAAGAAATTTAAAATTAAAGAGTAAAATGAGATGAGTTTAATGATAAGTCCGGGACAAGTTTACTAACTCAATAGAATGACACTTTTTTTTTTCCAGAACAGTAACAGCAGCCTTGAAAGTCTAGACATTAATATTTTGACCTCTCTCCCTACTCTTAGGGGAAATGGTATTTTGTCACAAATGTTACTCAGCATTCATGGTACTCTCTATTAATCCCATACATTTTGATGTTGTCTAAGAACACCAAAAGCAGGTTATAACTAGGAATAAGGCTCAGGTTATTATAGACAGCCCTGTGGTGAAGAGATGGATCATCAGAGCCCAATTAGGGGTTAAGTAGGATTGAAATTCAAAACTTGATTTTTGGCCTTCCTCCCTTAAATTTTGAAATCATGTTTGAGTCCTCATCTCAGACAATAATTTTTTTAGCATTATAAGAGATTCCTCACAATGACTTCATTGTTTTTCTTTCCCTTAGAGAAGTATAGCAGATATACAAAAATAAAAATCTACTGTTCTGAGTTCATCCCTCAGACTCTATCTTTCAGGCAAGACTTCACATTTAGGTGGTCATGGACTATGAAATCTTCAAATTCACATGGCTGGAACAAAACTTCCTGTCTTTTTCATTAAGTAGTGTTCACTGTCCAGCTAACTCTTTGCCACAGAAAAATTGAACAGTTGAGATTTAAAAAAACATCAAGTCTAGACAATTTATAAGCGTATGTTCTACTTACCTCCACTAAAAGCAATTTCAGAGAATTTTTTTTCATGACCCATGTCTCAACTCTCTTTCATTTCAAATGCCAACATTAGCAGCTTCTTTTACTGTATATTGCTTGCATTCACAAAAGCCAGACCAATGATTCACTAGTTCCTGACAGTGACATCATGATTGTCTTTCTTCATTCCATAAATATATATTGTGTCTCCTGTATACCTTATGCTGTACTTGGAACCTTGGGGAATACAATACAAAACTAAGCAGAGGACATGGCTCTGCCTGCAAGAAGCTTGCCTAAAGAGAAGGCATGATTGTTAACCTCATGAGCAGAACTTCAAAGTTCGAGATGGCCATCTATCATCCAGAGATCTACCATCTGCTCCAGAAAATCCTAAACTAGGAGCCTACAGGCTAAATTCAACCTAAAGACATAGTTGATCTGTCTCATAAAATATTTATCAAAAAATTAACAAATCATCAATATTTTTAAATGGAAAGATGATACATAAAATTCTGGATTTATGATTTCTCTTTTAAAAATAAGATGTCACAACACAGGGCCTTCCTTCTTACTTGGCAATAATTGGATGGAGTGCCCAGTTTTTCAGAATCTGCATCATTCTGTTATTGTGTTCTTCCAGTTGCAACAATTTTTTCAGAAAATGATAGGAAGTTTCTAGGAAGGTGGTAACCTGAATGTATTCTGTTTCCCTTTTATTTTAACCTCAGTCTGTTCTGCTTTCAGTCTTCAGACCCCTGAAGCTGATGGATGTACACTCATGTGCTAATGAAACCCAAGTTTCGTGGGACACCTAGAAGAGAAATCTCACACAGGGTTTTTTGGTTTTTTGTTTTGTTTTGTTTTCTGCATCATAGTCTCTCAACAGAACTCAACCTCTTATTTGTAAAGTCTGCTTCACCTTCTACAATTCAAGTGCCTATAGTCACTTGACATACTCCAATAACTAGGTAATGAGTTCATAATGAAAAATAATCAGTTGAGAACCCAACTATTCACAAGAACATGATAGATTGTAATACATAGTATACTCCACACAGGTGTTGATGGAGAGATAACAAGCCATAAAGATTTAGGTAGCCCTCAAATACCTCCTGTGTGTAAAATCGTAATTTCTCAACTAGGCAATTTAGTAAATGAGTTGATGGAATGGTTCGTTACCATTGAGATGCAAATTAGGCCTGAAAAATCAAGTAAAGATAATATCTCAAAGCACAAAATAGTATCTCCAAAATATGGAAAGTGCACACACACACATACACACACACAAGAGTCTTGGAGGATAGAGCAGGAGCCCCACATGTGAATGATAGAAGTTCTGGAAGAAGAAGGCACAAAAAGAGGAGATGCAATAAAAACAAAATAATAGAAGATTTCCCTCAAGTTCAAGTAAAGGTCTATTTTGCAAAATAAAAAGACTGATAAGAAAAGTCATAAAGTCAATAGATTTTTTAAAAAGAAAAATAATAGTGATATGACTATATCATAGGGGATCGAGCCTCCACATCAGGATCCATACTCAGTGGGGAGTCTGCTTCTGCTTATCCCTCTCTCTCCCTCTGCTCCTCCCCTGATTGTTCTCTCTCACTCTCTCAAATAAAGAAATAAAATATTTTTTTAAAAAACCATATAATTTTATCTCTAGATGTTCAGAAGTCATTTAATAAATTTGGCAGTATTTCCCAATTTTGAAAAAGTGTATTTATCCAAACCCGGCAGCTAAGGTTATCCTAAATGACAAAGCACTAGAGCAATTTCAATAAAATCAAGAAAAATATAGTGGTGGGTACAAACTTGGTTAACAATGGAATATTAGAGAGCAGCGCCATGGCGGTCGGCAAGAACAAGTGCCTTAGGAAAGGTGGCAAAAAGGGAGCCAAGAAGAAAGTGGTTGATCCATTTTCTAAGAAAGATTGGTATGATGGGAAAGTGCCAGCTGTGTTCAATATAAGAAATATTGGAAAAACACTAGTCACAAGAACTCAAGGAACCAAAATTGCATCTAATGGTCTCAAGGGTCGCGTTTTTGAAGTTAGCCTTGCTGATCTGCAGAATGATGAAGTTGCATTTAGGAAATTCAAGCTAATCACTGAGGATGTGCAGGGCAAAAACTGCCTGACTAATTTCCATGGCATGGATCTTATCTGTGACAAAATGTGCTCCATGGTCAAAAAATGGCAGACCGTGATTGAAGCTCATGTTGATGTAAAGACTACCGATGGTTATTTGCTTCATCTATTTTGTGTTGGTTTTACTAAAAAACGCAATAATCAGATTCGGAAGACCTCTTACGCTCAGCACCAACAGATCCGCCAAATCCGGAAAAAGATGATGGAAATCATGACCCGAGAGGTGCAGACAAATAACTTGAAAAAAGTGGTAAATAAATTGATTCCAGGCAGCATCAGAGAAGATATAGAAAAAGCTTGTCAGTCTATTTATCCACTCCATGATGTATTTGTTAGAAAAGTAAAAATGCTGAAGAAGCCCAAGTTTGAATTGGGAAAACTCATGGAGCTTCATGGTGAAGGTAGTAGTTCTGGAAAAGCTACAGGGGATGAGACCGGTGCTAAAGTTGAACGAGCTGATGGATATGAACCACCAGTCCAAGAATCTGTTTAAAATTCAGACATTTAATGGTGACAAATAAGAACATATTTGTAATGTTTAAAAAAATGGAATATTATTGTAGACATAGGCTTTAGTAAGTAAATCAGTTAGAAAAAACTATTAAATATGTATAGATAATATTTTAAAGGAACAGAACCTACATGAAGAAAACAAAATCAATTGAAAGAAAATAAAATTTTCACAAATGAAGTCTTTCATTTTATGATTAAAGATTTTATGATTAAAAGATCTGATATAATAAAAATGTCAATTTGCCAAAAATTATTGCTTACATTCAATATAATATCAGTTTTAACATTTAGAAATTTTGGGGAAGTGAACAGAAAAATTTTAAACTTTGCAAGGAAGCAAACATTTTAGAGAATAGACAAGCAAGTTTTGACAAAGATGAATCATGAATAGGGACTTGCCTTATCAGAACATACTATTAAAACAGTTGAAATTGAATTAGTATGGATATAGATGGGAAGAAACAAATAAACCAATAGAACAGAATAGATAATCCCAGAAAATACACAATTTGATATATGAAAAGGGAGAAAACTAATGAATTATTTCATAAATAGTGCTGGCACAAAAAACTACCCATCTGAAAAAAATGAAACAACTTTATACAAAAATTAAGTCCATATGGATTAAAACCCTTAAGTATACAAAAAATAATAACATAAAGAAGAAAATCTAGTATATAACAAGAACAATCCAGGGGCAGGAGAGATTCTGCAGCATAAAAATCATTTTGACAATACAAAAATTAAACTTTTTGAATGACAAAATATTATCTATCATCTATTATATATTATAATATTAAATATTTACACATAAATATATCCAACACATTTATAGAATTTATTTGGGAAAAACTTGCAATTCAGAAGGTCACCAGAAATTTACTAACTACAATAATAGAAAGCTCTTACTTATTGACAAAAATGAGACATGAATCCCAATAGCATAGGAAAAGTCAACAAAATGTCCAACCATCATATGAAGATATTCTTACTTTAATTTATATTTCCTAACTCTCTTTATTTCTCATTTAATTTATATTTCTTAAATCTCTTTATTTCTCATTAAAATTAAAAAGCGTCAAAATATTTATTGTTGTCAGGTTCATGGAGACATAGGTTCTCCTACATTGCTGGTGGAAATGTGAATACTTTCAGCTTTTTGGACATTAATCTGGCAAAATCTTAAAATTAACAAGAAATGTATACTTTAGTCTAGTAAATCCCATTCCTGGATATCTATCCCACAGAAGAAAAAAAAAGGTCAATTTTTAAAAGTGGATTTTATATGATTGGATATATATTGAAGCACAATTGATACAAATAAAAATAAAAAATTAAATAAATATACCTGACCAAATAAACAGTAAATTATGGTATAAATATACCATGGGATATAATGGAGGGAGTCACTAAAAAGAATGAATTAGGGGTGCCTGGGTGTCTCAGTCCTTTAAGTGTCTGCCTCTTGACTCAGGTCATGATCTCAGGGTTGCAGGACTGAGTCCTGTGTAGGGCTCTGAGCTCAGTGGGGAGTCTTCTTGAGATTCTCTCTCTCCTTACCTTTCCCTCTGCTCCTCCCTCTACTCACAAGCTCTCCCCCACTCTCAATAAATAATTTTCTTAAAGAATGAATTAGAGGTCTAGAATTTAATTTGGAGAGATATCCAGTAGATATTTTGAATGTTTTTTGATGTTTTGAATAAAAGGAAAGATAAAGAAAAGTATATGATTCCATTTATAAAGCAAACAATGATAAGATGCTATATATATGGATATCTATGAATACGTACACTTATATATAGGAAGACATGACCATAGGGAAGATGCAAATGATACTGTACTAAGTTATTAGAATGGTATGGCAGAGTTAGTAAATAATTGTTTCTCTGTTGTTTCTCCCAATTTCTTCCTTGTGTCTCCCAAAATTTCCCAGATATCTTTGCACTTAAGTTGGGGCCATATGACAAGTTCTGGCCAATGGATTGTGAGTAAAAATGAAGCAGTTAAGAAATGATGTACCTCCTGCATTTCTCTCTTCCCTTGCCTTGGAAAACTTGGAGGCCACATGTTCCAGATGGCATAGATACAAGTTTGAGGAAGACTGCCAATCTACATTAAGATTTGTATGAGAAAATTAAACTCATTTCACTAAGCCTTTGAGATTTTGGCATTTCTCCCTTATGGCAGTTATATTAATTATCCTAATCCAGAGATTAATATTTTGAAATGAGGTATTGCTGAAATGAAAAATCTAAAATATGTGCCTTCTGTTAGTATGAAGCAAGCAGTAAGAAAACTGACATCAAGGGAAAGAAAGAGAAATGGATATTATGCAGTGGGAAAGAAAAGAAAGAAAGAGAAAGAAAGAAAGAAAGAAAGAAAGAAAGAAAGAAAGAAAGAAGAAAGAAAGAAAGAAAGAAAGAAAGAAAGAAAGAAAGAAAGAAAGAAGAAAGAAAGAAAGAAAGAAAGAAAGAAAGAAGAAGAAAGAAGAAAGAAAGAAAGAAAGAAAGAAAGAAAGAGAAGACTATCATCTGTGATAACTTGAGCATTAGACCAGACCACATGCATAGCTGAAGAGATTAGAGAACATAATAATTAGAAATGAATATTGCTATTGCTAATTGCTTTTGTCAAAAAAGCAAGAAAGTGATGAACTCAGAAAAAAATTGGCCAATTTGAAAGCATAAATTAAAAGAATTACAGAGAGAAGAGAGATTTTAGATCATGCAGGGTTGGAAAACTGACTTTTTATCAACTCAAAGAGTAGTAACTCAATGAGATAGTAAAAAAAAAAAAAAATTTAAGAGTAAATCTCCCATAAAACCTCCCTGTTGGCAAAAGTGATCACATTTTAGCATCTCACCTTCAAGCCTGAAAGGCTCCAGGTGGCTACTGTTAATCTGAAAAAGACAAGTGTAGAGATAAGAAAGCAAAACATAAAGCAGATCTGAAAACTATGCCTAAAAAGATTTAGAATATGGTTATTGGCTGTAACCAATCTATTGGCTGTAACCAATCTAACCAATCAACCATCTATAGCTGTGCAAGTAGATGAGAACCCCACTACATTTTTAAAATGTTAACCCTAACAAGATATTAAGGAACTACATTGCCAAAGAAACTAGCAGCTTTAGACCACTGCAATATTTTGCTCAAGATAAGGAGATTTCTACTTCTTATCAAAATGGATTACCATCCCACATAAAATAACTAAGTAACCAAAGAAAATATATGAAAATTGCTTTTCAAGACATCAGGCATGAGGCAATGAAGGAAAACTATTCTTGAAAGATGGCAGACAAACACGGTTAGTCCTACAATTGTCCTTCCAGCCAGGGCACAGATGGAGCAATTTGGGTGGATAGTGGCAGTCTCCCTAAGCTGAGGAAGCAGAACCGGGATCCTGGGAGTACAGTATGGCTAGATTTTACAGGCAGAGTACCACAGAAATGATACCTGCACAGAGAAAATTCTGGACATCTAGGGGTGCCTGGGTGGCTCCAGTGGTTGAGCGTCCGACTTGGTTTCAGCTCGGGTCATGATCTCAGGGTCATGAGATGGAGGCCCCAACTGGACACTCTGCTCAGGGTGAAGTCTACTTGAGAGTCCCTCTATCTCTCTCTCCCCCTCTGCCCCTCTTCCTGCTTTTTCTCTTTCTAATAAATAAGTAAAATCTTTAAAAAAAAAAAAGAAAATTCTAGACACCCATGAACGTTCTTCTCAAGAATGTAGCTAAATACTGATAAGCACATCCATTTAATGAAATACCCAAGACAGAGAGGGGGAAAAAAAACCTGAAAAGATCAGAGAAAACAATCCCACCAATCAGAATGGAAAGCTTTATAATGCATGGAGCTTTAATTACTCTGAAGGGTTTTGTCTCAAGGTAAGGAAAAATCAGTCCTTGACTCAATGTTGCCAGGTTCTAGAATAATGAAACTTAAAAGCAAGATCCTCAGAGAAGGACAAACTTTCTATGGTCTCATTCATTTGGGGAATATAAAAAATAGTAAAAGGGAATAAAGGGGAAAGGAGAAAAATGAGTGGGAAATATCAGAAAGGGAGACAGAACATGAAAGACTCCTAACTCTGGAAAATGAACTAGGGGCGGTGGAAGGGGAGGTGGGTGGGGAGTGGGGGTCACTGGGTGATGGGCACTGAGGTGGGCACTTGACGGGATGAGCACTGGGTTTTAATCTATATGTTGGCAAATTGAACACCAATAAAAAATAAATTTATAAGAAAAAAAGAAAAGCAAGATCCAAAAGATCAATTTCCAAATAACTTAATAATGTCCCAGAATAAAGCTCAAGATTATTTATAGAAGTAAAAAACAATCAAAGGAAACAAACAAAAAACTCTTGAGCCACTAACAATGTAAAATTCACAACATCTGTCATCTAATCGAAAATTATCAAGCAGGCAACTACTATGATTGATAATATGGAAAAAATTAATAAGAGCAAATCATAAATGATACATGATAGAATTAATAGATGAGGACATTAAAACAATTATAACTACATTATATATGTTCAAGAAGTTAAAGGAAAGATTGAATATGTTAAGTAGAGACATGAAAGATGTGAAAGAGAACCAAACTGCACTTATAAAAATGAAAAGTACAATGTCAAAAATGAAAAATACACTGGACAGGATTAAGTGCAGATTAGATGTCACATAGGAAAGAAGTAGTGAACTTGAAGACAGCAATAGAAACTATCCACAATTCATCACAGAGAGGAAAAAAGGGTACTGAGGAAAGAACAAACAGATCTTCAGGAAGTTGTGGCGTAACTTTAAGCAATTTAATTGATACATAATCCTAGTACCCAAAGAAGAGAAAGGAAGAGACAGAAAAACATTTTGAAGAAATAATTCTGAAATAATGGTCAAAACATTTCAAGTTTGATGAACACTGTAAATCCATAGATCCAAGAGATCAAAGAATCCAAAACAAGAACAAAACTATGAAGATCATGACACCAATGAACATCATGATAAAATTTTCTTAAAATTAATAAAGAGAAAATTCTTACAAGCAGTCAAAGAAAACACATTTTAAACAGAGGGACAGGGGATCCCTGGGTGGCGCAACGGTTTAGCGCCTGCCTTTGGCCCAGGGCGCAATCCTGGAGACCCGGGATGGAATCTCACATCGGGCTCCCGGTGCATGGAGCCTGCTTCTCCCTCTGCCTGTGTCTCTGCGCCTCTCTCTCTCTCTCTCTCTCTCTGTGACTATCATAAGCAAATAAAAAAAAATAAACAGAGGGACAAAGATAAGAATGATAGTATATTTTTATTTAGAAATAATAAAAGAAGGTTGACTACTGTTTTTGACCTATCGACCCTCTTTTTCTCTGCTTCAACTTGAACTCCAAAACATATCTAGTACTTGGTACTTCTGGAATCCACTTTTCTATCTTAAAGCCTCAATCTGAAGGCATTGAACAAGTTTTGTTTTTTTTTTTTTTAACTACTAAACTCTCCACTGTTTTTTTTAAGATTTTTTTTAAATTTATTCATGAGAGACACACACAGATATATATATAATCCAACGTGGGACTTGATCCCAGTACTCCAGGATCACGCCCTGGGCCAAAGGCAAGTGCCAAACTGCTGAGCCATCCAGGGATTCCCCCCTAAACTCTCCACTGTTTAAAGAAAAACATATCACTTCCTTAAAGAAGACATACTATATGCCATCAGCTAAAAGATACTTTAAAAGAAATTTATATTCTACCAAGAAAAGAAGGGATAAGAAATAGATTTTTCAGCTGGAGAATAAGCGAGTTTACTGAAGAAGTCTTCCTGAAGCACATAACCTTGATCTATATTATACATCCTGGCCCTAACACATTGAGAAGAATAGGATAAACAACCAGATGCATCTAAGGTCTTTTCTTTCCATGTACTCTGCTTGGCACTTGCCAAGTTAAGAGATGCTGGTTAATGAGTGAATTGGAACAGAATGGCAGGGCAGAGGGTCAGATTGTTCAAGTTTACGTTCCTGACTGTCACTTACTAGCTTGGGAACTTGGACCATTGCCTAAGCACTAGTTCCTCATCTACAAACCAGGAATAATGAAATGAACTTCATATGGTTATAGTAAGAAGTAAAGAGTTTACATCTGTAAATCACCGTGCTCATAGTCAACAGCAAGGATGGCAGCATATCAAAGTCCTACTCCCAGTGTAACACAGACTGCATATGGGAGGAAGAAATGCTTGTTGAATATCAGTAGTTTATCAGATTTATCATCCATTATGAGGAATCGCTGAATGAATTAAATTAGGTCAAGACTGAAATAAATGGAGCTTAACTCATCAGTTTGTCAAAGATATTGACAAAGTCACCAGCCTCCACTAACAGTTTTTAAGGGAATGCTAGACTTTATCTTAGTGGCTACATGAAAAGAATACACAGTTATCAGAGGCCATTTGTGAACTGTAGTGGAGTTGAATTCATGGTTATTTTGTATTTCTTTGTTTTAACAAAAGGGAGGAAAATGCAGCAAATTTTCCAAGGGTTAAAAAAAAAAAAAACACAGGCACAAAGGAAATTATTTCAAGAGTAACTATCACAAATCACTTTTTAACCACCAGATGCCAACTGCATAGTCATTAATGATGCACTTTGGGCCTCTGATTTTACCTTTGTAAGGATTGTGGCTTGGTATGAAAATGACCAAGGCTGTGGACCACTGCAGCACTAAAAAAAACCACTCAGCAGTTTGGAAGTTTGTCATTTGGACATTAGGAATGTCAAGAGCTCTGAGCAGACTCTGAATCTGATCCAGCTTGAGGGTCACTGACATGAGGACCTGACCAGAGAAAAACTGTCCTTCTCTGGTCTCCGTGGATCTCTACTGTGGTTAGTTGGACAGCCACCAGGGGCTAATGGTGCATCAGATCTTCATCCTGTTGCCTGTCAGGCAACAAGTAGCAACTTACTTTCCTCATCTGCACACTGAAGATGGACTTCTCAGCAAACTTGCAGACTGGATCCTTCTCTGGCTTAAGGATCAGAACCAACCCTGCCAATTTATTTTCAGACTTTGCAAATGGGAATGGAATTTAAAACATTTTTTAAAAATTTCCAAATGCTAAATTGGATTTCACACACACATACATATGTACATTTAGTTTATCATCAGAGAAAGTCTAGGGCTTCGTGGCTTTTGATTCCCAGAAGCCACCATTCTCCCTTCACCTGCCGACTTCCCTACCTCTCCCACCAGCATTGCCATGCCTTATCACTGCCACAGAAGTGCCAACCAAGCAGGATTGTGAATGTTATAGATTTTGTCTATCTTCACCTCCTGGCAGCCCATAAAAACAAATAGCTAACCTGAGCCTAACTCTAGGTTAGTTCTTCCTAAGCCAATAATACATATTTTTACCTGGATATAGGAGGTACATAAATATATAAAGCTTTCTAGCCACTTCATGTTGCTTTCCAAAAGCTGCCTAAGTGTTTTCCTGGGATTCATTTTAGGAGGGTTATGTTTTCAGATGTGCCATATGCTAACCTATGTTACTTATGCTTTGCTTTCACCTTGTAAACTCTTTCAGTGCTGTACCTCATTTTAGGAAAGGAACAAAACACCGAAGGGTTTTAATTTTCCTCTCTTTCCATGTTTCGACTTTTCCATGCCCCATCCATACTAGTATTAAGCGGATTTCCTCCAGAAGCCTTGAAAGTGTCTGTCTTCTTCCCAAGTTTCTCCTTTCCCTCTGCTGGGTGGCTCCCTGGTATTGACAGAGTCTGTGTTCTAGCCTTCTCTGCCCTTCCTCAGTGTGCTTGTTTGTATTTTCCCTGAGGTTGGGCTGACTGTGGGGCTTTCCACAGAAGAGGCAGGAGTTTGGATAAGCCAGCAGTTTAAGCAGGTTTTATGACCAGCCAGTGTAATAAAATGCATTCAGGGGTCACCCAAGAAACTTTAATCAGCACCAGGGGTCACTGGATAGCACTTCTAGACAGGAGAGACAGAAATGAGGAACAGAGATTCAAAAGAGAGGAAGAAGAGTTGGGGGAAGGGGTTAGGGATCGAAGGTTCTCAAGTTATCAGAAATAACTTTAAAAACATCAATGTGTCTTGCAATCAGAAATGGCAAAAAGCGCTATAATTGCCCAGCGGAAATGAGAGATCTGCTGCAAATTTAGATGAGAATTTTACCCAAAGACTTAATTTTTTCCCCTTGTGCAGTTTTGCATGAAAGTTTAGCCTTATGATTGGTCTCGAGATGGATATCAGATATCTCACCCCGAAGGGAGAAACATTCCCACCAAATCCTTCTCCCCTGAAAGAAAAAAAAAAATTTCTGCATCCAATAATCAGAGCCTGGGCAGACAAATTGGCACCACTTTTTTGCTTTCCAGCCTCCTTTTTATTTTCTGCTAGAAATAAGACTGCAGACTTGAGTCACAACTCACAAATATTTGGTAGTATTATGTTGCAAGGAACTGGCGGGGAGGGACCTAGAAGAAGGTAATTCTTAAAAGCTTTGCCTTCACTCATGCAAACAAACTTTATGCTTCTCAATAAATCTCCTGTTTTGTAAGTGGCCATTAAAATAACAGATCATTTGATTAAAATTCTGTTTTCTTTTCACAACGGTCATTTGGAGTTTTGGGGAACCTCCAAATGTGGTCTTGGCCATGATGTCATTAGCATTTTATTAATGCATTCAAAAGGTTAAAAGCTCTTACTTTTTATAGGGCTTTTAAAAGCAAACATTTGATTGTCTCTTGCATAAACTGACTCTGAACCCATTAAAATGTGACAACAACTTCAGAACTGACCCTGTTTAAGGGTAAGAAAATTGATCAAGGATTTGCCACATTTTTAATTGCTTTGGATGAAATGGAAACTGAACTGAGGCCAATATTTGGGAATGGAAAGAATTAAATCCAGTCCAACACCTTTCAATATAATAATGATATTTTTTAAATTAGGGTTTTTCCTTTTTAGAGTTGAATGATTCTTTATGGCACAAAAAATAGTTTATAGTTTGAAAGATTTATTTTTTTCCTTTAGTCCAGTCACAATGTAGTCAGTTTGTCATTAAAAATAAGATGGAAATTTAAAAAAAAAATATGTTTCAGGTATCCTAGCCTAAAAAGAAATGCTCAGGGCGGCAACTGTAAATGTGTCTTTGCTGTTTATTTGGATGGAAAAGCATGTGTGGCTGCGTAGATTTGAAATGTTATCAAACTTTTATTTTTAAGTTAGGCACTTTTGGGAATTATGTGATAAATCCACAGTAAAACAATAAAACCAGTGGTGCTTAGGTCTAGGCAGCCATTTATTGTTACTTTCCATTTTGTCTCATTCTCATCACTAATTTTAGGTTGGAAGGCTCCATTTCAATGAATATTTTGTATATAAAGAGAAAACTCCTGCCCCCTCTCCCTGGCTTCTACTCTAAATGAAAATATACACCCCCATTCTACGTTTTTCTATTCTTACATCACTGGTCATGAAGAGTTTTCAATCACGTTTATCGTTTTATTCCTTTAGTTTTTAGTGACTGATCACATTTCTCACTCTAGTATATTCTGGGTTTTTTTGGAGCACATTAAACCTTTATTTTTTTTATCCTTCACAAATGAACTACTGAAAAACCATCTCCCTGAGCCTTTCTTTTTTAATTGCTTCTGTGTTCTGAGGCATTGGGGGAGCTACATAACTAGCAGGAGCCGATCAGCAGATAAGCTTGCATAACACACACTTAATTATACAAACAAGTCTTTCTGGAGAAAGTCTTCTGACAATTACCTCCCGAAATAAATATACGTTGGTGACTGTCAATAGTAATAAAACCTGCACAATCATTTCTTAAAGCTTTTATTGTTTGCCTGTAATTAGCATGTTGATGTGATTAAAGCTACATTTGACTTCTGATAAACCCCAGACTCCTATAGATAACATTTCCAGCAGTTCAAAGCTGCTTTCATTAGAAGCGATATTTATCTGATTTGTAACCAATCAATTGGAAATAAAACTTTCCTGTGGCATGCCGTTAAAACAGCCAGCAGCAGCCCTGGTTTCCTCAGACCCCTCTTCTCGTCTATGTCCTTGGATGAGATGGATTCCATATGGTCAGGCGCAGGAGACCAGGCAGGGAACTGAAAAGGTAGAGACCGCAGCTCTACGGAGGCCCCTCCACACTTACTGCCTTATTTCTACTTGCTGCTCTTAGAAGGCACGGTCACTGCTGTAACCAATTTTCCTGAAAAATACACTTTTGTGTGGCAGTATAAAAGCCTGCAGAACTGGGGTTTGCTAAGGGCATATTTGCGATGTTTACTGTGCTTCCATATTTTTTAAGTTTATGTTTGATTCTTTTACCAGACCTTTTCAATTCTGTTTTTAACTTTATCCTTTTTGCCTTTCCCCAAAGTTCTTTCCTCCCTTTATTTCCATACTATTATTCTAATTTTATATCTCCTTTCTTTCTTCCTTTCTTTGTTTTTTATGTGTCTGTTTTCTGTGATAGTATTTGCTTTGCAACTAGTTTAAATTTCCTTGTTCAAAAAATCACAAAGCTCTAAATTTTGAAATTTTGACAAACAGACAAATAATGATTTTCAAAAGTTTATCTGACCCAGCAAATATACTGAGAACATTCTAAATGTCCGTGAGCATTTGGGGAGCACGGAGCTAATAGTATCTCTTCATTATTACTGTAGTGACACTGCATCCTACACCTCAATTTCTGTGTAATTTCGCCTCTGCACAAATTTATTTATTTTTGTTCTCAGTAGGAAGAAAGAAGGAAAGAAAGCCAGCCCACTTTTAGAATCAGCATGTATTTATTCAGAGCATTTCTCCCCTCTTATCCTCCACACTCTCCAAACATTTCATATTTTTAGAAATGAAATAGAGAAAGGAAAACTATTTTCTACAATGGAACCAGTGTTGACATGCAAACCTTTATGGATTTCCAGCCATGGCTCATTAAAATCTGCCTTTAAATATATAGTAAACATGTGCATAAATGCCATATATGCCATGCTTTTTAAGTAGAGTTTTAAAAGTGAATGTACATAAACAGAATATTTTATTGCTGTTAAAATGAAAACATGAAATCTGTGTCTGTAAAGCCATTTATACTAATCTGGACATGTTCAAAGGTTTTCAATTTTTATTTAATTATATGGTTTCTCAGTGTCCAGGTCAAATGTTTTCTCAGGCACTGTAATTTATAACTTTACAGGTAATCCTATACATTCCCAAACTTATTTAAGCACACGTATGTCTTTTGCACAGATTCAAGTACATTATCTTGAAGACATTGATTCTTTCTAATTCTGAAATGACCTCAGTAAGGACATTTCATATCTTGGAAACAAATGTTATTTCATGTATTTATCACCTAGAAGCAGTTGCATTTAGAAATTTGAGGAAATAGGAGGAGGAATTATTTCTGGAAAGTGAACAACTAAGAAGATAGCGAGATTGGTTATGATGAGTATGTCTTTCCTGGTCTGTTATTTATGAATATGCCTTATAGCCAGGAGAATTTCTGAAGAACTACAAGCTCAGGGAAAAGGTTAGTAGTATACTATATGCCTCTTGAAAGCAGCTATTATCAAAGAGTTTAAACATTTTTCTTTCCATTTTTTAAAGAAAATATTTTAGAAATCATTAAAAATCCATTTTAAGTAAGTCAACTGTAAAGTAGGTCTTCACTTCAAATGCATCCCCTCATTTATCCATCTCCTAATTATTATACACTAAGGTAAGTTTGTTGACAAATATTTTATGCTATTAAAACACAAAATATAAAAAAACACAAAATATTTATTCTCATAATCTTGAATTTGGATTCCTTAATTTAAGATTATAAATTGTGTTCTTGGATAAAATTTTCATTTCTGCTGAAAATATGTTAGATATATTTTAGAAACTAAAGTTGGAAATTTTTTCCACATAAATTATCTTATATTTCAGCAACCATACAATCACTAAAATAACAGACAAGTTCAGAGCATTCTGGACTTGAGCAGTGCTTTTAAAATATACTCTGCACATAACTGAAACCACAGTGACAATATTTCAAGTAATAGAAGGAAAAATGGTTTGCAGATTTACAAAGAGAAATAACTTACTGCTGCAAAGTTTTACTCTCGTAGGAGTTGTCAGGTTTACAGACGAGTAAGATTAAGATAATATCACATCAAATAACTAAAGATAGAGGGGGAAATCTGGTTTAACTGGATTTTTTTTTAAATTGATGCTTGAGTGTGTGTTTACATGTGTGTGTTTATGTTTTGTGTATAAATACAGGCACATAGGTGACCATGGTCACCATGATTGAGCTGTTTATTTTGTCTCTAAGATTTACTTCTCTTGAATTACCTTTCATAGAATTTTTAAACCTTGTTTCTTCCCTGATGGAGAAAACATATACTTATTTAGCCATTGATTATAGCTACACAATGACAAATATCAGAATGAAAACTGGAAAATCTGAATTGTTTCCCTTTACAGTGCCAAAGAGCTGAGTGTCTGAAAATCATCAAGGCACTGAACTAAAGTTTCAGTTTTTACCCAAGTGTTTGGCATCATGTAGACATGGCCACAGGCTCTGTTCCCTCCTGGCTGTGGGTTCTTATCACCTGTAGATACAGGATGTTTCTAAAGTACTCAGCAGAGCAATTGCAGAAGTGATTGAAATGACAATCCCCAGGCTACATACTTAAAGAGGGGAAGGTCTGACCACTCTTTTTTGCAGTTAGCCAAGCCAAATCATTCCAATTCACATGTCTCATCTGATATATCAGGTGATTTTTCTCCCACATTAGTCTTTGCACTTGTGTGTGTTAATTCCTTTATTTTTGTTTTCTAAAATTAACATGACTATTTTTAATAATCCTACACCAAATGGAGATTTAAATTTTGTTCATAAATTCTATGCATATCATCAACAAGCAGTTCTGTTTCTGTGTCTTTTTGAGAAAAGCTCCTGATAGAGTAAAAGCAAAAGAATCTTATTTTAAATTTTACCTGAAGACATAGTGAGCTTCATTCTTCACAGGTGTAAGTCTTTCAAAAATACAGAAGTTCCATTAACTTGGGCAGGGTCTAAACAGGAAAAGATACTCTGATTCCACTGCCCCATTAAACTACAGAGTTGATTCAAATTTAAGTAACTCAATTTGTTAAAAGGAATTGATTTGTCCCTTTATTTATTTATTTATTTTAGCATTCTTGGTCTGAAGCACACTTAGGAGTATGTTTTGATGTTAAATGCCCTTTCCAGTCTGATCACACATTGATAGAAACGATAACATGAGCCAAATCCACTCCAGCTTCCCAAACAATCTTTAAATAAATTAACATAGTAACTTCTACTCTCTGGGTGTTAAAAAAATAGTTATTCAAAGCAGCTTGGAAGATCCTTCTGAAGGAAGTCTTCCACACAAAATGGTGGTGTTGGGCAAGTCTGCTCACAAGGGAAGTTTTGGGGGAGCTACAAACCTTCGCAGAGAAGTGGGTCACAGGCAACATGCATTTGCATTTGTGAACATGTCTCTGCCACTCCTCAAGCCTGCTCTTTACATGTTGTATGAAGGCCTGATGGAGGTGGACAGAGTGGGCTCCAGAGGCACGCCTTGCATTTGCTCTCATTTTGGCAATTTTTGCAGAGTCACTGCAGAGCCCCAAAGAAAGAACAATAAAAAAGAAAACTGAAAACACTAAAAAAGTTTTAAAAGGAAAGAAAAGAAAAAGAAAGGGTGGGGGAGAAGAAAGAACAGGCCCTCTCAGCTCCAACGGAAGCTATGCCAAGAAGCAACTAACTAAAAACAGACTGAACAGAGAGGAGAAATGAGGAAAGAATAAAATGGCTTGGAATCAGGCTGACAAATGCACGAGAGAAAAATTCACATGGTTTTAGAGCAGTACTTGGCATCTATCTCAGAATTTCGTGTGTGTGTGCATGTGTGTGCGTGTGTATATATGTACAGTTTTTCATTTTTATTTCTGGAAGAATAGTTTGCAGTTTCCTTTTACTGAGAAAGATGAGTTATTTTCCTTCTTTAGGAATAGTGCAGAAGGCACCCCCAACTCCCCTCAAAAGTCTACCTCCTCTAACTTCATACAGTTTTTAAGTATGTTTTCTTGTGCTGAATCACTAGATTGCTTCCTACTATCTCTAACCGAATAGAGTCCTAAGACCGAAATGCCTGGGCCTACTGTCTTTCAACTAGTTTCCTAACACCCCCTTATGAGGAAATAGAGGACCACTGGCTTGTTTCAAAAGAAGGCAGGGTGCAGCATGGGCCAATTTTGATTCTGCATTACTTTGGATAGTCTAAGCAGCCCCAGGGCTGCGGTCTGCAAGTATTTGGCTTATTAGATCTAATCCACTGATGGCTTGTGTGGTAACGAATGTCTGAAATGCTTGTCTATGATTAGAAATTTTTAATTCTGTCCTCATGGGCTCTGCTGGGCTCTCCTGCTTATAAATGGAGGCTTAACACACTCAAATCATCTGTGGAACTGTGCGAGGGAGCTGGCAACACCTAGGGAAAAACCTTGCCATTGTGATGCTAATTTCCCTCTCACCTTTGACCAGAAGGGGTAATTATATATAATTTGCAGAAACAGTTCTTCTGGAATGAGAAAACCTAAGGGAAACATGGAAGTTTGTTTAAACTAAATTGAATGCCTTTTAGATATAAATGCAGTTTGAACTGGATTATTCCTCTCTGTCCCATGATCAAAGTACTGGGGAATTCTGACAGCTCTGAAAGCCAGGAAACAGTGTGGACATTCTTATGTGGACCTCTCTCTGCAAGGCTGTAAAGACTAGACTTAATGAAGCCAAGATCCTGCAAACAGATGCCAGGGACTTTTGTTTTCTTTATGACTGACATGTTCTAAAGGCACTGATAATGACTAATCATAAATGACTGTCCAAAGCAGTAGTGTTCAAGCAGCCTTCTTCTGTGCTTCTCCCTTGCCACTTCACTCCCCCTCTCCTGCCTACCAGCCTTAACCAAGTTGTGTCGGTATAGACACACCTGGAAAGTCACTCGGGAGAAGTGTGTAGATGACTCCCACCTCAGGTGGCCACCATTGTTGCCCTGAGGCCATTTGTATAACATGTAAGTTTCCCGTGCCTCTTCAAGGAGTCTCTTGAAATATTTGCTCTATCTTATGTGTTCTAATTTCCAGCATTTTTTACATCAGAAGTGAGCTCATCCGAGTGGTAAACCTTTCAGTAGTGCAGAAGAAGGAGTCCAAGCAAACTGATGAGGATGATGGTCATGATTCCCAGGTACAGCAATAACTCCCTTTTCTGGGGTAGATGGTAGTAGCTGAGGCACATGTATCTTAACCACAGTCAGACAAGGATCCAGGAGGCTGGTATTTTAGTATTAACTGAAATATTATTTCTATCAATTTCTACTATTGATTGAAAGTTTCAAATAAGTGAAAGTCAAATCTGGCTACTCCCATGTCTTGGAAATAGCATGAGGTTTAAAGTCAGACAGGTCTGGATTTACACATTAACTACACTACATATTAACTGCATGACCCTTGACTTCTCTGATCCTCAATATCTTCAATCCTAAAATGAACACCACCTCATGGGATTTTTAAGATAAGATACAGAAAATGCTTGGTATGTTAAAACAAACAAACAAAAATGAGAAAAAAACTCTCAACACTCAGTGAAAGTTAGTTCTTTCTTCTCCCTAAAAATAAGAAAACAATTTTGAAGGGAACCATTTTGTTGCAAATCATTCTAAAGCCTAGTAATCATTTCTTCTAAAATAACTGATATCCTTGCTCTACCATGATAGATTAGCATGGCTGTAGAAATTAAAGAAGATATGATGACCAATGTCCTAAATGCTGAGTCTGCTCTGTAATCTGCCTTTGTACTAAATTTCTATAGAGTTTTCTTATGCTATTATAATCATAATCATATCTTTTTGAAGATTGTAGTGAGAGCTATAAATTTTTTTCATTTATGTCACATAACAAGTCTACAAAGTAGTTATTCCTATTTTACAAATGAGAGAATTGAAGCTCAAAGTGGTAAAAATGTTTGCCACCACACAAATAGTGGAGATGGATTCAAATCCAGTTCTATTTGGCTCTAAATCCTAAGGTCTTGAGTGCTGTGGATACTGCTTTATGTTATTGGAGAACACACAGAACCTCACCATGCAAACAGCGCAGATAATCATTTAGACTCTACTCCAATACTCTGATGACACAAAATTCACTGTGCCATCTAGGCAACTCATTCCACTTTTGGATAGTTCTGTTTTCCTACAGTTCTTTACTTTGAATCTGATGATAATTGCTGTGAAGCTGGGAGGGACACTTGAACAACTGTCTGAAAAGAAATATGCTGTAATAGGGAGTAAACAAGAGAAGAAGCTATTGAATTCTCTACAGGTCCCCTGGCCATTATCCAGTTTCTAGAAATATTCCCCAAGGTCAATAAGTGTTATTTTTCTTTTTTCTTTTTGGAACATTTTCATGGCCAATATTTTAGAATTGTCCTTGCTACATTTGGCTATTAAGAACTTGAAATGTGGCTATCCAAATTGAGATGAAAATGCAATGTATACACTTGATTTCAAAGACTTCACACCAAAAAACAGAATAATAAGTTTTTAAAATAACATAAAATTCTTTATTAATTGATTACATATTGAAATGATAGTACCTTGGATATGAATAAATACATTATTAAAATTGTTTTCACCTGTTTTTTACTTTTTAGAATGTGTCTACTAGAAAATGTTAGAGTATGTATAGATTTACATTTGCAGCTAACATTTCTACTGCACAACATTGTTCTGTACCAGATGTTTGAAATGTATCAAATCCACACCTTGCCTCATACAGTCTCAGAGAACAATAAAAAGCAAAACTTTATTTTCCTTCCAACCTAGGCTGCTTTAGTGCTTTGAGTATAAGTTAGTTTGTATGCACAGAGAGACTTTATATTTTGGGGTGTGGCTATTGCTAAAATGACTCCCTTATCCACCCTTGTTTATGGTTGACAGAATCTATTTACACCAGAAATATTACTCTTTGTGTTACAGGGGAATGCATGGCCTTCACCCTTCAAATCCATGGAGTTAGCACTGGAAAAATCCAGGCATGCGTCCCCAGTTTTGCGGGGTGGGAGTAGATGAGTACAGAGGGGTGATGTGGAGCAGAGGACAAAGGGAGGGAGCTATAGTAAACAGACCCCAGGTATAAGGATGCTCACCTGAGCATCTATAATGAACACAACGTCCTGAGTTCTCCTTCTAAACAACAGAACATTATCCAGGGTAATCAACCATGTTAAGGACCTTCATCGGCTCTTATAACTGTTCCCTGAGAAACCAAATGGTGTTTCCAGCCACCCCACCTAGAAATAGTCTGTTCAGGTCACAGAGAAGAGGCTACAGCTGATTTCCATCTTGGAGGAAGGAATTGTTCCCGTCAGCCTGCCTGCCTGCCGCCTGCCTGCCTGAGATTGCAGCTGAGCCATATTTAGCCTCTAAAGCTAGATGTTTTAGTGCCTGGCTCTTTTTAACTGGCATATGTTAAGAGCTTTGAATTAACAGGTGCATAAAAACTGTCAAAAAACACTTAAATCTCAAGACAGACTGTCAGTTGTATTAAAAAATATGGTGTTACATAACCGTGCACTCTCAACACGTCCAGCATGTAACAGCTTGGAAAGTCCTTTCTCCCTGCTAGCAGCCTAGCGATGCTAATCCATCCCATGAAACAAAAGGCCATGGTCCTTTTACCTCTTGATGGAGGATGCAGGTTGTGTGTGTGCATGTGCTCACACACGCGTGTGGATAGGGGAGTGGGTCAGAAGCACTGAGGGGAAACTTTTCCCTTCCGCAATGGGATGTTCTTTCAGTTTCCAAAACTCCCATTTATAAACTAAGCTGGTTGAAGGAAAAAAGAACTCCCATAGTCCTGAAAGGCACACTTGAAGTTCTTCTTTTTAAGGAAAATAAACAATTTATCATGTAATAGGGTGAAATTTAAGTTAAAATTAGCACAGGATGGCAGAAAGAGAGGGAAAATGTGTTGCTTAAAGCTGTGTGAATGACAGTTTCAAGGGAATGTATAAAAGTCACTATGTGGTTAAAATAAGTAGAATCAAGTATGATCCAGTTAAAGCAGAGCATAATGTTTGCTTCCATGATATTAAGAGCTGCTTTATTATATTTTTAAAGACTATATATATATATATATATATATATATATATATATCATTAACTCTAGAATTGGGATGAGAGAACCAACCATTTCTGAATTAAGTACTTTCTTAGTACTATAGAATAATTTTAACTTAATCAAATTAAAGTTAAGTATGACCTTGGCTGTACTTTATAGAGTGATGTCTTAGATTTAATCTACCAAAATAGCTGGCTGACCATGGCCAAGTCTGTTACTTCAGCCTCATCACTTTTTAAAAATTCTGATATGAAGGTAGAGGGGGTGGGATGGGAAAGAAAGATTCCTTAACATTCATTTTGATTCTAAAAAGAGTAAAATCGGTGGGCACTTGATGGGATGAGCACTGGGTGTTATTCTATATGTTGGCAAATTGAACACCAATAAAAAATAAATTTATAAAAATAAAAAAATACAGAAAAAAATAAATAAAAAGAGTAAAATCCTATGATTTATGAAATTCTACCTGGAATGAAAGTGTCACTTATGGATATCCCTATGTAGAATACTATAACAACTATATTGAAATGAGGAGGCAGGTTTTTGTTTATCTTTTTGTTTCTTCTGTGTCCTGGTGTTACAGTTGTTTTTTTCTTTTGTTTTGTTTTCATTTTAATGTGCATTCCAGAAGGCCATCATAAGTCAGACTTCCCAGAAAACAGACGCTGGGAGGGAGATGTATATGCAGAAGTTGATAGGAAAGTATGCTTGGGGACAACAGTAAAGGGGATAAAGGAAGCAGCACTGGGCAGAGAGAGGTCGTTCTGTGATGCATTAAGACACAGATCTTAGCCGGTCAAGGAGTTCTGGCTCCGGGTTCTTCCAACTGACACAAGGAGGGGCCAGTCCTTTCTGTCCCCTCAACTATTAGTCTTTGATTGCAGGCTACCTCAAAGAAAGGGGGCACAGCCTTTAGCAAGGCCACTCTTGTTAGCCTAGGCCAACTCCTGGAAAGAGCATGATCAGTGAGCTGTGAGAGTATGACCAGTAAGCCATTGTGGCTGACACTTCCCACAGCTGGGGGACTAGATGTCTCAGTTCCAAAGGGGTCATCTGGCAAGTGCACCACAGTACCCACTATAAAGACAAATGTACGATCTGTGCTCATGGTTATTGTTGGTGTTTTCTTTTACTAGATATATGATCTTAGACAAGGTAATTAATTTTTGTCTTCTTAACCCATACTTTGCTCATTTCCAAATTGGGGGTAATAAAAGAACCAGGCCAAGTTATAATAAAGACTAAAGGAAATAATACTTGTAAAGCAGCTAGTGGAGTGCCTGACACATAGTGGGCTCTCTTTAAATGTGTGTTGTGCCTTCTGCTCTTATTAAACAATAGCCCTTCTTCATGTCTAGGGATAGTTTCAAAAAAGGAAGAGTTAACAAACATTAGGTTCTCCTTGAGGTTAGTCCACAGATGAAAATATTTTCCTGTTGTAAACTGCCTTCCTTTTTAAGGAGTGCTGATGTTTTGGATCTGCGTTACACTCTGCCTCCTGAAGGCTGTCACTCTTGTCAGAAAAAAACATATTGGAAATGATGTAATCTGCCCCCCTCCACCCCCCCACGAACCACCTCATCTCAACAGCATCCCAGGCTCTAGCATTACTGAGCATTAGCTGTTAATATGTTATGACCTGTGGTAGGATGTGTCTTCCAGAAAGGCCTTTTCTGCCCTACATACATATTAATTTGAGAGGCCATCACTAAGCACTCTGCCAGATTCCTCTGACATGAGTTTATTAAGATGCACAGGGTTTGGAAGGGATAGAGGGAAGGTAGACAGAAGCCCTTAGTTATTTTGCCAAATCCCATTTTAAATATGAAACCAAGCCAAAAACAGATAGTACACTGTTCCCAACACTGTTTTCCCATTGGAAGGTGTTAACATTATTGTTATTGTTTTATCCTTATTGATTGGCAACGACAAGTTACTTTCTGTAATGGGTATGGAGGAGAAAGAGTTTTTGCCAAAAGGAATTACATTCTAGAAAGATCAAAGTGCGGGTGTTTCATTTGATACACATTTCCTTTCTGCTTGGATACTAGGCCTTATGG
The DNA here is from genome assembly GCF_905146905.1 of Nyctereutes procyonoides. NCBI lineage: Eukaryota > Metazoa > Chordata > Mammalia > Carnivora > Canidae > Nyctereutes > Nyctereutes procyonoides. The sequence continues at coordinate 993,951 of NW_026575044.1, forward strand.
CCTGTTTTGAAATTCCAGTGTGCGTGTCAGATAGTGTTTGCTCCTCACTCTTGCTTACTCTCCCCTTCCCTTCCTCTGCCCACAGACAGAGGTTTCCTTATGTATTCTCCCTTGCTCAGTGTCAGCTAGTCTGATTTAACTAGCAGGCCAAAGAAGGACATGCCATGTCATAGAACCAAACTCTGTGGGTAAATATTTTGATTTCAGAAAAGCAAAAACAAACAAAAAAACAAAAAAAAAATAAAACAAAACAAAACAAACAACAAAAAAACACAATTGTTATTTCAGAAGCTGAAGTGCCAAGTCCTGGAAGGAAATTCCTGAAAGGGGACCTGGCCCTGGCATTGACCATCTCTTTAGCTGGGAGATATTTTTATCTCTGAATATGGAACAGGAAGATCATTTTCTTCAAACATTAGAATGAAACTGAATCTTTACCAGCCCGCTAGCAATTTATAACAGAATAGAAGAAAATTACTTGAGCCCTAACCATGGAGAAGTTAAAACCATATCAATAAAACAAACTAAAAAGACCCAAACAAACAAAAACCACTTTTCATTCCACTGTGTGAGCTAAACAATCCCATCCCTCAGGGTGTATTGGTTTTTATTTTAGCTTATTTACATTTAGGCATCCATTTTGCCTCTCTTTAAAGAAGTCTGAGGTGTCTTAAGGATGGGAATTTAGCTTTTCTAGGTTATTTATATTAGCAGTTTTCATCATGCCGTCTTGATGATTCTCTAACACATCAGATACCCTTTTTCAATCTTAAAATAAGTATGTAAGAAGTCTCTGAGAAATATTATTCAATTAAAACTATTCATTTTAGGCCTTGAGTTTTGCTAAAAAGAGATACTCAATGGCCTCATAACTGATTTATACCTAACACTTTGTCAAAATTTAATGGACTATGTTTCTGTAGCACATACATCAAAGTACACCAAATCTTGAATTGAATTAGAGTTCCAGGGGAGGCTTTGAATGCCCACAAGACTTTGGAGAAAGAACAGGATAGAGGAGGGAAGTAGGGACTTGGACATGAACTGACACACTCAAAGCATCTCTCAAGATCACCTGAGAGCCTCTCATTTTCCAGACCCTCACCTTTTATTTGCCTTGCTTTGCTACAGCCCACCAACTCAGCTGGACCTGCTAGCTCATCTTTTGGAGTCAGTGGTCCGCTGCCTTGTGAATGCTAAGTCCTCCCCCTCAGCTGTCTCTCATAGGTCCAGAGTTTCAGTCTCTATCCATAACCTCCGGACTTGGATAAAACATGTACCACAGGCACATGGCACGCATGATACTTATTACGTATTCGACATACCAGAAGCCCCTAAGATGGTGTCAACTAGACGCAGGGGAGCCCTACCCCATGAGGCAAACTTCAACCAACAAGAAAGGGAAACAGGATAGCAGCCAGCAGGATGAATTCCCTCTTCTTCATACCCATACTACTCTGAGCATCATTTCTTATACAGCCTATCTGCAGAAGTTCCTACTGGATATGCCTGCTGTGTGACCAACTCTGTCCCTTTACCATTGTGGATTGAGTATCTAAAGCAATGGCCAGTTCAGTATTGCTTTCTATCTCTCTCTCTGATTCCCAAGCAAAGGCTCACCAGTTGGTAAACACTCACCTCAAGATCTGCCTGCTAGGGAAGCAGAACTAAGACAGGAGCACAGCATGAAGTCTGAGAAACTAGTCTTTTCAACAACTCTCATGGACTATTGTCTGAATCTTAGAAAAAGGGCATGCAAGAAAGAATTCTCTGAGGATCTGGGAATATTAGACAGCCCCTTGAATATCCTGGTAGCAGAGGGTGGCACAAATACATGGCTCTAAGGGTAAGGGGAAAAGAGGTCTCTCTACTTCCTCACAACAGCAATTCTACAGGACAGTGTGGGAACCACTGGGGACTAAGGAACCAATGGGTGGCAAGACCAGTAGTAGGAACTAGCCCAACCCTAGTGGCATGAAGAATCTTCATAGGAAGAATCACTAATGAGAAATAGAGAGGGAGAGAGTATGGTGGGTGGTACATGGTGGTTTAAGATAACTTATTCAGAAGAACTTGTGAAGCCCCTCTTAGAAGTTTTAGAACTATCTGGAAATTTGGGAAAGGAGATGATTAAGGGAAGGGGTAAAGGTTCCACAATACAAGTTGGACCAAATCCAACTTTTATAATACAGTTGTGAGGTTAAAACAATGAATGGCATTCTACATGAGCTAGCCACACTGTGACAACAATGTGCTGTATACCTTTGTCATATTTCTGTAGGGCACAGTGTGACAATTATGAGGAGGACCATTTACTAATGGGATGTATCACAACTTGTTTGATTTTATTATCTGTTTTCCTACATCCTAAGCCTAGTAATCAACCCATGAAATGTTCCATTTCTGTTAGAAATGATCATGCAACACCAAAATCAAACTTTCTTAAATAGGACCTTCCAGTTATACACTCAAAGCTAAATGCTTCTCAAATGATTGCTCTGAGGAAGGTAAAACAGAATATTAGACACTTGAAAAAATAATGTGTTCTAGAGGTAGGGCTCCTTAGTATAACCTCTCTACATATTGAAAGGCAACTTCCAGATACTCTCAAACTATGCTTGAGAAATTATTAGTAATTATTAAGCTTAAGAAAAAGGTGACTACAGGGAAGAGCAAATGATATGACAGCTAAGTAAGAATCAGAGCAGAACAAATGACTTCTTCCCTTAAATCTTAAATTATCTATGTCACAATTTGTAAGTCCAGGAACAACTGAGGGCCACAGCAGTAAATATCTGCACAGTAAGAAGATTGGTATGATAAAACTGTACTCATACATGTATTTCCCACAACCTGGCCAAAATAGCTCAAAAGCCCATGCCAGGTATACTCATCAAATTCCTATTTTGTAATCTTATGATTTTTGTTCTTTCCTAACCCTTTCTTTGAGTAGTTAGAGAGATCACTATTGCTTTCATTTTAAAATAAAAATAATGAGAGGTGCCTGGGTGGCTCATCAGTTAAGTGTCTGCCTTTGGCTTGGGTCATGATCTCAGGTTCTGGGATCAAGCCCTATATCAGGCTCCCTACTCCATGGGGAGTCTGCTTCTCCCTCTCGTTTCACCTGCCACTCCCCCTGCTTGTGCACACTCCCTCCCTCTCTTTTACTCGCTCTCTGTTAAATAAATAAATAAAATAAAATAATAAATAAAATAAAAGTAATGAATAAAAACAATAAAATGTCAGAATTATTACACATGACTCAAGATTTAAGTTTCAAAATCTATCTTATTGTGAGTAGATCTATTACTACTGCTTTATTCTAGTATATTATCAACTGTGATAATAATCTGTATGCTGTTGTTATAAATACACAAATATAACAAATGCATATTGTCTATTGCTGTTCATTACTGTCTTTCTTCTCATACATCCTCTCCTTACCTGTTACTATACCTTCTTTTATTCAACCCAGGGATCAAATTTAGTTTGATTTTCATTGATGTATTTCTAGTATCACAGCACTTGGCATACAGTAGATATTCAAGAAAGGCATGTTCAAAGAATGACATTTATGAAAGGAGATCATTGTATAGATTAAATCTCTTGAAACCATCTCCTATTCTGAAAAATCTAGACAGGCTTTACTCTTTGGCTGTACACTAAGGTATATAAAGTACATAATTTTGAGAACTGACATTTATCCTTTTTGTTCTTTTATCCCAAAGAGTATATTCCAGTTAATCAGGCAAGTAAGAGACCACATGTATACGATGATGGGAGCAATTACATATTTTTTACAGAAAAAATAAACATAGTTTATCTTCTTCCTCATCAACGTGATTATCCTCATCTTCATCATCCACTGTGAGCTGAAAAACACTGCAGAGAAGGAGACATAGGTGGTGCCAAGAAGGAAGTCTCAGGAGGCAGTAGATATACTTGGAAAAAAACACTGTATTAGAAATCAGGAGATGGAGTCTTTAATAAATTACTTAACCTCTTGATCCTTGACTTCAGCTATAAAATAGAAGTAATAGTAATAGTAATTGCTTTGCCAGTCTTACCTGGTTGTGAGGAGTATCCAGGGAAATCGGTACTTCAGAACTCTGAAGTTCTATATAGTTATAAAATGTTATTTTATTCATATAACAATCTACTGAAGAGGTAATAGAGCATTAGAATCAGACAGACAGGAGTTTAAATCCTGAGTCCCCTAACCAGAACTGTATGATCTGGGCTAGGTTATTTTTCTGAACCTCTGTTCTTCATTTTAATATGTAGCTAATCATCCTTATTAGAGTGAACATAACAATAAAAAACCATCATGTTGCTAGATGCAGCATTTGAATACCCTGTTCATGTAAGTTTGGTTTGAAATGCAATCATTTTAAACAAACAGATACTTGTGGAATATTTCCATTCAAGAGTTTAACAAGTTGAAGCCTGTCATTTATTTATTAAAGTAGCTGGCAAAACTTTGATGCGCTATATAAAATATCTAAATTAACAAACTAAATTAACTCCCTGAAGATGAAGCCATAATCTTTTTCCTGACTGGAGGTGAGACCCAGGAGAATCCAAGAAATATCAAGCAATTAGCAGTACCTTAGTCACATGATGCTTACAAATAGAATAATTGTTTTCCATTAGATAGCAGAACTAACTAGAGCAATAGTTGATATGGAATAGTAAAAGAGCATATGTCAACTGAAACAGCGAATCACCTGTGATGAGTGATAACTACTAAAATTAAGAATATTTACTCATAAAAATGTTTACAAATGGCAGAAGATATGATAAGAGCTAACAATTTAAATCAAGTTTTAAAAATAAATAAAAGACTAGAAACAGCAGCTTATCCAGTTTTTTTCCCAAGACTGCTGGATCTTGTGGGCAAAAAGTTTCAAGCCTACTTGACTAGTTTACAAGATTTGCAAAAGGGAAAATGATTCTGTTGGTTTTTTTTTTCTGTGTCATTATTCTGTCTCTGATGGGACTTGAAGAAAGGCATTTGCTAATGGAAATACAACAGTGACTCAAAGGTAAGACAACTTTTCATGATATAGAAATAAAGAATAACACAAGCATGAAGAAATGTATGAAGGGCAAAACCCTAGGTTTAATAAGAAAACAACCATAAAGATTTTGCACAGATAAACAAGAGTCACCTAAAAAGATAGGTGACCAGACTCTCCTCAAATGGAAGGTTTGCACGGATAAACAAGAGTCACCTAAAAAGATAGGTGACCAGATTCTCCTCAAATGGAAGATCACAGAGTAAGAGAAGGCGAAAGATGAGGCCACATGCATGTGGTCACAGAGACCATTCACCCCTGGGCAGAAGAGTGGAGCCATGCTGGCTGCCAGGTGACAGTTGACGCCAGTTTTGAGACAGTGTGTGGAGATCTAGGATTTCATTATCTGCTGCCTGATGAAAACCTCTCTAGGATCCACCATCAGGTTCTGTCTGGACTCAGTTTCCTTGCTAAGACTCATGTAGTCACTTATGTCCGGTGCTCTGGATTTGTGTCATTCTGGACTCTTCTGTTCTCTTTGGGGGGGCTGACTGCAACGTTTTGTTTTGTTATGTTTAATCCGCAAAGCTTCCTACTTTTCTGGCTAGGAAAATATGCGAATAGAAGAAAAATAAGAGTGGGTGGATAGAGATGAAGGGCTGTAGACCTGCTTGTAATCACAGGTGCCTTGTAGGACTGATTTATGTTTGGCCAACTTAGAAAATGTTTTTTACCAAAGCAATCCAGTCCTAATTCGTTGAGCTATACAGTCTTTCACCCTCAATCTGATGTAAACTATGAACATGATGTAAGCTCTGAAGTGCACACATTGCCCAAGGCAAGGATTTAAAGTGAGAGTCAAGTTCGTAGTCTTTTACAAAGTATACTTTCTCACCCCGTCACTTCTCCAGTTACCAAATCGTTTCCAACCTGTCTGGACCTTCTGGGACTCAGGCATAAATCAGGAGAAATGTGGTTGGAAATGGCTTCCTTCTCTTCAAAGCAACATGTACCCAACTCAATGGAGCATTAGAAATCCATAATGATGCATGTGGTTTCCATTATGCCAAGGGAAAGTCTGTCCTGACCGCTCCAAACTGTCTCTCTAGTGTATGACATCACAGCCCAAGTAGATTTAAAAAATTATGGAGAAGTCCCTGGGTTATAATCAAGAAGGGATCTCCTAAGATCTTAGACCTAGTTTCTCATTCTGATAGAAGAGGCCAATGTATGGTGGTTTCGCATGATCTCTCAAGAAGAGACTCTGTTATGAGATTTCTGGGCTTCAAATACCACTATCCTTTGGGGATTTTAGAACTCCTCGGAGGTTGTTCACAGCTTGAGCCAGAATGATCACAAGAGGCCTGGGAACAAACATAAAGCATGCAGTCTTGAGGCAACAGCAATATGCTCACAGCTTCATCCCTGCTTTTTTTTTCTCTCCCCCTCTATCTTTTCTTCCTCCATTCCTCCCTCCCCCACGACTCTCTTGCTCTTACATCCTCCCTTCCTTCTTCAATTCTTATATTATTGGTAGTTTGACTTTATTTTTTAGTTTGATGGTATGTATCTCAGCATTCTGGGCTGGTGGAAAATGTTAATAAATGTTCACATTTGTCAGATGCCTTCTTCTAGCTCCCTTGTTTTTTTCTAAGATGATGATGATGATGATGATGATGATGATGATGATTTAGTCTGTTACTACATCCATGGGTAGGGAGTAGCACTGAAGTTCATAGACCAATGGGTTAATTACTGTGATAAGTGGATCTTTATGTGCCATTGAGAGGTATCTAGTAAGTAAACAGGGGCTTATTGAGTTATCTAGTATACAGCCAACGACTTATGAGAAAACACTTACCAAAGCTCCTCACAGTGAGTATATAAAAAAATATATGCATAAGCTCCATTCTCCAAAAATTACAGGCTTTTGGAGAAAACAAAATAGAAGAAAGCCAATGTTTACTATGCATGGAATGTTCACTAATTCAGCATTTAACAAGTATTAACTGAGTACCCACTCTGTGTTAGGAACTCTTTTAGATGCCAAAGATAAGGCAGGGAACAAGAGACAAGACTTTGACTTACTTTGTAGAATAAGGGGCTAAGTGTTTTGTATACATGACTTTATTCGATGCTACCAAGAACTCTGTAAGCTGGCTATTATTATTTCCAGCTTATACATGAGAAAATGAAACTTCAGAGAGGTTGAATTACTACAGTTTGTGAGGGATAGAATCTCAATCTCCAACCAAGTCTATCTGATTCCAAAGCTTCTCCACTTTCTATTATGCTCCATGCTCTTCGGAGACTACTGAAATCATGAGAGATCTCACAGGGCAAGTAGCCTAGCCCAAGTACCAACTGAGAGAAATCCAAATGAGAGCAACCTGGCAAATACTAGAGCTGCCCATGAAAATCTCCTGGAGGCACCTAGTCTGAAGGATGGAAAGACAGGGCTCAGACAAGGAAGAAAAAGAAACAGCACATGAAGGCTCAGAGGCACATGGGTGCATGACCCAATTAGGGACAGTGAGTGAAAATGGTTTCAATGAAAAGCAAGATCAAGATTCTTATAGGACAGAACCGGGAGATAGAGCCAGAGAGAGGGCTGGGACATACTGTGGTTTGCCAGAGTTAGTACTGTATCTTAAGACAATGGAGAATGTGGAAGTTGGACTTAGATACAGTGGCAATATATGCCCTCCTGCTCTGTGATTGCTGAAAATTGTTTTACTTTTTCAAAGTTATCATTCTTTGTCAGTGAAAGAGAGGATAAGCATGGACATGTTTTTAGGTGACTTCAAGAATGACCAACTAATAGAAACATTGGTAAATTGCTAGATAAAAAGGCTAGCGTGTGATTACATTTCCACCCTGGATGTATTTTTAAATACCCACTCAGATTCTTCTTTGGGCTGGCTTCGTGTGCATACAACTGGATACATGAGTATTTAGCCAATAAAACTGGTTGAAGAATGTGAGAAATTTATCTACTACATGAAGTCATTGTTTCATATTTGTCTGAAGCTCCCAGTGGACTCTGAACACCACATTTTTGTTCCCTCTGCTTTCCACATTGCTCTTTCCCATGAGGAGATTCTTTTGATATCAGCATGGGGTATATGGAATTCTTTGGGGGTGAAAGGTGTTCTTTCTATTATAGTAGCTTTTTATTTAACCAGTTCATTTCCATGTAAAAACTGCTATTAACGCAAAAAAAAATTAGAAGGGGTGTAACAGATTTGTTTTTTAATTTTCCTCTAGTGAGGCAGTGTTGCTGAGCAAATTTGTTGAGCAGCTGCAATTACTAAGGTCACACTAACACTGAAAAAAGAAGGTCCTGACATCAACATACCCAAAGGTTTGAATAATTCTGGGCTGCCTCCAATTTTGAAATCCATTTCTCCGGGCTGTTCATTTCTTCTTTCTTTCTCCCACACTGGTTTCTGGCTTTTTCCTTTTTCCTAATGAACCCAATTTTATGTGAATGTTTTAATTTTGCCTGCTATAATGCAAACAGTTCCTATGGTATAACCTTTAGGTCAATTCTATCAAGTATTATTTGCTCGGTCTGTTCAGGGGGAAAAAATCACTTTCTTCTGCTGAGACCTTGTGTAATTGCATGAATTCTCTGATTTAGTTGGCTCTGCAAATCTATTCCAAGGTGCGTTGACTGCAGGGATGGAAGGGAACTCATTATACATTCCCTGCTGAAATGGTGACCTGCAAATAATGATGGGGAAATCAAGCTTGATCGTTGTGCTTTCTCTTTAGTCTAATTTCTCCTGAACTTTGGACTGTAACTTGTTTTTTGGCTGGAGAGCCCCAGGACATACTGGAGTCCGACCAAGGGGGTGCCGAGACCTGCATTTTCACACCATGAAGCTGGTAACAGTTTTGACTTCAATGCCTTGAAAAGTAGGTGATTTCAATTGCCCTGTTTCCTTTCAGGGGAAAATGCTTTCTTTGCACCTAAACAATCTTCCGGTGCTTTTGACTGACAAGCATATTGTTATGATTATGACTGGACTTCTTGACTCCTGCAGGGATAGCATTTAAAACTGCCTGAGACTGGCACAAATCAAAATATTCATCAACTTAAACTATGTCAGCTAAAATGGAAAAGCCAAAATTGTAGTGTTTTATATCATGTCAGAAGTCCATGAACACGGTGCAAAACTGCTTAACTCTTTCCCTGCCTAAAGAAAATTGTAGCCCATAATAGAAATTATCTGGATTCATTTTCAAAATTATAACTACTATAGAAATGCCTTATTATTTTCCCTTTATAGAATCCATTGATTTGGAGGAGGATTCAATTAACTTTCCTTCATTCCCATTCATTGACTCATATGATCCTTCAATGGATACTTTGGAGTGCCTAGGAGGCACAGGGCACTGTTTGCCTTTGTGGGTAGGCAAAATTAAGTTCTTGCCCACAAGTTGCTGGTGGTCTCTTAGAAGAGAGAGAGACATATCCATAAATAGCTATACAAGAAGCAGTACACTAAGTGCTACATGTCTGTAAATAACTATACAAGAAGCAGGACGCAGGTCAGCTGCCAACATAGGTTGATAAGGGTGAAACCACCTCCACACAGGAAACAGTAGACTAGACATCTAAGGAACTGCTGCTCAGCCTCCACGGTTTCAAGAATTTTCCTCTCCTCCATGGTGGTGTACAGTCTGCAGCCTCTTTGTAAAATGGGATTCGGTCCTTTCCTATGAGCATTCCCTCAAGTACAGCTGCTTGATCATGGACTACAATGACCTGACCAGTAGCCCTTTCACTGGCATTCAGGTAGCAGAGCGAGACATTTCTGTCACACCATAGAAACAGGAGTTGAAATTTAGACCCTATCTACAGAGGGGCCAAGTGTACAGTGAACAAAACCAACATGCAGAGAAGAGCAGAAATCAGAGAAAGCATGGTTCTGGTGGGAATTCAGGTCTTTGGTGCCTTGGTAAAAGATGTGGTTACATTTCTGTCTCTGCCTCCAGTCCTCCCCCCCCCCCCCCCCCTGAACACCTGCATTTCATTTTCAGAGAGAGGGTGGGCAAGAATGAGTTGATTTCTATTACTCACATCCCAAAGAACCCTATCTAATGCAGGAGGTTTTGTAAGAAATGAGAAGGATGGGTTTGTCTCCACTTAACAGAGAATAAGAAAGAGAATAGAAATCCTAGTGTTGCAGGATCATATTTTGATGTATTAACAAATGTGTTTTTCCCTGTGATTTCCTGTTACCCTTGACCCTCCCCCATCCGGGCAGCTAGACCATGAGTCATTGCTTGCCTCAAGGGAGGGTTGTCACAGCAGAACCAGAGAACAAAAGAGACAAATTCTTGGCTTTTGAGTTTAAAAGGCTGAGCTTCAGGCTTCAGACAAAAAAGATTTGGAAGAATATTTGATCAATTTGAGCCAATTTTTTCCTGCCCACGTAAAATAAAAATTCCCCTGGCTGGAAGACAAGAGGCTCTTCTAAGGCAGAGCAAGAGAGTTAGATGCTAGTGAGTCCCTGAAAGCAGTTCTTGCACTCTACTCTTGCCACCATGCTCCCTATAGGCTGAACCCTGTGGGGTTTTCAGGTTCTAAGAACAAGGAGATCTAGGCCTTCTTTTCAGGTTAGAATCCAAAAGATGGCAAACCTCAGAGAGATTACCCCTATCCAGCACTGCACCAGAGAAGCTGTCTGGCACATCTAGAGCAAAAGGGGATGGGTTGCCTCAGAGTTTTCTATGGTCTGAGAGTGGTAAAGAAGGTGAGCCTAATATTTTCTGTAGCCCCTGGAGACATGTAGAAATGGCCAAGAGAAAGCCAGCCCTGGGGGTCTCCCATTGGTCTAAGGGATATTGAAGATTTAATCTGTAAGAATTGAGTTATGAGGGACTAGTCGTACCATATAGAGTTCAGAAGATGCCAACCTGGACAGATAATAGTCAAGAACCAGGCCCTGAGGGGTGTCTGGATGGCACAGTTGGGTAAGCATCCACCCTTGGTTTCAGCTCAGGGTCCCGATCTCAGCATCGTGAGATGGAGCCCAAGGTCAGGCTCTGCACACAGCAGGGAGTCTGCTTGAGTTTTTCTCCCTCTTCCTCTGCCCTTCCCATCCGTTCATGAGTGCGTGTGCTCTCTCTCAAATAAATAAATCTTTTTTAAAAAAGTTAAAAACAACAACAACAAAAACACCAGATCCTGAGACCTGTCAGGGCAATTAGATGAAAGTAGCTCAGCCTCCCTTTAGATAGCAATTTGAACTTGAGCCACAATTCTCTGCACTCTGCAAATGGATGCTCTGATCAGATGGTATGGGCATCATTTAGATATGGTATATACCTCCTCCCTAGATGGGACAGTTTATGCTAATCACCTGAAGGGTGACTGGCCTCCTTTATGGCCAGCTTGTATTTTGTTGCCTCATACAAATACAGGAGCTCCTGATTCAATCTCCTGTGCCATATCAATTATCTATTGCTGTATAAAAAAATTAACCCCCAAATCATTCTTCTAAAACAACATTTTATTTGTTTCTGATTCTGTGCATAGTAACAGCAAAAGAACTGCCCATCTGATTCTAGTCCAAATTGCTGACATACAATGGTGAGAAAATAAAATGGTTGTTTTAAGCTCCTATTCTTCCTCACTTAAAGTCTTGTTTTTTGAGGCATCATTTATATACAGTGAAATTTACCCTTTTGAGATGCATAGTTTTATGTAAGCCATACCTGACTTAGATAATATTTAGATGAGACTTTGGACTTCAGACTTCAGACCCTGGAGTGAGTTAAGATTTCTGGAGCTGTGGGATGGATTTTGTTATAGCAGAATCCCACTTCTTGCTACCAAAATCTGTATTAGCTTGGGCTACCGTGATAAAATGTCATAGGCTAGATGGCCTAAACTACAGAAATGTATTTCTTATAGTTCCAGAGGCTAGAAAATCAAGAGCAAGTTTCCACCTGATTTGGTTTCTGATAAGAGTTCTCTTCTTGGCTTGTAGATGGCCATCTTCTTACTGTGTCCTCATATGAAAGAGAGAGGAGAGAGAAATAAATATATATATATAGAGAGAGACAGAGAGACAGAGAGAGCTCATATGAACTCTGTTGCCTCTTGTGGGGACACTAATTCTATGGGATCAGGGTCTCACCCTTATTACCTCATTTAACCTTACTTATAAGTAAGCCCTATCTCTAAATATAGTCACAATGGAGGTTGAGATTTCAACATATGTATTCTGGGGGAGGACACAATTCAGTCCACAGTAGAAGAATTGGGTCACATCTCCTTCACATATACAAAATCAATAGAGGTTTTCATAAAAAAAAATTGTAAATGTGGTTTTGAAATTATCAAGTGAACTCCATTAAGAGTCAAAGAGAACCAACAAGGTTTAAGAGAATTAAATTGGCAAAATCACCATCAGTTTGAACTAAAAGAGACCAAGACTTTCCAAAATGAAAAGAGGCCTCTAGACCCTCCCTCTAGTTTCTATGGCCAGGAAGCAGGCTGATAAAACTTCTCTGTTGCAAACCCGTGTCATTTTTTGTGGAAAAGCAAAGATATCTCTAAGTATAGAGCTGAGAATTGTGGAGAACACTGATCTAGGAAGCCATTCCCTGAGATGAAAACTCGGCCTTTCATTATTCCCTGCTCCCAGAAGAGGGAGACCTGATAATATACCCCAGGTTAGATTTCAGAGTGCCTTCTCTCTGCTTCACACCCCTCCTTTTTAAAAGTGAATGTCCACTGAGCTAACCTGCCCTGTCTCACCACTGTGTATTGAGGTGTGGGGAGAACAGGTGACTTTTTATTTTAGCTCGGAGGTCTTTAGATCAAGAGGAGCCACATTGAAGGGGCCATACCTGAGGAGGCTCATTCACATCTGGGCTTGATCAGATGATGAGATCATGGACTGCATGGCTGACACCATAATGGAATGAGAATTTGGGGGGATGGTGAGTCCATTTTGTATATGGGACAAATGTGAATTATTGGAGCAAGCAGGGGCACACCATGGTAAATGGTTTGCGAAGATGACCACAATTCCTCCCCTTCCTAGATGATCATTCCTTTGCATTGTGAGTCTCCTACTCCTCCCATCAAGATGTTCAGTCTACTCCCCCACCACTGGAATCTGGGCTGGTCTTGTGACTTCCTTTGATCAGCAGAGTGCAGCAGAAGTGATATGTGTGACTGTGCAACCTGGGTCCCAGGAAGCCTTGGAGCTCCAGTCTTGCCATCTTGAAACTCTGGAACCTCCATGAATAGAGAGTCAAGCTAGCCTTCTTGCAGATAAGAGACAAACTGGAGAAAAAGGCCCAGAAGACAGGTATCACCAACTGCCAGAATGTAAGTGGAGCTCTCTTAGATCACGTACCCCACCAAATTACTGCAGCCACATGAGAGATACCAAAAATACCAGAGAACTGGCCAGCCTAGACCTAATTAATAACCCACAGAATCATGAACAAAACAGTGGTTGCTGTTTGAAGACAGTTATGGGATGGTTTACTATGCAACCATATATGTAGCTGGAATGGCACACTTGGTTTCACTTCTTTAACTGCATATTGCACTAGCAATAGGAAGTTGGGGGAGGACAGCTTGGGGTAATTTTCTTCAAATGGAGTTTATAAACCCATGGGCAATACAGGCTCCAGGGACTCCTTTCTTAGTTCATGCAGTGGAGTATGATTGCAGGATCTCCTCAAGCCCTCTCTCCAGGCAGCTCACTACACCCCCATTCTCACATGTGCTCTCTGATGCTTGAAATTGCTGATGCCAGGTTAAGATTTCCACTACACAAGCTAAAATACATTGCTTTAAATAGATTTCATTATATTAAAAGGAGACACTTGAGGAAAGTAACCTATTTAGTCTCCTCAAGATGTAACTGTTGTCTTAGTCTGTTTGGGGTGCTGTAACAGAATAATATACTTAAAAACAAGATGTTTATTTCTCACAGTTTGGAGGCTGGAAAGTGCAAGATCAAGGTGCTGGCAGATTTGCTCTCTGGTGAGAACCTGTATCCTGGTTCATAGGATGCCTTCTTGCTATGTCCTCACACAGTGGAAAGAGCCAGGGAACATTCTGGGGTCTCTTTAATAAGTGCACAAATCCCATTCATGACGGCTCTACCGTCCTGACCTAATCACCGCCCCAAAGTCCCATCTTCTGATACTATCATGTGATGGTTAGGTTTCAGCGTACGAATTTTGGAGGGATGCAAACGTTGTCTATAGTCTGTCTTCAGCTCTTTTCTTAAAAGCAGATTTTGGGAGAGGGTGAGGGCACTGGTCACCTGGGCTAAGATAAATCACTATTTGACCAGAATTCGTCCAGGGTATAGCCCTAGCCTACGCCATGGGAGACATTAAGGAGCACAAAAATCTTGTTCTCTGAGGTTGGTTCAGAAGATTTTTAATGATCTTCTGAAGTGATGAATTAAGAATCACAGACACTCACACACACACCAAAAAAAAAAAAAAAGAATCACAGACACATGGACAGGAAACTGACAGACAACTGCCTCTATTGGCTTTTCAGGGCATCTGGCAGTCTGGAAAATTTTCACCCCACTGTAGTTAGTGGGTAGTCTCCCTTCTCATCCAGGTAAAAGGCCTGCCTCTACCATAGCATGGAGTTCCACTGGCTACTGGCTCTGGAGTTTTCCCTGTCTTCCACCAGCAGCATAGCAGTAAGGGCAAGGAAAGCTAGCCCAGAAGACCAGAGAGGTTTCTGGACCTGTGTGACATTGGGGCCATGTCTACTGGTAGTTTCTGAGGGAAACACACATGAGGTAAATAAGACAAAATATTGAAAATGATTCAGTGTGGCTGCTTCAGCTATTTTTCAGTTCTAAGAGCCAGATATAAGCGTCCACAATTATAATTCTACCAGACTGAAGTTCCATGTATATGGCTATGGACTTCCAAGGTTGTACCTTAATTGCCTAGTTTTTGCTTGGCTAAGAAAATGAGATGGACAATTCTGCAGAGTTTTAAAGTGAAAGCTCTAGTGTAAATCCAGAGCTCCGGGATGCTGGATACAACTAATGGCGACATGTACTATACGTATGGAAGTATTATTGCCCAACAACTGGAGTCAAGAAATGATTCTTCCAACCCCAATTATTCATTTCCTTCTCATTCTCCCACTAACAGTGTGATGCTATACATTGCAGGGTTATTATTTCACTCATCACATGAACCTTTGGCCTAGTGACTTATCCCTTGAGGCATGCTATAATCACTGAGAAATGTGTTCCCTGTCACGTCTTATTGCTTAATTATGGCTCTATTTTAGGCTCCTAGAGTCATTTGGCTTGGAAAGACCTCTCTTATATGTGATTTTGGAACACGCACCATGTTGAGTTATCCTTGAGTTCACACAAGAAGTCTGTTCCATTTCCACCTTGTTCTGGCTTGGGTAAATAATTATTGCTCCCTGATTCAGCAACACCTTGAGTTACTGCAATGAGCTCTTATATTTATGCTATTGTCCACATAAGACACCTTCAACCCTCTGTCATGTACTTAATTTTTCTAATACTTGGGTTTTTAAAATAAAATTTTCTAATAAATCCCAGTGGCCCCCTCTTTTAAATCATGCAAAAACCTCTTTTTCCCAATACTCTTATTGCAGTGGTATGATTTTTTTTTTAACTTAGAATCTGTACATGTTGTCTATCAGAGGCTTTTTGTTGTGTAAGTTGTATATGTGTTGCTCCTCACTGCTAAAGGCAAACTGAAAGATATGGCATGCCCTAGATACATTCATAGATTGTAAACAAAACAAAAAACTGGACAGAACATTTAAAATTAGAAGTGTTCTAAAATTTTGGTACTTCTGAAGGATGCATCTATGTTGTGGTCTAACCACTCAGTTTATCTCCTATCAAGAAGACATACTCTGTATCAGCCTTTGTTTTGAGTGTAAATCCTAGTCCTTCAAGTAGACTATAAGTTTAAGGACAAAAGGTGCAGATTACACACCTCTCACATGGCTCTGTCCATATATGTAGCTACATACAGTTGTTTGATCAATTGCATAAAGAAATAATGCTGCATTTTCAAGACAGCTGTTTGGGATTAGGAGCTTGCAAAAGTAGCTGACATTAAGGTAAAGGCAGATGGAGAATAGTGTCCTGCTTCATCCCTCCGGAGAGTAGTTCAAGTCAGGCCTGGGGTAGATCTATGTTGAGAGGGGGTATAATTACCCTGGTCCAGAGTGGCCCCAGGTCTTGTCTGGCAGACTGAGTTATATCTATCAGGGCCTTTTAAAATGCTGACTTGGCTCCTTAGAAATACAAAACCCAAAACATCATTTATAAAGGTCACTGGGAATGGCCTGGGTCAGAATAACTTGAGTCCGTTTTGTGCCAATGTCTCGGAAAAGGAAGTTGCTGAATACTTAGATAAAGCTCCTTGAGAGTACTATGTTGCTAAATCCAAACAAAGAATGAGAGAGGTTTATAGCTGAGTTTTTGCTCTATAATTCAAATGCCAATCTAGCAGTAAAATATGCTCTAGAAATTCCAATCAGAGATTTCTATCATCTGACTTGGAAACCAGCTGTGCTCTCAGTGAGTATAAAGATTTACCACCTTGCAAGTGCTGTAATTCAGTAGAATTATGCAAAGGTGAAAAGCATGAAAACTCTCACTGTATTTTAAATGCAATGAGGCCTGTGCTTCAAAAAATTCTCTGAAACCTATAAAAATGGTTCCATTTAAAGAAAATGTGGGGAATCACGGAATAAGAACTATTAAATTCAGGAATTCAAGTTTACCCTTCAGAGTATGATTTCATTTTTTTTAAGACAATGAGTTGAAAATGACTACCACTGGTTATCTTTTAAACAGAACAAGTGAGAGAACGAACACAAAGTAGTTAACTCCTAAATTATACATCACATTATTAAGAGCCCTGATAACCTTATGCTCCAACTATTTGAGAAGTAGAAGAGGAGTTTAACACCAGGGAGGAAGTTCTACAAAGTGCTCCAATAAACTGAGGGCAGTAATTGTGAACCAATAATTTCCTTCACAGAAAGTAACAATTATTTGTGGATTTGTGAATCCATATATCAAAAGTCTTTTGAAAGTGTTTTATGATTTTAAAAGATATCAGGGCTATCCTGGCAAAGCTAGTGCATATGGTCCTCATACCGATTAGCCCCCACTTCTTCATTTGCTCTTATTCCTCCCACACATGGAATACAGCTGCCTTGTACAAAACTGATGCAATAGAACTTTGTCACTTATATCATCACCTGAGCACTTGGATACCACCCTGGGAAAGCCAAGCAAAGCAAGTTTTTCAAAATAATGGTATCAGTGGACCTTTTATAGACATATTTGAGAACATTTCACAAGCACAAACACAATTCCTGAATGGGTTATAAAACAAAATTTCAAGTGGAGGGATGCAGTGAACTTTATGGCTCAAAATATGTAAGAGATACACTAAGAGTTTTAGAACTGCGACGTGACTAGCACTTTAAGTCTAAGATAAGCCAGTTGGCCAACATGTCGTAAGTGAAATCTCTGGCTCTCAAATTACTCTTCTGTAGAGTAAGAAGATAAAATCAGATGATCTCTGAGGTCCCTACCAATTCACTTATTTCATGGTTCTCCTTTCTCCATATACCTTATAAATACTTCCACCGAGAATGAGATTGTAGCTCCTTGTATGTAGCCGATCTTACGGAACCTCATTCACTGAAGAATCTCCCTTAACAGAGGCTCACACAAAAGCAGAGGACTGCATTTACTACATGGAGATATGGGATGCATGACTGCTATGTAGCGTGTAGGAATACATACTGAAGTGCTTGAGACTTTTTTAAGAGTCAACAAACAACCACATCCTAGATTATCAGACTCGTTTATTCCTTAGAAAAATAAGTGTATTGGACAATGATGCTTTCAGTTTTGATGAATATCATTAATAAATAAAAATACAACTATTTATATAAATGCCTGTTTAGATAAGTCAGTAATGGAAAGCTATAATTTCAACTCAAATTATGTAATACAAAAATACACAGCTCATCCACACTGCTAAAATGTCCTCAAACTCATTTAAAAAATAGGATGTCCCCAACTTTCTCAGCATTATTATAAATACAATATTACATTTGTCCTTACTCTTTTTATAATAGTTCTTTTTTCAAGACTTAAATGTATTATTTGTACTTTCCAGAATTTCTGATAAATCGATCACAATTTAATGTGAAAGTCACAGATGCTGTGACAAATCAACATTATTTATTTACACATTCACATATAACACAATGTGGTGGTCAAGTACTAGTAATAATAATTAAAAACTATTAAAATACTAAGAAAAATCACCAGTTTAACAATTTAAATGCTTTATGACAGGATAATTTATATCCAACAACACATATTTACAGATAGCTTTAGAAAGAAACATATCAATTTTTTCTGATATCAAAAGTATTGATAGATTTTTCTGTATTATCAACTTCATTGTAGAAGTGTTTTCATTGTCTAAATTTAATGTGCTGATTAAAAAAATGATATATTAACAGCAAGATTACATGTATTAGTGGTATATTTGTGTATATCAACTAACCGAAACTCAGGTTGTAAATTAAAGCCATTTAAAAGGCAAACTGAAGACAAAAATGTAACTTAAGCTGTCTTTTGTAAACTGCAACTTCCAAGTTGTGTTTTGCAGCTCTAGTAGGATCCAAAAGAATTTAACATGCTGTTTTTGTTATTTTTTTTCCTTCTCTTTTTCACATTTAATTTTTGTGTTTCTTTGCTAACTACATAAAATAGGTCTCTCATCATCAACAGCTCTCCTAGGAGAAATCATGTAAGTTTGACGAGGTGTTGAGTATTATTTTCCATGTTACTTTTCTATATTTACCTGGTCTAACACTCTTAGCCATGTAGTTTTTCTTCCATCTTTTTAGGTCATTTGTTTTCACCTGGTAATCAGGGTATACTAAGGAAAATGGCCCTAGATCAAGGTGAACTGTGCCTACATATAAAATTATCATAATTTGAGGGTTTAGAATGGCAAACATGTTATACCAAAACTAACCAGGGATTCAAAAATGAACACCATCTTAAAGACACACTTATCCGAGCTCACAACATAATCTACAACAGAAGTTTACTGAATACCACGCTAGCTGAAAGGAACAAACACACACTTCATGTGGTCAGAGCAGCTGAAATGGCCTTTACAGTAGTTTTGACTTCTTGACTTTGATTTAGAAGGGGATTGCTATTAGGATTTTCACACTGTTCATCTACCTTTAGGGAAGTGGTGTGTTCTTGAGGATTTTTGTTCTCTTTGGCAAATCCTGATGCAACACACTCTGCAGAAGGCTGAAATGGCCTCTCCAAATGAACAATTTGTTTCCCTGCTTCAGCTTCTTGTTCATGCAGCAATCTCTCCACTTCCACCTCAAGCTCCAAAGTCTCCTCATCAGCTTGTACATCCAGTTGGTGCATCAATTCCTCCAACTTCTTGGCCTTGCGGAGTTCATTCTGTTGTATAATTGTACAGAGGTGTTCAGTGAGTTGCTCTTTAATCTCAGTCTTGCGCTGCAGATCTAGCTTTGCTGTAACATACTCTGCTTCGGCCCTGTCAAAGCGCTTCCTGTAGAGACAGGCACAAAGATTGGTCCATTGGTTTGCCACTAAAGAAGATATTCAAAGGAGGGCCTAGAAAGAATAATTAAACTCCAGAATTGGAAAAAAAAAAAAAGTACAATGAAGATATGGATGGTGATATTTTATGCACACCTGTCCTGCATATCAGACAAACAAGGCTGTTGATATTGAAACTTTCACAACATCCACGTTTAGACTTTCCTAATGTTAACAACATTCTTCTGCACTGATTTCCTCTTTCTGAAGCTGTGCTTGAATGAAAGCCGGCTGAGAGGTTAATTCAGTGTTCATGAGCTAGGTCTGGTTAGGGAGAGCTCTGATTTGCAGTGTTTGTCAATTTCTGTAGTATAAATATTACCACCACCAAGTTAATTTCAGGCTGTCAATGTGACATCACTGAATGCACAACTGAGAAGAGATATACAAACTCTGCTCTCATAAACCAGTGCAACCTAGCTCCAGCAGACAACTGGTCAAGATGTAGGAGTACAACAATAGGAGAAAGAAAAAAAAGAAAATCTGCATCTTTTGATTAGCAGATTAGAAAAGGAAGAATTTTGGTGAAGATCCTTTTCCTTATCCTTAATGGCAGCTGCAAGGTAAATATAAATGATGCTAGGTGAGGCAAGAAGCAAGCAGCAAGTAGAACAGAAACACTTCAGGATAGGTTTAGGAAGGGTTTCTCAATCCTGGCACTATTGACAACTTGGACCAAATCCTTCTCTGTTGTTTGGAGCCATCCTATACATTGTAGGATGTGCAGCAGCATCACACTGGCTTTCTCCCACTTCTGCTGGTAGTATCCAATACTTGTCAATAACCAAAAAGGTTTCCAGATATTACCAAAAGTCTCCTCAGGGGCAAAATGCCCCCAGTTGAGAATCTCTGGGTTAAGCTGTTCTCTCTCCATTCTGCAACAACAGATTACTGTGACTTTGGTTAGGGCATTTTATCTTCTAACATATATACAACTCTCAAAGACAGACAATGCCAATCTTAGAAGAGGTAATTCTACTGGGGAAGTCACCCTGTGATGTCTTTTTTTTCTTTTATATTAGGTTAACGCAGAAAAGAAAAATTATCATATGCTGGTTCACTGTCTTTTGCCTTTTCCATGTAATTTGTTGTGTTTTTTTTTGTTTACTTGCTTTGTTTTTTGGCCAGGAAAAGAGACTCGCCCAAATTTAATCAACTGATTATTCACTTTAATAACCACTAACGGTTGTGAAAGCCATGCTGCCTTACCTGTTACAATTGGCTACATCAACTCAACATAGTAATAAGTAATTTCTCGTACTACAGTTACAGCAAAACATACCTCCCAATGCAAGATTCTCTATCTTGAAAAGAAATATAGTGAAAAAATGAAAGGCCCTGATTTTAGAAAACCTATGGTTCAAAACCTGCCTTTCCCATTTAATGTGTATGTATCTGTTCTGGTCAAGACCTTTTTTGGATGTAAAGAACAGATACCCAGTCAAACTAGCTCAGGTGAAAAGTGGGTTTTATTGTAGGATACAAGAGGCAATCTCACAGGCAGGTCATCAGAATCAAAAGCTATTCTCTTTAATGCTTAGAAACCACAGTTTCTCTCATTTTGGCTTTCCAGTCATACAGCCCAATATGGCCACCAGCTGTGGCTCTACATCAAATTCACTCCACTCAATTTCTAAGTGTTCCAATTCTAGGGGGAGGACTCAGGTTAGTTCTGCTTGGCTCATATCAATTTAGACAGAGCTCTTATAGAGCACAGCCATGTCACGAACCACTATTTAGTCAATGGATTAAATGTTCTGCAATCGGTAGCCTATCTTTGTTCTCATCAGGTGTACCCCAAGGTCAGCATTGTACATACAAAACACAGCTAGGTTCTTAAGGAGGAAAGTGGACAACATGTGTGCAATGTCCGAAAATTCCAGTACAGTGACCCTTGGTAGTATCTTCATCTAAGTTTTGGTTTATTTGGAAAATGGCAATAATTACTATTACTTTACAGGAGTGTTAAAGATTAAGCAGGACAAGTGTCTTGCCCAGTGGCTGGTAGGCACTCAAGAAACAGAACTCTTCCTTCAGAGCACCAGAATCAAAAAACATTGTTAGTGTATCATTAAACATGTACTGTATCTAACACTGAAATTATGCAAAGTTTAAGGACCTGGTGTTTATATTTGAAAACTCATATTTATATAATGTTCATTTACTGCATTTCATTTTTTAAACTGTCATCTAGTAACTATAAGAATGAGAAAACTAATGGTTTTTCAATTACCCTCTGTGTTAAAAGAATTGTTCAGAAGGAGCTTTGGTGGACATGTGAATCCCTTATTTCCATACTCTAAA
Organism: Nyctereutes procyonoides; assembly: GCF_905146905.1. Lineage (NCBI taxonomy): Eukaryota > Metazoa > Chordata > Mammalia > Carnivora > Canidae > Nyctereutes > Nyctereutes procyonoides. The sequence goes on from NW_026575044.1 coordinate 1,015,972, forward strand.
ACATATCCTGTTTATGAATATTCTTGCATCAAGCTTAAGATTTCTGGCAACATTCTCTACAGGTATATGAATACCTTGCCCCTTCCCCCAACTCAGGCTTCCTTTCTGTGGTCTGGGGACTCCCTAGCCCAGCCAAAGTCAGTTAGTAAAGATTTACTGACTGCGCTCATGAATGCTGAATTGAAATTAAATTTGCAAATAGGTCCCTAGGTTTCCATTGATCTTTCACCCTGGATAAATCACTGCAGATTTTGCATTATGTTTATTTATTTAAAGTTCTTCTGGCCAGAAATATGCATATATATTTTTGCATAGAGTGATTTATGTTTGAAATATTGATTAATTTCACAAACTGCACTATGAGCCGGAGGGTCAGGTGGATAATACCAAATCAGAATATGATGACATATTTTGGAACAGAATAGTAAGAGCATTATATATAGCACAGTAAAATAAATTGAACTGGAAATATAATCACTGAATTGTTTTATTTTAAAGGGACATCGAGTGATTTAATGAATGTTATTTAAAGGATTCTAGAAACTGTCTCTTGGTTTTGGTATCCTGAAATTATTTGAGAACTCAATCATTAACCCTCAGCATGTCAGTAGGTTCCACTGATCCACTTTTAGTTTTCCAGTTCCTTTTCCAAGCAGTTCTATTTGTAAGGATCAACATGTCAAGGTTTTTATCATAAGAAAGGATAGAATAAAACTACATTCTGCAATTTCTATACGGGTCCATTGGATGCTTTTATAAATCTGAGATACATTGCAGGATTGTTGAGATAGGATATATTTTTCCTATATCTTGAACATTTTGCCTGGGAATTATTTCCTTATTACTCATCAATTATTCCCATTTATCCAGGGAAAAATTTAATAAGAAAACAAAGAATGATGGAATGATCTAAAGGATGATGCCACGGTGAAGTGGATGATGCCACAGTGAAGTAAATCCATCACTGTTTAGTTTCCTTACTGTGGTGTCCAAAGTATTACCTCATCTTTCAAAAAGATATAAAAAAAAGACTAGAAACATCATTTCTGTAATTTGTTCTCAGCTTTCATTGAACACAGTTCAGAATTAAGATTTTTCATTTCCTCCCCACAGTGGCAAAGTAGAGAGAGCTGACAGATAAAGGTATTTTGCAGCTATCAGACAAATCAAAAGATGATTGTTGTGGTACGCTAAAAACATGACCATCCATAGATATTTACTTCCTAGTCCCCAGAATCTGTAAATATTATCTTATGTGGCAAAATATATTAAGTTAAAGATTTTTAAATATTTTATTTATTTATTTATTTATTTATTTATTTATTTATCTATCTATCTATCTATCTATCTATTTATTTATTTATTTAATTTATGAGAGACACAGAGAGACAGAGGCAGAGACATAGGCAGAGGGAGAAGCAGGCTCCAAGCAGGAAGCTGGATGTGGGACTTGATCCCAGGACTCTGGGATCACACCCTGAGCCAAAGGCAAATGCTCAACCGCTGAGCCACCCGGTGTCCCTAAGTTAAAGATTCTGAAAGGAGTTTATTCTGAATTATTGAGTTGGACCCTAAATACAGTCACATGTATCCTTTTAAGAAAGAGGCAGAGGAAGTTTTGAGAGAGAAGAAGAGGAGGCAATGTGACTACAGAGGCACACAACTTGGTGCAGCCACAAGCCAAGGAGTGCCTACAGCCATAGAAACTTGAAGAGGCAAGGAATGGACTCTTTCCTAGAGTCTCTGAAGGAAGACTGATCACGCCAGCACCTTGATTTCAAACTCTGGCTTCCAGAAATGTAGAGAACACATTTCTGTTGTTTTAAATCACTGTTTGTAATGGCAGCCCTAGGAACCTATTACAAAGGCAGAAACAGACAGCCTAGGGTCTCAGTGGTGAAACTGATCACATGTGTGAAATCTCAAGAGCAGGAGACTTTGGAAAACACATCCTAGATGAATTTTCTCAAATTCAGAGTTAATGAATGAAAAACATATTTTTGAGGATAAAAAGGATATGTTATTCTCATAGAGTTAATAATTCCAACGGAAGAACTCGATCACAGAGTATTTTACAAGTATTTGGACCATCTTGTGTTGTAAAAGGAGGTAACTGCATTCTTTCAGCTTTTTTTATGTTGGGAGTCTAACATTACTTGATACAAGGAGGTCTGCTATGCTTACATTCTTATTAAAATTTTTAATAAAGTTGTTTCCCACAATCCCTATTATTTTTACTTCTGTAAATTATACATAAAACATTTATGTGTGTTTGTGTGCACATGTATGCATACATGTTAATGAGAATGTCTATTAAACATAGATGACAAACAACAATTATATTTTTTCCTGGTACACAAATGGTCAAAGAAAAGTTCTACACATGGCAACTCTGCTTCACAAGCTGATCTATGCAGCACACTGCAGCCTGGTAGTCACAGATGTGAACGGCAGCAGTAACTCTTTTTGGTTCAAAGTGCTGGTCTTCTTAGTGGGGTCTACCCTAGCAGTGCTCTACAGAAACCACTTTTAAAGCAAATTCTGGCCTATTCATTAACCAAGAACTTTTTGTGCAGAGAGTACTGTACCAGGTACTAAAAAACCACAATATTATTTTCATTAAAAAAAAAAAAATCAAGGAAATCTCCCAAAGAAACTGGCTGCCCTGGGGATTAGCTTACTAGTAGAAATCTAAACCACAATATTGTATCATCAATCTCTAATTTCTCAATAGCCACAGATGTAAATTTAGAAAATGATGTCTTAAAATCTTATGCATGAACAAGATACAATGCTGGTCCTAGTCACAATTGTCTACAGCTTTTCCCTAACTTCCTCAAGAGCTTAGATTTTTAAAAATAGCCTCACACATACAAAAGGATATTCACATACAACTATGTCAATATCAGTACCATGAGAAATTGCTATCTTTAGTTTGTTAAGAGACATAAAATTTTATGTAAAATTTTTTTACTATGTAAATATTACTAAAATTTCATTAAACACATTTATATATTATGGGATGTTTTCTTCTTTAACCAGTAATACCACCTAAAGCCTAAAACCATGACATTTCTTATATACTGTTTGACATACAAATGAATCCTTCTCCAGCCTCCTTTAGGACAGAATTAAAACATGAGATGATTTTTCTGTTGATGTATCCATAATTATCTGAATTATTCATATAAAGGGCTACAAAGGCATAAGAATGTTCCTCTAGTAAACTTAGGCTACAGAGATAAAATATGCTAAAAATCTAGGATTAATTTAAGCTTAATGAAATCTTGGTTACCTCCGTAATGATCTTAATAGAAATCTGGAACCTCCAGTTATCAGCTACTGATGGCATTAACTTAAGCGGTTAATTAATAAAGGCAACCCATTAAGTCTAACAGCATACGGTTAAACAATTAAAAAAAATCACAAGGGCACCACAAACCTCTTTCTTAATAAACAATGAATTAAAAACCACAATCAAGTATTTCCGCTTTATTAAATTGTTATATAAACATTCTGATGCTGTGGTTTACCCTGGACTAATGAGGCATTCTGATTGATTTCTAATGTTACAGAGATGCAAAACTGTCATTAACACGGCATTCCCTTGTGAAAAAAGACAAACCAGGATGATTAAAGCAACGCTGAAAGGACTGAAAACCCTGAAATTGGACCTAATTTTTTGCCCTTTTATCTGCTTGCAAAGTTCATGTAATTCTTTACATGTGTTAGTTCATGTTAGAAATACTCCATGATGGTTTTTTACTAAAAAAATGCCAATGGTTGAAACCAAACACATGATAGCAAACTATTATATATAGAACACAAAAAGAAAAAAAAAAAGAGAAAAAACTTCAAGCTTTCAGGACAGAGTGGTATTTTCTTCAAAATACAGGCTTTTTAAAAAAATAAACTAGATATTCTTTCTTTGATGAAAAATGAAATGAAAACTATGCTAATCTCTAAGGACCATCTTAGATAATCAAAATTTAATAGAGAATAGACATGGTGTTAGAATAACAGAATTTGGGGACAAGTCATTTAGACACTTACAGTTCCAAACATTACATAGCTGATTGTTTAGCAAGAAGGCAGGCTAAAATATAAATAAATAATGCAAGAAACACTCTAAAAGGAATATGAACAAGGGTGGGGAAAGTTAAGGAAGACTTTAAGAAGAGGAGACACCTGATTGAGTACAAAACAGGATTTAATGATATTGTTATGAGGCTTCAATGATGGTATACCCGAAAGCTTCTGGCCCAGCTAGCATTAAGTATTAGTTAATTTTGGTTCCTGGTTCAGAGGTCTCTCAACTCACCGAGCATATGAATACTCGAGGCTGGCCTGATCAATCCGGTTTCTAAGGATTCCAATGTCAGCTGACACCATGTCATCTAGAGCCTGTAACTCTTTTTGAATCCGCTTTAGTTTCAAGGCCTCTGCTTGAGTTCTTTTAGATCTAGAAAAATGAGTATAATAATAAAAGCATTTTAAAATCACTTATCTATACACAAGTAAAAAAAGCAACCTACTATATATATACAATATGATTTTAATGTATAATTTTTAGAAATTAGAAAAAAAATAGCACAAATTGAAATAAAACCAATGCTGGTAATATTTCGGTATATCTCTAAAATTGCATTTGTGCTATTTATTGTCCCTTACTATTCCAATACACAAAAGAAAAAGATAAAAAAAAACAACTAATAGTTCACTTATAGGTCTATATTCATTTCATGAGGATGAGAATAAGCACTGAAACAACAGATCTTTATTTCTTTACATGGAATATCCAACAAACCTTTCCAAATTTCTAGCTTTAAATTCTTGCTAAGCCCATTTTCATTTGTCTAATACTTAGTAGACAAAAGAACTGATGCCTACATTAATTACCATTTCTTTCTGTTTGTTTGTTTGTTTTTAAAACACCATTTTTTTTATATGTCTATTTGGTTTTAACCTTCTTAGGACTCATTTCCCCAAACTTTTACTATTTTGGTTCTTGTTTTTAGGCAGTACTACAGGTCCTCAAAATTCTTTCTGACGCTCAAAACCCCAGAATACTGTTTACTTTTTCCTGTGCTTAAAGCACATCCAACCTCAGTCGGCACACTATCTCCAAATACATGACACACTGAAGAAACAGAATAAACAAATTCAAAAGCCAACCTTTAATCTGATTTTACTTATTTCAAAATTTCATACCCATTCTCACAGGAGACTAAAACTCCCCCAGAAAATCATTATATTGCAACTTACATCCTCCTGATTTCTACTCTATTATACATTTTCCCTTGTTTTCTGCCTAAAGATAACAGTATGATGATTCCTTTACTTCAAGTACTTCACTGGCACATTTATTAATAATCTAATCAGGTTCATTTCCTTACATTTCTGCCTGTATCAATACTTTCTGTCTTCAATAAAAAACACATAAAGAACAAGTGCTGAGGGATGCCTGGGTGGCTCAGCGGTTGAGTGCCTGCCTTTGGGGCTCAGGGCGTGATCCCGGAGTCCCAGGATCGAGTCCCACATCGGGCTCCCTGCATTGAGCCTGCCTCTGTCTCTCTCTGTCTTTCATGAATAAATAAATAAAATCTTAAAAAAAGTGCTGATCCTATAATCTTTTTGTAAAATCCCCTATGAACAGCCTCCCCAAACACTCCCAAAATGAAGACTTCCAAAAATCATTCCACTTGAAGTGATTTCCAAAGTGATTTCCAAAATCATATTTCACTTTCAATAATCATGTTTTTTTTTCTTGAAACATTAAGTTCAGTAAGTTGTATATTTCCTACGTTTCATAAAACATCAAGGGGGAGCAGCTGGAGAAAAAAAAATTGCCATTTGTGAATACATATATCCTTGACAGATGAAATTCTGAATTACTCATACCTACCTGTCTGTCTCTCTAGCCCTGTCCCTTGCCCTCCCCTGACACATATGCAAGCTTCAATAACCAATAGTTTTTCCAGGCTTTTCTGGAGATCTGAAAAGAAAATGCCAAGAATGCTTGCTTGCATTTCATTCTCCTTATTCTCAATCAGTGCTTCAGCGACTGAGCTTGGTTTCCTAAGGCCACAGCACATGGTAAACTACAAACTAAAAAGGCAGAAAGAGTGGGTGAGGGTTGGCAAATGGCTCAAATATCAATGCTGCTGTTGGAAGCCAGCACAATGTAGTAAAGGAAAAGCAGCTGCTAACAAACTGACATTGGAAGGTGACAGAAAAATTGAAGTGCACATAGTATGGCAGAGTGCTCATGATGGTGACCTTGAGTCACTGATAAAAGGTTACATCATGCATCGGCGGGGGCAGGTAAATCATTCAGGAAAAATGTCCACAGAAAATACAATCAAGATTTCTGGGAGTGGAAGTCACTTATGTAGAATAAATAATCTTACTCTTCTAACCTGTCACACAGTCAAGCCCTCCCTTGTCAAAATTAAAACCTGTGTTTGTTGCTAGTGCCCTTATACTGGTCATTGCTTCCTTATTAGAATGTGTAGATGGGGGGATCCCTGGGTGGCTCAGCAATTTAGCGCCTGCCTTCGGCCCAGGGCGTGATCCTGGAGTCCTGGGATCCAGTCCCATATTGGGCCCCCTGTGTGGAGCCTGCTTCTCCCTCTGCCTGAGTCTCTGCCTCTCTCTCTCATTCTGTGTCTCTCATGAATAAATAAATAAAATCTTAAAAAAAAAAAAAAAAAGAATGTGTAGATGGTTAAAACTGAAAACACTGATGTTGATTGTGAAGTTTTAATTGCACCTGTATTCACAAATTTGGTACAATCTATGCTTACAAAGTCCTCCTTAATAAATCAACACTGGAATTTTAGTATCATTTGTAAAACATAATTTGTTTAGTTAGCCTTAGAAATAATGCCGTAGAGGGGCGCCTGGCTGGCTGAGTCAGTAGAGTAGGTGACTCTTGATCTTAGGGTTGAGTTCAAGCCCTACACTGGGCAGGGAACCTACTTTACAAAAAAATTTAAAAAAGGAATGTTGTAGAGAAAATGTCAATTTATCAAAAAACAAGGGCAAACACATATAAAACATGACAGAATTGATTGCAGGTTACAAACAACCACTCCTAATTCGGGTGCCTCACCTTTCTGCAATAGCTTTAGCCAAAAGAGCTTTCTTACGTTTATTTTTCTCTTCCATTAGCCGTTGCTCTTGTTGGAGGACTTCCCAACGAGATTTTTCTTGCCTAGGGCAAAAAAAAAAAAAAAGCAAAAATGAGTTTCTGAAGCCCTATCCTACACCTTACCAGTCTCAGTTCCCTATGTATAAAATAAAATCAACCAGATTATGTATATTTTCCTTCAAAAACCCTCTTAAAAGGAACCCATCTGCAGCTCATTATTTTGTTCTAATAGGAACAAAGATTATGATTTAAAATAAAGAAGGCTTACATAAACTGGTCCTTTGAAATCCATTATATGTGTATAATCTAGGAAGCCACAAACTGGAAGCCAGAGTACTATGGCATTTCTTAGGAGTACAAAGAAAGTTGTATAAGTTAATTATGTATTATATGCAAAATGGAGATCAAAATAAATTGGTACGTCGCTAATGTCACGTTCTATCTTTTAGAGTTTTCTATAATGAAAGTCTCTATCACTTTACACCCTTAGGACAACAAACAATGCTTATTTTACTTTTTCAATTTCTCTCAGTTCTCAAACATGAAACAGAGTGGAACACTATGAGCTAAGATCTGAATGCTGGGCTACTGAGAAACTTGAAAGATCTGAAAACAGTCTTCCATCTGTCCAATTCTGGAAGAGGTATATTGAAAATTTTCCATAAAATCAACAACTTGATGTCAACTCAACATAATGACAAAGCTATTTATTCCTATTATTGTCAATTCTTATGGCCATTGTCTCAAAATGCTCTAGTCCCAGACTCAGTAACCACTTCTAAATTTATCGTTTTCTTTTCATTCCTACAGCCTCCACTCTGGTGCTAGCACTGGTCCACTTTCAACTATCGCAGGCATCTTCTCACCAGATGCCAGAGTTCCAGCTCAGTGAGCACCCTCTCCCAAATGCGCCACAACACTGACACCTGCATTTTCCCTAAATGTTGTTTTGATCAGGGCATCTCTCCCTCAGAGGCCTTGATGATAACCAACTACACTGAACTCGATAGATAGGAACCCTCAATTTCCATATCCTTCTTCGCTTCCCTCATTCTCCACTATTCTCTGGCCTCGCTTTTGGATCTTCCAGAGAAGTGAGATGCCATCTCTGAGCACTCTTCAGGATAGAGATTTCCCTTTCCCTTTCTTATAGGCTCAGAATTCCTCTTTGTCAACAATAGTTCCTGAGATTGCATGTCTTCTATGAAAATTCTCCCGAGTACCTAAAAAAATTTATTTTCCTAACAACATTCAATCTAAATTGTCCAGCTTAATTTAAATCCACCCTCCCCAACTTGTGTCAAGTTGGCACAACTACACTGGCAAACTACACTTAAAAACACTTAACTATATGCACTCATTCAATGCTGATCTCATAATTCATATGGCTTTATTTCTCTTGTAAAAATGATTTCTTGGTTGTGAACTCAGAGCACAGAATCTGGATCAGAGAAATCATACGATACTTCGAAAGACTCAGAAAATGGAAAACAGAAACAAATGGCATCCTGATCAATCAGGAGGAAACAAATAAGAATGGATATTAAAACTAAGCTATAGAATTCACAAGTGATAGATTGGCAATTTCCAAAAGAATGTTTCTAAACTAAATTCTGGAGGTAGTTTCTAACATAAGCACATTAAATAAGAATAAAAAGAAATCTAATGATGCAGGTGAATTGTTTTATTAGTCCTCTCAATTTCAACTTTCCTTTGAGCATCCCTTCATATTGTATCTCTTCACAAATACTTTTTTCTTGGCCAATGTATATGGAGTCTGGAAAGTGAAGACTGGTTTGATTTCGGGATTAGGTGAGGACTGTGCATAAGAACTGTTTCTAGTGAGGGTAAAGGGCAGAGACTTTGGATCCGGAAAGACTTGTAAGTGAACCCCAACTCTTGTACTTATTGGCTATGTATTTGATTTGGGAATAAAGTATCTTTTCTGAGTCCAAGATTTCATCTATAAAGTGAAAATCATGAACAGGATCTGGAAGCTGCTGTGAAAACTAAGTGACATAACCCGTATAACATGCCAACACCAACTGGCTTACCATACATTTATGGGGTAGCTATTCTTTCAAAGACTATTCACTACACTTCTAGGTTAGAATTTAAAAGAGAAAAGGTTAAAACTCTATTTCTTCAAAACGTAGTGAAGGAAAAAAAAAAAGTAAAATGGAAAAAAAAATCTCATTGATATACAGACTTACTAACAATTCCACTTTCTTTTTTTCCATTTTGCAATCTGGCTCTGGGGGTAGAACCTCGGTGTTTTTGTGACTATCATGGGAATTCTCGAATCCTAGTTCCCTTGGTTGACTTTCAATACCCTGTGGTTTTCCATTACCAACAGGAGAGGTGAGTGTCAGAGGACTAGGAGGAACAGGGGGAGAAGAATGTGGTTTTGGACTATTAAAACTTGGTTTTGGTGTGGAAAGCAACTGCTCTGGAGGTACTGAGGTTGATCCCTCTTGAAGTCCAAGTTTTTGGCTCTGCTCTTGAAGGGCTTTTTCTCGTTGAAGTTGTTGTCGACTTTTCTTCACAGGAAGACGCCGCTGTGGTTCAAATGGGTCTATGTGAAAAAGAGAATGGAGCAGCAAATAATTAGGATTTCTCTAAGAAAATAAAGTATTAACATTATTAAAACTTTGACAGTAATTCTACAGGGTTTCTCCCCCCTTTTTTATCCAAAAAAGCCCAGGGAAAAATAGCCATCTTCTTGTAGCATTTTGACAGTTCTCCAATCATACTGTTAATATTTAACAAAAACTGTCCCAACTCAAATTTACCTTAAAAGAAGTCCATTTGTCTGTTGAGTTAGGCCTCAGAATAAAAAGGTTTCCTTTTCAACTTGAATTGAGAATTGCCTAAAGAATCAACTAATTTGACCAAACAAGGTACACAAATGAATTCTTGATAGGTCTTAAATTTATGATTCTATCTGCTCTCCTGAAATAAAATGGTGGTTACATTTACAAATGGGCTGCACTTTGTTTCTTAAATAATAGCAGATCTTAGGCTAATTTGATACATAGATAGATGTTATACATAAAGTATAATTGAATGAAGTCTCTTGTTTCTAAGAATGCTAGTTAACCCTCAATTGCTAGCTTTCATCTTCCAGAGCAGTGCAAGGTTGTGTTCCCCAAAGTCAATTAGCCATTAATCAATATATGCAAGCTAATTTTAATAGCAGCCTGAGCAAACCATAGAGGGAGGTAAAACAACTGGGAGAATTTTTTATAAAAAGCACTACTAAATAATTATTACCCCCATTATACTTTTTGGGTTGTCCATGCCAGTGTTAACTTTGTAAGGCAGAGTACTGGTGAATTTGACTCACATTTACACTATGTTTAATAAGATCTGTAAATGGTATTGTTTATAAAATGCCTGGGAAATGAAATTGTGGTTAACTCCTTGTAAACAAATTCAAAAAGGACTTTTAAAATTCTGCATGTTGACTTCTGAAGCAACACAAGCCTAGTATCTATTTCTCCAGAAAGAGAATTCAAAGCTCTGGAGTCATAGTTCTGGTATTGCTTTTGTCCAGCTCAGTAACTGTAGGCAAGTCAATTAATTATTCCATACCTCAGTTTCTTCATCTGTCAAACTGGCTGAACATTTTACCTACTCTATTTAACTCATGGAGTTGGTGCAAGGATTAAATGAGATAGGTAAAGAAAATGTTTTTAAAAGATAAATGTACCTCTGAAAGTAAAATGTTATTATTGTGGACTTTTGTCAGAAACACAAAGTAGCCCACTCTAAAAGTAAAATATTATTGTTGACTTTTGTCAGAAACACAAAGTAGCCCCCTTTATCTTAGGATAGGAACTCATTCTTGCCTACTGATCTTTATCCACACCATGAGAAAATAACATTGAGCCTGTTTTACTTTCCAGTTACACTCAATCAGCTGAATTAATAGTCCCTATGAAATCCAGTACTGCAGCTTCCATTCTATTTTGCATTTTCAAAGAACCTGCATATGAAATTTAAAATGCTACAATAAAGTAAAAAATAATAAACCAAACAATAAACAAATCAGGCCAATTAAAAATAGAACATATGATATAAAAACTCCTAGAACTATAAGCCATTAGAGCAAGGCTGCAAAATGCAAGATTAATATATCAAAGTCATCTATTTTCCTATGTCTCAACAATGAAGAAGCAGAGTCTGAAACTAACCTTTTGCATTAGCACTAAAAAAAAAAAAGTAATATTTAGGAATAAATCTAAGAAAGTACAAGATCTATGAAGAAAACTACAAACTCTGATAGTGAAACCAAAGAACTAAATAAATAGAGAGATATTCAATGTTCATGAATAGAAGATTCAATACTGTCAAGATGTCAATTCGTCCCAACTTGATCTATGGATTCACTGCAATCCCAATCAAAATCCCAGCCAAGATATTTTTTGCATACCGACACAATGATTCTCAAGTTTATATGGAAAGGCAAGCCTCAGAACAGCTAACATAATATTAAAGAACAAAACTGGAGAACTGGCATTATTCGACTTCAAGATTCATTATAAAGCTACAATAATCAAGACAGTGGGTATTAGTGAAAGAATAGACAAACAGACCAATGGAACAGAACAGAGAACACAGGAATATACAAAATGACCAATGAAATAGAACAAAGAACCCAGAAACAGGTTCATTCATGTACGCAGCACTGGTATATGACTGAGATAGCATGAGTTTATCACAGCAAAAGGTGGAATCATTCAGTAAATGGACTGGCTATGTAGAAAAGATAAAATCAGATACATAACTCACACCATTTAAAAACAAAACATTCTCTAAATGGATTATGGACTCAATGTCAAATCAACACTTTAAAAAATTCTTATTAGAAACACATTTCTTGGGATCCCTGGGTGGTGCAGCGGTTTGGCGCCTGCCTTTGGCCCAGGGTGCGATCCTGGAGACCCGGGATCGAATCCCACATCGGGCTCCCGGTGCATGGAGCCTGCTTCTCCCTCTGCCTGTGTCTCTGCCTCTCTCTCTCTCTCTGTGACTATCATAGATAAATAAAAATTTAAAAAAAAAACACATTTCTTTATGCAATGTTTTGAATCTGCTGTAGCTTATAATAAAAATGACTGTTAAAAACTCTTAATTGAATATGAGGATTAATATCTTATGGTAGGGTACTACCACCTCACGGTAGGGTACTAAATTCTTAAGACACAGAAATGTTGATGAATTTGATCATATTAAAATTAACTACTTTGTTATTTAAGATAAAAGTTATAAGACAAGGTACAAGCTGGGAGAAGATATTCAGAGGAGAAGATATTTGTAACATATCCAGCAAAGAACTAGGATCAGGAATAAAGAATCCACAATTTTTTTTCTTTAGACATTGGTGGCATTGTAGCAGCACTGTTTTTTTTTTTTTTATTTCTACTTTTTTAAAAAAAAATTCTATTTTTTTATTTTTTTAAAGATTCTATTTATTTATTCATGAGAGACATAGAGAGAGAGGAGGCAGAGACATAGGCAGAGGGAGAAGCAGGCTCCATGCAGGGAGCCGATGTGGGACCCGATCCCAGGACTCCAGGATCACGCCCTGGGCCCAAGGCAGACGCTCAACCGCTGAGCCACCCAGGCGTCCCTATTTCTAATTTTTAATTAAGAAACAAGTCATACATCAAATAGACATATATGTTATGACACAAATCTAACCTGTACAGATAATTTAAAAATAGTAACATTTTAACACGTAAAACATCACTACAGTAGACATAATTGCTATTTAATGATACACATGTTATCCTCTCTTTTGGAACACACAAGATAATTGTATTTATTGCTCTCCAAATCATATTACTCCCATTTAATTGCCAATACTCAATTCTCAACCTTTTTCTCCTCCTGCCATGGTGAACTCCTCCTAAATGATAGCACCAAAACACAGTGTAAAGTAATTACATGGAAAAGAATGACCTGTCATTCTATGTTAGACATGAAACTAGAAAGAAAAATATATCTTTATTATTTTAAAAAGTCGATATATTACAGCTATTTGTTACTATTGTGTAACTTGTCTTAACTTGACTTCATCATTACCAATACTTTTGAAATTCCCTATGTATTTGCCCCTTCCTGATAATATTCCCTTGCCTCTCTAGTATCCTGCATGTCCTATATCCTTTGATGTCCTATATTCCCAAAAGAACATACCTGCATTGCATGATTTTGATCTTCTACAAATTAGGTATCAAGTTGTATATATTTTTCTCAATTGCTCTTTTCATGCATCAATACTTATGAAATTTACACGTTAATACATGTGGGTATATTTCATATATTCCCATAGCTGTAGAGCAGCCCACTGGATGATTATATCACAATTTATTAATCTACTTTTTATAAAAAGATTTTATTATTTATGAGAGACACAGAGAGAGGGTCAGAGATATAGGTGGAGGGAGAAGCAGGCTCCCTGTGGAGAGCCTGATGCGGGACTTGATCCCAGGACCCCAGGATCATAACCTGAGCCAAAGGCAGATGCTCAACCACTGAGCCACCCAGGTGCCCCATATTTATCTTTTTTTAATGAACCTTTGGTTTGTTCTCAGCTCTTTAATATTAAAATACGAATGCTAAGAACATTCTTTCTTAATGTGCATATAGGTTTCTCTAGAGTAGTGTCATGCTTATTTTTGCTGGCAACCAACTCCATCTTCATGGATTACTTAATTATATTTTTAGGTTGGAGAATAGATGGAAGGAGCCTTAAAACTTAAAAATCCAGATCGTCTAGTTTTATACATGAGAAATTCCAATGCAAAAGGATTTAGAGGCAGAGCTAGGAAATCTACATGCCAATCACTGTGTTTGGCTATGAGCGTACAAAGATGCTCAGTATGGAGGTCATAGACTAGTGGTTGGGGTCTATGCTCTAACATCCCACTATGAAATGACAGGCCTTGAAGCTAACATCCTTCCAGGCCCTCTCTCTCCCAAATTGCAGAGATATTTAGAAATGTACTTCTACATAATGAATCTATAGTTTTTAGTCTATATTAATCCTCCTTTCTCTTGGCAAACTCACCTCTGCTAACACGCAATCTCTGTGAAATCTTCCCAAGCTCCACCCCAACCCCAGCACAGTCAGGTTCCTGCTAGCTCTAACACAAGCTCTTATAAACTATCTATATATACTATATTATATTATATTATATTATATTATAGTCTATCTCCTCACCAGACTATCAGCTCTTTGAAGGCAAGGATGATACCTTGTTCATCTTAGTGTGTAATACAGAAGCTGATACTTCTTTGAGTCAGACCAGAAGCAAGAACATTTGTACTCTGTACATTTGAATATGTGAACGAATTTGAGAACATCAAACTAGATGGAGTCAGTTACACGCTGTAGTATAACTTTGATGATGCAATTTATTTACTTATTATTTTTAAATTTATTATTATTTGTCTTTGATGATACAATTTTTAAAGGCCTCTGGACCAGTCAAAAATTTGTCCATCCGGGGGATCCCTGGGTGGCGCAGCGGTTTGGCGCCTGCCTTTGGCCCAGGGCGCGATCCTGGGGACCCGGGATCGAGTCCCACGTCGGGCTACCGTGCATGGAGCCTGCTTCTCCCTCTGCCTGTGCCTCTGCCTCTCTCTCTCTCTCTCTCTCTATCATAAATAAAAAAAAAATTAAAAAAAAATTTGTCCATCCGTACTCCAATCTACACTGGCCCTATGCTACTACTTTAGCTCCTTTCCCACTGGTCAGCCTTAGATTGTTTTTACACCTATGCTAATAATAATGCTAATATTTCTACACCTGTGCTTGTTTTCACAGACTTACCTGAGCAACACCCAATTTGATCACAAACTCTAATCAAAAGCATGCCAGGGCCCATTTTAATTTTCTCCCAAAGTAAAATATATAAATTACGGTACTCAGCGCGGTGTAAAGTAACGTGCACTACCAGGATCACCCATACAGAAAAGTTCATAAAGTTCCAACCACAAGCAAAGCATAGTTTATACTACCAAGAGTTTCTCGCTAAGTAGCAGCAGAATTAACTCCTTCATTAAAAGGAAAACAAAACAGTACAAGTTCCAGCGAAGGAAGCCCAACATCTTCGCTTTACAACAAAGCCCACGTGTATGATTTCACTCGTACCCTCCCAAAGACTCTTGGTTTTTCTCTCGAGAGAGTTAGAAAGAATCACAGAAGTCATCTGGCAACCAGAAGTGAATGCAAGGCTCCAGATGTATTATGAAAAGCATTGTTATCCTTTCGTGTTTATTCAGATCCCTGTGCTCCCTTCTTCCCGACCACTGTCAACGTCTATCAATTCCCCACAACTCTCACACGCCCCTCCTCCTCCTTTTACCCGACCCCAATCCTCCAGCCACTGATTTATGCAGCAATCTTCCCACTGGCGACGGCTAGGCCGTAGGCTCACTTCCTCTCCCAAGTCCCATTCCTTTCACGGGAAAAAAAAAAAAAGTCCACTCCAAATCCCCGGAACGGATTCCCGAACTTCCTTGTCTCAAAGAAGACCCCGGTCCCCTGGACCAGCCCCTCCCGCGTCGGCTCCCCAATCCAACTACCTCCGGAGCCCCTCAACCCCCTCCTCCCAGGACAGCTCCTTCCCCAAACATGGACACATTACCCTCCTTCCCGCCCCCTTCCCCCTCAAAAGCTGCAGCCCCGCCCCTTTCCCCTCAACAGACCCAAAGATTAAACCACCACCGGCACGTCCCGTTACCTTTAGTCTGCCTTAGCCGCCTCAGCTCCTCCTCAGAGAAGCCTGCCCAACCCCGCGCCATTGGCCTCGGCTGCCAGCACCCGCAGAGCGCCCAAACCTCAGAGCCCCGACTGCCAACACGACTACCCGGGCACATCCGGGTTCTTCCCCGGCCGCGGCCGAACAGCCAATCAGCGCGTCGAGCTCTGGCTGAAAGGACCCCAATCGCCCGAAGCGGGGCCCGGCCCCCTTCGGGTTGTCTCCAGCAGTGCCGGACGAGTTGCCTGAATTAATCTCGGCCACAGACACATTCTTGTCTTCTCACGTGAGTCGGCTCTACGTCCCTGGCGCCTGTTCTTGTTGTATTAATAGCTTCACGGGATAAGGGGAGAAGTGGCGATGGGGATGAGGGTGGAGCTAGACAGGCAGGAAGGAAGTGGCTACCAGTCGGTGGCGGCGAGGAGCGGACCGCCCCTCGGGTCCTGTGGGGCGTCATGGGGGCGGAGCCTCCTGGGTGCTGGGCCTGCAGGGGCGGGGCGCTCCGGGCCGGTGCGGGTCTTTTTTTGGAACTGCGCTGGGATTTTTCTGCAAATTGACTTAAGGGGATGTCCAGAGTTAGGGTTTTAGTTGTGAAGAAGCATTTCAGAGGGCCGGGGGGGTGGGTGGGGGGTATCATAAAGGGAAGGGAACAGACACGTTAACCGGCTTTCTCTGCCTAGCTAGGTCTCCCACGGAGCGTGATTGTAGGTGGTTTCCGTGATGTTTTGTGAACGATTCCCTCAGATCTGGAACTTCTCTCCTGAGGGATGCCTGTATCTCTCTACTGACAATGAGCCCTCGTCAGCTGTCGTTCAGAGAAGTCCGTGTCCAACAAGGCCGGCGCTGGGGTGCCGACACGAGGCTTTTCTCTCCCCGGAGGCCTGATTCCATCGTTCTGGTTCGACCTTGAGCACCTGTCTGCGCTTCCATTTTCCCATTTCCAGCAAGATCTCGAAAGATTAAGATGCAGAATACATATAGATCAGGACGATTTAAAAGAGACCAGTTACTCTTATTTTTCATGTTTCTCATCACCATATTGCATTGGAAAAAAAAAAAAAAAAACAAACCCAAAACGTTATTTTGGCTTACATTACAAAATCCCAAGTGTAACTTTTGGTTTTTAGTGTGCCAGTATTTTTTTTTTTTTAATTGAAAAAGTAGACTGGAAATAAAGAGTTTGGAATGAGATTTTCAGGTTAAGATAGGAGACCAGAGGTGAAGGATGTTGGGAATTCCTCTTGTAACCTTTGAACTTAAAAGTAATTTCTGAAGTTTTAAGTGTGCACAAATTCTTCATTTTAAATGTGGACTCCTTTTTCCTTTTTTTTTTTTTTAAGTGCAATTCAAAAGGATTGGCGAGATAGATCATACATTTTGGGGACATAGATTAAATGTCTTAAAAATACAAATTTTGGGGCGCCTGGGTGGCTCAGTGGTTGAGCGCCTGCCTTCGGCCCAGGGCATGATCCTGGAGACTTGGGATCGAGTCCCGCGTCAGACTCCCTGCGTGGAGCCTGCTTCTCCCTTTGTCTGTGTCTCTGCCTCTCTCTCTCTCTCTCTCTCTCTGTCTCTCATGAATAGATAAATAAAATCTTAAAAAAAAATACAGATTATCAAGCAGGTGGAGATCATTAGTACCAATGGTAATTACTTTGGTTTCCCATTTATAAGCATCGGCCATGTAGTAAAAATGAAGTACCTTGTATACCCCATGTTAAATTTTATACATAAACTTTTTTTTTTAAGCTCTGAGTGAACTTCAAGAATTACCAATAATCGTAATAGAAATGGAAATTATGGTATTTTAAAAGGTTTGCATAAGGCCTGAATGAGAACCCAAACGTGAGGTTATAGTAAAAAAATAACATCTGTATAAAATTACAATTTCCACTTTGCAAGGTTCTAACTCTTGTTTCTGTTGGCTTTCCCTCATGGTGACTGGTTTCTTCAAATGATGTGTAATGTGTTATTGGGAGCTTAGCTTCAGAGAAGTTTTTGCTTTGTGAAAGTCCCCTGTATCTTGGATTGAGAGACTCTTTGCAGAAAAACCTAGTGTATAACAGAATATTTGATGCCTACTAAGCCTTCAAAGAAATGTTAAAAGACTTAACTTTCCCAAGTTAAGTATTGAGATGAAACATTTCCATATTTTATGCATTCTGAGATTCCTTTTTACGAATTTCTGTGATGGTGAATAACATTAGACATCCATTTCTTACTTACTGCTATTTGCAGCCATGGACTCATTGGTTAGTAAATAAAAAACTAAAAGTAGGTTGAGAAGCATCAACATGCCATTTTATTTTTTATAAGCCTTAAAATAATATTTTAGCAATATTCTGCAGTTTTCAGTTTAGGGATTTTGCACATCTTCTGTCAGATTTATCCCCAAATGGTTAATAGCATGACCCATTGTAAGTAGCACTTTTGATATTCAATTTTTGTATCTTCTATATAGAAATAAAATTGATTTATGTTTGTTGGTCAGCAATGGTAAACACTAGTCATGGCAGCATTTTTTTAAGGTAGATTTCAGTGGATTTTGTACATGAATGATCATGTCTGCAAACCACAATTTTGTTTCTTTCTTTCAAATCTGCATACCATTTATTTTCTTGCCTTATTGCATTGGGTAGCTAAAGTCAGTCATGGGTGTTCCATGCCTCCATGACTGTCCCATAATAACCCTAGACAACAAGGTTTAGATGACTTCCCTAGTTGGTGATACTTTGTATGTGTTGTCATGCATTATTGCTGGGAGAATTAAGTGCGATCCATGCAATACACTAAGAAAGGACAACTGGAAATTTATATCTGATTTTTTTCTGGACTCCTCTCTAAGTGCATTTGCCTTTGTTGATTTCTTTTTTAAATCTTTCTTTTTTTAAATTTTTATTTATTTATGATAGTCACAGAGAGAGAGAGAGAGAGAGAGAGAGGCAGAGACACAGGCAGAGGGAGAAGCAGGCTCCATGCACCGGGAGCCCGATGTGGGAATCGATCCAGGGTCTCCAGGATCGCGCCCTGGGCCAAAGGCAGGCGCCAAACCGCTGCACCACCCAGGGATCCCCCCTGCTGATTTCTTTTTTAAAGAAGATGTTATTTATTTATTTGAGAGAAAGAGAGAGAGAGCAAGCACAAGCCAGGGGGAAAGGCAGGGTTAGAGGGAGAATCAGGCTCCCTATTGAACAAGAAGCCTAACTCATGGCTTAGGCTAACTCAGGACCACGGGATCACATCCTGAGCCAAAGTTAGATGCTTAATCGACTGAGCCACTCAGGTGCCCCATTGCTTTTGCTGATTTTAATCTGTATCTGTTTACTATAATAAACTATAATTGTGAGTTTATAACAGCTTTTCTGAGTTCCTTGAATCTTTCTAGTGCTGATTATCAAAACTAAGACGGGCATGGAGATCCCTAACACCTATTACTCTTTTACTGACTAGGTTTTGTGCTGATATCACTTCTGTAATTCCTGATATTGGTAATTTGTATCTTGTTTCTTTTTCTGATCACTCCCTTTGCAGGTTTACCAACTCTATTTTTCTTAAACAACCAGCTTTTGGTTTTACAGAATTTCTCTTTTTATTAGTTTAATACATTTTTTATTTCTTCTATAATCTTTACTATTTTATGCTTGCTTTGGGTTTATTTGCTCTTCTTTTTAAAGTAGAAATTGAAGTTCTTTGTTTAAAACCTTTTTTTCTAAATAAATGTTCAGTGCTATACATTTTCTTCTAAATACTGCATTAGCAGACTCCCATGAATTTTGATATATTTAGTACTTTCTTTTAATTCAAAATGTCTTTTAGGTTTTTTTTTTCATCTTTTGGTTACTGATTATTTAAAATTCTGTTGCCTAGTTTTAAATATTTGGAGATTTCTGGAGACCTCTCATTTATTTTTAATTCTGTTGTGATCAGAGAAATAGTTTGTATAATTTGAATGCTTTTATATTTAATGAGATTTGTTTTATGGCCCAGAATGCAGTCTATCTTGGGAAATGTTTTGTGTACAAATAAAATGAATGTGTATTTTACTATTGTTAGATGGAGTGTGTTAGATGGAATGTGTATTTTACTATTGTTGGATGGAGTGTTCTGTTAATATCAAGGCAATTTTGGTTGATTGTGATTTTTAAGTCCTCCATATCATTACTGGTTTTTCTACTTATTCAATTGAAAGATGAGGATTAAAGTTCACCACTGTAATTGTGAATTTGTCCATTTCTTTTTGTACTTTTGTCAGTTTTGCTTTATGTGTATTTTTTTAAGATTTTATTTATTCATTTGAGAGAGAGAGAGAGAGAGACTCAGAGAGAGCACGAGCAGAGAGGAAAGGCAGAGGGAAAATGAGAAGCAGACTCCCCACTGAGCTGGGAGCCTGACATGGGGCTGGATCCCAGGACCTGGAGATCATAACCTGAGCCAAAGGCAGACATTTAGCCATCTGAGCCACCTAGGTGCCCCACTTTATGTGTCTTGAAACCCTGTTATTAGGTGCATAAACATTTAGGATTGTATGCCATGTTGATTATTTGATCCACTTATTATAAAATCTTCCCTTCTTTTGCCTGATAATATTAGTCTGAAATCTTAGTCTGATATTAATATACTACTCTAGTATTCTTTTTTAAAAAATATTTTATTTATTTATTCATGAGAGACACAGTGAGAGGAAGAGAGAGAAGCAGGCATCCTGTGGGGAGCCCAATGTGGAACTTGATTCCAGGACCATGAGGTCATGCCCTGAGCTGAAGGCAGATGCTCAACCGCTGAGCTGCCCAGGCATCTCATACTCTAGCATTCTTTGATAAATGTTAGCTTGGTATATCTTTTCCCTTTTCTTTTTTTTTTTTTTAACTTTTAACCTATTTGTACCTTTCTTTTAGGCAGCACATAGTTGCTCTTGCTTTTCTATCTAATCTGACAATTTCTTCCTTTTAATTGATGTGTTGATACCATTTACATTTGATGTAATTATTATGTTTAGGTCTTAAACCTCTAAGCTAAACCTTAAAACAAAACAAAACATTGTAGTCTTTGCTCTCTTTTTATCTCCTATATTATACCCTTTCTGTATCTTCTTTTGTATTCCTTTTTTTAAGATTCCATTCATTTCCTTTGATAACTTATTAGCTATAACTGTTTTATTATTTCAATGGTCAGTTTGACATTCGGGTAATATAACATTTAACATATAGTATAAGAAAATTACAAATATGTATTTTTACTTCTTCACTCTTGGCCTTTATGTTATTGTTTTTGTACGTTTTACTTATATGTGTTACAAACTTCACAATTATTTTTGTTGAAATAATTATCTTTTTCAAAGATACAAATATTTACTCATATAGGTATAGTTTCTTGTACTCTTTAGTCCTTGGTGCAGATCCATATATCCATCAGGTATAATTTTCTTTCTGCTTGATTGAAAAAGTCTTTATTTTGCCTTTTATTTTTGAAAGATATTTTACTGAGTATAAAATTCTAGCTTGGCTTTTTTTTTCTTTTAATACTTTATAGATGCTGCTCAGTGTCTTCTAGCTTCTTTCCCTTATGATGAGAAATTGATTATTATCTCTTCATATATAATTTATCTTTTTATTTGTCTGCCTGTAAGATTTGTACTTTATCATGTTTTTGAGCAGTTTGAGTACAGTTCCATGGTGGACTTTTCTTCATATTTCTTGAGCTTAAGGTTATATGAGATTCTTGAAGTGTAGATTTATGGCTTTCATCAAATTAGAAATTTTTCTGGCCATTATTTCTTCAAATATATTTTTCATCTTCCCCACTCTTTGGGTGCCTCCAGTACATATTGGTTGACCGTTTGATGTTTTCCTATAGTTCACTGATGCTCTTTTCAAATTTTAATATTTTTTTTTGCTTCCTTTTGTATAATTTCTACTGCTATGTCTTCAAGTTCACTAATATTTTCTTCTCTAATTCTAATTTCTACAAATCCCATCTGGTGTGTCTTTTTCATTACAGAATTTGTAGCTTTCATCTATAGATGTTCAACTTGGGTCTTTTTTCTTAGATCTTTAATGTCTGTCCATACATTTTGAACATGTGGAATATAATAATGTCATTATTAATTATAATTAATGTCATTCATTGGTGATTCTAAAACCTGTGTTAGTTCTGAGTCAGTTTCAGTTGATTAATTTTTCCCTATTTTGACTCATATTTTTCTGCTGCTTTGCATACCTGGTAATCTTTGATTTAATTCACATTGTGAATTTTACCTTGTTGTGTATTTTGCTTGCTATTTTTGTTTTCCTATAAATATTTTTGAGCTTTGATCTGAGATGCAGTTGCTACTTGGAAATAGTTTTATCTTTTTGAGAACTGTTTTTTTTTAATATTTGTTTACTAGAGAGAGAGACAGAGCAGGTGGGGAAAGGAGCAGGGAGAGAGGGAGAATCTCAAGCAGACTCCACACTGAATGCAGAGCCTGACACAGGGCTCAATCCCACAACCCTGAGATCATGACCTGAGTCTAAATTAAGAAGAGGACACTTAACCCACAGAGCCACCCAGGTCCCCCTTTGAAAATTGTTTTTTAAATGTGTTAGATATGATCAGAGAAATGCTTAGTCAAGATTAATTACTTCCTACTACTGAGGTAAGAATCTTCTG
Organism: Nyctereutes procyonoides; assembly: GCF_905146905.1. NCBI lineage: Eukaryota > Metazoa > Chordata > Mammalia > Carnivora > Canidae > Nyctereutes > Nyctereutes procyonoides. The sequence continues at coordinate 1,038,547 of NW_026575044.1, forward strand.
AATACTTTACTAAATATCTGTGAATTGTGAGTCTGACTGCTGGCAATAGCCACTATTCCTGGTCTATGTGAGTACCGTGTACTATACTTTCTGGTGCTTTTATGTAGTTCTTTCCCTGGCCTCACATAGTTTCCTAACATGGCATGTGCTTATCACTACTCTACTGAATGCTTGAAGGGATACTCTGATGATCCCATGGGTTTTGTTTTTGTTTTGGGGGGGACTATTTTTTGCCTTTTTATTTTTTTTCAACTCTCTCCTTTCTTGTTGTCTTGCAATTTCTAACTCCCTTATTTTTCTTGTACTCTGAAATCAATCTCCTCAACTTAGGGTGTCCTGCAAGCTTTGCCTGGATCCTCCCCTCAACTCCCTTCTATAGTGTGTCCTAGAAACTCTCTCAAGGCAGTAAATTCAACATTCAGACTTGCTTCAGTTGTTTCCCATGTCTCAGGGACTGTCATTGCCTGATATACTGTGTCTTGAAAATCATTATTTCATATTTTATTTCATACTCTATTTGTTTTTGGTAGCTTTAGGAGGGAGCATAAAATCAGTCTCTGTTACTCTTGGCCAAAAGGGCAAGTCCCAGCACGTTTTAAGTGCTTTACATATACAAACTAATTAAACCTTTCAATAATATTATGGAATAGTTTCAGCTATTATTTCCATTTTGTACATGAGGAAACTGAGGCATCAAGAAATTAAATTAGTTGCCTAAACTTGCATAGCTTGTTATTAGTAGAGCTAAGCTTCAAAATCAGGCAGTATGGCTCCAAAACCTATGATCTTAACTGCCCTGCCATTTGATTTGATAGCCTTCCTCAGTTTACAAAGAACTGTGCCAAACATTTCATTAAGTTCTTATGTAACTCATACAAGCAGAATGTGAATGACTGAGTTCTTAATCCCACACTCGCATGTTATTTGCATTTTCAAAGAAGTATGCTTATTTATTCAGCAGAATCTTTAGTCAGCTAAATATTCAAAGAGAAATGAGAAATATTTCTGAAGTGTAGCAGAAACTTTTTTTTTCTTTTCTTTTCTTTTTTTTTTTTTTTTTTTTAGTCACTAGCTCTTCCAATTTCACTCTACCTTGGATTTTCTGGTTTGGTTTTCCAAGTTGGTCTTGATTTTTGCCAACTTCTCTTACCCCATGCTTTATATTGTTACAGATGACCTAAAAGTTTCCCTTTTTTTATACTTTGTACCTATGACATCAGGTACTAGGAAAGATGGTGGTTATTCGTATGCTAGAGTTTTTAAAAAATGAAGTGCTACACTTTGACATTGTCTATAGCAACATTTTTCTAGATATGTCTCCTGAGGCAAGGGAAATAAAAACAAAAATAAACTATTGGAACAACATCAAAATAAAAAGCTTCTGCATAGCAAAGGAAATAATGAACAAAACTAAAAGGCAACCTACTGGATGGGAGAAGATGTTTGCAAATGACATGTTTAATAAAGGGTTAGTATCCAAAATATATAAAGAACTGATACAACTCAATACCCCCCAAATAAAATAATCCAATTTAAAATAGGGAGAAGAGGGATTCCCTGGGTGGCGCAGTGGTTTAGCGCCTGCCTTTGGCCCAGGGTGCGATCCTGGTGACCCGGGATTGAATCCCATGTCGGGCTCCCGATGCATGGAGCCTGCTTCTCCCTCTGCCTGTGTCTCTGCCTCTCTCTCTCTCTCTATCATAAATAAATTAAAAAAAATTAAAATAGGGAGAAGATATGAACAAATATTTCTCCAAAGAAAACATCAAGATGGCCAATGGACACATGAAAAGGTGCTCAACATCACCTATCATCAGGAAATGCAAATCAAAAGTACAATGAGATCACCTCACACCTATCAGAATGGCTAAAATAAAAAACACAAGAAACAAGTGTTGGTGAGGATGTGGAGGAAAAGAAACTGTCATGCACTGTTGGTGGGAATCCAAGCTGGGGTAGCCACTGTGAAAAAGAGTATGAAAATTCCTCACAAAGTTAAAAGTAGAACTATCCTACAACCCAGTAATCACACGGCTGGATATTTACCACCACTCCCCCCACCACCAAATACAAAAACATTAATGCAGAGGGATACATGCACCCCTGTGTGTGTGTGTGTGTGTGTGTGTGTGTGTGTGTGTGAAATCTTGCCATTTTCAACAACATGGATGGAGCTAGAGAGTATAGTGCTAAGCAAAATAAGTCAGTCAGAGAAAGACGAATATCATATGATTTCACTCATGGAATTTAAGAAACAAGACAAATGAACAAATGATAAAAAGAAAGAGACAAACCAAGAAAAAATACTCTTAAATATAGAGAACAAATTGATGGTTATCAGAGGGGAAGAAGGTAGGGGTATGATGGGGATTAAGATTATACTTATGAAGAGCACTCTATAATGTATAGAATTATTGAATTACTATATGGTACCCCTGAAACTAATATAACGCTGTATGTTACCTATACTAGAATTAAAATTAAAAACTTAATTAAAATGAAGTGATATAAGTAATTTAACAGCTTGCATTTTCCTTTGGGAAGCATTCAGAGCTGTTTGATCAGCTTTCAGATTCCAATTTATTACTTTATATATATATAAGAATATTTTACTATCTCCAAGTAGCCATTAGGCAGTTAGAAGAGGTATGTGGGAAAGTATTTTCGATTTCAACTAAATAACAAGTAACTAGAACAGTGCCTGAGGTGGCAGCCCAATATTGTTGAATAAATGAATGATTGGATGGATGAATCAAGGTATGCAGGTGGCCAGTTGGAAGAACCAATGGAAACCAGACAGAGTAAAAGCATGTTGCAGACAGCATATTCACTATGAAATGAATACCTAGCACACAGGCAAATGAGTCTTGAGTACATGATGTTCTGATTTTAGGATGTCTTTTCAACTTATATTTGAATACAGTTGTGCTTTGATTTCACAACTCATCATGCTTAAAATAAATCCTATTGATTCTAAGATGATACTGGAAAACTGAGTTTCTCCTTTTCAATTTGCCATATTCACTGAAATTTTAAATATGCTTCTCAATGAAGAGACAGTCTCTTTTAATTGCCCTAGTGTTCAGATATTTTTTTAAAAAATGCAAATGCATTAACGTGAATTGCTGGGCAAAATAGCTCTCCTATTTAACAGTTTCCATCAGTCCGCAGTTTAATTACTACGTTATTCTGCCAGCTTTCTCCAGAAATAATTGACCGAATGAAGTCATTTCACTGGATATTTACAAACACTAGACTTGTAAAGGGGGTGTCTGTCAATTCCCTTTTGGCTTGGAAATTACTGAGGCCAACCTGGCACTATACAACTGCTATTTTGGGCTTAGCATATTTTCATAGTAACCAACCCAGAAAAATGATGGGAAGGAAACACAGGGAGGTAAAATGTTTGTCTTTCATACTCAGTCCTAGTTTTATAAATTGGGCTATAAGTTTACTTGAAAAATGAGAGGGTAAAGCCTTTATTTGGTCTAAGACACAAAGTGGTTGGACAATGATTTTTGTGTGTGTGTGGTGGTTAGCATATCTTGTTAAATTATGAATAGTCTGGAAGAAATTTGCCAAGTTTTGAGTATCAATAGTCAAAGCTTAACATTGGCTTCTCAATCATGGCAAAAATGAATTACCAAGGCCAGTCTGTGTATATTACTGATTTAATATTCTTTTTTTTAAATATTTTTTTTAATTTTTATTTATTTATGATAGTCACACAGAGACAGAGAGAGAGAGGCAGAGACACAGACAGAGGAAGAAGCAGGCTCCATGCTCCAGGAGCCCGACGTGGGATTTGATCCCGGGTCTCCAGGATCACGCCCTGGGCCAAAGGCAGGCGCCAAACCACTGCGCCACCCAGGGATCCCCTGATTTAATATTCTTAATAAAGTTTTTGTTTTGGGTTAAGTGATAAGATTTGCTTTTGTGGGGGTTTTTTTGTTTCTTTGTTTTTTTTTAAGATTTGATTTTGAAAGCATAACGTCAAACTAGAGATCAGACAAGACAAAGATTAGGCTGGAAATTATTTTATCTGAGGCAGCCTACAGGAAATTCCAAAAGACAAGATCAATATAAATGAAGCTTTTAAAGAACTGAAATAGAATGCCAAATTGCAGTAGTGTAGATTCAAGTTTAACTATGATAGTCCCCACTCATGGAAAAATTTGATGCAGAAACTTCAGATGGTCATCAGAAGGGATTCCAATTGTGGTAGTATTTACAATGTGATGATTTCCCAGTGGCTATTTATAGTCTGAAAATATTGAGAGATGGGAGAGTGGTTGTGAGACTATTGGGTAAGGTGCTTATTTAACCAAATAGTCAATATGATAAATGTCTTTTTTTAAAGATTTTATTTATTTATTCATGAGAAACAGAGAGAGAGAGAGAGAGAGAGAAAGAGAGAGAGGCAGAGACACGGGCAGAGGGAGAAGCAGGCTCCATGCAGGGAGTCCCATGTGGGACTCAACCCTGAGTCTCTAGAATCATGCCTTGGGCTAAAGGTGGCACTAAACTGCTGAGCCACCCAGGCAGCCCCAATATGATAAATGTCTTAAGAGGAATGCTAAGAAGTGAGATGGTTAAAGTTCATGTAATTATGAAGAGTATAGAAAGGATGCATCTAGACTTAGTTCTTATTTAGATGTACATTTTAGCCACACAGGAGGATGAATATCTCTCTCTCAAGGGTGACCTCAGAATAATTCAAAGTGCATTTTAGCCTGTCATATAATTAGTAATTTAAGTTCAACTGTCTCAATCACAACTTCTAACTTTAGTGAAATCCCATTGGGACATTTCATATTATATGGTAGCAGCAAGTTTTGCAGGACATGAAGGCTATAGTTTTGTGGGGACCCCATAAGAAAAAAAATATATAAACACACACTTATTTGGATGCCTCAAGCAAGTGGAAGACCTTTAGTAGCTTCAAGTCAATGCTTCTACTAAACACATTTTATTTCATTCATAGAGGATGAAAAGATCTTGTAAGTGAAGAGTAACTGGAATATCAGTGTGGTAGAAAGAGGAGTAGATGAGATTTAGAACCTGGGTTATAGCCTAGGTTAGTCCACACATTTTATTATTCGTTTCCTGAGTGCAGCATTATGAAAGGCATAATGGAAGTGGCTGTGAACATGACAAATCTGTTCTTCAGGAGTAAACCATTCCAAGCCCAATTTGAATTTGGGGAATAGTATATACACAACCCCCCTCCCTCCTAATAAGCTACAATAGACTTCAGTATACAAATGGCTCTGAGAGATACTACTGTTTAAAGACACACACAACAACGCACAAAGATTGACTTCATTTATCCCAGTGTTCAGCTCTTTTCTTTTTAAATGTGTGTAACACAAAGTAGTATCACCTGGAAAACATTTTGGGCAACACTGCTCTTAGGAATTATCTCTTTCAGCCTCCTTAATTGTTACAGGTGTTCTTAGTTTTCCTCTGTGGCCAAGTAGGAACTGTCATTCTTAAAGAAATTTCAGGTATTTTGGACAGGCTTGCACACTAGGACTCAATCAATGGCTCTTATTAGATAGAGCCATCCATCAAGTGGAGATTGGTGATAGGGTGTGGCTAAGTGCTTTACTGGGTTGGAGGAATCAGTCCTTCACAACCCAGGCTTGTTCTCCCTGATTCCTGAGAAGACTTTCTTGTAAGAATTTTGGCCTTCTTAAATGAGCTCTCTGCTTTGTAGTATTGCCTTCCATGCTTATGTGTAGAGGTCACTGCACTGGCGTGTGAATACCACTCAAGCAGCCTGTGTAGTGGTCACAGGGCCTAGCAAGAGGGAGACTCTCCCCCTTCTGTAGAGTATTTCTCAATGTGGAGGCCTGAAAGGAGGCCTTTTTGACAAGCATGGCTTGAAATTCAAACTTAATGTCAGAGCCACATCTTTTTAAGTTAATTACCACTTAACCAAACATTTCTGAGTTCCTTATAAATTGCTCCCCTCAGTCACTTAATCCTTTTAGTAACTCTTCTCTGAACTTTGTCCAAGTATTCTACAATTTTGGTAACAAGGACTCTGCAGGGAATGCAGTGTCCAGGTGCAGCAACCTTGCCATGGCATTTGCTGTGGTGGGAGGGGCAACAGAAAGATGATAACCACCCAATGTCCCTTAAGCTCTCATAAATGTATGGCAGCTTTCCAACAAATGGAGTTAGGCTCACAATAAATATGTAGGCAAGTAGACTGGAAATTGCCCCTTCCTTGATTCAGGTGAAAGAGAATCCAGTGCCCTGAAAAGCAAGTGGTGAATGTGTATGGGAAGTTGAAGAAATCCTTCATTTTCTATACTTGACATAATAAACGACATATAGCCATACTTGACAATAAGAAATCATTCTAGGGCAAAGGCTGAGACGGTCTTAACAGGGATATTTTGAGGAAAAGTTAAGGCCTAATCTGAAACTTACTGTTGTTCTAGCTTTTCTCAGTATTAATACCATATTTGTACATAAATAAGATCACTAAAAGAGTGTTCATTATATTTGTTTTCTCATTTTTTGATGAATCTGAAAAGAAATCTGATGAAATCTAGAAGTCACTTGAAGTCGAGTAACTTTCTCAGGGTCATACAAATGAGTAAATGGGAGAGTCAGAATTATACCCTAAGTATGGATGGTTTCAAGCCCTATACTTTTCATTTAATGCTAAACAAACAAACCAAACAAAAACACTCTCACCCTCATATCCTATTTCTAATACTGGTTGAGGAAGTTAGAAGTTAACACTTACTGACAAGTCTATTGGCCTTTAAATGTAGTTACTATATCATTTGTGTCCATAGTTGTTGTCGTTTTTTTTTAAAGATTTATTTATGTATTTACTTGAAAGAGAGTGAGGGCACAGAGAGAGAGGGAGAAGCAGCCTCCCCTCTCAGCAGGGAGCCTAATGAGGGGGCTCGATCCCAGGACCTGGAGATCACAACCTAAGAAGTCAGACACTTAACTGACTGAGCCACCCAGGTACCACTGTGTCCATAGCTTTTTTTATCTTGTACTCATTAGTTCACTTTTTTGGAGATAACTTTCTTTTACACCAAAAAAATGAAATTCCAAAGACATAAGCATCTGGTACTACGGTAAAAGTAAGTTATGCCAAAGTTTGTTGGGGTTTTGGGAGACCCTAACAAGGATACCGGGTGAAAGATTGTTAAGGTTGAAGTGCAAAAGTCAATAAAATTTGTGGAAAAAACAGGGTACTCTTATTTCTTGATATTTGGGGCATTTAAACAAGTATTTAACAATCTAAGGCTAATTAAACATATGTATAATGGACCACCCTAAGAAATACATAAATTACTCATGCAGGAAACTACATATCTCTGTGGCAAACTAATGTTTGAACCGTATTTAAAATGCATAAATATTGCTATAAAACAAAACTGGGCAAGGAGAACCATACCAGAAGGAGTATAGTATTTAATGACAAATATGCATATTACTGTAGCATTTTAAAGATACTTTTTATAATCATGAAAGCTTAAGATTTCAACCGAAGTGCCATTATTTCTCACAACCCTGGAAGATTGCTTGCTATTAAGATTCTCAATTCACCATTTCTGATGGGGGTGTGGAGTGGTAGGGGGCACTGGTCACATGCTCTCAATATCAGATTGGGCTTTTGTTCTAAACATGTTCTAGTGTAGATTTTTGCCTGACCACTGCAGGGTTATTGTTTCATTAAGGAACCACTAATCAAGTGAGGATTTTTAGGGGATAGACTACTACATGGAATCCAGGACTATCCTTTCCTTCTCAGATCTAACAAATCTTTGTATCAGCCCTATCCGACTTTGGAGGCTGGGTTCTGGAGATCTTTGAACACAGCTGGACTCTCAGGTAGTTTGGTCTTTGGGGGCTGATATACTTAAAATAACTTTGAATAGTTAAATCTGACCACGTGTGAAATGGCAGTTGCCTTTTAATTTTAATGGAATATTTTAGAGCATTTTTATGGGAAAGCTCTTAAAGTTCGTTTTTTCACTATCTTAATGAAAGGGGAAAATGTGTTGCTGTTGCTGTTATTTTTTATAATAAATTTAAAGCAGTTCCTGCAAATCTTAACAAGTAGAATCAAATATTTAATGCTTTTGGCAAAACCCCTTTATAAAATTTCCAGAACAAAATAAAATATTCTGAATTTAAGCTTCTTTGAATAAAACAGACTGAATTTTGAAGAGTACTTACATCATGTATCAATATTTCCAAGTTAATTTAGTATATGGAATCAAATCACATCATTACTACAGCAGTTACCGTTACATCTGAAAAGATTTTTTTTCAGATTTTTAAACCAGAAAAGAAAGTTATATTCACAAATATGATAATTCAGATAGAAATACATTTGTTTGTTTTTTTTACACAGCATATTTCTTCTATACATGTAAATCAGGGTATCTTATACCAGCTTTTTGCATTGTAAAAGCTGCACCGTTAAGTTTGGAACTGTACAAAGGCTGATTGTTTTGGAAAAGAGGTAGTGATGAGCTGGTAATTTTTAGCAAAGGCTCTCCAGGAAAAAAAAAAAACACGAATCAAGAACCACCTTGATTCGATGGTTCCTAATAGTGTAAATATGAAATGTGGAGGTAAGAAGACATGTGTAAATCATCTCTTAGCAATTGATGACAGCCTGCATGATGAATTCCTTTATATTTTCTAAACATGCAGCATGGAAGCCATCAGTTATAAAAGCCTAAGTTAATGGGAAAAATTGGCTTACCTGGGTAAGATGGACTAATATGGTTACTCTGGGTATAGACCACCTGGGAAGGTTTCAACAGGATTTAGTCATTTTTCAGAGGGAGCATTTTGAGAAAAGAGTATTTTATATAAATTAAATGATACATTAGGTTCTCTTGAGTACTCAGCCTCTTTGTGAAACATGTTGTTGTGTTTGGTGGTATTATTGGCCATTTTCAATTCTGTGTAATTTTCTATTCTGTGAATTTACTTATCCATTACGTTTGGTGGTCATTTAATATAGTAGACATTTGAGAAATTTTCACTGTGCTGCCATGGATGCTCTTGTTTAGATCTTTTGTGAATATCTATATTTGCACTTTTGATGGCTTAAGTGTGGGGTAATAGGATATATACCTTTGGCTTTAGCATATCTAACCTGTATTATTCTATTACTTTGTGACAAATTACCTCAAAATTAGTGGTTTAAAATAAAACTTATGTCACAGTTTCTGGGAGTCAGGAATCTGCATAGCTTACTGAAATGCAATCAAAGTTGGTCAGGTTTGTAGTTACTTCAAGGCTTGAGTACATTCACTGATTAAGAATCTAGAAACCTCAGTAGGTAGCAATGAGGAATTTGCCATGCTAATTCTGTTTAAGTTTCAGAATTAGGTACATAACTACTTGGTAACTATCTCTCGTTCTTCTCTGTCTGTCCTAGTTATAAACTTTAGTAGCTATAGTACTGTATATCTAAATATGTGGTCTGACAAAACAAAAGGAAATACAAAAAGTCAAAAATAATTTTTTATTTATGTTATTCATAAAGAATCTGAATGTTCTGCTCTGAATGAGCTTTGAGCTGAATTGTTCAAAATTATCATCATTTGTATGACAGAATGCTAATATAGTTCTGGGAAATACGTCTTCTAGGGAAATATTTTATTAAAATAATTATAGCTAATGCTTGTTGCGGTAGTCTCTATTCTGAGAGATTCTTCTTATCCACATCCACCCACCCCGCATTTTACAGATAAGAAAACCGAACACAAAGTGTTGCAGTCACTTGTCCAAGTTTGCCACACCTGCTAACTGGGATTAGTCCAGGCAGTCTGCCTCACAGGTTTGTGCTCTCAGTCAACACACACAACTCATATGTTGCTTTTGCTTTGAAAGAAGCCTACTCTTTACCCTAGTTAGCTGATTGCTTTGAATGTTCATCTTTGAAGTAATTTAATTTACATAAGGTTATTTCCACCTATGTGGTTAAGAGATATAGTGAAGCTATCACTGATTTTCAGAGAATAGGCAGTTTGAAAACCATCTTAAGGTTAGGACAGTTCTGAGCTAGGTAATCTTTGGATTACATTAATAAGATGGATATTAAATAGTAATGTGGCAAAATCATATGTACCCTTGCCTTTAGTTAATTGAAATCATCTATCAAACTGTAAATGTATATACTTTCTATCCCTCCTTATTCACATATATATCACCTTAAATTCAACATATATATGTGAATATGTACCTATACACATGTGCAAATATATATATATGTCATATATGTATGAATTTTTTAAAGAAGTAAGGAAATCTAAATTAAGGGAACATAATAATAGGAAAAACAAAATGGAGCCAAGAATGAGGATAGGACACGGAAACAATGTTTCAAGGTCTTATATTTTCAAGAGCTGCATCACAATTTTGGGTCTGAAATTTTTTGGACCAAAACAGAGGAGGGAAATAATATGGGGTGTTCATGTTATGCCAATTTAAAAATATTTTTATGCATTTATAATCACATAGTGATAACAACTTTACTATTAACATCCAGAGTTAATCAGAATCTATGAATCTCCTCCATCTCCCAGAATCTGCACATCGTTTAGCATACTTTTTTAAGACCACACCATCAATTTATATTTTTAGACCTTTTGGAATCCTTTTGATTGATTGGGTGTATTTGCATATTCTCTTATCATTGTGTTTTTGATTCCTGGTTTTCCTGATTCCTCAGGAATAATTTCTTAGCAATTGAGTTAATTTTAGAGTCAATTATCAATTCCTATTCAAACTTAACTGCAGGCTTTATCTGTGCTTACAATTTTTTTCTTATATCATCTTCTTTCTTGAATTCAGTTTTTATTTTGTTATAGTACATTATTTCGTATTTTTTCAGAAAGGCTATAGGTGTTCAGCTCAGACTTTGCATACTATAATTTGCCCTGGTTTTAATTTTTAAAAATTTTTAAATCTCCTCTAGTTTTTAAAGTATAGTTTAATTTTGTATGTAAATTCTAATTGTCTCTTGCTAGAGTATTGTTCTGTTGTCTTCTAGCATCTATTGTAGGTGAGAGGTCTGATGCTGTTTTAATTTTTCTGTCCACTTGGTTATACCCTATCTCTTTCATAGTCTATTACAACTTCTACTTAATGTCTAGATGTTATTGCTTGCACTACTGCTGATGGGTTCTTTCAATATGAAGAGACTTCATCTGGCAGAAACTTTGCTTCTGCTCTTGTTTTTGCTACTTATTTGATTTTTTCCTTCTATTTTTTATTTTCTTTCTTGAATGCCTACCAGATGGATGGCAGAACTTTTAGATAAATATATCTCATCTTTTCTCTAACTTTATATATAAATATAAAATATATATGTATAAAGTATATTTAATATATATATTTAAATATTGTATTTATTTATTCATGAGAGACACAGAGAGAAGCAGAGACATAGGCAGAGGGAGAAGCAGGCTTCCTGCAGGAAGCCCAATGTGGAACTTGATCTCAGGATCCAGGGACCTGAGCCAAAGGCAGAGACTCAACCACTGAGCCACCCGGTCCCCCCCTCATCTTTTTAATCTCTTTTTTCTTCTCACTGAATTCTGATAGGATTTTTCTGCTTACCCCTCCCTCTCACTATTTTAATCTGAAGTCTCATTCATTCTGCAGTCCAGCCCATATTTCAATAATCTTGATGATTTCCAAAAACTCTGTTTCTTTTTCACTGCATGCTGTTTTGAAAGTTTTTTTTTTATTTACTATCTTTTCCTTTTGAAACTACCTGTAATTACAAATTGATTCTTTCCAATTCCCTATATTTTTATTCCTCAGGAATTAGTGTTTTGTTGAATATTGTGCTTTTTGAAACATTTGGTTGACCTCAAGTAGTTGAGATTTGGTTGCCTATATATATCTAAAGATGAGTCTATCATCAAAGATTGTTAACTTGAAGACCATAGAGCAATAAGGATAGAATTCAGGATGTTCATGCATTTATATGGGGAAAATGATCTTATTTCACTGGCTTAAAAATGAAATTTAGCAATTACCTCAATTATGAATGTAGGCAAAAACTATAGGAGTATTAGCAGTATCACAGACATTTCATATCACATTAGTTTGTAAGCATGGATGATAATCTTTGCTGCTTCAAAACTTTAATAGTGTTTGTCCTACTGCTAGATCTTGTCATTTTATGTACTAATAAATAAGCAAGTATATTTTTATATTATAATTTAAAAAAATATTTTGAGGGATGCCTGGGTGGCTCAGCAGTTGAGTGTCTGCAGTAGGCTCAGGGCATGATCCCGGAGTTCTGGGATCAGGTCCTGCATTGGGCTCCTGCAGGGAGCCTGCTTCTCCCTCTGCCTGTGTCTCTGCCTCTCTCTGTGTCTCTCATGAATAAATAAATAAATCTTTTAAAAAATACATTTTATACTTTCATTTTGATGTAATTGGTTTCCTTTATAATTCTATACATTTTAAAAATATCATACATTTCAAAACATTATTCTGAGAAGGGCTCCATGGGTTTCATTAGACAAAGAAGTTCACATGGCACAAAAGACACTAAAAACCCCAGGCTAGGCTGATCACTTTGATTGCTGGAACACAGTTCATCAGCCTAGGGAATACTTGTCCCTTGCTAATTAGTATAGGAACCCTGACTCTGTTGGTTCTGCAAAGGAGAGGTTTTGACAGGCTTGGGTGTAGGAAGTACTTGTTTTCTTCTATGAGATCTCCTAACCCTTACAGTAGTGAGGGGCACATACTTCCCCCACAGTCCATTCTCTCCATGATGGATTAGAACTCCCATTTTTATAGGAGACCAGTATTTGTGCTTTCTGCTTAGGGCAACACCAAAATGGCTCTGTCTGTGGAGGTGGGTTCAGCTATTCTGCTGCCCATTCAGTGTCCATTCCTCTTGGCCCCTGTTGTCTCTGATTCACAGATTTAATCTATGATTCTAGTAGGTAAACTCAGATTTTCAGGAAATTGTCTCCTTCATTTGTATGGAATTAAGATGTGTGTGTGCGTGTGTGTGTCCTTTGAGATTTGCAGTCAATCTGATTTCATCTACCAGAAAATTCTTTCTATTCATGGACACTGATCATATCCTTCTTGAAATTTTAGGCTTACTGTGGATTTATTTAGACTTTTATGCTTTCTTCAATTTGGTGGAGGTAGAATAGAGGAACAATTATATTTAGCTGCTTTCTTGAATCAGAAATCTTGTCTTCTTTATATTGGCTTAAGTAAGGATTTAGACTATATAGCAGTGGTATTCAAACCTCAAACTTGCAGACCTCTTTTAAAGCAAAGCCAGAGTTTTTGCAGACTTATAGCTAGAGTTTACTGACTTAGCTTTAGAAACACTGTTGTACTTCAGATATCTACTGGATTTGTACTTTTTTTTAAGTTACTTGTAAATAGGGCAATGATTATTCTATAGTTATTTCCTTTGACCCAGCATACCTCTCATCTAGAGGTTTCTGTGGTCTGTGTAGTTAAAATCATATTCTTTGGTGAGACACTCATATCAGGCATTTATAACTGTGCTTTGGTTGCTGCTTGAAAACAAATTTAGTAAAATTTAATTTGTGCTTTTATCTTGGTTATACTTTTGCCTGTTATTCAGGTGTCTCCTATGTTGGAATATCCGTATAGATCCAGGGCAAGTCACACTTTCAAGTCACAACAGGAAAATTCTGTATGCTAGATTTTCCCATATCAGAAAAATCCAAGTAATTTGACATTGACACAAACATTTAGAAGTATTTCAGTTTGTACCAAATTACTTAATTTATCATCACTTAAATTTGAAGATTGAAGACATGGTCCCTGCCTATATTTTTAGCTTATTAAGTAAAGTTTTACTTCTTGAAATTATTTAACTTTCATTTTAGAATTAACTTATAATGTAGATTCTTCTTAATTTCAGTTTTTAAATGATCTCAGAATGCTTTAAATAGTCAAGAAGAAGAATTTTGATAGGAAGAAGAGAGAATTGAAAAAATCATGCCGCCTCCCCTAGTTTTTTAAGTCTAAAACTCAAAATCTCAAAATATTAGTTCCATCTCAGGTTGTAGTTAAACAAAAGAGTTTTAAGAGCTGGCTCCCTAAATAAACAATGCAAACATTGGTAATATGGAGCTGAGTTTATTGCTTGGTGTGGTGGGGGAAATAAGCACCAACTCACAGAAGGGGAAAGGTAAGGTCAGAATTTATTGAGGATTGGAAGTTTAGCTTAAATCTGATCTTTTGCTGTGGGGAATTGATTAGAATTGGGTAAGAAGTCCAGGATTGGCAGAAAGGTCAAGGGGAAGATTTTGAGACAAGGGATTCAAAGACTCCAAGAGCATACCTATCAGTCAATACTTTCCAATGAAGAATTGTTGAGTCTTTTGGGAAATTCCTGTAATGAACATTCACACCATTTTCTTGATTGGGTAGGACAGTCTTGGAAAAGTAAGAAAAAAAAAAGTTAATAGAGACAGTGGAATAGAAAAATCACATGAATGTAGGCAGTAAGGTGTGGTTTCCTTTCTCAGTGCCCAGACTGATGTGTGGGTAGATGATTTTACTTCTCAAGATTCTCAAGATTTATCTGGATTGTGTAACCTTGCATTTGCTCTGCAGTCGGATCTCACTGAGATCCTAATTCCCTGCTCCTCCTCACTGGAAGATGGTAGAATAAAATCTCACCTCAAGCAGGAATACTGATTGTGTAACTGGCATATTCTGAAGTCTTTGGATCATGACAGATATAGTGTGATGCTCTAAAGTTCGGATGCAGGAGACAGAAGACCTGCGAGTCAGTTACTCCAGTCCCCAGCGTGGGCAGAGACAGGATATGTGGGCTACCAGCCTCACACAGTGTGACTTTGTAGGCAACAAGAGGGCTTTAGGTACGGACAAACAAGGGCCTAGAGGTGGATAATTTATAAGTAGTTTTTTTCCAGAGCGACCAGTGAGATTATCAGGACAGGATTAAAAACAAAGACTCTTCCAGGGTGGGTTTCAATGATCTTTTCAGTGTAGATGGCTTTTTAGAGGCCTCCAGCTGCACCTTAAAACAGCTGTCACAATGTAAGACAAATAAGTCTCTCCTGTGACAAATATATTCTATTCTTCTTCTCCCTCCAAACATATCACCTTCCTACCTGTATAGGAAAGATCAAAATTTCCATTTTATTAAAATTTGCACTGAGGCTTCTGTTAATGTATCCTTTTCTATCATTAAGGTACTTCAAAAGGTACATGATACCCAAAGTACCAGAGCACACATCAAATTGTTTAGTGCCTATGTATTGAACTGAAAGAAAAAAAAAAAGAGGATGAGTAAGAGGAAAAAATACCAATTTCAAAATCTTATTTCAGTGATGCTCAAAGGATCTCTCTTGCTTTCACAAGTTTCATAGCAAGATAGGGTCCTTTCTTTCTTGTAGCTTCGAGTAACTTTCCTGCCAACCGCCCATCTAACCTCTGTCACTAGAAAGCTATGTGCTGGCAAACTGGCCTCAACAGTTCAAGGTTGGAGAACCCCAGCCAACGCCCGAGGGTGGGACAGAACCCAGGCGCCAAGCAGTATCCCCGGGCTGCTAATTTGCTGGACACACAGAGCCCTGTTCTGTAACCTCCCCCTAGGTTGTGGGTGAGTGGAACCCATTAACATTTAAAAATATTTGCAGAAATCAGAGGGGGGGATAAGGTATTTCTGGAGGGCCAGTACTCAGTGCACTTTCATGCGTGCCAAAGTTTGCTGGCACGGCTCAGCCTGTGATAGAGAACATCTGGGCGACTGCTGCTGTAGCATATAGTGGGGTGGAGGGCAGGGAACAAAGGGGGCTTGTGAGAGCATGTTCGAGGGGGGAAATGCTCGGTGCAAAGGCGGCCTTACTTAATGCCTATCCCAGGCTCAGCTGGGGGAGGGGATTGAGGACAGGCATGGAAGGTTTTGCCCTTCTGTTGCCTCGATAATGAATGCTGGAGACAGAAGCAACATTGCACTGGCTAGTAGGGCTGCAGAGATCTTTGTTTCCACTGCCCGACAGACATGTGTCTAAATGTGAAGATGCAGCCAACAACAATCACCCCCATTAGCCTCCTAACTGCTGCTCCTTCTCTTGGAGCCACATGGTTGGGGGGCAAGGGAGCAGGAGGTAGATTGGAGGGGAGGGAGGGTTGCTAGAACATTTCCAGGCCAGACAGATTGTCATTGTTTCCCCTATTGCCAGTCCCATCCATATGGAAACAAGATAAAATAAGTTGCATATCATGAATAGGTATATTTCAAACACAAAAGTGCTTTTATTAACTGAAGGTTAAGGTCAGTCTGTTGAAAATCTGTCATTTGTGAGTAGAATTTTGTATTGGATTCTGATTTATGCATGCCACACCTTACTGAGCATGCATATCTATGTAAGAAAAATCCATGTTTAGGCATTTATTAAGTCACAGGAGGCTTGAATTGCTGATATATGATAGGAACCACTACAGTTCTTTATAAGAATGAAAAAACTCCTACCTCCTTTACCAGTCAGATATGGTTTGGATACAAGCTGGTCTAGTTGTTCCAATAAATGTGATGTATATACTTCATTTACAAAGTCCTCCCTGTCTGTACCCCTTGCGCTCTTGGTCATTGCTACCTTTAATGCTCAGTTCTAAAAAAAGAGTCCCACATTTTTAATATTGCTAAGAGCTCTCTGTTCTGTGGATTCATCTGACAACCTAGACAAAACACTTAAAAGTGCTACGGGTTTTGTGATGGCAGGGATGCCAATACTAGTTGGCTTAAGGGTGCCAAGTTTCTGGAATCTTCACAGTCCATTCATTTAACAAATATTTATCAAGTGTCTACTGTAATGGACTCTAGGGTTATAATATTCAACAATATAGTCCCTCCTTTCCAATGCTGGGAGCCCCAAATAATATACTTGATACTCTAAATAGTGATTTCTGATAAAACTTTATTCAATTTCCCTTATTGCTCTGATGACTTTTATTGTATGATATTGGCCTCTACTATTTAGATTGTTCACAATATTTTTAGATTTACACTACTAAGATCACCTGTTCTGCTGTTCAAAAATGGCTACTAAATTGAGGCTAGTCTGTGATTTTGAATTCTAAGTGATCTGATATCCATGACTTGTCTGTCTGTCTCCCTAACTTTAGTCTAAAATAGACCAATTAGTGTCTTAAGAGGTTTGGCTTTGGCAAAAAGTAGTTGAAAACTATTGTTAGTCCTAGGTTTGTTTAGAATTTGAGTTTACTTCAATTATTTATGTTAGGAATTATGTTCTGCTACTCATAGTTTCACATTTCTGATGGCTTATTAATATTTTAAGATTTTCTTTTACCCTTAATTTTTTTTCTGAGACTTTCCCCTCTCCTTCTCCTTCCTTTTCCAAGCAATAAATCAGATCCATTAAGTGGCAGATTTATTCCAGTTATTCCAAGAGAAACCATTTTTCAAACTAAAATCATGAACAGTTACTTCAAATCCTATCAGGTATTCTCTCTCTGAAATATAATTATCATAAACTATAAATTCCCTTATCTCAGAAGTGATAGGCATCTGATGTTATGTGGAAATAGAATCTATAACTCGAACTACAAAACAATGATCTTGGCTAATTTTTAGTCTGATAGAAGCTACTAGAAAAAAATGCATATTAACACCAAATTTTGCCTCTATCCTTGCACAACTATGTATCTGTTTATAAGAAACTGTACCCTAAGTGAGTAACTTCACTCCCTTTTGAGGTTAACTGACATCTCTATGCAATTATTGCCTGTTGTATATAATGGATATTCAACTGTTAAATAGAACTTACATTCTTGAAATCAAGACATCTTAAGGATTGAGAAAATAAAATATTACACTTAGTATATCAGTGACGTAGAAGTTGACACCAAAATCCTGAAAATACTATAAAATGTATCCAGCCCATATTATATTAATTGAGAACAAACCAATATATAGAAGGTTTCATCCCTAAAATTTTAGGCCCCTTTTGTATTATATGGAGACTCAAATGCCTGAAATGATTCATTAGGTTCCAAAGAAAATGTAGAAATCATCATTAGGCCCAAGAGTGATTCTCTGCATTCACTATTCTGAAGCAGATAACTGAGTCTTGACTAAAGCCTTAGGAGATTCTACTGTGATTTTGTTTCTTTCACCAAGCTAACTACAGTGAGTCCTTTGAAATTAATCCTCCATTTAAGAGTAGTGCTAGTGGTATAGGTCCATGTCATAATTTCTTCCTTCATCTGTATCCAATCACCAACAGCATCTAATATTTGATGTCTATTCCCTTTGTTCAGTCAGTTGGCTCATATCAACCTGTTTTAGCTCAGAAGGTGCTGAAGTGACAAAAACATCCAGTGGTCAGTCTTACAAACGCAATGGCTTATTCAAATTGCACATGGTTAGACAGTTGGTTTTCAAAGAGGTATTCTGAGTTTGATGTCAAGGGCCCGCTGCCCATGAAACATCTCAGGAGTTCAGGCCACCTTACATGGTTGTCCATTAGTCCAAAGCTGTCCACTGAGATAACACTTCTGCATACAGCAGAAGAGTTTGGAGTTGCCCATCTGGACGTGATGGGGAGGATCGACTCAGCTGCTACAGATGATCCAAAAAGCTCTATGTTTTTCATGACTCATTTTATACCCTAATTGTAGTCCATCTCTGGATGAGCTCAACTGTCTTGCCAGCACTTTATCTGCACAGCGGCCCTGTTCTGCAGCTTCAGCCAGTAAACACTGTCTTTAAGTATCCTTCATGTAAGGAGATGTAACACATTTATTGAGCTGCTTAGGCATTTCTCCTACACAACTCTACAAATAACCTCCACTTCTGTCTGAGATCTGAGCTCTTTATTTACTATCTGCTTGGCCTTGAGCCCATCCTTATTCTACTGCATTATCACTGGCCCCTGAGCAAGACCCAAAGTGTCATAACCCACACAGCAGTCACCCACAACCTACTACTGGCAAAATTCAGTCATCTCTAGCACGCTTATTTCCTCTTTAATGTGAACACAGCAGTTTTTCAAGTATCAGCTGATGATTTTGACAATATAAATATGTACTCATAATCATGAACTGTCATTAATAACTTCCCTGAAACATTCAGAAACTCAGCAGCAGATATGATATCAGAATTCACCGGATCTGTCAGCCTCTCCCTCTGGGCCTGGGTCCTCCGCTGGCGCCCACCGGAGCCTGTTCGGGTCCACTGACCAGAGTCCGCGATTTCTCAGCTCTGAGCCGGTCCGGACTGCCCCATCCCAGCTTTCTACCCTTTGAAAACACCAAGAATAATGTCCCCGCATCAGTTTTTACTAGAGCCAATCACCTGTCATGCCTGGAACGGGGAACGTACCCAGATTGCTCTTAGCCCCAATAATCATGAAGTCCACATCTATAAGAAGAATGGGAGCCAGTGGGTAAAAGCTCATGAACTCAAGGAGCACAACAGACACATCACAGGTATCGACTGGGCTCCCCAGGGTGACCATATCGTCACTTGTGGTGCAGACCACAATGCCTATGTCTGGAGTCAGAAAGATGGTGTCTGGAAGCCAACCCTGGTGATCCTGAGAATTAATTGTCCAGCGACTTTTGTCAAGTGGTCCCCGCTAGAGAACAAGTTTGCTGTGGGACGTGGAACATGACTCATTTCTGTTTGTTACTTCGAGTCTGAAAATGACTGGTGGGTAAGCAAGCACATTAAAAAGCCAAATCGGGGCATCCCTGGGTGGCTCAACCGCTGCCTTTGGCCGGGGGCGGGGTCCTGGGAGTCCTGGGATTTACTGAAAAGTAAATTTTTCCTCATCTTAAATGTATGCTAGAAGATTCTTTTTTTCAAATAAAAATCTAACTAGAGCTGTGAACTCCTTGGAGTCTAGATAACTAATTAGTTCCCAATTTAGAACTCCTGGGGATTCTGATCTAGCCTAGGTTATAGGATGGGTTCAAGCAACTATATTTTTATAACAGACCATCAAGCACAGTAAGGGTTGAAAATGACAGTTAGGTTGTCGTATTTAGAGAGTAGAGGCTAGCAGAGGGCTGAAGAAACTAAAACATAAAATCCAATTTGGTTCCATTTAGGGAAGACAATTTAGCCAATTTCAATTGTCACTTTAAAAAATCCATGACTAATGCAATATGAAATAAGTTAATCACTGGGAGAATCACAGAACTCCTGAGCTATGCCTACCTATTACAATAAGTAAAAAGTAGGGGATCCCTGGGTGGCTCAGTGGTTTAACACCTGCCTTCAGCCCAGGGCATGATCCTGGAGTCCCAGGACGAGTCCCACGTCCCACATCGGGCTCCCTGCATGGGGCCTACTTCTCCCTCTGCCTGTGTCTCTGCCTCTCTCTCTCTCTCTCTCTCTCTCTCCCTTGAATAAATAAATAAAATCTTAAAAAAAAAAAAAAGCCTATTCGTTCCACGGTCCTCAGCTTGGATTGGCATCCCAACAATGTTTGCGGCAGCAGGATCATGTGATTTCAAATGCAGAGTGTTTTCTGCCTACATTAAAATAAAGAAAGAGAAAGAAAGGAAAGAAAGAAAGAAAGAAAAGAAAGAAAGAAGAAAGAAAGAAAGAAAGAAAGAAAGAAAAGAAAGAAAGAAAGAAAGAAAGAAAAGAAAGAAAAGAAAAGAAAGAAAAGAAAGAAAGAAAGAAAAGAAAGAGATGTAAAGACAGCCAGTATGCCCTGGGGTAGCAGGATGCCTTTTGGTCAGCTGATGTCAGAGTTTGGTGGCAGTGGCCCTGGTGGCTGGGTGCATGGGGTTGACTTCTCTGCCAGCGGGAGCCGCCTGGCCTGGGTCAGCCCTGACAGCACTGTATCTGTTGCTGATGCCTCAGAAAGCGTGCAGGTCTCAACGCTGAAAACAGAGTTCCTGCCCCTCCTGAGTGTGTCATTTGTCTCGGAGAACAGCATTGTAGCGGCAGGCCATGACTGCTGCCCAATGCTCTTTAACTATCATGACCGTGGCTGCTTGACCTTCGTCTCCAAACTAGACATTCCGAAACAGAGCGTCCAGCGCAACGTGTCTGCCATGGAGCGCTCCCGAAACATGGACCAGAGGGCCTCAACCGAAGGCCGCAACACAGCCTCGGAGATGCTGCACCAAAAGGGCATCACTCAAGTGTCTATTTATGAGGTGGACAAGCAAGACTGTCGCAAATTTTGCACTACTGGCATCGATGGGGCCATGACAATTTGGGATTTCAAGACCTTAGAGTCTTCCATCCAGGGCCTTCGGTTAATGTGAAGCTGGGTGAGCCTCCCAGATCCAGCATGACAAACTGACAGACTGACAAACTGATAAAATGTGCTGACACAGCCCCACCGTATGCATGGTAGTGAGCAGAGCCAGCCGCAAGGAAACACTGAAGACACATTTGGCGCCAATATCGTTTGTGTGTTTTTTTGTTTGAATATAAGTGGTGACAGTGTTGGTTTTTTAAAAGCAGCAGTGATTTGGGTTTTTTTTTGTTGGCTTGTTTGTTTGTTTTACTGTTTGTTGTTTTTAGTAAAGCTTCTCTTTAAGTAGTTTATTATGGAAAATTGTCACACTAACTTAAAGGAAACGGTGGGAAAAATGTAAATTGTCTGTTAAACAATTAAATAAAAATACTGAATGTGAAAAAAAAAAAGAACTCACCCTAACTATGGTTGTTCAGGGCTATGCAAATCATCTTGAATTGCTCAGTGTTGCCCAGAGAGGTGATTTGTTTTTCTTTTGTGTAAAATATCATTCAACTAAAAAATCTAACCTTAATGAAGAGCTACATTAAAGACACAGGGTTGAAAACAGGCTGAAATCACAGTGATGCCCAGAATGGAAGGTACTGAAATCAAATACTTCACAGCAGAGGGCAATCAGACTCAGTCTAAGCAAAAATGACTTTGCTCTTACAGAAAAATTGTATCTAACTCTCACTTAGTGAAAGGTCATTTTCAAAAGCAATATGTTAAGTTCCTATGAAATTTACAATTGTAAAAGTAATATTTATTTTTCCATTTTCCTTTGTAAATGAGTGTAAGATTGGCAGTGTGTAAAGAAGTGAATCCTCATTCAGGGATCTTGTTCCTCTGACTTAAATTTATTCCTAAGAGAACAGATAGCAACAAAGGTCAGACACAGTCACTGCAATAAAATCTTTGGTGGAACCACTTGAGCTAGTATCCCAATGTTTATAATCTGATTTTTTGGGCTTCATTTACCACAGAGGTGATTAAAGGCTTCAATTCATCTCCTTCCTGTAGCATGCCTCATGGGGAGAATACGTTGTCCCTAGTGATGTTTAAATAGTTCTCCAGCTGGTGGGTTTCTAAAGGTGTTTCTCAACCTTTTTATAACCTCTGCCCCTCTTTGATAAAGAAAAATCTCATGTTTCTCTGGAAATTATTTTATGCCCTGCCTGTTAAAGAGGAAGACCGCAATGAGTGAGAAGGAGGCAGGATGGCCCATTTGTTTTCGGTTTTTCTTCATGGGCCACAAAGATTATATATGAAACCTTTTCTGTAGCTTTTGAAAAATCTTTTCTGTTTATTTGTTGTTAGATATTGAAAAATAGAATATGGAACATGTTTTATATAAACTATGTATGTTCCATACTTTGCTTCTATTACCCCCTCTAGATATGCAAGACTATATAGCAACTTGCCCTGATAAATGGAAATAACATTGTTTCTCAAATGTTAAATTAAATGAAAACTAAATTTTTGAGGCAGAGGATATGTTTTTAGCCTCTTTGAGGATAAAAATATGAATTTTTAAAATTATAATCTAGTATTTTAGCTCTTGAACAATCAGTTTTAGTACGAGATGGGCAATAATCAATTTCAGAAGACAATGGAAACACTATTGTGTCATTTTCTACTTTCCAGCCAAATGAAGGAATTCCTAGAAGACCTCTTCAAACTATTAGTAATCACTAACAAGTTATATTCTGATGACTATTGTGCTTTCAGCTTTTTTTGCCTTTTCTAGATGGTAAAGTTTTCAATTGTCTGATGAAAATACATATAGGTATCCTTTATCCATATCAAATCATCTCCTATTATTATTGGTGAAATCTACTTTTTATTCTAGTCCTGAATTTCATATGGTTACCAGTAATCAGTCATTTTACTTGGAAAACTAGAAGCTTTATATGGATCTTCTGCACTTGTGAGGCCCTTTCACCTCCAATGATAGGATGTTGCTCTTTTATGTTTGGCCAACATAATCTCTTGTTAGAACAAATTATTTTACAATTTGTGTGGAATCAGAAAAGACCCCAAATAGCCAGGGGAATTTTAAAAAAGAAAACTATAGCTGGGGGCATCACAATGCCAGATTTCAGGTTGTACTACAAAACAGTGTGGTACTGGCACAAAAACAGACACATAGATCAATGGAACAGAAGAGAGAATCCAGAAGTGGACCCTCAACTTTATGGTCAACTAATATTCGATAAAGGAGGAAAGACGATCCACTGGAAGAAAG
The DNA here is from genome assembly GCF_905146905.1 of Nyctereutes procyonoides. Taxonomy (NCBI): domain Eukaryota; kingdom Metazoa; phylum Chordata; class Mammalia; order Carnivora; family Canidae; genus Nyctereutes; species Nyctereutes procyonoides. The sequence goes on from NW_026575044.1 coordinate 1,062,070, forward strand.
ACAGTCTCTTCAATAAATGGTGCTGGGAAAATTGGACATCCACATGCAGAAGAATGAAACTAGACCACTCTCTTGCACCATACATAAAGATAAACTCAAAATGGATGAAAGAACTAAATGTGAGACAAGATTCCATCAAAATCCTAGAGCAGAACACAGGCAACACCCTTTTTGAACTCGGCCACAGTAACTTCTTGCAAGATACATCCACGAAGGCAAAAGAAACAAAAGCAAAAATGAACTATTGGGACTTCTCTTGTAAAAATCTTTTGGTTACATCTCTGATCCCTTCAAGAAGCCACTCTTTAAAAAATATTTTGCTATGAGTCAGAAACTGTGTTAAGCATTCATTCTCATGTGCCCCCCAATCCCATAGCAGCCTACTATTATAGTCATTGTCTTCTGCAAGGTCAATCAGCTAGTAAGTGGTAGAGCCAGAGTTCAAACCCAGATCCATCTAAGTCCAAAGCCTATGGTCTGCAGTCTGCATATAGCCTTCAGAAGTGATACTTGACTCTTCTTACAGCATTCTCTGTATCTCATTGAATTACTTTTGGAGCCAATTAATTTACTTGATTTATCTTGTCTGAATGTTGAATAAATATCTCATACCACCTTGGACAATATGCAGGTCACTTGTCGATGTTCCCATTCTTGTGGTTTCCTTTTAGGACCTGAAGACTATTGGTAATCAACTCCCTGTTATAATAATTTGCTCAAGCCTAACTCTCTAGATGTCTTCTTTTATCTTGTAGAGTCTGTTTTTTTTTTTTCCTTTTGGAATTTCTCCTGTGAATAAGGAGAATAGGGACAGGCTTAGGTTTTTTTAAACTTAAAATGTTAGGAAGTTGTCAATGGACATTAAAATATTGCTATCTATGCTGGATTAGCAAAGTCTACCCAAGGCTACATTTTGATAAACCGGATTTCATATGTGAAAGGCATTGGTGTCACAAGATATGAGGATGGTGATCATTCTCTGGGAGTGCTTTTCTATCTCTGCAAATTGAAAGCTGTTGACAGAAAAAAAAAAAAAAAAGAAAGAGAACTGTTGACAGGAATTTAAGAACCCAAGAGAGTCTTGATGGCAGTGAAAGCTCTGTATATTAAAATACACTACTTGGAATTTCTTTAGTGAGGGCAACCAAATTTGAGGACCACTTCATTTTTCTTAGGTATCTTATTTCCTTAGCAACAATACCGGTTCACTTGGTGGAATTTGGTCCTGGAAATTTGTGATGATGAAAATAATTAATATTGCTATACTCTAAAGCTAAGAGGTAAAATCACATGTGACAATTTCGACCTTTTTTCCCCCCTCAAAGTACTGGCACAAAGTTAGTTGAATTTCACAAAGTATACCCATTGAAATTCAGCCATTTCTGAAATGAGAGAAGGTGTCATTTTAAATGCTAAATGATGCATTTCCTCTGGAAAAGATGCAAAAGAATAAATAAATGTTAACATAAAGAATTTGATATCCTAGTTAACAGCAAAATTTAAGAAAATTTCCCAAAGAAGACATAGAGATGGCCAACACACACGTGAAAAGATGCTCAACATCATTGATATTACATTACAACTGTCAGAAAATGCCTAAAATCAACAACACAAGAAACAGTAAGTGCTAATGAGGATGTGGAGAAAGGGGAATCATCTTGCACTGTTTTGTTTTTTTAAGATTTTATTTATTTATTTATGACAGACACAGAGGGATGGAGGGACGGAGGGAGGGAGGGAGGGAGAGAGAGAAGCAGGCTCTCTGCAGGGAGCCCGCAGTGGGACTTGATCATGGTCTCCAGGATCACGCCCTGGGGCCAAGGGCGGCGCTAAACCACTGAGCCACCGAGGCTCAGTGTACCTCATCTTGCACTGTTTGTGGGAATGCAAAGTGTCCACGCTGGAAAATAGTATGGAGTTTCATCAAAAAGTTAAAAATAGAGCTGCCCTATAATCCAGCAGTTGCACTACTAGGTATTTACCCAAAGGATACAAAAATACTAATTCAAAGGGATACATGCACCCTGATATTTAAAGCAGCATTATCTCTACAAAAGTCAAATTATGGAAACAACCCAACTGTTCATCGACTGATCAATAGATAAAGAAAATGTGGGAGATATATGTATATGTAATGGAATATTACTCAGTCATAAAAAGAATGAAATCTCACCATTTGCAACAACATGGATGGAGCTAGAGAATATTATGATTAGTGAAATATTCAGAGAAAGACAAATACCATATGATTTCACGCATGTGTGGAATTTAGCAAACAAAACAAACAAGCAAAGAGAAAAAAAGGGAGGGGGGGAAGCAAATCAAGAAACAGACTCTTGAACTGTAGAAAATAAACTAATGTTTACCAGGGGGAGGTAGATGAGGGGATGAGTAAAATAGGTTATGGGGATTAAGGCGTGCACTTGCTGCGATGAGCACCAGGTGTTGTATGGAATTGTTGAATCACTGTATCATACACCTGAAACTAATATGACATTGTATATTAACTAACTGGAATTTAAATAAAAACTTTAAAAAAATATTTAAGAAAGTACAGGGACAAATAGAAATAATAAAGTTTTAAAGGCCAACATTTTATGAATTCAAATATCTGATACATGTTCTTCCACTTAAAACTAGGTAGTAAATGGAATGTCAGGTTATATCAATGGAGTAATTCTATTGTTAGAAAGTTCAAATTCTAAGCTTAAACTGCATTATAAGTTTAAACTGAAATATTTAACATAAGTTGGTTCAATAATACTGGTAGTATTTTTAAGTAGGTGTCATGGAATTATTAGCCAACTGAGTGGTCCTCTATAAAATTTTAAATTAAATTTATTTTGTTTGTTAATATAGGAAAAGTTAGTTTCAGAGGAGGTTTTCCCTATTAAAAATGGGAACTAAGGAATAAATAAGTTTAATAGTAATTAGAAATTATTTGTTGAGTTCTGACATTTGGAAATGTAATTAAATTATTTTTTTCCAACCAGCTCCATATCTCTAAATTCTTACTAGATCCATGACTATGTTGCAGAAGGATATTGCTTTTTTCTGAAAGACATACTTTTTTATTTTGAAAATATAATATAGCCTCCTGGAAGTAGTCCTACTAAATGAATGGCTTCCCTGTTGTACACAATCTTTTTTTTTTTTTTTTAGCCAATCATCTTTTATTTTTTTTAAATAAATTTATTTTTATTGGTGTTCAATTTACCAACATACAGAATAACACCCAGTGCTCATCCCGTCAAGTGTCCTCCTCCGTGCCCGTCACCCATTCACCCCCACCCCCCGCCCTCCTCCCCTTCCACCACCCCTAGTTCATTTCCCAGAGTTAGAAGTCTTTATGTTCTGTCTCCCTTTCTGATATCTCCCACACATTTCTTCTCCCTTCCCTTATATTCCCCTTCACTATTATTCATATTCCCAAAATGAGTGAGAACATACACTGTTTGTCCTTCTCCGATTGACTTACTTCACTCAGCATAATACCCTCCAGTTCCATCTACGTTGAAGCAAATGGTGGGTATTTGTCATTTCTAATGGCTGAGTAATATTCCATTGTATACATAAACCACATCTTCTTTATCCATTCATCTTTCGATGGGCACCGAGGCTCCTTCCACAGTTTGGCTATTGTGGACATGGCTGCTAGAAACATCGGGGTGCAGGTGTCCCGGCGTTTCATTGCATCTGAATCTTTGGGGTAAATCCCTAACAGTGCAATTGCTGGGTCGTAGGGCAGGTCTATTTTTAATTCTTTGAGGAACCTCCACACAGTTTTCCAGAGTGGCTGCACCAGTTCACATTCCCACCAACAGTGTAAGAGGGTTCCCTTTTCTCCACATCCTCTCCAACATTTGTTGTTTCCTGCCTTGTTAATTTTCCCCATTCTCACTGGTGTGAGGTGGTATCTCATTGTGGTTTTGATTTGTATTTCCCTAATGGCAAGTGATGCAGAGCATTTTCTCATGTGCATGTTGGCCATGTCTATGTCTTCCTCTGTGAGATTTCTCTTCATGTCTTTTGCCCATTTCATGATTGGATTGTTTGTTTCTTTGCTGTTGAGTTTAATAAGTTCTTTATAGATTTTGGAAACTAGCCCTTTATCTGATATGTTATTTGCAAATATCTTCTCCCATTCTGTAGGTTGTCTTTGAGTTTTGTTGACTGTATCCTTTGCTGTGCAAAAGCTTCTTATCTTGATGAAGTCCCAATAGTTCATTTTTGCTTTTGTTTCTTTTGCTTTCGTGGATGTATCTTGCAAGAAGTCACTGTGGCCAAGTTCAAAAAGGGTGTTGCCTGTGTTCTCCTCTAGGATTTTGATGGAGTCTTGTCTCACATTTAAATCTTTCATCCATTTTGAGTTTATCTTTGTGTATTGTACACAATCTTAAGTTATTTTGATCTTATTAAAATGGAAGTATTTCATTGTTATTTATGTAATGTGTGTTAGGATGTGGGAAAGATACAAAGCTAATTCCCATCCTTAATCTCCCAGGAAATACCATATGGTTGGAATTCTTTATTTTTGAATAGTGCTATTTGCCTTTTACAAGGAATACTACATGCCACATCTTCATTTTATACTAATAATTCTATGACACAGGGCAGATGAGAAAGCTGAGCAAAGATATCATGTAGAATCATTTTGTTGTATAACAGTTAGTTGTTATGGGAACAAACATTAGATCCAGAGTCTTCTGATCCCAAACCAGAGGAAAAAAGTCTAAACCAGAAGTCTGAAAGAAGGGCTCTAGTCCTGGTTAACCAGTTACCAGCTGGGTAGCTTTGGGTCAGTCACTAATTTTAGGCCCTCAGTTCCTCCAACTGTATAAGTTGAATTGAAGTAGATGATCTCTAATACTCCTTCTAGTTCTAAAGTTCTGAGGTGGCAGGAAGTACTTTTTCTAAGAAAGTAATGTGACAATCTGCAACAAAGGCTATGCTCTTTAGAGGCATAGTTTCTTCCTCAACTTTCTCTTCCTGGGTTAATATTCTTGTTTCTTTCTGTGAATCCAAAGAGAACTGAGTTTTTCTAAAGATGTACCAGTTCTTCTTTCTGCCTAATTCACTTCATTATAGGCCAGTGCTTTTGGCATCTTCTTTAACAATTCACTACTGCACTTCCCATTTCTAGGACTTCTTTTTCAGAAGTATATCTGTATTCTTTGAACACATTTAAAGTTCTTTGCATTGGAAAACTCTGAATTCTCTTCAGCAGTAGCACTTGCTCTCATAGGACTCATTGTAAAGATTTAATATCACTTCCACATCATCTTCCATGACCTCATTAAGACTATCTAGTTGTATGAACTATGGAGTGTTGGGAATTTGAGGCATATCAAGTTCAAGACTAAGGAAATCAGGTCCACTCTCAAATTAGACTTCTTTCCACACCCTGTTCATATCACTTCCCACTATCATTTTTCAATATTTTTCTTAATCTGGTAGTAGAATGTGCCAAAATCCCTGACATATGCCACCTTCAGATTCAATATCATTGCTGAGCTATAAAATGGAAAGTATTTCATTGGGTTTCATTGGGTTTCACCCAGCCCATTTTGGATACACAATCACTTCTTGCTGCACTGACTGCTGAATGAATTTATGTCGAGCAGAAGAAACTTAAAATTTAACATTTGCCACCAAAGACTCCAAGTTTATGGAGTGAGCGGGGATATTGTTCAGGAGTAGCAGTGCTTTCTTTGAAAGGTTATCACTCTTGCATTACCTAGTAACAATTAAGCAATAATGACAAATCAACCACTCACTGAATATTTCAAATAACTCCTGTTGTTCTGTTTGAATAGCATAATACCAGCAAGTGTGATTTGCTCTTAGCCCATTCATATTGGATAGTATTCTGTATGATGAATAAGCTGGAGTTTTAAATTATCTGTTGAGTCTCTTTTAAGCAAGAGAAGGAGGTGGTCTGTGTGTCTGCCTTAAAGCCGGGCACAGTCCTTTTTTTTTTTTTTTTAACTTTTTACATGCACCAAACATCATACAGGAAGGTATCTGTTTCCATGAGGACCGGTTTCATCTGTGTTAAAAGCAAATGGCAGAGGACGTTCACCAATTTCTGTTATAAACTTAAAAAGTTCAGGAAATTTCTCTACTGTTGTCTAATCTGTATTTATTCCCTATTTTAATTTTGGTGCTAGACAAGCGTCTGTAACATTGAAGTCAGTTAACCAGGTCTGCTGTTTAAAATTCCTTTGGTTGTACTCTTATATCACACAAACTGAGTGCATTGTTTATTAATGCTCAGAAGTATCAAGTTTAGTAGAAAGGGCACTGACACAATTTGTTCAGATACAACTGTGGGATGTATGCAGTGGTAGTGGTGTTGATGTGTGTATGTGTGCTTGTGTGTATGAGTTCACATAGGTAGAGGGATTTAAGGCTGTACTTTTTTTTTAAGATTTTATTATTTATTCATGAGAGACACACACAGAGAGAGAGAGAGGCAGAGACATAGGCAGAGGGAGAAGCTGGCACCATGCAGGGAGCCTGATGTGGGACTGGATCTTGGGACTCCAGGATCACACCCTGGGCCGAAAGCAGTTGCTAAACCGCTGAGCCACCCAGGGATTCCAAGGCTGTACTTCTGTACCAGGTAACCAAACCTTATAAAAATTTCACTGACGATATTACATATTGATTTGGGTGTGTCCTCAGCCTCACTGGAACATATTATGCCCCATGAGAAAGTCTGGCTGTGCAATGCTCTTTGACTCCTTCTTTTGGAAGACTTTTTCTGATGAGTCAGGTTAATTCCAACCTGACAGTCACCTTCAGAGTTCCAGTCAGAAGCCATCTCTTTGGTGAAAACTTCCCTGAACATTTCCAAATTCCAGGCCAAACTAATAGCTTTCTTTTGGGTGCTTAGTGCGTTTTACCCACTTGTGACAAACATTACAGTGGGTGTTTACACATTGTCTCTCCAGTATATTGTGTCTTATTTGATGGTAGCAATTTTGTTTTATACAATAGAGGCCATATAGCAATTTAGGGAGAATCTGAGCTTCCAAGCCAGACCTGGTTTCAAATCCATTTCACTGCTACGTTGTCTTTAATTAAGTACTCAAAGATTAGTCTCAGTTATTTTATATGGAAAATAGGGATAGGAATGTCTAATTCCAGAAGGTTTTTTGATAATTGCTAAAAGGCCCTCGTGTATTACATTTCTTTTTATCTTACCTAAAGTCTAGTGCCTGCCAGAAACACAAGAAGCATTCGATATTCTAATGTCCTTTGACCTACAATATCCTGATAATCTAAAGTCTGACCCCTTCCTTTCAAAAGAAGTTGGTTCTTGTTCTTGGCAATGGCCAGGCTTCATAACAGGGATACTCATAGAGACCATAATTAGGGAGTCAACCATTTAGAAACCTATAAAAAAGATGTCATTTATCTGTAATTTGTGTATTCTGTATGATGAACAATAACTCTGGAGCAGTTACTATATGCATGCCAATTGTGCCAGCTGCTATAAAGATTTAATCTAGTGGATGGAAAAGATTTTTAAATTAAATTTAAGAATACAACTGAACAAAGTTAAGTACAGTGAAGAAAAATAAGAGCTGAGATTCTGAGTTCCTTTCCAAATCTAAACTACATGATCCAATGTCTAAATTTCCAGAAAAGTGAGAAACTGATCCCCAAATTGAAAATTTGGAAATGGAAATTTCAAAATCCTTTGTAAATTTGTTCAACACTACTTATTTAATATTATGTTCCATTCCTTTTTGATTGGCCCATCTAGTCAGAGTCTCCTGGTGGCCCGGTCAGCATCCCTGTCTCCATGCAGATAAGTTTCCTTTACCTCGAACCTTTTTCATACCACTACTTAAATTGCTCTTAATTATCTTGCCTAAGTTCCACAATTATATAATGATCTGGTGAGACTATATGATCCTTAAGATTTCACAGCTTTTTTTTAAAAAATTTTTTTAATTTTTTATTTATTTATGATAGTCACAGAGAGAGGGAGAGAGAGGCAGAGACACAGGCAGAGGGAGAAGCAGGCTCCATACACTGGGAGCCCGACATGGGATTTGATCCCGGGTCTCCAGGATCGCGTCCTGGGCCAAAGGCAGGCGCTAAACCACTGCGCCACCCAGGGATCCCAAGATTTCACAGCTTTAAAATATTTTGATTTCTTTAACCCTGCTAATGAAGGAAAAGAATAGATTGTGCTCCCTCCCTTTTTGCTTCTGAATTGTATTTTCGGTGGTTGGTTATCATGATGAACTGTTTTTAGCTTTTCCTGGTCTCAGTGCTCCAAACAGAAGAAGCTGGAATGTAGGGCATGCATTACATGAAAAGTGAAATGTTTTGAAAGGGCTTTGAAGTGTTGAATAGGAATATTGTATTAAGAACATTCCACCAAATGGAAGAAGCCTGCAAACTGGACAAGCTGTGGATGTGCAGATGGTATTACTAACCATCAGTCAAGTAGAGAACACAGCCTATGTGTACAGATCGATATGTCATGTCTTTATACATTGGGATGTACCAAGAAGTTGTCAGCAGTTGTTATCTCTGTATGTATTGCTTCCAAGGAGAATAGTCAAATTGCCCGTGTTACACAGCCTAGAAGTTTCGGTTTTGTCTGTACCAATATGAATGAATTTACTTAAGATGTCTCATATGAGAGAGGATGCTTCTTTCACAAATGCAAATTGCCATAAAATCATAGGTTGGTTTGTGGATGATTTGGGGGCAGCAGAGGGGTGGAAAGGAAGATCCTCTAACTTTATCATTCTTTTAAAAATCTCCTTTATCCTAGAATCAGACAATCTACAAACTGTAATAATCCAGTGAGCTCCCTATTACCCCACAACATTCATGGCTAGAATGTGGGCAAATAGCTCTCCTTCAATCAACAGTAATGTTAAAGAATAGAAGAGTGTCTTTTAGGTAGGTATGACCATGAGTCAGACAGCCATTTGGAATATTACAGAGAGGTGTTATTTCTCAGAGATAAGGAACAAAGAGGTCTTAATATCCGGCTCAGCTAGGGCAGGAAATTGCCTACTTCCTGAGCTAGAGTGGTAGAGGCTGTGGGATGGGAGCCAGATATTGGAGGGAGGAGGCAAGTAAGCACTGGAGACCTCAGGATTTTATCGTCAGGCACATGGACTTTGTTTCAGAATGTCAAGAACTCGTTTTGCACAGAAAGATGCTGGGCAAAAAATTAATTACACTAAAGCATTTTTATAAATGCCATAGATGGACGTTAATTCTCACATATAGTATATTGTGCTTAGAGGTTTACGTTTTCATTCCTGAACCTCCACGGTCCATGGTATGGGACAACATTTTAATTTTAAAGTCTATCAATTATCCTGTTAATTCTAAATTCCACTATAAAAGTGTAAAGTACCAGGTTGACCTTACATCCCTAGTCCTAATTACATACATGTGTTTTTATAGACCTTCCATCCAACTCCAATGACACTACAAACTAGTTTGCAAACCACTTAACCCCTCCAGCTTTCTTTTCCTTGTTTGTAAATCAAGAATGTTGAACTAGATGAGCTCAAAGTTTTGGGTTCTTCAGAAAAGTGGCAAAAATCCCAAAAGTATAAGGTTCTATGGTGGAAAAGGGAAATCCTTGGGATCCTAGATACCTGAGTTCAAACCTCTGCAGGTCCAGTTCTTAATGTGTGACATTGGGAACATTCTTTAATCTCTTCAAGCTAGTTTCAACATTTGTAACTGGAATAAAACCTGAGTTTTATGGTTGTTATAAAATTAAATGACATAGGGTATTAAAGTGTCTGGCAGACATGTATTTAGTAGCTGTTCTTTTTCCCTCCCTTCTCTTCTTCCAGCATTATGTAGACTTAATAGATTTTACTACCATTTATTTGAAAAAAGCCCAAGTTCAGATGGTAATGTTTAAAGAAAAGAAGCAAAAGATTAATTTTACAGGAGCACATCTAAAGGTGGGTTGAATTCTGACAAGCAAAAATAAGGATGAGGGACATTCTACACAGGGAAAATATAACCAAAATTATGGTGGCTCTGAAAAAAAGGTATATGTGAAGAATGGTAGGAGTCTGATACTACTGAAATATGGACTATAGTGGCTAGAGATAAGATACATATTTTACGTGTTCCTCTCAATCTATCAGTTAATTTTTACTTAAATGTTTATATATTATACACAATATCCTGTATCCTTTTTTTTCTTTTAAAAACGTATCTTGGAGATCATCCCATATCTATATATAAAATTCTTTTTTTAACTGTTTAACATATATGATTATATGTATAACACCACAATTATATTAGGAGTACTCTATTTTGGAAAGTATTTAGGTGGTTACCATATTTGCTTTTCCATACAAAGTTACAGTGAATAATCTTGTGTATATATATCCCTTTATACATGTGTGATACGATAGAGTGCTAAGTATGAAATTGCCAGTTAAAGGGTATGTGTATTTGTAATTTTGGTTATTATGGTCAGAACACCGTGCAAACAGGTTTTATTGATTTCAATGCACATAGTATTTCTCTGATCTCTAGCCGAAACAGAGGTATCATACTTTCTGAATTTTGCCAAAATTTTAGGTAAAAAAATGCTATCATAATGTGCTTTAAAATAGCAATCCTGAGCATTTTGGTATGTATTGAACCATTGTCTATATTTTCTGTAATCTATCTGTTTACAGTATATACTCATTAGGCTAATGGATTGTTGGTTTTTTCTTTATTGATTAGTAGAAATTATTTATATATTAGATAAATTAGTGTTTTGTTTCTTATGCAAACAATTTCTCTCAATTTTTTTGTTTGATCTTGACTTTGATTATTGTGTTTCTTGCCATAAAAATGCTTTTAAAGTAAATTTTTATATAGTCAAACATCAATTTTGTATGGGTTCTGGATTTTGTTTGTACTCACAAAACCTTTTCTCACTTGAGGGAATAATTTTTTTCCATGGTTTCTTCTACTACTTTTATGATTTTATTTCTTACACTCAAATTTTTATCAATTTTAAATTTATTCCTCTGAGAATTATGAACCCAAATTTATATTTTTCAAAGCTCTCCAGCTTTCCCATCACAAGTTGTTATATAATTCATATTTTCAATGCCATTTTGAAGTGTTTCTTGGATCTTGTATGTATTTGGATCTACTTCTGGATTTTCTTTTTCTTTTATGAGCTTGTCTGCCTATTCATGTGCAAATAGTGAATTTTAAATTTTTATTCAATTTATAATGCATATCGAAACCTGGTTGAAAAGTTTCCTTCTCTGCTTTAACTTAAAAAAAAATTCTGGCTGTTTTTGTTTATTTTTATTTTTCTTTTTTAAAAATATTTTATTTATTTGACAGGGAGAGAGAGAGAGAGAGAGAGAGAGAGAGAGAGAGAGAGAGAGAGAGAAAACTCAAGCAGGGAGAAAAGCAGGCAGAGGGAGAGGGAGAAGCAGACTCCCCACTGAGCAGAGAGCTCAATGCCCAAGACATATATATTCGATTATGACTTGAGCTGAAGGCAAATCTTAACGAACTGAGCCACTCATGTGCCCCCCTATTTGTTTATTTTCCTAGATGATCTTTAGAGTAGCCCAGTCTCACAGCTACCCTCTAAAACAAATGTATCAAATTTATTAATTAACTTAGGTGATCTTGACTTTTTACATATTTTTGGATATTTTGGATATTCCTTTCCAGGTACATTCTATACCTTTTTCTTTATGTGTGTGTGTGTATATGCATGTGAATGTGTGTCTGTGTGTTTTGTGATTCTCAAGAGAATTTTTCAACTTTCTTCATATTGATCTTATTTATTTCTAGCTAAATATATACTTGGTTTTTGTGGCTGTTATTATTTTGTTAAGTGGGATCTCCTCTCCTGTATGTAATCTAAGTGGAAGTTGTTTATATGTATAAGGGCTGCCATTGTACTTTAATTTTTTAACCCAGCCACCTTACAGAGTTCTCTTATTGATATTATACTTTTTAAGATTAATTCCCTTGTTTTTTTCCAATTATATAATCATATCATCCACAAATGATAATTTTACTTTCTTTTCTTTCTATACCCTAGTTTATTTTTCTTATTGAATTGTGTTGGCTAATACCTCTAGGACAACGTGAAATGGAAGTACTGGTAATAAACATTTATGTCTTATCTGCGACTTTAATAAAACATTTTCCCTGAAACAGTTTGTCATTGGTATTTTTAACTTTTTAAAGATTTGGGAGACATACCCCATTAAGTCAGATAATGTTTGAGGTATATACTTCCTTGCATTATAAAATGTAACTATCATTCCCCTTTTATTCAGAGCTTTTAAGTCAAGAACACATAAACAGAGAACAACAGGAAGAAAATAGATCATGTAGTATAATGTGTTTTAGTAGAAGCAATAAAAATAGAAAGTATGACATAAATGACAGAATTAAAACCAAACAAGACTGGCCTCCATAAATATAAGTGGATAAATTAGCTACTAAAAAAGAGCCATATTTGATCATAAAAAATAGCCCAATTTTATGTTTTATATGAATTATGCTTAAAATTGATGTCTTAGAAGAGCTCAAATGAATAATTAATTTAAAAAAAAAGCCCTCACATCTCTTTAAACTGATAAAAAGATGCTTCACCCCGCCCATAGAAGCGAAACATACAAATTACAATACTAAGATAGCCCTTTCACCTGCCAGATTGGCAGAAATCAAAGTTTAATGGCATGATCTGTTGTTAAAGGTGAGTGAAACAGGTACTCATACAAAATTAGTGAGCATGTACACTGTTAAAACCTTCCTGGAGGCCAATATGGTGATAGCTATCAAATTATAAATGCATACAAGACTTTGTCTTCATGTTTCTACTTGTAGACATTTACTCTATGAGCACAGTTAATGTGTCTATTTCTGAGGATATTTGTTTCAGTATTGTTTAAGTAGCAAAAATTTTTAAACAGTCTAAATGTTTAATAATATGGCCCTAATTAAATGTTATGCACACAAATACAATATAATACTATGAATCCTTTAAAAGGAATAAGGTATAGATACATCATTGTCTCTGAAATACATTTTTAAGTTTAAAGAGCAAGGATAGCATGTTATAATTGATTGTTAAAATACATGTACCTATGCACATACACAGACTCACACATGCACATGTATATACGCATGACTACAGTTACATAGGTTATTTCTGTAGGGACAGCTAAGGACTATTCAGAGTGATTTTCTCGGGAGAACTGGATGTCTGGGTGGGGAAACAAAGGTAGAATGAATATCTACTGTTCACAGTATATCCTTCTGTGTTTGTTGAATTTTACGTCATTTGCATTACTTCTTCAAAAAACATTTTTAGGAATGAGGACAAAATAGAGTTATTTCAAATGGATAAAGTCTCAGAAATTTTACTTTCATCATACCTTTGCTGAAAGAAATATTAAAAATATATTCCCACAAAGAAAGAGAGTCAACACTAATGCCTGTTACCATGTTCCAGGCACTATTTTTAGCATTTTCAATATCTCATCAAATTTAATCTTCACAAACGTGATTAAGTAGGTGCCATTAGTATCCCTATATTACAGATGAGAAGTGGAAATTTTGAGAGATGAGATAGTTTGCTCAAAGTCAGAAGAATAGAAAAGTAGGAGTGTAGTTTTGCATGTAGGCAAGCTAATGACAGTATGCCTGTATCCCCAATTAGCTCCTGTTCTACTGTGTCTTCTCATGAAGAGTGGAAGGCAAGAAATAACTGTAAGCAATGGTAAAACACAGTGATCATTCTAGGTAAACATTCTGTTATAATAATTATTGATTTTTAAAACGTACGTCTAAATCTAGATAATGCTGACTTCTTACTCTGGTGGGAGGAGTTTGGGTTTTTAGGAATACTAATCTCATTTTATTTGGGAACAAATAGAAATACTAATTCTTCTTCCCTTTTTTAAAGCAGGATATATGTATTCAAGGGAAAATAAAAAGGACAATGGATAAAATAATAAAGTATACAGTGACAATAAAGAGAAATGTTACATAGCCAATGGAAGTTAGGAATGGAGGAAGATGAGAAAAAGCTCATAATTAATGAAACAAAATAAATTAGCATTAAAAAGCTGGCCAAGGGCAGCCCGGGTGGCTCAGAGGTTTAGCGCCGCCTTCAGCCGATGGTCTGATCCTGGAGACCAAGGATCCAGTCCCGCATCGGGCTCCCTGCATGGAGCCTGCTTCTCCCTCTGCCTGTGTCTCTGCCACTCTCTCTGTGTGTCTCTCATGAATAAATAAATAAAATCTTTAAAAAAAAAAAGCTGAGCAAGTCTATAATGTACGAATGCAAAAAGTAAATGAGTTCAAAAAGAAGAGTTTTTTAAAATGATATGCTATTTACAAAATAGAATCAAATGACATAAGCCTGAAAATGGGATATAAAAGTACACCAGGGAAAGGTTAGCCAGCTAAGAGAACACACAATTACTAAACTTGTATCAGACCAAAGAAAATTTAAAGCAGTACCTATTCTGCATTTTCCACACTTTGTTTAATAAATGATTGAATCCATCATCTGTAAATTTATGTAAGGCTCCTTAAACAACTTTTTACTGTTTAACCAGGGATTCAAGTATTTAGAGAGGAATTTATATGTCTTTTTTATTTTTTTATTTAAAAAAAAAAACACTCCTAACTCTGGGAAACGAACTAGGGGGGTGGAAGGGGAGGTGGGCGGGGGGTGGGGGTGACTGGGTGATGGGCACTGCGGTGGGCACTTGACAGGATGAGCACTGGGTGTTATTCTATATGTTGGCAAATTGAACACCAATAAAAAACAAATTTATAAAAATAAAAAAATAAAAATAAAAATAAAAAATAAATTTGGAAGAATTAAAACCAAAAAATAAAAAATTAAAATTAAAACACTCTAAAATATTGACACATAAGCTGATTTTCTCAAGTTAGGAGGGGATCACATATACCTTTCATTACTGATTTTTTGTAAATTTAGGCCATTTTTTTTGTTTTTATCTTTTGGGAATAAAGGGAACCTTTGTCATTTTCTAAAAGCTCATGGTCATATGGAAGTCTCCCTCCCTCTCAGCTCTTCCCGGTGCTTCTTCCCACTCGGTTTTTACTGAAAAACGTTCACCCAGGTTATGGATATAATAGCCTGGAGGATCTTCCCTTCAGGGTTAAGACTCTTGTTTTCTGCTTAATAACTGTGTTGGCTTTTGGTGATTTCCAGATTTAAACGGCCCCTTATTTTAAGGAAGTAGTCTTCAGTGATACCTAGCTTCTTTCTTTCGCTGTGGTGACAACTTAAATCTCTGGAATCCCAGATAAGAGCGGTTAGGGAGCTCCAGTAAAGACCTGTACCAGTGAAAAACCGAAGACATGAAATCCCTTCCACCCACCCACACACACTCTGATGGAGGAATATTAAAAGCAATCTTCTGGGGTAAACTGGGCCCAGGCGATCCCTCTCGGAGATGGAATATGACCTCTAGCTCTCATAAAGCGATTTGGTAGCGATTCTTGCGTGTCCAAAATAACTCGGTTATTTCATTTGCCTCTGACATAGGCTGTGACCTTCAAATTCTAGGATCTCAGTATCTATGAAATGTCTGTCCTACCTTGGAGCATATAGAGAAAATCAAATAAAATAAACACTGAGAGCATTCAGAGAATGGTAATAATGGTAATTATTCCATTTGACCTTCTGGGCAGTTCCAAGAGAAGAGTGGGGAGATTTAGGTCCTAAAATTGGCCTCCAAAAGTTGATGATACAGCTCTGGTGTTTAAAAAAAAAAAAAAAGATTAAAGCACAATCTGAAAGTCAAAAATAAATAAATAAATAAATAAATTAATTAATTAATTAAAAATAAGTAAAAATAGGGAACAGGGGAAGCTTCTCTCTGGGGGCTGCAGCCAAAATGATGCCCCCGTCCCTGAACTTCGAATAAGTTTGAGTCAATTCCAAGTTTGAGTGCCTATATTGAACTACACATTGGAGAGATGACTAGGGTGTGATCCTTACTCCAGCAGCTCCTAATCACTCAAGGAATTTAATATGTAGAGGAAGCAAAAAGGAAAGTGAGTGTTGCTTATGTTAAAATGAATCCTGGCCTTATGTCCAGAAACAGAGATGATCCCCCTAGGAGAGTGAAAATTCATATCTTTTGTTTTTTGACTCTTGAAGTTTAAATAACCTAATGTCCAGAGGATTAAATGGAGTCTCTAGCCTTCCATTCCTGTGCTGTCCTTGTTTAATGAAAAGAAACCTACCACTGAATTGAGGGCCAACACTTTAAGCTGTTATTTTATTAATATTTTCCAAATTCTCATGCAATCACACTGCAGTTAGCTATTGAGTTTCTTGTCTCAGGGAAAACATTAAATGAAGGACAGCAGAAAAAGACCATAGGCTAAACTGAAATGAAAGGTCTGTGCAGGGGCTTTGGTTTTAACCCTCATTAAAAAAAAAAATGCAACCTGCAGAAAAATGGGAATATGGACTTTCACCATTATATTCTCTTGTCTGATTTACTGCAAGAATGATTAAATACTGCATAGGATTACAACTGCTTGTGTTCACATTCAAGAACACAATAATGTATTCCTTGAAGGAAGACTTTTTAGGACAAGTAGAGGATGCAAGCTTAGTATGACCAGAATAGCTGTAGATAATTGGGAATAAGAACTTAAAATTCCATTTAGAAAATACATGTATGCATGGGTGAAGGATAAGATGTTCTTGATATTCTAAGTTAATATAGAGAATACCATCATTATGGACAATTAACAATGATTAAGCCATTTTATTATGTAAATTAGGTGACTTTTTTTTTTTTAAGTGTTATCACCTCTGAGCTTCCCCAAAGCTGCACCACAGGATATGGGTGTGGTAAGAGCTGGTCTTAGGTGTGCTGTGAGAAACTGATTCTCTTAGCCATGGAAGATGCCAGGAGAGACAAGGACAACTCCTGAACTGGGCCCTTCCACCAGAGGGAGAGCTCTGGCTGATGAAATCATGTTGGTTTGTTTGGGGTTTTATTTATTTTTTTATTTCTAAAGATTTTATTTATTTATTTATTTATTTATTTATTTATTTATTTGAGAGAGAGACAGAGAGAGAGTGAGAATGAGAGAGAGTGCACAAGCAGAGGGAAAAAGAGAGGCAGACCCCATGCTGAGCAGAGAGCCCTATGTGGGGCTTCATCCCAGGACCCCGGGATCATGACCAGAGCCAAAGGCAGATGATTAATGGATTGAGCCACTGAGGTGCCCCTAGGGACTTTCTTGGTTTTAAAACTAAATGTCCTAAGTCTTGGGAAATACCTTAGTCCCAGGCAAACCAGAATGCTGTCACTGTACATCAGGGCAGTGTGGATGCAGCAGGGTCTGTGATGGTCCCAGTGTCTCTATAGCCAAGAAGAACATAAGCTGCATTCAGCTCTTGCAGCTCTGTTGTGAGGTCCTGAGCATAGTGTAACCAAGAAGGTTCTCTTCTGCCGGGTCGTAAGCCTTACTGAGGCTATGTTTTTAAAGGCATTTGTCCATTCAACCTAAGTTGTTAAGTTATTGATTCAAAGTTTTTCTAATATTTCTTATCTTTTTAATGCCTGTAATGATGTATCCCATTTTATCTTGATATTGGGCACTTCTCTCTTTGTCCCCACCTCTCTCTGCCTTTCCCTCTCCCCCTAGTCTGTCCCATGCCCTGCCAGCTCTACTTCCCTACCTCTCTCTTTCTCCATCCTTTTCCCTTTTTGTTTTTTAAGTCAAACTTGCTAGAGATTATTCATGTTTGTTATTATGATGAATCGACCCTTTTAATATTATGAAATAGAACACTTGATTTCTGTTCATTCTTCTCACCTTAATGTCTACTTTGGTATCAGTGTAGTCATACCAACTCCTTTTTGGTTAATGCTTACTTGGTATGTCATTTTTCTATTCTTTGAAACGTTGCATATTTCTATATTTATGGTGTATTTCTCATGCAGCTTTAATTGTATTTTTTAAAAAAATCCAGTCTGAAAATCTTAACTAAAATATTTCCTTCATTTATATATGATGCAATTACTGATAGAGCTGCATTTTGGTCTACCATTTTGCTTTTTTTTCTTTTTTTTTTCCCCGTTTTTCTATTTTTTTTAATTATTCCTTCCCTGCCTCCTTTATAAAAATCAATTTTAAAAAATATTCCTTTTTATTTCCTGTTTGGCTTTTGTTATAGTTCTTAATATCTTTGTTTTGATGGTTACCCTAAAAATTATAAGACATAACTCATTGTCTATCTTAATACATTTACTACTTTTAGAAGAAATAAGACATTTGAACAGGGCATCCCTGACACAGTACTGGAAGTCCTAGCCACAGCAGACCACAAAAATAAATAAATAAATAAATAAATAAATAAATAAATAAATAAATAACATCCACGTTGTTAAGGAAAAAGCAAACTTTCTCCATTTGGAAATGACATGTTACTATATAGAGAAAACCAAAAAACAACTAGAACTGTAAATGAATTCAGTAAAATTGCAAGATATAAAATTAATGTACACAAACCTGTCACATTTCTATATACTAATAATGAAGCAGCAGAAAGAGAAAGAAAACAGTCATATTTATAATTGGATCAAAAATAATAAAATACCTAGGAATAAATTTAACCAAGGAGGTGAAAGACACATCATACTCTGAAAAGTATAAAATATTGATGAAGGAAATTGAAGATGACACATAGAAATGGAAAGACATTCCATGCTCATGGGTTGGAAGAACAAATATTGTTAAAATATTTATACTACCCAAAGCAATCTACAGATTTAATGCATCCTTATCAAAATAGTACCAGCATTTTTTCACAGAAGTAGACCAAACAATTTAAGATTCGAATTTAAGACCCTGAATAGCCAAAACAAGCTTGAATAAGAAAAACAAAACTGGAGGTATCAAATTCCAAACTTCAAGTTATATCACAAAGTTCTAGTCATCAAAACAATATGGTACTGGCACAAAAATAGACATATAGATCAATGGAACAGAATAGAAAAATCTAGAAATAAATCCATAGATATATAGTCAATCTTAAAGCAGGAAAGAATATCCAATGGGAAAAGGACAGCCTTTTCAGCAAATGGTGTTAGGAAAACAGGATAGGTACATGCAAGAGAATGAACCTAGCCCACTTACACCACACACAAAAAATAAACTCAAAATGGATTACAGACCCAAATGTGAGCCCTGAAACCGTAGAAATACTAGAAAAAAGCATAGGCAGTAATTTCTCTGACATCAACCATAGCAACATTTTTCTAGATATATCTGCTGAGTGAAGGAAAATAAAAGCAAAAAAAAAAAAAACCCACAAAAACAAAATCTATTGGAACTACATCAAAATGAAAAGCTTCTGCAAAGCAAAGGAAACAATCAACAAAACTAAAAGGCAACCTATGGAATGGGAGAAGATATTTGCAAATGGCATATCCAATAAGGAGTTAATATTAGGAAACGTCTCTGTTGAACAGCTGATGAATTTTCTGTCTGGCTTTTTTTTAAAGATGGATATAATCATTTTTTGGTTTTCCTTCTTCCCTAGGCTTGATCTTGGGCATTACTTTACAGGAAGACAGAAAACACAAATGAATGAATGAATGGATGGATGAATGACACATATGAAAGTACTGGGGAAAACATACATGCTATCCAAAAGCAAAGGAAAGTTGCTGGGATCTTAGCACTGCTGGAGATCTGCCTCTTTAAGACATTAAAACGCTTGTCAATCTTACTTTTTTAGTTCACATTTTTTCTTGTAATGAGATTATCAACGTGTATCAGTGTTCACATCTTATCTCTTTTGTTCTATATGATTCATTTGGTGGTGTGGCAGTTTTCAAGTTTAAATTGGAAAGTAGCTTCTTCTGGCATTCTACTTATAGTTACAAATACCAAATTCAAAACATATGATTGGTGAAGTCACGTCATATGCACATTTAACTCATAAAATTCAACCATACATGCTGCACCAACTTAAAATAAAGAACACTTAGTAGAATAGGGTGGAAATTGCCTACAATTTCCTTCAATGAGCACAAGAACCAGGCGACATGTGAATGAGGATGTGAATCTGATCTTCCTTTAGATGCTCTTGTGGAGTGAGCATCCTACTTCCCTGACCTCAGAGCCTGATCTCCAACAGAGCACAATTCCATCATACAAACACATTCATAGTTTACTAGATGTTCATTTATTTATTTATTTATTTATTTATTTATTTATTTATTTATTATTTTTTATTGGTGTTCAATTTGCCAACATACAGAATAACACCCAGTGCTCATCCTGTCAAGTGCCCCCCTCAGTGCCCGTCACCCATTCACCCCCACCTCACGCCCTCCTCCCCTTCCACCAACCCTAGTTCGTTTCCCAGAGTTAGGAGTCTTCCATGTTCTGTCTCCCTTTCTGATATTTCCTACCCATTTCTTCTCCCTTCCTCTCTATTCCCTTTCACTATTATTTATATTCCCCAAATGAATGAGACCATATAATGTTTGTCCTTCTCCAATTGACTTATTTCACTCAGCATAATACCCTCAAGTTCCATCCACGTCTAAGCAAATGGTGGGTATTTGTCGTTTCTAATGGTTGAGTAATATTCCATTGTATACATAAACCACATCTTCTTTATCCATTCATCTTTCGATGGACACCGAGGCTCCTTCCATAGTTTGGCTATTGTGGACATTGCTGCTATAAACGTTGGGGTGCAGGTCTCCCAGCGTTTCATTGCATATGTATCTTTGGGGTAAATTAACTAGGCAGGAAACCACAAATGTTGGAGAGGATGCAGAGAAAAGGGAACCCTCTTGCACTGTTGGTGGGAATGTGAACTGGTGCAGCCACTCTGGAAAACTGTGTGGAGGTTCCTCAAAGAGTTAAAAATAGATCTGCCCTAAGACCCAGCAATTGCACTGCTGGGGGTTTACCCCAAAGATATAGATGTTCTTTTAAATAATAAATGAAACCCTCCAATTACCCAGTAGCATTTGCATGCCCTATCATTTGACTATCACAAATACTTTTCTCATGGAAGTATAATGTAATCAGTGGCCATCTGCAACAACATGAAATGTATCCTGCAGAGTTTATTAGATGCTTCCAATAGGTACTACCTATACCCATTAGGTATAAGGTGAACAAAGACCCTAAAGCACAAAAATACACAATAGGTTTTTTAAAAAAAGCAAGATATTTATGGTAATTTAAATCTTAAGTGTATGTTGAGGATAAGAAGGTTGGAAAGAAAGGTTATATTACAAAATTAATTAAAATGCTGTCCTAAAAGAATTTAGGACTTGAGTGTTTTGTTACAATAAGTCATCATCTTATTTGACTTTCAAATATCCTCATGAGAAACTGTGACCTAGGTAGTTTTGGACTTTTGCACACATATATGAGATGGGACTTAAGTTCAGGTGTCCCAACTCAAAATGATGCTCTTTCAACTTTACCAGATGGTTTTCTCAACAGAATCCAAGCCACTATTTATACCTACATTTAGTCTTGCTATCTGCTGACTACTGCTTTGGTCATAAGCTGCCCTCTTGCATCTTTTAGGATAGCCTAACCCTGACAATGGTCCTGGACCTTCCCTTTATTTGGAGTTTCAAGATGGTGGCAAATCTAAAGAGTTGTCAAAAGCAGACAGTTGGAATGTAGAATTACTGGGCTGTGAAATTTCTGTGGAAAATTCAAAACACCCTGCACTTAACACAATGCCAGAGCTGATTAGTGCAGTTTATTGCTAAGCCCCAAGGGACACCTGCAGGCTTTTACCTTCAGTCTAGAACCCCTGGCCTGAGGGAAGGTGTAATGCCACGTTAGTTCCGCACTCTTTCTATTAGAGTTTACTCAAAGCTGCCGACACCAGATGTGTTACAAACGAACGTTAATTCTCCTCCAGCATCTGGATCGCATGTACAATGAGGGGCAAGATTTATGCCCTGCTGAAGCATTCCCCAGTTTTTAGCACAGAAGTGATTGAACTCCAGATGTTAACAAGATGCAGAGACCTTTTAGTATGATTAAAAACATGATTTCTTGTTTTGCTCATGACAAAAACCATTGGATTAACTTATTAGAAGTGGAGCTGCCGTCCTGCTCATTGGAAACTGTGCCTACTTTAGCTATTGGAGCTTGTCGTCGAAGATTTTATGTAGAAAGAATGACTTACCAACTCCTGAAATCAACAACTTCAGGGCCCTCTTAAAATCAGGGGTTACAAAGGTAGAAATTTTCTAAGAACCTGTGATCAAGATTGGGATGAGAATGAAAATCAACACAAGTGTTTGCATGATTTAATCAAATTAGGATCTTCTTCTTTTCAATAATTCTATTATCAAGACATATGGAACCACAACTTTAGAGCCCAAGGGCTAAAAGTATCCTTCAGAGGTCATCTGGTCTGCCCTTCCCTTCTTCAGCTCTTCGCTTCCTTCCTCTGCCTCACAAGGAAGAAGAGAATGGTCTTCTAGAGTTGGATAACTGAGCCAAAAAGATTCAGTTTTCAAGATACATGTTTCAAAACTAGTAAACAATAAACTTGCTGAATTCAAATCTTCTATTTCCAAAGTACAGAATTTCCTCAATGATAAAGTACACTTTGCCCATAACTGACTTTTTTTCATGGTTTGAATGCATCTCATATTCAGTGTAAATATTGAGTAAACTGACTTACTTATTTTTCTGTCCATAGTTGTTATTAAATTAATTGTGCCTATGATAGTCAAGGACTCTTAGAATCCAGAAAATATTGATTTCATTAGACAGAAACCTTGAACTAATAGGCAATTGACTGGAATTTTTACTACTACCATAATCCAGGAATCTGTAAAATGTATTATTATGTTGAGGAGAAAATGCTTTCCTGTAAAGATACTCATTTTATGGTGTTCTCAGCCTTACCTCATCAGGATAAAGAAGACATTAAATTGATTTTAATATACATTTTAAAAATAGAAAATATGATCATATCAAAATGTCTTCATTAATCATGAGCTTAGCCTACTATTTCCAACATACCATCCAAGAGTTTGTGGACTTACTACTTGAATGGTTTATGAATTTTAAGATCTTAAGTTATCATTCAGTTACTTTCAGTGCCCTTGGTTATTTATACTGTTCTAGTGTCTGCCATGATAAAATTCATTTTCTTCTTATATCTCCTCTGTAACTCTGAAAAGTATAGTAACTATACCTATAATGTGTGTAAGTGAAAAATCATGTACTCATAATCACAAGTGGTGAATCTTCTTTACAACTTTATCTATAGTTAAGAACTGAGGAATCAGAAAGTGCTTTTAAAAAATCTGTAAGTGCTTTGTTGTTTGACTCTCTATTTCCCTTGTCAAACTTGTGGTACAATTCAGCCTGTTTCACATTTGCCCCCAAGATCCACTCATTGTACATTTAACTAAGGATTTTGTAGAGAATGGGATGTAAGTGTTGAGTTTCCATCATAATTATGGCAAAGAATTTAAATACAGTTCTTAGCTAACAAATATCTCCTGTAGACCTTTAAATTCTTCTCCAATAATTGTTTGCTTTGTTTTGTTTTGGTTTTTTCTTCTCAAACACAATAACAATCTCAGATTATTTTTCTTTTCCTCTGGGATTTTCTGTCAGCAACTTACAGTTCCTTAAGCTTGCATTCAACAAATAGTTGAGGACCTACCATGAGGCAGTCATTTGCCTGCTATGAACAGATACCTTCCAGGTAATGGGAATATGATGGTGAATAAAACAAAATCTCTGCTCTCCCTGCCCTTGTGGGGCTTACTTCATCCCAAGGGGTGTGGGTGGTATGTGTGGCAGATGTCAGATGATAGTAAGTGCCGTGACGAAAAAATGTATCAGGCTAAGAAGACAGAAAGTGTGTGTGTGTGTGTGTGTGTGTGTGTGTGTGTGTAGGAGCTGAGGAGGTCATTACACAGAGAGGCTAGGGAAGAGCTCTCTGGTAAGGAGACATCTGACAGAAACCTGAAGGAATAAGGAGAGGGAACCATGTGGAATCAGTGGAACAATTCACATCCACTCTTCCTCCTGCCACCGATGTTTGTAGGTGAATCTTTAGGGATTCAGTGAAGCAAAAGGTCTATCAGCAACAGAAATGACCCATGGGCATCTTCCAAGTATCTTTGGTTCACTGTTCCTTGAGGTCTTCCCTAACTCCCAAGAGACCAATTAATCATAATGTGTCTCTCCCAAATAAATCGCCATCTTAAAGTAAGAATTATAGGCCAGGTTTCCCAATGGGCTAAACTGCTAAGTAGAATACTTAGAAGTCAAATTCCAGAAAATTGGGAGCCACATGTTAAAATATCTTCTTCTTCCTTTATCCTTTAACCTAACCCACTATTTCCTTTCTAGAAATCTTTCCCAAAGGAATGATGCAAATGTGGGCAAAACTTATGTGCAGAGATAATCACTGGAATATTATTTATAAAATGAAAACATGAAAATCTAAACTGTAAGATAATTTTTTGTTACAATAACAAAGCAGGGATTAATGTTATTTAATGTCTACAAATAATTATTGAAGATATGGTAAATTGTAAGTGGTAGATAGAAGTAGGGAAAATGGTATCATATGGTGAAACAAAAAAGGTTGGGAAAATTAGAAGTAATAATAACAAAATCGAGTGCTAGGTTTATAGATGATTTTATATATTTTTTCTTTTAAAATTAATGTTATTGAAGTATAAACTACATTGAATAAGATGCACATAATTTAATGAACAGTTAATAAGTATTGGCAAATATATAAACCCACATAAACATCATCTGAATTAAGATATAGAATATTCCTATGAGCCAAAAAAGTTCACTCGTGGCCATTGGTTGCCAACCCCATTCCCCCTTGCTCAGTCTCAAGCACCTACTGATATAATTTCTGTCACTATAGATTACTTTTGCCTATTCTAGGCTTCATATAAAGGAATGTACAGTGGTATAATGGAATGACATACAATATAAGAGGATGTGCTCTTTTGTTCCTTCCTCAGTCAGCCTAAGTCAGTGAGATTTCACGTTGCTGAACATGTCAGTGGTTCATTTATTCTCCTTTTACTTTTTTGATTGAGTACCTATAATTTGCTTATCCATTTACCTCTTAAAGAACCTTTAGGTTGGGCAGCCTGAGTGGCTCAGCAGTTTATCACCGCCTTCGGCCCAGGGCGTGATCCTGGAGACCTGGGATCGAGTCCCACGTTGGGCTCCCCACATGGAGCCTGCTTCTCCCTCTGCCTGTGTCTTTGCCTCTCTCTCTCTCTCTGTCTCTCTCTCTCTCTCTCTGTCTCTCATTAATAAATAAATAAAATCTTTTAAAAAAAAAAGAACTTTAGGTTGTTTCTAATTTGGGGTCATTAGAGATATGGTTGTTTTGAGCAGCTACATACAAGACATTTTTGTAGATATTTGTTTTCAGTTTTTATTGATAAATATCTAAAATTGAAATCACTGGGTCAAATGGTAAATGTACCTTAATAAAAATTGCCAAACTATTTTTCAAAGTGGTGTACCACTTTACACCCCACCATCAGTGTGTGAGAGTATCTGTTGCTTTTCAGCCATAAAAACCGTGAATATTGACAGTTAAAATTTTTTTTGGCATTCTTAATGCATGTGTAGTAATACTTCGTTGTGGGCTTGGTTTGTGTTTCCTTGATTACTGATAATGTGGAAAATCTTTTCTCCTACTACCTGGCCAGCTATATATTTTCTTTTCCAAAACATATGTTCAAATTTTTTTACCCAGTTGAAAATTGGCTTGTTTGTTTTCTTATTATATAATTTTAAGAAAGACATATAAATAAATGTTTATATATAATATATAGAATCAGGTATAAGCCAGATATATGTATTCCATATTATCTGGTAAAATAGTACCAGATATATCTATTATAGACACCCCATCACCTGATCTATGGTTTGCATTCTACTTTCCTAGTGATGTTGTTTAAAGAGCAGAAGTTGATTTTTAAGAAAATTTGATCAAGTCAAGCTTAACTATTTTTTCCTGTTATTGTTAGTGAAAATTTTTGCCTTCTTGATCAAACTAGCTAAATGTTTATAATTTTCATGGATCTTTTAGAGAAGTAGCTCTTAGTGTTTTAATTTTTCTCTGCTGATTTTCTCTTCTCCCTTTCACTGCTCCCATTTTTATCATTTCTCTCTTTGTATTTCTTTTATGCTTAATAGTATCATCTTTTTCTATCTTCTTAAAATGAAAGCTTAGATCACTGATGGCAGACATTCTTTTTTTCCAATATAAGCATTATAGCTGTAAATTTATTTCCAGGCATTGTTTTCACTACATCCCACAAATTTTGCTATACTTGTTTCCATTTTCATACAGTTAAAATCTTACTTGCTTTGTAATTTTCTTTTTTAATTCATTGGTTATTGAAAAATATGTGGTTTGATTTTCAAATATATTGGTGAATTTTCATATATCTTGTGATATTAATTTATTTTTTAATTTTTTGTGAGATCAGAGAATATACTCTGTATGACTTCATTCCTTTTAGTTTTTCTAGACTTGTCTTATAGCCTAGTATATGGTCTACCTAGGCAAATGTTCCATTTATGCTTGAAAAAAAAGGTTTATCCTTCCATTGTTGGTATATGTTGAATAGTTTTCAAGTTGTTTAATAGTGTTCAAATGTTCCAGACTAATTTTCTGTCAAATTACTTTATTGCTGGTATAAAAGTGTTTTTGCGTCCAGTTGTAATTTTAGATTTTTCTCTTTCTCCTTTCATGTTTCTGAGGCTCTGCTATTGACTGTATACACATTAGGAATATGTCTTTTTGATGAACTTACTTTTTTATTATTATGAAATGGTCTTTAAATTTCTGCTAATATTTCTTGTTCTGGAGTATACTTTGATATTAATTTAGCCTCATCACCTTTCCTATGATTAGAGTTTTCCTGGTATATCTTTTCCAATCTTTTACTTTTAAGATTGTATTTATTTATTCATGAGAGACACGGAGAGAGGCAGAGACACAGGCAGAGGGAGAAGCAGGCCCCCCGCAGGGAGCCTGGCGTGGGACTCGTTCCAGGGACCTGGGGATCACACCCTGAGCTAAAAGCAGATGACCAACCACTGAGCCACCCAGACATCCCCCCAGCCTATTTCTGTCTTTTTTATTTAAAATGCATTTCTGAGGGAGAGGAGTTAAGAGTAGGGAACCTAAGTGTGTCTGTTTCCTGAAATTCAACTAGGTATTTATCAAATCATTCTGAACACCTGTGAAATCAATCAGAGATCTGAGAAAAGAAATGCTGCAGTTTAACAAATAGAAAAATGACTACTTTTAAAAGGTAGAAGATGTGGAGACATGAATCCAGGGTGATATATCAGAGGATACCACATGGGGAGAGAGCTTACTTAAGGAGGCTACCATAAAGTGTTATAAGCAGTGGAGTACAGAACTTTTAAAATCAGAACTTTTAAAAATCTATGATGGGGGACATCCTTGGCTTAAAGGTGCTCAGGTGGCAGACTGGGTGGAACCTCAGGTGGAACAGCATGGTCTCAGGATCCCTGAGGTCCCAAGGAGAATGGGAGTGCCTGCATGGAGCAGAGTTCCTAGGCATCAGAACAGGAAAGCCAGCTGCAAACAGCCAGTCTACGCACAGGCTTTCTGCTTGACATTGCCATAAACTGCAAATGGTCCTGTAATCACTCTCTGGTCAAGGGCTCAGCAAAAGGCAGAAGCAGGGTGATAATCCCCCCCTCTCCTGGAGGAAGAATGGTCTGAGTCTGTGCTGCAGGATTCCATAAAGTTTGGAGACTCAAAACCAGATCTTGTGCCTGAGATAAAAATGCTCAGTCACAGGTTGGGTGAACCGTTTGGATGGAAACAGGGAGTCAATAATGATTGATTGCTGTTCTGAGAGGGCTCATAGAGGAGTGGGGGGTACAAAGTTTCATCTCCAGGGCTAGGGATGGGGTGCCACCGTGTTCATCTCTTCAGTGTTGAAAGCCTTCAGGGAGCAAAATAGCACCACACAGTGCAATCAGGAACAGCTTACATTGAGCCTGTTCTCCCTCTCCCCCCACCAAGGGGGTGCAATTCCACCTGGGCAAAGATACCTGAGAATCAGAACAGGCCTCTCCACCAGAAGACTAGTAGGAATATCCTGCTAATACCAAGTTTACGGATCATAGAGAATGGGAAAACCACAGCTCTTGGGGAAAACGGTATATAGCATTCACAGGTTTTATTATTATTATTATTATTATTATTATTATTATTATTATTTAGTCTTATTTTTAAGTATTTTTTCAGCTATTTTCTTATTTTTTCAATTCTTTTAAAATTTTTATTATATATAACTTTTGGTTTCCTTTTTGTATTTTATTGTTTTTTTGTATACATATAAATTTTATTTCCTTCCTATTTTGCAATCTAGTTTCTTTTAACAAACAGACCAAAATACATCCAGGACCTAATTTATTATTTTGTTCTGTTTTACTTCTTGATTCTTATTATGTTTTTCTTCTGTTTTCTTCTGGTTTGCTTTGTTGGTATTTTTCTGGTGTAATTGTTGTTACTTTTGTCTTTTCTCTGTCTTATAACTTTTCTAGACATAATGATGAGATTGAGAAACTCACCCCAAAAGAAAGAACAGGAGGAAGTACTCACTGCCAAGGATTTAATCTATATGGATATGTCAGTTGTCAAAACTAGGATTCAAAATAACAACCATAAAGATATTAACTGGGCTTGAGAAAAATCACTGAAGACAAGAGATAATCCCTGAATGTAGAAGTAAAAGAAGTAAAATCTAATCAGGCTGAAATTAAAAATGCTATTACTGAGATGTAGTAAAAAATGGAGGCTCTGACAATTAGGAAAATTAAGGCCGAAGAGTCAGTGATATAAAAGACAAAAAGTTGGAAAATAAGGAAGCTGAGAAAAACAACTACTGGATTATGGAGACTGAGAAATCAGTGATACCATAAAGCAAAATAATATTTGAATAATAGGGGTAGCAGAAGATGAAGAGAAAGATGGGCAGAAGGTTTATTTGAACAAATTATAGCTGACAACTTCCCTAATCTGGGGGAAAAATAGGCATTCAAGTCCAGGAGGCACAGAGAACTCCCTTCAAAATCAATAAAAATGGGTCAACACCTCAATATATAATAGTGAAGCTTGCAAATTTCAGAGATAGAGAAAATCCTGAAAGCAGCTCAAGACAAAAGGTCCTTAACCTGCAAAGGTAGAAACCTAAAGCTGGCAGCAGACTTCTCCACAGAGACCTGGCAGGCTAGAAAGGACTGGCATGATATATTCAGGATTCTAAATGAGAAAAATATGCAGCCAAGAATACTTTATCCAGCAAGTTTATCTTTCTGAATAGAAGTAGAGACAAAGACTTCTCAGGACAAATAGAAACTAAAAGAATTTGTGATCAATAAACCAGTCCTACAAGAAATATTAAAAGGGATCCTTTGAGTAAAGAGAGAGCGCAAAAGTAACAAAACCAGAAAGGAACAGAGACAATTACAGAAACAGAGACTTTACAGGTAATGCAATGGTACTAAATTAATATCTTTCAGTAATTACTCTAATGTAAATGGACTAAACGCTCATTTTAGAGACTCATTTTAATGAAGGTTAAAGGATATCCTACTAAGGAATGAATGAGTCAATCAGGATATTAAAGAAGAACTTTAAAAATTTATGGAAACAAATGAAAATGAAAACACAACAGTTCAGAACTTTTGGGATACAGCAAAGGAGATCCTAAGAGGGAAGTATGTAGCAATACAGATCTTTCTCAAGAAACAAGAAAAGTTTCAAATACCCAACCTAACCTTACACCTGAAAGAGCTGGAGAAAAGAACAAGTAAAGCCTAAATCCAGCAGGCAAAGAGAAATAAAGATTAGAGCAGAAATTAATGAAACAAATCAAAAGAACAGTAGAAAAGATCAATGAAACTAGGAGCTGATTATTTGAAAGAATTAATATGATTAATAAACCCCTAACTAGACTTATCAAAAAGAAATGAGAAAGGACTCATATAAATAAAATCATAAAGAGGAGAGATCACAACCAACAACAAAGAAATTCAAACAATTCAAACAATTATAAGAGCATATTATGAGCAATTGTATACCAACAAATTAGGCAATCTGGAAGAAATGGATGCATTCTAGAAACATAAACTACCAAACTGAAACAGGAAGAAATAGAAAACCTGAACAGACCTGTAAGAAGCAGCTCCCCAAAGACATACAAATGGCCAACAGACACATGAGAAACTATTCAACATCACCTGGCATCAGGAAAATATAAATCAAAACCAGAGTGAGATACCACCTCACACCAGTCTGAATGGTTAAAATGAATAACTCAAGAAATAATAGATATTGGTGGAGATGCAGGGAAAGGGGAGCTCTCTTACACTTTTGGTGGGAGTGCAAAGTAATGCAGCCATTCTGGAAAATAGGTTGGAGATTTCTTAAAAAGTTAAGAAAAGAGCTATCCTACAACCCAATAATTGCACTAGTAGGTATTTATCCAAAGGATACATACATAGTGATTTGAAGGGGCGCATGCACCCCAGTGTTTAATTTTTTTTATTTATTTATTTATGATAGACAGAGAGAGAGAGAGAGAGAGAGGCAGAGACACAGGCAGAGGGAGAAGCAGGCTCCATGCACCGGGAGCCTGACGTGGGATTCGATCCCAGGTCTCCAGGATCACGCCCTGGGCCAAAGGCAGGCGCCAAACTGCTGTGCCACCCAGGGTTCCCCACCCCAGTGTTTATAGCAGCAATGTCCACAATTACCAAAATAAAAAAAATTACAAAAATAAAAAAGCCTGGATGTCCATTGATGGGTGAATGGATAAAGAAGATGTGGTGTATATACGTACAATGGAATATCACTCAGCCATCAAAAAGAACAAACTCTTGCCATTTGCAATGACATGGATGGGACGAAAGGGTATTATGCTAAGTGAAATCAGTCAATCAAAGAAAAACAAATATCATATGATTTCACTCGTGGAATTTAAGAAACAAAACAGATGAACATAGGAGAAGAGAATGAAAAATAAAATAAGATGAAAATAAGACAGAGAGGGAAACAAACCATAAGAGACTTTCAACTATGGGAAAAAAAAAACAGAGGGTTAAAAAAAAAAACAGAGGGTTGCTGGAGGGGAGGTTGGTAAGGAGTGGTGTAATTGGGTGATGGGCACTAAGGGCATTTGATGAAATGAGCATTGGGTATTATATGTAACTGATAAATCACCAAATTCTACTCTGAAACTAATAATACAATATGTTAATTAAAATTTAATTTAAATGAATTAAAAAAGAAACTGTAACCAAAAAAAATGCATTCCTGGGGTATTTGGGTGGTTCAGTTGGTTAAGTGACTGACTCTTGATTTCAGCTTGGATCGTGTTCTCATGGTCCTGATTTGAACCCTGCATGGAGCTCCATGCTCCATGCTGAGCATGGAGTCTGCTTAAGCTTCCTCTCTCTCCTTCTCCCTCTGCCATTCCCTGCTTGCACTCTCTTTCAGAGATGATAGATAGATAGATAGATGATAGATAGATAAAATGCATTTCTCTTAGACACTATATAATTTTGTCTGGCTTTTTAATACAGTGTAATTCCTGTCTTTAACCAAGATGGCCAGCTGTATCTCTTTATTTTCTTAAGTGATTATTCAAAGGTTTA
This sequence comes from Nyctereutes procyonoides, assembly GCF_905146905.1. NCBI lineage: Eukaryota > Metazoa > Chordata > Mammalia > Carnivora > Canidae > Nyctereutes > Nyctereutes procyonoides. The sequence goes on from NW_026575044.1 coordinate 1,093,837, forward strand.
CAGTATACATCTTTAACTTGTTAAGGTTTGCCTTTAAATAACCTAATACTGCTTTACGTGTGAGATAACATCCTTACTGAAGTACAAATACTTCCATTTGCTGTACCCCATACTTTGTGCAAATATTGTCATAGATGTCTTTCTAAGTACAAGGCCCCAAATATGTTATTATTGTCTTAAATAGTTAATTTTTTAAAAACAGAGGAATAAGTGGCAAGTAAGTAGAACCTTGTATATTTATGTATACATGCTATTTCCAACTTTTTAAATTTTTTTTATATAGATCCAAGTTTCTGTCTGGTATTCCTTGAGCCCAAAGTATGCCCTTTAACATTTTTTAATAGATATTTGCTAGTGACAACTTCTCTTGGCTTTTGTTTATATTTAAATGTTTTCATTTATCCCATGCTTGAAAGTTATTTTTTCTTAATATCAAATTTTAAGTGAACATATTTTACATTCAGCACTGTTTAGACACTGTTCCATTGTCTTCTTGCTTTTTTTATTTCTAGAGAAGTCATTAGTCATTCTTATATTTATTTCCCTGTATGTAATGTGGCTTTTTCTCTGACTGCTTGATAATGATGTACTTTCCTCTGGTTTTCTTTTGTGTCTTGACTATATGGGCTTCTTTGATATACAGGTTATAGTTTTTATTGACTTAGGGAAATTTTCTGCTTTTATATCCTCAAATAGTTTTTCCACTAGGAATCCACTTATATTATATGTATATTATATGTATATTAACCATATGATGTACCACAAGTCACTGTCACTGTTTCTTAAGCCACTTTTCTCTGTGTTCTAGAGTCTGGACAATTTCTTTTGATAGCTTTTCAAGTTCACTGATATTTTTAAAAACATTTTACTTATTTGATTTGAGAGAAGGAGAGAGAGAGAGCACGAGAGTGTGAGGAGGGGCAGAGGGAGTGGAAGAAGGAGAGAATCTCAAGCACATTCCACACTGGTGCAGAGCCTGATGTGGGGTTTGATCCCACCATTCTGAGATCATGACCTGAGCCAAAACCAAGAGTCAGACACTCAATTGACTGAGCCACCCAGATGTCCCTCACTGATCTTTTCTTATGGAATGTATAATCTGAACTTATTCCCATCTAGTATAAATTCAGTTTGATTCTTTGGAGTTCTACTTCTCTTGTTCTTATGTTTATGTTTTACTTTAAATTCATGATTGTGTTTATAATAGCTGTTTTAATATCCTTGTCTGCTAATTCTACCATCTATTATTTCTGTATCTGTTTCTTTTGACTCTTTTTTTTTTTTTTTGGCTATGGGTTCTATTTCCAAGCTTCTTTGCTTATTTAGTCCTTTTTTGATTGGTTGCTGGACATTGTGAAAATTACTGTGATAAGTCTATGCATTTTGTCTTCTATCTTTAGAGAGTGTTGCATTTGTTTTAGGTGCCAGTTAGGTTAATTGTGATTCAGCTTAATTCTTTCAGTTTTTTTTAAAACCTCTTTAGTGGAAATCTAGAGTTGCCTTTCCCCTTGAGTTAGTCTAGTCCTACAACTAAGATGCAGTCCTTCTCGAATCTCTGCTCCATGCCATGAGTGTTCAGAAAGGTCTCTTTCCATTCTGAATGATTGAAATCAAAATGTGGTCTCAAAAATGTTTTCAGGAAGAAAGCTGAGGGATTACAGAGCTCATTTTATTTTCCTCACTTCTTGTAGAGCATACAGCCCTGGGTCTGAAAATGTTGCCTTTTATATTTCTTATGCTTTGTCCAGTTTCCTAGTTGTTCAAATTGAACCTTTGTCCAGTTCCTGGGAAGGCAAGTCAGGTACTAGCTATTCTGTTATGGCCAGGAAAGTTTGATATTTATATCATTAAAAAGATCTTTTTCTATTTCCTGATTTGTCTTACAATGAGCATGTATTACTCAGAATATATGTAATATTGTATGAGTTTCCTATTGCTTCTGTAATAAGTTGCAGTAACTTAGTGGCTTGAAAATGCAAATTCATTATTTTGCAGTTCTGTAGGTCATATGTTCAACAAGAGTCTCACTGGACTAATATCAAGATGTTGACAGGGCTGCATTCCTTTTAGAGGCTCTAGAGGAGAATCTGTTTCTTTGCCTTTTCCAACTTTGAGAGGTTACCTGCATTCCTTGACTTATGGCCACTTTCTCTATCTCCAAAGTCAGAAGCAGAAGATCTTCAAATCTGCTTTTGGCTCTGACTCTCCTGCACCCCTCTTTTACTAAAAAAAAGGACTATGTGATTACATGGGACCACCTTGTATAATCTGGGATAATCTCCTCGGGTCAAGATTCTTAACTTTATCACCTCTGCAAAGTCTCTTTTGCAATGTTAGGTCACATATTCTAGGTTCCAAGGATTAGGACATAGACATCTTTGGAGGAACATTATTCTGCCTACTATAATTATTAAGGTACCTATCCTTAGTTATTAGGATAGTAAATCATCATTCTTAGAATGTGCTATAACAGAAGTTACTCTGTTGACATATCCACATACACCCTGAATGACATTAGGGCACCTGGGTTTTGGTAACATCTAAGCAAATTGTGCTATTCATTTTTCTAAGGCCATGTGAAGTTGATACGTTGCTTATGTCATAGTAGGTGATGCTTGTCTACAAGGTAGGTTTATTTACAGACAATTGAGATTTTTCAAATATGGCCCTAAATTCTTTCGTGTTCCTAATCCACCATTTTCCCTAGCCTATATCTGATTTCTTATGACATCTCTGAGCATAACTGCCAGTATTAATTTCTAGAGATATTACCACTCCCTGAACACACTACTGGAAATTTTATTCTCAAAAGTTGCCAAAACATTCTCCTTTGATATCCTAGTTCTATAAATGGTACCATGTTTTTCTAAATTTAAGCTTAAAACCACAGTCACTCTTGCCTGGTTTTTATCCTGATCTTTACTTTCTCCACCTAATCAATTGTCATATTTTGTAGTTTTTTTTAAAAGAAATCTTCCAGAAGATCTCTCACTTACTTTGTTTCATTTTAATTCTCACAACCATCATGGTATTACATTTATTATTATATTTGAACTATCACAAATGTTTTCTAATGAGTCTCCTTGCTTATTATCCACCTCCAAACCACTTTTGCTAGATGAATTTTCCCAAAGATATGTGAAATTTTTTAGATACTCCCAGGTGTCCATAAGGTGAATTTCTAACTCTTCAGTATACACTTCCATTTTAACAATTTAAATCCTTCATGTCTAAGCTCAAATCCAACTTCCTTTTATTTTCCTTCCCTTGATTATTCCAGCTTTCAGCAGCCTCTCATCAACATGAATGGTTATCTACAGCAGGCTTCTATGGAAACCTTTTAGTAATTTATCAAATTATGTCTTGATTTATCTCTATATAATTATTCCTTTTATGTTTACCCTCTAGCTGAGTTTTCCAACTATAGAATCCATGCTTTTAGGTCTTTGAATACTTTATAATATCTAATACCTAGTGGTTAATAAACATTTATTTGTGGGTAAAGAGAATGGGATTTATGACTACATCTTTTCCAGGGTTTTGGGAGGGGGGAGGAGAGAAGAGCAGAGGTTTTAAAATACTTTTAATAACCCACTTTTATTGTGTCCTCATAACCATTCTGTTGGGTAAGGTTAGATATCTCCTTTAGAGCAACTATGTGATTTCCATAAAGTAATTAAATTACTGATAAACAGAGCCAATTCTCATTCCTACTTCTATGTCCCTTCTATTCTATTCTCCAGCCTCTCAGAATTTGACTCAAAATTTCTTATTTTATTTAAAATATTTTTGAGTCTCCATGCAACCACCTTAGTAACTACATAGACAATGTTAATCATTTTTCTCTAAAACTGATCTCACTTTTTTTGGTTCTCTGTTGGCAGAATAATATTCCTATAGCTCATGAATCAAATCTACATTGTTTTTACAGTAGAACCTAAAGGACTTCTTACTTTCTTCGCTGCACTGTCTTATATTCCATGTTTCTCTGTTTCAGTTCACTTTTTTGTACAACATAAAAAATATAAAGTATATTTGGATTGTTTTAAACTTGTCCCAGATATCTCTAGGGTTGACTCACTGTTAAACTTCATGGAAACCTTAGTTTGTTTGGCTGAACCCATGACTGGGATTTGGGGAATTATGATAATTATGGCTCATCTTATGATCCTAGGCCAAGTATTTCATTTTTCTTTGCTTTTTTTTGCTCCATCAGCAAAAGGTAAACTCTATTGTGTGTAACCAGAAGGTTGATTGCAAAGGATAGTAAAAGTTGCATGCAGTTTGTGAGTATAACCTTATATATAAAAGCTAAATATAGCCATCCCAACTGCTACAGGCGAATAAAGCATTTAGGCCTTTCTCCCAGGGGGCCCACAATGAATATATTTCTCAGATCCTTTTTCCAGACCAAGTCATATAACACATTGTTAAGTGATATATCTGATATTTGAATATCTCAGTAATATTAATGACAGCAAGTCATGGCTACCATTTGTCAAGCCTTTAGAATGTACCAGATTCTGGATCAAACTACAAAATTCCTGTGAGGTCTGTATGCTTATCTCCCTTTTGCAGAAAAACAAAAATAACAAAGCAGAATATAATGGCTTGCTTGAAGTCACAGAACTAGTGAGGGACAAATCATCTCTCTGACCCCAAGACTGCACACATAACCAGCATACCATATCATTTCCATAGACCAAGGCATTGAGTGTACTCAGAGGGCTGTAAAGTGGGAGCTCCTTTTGCTCTTTGTGGCATTTTGCGTCACTTTATAGTCACTAACTTGACTTGTTAAGCAAAGGAGATTTTAAGAGAAAGTAAGGTAGAAGTTAACTGTAGGTTTCAGCAGGCTTACATTTTGGTTTAGTATTTGATTCTATGCTCTCTTTGCTACTTTTATCTTCCTTCCTTCCTTCCTTCCTTCCTTCCTTCCTTCCTTCCTTCCTTCCTTCCTTCATACAATAGCTTTGCGCTTCAACTCTAATACAAGATTTATTAAATTGCTATCTACTTCCAACACTTATCCTCCAAGTCTCCATTACCTTGTGGAGACATTTTGAAAGTGTTCAGGGCAAACTTTTAGCATTCTTAACATGTCATCTAATTTGAGATAATAGCAGTAATACTTTCTATTTATTGAGCAGTTTGTTATTAATATCAGGACTTTGCTCCAGGCAATTCTTCCCTAGCTTTGTTGGTATCAATACAGAGTTTAAGGCGTTTTAGAAACATTAGCAGGGCAACTTTCTTTATCCCTTGGCTGTCATGGCTGACAGAATTGGCACAACTGCACACAGGATGGATCATCATCCAGAAATACCTATCTCTGTATTTAAATATTCATCATCCCCCTCCTTTATTGAGTTGTCAAAACTTTTGGCCCCTATTAGATCCTACAAATTCATTTGTTCATTCCACAGCTAAACACTGGGCACAGGAATGAACAAAACAGTTAAAAATCCTTAATTTCCTGGAGCTTACCTGATGCATATATTCTAGCCATGTTCAAAGAGCTTTAAACAGTCCTAGGGTTGGGTAGTTTTTTTTTCTCTGGGCACAGAATTTGGGATTTGATAAAAACATTCAGCTTGAGATTTTAGGTTAATTATCATAAAAGTCTTTTTTAGTTTGTTACTGTTTTGGACTTACTGGTATTGATATATTTCTCTTTGGATTATTTTGGTTCACCTGCATCTTTCACTTTGCCTTTTATTTTTTTCAATAAATTCAGCATTCCATCACTGATTCCTTCCATTTCCTATGCTTTAATATTCTTAAGAGTCCTGTTAGGCTCCATTTTAAGATGACAAAATTAAGACTCAAAGAAATTAAAAAAACTTCCTCAAGCCCACACAGCAAGTCAGTGGTAAATCTGAGATTTTGATTCAGATATACCCGATTCCAAAAGTTGTATTACCAAACACAATTTTATTCATCTACTCTAAAGAATATCTTCCATGCATTTGCCATTAAGTATTTAATCACATGTAATTCTGACTTCTTTGAGGTAGTCCCTGAAACTTGGCATAGTCTAAACTCTAATGTATCACATGTGAATGACAGAAGCCTATATTACTCCTGGTGCTATTTTCAGCTTATGATGGTTCTGATCCCTTGCAAAATTTAGAGTTTCTGATGCCATTTAGTTATAAAAGGGAAATCATCCATTTTCATTGGAAAATTCTTTGGTCTTCTTTTCATTCCTTCCTACTCCACACCACTCCTTCAAATTAGGCAGCAGAAACCTTGTTCTATAAATATCCCTGAAACTTCTGAATGAAATTTTTGAATTTTTGAACTAAACACTACCTCTTTTGATAGATGTTTATAACTTACATATTTTTCCAGTACTACCTGAGTTGAGGGTAGTGGGATTTGAAAGGGGCCCTATGAAAGCAGAATGGGTCCTCTTTGGAGAGATACATGGGGTCAAAGCACATGGGAACAGTCCATGGTTAGGAGCATGACACCCAAGCCCAATTACAGTGGCTAACAGTGTGGTATACTGGAAGAGCACCACGTGGGATTCAGGTTACCTGTTTTACTTCAGCAGAGTGACCCAGTTTTTCTGGGTCTGAGTTTCCTAATTTAAGAAATTTGGTATATTACACCAGACAGTGATGAGACTTTAGAAATACAAGATTTTTTAAAAAACATAGATCACCAGTCCCCACTCAGAGATTCTGCTTTGCAAGATCTAACATCAGATTGGAACTCTCTGTTTGAACCCAAATACAGTTGCCCAAGTGATTCTATTGCAGACAGCCTTTGAAAAGAGATTGTATGGGAACTGCACATAATATTCATGCTTCACTGCTTCAGTGGACTTTTTCTGTGACTCCATTAAACCTATTTTTCCCCCTCATACCTTCCTCATCACAAAAAAGGCAATGCTAGTATCTCAGCTGCAGGCCTGTCGTTCAGGATTCTTGCTGCAGCCAGCAGTGTCCTTGGAGTTTAGTTCAAAGCTGGAGAGAATACACTATGGAGCTGGGAGCCATTGGTGGAGGGGCTGGCCTGAAGGAAGTGAAGTGTTTCAGCCAGAATGTACTGACGCACGACCAGGAAACCACAAGACTGGTGAAAACCTTTCCAGGCCTGAGCCCTATGATCAAAAGAGGTACAGGAAGCAGCTCTGCCAAGAGTCCTTTCTGCTGCTGGCTGGAACCCTGAGCTTCTGAGGCCTTCTGAGCCAACTCCCTGAGCAGATGCTGTCACCCAACAAGCCATTACTAAAGCATTTTTATTTTATTTTGTTTTATATTATTATTATTATTTTTATTTTTTTGCTTTGCTCTGAGGTGGTCCCACTGGTGGGTGTGAGTGAGTTGCAGTCTCTTTTTCTCTTTCTTGCTTCTTTCTTTTGACAGAGGTGACCATCTGATTGTTCACTCTAATTTTGCAGAAGCCATAGATTACTGGCTTTTTAACCTTTGTCAACTGACCATTGTTTGATGCTCAGAACCTATATACAAAAGCTAAATCCTCAAACTGTTACCAATACCTAGATCATCTGATCAGCAATACCAGTAGCCAGTCCAGACTTCAAAGAGAATGACTTCCTTTATTTATTGCATCATAACCATTCCCCCTTCTCCTAGGTTAGTTTTGTGTGTGTAGGTGCATTCCTTATAAAAATACAGTTAACCAGGAATTACATTCAGATCTCTGTCACAGATATAGATCATGTCTAGATTCAAGGTTAAAATAATTGTGTTCCTGTGAATTCTTTTTCTTTCCTTGGCCAGAGTAACTGCCAGTTGCAATGTAATAAATCACATCATCATATAGCAGATCCAATTAATAGCTGAGACCTGCAAACTAACTGAACCATGTCTGGAGAGCTAAATGGTGGAGAAATTGGACTGACCATGAGCACTTCAAATTGATTGCTTAGTAGTGGGGTATTTTTCCTGGAAACAGAACAGAATAAATCTGAACTATTGATTTTGTCATGGGTACAGGCCTCCATGTAGAGGAAAATAAAGCAAGTGTGATGAATTTTTTATTTGGCCTTCTGCCTGCTTTCTTGCTTTTTGCCTTGTATTGCATGCCTATATTTTTACTCTATAAACCCATACTAAATGACCAGTGATATTGCCCACGTGGCATGAAATCTACAGTCTTAATCTATTTGTTACTAAAATGTCAGCAGGTATTAGGTGGCCAATAGCTTTTTTGAAATGATGCTCTGGATCTTAGATTAGGTTTCAGTCATTTTAGAAAACATGAAAAATTCTGTGGGAGGAGGCCATACACTGTCTGCAAAGACATCAGGGGTCAACATCCAGGCAATTACACACGCAAACTGACAAGGGTTTTCTGAATATTCCTCTCCTGGTACTGTTATGTTGAATAGAGCCTGCAAGTGCACAATGCTGCAGTGCATCCTAAGATATACCTTTTCTTGGGAAACACTAACTTTGTATACTGCTGACACCAAACATTTGAAAATGAAACTTTTTTCCTTCTCTCTCTTTCTCCCTCCTCCACTTTTGGCTCAGCTTATCCTACCAAAACACACTTCATAAGACTTCTTTATAGAAAGAATGTTTCAAAAATATAATATTTCCATCTGTTATTTCAATAATACATGCTCTGGGACTCTCTTTATGAACCATTTTCCTTTCTTTGCTCTCATTTAGATGTATAAATATTTGATTCAAAAGCCCTGAGGAATAGTCAGCCAATCAGGTCACAGAATTGTGAACATTCCTAACCCTATAATTTTGTCTGTAGCAGGCGCCTCCTGCTGTGGAACTAACTGCTAAGGGATTATAGCAATGTAATCCTCAGACTATTCCATCTCAAGGCTACTCTCAAGTGGAGAGAAGGAAGCAGTTTTAATTTTGATAAAATAAACTTTATTTTGTAACTTTATTATTTGTTTTTCTTTCTCTTTTCAACACTTCATAATAGACGTGTCTGGTAATTTGAAGTGAGCCTCCCTGGTTGAGGCGCCTTAGGCCACCCCATATTCCCGTAGCTTTTTAAAGAGATAGCCACACAACATTTGGTCCTGTCATTCCAAAGTGCAGAACTCAAGTTTTTTCTCCCTCGTATAAATCCTATTACTGACTTTTATTTAACATACGCAAATGGTGTTTTGCCAATGAGTGGCAACAAAAGTTGTATAAGCATTGTTATGCCACCCTGATTTGTTGGAAATGTCCCACCTCCTGCAAAATTTTAAGTTACTCTTCTATTTGTTAGACTTCTCCCACTAGAGCTCTACTTCAGCAATTATTGAAGCATTTAAGGTTAAAACATGAACTTCATGGGAACTCCCTCTTTGATATAAACTCAAACATGTTGCTAAGAATAAAAGATTTTTATGGATGAAATTTAATATATTTTGAATCAAGCTCAAAGAGATTTTTTGCTGTGTGTGAAGAATAAAATAAAAATTCCTTTTATATATTTTATGACTGGATGATGGGTGAGGAAAAGTATTTTCTAGGATACAAATACTTTCCTGTTTCTTCTCCAATTAAAAAACCCCACAAAGTTATAGATACACACATAAAATTAAACCTAATTATTAGGATGTAAATAGCCAAATTTTTCTGGAGACACCAGGACAAAAATGTGGTAATGCTTTAAAATGTCTATAACTTTGACCAAGAAATTATGCTTTCAGAAGTCTACTCAGGAAATAACCAAGAAATCATGACACGAAAGTATATACCTAAAGATGTTGATCATCACATTGCTTGAAAGAGCGGACTTGTGCAAAGAGTTTAAATTTAGAAGTTCATTAGCAGTCTAAATAAGAAATTAAATATATTTACTGTTGCTTTAAAAAGATCTTTTCCTAAGTATTAGTTTGAAAGTTGTCATTGTTTAGTGTTAATGAGTTAAATATTATCAATAGGTGTTTGGTTCAATCTAGATATGATAGATGTTAGGATGATAATCTTTCACTTCCAGCTATGTCAGAATAGTTTGTATCTGATTGACACTCACTCCAACAATAATTTGAGTGGCTGGATAAATATTTAAAATTTTGACAGCACTGAAGAACTATAGGATAGTTAGAAATTGAGGGTTGAAGATCCTCAAAATAATAGAAGAAGAAAGAGATGAGTCTAACATTTGGTGCTGTTTCCCCATTAAGGTATTTCCCAGTTTAGAAGCAGCCAAGAAATTAAGAAACTGAGGGCAGCTTTTGCAGGTTTATGAGAATGAAGGGACAAAAATTAGATATTGGAGTCTGTGAAGGTGTTAAAGATCTGATAAATAACCATGCTTTCAGTTGGGACCCCTAAAGGACTACAGACCAGGAGGGAAAATGAATAGAATCAGCCCTTACAGACACTACAACTCTGAAGTCAGTTTAATCCTAGATTAGAATAAAGTGATCTACTTAGGTTAATGGTCCACCAAAAGCAAAGTAAATGCTCTGAGACAGAAAAAAGACATTCAGGGAAAAAAGAAGACCTATAGGAAAAACGTTTATTAGTATTATCAGACATGGACTTTTAAGTTGCTATGATTAATATTTTCAAGAAAATAGAGGATGAGGTGAAAAGTTTAAGCAGAGAACTGAAGTCTATAAATATAACTGAATCAAAATTCTAAAATAAAAAATACATCAAAATCCTAGAGGAGAACACAGGCAACACCCTTTTTGAACTTGGCCACAGCAACTTCTTGCAAGATACATCCATGAAGGCAAGAGAAGCAAAAGCAAAAATAAATTATTGGGACTTCAAGATAAGAAGCTTTTGCACAGCAAAAGAAACAGTCAACAAAACTAAAAGACAACCTACAGAATGGGAGAAGATATTTGCAAATGACGTATCAGATAAAGGACTAGTATCCAAGATCTATAAAGAACTTATTAAAATCAACAGCAAACAAACAAACAATCCAATCATGAAATGGGCAAAAGACATGAAGAGAAATCTCACAGAGGAAGACATAGACATGAGAAAATGCTTCGCATCACTTGCCATCAGGGAAATACAAATCAAAACCACAATGAGATACCACCTCACACCAGTGAGAATGGGGAAAATTAACAAGGCAGGAAACACAAATGTTGGAGAGGAGGTGGAGAAGGGGGAACCCTCCTGCACTGTTGGTGGGAATGTGAACTGGTGCAGCCACTCTGGAAAACTGTGGGAACGTTCCTCAAAGAATTAAAAATAGACCTGCCCTACAACCCAGCAATTGCACTGCTGGGGATTTACCCCAAAGATACAGATACAATGAAACGCCAGGACACCTGCACCCCGATGTTTCTAGCAGCAATGTCCACAATAGCCAAACTGTGGAAGGAGCCTCGGTGTCCATCGAAAGATGAATGGATAAAGAAGATGCGGTCTATGTATACAATGGGATATTACTCAGCCATTAGAAATGACATATACCCACCATTTGCTTCGACGTGGATGGAACTGGAGAGTATTATGATGAGTGAAGTAAGTCAATCGGAGAAGGACAAACATTATATGGTCTCATTCATTTGGGGAGTATAAATAATAGTGAAAGGGAATAAAGGGGAAAGAGAAAAAATGAGTGGGAAATATCAGAAAAGGAGACAACATGAGAGACTCCTAATTCTGGGAAATGAACAAGGGGTGGTGGAAAGGGAGGTGGGTGGGGGTGGGGGGTGGGGGTGACTGGGTGACAGGCACTGAGAGGGGCACTCGATGAGATGAGCACTGGGTGTTATGGTATATGTTGGCAAATTGAACTCCAATTAAAAAATATGTAAAAAAATAAATATTGTTAACTTTAAAAAATACAATAACTGAGTTTAAAAATCAGTATCAGTAGATGAATTTAAAAGCAGATTATACTTAGCTGAAATAGAATGAGTAAATTGGAAGATAAGTTAGTAAAAAAAAAAGAAATCCAGGATAAAATAAAGAAGGAGAAATGAAAATTCATATAATAAGAGTCATATAGTATAGTAAGAAAGCCTAACAAATGTGAAATTGGAGCTCAAGATAAGGAGAAAGAGTAGAGTAGAAGCGATATTTGAAGAGATCATGGCTGTTAATTTTCCCAAACTGCTCAAAAACATCAAGTCACAGATTAAAGAAGTACTATGAATGCCAGGTAGGAAAATATGAAGAAGGTCATAATAAAGCTACTGAAAGCCAAAAGAAGAAGAAGAAGAAGAAGAAGAAGAAGAAGAAGAAGAAGAAAAGAAAGAAAGAAAGAAGAAAGAAAGAAAGAAAACTTAAAAGCAGCTAGATAAAAGATCTTGATCTCAAAGAAAAAGCAATAAAATAAAAACTTCTCTATAGAGAAGATGAAAGGCAGTATATAATGGAAATCATATTCAAGTAACTGAGAGAAAGGAATTTTCTACCTCAAATTCTATACCTGGTAAAATTATCTTTCAAAATTAAGGTAAAATAAAGACATTTCCAAGCAATGAAATGCTGAGAGTCTTCAATATCAACAAGGTTCACTAAAAGTAATTTTAATGGTTGTTCTGCAGGCAAAAGAAAAAAGGTCCCAGATTGGAGCATGGGAAGACATAAAGAAAGATAAAAAAAGAAAGAAGAGAAATGGAAATATTTAAGTGACTCTTTAATAATAATAATAATAATAATAATAATAATGGGGATGATGATGATGTCTTGTGGGATTAAAGGATACATATAAATCAAAATATGTGACTTCAAAGGCACAAAGATTGGATAGAGGTAAAGGAGTTAAAGTCCTAAAATACTTGTTTTTGTAAGAAATAGCAAAAGGTTCATTTATATCAGCCTTAACACAGCCTAATCAGAGTAACCACTAAAGATAATAGGCACATGTATAACTAACAACAACAACAACAACAACAAAAACAATAAAATGGTAGGTTTAAACTCAAATGTAACAGGATTACATTAAGTATAAATGGACTAAATACTATAGAAGGCTAAAATAATCAAATTTGTAGAAAGAAACACACTAAGTATACAAAAGATTGAAAATAAAAAGCTCCAAAGATATATATCATTTAAGTTATTTTATATGTGGGTTTAAGTTCTTTCTCTACTTGAAAGAGTCCATAAAAAAATTGTAGACAATGTTCTGTGTGATTTGTGGTATAGTTAGCACAGGAGATAAAAATTTATTTTATTTTATTTTATTTATTTTTTAAGATTTTATTTATTTATTCATGAGAGACAGAGAGAGAAAGAGAGAGAGAGAGGCAGACACACAGGCAGAGGGAGAAGCAGGCTCCCTGCAGGGAGCCTAAGGTGGGACCTGATCCAGGATCTCCAGGATCATGCCCCGGGCGGAAGGCAGCACTAAGTCACTTAGCCACCTGGGCTGCCCAGAGATAAAAATTTAAATTCCAGTTAGTGGATATTAATTCAAAATAAAGGCATTGGCCTTCCATAGAAACACTGCAAAACAAATGAAATGTGTTTTGTTTTGTTTTTACTTAAAATAAATGTATTTGTTAAGGTTACCATAACAAAGGTAGTTTGTGGTGATGATGGATCTGTGGTCTCTGCAAGTATGTTTGCATTAATTAATATGCATAAGGAGACAAAGAGGAGACATAAGAGCAAAAATTAAGGTTGAGAAGAGTGATCAGAAGAACAGCATATGTGCCATCCTATATGGCTTCATGAACTGGTTTTTAGTTTTCTTTTTTTTTAAGATTTTATTTATTTATTCATGAGAGAGAGAGAGAGACAGAGACAGAGGCAGAGGGAGAACGAGGCTCCATGCAGGGAGCCCCATGTGGGACTCCATCCTGGGACTCCCGGGATCGTGCCCTAGGCTAAAGGCAGACGCTCAACCACTGAGCCACCCAGGCATCCCCCTAGTTTTCTTGTAGAGAAATATACCAAAGCTATAGGATATGTTTTCCAGAAAGATTTGAAGGGACTCTGGGCACAAGCACAACTATTATGGAGCACAGTATCAAACTGTAACCCAGAATAGGAAAGAATTCTCTCTGTCCCTCACCTTACAGTGTTGGTTTGGCACTCTGAACATCAAAATGTCCATCTCTTTAGACTACTTTGCCTGATAGGACAGGGCACTGACAAGACAGGAAACTACAGAATGTCCTGACAAGGAGGCTGTCAAGATATATGTGCCTAATTGTTCTTCACGCATGTAAAAGTTCCTTGGGGGCTTGCAGAGATAATTGGGAAAGATTGTAAAGCTTAAGCTACCCAGAGAAGAAAGAGATGAGTTCTTTAAAAATTTACTTTTAAAATATTGTTACTTTATTTATAACTATGGTCATTATGTTACAATAAGAAAATTGTAAGGTTTCTAGTTGTCACCTTGACAATTTTTTTCATCATTGTATGACTGAGAAATGTGGCCTCATAATTTGGGATATTAATAATATTCTTGGGAAACTTTTTGTATGTATGTGAAAAAAGATTTGTAGTGGATGCTGTGCTATGTGGCCCTGCCTCCACCTCCCCATTTCCTCTTTTGGGTGAGGAGGACTTATTTTCCTACCTGCTGAGAATGCTGCTAGCTGAAAGTTTTTATCTATCTGCCCTTTCTTGGAAGTCCCTCATCCATGGTCACATTCCTTTTCCAGTCAGCCTTTGTCTGATGAATGAAAGCTATAAAGATCCTGCTCTAGCCTCAAGTTGAACAACAGTGAAGGAAAATTCCAATTCAGAATACTGTTGTGTTCAGATGAGTCCTTTGTTGTGATAGCACTACAGTCTAAAATCTCCATCTGCTTTATGTCTCCTTTCCTTCTGTCACAAGTACTGATTCCAAGACCATTTCCTAATGAACTCCCTAGACACTAATATCTACATCAGACTTTTTTTTTAAAAGGGAAACTGTAGCAGGTTTGTTCACTAACTTCCATGTTTCTTTATAGTTTTGCAAGATATCAAAAGAGATTTAGCTTTATTGAGGGACAGCACTGTGGATCATTGTCATAGATCAATTTTTCACACTGAGTGGCAAGATATCCTAGGGCTTGCCAGGGTGCATTATAGAATGTTCATGAAACAGAGGAAAATATTACCCATGATTTTATCTCATTCTTGCATTAATAAACTGCATTTGTTTTTGTGTTTTTATCTCTAGCATTTGTCCAAATTTATATTAGCTACACATGTTTAGATAAAGGAAGAGAAAACAATTTAAATTAGATACAAAATGGGGATTATTGTAGAATGTAAGACTGACTCAGAAAATCCAAGGAAAATAAAACAATAAAATCCAGGAATGTGGAATAGGGGCAGTTCTGGGACTATTATTGATCTTGAGAGAAGATAGAGGTTCTACTTGATTTAGAACTTCAGATGTTTTTGCCTCTAAATATGTATAGTTGGATATAATCCCATTCTCCTCTTCCTTTGCTGCCCAAGAAACTTGATTGTGGCAACATTAGAGCTTTCCTATGTGTTTTGTGAATTCTTAGTGAAGATTTGCACTGGCTGGACCTGAGATTACATTGCGGCTCTAGTAACTTGAGCTGTAGAATCTTTGACTCTCAACTTGTTTTGTCCTTTGTAAGAGCCTGAGCTGCTTTCAGGTCACAGAGAGACTCATAGCATGAAGATTTTTGTCACTTTTGGGAAGTGGATTTGGATTTAAAGGCTCAGATGCAGTTTTGAATATATACCATATATCTGGAGATTCATTTATTATTAATTTAATCATTGTAAGTAGGACTTAGAGCATAGAACAGGATCAAGAACGAATGATGATGGTTAAAATGAAAAATTCTGTCCATTGAGAGTTACCATTAATAAAGTGAAAAGACAAATCACAAAGTGGAAAACAATATTTGCGATACATGTATCTGTTATACTCAGAATATATAATGAATATCTACAAATTAATAAGAAAGAAAACCTAATTAAATATGGGGAAAATGTTTGAACAGGCATGTCAAAAGAAATTCAAATGGTCAATAAACATATCAAAAGATATTCAAAATTAAGTCCTTCAGGCAAATCCAAATTAGAACCTCAATATGAGTCTACTACACAGCCACCAGAATGTATTGGCAAAGAAAATGAAACTCATACAATGCTGGTGGGAGTGTAAATGGGCATAACAAAGTTACAAAACTGTTTAATAATATATACTGTATAATAAAGATGCACCTCTTTATATCCTATGAGCTAACAATTCCACCCTAAGGTTTATACCACTAGAAATTCATGTATTTGGTGACCAAAAGTCATGTACAAAACATTTTAGTAGAACTGTTCTAGCCAGAATTAAAAATAAGCAGAGTGTCCATCAGTAACAGAATGGATAAATAAGTTGTGTTCTACATATATAATGAAGTACTGAATTGAAATGACAATAATAAAACCATAGTTACATGCATCAATATGGGTAAATCTCATTCAACTTCATGTTGACTGTAAGAAGACACAGAGGAGTATATATATATTCAAGAGGGATAGAAATTTCAAAAACAGGCCAAAAATACATATAATGGTGGGGGAATATAGTTATTGTAAAGAAGCACAAGGGGCCTTGTTGGTGTTGTGATGGTTTCTTGTTCTTAATCTGGCTCCCCATTACATAGGTGTGTTTATTTTAAGGATATTCATTAAGTAATGATGTTTCAATAAAGGGAGAAGGAAAACACCCCAGAGGGAGTTTTGCTCACATTATGGGAAAAATACATTTTTTTCTAGTAAAGGAATGAGAAAGGAGTACAGAAATATCTCATCTGAGTTTGGCTCCCTTAAAAGGGATTTTTTAATAATATGAAAGATACTCCATGGAATTTTGGGATTTTTCAAAAGTTAAAGCCTAAGGATTATAACCCTTTTCAATCTTTCCTGTTTTATTAAAGATATGTATGTATTTGTTTATTTATTTATTTATTTATTTATTTATTTATTTATTTAAAAGAGAATGAGAACAAGAGAGATTACAGAAAGAGAGAGAGAGAGAGAGAAGCAGCCTCCCTGCTCAGCAGGGAACCCAAAGCTGGGCTTGATCTCAAAACCCTGAGATTATGACCAGAGCTGAATGCAGATGCCCAAACAACTGAGCCACCCAGGTGTCCCCCTTTTCAATCTTTCTATAATTAGTATTTAATCATGACTTCTGATTTTGAGGTTGTTAAGCATGGATGCTTTTCTTAAATGAGGTATTATTCATCTTGAGTAACAAGGAAAAATTTGGCCGTTTACATATGGCCCATTCTAGACTGTGATTTAAAGCAAGGGACAGTCTCAAGGATGAATCATTGTTTGATAAATGAGGTAGTTAATGCTACATCTGCCTAATGATGCACAGACCCAGAGGAAAAAGATGCATGTGGTAGGTAGACATTAAACTTTTTTAGAAACTCACAAGGTTGAAAACTCTGGTTTACTGTAAGAATGAAAATGCCAAGGGAGATAAGCCTTTACAAGCAGAGCTGAGAGAGAGGGAAAGCTGAACTCAAAGCAATTCATTCCTAGGAGACCCATTCAGATAAGAGTAAGTCCATAGCACACTATTTCCCCCCACCTCCCTTTTTCTGCTTTGAATGTGTATGTAAAAGCTAGGATAATATTTCAGTTGACAAACTGCTGCTTATAGGATAATTAAAAACAGAATGATTTTATTTGAGCTACAGGTTTCTATCTAAAGCCAAGAAGCAAGGTAACCAAGATTGGAGGGGCTCTCCGCTGTAGCTACAGCACTTCTCCAAAGCAGAGTGAATCTTCAGTGGAATGCAAGACAGAATTTCTTAATTGTATTTTCAGTGACTTTTGTATACTCCTGAAGCTAACATGGTCAAATGCTTATTTTTCAGATACAAATTACAATGATGAACCATAAATGTTTTAATTTCAACAATGGTCTTTAATAAATCTGGTGTGTTTTTTATCTTTGCAAAAAGGAATTTCTGAAGCAATTTATACTTTCTCATGAATTTTTGCCATCTTTTAATATGATGGTGGCAGAAAAATTCCTTCAGGAAATAAGAACAAAGAAAACTAAGACTGCTTTGGATTTATCTTTACACTTTTGCTAGTAGACATGGAATCAGTGTGACAACTCAAAAAGAATGATGCCTCTTTGATACTTGTTTCCTTGGTGCTCTTCATGTGACTTGTGGATCAGTTTCATAGGACTTTCAGCATCTTCAGAGTGATTAATATATTTCTGTAGCCATCCTGATAACCAACAGTTGTCAGGTGTCACTAACAGAAATCTTGAAACCCATTTGGCTCATAGAATTGTGGGAAATTTTATAGTCTTCAAAATGAAAGTGCCATATTGTAACTGAGTGATGCACTATCCCTTGCCTGGTTCAAAGGAGGGAAATTTGATAAAGGTTTATATATAAGTAAAAATTCTTCTTTTCATTTCAACATTTTTATAATTCCCTTGAAATTTGGACGTCTTATCCATCATTCAACAACACTGGCCACATTCTTACCAGGTTGTGAAGTTATTTTGTTTTGTTTTGTTTTTTTGAAATAAGCTTTCTGTTCATCCTTTACTGTTAATTTTGTTCCCTGACCACAGGGTTGAAAAGTGGTATCTGAGGTCTATATCCAATTATCTCAGTGATTGGATCAAGGGTAGGCACATAATCCAAGAAAAGTCAATCACAATCTTTTCCTAGGACTAAAATATTTTCTGAGATTTCCAAGACAGGAGGATATGAACTTAGGGCTGCTAGCAGAAATATGGAGAGAATGCCCTCACTAAAAAGCCCAGTAGAGACAATTGTCATAGAGACAGAGGAATCTTGTGTCTTTGAGTCTCTAGCTAAAGACCCCAAGGCTCTGATTCTTGTATGTCTTCTTCAGGTTCATGAATTGCTCAAATATGCTCCAGAGTTTTGTGAATAAAGAGATTCTATTTTTGCACAAGCCAGTTAGAGTTGGTTTCTGTCACTAGCAGCCAAAAAAGTCCTAATGAATAAAAGGACATTATCAAGAGTAATAGGAGGTCCCAGAACTGCCAATTGTTCTCTTGGAGCTGTTTATTTCTATCATATTATCCTAATATACTCTTTCCTTTGCATGAGCCCTTGGTGATTGGACATTAAATACGTGTTGTGTAGGTAGTGATAGTTCCAAATAGTGCAGGCACTCTTCTCCAAAAGCAGGGCTCCTCAAATTTCATTGCGCTCTCAGGAGTTAAAGATTTGCTTCCCCACCCACCAAGTGCATTTCTGTTGTCTAATAGTTTAATACCATAATGTTCTTCTATAGATGTAGGAGTTTTTCTGAATTAAATTTTTACTTTGCAGTTTCACAGATGCTCTATGATTACAAAAGCAATATATTTTCCTTGTAAAATGTCCAAGGTTTACTGAGAAGCATAAAATGAATCCCTTGTGATTCTATCATTCAGAAATAACAACTGGTAATATTTTGGTATATAGCCTTTTATACTTTTTCTATGCACACACACATATATGCATACTACAAAAAATTGAATCATGGTGTAATAATGCAATTGTTTTAGATTCCACATATAAAGGAGATCATATGATATTTGTCTTTATTTTATGTAGCATGATACTCTTGAGGTCTCTCCAGGTTGTCACAAATGGCAAGATTTCCTTTTCTATGACTGAATAATATTCCATTTTATATTTATGCCACATTTTCTTTATCCAGTCATCCATCAATGGGCACTTAGGTGTTTCCATATCTTAACTATTGTAAACAGCATTGAAATAGGCATGGGGGTACATATATATCTTTTCAAATTAGTGTTTTTGTTTTCTTTGGGTGAATACCCCAAAGTGGAATTGCTGGGTCATACGATAGTTCTATTTTAAAATTTTTGACAGAATTTCATACTGTTTTACATAGCGACTACACCAATTTACATTCCCACCACCAACAGTACAGAAGAGGTCCTTTTTCTCCATGCTTGTCTTTTTCTTTTTTTTTTTTTTTAATTTATGATAGTCACAGAGAGAGAGAGAGAGAGAGAGAGAGGCAGAGACACAGGCAGAGGGAGAAGCAGGCTCCATGCACTGGGAGCCCGACGTGGGACTCGATTCCCGGGTCTCCAGGATCGCGCCCTGGGCCAAAGGCAGGCGCCAAACCTCTGCGCCACCCAGGGATCCCCATACTTGTCTTTTTCATAAGAGACATTCTGACAGATGTGATATCTTGTGTTTTTTTTTAAGATTTTATTTATTTATTCATGAGAGACAGCAGAGAGAGAGAGAGAGAGGAGAGAGAGAGAGGCAGAGACACAGGCAGAGGGAGAAGCAGGCTCCATGCAGGGAGCCTGACATGGGACTTGATCCCTGGTCTCCAGGATCACACCCTGGGCTGAAGGGGGCACTAAACCGCTGAGCCACCGGGGCTACCCTTGTTGTAGTTTTTATATGCATTTCTCTGATGATTGATGATGTTGAGTACCTTTTAATGTACCTCCTGACCATTTTTATGTCTTCTTTGGGAAAATGTCTAGTTATATCTGCTCATTTTTTAATCATAACTTTTTCATTTACTATTGAGTTGTATGAGTTCTTTATATATTTTGGATGTTAGCCCCTTACTAGATACATGATTTGCAAATATTTACTCCCATTTGATAGGAGTTCCTCTTTTCATTTTGTTGATGGTTCCCCTGCTGAACAGTGCTTTTTAAATATCAAATGTGACAAGATATATACATTATGATCTTGATTGACACAAAGGAAATAGTCACAGCATCTTCTATATTCTAGATGCTGTGTTAGGCAGAAGTCTGATGAATTTTAAAATGATTTCAGATCTCAAGGTACTTTCAGTCAGAGGTTTCTTTTATAAAAAGAATATCATATATTGAACTTATTATTAGTTAAAGTAAGAATGGGTGATACAAACTGAGTAATTTGGAAATTAAGGAGAAAACAATCATTATGGCTGGAAAAACTAGAGAGATATGGAGTTTGAGCAGAGTCCCGAAGAACAAAAAGACTCGGCTTGTGTAGAAGGAGCAGGAGTTTCAGAGAGAAGAAATAGTGAAACAGATTCTGAAAAGAAAGAATATAGGTCTGTGCTTGGAGTGGAAACCTGATGAAGAAAACATTAGTCCTATAACGTTAACCATTTGATCCTGTTTGTTTCTTTACTAAACATCCTTTCCAATTGTGATTTCTTAAGGGATTTGGATGTGAGAGTGAGAAGAGAGAGCTAACCATCCCATCTGGAGTTCTCCTTGACACATGGTCCCTAAAAGCATTTTGTATGCTCCTTTTCTCTGTGGCATCCATGAGCTTCCCTTCTGATCATTCATCAAAGTACAGGGCCATCTGCTCTGTGCTCCGTCTGCTCCATGAATGAAATGAAGGCATGTGTTATGTGGCTCTATTCCAGCTTCCCCTCCTTTACATCTGCTGTGCCCCTTTGAACAGCCCATGGGGCATAACTGATGTCTCACCTTACTACAAGGTGCATGACCCTTTTGCTTCTAGTTCTATTTAACTTTGAAAAATACCTGCACCTCATGCTGTTCAGGTGTTATTGTAGAAACCCTTACCATCACCAAACCATTAGTTGTTTAGATTTCTTTGGCAGTCACCCATTTTACCAATGAAAGGTACTAAAACCTTTCATTAAAGAAAATTCAACATTTCAACCAATTCTTCTATTACAGGAAGAATAACAACTTTCAATTTATGTATCCCAATCCCTTTGAAGTACATTATTGACATTTGCTAACCAATCTCCTGTATATCCTTAGGCTCCTCACCTCACAGGAGAAGGTTTAAAGCTAGAACAAAGTTGAAACTACAGAGTCAAAAATGAATGAATATAGGCCTAGGAATGAAGTCACAGAACTAGAAAGAATATTGCAAAGGCCTTTCAAAGACTGTGCGTGTGTGTGTGTGCATGTGTGTGTATATTTGAATACATAACTGACAAATGTTCTTTTCTCCCAAACTAGAGAAGCAGAGAATGACTGTAGATGACTAAGAGAAAGAAATTTTTAAATTTTATATTTGTGCAGAAAAAAAAACACTTTTCCAAGATTTTTTTGTGCTTTAGACAAGTAAAGTTGAGCAAGATTTAACTTCTCTGATCTTCACATTGCTAATCTGTAAACTGGTGATAATAAATGCCTACATGAAAGAATATTTATAAAGGACTAAATATTGAGTTTAGTACCTATTGTGTAGTAGGCCCTCAGATAGTTATCACAGCTCCTGGAATGTAGTAGGAACTCAATAATTATCCTTTGTTTGAAAGAATAAATGAGTCAATGAAAATGATATGTAGAAAGTTTCCTGTCTTCCAGGACAGAGTTGGTATAATTTGTAACTCTTATGCTCCTAGAAAGATATATTTCCACCACAATTTCTGTAGTTGTTAATAGCTCTTTGCTTAGCCTGATATGAAAACTTTATGAAACATAAAAGCAAGACTAAAGAAATAGTCTTAACATCTAAGTGACACTGGTAATACTCCTCAGGCCTTTTGGGCTGAGGTCATTCTTTTTCAGAATTTCAAACAAAAAATAAGTCTCTGAGAGAAATTAGTGGATAGAAAACAAAGGTGTAATTAAGGATCTACTTGGGGAAGTGAAAAAGATAGGTAAACAGAAATGAAAGAGATAGATGATATTTTTAATACATTTATTGAGGGCAGCCTGGGTGGCTCAGCGGTTCAGCGCTGCCTTCAGCCCAGAGCGTGATCCTGGAGACCCGGGATCGAGTCCCAATTTGGACTCCCTGCGTGGACCTGCTTCTTTCTGCCTGTGTCTCTGCCTCTGTGTCTCTCATGAATAAATAAATAAAATATTTTAAAAATAATACATTTATTGAGATATTTTTAATGTATAATAAACTGCATATTTTTAAAGTGCATAATTTGATAGGTTTTGACATATGTATATGTGCATGAAACCATCAACATAATCAAGAAAGTTGAATCAAACTTTATAATCACTCACAATAGTGTCCTCTTACCCCTCTATAGTCCTCTCTCCCTTCTCCCTCTTTCCCTGGCAATCCAGTGGGGTTTTTTCTATTACTGCAGATTAGTTTAGATTTTCTAGAGCTTTACACAAATAGAATTATATTGGGCACATTCTTATCGTCTGGCTTCTTTCATTCAGCAGTTATTTTGAGATTCATTGTTACATTTTTCAAGTTCATTCTTTTTTTTATTTCTGAGTAGTATTCCACTGTATGGCTATACCATAGATTATTTGTCCACTCACCTAGTATTTCATTGTATGGCTATAGCAGATTGTCGATTCACCTATTACAGAAAAGCTGCTATGAATATTTGTATACAAGTCTGTATGATATATACTCTCATTTCTACTTAGGAGTAGAATGGTTGGATAATGATAGGTATATGTTGAACTTCTTTTTTTTTAATAATAAATTTATTTTTTATTGGTGTTCAATTTGCCAAAATACAGAATAACACCCAGTGCTCGTCCCGTCAAGTGCCCACCTCAGTGCCCGCCACCCAGTCACCCCCACCCCCCGCCCTCCTCCCCTTCCACCACCCTAGTTCATTTCCCAGAGTTAGGAGTCTTCCATGTTCTGTCTCCCTTTCTGATATTTCCCACTTATTTTTCTCCTTTCCCCTTTATTCCCTTTCACTATTTTTTATATTCCCTAAATGAATGAGACCATATAATGTTTGTCCTTCTCCAATTGACTTATTTCACTCATCATAATACCCTCCAGTTCCATCCACGTTGAAGCAAATGGTGGGTATTTGTCATTTCTAATGGCTGAGTAATATTCCATTGTATACATAAACCACATCTTCTTTATCCATTCATCTTTCGATGGACACCGAGGCTCCTTCCACAGTTTGGCTATTGTGGACATGGCTGCTAGAAACATCGGGGTGCAGGTGTTTCATTGCATCTGTATCTTTGGGGTAAATCCCCAGCAGTGCAATTGCTGGGTCGTAGGGCAGATCTATTTTTAACTCTTTGAGGAACCTCCACACAGTTTTCCAGAGTGGCTGCACCAGTTCACATTCCCACCAACAGTGTAAGAGGGTTCCCTTTTCTCCACATCCTCTCCAACATTTGTGGTTTCCTGCCTTGTTAATTTTCCCCATTCTCACTGGTGTGAGGTGGTATCTCATTGTGGTTTTGATTTGTATTTCCCTGATGGCAAGTGATGCGGAGCATTTTCTCATGTGCTTGTTGGCCATGTCTATGTCTTCCTCTGTGAGATTTCTGTTCATGTCTTTTTCCCATTTCAAAATTGGATTGTTTGTTTCTTTGCTGTTGAGTTTAATAAGTTCTTTATAGATCTTGGATACTAGCCCTTTATCTGATATGTCATTTGCAAATATCTTCTCCCATTCTGTAGGTTGTCTTTGAGTTTTGTTGACTGTATCCTTTGCTGTGCAAAAGCTTCTTACCTTGATGAAGTCCCAATAGTACATTTTTGCTTTTGTTTCTTTTGCCTTCCTGGATGTATCTTGCAAGAAGTTACTGTGGCCAAGTTCAAAAAGGGTGTTGCCTGTGTTCTGCTCTAGGATTTTGATGGAATCTTGTCTCACATTTAGATCTTTCATCCATTTTGAGTTTATCTTTGTGTATGGTGCAAGGGAGTGGTCTAGTTTCATTCTTCTGCATGTGGATGTCCAATTTTCCCAGCACCATTTATTGAAGAGACTGTCTTTCTTCCAGTGGATAGTCTTTCCTGCTTTGTCGAATATTAGTTGACCATAAAGTTGAGGGTCCACTTCTAGATTCTCTCTTCTGTTCCATTGATCTATGTGTCTGTTTTTGTGCCACTGCCACACTGCAAGCTTCCAAACTGTCTTCTGAAATGGTTCCACATTTTGCATATCCACCAGTGGTTCCCAGTTCCTCTGCATCCTCACCAATCCTTTAAGTGGTCATTCTTTTTAAGTTTAGCCATTCTAATGGATGTGTAGTGATATGATGTCAATTTGAATTTTCCTAATGACTAGTGATGTTGAGCATCTTTTCATGTATTTATAAGCCATATTTATATTTTGGTAAAGTATCTTGTTCAAATCTTTGCTCATTTTTTATTGGATTGCATGTTTTCTTATTATTGAATTTTAAGTGTACTTTATAGGTTCTATCCAGAAGTTCTTTATGAAATTTTTGATTTGCAAATATTTTCTCCTGGTTGATGGCTTGTCTTTGCATGTTTTTAGCAGTGACTTTCAAAGAGTGGAAGTATTTAATGCTAATGAGCTACAGTTTATCAACTTTTTGTTTGTTTGATGGATCATGCTTTGGTGTCCTAAGAAATTTTTTTCTTCAGAGATTTCTATGATTTTAGAATTTGCATGTAGGTCTATGGTTTTAAAAAAATTTATGCGTATGATAAAAGGTGTGGATCACAGGCATGCTTGGCATTTGGGTATCCAGTTGCTCTAATAGTACTTGTTGAATAGTATCCTCTCTTCACAGAATTGCCTTGTCATCTTCATAGAAAATCACTTGTCTATAAATATGTGGTGTACTTCTGGATTCTATTCTTTTCCATTGATCTATTTTTCTATCTTTATGCCAATGCCATACTGTCATGATTAATCTAGCTATAAAGTAAGTCTTTGTTTTAAAGACTTTATTCTTCTCTTCCAAAGATGTATTATATAGTTACTCTATGTTCTTTGCAATTCTATTTGAATTTCATGACCACTTTATATGTAAAACCAGCCTGTAGTCATGAAATAAACTCCACTTGTTAATAATATATTTTTTGGTATGTTTTCATTTACTTGGATAAAATATTATTTAGAATTTTTGCATCTTTTTTCATAAATGATATTAGCCTATTATTTCATTTGCTTATAATGTCTTTTTCTGGTTTGGTATTCAAAAAATACTAGAACCAAATAATAATTTGGGAAGTATTCTCTTCAATTTTCTGTAAGACTTTTTGTGAGAATCAGTATTGTTTCTTTCTTTAACGTTTGGTAGAATTCACTAGATCAACAACTTAAATGAAATGGACCAACTCCTTGAAGGACACAAACTACCAAAGCTCACTCAGGAAGAACTAGATAATCTGATTAGCCCTAAATCTAATGAAGACATTGAATTTGTAGTTAAAAATTTTTCTGTAAAGATTATGACTGGACTCTGTGGGTATAGTCTTCTTCATATTTCTTGTACTTGGAATTAATTGAGCCTCTTGGATCTTTCGGTTTAGTTTTCATCAATTTTTTTTAAAGGCAATTATTTCTTTAAGTACTTTTTCTCCCTGTCTCACCCTCTCTTTCAGATACACTCATACTGGGCTGAAGTTGTCCTAGAGCTCATTGATGCAACTTTATTTATGGTTTTTTCTCTATGTGCTTTATCTTGGACTGTTTCTATTACTTTATTTTCAAGTTTACTTATCTTTCCTTCTGCAAGATCCTATCTGCTGTTAATCATATCCAGTGTATCTTTTGTCTCAGGCTCTTTTTGTTTTCATCACTGAAAGCTTGATTTGCTTTTTTAAAATTTCTTTTATGTTTCTACATAACTTTTTGAACATATGGAATGCAGTTACAATAACTATTTTTATATCCTCTTCAGCTAATTCAAATATCTGTGTCAGTTCTGTGTCGATTTCATAGATTGCCTTCTCTCCTCATTATGGATTGTATTCTCCTGTTTCTTTGCATGCCTGATAATTTTTGTATTAAGGGCCAGACATTTTGAATTTTATATTTTGAGGTACTGAATATTTTAGTATTTCCATAATACTCTTAAGCTTTGTTTTGTGATGCAAGTAGAAATAGTTTGATGTTTTGGGGTACCACTTTTAAGATTTGTTAAATGGGATTAGGGTGTTTGACCCAGGACAAATTATTCCCCACTACTAAAGCAAGTCTTTTCTAAGTATTCTTCGCAATTTATTGTGAATTATGAAGTTTTCTAGGGTTGAGAGATCAGATATGCTTCTTGGTCCAATGTGATTGACAGGTACTATTACTACTAAGCTTTTCAGGGAGTTCTTTCCTTGGCTCAAATGGTTTTCTTCCATGCATGCACTGATCCTAATTCCAATGAGTACTCAAGGAGGGCACTTTTAAATTTTTGGAGTTCTCTCTCTGTGCAGTTCTGTGCTCTCTGGATCGCTGTCTTTTGAACATGAGCTGCTTTGATCTCCCTGGATTCTTAGCCCTATCTCTTAAACTCAGTGAGTCTCTTGGACTCTATCTGGATTCTCTGTCCATGTGCTGTGGTCTGGCAACTTCCACAAAGTATAAATCTGAGGTAATTGTAAAGCTCACCTTGTTCATTTTCTGTTTATCAGGGATCATTGTCCTCTGTTTCCAGTGTATTGAGAATCATTGTTTCATATATTTTACCTGATTATTTTGGTTGTTCCATAGGGGAGGGTAAATATTGTTCCCATTGTTCCACCTAAGTAGGAAGTGCAGACCTTGAGACAGATAATATTTAAAAGCAATATAGCAGGTGCTAAAGGGGTTTGAACAGTACATATCGACTCTAAACCCTTTTCTATTCCAGAATATATCCCAGGTTTGACAACATCTTTTAAACACAGGGGCTCACTACAGAAATGATTCTCAAAAAGGACAAATGATTCTCATTCACCACCCTCATCCTCTGCAACAGATTCTTTAGAAAAGAGAAACTTGCTGGAGAGGTAATGGGAAGAATTGTGGAACCCGCACCAGCTTCTCACTCACCTCCCACCAAAAAGTTAGGCCACAATTTCTTTAGTTCATATAGTTTCTACAGAATTGCAGAATATCCATAACCTGATATTATGGAGTTGACTTGGGTCCAAATTTTTATAACAGGAGTTCCTGCTACCTCTGGTTCCTATTTTCATGGTACCACAGGCACAGGCCACAGGCATCTGATTTCCCAGATGGAGATTTTTCCCTTTTCCTTCTCTTCAAGTTTCTGTCTACCATTTTTGGTCTTTGATATATTAAAAAAAAAAGGCTAAATAGAAGCACCTTTTTTAAAGTTATTTTCTTCCATATAGAACTTGATGACCCATCGGATGGAGCTCAGACCTCAGAAACACAGGTGTCCATGTATTTAACCAGCCCTGGGGGAGATTCTGGTCCATGCCAAGTTTTGAAAACCACTGCCTTGGTCAATCACAGGCATCACAGAGCAGAGAAAATTTCCCTGTGCCCTAGTTACTCCTGTTAACACTAACTAAAGGGGCAAAATTGTTCAGCATCCAGACATAGGACTATTTGTATTGATGACTTTTAACATTGCACTTTTACTTGAATTTTTTCCATGTATTATTCAGACCTTTTTAAAGTTTTGAAACATGGGCTCCATTCTTTAAGTACTTGTGTTGATAAGTGGAGATTTACACTTATAAGGATAGTTCACAGAATTACAAAATAAGACTCATGAGGAAAGGTGAGACAGTCACACTCTAGAAAACTGCTCAGAGGACATTTAAGAGTGTATAGTTCCATATTGCAAGGCCGAACACCCAAGTAGTTCTCCCAGTCCCTGCAGAACAGAACAGAAGGGGAAAAAAACTGTGATAGAAAAAAATCTGATAAATGCAAAAGGCATAGAGGAAGCTGTATGCTTAATATCTAAACCATCTCAGAGAAAAAAAATCGATTATTTTTAAACTGGTCTGAAATCAAGAGAACTGTCCCCATGAATCTCAGGAGAAGTTTGCTCAGTCAGCAAATGGAAGATGTGACTGAGCTTATATTTCTGTTGGTAACGATATAGAGATATAAGCAAACTCATATCTCCAAAATATTTATTCCTGCAAAAGAGGCATCTTTTAACTCCAAAATATATATTCATAGTTTCCCTGCATTACAAGTACATTTGGATGCAAAGCTAATTCCTCTGATTTATGTTAGGTGAACATCATACTCCTGTTATGTTTATGTTTACATTCAGAATAAATAACATACATTATTGGCAATTTAATGCATACATTTAATAAGTTATTCAGATCCACAGGAATAAAGCACAATCATTTTTGTACTAAAGTAATTGCATCCCAGCACCTCTCCCTGCTTCCATCTCTACTATTGCCCCAAATCATTCTCCATGTTGTAGACCATATGATGTCTTACGTTTATTTTTGGTTAACAGTGTAAGCACTTTTTTTTAAACTCAGAAATACAGAGATAAATTTTAGAAAGAAAAATAGTTAAAATGGTTAAAAGTCATTCTTTGGAGTAGAAATCAGCGTAGAGATGATTTTTTCCTTATTATTATTTCTGCAAAACTGGCATTTTATACATATGTAACAGTTTTATTTGATAAACTTTTTTCTTTTTTTTTAAAAAAAAGATTTTATTTATTTATTCACTAGAACACACAGAGGGGAGAAAGAAAGAGAGGCAGAGACACAGGCAGAGGGAGAAGCAAGCTCCACGCAGGGAGCCTGACGCGGGACTCGATTCCGTGTCTACAAGATCCTGCCCTGGGCTGAAGGCGGCGCTAAACCGCCCAGCCACCGGGGCTGCCCAACTGAGGGCTGCCCTTTTTTTTTCTTAAGGCACACAGCTAGAAATGGTTCATCCCTGAGGAAGGTGTTCTAGATAACCAATTTGCCACCTCTATTTTGGGGATGCTCTGGAATTATTCTTATCAAAGCCTGTTTTTTTTGTTTGTTTGTTTGTTTGTTTGTTTGGTTTGTTTGGTTTGGTTTTCTTTTTTCTTTTCCTTCAATTATATAAGCTTCTAAAATTTTGCCACAAACTTACTTGTAGCTGAGATCAGTTTCAGATTTGCTTGCAACCAAAGAACTGACTGATACATCTACTGAGATGCACATCTTACCTGTCTTTTGCATCTCCTCTATGGATCTCTATTGCCTATACAACAGTAGAAGGGCCTTGGCTGTTATACAAGGACCTCCATGACCAGGCTTCTCTCTGCCCTCACATTTCTGTCACCACTCTTCTTTCTAGGGTTGCCCATCTGCTGATGGTTAGCTGGAAACCATATGGATTTGCTGGACTCTTCCCTTTTCCTGGGGCATATCCCCCTCTTTTTGTCGTTTAGCCAATTGTTACTTACTTTCTATGCTTGGCTCAAGCATCATCTCCTCCAGAAAACATCATTGAATTCTTCACTGTGTTTCTTTCAAGGTCTGTGTATACTTTTCATTATTACTTGCTGTCAAAGACTGATAGTCTCTCATGTATCTGTCTTCTCCAGACTAAACTCATCAAGAGCATAGTTGCATTTATTTTTATGTGTTAATGCCTCACACATCAATTAACATTCAAACCAATAAATATTTTATGAACTGAAATGGATATTTCTAAACATAAAAGGGGTCAAATTATAGAGTACATAATTGATTTCCTTCAATATTTGAAAATCTGCAGATTATGGTTTTAAAACTTTTATCCAAAAAGTTGCTTTTAAAGATTAAGAATACTAAATGTCGGTGCTGAAAAGTTGAGAAACGTATCCTATATATGATGGTTGCTCTCTAATGACTGTGTACAGTTGGATTATACTTCTTTTGAGGAGATCATCAAGCTCTCCTTTGTTGTACTGCCATGATCAGATGGCAGCATCAATATGATCTTTTAAATCTTTTTTTTAAGATTTTATTTTTATTTATTCATGAGAGAGAGAGAGAGAGAGAGAGAGATGCAGAGACACAGGCAGAAGGAGAAGCAGGCTCCATGCAGGGAACCCGATGTGGGACTCAATCCTGGGTCTCCAGGACCACATCCCAGGGCTGAAGTCGGCACTAAACCACTGAGCCACCAGGGCTGCCCTAATATGATCTTTTAAAAGATGTTCATTAGATCATGCTCAAAGCCTTTAAGTATCTTCTCAGTAGACTAAAATCTACATATCTAGGGCATCTGTCTCTGCCTGTTTCATTTCCTAAGGCAGCTTTAACAAAGTCCCACAAACTGGGTGTGTTAAACAACAGAAATTTATTGCTGCACTGTTCTAGAGACTGGAAGTCCAAAATTAAAATGTCAGCAGAGTTGGTTCCTTCTGGCAGTTGTGAGGGAGAATATATTCCATGCCTCTCTCCTAATTTCTGTGGTCTGCTGACAATTGTTGGTGTTCCTTGCCTTACAGATGCATTACCCCAAGCTCTGCCTTTATCTTCACCTGATGTTCTCTGTTTGTGCCTGTTTCTATGTCCAAATTTCCCCTTTTTATAAGGACACAGTCATTGGATTAGGGCCCACCATGGTGACTTCACATTATCTAATCATCTGCAAAAACCCTATTTCCTAATAAGTCATATTCCCAGGCACTGGGGGTTAGGACTTCAACATCATCTTGGGGAACACAATTCAACTCATAACAGTGTCTACTTTTCTCATATCATCTCTTGCTACCCTCCTTAATCTAGCCATACTGCTTTTCATACTATTTCCCAAACAACTCAACAGCACCCTCTCTTCTGAGATTTTGTATTTCTTGTTTATGCTGAGAATGCTCTTCACATGTCCACCATTATCTTCTCATTTAGAGCTCAGATCAAAGTCAGAGACTCTGGTCCTGACCATCCTATTTCTGTACCCATATGCTGTTGGCTTATTTATTTCTATATAGCCCTTACCACCATCTGAAAACATCTTGCTCTTTTATATGTATGACTCTCCTATCTAGAGACTCCAAGAGCACAGAGATCCTGCCTTCCTTCTTAATGATATATCCCAGTGCCTAGAACAGTACCTATTACATAATAAAGCTTCAATGAAAATTATTGTATTACAGTGAATTAAATGTACTATGAAGTAAGGTATAAAGTCACATTTCCAAATAGCATAAATAATTTACCAAAGAAACAGTCAAAACAGGTCATCACCCAGAATAATTTTATTTTCAAATATGGAAACATCACCAGCATCTCTTCTCCCCAAATTCAGAATGACTTCCGATCATATGTCCCTTTTTAACATAGCTTCAGTGAGCACCCTATTTAAAATCACAACTCTCCACCCCAACCAGAATTCCCGTATACCTCCTTCTTGTTCTGTTCCACAATACTTATCACCTTCTAAAAGACTGTATAATACACTTACTGATACTGCTTTTTACAAATGCCTTTCTCTCAGGACACCTGGGTGGCTCAGTGGTTAAGCATCTGTCTCTGGCTCAGGTTGTGATCCTGAGGTCCTGAGATCGAGTCCCACAACAGGATCCTTGCAGGGATCCTGCTTTTCCCTCTGCCTATATCTCTGCCTCAGTGTGTGTGCCTGTCTCATGAATAAATAGATAAAATCTTTTTAAAAAGTGCCTTTCTCCCTATTAATAGAGAAATCTGTTTTGTTCATTGGAGGAGCCCAGGAACATAAAACTGCATCACACATAGTATGTGTTCAATGAATATTTGCAGATGGTGGAAAAACAAAAAGTGGTTCCCTGCTCTTAGTTTCTAATTTATTTACCTGAGAATTATGACAGTAATAGACAGAGCTTTATTTGTAAAATCAAATGCAAAAGAAAACTCCAGATTAGAGGATAGAGAATCAGAATCAATAGGGTGTACACACTGTATGGTGTTTTTATGGTGGCTCTGCCTATCCTTGCTCAAAATTTTGGCATTTAATGGTACTCACATATTAAAACTGTGGGATTGGGTGAATCTTGCAGAGGCTGTGTTAGTCCTGGCCTCCAGGCTTCACTTTTTCCCTGACTAGAATTGGGGTCTTTAGGCTGACTGATTGGTAATCAGAGCATGGTCAGTAACTAGGACTAATACATTTCTTTTCTACAGATTTTTTTTTAGAACCATACCAACATGAAAGGCCTCCCAACAATCCAGACCAACCTTTATCTTAATGGAGTCTGAAGTTCACTTTTCTGTTTATGATGTGTAACAATTGAAGTGGGAGATATAAAGTTTGCAGCTATTATGTAATCAAAACCATTTGTGTTTTCCCAAAAAGGAAGGAGGAGGCAAGAAGGGGATGGGGAGGCAGGGAGGAGGAAGAAAAGGAAAAATCTCAGAATTGAAGCTTAGAGCCTGTGCAGTGAGCAGGAAGTTGAAACTCATCCAGCTGTCACATAACGACAGAAGAAAAATGCTTTATGTATTCAATCATTATTAAGTGTTCTGCATGTCTATTTCCCACATTATTTGCCAGTATATATTGGTTTTCAAATGCTAGCATTTTAAGAGCAGGAGAAATATTTGCTTTTAAGATAAAAATTGATTTTTGAAGGCCATAAAGACAAAAATTCCATGTGGTAGAACAGGAAAAAAAAAAGTGATACCCTCACTTTAAAGCATTCTATACTGAAACTAAAAAGGCCTCTGTTGCCTTTAACTTTGAAAGTCACTTTCTAAATGAAGGGCCACTCCAGGCTGAGCCACTAGTGTTCTCATTTCACAAATATATTTTAGGATTAAAGTATTTAATGTTTAATGATGGTATCGAAGCAGACAGGACTTCAAAAGAAGGAGGTGATTGCCCAGCAAGCTGCCAGCACATGGCTCTCTTGTAGAAGCAGGTACCTCCAAGACAAATTGGAAAATGGAAAACAGGGTGAAGTAAAAGCCTCTGTGGACACTTTCGCCTTTTAGCTTCTAGAAAATGGTCTGAACAGAGAAACTGCAGTAAAAATTGGATCATTGAGTTTATGAATCTTAGCATCATTCAATGTTAGAACTGGCAAATGTTGAAGAAAGTGGAGGCCCAAGTATTTTACCGATGAGAAAATTGGAGCACAGAGAAATGGTATGGCATCCCAAGGTCATATATCTATTCATTGAAAATAAGCATGAAATGTAGGCATTCTAATTGTGATTTAGTCATTTTTCCCTTGGGTCATCTCACAAGTACACCACTGCTATCCTTGAAAACCTTACAAAGGATTGTCTTCCTACCCACTGCATCCCTATAAGACTATCTTGAGAACATGTTTTATGCACACTTGATATGCATAAACATAAAATTTGATCCTTTAAGAATAGAAATGTTTGTGGTGGATTCTCAAAGAGCAGCGAAGTTCTGATGTAGCTTTACTACTTGGATGACCTCTCAAATGCCCTTGAATGATGCCCATTTCTTCTAGAATTAAGGTGTGGTTTACTTCACCCTTACTAATTCACTCCACTGCTGGTCTAAGGCCAGTTGTCATTTTTAGCTCTCTTTCTAGATATTTCTGTCTTGGCTCCACATCCAGCACTTTTTTGGCTTCAGACCAAAATTACTCTTCACAAAGCCTAAATAATCTTGACATGTTCATTGTCACCTCTTTACCACCCTTGGTCTCTGAATTGGCATGTTTTATTTATCAAGTCTCTGTACATAGTACTCAACAAGGTCCCCCCAAATCTGATATCTTCTTTCTATTAATACTCCCTAAATTCTTGACACTCTTCTTTCTTCTCTTACTTTCTATATTTATTACATTTGGAATAAACAGATACAAAATTATATATGTCAAACAACCTAATTAATTCTTATAGCTCTTGAGTATATACATTGTATATATTTTAAATAATAATAATATTAATGTGTGTATATCATTAAGTTCAAGAAATACAATATTGTCAATATGTTGAATGAAGCCCTTGTTAGGCTCCTTCTGCTTGTATCTGCCTTTTTAATTCCTTCAAAATGTTTATTATTCATTTTTTTCTTCTTAATTCTACCACTTAGGTATATGCCCCTAAGAGATGTTTGTTTTGCTTTTATTAAAGGTTATAAACATGGCATTATATATATATACATATATATGTATAATAATTTGTATATATAAATATATATTTATATGTACATATAAATATAACTTAATATATCTTAATATATATTTATATATAATTTATAATTTATAAATTATATAATTTATATATAATATTTATATATATATATAAATATATGTCTTCTGTGACTTGCTTTTCTGGCTTACTATTTTTTTGAATTAATCCTTATCAGTACATGTGCTTAATTAAGCTTTGTTGTAAGGAATTCCATTATATGTCTATGGCACACTTTATTCATTCTTTCTACTTTTGATAGACAGACATTTGGATTATTTCAGTTATTTGCTATTACAAAAACTGCTGTTATGACCACATTTATGCCTATCTCCTCATTTATGTATTTAAAAATTTCTATTGGTTGTAAAATTTAGAGGAAAATTGCTAGGTCATAGTGATGTAGTAGTTTCAGTGTAACTAAATAATGTTATTTCCTGAAATTCTTGTACCAATTTATATTCCTATTTGTTCCACATTTTCACCAATATTTGGATTAGTCCAATTCTTTGTTTTGCTAATTTGTGTGTGTGTGTGTGTGTGTAAAACTTTATCTCATTTATGGTTTTGGGAACTATGCATTTCCTTAGTTACTAATGAAATTATAAGCATTCAAAAAATTTATTCAAGTATAATTAACTTATAATATTATATTAGTTTCAGGTGTACAATATAATGATCCAATAATTCTATACATTACTCAGTCCTCATAATGATAAGTGTACTCTTAATCCCCTTCATCTATTTCACCCATACCCATCCCCACCTCTCCTCTGGCAACCGTAAGTTTATTTTCTATATTTAAAGAGTCTGGTGTTTTGTCTCTTTTTTCCTTTGTTCATTTATTTTGTTTCTTAAGTTCCACAAATTTGTCTTTCTTTGATTAGATATTTTACTTAGCATTATATCCTCTAGATCCATTCATATTGCCACAAATGTCAAGATTTCACTTTTTTGTGACTAATATTCCATGATATATATGTCTCACATTTTATTTATCAGTTGATTGACACTAGGGTTACTTCCATATCTTGGCTATTGTTAATAATGCTGCAATAAACATTGGGATGTATTATTTTTAAAAGATATCTATCTATCTATCTATCTATCTATCTATCTATCTATCTATCTATCATCTATCCTCTATTTGAGAAAGAGACAACATGAGCAGGAGGGGAAGAAGGAGAGAGAGAGAGAGAATCTCAAGCAGCTCCACACTGAGCCTGAAGCTGACATGGGGCTCAATCCCAGGACCCTGAGATCATGACCTGAGCTGAAACCAAGAGTCAGACATTTAACTGACTGTGCCATACAGGTGCCCCAAGGCTGCACATTCTTGAATTAGTGTTTTCATTTTCTTTGGGAAAATGCCTAGTAATAGAGTTACTGAATCATATGGTAATTCTGTTTTTGTTTTATTTTTATGTATATTTTTATTGGAGTTTGATTTGCCAACATATAACACCCAGTGCTCATCCTGTCAAGTGCCCCCCTCAGTGCCCATCACCCAGTCACTCCATCCCCCTGCTCACCCCCTTTTCCACTACCCCTTGTTCGTTTCCCAGAGTTAGGAGTCTCATGTTCTGTCACCCACTCTGATATTTCCCACACATTTTCTCTCCTTTCCCCTATAATCCCTTTCACTATTTTTTTATTCTCTGGATGAATGAAACCATATAATGTTTGTCCTTCTCCAACTGACTTATTTCACTCAGCATAATTCCCTCCAGTTTCATCCACATTGAAGCAAATGGTGGGTATTCGTCATTTCTAATGGCTGAGTGATATTCCATTGTATATATAGACCACATCTTCTTTATCCATTCACCTGTTGATGGACACCGAGGCACCTTCCACAGTTTGGCTATTGTGGACATTGCTGCTATAAACATTGGGGTGCAAGTGTCTCAGTTTTTCACTGCATCTGTATCTTTGGGGTAAATCCTCAGTAGTGCAATTGCTGGGTCATAGGGTAGCTCTATTTTTAACTCTTTAAGGAACATCCACACAGTTTTCCAGAGCGGCTCTACCAGTTCACATTCCCACCAACAGTGCAAGAGGGTTCCCCTTTCTCCACACCTCTCCAACATTTGTTGTTTCCTATCTTGTTACTTTTCACTATTCTCACTGGTGTGAGGTGGTGTCTCATTGTGGTCTTGATTTGTATTTCCCTGATGGCAAATGATGCAGAGCATTTTCTCATGTGCTTGTTGGCCATGTGTATGTCTTCTTTGGTAAAATTTCTGTTCGTGTCTTTTGCCCATTTCATGATTGGATTGTTTGTTTCTTTGCTGTTGACTTTACTAAGTTCTATATAGATCTTGGAAACTAGCCCTTTATCTGATATGTCATTTGCAAATATCTTCTCCCATTCTGTAGGCTGTCTTTTAGTTTTGTTGACGGTTTCTTTTGCTGTGCAGAAGCTTTTTATTTTGATTAAGTCCCAATAATTCATTTTTGTTTTTGTTTCCCTTGCCTTCATAGATGTATCTTGCAAGAAGTTTCTGTGGCCAAGTTCAAAAAAGGGTGTTGCCTGTGTTCTCCTCTTGGATTTTGATGGAATCTTGTCTCACATTTAGATCTTTCATCCATTTTGAGTTTACCTTTATGTATGGTGTAAGAGAATGCTCTATTTTCATTCTTCTGCATATGACAGTCCAATTTTCCCAGCACCATTTATTGAAGAGACTGTCTTTTTTCCAGTGGACATCTTTCCTGCTTTGTCGAATATTAGTTGACCATAGAGTTGAGGGTCCACTTCCGGGTTCTCTATTCTGTTCCATTGATCTATGTGTCTGTTTTTGTGCCAGTACCACACTGTCTTGATGACCACAGCTTTGTAGTACAACCTGAAATCTGGCATTGTGATGCCCCCAGCTATGGTTTTCTTTTTTAATATTCCCCTGGCTATTTGGGGTCTTTTCTGATTCCACACAAATCTTAAGATGATTTGTTCCAACTCTCTGAAGGAAGTCCATGGTATTTTGATAGGGATTGCATTAAATGTGTAAATTGCCCTGGGTAGCATTGACATTTTCTCAATATTAATTCTTCCAATCGATGAGCATGGAATATTTTTCCATCTCTTTGTGTCTTCCTCAATTTCATTCAGAAGTGTTCTGTAGTTTTTACCTCTTTGGTTAGGTTTATTCCTAGGTATCTTATGCTTTTGGGTGCAATTGTAAATGGGATTGACTCCTTAATTTCTCTTTCTTCAGTCTCATTGTTATTGTATAGAAATGCCACTGATTTCTGGGCATTGATTTTATATCCTGACGCTCTGCCGAATTGCAGTATGAGTTCTAGCAATCTTGGGGTGGAGTCTTTTGGGTTTTCTATATACAGTATCATGTCATCTGCAAAGAGGGAGAGTTTGGCTTCTTCTTTGCCAATTTGAATGCCTTTTATTTCATTTTGTTGCCTTATTGCTGAGGCTAGGGCTTCTAGGACTATGTTGAATAGCAGTAGTGTGAGTGGACATCCTTGTCGTGTTCCTGATCTTAGGGGAAAGACTCCCAGTGTTCCCCACTGAGATGATATTTGCTGAGGGCTTTTCGTAGATGGCTTTTAAGATGCTAAGGAATGTTCCATCCACCCCTACACTCTGAATTAAGAGTTTTGATCACAAATGGATGCTGAATTTTGTCAAATGCTCTCTCTCTATCTATTGAGACAATCATATGGTTCTTGATTTTTCTCTTGTTATTATGATCTATCACGTTGATTGCTTTATGAGTGTTGAACCAACCTTGCATCCTGGGGATAAATCCCACTTGGTCATGGTGAATAATCTTCTTTATGTCTTGTTGTATCCTATTGGCTAGTATCTTGTTGAGTGTTGGCTAGTATTTTGCTAGTATTGGCTAGTATTTTGCATCTGTGTTCATCAAGGATATTGGTCTATAATTCTCCTTTTTTTTGTTTTTTTTATACAGTGTTTTTTTTGTTTTCTTTTATTTTTATTTATTTATGAGAGAGAGAGAGAGAGAGAGAGAGAGGCAGAGACATAGGCAGAGGGAGAAGCAGGCTGGCTCCATGCAACGGGAGCCCGACGTGGGACTCGATCCCGGGTCTCCAGTATCGCGCCCTGGGCCAAAGGCAGGCGCTAAACCGCTGTGCCACCCAGGGATCCCTATAATTCTCCTTTTTGGTAGGGGTATTGTCTGATTTTGGAATTAAGGTATTGTTGGCCTCATAAAACAAGTTTGGAAGTATTCCATCCCTTTCTATCTTTCAGAACAGCTTTAGTAGAATAGGTATGGTTTCTTCTTTAAGCATTTGATAGAATTGCCCTGGGAAGCCATCTGGCCCTGGACTTTTTTGTCTTGGGAGGTTTTTGATGACTACTTCAATTTCCTCCCTGGTTATTGGCCTGTTCAGGTTTTCTATTTCTTCCTGTTCCAGTTTTGGTAGTCTGTGGTTTTCCAGAAATGTGTACATTTCTTCTAGATTGTGTAATTTATTGGCATATAGCTACTCATAATACATTTTTTAAGTCTTTTGTATTTCCTTCATATTGGTTGTGATCTCTCCTTTTTCATTTGTAATTTTATTAATTTGAGTCTTTTTTCTTTTTAATAAGGCTGGCTAATAGTTTATCTATCTTATTCATTCTTTCAAAAAACCAACTCCTGGTTTTGTTGATCTGTTCTACAGTTCTCTTGGTCTCTTTCATTGTGAGTTCTGCTCGAATCTTTATTAATTCTCTTCTTCTGCTTGGTGTAGGTTTTATTTGCTGTTCTTTCTCCAGTTCCTTTAGGTGTGAAGTTAAGTTGTGTATTTGAGTTTTTCCAATTTTTTGAGGGATGCTTGTATTGTGATTTATTTCCCTCTTAGGACTGCTTTTGCTGTATCCCAAGATTGAACAGTTGTATATTCATTTTCATTAGTTTCCATGAATCTTTTAAATTATTCTCTAATTTCCTGGTTGACCCATTCATCTTTTAGCTGGATGCTCTTTAATCTCCATATGTTTGAGTTTCTTCCAAATTTCTTCTTGTGATTGAGTTCTAGTTTCAAAGCATTATGGTCTGAAAATATGCAGGGGACAATCCCAATCTTTTGATATCTGTTGAGACCTGATTTGTGACCCAGGATGTGGTCTATTCTGGAAAAAGTTCCATGTGCACTTGAGAAGAATGTGTATTCACTTGTGTTCAGATGCAAAGTTCTGTATATATCTGTGAAATCCATCTGGTCAAGTGTATAATTTAAAGCTCTTGTTTCTTTGGTGATGTTGTGCTTAGAATATCTGTCATTTGCAGAAAGTGCCGTGTTGAAGTCTCCTACTATTATTGTATTATTAACTAAGTATGTCTTTACTTTGGTTATTAATTGATTGATATAGTTGGCAGCTCCCACATTAGGGGCATAAATATTCATGATAGTTAAGTCTTCTTGTTGGATAGACCCTTTAAGTATGATAGACCCTTTAAGTATGATACAGTGTCCCTCTTCATCTCTTACTACAGTCTTTGGGATAAACTTTATCTGATATGATGATTGCAACCCTAGCTTTCTTTTGAGGACCATTTGAATGGTAAAAGGTTTTCCACCCCTTCAGTTTCAGGCTGGAGGTCTCAAATGAGTCTCTTGTAGACAGTAAGTAGATGGGTCTTGCATTTTCATCCAATCCAAAACCCTGCGTCTTTTGATGGGATCATTTAGCCCATTCATGTTCAGAGTAACTATTGAAAGATAGGAATTTAGTGCCATCGTAATACCTATTCATTCCCTGTTTTGTGGATTATATCTTTGGGCTTCCTCTTTCTTTTGCAGAGTTCCCCTTAATATTTCTTGCAGAGCTGGTTTGGTGGTCACATATTCTTTCAGTTTCTGCCTATCTTGGAAGCTTTTTATCTCTCCTTCTATTCTGAGTGAGAGCCTTGCTGGATATAGTATTCTTGGCTGCATGCTCTTCTCTTTTAGTACCCTGAATATATCCTGCCAGCTCTTTCTGGCCTCCCAGGTCTCTGTGGAGAGGTCTGCTGTTAACCCAATACTTCTCCCCATCTTTTCTCTCTTGCTGCTTTAAGGATTTTCTCTCTATCTTTGGAATTTGCAAGTTTCACTATTAAATGTCGAGGTGTTGAATGATTTTTATTGATTTCAGAGAGGGAACCTCTCTATCTCCTGGATCTGGATGCCTGTTTCCCTCCCCAAATTAGGGAGGTTCTCAGCTATGATTTGTTCAAATACACTTTCTGACCCTCTGTCCCTCTCAGCACTCTCTGGAACCCAATTAGATTTTTCCTTCTGAGGCTATCATTTGTTTCCCTTAACCTTTCCTCATGTTTTTCTCTTTATTCCTCAGCTTCTCTCCTTGCCATCAACTTGTCTTCTATGTCACTCACACTTTCTTCTATCTCATTATCCTTCATCGTTAGGACCTCCAGTTTGGATTGCATCTCATTTGATTGATTTTTAATTTTGTCCTGATTAGATATAAATTCTGCAGTCATGAAGTCTCTTCATTCCTTTATGTTTTTTTTTTTTTTCCAGAGCCACCAGTAGCTTTATAATTGTGCTTCTGAATTGGCTTTCTGGCATTGAATTGTAATCCAAATTCTGTAACCCTGTGGCAGAGAGTACTGTTTCTGATTCTTTCTTTTGTGGTGAGTTCTTCTTTCTAGTCATTTTTGCTTAGTGCAGAGTGGCTGTATGAGTGGGCTGAGTCAAGAATATCAACCACGACCAAAGTAAATTTCACCCTAGATGATTCTGCTGAGGTCAGAGACCAGAAATTGAAAACAAAGATCAGAACGAAATAAAACAAAAATACCATTAAAGTGAAAAACAAATTTTAGGGATCCCTGAGTGGCGCAGCGGTTTAGCCCAGGGCGCGATCCTGGAGACCCGGGATCGAATCCCATGTCGGGCTCCCGGTGCATGGAGCCTGCTTCTCCCTCTGCCTGTGTCTCTGCCTCTCTCTCACTGTGTGCCTATCATAAATAAAATAAAATTAAATTAAATTAATTAAAAAAAAGAAAAACAAATTTTAAAACAAATTTTTTTAAAAAAAAAATTTAAAACAAAGGAAGAGGTGCTAAAACATTGTAGTTAAGGTGGGAAAAGAGAAAAAAATCGGAAATTTATAGTCTGATATAAAAATGAGTTGTACTGAAAAAAAGAGAAAAAAAGAGGGGTACCCTCTATTTCTATATACTGTAAATCCCTCGACTTCCCCTGGAGCTTTCCAGCGTTGCTGGGTCAAGAACTTGCTCTTCCCCTGTCCTTCCAGCTGGGAGGGGCCTGCTGTGCTGATTCTCAGGTGTGTGCACCTGGGGGAGCTGCCCACCCCCTGCCGGTGCCGGGCTCAGTGGGAGCTGTTGACCCCGTGAGGCCCCTGCTGCCTGGCGGCCCCCTCCGTCCCAGGCACAGGGTGACACCAGGAGGAACAGCCCCACGGGAGGCGGCCAGCTCCCCAGCCCTGGCGTCAGCTCCCGCAGTATCTCCCGCAGCTCCCAGTCCGCACTGGCCTAGGTGCTCCCGGGGCGGCGGGGGCCGCTGACCTGTACAGCTCGGGGCCCCTGGAGCAGGGCCGTCCTCGCTGTCCTGGGCCCTCCCCGCCTCCGCCTGTCCCGGGGGAGCGCAGGATCCTGGGCTGTGTCCCCGGCGCCCTGGGATGGGGGCCTGCGCTGCTGGAGAGCCCCCGGCTGACCCCCGGCTTCTCCCGAGGCCCCCCCGGGGGGCTCCAGCCCTTTACCGCGCCGCCCGCGGTGTGTGGGGCGCTCTCCCCCCGGCACCCCTCCTCTCCTAGTGACCCCGGGGGACTGGGGCCCCGCTGCCCCTCCTGCGGTCTTGCCCCAGTTCCCTGCTGAGGGCCTTTCCCTCCTGGAAGAATCCCCGGGGGGATTTTTAAAGTTCCCGCCTCTCCGGGCGGGGCTCTCCGGTCCCTGTCCTCTCCCGCGGCCTCAGCCCGGCTCCTCGCCGGCCCCTCCCACACTTGACGCTTTCTTTATTTTTTTCCCGCCTTCCTACCTTGTTAGAAGCAAAAACCCTTCTCCCTGTAGCGGTCCGGCTGTTCTCTCTTTAAATCTCAGGTCAAATTCGTAGCGTTTCAGGATGGTTTGAAAGTCGTCTAGGGGGATCCCTGGATGGCTCAGCGGTTTGGCACCTGCCTTCGGCCCAGGGCACCATCCTGGAGTCCCGGGATCGAGTCCCGCGTCGGGCTCCCGGTGCATGGAGCCTGCTTATCCCTCCCCCTGTGTCTCTGCCTCTCTCTATATATATGTCTAAAATAAATAAATAAATAAATAAATAAATAAATAAATAAATAAATAAATAAATAAATAAATAAAAAGAAAGTCATCCAGGTAAGTTGGTGGGGCCAGGTGACTTGGGGACCCTGCTCCTCCACCTTCTTGCCCCGCCCCTCGGCAATTCTGTTTTTAATTGAGGAACTTCCCTGTTGTTTTCCAACTTGAATTCCCAACAACAGTGTACAAATATTCCTTTATCTCCACATCCTCGCCAACACTCATTTCTTTTTCTTTTTTTTTTAAAGATTTTATTTATTTATTCATGAGAGACACAGAGAGAGGCAGAGACACAGCCAGAGGGGGAAGCAGGCTCCATGAAAGGGAGCCTGACGTGAGACTCGATCCCGGGTGTCCAGGATCAGGCCCTGGGCTGAAGGCGGCGCTAAACCACTGAGCCACGGGGGCTGCCCCAACACTCGTTATTTCTTGTGTTTTTATTTTGATAGGTGTCAGATGATATCTCATTGTGGTTGATTTTTCTTAAATCATAATTATTATTTTTTATTATTTAATTAAAAATATAATTCCAGTATGGTTGACATACAGTATTATACTCGTTTCAGGTGTACAATATAGTGATTCAGCAAATCTATACATTATTCAGTACTCATCACAACAAATTCACTCCTTAATCCCCATCATCTATTTCCCCCATCCTCCCACCCATATCCTCTCTAATAACCATCAGTTTGTTCTGAATAGTTAAAAGAGTCTGTCTCCTGGTTTCTTTCTCTTTCTCTCTCTTTTTCCTTTTTTTTTTTTTGTTTGTTTTGTTTCTTAAATTGCACATATGAGGGTATTTGTCTTTCAACAAGCTGACTGGCTTATTTCACTTAGTATTATGCTTTTTAGCT
The DNA here is from genome assembly GCF_905146905.1 of Nyctereutes procyonoides. Taxonomy (NCBI): domain Eukaryota; kingdom Metazoa; phylum Chordata; class Mammalia; order Carnivora; family Canidae; genus Nyctereutes; species Nyctereutes procyonoides. The sequence goes on from NW_026575044.1 coordinate 1,137,507, forward strand.
CCATCCATATTGTTGCAAATGTAAATTTTTCATTTTTATGGCTGAAAAATATGCCACTAGAGATAAATAGATGAATATAGATAGATAGATAGATACAGATATAGATAGATATAGACAATATAGATAGATATAGGTATACCAGTTTTTCTTTATCCATTCATATTATGATGGACACTTGGGCTGCTCCCATAATTTGGCTATTGTAAAAAAAGATAATAATGTTACTATAAGCATAGGAGTGCAGGTATGCCTTTGAATTAGTATTTTTGTATTTTGGGGATAAATACCCAGCAGTGTGATTACCAGATCATAGGGTAGTTCTATTTTTAACTTTTTCAGGAAACTCCATACTGTTTTCCACAGTAGTTGCCCCCGCTTGGATTCCCACCAACAGTGCAAGAGGGTTCCTTTTTCTTCACATTCTTGCTAATACCTGTTGTTTCTTGTGTTTTTTTTATGTTAGCCATTCTGACAGGTGGGAAGTAATATCTCATCTTGGTTTTAATTTGCATTCCTCTTGATCATGAGTGATGTTGAGCAGCTGTTTGCCATCCACATGTCTTTGGAAAAATGTCTATTCACGTCCTCTGCCCATTTTTAAATTAGATTATTTGTTTTTTGTGTGTGTTGAGTTGTGTAAGTTCTTTATATATTTTGGATATTAACTTCTTATCAGAGATATCACTTGCAAATATCTTCCCCTAATCAGTAGATTTTGTAGATTGTTTCCTTCACTGTGCAAAGGCTTTTTTTTTTTTTGGTGTAGTCCCAATAGTTTAATTTTACTTTTGTGTCACTTGTCAAAGAAGACATATCTAGAAAAATATTTCTACAGCCAATGTAAAAAAAAAATTAATGCCTATGTTTTCTTCTAGGAATGTTATGGTTTCAGGTCTCACATTTAGGTCTTTAGTCCATTTTGAGTTTGTGGTATAAGAATGTGGTCCACTTTCATTCTTTTGCATGTAGCTGTCCAGTTTTCCCAACACCATTTGTTAAAGAGACAGCTCTTTTCCCATTGTATATTTTTGCCTTCTTTGTTGTAGATTAATTGACCATATAATTGTGGGTTTATTTCTGGTCTTTCTGTTCTGCTCCATTAATCTATGTGTCTATTTTTGTGCCAGTACCATTCTCTTTTGATTACTATAGCTGTTTTGATTACTACAGCTTTGAAGTATACCTTGAAATAGGGGATTGTGATACCTCCAGTTTTGTTCTTATTTTTCAAGATTGCTTCAGCTATTCAGGGTCTTTAGTAGTTCCATAGAAATTTTAGGATTATTTGTTCTAATTTCATGAAAAATACTGTTGGTGTTTTGTTAGGGATTGCATTAAATCTGTAGATTTAATATCTTTGGATAGTATGGACATATAAAAATATTGACTCCCTGAATCTATGGAGTGTCTTTCCATTTGTTTGTGTCAACTTCAATTCTTTTATCAGTGTTTTATAAATATCTGAATACAAATCTTTCACCTCCTTAAGTTTATTCCTAGGTATTTTATTCGTTTTGGTACAATTGTACATGAGGCTGTTTTCTTAATTTCTCTTTTGTTAATTCATTATTGGTATATAGAAATCCAACTGATTTCTGTATATTAATTTTGTATCTTGCAACTTTTCTGAATTCATTTATCAGATCTAGTAGTTCCTTGGTAGTCTTTGGGGCTCTTTCTATCATGTCATGTGTAAATAGTGAAAGTTTTACTTATTCCTTGGCAATATGAATGCTTTTATTTCTTTTTGTGATCTGATTGCTGTGTCTAGGACTCCAGTACTATGTTGAATAACAGTTGTAAGAGTGGACATCCTTGTCTTGTTCCTGTTCTTGGAGGAAAATCTCTTAGTTTTTCACCATTGAGCATGTTTGTTGTGGGTTTTTCATAATGGCATTTATTATGTTGAGTTTATTTTGGCCTCTCTACTTCATTCCATTATCCTATGTGTTTATTCTTGCACCAATGTCATATCCACTTAATTATTAGAGCTTTTATATTAAGAGTAAGAATCTGGTATGAGTCCTGTCAGCGTAGGTCTTAAAGAATGTCTTAGGTATGATTTGCTTCAAAAAATGAGTTGGGCATTTATTCCCTTTTTTTCCTCTTTCTGAAAAAGTCTTATGTAAGACTGAAATTATCTGCTTCTTGAATATTCAGTAGTCTTATTTGTAAGATGTCTTTACCCAGTGCTTTATTTGTAGGCATATTTTAACAATGGATTCAATTTCTTTAATAGTGAAAGATTGGTCAGGATTTTTATTTCTTCTAAGTTACTTTTGTAAAGTTATATTTTTTAATAATGTATATATCTTAACTAACTCCTCAAATTTATCATCATTTAGCTTTTAATGGTATTTTCCTGTTGTCTTTTTTCAACTGAGATTCTTCTCTACTTATGTCCCCTTTTCTATTCTTAATATTATTTATTTATGCCTTCTATTTTTTTCCTTGACTAATCTTGCCAAAAGTGGATTGGTTTTGACTTTTAGAAAGCAAATTTTTGGCTTTTAAATCCTGTTTGCATCTTTGCTTTTTTCTTTAACAATTCATTGTCCATTCATTTATACATTGTTTTCAGACATTAACTCAAACTTTTAGCAAATAAATTCATACGTAAGTACACTATTTCTGGTTTATTTTATAGGGATAAGAGGCAGAATGTCGATGTTGGAAACTTCAGCCTATTCCCTCCTTGACTTTAGCAGGAATTTGTCTGTTAGCCATTGTGTGGAAAGGCTTTGGATTTGAGAGAATGGTATGTGACATTATCCTTAACCTCAGAGGAAGAGTCTGAGGAGGACACAGGTACATCTCTGACAGTCTATATCACATTTATCATGCTCTTGATATCAGGATTTTCCTACTTGCTTCTTCAAACTGCAAGTTGATGAATATATAAATATTTCATTCCTCACCTGTGTGAAAGAGATCACCTTCCCATTGGTTAATTACTTTGAGAGTGTGGGAATTAGTGAGGGAAGGCAATGAGATAGAGATGCTGAGGATGAAATGGACTCTTGAAAAAATGGATTTTTGACTCTGAAATAAAATGAAAGAATAAGAAAGGGAAGAAATATTAGCAACCATTTACTTCTTATTTAATAGCTTACAGTTTTCTTTCTAGAGCTTCTTCATAAACAAACCCTCATTTGATCTTACAGCAGCCCCAATCTCAGTAAAGTGGGCAGCACAGACAGTCTGGACAAGGTAGAATGAGAAGCAAGTGTTTGGAGGTGTTTCCTTGGGAAAAGAAGTCATCAACTTGACTGAAGACAGCCTTTATAATGAAACAACTGATAATAGATTTTTTAAACTTTTCATTGAATTCCTGTGATGCATATAGTGTCTTGAATAGATTTTGAGATGAACCTGATTAAGAGGCACGTTGTCTCCATTGGCATGGCCTTCTTAAGGGTTGTCGCTATTCTTTACATGGATTTCCTTTTCAGGACCCAAGATAGAATATATATCTTTAATTTATCTCATCACTCTTATGGGGCACTTTCCAGCATATGCTATTGAATTTGTTAAGTGAAGGCATATCTCTATTTTGTAATCCATGAAAGCTGGTATTACAGACAAAATAAATACACTTCAGGAAAGATAATATTTTTCACAACAGATGTGAGAGCAAAGAAACTGCTGACATGTTTATTAGCAATGGATAAACTGAATGTTTCAGTTTGGCCCAGCACCCAGAAAATGCAGATGTGTATCCAGATGCAAACCCCCAGAGTCTGCAAGAGAAAATTTGTTTTAGACATCCTACAAGATTTCTGGCACTTCCTGCTTGACAAGAAGTACCCCTGAGAGCCACCTATCTCATGATATTTTGGCAGGTTTTTCCCCCTTGCTCTGGTAAAAGCCAAGAAGTGTAGCAGGGCACAGTATTTTTTTTTTATTTAAAGCTTTTTTTTTTAATTTTTATTTATTTATGATAGTCACACACAGAGAGAGAGAGAGAGAGAGGCAGAGACATAGGCAGAGGGAGAAGCAGGCTCCATGCACCGGGAGCCCGACGTGGGATTCGATCCCGGGTCTCCAGGATCGCGCCCTGGGCCAAAGACCGGCGCTAAACCACTGCGCCACCCAAGGATCCCACAGTATTTTTTTTTAAAGGAGAAATATGAAGTTTACCAAACCATTTTTGACCTTGAAATTAGAACTTTAGAACTTAAAAAGTTGGTATGGCTTAGAATATAGGATGTCTGGGACATCTTCCTTCACTTTAGATTATTTTTGCTAATTGTCAATAATCCAAGTATTCTTTAGCTTGTGCAAACATTTAAATGAGTAATGTTTCAGTTTAATTCCTTGACTGTCTGTTTCTTGGTAGGAAAGTACTTTGACTAAAGTCTTAGCAAATTTCAGCATTTAGTGACATTTTTTACATATGGACAAATCTCAACCAAAAAGTCAGGCTCAACATAGGAATCCATGCCTTTAATAGTATTTAATTAGAATTTAGTTAGAATAAGAAAATATACTAGGCAGTGTCCAAAAACTAAGAATTTTTAATTGTTTCTATTCTGAGGGTATATTGTTATTCAGTTAAAAAAAATTAAGTAGGCTCCACACCCAACATGGAGCCTAATGCAGGGCTTGAACTCACAACCCTAAGATTAAGACCTGAACTGAGATCAAGAGTATGATGCTCATTCCACTGAGCCACCCAGGTCCCCCAAACTTTTAATTAATGTATCTTCCTATTTCATCAGTTTTTAAAAATAACAATATTAATAGCTAAAGTTTATTCCACCACATATGCCAAGTACTATGCCAGTTGCTTTGTATAATAATAGTGACAATAGCTAACACTTTTGAGCACTTAGTATATTACACAACATGCTCAGATCGATTTATTTATTACTTTAGAGGCAGAGGGAGGAGCAGAGATAAAGGGAGAGAGAGAATCTCAAGCAGACTTCACACTAAGCACTGAGCCCCTGGAGGGGCTTGATCTCACAACCCTGAGCCAAAATGAAGGGTCAGACATTCAACCATGTGAGCCAGTCAGGAGTTCGGAGTTCCTTAATAAGATTTTTGAAAGTAAATTTAGCTGGGGGAAAACTGCTTTGGGATTTTTAAAATTGTTTTTGTAGTGTTATGATTATTTTATAAACTTGATTAGAATTAAAATGCCTTGAAAGTCGCAATGACATTTAATCTATAAATTGAACAAAGCACATACTGGTTTGCCAATCACTGGCCATTGCTATTTTCTTCTTGGTGCCAGGAAAATGTGATTGTATGGTGAGTTGCTCAAATATCTAACTTTATTAGAGGCAGCAGGACCTAGAAACCAAGTACCTAGACCAGAACAGAAATCTGGGGTCAAAACAGAAATCAGGACAAAAAGGCAGATGTTTAAAATGATGGATTTACATCTGATCAAGCAATACCCAAGTGAAAACGTTATTCAGAAATTGAGAATGCAACCCCCATGGTTCCCTTCCAGTCTGGCTTTTAGCTTTCTTGATTTTATCCTCTTAAAACTCGATCTGAAAACATCTGTGCTAAAAAGTCATCAGCGTGGTAAAATTTGAGGCATCATGTTGAATTACTGCCCATATGTGCATGTTTCTAGTATAATAGCAATACATAAATGTATTTTCAGGAATGTTTAAAAGTAGAACATTTTTAGTATTTGTTTTTACAAGCCAAATGTAATATTTTAACAATTTTCATTGTAAATAAATATAGTGATTATGAAAATATGCATAGGATTTTTGATATTTATTTATATATGTATTTTATGAGAGCCATCTAAGAAAACTAGTTTAATTTGCTCATAATCACACCCTATTTAAGACCCTGACCATATTACCCTGCTTGGTCATTTACCTCATTCACATGCTTCTAAATGGTTGTAACTGTTGCTAACATTTAAATCCACTCTTTAAAAGTACAGATTTACAGCAGTGAGTAGATACCAAAGAATGTTTTAGAGGCCGTTATGGCAACACAAAAGGCGTAGTCACAAAAAATGTTTGGACGGAGAAACAGCAACGTCATTGGAATAAATATGTTGTTTGCTAAGGCAACTGCTTTCTTGAAATGTAAAGTGAAACGTATTTCCTTTGAATATGCCAAATCTTATACATTTAGAGCAATTGTCCTCAAACTTCAGTGTGCAGAGAGTAATTCAGGAATTTTATTAAAACAAATCTGCAGATGCCCTGGGACCAAGTCCCAAATAATCCAATGGATCTGGCATAGGGCTCAAGGATCTAGATTTTAACAAGTTCTCCTGAGAGATTCTCATGCACATGATCAACAGCATACTCATCTGGACACATTACTACATAGCCACACTATGTGTATGTGCTATATACCCAGGAATGTAACTTGACTATGCATGTTTTCTTTCCTTAAACCATCTTGATCATAACTTAATACCATGTTTGGGCTTTCATAGTTATTTTCAGTTTCAACTCGAATACAATACTTAAACTTTTCACCATGACCTTAAGCTAGTAATTATTACTGGATTATAAAGGAAATCCCTCAGATTCAGAATTGTAATCTCTCCATAGTGTTCAGGACTATAGGCTGATAACTTTGTGTCTGGATTTTTTTTTTTTTTTTTTTTTAGTATCCCTTGGGAAGGAAGCATGGTTTTATGGGGACACCAAAGCAAATAGGACAAAGTCCCAGCTTTGTGGGGTATTTCTATTCTTGAGAGGAAGAAATGGTGTATATGTGAGCAACTAAAATGTGATACATCATGAGTCAAAAAAAATAGTTGAGTATCATTTCTTAAATCATGTTTGACATACCATTCATGTCCTCTGAAATGTGAACAAGTATTAGAAGTAAGCATTTCATGCAAGAAACATCCAACAAATGATGTACTAGACTTTACTACAGTAAAAGAACTTTACTTTCTTTACTACAGGGCTTTACTACAAAACCTTTAACATGCATTATCAGAGTGCAGGAGGAGGTATAATACACAGTTTTCTGATCATAGTTGATGCTGGCAATTTTCACTGCCTTACAGCGTTTATGTGTGTAATACATATCACAGCCTAGGAAATTATGTCTCAGGCAAATGCATAGGAATTTTAAGGAAGATGAGATCATTCCCAGCTCCAGAAGGTCCCATGTAGATGTTGGCATTTAAGCTATGCTCAGTGATTATTTAGCAATCCTTCCTCAGCAGAGATAAAATATTCATGAAAAAAGGGGGTTGATAAGTAGTTATCTTTCTTTCTTTCTTTTTTTAAGATTTACTCATTTATTTATGACAGACATAGAGAGAGAGAGAGAGAGAGAGAGAGAGAGAGAGAGAGAGAGAGAGAGAGACAGGAGGAGAAGCAGGCTCCATGCCGGGAGCCCGACGCGGAACTCGATCCCCGGACTCCAGCATCGCGCCCTGGGCCAAAGGCAGGCGCTAAACCGCTGAGCCACCCAGGGATCCCCAGTAGTTAGCTTTCTTGGTAAAAGATTCTATTGTCAAGGAAAAAGCTTTGAATTTGACAACTTGGAGATCTTTAACCTTTGAGACAGTAGTGGCTGGAAATAGGAGGAGTGGAAGCCAAATTTCACAAGACCAAAAATGAAGAGTTAGTGAAGAAATAGATTCTTAGGTGAATATTTGTAAACGAAGAGGGCAACTTGGTGTGGGTGGAAAAGTAGAGTGAAGGAAGTCATTTTTAAATGGAAAGAGGTCTGAATGTCTTATCTTAATGAGTAAATTTTTTAGGAGTATTTTAGAGGTTGTGTTTAGGTTGTTAGGATCTGACTTAAGAAAATAAAAAGGTCATTTATTCATGTAATTCATTTATGTAATCACTATTGAGTGCCTACTGTGGACCAGCTCTGTAAGTTCTGTATATAAATAAAGTATCTAATCACAGATTTAGAAAAGTGAAAGTCACTCTTGGCTTTTCCTTTGCTGTAACTTTATTAGTGTATCAGATTCAGCTCAGTAATTCTATTAAGACTAACAAGAAGGGATTTCTGACATAATTTATTTTCATTATTAATAGATAATGTTTAATTTTAAGATAAGTCATTGACATGTTTTTCCATTTGTTAGACTAAAAATGGGCAAAATCTTTGTGGGCCCTAATTGTTCACTTTTGCACTCATTTGCTACCTACAGATGTTTGTTTACTGTTGTGCCTAATGCCCTGCATGTGATTACTGGTTGAAGGAAGTAGTATAAGATTAAAATACAGGAGGGGGCCAAGAAGACAAGACATTTCTGAGTAATAAGAAAGTGGGAAGAACTTGCTTTATCATACATCCTGATTTATTAAAAGGCAGTAATTAAAACACTGTGGTTTTGCATGGGGGCAAATAGACCAGTGAAAAAGAATGATGAGACCCAGAAACAGACCCACTCAGAGATTGCTGCCTGATAGATGACAAAGGTGGCATGAGAGATTAGTGGGGGAAAGAAATTTTCAATAAATGATAGAACAATTAGATCTCCATTTGGGAAATAAATGAAAGTGGATTCTTTTTTTTTAATTATGTTTATTTATGATAGTCATCACAGAGAGAGAGAGAGAGAGAGGCAGAGACACAGGCAGAGGGAGAAGCAGGCTCCATGCAGGAAGCCTGAATCGGGACTCGATCCCAGGTCTCCAGGATCGTGCCCTGGGCCAAAGGCAGGCGCTAAACCGCTGCGCCACCCAGGGATCCCTGAAAGTGGATTCTTAAACCATACATAAAAATAAATTTCAGATAGGGTTAAAGCCAAAATCTAAAAACTGTAAAACTCTTAAGAACATAAAAATAACTTACAGATGGAAAGAAATTTCTTAAGATAACCATAAATTAAAAGATTGATAAATTTGACTGGGTTAAGTTAAATACTTATGTTCATCAAAAAACCATAGGTGGACTCAGACAATATACAGTGTTCTTTTAATATGTACTTGCAAAATGCATAATCGGCAGAGAAACTGTATTTAAAGTATATGAAGTTTTTACATATTAGTAAGAAAAAGACAACTTAAGTAGAGAAAATGGACTAAAGACTTGAGTATGCAGAGGCACTTGGCTGGCTCAGTCAGTGGGGAGCATGAGACTCTTGATCTCAGGATTTTAAATTCAAGCCCCACATAAGATGTAGAGATTACTTAAAAATAAAAATCTGAAAATAAAAAAGACTTAAACATGCAGTTCATTAAAAGGAAGGCTGAATGGCAAATATATCTTATTTTACTAGTAGTCAGAGAAGTGCAAAACCAAACTATAATGAGATGCATTTATACTCCACCAGATTTGAAAACAGAAATCTGGTTGACAAGTATATGAAGTAATAGAAACTCTCATATGCTGCTGGTGGGGAGAAAAAATACACAACATCTTTAGAAAGCAGGTTGGCATTTTCTATTACATTTTAAGGTATTTATACCTTATGATCCAGAACAATGGTGTGCAAATTTTTGGTCTCAGGACTACTTTCTACTCTTACAAAATAGTAAGAGCTTTGTTTATGTGAGTTTTATCCATAGATATATAGTATATTTGAAATTAAAACTAAGAAAAATGTAAAGTATATATTAATGCATTTAAAAATAACAATGTTGTTAAAATAATGTTAAAACTAAATGCTAACTGAAAAACATATTTTTAAGTCGAAATAATTATTATTTCCAACAAAAATTTAGGGAGAAGAGTGACATTGTTTTAAATTTTAGCGAATCTCTTTAGTGTCTGGTTTACTAGAAGACGGCTGGATTCTCATATCTGCTTCTGCTTTTGATATGGCACTGTATCACATGTGATATAGCCTCTGGGAAATTCCACTCTGCATTCATGAGAGATTGAAAGTAGAAAGGACAAACAAAATTTCAGTATTATCATGAAAATCATTCTGTACTCATGGACCTCCTGTAAAGCATCTTGAGGATCCTAAGAGTCCCTGAATCACCCTTAGAGATTTCTGCCATAAAGAAACTCATGCACCAGGATGCAGATATAAAGGTGTTCACAGCAGCACATCTGTACATCAGTTGCTCATAGAAATAGCTCAAATGTTCTCTTAGAATGGAATGGATAAATAAACTATGTTATGTTCACTCAGTGGACTGCTATGAAGCAGTAGCAATGAATTAACTATAGCTGTGTACCAACATGGATGAAAATCACAAACACAAATTCAGCAAAAGAAGTAAGTCATAAAAGAATGCATATCAAGAGACTCAATCTGTAGAAAGTTCAATGCAGGAAGAGCATACAGGGTCTAGGTGCTAGCAATATTCTATTTCTTGACCCAGTAGTGGTTATATAGGTGTTTGCTTTAATAATAATAATTAGTTGGTAATAATAATAATAATTATTATTATTAAACATTATCCATATGCTTAGGGTAACCTAAGGGGACTTCCAATCTGTCTGGGTTTTTTTTTCTTTTTTTTTCCCCCATCAGTCCTTTCCCTTTCAATTAATGGCTTATGTCCAGACTTTTCATTTGAAATCCTGCGTCAAATGTAATTAATGATCCACTAAGAAACAATATTGAAATATGTTAAAATGCACAAGCAAGTTTTATTTACTTTGTCTTACTTATTACATATTCTATTATTTTTAAAAATAAAAACAAAAATAGAAGAGCAAAGTTGAGGTATTTCTCTAGAAGTCATACACAGACACACATGGTTGTTTCAGTTAACTGTCTAGCATACCGCTTACCCAAACTTAAGAGCTTCAAATTACAATATTTTATTGTTCTTCTGATCTTGTAGGTTTACTAGGCTTGGCTGGATAAGGGCTGAACTGTTTAAGAGAGCTTCTTCACTCACATGTGGGGCCTCCCAACATGATGACTGGTACAGTGAGGGCTGACCAAGCAACTTTCTCTCCCCAGGGGTCTCCCTGGCAGACTGGACTGCTTTACCCTGTGACTCAGGGCTCTAACAGCAAACATTCTGAGATAATAAGCCCTGATGTGCAAGTGGTTATCAAGCCTCTGTCTGCATGGTGCTTGATTATGTTTCAATGAGACCAGAATCAATGTGGGTAGGGCCTATACAAAGACATGAATACAAGCGGGGGTGGGGAGCACGCTTAATTGGGAACCACCAGTGTAACTATCCCACAACTGTATATACATGCAGTGTGCTCACACTCTCTAATGTAATTGACTACCACAATTGTATGTATATATACACTACACACAGAGAGAGATATATATACATAAACGAAATATATAAAGTTATGTATATATCTATATAGTAAGGAGAGAAGACTCAATGGTCTGGGGTGGCCCCAATTGAAGGTAAGGTTATGGTTCAAATAATTATAACGTCCCACTTAAATGTACGATTCTGGTATTTGTAATGTGAATCACAAGTTTCCTTTCTGCATAATCACTGCCATCTCTCTTCTCCTTAGTCCAAGTTAACTTGATGAAAGTAACCAGTAAACAAATTGGGTGTTAAAAAACAAGAGAGAGAAAAAAGATTGGCGCCGAGAAAATTTCCTATTCCATCTGCGCAGTGACATGGCTATGGTCATCTGCAAATAATTAGAAAGTGCAATCACCAGCAGGGCTGTATTGGTTTCCAGGCTCAGTTAGAAGTTAACAGCAACTTCATTTGACTTATAATGGCAATTCAGTAATGACTTCTACCAGCCAGGAAGAAGTCCTAACTACCCAGTAAAGAACACATCTGTTTTTGGCTCTGCTCTGACTGTGCATGGGTATGTCCTGTGGATGGCGTCCTGGAGTACATGGCTCCTGAGTGTCCCTTCTGAGACACTCTGTCGTGGTGGAAGACACAGAGCAGGCAGGGAGGGATCCTTGAAAGAAAAGACTCTGTCAACAAGCATGCTGATCCAATAACTTTGGAATTTTTTATTTTTATTTATTTATATTTTTTTTAGCAATTTGGCTGAAAACCTGCTCTACTTTAGCATTTCTTGTAAGTGATTATGCAGTAGTCCTTTTTTTATTGGACCGCAATCTCTCAAGGGACAAGGGCCAGATATTTGCTTTCTTTTTAGCTCCTCCTAGAACCCTGAACTGATTAGTAAACTGTACTCAGTAGGTATTTAACCACTGTTGCTGATGGCCTGGCAGAGCAGATCTCAAAATCCAGAGCCGTGTTAAAAGCAGGCTTAACCAAATATTTTTGTCGTTTGAGAGAGATCTTGTTTTGAGTTTGAGGTAGAGGCCCAGATACTCCTCCTTTACGCCAAATAGCCCTGTGTCTACAATAGGAATCCTGCAGAGTAAATATATATTTACGAAGGATTCTGCTCAGCTCTTGGCATATCACAGACCCTCCTGTTTGTACTCCTTCTCCAAGTCTGGAGAACCATTCACACCAAAGTGTGTGTGTGGGGGAATTCAGTCTGTTGATGTGATGCTGATTTGCACTCAACCTGGATAAGAGGAAGCTCCTGCGTGGCTCCTGACAAGGTCTAGAATGCAAAGAATGCAATTCTAGAGCAGATTTTTCTTCTTTTTTTTTTTCCTTTTTTTCTGAAATGCATTTACTAAAATCTGTATCCATATGCTTCAGGTCATCTAATGGAACTTCCAATCTCTCTGTTTTTCTTTTTCTTTTTTTCTTTTCCATAATTCCTTTTCCTAAAAGGAGCCTCAATTAATGCCTTCTGTCCAGGCTTTTCATTTGAAAGTCCCGTTTGAAATGTAATTAATGTTCCACTAATAAACAATATTGAACATCTACTTGCTGAGTGAGTGTTGGATGATTTACTTCAGATAGATGGGGAGTCATTTTGTGTGCTGGCCATGGGTCAGATACTATTGCTCTCAGTATCTGAGAAGGCTGCCTAGCATAGAATGATCTATCATTGTAAAGTTGCTCATTTCCTGGCTCATGACTGCCTTAAAGAATATCACATTTTCCTATCCTTTTCTCTTTCTCTTTTAATTTTTAAATGGAATGGAGTGATGAAAGGAAAAGTTCTTGCCTGTGGTTTTATCTATAGGTAGAAACATTTTCAAGAGGTTTGATTCCTCTATGCTTTATGTTCCCAGCTCTATATTTCTCCCAAAGTCTGGATTTTGTATCAAGTATGGATCTCATACTAATGAGATTAATCTCTTATCAGCTCTTTCCCTTCTTAAATCTTACACTTCACACGTCTTTTAAAAAATAGTTTTAAAGGAGCCTTTATAAGGAAACATGGAAATAACTTCTGAGAGTAAAGGCAACCCAGATTCCAGCACTATTTAACAATATTAATAAGATTTCTGTTGTTTTGCCAGAAGGGTTATCATGGCAACCATGCCAGATTCCCCATTGCTTTAATGCAGGGCATAGTGATAGCTCCATTGGTAGTTATTGCTTTATATAATATGACCACAATTGAATGATAAATTAAGTACCCTTCCTACCAGCATGACAACTGTGGCCAGTTAGGACACAGAATGTTGTCTGGTCACATATTCTCAGAGGTGGGCTGCATACTATTCACCTGATGGGAAATTATCAGAAAGATGTTTCCCAACCTTGTGTTCTGGCTTCAGAGCTAGCTTCAGAGCCTGGCTGGCCTGAGGTCCACATGCAGACCCTTCTCTTTTCTCTGCACTGAGAGTCCTGCTGGACAGAGTGAAACTGGATTCTACTTTCCCCAGCATCAGAGCTACCTTTCCTCAAAGTTCCTCCTAATCACCTTTATTTCAAGTTTTTAAAAGTTTCCTCTTACTTTTCTTCCAAGTAGTTAGCTGTTTAAGAGAAGTTAGTTTCCAGAAGTCTTAAGTTCAAGACACATACTAGTTTTAGGAAAATGCTTACTTCTTGGCCTAAACTGACATATATGAGTGGAAAAATAAGTGACTTGGGCATGATAACTGAATGGTCAGCAATAATAGGCCTACATTTCTCAAAATTAATATGTTTGTTAACTTTCTTTTCGGTTCTGAAAAATGGCAAACTTCATGTTCTCAAGTTTTAATGTAAAAAAAAACTGTTTAAAGATGCTTTAAAAATTTAACCAATAACAGGGGGGAAATAAGTCAACCTTAACCAATAAGAAATCTTAATAAAATTGTTTTCATTTGCACAAGATGCTCACTTCTCTCTAGACGCATCAATACCAACCGGTATTTGCCTAGACTGAGAATGTGTTCCTGTTAGAGGTAAAAATATACTCCCAAGTAGCCTGTATAAGACTTTTACAAACATGTGCATTTGCCATTCCTCAGACAGGGTCAAGCATCACTTAACCCATCCCACAGTAGCTATGAGGGTGAGTTTCTATTAGAAGGTTAGTTACCCCTTTTAAAAAAACAGTGATCCTATCAGGATACTTTGAGCAACAGACAGTGATTTCCAAAACACATCTAAAGGTGCATGCTAAGTCAGGACAGATGTTGCTTCTATCTTCTTTAAATTTTAGAGGTTTTGAAAATATTCACTGTTGTAAAATACTTGCTTGACAGAGTTAGGAAAAGACATTGAGATTTTATGCCTAAAAAGTTAAATGGTATTTGTTTTTCTTTAATACTAAGTCAGGTGAGGAAAAAAAAATCTGTGATAATCAGACCGAGAACCAACAAGAAGGAAATTTAACACCTTTCCATGTTTGTAAGTCAACATTTCATACATGTTGATTTTCAAACAGAAGAGATTTTGATATGAGAATTATCAGAGTAAAACAAAATCCTGGGTATGCAAGGGAGCAGAGAAATGTTTATCTGCTTAAAATCAGAGAAGTGCCAATGCGGATGAGCTATCATTTAGTTGGAAAGAGCATGAAGCTAGGATTTGGACAGACCTGCATGTAAACCTAGCCTTCCCCACCGGTTACCTGTGATACTTTGGACAAATTATTTAACCTCTTTGCTTTCACTTCCTCATCTGTAACATGTGCAGAGTAATATGAAATCTACATCACTTTTAGAATTGAATGAGATCACACATAAAGCACTTAACACAGTGCCTGGCATAGCTTAAAGTTGCTGTTAGAGTTTATATTTTTCTCTTCTGGCAACAGATTTTTGTGGCTGTTTCGACAGTTTAACCCCACATCTTTACCAAGTTGCCAAAAGAGAATTTTCCATCCCTGCCCCTCTCAACCACACCCTGCTTTAATCATGAACCAGATTTCAACACTACCCCTGAAAGGTCACCACCCACTACAGATTTTCTCTGTATAGTTTTAAATTTCACTGTACCCATAAATGCTAAAAGCAATCTATCAGCCAAAGTCATACTTAGCACCTCTTATTAAGAGGTAGTACTGTTATAGTATGCCATTATAATCTAGAAAGGAAAAACATGTGATTTAGACATCACAAGAATGAAGGCATTCACAATATCTTCAAGACAATACTTCATGTTCTGTCAAGGAAGGGAGAGTTTATATAAAGCCATCTCTCCAAGGACTACAAATATCACAGTAACACCAGTATCACCCAACACCTCCAAGTAAGCTCCATCTATCTACCTATCTATCCATCCATCTATCTTACAAAATAGTTCCGGGAGTGGAACACTGTCAGTTTTTAAAAATGTATCCTCAATCTTAATTGAGGTTTTATATTATTTTTATTTCAGGTTTCAATTTTGCTTGTGAAACACACCACACCCAGTTTATAATGTAATTATCTTCAGAACATTGGGAACTTTAATTTTGGAATAGATCTTGACAATTCAGTTATTCTCCATCTGTATCAGCTCCTTCTTGTGCAATGATGGAAAACCTAACTAAATTTGGTTTAAGCCAAGAAAAAAAAATGAGGGGAGGGAGTGGTGGGTATTTTTTGGTTCTTTTAACCGTAAAGGGTAGGAGTAAAACCAGTTTTAGGTACAGCTGTACCCAAGAACAGATGCCAACAGACCTTCATTGCTCTGTTTTTCAGTTTTACCTTTTATGGAGCGTCTTCACTAGTAGGTTCCCTGAGATGACAAGAGGGCACATAGCTCCAAGTCCAGCTGGCTCCAGATTTATAACCAACAACAAGGAGAGTTTATTTTTCTCTCCCCTTCCTCTTCTTTCTCAAATTCTGGTGAAAGATTTATTTCATGTAAAAATTCTGTGAACAAAGATGGTTGAATGGATGTGAGGTATAAAAGCAAGATATACGGTAGGATGACTACTCAAGTGGCTTCAGGAAAGAGTGAAATGGCTATTTCACTATCACACATTTATATCTGTTAGAATATCTGGAAACAACTCAGGCTTGAATGACCATCTCAGAGTGTCTCCTCATATACAAAACAGATTCTCACTATATATTAGGCAAGCTGTAGGGTTTGAAGAAACAGACACCTGTCCCACTAATTTCTGTAATACCCACTTCTTCAAGTAAGTCATCAATTTTAGCCTCATGTTAAGGGGAAATGAGCAAGGAGATAATGAAAACTCTTTTGAGTTTTGTGAGTAGGTGAATTTAAAAAAAAAACAAGGCAAAGAAAAGTAGAATGCAACTCACATTGTTGAGATATATTAGATACATAAAGATTATTTTTCTTAAGTCCAAACTTATTCAGACGGAGGGCACACAAAATAATTTGGAGCATTGCTGCTCCCTTTTATTGAGAAAGCTCAGAGGGTGTGACACTGGCACTGACTGACCACTCAGCAGGCTCCTGGGAATGCTTCCTGGGACTTTAAAGAATCTCACAGAATCTCACAGAGATTTGCCTAAGATAGTCCATTTGGAAGTCTGTATTATCTTCAGTCAGAAATAATTCTTCCATTATTTTAATTAAAGTGAATAGCTGCTGTTATTTTTTTTCTACTCTGATATACACTTGGACATGCCCTGGATTATTGGCTCATATTTTTAGCCCTCACAGAATGTTTGTTTGTTTGTTTTTTGGTTTGGTATAGGACTGGTATAATATCATTTCATCAGTTCCACAATAAGCAAATAGCAGAAGTTTTAACTCTTATAAAGTATGAACTTCAAATACTTTACTTTCTGCTCTTTTTTGGATGACCCACGGCAGAGAAGCTTCTCAAAATCCCCACAATCATGAAAAGACAGAATTGGTATCACTCCAAATATCTATGGAGAAGATCTGGAGCCAGTAAAATCTGGCCTGGAATTAGAAATGATACCATGTTGCTATTTTTAGCAAATAAATGGTTGCTTTCTGGTTACCGAGAAAATTCTCTTCAAAAAGTTTTTATGAAACATGGTCACACTGTTTAATACTTGCAAAAGGCACTCAGATGCATGATTTTGATTTTTAGAGGCTTGATAATGATCCTCGCCATATGCTGGGACCTATGCTGGGACCTATTATCATGGCTAGCAGAGTAGGATCCATCAGCAAACATAGGTTAATTTTGAGACTGCTTGTATCCCCTTTGTTTTTCCAAGACAACTTAGTTTAGAGGAAGATGGTCTGTCTCTTGTCTTTCTGGTTCCTTCTTATGAACTTAAAGCAGTGTGGTAGCTTTTTAGTTTAGTGAAATTTCATCTCATTGGAAACCAAAGAAGGAGGGGGAAGCTTATGATCTTCAGAAAAGTAGTTAAAAGATTTTTTTTAAGATTTTATTTATTTATTCATGAGAGACACACAGAGAGAGAGGCAGAGACACAGGCAGAGGGAGAAGCAAGCTCCACGCAGGAAGCCCGATGTGGGACTTGATCCCAGGACTCCAGGATCACACTCTGAGCCAAAGGCAGGTAGGTGCCTAATCACTGAGCCACCCAAGCGTCCCAATTAAAAGATTTTATTTTTAATTTTATTTTAAACATTTTTTAAAAGATTTATTTATTTTGAGAGACAGAGAGAGAGAGAGAGAGAGAGCACAAGCTGGAAGGGCAGAAGGAGAGAGAACCCCAAGCAGAACCCCAAGCCCACAGGGGGTCCATCTCACAACTCAGAGATCATGACCTGAGCTGAAACCAAGAATGGGATGCTTACCCGACTTCACCAGCCAAGTGCCCCAAAAAGCTTTTTTTAAAAAAATAAAAATGTCAGATTTGCAAGAGAAAGCTATCTGCTATTTTTATATGTTAAAAGTATCAAAGAATTTATCACAAAAACCCTTGGATCCTGTGCATGTGTGAGTGTGTTGTGTGTGCTCTTACACATGCATGCTCACATTGACTGGAGAAGGTAATTGCATCATGGGGGATTGGTTTGGGGAAGAAACAATCAAGATGACTAAATTATGGGGTAAGATTAAGGGCGGGATGACCCATCCTGTAGCAGGCAGTTGATTGAAGAAAATTTGAAAAGCTACATAACCCCCAACTACTTCTGGTGGTGTCTCCTGAGAATAAGATCTTATTTTCTACCTGCCTCCCTGCCTTTAAATGGAATGTTGTCATACTCTTTCTTCTTTAAGATTTACTTCATATGGAGGTTAATATGGAAATATTCTTCAACAATCTCCACCTTCAGGTGTAATCAGCCCCCTTTTCCTCGTCTGTAATGGTCATTGTTTTTTGTTCACTCACACCGGCTTGTTTATGGCAGAATTTTCTCATAGTTCAGTATGGCAGGTAGTAAACCTGATATGCATTTAATAGATAAATGTCTATGTCCTATATGAAAAGATGTAAAAACTCAGGCACATTTCAGTTATTCACTAGTTCAATACCTTGTTGAGCAAATACTATGCTCTTGGCACTACTCCAGGAGATAGGACTGTAGCAGTGAACAAGCAAGGAATCCTGTCCTCATGGACCTTAAAGTCAAGGGTGGGAGACAAACAATAAAGAAACAAGAAAAATAAGCTACAAGGTAAGTTAGATAATGATATATGTTAAGGAGAAAAGTAGCAGTGGGAAAGAGGAGTAAGAGTTTTGAAGATAAGTAGGCTTTATTTAACATTTTACATGAAGTGACCACAAAAGAGGATGTTTAATGTAGTTTCCAGCTTTGTACAGTCAAGGTACAAGACTTAATTAAAGCATGTAGAGGATAATTTTTATAGTTGCTATTTAAGGAAAATTTAGGATATCTTAATGTATAACTAATGACTCGTTGGACATGAACTCACATAGTTTAAGTTCACAGGGTGAGGAGCAAGAGCTTATTAAATAAATCCTTGGCTTTTATAAAGATTGCACATCGAATGTTCAAGCAATTTAAGTGAAAATAACTTTTCCAAACAATTTACAGCAGCAATCTAAATATAAATATTCAGTATATATAATTAAAATCCTTTTCTGCATTCACTAAATAGGTCCCCTGAGTGTCACTTTAGCAAGCAATGAATCGTTAGTCTAACTCTAAATAGTTTAAGTATAGAAAAGTTATAAAAATTCACTTCTAAAATAAATTTAATTTAGATATTTCATTAAATCAAAGCTTTCCTACCAAGATCAATTAGTGTTATTTCCCTGAACATATTTAAGTTGGAACAAAGCACACATTTTAAAAGACATAGCTAGCCAGAGTTTCATGGCTATGAGGAGGCGAGGGAGAATTCACAAACTAGGTCTTTTCTAGAAATCAAAAGATTCATAGCCTCCTGCCTCTGATGCTGAGATTTGGGACATATCTTTTGAAACAGAAAGAATAAGTCAGTTTTCACCTTTGCTTCAACATGACCACATTTCAGTTGATATCTGTGCCTGAGTAAGCAAGCACACATCCTGGCCATTGATCATTTCCTATCAGGCCTTAGGAGCCATGGCATCTCCCAGGTAGATAAGCGTAATGCACAGTTGACCCTTGACCAGTGTGGAGGTTAGGTCAAAAATCCACATATAACTTTTGACTCCCCCAAAACTTGACTGCACTAATAGCCTAATAGCCAATTAACACATTTTGTGTGTTGGTTGTATGTATTATATACAGTATTCTAACAATCAAATAAGCTAGAGGAAGGAGTTACCAAGAATATCACAAGGAAGAGAAAATGCATCTGCAGTACTGTATCATATTTACTGAAAACAAATCTGCGTGTAAGTGGATCTACACAGCTCAAACCCATGCTGTTCAAGGGTCTACTAGATATGTAACTTGAGAACCCTTTCCTCTTTATTTCATTTTAATTAGTCCTTTCTCACTAGGTAACTGAACACCAAATTCCTCCTTCAACCTAGTGTATGCTTTGCTTTATTTCCTTGGCTCTGTGTGACGTACTCAGCCTCAGGCTGTCTCTTCCAAAAATCCATAAGATCTGATTTCCTAAATATCTTCCCATCTCTGAAGGACATTGAATGACTCAACTACCGGCTGGATCAATCCCTGCTCATCAGCAGGCTGTTAGGAGGCCACTTATCCTTTGAGGAGAAGTTATGACAAAGATCTCTCTTCTTGTACTTGTCTTCTTAAAGGGAGATTTGAACAAGGGTTGAGTGTAATGCAAAGGCTTTTTCCAGAATTGAGTATCTTGGTCTCTCTCTAGACTGAATGTAGGGCACAAAGGGAAACACAAGGAATGTATGTTGCTGTTTAGAGAAAATTTTAGACCTTCTAGCCCGCAGATGTTGATGTTGATGTTCTTTACTTCACTTTCATAGTGATGGATCCAATTCTTAGCTGTTCAAAAGTAAATTTCCAAGTGTGTGTCAGTTTCCCCAGAAATTTATTTATTTTCTTTCTCCCTTCTGTTGGACACTTTTTAACTTCAAGAGGAAATATTTAGAGCATTTTCTTTTAAGAGATGACATGGGAAACGGTAGGAATGTACCAATAAAATGAAAACTTGGGATTTTTGAAGGATTTGGATGATCAATACCTTTATTAGATTTAATTAACACAACCTATTAAGTTAATATTCTCTATCACTTTTTCATGTGTTTCTAGTTTTGCATCTTTCTTGTAGCCCAAATATATCTACTTCTGAAAAAAAGAGTTCCCGATATCTCAAGAATTCACTGTGACACGAGGGGCCCAAACTTGAGCCCAATCTCAGACATATGTAAAGACTGAAATCTGAAATAAAATTCGAAGGCATATTTACAAGCACCAACTTCCCCTTCAGCATTCCCAATTTAGCCATAGCCCTCCCCACTTTTTACTGGCCTCCTTCTGGAAAGTTGGATGGCTCTCCGAGGATCAGGATAACTCCTCAAGTTACACTCTATATGGAAGCTCTGGCAGTTACTCCCTGGTTTTATAAGAAAGTTTTATTAAGTCTGTGCCAAATAGCTTCTAGTCATTGGATCAGCTAAAAATGTAAGCTTTTTGCTCAAGTGACAACTTTGTATTAAAAGGAGTTTGTACGTCTGTGTTCGAAGATTGAAAATTACTCACACTAGATACTGGGTTTTCAAACTAACGCACATCAAAGGAAAAGCTTGCTTCCCAACTTCTCATGTTTTCTTCTAACTGGTTTCTCATCAAAACGATTCAGGAAGCACTGCTCAACTGTGGTGCATGGAGGAGGACTGGAGTACTGGTGACTCAAACCTGGTCATACAAGCTGAGGTTTCTCTGCAGAGCCCAGGGAATGAATGTCCACTTGGAAAAGTTCCCTCTATCGACACATGTAGAAAGAAACACAGGAAAGTCTGGCTATAAAAAAGAGAAACAGATTCATGAATGCAAAGAAAAAAACTGGTGGTTGCCAAAGGAGAAAGGAGGGTGAGCAAATGGCAAAAGGGGTTAAGAGGAACAAACTTCCAGTACGGCAGAAGGAATATACCAGAAGGATGAAAAGTACAGCAGAAGGAATATAGTCAATAATACTATAAAATGCTATCGTGATGAGTATTTCATAATGTATATAACTGTTGAATAATTATGTTGATCACCTGAAACTAATTTAATATTATATGTCAACTACAGTTCAATTAAAAATAAAAAATAAATAAGCCAAACGGAGATTGCATTTGTTTGAAGGGCCTTCTTAAAGTTGCTTTTGGCATTATGCTATGTGTATGGCAATTACTAAGAGTGAAACCCACAGAGCCTTATTCTTCTCCCCTTTAGAAGAGTGGTACTAAATGGACCCTAAAGGAGTGTCTTCTAAGTTTTAGTAAAAATCAAAACTTTTTAATTGACAATTAAGACATCTGGCTATGACTATAAAAGTTGAGAAAAATATGTGATTATAACCTTTCCAATTAGGACAGAACATATTTGTTTTTCAAAATTAGGTCTGATTAAAAATATTTCTACTTGATGGAAATTTGAGTTGTTTCCAGTTTGGGGCTATTATAAATAAATCTGATATAAACATTTGAGTACAAGTTTTGGAGTGAACTTATGTTTTTATTTCTCTTGAGTAAAAACAAGGGTAGAATTGGTGGGATATATGACACTGTGTATGAGCACCAGTTGCTTTTATACACATCCTTGCCAACATTTGGTATGGTCAGTTTTTAAAATTTTGCCCTACTAATGCGTATGTATTTGTATCTTATTGTAGTTTTATTTGACTAATAATCTTGAGCAGCCTTTTCTGTGCTTATTTATCATCCACATTTCTACTTTGGTGACATGACTATCAAAACATTTTGCTTATATTTTAATATTGTTCATCTTTTCAGTACTGAGATGCAAATATTCTTTTGTGTTTTGTACAGACTCTTTGTCAGATACGCTTTTCAGCAATATTTTCTCCTAGTCTGTGGCTTGTCATTTCAGTTTATAAATATTATTTTGGGGGCATCTGAGTGGCTCAGTGGTTGAGCATCTGCCTTTGGCTCAGGTCATGACCCCAGGGTCTGGGGATTAGCTCCCACATCAGGTTTCCCATAGGGAGCCTGCTTCTCCTTCTTGCCTATGTCTCTGCCTCTTTCTCCGTGTCTCTCTAAAATCTTTAAATAAATAAATAAATAAATAAATAAATAAATAAATAAATAAATAAAACAATTTTTTATGAACAAAATTAATTTTGTTGGACTCCAATGTATCAATTATTTTTTATCATTTGCAGACTTTTTGGTCCAATCTAGAATATTTTTCTTTAGCTGAACATCACAAGGATTTGTTCCTATGTTATTCCAAAAGGATTGTAGTTTTAATATTTTTATGTCTAAAATTGATTTTGAATTAATTTTTCTGTATGGTGAAAGTAAGGGTCAATTTTTATCTTTTTAATGGTAAATGTCTAATTGGTCTAGCACTATTTTTTGATAAAAAATGTACTTTACCCACTGAAATACTTTGGCACCATTATTGTCTATTTTGGACTTTCAATTCTATCCCATTGATCTATATGTCTATCCTTTGATTAATATAGCTGTATAGGCTTAAAAACAGGGAATGTAAGTCCTCCAACTTGATTTTTCTGTTTCAAATATTTATTAGGGAACTATTTAGGACCTCTGAATTTTCATAAACATTTTAGAATTCTCTTTTCAATTTTTACCCCAAAAAAGGCTATTTTGACTGGGTTTGCAATTGATTTTTTAGATCAGTTTGGGAAAAACTGACGTCTTAGTATCAAGTCTTCTGATCCATGAAGATGGTTTATCTCCCATTTATTTAGGTCTTTTAAACTTTAGTTCCTAACTTTTTAACTTTTGCTGCTATAGTTTCCAATGTACAGGTTATAGACATACTTTGTTAAATTTATCTTTAAATATTTCAGGCTTTTAATGTTATTGTAATGCTAATTTTAATTATCACTTTTTAATTATATATTTCTAGTATGTAGATACAAAACTGATTTTTCTGTATTGACTTTGTATTCTATAATTTTACTAAGCTCACTGACTATTATCCTGTACCTCTTTTTTTTTGGCAATTTCCAAGGATTTATTTCATAGACAATCATGTGTTGGCTGTTAATAAATACAATTTTACTTTTTCTTTCCAATCTTTTTTTCTTTTATCATTCGTTCTGTCTTTCCTTCTTTTCTTCCTTCTCTCCTTCCACTTCCACATACATTGTCTAGAACAATGATTCTCAAATTGGGAGGAATTTTGTTCCCACCCCAGAGGACATTTGGCAATGTCTGGAGACATTTTTCATTGACCAAACTAGAGAACATATCAGTGGTATCTATTGGGTAAGAGACAAGGTGTTGCTAAACATCCTGTAATGTATAGGATAACCAACAAAGAGTTATTAGGGCCAAAATGTCAGTAGTGCTGACATTAAGAAACACTATAGGTTTAGAATCTAGAGTACAATGTTGAGCGCAAGTAATGAGAGTAGACATCCTTGTTTTGTTCCTGATCTTAGGGAAACAGCGTTCAGGCTTTACCATTAAGTCTGATGTTAGCTGAAGGTTCTCCATAGAGACCCCTATTATTTTAAGGATATTCTCTTCCATTCCTGGTTTGCTGTGAATTTTTATCAATAAAGATATTGAATGCTGACAAAAGTTTTCTTCATCAAGGGATCTAGTTACATGCTATTTTTTTCCTTTTTAGTCTATTGATATGTGGATTACATTGTTAGTTTTTGAATGTTGAACAAACCTTGAATTCCTGAGAAGAAACTACTTTGATCATGAAATATTATTAATTTTATATATTACTCGATTCCACTTGTTAAAATTTTGTCAAAGATATTCATTTCAATGCTCATGAGGGATATTGAGCTATAGTTTTCTCTTTTTTTGATATGTCTCTTATCTAGTTTTGGTATCAGGGTAATGTGTTAGGAAGTGTTCCTTCCTGTTCTTTTTTTGTTGTGGTTTTTGAGAATTTTTCTAGAACTTGTATTATTTCTTCCATAGATATTTGATAGAATTCAATTGAAAAGATACCTGGGCTAGAGGTTTTGGGAGAAGTCTTCTAACATCTAATTCAATTACCTTAATACTTAGACATTTGGTCTTTTTTGTTGTTGTTGATCAGTTTAGTTAGAAGTTTACTAAGTTTATGGGTCTTTGAGTTTTGTTAACTTTATCATTTTTATCTTTTCAATTTCTTTAATATTTTTCCTAGTTATATTATTTCTGCTCTTTGCTTTGGGCTTTATTTGTTCTACTTGTTTCTAGTTTCATATGGTAGAAGCATTGATTATTGAATTGAGACCTTCATTTATTTTATTTTATTTTATTTTATTTATTATTTATTCATGAAAGAGAGAGAGAGAGAGAGACAGGCAGAAGCAGGTCCCATGCTGGGAGCCCAATATGGGACTCGATCTTGGGTCTCCAGGATCACGCCCTGGGCCAAAGGCACGTGCCAAACCACTGAGCCATCCCGGGATACCCCATATCTTTTTTTTTTTTTTAGGATTTACTTATTTATTATTTTAGAGAGAGAGAGAGAGAGAGAGAGAGAGAGAGAGAACATGAGCATGGGAGGGGGAAGAGGTAAGGGTAGAGGGAGAGGGATTGAAAGAATCTTAAGCAGACTCCCTGCTGAATGTGGAGCCTGATGTGTAGCTCAGTCTCATGACCCTGAGATCATGACATAAGCCAAAATCAAGAGTCTGACACTTAACCAACTGTGCCACCCTGGCACCCCAGAGATCTTCCTCCATTTCTAATGTAAGCCTTTACTATTATAACTTTTTTCCTTAAGCATTTCTTTAGGTAACTTCCACAAAAATTTTAATGGCTTTATTTTGTTTTGATTGGCCTACATTAAAATGTATATATTTGAAGTGTATGATTTGAAATGTTTTTAACCTGGGGCATCTGGGTGGCTCAGTGGTTGAGCATCTGCCTTCAGCTCAGGTTGTGATCCCGGGGTCTTGGGATCAGGTTCCACATCAGGGTCTCCACAGGAAGCCTGCTTCTCCCTCTGCCTATGTCTCTGCCTCTCTTTCTGTATCTCTCATGACTAAATAAATGAAAAATCTTTAAAAAGTGTTTTTAATCACATAGCAGCATGAAACCATCACTATAGTCAAGATAATGAACACATCAGGCACTACCAAATATTTTCTTATGTCCCATTATACTCTCTCCTTTCTACACTTCTTCACTCCACCTGTACTCCTCCAGGCAACCATCTGTTTTCTGTCACCTTAGATTATTTTGTTTTCAATACCTTTAAATAAGTAGAATCATAAAATGTGTACTTTTTTTTCTGTCTTACTTCCTTCACTGGATATAATTATTTTGAAGTTCATTTATGTTGTAATATGTATCAAAAGTTCATTCCTTTTTATTGCTTAGTAGCATTCCACTGTATGGATATACCATTATTTGTTTATCCATCCACCTGTTAATGAACATTTGGGTTGTTGCCAGTTTTACACTATTACATATAATATTTCTATGAGTATTGACATACATATATTTCTGTGACTATGTACTTTCATTTTCCTCGGATAAATATCGAGGATTGAAAAAGTTCAATTTTGTGATAGAAACATGTTTAACTTTTTAAGAAACTGTAATTCTATTATCCAAAGTGGTTTGCCACTTTACATTCCCACCTGAAGTACATGAGGTTTTCATTTTCCTTATTACTATATTATTTCTGACATTCATATTTTATTTGGACAAGTTAACTGAAAAAAATCTTATATATTTTATAATACTCAGGATTTCTGTGTTGACATTTCATCTATAAACTAAAGTTTCTCAAGATGCAGTCACTCTTAGGGAGAAATTGAGCATGGTGTTGTGTTTTTACCACAAATACAGAAATTGCTATTTGATTCAATTCTGTTCTGATGTCAAAGCTGAGATGTGAGCCTGGAAGCTGGAGAAGCCATGTTTAGAGCTAGGCCATGAGATGGGATTGGCATGCAGAAAAAGAAGCAAAGGGAGAAAAGGAGAGAGTAGAAGGTGGAAAGGAAACATATTGATAGAATTCAAACCCCTGGCTTCAGCATTTGGTTACATGAGATAATATATTTCACTTTTTGCTTTAAAAGTGTATTATATGTCATCACTGCCCATTCTAGGTCATGAGATCACAATAATACATGGAAAAACAATACACTGTACAATAAAAGAATAAGACAAGACATAACATATTGCCAAGTAACACTTTTCTACTTCTACTATATTCCTTCTAAAGCTGGGGCTCCTGCTTAATGTGACCACGAGTATAAGGCAGCTGTGAAACAAAATCCACTGGTAGCCCTGAAGATATAGGGAAGCTGTATAGGTTTTTGTTGTTCTGAGAGCTTGTGTTAAAAGGAAGTTCTGAGGCTCACCTAAGCTTTTAGACCTTCACCTCTTATCTTTTACCATCATTACTTCTTTTGTCTCTTGTGTGTTTCTATGGCACAAAGCTTGTCCTATTTCTTTCCAAGAGTCAACAGGAGATTCTGTGAGGAATATGTATAGATAGATAGTGTTTGAGTAATGGTATATCTGCTTGTAAAATATTTATACAATTTTATAATTTTATGCATCATTTACTCATTTTATTTTATTTTTATTTTTAATTTTTTTTCATTTACTCATTTTAAAACTCTCATTTGGGCTTCGTCATCATTAATAAGTTCTCACATGTTTTTTGTTTTTTTAAGTTGAAAGGTACCATATTAGACATGTTCATAGACCATTTTAGGTATTTGAAAGTTGTTCACAGATAAAAGATATGAAAGCATTATGTCTTTCTCTATTTGTGAATAAACAAATTGACTCAAATCAATCTTTGTTTACGTGGGGTGGCCCACTTATCCATGAAGAAACTTCCGCTAATAAGTGTATGGTCAAGAATCTGTTATTAAAAAAGCATTGTTGTGGTATATACAAATGTAGATGTAAAACTTCTATATGCTTTGAGGTGTCTGCGTGGCTCCATCAGTTAAGCATTTGCCTTCAGCTCAGGTCATTATCTCAGAGTCCTGGGATGGAGCCCCACATCAGGCTCCCTTCTCAGGGGGAAGTCTGCCTCTCCCACTCCCCCTTACCCTCCCCTCTGCTTGTACTATCTTTCACTTTCTCTCAAATAAAGAAGTAAAATCCTTTTTAATAATCCTATATGCTTTGAAATATGATTAATTCCAAAATTACCTCTGTTTATCCTTAGTCCTGACCAAAAACAAACAAACAAACAAACAAAAAAACAAAACAAACAAACAAAAAACAAACCCAAAATCCAAAAAAGGCACTTAACTTTTTGGTAACCAAGGACCAACACTTTTCTCTAAGGCTCTCTCTCCCATTTGAGGCTAGAAAGAACAGCCCTGTTAAATGAATACCACAGAATTTTGACAAGATCTGCATTTTCAGAATCTAGAATCTCCTAGAAGATAGCTTTTTTGATATATATTGTTTTCCTCTCGGGAAAGAATTTAGTCAGATGATTAGTTATAAATGTATTTATAATTAATAGATCCTGGGGCCCATTGGTGTGCTTTAATTCGATAAATAATCCACACAAAATCCAAGTAGCTAAGAAATTGACTAAGGTAATGTGAGCTATGGAAAACTAAGGGTAATTTTCAAGGCGATTGAACTTACAGAGTGGATAAACTTCAAGGCAATCACAGAGAAGCCATGCCTAGAAGAGCACTGTCTGGGCCTACTTCTATCCAACCTGACCAAGGCAATCAAACCAGAGCTTTACCAGATGCCTACACATTCTGAATGAATTGGCAGCTACCCAGTGCTTCAGGGAATGAGATGGAGGCTAGGGCATTTTTTGATAAAAACCCATCAGAGAATTCCACCCAGCTGTATTATATCTCGTGCAAGGGAGACATCTTGTGTTCCATTAAGCCCAGAGGTTTTATTTTTAGTAAGGATAGATGGAAGCTTTTCTTCCCTTATCTTAGGTGATCTTTTAGAAGGCAAATTTATCTTGAAGAACCAAACATAAATCTACACTAAAGCTTCAGATGAGGCAATTCACCTTGGAATTAAAACACTTCAACCACTTTGGCTATGAGTGGAATTCTTTAGCCTCCTATGTTTAAAAGGCTCAAACTTGAGCAATACAAGGAGTACCTTCAAATAGAAACTTTAAAGATATGAACTATCAATTAATCAGGCTGTGTTAGAGGACCAAGTCAAATCTAATGAATTTATGGAGCTGGTTTTAAATTCAATTCAACATACACTTGCCCAGTGAGTGCAAGAGGCAAAGTGCTGGGTGACAACTGTGGTCACTATTACTTGAAGAGAGTTTTCCTCTGGAGGAAAACAAAGGTGTGTTTCAAATAGGATACTCAGCATGATAGAAATTAGAAGAGAGTGCAGCAAACATTGGAGGAATATTTTACAGAGCATATTTCTGAATTTCCCACACTCTGTCTAGCAGCTTCGGCAGTGTGGAAAGTCAGTGACTGCTCCTCGGAGGGCAGTTCTGTGCAAGAGTATAGAGGGTGTTCTGGCAGCACCAAAGTCACTCTCCCTCTCACTAATTCCATGGAATGTAAAATGAAAAAGCAACTTGGATCCCTATTTACAACTTTATTTAAACGTGTTCTGGAAGAGAAGGCTAGTATACGAGTCAGTATAAACACACTTAAGGCTGAGAAGTGAAAAGAGCAGAAAAGCAACAGGAAAGTAATAGGCCCAAGGTTCCAAAAGGAACCCTCGGGGACCATCCAACCCTAAAATGGCAATGGGAAATAAATGGCAATGGAATTTGACCTGAAGCTTTTGGAGCTTAAGTTTTAAGCAAAATCTAAGCCTTGAAGACAAAGTTCTGCTTGCAGAAACCTTATCTTGTGGTGAAGCGCTGTGCTGGACCCAGAAAGCTTTAACCACTCACTAACATGCTAGGGAGACTTTCTGGCAGGGTATGGCAGTTTAGAGGTGGCATTGAGAGCACTGGTATGTTTACATAGTCATGTCCAGTTTACCTGTGTCAGACAAGACTTTGACAGGCTTAAGAGAAGCAACTACACGGGGTCGCCAGTTAGCCATACTGCTGGAAACACCACTAGCCTGGCCAGCCAAAGGAAAACACATGTGCCTGCCAGAAGTAACAAAGTAATGGACTTTCCATTAAAGCTATCAGTTCTGGACGATTTGGTATTTTTAGAGAAAAGACTTATGTATAGTAGGTACCATGAACATTAAGACCTGAACTGATGTAGGGGTTGCTAGTGAAGAAATGAAGCATCAATGCAGAGAATTTGTGTTCTCAAAGGAGCAGTAAGGCACAAATATTGGGGTAAATATACAATAACCTACATTTTAAAGCATGCAGTGTCCAAGTCTAGGGATTCCTTATGGCACCAATGATAGGATCTGAATGCACATAATTTGGAATAAGAGACATAGGCTTAAGAAATGTAAATATACTTAACCTACAATCTATGCCTGTACTTGTACCTTAGAAATGGAAAGACAGAATGTATACAAGATTTTCACATGCATTAATAATCACCAAGGGTCCTTGGCCAAACAATCTTGAGCTAGGATCTATAGTTCACTATGGTCCCATACATACCCAGAAATTTCCTTAGGGCCAATTTAACACTTAGATCCTAGAGTTTCAGATTTTTATTAAAGTAGGTTTATTGCAGCTTATCAAATAAGGTCATAAAATTTCTCAGAGACACAAGTAGACTCAATATTTTGAATAGTACCTAGGGCTTAAAAACAAAACTTTCTAAAAAAAAACTGGTGAATATATGGAACTTCATATTTCTCTAGACCTTAGCACAATATCTTGTATTATTACCTAGAAAAAAGTTAGTGGACTGATAGAGCATGTACTTTTTTCATTAATAAGTGAATGCTATATAAAAAACAGTATTTTCAATAGTAACCTATTTTATTTCTCCAAGGACTAGAAGCATCACTTAATCCAGGAGTACCAGATGTCATCATTCAATAAAGTATTCATCACTCTACCTGTCTGAATATTCATGAACCCAGATGCCTGGGAAATGGCAGATTACAGATACTCCTATGAAATCATATGGTGGAAACTATTCAATGTACATTTTTGGGAAAACTAGTTCCAGGCTTGAGTCTTTAATTTTACTCTATTTCACTGCAGGTGCATTACCTTACTTAATACACAGTTTCTTATTAACACTGGAAAGTTTGAGTTATAATCTCAATTTTTTTCTCTCACATAAAACTGTTTATTTGAATCTAATAGCAGACCAAGAGAGGTATCACATGCCCCTCTCAAAAAAAAATCCTTTATGGCTTTCCATCATTGATAGCTGACAAAAGTAAAATCTATCTCCAGAAGCCATTCCCTTGAATTAATGTCTATTTTCTGCCAAAGTAGAATGGTAAATTATGAAAAGCTCTTAGATGGGATATGTCAAATGAGAGAAGAACAGATACTTGTCATATAAAGCTTAAGTAAAGAGCCATTAGTGAATGATTTGCAATGCTATATACTTACAGTTCAATCCTATATACTTGTATTTCAATTTGGTATTGGGCAAAGATTAGGATGCGATATCCCTAACGTTGCTATCAAACTGTCAATGCAAACTTAGAAGAATGGATATTGGGTTGAAGTGAAGAAAGCAAAATGTGGTTTTTGCGACCACACTGTTCAAAAGATTCTTATTGCATTTTAGAATAAAATCTTAACTCTTTACTATGGCTTACAGCCCTACATTATTCAGCTCCTGTTGGCTTCTCCAACCCCCTCTGGTCTGCTGTCTTCCCCCTACAAGATGCTTCAGCCACATGATCTCCTTTAGGACACACAGACCCTAAGTTCTTATCTGAAGACTATCTTGTACAGTGTTCCCACTTCCCTCCAAAAGCTTTCTGCGAGCCCTCATCCCCAGATCTTCCTGTCACTGGCTTTATTTCATCTCACATTTTCCTTCACCCTCCACAATGGAAGGCCCCTCTTGAACAACTAATTTAAAGGAGATTTTTGGTAACCCAGTAACTCTTTAGCATCTCTCTCTGTTTAATTCCTTTATTTTTCCTCATAACACTTATCATGACCCAAAGTAACCTTGTTTATTTATCTGTTTTCTGTTTCCACCAATGGGATGCTAACCACACTGAAGGCAGAGACCTTATCTGTCTTGTTCATTGCTTAATTCTAGCATTCAGTACCTGGCATATAGAAGGTGCTCAACAAATATCTGTAGCCAAATAGAAACCAAAACAGATCAAAGAAAGCTCTGTTATGAGTAATTGGATACTACTGTTGGGCCTATGAAGATAGGACATCAAGAATCCAAGCAAGGGCAGCCTATATTCAAGCCATGTGGGGCACAATGCCCAGCTTTAATGTTCACAAGTAATCTTCTCAGAAGTTCATCTAACCCAACTAGTCTCCATTTTTCTCATCCCTATTTATCACTCATACCAAGCCTTTCATCTGGCCTCTCCTATAATTCCTCTTGGATAATATGGAAATGACACATGGAAACATGGACTCCGTCCATGGGAACCAACACACAATTAACCACTCTTCCACCAAAGCTCCATTTAGTCTCCAGTGTGTTTGGACTGGCTGTTTGTCAGGGCACAGGATATTGGTCACTCAGAACAGGAGCTTTGCATCCAATTGTTATAGCTGTGTCTTAATCAGTGGCTCTGTTTTAAGTGGTTAGAGCTGCATAGTATTTGGCTCAAACCACAGGAATCCCTGGAAGGAAAATGGGAGGATGGGAAGTCAGTCAATCTGTGGTTGGAATCAAAATACCTAGGCCCACTTGGGGCTGATGGAAATGAAGCTGTGACAGGGGGTGGAAAATGCAGAGTAGTTTAGGATATGGGTGTGTGTTTCTGATGCTGTGGCAACAACCAAAGGAAGCAGAAGAGTGTGCAGAATGGATAGGAGAAACTGACTGCACATCACATGACTTGATGCATGTAACTTAATTTTATTGGGAAATATTTTAGGGTAGACAAGGCTTGAAGGAAGAGTTGTTAATATTTTATTCTCCTCAATCAAAAGCTTGATAATATACACACAAAGCCTGTGGAATCCATGACTTCAGCTGCTGTGCATCACCAACTGCCAGAATCACACTTCCACACATCTTTCAGAGTGAATATATGCATACAACTTGATGAGTCAGCTGTGATGCGACAATGGGAACCAAGATCAAAATAATGTTGTTGGTTCTGTTTATTCTAAAGCTCGTCCTTCCTTCCTTCCTTCCTTCCTTCCTTCCTTCCTTCCTTCCTTCCTTCCCTCCTTCCTTCCTTTTCTTCTTCTTCTTCTTCTTCTTCTTCTTCTTCTTCTTCTTCTCCTCCTCCTCCTTCTCCTTCTCCTCCTCCTTCTCCTTCTCCTTCTCCTTCTCCTTCTTCTTCTTCTTCTTCTTCTTTCTTCTTTCTTCTTCTTCCTTCTCACTCTATAATCTCTCTAAGAGAATTTGATGACCCAGCCTCAAGTGTGCTTGTTCAATTACTGTGATGTGTTTATGTGTTTCCCCTAAGCAAGAGAGGAGAGTAGTTAAGTGCTAGAGATGCAAGAAAACTTTGGTTTTTTCAACACCCAAGTGGATTCTGCATTCTTCTCACTGTGTACTGTAGTAAGTAAAGATGAAAGCCATCTATTCCCCATCCAATACTCATGTCTTCTTGATCTGCCTCTTAAAATTACACAGCTATTAGGAGGCTCTGTCATCTATTTTCTGTTTGTCAAGACACATGTCATGTGAGCTTTGCATTCAGAATTAATAACTCAGTCTGTGGGAGTAAACACAGTTTTTCAACCACTCTTAAGTTTAGAAGGTTAATTATTGGATTATTGTCTTGTAACTCATCTTTCATGATCTACAAAATGGTAATATTATCATTTGCCTCGTGGGTTTGTTGTGTGGCTCAGGTTAACTTATACCTATAAAGCACTTTGGAAATAGTAAACAATGAGATGAATATAAGCAAGATTTAAAGAAGTTTCTGAGTGATATAGGGGAGTTTTTTCTGCCAGAGCTTATCAAAAGGCTTCATACAGCCACATTTATTAATTAGGAACCTTCTTCATGTGGTGGTAAAGCACACACATTTTATGTGTGCTAAATAGCCTATTCCTTGGTGAGTTATATATTGCTTTTCTAACAAGGATGAACTTTAATTCATAATGCGAGGGCTAAAAGTGCTACATATATTTGTTTCTCTAAATCTAATTTAATACGTTCCAGTCAGAATGGTGGAAAATTAAAATCCAGTCATTTGAAATGTTGATGGGAGGTAGTGAGAGAGGAGATGTCCCACCTCTCTGGTATCACTCAAGAACTATTCTTCCTGTAACATTCAGAGAATCATTGATCAACATCCGTCATCATTGATATGTTTGTTGTTCAAGCACATTTGTGCCCTTGAAGGTGGGCAGTCCTGCTACTTCCATGTCAGTCTTGAGTTTTAGGATTTTTGCTAGGCACCTTCATATGTCTCAAATCTCACCTATCTCAAACCCTCTCCTTAGGTATACAACACAAGCAATGCCGTCTAAGTTATTTTCACCTCCCCAGGCCACTGGAAGGGAAAAGACCACTGATTGTGGCAACAATTGCCCAAGTTGAATCAGAAAAACGGAAGTCTTGTATTTGAATATGAAGTTATGCTAGTTCATCCATTTCACCGATATACTGAGCATTTTCCCAGACATTTTCAGGTTTACAAAGATGAAAGACTGTCTGGCCTTAACCATCTAGCAGATTTCAAATTCTTTCAGGAAGTTCATCTAATTTAATCCTTGAGTTAAAAGCATTTCCTGTGGTGAAAACACAGGTGATGTTACATATTCCTGTTTGACAGTTGAACAAACTGAAACTCAGAAAGGCAACCTAATTCACATAGTATCATACCCACTAAGGAAATGCTGGGAATACAACCAAAGACTCAATTTCAGTAATCTTTTGCATTACTCCACTCTGATTCTGAGTCCAAGGGATTCCTTCAGAAACGAACTCAATGAATTGGTCTATCAGCCAACAGGTGGAAATAATTTGAGTTTTGGGGACCCTCCCCTATAATGATACAATAACGGATGTTGTCCAGCTTCACATCTTGTAAGCACGGCACTGCCTAATTATTGTGTGAGAGGATGTAATTGGTGACAGTCCCCATCATCATGGTATGGAAGGAATTCATTCTTTGGAATGGACTGTTCTCATTTCAAATATCAACCCCTAACAGCTCAAATATGACATTTTTCTTCATGTGCCTCCATTTTCTGAGGAGTTCTGATGACCTATCTTGTAGAGCTGGTAGAAGAGGTGAGTGAGATAGCCCATAAAAAATATATGGCCTTATGCCTGGCACTCTGACCCAGGGGAGGTGCTCCAAAAACCTTAATGACGCCCATACACACAATAAACAAATGTTTATCAAGTACTTATGGCTAGGAGGTAGGCTACAGATACGAGTAACATCTAATCCCTTACTCTAAGAATTTGGTTCTATGCCACTTAGTAGGGGAGGAGACTTTGCTCCACTTAAAGTCTTCCATTTGGAGGGAGAAGAGGAAGGCTGGGAGACTGGGAATGGGGAGCAATCCTTCTCCACTGTCAACTCCAGAGGTAGGGGAAGTGAAGCCAAATTCCCTCTTGGATTTCATTCCATTGAGCTTAATGGTGGGCTTGTGACAGGGAAGGGGACACTGCCCTTACTCTTCTCAGATGCAGCTGAAAGAGCTGTACCAAAGGGAACTCTTATTTCCTATGTCTTTTGTTCCCTGACATTTCCAATTTCCATCACAGGAGTGTTTGCCAGTCATCTGCTTTGCCTTTATCCCAAAATTAATTTCCTGGGAAGGTGCAAGATTCTATGAACATCTGGTCCAAATGCTCAGGGCTGTCCTTCCCAATTGGGCATTCTTCACGTGACACAGTCGAGTGGCGGAGCTATCTTTGCCCTGAGACACAGTAAGACACCAAGCATCAAGTGGCCTACATCTGTCCAGGTCCCCTTCTCCTTCTCCAAATACTGGGAGCATGTTTTATACTTCACTTGCCATTTTGACCTTAAAGAAAACTAACCAATTTACAGTAAAAGAAATGTGTTGAGATTCACTGGGGCATTTCGCTTTCTTTCCTCCAGAGAGTTCAGGCAGAGAGATTCAAATGGCCCTCAAAAGGACTCTTTACAATTCACTATGTGCACCCAAAAGTAGTGACAGTAGTAAAGCTGATGTCAGAGTAAATACTGATGTGTATGTGTATGTGGTGTGTAAAGCGTAAATACTGATGTGTGTGTGTATGTGTGTGTGTGGTGTGTGAGAGAGAGACAGAGACAGAGACAGAAAGACAGAATTAACAGCCTGTCATGATTGCCCTGTTTCAGAATACAGGCTACAGGCATTTTTACTTAAGAAATTTCAATAAGTACTCCAAAATAAATGTGAACACATACACTCAGAGCAACCAAAAGCATTTTCTCAGACTACATGTCTCCTGAGGAAAATGTGGAGATTTTGCTTCTGGCCAGACTGGAAACTGTCCCCGTGCCCACCTCACTCTGCCAAAGCTTTGATCCTAAAGAAACACTTCAGGATTCCAAACTCAAACCCACAATAGCAGACCTTGTGGTAGATGTATTTCACATTCATGATATTCCTAATTCACACCAACCCTCTCAAACCACAATCAGTACAACGTACATACCACACGTCCATTCTCATCTTCCCCACCACCAGCCCCAACCCCGACCATGCACTTCATAAACTGTTTTGTTTTTTTAATCAAACTTGTTCCACATTCACCAGGCTTCAAGAGCTCCTAAAATTTCAAATCTCCTCTAAACCGTTTCCTACTTAGAATGGAAGTAAGATGGAATTTTCTCCAGCGTCAGAGTTCCAAGATGAAACTCACACCTTCAACCACACCGCACATGTCAATGACAATGCTTTGGGTCTAAGCGTTACCTTCTCTAAACCTCAAAGAATTTTGAAAGATCACATAGTGTGTTTTCATAGCATTATTCTGGGCAGGGGGTAGGGGCATTGTTTCCTCGTTTGGCAAACAGCAAAACCAGGTGGGCATTAAGTAGCATACCTGAGACCCCTCAGCATGGTCCAGGATCATGCAGGGAAGGGAGAAAACCGGCTGATTCTCAGAGTTCCTTGGACTCAATAGCATCTCAATTGTTCCTGCTCTTTACAACCATGCCTTTTTTGTTGTTGCTGTTCTGATTCTCAGATGGATGTTTAAATTATCTTAAAATATTCCCTCCTCTCAATCGTTTACCAACTTCACTCCCTCCAGACACATATATATTTTCCCCACCAGACTGCTTCAGGCTGTGCCCCAAATTCTGAACAAGAGAGTTGGAGGTAAGGGAGACTTCCTGCTTGCTCCTCCTCTGCCCTTTTATTCTCCTCCTGGAAATGAAGGAAACTGATATGTATTAATAGTCTTATGCACAATGTATTTAACCCTACTTTGGTATTATCTCCCCTCAGAAGGATTAAATGGATTCTTTATATTCTCACAGTTTGCAAGATGCAGGGATGAGCTGTGAAGCCCTGAGGTCTCACCAATTCCAAAATCTGTACATTATTTCTCCTTTTTTTCCTTCTAAGTATGTTCCTATGTTCATTTTAAACATATTTAGGTGACACTAATCTCTTTTGGATATATGCTCAAAAAAATGGAACCAAATGAGGATCTTTTTTTAATAATAAATTTATTTTTATGGTGTTCAATTTGCCAACATACAGAATAACACCCAGTGCTCATCCCATCAGGTGCTACCCTCAGTGCCCGCCACCCAGTCACCCCCACCCCCCGCCCTCCTCCCCTTCCACCACCCCTAGTTCGTTTCCCAGAGTTAGGAGTCTTTATGTTCTGTCTCCCTTTCTGATATTTCCTACCCATTTCTTCTCCTTTCCCCTCTATTCCTTTTCACTATTATTTATATTTCCCAAATGAATGAGACCATATAATGTTTGTCCTTCTCCGATTGACTTATTTCACTCATCATAATACCCTCCAGTTCCATCCACGTCGAAGCAAATGGTGGGTATTTGTCATTTCTAATGGCTGAGTAATATTCCATTGTATACATAAACCACATCTTCTTTATCCATTCATCTTTC
Source organism: Nyctereutes procyonoides (assembly GCF_905146905.1). Lineage (NCBI taxonomy): Eukaryota > Metazoa > Chordata > Mammalia > Carnivora > Canidae > Nyctereutes > Nyctereutes procyonoides. The sequence continues at coordinate 1,175,114 of NW_026575044.1, forward strand.
GATGGACACCGAGGCTCCTTCCACAGTTTGGCTATTTTGGACATTGGTGCTAGAAACATCGGGGTGCAGGTGTCCCGGCGTTTCATTGCATCTGTATCTTTGGGGTAAATCCCTAACAGTGCAATTGCTGGGTCGTAGGGCAGGTCTATTTTTAATTCTTTGAGGAACCTCCACACAGTTTTCCAGAGTGGCTGCACCAGTTCACATTCCCACCAACAGTGTAAGAGGGTTCCCTTTTCTCCGCATCCTCTCCAACATTTGTTGTTTCCTGCCTTGTTAATTTTCCCCATTCTCACTGGTGTGAGGTGGTATCTCATTGTGGTTTTGATTTGTGTTTTCTTGATGGCAAGTGATGCAGAGCATTTTCTCATGTGCTTGTTGGCCATGTCTATGTCTTCCTCTGTGAGATTTCTCTTCATGTCTTTTGCCCATTTCATGATTGGATTGCTTGTTTCTTTGCTGTTGAGTGTAATAAGTTCTTTATAGATCTTGGAAACTAGCCCTTTATCTGATATGTCATTTGCAAATATCTTCTCCCATTCTGCAGGTTGTCTTTGAGTTTTGTTGACTGTATCCTTTGCTGTGCAAAAGCTTCTTACCTTGATGAAGTCCCAATAGTTCATTTTTGTTTTTGTTTCCCTTGCCTTCATAGATGTATCTTGCAAGAAGTTGCTGTGGCCAAGTTCAAAAAGGGTGTTGCCTGTGTTCTCCTCTTGGATTTTGATGGAATCTTGTCTCACATTTAGATCTTTCATCCATTTTGAGTTTATCTTTGTGTATGGTGCAAGAGAGTGGTCTAGTTTCATTCTTCTGCATGTGGATGTCCAATTTTCCCAGCACCATTTATTGAAGAGACTGTCTTTCTACCAGTGGATAGTCTTTCCTCCTTTATCGAATGTTAGTTGACCATAAAGTTCAGGGTCCACTTCTGGATTCTCTATTCTGTTCTATTGATCTATGTGTCTGTTTTTGTGCCAGTACCACACTGTTTTGATGACCACAGCTTTGTAGTACAACCTGAAATCTGGCATTGTGATGCCCCCAGCTATGGTTTTCTTTTTTAAAATTCCCCTGGCTATTCGGAGTCTTTTCTGATTCCACACAAATCTTAAAATAATTTGTTCTAACTCTCTGAAGAAAGTCCATGGTATTTTGATAGGGATTTCATTAAATTTGTAAATTGCCTTGGGTAACATTGACATTTTCAGAATATTAATTCTTCCAATCCATAAGCATGGAATATTTTTCCATCTCTTTGTGTCTTCCTCACTTTCTTTCAGAAGTGTTCTGTAGTTTTTAGGGTATAGATCCTTTACCTCTTTGGTTAGGTTTATTCCTAGGTATCTTATGCTTTTGGGTGCAAATGTAAATGGGATTGACTCCTTAATTTCTCTTTCTTCGGTCTCATTGTTAGTGTATAGAAATGCCACTGACTTCTGGGCATTGATTTTGTATCCTGCCACACTGCCAAATTGCTGTATGAGTTCTAGCAATCTTGGGGTGGAGTCTTTTGGGTTTTCTAAGTAGAGTATCTTTATCCTTGTTATGGACATTGAAACTTTTAAAGTTTTGCTTTATTTTCTTTTTTGGTTTTCCTAAACATTTTCTTTTCCTTTCTTTTTTCTTTTTTCTTTTTCTTTCTATCTTTTTTATTTCTTTTTTTTTTTCTGGTTTTTGTTTTGTTTTGTTTTCCTAAGCATTAAGTTGGCTGAGTTAACATTCTTATTCCAGAGGCTGGTAATAAGATGAAAGCTAAGAGTTTGACTTATATCTTCAGGGATTCACTCAAATCATACAAAGCTATTCATTGACTTGGCCTTTCCCTCCCAAAGACCCTAATTTAGAGGGATTTGATTTCATTACTGGTGATTCGAAGTTTATTGTATAGAAACAAACTATATGTTCCCTGGGAGAGATATGAAAGTCATCACCAGCTGAAATGACCCATGAATAAAATGGGTGAAAAACATTCTAAAGATGAAGAATCTGTAAGAGAGATTATTTTTAGAGAGAAAAGATGATTGTTGAAGGTAATGACATGTCTTAGGCTAGACATGTCATTTGGTCTCCTTATATAGCTTCTACAGGATAGAAAATACATTTTATTTTTCCCCTCAATCTGACAACATAATCATTATAGAAAAAAATATATTAGACTAAAAAACAAATAGAACAAAACAAACACACATAATCCAATTCCACTCACCCAGATATAATGACAGACACCATGATGTATGAACGTCTAGCCACTTCCTTTGCACACATAATTTAACAGAAATAGAATTGTAGCATAACATATTTTTGAAACTTGCTTTTTCTCATTAAAATTATGAATATCTACTGATATCAGTAAGGAAGCATTTATAACACTATAATTAAAGACCTTGATATTGCGTGCTATCCCATCACTTATTTGCCCCATCCTTTAGGATTAGACAATGAGACTATTTCCATTTTTTAAATTTTAAATAATGATACAAATGCCATACAAAAGCCTTTACATAAGGGAAACAAATGAGAGATGGTAACACATGTTTGGAAGCAGAATTGTTGATTAGATTAAAAGTATAAAAAATCTTAAGGCTTTTAATAGATGTCACTGCATTATTTTTCTAAAAATTAGGTTAACATACATAGCACTGTATGACTGTGTGCATTTATCTAAACCAACAGATTGATGGAAATAAATGTTATTTCATCATTTACTATGGATTCCTCTGATGAGCAATAATGTTGAGTAATTTTTGCTATGCATATTGCTATATGTATTATCTTATTTTGTAAATCGCTTATCATTTTCTTTTGACCAGTTTTCTACCCTTCTGAGTACTAGTTGGTCACTTACTGAACTGTACAGACTCATATTATTTTCAATTTAGTAATACATTATAACATATGTTGCAAATATTTTCTTCTGGTTTCTCCTTTTTGCCTTTTAACTTTTCTTATGGTGCCTTATGTAACCAACTAAAGTGATTACATTTCATGATAGTCAAATTTATCAGCATTTCTTTATTTGCTTTTTCCCTTTGGCTTCAGGCTTAGACCATCCCGGGGATTTTAAATGAACTTTGAAGAAGTCCAACTTATGATACATAAGCTCTCTAGAAACTCATTCAGAATTTCCATGCATGTCTATTTGTGATACTGACTCTTAAACTACATTTCCATGAAATCCCTTTTTTTTTTCACAGTTTCAGCCAAGGTGCTGTGCCATTAAATATGAATAATAGCAGTCTCTCCAGGTTTTTAGAAAAATTAATTTAATGGAGTATCTTTCAATTCTAAGTTTTTCCACCACATCTTTAAAAAAAGTTTAGTTATAGCTACTTGTTGCCTTTATTGCTATCTAATAAAACCTGATATCATATTATATATTCTGTTATTTTAAATTTAATATGTCAATATTAAATGGTGTTGTGCAAAGATCAACTATTACTTCCAGATGTTCTACCAACTGACAAGTTCAAGAATCTCAAGTGTATGGTGTATGTTTGCTTTGGTTGAAAACTAAAGGAGGAGAGACAATGTTCATAATACATATAAATTAGAAAACAATACAATTCTGTTATAACTGCTGATCACTTCTCACTTTCTTGAAAACCCTATGTCTTGATTACAAATATCACAAACAAACACATTAAATGAATTTGATTGCCATACTCCTATGGAATTATAATTTTCTAATGGGCTCAAATAACTTTCCTAAAGGAAAAATACTTTTTTCTTTAACCACAAAAATTATTATTCTTGACATAAGAAGTATAAATGGGACAAGGAAATTTATTCCTTGTTTTTTAATGCTTCCAGAGGCAGTCTTTATTGCTGTACCAAGTCTGTGAAGAATGTATACAAAGGCACCTCTCAACTGGCACTCACAAATAGAAGCTTTGAAAATACGCACCTATAAAATGCATGCATTTCCTGAACTGGTAGCTGCTTTATTCAACAGACCATTAAAAGCCCATTTAGAGGGGCTCTCACAAGCTCATGTGCACTACAGGTACTTAAAGTTGATGAACCCAGCATCGCAAAGAAACAAAATAAAACAAAAAGTTGGACCAACATCCACTAAAATTTACAGAGAAAAAAAGCTCTTTCCCCAGACCTAAATTTCCTCCAACACTAACACTCTTATAAAGAACAGGTAATGTGACAAAATTGCCCTACTTCCAATCTCCCAGCCAAAAATCCAACACCCCTCCTCCCCTCCAAGTATCAATCATCAGCCCAGGCAAGGCAAATGAACTTTTAATCAATAACAGCTACTGTTTCTTGTACCAGGACTGTTTATGATTTAAAAGGGGGAAAAATTAAATCAATCTTGATGTGAATGTTTTCCCTCCTGAAGAGAAAAAGCAACACCCTGTGTCAAAGAGGGGGGTGTAGTTTCACATGTTTTAAGAATATATTAAAATAAAATAAATTTGAAATTGTTTTTGCCCTCATTATCTATAGACAGAAGAGTGACTGCATAGGATTGATGAGTCATGTTAGGCAAACAACTTCAACCTCTGTCTTCATACTATTGTATTTCCTGTTTATATTCATTCATTGGTATGGATTAATAGAGCTAGAAGGGAATTTGGGGAACATCTGTCCAAAGATGGTTGCTTTGGGAGCCAGGTCACTGGAACTGTTTAAGCAAGAGGATGAATCAGCTGAGAAGTCATAGAGAGAACTCAAACAACAGAAAGGTTTTAGATTTTATTGATGTGTGAAACTGATCATATATGGAAACCTAAAAAGTGGAACCTACAAAAGTAGATCTGCTCTGGCTGAAGATTCCTGCCCCTCTCCCTGTCCCAATCCAGAAAGCAACCCTTGCCTGGAATCTCCAGGATTTTGCTAAAAAGTTTTGTAAGCCCCAGTACCAGATACCTTTAAGGCCCATCCAGCAGGTGTTCTGATTCTTCCCTCAATATTCCTTCCTTTCCTCTAGACTACATCCATGTAGGTCCCACTAAGCGCCATAAATCCTCATAATACTAGTAATCAGGTCTTCCTGCATCTTGAGTTTCCCTATGGCCCATCTTGAGTTTCCCTGTGGAGAGAAATCAAACTGGACTTTTTATGAAGCCCACTGCATTACTTTGGCATGTTTGCACAAACCAGAAATAACTTGCCTACAGATTACTGAAATGAAATAATCTTTCACCTAATTGGGAAGGGCTACACAGTGTTTTGCCCAGTTTTAGAGAGTAATGTGCTGGGGCTGGGGTGGAGGGGGGTGGAGGGGATGATGATGGGAGTGATTTCTTGACTGTTTTCTTTTACAGTTTGCTGAAATGGAACAAATCAATCCTGTCTTGCTTATTTATAAAACCTTAACACCAACAGGGTGGGGAGAATTAATGAGACCAGGCACAAAGAATGTGGAAATTTTCATTTCTAAACTGCTGGCACACAGACATACATTAGTGTCTTGTAGCTTTTCAAGGGCACTGAAGAAATGAGTTTTCTGCCTCTCATAACTTTTGGTGGAGAACATGCATTTGCACATCATTACTCAACACTCTAACTGGCAACCAGGGGAAGGATCCAGCAAAGAAGCCCACATTTTTGAAGCACTAGGATACAATACTCTCACATGTGCCCAGAGAACACAGTGATAATTGTGCACCCTCAGAAAAGAATGACCATGTGACACAAAAGACATAGCAGACTTATAAGGTGTGCTTAGTCCTCACACCACTGTGTGATAAGGAAAATGAGTCTCCAAAGGATCAAATGATCTGTTTAAAGAGGCATTACAAGTTCTTTTAATTTTTCTAAGAAATATTTTTCTGGGAAGTTTAGGAAGACTTTTAACCTGTATTAAACATTATATTAACTCATGGATAATTAAAGGCTGACATCTGTCAGTTGTAGTAACCATGCTGCACCTGCTGTGTTCTGCTCTGGAACCCATTTAGGAGTAGCTGACGGCCTCAAAACTTCTTGAAGTATCCTTGAAACTGTTGTCTCTGCCAGTGTTCACTGTACTGAAGGTACCACGTCCTGGTACCTCCAAAGCAGCTAAGCCATGAGATGGAATTGCAGCTTCTGGATCCTCTCCATAAAAAGCCCCCCTCTATTCTTCACCAAAGGAGAATGCATACTCCACTTCATCTCCTGAGCTCTATAACTACACTGCTTGAGTTGCCCCATGTCACTTTGTATTTCAGGACACTTTCAGCATCTGTTGGTGGCTCCTCTTTATGTCTGGGACAGAGATTCACTAGACTCCACACTCTTTCCCATATTCCACTTTTGTCCTCTGGAACTCCAACTCCCCAAACAGCTCTAAGTCCCACCTGTGCTCTTTACTACTTGGGCTTTTATTACTCAGTAGTCCTAATCTGGTTGAAGTTCTTCATTTAGAAGAAGGAAGTCATCTAGCTTGTCAGCTTCCTGACCCACACAAGGCAAATTATTAAGCAATAGAGAAAAATATGAAAGTAACCTGGTTTGAATATAGGAGTGGGAGCTCATATTTCTTTCCCTTAATCTGTTTGGAGCCTTGGAAGGTAAATATAAGTATGTATGTGCTTAGACTTCTGTCATTAATGGTAAGCTGTTTGGAAATTCAATGACGGCATGTCAGACTCTAGGTAGGGAGGTGGAATTTTCCATTACCAAAGTCATGACTTATCATGCTTAGTGCTTTAGACACCAAGTGACAGTAAGTCCAGGCAAATGACATTAGGAAAAAAAAAAGAATGCCTGCTTTTAGAACCACCGTCAGTCCTCACAGGCAAGGATTCCTGCCTCAAGCCCTGTGTCTTATGGAGTCCTGTGCTTTGAAGAGTCTCCCCCCAACATTTTCCAGCTCTTTCTAGTGCCTTTGAACAGGTGAAGCCCACAATGCCACCCTGGCAAGGCTTTTGATGCCCACACAGGATCTCAAGTGATCTGCTATCCCATGTGTATGGTCAACCAGATGCTCTGAGAAGCTCTGAGACTGCCACCTATGGAGTCATCCCAGGGCCTCAAGAGGCTGACCTAAGCTGGTCACTCCCACTGGCTGGTATGGAGTTACTTTGTCAGAAACACATGAGATTAGGCTCCCAGAAAGGGACTGACACACTAATTTTGGGTCACTTAAGTTATTTATATAGGCAGAGTCTCCCAAAATATTTTTTTCTCAGAGTTCCACATATCTTAGAGTGATCCAGCCAGCCTTCAGGAAGTGAGCCATTCATAAAGATAGATTTCTCCTAGGGAAGATCTTACTTAGTTACAGTTCAACATAACATTGTTTTAAGCTTCCTGAAGGTGGAAATCCTAATTTCTACCTTCATGGCTTCTCAGAGACTGGCCCAGTGCTAAGCGTATCCTAGACATGAAAAGCACACTTGATTCATACTGAGGTCTCTGAACTTCTCTAAGATGAAGACCAGTAGGAGGAAAATTTTATCTTACCTTCAAGCAAAACAACATTATCATTTGCTCAGAATTATAAAAATAGAGACGTATACACAGCAAACGATTTTAACCTTTCTGAGAAAAGTACACTTTGTTCAACAGAATGTCAAGAATATAAAATGTGTCTAGTTATCTTTTTATAATTGACAAAGCATAAAAATTTATTATCCTGATACAGCTTTATTTCAAAATACAATTTAACATTTTTTCTTAATTATAATAGATTAGCTTTTCTGGCATTGTTGTGTTGTTGTAGTTGTTTGCAAGAAACATGTCAGTCATCTTTAGAAAGGGAAGTTGATTATAAGGTGTGTATTTTTTTTGATTGGCATTAGGAAACATTAAAAATGAGAATGGAGGCAGCTTTAGAGACCAACTATCTCTCCTAATCTCTTTCTCTCTTCTTCTCTCTTCCTTTTTCCTTCTCTCATCACTCTTGAAATGTGGAGTCATCTTAAGTTTCACCAAACAACCTAAGGATAAGATAAGGTTGGGTCAGGTAACTATCCCTGGACCAATCACCACCTGTGCCCAAAGAGAAGCTGTTTGTTCTTTAAGGGAAGGTTGGATACTGCATCAGACATATCAACTATAAACACAAATATTTAGAAAATAGAAGTATAAAGGTAAACAATTTAAAAACCCTTGTAATTCTACCATCCAGAAATAACTGCCATAAATACCTAAATATATTTCATTTAAGTTTCAATATAGGCATGAATATGCTCAGTATTTTTTTACCAATTTTGGATAAGATAATTTTACCTTCCAGCTTACATTTTAGTCATATAAATATAAGTATATATGTATTTATTTATTAATGTTTAGTGACATACATAAATTCTGTTATTTAATGGCCACAGAAAATGGTAGTCAAATAAGTACACCATAATTTACTCACTCAATCTCCTTTTGTTGAGTTTCATATTTCTTTTTTTTTCTTTTTTAAGCAAACCTACCGTGAACAACTCTGTAGGTAAAACTTTGACTTTGTGTGTGTATATGGATTCCTTAGAATACATTTCTAAAGTGAAATGGCTGTGTCAAAGTGAATGAACTTTTCAAATTAAAGTTGTTGCAAATATTGGCACTTTTACAGAAATAATTATGCCAACTTAAGATCTTACATGCTGTGTATGAAGTATCTCTCATCATATCCTAAGAACACCAGCTATTACGTGTTTCTCTGTATTTTTCATTTTTAGTGTTATAATTTACCATATTTCATTAATTATACACATGAAATTGAAAAGGGATGACTGCTTCCGTCAGTTTGGTTGACCCTTTTGAGATAAATATCTCCCTACAGTTTGGCCTTTTTTCAAATTTCATGGTGATTACGGAGATATAAGACTCACAGGATTCCAGTTTTCTGTGGAAGAAATCTATGCTAGTTTGGATGCCTCAATGTTTGTATAATACTGAATATTGGATATTTCTGGTCTATTCAAAGATTAGGAGTTTATTAAGAGAATGGGTCCTCTTTTCCATGGGCAACTGTTTTACTTAACATTTATTTAATTACAATATACTCTAAGACAAAGTGTATAGAGGATAGTTTTGTCTGGTTGGTTGGTTGGTTGATTGGTTGGTTGGTTGGTTGGTTGGTGAGAGAAGAAAATCCATAATTTCCCTAGAGCATTCTTGTAATGAAACTGTTGGAGTGCCAACAACTGACTAATTCATAAGTCAAGTCAGGACTCTAGATTGCGAGTCTTCTGGAAACACAAAAAGGTAAGAGAAAGTCTGAGCGTTTCCTCTTTTTTTCCTTAAAATTTGTGTTGTAATTCATTATTTTTCTTGGATCAGATCTCTCAGGAAAGATGTGTCTGTTTAAGTAATTGCTTACTTCTGCATACTCCTCCAGGTTCAAGGGCAGAGCAATTCAATTGCACACTAACACTTTGCTTCCAAATAAGCTCTGTTCCCATCGGTATGTTCCTTTCTTCTGGTCTTCGCCACGAGTTTTCCACACCAGAACCAGTCTCCAGATTCCTCTCTATCTGATCTCATTTGCTTCTTATTAAACCCAGAGCTCTTTTTAAAAACTTTAATAAGTACTTTTGATCCCTTCATGTTTTCCAAGGATTTCTCAGTTTCTTCCAAACACTCAGCTGACAGATTTCTGGGAGCAGCCAGTTCCACTTGGAGACACTTTAGGCTGATGATATCATCTGAATACCCAGGGAAAGGGCCTTTGAGGGGACCCTTGTTAGCATGGGTGTCTGGGAGCCACATTGGTCCCATTCTTCATTTCTCTGAAAGCAAGTTAGGAAGACAGGAGTTTCAGACCTATACTCCTTGCTTACTGCAAATGGCAATGTTCTCTCAGAAATGATAAACTTTAATGAAAATATAATCAACATCAATATGCCTATTATCCCTAAGTCCATGATTTCCTAAGAGTGTTTCTTTCTTATTAGAGCAGCCCTACAGTTTTCTGGGCAAAACCACCCAGAGGCCATAGGACCTTTCTATATATGCAGAAGCATTGTTGAGTTATCTGTGGCTGTGAGTGAAGTTTCAGACTCCTGCTAACATTCCTGTGGAGACTGAAAGCTCCCTCTAAGGTAGGAAGATGCACTAGGGTAGAGAACCAAGCCTCGTGGCTTCTGGACCCAGTTTTGTCCTCAGCTCACATTGTAGCTTTGAGGATATCATTAAGCATTTTGGGTTTCAGATTCCTCATCTGTAAACTGAAAGAGTTAAATATGCTATTGTCATTCCAAGAGTGAATTGTGATTTTAACCAGGAGGGGGATAAGTAGTACATTGGATTTAAAATAAATAAATAAAAATGTTAATGTAACCATATATTTTTGGATTTGGAAAATAACACTGGGGGATATTTGGGTACTTTTTGATAGTATAAACAATGCGAACTAAGGTTTGGTAACAGTTTCGGTGGTGAAGCATAGGTTTTAAAGTGTTGAGCAATAATGAGCTGGCCATGCTACACTTGAGTATAATCATTACAAGCAGAGATCTGGAGTCTGAGGGAAGCTGCATTAGCTCCTTGGCTCTGCTACATGATCTTAGATAAATTCACCTCTCTCTCTTCTTTTCACTTCAGATCCTTAATCTAAAAACAAAGACAAAAATAAACAAAACCTAAAGTACATTAAGAAGATTATTCACCATGACCAAGTGGGATTTATCCTCGGGATGCAAGGCTGGTTCAACACTCGTAAAACAATCAATGTGATAGATAATATCAACAAGAGAAAAAACAAGAACCATATGATCCTCTCAATAGATGCAGAGAAAGCATTTGACAAAATACAGGATCCATTCCTGATCAAAACTCTTCAGAGTGTAGGGATAGAGGGAACATTCCTTAGCATCTTAAAAGCCATCTACAAAAAGCCCACAGCAAATATCATTCTCAATGGGGAAACATTGGGAGCCTTTCCCCTACGGTCAGGAACACAACAGGGATGTCCACTCTCACTGCTGCTACTCAACATAGTATTAGAAGTCCCAGTCTCAGCAATAAGGCAACAAAACGAAATAAACGGCATTCAAATTGGCAAAGAAGTCAAACTCTCCTTCTTTACAGATGACATGATACTGTACATAGAAAACCCAAAAGTCTCCACCCCAAGATTGCTAGAACTCATACAGCAATTCGGCAGAGTGGCAGGATACAAAATCAATGTCCAGAAATCAGTGGCATTTCTATACACTAACAGAGACTGAAGAAAGAGAAATTAAGGAGTCAATCCCTTTTACAATTGCACCCAAAAGCATAAGATACCTAGGAATAAACCTAACCAAAGAGGTAAAGGATCTATACCCTAAAAACTACAGAACACTTCTGAAAGAAAGTGAGGAAGACACAAAGAGATGGAAAAATATTCCATGCTCATGGATTGGGAGAATTAATATTGTGAAAATGTCAATGTTACCCAAGGCAATTTACACATTTAATGAAATCCCTATCAAAATACCATGGACTTTCTTCAGAGAGTTGGAGCAAATCATCTTAAGATCTGTGTAGAATCAGAAAACACCCCGAATAGCCAGGGGAATATTAAAAAAGAAAAGCAGGGATCCCTGGGTGGCGCGGCGGTTTGGCGCCTGCCTTTGGCCCAGGGCGCGATCCTGGAGACCCGGGATCGAGTCCCACGTCGGGCTCCCGGTGCATGGAGCCTGCTTCTCCCTCTGCCTGTGTCTCTGCCTCTCTCTCTCTCTCTCTCTGTAGGACTATCGTAAATAAATAAAAAAAAAAGTTTAAAAAAGAAAAGCATAGCTGGGGGCATCACAATGCCAGATTTCAGGTTGTACTATAAAGCTGTGGTCATCGAGACAGTGTGGTACTGGCACAAAAGCAGACACATAGATCAGTGGAACAGAATAGAGAATCCAGAAGTGGACCCTCAACTCTATGGTCAACTAATATTTGACAAAGCAGGAAAGACTGTACAGTGGAAAAAAGACAGTCTCTTCAATAAATGGTGCTGGGAAAAGTGAACAGCCATGTGCAGAAGAATGAAACTAGACCATTTTCTCACACCATACACAAAGATAAAATCAAAATGGATGAAAGTCCTAAATGTGAGACAAGATTTCATCAAAGTCCTAGAGGAGAACACAGGCAACACCTTTTTTGAACTTGGCCACAGCAACTTCTTGCAAGATACATCCATGAAGGCAAGGGAAACAAAAACAAAAATGAACCATTGGGACTTCATCAAGATAAAAAGCTTCTGCACAGCAAAAGAAACACTCAACAAAACTAAAAGGCAGCCTACAGAATGGGAGAAGATATTTGCAAATGACATATCAGATAAAGGGCTAGTATCCAAGATCTATAAAGGACTTATTACACTCAACAGCAAAGAAACAAACAATCCAATCATGAAATGGGCAAAAGACATGAATAGAAATCTCACAGAGGAAGACATAGACATGGCCAACATGCACATGAGAAAATGCTCTGCATCACTTGCCATCAGGGAAATACAAATCAAAACCACAATGAGATACCACCTCACACCAGTGAAAATGGTGAAAATGAACAAGACAGGAAACAACAAATGTTGGAGAGGATGTGGAGAAAGGGGAACCCTCTTGCACTGTTGGTGGGAATGTGAACTGGTGCAGCCACTCTGGAAAACTGTGTGGAGGTTCCTCAAGGAGTTAAAAATAGAACCGCCCTATGACTCAGCAATTGCACTGCTGGGGATTTACCCCAAAGATACAGATGCAGTGAAAAACCGAGACACCTGTACCCCAATGTTTATAGCAGCAATGTCCACAATAGCCAAACTGTGGAAGGAGCCTCGGTGTCCATTGAAAGATGAATGGATAAAGAAGATGTGGTTTATGTATACAATGGAATATTCCTCAGCCATTAGAAACGACAAATACCCACCATTTGCTTCAATGTGGATGGAACTGGAGGGTATTATGCTGAGTGAAATAAGTCAGTTGGAGAAGGACAGACATTATATGGTCTCATTCATTTGGGATGTATATAAAGTAGTGAAGGGAAATAAAGGGAAAGGAGAGAAAATGAGTGAAAATATCAGTGAGGGTGACAGAACATGAGAGATTCCTAACTCTGGGAAATGAACATGGGATAGTGGAAGGGGAGGTGGGCGGGGGGTTGAGGTGACTGGTGACAGGCATGGAGGGGTGCATTCGGGGGGATGAGCACTGGGTGTTAGTTATGCTATATGTTGGCAAATTGAACTCCAATAAAAAAAAAACCCAGAATAATAATAGTATTATTACTATTTACTTTTACTATTACTGTTACTTCATATTTGGGAATATTAAAAACAAAGCATATGACACTTTGCTCAGCAGCTGGCACAAAGCTAATCCTTACTGATTGCCATTAATATTATTAGTGCCTGCAAATCTAAAAGTTATGTAAATTACCTCAAGGCTCACCATTGAATTCTATCAGTTTCTGGTTTGCTTTTGTAGGGATACATGTCAATGTCTTTCTCTTTGCAAGTTTGTTTTCAATATATGCAACATAAAAATTCAAAGTACCTCAGTAAAGACAGTATATACAAAGCTTCAAATGCTAAAGTACTTCTCTGTTCCATTAATCAAATACTTGACTTAAAGGTTTCCAACTGATTTTGACAAAAATTCAATCCTATTTTACAGAAATCTTTTATAGTTTTTTTTTAATTGCAGGACCTTTGGGTTACTTTACAAAGTAGTTCTTCAAAAGTTCATTTTTTATTTAATTTATCTTTTAATTTAAATTCAATTTGCCAACATATAGTATAACACCCAGGGTCATCATATCAAGTGCCCTCCTTAATGCCTGTCACTCAGTTACCCATCTTCCCACCTACTTCCCCTTCTGCAACCCTTTTTTGCTTCCCAGAGTGAGGAGTATCTCATAGTTTACCCTCCTCTCTAATTTTTTCCCACTCGGTTCCACCATTTCCCTAATGGTCTTTTTTCACTATTTCTTATATTCCATATATGAGTGAAACCATATGATAATTGTCTTTCTCTGATTGAGTTATTTCACTCAACATAATACCTTCCAGTTTCATCCACATCGATGTAAATGGTAGATATTTATCCTTTCTGAATGCTGAGTAATATTCCATTATATATCACATCTTTTTCATCCATTCATTTCTCAAAGGGTGGATATTGCTGTTATGAACATTAGGATGCAGGTGTCCCATGATTTCACTACATCTGTATCTTTGGGGTAAATATCCAGTAGTGCAATTGCCGGATCTATTTTTAAATTCTTGAGGAACTTCCACACTGTTTTCCAGAGTGGCTGCCACCAGCTTGCATTCCCACCCATAGTGCAAGAGGGTCCACTTTCTCCACATCTTCACCAACATTTGTTGTTTCCTGTCTTGTTAATTTTAGCCATTCTCACCAATGTAAAGTGGTATCTCATTATCTTATTGTGGTTTTGATTTGTATTTCCCTGATGACAAGTTATGTGGAACATTTGTTCATGTGCTGGTGGCCATGTGTAGGACTTCTTTGGAGAAATGTCTATTCATGTCTTTTGCCCATTTCTTTTCTTTTTTTTAAAGATTTTATTTATTTATTCATGATAGACAGAGAGAGAGAGAGGCAGAGACACAGGCAGAGGGAGAAGCAGGCTCCACGCCGGGAGCCCGACACGGGACTCAATCCCGGGACCTCTGGACCACGCCCTGGGCCAAAGGCATGCGCTAAACTGCTGAGCCACCCAGGGATCCCATCTTCTGCCCATTTCTTGACTGGATTGTTTGTTGTTTGGGTTAGTTTGGTAGTTCCAAAAATTCATCTTTTAAGGCTGATTTCAAATAGCAAAGAAAGAAAATGCATATTGCCATGCCAAAGTACATCCTTAAAATTTAAAATCGGCTTTGTTGCAAAATTATGGAATTCAATTACTCTGTGTATTTAAAAATACAGTTATATAGTTTTACCACTACAGTTTCTATATAATTGAGTAGGATATCACAACTTACTTGAACATAATTATAATAATTTGTGCATCATATCCAATTCTCTGCTTCATGAGCTTCTTCATTTATAAGGAACACTGTGGTTTACCGGAATTTGTCCGGATAATCGTTGTCAAAATATAATTTTATCTTCAATGTCAAACATTTTAACTAATTTTATTACATTCACAATAATGTCAAATGCTACACTGTCAAAAGAATGAATGTCTAAAAGGTTGGCTTTGATTACACTGAACTGAGGAAAAAAGAAACATAATTGGGACGAGCTCATTTTTTATTTGTAGATCTGATGACACTGGCACAAAACTCAGTATTTAACTGTGAGTTTGCTCTGCTGTTCATGAAGTCACACATGAACAGCTGTTGCTTTATTTTGAATTCATGCACAAAAAGTTTGGAATAAAACATGAGTGAAAGTGACATAGAATAGCCATATGACCTAAGTGAAAAGTTGTATCACATAGAAGGATATGAAGAGTATTCCTGTGGTTGTAAATAGAACATAGTCTTTATAAACTACTTATGGACTCTTGAAGTAACTGCTGATGGCTCTCCAGCAGATTTGTGCCCTCTGGTTTTCACGTAGTTATACTACTCTGACCCCATGATGGATGGTAAATGTTGAGACACATTTTATGCAAGTTCATCATTAGCTTTCTTGAGCAACCAAAATTCACTTCTTATTTTTCAACTACACACATATTTCCTTTTTCAAAAACTTACTGCTGCTAAAAGTGTTTATTGCAAAATAGAAAAGCTTTTTCAAACAATAAAATAAATAGTTGTAGATTTTACACTGTACAATAAAGGGTAAAAAAACAATACCTAAATTGTTCAAACTACTTTCTTCATGTTTCACAGACGGGACTGTTCTGCCTTTATTCCCTTCATTTATTCCACATGTTCCTAAACTACAAATGACCACATCTCTCATGCACAGTCATTCTGCTGACTGTGACCTGGTGGCTTCATGTATTTTGCGGCAACCAAGCACAGTACAACTGAGTTCTACACCAAGTGGCCAGCAAACTCAAGTGTTGAATACTCCCAGAATCATCTGGGTCTGGAAGGAGACAGCGGTACCTAACAACTCACGTCTAAGCACACTTCACTTTACTAGCAAGCTGTTTCTGATAAGGAGGTCTTAAGGATCAGGAAAAGAGATAAGTTATCACTGCTCATCTTTCAGATTTAGCCATATATGAAAATAAGAACTCTGTACACTGCAAGCATATCTTACCCATTATTACATGAGACCATGGTAGAGCTGGAAAAACAAAGGGGAGGCCCACCCAACTATTCACAACGTATTCTAAAGCAACTATTATAGTAAATTTCATTAAACAATGAAAAGTCTGATACACATACTAAACCAGATTGGAAACTCATAAACTAGTATTATCCTGGCTTATGGTTATACCACATAGTCATTTCAAAACTGTCTGGACCTTTTCTTCCTGGTTCAATAAGAAAGAGTTATGATTTATAGGGAAAGGTCGTGGGAAGAAGGATTTTAAATAAATACCAGGAAGAGTTTCCTAAAATGACACAGGCAATGGAGAAATTCTCATCATAGGAAGTGTTAAATCTAAGTGTGGGCGTTACAAAGAGAACTGTAATTGGACAAAATGAGCTCCAAAACCTCTTCCAAAGGTTTCATAATATGTGATCAATATATAGTTAAAAGTAGATCTTAAAAGGAAGAATCTCAGCCCCAAGGATGCTGGAATAGTTTTAGCAGATATCAAAAGAAACACAACAGTCTCTTTCATGGGTTTATATATTCTTCTAAAGACCTTAGATGGATTCATAAATATTAGGAAAAATCTGAACATCTTTAAGAGTAGCCACAGAAAAGAATAGACTATTGATTGAGAGGAATCTTGAGGTCACCAAATCCAGGGTTGACTTCTAGTTGCAGTCTTTGGCCCATAATTAGTACATAAGGCTTTTTTGGAAGAATTAAGCTTTCTGAACATCATCTATATAATGGGGTTTGTATTATCTGCTCAATTCCAGACAGACCAACAATGTCCAGCAGCTACTAATGGAGAGAAGAGGATGCCAGTTATTTGTCTTCTTGTGAGATAACAGAGAAGCTGTATAATTAGTTAAAAGGTGAGTAAATGTAAAATAAAAGCCATTTTGTGGTTTATGATTTGAGTTTTCTGATACTGTTGTTTGTATTCAACCTGCAATATATTACTTTTATTAAAATCCATTTTCTTAAAAGATAAACATCATAAAATGGTTCTCCCAGTGAATGATTACATTCTTGCTTTTTGGCAGAGAAGCTTTTATGAAATCTTGCAGAGCAACTGGTAAATGGCAGTTCTTTTTAACCTGAAGAGTGCCCAATTCCTATTATATTCCACAGTTCTTGTGGAAGATCAGTTGCCTGTGAAGGCCTAGGCAATAAGGAGAAGATTTTTTTTTTAACTGAAATTACCTATTTAGTTGAAACTGCAGCTGGTGAGTTGTAAGGCATTTACTGACACAAATAAACTAACCATAGCTCATAGGAGAAAAACAGGCTTTAAATTTCAATCAGAGTAAACTTGTATTTGCTAATTTTGTGATGTTAGACAAGTTATGTAAGTTCATTTGGACCTGTTTCTCTATTATAACATGGGAATAATAATAATTTTGCAGGGTCATTGAGGATTAAGGGACATGATGCAACATAAAGTGCTTAGCAGGTCTGAACACACTCCACAGGGTTGTTTCCCTCCAACTACAAGTCCTGGAAATGTTGGGAAATTTTTCACTGTGGAGATGAGTTCAATTTCATCAATGTATTTACAGTGTGCTTTATGCTCCCCGCACTGCTACACACACTGTGGGGAAGAGAGTGGAATTTAGAAAATGAATACAAAGTGATTCTTGCCCTTCAGAAAAGGAACGGTCTGGTTCTTAAGTGACACCAGAATGTCCTCAGTATGAGGTTATGGAGTTGAGACTGAGTACAGTGGGCAGGGGTAAAATGTCAGTGATGCCATCTCTGAAACAAGAAATTCTGGTAAAAGTACAGCCATTTAATGCTCAGGCAACACTCATAGGAGAAAATTCCAGGCTGGTAGCTATAGTTCCTTGCTAGAATTCCGGGAGGTATATCCCAGAACACTTTGCAGATTTCCAGTATAGACCTCAGTCCAGCACTTAGTTAGAAGGTAATGAAGGGTGAGCATCGTTTCTATCCATCAGTGAACAGGAACAGGACAGTCCCAGTGCACCAAACACAGGATTCATTTTACACTCCTGAGTTATCCTGGCTTGGTTGTCACATTGCTCGGGACATTTGGGAAGCTGCTCTGGGTCCACATTTCACCATCTGTGAGATGAAGTTGTAACTCTACCCAACACATAGGGGATTACTACACTGGTTTCAAAGAAAGTCTGCTGTTTTTACAAGCAAGAGACTCTAAAGTAACAAAATAATTTGTATTTTATTTTTAATGTACAGTTGATTCTCATTATTCATGGATTCCATGTTTACAAATTTGGATACTCACTAAAGTTTATTTGTAACTTCCAAATATATATTTGTGGTGCTTTCCTTGTTTTTCCCAGACATGTGCAGAGCAGCAAAAAAAATGTGAGTAGCCCTGTGCACATAGTCCCAGCCAAAGTCGTACAAGGCTGTGCTCTGCCTTCCTGTTTTATCTCTTGTTCTGTAAATAAGTGTCCTCTCCACAGTCTATCCAGTGCCATGTTTTTAGCACTATGTACTTTTTGTTGGTGATTTCATCTGTTTACAATGGCCCTTGAATGCAGTGCTGAGATGCTGTGTCAGTTCCTAAGTACAAGATGGCTGTGAGGCAACTTATGGAGAAAATATGCATGTTAGACAAGTTTCTTCCAGGCACCAGTTACAAGTGCTGTTGGCTGTGAGTTAAATGTTAATAAATCAACACTGTATAGTTGTCTTTAAATAGAAACACATATAAAACAAGGTTACATATTGATCATTTGATGAGAATGGGACCTGAGGCTCACAGGAATCTAACCCTGTATTTCCCAAGGGCAATGGGTCACCATTTGCTAATTCAGTGTTCCCAGCTACTTGAGGGACATACCTATTGCAAATAATGAGAATCAGATATACTTACTGTTGGTTATCCTGAGTTTTTTCCTTAGAAAAATCACCTCCAGGGAAGGGGAGAGTTTAGTGATCATTTAATCCAACTTCTTCCTTTTACATTACAGAAAATGACAGTATAGAGACATGGTATGATTTTGGTCCCTTAGGAAGTGTCAGGCAGACCTCGACTAGAATCATGAGGCCCTGGGGGCCCATCCTTCTACAAAAGGGCCACTCCAGTTTTCCTGTGTTAGAGCAGGTGACTGCTCTGAGAGGTGCAGTGTAGTAGGGTGAGATAAAGAATGGTTTCCCACATAGCTTGTACTGTAAGCTTCATGCCCAGTGGTGTTAATTCCTCTGGTCATGCTAAGATGGTGGAGTGTGTATCGCATATTTATGAGCTTGAAGAAACAGGTGCTCTTGCGCCATGTTTGTGGGTGGCGTTGTATTCTATGGTAAAATGTTTTGCTAAAAACCCAGTCATAGCATTTACCTCTATATGTTAGGCTACCACATTTCTCTCCTCACCATTTCACTAAGAGAGCTGTTAGCCTCAAAATTAACCTCAACTATCTATGCAGGTACCCATTTAGACAATACATGCCAAACTGTGTGGAAGTTGCTCTCCGGCTTTTTAGCTTATCAAATCCAGCCATCTTTCAAAATGAAAAGTATAAGTTTACCAACTCAATTGGATGTGGGTTCAAAATCTGACCCATTTGTTTGATTAGTTTTGTGACCTTGGCAAATTTTTAAGCATTTTTAGGTTTCCATGTTCTCATCTATAAAAGTAAGAACAAAATCTACTTCAGATACTTGGTGAGAGGATTCTCAGAATGTTTAGTATGTGAGGAGTGTAAGATTTGACAGCAGGTTCTTTTCAGAACCTTTATATCAGGTGAGAACCTGATATAAAGGTCCTAGAAGACCAAGTCCTGGTTGGAATCTACCCCTAAATGGATATGGCCTTTTGGAGGAGGCAAGGAGTTTCAAGAACATGGTGGTCTCTTTGCAAACACTGTCAGTTGGCTCCTGCCTACTCACCCCTACAATAGAATCTGACCCATTGAATAATTGTTTAATTATTTTCCTATTTCCATCTATCATGCCCAATCCCTGCATTATATTCCTGGTACTTATTACTATATCCTGAAAGGCATTCTTAAATGTTTTGTAGAAAAATATGTATACCTTATTCTTTTTCAGTTAGATTTCTTTCTGCTTCCCCTAATAAATTATTTTGCAAAATAATTTCCATGACTGCTATTTAAATTTAAAATACTATTGCTTCCTTCCACAGAGTCATGCCCATTTGCAACATTCCCACTTTGTTTTCTATCTGTAATTTCTGGAGACATAGCCAAACCACAGCCTTCTTTTAATATAGTAGGGAAGTCAAGTATTTGAATTATCACCAATAATAATTATTACCAGTGTTATAGAAAGATCTCTTTGATCCTGTCTCCCCTATGCCTCCACTTAAAACTCAAAAGACATTTAAAATATTACCTCTTTTTCCCACCATTCCCTTCTCCAGGCCTAAAAATGTTTTTGTTCTTAGAAGCATTCTTATTGTCTATCATTCAAGTTAACCTTGGAGGATAGATCACTATTAATGATTGTTTCTCCTAGGAGGAAAAAGGCTTACAATCCATGTGTACTCCATCACATTCATTTTCCTCTGGCACTTGTACTAAGAGGTAAAGCATCCTTCAGTTATCAGGACAATATGTATTCCTGGTCCCACCCAGATTTAAGATACTTCTGTCACACAGCCACTGCAGGTATAGATTCTGAAGCAGGCAGAATTAGGCAATGTGAGTGGATGTATTGAGGGCTCCCCTACGTTGACCATGAACCACTCAGAGGTAACACGGGATATCATCCTGCTTTGAGGATCCATCCAGTTTGGGTTATAGAGGAAAGACCTGTCCATAGACCTGGCCCCCAGCACAACCATGGAGTTGTAATACAAACAATAGAGCTCTGAAAGAGACAGGCCTGGTTTCAATATCACACTCTGGTCGTACAGTCCAGCAAAGTGCAGTAAGTTGAGGCTCAGTAAAATGAGCCACAATCTGGGAAACATATGAAGAATGATCAGGGATTGATTTATAATTCTCTTCTTGGCAATGATATAAGTGTTGGGTGAAGAGCAATATACAGAGAGTATCTATCTTGTCCTATTGTGGTCTGTATTTGTGTTCGTTCATTTCTTGAGCCTTTAGATACCAAATTCAGGTGTCAATTATAATGATGGCTTCCATATTCACTTATATGGAGTTCCAGACCATCCCTGGGTCATTTAATTCTAGAAGTTGTCAAGGCCAAAGAGTTTTGCCTAAATGAAGCTTGCATTACTTTGCCACTGTAAAGTAGACTTTTTTACTCCCATCCAGATGGAGTTAAGATATTATTCAGCCACACTGTCTTGAAAGCATTCTCCATAAACTGACTAATGATAATTTCCTAATAAATAAAACTCCAGAGAAGATGAGGTACACATTCTCTGATTTAGACTTCACTTCTGCGGTCACTAGAAGAAAGATATCTATATGAAAACCTACTTTTTACCTCAATTGCTGGAAGAGTCCAGGTTTTTTACTGATGGAGGGAGGAATTTATAAAAATTAAGTATTCCTTTCCTTTTAAAAACCAGTTTAAAAGGAGCAAAGGATTTTAAAAGCCAAAGCTAATCCAGCAAGTCTGTTCAAAAAGATTAAATCTGATAAAGGGTTAGTATTCAAAATATATAAAGAACTTATAAAACTCAACACCCCCAAAATGAATAGTCCAATTAAAAAATGGGCAGAGGACATGAATAAACCATTTCCCAGAGAAGACATCCAGATGGCCAACAGACACATGAAAAAAAATGCTCGATATCACTCATCATCAGGGAAATGCAAATCAAAACTGCAGTGGGATATCACCTCACACCTGTCAGAATGGTTAAAATCAACAACACAAGAAACAACAGGTGTTAGCAAGTATGTGGAGAAAGGGGAACGCTCTTGCACCGTTGGTGGGAATGCAAATTGGTGCAGCCACTCTGGAAAACAGTATGAGGGTTCCTCAAAAAGATAAAAATAGAAGTGCACCATGATCCAGCAATTGCACTACTAAGTATTTTCTCAAAGAATACAAAAATACTAATTCAAAGGGATACACCCACCCCAATGTTTATAGAAGCATTTTCTATAATAGCCAAATTATGGAAACAATAGAAGTATCCATTTACTGATGAATGAATAATGAAGATACAGTATATATACATATACAATGGAATATTACTCAGCCTTAAAAAAGAATGGAATCTTGCCATTTGTAACAACATGGATGGAGCAAGAGAGTATTATGCAGAGGGAAATAAGTCAGAGAAACACAAACATCATATGATTTCACTCATATGTGGAATTTAAGAAACAAAACACAGAACAGAACAAAGGACAAAAAAAAAAAGGAGAGAGAGAGGCAAGGCAAGAAAGAGACTCTTAACTATAGAGAACAAATTGATGGTTACCAGAGGGGAGATGGGTGGGGGGATGGGTGAAAGAGGTGATGGGGATTAAGGAGTGTACTTATGATGAGCACTGAGTGATGTATGGAAGTGTTGAATCACTATATTGTACACCTGAAACTAATATTACACTATATGTTAACTATACAGAAATTTAAATAAAAACTTAAGAAAAATGAAAAGGACAAGAAAATAAATAAATAAATTTCCTGATCTTAGGGAGAGTGGAATTAATGCCCATTTCTCCCATTTCATAAATGTTCTGGTCATTTAACCCATTAGAGAAAATCTTATGTTTGTTTTGTAATTAGGTGCATTTTCTCAAGTAATTTGGTGCAATGATTAGATCCAAAGGAAAGATCCATAATTCCCCTAGGAAAGATGCATAATTCCCCTAAGAGAGCTTCTGTTTAGAAATGTCTGTTTACAACTTGTTGGGACTGGTTGGGTTAAAATTATGGATATGGGTTCTTGGTGCCCTGAACTAGTTCCTTCCCAGAAGTCTTTGTGCTCCTTCATGGGTGTGCTGTTTGACATGCCTCCAAAGAGTCACATCCCAACCACCAGAGAACAGTTTCTAGTCCCAGCCTCAGCAATCAGATGATCCTCATTTTGAAGAATACAGAATGGCATCGATCACTTTGTAGGAGAACCTTGTGAGAATATGTTCTGGATGAATTATATTCCAGTATAAAGGTATTGCAGTACAAAGAGGGATTAAAGAGAGACTGTCATCAATCTCTGATGGTTCATTTGAGAATTAAATAACTAAAATAAGCTGAGTAAAATGTCTGTCAGGTAGTAAATTCTCAACAAATATTGATTTCCTTACCTTTCCTCTAAGCTTTGGAGTTTGATACAAAAAACGCCAATGACAAATGATGTTCAGTATTGTTATTCAAACCAAATTTCATGTGAGAACAATAGTATTTAAATGGGAAGAAATTTTAAAATAGCTTTTTGTCTGATTATAAAAGTAATACTAATAATACATGCTCAGTGTATAATGTTTGGAAAATAAGGAAAATATAAAACGGCACCTGAGTGTCACCAGAGATTCTAAGGTAGACAAATTATACGAGCTTTTTGCTGCTCTGTCTTCTTTCTTTTCTTTTCTTTTCTTTCTTTTTTCTACAAAATTGGGGCCACAGTATTCTATATTCTGGTTTCTGTACTTACAAATACATCATAACTATTCTGAAGTCATTAAATATTCTTATTTTTAACAATTTCATGGTCTACTCTATTATTCATTTAACTAATCCCCAATTTGTAAATGTTTAGGTAATTTCTGGTTTTTCCTCAACTATAAATAATAATCTGATAAAACTATTATTCATGAATCATTGCAGATTATTTAGTTAGAATAAAGTCCTAGAAGTTTTGAAGTTAAAAAGTATGCATACTTCTAGGAGTCTTAATACGTGTAGGTAAAGCCAGATGGACATATGTGTTTATGATAAGAGTGTATATGTGTTTGTTCATGATCCCCAGAATTGCACCAATTCCTATTCCTTCCTGCAATGTTTGAAAATGCTCATTTTTCAAGAGGAGAGCATTTCAAAACCAAAGAAACAATAACTAGAGAGAATTCAACACAGAGAATAAAAAATTGGTAATGTAAACCAATTTTATTTTCCCACCACATATTTGAATGGCTGGGGAGAATGCTGAAGGAGGGGAGCTGAAGAGACATCTTCTACACATATCAGATTTGGGGCAAATTCTTGAGAGAAAGAAAGAAGCAATGTGTTGAGGTTTGGGCCTTCAGAAAGCTGGTAAAATGTAATGGCACAAGAGATGATATGTGATTCTCTGCATGCCTTCACGTAGCTTCTTCCCTTCCTTTTACCCACAGAAAATGTCAGGATTTGGACTGCTTACAACTCTGGATATATGGGAATGATGTTCCCCACATGTCCAAAGGGAAATGGCTCAGACATGTGCATTCCTGAGGCCAGCTAAGTGGTGTGGGCTTGGGGAATTCCTGTAGGTTTGAATCAAGGTGGCCACAGGGGTGGTGCTATGTGAGGCTAGTTTGGAATTGTTCTCCAGGTATGTACATGCATGCACACATATATACATATATGCATAGTATGTATTTTCTGAGTAGCTAAATTGGTTTCCAGGCACATTGGATATCTTTCTTTTCTTTTTTTTTTAAGATTTTATTTATTTATTCATGAGAGACACAGAAAGAAAGAGAGGCAGAGACACAGGCAGAAGGAGAAGCAGGCTCCTCGCGCGGAGCCGGACGTGGGACTCGATCCCGGGTCTCCAGGATCACACTCTGGGCTGAAGGCGGTGCTAAACCTCTGGGCCACCCGGGCTGCCCTTGGCTATCTTTCTACTATGTGGGTCTGTCACATCATCTTTCTTCAAATACTATTTCTTCAGGTTATTGGAAAGATATGTTAGTTGTATTTTCAAGTATTTTTTAAAAATTTAAACAAAGAAGAATAAAAATCTTTCATAAACTTTATCATCCAGGGATAGAGTATCATTGTTTCCTTTACTGTGTATTTACATCCAATCCTTTTATATATATATATATGTCCTTGTGTTTCTTTTACATAATGAAAGCCAATTGTACACACAATTTTATGTCTTACTTTTTCACTTATGTACAATATTGTAAGACATTATGACTTTTTAAAAAAAGATTTTATTTATTTATTCATGAGAGACACACACACACACAGAAAGAGAGAGAGAGAGAGAGAGAGAGAGAGAGAGAGGCAGAGACAGAGAGAGAAGCAGGCTCCATGCAGGGAGCCCATGTGGGACTCGATCCCAGGAGTCCAGGATCACGCCCTGAGCTGAAGGCAGGCACTCAACCACTGAGCCACCCAGACATCCCGACGTTATGACATTTTTATGCTATAAAACATTCTTTAGAAACTTGTTATTTAATAGACATCTAACATTTAATTGTATTAATATGCACTAAATTATTTAAAATTCTCTCATTGTTGAATGTTTAATTTGCTTGTTATTTTAGTAATATGGGTACCACGATGATGAACATCTTCTAACAGAAATCTTTGCTGTGTTTATGATCAATTCCCTAATGTACATTTTTCCAGGAACATATATTCATTATTTCTCAGAGAAGAACACTCGATGACTAAACCTGGAGCCAAAAAGCTTATTTTTCTCTTATTTCATTCACTTCCTGCCCTTGTGTTATAGGAAATCATTTCTTTATGGCCTCTCTTTTTTGTTTGTTTAAAAATAATGGGCATTATGTCAATGACCTCTCAGCTTCCAGAAGACTCTTCCCTCTCGGGTCTCTCATCCTGACTATGTCAAACCTCTATACTCCTTCACCATGCATAGAACTTTCCCATGGACTGGGCTCCTTTCAGGGCAGACAACTCTCTGATCCTCAAGCTTCCCCACCTACCCCTGATGCATCCTTCTTGGACACTGGGGCTTCTTCTTGGAATGCAGGAAGATCTGGGATTTGGCCCAGCTTGGTTCACCTGCTCATAGTGGAACCATAGGAGTGGTTCCCTATTCCTGTCCAGCAGGAGACTCATGCCTGCATCACATTTACAATGAAGTCAAAAAGAAAAACACCCTGAACCATGTCCGGAAAGTCAGTGATATCAAAATCCATGGAATTGGTTGAAATTTATGATTCATCACTCTTGAAAATGATACCAAAGGGAAGCAGGGCTACTGCGCCCTTGGAGTCTATGCGAAGAATGTGATCTCTACTGAACGGAGTTTGAAGTTTAGGGTGAAGAGACAGACATTCTGGGTTTCAGTCGTGTGACTTTATGAAAAGAGTTTAATTTTCCTGGGCGTCCTCTACCAAAAAAAAAAAAAAAGAGAGAAAGAGAGAGAAATTAATATTCCCCACTCTTTCACTATTGCAATGTAATCTGTACAAACATAAAAAACTCATACTCAGTGTTTTGTCTTCCTCAGAGGAAAAACAGTTAACAGATGGCCATTATTCTTAAAACTAGCACTCAGATAAATCTGGTGTTGCATTTGGCACTATTGACTAAATACATGACAATAATTTATT
Organism: Nyctereutes procyonoides; assembly: GCF_905146905.1. NCBI lineage: Eukaryota > Metazoa > Chordata > Mammalia > Carnivora > Canidae > Nyctereutes > Nyctereutes procyonoides. The sequence goes on from NW_026575044.1 coordinate 1,201,614, forward strand.
ATTGGCATAGAAATTCCTTGATGACATGAGGCATGTCTAGAAGTACCATCTCCTTTAAGATAAATCCAGCTAGTGTACATCAAACACCCCCTGCTGCTCAGCACACTGGCTTGACTTCCGCATTCTTCAGTTTCTCCTTTGGCTTTAGCTCCCCTGCCAGGGCGACACAACGTAACATCTCACTATAATTGGAGTCACCAGCGGCAGTTATTCATTCCAATAAAGGTAGAAATATTTGTCTCCAAGCTGAAGCTTGTATAATTATAGTAACTATTTATTAAGGTGTCTCAGTGTGCTAAGTACTTTACAGATGTTATAACACATAATTCTCACGATGACCCCTTTGAAAGAGGCATGATTCTGTTTCTAGTTATACAGATGAAGAAATTGAGGCCTAAAGGGGTAAGAAATATGCTATGGCTGAGACCACACAAACCCTATAGAATTGTAGACACTGAGCCTTTTAGCAAATTCCAGGTACTACCTGGTGGAAGAAGCCATTTTAGTGTGTAGGTTGTTAACTTCCCAACTCACCTGAAAATTAAAAATATATAGTAACTTTCACAAAAGATGTATTCAGTTCTAAGTCATTATAATCATCCTTTTCTGTGGGGGAAATTAAACTAGCTAGACTTTGTTGGGCTTGACAGCTTTTGTTTTGGCTTGTAGAAGGTTGCACATTTGGTATGGAAATTACCCAGGGAGTATGACTCTTAACCCGGACATGCCGATTAAGCTGGAGTCAGGGTTTTGGAACTGCAACCTCTCTTTTCATGTTTCAGAACTCGTCTCTCTTTCTGTGGATTTTGTTTTCTTCATTCACTAGAAATGTGTTCTTTTACATTCCTCAGACCTGAAGAACCAACTCTGCCAGGTGAATTTAATTTATTAGGCAGCTGACCACATCACTATGATGTCTTTCGTTTCTTTTATTTTTAAAGGGCTAGCATTTCTACTGAAATGTTAGTGTGACAAGGCTTTACAGAAAAATAACCTTTTGTTTAATGGTGCTTTAAGAAATGCTCTTAAAAAAGAAACTAGGTGGTATGAAAATAAATCCAAAATATCTCTATATATGATTCATGTGACTCAACATATTTTTTTCTTTGCTAAAATGTTGAGGCCAAAAAAATGTATATCCCAATTAAAAACTATTAAAGTATTTTTCAAAGTTTGGAGGTAACTTATCAGTAGAGTTTTGGGACAATACTATGGGCAGGCACCCAGAGACTGTGTAAGTCTATGTCGCTGATGAGTCAGCTGCAGATTAAGTTCCCAGGAAGTTTTCAGAGACTAAAGGAGGTTCTGTGCCTCCATGGATGACTGCCCGCACCTACAAAGAAATAGACCGAGGGAGAATGTGGGGTGAGGATAAGCCAAATGAGCCAGACCAAAGCCTTTTGAACCTAAAATTATCAACACTATCAATATTTTTTTCCATTACTTTCTAAAAATGCATATTTCAGCAAACTGGTTTGATCGTTCACCTATTTATTACATTGGTAGATATTTGGTGCCACTAACGGAGTGGTTCTCAAATGTCAGTGTCCAAGGGACACACCTGAGCAGGTGGTTAAAACACAAATCCTGGGCCACTGACAAAGGTCAGGATCCATAGTTTGGGGAGGTGCCCAGGCATCTTCCTTTTAACAAGATTTCAGGGCATTCTAATGCAGGTAGCTGTTTGGATGCAATTTGAGAAGCGATTTTTTAACAAGGCAAATGATGAGGCCACAAAGAGAAGTAGAAGGATGGAAAAGACCTGTTTATTCCTCCAGAAACTTCAAACTAAAAAGAAATTTTAACATTATTGATGAATAATAATAATAACAGTTGTTATATGCCAAGCATTATTTCAGACCATATTTGTATACTGATTCAATTAATCCTCACGGATACTATTACTCCCATTTTACAGTTGAGAAGACCAAGGCTCATAAAGATTAACTAACATGTCCAAGGGCAGGAGCCTAAGCCTGGCCCATTCCATAAACCAGCCCTTATTTCCTGCCCTGGACAATTCCACTACTTCTACATAAACCACAGTATAAGGCAACTCATTGTAAGTGTTGTGAGCTGCTTTAATGGGTATGAGGGAGAAGGAACTTATATTTCGTAAGTGCTTACTGAATGTGACTATCCATGTATTTTTTAAATTTAGTCTTCATTACCCAGTGAGGTATAAAGTACTACTCCATTTGACCTTCAGTTTCCTTATATCTAAAAAAGACACATTAAAATGCCTAGTCCCATAGGGGTCTGAAGAGGATTGAATAAACTGGGTAAAGTATCTAACATGGTGCCTGGCAGCAAGCATTTGGTAAATATTAGCTATTACCATTTTCACTCTCAGCTTTGATAGTTGAGGACTCTAAGGCTCAGGAAAGTTAGAGCACTTTGTCAAGGGAACCCACAAATAAGATCTGGTATCCAAACCCTTATCTGTCTGGCTCCCCTTTACATGTTCTGCCAGCACACCACTTCAGGGGGAAGAGAAAGCACTTTGGGGGTGATGAGGTGGGAAAGCATTGGGAACAAGATGGTGCCAGAGCAGGGCCTTGCAGGATGGGTAGAGCTTCAAAGGCAGAGATGATAAGAGGACATTCCAATTTTTGCCTGAGTTATTTAACCTCACTACAAAATTAAAATTTAACAAAACCCCAATCTCTCAAGACTTCAGCCTTCAGAATTTCTGCCAAAAAAAATTTTAGGCGGGTTAAAGAAAAATGTCCCTGGATTCCTTCAGGATACTCATGTGAAATGTTCAGAGAAACCTTGTATACTTAGAGTAGAACTGAAGACTGAGGCAACAGATGGGCATAGTGTCCCATGGAGGCGGGCGCAGACATCCTCATGAGCTCGGAGTGTTAACATGAGCCTGCCATGAATGTGCTCCATTGGGGCAGAGTGAGGGAATGTCTGCTGCCAGGAGCCATTCTGGAGGAAATTCGTAGCCCTTGGAATTACATCCACAGAGTTTAAATGTCTTGTCAATGAACTGTCCCTTCAGTGCCAGTCTATCATGGAAGGAAATCAGGACCCAGAGGGCTAAGTGGAGACACGAATAAAATCAAAGGGCCAAAGAGTGGGAACGGTTTCTCCAAAGTCACATAGCTAGAGGAAGAGGCAGGGCCAGAGGCTGCTGTCAAGGCTCTCAGGTCTGTGTTCCTTCCAGGCCACCACCCTGCCAGCCCCGAGGCTTATTTACAGAGGGGTGGCCGGCAGAGAGCATCTCAACTGCCCTGCCCCCAGGGGAATCCCAGAAAGAACAGTGCTTAGAAAGTTCCCCTTTCTCTCTCCTTAGAAATCCTGTTATATTCTACCCCTCCCTGGGAAAGCTCCTTTGTTTTTTCATCCACCTGCTAACTCCTTCATTCAATCGATTTATTCATTTATACATCCATTTAGCAAATGTTTCTGAAGGACCTTTCATGGGCCAGGTATTGCCCTGGTTTCTGTGGACACAGACGTGAAGAGAGAAGCTGACCACCTCTACCTCCACTGAGCTGATCTTTTAGAGGGTGGGAAGGGACAGTCTATAAATATGACAAATTTATTGAAACTATAGTACATTGGAAACAAGTGCTAAGGATAAGATAAAAAGGAAGAGCAATAGGAAGTTGATGGGAGGGTAATTGCAATTTGCGCTTTGCAGCAGGGTAGCTAGTGAAGGCTTCACTGAGAGGGTGACATCGGGGGAGAAGCCACACTGCTACCTGAGGGCACAGAATTCCAGGCAAAGAGCAGTGGAGCAAGGCCGGAGGTGGAGTGTACCTGGGCCATTGGAGAGCCAGGGCCAGAGTGGCTTACAGGATTGTGGCTTTTCTCTGAGCATCATTGGGGATGTCACTAGAGAGTTTTGAGCAGAAGAGCCCTTTGATGTGCCTTAAGGGTGTTCTGTTCAAGGGAATGTTTAGTTTATTAAAGCAACTCTTAATGGAGATTGAGAAAGAGGGATCAAAATGCCAGATCATTTTTCTTGTGATTGATGTGCCTGAAGTTTTAAACAGGATTACTTTAACCATTGTTGAGGGAGGTGGAAAGGGACTGGGTGGTGACAGAAGGTCAGCCTGAAGGCTGCTGTGATCACCCAGAACTACTGAATCCATTGCCACTAGCTGGTTGGTATTTGCTGTTATTTTTGAATGCCAATGGTTGTTTGTAACCTCTCTTCCTATGCTCTCTAGATTTTTCTTCCTCAGCATCACACACGTAAAACATATCCCATTACGCAGTCCCACTGCTCCATGTCCCTGCTAATTGTGAACAATGACAGCTCTGACACAAAGAACCACAGGTGAAACTAAGTTGACAGAATGGCAACTATTTCATACTGGTTCTCTCAACACCCACTCCAGCTGCCTTTCCATGTGTCTTCCTGTAATTCAGAGGCTGGGAAAAGTGGAAAAAAGAACGATATTTTCCAGACCTCCTTAGAGCTCTGGTTTCCAAGGTGATTTGAGTTCCAGCAAGAAGACACATCGCTGCAAGGCTTAGAGGCAGAAATGAGCAAGAGGAGGCAAGCAGAGAAAGATGGGATCTTCTGGGAAGCATGGTGGGGGAGGCCATGGGTTCTTGGGGTGAGCTCCATCATGCTGTCACAGATGTCAGGTGCTGAGCAGTAAGGCAATGACAGAGAGGCATGCCCCCAAAATATCATTTCTCTTGGATGCACTGTCCTTGGCTAGTATCCCCAAGATTGCTTCCTTGGCCCTCTTAGAAATTCCATAGGCTTCCAGTACCCTGTAATGAAACCTTTTTTGATTGAATGAGTCCACAATGGCTGCAGGAGAGGCAGCCATCTCATCTGAGTTTCAGACTTTGGGAAGGAAAGGGAAACACAAGTGATTGAGTCCAGTGTTCTGCCCCAATTAAAAGGATTCCTGGAAATTCATCATGAAAAATTTCACTTACATCTCATTCATCATAAAAATTTAGTCATATGGCCACTTTTAGTTTCAAAGAAGGCTTGTAAATATAGAGGTTTACCTAGACACTTTTCCATCTCAATTATAAGGGATTTCTGACAGTAAAGATGCAGAAAATAATGGGTGGTAGACAGCTTGCAGCCACTGACAGAGTATGAATTCTTTTAGAGCTCTCTATACCTACCATTAGATAGAATGTTTACACTCTCATTATCATAGAAAATGAAAAATGTAACATGGGGAAACGTACATGTCCAAATGTTTAATTGTAGCCATGAAATTGTTTCTTTGTACCAATAAAATTTTTCAGACGACTATTTGAGTGCCTTAAATATGCCAGGCTCTGTTCCAGAAACCGAGGAGAAAGGAAGGACAAAACATTGAAAGATCCTTGCTTTCGAGAGAATCTGATTGAAAATGTCACCACAGGGACTATATTTTCTTTTATACAGAGTTCTTAGGGTGGGTCAGTTCAATATTGATGATTGTTGACAAAAATTGTGATTTGGGTTTTAGAATGGTTGATTTAAAGCATTTATTTTGTGATCCATAGTTTGAATATAGAGTCCTTAGTCTGCTGAAGGCACTGAGGAATTGTGATGATAGAGTTCTGTTGCCAGTATGTGTTAGCTCGTAGGACAGTACTTACCGTACAGTTCTCCCAGATGCACATATATTTAGGGATGAGAAAGGATAGAACCACAGAGAAACTGTCTCATCTAGGAAAGTGACCCAAGGGTGCTCAGGTGGCTCAGTCAGTTATGTCTGCCTTCAGCTCAGGTCATGATCTCAGGCTCCTGGGATTGAGCCCTGTATTGGGCTTCCAGTTCAGCAGGGAGTCTGCCCCTCCCTCTCCCCAGGCTATCACTCTTGCTCTCTTTCTCTCTCTCTCTCAAATAAATAAAATCTTAAAAAAAAGTGATCTATCTCCTGAGGTACAAGAAGTAACAATGTGGGTGAGGATAACTGTAGAGGAAAGGGCAGCATGACTGGAATCGAGAAGATAGGAGAGCATAGGAAAGCTGTGAGGGGTGCATCAGTAGACTCAGGATCATAGTGGCAGTGGGTGAGTCACGTGGGGGAGTGGGCCCAGTCATGGCACTGGATGGGATGAAAGAGTCACAGTTGTATCCCTTTGGAGCAAAGATATAATGTTATCAGAGCAAATAAAAGGATGAAAGCAAAACTGAATAGTTTTGCTATTATGCCACTAATATGCCATGCCTGACACCTAGTAAGCACATATTAAGTTTTAGCCTTAATGAAAAAAAATTTAATTCAATTTTTATGGGTTTTTTTTAAAGATTTTATTTATTTATTCATGAGAGACACCGAGAAAGGCAGGCAGAGACAGAGGCAGAGGGAGAAGCAGGCTCCCTGCAGGAAGCCCAATGTGGGACTCCATCCCAGGACCCCGGGATCACAACCTGACCCAAAGGCAGATGCCCAACTGCTGATGCCCACCCAGAAATCTCATTTTTTTGTGGGTTTTTTTTTTAAGATTTTAAGTATTCTCTACACCCAATGTGGGGTTTGAACCTATAACTCTGAGATCAAGAGTCACCAACTGAGCCAGCCAGGCACCCTGATGATAATTATTCTTATTTGTTGATTACAGGCATTGCTGTGGCAGCAGTGTGGAGGATGGGCAGAAAGGGACAAGATGAACAAAGAGGATTTGGATAGTCAACAATGGCCGTGAAAAGAAGTTAGAGAAAAGAGATAACCAGGAGGACACCAGGGCTTACTTGGAGGGGAGGCAGAAAGGAGTATTGGAGATACATGGGTATCTGGATGTATGGCAGGACCACTCCCTGATAAAGGACACATGGGCAGGGAACACATTTGCGGGGGGAAAGGAGATGCTTTGAGGACATCCAGGTAATTATGTCCGTTACATCTCAATCCTCTATTCCAATCCAAAACACCAAGGGCAAGCCATTTCAAGGCTACCTGGCTGGATTCGGTATCTCTGTTGGAACGATATGAGGAACAAGATCATCTGTCACATTTTTATTTTATTGCAGACTGGGCATTATTTCTTACTGGCTTTGAAACCTTCTAGCCAATGTATACAGGAAGCAGAACATTTGCTTGGGATCCTCTCAAAGCTGGTTATCATGTGAAGATGCTCACCAAAATCAAGTGTACGTTCATTTTTCCTCCGCTCTCATCAAGAATGACAGATAGCAAAGTGGAAGAGCAGTGAAGGTTCTTCCCTAGCCTCGATGATGGAGAGCAAGCCGGGCCTCATGGAGCACCTATGCCCTCCTGGACCATGTGAAATAAGAAAGGTGCCATGTACTAAAGCACAGCTTACCCTTGTGACTAACTCACAGAGAAGTGGCTTGACAGGAGTAACTTCTTTGAGGAACAAAATCTTGGTAATACACCTCCCTTGGGAAAACACAGAATTTATATATGTAAAAGCTAGCTATTTTGTAAAAGCAGGGGGTATTTAGAAATTAAATACACATCATTAAATTCTGTTTTACCTGCAGCTCATTTATTTTCAGGCCCAGCATAACTGCTTTCAGACCTTGAGCTTGCCAAGTTAGTTTTTGTGTTTGGCTCTGCAGCATGGCCTGCTCATTGAGACAATTCTGGGTCCAGGGATAGTAGTGTTCTACTTCCTCTGGCCCCCAAGGGGGTCAAAAGCAAAGTCCACACCAAAGAGAAGGCAGTTCATATTTCGGTACCTCTGTGATTCTGTCCCTTGGTCACCCAGGCCACCTGATTATGTTAAACCTTGATCAATCCCCTTTCCCTGCCTCCATACTCAGGTAACAGCTTTTAGTGCCCCCTTAGCAGTATCAGTGTGCTGTGCCGCATAGGGAGTCAGATTTGGATTGAAATCTCATTTCCGCTCCTTGGGAGCTCCAAGTCCACTTGAATGCCCTGAGCCTTCAGTTTCCTCATGTGTAAAATGAGGCTAACAGTAGGACTTATCTCACAGAGTTGCTAAAAGAGGGAATAAAGTACCACAAGGGCTGAAAAGGTCACAGCACACCACCTGGCACTCTGTAAGTACCTGGCAAAGCAGTCTGTGAGTGGTACAGCTGGCAAAACTAACGGCTAGAGCAAAAGTGCTTGTTCAGGATGGCCAGGGCACCCAGGCCAGCAAGGCTATATGCTTTCCTAGTAATAAGTAACTGAGTCGGAACTAAAGACTGTTAATCAGAGTCAATATTCCAAACACAGCAGTGACTTTGGCCATCCACAGTCTTTCTGTGCGGGGAGAAACAAGACATAACTATTTATACAGCAGTTCCCACCAATTATTTTTAAAATATATAAAATCTGATGTTTTCATCAGGCAAATCAATTCATCCTGGGCTCTTGTCTCCAGCAGTGACAACTAAAGCTTTGCAAGAAACCACTACCCACTGCCTCTCTCTCTTTCCAGAACACTTCTTGTTCATGTGCTAAATCCTCCTTATTCCCTGAAGACTATACCTGTAAAAACTTCAGGACTTAACACAGGAGATTCAATTACCTTTTTTATTATTCTCTTATCTTGTGTTGCCATGTTATTACACTAGAAGAATTTTAACCACCCAAACACCATCTAAACCTGAGTAAATGTAATTTGCAAGAAAACTCCTGACAAGTCCCTTTGGGCCTGTTGGACACAAGCTTAGTAATGGAATATATTTTAAGTGAGTCTATTTTTCTGGCTGAAATTTCACATTTGCTCCGTGTTTATAGAAGAATGTGTTTACTCCCTCCAGGGGACGGGACTTCATCCTCCATATTTCCTCTGGGGTGTAGTGCTATAATGGACCAGTGGTTTTGATGACTTCCCGAAGTTCTTGCTCCTGGAACACATGATCTGGGAAGACTAACGCAGGGGCAAAAGCCAGGAGAGGAATGCCTTGAGAGCGCTCGGTGCTAAGCCTCTAAGGAGTTAGGAGAAGCAGTACCAAGAGAATTTAGCAGACCTGGGAAGAAATAGAAATTAAATATCTCTTCTGATGAGCAAATGATGCTCATAAAACCGGACAGAATGTGTCGCACACGGGCAAGACTCCAGGCTTCCTCATTTCCAGTTCATCTCTGACCCCACCACTAGATCTGCCCTTTCACTAGGCTGTGGCCGAGTAGGAGCTCTACAGAAAATCCCTCAAGCTTGTAAGGAAGCCCTGAACATTGTACCTTCCCAGCCAATCTACCGCTGCTGTTCCTCACAACCTGTATCCCCATACTGAACATTTCTTTCCTCTAATTCACCAGGATTTGCTCTCTCCCAGGGTTTTGGGCTGGCTATTTCTTTTGCCTGGTGAAATCCCACCTATTTGTCAAATTCCAACTTAAATACAGCCCTCCCAGGATGCCTGGGTGGCTCAGGGGCTGAATGTCTGCCTTAGGCTCAGGTCGTGTTCCTGGGATCCTGGGATCCAGTCCCACCTCGGGCTCCCTGCATGGAGCCTGCTTCTCCCTCTGCCTGTGTCTGTGCCTCTTTCTCTCTCTGTGTCTCTCATGAATGATTAAATAAAATCTTTAAAAATAAATAAATACGTACATACATACATACATACAGTCTCCTCAGGGAAGGTTTCCGAAGGCCTAAAGCTGACATAGTCTCTGTCTACCCTGGTGTTCTTGGATACTTTGCAACAGATCTCTATTATAGCACCCCGTACTCCTTTGTAATTACTGTTCCTATGCCCATTTCCCCTACTACACAGTGATATCTTCAAAGGGTAGGAAGCATGTTTACAAATTTTATGTACTCCAGTGTTTCAAAAATAGTGAATGAATTAAAGAATGAATAGATGAGCCGTCCCAGAGCAAGCATCCAATGATACATCTGAGAGAAGATTAGATGTTAAGGAGGTACCCAGCTTCTTCCTCCACATCGTCTGGACTATTCTACTGAGTTATTTTGCAGAGGATTTCCTGGGAATAGATGACAACAGATCCCTAGGGAAGGACCCTCTGTTCGCAGAAAGGCAGGTGCCCCTGAAAGACACCTTTCAGGTTGCTGATTTTCCCATCATGAAAATTTACCAAAGAGAGGACAGTATCACGAAGAATCCTCAATGAGAATGGAGGGAAAATGTGTGGAAGAAAACAAGGTGCAGAGATCCCTTTGCAGAAAAATCACAGCTCTGTGGGCCGGGAAATTCTTCCACTTAAGAGTCATATGCTTTGGAATGTGCAAGGGGAAATAGTCTCAGTAGGGTCTTGACTCAGCAAGGCCTGGAATTGATGTTTGGGGCTGTTCTGCAAGGTCCTAGGGCATTTAGATTCGCAGTGGTCTGAGCCCAAGTGCACACGCCAGCATGCATCAGTACAAGCCTTAAATCAGAACCACCCGTTATACCCCCTCCCCTCTCCCTGGCTCTGAGTTCTCCCTCCCCACCTCCCCCCTTCATTGCAGGCTCATTAAGGCCTTTCCCAGTGCAGAGACACTGCATTTTGGGGACTGGTGGAGTGTTTGATATTTTCCACTCTGCGTGTCAAGGGCATTTACAGTCGGCGTCAGAATGTTATGTCGGTCTGAGGAGGCACTTTGAAGTGTTTGCGGTGGAGGCCACATGTGCAGGCAAGATGTGCCTACTCCCCATCCCTGAGGTTCCTGCTCAGCTCTTTCCCAGCATCATGTGACAATGAACAACACTGTTTAACCCTTTACTTCTTGGTGTAGCTGGTTACGATTACTCTTATTCTTATTATTTGAAAAGGCATTTCATCTTTCTGTATCTTGGCTTTGGAGCTGGTTTGCAGGCTTCTCTCCTTGACTTCTGGTCACCCGGTATTGGCCTTCTGTGGCTGTGTTTGCTACCACCCGCATGAGCTTATGTGTAGAAATGCATTTCTAAGGACTATACACAAAGCAAAGGCATACGTCTTAATACTGCCCAGATGGTAAATGCAGTGGGATTCTTGACACATTCATAGAAACCCAGAGCCAATTCAGAGATGCTCAGCCACCTCCAACAGCAGGAAGCCCCCAGATGGAGCCACTGGTTTTTCACTTTACTAAATGATAATTCACAGGTGGCCCTTCAAAAGTCACTTGGCCCATTCTGTGAAAGACTGGGGACCTAAAACTCTGATAAACAAAAACAAAAACAAAAAAACAAACATTAGACTTTGGGAGGAAATATTATCAGCTGACCTCAGTGTCTTACTCAGCTACATGGTTTGGCTCATGCAACGGAGGAGGGCTGAGATTGATGACCTCCAAAGCTCCTTTCAACTCTGAGGTATGGCAATGCTCAGCCCTCAGCTAGCCCGGAAAGGTCTTGGATTTGGCAGGACGGGCTGGGTGGAGACAGAGGGCTCTTCTCAGAGATAATGGACGTCAGTGTCTCCAGGGATCGGTTTGTATTCACAAAGCACTTGGCAGTCCAGTGGGAACAAAAGAGTTTTTAGTGCACATAAGTCATTTTTAAGTACTCAGAGATTGAGACCTTTTGGCAAAGGTGCCTCAGACTCACTTCATCATCTAGAAGTGTCTCTGGAAATGTTTCTTATATGAGGAATTATGCCCTATGATAATAGTTACGCTTCTTTATTTCAATTTAGGGATCTGAAGAAAGGAAGAGACATGCCTTAATATCAGACTATTAAAATACTGATAACAGTTACAATGTGCAAGGCAATCATGTGTTAGGTAAAACAGTATCTTATTTAATGTTCATAATGACCTTATGAGGTAAGTACCATTATCAGCATCCGAAACCCAGAGAGGTTAACAAGGTGCCAGAGGTCAGATTGGAAAATGAAAGATATGGGACACAGACCCAAAACATCCTGAGTCTAATTAATATCTTTGTTAACCTAACCTCCTTAGCACAATTCTGCGTATTCAAGGTCAGAGTCAGTCAGATGACCTTTTCATCTCCTAGGACCACTCCTGGGATTGCTGCCTGCCCTTAACCCACATTTTCACTAGCTCTGCATCACGAGTATTTCATAAATCCCTGCTGAATGAAGGAATGAGTGAATGGCACTTAACAAGCCTGGGAAAGGCAATGAAGCCTAAGACAACATCTCTCAATTTCTGTAATGAAACCCTGCCCTGGGACATCCCCAACACAAACAGGACACTTTCCCAAAGCAGCCGGGGGATTCAAATCCTTTGGAGCCAGGAATCCATGATTCTCTGTCCAGAAATCCCTCCCAGATAGCATAAACTCACAGGCTTCCTAAACCTCTTTCTTCCTATGCCACAGGCTCTAAGCTTTACTGGCCTGCCAACAATTAGGCACCAAGAAAGTGGACTGAAGAAAACACTGACTCACAGAGTTTGTTAAAATTACTTTGCCTTTTGTATTTGCTCTGCATGGGGTCCAGGTCTTCCCTAATAAGGCATTTGCTCTCCTGTAAAGAGCCTTACTGAAGTGAGAGGAATGAAGTGACCAAAAGGAGAAGGCTGAGAGTGTTTTGCTGGAAAGATGGCTTATCTTGTAAGTTGTTCCCAAGAGGGCCCCTGGCGTGGGAGCAGGGAAGCGCTTTGCCGTTTTTTTGTACACTGATTGGAATGAGAAACCTTTCCGGTCACTGTGTCCTGAAAATAACATGTTTGATGTGGAATAGTGTCAAAGATATGTGACCCCTAAAGAGCCTACTTGTCTCAATACTTGAGCCATGTTTTCAATCAAGAATTGCTACCTTGAGTTTCTTCTGTACCTCTCACAGTGGAGACCCCCCTGCAAGCATCCCTTATAAAAGAGGCTTCTCCCTTTCCATGGCTCTCTTTCCTTAACAGAAACTCATCTGTTTTGTCTACAATGTACCAGAAAGAAAGAAATATATTTTTCACTTGCTGAATGGATTAATCCAACTATTTTCTGGGTTTGTTTTAGAGCTGAGCTGGCAGTTGATTCTCACAGGAGATGCAATTGGCAGTTAAATCAATTTTAAATTAGATATTTGTCATGCTTTGGCCTGCTCATAAAATTTAAGAAAAAAAAGGAAGGAAGGAAGGAAGGAAAGAAGGAAGGAAGGAAGGAAAGAAGGAAGGAAGGAAGGAAGGAAGGAAGGAAGGAAGGAAGGAACCAACAAAGCTTAAAGGTCAAATCTATCAGGACCAAGATCTGCTTGCCTTTGGAATTAATAGAGACGATTGGTGGTTCTTCGCCTGCTCACCTGAATTGCTACCAAGATACACAATTTTGGTTTTATTCTTTGTTGTCCCTCATCTTCCTCTACACTTTTCTACTATGTCTTTTCTTTCTCCCTCTTGCTTCCTATTTTCCTTTGCTCACTGACTCATATCTTGTACTTTTTACATCCTCTGACTTTTCTCACTCAATATTGTATGCTTCAGATTTGAAGCAGGGTGAGAAGCAGGTGAGAGATAATGCATTTGTTAAAAGAGGGCGTTCATGTCAATTCTCTGTCTTTGTTCACTTTCAAGTCAGCTCTGTCACAGCTTCCACCTGAGCACCCAGCTTTCCCATGCTCTTTATTTCCCTCTTCGTTTTCGTTGCTTTTCTCCTTGTTCCTGTTTGTCTCTCTCTCCAATTTCCTCTGCTTCCTTTCCAGAGGGAACAAAAATAGCTCTTGAGTACTGAATAAATGCTAAATATAATACTTAGCCCTTTAAAGTATGTCATGTAATCATAACTGGAATCTTAAATGATAAATGAGTCTCTTACCGTTGGACAAGTGAGGAATCAGGTGTCTTGCCCGAGTGAGGGTGTAGGTAGAATCAGGATTCCACTCCACAGTGCACCATTCGTTGCTGTCTTCACAGATGGATTCTCGTCTTCCGTATTCTTGCTGACTACAGGCTTGAAGGTCTGAGAACCCCGGGGGCCTGGTTTTTTTCAGTTTAAAGTCTGAATCCCTGGGGCTTGAGACCTTGATACTTGGCTCAAACTTCGTCTTAGTATGATTGTGGTAAGGGTGTGCTAAGGGCTATGGATGGTGCAGCCACTTTGGAAAATTGTTTTCAGTTCCTCAAAATGTTAAACAAAGAGTTACCATTTGGCCCAGCAATTTCATTCCTAGGTATATACCCAAGAAAAATGAAAACGCATGTACATATAAGAACTTGAACATGACTGTTTATGGAAGTGTGACCTGTAATTGCTAAAGCACGGAAATGCCATAAATGTCCATCACCCGATGAATGGATAAACAAATGTAGTATATCCATACAATGGGATATTATTCAGCAATAAAAACAAATGAAGTACTGATACATGGTACAATATTGATGAACCTTAAAAGCATTATGCTAAGTGAAGGAAGCCAATTAGCAAAAACACATATTGCTTGGATACATCTATTAGAAATGCTCAGAATAGACAAATCCATAGAGACAGTAGATTAGTGGTTGCTTGGGGCTGGGGTGGGGAAGAGATGGGGGTTTGGGAAATTACTGGTAATGCATATGGGGTCTCTTCTTGGGGTGTTAAAAAGGTCCTAAAATTAGATTGTGGTGGTGATTACACAACTTTGTGAATATGCTAAAAACCACTGAGCTGAACAAAAAATATATTGAGAGAAGGAAACCTCCTCTAAGTAAATTACAGTGTTAAGGGTGCAAAATAAATAAGTATGACATAATCTTTACACCAGAGGGAAAGAAGAAAAATAATAATCCATACATATTTATATGAAAAAAATGCCAATGCACCAATTTAGTTAACTGGACAACAGTTATGAACAAGTAAGCCAAAAAACAGGGAATATACATACGGGAAATATTCACTGGTGGTGTTAATTGAAGAGATACAACTTAAAGCAGCAATAAAAAATACTTTTCTTTTTAAATAATCAACCAGAAAGCTTGAATTCTAATACTCTGTGCTGGCAAAGGTGTGGGGAAACTGGCACTTTCATGCACAGCTGGTATGAGTTATATCAATACCCTTTTGAAAAGCAATTTAGAAACATATATCAAAGACTATGAAAATGTTCATACCAATTGACCTGATACTTGTTGGTACTCTATCGTAAAGAAATTATTTGAAGTATGGAAAAACTATTTGAGAAAGTAGAGAAAAAAAATTTTTTAAAGATTTTATTTATTTATTCATGGGAGACAAAGAGAGAGAGAGAGAGAGAGAGAGAGAGAGAGAGATTGGCAGAGACACAGGCAGAGGGAGAAGCAGGCTCCATGCAGGGAGCCTGACATGGGACTTGTTCCCGGGTCTCCAGGATCAGGCCCTGGGCTCAAGGCGGCACTAAACCGCTGAACCACTTGGGCTGCCCGAGAAGAGAAATATTTATTGGATCCCTACCAGGTGCTAGGCTCTTTACATATCTTATCTCTTCTAATTCTCTCAATAACCTCAGTAGGCATTGTATTCTTTACTTCATTTACAAAGAAACTAAGTCTGTACAGTGGGGCCCCTGTCCACACAGCTTGTAAGACACAGAACAGGGTTTTGATCTCAGATGATCCCGTTCCAAACCCACTGGGCAGTAGGGAGCAATGATAGCTTTCCTGGGGGCAAGAACAGTCCTCATGGAAGCAGAGGAGCTTACGGAGTCTACACTTCCTTTAGTACAGTTTATCCACCTATCAAATAAAGGGGAGGGATGCACTAAAAGGTCGCCAGGATTTGTCTAAGTTCTGGGCTTTTATTTATTTATTGTTGTGCGTAACCCTCAGAAAAGACAAGTACAGAGGTGAGTGATCCCTGGGTGGCGCAGCGGTTTGGCGCCTGCCTTTGGCCCAGGTCGCGATCCTGGAGACCAGGGATCGAGTCCCACATCAGGCTCCCAGTGCATGGAGCCTGCTTCTCCCTCTGCCTGTGTCTCTGCCTCTCTCTCTCTCTCTATCATAAATAAATAAAAATTTTAAAAAAAAGAATCATACAGAAAATATTAGACTCCCTTCATTTTTCCATCTTTAGGACTTTTGTTTAGGATGATCAGCCTTTGTTTTGGATTTTTATTTTTAAAATATTGGAGTTTTTATAATCAAGATTAGCTCCTTAGTATGTTTGAGTGCCTATATGTTGAATGAATATAGTGTAGTTACCAGAAGTGCAGGCTATATGCATGGAAGTTCCCTATACCACTCTTGAAGTTTTCATTCTTGTTTATATTGATGTCAAAATAATAAGTTATTTAAAAGTTAATTTCCAAAAAGCAACTGGAAAAAATGCTTCAAAAGTTATGTTAACAAGGATAGTAGGATAATAGAGAAAAATGGTTGTTAGACTGTCAGGTGGGGAAAAAAAGCAGTCTATAAACATTAATATACAATATTACTATAATTGTATGCAAAAATACAAAAACCAGTGATTGATGTAAAAAGTGAAAGGAAATATAATAAAATGTGAATATCTTGGGATGCTAAAACTAATAGATACTTATATTCTACCTTTCTCTATTTTCCAAGTGTTCTAGAGTAAGTGTTATTTATTTTCAACAACATATCTCGGCAATGTCACTTCTCATTACTTTTTCTTGAGTTTTTCTTTTTCCCTTTTAGATTTACTTTTTAAAAAAACTGATGTTGACCCTTTAAAGTTCCTTCAATAAGCATCTATTGGGAGGCCAAATGGGTTTTTTAGGGGGGGGGGATTTTATTTTTATATGTCCAAACATATCTTTATTTCCCTCCTCATTGAAAAAAAAATCATTAACATAAGTATATGGTTGGAAGGGGATGGCTACTTTAATGCAGTACCTTTGCCTTCTGTATCTAGCATTGCAAATAAGAAACTTATTGCTCAATTTTGTCTCATTTCTCTGTATATAAATGATCTTTCTTCTCTGCTAAGTTTTTTTTTTCTTTATTTTTTGATGATTCTGGAGTTTTACTACAATATGCTGAGGGGATTTACTTATTTCTATTTCTCTCATGTGGCATTTGGTGTTTATATCAAGTCCAGAGACTCCTCTGTTTTTATTAGAGCTGAACAGTTCCCAAAAAATATCACTTTCATATTTTCTCTATTCCCTACTTCTGGAAGTACTATTATTGAAGCATCTAAATCTATCCTTTATTTCTCCTAACTTCTCTTTCAATTTTTTCCCATTACATTCCTATACCACATTCAGAGGATCTCCTGAATACTAACTTCCATTTTACTAATTTTCTTTTACACTGTCATGTCAGAGATTCCTCATTGTTTTGATATTGGTCCTATTTTCAATTCCAAAAAATTCAATTTCCTTCTTTTTTATATCCATCAGTCCTTGAGTCATATCTATTGGCTCTTATTTTATGATTAATTGTTCTGTATTACAAGATTATTACTTCTTTTGATATCTCAGAATCTTAACTATATTATTTTGAAGTTATTTTTAAATTGCTCTCTATATTCATTTAGTTGAGATTGAATTCATCATCATTACTGAATACACTGACTGTTGAATATTAATTTTTTCATGTGATTTAGAATTTTAGTTTGTAAATTCATCTTATATGAATGTCAGCCTAGCTCTTATAATTTATAATTTCTTTTTTAATATTTATTCATTTATTCATGATAGACACAGAGATAGAGAGAGGGGGGGGGGGCAGAGACACAGGCAGAGGGAGAAGCAGGCTCCATGCCCGGAGCCCGACGCGGGACTGGATCCCAGGACTCCAGAATCATACCCTGGGCCAAAGGCAGGCGCCAAACCACTGAGTCACCCAGGGATCCCCTAGCTCTTATTTCTCATAGTGAGCCTAGATTTTGTCCCTTGTCATGTGTCGGACCCTATGTTCTTCATTATCTAATAAAAGTCAAATTTCTTTGGCCTTTTCTAGTCCCAAAGTCTGGTAGGCCCTTGCCTTCTTCCCCTGATTGTTGTTTTGCTTCTTTTTTTTTTAAAGATTTTTTTTATTTTAATTTTTATTTATGATAGTCACACAGGGAGAGAGGGAGAGAGAGAGAGAGAGAGAGAGGCAGAGACATAGGCAGAGGGAGAAGCAGGCTCCATGCACCGGGAGCCCGACGTGGGACTCGATCCCGGGTCTCCAGGATCGCGCCCTGGACCAAAGGCAGGCGCCAAACCGCTGTGCCACCCAGGGATCCCTGTTGTTTTGCTTCTTATTATCTATATGTATGCAGTACATATAATATATAAATAATATATAAGTATCTATAAAATATAAATCTATATATACTATGTTTCTATTTTTTACATTGTTTTATTGTTTTAAGAACAGCTGTGCCTTTTAAATGTACACACATACAAATCTATTGTTTCTAAGTCTTTGGAGCAGAGGAGTGTGACTTTTAAAGCTCTACCTTGATTGGAAATGCATTTATTATTTCTTATTTTCTTTTGGTTTCTAATTATGCGATACCTGAAAAATACATAAAGGCTCAAAAAATACTGTATTCACTCATATACCAGTGGTAAGATAAAACATGTTAATTTTTTACTATATTTGTCTCAGATCTTTCTTTTATTTTTAAAAATGTAAACTATTACAGATGATGCTGAAATCCCTTCATCCTTTCCCCCTCTTCTTCCAAAGTGATGATTACTTTATACATGACGTTTATCATTCCTGTGTGTTTAAGATACATGTATGTAACAGAAGTTCCTACACATAAACATGTATGCCCTTGTTTGTTTGACAATGATATCCTAATGTGCTCTCATGTTTAAAATTTTGCATGAATAAATTATTCCATATAAATGCAAAACTCTTACTGTGACCTGAGTTTCTAGATTCAGTATCATATATGAGTTTCATAGCACATATTTCCCTAATGCAGAACTGTTAAGTTGTTTTCACTTTGCTGGTATTACAAATGGAGCTAAGACAATCATCCCTGAGCATGTCCCTTGCACTTATGTGTGTGAGCTTCTGTAGGATGAAATTCAAGAAGCAGATTTGCTGAGTATTGACATGTTTAACTTAAATGTTGCAATGACCCCACAAAGTAGTTGTACTCTCGTAGAATCCCACAGTTATGTGCTAGGGTTCCCAGTACTCCACATATTCATCATCATTTGGTGTTATCAGATATTACATTTTGCCATTCTGCTGTGCATTAAACATTTTCTACTTATTTGGAATTTTCCTGATTTCCAGTCAGGTTGGGTATTTTTTCATCTGTTTAATTGTTGGTCAAGTTTCTCCCTCTGGTGAATTGTTTTTACATGCACTTCACTCATTTTTCTGTTAAATTTTTATCCTTACTTTTAATTCTATATTTTGTATTTATATATTCTGCATACAAATTCTTTGTCAGTGTTATAGTCAATAGTGCCACATATTGATATACAGTTCTCCTTTCTTAGCACATGAAAGATTGAATTTCCTGGCCTCCTTGGTATTGGGTAGGACCATTCAACTAGTTCTGCTAAGCGAATTCTGAATAGAAGTTGTGTGGGTCACTTATAAAGAGGTTAGAGCATTTACCTGCCAGTATAAACTTCCAAAACTTTCCCTCTCTCTCTCTCTCTCTCCAGCTTGGTTCTTGGTATTGGTCAAGATGTGGGTGCTCCCACTGCCTGGATCTCTGTGTAACTATAGTGAGTAGCATTCCCTGCTGACTATAACATGACCAAGATATAAACCTTCATTGTTTTAAGCCACTGGAAGTTTGCAGCTATTGTTATGTCATAATCTAGTCTATCCTAATTTACAGAATTCATTATATGTGTTGCAAAAAACTTCTTTCCATCTGTGTCACACTTAAAGTTCTAATTTTAATGTAATCAAATTTGACAATCTTTTCCTTTATGATTTGCCTTTTAAAATTGTACTTTGCAAATTATTTTCTCTTCAAAGTCATAGTTTCATCTGAAAAGTTTTAAAGATTTCATTTTTTGGAATCTATTCTTGTGTATGATATAAGGTAAGGCATTAGTTTAATTTTAATTTTATATGTAAGTGACCAACTTTATAACTTCCATTGATGGAATATCTTAACTTTTCCCCTTTTGCTTTGTAAGGCCACCTGATCCACATCAAGTTTCCTTAAATGCTTGGACATGTCTCTGAGCCACTCCACTCTCCATTTGTCAATTTTGCACCATTACCATGCTGTCTTAAACATTTTTCTAGCGAAAGTCTCTGAATGATAAATCCTCTCTGTTTTTGACTGAAAATGTTTTCTTTTGTTTTTAGTTGTGAATAATTTAGCTATTATGTAGGATTTTAGTTTGGCAGTTATTTTACATCAGCACGTTAAAAATATTAGTGCATTTTCTTTCGTACCCTATTGTTGGTATGGAATAGTCTTTTCTCACTTCAATTGCTATTGCCTTGTAGGTAATCTGCCTTTTCTATCTGGTTGCTTCAAAGATTTGGTCTTTGTCTTTGGTGCTCTGCAAATTCACAACAATATGGGCAGGTATGATTAATTTTTATTTATTTGTTAAAAGTTATTGTGAAGCATAAATTTGAGTATTCATTATGCTCTTGATTCTAGAAAATTTTGAAACATTTTCACCATTCTCTTGTTCTTTTACCACTGCAATCAAGTAAATGTTAAGCCTCTCTTTCTATGTTCCATGTCTCTCAATTTCGTTTATCTACATGTATTTTTGTCATTAATTATCAATCTGCACTACATTTTGGAAATATTCTTATTTCTCATGTTACTAACTTCTCTTCATATACTTCTTTTCTATCATTTAAACTGTACTTAAATAACTTTAAAAATTTTTTCTTAAATTTTTCCAAATGTTGGTTTCTTTTCATGCTTTCTTGCTTTCTTTCTTTACTTGACTTTTACTTATTTTTGTATGCTTTTAGCATAGTCATTTTATAAGTCATATTATTATCTAATTATCTCAAGTTCTTAAGAGTTCCAAGCTTGTTGTTTGTCATATTTGCAAACTTTCACTCATGCCAGACTGTTCTTTCAATATTTTGTAATTTTTAATAGCAGTGTATCCTACCTTAGGATAGGTTTTTATCCCCCTGAGAGTCCTTTATACCTGTGGATGGATTTCCAGAGTGATTTTTGTTTGCACTTTTCAAGTGACCCTGGAGTATCACTAACCATGGATTGATTTTACTACTATTTTCTAGATTTATGGTTTTCTAGATCAAGGAGATTTCAGATCTCAAACACCTGCCAGAAAATGTGACATATTTACAAATTACCAGGAGAGACTCCATTCTCTGGCAAGCTGTCTTACCATGTCTGTATATCTCTGGTAATTTTTTCCCCCATTCCCTCCTTTAATTAAGGATGCAAGCCTTTTTGGACTCTGGATATGTTCAGATGGTCTTTGTTTTAATTTCCTGTTTTATACAGTTCCAAGGCATCAGCATCCATCTCTGGAAGGCCAATAGGAATTATCTCCCTAGTATAATTAGAGGCACACTCTGTACACATTCTACCATTTTTCCTTTCCGTAATGGTTTTCAGTCATCCTCCTGATTCTGGCATTGTCCATTCTCATGTATGGCTTCAAAAGAAGGTGTGAACATTTGAAATACACCATATTTTATCTAGCCTTTCTGTATTTTTTTATTAGATAGATTTATAGATTATACTGTCCATCAATTTCCTGGAACTGTAAGTAATTATTCAATATTTTAAAACCATACATTTAAGATGATAAAAGAAGAGAAATCCCATTTTGTGTTTATTATGAAACAAAGCAAAAAGAATCAAATATCCCTAGACTACTTGTATTTGACTGTATTTATCTTTCATAAAAGTCAACCAGATATAGTTAAGCTACTTAATTTCCTACTGTTAAAGAATTTCCAAAGCTTTGATTTTACCAGTAGGAAGACACTGTCTAGAATATCAAATAGTCACTGAATCTCACTGTATACTGATACCCCCAGGCTGCCTAGATTGAATTTTAAGACCTCCCACTTAGAAGTTATGTAATCTTGGACGAGTAACTTAGTACGTAGGTATAAAAATCGTATCTATCCCAAAATATTGTTGGAAGAAATAAATGAAATAAGAAAGTAATATATTTAGTCCAGTGTCTAGTTATAGAGTGCACTGGTAGAAGTAAGTGATGCTCATAGTAGTAGTGGTAGTAGTAATATAGAAGTAGTATCTGGTCACCAAACCTCCAGACAATCTGGAAGAACCAACTACATTTGGTTCAGAAGCAGTTCTTTCATGATACCAAAATTTTCTACACATTTTTACAGAAATCTTAGCTGTCATGGTGAGGAATAAGATTAAAGTACTTGCTTTAGCATCCTTTTTAAAGCTAAGTTAAAACTCTAACTCACTACACATGTGACTCTAGAATTTTCTTTTTATTGTTTAAATTAATTAGCATTAGGAGTAAACATTGTGAGTGTCACCTGGCACTTTGTGGGCATAAGCCAGTTTCCTTCTTCTCTTTATTATTACTTATACTGGCACAAATCTAGGTCTGTATTTTCAATTATGTATAAAGAAGGAAGTTAGTAAATACATTTGGGCTACTCAAAACTAATCACTATTTGATTATTTGATCATAAAGAAGGCCTTTCATGAAGAAATTAGGCCAATCCTCCGGAGAGTGGTCACCACATTTTCTTGGCCATTCTATATACAGCACAGTTGGGAACTGTTCACATAAAAGCCTTGGCGAGTAGCTTTGTCTAGTGGTCTGGAGCTGATTCTGATACTGATACATGCCAGGCTACTCAGCATAAGTCAGCAAATGTACCTACTATTCTAGAAGCTGAGATATAAAATCTTGGCCAATAACCCATATTGATTTTTGTATTTTGTCTCATGGATGAAGTTGATTTCAGTAGATTTCATCTCAAAATACTTTGTAAAGTTCCCACTTTTATCTCACATATTCTGGTGCAACTAGAATATCTCTTTCCCAATTCCTTGCAATACTGAATTATAGATACCTTTGGAAAGGGAATAATGACAGTTTAAACAAATGTCGTGTCCAAAATTAAATATCATTATTTCTGAAAAAAATCATCTGAAAAGAATGCTGTGTACAATATGCAACTCGGATCCACTTTAAATTTTGGAAATCTTTCCTGCATGGAGTCTGGAAAAATCTATTATCTGAAAATTTTAAGTATTCTTCTGCCTCTTGGAAAGGAGCCTGACTTAAAGTTTGAGGCAGTGTATCCTTTTGACCCAGGATAACCTTGCCCAAAAAGATTTACGTAAGCAACTGAAGTGCAAATACCTTTCCTGGAATGGACATGTTTGAATCGACATGCTTTTAAGGAGATAAACTGATTTTCAGAACAATAAAACTTAAAATTAATGGAAACAACAACGTGTTTCCGGAAATTGTTTCATTTAGAGGAATATTTCTTTCTTAAGTATGTATTTTGATTATACTGCCTGGCCTTTAGGCTCACGATTATGTGTTTATGTTGTTGAATTGCCCTTTCTACAATGCTGGCCATGAGTAATCAAGCCCAAAGGAAATTAATAAAGAATTGACTTACACTTTATTACCATTAAGCTGTCTTGCTTTCTGGAGGAACTTGGCATGAGCAGCTACTTCAACCATGCCAATTAATGCAGAATAAGATCCAATATATATCACCCCATAGTATAATCTTTACACTATTTATTCTATCCTTCTATTTCTTAACACTTTCTTCAATTCTATTTTTCTTTTGTTAAGATAAAATCAATTTCTATAAACCCAAAAGTGATAGAAATTTACCATGTAAAGTCTCAAAGAGGTGTGATTCCAGGGCCCAGAATCCATTTGTCTTACAGCTCTGGTATCCTTAACATGTGGCTCCCTAGTTACCATGTGCATCTACATCAAGTTGTGCAGATAAAAAATCATGGAGGCTGAAGCACAGGAGATTTTTACTGCCAGACATTGAAGTAGTATACATTACTTCCACTCAGCATCTACTGGTTAAAAGCTAGTCATAAGAGGATCCCTGGCTGGGTGGCTCAGCGGTTTGATGCCTGCCTTTGGCCTAGGGCGCGATTCTGGGGTCCTGGGATCGAGTCCCACGTTGGGCTCCCGGCATGGAGCCTGCTTCTCCCTCCTCCTGTGTCTCTGCCTCTCTCTCTGTGTGTCTATCATAAATAAATAAATAAATCTTAAAAAAAAAAAAGCTAGTCATAAGACATAGATTTAGTGGAGGCTAGAAAACATACTTCAACTGCCTGCCCAGGAAGGAAAGTGGGTTTGGTGAACAGCTGGCCAGTGTTAAATAACACTATTTTTGCTTCTTTACCAATCAATTTTTTAAATTAGAAGTTTACAGTTGTTCATGGGAAGCTACAGTTCTCATTTCTAGCTTCCTGCAAGCTGACAGAAGTGCGGGATTTTCATATTCTACAAATCAGAGGAGTTAATTTGCATGCAGAAGTTCCTTACATCTACATGTGTGCTTTGGTCTTTACAGTCACCCACTGTAATCAGGAGTCAAGACCAAAAATCAGAGAGAGAAGTGGAAGCATGATCCTCACCACATGTTAGTGGAAGAGTAAAGAAGGAAGCCAAAATGGAATCACCAAAGCTCAACTTGAATTTGGCCATCAGCCTCTAACACATGAGGTATGATAGATTCAGAAATAATTGAATCATTACAAACAAACCTCAGTTCTCTCCAGATAGACTGAGATGATCATTTATCACTTAATACTTGTAAATTCATCAGAACTTTATTCTGGATCTCTGTCTATATCTACTCTTGGACAATTTTTTTTTCCTGCAAAAGTCAGTTTTCATAACGATATGGAGCTTCCCATCAATAGAACTGAGTTCACTGAGGCTGGGTCATATAATTTCAGAGCACAGATAGGCTAGTAAGGCATTACAGTATTAATTTGGAAGGGGACGCCTGAGTGGCTCAATGATTGTCTGCCTTTGGCTTAAGGCGTGATGGAGTCCCACATCAGGCTCTCTGCAGGGAGCCTACTTCTCTCTCTGCCTATGTCTCTGCCTCTCTCTATGTCTCTCATGAATAAATAAGTAAAATCTTAAAAAAAAATAAAGATTTAAAAGACCATTCTAATTGAGGTCTCATTGACTGTGGAGCCTGAGGTACATCCCATTGGTGCTATCTGACATGTGGTTTTCAGCTATACCTTCTGACAACTTTTTACAAATGAAATATGCAATACAACTCCTTTTCTTGCAAAGGAGGCACTTGGAATTTTTATACACATTAATAATGTCTAGAGACAGATATTAAATATTTTAAATGACTGAGAGAGGTTAATTTATATATTTGAGTTTAATTCTTATCTTCTTAAACTTAACAAAGCACTTTGATCAGATTTGTGGAAAGATGAAGAAGGACTAGTAATGATTAAGTAGCCCAGGTAACTTTAATGATGTTGTGGGAGGAGATAAGAAATCATACACCTATTCATCAAAGGGTTCAAAGGTTCAGTTATGCAAAATGAATGAGTTCTGGAGATCTAATGTACAGTGTGGTGATTGTAATTAATATTGTATCAAACGGTTGAAATTTGCTAAGAGGTGATCTTAAGTGTTCTTGTTGAAAAAAAATAACAACTCTATGAGGGGATGGTTATGTTAATTAACTTGATTATGTAATCACTTTACAATGTATATATATCAAAACATCACATTGTATACCTTAAATGTCTATAATTTTTATGTGTCAATTATACTTCAATAAAGCTAGAAAAATGTATACATTTAACTAAAACACATGGCATAATAGTAGTGCTGAAAGAGAAATATAGACAAGGTATAATGGCAGCATAGGAGATAAATGTGTTCTCATTAGATGATATCTAAGAGGACTCATAGAAGAAGTGCTATGTGAATTGGGTCTTGAAAAAATATTAATTGGCTCATGATGGTGGAGATGTTGCAAGAGAGCTTATGTGAGCAAAGGCACAGATATAAGCCATTTCGTATGTTTGGGAAGTAGAGAGTAATCTGATTTCATGGAAGCAGTTCAGTTGTTATTCAATAAATAGAGTACCTATTATGTGTCAGATATTTTTATGGGTACTTGAGATACATTAATGAACAAAACAGATGAAATCAAAACAAAACAAAAATACTGGGATCTCTTCATGGGTAGGAGCATAGACAGAGTAAGAGAAAGCAAGGAGATGAACAAAAAGGTTGCAGCCAGTACAGAGAAGGCCTAGAATCCTTTGCTAATAAGCGAAAGGGACTGAATTTAAAACATAGATTTGGAAGTCCTTGCATGCACACATGTGAGAACAAAAGCCTTTGGGTGAATGTCTTTACATAGAGAGAGGACACTGCAGGAGAAGACTTTGAGGAATGCCAATATTAAATGATGAGGAGAAGGGATAAGCCAATGCAGTAGACTAAAAGGAATGGTCACAGCATAAGGTTTCTGAAAGGAAGAGACAGCACCTGCCTTTTCACCACCAGATCTGCAAAAGTAAAAATTGCTTCTCTTCTCCCTCCCTGCTCCCAGTGGCTTTGGCAGAAGCTGACTTTCCTCAGTGAAAGCCAGATTGCTTCATGGCTGTTTGTTTCTGATAACACTCCTCTCACTTTACTGCTTCAGGCCCTGCTGTCCTGCTCTGGGTAGTCCCTGGCCGCCTCAGCACCCTCGGCTGGCTCCCTTAGCCTTCCCACAGGGTTACTTTGCTTTACTAAAATTCACTTCATTAAAATTAAACCCTACAGTATGCTGTTGCCTACTGTGACCATGACTGAAGGAAAAATTAAATGCTTTAAAGAGACCGTTCTTGATATTGTAAATGGTTAGAGTGGGGAAGCTGGACCCAGGTAGGAGTCAATCAGTCAAGAGTAAGTAGAAATATTAAAGCTGTGAACGGGGATCCCTGGGTGGCGCAGCGGTTTAGCACCTGCCTTTGGCCCAGGGCGCGATTCTGGAGACCCGGGATCGAATCCCACGTCGGGCTTCCGGTGCATGGAGCCTGCTTCTCCCTCTGCCTGTGTCTCTGCTTCTCTCTCTCTCTGTGTGTGACTATCATAAATAAATAAAAATTAAAAAAAAAAAATAAAGCTGTGAACGGAGATGTTTTTTTTGGTGACTAGGAAGGTGGGTGCCTGGGTGGCTCAGTCAGTTAAAGTCTGCCTTGAATCAGGTCATGATCTCAGGGTCCTGGGATGGAGCCCCTCCATCAACCTCCCCACTCGGCAGGATTCTGCTTCTCCCTGCCTCTACTTGCATGTTCTCTCTCTCTCTCTTTTTCTCTATTAAAAAATAACTTAAAATTTTTTTTAAAAAAACTAGGAGGGTAAATGGCAGATAAAAATAGCATGATGTAAAGAAGAAAGGGCAAGGGAAGGTTTTTTAAATTCGTTTTAGGATGGGAAAGAATTTAGCCTATTAAGATGTTCAGCGGAATGAGCCAGTAGGAAAGGAAAGAATAGAAACCTAGGTCTCAAAGATAATAATAAATGGATAATAATTATTCCAGAGAAATCAGACCCAGGAGCACTAGTTAAAACCTATGAGAGAAATAGGGGTTTATTCTGAGATAGGGAAGAAAACCGTGAAGTCAGGGGCAGAAAGAGATGGAATTGGTAACAGTAAAGACCTGAGAAGGGCTGTATAAGAGGGCCCCACTTTTCTGTGCAACAATAATATCTGTGAAGATGCTCTTAGGAGACTGTTCAAGACTTGAGAGAAATGAAAAAAGAGAATTAGAGCTTGCTTGAAAAAAGAGTTGTAGAGCTTGCTTTTATTCCATACAATGGTGTTGGGTAAGAGACTGAAAACTCCACTTTTCTATCCTTGATCTGGCAACAGTGAGTAGAATGGGTTACAGAAAATGGAAACACTCTATTGGTGAAAATTGCAGTCATCTAGAGCAAGCGTTACTTGAGGGTCTGGCCTGGGTCAGATGAGTGAGGCTGAATGAGGATACTGCAGAAGGTTGACTAGTGCCTTTATTGACTGCTCTGTGCTTGACTCTATAGGAGGCACAATAGGGATTTCACAAACAGTAGAAAATATACTATATATTTAGTACATAGCCCAAGTTTGCTGGGAAAGCACAGATAATATGTCAATGACCCAAGTAAAGGGAAGACTATTGAACCAGGAGACAGACCCAGATTCGAATCCCCACATGCCATGAAGTCAGTGACAGATTCTCTGTAATTTATTCCCCCATTTGCATCAGAGCTTCCTTGTTTGACCAATGAAGGAGTCATTTGTCTCCTTGATTTCTAAATACCATTTTTGAATAAGAAAACCAAGGCTCCTTGGAAAAATGACTGATGCTAGATCCAGGGCAGGTAGAACGGAAGATGAGCTTGGAGCATCTCGCAGCACCAACAAGGAAATAGATGGGTATGTGTCAAAAGACCCTAGAAGCCAACCTAAAAGAGCTCCCAATTGTTGGAGTTGGAGCAATTTTATCAACAAAATAAATAACAGTCTTGGATTATAACCCCAAATATAAAATAAATATACATGAGGACATTTTGATAAGATAAATGATTGAATAAAACATATGGGGGAGAAGAGTCAAATCTTTCTTACAGAAAAATTTCAAATAATATACATAGATGCTCCCCCCTCCAAAACATGAAGATCAACTTCCCTCCCCACCCAGACACATCCTGGGAAGGTCTAGGCTTAGTGACTCACTTCCAAAGAATAGAATTGAATAGGGAAAAGGAAAAGAGTAATTTTACACAGGAGAAGTCTGGCAAAACTGACATTAACTAAGGGTTGAAGATTAATAGCACAGTAATGTCATGTGGTCCTCAGGGATTACAATATAATGTGGTAAGCAGGGCACTTTGCCTCTGTTATCTTCCCCCAAACACCTAACCCCAGTCTATTCATGAGAAAGACATCAAACAAACTCAGTGGAGGACATGTTATAGGATCCCTTGCCAGTACTCCTAAGGACTGTCAAGTTCATTAGACAAAAATCAAACAAAACAAAACTGAAACTGATGTAACATTGTAGGTCACCTATACTTCATTGAAAAAAAAAAGGATGAGAAACTGTCACAAATTAGAGGAGAAACTGGAGAAACATGACAACTAAATGCAATGTGCTATTCTGGATGGAATCCCAGAACAGAAAGAGGACCTTAATGAGAAAACAGATGAAATTCAAATAAAGCCTGGAGTTTAGTTAATTAAAAAAAAATTGATGGTCTCTAAAGTCTCTTCCAGCTGGTAGCTATAAGAATAGCATTTATTATCTAATTGCTTCGTAACTGCAGTCAGATTGCTTACCAAGTGCCAAGAACACACGAGGTAAGGCAACCATTAAGGCAGGCTGGAAGGCTTTAATCAACTGGTTTTTTTCTCTTCTAACTTCCTGTAGTTGTATGTTACAGTGATGGAGTATGTGGTGAGCACAAAACCATTTTTGAGGCAGTAAAGCAGTGTTTTGGTGAAAGTCTCTTGTCTATTACTTTCACAAACCAGCTCTCACCCGGTGCCCTAGTGAGGACAACCTCAAGTGACCCTGCGGGTTCCCCCCACTGCAGCCCTCAGTGTTTGATTCCCCTGAGCCTTGCCACCCACCACCCAAGGCAGCCCTCCGTGAAACTCGCTATGGGGATGGTCGTGGTGGCAAGGCTACCTTTGGCTCGTTTGATTTTCCTGGACAGTTTCTTCGCTTAAAAAAGTTTACGAAGCCCCAGTGTGAAATCATGCTGGCTCTGATTCATGACATTTTCCTGAGACTTTATAACGTTTCTTTTTTCTAAATAAGCAATTTCAGGTCAGGTAAAAATGTGAGTAAATCATGCCTGGCTCTTGTTCCAGATGTATCAATTTCTGTTCATTCCCGGGTCCCCCCCCCCCTTCATGGCTTTGGGGCAATAAAAATAAGCAATGCCTCCACTCTGGAGCCTTTCTGAGTACACCGTATATAAACGGTATACCGTGCAGGGAGCAGTATTTCCCTACCTTGGTCATTACCGACCTTCGCATTTTCTCTGGCAATTATCTGAAAACAGAGCAAGAACGTGGAGTAACGATTTTGGCACACTTAAGACCCTGGGAGGATCAAAGAAGCTGGTGTGACAGTTCATGAAATGGGGAGGAAGCAAACCGTCCCCCACTGCCAATACTAACACAGCCCTGTACTTGAGAGTCTGGGAGAGTCCAGTTGCCAAGTGTCTGCCTGCATTTTCTTTGAGGGGGCTGAGCTCAGAACAGGTCAGGAAAATTATGGCTTTTATCAGCAGACTCTGTGGCTCTCTTTGAGGATGGCCAAAGTCTCACTCAGTGCTGCTAATGGCAACACATGTGGTCTTTTCAAGAAAGGACATGAATATTTTCATGAACTGGGGGAAAAGGTGCCCACACGAGACTTCGCTTATTAGAGATACTAGGGCAAGGCTGAAAGCAGTGAGATGTTTGTAAAGAAATTAAGGGCGAGAGCTGTGGAGCCAGATTGCGTGGGTTTGAATCTTGGTCCTTTCACATAGTGCTCTGTATGACTTGAGCAAATTCCCTACCCCGGTGCCTCAGTTCCGTCGTCAGCAAAATGAAAATAGTAGTAAAATCTGGGCATCTGGGTGGTTCAGTGGTTGAGTGTCTGCCTTTGGCTCAGGTCATGCTCCTGGGGTCCTGGGATCGAGTCCCACACCAGGTTCCCCGCATGAAGCTTGCTTCTCCCTCTGCCCATGTTTCTGCCTCTCGCTCTGTCTTTCAAGAATGAATGAATGAATGAATGAATGAATGAATTCTTTTAGAAGCAATAAAATCAAAATCACAGGATTGTCTCACCAATGAATAGATGTGAAACACTTATAGAACAGTATCTGGGACAGCCCTGGTGGCTCAGCAGCTTAGTGCCTGCTGATCCTAGAGACCCGGGATTGAGTCCCAGTTAGGCTCCCTGCATGGAGCCTACTTCTCCCTCTGCCTGTGTCTCTGCCCCCCCCCCTCTGTCTTTCATGAATGGATGAATAAAATTTAAAAAAAAATAGAACACTATCTGGCACATAGCAAATCCTCAATACAGGTCAGCTGCTGTTATTTTAATTTTAATCATCATTATTCAGGAAAGAAAGCAATCAGGTTTTGTGATGTCCCAGGAGTGGCTTTTTCAGACTTAGTGAGTCCTCCCAAATCTTCACCGAGGGCGTAAAATGTACTAAGCATTGTGTTAAGCAACTGTAGATAATTCAAGAACAAACAAGTCCAATTATTTGCCTTTATATTCCAGAGGTAGAGATAGGAAAAGTCTGCACACAGGGGGACACTGCGTGATAGAGCGCTCTCTCCACCGGTGTGGCACTGATTATAAAGTACTTTCAGATTTCAGAAAGAGAAGTGAATTGCTCAGTAAGTGGGATGGGGCACTCTTTATAAAGGAGGTAGCATTTGACCAGAATTTGAATTATAGGTGGGATTTTGGGGTTTTAATGGTGGAGACTGCCATGGTGTGGGTGGCAGGCAGGTGCGGCAGGCGTAGAGGACTCAAGGCAGACGAAATGACAGAAGAGGTATTTGAGAGACAGGCATTAAATCAGAGTTTCTTGGTGGGAAGTTTCCAAAGGTAAAAAGGGGAGTCAGTGGGGGGCCTGGAATAGACATAGCCAAAGGAGTTTGCATTTTTACTTCATTAAGAAATTGGGACTTGGGGCTCCTGGGTGGCTTGGTCAGTTAAGCATCTGCTTTTGGCTCAGTTCATGATACCAGGGTCCTAAGATCCAGCACCACATCTGGCTCCCTGATCAGAGGGAGTCTGCTTCTCCCTTCCCCTACCTCTCCCCATGCTTGTGCTTTCTTCTTTCAAATAAATAAAATCTTTAAAAAATAAAAGTCAATTAAAAAAAAAAGAAATTGGGCCTGTTTAGGGACAAATCGGTAGTGCTAGAATTTTGGAGTAGAGGTGTGCTGTAGAAACTCATTCTGAGAGAATATCCTGACAAATCACTGACACTTTCTTACACAACACAAAAAGATATTTCTATCATCTATCATTGTCTCCAAGACATATTTTTTTAAAAAGAACTTTAAAAATTAACAAAATATCTTAACAAAACACTAATTCCTCAAAGATTATGTGTTATGAGGTTACAATTACAGAGTACTTTTACCAAAGGCTTATAGAGCACGTTATCATTAATCTCAATCATTTTTATAACAAAAGGGATTTGCCAACTGAGATTTCTCTTTTAAGAAGAGTCTCTTTCCCAAAACTCCATGTACTTTATTAACATAGTGCTGGCACTCGGATCTGTGTAACTACACACAAAATATTTCTTATGCAACAGTTTTGGTCAAAAGGCCAAGTTATTTCAATCATGCAAACATATGAAAAGAAACCTCAATAAAATAGGTTTTTCTAATATTCCTTGAAATTAACCTCAAAACTTCACTCCAAGTGTTAGTCACAAATTCTACAAACAGACTATTTTGAAGAGGCCCAAATACTGAATCTACATTCTCTTTGGGATACTAAGCCACTTGAATTTTGGGTTCATTCTTTTCTGTTTCAAAAGCTGTTTTAAAAGCTCTTCCATCTTCTCACCCTCCTTTTTTCCCTTTCCTTCTTTCCATCAATAAACATTTAATGAGTACCCCTTCTCTGCCAGTTATTGTACCAGATGCTTCCATATGAGTTTCCATCATGTAGGTGTTTTTATTTGTTTGTTTTTCCTGTGAAAGCTTCACTGTCAGTAATGATAGAGAAAAAACCCTACATCAAACACCACTTCAGTTGTTTCGTGAAGTTCTTTTATAAAAAAGCTCAGTCCTTCATTAGGGAGAGATGATTGCAAAGTTTTTCAGGGATTCTCTGGGCACTCTTTAGCCCCTTATAATCTCCTTTTTCAGTGCACATGACCCTCCAAACAGAAGCTCTGGGTCATAGTGACCTTTGAGGTTAATTAGGATTCTTCAGAACTGGATTCTGGTTATGATTCCTATATGACCCAAAAGTAAGCCAGTAACGCAATCTATCTGACCTTTGGTTTCTTAAACTGATATTGTATTAATAATACTTGCTGCATGCTGCAGAAGGATTAAGGCATGTATGTGGGCAAAGTATTTGGATCTCCTTAGGAGAAAAGAATTGTATGAATTATTAAATAAAAATAATAGAAATGGTAATAAAACCAAGATGGAAGAATATTGTGCTGTTTACTTCTTCCTCAATGGAGTTTTTCCACACCCTTAAAGGAGCTAAGAATTAATAGTTTTTTAAAGGGACAACTGACTGGCAAGTAGACCATTAAACAAAAGTGATATAATTTTGTGCAGCCTACTAGCTATTAAAGAGAGCATTTCATAGTAGAAAAGCAGCACCTAAAAGTTATCAGAAGATAATGTGGTGCCGTGGAGAGAATGCAGACTTCCATGCACAGCTGTGAGATAATAATAACTCAGGTTCCATGTCTATAAAACAAGGAAGTTTGACTACAGAATTTGTAAGATCCTTTTCAACACAAAAGGTCTTGCATTCTTGGAACCTCTTAATGCTAACCCCTAGCGTAAATGTCCAACCACTAACTTGAAAGTTTTTAGAATCTAAAATAACCATAATTTCTATTGTTTTGGTCTAGCCCACTCCAAAACTCACACCTTTCGATGGGTTAGCCAGAGAACACAGTGTTTTCCCAGGGTTCTTTGTTCTCAGTAGAATTATGCTCCGGTTCAACTTTCTCTAGTTTACTTACTCCACATTTTACTGAAATTTGGCATCCAACAGCTCAATGAAACATTGCACCACAATTGAGAGCTCAAGACCATTTATTATCTAGGGCCCTCTCAAATTTATTCCCAAAGAATGAGAATCTGAGAGCAGCTGAAAGAACACTCCTAAACCTGAACTTCTCTTTCCAGAGGCAGCTGAATTCAAGTGCGGGAGGCTGGTCATCTTGTCTGTCATCAGGAGAGTATATGGCCAGGTATGCTGCAATTCTCAAATAACATCACCATTTGTATTTAGATGAAATCAGATTGAAATGAACAAAGAATTCTGAATAATACTTTCTCATGCTGTTGTTTTAAGGTTTTAATTTAATGTATATAAAGTTTCTGAGCTGCATGAGGTACTAGTAGTTTGTGGTCATTATCAAGGGATACCTTAATTTATTGGGTCAACTCTCACCATACCCATCCCCCACTCTAAGCCTTACCAAAGCAGAAACCTCAGTTTCTCCATAGTTATTATGCTTTCAATTGCCACCGGGCCATTGCATATGCTGTTCCTTTTGCCTGTCCCAACCCTTCACTCCATTCCCTTTAACTAACTCCTTCCTACTCAACATTTTTAATATCAAAATTCATTCATAAATTCAACAAATATTTACTTAGCACCTACTACGTCCAGGGAACTGCTTTATGATGCTGTGAATACATCAAGAAACAAATCAGACCAAAACCCAGTCATGTGTTCTCCCTAACATGCCTTGTAATTACCAGATGCTCCTCTGGTAATGTTCTTTTTTATCCCCATGTGACTGCTTGCTCCCTGGGAGGGAGGACCATGCCTTTCATAGAAACAGAGCACCAAGCAAATGTCTGGCGCTCAAAATTGAGCAAATAAATCACTAAGTAAATAAAATTAAGAAGAACCAAGAATAAGTGGAAACAGGAAAGGGACAACACTTAAGCTATGTTATTAGACCATTAATTATAACAGAGCATGAGGAAAAGAGAATATTCAGACCCTGACCAATTGAACCCTAGAAGCTTTCTGCTGATCATTATAGATTTTATTCTAAAAAAAATCACAATTCTCTTAAAGGTAAATTATACATTTGTTTGATTCCAGCACACACTTAAAATTTCCCGTGAGTTTGCATGTTTTTTTTCCAAAGGGGGAAAAATCATTCTTTAAGATGTTTGCAAGGAAGCATTTCAAAGAGACCCATGAAAAGTGTGGCATTTGCAGAAGAGGAGCATGGAAAGAATTATGGAAAGAGAAGGAAACTTAAAAATCAGGAAGAAAAAATACTAAGAAAAATGCACTATAGAGGAAAGATACTGACAGTTTAAGAACATAAAAGCAGCAGAAACCATGCAAGTAGTAAATATGATTGTCATAAGTTATTCCTGAAATTGCTTTATTTGATTCATTCAACAGCTCTGTAAGCTCCGTAAGGGGAGTATTTTCCTTCCCATGTTATAAATAAGGAAACTATGGTTCAGCACTTGCCTGACAATTACATGGCCAGTAATCAATGATCTCTGATTTATTGTCTAAGAATTTTCCCATGAAAAGGGGAAGATAAGATCTCAAAACAAAGATAAGTATAAAAAGCAAGCAGTGCTCAATAAATGCTGATGGAATGGGAAACAGACAAAGAACAGGAAACAGAGGTTGAAGACACAAATTTCAACTTCAATGAAAGTGATTTCTCACAAATAACTAAGCATTTTCAAGACATTGGCTCCTGACACCGATAGTTAGTGCAAGAAATTAGTATTCTTAGTTTATAAATGAAAGGATTGGTGAGCAGTAAGTCAGTCAATAATTTGAGCACAGTATCAGCCACAGTGCAGGTGGGAAACAGCACACTCAAAGGGCAAAGAGAATTTAAGCAAGTAATGGATTTACAGAGATGGAGGCTGGAAGAACAACCCATGCACTGGCCATAGTGGGAAATGACTCCTACCCCAGACTGAAAGGGAACATGAACCTCAGTGAGAGCTGCAGCCAGGAGAGAGGGCTACTTGACAGGAGCCAAGGTCTTTGGGTCTCTGATAGAATAATGTAGCCATGGCCATAATGGTGGGGAGAGGGAGGCTGTGCTAAAAACCCTCTTCTCTGAAAACATAAAATCAAGAAATAAGGACAAGAAGATGAAGAGAAGAAGGATTACACTACTTCTACAGGATATAAAAAAGGAAGAGAAAGCATTTTTAAAGGTGTATGAATTTAGAAAATGGAATTTCCTAAACTGTATATGTATACATATATGGTTTGTTTGTTTATCTTTTAAATTTCCCTCCATTCATTCTGCAGCAGTGTAATGAGCCCATGATGGCAGACATTTAGAACCCCTGGGATGGGTGTGAGAACAAAACAAAACTCCTGCTCCAAAGGAAATCACAGTCTCCTGAGGAAGAAGATATGCAAGTGAACAATGCAAGCAACAATAACAAAAAATATGTCATGTTATAAAAGAAGTACACACACAATACCATGATGCGAAGATGGCAAGCACAACTCTGCTAGTGGTGAAAGGAGGGCTGGAGAGGGCTTGCCATTGGGGGTGATAGTCAAGCTCCATTTTGAAGTAGCAGTTCTGAAGCAGACCTGTGGACAAAGGCATTCTAAGTCGAGAGAGTGTTCTATGCACAGAGATAGGACTCAAAAGGGCATAATGACTTGGGAAACTGGGATAACTTGACAAGGCTTAAGTTCAGATGCATGGCACTGTGCTAAAGACCATGAACTATATTCCATAAATGAGGGCAAGCCATTGGAAATTTGAAAGCAACAAAGTGATGTCATTAGGTACAGAAACCAGCAAGTCTATTAATGAAGTCTGCTTCTAATTTAGGGACTGGAAAGGAAGCAATGAAAGGAGGAAAAAAGAACAGTAGACTATAAGTTTGTTTTCACTAAATTTCTATTTTTTAGATCATGTTTTCACATGTCTGTTGTATCTGTTTGATAAAGAAAGGCTATTGTGATCTGAGATCAGGAGAAGGGAAAGTCAGCGTGAAAGATGGAATGTATTGTCACACTGGTGTCTTTGGCTTATAGATATCTTGAATCAGGATCAGGTGACGGGGATCTGCTCAGGCATTGACCTGCAAAGGACCTTACCATTCAGGCGATTTCCCTCTGATTTTCCTTCTCCATGTGGCCAGCCCACTGAGGAAGGGAAAGGGAAAGGAACCCTCATCCTCTACCCAGTGCACCATTGGCAGTGCTGAGAAATGGAGCTGGGAACTTTGAGAGGCAAACCAGAACCCCTCACTTCTTTCTGTTATTCCTGACAACAGATGGAAAAAAGGCCAACCCTCACCTCCTGTGGTCACTGCTGCTACTCAACTGGGAACCTCCTCCCCAGTAGCTACAGATTTTCCTAATCATTCATCTTAACTAAACGTGACACTGAGTTCTATTGCCTCTCACGAGAAAGGCCTTGGGAGGCTATAAACCTATGTGGTTGGGAAAAGAATGTACTGCACTGAATGGGGAAGGAATGGAGCTACAGATTTCTGACTTTCACAGTTTGTCTGCCTGTGGAGACTGTGCTGCAATGTGCTCTTGAAATCATTTGGGTGGGCCTTGTTTCTGAGGAAATAAAGAGGCCCCAGAACCTCCCAAGTGAGTGAAAGAATGATTTCCAGATAGTCAAGTGGAGCAGCCTCTGGCTACATGAGCTGGATGTGCTTGGCAGTTATTCCATGTGGCTGGCCAGTATCCTGAGGTTAGCAAAGCAGAAGGCAAATCTTTGGGGAGCTCAAAGACATGTGCACATGCCAGTATTTTTGACAAATGCTCAGTTAATTGTTGTCTGTGATTCTTCTCCTGAGACACAAACTGTGTATACCGGGCACCAAGAACTACCTCCTCCCACCTTCCTAAACCTAGGGGGAATCTTCATAATTACAGATATTTGGGCCAAGTGTCTACCCCACAGGAAATGGACAGATCAGCCCCCAGGGGTTAAAGAATGATGCAGGGCATGGGAAAGTAGAGAAATCTCCTGGGTGACAAGGAAGACAAACTCACACAAGTAAATCCAAAGAGTTTATCTACCAACATGAGAAACTCAGAATTTCTTATAAGAATATGAAGGAAATGATGATCAGAAAAGACTTGGGTAAATTGCTGAGAAATCTGGATCATCATCCCATAACTGGTAAATAATTTAGTATTTGGAAACCTCAACATTCCAGGATGGAATTCAATTTGGGATGAGTTACTGGAAATCATGGCATATACAGTGAATTCAAAAACAAATTATGCCTATGCAGAGGTGAAACAGAAATCTAAACTCTCTAATCCATGACCTTCATGACTATTTTCTTCAATATCTAGCCTTTTTACAATTTTGCATTTTTTCCCCTACAGCTTTGTCTAGTTATGTTAAAGTCCTCCCGTTTGTTCATCAGCTATTTAGAGCTGCGCGTTGTGTAGGATGCCTATATACTCCGCTCTTGTTGAGTTGGAAAGATTTGGAAGCTGTATCTCCTCTGAATAAATGCTAATTGAATCAGAACCTTGCCAGTTAGCAGTGTTGCTTATTCAAGCAATAAACTGAAGTGGTAAAAAGTCCCACTTCTACTGCTAAAACTGCTCTGGAGATTGGCTTCAGCGGAAGATAACTCAATTTTGTCAAAGGGTTTGAAACAAGAGATTTATGCATTAGATATAAAATTTAACCTCTCTATGGTAGTGTTGAGGTGCTTCTTCATTACTTCTACCAAAGGTTGATTTTATGAATAATGACAATAACATGTCAAATCAATTTCACAGCAAGATCTTCAATCTAAATAAGTACCTATAGGAAAATTAAGATGCTGAATAATTGATTCAAGGATGAGTTATCCATTCTCTTTGATCCAAAATTCTCAAAAACAATGGAAACTTTCTTGGAAAAGAGGTTGAATTTAAAAGGCTTCAAATCATAAAGATAAGAAAGATACGTAGTTGAGTAAAGGATTATAAATATCTAGGGAAGTCTGTAAATAACCTCCCACAGAATATACTTAGTAAATGAGAATATAAGAGAAGAATGTATCAAGAATTTAAAATCCTAAACAACAAAATTGTTAATCAGAAAATAAAACAGGAATCGGGATTCGCAAATTCAGATTTTAAAATCTGACCAAGACACTCAGTATAAGTGGCGCAATAAAATTAAATAAAGGCAAAGAAGAATCTAAGCAGAAAGGGAGAAAAGAAGAGAAATAAGACTGATTTTTCCTCTACAAAAAAAAAAAAAGAAATAGTTTATCTTGAGCAACCATATTGACTTCCTCTAGGAAAAATAAAAGCGTTTTTTTTTTGTTTGTTTGTTTGTTTTAGTTTATTTTTTGAAACTAAGAAACAGCTGGGTCTGACTGAAATAAAAATAGTGACCAGAAAACTTGGTTGGATAAAAGATCCCACCGAAGCTCTGAAATTAGCACAAAGCTATTTGCACATAGAGTGTACTTTAAGAAGCAGTAGTAAACATTCTGGTATGCTTTGTTTGAAAAAAAAAAAAGTTAAAAAGCCCTCAATGAAACCTCTTTCAGACATGTGTCATGGGCTTTTTGTTGCTGAACTCTTCCATATTAACAAACTAAGTTGCTCTTCCTTTCATTCCTTTGGCCACAGGACAGACAAAATTCACCAATGTCTCTACCACAGACATTCTCAGATGTTGCTAATAAAAAGAAGAAACCCAAACCAGAATTGGTGGTCCACATTGTGAGAGTTGCTAAATATCATCACAAAGCAATAATTATCCTACAGCGTGCTTGGTGGCTCAACATTCTGAAATGCAAATGTCAAGAGCACATAATCTGGATGATGTTGCTAATGAGAGCTCATGTTTTGTGTTGGGTGGTCTTCTGTTCTGCCTGGTGGTCTTATTTCTGCCTGCTATGACAGCACTAATGGTTTCATGTAGTCCCCAGTCCTACACAGGATTCACTTGTCTCTCTTTAGTAATGCACGAAAAGTCATAAAAGACAGACTACCCAGAAATGACACTGCAAGTATTCCAGACATTTTCTCTCTTGGTGGTGACAGTTCCAAATCAAGTTGGCTCAGTGTTTAAGTCAAAGCATTTTTTTAAGTGGCGGCTTAAAACACAGCCTTAGATCTGGAAAATCAAACTGGGCTCCTCTTGCCTCTTCCATCATTGCTTGTAATAAATATTCAACTGTTGGACCGCAACTAGAAGCTTATGATAGATGACACAGAATAGCATCCAACTCTCTCTTTCCCAGATGTAAAGAACTCATCTTTTGGTTAGAGAGACTTCACTACCTTTTAATAAACATAGGCAGATCATTTTACATACTTTCTTGTCACACTCATTTAGGATTTATTTCCTAAAGTCCCACAAAGAGTAGCAAGGGAAAGTTCATAGCTGCACAGGATGTCAATATAATCTCTGTTCAGAGGGTCAAAATGTCACTTAGCCCAAAATTAATCCAAGCGGCTACCCCAGCTTTAACTCTAAAGTGGGTACCAGAATGTTCTTCAGCATAAGCTGACCTATGACTCTGTACTTACAGGACGTCAGAACAAGAATTTAATCTCAATAAAATGTGAGGGATCATAAGTTGAACTGGGCTTGGCCATTCAGTCCCAGCCCCCCATAAGCCACCCATCCCAAATTAATTTCCCTGCAAACTCCTTCAGCACTCCCTGCCTCTCCCATTCACTAGCCATTTTACTACATTTGGCCTTGTACTGTGGTTCCATTTTCATAGTAATTCCTTTGTTGAACAAACACAAATTGAGTTCCCACTAACCCTTTTTAAAACCTAGGAAAAGCTTCCCAAGGACAGTGAAACCATTCTAGGTGCTTCTATTACATCTTGAAGAAATGTCTGGCCTGGAACCTGTCAAAGTATATTGGAACAATTTTTCTTTTTTGTCTGTTTCCCCTTCTTTATTTTAAGTCCCTTGAAATTGGATACCAGACATATTCATCATCATTTACTCAGTGTCTAGCATGCTGCCTGGTACATAGCAAAGGGTTCATACATTTCTTAATGAGTGAATTAAACTTGGCCACGTTGGACTGCAGAAAGTGATTCTAAAGATGAATCAGTTCCTCTTCCTCCCCTCAAGGTCTTTCTAATCTAGCTCATGTCCAGTACAGGGGAGGTGCTCAATAAATGCTAGTCAGTTAGTCAATTCTCAGTTACCTTTTTTCGAATAGAAAGATGATGCTACCAAAACGAATGTATGCCAGTAAAGCCAATTACTATTTTGTTTCACTCTTTCTTGTGATATAAAATCTCTCCTCCTCTCACTCAGGATCCCAAGTACCTAAGAACAAGAAAGGATCAAAACATAGGAAATGTTTAACATACCAACCATAATATCTGAAGCCTGAACTTGGACACATGTTCTTAACCAGGAGAGGATATTTGAAAATAGGACCATCCTGGATCATTCATGATGTTTGGTTTTTAGTATTTCTGATCTCCAAAAAAGTCAAAACACATTTTATTCTTTAAGAATTTCTATTTCCTTCACAGTTGCATGAGAAAATAAATATGGACGTACTTTGAAACTGTATAACACACAATGCAAAGATAAGGGCTCTAAACAGAATATGTATTTCTGCAAAAAAAAGATACAGGAACTGATGTGGTGAGTGTATCTTACACAAAAAATAATAATTTGAAATCTTCGCTAATTTACATACATTCTTTATTGAATAGCTTAAAGGATGAGATCTAATGTGAAATCAAAGCCAAAGCATACCATAGAAGGACATAAAGCAGATGGCAGAAGAGTAGGGTGTTCTAAGAGTGAAGAGATACAAAGAGTCAATATGGAGGTATACAACCCAAGAGAGAAAATTGGAAACTTTCTATTCAACATCTATTCAACAGATTCATAAGTGTGCACCTCTAAGGTGCCAGGCATGGAGCTTAAAAATGTGGAGGACACCAAGACAAAAATCCAGCCTGGTGAGGGAGAACTCACAGTTTAGTGGCAGTGTTGGTAGGAGGACAGATAGAGAGAAAAAAAGAATGACAACATGTATAAATATAACAGCAGAAGTGCTCATTGCTGGAGGAGGGATTCAGATAAAGTATTTTGGGAGTTTACTGAAAGAATATATCTCTTCATTGAAGGATGCTTCTGAGTAATTTTATAATTTTATAAAGGGGATAGTATTTAAACTCAGCCTGAGATAGAAGGAATTCAAGAGTAGAAAAGGAATAAAGAACACTCCAATCGGAATTAACAGCATGAGAAAGTCATGGAAGCAAGAGATCTACTAGATTTGTTTAATGAGCATTAAGAGGTCCGTTTTGCCTTAAGTTTAAAGTATACACAGGGACATGGTGAGAAATGAGATTGATCAGCTGGACTGTGGATAGATTATAGATAGCCTTGAATACGAAGTGAAGGGATTTGGAATTTATTCAAAGCTTTTGAAAGCTATTCAAGATCTCATGAGATCAGAGCTATATTTTCAGAAGTTTAAAAACAATGCAAAGAGTAAAGAAGCCTGGGGTTGGGAGGTAAATTTGGTTTTTATAAATTAGTATAGAACTAAAATATCTTCAAGAAGGAGATGACTGCTAGAATGTAATACTATTAAATGTGGCAAATACCACTTCCTGTTTTTATCAGTGGGGCAAAATGAGTCAACATGGACTTGGATGGGAAGCCAATATGAATTAGAACTGAGGTGGGGAAAAGTCCCACTTTTAGGACTATAGCATCAGGCAAGACCAAAATGACCAAAGTCTTTCACGGTGAAGTCACATATAGAGTCTCCTGACAGATAGAGGAAGATGTGAGTAAAGTATCAGTGAATGTGAGGCAGACTTCAGGACTGGGGTCCCTTCCAGTGAGAGTTACTCAGATAAGAGACTTCAGACAAATGTGGCTTTGTTACCGAGGTGATTCTAACCTTTTCTAGAAAGGTCTGTCTTCATGGTGGTCTTTCTAGGTCTGAAAGAGCCCCTGAGGGTCTTTCTTGATCCACCAAGTTATTTACACAGAACATAGTAATAGGATGAACTCAGCTAAAAGGGTCTCCTCCTCTAAGATACTTTTCCTCCAATCACTCATTTATTCAATTAGCATGTGTTTATCACATAATTGCTGTTTGCCAGGACCTAGTCTAAGGACTTGGGATATGTCTGTGAACAGATAAAAAAAAAAATTCTACCCTTCTGGAATTGACATTATAGTAGATGAAAACATTAAACATAATAATTGAGCAAATTATATAGTACATTAGAAGGTGACAAATTCTATGAATAGTTTAAGTAGATTACAAAATAGAATGGAGTCAGAGAGATCATGAGGGTGGAGATGAGCTTGAGGAAATTGAAAGCAATTTTAAAAAGGTCATTGGGCAGGCCTGATTGAAAAAGTGTAACTTGAGCAAAGGCTTGTGTGAGAAGAGTGAGTTATCCATGTGGGTATCTGGGAGAAGAATGCTCCAGATGAAACTGCTAGCTCAGAGGCCTTGAGGCAGGAAAGTTTTGCTGTCTGCTAGAAAAAGTGAGATCAATGTGACTAGAATAGCAAATGAGAGAAAAATACTGAAAGATGAAATCAAAGATGGAAGAGATGGGCAGATCATGAAGGAACTTCAGGCCACTGCAAAGACTGGCCTTTCCGATGAGTGATGTGTGGAGCCGTTAGAGAATTCTAGCTCTAGGATTGACAAGATCAGACTTGAATTTTCAAAGCATCACTCTGGCTGCTTTACCAAGAATAGACTTTAGGGAGTCAAATGTGGACTCAGAGAGACTATTTGGGGGGCAATTACAGTAATCCAAGTAAGAAAAGATCATGTCTTGGCACATATTAGTGGTAACAGAGGTAGTGAGAAGTGATTTGATTCTAAATACATTTTGATAGTAGAGCCAACAGGATTTCATGGTAAGTGAAATATGGAATGAGAGATGAGTCAAGAATTTCTCAATATTGTTGATCTGAGCAATCAGAAAGAACTGCCAAAAGTTGAGGTGAAAAATTATAGATGCAGCAGGTTTGGGGAGGGTGATTAGGAATTCAATTTTCTATGTATTACATACATATGGAAATGATACATAGACATTTGAAATTCAGTACAAGAGGCTAGGGATATAAATTTGGGAGTCTGGTATATTGATGGCGTTTAAAATTATGAAACTCAATAAGTTCACCAAGGGACTGAATGTCAATACAGAGGAGAATCTGAGTTGTTACAACATTAACAGGGCTGGAAGAGGAAGAGGAACCAGAAAAAGAGATTGACACAGCATAACCAGGAAGGCAAGAGGAAAACAGAGGGAAGTGGTTTTCTGGAAGCCAAATGCGTAGACTTTGTATCAAGGAAGAAGTCAACCAATTGTGTCAGAGGCTGCTGCTTTTTCAGGCAAAATGAGCACTGAGAGTAACCATTGAATTTTTACCAAGGTTGTTAGGGACCCTGACTAGAGTGGCTTTGGTGGGCTGGTAAAAGCAAAAAGCTGAATGGAGTGGTGTTAAGAAAAAATGAGAGGAGAAAGCTGGACATAGCAAGCATATATAACTCTTTCAAGAAGCTTTTCTGTAAAGGGAAATGGGAAATGAGATGGTAGTAAGAGAGAGAAGTGGGGTAAAAAGAGGGTCTTAGTGTTTCTTCTTGTTGTTAGTTTGGGTTATAGCCTGAATTTTGTTTTACCCAAAATTTGTATATTGAAGACCTAATCCCCAATATCTCAGAAAATGACTGTACTTGGAGATAGGGCCCCTAAAGAGGTAATTAATCTAAAATGAGGCTGCTAGAATGGGTCCTAATCCAACATGACTAGTGTCCTTATCAGAAGAGATTGGGACACAGAGACACTAGGGATATGCACACATGGAAGGAGCACAGTGAGCAGGAAGCCATCTGCTAGCCAAGAAGACAGAACTCAGGGGAAACCAAACCTGTTAACTCCTTGGTCTTAGACTTCTAGATTCCAGAATTATGAGAAAATAAAGTTCTGTTGTTTAACCACCCAGTCTGGGGCATTTGTTAGGCAGCCCTAGGAAACTAATACAGTTATTTTTGTTTGGAGTGGCTTTGTTTCTGCTTTTGTTTCTGTTTGAGGGGGTAGTTTCTAAGATGGAAGAAATAATAGCATGTTTATGTATTTTTAGGAAATCCTAAAGAAATTATTATCTAGGAGTCAGAGGAGAATATTGACAGAGAGACATTTGTTGAGAAGGTGAAACCGGATGGGATCTGGTCTTTGTTATTC
This sequence comes from Nyctereutes procyonoides, assembly GCF_905146905.1. Taxonomy (NCBI): domain Eukaryota; kingdom Metazoa; phylum Chordata; class Mammalia; order Carnivora; family Canidae; genus Nyctereutes; species Nyctereutes procyonoides. Next base: position 1,246,125 of record NW_026575044.1, read on the forward strand.
ATCCCAGAGCTCCTCTCAGCCTTTGGCATCAAACAAGGACCTAAAAATAAATCTGATTTCTTGATGGTTATTGTACCAGAATCAGTAAACTTAATAAGGGAAAGAAGGAGTTTCTCCCATATCTGATTTCTAGAGAAACTGTGGATCTGTTAACAGAAATAGATCCAAAAAAGAGAAATTGCTTTTAAGTGGAAGGAAAGAGACAAGGAGACAGAACAGAAGAGAGCCAAGAAAAAAGAAACAAGGTGAATTTAACTTTGTCAACGAGAAGTTTGAGTTCAATAGATATGCAGGTGGAGATGTTCCTGTGGGTGTTGAAACTGTTACAAAAATATTAGCAAAATCCAGTGAAAGAGATGGAATGAGTCTTACAAACAAATCTCCCCTAAAAGGTTATATTTTCAATAAACAGTTTTCCTACTGTGAAAAAATTCCTGCTACCACACCACCCCTCCCTTTCTTTAAAAAGGCATGTAATAGTTATCAAAATAAGGTTAGTAAGATGAAAAAAAAGTGGTTTGGTAAAGGGAAGTTGGTTAAGAATGAGTTCCAGTTGGAGAGAAGAGAATGCCCATTCAGTCTTGGCATCTTTGAGATGTTTAACCACAGGCCGACGATACCACAGGAGATAAAGAAAAGAACACTAGGATTTTAGAGCTGATGTGAAGGAAAGTGGATCATCTTACTATCCCGTCTCACAGCATCCCTGGAATTAAGAAACCTACAAAGACTAACCCCATTTTGCAGTGGTGGGGGAATCTTAGCAAAGTGAGGTTAAGAGATTGGATTCATAATAAATATATTTTGAATGGGTCCCATATGTTTCAGTGAGTCAGTACCAAAATAAGGACTGGAACCCAGGGACTCCTGGTTCTTAGCCAGGACTCTACCCACAAAACTATATTTCTTGTGTTTTTATTTTTGATCTTGAGTTAATTCACCATCTCTTGCACATGCTCTTTCTCTCACTCTGGGTCTTTCTCCCTCCCTTTCTCACATGCCACAGATGACCCTTGTGCATGTCCTCCATAAATCACTCTATAATGGAGCCCCTTTGTTGTTCTCTTCTCTAGGTACCCAAAGGAAGATTATGGCAGAAAACCAGGGCTCAACATTAAGGGAGATAATTGAAGGTCATTCAGCTGAAAATAATTCCTATTTATCCATGGCTTCCTTTACCAGAGCATCTGGTTTCCGTTAGCCAGCATGGTGTCCTCTAGTTCTGACAGTGGTGGCCTACAGTAACCACATTTTTTGCTAAAAAGGAAAGAGAGCTTTCTTACATCTGTTCCCGAGATGTTTTTCAACTCTTGCTTGTACAAAGCAATGCTCTGCATTTAGATGAACAAAGACTAAAACTTGATGGTATTAGGTACTAGTGACTAAGCCTGCTCCTGGGCAGGTTCTCTGTTGCTTTCTCTTTCTGTCAAGATCAATCATAGAATTAAAGATTAGGAAAGTGAAGGTCAACCAGTTCACCCTGCTAACTCCTGCCAGAACTTCACTATTCTAAGCAGGTTTGGATTTCTTCTATTTGTGAAGAGATTTTGTTTGTTTGTTTGTTCTTATCTCCATGTATGGAGAATACATTAACTCACTCACTAAGTTATGAACTGAAATCTGTGTGCAGGCTTCAGAATACCTGCCCTCAGTAGGCACTCTTTATTTTTATTTTTATTTTTTGTCCATGACCATTGCATTAGCAATAGGAACTCTAATTTAGAACCGTAATCTCTTTTGGCCTACTTTATAAAAAATACTATATTTAAATTCAATTTGCCAATATATATAGTATAACACCCAGTGCTCATCCCATCAAGTGTCCTCCTTAGTGCTCATCACCCTACCCTACCTCCCCCGCCCTCCTCCCCTTCTGCAACCTTTTGTTTGTTTCCCAGAGTTAGGAGCCTCTCATGGTTTGTCTTCCTTTCTAATTTTTCCCCACTCAGTTTCCCTCCTTTCCCTTACAGTACCTTTCACTATTTCTTATATTCCACATACGAGTGAAACCATATAATAATTGTCTTTTTCCCATTGACTTATTTCTCTCAGCATAATACAGTCCAGTTTCATCCACGTTGATGCAAATGGTAGGTATTCATTCTTTCTGATTCGGCCTGTTTATTTAACAAATAATCCTTTGGCTTTACCTACTAGTTATCTTTTAAGAAACTTGTTAGCTAAAGGGACAAAACATGAGAAACAAGAGAAACAAAAGTGAGAAAGACACATTTCTTACCATAGGATAATATAAGAAACAATATGCATAAATATTAGAAAAATAGAACATGGAAGTGTAATCAACGGAAGGTGAATTCTAATCTTATTTTTAAATGAATGACATTGCTACAATAGTAATAGCTAAAATTTATCAGCTGCCTTCTGTATATGATGTATAATGCCTTAGGTCTAATATCTCATTCAATCCTCACAGCAAGTCTATTGGGCAAATAATATTCCTATACTGATTTTACATAAAAATAAATTGAATCTCAGATATATTTGTGAGTCCCAGCAGGAAACAGATGGAGCACTCAAAAATGGACTAGTTGGAGGAGGTTTTAATAAAAGAGCTGTCTGCCAAAGTATAGGCAGGGTATAAGGAATTCATAAAGGATAACACAGGACCCTGACGTGGGTAATGTTGGGGCCATTGCCATCCTTAAACCTGGAGCAGAAGGGAATGATTACCAGAAGCCAGGAAGAGAGCTAATGGGGATGATCACCTGACAGGATCTCCTTTTGCAGAAGCATGCAGCTGGCCTAAGGGAAACCCAAGGAAGTGGGGAATAGATATCCCAGCCTCATTCTCTTCCCATACTTCAGTGTAGCCAAAACCAGCCCCATATCAAGGGGTCCTGTGGATACATCCACAAATATCAGACTAGTAGAGAAGAAAATAAGGGGGGGTGAGAAGGGTGGAGAGTAGATCTAGTAGATTATGGTCTCCTTTCTAAGGTCACAGCAACAGAGCAAGTCACTAAGTGAATCAAAGTCACTAAGTGATAGAGCAGGGATTCAATTCCATAGCTGCCTGACTTTGGGGCTCAGGCCCTTAACCACTATGCTCTAATGCTAATGCTTTGAAGTGGCAAAAAGAAGGGAGGTCAAATCGGGCAGTATAGAGTATATGGAGAGGTAGAGAGGCAGGAACACACAATTATACATTTGCTAGACTTCCCTGAATCTATTTTCACATCTACAATATATATCTCTAACACAAAATGCAGCCCTTTTCTCTCAGAGCTAATATCATCAATTTCATTATAATAGCTTTGATCTAGCCTGGAATAAAAATAAGCCACCCAACCTTGTGCTCAGAGACAGGATCCTGCTCTGTCTGACAGAGTTCAATGCATTGTGGACAACTAACTGCCTACTCTGTAGGCCACACATTGTTAATTGGAGTCAGTAAGAAAGTGGCCATGAAATTTTCTGTTACTTTTTCATACTATTTGTACTTCACATGAGAGAAATACCCAATCATTTCACCAAACCTGATTGGAGAAATTTTGTATCTGTGGCAAAAGAAAACTTAGGAGAGGTGATTTGATTACAAGAGGGTTTTTCACTTATAAAAGAAATCCCTTTAACACAAAAATCAGTAGTAGTGATAATATAGGGGATTCTTTCATGCTGTGATCAGCCAACAGTAATGGGCCTGATAGTAGCAGTGCTTATGGGAGTCTCCATGGTGCCAAGGCCCTATGAGGTCTAAAGAGATGTCTCATAGCGGCTTACAAAATATTGTTCAGGAACTTCCTGTGCCAAAAGCAAAGGTGAAAAGCAGGACTGTAAATTGAAGAGGAAACCAAGAGAGCCAGAGGGAGCCAAGTAGAAAATGCACAGCAGGAGCAGTTTGGAAAGGAGTCCAGGATCATAACAGGGCCTCTAGTTTCATTGACATATGATGTAAGAGAGTATCAAGTTGAGTTAGAAATCAAATGTCCAGAATAAAACTCCAATAGAAGGATAGAAAGATACAGTCTAGTTTGCTTCCTGGAACTTCCATTACTCCTGGAGTAAAAAAGAAGAAAAATGGAAAACCCAAGAAAAGATAAGAGATTTAAGAGATGAATCCAGAAGACTGAACATCTAACTATTAAGAGTTTTGAGATGAGAGAGTAGAGAGAGAAGAGAAATAATCAGAAAAACAAAACAAGAATAATTTTCCAAACCGAAAGGCAAATCCAAAATGGAAGTTTCCACCAAATGCCAAGTAATGTAAATGAGAAAAGAAGCACACTTAGGAAAATTACTGAAAACATGAAAAAAAATGAAAAGAGTAAAGCATCCAGGGAATTCGCGCCTTGGAGGCTTTGTTAGCTAATGCTGTGGTGGCATTCATTTTGCAATGTCTATCTGTCTCAAATTGATGCTATGTGTACCCTCAATTTAACAATGTTGTATGTCAATTATATCTCAATAAAGCTGGGTGGAAAAGCCTCCAGAGAGAAATGCAGACTTCTTGTCAGTAAAACCATGTGCTACAAAACAGCATCTTCAAGTTCAAGGATCAATTTGTTTTAGCTTTGAATTTTATTTATTTTATTTGCTTTTTCATGATTTGATAAAGATATATTGTAAAATGATTACTACAGTAAGGTTAGTTAACACCTCCATCCCCTAACATCACCACCTTTGTGTGTGTGTGTGTTGATTACATTTTTAAGGTCTCTCTTAAAAACTTTCAAGTATATAATACATTATTGTTAATTATAGTCACCATGTTATACTTTAGACCCCCAGAACTTACTTATCTTATAGCTGGGAGTTTGTGCCTTTTGATAAACATCTCCCTATTTCTCCCACCCCTCAGCCTGGGCAACCACTATTTGGTCTATTTCTATGAGTTCAGCGTTTTTTTTTTTAAGATTGTTTAAATTTATTTTTGAGAGATAGAGAGCAAGCAGGTGGAGGGACAAAGCGAAGGAAACTTCAAGCAGACTCCTCACTGAGCACAGCCCCAATTCGGGGCTCAATCTCATAACCCATGAGTTTGTGACCTGAGCCAAAACCAAGAGACAGAGACGCTCAACCAACCGAACCATCAGGTACCCTGAGGTCAGCTTTTTTTTTAGGTTCCACATGTAAGAAAGGATATGAAGTATTTGTCTTTCTCTGTCTAACTTAATTCATTTTGGAAAATGCCCTCAGACTCACCCAAGTTGTCACAAAAGGCAGGATTTCCTTCCTTCTCATTGTTGAATAATATTCTGCTTTTTGCATATACCACATTTTCTTTATCCATTCATCCATTGATAAATACTTAGTTGTCTCCAGGTCTTGGCTATTGTGAATAATTCAACATAGAATTTTTTAAAAGATTTTGTTTATTCATTCATGAGAGACACACACAGGAGAGAAAGAAAGAGAGAGAGAGAGAGAGAGAGAGAGAGAGAGGCAGAGACACAGTCAGAGGGAGAAGCAGGCTCCATGCAGAGAGCCCCATGTGGGACTCTATCCCAGATCTCCAGGATCATGCCCTGGGCCGAAGGTGGGGCTGAATCGCTGAGCCACCCGGGCTACCTTCAAATAGAATTTTATAACCAAGCTATCAATCAATATAAGGACAGAATAAATATATTTAAGACAGGAGAAGACTACAAAATTGTACCTCCATTTATCTTTTTATAGGCTGTCACTTGCAGGAATAAACAAACAAACAAACAAAAAACAGGAAGCCATAGGATCCAGCAAATGGTGTATCCAATATGGAGAGATATAAAAGAAGCCCCAGGTCATGACAGCTAGATGAAAATCTAGATGAAAGAGGTCTCTGCAGGGGAAAAAAAGAGAGCAACTGGTGTTGATTCTCTGCTTTAAAAAAAAAAGTTGGTAAAAATTACATAGAATAGACATTAAGATGCAATACTTGGGAAAACTTAAGATTTTGATCAGTATGATACAGACACAAAGCAAAGAAGAAACCTCAAGATTAATATTTAAAGAGAACTCTATAGGGAAGGCAGAGTCCAAACAACAACACAACTGAATAGTGGCATGGTTTTCATCTAGAGGTCTGGGTCAGGGAAGGGCTGGAGACAGGAAAATCAGCTGGGAGACTATCTCAGTCATCCAAGTGAGAATTAATGTTGGTCTGATCCAAAGTCATGGCAGTGGGATGGAGATGAGTGGGGAAATTTTAGAAATAGGAATTAAAATAAACAAATTGAGAGGTTGATATCAGAGAGGGAAGAGTCAAGATAGACTCCATGGGTTTGGTTTAGAAATCTGGGCACAAAATAGTACATTCACTGAGAGAAGAAACAAGCCAGGAGAAGCAATATTGAAAATGATGAGCTTACTTGGGTCAGAGATGCTGAAGGGAAATCCAAATGAAAATGGCCAATCCATAGCTGGACATATGGCCTGGAGCACCAGAGCATAGTCTGGTCTAACATGTGGCATCTTAAGAGCAGAGAGTGGGTTCCTTGGGCGTATGAATCAAAATATACAAGATCAAACTTTCACGGAAAGTCATTTAGAATAAGCAACAGAATTTCTGTTGAATCTTCCTAAAGCTATATCTCAGTTGTTTTGATTCATACAGATGTTGAGCTTAATAAAATATATTCCATTCCTCCCAACCAAAATAATTTCAGAATAACAACTATTTTACTTTTGTTTCCTCAAACTGTAAGAAGTTGATACATAGTCCTTTAAGACTTCTTATTTCTCTCCTCAATCTGCGTCTTACACAAACCACTGCAAATCTCCTTTACACACTTGTCTTCTTACTCCTCCAGGCCCACTTTTTCCTCTCAGTTCTCCATCACAAAATTAAAAAAAAATGATTCAAACAAATTCAGGACAATGGCTGTAGAATGGGAAAAGAAATAGCCTGAGGTAGCCCAAGCTAGAGTCCTTTTCAGCATCAAGGAAGAAGAAATATTGGAAGTATGCATTTACTGATAAGCCTTATCCCATTCTCTGTGTATTATTTCTAAGTAATGACCCAGCAATATTAAATGTTCAATCTAGTTAGCAGCAAACTACTTTCTGGAGGAAAATCAGCTTCATCTCTACTGATGGGTCACAGGTGACCCAGTGCTGGATGTGACTTGCTAGTGTTTGTGCATTGCCGTCAGTCCAGGGAGGCCTGTCTCAAACTACTCAAAGTCATGGTAGATTGAAACTTATCAATCCAATTGACTGCCTCATCCTCCACTTAGGAGGAGATTCTCCTTCCAGGGTTTAGAATAATGCTATCTCCCCACACATAATACCACCTTCTCATTAACAGAATAGCTCATAATAAAAATGTAACTTAGTGAGCAGAGAATAAAAGCAATTGGAAATACATATGATCTCAAGCAAAGTTTCATCTGTATGCTAGAGGCGGGGCTGTGGGTGAAGAATCACTACCCCCATGGCACCCTGCAGTGACTGAGCATCTGTATCTCCCAGTTCCCCATCTCCAGACTTCCCAGCTGTAGGGCCCTTTTCCATTTGTCCAGACTGAACTGTCTTCTGTTCATTCAACTCTTTCTCCATAGAAAGTACAACACAGTTGGGTTCCAATTACTAAATTAAAATCACATTCTAGAACTGCCTGCTTGAAATTACACCCAGGTGACCTTAACTGGAGTTTTGTGTGTTCCCAAACACTTCAGGAACATATTTACAGATAGTCTCCAGACTTACTCCCACAGATGGCAAACCTTATTTCCCCTATTTCCAATTTAGGAGGAAGCATCTCATTGCTGTCTTAATTGTATTGCTGTCACTCAACAGAAAAATAAAAACCTATCAGTATCTCCCAGGAATGTTGGAGCCCTCCTTCTTCTGCCTTTTGTCTTCTGTCTTCTCTCGCTCTCTCTCTCTCTCTCCCCCTCTCTGAAGTGTACCTTCTCTAGCTATCCAAAAGTCAGAAAGTGTAAAAATAAGAGTTTTTCATGTTAAAGTATAAGAGTCCTAAGCCAAAGCAGAGATTAGTTAAAATATTTGGAGGTTGGTAACATCTCATTCGAATACTGGTAGGAGCTTCACATTAGATGGTTTTTCATAGATTTTTCTCTTTATTTTTTCATAAACTTTTAATTTTAGCCAAAAATTTTGCAAATTTTACTTTGATACAGCCCAAGTAGAACTTATATTCCTCAATTCACATAGCTGCTTCCATGGATTGATTTGTTTTGTGTTCTGATATAATTCCAACTGCTAATTTACCTTAATCTCCTCTAGTGTGTCAGTCTGCCATTTGGGAACACTGAGGAAGGGGTGTGACTGTGTTAGAACACAGTGCCTGGCATGCAGTTGATGTGATGATTCAACATGGCAGGGTAGACATTGGCTTCCTGTGCTCTCTGTCTAGACATTTCTCCTGCCAGTCTTCTCCAGACCTCACTGTCCTCTCCTCCTGTTTAGAAGGAACACAGAACAATCATTCAATTTGATGATGCCCAGGCAGAGCGAACAATAATTCACCAGGATAGAGAAGGGTTGAGGTAGAGATGGGTAGTAGACGCATTTAAGACTGGCAAGAGAAGAAGAAAGGGGATATAAGACATTGTCAATTCCATTTTCTGGCCCTTCTATGCCTCCTAGTTCTTAAGGTATCCATAGCAAATTTCTTTTATGCTTCTGACATCATTGTCATTTGGAGTTTTGGGCTCTGGATGGAAATCTGGAAAAGCTATTCAGAAGTTAGCTCTTCCTTTAGCACTCCCACATACAGGCAGAGAAACCCATACACAGACACAACAGGCACACCCACCAAGAAGCCACATGTGTACCTACGAACACATGGACAGACAGACAATGAAAATGCTCAGTGGTAGCCAGAACCGCTGCAGCCACACATGCCTTCTGCAGCAGACAGAACATGTGCTTACATCCTCACTCCTACGCGGACACAAAGACCCACACACAGATGCCACCACCACACCCACAGCCCGCCCTTACTCAGCTGTGACTTTGCTCCCGCATGCCCCATTTGAATGCAAGACTGTCTCAAATTAGAATTTCTCGAGTCCGTCTTGGCTTGACTAATTGAACTTCTCTCTGTGCAGCCTCATGAAAATTCACCTTCTGAATTCTTCCAAATAACAGAATGGAAAGGAAATAAAGTACAACTCACGAGCAAGCTAGGGGAATGGAGATTTGGAAAGCTAAGTGGGAAGGTGGTCAGGGCTGGTAGGGTCCCGCTCTTGCTGGCTTTTTCAGTGGATGGATACCTGAGTGGTCCTGAAATGGTAACGATACAGTAATTACTAAGGAGATGACCACTGATGCTAAGTGAAGAAGAAAATATGATGTACTATGGAAAGAAAATGAACTTTAGAACCAAACAGACTTGGACCTAAATCTGGCAATGTCATTTAGTAACTGTAATCTTGGGCAAGTTATTTAATATCTGAGTATCAGTTTACTCAACAATAAAATCTACATTGCAATATTTTTGAGAGGGTTAAGTGTAATGATATATGTAAAGTGGCTATTACATTGTTTGGCTTCATAAACATGTGTTTTATTTTTGTTACTTTTGTTCCTAAAGTATCCTATGAGCTCTCCAGGCAAAAGACAATGGTTTTGGCTTTCAGATTCTCTAAGGCAAGTTAGAAAAGCTACATGCTCACTCTTCCCTCAAGAATAGAGTGACATTGGTAAGCAATATTTGGTAAGGGAATAAACAAATGAGTGAAAAAATGGATGATTGAATGAATAGCATAACTACCTTTTACCTACTGTTCTTGGAATCACCAGTATTTAATAATGAACCTTGCACATAGTCCTAGTGCTAAAGGTTTCTCAGTTTAATGGGAGAAACAACTAGAAAAAAAATTCTAATGAAGAGAGGTATTGCAAGTTTTTATTAGAGCAGAGGAAAAGAATAACTCTACTGAGAGACAAGGGATGTTCCAAGAAAGCTCTTCAAAGCAGTGATATGTCTTCTCAGTCTTAAAGGATAAACGAGAGTTTATTGAACAGCAAAAACTAATAAAGCCACTCCAAGAAGAAGAGAGATCATGAGTACATTTTATGGCCTGGCCATAGAAGTTACATAAGGTCTCCTCTGCTTCCCTGGTCGAGGTAATCACAAGGGTCCACCCTGGTTCAGGAAGGGAACAGAGACCCTCAGCTCTGGATGAGAGGATTTATAATGTCACATCACAAGATCACAATGAGACATACTGTGGTAGTCATCATAGGAAAGTATAATCTGCAACAAAAACATATAAAGAAAAGTAAGTTTGAGTCCTGTTTTTAATGTGTTGAGCTTCAAATACCTGCAGGACACCCAGATGAAGAAGATAAATGGGAAATAATAAACTTGGTTTGGGAGTTCAGGATTTGTCAGAATTTATGTGGTGATGGAAGTCATGGGAGTTCTGTTATGGTTATCCAGGAAAAAGGAAGAAAAGGGAAAAGGGAAAGGAAGAAGAGGAGAGGGGTGGGAAGGGGAGGGGTGATGAGCAGTGAGGAGGGGAGGGGAGTGCAGTAAGTTTCATAGGGCTACAGGAACCAAGTACCCACACGCTGGACAACAAAAAGTGTTGTCTCACAGTTCTGGAGGCTAGAAGTCTGAAATCAAAGTGTTGGCAGGGCCATGATCCATCTGAACCCTCTTATAGAGGAGTCTTCCCTTGCCTCTTCTAGTTTCCAGTGGCTCCTTGGCTTGTGGCAGCATCACTTCGATCCCTGCCTCTGTCTTCCAGTGGCTGCCTTTCCCCTAAATATGCAGCATTTAAATTTCCTTTTCTTACGTGAACACCAGTCATATTGGACTCAGAGCCAACCCTACTTCACTGCAACCTTATATTAACTTAGCTAATTACATCTGCAATGACCTTATTTGCAAATAAGGTCATATTCTATGATATTAGAGGATCAAGACTTTAACAAATCTTTTTGGAAGGGACCCAGTTCAACCCATGTAGGGAAGAAGGCAAGGGAAAAGTAGAGGATGACAGAACCAGAAGCTCAGGGAAGTCACAATGTAAGGGTGAGGAAGAGGAAGAGGAGGGAAATGAGAAGGAATAATCAGAGAGGAATATGTGGCACAAAGATTTGGGGATGAAGAAAAGAAATATGTGATCCAAAAGTATTCAATTAACAAAAGGCTGAACCCTCTGCATTTGAGTCATGAACTGGGAGGTGACTAGAAACTTTTGTGGGACCAGACTTAGGAAGAGTGGTGGGCAGGAGCTCATCCGCCGGATGCTAAGGAAGATGGGGCAGTGGGAGCTGTCAGTCTACATCATAGGGCTGCAGAAATTCCAGAAAATCTCCTCCAGAACTTTGCCCAAACTAGCTCTAGTAACCTCTTCTTCCAATTAGCTCAGTTCCACACAAGGAACTAAAAGTAAAACTTGCAAGTGAGAGGAAGAGAAAAATCATGGGGAGCAAGCCGGGACTACCATTTTAGGAACTGTCTTGTGGTTGTCCCTGAAGTGGAAAATCAGCTCTCCAGCATGATCTGGGCCAGGACAGCTGCTTAATAGGGAGCACCCAGCAGCCCTTCACAGGGGTGAGAGCTGCAGATGCAGGGACAGGACACTGCAAAGAGAAAATGAGTGATTAACTTAAGGGGTAATATCAAAGGTTTGAAGAATGGAGAAAGGATGCAAATGCCAGGAGAAAAAGGATGTGGCTAGGGCTAGGCTTAATTGTTTATTTCCTTGATGCCTAAAGAGTCTCCAAGGAGAGAGGCAGTTCTGGGCAACTTCCTTTAAAACTGTAGCTTCTACAAGTGAGAGCCTGGGAGAACAGACTTCTTCCCTAACACTCTTTAAAGACTCATCCCATCCCCCAGACCCAGACCCCCTGACTCTCTCATTCTTCTCAAGTCTTCTGTTCCTTGTACATTCTACTCTTATAGTTTCTGCCCTCTTCTATTAAATACTTCTGGCTCTTGCTTTTCTCTTACCTCTTTTCTCCACCCATAGTTGGCCTAATCACATGCAGATGACTATAGGGGCAATTTGTCCTCCTCCCTCTCTGGAGCTTCTGTTCCATCCATAAAATCCAGGTCAGTAGTTTACATGCTTTGTTCACATTTTCTGAATCTCAATGACAGAAAAATGGAAAGACAACACTTGTGTGGTTCCCCCAGGAGATGGGGATATGCACACACCTGAAATCCAGGCTGTGAATTGATAGAAATAGCAAAATTTGAACTAGAGCTTTACAAGCTGAATATGGTCAGTGCAATGGTTTCCAATTTGTTCCCAAGGGGCAACTGATCCCTTCTTACAATGGGCGAGAATTTTGGCTTTAGATTCTCTCAGAGGGAGTTTTGTTCTTTTTATTTATTTATTTTTTTAATATTTTATGTCTTTACTTGACAGGGAGAGAGAGAGAGAGAGAGAGAGAGAGAGAGAGAGAGAATAAGCAGGGGGAGTGGCAGAGAGAGGGAGAGGGAGAAGCAGGCTTCCAACCGAGGAGAGCAGGGAGTCCAAACTGGGCTCAATCCCAGAACTCTGTGATCATGACCTTAGTTGAAGGCAGATGCTTAAATGACTGAGCTACCCAGAGGAGTTTTGTTTTATTTGGTTGAGTGCCCAAGGGTAGTAGTGATCTACCTCCTAATTTGTTAGCTTACTGGGAGAATAGAGTAAAGGAAAGTGGCAAATCCATTTATCCCAAAGTGTTTGGGATGATAAAGGGACAGTATCTTTACATACTCAGATAAAGGACTGAATACGAAATGTATTAAAAATGTGGCTCAGCACAAGTTAACAAGTAATATAACTATTCTCATATGAAATATACTGAATATTACTTGGGAGGCAGCTGAGTGTAGTGGGCAAAAGAGCATAATCTAGAGCCTGATTATGGTTCAGATTTGCTTTGCTGGAGCAAATTAGTCAATGTCTGGGGATGACCATGGTACCAAATCCACAGAGTTAGTGAGAAGACTAAATGAGTTAATATAGACAAAGATCATGGAACAGTACCTGGCACATAGTAACACTAGATAAATATTACTCATTATTATTTAAATTAACAATTAATCAAATACCTAAAACTGTCATAGTGCTATTTTAAAATTCTAGCCTCCAATAATATAGCATGGTCTATTTTATACAGCACATGGTATAATAGAACATTTTTAATTTGTCAGTTTTATTTTAAGTCATTTTTCTTACAAACATTTTAAATGTTTAAAATCTACAATAGGGTTTTTTAAAATGCAGCTTTTTGTGAATGCTGTTTGTTCTTTACTCAAATATCCAAAAATATAAACAATATATTTTGTTTTTATAAAAGGAAGTAAAATGAGGTTAAAATTGAAAATTAAAAGCAGATTTCTTTTTAAACTTGGCTTCTGATAAATACACAAGCTATTGTTTTCCACAATAAAATATAGCCAATGTCTTGGAAAGAATGCTATCCTGAGTATCAGATTTAATTAATGAAATTTAAAATCTCGATTCCTAACCTCTCCCATGTTTAAAGTATGACTTCAAAGAAACTGACAACCTGTCCCTGCTTTCACTTTGAAAATATCCAGATGACACTGAACCAGCTAACTTTGGGTACAGTAACATGTATCTTCTTACCATCACCTTTAAATGCTCTACTTGCCTACACACCCACCCCTCCCACACACACACATGGACAGAGCCAACTTCCCCTTAGTTTCATCAGCCACAATTGGGTCACCACTTATAATTGCAAAAGAGTCTGGGAAAATGAGAAGAACAAATTACTTAGGATCATCTTAGATCAAACATGATTCACACCTGGGCCTAGGCATTGCAACCCTGGATAAAATTAGGGCTATGTCTAGAGAAAATTTAAACTTTGGAAAAATTGATCAGAAAAACAAGAAGAATAAGAATACTGCCTTTGATTCCAAAGATACTCAAGTGGTCTGAAGATTATAAAAGGCAAAGTAACTGACATTTATATGTAAAATCAATACTGACATTTACATAATACAATTATTGGCTTTGAAATAAAAGTAAAACAAATCTAACGATCAAAAGAAAATTAGAGCTGGGGGTCCCTGGGTGGCTCTTTCAGTTAGGCATCTGCCTCTTGGTTTCAGCTCAGGTCATGATCTCAGGGTCCTGGGATCAAGTCTTGAGTTGGGCTAGCTCAGAGTCTACTTGAGATTCTCTCTCTCCCTCCGCTCCCCCCTCCACCCTGTGCTCTCTCTCTCTCTCTCTCTCTCTCTCTCTCTCTTCCTCTCTAAAATGAATAAATAAATCTTTAAAGAGAAAAGAAAGTTAGGGCTGTGTTACCAAGGAAAAAGAAAATAGAGCTATTAGGCAGGTAACCAACAATGTCTGTCAACTTAGGACTTATTGAGATCCTATATGTAGAAGGCACAGACATAGCCACTTTACATGCATTATGTCATCTAATCTTCACAACATTGTAACATAGTCATTTGTAAATGCTGGTTCTCTGTTTCATGTAGATAGGGCCTCACTGAAGTTCTAAGTATCTCACCCAAGGTCAAACAGCTAGTAAGTGGCAGGCTGGAATTTGAGCTCAGGTCTGATTCCAAGTTCACGTACTTTCCACAATGTCATACTGCCCATAATTTTACCATCTGTTCCTTGGCCATTCCTAATACTATCTGGCTACAACATATACCCTTAACTTCGTGCTGTCTTGATCACAAGCCTACCCACTACCAAGTCATCTGGAATCTTGATTTAGAAGATTGCACATTTTCTTTCTATATGTCAAAAGGTTGGAAATACAACAGTGAACAGAGCAAACTGTTCTTGATCTTTGAGATTCCACTCTGGTAGGGAATAAAGGCACTAAACATGCAAACGAAGATAATTCCAGGTAATGAGAGACTTGTGAAGAAAATGAAACAAGATAAATGGGATGGTAAATATATCTGCAGGCTACTTTTGATGTGATGGCTAGAATTGAACCCTGACTCCTAGAGATTAGGAGAGGATAGTCTGATCAAATGTAGGGGAAAGAGAACATCAGGCAGTGGATCTGTGGTGTGCAAAGGCTCTGAGACTGAAATGTTTTATGGTACAGAAAATTGGAGAATAATGATTGGAGAAAGACTTGATAAGAAATCTGATTTGAAAGAATCTGCATTTTTTTCAAAGTGTACTGAGAATTTTGACAGGTTTTAAATAAGCAGGGATAACACCACCTCATTTTTTTAAATCACCGTGGTAGCTATGAGAAAGCGGTTATACAAGGTACCTCAGAGGAAGTGAAGATTTCGGCAAGGTGGCTTGGCCAGAGCAGTGCTGGCAGAGATGGGGTAAAGGTGAATAGTTCAAGATAGACAAATACTGTTACAGAACTTACCTGTAAGGAATTTGTTCATTCATTCTATTTTACCTGGCTTTGCAATACTGTTGCATTTCATCACCCTCTTATGTATAAACTCTAATGAATTGTGGCTACATTTTCCTCTTAAATGCTTTTAAAATAAATGTCTTACCATGCTGACAAAATTCAACCTGATATTTAGCATTTTCTCCTACTTGAATTAACTGTATCTATAAGGCAGTCCTGGGGCAGTTAGTTCATTTAGCCTCTGAATTCAGAGCTCCCTCACCCTTCAAAAAAAATAAATAAATAAATAAATAAATAATGGCCAGTCATATCTTTTTATAGATACAGCCTGTCAGAGGTTTAGCTTTGCATAATTTGCCATGATAAATCATAAGCTACTCCATTTTTCTCTGAGTTCATGAAATTAGGATAATAGAAGTAAGATTCTCCCAGAAACTGTGTTCTGGGGTTAATCAGTGTGTTCCTAATTGAAATTATGAGTGGAGTAAGTGAGGAGAAACACATGTCACTTTTGGAAGCCTCCATCATAAATTTACTGTGGCTGAATGCTAACTCCTTCTGGAAAAGCCATCTTAATTTAGTTGCAGTGGGAACTGATATTAGTGCTAGTGTTCCTTCGAGAGACATTTAGATGACTATAACCCAGCTTATCCCATTCTGCTCTTTTGGTATCTAAGCCCTTTCAACAATAGCCAGTCATCCTCAGGATATGCTTTGTGCATCAAGTTTAACCTTCTTAAATTATGATGGAAGGGAGATATGTAGCACCGGAAGGAGTTCTTTGTCAATAATTTAATTATTTCACTTTCATTAATTTGGGAAGAGATGGCTTTATCCGCAAGTCCCAAGAGGAAACTGGGGTCTGGCTGTTGTATGCAGAATCAAACAATAGATGAAACTGACCTGGGTGGCTGAGGCCAGAAGTACTCCACGCAGGACATCCTGGGCTCTTGAATCTTTACAGCCTGAAAGATTCTACTTTTAAGACTTTCAAGGGGTAGGCCTTCACTTGGCGATCTTCAGAGGCTTGAAAACAGGTCTCCAGGTGATCAACACAGAGAGTTAATGTTTCCAGTCACAAGATCCAGTTCAAGTGTTCTTGTACAACCAAAGAAAAGAAATCAGAAGATATTTAATGCATTTTAAATCCAGGTAATTTAAGCATAATAAAAACACATGCCAATTCCTTGACTTCCTGACCTGATATGCCAGAATATGGTTGTAAAGACTGATCGAAACTACAGGACCAATGAACCAGAATGACTTGGTGCAATGGCAAAGTTTTCATAGGTCCTCTATTTCTGAGTTAGTCTCAGCAGCCAAAACTGATTTATAAAATGTTGGGGGAAATGGGTTTTTTATTCCATTCTTTAGCCTCCAAATAAATAATAGACATCTTTTGGTTATTAGGGATTGCTGGCCAATACTTGGTTTATCTACCTTACATCCTGTTAATGAAACAAAAAAAAAGGTTAAGAGAGCTGCTATTAGTTATCCATAAATTTTTTAAAAATTCATTAGAAACAAAGAAAGGGAGGCAGAGACATAGGCAGAGGGAGAAGCAGGCTCCCTACAGGGAACCTGATGTGGGACTCCATCCCAGGACCCTGGGATCATGCCCTGGGCCGAAGGCAGATGCTCAGCCACTGAGCCACCCAGGTGCCCCATCACATGCATTTTCAGTAGCAACAGACTATGTTAGTTTCTGTTTATTATAGACTTCCCTAATCTTGTTATATGGCTTTTAGATCGTATTAGTCTGATAAATATATTTGGAGCCCTCAGAATCTCAAATAACTGTTAGGATTTCATTCCCCACCCATCTGACTATTGCTCATCTCACTCTTAATCATGCAGTTCCTCCTTCCTCCCCCACACAGCAATGCTGCTTATGTACTTTGTCGATCAGAAGGCAATAATACTTGTAATACAACCATGTGACTTTCCCTTTCTGGCAAGCCAAACAAATCACTGCATATTTCTGTACTTCCCTCTCCTTTTATCAGTGGTCGGGGGGTAATCATCCTGACCGCCTACTTTGTTTTCATGGGTTCGAAGAGGACTGACATTCATAGAACATTGTGAACAAAGAAGAAAGCTGCCTATAAGTGCCTCGAATTACTATTTTCACATGTCTTAACTGCCATAACAAGAAGGAAAATCTTCACAGTTGAGAAGGCTTTCTGAAAATTAGCCCCACTGCACCAAACCTTTGATCCTTTGGTCAAACTGTCAATCTCTTGAGAACTCTGCTTTCTTGTGAAATTTCCAGGCTGTTCCCATAACAATTGGTTGCATAAGTTCTGAGAGCCAGACCCACAAAGCTTCTCTGTGTTTTGGAAAGTTCCCTAAATAGACCTAGGTAATGATGACACTATCACAGAGAAGGGTGAGTGGTGCCGCCCTGTCCTTTCCTAGCACACTACTGGCTTTTTTCTTTCTCTCATCATCTCTTTTTTTCCCTCCTACTACCCTTCTTTCTGTATTTCCCTCTCCTATTCCCTCCTTTGTTCCGTCCCCCACAACACTTCCAGGCTTTGGGCTGGGCTCTGACATCACCAGCTTTGCTTAGGCAGGTCTGCTGCTTGACCTATGGATGGAAGATGTTTCCCCATTCAACTAAAACCCAGGTGGGACACCACACACCACATCTGGACTGGAGTTCTGATTGCCAAGTGCTCCAAGGACAATGTTTTCCCCAATATATCTGAACTTTTGGTACAGGGCTTCAAGGAAGAGCTAAAAATTGAGTTAAAAATACGTAATATGTCATGCCAGATAACTGAAAACAAATAGTTGGTTTATAGTAGGACCTCACTGGTTTTCACTTTTATGAATTATAGAGAAAAAAATCAGATTCCTTTGTTTTGAAAGCAGGGTTTATTTGCTAAAATAAATATAAATGGAATAAATATAAATTGAATAATGTATAATAAATTATCAATTTAACTTTATTTTAAATTTATAATTTACTTTGATGTAGACTCCCTTTTGATTTAATATTAAAGGACTTAAATAAAACTATGCATGCTATTCTGTATTTTATATCAGTTAGTAAGCTTATGCTTACCAGTTTTATATACAATGATGAGGTACATAAAACTGACTTTTCAAGTATTTTACTTCTTAAATATGAAATTAATAAAAAATATAAATAAATAATTATAAATTTAGGAAATGAAGAAATAGATTGAGATACAAATTGAGATAATTTGAGAGACACCTGGGTGGCTCAGCAGTTTGGCGCCTGCCTTCGGCCCAGGGCATGATCCTGGGGTCCCGGGATCATTCCCACATCGGGCTCCCTGCATGGAGCCTGCTTTTCTCTCTGCCTATGTCTCTCATGAATAAATAATAAATGTCTGTCTCTCATGAATAAATAAATAAAATCTTTAAAAAAAAGATAATTTGGGATTATTGAGACTTTTCATCTACTAAAGACTTTTGAAGTAAGTCATAAACTGATTTCAAGGAACATTTTTTTTTCTCCTGGATAATAATGTTTCCATTAAATTATTTTGTTTTATTTTTTATTTAAATTCAACTAGCCAAATGTAGTACATTTGGATACATCAGTTTCAGATGTAGTGTTCAGTAATTCATCAGTTGTGTATGACACCCAGTGCTTCTCACTTCATGTGCCCTCTCAAGGAATATTCTTAAGCCAGTGCTAAATATCACTATATAATATCAATATAAATTAACCTAGTACATTTTGTTTGGGAGGTCCCTGTATATTTTCTTCTCTCCTTTGTAAGTGATAGTCTGTGATATTTCATAATCAGCGGGACCTCCTGCATGAGCATAAATGAGGAGCAGCTACTGGGGCTGAGATTAATAGCTTCAGTTAGCTCACCAAACTTAAATAGAGCAATTTAAAAGGTGTTTACTTTTCAAAAATCAGAGAATGTTTGGCAACAGAAATCAAATGAAGTTTTTATTATAATCAAAATATAATTGGATCAAAATTCCTAAAGATTAAAATTTATCTAAAAACAAGCTCTCCCACTGTGCTTCCCCCCCACTCCAAAGAGATGTCTATAATTGTTCTATTGCTTCCTAATGCACCATCTCTTACTACTCTGGGGGGAGAAGAACCATGAACTACTTTATGAACTATATAAATCAGCTTTTTCAAATAGCTATACTCACTCTTTACAAACACAGTTTTAAGGAAACCAATTTCCAGATACTCAACTTCCATATCTACTCTTCCCTAAAAGCAATCTGCCTACATAGGTGTCTTCAAAGAGATCTTCATAGGCCTTCTCTTTCTGACTTCCCTTTGTCCATAGACTATCTCCCACTTGGCAAAAGAAAGGTATAGCTGTCTCCCACCCCTGTCAGTGCCATGCATTGTTCCCAGGTATAATAATCTCTGCAGTGTCAAAGAAACAATTTTAAATATTTGTGTCACCTCATTGATCAAAACACCATAAACTTCCACCACCCATCACACTAAGAAATGCAATTTTCATTTTTTCCAATACAATTTTTATACACACTAATTACAAAAATGATAACATATGTATATTAGTTTTGATCATTTACATATGAAAAATAACTGTAGAGGGATACCTGGGTGGCTCAGTCAGCTAAGAGTCTACCTTCAGCTCAGGTCATGATCTCAGGTTCCTGGGATCAAGGCTTACATACAGCTCCCTGCTCAGTTTAAGGAGAAAAGAGAATGATAAAAATATCTAATTATTAAAGAGATTTGTATTCCTTTAAAAATAGATGATAGTGTACATATTATTGCTATAGATATATTTAAAAAGTAGAGTAACAGTTTTACCTTAAAATTCAATTTAAATGTGCCAGAAACATTTTAGTTTTAAACTTTAAAATGTGCAAAGGGGAACCATAGTGAAAATTATCTTAAGAAGCATAAAAGAAACAAAAAAGGTCCCTGATAAGGAGAATATGCTCTGCCTTGTGAAATTTGCATTCCTAACTGAAAGAAGTCAGACAGGGAGGGTAAGCACTTGGTGACATTTTTTGTTCTTACAGGAAATATGTCTTGTCCTTTCTCTTCCCATCTGGAGGAGAAAAAAAAAGAGAAAAAATCAAGGTAGACTATTTCCCTTCTGGTCTAAGTTGAGTTTACTTTATAAAATGACAAGAAAATACAAACAGATTTTGGCTGGATAATCTATGTCAAGACCTCCCAGTATGTCCAAGTGACTGGATTAACCTTGTGTTTACTGTATGTTCAACCAAATGCCAGCAGCCAACAAAATACTACATATAGCAGCAGGGCATTAACATCTTATCTAAATGAAATCGGTTTAAAATGTGCATCACAGGGATCCCTGGGTGGCGCAGCGGTTTGGCGCCTGCCTTTGGCCCAGGGCGCGATCCTGGAGACCCGGGACCGAATCCCACATCGGGCTCCCGGTGCATGGAGCCTGCTTCTCCCTCTGCCTGTGTCTCTGCCTCTCTCTCTCTCACTGTGTGCCTATCATAAATAAAAATAAAAAAAATTTTTTTAAAAATGTGCATCACAGAGAGATTTGAATGAGAAAGGAAAACATATAGAAAGTATTTGAAAGGAGACTCAGGGAAGGAAGAAAATAAGACCATACTATGACAGTACAAAGATCCAGGAGCTGGGGCGCCTGGGTGGCTCAGTGGTTGAGCATCTGCCTTTGGTTCAGGTCATGATCCCAGGGTCTTGGGATCGAATCTTCCATCGGGCTCCCCACATAGAGCCTGCTTTTCCTTCTGCCTGTCTCTCTCTGTCTCTCTCTCTGTGTGTGTGTCTCATGAATAAACAAATAGAATCTAAAAAAAACAAACAAACAAAAAACAACAACAAAAAAAAGATCCAGGAACTGATAGGATGTGTATTATTATCTCAAGGTAGGTGTGAGTGTTGGTGTTGGGGATGCTTTGTTCCCTGCACTCTGTTTGCTATGGATTAAATGGTTGAGTCTCCCAAAATTCGTATGTTGAAGCTTTAATTCCCAGTGTGCTGTCATGTGGAGGAGGGCCTTTGGAAAGTAACTTGGTCAGGAGGTTGGAGCCTCACCATGAGATTAGTGCCCTTAGAAGAGAGACAAGAAAGATGCTGTCTTTCTCTCTCTCTCTCTCTCTCTCTCTCTCTCTCTCTCTCTCTCTCCTTCCTTCCCTCTCTCTCTCTGCTCCCCATGCAAGGATACAGCAAGAAGGCAACCAACCATTCACATACCAGGAAGAAAACTCTCACCAGAACCCAACCATGTTGGCATCCTGATCTTGGACTTCCACCCTCCAGATCTGTGAGAAATAAATGTTTGTTGTTTAAGTCACTCAGCCTATGGTATTTTGTTACAGCAGCCTGGACTGACTAAAACTTTAATCCCCCCAGGTCTCGGTACTCGAGAGAACATAGAGACCAATGAAGATGAAAGAAAAGAATCTAAGAAGAAAAGGATACAAAGAAAAAAATGATGGAACCTGGGGAACAGTGGGAAAAATCAAAATTAAAACTGTGAGAAAAAATAAAAAATAAAATAAAATAAAACTGTGAGAGCATATTATCCAGTCTCAATGGAAAGCAATTCTATCCTTCGTTGGAGAGATATAAAGCAAATTCATTTCACCTGCCTTGTCATTATTTTAACTCAGTCATTCAATACCCCCTAAAAAATCACATTGGGATACCAACAATTGAGTTTTCTGAATAAACCACCAGAACAGTTATGGATCATGTCTGATTGCATTAGCTAATTGGAAGGGTTACCAACTAAATTTCAGTGAAGAACTAGTTTTGAGCAGACTTAGCTCTTCTTAGTGCTCTTGTAAAGATAAGGGGAGAGAGTAAAACCCTATTCTTAGATTTCACCCCAGAGGATGATTTACACTGAAGTTAATGACACTTAAGCTTCTAGGTGGCTCTTCAGCTACATGGACTCTATCCAAGGCCCTGAGAGGCCACATATGTTTTTGTAAATTTTCAAAAGTAAGATATTTTAGCCTCAATCAGTCAAGACCACTGTCTCTCTACATGCTCACTTTCCTGTCCATACATTTCCATACATTCCATAATTGCAAGGTTTGCTGTCATTTCCATGTGTACAAAGCGATTGCTAGCTATGCTGGTGTAGAAATATTATCCAGACCAATGCCTGTGGCCACCTGTGCTTTCTGGCCACTATCACTGCACAAAGGTGTGGGGCCAGGGGACATATTAAAATGGGAACATGTCCTGTGGCCCCAGTGTTGGGAGTACATAAGAAATAGCAGAGATGGAAGTGCAAAACCCGTGAAGCCGGAAGCCAATCTGCAGAATATTCTGCTAGTCCTCAGTGGTGTAAACTTTCAGTTTCTCATCGATGATTTGCTTTTCATAGATGCCTCGTCAAGACACACCTTCTTCCCTGACAGAAATATAATGTATCATGTACAGTTATAACATATTGCACATTATCATTTCCATTTTGATGGGAGCTGTGAGAAACAGAATATTGGAATCATCATAATTCTTATGTCTGTAGAGCACAAACTGGAAACGGTAGTAAAAACAGCATGTCTGCATATGAAATCACGTTTATATTCATCTAACCCAAAAGTAATAAAAACAAATTTCAATCAATTGTGCTAAAGGACAGACTGAGTTACCTTTCTAATCTCTCTAGAGAAAATAATACAAAATTGTTTTAATGTGAAAAGGTAATCAAAGAGTATGCAGTCAAAAATAGAGGAAGACAACATACTGATATGTCAGTCAATTAAAAAATATTATGTTATTTTTCTGGATTTTGTGACATTTGTAGTGTCAATCAAATTTTTTAAAGTTATTTTTGGGAATCTCTTCTCTCTTTCTAAGCTCTTCAGTTTCTGTTTAAGTCCCTAAATTGTAGAATCTTCACACTTCACTAAACCCGACTTGCTCTGCCCTGAATCCATGCCTCATCAATAGACATAAGTGATCCTGTCACCTCTTGTCTCTGTTCCAAGTGACATCATGAGCTTTGCCTCCTACATATGAGAAGCGATTGCTCTAAGAATAGGTAAGAGTTATTAACATGCATTTTTTTTCTTCAACACAGTTAAACAAGGGCTCACTCTCTGGATTTCCAGATGCACTTAAAATGAAATAATAATGTTGGGCCAGTCTTGCCCTGCTTTAAATTAATCACTCCAGGAAGAGACATTAAAGCTTTCAGACCACCAGTGTGCATAACTGCTTTAGTGCCCCAGACCATACACCTTCTCTTGATTATTCAAGACACAAGGAAAGGTAAGCTCAGTAAATGAGGCTGTTTTATGATCCATTTAAATAATCTGAAAAGGAAATTAATACTTTTATTACTTTTTATAAGTGAAAAACTTCCTTAAAAATCTCTAAGAGTTCTTTATGTTACAGTGGTTAGGACTACCCAAACCAAAACATGGATCCAGAGAAATAATGGAAGCTTAGGGAAAGGATGTATGGCCACACAAATCAAAATGGAATAAACAAGAGAGGTTGGAAAGTAATTTGCAGGGGGAAAAAATCACCTCTAACAGAGCCAAGAAAATTCACCTGATTGGAAATCAGGTTGTAATTAAAAATAAAATATTTCTTAGTCTTTTTTGAATAATATGAATGTTTGCTAGAACTATTGCACTTTGGAAGGGGAATCTGGAAAATATGTGAAAACAGTTTGTGGCTCTTGGCCCACATTGGTACCTTCGGTACTCCTTATATGTGAGAAATATCCTATTAGTCAGTTTGCAAACACTCATTTCAAACTTTAAGTGCTCATAACAATCCAGTAGAAAAAAGCAAAAATTTCCTAATTGGATAGAAAATACAACTATGGTTATTTTTCTGATGTCATCTTTTACCTGTTTCTGCCTCATTCAGTTCCAGCTGTGCTGGCTTTTGCCCTATGTTTGAAATACACCTTGCACACTCCAGTCTCAAAGTCTTTGAATCAACTGTTCCCACTGCCTGGGACGCTCTCTGCCAGATTCCACATGGCTTCCTCTTGCTGTATTTAGATATTTCACTTTCTCTCAGAGCCTCTACTACATTCTTCTTTATCTCCTTACCCTATTTCATTTTTCTTCTGAGCATGTCACAGATTTTCCACTCGCACTAAGTGTCCTCAAAAGCTTATAAATATTTGGAGATGAAACTTTATTAGAGCCTTGCTGAAAAGGAACAGAGAAATTACCTTTGCTCTACAAGCATGTCACATAAATGCTGGTTTCTAATCTGAGGCCTGGATCTATCTTACATGAGAGATTTTCAAACAGAACTCACAACTCGATTTTAACTAGGTATACCTTGTCAAATTCTTCTGTTAGCTGGACATTATCCCAATAACTTATTTCCTTTTACAGTGGCATTTAGACCAGTCAGGTTCCTAATAGGTACCAGTGGACATATTCAAGCTAAGAAAACTCTAGGAATGTTAAGTAAGGTACTCTTTACATGGGATATTAATTTCTTATGGCTGCTGTACAACAGACTAGGTGGCTTAAACAGAAGAAATTTATTGCCTCACCGTTCAGAAGGCCAAATGTCTAAGATCAAGATTTCAGCAGGGTTGGTTCCTTTGGAGGCCTGTGAAGGAGAATTTGTTCCTGCCTTCTCTCCTTGCTTCTGATGGTTTCTGGTACTCTTTGACATCCCTTGACTTGTAGATGCATCACCTTCAATCTCCACCTTCACTTTTACATGGCATTCTTCTTGCATGTATGTCTCTGTGTCCAAGTTCCTCTTTTTTTTTTTCCTAAAAACACAGTGATACTGGATTAAGGTCCATCCTAACAACTTTATGGTAACTTGATCATCTACAAAGATCATGTCTTCAAATAAGATCATAGTTATAGACACTGAAAGTTAGAACTGCATTGTGTTTTGAGAGGACACAGTTCAACTCATAATACACAGTACAGATGAGATGAGGTACAATTGTATTTGCAGTGTAGTTAGGACAGAACTGTTTCTACCTCTGGGCCTCAAAGAATGAAGGAAGGACCCAGATACTAGAACAGGAAGGAGGAAGTTTGTGTATAGAAGCTGCCTCAAGAAGAGCAATGAACTTTGGTTGGGCAACGTTGCCAGCTGTGGATGACCCAGAAGAGAGGGACCCCCTTTCCAATCTCCTACCAGGGTTCCTGTTAGCCCAACCCAACCAGGAGTCAATCTTTTTTCAGTAATCAACACAAATCAATGTTTTAGAAACACTTCTAACTTTTAGTATAATCTTACTGTTTTTAGTTTTGGCCTTTTGCAATTCTAAGAGAAATTTACTTGGAGGATCAGTTTACATTAGCTTGGAAGATTCTTATCTTTTTTCCTTTATTAGTGGAGAGAAAATGCAGGGCTTAAGAGGAATAGCTCAATGAATAAAGAGGTTTCTTTCATTACTTGCACTGGCTTGCTTAGAATTTTGTGTGGCGTCATGGCTCCACCATTTACTAAATAGTTAGAAATGGCATGCTTGCCAAGCATGTTTACTGTTGCATAAAATGAGGAGGGCTGGAGGTGAAGCAAGGAAGTTAGTGGTACTGTGTGTGATGTGACTTCTCCCATAACCTCTCAGATCTTCAGTAAAATCCCTAAACTAATGACATATTTGGGGAAAGCAGATTTTGTGTTTGGATGACACAAGATGAATGGAAAACAAAGTAGGGAAAACCAAGAGAAAGGAAGCCATTAGGAATTCAAAGAAACTACATAGGTATTTTTGAACCTGTCTAGGCATCAAATTGGAATCTTAAACCAAGTTGGTCTAAGTCTGCATTGGTTAGTAGGACTTCAGCTGACAGACTACTTCTAAAATTCTCCAAGGATTTTTATGCTTTAAAACTTTTTGTTCCATTATTTTAAATATAATCCCTCTAGTCAAGAACTTCAAGTCTAAATTTAAATTCTTATTTATGTAATTTCAGCTGAGAATAGTAGTTGTAGTAATAACCATAATAGCCGCCAGGGATGAGCAATGGAGTCAGACTCTCTGGGTTTGAGTCCCAGCTACACTACTTATAAACTCAGGTAAATTACTCACACTCTTGAAACTGGAGTCTTTTTATCCATAAAATGGTATTATGATGTCTACATCCACCATAAGGCAGTTGTGACGATCAAATACATTAATGTATACAAAAAACTTAACAGAGGGGATGCCTGGGTGGCTCAGCGGTTTGGCGCCTGCCTTCAGCCCAGGGCATGATCTTGGAGTCCCAGGATCTAATCCCACAACCGGCAACCTGCATGGAGCCTGTTCTCTTTCTGCCTATTTCTCTGCCTCTCTCTCTCTCTCTCTCTCTCTCTCTCTCTCTCTCTGTCTCTCATGAATAAATAAATAAAATCTCTAAATAAAAATTAACAATATCTAGCACAGAGCAAGTCCTCAATAATATTAGTTATTAATATCATTACCATATGTTGAGTATTGTGCTATTTAAATAAATCATCATATTTCATGCCCACAATAACCCTCAAAATTAGCTGTTTTAATCTTCAGTTTACAGGTAAAGAAATCAAAAATTGGAAAATTTAAATAATAAAAAAATAGCTTTTTATCCACGTCCTGCTACATTTATTGTGGGGTCAATGTGATCATGGAGAAATGAATGTTTGAATGAATGAATTTCCTCCTGTGACCTTTCATGGACCCAGAGAAGGGAAAAAAATAATTTATCTCTTAATCCTACCATTTTTTTACTGCTCACTAACACTCTCAAACTAAGGATTTGAGTGCCAATTTCATTAATGTCCTATTTTCTTTTTCTTCCAGAGAAGCAATAAAAATATTTATATGAAAGAGATGTAAACCATATTGCTTCCCAAGCTGCAACACCTTGACTTTTTTCTTTCTTGATTCTTCTACAAGCCGCCTTTGGAACATAATCTATGCCAATTGAAACTATCAAAATAAATTAAAAATACAATTTTGCAATTTCCTAACCAAACATTCTATAAAAACGTTAATAAATAACATCCGCTTTTCCCTCTCTCACTAATATAAATTTATTCTCCCAAGAAGTAATCTAATCTTCTTGGTACAGTTTTTCCTACAAGAAATCCATACTCTCTCTAGCTCATGATTTCCCTACTCATTGCCAATTTTTCTTCTTAGAATGCATCTTGTGATTCTTTAAAACTGACATTAGATGATCCAAATGATCCTAACTACAAGCACTTTCTCCATTTTGGGGCTGGGTCTGTAACTGAAGTTAGTATTAAGTCCCCTTAAACAGAGCCAGTATTTCTTGTAGATCCAGAATTACTCTGCTAAGAGTCATGGGGACATAATAATCATCAAATGTCTACACTTGCCATTTCTTACCTACTACTGCTTCTAATCTTCTGCTAGTTTTGTAAATAATCCTTTACTATTTTGTTGTTCAAATTCTTCTTTTCATTTGATAATGAGAAGCAAGCCTATGGAGGTATGTCCATCAATCCTCAAAGTACACTGGCCCAGCTCTAGACCATTCTGTCCTTTTCCACTAACTAGTCTGCTCCATATTATTAAGAGGTAATATGTACAGAATAGACTAGAGGGCATGGGAACTAAAAGAGCTAAGCAAAGATTTGAATCTTATCTATTACTATGTATCATTTAGTAAAAGATAAACTTCTTCAAAATTCAGTTTATTCAACTTTCAGTGGTAGTACAGTCTCCTCTTTTGTAGACATCATGGGCAACTGAAGAGCTTTAACTTCTTTACATAAAAGTGACTATCAATGTCTCCCAGGTGAAGGGCCTCTTATTTGGCCTTATTGCCTACTTGTGATATTTAACACTAGTGGCCCCTTGTTCTTCCTCAGATGTTTTTCTGCCTTAATTTTGCTGCCATTGTGCTTTCAGTTTTCTGCCTCTCTTTTGGATTTCTCCTCCTCCACTTTCCTCATCATGCATACTCACTAACTTTTGCACCTTTACTCACACACTCAACAAACTGGCACAGAGGAGAGGATACAGAAATGAATGGCACCATCCTTGTTCTCAGGCGACTTTTAGGCTTATAGTCAGGGATAACATGACATAAGATAAGTGGACTAATATGCTACTGGTGGCTCTGAGCTCCTTGAAGTATGGAATTATTTATCTTTCTCTCACAACTAAAGTCTTCAGAAAAAAAGGGAGGAGTTCTTGTCTAGCTGTGGTTACAATATCTCATAGCAATAATTATCTCTCCCTCTCTGACCGTTGGGTTGCTTTCACAGAATCAGAGAATTTCAGAGCCAACTCTCTTTTCATAGATAAGTCAACTGAACATAGAAGAGAGGAAGCAACTCGCCCACGGCCATAAGGTTTGTGCATAGCAAAGCTGGACCAGAACCAGACGACCGTGCTCCCACTGCTCCTGCTGTCAAGCCTTATAGCAGCTCTTTGTGGGCTGAATTTTCCATGTTAATCCATAAGTAACTTTATACTCAGTGACATAATGGTTTGGTATTTCCCTCCTGCTCCACAGAGGGGACAGCATGGCCTGCAGCTCTGAACAGGAACAAAAATTCACACTTCTCTTGACAGAACAAACAAATTCTTCAGGTTCCATGTAAGTTTGTGGAATATTCGCTCTGAAAGCCAGTGACCTCTGGCCTACAGGTTGGAGAAGTGGCTCTAAGTCCATTAAAATTCATGCTTGGAGTCTGATGGATCATAAGGGAGCTGCTGGAACAGAAATCATTCCTAAGGTCACACGGTGAGTTAACCCCCCTTGCTCCTCATCACAGTGATGACGGCTCAGATAAACAACAGTGGATTTAATGAATCCTTAGATGGAAAAGTCTATCTATGAATGGTCTCCCCCAAGGCTGCCTGACACAAGACAAAGTGTAGAAGAGCAAACATTGACAGAAACCTGATAATATTTGCCTTTCCAGTGGTAAAGATGACATGCAGATATTCTGTGACCAAGTAAGGAAATGGGAGAGATTTTTTAAAAAGCAAGGGAGAGGAGGGAAGTGGAGGAGGAAAGGAAAGGAAGGGAGGTTCCTGGAGGGGAGGGAGAGAAAAAGAAGGAGAGAGAGAGAGAGAGGGAGAGAGAGAGAGAGAGAGAGAGAGAGAGAGAGAGAGAGATTTGAGAGGAAGGAAGGATGGATAGATGAAAGGAAGGAAGGGAGGAAGAAAAGAATGAAGGGAGGAAGGAAGGAGAGAAGGAAGAAAGGAAAAAAGGAAGGAAAGAAGCAAAGGAAGGAGAAAATGACAAGAAGGAAAACTGTTTCACCAAACTGATGCCTGTCAGATAAAAGAGACTGAAGCCATAAATTCCTCGCAGCGTTTCTAATGGGATTTTAATACAGCATTTGGCCATCATCTTTTTTTCATTCCTTTAATGACATACATGCCTGAAGTGTAGCCACGGAGCCTCTGAACTCTGTATATTT
Organism: Nyctereutes procyonoides; assembly: GCF_905146905.1. Classification (NCBI taxonomy): domain Eukaryota; kingdom Metazoa; phylum Chordata; class Mammalia; order Carnivora; family Canidae; genus Nyctereutes; species Nyctereutes procyonoides. The sequence goes on from NW_026575044.1 coordinate 1,275,682, forward strand.
CTGTAATACACAAAGAAAACAGCCGTCACATCCATTTTAAGGAACTTTTAAATACATTACAGTGAGGTCTATAGGCCCTGGATCCGAAGGGAACTGCACAAAAGCCTGTCTGTACATCATCTGTGACGGGCCTGAATTCCAGCCAAGGCAAGGTTTTTTTCTTTTTTTTTAAATAATAAAATAAAATACTGTGTTTTTTTAAAAGGAACATTATATTTTTAAACTGGAAATCATTGTATTTTGTATCTTATGTGGCATCTGAAAGTGATTTAGTTGAACAATGTGGTTTCTGATTGGTATTTGAATTGGTTCCAGAACATTTTTCATAATAACCATCTTAAAGATCCCAATTATCTGATCCTCTTTCCCCCCTTCACATGGTTTCATAGGAGGTTTCCAGAGAAAAAGAGAAACCTGCAGGGGCAGACAAGCCAACTCACATCTAGCTAAACCGTGTTTGCCTGCTAGGCTCAAAGGAAAGGGCTTGCTAGTTATTCTGAGTTGTCCAGGATGCATTTATGACTCCATAAAGGAGGCCTTGGCATTACCAGAATAATTACTTACTCAAACAAGCCCATAAAACCAAAGGGTTGCCCCAACTAAAAGGCAAGCAGGGAACTTTTTCCTTTTAGTGTTAACATGTAAATCTAGTAAACTGTATTTAGATTTCTATAAAATCAGCTCTGGATGCAAAATGGATGCTTGAGTTACCAGGTGGGCAGCTGAATCAATTCCCCAGGGTTACAGAGGGGCTAAGGGAAAGCAGTCCTGTTAAATATGAAAGAGCATTCATTCGTAAAGAGGCCCAGCCTCATTTGCAATGTGCAGAGATTGTGCAGAGGCTAAGAAAACAGGTCCGGGGTCAGCTGGATCCGATCCTGTCTCTACCACTATTGAATGGTGATCCATATTCTTTGTGTCTCACCTATAGAGTAGAGATCATGTAATACCTTTTACGAGGTCATTGGAAGAAACGAATAGAATAATACATGTGAACGGCTTAGAGTAATACCTTGCATATGGTGGGACACACAATAAGTAGTAGCTCTTATTGTTAGAAGTAATAGAACCTTATTGCAATAAACAGTAGTTTTTATTATTAGATATATTAATAATGCGAATAAATATTTTTGAGCACTAAGTATTGGCACATAGTGCCCAACACTATGCTAAGCATTTCGAATATGATATTTCGTGTAATCCTCTCAAGGTAAAATTCCTATCTCAGGTGAAGATTCTGGTAAGTGGCAGAACTAGACATAGAGCCACCAGATTTACCAAATAAAACTATGGGGTACCTAGCTGACTTTGAATTCAGATAAACAAGAAGTAATTTTTTTAGACTAAGCACATCCCAAATATTGCGTGAGACGTGCATATGTATCTGGCAACCCTAACTAGAAATCAAGCTCCTGGATTTATTTTATCAAGCCCATGCTCTTTTTAATTCATACAGAGTTATATCTGGAATATAACTTATTTTTTTATTCTCTAGCATTTTTTCCCAACCAGAAGGTTCTTAGATAAGAAACAGCCCAGGAACAGTATGTGCTTACCAACTATTAAGAAAAGTGAGATGCTGAAGATGAACAAACTAAACCAGGGCAGCTGAGTATAGAACTGGTACATCAAGCCCCATGTCCTTGAGATTATGATCTTAAAGCACATTCACAATTACTGAAAGCACTTAAAAACAGTGTGGCAAAATATCATTTTAGATGAGAAAAAATATTTTTGCATCATAATTTACAGCTATAAATTGAGCTTACCATGCTTAATTTTTTCTTAATGGTATGGATTAATAATCTGATTCACTCAACTCTTTCAATGAATTTACTGATTATCTTTACATCAAGTTACCATGTAGATACTGAAGGAAGAAAAACAGACGCTGCCCCTGTTCTCACAGAATTTACACTTTAATGAAGGGAACTTAAGTGATTAAAGAAAGCACAAAAACAAATACAAAGCTGAAATCATCATAAGATCTATGAAACACAAATACATGGTGATGAGTTCATAAGAGGGGCACAGCAGTTCAGAGAAGCTTTCCATGAAATAGGAAGGTTTCCTGATTCCCTGAGCTAAGGTGGAAAGAATGAATACGATTTGACCAGACAGTGTCAAGGGAACGATTACTAACATATGCAAAGCGCCATAGAAGACAGGAACATGGCCAATATGAGGAACTGACAGACTGTGTCTTCAGCTGATGTGGAGAGGTGAGGCCTGAGCAGTGTTGGGGATAGACGGGGCAGGAAATGTAACGTATTGGTTACAGTAGACCAGTCCGCAGCAACAAATGGACCCAACCACATCATGGCTCAAGACGAAAAATATCTATTTCTCTCTCACATTAACATCCCAAGGCAATTCCAGATTAGAGGTGGTGATGGGAGATCCACTGTCAGAAATTCATGCTGGTACCTTTCTGTCATCTTCAACATGTGGCGGCTTTCAAAGTCAACATAAATATCACCATTCCAATCACCTGGAGAGTCAGGAAAATACCTATCAGAGATTCTTAGGGCCTGGGCTTGAAAACAGCACAATATCACCTTTGCTCACATCCCACTGCTAAATTCAGTCACGTGGTCACCCCCAACAGTAAGGGAGTCCGGGATTTGCAAACTAAGTCACAGGAAGAAGAGGAATGGGTATTATTAACAGCTTGCAGTGTCTCCCATAAGCAGGTAGAGCCAGATGACACAGAATTTTAGTTTTATCTCAAGACCAGTGAAAATCTGTTGGGGGGGGGGGATGTAAGTATAAGGGAGTGAGGTGATCTGATGTATATTTTGAAGAGAGGACTCCGGCAACAAATTGGAGAACAGATTAGAAAGGTACCAGAATGGTTGTAGGGAAATCATATATTTGAGGAAGATATTCTAGCACACTAGGCCAGAAATCGTAGCAGCATGGCACAGAGAAGTTGTTGGTGCTGGAAATAGGGAATGGTGGATGGATGCATTAGCACCTGGTGACCAAGCAGTGGCCAGAGAATGACAAGCAAATATATAATAAGCCTATTTTCTTTGTTAAACTGTTTTCTACTTCCTGTAATCCCCCCACTCCCGCCGCCCCGCTATCCTTTTGTACCACTAAGGTTCCTCAATCAGCATCAGTAACAATGAAGATATAAGAATTATCATAAAGAATTCCTCAAATTTGGAAAAAGCTATCAAAAGGGCTTTAAAGAACCTCTACACAGAGTCCCTAGGGTGTGAATTGGTTCTGCACAGCCCACAGCTTTTTTTTTTTTTATACCAGGCCTGTAAAATGAAGTTAAAAGTGTTTCTTTTTTTTAAAGATTTTATTTATTTGAGAGGGAGAGAGTGCACACAAGCCGGGGGGTGTGGGGGTACAGAGGGAGTAGCAGGCTCCCAACTAAACGGGGAACCCACTTGGGGCTTAATCCCAGGACCCCAGGATCATGACCTGAGTCAAAGGCAGAAACAACCAACTGAGCCACCCAGGTGCCCCTAAAAATGTTTTTTTTAAAAAACAGAACACCGAAATGAGTATAAGACAGGAATCAGAGAAAAATAGGGCTCTTGTGTCACTGTTAGATTGTTTTCTTATATATAAAATGAGAGCAGTAATATCTATACATCCTAGCCCTTGTGTTTTGGATGTTGTGAGGATGGAGAGCTGTGGAAATCGCTTGCATTGAGATGTATAGTGGTTCATATGAACAGGGCTCCCTGGTGTTTGAAGTTCTGTAATTGCTTGCTCAAACTATTTAAGGAGGCATTCATCAAAGAATTTACATGTAAAATAAAGAATTGCATGTTCAAAAGCCTGTTCATTCTTCCCTTGTTTTACTGCTACCTAATATAACAGCAAGTGAAAGTTATTTGCCTAGTATAATGAGCTAAGCAAATACAAGACATATAAGCATGTTATTCAGTGTGCCATTTAATTGAAGAATTGAGAGTTCGTTGTTTGATTTTACTGGTGTGAAAGAGGGAACTGTTAAACCTGATCTTCCTTACTTCCTTTGGTTTCTCCCTTGTCATCTAATAAGCTGAAAATAGTAGATAGGAGCAGCTGGGTGGCTCAGTGAGTCCCACTCTTGATTTCCCACAACCTCAGGTTGTGATCTCAGGATCATGGTACTGAGCCCCACGTTGGGCTCCTCACTGAGTGTGGAGCCTGCTTAAGATTCTCTCTCTCTCTCTCTCTTTTTCTCTCTCTCCCTCTCTCTCAAAAAAAATAGTAGTAGGTAACACTTATTAAATACCAAGCACCATTCTAAGTAACACATGTGTAGAAATGTGCATACCACACACATATATATCAATATGACTTATGCCCCTCACCACAATCCTATCTAGAGGATACTGTTATCACCGTATGCAGTTTTGCAGTGAGGAAACTGAGGCACTGACAGCCTAAGAAACTTGTCCAGAGTCACAAAGCAAATGAATAGCTGGGCCACAATTCGAACTTTGGCTCCTCAACTCCAGAGTCCATGCTCCTTAATCCCATACTGCTGCATCTCTGTAATGTCCTAAATGCTGGATAAAGTGCTATATTCTGCCCTTTATTAAGATTATCCTCATTCTTAGGACTGCCTGGGTGGCTCAGTTGGTTAAGCATCTGCCTTCAACTTAGGTCGTGATCCTGCAGTCCTGGGATCAAGCCCCAAGTCAGGCCCCCTGCTCAGCTGAAGTCTGCTTCTCTCTCTCCCTCTTCCCCTACCCCATCCCATCATACTCTCTCTCTCTCTCACCCACCAATAAATAAATAAAATCTTTTTTTTAAGTTCTCCTCACTCTAGTTATTGCATTATTTTCTCTAGAAGAATTTTCACTGAGAGTCATCTGACTAAATTACTCCAAGAATTACCACTTGTCCCCACAGTTATTTAAGTGAGGCTAGTAAGATAATCCCAGATGGGTGGAGGAGCTGGAAAACTCAACAAGGAACTGCAGCCAGTCAAAGTCTTGCCCAGCAAGGAGCAGGTTGCTGTCACAAAGTTGCTACATCCATGTGACAAATTCCCAGGCCCACCAATGTGCAAGGACAGGGAAGTAAGGATTCAGGCCTGCCTTTTCTAATGTCCACTATTTTGTGGGATGGTGATAGAGAAGGCAGTACTTGAACTGAATCTTGGAAGTTAAATAGATGCTCATCAAATTGACAAAGGGGTTGGGGGCTGGTGATTTCAACTGGACCAAAAAAAGAAATAACACAGAAGGGAGAGAGCAAGGGATAGCAAGACAGCGGAGAGTAGAAGCCAAGTATGAGAAGAGGCTGCCAGGAGCCAGGTCATGCAGGGCTTCATGGAATTTAGTAACCTTATTCTGTGTAGCTGTGTAGGGTTTTGAGCAGATGGATGATAAGTTTCGAATACCAGAGAAAGTATTAGGGTTAGATTATAGTTTCAGCTTTGGACTTTCTGAGCTGGAGAAAGCCAAACTGAAGGAAATCCGGTGGAAGTGTCCTGCGGAAACATGGACATAAAGCCTACAGTTTAGAAGAGAGATACGGGCAAGAGACAGATTTGGGAGGCAACACCAGTGAATTGGCAATTGAAGCCATGATAAATGAGATTTTCCAGGCAAAAATACACAAAATGACAGAGGATAGAGATTGGGACCCTGAGGTTCACATGTGAGGGTGGTGGACAGATGAAGAATGAGCCTGGGGAGAGGAAACAAGTCAGGGGAATTACATGAGCAGGGCACCTGCCAAGGAAGGAGAGAGTATTATTGAAAAGGGTGTGGGCAAAAATGTCAAATGTCTCAGAGCGGTCAAATGAGGTGAGGGCTGTAAAACCCTTCCTATTTAAATGGAGTGACAGGGCCAGCTCCTAACTGCAGGAGGTGAAAAATGGCCTTGAGGTTAGGAAATGAAACGAGACAACAGGTGGAGAGGTTTCTGAGGAAGGAGAGGCAGAGGCAGCAACTTGGCAGCCATTCCACCTTTTGCTTCTCAAGGGCCCGGTTTCTTCAAGAGGCTGAGAAGAGGTACCTGGCTACACAGCCCTCGTCTCTCTGACAGCCTCTTAGAAGAGATTAGGGTTGCAGACACCTTCCCAGTTGGAGTTTCATGTGGGATTCCAGCAATCAATTTTTAAGGTTATTTTCCAAATCCTAAATCCCTATGACATGATCCACTGGGCCCTACTTTGAGACTCAGTTACCTACTACCTAATAGGCATGTGTGACTGCCTCAGAATGCAGGGTTTTGGGTGTGCCAGAAGCACGCTGTCTGAACCGAGTCTTCCTGTTATTATAAAACCCAGGTAATTTCACAGGCTGAAGGGAATTTTCACTGATTAGTTTTGCTTTCCTCTAGGGTTTATTAGTAAGTTTGGTTCATAATGATCAGGCAACCTCAGGGGTATGACTTAAGACAAAACTATTTGAAGGAACCCAGCTCTATAGAGATTTCCCTGATTGCCTTTCCTCATGTTTAAAATGTCATGGTTTGTTATCTTGGCCCCCCTGCCCCGCCTTGTGTCATCTTGGAAATGTCGGTTAACTTTGCAGGATGGCCTCATCTGTCTACAAAGGGGACTGGATAAGATGCTCAATAAAACCATATTATTCTACACCAGGGGTCAGCAAACCTTTTCTATAAAAAGCCAGATAATAAACACTTTTGGCTGAGCAGGCCATGTGGGCTCTGTTGCAACCACTCAGCTCTGCTGTCATAACACTAAAGCAGCCACAGACAATATATAAACAAATGAACATGGCTGTGTTCTGATAAAACTTCATTTACAAAAACAAACAGTGGGCCAGATTTGGTCTTCAGGCTGTAGACCTGTTCTAATCTTTAAAATTAAGTCCTCAATTTCCTAAGCTGGAGCTCATAGATTCACCTATTAAAACATCCATATCCAGAAAAGGCAAATTATTCAGCTACTATCAGCTTTTATGTGGAGGGAATCACAAAATGTAACTCACCCACTGCAAATGAGAAAAAGCAGAGAAATATAAGGTTTAGTATTTCACTGGTAAACAGTCTGGTCTTCCTCAAAAGGTAAGTGAGAAAAATATACTAACAATCCAGTAAAACTGACATATCGGTTTAATCCAATAATTTAAACAGTCTATTTGAGAAGTATTTAACATCTTTTTGTTGCTGTTAAAAATTCCCAATATCGGGATCCCTGGGTGGCACAATGGTTTAGCGCCTGCCTTTGGCCCAGGGCGCGATCCTGGAGACCCGGGATCGAATCCCACGTTGGGCTCCCGGTGCATGGAGCCTGCTTCTCCCTCTGCCTGTGTCTCTGCTTCTCTCTCTCTCTCTCTCTCTCTCTCTCTCTGACTATCATAAATAAATAAAAATTAAAAAAAAATTCCCAATATCTGTAAAAGCCTTTCTTCCCCCTACATAATGACAGTCATGAGTGAGGAGGTCAAAGAAGAGGAAGATGATTTGTGGGTCCCTAAGGGCCATAGGGAAGAGCAGGGTCTCCAGAAGCAATGCCCCCTCCTTCCAGCTCTGGGATACTGTCCCTGTCCACAAGCCGGTACATGCCCTGCTGGCTTTCAACAACTAAAGTCTACGGTCACTGTAACTTGCCATCCAGTGGGTCCTGGCTTGGGCTTTCTGGCCTCCATAGTGACCCTTGGCTGACTCTGCCTCACCTCCACTCCTGCTGGTGTTAGACAGCCCTCTGAGGTCTGGCCATAGCTATCATTCATTAGGCCCCAGTTGGATAAGTGTACCTTGCAACTTTCACCATGGAACCACCGCAACCCCCTCCCCCAATACTGTGACACCTCTGCCAAGTTTCAAAGCCAGATGCTCAGCTTTCTGAAGTCTGTATGCAGACATGGCTCAGGAAAAGCTCAACCTCAGACCCTTTCTCTGCCTGAGTTTGCTGCGTGACCGGGTGGGTGTGACTGTGACCAGCTTGGTTTAAGGCAGTCACTAAGCTGGTCTCTGCTCCAGTCCCAACATGTTTCTTTGAGTTCTCTTCACTTTACCCAAGCAGAGAGGAAGTGAAAGATACCTGACCACTTCACTGCCTTACTCTCTACCTTAATCTCCTTACAATCTCTGGAGCCAAAGGAAGATTGGCTTTTTTGTTTACTGCTCATTTATTCCGCACCCCCCACCCCCCACCCCCGCTGCCAAGGAGCTGCCTCCACCTCAAGGTGGAGAAGCTGTCTTATTAATGCTGGAAGAGAAGTCTCAGAGCACAGCCCTTCAGGCTGAGTTGTTCTTATGCTAAAGGCAGCAATGAAGGGATTTGGGGAATCACACTTTCCTTTTAATGCCTGCTTGGTTCTCCAGACTGTTGTTCTAAATCTATTTTGTATCTTAGAAGCTGTTTCCTATCTTTCTTCCTTGAATTCCTTATGCAACAAATCATAATCTTGCCCTAGGTGAATGGATGGATGAGTGCATTTGGAGCACTGGGGTAAAGAACTACCTTTAAGAGGTCAAGTAAGGAGTGCATATTTTCAAAGCAATATGTCTTTACAATCAATTTCTTAATTTATTCAATAGCTTTTTATTTTTCATTAAGACAGCTGAATAAGGGGAAGCTCCTGAGAGAAATAATCTCAGGACAGATTGGTGTTAATGCAGAAGAACAGGGAGATACAGCTAGCACTACATCAAGAGTATTTCTCTGAGCTCAGAGTTCAGGGCTCAACATGTGGCCATGCGGCAGAGGGAGGAGAAGGAAGGTTGTAGAAATGCATCATGATATGTACAGGATTAACATGACTCAGTATCACAATGGGAGAAAAAGACCTGAAGCATAAAACAGTCTACGATCCAGTAAAAAGGTTTGGAGAGAAACTTCTCTCATGAAGGAACAAGCTAGAGCAATGGTTTTACATTATCTGAGCACTAGAACTTCAAGAGTCCGTCCTTTTGGTAAAATGGTGTCAGAGACATAGAACCTTGTTCAGAAACAGGGCAAGTTTATTTAGTTGATTGTCTGTATGTGGTTCCCTTGATTATGGGACCAGATTCAAAATTCAGGAGGTACTAATGGTAAAGGATCCAATAGAATACCCCAGGGAGAACTAAAGAGAATAGCTTAAGAGAATCATACATAAAAATACTTAGTAACTGAATAGAAAGTTTATATTTTATTTAAAAAAGATAATTGCTTACAGTTAGAAACTTATACCTTCAATTTAAATGCCATCCTGCTACCTATAAAGCCATAGAAAACCCATAGGTAATTTACTCTTGACTTTGAAGTGCATTGTGTAATTTTAGAATTTTATTTTTTTCATAATTATGTCATCCCAAGGCTGACATCAGCATTTCTTGAGCATGCACTGACTAGTAAAGAGATGGAAGAAGTGAAAAACAATCCAATCTAGCATTAAAATGCTCTTCAGAGTGTGGAATATGTGCTTCATTTATTGACTACACATAGGAGTCACAAAACAATCCCAGGCACTTGTGTATATAGAATAAAGATTGTGCTGATTCCTATCCTCAAGGAGATTAAGGTTTAATGGGAGGGAAATAAAATACATAAAATCAACATAAATACATACAGATGTGCACAGCAATTACAAGAGTGAGGTGGTCATATGGAATCAAGAGTTAGGCTGATTAGTTAGGGAATGATTAGGTAAACCATATATATATATATATATATATATATATATATATATATATAGAGAGAGAGAGAGAGAGAGAGAGAGAGAGAGAGAGAAGGGCTGCAGTAGTCAAGGTTGCTATCAATGCAGTTTCCCCACCCCAAAATTTAGTCTCATAGCATTCCTTAAATCTATACCTATAGCATGCAATCCCCAGCATTTAAGAAACTTTATTTCTAAGACTTATTTACTTCCTAATATCCAAAATAACCGCATGGATTAAGGATGTTACTAATCGTCCCAGATTGCTGTTTCTCTAATAACATGAAATTAAATCTGAAAGCTTGCTCTAGTGTGATGGCAGACGTATGTATAAAGATGCATATCAATAACTCAACTGGGGCGTTTGAGTGGCTCAGTGGTTGAGTGTCTGCCTTCGACTCTGGTTGTGATCCCAGAGTCCTGGGATTGAGTCCAGTATCAGGGTCCCTGTAGGGAGCCTGCTTCTCCCTCTGCCTATGTCTCTGCCTCTCTCTCTCTCTGTCTCTCATGAATAAATAAATAAAGTCTTAAAAAAGAAACCTCAATCTTGTCAGGTACCCACAGCTGTGGTGTGGATAGTGGAGGATATTCATTTTCTCGGTGGGTTATCTGTAGCCACAACCCAAAAAACACTTCCTTTGGCCCTGTCTCCCTTCACCAACACTATATACATTCCAGTGAGCATTTATCTGTGCCCTGGAACAGCTGCAGAGCCTAATATCCTATGACCTATTCTGCAGTCTGATATAAACAGCCTCTAATTAGCCATTCCCTGGGATCTTCCATTCTTCTACTCCAGGCTAGAGGAATCAGGAAGAAGATCTATCTGCCTGTTTGTAAGGAATGCTGAAAGCACAATTTCTAAGAAAGGAAGGAATTAAAGGCAGAAACAAGTGAGAAACCAAAGAATATTCTTTATCCAAAGGGGGAACCAGAAAAGACATCCCATTGGAGAAGAAAAGAACCAGAAATAAAAAAAACATCAATATAGCAGAGTCTAGAAAGAGCTTAGAAGGGCTCTGGAATCCTACAGGCTGTTGCAGTCATTTGCCAAAAACCCACCCAGCAGTTCTCTGGGAAGAAAAAAAAAGCCCATAGGGACTGAAAACATTGACTAATAATTCTTGAATCCATCTCCACAATATTATTCATCTCTGCCAAGGTCAAGTTTGGTCACTGCATGGCTGGAGGTCTGGGCATGCTGTTCCCAGTTTTATTTTTACAGTAGTTATGGAGCCTTTTATATTTTCAAGGGCCCTCCTGTCACTTATTACCCACCCGTCCAGACCACCCACCCACGCTCCCACACACAATAAGTCCAGACACACCCACAAATACCCAGATTCTTTAAGCCTTATGGTGATTCAAGCTACAGGAATATTGTTTGCTCCAAATGACTCCATTCTACATTCTTGGAGTTTCCCAAAATAAATCTGTTTCCTTCTCTGAGGACCGATCTGTGGATCTTTCCACTCTGCAAACATTTACAGAGCACCTACTGTGTGTAGGGCACAGATGGATTCAGGAGCTAGAGGAGGCTCACTGGGAGGTGGGAAACCGGACGTGAGCCCCATCCTGCTGAGCAGGTGGCCTTGCTTTCTGTAACCGCAGAGTGTTGGGGCAAGGGGAGGCCCTCTCTGAATGGAGACCATTTCTCCCACTCACACTTCCTCCGCCCTCCTTCTTTTTCCTTCCCCTTTAATTCATTTCTTCATTTTTTGTGTCTCTCACTCTGACCCTCCTTCCTTCTCCTTTCTCTTTTTTCTAAGAAAAAGGGGAGGTTTCTAAAACCACCTCAAAGGTTCTGTCAGACTTGGAAGCTATCGCCATGCTTTTCCTGCCTCCTTAGTAAACAACTCATGGAAGAGGCCCTATGGCCATGCAAACTCTGAAAACATAAAAGGAGATTGAAAATACTTGTCCTAACTCAGAAAAGCTGACTTTGAGAAAACTCTTTTCCTCCACATCCTAACACTGGTGCCCGCATATCAGGAAGGGCGGCCCAGCCACACTGCGCTTAGGGCTGACTGTGGTGTGGACCTACAGCCTTCCCAAGCCCCCCAGGCCCTGGGCCCTTGGGATAATTTATGAGGTGTCAGGATATTCTGGCCACAAGGTCAGAATAGAACGGTTTTTACACTTCAGCTGCCGTGAAGAGAAACAATTTAATTCTGTTTTACTCTGGCACTGTCTGTTTTCACAATGAACAGGGGATCTGAGTCTTCTCAAGATTATTTGTCTAAGCAGAGACCAAGCCTCTGCTGAGTCTTGAGAGGTCTAACTTGACTCTGGCTTCCTTCTCCTTCCTCCCCAGCTAGCTAAGGAAGGACATACTTGCCTTTCCTATTGTACCAAAATGAGATTGGAATCCATTTTAACCGGGCAATTGTTGTGTGCCATTGAATAAGCCAGATGTCTCCCATCATTCCATCCTCCTCTGTTTTAATGGGAAAGAGTGGTTCTGGCATGGATGAGGGATGAGAGAGCCCTCTCCTAAATTCAGCAGGCCTCACAGTCTCTGCCAAGTCGTGGTCTCGAGTCTGAAGCAGTGTTTCCCTTGGCCTGGAAGCACAGCCTCCTGGCTCCTCCTGAAGCTACAGAACCAAAGACATTCCGCTGAGTAGCCTGAAGGTCTGCCTGCCAACAAAACCCAATGTCTCCGCCGAGAGATCTCAGAGTAGGAGCACAGGCCTCCCTTACTGACAGAGCAGCCAAGAAGACACACACAAGGCAAGCCAGCTTCACAAGACCCCACCACCCCCCCTCTCTGAGCCAGACTGGAAAGGTCATCTGAGAATCAGAATGGGACAGATAATTGCATTACGGACAAGTCACCCAGGGTGCTTATGAAGTAGAGAGGGGTGCCTGGACTCAAGGGTCTGGAAGCAACAAGCCTTCCCATACCAATCCATGTGATCTGCTGTGTTAAACTCATCTCCTAGGATTTGGCCACATGGCAAGCTCTAGAAAGGCAGGAACAGTAACCAGATAAAATAGAATAGATTTCATCAAAGTTTAAATGTAACTAAAAGGAACAAGAGAAATCTCTACATGCTGATGGGTAATAATCTTTAAGAAACATTAAGTGGAAAAAACAAAGGTACAATACAGTGAGATAAGTAGGCTACGAAATATATTAAATATATACTTATAGGAAAACAGAAGAGGCTTGTTTTATGGTTTGTCTCCAGAAAAGAGAACTAGAAGACTCAGGGTCAGAATTCAGGTGGAGATTTTCTTCTCACTATACCTCCTTTTGTGTTTACAAAAACTTTTTAACCCACAACTCATATTACCTTTACAGAACAGTTTTCACGAAGAAAGAAAAAGTAAAAACCCAGAGAATGGCAAAGAGAAAGGAGATAGAAGAAGAAAAGCAAATGATTGAACTTTAAATTGCTTCTTTATGTTGGGCCAGCCACTTCTGCAAAAAACCACTCCCCTAAATTAGAGCACTCAATTCTTGTTGCGAAGGGTAAAGGAGCTATTTGGTAAATGACCTCTTGGAGTTCCCTGAATAGTAGTACTTAAATATGTATGGCAGAGTTCTTTACTTTCATGTGGGTGAGATTAATCCCCCAAAAAGGCCTTCAGTCAATGCATGGACTTCTCCTCCTGTAATTTCACATCCAGTAAGCTTCAGTTTCAAGCTAAATGCTGAGTCAGACTGGTTTGCTCTCCACTCTGCCCTTGTCATGGTTTCTGAAGTTCTTTCTCTATACTACTTGTCACAGTAATAATTATCCTTTGCGTTTCCAGAATGTCATTGATCCAAAGCAAGTGTGTGTATGGGAAAGAACATTGGCTCCTAGGTCGAACACCAAATGTTACAGCACCAGCTGTTTTGGGGGCAGTTTGGTAAATCTTTTATAATTTCTCTGGGCTTCAGTTTTCTTATCTGTGAAGAGAGACATTTGAATGAGGTGCAGTACCATAAAGTGCCTTAAACACTACAGGTCTCTGATTTTTTGAAAATAACAGTCATCAGGCTGTGTACAGATGGAGCCCGGGGCATATAGCAGGCCTGTCACAGATGTCTGTGGTTCCATCTGACCTTCAGGTGAATGAAAGTACTTTCGAATTTGCTTCTTCGTTAACTAGAGGTAATTGAATTGTTTTCTCAAAGATGTTGCCCACCATCAGACAAGATTCTGGAAATACATTCTGCCCTGGCATATGACAGACAAAAGAAACTACTACATTGTGAAGTAAGCTTCAAAGGTATCCTGGTATTGCCGCCAGGACTTTGGATGGCTGGCCCACCGCGGGCCACGTTGATCATCCAAGAGGCATATCTTGTCACTGAAGGCTACATCCCTGGGTAGACGAGACATGCCCCCGCACCCCACCCCCCGCAGATGAAAGCCCCTCTTCCCATTCTCCATCCCCCTTCAGGTGGTCTGGGATGTCAGAAAATACTTTCTCCACATCAGGACAAGATACTTTGGTAGAGCAGCCTAGTACCACTGTCATGGTTCACATGAACCACAGAGGCCCGAGAGATGGTGAGAAAGAAAGAATGACAGAATTGCCAAGATGGCAGCCCTCATCTGTCCACTCTACTCTAACCTCAGATGGGAAATTTAAAGAACTCAGTTACCAGCCACACTGACATGTGTCTGATTCCTTCTCCGCAAATTTCTCTTCCTCCAACACATTCTCATCCAAAATATAATTAATTGCTCCTCATTCCTTTCCTCAGATATTCCAGTTCATCAGTGCCATGTGTGAACTATTCTACTCAATCTTATAACAAGTCTTAATTGGATCTTCCTGTTAGCTGTGCTTTTGAATTTATAACCTTGCCACAACTTCAGTACACCAACATAGTGTGAAAAAATGGATTCTAAAAAAATAACAGAGAACGGAACTTAAGAACATGAACTCTGGAGCTAGAACACCTAGTTTACTTCTAACTCGTTCCTTGACAACATGGCAGCAGCCAGGCACACCGTCAGTGACTTTGGACCTGCTGCTCATTGAGGACCAGGTCCTGTTGCATTGCAAGAGGTCTGCTGATCCTTTAGAGAATTCTAACAATGAATGATTCTTGGAAAGATGTCCAGAAGGTTTGAACTAGACTAGTGAATGCTATAGCTGGTAGTAACATAATGAAATCATAGATGCCAGTGGAGGGGAAAGGAAAACTTTTGGCTGCCAAGCTTTAAGATATTTGGCTGTGGTTCTGAAATTGACCCAGGCTCATTAGCCATTGAATAAGTTAAAGGAAAACAGTTGAAGAAGCCATGACTATCAAAGGCACAGGCATTGCCAAGGAACTGTGTCTTCCTCCCAACGAAGCTGCACTGCTCCATGCTCACTGGAGACACAATCATGGTAACTGTAAACTGTAAATTGGAAAAGAATGTCAAGAAATGAGAGATAGAGGGATATTTGGGTGGTTCAGCAGTTGAGCATCTGCCTTTGGCCCAGGGCGTGATCCTGGAGTCCCAGGATGAAGTCCCATCTCAGGCTCCTTGCAGGAAGTCTACTTCTCCCTCTGCCTCTCTCTCTCTGTGTCTCTCATGAATAAAAAAATAAAAAGTAAAAAAAAAAAAAAGAAAGAAATGAGAGATAGAAAAGAAACAAGCCAATGGACTGATGTCCATTGGATCTAGTCACTTGTTTTCCCACTCTCGGGGTGGCTGCCTTAAATGTCAAAAAGCCCTTTAAACCCTAATTAAGGAGCCATGGGATACAAACAACATTCAGCCACTTATAAATTATTGCTTTAATACAGGTGATGGTTAAATGACTTAATGTAGGTACAGTGCTAAGAACAGTGCCTGACACACAGAGCACTTTATCATCATCATCATCATCATCATTTTTATTAGTAATTGTTGGGGATATTATATATCCTTTAGGACCTTTACACACTGTGCCAGATTTACCAAAAGAAGTAAAACTCCTATTTCTGAATCTTTCAGGCACTTCCAGAGCCCTTTGTCATAACGATAGTTGACTGTTTCTTCACATGCCATGCCACACGTAGAGCTTCATCCATCTTTACTGACACATGTTTACTGACTTACATACCTATCCGTCACTTGTCCATAGTCTCTCAGAAAATAAAGCGTGTCTTGCTCTTTAATTTTGAACCATTCTCCTCCACTTTCCTGTTCAAAGTTCTAGTATTTAGATTTGAATACTAACAGAATATTGAAAAGTTTGAAAGGAATAGTCAAACTGACCACAATCTTTCATGGGATTCTGGTTTCCTCAGCATCTTTTTTTCCTTGAAGCAAAATATTCCATATGGATCTGCTTTCATTTGAAAGAGATAGAGGAGGGCATTTTCCCCTGTGAAATGAATAAGCTGGTATAGCAGACATTGTTCATTATCTCCCCAACAGCCATTTCCCCTCTTACTTACTGATTAATCTCCAGATATATGTAGGTGGCAAGCAGAGGTTTTGCACTTTGGAAGATGTTTAGCCCCTTCTCTGGCCCCCTTTGCCGTTAACATCCCCTTTGCCAAGAGAGTTGGTCTATGACTCAGATCTGGCTCATAAAATATAAGAGAAAGTCTGCTGGGGGGCAGGGTGGGAGAAGCTTCTGGCAACTATTTTCTCTTTATTTTTTTAAGTTTTGTTTATTTATTTTAAAGAAAGCATGAGGGATCCCTGGGTGGCGCAGTGGTTTGGCGCCTGCCTTTGGCCCAGGGCGCGATCCTGGAGACCCGGGATCGAATCCCACATCGGGCTCCCGGTGCATGGAGCCTGCTTCTCCCTCTGCCTATATCTCTGCCTCTCTCTCTCTCTCTCTCTCTCTCTCTCTCTCTCTCTCTCTCTCTGTGACTATCATAAATAAATAAAAAAAATTAAAAAAAAATAAATAAAAAAATAAAGAGAGCATGAGCTGGGGGAGGAGCAGAGAGAAAGGGACAAACAGACTCCGCGCTGAGCTTAGAGCCCAACACCAGGCTCAATCCCAAGACCTTGAGAACATGACCTGAGCTGAAATCAAGAGTCAGACACTCAACTAATTGAGTGCACTCCTATTTTCTTTCTATAAAAAGGAAAAAAAAAGTCACAAGGAGAAAGCTTGTTTTCTTTATCTCTAAATGAGGTGAGAATGTGATGCTGTGGCAGCTGTCTTAACATAATGAGGTACAAGTCTAAGGACCAAGAGCCAACAGGCTGACAATAGGAGAGTAAAAAAAGACAAAGAATTGAACCACTGTGACATCCAGACTTCTTTTAGTAAACTGTAAAGCAATTGTAATCTGGTCTTCTGTTACTCAATAGCTGATCCTAATACAAATACACATTTCACATGGAATGTTGAGTCCCTTGCAATAGCACATTCATTCCTCCTTGAGAATCTTCTGTGAGAGCTAATAAATACTTATACATATAAAGACCTTTCTACATTTCAAATCATTGTCATGACTCTATGATTTTTATTTGTAGATATTTCTGTTAAAAATGATTTACTTATCACATAATATTATAATTATCTCATCCCAATGAAGTCCAAATTCTTACAAGTACAAAATCATTTTCTTTTTTCAAATTACACACTTTTTTAAAAAAGACTTTAGTTATTTAAGAGAGAGAGACAGAGACAGCAAGAGAGCACAACTAGGGGGAGTGACAGAGGGGAGGGAGAAGCAGGCTCCCTTCTGAATGCAGGGCTTCATCCCAGGACCCTGGGATCATGACCTGAGCCAAAGGCAGACACTTAACCAACTGAGCGACCTAGGCACCCTTCAAATTACACATTTAAATAATTATAATCTTATTTTGTTCTTTCTACCCCCTATATTTATTATCTTTCCCTAAAGAAACTTTCGTTAAAAGCATGGATTTGGAATCAAAGACCCAGAGTCACATGTAGTGGTCATGTGAATGAATGAATTACTTATTTCTTCTGATACTTAACATCCTCATATAAAAATAATATCTAGGGCTGTAACCAAGGTGAAACAAGGTGACAGAAGTAAAACACTTCCCTAAATCTTGGCACAGACTGAAAACTCAAAAAAGTTTGGAGGAAAAGAAAAGGAATGGGGATAGGGAAGAAATAGTGAAAGAAGAAATAAAGGAAAAAGAAGAGAAAAAGTAAGATATGGAGAGAAGAAAGAAAAGAAAGGAAAAGGAAAGATGAGGAACAGATGAAGAAAGGGAAAAAGAAGAAGTGGAGAAAGTACAAAATAAAAGGAGAAGGGAAAGAGAGCTAGAAGACAGAAAGGAAGAAGAGAGGAATGGGAGGGAAAGACAAGGACAGGAGGTAAGCTGATGACATGATGTCCGTTTTAACACAGAGAAGAGCTTGGAGAAACAAATTAGTGTTAAAGTTTTGAGCCCAGACAAAGCCTTGATCATCTATATCTTACAATGATGTGATGCTTTTCCCCTTGAGCTTTGGTATTTTGTATGGCTAACTCTCATGCAGTTTGAATCTAGTTACTCCAAATATCACTACAAAGAAAATTACAAAGGATTATAAATCCTGGGCAATAGTCCTAGTATTTCAAAGAAGTGGTTGATTCATCAAGATTCCAGTGCAATCAAAGAACTTGGAGAAGTCCCTGGAGTTTGTTTCCATCAATGTGAAGTATGCCTCAATTAAACAAGCAAAAAATTAAATGAGTGATTCATTGGGTTTCTTCTGTAATGGCCAGGTGTCCTCTTTCTTTAATGATGACAAGACAAGAGGAAAGAGACTTTTTTTTTTCCCTGACACAAGAGGGAGATTCTTTTAACAGTGAAGGTTGGTAAAATTCCTGTAGGTTACAAGTTAGTTTCTACAGAGAGCAGTCGGGGTAAAGTGCAGCACAAATAAAGGTAGGTAAAGGTCTAGGAAAGTCTCTAAGAGGACCTTGTAGACTTATGTTTTTGCACTGCAGTCAGTGCTTATCTGTTTTTCAAAATGGGGATTTGGGGAGGGGTCTTCCTGTCACTTCTTCAGGTTTGTTTGTATCAGTTCTCTCCTTGCCTTCTGATCTCCCACAAAGGCTGACACGGGTCCTGGATCTACAACTCTTTCTTCCTGCTATGAAAAACATGTGCAAGTTCCCATTTTGTCTGTGCTACTCACTTCACACCATTTATACTTCCAACTTTCATTGGTATGCTTTATGAGCCTGAGACTTTCTGACTTCCTGAGTGCCATAAGCCCACAAGATCCCTCTCCCTTTTCTGGCTGTATCATCATTGGCAACCGTTTCTCAGACCATCCATGGCTAGTATTGCCAGCTCTCTTCTCCCCTCTACAGGATTCCAGCTTGATCTAATGCTACCCTTCATCACCATCATCCTAACCCTCCACCCTCTGGTCCTGATGCCTTCCCTTCTGCATTTAAGCTTTCACTTGAGAATCTTGTTACCTGGCATCACAATTCCAGTAGAGTGACTTCACCCAAGAAAGGCAAAGGAAGGAAACTCTTCTGTTGGCCTGAGTTAATAATGGAGAAAGGGGAGAAGTCTAATCTTTCCAGTGCAGAAGATGTGTGCATTGTTTGTTGTGAGTAGCCCTCAGGGACGCAGAGATTTCAAGTTCAGCATTTATGTGGCACATTTTTCAATTAGACAATATACTGTATGGCATTTCCCTTCCTCCCCCTGCCCCTTCTCTTTTATTACCACATGACATCATCTCCCCAGTGTGACTGACAGAGCCCATTGGGCTCAACACTGATAAAAAACATCTGGGGGAGAAACACTGCAATTTAGAAAACAATTAAGTACATCAATTTCAATTCATTTAGTTGGCCAGAGAAAGAAAAGTTCTTTCAAAGAGGTAACTCGATCTCCAGAGGTCATGGATTAAAGGGCATACAGACCCATTTTCTCTGGGTTGTACTGCAGAGGAGTACATCTTGGTTCAGAGGTCTAAACGCAGACATAAACTCCTGTGTTGCAATTTTTTAACAAAGAGTAAACCACAGTGAGTTTCCCTAATTTTCTCATTCCTACTCATTTTAAGACATTCTTTCCTTATCCTTCGCAAATTCCCAAAAACTTAAGAGCTTCCTCGAAAGATGTGCTTTCTCTCTCAAGTGCTCACCATATGCTCATTTGTTATGAGAGCTCTGTAACTGAACCTCAGTTTACTGTTAAAGACCCCGTTTGAAGGGCTGATGGGTGTGTGTTTGTGTGTTACTGAGTTTTCCTTCCGCTTTCCTCACTAGCTCTGTGAGCACCCATGGCTCCATTGCTTTAAAGGGTTCAGAACCTTTATGAATCATGGTATAAATTTTTATGCCCAAAACTTTAAATAATTTTATTATTTTTTCCACCTTCATTGAGAAATAATTGATATACGTCACTGCACAAGTTTAAGGCATTCAGCATGGTTTGGTTTACATATATTGTGAAATGATCACCACAATAGGAACCAGCTAACATTCATCTTCTCATACAGATGCAATAAAAAGAAAAGAATGAAGAAGAGAAAAAAGGAAAAAATTTCTCCTTGTGATGATCCCATTGTAACAACTTTCCCATATAAGGTACAGCAGTGATAGCTGTAGTCATCATGTTGTACCTTACATCCTGTATTGATTTGTTTCATAACTGGAAGTTTGAACCTTTTGACCACCTCTATTCAGTTACCCATTTCCGCACTCTCCACTCTGGTAACCACAAATTTGATCTCTTTTCCTATGACTTTGTTTTTACATTCCACATACAAGTAACATAATTTCTTCCTCTGACTTATTTCACTTAGCACAATGCCCTCAAGTTCCATCCATGTTGTTGCAAATGGTCAGATTACCTTATTTTTTATGGCTGCATAATAGTCCTTTGTATTATATGGTACAACTTCTTTATCCATTTATTAATCGATGGATACTTAGATTATTTCCATGTCTTGGCTATCGTGTATTCACGATATGTAGTGATGGACATGGGGTTTTCAAGTCAGTATTTTTGTTTCCTTTGAATATATTCCTAAAAGTGGCATTGCGGGATTATATAGTAGCTCTGTTTGAGGATCTCCATACCATTTTCCTTATATATATATTTTATTAGAGTTTGATTTACCAACATATAGTATAACACCCAGTGCTCATTCTGTCAAGTGCCCCCCTCAGTGCCCATCACCCAGTCACCCCATCCCCCCCGCCACCTCCCCTTCCACTACCTTGTTCATTTCCCAGAGTTAGGAGTCTCTCATGTTTTGTCACCCTCTCTAATTTTTCCCACTCATTTTCTTTCCTTCCCCTATAATCCCTTTCACTATTTTTTATATTCCCTGTATGAGTGAAACCATATAATGATTGTCCTTCTCCAACTGACTTACTTCACTCAGTATAATACCCTCATGTTCCATCCACGTTGAAGCAAATGGTGGGTGTTCATCATTTCTAATGGCTGAGTAATATTCCATTGTATACATAGACCACATCTTCTTTATCCATTCATCTTTTGAAGGACACCAAGACTCCTTCCACAGTTTGGCTATTGTGGACATTGCTGCTATGAATATTGGGGTATAGGTGTCTCGGTCTTTCACTGCATCTGTATCTTTGGGGTAAATCCCCAGTAGTACAATTGCTGGGTTATAGGGTAGCTCTATTTTTAACTCTTTGAGGAACCTCCACACAGTTTTCCAGAGTGGCTGTACCAGTTCACATTCCCACCAACAGTGCAAGAGGGTTCCCCTTTCTCTACATCCTCTCCAACATTTGTGGTTTCCCGTCTTGTTTTCACCATTCTCATTGGTGTGAGGTGGTATCTCATTGTGGTTTTGATTTGTATTTCCCTGATGGCAAGTGATGCGGAGCATTTTCTCGTGTGCTTGTTGGCCACGTGTATGTCTTCTTTGGTGAAACTTTTGTTCATGTCTTTTGCCCGTTTCATGATTGGATTGTTTGTTTCTTGAGTGTTGAGTTTAATAAGTTCTTTATAGATCTTGGGTACTAGCCCTGTATCTTATATGTCATTTGCAAATATCTTCTCCCATTCTGTAGGCTGTCTTTTAGTTTTGCTGACTTTTTCTTTGCTGTGCAGAAGCTTTTTATCTTGATTAATTCCCAATAGTTCATTTTTGCTTTTATTTCCCTTGCCTTCATAGAGGTATCTTGCAAGAAGTTGCTGTGGCCAAGTTCAAAAAAGGGTGTTGCCTGTGATAGAGAACCCAGAAATGGGCCCTCAAATCTATGGTCAACTAATTTTTGACAAAGGAGGAAAGACTCCACGGAAAAAAGGACAGTCTTTTCAACAAATGGTGCTGGGAAAGTTGGACAGTTAGATACAGAAAAATGAAACTAGACCATTCTCTTACACCATATTCACAGAGGAACTCAAAATGGATGAAAGATCTAAATGTGAGACAAGTATCAATCAAAATCCTAGAGGAGAACACAGGCAACACCATACCATTTTCCATAGTGGGCGCACCAATTTACATTCCCACCAACAGCATACAAGGGTTCCCTTTTCTCCATATCCTCTCCAGCATTTGTTATTTTTTGTCTTTTTGATGACTATCATGTAATAGGCATGAGGTTGTATCTCATTGTGGTTTTAATTTGCATTCCCTAATGGCCAGTGACTTTGAGCATCTTTTTCTGTACCTCTTAGCCCCTCATATATCTTCTTTGGAGAAATGTCTATTCATATCCTTTGCCTATTTTGTAAATGGGTTGCTATTTGGCCACAGGCTGGTATTATATTGGGAGGGGCAGAGCAGTCAATGTATAGCCGCTTCTCCTACCTACTAATCCAGTGTGTCTTGGTCCTTGTGGTGCAAAGGAGGTGATTCAGCCTCACCTGCATGTTCCAGGATGACCTCAGTGGTATCCTGTTCTTGAGTGGGTTTTAGTTGTTTTTCTTGTGAGGAGTGAATCAGGAACAATGTATGTCATCATCTTGGTTATATACCTCCCAAATAAAGGCCAGAAGCATATACCTAGGTAAAATGATAATCACTGCTCTCATCTCTTGAGCACCTACTATAGAGTAGTCACTATAATTACACCTTAATCATAATATCTGATTGACTCATGTTAGAAGGTGAAGGAGGAACAGTGAAGTATCCCCCAAACTGACACAGCACTTTGAGATTAGAAAATAAAGCAGGTGACTCCATTACAGTTTGCACTGAGTTTTATTCAGGGTAACTTACTAACAAGATGAGGATCACAGTAGCTGCAATGTTACTCTCCACAAGTCTGGACGTTAGTCCACAGATTTGATGTAGCAAAGGGACATGCAAAAGGGCACTGTAGTGAGATCAAAGGGTTTGCATGCACCTAATTGACAGCTAACTTTAATTAGATCTTGTGGCACCACCTGTAAATTAGGAAGGGAAAAGACTTATTTCCAACAGATTCATTGGAGGCCAAAGCAAGCCGTGTCCACCTCCACCCCCCCCACACCCAGCTTTGGCAGGTATTTCTAAGGTATGTGTATTAATCTCCAAGGGACCCAGAACATATAGCTCCAAAAGAGGCCATTGATTGGACATGAAAAAGATGGAGGACCAAAGATGGAGTCAGTATCATCAGCACTCCTACAACTTGTCACATCAGTCTTATTAAGTAGGTATTGTCATTCCTTTATTGAGAAATTGATTATCTTATTTTAAGGCATTAAGACTTGTACTCATATAAAAAGAGGAAAGACTTGAAGATTTGTCAGCTTCTTAGGTTCATGCTCTAAATATCACAAGCAAAACAACAGCCTAGGAAATAAACTCTGAAAGATAGGATCTAGTGATAGCTCTGAATTGAAAGTCTCTAGCCACATTTAATTAAGACAACATATATAGAGGAACTAATTAGTGCCTGGTTCAAAGTAGTTCCTCAATAAATTATAGCTCTAATGATTACATAAAACCATCTCTACTTATTCTCTACTCATCGTCAATTTCCCTCAAACTTCATAGTACACTTGGGATTGTCAAGTATACTGCTGAGGTTTTCTTACAGTCTCCACTTAAAATTTTCACCTATGCAGTCTAAAGACCTAAGAGCAAGATCCAAAAGTAGGTATTTCATGTTATCTGATTGAGAAATATTAACTACCAGGAAATTCCATTCCAGGAAGGAACGAATAGGTAGAAAAGGTCCTAAAGGAGAACTTGCTCTCCTTTTAAATTCTGCCTTGGGAAGCAGCTTAAAACATAAGCACTTTCATTTTGCCTACTGTAGACAGAAAATGCAATTACAATAATATCATGAGGCCATATGGAAGTGTGAAGTTAGGACATACACATTTTGTAATGAGCAAGAGTTGACTGACAGGATCACTCAACAAGTGGACCACATTGGCACTGGGAGGGCTTGAGGCTAGGAAACATAAGCAAAGAGTGGATTTCATGTCAGTGAATGGATGGTAAGGAAAGAAGAAAAGGACACCTGGGTTAGAAGGCATTGAAAGGCAGAGGAAGCTGGCAAAGGAGCCACTGGGAAGCCTTGGTTAAGCCAAGAAGCCTATAAGCTCCTGAAATTCAAGAATTTGGGCTCCTGGGTAAGGAATCCAGAAGTGATCTTGCAGCTCAGGAGAGTTAGAAGGTGGCTGGAAGAGTTCATTGGACTTAATTGTAGAGGTAAAGCAATGGGGCAGATACCTATTTTGAGCAGTAGAGTATTTGGGAACCTGGAAAATCATTGCAAATTGGAGTGTTTAAGGCACATCTGCTAAGGCAGGTCTCTTGGTAGGATTTGAGGAGATTAGAAGAAATCTGGATGGCCTGCTCATTAGAGGTGAGCAACAGGATGATTTCAGTAAGACAAAAGTGGGCAAAGTAACAGCAAGAAAAAGAAGAAACTGAAAATATGTCTAAAGACTACTGAGCCCCTCACCATTGTCCACCCCATCGATTCTTGTGTTTGGTTTCTTGATAATAATAGGAACAGGAGAGCTACTGTCTCCTGGGGCAAATGTGCTCACAGAGAAAAGGAAAAGTTGCTCATGATATGGTTTGGGTTATTTTTTCTATTTTTTGTTCATTTTAGTTTGGTTTGGTTTTTAACCTCTCCAAGTCAGCTCAGGACAAGAAGTCAATTCAAATTCAAAGGTATTGCTGAACTTATCAGAACCACTTGTCTTTTTGACTTTAAAAACCAGGCAGAAAATGTTGCAAAATAAGATTTCCAGTCTTTCTGGTCCTTGCTTATGCCAAGAATGCCCCATGACTGCCCTCTGAGAGGCAACAGCCCTTCAGATCATCAGGAAACCCTTGAGCTTGCTAATAAAAAGAAAGTGATTTTCCATACAAAGTAAACAGATCCCTCCTGCACATCTAAAAAGACTTGGCTTCAGATGCGGGTGAAGGTTTAGGGTGGAGTTTTAATTTTCATATTACAGAAGCTCACTCTGAGCTTGCATTTTCACATTATTCTTCAAAGCACAACAGAACCCCCTGTCAGGATATATCCAGCAACTGCATTCTTGGAACAGCTATAAATTAGCTTGCCTTTGCTTTTCACTCTTGAACTTGAGGCTCCTTTCAGGGACCCAGCAGAAACCCATTAGGAAGCAAGAAATGAAGCTTCAGGGATCTGTTCTGTTACCCAGAAGGATCGTTCATATAGAATCTAGTCTTCTTTAGTTTCCCCCCAAAACTGAAGCCTGCTCTTCCGTATCAACATAGCATAATAGATTCTGAACCCAAAGAATCATCTCTCTGGGCTGAATTGCTTTGTCATTGCACAGCTGAGCAGGAGATTTCTACGATAAAATTTTCCATGTGAATTAGAAGGAAAAAAGAGAGAGAGAGAACTCTTCTCCAACATCATCTTTTTATTTATGAAACACTTCTGAACCTATTGGCAGAAAGGCACAATCTAATGTAACCATACAGGGTGGTCCATTTAAAACAGTCCCCTTTAACACAGGATAGCTTTAAGTGTGGCCCATTGTAAGTGGGTCACCAGATGTATTGTTATGTCAGTCCTTCCTGGCATTGTAAAAACAGAGAAGGCTTTCAGGGGTTGGGAGTATATGTGGAAATACAGGAAGACTCATTGAGCTTTAGAACTGTGAAAATAAAGGAATCTACCAGGATGCCTGATCATCGGGAAATAAAACATAAGTAAACAAATAAGAAATGTGTTCAATCTCGGTGCTAATATCTTTTTTTTTATGACACGTAAGATTTCTGGGTTTTATTTTGTTCTCTTTTGATTTTTTTAACCACCCTGATGGTTGGTTGTATTTGTATTGTATTACTCATTCAATAAATATTTATTGCACATCTACCATGGGACAGCACTTGACTGAATGCTGGGAATATGACAATAAAAAGGCAAAGGCAATGCCTTCCAGAATGTATATTTTAGAGAAAAGAGATAAACAGATATATACATGATGTGTTGCTGACATGATGTCAGAATCTGATAATGTTTTGAAGAAAAATTCAGAAAGTGAGGAGAAAAGGGAGGAGAGAGGAGAATTGGGGAAGTCCTGCTTAATAAAGTCACGTTATAGCAGAGATATAAAGGAAGTGAAAAGTTTAGCCACATGCCTATCAAGCAGAGGAAATGGCAAATGCAAAGGCCCTGAGGCAAGCATGTGCTTGGTGATTCCAGGAACAGCAAAGACAGAAAAGCCTACATGGCAGGTCCTTGAGAG
Source organism: Nyctereutes procyonoides (assembly GCF_905146905.1). Lineage (NCBI taxonomy): Eukaryota > Metazoa > Chordata > Mammalia > Carnivora > Canidae > Nyctereutes > Nyctereutes procyonoides. The sequence goes on from NW_026575044.1 coordinate 1,301,789, forward strand.
GTAAGCTTCATTCAAACTTTCCTAAAGTTAAAGATTAAGGGATAGAAGTGGAATAGGATAGAGCTTGGGTTGCTGTTATTTTACTGAAAATAGAAGTTGAAGTACAAAGACAAGAATCAACCTATCTCCGGTGTCCCTGAGCAAGTGGTCCCACAGAATGGTATATGGTTAGTGGGGGCTTAGAGGGTGAGGAAGATGAGGGGACAGTTTTGCCTACTAAAGTGAAAGAGGCAACCACTTTTCAATTAAAGACATGGCAAATTTCATGGTGCCCTGTCCCAGGAGGTGGCCATTCCAGAACCTGTACAATTATTCTGTTGACTTTAGTATGAAACTTGGCATTAGCAATGAGGTAAAAGTTTAACTGAAATAAACTATTTGTATCCTAAAAGCTTGCTATTGAGGATGGAAAAGGGAAAAAGTATTTTATTCCATGTCCCCCTTTCCCCTCTCCCTCCACCTGAGCTAACCTGAGTCATTGTTTTCCCAGAGCTGGTGAGTTCTCATTTCATTTTTAAAGGCAGTACTGAAGAGTGCTGGAGGACAGAGAGGTGGGTCTCACCTCATTGGTGTGGCCCCCTAGACCAATGCTACTGAGGCTGAAATAAGAGGCTGGACTGGCAGGGACTTACTGCCTCATACCAAACTTTAGGCTTTTAATGAGATGATTCTCTTTCCTTCCTACTGGTCTTTGACTTCTGCCTTCAGGACCTTTTTCTGGTATTGTTTACAAGTTGTTCATATATTCTGCAGGGTATAAAGTATGGGATTTATGAGCTAAATCCAACTCCCAAAGTTCCATCTGTCTCTTTACTTCCAGCTTTGTCCTGACCCACTCAAACAGAAACAGAGAAACAGAGAAATGTCAGCTTTTAAAGCATTTCATTTTTTCAACAAACATTTGTTTGACATCTACTACATGCTAGCCATTGTGCCAGGTGCTGGGAATGAAATAATGAATGACACTGATCTGACTGAGGGACAGTGCAGGAGAAGGTACAGAAAAGATGGAAATTTCTTACCTTTCCAAGTCCACCTTTCTCCCCTGAGACCCCATTTATGGGGACCCCATTCAGAGAATCTCATCACAACTCTCATTTCATAAATCACCCCACGTGGAACCCTGAAGAATCCAAGATTTATTGACCAGGAAAAATCTTTCTGTATCCTCAAGTATACATTAGACATCCCACACCCATTATTTTCTTTCTCATGTGTTTGCTTCATGGCATTCATCACAATAAAGATTACAGTTTATTTGAATACATGCTCATTTCATGTCTTCCCTTGACCAAACTGTAAGTTATTTAAATCTGTTTTGTTCCCCATAGTACCCCCAGGGCCTAGCATGTATTAGGTACCAAATAAATACTTGCCAGTTTAGTGAACAGTTGGACAAATGAGTCAAGCACTTCTTATTCTTTGGAAGAATTTGGAATTAATAATAAAGATTAGAACATATTTTTTATATATCTCTCTGAAGGAGGGATCACTGACATCACATTTCCAGATTAAACACAATCCATCAGGGGTACCTGGGTGGCTCAGTCGGTTAAGCATCTGCCTTCAACTCAGAACATGGCCTCAGGGTCCTGAGATCAAGCCCCACATTGGGCTCCCTGCTCAGTCTGCTTCTCCCTTTCTCTCTCTCCCTCATCTCCACTCATGCACTCTCTCTCTCTCTCTCAAATAACTAAATAAAATCTTAAAAAAAGCAATCCATCATCATTTCCCTCAGAAATGAAAATTTAAATATGCCTATTTGTAAACCAAGCTGTCTGGCCTCACCTTTCTTCCTTATCATCATGGGTTAAACCTGACTTGAGGGATCCCTGGGTGGCGCAGCGGTTTGGCGCCTGCCTTTGGCCCAGGGCACGATCCTGGAGACCCGGGATCGAGTCCCACATCGGGCTCCCGGTGCATGGAGCCTGCTTCTCCCTCTGCCTGTGTCTCTGCCTCTCTGTCTCTCTCTGTGTGACTATCATGAATAAATAAATAAAATCTTTAAAAAAAAAAACCTGACTTGAATATCACACACCAGACCCCAGGCAAGGGCCCGTGTATAGAGCACTCATCTGTCCTTAGCCAAGACTCTAATATTCCACTTTAGACAATCTGGGCTCCTGGATCCTTAAACTACTTCTTGTGCAGCCAGGCCTTGAGGCCCCAGAATCTACCCACATTCCAGAGAGGGTTAGGGTTTCTCATCAATCTCTGTCTAGACCCTGTCCTCAAATTAGCAACCAGTGAAATGCAATCCCTGTGAGGAGAAACAGCATGGCCCATGTAAAGTGTAGCCAATGAACCATCACTTCCCTGAGACCCGTTGTCTCCAACTTCTCACTTCTCCCAAGCACAGAACATTGAGTGAGAGAAGCCATTACCATGTTCTCACTGCCAAGCAGTCTTCCATCATTCCAGAAGGAGTGTAAAGGAGTCCTGCTTTCCCAGCCTGCCATCTCTACCCACATTTGGCATCCACAGAGGACAGTCTTCTGGAGTAGAGAAAGGGAATCACTTGGGTTCTGGACAGCAGAGTTGAGACTCTTTTTCCCAGAGTGAAAATAAAAGAGCAGGGAGGCTCTAGACAGGATCTATTCTGTAACAATTTGCCACTTTATAGTTTGTGCTCGTTTATTTCTAGAATGTCATACTGTGGGGTTTGAGGGTAGAGGAGAAAAGGGTTACGCAGACCAGAATATGGGAATATCAGAAAAGATCCAGAGATCACACAAGGCCTTGGGATTGGTAAGGGCAGAGGTAACCTCTTCTAGATCATCTTTGGTGCAGTTATTCTGCACTATTGCATGGTGCTGAAGAGCTCAGAGACACAACTGTAGCTGTGTAACTTCAGTTCTTATACTCTTTAAGCCTCAGTTTGCTGTTCTGTAAAATGGGAATAAGGATGGTACTGAACTCCTAGGAACATGAGGAGGCTAAGTGAGTTAATACTTAAAATACTGAAATATTTATAGGGATGCTTAGAAAAAAGCAATAAATACTTGCCATTATTATTTACCATCAGAATCAAATGTTGGGTTGGAATCTTTCCAAAGTCAGTTCCACCTTTAAGATTCCAGTTTACAAAGGTCCCTTCTTTAGACACATATGTATTTAAAAAATGAAGGAATCTGTTGAGATGAATCAAGTCTGGAAAAGAAATTCAGTCTAAATAAGGATAGTTTACCACCATAATAATTTCTATTCTAGCATTTCTCTTGAATTGACATGTAAAATTCCTTGTGTACACAGAAAAAGGGCTCAGAGCTTTCATCAAGTTTCAAATTCCAAAGATAAGGAAAGACAACTTTTCTGCAGGGTTTACTGAAACAACAGTGTACAAATCAAAAATCAATCTTAAGTGCAAGTTTCTTGTGTGGTTAAGTTAATTACCATATAATTTTCTATATATAAATAAATAAATAATAAAGGAATTATACTGATAAAATTTCTGAAATGTCCTGAAATTAGTTAAATGGATTGTAAACGCTTAGACTGTGGTAAAAGCTTGCTAAATACCTCCTTCCTGCAGATTTGGAGGAATGATCTAATAATACACTCTAATAAATAAATTAAATAAATAAATAAATAAATAAATAAATAAATAAATAAATAAAATAAAAATCAATGATAAGTCTACTGAAAACAAGTAGAGAAAGCCAAAGACCAAGGACAAGTCCAGGATTTTCCCAAAAGAGGGGTAGCAGTTCTTTTTGGACCATCATCTTATATAGTGAATGTTTGCCTGTGGCCTCCTGTGGAAGGCCTGGGGCCTGGCCACTCTGGATTATCCTTTTCACTGTAGATCTACTTCTCCAAACCAGGAGTCAATGGCAGTGGGATCATCTCAGGAACAGGCTTCAGGGCCAGTCTTCTTAGAGTGGCCATCTCCCTTAAAAATAATCTTAAGGGATCCCTGGGTGGCGCAGCGGTTTAGCGCCTGCCTTTGGCTCAGGGCACGATCCTGGAGACCCGGGATCGAATCCCACGTCGGGCTCCCGGTGCATGGAGCCTGCTTCTCCCTCTGCCTATATCTCTGCCTCTCTCTCTCTCTGTGTGTGACTATCAAAAATAAATAAATAAATAGAAGTTTAAAAAAATAATCTTAAGAATCTTCTGATATTATATGTGAGTGGGACAAGGATTTTTCTGGAGGGCAGAAAGAGAAAGCCATTACTCTCACCCAGACACAGGTGGGAAAACCACTAAATCAAGTTTAGGAAGCTCTACTTGCTGACTTACAAGTTTTACTCATCTAGAAAGAACACTTAGCTGAATCTATCTATGTATGGGAACGTAATGATGTAATGTAAGTGTGTAATTATTGTAACCATAATATTTTTGTATTCCCAGATATCCCCATCATTCCTACAGATTCTTTCAGGAGCATAGACTTTGCTATCAAATAGCCCTGGGTTCCCAATTACATTCGGTCCTCTGATCAGCCACTAATCTTGGGCTATTCTATTAACTCTTTAAAAGTCAGTTTCCATACTTATTAAATATAGAATTTATATAAAATATGTAAAATATCTATCTCACAGGGCTGTAGAACAATAAAATCATAGATATAAAGAACTCAGGCAGCCTTTGCTGAGTACTTACTATTTCCCCACATTTGAAAGGAAATTCCAGAAGCCAAAGTGAGGAGGAGACAGAAAGAACTACTCCTTATGTACTTTCTGAGCCTTGGAAAGGGCCAAAGGGCTAATATTCCAGAGATAGACTGACATTTTGGGTCAAGAAATGGTAGCTTGACCTGGAGCCACACCCAGAAAGGCTTAATGAATGGGACTCAAAATGCCACTGGCTATTTCATTGTTTGGCATGCCCGGCTTTCATCAGTTAAATTTCAGTTTTAACAATAAGTATTGTCAGAAAACATCTGGCAGACACAGAGGGCTTGTCTGCCACATTCCTTGTTCCTTCTTGACAAATATTCCTAGAGGGGGTGACAACCACACAGTCTTCCTTGACATCCTTTTGTTCTTCTTACAATAACCCAAATCCCTTCTGTACATATGTTTAATCCAGTGGTGCAGGAAAATGGCAGTCTACTTATTTTAGCTAAGGCCCCAAATGCAGGTGTTGGCTGCCTTTCCAAGACACTCTTGTAAAGAGTTTCTATCAAGAGACTGCCTAATTGCATTTTAGTGCATGACATAAACATGTTACATGACTTTAAATTTTCTGATTATTTCCTGATCTTAGTCACTGAAGGCACTCAGACACTGAAGATAGTTTTGGGGTATCATCCCAGCTCACCTCTCTTAGCTGTGTCAACTATAGCCCACAGCTGGGGGTGGAGACGGTGGGATACACATAGCCATGCTGCAATAGTTGAGTGAACAAGAAATGAGGCTGTGACCTAGGCCAGGCCAGCTAGTGACCTGATGATCCTAGCCAGTGAAATGAGAATGGAGAGCAAGATCAAGGGTGACTGAGAAAGAGTCAATCACTCTGTCAGTCACTCGGTATGGCTGAACCCAGAACAGGCGAACCAGGAAGCCCTGGTGGCACATGTTTTCTGTTTCCTGTTATGGAGATGAGGGAACAGAGAATGCCACCTGCAGGGAAAAAGAAAAATGAAGCATGTGCTCAGAGAGAAGCCAAGACTTGAGATAGAGAGGGTCTAATATCATGGGTTCCCAGTGGCTTTCTTGTCTCTGGTTCCATCCTAGGGCCCAGCTCCACTCTTGTCCTTGAGTTTTATAAAGCACCCTTGCACCCATGTACTAAATGTTCCCCTTTTTGCCCAGCTAAACCAATGATCCAGTCGATTTCCCTATCTTCTGTCTCCCTGAGTGCCCTAGTCCTACATTTTGTCCATGAGGCGGCACATTTCCTGTTTAGGGCTCACATATGATTAGACTACTTTACCTGAGTTGATATTTCCAGTTCCATTCCACTTACAGGAGAATGGAACACTTTGGGCCCTTTTCCATCTCTTACTCCTCCCCACACAAAAATACCTTCTCTTGTTGAGTTTGGGGAAAGCGATTGGATTCACAGAACAAGCATCATCTTCCCTCTTGCCTTGTTTCACTGTGGAAATAAAGCATAGAAGCCTGATGTTTGACAAGCCTTTCTTGTCAGTCTTCCATCCTCCCAGGGTCAGGAGAGATGGCAGATACTCTTGTATCTGTCTTGGCAAATACAAACCCTTCAGACCTGAGTTTACCCTGGTTGGGGTGCAGTGGGGCACAGGGGGCAGGTGAGGGCATCCAAGCCCCAAGATCTAGACTTGTGGGGTAGGAGGAGACATAGCATGAGAGAAAATCTTGTTTAAACTCCTTGCTTTATACTTAATCACATTAATATTTCATCCTTGATTCCTGAGTCCATATTTAAAGTAGCTAAACTATTTAGAAGAAAAAAATATGATTGGTCCCTCACAATCCTCACCATTCTTGAAGATACTTTAAGGAATGTTGAGTTCTACAAAAGAAAAAAATATATAACTACAGAATAAGGTATATTCATTAAGCTTCTGCTGAGTGATTACCTATTAAAAGGTGGGTCATCTGCTAAGGCATTTTAGTTGTTCTCATTTATTCCCTAAACTATAGAAGTTAACATATCCCACCCAGTTACTATAGTTGAAAATTCGTCAAGTCTTCCTTGATTCCTTTTTTTTCTCTCACTAACCACACTCAGTCAAACACCAATACCTGTTGAGTTCACTTTCCTGAGTTTCCTCTGCTCCTATGGGCATTGCCTAAATTCAGACCCTTTGATCTGTAGTTTGAGCTACTGCTGTACTGGCTGGTTATCTTCTCTGTCCCCAACCATTGCTACATTGTAGAGAGCCTTACCTTTGTGAAGTAAACCTGGTGAATGAGTGCCCTGACTACAAGCCTTAGGTAGCCCCTTTAGCTGGCAAATCTGAATGTATGAGACATACCACAGTCTGCCCCAACCTACACATTTTAGCAACTTCATTTTCTTCCATCATACTCTCTCATACCCCAGCATTTCTACACTACAGTCACTGTGGTCTAATTGGATGCCCCAGCCAGATTCATATATTCACCATTTCTTAAGTTCTGTGCCTTAGTACATGCTATTAAATGCCCAGCCATTTCATTTATGTCTAAAATATTCTTTCCCAGCCTGTTCACATTGTCCTGTCAATAAGGACAACCACTTATTCTTAGAGTCTAATATAAAATATAAATCATATATAAGATGGGTACCCTCCATGCTCCTCATTGCTATCTCCAAACCATTCTCTTCTCTTCTCTTCTCTTCTCTTCTCTTCTCTTCTCTTCTCTTCTCTTCTCTTCTCTTCTGTCTTTCTCTTCTCTTCCCTTCTCTTTTCTCTTTTCTCTTCTCTCTCTCTCTCTCTCTCTCTCATTCTCTCTCTTCCCTAGACATTCTTGGGATTGAAACTCATATAATTAAATCATATTGCCTGTTATCCTTCATTGTGATGTCACCAACCAATCCCTAGGATATATCCCTTTACTTCCCACTGGTTTTACTTCCTGGTTCACTTTCACTATCTCCACTTCTGTTAACGTCTTCATTCCTGGATGACTGCAATATACACAATAGATGATTCAGTCCAACACTCTAGCCTCTCCATTTCTTAAACTCCTCTCTTCCAGTGATCTGACCCTCCATACTACCTCATTAATTCATTTATATGTTCATAATCCTAGACCTTCTCATTACCAATAATCTCTCCATAATCTCAATTTAATTAAGTCCATTCATCTATCTATCCCTTCACTTCCTCTAGTGACCCAATTCAAATTTCACTGGGATTTCCAACCCACTGAACTATCTTTTGACTATCTCTAAGCTTCTTGATATTCTCTCTCACCTCTTTACTAATCTTAAAGTCCCTGATTAATCAGTATATCCACTTCTTTGTTTATACCCTTAATTTCTTGATGTAGTCACTTAGCAAAACCACAACCCTGGCTAAATCCATCTTTTTACCTAATTTGTGCCTTCATCCATGCAAAAGAATGAGCTGAAGACCAACGCTGTTGATCATGAGAGTGAACCTAAATGCTGCTTGATGACCATATTATACTCTTCTAGTCCATTCACTCTACCACATATGTGATGACTATTTTGTTCATTCTCATCTCTCTTCAAACCCCATAGTACACCACCTCAAACTTCATTCTCAGATGATGACCTTTTTACCAACTTCACTGAAAAAACTAAAGCCAACAGAATGGGACTTCCATCACCATCATCACCTTCTCACCAGAATCTACACATATAAACCCTTACTTCCACCTGCAACTGGAGGGGATTTAACCACGCATCTAGGGCAGCCCGGGTGGCTTAACGGTTTTTTTTTTTAAGATTTATTTATTTATTTATTTATGAGAGAGAGAGAGAGAGAGAGAGAGAGAGAGAGAGAGAGAGCCAGAGGGAGAAGCAGGCTCCATGCCGCCGGGAGCCCGACGCGCGGGACTCAATACCGGGACTCCATCCCGGGACTCCATCCCAGGACTCCAGGATCGCGCCCTGGGCCAGAGGCAGGCGCCAAACCGCTGAGCCACCCAGGGATCCCCTGGCTTAGCGGTATTTTAGCGCCGCCTTCAGCCCAGGGCCTGATTCTGGACACACGGGATCGAGTCCCATGTCGGGCTCCCTGGATGGAGCCTGCTTCTCCCTCTGCCTGGGTCTCTGCCTCTCCCTCTCTCTCTGTCTCTCATGAATAAATAAATAAAATCTTAAAAAAAAAAAACCATGCACCTATTGAAAGTCAATCTCCCCATTTGCAAATTAGATCCCATCTTTCTTAGTTACTCAATGACATTGCTCTAGCAATTCTCCCATTTCCTTTCCTAAATCCCAACTTCCTCCTTCCCTACCAAATCTTTCCCATCAGTGTATAAACACATAATTCATTTCTCCCATTTTAAAACCAAAACCACTTCACTTGCCCCACTTCCCTTGACTGATATTGCCTTGTTTGCAAATTACTAGCAAAACCCCTTGAATAGGTTGTCTATATCCATTCTCTGTAATTCCTTTCCTCCCATAGTCACTTAAAATGACTGCAAGCCAGTTTTTGTTCCTACCTGCTCTACCAAAACTGTTTTCCCTCAGTTTTCCTCTTACTTGACTTATCAGAGAGATAGGATACAACCCATCCCTGTCCTTGATATCCTTTCTTTTTTTTAAATTTATTTATTTATGATAGAGAGGGGGGGGGCAGAGACACAGGCAGAGGGAGAAGCAGGCTCCATGCACCGGAAGCCCGATGTGGGATTCGATCCCGGGTCTCCAGGATCACGCCCTGGGCCAAAGGCAGGCGCCAAACCGCTGCGCCACCCAGGGATCCCCTTGATATCCTTTCTTCAAGTGGCTTCCAGAATATCCCATTCTTGTTTTACTTTATTGCTTACTCCTTAGTCTCTCCTACAACTTTTTCCTTCCTTCCAGGCTCTTAATGTTGACATGCTTAGGGCTCGCCTATTGTTTTCCTCTCTATTCTCACTCATTCTTCTGGTAAACTGACTCTATGCTGATATTCCACCTCCAGCCCAGAATTCTCTCCTGAGCATCAGACTTGCACATTCACTCAGCTTCTCAAATCCTTAACTTGATGTAATCTGAAAACTCAGAAATGTTGGGTTTAAGCTCTTGTGATTCCTGATCTCTCACCATGAAAACTGAGTCACCACCCATTTTCCATATCTCAAATGATAGCAACTATGTTCAGGTCAAAAATTTTACACTCATCTTTAACTTCTTTATTACATTCCCACACAAACCATTCAGCAAACACAGTTGGCTTTCATTTCAAATATATCTAGAATCCAAACAGTTCTTTCCACTGTCAGTGCCACCACCCTGGTCTGAGCCACCATTACTTTTCTCCTTATTCAAGAATCAGCACAGGTTTGGGTTTTTTTGTTTTGTTTTGTTTTGTTTTTTTGTAAAGGGCCATATAGTAAATGTTTTCTGCTTTACAGGCATACAGTCATTTTGGCAACTACTCATCTCTGCTGTTATAATGCAAATAGACACAGGTGTATTTGAATAAAAGTGTATTTACTCAAAAGCAACAAGCTGAATTCGGAGCATGAGTCACATTTTACCAATTCCTGATCTACCTGGTCTCCTTGCTTCCATCCAGTGTTCTTTTCTCAAATCAGATCATCACTTTTCTGCTCAAAATTCTGTAATCTTTCCCCTTCTGGATCAGAGTAAAAACTCCTTCCCGGATCTTTGAGACCATACATGATCTGGCCAGTCATATCCCTAAATCCCATACTTTATTGCACTTTCTCTTTCACCCACCCTGCTGCAGCTGCACTGACCTCATTGCTTTTCCTCAAATAGGCCAGGCATACTCAAGATATGGGGCATTTGCACTGGCTGTCCTTTCCTCCCTCAGACATCCACACAGCCAATGTCCCTTACCCTCTTCACTTCTTTGCTCAAATGTCACCTCATCAAGAAAGCCAGTGCTGATCACAGTTTGAAATTACAGCCTTCCTTCATGACTCTCAATCCCCCTTACTCTTCTCTATTTTTCCCATTTTCTCCAAAACTTACTGCTTTCTAACATAAAAAGTAATTTACTAATTTATATTTACTGCATCCCCAACTCTCCTAGAATACAGGCTCCACAAGGCCAGGGATCTTCGGATTTGATTCCCTGGTATATATCCTGAGACCTTCAAGCTGTGGATGACACATAATAGACATTCAAAAAATGTTGGATGAATGGAATCCGTATGGCATCCCTCCAATCCCAGAGATGTGGTGAGTCATTCTGGTCTCTATATTACTTTAATTCTTTGTGCATGCTTCTCTTGTAGTCCTTTTTGGCCTGATTCATTATTATTTATGTATCTGTCCTTCCCATTACAAAGCCATGATCTCCTTGGACACTTTCTATGTTTATTTGCCTGTCATCTATCAAAAGGTCAGACCATGCCAACTTCATGAACCTACAAAGTACCATATATGCATAGTTCTCTGTCACCAAATCACTAACTCTGCAAGTCAGTTATTATTTTGAAAGTCTCTCCTCAACCCCCACTCTAGATACATCTATACACACACTCTACTAATTGAGATAATTTAAAACTATTTTTCACATATTTGCTTAATTAGCTTGCAATGACCTCTGCAAAAACACTGGCCTCTGATGATTGTAAGAGGTAGTTTTCTGGCATGGACACCAAAGCATCAAAGAGTCAGCTGGAACTAAGGAAAGCATAACACAACTGGTTTTAATTACTCATGACAGGCAGCTGAATATATCTGACACAGGTCTTCTCCCCAATACATCATTCAAAGCAGGCCAGTTTCAGGAAATGGTAGAAAGAAAAAAAAACAGGATTGAGCCAAAATGTGTCCATAATACAAAGCAGATCATCTTTCACATCGATGACCTTATTCATTTTGTCTAATATTTTTATGATGGCCCCAAATCTATAAAATTGCTGACCCCTTAAGACTTGGCATGCTCCTTTGCTGATGTTTAGGAGTGGTGGCTCAGGTTCTCAGAAGAGGAGGTAGGTGAAGACTGCACCCATTCATGAATTACTACATAAGCTAAGGGGTCCTCCAAAGTTCATCTAGAATTGCAAGTATGTTTGCAATTAATTCATCTGTGAAGTACAGGTGAGCACTTTCTACTTGTATTCAATGTTCACAGAAGGATTAACTTCATCTATAACCTAGTTTGTTTCTTTGGATTTGTTGCTTAGCAGAAAATGAAAGAGGATTAGGAGTTGCTTTGTAGACCTACCTACAATTTTAATATATATCTCTGATGAAATCTCCCCTCTCATCTTATGAAGCTATGGGCTTTGAGTTGGTCATGCCTTTGGGTTGGCTTCTATTAGAAAGAGATTTCCTAATTAGGCAGCATTTCACCTCAGAAACTAATTTCCTTGCTACAATCTCCTCCCAGATGCTTGATCCTTGAACTCACTGCCTTCTTGTTTCTGTGCATTTCCAAGTTCTTATGAGTTTGTGTTGTTTTATCACAGTTTTGACAGTCTTGCACATCCCAGTGCTCATGCAACTGCAGAAACCCTTGGTTTTTCTACCTGCTGCTTTGCTCTGATTCATGTTTGATGCCAGAAACTTAGACCGCCCCTAAGTCTTTCTACTTATAATACCACTTTTTATACTTTCAACAAAAGCTTGAGTTGTGCTTTACTAGGACCTATGCCTATGACTGAGACTCTAACCATGAATGCTCCATTAAAGAGCTCAGAATTTAACAGAGGAAATAGCAAGTAGCCTTGATTACAATACCAAATGATGAGGGCTGTGATGTCAAGCAGGGGGTATGAAGGTAGCACAGAGTAAGGGCACCTAACCCAGCAACTAGGGGCTGAGGGAAGCTTTCCTAGAGCCAACAACATCTAAGCAGTCTGTGCTAGACAAAACAGAATGAGAGATGTTCTATGCTAAGGAAGTCATATCTATAACTGATAAAGTTATAAATCATAGCTCCTTTAGGGAACTAAAGTAGTTAAGTATGGCTGCAGGGGATGTGGAAAATCTGAGGCTAGAGAGGGAAAGCAGGGCTAGATCACAAAGGTTAATATGTCACTCTAAGAAGATGGAATTCACCCTATCAGTGATGGGGAGTCATTGAAAGTTTATACATGATATGGTCAGATTTATATTTCAGAAAGACCGGCATCAGTGTGGAGAACGAATTTCACTAGCTATTACCCTGAAAAAGGCCCATGCTCTCACCTTCCCTGCTTTATCTTTCTGAGGTTCTGAATAGCTCAGCTCCACACCTCTTTTCCCATTAGTATTCTCAAACAAAACTAATGATCAAAATCAGTTTGAGACCTTATTAAAAAATACAGATTATCTGAGTCCACATCACAGAACTAGGTTCTCATGGGAACAGAGCCTATCAATCTCTATTTTATAAACCTTCCCACATAATTCTGAGGCAGGTGGATGGTGGACAGAATCGGGGGGTTAACATAGACTGTCACTGGCACCACAATGCAGATGTGTTGATGAACATCAGCAGCATGTTTGGCTTGTTGAATTAGATTGAAGATGTCTGAGGTCTCGACCGAAATGTCTTCCTTCTACACGATCTACACCTCTAATCCCAGGACTAGGAAAATCAGCCCCTTACTTAAATCCTCCGAAACCTTCCTTTGTTTGAATAACATGTCCAGTACTTAGCATGACCATCTCCTCTCCAGCCACTCTTCCCTTTACCTTGTACCTGTAATTAGCAGTACAAAGAGGGGATGTTAATGCAATTTACTCCCCAACTTCTACTTTCTCAATTAAGGATGGATATGGGAAATTGTATAAAGCAGTAGAGATCCGAAAACTGTCTGAGGAGCATTGGAAAGTGACTTGACTTAGGAACATAAAGGGACTGCTGGTCAGCCTCCAAGACTCACCTGAATTAAAGAACATATTTTTAGGACAACCATGTTATTTCCTCCAAAGCTCAAGAACCCAGGAGCAGAGAACACTGATAATTTGTCAACTAGCATTTGAGTATTGGCAAAGCAGAAAATCAAGAGATAAAAGAATTAAAGGTGCAAGTATAAAAGAAACATTAAATTTCTGGAATGGGCCTAAATAAATGTTTTGGCTGATTTGCTCTGAGGTGCAGAGGATAAAAATATGAATGCCCTTTTTTTTGCCATATTCAGTCTTTAACAATGGCTAGCCATTTTATTTAGTTCTGGTCTTTGGCTTGTTCCTAAGGTTCCAACTCACATTCTGTTATGTTACCCTAGAGTATGATAAGTGACACAACAGGTAGAGGCGCCAGAGGCAAAGTAAGTGACTTAATTTTCTAGGACATGACTAAAATTACCACAGTAATCCTATAACAAAGTAGTAAATGTTTCACTCCTAAATTGTTTTACTCCTAAATTAGAGCTCTGACATACAAGTATAATTTTTATGGTTACAGCATATCCATGCAGTTTTTACTGAAGATTGTTTTACTCCTAAATTAGAGCTCTGACATACAAGTATAATTTTTATGGTTACAGCATATCCATGCAGTAGACCTTCTTTACTTAAATTGATATTTTGTATCTCATACAAGACTCAATATGTATCAAAATACAAATTATGTCAATATACAAATAGATGCTTCAACATGAAGATATTGGAGTGCCTTAAAGCAGTTATATTTAAACATTCTGCTAATAAAAATTAAATTTTGTATTTGAATGATTTTAGATTTTTTTTTTTTTGAGGTGGAGAGGGACAAAGGGAGAAGGAGAAAGAAGATCCTCTGCCTAGCACAGAATTTGACACAGGATTCAATCTCACAACCCTGAGATCATGACCTGAGCAGGAATCAAGAGTGGAATGCTTAACCAACTGAGCCACCCAGGCATCCCTAGATTATTTTTAATTAAACCAATGCCTTAAATTAATCCACTTAGCTTAGTTTTCAGATTTATCATTTCCCTTCTCTTTCCAGTGTACATTCATATCAATGAAAGAAACAGGAGTGGCTGCAATGAAGCAAACAGTATTGAAGTCCAATGGTTAAAATTAGATTATCAATGACATTTACTTACATATTTGCAGCTGAAATTGCAATGTACAACATTATTTTTTCCTGAAAGGAGACACTTCCTCATCACTGAAATGTAGACTTCTGTTATCAAATTACATCCATATTACATCATCGGGTGGTGAATTTGACCCAAAATAGAAAGTGAAACCACATATACTTTTTCTGGGAAGAGAAAGGCTAGAGACAAAATTAAGCAATGGACTGGTTTTCATGAGATTATTTTGACTGGTGCCTTCTTAATTAGGGTGAGACTTTTGTCCAAGAGAATGATAGTCCCAAAGAGGAAGGAAATAGAATGTATCTAGCATGAGGGCAGAGATAGGGAGTCTAGACTTTTTACCCCACCCATTCCAGAATACTCCATAATGCAAATCTTCACTGAGAAGGCAGTTTGTGAACATTGATCCCTTTTCTGTTTTTGTGTACACTTGTATAGTTTGGGCGTACACAAGTAGTTCTTAAAACATTTTTCCTGATGTTTCACTCTATTCCGAAAAATCTGAATGTGTGTATATCCTTATAAAATTAGTGGAAATTTGTACATACTACATTAACCATTTCCAGACATGCATTACATTCCTTCTCTCCATCCCCTCATGAATTATGAGGAGAGCACCTCTGTCCTAAAGCACCACTGTGCAGTCCAGCTGTCCATTCCCACTGCCCATCAGGAATGTCCATCACTGTGCAGTGCAAACATCCACACTGGGATGCACTGCTCTGGAAAGCCATCCTGCTTCTCCTGGCCCAGCACCACCAGCCCACTCTTCCTAATGAGGCTCCGGAGGATGTCCATGTCCCGAGTCACACTGCTGTCAGAGAGATCGAAGATACAGCCCTCCCGAGCCACGTTGTCCTTCAGTATGATGACACCATTTTCTTTCAGGCCCGCTCGGCACCGGGAAAGAAATGCAAGAAGGTCTTTATCAGTCAGGTACCCTACAGGTGAGGCCAAGTAGATGGGGGAACAGGAAGAAATGGTGGGTGGGAGGGAGGAGAGTAGGAGGGCAGGTGAAGAATCAGGAGACCATTTGTTCGCTCATTCGTGAATTACTTAATAGCCTGAATTGTTCTAGTTTCAGGAGGCTTTGAGAATTTAGGTAAGAAGACAGGTATCCTCTCTGAGGAGGCTTGGTGTCCTGTCTATAAAATAGGTATTATACTAGCTGGTCTATCTACCTCACAGGTATGAAATAAACTATTGCTTATCCTATGAGTCCCTGCCATTGTCTCCAGACAACCCAACTCTGTCATCACTTCTTTGTGTTTCCTAGACACACACACTCACTTAGACCAGACTCTAATTCATTCCTGTCTCATTTCCTGGGAATTTATATCTTAAAAAATCTACTTTTGCCAGTAAATGGAGATAAACTTATTTCGACCCCACTTTTTGAAGTTTCTCAAATATTTGGTTTTCTTCTGTGAGTTAGGTTGGTCCAAAGGCACTCCATCCCTAAGGATGGGAATTTTCAGGCTTGTAGCAGAGGATCTTAGGGGAGAGATTGGGAAGACCAGAGCTTTGGGAGAGTATCTATGATGCCTAAGGCTAGCTAACTGCTCTAAGTACACCTACAACTATATCTCCCTTTACATCCATGCTCCCTCTCCACAAATCCTCAAATAGCCCAGGTCTTGACTTGTCTATGTGGGAAGGTGAGAAAGGCAGATGTCATGCCATGCAGGACTAACCAGAGACCCACTGAATCCAGATGACATCATATCTGCCCAGTGGGGGTGTAAATTCCTGTAGGCTGTAGCAGTGGTAGCTTTCTACCTTTTCCCCATTGACCTGCAGGTAGTTCTGGGCTTCAAGAAGGAATGATTCCATCATGTCCACCAGTTCCACGCTGTTGAAAACCGGCAACAAGACGTGCTTGCTGACCCTTCCTATCCCAGAGCCACAATCCAAAGCACAGTCTGTTCCAGCTCTCCCGGGGCCCTGCAGAAAGGTATTTTGTGGGATACTTCAAATACAGACAACCCCCTCTGAGTCTAGGACACTCCAATTGCCACTTTAAACAACTTTATTTTGGTCAGTTTCATGTAATAAAATGCACTATTTTAAATATACCATTCAATGAGTTTGGATAAAGTATACAGGCATGCACCCTCTACTATGATCAAGTTCTAGAACATCCAATTACCTTTTCAAAAAAAAAAATCCAACATTGCCAGTTTTCACTTTCTTTATTTTATCCAAATTTAGGTCTTCAAAAGAATTTCAAAGTAAGCTTTTGGAAAATAATGTCTTGGGTCTAAAAAATTGGCAATTTTCTCTAAGAACTGAGCCACTGAAAGCCCTTTAAAAGTAGAATTTTGGGCAGCCCGGGTGGCTCTGTGGTTTGGCACCGCCTTTGGCCCAGAGTGTGATCCTGGAGACCCAGGATCAAGTCCCGTGTCAGGCTCCCTGCATGGAGCCTGCTTCTCCCTCTGCCTGTGTCTGTGCCTCTCTCTCTCTCTCTCTCTGTGTCTCTCATGAATAAATAAATAAAATCTTTTTAAAAATTTTAAAAATAAATAAAAGTAGAATTTTATTAACTGCAAATTTGGGTCAGGTCAACAGCTAAATGGATGTGCATGGTAGCTTATTGCTTTCTTTAAGATGGGAAGGGAAGGGAAGGGAAGGGAACGGAAGGGAAGGGAAGGGAAAGAATGAAAGAGCAAAGCAGTGAGAGAGCCTTTCAGGCCAGGATTTTACTTCAAATCCAGCCCCAATGGCACACAGTCACATGGATAGAAGGTATTTGCAGCAAAGTCTCCTCGTCTCTTTTCATGCTAGAAATTTTCTGCCTTTGTAAGAAAAACTATATGGTTTACTGGGCACAAATTCCCCCCTAAAATTGCTTTTATAAAGTAGGTCCGTACACTAAATTAACTGGAAGTGAAGGGTAGATAGGTAGCACAGGGGGAAATCAGCCAATGAAAAATTTTTCACACTCACTTCTCTAAAGTAACATATACATATACACATATGTATGTATATATGACAGCTAAAACTTTGAGATATATACTATTTGGTTTCTATATATTATCTTGTCCAAATTATTTGGTCACAATTGGGATGACTGCGAAATATGTTTTGTTAGAAATTACAGTAATAAGATACTTATGCTGCCAATCAGGATCTTAAAGAGAAAGCCTACTCTTGGTTTCACAGGAACTAAAGATTTAAAAAAACATTTGGCTAAGGATCATGAGGTGAAGTTTGATCAGGAGGAAACATCAGAAATGCTGCTTTCCAGCCCACCCAAAAGGCCAAATGAAGAACAAGAAGGGAAACAATTGTAGCTTCTTTTCAAATGGAATCATAATAACCATGATTTATCACCTGCTTAAACATAGAAGTTCTTTGTGTCTGTAATAACTATGATAATCAAAACAATACCACAAGATAATGATTATTCCCCAATTTGAAGCTGAGGAAATTAAGATTTCTAATACCACACAGCTAATGGACTTGAACATGGAACTGTGTGAATTCAAAGCCAGTTCTACCTTAGGGCTGTCACCTTAAGTGACAACTCTGATTCCTTTGGTAGTATCTGTCTAATGCTATGCTGAAAAAGAAATTCTAAGGTTTCATTGAGACTTACCAGGAAAGAGTTCTGTGACTGACTAGTGATGTCTGCCTAGAGTGTGGGAAAGGGAAGTGGTGGTACATGTACCATAGGTTTGCCATTCCTACTGACACTATGACACCTCCCTCATCCTGATATTTTAAAGTAAACTAAGATAATTCAGAAAAAAAAAGCCTTAGGCTAAAGGTTTATGTTGTGAACACCATAAGGAAAACATTTTTTAAGTAAATCCATTACATAAACAAGATGGGACAAGTATAGGAAAATTATTTTAAGCTACTGAAAATGATGTTAGTAGAAATTCATATGCCCAATTGAAGATTATAACTACAGATTTTTCTTATGATTACTTGGCCTTAAAGTCCCTATAGATAATGTTTCTCAGATTATTGTAGCAAGTAGTCTTAGAATTAGAACCATAGAATGATCTCCTTTATTTCAATGAACTAAATAAACACGAAGCTGCTCTGGTTAAAGGGAAGCAGGGTCTCACTCACTCACCCTCCCTATCATTCTCTCAATAAAACCTTGAAGGATCTCAGTAAAACCCTAGAGTTTTTAAAGAACTCATGTCTAATTTCCCTACTTTTTTAGACAATGAAAGCAAGGCTCAGAGAGGTAAAATGTTTGAAATAAAATTCCCTTAAGAATTCTCAACCTTGGGATCCCTGGGTGGCGCAGCGGTTTGGTGCCTGCCTTTGGCCCAGGGCGCGATCCTGGAGATCCGGGATCGAATCCCACGTCGGGCCCCCGGTGCATGGAGCCTGCTTCTCCCTCTGCCTGTGTCTCTGCCTCTCTGTCTCTCTCTCTCTGTGACTATCATAAATAAATAAAAAAAAATAAAAAAGAAAGAATTCTCAACCTTTTTGTTTGTATTTTTCTCCAGTTTAGATGTGTGATCCTTGACTATAGTTACTTTTGAAACAACAGTTATTTACAGATTTTAAAAAGGTACCTTTCACCCTAATTCCATGTGCTGCTAGCCTCCCACACTATTGCTTATTTCTCTTTATCCCATTCCACTGCATGTGCTGGCACTGCATCCGCTATCTTGACACCAAATTTCTCTCTCATTCACACAAAGCTCCTCTGGGAAGGAGTATTTAAAGACTGACCCAGGGACATCTCCCACCACTTGGACACGATGGCTGTCCCTATTGAAACCTGATGTCTTTCCATGACTGTGACTGGACCTATGCATGATATGTGATTTCAGAACAAGATGTTTTGTTATTTTCATTGTCACTTATGATGCTGTCTTCCTATATTATGGATTCATATAAAACAGTAAAATGCTCTTAAGAATTTCATTTAAAAAAAAGAATTTCATTTTAGCTTTGACTCTGCCTATATATTTTGTTTTGAAGAACATAATTTTAAGCTCACCTAGGAAGTTTAAAACTAAAAGGAAAGTGTTAAATGCCACTGTATAAAAACTATTAAGTAGAACAAGTTAGACCCAGGGTATTCAGTCATCCAATTTCTGAGTAAGGTTAAAAGATAAATACCATCAAATGCTGATTACTTTTTATAAATTGCTGCTCCCCCCACATCAGAAAACTAAAACTAAGGAAAATTATCAGCCATGCCATTGACATCATCTTGGTATCATTTGTTTATTTGCTAAAGTAATCATATTTGTAATGAGTTTAAACACCTTTTCTCACTGTCCCATGTCACTGAGTGTTGAAAGGAAAGCAAAACTTTAAATTAAACAATCTGTCTTTTCCCAGTTGACATAAGGATAAATCATGTCAGATACTTATATTCCCTGACTCCTTGTATCTTGACCTGGATTCTAATTTAGCAGATTATTAAGGTCAAAGAACCAAAATATCATTTCTTTAAAAAGACTGTTTGTACTTAGTTAGAGGTCATGATTTCACAATGAGCCTTGTCTACTAAGAAGGACTCCTTATATTTGTTTGAAAAGAGCAGGCTTCTCTTTTCCAACATAAATATGCAAGCACAAGGCTGTTTCCTTTCCCAGGTCCATGGGTGTGTATATGGGCTCTGTCTGACCAGCATCCCTGTGGTCAGCCTGGCATTCCACATGGAGTGACAAGACAGCTGGATTACTAACTAAGCTTCTGAAATGCACTGGGATCAAAGCCGGCCTCACCACGAGGCAAACAGGAGGGATTGCTTTCAGCCAGGCTGGAGAAGAATTGAGGTCTGTGGTACACACACACACACACACACACACACACACACACAAAGAGAGAGAGAGAGAGAGAGAGAGAGAGAGAGAGAGAGAGGATTTTTCTGCTTTGTGAGACAAATGGAAAAAATATGTCATGGTTAAGAGTAGAGAGTTTGGTGTCAGAAGACCTGGCTGGGCTTAAGTCCCAGCTCTTGTCTCTTACCAGCTGCATCACCTTGACAACTTATTTAACGTCTCCAAATCTCAGTTTCCACAACTGGGAAAAACAGAGATAATGATAGTACTTATGTTTTAGAATTTTTGTGAAACATAAGACAATAGTTCTAAAGTGCTTAGCAGAGTGGCTATCTCAGAGAAACCACTCCATGTCAGCAATACTGATTTAGAAATATTCCCAGCAGCCCTGACCTATAAACAGCCACGGCCATCATCTCTAGCCTCACAGTCCTTCGTGGCTGTAGCTGATGTTCACACACGTCAGCCCCAATGGTGCTCCATCCTGACCCAATTCTCTCTGCTCCAGCACTTGGTGCTCCAGGGAGGTTGGATGTGAAGTGAACCTCACCTCAACACTAGGGATATTCTTAACAGCATGCTTCCGAGGAGGTTGACACCTAACCCAGATACTTATAATATTTATAATGTTTCTTTTATCAAAATAAAATGGACTCCAAATTTTCCAAAAGATGACTTCAAAATGAATTGGAGCAAAATCTGTTTGCAAATTAGGACTTTATGTCTTCAGCAGGAACAACAGCAGCTTTGTTGTGCTGGCAGCTTAAGTCTATCCTAACAACTACATGAAGCTCCTTAAACTGTAATGAATGCATTTTGTGAAAGCCTGTTATTATTAGGAGTGGAAATAAATTAGATTTATTGGGTAATAATTATTCATAACAAAGAAAGTACTTGATATATATTATCTCATTTGTTTTTCACATTATCCTATGAGGTAGGTTCTATGGTTATGCTCTAGTCACAGGAAACAGAGACTTAGAGCCCTTAAGAAAAAATTCCAACATTGCTTATACATTGAATAGAGGAACCTAATGACTCTGGAGTGCAAGATTTTGGCCTCTACGCAATACTGTCTATCTCCATGTGACAAGGAAGTAAGGAAGCAGTTTCACCCAACACCAGAGCTTCAAAGAGATCACATTTTTTCAAGGCAAAGTCTGCACTATTTATTAAATATATGAAGAGATTCTACTGTACTTAGTATCATTTAAAACCAAACATAAGCATGCATTTACTTGCTGTATTGAATTTGTATTACAGAAATCAATAAATCACTCCATGATCCTAAGTGGCAAAATCTCTCATCAATCATCTGGGTGTCAACTGTTTGATCTGTAAAACTCAAAAAGAGATGTCTTCTTAATTCCTAAATTATAATATTAGCACTGCTAGTTCACCTTCCCCTGAAGCATGAGAGATTAGCTGATACTAGGATGGTTAAATGCCAAGTGGGTTGAGCCAGTGGTTTGATGCAATCCATCTTTTCTGAATATCTTAAAATAGGCTTTCAGGCTAAACTTCTAGCTGAGCCATATGGGTTTAATATGACTTAAAAGACAACACAGAAGAGGTATGTGAGCTCAATGTTTGCAATGACTTTGCTTCCTCATCAAGCTGCAGTTGGATAACTCACCCCAACAAATTTCCTAAGAAATTTCCGAGAAGACTGGATATCTGGGTTGGACAGTTCAATGAAATTTCCCATCATACCCTCTTCAGTAGCAGGTACTTCTTGGTAGAAAAGTTTAGCTCTGGCATAGAACTGCATCTCACCATTGATGACTTGACTTGTTAAAGCATACAATTTCACTGCAAATGAAATATTATGAATATTTATTAATATTTATATGGCAAACAAGTTCACTCTTATCATACATTTAATTGCTTCTTAGAAGCCTGTGAATTTGTGCTGTGGAGGAAAGGCACAGTCAGAAGATATGGGTTTCAGTTCTGGTTCAGTGGCTTACTATGTAACTTTGGAAAAACTTCTTAACCTCTCTGATTTTCAGGTATTTCATGCATTGTGGCATTTTCATGACTTATTAACCCTATAGTTTAATGAAACTTTAGCTTAATACTATATTTTTAAAAAATTTAACAGCATTCACTATAGTAAAATAAGCAATGTCACAAGCTTCATAGTGAATTGTATCTTTGAGCTCCAAATGTTTTATGAGAATTTAATCATTAATCCTTCTAATCACAAGGTACGTTCAGGGTAGCTATTTTTTTCACTGCTTTTTCAAGCAACTCAACTGAACTATCTCTGTCTACTAATATTACAGAAGATATGCTTGAAGTCTTTCTTCTGAAAATAAAAAAATAAAAAATATAAAAAGATTTATTGAGCAACTATTCTGTACAAGATAACACCTTAATCACATTCACATACACTATGTAACCTCATTATTTCAGAAACCATATGAGGCATTATTTTAAGACACTTACTATTAGAAAAACATATGTTCCATTTTCTGAGGAGTAAGTGTGAATGTATGTAAGTGTTTTTTTTTTGTTTTTGTTTTTGTTTTTTTTGGTGGATGAAAATGCACCTCTTCAGATATAAAATATTCTCATTAGAAGACATTCACGAGAAATGATAAAGAGTGGATGAAAGGAAGGAATTTCTGGTTCCTCTATTGTAGGTTGAATACACGCATTTGTCTTTCCTCCTTCCCCATATCCCCCTTATGTTGTTTTAATAAACAACACATAACAGTGAACAAAATGAGAGGGGGGGCCACCGATGGACTCATGATTTCATCAAATGTCTGGAGACAAAAAGCAAATAGAACAAAGCTAAAATATCTTGTAGTCTTGGATAGATGCAAAAGGAAATAAAAATTAATCAAAAAATCTGTCTACAAGCCAACCAGTGAGAGGACAAATGCTTCCTCCCCCAAACAGGAAGTAAAGCTATAATCCTAGATGGTGGAAGTATCTTCTCAAAAAAGAAAAAGAAAGAAGAAAAAAGAAAAAAGAAGAAAGAAAGAAAGAAAGAAAGAAAGAAAGAAAGAAAGAAAGAAAAAAAGAAAGAAAGAAAGAAAAAAAGAAAGAAAGAAAAAAAGAAAGAAAGAAAGAAAGAAAGAGGAAAAGAAGAGAAAAGAAAGAAAAGAAAAAAGAAAAGAAAGGAAAGGAAAGGAAAGGAAAGGAAAGGAAAGGAAAGGAAAAGAAAAAGGAATTGCTTAAGTAAACCTAAAGCAGTTAGTGTTAGGATCCTGGAATACAACTCATTTTAGCATATAGATGACTCCAAGTACCTCATCTGCTCACACAGATCAGAATTTCATAAGATCTAAGATCTACCTGTACATGTAGAGCTTCTTGTCATCCTTTTTATTCAGGGAAGACATATGTAACAGAGGAAACCTTCTCCATTACCTAGAATCATTGACCCTCTCCTTTATTCCTAACTATGGATAAAAATTATTTCCAAACACATGGGGGTAAAACAGCAGTCTGAAGGAAAAGATAAAGATAAAAATAAACAATTAGAAATGACCCCAAAAGAAATAGAAATAATTCAGGAAATGGATGAGAACTTGAACCAAAACTAAGCAGAAAAAACACATCCCTGGAAAGATACGAGAACTGGTGCATCCATAAATCAAAGATAAGATGCCAAGAAAATGATAATTCAAAGAATAACAGAGAATTCTTAGAAATTAAAGTTTTGATTATCAAAAACATTGAGTAAATTTGTCAGGACATAAACAAAAAGACAGATATGAAAGATTGAGGTAAAAGATTACAGCTATAAAGACTTAATTTGGGAGGCCTAAATATCAAGCCAATTGGGATTCTCAATAATAGAGAAATGGAAAGAAGAAAATTACTAAAGAAATAATAGAAGGAAATTCCCCAGAGCTAAAAGTGATTGTAGGTTCCAACAAGTACTGAGCAGCATGGATTTTTTTTTAATATTTCAAAACACAGGGATGCCTGGGTGGCTCAGTGGTTGAGCGTCTGCCTCTCGCCCAGGGCATGATCCCAGAGCCCTGAGATTGAGTCCCACATCAGGTTTCCTGCATGGAGCCTGCTTCTCCCTCTGCCTATGTCTTTGTCTTTCTCTGTGTGTCTCTCATGAATAAATAAATAAAATCTTAAATAAATAAATAAATAAATAAATAAATAAATAAATATTCCAAAAGACAAAGAATAATAATCCTAGAAGTAGAAGATCCTAAAATTATTTAGAGGGGAAAGGTGGTTGACTATCAAGGAGGGTTGCCAGATTTAGCAAATAAAAATATGAGACACACAATTAGTTTTGAATTTCATACAAAGAATAAATAATTGCTTAGTAGAAGTATGCTTGAAATGTTGTATATTGCATGGGACATACTTATATAAAAACTATTTGTTGATCATTTTTAAGTTGAAATTTATCTGGAATATTATACTTTATCAGGCAACTATATTCAAAGGACTAGAATCAGGCTTATAACACAGATCTCATTAGAAACACTAGAAAAGAGGGGCACCTGGCTGGCTCATTCAGTAGAGCATGTGAATCTTGATCTGAGGATTGTGAGTTTGAACCCCACACTGTGTATAAATATTACTTAAAAATAAAAGCCTTAAGAAAAATAAACACTAGAAAACAAAGAAGTAACGCCATTAATATTCTGAGAGAAAATTATTTTGAGCCTAAAACTTAATACCCAGTCAAACTGTGGAAATACATTTACCTACCATGGATTCATTCTTCAGAAGTTTCTTGAAGCTATATTCCAATCCAATGATGATCAAAATCAAGAGAAAATATACGTCAAAAGAATGAAATTAGCCCAGGAATCCAATGAAAAAGAAATCCCAAAATGACAGATATTTATCAGATCTAAAAAGAAATCAGTCTTTATTACAACAGATACTATAGGCTTCAGAAACAGAAGTTCATCCAGAAGTAGAATGAATTGGATTCTGGGCAATAGAGTAAGAAAGAAGCAAAGAGACATTAGTGATATTCTAAAGAAGACATATTTTTTATCTCAACCATCTCACCCCCCCACACACACACACAAGAAGACAAGTGAAAGCTCCAAGCAAAATCAACAGTACAAAAATGTTATGATCAGCAAATCAAAATAGTCATAATTTTCAGTAGAAAGAGTATAAGAAAAGAGAATCTATTTAAGCTTAACCAGAATAATTTTTCTTCAGGCAACACCAAGGTTGACAAATTGGAATAATGCACTACTTGGCTCTGAATTGAATAACAATTACATTCTCCCAAATTTTGAATCTAAAAGGTAAAAATCCAAAAAACACCACTCATAATGTTTCATTGTAAAACATTCCATCTATGGAGTTACTACAGTATTTTCCAACTTAGATGTTGGAGCCAATGTTTGGACTTTTGAATGGTCATGGGTTTACTGAAAACAATATAAGAATCAGTTCCAATGTTCATTTTCTAGAGACTAACATTATATGAGATAGCCCCCATATATGTTAACTGTTATACATAGTTTTTTAAAAAACACAAATCTTTTAAAAATATTAAATATATAGATGCTTTTTTGCCATTTTATACACATATTAAAAACTGACTGAGAAAACACAACATTAAAAGGGGAGCCTTGAAGTTTAAAACATTGGGAACCACTAACCTACACCAAATCCTCTTCCCTAGCCTTAGTAAAGTGTTGTATAAATAGCAGGTGGCTCAATAAATTCTACAGGGATGACAAAAATAAAGTATAAAACCAACCCAATGACATGAGTGCTCCAAATTCTTCTGTATGTCTCAGAAAACCAGGCTAGGAAATCACAGCTCATAGAGTCTTCCTCCAGTCCGGCATGCTGCCTGGGATCACAAGCAAGCCACAGCCCAGTACTCTCCTTGATCCAACCAAAGTGGCAAAGCAGCCACACTCATCATCACCTGCTTAAGTCAACTAGTTGGTGAAGTCTATTAAAACCCTTAATCTGGAAATGGGAATGGTCCATTATGCCAGCAACATTTAGACCACAAGTGAATGCCAAGCCCAGCAGGGGTCAGACTCAATAGGTAGGTTTTTACGGTTATGGGCTTGAGTTCTCATTTTCACCTAATTGACAGGAGCATTTCACTAAAACGATATATGAGGTGTCATGGCCAGCCCCAGGTACTCCCCTCTTGATAGCTCCTGCAATGGTGCAAGTTGGCTCAGATAAGGTAATCAGTCATCAGCCTGTGCCTTTTTATTAAAGAAATACATCTAGCAGCTCACTCTTGTAGGATTGCAATGTCTCTGTGAAATTTGGGGTAGTCTAAGAAAGAGTTCTTGATATAGTTCTATTCGTTCTTGATATAGTATGGTACTTATTTCTGGACCTACATTATGGACTGAACTCTCAAGACCCTTACAATAGATTACTTGTTACAAAAAGGAAAGTAGAATAGAAGCTGATATGCCTTGAAGAAGAATTTGGATCTTGTGAACTCTCTAAGGAAGATTTTTGCTAATAGCTAAATGCTTATGTATGCTGAGTATCTTCTTGTCTTTTTGTTTCCTTTTTCTTCCTTTTTGTTTTTCTAAATGGTGGGTTATAGTTATTTTAGACTTCATTCCAGATGTTAGAACTGTTTGTCAACTGAAAATTGATCTGAAAGGATAGGTACACTAAGTTTAGACATTTAGTTTGAAATTATTTGAAATAGGATCATAGATCATGTTAATCTTTTATTTATAAGCAAAAAAAAAAAGCCCAATTAGGGAATGCCTTTATGAAGGATAAGACCTTCCATGAAAGAGATTTGCAGGTGAGCACTTCCTAATTTAGCTGTTCAAGAATTAATGGTAAAAATGGGAAGAAGGATAGAAGGAGATAGGGAGGGAGGAAGGACATAGGTACCATGGAATATATTATTCAACCATAAAAAGGAAGGAAATCCTTCATTTGTGACAACATGAATAGACTCTGAGGATATTATGCTAAGTGAAATAAGTGAGACAACTAAAAACTAACACCGTCTGACTTCATTTATATGTGGAATCATAAAAAATCTGAACTCATAACTATTTTTTTCACCAGCAGGGGAGAGTGAGAAGTAAAACTTTATCACTGGTCTCTGGTGGAATCCGAAAGTCTTGTGTGCCAAGAATACTAGAACGTTGTCATCATCAAGTCTCGGAATTGCCCTGAGGGACGCTGTAGGTTTGATTTGTTCCCTGAATGCTTTAGGTGTCTGGTGTTTCTCATCTCTAAAATAATGCACTGCCTACCATAATAATTTTAGAAGGTTTCTTCCTTTTCAGCTGAGGGCTAGTTCAGTGGTTCCTAATTTTTAACACGAATAAGATGACCAAAGTGAGGGCAGAGGGGACAACACACTTTCCCCACTTCGGCAAGGATCTACCACCCCACGTCACATCCCATACCCACTTGGCCAAACGTCTTCCCAACACTCTATTCCTACTTGAGCTTTCGACCTCACCTACTATCAAATTTTAGAAGGCTAGAAGGCAGGCCAAGAATTAGGGACAGGTTTCTCATCATGGGATTTGCATCAGAAGAGTCAGACACTGATTCAGCAGTCGCCAGGTGTCCTGTGCACCTCCACTGCATCCTGTGAAAGTTTCTAGTGCTCTATTTCCACATTTTACAAAAACTGTGTGGGTCTCTCTCCTACACTGAATTCTTCGGGATAAGCCTGTATCTTGTCTTTGCAACCCCAGCACTTACTACTATGCTTAACACATAGCAGAACTCTTTTGAATATTCATTGGCTAAATGAATATTGTCACACTTTTTGTTCTTTGAATAACACAGGTTCAACAAAGTAGAGAGTGGTTATAGGAAAACGCTGACATAAGTGACACAGGTTACACTTTTCGCAGAGTTTATATCTATCCTAATTAGGCATACCCATATCATAAAAAAATAGTAACTACCATTGATCAAACATGGTTGTATGCACAACCTATGCTTAGCATTTATGCCTAACAGAATAGGTAAAATGAATGTTGTTATTTATGGAAGAACACAAGGCTGCAAGAGGATACCTGAATTGCCCAAGATCGAGTAACTGGTGAGGACATTTCTGGAATTTAAACTGAGGTCTATTTAAATCCAAAACCCATATTTCATCCCTCTCATCCTGTGTGTGTATATCTGAAAGTCTGCTAAATAAAAAAGGAAGTCATATGGTTCTCCATTTCTTCAAAGAGAAAAATCATCTTGCAGTGTCTGCATTGCAAAGGTAACAGTAAACATTTGAACAATGTTATCACTGCTCAGTGAGTTGTGCAGCCATGATGCCACAGGGGTGAAATCAATTTGAAAAATACCAATGGTTATATGTTGAGTTTTATTTGGCAGTCCCACGTGTCTTACAGGAAGTGTTTTTACTAACTCTGGTCTTTAATTGTGATGGCAAAGAGGTGACCATTGTTATCAATTTCCTCCTTAGAGACTGATTCCTATAGAAAGAGGTAAGTGAAGTGTGGATACTAACAATTGGTGGGTACCTCCCATGCAACAGATATTATATTAAGCATTTTCATATCATCTCTTCACATTATTTCTTTTAATCTTCATGATGATAACACAAAACTGGTATTATATTACCATTTTGCAGATAAGTGATAAGATACTCAGAATTAATAACTTAATATACAGAAACAAAGTGTCAGAACCAGGTCCTACCCCATCCATATTCTGCTGAACTCTGTGGAACCATTGTTCTAAATGTGAAGTCAGACTAAGCTTTTAATGAAGTGCAGGAATAATAGACTCCTAGTATATGATTAACAAATAGTCATTGACTTCTATGTACTAGGGAATACACTGGATAGCATAGTGCTAGAAGGATTATTGAGTGGTTAATTTTTAGGAACATTTCACCCTTGAGCACTGGTACACAAACTGGAGATGTATACAATTATTTTCCTATTTATTTCCTATTTGCTCATAAATAGCCACCTTTGGAAAAATCATTCATTCCATGCCCCACCTTGTGCTGGTAGAAATAGGTTAAATGGACCTACTCACTGGCCTGCCTACCTTGTTGATTATCTCAGCTGATGCTTTTCATAGACTAGGTTTTATGTTCCTGTCGAGTCAAAAACCATCGTAAAACTCACATTGCTGCCTACGTAATTCAAGTTAACATTTTCACTGGAAGGGAGCATGATTTTGAGGTTCAAAAAGGGCAGACTCTGTGGTCAGACTACCTGAGTTCTAATCCTGCTTCCCCACTCACAGTCATGTGTCCTTCAGCAGGTTACTTAACTCCACCACACATCAGTCTCTTGGATACAAGGTGGGGAAAAGCACAGTACCATCTAATAGGCATGCTGTCAAGAGTCACTGAGCTGATACATGCAAAGCACTGAGAACAGTACCAAGCTTGCTTCCATTCCTTCCTGAAGAGGTGTTGTAATCAGTGGCATAGCTAAGCTTTCATTGGAGATTTGTGGTATGCGTGCCCTTGCTTCTCCACGAATTTCTGAAGCTAGCCAAGGATATTCCAGCAAATGTCCCCATGACTGAATGTCCTTTCATAGTGTACTGTGTGGGACTGGCTACCTAATGCAGGCAGTTGCAGGGAGGAAGGCAGGAAAGAAAGAATCAAAGAGTCTGGTTAGCCACTGTTCTTTCCAGAATTACCCCCAAACAACACACTCTCTGTGCTGACTCTACAGTAGCCATTCCCTAACCTTTTCAAAGAAGGGCTTTATTTTCATTTCTATGAAATTTTGAAATCATCAAAAGGAGGGGAAGTTGATTCCAACACACTTGAGTGGAGCTGGGGAGAGAGCACATCTACTGGCTAAGTTTTCATTTCAAACTGAAAAGCTTACTATCCCCTGCCACCTGAAGAGTCCCATACAGGGAGCTGAGCCTACCATTTTTGGTAATGCCTGTTCTAGGGAAGACCACATGGTGACATTAAAAGAGGCCTGGCTCTGAGGAAAGAAAGAAAAAAACTAATCCTTATTGAGCATTGACTATATGTAATGACTTTTAATTCTTCCAATTGCCCTGAGGAAAATGATACTCAGAGACTTTAGGAACTTGCAGAGGTGACTTTCTCTATCAGTAGCAGTGTCAGAATTTAAACTCAAGACTTTTGTGACCTGCAACTAACTAATTATTACTAAGGGGCCATTTAATGTGCTGTGAACAGATATCAAATTCTTTCTATGTACCAGGAACCATGGTAAGTGCTAAATTATACAGATATAGAAGAGGATATGAAAACTAGAGTCCAATCAGGGAACTATAGGTACACGTATTCCATATATAGAAATTACAATCTCCTGGGGGCAAAAAGCAAGGTTTAAGCAAAAAAATCAAGGCTTTGGGGAAAACTTGTGATTGGATAAAAGTTGTAGTGGCAGATGAGACATATGTGCTGGTTTCTTCCTGCACCTGCAAGTAGCTGATAGTCTCCTAGAGGGACTTTAGCTTCTGCCATGAGAAGAAAACACTGCAAAAAAGCTGAGTATATGAAAGAGCTGACAGTCTCCTGTAATCCTAATTTAAACCTTTTAAGGATTAATAAAAAATTATTTGTGGATTTGCCTCCATTACCAGTTTATAAAATCCTGAAGAATAGAGACTGTGTCTGTTTGAATTTTCTCCAGTACTCAGAACAGGACTTTGGATGACAGAGTTCCATAAATGTCTCTTCCACTAGATTGATCAGAAAGCAGAAATGTCTGGTGTTTCTATCTCTAAAAAGCAATGGGTTCCTCCCTGGCAGACACATTTCCTAGTGACTGGATATACCTATATTCCCTCACATTGCTCAGCATCCTTGCAGTTAGACAGGGTCACGTAACTGGTTCTGGGCAATGGTTTCTAAACAGATGTAATGGATGTCCTTCTGGGCAAAATATTTAAGGGTTATTAGGCAAAACTTTAGCTCCTATCTTCCTTTACCATGGTGCATAGCAGTGTTCCAGATGGTGGAGGCTTTATCATCCTAGATTCCTAAATGCCTATGTGGAGCACAGCTCCCCCCACCCAACCCCCATAATGCATGTTGAAATTATATAGCTGGGGATTTACCCCAAAGATACAGATGCAGTGAAACGACAGGACACCTGCACCCCGATGTTTCTAGCAGCAATGTCCACAATAGCCAAACTGTGGAAGAAGCCTCGGTGTCCCTCGAAAGATGAATGGATAAAGATGTGGTCTATGTATACAATGGAATATTCCTCAGCCATTAGAAATGACAAATACCCACCATTTGCTTCGACATGGATGGAACTGGAGGGTATTATGCTGAGTGAAATAAGTCAATCGGAGAAGGACAAACATTATATGGTCCCATTCATTTGGGGAATATAAAAAATAGTGAAAGGGAATAAAGGGGAAAGGAGAGAAAATGAGTGAAAATATCAGTGAGGGTGACAGAACATGAGATACCCCTAACTCTGGGAAATGAACAAGGGATAGTGGAAAAGGAGGTGGGCAGGGGGTTGGGGTGACTGGGTGATAGGCACTGAGGGGGGTACTTGACAGGATGAGCACTGGGTGTTATGCTATGTGTTGGCAAATTGAATTCCAATAAAAAAAAATTTAAAAGAAATGATATAGCAAAAACAAAAAATTAACTTTTATACATTCTGCTATTGAGATTTTAGGGTTGGTTTGTTATTGCAGGATAGCATAGTCCATACTTACTAATATAGCCCCCAATTGCTAAAATCAAAGTGATACTGTGGATGGGGCTACCTCTGTTACTCTCAGGGGAAACTAATGCCTGGGACAAGTCATCGGAATCAGAGAAAAGAAGCATTGCTTATTTATGGAAAACCAACTAAGTAAAATGGAGTCATCTTTGGCTTGGGATTGGACTAAGGGTTTTCAAACAATGTTTATGGAACCCAATGGGTGTTACAGAAGCCACTGGTGAGGCTAGGAGGACAGAGCAAGAAACAGATTCTGTCCCCAACCCTAAGCAGAAAATTTTCACTTTTTCTTGTTTTATACTGGGCTTCCATGGAAGACTTTGTTAAAATGTTTGTTTTTTCTCAATAATTTTTTTAAAAGATTGGAAATCTTTTTGGAAACCATCAGCACATTAATAGAGGAGAAAAATAGGTAAAACCAGAATGACTTTATGGATTAAAAATAGAATTGAGATCAAACATAACTTATAGACTTCTTGTCCCCAATTGATTTTCACTTGATTTTCAGAAGATTCTGTTTTACTCTTTCTTTTTAATATATCTTCACTACTTTCAGAGGTGAGTTCCTTTTTCTCTATAGTAATTATTTTTAAAATTTGGCAGCCATCTGCCCCATCATGAGTATCTTAGTAATTGTAATTGATATATTTCCCCAGACTACTGTAGCTAAGGCCACTAAGCTACTGTTATTGAGATGTGACACGCACAAGACTCTCAAGAGTATCTTTAGAAAAGCAGTGCTGTGCTAGTGTGTGGAGCAGAACATCCTCACCTTCCAAATGGACTGCTCTAGTTTTTCCACTTGGATGCAAATGAGATGCATAACATTTCCTAAAAGAATTACTTACAGGCAGTGTGATCTACCAGAAAGGGCCCTCGTCTTGGGTTCTTTTTCTTTTTTAAAGATTTTATTTACTCATGAGAGACACACAGAGAGAGGCAGAGACATAGGCAGGGGGAGAAGCAGATTCCCCACTAAGCAGGGAGCCCAATGTAGGACTCTATCACAGGACCCCGGGATCACGCACTGAGCCAAAGGCAGACACTCAACCACTGAGCCACCCAAGTGCCCCTCTTCTTGGGTTCTTCTTTGACATCAACATGAGACCTGTCTAGGTTTTACCTCATTATCTCTGAATTTTCTTTTCCCAGTTTGAAAAAATAAGATGGGGGCAGGGGTGTGAAGGCGGGAGGAGAAAATAATGATACTTATCCTATCTATCCCATAGTATAGCTGTGAGGTTCAAATAGTATCATAAATAAGGAAATTTGGTAAGGAACATTGAATAAGTATGAGATGAAAACATTTGTATGTCTAGAGTTAAAGATTCCTTCAAGAATGGACTTATAAAAAGAAAATTTGGTAGGCTGCTAGCATCTAGTTTCTTGAATGCAATACACAGAACTAAGTAGTGCCTATGATGTCTGGAAACCCTGGCCACATCAAGTGCACAATGGGGCTTTCAGGCAGCCTTAAGAAAACAGACTGGGGCTGTACACACTGGGTCCTGCTTTCATTGGGGGAAAATATAAATCAAAGGGTCAACCTTTAATCGTAAGTTATTTCCTCTTCAGTGCTGTTAAGAGTTCCTTGAAGTAACACTTTTCACAGAGGCTGAGAAAAATAGTGTAGACAAACCCAATAAGCTTTTTATTGCCCTATTGTCTAATTCCCGGAAAGCTAAAGGAAATAAGGAAAAGGGAGACATACCACCAACCCAGGGTTTTTTTCTTAATATTCAAAGACCCGACTAAAACCTGCTCCTTTTTGGCCCTCTACTATTGATTGTGACTCAGGAAAGCCAGATAGGATCGTGTGGAGTGTGGGCTAATGTACACACACACAGAGAAAGAACAAGGAGTCCTTGATCTATTATTGTTTAGTCTTTCTTTTTAATTCTTAGTTGACATATTACTGCATTAATACTCTCATCTTTTAGTTACCTAATTTCCCCTGCCTCCCTCTCAATTTTGGCAAATATTAAAAATGTCCTTCAAAACTTAGGAAATGAATTTCTGTAAGCCTGATACTTGGGCAAACCAACATCCAGGGAAACAAATCATGGTGCCCGAGAATGCATGGAAATCCCAAAATAGAGGACTGACTTGCCAGGCAGCACTTGATCTTTGCACCCTGCAAGAAAGAATGCCATTGAACCGTTTAAGCCCTCTGACAGTGGTTATTGGTTCTTTTTACATGAAAAGTGTCCTTGTCCTAACTCCTGGCAGAGGTCCCAGGACTTCACACAGTGCCCCTTTCTTGTCCCTTATCTAGTAGCTCTGACTCACTTACCCAGGGGAATTTTTTCCAGCAGGTAGAGATAGCTCTGAAAGAAGTCATTGCGAATGGCTTTGTGAAGGATAAAGGACATGCTATGTCGACAGAGTTCATCGTCGGTCTTCTGCCAGCGGGATCTGAAGGCAAAATGGGCTCCCAGGTGGGCCATGGTGAAGGGGGATGATAATTATCCCTACAGGGAAATGAAGCTTGCCTGGCTGTTTCTTTGAATTAGCCTTCTCCTCCTAAACGAACTTGAGACTGTCATTTTAAACCAGCCCCTGTCCATCTATATCAGGAGAAGCTGTCATAGGGCGTGGGGGAGGGGCCACAGACGCGGGAGGTCAAGCTCCTGGCACATTCCAACCCCCCCCGCCCCCCCCACCCCCCGTCTGATTGCTTGGGCGACACCACTCCAAGCCAGCAGGTGCTAAGTAAAGATGAAAACAGGCTGAGTGAGATCCTGCTTCATCCAGTAAAAAGCAGCGTCCCTTCTTTAGCTGCCACTTCAAACAGGGAGGAGCTCAACCCGCTAACACCCTATTTGCTTTAATTTGATTCCTAAATTGGAATAGCCTAATTTCCATTTCAAAGCGTTGGAAATATTTTGCAAGAGATCCTGTTTCCTGATTTCCATCACTCCTCCTGGAACATAGAATCCTCAAGTTACAAGGACCCTTCAAAGTCATCCTAGCCAACCAGTCTCCTCTCATCAGTGCAATTTTGCCCAAATAATTTCATAGGGGTGGATCCATGTTTCCCATTTTTAAGGATTCTATAAGAGACACAATTACATGAAAGCCTGTTTGGATGTTATATACCCATCTCTGCCAGCAAACTAAACCCTTCCAATCCAGCTTGCTCTAAAAAACACCTACTTTGCCTGTTTCTTCCTCTCTGTATATTGTGGGGATGATTTCCTCGTAAGTCCTCACTTGATTTCTATACTTCTGATCATCCCTCTGGGTTCATTCTCCACTCTTCCCACATACTGTGTACCCTGGAGGCCGACCTGTGTTGACAACATCAGTGGACTCCCTTGCCTTCTCAGTTCTAGTTGGGTTCAGCCAATGGGTAGTGCCAGCAAAAGACGAGGAGAGTGAGCTGATGTGTTTACTTCCCTGGCACCTTCCCTGTGGAGATGCCATAGGCTGACTGCTTCCTTTGGTGGAAAGTCATAACTCCTGTCTGGCATCTTCCCATACAGCTATCCTATTCTACGTCTGATAACTGCTCCCTCCTTTACTGCTTCAGCCCTCTGGGTAATGACATGCCAGACTGTCAAGAGCCCTGGAGTAATGCACTAGTCCTTACAATTTTGCTATACTTGCCTACATCTTTGTAAATAGTCTCTTTATCAAACTGGCTCAAACTCTTAACTTGCAAATGCCATCTGTTTCCTATAGGAAATACCACTACCATTTTATTCCTCTAATGTCCCTAATAGGAAAGTCCATAAGAACTCTATGCAATCATATCATGTGCAACCCCAGACACCCCACCAACTCCAAACATAGACACATACACACAGATGCACCAACGCACACATTGTGGTAGTATCTAAGACGGCTCCTAAAGATCCCTTGCTACTGCTTGATATTCACACTTTTGTGTAATCCTCTTTCCTTAAAGTAGGGTAGACTGACTCACTTCTAAAGAAAAAAATATAGCAGACATGACAGGATGTCACTTCCAAGATAAGGTTATAAAAAGACTATCTTGGACATTTTCTTTTGCTCTGTTGCTTGCTTTTTCTGAGAGAAGACAGTGCCTGCTGTGAGCTACCTATGGCAAGGAAACTGTCTCAGTGCGACAGGCCTGGAGTGCAACGGAGGGACTACATTATGCCAACAATCCTGAGTGAACTTGGAAGATCTTCCCCCAGCCAACTTGGTAAAAGTCCCTGAGTCAGCTAAGCTATGCCCAGATTACTGACCTACAGCAATAAATGTCTCTTCTTTTAAGCAGCTAAATTTTGGAATAACTTGTTTCAATATAGCAATAAATAGCTAATTCATACATCGTCAGTGTAAGTTTTCTAAGATGTGGAATCTAACCATGATCTTTCTTTATGTTTAATTTCCATGCTAATCTTACTGGGCAAGGAAGTAAAGATTCCATTTGTTTGACTCTGACTTATTTTCCTTCATTTTCCTATCTATTTCCCCATTTGCTCTCACTCCACCTCAAGGGGCAGCTATCCCATTTTGATGAAATTGACTCCATCCCTGGCTTCAGGAATTGCCCAAACTGCAATCCAAGTTATCCATTTTCTCCTTGCTGTAGTGAATGGTTCATGGAGGGGCACAAAATCCCATCCTGAGCCAATCAATACAGTGTTCTCTCAGGTCTGATTTTCTTTTTTTTTTTTTTTTTTTTTTAATTTTTTTTTTTAATTTATTTACGATAGTCATACAGAGAGAGAGAGAGAGGCAGAGACACAGGCAGAGGGAGAAGCAGGCTCCATGCACCAGGAGCCTGACGTGGGATTCGATCCCGGGTCTCCAGGATCGCGCCCTGGGCCAAAGGCAGGCGCCAAACCGCTGCGCCACCCAGGGATCCCCTCAGGTCTGATTTTCAGTTGGAAGCAATACATTATCTAAATCTGTTGAATCCAAAGCTGAGTTTTCTATGCTAGAAACATGGAGTTCAACTAACACAAATCCCATCCTGCCTCATTTATACTCAATTCTCATAACGATGGAAATGAAGTAGATGATACCAAACAGAACAGGGAAACTGAGCATTTCATTTGTGTTAAGAAAGGCTCTTAACTGAAACAGATTTGGCTAAGTTAGAAACTCATTTCTACCACTTACATACTGGGCAACCTTGACGAATTCTTAGTCTTTGAGCCTCACTTCCCTCTCCTGTAATATGAGGGTAATGGTAATAGTACATATCTCATCTAATTGTTGTGAGAACCAAATATACTCCCTGTAAAACACTACTGTGCCTGGAACACAGTATATGTTCATATATATGATATGATAGGTATCATCATTATAATCTCTGGAAGAAAGTTGATGATAAGTTATAGGTTTTGAAATTACTTTGTCTATACAGGCTTCTTGGATTATTTTCAATGTATACTTCCTCCTATCATGAAATTTCACCATCTACCCAGGAGATTATTTGTACTAGATACATTCCAAAGTTAAAAAGAAAAGACATCCAAATAAAATGTGCTATTAGAGTTCATTCATCTATCCTTCAGAATTTTCTATTGTTATCAGAAAAACTAAGTAGCAGCAGAAGAAAACTAAGGGATCCTCCTTTGTTTTATTTGCATTTGTCAATACATATATTAACAGGTTCTTAACTTTGACATCAGTGATGTTTTGATGACCCTTCCTATGGTGAAAAGGTTGGGATGTTTGGTTGTAGGAGAGCGATTGGCAATCACCGACCTCAGCTACCCACTATTCTTTATTTGGCAATGGATATTGGCAAGTTTATCAGTTTTTACAGAAAGAACTAATTTTCTTCACTATAAAATGGACATTAATTACTTATATTTGGAAAAGGATTATTAAATGCTCTAGGATCTCTATATTTCAGACCCATAATTCCTGAGTGGGGATGAAATACTCATTGGTTTATACAAAATGCCTTTGTCAGCTTTTGTTTATCTCTGT
The DNA here is from genome assembly GCF_905146905.1 of Nyctereutes procyonoides. Taxonomy (NCBI): domain Eukaryota; kingdom Metazoa; phylum Chordata; class Mammalia; order Carnivora; family Canidae; genus Nyctereutes; species Nyctereutes procyonoides. Next base: position 1,339,628 of record NW_026575044.1, read on the forward strand.
GAGTTACATAAGATACTGTACCTATTTCTCATACTGATATAGCTTGCACCAGTTTCTGGCTCATTGCATTTGTTTCCTTATGCAAATAATTTTTTTTCTTCGCAGATAAAATGCTCTATTTGTTACCACCTCACACCACTCACCTGTATTCACACAGTGAGTGAGGTTAAGACATAGATCTCCAGTCTACTACAGGCATTTAATTTCCAGGCAGGAAAAGAAAGCAATGAATGTAGAGAAACATGACAGTAGCAAGAGAAGGTGGTAACTCTGAATTTATTCAGATTGGTTTGCCTTCTCACAAGGGATCATGAAGAGAGACTCAGAAGTAAAAAAGATAAAGGAAAAAAAATATGTAGAAAACATATTCATCCAGTAGTATGCAAAGCTAAATATTTGGGAAATTCCACTAAATGTAAACTACTTATCAAATTAAAATTCCATAATCCTTGAAATTGAAAATTCAACAAAGAGGATGAAATAAAGTTAGCTTCAGGCCAAGATTGAATTCACATTCATAGGCACTCACAGAAAGATTAACAGAAAAAAAGTCTACTGCAGGAAAAGAAAATGAAAACAGTGTGTTATTAGCACAGGAATAGGTAAAAAGATTGTGAAAACAGGATAGAGCTCCCAAACAGATCTATTTATATATGGTAAGTTGATATAAGATAGAGATTGTTTTGCAACAGAGAAAAAATATTTTCAATAAGAGTACTGATGTTGGTACAATTGGATCTCTACTCACCTCCTGCACAAACTAACTCCAGATAGATTGAAGGCTTAGGTGTGGAAAGCACAATTCTAAAACTTTTGAACAAATTATAGGAAAACACATTTACAATACCAGGGTAAAAAAGATCATCTTTTTTAAGATGCGAAAAACAACTGGGTGGCTCAGTCAATTAAGCATCTGCCTTCCATTCAGGTCATGATCCCAGTGTCCTGGGATCCAGATAGCCCCATATTGGGCGCCCTGCTCAGTGAGGAGTGTGCTTCTCCCTCTGCCTCTCTCCTGCTAGTGCTCGCTCACTCTCTCTTTCTCTCTCTCTCTCTCTCTCTCTCAAATAAACAACGAAAATCTTTTTAAAAATTGGAGTTAAATAATTTGATTAAATTAATTTTTGAATAATGAACTTCTAGTCATCAAAAGAAACCATAAAGAAAGTGAAAAGTCAGCTAACAAAAAGATAATAAATATTTAGAGCATCAATGATCAATAAAAATTTGTGTACTAAATTAATAGCTCCAACAAAAAATAAGAACAGTATAAACAATCCTATAGAAAAAAAAGATGAAGAATAATATATATAGATTGGTGGCCAAAACAAGACTAAAATAAAAAGCACCTAAATGAGGATTCCCAAATGCAACCCAGGGAGGTAGATTTAGAAGGCTAAAATAATAACCTCAAATCAATGAAATTAAATTTAGGATAAAATCCTCAATGTATATTCTCATATACAGGTTTTAGTGAAAATTAATGAGAATACAGAATGAATAATTCTGGCTGATGTACTCAACGTGTCTTTCTGCTAAGGTGGGTATGGAAGTAGACTTCAAGTTAGAATGAGACAAAAGTATAAACGATTGTTCAAAAAAGAAGCAACTCAAACCGACCACCAGGCATTACTCCACCCTGTACTGGTCCAATTTCATATAGAGTATTTGCCTCTTTCTTTATCCTGTTTTGTTTAAGGAAGAGACATTCAATCAAGGTTACCCTGATAACAATTTGGAAATCATTCACAAAACCCATTACCTGATATGTGATTGGAATATATAGTACAAGAAGAAGTTTAGATGACTATTTTCCTCCACCATTGAACTTCATAGAGTACAGAAATGCTGTCTGTTCAGTATATAAACCAATTAAATTCAAGGTTAGCAGTCAGGTTTTAACTTCACCTTCCTTATTAAATGAATATGGGGTTGGAGGTAAGTGACCCTTTGCAGCTGAAGAAATAGTTAAGCCCATAGTTTTCATGTCAAGTCATTCAGTTTAACAGATGGAAAGGTTGGAGTGGCCCCTGAAGGACTCCTTCCTGTCGTACTGAGGAGAATTCAACTGGGCTGCCTAGTTTTCATTAGGGGGTTTGATTCCCCCAGCATTTAGATTTTTAAAAAATACATTCACATCTCTAATAAAGGAAATAATGTCCCTGTCTAAAGCATTTGTTTGGTGTGTGTGTGTACTTTTCTCCTTTCTATCACTTAATGTTAGTGGAAGAAAGTATAAACTATAAAATTATAAGACATTATATATATTATTGTATCACATATAGATAATATAAATTATAGAACACTCAACTTCTTTTTTAATTTTTTTTAATTTATGATAGTCACAGAGAGAGAGAGAGGCAGAGAGGCAGAGACACAGGCAGAGGGAGAAGCAGGCTCCATGCACCGGGAGCCCGACGTGGGACTCGATCCCGGGTCTCCAGGATCGCACCCTGGGCCAAAGGCAGGCGCCAAACCGCTGCGCCACCCAGGGATCCCCGAACATTCAACTTCTTATCAAACTCTCCTTTAAAATATAATGAAGCTTTATTTCACATAATTCCCATAATTTAATATTTCAACAGGACTTTGGATAGGTAAAAGTGCATAGAACACTATCCAGACAAATTAATCTTTGCACATTTTCCTCAACTAAAAAATATTAGGTAATGATTAATATAAGGAAATAAAATTGTACTTCTTTTCTTCATCTTACTTATAAAGTTAATAAATATGATGAAGTCTCAAGTTGACATCCTCATATTTCAATTTTCAACTCTTATTTCCCCTGTCAGTAGGAAGGCAAGTTGAGAAAAGAAGTTGAAATGTGGATTGGAATGTAAAGAGAATCTGTTTTCTCTATACTAATAGGTCTTCTTTATAGTTTAGGCACTGAGCATGGTGAGGTGGACAAGCAGGTAGTCTCTGGCCTCCCCACCCTCCCATGGACCAGAGGAGCAGACTTTAATTTTTATATATGAGAATTCTGTGTAGACTTACCTTTGAAAACAGTGCTGTGCTCCCATCACTTCCCTTCATCATACTTCCTTTGTACCTGATATCCTGGCTCCCACTTAATTTACCCCTGGCTTTCTATTTGACAGTGTTTTCATAAGCATATGAGCCTCCATGCTTATTCCATTGTGCATTTAGCAGACTAGATTTGGGGTGAAGCATTCTATTTAAACCAGACTCTGACATTGTGAAACTGAACATATGTAGACCAGATATAAATTTTTAGGAGCCCTAAGTACTGAAAGTAATAGGCTGCTCCATACACAATATATAATACAAAATAAAATATTCTCTCTCCCCTTTCTCTCTCCCTGGACTAAAACAAGCATTCATGTTACCATCTAATGTTGTCAAATGTAATATATCGTGTAAGCTTCAGATTATTTTTTCTTTTTAAGAATTAGACAGTTATACAAATATAATCAGGAACTCTTCCCTACCCTCATTGCTCTGCTGCCTTCCTTGGAAAATGTGTATATTAATATGATTAAATAATTAAAATGTTTATATTAATAAAAATATGTATTAATCAGCTAATTCCATGGGATGTAATGGTAGCAGCTCCAACTTTTCATTGTAACTTTGAGTTCCCTTTTTGTTTCTGGGGCTTTGAAATTTCCCCATTATTTTTAAGCACAAGAAAGTATTTAAAAATTTTAATTGTTGTCAGGCTGGTGTGACAAAATACCATAGACTGGGTAGCTTAAACATAGACATTTATTTCTCATAGTTCTGGAGGCTGGGAAGTCCAATATTCAGGTGCAAAATGGTAGACCCATTTTTCATTTCCAATATTAGTATTCTGTCCTGATTTAATCCATTCAAATCCTACAAAATGGTAAAAAAAAAAAGAAGAAAGAAAGAAAAAGAAAGAAAGAAAGAAAGGAAGGAAGGAAGAAAGAAAGAAAGCTGTCATATGAACAGTAAAGTAGCAAGTCTTATTGTTACAATTTTCCATTTCAGAATATTTTAATGAGGCTCTGCTGTGGAAGAGGAAAAAATATCTCCAGTTGTGCAAGCCGAATCCGGCCCTGGGAAAGCAAACACGAAATAGTTGAGATGGCCAAAGGTTGTCACTGGGGACTAGGGATTAGAACCTGGTCAAAGCAGCAAATAAAAAAAATTTAAAAAGCTCTTAAAAGAACCTGACAAGGGAAGCTTAAATCTTATTTAAGGGGTTGGGTTGTACTAAGCCTTGAAAAATTCAATCCTCTGGAGGACTATATCTCACTAAGAAAGCTCCGTGTAAGTTTATCATGTATCCAACACCTAGACATTGGGCCTTGGAGACCACTAGGATAATATTTCCTCTGGATTAGCACTGAAGCTTGGAAGTGACATTTGTACGAGGCAGAGTTTAAACTCTAGGGCTTTTCTGATTACAAAATGATAATTCTGAGGGGGGAAAAGTGCTTACTGTAGAGAGAAGTCGCCATGATTTATAAGCATTGGACAGTCTTCCTTTTTCACACAGGGTAACTTACTAGACCAAGTTATGTTTTGCTTTTCCTTTTGTTTTTAACTAAAGTTGTCTTTTGATTGATATTAAGGATAGAATATATTTGTTCTAGTGTGTTTCTATTTTTGCAGTTCCACCATGTCCAAAAGAATGATTGTATAAATCCTGGTTACAGGTGATATCAGCAGTTCATTTGTACACCTAGCACAGAAACATTAGCATGAAATACCAATGTTAGGTCAGGGTAAGCCCTGCAGCCTCACTGACTGGCCTTTCTCTGCACAGACTCAATAGACCACTTTGCAACTACTCTGGCTCTCTGATGAAAGCCAGACAAAAATGGGGTGACTCTGAAAAGCTGTCCCTCCTTTGCTCCTGGTGCATCTATCAAGATCTCTGGGATCACTGTGAAATCTCCTATCATTCCAGTTATAAAGGTATTTTGGATGAATTAAACGTCTACTGACAACCAAAGTCATAAACTACTTGGCTCCCTTGGGTCATTTTTCTGAGCCCATATTAATAGTGCTTTGGCCAGCAAGTATATTTTGTGCAGTTGGGAACATTGACGAGTCCAGGGATGTCATTTAAAATAGTGTGTCTCTCTATTAGCATTTGTATGAATACATTCAGGGTATCTAGAGAATAAGCAAGGCAGACTTGCATTTGAGGCCAAATTAAACCTTCTAACTTTTGTTCCACTTCATAACTGCAGGCTGGATTCCTAATTGACTCATCTCTTTTATAAATCTGTAAAACCTGCCAGTGCTGGGACTGAATAACAAATTATGGCTACATCACAGAAAATCCATCACCTCTGGTAGAAAAACATCTCCTAGATTTACTGACAAGGCCAGTAAAATAATCATTATACAAAGAATTCTTCCCTGTCAAAATGAAAATGAATCTTAAAACCAAATGTCATAAGCCAACCATCAGAAGATTTTTTTACACTCCACATATTCTATAGAATAAGGTTTAGAAACCTGGTGCAGAAAAATTCCTGACGGCAATTCACTTATCCACGCTGTCTTCTCCTTGTTTCTTCTTTTATCCATTGCTCATTCCCTAGTCCTCTCCTCATCTCTTGCACTTTTTTTATCTGGACTCTGGAGGTTTTATAGAGGCCTGAAAGTCATTGTAGGTTTTTGAGGTATGTGAAAGTTCTGTACATACTCAGAGCAGTTTTCCCAAATGTTTAAAAAATTAGGATATACACGTTTTTAGGAAACCATGAAGATTGGTGGTTCTTAAAGTTAGGCAACTCTAGAACCACATTTAAAATCAGCATTATGCGGAGTGAAGTAAGTCAATCAGAGAAGGATAAACATTACATGGTCTTATTCATTTGGAGAATATAAAAAATAGTGAAAGGGAATAAAGGGGAAAAGAGAGAAAATGAGTGGGAAATATCAGTGAGGGTGACAGGACATGAGAAACACCTAACTTACGGGAAACACATGAAGGGTAGTGGGAGGGGAGGTGGGCAGTGGGATGGGGTGACTAGGTGACGGGCACTGAGGTGGGCACTTAACAGGATGAGCACTTGGTGTTATGCTATATGTTGGCAAATCGAACTCCAATAAAAAATATAGAAAATAAATAAATAAATAAATAAATAAATAAATAAATAAATAATAAATAAATAAAATCAGCATTAACCAAAGTAAGACCAGAAGAACATAAAATTGTTGGTAATTTTAATATTAATTAATGGCAATATTCAATACAATGATTGAAATCAAATTCCAGATTTGAAGAGCCACACGAAGCAGCTATTAACAAAAGAAGGACCAACAGAAGAGCAGATGTGCAGATCAGCCAGGATTTTGTAGACTCTACCACGTATCACCTAAAGGAGAGGGAGCAAATCCTAAAATTTAAAATACCTATATAATTTGAGGAATCGTGGTATATTGGTGGTTGGATAAAATCTAACATAGAAGGGCACCTGGGTCAGTGATTGAGCATCTGCCTTTTGCTCAGATCATGATCCTAGAGTCCTGAGATCTAGTCCCGCATTGGGCTCCCTGCAGGGAGCCTGCTTCTCCCTCTGCCTATGACTCTGCTTCTCTCTCTGTGTCTCTCATGACTAAATAAATAAAATCTTAAAAAAAAGATCTAACATAGAATGAAAGTCGATGTCTAAACACACTATTTTATACCTACGTATGCATTTAAAAAGTTTTTTGATTACCTACTGTGATCCTGACACTGTACATGCCACTAAGGGTAAACTAGTGAACAAACTTAATCTCAATCCATTATTCTCATGAAGTTTACAGCCTAGTGGGGACAATAAGAATTACCCAGATAATCACAGACACATGAAAGCACGATGAGTGCCAAGAAGAAGAGGCACACATGCCATGAGAGACCATCAAAGGTGGATATGTTCTAGGCAGGGAACATTGCCCTGAGAAAGTCACCCTTAAGCTGAATCTGAGAAATAAGCAGAACTTAACTAGATGTATAATTAGAGAGAAAGATGGCTGCACTCCACTGCAGTGAAATTGAGGGTCCCTGGCTGACTCAGTCAGTGGATCATGTCACTCTTGATCTTAGAGCTGTGAGTTCAAGTCCCACACTGAGTATACAGATTACTTAAAAATAAATTTCAAAAAAAGAAGTGAAATTGACAATGTTTCTAGTTGTTTCTTTTTAAATATAACTCATCTACTTAATACTCTTAAGACTAGGATTAAGAGATATTAAAAGCGGCAATATGGATGGGTAGTTCCTTTTCCTCACCAAGCTTATTAAGGTACAATTGACAAATAAAAAATGTATATATTTAAGGTATGCAAAATGATGGGGGCTTTTTTGTTTTTGTTTTTGTTTTTTTTCAAAATGATGTTTTGAGGTATATCTACATTGTGAAATGTTTATCCATTACCTCACAGTTAACTTATTTATTTCTTTATTTCTTTGGTGAGATTAGTTAAGATCTAGCCTTAGCAAATCTTGAGTATACAATACAGTGTTGTTAATTATTGTTACCTTCCTATATACATTATATCTTCAGAATTTATTCATACCACATTTCTGAAACATTAAAACTTTATATGCTCACTACCCAATGAATCAAAGGAGCTTCAGTTTCTTGTCTGGTTCTGTTTGCAGGCTCTCTCCCCTGTTGGTTAGAATGTGGCTTTGATCCAGGAGCAAATTTAGCAAAGAAAGGAGGGAAGGGCATTCCGAGGAGAGGCAAAAGCTTATGAAAAGCCGTCTAGCTCAGGCAAGAAGCAATCTATGCAGAGCTTTATAGACCGTGTCAAAACACTCTGTCTTAATTCTAAAAGCATGGAAAGCTTTTGGGGACACTTTATGCAAAGAGGAAGAAATGTAGAGATGGGGCTGACATGACCAGTTTCTCATTTTGGAAAGATTATTCAATCTACAATATGGAAAAGAAGCAAAAGTAGTAAAGTTGTAAACAGTTTGATTGTATACACAACCTTTGCCTCTGAAATATTACTAAAATAAAAGGCTTCCATCATATTATATGGAAGGATATAATAATCCCTTTCCCATTTATTCATTCAAATGACATTTATGATGCACCAACTATGGTACCAGGCCGGGAGACAAAGTGCACTGCCTTCCTAGAGTTTACATAATAGACAAAATATAAAAGTAAATAATATTTATACCACTACTCCCAGATGAAGACAAAGCATAAGGCTCTGAGACATTCTTGGTCTTACTGGTGACCTCCCTCTTTGATACTATGCAGTCCTTGATGGGAAACCTGGATCAATAGACTTTTTGTCCTCTCTCATGTTGACCTATGGAGTTCCTGACCTGGGCTGGGCTTAGCAAGCCACCACAGCTGTCGTGTTTTCTGATTCTTCTCTGGTCCTCTTCTTGCCTTAACAACTTGACTCTTATCACTAATGTTCCTAAATATGGCCTGGAAATCTGATCTAATTCTCTGTATTCTTTATTTTCTTCCAATATGCTGCCATCTGTTATGTCCTTCATGTGAATCTGTTTCTCAAGTAAACCTGGGTAGTCTAATCTTGATCTTTGGTTGCCTGAGTTGATTAAGGATTTGGTGTAGTAGTACTCATGACACTATTTCTGGTTAATGCTACCATATGGTCCAAACCTTTTCTCTTGACAGCATTGTTACTGTGCCAGTATTGGTTGGCTTCTGCTTAGAAATGGTAATGGTCAAACCATGTTTATACAGTTAAACCAGAAGATTGGATAAGTTAGATCAGATACTGTCAATGAAGATATTAAAATGCGCTCCTGGGACAAATAAATCAAATAGGAGACCCTTGAATACAGACAAACTTCGACCCTTCTCCCAGAGAAGGAAAAGAGTCCAAAGAAAGGGCTGGAAATGTCATATAGAAACTTCAGCTCCCAGAGGAATTCCTTGAGTTTACCTTAGGGTTAGAAGGCTTACTAACAGGGTGCCTAGGTGGCTCAGATGGTTAAGCATCTGCCTTCAGCTCAAGTCATGATCCCAGGGTCCTGTGACTGAATCCCGCATCAGGCTCCTGGATCAGTGGGGAGTCTGCTTCTTCCTCTCTCCCCTGTTCATGCTCTCTCTCTCTCTCAAATGAATAAATTTAAAAAATAAAAAACAAAAGTCAAGAGGCTGCATGTGGGCTGGCATACCATTATAGAATCCTGAGAATTCTGGACACAAGGAGAGGCTGCAGTGTTCATCTACTCTTCATTGTCTTTAACTGAGAGTTCATGAAAAGATTGAGAACAGGGCAGGAGAATAGAAAGTCATCTGCTAAGTCACAGGTATTAAGAGCATGCACAAGCCTGAGGACAGTGTGGGAAATGTGAGTGAAGCCTCTCTCTGCTCTGGACCCTGCTGAATATAAGATAGCAACTGTCTACCACTGGAGAAGGAAAATGAGACTGAAAGAGATTACCTCTGAGGTTCTTGCAAACAAGGGCTGCTTAAATCCAAGGACAGAGAGAGAAAACCCAGTGGAATACTCTCTAGCTACTCCCAGAACCCCCACACACCTTGTACCAAGCGCCAGGCAAAGGCAGTCTAATGCTAAGGGAAGCGAAATGCTAAAGGAGCATTGAGAGAGATCTCACTGTGAAGATACAAGAACACATCTCCCCAAATCTAAGGGAGGAGTAGCAGAACCAATAAAATCCTCCTGCATTCTGGACACTGCCAAATATGAGGCAATAGCAGTCTAATTCTGGAGCAGAAGAAGGAGCGTTGCGATAAGACCACCTTTTGGCACAGGTACTTGACCTGCTAAATTCTGAGGTCAGAGTAGGAGAACTGAGATATATGTCTGGCACTCTAGGTTTTATTCTAAGTACCAGAGAGCAACAGCCCACCATGGGGAAAATGTGAGGCCCATGGTGCCCCGAACATAATTAAAGCAACCACAAGACCAGACCCATTCAATTACAGACTACTTTAAATGAATTCTGTAATTAATGAATTCATAGAAGAAGAGAAATGCCCTTTTTAGGGAGCAAATGTTGTTTACCACATTATATATTTCTACTCCATATCTGCATTCATTTGAAAGTTATGAGATACAGTCAAAAACAAGAAAATATGACCCATCATGAAATGATAAAATGGAACAAATCCAGGGATAGCCCAGGAGTTGTGATTACCAGACAGACTTTAAAATAATTATGATAAAAATGTTTTAAAATAATCTAATGGAAAAAGAGACAACCTACATGATAAATGGGGAATTATAGCAAAGATATAAAATACTCAAATGGAAAACTTAGAAATGAAGAAACATAATACTGGGAATAGATAATACTTTCAAAAGTTCAGCAAATTAGGAACAGCAGAGAACAGAATCATTGAACAAACCCAAAAGGATGTATTAGTGAATTCTGTAAAACATTTTAAAGAGAAATACTATGGGAGGGAGGAGTTGAGATGGCAGAGGAGTAGGGGACCCTAGTTTTGTTTGGTCCCTGGAATTCAGCTAGATAGCTATCAAATCATTCTGAACACCTGTGATATCAACCAGAAATCTGAGAAAAGAATTGCTGCAATTCTACAAATAGAAGATTGACTACTTTTTGCAAGGTAGGAGGTGTGGAGAAGTGAACCTGGGGATATATGGGAAGATAAATGGCAGGGGGACATCCAGGCCTGAAAGGTGCTCAGATGGTGAAGCAGGGGTGGAATCCTAGGTAGGAAAATGTGGTCTCAGGATCCTCAGAGTCACAGGAAGACTAGGGAAATGGAGTGGAAGGGCTGGGGGCCTAAGTGCAGCAGAGTTCTCAGGATCAGAGCAGGGAAACGGCCACAATCAGTGCCCAGGAGCAGGCTCTCAGCTGGAGGTTGCCATAAACCACAAACTGCTCTACAACTAGGGGCCCAGCAAGAGGCAGAACCAGCGCAAGATCTCTCTCCCTTCGCTAGGAGGACCTGTGCGATCCACACTGCAGGAGTCCATAAAGTTTGGAGACTGGAAATGGGATTGTGTAGCTGATATAAAAATGCTCAGTCAGAGGCTGAGGGAACACAGAGTTCTGACTGAAACCAGGGAGACCAGAGTGATTGCTGATCTGTGAGGGCTCACTGAAGACTGGGGGCGTGAACTTTCAGCGCCAGGGCTAGAGATCAGGGAGCCACCATTTTCATCACCCTCTACCCTGCGCCGCCCCCCCCCCCCCCCCCCCCCCGTCCATGCTGAAAGCCTTCAGGGAACAAAACAGCCACATAGAGCAATCCAGAACCGGCCCAGTGGTAAGGGCCCTGTAATTTACCTTGGGCAAAGACACCAGAGAATCAGTGCAACAGGCCCCTCTCCCAGAAGATCAGCAGGAACATCCCACTAAAACTAAGTTTACCCATCATAGAGAATGGGAAAACCACTGCTCTGGGATGATGGGGATATAGCATACATGGGTGTTTTTTGTTTTTTGTTTTTTTTTTTATTCTTTAGTCTTTCAGGGGTTTTGTTTTTCCCCCTCTTCAGCTATTTTATTTTACCAATTCTTTTTTTAAGTCTTTTATAATTTTTATTTTTACATTTATATGTGTATTTTTTTCATTTTTGATTTCCTTTCATTGTATTCAATTTTATTTTTGATAAAATTTTCCCTTTTTCCTATTTTGGGATCTGGTTTCTTCTAACAAACAGAATAAAACATACCCAGGATCTAGTTTATTCTTGTGTTCTGTTTTACTTTCTTGTTTTTCTTTTTCCTTTTTTGGTTTCTGTTTTCTTCTGATTTGTTTATTTGTTTGTATATTTCTGGTGTTTTTGTTGCTATTTTTGTATTTTCTCTGTCTTTCATCTATTATTTTCTGGACATAATGACAAGATGGAGAAACTCACCCAAAAAGAAAGAACAGGAGGCAGTACTCGCTGCCACAGTGAGTACTTAATTTAATAAATATGGATATAAATAAGGTATCAGAGCAAATATTAAAAACAATGATTATAAAAATACTACCTGGGCTTGAAAAAAAGCATAGAAGACACTAGAGAATCCCTTACTGGAGAAATAAAAGAACTAAAATCTAATCCAGTTGAAAACAAAAAGGCAGACTGAGATGCAGTCAAAAATAGAGGCTCTAACTGCTAGGATAAATGAGGCAAAAGAAGAGAGTCAATTATATAGAATGCAAAATGATGAAGAATAAGGAAGCTGAAAAAAAAAAGAGAAAAAAAACCCCTACTGGATCAAAAGGGAGGATTCAGATTAGTGACACCATAAAGCAAAATAATATTAGAATAATAGGGATCCAGAGGAAAAGGGGGGGCAGAAGGTCTATTTCAATAAATTATAGCTGAGAATAATCTGGGGAAGGAGGCACAGAGAACCCCCTTCACAATCAATAAAAATATACATATGACAGTAAAGCTGCAAATTTCATAGAAAAAGAGAAAATCCTGAAAGCAAGCTCAAGGAAAAAGGTTCTTAACCTGCAAGGGTAGAAACATAAGGCTGGCAGCAGACTTGTTCACAGAGACCTGGCAAGCCAGAAAGGACTGGTGTGATATATTCAGAGTACTAAATGAGAAAAATATGCAGCCAAGAATACTTTATCCAGCAACTTTGTCATTCAGAATAGAAAGGGAGATAAAAATTTCCAGGACAAACAAAAACTAAAAGAATTTGTGATCACTAAACCAGCCTTGCAAGAAATATTAAAGGGGATCCTTTGAGTGAAGACAGAGTCCAAAAGTAACAAAGATCAAAAAGGAACAGAGACAGAGATTTTACAGGTAATACAATGGCACTAAATTCATATCTTTCAATAATTACTCCGAATATAAATAGACTAAATCCTCCAATCAAAAGTCACAGGGTATCATATTGGACTAAAAAAACAAGACCCATCAATATGCTATCTACAAGAGACATTTTAGACCCACAGATACCTCCAGATTGAAAGTGAGGGGGTGAAGAATCATGTATCATGCTAATGGACATCAAAATAAAATAAAGCTGGGATAGCAATCCTTATATCAGACAAACTAGATTTTTAAGCAAAGACTGTAATAAGAGATGAAAAAAGACACTATATCATTATAAAAGTTCTATCCAACAAGAAGATCTAACAATTATAAATATTCGTGTGCCTACCTTGGGAGCAGCCAATTAATATAAACCAATTAACAACAAATTTAAATAAATGCATTGATAATAATAAAATAATAGTAGGGGACTTTAACACCCCACTCACAACAATAGGCAGATCATCTTAGCAGAAGATCAGCAAGGAAACAAGGGCTTTGAATGACACATTGGACCAGATGAACTTAATAATATATTCTAGCATTTCATCCTAAAGCAACAGAATACACATTCTTCTGGAATGCAAATGGAACACTTTCCAGAATAGATCACATACTGGGTCACAAATCAGGTTTCAACTGGTACCATGAATAATCTCAGACCACAATATTTTATTTTAAAAATTGTTTTTATTGAAGTTCAGTTTGCCAACATATAGCATAACACCCAGTGCTCATCCTGCCAAGTGCCCCCCTCAGTGCCCATCACCCAGTCACCCCAACCCCCGCCCACTTCCCCTGACCACAATATTTTAAAACTTGAACTCAATCACAAGGGAAAGTTTGGAAGGAACACAAATACATAGAGATTAAAGAGCAGCTTATTAAAGAATGAATGGGTCAACTAGGAAATTAAAGAATTTTAAAAATGCATGGAAACAAGTGAAAATGAAAGCACAACAGTTCAGAACCTTTGGGATGCAGCTAAGGGAACCAGCTGCACCTCGGAACCAGTGCTGCAGCTAAGGTGACCCTAAGAGGGAAATATATAGCAATACAGCCTTTCCCAAGAAATAAGAAAAGTCTCAAATTGTACCAAAACCCATAAGATAACTAGGAATAAACCTGACCAAAAGAGCTATACTCTGAAAACTATAGAACACTTATGAAAAATATTGAGAAAGACATAAAGAAATGGAAAAACATCCCATGCTTATGGATTGGAAGAACAAATACTGTTAAAATGTCTATTCTACCCAGAGCAATCTATACATTCAATGCAATGTCTATCAAAATACCATCAACATTTTCACAGAGCTGGAACAAATAATCCTAAAATTTGTATGAAACCAGAAAATACCCTGACAAACCAAAGGAATATTGAAAAACTAAACCAAATCTGGTGGCATCACAATTCTGAATTTCAAGCTGTATTACAAAGCTGTAATCATCAAGCAGTATGGTCCTGCCACAAAAGCAGATGCATAAATCAATACAATAGAATAGAGAACTCAGAAATGGAGCCTCAACTTTATGGTCGACTAATCTTCAACAAAGCAGGAAAGAATAGCCCATGGAAAAAAGATAGTCTCTTCAACAAATGGTGTTGGGAAAATTGGACATCCACATGCAGAAGAATGAAACTGGACCATTTTCTTACACCATACACAAAAATAAACTCAAAATGGCTGGGAGACATTGGCTTGTCTACAAGTGAGACAAGAATGCATTGAAATCCTAGAGAAGAACACAGGTAGCAACTTCTGTGACCTCAGCCACAGCAACTTCTTACTAGACACATCCTCAAAGGCAAGGAAAACAAAAGCAAAGATGAACTATTGGAATTTCATCAAGATTAAAAAGCTTCTGCACAGCAAAGGAAACAGTCAATAAAACTAAAAGGCAACCTACAGAATGGGAGAAGATATTTGCAATGACCTATCAGATAAAGAGCTAATATTCAAGATCTATAAAGAAGTTATCTAACTCAACACCCAAAAGACAAACAATTCAGTCAAGAAATGGGCAGAAGAAATGAACAGACATTTCTCTAAAGAAGGCCTACACATGAAAATATGCTCAACATCGCTTGGCACCAGAGAAATACAACTCAAAACCACAATGAGATACCACTTCACATTAGTCAGGATGGCTAAAATAAATAAGTCAGGTAACAACAGATGTTGGTAAGGATGCAGGGAAAGGGGAATACTCTTACACTGTTAGTGGGAATGCAAACTGGTGCAGCCACTCTGGAAAACAGCGGAGGTTCCTCAAGAAGTTAAAAATAGAGCTATGCTATGACCCAGCAATTGCACTACTAGATATTTGTGCAAAGGTTACAAACACAGTGATTCAAAGGGGCACTTGCACTCCAATGTTTATAGCAGCAATGTTCACATTAGCCAAAATATCGAAAGAGCCCAGAGATCCATCGACAGATGAGTAGATAAAGAAGAAATGGTATATATAGAGAGAATGGAATATTTATTACTCAGCCATCAAAAAATGAAATCTTACCATTCCCAATGATGTGGATGGAATTAGAAAGTGTTATGTTAAGTGAAATAAGTCAATCAGAGAAAGTCAATAATTATCATACGCTTTCATTCATATGTGGAATTTAAGAGACAAAACAGATGAACATAGAAGGGAGGGAAAAATAAAATAAGATAAAAAAAGAGAGGGAGACAAACCGTAAAAGACTCTTAATTATAGGGAACAAGCTGAGGATCACTGTAGGAGAGGTAGGTGGGGGGATGGGGTTACTGGGTGATGAGCATTAAGGAGGGCATGATTAATGAGCACTGGGTGTTGTATGTCATTGATGAATCACTAAACTCTACCTCTGATACTAACAATACACTGTATGTTAATTAGTTGATTTTAAATAAAATAAAAAATAATGAAATTAAACCTCATGATAGTATTGTACTGTAAAATAAAAACCCACCTAAACTTTAAAAATAAAAAGAAATATTAGGAATATTGTACAAACAGTTCCCCAAAAAAAAGGAGGAGGGGAGAGTTAGCAGCTGGTTTTATTAGGCCTGTATTACCCTGTTACTAAAACCAAAGAAAAGAAAAACAAAAAAGAAATGAAAACTGCAGAACAATATAAACATAGATGCAAAACTCCTTAGCAAAAATTAACAAATTAAATCCAGCAATAGATAAAAAGGACAATACACCATAACAAATTGGATTTAGCACCAGAATACAAAGTTTCTTTAACATTTGAAAAATATTCAATATAACTCACCACATCAACAAGTTAAGAAGAAAAGTTTTATGATTGTTTCAGTCGATATAGAAAAGACATTTCACACATTCAGGATAAAAAACTTACACCAACATAATAACAGAAGAAAGCATCTACAGCCTTATAAAAGACATCTACCAAAACCTCACAGTTAATATTACACCTAATAGTGAAATAACAAATGCATTTCCCCTGAGACTGGGAACAAACCAAATATGTTCACTCTAATTACTTCTATTGAATTCTATACTGGAAATGTAGCTTTAAAGATGTAGACAGAAGAAAAAAATCATTAAAATGGAAAAATTGTCTGTCTTAGCAGATGACATGATTATCTGCATAAAAAATTCCTAAGAATAGAAGGGAAGGGAGAAGAAATGGGTTGGAAATATCAGAAAGGGAGACAGAACATGAAGACTCCTAACTCTGGGAAATGAACTAGGGGTGGTGGAAGGGGAGGAGGAGAGGGGGTGGGGGTGAATGGGTGACGGGCACTGAGGGGGGCACTTGATGGGATAAGCACTGGGTGTTATTCTGTATGTTGGTAAATTGAACACCAATAAAAAATAAATTTATTATTAAAAAAATCCTAAGTTATCTATAAGAAAACTACTAGAATTAATAGTGATTTTAGCAATTTTGCATGATACGAACTCAATATGCAAAAATCAACTGCATTTCTATGTGGTAACATTGAATAATTAGAAAAATATTTTAAAGAGTATCATTCACAATAGCACCAAGAAACATTAAAATGTTAGGGATAAATGTAATGGAAGGTATGTAAACCTCTTTGAAAAAGTATAAAACATTGCTGAAAGAAATTAAAGGAGTCCTAAATGAAGAGATACTAAATAGAGGGAAGCTGTCAATCCATTCCCCTCACCATCACCATGTTGGTTGAGGTTCAGTGCAATTTCAATCAAAATGCCAGAAAGGTTTTCATATATATAAAATGATAAGCTAAAAAAATTGATAAGCTGTTTATAACATGATATGAAAATCAAGGACATTAGAATTGTTAAAACAATCTTTAAAACAAAGAACAAAATTGGAGAACTCATACTACTCAAATTCAAAACTTTTTTTTTGCACCAATAGTGCAACAGTTCCTTTACTCCATATCCTCATCAGCATGTATTGTTTCTTGTGTTTTTTATTTTAGCCTTTCTGACAAATGTAAGGTGATATCTCATTGTAGTTTTGATTTGCATTTCCCTGATGATGAGTAACGAACGTAAGCAACTTTTCATGTGTCTGTTGGCCATCTGGATTCTTCTTTGGAGAAATGTCTGTTCGTTTCTTCTGCCCATTTTTAAATTGGATTAGAATTTTGGGGGGATATATTGAGTTTGTAATTTCTTTATATTTTGGATACTAATCCTGTATCAGATATGTCCTTTGCAAATATCTTCTCCCATTCAGCAGGTTGCCTTTTAGTTTTGTTGATTGTTTCCTTCACTGTGCAGAAGCTTTTTATTTTGATGTAGTCCCAGTAGTTTATTTTTGCTTTTATTTCCCTTGTCTCAGGAGACATATCTGGAAAAAATGTTGCTACAATGAGTATCAGAGACATCACTGCCTGTGCTCTCTTCTAGGATTTTTATGGTGTCAGGTATTGCATTTAGAAAATAGGCAGCAGGAATTATGGAGTGCACTTATGCTGAGCACTGGGTGATGTATGGAATTGCTGAATCACTGTATTGCACACTTGAAATTAATATAACACTGTATGTTAACTATAGTGGAATTAAAATAATAAAGAAAATATAATATATAAATATAAATATAATTTATCAACTTTTCTTAAGCTACAGTAACCAAGGCAGTGTGTTATTGGCAAAAGAATAGAGAATGAAACAGAATGAAGTCCTAAAATAGACTCACACATGTAGAGTCTAGTGATTTTCACAAGTGCTTCAAAACAATTCAATTGTTAATGGAAATCTCTTCAACAAATGGTTCTGGAATAACTGGATATCCATGTGGTAAAAATGAAAATCCTGTAGAATGTTACTTTGTTTATTAGGATGCCCCAGAGAAACAAAACCAATAGGATGTAGATTATAAATAGATGATGATAGATGATGATGATAGATAGATGATAGATAGATAGATAGATAGATAGATAGATAATAGATGAGAGAGACAGAGAGAGACAGAGATTGATTTTAGGCAATTGTCTCATTCAGTTATGGAAACTGGTAAGTCCAAAATCTGCAGGGTTGGCCAGCAGGCTGGAGACACAAGGAAAAGTCAATGTTGCAGTTCCAACCCAAAGGCCATTTGCTGGCAGAAGTCAGTTTTTTGGTACTCTTTAGGCCTTCAACTGATTGAATGAGGCCCACCCACATTATGGAGAACAATCTGCTTTACTCAAAGTTCCTTGGTTTAAAGGTTACTCTCATTGAAAAAACACTCTCACAGAGACATCTAAAATGTTTGGCCAAATATTTGGGTACTGTTGCACAGCCAAAATGACACATAAAATTAACAATCATGGTTACCTTTTCAGAATTATGAGAGGAATAGCATAATATGACGTGTTTTCACAAGATGATCTGACTTCTGATTGAGAATCGACTATAAGGTGTTAAGTGTGAACTCAGTTTATCAAGTAAGAAACTATTGAGAATAGACTATAAGGTGATAAGTGTGAACTCAGACTACTAGGTAGGAAACTATTGCATTTGGAGGTTCAAGTCAAGTTGTTAGCAGTGAGTAATGAAGTAATGAGTAATGAAGTAATGAGTACCTTTGAAGTAACCAGATTCCAGATATAGTTTGAAGGTAAAGCTAATAGTTTCTCAACAGAGTGGATGTGGGATGTGAAATAAAGAAAAGAATGAAGAATAAGTTAAAGGTTTGGAGTCCAAACTGCTGGGAGGATGAAATATCCTACAACTAATGGAAAAGGCTGTGAGTAAAGCAAGTTTTGAGAAAACCTCAGGACTTTAAGAGTCATATACATAAGTAGAGATGTTAAGGAAGTAGTTGGCTTCATAATTCTGGAGTTCCTGAGGGACACTAGAGATATAAATTTGGGAGTTATCAGTATACAAATAGAGTGTAAAGCTCTGAGACTAGAGGAAATGAAAAAGAACTGATTATGGATAAACATACTAAAAACCCTGGCCACTCCAAAATTAACATAAGTATTATTCAGATTCAATAAACAATTTTTAAATAAAATGAAATTTATATTGGAAAACCATCTTTAATATTAGATAGACCGGACTTTATTTTTCAATTACTTAATGTATCTGTATATAAACAATTTATTACTAAAATGAAACAGGGCTGATTATAAATTCTATTACAATTTTTTAATAGGTATAGACACTGAGAAATGGTTCTCATGGTATGGGAATGGAAATTTTCTTACATTATATCTATATATTTATTTTTACTTATTGTTTATGTCAAAAATCCTATATGACCTATTATCAAAATATTATTAATATAAATTAATGTAATTATAAATTATAACATAATATATATTTTATATTATAAATATAAATAAATAATTTATATAAATATATTATATATTTATATATTTATAATTATATATGAATATATTTATATAAATATATTATAAATTATATATAAATACATTATAAATATAAATAATATAATTTATCATATAAATTAATATAAATATAATGTATAATAAATATGAATGTACAAATATGTAATAAGTGTAAATATAAATATTATTAATATAAAATAATAATAAAATATTATTATTTTGTTGAAAACAAAGAGTAGAAATTTTATTTGCAGATGCAGCTGTAACCCAGAAGCAACCATTTACTCAATATCACATTTATATTTCAAATTGCCCTATTGATTGGAGCCATAGAGATTTTTTACCCTCCAGAAAACTAAATCATACTATTATCCTAAATAGGATATCTAGATTAGACAATGAAAACAGGACAACTGCAAAAAGGAAGGTGGGAAAGGTGTTTTGTCAGGCAGGATCAATCAAAGTCAAGGATGTGAACATTTATTCTCTTAATTTTTTTTCAGATACTTTATTCCTAAGAAGGTCTTTGCATACCATCCAGGGTTTATGTATTCTAACTTGAAGAGTAGTGTAACAGGTGAAAAAGCTGAATCTCGACCCAATTTGAAATACTAACAAAATCTTGCATTTGCATATTAAGTTTTTTTTTATTTATTTAATTATGATAGTCACAGAGAGAGAGAGAGAGAGGCAGAGACACAGGCAGAGGGAGAAGCAGGCTCCATGCACCGGGAGCCCGACGTGGGATTCGATCCCGGATCTCCAGGATCACGCCCTGGGCCAAAGGCAGGCGCCAAACCGCTGCGCCACCCAGGGATCCCGCATATTAAGTTTTTGTTTATAACATGTGTTTATATTCATTGTTTCAATTCATCCTTTCAGCAATAACATGAGATAAGGAAGATAAAATTCAGAACAAAAAAAACCTTTAAAATGTGGCTTTATATATTCTCTTTTAAAAAGTTTTAGCAGGGGCACCCGGGTGGCTCAGTTGGTTAAGTGTCTGCCTTTGGCTCAGGTCAGATCTTGGGGTCCTAGACCTGACCCCAGGTTGGGCTCCCTGCTCAGTGGGGAGTCTGCTTCTCCCTCTCCCTCACCCTTCTCCCACTCGTGCGCTCTCTCTCTCTCTCTCTCTCTCATAGATAAAATCTTTTAAAAATGTTAACGTTTTAGCGACAGTGCTTTAAAAAGTTGTTCATTTATTTCTTCTCCTCTATATTCAGATACTATTATACAATGACTCTCACATAAATAGACTTAGTAAGAAATGTGTGTAGTGACTTTCCTTTTTCCGCATTGCAGTTCCATGTATGCCTAAGCACATATAAAAATATTCATCCACAAGTGAAGTTAACATAATAGGAAAAATAGGTCTCAAGATTAATGTCATCAGGTATACTTAACTCAGAATTTTCTTACTCTACGCAGTTTTCCTCACTTTTTTCTATAGGTGTTAAAAAACTATGTATGAAAGTAAAAAGTTGGGGTGCCTTGGTGGCTCAGTCGGTTAAGCATTTGCCTTCAGCTCAGGTTATGCTCCTAGACTCCCAGGATAGTGCCTCATGCCAAGCTCCCTGCTTATCAGGGAGTCTGCTTCTCCCTCTCCTTCTTTCCACTGTTCCCCTACACGGGGGAAACAATCCTTTATCTCAAAGAATTCATGCTCCAATGGGTGATATAGACAAGGATATAGCAAGCTGTAACATTGTAATAAATTCTATTCCCACAGAGGTGGAACAGTAGAAAGAAGTGCTCTCTTTCTCTCTCTTTGTCAATTAAATAAATACATAAAATCCTTTCTAAAAAGGAAAAAGTTATCCAAAAGTAAATTTGAGCATGAATATCAACCTATACAATAAATCTAATTTTCTTCAATGAAGTTCCCTGCCTCTCATGAATGCTTATTAGTAGTTGTATCATGATTTGCTTGACAAAGTCTTAATTTTATGAAGTTACCTACAGTACTTCCATAAGGAATTGTGATAAGAGTAAGATGTATAACTACACTCACATTTTAAGTCCCTGAAGAAAAATGAAAATATTCAGGAATGATTTACTTCAATCTATTTTGTATTGAGAAATACTATTTAGAAATGATGTGTTGTGAGCATTGATAGCATTACATATAGGCACATGTTAAAATATAACCTATGAAATAAATTAAACTAGTGCTAGGCTGACAATGATTTAATTTTTATGATGTTGTGTAAGACCATATGACTGAGATCATCACTTGCAATTTAAATCTTCAGCACCATGGCCAGCATCCATATTGCCTATGAGCTTCTGCATAGGCTTGCAATGAATATCATAGGTATCATCTATTTTCAGAGGTTAAGGAACCTTTAGGTCAATCAATCAACCATCCATTTAAACTTTCAATTTTTTTATTGCTATTGTGACTCTGTCTTGGATGATCAGCATCATTCTATGGTTATAGTAATATATACAACTCACTTTGTTAATGCCATCAACATAAACAAAAACCAAGACTAATGCAATTCTATAGCTCAAAAAGAAATATTTATTATAAATATATAAATGATTTTAGTGTCCAGCATATGCTGGTTCATTGATTAACTGACTTTACTTATTATTACAAGCCTCCATTGAGGTAAACTGCTATAGGTTTCTAAGAACTGATATGGGTTAAGAAGAAAAAAAAAGTGTGTAGAAGATACAATCCTTTATCTCAAAGAATTCATACTCTAATGGGTGATATGGACAAGGATATAGCAATCTGTAATATTGTAATAAATTCTATAATCTAGTTAAAAACACTGGGAGAGAAGAGGAAGCAATTCATTTTATTTTGAGAATCAATAACTATTTTCCTAGGAGAATGGCACTCAAAGATGAGCCCAAATTTTAAAAAGAGATAAACAAAAGAAGAAAATTCAGGGAAGCAAACTACATAAGCTAAGTTATTGAGTGTGAAAATACAGAGCAGTTTGGTGTTTTATAAGCAGACTTATATGACTTGAAAAGAGAAGATGTGGTGGGTAGACTGAGAAGGTAATGAGAAGCCAGATTGGAAAAGGCTTCAAACAGCATGCTAATGTACACAAACCCAATTACTATGCTGGGAGTTTAGTTTACAGAGCTGGGGCAGAAATCTGTGTGGTAATTAACCAAAATCCTAAAGAATAAACATTGAATAGGTCAAGAAATCAAAATGTCAAGTTCCTGAGACACACACATCAAAGGAATTTTAGTTAGCTCAACTAAAAGGAAGCCTGTGATTATTTTTAGCCAGAATTTCTCCGAATTGAATTTGGTCATTTGGGAAATTTGGTCATGTGGGAAGAACTCACAGTGGATTGATCTATGGAGTTCCAAAATTACTTAGCAAAAAGCAATAAGAGGTAGTGGTTTAGTTAGTATAATTTAACCAGAACTAGAAAGTCTCATGCCTGCCAGGTAGATTTCCCCTGTTCAGGTGTCTTGGTTCCTAAAATTACATAAGTCATTCTTTTGTTATATTCCTCATTAATAACTTCATGTGCACTACTGTAAGACATATTCTTAATCAAGAAAGAAGCCTGCTGGAAAGGCATGAACACAAAGAACTATGTATTGAAAGTTAGGAAAGGAGGTTATAGAAGAAGAATACCAGAGACAAACATCACATTTCTGCTTATTGCCAGCCCTGAAAATATACTTGGTATATAAAATATATTAAGCATCAAGTTTCAATAAAGTTAGTAAACGTTAACTTAGTACCTACTGTGTGTCAAGAAACTCGAATAAAATAAATTAATAAACCCTTATTTGAAGAGTTTACACTCAATTGGGAAAAATAGATGGTAAAAAGATAATTCCAATATAGTGTAGAATGTGCTCCGATAAAGATAGAAACAGGGTTCTGTAGATACTTACTCTAACTCTGTCAGGAGGCTTGGGCAACTGTTCATGGAGGAGGCAATAGTAAAGCTGGTTCTTGAAGAGTGGCTCTCTAAGAGAATGAGAGTGGGAAGGATATTCTAGATAGAGAAAACAGCATAAACAAATTGACCTCTGTAAACAGCATTCTTTGTATAGAGAATAATATACAGTGTTGGGTTTTTTTTTCTATATTACAAATTCCTAGATAGGTATTTTGAATGCAGGAGATCCTGAAACATGGAAAACTTCAGATTATTCTTTGTTTGCCAAAAATAAATGTTTTGTTATAGTGACCTTTACTTTTTGAGCTTCAAATTTGTTGGTCAACACTTTTACTGAATCAAACTAAAAATTACACTTATTTATTTAAATATGTATTAAGCTAGTTAGTAGGGGGAAAATCCAAAAAAAAAAAACAGCATTGGAAAGTCAAATGACAATATTATTTTATATTTTGAGAAGCAATATCAGGATGTCATTATCTGCATAGGGAAACATATATCATTGTAAGTCCAACTTTATTAAAGTTTGATCATTCTCCTATTAGCTGAACAGTGCATTCCACAAGTAGTTGAAACTTTGTTAACCAGGTTTTTGGTTAAATGCAAGTTATGCATTCAATAGATAAATGATCTCTAAAAATGGGAAGGAGAAAAATTAGAGAAAGGAGTCAAGTGCATTGATCCCATTTAGGAGAGAAAAGAGTTGAATTCACTCTTTAAGAACTTATTTTAGTATATAGTATATAAATATATATACTATATACTAAAATACTATATATACTAAATACTAAATATACTATATACTAAAATATATATACTATATACACACTAAACACCTCTGATATGTTAGGCACCATTGTCAAAGCTAGAAAAGCAATAAAAATAAAATAGTCCAATGGTTGGAAAAACATATAGTCTAGCCAAAAAGGCAGTCATGGGTGCTTGTGACAAGCTACAAAATCAAACAAAACCCATTAACTTTGAGAAGTTGAAGGGTTAGAAAAGTTTTCATAGTGATGACATTAAAGCTGAGTCTAAAATGAGTTCATCAGTTGAACAAATATGGAAGGAAGAGGAAATTCATGGAAGTTTAAAGTGCTATTTTTATTTGGCCATTTCCCAAGTAATGTGGGATGGCTAGAGGTATCTCACATAGGGTTATATAAGATATGCTGAGTTTAGCTCTTCTGTAGGTAATAGAAATTCATCAGTAGTTTCTAAACAAGGTTGTAATAAGTCTGTGTTTAGAAGGAAGGTTTATCAGCAAATAGAAGATTAGTTAGAGATGAGGGAACCACTTAGAAAGCAGTTCTACTTGCTGAAGTTGGTTCCATTTCACTAAGAGACATTGTTTCTTTTGCCCCTAGGACTTTGCGCTTTCTATTCCCTTGGTACTCTCTGTGCCTGACATCCCATCTATGGTGAGTTCAGCCCAATACTTTCCGAGGCAGTGAAAATTCATCACCACTAGACTATAAAACCAGTGAGGGTGGGGACTGGGCCAATCTCATTCACCTTCAAATTCCTATAGCCTGGTACATTAGAAGTTCTCAATAAATGTTTGTTCATTGGATGGATGAATTCAGAAGTGTTTAAGAGTGAATCATCATGATTCAGTGATCAATTACCTATGAGAAATGTGAAAGTAGAAGGAATAAAAAGCGATTCCATTAACTGTGAAAAGTAATTCAGATGAGAGAATTCTTTTTTTTTAGATTTCATTTATTTATTCATGAGAGACAGAGAGAGAGAGAGAGAGAGGCAGAGACACAGGCACAGGGAGAAGCAGGCTCCATGCAGGGAGCCTGATGTGGGACTCGATCCCGGGTCTCAGGGATCAGGCCCTGGGCTGAAGGGGCAGGCACTAAACTGCTGAGCCACTCAGGGATCCCCAAGATGAGAGAATTCTTGAAGAAGAAAATACATGTTTATTTGTAAAGAATACAAATACATGAAAAGTTGTTTGAGGCATGATAACAACTAGGAATAAAGTGGAAAGTGAGAACAAAGAGAAATTTAGGGGTAAACCAAACACAGTGCATGTAATAACTGGAGGCAGCACTTAGGAAATTTTTTTTTCAAAGGATCCATGATTTAGAAACCAGGATGGATTGAATAAGTGACTTGAAGTGCTAAGGGATGGCCTGAATAGGCAATTCTACCTTGAAGTGAATTTTTTACCCAATACTCAACCAAAAGGGGTTGGCATTTCCATGGGGAAAGAGTCTAAGACAAAAAGTCTAATGGACCTGGAAGGGACAGGGTGAAGCTTACTAAAAAGACTCCCAAATACCAAATGGAACAAAACCGGCCTCTATAATCAGAATGTGTAATTGTAAACGGTCTGTCCATAGTCAGCTAGAATTCTGGGATTTTCATGTTGGAGTGTGAAGCTAGATTGACAATATGATGACCAAGATGATTACCCCTAAAATATTCTTTAAAATTCCATTTTAGAGGGATGCCTGGATGGCTCAGCAGTTGAGCATCTGCCTTCCACCAAGGGTGTGATCCCTGCGTCCAGAATGGAATACCACATCAGGCTCCTGGTGAGCTACCTGCAGGAAGCCTGCTGCTCCCTCTGCCTATGTCTCTGCCTCCCTCTCGTGTCTCTTATGAGTAAATAAATAAAATATTTTTAAAAATTCCACTTTAGAGAGAAAGAGAATTTGACACCATACACTATTTCATCCCGGGTGTAGTGGCAATAGAGCCAGCCACAAAAATGCAGTCTTTCTCGGAGACAATATCCAACTCTAAAACCCAGAAAATTTAACCCCAAAATCTCAGATGACATAAATTTGCTTCTTGTTCTGCTATCTCAATTTAATAAACACACAGAATAAAATTGTTTACTTAAAATTTAAATTCTGAACACTTAACATGGTTCAGCACTTTGGTAGCCTTTGGAAAGAAATTCTGAGTAGTATTATCCTCCTTTTCAAATATAAAAAGGTTGTCCTAGTCATTTGGTTTGCGTCCCCTTAGTATTCATATGTTGAAGCCTCAGCCCCCAGTATGTCCGTATTTAGGGATGGGACCTCTAGGAAAGTAATTAGATTAAGTGAGCTCATGAGTGAGTGGGGGCTCTGATCTGGTGAGATTCGTCTCCTCATAAGAATAGATGCCAGAGAACTCCTCCTCTTTTTCTCTTTCCACATGAATGCATGTTGGAAAGGCCAGATGAGGGTTGAGAGGTGTCTGTTTACCAGCCAGGAAGAGTCCTCATTAAGAACCAACACTACCTGACCTTAATCTGGGATTTCTAGCCTCTACAACTGTGAGAAAATAAATGTCTATTGTTTAAGTCACCCAGCCTGTGGTATTTTGCTATGTGTGTCCAGGCAGAATAACACAGCTTGTAAATAACAGAATCAGCACGTACGCCTCAAGTCCTCTGCCCAAATTTCAAGTTTTTCTTACAGTACCAAGTACTTTAAAATCTAGTAATCCTCCTAGATAAGAAAAAAATGCACATGAGAGAGAAAAAGACAACAAATGATAGAATGTTCAACTAAATATAAACGATGCAAAGAAGAGGGTAATATTGGAGATTTCACAGAAGATTGAAGGACTGGTACAACTTTGAGTAGGTAATCAAAAGATGGTTGGGTGGGGATGATGGAGACAATATAAAAGAAAGAGCAGAAAGCAGCTTAGGCAATTAGGCAGAAGGCTATTTCATGGGAGAACTGGAATTTGAGGTTGGGATTAGTGAAGTAAAGCTAGTTGTGGTTAGAGATGATGGCAGAGCCTAAGGCAGTTACAGCAGGAAAGCACATCACAATTGAACTCAACTCCACTCCTGAGTCAGAAGTAAAGATTGGGTTATGCCTGGCAGGATTGAGAATCATTATCTCAAAAGCCAAGGGCAAGCTGATGCCTAACTGTACTTAATTCAGGGAACTCCTCTGGGACAGGAGTTTTACAAGAGTGTATGTCATGAAAAAAAAATGCAATAGCCATGGTCTAGAGTCAGAAAGTTCTTTAAGAATAGGAAACAAGGGACACCTGGGTGGCTCAGTGGTTGAGCATATGCCTTTGGCTCAGGTCATGATCCCAGGGTCCTAGGATTGAGTCCCACATCAGGTTCCCTGTGGGGAGCCTACTTCTCCCTCTGCCTATGTCTCTGCCACTCTGTGTCTCTCATGAATAAATAAATAAAATCTTAAAAAAAAAAAAGGAAACAAAAGGGGTTAGAGAGAAGCCTGGAGTCTACAATAGGAATGGATGCCAAAGAGTATGAAAACATTACCAGAATTTGTTTAGATCAGGTATGGTGAGACCCATAGATCAGATGACTGCCATTGAAAAGATTTAATTATCTATAATTCTCGAGAAAAAGGGCAATCCATGGCTTACAGAGCCACATGAAGAAACACTATGAAAATTATAGGCCAGACCCTTTATTTGGGTTTTTGAGGGAAAGAATGAGTGAGACAGGTAAGTACACTGCATAGGTTTACGATTGGATAGTCTGAATAATTTCCATGGACTCTGGGATATAGGGGTTGCCCCTGGTTATCTGGTACCTGCCTGTGGGGTGATTTAGGGCAAGGAGACTACTTACTGGTTTGGTGTGTCAAATTTGAAAAAGAAGGGGATTGGAGATATGAGCTCTGATTAGTTGGTTTGCATATCATAGGTGTGCTCACAGGTAAGATGTTTCCTATCTCTATGGAACTAGATAATAACCATGGGAGGGGCATGGGTCCCCAAGCTTCCCAAGATGTCAAATACAGAAAATAGAAGATGTGATCAATATACAAAACACTATTTAAAATATGTAGGATGAGAGAGTGAACTGAAAGATATTAAGTAGTCAGGAGGCGACATGAACCTGATACCTGGATCTTAAAACACCTGATTTAGCCACTTGGATTCAGATATGTAGACAGATGATTGATAAGAGACACAGAGAGAGCACGCCTTCCTTCCTCCCTTTTTGCCTTAATGGGGCCACAGCATTACCAAGTTGAATTTGGGAAGAGATCCTAGGTAATTAAGTAAAATAGAAATAGATTCAAATAACTGCACTTCCAGAAATTTATGAAGTCATTCGGGTGTACGTATGTTATGTTGGTTATGAGGCTTTACCAAATCATGCCTTTGTAGGGTGAAACAATTAATACACGTTCAAATTTACAGTTGTTGTATTTGTCAATCAGCTTACTTGTCTTTCAGCCTCTGGCCCAGTAACTTTCAATCCTGAAAATATATTTACAACAGACATGAGTTTAAACGATATTCTATTAACAAGCTCTATTTTAAATGAGTTTCTTTGTATAAGTTATGCTACTTTGTGCTTAATTTGTTCAAAAGCAATTTAAAATCCCTTGAACCTCAAGTGTATTACTATGTCTTAATGCCACTCTCATTTATGGAAACAAGTATAGGAGCAGAAATATTTCATTTTTTCTTTGCCAGTTGCTCCAACAGTAATCTAATTGTACTTCTTTAAAAGCAAAGTGACAATTTTTGATACAGGTTTATTTAATTAAAAAAAACTACTTAGAACAATCAAGCATAAACCTTAACAAGAAACATATGTGAGGCTCCAAATATTCTGAAAATGAATGCAAAGCAATGTTCCAATCAACATGAGGTCAGGTTTCCTGGCCTGTTTCTGCACATGCAAAATCGGAGAGCGTGCGAGGTTGAGTGTAGGTGTGTGACTGACTATTCATGACTGTAAGTGTATCTGTATGTGTTGTGAAAGACCCACCTCTGCTGCAGCTTCCAGCAGCCTAGAGAAGCAATCTTTTACATGTAGCAGGACACACTCCAGGATATTAACACTCTACCATTTCCAAGAGCCTCTGTTCACACCAGATCCAGAGTAAACACCATGAAAGAAGGAGCCTCAAGCTGCTAAAAAGCACACAAAGCAACAAGGAAAAGCAGTTCCAAATCTCATAAAACTAGAAAATGTTTCAAGAACAACTACCGATTTGTTCAGAGAGTGCCCACAGAGCAGAAGGGTAAATAAAACTCAGTACCTGTTAGATTTATAGGCAAATAACCATTATCTACTATGTGTAGATGAGTGAATGATAATTTTATGCAAACCACAATAAGTAAATTCAAACAGTATGAACTAAGCCTGCACAGTATGAGCAGGAAGTTCAAGGAAAGAAAAATAAGGAAATGGTGTTTTCTGTGTGGTGTATCACCAACCTGGGAAATCCATTATAGAGCCAAAAAATTGGAACAGGATTTTATAAAAGCACTGGCTTAAAATAGAGCTATAAGTCCCTTAGGACTTGTATGGTGACTTCATACCTTAAGCAAAACTCTGCTCCCCACGATCTAATTACTGATTGACTTTACATAGAGGATTATGGAGAATTAGCAAATTGGAATTTTTATATGACAGAGTATACAGTATAAATTTCTTGGAAGCCTTCAAGGTGCATTCAATTCTTTGAATGAATCCATGTCAAGTATCATCAATAGCCAAGCACCCTAACCAAATGGAGCTTACAATTTTATGGACTTGTGTCTAAGAGCTACATAGTTTTCTAATCAAAATAGTGCTTCTATAAGATTTTTTCAAAAGTGGAACATTCAACTTTGGCCAAGTTTAAAATCTCTCTGAGCACCATGAATTTTAAATTTGAAAGTGAAATAAAAGTTTTCAGATCCAGATCTTATTGACTCCATATCAAATGTAGTTTCCTGGGTGGTAGTAGAAGACAAGAAGGCTTATAAAAGATTCTATAAAATGCCTATAAATGGATTCATTCAAATAAGGGCACCACTTCACTTCTAACAAACCATATTTTAATGAGGCATGTGTCAAAGAATCCAACATTTGTAGATTCCGTTTAAAAGCGTGTGAGCATAAAAACATAGAGGAAAATGTTCTTAGGTCTTAGTGAACCTCATTTTGTTTAAATTTGTTTAAAAGCTCTAGTGACAGTATGGGATGGGATAGAAGCATAACATATTAAATGAGCTTTCAGGGGCTTTGAAGTCAGAAATAAACTGTTTAAATCTAGGCTGTGGAGGGAATGAAGAAAAATTGGAGAAAGGAAGGAAGGGGAGAAGAGAGGGAGGAAAGGGAAGAAGGAAGGAAAAAGCATGCCTTAGGCAGTTTCCCAGTCCCTAGTAATATCAAAGTTCTTTACATGTACATTTATCTTCTGCTGTTTGCTGGGTGATCTTGGGCAAATAACTTTACTTCCTTGGGCCTCAGATTCATTATATATAAAAAGAGCACCTATAGTAAATTCTAGAAAGATGGTTGTGGCAGCATAATTTTGAGGGGCTCCTCCCAAATCACATTATATCACATTTGGGCAAAGGCCAAAATCCAACAAAACTGGGTAACTAGGTACATCACAAGCCTCAAAATACAAGCAGGTAGAGACATATGATCGAGAACCACCAAATTTGTCTGTTGTTGGCATCTGTCACTTGTGTGGAGAAAAAGCAAGGGGAAATAGCAAGCCATTTGATGATGCTCAGAATAAGAGAATCAAAAAACATCCAACAGACACTATCTGAAAAGTACAACAGATCAATTTAAGAATGGCAGAAATTGAGAAAAGTATCATTTACTTCGGTAACATGTGAGCACCTTCTGTAAGTTCTATAAAGATGAAGCAGTTTACTGTCTGGGAACTCCCAAATCTGACCCATTACGGCACAGGGCTACTCACTGAGGAAAAACTACTGGGACTGGCAACACTTAGCAAGAAATATATGAGAGGTAAAGGAAAGAAGATATACATAAAAATGAGGAAGGCAAACAGAGCTAGGAAATCTCAAATAATCACAGGAAAAACATGAAAGAAAAACATGAAAAATAGAGAGATCAAAACTGCAACTTATTAGGCCCCTGGGTGGCTCAGTCAGTTAAGCGTCTGCTATTGGCTCAGGTCCTGTTCCCAGAGTTCTGGGATCAATTCCAGCATCGGACTCCCTGCTCGTCAGGGAGTCGGCTTCTCCTTCTTCCTCTCTTCCCTGCCTGTGTTCTCTCTGTCTCTCAAATAAATAAAATCTTTTTAAAAAAAAAACCCTGTAACTATTATTTCAAAAGAACCCAAACTATATTAATGACTTAGAACATGAAATAACACACATCAAGATTAGAAGTCAGAGATAAGCTGATACAATTCAGAAAAATAATTAGAAATTTAAAACCCTTTACAGATGTAACCTATTTGAGAACACATGAATAATAAATATGAGAAATAATAGATTAATAAAAGGAAATCATTAAATTGCAAGATGAAAAAGAGATAAAAGAATTTAAGAAAAAATAACAAATATTGAAGATAAAGAAGAGATGAGTGCTAGAAGTCCCTGAGAATAAAACCCAAGCAGGAGAATAAAACACATTTTAAAAACTATAATTAAAAACAATGTTCCTGATATTTTTTTAAAGGATGTGAAACTACATATTGAAAGAGGACACCATATAACTGACTCTATCATACAGAATATCTAACATCAAAAAATATATTTAAGTAAAATCATTGAACTTTGTAAAAAAAAAGGAAAAATATCTTTGGCCTATTATGCAAAAAAAAATGTGACTCATGAAGCAAGGAAAATTAGATTAACACGTTTTCATAACCCTTCATGCCAGAAGAAAATAGAACATACTGAAGATATTGAAGGACAAAAAATGCGAACCAAGGATTTTATATCCAGTTATACTGAACTTCAAGTAAAAAACACAGACAACTGTTATCAACAGGCAAAGCCTCAAGGAATATTGTTCCTATGAGCACTTCCTAAGAAATATACTCACGAATAAGTTTTAGACAGCAGAATGACTTACGGAGAAGCATTGAGCACAGGTGGATGGATACTAACATCAGAAAGAAATGAATGCAGGTGCTGTGTTCCTTGAGTAAATAGTATAATACCATCTATTATCTTGCCAAAGGAGTCAGACAGGAGCCTGATCAAGCCTCTGGATGTTGCTGCCAATTAGGACAAAATATATTTTTTTCAGGAAGAAGATAATAAACTCCATTGCAAGCATGCACTCAGCAAATCCAGAACATGGAAAATTTATAGGTAAAATTCTGCTGACTCTTCAACAAGTATAATGTAAGGAAAAGAAGGGGATAATAGAAATCTGTAAATCAATAGAGACTTAAGAGACATATTAAGTTTTTAAGAATGGGCAAAACCAAATATAACATCTAGAGTTACACAAGCAAAATTGTGATTGCACTCACAGGATAATGATGACTTTTGGAGGCAGAAAGGGGCTGATATTGGGAGAAGCTTCTGGAGGCTGGAAAAGTTCTACATGTTGATCTGATTACATAGGCATTTGCCATATAATAATTCACTGGGCTTTGCATCTAATTTGCATGGTTGTCTATATTCGTGTCACTTTATAATAAGAAGATAAGAAGATAAAGATAAAACAGGTAGATTTTACAAAAATAATCTGTTTTCTGCTAACTTGTACTGATTCTCTGCATTTCTTCATCTATAAAACATAATTTTCCCTCTTGTAATTTTGTTTCTGTTGGTACCTAGCCCATAGTATGCCCTCAATAAATATTCATCCCTCTGAGGTGCCTAGGGGGCTTAGTGGGTTAAGTGTCTGCCATTGGCTCAGGTCATGATCCCAGTGTCCTGGGATCAAGCCCCACATTGGGATCCTGCTCAGTAGGAAATCTGCTTTTCCTTCTCCCTCTGCCCGTTCCCCCTCTACAATGGCTCTCAAATAAATAAATAAAATATTTTAAAAAATAAAATATTCATCCCCCTTTCCTCCATATGACTACATAGAGTTTTTTTATGCAATAAAACAAATTTATCTTTCAGCCACAGGAAACCAATAGAACAGAAACCGATAGAACAGAAACCAAATAAATGTATACCAAGGTAGAAGTAAATAAAAGACAACCGCCCAAACTTCCTCTTCTTGACTACCCTCTCCATGACAGGATAGCATTATTTATGAGAACAAATGTCGAAGCCCAAATTTCTTTTTTTTTTTTAAAGATTTTATTTACTTATTTTAGAGAGAGAGAGAGAGAAAGTGCAAGACTGCAAGCACAGGGGGAGAGGGAGAAGCAGGATCCCTCAGGAAGCAGGCTCAGCAGGGAGCCTAAGGTGGTCATTCCCAGGATCTTGGGATCATGACCTGAGCTAAAGGCACACACTTAACTGACTGAGCCTCCCAGAACCGCCCCCCCCCCCCGCCGAGAAGCCCCAATTTCTATATAGTCTTCACCCTAATGGCCTACATGCAAAAAATTAAATGCAACCTACTACTTTATGACAAAGTACCACTAAGTTTCAATTTATTTGGTGATTTGACTCCTCTATAAGTAGTCAAAACTCATTTACTGAGCACTTCCTATAGCCTGTTTAGTTTGTTTGTTTCTTTGCTCTGAATAAATTGATCAGCAAATGAAAAAGTAGAATAAGTGTTCCTTAGGTGATATTTGACTTTCCACTTCAGTTTTTTCATATTTGTTCCATTTTAATATTATAAACTCATATGTATAGACAACAGAATAACCTTAGAATCAATCCTGGCCCCAAATCTCGGGTCAGTAAGAAAAAGGTATTCTGGTATCCAGGAAAATATTTTACTAAAGTAAAATAAAACCAATCTTGCTTTTAAAAATGTTTAAGTTGTTCATGTTTCCTTAGTTCAGATGGAGGAATTTCCATTAGCATGTCCACTTGGTTATGGTGGAGATTATTTCATAGAGTTCAGTGAGGATAAGACAGAGCAGGAACTAGACTCCGGTCCCTTCAACACTGACCACAAAACCAAGTATTCTTTGGCTGCCTCCACAAGGACAAAACAACAGCAACAACAACCTAAAACTCTATGTCCTTGAGTAGCATATCTTGCAGATATGCCTACCAAAAGGAGAATGCTTACTACAGAGATTGGCGAAGACCAGACCAAACTAGTCTGCACCAAGGTGGACCCCAGTGCTGAACTTTCATCAACCTTTTCCTTCATTATAATACTAAATATCACACCCAAGGCCCAAGGGCCTGGTTGGGTATCAAGGGCCTGGTTCAGTATCAAGGAAGTGCTTGAAGGAGAAATCTTATCACCATGCCAGAGAGAAAAATTTAGGGAAGTTTACTTTGTTTACTTTGTTTTGTTTTTCTGATGGCTTACTAGCACCTTTTATTAAGAGAATGTTGGCATCCTTAACTGACTCATTTGGAAAGAAAAAAAGTTCACATAGCAATGAAAGGGAAATGCAGCAAGACTGATTTGAGAGAAATATTTTACATTTTGCCAAGTTTGGAATAGAAGCATCTTACTTTTCAGCTCTCCCTCTTTGAAGAGAGATAGATTTGGTAGGAAATGCTCAAAATCAGATACAATTCTGTTTCTTTTTTTTTTTTTCAAGATTTTATTTATTCGTTCATGAGAGACAAACAGAGAGGCAGAGACATAAGCCAACAGAGAAGCAGGCTTTCTGCAGGGAGCCCAATGTGGGACTCTATCCCAGAACCCAGGATCATGTCCTGAGCCTAAGGCACCACTGATTCACTCAGACATCCCTACAACTCTTTTTCTAATGTGCAGTTATTTCTATGACACATGTGCTGTCTACACATGAAAAGAAAAAAAAGGGAGGAAAGAGGGGAGAAAAAATGGAAGGAAGGGGTGGGTGGGAAGAGAAGGGAAAGGAAATGAAAGAAAGGAAATATCAAAGTTCAAATTTTAAAGTCAAACAACATGTGATTTAATTTTAGCCCCTACTTAGGGGATTATGTCACCCATTAGATCGTAATATATTTCAACCCTAGAAGCACAAATTCATTTCACAACCAACTTCAAAGTTATTGTTGCTAACTGGTTGTTGCTAGGAACTGATTTGGAATGAACTGATGGTTCTAGTTCTGTTCTTAATGACATGGAAGGTATGTCACGCTTATGTTATGGCAATACCTTTCTTTAAGAGGTGGAGAAGAAGCACTCCTTGGTGACCCAACAGTTTTCAACTCATTTCAGCAGAGACGTTTGGTAGTAGTTGTCATATGCTCTCCAGCTAAAAGTTTTCCAATTCTGCTACTAAGATTTCAAAGGAAACATCTGGTTGCTAATACAGATGATACAAATTCAGATGCCTGAATTTACCCTGCCTGGACTACTACATTAGCTCTGAATTGTGCCTGGAACATATAATGTGTACTAAACTAACGTGTACTTGAATGAGAGATTGGATTCACTTAATATCTCCAACTCAAATGACATTTCTATCATTGTGAGAGATTATGAATTGAAGTAATAAATTGAAGATATAGTGTGGCATCCTCTTATAAGAACAAAATTAATAGGTAAGACAGTTTAATATAACAGGATCCATAAAAAAAGAAAAACATAAGTTGGGATGTGGGTGTGTGGGAAATATGGCTGAGACCCCAGTTACTTGTTCTTTGATTGGATTGCCTCTTTATAGACTTTGAACTCCTTCAGGGTAGGTCTGTATTTCACTCTCATTGCAGCCTCAATTCTTAGATGAATGCCCTGTGTTGGATAGGCATTAAGTGTCTTACTAATGATTCCATAGTCATCTTGATTTCTACAGAGATACAGTGTAACTCTACCATAGAACGTTTTACTTTGAATTTCATTTATTCACCTTCTGTGTATCCCTACTAGATTTAGATACACTTCTTCAAGTCAGGCACTATGTCTATTCACTTTTTGCATACTCAGGTCTAAAGCAATACCTGCTCATAAATTTTGGCTAAATTAATAAATATAGCTAATCTGGGTGAATATATTCAGATCCTCTTCCTTCTCACCATGTCATGAGCATCTCTCCAAACGCATAACAATACCTATGCTCTCTTGCAGAGAACTTCCAATTGAACATGTATGTATATATTCACATATATAAATTCAAAATCAGGGGTTTGTGTGTGAATGAATGTTTATGGATATATGTATGACTAAAGGTGCACATTTTCTACTTATATTTTATGGACTATTCATTTAACTGCATGTCTTTGAGAATCACCAGGTTGACACACAACACAAGTATTTTCTAAAAGTATGATTCAGACTATAAGAGAACCTGAGGAAAGAGAAAAGCACAGAGATTCATTATTTATTGTCCTTGTGGGTCACCTACCTCTTGTTCTGACTATTGGAGCAAACCAATGATGTCATAATTGTTGTCTGATGTCATACTAGTTGAAAACAGAGGTTACTACTGTCAAGAGGAGGATGTATTTTAAAGGGTCCTTTTAACTGAAATCTCCTTTACTTTAAGATGTGCATTGTGAGCTCAAGTTAATTTGAAAAGAGAGAAGATGACTGCATTAATAGCCGGTGGATGTGGACTCTTTGGACTACAATGGCCATTTAATGATATCCCAAAGGCAGTCACAAGGTAAGAAAGGGTTTTCTTTTTTTTTTAAGATTTTATTTATTTCTTCATGAGAGAAACACACACACAGAGGTAGAGACACAGGCAGAGAGAGAAGCAGGCTCCATGCAGCAGGGAGCCTGATGTGGGACTTGACTCTGGGATCACACCCTGGGCCGAAGGCAGACACTCATCTGCTGAGCCACCAAGGCGCCCAAGAGAGGATTTTCTATAGATTCTCAAAGCATATGAAGGAATGTAAAAGCAACATATTTGGAAAATAAAAATGTAATTCTTACACATCTGTTCTATGTTGCTGTATGGTAAAGTATAGAACAATTAATATTGCCAAAAGTAATAAATTTCAACATGACTTTCCTATATTAAAACAGTTCCATGGCTCCCCATGCCCAAAGAAAATATCCAAATATCATATTTTCTTATACTAGACTTTCCATGATCTTGCTCTTGCTGGCTCTTCTGAAATTATTTTTACTGCTCTTATGCAAACCTAATTCTCTAAACATCTCAAACTGTTTGCAGTTACTTAAACACACCATGATACTTCAAGCTTTTGTGTCTTTTTATGTCCTATTGCCTTTTTCTAGAATATCCCTGTTATGCGCTCTGCTAAGAAAAATTTTGTTCATCCTTTGTGACCCCTACCCTGAACTCTATCTACCAGAACGAGTGGATTACTCCCTCCTATATAAAACACTCTACCTGTTTCATGTTACCATTATGACATGCACTAATATGTTCAAAAGGTATTTGTTTACAGACCTGGTGACTACTTTATGAGCTCATTGAAGGTTGTAATTGTGTCTGATACAGCAGCAGTTACCATACATTAATTATGACTATGTGCGAAGCACTATGATTAGAAATGTAGTTGGAAATCCATGATTTTGTACCTTTTTAATCAGTCTTATTCAAAAAGATAGAAGTATAAACAAATTGTTTATACTCCATAATGTACAGTAAATGCAGTAGGAGAAAAAAGAAGGCACTTTACTGAGTCTGGAGTTTAGAAAAAGCTACCAAGAGGAAGAGTTTTGCTTATAGAGCCAAACTGTGATATTAAGAAGGCTTTCCAAAGCAGTGCAGCCTGACTGTTAATAGCTCCAAAGCCCTCCAGGAACCATTCTTGGAATGTCAATGTATCACTGGAGTTATTTGTATTTGTATTTTTAACACCCAGGGTGTTAAATTATAAGACCAAGAAGTTGCATTAACTATTCTCTATACTTTTAAACTCCTCACTGTAGCTAGTACAGTATTCAAAATGCAGTTGAACAAATCTAAGGGTAAAGTTGAAATCATAACAAGTTTCATGTAACTTTACAGTCTACAAGACTTTCACAAAATATTAACTCGTTTTCTACTCATCTAAATCTTTCATATTTTGGGTATTAATCCCAATTTTTCTAAATTAAGAAGATATAGTTTGAGTGATTTCTTCAGAGTCACATGATTAATATATGGTTTTCAAATACTTAGTTTATCTAATAACAGTTACTTACATTTATGTCATAATTACCCTGGTGTAAATTTACCTATGCTACCTCATTTAACATTACAATAACTCTAAGATACATAAACTATTATCATTCTTATTTTATAAATGAGAAAATCAAAGCTTATAATGTTTAGCTTGCCCAAGGTCAAAGAGTAAATAAATGGTGGATCAGATACTCTACACATAGTTCTGAGAATTTAGTTTTCAGGTTTTTAACCATCACAGAATTCAGGCTCTTACCTATCACAGCCGGTTCCATATGCTGAATGGGATTGGTTTCTTCATTCAAAAAATTTATAATCAATTTGACAGGAGGTTGGAATAAGAGGGAAATTTTAAATTAATATATATAAAATTATTTTAAAACTTCTGAAATCTCTTTATCTTTGGAATTATTTAATTTAATTATGTCTAAATATGAATTTCTCATTTCCTTGTTTATTATACCTTTTAAAACAACCAAATTGAGAAATAATTTATATACAATAAAATGAAGTCATTTAAAGTATACAGTTTGATGAATTTTGACAAGTGTGTTCACATATATAAATAACCAATACCCCAAATTCTTCCCAATCTGACTACGCTCTGTGTGTCCTCTCTGCCAGGCATAAGGAACCACTTGTTGGTCTTCTATCATAATAGTCTTTTTATTTTAATTCAAGAATGTCTTATGCATGGAATCAAACCATATGTTTCTTTGATCATAATGTTTTTAGATATATTTATGTTGCTGTATATACTAGCAGTTTATTTTTTTTAATGCTGACCCTCCCACCATTTGTATCAGTTGACATATTAATGGACATTTGGGTTATTTCCAGTTTTGTATTATGCAAGCAGCTGTGAACATTTGTAGATACCAATTTTTGTAGACATATGTTTTAATTTCTCTTGGGTAATTATCTAGAAGTGGAATTACTGGGTCATGTGGTAAATGTATGCTTAGCTGTTGTAGAAACTACCAAATTGTTTTCCAAATGGTTGTGCCATTTTGCATTCTTGCAAGGAATGTAGAACTCTAGTTGCTCCACATTCTTGTCAACATTTGATATTTTCTGATGCTTTATTTATTTTTTTTTCTACTTCAACTGACAATATTTTATCAGAGTTGGAACAAAGGATAAGTAAACCCCCCCACTCATTTATACTACCTCTTTCTAGCACTGCATAGTCTTCATTTGAAGGACAAGTAAGAAAAACAGAAAGGGAAAAAGGCACAGAAAGAAAGATATTGGAGCTGAGATTGCTTTTCACTTCTATTTTCATTCGTCTAAATGGCATAGAAAAATAGTCTATATTCTATGAAGTCCATGTTAGATTCGTAATGAATTTTTAAATCCTGCCTCATACACATACATTTTACTATAAATGAATTTATTTTAGGAGCATAAAGGGTTTTTTTTTGCTTGATATTTGTTTTGTTATATTTGTTATAATTATATTTATATTATTTTTATTGGAGTTCGATTTGCCAACATATAGTATAACACCCAGAGCTCATGCCAAGTGCCCTCCTCAGTGCCTGTCACCCAGTCACCCCATCCCCCACCCACCTCCCCTTCCTCTACCCCTTGTTCATTTCCCAGAGTTAGGAGTCTCTCATGTTCTGTCACCCTCTCTGATATTTCCCCACTCATTTTCTCTCCTTTCCCCTTTAATCATTTTCACTATTTTTTTATTCCCTGAATGAATGCAACCATATAATGTTTGTCCTCCGATTGACTTACTTCACTCAGCATAATACCCCCCTGTTCCACCCACGTTGAAGCAAATGGTGGGTGTTCGTCGTTCCTAATGGTTGAGTGATATTCCATTGTTATCACATTGTCTTTATCCATTCATCTTCCAATGGACACCGAGGCTCCTTCCACAGTTTGGCTATTGTGGACATTGCTGCTATGAACATTGGGGTACAGGTGTCTCGGTCTTTCACTGCATCTGTATCTTTGGTGTAAATCCCAAGCAGTGCAATTTTTTGGTCGTAGGGTAGCTCTATTTTTAACTACTTGAGGAACCTCCACACAGTTTTCCAGAGTGGCTGTACCAGTTCACATTCCCACCAACAGTGCAAGAGGGTTCCCTTTCTCCACATCCTCTTCAACATTTGTTATTTCCTGTCTTGTTAATTTTCACCATTCTCACTGGGGTGAGGTGGTATCTCATTGGGTTTTGATTTGTATTTCCCTGATGGCAAGTGATGCGGAGCATTTTTTCATGTGCTTGTTGGCCATATGTATGTCTTCTTTGGTGAAACTTTTGTTTATGTATTTTGCCCATTTCATGGCTGGATTGCTTGTTTCTTGGGCGTTGAGTTGTTTAATAAGTTCTTTATAGATCTTGGATACTAGCCCTTTATCTGATATATCATTTACAAATATCTTCTCCCATTCTGTAGGTTTTCTTTTAGTTTTGTTGACTGTTTCTTTTGCTGTGTGGAAGTTTTTTATCTTGATTAAGTCCCAATAGTTCATTTTTGCTTTTGTTTCCCTTGCCTTCATAGATGTATCTTGCAAGAAGTTGCTGTGGCCAAGTTCAAAAAGGGTGTTGCCTATGTTCTCCTCTAGGACTTTGATGGATTCTTGTCTCACATTTAGATTTTTTTATCCATTTTGAGTTTATATTTGCATATGGTGTAAGAGAATGGTCTAGTTTCATTCTTCTGCATGTGGCTGTCCACTTTTCCCAGCACCATTTGTTGAAGCGAGCGTCCTTCTTCCAATGGACAGTCTTTCCTCCTTTGTTGAATATTAATTGACCATAGAGTTGAGGGCCCATTATTAACCAATATAGTGGTTGTTTTTGTAGGCAAAATAATACTCTCCCCCTTCCCCCACCTAGCCAAATGCCTATATCCTAATCCCTGGAATCTGTAAATATATCACCTTAAATGCAAAAAGGGACTTAACTGATACAACTAAGGGTAAGAACTTAATTTAACATAGAGAAACTATCTTGGATTATCCAGGTGGGCCCACATGACTTATTAAAATTCTTATGGAAAACCTTTCCTGGCAGTGGTCTTAGGAAGAGTGATGATGGAAGGAGGACTATCAAAAAGGCAGTATGAGAATTTGGCCACTCTTGCTTGCTTTGAATATGGATAACAGAGGCCACGAGTAAATAATGGGAATGGCCTCTAGAAGATTAAAAAGGACACTGATTCTACTCTAGACCCTCCAGAAAGGAATAAAGCCCTACTGACAGCCAAGAAAATATATAGTTATAAATATATATGCACCTAAATAGAAAGCAAGGAAATATTAACAGAATTGGAAGGAGAGATTGACAGAAATAGAATAATAGTAGGAAATATCAGTATCCCACGTTCTTTCCTTTTTTTTTTTTTAGAGAGAGAGAGGGGGGAGAGATGGGGAAGTGAAGGGCATAGGGAGAGGGAGAGAGAAAATCTCAAGCGGGATCCATGCCTGGCACAGAGCCCAACACAGGGGCTTGATCTAACGACCCTGAGATCATGAACTGAGCTGAAATCAAGAGTCAGATGCTTAACTGACTGAGCCACCTAGGTGCTCCAATACCCTACTTTCAATAATGGATGGAAAATACAGACAAATCAATAGGAGAAACAGTAGACTTGAACAACACTATAGACCAAATGGGCCTAACAGATATATACAGAATATTCAATCTGACAACAGCAGAGAAAACATTCTTCTCATGTGCACATGAAACATCCTCCAGGACAGATCACGTGTTAGATCACAAAAAAAAGTCTTAATAAACTTAATAAGACTGAAATCATATCTAGTATCTTCACAGTAATAATGAAACTAGAAATCAGTAGCAGAAGGAAAACTGGAAAATTCACAAATATGTGGAAATTAACATAGTCCTGAACAACCAATGGGTCAAATAAGAAGTCAAAAACAAAATCAAAAAATTTCTTGAAACAAATGAAAGTGGAGACACAATATACCAAAATATATGGGATACAGCAAAAGCAGTACTAAGAATGAAATTCATAGTCATAAATGCCTGCATTAAGAAAGAAGATCTTAAACAACCTAATTTTATACCCCAAGTAACAATAGGAGAAGAGAAAGAAAAAATAACAAAGATCAGAGCAAAAATAAAGACTAGAAAAACAATGGAAAAAATAAACAAAACTAAGAGTTGATTTTTGAAATACACTAAGATTGAAACAGTAATCAAACACTTCCCAAAACAAGTCAAGCCTAAGACCAGATGGTTTCATGGTGAATTCCACCAGATATTTAAAGAAGAATTAGCACCAGTCCCCCTCAAACTATTCCAAAAAGAGTTGAGGAAGGAAAACTCCCAGACTCATTTGATGAAACTAGTATTGTCCCGATGCTAAAGCCAGATGAGTACAGTTCAAGAAAACTACTAGCCAATACACTTAATGCATATAAACACAAAAATTCTCAGAAAAAAACACTAGCAAACTGAATTCAAATGCATATTTGAACCGGATCAAAGAACCACAATCAAGTGAATATTGTGATGCAAGGATGGTTCAACATACCCAAATTGATAAATATGATAAATCATATTCATAGAGTTAAAGATAAAAATCTCACGATCATCTCAATAGATGCAGAAAAAGCATCTCA
The DNA here is from genome assembly GCF_905146905.1 of Nyctereutes procyonoides. Lineage (NCBI taxonomy): Eukaryota > Metazoa > Chordata > Mammalia > Carnivora > Canidae > Nyctereutes > Nyctereutes procyonoides. Next base: position 1,382,444 of record NW_026575044.1, read on the forward strand.
CAAAATTCAACATCCCTTCATGGTAAAAAAAAGTTTCAATAAACTAGGAATGGAAGGAAATTATTGGAAGGAAAACCACTGCTAACATCATACTTAACATTGAAAAAATTAAAGCTTGTACTTTAAGATCAGGAAAAAGGAGGGATCCCTGGATGGCTCAGTGGTTAAGCGCCTGCCTTTGGCCCAGGGCATGATCCTGGGATTCCAGGATCAAGTCCCACATTGGGCTTCCTGTGTGGAGCCTGCTTCTCCTTCTGCCTGTGTCTCTGCCTCTCTCTCTGTGTCTCTCATGAATAAATAAATAAAATCTTTAAAAAAAATCAGGAAAAAGGCAAGGATCCCCATTCTTGTCACTTTTAATCAATATACTACTGGAAGCACCAACCAGATCAATTAGGCAAGAAAAAGAAAAGGCATTTAAATCATAAAGAGAGAAAATCATCTCTGTTTGCACATGACATAATCGATATATAGAAAGCCCTAAAAACATACGAAATCTGTTAAAACAAATTCAATAAAATTGTAGAATACAAAATCAACATAAAAATTAATTACATTTCAATACACTAACAATTAATTATCTGAAAAAGAAATGAAGAATCCCATTTACAATATAATCAAAAGAATAAAATGCTTAGAAATAAATTTAACTGGGAGCACACGGGTGGCTCAGTCAGTTGAGTGTCTAACTCTTGGTTTAGGCTCAGGTCATGATCATGGATCATGGATGGAGCCCCAGGTGGGCATCTGTTTAAGACTCTCTCCCTCTGCCCCTTCCTCCACTCATGTGTTCCCGCTTGCTCTCCTTTTCTGAAATAAATAAATAAATCTTAAAAAATAAATAAACTAAGAAGATAAAAGACTTCTACTCTGAACATTACACCGCATTGATAAATAAGAATGAAGAAGACATAAGTAAATGGAGAGACATTCTGTGTTCATGGATTGGAAGAATATTGTCAAAATGTTCATACTATCTAAAGTGATTTAACAGATTCAACACAACCATATCAAAACTCCAATGGTATTTTTTTACAGAAACAGAAAAAAAAATCCTAAAATTTATGTGGAACCACAATGAACCTAAAGTAGCCAGAGCAATCTTAAGAACATAATGGGAGGGATCATACTTCCTGATATATAGACCAATAGACCATAATAGAAAGCCTAGAAATAAACTGACACAGATGTCTTTATTAGAATGAGGAAGTCATCTTCTTTTTTTTTCTTTTTTTTTTTTTAGGAAGTCATCTTCTACTCTTACTTGCTGGTAGCTCTTTTAAAAATGAATTTTGCCAAATTCATTTTCTGCCACTATTGCTGTGAACATATTGTTTTTCATCTTTATGTTGTTAATATGTCAAATTATATTATTGGATTTTCATATGTTAAACCAATATTGCATTCCTGGGATAAAGCCTATCTGGTCATGATGTACTATTTCTTTATGTACTGCAGGTTTAATTTGCTAATATTTTATTAATTATTGTTGCATATATGTTCATAAGGATATTTGTGACTTTTGTTTTATATCTTTGATAATGTTAATATAATTAAATTAGTTGGTAAATATTCCTTCAGTCTCTATTTTCTGTCTAAATATGTAATTTGACATCATTTCCTAGGTAGAATTCATCGGTGATGCTGTGTCTAGAATATTCTTTGTGAGAAAAACTTCAACTAGTCATTTGATTTCTTTAAAAGTTTGTTTATTCATTTGGGGTTTTTTTAGATTTTACATATGAGTAAAATCACATGGTATTTGTCTTTCTCAGTCTGACTTATTTCACTTATCATAATACTCTCTAAGTTCATCTATGTTGTCACAAGTGGCAAGATCTCATTCTTTTTAATGGCTGAATGATATTCCATTACACATCATATACACACCATACCTTCTTTATTTATTCATATATTGATGGACAAACAAAAAGCAGAATCAGATACTAAGAGCAAACTGATTGATGGTTGCCAGAGGTTTGGGGGAATGGAAAAAATAGGTGAAGGGAAATAGGAGATACAAGCTCCCAGTTATGGAGTGAAGTCATGAGGATAAATGGTACAGCAAAGGAAATATAGTCAATGGTATATTGTATGGTAAAAATGGCAGCTATACCTGTGGTGAGCGTAGCATACTCTCAGGTGTTCAACACTGTTGTACACCTGAAGCTAATGCAACATTGTGTGTCGTCTACAGTCAGATTAAAAAAAAAACTTTTAAAGATACAGAGTGTTACCATTTTCTATTTCCTTTTGTCTTGGTTTTAGTAATAAGCATATTTCAAGATATTTGTCCATCTGAAATTGTTAAATTTATCAGTATAAAGTTATTCACAGTGTTTCCTTATTATCATTTTTTAAATATACCTATAAAATCTCAGTGATGACCTTTCATTTCATAAATCAATAATTTCTCTATATGTCTCTGTTTCCCTCTGATCAGTTTGATCACTTTGCTGGCAAAGACATAAAAAATGAACAAAATATTTGAGCAGAAGCTTCAAAAATGGTATACAAATGGTAAATAAGAACTTGGAAACATGCTCATACCATGAATCACCATGGAAATGCAATTTAAATAAAATAAGATAGCTCTGCACACCTGTTGGGATGACTACAGTAAACAAACAAACATGACAATAGTTTGTCATGAGAATCCATGAGAATGTGGATCAATCTGAATTTCTACATTGTTGGTAGGAATGCACAATGGCACAGCAATCTTGGAAAACACCTTGGCAATTTCATAGAATTATTCATATATTTACCATAAACTGAGCAATCCTATACCTAGGTGTTTGTACAGGAGAAGAAAACTTTAGTTCACACAAAAACCTGTATATAAGTATTTATAGTACTTTTATTCATAGTTGCCAAAATTTAGAAACAACCCAAATATGAGGAATGAATAAAGTGTGGTACATTCATACATAGAATATTACCTAACAATGAAACAGGAATAAGTTACTAGGAAAAAAAGGAATAAATTACTGAAACACAACATGAATGACTCTCAAATGTATTACCTAAGTGAAAGAAATCAGGCATAAAAAGCTACATCATGTAGGATTATTTTAAGATGACATTCTGGAAAAGGAAAAATTTCAGGAACAGAAAACAGATTAGTATTTACCAGAGCATGGGTTTGGGGGAATTGGGTGATTCATAAGGAACACAAAGAAATTTTAAGGGATAATGGAACTGCTTTATATTTTGATTGTTTAGTTGTTATATGATTTATGCACTTATCAAAACTCATAGAGCTGCACACCAAAACAAATATACTTAATTGCATGTAAGTCACACGGAAAATTTTTAAAAAGTTATCATACTGTAAGAAATCCCCTGCAATTTGCTCTTTTCATTCAGTATAATATTTCTAATACTCATACATGTGGCTTGTGTAGTTTTAGCTTATAAATTTCTTCACTGCTTAGTATTTTTTTAAAAGATCTTATTTATTTATTCATGAGAGACACACACACAGAGAGAGAGAGAGGCAGAGACACAGGCCGAGGAAGAAGCAGGCTCCATATGGGGAGCCCAATGTGGGACTCAATCCCAGGATTCCAGGATCGCCCCCTTGGCCGAAGGCAGGCATTAAATCATCCATCCACCCAGGGATCCCCATCTGCTATTTAATATTGTATAGTACAAATAATTCAGATGTATTTATCTATTCTCCTGCAAAAATACTTTGGAGTTCTTTTCCAGTTTTTCTTTTTCCATTATTCACAATGCTGTTCTGGTAAGTCTGGAACAAACCTTATTGCACACATGTGCTTGCATTTTCTGAGGTATATAACTAGAAACAGAATTGCAAAAAGTTAGGGTTATGTGCCTGTTCAACTTTGCAAAATAATACATTTTAGTCTCAAGTGGTAGTCCCAATGCACTCATACCTGAAATGTTTACTAAGTAATTTTCAGAGCTTCACATTTTCACCAGTACTTGATATATTCAGACTTCTTAATTTTTGCATCCTTGCCAGTGTAAAAATACATTCTTTTTTTGGTCTTAATTGGCATCTTCCTGGTTACTAGTGAGGTCGAGCACTTTTCATGTTTTGTTTGCTTTCTTTCTTGCTATTCCTATTTCCTCTTTTTCTTCTTTGCTCATTTCCCTGCTGGATTATCTGTTTTTTCCTTTTTGATTCATAGGGGATCTTAAAATAATCTTAATTTAATCCTGTGTTAGTTTTTATGTGATACAAATAGGTGTATCATTTTTTGATTTATATTTTCACTTTCTTTGTGGTGTCCTGTTGATAATCATAAGTTATTATTTTAATGCAGTGAATTTATCAATATCTTATTTTTAGTACTTTATCTTGTTTAAAAATGTGTCCTTAGCTGGAGGTCAAAGAGTAATTTATATTTGCCTCCTAATGTTTTTAAAGCTTTGTTTTTTACATTTAAGTGTTCACCGAATATGGAATTAGTTTTTGCAAATGGTCTGAGGTAAGGGTCCAATTTAATTTGTTACATATGCATAACCAATTGTCTCAAAATTATTTATGATAATACATTTTCTCCATAATGTTCTGAAAATTCACTTGTGTCATATTTCAAATTCACATATATGCATAAGTCTGGTTCTCTTTTTTGTTCCACTGGTTCTATTCTTATGCCAATACTATACCTTGTAATTATTATTCTCATAATATATCTTGATATCCAATTAGGTATATTCTCCATTTTTCAAGATCATCTTCTTTCTTTAATAAAGAAGATGTGAGATCTAACAGCTTGGTTAGATTCAGATAAATTTTTGGCAAGAATATTTACTGGATGATTTTTTGCTTTCTATCACATATATTCTGTTATGTACTGCCACTACCAATGATACTATCTGCTTGTTTATCAGGCTGACAGCCAGATCTCTCCTCTCTAAAGTAACATTTTTTTTTTCCTTTTGGAATTGTCAGGTAATATGTGGGGTGAAACTCTGCACATTTCAAATTATTTTGTAATAAATCATTGAGCTGTAGGTGAATCCATTATTTGTTAGGGCTTACAAAATAGTAACTGTCTTTAATTATTGTTCTCTGTTACTAGCAGGCATTTTAAATAGAGAAGAGATTTCACCTATCAAGAGGAGGTAAATTATAATTCTTTTCCCTGGATTAGGAAAGACCTGGATCAAATGCTTATTTCTTCCCCTTAGTTACTGATTTTCAGAGTAAGGTTATAAGGTAGCTGTTGCCTTCAATGAAAGTGAGGGTTTTTCTATCCATTGTTTCATAACATCATAGACCTCTGGATTTTATTAATGTGTTAAATCAACCACAGTAATAATTCCCTTTTTAAAAAAATATATTTATTCATTTGAGAGAGAGTAGGTGTGTGGGGGGAGGGGCAGAGGGTGAGAGAATCTCAAGCAGACTCCTTGCTCAGCAAGGAGCCCAACACAGGGCTTGATCTCATGACTCTGAGATCATGACCTGATCTGAAATCAAGAGTTGGATGCTTAACTGACTGAGCCACCCAACTGCCCCAGTAATTATTCCTTTTGATGTAAATTATCTCAAAATTGACCAGTGTCTTTTGGACACAGTCTCATAGTCTTTGAATATTTCTTTACTTTCAAGCATAAAATGCCCAGGCTCATCTTGTACTTTTCCTGTTATAGACTGGCAAGTCTTCCAGCTCAGTCCCAGTTTCAGTTTATCTTCTCATTGCTCTAATTTTCAGCTCTATCTTCCTTTCTGTCCTTGGGGCATTTCCTCTAGATTTTTGTTGTTTTTTCAAGCTCGGGTATGCATTTCTTTTTCAGCTCTAAGTATTTATTTAGTGCCAATTATTGGTCAGATGCTGTTCCAAGGGTACAGTGGTTAACACAGCAAAATAATCTTTGATCTCAAGAAGCTTACTTTGCAAGAACGCTTGTTATATTATCTATGCATTGTAATGGATATTGTGATCTGGCAGTTTTAGATATTGTGAGGGTTTTAAGGTAATCTAGCCATGAATGATAGCTTGTAAAATTTCATATCATTGTTCAGAATGAATATTTAGGAAATACAGAAAATAGGAAGTCCTGTTGGGAAAGAATATATTCCAGGTATGAAGTGGCTAGATGAACAGAAGTAAGAATGGAGAAGAAAAGCTGGATTACAAGAGTATCGTGAAGGAAGAAATGATAGGATTTTGTAACAGTTTAATAAGAGGGCATGACACAGAGGAAAGTAAGAGGCTTTCTTATTAGTGTAAGAGTTGGCATTTCAGGAGTTCCTTTGTTTGTATGTGCGTGGGGGATGGAGGGGTGGGGATGGGGGAGTCCACTCCAGATGCAGAATAGCAAACTGGAATCAATTCAGTGCACTGAATCAAAAGTGATTAACGGTACTCATTTTGAACGAGGATCAAACTATCTCCACAAATGAAGAGCTGCTCAGTGCAATCAGAGCACTTCCCTTTCCACAATGTCTCCAAACACAAACCTCAACTTTACAGGTTACAGCCCAGGGCTGAACTGTTCTACAGCATTCACTAATTAAAAGGCTAATGGATTCCCTTTTACTTTCCTCTTTTTTTTTTTTTTTTTTTGAAGTAAGACCTGAAATTTCAACCCAGTTGACCTAGATGACTCTTGCAATTTCCATCCTCAAGGGGGCGGTGACCAGAAGAGTCATTCCGCGACGGCCCACGCCGAAATCTGCCGCAGAGTCCTTCACGCTCTGCTCCAGGGTGCGTCAGATTAATCCCAGGGACCAGCATCTCACACTGAGCCTGCGCACAAGGCGCGGCGGAGCGGGCGCATGCGCCTTTGGGGCGGGATTGGGGGAGGCGGGGCTGGGCGGGGCTGGGTCCCTCCAGTGTTTTGGGGCCTGGGAGCTGTGGGAGGAGCCGGCGGTCTCACCGTGGTAACCGCAGCGCCGCCGCCGCCGCCCGGCCTTGCAGGCCTCGGGACTGTCATCGCCTTTGGGTGTGGGGATACTTTGGCCACCGTCCCCGGAAATTGCTCCGCCGGCTTTCTCAGATATCCCCATCCTCCCCACGCTGCCGTCGCCGCCGCCATGCAAGGGGAGGACGCCAGATACCTCAAAAGGTGACCACTCCCCAAGACTCGGTCCTGCTGCCCCGCCGGGCCCTGAAGATATTCCTGGAGGGCCTTGGGTTGGCTTTGAGGTGTCACTGGGCCAAGCTAGAACCTTAGAGTAGGGGTGGAAGACCGGGGGAGAAGTCACGGAAGGGAAAGGGGAAAGGTGCACTGGGGAAAAGATGAAAGGGCCCTTCGGGGGAGGGGGGGGCGAGGCTCCCCCTCTTACCTGGCAGGACCCTGACGGCATCGAAGACGGTATCCTCGCTGCATGCATCACATTGTGCACGGGAGGAGGGCGAAGGGCCCAGTAAACCGCGTCTTCCTCCCCCCCTCCAACTCTCCCTTTCTCCCTAGTGGAATAAATCCCTTAGGAGCCTGGGAATGAAGTCTCTTGGTGCCTCTGCTGTCTGTCTCCTGTTTGGGGTTCCCCGCCATGGGGTTTTGACACGATGAACGAAGAGAGAAATGGTGGCGCTTTATTTATGGGAGAGGCTGGGCTGAGCGGGCTCCTTCCTTCCAGCCTGTTTCTGCTGTCCTCATCCATTTCATCCCCTGGACTACCATGTGTACAGTGTAATATTCGTAGGAGGTTCATGATTATGAAGAGGTTTGTTCAGGAGCTTGTCGTGGGATGGGCCATAATGTATTTAGTTTAAAAATACTTGCAGTATCCCTTCCTCTTTAAAGAAATTGTGTCTGTTGGGATTATTTATTTGACTTCCTGTCAAAGATAAGATCATCCCTGATGATCCCTGATGGAAAGGATGCCTGTCACTGGACCAAGAGTTAGCAGTGATCCAATAGAAAGCAATCCTAATTAGGACTCTCCATTTTTAGTTAAGTCACTGTTAGGGATAAGGGGAGTACACAAGGAAAGTCACATGTATTCTTTTTTTTTTTTTTTTTTGGACACAGTTTCCTTATTTAAATATGGGGCAAATACCGCCTTATGGGAGATCTGTGGACCAAATATGAAAATGCCTTTAAAAGATAAAACATGCACATAATGTGGTGACATTATTTCAAGTCATAATATGCTTTTGCTGAATGTGTTCATCCCGGCTTGATATGGCCTTGATCGTTACAGAAAGATCTTCCAGCCTTTAATCGAGTCTTAAAAAGGTTTTAAATAAATATACGATCTGTCAGTCAACCAACTGCCTTGTCTTTGAGGACTGAGACATATATGGCTTGCCTTCCTCATTGTAGGTGAATATATCTGAAACTATAGAATAACCAGAGTTTATCAGTAAAATTTTTATAGCATTGTGTGGTCGTGACTAGTGTATGGTATTTGTTTCCTCACTCAAATTTGCTTACATTGGTCTTTTAAAATATCTTGATTGAAAATTGTATGGCAGAAGAAAATAATAAATTATTTCTCTTCCAACTTTGGATTCAAGATTATTCTAGACAAAGAGCCACTATTATACATACCATCAGCTTATTTTCATGTAATATAAGTGTGCCAAAAGAGAGTTTTATTAGGATTCTTGAACCTGTACGGGCCTTTAGACATATTTCTCAACCTAGTGCTTATTTTTAAAGGCAAGTTATCTAGAGTTAAAAAAAAATAAAACCAAACAAGTCACTACTGTAATGTTTGAAGTAAAATAAGGCCAGAATTTGGAAGGTTGAAATACACTCTCCAGTTTTGTCTAATTTTGACAATATAAGTAATGAACAGGTTGCATTGCTTGCTTTCAGATTAGAAATATGCAGCTGATGTATAATACAGGCCTGATGGTTTCTGATGTCTGGCAGAAACTTCCATTTTAATTATTGGTTCTTTGATAATGATTACATATATTCTATTCCTTTTGTAATATTTTTACCTTTATATTTTGTTTTTAACAGGACAGCAACATGTTTTCAATCTAATTGATTCACTTTAATTTTAATTAGTTGATTTCAGTGGTTTCATTGCAGTTATTACTGAGGAATCTCTAGTCTCTTTATGTTGAAATGTGTAGAAGATTATAGAATCAAATCCAGTTTCATTTTTTGTTCTGCTAAAAGTTAGTTTTGATTCAGGGGCGTTTAATGAATACTTGCAAAATACCTATTATATGTCTACCATTGTTCTGCTCATTGAGGAAATGGTTAAGTAGACATGGTCATGTCCTCAATCAGATATACACAAAAATACATAATTATTTGTGATGGGTTTTTTAGCCTCCTCTTAAAACTGTTCGACGGCTTTTTATTGCTTTTAGAGTTAGAAGCAACTCTCAGCTTTCTCTCTCTCTCAGCTTCCTTCTTACCCCCAATAATTTCCTACTTGACTCTTACAGAAATAACTTATTTTAGATCTCTGTGTCTCAGTATTAGGTTCCAAATGCCCTTCCCTTTGTCTGGATCTTGCCCTGTTATTCACCTAGCTAGCTCCTCATTTTTCTTATTTTTGCTTGAGTAGGAAAAAAGTCCTTTTTCTAAAAAGTCTTTCCTGAGCCGCCATTTTCTCATCCTACAAGCCACAAACCAGGTCAGATATACCAGCTAGGTTCTCATGATGCCTAATACTTTGTCTTTACCCACTCTTACAAGTAAATTGTTATAGTTTGTCTTTCCTGCTGGTCTATACGCTTCAAAAAGCTAAGGAACTATATATTTTACTTCTCATTGTAGCCTCACCATACAGCACAGTGCCTAGAACATAAGTATTCACTAAATAGTTATTAAATGAAATGAAAATAAGGCTACAAAGAAAAACAGTCCGAATCATATTGGTCTCAGGAGCTTTAGTAAAGAGTTGAGAAATGTAATAGCAGTGGGGAACCACTGAAAGATTTTTTAAGAGTAAATGACATTCATTCATTCAGTCAGTCCGTCAGTCAATGGTTATTTGAAATTCTACCATGTAAAAGTCACTGGGCTGAGTGATTAAAAGTATCGGATAAATGATACATACTTTCTCTGCCTATGTGGTGCTTATAACATAGCAAGGAATACAGACTTTAAATAATATATAATCAGAAGTAATTATTTATAAGTGCTATGAATATATGATAAGCAAAATCAGTATATGGCCTTTGTGTAAAGCTTCTTTTTTTATATACAATAAAATGTTTCAACATTCATCTATGTTTTAGCATTCATTAGTACTTCATTCCATTTAATAGCTGATTGATAATTCATTGTATGGATATAGCATATTTTGATTATCCATTCATCTATTGATGGAGATTTAGATTGTTTCTATCCATTGACAATTGTGAGTAAAGCCTCTTTGAACATTCCTGTACTAGTTTTAGTTTTTGTTTGAATACTTTTTTTTTTTTCACTCTCTGGTATATCCCTAGTTGTTGCAGAGTTATGTACTAATTCTGTATGTTTTAACTTATTGAGGAACCACCAAACTGTTTTTCACAGTGAGTATACCATTTTACATTCCCAGCAGCAGGGTATGAGAGCTCCAGTTTTTCGAATCACCAACAGTTGTTACTTACTTTTTTTAATTAATGGCCATTCAGTGGATGTGAATTAGTGTCTTATTGTGGTTTTGATTTACATTTCCCTAGTTATTAGTGACATTGAGCATCTTTTCACATGCTTCTTGGCCTTTGTCTATTTGCTTTGGAGAAAAGAGTTCTTTATGTGGTCTAGATACTAGACTCTTATCAGAAAAATGGTTGCAAATATTTTGTCCCACTCTGTGTTTGTTATTTTTTTTTTCATTCTCTTCATAATATCCTTCCTTATGCAAAAGCTTTAAATTTTGATGAAGTCCAATTTAATTTTTTCTTTAGTTGCTTTTGCTTTTGATGCCATTATTTAAGAAACCATTGCCAAGTAGTTAATTTCTTTTGTTTTCCCTTGCCTCAGGAGACATATCTAGAAAGATTTTGCTAAAGCTGATGTCAGAGAAATTATTGGATGTGCACACATTAAAAGAATTAAATTGGACCCTTACTTTATACCACATAATTAACTCTAGGATTTTTATGGTTTTGTATCTCATTTTTAGGCCCTTAATCCATTTTGAGTTTAGTTTTGTGTATAGAGTAAGAGAGTAGTCTAGTTTAATTCTTTTGCATATAACAAAATAAAGAAGCTTCTTAAAGCAAACAATCAACAAAACTGAAAGACAACCTACTGAATCAGAACATATTTGCAAATAATATATCTGAAAAAAGGTTAGTACCCAAAATATATAAAGAAATTTCTACAAATCAACATAAAAAACCCAAATAATCCAATTTTAAAAAATGGACAGAAGACATGAACAGACATATCTCCAAAGAAGATATACAGATGGCCAAAAGACACCTGAAGAGATGCTCAACATCACTTATCATCAGTGTAATGCAAATCAAAACTACAATGAGATATCACTTCACACTTGTCAGAATGCCTAAAATCAAAATCACAAGAAGCAAGTGTTGGTTGGGATGTGGAGAAAAAGGAACGAACTTTCATGCACTATTGTTGGGAAGGCAAACTGCTACATTCACTGGAAGACAGTATGGAGGTTCCTCAAAAAGTTAAAAATAGAACACATCTTATAATCCAGTAATTGCACTACTATATATTTATTCAAAAAAACACTAATTCAAAGGAATAGGTGCACCCTATATTTACTGCAGCATTATTTATAATAACCAAATTGTGGAAGCAGCCCCAGTGTCTATCAACAGATGAATAGATAAAGAAGAGGTGGTATATATTACAATGCAATATTATTCAGCCACCAGAAAGAATGAAATCTTGCCATTTGCAATGACATGGGTAGATTTGGAAAGACTTAGGCTAAATAAATTAAGTCAATTAGAGAAAGATAAATACCATATGATTTCTCTCATGTGAAATTTAAGAAACAACAAATGAACAAATGGAAAATAGACAAATCAAGAAACAAAAACTTAAATATAGAGAACAAATGGGTGGTTATCAGAGGAGAGGTGGATGAAGGGATGAGTGGAATAGCTGATGGAGATTAAAGAGTATACTTCTGATGAGCACTGGGTGATATATAGAATTGTTGAATCATTATATTGTACATGTGAAACTAATATCACTATAAACTATTCTTTGGATGTGGATACCTGGCTGTCTGGGCACCATCTGTTAAAGGGATCATTCTTTCCCCAGTGAAAGGACTTGCTACTTTTGTTGAAAATCAATTGATGGTAGATATAGGGGTTTATTTCTGGACTCAGTTCTATTCCATTGATCTATATGTCTCTTTTTTTTAATAAAAAATTATTTATTTATTTATTCATGAGAGAGAGAGAGAAAGAGAGAGAGAGAGAGAGAGAGAGAGAGAGACAGGCAGACACAGGCAGAGGGAGAAGCAGGCCCCATGCCGGGAGCCTGACACGGGACTCAATCCCGAGACTCCAGGACCGTGTCCTGGACCAAAGGCAGGCACTAAACTGCTGAGCTACCCAGGGATCCCCTATATGTCTCTTTTTATGCTAGTATTTCACTGTTCTGATTACTGTAACTTTGTAGTATATTTTGAAATTGGAAAGTGTGTCTTCCAACTTTGATCTTTTTCAAGATTGTTTTGGTTACTGAGGGTCCCTTGTGTTTCCATATGAATTTTAGGATCCCTTTTCCATTTCTATAAAAGAGGCCTTTGGGGATTTTATAGGGATTATATTCAATCTGTAGGTCACTTTGGGGAATATTGCCATCTTAACACTGTTGTCACTCATTCTGTGAACAAGGGATATCTGTCCATTTATTTAATTATTACCAAATTTCTCCAGCAACATTTCATAGTCTTCACTGTGTAAGTGCTGCTCTTCTCTGCTTAAATTTATTAGTACTTTTATTCTTTTTTTTAAAAAAATATTTATTTATTTGTGAGAGAGATAGAGTACGAGTGGGAGCGTCAAAGGGAGAGGGAGAGAGAATTTCCCCAGATGTGGGGCTCTACTTCATGACCATGAGATTGCTACGAAAACCAAAACCAAGAGGTGGACACTTAATTGGCTGTGCCACCCAGGTACCCCTTAGTATTTTATTCTTTTTGATTGTAAGTGGAATTGTTTTCTTGACTTCTTTTTTGGAATTTTCATTACTAATATATACATACACAACTGATTTTCTCTGTGTTCATAGTGTATTCTGCAACTGCTGAATTTATTAGCTTTAAAAGTTCTCAATATGTGAGATCCTATCATCTGCAGATATAGTATTCTTTTCCAATAGAAAATGCTTTTATTTTTTTTCCATACCTCAATTCTGTGGCTTGAACTTCCAATACTATATTGAATAGAAGTGGGTGAAAGTGCGCATACTTGTCTTATTCCTGTTCTTTAGGGAAAGCTTTGATTCTTTTACCACTGAGTATAATATTAGCTGTAGCTTTTTCATATATGCCCTTTATCATATTGAGGGAATTTTCCTGTATTCCTAATTTATTGAATGCTTTTATTTGAAAGAGTGTTAGGTTTTGTCAAATGCTTTTTCTGCATCAGTTGGAATAATCATGTATTTTTTCTTTATTCTATTAATGTGGTATATTACATTAATTGATTTTCATATGTAGAACTTCCTTGCATACATGGATAGAACCTATTTGGTCATAGCTTGTAATCCTTTTAATATGCTGTTGGATACTGTTTGCTAGTATTTTGAGGACTTTTACATCTATATTCATAAAAGATAAAACTATCCCTTTATAAAGGGTATTTATAAAAGATTTTCTATTTTGTGGTATCTTTGTCTCACTTTGGTATCAGTAATGCTGATCTTATAGAATGAGTGAACCAAAACCAAGAGTTGGACGGTTAACTGACTAGCCACCCAGGCATTCCTCTATTCTCTATTGTATCTCTCTATCTTTATTATTTCCTGCCTTCTACAATCTTGGGATTTAGTTTATTCTTTTTCTGGTTCCTTGAGGTGTAAAATCAGGTTATTGATTTGAAATCTTTTTATTGAACTATAATTGACATACAGATAAGTTTCAGGTGCACATCATAATGATTTGTATTTGTATATATTATGAAATGATCATCATATTAAGTCTAGTTAACATCCATTATTGTACAGTAATGTTTTTTCTTGTGATGGGAACTTTTAAGATTTACTCTCTTAGCAATTTTCAAGTATACAAAACAGTATTATTAACTATAGTCACTATGCTATACATTATATCCCCAGGACTTTTTAATTTTATAATTGGAAATCTGTACCTTTTGAACACCTTTACCTGTTTTGCCCACCTGCCACTACCTACCTTTGGCAACTACCAATCTGTTCTGTATATCTGTGAGTCTGAGTTTGTTTTGTTCTTAGATTCCACATAAAAGTGAGATCAGTCAGTATTTGTATTTCTCTGACTTATTTCACGTAGCAAAATGCCCTCAAGGTCCATCTATATTGTTACAACTGGCAAGATTCACACATATACATATACATACACTTTATCCACTTGTCCATCGATGGATGCTTAGATTGCTTCTATATATTGAATATTGTAAATAATGGTGCAGTGAACATGGGGGTGTGTATATCTTTTTAGTTAATGTTTTTGTTTCTTTCCGATAAATACTCAGAAGTGAATTCGCTGGATTATATGATAGTTTTGTGGTCAGTTTCTTGAGAAACCTCTATATGATTTTCCATAGTGGCTGCATTGATTTACATTCCCACCAACAGTGCACAATGGTTCCCTTTTCTCCATATCTTTACCAACACTTGCTATTTCTTGTCTTTTAGGTAATAGCCATTCTAACAGGTATGAGGTGATATCTCATTGTGGTTTTGATTTGCATTTCACTGATGCCTAGAGATTTTGAGCATCTTTTCATGTACCTGTTGGCCATCTGTATGACTTATTTGGAAAAATGCCTATTTAGAGCCTCTGCTAATTTTTTAATCAGATTGGAATTTTTTTTTCTGTTGAGCTCTATAAGGTCTTTGTATACTTCAGATATTAACTCATTATCAGATATATTATTGGCAAATATATTCTCCCATTTAATAGGTTGCCTTCTCATTTTTTGTTTCTTTTACTGGGCAGAAGATTTTTATTTTTATTTTTTATTTTTTTTATTTTTATTTTTTATTTATTTATGATAGTCACAGAGAGAGAGAGAGAGAGAGAGAGAGGCAGAGACACAGGCAGAGGGAGAAGCAGGCTCCATGCACTGGGAGCCCGATGTGGGATTCGATCCCGGGTCTCCAGGATCGCGCCCTGGGCCAAAGGCAGGCGCCAAACCGCTGCGCCACCCAGAGATCCCTGGGCAGAAGATTTTTAGTTTGATTTGGTCCCAATTAATTTATTTTTGTTTTTGTTGCCTTTGCTTTTGCTGTCAAAAAAAAAAAAAAAAAAAGAACTAAATCAAGACCTATGGCGAGAAGCTTACTGCCTATATGTTCTTCTGGGAGTTTTATGGTTTTAGGTCCTATGTTCCACTCTTTAATCCATTTTCAATTAATCTTTATATATGGTATAAGATAATGGTCCAGTTTCATTCTTTTGCATGTAACTGTCCAGTTTTTCAAACACCATTTATTCTTCCTCTGTTGTTGTAAATTATTTAGCTATATATGTGTGGGTTTATTTCTGGGCTCTGAATTTTGATGTATTTGTCTGTTTTTATGCAAATACCATATTATTTTGATTACTTTAAGTTTGTAATATAGTTTGAAACCAGGGAATGTGATGCCTCTAGCTTTGTTGTTTCCCAAAATTGCTCTGGCTATTCAAGGTCATTTGTGATTCCATACAAATTTTAGGATTGTTTATTCAATTTTTATGAAAAAAATGCCATTGGGATTTTGATTGGGATTGCATTGAATTTTTAGGTTTCTTGGGGTTGTATGGACACCTTATTAGTATTCTTCCAATCCATAAGCACAGACTATCTTTTCATTATTTGTATTATGTTTGATTTCTTTCATCAATATCTTCTAGTTTTCAGTAGAGAGGTCTTTTACCTTCTTGGTTAAATTTATTCCTAGATATATTATTATTCCTTTTGATATAATTGTAATTGAGAGTATTTTCTTAATTGCTTGTAAGAGGTTCATCATTACTGTATAGAAATGCAACTGATATTTAATACTGGTTTTTGTAACCTGCAACTTTCTTGAGTTTATTAGTTCTAACAGTTTTTGAGTCTTTAGGATTTCCTTTATAATAGTATCATGTCATCTGCAAATAGTGACAGTTTTACTTCTTGCTTTCTGACTTGGATGCCCATTATTTCTTTTTCTTGACAGATTACTCTTGCTTGGACTTCTGTCATTAAAAGTATGATATTAGCTGCGTGTTTATCATATACGGCCTTTATTATTATGTTGTGGTACATTTTGTATATTCATTTTGGTGACAGTTTTTATGGTAAATGGATGTTGAATGTTGTCAAATGTTTTATGCATCTATTAAGATAATCATATGACTTTTATATTTCACTTTGTTATATAGTATATCATAATGATTGATTTGCATTTACTGAACCCTCCTTGTATCCCTCAAATAAATCACACTTGATCATGATGTATGATGCTTCTAATGTAAACTTGAATTTGATTTGCTAGTATTTTGTTGAAGAATTTTGCATTTGTATTCTTTTTTTTAAATTTTTTTTAAATTTTTTATTTATTTATGATAGTCACAGAGAGAGAGAGAGAGGCAGAGACACAGGCAGAGGGAGAAGCAGGCTCCATGCACCGGGAGCCCGATGTGGGATTCAATCCCGGGTCTCCAGGATCGCGCCCTGGGCCAAAGGCAGGCGCCAAACCGCTGCGCCACCCAGGGATCCCTTGCATTTGTATTCTTTAGAGATATTAGCCTATAATTTTCTTGTGTCTTTGGTTTTGGTATGAAGGTAATGCTTGCCTTGTTAAAGGAGTTTATAAGTATTCCCTCCTGTTCTATTTTTTGGAAGAGTTTGAGAATAGTTGGTATTAATTCTTTGAATATTTGGTAACATTAACCAGTGAAGC
The DNA here is from genome assembly GCF_905146905.1 of Nyctereutes procyonoides. Lineage (NCBI taxonomy): Eukaryota > Metazoa > Chordata > Mammalia > Carnivora > Canidae > Nyctereutes > Nyctereutes procyonoides. The sequence goes on from NW_026575044.1 coordinate 1,399,397, forward strand.
TGTTAGGTCTGGACTTTTGTTTGTTGGGACAGTTTTGATTACTAATTCAATCCCTTACTAATAATTGGACTGTTCATATTTTCTATTTATGATTCAGTCTTGCTACGTTGAATGTTTTTTAGAATTTTGCCCATTTCTTCCTTGTTGTTAAATTTGTTGGTGTATAATTAATTGTTAAAACTCAGGATCCTTTTGTATTTTTGTGTTATCAGTTGTAATGTTTCCTCTTTTGTTTCTGACTTTATTTTTTTGAGTCCTATCTCTTTTTTTCTTGGTGGATCTAGCTAAAGTCTTGCCAATCATCTTGTAGTTTGATCTTTTCTCTTGTCCCTTTAGGGTCTATTTAATTCATTTTCACTTTGCTCTTTGTTATTTCCTTTCTTCTACTAACTTTGGGCTTTGTTCTTTTTTTTTTTTTTTTTTTTTAAGATTTATTTGTTTTGGAGAGAGAGCTGGAGGGAGGGGCAGAAGGAGAGGGAGAAAAAATCTCAAGCAGACTCCAGGCCGAGTGTGGAGCCTGATATGGATCAATCTCATGATTCTGAGATCACAACCTGAGCCAAAACTGAGTCAGACACTTAACCAGTTACATTACCCAGGTGCTTCTGGGCTTTGTTCTTTTTTCTAGTTCCTTGACGTATAAAGGAAACTTGTTTATTTGAGACTTTTCTTCTTCCTTGATGCAGATATTTATCCTTATGAACTTCCCTTTTAGAACTGCGTTTGCTGCATACTTTGATTTGGTATGTTGTAATTCGATTTTCATTTGTCTCAAGGTATTGAGCTCTCTTTTGATTTCTTTGACCCGTTGATTGTTCAGTGATATGTTATTTAATCTCCACATATTTGTGAATTTTTTGGTTTTCTTCTTGTAGTTGATTCTAGTGTTATATTATTGTGGTCAGAAAAGATGCTTGATATATTTCAATCTTTAAATATTAAAACTTGTTTTGTGGCCTAACATATGATCTGTCTTGGAGAATGTTCCATGTATGCTTGAAAAGAATATGTATTCTGTTCCTTTTGGATAGAATGTTCTATTTATGTCTGCTAAGACTATCTGGTCTAATGTATTATTTAAAAACCAACGTTTCCTTATTGACTTTCAGTCTGGATGATCTACCCATTTATGAAAGTGGGGCATTAAAGTCCCCTAGTACTATTGTATTGCTGTTTATTTCTCTGTTTAGGTCTGCTAATATTTTCTTTATATGTTTATGTGATCCTATGTTAGATGCATAAATATTTACAGATTTTATACCCCTTTGTTGGATTGACTCCTTTGTTATATAATAATCTCCTTTTTCTCTTATTGTAGTCTTTTTTATAAAGATTTTATTTATTTGAGAGAGAATGTGCACAAGTATGGGGCAGAGGCAGAGGGAAAGGGAGAAGCAAACTCCCTGCTGAGTAAGGAGCCCAACATGTGGCTCAGTCCCAGGACCCCTGAGATCAGGAGCTGAGCTGAAATCAAGAATCAGGCACTTAACTGACTGAGCCACTCAGGCACTCCTTTATTATTTTTTTCTTTTTGTTCCTGATTGGGTGAGTTCCACTGCCCTGTCTTTGAATTCACTCATCCTTTCTTCTGCCTCAGATGAACTGTTCTCTGTTCACTCTAGCCTTGTGGGTCTCATGAACACAAGACTTCCTGGTTTTCAGTCCTAAGCATTTTAGGGCTCATCTTCCAGGTGTAGGTCTTTAAAAGTTGAGGTATCAGATATAGGGTTCAAACCCTTTGCTCCTCAGGCTGAAGCTCAGGTTTGTGAGTTCCCTACTGATTGTAGGTCACTACACATTGGCAGGGGTGGGGTTTGTGGTGAGATTGTATCTTGGTTTCTCCTACCCACTTCAATGTGGATTTTTTCTCATTCACTTAATGTGTAGGAGTCACTCAGCTAGTTTTTAGGTGTTTTTATCCCCCAGAAGGAAGGTGGTCGTCATCGTCATCATCGTCGTCTTCTTCTTCTTCTTCTTCTTCTTCTTCTTCTTCTTCTTCTTCTCTTCTTCTTCTTCTTCTTCTTCTTCTTCTTCTTTTCTTCTTCTTCTTTTTAAGTTTTTATTTATTTTTCATTGTGTGTGTGTTTTATATCTTTAATACTTGAATGGCTTTATTTATTTATTTTTTAATTGGAGTTCAGTTTGCCAATATATAGTATAACACCCAGTGTTCATCCCATCAAGTGCCCTCCTCAGTGCCTGTCACCCAGTTACCCCAACCCCATACCTACCTCCCCTTCCACCACCCTTTGTTTCCCAGAGTTAGGTGTCTCTCATCATTTGTCTCCCTTTCTAATTTCTCTCACTCAGTTCCCCTTCTTTCCCTTATAATCATTTTACTATTTCTTATATTCCTTGTATGAGTGAAACCATATGATGATCATCCTTCTCTGATTGACTTACTTCACTCAGTATAATATCCTCTAGTTCCATCCACATCGAGACAAATGGTGGGTATTCGTCCTTTCTGATGGCTGAGTAATATTCCATTGTGTATATATATATATATATATATATATATACACACACACACACACACACACACACATACATACACACACACACACACACCATATCTTCTTTATCCATTCATTTGTTGCCTTCAACAACATCATGGCTCCTTCCACAGTTTGGCTATTGTGGACATTGCTGCTATGAACATTGGGGTTCAGGTGTTCCAGCATTTCACTACCTCCATATCTTTGGGGTAAATCCCTAGTAGTGCAAATGCTGGGTCATAGGGTAGCTCTATTTTTAACTTTTTGAGGAACCTCCACACTGTTTTCCAGAGTGGCTGCACCAGTTTGCATTCCCACCAACAGTACAAGAGGGTTCCCCCTTTTCTACATCCAGAGGAAAGTTTTTCATATGTAGCTGCAGATGTGATGTATCTATGGGAGTTCAGAATCCTCCCATGCTACCATCTTGAATGGAAGGTTGGAGTAAATTCTTTCAACAGCAATAGTTTTTTTTTTTTTTTAAGTACCTGTTTAATGAAAGATAATGAATTTTTGTTTTTCTAGAAAATTGATGAATGTGTAATGTAATGTCAGCATTTATTTTCTCTTTAAGGATCATAATTATATCATCAACCACATAAAGTCTGGAAACATTAGGATGTACTTCAGAAATTATTAAGAACATTGTATCCCCAGAATGACAACTATTACATGGAGTGCTAGAAGATATATTTTTATATCACTCTGTGAAGCATAGACTTCACATTGGTATTAAAAATGATTTTTCTAAATTAACTTCGCATATTTTAGGTTCTGGTTTTCTTATGTATATAAAAAAATAGAGGTGTTATTGAGAAGGCTCCATTTGTTGAAAAAATTTACAGTTAAAAGATAGCAGTTTTGTTATGTGTCATATGATGCTTCAAATAGAAAAATCAGTTAATTCCAATAATTAGTTAAATTTTTAAAAATCTAATACATGGGTTCCAGGTAAAGCATTTGAAAGTTCATTCTCTTGATATGTAAACATCTGACATCATTATGATTACCATGTTAAATTCAGTTTGAAAGTTCAGCTTTAAGACAAAATTATTCATTTTGTGGCGATAATTCAAATATAAGTTTGGCAAGGCACATTGGTTTGGAAAAATTTTCATACTAAATCAATTATCATCAGCAGATATGTACGTGTTATAGGTTGCATGCAGACATAATTCATAACAGTATCCAAATAAGCTGGAATATTTTACCAGCTGAACTAGAATTTGAAGCCATGGTTGTCAGTGTTGAAATATTTGTATCATACGTAGAGTAACTGAATTACAAAATGTTTTTAGCCTTTACAGAACTACTTGGTAAAGCAATCAAGTGCCCTATAATGATTTTGAATGTTTTGTAAATGTGTAAATTTTGTTCAGCATCAGTTAGAAATAAAGAATCAAGGTATTCAACAAATGGAGAATCTGTAATGTGAGTGTATGAATTTCTAAAGGCAAAGCATTGTCATAAAGTGACTACATAGTAAGTTTTAAATGTATGTTACTATTAGTGTAATATGAGCTTAGTTGTAATATATGTATTTTATTTTATTTTGAAAGATTTATTTATTTATTTGAGAGAGAGAGAGGCAGAGGGGCAGAGACAAAGGCAGAGGGAGAAGCAGGCTCCTCACAGGGAGCCCGCCGTGGGACTTGATCCCCAATGCTGGGATCACAACCTGGGCCAAAAGCAGGCACCCAACCGCTGAGCCACCCAGGCGTCCCTATATGTATTTTATATATTCAGTTACAATGCTAGGGAGAGTGGGAGGGGTTTATCCATCCATAATTTCCATCAGCCCCCACATTGATATAAACAGTAACTTGTGTTACTCTAATGTAAAGTGCCATTCAATGTAGTTTCAACTCTACCAGATTGTTACCCTTAGGTCTCTCCTATAAAGGAAATCTAGAGCTGCCACTCTATTATTTATATTTGGTAGAAAAATATCTGAATGTACATGTGCTAAATTTTTAAAATTGGTTTCTAGTTTTTTTTTTTTTATTTATGATAGTCACACAGAGAGAGAGACACAGAGGCAGAGACATAGGCAGAGGGAGAAGCAGGCTCCATGCACCGGAGCCCGACGTGGGATTCGATCCCGGGACTCCAGGATCGCGCCCTGGGCCAAAGGCAGGCGCTAAACCACTGCGCCACCCAGGGATCCCCTCTTCTAGGTTTTTGAGTTTATTTTTTTCTTTGCAATTTCGGTGTTCTGCTTTTCCTATAAAAACATAACCTGCTTTAGTGATAAACTTTTAAAAATTGAATGAATTTATTACTCTTTAAAACACACACACACACACACACACTAGCAAGAAGTGGGAAGATTCTTTGATCTATTTAATTTCTTTGAGAAAGGCAAGATATCAGACCAGAAGACAGCAATTAAGCTTCTATCTCACCTCTTGGTACGTGGAAGACCTACTGTGAAAGTGGTGGTAGGAGACTTCTCATAAGATCTGCATTTTTTATCCTTATGATTCTCTTCATTGAATTTGCCCCTTTCTGTATAGGAAATTCATGACTGGGTTTGCTCTCCATCTCATCAGGAAACAAATAACTAGTTTGCTTTATAATTAAGATAGTTTGTGTAGTGCTTCCTATTTAGTGCATCTTTTTTTTTTTTAAGCTCTTCTTAGTTCTTTTGATTCCTGTGATTTCTTTATTTTTTTTATTTTTATTTTTTTTAATTTTTTTTAAATTTATTTATTTATGATAGTCACAGAGAGAGAGAGAGAGAGAGAGAGAGAGAGAGAGAGAGGCAGAGACACAGGCAGAGGGAAAAGCAGGCTCCATGCACCGGGAGCCCGATATGGGATTCGATCCCGGGTCTCCAGGATCGCGCCCTGGGCCAAAGGCAGGCGCCAAACCTCTGCGCCACTCAGGGATCCCTGATTCCTATGATTTCTTTAGCTTTTAATTGCTAACCTCGACTTGTATCCATTTATCTTACCTTTTGGACTCTGTACCATCCTGTTTAGTATATGTGTGTTTATCTGATTTCCTGTTATTACTGGCCTGCCTGGTTTCTAGTTGCTTCCATTCTTTACCAGCTTTGTTCTGAACACCTTACTGTCAGTTTAGTTGCTGCTGATGTACCTACACTCTAGCACTGTTATATTTGATTTCCTACTCTGTCTCTCTACTTGAGTCTTAGTCATGGTCCCAATACAGACTCCATGTTCCTAGCTTTTTTTTTTTTTTACTTGAAGAATTCTGATGAAAATATCATTTAAAAAATTACACTGAAAATATACATAAGAAGCCATTTATTTCTAACAGAAGGAAAAGCTTTGGGTTTCTAATTATTGGAATCAATTTAAGACATTGTCATATTTGTGTTTCTTCTCATCAGGCTAAAATGCCCCCTAGCCCACTGTGACCACAGGGAGAAATTTATCTTGTTCTATTGCTTAATCTCTTTGAGTACAACTTGTCACCTTCAAATGTGTCCAAGTGACAAGGAATTAATTTGTCATTGGTTTTCAATAATTAAACATTCATTGTATAAACTCTAGAAGCTCGGAAGGATGATGTATATAGGAACTTTCCATGGGAACTGCTAGTGACACTATAATTTGAGATGTATAACTATAAAAAATGTATGATTTGAAAAATGATTAGGTACTAATGCCACAATCTACAGAGTTATATAAGATGATACATAATAAATATTGCAGTTTACATAATTTCTTCATGTCATTTTGTGTTACAGTTAATGGGCTAATTGTTAGGAAGATTGATTTTTTAAATATAAATTTTGGGGTGTGCTTGGGTGGCTCAGTTGGTTAAGCCTCTGAGTCTTGATCTTGGCTCAGGTCTTGATCTCAGGATCATGAGTTTAAGCCCTGCACTGGGCTCCATGCATGAACCCACGTAAAAAGAAAAGAGAAGAAATAAAACAAAAAAATAAAATAGAAAATAAAATATAAGTTTTTGGGCAGCTATCTGTGTTTTTGAATTGCTAATTTTTGTTTGAGGTTATTCTCTCCAAAACATTTATTTTATTTACTTGCTTTTATGCATGGTTCTTTGTGTAAATGTATTTCTTCCTCAGGTATAGCTATTTATTAAGATGCTTTCTGCAAGACTAAGCATAATAAGTATAGTACAGAGTTTACAGACTTGGAGAAAAAGACTGGTTTCTTGGTCCAAGTCAAGAGAAAATATAATTTAAATGCATATGTTAATCCAACCCACATGCTTTTGGAACTAGAAACTAGGTAAAAACCATGAACATTTTGTGAGTTTTTAATCTGTGTCTCTTTTTATCATATAGGAAAGTTAAAGGAGGAAATATTGATGTACATCCATCAGAAAAAGCACTCATTGTTCAGTATGAAGTGGAAGCTACTATTCTTGGAGAAATGGGTGATCCCATGTTGGGAGAACGAAAGGAATGTCAAAAGATGTAAGTTTTTTTCATTTGTGTATGTTTTGAAAGTAGTGAACCTTATACAAATTGTGTAGAAATCTGATGGTATTTATATCTGCATAGATGATAGATGGTTATAGCATTCTTCTAGACATACTTCATCTTAGTGAAGCAGAGACTATATTAAACTATAAAATCAGAGTATATTTATTCCAGAGAAGATCAGGTTTACATAAGCATGATGGGGCTTCTTGAAAAATATAATTTCTAATTTATCCCATTTAGTAAATGCATATAATAGAATATAAACTACTACAACTTGTGAAATCAGTAATAAAAGATATGATTATGTGAGACTTTTTTGCTTAATTTAGGAAATGTCTATTTTAGGGGATCCTGTCTGTATTCTTTTTTCCCTGGAACTGTAGAAAATACTATGAATTCTAGAATTCTCAAATGGGGCATGTACTTTTAATTCATCCCTTAAAAGTCTAGCCCTATGAAAGATGTTAGTAATAAAATGAGCATTTCTGACTCAATGAGTTGAGCTTATATCTCCTGACATCCTACATACTTTCCTTCCTTCTTTTATAATACTTTCAGGAGCCCATTGGAAACTGGCCTTTTTCATTAATCTATTAGTTGTGCTGCTAATTGTCTTGCCCTTCTTCCATAGTGTTGTGGAAGTAAAGAAGGTCTGAGATTACCTAGTATTCTCTCCAACATCTCTCCCTCCATTTAAAAAAAAAATTGATGTTGGAACTAAGTTAAAAGAGTTTTAACTAGTTAAAAAGTACTAGTATGTTCTGGTGGTGTAGCACACTGAAAAATACTGTATTTTAAATATATAGCAGTGGTTCTTAATTGGCTGTGATTTTTTTTTCCCCCAGGGAACATTTGGTAATACCTGGGGACATTTTTGGTTGTTGTAACTGGAGGAATCCTATTGGAAATCTAGTGGATAGAGGACAGGATACTGCTAACCATCCTACAATGTACAAGATAGCCACCTACAAACAAAGAATGATTTGGCTCCAAATTTTAATAGTGCTGCAATTAAGAAATTGCATGTGTGTAGCAACCTGCAAAGAGAAACTGCCTAATATCTTAGTAAGATCCCTAATCCATCTTCCTTTTTTGTGTTAGGAGACTAAATTACACAGATATTTCATTAAAATAACTGAGTCCTTGCATAATCCGCTAAACTGAAGAAAATACACATATACACACACACAGTACTTAGACTGTGTCCTCTTACACTTTCTCTTCCATTAATGTGTTTCTGATTGCTGCCTGAATTTTGTGCATTTTGAGGACATGTAAAAATCTCTTGAGATCTTATTAATTTGACTTCCAAAGAAGGTAGCAGATTAGTCTTTGCCTTTAGAACTTCAGATATCCACATTTCAGGTGAGAGATTTCATTTTTAGTTCTTAAGAATGCAGTAAGTAGCCTCCTTCAGCTAGAATTAAACGAGAATGTTGTTATTGCTTGGAAATCCATGGACTTTTTAGACAAAGGATACATTCACCCAAGTGTCAACCACTTGGCAGGAGTTACTACCAACTATGGCTAGAGTACGTGGATTTAAACTTCAGTAAGGGAAAACGTAAGTAATTCAACCTTGTGATACTCAACTGTGGCTGTGCAAGGTTTGGAGAGAAATCACTGTAGGACCAAAAGGAGAATGTAGTTTGTTGATAGTTCAAGAAGTTTTAGCAATGGCAGCAAGTGGGGATAAGGATTTTGAGAGGGACACTCATATAGGCTGATTTTGAGAGGGACACTCATATAGACTTAGACAAATACGAAGTGAAATTGTCATTAAATTGGGGGAGTCAGTGCTATGGCCCAGGTCTAAAAGACTTATACTATATTTCATTTTCCCTTATTAGGTAAAGGAATATTTAAGCCCATCTTCAACGGAGTCCCAGTTTTCTCAAGATTTCTTTATAAGATACTGATGATTATGGACCAAAAATAATTTGGGTATTTTTCTTCTAGGTTTTTGATGTTCTTAGTAGGTATGGACTGCCTAATGAGGTTCTGATTTTTTACTATGAGTATAATCAGTAAACATATGGTTGACATTTTCTAAAAATTCTAGCCCTACCTGTTTTTTCTTTGTCTTTTATAATGAGGGAAGGAGTTAGGAGAGAGGCATACACACTGAAAGAAGAAAATCTATTACCTTGGATAGAAAGAAGATGAGTCAGATTGTTAATATATATGTTGGTAGAAAATAGATCTAAAAAAGGATAGAAAAATCTACTTTATCAAATCAATATACCACTACATACCTATTGGAATAGGTAAAATCCAAAACATTGACAGCACCAAATGCTGGTGAGGATATAGAGCAACAGGAACTCATTCATTATTAGTGGGAATATAAAATGGTATTATAACCACTTTGGAAGACAGTTTGGCAATTTCTTACAAAGTTAGACATAGGCTTACCATATAATCCAGCAGTTGTGTTTCTAGATATGAACTCTAATGAGTTGAAAACACATGTCCACACAAAAACAGGAGAATTAATGTTTGTAGAAAATTTATAATTGTCAAAAATTGGAAGCACGCCAGGTATCCTTCAACAGGCAAGCGGGTAAACAAACTGTGGTGCATTCATATAACCAAGTACAATTCGGGGCTAAAAAGAAATCAACTATCAAGATGTGAAAACACATTTGAGGTACCTTACTATATTAATGCATATAAGTGAAAGAAGCCAGACTGGAAAGATTCCAATATGTGACATTCTAGAAAAGAAAAAACGAAAGTAGAAAGATTAGAGGCTGTCAGGAGTTCAAGGGATGAGGGAGGGGAGAATAGGTGAAGCACAGGGCATTTTTAGGCCAGTAAAACCATTTTGTATGATACTATAATGGTGTATTCATGGCATTATACATTCAAGACCTAGAGAACTGTAGGACACAAAGAGTGAACCCTAATGTAAACTGTGAACTTCATTCAGTGATAATGTATCAGTTTTGTTTCATCAGTTGTTGTAAAGGCACCACGTGATGCCTTCTGGATATGCAGCTAAAATTATACAAAAATAAATAGTTTAAGAGATTTAAAACCGTAGGAATATAAATAGATTAAAGAAAACTTAAATGGACTAAGTATTGCTGGTTGTCGCATACATTAGAAGCCATTTCAGCACATTTTTTAAAAAGATTTTATTTGTTCATGAGAGAAACAGAGAGAGAGAGACATAGGCAGAGGGAGAAGCAGAGAGAGAGAGAGAGAGAGACATAGGCAGAGGGAGAAGCAGGCTTCCCGCAGGGAGCCTGATGTGGGACTTAATCCCAGGATCCTGGAATCACAACCTGAGCTGAAGGCAGATGCTCAACCACTGAGCCACCCAGGTACCCCACCACTCTAGGGAATTTAAGCATAAAAGGAATTTGTTAAAGACTATTAGGTAATTTGTAGAATCCTGGGAGGACCAGATTGAGGGAAGACTGTTTAGCTGGGAATAATATATAAATCACTATGCTGCACTTATTTCAGATCATCAGTATTTGAATAATGATTTCACAGATGCTGAGGACAAAGCATTTTTCAGAGATTTCTGTCCCAACTGCCTCTAATATCTTGATGTCTCTTCCAACATCGGCTGTCTTCACCAAAAAATAATTCCACACAGTGGCTACTTTGTTAATGTTTCTCTTTTTGAATGTAAGGCATACATGGGTACATCTGCTTGAGTCTTTTGCCACCAATTGAGTTTTCACCTGAACCGAATTTTGCGTCTTCATGGCTCTCCCTGGTACCACAAATCCATGTACATTGCCAATTGTTTCCACCAGAACAATTGAATCTGAAAATACTGATATTATGTGTGTGTCCATAGTTAAATAATTGTGAGTTTGGTCAAGAAAATTACTTATTTTTGGCAATATGGATTCTCATATCCAATAATGATTAATTAAGACTTCATATATATTGTCAGAAAGACTGTTTTAAAACAAGATACCTGTCTTAGACAAGATATGCTATCTTGTCTAGAAGAGTCAGATGTAGATTTTATGTTCCTTTTGTGATCTTGCCTGTCCAGTTCAAAGAAATCATTTGTTTGCATTTTTCTAAGCCTAATTACATCTAATACTTTATTATATTTTACTAAAAGAGTCTGTGTCAGGTACCTTTAAATACTTTATAACTATTTATTTGTAAGTAGTATTTTTATCACTTACTTTGGCATTACCTGAGTTGGAAAATTTTGATATGCTTACAGCATTCGTCTTAAGAGTCTCAATGCCAACACAGATATATCTTCCCTGGCACGGAAGGTGGTTGAAGAATGTAAACTTATTCATCCCTCAAAATTAAATGAGGTAGAACAGCTGTTGTACTATCTACAGAACCGCCGGGATTCATTGTCAGGAAAAGGTAAGTATAATTCCTTACTTTTTAATGCATAACCAGAGTTCTTTATAGTTTTTGCTTTTGATATTTCAATCATGGGGTTTGTTTTGTTATTGTTTTATTTTATTTTGCCAGTGCTATAAGTAAGTAATGAATGAAAGAATAAACCTATTAGTTTCCTGCAGGAAGGCTCTGTATTAGATACTTCTATGCAAAATGATGTTTCTGTTTCATATTGTGGTAGGTGTGTGTTTGTGTTTGTGTCTGTATGTTTGTGTGTGTGTGTGTTGTCTATATTTCATATTGTGATGTGTGTGTATGTTTGTGTATATATGTGCTGAGGTAAGGAGTGAAAAAGCAAATGTCATATTGACTCTAGAATAATGAAAGGAGAGAATTTGGGGCGGCAAAATCTATTTTCTCTACACAATTAGATTTTATTTTCTAAATTTCTTATAGAGATTTAATTTATAATTTGAATGGGTTACTCAAGCATTTAAATGTTAAAATATATGTCATATGTTTTCAACTATCCTAAAGATAGAAGTTTTATGAATCTTTCTTAGGAAAATATTGCTTTTTCATTCATAATGTCTTCCTTGTTGCCATTCTTCTGTCTTCAATTTCTTCATAAAGAACCAAGCCATTAAAATATTAAAGCTAAGCAATTATCTTTAGAAGACATCATCAAATATTCTAAACCAAAAATGAAACAAAGTAAAAATACAGACATTTGAATAGAAAGTCATCTCAGATTATTGAATACATATTCTACTTCATAGTACTGATTAAGTTTACATGTCTTTCTTTCACCATTGGTGAGTTAAAATGTGGTGCCTTTGAAATAATTCATAAATGCTTAAGTGTTGATTATACTAAGTAGAAAGAAGTAAAAGAAAATTTGCTTGGGCTTTTTTCAAATTATTCTGTCTTTTCTATTTACAACAAATGAAATGCCTTGTGTCTAACATACACTTTTATTAGCCCTGAATATAATATCTAATGTGTTCAGTATGTATTTTTGGATGAATTAAGTGATGATAAATTTATTTAAAAGCAAAAATAAGCAGTTTGAATTTGATTCCATCCAACTACATAACTGGCATTCAATGTATGTTAATTATTCATAATAACTGCTATAAGGAAAATATTAAGAAGAATTTTTATTGTTTCATGATAGAATATTCTACTTAAGATCTCTATAAATGAGGGGGATAACTCCTTTGATAAATAAGTTCAAAGTGAGCAAAGTAAATCCTGTATTCTAGCAAGAAATGTGTGTACTTATTTTGAGTTATACAGTGTCCTTAAAATTGATCTTTCCTCATGCCTAATTAATTTAATCCCAAGTGCATTTACATTAGAGTATCTTTACTACTAAAACCCTTGAACTGTGTTTTCAAGGTAAATTAGTTTTCTCACCTTCTTCCCCCCAAATTAAAGGAATATAAAGAAATTTTCATGTCAACATGGGTAAATCTGTTCAAATCAATCTGCTTATGTAGATATTAATGTTTTGAAGACATAAATGAAATACTGTTGCTATGTTAAATACACACTTATTTTTTAAAAACTATTCCATTTTTCTTTTTTAACTTTTTTACTTGATATTCACTATTTCAAAGCCAGAATCTTGCACCCTAAAAGTGATTGAAACAAAATAGTAATACTTAATTTATGTGATTACTTACCTTCAGTGATTTTTTTTGCATTTTAGTTTTTATATTACTCAACTTATTAATGTATCGTTGCCTTATTGATTTTCCTCCTCCCATCTTAAATGTGAGTTAAGAAGGGACTATTTTGCTTCTTGTTGGCGAGTCTGGCTGTTTACATACCCAAAAAGATAGTAACAAAGGAGGAAATGAAATTATGACTTTGGGATCATTTATACTCTCCTTGATATCTTCATTAGAACAGATGGATTATAGGTGAACAGTTTTGAATTTTTTATTTATTGGGAAAAAGATGATTTTATAAACTTTGAAGTTTGAAGTTTGAAGATCCTCAACTCAGCCATAATTGAAGTCAGCTGCTAAAAATAAAAATTGCCCAGTAACTCTAAAAACTTAGTTCTTCTCATTAAAAAAAAAAAAAATCTTTTTACAGAAAAAAAAGAAAAATCAAGCAAGCCTAAAGATCCACCTCCTTTTGAAGGAATGGAGGTAAGACTGTATTCTGATCTAATAGATAACTGATTGATTGTAAGGTTGTTCCATTTTCCCATCAATAATTCATATAATAACATTAAATAGATATGGAAATTTTAAAAATTATTGAACTTAGAACCTGGAAAGGTAGATATTCAGTATTACATACAGGCAAAAGTTAGTGGCATGTTTTTTAGATATATTTACTTTGACAAGTAAGTTTTGAAGTGTTTTAAATATTCTTATTGCATTATATTTTGAAATACCAATTAACCTGTTGAAGTAGAACTAAATTATTTTGTATAACATTTAAGATACTTTATATTAATAGGCCAATTTTAGAGTATATATCTTATTTTTATATAATATATAATTACTTTTGTATTGGATTCCTAGCACCCAAAGGTCTAATTTTCCCCTCTATGAAAGGACTATGAGTACTTTGAAAACTTGTCTGTTATTAAAAGGGCAATATATTGACCATAAAATATCCTTCTTTTGACAGTAGCTTTGTTGAACATTGTTGTTCTTTTAGAGTACTTCCTCTTCCTTTCTTTCAGATTGATGAAGTTGCTAACATTAATGACATGGATGAATACATTGAGTTACTATATGAAGATATTCCTGACAAAGTTCGGGGTTCTGCTTTGATCCTGCAGCTTGCTCGAAATCCTGATAACTTGGAAGAACTGCTATTGAATGGTGATTTATATCTATAAATATTAAAAATAGAAAATTTGTTGTATAATATGGTTTTTAAGTTTATTACAAAAGAGAAAGCTAACATTATACCAAAGTTAGGAATGCATTTGTTTCCCAGATCTTTGTTACCTTCTTATGAAAATTTTTTAACATAAGACCATAACACTTAACTACTGTGAAGAATTCACATATCATTTAATTTAAACAATAAATAAAGCATTAATGGTACTATTCTCTTCTGAAGGACTTTTATTACCAGTTAAACTGGTAAAAACTCTACCAGTGTTTTAATACACTAATAGAGAAATGGATCTTCAGAGGTCCTTACTTTGGTGACAGAAATGCTTGGCCCTGAAATTCATTTTTATTGAAAGTAGAAAGTAGAGATGTAAATTTTTTGCATATTTAATAGACAGTTATTCCAACCTAGTTAGTGAATACTCCTTTCCCCAAAGATTTGAAATGTCATTTCTGTTAAATGCCTGGCATTCAGTTATTCAATAGATACTTCTTAAAAACCTATTCTTGCCATGTACTGTTCTGGTATATTCATAGGTATATTTTAATGCTTTTTTTTTCTTTTCCATTGATCTATTTGATAATTTGCATACCACTATTATACTGTTTGTTTTGTTATGTTTTGTTTTGTATTTTGACTAGAGTTTTAGAGTAGGTAGGAGAAATGTTCCAATTTGTTGATTTTTTTAAATAGGTGTTGCTGGTCTTATACATTTTCTTAATAAATTATTTTGAGATTGCTTTATCATATGCTCTAAAAAATTATAATGGAATTTTAATTATGATTGCATTTAACTGATAAATTGATTTTGGGTTATATTTTGGCCTTCAGTAAACTTCATAATTTTATTTTGGCTATTTCTTGATGATCTATGTACAATTCCCATAGCTATATTTTTATTGAGACACTTTTCTATTCTATACTAATGGAGAAAAATGAAATGAAATTTGGAAAATAGGTTATTAGCCATATACCTAAATTCATGACATTATAGTACATTATTTTCCAAAGCACAGTTGACTCTTGAACAATGGAGAGGGTGGTTTAGGGGTGTAGCTCTCCGCTCCAGTCAAAAATACACATGTAATTTTTGACTTTTAAGAAACTTAACTGCATATTGTACAGTAATAGAACAAGGCACCACACCTCTCCTTGTCCCCAAAGTTAAGCTGGATCATGGAGTGGCACCCGTTCCTTGCTTCCATACCCAAGAATGTGGGAAATATTTGTATACATGGAATCTGAGTGAAGGCAGAACACTTTCACCTGTCTCTCTAGGTTGCTTGCTCTATCAGACCAGACCCCCTTTATGAAGTTCTAATGCAGTTTCTGGTTATAGGAGATGCTGGCAAGTAGTGAGCTGCCAGTTCCCTTGAGGAGTTAGTTCCCCACTTTGGAGAGATTTCAGCACCACGGACAGCAACCTCCCTGCTGTCCACTCTGCATCCCAGGTTCCTGCTTCGTGCTCTTGGCCCCATTGTTCTGGACTTGTTACTCCTAGGTGGGGGATAGTGGAGGGCTGAGGGAGGATGGCAAGTTATTCTGTGGTCCTTGGCCGATTCTGGCCTGTGACTGACCATGCCTCACCACCTCAGTAACAGTCTCTTCCCAGAGCTGGTTCCTGTCTACCTCTCAGTTCAAGACCTCGATGAACCTACCTTCCAACAGATAGTGAGTGATGTGAGGCATGCCAGGAGCAGGCAAGAGCCCTGCTGTCTCAGACTTCTCTGCATCTTTCATTTGCCTTCCCTCCTAGTCATTTGGCAACTTCTATGTTTCTTTCCAATCATAATCCATAGAATTCATACCAGTGTGTTCAAGGGTCAACTGTATATTCTAAGAAATACTGGTTCCTCTGGATTATAGTGGTGAAATACTTTTCATTAGTACTGAATAAAAAAGTTACCAGGTTCTTTAAGTAGAACTTTGTGGAGCTTTTACATGTTAATGTATGTTGCCTAACTATTTACTTGACTCCAGACAGTTTTGTTCAAAGCATGGTATACCAGTGCTCTGCATTGTGAGTATTAATAACATTATGAAATGATATTGTAGGATGTTTTTTAGCTTGAAAAGTTCCTAAGTAGATTAATAATAGTTTCATATTCTGAATGACCAAAGAGCAAAAATAAGTTGAACACTTTCATTACCATAACTAATACTAGTCATGCAGTCCATAAAGTACAGTAGATTCTGAGTGCCTATTATAGAAAGTTGAATTATGATCTCTGTATAACACACATATTTTTTAATGCTTTAATATTTTAAGCATTGGTAAGCTATGTAACAATTCTAATTTGAAACTCGTCTCATTATTTTATGTTTACTTAGCATATGGTAATTCTCATTAATCAGTTCATTAAGTTTTTCCCTTTCTCAAGATAAAAATCTACCAGAGATGTTTATTCTACCCTGAAGCTAATTTTATGAAAGATTTTTTGTTTTATGTCTGTTGGCATTAATTTAACATAATATTAAAATAGATTTATTTTTATGTGTGTAAGTTTTATTTGCTTATTAATTTGCTTCAATGGAGCTAGTGTTAGCCTGCTAAACTGCTCATTACTTTTTAGACTGATTCTAGTTTTTTCCTTCTTCACAAACACATTAAATCAGATGTTAAAAAACAAACAAAAAATGGCACTGTAGTAGCAAGATTATAAGTGGAAATACAAATTTAAAAAAATTCTTTTTATTTTTTTGTCACTCAATGTACTTACCATGTTACTTTATCTAAATCATATTTTACTTTTCTGTTTGTAGTTAGAGACTTAAAGTTACATGTTATGAGTTTTTAAGTAAAAGCTGTATTTCAATTTTAAAAACAGCTTTCTGTGTTGGAAAGAAACACCTTCCTTTTTTATTCCAGTTCTAGCTTAGCTTTGTTATTTATTAATAAGTAGACATTTAAAACCAATCACCCTTTATACTATAGGCAAATGATCATTTTTATATGTTTCTTATGTCATTAGAAACTGCCCTTGGTGCATTAGCAAGAGTCCTAAGAGAAGACTGGAAACAAAGTGTTGAGTTGGCTACAAACATAATTTACATCTTTTTTTGCTTTTCTAGGTAAGTATAAAAATTAAGAAATAAAAGTAGAAATCTCTCTCTGTTTCTTTCACTTTGTTAATGGTTTGGATTGTGGATTACTGGTTTGCTCAGTCTTCCTGTATGTCTGCCCATGTTCTGTCTCTAAACTCATGCTCTCTTTCCCATTCTCTGTCCTTTCCATTGTTCTGTCCTTCATTCAGTCTGTACTGATCCATGCATGTGCAGAGTAGAATAGTAAAATGGTTTAGAATTTAAGAGTATGGACTCTGAAAATAGACTGGATTTGAATCCACGTAATAGCAGTACTGCTATTTACAACCCGTGTTGATTACATTATTTCTCTGTGCTTCAATTTCCTCATCTGTAAACTGGATAATAATAGTAGCACCATTTTTGGATAGTTTTTAGAATAAAGCCTGACTCAGAGTAAGCGCCAGTGATGTATCACTGTGTGTGTGTGTGTGTGTGTGTGTGTATGATAACTTTTAGGTATCCATATGTGTTTATTTGTATACATGTATTCTCTGGAAAGTTGTTCATTGAGATACTGTGAAAAATTTTCGAGTCAATTCCCAGAGAACTGCCTCTATTTTAAAACTGTGCCAGCATTAGCAAATAGATATTTATTAAAATAAATACTTGGATGAATGAATTGTATAGGAAACACATGCAAAAACCTGATTACTAATATTTTACTGATCTATATTCTCTGGTATCTATTTTATTTAATATTAGTATTGTTATATTATTAGCTTTGTTTTACAGCAGTCTGAAAGTTTATTTTGAGAGTATTAAAATGGTGGTTGATTACAAAAAAATGTGTTTTCTTTCATTTCTAATTTAAAAGTAATTTTATTTCAGGTAAGGATAGTATGTGAAAATATATTTAAAGTAATCTTATAACTTCAGGTCTCTGCCTAGTATACCATGGATGTAGTCATTTATTGAAATATATATCAAATTTTATTTTCTACATCCATTATACCAACGTACAAGTGTTTACTCAAAATAAATTTCCTGAATCTACAAAACATATTGCTTCAAATATATACTAAAATCTCTTCTTTAAAGCTTTTCTCAGTTTCATGGACTTATCACTCACTATAAAATTGGAGCTCTATGTATGAATATCATTGATCATGAGTTAAAAAGACATGAACTGTGGCAAGAAGAACTCTCTAAGAAGAAGAAAGCTGATATCCTTTCAGAGTGGCATTTCACCCCATGGTTGTTGCTATGAGATGTAGATAGGTGGGATAGTTTGGGGTTTTTTTTTTTTGCCATTTACATTATTTGGAAAAATAAAAGAGTGTGGAAGGTTAAGATGAAGATTGAAACTATCAGAATGAATATAGTTTGACATATGCTTTTTGTCTCTTTGATTAGTTTATTAGAAGGAGCAGATAATAGTGGTCCTGGATAATTGAGCTGGTGATTCTCTTAAGTGACCTTATCGTTATATCCCCTAAGATCCTTTGGTTAACTGACGCCCTGTCTCACCATGGTTTATGTAGTTCTGTCTGTAATAAGTTGACTTTGATTGGAATTAAATTCTGTTTTACTAATTATGTCCAAAAATTCTTAATATATTCAAATCTAAGAGGCTGCAGAATGATAGAACCTATGAAAAGAATCTTAAAGTGAATGGGTGGCGGGCACTGAGGGGGGCACTTGATAGGATGAGCACTGGGTGTTATTCTGTATGTTGGCAAATTGAACACCAATAAAAAATAAATTTATTATTAAAAAATTTTTTAAATGATGTATTTTAAACTATCTTTCAATGAAGAAATCTTTTCTGCAGCTTCCTTTACAAATTGGATATTTACTCTTTTCTTCAACAGTGTTTCTTCTTATTTATTTAGTTCATTCTGTGGTTTGACATCCTATTTATTATAATGTTCCTTTGCTTAGTGTACTAAAATCCACTTGTCAGTAACTTCTGTCCCTTGAATCTAATCTTGCATGCTAAATCAAAGTAGAATAGGTTAGTCTCTTAAACATCACTTTTCTTGTATTTGAAAATATTTATCATACTGCCTCTGTAGCTTAATTTTTCTAGATTATAGGTCCTAGTTTATTCATATGGCTTATTTAGCAACCATACTGGTAATTTTCCTTTGAACCCAATATTTATTGATCTCTTTTAAGAAGTAAAAATATGGGTACCCTGGGTGGCTCAGCGGTTTAGCACCGCCTTCAGCCCAGGGTGTGATCCTAGAGACCCGGGATCGAGTTTCGCGTCGGGCTCCCTGCATGGAGCCTGCTTCTCCCTCTGCCTGTGTCTCTGCCCAACCCACCCACCCCGTGTCTCTCATGAATAAATAAATGAAATCTTTACAAAAAAAAAGTAAAAATATTGTTCCTGTTGTGCAGAGTATCATATATTTCTTACCTTTCCATCATGAAATCCCCAAGATACTCTAAAAATTCACCCTAATGTACACACAAGTTTGACTTTTCTTAATTAAGATCTTTGCAGGTTTAGGGGTTTTCTGTTTGTGCTATGAACTTCTGACATCTAAATGGTATAGATTTAAATCCTATGGGCAGCTCAGTGATCCTGGAGACTTTAGATCATTTCTAGAGTTACAAGTCTCCTAAATACACCTGAAATTCATTTAATAGGAGGTGTATGGAGAGAACCACTAATGGAACTTTTAGTAATTATTAATTAATATTGTGTGATTGTTGGGTGACGGGAATTGATATTTTAGGATATATCATATTCCTGTTAAGTATCAGATATCATGGATTACAAGGCATACTGAAATGCAGGCGATTCCTTGTGTTTTGATACAAGCAGCAGTCAATGAGAGGGAAGTTTTTAAGTGCTTCCCCAAGCACTGATCCTGAAGTCAGACTGAAATAACTAGTTATTTTTGCAGTTGTCCAGAGGGTTACTTGGGGCCATAAGGTATAATTTAAAAATCTTGTTGACCTCTAACTTCAGGATAGTTCTCTTTGATGGGGAGTCTGAAGAGGATACTAAAGCATTTTAGATCTAATCAACATCCTTTGAATGTTCTGGGCATCTGTCCAAGGTGGAATTAAGTATTCTTATTAACTAAAACACTCTCTGAGGCAGCAATCCTTTTGATTCGTGGATCCACTGGTGTCCATACATAAGATATTTGCATAAAATTTCTGGGGATTCAGGTGTTTGGTAAAACCTAAACATGCATTTACCCAAAGTCTCCAAGCATAACCACGAACTCTTGTTTAAGAAGTTCTAAAATTATTGTGTAGAGATGAATATTTTAAACTATTGGTTATAGAAAATAACTGGGTAACACTGCACATAAAATAGTACTGTTCTTCATAGTATATTTCAGTAGATTTTCTTTGTTTCAACGAGTATGGATGATCCTTAACTTAAGTTGCTTACTTGATGAAGACCCTGAAAACCAAAGCTTGAGAAAAGATTATGAAAAAACCTTTAAAAAATACCAGGGACTTGTGGTAAAACAGGAACAGCTCTTACGAGGTATGATTTCCTAAGCAATGAGAAACACAACAAAATGTTCACACTACATTGATTTTGTTCAATCTTTTTTTCAGATTGGTAAAGCTAATATTAGAATAATTTAAAAGTCTCTAAGTTTTAAGAAGCTGTAAATTCTTTTGTCTTTAGCATGGGTAATAATGTTTTAAGTTTCATTCCATTATTTTTCCACCAAGAGGCCTATTCAGCTCTTTTTTTTTAATTTATTTTATTATTTTATTTTTTTCTATTCAGCTCTTAAATGTGTATATACTTGTAATTTGTTTACTCAGAGAGGATCTTTTAATCCAGTGTTTGTCCTTTTTGATGACAATCTGATCTCTCAAACACTAATATTAATTATAACATAATAGTACTAATGTCTTATTTATTTTGTGCTTTCCTAGGAAATCAATATAAAAATTCTCATAGTATTTCTCTTGATTAATAAAAAATAGTCTCTGAGGTTTGTTGAGAGCTCTAACAATTGAATAAAGTTTCACAGCCATTGATAAGATACAAAATTTTATGAAGGTTAGTGAGAGTAATGTAGGGATTTTAAGTGTACATTCCACTCCTGCTTTGGAGTTGACTATTGATTTTTTCCAGTTTTATTGAGATATAATTGGCATATAATTGTGTTAGGTTTAAGGTATACCATGTGCTGATTTGGTGTACACATATATTGCAAAATGTTTACCACAGTAAGGTTGGTAAACATGTCCTTCACCTCACGTAATTACCATTTTGTTGTTGTTGTTACGGTGAG
Organism: Nyctereutes procyonoides; assembly: GCF_905146905.1. NCBI lineage: Eukaryota > Metazoa > Chordata > Mammalia > Carnivora > Canidae > Nyctereutes > Nyctereutes procyonoides. The sequence continues at coordinate 1,420,828 of NW_026575044.1, forward strand.
AACACTTAAGATCTGTTCTCATGGCAGTATTAAAATACACAATACAGTATTGTTAATTGTATTTGCCATGGTGTGCATTAGATCCCTGGAACTTATTCATCTTATGACTGAAAGTTTATATCTGTTGACCAAGGTCTTCCCATTTCCCCCACAACCCAGCTTCTGGTAAGCATGATCTACTCTGTTTTTATGAGTCCAGTGTTTTTAGATTCCACATACTCAGTGAGAACATACAATATTTGTCTTCCTCTGTCTGATTTCACTTAAAATAATACCCTTAAGGTCTATCTGTGTTATCACAAATGGCAGAATAGCTTCCTTTTTTATGAATGAATAGTATTTTGGGGTGTGTGTGTGTGCATATGTATGCCACATCTCCTTTATCCATTCATCCATTGATGGACACTTAGGCTGCTGCTGTGTCTTGGCTATTAACAATGCCTCAGTGAACACAGGGATACAGATATCTCTTTGAGATCATGATTTTATTTCCTTTGGATATATACCCAGAAGTGGTATTGCTGGATCATATGGTAGTTTTATTTTTAAATTTTTGAGAAACATCCATTTTCCATAGTGGTTGCACCAGTTTATATTCCTTTAACAGGAATTTATATTTAACAGGAATATAAATTGCTGATTAAATTCCTCCCAATTTACATTCTTTTTACTCCACATCCTTGGCAGCATTTATCGCTTGTCTTTTTAATAATAGCCATTCTGACAGGTATGAGGAGATCTGTCATGGTATTGATTTGCATTTCCCTGATGATTAGTGATGTTGAACACCTTTTCATTTATCCGTTAGTAATTTGTATATCTTCTTTGGGAAAATGTCTGTTCAGAGCATTTGTCCATTGTTAAATCAGATTTGATTTGTTTTGATTTTATCCTATTGAGTTGTATGGGTTTCTTACATCTTTTGGGTGTTAACCCCATATTTCCTCCCATTCTGTACATTGCCTTTTCATTTTGTTGGTTGTTTCTTTTGCTGTGCAGAGCTTTTTTAGTTTGATGTAGCCCCACTTCTTGATGACTACTTTTGTTGCTTGTACTTTGGTGTCATTTCCCAAAAATCATTGCTGAGACTGATGTCAAGGAACTTTTCCCCTCTGTTTTCTTCTAGGAGTTTTACATTTTCAAGTCCTTAATCCTAATCCTATTTCAGTCCTTTTTTCTTTTGTAAGTCAAATTAATTTTCATGAGTGGTGTTAGGGGCCCAATTTCATTTGTTTCTATATGAATATTTAGTTTTCCCAGTACCATTTTTTTGAAGAAACTATCCTTTACCCTCTTGAGTATTTGTGGCTCTCTTGTCAAATAAATATTAGTTGACCTTTATACGTGGGTTTGAGCTCTAAATTGTTTCATTGATCTAATATCTGTTTTTATGCTAATACCATACTGTTTGATTACCATAGCTTTGTGACATATTTTTAAACCAGAAAGTATAATGCCTCCATCTTTATACTTTATCAAGATTGCTTTGGCTATTTTGAGTCATTTATGGTTCTATACAATTTTTTGTATTTTGTTCTATTTTTGTGAAAATGACATTGGAATTTTGATGAGAGGATATGGTTCCATAGATGTCTTTGGGTACTATGGATATTTTAATTATAATAACTTGTCCCATCATTGAACACAGCATATCTTTACATTTATTTGTGTCTTCAGATTTCTTTCATCAGTATCTTATAGTTTCAGTATATACATTCTTCACTTCTTTGCTTAAATTTATTCCTAAGAATTTTATTGTTTTTGATGCTATTGTAAATGAGATTGTTTTATTTCCTTTTATATAGTTGTTAGTGTATAGGAGTGCAAATGATTTTTATGTATTGCTTTTTTAATCCTGAAACTTTATTGAATTCATCTATCAATTCTAACAGTGTTTTGGTACTCTTAAGGATTTTCTATATAAGAATTAAGTCTTCAGTAAACAGACACAATTTCATGTCTTCCTTTCCAATTTGTATACCTTTATATCTTTTTCTTGCCTAAGTGCTCTAGCTAGTTCTTCCAATATTATATTGAATAAAAGTGTCAAGAGTAAGCCTTTTTGCTAATTTTAGAATAAAAGCTTTCAGTTTTCCACTGTTGAGCATGATATTGGTAATTGGATTTTCATATATGGCCTTGTATGCTTACTTTCTATTCTTAGGAGTTTTATCAAGGAAGAATGTTGAATTGTGTCAGATGCCATTTCTGCATCTATTGAGATGACCATATGATTTTTATCTTTTATTCTATTAATGTGATATATCGTGTTTTTTTTTTATTTGTGTATGCTAAATCATCTGTATATCCCAGGGATAAATCCTATTTGGTGATGGTATGTGCTTTGCATTCAGTTTGCTAGTATTTTATTGAGAATTTTTATATCTCTGTTCATCAGGGATATTGATCTATAGTGTTTTGTTTTATGTTTTTCCTTGTAGTGTCCTTATCTGGCTTTGTATCAGGGGTAACTCTTCAATTTTTTGGAGGAGTTTGAGAAGGATTGACATGGATTCTTCTTTAAATGTTTTCTAGGAGTACCCTGTGAAGTCATCTGGTCTTAGGCTTTTCTTTTTTGCAAGGTTTTTGGTAATTGATTCAAGCTGACTCTTTATTAGTCTGTTCAGATTTTCCACTTCATGATTCAGCCTTTTTTTTGAGATCACAAATAATTTTTATTTTTAAAATTTAATATCAATTTGCCAACATACAGTATAACACCCAGTGCTCATCATATCACATGCCCTCCTTTAATGCCTGTCACCTAGTTACCCTATCCCCCCACGCACCTCCCATTCAGCAACCCTCAGTTTCCCAGAGTTAAGAGTCTCTCATGGTTTGTCTTCCTTTCTGACTTTTACCCATTCAGTTTCCCCTCCTTCCTTTATTTTATTATTCTCCTTTATTCTCCTCCTGCTATTTCTTATATTCCACATATGAGTGAAACCATATGATAATTGTCTTTCTTCGACTGACTTATTTCACTTAACATTATACCCTCCAGTTCCATCCACATCAATTTAAATGGTAGGTATTCATCCTTTCTGATGGCTGAATAATATTACATTGTATAAGTATACCACATCTTCTTTATCCATTCATCTGTTGAAGAGTGGACATTGTTGCTATGAACATTGGGGTGCAGGTGCCCCTTTCTTTCACTACATCTGTATTTTTGTGGTAAATACCCACTAGTGCAATTGCTAGGTCATAGGATATCTCTATTTTTAACTTCTTGAGGAACCTCCATACTGTTTTCCAGAGTGGGTGTACCAGCTTGCATTCTCACCAACAGTGTAAAGTAGGTTCCCCTTTCTCCACACCCAGACCAATATTTGTTGTTTCCTGTCCTGTTAATTTTAGCCATTCTTAGTGGTATAACGTGGTAACAAATCATTGTGGTCTTGATTTGTATTTTCCTGATGACAAATGATGTGGAGCATTTTTTTTTTCATGTGCCTATTGGCCATGTGTAGGTCTTCTTTGGAGAAATGTCTGTTCATGTCTTTTGCCCATTTCTTGACTGGATTGTTTGTTTTTTGGGTGTTAAGTTTTATAAGTTCTTTATAGATCTTGGATATTAGCCCTTTATCTAATAGGTCATTTACAAATATCTTCTCCCATTCTGTAGGTTGCATTTTAGTTTTGTTGACTGCTTGCTTTGCTCTGCAGAAGTTTTTTATTTTGATGAAGTTCTAGCAGTTCATTTTTGCTTTTGTTTCCCTTGCCTTTAGAGATGTGTCTTCCAAGAAGTTGCTGTGGCTAAGGTCAAAAAGTTTGCTCCTGTGTTCTCCTCTAGGATTTTGGTGGATTCCTGTCTCACAATTAGGTCTTTCATTCATTTTGAGTGTATCTTTGTGTATGGCATAAGAGAATGATCTAGTCATTCTTCTGAATGTGGCTCTCCAGTTTTCCCAACACCATTCCCAACACTGTCTTTTTTCTATTGGCTATTCTTTCCTGCTTTGTCGAAGATTAGTTGGCCATGGAGTTGGTCTATTCCTGGGTTCTCTATTCTGTTCCATTGATCTGTGTGTCTGTTTTTGTGCCAGTAACATGCTGTCTTAATGATCATAGCTTTGTAATACAGCTTGAAGTCCGGCACTGTGATGCCTCCAACTTTGGTTTTCTTTTTCAGTATTCCTTTGGCTAAAGTATTTTGCTTTCATTTTTGAAGGACAACTTTGTGTAAAGTATATTTGGTTGGCATTTTTTTTTTCTTTTCAGCACTTTGAATTTACCATTCCACTTATTCCTGGCCTGTAAGGTTTCTGCTGAGGAATCTCCTTATGGTCTTCCCTTGTAGGAGATCTCTCTCTCTCTCTCTCTCTCTCTCTTCTTACTTTGAAAATTCTTAAAAAAATAAAAATAAAATAAAATAAATAAAATTATTTCCTGGGACACCTGGGTGGCTTAGTCAATTGAGCATATGATTCTTGGTTTTGGGCTCCATGCTTAGCAGGGAGTCTGCTTGAGATTCTCTCCCTCTCCCTGTGCTCCTATCCATGCTTGCATATGCTCACTCTCTCTCTCTCTCAAATCAATAAATAATATCTTTAAAAAAATAGATAAAATTCTCTCTTTGACTTTGATTTTACATGATTTTATGTGTCTTATAGAACATTGTTTTACATGTAGATTGAAATTTTGTGGTGAATTATTAATATTGTGATACTCATATCTCTCCCGAGACTTGGGACATTTGCAACCATTCTTTCTTTCTTCTTTTTTTTTTTTCCTCAGCCATTATTTCCTAAGTAAATTTTCTGCCCCTTTCTTTCTGTTCTCATTCTGGGACTCCAGTGATATGTAGATTGTTTTTTTAATGCACAAGCTTGAAGTTAGCCTTTCCTGCTGTGCACCTGCATTTCCACTGCCATGTGCACTTCCATTGTCTGTGATGATACCATACAGTCTCAGGAATGTACACGGAGAGCATAATTAGAGATTCATCTCATATTAATAATTAATTTCTTTTCATTATTGAATGATATGTCGTTGCATTCATCTATTAAGGGTTATCTGGGATGTTTCCAGTTTTTCTCAATTACAAATAAAGTCTGTGAACTTAACTGATTGAGCCACCCAGGCATCCCAGGAGTTCTTTTATATATTGGATACAAGACTTTATCAGACATAGGATTTGTAGACATTTTCTCCTAGTCTTTGGCTTACCTTTTTATCCTCCTAAGAGTGTCTTTTAGAGTGCAGAATTTTATATATTTATGTAGCACAATTGATTTCGTATTTCCTGAATTACAATTTTGATATTGTATCTAAGAAATTTTTTTGCAAAGATTTTTCTCCTCTGTTTTCTTCTACAAATGTTACAGTCTTAGGTTTTACAGTTAAGTCTATAATATGTTTTGAGTTAATTTTTGTATCTGGTGTGAAGAATGGATCAAAGTTCTATGCATGTCCAATTATTCAAGCATTATTAGTTGAATACACTATGCTTTTATCCTTTTATCTATTGGATTGTTATTTGTGAAAAATCCTTTATCCATGTATGTGCATTTCATTTCTCTACTGTAATTTGTGCTGTCCATCACTTTTGTAGCTCTTGATACCAATAGCACAGTGTCTTCAGTATAGTGGCTTTATAGAAAATTTTTAAATGAAGTAGTATTCCTTCAACTTTTTTTCCAAAGGAATTTTGGCTATTCTAGATATTATGCATTTTCATATTATTTTATAATCAGTGTATTCGTTTTCTTAAAATCCTAGGTTATTGATTCAGGATGCATTGAATATATATGTTAATTTTGGAAGAATTGGTTTCTTAACAATATTATCTTTGACCCGAGGAAAGGATCTCTCTTTCCATTTATTTAGATTTTCTTGAATATCTCATAGTGGTGTTTTATTGTTTTCAGGTTTTTTCATATCTTGTGTCAGATTTATCCCTAAGGATTTCATCATATTTCTGTTGCTATTCTGAACACTCTTTTAAAAAAATTTCAACTGATTATTTGTTGCTTGTATATAGAAATATTTTTTAATATTGGTTCTGAATTCTGCAACCTTGGTAAATTTATTTATTACTTATTTTTAATAACTTTCCTTTAAAGATTCCATCACATTTTCCACATAGGTGAATGTATTATATATAAATAAAGATAACTTCATCTTTTCAGATCAGGAAACCTTTTAATTATTTTTTAGTTTGTTTATATGGTGAATTACATTGATTTTTCAAATGTTAATTCAGCCTTGGGCTTCTGTATTAAATCCACTCATGTATCCTTTTTATGTATCAGTGGATTAAATTTGCTAACTTTGTTTTGCTTCTATGTTCATAAGGTATTTGTGTGTAGTTTTCTTGTGTTGTAAAATTTTTATGATAATGCTGGTTTCATAGGTTGATTTGGAATATATTCCATTCTATTTAACTTCCTGGGAGACCATGTGCAGAATGGTATTATTCCTTTAAATATTGGATAAGATATTCCAGTAAAGCCATCTGAACCCTTGTTTTCTTTATGGGAAGATTTTGTTTATTTATTTATTTTTATTTATTTATTCATGAGAGACACAGAGAAGCAGAGACATAGGGAGAGGGAGAAGCAGGCTCCCTGTAGGGAGCCTGGTGAGGAACTCGATCCCAGGACCCTAGGATCACACCCTGAGCCAAAGGCAGACGCTTAACCACTGAGCCACCCAGGCGTCCCTTTATGGGAAGATTTTAAACTGCAAATTCAATTTCTTTAATAGGTACTGTTCACATTCTTTATTTCTTCTTGAGTGAGCTCAAGTAGCTTGAATCGTTCAGGAATTTCTAAATTTCAGGTTGTTCTGTATTAATATTTCCTTATTATTTTATTAATACCAACAGAATCTATAGTGGTATATAACCTCTCTCAATCCAGAGATTGGTAAATTATGTCTTTTTTTTTCTCATGATCATAGTTGTTTGAGGGTATCATATATTTTTTTTTAATCTCAAAGAACCAACTTTTAGTTTCATTGATTTTCTGTACATTTATATTATATATTTGATTAATTTCTGTTCAGTTCTTTATTATTTCTGTTTCTGAACTAGCTTCGGGTTCGGTTTGCTCCTTTTGTAGCTTCTTAAGGTGGAAGTAGGATCATTTATTTAAAACCTTTCTTCTTCTATACTAAAAGTATATAGGACTATAAATTTCTCTTTAAGCACTGCTTTAGGGATATACCATAGATTTTGATATATCCTGTTTTTATTTTTATTTTTATTCCATTCAAAACACTTTTCAATTCCCCTTTTACTACTTCTTTGACACATAAGTTATTTAGAAAGGAGTTAGTTTGTTCTGAATATTTGGGAATTTCTGAGAGACCTATGTGTTACTAATTTTTAATGTGATCCCATTACTGTTAGAGAAGATACTTTTTATTTAAATTCCGGTTACCATGCAGTATACTATTAGTGTCAGGTGTTTCAATATTTCTATATTCTTAATCCCCTTCACCTATTTAACTCACCTCCCCCCCACATCTGCCTCCCCTTTGGTAACCCATCAGTTTGTTCTCTATAGTTAAGAGTGTTTCTTGGTTTGTCTCCCTTTCTTTTTCCTTTGCAGATTTGTTTTGTTTCTTAAATTTTATGTGAATGAAATCATATAGTATTCATCTTTTTCGGACTTATTTTACATAGCATTATAGTCTCTAGCTCCATCCATGTTGTTGCAAATGGCAAGATTTCATTCTTTCTCTTGGCTGAGTAATGTTCTATAGGTATGTATCTCCTACATTTTCCTTAACCATTCCATTCATCAGTCAATAGAGGCTTGAGCTATTTCTGTAATTTTGCTATTGTAGATAATGCTGTTAGGAACATCAGGGGGCATGTATCCCCTTGAATTGTATTTTTTATTCTTTAGATAGTGCAATTGCTGGATCATAGGGCAGTTTATTTTTAACTTTTTATAGAACCTGCATATAGTTTTCCAGAGCAGCTGCACCAGTTTGCATTCCCACATAGTACAAGAGGGTTCTCCTTTCTTGACATCTTTGCCAACACCTGTTGTTTCTTGTGATTTTGATTTTAGCCATTCTGACAGGTGTGGTGTGATTTGTAATTTTGATCTGAATTTTCCTGATGATGAGTGATTTCGAGCATCTTTTCATGTATCTTTCAGGCCATCTCTACGTCTTTGAAAAAAAAATGCCTCTTCGTGTCTTCTGCCCACTTTTTAATTAGATTATTATTATTTTCTGTGTATTGAGTTGTATAAGTTCTTTATATATTTTGGACACTAACCCTTTATCAGATAATGTTATTTCCAAGTATCCTCTCCCATTCCATAGGGTTGCCTTTTAATTTTGTTGATTGTTTCCTTTGCTGTGCAGAAGCTTTTTATTTTGATGGAGTCCCAATAGTTTATTTTTGCTTTTGTTTCCCTTGCCTCAAGAGACATATCTAGAAAGAAGTTGTTACAGTCAATGTCTAAGAAGTTACTGCTGTGTTCTTTAGGATTTTTATGGTTTCAGGTCTCACATTTAGGTCTTTGATACATTTTAAATGTATTTTTGTATAGGATGTAGCAAAGTGGTACAGTTTCATTCTTTTGCATGTTGCTGTTCAGTTTTTGCAACACTATTTGTTAAAGAGACATTTTCTCATTGGATGTTCTTTCCTGCTTTGTCAAAGATTAATTGAGCATATAATTGTAGGTTCACTTCTGGGTTTTCTGTTTGTTCTCTTGATCTATGTGTCTATTTTTGTGCCAGTACCATACTGTTTTGAACACTACAGCTTTGTAATATAACTTGAAGTCCAGAATTGTGATGCCTCCAGCTTTGCTTTTCTTTCTCAAGGTTGCTTTGGCTACTTGGGGTCTTTTGTGGTTTTATACAAATTATAGGATTGTTCTAGCTCTGTGAAAAAGCTATTAGTATTTTGATAAGGATTGCATTTAAATGTGTAGATTGCTTTGGACATTACAAATATTTTAACAATGTTTGTTTTCTCAGTCCATGAGCATGGAATATCTTTTAATTTCTTTGTGTTGTTTTCAATTTCTATATAGAGTATTATGTCATCTGCAAGTAGTGAAAGTTTCACTTCTTCCTTACCAAGTTGGATGCATTTTATTTATTTTTGTTGTCTGATTACTGTGGCCAGGACTTTCAGTACTATATTAAATAACATAGGTGACAGTGGATATCCTTGTCTTATTCCTGACCATCAAGGAGACACTCTCAGTTTTTCCCCATTGAGAATGATATTAGCTGTAGATTTTTATAGATGGCCTTTATTAAGTTGAAGTATGTTTACTCTAAACCTACTTTGTTGAGGGTTTTTATCATGAATGGATGTAGTACTTTGTCAAATGCTTTTTTTGCATCTATTGAAAGGAACATATGGTTCTTGTCCTTTTGTTTATTAATGTGGTATATCCTCTTGATTGATTTGTGAATATTGAACCACCCTTGCAACCCAAGGTCCTTTGGTCCTTTCTCTTTCTTCTTTAGGTCCTTTCTCTTCTTTTTGAGAAGGCTGGCTAGAAGTTTATCAGTTTTATTAATATTTTCAGAGGACTAGCTCCTGGTTTTTCGTCTGTTCTATTGTTGTTGGGTTGTTATGGTTTTTTGTAGTCATTGTTTTAGTTTTTATATCATTTATTTCTGTTCTAAACATTATTATTTCCTTCTTCTGCTGTCTCTAGGCTTCATTTGTTCTTTTTCTAGCTCCCTTAGGTATAAAGTTAGGTTGCTTATTTGATATTTTTCTTGTTTGGCTTTCCTGGTCTCTTGGTTCCATCTCTTGAACTCTAGAGTTCTTTTGAGTTCTGCCAGGATTTTTCTTCTCTGTGTCATGACCTGGAAACTCTCAAGGCATTATTCTGGGGCAATCATAGGGCCATCTCACTTACTTCTGTTGGGTCACTGTCCTTCATTATCTGATGTCCATTGTTGTGAAAATCTTTATTTTGTATATTTTCATCTGGTTGTTGTCGTTGTTGTTATTTCAGGTAAGAATTTAAATCTGGTACCCATTACTCTGTTGTGTTAACTTCCTAGAGCTGCCAAAACAAAGTACCACAAACTGGCTCATTTAATAAAACAACAGAAATTTATTTTCTCACTGTTTCTGAAAATTAGAAAGCCAAAATCACAGTGTTAGCAGGACCATATGCCCCCCGAAGGCTCCAGAATCCTTCCTTTTCTCTTCCTAGGTTTTGGTGGCTTCCACCTCAGTATTTCTTGGCTCATAGCCATATCACTCTATTCTCTGCCTCCATCCTCACGTGGCCACCCTCCCCCTGTGTCCGTGTCCTCTCCTATTCTTTTAAGGACACAAGTCATTGAATTTGAGGTCCACCTGGCCCATTACGACCTTATCTTAACTAATTACCTCTGCAAAGACCCATTTCTAAATAGGGTCAGATTCTAAGTTTCAATGGGGCATGAATTTTGGGAGATCACTGTTCAACCCATTATATTTCTCTTGATTATAAGCAGAAGTCTACTATATGCTTTTCAATACAACTTCATTTAGAAAAATTTTTTTAGAGAAATTGATTCATTGAGTGCAAAAATACTGTTTAAATCAGAGAGCATTCAACACAATTTTTTAATTCCCAGGGTTTTTGTTTTGTTTTGTTTTTATTTATTCATGAGAGAGAGTGAGAGAGAGAGAGAGAGGCAGAGACACAGGCAGAGGGAGAAGCAGGCTCCACAGGGAGCTGGACGTGGGACTCGATCCTGGGTCTCCATGATCACACCCTGGGCCGAAGGCGGCTCTAAACCGCTGAGCCACCCAGGCTGCCCTAATTCCCAGTTTTTTAACTGTATTGCTTGGTTTCAGACAGAGAATCAAGCCTTTTGTTGACATGAATATTAGGGGAACAGATCTAAAATACGTCAAAAATAGTCACACAAACATCCCACACCTTCTGTCCATGCAAAGACAGCATGGAAAATGGCATCAGAATGATCTTACAGAAACTTCCTAAATGAAAACACCCCAGTCACCTACTCTTAAGGTTGAGCATGGCTACCACAGAACCCCATCCAAAGATCCTGGGCAGCGCATGTGTGCAGCCAAAAAACATATGGGGCTGAAAAAGCCCACCGTCCCTGGAGCAGGTCTAAGTTTTGAGGACCCCCCCCTCCCTCCCATCTGAAAGAGACTTTAGATTTCACACAACTGTAAAACCTTTTAATAGTGCCTTCCATGAAAAGTCAGTATGATGCAGTAGTATAAATATGTGAGCTTTGGGTTCTGATAGGCTTGATTTTAATTTAGCTCCATCACTTTTTTGCTGTGTGGATAGGGCAAATTATTTAACTTCTCTGAATCTGAAGTTGCCCATCTGTAAAATTTATAATAAATACTTCTTTCACCATAAATTATCTTAAAGATAAAATGGTTTACTGTTTATATATCCACTAGTACAGTGCCTGGCCTACAGTGGCCCTAATTACTGCCTTTACAGCTCAAATATTTGCTAAATAAATTAAATATTTACAACTATTGCATATATTACTTATTTTCATAAAGGTATAGAAATGGCTTATAAGAATGCATGAAGTGAAATGCTAAAGTAATACAACCAAGATTATAGGATTGCGTTGATCATAATAGCCTACAAATTCTGATAGAAATCTTTTAAGTCTTAACTCTGAAACTTCCCGTCAGTCGAGGCAAAATGGAAAACAACATATGTTACAAATTCTGTCAAAAGGGAAGAATCATATGAGTTTATTGGAAAAACCTAAGCATTTTTATTAGAGGTGTCTAAAAGAAATTTTACTCAGAACTAGTAGACAATGCCTTAACTTTGTCTAGTATAACAGTTGTATTACTGAACTTAATATGGCATTTTCTGTAGTAACTATCAGAAAATCAGTTTGGATATGTAAAATAGATTTTACTATCCTCATATTTAGGTATAGCTATTTTACATGTTTTGGATTATAGTTCTTTTTGTTGTTTTTAACATCTAGTGTTATATTAGTTTCAGGTGTACATTGTAGTGATTCAACACTTCCATACATCACCCTATGCTTATCACAAGTGCACTTTTTAATCTCCATCACCTATTTCAGTCATTCCTCCGCCCACCTCTCCTCTGGTAATCATCAGTTTTTTCTTAGAGTATAGTTCTTTTTAACATTGTGGCTGCTTGTTGTTGAAGTTTTACCTTGTTTTCTACACATATACAATTCTTTCCCCCTGTTTTATTATATAGTAACATGTACCTTTAATACCATTTGCTTACTATTAAGCTTTAAAGAATCATTATCTTATTTTGGTTAGTGTCCTCAGCATCATAAGAAAATTATTTTATGTATGTATACTTTTTGTTTATTTTGTATAACATACATGTATTTCTCAATAATAACAAATGTTTTCTAATGAGCCAATTAATAATATTTTCAAAATAATGTATTCTCTTCTTAGAACTACGTGTTACTATACTGAGTAGAAATGATTAAGTTGTTGATTCAATATGCCAGTCACTTAACACTCATCTATTTTACTCTTCTAGTTGCTCTTTATTTGCTTCTGAATCTTGCTGAAGATACACGTACAGAACTGAAGATGAGGAACAAGAACATAGTTCACATGCTGGTGAAGGCTCTTGATCGGGACAATTTTGAGCTACTTATCCTAGTTGTGTCATTCTTGAAGAAACTCAGCATCTTTATGGAGAATAAAAATGATATGGTAACTTATATTTAAATATTAAATAGTCCATGTCCACTATTTTCAGGTTTGAATGTGTTGATAAAAAGTAAACACATTATATCCCTACTGAGATAATTCTGAATGAAAATTTTACAATAGCAGTAATTCACTTAAATGACTTCATTAGGAAATATATTCCTTATTAGTTCATATCCAACTTAATTGAGACTATTTGGATAAAATTTTTTTCCTAATATATTGCATAGGATGTATCTTTCCATATTCAACATAACATGTAGAAAGTAATTTATATTCTAAGATTGTGCTTCAGAATCACCTGGCTTATTATTTTCCCCTTACATTATCTTCTCTCCTACATTTCTGATATTAGTGTGTAGAGTTACAGACTAGCCCAATTCCTCCTTATTAACCTGCCATTCTAGTTGGTTGCTTCAACCTGTTTATTTGGTTTCTGAAGATCTCCTAAAGCTATACCTTCTTTCTTTCTCTGTTTTATTAGTTCATGCCCTCTTTATTTATACCCTTTGCATTTTCTTGTTTGAAGTATTATAGTAAGTTCCTGTTTGCCATCTTATATTGTGGTGATGCAGCAGTCTTTAAGAAATACAAGTTGATTATATATAGTACTTCTGAAAAATATACATAATTCAGAAATAATGTAAAGACGGAATAAAAGTTATCTGCTTTTTTTCACATTAAAAAGTCTTTGTAAACACAGTGTTACATTACATAGATCATATATTAACCATACCTTGTTTTCAGATATTTAGGTTGTTTATAATTATAGCTATTATAAATAACACTTGAGTGAATACGTTTGTACATGCCTCACTGTCTATAGTTCTGATTAATTGCTTAGATTCCTAGAAATGAAATTGTTAGATCATTGGCCTTAACTACATTGAGGACCATTTTAGAAGTATATGCTAATACAAGTCATTGTATCACTGTGTATTATTGGTGTAAGTGGATTCTCCTTCAGATAATCATAATATATAGTATTTTCACCTCTTTTTTCTTCTTTTGAAGTTAAATGGACTAGGAAGTACCTTATGCTCAGTGAATGACACAGCATAAAACCTGAGACTCCTATATCAGATTTAATAAGTGCTTTGAATTCTGATACTAGAAATAAATGAAATTTTATTTTGACCACAGATGTTTAATATCTGTCATTTTCATCATTAGTGTATAATTATTGGTGATCTGATGTATGCCTGATACTGTTTTAAGATTGAATTTACTTAGTAATAAAAAACATTTCTTGTTTTCATTGATCTTGTATTAAAGAAGACTATAATGAGACAGTGATATATATATTCATGATTAGAGTGTAGCTAAATAATTGCTTCTCCTTGCTATAAATTGAAGTATATTTTTTTCCATTTACATGTTTAGATTAAGTTCACTTTAGTAAGTTTGTAGAATTCAAATTGATTTGCCATCAGCACGTGTCTACTATGTTTTGGTTAGATTTGTGTTTCGGAAATAAACTTATGTGTTAATTCTATCAAAAATGATCTCAAAATCATTATTAGAAATCATTTTCTGGTAAGATTTGGGGAGATACCATATAAATTTTCTCATCAAATCTAACGTTTTATTAAGTAGGAAAAGCAGAGGTTCAGGAAGGGTCATTGATCCAAGGTCATAAAAATGATGTAATTAGCCACATTTTTACTATAGATGGCATGCATTTCATCTTTTATTGTGGAAGAAATGCATTTTTAAGGCATTGTGTAGAATCAAAATCTTCAGAGCTTGACCATATCTTACATCCATGTCTAGATTTAGCTAATTTTGCAAATGAAGTCACAGAAAATCAGAGAGGTTAAATAAATTACTCAAAGAAACATCTGCAGGTATTTGGCTTCCTACTCCTCTCTCTGTTCCAAGAGAAAAAAAAATGATTTCATATTTAAAAAAACATTTTTAGCAAGATTAGTGATAAGCAACTTTTAAATGTTGACTTCCAGAGACACTGAAAAAGAATTACTTAAAGGCTGAAATAAAATTGCTGATTGTTGATAAGCTGTCACTTTATATAAAACATTTAATAAAAGTACTAATTAACTATAAATTCCATTTTATAGACATAGAATTGGAAAGGCATTGCATGCTGAGACAATTACTAAATTTAGTTTTTGGGATTGGGCTTTTATCAATCAGAAACAGATGATTAGAAAGCTATGTCTAGTGTTTAGCCATCTGATTGGACTACATGGTACATATTTCACATTCCATTTTCTGCAATGGAAATACAAACTAATTTTTTAAAAAAACTCTCCAGTTACTTTATTATTAAGTTTACTATAACAACCAGTGTGTACTGTTGCTATTTCAAAAGAAAAATATTAACTTGATTTGATTAGTAACAGATGAGGCCTGTGGCAATTTTATTTAAAAAGGGTGGACAGGAGAAATGGTTGTTCTATTTGTGAGGTTGTGTTATTTGTCTAAATAAAATGTTCATTTTACTGTTGATATGAACTGATACTGACCTCGCTTTTTATAGTTAATGTATTTTAAAGGAAATTTAGTTCACTTTAAAAAGTCTTTCAATTAATGATTTAAATTGAGTTTGCATATTTACTAAGTAAATATAATAACAGAAAGGGAATAGGTCATATTAGAATATGATTTTAAGAGGAACAAGAGAAAGGATATGTATTCCTTAGATTGCTTATTTTCCTATTAAGTTTTCAGAGGTATTTTTTTAAATTTGGATAGGTCTTTTATCAGTTATATGTTTTGCAGGCATTTTCTCCTTTTCTGTGACTTTCCGTAAAGCAGAAGGTTTTAATTGTTATGAAGTCCAGTATATCAAAAGTAATTTTTTTTAGTAGATTGCATTTTGGTGTTGTATCTAAGAAATATTTGCCTAACTCAAGGTCACAAAAAGTTCTTCCATTTTCTCTAAGAAGTTTTGTAAGACATGTGTTATTGTTTATGTTTTAATCTAGGATATTCATTTTTAGTTAATTTTATATGGTATAAAGTATGGATCAAGATTCAAGTTTTGAATAAAGATGTCCAATTGTTCCAGCACCATTTGTTGAAAAAAAAGTCCTTTCTCTACTAAATTGCCTTTGCAATTGCTTTTGTACCTTTTTTGGAAACCAATTGGCTATATATGTGTGGTTTTATTTTTAGACTCTCCTATTTCATTTATCTACCTGTCTGTGCTCTCACTGATAAATATTTGCCTTGATTACTGTAGCTTTATAGTAAGTCTTGAAATCAGGTGGTATAAGGGCTCAAATGTTATTATTCTTTTTCAAATTTTTCTGACTATTTAATATTCTTTACCTTTCTGTATACACTTAGAATCAACTAATCTATTTCTTTAAAAAAAAAAAAACCCGGGAATCTTGACTGGGATTGCATTAAAATTATTGGCAAGATTCAATATATTTAACTACACCAGATTTTCCCCCATGAACATAGTATAGTGCTCCATTTATTTAGATCTTTCCATCATTTTATGGTTTTTAGCATAAATGTTTTACACATATTTTGTTAGATTTATACCTGTTTTACTATTAGAAATAGTTCTTAAAAAATAAATGATCAGTTTCCTGTTGTTGAATAATGGCATATAGAAGTTACAATTCATTTTTGTATATTTACTTTGTGTCCTATGACCTTACTGAATTCAGTTTTGTCATTGTAATGGCTTTTTATAGATTCTTAGAGATTTTCTAAGTAGACTATTATGTTATCTATAAATAGAAAGTTGTATTTCTTTCATTTAAATCTGTATGTTTGCTCTTTCTCAGCTCGTTGTTTTCTTTTTTTCTTTCTTTCCTTCTCTCCTTTATTTTCCCTTACTGTACTGGCGAAGCCCTCTAGTATGATGTTAAGGAATGCTACAGGGATCCCTGGGTGGCACAGCGGTTAAGCGCCTGCCTTTGGCCCAGGGCGCAATCCTGGAGACCGGGGATCGAATCCCACGCCGGGCTCCCGGTGCATGGAGCCTGCTTCTCCCTCTGCCTATGTCTCTGCCTCTCTCTCTCTCTCTCTCTCTCTGTGACTATCATAAATAAATTTTAAAAAAATTATAAAAAAAAGAATGCTACAAATGGATACTTCTGTCTTGTTACCAATCTTAGGAGGAAAACAATGTGTTTTACTATTAAATATAATGTTATGTAGATTTTTTTGTAAACACTGTCAGTTTATATAAGTTCTAGGTCTAGTTTGCTGAGACTTTTTATCATAAATGGATGTTAGATTTTTGTTAAAGGCCTTTTCTGCATCAGTTGAGATGATCACATGGTTTTTCTTCTTTTGACTGTAGACATAGTGAATTGCATTGATTGACTTTAGATATTGAGCCAGTCTTACATTCAGAGGATAAATATCACTTCTTCATGATATACTTCTTTTTATATATTGTTAGATTTGATTAGGTATATATTGTTATGGATTTTTGTGTCTGTGTTCATGAGGGATTACTAGTTTATAGTTTTCTTATGATGTCTTGGTCTGGTTTTGCTATTAGAATGACTGTGTCCTTATAGAATGAGTTGGGGAACATTCCCTTTTCAGTTTTTCTGGAACAGTTTGTGTGTGGTATTATTTCAGTTTAAATATTTAATAATATTCACCAGTAAGAAAGTCATCTGGGCCTGGAGTTTTCTAATTTCTTTCATAGCAGTGAGACTATCATGTTATCTGTTTCTATTTGAGTGGTAGCTTTGTAGTTTTTATCTTTATCTTTCAAGGAATATATCCAGTTCATCTATGTTGTCAAATGTATAGGCATAAAAATTTTTTATACTTTTTCCTTCTTATGTTTTTAGAGTCCAAAGGACTATGGTGATTATTCCTCATTTCATTACTGATATTGGTACTTTGTTTCTTCTTTCTCTCTCTTTTATAGGTTAGTCATTTATCAATATTATTAATATTTTCAAAGAACCAGCTTTTGGTTTCATTATTGATTATTGGAATATATTTTCACTGTATTCAGAATTCTAAGTTGACATACTTTATAAATATCACTCCATATTCTGGCTTTCATAGTTTTTGACAAAAAGCATAATTTAATACTTATATTTTGTCTTCTATATGTAATGAGTCTTTTATTTTCTACCTGCCTGCAAGATTTTATCTTTGCTTTTCAGCAGTTTCAACATATGTCTTTCTAGGCATATGTGTATGTTTGTGTGTGTTGTATTCTACTTAGAGTTCCTTGAACTTATATATGTGGTTTGATTATTTCATTATTTTTGGAAAATCCTTAGCCATTATCTCTTCAAATACTACTTCTGTCCCATTCTGTACCTCTTCTACTGGATTTCAGTTATGCATGTTAATCCAATTGTTACTGTTTCATGGCTCTTAGATACTGTGTTGCTATTTTATTCTTTTCAGTTTTTTTTTCTTTCTTTTTTTTGGGGGGGGTCAGTTTAGAAAATTTCTATTGACCTGCCTCCAGGCTTACTTACTCTGTCATTAGCTATATCGAGTCTGCTAGTAAGCCCATGAAGGTTTTCTTTCTCTGTAGTGTATGTGTGTGTGTACTTAATGTTTCCATTTAATTCCTTCAGTATCTTTTTCTCTGCAAATTCTCTGTTCATTTATGTTATTCATTTTTTCCAGTAGAGCCTTTAACATATCAATCACTATATTAATAGTAATTCTTTGATGTTATTTTAAATTCTCTGATAATTATACATATCATATTTAAGTCTGGTTCTGTTAGCTGCCTTCAGTAGGGTATTCTCTTGGTCTTCATGTATCATAATTTCTGATTGAAAGCTAGACACCAGATGTAGATTAGTTGAGATTGAGATAAATACTATCTATATCTAAAAATGGGCAGACCTGGGGCAACCTGGGTGGCTCAGTGGTTTAGTGCTGTC
The DNA here is from genome assembly GCF_905146905.1 of Nyctereutes procyonoides. NCBI lineage: Eukaryota > Metazoa > Chordata > Mammalia > Carnivora > Canidae > Nyctereutes > Nyctereutes procyonoides. The sequence continues at coordinate 1,439,338 of NW_026575044.1, forward strand.
CTTCAGCCCAGGGTATGATTCTGGAGACCTGAGATCGAGTCCCACGTCAGGCTCCCTGCATGGGGCCTGCTTCTCCCTCTGCTTGTGTCTCTGTCTCTCTCTCTCTGTCTCTCATGAATAAATAAATAAAATCTTTTTAAAAAATGGGCAGACCTTATTTTCTCAGCCTTTAATGCGTGAGATTAAGTCAATCTTGTCAGGAGTTTAGCTGTATTTGGTTACTCTCCTTCATTATGAGCTCACACCCATGTAGCATTACTATGTCTTCAGTGTAGGGTATTGGTGCCAGAGAGTTTTTCTCAGTGTTGATGTTCCATCCTTCTCTTCAGACTTTCCCAATGTGTCTGTGTTTCAAAGAGGACCTCTCACTTCATTTTAACCCCTCCCAACAATATAGCGCTATATTACTTGTTACTTGGCTTTTGCTAATTTGGTACTAGGGCCAAGGAAGAGGAGGGAAGAAAGGAGACTTTTTTTGTTCTAATTGAGCTTTAGGTAAGTCTTAGCTGGGTGTTGTGTCCATAGTTCTCAGCAGTGGGGCTTCCTAAGTCATCCTGTCAACACCTCTCCTCAGGAATTTTTTTCTCTTTTTCTCAGCTGCAGTGGGCCTTCACATGTATTTTGGATGTGATAGGGTTTGAGCTTATTTTAAGTCTTTTTTTTTTTTTTTTTAGAGGAAAAAGGAGACAAAGATCTGGACAGAATTTTATGCCTTTTCCCCAGTGGCAGCAATTACCTCCCTAAGGTTCCCTCTACTGGGAGGGAAGTTTCCTTTGATCTCCGGTCCTGTCCCCAGTATTTTCTGTGATCTTCTGATAAGGTGCTTGGAAAAGACCTTGCAAGTGGTTTCAAACTCCCTGAAAATCTGCAGCTTCACAGTAGTCAGGCTACTTCACACTTGACCTTTAACAATTTGTTTAAAATTTTTCTTTCAGTCTTCTTTCCCAGTACAACTCTTTTTTCTCCAGGGATTTGCCATATATAAACCAGTGCTCATGACTCTTATCTCTTTAAGGGTGCCTATTTTCCTTATATTTCAAGCCAGTTGATTTCCTTGCAACCTCAGCTCTCTGATGGTTATTTTTTAAGTTATGATTTATATTTGGAATTTTCTTGTAGTTAAGAGTAGGACCCACATATCCTGTTCAGATTTTTACATCCTAAGAGTAAATTTGAGGTTCTGCCTACTTTTCTTTTTTTTTCCTTTTTCAGAAGTATTTTTTATTCATCTTTATATCTCCCACCCTGTCCAGCATAGGACTAGGCACATAGTTCTGCTTTTTTTTTTTTTTAAATCACTAATGCCTCTACTTGACTACTTCTGTAGCATGTTAATTAATCTCACTGTTTCTATTTTGGCCTCCTTCCAATACGTTGTCTACTTTGTAGTCAGAAGGATAATTTTTAGAGTTCCTTGAATGCTAAATTTTCCATGTCACCTCAGGGCCTTTGCACATGCTATTATTGTTTCCATCTAGGCTGCTCTTTGCCTCCTCAATTAACATTAGATAACTTCTGTTCATCTAGGAGATTATTCTTCCTCAGAGAAGCTGTCTTTGACAACTCTTCACACTGAGATTATATCAGATCCACTCATATTTTTCATGGTACTATTTCTTTACTATGTATTACTCCTTTTAGAATATAAGCTCTATGAAGGCATGAATTATTTCTTCCTTGTTCACTAATGTGTTCCAGTGGTTTAAGGTAAAAATATTTGTTGAATGAATGAACAGAGCTAGAAAAGGTGTTATTCATGCTATTGATAGAATTATGGTTTTGTATAAATCTGACAAATCTTTGTAACTGGCCTCTGTGAAAATTGTAGGAAGTTAACAAATGAATGATTGTCCCAGCTTGCTTAGAATACTGAACTCAGAGAAAGGGAGAGCCAAAGTTAAAGAGTCTTTGAAGACGGATTTGTACTTTTTAATTACAGTGTAACTGTGAAGATAGAGGTTTAAAGGAAAAATCATTGTTGGATTGTCAATTTAGTTTTTTTTTTTTTTAAAAAAAAAACAATGTTCACTCCTTAGCATGGAATGAGAGGAAAGGTTTTATGGAAGTCTCAGTTAGCAATGTGATTTTTTGTAGTCAATGAAAGACTGCAATTAAGAAATGGCAAGGGTGGGGATGCCTAGGTAGCACAACTCAGATAAGCACCCACAGGTCATCATCTCAGGGTCGTGAGATCAAGCTCTTTTCCCTTTTCTGATTTTGCTTTGCATCCTTTCATTGTAATAAATCAGTTATGAAGATGAGTACATGCTGAGTCCTGTGAGTCCTTCTAGCAAATTACTGAACCTTGGGGTAGTCTTTGGGCCCCCCAACACATTGACCAAGCCAGAAACCTGAAAGTCATCTTCAGTGCTTTCTCTTCACTTCTCCTTCAGATGCTCTGACCATATCTCCTTAACATCTCTCAGATTATTTCCTCTTCATCTTCTTTTTCTTTCTTTGATTCAGACCCTAATCAAATATAGTGCCTAATGCAAGATACTAAGTGTACCTACTTTTGATCTCTGCCTATTTCAGTCCATCCTTATACAATGCCCCCAATTCATTTGTTTGTGTCCTATTCTTTGCATGCATATATTTATATATGTCTGTATGTAGTGATATGCTTATCTTTATGCTACTGTTCTGACCACATTACCCTCTGGACTTAAAATCATTTAGGCATTCTTCTTAGCAGAGCATTTAAATCTTTTTGTGATTTGTCCAATATGCGTTTAACAGGCTCCTGCCATTTTCCAACTTATACTTTATGCCCTGCCATACCAAAGCATTTGCAGTGCCCCCCAGATAAGCTCTTTCAGGCCAAATGCCTATCCACTGGCTTTTTTTGTCGATTGTCCTTGCCTTTCTTAACCAGAGATCAAATTATTACATATTTTTAAAAAATTGTTCATCATTTGAAGTCTTTTCTGTTCTAGGTAGCTTAGTAGTTTTTCCATATTGCTTCCAGAGGACTTTGTGCATTCCATTCTTATTACATTACATTTTAATTATTTGTTGTATTTGTCTGCTCTCTTTTTAGACTGGAGAATCCTTGAAGCCCTTGTTTGAGCTAGCACAGGGTCTGGCACTTAGATGGCATTCAATAATGTGTTTTTAAGAACCCAGTGTAATTTGTCCTCCAGTTGATACTGTTAAGTAGAGGAAGGAAGGGATGATATAGAAATAATACATTTCTTTCCTCAAAAGTTTTATTTTAGAGAAGTTTATAGTTTAAAATGAGAATAAATAGATTAACACATAATTATAAAATAGATACACGAGGGTAGAAAAACAATGAAAAGTAATTGTTTTTTTTGTTTTTTTGTTTTTTTGCCGTATTGTACAACAGAACCTCACTGCAGTTGTATTATTATATTACATAGGTGGAAATGGACATCGTTGAGAAACTGGTAAAAATGATACCTTGTGAACATGAGGATCTGCTGAATATCACCCTCCGGCTTTTACTAAACTTATCCTTTGACACAGGACTGAGGAATAAGATGGTACAAGTTGGACTGCTCCCCAAGCTCACTGCACTCCTAGGTATGCCTTCTAGAAATTAATGATAGTGTTGCTTCACATTTCCAACACCACTGGAAAATTGAGCCTGTGTTGAAGTCTGCTGAGCAAAGATTATTCTGTATATGTTTTTTGATTGTGACTTAATACTAAAATAAGCTGAATGAATGAAAAATAACATGTGCCAGGATTTCCATGGTGCTATAGAATGAAATGGAATAGAAACTTTTAACTCTTGACTTCATTTATCCGTATGAAAGGGAAACCAAAGTGAAAATATGAACATACTACCAAAGAAGCAAGAAGGAAAGATTATATTCTCTTCAGTTTTTTAAAAAGTGGATATCATTTAAGTCCTTATATTCTGCTATACTTTTAAAATAATGCTTTTGAGTACAGAAATTGCCACAGCCTTTTTGTCATTAAATACAAAAGGGCAATTTTTGTAGCATGAGATAGAAAATACTGTATTGGCAGATTTGGTTAGTAATACATTATTTCCTTTAGCTGTTAGCAAGATATCTAGCAAGGATGGATTCAAGAATTCACTCTTGAATTCATACTTAATGCTTCTTGGAAGAGTATTAACAAATCCTTTATGATCCGTTCAGTGTCTGTCCTTACAGGCACCTACTATTCCCCAACATATACTTTATACTTAGGTTTAGACTGAACATATACTGAACATACATTACACTGTATACAGTTCCTTAAACAAGCTCTTTTATGCCTAGGTGTCTGTCCACCTTCTTTTTGCTCTACATGGAATGCCACTGTGTTTTTTTCAGTCAGAAAGTAAATTCTTACTCATCTTTTAAGACTCTGTTCCTTTGTTTCAGTACTGTTTCATTCTTTTTTTTGTAGTTTTCTGTTTTCAAATATTTTCTAACAGTTACCAATAGTAGTAACTGATAAAAGGCAAAGCTCATATTGAAACTCAGTTACATCTGCTGCCACAGTTGGATTTATTATCTACTATAATAAACTATACTGTATAGTTATATTAAGTAGACCATGTAAGTAGAATGCAGAGCTATAATTTAAAATTTTAATTCTCCAATTCCCCTTAAAGTAAGTTTTAAGGAAATTTATTCCTTACTCCTTTTCTCAGAATAGGAAAATCCTTTGTCACTTAGTCCAAGAACATGTGGCCCATTGGCCAGTCCACAAATATTGCACAGGACTTTTATTTTATATTGTAGAAGAAACTATTGAAAAGCACTTTCAAAAATTGCTTTTGTGAAATAAAGCAATACATTTAACAAGGAAACAGAAAACTTTAAAAGCAAAATTGATGGGGCTTTGAATTTAATTCATGTGATCTTTTATTTCTCACAAATCTAGCAGAATTATGTAACAAACATTAGGTCAGGTTTCAGTGTATGCAGATGAATAAGTTATACTTCTTGTCCTGCAGGACTTCAGAGACTATTTGGTTTATACAGTATCTAGTGACCTACTTTTATAAAACAAATGGTTTAAAAGAGATTTTGGGGAAATTACTTAAGGATACCCAGTCTATATTTTGTTAACAAATAATAAGTTTTGTTATATTATATTGTGATTATAATATTATAAATAAGATATAATATTTAGTACACAAAATATTTCATCTCTTCTAGAGCTCAATTTGCTGGAGTCAGACTGTCCTATTAGAATTATGACTGCCTTTACTTCTAACTGTGTTATGTTGGGCAAGTTATCCAAACTTTGATTCAGTTTTTTCATCTCTAAAATGGTGATAATAATTATAACCTACTTAAAGTTCTTTGGAAGATTAAATAAAGTATTGCATACAGAGTGCTTAGAATAGTACCTGACACAGTATTTTCTTAATAAATATTAGTTATAATCATTTTTTACCACCACCATCATCATCATCACTTGATCAAAGTGGACATTCTATAAATGTTGCTGACTTCCTATTCTCTGAGTGCAAATACCCTCCTCATAGATATTAAATCTTTATTGACAAACTAAGTAGATTATTTATTTTTACTTTCCTGTGATGTATGTGCAGTTTGATTCAATTTTAATTCAGGAAAATGTTGAAAATCTATGGCAAAGCACAAATGCTAAGCACTATAGGGAAATACGTTTCAATCTGTGGGTATATTGAGATTCAAAAGAGAGACTGTTCCCTTATTAGTAATTCATAGGCAGAGTGTCATTTGAGATGACATTGACAGATTTGTCCTTTTAACAAGGTGATCTTTATAAAATTAAGAAGAATGGAAGCTATAGGAAGTATTTCTGATAAAGTGATGAACATTATCTAAGGCACAGATGGTGCTAGGTCAGTATGAGGAAAAACAACTAAGAAGATAGCAGGAGATAATCCTGAAAATAAATGGGGTTTATGCTCTTATAGGGTATTATGAAGGTTAAGGCTATGCTAAGAAGTTCTACTTAATTTGTTTGATGGTGAGAATCACTGCAGGTTTTTGAGCTATTTATATCACAATCAGAGTGCTGCTCTAGAAAAATTAATCTGACATTATTCTACTGGAGGGACTAGAATTAGAGTCGAAAGATGAGAATCGTAATCAGTTGTAACAGCAAGACCAAAAGTACAGAAAACATGGAGTAGGGAAGAGGTAATATGTCAGGCATAAGGCTAATGTAAAGAGCTAAAGAGATACATATTAAAGCAAGACTTAGTATGACATGCTACTTTTCAAATGTGGGTAATGATAGAGAGGTGATGGTTAGAATGCTAGTGCCAGGAACAGGAAGAAGTGTGAAGGAAGTAGTTGGAGGGAGACAGCAGTAGATTCAGTTTGAGACATTTTGGAGACACAAAGATGTTCAGTGAGCAGATAGAAACATAGGTCTATAGCTCAGGAGAGAGAAAGGTTAAAAAAGAAAAACTTGTCACACAGAATAAAAGTCATTTAATTTTATTGAATTTTATTCAATGACTTTTATTCAGCTCACAAGTCATTGAATTTTAACTTAAGCAATTTTTTCTCAAATGTTCATGTATGCTTTGCTTAATAACTTTCTTTAGTTCCACCTTTTCATTCCACTTGCAAGCCATGGAAGCAATGGCAGTCATACATAATAAACAAAAGAGAAATCTACTGATATTCCAAGATCAAGATAAGGGAGAAGATGTACATATTGAAGAGGAATTAAAATATACTACAGAACAATGCCTTCAACTTCTTTAAAATACTTCAAAATGTCTATCAATGATGGGATGAGCACTGGGTGTCATACTATTTCTTGGCAAATTGAATTTAAATTAAAAAAATTTTTAAATGTCTATCAGTATTTAGAATATCTGCAGGTTTACATTTATTTGCTTCTCTCACATTTTTTAGTTTAATTATTTTAAAGGTACTATTATTTTCTACCTCTTTTTCATTTAAATTATTAAATAAGCTTCTGTAGGCCTTTTAGAAGGTGAGCCTGTGGAAAAAAAAAAGTTCCAAATTCCAAGTAACTGATTTCAATATGAATTTTTAGAACTTAACCATTTTGTAAACTTAAAATTGTTTGTATTTATCATGGCCCAAAAACGGTCCCTTTATTACCTCCCAGGAAAAACCTATCAAATTTTATTAGTGGAAGACAAGGCTATAATTGTTAATAAACAACCTTGAGATCTCAGTAGCTTAAAACACATCAGAGGTTTACTTCTTGCTCATATATCCATAATGAGTAAGTAAAAGTGTTGGTCTATGTTAGCATCAGTCAGAGACCAAGACTACCAGAACCTCCAAGCCACATGGCTCCAGAGAAGGAAGAAAGAAAAATATGGAGATTGGCAAACCTCTTGAAGGCTTCCACTCTGAAGTGATAAATATAATTTTTGTTTATATTTCCATTGATAATAGGAAGTCATATGGCTAAGTCAAATTTAAGGGGTAGGCAAATGCTTGGAAGGATTAGAACTGGAATGCTGGTGAGGAAGCAGCCTAATGATCCTGAAAGGTATTTTCTAGTTTTTCTGAAATTTTTAAGAAGATTTTATTTTATTTTATTTATTTATCATTTTTTATTTTTTTATTTTTAAGGTATTATTTATTTATTTGATGAAATAGCACAAGCAGGGGGGGCTACAGGCAGAGGGGGAAAGAGAAGCAAGCCTCCCACCAAGCAAGAGCCTGACGTGGGGCTCGATCCCAGGACCCTGGGATCATGACCTGAGCTGAAGGCAGATGCTTAGCTGACTGAGTGACCCAGGTGCCCCTAAAGATTTTTATTTTTAAGTAACCTCTACACCCATTGTGAGGTTTGAACTCATAACTCCAAGATCGAGTCAAACGCTCTTGCCTAAGCCGGCCAGGTGCCTAGGTTTCCAGGATTACTAGAATCCCTTAAAAAATACATCCTGAGACATTATAGCTATCCTACCATATCTAGTGTATCTAGCAACTGTAGTAGCGCAGGGCACATTGATTAAACCTAGAATTCTGGAGCCAGACTATATGACTTTGAATATTGGCTTCATTATTAGCTATTGTGCAAATTATTTAACCTATATGTCAGTTTTCTCATCTTCAATGTATAGAAAATAGTTCATATTAATAGGGAAGGATTAAATGAGACTACAGTGTTACAAAATCATAAATATGTGAAATTATATAGAATACAAACTATAGATATCCAGAAATAGATCTTTTTGATAGGTAAGTTTTCTCAGCTTATACCATTAAGGGTGTTTAATCATTTTATATAAAGACTTTTAAAGTTGATTATATCTTTCTTTTATAAACATTTTCTTAAATGTACTTTAATACAATAAACATAATTTAAATTTTTATTGAAAAGTATAGTGTAGGTGAATACTTTGGGTTTAGAGCCAGAGTACCTGGGTTCAAGTGCTTTATGAGTATTAGCTGTGACTGTTTTTTAAAATCGCTGATTCAAGTTGTAATTTTGAAGACAGTTTATTATATAGGAGTGTAAATATGACTGTGCTGAAGTATTTCTCCTTGCTAAATGGTTCCAAAATTCCATGTATTTTTAATTTTTATACACAGGTTTTCTGTTTTCTCCTTATTTTTAGCTGCCGCTTCTCATTTCTGTACCAGCAGTTCTATAGCAGCAATTTTCCTTTCCTCTAATGATATATTTCTAATCTCCTGTGGTCCTGGAAACTGACAACTGAGCTTATTTGAAGTGTATATTTTGTTAAAAACGAATTCCAAATAAATGCCCAAAAGTTTTTCTTCCCAATTACATACTGCTCCTAGTAAAGTTTATTTCATGGACTTTGTAACGTTTCTTTTAACTGTAAAGAAACCTATTTTGTTTGATTGTTCTCTCTGCTGTGTCCAAGGAAATTGTACTTAGTGTATAAATGATTTCCTGATAAATGATTAATAATAGAAGAGTCATTTTCATACTTGTTAATTTGTATGTTACTTATGTGGAAAATTATATCATTATCTCTTAACACGATAAACTGAACTTCTCAATTAAGTAATTAAATGATATATTTAATATCTCTGGTCTGTGGCCACTATTATTATTATTTTTTAAAGATTTTATTTATTCATGAGAGACACAGAGAGAGGGAGAGAGAGAGAGAGAAAGAGAGAGGCACAGACACAGGCAGAGGGAGAAGCAGGCTCCATGCAGGGAGCCTGACATGGGACCTGATCCCAGGTCTCCAGGATCACACCCTGGGCTGAAGGCGGCGCTAAACCGCTGAGCCACCCAGGCTGCCCTGGCCACTATTGTTATATAGAAGTTATAGTAAGGAAGCATTACAGACAGGGAGCATAGATTTTAAAGGGATAGGATATAATTAGTATAGAGCAGTGACATTCAAACATCTTTTATCGGGATCCCTGGGTGGCGCAGCGGTTTGGCGCCTGCCTTTGGCCCAGGGCGCGATCCTGGAGACGCAGGATCGAATCCCACATCGGGCTCCCGGTGCATGGAGCCTGCTTCTCCCTCTGCCTATGTCTCTGCCTCTCTCTCTCTCTCTCTCTCTCTCTGTGTGTGTGACCATCATAAATAAAAAAAATAAAAAATAAATAAAAAAACAAACATCTTTTATCACTATCTATAGGAAAGTACAGTTTGCAATCTAGTACTCATGTGTGTAACATGCTTTATGTATGCATGTGTATATATCCATATTAATATACATTATATTTTATTATATATTACTATTTTAACTTTTTAATATTCAGAAAGCAGTATTTACCATTTCTATGTGCAATGAACTGTATTTTCTATTCTTTTTTCTATTTATGACTTACTCATTTATTTTATGTTCTCTGATTTGATTCGTTCATTTGGAAAAAATTGAACTAGGAGAATGTAATTAGACTTCTTTACCATCAAATCTTTAGAAATATCAGTTACTGTCTCCACTGGAATTTTTATGTGTTGAACAGTAGATAATTTAAATTTTTCTAGGTTATTCTTGGCAAGTAGTGATTGGAGTGATTCCATGGAATTGAATTTTTTTTAAATGGAAAAAACCTTTTGCAAATCAAATATTTGAAGAATTTGGGGTACATTTTCTTCATTGTAGTCATGGAGAAGGAATTGAGCATAGAGAAGAACATGAATAGTCTGGGGTTTTTTATTAGAAAGAAATTCAGCTTAACATATGTTCAAGTTAATGACTGAATTAAAGAATTCAGTCATTTTATATGTAGAAATTGCTTATTTTTTAAAAGTTGCAAAAAATGTAAAACCACTTTAGTAAGGCTATACATGTGCTAGAACTTTTCAGAAGTGATTTTTAAGGGATGCTGTTTCAACTGAAAGCGCTATCAGATTTTAAGTAGGTTTTCTTTATTATCATTTGGGGATCCCATAACTGAAAACTCTTTTTATACTTAATGAGAGATTATTTTAACTAGAGTACAATGAATCATGAATCTTTCAGGTTCTAATAAAGCTGTGCAATATGAACATTTAATCCCCTTCTCTTGTATCCTGAAACATTTAACTAGTATATTGCGACCCCTGCTGTTGTGAGACTTGCCACATAACTGAAAAAAAAATACGTAATTGAGGATGATTGTGTGATTTGAATTATTACTAAAGGCAAAGGAGAAGTTTTCTTATGGTTCAGCTTTTTTGCCATGTGAGGCTCTGAGTGAAATGTAATTCAGTAGAACTAAAAATTATTTCAAAATTTTGTCATATAAAGCATTTCATTTAGAAATTTTGAATTTAGCTGTTTCTTTGACATCAGGGACATATAAAGGGATTAATAAGGAATTTTTGAAATCATTACTTAAAACTTTCTTTCTCCACTTACCCTGAAATTGATTTGTTTGAATAGTTTCAATAGTTTCCTAAACACTGAGAAGGAAGACTTATGTTCCAAAATGTTTCAGAAATTTTATTTGTATCCATGAGTAACCTCATATCTAAATATTCCTTTGTTTTACTTTACTTAAACACTACCAAAATGATTCAATTCTTACTTCATTTTTGATATGTTACTTTCCTAAGGTTTTATAAGGATCCTAAACTTACCTCTGCTTATTAGTATCAATTATAAATCTTTTCGGTTCTATTCATCCCCATACTTGACAGATAATTTCTTGTGCCTTGTAATTGTATGTTCTTATCTGGGAGACCTATCACAACCAGTGGTTTCAGCAAATGTGATTAAATGCGAGTTGAATTGGACCTAGAAAGTTTGGCTTTATTTATCCAATTGTTAGTTTAGTCAGGTTTTTTAGGGTATTGAATTAATTTTTTTAAGTATTTAAAGACTTTTTGGCTTATCTAAGAATCAAATCATTAAAAAAAATTCCCTGTCATAAATCCTTAAGCCATTTGGCCTTGATGTGTCTCAAGAGTGCTTTCTTATGTCAGAATATCCTAGGTTGGGAGATGGCAAGGAAATTCTTTGTCATGGTGTGTTCTTCAGTTTCCTGGAAAAGGCACTGATAGTGTTTCAAAAGTAACTTGAAAACTAAATTTTCTTAGGTTTTTGTCTGATGCACCAGGCAAATGTTTTTGTACCCTTCAGTCACTTTGGCTTGGATGTTTCACAAGCTAAGTATTGTTTGATGTGCTTAAGGGTGATGTTATAAAGATGCAAGCATAAATTCACAACTGAAGTGTATTCTTTGGACAAACCTAGATCATCATGACATAGTTCATACATATAACTTAAATATCACATAATGGTAGAGACAGTGTATTGCAGAATTTATAATCAATAATTTAAAAAATACATTTCACTAGTGAACTCTTTTGAACAATTTTGAGTTTATTTACAGTATTCTTTTTCCTGTGTAAATGATATTGATATGTATTTTAAATAGAGTAATATTCCGAGTTTTCATGTCAGCTTTTCAGTTTTTAGCTTGATTTCCAAAGGTATCTAAACTCAAGAGAGTAAACCTTATAAAATGTGCAGGTCTCATCCTACATATATGAATTTTTGTGTTTGTTAAAACAAAAATGGAATAGGCACAGCCAGCCTAATGTTTAAACAGATTAGGTAGCTGCTACCTGTAAGTTATAGGCAATCACCACTTTCCACAATTTTTCCGCTCTTTTGTAAGTTTCCCTTGTTTATTAGGAGAGACTGTAGGAATTCAATAGTTAGAGCATCAGTTTTCAAATTTTTGGTCTCAGGACTCTAACACTTAAAAATTATCAAGGACCCTCAAAGAGCTTTTTGTTTATGAGGTGTTATATCTATGGTTATTTATTCTATTTATAATTGAGAAAATTTTAAATATTCATTTAAAAATAACAAACCTGCTACATGTTAACATAAATATTTTATGAAAAATAACTTTCCAAAACAAAAAATTGGTGACAAGAGTGGCATAGTTTTACCTTTTGCAAATTTCTTTAGAGTCAGGCTTAATAGACAACATTTGGCTCTCCAAGCTCCCTCAACAATCTGTTGTGATATCATATTTTATGTATGTCTTATGTAGCCTCTTAAGAGAGAATGGGAATTTAAAAAAGAAAAGTAATATATTAGTATTGTTATAAAAATGTTGTGACTTTGTGGATCCCCTTAATGGGTCCTCAGGAAACCAGTGAGTTAAGGCATACCTTTCAAGATTTTAATTCCTATTAAATGCAAACACTCCTGATTGTAATAATACACTAGGAGTCTCAAATTAGCAGCTTAAATCCAGCTAGATGTGCCTGGGTTTACCAAAGTTAGTTTCTTAATTTTATATTTGGACTTCTTGGTATGACCCAAACTGTCCCATTCCTATAAGATAAACGTTACTTTCTCTTATCCTTAGACATTTAATTATATTTCTTGTCTTGCCCTTTAGACATTTTGAGTCTTCAACCATTCACATCTTAGAATCATTTTTATCAATTTGTTTGATGCTTTGTGAAGGAGGGTGGGGAATCTATGACATGGTATAGGGGTATGGAGATGGAAGATCCTGGGCACAGAGGGACAACAGTATACAGTAAATTCTGGATAATTAACCGGTACTAGACTTTTAATGCTGCCCAGCAGCCATACTACATCTTCTTTATCTGGTAACTCCCATTCTCCTAAGTGAGAATTTCATTCCTATACCTTCTCATAAATCTAACACCTCATCCTCAGCTCATTATCTTGTTTTGCTTCCTATTTCACTGAGAAAGTAGAAGCAGTCAGAACAACTTCTGGGAGTTCCTATTGCCACACACTTAACCTCCCCTCTGTCTGTAGTTTGCTTCCCTCCCACTACTCTGGATGGACTTGCTTCTCTTTCCATAGGCCAACATTCCCTCCCCATCCCATTCCCTGTCACCTACTCAATATTTTTGCTCTCGCAGTTCTCCTCTCTGCATTATTTTTTTCCTTTCTAGAAGATCATTCAATCAACACACCAATATGCTATTATTTCTATCATCTTAATGAAGATTCTTCTTGACTCCCACTTCATTCTTTTACCTTTCAACTATTATATTTCTTTTCTTCCGATTGTAAAATGCCTCAAGAACTATGGTCATTTCCTGCCTCCCAGTTTTTCTCTTCCTTTTTTCATACATTCATATCCTTTCTTGTTTCCTCTCTCCTCTTTCCTGTCTTGCCTCTCTCAACAGCCCCCCCCCGCCCCCCTGCATTCTACACTCTTTTTAATCTTTTCCAGTTAGGCTTTCACATATATGCCCCATCACACTACTTTGGTCAAGTTCCAGTGACCACTACATTGCTAAATCCAGTGGTAAGTTCTCAGCACTCATAGTACTCAACCTGTGAACAGCATTTGTTATAGTTTCTCTCTTCATCACTTTCCATTGATTTTCCAGGACACAATACTCCTCTGGATTTCCTCCTAAGTATCCAGTCCTTCCCAGTTGCCTTTTTTGTTGCCACCTTTTCTCCCCAGTCTGTAAGCATTAGAATACCTCCCAGGGCTTAGTCCTTAGAATTTTTCTCTATCTGGGGCAGCCAAAGTGACTCAGCAGTTTAGCGCCACCTTCAGCCCAGAGCGAGATCCTGGAGATGCGGGATCGAGTCCCACATCAGGCTCCCTGCATGGAGCCTGCTTCTCCTTCTGCCTGTGTCTCTGCCTCTCTCTCTCTCTCTCTCTCTCTCTCTCTCTCTCTCATAAATAAATAAATAGATAGATAGATAGATAGATAGATAGATAGATAAATAAATAAATAAATAAATAAATAAATAAATAAATAAATAGAATCTTTAAAAAAAAAGTGAAGGGGATGCCTGGGGGGCTCAGGTGGTTAAGCATCTGCCATTGGCTCAAGTCATGATCTTGGAGTCCTGGGATTGAGTCCCAGGTCTAGCTCCCTGCTCATTGGGGAGTCAGCTTCTCCCTCTGGCTCCCCTCCGGCTCTTTCTCCCCCCCCCCACTCAAATAAAATCCTTTGAAAAAGAAAGAAAAAGGGAAAGTTTGAGGGCTAATGGTTGCTAAATGAAAAAAATGAGCACAGAAAGTCTTGTTACCTCATATTTTTTACTATTTCTATGCCTGCTTATAGGAATTTGTTTTAAACCTTGAAATAGCACTTTAATTTCAATTACATATTTCTTTACTGAATTGTGTAATTCAACGCGGGAGTCCTCTAATTCAGTATTAACTCAAAAGTGTGTTCCAGCGACCAATGCACATTCATAAACTTTTTTACTCATCTGTAACAAGTAAATCTAGAAATCGAGGATAAGAGTTTAGACAACTTATGGCAACTTACTCAAATAATTATGTCTGTTGAATATAATACTTTATAAACTTCTATTTTGTGTATATTTTGCTTAATTTTATTTTTAGTATACTTTATAAAAGTATCATCTTTGACACATGGGATGAAAAATAAAAACTTGGCCCTCCACCACAGATAATTTGATAAACACTATTCAAATAGGTGAAAAGATAGATTTTTTTGTATATTTTTTATTGGAGTTCGATTTGCCAGCATATAGTATAACACCCAGCGCTCATCCCATCAAGTGCCCTCCTCAGTGCCCATCACCCAGTCACCCCATCCCCGCCCACCTCCCCTTCCACTACCCCTTGTTTGTTTCCCAGAGTTAAGGAGTCTCTCATGTTCTGTTACCCTCACTGATGTTTCCCACTCATTTTCTCTCCTTTCCCCTGTAATCCCATTCACTACTTTTTATATTCCACATATGAATGAAACCATATGTTTGTCCTTCTCTGATTGACTTACTTCACTCAGCATAATACCCTCCAGTTTCATCCACGTTGAAGCAAATGGTAGGTGTTCATCGTTTCTAATGGCTGAGTAATATTCCATTGTGTGTGTGTGTGTGTGTATGTATATATATCACATCTTCTTTATCCATTCATCTTTCAGTGGACCCCAAGGCTCCTTCCACAGTTTGGCTATTGTGGACATTGCTGCTATAAACATTGGGTTGGGGCAGCTCCAGTGGCTTAGTGGTTTAGCACCACCTTCAGCCCAGGGCGTGATCCTGGAGACCTGGGATCAAGTCCCACGTCGGGCTCTCTGCATGGAGCCTGCTTCTCCCTCTGCCTGTGTCTGTCTCTCTCTTTCTTTCTCTTTCTGTATCATAAATAGATGATAGATAGATAGATAGATAGATAGATAGATAGATAAAATCTTTTAAAAAATAAACATTGGGGTGCAGGTGTCCTGCCATTTCACTGCATCTGTATCTTTGGGGTAAATCCCCAGCAGTGCAATTGCTGGGTCCTAGGGCAGTTCTATTTTTAACTCTTTGAGGAACCTCCACATAGTTTTCCAGAGTGGCTGTACCAGCTCACATTCCCACCAACAGTGCAAGAGGGTTTCCCTTTCTCCACATCCTCTCCAACATTTGTTATTTCCTGTCTTATTAATTTTCACCATTCCAACTGGTGTGAGGTGGTATCTCATTGTGGTTTTGACTTGTATTTCGCTGATGGCAAGTGATACGGAGCATTTTCTCATGTGCTTGTGGGCCATGTGTTTGTCCTCTTTGGTGAAATTTCTGTTCATGTGAAAAGATAGATTTGATTTTAGATTAGCATACTGTTCTTTTAAGGTATTCAAAAACCCATATATGTACCCTTATGTTTATAGCAGCATTATTTACAATAGCCATGATATGGAAGAAGTCCAGGTATCCATCGATTGATGAGTGGATAAAAATGATGTGTATATATGTATACACACAGACACACATAATGGAGTATTATTCAGCCATAAAAAATGAAATCTTAACCATTTGCAACAAAATGGATATGACTCTAGAATATAATCCTAAGCAAAATAATTTAGTCAGAGAAAGGCAAATACTATATGATGTCACTTACATGTGGAATTTAAGAAACAAAACAAGCAAAAGGAAAAAAATAAGAAAGAGACACATCAAGAAACAGATTCTTAACTCAAGGAAACTGATGGTTACGGGGGGAGGGGTGGAGGGTTAAATAGGTGATGGGGATTAAGGAGGCATATGTTGTGATGAGCACAGGTGATAGATGGAATTGTTGAATCGCCACTATATTGTACACCTGAAACTAATATAACACTGCATATTAACTGGAATTAAAAACTTGAAAAATTCTGAAAAACCAAACCAACAAAAAAAGCCACACACACACACACACACACAAAAAAAAAAAAAAAAAAAAACAGACAAAATACTGAAATGTTGAATCCAGCATCACAAATTACCCTACCTAGGGATACTTCTTTAGTTCATTTATGAGCAGAGTAGAGAATATTTCCTTAAAAAACTGAGGAATTAGGAGTGTTACCTACAGAAGTTGCTAGCTTTTCAGCATTTGTAATAATAAAGATCAAACTCATACTCAATAAATATTCATCAGGTGCTTAACTTATATTAGGCACTTTCACATGTAATTTATGAATCTGTGTGCAAGTTAACTAAAAAAGTTAACTAGACCAGACATCTTTGTTTAGGTTGCCCTTTAATCACCAGAGGCACCAGCTCATTGATACAGATACAGCTGATTGCAACTAGTATGAGAGTTTGGTCCATAATTTAAATCTTGATTCAGATTTCTCTCTGTATAAGTTTTGATTCTTCTAAATTTGAAAGTTGTGAAGCATGGTAATTTGCATGGCTGGTTCTAAAGCTAATTTTATTGGTTATGGCCAGAAAATTAGGATTCCAGAGGTTCAGTAGCATATTGTCATGCCTTGTAATTCCACATGAATCATTTCTAAAAGACCTGAATTTTAGTCAGAGTATTGTTAGATGATATTCTCCTCACTGGAAGATAAATTAGGGTTTCTGAGGTGTTCTAAATGGATATAAATGCTTCTCCGTTCTGTGAGTAGACCCAGAATAGTTTTGAGAGTAAAAATGACACCTGATTCATCTTGATCTAGATTACATTAGGTAATCTAGGTTTCAGGGCATTTTCCAAGGCTGTAGAAAGATTTTATCAGCATGTAGTGAGTCAGACCAGGTCAAGAGTTAAGTGATAAATGTTTGATTTCTTCCGGTTAAGACAAGTCTGATTTCCCCTATTGTGGGAGATCACCAGCACAGATACTGTTGGACTCTAAACTTTGATCACTTAAAAATTAAGGGTTATTTACTTTGACCATTCTGTCATATGTCCTTAAAAGAAAATTTAAAAAGTTAAATTTTGAACACCTTTGAAATTCCTACCTGTTATTTTTCATTATAATTAATATGACTTAGTTTTTATTTTATCAAAAGCATCCTAAAATAAGAAATAAAATTTCTTTATTTTGTAAAGGGCATAGTATTTAGTAAATGCCTTTTTGACTTGTTTATTAAAAACTGGAAATTGTCAACATTAAATTTTTTCATATTAGGAGGTGTTTTCCATTTTTAAAAAGCTAGGTTAGGTTGTCTTTAAGATGATTTAAGAAACTTAAAGTAGACTTTTTAAAACAATTTTCATTTGGCCTGTTTATTACAAAACTGTTATGGAATTTCACACATCTGTTTCAGTAAGCAGCTCCTCATAGACTACTGCACTGTTTCTCAATTTTAATAGGCCTCATTTATCCTATAAATAAACCTACGTTTTCTTACCTGATCAAGTGAGCAAACAATAGGGGTCAGATGTGGCAAACGATTTAACAAAAAGCACATGTTTAGCCGTCAGGGTGAGGTAGAGTCATATCAAGATTGCTTGAAGTTATTAATGGCAGTAAAATTTATGCTTCCTCCTGTTTTCCCAATTAAATCAAGAAGCCTTTTTTCTTAGGATTCTTCTATCACCAGCTGGTTCCAATACTCTGTGTGTGAATATTGCCTGGGGTGTCTCCATTTCTACGTGGTAAAAGCTGACCAAAGCACATTAAGTCAGTGGTGTGGACCCGTAGGCTAGAAAGCAGTCATTATTAAGGGCTTTATTTCGGTCCCTATCATTTGTACCATAAATGTGCACATTTTGTAGGGTGTATTGTAAATAAGTTGTATGCCCTGGATGTAATAAAAGACTACTACAGACAAGGTAATACTTGAAAAATAAATTACATGGCTAAATGTACAGTTATACATACTGAAAATGGGTGAAAATGCATAATAGGTGTTGGATTTTAGAGTACTTAGTGAATACCTACTAATATAAGTGAACTATTGAGCTTAATGGTATAACTTGCAATTTCAGTTTTTTATAGTTTTTAAAGTAACTGAACACATAAATCATCCATGAAATACTGTATCACAAAATTGTTGTTACACTTGTTTTCATACTGATCACTGTAACCTATAAGTTCTGTAATTTTCACCCTTCAGCTCATGATTAAAAATTCTTGGTTTTTGTCGGTTCATCTCAAATCTTTCCTACATTTGACTACGAACAAATCTATTCTAATACAGGAGACTATCCAGCATAGTTGCAATCTTAAAAATTGATCTCTCCAAATTCATTTAAACTAAGGCTCTCATCATACTGGGCATATATCTTATCTTTTCATGGGGCCTTTGTGACTTCAAAGGGAGTTTTTTACTTTGAATGAAGACATGGAGTGCAGAAGAGAACGAGAATCTGGCTAATAATGTTGCCCATAACTTGTGTTCTCACTCTGTTTTTACAAAGTGTTGGGCTGGGTCTACTGCAGAAGCGGAAATTTGGCTTTGAGTTCTGGTGTTCAAACTCATATTTCTGCTTGACTGAACTGTGAACGGAAAATCCCAAGTGTCTTACAAAATTAGTAACTAACTGGTGTTTTTACTAATCACTTCAGAGATGAAAAACTGAAGACATTTTAAAATTCAAAACCCATCAGCATACGTTTGCCCTTTAATTGGCAGAAAATCGATCATGAGAGCAGTCCAGAGAACTGTTTTATTTTTTTCTCCTTCAGCTACTCCAGCTGAACTACAGCTGCAAATTTTTTTTTAAAAAGAGGGGGGAAAAAAAAACTTGAATGTATTTTATATGTGCAATAATTCCCACAAAATCAGTTACTGGAGTTAATGACCAGTTTGTTAAGGCATTAACTGCCCTCAGCTGGGAATGACCAATTTTGGGAGAATGGCTGCACAACTGCTAAGATAATTCAGTAACACTTTCAAATAATGATCCAGCTAATTAACGGTGAATTCCTGTGGAAATCCTATCGAAGTACTTATGACCCCTGCATTTAATAGCCAGTGAGTTCATCATGATTCATGTTTATTACCGTAAATACCAAAGGAATCATAATGACTAGGCCATTTTTTTCCACCCTGGCCTTATTACTTGAACAGATTTGACTAATCCACCTCCAGTCATTAAGGACCTAGTTCTCAAAATATTCAGTCTTTTCACTATGCTGCTCAAAAGTCACAGGGCCTTTGGTGCTATGCCAGCATCAGACTATTGGCAGCCTGTTTTTACTTGGGAATAATTGATGTCTGTAAGTCTTAAAGGAGCCCTTTTGAAATGCCTGCCATTTGTAGGATGTAGAGGAATCATAGCTGGTTAGCTGCAGTTTATGGTTCTTAGTCATGAATTCTTATGGGAAAATCATACCCCCAAGCCTCAAATTCATTTGGGATATACAAGACTTTTTTTGAAGTTTATTTTTTAAGAACTCAGATATCCTTTCTTCCAATGAATGAAGAAGATGATTAGTTTATAATGAAGGATAAGCTCTTAATTTTACTTGGATCATTTAATCTCTCTTAATGGCTGTTTATTGCTGTGTGATCTGCAAATTAGCCTTTAAGTAATAATAAATGTTGACTGCCAGAAAGCCATTACTTTTTGTGTGCAGCTGTGTTTAAAGAGATGAATTTAGGTTATTTCCAGACATCTTCCCACTCTAAGTAGGCACTTTTGTCCTAAAATACTTTGTCCTTTTGTTATAGCTCTCAGATATCTGCTAGATGCCATAAAGTTGTTATATACTGTATTTTCATGAAGCAACTAATCATTTATATAATTATTAATAATTTAATGAATAAGATACCTATGATATATACTATAATCTTCATTTATATATTGCAGTTCTTTAAAGTAGAAGGGAAATATGTGATTTGTAATAATAAGATATGAATTAGAATCATAAAGATTCTATGTGGGTAACAAGATCATTTATAGAATACATCTTTTTTCTGAACAAAAGGGCAAATAACATTTTCTATCTTTTTAAGTTCCCTCAATAAATGCAAAAAAAAGGAAGAAAATCAATTCTATAGGTATTTGTAAATCAATTGATTGGATTCTAGGGAATCTTTAACCGGACAAAATCCAGAAGACATATCAGCAACTTGTGTTAATGTTGACCTCTGAGTACAATATTGTAGTTCCTTAGATCTGTCATCCTTTCCCTTCACACATTCCTCAAGACCAAAAAAAAAAAAAAAAGATCTCTGGGTGTAATGTCAGTCATATTCCAGTTTCTTTTGTTCAGTTGTTCTTAGCCCAAGCAAGGGGGCAGGGGTGTGGGGGAAATATGGGACATGCTACTTAAATAAGTAATGTACCTCACTGTGAGATTTGTCTTCAGTGTCCTCAGACTTCTCTCTGTATCCTTTCACCTTCTTGGTAGCCGATCACCTCTAAAATTTCCTATTTTTTTTTAATTTTTATTTATTTATTTATGATAGTCACAGAGAGAGAGAGAGAGAGGCAGAGACACAGGCAGAGGGAGAACCAGGCTCCATGCACCGGGAGCCCGATGTGGGATTCGATCCCGGGTCTCCAGGATCGCGCCCTGGGCCAAAGGCAGGCGCTAAACCGCTGCGCCACCCAGGGATCCCTAAAATTTCCTATTTTAAGAGTGAAATTAAGTTCCATTACAGATACAGAAACATGGAAGACAGATGAGAGATTCGCAGTGCATTTGTGGTAGTGGTGGAGCGGGAACATGTACTGAATCTATACTTTGGTTATTTTATTTGGTTATTATATTTTGGTTATTTTATTTATTTATAATAAAACTTTCTCAAGTTTTATTTTTGTTAAGGAATTTAAAATAACCCTGTAAGAATGAGAGAATGGTGAAGGGTTCTTGTGAGATATGGGTCACTGAGGGAGTCTTGTAGTATAGGGTAACTCTCCTAAGCCTATATTTAGGAAATAGTAGAGCTTTTTAGAAAGGGACTGAGTAGGACAAGTGGCTCAGCCACAGGATCAGAATGTACCTGAACCCTGTCTAGCTTATCTTAGAGAAATCTCAGCTGCTTTTCAAAACTGCTTTTCCTCTTAACTGTGATCTAATTTTGAGACTGGAAAAACCCACTATATGTAGTAGGGGCACATGATAGTAGTGTCCTGTTGGTCAAATCAAAAAACATTCTTATTCACATAATTATAGTAAGGAATGATATTTACTGAATAGGTTTATTATTGTGTCAGTAAGATTCAGTATTAATTGCTTTACCAGGATTCTCTTAACTAATCCTACATAACAACTCTTTGAGTTAGGTACAGTTCTATCAATTTCATTGATTAAGAAACTGAAGTGTACACATACAAAGAAAGAAACTGAAGCACAGAGTTTAAATAACACTCACAGACTGTATAGCAAGTGAAAGAATCACAAATTGAACCCCAGCAGTCTGCCTCTCCAGACCCTGAGCTCTTAACTACAATGTTATACTACCTATTAACCACTCTACTCATCTTTTAAGCTTCTAAAAAGCACCTTGTTTTTCTCATAAAATCAAACACTGCTTGCTAACAGTTCTTGTCCAATTTAGTGAAAGTGAGTTTCAGAATTGCTAAAAATCTAGTTCCCAAAACTGCTGGGGGGATAATGCAATTTGTCCCTGTCAAGAACTTCTTTCATCCTTTAGAACTTACTGTATCTGGGCACAGGTCCTCCAATAAATAACTGATTGTTCTGCATTTTGTCTTTTTTCTTCCCCTCTTCTGCCACCTTCCTCCCTTTCCCAAGACTACCAGATCTTCCCAGGACTTCCCAGGACTTCCAGTCCCTTCTAATGTTATCTCCTTTCTGTACTGTGTCACTAAGGAATGATTTTGTACTCTTCTGCTGCCTCTTGGAAGACTTAATAGAAAGTCCACAAACAGGCTATGTAGTCACACCTGGATTTGAATCTGAAATTCACAGCAGTTTTTCCTTTTGAAGGAATATCATTGCTTGATGAATATCATTGCCTCATCTCCAAATTGAAGAGAATACCTATCTCTTCAGTTGCTAGAAGAATATGTAAGAAAATGTATGCTTACCATACAATAGGAACAATATCGCTGTTTGTTTAACCCTTTTTCTTTCTTCTTTTCTCAAAGAACTATGATTATAAAAAGATCATCTGTCCACAGTCTCTCAGGACAGCATGGTTTGCCTGTGACTTCTGTTTCCTCTCAGCCCTTTCGTTTTTTTTTAAATTTTTATTTATTTATGATAGTCACAGAGAGAGAAAGAGAGAGAGGCAGAGACACAGGCAGAGGGAGAAGCAGGCTCCATGCACCGGGAGCCCGATGTGGGACTCGACCCCGGGTCTCCAGGATCGCGCCCTGGGCCAAAGGCAGGCGCCAAACTGCTGCGCCACCCAGGGATCCCAGCCCTTTAGTTTTTGACATGCTGTGGGGCATGATAATTATTTTAGGTAAAGATTATGAGGGAAACAAATGATTATGGGAAACTTGGGAGATGTTCAGAGATTCTTTTTTTAATGGAGGATCATAGATTGAGAAGAATTAGGAAGGTATGGAGAACTGCAAGGAACTTTTACCTTTGGCCATGAGTACAAAGGGAGGAGAAAGAGAAAGCACCCAAGTACAGACTCAGGACTGGCTGCAGAATGATTCATTCTACTTCATCAAACTAGATATTTAGTTTTGGTGTGTTAAAAGGTAATGTAAGTTATTGTTACAGCTGAGATCTGTTTTTTTCATATGTTATTCATCTGGGTTTTAGAACTATAATTTTAAGACTCTTCTCCAGACCTCCTATTCTATTGCATATCCTTTGAGCTATCCTTTGGAAGCTATATATATGTGCGTATATACATGTATGTATATAAGGTAATACATATATTATCATTATATAAATTATATTATTATATATACATTATCATTAGTTTATTATGTTTTAGCCTCTGATTTTTTTTTAAGATTTTATTTATTCATGAGAGACACACACAGAGAGAGAGAGAGAGAGAGGCAGAGACACAGGCAGAGAGAGCAGCAGGCTCCATGCAGGGAGCTGGACGTGGGACTCGATCCCGGGTTTCCAGAATCACACCCTGGGCTGAAGGTGGCGCTAAACCGCTGAGCCACCTGGGCTGCCCAGCCTCTGATTTTTTAATGTAACATTACTCTTTTTTCCCCCAGCTTTACTGAGATTAATTAACATAAAACATTAGGATATAAGGATTTGATGTATGTATATATTCCAAAATAATTACCACAATAAGATTAGTTAACACATCCATCACCTTCCATTGTTACTCTGTGTGTGGGGCGGAGGTAAGAATCTTTAAGATTTACTCTTAATAACTTTCAAATTTGCAATATGGGAATGTTAAGTCATTATGCTGTTTAAATACTAAAAGTAAAATCAGTCAGCAGATATTTATTAGGAAACTTCTATATGGCCTACTAAGCCTTGAGAGAATACCAAAGTTCATGTCCTCTAAGAATTTCTAACCATCTTAAAGATATGCCTATTAGGGGCGCCTGGGTGACTCAGTTGGTTAAGGGTCTGCCCTTGGCTCAGGTTATGATACTTGGGGCGCTGGAATCAAGCACCATGTTGGGCTCTCTGCTCTGCAAGGAGTCTGCTTCTCCCTCTCTCTACTACCCCTTCCCCTCTCCCTGCAGCTCATGCATGCTCTCTCTTTCTCTCTCCCAAACAAATAAAATCTTTATTAAAAAAAAGATGCCTAATATATGAAAACTTCAATCAGAATCCAAAACAATTTTATATATTTTTATTTTTTTAATCTTTTTTTTAAGATTTTATTTACTTATTCATGAGAGAGAGAGAGAGAGAGAGAGAGAGAGAGAGAGAGGCAGAGACACAGGCAGAGGGAGAAGCAGGCTCCATGCAGGGAGCCTGATGTAGGACTCGATCACAGGACCCCAGGATCATGCCCTGGGCCAAGGCAGGTGGCAAACCGCCAAGCCACCCAGGGATCCCCAAAATGATTTAAAAAAAAACATTTAAGTATTTTAGTAATTTTATGGTATGATGGACACAAAGATAAAGTTAGAAAATGTATCCTCCATGTTAAAACATATTTAAAATCTTTATACACTATTTATCAATTAAATTCACTTACCTGCTTGATTTTTTTAAACTCTGGATATCTTCAAAGATTTCTCAGGATACTGTTTTTTGAATAAAACTTTATTTTGTTAGGGACACCTCAGAGGTTGAGCATCTGCTTTTGGCTCAGGTCGTGATCCTGGGGTCCTGGGATCGAGTCCCACATTGGGCTCCTGCGGGGAGCCTGCTTCTCCCTCTGCTTATGTCTCTGCCTCTCTCTGTCTCTCATGAATAAATAAATAAAATCTTTAAAGAACCTTTTTAGTTAAACCACTTCTCTAATTCTATTTCTGACTTGGAGTTCATAAATAGTTCCTTAAAATATGACCTACCTAAAAACAAGTAGAAGAATTGCATGATATATAAGAATCTCATTTTATTTTTCAGTATATATCATTTGCTGCTCTTCTCTCAGTTTCAAGGTGTATATGGCAAGAATCACCTGACCTCTGCAGTTCTGAGGCAGCCCTTAGAGTATGCTTAGTTCATAGCCCTTAACATTTTATAGTCATGTATTTTTTAATGTTACAAATACCTATTGCACTTTTTTATCATTTAGATTATTTTTCCAGCTTCTGATTCACAGGAATTAAATACTTTTGGCTTACTATTTTTCATATATTATTATTCTTAAGAACTGTGTTAATCACATATTTTGATGGAAGAGTAAGGGTGGGGAGGCCAGTAACCCAATCTATTTTATGGTAGGCAATAAAAATGATAAATTCATTGGTTTGTGGTTAATTATTTTTACAAACGTGCCTTGCAAAATACATATTATCTCTTGGATATTAGTGATATATCACAGACAGTATATTCCAAACATTAGGATTGAAATGGGGAACTCAGAATATTTTCTAAATCAGGAGTTTGTAATGATTTGATTCAGGAGTTTTTAATGTATTCATTTGAGTGGTTATACCAAGAAAATTCATTGTATCCATGATTTAATCATATCTTTGATTTCTTATGCCCAGGTAATGAAAACTACAAACAAATAGCAATGTGTGTTCTTTACCACATAAGCATGGATGACCGCTTTAAATCAATGTTTGCATACACTGACTGTATACCCCAGGTAAGTGGTTTCAGTGTTTTTTTTTAAGCATTAAAAAATTAGGTTATTTTTCACTTTGTTCTCTTGATTTTTCAGATACATTTTTCCTTTAAAAATTCCCCCTTAAAAGTAATATGAATTTGTGATAGAAAATTGGAAAGTACAGAACAGTATAAAAATGAAAATAACTGTCTGTTATCCCAGACCCAAAGATAAACATTTAATACTTTAGTATATTTCCTTCTGGATAGTTAAAAAAATAGTATATTGAGATTGTATGCTATATATTATTATATATTTATTTACTTTAGGTCATAATATATTCTCCCATGTCATTGAACAGCCTTCAAAAGCTGTTTCTGAGGGATGCCTGGGTGGCTCAGTGGTTGAGCATCTGCCTTTGACTCAGGGCATGATCCCAGGTGCAGGGATCAAGTCGCACATGGGCTCCCTGGGAGGAGCCTGCTTCTCTCTCTGCCCATGTCTCTGCCTCTCTTCTCTCTCATGAATGAATAAATAAATCTTTTAAAAAATAAATAAAATAAATTATTTCTGATAGTTGTATAATACTCTATTGCATAAATGTATCATGATTTTAAAATTGTTAAATTGTATATGTAATTTTTCCAGTTTATCACATAAAAATAGGTGTAAGCAATATATATAAACAAATGAAATAATGTGGAATAAATATCATAGTATGCAAATGTTTATCCACATCTCTGATTATTCTTTAAATTCCTAAAAGTAGAATTACTAAGTCAAAAGGTATGAATATTTGTGCATTTGACATATTATCTTCTAGGAAGGTATGTTTGTATTTAGGATTTCACTTTTTTCATTTATTTCATTTTAATTCCAGTATAGTTAATATAAAGTGCTATATCAGATGTAGAATAGTAATTCAACATTTCATAGATCACCCAGTGCTCATCACAAGTGCACTCCTTAATCCCCATCATCTATTTCACCAACCCCCCCCCCACACACACACGCACATACACACACACACACACACACACACATCCTCTGGTAACTATCAGTTCTCTATAATTAAGTGTCTATTGATTGGCTTATTTCTCTCTTTTTTTTCTTTTGCTCATTTGTTTCTTAAATTCCACATGAGTGAAATTATATGGTATTTGTCTTTTTTTGACTGAATTATTTTACCTAGCATTTATACTCTCAAGCTCTATCCATGTCATTGCAAATGGCAAGATTTCATTCTTTTTGACTAATACTCCATCATTTATATATGATGTATATACATAAATATACACACACACACACATATATATATATATTACACACATCTACACACCATATCTTTTTTATCCATTCATCTGTTGATGGACACTTGAGCTGTTTCCTAGCATTTCACTTTTAACAATATTTTTAACAACACTGGCTAGTACCATTTCTCTAAAAATGGAGTGTTTTTATTTCTTTTTATTTGTATTCCCATGCATATTGGTGAGGTCAAACATTTATTTGTATGTTTATTATCCACATTACTTATAAATTACTTATTCATGTATTTTACCAATTTTTCCATTGACATGTTGGTTTTTAGGTTTAATAAATGAGATCTATATATGAAATAACTGTTTTATTTCTTTGTG
This sequence comes from Nyctereutes procyonoides, assembly GCF_905146905.1. NCBI lineage: Eukaryota > Metazoa > Chordata > Mammalia > Carnivora > Canidae > Nyctereutes > Nyctereutes procyonoides. The sequence continues at coordinate 1,466,608 of NW_026575044.1, forward strand.
ATATAATAAATAGTTCCTAACTTTAACTTTTCATTTTATTTATGCTCAATTATTTTAAATGCTTTGCATTCTCTGATGGGAAAATGCTTTATCAAAATTCTTTTACCTTTATAGTACCATTCTTAAAAAAGATTTTGTTATGACTGAGTTGCTTGATATATTTCATATGTTAGACCTCTTTGTCTTGGAGGAGTTTAGTGATTTTTTTTTACATGGATTATGTTGTAAGGGTAGAGATTCTATACATATATACATTTTACTCTTAGGGAATTTATAGTCACAGAATCACTATTGTGCCATCAATTTTTATTAAACTGAGCTCCACTAACTTGAATATGTGATGTTTGGACCCCTGGTTGGTCTGGTTTTTAATATTACATTATTTTTAATAAAATGGTTTTCTAAAATAAAAGCAAAATTGCAAGATGTAAACAATAAAAATGCCACTTTAAAAAAACAATAAATAGTAAGTCACACTTACTAAAGTAATTCCTCTTAAGACTCTCACTAGACAATTCTAGTCTAAAGTAAGTTACTGAATGTATATTACTTGGAAGATAATTAAGATAAATTAGTGAGATGGTTCTAAAATTAAGTTTACTATTCCAGAATTTTATACTTTATCTACATGCATTTGGAAAACTGATAAACTCTCAAGGGTAATTTCTTATCCTTTTATATCAATAGGATAAACTAATTATGTTTATAGGAAATAGACATTCTTCAAAGAATCTACGGCATATCTTATCTAACAAGGCAAGACTTCTTATAGAGATAACACATGTCAGACTCTAGCCAATGCAAAGTGTAATCAAACTCTTTGTCAAACAAGTTTTCAATAAAAGAGTAGCCATGTCAAAGGGAGATTACAGGTGATTTACTACAGTCTCACTCCATATGTTCCAAGGGTTTCTGCTTTGCAGTTTCAAAGGGTGTTCCTTTTCTAATCCCATTTAGTGTCAGAACTTCATTGACTACAGGATATGAATTGGAAAGCAGCCAAAAAAGAACAATATTCTTGTCTAGATTGACTATTTTTACCCAGATTAGATTTTAAAGAAAATAACAGTAAATAAAAAAAAAGAAATAAATGTAAAATAAAAAGGTACAGAAAACTTATTTTGTTGAATCTTCCATTTGGAGTTGTCCTCTTTTACAATGTATAATCCCAAATGTGAGACATACAACTTTATTTTAAATAAAGAAGTGGAGGGACAGCTGGGTGGCTCAGTGGTTGAGCATCTGCCTTTGGCTCATGGGATTGAGTCCTATATTGGGCTCCCTACAGAAAGCCTGCTTCTCCCTCTGCCTGTGTCTCTGCCTCTCTCTCTGTGTGTGTGTGTGTCTCTCATGAATAAATAAATAAAATCTTTAAAAAAAAATAAAAAAGGAAGTGGAAATAAGAGCCTAATGTTTAGGTCATTTCTACTACATTATTATTGCAGTTGAAACATTGTATGGGGATCCCTGGGTGGCGCAGTGGTTTGGCGCCTGCCTTTGGCCCAGGGCGCGATCCTGGAGACCTGGGATCGAATCCCACGTCGGGCTCCCGGTGCATGGAGCCTGCTTCTCCCTCTGCCTGTGTCTCTGCCTCTCTCTCTCTCTCTCTGTGACTATCAAAAAGAAATAAAAATTAAAAAAAAAAGAAAACATTGTATGTAGAAAATTCTCCCGTATCTTTTCAAGAACAATATTTGTGCATGTTTTCTTGATGATTTTCTAACGTCAAACATTTCTGCAATGGGGGATTTCAGAACATTTATGAACTACATTTCATGAATAAAATCTTCCAAAACTCAATTAGTAGTCAACATTCTCTTATTTTTTTATAAAAATTAAACCCTTATAGGAATAGTGAGGTGATGTTACCAAATTACATCATAAACATCCTGAAGCTTTTTAGTATGAGGCCATATTTTGAGAAACCAAATGATATTTTTGAATATATTTGGTCCTAAAATGCTATCCATCCTATAACTTGTACTTGCTAGGGCTCAGTTTTGACATATTTAGGGAAAACTTGACATGACTTGATTGCCACCCAGTACCAAATTCATTATAGAATAACAGAATTGCAGAAAGGAAATCTGGGATTAAATTGCAATTTCCAAGCTTCCTTCTCAAGTTAAAAAGATACTCCTTTCCTACTCAAATTAATGTTTTTAAAAGTAGCAAAGCTTTAAACTATTTGTTGAGACACCAGCTGGCTCAATCAGTAGGTGTGTGACTCTTGATCTCAGGGTTGTGAGTTCAAGCCCCACAATGGGTGTGGAGATAACTTAAAAATGCAATCTTGGGACTCCTGGGTAGCTTGGTTAAGTGTCCAACTGTTGGTTTCAACTCAGGTCATGATCTCAGGGTCCTGGGATTGAGCCCCACCTCAGGCTACCAGACTCAGCAGTGAGTATACTTGAGGATTCTCTCTCTCTCTCTCTCTCTCTCTCTCTCTCTCTCTCTCTCTCACTTTTTCGCTCTGTCTCTTTCTCTTTCTCTCTCTCTCTTCTCTTCCTCTCCCCCTCTCCCTCTTCCTCTTTCCCTCTCTCTGCCTTTCTCCCTGCTTATGCTTTCTCGTTCTCTCTTGGTCTTTCTCTAAAATAAATAAATAAACCTTTAAAAAAATAAAAATAAAAGATCTTAAAAAATAACCCAAACTCTGAGACAGCAATTGATGAACCTACTTCTTAAATAAAGCTGTATCTGATGTTTGGGATCTTAGAGTTAATTTAGTACTTGGTTATCTTTGAAATTATGCACCTTAATTTTTGTTTAGTAAAGACTGTCAAATCAATAAAATAACTTTTTGAAAGTTATGGTTCAGTAGTTATCCATATTCATTTCAATGACAAAAAATGTGGAATATGGTCATATTCTTTAATTACATTAGGCATTTATGTAAAGGAGCTTTATAAACCATAAAACACCATACAAAAGCAAGGTACTGTTAGTAAAATATCAAATGATTCACTTTATTTTGGATCCATTCATAGTCCAGTTTAAATACTACCTTTCTTATATGTGTTTTATAAGATATATCTATAAATTATTTAAAACTCAGAGTAGGTGATTATATGTTCAATATGCCTCATAATCTCTCCCAGTATTATATTGCTCTTTTTCTTTTGTACTTTAGTACCTCTAATTATCCATTATATTCTAATTTTTTCCCCATCACCATTCTGCAAAATTTGGGGTCCAGGGCAAGTCTGACTTTATATATGATCTTAATGGTCTCAGTGGGTGAATTGTTACAGGTAAGCAAACTTGGGGATAACCAGGAGTTAATAGTTGTATTGTAATAATAGTTAAAAGCACACATTAACAGTTCATTGTTATTTAGACCTCTAAGATGCACGTTTTGTTTAAATAGGTGTAAATGCCATCCAGATGCTTTTAAAAATATTTATTGGTATTAGAATGGCCAATCAAAGTACATGTTTAGGTAATGATGTCATGGTGTTATTTAATATTTTACCCCAGAACAGTATGTAAGAATCATAGTGATCCACATGTTTTCCACCACAGTTGTCCTATTTGGCCCCTCTTTGATCTACATGCTTCTTTTTAGCTGAATGCTGGTAAACGTCCTTTCTGACAGCCCCCTTTGCTCCTGCCTGCCATTATCTGCTGAAGTTCAGAAACCAGAGCATCACTTCAAACAGCAGAGTTAGGGAGTAGCCAGTCAGAAGAGATTCCTGAGGCATGCAAAGTTCTGCCATAATCATTCAAAGATGTTTGGGTAGGGGGATGGGGGCAGTAGAGGTGTATGTGAATACAGAGAGCTGTGGGGGTTGGCCTCTGGTCACTGGTAAATAAGTGAAGTCAGGTGCCAGAGAGTCTAGACACAGTGATTTCAGTCATGGGTCTTTGGTATCTGATACTCAATATGGGACTTGTCTGATTGAACACTATTGCCTCTTCATTGCACAGGCTGAAGCCCTTTTAGTGCTTTCCTGTTAGATTAGTAAAAGATGACAATGGACATAGTTAAAACAGAACAAATCTAGTTTTAATATTTCCTAGTTGTCAGCAATTACACTTACTTTTGAAGTGCCATGGGTAGCAACCAAATTAGAGACATAATGTTGTGCATGGAGTTTGAACAAAACTATTTAAAATGTGAATGCTTTAATTAAAATTGAAGTGTTTCCCTTTCCTATTATGAAAAACTAATTCTATATCATGATACATTTCAGTCACATTTAGTCCTAATTTCTCTTGATATGGTGGTGGTGGCGGGGGGGGGTGATATTTGGATAAGATTTCAAACTGCATTATTTTTTAAAAATCTAGCTCCTGATTACTTTACAAGATTTAACATGAAAATTACCAAAAACAAAACCCCTCAGCTTCTAAACAGATCACCTCTAACCCCATCTGTAAGGGCAATTTTCATAGCTACAAGACTGATTTCAAGTCAATAACAACAGATATTTTGCTTTGATGAAATAAGAGATTTTTGTTATTGTAAAGAAATTTCTTGCATAAATACAAGTCTGGAAGAAATCTATAGAAATTAATAACATTAATTAGAGGATTGTCACCTACATTTTTATTACTTAATAATTTACTTTTAATCGATAGTTAATAAATAGGTAGCAAAATTAGTTAAATGTGTATCTAATAGATTAAGATTATTTTAATTTTGCTATAGAATATATTTATTCTGTAATATTATTGAGGGTTAATGATTTTTTATATAAAATTCCATTTGTAGCAACACTTGTGGTTAAAGAGTTGCTCTCTGGAAAAAGGCATAATACATTGCCAACTATTCACCTGCTATAGTATTTTATAATTTTCAGCATATAGTATATATAAAAAAGTATAATATTGTTAGAATTATACCTACCTAAGTATAATTTTTTGAGCAATTGTAGGTAGATCTATGTTTTTATTTTTTTAAGAAATAAGGAAGGAAGGAGAGAGAAACTCTAGAAGACTCTGAGCTGAGCACAGAGCTTGAGGTAGGGCCCGATATCATGACCCTGAGATCAGTGCCTCAGCTGAAAACAAGAGTCAGACATTTAACCGACTGTACCACCCAGGCCCTCTGGATCTGTGTTTTTAATTTTGGTTTCCAGTTCATTGCTAGCACATGGAAATACAATTGATTATTGTGTGTTATATACATCCTTTTTGAAACTTAAAAGTTATCTGAAACTAATATAGAGAATAGTTAAACAAGATTTAACAGAATAGGGTCTTACCAGTCAACAAATAGTTATTATTCACTTACTATATATAAGGCATTGTGCTGGATTCATAAAGTCAAGTTAATCTAAAAAGGTATTGCTCTGAGACAAGACCTAAGGAAATGCTTAGGTGATAAGTTGTAGGATTGACTTCCCTATGTATTAGCAATTTGACTTAGAGAAAAATGTCTTTCCATAATGTACACTAGTTAATCTGATTTACCAATAATAGAAGACTAGCTTCTCAAAACTACAGCATAAGGTTTGTTCATTTCTCCTTTATTATAGCAACTATCTCATTATGACAAATCTAGATTACTGATGGATGGCTTCAGTAGCCTGCCTTTTCTTAGATGTCTACTTTTCTGTTTGCTGCTTTTCAGACCCACCTTTTCTTTCTCTTCTTAATAGAGTTCTTTTCTAATTTTATACCAATGTCCAAATGATTGGATCCAGCCTACAACTTCAGGCATCAACCATATATGACAATTCCTAAATATCCAATGCAAACATTTCTTTTAAATTCAGAGTTGCATTTATTACTTTTACTATCTGAAGCAGACTGTCACATAGGCAGCCTATTAAACTCAACATATCTAAAACTATCTTCCCTTTAAGGTTTTACTATAGTTTCTCTTGTTTGGTAAGTGTTAGCACCACCATCCATGTTGTTGCTCAGTACAGAAACCAGGTAGTCATCTTTGATCCTCCCTTTCCCGTAACCCCAACATCTAGTCAGTTATTAAATCCCATTTTGATTCTTGTTCCTAATATTTCTCTAATCCAGCCTTTTATCTCTATCCCTACAGCCCCACCTAGCACAAGTAGTCATCATCTTACCTGGATTTTCTTCTAGCCTCTTAGATGGTTTTTCCACATATTCTGTTTTAGTCTGTTTTCCACATGAGCCAGATCATTTTGAAATACAAATCTTATCCTGACTTTTTACTTATTTAGAAGCCTTTAATGGCTTTCCATTATCCTTATAATGAAGCTCCACATCTTTAACATGTACTTCAAGATCCTGCATGATCTGGCTTTTATTTTCTTATCTCTGAACAGTTTCACTCACTGTAAGCATCTTGCCTTCCGTTTTTCCTTACCTTGTAACCTGTGTACAAGCTATTTTCTTTACTCAAATGCTCTATTTCTACACAATATTTTAAATTCCTTAAATGCTAAGGCTGTATCTAATATTCCTTTTGTATTCTCTACTGTACTTGGTAGTTTGTATTTAATACCGAGCATCTCGTAGTTCATTAACCATTTATTCATTTAGTTAGGCAGTAGTGACAGCCTACAACTTCTGTGTGTTGAAATATAATTGTATTATATTATTCTCAACATATAATCTAAGATAATACATTGTAATAAAATACTCCTGGTGTTTTTGGTTTTTTGAATAAAACATTTCCTCTGCTTTTTGCTAGTTAATGAAGATGCTATTTGAGTGTTCAGATGAACGAATTGACTTGGAACTCATTTCTTTCTGCATTAATCTTGCTGCTAACAAAAGGAATGTACAGCTTATCTGTGAAGGTTAGTGCCTTTGAGCTCCAGAGATAGCTTTTATCATACAGCAACTGGCAAATGATAGAAAATAAATGATTAGGAAGTAAGAATTATAGTAGCTACGTAGATCCTATTTTTAAGTAGTTTTAAAATTATAGCTCTAATCCTTAAAGGTCAAATAGATTCAGAATAAATACTCTTATATCGTGAGTAGAAACACCCTTTAGTAACATTTTATAAACCAGGGTTTAGTTGTCCTTAATTGATATTTGATTTTTAAAAACATTTCTAGATGAAACAAAACTTTCTATTTGCAAAACAATCTGTTACAGCATAAGATAATACAATAGAAATATATTAGGTATTTGTTTCTATAATACCTACATATAGCTTTTCATGCATTATGATATTTCAGAGTCTGCTCCATCGTTTTTTATTTGAAAAGTATACATTTTTGTCTTAAAGAAAAAAGGACAAATGAGCAATAGGAAAAAAATAAAATCTTTACTCATGCTATCCAGAGTTATGATAGGTAAAATTTTGGTGCAATGCTTCTGTATATTTTTAAACTAAAATGGAATTTTTGTATCTATATATGGTGACCTTTTTTTTAAGTTAGTAATACCTTGAATCTCATTCCATGTGATTAAATACTTTTATAAGACATAATTGCTAATAGCTGCAAAATAATCCATGAAGGGATTTTCTAGAATTTATTCAGCTATTTTGGATATTTAGTTTGTTGCCACTTCTTTTCTATAATAAACCATGCTGCAGTAATTTTCCACTCTCTGAAACTTTTAAAATTTCAATTTTTATTTTCTTAGGATAAATTCCTAGAAGTACAACTTTTCTGGGTCAAAAAGTATTTATATTTTTTAAAATTTGTCGTGCCTATTCCATACACAGAAGAGCACATACTATGTAATTCTATTTATGTGAAATTCTAGGACAGGTAAAACTAATCTATGTTTGAAAAGAAGAAAGAAAAGGAAAACAAGAGGAGGAAGAGAAAAAGGAAAAGCGTTCACATTTGGGGAAGAGAATTGACTGAGAAAGGGGCATTTTCTGTAGTGGATGGAAATATTCTATACCTTAATATGGGTATGAATTATACAGGGGCATAGATTTCTCGAAATTAACCTGTTATACATGGTTATGAATTACCCACAGGCATAAATTTATCAAAATTAATCTTTGTACACTTCATATTGATGCATTTTACCAAGTGTAAATGTTTTTTTTTTGAGAACTATAAACAAGAACAAAAAATCATTAAACTTAAATGAACTTTAATTCTATTGGAAGAGTTTTCTATTTTTTTTTTTTTTTTGTAGGAAATGGTCTGAAAATGCTCATGAAAAGAGCTCTGAAGTTCAAGGATCCATTGCTGATGAAAATGATTAGGAACATTTCCCAGCATGATGGACCAACTAAAAATTTATTTATTGTAAGTAGTTTATTTCTTTTTGTCTAATAGTAGCCTGAGAATTCAAGCTTTAAAGTGCTACATTTGGAAATAAAACTATAACTGAGCTCTTACCAAATATTAACTCATGACCCAAGTTGGTTCTTTTGTTATTAACTTCCTTGTAAGTTTAGCTTCTAGAAATCCCAACCTAAGTTTTAAAGTTGTTTTTGTTCAATGATCCCTACCCCTAACCCTTCCATCCTCATGCCAATTTTATTGCCTTTTAAACCAGTGGCTTCTGGGGTACCTGGCTGGCTCAGTTGGAAAAGCATGTGACTCTTGATCTCAGAGCTGTGAGTTAGAACCCCATGTTGGGTATAGAGATTACTAAAAAATAAACTTTAAATCAATGGCTCCTATAGCAATTTGGTTTAAGTTTATTAAAACAAAGAGAATCATATTTGATACTTATTTTTTCTTCTTATGGTTTACATTATAAGGTTGGTTCTTCAGAAATCATATTTTAAATTTGTATTAAATTTCTGTTTTATTTAGGATTATGTTGGAGACCTTGCAGCCCAGATCTCTAATGATGAGGAAGAGGAATTTGTGATTGAATGTTTGGGAACCCTTGCAAATTTGACCATTCCAGACTTAGACTGGGAATTGGTTCTTAAGGAGTACAAGTTAGTTCCATACCTCAAGGATAAACTAAAACCAGGTCTGTGCAAAGTATTCCCCCTTTTGCATAATCATTAAGTTATTCCTTTCTGTTGTGAATAAGGTTGTCAGAGCAGTATTTTGTGACTAATATTGGGTAACACATTTTCTTCCCACACCTTGAGTTTCAGCTCTAGTTCTAGTTTCTTTCTAGAAAGATGGTCACTAGGTCTTCTTTTATGTGTATGTACTCTTATTCCAGCAATATGTTTTCTTAATATTAGTTTCCCTTCCCTATCCTGCTTATTTTTTATTCTGTCTTAAATTACCGAATACCATTTCTCTATAAAAATGCATACACATGCACACCAAAAGTCTTTGAGCCATTCAAATGAGACTTCTGTTTTCTGTGTTTACATTGTCATTCATTTATATTTTCAGAGGTATATTTTCACTTCTCTTCTGTCCTCCCCCACCACTATGAACTGTCTTCACTGAGCTTAGAAATGCGGAAAAAAGGACATATTTATAAGCATGTTAAGTAAGAATGAAGAACTGACTTAATAGCTTACAGCATCTTTTCTGTGCATTAAAGTTTTGGTAATATAAATGGATTTGGATCAGGAAAATTCAAAGAAAACTTTCTGTGGTTTTGACTTTACTAGGTGCTGCAGAAGATGACCTTGTTTTAGAAGTGGTTATAATGATTGGAACAGTATCTATGGATGACTCTTGTGCTGCATTGCTAGCCAAATCTGGAATAATCCCTGCACTTATTGAATTGCTAAATGGTAAATTATAATTTATCTTTATTTTTATGTAATATATAAACAGAATATTAGTTTACAGTTTTAAATGTAAAAGATCTGTAATCATGAAATACTAATATTCTAGCTTTTCTTTTTTTTTTTTAATTTTTTATTTATTTATGATAGTCACAGAGAGAGAGAGAGGCAGAGACACAGGCAGAGGGAGAAGCAGGCTCCATGCACCGGAAGCCCAATGTGGGATTCGATCCCGGGTCTCCAGGATCGCGCCCTGGGCCAAAGGCAGGCGCCAAACCACTGCGCCACCCAGGGATCCCATATTCTAGCTTTTCTTCTGTTGAGCTTTGTGTTGATTGAATCAGATTGCCTATCTTGTGCAAACGCTTTTTTTGATATCTTGATTTCAAGCTTCATTTGGAAGCTCATCCTAAGCATCCTATTCCTTCCTAAGTCTAGTACTGTCCTCTGAATTTTCTGTAATGAAGAAAATGTTCTCTATTTTCTCTGTCCATGCATGTGGCTGTTGAGTACTTGAAATGGGACTATTGGGAATGAGAATCTGAATTTTGTATTTAATTTTAATTTAATTAGCCTTAGTGGCTATAGTTACAGTACAGTTACAGGCCTGGATAGAGTTTTTCTCTGACTTTTATATTGCTATTGAGGGGCCAGGATTCATTATTTTCCACATTGCATGCAAAATCTATCTGGATCTAATGTTACTCTATTAGCATCAAGTTCTCTAGAACTTTGTGTTAGTGTACTTAGGCTACCATAACAAAATACCGTAGGTTGGGTGGCCTAAACCAAAAAATGTATATTTTCTCATAGTTCTGGAGGCTGAGAAGTTCAAGATCAAAGTGTCAGCCAGTTTGGTTTCTCATGGGGCCTTTTTTCCTGGCTTCCAGAAGGCCACTTTCTTAATGTGTCATCACATCCCCACAGGGCAGAGAGTACAAACAAGTGAACTTAAGCACAAGCACAACACTCTGGTATCTCTTCTTATAGGGATACTTATCCTATTAGGTCAGGACTCCACCCTTATGACCTCATTTGACCTTAATTACTTCCTTATAGACCTGTCTCCAGATTAGTCTCACATTTGGGTTAGGGATTGATTGATTGAGTGATTGATTGATTGATTTTATTGTTAAAGATTTTATTATTTATTCATGAGAGACACAGAGAGAGAGAGGCACAGACTTAAGACAGAGGGAGAAGCAGGCTTCCTGCAGGGAGCCCGGTGAGGAACTCAATCCCAGGACCCTGGGATCACAACCTGAGCCAAAGGCAGATGCTTAACCACTGAGCCACCCAGGCTTTTGGTTTTTTGATAGGCAAAGAGCTATTATAAATAATGCTCCTTGAACATTCTTAAACCTTTCATTTGGTGAATATATGTATGTATTCATTCCTATTAAACATATGCCTAGGATTGGAATTGTTGGGTTGTAGAGTCTGCATATGTTTGCCTTTAGTGAATAGTGCCAATATGTCTTTCAAGGCAGTTGTGCCAATTTTCAGTCCCACCAGCAATGTGCAAAAAGTTCCAGTCCTTCTACATCACCACTGTATCTGGACATTATTGGTCTCTTTAATTGTAGCCTACAGAGTAGTGTTTTTAATTTGCATTTCCCTAATGACTAATAATTGAGTACCTGTTTGTATTTATTGGCCAGTTAGTTAGGGCTAATAAAGTTAAGTACTCCTTTAAGTATTTTGCCCATTTCTCTGTTTTGAATTTTAAAAATTTGATTTGTAAATTCTTTAACATAATGCATTTTAATAAGTCATCTAGAGATAATATCTCCATATTGGAAGTGTTCCTACATATAGTATAAGATATTTACCTTGGTCTACCCTTCTCAAAGCCAGGAGTTTTCAGATTAAAAATAATTAAAGGAGAGGTAGTTGGGAGGTATAAGTGATAACAATGTAGTTGGCAGATTGAGAATGAGGATTTTATGATGAGTTGGAGAAAGTTGAAACAAATGGCTTGTCTTCCTGAATTGCTGTTCCACAGTGCTAACATGTGTATAAAGCAAGTTGACAGAGCCAGTTCACAATGTTTTACTATGTTTTTATGTTCTCTGCCATGAGGTTATCATAAGCAGAGGCTGTATACTTCTCTTTTTAAGAAATGCATGGATTTCTGGGAATATAGTCAATAATATTGTAATAATGTATAGAGATAAATGGGGACTACACTTATTGTGGTGAGCATTGAGTTACAGATAGAATTGTTGAGTCACTGCTATACACCTGAAATAAATAGAGCATATATCAACTATACTTCAATGATAAAATAAAGAAATATATTTCAAGATTAAAATCCTTAGGGTTAAAAAAAAATAAAAAATAAAAAAAAAAATCCTTAGGGTTAAGAGAGGGAACACTGTATACCATGAGAGTAATAGAATTTTAGCCCTGGGAGAGTGGTACATTAGCAAGTGGTTGGAGGAAATCCTTTGGACTTTCAGGGGCCCACAATTTATTCTACATGCTAGTTAGATGCTCTGTTGATCTATAAATCTGTATCAACAGGTATCATTGAACTATTTCCAAAAGCTGACAAAAAAAAAAAACTGTTAGTAAATCAAATTTCATGACCAGTGCCTAAAAATTAGATTTCTATAAGTATTTGCTTTTTCATTACATATTAATCAGTGGACATAAGTTATTCTGTTAAACTTTTTTTTTAAGATTTTATTTATTTATTCATGAGAGATACACACAGAGAGAGGCAGAGGCATAGGTAGAGAGAGAAGCAGACTCCATGCAGGGAGCCCGATGTGGGACTTGATCCTGAGACTCCAGGATCATTCCCTGGGCCAAAGGCAGATGCTCAACTGCTGAGCCACCTGGGCGTCCCTCTGTTAAACTATTCTTTGTATGATATTAAACATTTATTAATTAGCCTTGTGATTATACAACATTATTTTTACTGTTATAAAAAATTTGATCAAATAATTTATTATTTCATGACAATAGGTAAAATTTAATTTTGTTAACATTATTCAAGAATAATACCTCTTCATAATAGTTTTTCTACCAAAAACTTAGAATTTAGAAGGTGCAATTTTTTTTAGGAACTGTTTTTCTCATTTGAAGTCAATATTATACAAAATATAGAACCAGTTTTATTTCACAAATTAGAATAGTTTTAAAAATCCTATGATTGACAAAACCCAAAAAACAAGTGTTAGTAAGTGTTGCCATTTCACATTAGGGACATGGAAGTTAATTTAATAATTTCTTTATGTCTGTTGTCAAAACAGAGTGAGAGTTACAGAAAAGCACTGTTACAATGTTCTTAAACCAATCTCCTCCTTCAGTTCTTCTTCCTAAATACAACCTGATCTTTTGAGACAATGTCAAGTAGTCTGGTTTAAACTCAGAGCTGATATAATTTCTCTTTTTCAAAATAATATTTTTATATTTATATTTCAGAGTAACAACCTACTTAATTGAACAGTAACCAAAACTACTAAAACTTTTGAAAATATGTTAGAAGTTTCCTCAATGGTCATCATCATGGAATTTTTAAAAAATAACTGAATAAAGATAAAAATGGTATATGCCACCCATGTACTGTAAATAATGTAAACTGGATGTCTTTACCTGTCTCCTGTCACTTTTGGTTTTTTCATTCTCCACTATTCCAGTCAATGTTTTTCAGTTTTATATATAACTATAGTATTCTTTCATTTGAAGTTTTCTGCTTCCTTTCAGCTCAACAAGAAGATGATGAATTTGTGTGTCAGATAATTTATGTCTTCTACCAGATGGTTTTCCACCAAGCCACAAGAGATGTCATAATCAAGGAAACACGTATCCTTTTAATGTTTACAATAGATAATGATATTTCACATTCTCAAAAAAGATGCATTTTAGGTATTTTTCCTAGCATATATTCAAATAATGTAGGAAATATCAAACTTCAAAATAATTTTAGAAGGCAGTGTATTTTTCATGGAAGTTGTTGACCCCAAATGAGTATATAGGTAAAATCTTGCAAACAATTCTATTAACTTGTCAGGCTGTGATTCCTAAGAACTTAACAAACATGTAAGAACTTTCTTCTCTATTAACTTAAATATCAGATGTTCTTAGGACCATCCTTAGTACTATTTCAGTCTTACCATTATTCACTCTACATGGGAAAATACATCTGTTCCCAAGACCTCAGCTACCAACTATATGCTAGGTACTTAATATCTTCAAAATTTCTCTCTTGTGTCCCAGGCATTTGTTGCTATCTGCCATCTGGATGTCTTCTACCTATCCATAGAGCATTATAATCATATAGTCTGAATTGTAACTTACCTTTTGCCATTTAAAAGCTGCAGGACTTTGGATAAGTTATCTAACCTCCCTTGAGCATAAAAATCTTGCATCTATAAAAAGGCCATAATATTAATGAAAAGAATACTTCTTGCCTTATATTGATTGTTGTGAGTACTAATGGACTTGCAGTGCCTATAGTTGTTTCCAGCAAACAGAGATACTTAGTAAGTGATAGTTTATCATTATTACATTCGAAGGGATACTCGATAATGTCAATACCCTACCTTGAACAGTCTATCTTCTATATTCATAGTGGATAATAAAAGTACCATCTACCCAGTCTCATAACTGAACATTTTGTGCCTGTCTCTTGTACTACACCTAATCAGTCATTCATAATACAAACATTCGTCAAGTTCTAATCATCTAACAGATACTCTTTTGAGTGCTATATATATAAAAAGTCAATCCCTGTACTCAAGGAGTTTATAATCTAATTGGAGAGAGAGAGACAAGTGAATAAGAAATATAAAATTATAATTCAGTGTATTAATGTCATAAAGGTATGTGCATTGGGCATAGGAGAGAATATATAACCAAATCTGGGGATGTCATGAAATGCTGACAGTGGAAGTGATATCTAAGCTGAATGTGTGTGTGTGTGTGTGTGTGTGTGTGTCTTATTGTGGTGGCCTGCTTGTTTGTGTGCAAAAAAAAGAAATCTACTTTTGAACTCCACTGGTAAAATTTTTCATTACCCATGTGAAAAATCTAAATTTAATTTGACCGTTTTTTCCCAAAATTCCCCCTTTGAAACGAACTAGAGATGGTGGAAGGGGAGGTGGGCGGAGGGTGGGGGTGACTGGGTAATGGGCACTGAGGTGGGCATTTGACGGGATGAGCACTGGGTATTATTCTATATGTTGGCAAATTTAACACCAATAAAAAATAAATTTATAAAAAAAAAAGGAAACAGCCAAAATTCCCCCTTTAATTCTGCAATACACAATTTTTTCTTAGCATACCAAAATTTTTCATCATATCAGACAGGATGCATCTTATTGCCTCTTTGTGTGCCTTAGCAGCCTCAAATACATTTGTCTCTTTCCCTAATAATCTCCAGCTCATCAAAGGCAGATTTATAACCTATCTTCTCAGTTAAGCCTTTCTAATGCAGTTAAGCCTCCCTCCTTCCCAGTAGAAGTAATTTATTTTCACCTTCAATAAAGACCTTTAAATTGCGTATTTGTATGCCTGTTTTTACCAAAAGATTTTGCGCTCTTCAAGCCCAAGGACCAGCTTTGTCTTCCTCACCTTTATCATCAAAACTTAACACAGTACATGGCGTGTGGTTAGTACTTGTTTGGTCAGTGAACACATGTGTCTAATGGTTAATGCCCTTTTAAATTAATACCTTGGAAAACGTTTTTTTGTTTTGTTTTTAAGATTTTATTTATTTACTCATGAGAGACACACAGAGAGAGAAAGGCAAAGACACACAGGCAGAGGGAGAAGCAGGCTCCCTGCAGGGAGCTCAATGTGGTACTCGATCCCAGGTCTCCAGGGTCACACCCTGGGCCAAAGGCGGTGCTAAACCGCTGAGCCACCTGGACTGCCCTTGTTTTTGTTTTAAATGATCTAGGCTATAGTTCAAAACATTTTGCAAATCCTTCAATGTTACATTCAAACCCAATGACACATGCTTTAAGTATCATCTTTGGAGGAAATTGCCTTGCTTTTGAGGACAAGATTAAATTCTGAGGCCATATAAAATCTCCCATGATTCAAGTCTGAAGAATAACAAGTCTGAGAAATACTCATTTTGATATGGGCTGTCAAAATGCAAATACTGTTTGCCTTAACAGCTACATTAGAGAGAGCTTCTTTTATGACAAAGCAGTATTTTTTAAATGTGGCTTATAAACTGACTCTCTCAGGAAAATAAATTTCAATACATTCTTTTGAGCAGTGTTAATGTCATTGGAATGAATTCATTTTCCCCAGGGTGTTCCATGGAGCATCTTTTTATTAATCATTGTTTAATGAAAAAAGATTCTGTGATAAATGAATTGGGAAAACATTGAATTAAACAGGTTTTCTTGCTATGGGATCTTCTCAGAAACTTTAATATGCTTTTCTGAGTTGAGTGTCTCTGTAAGAAACACATGTTAGAAAACATTAATGTGAAAGCGTAGCTTCCCTAGGTGACTTCTTTGAAAGACAACTTTTGTTTACATTGTCATCTCATAGGTGTTTTTCTGAGGACTAAAGAAGAATGAAATATTTTTAGTACCAATCAGGTGGTAGTATATAGTGAGAAAGTGTGCATAAGTGAATAAGTATCTCTACCCTGGTCTGTTTAAAATGTACTCTCAGTACATTTAATATCAAAGTTGACAGTATTAAGACAACTTCCATTTGATTTTTCTTCTCAGTATAACTTTATTTTCTTCCAAGTTCAATTTTTGTTAAGCCATTGGATCTGAAGTGAGTACTTTTTAAATAGTTATTTTGAATAATATAACGTTGATAATGGAGGGGTTGGGAGATAAAAAAAATCTGCTGATTTAAAATTTTTACAAAAGCATCAAGGAATTCCACTTAGACCTGATGCTTCCATCCATGCTTTAAGATTGGATAAAGATTGCTAAAGTGTTTTTGCCCAGTGTTTGGTGTTCAAAATCCAAGATTTTTGTTGATGTCAATGACATTTAAGTATACCTTGTTATTTTTTGTCACATAATTATAAATGATTATTAAAATATTTTGCCATAATTTTAAGCATTTTTTTGTGATTCTTGGTGTGACTGATATACTTAAAATTTTTAAATAGAGATTTATTAGGCAATAAGCTATTTCTTTTTTCCATTTTTTAAATTTAGGGAATTTGATCGTTATTTGATATAATTTTAAACAGAATGAAATTAATTAATTTTCATACAACCCCCAAAATTGCAAAATGAAAAAGAAGCTAAATTTGACTTGGTCCTTTTAGGACTCTCCCTGAGAATATACCATTCTGTATTTTTTTCTATATTTTAAATATATCCTTTTCTTCCCCCATTAAAAATAGTAAGTAGCACTGATGCATAGAAGATGTGGGCTAAGCTCTGTCTTTGCTACTGCTTTAAAACTTGGTTAAAAAAAAAAACAACTTGTAAAAATTATTTCGTCATTACAGTCAGTGCTACAAAGAATGTCATTTGCTTGTACACATGTGCTAAAGTTTCTTGGTAGAAACCTGTGACTTCTGTTTCAAATACAATTTTAACCAAGACTGACTGTATTGGAGATAAATTTTTCTTCACTGCCTTTTTTAGTAGATTCATTGAGGTTTCTTGATGATTTTTCTTTATTCTTCCCTTTCCCCTACGTATTTATCTATTCCATTTCTTTTCCGGAGTTAAACCCAAATTTCAATATAAGTACTCTCTCTGATTTTAAAGGACTGTGTCCTTCTACTTGTAAGTCTAATCTTCCAGTCACTTGCTATCCAATATAATAATTTAACCTCATTTCTAGAACATTTTTCTGACATTTGAAAATGAATTATTTCAGTTATTGCCTTTTAAGAACCAGTGCTTATTTAAGGTTATAATATATTGACCTCCTCCCTTATTTACCATTTTTTCTTGAATTCCATTTCTCTATTTCTCTGTGTTGATTTTCTTTCATAATTATATTCTTATACTGCTAATTGGATATCTATGAATAATTAAATATATATCTGAAAATAACTAGCATCTTTTCTTTAATAATAAGTTAGCAGAATATAGAATTTTAGATTGCTAGTTATTTTCTCAGCAATTGAAAGATATTTTTCCACTGTTTTCTTGCCTGAGTTGATGCCACTGTGAGGTCTGTAGTCTGCTAATTATAGGTATCTGTCATAAAGTCTGATGACAATTAACTTTTTTTTCCTTTAAAAATGAATGACTTGATCTTTTTGCCAGTAACATCAGAGGAATGTCTTTTTTTTTTAAGCCAAGTTGTTTTATTAGATGTTGACAATACTTGCTTGATTTTTCCAAGTATCAAATGTGATCTTTCAATATGTAGTTCTCTTTTTTCCCACCTAATTTCAGGGAAGTTCTCTTAAATTACAGTTTTTAGTATTGTTCTGTTTTATTGCTTTTTTTTTATCTTCTTTGGAATCTCTATTATGTTGGATCTTCTTTGCCTATCTTTAATATTTGCCATTTTCTAATATTTTCTCTATTTTTAAATTTTACAAATTTTCTTCCTTTTGCCTTTCATTTCTCTTAGAGTTTTATCTGTTGTTTTTGTTTACTCATTTATTACTATAAATTTAGTTCTTATATATTTCAAATAATTTTTACTTTTATTTTTGGTTCTTTCATGAATTATTTTATTTCTTTGAGTTTACTAATTTATTATATTGTTCTTTCACACATATTCTATTGTTTTCTTAAATTCTTGTATTTCAAAAAGAAATACAACTTGGAAGGGTACAGCTTCCATTTTATATATGAAAATGTCTTTCTCATAATAACTGTACATAGCATTTGTGATTCTTTTCTGTTGCTATTTTTATGTGAAATTAATTTTCCTGAAGTTGGTGGGCCAGCTTGATCAAAAAAGCTTTATAGCTGTGCAGCTCTAGAGCTCCCTCTTCAGTTATTTTCATGTTTTCAAAAATTAGGGCCTTGTACTGAGATTTACTGGCTCTGTTTTCCTTACCCATTTTTTTTATAAATTATTTTTTATTGGTGTTCAATTTGCCAATATATAGAATAACACCCAGGGCTCATCCCATCAAGTTCCCCCCTCAGTGCCCGTCACCCAGTCACTCCCACCCCCTGCCTACCTCCCTTTCCACCACCCCTTGTTCGTTTCCCAGTGTTAGGAGTCTCTCATGTTCGGTCTCCCCTTACCCATTTTTATTTATTTTTCTTTCTTTCTTATTTCTGTTTTCCCTATCTTTTAAACAAGTTAAATGTTTCTGGTCATCTTTTATTAATGATTCTACTTTAAAATTTGAAGTTAGATTTCAAGGCAGAATTTTAATTTGGAGAAATGTGGGATTTTCTAATATGCTTGAATAGCCTCAATCTCAAATGTAGTTTGTATCTTTAACCACTTTTATTCAGAAGCCCCAGCATATCTCATAGATCTGATGCATGATAAAAATAATGAAATCCGAAAAGTCTGTGATAATACATTAGATATTATAGCGGTAAGTAATTTTGCTTCTTATGCAAAGTATAATAGTGGTCTTCATTTGGGAAAAAAGAAGACTTGATACATCTGTTTAGAACTCTGCATTTCATGTAAATGCAAACTTATATTTTGATAAATCTCTGAAAATACAGTGATACTAAATTCATTAATTCTTTAAACATTAAGATCTTTGACTTTCAACTTTTTAACTTTAGGCTCCTTAAAGCGGTTTTATACATATTCAGAGTTTTAGGTTTGGTCTGCATGTAATCTCAGAATCATTTGTTTTTCAGAGAAATTATTGCATAGGGACTGGAGTTTGATGAGAATTTCTACCAAAAGTTGATACACTCAATTTTGCAATTTGGCTATTAAGCTTTTTTAATAAGTCATGTTATAGCAATTATTTTTTAATTTGATTTTTGTCATATCCATGCACTTGTTTTGTAAGTTGCTTTGAAATGATGAAACATACAAAAATCATGTTATTCATGACTGTAGAACTTTTTAAAGAATATATAACTGAAGGAATATAATCAGAAGGGTAATCTGAGTCCTGAAATAGAAACTTGCTTTCTGTGTATAGTTTTTTCAGAAGTTATGCTCATGCTGCCCACCACAGTCTTCTGCCTAGACTTGGACCATGCATCAGGCATATGGTGCCATGCCATATACTAGATTACTTTAAATGTTTTTTTCATCTATGGCATATAGTGCTGCACACAACTTGCTTGCTTCCTTCTTTGAACTGGATTTATGCTTTTTATTTTGGCTCATTCTGTAAAATGCTTCTTGAATATAACCTATTCAGTAGTTTTCAGATTTTAGCATGCTTTTTAGAGGATCATAATAACATTTTAAAGAATCAGTTAACAACTTTATTACAAATTCTCTAAGTTGGCATTTGTGCTAGTGATTTCATTATGAAATCTGACAATCAGTATTAGGTACCTTCCTATCAATTTCCTGCATTTTATTTCAGAAATTGATCTTAATTGATATGATCTGCTTTGGATCTGAGCATATCATACTAGTTTAAACTTTTTTTTTTTTTACCTTAGCATGCACATGAGGTGGGAGAGGGGGAGTGAGAATCCTAAGCAGGCTCTAATTCAGGTCTTGATCTCACAACCCTGAGACCATGACCTGAGCAGAAATCAAGAGTCTGACACTCAACCCCCTGAACCACCCAGGTACCCCTATCATTACAGGTTTTAAAGTAAATGAGTACATTGTCATTTTAGCTTTGATCTCTAAATTAAAACAAGGAAATTTTACGTATTAAATTCTTGCTCCAGTAAGATGTTTCATACATATAGGTCCCTGGTCACGGGGTTTGTAAATAGAGAATGTTTATTTCTTGTAGAGAATAATTTCATGTCTCATATTCTATTTTTTTAAGATTTATTTATTTTTGAGAGAGTATAGGGGGGAGGGGCAGAAGGAGAGAGAATCCCAAGCAGACTCCCTGCTGAGCATAGAGCCTGACACAGAGCTGGATCCCAGGACCTTGAGTTCGCAACCTGAGCTGAAATGAAGAGTTTGATGCTTAACCAGCTGAGCCACCCGGGTGCCCCTCAAATCCTATTTCCTAGTAGATGATTAATGTCAGTTTTGTATGCAAAGTATATATAGTATAAGAATTAAAAACTTATTAAAGTTCTATTTATGATTATCTTACCTTAAGCAATGAGGAAAGGAAAAAAGATGTCAGTTTGTTATGGATTGCCTTTAGCATACTTTTAAAATTACCTTCTTGTTTGAGAAAAGGTAGGTGGAAGGCAGTAATGTTTAGATTTACACATTAGGCATGTTGGGTTTAGAATGTAAATTAGTACTAGTTCTAAAATGCCAGCTTATTATTATAAAAATATTTAGTATACAATATGAATATAAGGTACAAAAAATGTTATTCCCAATTATTTTTAAACTCTGGGCTACAGTCTCATTTTAAACAGGAATTTTCCTCGTGTGTCTACCTTTTTTTTCTAGATGGCTGTCCTAGTTCTCTCTTTCTCTCTAGAACCAGTGTTTTGAAAAAATTGTCTACATATTACTTTCTTCATTTCTGCACTTCCCCTCATCCTCCTTTCAACCTATACTAATTCTGGCTTCTGCCTCCATTATTACACTGATACGGTGCTCACTAAAGTCACCCTGACCTTCGTTTTTCTAAATCCAATGAGCATTTTTAATACTCATTTTACTTTGTTGATCTTACCATCCTTAAAGGAATTTCTAAATCCTGAGCAGTTAAAATGTAAATAAGGAAAATTATTTAGGTTATTATTTTTACAAAGAATCTTGTTGATATGGTCTTCAAAGAAGAGTAATCGGCAAAATGAAACTGGTGATATATCAGCTAGCTCTATATGTCTCCCTAAGATGCTTTCTGATCACTTGACTTAGTATAAAAAGAAATCTGAACAAGTAATCTGAAGGTTCACCTAATCTCTCTCTGACTCTCTACATGAGACTTAAAGTAAGTACTTGATATGATGCCAAGTAATTTTGGATTGTTTCATTTCACATGTTAGAAAACTTTAATCTGAAAAGATATTTAGAAATAATAAACTTACTAAATAGAAAATATAAAGATATTACTGTGTGAATTATGTAATTTAAAAGTCCTGTTGTGCTACTCAACTGAGTCATATTCATAGCTCAGTTTTTTAGAGGAAAGAAGTGGTCTACAGCTGATAGAAGGGCTAGAAACATCCCATATTCTGCTGGAAGAATGTTTCTTTACCTTTTTGCTGTTATACACTTATGGGAGTCAGGCCCTGGTTCAGTTTTAGATTGATAGTAAGGAGCTGCACCACTGGAAGCAGCTTCTTCCCAAAACTTTTTCTCCCTTTCTCACTTGGGTAGGGGTTCTAATCTTATATTCAACTTTTGGTCTCTCTGATGTGGCAACTTGGTTTAACGGAGTATTGCATCTAAAATATCACTGATTCTAGTTCTCTCACCTGCTAAATAACCACAGACCACTTACAACTTTTTGAAGATTTGGTTTACAATGATGTATCTGAGCATTAGAGAGTTATTAAGGTTAGAGAAAATATGAAGCATCTACCACATGATGGTCACTCTCTGTTTTGTTCAAACTAGACCAAAACTCAGATCTTGTTAAGAAGTTTATATGTTAATTCCATATCTGGACCAACATTTTCTTTACTTGGCACAGTTAATTATCTACTTTATTTTCTGTTCATTTAAATGTTTTAAATGGTATTGGAAGATAATCTGTTCACTGTTTGGATTTTAACTATGGAAAGTTATTTAGAGTATTATTTTGGCCAGACATATTACTATTCAGAGTTTACCTTAATATTTTTCTGCAAAATGACTGAATTTAGCATTTTAAAACTCTAGATCAGGGCAATTCTAAGTAGGGTAATTAACTGAAAGGCCTTAATTAGGACAGTGTGGTAAACAGAAATCTGCCATTTCTAGTATAGAAGTGCCTCATCTGTTAAATTACCCATATTCTGAATCTGTGGTGACTTATTTTAATTTGGACTCAATTTATCAGCTAACCTCAGAACAGAGTTATACTCCTTGCTAGGCCTCCTTATTTGGGAGAAATTTGAGGAGTGGGCCTTTTTAATGCATCAGTAAAATGACAGCCTCTCAGGTTCACTTGGGACATAGCTGCCAGTCTGGTTCTTTGAGCTCAGACTCTATTACTGATCATGACTCAGGGTGCTATTTGCTTGTCCCAAATCTTTTTCAAGAGTAAAACAAGAGGAAATTGACTTAATTCGAAACAGGAGAAATTTTGATTAGACACAGCAAAGATGATGAAACACTAGAAATAAGCTGTCAAGGGAGAATATGAAGCCTCTGTCCAGTTAGCATTAGTAATAACTAAATAACCAACTTTCTGAAATAGTTAGAAACCTGCCTAGAGTGGGAGTGGATGATCTCTTAAGATTCTTTTTACCTTTGGGCTTTGATATCCTACTATTCTCAGGATGAGTATATACTATAATAATTTTTAAATTTTTAAAAAAGAGCTAATGAGAATATTTGTAGTTTAAGGCAATTAAAGAAAGCAAATGAATTTGAATAAAAATTTCTTATTATTCCATGCTATATTTATTCAATACAAGCCTTAGGGAAATATGCCTTCTGCAGTAAAGAATTTGTCCCCCAAATTATGGAAATGATACATTAGTGGTGATTTGTTTAATGTATTTGGGCCCAAGCCCTTAGTATGTGTGGTGGCGGTACTTTTTGTACCCTAGGAGAATTATGTTTGGTGATGTCTCTGTGGGCTTATCAGCAAGTTGTCATCTGTCTGACTAGGCCTTCCATGTAGCTTTTGGAGGCAGAGATTGAAGTAGATGCAGAGAGAAGTGGGGAGACAAGGAGAGAGGAGCTTATCTTCTTAGTCTTCTAAGGGGATATATATATCTACATATAGTCTTCTAAGGGGATATATATATCTACATATATATCTGTATATCTTATATACAGATATATATGTATGTATATATGGCAGTTGATCATTATCTATTTTTCAAGCCTGGGGAATCCTGAAGGGAAGAACAGAATCCTTTAATCATAGAGAGCTTCTAAAAACCCAATTAGATTTTTATCCTCAGTACTTCTTCAGCTTTGTATGAAATATTTGATAACCTCATAAATTCTTCCCCAGTTGGTAAATAAATTCCTCCCCTGAGCTTTCTTAGTTGTAAAACATTTAGTACATGTTTATTAAAGATATACTGTGTCAAAACAGTAAGACACTGGGAATAACAAAACACAAAGTCCCTAGAATACAAAAGTTTACATTCTAAACTCTAGAGAACACCAGGATACTGTCATCTAGACATCAACTTACCTTCCAGGAACAGTACTATTATATGGCCCTATCAATAGATGTTATATACTAATGGCACATTGTGTCTATAAGGTATTTATGGGAAAAGGGATGTATCTAGGTTCCCTGGTAAAAGAGTGATGTCTGTCATCTTTCTAACCAGCCACAGGCCCATGTGATTTGATACTAACACAGGTTTGTGTCACTGAGATTGTGAATGGTGGCCTTTTTTTTTTTTTAATTAAGTCTAATTGTGATCATGGGAAGATTGTGTATATTTTAGTAACTTGGAATTATTACCTAGGTTTAATATTTTAAACTTAGAAAACAAGGTGCTATCTTTATTCCTGGATAGTCAAAATTATATTTAATAAGACTGGTATTTTGAAAAGAGATAAACCAAAGTAAGTTCACTATAACCTCTAAGACATCAGCTGGTATAGTCCCCACAAAAATTACCAGGCAAGCCTATGTCCTACAGAAGTGCATTAATATTGCCTGCAAGGGAAAGCACTTTAAAAAGATGTCTTATTAAGAAAAAAAAAAAGACGTGTTATAACATCTTGGAAAGGGAAGTTATAGAGAAACTTTCATAAGATTAGATTAGGGTTAACATTAGAACTCAGATTTTTTCAGGACAGGCTCTCAAAAGCAGGAAATGGGTGGGGATTGGGTAAAATGGATAGATGGCAGTCAGTTTTAATTGGCTTACAGGTTGGACACAGGTACAGAGCAGAGACAAATGAGTTGTTGACAGAAAACTACTTAGGTGTTCTTTCCAGAGCAGGTGGTGTTGGTTCTTGCTTGTTTTATAGTCTTTGTACCAATTTTCATTGCTCAGACTTCTAAGTTAGATTTTTCTCAATTGTATACAATCAAATTGGGTTTAGTGAGATGAATTTGGTTAGCCATCTTCTGGAGTTCCTTTTGATATATAAACCTGAAAGGCAGAAATTTAGGATATTCTTCTAGCTTGTTAAAATATAGACTATATATATATGATATGAATGTGATCATATGTATGTGAATGTATATGTATTCCTTGCTAGTTCTGTGCATGTTGCTTTTTTTTAAATTGACAATAGTTGGATTCAAAAGAACTCAAGCATAGTACGAAAGATAAAAATCATGATTTCTTAAATAAATTTCACTTAGTTCTAACTTTGTGGCCCTATTGGACATGATATTTGAAATGATATTGCACAGATGAGCTTCCTCAGCACTTTAAACAGGGGTTAAAGAGATGATTATATTTGAGATCTGGTTAGAAAATGTCATAGTCATGACTACAGAACAAAACTTGGGATAGTACTGTTGAGAAATAGTACTATCCCATAAAAGTCAACAACTCCGTTATGTGTGTTTAATTATGTGTACATATCTATATCTACTTATCCTGTACCTATCATCAGAATAAATGTTCTCTAAGACATAAAAAGGCATCTTTTTAGCAGCTATTACCTTAACCTTAATGAGCAACTAAATTACTCTGGATCTGCTTTAATTTAGTATGAAGAAGTGTATTAAATAAACCATATTACATTCTCAATTAGGGGCTGTCACATTAAAGGAGAAAGGAAAATCTGTTTTCCATCAGTTATGTTAGAACACAAAGCAGATCTATGTAGCTCTATGTTATCCTATAGTGTGTTAATCAGATACAAGGTGTGACGGAAGCCAGTTACAAAGAGTTTTTCTGATAGTGAACAGGCTCTGATAATAGGCTGGTTAAGGCTTCACAATGTTTCTGTGGTTAAGTAGTAAACAAAATGATGTCGGACTTCAAAAAGGATGGTACATTCCATTTAAAATCAAACCATAAGTCTTTCATGACACTTTAGTTTTTATGGAAACTGAGTGCCTAAGATCATGTCAGGAGCTGAGAAGAAAGTAAAAAAGCATGTGTACTTTTAAATGCAAGTCAAACTCGAGTCTCAAAGCAAGGATATCAGGGTACCCTTTTTGTAAAAAGAAGCATCTCAAAAATGAAGAAAAAACAACTATATTCCTGGAGTATTTCCACAATGGCTTGATAAATTCTTATGATGTATCTTGGCTGTGATTGAGCTGTACCATCCCTGAATTTCCTGACAATGGAGGGAGAGGGTGTTAAGAGAGAAGGAGAAATTTATGGGAGAGGGATTTTAGAGAGAACAGATTTTAACTGGTATATGTTGAGTTTAGTAAATTTTTGATACTGGATATTCATTTTGGAGTTGCTATTTAATTTTTTAAAATAAACTCCTCAGACAATATTCTTCAATTATGGAGGATAATTGTTTCAACAGTTTTATGAAATAATGGTATTAATCATAGATTTTTGTTTATAGAATGTTAGAACTTCAGTAAATCTTAGATTTGTTTCATTTTAGAAAGGAAGAATCTGAGACCAAAAGATATTAAAATACCTGTAGAAGTTTGCTTACTTCTATTAATATCAGAGCTAGACACAGAACTCAAGCCTCCTAACTCCAAATTTAAGGTTCTTTGAATTATACCTTACCATAATATCATTAATACCTATAAATTCAGACTCTGAGATACAACAGAACTGCCTCTGCCATGGCTGATAAAGTATGCTCTTTGAGGATAAATACAGGAGATTGTTGAAGCTATGTCTTCTGGAGTGCTGATCCGTTGGAGCATGACAAACCTTTTAGTGGTCTTCACTAAAATGGAAGAGAAAGGAAAAAAAGAAAAAAGTGGGAGAAGGTCAACGGAAAGGAGCACACATAGGGAGAGACCAGGGCTGGGGAAGAGTTGCAGATGTTAAAATTATTAACATGTTTTATATTGGGAGAGTAGATCTTCATTTTGAGATTAGCTCTCTTAACATTTTTAGTATTAAAATAGTCTTTCTTTTCTAAGACAGTAAATAGTAGGTGGCAGTTGATTCAATTTAACATCAGTTCCCAAAATTTGTCTTTGAAACTTTCCCAAAATCTAAAACTCTTAGGACTACTATCCTAGCCCTTCAGTTTAACACTGAATAGACTCTCAACAGCCATAAGCTAAAATATTTGATTTTCAAAAACAAAAGATCAAAAGCCAGCATTGCATAGTGAACCAGTACTATCTCATTTGATTTTCGCTAATGTTCTCTATTAAGGAAAAGGAGAAGCCAATTATTTAAACCAGTATTGTATTCCTCATAACATGCTTCATTCCAAAATGCTGTATTTGGGAAACATTCATATACTTAAAGCTGTATTATCACAAGTTAGAGCAAACTTTTATGGCACAAGTACAATATATTAAAAATGTTTCATACTTAGGTTCTAAATTTTAAAAATATGTATCTTAAAATATTTTCTAAAGTTAGCATTTGCTATTAGAATTAAGAAAGTCATTGCAAACTAATAGGATATATACAATACTTATTATTATTCTAGCTAGGTAAAGGTATAGATATTTTTTTCTATAATTTTCAGCTTTCAATACTGAAATAGTTTTATGATTATAAATATATAAATATTTTCAAAAAGTCACATTATATATAACTGCTTGAAACTTTAAGGCTTTGATACTGGTTGGTCAAGGTTTTTAGCCATTTTCTTCGCTATGATTTATAACAAAAAACCACACATACTTATTAAATCATTCTTCATAAGATTACCTCTCATGAAAACTCCTCTTGTCATTGTAGTAGATTCATTATAGTAGGAATCTGTAATCTTTATATCATCTGCAAAACATAATTTTTTATATCCTAAATGATCACACAGTTTGATATAGAATAACATATTTTGTCTACTATTTTCTGAGGAAGAAACTGTTGTTTTTTGAAGAGCTAAGCAAACAGTCATAGTGTTTTCATTGTTATCCTGTAAACAGTAATGCACACATTAATCATTATGCTAGTCATAGAAAAACCTATCGTTTTATAGTACAAAAACTTAAAAATTAGAATAAAATTATTTTTAGTAAAATGACATTACAGTCTGCCATCATTGTTACTATTATTTTTGGACTTACAATGTTAAGATTTGCCTTGGTTCTATAAGTTTACTTGGTTATAAACTGATAAAAAAATGTGGTAAAAACCTTAAAGGAATTCAGGTTGCATAAAGGTAGTCTAATTACATTTAGTTCTAGGTCTGTGTTAACTCACTGCTTTGGAAAATCAGCTTCCCTAAGATACTCACAAAACAAGCTTTAGTGTCAAAAGTTAGTGATGGATGTTCATGGATATTTTTGGTTTGTGTGTTTGGGCTTCTGTCAAATGGATAGTAGTCTGGATAGAGAGTCTCTTTTTAAAAACTAAGCCTTGTGTGTTTAGGTTCATTAATAACATTGCTGTAAGCTTGAAGGGTGATAAGAAGGCTTAAGTTTGAAGGGTATCTGTGAAGAAAATAGCAACTTCGTTACACATTTCTACATTTATCACTGTACTTTTATTATTAGAATAGTGAAAACTTATGAGAAGCATGTAAGATAGTAATGCCTAGAACAAGCATGATTTTTTTTCCTTGTGCAGAGCATTACCTACTCAGCTAAATACATTTTATGGCTATGTAATTTAAGGATTTACTTTTTAAATACTTTTTTAATAATAAATTTATTTTTTATTGGTGTTCAATTTGCCAACACACAGAATAACACCCAGTGCTTAAATACTTTTAAGGTTTTATTTATTTAAGAGCATATCAGCGTACCCCTGTACAAGCAGGGAGGGTGCAGAGAGGTAGAGAAAGGGAAAGAGAGAGAATCCCAAGCAGACTCTGCACACAGAGCACTAGCCAATCATGGGGACTTGGTCTCACAACTCTGAGACTATAACCTGAGCTGAAAGGAAGAAGTCGGATGCTTAACTGACTGAGCCACCCAGGCACCCCGATTTACTTTTAATATTATACCTATTTCTGTAACATTTCACAGATATTAGTAAGCAGCAAGTTTTACTGTCAGTGGAGTAGCAAACCCAATATTTTGTATGTTTTGAACACTTGACTGGGGTTTATCTCTTGTCTTTACCCTAGGAATCCATACACTTGAACCTAAATTATAATAATCAAGTCATATGTCTATCACCTTTCTTGAATACTTCTTCATTCAGATAATCAGATTTAAAATTTTTCTGTCAAAATTAAAAAGTTCATTTCATACCTCTTTCCAAGTGAAATAAGCTAGTATTCACAAAAGAAACAAATACCTATCAAATTAGTTCTAGCATTTAATGTAGATTTAATAGGATTTCTGGTAATATGAGGCATATTCTGGGAGTTTTGGTGACCTGTGACTAACTTTATCTTTTAGGAAAAAAGCCAATTATTATGGAGAATTTCTTGCCCCAAATGCCAATTTACTTCTTGTTTATGCATTAATTTTTTATCTTAATGTATAAGTTCATCCATTTCTTCTATAAGTGTATATGATCATTCTTAAATCATCTAGCCACTTCTAATATAACGTAATATATTTGTGCAGCCAGCTTTGCAGCTAACACACATACTGTGCCATATATGGAACCAAAAAGTATACCTGCAAAATCATGAATTTTGAAGAGGTTCAAAATTATATTTAGCATTTGGGCTAAATTATTTTAAAGCTAATCACAGTGCTCATATTGCATTATTAGCATCACTTAGTATTACATCTAGTTTGGGAAACCCAAAGTGAACCACTAAAATCTATAGTCAGTGAAACTACTTGTAACAACATCTCTGCTACTATTTTTTTAACTCCTCTTTCCCTATACCCTCCCATGTGTGGCCAGGTTAGAGAGAACATGATTGAGAATACCATGTGTTATAAAATAAACTTACCATACCAGAAGCTACTTTCTCTCATATCACTGCTCTGTCAACAATTCAACACATTTGTAGACCCTTAGAGCTGAAAGTTGACCCTGGAGTTCATTTATTATATTCTCATTACTAAAGAATCCATTCTATAGTGACTCTGACAATACTCTTTTATCCTCTGTTTAATTGCCTTTTCCACATTGCTAGCCCAAGGTTTACAATGCTATAATAGCCACAACTAGCTGTGTATACTTAGGTTAGTTCAGTGTTCTGGGCCTCGTTTTCTCATTTATAAAATGACAATAATTATAGTATTAATTCAGAGAGCTGTCACTTCAGTTAATTAATAGTAATGGCTAACATTAAGTGTTTTCAATATAGATTTTCTAAATGCTTTATATGTATTATCTCATTTTATCAAAACAACTTATATATAATCAATAAATGAATGAATAAATTATGGTCATATCTACTCACTGTAAGCATACCAATAAGATGGCATTTAGATTTAGCATTTATTTATATCTAAATTGTCAATTTCAAATATAGATTAAAATTGTAGATGTAAAATGGGATGGAAAAAAAAACCCTCCTTCGGGGCACCTGGGTGGGTCAGTTGGTTAAGCATCCAACTCTTGATTCCAGCTAGGGGTAGTGATCTCATTGGTCCTCATCTCGGGGGCCTTGGGCTCAGAGTGCCTGGCAGTGGGGGGGGGGGTAGCCTGCTTGAAAATTCTCTCCCTCCACTCTCACTGGTGTGTACTCTCTCTCTTTCTAAAATAAATAAATCTCTTTAAAAACTACTTCAGTGATTTAAATATTGAAATTGTAATAGTTGGATTAGTAAATGTTTGTTATTTTTAAAGTAAAATGCAATGTTTGTAACCGATCTTTTATGCAATTAAATTTTAAATCATAGAACTAATCAGAATGTTAAAATTTAACTATTTGAAAAAAGAAAACTTAATTTGGTGGCAAAACTGCCATTAGCAGTATCATCGCCAAAATACTTTCTACTTACCTCCTCAGTCAAGAAGGGGCATCTATTATTTCAAAGATGTCCAGTATAGAACACACAGTCTGACAGCTGCTGCTGTTGAGAGATTTATTGATGATGTAAAACTTTTAAAATTTAACGGGTAAAATTTTAACAAAATAATAATAGTTACATTCTTATAAAATTTTAGATTTATTCTTACATCCCAGAAATTCCTCCTGTGATGACAATTTTTTACTTTGAGCCTCAGCTTTGGATGAAAATTGATCAGTATTTAACTAAAATGTATATTCTGTCCACCTGTTAATTATCATGATCATCTTGACTATTGGAAGACAGTACTATTGGCTGGCACCTTGCCAACTCCTTTTTAGATAACTATAAACAAAAATATTAAAGATATAATGGGAATTTAAAACTAAGACCCTAAAAAAAAAAAAAACTAAGATCCTAGAGTTAGAATGACAAGAAAGATCTTGAATCTTTTTTTAATCTATGTTATCAGTGGTACTGTCCATTAATTGTTAAGTGAATACACCAGTCAGAAGTAACCACAATTTGTGGCAGAAGTTGAGAGCTAGATAGGTTCAGCTGTAGCTAAGAGTAATTTGCTGATAAGTCCTTCACAAATGTTCACCAAGGGCATTCTCTGTGAACAGATATTATAGATAAGCAGCCAAGAAGTCAGTCTTGCTCCTCAGGAGTTCATGATTAGAGGAAGAAATAGATATTTAAAGAAGTAATTATGACTAAATAAGATAATGTTATTTTGTTCTTTTAGATTTTAATATGAAATTAAATTCTAAACAAATAGAATTAATTGTTCTATTTAATAATATTAATAACAAATAGAATTAATTTAATTTAATGTAAAATTAAATTCTATTTGTTTTCCATGGTAAACTATTTCAGTACTTAGGAGACATACCTTTTTTTCCTATTGAAAAGTGTTGGGCAGCCCCGGTGGCGCAGCAGTTTAGCGCCGCCTGCAGCCCAGGGCGTAAACCTGGAGACTGGGGATGGAGTCCCACATCAGGCTCCCTGCATGGGGCCTGCTTCTCCCTCTGCCTGTGTCTCTGCCTCTCTCTCTCTCTCTCTCTCTCTCTCTCTCTCTGTCTCTCATGAATAAATAAAACATAAAATCTTTTTTAAAAAAATGAAAAGTGTTAATCTTAAAAAAAGATGTAGTGAAAGATGTCATATTAATGCTTAACCACCTATCATTAGTGTCACAAACAACTATAGCCACAAATTTGAGAGCTGAAGTCTGATTGCTTACCTAAATTCTAGTAATAGATTCTTATGAAGTTCAAACTTTCCAGTCTTTGCCATTAGCAATTAATTAGTAATTCAAACAGGTGTCTTTAATATATGTATTTAATTGGCTGTATTGATTATTATATAAAATAATTCTGAACAGATATTTTTAATGTTCCCACTGACCCAAAGAACCTCCAAATTAGTACTATTATCTGAGGTCCAAATGAGTTCCTTTATAAGCTTACATAATAATACTTAACTATTTGTTTTCAATAGGAATATGATGAAGAATGGGCTAAGAAAATTCAGAGTGAAAAATTTCGCTGGCATAACTCTCAGTGGCTAGAGATGGTAGAGAGCCGTCAGATGGATGAGAGCGAGCAGTTCTTGTATGGTGATGACCGAATTGAGCCATACATCCATGAAGGAGATATTCTTGAAAGACCTGACCTTTTCTATAACTCAGGTAAGATGATAACCAAAGCAAAATTAAACAGTTTGTGTGCTATAGAGATTTGGGTTGACAAACCTTGCTCATTCCCAAGCTTTGGAATTTATATTCATTCATTCATTCATTTATTTATTTATTTATTTATTTATTTATTTATTATATTTATAATATATATATTTATATACTACTTTCTTGTAGTATATAAATGGACTTCTGCAAATGATTTCAGAAGTACTATCCATACACACCATGCAAACCTATTAACTCACCATTTTTTTCCAAGTCAGTCTTTGATGTGATCTCCATAAAAAAGGTTGTACCCAGGAAAATTAATTACTCTTAGTTTATTACTTTCTAGAATGTGTAACTTAAAAAAAATCCTCAAGGTTTCTAGACTTCTCTTTGAAAATATAATACTCATTTTTCATCATTCTAGATTTATATAAATATATAAATAACTTTTGTTTTCCAATGTATTTCATTTTGCCATGGTTTTGCTCTAATTTTGAACCAGTAAACTGTACTTGGTTGGGAAGATTTAGGCACTTTACAGCAATAGTTTTTTCCTTCCAACTCTGCTAGTGTTTTCAGTGTAAAATTTAATTTTTACATTAATCATACATATATTATAACTTTGTTGATTCTGCCATACTTCCTTTTTCCAAGGATGAGTTTGGCACAAAGATTGGTAAGTTTCTGCATATTCTGGCTTTTAAAGTGTTGTACTGTTGCCAATATTAATATTACTTCATTGAACTCATTTAGGTGAGGAGAGAAAGAAAAGAATTCCTAATTAAGGTCTGTAGCAAGTTGGATATAAAAAGTATTAAGATATTATGTCTGAATTAATGGCTTACTTTTTCCCCCTACTATGTATTCATTCACACTTTGTTTTTATAATTTTGTTTTGTGCACATTGCCCATAAACTGTCTTATTTTTATTTTTGGTATAGATACTAGAATCTTGGAAAACTGATACTTTAAAAATTAAATGGATTTCTTCCTAACTGAACTTTACAGTAGTTATGAAATACTGCCTTGTGTTTCAAACCAGATGGAGTATCATTAATTTCAGCCAACCAGAATGTCTTAGTTCAGTAATGGCAAGCAGCTGTTCCTTACATATTCAGATATTCATGAAGTAAAGTGATGCAAAATATATATGATACGATTTTTTTTGTTAACCGGAATCAAAATTCTGTGGAATCAGGTTTCTTGCTTTGAAGATTGATAGCTACTTTTCAGTGTGAATCAATCACTAGTTTCCAAAACTGAATAAAACTTTTAACCACCTCAGTGTTCAACTTTGTTGTTTTAATATGATTAGAACTTCAGAATAAATTTCTAAAAAATGATACCACGTTCCCAAAATTAATCCACTTAAATTAACCTCTTAAAATGAAAATCATAAACATTTTTCTGAGATATTTTATAATTAAAATGTACAACATATGCTTTTTTGAGATATAGGAATTATATATATATTTTTATATCAAAATTTAGAAGCAGCCACAGCTGATGAACAAATAAATAAATAATTTTAAGTATTTGGGAAGTGGAATATTAGGTATCCTCATAGTTGTTTTGTTTAATTCCTGTAGTCTGATGTTATAGTAGACATTTGACAGTGGAGGTTACATTGCTGCTATGAGTTTAATAAAGATAAAGGCCTCATATCAAGCCATCTGTATAATTTTAGTTGATTAATTATTTTACCTAGTTTGTTTTGCATGAATTGTTCAGCTTGTGGTATTGTGGGATCTCTTAATATGTGTCATGGAAATCAGATAATATGTCTTTCATTGTGTGCAGTTGTGTCTTCAGAAACACAAGATAGATTTGTAAAACTGCAGATACATTTGAACACTTGAGCCATCTTATTTAAGTCCCTGGTTCCCCTTTAGGCTGCTGTTTTTATCAGAGATAAAAACCTTAGTAGCTTTTCAGCCATAGAGGTTAAGCTAAAGGGTCTGTGATTCCCTGGGTCTTATCTTTTACTTTAAAATAAAATAAGACAAAATCAGAGAGGGAGACAAACCATAAGAGACTCTGAATCATAGGAAACAAACTGAGAGTCACTAGAGGGGAAAAGGTGGGGGATGTGGTAACTGAGTGATGGACATTAAGGAGAACACATGATGTAATGAGCACTGGGTGTTATATAAGACTAATGAATCACTGACCTCTACCTCTGAAACAAATAATGCATTATATGTTCATAGAATTTAAAATAAAAAATAGAGCAGCCTGGGTGGCTCAGCGGTTTAGTGCCGCCTTCAGCCCAGGGCGTGATCCTGAAGACCTAGGATCGAGTCCCACGTCAGGCTCTCTGCATGGAGCCTGCTTCTTCTGCCTGTGTCTTTGCCTCTTTCTCTCTCTCTCTCTCTCTCTCTGTCTCTCTCTCGCTGTGTGTGTGGGTGTGTGTGTCTCTCATGAATAAATAAAATCTTTAAAAAATAAAAAATAAAAAAATAAGAGTAAAAAAAGGAAATAGCATTTGCTGCTTCCTAGTCATTAATATTGCCCTCTATATTTTCAAACTGTTAAATATGTCAGAATGTATGTTTCCCTCTTGCTTTTATTTTTAAAAAGGATCTTAAAAAATAAATAAATAAATAAATAAATAAATAAATAAAATAAAAATAAAAAAAATAAAAAAAAATAAAAAAAAAGGATCTTAGTATTGTCATCTGAAAATAGGAAGCTAGCATCCTTTTTCCTTAGAGTCTAAAGTTATTGTGATTGTAGTCACTGAGTAATTTACTCTTCCATCATAAAAATGATCATATTTGCTTTAAGCACGTTATCCATAAAGGAAGTATAATTATATAATTAAATGACTTTTTACTTTTTTGTTGTTTGTTCACCAACTTGCTGAATCTTATTCTTAGCATTTAATATGTGAATATATATTTCTGGAATATAAAGCTTACAATGCTTTGTTTCTGTCTCAATTATTATAAAATCATAGTTTTCATTTACTTATATGTTTCTGTGATATCTCTTACTAGCTATAACCCAATGAATTATAATTTTTCTATTTTAGTAATTTGTTTTTCTCATTTTCTTCATTATCAATATCTTTTTTCTCCCATACAGTCACAGCCTTACTTTTGGCTAGTTCACTAAAGAGCCCAATATTATATTTTCATTTGACTTTAAAAAATAAAGTTTATTTCAGTAACAATACATAAGAAGGTACTGAGTTCTTTTTTTTTTACATTTATTCATCATATCTATAAACCAGTTTTTGGCAACTGACTTGCAAAAATCAGAAGGTTGATAAATTACCTGTGCTAACAATAAATTTGCTTTGATTTCATCCTTGTTTCAGAACATACCCCATTTTACTTATAGCCATATTTATCTTCATTACTGGGAGCACCTCAAAAAGGTGTATTGTATAACTGTGGTTTAAAAGGTTTCATATAATTTAATAACCTAAATGTTTATAATGCTCCACAGTTTAAAAAGTGCTCTGGTATATATCATCTCTGTCTTCTGTTTGTTCTCTGGTAGTTTAAATGTTCCATAAATTTTTTGGTTCCTTGTTGCTATCTTTGAATCAAGGTTAGAGTAGGAGCTTTAGGACACTCTTAGATTTATCTGGACTTGATTGTCAAGAATATACAATTCCTTTTTATTACTTCTATAAAAGAATTAATTTTGGATGCAGAATGCTAAAAAACAGATAATTCCAAAAAAGTTGAGGTGTTTGAGTTGAGGATTTTGGTTATTGTATAATTTAATTTTTATTCTTCATTCTAGTAAAGAAAGATTGCCCATATAGCAGAGCTGCCTAAATTTTGTCAAGACATTTTAAAGGACACAGTAGAGGCCATAGCTTACTGAATGGAATGGCTGTGCTCTCCAATTATTAAAAATTTCAGAAGTATAAATGTCCAACTTACATAATGTCTGATTTATTATATTATTCTAATTGTATTCTAGATTTATAAAATTGCTGACTGAAATTTTAAACTCAGACATTTTTAATTTGATATCTATTTAATGAGCTCCTAGTTTGTAGTTCCTTGTATTCCTTTTGAAGACAGTGGGAGCTCCAGATCAAAATGAGGGTCTTGAAAAATTGACAATTTTTCGTTTAATTTCTTCTTAATCTGGCTTACTTCATTAGGTCATGTTTCATGTATAAACTTTTAAAATATAATTCAGGTATCGTTTTATTTGGTTATATTTATTTTCTGAGTGTTAGAATCTTTGTTCTACTGGCATGCTGAATATCTTCATATTCACTTTCAAAGTGTGATAAATATTTTATTTTGGCATTGTACTTAGTTGTGTGCCACTGATATTGGCAGATTTCTTAAACCTTGATCTTCAATTATTTGGTTTTCATTTAACAGAGGAACTTAATTAATTTCTGTGGTCTTAACCTTGTTAATTTTAGCCAAACTCCTAATATGTGTAAAATATATTCTAAGTGCTTAGCTCTCAATCTATTGGGTCTTGGTTTTTTCCATAATTTCATTTTTTGTAGCTTTTTTGGATTTAACTGGTCTTTTGATTTATTAACTTTTCAAGGACATGGATAATGGACTATTAAATACTTTTACCTCTTAAATATTTAAAATTCACTAAAGTAACAAAGACATTCGTTAGCAATTCAACAATTATATAATAATGCAAATCTTTAGTAGATGACGTGTAACAAATAAGTGGTACAGGAGTCATATGGAAAGACAAATCACCTACTTACTTACCAACACTTATTACTTAACATTACCATTCACTTGATTTGTAATAACTGTACTCCTCAAATAGATTTTGTCATTTAATTGCTGCCTGTCTTTCAAGACTCAAACCAGTTACACCTCTGCCTCATTCCTCCCCAGTTAGATTTTTCTAACCCCTACAAAACACAGTATCACTTTATACCCTCCTCTGCCTCCAACACTCATTCAGTACATGCATTCATTCCTGTTGTAGAACGTTTATTAATGAAGTGTATTATTTAATTGCATCCTAAGTGTCTTATATTTCACTTAATCTAAAATTCTTGAAAACAGAAACAACTTTTTGTATTTCCCACAGAACCTAGCAAAGTATTATTATGCAAACAGTAGGTCTAAAATGGTTATCTGGTGACTAAATAATCTGCTTACCTTGTGCCAACTTTATAAACAATGTTGTGAGTATGACCTAGCCAACATTTATCTATAGATCACTTAACAACCCAGAACACTTTTCAGAAAAGGAAACTTAGGCCTGAGAGCTTTCTAAATAATTACTACAAAAGCCATAGACTGAAATACATTTCTTCCAATGCATAGGTTAGCCCTGAAGCCATCACTTAGAGCTTTTTCCCTAGAATTCTTTCCTTATTCATAACTTATTCATAATTCTATCAGTAATAGGCTATCTGGTTTCTTAGAATAAATAAGAAAGTAGTATCATTCTAAAATCAGCAGGAATTAATAATAAAGACTTAGATAATGGAAAAGGAGCACTCTATAAACAAAGAAAAAGAACTGGAAAGCATAGTGGTGTAGAGCCAATTAGCATAGGCAGTCAAATGTAGCTAATAGCCTGGGGCACAATTATACAGTAATGGATATTAAAGATTAAATTATCAAGAAGTAATATAAAATAAGTTCAATGTATTTTCTAAAAACACAGAGAATGTAAAATATATTTACAAATATTGCTAACCCAAGTTTGTGTGTGTTTTTTAAGGTTGGCACTGAAAGTGTCAGGCATTGCTTATTTAGAAATTTACTTACTTGAAATCTCTAATTTCTTAATTATACTACACAAATGAAGCTGTCTGGGTATAAAATGTTGCTCTTTACTGATTCCATGCTGTTTAATGTTTCCTTACTCATTCTGTTTCCTTAGCCTGGACCATCCTGACTATCCCACATTACCTCACCTCACCCCTTTTTTTGTTTTTTACACAAGGCTATACATCCCTTGAAGGCAGAGATTGTCTTGTCTCTGTGTTAGTGTATTACCACCACATAGTAGCTGTTCAATAAATGTTCAGTTCTTTTGCTTCATCATTGTGAATACTTATGTATGGTCTTCTATATTACCAGAGAGAGTAGCATGTCATGCTAACATTTCTCTTTCCAGATTAAATAGATAATTTTCTATTGTGTTGCTTGATAGAATAGTTTCCTTTTTATTCCCTACCAGTATGTTTCACTAGTTACCAATTTTCCTTCTTTCTAGATGGATTAATTGCCTCTGAAGGAGCTATAAGTCCAGATTTCTTCAATGATTATCACCTTCAAAATGGAGATATAGTTGGGCAGCATTCATTTCCTGGCAGGTAAATAATAGTCTTTCAAGAAAAATCTAATATATTGATGTTTCCCTTGTTTTCGAAAAACTAGAATTCTTTTCACTCCCCATTTCTCTATTTTCATTAAAGAGGAAAAAAAGCCCTCAATATTTTCAAGAACATGCAAGTTTGATTTTAAATTAACCTATGAAGTCACATTTTTCTATATTAAAAAAAATGGAGATCGCAGATCTGAAAAAAAAAATGCTTCATTGTTTGAAAAATACAGGCTGTCCATTGAAGTAGACAGTACTTTTGCCAAATTAATGAACTCAGATTGTTTCCTGAGTGCTTTCTAAAGCTAGTAAAATATAAGAACACAGTACATGCATTTTAATAAGTATTCAGCATCACTATTTTAAAAAGTCTTATGACAGTTCTCAATAGCTCTTATGTGCCTATAAAAATAGAAAATAAATGATAATGTCTATTGATGCCATGGATGTGGTGGAAATATAAATGGTTACTATCTTTTTTGGAAAACAACTAAAAATATCAATTAAAAAATCTGTATACAAAAAAAAAGTTGATACTTTGGTTAAATTAAAGACTATTTATCCTTCCCTGAATGGCATTCAAATAAAATGTTTAAAGAAAAAAAATATGGCATGCCAGCATTGTTCTACAATTATAATAAAGTTTCTCCCAGCAGATTTCCCGCTTCATTACTGGTGGCATAGATTTTTAAAATTTTATCAGAAAGTATGCACAATATTTCCCCCTTCATATCATTCTTAGAGGTCAATATTTTAATTTAGTCTGACTGTTGAAATTTTGCATTACACTCATTTAATATATAGGTGGAGTCTTATCTGCCCCCAAGACTTTTTTTTTAATTGTTCATTTAATATCCTCTTCTAAAATTTCTTCTACTTTTCATTAATATAAATTATTTTCTCTTTGAAGGGTGTATTAATGTATTTTTTGCATGAAAGAATGCAGTTGTGACCAATATGTTGTAATTCTTAAATGGTCACTTATAATAAGCCATTTTAATCCAATAATTATTGCAACCAATATTAACAACCTATCATATATAATCTATTTTATGAACATTCATCATTTATTTTAACCTGCACAGCAATATTTTAAAGCAAGTATTATTATGGCCATTTTACAAATGAAGAAATAAAGGCTCTAATAATTTAAGTTTAAATAACCAACTCACATAAATAGGGTGGTAGAGAAAAAAATTTGAACTCCAAAGCGCAGGTTCTTTCTAGTATAACATGATACCTAATTTGGAAGGAGACATGGTATACCATCATGAGTTTTAGTGGTTTTTTTGTCTTTTTTTTTTTTTTTACCACAACTCACATTAAGAAATACATTT
Source organism: Nyctereutes procyonoides (assembly GCF_905146905.1). Taxonomy (NCBI): domain Eukaryota; kingdom Metazoa; phylum Chordata; class Mammalia; order Carnivora; family Canidae; genus Nyctereutes; species Nyctereutes procyonoides. Next base: position 1,506,538 of record NW_026575044.1, read on the forward strand.
CATATTGCAACCTAGTGCACACACCCAGATATGATTATATATTTGTTAATACATATATACCTATACATATAAGTAAAACAAAAAAAGTGTACATGGTAATTAATCTTACTCCTTGCAATGCACAATTATATATTGTTTTAACCTATTCCATTTCATTTTTGAAGTACAGATTGCAACCTTCTATGTGATTTCACAATTCATTGATATTTGTGACCCAAAGTTTAAAAACATGTTGAAAACTTAGGAGTATTATATGAAATGCAGTATAACCTTATATATAGTTCAGTGTTCTGTAAGCAGACTTTAAATAAATAATAACACTTCAGAAATAGTTTCATTGGTATACTGGATTGTCATGGTAAGAAATTCCTTGCCTTAGGACATAAAAGTTAAACATGGTTAAATATCAGAAAGCATATGGCTTTTGATTGCTTCTGATGTTTTTGTCTATATTAGCTGTAATTATGTAAATATAGGATCTGTTTAATCATTGTAACTACTATATTCCATCATATGACAATTCACTGTAAAAATGTTTTCTGAAATAAAATTGGTAAAGGAAGAAGTGATTTGGATGTATAATCCTGATTACTTATATGAAGATTTTTGCTGATATCATTATAAGATTAATTATTGTGCCATTTATGTTTCACTATGAACAACAACATTATTTTGGTATCTCCTGCAGATATTTACTGATCTAAAAGTAGACTGATACTAATATCAGTCTTATTTCTGATTATAATACTTATTACTGATTATATAATAATGCATTATTTTTTTCATAAAGAGTTGCTTTCATTTTTTATATAATTTTATAATTAAGAACCTGAACACTTTCATTAAAATTGATTATTCAAAACAGTGAACATATGAGCTTAAGTCAGCAAAATCTCTCAATTCTGGTTTTCAAAAATGGTCATTTTATAAACAATAGAAATGTTTTAAGAGATGGTGGTGCCCAATGAATAAATTATATACTGTGTCCAAAGATTTCAGGATTTTATTCCTCAGCTCTATTAATAACTTTTTTTAAAAAGTCATTTTTTATAAAATGACTTTGGGAAATCTTACCTTTGTACTGTCAGTTCCTTCTTAAGGGTAAAAATATTTCAGTAGCTTCTTCTACATCATAAAAGACACATCACAGTAATGGTAGCTTAAAAGATTAGCTAATAAAACGTACTAGACTATTTTTTCAAATCAAAGGAGTGAAATACTTATTATAATCACTTTGATTTGAGAATTGTTTGACCTGTAAAAAGAACTTCCCCTGAGAAAGCTAAGTCTTTCATCTCTTGTCTTTTGTAATTTTTCAGGCCTTAAATCACATAACTATATCATTTTCTCTTTTTATTTCCAGAAGAAATAATTTACAATGAACTTCCTCAGCATTTTTGTAGGTAATAGATCAAATAAAAAAGGACTCAAAATTGTATCAGCAAAGATACAGAGAAGGTATACAGCATAGCCAAATCCTCATCTTTGCTTTTTGCTACATTTTGTTTTATTAACCTACTCTGTCATCATTTACTCTTTTATTCAGTCATTTTTGCTTGATTAGGATTCTTTTTTAATAGGATTTCTGTGCTCTTCTTTGATAGTAACAAACCAGACCTTAACTCTGGCTTACTTCTTAATTCTGCAAAGATTTAAGCATTTTAAATTGCTATATAATTATTCACATATTTATCATGATTATTTTGCTGCATAATGTCCCAGATGTGAAATTTTAAACTAATGGCTACCTTTTGGCTTCTGATATCCAGTAGGTAAATTTAAAGCCTATTAGATCAAATAACATTAACTTAAAATACTACTTTTGAAACTTTTTACTTTAACAAAATAGGAATATTTTTTGAGAAATGTGAACAGAGGGTATTGGACTCTTATTCTTTATCTCCACTGGAAAGACGAGAATATGCAGCCTCAATGGGCAACATGAAGAATTTGAGTTAACTCTGAAATATGAAAGTATAATGTCTTGATTGAATTCTGAATATGGAAAAAGTTGTTCTTTAAATACTTGTAAAAAGAGGAAATGTCACCTATTTTGAGGGGTTTTTTTTCTTTAAATCAGGGAAATTGTCCAGATGACTTACAATTTTTTCCCTGTTCTTTATCATATGTTTTTGATAAATAAGCACCATCAAGTTATCTGGAAGAAGAATTTTATTAAATTAATGTATAAAATGTGAATTTTTATCTTTGCCATTGTTTTTAATGATTCGAGAACATGAAATGGTATGACAGTGCCAAATGGCATACACTTCAGGCAGTACTCACAACTTCTCAGTCCTTGTGTTTTTGTTTTTGTTTTTAACATATTAGTTTTAGTGGGTTCAGGTAAAGTAGATGATCCCAAGTTCCTGAAAGGTAAGGAATAAATTTCTCATTTGTGTGATAAGAGGGTTTTTTCTTAATTGTTCAAAGAAAAAAATCTTCACTGTATTCCTAAAATGACAAAGTTTAGAAATAGGACAAATCTGTTAAAATGAGGACACTAAGCCAGATTTAAAGAATTGTTTAAACCATTTAAATTGGTATTTTTCTTAAAATCCAGGTCAGGGGATCCTTCTTAATCTGAATGCCTGCATTTTTGTAATATAGCAAGGCAGTTTAATTGGAAACAGCGAAAATTGTTAAACTCCTCTATCCTATTCTGCAGGAGAGACTGAATGTTTGATAAAATAGATACTGGCAGTTGGACAGCAAATCCTGGGTTTTAGACATGTGTCACTATCAGTTTGAACCTCTTGGCGCCAGAATTTCCCAACATTTAGAGGTGATGCAAAATACATTAGGGCTCCAAGGCATTAGCTATAGAGTTGCCAGCCCCAGAGGGTTAGATGTAAATCTTCCCCCACCCAAAAAAATTTGAACTGGTGTTAGAAAGTAAAGTGGAACTTGCTATTGAAGCTAATTAAAAATAATAGGAGTAGGACTAGCTTTTTTTCCCCTTATATACAATATATCCGTACCATATTTTTGGACCGTTTTTTTATTATAACTCTTACTTTTCAAGACTAACAAGAACCTCATGTTGAGTATTTTTAAACTGCTTCCAGCTTTTACAAATCAGTTTTTGTTGCAGTAAAAATGGTCCATTTTTCTTTTATAGGAATCCAATTTTCATAAACTGGAAAAAAAATTGCAGAGACTGCTTAGGTTTCCTTGGGGCTTTGAAAACTATTTTTTCGGAGGGCCTGGAGTTTTTTGTGGTTGGCACAGTGATGTCATTGACTGACCATTTCACTGCAGTCAAAGATGAATTAGATGTGTGCATTATCTGAGCCATCTGATTCTTACACTTTCATTTTCTGTGTGTTTTAGATAGCCTGCCTCTTTTTTTCCCTTTCTGATAATACTTAGGCATTAATTGTTCTGTCCATTATATGTATTACATACATACACACTTTTTATTCCATTCTAATTTTTTTTCAAACATTAAATCACAGTTGAAATGGTAGTTGCACTTTTAAAAATCATCCCAAATAGAACAAATTATTTTCTTAATACATAAAAAATAATCTTTTACCCAAATTTTTAAATGTATAATTTTTCCTAAGACAAAGACTCTACATGTCAAAATTAGACTTATTTCTTTAGCTTTCAGGCCACTTTAATTATACTCAACTACTTAGTTTTTTCACTTGAAAAAAAGTAACCTCAACATTACATATTCTTAGTCTAAATGCCATTGTGTAGTGTTTATAGAACTACATGTTATTTTTAGAACTATATGAGATTATTTCAAAGCAGTTATTCAAAAGAAATCAAATTACTGTCTTTATTTGGCTAGTCAAGAAGTTCTTTTATATTGAGAGGAACGTAAATATGCCATAAAATACCTTCTTTTTGATAAGTCCTATATCAATTTTAATTGATAACCCAAACTCTTCTATTCTAAAAAAGTTTAATGACCTTCATTAATGAGTAAGTAGTATAGAAATTATATAGAAGGATCAAAAGAAAAGCAAAAGAACCTCCTAGAAATAATTCTTTTGATAGATATTGAGACCAGCCATTTGTTCAGCAGCATTTTAAGATCTAAATGAATTGGTATACATTTATGAAATCTTTTAAAAGATAATAATTAACTAAAATACCGCTTTATTTAGTGTTATTAAATTTTTATCAAAAATTATTATAGCTTATTATTTACTAATTTCCTATTGATTTTTCTCAGAGAACATTCATTAGAAGCCTTTAAAAAAAAAAAAAAAACTCTGGCTTACTTTAGTAATTTTTTCCAGACATGGTGGTTACAAAATAAAGCAACCAGATTCCATTTTCACCTATCAATTGCCAAAAGTTTTTTTAATACTAATACCCACACATAGGAGCAAAGAAGTACTCTGATACACCCCTGCGGGAATTTAAATGGATAAAACCTTTGTGAAATGTATTTGGTAATAGAAAACAAGATCCTTACATTGTTCACTTCCTATAGCCCTGTAATTTCATTCCTAATGATTTATCCTTATGAAATAATCAGGAATAAGCATCAGATAAATAAGTTATTAAAGAAATAAGTGATCCTGCGTCAAAGTGTATGTCACTGAGTGTAGGGAGTGTAGTGTACACCTATCTAATTGTGGAGTATATGTTGTTTTTAGCACCTGCTTTTGTGCCACATGATTTTATTCATAAATTATATTACACCAGTGTTCTGATTTAAGAACATAAATATGAAGATCAAAATAGGTAAAAAAAAAAAATAGGTATATTTAGCAGTAGGTAATCATTTAACATTAAATTCTCCACTTTTTTAAAGAATTGCCTACAGAGATCTTTTAATTTGATTTTTTTCTTATTGAAAATTCTTTTTAAAAAAATGTTATTCACCTATAATGTTTTGATAGCGTAAAAGTGAGTATACATACCACTGCCACATCTTTGATTTCTAGTAATGAAAGTTGACAGTATGCTTGGAGTATTTGGTCATTCCATTTATATTCATTTACATGTATTGAAACATTATGACAAGATTCATTGATCTAATCTTAATATATAAACATTTTCATTTTAAGATAAGCCTATTACTAAAGAATGTATAGTATTAAAAAATAAAAACTTACTGAATGGTTTGATACACAAGGCATTATTATATATTTTATTGACTCTGTTCTTGGCATACACATTTGCATAGGTCTCTAATATTTGTTCTTAGCTGTATCTAATCTAGGGTATTTGCAAGAGTTACTTCTTAGTTTAAATGCAATTGTGTTAAATCATGATTAAGACACTTATAGTAGAATCTCTGTATAGAAGAAACTGATAGGGTTGGGTAACAGACTATATTCTATTTACTTTTAAAAGTTGCTCTGTTTCAGGTTATATGATTTAGTCTAAAAATAACTAGATCTGTGCAAATATTTATTACAATTGTATTTGGTTATCCAAATAGTATTGTTCTTAATATATGTAGACATGTATTTCAAGCTTAGTAATTAGTGCTATATAATAATAATTTTAAGTTCTTCCTCCTTTCATCAATAGTAACCAATCAGAAATGTATGGTGAAATTTCTGAAAATGAATAAAACCATTTATAAGAAATAATACTGTGACAAGTGAAATTATATCTAAATTAATGAAATTTTACTTTTAAACTTGTGGGATGGTGAAAACAGGAGAACAAGAGTGGCAATATTTATGTAACACAGTTCTGAAAATTAACCCAATGAAAATAAATGGTTTTTACACTCTGAGACCCTTGCTGTAATTCATACATTAAATTGCATTTTTCTTTCTAAATACTCCCAAGGGCAATTCTGCAAGGTTTTTTGTTTGTTTATTTCAGAAGATGAAATGTCTTAGGAGCCTTCTAAAAGTTTTAAGGAATAAAATGCTTAAATTTTTTTTTGGTCTAAAAGTATACAAAAACCAATAATGTGTATTTAGTTAGCATTTATATCATCATGCATTTCAGTTGATCATCAATAGTGTGTGAAGTAGATAAGGGAAAGAATAGTATTGTCCCTATTTTAATGAATGTAGAAATGAAGGCTTATAGATTTTTAAGGGACTAGTCCAAAACCAGATAGTTAATAAAAAGTGAAGCCTTTAGTATTATACCATTATGGCCTCCAAAAGGCAAGCAAATTTATTACTCTAACAGTGAACTGTATGTTAGAGTGTCTTGGAGTAAATGTTATTAAAATTCAGAGTAAGATATGTAGCTTTTGTTATGCAGCACAATATTGTTTTACCTACTTTGCTTTAATACATTTGACATTGTCTATTGCAGATTGGTGCTTCAGATTCTTGGAGACAAGTTGCTAAAAATATAGTAACACATTAATTAGTTGACTACTGTTAAATTCTTTTAGGTACTTACTAGTTCATTAAGTTCTCCACAGAATAATCTAGTCATATAAAAAATGAGGATGAAATGAGCAAAATAATCTCAGTCTATAAGGGTCAATGTCTCATGCAAATCATTTATTTAACTAATGAACTGAAATAAATGTTTATATATATGATGCTGTTGTTTTAAGCCTGTACACAAATCCTCATATATTGGTCTTAATTATCTTATTTGTTTAGACATTTTATAGACAGCTTCTTTCTGGCCTTGAACAAAGGCAAGGAAATTTGGTTCTGCTGCTTGGACACTAATGATTTGCATTTCCCAAGGAGAATTGAATTAGGTTTTATTAGTAAATTGGGCCCATAACTTTTAAGGCCAGATTTTATTAGATTATCACACATCAGCATTAGCAAATTGTAAACTCTACTGAAATCTAGAAAAAGAGGCCAAAATTCAAGGCTTAGAATCCTGGAAACTTGGGAAGATGTTTTATCCTAGAGAAGTTACACTCCTGACTTGGAAAAATATTTTAAGTGATTAACTTTCCTTTGGAAATTTAGAAGCAAGAGAAGAAATTAGCAACAAAACTATCCTCATAAGTTTGTGGTAATTTTCAGTGTGGCGATCTGAGCAGAGTTTTGGGAGGCATACATGTTATATATATAAAGTCCAAAGATGCTCCCAAAGAAAACCAAATTTATTGTCACTTTATTAGAACTTTTATTTAGATGGAAGTCAGCATAACAGAGTCTATAAATAAAAAAAAAGTAATCTATGACTAGATCCTATAAAAATGTTAACACATCAATTATGGTGTAGCTTTGTACTAGAAGAAATGACATGGGAGTTAATCCAGTCATGACTGGGAAGTTAATTATATCACCACCTTTTAAGAGTGATTGTCTAGTGTTAAAGTTTATACATTTTTTATATCTATTAATCACATTTTTGTTGACTCTACCAATATATAAAAATTAGTTGTAAATTTAAATGGAAAGAAAGTAGAAAGTCTGTCAGCAAAGATGACTGCTTTTATGACATGCTCTTAGTTTAAAAAAAAGGATTTGGGTTTTTTTTTTAAGGAAATAGAATATAAATCACTATTATAAAGACTTGCTTACTGACATTCTAATGAAAATAACAAAATTATAAGTTATTTATTTGATAAACACCACCATCCCCTCCAGAAAAATAAGGCAGAGGAAAACACAGCATGTCATCTCTTATTTCCTGTAAATCGGGACTTGTTGATATTGAGCTTACTCCTAAACTCAGAGATATTTTCTCATTTAAGGTTGATTTATAACTCATCTGTGTCTTGATTTAACGTGATTTAAGTATTCATGAACAATTGTTAAAAATTCCTTATATTAGAAATGTTCAACCAAATATTTTTATTTGTTTTTTAAAAAAACATGAAGCCTAGAGCAAATAGGTTCTTAAATATAATATTAATTAATTCCCATATTTCCCATATTGCCCATAGTCCTTCCAGATGTGCTATTACAAATAGCTCACCCTTCAGATATGAGCCATGTGGGTTCTGTAAACTGATTTGCACTTATTTTGAATAGGAATTGTATAGATTGCAGATGAATTATTAAAGTATATGTATAATTGCCAAATAAATCTAAGAGCAAAATATTAAACTGTAGTAAATGAGAAAAGAATGTGCAAATGAAGACCTGCATGCTTTATTTAATAAGTTTAGTGGTTACCTTCTCAGTTTCAACCAAAAGAAAAGAGTTGCCTTTTTTTTAAGTTTTTTGGTTATTGTGTTTTAAAAAGGGGGAGGGGGTCTATAAAACTGCTTACAGAAGTATCTAAGACAAAAACAAGGAAATATAATGTTCTAAACTCAGCCGATCCAAACCACTTGAGCTGCTATGACAGCTCATAAAACTGAGAGTAGTTTTTAACTGGGCTCTGTTTTACATTGCCAAAGTGAATTTTCCTTGCAGGAAGTAGCCAGAGGGTTTATTTAGTTTCCAGTCCATGGCTTTGATCTTTCTGTACTGTCACATCTCGGGTTACATAGCCCTTTTTCACTGCAGTAAATCTGCAACAGTTAATGAGAATAAAATTTCCTCCTCCTTACTGATCGCATGCTGTTAAATGCCAAACCACAGCCAACTGCATATTTGCAAAATTTTAGCTACAGTGTATGAAAACAGTGCAATCAATTTAATCTTGTTGTCTTTGTAATTCATTTTATTGGGCTTTCTTCCTTTTTAAGTGACCTACTTTATCAAGTAAGTGGTTGCAAAGCCAAAGCTGGGAGAAAGATTTAGAATGTTAATAAACTGAGAGGAGAAAGGTGTGCATGTGTTGGGGAGGAGGGGTGAAGAAGTGGGTGCTCATGTGTATATACCATCATTGAGTTTCAGATTGGGTCCTATTTAATACTTTTGAAAGATGAAGCCTACCTTTCTCTTCAAATAAAATAAGCTGATTTGTTATTATTTTGATTATGTTTTATGTTCCATTTCAACATAAATATTTACTTAATGAGCTTATTTAATAAGTCAGAACATTATTTTTCACTTTTGATTGTAAGGAAGATTCTGTAGTTTTTAATGGAATTTAAAGGATTTCAAAAAAGTTGATCTCTACATTATAAGAGCTGTTCTTAAAGTAAAAATAACTTTTTTTAGTAAAAATAACATTTTTTATAAGTATCTACTGAACCATCTTAAACAAATGGGTCATACTTGGTAATATTATAAATATCTATTGAATAAACTGATGGAAATTCAAAATCAACATTAAGCAAGCTGATTTTGTACATTATCAAATGTATACATCTTTATACTGAAGTACAATAAAATTTTATATTTTTTTTCTTTTGTGGCTACAGTGAAATCTCTCAGTTGAGGCATTATTTGATTCAGTTAGTGTATATTGTTAACTTTATTTCACTTACACCTTTAATCTTTTCTTCTGTCTTGTTTTGTAGTTGGCAACTGGAACTTAACTTCCCTCTCAAGAAATTCACACTTAGAGGCCATTTTAGATGATAGCCATTGATAAATATACTTAACTGATATTATATGTTTATATAGATCATGTGTACACATATAAATATGATATATTATAAAATAAATTAGATATAAAAGAAAGAAATCTGCTTTTAGTTTCTCACTATTAAATTCACAGTTCTGTTACAGCCATCTGCTTTCACAGAGTAAGGCATTTCTACTCTCATAAGAATCAAACTGTTGGTATATAAATCAACACTGCATAATACCCATTCATTGATTTAGAGCACTGTCATAAAAACAGTGACTAAAAATGTATTGAAGAGAATATTTCTAAATGGGAGGCAGTAAAGTCACATCTCCTAATAAAACAGAGGGAGGACCTTCTTTGGGAAAAGTGTCAGTTGCTAATTACCACAAGAAGAAAAGAGGGTAGGAAAGGAGTGGCTTGAAAATTTTAAAAGGCCCTAGGTCTTTCCAGCAGGTATTAACATATAATGTAGAAATGTTGAGCTTTAAAATTTTAGTTTGTTCTCTTAGAATTATTGTGTTTTTCAATAAGCCTGTCTATGTGTACTTAAACTGCAACATTGTAGTTTCAGGTTAAAAAAATTATTGAGGCTGAAATAAAATTTTAGCCTCTGTATCTAGTATGGAAGGTTGTTCCATAGTCTGTTTCTTTGTTTTTCTGTGTCAGACCTTTAGTCCATAACCCACCCAGAATTCTGTATTTGAAAGCCCATAGAAATTTCTGCACAAAATAAACATTATTTTTTTTAATTTTTGTTGTTCTTTAAAGAAAAATCTTAAATAAGTGAATCTCCTCGAAAAAGTTTGTTTCTGAAACATGCACAGTCCAGTTTTAAATGAAATTACTGGAAAGGAATAGAAACAACACAGGCTTCAAATACCATACAAATTGAATCTTTATTCGAATTGTATTATTTGAAAAGTTACTCTCTAAAATGGTTGCATCTGACTACAATCAGATATGTTGATTAATAATGATGGTATTTATTGAAATACATTTAATGAGTGCCAGGCAGTATGCTGATTGTTGTTTATCGCATTCTTTATCTAATTTAATCTTAACAACAGCTAAGGGAAGAAGACATTAAGAAAACCAAAGTTTATGAAGTAAAGCACCTTGCTCACAGTTATCATTCTACCACTTAATATCTTATTTTTACCCATCTTTCTTTCTCCCTTCTGTTATGATGAAGAAAGTGTCCTTTTTTTTCAAAGTCCAATCCATTCATTTTGTTCAGTCAGTCCTTCTTGCTTTCCCAAAGACTTCTCTCATGCCACCCTTCTTTTCCCCTCTTTGGTCATTCTTGCCAACATATAATCATAGTCTGGAATCCCCCACATCACATTTTACCCACTTTTTGTTTCTCACTTCCCTTCATGTAATACTCCTCAAAAGACTCCCATCTACCCTTCACGTTCTCTAGTCTGAAATCACCATTTTCATACTGCCAAATCCAGTGGACCTTTCTCATCTTTAACTCAGCAGTGTTTGACACAGATGTCAAAGCCCTGCTTTTTGAATCTCTCATCTCTCAAGATACCCCACTTCTCTGATTTTCCTCTAAGCTCTTCTCCATTCCTTTCCAATGTTCTGTACTGGATATTCCTCTTCCTTTTCACCTTTACACTGCTTGCTTTAGGGTTTCAGCTCTGTTCTCTACAACACCTCCTACCTAAAGGATTTCATCTAGATTCCATGGCCTTAAATACTAACTATAAGCTTATGTTTTTATCTGAGACCTCTTCTCTGAGCACCAACCATTCCTGTCACAATTTAACAGATCCAATTGCATGTTTCATAAAATCATCAAATGTAACTTTGATTTCCTACATGCAAATAAGTCCTTCCCCTAATCTCCCATCTCAGTGAATGTCTTCATCATTCCATAAGTCAAGCCATAGACTTTGGAGTATCTATTGGTTTGTTCCTTTTCTTCAAATACTACTACTTCAGAGAATCTTTTTCTGACAAAACCATCAAAGCAGCTCTTTTTCCCCCATCCTGTAGTTACTGCTTTAGCACCCTAATCATCTGTTTTGTGGCTCACTTGTGTATTTACCTCCTTCCACAAGAATGTAGTCTCCAGAAGACCAGGAACTTAGACTTTCTTATTCAAAGTTATATCTACAGTGCCTGGCATACACTAGCCTCTGGGTACATGTTTATTTTATAAATGAGTTATAAGGGTCAGAGCTGTTACTCAAATATATTGTATGTCTTACTTCATTTCCCATGCTGTATTTTGTTTTCAATGTTAACTTTTTTGTTATAATGTCTTAATTTTAGATTTAATCTTTACTATTTCAATATTCTTTCAAATGTACAATGCATGGTATTAATATGTAATCGATATATATAATATGCTTGTATTTTAAAATTTAGGATAGGAACTTATGCTATATGGGAAAATTTTGAATAACCTATATAAGATTTAAAAAAAAACTGTCTTTTGTATTGCAATACTTTATACAGATAAAGATACTTGCCTTTGTAGTTAGGATTGAATTAAATTCTTAGTACCCGTGTATTATATTACTACATATCTATTTGAATCTACTAAGAAGCACTCATCTGTATTGAATGTAAGCATTCTCTACCGTAAAAAAAAAGTATTGCCAAGAGAAACTTGTAATGTCCCAATATTACAAGCATTCCATTAGTTTTCATTACCAAATAGCTTAGTTCTGTTAGAAAAAAAATTCTATATCATACTTAAAATGAATAAGGGGTTTCTTTGATATTGTTTATTTCCTAATAATGGGTCTTAAATAATCACCTGTTGGTAATCAGTACATCAGAAGTTTAGCACATATGCTGTTGGAGGTTATTTTGTTATCTCCAAAAGATACCCTAAACTTTTACTTAAAGAAATTTAATGAAATTATAGAGAAATGACAAATGAAATTACCTTTATAGAGTGTAAAATAAAGATATTGTCAAGGTAAGGATGTGCATTAAATGTCTTAACACTTAAATTTTCCTTTACTCAGTAACCTTTTTAATTGACAAGCACTTGGATGGGCTCTAGGGATATACAGATCAATAAGAAATAATCATTTTCCCTTTGAGAAGCTTATAGTTCAGGTTAAAATATAATTTTTTGAAAAGATTTACAGTATCCTATTTATTATTCTTTGTATCAACTTTCTTTCTTTGAAAACATTTCAGGGTAATATATTAGCAGGCTTAGGAAGGGAATTAAGGAATTAATACTAAGTACATTGCCAGTATTTGGACATGGATGGTCTAATACATGTTCTGGCCCATTTTTATGTTATTTCCAAACCTTGATTAAATAAATGAATAAATAAGTGTATTATACATTTCTTTTATTTTTTAAGATTTTATTTATTCATTTGTGAGAGACACACACAGAGAGAGAGAGAGAGGCAGAGACATAGGCAGAGGGATAAGCAGGCTCTACACAGAAAGCCCACCCAATGCGGGACTCCATCCTGAGACTCCGGGATCACACCCTGAGTCAAAGGCAGACACTCAACTGCTGAGCCACGCAGACGTCCCTGTATTACACATTTCTGAATTGTCTGTAATCTTTAGCAGACACAGAATTAGTCTTTAGAAAAGAATGCCACTTTATCTTAATAAACAGTATCTTAAGAGTATGCTATTTGAAATATTGCTATTTCTTAACTTCCATTACAGTATATTATACCTTCAATATTTTTTTAAAAATCAGATAATCTGATAATCTTACATGTCAATTGTATCTCAAAGCTGGAAAAAAATTTAAAAATTTTAAAGATTGTGATGAATTTCTTAGATAACAAAGAAAATAGAGTGAAAGATTCAGATTTTTTTGCATTTTAAGCTAAGCAGTGCAATACTTGACAAGTAATCACATTATTATTGAAATATATAACCTCTTGAATTATATAGGCTGTTTAATAAAACATCATGCTTTGATAGTCCGGTAATTCCTAAAATTTAGTTAATTCATTAGAATGATAAGCACTTTGGGAGGATTAGTCTAGACAAACTTGTTATGGCTTTGTGATAGAGACAATGCTCTTTATAGACACATCAGTGTCCTACAAAGCATGATTTGAATAATTGCAATATTTGAGGAGAGCCGTTATATCAAAGAGTTTGATGTGAATGTTGATTTCTGATGCCTCCGATCTCATGAGCAAAGGTTTACTGAGTAGAAACTTTATTTTACATGGTAGGTATGTGGATAGACTGATAGATATTCCCAAGGGAACACATGACACTACATTTTAGTCTTTGAACTTCTTTTAACACTGACATGATTATTGATGAATTCTCAAAACTTTTAATTGAAAGGGGTTTCGATTGCAAAGGATTTGTATCAGGTTTTCTCATTTAAAAAAAAAATGAACAACAACAAAAAAAATGGCGGTAAACCTCCATTGGTGGTTATTTGGAAATGGACATGTTTGGAGTTAAGGAATTAATTATGAACTATAATCCTGTAGATTATAATCCTGTAAGAATTTTAGGCCAGTATGCTGCTTTCAGTAGTGACCCAAACCACTTGGTAATCTCATAACTGCTTAGTGCCTCTACCAATTATATAGAACTCAGACCTACTTCAGAGAGACAAGTGGGACAGTCTGTAGTAGAATCAATTTTCAAATATTACTTTGTTTTTATATCTTAAGAGAGTGATTAGTAATTTTCTAAACTGTATACTTCTATTTAATTGTTAACAATTATTGGTGAATGTAAAATCTATGTATGTCAATGTTGGTTTTTACGTAAAAGCTACATATTTCTAGTCTCATTTCAGACTAGAGAGGCACAATCAACAAATGCTTTCTTATGCTTTTTGATTGAGTTAAAGATTATAAAATAGTCTTTTGAAAAGACTCAAACAGGACCATAATTAATGATTTCCTGAATATCTTCTCTTATGTGGTCATAAATCTGCATTGTATCTCAGGTAATATCATATAAATTAAGCCTATTTTCTTTGTTTAGCTTGATCTAAAGTTAATACATCCCAGTTTTTCAGAAACTCTTTCCATTTCAGGTTTTTCCAGACAAAAACAAAGTACCTTCATATTGGCCTATCAGAAATTAAAAGGCAATATAATCTTAAAAAGGAATCCACACGTTTGTGTGAACAGTATCATGTGGCTAATTAAGAGCCCCTCAAATGTGAAAGGATGAGAGGAGGCCTCTATGAACATAGTTAAGCAAATAAATCTTTAAATTGCAACTGTAACATAAAAATTACATCTTTTCAAATTGACCCAAGAAACCCCATTCAAACATCATACTAAGATCTTTTTTTGAGGTGGTAAAAATCCAGAAATTCTTAAAAGTCTCAAAAAGTTTTTATAAAAAGTTTTCTGGGTTTTAAGGACTTTATAAATATTGGACTATTGTAATTTAATTTGTTCTTTGTATACACTAAGGGGAAAAAGGAAACTATTACAATTTCTTACAGTTGCATCTTGACTTTTTCCCCTGAAGTCTTGAGGTGAGGGTACTATTTGGCATCTCAAATGGGCACTGTAGTCATTTTAAATAAATCAATTTGTAATCTTTCCTTGTCCTGCATACTTGAAAAAAACTAATACAGATACACCTATATGATAGTTTGAAATACTGCCTAAAACCCTATACTGTCTGTAATCTCAAAAATGTATGGTTGGTGCATTCCCATCTCCCTGAAGATTTCTCCTCATAGTTGCCCAGCTTTGCTTATAAGTCCCAGGTTGTCAGGTTGGCACAACCCCAAGATAATGAACATCACAGAATGAAATACTCTATCCTACACACATGCATGACCTGTGCCCTTTTCAAACAGCAGTAAACCTGAGTACAGAAATGTGTGCAGTTTGGGAAGTGATGATTTGTGTGGAATAACCAAAAACCTTATCCTTGATTTACTACTCTCAAAATAAACTGACTGAATATAAAATAAGGTAAAGAAGCATGTAAAAAGACATTCCCAGTATTTTTCATCCCAACATGTGTTGCATCATTTGCATCAATCATGATATAGAATCTGAAGGGTTTTGATTGAATAACCTTATTTGTACAAGCAGTCTACTCTCAGTATGGTAAAAGGAAGATATGATTGGCCATGGCGTTATTTTAGTGCAATAACAATTAGTTGCCTATGTGTAAGCATAAATCTCTATGAATTATGTAATAGCCCTATAAAAGCAAACAGAAAGCATGTGTAAGAAGCATGCCAAATATGATAGAGTATGTCTTAACTGTCTAGATTTTACAACAGGAGCCAGAATTTCATAAGTATTTTTAGGAAAGGGTCTATCATTTTCATATGTCATAACAATAACAACGCCAAATATATGAGTCTGTGCTGTTCTTGTAAGAGATTTGGAAGTATAATAATCTCAAGGCATTTGTTAAAAGGGATGGTGATTATTTTTATTCTACAAAAAAATTATGACAGTTACAGATATAGACTATAACAAGTTATATCATTAGAAGCAGAAATCATATCCAGATATTCTGGTTTTGAGGTCATTGCACCCCACTAACTTTAATAAAATTCAGGAGTTCTTGATAAGTTCATACTTAAGCTAGTTTTGCTAATAAGTATAATTTCCAGTTCTTAAGGGAGAAGAAATATCCATGCATGTCAGTGATAAAGGGAAAAAAAGTATCCTGTTTTCTTATGTTGCTTTGAAAATAACTTTAAAATATGGTAATAGGAAAAAAAATATGGTAATAGGTATAAAGTCAGAAAGGTAATTGTTAGTATCATATACATTCCAATCTACATTGAATTTGCTTGGTATCAATGCAGCGTGTTTCCAAAGGGTGCTTGGCCTTATTCTGTGGAGATGATCTAGAAATACCTTGTTTCATCATAAGACTACAATTTGGTTGAACAGAATGACTTCAATCAGTCCATATCTTGACAATCTAAAATTAGCCTTAAATAAGTCATTCGGAAAAGGACAAACATTATATGGTCTCATTCCTTTGGGGAATATAAAAAATAGTGAAAGGGAATAAAGGGGAAAGGAGAAAACAATTAGTGGAAAATATCAGAAAGGGAGACAGAACATAAGAGACTCCCAACTCTGGGAAACCAATGAGGGGTGGTAGAAAGGGAGGTGGGTGGGGGTGACGGGCACTGAGGGGGGCACTTGATGGGAATTTATAAAAAATAATAAAAATAAATAAAATTAGCCTTAGACATAAGTAGAAAATGAACTATTTTTGTTTTTGTTTTGCAGACCTATAATATAACAAATATATTCTCAAGAACAAGAGAGCTTATGAAAGTTAAGAGTAGAAATTTTCTTAGTACCTGTTTGTCTAGTGACAAATGCAATTGCTATCATATTCTACAATATACTGAGATTTCAAATGCTCTAGAGGACACCAAATATACTATGAAACATTTATCTGACCTGTAGTGATTATTGAAATTGCTGAATTAGCAGCTGGAAGTATTTTATATAACACTGCCCAAAATAGATGTTTTAAAATATCATAATAATGTAAGGCAGTGCCTTTTAGTTTTATATTTAATATTATAAATATTATTTTGGATCAAATTTTCACACTATCATGCTTAGCTATTTAAAAATATGCACTTTTAATTTATTTCAATATAGTTTCTATTATCTTTACTTATGCCCTCAATTTTAGAAAAATATCACTTGGTTTGATTTTAGGTACCAAAATAAGTCTTTACTTATCAACCATCATTTGGTATTTTTTAGCCTAAAAATTATTGAGACAAATGAGTAAGTAGACTATGAAATAAATGGAAACTTTACGTTAAGCTTCTTATATTTGATAGAATTTTTTGAGATTGGTTTTTTTAATAACACTTATCTACCTCTTAGGTACTAAACAAAAGTGAAAAGTTTTAAAATATATCAAAATATCCCCAAACTGTACTATTTATTTAAAGACTTTGAAGACAAGATTTTAACAGAAGCTTAATGTTAATTTTTCATTTATGAAAGAGTGGTATGTAGCATGCATGTTAGGTAGCCATATTTACTCTGATTGTGTTTGCATGTCAGATTTTTGTCTCATAAAGAAAGATGAATTGATATAGCCCATTTAGCATAGCACTCATGATAATTTTAGATTCTCTTCCATCTTTTGATCTTGTTCACTTTGATAATACATTGTCACTTTAAGATTCTGGATGGTGCTTAAATTACACCAACTGAGGGTCATTATATATATTTTTTACTGAACTGAAAAGTTTTTAGTACTAATATTAACTTTTGAATTATGCTCAAGGTCTTAGACTTTGCAGCATGTTTAGTTTCTTTTCATTTCTTATTAGTATTTTTCAGTACTTAATAGTCTCCTGCTCCCACCTCCAACAAGAACTTCTCTCTGTTCAACATCAGAAACATTTTCCTATTTGGCATGTGCTTTCTAGTTCCCCAAGCAGTATAAGCAAATTGGAAAGTTCAGCTGTCATTCTTGGAAGGTCATAGATCACACTAGCAGCCTGAGTAATCCAAGAGGTTTTAAGTATCATAGCATTTAGTTTAAAGTGAAATTTGCTCTGACAGGGCTGGCAGACCAATAGGAAAAAGAAATATTTGTGCTTGGAGAAGTGCATATGTAGAGACCAAGAGTATAACTGATGGCTGGAAGTGATTTCAGTCTAAAAAAACAAATCATTAAGAGAGTGCATAGGGGTAAAATACACAGTTCATATTTTAAAGAGTCTCAAAATGAACCAGCAACTAAGGTTAGCATTACATAGTAATTAGCTGTGGTGTTCAGGCTTTAACTCACTCAGTACCAGACAGTATGGTTAAACTATCACTGTGAAAACATTGCTACTTATGTTATATTCTCTACTTTAAGCCTACAGCAGTCATTTTCGTACCTTAAAAAACCAAGGTATTATGACAGATTATATAAATGTTGAACCAGTAACAGACAAACAATTATTCAAAGGAGGTGCTAATGACTCAGTTTATTGACCTAGGGGTTACTTAAGCAGCTCAGTAAGTTCTCTTAACATTTGGTGGTATGAAATGAGGCATTGCTTGATATTATAGAACTGCCAATTTCAAGAAGTCCTTGCACTTAATTGAAGAAATATAAGTTAAGGATGACTAGATGGTATATTTTCATTAAAAGATTATTATAAAAAGTTTGAGCCCGTTATAGGTTTGAGTAAATATTCACTTTAGCTTGATAATCGCATCTGACAGCTTTCATTAGGCACCTATGAGAGTATTTATCCTGTTACTTGCTACAAATAAGGAAAAAGAAAATATGTTCTCATGGGTCCAGTTTTTTCTCTCAAGCCATTGTTCTCTTCAAGCAACCTTCACAGGACAAGGTCGATAGATTCTTTTCTTGAATTCGCAGAGCAGAATAATAGAAGCAAAATGGAAGGGACTTCCGGCTAGATTGAGTTGACTTAGAAACCCCCCTCCCCATATACACATATGGAAAAGGTTGATAAAATGTAACAAAAATTTATAATTCATGGCCAAATTCACAAAGAAAATAAACCCCAGGTGATACACATACACACACAAAATAACCACCCACAAGAATATATTCAAGTATAGGTTATATAGGATAGAAAAATGAAACTGAGTTCCCTATATAAAGCCTAGAATTTCAGTGGGCTGCCTTTTTCTTATTTGAAAAAAGGACTAAATGATCTCAATTCACCAGACTAGATAAGTGACTAAAATTTATCTTCTGCCCCAAGGTCCTAGGTTAGGAGGATAGCCATCCAAGGGAAGGGGAAATCACAAGCTTTCCCATGTGCATGAGTAGGTTCAGAATTTATGTTATTCATCTAACTCAGGGAACCCCAAATCAAGAAATTATTAAAATTGTTTCAGGATAGTGGAATCCCCAGGGCCTTGATATAAGCAAATACAGAACCTCTCTGTAGAAATATTTCCAAGTTCAAGGGCCAACAGACAGGCAAAAATAAATAAAAGAAACTAGAAGTTGAACATAATAAAAAATTGTAAAGCTCATGAAGAGAAAGGACTCATGAAGTTGAACTGTCAGATAAAACATTTAAGAGTTAGGATGCCCAAGAACTGGAATTAATAGAAGAATTTCAATTACACTATAAAAATTTTAAAAATAAAAAGGAATTTAGAAAATTAATGCAATGGTATAATATGAAAAGGGCCAACTATAACATCTCCACATAAAAAATATAATTAAAATAGCCCCTGGAAATCGGTTAAACAGATTAAGATGCATTATAAGAGAAGTGTGAATTAAGTGAAATTAGAGGAGCATCAGTGAAATGGAATTTCTTTACCATTTGGAATAAATCAGTGACTATTTTACACATGCTTCTTCCATAATAATTACTACAAGTTAGTTTTTATCTGAAGCATCTTAGTATAGTAACTAAATTGACAGGCTCTATCCCCAAGTTGGTATATTTCTTCTTAAAACTAGTAAGATGTCTTTAAAAATATTTTTTAAATAAATTCTAGATGAATACTTTAAGTAAAACCTCCTACTACTCATTTCATTTGCCCTTGATTTTTGGAAAAATATTACTTGGTTTTATTTCACTAAAATGTGATTCTTTAAGATTGATTAGCTGAATGGATAAAGAAGATGTGGTTTATGTATACAATGGAATATTACTCAGCCATTAGAAACGACAAATACCCACCATTTACTTCAACGTGGATGGAACTGGAGGGTATTATGCTGAGTGAAGTAAGTCAATCGGAGAAGGACAAACAGTGTATGTTCTCATTCATTTGGGGAATATAAATAATAGTGAAAGGGAATATAAGGGAAGGGAGAAGAAATGTGTGGGAAATATCAGAAAGGGAGACAGAACATAAAGACTCCTAACTCTGGGAAATGAACTAGGGGTGGTGGAAGGGGAGGAGGGCGGGTGGTGGGGGTGAGTGGGTGACGGGCACTGAGGGGGACACTTGACGGGATGACCACTGGGTGTTATTCTGTATGTTGGTAAATTGAACACCAATAAAAAATTAATTAAAAAAAAACTTAGCCATTAAGTTTTATCATAATAAAAGGGAAATTGATACTCATGCATATAAAAGGTTAAGAATAAAAACTAAATAGAAAATAACAGCTAAACTTGATATATATATTGGTAAAGCTTATCAAAAGACTGCTTAATTGTGCTCATCTCAGTAATACAAAGGCTCAAGTTCGATTAAGTAACACCTTCAGCAACCTAAAATAAACATTTATTACATATAAGTTTATAGAAAAGGTGCTTCTGACAAGTTCAATGAAAACTTCAGAAGCTGTCATATAGTAGTTGTAGTACCTTAACATGCACGTGCATTACATATTTCTGTGTCCAAGCCGATCAGCATCTTCTGTCATTTTCATGGGCCCCCACAATCAGAATTTTTTTTTGCATGTGAAAACTCCTATTTAACTCTCACTAAATTATTTCACAATTTATAAAATGATTAGATTGACCAAATGAGAAACCATTGAAAACCACATTCTATCACTGTTAAATATGCTGAGAGTTTAAATGAGAAGACTTGCTTTAAAACTTTATAAAAGTAAATGACACTCAGTGATAAGACAAGCTCTCCATCTAGTGGTTGGTTTATAAATTACAAGCATTTAGATCTCTAATAATAAATGTAAATTAAAAAAATAATAAAATAAAATAATACATGTATTGGAGGGATTATCTTATCAGTATTGTCTCATTCTATATATACTTCTTTTATTACTGTGTAAAAGTATTTCAAGAAAAAAAATGTTCTCTTCTGCCAGAATAGTCCAGCCCTACCTATTGAATTCAAAGACAAACTACTTCTACAGTCTGATTTCATCTGCATGGAATACCACAGCCTCTTAGTTATTTGATGAAGCATATTCCCACAGTAAAGGGACAAAATTGTTTCATTCCTATTAATTATAACCTCTAAAATTTCAGCCAGTTTTGAAACACTTTCCCTTCATTCTCATTTCCCAAGTGGTAAAAGTATAACTAAAAGAACCATTTCAAAAGAGAAGAAATACCATTTTTGTCAGGAAATGTAGCATGTTTGATTGTTATTTCTTCCATTTGCCTCTACAGGCTCTCAATACTTCACACATGGACAGCTGTGATATTCTCTTAAATGTTCTCCATGCTTTTGTCTCTTTACACCCATAGTTACCATAGTTATCTTTCTAAAACACAGAAGTAAGTTGTCCCCTTTCTAAAAACCACAGAGAACTCTCCAGAAGTATATAGTTAGCATGGCATATGAAGAGCTTTCAAAATCCAATCTTAACCTCCCTTTCTAGCCTTATCTCTTGCCATTTGCTTTCATCGTAAACCTAAGAATTTAAGCATAACAAACCAGTTGCTATTCTTCAGCGACTTCTCTCTCTCTCTTGCTGAAGCTGCCACATTAGGAATTCTCTCTCTTCACTGTGAAGTCCTACTTGTCCTTCTAGATTTGTCCATTCATAAAATAAAATATTTTTTGAATGCCCACTCTGTGTCAGATACAATGCTAACTGCTAGTGATATAGCAATTAATAAGACAGTGACAGTCTTTACTCCTTTATGAGACTTATAGTTTCATAGGAAATAAAGCAAAAGGATATACAGATAAATGTAGGTATAGTTAGGAAGTGACAGATGCATTAAAAGTATTTTTACTTTTAAATGTGCCTGAGTGGCATAGTCAGTTAAGCATCCAACTCTTGGTTTTGGCTGGGATCATGATCACAGGATCTTGAGATGGAACCCCACATCGGGCTCTGTGCTCAGCGCAGAGTCTGCTTGGGGCTCTCTCTCCCTCTCCCTCTGCCCCTCCGTGCCACTCACTCACTCTCAAATAAATAAATACATAGATCTTTAAAAAAAAAAAAAACCACACACAACATATTTTCTTTGAAGACTTTCTAGCCCCCTAGATTCTTTTGTAACAATTTATGTATACCTCTAATATACTCTCACCTTATATTAAATATCTGTCCCCCCCAAAAAAAAACAAAAAAAATTAAAAAAAATAAATATCTGTCCCTCTTCTAGTCTTCTGGATTAATTTATAAATGTACTAGGGTAATACAACACCATATTATTATTGGAATTTTTTTCCATGTTTAGTTGCCTCCAGTCCTGGTCAAGGACAATATCTTATTGCCTTCTCGGTACCACATTTTTTTAACATTGACTGTCAACACTACTTAACACATTGTAGGAACTCATATACCATTTGGATTAATGGATGGGTGGATGGATAAAAAGGATCACTATTACATTGCACTACTACAATTTCATATTACTAAATTTCTCATGACAAATTATAGTTAGGCTGAAATTACTCTGATCAATTTATAATCTCGGAAAGGAAGATAAAACTCATTTTGATTCTATGATCAATATATTGGAATAATGGATAAAAAGAAAAAACTGTTCTAGGAAGCTATTATCAGATCATTTCATACATCTCTATAACACCCTGGAAAGCTTCCTCTGAAGAAAATTAGCCTATGTTAAGTCCAAAAGAATTATTCCATGGATCACAAAGATAGGTAATAAGTAGTAATAAGAATCACTACCCTCTATAAATATATTGTCATAAAGTATGTTATCTTAGGGTGAATAGAATTCCTAAAGAAAGACTCAAACCAAAAAGGTGAAATTCAATGTGAAAATTTCATGTATGTCTGTGTATACACATGGACACAACTACACACACACATACACATTCAATGTGAGCCATTTTGTGGTAAGGACTCCTTTAAAAAAATTTAAGATCAATGCATTTTTAGCCTTCATTATTAGAGTCAGAAACAGTATTTCATTATATTCTATGCTGGTTTCAGACCACATAATAAGTACAGATACACATTATTTTCACTTCTTCATTTTAAAGTAAACATTGAAAAATATCAGTTATTTTAGAGAGCAAAAGAGATGGTAAACATTCTAGAGACTAATATATGAGTAGTATATCAATCATGAGGATTGATTAAATGAGAGTTGTGAAATAGCCATATTAGGGAAGATTTGGTTTATTTTGTGGTTCCAGAGGGTAATTCTAGAACCAATAGATTTCAGATCAAGATAAAGAACTTTCTAATAGTTTAACAGGCCTTTAAATGGAACAAACTGCCTTGTGAGAATTCCCACTTCTGGAGATGTTCTGTAAAGAATTCAATAGACCTGGTCAAGGATGTTATGAATGGAAGTGTAGTCTTGAGTATTTCTAAAAATGTTTCTAAGTCAAAGATTCTGTGAACCTATGATAAGAGAACTTGGCTTGAATTTATTTATTTGTAATTTATTTTTTGTAACATTCTCTAATATATACATTATTTACTCTGCATACCTTTTGCTGACTTGGGAATTTCAAAGAAGATAAAGACTTGTGTTGCTTTTTACCAAATTTTAATAAAATAATGATAATACTTTTCACTTATGCAGCACTTTTCATCCAAGGATTTCAAAGTGCTTTACAAATATGCACTAATTAAGGCTCACAAACAGCTAGAGGTAGGTGATTTTCTTCCCTCTCTACAGGAATGTCAACCCTGGCATAGAAGGCCAGTAGGAGCCTCAGAGTGCCGAGGATTCTTTACTGGCTGCTATTCCCCCTGTAACGTGCTGCATGTGAAGTATCACTTGTCATGCCTGGATTTCTCATTTTCCCCCTCTGAATTATTGCAAGTTTAGAAATACAATGAATGCTATTAAAAATTTGTTTGACATCTTGTTAGTATTACAGAAAATCCTGTCTCTTGCTTGCTGAATGCTAATTAGATTTCTAAATGTTTGGGTAAAGATAAAATCTAGATGTGGTTTTACGTTTGTTGTTAAATTTTAAATATATATTTTTTCTTATGAAGAATTTGTCATTTTCCTTTCTAGGTACCTCAAATCACTGTTCTTGGGACATAAAATTTAGTAGCAGACAGATTTGGGGGCCTTACCTGGTTGTCTTTTCATCACAAACCGGAACCATTTTCTTTTAACTAGAAATATACATTTTTAAGAAGAGATTGCATTTTGTTGCTTTTCTAACTTAAAGATCTAAAAAATGATATCTAGACATTGAGGATGATGGTTAAATGACACTACATAGTCCTCTTTTAAAAAGTGGTTTAGTAGTAGCATATTCCGATCTAGAGGTACACACCACTTTTTATGTAGGTTAGGAATACCAGGAAGAAAATATGTACATATGGAGACACACATGCAGTGTTAGATTAAATTCCAATAAAAATAGCCAGATATACAAACTTTCATCTGAAGGAGAATGGTCACACAGGGAAAGGACAGGAGTAGTGTATCACAGCTGTTTGAGTACTTGTGTTTCCTAGTGAGGGCATGCCAGTGCCTTTGTTACTGTGTCCTCAAAGTCCTTAGTGGATCAGGAAAGCACAATTTTTGCTGTCACAATTCCCTTTTATATTCACAGTTTCAATCCCCTTCTTGTAGAACTTATGTAAAGAATCTATCTGCTTGTGTTTAAAGGAAAACTTACTGTTAGGCTCTCCTCATTCTGAGCTAGATTCAACATTAATAAGGCTACATCTTGATTCCAAGGGTGAAAGTACAGCAAGTGTCCACGTATCCCAAAAGAATATCTATCTTCAGCTTTCAGCATCCTGAAAAGTCCAAGTTCTCCTCTATATTAGAATCAAATGAGAGTTTAAAGAGTCAAGCTTTTGTGTTTCAGAGTGAACTTTATTTAAAAGATATTAACTGTGTGAATATAGCTGATCTTTCATAAAACAAAAGGACCTACAACTTACATCAAAGTACCATGCAAACTGGTCATAATGTTTCAGACATTCTTTTCTTTAAACAGCAAGTTCATCTGTGATACATGATGGATAATTACAGAAAAACTGATTTTTAATAGTTTCTAATTTTTCCCCTTAAAATTTTTTCCCAAGGGATATCTATGGAAGTTCAAAAAATTTGGCCTAAACACACAGATGTCTCTGGGTGAACTGTCGACTGAGTAAATAGAACTTCATTACAGTAAACTTGCAGGCTCAGAAACTCAAACTCATCAGTTTGAGTTCAAGGTTTGATCTTACTTTAACTGACTTGGGAGTGCAAATTCTTACCAACAATGTGACGGACAAATCTTTTTTAAAACATCTGAGTATCTATCTGTCAGTGTACATCAGGCAGATTGAATAATGTCTAAGTTTATCCTTTACATAACCTTTTGTCAAATCACATGGGAATACAATAATCGGAAGTTTGCTTTTTGGTCGTAGAAATAAAATACAGCTTTGCAGTTAGAATGTATAATGACCTCAGACTCTCAGAACCTTTTTTAAGTCCTGTTCCTCAATGAGGACAAGCCTGCCAAAAAGGTCAGATGTTCCTGATAGTATCCTGATAGTCACCCCAAGGAATTGCTTGGGTTAGTTGCTAGCTTTGCCTCTGAGGAGCATCTTGTTCTGTGCCAACATGGCTAACAGTTTCCCTTCTGAGGATTCTCTTCTTCTTTTAGAACTATGGTACTGTTGCTGTGAGGTCCCTTTGTGAGATGTTCTGTTTTTAAGGCGCCTTTGTATATTTGTTTGTGCTTGTTGTTTCTACTCTGTGCTGCTTGTTTCCAAGTTCCTGAAAGCCTCTAGATTGAGAAAAAGAAGATAAAATTAACATGAGTTTAACCTAAGTCTCCTGCATCTCAGAAGAGATGCTAAAAAGAATAAGCAGTATCCGAAGGCAGGCAGTAAGTAGATGAAAAGGAAAGGAGTTGAAACCTATAAACTATACAATCAACCTTTACATAATTGAAAGTAGTTTGAATATGTGGGTATTTGTTAACCTTAGTGCTTCAGGAGAAAAATGTCACCGGCCAACTCTTCCTCTAATTTTAAACTGAGTTTGTGGACTGCATTACTTTCTAAAACCTCTTTAAAGCTACCTCTAGAACAATGTTTCCCTTCATCATAAAATTAAAATTTCTTCCCATGAGACCAAGGAAATATTTATATTTTTCCATTTCAAAATAAATTCAGACTTAAAAATTTCAACCAACTTTTAGGAATTATAGGCAGGTTTTGTTTGTTTTCTTTTTTAGAAGGAGCCCAAAAACTTTCTTTTCTTCAGGATGACTCACTACCAAATGTTAACGTAAAACTTATATCTCAGAAGACCCATTTCCTGAGCAGTAGATTCATGTGAATAATATACTCCATAGGCATTATATTTCCTTACATTTAGTAATTAGTCCTGTCTCAATAAACACATGCACACACATGCATGCACATACATACACAAATTATTTAAAACCTTAACATTTTAATAGTTACTTTTTTTGTGCTTTAACTTAATCTCATTTTGAGTTAAGAGGAAGTTAGTGCCTATGTAAATACAATTTTTAATCATATTGTGATTTTTCTGATACAGGAAAAATATTTTTTTTTCTTAAATATTTTATTTATTTATTCATGAGCGACAGAGAGAGAGAGCGAGAGAGAAAGAGAGAGAGAGGCAGAGACACACAGGCAGAGGGAGAAGCAGGCTCCATACAGAGAGCCCAACGTGGGACTCGATCCCGGGTCTCCAGGATCATGCCCTGGGCCGAAGGCAGCACTAAACCGCTGAGCCACCCAGGATGCCCAGAAAAAATATTTTTCCATCTAGTATACTCTCAAATCTTAAAACACTTAAATATATGTATTTTCTCAAAGTCTATGTTTCTACATTATCAATTGTTTCCTTTGGAAATAAGCTCACTAGCATTCACTGCATGAGCTATGCATGAGCATGTTATAGCTGCCATCTTTGCCTGGCAAAATAAATATCTTGTCATTTTGCTAAGTGTTGGATAATTCTCTGATCCTTAGTGTTTTGGAGAACAGATTTTCTTTTAAATTAGTAGTAGATGAAAGAATAATTTTCAAAGTAATAAAGTTTACCCATGCTTCAAATATCTTTATAACTCTGAAAGTTATCTTTAGGCTTCTGTTATTTCCAAGGAATAAACTGAAACAAAATTTATAATTATCTTGCTGTCAATCAAAAGAAACATGTACGATTTATTTGTTTTTTTCTAATTGAGGAGTCAGAAGAATTTGCAGATCAAATCTTGCTAACTCAAATGTTGTAAAATTCCTTATCATTCTTTCAGTTGTAGGTTTATAGTATAATTTGGCCTGAGTGAGAATTTACAGCTAAAATTCAAAATGCATGTCCTTTTTAACAATACTATATCTTCATATGAAAAAAAATGGTCTTGTTATAAAAACAAAAATCATTTTACTACAGTTTTAGTTTTATCATTCCCTACCACTGATACTTGCTAGCGCATAAAATCTTTTCATATTCTGGCATAAAAGCCATATGTGAATGTAATTTAATTTATTAAGAATTTTCTGATCTGTCCTCCTCTTTGTCTTGAATAGTACCTGATGACAGAGGTTTCCAACATTTTTAAGACATTATTAGAAGTAAATATTTATTATACAAGTTTTATGACTATATTTAATATATATTATATATAACATGTATATGTGTGTATATTTCATATGTGTGTGTGTGTATATATATATATATATATATGTATATACACATACATACTCACAGAACAAGAAAAAGGCCTAAATGACAGCCACACTTTTGCTGCTAGGAAGAGAATCTTGGAGGTGTAAAATTCCTGGCCTTCTCTTGGCCTACATTGTGTGATGAACAGTACAACTTATCATTCCTTTTTCTCTTTTCAGCCTCGGAATGGATGGCTTTGGCCAATCAGTTGGCATTCTTGGACGTCCTGCCACAGCTTATGGATTCCGCCCTGATGAACCTTACTACTATGGCTATGGATCTCGATAAAGTCATCCTTTTCCTTGTGTACTCTCAGCTTAGAAGAAATCTGTATGGGTTGGGTTAACTTTGAATCTTGGCTAATAATGCATGTTGATATTATTGCGGGTCTGTGGGGTTTTTTTTTTTTATTTTTTTTCCATGTTGTTAACTACAAATTAACTCTGATACCTTTGTCCTCTGTTAGGTACAGTTGATGTTTGACACTGTTCACTCATGAAACTACATATTAATGCTGAATAACATTTCCCATGTTATAAAGAGAGATGCAGAATTAAATACTGAAAGGCAATCAGACTGGAAAACAAACACTACATTATGTACATTAAGTGACTAATTTAATTTCTATTAAAAAGAAGGATAAAGTACAAATGAATTAGCAAAAGTCATGTGTTTCTGTTTAATGTGTTTCATTAAGAGTTTCATGCTTCTATACAGTGCATATGAATTTTCTTTTTCCCTGCCCATTTTTCCCCCTGTAAACTCTTGAGTTTTTCATGTAATGTGTGCTACTTTAAAATTTATAAAAAGAATATCACCTTTTTCCCCTATGCCATCTGCATTTTCAGGGTTGCTTCCCCAAGTTAACTATGTGTTTTCAATTAACAATGGAATATATGCCATAGATTGTTACATATATGTAGACTCTCTTCAGCAATTTGAAGTCTTTTCTTTCTGATTTTAAGGTAGAAAACCTGACATCTGTTAGTGCACATGAAACTAGATTCATACTAAGCTTTTAAATTTTATCATTCATGAAACCTAAAGTGTGGAAAGCTGTCTAATTGAGGAAAACTAAGGAACAGCACTTTTTCTTAACTGTTTCCCATTCATTTACTTGTATTTATAAGATTTAGGTGGTAAGAAATAGACTTTATAATTATTAATGAGTTTTGAAAGCAACTCATTAATGTTACAATGTTGGAAATTTACTTGACATACAAAGCAAAATAAATAACTATAATCTAGAGATATTTCCTTGAGCACCTGCTATTTAGAGAGAGGAATTATATGACGCTTTGAAGGAAATATATAAATCAAAAATAAGACTTCTGTCCTTAAATTTTAAAACCTCTGTGATCTACTACACTATTTATTTGGCTTAATTTATATTTTAAGCATAGAATAATAGAGCTAGAAAGGGCCTTTTAAATAACTCTATGTATTTGAGAAACCAAACATAAAAATTTGAAATATCATAAACAGATTTTCTTAACCACCTGCTACGTATCAGGAAGTATATATGCTCCTAGGGTATATGTGAGTCTAAGATATGATTTGTGTCCGAACTCACAACGTAATTGATCTTTCTGAAAGTATACATTTATTTTGTCTTCGTTTCCATTTTAACTACAGAATATTAAAGGTAGAAAGGGCCTTTGATGCCAAACCCTGTCACACTCTTTCTTTTGGTTGAAAAAGCTGTTGGCTAGAAGAGATGAAAAGACTTGCCCAAGCTTATAGATTTGGTCAGACTCTGAACTATCTCCATGTTTCCAATGCAGTAACCTCAATACTAAATATCTTGCCTTATTATTTATAATACATACCAAGTAAAATACATGTAATAAGTGACATTAATGATGTAGGAAAAGACTTTAGGTTTCGAAGCCGATGGCCAGGAAAGAATTCTTGAGGCATCTTTGGTACAAAAAGATGATTTTATTAGAGCACGAGGACAGGACCTGAGGGCAGAAAGCTGCACCAGGGTCATGAGGAGTGGCCCATTATGTACCTTCAAGTTGGGAGGGAGTTTGGGATAGCGTCTCTGAGGAATTTTGGAAGCAAGGTTCACAGGATCTTGAGGGTGCTAGCTATTGTTGGGAAAGGGTCATTTACTACCATCTAATACAATCTGAGTCACGAGATCCTTCAAATGTACATTGGTCAGTCATATGCTTGGGGGCTGATTGCCAACATGAATCTCGCGGGGCTTAGAGATAAAGGAAATTTCTAAAGGAATCTTTTTATTTTATTTTATTTTTTAATATTTTATTTATTCATGAGAGGGGGTGGGCAGAGAGGCAGAGACAGGAGGCAGGCAGGCAGAGAGGGAGAAGCAGGCTCCATACAGGGAGCCCGATGTGGGACTCGATCCCGGGACTCCGGAATCACGCCCTGAGCCGAAGGCAGACGTTCAACCACTGAGCCACCCAGGGATCCCTCTAAAGGAATTTTTATATGTTAAAGTTGACTTAAAGGATCCTAGAGGTCAGGCTAAGACTGCCTTTTGCCCTTAGCAACATAGTAACATCAAGGCAGTTGAGTCCCTAGAGGAAGGTCACTCTGCCTGTTTCAAGGACTTTCAGTGTGCTGTAGGCAGTAAGGAAATTTCATAATTTTTCTTCTGTGTTTGTTTCCCTCATCAATTAATAGGAAGACAAAGCCAACATTGTAAAACATTGTGAGCTGATTTGGGAAGAACACCACCCAAATTCAGAACGTTTCTGGGGCTGTGCTCACTGAAGTTCAACGCACACACTCCCTCTCCCTGTATAATTTTCTCATTATTTTAGGACTTCACAAATTTAGAAATTGTGAACTTTCCACTCAGTCATGAGCTGGCTTATCTTTACATTATTTATGAAGGAAAATTTTACTAAAGGAATAAGGAAGAATATCTAAAATTCTTACATACTTCAGAGAACAGAAAGTTTTGGCCTTGGGCACTTTTAGAAATACAATTTATATGTAAGTCAGATATCTTGGCCTCACTAGATTTTGACTGCAAATTAAAGTCACATTTACTTCAATAACTAAATTGCCATGGCCGTAGGCCATGATATATAGCTGGAAATTATTTCTCCTCATGAGGTTTCTGCTCTTTCCGAGAGAGTTCCCTAAGGTGCTTTCTCACACAGGGCTGGGAATAGCTTCCTCATGTTCTGTTTCCTCCCCTTGTCTTCATACTGCTGCATCTCTGTTGGTCATCTTCATAAGGTTAGCGTTGCCCCCCAACCCCCACATGGCAGAGCCACTGCTGTGTCCAGTCAGGACTTGGGGACGAAGACACTCTACCCTTTCTGATCCCCTTCCATATGTAAGAGC
Source organism: Nyctereutes procyonoides (assembly GCF_905146905.1). NCBI lineage: Eukaryota > Metazoa > Chordata > Mammalia > Carnivora > Canidae > Nyctereutes > Nyctereutes procyonoides. Next base: position 1,537,652 of record NW_026575044.1, read on the forward strand.
AGTACCTATTCTGCGCAGCACAGGACAACTGAAGCTATACATTTTACCACGACTCCAGAAGCTCCAGAAATGACACATGAGGTATATCACACAAAATAACTTGCTATTATTACTAGTTGTAGCTGTGATCAGAGCTGGCAGTCAGAAGGCTCTCACTTGGCCTTGCATGGTAGGGCTGGCTCCATGCCACCAGAAGTATGCTAAGAATCTTTAGGACAAGCCTCAGCCAGATTGTCAGAAGGTCCCACAGAAAAGAATGGTTTTTCTTCAACCCAGTTGAAGTCCTGCTTTTAGAGTCTTTATTTCTTAGAACAAGATTAGTTTTTACCAGCTCTCTGGTCTTCAGTCATGAAACAGAATAGGGAGAAATATAAAGTGATCTTTCTACCTTTTTCCAACTGTTACCTGGAGGGCTTTTTTCTAAATCCATCCAATTGTCTTGATTATTGGCAAGTCTTCCCAAATTCTATCATTGGGGATACACTGAGGTTTTCAATGAGGTGAAAGGTCATTGGTTCAGATCATGATGTCAGGCTTATGAGACGGAGCCCTGCATCAAGCATTGGCTCTGCACTGGGTGTGGAATCTGCTTAAGATTCTCTCCCCTTGAAATACAAATCAAAACCACAATGAGATACCACCTCACACCAGTGAGAATGGGGAAAATTAACAAGGCAGGAAACCACAAATGTTGGAGAGGATGTGGAGAAAAGGGAACCCTCTTACACTGTTGGTGGGAATGTGAACTGGTGCAGCCACTCTGGAAAACTGTGTGGAGGTTCCCCAAAGAGTTAAAAATAGAACTGCCCTACGACCCAGCAATTGCACTGCTGGGGATTTACCCCAAAGATTCAGATGCAGTGAAACGCCGGGACACCTGCACCCCGATGTTTCTAGCAGCAATGTCCACAATAGCCAAACTGTGGAAGGAGCCTCGGTGTCCATCGAAAGATGAATGGATAAAGAAGATGTGGTTTATGTATACAATGGAATATTACTCAGCCATTAGAAACGACAAATACCCACCATTTGCTTCAACGTGGATGGAACTGGAGGGTATTATGCTGAGTGAAGTAAGTCAGTCGGAGAAGGACAAACATTATATGGTCTCATTCATTTAGGGAATATAAAAATTAATGAAAGGGAATAAAGGGAAAGGAGAGAAAGTGAGTGAAAATATCAGTGAGGGTGACAAAACATGAGAGACACCTAACTCTGGGAAATGAACAAGGGGTAGTGGAAAGGGAGGTGGGCGGGGGGCTGGGGTGACTGGGTGACGGGCACGGAGTGGGGGCACTTGGCGGGATGAGCATTGGGTGTTATGCTCCAAGTTGGGAAATTGAACTCTAGTTAAAAAAAAAAAAAAAGATTCTCTCCCCTTTAGCCCTACCTCTCTAAATAGATGATAGAGATAGATAGATAGATAGATAGATAGATGATAGATAATAAATAAATAAATTTTTAAAGGTACAGGAACAATAGCCAAGATAGAAGAAAACATCTCTGAGCTAAAAAGGATTTCTCCCTACAATACAGGAATCATTTTTAAAAATTGGTGTGACATCTATCTTGACTTATCTAGAAAAATTCTTGAGAAAAATGAATTAAAATCTCCATAAGAATATTGAAAAGAAATATAAAATGCCTTCCAAGAAACAGACTGTCCGCAGGATTCTGACATTAAGTGGCCCTAACTAAAGAACATTCCCTGACCCAGAGTAAAGGGAACTTGACAGGTTGTAAGTGCGCCTGGCAGGATTTGAGATTTGTGATGAACCAATAACTTCTGCATATCTCCCACCACTCTCCTTTTGGAATGCAAGTATCCTTTGTGATTATCCTGTCCCTGCTTCAATCATTGTATGTTGGGTGGGAGTGGGCAGGGTAGGTGGCAAATAACTTCTCGCAGTTCATAACACCCGAATCAAGAGGAACCATGAAAACCACACCCAAGAAAGCTCATTCAAGCTAGAACCTAATGCCATAATGATATGAGACTTTTGGGAGAGGAGGTGAGTATATTTTGATGTGAACAGAATGTCAATAATTGTGGCCAGGAAGCAAAATATATTGATTGAAAAAGGTGGCCATAGTATTCTTCAGTCTTCACATCATGAGATACTCTGTTTTATCGTGTCTTAAATTTGGGCTCACATTGTACTTTGCTTCGACCAACAGAATGTGGCAGAAACGATGTATGAGTCTAGGGCCTGCACCTCAAGAAGACTTGCAGCTTCTGCATTTGGCCGTGTGGATTGCTCCCTGAGACTGACATGCTGTGAAGAACTTGGAAGAGAAGCCCAGCCATCTCAGCTGTCTCATTGGGGCACACCCCTCCTTAAGCTGACATATCACCAAAATACAGTCTTGTCAGTGAGTTCAAGAAAGACCAGAAGTAGGACCACCTGGTCAACCTTAGAGAGTTGACCTTTTGTGGAAAATGATAAAGTGCTGTTTAAAGTTTCTGAGTTCTAGGCTGATGTGCCAGATTGTATTTTCAAAAGATGGCCACCCCCACCTATTCCATTTCACATGCTCATCTTACAAAATGATATGGATACTCCTCCAGTCATTAATGGCATCTATGTCCCTTCCCCTAGAACCTGGATAGACTTTTTTTTTTTAACTGTTTCAACCAATAGAGTTAAGCAGAAGTTATAAAGACTAAGGCTAAGTCAAAGACAGTACTTTCAATTCTGCCTTGTTCTCTTGGGTTGCTCATTCTTGAAACCAGCCTCCATGATGTGAGAGGGCCAAGCAACATGGAGAGGCCACGTATAGGGGCTGCAGTAGGTGATCACAGCTGAGGTCCCAGCAGACAACCAGTCAACTGCTAGAGGTGAATGAGCCTTCAGAAGACTCCAGCCCCCAGCTCTCAAACTACCCCAGCTGAGGCCCATGAGCCAAGACAAGCTGCCTTGCCACACCCTGCCCAAACCCCTGCAAATTCATGAGCAAAAATATGTCATACTGTTTTAAGCTACTAAGTTTGTGATGGTTTGTGATACAGCAATCGATAACTGATATAAATTATATCAGGGATATATCAAAAGGCCTATACAAGTCCTCCAAATCACAAGTAGTATGACTTCCTTAGCCTCCTCACTTTTTCTTCACATCTATCACCACCACAGGTAATTTCCATAGGCACAAACATTATGAATTCATGAGAGTTATAACCTAAAATAAGAGCAATGGAGAACAACATCCCACTCTAGAGTGTGAATTAATTTAGGTTCATCTCTTAGCAAAATTATCAGTTACTACAAATCATGATCTCTCAAGGCATTTGAAGTATTTTGATTACCAGAGGTCCAGCATACAGGATTTTGAAGTGTCAAAAAAAATACTTTTATTTGATCCACATGACCACTTAATACAGAAACCCTGCAGTTAAGTAACCATGAGAAGAATTGTTTAACATGCACATCACCTCCTCTACTCCTTTTCTCTTCCAAGCCTTCTAATCTTGCTAGGTTGGCAGTTTGAGGAACTGAAGTCATTCTGGAATCTGGATGATGGTAACCACTATTTAAAGGCAGAATAAATATCTCTTACGAGTCAGCTTTTCTTCCTCCATCCCTACAATTTACCAATGTCTCAAGTCTGCTGTGTAATGAGCACTCAGCTATAAGTTGAACCCCACAGAGCATAAATATTACAGCTTGCACCAGGTGGGATGTGGAGCTGCCCATCAAAGCTTAGACCCCAGAAAGGCAAGTTAAGGAAGCATTGCTTTTCAATTAGCCTAACTTTCAGAGCTCATTTATTTCCAATGCTGGGTATGAAGGAATCAGTTTTAATTCAGTGATTTTGAAAAGGAGACCCACACAAATTTGGGGAGCTCCAAGCATCTACAAACTCCAGAAATGCAATGGAATGCTTTGGAAAGAGAAGCCGAACTTATCAATCATTTCTCATTGAAATTAGTTAAGTCTAGCTGGTTTTGTTTTTAAATATTTCTAATGCTATCTTTAAGACTATTCACATTTTTCCATTTTTCTGACATTTGACTTTTAATAATGTCACCAGTAGACTCCACCTGTTTATACTCACCGACCTTTGGTCCCACATTTTTCCTTAAGCTCTTCTTTCCAGCTTACCTCTTAACTCAAGCAAATGGAAACCAAAACTGCCCCTCCAATGATAATGATTGCCCTGATGAGGACTCCAGCTGGTGCAGACTCCCAGACCAGTGTGAGTGTAACCTTTGACTCATCTATGCAGATGGACCATGGAGTGACTTCTAGAATGACTGGCAAAACTACCTTTACCTCAATATACTAAAATCGCCATCGAGGGAGGATCACAAGCTTCATTCACATAACATACAATGTGTGTATAGGCATGTTTCCTTTAGGTGCATGTGCCTTATGCCCACCTCTACATCCCATGACAAGGGTTTCCTATCTCAATATTCATTCTAACCCTAAAAATAGAAGCCCATCCACCCTTGCTCTGGGGGTCACAGCTTTGGAAGCCATTCCCATGTTCTATTTGCTGCAAATTTACTGTAACAACTCCACCTAATGTAGTTTCTATCCTACCAAGGTGTGAACTCATGTTACTTTGGTTACAGTAACAGAATATGACATAAAGCACTTGCTATTGATGTAGAGTTCTCTTTTGTTACAACTGTTGCACAATGAAGATGACAATGATATCCATACACAAGGGTGCCTGCTCACACACATTAGGGTTGTTTTTGTTTGTTTGTTTTTTGAGAAGTAATGCATGTACTGTAAAAGTCACCATTTAAAAATGCACACACACAAAAAAAATAAAATAAAAATAAATAAAAATGCACACAAGGTGGTGCAACCATCACAACTATTTAATTCCAGAATATTTTCAGCACCCCAAAAAGAAACTCTACACCCTTCTACCCTCAGCAGATGAGGTAGCCTGTGAATCACTTAGGACAACTCATGGGAGTGGCAAGAAACAGGGACTTCCATTTTTAAGGAAACGGGGCAAATAATGTTTAACTTATCCTGAGCTAAAAGTGCAGTTTTGACAGGTAACAGAAAATAGGAGAGAATCACGTGTTACTATTTCTTGGCTTAAGTGTGTGACATTAGCTCAGTTGCCATCTACACCTTATCAGGAAATGTGAACAAGTTCTTCATAGTCACTGTGATATGCCTGCCCTGCAACATTGTTACCACATAAGAATCATGAGCAATGTTATAGATACAAGAATGCAAGAGCTTCTTGGGGCACCTGGGTGACTCAGTTAAGAATGCAAGAGCTTTCAATCTAAATTTACATTTCAGCTCCTTATTCCTTTATTAAATTGACTTCAAAATTAACAGAAGTAACATATGCTAACTGTAACACATAAAACTATATGCAGATACATAATGCAAAAGAAGTAATCCCCTCTCCCTATCCCAGATAGGGACTGTTAACAGTAGTGTGTATCTTTTGATACTTCCATTCATTCCGTCAAAAAACAAAATTCAAGTAAATTTGGAGACCTGATTTTGTGAAACAATTCAAGAATTGGGCAAGCATCCCAGCTAGCAAGTAGAGAGGAGATCTGAACAGCTGTACAAAGTGGAAGGTTTTTATAGGAAGGAGGGTGGGGCAAGAAAGTTATTATTAAAAATAAAAACGAAAAGAAAGGATTGTTCCAGACAAAGTCACTTTCCTTTAGGGGGAATGGTAGGGTGGTCTTATCATGCATAAGATCTCATCTTCCTGTGAGGTTGGAGGGCCCTTGCGGCAGATTCATTGGTGCCCATTGGGGAATTTCTGACTCCTTAAGACCTTCTGGGGGAAGGCTGAAACTACAGCTAGATTAAGTAAAGCCCTGGTTTGGGCCTAAGCAACACCATTTTGGGCCTGTGGTTTTCTTTTTTAACAATTCATTTATCAATACTTGTTGAGCTCCTGTGCCAGGCATTGTTCTAGGCACCTAGGATCCATCAGTGAACAAAGCACAGATTATTTTCCTTGGGGAACTTATGGTAGAGAAAGAAGGCATTAAAATACAATTTTTGAAAAGGCAGAATGAGGCAAATATGAGAGTCACAAGTCGATCACCTTTGGGGGATGCTGTCATGGGAGGTCCATCTAAAGTAACTCCCTTTCCTCTCCTGTCTTCTCCCTTACTTGTTGCTCTCTATCACATTAGGATGACAGTATGGTACAGTGGTTAAAAATATGAAATCTGTAGGCAAACTACTTCATGACATTGCCAGCTTTGTGACTTTGTTCAATTTAACTGTTAGCAGCAGGTCCCTTCCTTGCCTCCGTGCTGACCTTATTTCTTGAGTTCAGCCAAGAAGGAATTCAGAGTGAAACCTTTAAGTAAGCAAGAGTTTATTATAAAATCCAAAACTGAAAGTACATCCTCAAGATGGCAACTGTAGTGGGAGTACGGGGGTCTTTTCTTTTTATCTTTGCATGGCTTATGGGTCATAGTGCCTCCAACCAAGGGTGCTTCCCATCATCCAGGGGACTCTGCCTTCCTGTTGAGAGGGGGAGTTTGGGCCCTACAGGGCCCTAGTCAGAACCGTCAGGGCAGCCATCCTCCACAGGAGAGGTGAAAACTGCAATGTAAATGTATAATAATGAAGCTATAGGCTACTGTAGGGCAGCAGGTTATAGGGAAGAATGCATGTTTATCCCCTGGGGTCTTTTCTGGCTCTTTGTGGTCTGGGGGTGATTGGCAGTTTCTCAGATTATTATCTTTTTAATGGATGGAAAGTCCCATTCCCTGATAGTATCCAGCTAACTTTTCACTCTGTCATAACCTCCCTGTACATCAGTTTCCTTATGTGTAAAATGGTGTCGATGTCTAGCTTAAATGAATTAAACTCCAAGGTATGCCTCTTTGGCATATTCAATTATTCTAAACTGATTATTTTTAAGAAACTGCAGGATCAGGAGAAGTTCTGAAAACTGAGTAGAAATTACCCTTTTGTAAGAGATATTTATATGTAGAAGGGAAATCTCCATTCATAAAAGAGAGATGACCCTAAATCGCTAGAAACTGTTATGCATGGAGAAGCAATGGCTTTAAACCTTATCCTTCTTTACTGGGCTTTTCCTGGTAACCTTCCAAAAATGCTCCTCCACTCTACCCCTTCTGTCTTTAACTGGAGATGGTATTTAACATGATGGCTTTGGTCATTCTGGTGAGTTACTTAGTTTTCCTGAGTCTTTCTCATGTGTACTTGGAGGTATACATGTTACTAAACTTTTGTTTGATTTTCTCATGTCAATTTAATTCTTAGTATAGCTAGAAAACTCTTGAAGGGCAGAGTAGAATTCCTCCTCCTCGACATCTTGTTTTATTTTTTAATAGAACTTACCACTGTGCATACTGACCTTTGTTCATTTATATGCTAGTCTCTACTTCTCCCCTTAGCCATCAACCTCCTAAAATTTGGGGCCTATGAGAACAGGGAATTAATCTTGCTTTGTCTCCCTGGTCTGTAGCGCAGAGGCTGGTACACCATCCATGAACATTTGTAAAGTATTTGCTGTATTGAGTAAGTAAACAAGAAGCAAATGTCAGAAAAACCTGAGAAGGGAAGTATAAGGTCATTTATCTCATATTCAGCTTCAGACAACAGTAGCTTGAAACTTGCAGGTTCTTGGTGGTGGGGCAGGGCACTTTGCAAAACTAAGATAACATTTCTAGCATTAAGCTACTCACACATCCTCAAGCACTTAAAAAGAAAAAAAAAAGTTTTGTTTGGGCCCCTTGAGCCCACTTTTTTGCAATGATTATGTCTTCTTCCTTCTTTTCTTAGTGGTCAGCACAGTACATGACACGGAAAAAGTGTATATCAAACATTTGTGGAATATGTCTGTATCATCAGGTTTAAGTTTTGCAACATTTGTGTACTGCTTACAGTGTACAAAGTAGGCCAACAGTCCTTACAATATGGGTATTATGATGTCTGTTGCTGACTTTAAATTATTTCAGTATTGACAGTGTAATATTCTGTGTGGGTTAACTGGTTGAAGCCATGCCCTAGAAGCAGCTAGCATTCTAGTAATCAAGAATTCACACTCCAGAGGTAACTAGCTGGAATCATACCAGAAAGACTACATTCCAGAGATGGAGCTACAAATGCTTTAGCCACTTGGATTTCTGATGACACCGGATGTTTTGCTAATTATAAATGATACGCCAGAATGATGTAATTATAATGAATGCCAGAAATAGGTATTTACTGGCAAAAAATAACAGCTTATTAATTATCACAACAAATAGAAATGCACTCTTCAAAGAATTCAAGATAGACGAACTGTTTAAAACGTCTTAGGAAAAAAAAAATCTTAGAAAAATGTTCTCCACACCTGAATAAACACAGGCTAAAAATTCAAGGTGCCTCAGCCTCTGGAGATGCCATTTGAGGCCGTGTCCCTAATGGTGCTGGCTCTGCCACTGGCCTGGAAGATTTCTGGTTGCCAGAAGCTGAGGACACTGATAATGGAAACCTACCTCTGGAGCACTGTACTTCTGCTTCTCAACTTTCTAGTGCAAGGTGGTTGTCACCCTGCCCAGAATGGTATTCTCCGCTATGGTAGTTACTACCCACAAGGGACTATGGAGCATGAAGATACGGTGCGTAAAAATTCTTAAAAAAAAAAAAAAAAAAAAAGTATCACATTTTGAAGACCGTGCAAAAGATGTAAAATATCTCAACCATTCTGTATATCGGATGAATGTTTAAATGCCACTCTTCTGGATATATTGTGTTAAAATATATTAAAATTAACTTCATTTTTACTGTTTTCTAATGTGGCTACTAAAAAAAAAAAAAATCTTTTGGAGTTACATTTGGGGCTTGAAGTCCATTTCTAAAGGACAGTGCTGACCCAGAACAGAGCGCTCAGCGCTGGTCAAGCTTATCCAGCCTGCTCCCTAATAAATATTTAATACGTTTCTGAATTAATGGCATGTATCTGACCTTTTTTGCTTCCACTCAACCCTATGCAGACATTGTGGAATCCTTATCCATCTTAAACCTCTTCAGCTACCAGGAAGAACCTAAAAGTTTGGGATGATCGAACTATTCAGGTCAGCTGTCAACGGTGAGGTTGCAGAGCATTTAGCAGGGATGCGAGCGGGGAAAACGCAGTTCACTTAGTCGTTTCAAGACTATTAGGTGTATTCCCACAGCGTCCTATTAAATAAGCACCATTAATATTGATAATAGGTACCATAAATAGGAGCACCCGCGATTTACCCTTTGCTGAACCAAGCGTAACTCCAAACTTCCGTCTCAGCGGCTGAAGCCAGAAGCACCTCCAGCGCCGCCCGCCTCCACCAGCCACGGCACGACTTCGGCCCACGCGGCGCCACCAATCGCCGCCGCCGCCGCGAGCGACGTCACTCCGAAGGCCCCGGCCGGCTTCCCCACTTCTTTTCTGCGCCCCGCCCCTTCACGGTTTGTCAGAGGCGACGGCGGCCATCTTGGATTCGGGCGGACATCAAATTGAAACTGCGCGGCTAAAGGCCTAAAGATCAAAATCAAGGCAAACTTGAGAGTTCAACGTAAACGCCAATAGAAGAAACGTTCTCCCGGGCCTCCCGGGCCGCCCGGGCCGCTGGAAGGAGGGAGCGGAGCCGCGACCGGCACCGGCGCCCACACTCAAGATGGCACGGGCGTGAGAGTCACCTGTGAGGCCGCTCTATCTCGGTTCCGGGTTGGTTCAGCTCAGTGGTGGTGCCGGAGGGCTGGAGGCTGGCGTTCTGTCCGGTTTCCGGACCCGTCTCTATGGTGTCGGAGGGAGCGTACCCCCCGAAGATTGTGGGTGTAGTGGCTACAGCTTCACAGGGTAGGCGAGGGTGGTTGGTGTCAACAGGGGGCGAATTGGGGACCGGAGCCAAGACCCTCGGCCGCCTCCCCCGCCGCCCTCCCGCAGGTAACCGGGCGCGCCGCGCCGCGTCCGCCGTCAGTGCGGGGCCGGGCCGGGCCGCGGGGGAGGGGCCGGGCCGGGAGCGCAGGCAGCGGGGCGCGCGCCCCACTCGCGGGTCCGCGCTCGGCGCGGCGCCGCCGCCGGTTGAGCTGTGCCCTCCGCCTCCGCTCGGCCTCCCGACGCTTGTTTCCCGGCGCCTTCTGGGTCTGGGCTCCGCGGGCGACCCCGGGCCGGCGCGTTGCTGCCGCGCAGCCGGGCGCGCGGGCAGGTGTGGAGGGTGAGGGGCCAGCGAGCGGGAGCGCCCCCTCCCCCTCCCCCTCCCCCTCCCCCCCCCCCCCGCGGTGGCGGTGCGACCCCGCCGGCCCCGGGTCGGAGCGTGCGGTGGGAGCCGGCGAGCCGCCTGCGTTCGCGCTCCAGGGCGAGTGCCGGGCCCGGAGGAGGCCCAGCCGCCTGTGTCCTTGCAGCGTGCTTTTGCTTTAGGATAAAAAGGAAAAACCCTTCTTGTTGCCGGAGTGTATTTAGGAAACCATGAGACTACCGAGTGGGTCCTGAGTTCTGGAATCCGCGTTGCGGTAGCTTTTAAGGACCGGTGTGCATACCACGTAACACCTCAGATCCCAGCCGAAATCCTACTTCTTTTGGCCCATAAAGGCTTCGTTGTGTATTGCCGGTCAGCTGGCAAGGCCGGACTGAGCGCAGTCCAGGGAATAGGCGCTTGAAACAGACCAGAGCAAAGGAGGGGGAGTAACGCCGCCACCAGATAACTGGTGATCCACCGGCACAGGCGGCGACCTAAGGACTCACCATGCGAGCCCTTAAGTATCTCTGGAACCTCCAAGCAGAGCGAGCTGGAAACCAAGATCATCTCGATTAATTTTTGAGGAAGAAGAGAGAGTTCCTCGGATGACGTGGGTTTCTTGGTTGAGTGACCTCGACCAGCGCTTGCATAATCCACAGGTGGCCCGGAAATGCGATGTGCTCCCTGGGAAGCAAAAGGAGGGAGGAAGACCGGTGAACCAATACCTCAAGAGAAGGCTTTGATGCCGGCTTAAGTCCGAAACTGCCCGTCTAGCATTTTTGCAATAGCGGGGACGGTAAATTCTGCAAAATATCCATGCTGAGGTCACAGTATTAGACTATCTTTTTGTGGGTTTTGATTTTTTTTTTTCTTGTGACTTTTTTATTGCAAGGCGATCAACAGCACATCTCTTTATCGCCACCAAATAAAGTCTGTGCTGGAGGCGGCCTGTAATCCTACTACCCTGTGAGCATTGCCCTCCTGGAACGGAGCGTCAAGGTTGATCATGCTATCAAAAACAGTCAAGGGGCATCCTTTCTCTCAAGAAAGGGAGACATTTCTTTTTTTCTTTAAGGTTGAATTTCTTCATGTCTTAGACCCAAAATATACACTGCGAAGAAAAATGACCAGCGTGAAGCTTGTAAAGCTTTTGTAAGTCCAGATGCAGAAAAGCCCAGGGTTCCCAGAAAGACGGGTTTTGCTGTCTATAAATGACTACGTAAATGTCCATCGCTGTACCTCTTCTGACTGCCACTCATTCAGCCAGAGCATCGCTCTTCAGTCCTGGTGACCATCTTACCCTCTTTGGGGACTAATACTAAAACTAAACAAGCACCATGATTTTCTGTCAAGAGGATTTTCGTTTTCTTGCCAGTTGCACAGGTGTTGATTTTGGAGAGCTGTTATTTTGTGGCTGAGAGAGAAGGAAGTTAGACTAGCCTCCGATACATACTTTTCAAAGTAAGCCTTCTCTGACTAATCCCTCTAGTCTGACTGGTTTTTCAGACAGTTGTTGTAGAGTTGAGTTTTCTGCTGACAGAGTGGCAACTGGTTTCAAAGAACATGGACCCATTCAAGCTACCTCAGGTCGACCTCCGGCTACCCCTGATTATAGGGGTGTCCACGAGGCAGGGAGGAAACGGATTTGCAGCTGGGCTTCCCCAAGCCTCAAGATGGAGGGTAGTAATGTGTCCCTATAAATCTGACTAAGCTACTCCCAGTGTTTGCTTTTCCTCCTTCTGCCAGCTGCCTTCCTCTGTGTTTGCCAAGTTTCTGCTTGCTTCTTCATGGCTTCGGCTCACCAGAGACCTGACTCGACTCTACCTCATGGCATCCTTTTACCTTTAGCTAATGGAAATATCGCATGTTCATTCAGATTCCTGAGGCAAGCAAAGATCTGGCCATTTTAGCTTTTCATCCAGGCAGTGGGTCGTAGAGATGGCTGACGTGTGAATTGACTGTCCTTTGGCCCAGAATAGGCACTTGACCCATTCACTATGCACCAGAGGAGCAAGACCCAAGTACTGAACATGACCCTCACTGTTTAGCAGTGAGATCGTCACAGGTGGGCAGGGGCCACACCATCTCCACAACAGGGGAGTTAACAATAGTCACTTTTCTCTGTGAGCCTGCGTTAACACTAATTTTATTTACTTGTGGTCCTAGTAGAGATTGGGACATATGGTTGAGATACTTGGCATTTTTAATACGATGTGGTTTTTTTTTTTTCCCCACTGTTCTTAAGATAAATTGCAAAGCATATAGGAGCTCAGTGGATTTGTTGCAAAGATGACTTAGTTCTTATCCTCGGAAATATTCTTGGATTTCGAACAGTTTCATTTTTAGATAGCTTTAGCCCTCATATGTACTGTCTTCCTTATACAGTGATGTGTGCGGGTCTGTAGGCGCTGGGGATTCTCTGTGTTAGGTATGTGTCTTGAGCAGCATTTCATACTTTGGTAACACAAAGTGTCATGTGGGACTTCACTAAAGTGGAAAAAGAATCTAAGTAGTGGGTCTGTGATGATTATTAGGTGTATATTTATTCAAAGGATGGACTTCCTTAACTGAAAATTCTAAAGCTCTATGTAGCATTTTCGGCCATGTTATTTTGAACTAGCAACTTCTTGCGGCATCGCCAGAGTTAGTAAGAACTCTCTTTTGTGTTTTATTTTTTACATCATGGTAAAGCCAGAACTGCAAACTGACCCAAACTTTTCAAACATACGTAGTTTGGCCTATACAGGTTCTAAAAACATTTGAACTGACTTTGAAAAAAAATGGAAATTTCACATAAATATTCAGGCTCTTGGATCCTTATGGTGAAATGCATGATCTGGTGCCTCTGGAGTTGCAGTCCTGATTGGAGCTTGGTGAAGGCCACTCCCTCCGAGTGCAAGCCTTCTCGGTAGGTGCCCGTCACACGTGGTAGGTCCTGTGCTGCTCTCCTGACTCTGCAGGACTACCCTGCAGTCCTGGTATAACTGTGGGAATGTGTCTCCCCATTGTAGAGAAAAAGGTGTTTTTATTGTAGAAGATTTGGGAGGTGCAGGCACATGTGTGTCTGTCCGCCAGCCTGTGAATTACCCATGATCCGACACCCACCACAAATCTCTATTAATACTTACTTGAGCATATTTTTTCAAGTCTTTCTGTGTATGTGTCTCTATGTATATAAATAGGTAGATACATGCATATATGTAGACATAGATACATAATGTGTATTTCTTTTTGAAACAGTGTTATTGAGGTATGATTGATATAGAATAAATAGAACAAGTTTTAAAGTGTACAGTTTGATGAGTTTTAGTATTTGTAATCTCCCTTCACCATAATCAAGATAACAAATGTATCTGTTCCCCTAAAGTTTCCTTATACCTCCCCCTCCCCATCACAATCCTCTCTTCTCCCACCGGCCCCTTACCCTGAGCCCCCACCCCAGGCAACCACTGATTTATCTCCTGTCATTATAGGGTAGTTAGCATTTTCGAGAATTTCGTGTATGTGTGGGGTGTTTTAGCATTTGGGATGATGTTTTGCACAGTTTTGCACTCCCCTTTTTACTCAGCCTGACCAGGAAGAGCACGGAGGGCACTCTCTTTGTTATATTTCCTTTACTTGGTGTTCAGTGACTTGTCTCTTTCCTTTCCCACTGTCAGACTGGTGTTGCAGTGCTTTGCTTGGCCTGTATGAACTCTCCATTTGTTAACATGTTTCTAATCATTGTTAGAAATACTCTAGGTTGTAATGTTCTTTTTTTATAATTTTAAGTTCTTGTAGAACATACAGAAATTTTCTCACTGATGAATAATCAGATTTTGCAACACTTCCCTGTTAGGCAGGGCATGTGAGCCCGCTAGGGAGCACAGATGATCTTATTCTGGTTCTGTTTGCCCTCGCACTCGGGAAGGTCTCCTTAGGGCCGCGGTGTTGGGGAAGGGCAGTAACTGCCTGTACCCGGTTCAGTGCATTTTCTCTAGAGCAGATGGTTGTTAACTTGACAACAATTGCTGCTAACTTGCTGAGCATTTGCCATTTTCATTGTCAGATGGCCTAGTTGATGAGGATCAAAGAAACAAGTGGGTCTGAGTGGCTGGGTTGGGTCCTTGGAGAGCTCCAGTGCGTGTTGCAGATGGAGACTTCTGTTTGCCAGTGTTTTCTGTTTTCTTTCAGCTCAGCTTGGCTTGCAGAGGAGCTGCAGAACTGCCTCACCGCATAAGGGATGGGATCAGAGAGCAGTGCCTTGAAGAGCTATACGCTGAAGGAGCCACCTTTCACCTTACCCTCTGGACTTGCCGTTTATCCCGCTGTACTGCAAGATGGCAAATGTGCTTCAGTTTTTGTGTATAAGAGAGAAAACGAAGACAAAGTTAACAAAGCTGCCAAGGTACCGTGATAGGTGACAACTTCATAGTACTTTATACCGTCTCGTTTTTTTGTCTTTGTTTTTTAAAGATTTTATTTATTTATTCATGAGAAAAACACAGAGAGAGAGAGAGGAGAGAGGCAGAGACACAGGCAGAGGGAGAAGCAGGTTGCAGGCAGGGAGCCTGATGTGGGACTCGATCCCAGGTCTCCAGGATCACACCCCTGGGCCGAAGGCAGCGCTAAACCACTGAGCCACCCGGGCTGCCCCCGTCTTGTTTTCTGTTAAAAAGTATGACTTTGAAATTACTAAAGGTCAAAGGAGATAGACCATAAGGGATAGTGTTTTTATTCATATCCTTTAAGAACATAGCTGTCCTTACTTCATAGGAAAATCTCCCAACTGGCATTGACATGTCAAATACCACAGATATAACCCAAAAGCTTAATAAAACTCGGTGTGATAACTTTTATCATATTTTTTTAGTGAGAAAGTTTGGAAGGTAATTAATATGGCTAATATGAGGTAAAGGAAGTTAATCTAGCTTAGCAAAAATCTGTAAGTATTGACAGTTTGGTAAGTGTATTTTTTAATTTTTAAAATTTATTATTTTGATTTTAATTTTTAACTTTTTACTTTTTCTATTTTAATGTTTAACTTTTAATTTTTATGTTTTAATTCTTAAATTCGAGTGTAGTTGATACACCATGTTACATTAGGTTCAGGTGTCCAACACAGTGATTCAGCTTCTCTATATGTAACGCTGTGCTTACCATTAGTATATTGATGATGGACCTAGAGAAAAATATTTTAGAAATTTTTTTTTTTTTTATATTTTAGAAATTGTAACTACTGTTGTTTTTTTTTTTTTTTTTCTTTTCCCGAGGTATTGTGAGGTCCCCAGAAAGATTTGAGCTAGAATGTTGGGTTGGATGCCCCTGAAAGAACATTGGGCCTGAGCTCTAGTTTTTGCTGAGAGGCCTTAGTCAGATCAATTTCCTCTTCAGGGAAGAGGTCCTCCTGGCTCGCTCACACCTTCAGGCCACTGCTCCTGAAGGGGATCCCAGCCTCTTATCAGAAAACATGATTGCACCTCAGAATATAATTCAGTAAAACAACCCTAAATGTCATATTGAATTGGAGAAAAAGGCATTCATTGGTGGTTCTTTGGATAGCTAGCCATTTCCTTGGATATTGAGCCATTCAAAGTATCTTCAGGAAGTAGAGTTGTGGCTGTTCTGTGTTAATGGCAGGCATACTAATTTCAGATTGACTTACAGCTTTATTTTGTTAGAGTTGTGATCTTTGAGTCCCATCATGCTAGCAGTTACTTAGACATTGATCTCTATTTCATATCTGCTTCATAGGTCTGTTTAAATGGCTTTTACCTTTTTTTAATGATTATAAAGGGTTTTAGTATATATATCGGTAATGGAATTTTGGCATTTTATTTGTCACATCAGTTCATTATTTGATGTTATGTCTTTGATCAGGCATGAAGTTAACAGTTAAAAGATGGCGCGTAGGGAAAATGTTCTCCTTGGGATGCATTTTCTATTAATTGTGGTAAAAAGTAGAGCTGGCTGTTTTATTGCTAAATAATTTCGCTTTTTGGTAAGACCATGTTTTTGTCTTTTCCATCCCATGTAGGAACTGTTAATATTTTTTATTGCGATTTTGCAAAAGATAAAATGCCTTGCTTCACTGTCGTATTCTAATATGCAGTTCATATCTGACATACTTCCTGCTATTTTCATCTAATGAGATTGCATTTTTTTTAAGATTCATTCATTCATTCATTCATTCATTCATTCATTTATTTATTTATTTATGATAGACACACACACAGAGAGAGAGAGAGGCAGAGACACAGGCAGAGGGAAAAGCAGGCTCCATGCTGGGAGCCGGACGCGGGACTCGATTCCGGGACTCCAGGATCGCACCCTGTGCCAAAGGCAGGCGCAAAACCGCTGAGCCACCCAGGGATCCCCGAGTGCACATTTTTTAAGTAAAAAGTTAGGGTGATTAGGATGACTGTAAATACTAGAGATTTATCATCTTTTTTTTTTTTTTCACGAGACCAAGAAAGTTGAACAACTCAGATCATAAATTTTTGTTTTGTTTTGTTTTTTTAAATTGGCTCCATGCCCAGCATGGAGTCCAACACAGGCTTGAGCTCATGACCCTGAGATCAAGATCTAAGCTATGATCAAGAGTCAGATGTTCAACCAACTGAGCCACCCAGGCACCCCCAGATCATAATGTTTTTGAAATAAAAAGAAAAGATCCACTGTCAGTGTTTGAGACCTCTGGGCTATGGAAATTTCAGAGCTTGAGAGGGAAGATATTTTCCTCCCTAAGTATATACTTTTCTAAACCATGGCTGCATCTTTTCCAGTAGTTCATACTTGTCTCTTATGTTCTGCAGGCCATCTTGTGGCTTTGACACATGAATCTGAGGAATTTGAAATAGCAACAAAATGATAAGGAATCCCAATTTAGGCCACAGTACTTGGAAAAAAATGTATCTCATTACATCAGGTTTGAGGACGTTGATTTTCCTAGATACCTGAAATATTAAAACAATATAGTCTGCTCATGTCACTTTCTCTGGAGTTCAGGCTCCCAGTCCTACCTGTGATAGTTTTAGTAACCACTTCAACCACTTCAAGAAGATATACAGTGTTTTCCTTGTAAATTTTGTCAAGTCACTTATGTGTTCTTCCTCTTGTGTTATAAATAAAAAACAACAGTCACACTGTACTGTGACCTCTGGAATAAGATAAAGCGCAGGTATAACCTTTGGCTACAAAGCAGTATTAGAAATTCTTTAAGTCCTTTAGATCTTCTCATTGTATCTTGAATTCATTAGCTATAATAGTATAATTTTCTCATTGGTGGTTATGACTCATTTCTAACGAATAATCAATAAAGAATGGTAACTGCTACATCAGAATTTGGTTACGCTGGTTTGCTGTAATCTGAATGCTTTGTTGGGGCCTCATGGTAAGGACAGACTCCTAGACTGACTCCTAACTGTCTTCACACCACCAAGGCAGCCCACTGACTCCAGGAATACATACATGGATGCTGTGCGCATGCCTTGGGAGACATACGTTCTTCTTCCTGATGGATTCAAGCTGCTTTCTGGAAGGGTTGGTCAGCATTTTTGAGAGTGGTCATGAGAGAGAAGTAGAAGAGATGATTGTGTTGCACTTGGTGAATGCTTTGCCACTCTTCCTTATATTGACAGGTTCTCTTTGTTCCTGCCCCTTAGCCCTTTTCTATGCTATTTACAACTCTTCTTCCAGTAAATCAACTTCCCTACGTCGTCAGCTTTAAAAAAAAAAAAAAAAAAAAAATCCTTTCCCTTGTAATCAAACTCTGGTCCTCTTGCAAGACTCCTGAGCACGATCCACTCAGAACTTCAGAAGTGCCCCCATCCCTCAGGTGTGGTGAGCCCTCCAGATGGTGCAGCCCTTTTCCAGCCCCCACCTCAGTTTTCAGAGCTCACCCTCTCCTCCTCTCCCCTCTAGTGCTTAAAACCATCTGGCCTTCCACCCCCAGTGAAGTATCTGCTAAAACCTCTTGTCCAAGTTTCAGATCTGCAGTCTCACTTGCCCATGGAATATCTCTACCTGGGTATTTCATCAGCATTAACACCTCGGATACAAGCTCTCTAACACAGGATTCTATGTCCCCTTTTCTTCCTGCATGTTATTCTTTCTCTCTCATCTGACCTCCAGTTGGCATTTAAAGACGATGTACTTCCATCATTGTCTCACATTTACATTTTAGGGGAAGAAAGAAGAATATTTCTCCCTGAAAACTCATGCTCTGTAGTGTAGGCATCTTGGTTATTTTGTTTTATTTCTTCAAAAGAGTGAAATTATGGCTGACTTCCAGTCTGAAAACTTGAGGGTGCATTTCAGCTAAATAACTACTATGTTGTGTAGTTCTCAAAGAGAAATCACAAACCAAAGTAGAATGGGAATGAAAAGTTACACCCCTGGGGCTTGAATGAATTCTCTGGAGAGCTGGATCATAACCCATTCCTGAAAAGTAGAAGTAGTTTATATTCCAGACTTGGCTTTCACACGTCACATCTCTGTGTGGGCATAGATAAGTATAAATCTTGACAGATTATCCAGTGCTACTCATTTTTAATGAGAGAGGTCCTTACTCAGAATCCTCTTTCAAAGGCAGCACTGGAGCAGTGTATGGGTGTACCTTGAAGGCAGTCCTTCCACAAAGTCCCTTCTCTCCACCAGAACAAATCATTGATCTCTTTTTGGTTGATGTTCATTGAGAAAAGCTCCTAGTTACACTTAGCAGGTGCAATCTTGTAGCTCCTTTGGTTCTTTGGAGCAACAGAAGGTTGAATCAAGAAATGTTTCTATGTGATTAATTGCTAACTTTCCTGTGAATCTTTATGCAAAATATCATGTATGTGTTGAAGGGGAGCAACAAATGAGGCTCTTGCTAAGTTAAATGCCGTTCTAAGTCATAGGATGAGTCATTACTTTCTTCCTTCATTAAACAAGTCACTGTGGACCAAGAATTTTACTGAGAATGTAGAATTAAAAAATAAGCAGAATGAAATTAATTACTTCATTTATTTATCAGGTAAAATTTACTGACACTGTATTTCCATGCCAGTACTCAACCAGGGAGTATTTCTCCCTGATTTACTAGTCTGCCCTGAGTATTAGTAGAAGAAGGTACATAAAGCCAAAGGAAAATAATTACAGCCCTAAGAAATAAAAGCTGAATGAATCATTTTTTCCTGAACAGGAAAAAGTGAAAAGTTAAGAAGTATTTAATTTTTGTTTTGCAGATAATTTAAAATGATTCTTAAAATGCAAAAATAGGAAAGAGCCTGTATAATTTTACTCAGAAACTGTAGCTCAGAAGACACTTGTAAGAAGTTCTCTCCACTTAACTAACCATAGTCATTCAACCAGCGCACTAGCACACTTGTGATTCCACTCCTCTGGGTCTTTGCTGTATTTATACGCATATGTATGGATTATTTTTTTTAAGATTTATTTATTTATTTATGATAGAGAGAGGCAGAGAGGAGGAGGGAGAAGCAGGCCCCATGCCGGGAGCCCGACGCGGGACTCGATCCCAGGACTCCAGGATCGCGCCCTGGGCCAAAGGCAGGCGCCAAACTGCTGAGCCACCCAGGGATCCCCTGTATGGATTATTTTAAAGGCATATTATAAATCAATAGTTCATAATTGCTGAAGAATTTTTTAAAATATCCTTTTATGTTTTTTAAAAAATATTTTGTTTATTTATTAGAGATAGCAAGAGAGAGAACGAGCAGAGCAGGGGAGAGGGAGAAGCAGGCCCTTGTTGAGCAGGGAGCCTAACATGGGGCTTGATCCCAGGACCCTGAGATGATGATCTGAGCCAAAGGGAGACGCTTAACTGACTGAGCCACCTAGGTACCCCGCTAAAGAATTTTCTTAATTATTTTTTATTAGAATAACCCAGGGAACAGTAACAGCTTTCTTCTTAAGAACAAACGAAAAATCCTATTGGAGCTATTCCTACAGTTGTCCAACTTTGAGGTTATTATATGAAAAGAAAAGAAACCAAACAGACAAAATTTTTATTAGAATAACCCAGGGAACAGTAACAGCTTTCTTCTTAAGAACAAACAAAAAATCCTATTGGAGCTATTCCTACAGTTGTCCAACTTTGAGGTTATTATATGAAAAGAAAAGAAACCAAACAGACAAATCCATATCCTCAGAAGGCTCTGCTATGATCTTACCTAAGAGATGGGTTTGAAGTGACTGATAAAGAACTTGTACCAGTGCTGTGTTACAGGCTCCTACATGATCTCATAGTCTTTCAAGAAGGTATTTTGGAATGTTCCATCCTGAGTTCCATCACTGAGTATGTGAAAATGAGTATGTGTGTTGAGGGGTTTTCTCCAAGTGAAAACTCCCATTGGTCTCCTCCAGGTTCAGTGATGGGTTTACAAGGCTGCCTTAGTGTCTGGAGGACTGTTCAGGGCAGACCCTAAAGATTTGAGGCCATGTAATTTCTTTTAGAAAAACTAGGTGATTTGTAAGGAAAGCCATCATTCTAGAATTTTCATTTTGGTTGTAAATAAATGATACAGTTATTACTACCACCTGGGTTGGGAATTGTGGACTATTGATCTGAGTTACTCAGGTCAGGTTTTTCACAATATGCAGCATAGGTAGAGATTGGAAAGTCTGCATCTGATAGGGCTGTTACAAAACCAGGCAGGGAAGAAAGGAACCCTGCAGCTTGAACCTCTCATAGTCAGAATTATCACATGTTTGTCCTCCACCTTTGCATACTCTGTGTCTACTAAGAGAACAGGATGATGGGAAGAGGTGTGGGGCGGGGGAGCACTACATGTCAGGAATTTCTGAAGTGGGACGTCCATAACTTCGGGATTGTGCAACGTGATTCATTGCAGTTTGGGGGAGAAAAATAAGAATGTTTAAATTTACTTTTCATCTTTTGGTACATTGTATTTTGTGTGTATTTTATGTTATTTGTAGTTTATATATGTAAATGAAGTGTATATTGTATATACATATATGAGCTACTTATATAATGTTTCTACTGGTGTGAAGTGTGTGAACAAAAATGTTTCATGCCAGCTTTTCTAGATTAATACAATGATAACAGTTTTTTTTTTAAAAATCTTATTTATTCATGAGAGAGAGAGAGAGGCAGAGACACAGGCAGAGGGAGAAGCAGGCTCCATGCAGGGAGCCTGATTCTTGGACTCGATCCTGGGACTCTGGGATCACACCCTGGGCCAAAGACAGGCGCTAAACCACTGAGCCACCAGGGATCCCCAGTACTCTGTCTTGAAGTATATTTTCTCTGATAAGAATATATCCACTCTAGACTTCTTATGCTTATTGTCTTAATGGTGTATCCTTTTCTATCCATTTACCTATGTCTGTCTTTTTAAAGAAAGTCTCATAGGCAGCATATTTTTGGGTCTTCCTCTTTTATCTGCTCTTAATTGGAATGTTTAGATCATTAACATTTCATATAATTATTAATGTTGAATTTTATTATTCATTATTTGTTTTCTATTTGCTCCCTTTTGGATTTTGTCCTTCTGTTCCTCTTTTCTTTTCTTTCTTTATTTTTTTTTTTGGTTTATTTAAATAGCTCTTAGTATTCCATTTTATCTTGATTTTTCAGTTATACTTCTTTATGTTTTTTTAATGGTTGTGCTATGGATTTCAGTTTAATACCTAGCTCTTAATCATCTACCTGTGGTTAGTATTGTACCAGTCACATAAAATGTAGAGCCCTTGGAATCATATAGATATTTCTAGCCCACAACCCTACTGTCCTTTTGTTACCTACATGTCAGCTGTATACATATACAGATATACGGTTAACCTTTGAACAATACTGGGGTTAGAGGTTCTAATTCCCTGCACAATCGAAAATTTGCATATAAGTTTTAACTCCCCCAAAACTTAACTACTAATAACCTACTGTTAACTGGAAGACTTGCTGATAACATAAATAGTCGATTAACATGTATTTCCTGTGTGATATGTATTATATACTGTATTTTTATAATAAGGTAGGGTAAAGAAACTGTAAGTTATAAGGAAAATCCACTTATAGTACTATACAGTATTTATTGAAAAATCCACATTTAAGTGGGTTCTTGCAGTTTAAACCTATGTTGTTCAAGGGTCACCAGTACATCAGACACATTGAAAACCTCACTCAGTAGTGTTAAGGTGTCTGCTTTATTTTTTATAATTTTTTAAGTTTTTTTTTTTTAATTTACGATAGTCATACAGAGAGAGAGAGAGGCAGAGACACAGGCAGAGGGAGAAGCAGGCCCCATGCACCGGGAGCCTGACGTGGGATTCGATCCCGGGTCTCCAGGATCGCGCCCTGGGCCAAAGGCAGGCGCCAAACCGCTGCGCCACCCAGGTATCCCAAGGTGTCTGCTTTAAATAGTCATACAAATTTTAAATAAGAGCTAAAAATGTAGCCTTCAAATTGATCCTGATACTTGCCATTTCTGATGCTCTTCCTTCATTTCTCGAGATCCACATGTCCCTTTGGCATCATTTCCTCTTCAGCTTGAAGAACTTCCGTTAGCATTTTTTATAGAACAGGTCTTCTGGCAGTAACTTTTTATGATTGGGATGCCTGGGTGGCTAAGTGGTTGAGCGTCTGCCTTTGGCTTAGGTCGTGATCTCAGGGTCTTGGGATTGAGTCCCACATTGAGCTCCCTGCCAGGAGCCTGCTTTTCCCTTTGCCTATGTCTCTGCCTCTCTCTGTGTGTGTCTCATGAATAAATAAATAAAATCTTAAAAAAAAAAAAAACTTTTTATCATTTCCATGATCAAAAATGCCCTTATTTTGATTTTTTTCCCGAAGGATATTTTTGCTAGGTAATTCAGGGTTGATACTGTTTTTTTCTGTCTGTGCTTTAAAGGTATTCCTCTTTGTCTCTTGGCCTCTGTGTTCTTCCTTTTTTTTTTCCCCCCAAAGATTTTATTTACTTATTTGAGAGAGAGAGACCGATCAAGCGAGAGAGTGAGTGGGGAGTAGAGGGAAAAACAGGCTCCCCACTGAACAGGAAGCCTGACATGGGACTGGATCCCCAGGACTGGGGTATCATGACCTGAGCTGAAGGCAGATGCTCAACCTACCAAACTACCCAGGCATCACAGCCTCTGTGTTTTCTGTTGAGAAATTTCCATCATCCAAATTGTCAGTACCATTCACATACTATAGTTATTTTTTCCTCTAGCTGCCTCTGAGATTTTTATCTGATTTTTTTTCCAATCTGATGATAATGTGTATAGATGTGATATTCTTTGATTTATCCTGTTCACTGTTCACAGAACTTCTTAAATCTGTAAACTTAAGTATTTGACTGAATATGAAAAGTTCTCAACCATTACATTTTTTATATCCTAGTTCCTTTCTTCTCTTTTGGGACTCCAGTTACATATGTTAGACTTCAGTTTTTGTCACACAAGTTCTTGATGCTGTGATCATGGGGAAAAAAAAAAGAAGAGCTTTTTCTCTTTTTCTTCAGATTAGCTCACATAGCTAGGTTCACGGACTCTTGCCTCTACCATCTTCATTCTTTTGTTGAGTCTATTCATTGGATTATTTTCTGATACTTTATTTTTCCTTCCTAAAACTTCCACTTATTTTTTTTAATAAATTAATTTTTATTGGTGTTCAATTTACCAACATACAGAATAACACCCAGTGCTCATCCCGTCAAGTGTCCCCCTCAGTGCTCGTCACCCATTCACCCCCACCACCCGTCCTCCTCCCCCTCCACCACCCCTAAGTTCATTTCCCAGAGTTAGGAGTCTTTATGTTCTGTCTCCCTTTCTGATATTTCCCACACATTTCTTCTCCATTCCCTTATATTCCCTTTCACTATTATTCATATTCCCCAAATGAATGAGAACATACACTGTCCTTCTCTGATTGACTTACTTCACTCAGCATAATACCCTCCAGTTCCATCCACATTGAAGCAAATGGTGGGTATTTGTCGTTTCTAATGGCTGAGTAATATTCCATTGTATACATAAACCACATCTTCTTTATCCATTCATCTTTCGATGGGCACCGAGGCTCCTTCCACAGTTAACTTCCACTTATTTTAAATAACATTTTTTTTTATCCCTGAGGACTTCTTCCTATTTATTTCATAATTGTTTTCCTTCACCTCTAGGGAAGAATGGCCATAATATAATGGTTAAGCTGCTTTAAATTCTTTCTAATAATTCTAATATCTGGTACATCTTGGGATTGATATTTGCTGGTTGGCTTTCCACCTTTTTATGGTTCTTTGTTGAGTAAAAACATTTTGGATTGCATCCTGGACATTTTAAATGCCATGTTCTGTAGACTCTTGGCTCTGTTAAAATCTTCTAGAGATCATTGACTATTTTTGATTTAGT
This sequence comes from Nyctereutes procyonoides, assembly GCF_905146905.1. Lineage (NCBI taxonomy): Eukaryota > Metazoa > Chordata > Mammalia > Carnivora > Canidae > Nyctereutes > Nyctereutes procyonoides. The sequence continues at coordinate 1,562,175 of NW_026575044.1, forward strand.
AGGCAGTTGATCTGCTTTGCTTCAGGCTTTAGGTTTTCTAAGTACTCTCCTCCTACCCTTCCTGTATATAGTTCAAACCTCAGTTCATTTCTCAAGAGTCTGCTACCTTAGTTTGGGTCTGTTTTGTCCACACTCGTTCAAGAGTTACTCTGAGACCTGTGTGGGTGTACAGATAACCAGAGCTTCTCCCTTCCAGTTCTTCCCCCTCTGTGATACCTTCATTCTCAGGCTTGGTGTGGCTGCTTTCTATCATTCTTCTGGCCAGAAAGATGGCAAGGGCTGTCTCAGAGTGGGGCCTACCTTCAGAGCTCAGCTGTGAGACAGGACAACCCTAACACACAACATGTACATACCCTCATGGACATCTCTTCTCCTAATTTTGACTCCCCTGCATAATCTGCCTAATTTTGTTTACTTTGCCAAGTTCTAAGTTATTGTTTTTGGTACTTTGTTCAGAATTTATAGTAGTACTCACTGGGAGGCCTGGGCTCCTAAGGGGGCTTACTCTGCGGTAAAGGAACTGGAAGTCACTGTAGAATTATGTAAATGTTGGTAAAGTGAATGAAGTCAGAACAGGTCATAGATTTTCCTTTGCCTTATTTGAAATTTAGGGGAGTAGGTGAGGAAGGTAGGGAGCTGGAGGGACCTTGAATGCAAGTATACATTTTCTGACTCTTACCACAGTGAATATGAAACTACTATTAGTCTAGTTCTGAGTCATTAACTTTATCAACCCTTCTGTTTGTATTTTTAAAGCATTTGAAGACACTTCGTCACCCTTGTTTGCTAAGATTTTTATCTTGCACTGTGGAAGCAGATGGGATTCATCTTGTCACTGAGCGAGTGCAGCCTCTGGAAGTGGCTTTAGAAATGCTGTCTTCTGCAGAGGTCTGTGCCGGGATCTATGACATATTGCTGGCTCTTACCTTCCTTCATGACAGAGTAAGTAACCTGGACAGAATCTGTCTCATAGGCTTTGATGTAGCCCAGAGGGCTGATGTGTGTGGTAGTGCTTTTAAGTTATGGAAGGTATAGAAATCATATATTACTATTCTTCTTTGAAAGCTTCTGGAGGGGAAGCTTTTTTGGAAGGCACAAGAAGTATTCCAGAGAGGCAGTTTGTGGAATGGGCAAGGGTTCTCCGACCCTGGGCAGTTTTCTATAGAACTTTATTTCAGTTTACTGTTGTCTCACTCTAGGGTAAGTCTTTACCTAAAAATACCTGTATCTGATGTTACTGTTCTTAAGACAAAATATAAAGGCTTAATTAACATTAGTGTTGCTGTGGACCATATTCCTGTTTGGTTCCCAGAATTTTGTTACATTTTAGATTTTGGAGGAAGAAAAGACTATTTCTTAGAAAAAGGCAGAGTTTTACACACTCCTTTTTTTTTTTAAGATTTATTTTTATTTATTAATGATAGACATAGAGAGAGAGAGAGGCAGAGACACAGGCAGAGGGAGAAGCAGGCTTCATGCAGGGAGCCCGACGTGGGACTCGATCCCGGGACTCCAGGATTGCGCCCTGGGCCAAAGGCAGGCACCAAACCGCTGCACCACCCAGGGATCCCCTACACACTCCTTCTTATTCAAGTAGGCGGTGCTATTGAGAGACAGCCTCTTTTTTTTTTTTTCCAAGGTTATTGTCACACCTGGGTGGCTCAGTGGTTGAGCGTCTGCCTTTGGCTCAGGTGGTGATCCCAGGGTCCTGGGATCAAGTCATGCGTCGGGGTCCCCACAGGGAGCTGCTTCTCCCTCTCCTATGTCTCTGCTTCTCTCTGTGTCTCTTATGAATGAATGAATGATCAATCTTTACCAAAAAAAGTTATTTATTAGAGAGAGACAGAGCAAGCATGAATGGGGGGAGGGGCAAAAGGAGAGGGAGAAGCAGACTTCCCACTGAGCAGGGAGCCTGATGCTGGACTCAATCCCAGGACTCCATGATCATAAACTTAGCTGAAGGCAGACACTTACCACCTGAGCCACCCAGGCACCCTCAGAGTCAGTCTCTTAACACTGTGGTCAGGTTTGCTCTTAAGGGGATGAGGGTATAGTGCCTTTGTTTACTTCTGGTCTATTCTTGACAGTATTATTGAGCTATTTCTTGATAGGATTTATATTCTGAAGTACTAAGGCCTTTGGCAGTCCTCCAAGATTTAAAATTACTAGTCACAAGTTAGAAACATTTCCATTTGACTCATCTCGGTGTATTTTTTTTTAACTTTTTCTATTAATGGGAGACAGATTCCAAATATCACTTTGGATTTATTGTCTCTTAAAAGTATGTTTAAGATTCACGTGGAAGCATTTTTCTTTGTTGGAGACAGTACATGCACATGGTAGAAAGTTTGAATAGTGTGGGAGTGCATATAAGGAAGAATAAGCCCTCCCATCCTGAATCTAGCACCTTACCTCTCTCCAGAGGCAACCGTGGTGATCAGTGTATTCATCCAGAGATGTCAGTGTGCATAGAAACAAGATATGCATATACTTATTCTTGTTTTTTCTCAAATGTAAAAATACCAAACATATTCTGAACCTTCCTTTAGAATATATATGTCTTGGAGTGTTTCATATCAAAATATGTGCATACTTGATCTAGTGAATACTATATTTAAGATGTACCTATGTACTGAAATGATTTCTAGTTTGGGAAAAAAACATATGCTCCAATCTTGTTCTCATTTTCTTCTTCCTTCTTATTTATTTGACTATATTATTTTTTATAGTTTCAAATTTTAGCACTCCTGGGTCTGTAGGGTATTTCTGGTGGTCCTTACCATTCCATTTTCCTCTTCTTTGGGCAGTTTTTTAATGCCTACAAGATTTCAGGTGAAGTGGTTCTGAGTTCATGATAGAATATAGGTGAGAAAGAATTTAGAGGAGAAAAGTAATACAATAACCTATGGAAGCAAAGATAAGCTTTTATCTTTGAAGGGTGGAAGCAAACGATGCGGGTTTTAACTCAGTTGAAGGAACTTTCAGTTCTCCTGACACCCATAGAACCAGTGATTTGAGCAAAGGAAAAGCCTTTCCAGTGCACTTTCCTGTACTTTAGCCTCATGATGCTGAAGCAGGCTTGTTCAGGCTGTCATTCCTGACATTTGTACCTTGATTCATTATGCCACAACTGGGGCAACTTGTCATATCTTTTTTTGATGTTCAGTATTTAGTTTTTAATTTAATTTATTTTTAAAAATATTTTATTTATTTATTTGAGAGAGGGGACGAGCAGAGGGAGAGTCAGAGGCAGAGAGAGAAACAGGCTTCCCACTGAGCAGGGAGCCCAACTCAGGGCTCCATCCTAGGACCCCGGGATCATAACCTGAGCCGAAGGCAGACGCTTCACCAATGGAGCCATCCAGGCGCCCCAGTATTTAGTTTTTTAAAACTCCTACTTCAAAAATTCTAGTGGCACCTCTTCCTGTTGTTTTTTCTAGGGACACCTAACACACAACAACGTGTGCTTGTCATCTGTGTTTGTGAGTGAAGATGGGCATTGGAAGCTGGGAGGAATGGAAACCGTGTGTAAAGTTCTGCAGGCCACACCTGAGGTGAGCCATGGGATAGGCCCTCTATGGCCCTCGACTTTGAGAGCATTGTGGTAGGTGGTTCTTACCTAGAACCAATTTTCCTTCAGTGGTAGGGTGATCATAGACTTGGAAACTTGACTTTTTTGTCAGTGCTCACATTCACAGGACACTAGGGATTTACCCTTCAGAGGGGCCCTGGCCGTCATTTATTCCTGTCTCCTCATTTGGCAGCTGAGGCACTTGAGACTGAGAGGTAAAATGGCTCAGTCAACTTTTTAATTCAGTGCTCCTCCTGCTGTTCCTATAGTACCCTGCCCTTAATGACTTCACTTAATGTTTAATATTAGAATTACCTTTACGTGTCTGTTTTCTTTCCCAGTGTTTGAGCTTCTTGAGAGTGTGAACATCTCACACATGTATCTTTACATCTCTGCCTAGACTAGTCCCCGGCATACATAGGTACTCACGAAATGTTCCTGAACAACCATCCACATTGTCCAAAGTTGTACATTGTGTCCTATGAGCTGGAATCACGATACTCCCAGAGGGCTGTGTTGTTGCTGCCTCCATGCTTCTTAGTTGTCTGACCGGGATCTGCACATTTCCCTCCTAGCTTGATGCACTTAGTCTCTTTTGTTTCTTGTTTTCACCACTTGCTGTTGCCACTAGACCTGGTCTCTCTAAAAAAACAAACAAAAAACCACAACCAGTCCCATCGTGGCAATCCCCCTGACATGGTGGCTCACTGACTTACCGACTCAGGCTGCTTTCCCCTGTTCTCTTGTGGGGCTCCCACATGTGAGCCATGCTGAATGTGCACCTTCCTGGGCTTTTCCACCATGAAGATGCTCCTCTGATTATTGCTGCCCCAGGCCATCCCTTTCTTCTCAAAATTCACCGTACATCTAATGAGTAGACCAGCATGTAGTTCATCCTGTGACTGATGTTCCAGGTTCTTTACCACAGCATCTAAGGCCCTCCACAGTCTCTTCCCTGGCCTCCCTTGAGCCTACCATACTTCATCCGGTTACCAAGCTGCAGTCTGGTCCCACCCTGTTCCAGGCAGCTCTGCCATGTTTTTGGATGTGGGGTCCTCCTGCTCTTCCTCCTTTGTGCGCCATTCTGTTGCTGGGAGGCCCGTCTTCCCCTGGGCTCTCTGGAACGTATAAGGTGAAGCTAAACTCTAAGATCTAGCAAGGTCTCTTTGTGAAGCCCTCCCCTGGGTATTCCCTACCCAACATAATTAGGCCCTCCTTCTGTGCTTCCATGGTACTCGGCATGTCACTGAAATTATTAGTTTACATTCTAGGTTGTGGGCACTTGGCTGGGGGCAGGGAATTTATCATAGTCCTTTTGTATTCCTTGGACCGTAAGTGGACATGGAAGCTCTTCAAAAATATTCTTTGAATCCATGAATGAATGTCCTTGTTCTGTGGATGTCATCTCTAGCTTATAAGGTCCTCCACTTTTGTATCTCATGTGGCAGCAAGCCTTCAGATTGACTTGATTCAGTTGGAAGTTTAATGATAGATTTGTTCTATGCTAGAAAAGCCTTTTATTGGGTAATAACTATGCAGGATGTATTCCTAATTGTTAGTATAAGGCAGTGAGATGCAGAGATGCCTATGAACAGCAGAGGGCGTCTTATGCCGGCTGGAGGGGACAGGCAAGGGTACTAACCTGCATTTTCTACCAAGCCTCCTGCCATGCCAGGTACTGTATTTACATTTTTTAACTAGCAAGGTTTTAAATTTGTCTGTTTAACATGTGGCATTGGTTTGAAGGCTTCATTGCTGCTGTTTCATTGCTGGTTGCTTCTGTAACTTGGTGTAAGAGATTGGTTCACCAAACCTATGTATGAATTATTTTCCTTGATTTATTTCTCTGTCTAGTTTCTGAGGACTATTCAGTCAGTAAGAGACCCAGCATCTATCCCTCCTGAAGAGATGGTAAGATGATATACGTCAGCTGTAACGAAGGCTTCTTTGTGTAACTGAGTATGAAAAACTTAAATGACCTTTCGTCTGCCCCTTCTTGCTTGGCTACATTGTGGATACCTCATAATGCCTTTGGCCGTGACAGCTTCTCAGATTAATCTTATCACCACAGCAGGGAGCCTTTTTCTTGACAGTCTGGTTCCATTTTTGGTTGTACAGACTGCCATGACACTGTGTAAAGATAGAGGTATGGCAGGGTGAAGAGAGTTGGTGCTTCATACACATTTCATGGTCCTTATATTTTGCTGGAAGCCCTGAGAGCTGGGGAAGCCACAGCCCTAGCCTTTCTAGGGCTTCCCACAAGCCTTTCAACTATGTATTGGTGATCAGTTAGGATTCCATGAGGCACAGAAGAGAGATTATTGGCATTAATAATCTTGTGTGACAAAGGTCCATCTACAAATTTCCCTACTAGGTTGATGAACCTTTCTTTTCTGTTTTGTTTCTGGTCTTCACCACCAGGTACTGGTGAAGAAAGATTGTATTTACCAGTAAATATGAAGAAAGTTGCTCCCTCTAAATTTGTTTTTTTTTTTTTTTTAATTTTTATTTATTTATGAGTGTCAGAGAGAGAGAGGCAGAGACACAGGCAGAGGGAGAAGCAGGCTCCATGCACCGGGAGCCCGACGCGGGACCCGATCCCGGGTCTCCAGGACCGCGCCCCAGGCCAAAGGCAGGCGCCAAATCGCTGCGCCACCCAGGGATCCCTAAATTTGTTTTATTTTTTTTTTAATTTTATTTTATTTTATTTATTTTTTGATAGTCACAGAGAGAGAGAGAGAGAGGCAGAGACACAGGCAGAGGGAGAAGCAGGCTCCATGCACCGGGAGCCCGACGTGGGATTCGATCCCAGGTCTCCAGGATCGCGCCCTGGGCCAAAGGCAGGCGCCAAACCGCTGCGCCACCCAGGGATCCCTAAATTTGTTTTAATAACTGTTGTAAACAGTGATTCCCCGAAGACATATTTAATATACTGTACAGGAAATACAAACCCAATTACAAGTCTAAATATAGACATAATACTAGAAATAAATCATGTTGATCCATATCAGTACTGTGTGTATGTACTAGTGTTTTTCAGACTGATTTGTGGGGTTTAAATCGAGTTAGAAGTTCTGACAAGCATTTTGAGAAAAAGGAGTAAAAAGGAAGTATCACTAAGTACTGTAGTAGTAAGGCTAATAAGTATTGTTTTATGAAGTTTTTGTTTCCATTATGTGTGTATTTATATATATGTGTGTACAGTACTACTACCACTAAAAATAATAATAATAAAAAATTTTTAAATCTGGGTTGCAGTCAAAAATATTTTTGAAAGCCATAGACATATCATATTTAGGCCTTTTATTTTCTTCTCGCCCTTGTTTGATACTTTTAAATTTTTGATAAATTGCATTCACTCATAGTTTAGAAGCCTGTAAGCCAGTGTTTGGTACTATGTAGTTAGCTGTATCATAAATGCAAAAATGGGAGACAGTGCTGCAGAGAAAAATTAGACATGTTTTATTCGGCAGATTCTCAAGTTTTAATGATCTCTACTGCTTTTAGTCTCCAGAATTCACCACTCTGCCAGAGTCACATGGACATGCCCGTGATGCCTATGCGTTTGGGACATTGGTGGAAAGTTTGCTCACAATCTTAAGTGAACAGGGTGAGTCGGAGTTCTTCTACATCTACAGAATAAGTAAGAAAGTTATTCACAGCCTGTTCTGCATGGATTCAATGGACTGCAGTCTGTGATGATAGTTAGGAACCTGTTGCTTTCCAGGTAACCTGTTTAGGGCAGATCTTCACAGCAGTGAGGAAGGAAGCTTTGATTTCTTTACTTTGCATAGTTAGAAGCATTTGAAGTAGGAGCCCCTCTCCGCTCTGACTGCGAGTATCACTGGCTACCTTTCTTATTAAGTGGTGTTGATATGCCGGTCTAACGCCTCTGTTCCTTACTCAGCCAGCCGTGTAAATGAATGCTGTTACTGACTGACATGTGACGATCTGAAGGAAAGAGGAGGATTCAACATTTTTTATTAATCTAAGTCAAGCTTACCATTTATTTGCTCTTATTCTTTCCAAGTCCTTTTGATTTGTTTCTTCTGGATATAATGTACTCATCACCTTTTCTTTGGTTGCCCCGGAAAGTCCAGGCTACTGAGCACGTGGTTTTCTTCTCTCTTTTGAGCTCTCCAGTGGCATACCTGGAGCCAGCCTCACTCTGCTCCTGCCACTCGAGGCCTCTAGGTGCCTGCCTGCCGCTGGGACTGGTGCTTAACGCGTGAGGCCCTCGCTGGCCTGGCTCGGGCTTGCACTTGGCCCAAGCTTCGTTCAGTTCTCATGGGGTTTCTTTTACTAGGTGCCTGCAGGGTTCTGAAGTTACAAGCATCATTCAGCTGCTGGCTCTAAATTGTCTCAGCCTGAATACTCCCTTAGGGTCAGGAAGCCTCCCTTGTGGGGAACGAACTCACTACTCCACTGTGTCTGGAATGGTGGCAATTATGTACCATCCTTGGAAGATGAGAGAATACAGCCACTCAGAAAACATTTCCTGTTCTGTGGAGGGGAACCCTGGTGGGAAAGGCCCACAGACCTGCCCTGTTAGACATTCTTCCGGCCTGAGCTGCATTAAAGTGCCAGCCAGGGAGCAAGGTTGGGGGGCTGGCTGTGTCGGCAGATCAGTTTTCCTCACCTGCCGGAGGAGTCTGGCTTCAGGCAAGCAGGAAGCTGGTTAGCAACAGCCAGGGCTTTGTTTGTTTGGGCTTTTACAGGTTGGTTTTTGCTCTCGTCAGTCTCCAGCTATAGAGGTCCTGGAAAGAGGGAGAAGGCATTGGAAACTAACTGTAGCTCTGGATTTCAGTTTCAGCGGATGTTCTCTCCAGCTTCCAACAGACCTTGCACTCAACCCTGCTGAATCCTATTCCAAACCGTCGGCCAGCGCTCTGCACCTTACTGTCCCATGACTTCTTCAGGTGAGGGCGTCTGGTGGGCCTTGCAGACCCTCCCACTGCCGCTGGCCTGCTCTCTGACCTGTGCTCGGCCCTGGGGCTCGGGGGCTCCGACACATGGCCCCTTCTGTTGTTGCTGTTCGTTGTCAGGAGAGGTTAAATCATGTCCATGTGGGAAAATAGAGGGCGAGATTGGGCTGCCTCTCAGGTTCCTATCACAGGAAGTTTGAGAAATCTTTAACTGTGGTGAAGGTTTGAGTCTAAAGTTACACCCAGGTCCCCTTAGGACTTCTGATGGAGAAGAAGCTAGGCTGTGTCCAGCGGTTTGCGGTTGTCAGGTAATTGAGAAACTCCCCTGCCATCATGTTATTGATATGAATTGTTACTGTTGAAATTTTTTCTTGTTGGGGGAACGGAGCTCATTTTTCTTCAGGCCGAAGATTGTCTTCTTGGTTTAGTAATTCGTGATGGACGAGCACAGAGGTCGATTTAAAGGGAGGGCACGACAAAATGTTAATACTGTCACTGGATTCAGAGATGTTTCTGAACCTCTCTTCAAGGTCAGTTTTAATGATGCATCCTCCTCCTCCTTTCCATGACTCACAGGTTAACTTCATGGTCACAATTTTTATTAGCAAAATTGACATTATGTCCATTTTGAAACTAAAGATCCTTATGTGTTTGCAGTTGGAGGGCCTGAGAAAAACCAGAGTGAGGGGAAAGCTGATGTTATCCTCAGAGGGGGTGAGTTACCTCCAGGGTGGAGCTAGGGGCCATATTAAAAAGGGCAGAGGGGTCATTACACTAAATTTATTAGAATTTTGTGTTTCAGAGAAACTGTTCAAAACCTTTCCCATTACAAGTCTTTTAACCAAGGCACTTTATTTACCTTGATATAAGGCCTCTACAAAGAATAGTCCTTTACTGCAAGTAGATTCATCGCTGTGTGATAAGAGTTCTTTAGTGAGAATTGTATTTTAAGTAGAGATGGGAGAGAAAGCTAAAACACACACTGTTTCCCCCTTCCTGAACTCTGATGGGTAGATGTGAGAGGAGAACCTGGCCAGAGAGAACAGGAGAAGCCGGGTTGGCATCTCTTGCTGAGGCAGCCGAGCCAGCTTGATTAGACTTCAGTTAAGAATTTTGTGCTTTTTGGGATCCCTGGGTGGTGCAGCGGTTTGGCGCCTGCCTTTGGCCCAGGGTGTGATCCTGGAGACCCAGGATCGAGTCCCACGTCGGGCTTCCGGTGCGTGGAGCCTGCTTCTCTCTCTGCCTGTGTCTCTGCCTCTCTCTCTCTTTCTCTCTCTCTCTCTCTCTCTCTCTCTCTCTCTCTCTGTGTGTGTGTGTGTGTGACTATCGTAGATTTAAAAAAAAAAAAAAAAAAAAGACTTTTGTGCTTTTTCTCTGCTGCTAAGCCAGAGTTTGGAAAGGGGTGTGGATGTAAGATGTGGCGACCCCGGGACAGGAAGCTGGTGAGGCTGAACACAGCAGTGTCCGTCCCAGGCCCAGTAGCCTTGTCCCAAGGGATAGGGGAATGGGAGCAGACTCTGGGACCCTGTGGGGAGCCCACAGCCCCTCACCCTCCTCCCTACCAGGTTGAGAAAATGGCCTCCCCGCTTCAGGCAGGAGTGATGGGAAGGCTCCTGTGATTGGCACACGAGATGCCTCTCCCCCAATCCTCTCATAGTTCTCACTCCACCATAGCAGACTAGAGATTCAGCAACTGTTGCAGTGCTTGATCACCTCAGTACCATCGCTCCCAGGACAGTTCATTTCACCACATCTGTTGCAACAGAAGTTCAGATGCCTCTGATTGCTCAAACCACCGAGTCTGTGGGTGTTTGCACACCATGTGTGCTGAAGCCTGTATCCTTTTCACAGATCTCTTTGCTGTTCTTAAAATGCTGGATTCTTCACGAGCTGGTTCAGAGCCCCTGCCTCATGAGCTACGTAGTTTAAATTATAGTCTTCTAAGTGGCACAGGACATTGTTTCCTTGAAGACTTACGTAGTGTGGTCTGTGGTTCTTGCTTCTGTGTTTAACATGCCTTCTGTAATCTATTGTCCTGTATATTTTTTTTCTCTTTGGCATTTAGGAATGATTTTCTAGAAGTTGTGAATTTCTTGAAAAGTTTAACATTGAAGAGTGAAGAGGAGAAAACTGAATTCTTCAAGTAAGTTCAGAAAGTTAAAGGCTTAAAATTCAGTAACGTGGACTAAGTCTGTGTCATCACTTCAGGTATTATAGAGAGAGGAGTTAAGACATTTTCTTTCTTGGACCAAGTTTATCAGACATTTCCTATGTGCTGGCTTTCTGCTAGGCCCTGGGTTGGAGGGAGGGTTCTGGTGGAGAAGCATACAGACTGGTAGTCCTTAAATGGTGATAGAGCTTGTAGGCGGCATTCTGAGACTCCAGAGGATGAAGGAGGCAGTGGTTGGAGAAGAAGTATTCTAGGCAGAGGGGCAGCATATATTAATGTGCAAGGCAGAGCACGGTGCATACTGTGTGTGGCACAACTAGCAGCTAGGTTCTAGTGGAGTGCAATCTCCAGGGCAGGGTTGGGTGAGAGACACCCTCAGGTAGGGTGGTGAGGAGCATTGACACTGTTCATAAGCAGTGGGCTTCAGGCATCGAAACTGTGGAAGTCATGGAAGCAGGCTATTAGATGGTTAAATCTCCTGAAGCAGATCACTCTGTTGTCTCTGGGGGGCACAGATTTATTTCTCATGGGACTCGGATGTTGGTAGACCATGGCAGGCCTCAAGTGAGGTCAAGATAGAGAAGAAGTACTCACAACATCAAATTGGCAGGCCCGTAATGATTATCACCAAGAGCATGAGAGGATCCTGGAGGAGAGGCCCTAATGCACAGGGATTGGGAGGAGTTTGGGATCAGGCCATCTCTGTGCTGAGATGTGGAGCTATAGGTGGAGATATGTGTGGGCATTTGGCCAGATGGATCTGAGGCCCAAGAGAGACATCTGCAGCTGACAAGCCAGTAGTGAGGATTGGGGTGGAGGAGCTTGCAGTTGGTAACAGTTTCTCAGAGAAAGCAAGGACATGGGGAAGACCCTGTGCTCAGATTATAACCCTGGGGCACCCACCCAACCTTGTAAGGGGGTGGCTGAGAAGTGAGACAGAACAATGATGGTTAGAGGAACTTCAGAGAATGCCCAGAAGCCTGGGAAAGGTGGGGAGAATGCCTGGTCACCGAGGAGTTCAGGGAGCACGGGCAGCCTTGTCTGAAGGGGAGCCAGGCCACAGTGAGTACAGAAGGGAACAGAAGGTGAGAAAGTAGACATTGGATAAAACTTCCTGAGGCTTCAGAGAAGAGAGAATAGACAGTAGCTGGAGAGGGGAGTGGAGATGGGAAGGACATTTTTAAGGGTGGAAGAGATGTGAGTACATCTGTAGGCTAAGGGAGTAGGGCTCATGGAAGATAGCAGTCCTGGAAGAGGATGGGTGAAGGTGATGGCTGCATGGAAGGCAGTCGGAAGAAAGAGGCGGCCCTGGGACCCTTGGGACCTAGGGAGGAAGCAGGAGTAAATATGTAGACCTGTTTGTTCACAGTGGCCTGTTTCCTCATGTGGTTAGAGGCAAGACTTCTAACGGTGATAGTGAGAGTTTACTACTGTTGCTCCCTAATATCTGGGTACCTCTTTTTTTTCTTTTTTTAAGATTTATTTTTTTGAGAGAGGGAGACAGAGAGCAGGGGACAAAGCAGAGGTTGAGAGAGAGAGAGAATCCCAAGCAGACTCTCATGAACATGGAGCCCAACATGGAGCTTGATTCCACGACCCCAAGATCATGACCTGAGCCAGAATCAAGAGTCAGCCGCTTACTGAGCCACAGAGCGCCCCAAATTATCTGTGTGTTAACAGAGTGCTCTTACATGTGTTATTTTAGAAAGTTTAGTAATAAAAGCCTGGTTTTTTTTTTTTGTTCGCTGTGGAAACTCTACATAATCTACTATCCTCCATGTTTTTTTTAATTTGAAGAAAGTCTTTTTTATTGGCTGGGAAGCCTTTGGCTTATTGGGGAAAGGATTGCAACCTTTCATAGCTCAGATCAGAGCTTGTATATATGTCGGCAGCCTTGTCTCACCCTCTGCATTTCTCCTAAAAACCTCGGACCTCCCTGTGCACTTTTTCTAGCCACAGTGCGTAGTGCTTCACTCTGACAGAAGTAGGAGAGAGCTGTATGTCTGAAGTGTACAAGGGAGTGGATCCGATGTCACAGCCAGGTTCCCAGGTTCTTTTTCTTTGCCCTCAGATTCCTGCTGGACAGAGTCAGCTGCTTGTCAGAGGAGTTAATAGCCTCACGGTTGGTGCCTCTTCTGCTTAATCAGTTGGTGTTTGCAGAGCCAGTCGCTGTGAAGAGTTTTCTTCCTCACTTGCTCGGCCCCAAAAAAGGTGAATTTTTTTAAAGGATTATTGGGTATTAAGGAGTTTGGGCATTACTAGTCTTTATTTGAGCAGACTGAGATTACTACCTGGTATAGGTAGAGAATGTCTCTAAAAATAGCTATTGGCCTATGAGGTGATCATTTTGACTCAAACCTGGGTACAGGAGCCCATGAGGTAAATAAGGAGCATCTCCTGGAGAGTCAAATTTACCGTAGAAGGGTAGTATGTTGAAAAAGTCCACACACACACACACACACACACACACACACACACACACGTAAGATTAGAATAGGAGATGCACGTGGAGTTTTAAGGTAAGGCATACATCGTCACAGGACTTTTACATTTGCAGTTAGGCCTGTGCCTTCTGACTTCCCAGGAGCAACCCATTTATTTTGTATTTTCAGTGGAAAGATTGAAAAGCATGGAGATCACTTTCCTACTTGGAGCTTCCGTTTTTTCTGAATGTGAAATGAGGTTATTATTCTAATACCCTGTTATTTTATAAGCGCTGCAAATGGTAACATACCAGGTTAGAGAATACAGCATTAACCCAGTTCTATAGAATTTTTTGTTAGGTAGAATTCTGTTTCAGAATTTATTGAAAGATCTCAATCCAAGAAAGTAGCATTATAGGTAATTATTTTACAATGTAGAATTTTTTTATATCTTTTGTCATTCCCTGAGGTGTTTTTTTTGTTTTGTTTTTTCCCCAATTGTATAGTTGACGCACAGTGTTACATTAGCTTCAGATGTGCAGCATACTGATTGGCCAGTCCCCGAATTTTTCTTTATAGCTCTGACATTTTGTTGCTCGGTAGACCTTAAATGGGGGTGTGCTTCTGAATCACCTGGGGAACTTTTTAAAAATTTGCTATAAGACTGATTCACTGGTCCCCAAATGACGATGATGGGTGTCTTTGATAACCACTGCCATAACTAGCAGGAAGAGAGGACCACCCAGCGTCAAGTCCTGTTGTGACATTTAACACCTCCTGGTTTTGCAGATAAAATGCAACAGCAATAATGATCTAATCTAGTTATGAAACTCCACATTAAGTGGAAACTTATAAAAAGTTACTGATTCCGGAACCTATTAAAATAGAAGCTTTTTTGTTACTGATGAAGTCTGATAGACCATTTCAAAAATATTTCTACAATTAAGATAATTGAGCCTTGAGTGATTTGGGTCAACGACAAAGGTTCCCTTTGGTTTGGGGCCCCTAAGAATTTAGAAGAGTACTTAGAATGTGTGTGCAGTTGAGGGCTCAGTTTATAAATTATCCTTTGTGCTCCCTTCATGGAAATGACAGTGTGCTTTTTTATCTCTAACCACCTGTGATCTTGGGGATAGACAGTGCACGGGGACAGACCCCCTGTCTGCTGTCACCGGCCCTGTTCCAGTCACGGGTCATCCCGGTGCTGCTGCAGCTGTTTGAAGTTCACGAGGAACATGTGCGGATGGTGCTCCTGTCCCACCTGGAGGCCTACGTGGAGCACTTCACTCAGGAGCAGCTGAAGAAAGTCATCTTGCCACAGGTTAGAGGCGGGCGCTGCACAGGCCATCTGGAGTGTGGCGAGGAGTGGTGGGTGCAGCAGGCACTGGTCACTTGGGGCCCAAAGGAAGGCGGGGGTTTTGGAGCATGGATATTGTTGCTTCGGAGGCTCTCAGGCAGCGGTTGGGTTTCAAAGCTACTGGGGTTCAGAGGGCTCAAGTTCAGCTTGCATTTCCATTCACATAGGCAGATTTGCTGAACTAACATATCTGGTCTTAACCCAGGAAAAACTGTTATTCTGTTTGCTAATTCTTTGGGGAAGAAGAACAGGAGTCCTTTGTGGATGCTTTGTGACATAAACCACAAGTGTCCATAATTATATACCATAAGATAATTAGGTTCTAACCAAGAGGAGCATGAAATCATTCCTACCAGTGGTCCCCCGCCTGTTGATCAGCTGCTCGGGGGCTCCAGGTTTGCGCTGGATTACTGTGGCTGATGGAAAAAATTACCACAGCTGGCCTGGCTGAAAACGATAGAAATCTATTCTCTTCTGGTTCTGGAAATCATGGTGTCAGTGGGACTGTGCTTCCTCTGAAGGCTGTAGGGGAGGGTCCTTCCTTGCCCTTGTTCCCAGCTTTCTGGTAGCTCCCAGCAGTTCTTGACGTTTCTTAGCTTGTAACTGTGTCATGCCGATCTGCCTCTGTTGTCATGTGGCCTTTTTTCTCCGTGTCTTCACTTGGCCTTTTTAAAAAGACACAAGTCATTGGATTCAGAGCCCACCTTTACCCAGTGCAACCTCATTTTAAGGTCGCATTCCAGGTGGACATGAATTTTTAGGAGACAGTCTTCTAAAGTACAAGATTTTAAAAGGTTTTGTCAGCCCTGTGATATCTTTCAGGTTAATTTGTTTTCCTGAGATTAATTTATTTGCACATTATTCGTAAGGCCTGGTTTCCTGCCAGGTCTTTTGTTTAGGCCCTGGGACTGTAGGCGTATATAATGCCCCTTGCTTTCAGGGAGCTAAGAGGTAGGAGAGAGACGTGTTTGTTGCTGTTGCTATGTGACACCCCCCTCTCCCCAGTGCCTTAGTGCCTTAAGACAACAGTCATTTTTGTCTCACAATTCTTTGGACCGACTGGGCACAGTTTGGGGATTCTGTGATTCCAAGTAACATCAGCTGATGAGCTGTCCCTTGGCACGCTGGAGGGGATGGCTGAAAGGCTGAGCTGGGCCAGGCTCCGCTCTCCATGTAGTCTCAGGATATGTCAGGGCCTCTGTTCCCCTTTGTCCCATCTCTAACAGGGTGGTGGACATCTTGCATGGCTGCCCAGGACTACCAGAAGCGCTAGAGTGGCCTTCCTGAGGCACAGGTTAAGAATAGATGGTGTCACGTGTCACCTCCATTACATTCTCTTGGTTTGAGGGAGTCATAAAGTCAGCCCAGGTTAAGTGTTGGTTTACACAAGTTCATGGATATTGGGAGACCCGGGCGGGGTGGGGGCTGGCTTTAGGGCCAAGCAAACCCAACGTAGCACTTTGTGTTTACATCAGCAGTAATGTTATTCTGATGTTGTGTGTCTAAAGGGGTAGAAGAGGGACAGAGCACTCCCCCCACAATCGAGTTCTCATAGGTCTCAGAATTGGCACTGAGCCGAGCTCAAAGAATGACTCGTTGTCAGTGTGTGAAAGACTATGAAGCCTCTCCTCTGTAGGGGAATAACTTGGCCAATTTTTTAAAAAGATTTTATTTATTTTAGAGAGAGCACATGAGCAGGAAGGGGTAGGGAGAGAGAATCTGAAGCAGACTCTGTACTGAGTGTGGTATCTGATGCGGGGCTCAATCCCACAACTGTGAGGCCATGCCCTGAGCCAAAACCAGTCAACCAACTGTGCCACCCAGGCACAGACCAAAACTTCTAAGACCTGCATGTGGCTGTCTTAGTTGAGTTTCTTTAGGTTGCAAGGAACTGAAACCCACTTAAGTGAAAGCAAAACAAGAGGCTTTAATAAAAAGATGTCAGGACCACCTTACATGGAAATCAAGTGCAGATGGAACTCAGGCATATGGTTTTCGTTTCTTCCTTTCTCTTTTTATCTGTCCCACTTTTGACTTAACACAGACCAATTTCATTGATGGGCATGTACACATGGCCAAACATGGTTGTGCCCGTAGCTTCCAAGTTCATTGTTCTCATTTTAGCAAGCCATATTGGTGTCTTTACATTCCAGTTATTGCTGGAAAGAGATCTCAGTTGGCTCAGTTTGGGCCAGATGTTATGTGCATCAGATATTAAGAGAGTTTTCCAAGTCCTGTCCTTTTGCATGTGTAAAGCTGGGAACAGGGTGGGGCTGGGAACATAAGCATGAGAGCCTGGATGAGTGATTCTGAGTGTGCTCAGTGGAACACTGCCAGCTCGAGAACTGTGTTTATGGTCCTGAAATGATATGAGTACAGATAAGGAGAGTGAACATTTAAAACATTTTTCAACTGGGATATAATTTACGTATAACGTTAGTTTTAAGTGTACCACATGATTCAGTATTTGTATATATTTGTAAACTGATCACCCCAGTAAGACTTCTTGGTATCTGTCACCATACATAGTTTATAAAATTCTTTTTTTTTGATAACTTTTAAGACTTACATTCTTTGCAACTTTATGCAGTAAAGTAATATTAGTGATAGTCGCCATGCTGTGTATTACATCCCCATGACTTTTTTTTTTAAGATTTTTATTTATTTATCTGAAAGAGCATAAGCGAGGGGAGGAATAGAGGTAGAGGGCTCCCCACTGAGCAGGGAGCCTGACATGGGGCTCGATCCCAGTGCCCTGATGAGATCATGACTTGAGTGGAAGGCAGATGCTTAACCAACTGAGCCACCCAGGTGCCCCTGACTTTTTTTTTTTTTCTTTTAAGATATATTTACTTGAGAGAGAGAGAGTGCAAGCACAGAGGAGGAGTAGAAGGAGAGGAAAATTCTAGCAACTCTGTGCTGAGCGAGGAGCCCAGCACAGGGCTCGATCCTGTAGCCTGAGCCAAAACCAAGACATTTAACTGACAGTGCCACCCAGAGACCCCTGACTTATTTACTTTATAACTGGAAATTTGTACCTTTTGACCTCTTCACCCATTCTGCCCTCTCCTCACCATCCTCTTTCCCACCTCTGGCACCACCAGTCTGTTGTATGAGCTTTTGTTGTTTATTTTTTCTATTATTAGTATTTTAAATTTTTAATTTTGGGGGGCACCTTGATGGCTCAGATGATTAAGCATCTGCCTTCGGCTCAGGTCCTGATCTCAGGGTCTGGGATTGAGCCTTGTGTCAGGCTCCCTGCTCACAAGGAGTTTGCTTCTCCCTCTCTCTCTGCCCTCTCCCCCACACAAACCCGGCCATCCCCCCTGCTCATGTTCTTTCTCTGTCTCAGAGTCTCTCTCCCTCTCTCTCTCTCTCTCTGTCTCTCAAATGAATACATAAAATCTTTAATAAAAAAAGATTTTAAAATTTTTATTAAGTCATCTCCACACCCAACGTAGGGCTTGAACCCATAACCCCAAGATCAGGTCACATGCTCCACTGATTGAACCATCCAGGCACCCCTGTTTTGTTTTTTTGATTCCACCTATAAGTGAGATCATATGGTATTTGTCTTTCTGTCACTTATTTCACTTAGCATAATGCTCTCAAAGTCTTTCCTTGTTGTCACAAATGGCAAGATTTTGTTCTTTATATGGCTGAATTATATTCCTCTGTGAGTGTATGTGTGTGTGTATAAATTCACATTTTCTTTATTCATTCATCCATTGATGGACACTTAGGTTTCCATATCTTGGATGTTGTAAATAATCCTGCAGTAAATGGGAGGGGGTTGTTAAATGTAAATTAAATGTAAGTTAGTGTTTTTGTTTTCTATGGATAAATTCCCGGAATTGGAATTGCTGGATCTTACAGTAGTTCTGTTCTGTTCTCCTTTTTGAGGAACCTCCATATTGTTTCCAAGTGGCTGCACTGATTTCCATTCCCACCAGTAGTGCACTAGGGTTCCCTCTTCACATCCTCGCCAGCCCTTGTTACCTCTGGTCTTTTTAATAAAAGTCATTCTAATAGGTATGAGATGATGGCTCATTTGTCCTGATATGTCACTATTACAGTATATCATTGACTGTACTCCTCATTCTGTGCCTATTACTCCTGTGATTTACTCATATGTTGTAACTGGAAGCCTGTACCTCTCACCCGACATCGTGCCCAGCCTTTTTCTCCCTCCTCTCTGGCAACCATCAGTTCTCTGTATTTATAGGTGTGATTCTGCTTTTTGTTTCATTTGTGTGTGTGTTTTGTTTTTTAGATTCCATTCATGAGTGGAATCGTATGGTATTTGTCTTTCTGATTCTGACTTATTTCACTTAGCATATCCCCTCTAGGTCCATCCATATTGTCTCAGGTGGCACGATTTCATCTTTTGTCACGGCTGAGTAGTATTCCACTGTGTATATATCCAACATGTTTCTTACCATTTGTCTATTGATGGACATGTAGGTTGTTTCCATGTCTTGGCTATTGTAAATAATGTTGCAGTAAACATGCAGTAAGCCATGTAGTGAACATGTGCCTGTATCTTTTTTTTTTAAAGATTTTATTTATTTATTAGAGACAGAGAGAGAGAGAGAGACAGGCAGAGGGAGAAGCAGGCTCCATGCAGGGAGCCTGACGTGGGACTTGATCCCAGGTCTCGGGGATCATGCCCTGGGCTGAAGGTGGCACTAAACCGCTAAGCCACTGGGGCTGCCCATGTATCTTTTCAAATTAGTGTTTTCATTTTCTTTGGGTAAATATCCAGTAGTGGAATTTTTAGATCATATGGTATTTCTATTTTTAATTTTTTGAGGAACCTCTATACTCTTTGCCACAGTGGCTGTACCAATTTGCATTCCCACCAACAATGTATTAGGGTTCCTTTCTTTCCACATCCATACCAACACTTGTTATTTTTTGTTTCTTTGATTTTAGCCATTCTGACAGGTATAAGATGATAACTCACTGTGGTTTTGCTTTGCATTGTATGGCTTTATTTCTGGGTTCTTGATTCTGTTACACTGATATATGTGTCTGATTTTAAGCAAATACCATATTGCTTTGATTCTACAGCGTTGTGTAATATGCTTTGAAGTCATGGAGTGTGATACCTCCAGCTTTTTTCTTCTTACGTTTGCTTTGGGGAAAAAAAAAAAAAGATTTGGCTATTGGAGGTCTTTTGTGGTTCCATAGAAATCTTAGAATTACTTGTTCTAGTTCTATTAAAAATGCCATTGGTATTTTGATACGCATTGCATTGAATCTGTAGATTGCTTGGGTAGAATGGCATTTTAACAGTATTAATTCTTCTAATCCATGAGCACAAGAAAATTTCTATGTATTTGTATCTTCAGCTTCTTTTATTAAATACTGACGTTTTTCAGGATACAGGTATTTTACCTCCTTAAATTAATTCCTAGTTATTTTATTCTTTTTGATGCAGTTGTAACTGGGATTGTTTTCTTAACTTCTCTTTCTGGTAGTTTGTTATTAGTGTATGAAATGCAACAACTTTTTGCATATTAATTTTGTATCCTGCAACTTTACTGAATTTTTTTTAAGATTTATTTATTTATTTATCCATGAGAGAGAGAGAGAGAGAGAGAATGAGAGAGAGAGAGAGGCAGAGACACAGGCAGAGGGAGAAGCAGGCTCCATGCCGGGAGCCCAACGCGGGACTTGATCCTGGGACTCCAGGATCGCGCCTTGGGCAAAAGGCAGGCGCTAAACCGCTGAGCCACCCAGGGAGCCCCTGAATTTTTTTTATTACAGATTTTTTTTTAGTAGAGTCTTTAGAGTTTGACTACATATATATGTTTTCTGACTAGTAACATACATATATACATCATCTGAAAATCGTGACATAAAACTGAAAAAAAAAAAGTAAAACCTTCTTTGTGATTTGTATGCCTTTGATTTATTTTCTTATGTAATGGCCATGACTAGGGGGATCTTTCTATTCCTCATCTTAGAAGAAAAGCTTCAACTTTTCAGTGTTGAGTATATTGTTAGTTGTGGGCTTGTCATAGATGGCATTTATTATGTGGAAGTACATTCCCCGTATAGCCACTTTGTTTAGAGGTTTTATCATAAATGGATGTTGGCTTTTGTCAAGTGGTTTTTCTGCATCTACTTAGGTGATTTTATGATTATTAACCTTTATTTTGTTAATGTGGTATATTACATTGATTTGCAAAAGTTGAAACATCCCTATGTCCCTAGAATAAATCTTACTGGATCATAGTGTATGATCTCTTTAATGTATTGTTGAATGTGGTTTGTGGGTATTTTTTGAGGAATTTTGCATCAGTGTTTATCAGGCATATTGGTGTGCAATTTTATTTTTTTTATAGTGCCTTTGGTTTTGATATCAAGGTAATGCTAACCTTATAAAATTGAGTTCTCTCCTCTTCAATTTTTGGAACAGTTGAAGATTGGTATTATTTCTTTAAATGTTTGGTATAAATTCTTTTTTATTTATTCATTCACGAGAGTGGTATTATTTCTTTAAATGTTTGGTATAAATTCTTTTTTTATTTATTCATTCACGAGAGACACAGGGACAAAGACATAAGGCAGAGGGACAAGTAGACTCCCTGCAGGGAGCCTGCTGTGCGACTCAAGTCTCAGGACCCTGGAATCACAACAGGAGCCAAAGGCAGACACTCAACCCTGAGCCACCCAGGTGCCCTGAATGTTTGGTATAATTCACTAGTGAAACCATCTGGTCCTGGACTTTTGTTTGTTGGGAGTTTATGGATTATTCGGTCTCCTTCCTAGGGATCAGCCTGTTCAGATTTTCTGTTCCTATATGATTCAGTCTTAAGAAGTTGTATATTTCTAGGAATGTATCCATTTCTTCTAGTTTATCTAATTTGTTGGCATATAATCACTCATAGTAGTCTCTTACGATGCTTTGTATTTCGGTGGTATCAGTTGTAACACCTCTTTTGTTTCTGATTATATTTATTTGTGTCCTCCCTTTTTTTTTTAATGTGTCTAGCTAAAGCTTTCAGTTTTATCTTTTCAAAGAACCAGCTCTAAGTTTTTTTTTTTCTGTTGTCTTTTTAGTTTCTGTTTCATTTTTTTTTTCATTTCTTTTTCTAGCTCTTTGAGGTATAAAGTTAATGTTTGAGATTTTTGTTGTTTCTTGAGGTAGGCTTTTATCACAGTGAATTCCCCTCTTAGAACTGCTTTTGCTGCATCCCATAAATTTTGTTATGTTGTTTTTCCATTTTCATTTATCTCATAAGGTTTATTTTTTGTTTCTCTCCTTTGATTTCTTCTTTGACCCATGGGTTGTTCAGTAGCGGGTTTAATCTCTATGTATTTATGAATTTCCCAGTTTTCTTCTTGTGATTGATTTCTATCTAGTTCATACCATTGTGGTTAGAAAAGATGCCTGATGTGGTTTCAGTTTTCTTAAATTTATTGAGACTTGTCTGGAAAATGTCCCATGTGCACTTGAAAAGATTGTGTATTCTGCTGTTTTGGATGGAGTGTTCTGTATATATCTGTTATGTTCATTTGGTTTAATGTGTCATTCAAAACCACTGTTTAAAAAAAAAACAAAACACTGTTTCCTTGTTGATTTTATGTCTGATTTATCTTTTGATGTAGGTGGGGTGTTCAAGTCACCTATAATTATTATTACTCTCTATTTTTCTATGTTAATATTTGCTCTGTGTATTCAGGTGCTCCTATGGTGTGTGTATAGCTGTTTACTATTGTTCTGTCATTTTGTTGGATTTTTCTATCCTCTTGTTGGATTGATCCCTTTATCATTATGTGGTGCCCTTCTTTGTTTCCTGCTGCAGCTGTTTTAAAATCTGTTTTGTCTGATAAAAAATATTGCTACCTCAGCTTTTTTTCACTTCCACTTGTTTGGAATATCTTTTTTAGTTCCTTCACTTTCAGTTTGTATGTATCTCTAGATTTGAGTGAATCTCTTGTAGGCAGTATATTGATGGGTCTTGTTTTTTTATCTGTGCAGTCACCTTGCATCTTTTGATTGAAAATTTAGTTCATTCATGTTTAAAGTAATTATTGATAGGTATGTACTCACTGCCATTTTAAACATGTTTTCTGGTTGTTTCTGTAGTTCTTTTGTGTTCCTTTCTTCTCTTGCTCTCTTCTGTTGTGGTTTGATGGTTTTCTTAGTGTTGTGCTTGGATTCCTTTCTCTTTTACATTTTGTGTATCTATTACAGGTGTTTGATATGTGGTTAGCACTAAGTTCATATATAAAATCTTGTGTGTATAGCAGTCTATTTTAAGTTGATGGTCTTTTCAGTGCTTTCTTTAGACTGTGTTTGAACTTAATTTTTACTCCCCCCCCCAACCTTTTATGTACATGAGGTCATGTTTTATATCTTTTTTTTGTGTATTCTTTGATTTTTGTAGATTATAGTTGATTTTACTTCTTTTGTATTTTAACCTCCATATTGCTCTAAAAGTGGTTATTTGCCTTGTACTATATGTTTGCTTTTGCCTGTGAAATTTTTTCCTCTCATAATTTTCTTACTATGGATTATGTCATTTTCTTTCCACTCAAAGAATTCCTTTAACATTTCTTGTATGGTTGGTTTAGTAGTGATGTACTCCTTGAACTTTTGTCTGGGAAACTGTCTCTCCTATTCTGAAAAATAACCTTGCTGGGTAGAGTATTCTCGGTTGCAGGTTTTTTCCTTTCAGTATTTTGAATATCCTGCCACTCCCCCTGGCCTGCAGAATTTCTCCTGAAAAATCAGCTCATAGTGTTACGGGATTTTATTTGTCTGCAACTGTTTACTTTTTTTTTTGCTGCTTTTAAAATTTTCTCTTGATGATCATTTTCATTATATTGTGTCATGGCATGGGCCTTCTTAGGTTAATCTGGTTAGGGGCCCTCCTTGCTTCTTGGGCTTGGATGTCTGTTTCCTTCCCTAGATTAGGGATGTCTTCAGCAATTATTTCTTCAGATGAGTTTTGTTTTCTTTCCTCCCCTTCTTCTGGGATTCCTGTAAGTACTGTTATTATGCTTGATGTCACTGAATTCCTTTAACCTATCCTCATGTTTATTATTTTCCTTTTTGACGTTCAATTTGAGTGCATTCCATTACCATTTTCCAATTGCTGATTCGCCAATATCAATCTTCTGTATCCACTAATCAACTGATATTTCCTCTAGTGTATTTTTGTTATTGAATTCTTTTTTTAATATTTTGTTTGTTGAAATGCTGATTTTTTTTGTTTTGTTGAAATGCTGATTTCACCCACTCTTTTCTCAAGTCTATTGAGTATCTTTATGACCATTACTTCAAATAAGGCATATTGTTTATCTCCATTTCATTTAGCTCTTTTGTTGTGATTTTGTTCTTTCATTTGGGGACATGTTCCTTTGTCTCTTCATTTTGTCTCTGTTTGTTTCTATGTATTAGGGAAATCAGCTACATCTTGTGTGGAAGAGGTCCTGTGGTTCCCAGAAGGGTAGTCCTTGCCAGGTTGTCGGTACCAGGCACTCCAGAGGGGTCTCCTGTATGGGCGATGCATACCCTACTCTTGTGGCTAAGCCTCATTTGCCTTTAGCCCAGTCAGCTCTTGTGACCCACTTTGCCTGCTGTGGACACAGCAGACAGTGTTTGCTCCCTGTGCTGTTGAGGCCTGAAGCTGCTCTACGCTTATTGGTAGGTAGGGCCAGTTGTCAGACTAGATGTCTGCAGTTAGCTCCTCTGCCACAGGTATAGGCTCTTGTCACTCTGTCTTTTGACTGAATATTTAGATTCTCCAAAGATTTGGAGAGGCCTCTATAGCCATACCACCCTGAACCCCACCCCATCTCAGCTAATCTGACAGTAAGCAGGGTCAGGCCTAATCAGTAGTTGCTGGGAGGCCTCCTTGGAATACTGGCTGTCATCAGTATTTAAGAGGCTGTCGTCTCTTAAAGAGCTGAGATCTCCAGAGTGCTCAGCTGCCTCTGATCCTGGGGCACGAGCTGACCAGAATGATGGACCCAAGTCTAGAACCTTTTATAGCAGTTTCACAGTAATTTTATATTATTTCTAATGTCTTTATTTTTGTTTTTTATTGTATTTTTAATGGTGTTTCAGTCTGTGATTGATTGGGAGGGGAAAATACTGGTCCTTGACCACAGTCAGTTTTGAGAGCTACTGACCTAGAACAGCTATGTAAAAAATGAAGTCATCTGAGCAAGCATAGACTGATTGCAGTCCAGTTAGTTGTTTATGGGAACAAAAGACAGGCAACATGGTTGTGTACACTTATGACCTGATTTGCTCCTAGGTGTTACTGGGCTTGCGTGATACCAGCGATTCCATTGTGGCAATTACTCTTCACAGCCTAGCAGTACTGGTGTCTTTACTTGGACCAGAGGTGGTTGTGGGAGGAGAAAGAACCAAGATCTTCAAACGCACTGCCCCAAGTTTTACTAAAACGGTCAACCTTTCCCCAGAAGGTAAGAATGAAAAGTACAGCTTTTTATTTTAATTAGATTTTTAACATTATACAAATAACATGGTGGGTTGTCTTCAGTCAAATGATACAGAGAATGGTAAAGAGTAATTTCCCTTTCCCAATTCCTTCTGGGTGTGTAAGGTAACCAGTTTTAATAGTTTAGTGGGACTCTTCCCTTTTGTTAAACCCACAATGGCACAGGCACACACATGTATGTTTATACACACATGCCCATATGTAGAATTTTTTAACAAAATAATGAGCAAATACTACATGCAATTGTACAGCTTAATTTTCTCACGTAGTGGCTTATCAGAGACTGGTTTCTAGGTCAGTACATAGTAATGGCACCTTTTTTGACAGCTGCCTAATATTTCACTGATTACGATTCAGTGATTTCCCTCTTAATGGATATTGCTTTCATTTCTGGATTTTTAACCACTACATTGATGCAGCAGATGTCTTTGTACCTGTATCTTTATGTAGTTTGGCTTTTATTGCTAAAAGATAAAGTCCCAGAAGTAGACCCACTGAGTCAAATGATGTATATTTAAAATTTTAATAGATACTGTCAGCTTCTAAAAGGGCTATAGCACCTTATAACACTAGATATTCAAATTTTTCTGGTATTGATGGCCTTTTAAGTAAAGAGCTGTTGGTTTTTAGGTACTTCAAGAAATCTTTATTTCTGGGCTATTCCCATTGGATGTTACATGGGACGGAGCATTAATTTCTGGTCTTTGTAGGCAGTAAAAGTCAAGAATTTTATATCAGCATTATTGCTTCTTTGGTCCTGGGTATAACCTAGAATCAGATGGTGACCTTGTGAGGAAATGCAGATCTCTGGTTCAGTTGTCGTGGATAGTGTATTTGATACTATCCAAATAGTTACAGTAGAAAAGACCTATCAGATTTTCCCCTAATTTTGATGCCAAGAGAATCTTTAAAGCAACACTGGCTTTCTGAAGTTTTGATGGGTCCAAGTCTTCATGGTGCCAATGAAGTCTGTGTCCAGATTTGCAGAAAGTCATGAAGAAGCTGCTCCCTCCTCTCCTGCCAGGATATGTTCACACTGCATTGAGTGAATGAAGGCCGTGTGTTACCAGTTTTTCTCTTAGCAGAGTACAACAAACAGCAAATGAGAGATTTATTTATATTTCCTAACAGAGGAACATTGAGGGGATGGTGGCGGTGGTATGTGCTATTTTGAGATAAGACTGTGGGAGTCCATCTCAGGGCAGCTTTGCATGTTGAATTAGCAAGAGTCCCCATTCTTCTTAACTGTTTTATTTATTAGATGCAGTTTCCTAGTTCTGGACATTTTATATACTATTGACGTGTAATCTTAGTCAGAAACCAAAAAGGCACCAAAAGCAGGAGTAACAAATGAATTTTTATTAAAAGAGATGTTCCTGGATACTTTACAAAACAGATCAAGGTCTGATCCCACTGACTTCCCAAAGTAGTTAAACTCTTCATCCAAGATGGCTGTCGACCCCTGGCTGCAGCCTGCATTTCAAGTTCATAGCTAGAGTGGTCCTTCTTCTGAAGGATGAGAGAGAATGCTGGGGAGGGGGCATGGATACAGGAGGCTACCCTTAAACTTTTTCCTCCTTCTGTTCTTCTGCAGTTTCACTATATGGTCAGACTTCATATGGGATAATATTGAGGTTTATGAAAAGGGTAGTATCTTACTTACATTAGGGAAGTCAGTCTGGATGGAGGAGAGTTGGAGGAGACCCTGGGAGACCCTCAGCAGGGAGGGTGGTGGCAGAAGCAGGCAAGAGGCTACAGGGCTTGCAGAGGTCAGGCAGGGCCTCCCTGTGATGACCTACCTAGGCATAGGAAGTATTAAACCAAAAATTTTGCTGGAATCCTTTTGACCAAAGCCCACTGTTGAGTATGAATTTTCTGGCAAACTGTTAAAGACCATTTTTTTTCAAAACATTTTTTTTCCCCAGCTGGGAGTTAAATGTTTGTAACATAAAATTGACCATTTTTACTGTACAGTTTGTGGCATTAAGTACATTCACATTGGTGTGCTTGTATTCTTAGACTTTTTTTTTAAAGTAGAATCAATTATTTTAAATTGACAAAATGTTCAGTGGCTGTTAATTTTTTTAATTAGGTATTCTAAAGGTTATATCTAATCCAACTGCTCACCCAATGCTTGAACCGTTTCAAGTTCCTTACCATCATGTAGACCTCAGCCTGCCCTGAAACACCTTGAGGACACAGGCAGGCCATTCTGTAATAAGTGTGTTTCTTCAGATATTTAAAGATTCTCTCTGCAACTTATCCTTTATCTGTGTTAAATATACCCATTTCCCCTGCTACTCACTTACCCTGACAGAGCAAGAAGCTATTTACTATCCTTTTTATTTTTGGGAGTTTTTATTTATCTTCAGATTCTCCCCCGCACGTCTTCTGTAGCCAGCAGAGTCAGACGGCGCCAATCTTGGAGAACCCCTCCTCTGGCATGTTCCCTAAATGTTTCTTTTCTGGCAGCATGCCCATCAGCAAGAAGCAGATACAGCGAGATTGCTACAATACTCTTTTACAGACAGGTAGAAATATTCAATTTATATAGTTTTTCCACTGTTACATGAATGTTATTCCTGAGTACAGAGTTTTAAATTCTAAAAATTAAGGGCAGTTTGGGAATAACGAGGCTGATTTCTGTATAACTGCAGTCAGCTGGGGTGTCCTCTGCTTTTCCTGGACTACAGGTTATATACCTACCATTTCTTCATAACTGGTAAGGAGAGCTAGCTGACGTTATTTTGGTACTTCTGGTGCTTTAGTGCAACATTTTCCAAACTGTATCAGAGGATGCTAATTCTGTTAGATGGCAGTAGGTATGCCATGAAAAAGAGAGTTGTGTGGTTAAGTAAGTTTGGGGAGATGTTAGTAGCAAGAGTCCTAACACACTACACTCATTGTGCAAGATTCTAGGACCTTGACTACATTTAAGGAAATCTGATTAAAATGAGGGTATGTTAGGGTTGCCTGGGTGGCTCAGTTGGTTAAGCATCTTACTCTTGATTTCAGCTCAGGTCATGATCTCAGGGTCTTGAGATCAAGCCCCTCTGTGCTGGACATGGAGCCTACTTAAGATTCTCTCTTTCTCTCTTCTGCCACCCCTCCCCCCCCCCGCCCTTCTAAAAAAAATAAAAGAGATACTATGTTGGGTTAAGGCAAACTTATTTGAGCACACAACACTTTTTGGGGTTAACACTGCCTGGCTTAGAACATTTCTATATTTGTTTATAGATAATACACCAATAAACAATACGCTTGAATATTTAGTGAAGAATTATAAGCTCTAGTTAAAGTATCTGAATAACCTGCCTCGCGTATTTGTTACATTCTGCTGGGATATCTCTTTTGCAGGTACAATTTAGTAACCTGGATATTTTTATGAAATTAGAGCCATACATTTTTTTAAAGTGTTAACCTTTTCCTAAATATATTACTTGCTCTTAATACTTTATGAAAATAACTTCTGTACATATCCCCACAGGTGATAAATTTCCTCAACCTATTAAGTTTCCCATGAATGGAGTCTCAGATGTGAAAAATAACTCTGGAGATGGTGAGAACTTCCCACCAGATTCTAAAAAGTCTGAGGAGTGGCCTGATTGGAGTGAGCCTGAGGAGCCTGAAAACAAAACTGTCAGCATCCAGAGTTGTCCCACAGAAGCCTACAAGACCTCCACATCCCCGCTCACTAACTTGAACATGGTGGAGGCGGTGGCTTGGGACGACTATGAACCCAGCAGCACAGATACTGAAATAAGTGCGAGAGATGGAGTCCCAGCTGTTAGACCGTGCACCTCAGGGGAGCAGGAGGCCATTCCTACTTTGCTTTCACTCACTGAAGAGTCCAGGCCTTTAAAATCAAGTCCACCCCAAAAGACTAATCATGCACAAAGCAGGGACAATCCAGACCAAACCAAGCCACCGAACATGTCATCACAAGAAAGGCGCCTTAAGGCTCCATCAGAACTTGGTTTAGGAGAGGAATTTACCATCCAAGTAAAAAAGAAGCCAGTACAAGATCCAGAGTTGGACTGGTTTGCTGATATGATTCCAGAAATTAAACCTTCAGCTGCTATTCTTATTTTGCCTGAACTGAGGACAGAAATGATGGTTTCCAACAAGGATGACGTCTCAACAGTGATGCAGTTCTCCTCAAAATTTGCTGCAGCAGAGATTACTGAGGTGAGGATTAGTAAATCGTACTAATTTAAGGGATATGTACCAGTTGCACTGTCTCATTTATAACAGACATGCTGTTTTCTCAATGAGGGAAGAGACTGATGTACACAGTTGCTTACAGTGACGGGTGAAGCACAAATGAATGCAATGAGTTCCTATAAATGATATCTTTCCTTCCCCAGAAAAAAGCAATGCTTAGACTAAGTGTTTAATGGGCCACTGGTTACTCTTAGAACCCATTGATTAAAAGGGGTTAAACCTAAGAATAGGGTGTCATCAAATCAATTTAATTGTACATATATGGCCCTTGGGAAGTTAACTTCAAGTGCTGTGGTTTTGTAACTCTGGAACCAAAGTAATCCTACTTTGCAGCTTCCTTTTAGAATAAGTTATTTTACTTAGCGTGGGGGCTGTCTTCTGGCAAGTGTTAGGTCCCTTTACATCCAGAAATGATTTGTCTCAGCAGCCTGCCCTTGATTTGCTCTGTCTTGCTGCAGGGAGAGTCTGAAGGCTGGGGAGATGAAGGGGAGCTGAACTGGGAAGATAATAACTGGTGACAACGGGTATAACTTTAGGGAAAAGGATTTCTTAAAAAAAAAAAAAAAAAATCAAACTAATACCTCAAAAGCGGGCTCTGCAGACAAGAAAACCCAAAAGCATCCATTTCTCCCATCTGTGCCAACTGAAGTGTGAGTGGTCGAGTGCTGGCTAGCACCCCGGCGGTGAAGAGGCTCAGCGCTGGCTTCTTGGAGGAGGAGCCCGTGTGCGTCTGACTAAGGCCAGTTTCTGTGAAGAGCAAGTAGCTGTGGAAAGGTTGAATTTACTGCTTTTTTCCAGGACAATTCCAGAAGAAAATAAATACAAAAATTCAAGCTGATTAGCTTAATTTTGTGCCATTTCTTTAACAGAAGAGTAAGCTTTATTATGAAATACAACTTACTGAAAAAGTTTTAGCTGTAAAGTATATAAATGATTTTAAATCGCTAAGGTTTCCTTAGGCAGCTTATTTATTTGTTTACAGTTGTACTATCTGTTGGCCCTGTGGGTACCTGGGCAGTCTTTGACTGTTCCACATGTATTACACTGTACCAAAGTTCTTCTTGAGAAATATCACCCCCCCACCTGTTCGCTAAATGTCCAATAAAGAATATTTTCACTAGATTCAACTTTACAAAAGTTGTTTTATATGTGTTAGAAAATGCATACTTACATCAATATATTCATTTACAAAATATAGTGTAGGATGATAAAAATCATACCCAGTTCTATCTATGTATGAGTAACATGGTCCAATCCATTTAAGGGCCACCCTAGAGTACACGTCGTTTTAGCTCATCAATCCTTTCTTGGAGGGTCTCCATTTTCATTAGAAACCATTCTGGAGCAGGAGACTTCTGGAGTAATGACTCAATTGCCTCCAGGGCCCCTGATGCTGCTTGCAATGCTGACCTATACTCTTCTTCCAAGGGGAACTCATGACGGGCTCTTTTTGAATAAGGCTGGCAAATGAGAAAAACATACGATAAGTAGTGCCATGGTACCCATTCCCAAGATGATAAAAGAACTTTTGGGAGTTTTATGTGCACATTTTATTTCGTCATTGGTTCACAAGGACAGGAGGGAACCTCCAAGCCCGTAATCACCTAGATACTATGCAAAGGCATTTCTCATTTGTCACAGTAATTCGGGGTGCTATTACTGTTAGGGTTCAAGGAAAGTAACAGGAATGCTGCCTCATCCAGTCGTTTCCAATGAGTACTCTTTGGAAATATCTTGTAATCTGTTCTGACAAAAAAAGCCCCAGGTATGCATCTTCTGAATGATTCCAGTTTACTTTTTTTTTTTTTTTCCAGTTTACTTTTTAATGCTAAGTGCTATGGCCTTTCAGATGCTTTTCAACCCAATTAAAAATTGTCAGGCTTTCTAGCATCAGTGCACTGGAAAGGGTGGCAGGGGGAGATCTGGGCCAACACATCTTTAGTAATCATGGTCTTCCCAATAAGGAAGATCATAATAAATTCTTGAGGGCTTATTTATACCACTGCTATGAAACTTTTAGGCCTGAAATCTATAAAGTTAAATATGTCTTGAAAACAAGTTACTAACATAAACTTAAGTTCTTTATATAAGAGTTCTAACTAAAACCAGAATATTGTTCCTCTTACGGATCGTTATCCTAAATATACTACCGGTGCTCAAAACAACATCCTTGGTGGTATCAGACTTCTGCCTTATAATAGGAAGATAGGATTTCTGGACACTGTCAGAAATTATTCAGGCTGGTTTGATGAAGGAGGCAAGGGATCAACCTAAACATTCTGGAAGGTGAGTTCATTGGTTTTCTTCTGTGGTTCAGAAACTGCTACATTTGTAGCTTCACCTTCCTAAAAGTTACTAGAAACAACTGAAAGTCATATTGAAAGAGTGTATGACCTAGTATGATATCTAAAACTTTTTTTTTTTTTTGTAGTCCCACCTCTGCTCTATGTGTTGATAACCTCTCAGGAGGAAGAAATGTAATTTTTAAAAGAGCAGCTACTGTAAAACAGGAGAATTTTATATGTCTAGATCTATTTGATTATATTTTGATAGTATGATAGTATGATAGCCAGGAACCATACTAATTTTTTTTATCAACAAGGGCAGAATTTCTCTTAAAGCTTGACCCATACTGAAAAGCAGTCCGTACCTGTAAAGATGACCACTTTGCTTCTTCTACAGGAACTTTAGCCAAGTGTTCCCAGAAAATGCCTTTTTCCTGTTTCACACGTTCCACTCCAGCAGCTGCAGTTTCCTCTACAAAGCCAGTCTGCCACAGATGATGAAAAATCAAGTGAGTATCAAGCATTCTCTAATAGGTGGCAAATGGTTTAATACTCAGAAAATGAGAAGGCCAAGGTGCCTGGGTAGTAGCTCAGTCCCAACTCTTGATTTTAGCTCAGGTCATGACCTCAGGGTTGTGAGACTGAGCTCCCACATTGGCTCCGTGCTGGGCATGGAGTCTGCTTAAGATTCTCTCTTCCTCTGCCCTTCCTCCTCAACTAAAAAAAAAAGGCTGTGTGTGCGTGCGTGCGTGTGTGTAGGCACCTAGTATTAAACTATTCTGGATTAGTCTGTAATCTAGGCAAATTTTGGAAGTTGGACTCATGTAAATGCATCATCTTTGTATAATCTGGATAAAATTACTATACAGCGTTCTTCCCTACAAAAATGTTGAGTGTTGTTTTTCCAGGGGAAGAAAATGATAGTCTGCAAACCTTCACAGTATAGGGTAAGCAACTGGCAAAAACATGTACACACACAGCTTCTGTGTAACGTATATGTGTATATAAAAACATAACCCAGTTTAATAACGAGTATAGTATAAAAAATAAGTATAATTCACTTTCTCCCAGTCTTCTAAATTTGTGGTTTAACTATTCTAGTAGTGTTAAAGTTAGTCCTTATATCCTAAAACTCCCCACGTAAGTTGCAAGGTGTGCACAAACATGGAAGCCAAATGACAGAACAAGTTTGGTTCTAACTATAAAAATAGCTTTAGGGACACTTGGGTGGCTCAGTCCATTAGGCATCTGCCTTTGGCTCAGGTCATGATCCCAGCGGGGATCCTGGGATGGAAGCACATCAGGCTCCCGGCTCAGTGGGGAGTCTGCTTCTCCCCCTGCTTGTGCTCTTTCTCTTGCTCTGTCAAATAAATGAATAAAATCTTAAATTAAAAAAAAAAAAAGAACAGCTTTAAAAATGTCATTTTTTGGAAAACTAAGTCTTCATCTCTGTATGGAAAAACTATGTATATAAATTGTATTTAAATTCGAGTGGTAAACATGTTGTGCAAGAGGCCTAGTCTGAGCAGGAGCTGCTTCCGGGCTCTTACTGCCTGAATGAGCAATGC
This sequence comes from Nyctereutes procyonoides, assembly GCF_905146905.1. NCBI lineage: Eukaryota > Metazoa > Chordata > Mammalia > Carnivora > Canidae > Nyctereutes > Nyctereutes procyonoides. Next base: position 1,595,185 of record NW_026575044.1, read on the forward strand.
TACCAGAGCCCACGCTGTGTGACTGCTCCACTACTGTAACCTGTCACACGGTCCCAGCTGCTTAATGTGTGTCACCTCTGTGCTGAACACTAGGTCACATTTACATGTATGGTTATAATCATACAATTTAAAAAAAAAATGACAAAATCTGTGGCTGCTATTTTAATCTATAGAAATAAATACCTTCTCCAGAAAGGATATTACTTTGTTCTTAGTGTCTTCAGAACGGAGGCATTGTGGAACTATTTCTTCATGATTTGTTCCCTATTAAAAGATCGATAAACAAGACCAATTTTAACGTATCTCAACAACTTGCAAAGCCAACTACATAAGTTTTAAGGGCTGAAATGCAGCAGAAATGCATTTTATTTTATTTTTTTTTATTTTTTTATTTTTTAGAAATGCATTTTAAAAAACTGTGTCAGAAGTGACTCAAATGACCATCAGCTCATAGCTCCCTTGGGGAGTCTAGGGACCACGCGGTGTTCTGCTTGAGCACAGGGCTATAGGCTGTGCTTACTTTTGCCCAGTCATCCTAATGTCTATAGGTCCTCATATGCCAAGGTGTGACTGCACAGCTACTGGCAAGAGAAGAGGAGCATCCCACAGGAGGCTCACCTCCATGGACCCGAGCTCACAGGTCCCTGTGTTCATCCACCTAACTCCTGTATGATTTTGAAGTGAAATGCACGATTCATTTCACATTCAAAAATACTGTCTGGAAGACAGTGAGTTAATAGGCCTGGTCGGAATGCATGGTTCTGGTTGTTACTACTCTCCTAGGACCTTAGGAAAGTACCTTCATTTCTTTATGCCCTGTTGGATACTACAAAATAGATCATTGGTAATATCTCCTCCTTAGTCATTGGTAATGACTAAGATCAAAAGTTGCTCCATGAAGGTTTTGGAATACCTGAAATAAGATAGTTTGGGAGTCACTGTGATATGTTGGTCTTAAAATTACCTCGGCAAACTGAGTAAATGCCTCCAAGGTATGTTGTTCTATTATCCAATTCCTGTCAGCTAGCAGGAAGTCAAAAATAGAAGACAAGTTGGGCAGAATTTTGTCCTAAAAAGAAAACCAAACCTTATTAAATAGAGGAAAACTTCAGTATTCTATCCTTAATATTGTCAAGCTCCCCTAATCCTGTCCCAGTGGGCACATATTAGTACGTGTTAGGGCATGTCAGTCCTTTGCTTAAATGCATCCAATAGCTTCTCATTTCTTTCAGAGTAAAAATCAAAGTCCTTATGATGGCCTACAAAGTCCCACTGCCTGTGTTTTGGCTCTATTGGCTCCCCTCAGGATATCAGACATGTTCTCAGGCTCCCCTCAGGATATCAGACATGTTCTCATCTCAGAAGCATCAGGCTTACTGTTTCCCTTACATGCAGGATACCTGCATGACTTGCTCAACTTCAGGATTTTACTCATGGGTCACCTTGGTGAGGACACCACTGCCCATACCCTACTTAAAACCATATCCCCACATTCATGCTCCTCTGATTTCTTTCCACAGCACTCAAAATAACACGCTACATCATAGCTTTATTAGTTGCCTTCCACAGGCTGAGGGTGGTGGATTCATTAATGAATTTCCAATTATTAAAACAGCACGTGACACATAGCAAAAATTCAAGAAATTTTTTCTTGAATAAATCAATCCATCTCCCGCTTTAAAGGCTTCTTAAATGTTGATGAATCCACCAACCTGTCAGACTACAGCCAACTCTAAATTATTTGTATGTCAAAATACATTTTTCTAAAAGAAAACTTAAAATGAGTTCTATTTTGATAAAGTGACTATCTCTTCACAAAATACATTTTCTCCCCCAACTTTCATTGTCAACAATCCACAGAATTCAAGAAATTAAAAGCCTGAGAATTTTAATAATTCTTACAGGGATTTTGTTAACACAGGCACAAAAGAATTAAGAGTATTACCTGAAAAGCTTGAGGTATAAAAAATTTTCCTAGAGAAGATACAAAATCAAGCACTGCCAAACAAACATGGTCAGGAGGCTCTAATTTAAGCAGTGAGGTCTGTAAAGTTACTACCTAAAGTGGCAAAAATCAAAGAACAGTTATAAATGAAAACAAATATTTTGTGTAGACATAATGAGTAAGATTCTGATGGGTATGTGGGGAGGGGAAACACAAAAAAACCCAAAGCAAACACTCTACAAAGCCTAAACTTCGTAAGTGGAATTTGAATAAAATGATCAAATGATTGACTCCATTTATTATAGCATTCATCCTACCCAGTGCTGTAAAGAAGAAAAAAAAAATGTATTTCTGAGAAATAATATACCAGTATGTGCTCTTCTTTCAAATCTTTAAAAATTGTTTTGTATTTTAAATTCCAGTGAGGGAAATTCACTATTTAAAGCAGGGACTGACAAACTTTCTATAAATGGCCAGATGGTAAATATTTTAGGTTTTATAGGTAATATGTTCCCTGCTGCATATTGTTTTTAATTTTTATTTTACAAACCTTTGAAAACCTAAAAATCATCCTCAGCTCTTGTCCTATAAACAGGAGGGCAGAACCTAGCCAGGAAGCTATACTTTGCCAACCCCTGATTTAAAGGAACACAGAAAGTGGTCTATAAAAGAAGCAATGCTTAAAAGAACAATTTACTAATGTTGAAATTTTAGAACTTTAAGTTATTTGGGTTTTTTAAAGGTAGGCACAAATATATCAAAATTGTCCATATTTAATTTCTTGAAAAGGATAACTAAAACCATCAGAACCCACAAAGTCTGAGTCAGTTATTTTACTGCATTCTCATTCTCTATAATTTAGTAATCCATGTTACACATACGGTAATTTAAAATATACCTAATTAGTATTTGTTAATGCTAAGTTCTTAATGTACACAACCACTAACCAAGCTACTAAAACAAAGCATTAGTAGTTTCACTTTCCAGCATATATGGTACTACAATATAGAGTGTTACTTCTAAGTAGGAATGACTAGTTTTACCTCAGAACTGTTTCTAAATGTGCCTGTAAGCTTAGGGCCAGCTCCTGATTTAGGGGATCAATTCTGTCCTTAGGGACTAATTCCAAAGCCTCTAAACCACTTCAGAGATGAAGGCCTTTGGCCTTTTCTTCTCTATTGGCTCAGAACCTCCAAAAGCAGGTCCCCCCCACCAGGGACCTCAGTACTGCCTGTCCCAGCCAGGCAAGCTGGGGGTCAGACCGAAAACTCAGTAGTCCTCCTGCTTCAAAATCACTTTATTTCTTCAGAAAAACAATGAGGATTATCCTTAAGCCCACACTGGTTACATTCCATACTCCCACAGCTGCAATGCCTCTGACAAGGTCCTGAATGCAGAGTTCACACATGAACTACGAGTCCTAACCTCAGGGATGTTCTGCGGTAGTGAAAGTTGTGACTGTTCAGCCTCAGGAGCTAGGAAAGAACAGATACAGGCTGAATCAACAGCCCCATGTACTAACCATACTCTCCTGGAAGAGCGAAAGAGATAGGGAGACCTTCCTGAGACGTTTACGTTCAGTTCAACAGGAAAAAAGTAACAAGCAAATTGGGCAACAAATCATTAAAAAGGACTGTTTCTAAAAAACTTTTTTAAGTCTTGCCAGTTCAACAATTTCCTCAGCAAAGACAGTATCAACTTGCTTACTGTTCTTACCTGACTTATCAGATGAGGATCTAGAGTTTGAACGAAAACTCCCAACAGTGGAAGCAAAAAACTAAGTGTCTGCTGAATATAAGGTTGACCTGTTACCTTAAATAAGAAACACAAAATAATTCTGGTGAAAATTTTCAATTACATGAAAATAGCAACTTTAGTGAGCATTTATTATATATTGGGCAATATGCTACCTCACATACACCTTATAACTTTATGAAGTAGATCTTATAACCCTCACTTTACTAATAATTAAGAGAAAGGGGCAGAGAGGTTACATAATTTGCTCAAGATCACATGACTAGGAAATTTAATCCGGACGGAGATCTAATTATTTTTGTTTGCCACTGAAAAACTTGTATATGCCTTAGTGTTCTTAAAATTCCATTTCTCTTCTTCATAATCATTTCTATCATGGTATTATAAACTATATCACCAGCAGAGAATCCTCAACGAATATTTATTGAATGATTCGTGAGGATTGGGGAAAAGCAATCACTGAAGTCAAAATACTGCAGAAAAGAAATTTAACTATTTATAAACATTAATGGTAAAACATTATCTGCAAAACCATTTCTAGGATTTACCAGAAGTATGAGTTTTGCCTTCAGCTTCCAGTGGCTGGCACTACTTAGTCAAAGAAAATGTCATACTTAGATTTTTAAATGTCATTTGTAAATTACAATAACCTAGGGGACCCCATATCATCCTAATTCTAGCCTGATCATCACCTGGCCTTCTACCAATGCTGGGGAAGAGGAACACGAACCAGCTAGAGCTACTCACTTGCCCCTGCCACCTTTAAGCCAAGCCACTCTCCACTGCCCAGAGGATTGTATGGAAGACCCCAGAATCACAGAAACACGCTACACTAAACCAGGAGAGGACAGAAACAATAGAGGAAGAGTTCGGGGGGTTTTAGGGTCCAAATGGTCATGAAAATAGTTAGCTGAAATATCACTGTCATTCATTAAGTTCTAGTTTTACTAATTTAATTCTATCACACTCAAAAAGAACCGGCTGAAAGAGTACAAAAAGTTATTTTACGTTCTAATTGCAAGTTCTACCAAGCACTTAAAGAAATTACATACATTTTACTCTACAGGGAAATTTCAGTACTATGCTCTTTTTTCAGTACTTTATTAGTTCTTCAGGGAAACAATCAGTTGCTCTCCTTACCAGTTTAGGGTTTAAAAAAGCCCAAAGCTGACTCCCAATTTCCATAATTGCAGTTTGCTGTGCAATATCCAGAACTTCACTAGCAGAATTACATACAGCAAGCAAAGCAGAGAGCAGTGTGTTCTAAAGGGAGAGAGGGAAGGGTCCAAGGTTAGATCCCAGTCTACTACAGGAGCTGAGGCTGCAGAGGTTATGATTTACTTATAACTCTTCATAAAAACCTGTGTCAAATTTATACTGAGGCCTGAAGCCATCTTTTCAGCTACTTCTTTAATATATATTATCTTATTAAAATAAATTTTACTTATACACAGAAACATTTGCTTCACTTTCTAAATATTTTTCCCGTTTAGGTTAAAATTTAATATTAAAATGGAAACACCAATATATTTTAATAAAGAAGTTTGATATAAATTGTCAATAGGATCAAGCTAATTTATAATGTTCATCAACTAAAAATTCTATTGTTTTTCATATTATGTATCTAGCAATCTTTTAACATTACTAGATTTCATTGTTGCTGGTGTTTTATACCTAACCTTTAAAATTCCTCAATGACACGACATTCAATAAGCAAATATAATACTTGAGAAGTACACTACCTAGAATTTGAAACTAAAAACCATCTTTTCTAGATTCACTCTTCTCTATATAGAATCTTTCTCTCTGGCCAGGAATGGGGTTCATTGAGGGGACAGTGGGAGTAAAGTGAAAGCCACTGGGAAAGTAATGATTAATAACAATGCCTTTAATCCATTATACCTCAACAGTCATACTTAAGTTTCGCTGATTACCATACAAGCTTTTTAAGATTTACCTATTTCCTTCTACAAATAAGCATGTAAAATGACCCACTGAACTAAAGTTTCAGTCAGGGCAAAAATATATTCAATTTTAGAAAATAGGTGTATTATTTTACATAATACGAAAGGTTTTTTGTCTTCAACTACAAAAATCAGTGCATAATAAATGTAAAATTGGAACAATTTAACCTACTAATTAAGTATTTAATAGTTTTCTCAAAAATAAATGCAAATAAAAACTTGTATTTCCTTTGGATATATGTATAGGCTTTAAATTATCTTAATAATTATCATCAGGTGCCACTATGTAACACTGTCAGAACATCTGCGCTTACTGTGGAAATATAAGCCTTGAGAAAACTCTGAACTCCTAATTTAAAATTGCAGATAGGCCCCTAACCTCTTGAATGCCCTGTCCCCATCCCTATTTTTCTCCACTTATCACAAACTGATACAACATATGTACATATATATTTATTACTTATTTTACTGTCCACAATGCAAGCTCATGAGAACAGGAATTTTTGTTTTGTTCTTGTATGCCTAAAACAGTGCTTGGCACATAAGAGCACTCAAAATATATTTGTTGGATGAATGAATGAACCAACAAAGGAGGAAACTAGACTGGAAGATTCAACCATATGTACTATAGTTCAATTTTAAAAAACCATGGATTTTTTTTACTTCTCATAAATGAATTTCTTTTATATTTAATTATTTTAAGAGGGAGCATTCTAAATGGAAAGCTACCTAAAGGCTCAGAAAAGGTGTGTGTAAAATGGGGGCTGTGTTTTATCAAATAGAAGAATCATGTACGCCTAATCTAATGATGTGTCAGCAAAACTCCTATAAACAAAATATTTCACAATAGGTTTCATCTTGGTCCAGTGTGTCTTGAACTAGTCTCTCTACCCCCAATATAATTTCATCAGTCAAGATAACAGGAAGTTTCTCACAGATCCCTTTACAATGCAGAAATCTGAAAATCCTGCTAGTTTCTAGCCTGAGGGCAGAGACTATATACATCTGAGTAAATAGCCCATCACTAGTACCTTGAGCAGTGCTCAGGAAACAGCTGCTAAATGAATCAAATCCAACAAAATTCTTATTTTACCAGAGATTCAAGTTCTCCCAAAGTCCGACTATTGCTTAGCCACTCCTGACACTGTGCAATCCCGACTCTGGTGATATCACATGCAGCTTGCTTCCTGAGCTCGGTTGGTAATGCCTGCAGGGAAATACACTGCCACAGAGGCAGATTTTCTGCTGCTTTAGGAGAAAATTTCTGGATAAACTCCACCTAAAATAAATCGAAGAAATAATAGTAACATGAGACAATCTGGTGAATGGATGAGTAAAAGCTAAGTACTAGTTTCCATGCTTTATATTTTTAAAAAGTTTTTAATTGAGTAGTAATACCACAAGTACCAGACCAAGGTAACTTAAAGGAACATGATTATTTTTTCTGTCGTTGCATTTGTTTGCAAAACAAACAGTTTAAGTGAATGTGATATGAAGACACGAGAAAGGTTGAAAACCACGCATTTCATTATTAGTCCAGTCAGCTCTTTTATTCTGCTTCTACCCATACAGTCTATTATTTTCCTACAAACTTTTGTGCTAGTGACCTTGTTTGGTTAAGTCCAAAAGAGGCCAGAAGACTGATTCAGCCAACCCTGGTGGCCACTAGCACAGCAGACTAGAACAGAGGACCTAAAGAAAGAAGCAAGTGGGTCATCAGTTCTGTTTCCTGTGGGGCTAGCTGGCTCTGCTCTCAGACAACACACAGAATCGGTTTCATAAATGTAAGCCACCAGCCCAGTGCAATGTGGCTGGCAAGTCCATTTTACCACTGCAATAATGCAAAGCCACTGCCAAGTTAACAGAAAAACAGCACTGTTATGTTAAAATGAGACATGAGCAGACAAACTAAAAACAAAACACAAACGGAAGAGGCCCGGAAGCAGGTGCATGCCAAAGAGTGGAACATGAACACCAGAGTAATGGGAAATGCAGCCTTTGGAGTAAGACAGATCTTGCTTGGATCCCAGCTCGGCTATTTATCACAGTGAGTTTGGAGATGCTCTTTTACTTCCCTAAACTACGGATTCTTCATCTGTGGAATGAACGTAATCCACATATCCCACAAGGCTAAGAACCCAGGAACTCCATGAACTGAAGTGCCTAGAACACAACCCAGTACATACTGTTGTCGCAGAAAAGGTCCATTCCCTCTTCAAAAGGGGGGATAATGTCTTTAGGGAAAAGGAAAAAGACAAAGCCTGGCAGAAAAACAAACTCTTGTGAAATGCCCCCTTCGAGCAGCTTCCGTTCCAGGTCTCAAGTCTCAGCCCTGCCTCTAGGGAAGGTTAGTATCTCAATTTTAGGATTAACTACACCCACAGACTCTCAAGACAAGAATTCAAGTTTAGGTATGCCCCTTTAAATTTTCACACCATTAACTTGACCAGGAAATCCGTATTTGACAACTGAAGGAAAAAATTAAAAGTAACCCCTCAAAATCCATAAAGTAACTTAGTATTCAATAGCCTCAATTATTTGGAGACACTTAGAAAATTGAGGAGTATCTAGATCCCTAAACAGAAACTAGTTTATCTATAACAAAGTTTCTAGATCTCACTTAGAGGTCATTCATTCTGAGTTGTATTTTCTAAAAGTTAAAATTTCACCACAACCCCGGTAAAAGGATAATTTTATTCCCATTTAATAAATAAGAAAAGTGAGGTTAAAAGAGACTTTCCCTCCCAATCCCACATCTTTAGCTAGGGCCTCCGTCACCAGAGCCACTATTAAGGTCAGTATACCAGGAACCAGGGAAAGACCTTTCAGAGAATAAAAGGTACTCAAATCTGAAGGGACATGGAGCAGATAATTCCTCTGAAGTTTTGGAGGGGAGAATACACCCCTTATGTATTTTCCAGAGGGCTAGGAAGTGGATCTACTGTGCTTTCAGCCTCAGAATCACCTGCATGGAAGAGGGCCAGGAAGTTGGGCATGGTTCCTTGGGGGCCTGGCAATCACTCTCAGGCAGGAAAGCAGACATGGACTTGAGGCAAATATTCTATTCAGAACAAACTCCCCCAGGGCACCGGGGTGGCTCAGTCAGTCGTCTGACTCTTGATTTTGGCTCAGGTCATGATCTCAGGGTTGTGAGATTGAGCCCCATGTCAGACTACACACTGGGCATGGAACCTGTTTAAGATTCTCTCTCCCTCTCTCTGTCCCTCATCCCCCCTCTGCACACTTGCTCTCGCTCAAATAAATAAATAAATAAATATTAAAAAAGAAAGAACAAATGAACCAACTACCAATATTTACTGAGCACCCTTCTAAGCATGGCATGATGCTATGCCTGGGACTGTCCATCCTTGGGCCTGCATTGTCCGGTTTTAGCAAGAATTCTGCTAAGTCAATCTAGAAAGGATCCCTCAGCCTTGGCATTTGATCACTTTGGTCTATGTTCAGCAAGAATCTTACTTGCCAGTTTAGCAAGAACCACCTCCTTACCCTTGATGTTTCCTCTAAGTAATTTCACCCACTGACCAGCACCTTGCTTGAGATCCTATGCTATATTCAGATCTGAGCCAAGTTCTACCCAGAGGCCTCTTTTCCCTACAGCAACAATCCCAGAATAAAACCCACTTTTACCACTTTACTGTATGGCTCTGGTTTTTAACAATATTAAAATCTAAACCCATCTAAAAGCAATAAGCAAAGCAATCACTACATTAAAAATTTATGCTCAGACCATGTCAACATTTAAACATAGAATATAGGGGCAGTGGGAAGCCTTCCAAGAGTTTGAATCCATTTCTCAGCAGCTGCTCAAAAACAGTGACTAACATGCTATCCTTGCCTGTTGTGATGGAGCCATGAAGAAGAAGAGCCGCCTCAACAGTACTGATAGGTTGGCAAGCTGATAGCACTCTCCAGGGCAGGATTTTATCTGGGAAAATAAAGGAGAGGAAAGATCGATTTAAAATCATGGCTTTTACAAGTTTTTATATGCTATAATATTAATAGCAGCGCTTTCCAGGACCAAAGATTTTAAGTAATTTAGAACTTTAATTAGTTTTTCTTCTATTAACCTAGATTACTTTTATAATGAGAAAACAATTCTGACATTGTGTTTATAAACAACCCTCTGGAATTTCTATTTGGAGGATAGAAATAGAATAATCATCCATACCATTTGGATGATAACTTGATATGTTAATCTTCCTACTCAAAGACAATTCATGGAAACTTTTAAAGATCTAAGCACAATAGTGCAGAGGTGGGTGTAACTCTAGATAGGAGCTCCATTAAAAGATTCTATAAGTTCAATTTTCTGAAGATCAATTCCTATCATAATACACTAGGAGAGCTTTTACTTAATTAAATGAATGCTTTTATTTGAAGAAGATAATATAAACATAATATTACTTTGGATCTGTCTTGTGCAAGATGTATTAAGGATTCAGAAGTGTGTATGGGCTCCAGATGATTAGCCCTGGAGACACATGTGCCAGCTGTTAGGTTATTATACACCTCACCAGACTTAGTCTACAACATTTTTAAACTGCAAACTAAGAACCATATGACATAACAGCTATTAAGAAACAAAAGACACATGGACCCAGATGACATCTTTATCAAAGGCCAGGGACAAAAAACTGAAATAAAGACATGACTATATCACATGGAATATATCAAACATCTCAAAATTTAAAAGCAAAAAAAGGTCAATGTTGAAAAGATTAAAATAAATCATCACTAAATCATTTTCTCTTTGTAACCATTCACAAAGCATGAGTTCTTTCCCAAAAAGGCATTAATCACTGCAACATTTAGTCCCTCTCAAATCATTATGATACAACAAAATCAAGAGGTAGTTAGTCTAAGTCATTTTAAAGAAAAGAAAAAAAAAAAGAAAAGAGAACTCTCAGTAATCAACATTACAACTAACTCTTTTTTCTTATTTTCTACTTTGCATTCAAGTTCAAATTTATTCTCCATTAAACTAGTCTTTCTTTTCCAGAACAATTCATAGAACTCTGTAAGATTTTGACAATATGAGACAATTTCTCCAGTTTGACATTGTTTCTGGCACACCTTTCTCAGTAGCATCAGCATTAATGCACAGCAAAGACACTGTCAAAGTAGCTACCATACTATCTCTCCTTTTGATATTCACATTCTTTAAGATTATCATATCCTTAAAGGAACTGCATGGAAAGTGGGTGTTTTAAGCCCTGTAATTCTACTCACCAGCTGAGCCACTATGGTGACATGGTGGGCACAGAGTTCAGCAGTCCCATATCTGATATAAGAGAAGATAATCTTTATGAAATAATTTATGCAATTATTCAGAAAAGCAAGGAGATGAACTTCCAAAAAGCACTAACTGTTCGAAGCTGCAATTTCCCCATGGGCAAAGAGAATACCACAATATACAAAACTACCTAAGTAACAGTTATCTATTACTTGAACCGTAAAAAGGAAAGAAGGAAACTGGTTCCTGATTTAGTGCTATGATATGAAATCGAACTATTTTTAAGGATTATTAAGACAGAATTTTTCTATAAATTTACAAGTACAACATCATTTACTATCAGTTACTACTATAAATCAATCCAAAAACCAAAAAAAGTACATCATACCGGGAAAGGAAGCACCACGCATCCATAGCTAACAAAGAGGTGATCATGTTAGCACTAAGCACAGCATTCAATAGGGCAACATCCTAATGAAAAACAGAAAGCACATGGTACATTATTATGATTACATTTCTCAAAATAAAACAAAACACCATCACAATCCAAGTAACAACAGATCCTCAGTGTTTAAAAAGCTCAACTTTCTAATATCAAAGAGAGCCTATAACACGTTCCCTCCATATGTACTGAGCACCTACTATATACTAAGCATTATGCTGGGCTATGGAGATTCAAAAGTGATTTTAAATATGGTTACTCAATCATTAGGATCCACAAAGGTTCCAGTGCTAGATATTAACCACTGTAAAATATCTTAAAGGATATTGATCCTTATATAAATCTCAAGATTTTTTTCTTATAATTTTCTCAACATCTTTTCTATTTTTAATTCCGTTAAGGAAAATCAACGTTATGCCTAAAATCTACAGGAGACTTGGTGCTATAATCTACTATTCTCCTTCTCTTTATGAAATTGAATTCGGTAAAACCTAACACTTTTCCTCTTTTCACTCTATCTTTCCAAATTTTCCCACGCAAAATGTTTTCAAAGGTTTTAGCTAGCCACTACATCTGAGTACTACAGGACTCTAGGATTACCATTTCCTAAGACAAAACTGACTTACAAGCATAAAATGTGCAAATTGAGAGAATGACATTCAAAAAGAGTACACATTAACTATACCTTTCTTCTGTATAGAAGTCAAAATTTCAGTGAAAAGAAAGCAGAGGGGTAACCTCAGTTTAGACAGTAGGCAACTAACTTACCAGTTCAGGAAACAGTGAAGGATGAAAGGAAGTAATAAATGTACACAGATGAACGCAAACATGCTCATACAAGGTGACAGCAACTTCCATTTGCCCTTTACTCTTTATTCCTTGTAAATGAACAGGCAGAGACAGTTCACCAGCACATTGCTCAAAACTGTAGAAAATGGCTTTGAGTAGAGATACCCTGCAGGGAAATTGAGAACACTGAACTTCTCACTATTCACATTTAACATTTAGCAGGTATCATAATAACATGGTAATATGGAAGGTTACTTTCACAAAGCAAAATGTCTCAAGAGGTGTATATCAATGACAGCTTCCAATATGTGTGAATATGTCACCATAAAAATAAAATATAGTCATTGCTAGACAAATTCCTTAAAGGACAATTTTCCTGTACTTTTTTTTTATCATTTATCACATTTATTATAGTACTGAACTACATAAAGATAAAATTAAAATTAATCAAAGAACCCGAAATTTAAATATATATTAGATATTACATAGAAAATAGAAAACAGGTGTAAAACAGAGAGGGATTTTTTTTTTTAATTTATGATAGTCACAGAGAGAGAGAGAGAGAGAGAGAGAGAGAGAGAGAGAGAGACATAGAGGGAGAAGCAGGCTCCATGCACCGGAAGCCTGACATGGGATTCGATCCCGGGTCTCCAGGATCGCGCCCTGGGCCAAAGGCAGGCGCTAAACCTCTGCGCCACCCAGGGATCCCCCCAGAGAGGGATTATTTTAAGATTGAAATAGTTTAAGAAATCTTCATAGAGGATTTGAATAACAAATTATACAACAGGCAAAATATACACAGGCAAAGATGACAAAGTACAAGGAGACAGCAGGTGTGAACAGCCAGTGTGACCAAAGTGAGGCATGTGTTCAGAAAACTACATGAGTGACAAGATGAGGGGCACCATTCAGGGGTGGCGGCAGAGGGCCGGACTTGGAGCCCAAAGCTGGGCAGCCTGGCATCGGCTTTGCTGTGTAAGCAGGATCAGGAGGCTCACAACAGGGCTTCAGGAGGTGACCTGCTCTGGCACACAGAGTGCACTCAAGGAAAGGCTGAGCGCTCCAGCACAGCAATCACCCCTGCAGTAAGATGCTACAGCCTGGTGGTGACCAGGGGGACAAATGAGGAAATTTCCTAGGACAGAACTTAAGAATCCAGCATTCTATTTAACAGAACTCATCTTTAAATGTTGGTAAATATATCTACCTTCTTCCATGCAAAGGTTTATAACACTAGGTCTCAGGCAAAAACTTCTAAAATACTGAATAAAATTAAAATATTTTTATCATCTCTTATAGACTTCTATTTTTTATATCTATAAAGTACCAATACATATGAGGTCTACACAGCAATTATTAACTAGCGTATCTGATGTAAACAAAAACTTAATTTCAAGATCATTCCAATGACAGGGCATTCTACACCATCTGTGAGATGACTGGATAGAAACACCACCACGTTTTCTACCTGGCTGTAGCTTCTGTGAGCTGGTTTTCCGTGCACCACAGGGCCTGCACATTCTCAGGCTGAGACGGCAGCTTATCCATGATGACAACCAGCAGAAGACATTGTGGGAACTGTAGTTCACTCGGCAGCTCTTACAGGAGATAAAAACATATGCATTAAGTTATAACAAATTAGTAAAAATATACTCTATGTATTTTCAACAGCTATCTGTGATGCGTAAGAAGTCAGAGGCATAACTGTTTCCTTGGACTGTTTTTCTCATTTAAAGAAAAAGTAGAAGGAATCTTAATAATCTTTAAAAAGGATGATTACAAAAAGGAAATAACCCTGTCTCTAACACATCATAATTATCAGAAGGTTTAAGATTAAATCTGTTTTGAAGCTTACCTAATTTACTGTCCAAAACCACTTGTACAAAAGGTTGGAACGTGAGAAGCTGATTGATGAGTGGATCCAGTGTAACTAGGAAAGTACTCGCTATTTCCTCCTGTTGTGCTTTAGAGATCTGGGCAGCATATAGGCTGGGAGGAAACTTGCTAGAAAGAGAGAGAAAAAGTTCATCCATTAATAGGTTTCTTCTAATTTTAGGTAGACATAAGTACTGCAAACCAATTGTAGCAGTAAAATATATAAAAAATATGTAGCATGTATTTTATAAAACAAAATTCAAAGCACTAATTGATACCACAATTGTATGAAGACCTCCAAACTAAGTAACATGAATATAATTCTACGGAATTAGAAGTTTATAATCTTAGAAAAATCCTTACTATTATTTTGGTCATTTTAATACCATTTTAACAGTAGTATCCTTAAAAAAAAAGACCACAAAGGAGTGTCTAGGTGGCTCAGTTGGTTAAACATGTGACTGTTGACTCAGGTCCTGATTTCGGGTTCTGGGATGGAGACCCACCCTGGGCTCCAAACTCAGCAGGGAGTCTCTTCGAGATCTCTCTCTCCCTCTGCCCCTCCACCCACTTTTTCTCTCTAAAATAAAAATGAATAAATCTTAAAAAAAAGACCATGAAAATATGAATATCAAATAACCAGTAAAAACATTACATATAGAAAGATATTCTGATAAATTGTGGCTTTGTCACTTCTGTTAAAAGTTGATTTGAATTAATACTCAGAAACAAGGGCTTTGTAAGAATTAAACTGTACCCTAGTCCTGAATGACAATTCAAAGACTTTTTCATGGAAGACGTCTCAGTTTATAGAGTTGAAACAAAACTTTAGTCAAACCTATGTGAAGTAAGATGTGTACTTTTTGCCACGTTATTTAATTGAGGATATTTAACTTGTTATTTAACTTGAAGATACCTAAGAAAACCCTAACGGAATAACAGCATTTAAAGGGATGCACTTAAGAGAAACACTTAAGGCCTTTATAGTGTAATGGAAAAGCAACAGTCTGTCAGTTACTAGTTGTGTGACTTCGGTTCATTCATTTGACTGCCTGATTCTTCATTTGTGGTGTTGATTCAGAGTTGCTGGTAAGGATTAAGGTATAAGTAAGGTGAAAGATATATATTAATAAAATATATAGTGAAACTCCATGGACTTGAACTACAGCTACTAAGCATCAAAGCAAGTACTTGTTTTTCAATCAAATGGTGTACTTTTTAATTAATTTATGTGACAAGTATTTCTTAAATGCATGTGTATACATGCCATGCACTGTTCCAAGAGCACGTAACACAGTAGTAAACAGAATGTACAAGGTCACAGCGTTTATAAAGTTCACATGCTAATGAAGGGGGCAGTTAGCAAACAAGTAAGCAAGTAAATCCGTAATATAACAGATGTTAGTAAGTGCCGTGGAGAAAAAAAAATAAAACAAGGTACGGTAGACAGGAAATTCTACTGAATTCTGTTTGAATAGTGAATCATTTGTGGGTTGGTACAGAGAAGTTCAGTGATCTCACTGATGTCTCATCACTCACTTTGGCCAACAGACTAGGCCAGGGTAGGATGCTCTCTGTGGAAACCCAGGTAAGAATACAGTACTGTATGGCATTGGATGTGAGCAGTTCTCGTGGTAAGAACTGGCCGCATTCAATAGGTATACACATTGAATACACACTGAATATGTCTATACTGGAGGCGATACTGACAATTTGCTAATGAATGGCACATAGAAAAAAATGTCAGCGATAATAGCAAGGTTTTTTGGCCTGATCAATTTGAAGAACAGAGCTGCCTGTTACGTATTTGGGGGGAAGGACTGAGTACTGGCAGAGGGAGAAGGAGAGAAAATCTCGAGCAGACTTCTCACTGTGCATGGTGCCCAACATGGGGCTCAATCCCACAACCCTGAAATCATGACCTGAGCTGAAACGAAGTCAGATGCTTAACTGACTGAGCCACCCAGGCGCCCCCAGAGTTTTCATTTAAACTGAAATGAGGATGCTATTAGGGAAGCAGATTTTTGTCAGGGGTAGAGATGGAATGGGTGGGAATCAAGAGTTTGGTCTGGGTGGATGTAAGTGCAGATGCCCCAACTGGCAGAGTTCGACATTAAAGGGGGAGACACACTTATCATGAGACAAAATGACCTAAGAGAGAAATGAAGCCTGAGGACCAAGACCAGCCGCTTAGGCACACTCAGCTTCAGCTGGGTAGACAAGGAACCTGTTGAGGAGAAGCAGCCAGTGAGGTTAGAAAAGAATAAGAGGGAGAAGTATTCTAGAAGCCAATGGAAGAAAAAGTTCAAAAAGAAGGATCAAGTGCTACAGACAGGTTACATAAGATGAGGCTGAAAACTGACCACTGGATGTAGCAATGTGGATGTCACTGACAACCTTGACGAGAAGTTCTAGTGAAGTGATGGAATGGAAAGCCTGTCTAGAACAGTCCCAAGAAAACAAAGTAGAGACAGTGATATAGACAGACAACTCCTAGGAGTTTGTTTTAAACAGAAGTGGAAGGCATGTGGAGGAGGATATGAAGTTGAGAGGTTTAGTTTTGTATTCTTACGATAAGAAAAATAACAACATGCTGGATATTGACAGGAAACCCGTAGGGAGGAAGACTAGTGATGCAAGAGGGAAAGGAAACAGTTGCTTGAGCAAGGTCCTTGAACATGTGCAGGCAGATGAACCAGTGCAGGCATGGAGGCTCGCCTTGGGCAGGTGCACAGAAAACTCCTTCACGGGAATGGGGAATATGCAGACCAAGACCCAAGCAGCACAGTCAACGTGTGGAGGAAATCATGCTTTCATCTTTTTCAGTGACAAACACAGTGAGGACATGAAATGACAAGGAGAATGGGGAGGAGGGGTGAGAGATGTGGAAAGTTTAAGGAAGGAGAGGCATGGAAAATGCTGTCTAGGAGAATAGAGGACTGCTGGACAAATGCTGGACAAATGAGTTGACAGAGTATTTTAGTGTCAAATTGAGGGCTCCTTGGAGGTCTGCAATTCCACATATCACTCAGCCCCTATTTAAATGATTCTTTACTGTAATTCACTTTTTTGTTGTTGTTGTTGTTGTTTTCTGAGACGGAGTTAACTACTACTTGACTTAAATTTCTAGAAATAAAACAAAAAGCTACAAAGATAAAAAATAATATATCCATGTATATATAACCTCTTTTTTTTTTGGCCTTTGGTATTTATCATCATACCAATTATAAGGTATAATTGGTATAATGTACTAGTTAAGATAGTATAAGGTATAAGGTACCTGTTATAAGGTACTAGTTAAGAATACAAAGATAAGTAAAACTCACATGGAATCTACTCTTTAAATCTTCAATTATTTTAAACAAGCAGATAAAAATGTACTAAAATAATAAAAAAATTACTCTTGTGTTTTATTTTAAATGGCCCACACTTTTAACCTTTGTATGGTTCACAAGGCACTGTTACATTTTAGTATCACATGGCATTCTTCTTACCTGTGTATCTGAAGATAAAGCTGGTGCAATGTACAGCAAGAATCAGAAAGTAAAGGAAGAAATTCCTAAAATAAAACAACTCTATTCATTCTTTGTATGTACTGTGCTTTTCTAACACATATCTTCTCACAAAGGCATGCAAAATAAAATAAAATTCTGGATGTGCCGTATTAAAAAAAAAAAGTTTCTTGTATGAGAATAAAAGGCTAAGGCTAAGCACCTAATTTACCACTAAAACTATCACCAAAACCATAATTAGCAGCTATCACTGAGTACCTACCAAGTGCTCCGTAGACATGTAGCAAATGACTTTAGGTATATCACTTTATCTTAGTCCTCTCAGAAATTTTATGACATACTATTATTCCATAATATAGAAAGCTAAAGTATCAAGTAACTTGATCAAGTTACATAGCTGAAAACCAGCAAAGTTAGAATTTGAGTACAGCTGTAATTGCCCCATTATGGCTAGGCTATCTCTTAGGAAAAAATAAATAGTTCTTATTGTACTATAGGATATAGAAAAAAAACTGAGGATATATTTTAAAAATTAAAAATTCCTCTGATAGAAAAAGATTAATTAAAAATGGCATAATTAGGCATAATTCTGCCTCCTACATATCAAACAAATATCAGATAGGTAATTGCCTATCAAGTGCCATTGGTGCCAGGACCCTTCCACCAAGGGGCCCCTGCCCAGAAATACACCTCCTGTAAGCTGTAGGGAACTGAATGTTAGAGCAGCCAACTATGGTAAGTAGCAGTTGCCCAGAAGGACCAGTTCGGAAGCATATCAAACAGGCTGACAATGTGTCAGGAGTCAGTGTGCCTGTCATGGAATTCTGAGTGTGATAAAGTCACTGGAGAGCCTTACCTTTTCCTTCAGAGAGGAAGACAAGGTTAAGGACAAATTCAACACAGACAACCATTTTTTTTTTTTTTTTTTTAATCAGCAGTACCTATTACTAATGATGTTTCTTTGGCTGTTATAAGCATTTTCTGCTCTTCTCTCCAAATAATATCTTGCTAACTTATCTACTCTATTCATAGAACTTCAACTATCATTGCTATCCTGATGACTCCCCAATATGCAAGTATTCTTAAAATTAGTATACAGTTTTAAAGCTTTGAATATTTCAATTAAAAAATTTAAAAAGAAGACAGAAGTTAATAAACAGTATTTAAAGCCAAACTGAATTATCTTCTGAAAATTGGCTTGTCCTTATAATTTTATTTATATTTATACTTAAAAAAATAATTTTTTCAGAGAATTTAATAAAAATAATAACATGATAATGATAGCAACTCAAATGAGATACTGGATGCTCAACATTTAATATTTTTTAGAAAACCTATAAAATACATTGACAAAATACCTTCATAAGATTAATTTGGCAGGAATGACAGAAGTAGGACAATTTATTATTTATTATAGATTTCACATTTACACATTATAAAAAATAGTTCTTACCTTAGTATAGTGCAAAAGGGAGTTAGCAAAGAAACGACACAATTTGAGTGTTTTCTGAAATAATCTATAATCAGCATTATCCTGTTCCAAATAAGGAAAAAAGAAAGCATAATAAGAATGAAATTAACTAACCTTGTAAATGAGACAATATTTTCTAAAAATATCTCTTAATAAACAGAGTATAAATCTTTTCCAAGCAAACATAATTCTTCTCTGAATTGTTAGTAGCAACACAAATACCAAATGACAGATATTTCAAAAAATTAAACTCTACTGAAGAGAAATCTTAAGTTATGAAGCAAAAGAGGTAGGTGATCATTCTTGGTTGGTCTGAAAGTGAAAGAAATTTAAATACCTTGTTGCTTTTTGCTATATGGAGATCAACAGATGGTCAAAAGAAAAAAAGTTTCAAATTAATAAAAGAATGACATGTGAAAGAAAACAGGAAAAATACATGAGAAGGCAGTTCACAGAAAATACAAATTGCCAATAAACTAATACTGAAAAAATTCAAATTATGACCTCATTCTGTACCTTTTGAGGAAAAGGCCATTTGATTAGCAAATATGAAAAAAAAAAAAAAAAGACTGGTAATATCCCAAAGTTACTGAAGAAGTGGGGTAATAGGCACTTTGTTTTACCATTTCTGGGAGCATAAGATAATACATTCTTTGCATTATTATTAAAAGCTAAAGTGTTGAATCCCCTTAAACCAGTAGCAGTTCCACTTCTGGAAATATATCCTATAGAAATACTAGCTAGGACAGAAATGCAATACAACTCTTTTTATATAGTGAAAACTGAAATGAATCAAGTATCTGTCACCTAGAGAATGGGTTAATAAATTCAAGGTATTTTCATAAACTAATTGCATAGAGCTATTAAAAGAATTGGGTAGATTTATCTTCACAGACACAAAAAGCCCTAAGATAATTCAGTGAAAAACCAAGCTGTAAAACTGTATGTATATCATCCTATTATTATTTAAAAGCGTGTCAATTTGCTCCCTAACCCCACAAAAATAAATCAAAATTTTACCTGTGGTTCTCTCTAGAAGATGAAGGTAGGATTTCACTTTCCATGTTAAATATTTCTGTATTATGATGTGAGGGTTTTGTGTGTGTGAAATTTGCAAACTGATAAAACAGTGGTAATACCAAGATAGCTATGTGTATGTGGGGGAGTAGAGACTATGGAGTCATCCTGCCTGGACTGAAATTCTGGCCCTACTACAGCTACTACATACCTTGGGAAGGTTATTAAACCCCTCTATGAGATTGCAATATGTGGCTTATCCTATAGTTATGGTGAGGTTTACGTAGGCAACTTAACTCAATAAATGTGGGTTGTTGTGTCACTCCCTATGTGTTAATATACACTGTAATCCAGAAAGCTTAAATTAGTACCATAAAATTAAGTCAAATAGATATCTTATTGTCTTTAATTCTGACAATTTTGTATGAAATACCCTATCTTAACTTTAATGTTAATTGACTATTTTTGATTTCTTTCCAATGTGGCAAAAACTTAAATAAACCAATCAAAACAGAACTGGATGATCCATTAATTAAATATGACCCTTCATTGTGATCTTTATTAACAATTTTTGGAAACAATTCCTCACCAGAAATACGTTAGATGAAAATTCACCATTCTCTGATAAAAAAAAACATGAATTTTCTTATAGAGTGCTATGGAAGCTTAAAAGTACAGAAATTAAAGACGAATCTACACTGACCTTATACTCAATAAAAAATCTTAGGCTTAGATGTCATATCACAAGAAATCTTCCCTGATTTCATGATTGGGTTCCTACTTTACTCTTATCAGCCAACATCCAGGTCTCCAAAGATCACACTATTCCAGGCCTAGACTGCAAATTGTTGAGGGCAAAAAATTTGACTTACACAGAGTAAAAACTCTGGAAATGCTTATTAAATGAATGGCCAGTAACATACAACTTATCTTGTTTGCCTACTTTCAATTTTTCTTTCTCATTCAAGGGGAAATTTTTAAAACGAGTGGTCAGAGGATCTAGTTTTAAACTTCATTACTAACCAGATTCATTAAATCTAGAGTTTTTATTTTGATATTTTCAAAAAGCAAGTGTAAAACTTATTTTCCCATCTTGACTTACTGAATAGCTTAAAACAGAAAGTTTATAGGGGCACCTGGGTGGCTCAGTTGGTTAAGCATCCAGCTCTTGATTTCGGCTCAGGTCATGATCTCAGGGTCCTGGAATGGAACCCCACATTGGGCTCTGTGCTTAGAGGGGAACTTGCTAGAGATCTCCCTCTGTCCCTCCCCCTTCTCTCTTAAAAAAAAAAAAAAAAAAGGAAGGCAGGCAAAAGAAGAAAGAAAGAAAGAAAGAAAGAAAGAAAGAAAGAAAGAAAGAAAGAAAGAAGAAAAGGAAAAAAGAAAAGAAAAGAAAAGAAAAGAAAAGAAAAGAAAAGAAAAGAAAAGAAAAGAAAAGAAAGAAAGAAAGAAAGAAAGAGAGAGAAAGATAGGTTTGCATCCTAATGTCAACAAAGAAGGTGTGGGGATATCATTTTCAATGTTTCTAAATACCAAGCATCCTTTCTTTAAAAATAAAACAAAAATACTAATAAAGCTAAATGTAGCATGCAATGAAGCTAAGTATAGGCATACAGATATAGAAGTACATGTTTATCATCAACAAAATGAAAAGCAACAAAAGGGAGAAGTTGCAAATAATATACTGATAATGAGTTAATATCCAAAATACATAAAGAATTCCTATGACTCAACACCAAAAAAGCAGACAATCTGATTAAAAAATGGGCAGAGGACCTGAATAGACATTTTTCCAAAGAAGATATACAGATGGTCAACAGATACATGAAAAGAAGCTCAACATCACTATCATTAGGAAAATGTAAATCAAAACCAAGATATCACCTTACACGTGTAAGAAAGGCTAGCATCAAAAAAATAAGAAATAGTAAGTGTTGAGGAGGATGTAGAGGAAAAGGAATCCTCATGCACAGTTGGTGGGAATAAACTGGGTAGACACCATAGAAAATAGTGTGGTGGTTCTTTATAAAACTAAAAATAGAAATACCATATTATCTAGTAGTCCCACATCTGGGTACTTACCCAAAGAAAATGAAAACATTAATTCAAAAACATATATGTACCTCCATGTTTACTGTAGCATTATTTGCAATAGCCCAGATATGGAAAGAACATAAGTTTCCAATGATAGATGAAATGGATAAAGAAGATGTAATGTGTACACACATAAATACACACACACACACACACACACACACACACACACACACTGGACTATTACTCAGCCACAAAAAAGAATGACATTTTGCCATTCGCAACATGGACTGATCTAGAGCATATTGTACTAAGAAGTCAGACCAAGAAAGACAGGTACTATGTGATTTCACTTACATGTGGAATCTAAAAAACAAAACAAAACAGAAACAGACTCATTAAGTACAGAGAACAAAATGATGGTTGCCAGAGGTGGAGGTGGAAGATGATGTAAGAGGATGACCAAAAAGGGTGAAGGGGAGTGAGGGGCACAAGCTTCCAGTTAAGGAATAAAAAGCTGCAGGAATGAAAGGTACAGCATAGGGAATATACTCCATGGTATTGTAATAACTTTATATGGTGACAAGTGGTAACTTAATTGTGATGAGCATTTTAATATTGCCTACAAATGTCAACAAATCACTATGTAGTATATCTGAAACTAATATAATATTGTAAGCCAACTATACTTCGATTAAAAATATTTTACGGGCACCTGGGTGGCTCAATTGGTTAAAGCACCTGCCTTTGGATGGGGCCATGATCTTGGGGTCTTGGGATGGAGCCCCACATTTGGCTCCCTATTCAATGGAGAGTCTACTTCTCCCAATCCCTTTCCCTCTGTGCACATGCTCTCTCTCAAATAATCTTTTAAAAAAGTATTTTTACATTTATTATTATAAATAAATATATATAGCTTATTAGCTATATATTTATATGGAAAAGTATATGTTTATTTTCCAAATATCAATTTTTATAAGCATTATATAAACAAAGGTAGCAATTACAGTGGAAATTAAATTTATTTTTAAATGCCTGATAAATAAATTTCCCTATCTTTATAGAAAAACTAAATCACTGGGCAGCCCCGGTGGCGCAGCAGTTTAGCACCACCTGCAGCCCAGGGTGTGATCCTGGAGACCTGGGATCGAGTCCCACATCAGGCTCCTTGCATGGAGCCTGCTTCTCCCTCTGCCTGTGTCTCTGCCCCTCTCTCTCTCTCTCTGTGTTTCTCATGAATAAATAAATAAATAAACCTTTAAAAAAAATTTAAAAAAGAAAAACTAAATCACTGGGGTTAAAAAACTATATGTTAAAAAATTTAATATGACATTCTCTTTTTGAAACTGTGTTCAAAACTTAATAGAGAATAAATGTCAATCTTAGGAGACTGTTAAAAAGATATGTTAAAGTTTTAATCCCCAGTACCACAGAATATGACTTTATTTGGAAACAGGGTCATCAAAGATATAATTAGGTAGGCTGAAGCTACAATGGAATAGGGTATACCCTCAGTTCAGTATGACTGGTGTCTTGTCCTTATATGAAGATGATGTGAGGACCCAGAGAGAGAATACCACGTGATGATAGAGGCAGAGAAAGGAGTTCTGCAGCTATACACCAAGGAATGCCAGTGACACCACAAGCTAACAGAATGGCATAGAGCAGACTCTACCCTAGACCTTTCAAAAGAACATGTTCCTTCTGATACATTATAGACTTGTCTCCTCTAGAACTATGGAATAATAAATTGTGTAAGGCACTCAATTTATGGTCATTTTTTTTTTTAAGATTTTATTTATTTACTCACGAGAGACAGAGAGAGAGAGGCAGACACATAGGTAGAGGGAGAAGCAGGCTCCCTGCAGGGAGCCTGATGCGGTACTCCATCCCAGGACCCTGGGATCACAACCTCAGCCAAAGACAGATGCTCAACCACTGAGCCACTTAGGCACGCCTGTGGTAATTTCTTCATTTTTTTTTTTTTTAGATTTTATTTATTCATGAGAGACACAGAGAGAGGCAGAGGGAGAAGCAAGTTCCCTGCAGGGAGCCCAATACAGACCTCAATCCCAGAACCCCAGGATCACCACCTGAGTCAAAGGCAGATGCTCACCCACTGAGCCACCCAGGTGCCCTTATAGCAGGCCTAGGAACCTACTACAGGGACTGATACATCTCTATGCTTTCATAAATAGCATAGCAGCTATTAAATTTGGTAGTTTTATTTTGATGCTTTTGAAAACAAAGTGAGAAAACTGCTTAGAAGACTTAAAATAATCATTTAATTCCTGAATAAATATCAATAGTGAACAGCAGAGGGCGTTGCTGCTCAGAATTTAGAGTTCAGAAGGGAGAAACCACAGAACCTCAAAACTCCATTTCAGGCAATGGACTGAATACAATAGTAGTGCTAGTCCCTTTATCAGTGCCAAATTTTCACAAGGAAAGCATGAAAATTTGCTTGGATGGTTAGGATAGTTTATAATTTATTCTTTGATTTCTACATACAAATGGTGTATAGAAGCTGAACGTTAACTATTCTGTGTACTAATAGCCACCCTGATCAGGCACCATCAGGACTTCTCTTTTCTCTTCCATTATACTATTGCTTGGACTCTCTCCATGTTTCTCCTGTCCCAAATCTCTTCTAATTTTACTCTCCCAGCACCAGCTGGAGGGTCTGTGGGGTCAACTTAAGAAGGAAAGCAAGACAAGAGGAGGCTGGGGTTGAGGATATAGACATACAGGACAGAAGTGGAGAAGAACAACCTTCCTGCCACGACACAAGATACTCAGCCAAATGCCCCCTCCTCACAGAAGAGTGAGGGGAACTGGAAAGGAGACTTGATGCAAGAAAGTAGGGGTGGGAAAGAAAAGGAGAAAAGAAAGGATGTAAGGGGAGAATAGATAAGAGAAAAAGAAGAGAAGCAAGAAGTAAAAGGTGACCCTAAAGTCATAGCTGCTCCTCAGTTCCTTCTTACCAACTTCAGAACTCCTTTTCAAACTACTGTCCTCCCCTTGTGTGGGTCCTTCCAGATAACCTCTGCTCCTGGAGTTGCAACCCTGTGTAGCAAAGGGAGGAACTTACACATCCACCCCCATGGCTGCTGGGTAGGGAGGGGCACAGGTACAAATGAATTGCCTGTATCCGCTAGCAAGTCCACAATGGGAAGGGAGGTTACTGTTACTTTACGGACGAATATTTAACTCATTTTCCCACCTAAATTATTACATATAATTCTTAGGTCCTGAATACTATTAATCCTATAATTTAGGGCCATTATGGGTTAAATAAAATTTAAAGGGCTAGTCTGAGAACAAAAGTCACTATGTATAAAACTGTTATAGGAAAATGAACTATTAATTCCCAATAAACTTATTATACATTTTAATATACTATGTTTCATAAATGGGATGCCAATTCAACACTGTAACTTTTTGAAATCAAAATAAATATAAGTGTGCATGAATTTGAGCCCACAGACACATACACACACAGCTGCATATCCTATCACTATAGGGTTGGTGAAGAACAGACAGTCTGCGCCTCTATCACATGACCTGAGATAAATACAGGACTAAGGAGTTAGATCTGTGACCTCGGGTAGGAAAGAATGAAAGAATTCTGAAGATAATGCCTTGACTAAACCAGTTATTACATAAAAAGCTGGGGATGGGGGTAGGTGGGAGGGACAACAGTCAGTTTCTAGAGGGAATAAGAGCAGGCAGGAGTCTAATGCAATGTTTGGGGTGAAAAGTAATTATGGACTATAAATAATCATAGATTAAAAAAATGACCACAAAAAAACAAATCAAAACCTTTTGAGGTAAACTGATACATAGATTCAAATGAGACTGAGTAAAACTGCCTAATGAACATAGAGCTACTGTCACACCATACTTACCTGTGCATCTGACTGTGTTATCTGCTCGGCTAACTGTAAACAGGAATGGAAGGAGAAAAGAATATCCTCACACAAGCTAGTGATTATATCTCTGTGTTTCAGCTGACTCTTTATAACTGACTGGTGCTTAAGGCTCTGCCTAAATGAATCAAAAAAAAAAAAAAAAGAATACAGTCATAAGTAACACATCAAGTAACATAGGGCCATAAAAATATGACTTGAAGTAACATGTAAAAATCATAATGCATCATCTGTATTAGACATGGCATCATTAAGACATGCTGATGTTACCTCTAAAGTGGTCATGTTAGCTTTATTAAGTGGCTAATTTCTTATTCCTCTTTATGAAATTTATTGAACTCTTACTAACATTCCACATATTCTGCTAGGCCTTGAGGATGGACAAGTGAATGAAGATACAATCTCTGCCCTGTCTGCATGGAACTTGTGGTCTAGCACAAGAGAGAACATTAAATAATTTTAAGAATAATTAATTACAGTTGTGAGAAATACTAAGCTAGAAAAGTCCAGGATACTATAGTAGAGATCTAAAATAACTCATTCTCAAGGTAAGAATAGCAAAGACCACTATCACAAGGACGTACACTTAAGCTGCTGACATGTGAAGGATAAACAGGAGTCAGCAAGATGCAGAGTATGGAGAGGAGCACCCCAAGCAGAGGGAGAGAGTGTGAGAAGGCCCCAGGACAGGAGATAATTAAGATTTTGGATATGGAAAATACATTACAAAAAGCAAAAGAAAAAAAAAAAAAAAAACAAAAAAAAAACTTACTTAATTATAAATTTCCAAGTATTGGCATGAAACGCATGGTCCATACTGGAAATAACAGAGCAGATATCCAACAATGAATGAATAACTACAAAAAAAAAAAAAAAAAACAGAGCTCTGAGGACATTCAAATGTCATATGGGGTGAGTTTCTTCATAATTTAAATCTACTGAACAGTTTAGACATTTGTTAAGATAGGCAATGCAGTTAGAAAAAAACAGTTTCAAAATAATTTTTAAAATAAGTGTCACATTTTTGATTTACGGTTTTTACAAATTACAGAAAATTAATTTTTGACATTTATACATATCTAAATAAAACTCAATGTCCTAAATAAACTAAAATAAAATGTTCAGCAGAATAAAAGCTGTGCCCTTTTATAATTGAAATATTCTATAGATATTCTAATCCAAAATGCAAAATAAGTTGCAAAGGAAAGAACACCAAATAAGGAAGAATTAAAGTAAATTTGCAAAGTATTTATGGAAGGCTTCTACGCTTCCCTTTTACTTATAAAAATGACCAGTGACTTCCCTTTCTGTGTCTACACTCCTGGACGTTTCTTTTCACACTGATCTGGGCCTCAGCTCCATGACTTACTTTGGTCAACAGGATAACAGTGCTTGCACATTGGGGCTTGTCCTCTCCTGATGGTGACCCTGAGGCCGTCATCAGGTGACAGAGCCTGGGCTAGCCTCCTGGATGATGTGCCATACATGGCCAGCTCCATGCTTCTGCCTCCAACAGTGAGATATGGGTGAGGTCAATGACCACAAAAACACGAGTGAGTGAATCAGCTGTTACCATGTAGAGCAGAGAAAGCTGTTCCAGCTAAGCCCAGCCTAAACTGCTAACTCACAGAATCATGAATAAGTAAAGGAGTTGTTTTAATCCAATAGATTTTGGGGTGGTTTTTTGTAGAGCAGGAGGTACCTGATACACTGCACAAAGCCAACTTAACTCTAACCCAAAGCTATAAAGTTTTGCCCTTATATATTACTGTTTTTCACACTCTGGGTTATAATCCACTGGTGAGTGATAAAATTATGAAGTAGCAATCAGGAATTCTCTAAAAATAGTATGACAGAGCACATTATATGCAAAACAGGTATTATTTTACATATAATAAATGCAGTCTATATATACAGAGTCACGAACATACATATATATGCAACTTATAATTCTCTGGAAAGAAATGCAAACTTCATTTCTTACTCAATTATGGTTTAAAAACTCTGAAAGTTACTGCCTCAGAATCTGGACTACTTTACAAGATATAAAGTTGCATGACTTTACTAATCACTGGGGAAAAATCATGTATGGTGAACATTAACTGAATATACAAATCTATGTTAAGGTACCACATATCAATTTTATAAATTCTAAAATTTAAAGGATTAAAAATTTATCAGATAGGATTTAAATTTTTTTATACATAATGAGTAAATACCATGAAGCATTAGAAACAACACTGGGTTCAGTAACTTAAATGGATATACAGTTTAGTCAACATATATCACATAAGTAGGAAGTTTCCTCACTCACCTATTACCATATTCAAAACATCATCATTTTCATCTATTAAAGGATCCATGCATACCATATCCAGTAGTTCCATTAGCTGCTTTTGAAGAGAATAGGCCTCCTTGAAAAGAGCCTGGAGAAGGTCTGAAACTAGGTGTAAATGTCCAGAATAGATAGATTCACTAGCCTGATCACAAATAAAAATGAGAGAAATTGCAAATCATAAAAAGCTTAAGGCCAAATTTATTTTAAGTCATTCTATCAAAGCTCATAACTTCAGTGCTTTCTACTGAATCACATATTTACTCATTAAACAAATGTTTAGTGATCATCCCTTAGATAGTGTGTCTTTATTATATAGAACTAAAAGGGAAATACATAACATTCAGTCAGGTGCATGACTTTTAGCACTCTATCACCAAAGAGAAGCATTAAACTAGTGATTTTATTCACCCTATGAATACCAGGATCAAAACTGCCTGTGACCCACAAATCCTAATTTTTATGCTTTAAAGCTGCCTCAGGAATAGAGATGGACTACAAAAGGACTCGTGTCCTTTTTATAGGCACCTAATCATTAAGGAATTCATCTGATCCACCACTGCCATAATAGAACAATTTCAGGATTCCTTTAACTCAACACAAATCTGTCTCTTCTTTCTTTGTAGAAAGGAAACAGAATAAACAACAACAAAAAACCCACAAAAGCCCATTTTTTAATAATCACTTCCTTTTAACATTTTGAAACAAATATTTACATACAGGTGCACCTCAGAAATACTGCAGATTCAGTTCCAGACCACTGCAATAAAATGAGTTAAATAAAGTTTTTGGTTTCCCAGTGCATATAAAAGTTATATTTATACTACACTGCAGTCTGTTAAGCATGCAATAACACTATGTCGACTGCTGATGGGAATGCAAGCTGGTGCAAGCACTCGGGAAAACAGTATGGAGGCTCCTCAAAAAGTTAAAAATAGAGCTACCTAACAATCCAGCAATGACACTACTAAGTATACACCCCAAAGATACAAATGTAGTGATCCAAAGAAGCATCTGCACCCCAATGTTTATAGCAGCAATGTCCACGGCAGCCAAACTATAGAAAGAGCCAGATATCCATTGACAGATGAATGGATAAAGAAGATGGGGGGGGGGCGGGGGGGATGACATTACTCAGCCATCAAAAAAAAAAAAAATGAAATCTTGCCATTTGCAACAACATGGATGGAACTGGAGAACATTATGCTAAATGAAATAAGTCAATCAGAGAAAAACAATTATCATGTGATTTCACTCAAATGTGGAATTTAAGAAAAAAAAACAGGATCACAGAGGAAGGGAGGGTAAAATAAAACAAGATGTAATCAAGAGGGAGACAAACCATTAGAGAATCTTAACCATAGGAAACAAACAAGGTCACTGGTGGGGAGGTAGGTGGGGGGATGGGGTAACTGGGTGATGGGCATTAAGGAGGGTACTTGAAGTAATGAGCACTGGGTCTTATATGCAACTGATGAATCACTAAACTCTACCTCTGAAATTAATAATACACTATGAGTTAATTAATTCAATTTATATTTAAAAAAGCAATGAATATACCTTAATTTAAAAATATTTATGCTAAAAAATGCTAACCATAATCTGAATTTTCAGCAAGTCTTAATCACTGATCACAGATCACTATAACAAACACAATAATGAAAATGTTTGAAATATTCCAAAAATTACCAGAATGTGATACAGAGACAAGAAACAAGAGAATGTTGTTGGAAAAATGACACCAACAGACTTGCTGGACACAGGGTTGCCACAAGCTTCCAATCTGTAAAAAACACACTATCTGGGAAGTGCAAAAAAACAAGGTATGCCTGTACGTGGTGGTTCTTTGTTCTAATGAAAAGTTTATTCCAGTAATATAGGCTAATATGTAAAATCCTAAATGCAAACACTATATCCCTCAGCTCTTTTGCCTGTGGATTCCAGGCCATTGAAAGTATACTCAGACACATTACTCACCTTACAATGTACAAATGTACTTTTGATTACATGTAGGACTGAGGAGGGAAGACTATGAATATTTTCTAGAATGATGGATTCCTGTGTGGCACAGACATGCTGAACACATCCTGTAAGAGCTGCTAGGAGCTGCACCATTGTCTGGAAATAAGGAAAGAAGTTTCATTCACAGTATGTTTTTGTGCAAAGATGTAGAAAAGGATCAGACAATATGCTGAGTATTAGGGATATAGCAGTTAGCAAAATGCACACTCTGTTCCTCCTTTCATTGAATGTTAGTCTATCAGAACTACAAATATTGGAAGAACTGGCTCCCATTTGGTTTAAAAAAAAAGTTGGAATCCTAACCCACACATCAAAGCATACAGCAGATGTTGTACATATATGCTTTAAAATTACAGGTAAGGCATGCTGTCTTGATTATTTGTTGTCTGATACAAGTTTGATGTTTACTCAGCATGAAACTGTATTAAAAAATACAAAATTTATCTTTTTGCATTCATATCTTTAATTCTATAAATTTAATTCCAACACTGAGTCACTACATAAAGGATACATAGCTAATTACTGTCAGTATAAAAACTCTTACAGTGTTTAAGCTCTTTCCCTATGTCCTTCCTAATAAATTTGACATACTTGTAAAATATTCCTTAGAGTGGTCTGGATTTCTAAATTATGGCTTGATAGTCCTTTGGCTTGACTGGTTAACTCGTACATCATGTCATCAAATAATTTCACAGTCTGTGAAAAGCAAGCACATTATAAATAAAGAGTAACAGAAAACACTACAAAGGGAAGACATATCTTTAAAGGAAAAAAAAATCAGATAATTTTTCATTAGTAATAGCTATGGGATATTATCTGGTTTAACAACAGCACTCAATAAAGTAAATGAAATTATACATATATATCATATATGTAACAGCTAGATCTTTTTCTGCTGGTCAAGAAAAAATTCTAAGAAACTTTGAGACAGAGATGAGATTGAGAACAATCAAGTGAATATGAGTAATAGGAATCTTGATGATTATCTGCTTCAAAGCTAAACCTAGAAATCATTTTAAAATGTTTCATTTTTGGCAAGAAAATACCTTTAATTCCTACAATTAAAAAAAAGTCTCTTTTCAGAGAAAAGGTATACCAATATATCTAAAAGGTAATAATGTAGTTGGTGAACTTAATGTTTTCTCTTGGTTATTCTAGGCTCTTTTTAATTTTAAGACTTCTTTAATAAAATTTGGCTCCTGGGGTGCCGAGGTGGCTGAGTCAGTTGAGCATCCAACTCTTGGTTTCAACTCAGGTCACGGTCTCAGGGTCATGAGATCAAGCCCTGTGTCGGGCTCTGCACTCAGTGGGGAGTCTGCTTGGGATTCTTTCTCTCCCTCTTCTTCTGCCCCTCCCCCATGATCACTCCTGTGCCATTTTCTTTCTAAAATAATCTTTTCCTAAAAATTGGCTCCATTTTTCTAGACAATGAAATTTAACAATAAACTACAGAGAAGATACTTAGCTAACTTCATCAATCTTAATTTTTCATTGAATTGCTATGAAATACAAGAGTATTTAAAATTAGCTATAAATAATGTAAATTCAGTTAGTAAAGGATCTATACTACTTAAAATAATTTTTAATTACCTAATGATCACACTCACCATCATGTTCTCACATGAGATCTATTTCTGATGTACAAATACATTATTTGTATTTCAGATATGCTGATACATTAGGAAAAAAGGAGCCACAGTTAAGAACAAATGATCTAAAATTGAGGCTAGATTAAAACAGCCTTTAGAACATGTAGACTGATTAAAATGATATTACACCTTTGGCAGCACTTGTGAGAAGAAAGTCTGTTCCAGTGTCAGGTGGTTCATATGAGGTAAAAACATTTCCACAATAATCTTCAGAATTTCTATAAAGCAAAACAGTAACATATTTTATTAGAATATTAAATCATGTCAGTCAACAGAGATCACTACCACCCTTCCCCAAACACAAAAATATGGAAGTACTACCAATCTGAAGCCTTGTACAACAGTTTCAAAATGCCATGTTCTCTGTAAAGAAACTATTTTTTAAAGATTTTATTTATTTGACACACACACACACATACACAAGTTGGGGGTGGGGAGGAGAGGGAGAGGGAGACTCCCTGTTCAGCAGGGAGCAGGACACGGGGCTGGATCCCAAGACCCTGAGATTGTGACCTGAACAGAAGGCACTTAACTACTGAGCCACCCAGATGCCCCTATGGAGAGAAACTATTAAATATCTGAAATAATAACATGAAAACAAAAGCTCAAAAAGATTCTGTATGTCCAGCCATTGAGGACCACTTATTGGATGTGGGTACATCTACTGAATAGGATTTGCTATCATTAAAATTATTGTTAGAGATCATTTAAAACTATGAAAAAGGGGATCCTTGGGTGGCTCAGCAATTAAGCATAATGCCTTTGACTCAGGGCATGATCCCGGAGTCCCGGCATCAAGTCCCGCATCAGGTTCCCTGCATGGAGCCTGCCTCTCCCTCTGCCTGTGTCTCTGCCTCTCTCTCTCTCTCTCTCTCTCAATCTGTGTTTCTCATGAATAAATGAATAAAATCTTAAAAAAAAAAACACTATTAAAGTATTCACAATACTTTAAGGCTAAATGACTAAGCTTCCAAATTAGTATACTCCCAATCTTACTATATCTAAACATGTATATACAAATAATAATAGCCTAGAAAGAATGTATAGAATCAAGATGAGAACGTGCTATACCAAAACCTTAACCATGTTGGATGTGGGTACATCTACTGAATGATTGTTTCATTATCTTTTCTGATTTTCTGCATGTTTTAAAATTTTTTTTTAAGATTTATTTATTTATTTATTTATTTATTTATTTATAAGAGAAACACACACAGAGACAGAGACACAGGCACAGGGAGAAGCAGGCTCCATGCAGGGAGCCCAATGTGGGATTCGATCCCAGGTCTCCAGAATCATGCCCTGGGCCAAAGGCAGGTGCTCAACCACTGAGCCACCGAGGGATCCCCGTTTCAAATTTTCTTTTTCTTTTTTTTTTTAAGATTTTATTTATTTATTCATAGAGATGCAGAGAGAGAGAGAGAGAGAGAGAGAGAGAGAGAGAGAGGCAGAGACACAGGTAGAGGGAGAAGCAGGCTCCATGCAGAGAGCCTGACATGGGACTTGATCCCGGGACTCCAGGATCATGCCCTGGGCTGCAGGCGGCGCTAAACTGCTGCGCCACCGGGGCTGCCCGCTGTTTCAAATTTTCTACAGTGAATGTATAACTCATACTCAGGATAAAAAAAAAACTTTAAAAAACTAGACTCAAAAGTCAACATAGTTGAAAATTATAAATATCCACAACCAACTGAAGTGCAAACAGAATAACTCAAATTTGAGTAAACTGTGTAGTCTAGTCTTTAATTCATCTCTTCTCCTAACCAAATAAGTAAATTAAAAAATCCAAGTAAGATTAAAGAACACAGATAAAGATGAGAAAGTCAACCGAGAGCAGACTGCAAATTATGTTTTACATAGGTCTAACCAGTTTAACAATTAACATTTAAAATATCAATGTGTTTATATGGACATTATCAACAGTTCTGGTATCCATCTAAAAAAGAGCTTAAAACTTTAAGTACTACAATTTAAAGGAATTTGGTCATTTTAAGTAACTGAAATTTACAGAGGCTCTAACACTAATAGAACACATTTGAAAGGAATATGAAACTGTACTGAGATATGTTGGACTCAGACTGTAATGACATCAAAATATATTAAACAATTAAGATAATTTTACTTACGAATATGCTCGATCCAACTGTCGGAATGCTGATACATAGAGTAAAAAAATTAAGGAAGACACTAGTATCACAGTAATAGGATGTTCACTACTAAGAACAAATCTAAAAAACAGCCTTCTTTAAGATTAGGCAATGATCAGTAAGAAACTGAAAGTAGATTCAATTTACTGGCTTAATTTGCTTTTAAAAATTTAATGTTCTTAGGTAGACTACAGTTTAATGAAAATACTTCAAGGAAATACTTTCAAAATTGAGCAGGGATAAGATTGTCTTTTCAAACTATGTATAGTTGATATACTTTTGACAGATGAGAATTAGTACTATATTATCCATGGATTTCTGGTTTCTAAAACGGAAAGAAATTTCTTCCTCCTTCACATCTCTCCAGTATTTTATTTGCACTCAACACTTTGTCTCCTTTCCATGTTACTTGTGTATCTCTTACCAACTGTATCAGACTGAAATTCTTCTGCGCATAGCAAACACAAATATGTGACATTAAATTATCCTATGTTCATTACAATAGTAATTATATTATAAACTGTACACTTGTATACCATCAGGAACTGTTAAAAATGTTTTATTGTAAAATAAGATTAAAGAATGTGTCAGTAAGAAAAATGAACAAACTTCATCACATTAATACAAGAATTGATCCTTCTTCTGACATCTTACTTTGCATATGAATTTTACAGCAGAAATCGAAATGAGGTATAGTCAGTTCATTTTATTTAGTTTAATAGGGTCGAATTTGTCTTACAGAAAAATTTCAGCAATGGTCAAAAAAATGTTGTACCCTTCCAAAATTAAACCTAAGTTAATGATTATGTAGACATGCTGCAAGTAAAGACAGGAAAATAATATGTAAAGTTCAAAACATGAAAATAATTATGTTTGGGTGATGTGACTGTATAGATTTACTAAAAACATATCTTTCATTTGTTGAAAAGTGTTGAAAATTGGGGGAAAGGGATCCCTGGGTGGCTCAGCAGTTTAGCCTCTGCCCTCCGCCCAGGCGGTGATCCTGGAGTCCTGGGATGGAGTCCCGAGTAAGGCTCCCTGCTTCTCCTGCTTCTCCCTCAACCTAAGTCTGTGCCTCTCTCTGTGTCTCTCATGAATAAATGGAAAAAAACCTTTAAAAAAAGGAGGGGGGGGAGAACAGGTTTAGGTTCTTTTGAATGTTAAGTCTGAGATGCAAAACCAAGTGGAAATGTTTCCTTCAATAACTGAAGTCCCTCATAAGGTTGAAGGAGAAAAGAGGAACCATGTTCCTTATCTTTGTTCCCCCAAAGCCTAACACCCTGCTTGGTATGTATTATGTAACCAGTAAAGGTTTTGAAGTTGGAGGATGGCTGTGCATTTCCCGAGTGGAAATCCTTCAAGACAGGGATTCCGAATCCACACAATGACTAAGAGACGGCTTTGGTACCTAAGCGGGGTTTTGCCCATGCCTATGTGAAAAACTTCTACATAAGGGTAATATGAAGAATTGCCTTCAGATGTAAAAAAAAAAAAAAAAAAAAATTGAAACTCTCTACAATGAAGGTCATTTTTTTTTTCTTTTAAGCGTAGCTTATGTTGAAAGGTGAGCTCCTGGGCAGCCCGAGTGGCCCAGCGGTTTAGCGCCGCCTTCAGTGCAGGACCTGATCCTGGAGACCCGGAATCGAGTCCCACGTGGGTCTCCCTGCATGGAGCCTGTTCCTCCGCCTCTCTCTGTGTGTCTCTAATAAATAAACAAAATCTTAAAAAAAAAAAAAAAAAAAAAGGTGAGTTCAAAGATGTTAAAAAAAAAAATTACCTTTTAACATGGAGAGCTAGGATTCCAGGCACATTCACAAGCACGAGAAAAAACAGTATGCACTTGGACCACGGAGACGTTAATGACTCAAACTCAGTATGTGAAAGCCAATTACAAAAGGAAGCACCTCCTTCTAACCAGCAATAAAGCCCAAAGAGGTCTGAGAAGAACATTTTTATTACAGGACGTCTGTTACACACATGGCACCGTGGCAGATGTACGTCCTCTAATTCTCTTCATCCTGAGAAAGGCATCCATATTCACCATCCAGTTTAGCGGCGAGCGCTCGGAGCATCTCCCTAACCTCATCCAGCTATTAGGAGTCGGAGCTCACCTGAGAGCTCGGGCCTGAGGGCCTGCCTCCCCTGCCCCCCAGGCGAAGGTGCCTCGACGCTTAACCGCAAGTGACAAGTACAGAAAAACCCAAAGGCACAAAGGGATGGAGAAAGCGCCACGGCCACGGCCACGGCCAAGATCATAGGGCGGAGCATCATGCGAGCCCTTCCAGCGCCAAGCGGAGGCCCCCGCCCGCCCCCTCCCCCTCCCCCCCCCCCATCTGGCTCATCAGCGAGGACCCCAACACGGCCCGGCGGCCCGTGGAAGAGGCCACAGAAAGGCTGCGACACCTGCCCCAACCCCCTCCGGGTGGAGCCGACAGTGAAGGATATAAGGAGCCGGGGCAGCACGGACGGCAGTTCCCGGCGGCAGAGCTCCTCGGTCCAGCCGCTTAACTCCTCCAGGGGAGCCGCGCTCGCCGGGGCCGCGCGTTCCTGAGACATATTTCGCCGACCAGCACAGCTTCAAACCGCTCCCGCCACCGCCAAGACCGGAAGCTCCCGCCGTCCCGGCAGGCCTTGCGAGCTCTCCGCCGGCGCCCGTAACCATAGAGAGGAGGCCGGGCGCGTTCCTAGGGAGCCCTGGCGCGCGCGGCTGGGGAGGCCGTCGGGCTAGTCTGGGCGGCGGAGGGCTCGCCTCGCGGGTGCGCGCTGCCCCTCCCGAGGGTCCGAGTTGGCGCGGGGTTCGTCGGCCCTGGGCCCTGGGCGCTGGGACCTTCCCGGGCGGTGAGCGTACTCAGGTCCTGGTCACTGGAAACGTTGCACTCAGGCGCTTTGCGGAGATCCCCAGAGGCGGAAGGCCCCAGGTTTGCTACGGTCTGTCCCATCGGGCTTGGAGACCGCACAGCCGCGGTCTGGGTGCAACTGGCACCTGCAGCCAGAAAATGAATGCAAGCCTCAGGGCGCGGTGGGGTAGGCAGACACCGGCGCCTTTTTTTTTTTTAAGATTTATTTATTTATTTGTTTATTATTTATGATAGACACAGAGCGAGAGAGAGGCAGAGGGAGAAGCAGGCTCCATGCCGGGAGTCCGACGTGGGACTTGATCCCGGGTCTCCAGGATCGCGCCCTGGGCCAAAGGCAGGCGCCAAACCGCTGCGCCACCCAGGGATCCCCCACCGGCGCCTTTTTACCCGCTTCACCGTGCCACCCAACTTCGTCTGTCTCGTGTGATGGAAATAAAGACCCCGCCTGCCGGAGTTGTGCAAACTGAAGCAGATGGTATTACAGAGTATCTAGCACGGTCGATCCTGTGAAGAGTTTCAACCAAGTTGCTCCACTTTATAAGGGCCTCTGCAGTCAGTGCCCTTATTTTGTTTCTCTACCACCGAACTAATCTTGACTGATTACTCCAAAATTCTCCTGCTGCTTTGCATCTAGGGCTGCTGGTCTTCGCTAGATGTTTGTAGGTGAGGTCATTTGGATGAATTTACGCACACCGGAGCATACCCCGTGCAGGTTTCTAAGGGGATGCTCACTTCCCAAAATAAAATCTTAAAGGCTTGTTGCTTGAAACAGTAACAGACCGCAGTGAAGAGATGGTGGCAGTTTAGGGGGTAGGTATGTTTGGACAGAGTCGTGATGGGTGAGAGACTAAGGTAGGCTTGTCCTTTGCGGCCTGACAATTTTGGACCTTATGTGTTTTTCACGTTGTTCTGTTGTCCTTTTGTTTGTTTTTACAGTTTATTCTCTTTCCCGTTTTTTTGAACTCTGAAGAGTGTATGTGTTTCTTTTTAAGAGAGGGATCTCTCCTTACACAGCTTTTACAGAAAAGGCAGCTGTGTAACAGAGCAGGATACTGGTTAATGTTACATTACTGAAATATATCATTTTACCTTTCTTAAAAGCTTTTTGTTTGTTCGTTTGTTTTTATGTAAGCTCTGCGCTCAATGTGGGGCTTGAGCTCAGAACCCCAAGATCAAGAGTCACATGGCTCTACCAACTGAACCAGCCAGGTGTCCCTCAGTTTACTTTTTAATAAGAATTCTTTTCTTCCCCCCCCCCCCCTTCAGAGCTAATTTGAAAGAAGAGTCACATGGCTCTACCAACTGAACCAGCTAATTTGAAAGAAGAGTCACATGGCTCTACCAACTGAACCAGCCAGGTGTCCCTCAGTTTACTTTTTAATAAGAATTCTTTTCTTTTTTCCCCCCCCTCAGAGCTATTTTGAAAGAAGATCAAAGACCTCTAAAAAGTCATTTGGAAACATCAGTAAATATTTGTAACTGCATATAAGCAGCTATAGAAAAATTAATCCTCAGTGAAACTAACTGAATAGTTGAAGCAAGGTTTATGTGTGTGTCATCGGTTCTATCCAGAAGTAGAAGAATCTTCATTTGAATTTAAGGATTGTGTGCCTTTAGTGAGAGGATGACTTTTCAGTTTAATTTCACCATAGTAAACCACCTGGAAAATGAATCAATGCCCCTTGGAGATGGAGCTTTGGCTGTGGATTCCTCCAAAGAGTCTTCAGTGTCAGAAGGTAAACACAGGGACAGGAAATGTTCTACAGAACAGTTTAACTTGCCTCAGAATCATTTGTTGGAACATAAGCAACTGGGAAATGCAGCTCCCTCTCAAGACACAGACAGCTCACTCACTGCAGCAAACAGTTCAAGTAACTTGGAGCCACAGGAAGAACATCCCTACAAGAGAGTTGCCAAAGAGCATACAATGCCTGAAGATTTAAAGAAAATGTTAGAAAACAAAGTCATAGAGACATTACCAGGTCTCCAACATGTATCAGTAGTGAAAACCATCTTGTTGAAAGAGAATTTCCCTGGAGAAAACATAATTTCACAAAGTTTTTCTTCTCACTCTGATCTGATCACAGGTGTTTATGAAGGAGGCTTAAAAATCTGGGAATGTACCTTTGACCTCCTAGCATATTTCACAAAGGCCAAGGTGAAATTTGTTGGGAAAAAAGTGTTGGATCTTGGCTGTGGATCAGGGTTGCTGGGTATAGTTGCGTTCAAGGGAGGGGCCAAAGAAATTCATTTTCAAGATTATAACACTTTGGTGATTGATGAAGTAACCTTACCTAACGTAGTGGCTAACTCTACTTTGGAAGACGAAGGAAATGATGTAAATGAACCTGATGTGAAAAGATGCAGGAAATCAGAAGTAGCACAAGAATTATCTAAATGCCGGTTCTTTTCTGGGGAGTGGTCTGAGTTTTGTAAGCTTGTACTAAATAGTGAAAAATTCTTTGAAAAATATGATCTCATTCTCACCTCAGAAACCATTTACAATCCAGATTATTATGGTACTTTGCACCAGACATTCCTTAGATTGTTAGATAAAAATGGACGGGTGCTTTTGGCCAGCAAAGCACATTATTTTGGTGTAGGTGGAGGTATTCATCTCTTTCAGAAGTTTGTAGAAGAAAGGAATGTATTTGAGACTAGAACACTCGAAATAATTGATAAAGGACTAAAGAGATTCCTAATTGAAATGACATTTAAGTAACCCAGTTAATGTCCACTGAGTGTCCCAACTGAAATAAACAGAATAACCAAAAATTTGTTTTGAAATGTTTGATTTCTGCTTTGCTATTATTTCTTTTGAAATTATGATGTTTGCTTATCCAAATAATATATCAGCTATATTAATAACCTTGTACTTGTTAGGCTAGACTAGATGAATAGTATCCTGAGCATTTGATGAGATTTAGATTATTTTGTAGGAAAGTGTTCTGTTCTTGACCTTTATTTGCCCTTTCTGCCACCTTTGATGTTATATAAATTTGTTCTTGGAGAAACTTGACATTTCCTATTTCAAGTTTGAATTTCACCTCAGTTTCTGTTTACATGAAGTGTCTGGTCAGATCACCATGCCATTAATTCTAAGGGCATACATATACATCACTAAAAGATACAAACCTAAATACTAGACTGAAAGCCTTAGGTAAATAGGAAGAAGTTTTTGTTTTATTTTTATATTCATTTACCTCATATATAAGAGTAAGAATGCTAAGCAGTTGAATTCACAATGAGATTGAAGCAATACAGGGGAATCATGATAGTATAAAATTGATACCAAAAACCAAATAAAAAACAAATATTAAAAAAGACAAAATAATCTATATTTTATCTTAAGAGACCAGAAAAAGAAGAGCAAAATAAACCCAACAGAGACAGAAAGAAGGAAATAAAGCTTAAAGCAGAAATCATGAAATAGAGAATAGAAAAAAAAAAATCAAAGCCAAAAGTGAGGTCTTTGAAAAGATCAATACATTTAACAAGCCTTCAGCTAGACTGACCAAGAAGTCTCAAATTATTAAAATCAGTAATGAAAGAGGGAGTATTACCAGTAACTGACAGAAATCAAACAGCTTTTAAGAAAATTACACAAGATCTAATTCAGTGAAGACACTGTGTTTTATGTTTGGGAGACAGTATTGTTAATCCCCAAATTGATCTGCAGATTCAATATGATCCCTAACAAACCTTCACATATGTACCAGCATTTGTTATTTCTTGTCTTTTCCATGATAGCAACTCTAACTTGTGGGCATCTGTGCATTTGCGAAGTATCTTTTACAACCTTAAAAGGCACAAAAGCAAGTATTGAAATATAATGAACTTAGAATTAGGCCTTTGGATCTTTGTATCACAATGTTGAAGCCAGATTTTGAAAATCAGACTTTTTAATTTTGATAACTGGATTTCATATACAAGAAATATATGTGAAAGGGACACCTGGGTGGCTCAGCGGTTGAGCATCTGCCTTTGGCTCAGGGTGTGATCCCAGGATCTGAAATCAAGTCCCACATCAGGCTCCCTGTGAGGAGCCTGCTTCTCCCTCTGCCTATGTCTCTGCCTCTCTCTCTCTGTGTGTCTCTCATGAATAAATAAATAAATCTTCTTTAAAAAAAATATATGTGAGAAATAATACAATAAGATTTTGTGGAATCTTCATCTGTTTTCTTCCAACAGGAACTTCTTGCAAAATTACTGTAAAATATGACAACTGGAACATTGACATTGATATTGTCGAGATATAAAAGAATATCATCACAGAGATTCCTTCTGTTGTCTTTTTTTTTTTTTTTTTTTTTTTTTGGCCACATCTTTCCTCTCTGGTTCCTTCCTTTCCTAACCCCCCAGAAACTACTGACCTGTTCATCTCTATAATTTGTCATTTTTTAAATGTCATACAGAAGTGTCTGGGTGGCACAGTTGGTTAAGCTTCCAACTCTTGGTTTCAGCTCAGGTCGTGGATTTCAGGGTTGTGATCTCTGGGTTATAAGATCAAGCCCCAACTCAGGTTCTGCTCAGTGCAGAGTCTAGTTAAGACTCTCTGCCTCTGCACCTCCCCTATCCTCCACTCTCTCTTCTCTTGCTCTCTCTAAAAAAATCTTAAAAATAAAAATTAATAATGTCATACAAGTAGAACCACACAATATGTCACCTTTTAAAAAAAAAGATTTTATTTATTTATTCGAGAGAGGCAGAGACACAGGCAGAGGGAGAAGCAGGCTTCCCACAAGGAGCCCGATGTGGGCCTCCATCCCAGGATCCGTGATCACACCCTGAGCCAAAGACAGATGCTCAACTGCTGAGCTACCCAGGCATCCCATGTATCACCTTTTGGAACTGGCTTTATTTCAGTCAACATAATCTATAGATTCATCCAGGTCCTTGCATGGATCAATTGTTTGTTCCTTTTTTTCTTTTTGTTGTTGAATAGTGTTAAAAAAAAAAAAAAAAAACAGTGCTTACAGTTAAGCCCTTGTAGCCAAGGAAGTAGGAGACCCTAGGGGAAAGAATGGAAAAGGAAAATCTCAGATTCTGGGAAGCATGGACTCCTTACTAATTAGATAGGAAAGAGGAGAGAAAAAGGTTTTGAGGCTAGTGTGAAAATGTTCACATTTGACAACCTAGAGTTGGGATCTGCCTTCCCTAACTGTAATTATAGCATAATTGAAAGTTACTATTTTTATCTTTCTTAGGGGTACCTAAAATAATGGTACAACTTGGATTCAATGAAATGTGTTATGGATATCAGGTAGGCACTTTATATAACATTTAATATGACCTTGTGAAGTATATGTCATTCCCACTTTAATAAGATTATGATTGCCAGCAGTT
Organism: Nyctereutes procyonoides; assembly: GCF_905146905.1. NCBI lineage: Eukaryota > Metazoa > Chordata > Mammalia > Carnivora > Canidae > Nyctereutes > Nyctereutes procyonoides. The sequence goes on from NW_026575044.1 coordinate 1,637,529, forward strand.
TTCAGCATTGACTGTATGGTGGGCAGAAGAGCTTTACATAAGCTAACACTTGGGTAAAAGAGCACATTTAAAATCACCATCACAGCTTGGGTGCAGCCCGGTGGAGAAGGTGCTCCGTGTCACAAAAGGATCCTTTACTGCAGCCCAGGGTTGAAGCTCCCAGCCAACCAGGATGGTTAGAGGAAGCCAGCATGTATTTATCACACTAGGTGTTCTCTCACAATTCTGATTCCTGTCTTCTTAAGGAACTCTAAGTTCAGATAACCTTTAAAAGTAGGTGCATCACTGGAGCACATGGATGGCCCAGTCAGTTGGGCATCTAACTCTTGGTTTCAGCTGGGGTTGTGATCTCAGGGCCCTGCAGCCACCTGGTGTTGGACCCTGTTGGACCCGGCTCAGGCTCCGCCTGGGCTCTGCACTTGATGAGTACTCTGCTTGGGTTTCTCTCTCCCTCTCCCTCTCCCTCCCCTCCTCCTCTCTGGAATGGATAAATAAATCTTAAAAAGAAAAAAAAAAAAGTAGGTCCATCATCTATAGAGGAGATTGTCAAAGATTGTGTTTTTTAGGAAGGATTAACACCCTATTTAAAAGATTATTGTAAAGGGCAGCCCGGGTGGCTCAGCGGTTTAGCGCTCCCTTTAGCCCAGGGTGTGATCCTGGAGACCTAGGATCAAGTCCCACGTCAGGCTCCCCGCATGGAGCCTGCTTCTCCCTCTGCCTCTCTCTCTCTCTCTCTCTCTCTCTCTCTCTCTCTCTCTCTCTCTCTCTCTCATAAATAAAAATTTAAAAAAATAAAAGATTATTGTAAAAATTATAATAATAACAAACAGCTTGAAAACCCAACTGTTCCTAAAGACAACAGGCCATTCTACCCCTCCCAGAGCAGGATAAGTGGCCAGTAAAGTTATGATTTCCAAAAAGATGATGAAGGGGATGCTATAGCTATTCTTTACCATGGTGTCCACTGATGGAATGGAAAAAATAGTTGGGAAGGCTTGCCTTCAGCAGTTACAGATCTTAGGCCTCTACAGTAGAATCAGAGGTACTCAGTCTCAAGGAACCCCAGATGCCTCAGCCATGCTGCTGCTGGACTGCACAGTGTCTTTGTGCAAAGGAAAAAAAGCTTCCTCCTCTAGGCCAACTCAGCCCCACATTAGGAAACATGATGGGGCAAACAGAACAGGGCTTTTTTCAGCTCCATTTGCCCCCCTCAGCTCTTCTTAATAGCCCAGTGACCCAGTCCTACAAACTTCCACAACTTTCCAACTTTCCTTTTGCATGAGACATAGGAAAAGGGACAATAAGCTGAGGAGCATCAAGAGACCAATGTGACACCCACCAAATGCAGAAAATAAGCACTGTAACAGATGGTGACTTTTTTTTTTTTCTCAAGATGACTTACAGTCTTTCTCCAGGGGCCAGCCTGCAAGGTAAATGGAATAAATCTTCATTATCTTATCACACAGCATGTGAACTCTAGGGAAACGCTGGATCTGGGGCTTAGAGCTACAGAGGCAAGTATTCCCATGTGACCTCCACTGGACACTGGACACTGCTGTGTCAGTCATCAAGGAGAGACCTTGAAACCTGTTCCTATTCCCCTGACAGGAGTCTCAGAAGCTCTTGGGCTGTCCTGGCTGCCTAGCAGCTGCAGCACAATTCTGAAAACCTCTTAACATATCCAGCTAGCCATATAGGACACATGTAACTCTAGCAATTTCCTCAGTACATCTGTCATCTCCAACAGTCCCCCACCAGCAAGGTCCAACTCCTGCTCCCAGAATAACAGACACCCATCATTCAATTGCCTCTCAATCTGAGGCTACAAAGGACCAGTCAGTATGCTTCAGAAAGCAATAATGAACTCACCCATTCTGAGAAATTTATTTTCTCAAAGAAAGACATAGAACGAAATAGTATCCTTGTTCTGTTCAGGGAAATCTGAGGCAGGAAAGATCTGGGCTCATTTAAATTCTTTGTGTCTAAAATCTCCTAGAACTCAAAATTTACTAGGTCCCTGCTAGTTTAGGCTAAATAACTTCTGGTGGATTTATATGAACTTGATTCTGAAACCCGTCTTAAAAAATGTGAAAAAGACTGTTTGAGGGGGCATCTTTTAGGAGAGAATTTGTGTGAAGAAACAGAATTAAGTCTACAAACTCAAAACACCCCCCATTTGGTCAGTGGCACACCACATTCTCATTAACCTATCTCTATGCCAGATTTTTTATATTCAGCCTCTGTGTTTTAAGAATCTTCAGAGGGAGATGCATTTTCAATGATTTGCTTTTCTTTCCAGAGCTTTCCACAAATTGAATTCTGTTTCCTGTTTCCTTTGCTCTTTTCAGCCTTCTCCAGGAGTTTTACAATAAGAACAGATTCCCTGCTCTAGGAAACGACCTCAGAGAAACATTTTCTAGGAAGAGTGGCACAGATGTTCCTAATGCTCTCAATTTTAGTTCCTTTAACAGGAAATGTATTCAAACCTGTGTTTTAAACATTAAGCCACCACTCTCTTCACCTTATGACTGGTTTTCATTTTCTCAGAGTGGGAAAAAGTTCTTATTCTGTGACCTCCCCACAAAATACTTCAGAAACTCCTCTTCCCTGTCTCCTATAATCCTGTAGTTTAGCATAGAGATAACCTTAGAGTGAAACTCATTAGAGATTTTTATGTCTCTAGTAATTTTAGTTTTCTATCATCCATTATTATCATATGGACATTTTACTCAATTGCTTAAAAGTAAGTGACAAAGCCAAATGTCAAAGCCTGAATATAAATTATTTTATCCATAATTGGTCTAAAGAGTCATCCTGGATGGGTCACATATAAACATGCTGCAAAGGTTTCTATCTTTTGGAAATACTTTAGTAACAGGAAGAATTGAGCCCCTCCCAGGTGCCAGCACCTTCAAATTGAATTTTTCCAACACTTGCCTATCACATAGAATTCTGCCCTAAAGCCCAGATGTGTTCCCATTCCAACAAGAATTCATCAAGTACTTATTTTGTATCAAGAAGACAATTTGTGTCTTTAATAATTTCTGTTAAAGAAATATAATACTTGTAAGAAAAATTTACTGTTCTGTAGTAACTGAACGCACTTGTAGTTACACCCCATTTCCTGGATGTTTATAGAAGTGATGTGATGAATAGATGAATCCTCAAACATCTTTGACTTCTATGTACCCCTTTTACTGTGATTTGTGCATATCCTTTGTTAATCAAGGGATTTGTCAAATTTAATTTATGAAGGATCAGAGGTTAACTAACAGGAAACAGAACAATAGGTAACTGACAGCTTTGGACTGGAGCCTCAAAAGAAGAGAGATGCGTGAGAGCAAGCAAGCAAATAAACAATAGAAAACCAGGGAACATAGTGGGGAGAGAAGAGAAATAAAGGATGACAGTGAGACAAACAAGGAATTATGTTAATTAAAATTTAGAGCAGCAGAAAGAGGTCTGGGAAAGGTAAGATGGTGGAACCGAAGGAAAAAGACCAAAACCAGGGAGTCAAGAGCTGCTTAGAACTTGCACAATAGTTGAACTTTTAAACAAATGTCTAGAGGAGAAATCACTGGTAACTCATGGCAGAGAAGCCAAGCAAGAGACAGGGTTGTGTGACAAAGATAAGAAGCCAATGTCAAGCATTGAATGCCAGCCCAAATGATCTTGCAGTGGCTATAGCATTTCATCCCAGTCAGTTTGGGTTTATGCGATTACACCAGTGAGCTTTATACATGAATGACCATACATTCTAGTATGCCTGAGGCAGTCCTGGGTTATACCCGTTGTCATGTCTGGCTTAAAATTCCAGCACCCTCAAAAGTTTATCGATTTGGATGATAATTATATGGTGAGCCTATTTCTATCAATCCTGTAGCAGTATCCTTAACTTTACAATTGTGTGGAATGAGTTGCAATTGAAAAAAAAATCACTCAATAAATGTTAACTTCCCTTTTTTTGATATTTTTTTATTGGAGTTCGATTTGCCAATATATAACTTAACATCCAAAGCTCATCCCATCAAGTGCCCCCTCCATGCCCGTCTCCCAGTCACCCCAGCCCCCCGCCCCCCTCCCCTTCCACTATCCCTTGTTCGTTTCCCAGAGTTAGAAGTCTCTTATGTTCTGTTACCCTCACTGATATTTCCCACTCATTTTCTCTCCTTTCCCTTTTATTCCCTTTCACTATTTTTTATATTCCCCAAATGAACGAGACCATATAATGTTTGTCCTCCAATTGACTTACTTCACTCAGCATAATACCCTCCAGTTCCATCCACATTGAAGCAAATGGTGGGTATTTGTCGTTTCTAATGGCTGAGTAATATTCCATTGTATACATAGACCACATCTTCTTTATCCATTCATCTTTCGATGGACACCGAGGCACCTTCCACAATTTGGCCACAGTGGACATTGCTGCTATAAACATTGGGGTGCAGGTGTTTTGGTTTTTCACTGCATCTGTATGCATCTTTGGGGTAAATCCCCAGCAGTGCAATTGCTGGGTCCTAGGGCAGTTCTATTTTTAACCCCTTGAGGAACCTCCACACAGTTCTCCAGAGTGACTGTACCAGTTCACATTCCCACCAACAGTGCAAGAGGGTTCCCCTTTCTCCATATCCTCTCCAACATTTGTTGTTTCCTGTCTTGTTAATTTTCACCATTCTCACTGGGGTGAGGCGGTATCTCATTGTGGTTTTGATTTGTATTTCCCTGATGGCAAGTGATGCAGAGCATTTTCTCATGTGCTTGTTGGCCATGTCTATGTCTTCCTCTGTGAAATTTCTATTTATATCTTTTACCCGTTTCATGATTGGATTGTTTGTATCTTTGCTGTTGAGTTTAATAAGTTCTTTATAGATCTTAAATACTAGCCCTTTATCTGATAGTTCATTTGCAAATATCTTCTCCCATTCTGTAGGTTGTCTTTTAGTTTTGTTGACTGTTTCTTTTGTTGTGCAGAAGCTTTTTATTTTGATGAAGTCCCAATAATTCATTTTTGCTTTTGTTTCCCTTGCCTTCCTAGATGGATCTTGCAAGAAGTTGCTGTGGCCAAGTTCAAAAAAGGGTGTTGCCTGTGTTCTACCTAGCATTTTGATGGATTCTTGTCTCACATTTAGATCTTTCATCCATTTTGAGTTTATCTTTGTGTATGGTGTAAGAGAATAGTCTAGTTTCATTCTTCTTCACATGGCTGTCCAATTTTCCCAGCACCACTTATTGAAGAAACTGTCCTTTTTCCAGTGGATAGTCTTTCCTGCTTTGTCGAATATTAGTCGATCATAGAGTTGAGGGCCCATTTCTGGATTCTCTATTCTGTTCCATTGATCTATATGTCTGTTTTTGTGTCAGTACCACACTGTCTTGATGATCGTAGCTTTGTAGTACAACTTGAAATCTGGCATTGTGATGCCCCTGGCTCTGGTTTTCTTTTTCAATATACCCCTGGCGATTCGGGGTCTTTTCTGATTCCACACAAATCTGAAGATGATTTGTTCCAACTCTCTGAAGAAAGTCCATGGTATTTTTATAGGGATTACATTAAACATGTAAATTGTCCTGGGTAGCATTGACATTTTCACAATATTAATTCTTCCAATCCATGAGCATGGAATATTTTTCCATCTCTTTGTGTCTTCCTCACTTTCATTCAGAAGTGTTCTGTAGTTTTTAGGGTATAGATCCTTTACCTCTTTGGTTAGGTTTATTCCTAGGTATCTTATGCTTTTGGATGCATTTGTAAATGGGATGGACTCCTTAATTTCTCTTTCTTCAGTCTCATTGTTAGTGTATAGAAATGCCACTGATTTCTTGGCATTGATTTTGTATCCTGCCACATTGCCGAATTGCTGTATGAGTTCTAGCAATCTTGGGGTGGAGTCTTTTGGGTTTTCTATGTACAGTATCATGTCATCTGCAAAGAAGGAGAGTTTGACTTCTTTGCCAATTTGAATGCCTTTTATTTCGTTTTGTTGCCTGATTGCTGAGGCTAGGGCTTCTAGTACTATGTTGAATAGCAGTGGTGAGAATGGACATCCCTGTCGTGTTCCTGGTCTTAGGGAAAAGGCTCACAGTGTTTCCATATTGAGAATGATATTTGCTGTGGGCTTTTCATATATGGCTTTTAAGATGCTGAGGAATGTTCCCTCTATCCGTACACTCTGAAGAGTTTTGATCAAGAATGGATGCTGTATTTTGTCAATGCTTTCTCTGCATCTATTGAGAGGATCATATGGTTCTTGTTTTTTTCTCTTGTTGATATGCTCTATCACATTGATTGTTTTACGAGTGTTGAACCAGCCTTGCATCCTGGGGATAAATCCCAGTTGGTCATGGTGCATAATCTTCTTAATGTACTATTGGATCCTATTGGCTAGTATCTTGCTGAGAATTTTTGCATCTGTGTTCATCAGGGATATTGGTCTATAATTTTTGGTGGGGTCTTTGGTTTTGGAATTAAGGTGATGCTGGCTTCATAGAACAAGTTTGGAAGTATTCCATCCCTTTCTATCTTTCAGAACAGCTTTAGTAGAATAGGTATTGTTTCTTCTTTAAATGTTTGGTAGAATTCCCCTGGGAAGCCACCTGGCCCTGGACTTTTGTGTGTTGGGAGGTTTTTGATGACTGCTTCAATTTCCTCCCTGGTTATTGGCCTGTTCAGGTTTTCTATTTCTTCCTGTTCCAGTTTTGGTAGTTTGTGGCTTTCTGGGAATGCGTCCATTTCTTCTAGATTGCCTAATTTATTGCCATATAGCTGTTCATAATATGTTTTTAAAATCATTTGTATTTCCTTGGTGTTGGTAGTGATCTCTCCTTTCTCATTCATGATTTTATTAATTTGAGTCTTCTCTCTCTTCTTTTTAATAAGGCTGGCTAATGGTTTATCTATCTTATTAATTCTTTCAGAGAACCAACTCCTGGTTTTGTTGATCTGTTCCACAGTTCTTCTGGTCTCGATTTCGTTGAGTTCTGCTCGAATCTTTATTAACTCTCTTCTTCTGCTGAGTGTAGTATCTATTTGCTGTTTTTTCTCTAGCTCCTTTATGTGTAAGGTTAGCTTTTGTATTTGAGTTCTTTCCAGTTGTTGAATGGATGCTTGTATTGTGATGTATTTCCCCCTTAGGACTGTTTTTGCTGCATCCCAAAGATTTTGAATGGTTGTATCTTTATTCTCATTAGTTTCCATGAATCTTTTTAATTCTTCCTTAATTTCCTGGTTGACCCTTTCATCTTTTAGCAGGATGGTCCTTAACCCCCATGTGTTTGAAGTCCTTCCAAACTTCTTGTTGTGATTTAGTTCTAATATCAAGGCATTATGGTCTGAGAATATGCAGGGGACGATCACAATCTTTTGGTATCAGTTCAGACCCGATTTGTGACCCAGTATGTGGTCTGTTCTGGAGAAAGTTCCATGTGCACTTGAGAAGAATGTGTATTCAGTTGAGTTTGGATGTCAAGTTCTGTAGATATCTGTGAAATCCATCTGGTCCAGTGTATCATTTAAAGCTCTCGTTTCTTTGGAGATGTTGTGTTTAGAAGACCTATTGAGTATAGAAAGCGCTAGATTGAAGTCACCAAGTATAAGTGTATTATTATCTAAGTATTTCTTCACTTTGGTTATTAATTGATTGATATATTTGGCAGCTCCCACATTCGGGGCATATATATTGAGATTGTTAAGTCCTCTTGTTGGATAGATCCTTTAAGTATAGTGTCCCTCTTCATCTCTCACTACAGTCTTCGGGGTAAATTTTAGTTTATCTGATATAAGGATGGCTACCCCTACTTTCTTTTGAGGACCATTCGAATGGTAAATGGTTCTCCAACCTTTTATTTTGAGGCTGTAGGTGTCCTTCTGTCTAAAACGAGTCTCTTGTAGACAGCAAATAGATGGGTCCTGCTTTTTTATCCAGTCTGAAACTCTGCGCCTTTTGATGGGGTCATTAAGTCCATTCATGTTCAGAGTTACTATTGAAAGATATGAGTTTAGTTTCATCATGATATCTATTCAGTCCTTGTTTTTGTGGATTGTTCCACTGAACTTCTTAAAGGGGAATTTTAAGAGTTCCCCTTAAAATATCTTGCAGAGCTGGTTTGGAGGTCACATATTCTTTCAGTTCCTGCCTGTCTTGGAACAGGAAGACGCTCTTGGAAGCTCTTTATCTCTCCTTCCATTTTAAATGAGAGCCTTGCTGGATAAAGTATTCTTGGTTGCATGTTCTTCTCATTTAGGACCCTGAATATATCCTGCCAGCCCTTTCTGGCCTGCCACATCTCTGTGGAGAGGTCTGCTGTTACCCTAATACTCCTCCCCATAAAAGTCAGGGATTTCTTGTCTCTTGCTGCTTTAAGGATCTTCTCTTTATCTTTGGAATTTGCAAGCTTAATTAAATGTCGAAGTGTTGAACAGTTTTTATTGATTTTTTTTTGGGGGGGTCTCTCTATTTCCTGGATCTGAATGCCTGTTTCCCTTCCCAGATTAGGAAAGTTTTCAGCTATGATTTGTTCGAACACATATTCTGGCCCTCTGGCCCTTTCGGCGCCCTCGGGAACCCCAATTAAACATAGGTTTTTTTCTTCCTCAGGCTGTCGTTTATTTCCCTTAATCTATCTTCATGGTCTTTTAATTGTTTGTCTCTTTTTTCCTCAGTATCCCTCTTTGCCATCAACTTGTCTTCTATGTCACTCACTCGTTCTTCCACCTCGTTAACCCTGTCGTTAGGACTTCTAATTTGGATTGCATCTCATTCAATTGATTTTTAATTTCTGCCTGATTAGCTCTAAATTCTGCACTCATGAAGTTTCTTGAGTCCTTTATGCTTTTTTCTAGAGCCACCAGTAGTTTTATAATAGTGCTTCTGAATTGGCTTTCTGACATTGAATTGTAATCCAGATTTTGTAACTCTGTGGGAGAGAGGGCTGTTTCTGATTCTTTCTTTTGAGGTGAGGTTTTCCTTCTAGTCATTTTGCTCTGTGCAGAGTGGCCAAAAACAAGTTGTATTGGGAAAAGGAGAAAAAGAGAGAGAAAGAAGGAAAGAAAAGAAAAAAAGAAAAAAGGAAGAAAAAAGAAAAAAAGAGAAGAAAAAGAGAAAGAAAAAGAAAGGGAAAAAAGGTGGGGGAAGCAAACAGAAATCAAAAAGAAAACAAATAAACAAACAAAAAAAACACGGGGGAGTATCTTCTGATTCTGTAGACTTTAAGTCCCTTGACTTCCCCTGGAACTGGTCCGTCCAGCTGGTCTTCTGGGGGAGGGGCCTGCTGTGCTGATTTTCAGGTGTTAGCACTTGGGGGAGCTGCTCTGCCCCCTGCCTGGTGCAGGGCTCAGTGGGAGTCGTTCACCCCGTGAGGCCCCAGGAGGAACAGCCGCAGTGGCGGCGCCAGCTCTGGAGCCCTGGAGTCAGCCCCCGCAGGAACTACGGGGTTCTCTGTCTGCAGGGCCTGGAGGCTCCGGGGCGGGGCCGGTGATCTGCTCAGCTCAGGGCAGGAGCGTCCGTCCTCGCTGTCTCGGGCCCTCCCGGCCTCTGCCTGTCCCGGGGGAGGCCGGATCCTGGGCTGTGTCCCGGCGCCCTGTGCTCCGGGGCCTGCGCTGGTGGATTCGCGCTCCCGCCCCGCAGCCCCCTCCGCGGAGCCGCTGCCCGAGCCCCTCCGAGCTGCTCCCGGTCCTGCTGTGCGCGCTGAGCCCTTAGGGAGCTCGGCGCACTCTCCCGGGGCGCAGGTGTCTGTTAGTGTCCCCGGGAGCCCGAGGGCATCCCCGCCCTCCTGGGTCCTGCTCTAACTCCCTGCGAGCCCCTTTCCGCCCGCCCGGGAAGGTTGGTGCAGCTCCTGCTCCTCCGGGACGGGGCTCTCCTGTCCTGGGGACACTCGCCCCGGCCTCAGCCTGGCTCCTCGCGGGGCCCCTCCCCCTCGGAGGCCTTTTGTTCCTTTATTTCTTTTTCCCCGTCTTCCTACCTTGATAGAAGCGCGAACTCTTCTCACTGTAGCGTTCCAGCTGGTCTCTCTTTAAATCTCAGGCCGAATTCGTAGATTTTCAGGATGATTTGAAGGTTATCTAGGTAATTTGGTGGGGACAGGTGACTTGGGGACCCTGCTCTTCCGCCATCTTGCCCCTCCTCCCAGCAAGTAAAATCTTGGGGAAAAAAAAAAAACAGACAGATAGTACAAAGAATAGGAGAAATGGGCACTTAATGGGGTTATGGTGGTTTGAGAGAAATTTAGCCTCTCCTAAACTAATATCCCTGACCTGTCCAAGTTGTGAGTTTCAAATGTATATTAAAGTTTCCTATAAATCTGTGACAGTCGTCTTATTTAAAACCACTGCTCCTGATTCCTATTTCCTTTTTCTTTATCATGTTTATCATGTTTGGCTAAAACAAACATTTCTAGTGCTGTAACTGCCATTATTTAATTAATTGCTTCCTATGTTTATCTCTCTCTAATCAAGGATTCCCCAGTTCACCCAATACAAATTCAACCATTACTAATACATTCAACCCTTACCAACACATAATAGTTTTCATAGCACACTGATTTCATCCCATCTCTTCTTTGATTTAAATTTTTAGTAGCTTCTCTTTCTCAAAGACTATGATCTCCAAAGTGAGGATATAAGACACCTTAGTGTAATGCAGGAAGAAAATATTAGACCATACACTTGTATTCACTTTTTATCTAAAACATAAGAAAAAATTAACTCTTGGTTTATCTCCATGGCATAAGATGCACCAGGATGTTTGTACCATCTCTGGTATACTCCCCTCATTACTGTCTCAATTTACATTACCTCCAGACCATAAGGACTATGTCTATAGGAATGAGGACTCATGAAGCTTTCATAAAGAAGGATAAAGTGGATCGCTATGGGAAGACTTTGTAGGGGAAATTGTAAAAATGACTTGCATTGATACCATTGATTATACTAAATGCAGCTGCTTCAACAGACTTCTGGAGAAAGATCTATGTGCCTGAGAAAAGGGTCAGTGTCTTTTAACTCTTCTACCTAAAAAATGTTAGTATCTCTATTATCTAAAGGATAAAATTCTAATCACTAAGTCTGTATTCAAGACTCTCCTAATGTAGCCAAAACTACTATTTCTATCCTGTCTCTACAACATTGCTATAACTATTCCACCCAAAGCAATATTTCAGTATCAAAGATTACTCACCCCATTATGACTACCTGTGCTTCCTTTCTCTTTCTCTTATTAATTTTATTTTTTCTTTCAGTTTTATTGAGACACAGTTGGCATACAGCACTGCACAGGTTTATGGTGTATAGCATAGACTTGACTCACATACCTTGCAAAATGATTGTCACAAGTTTAGTTAACATTCATCATCTCATATAGATAAAAAAAGAAAAAGTGTATTTTTCTTATGAGACAATTTTTAGGATTTACTCTTAGCAATTTTTAAATATACCATATATCAGAATTAACTGTAGTTATCATGTTGTACATTATCACATCCCCAATACTTATTTATTTTATACTTGGAAGTTTGTACTTTTAACCTCTTCATCCAATTCTCTCAGTCCCCTGCCTCTGATAACTACAAATCTGATCTCTTTTTCTGTGAGTTCTTTTTATTCCACATATGAGATCATATAGTATTTGTCTTTTCCTAACTTACTTCACTTTGCATAATGCTCTTGAGGTCCATCCATGTTGTCATAATGGAAGGATTTCCTTTGTTTTCTATGGCTGCACAGCGTTTGTGTGTGAGTGTGTATGTGTGTGCATACAGTACATTTTCTTCCATTTACCTATTGATGGACACTGAAATTGTTTCCAATTGTAGCTATTATAAATAATGCTGCAATGAATATGGGGGTGCAGATATCTCTTTGACAGAGTGATTTTGTTTCCTTAACATACATACCCAGAAGTGGAATTGCTAGATTGTATAATAGTTCTATTTTTAACTTTTTGAGGAAGCTTCACACTGTTTTTCTTTTTTTTTCTCTTAGATTTTAACATTTCTATTCCTCATTCAAGGTCTACCCTAAGCCCTCCCTCTGTGAGGCCTATCCTAACCTTTTGATCCACTATGTTGGCTCTTTTCTCTGAACTTCTTTCCCTATAATATGTCTGTGTAACCTCAAATGAAAAGCTTTACAGTCATATAATTATCATCCAAAATTGAGACACTTGAGATTAAGGTGAAACAGATTTAATAAACTTTCCAGGGCATCAGGTGTAAACTAGGACTGTTCTAAGCAAAACAGGATAGGTGGCTCCTGGTTACAATAATGCTTATTATTCTCCCAGTGAAATTTTAATGTCTTCAAAGTGAGAACTACATGTCTTAAATTCTTGTATTAGCTGTGCTTTATCTATATAATAGAGTTTTGTAAATGTCAATGGATGGTTTCATTGATTGGTGGAAATATTCACAATCACCAGATTATATATTATTTCTGTCATCATTAACGTCAACATGCAAGAAATCAAATTTGAAAAAATATAGCTTTTAATATGAGAAAGGACAAAACATGAAGCCATAACATGGAAAAAGTCCTGCAACAACCATCCTAATGTCAAATTTTGCTCTAAAGTTAGCAAAAGGCTAAATATATGAAAAGCTGATGAATGGAAATTTGAATCCTTTTACATTTATGTTTTATGTGGGGCTCTCTTGATCTTGTTGTTTTTTCAGGGGACTCTCCCGAACATAGGACAGTCGTTCTGTGGTCCACAATGACCCTTTATCCTAACAGACACAGATGCCTGATACAGTGATTCAGTGCCTTGTTACCCTCTGGGTCTTTGACCCTTGGATTAATTAATTAGTTGTGCTGGTGTAGACCATACCAGTACTCTTTTCACTGTCAATTCTCAGGAGATATTTCCAAACTTGAAACAAAGGAAATCTGGCCTATTCTTCATGGTGTCCCTTTATTGGATTTCATGGTGAATCAAACAAAACAGCACTGCCCCTTCCAGGAACTGCCATTCATCACTGGGCACCATTGCTTCTTTAAGGCCCTGCTCTCTTTAGTGGGTACCAACAGTGCTTCCAGTGGGCACCACTGGTTCTGATACCTCTTACCAAGCACCTACATTTTCCACAGAGCACAGTTCCAAGATGCCAGAGCTGTTCTGACACAAGTTCTTTGCAGAACCTTCTGCTGTACCCCTTTCTTGGATTACATTCTATTAGTGCAAAAGGTTTTTTAGTTGTATTTAAAGCTTTTTTCTTTCTTTTAGCAAGGCATTCACCTCCACCTCCTCTGGATTCTGTCATGAGTTCATTACAGGTCTGGGCACATACAGAACTGGGAGGAAGATGTCATAATTAAAAACAAACCTTTTTCCCATCCTAAAGATTTGTGACAAAATCCTCTTTCTTGAAAATAGATGAGTCCTGTCTCCAGGAGAATTGTCAGATAAAATACAAATATTTTACTGAACATATGTATACTAAAAAAGAATTTGTTTATCTGACATTCAAATTTAACTGTATGTTCTGTATCTATGTTCTAATTCTAATAAACTTACTCCCAGGGAGCTCCTTAGTCTCCCATAGTTGTCTTTTGGTGAATCTAGCTAAAACTCAAGCCAAAAGCCCAACTATATTTATTTATACCAATGTAAATGTTTGTCAAGTTTCCTTCATGGTAGATAAACTGATGTAAAGGAAACAGGCAAGAATATGAAGGATAACATAAAGGAATCACATTGAAAATAAAAATATGCCCTGTGATGGGAAGGAAATCACCTTTATCCTAATCAAGGAACTGACCACTTAATGTCTTAAGTGACCATTGCCTGTCATCATTCACTAGGCAGCAAAATGTAATACACTTACAAACCTGTAAAAATGACTGAAACTGGAGAGTGTGATGTCCTGGAAAAGGACGGATGAATGGAGAAAGAGACTGAGTGTCAAATGCTGTAGACTGGCCAAGGAAGATGAATGCCACTGGATTTAGCAATGTGGAGGTCCACAGTACTGTTAATAGGAGTGGTTTTGGTGGAGCGATTGAAATGGAAGCATAAATGGAGTATGTCCAAAAGAAATCAAGAGGAGGCTAGGGACAAAACACATACAACGAGTTTGAAGAGTGGAGAAATAAGGTGACAGCTGGAAGAAGTGAGATTTGGAGAATGGCTTCTTAAGGTAGGAGGAAAATAGAACATAGGATGTTTGAATGATGATAGACTGATTCCTCTAAGATGGAGGACTTGATGGAAGAGAAGGAAAGAAAGAAAATTATTGGAGTAGTGGCTCTGATTGACAAGAGTAGATTATATGCAAGGCCATGTGAAAGGGTTGACCTGAGAAGCACAGACAGTACATCCAGAGAAGCAAAGACAGACAGTACAGCCTGAGAAGCACAGACAGATAGTACACACATGTAAACAAGAGGAAATTTAAAGCATATGGTATAGGGGAAAATGAAACTGTGGGACTTTGTAGAAATCTCATTGATGGCTCCTATTTCTTTCAGTGAAATAGCAAACAATGTTATCAGTTAACACTGATTGTAGGGAAGACGATACCGGAAGTCTGAAGAGAGAGGGAATGGTGTGAGTAGTCATCCATTAAATAGGCAAATTAATAGAACTTGGGAAATATAGTATGATTAGTAGGTGACAGTGTAGGGACCGCTTGAAGTTCATAACCATGAATTTCAAGGAAGACCAGTGAGCAAGGCTTTTCTCCAACCCCTCTCAGTTGCAGGGGTGGGGTGGAGATGCAGAGTAGGAGAGAGTGATATTTCCACAGCTTTGGGATTTGGCTGAATGAAACCAATGACCCAAGTTCAGTGACTCATCTGTAAGACAACAATGCTAAGTCCTTATACCTGGAATATGTCTCCTGTCCAGTGCAAAGAAACGACCATGCATCTGTGAGCTGCCAACAGACCCTTGATGGTAACATTTAGTAGGATCCTTGCATGTGTGTGTTGCCTGAGGTAAAAGATTAGTGTAAATATACATGTATAGTGCCTCCAATTGTGCTAAGAAGGTGATATAGTCAAGATATAGCCTCTCATAAGAACCCTTCTACTCATATCCACTCATTAGCCCTTCGTATATTTTTGCAATTTGCAAACTTGGATCAATATGAAAAAAGTAGGTTGGCTTCAGCTGGCAGGGGGGTTGTGGTTCTATGCTACATTTCAATGTTTTGTGCTTTCCTATATTAGAAAAGCACTGTTCCCTCAATTTAATTGCTGATGAGGATAGAAATAATATATGGTCACTGGTGGCTCTGATATTTCTGCACATTGATTAAGCCATCAACAACCTTTGCCAAACTCCCACTCTCTCTAGGCCCTGTCTGATGTAAGAATGTAAGACACATAGTCCCTGACTTTGTATTGAGTAGTTAATAAGCACTAAAAACCTTCTCATCCAGATGGTGAGTGAAAGAAAACATTTTCTAGGAATTCAGAGAAAGAGCTAGAGTCTGGGGGGTTATGGCAAGATTCACAGAGATAGGTTTTAAGGTGTGGAAGCAGCTAAATTAAAAAGAAAGGGAAGCCATCCTGGGAAGATATTGGTGTGAGGAAGATTTGTTAAGGAAACGCTGACGGTAGTGTTCTTGAAAATGATTGAGCCAAATCCTAAAGTCTTAAGGAATTTTGCCTTTATCCTTGAGACAATAGAAAGCCATTTCAGATTTAGATAAGTGCTGTGAAACACTGACTCTATTGCTACACTCCTCAAGGTTCTCAGGCGTTCTCATAGAATGTTGTTAGGGCAGGCTGTATTTTGAAGGGGGTTAGAAATTTAAAAAACAGCTTTATAACAGGAATTGAATGATGGTGCCACATTTAGTCTCAGTCCATATGTTTAAAGCATTTGTAACCATGCTTTGACTCTTAGTTCTATACTTTAGTAACTGCATGAGTTTGAACCAGTTAGCTAACTGGATCTGAGCACCAGTTTCTTCATCTGTAAAATGGGGATCATAAAACTAATCTCATGGAGTTTGTTTGTTTGTTTGTTTGGTGAGGATTAAATGAAATAATACGTGCTAAACATTTACCTAGTTCCAGTACCTAGTAAAATGCACTTAGCACATGATCGGTAAACGTTTGTCAAGTAAATATTGTCACAGAGAGCCATAATCCCCTAAAAGTCAACTGCGAGTGGTTTTGCTTTGTATTTTCTTAGAGAAGAAGGTAATTCAATAATGGATGAATGGTTACAAGCAAATTTTGATATAAAATCTGGTGCATGGAGTGCCTGCACACATCGTATGATTGGAGGGGACCAAGGAACCCCCATTCACATGTACTTCTCAACCCTTTGTCCAAAGCATTTGAAATGGAGTAGAGAGGCTATTGTTGCATCAAACAGTGTTCTCTTCATGGGATTCCTTTGAAAGCATAATGACATTAGGACACTAATACATTCATGTAAATTATTTTATCGAATCACTTTTTGTATACGTGCGTGGGTAGAGGTGAGACCTGAGGACAATGATACCTCTGGTGGCTATGGAAGGAGAAGACACACACATGCAAAGAGGGTCTCCAAAGATTAATTTTGCTTGTGTGATATTTTCTCCAGTAATTTCTCTGAGAAAGGGAACCCATTTGCAAATGAAAAACTCTCATTTTCAGTTCAGGGTATTTCCTATTAGTCAGTTATCATCATGGCTTATAAATCTGCCCATTGTAAGTTTGTGAGTCTACAGCAATTCTCCAGGGGCTATTCAGCCCTTAGTAAGTTTATGATTTTCACAGTTTCAGGAACAAAGGGTGGAAAGATAAGGTACAGCGAGGCAAGAGGTTGGGGGAAACAGCTTCCATCCTTTGTCTTACCATGTTAGTCACTGAGGACTATTGTCCAATTGCTATGGAAAGTGTCTTCATAAAACAAATCTTGTTTGAGAACTGTTTTTCGGTCGTCTAGTCCAGTCAAGCATATAAGCACTTTTCTTGCTACTGATAGAATTTTGGAAACAGTTAATCCTAAGGACCTAATGAACCTTGGACCTTTCTAAAAGGGTCTTCAAGCTTCTATCCTGAACAGGAAGCAACTTGCAAGATATTAGTCACAATCAATGAAAAACCAAAAATTTTCCACTAAAAACATGTCAATATCAATGATCATATTTGAAAATTCTAAGAAACAATGTATCTGAATTTCAAGGACTCTTCTGGTGTCGTGTTTTACTGACATGGAAGTTAGAACAAAACTCTAAAGCCTCCTGTCTACAATGTTGATTTATTCTGTTACCAGTATCTCTTTCATGGCAAATCGTAAGTATCCATCTATCCACTCATCCTGTCATTCAGCCAGTAAGAATTGAGAATAGTGAGCATAGCTATATGCTGGGTAGTACAGATGTATAAAAAGAAGGATAAGATACTGTTCCTTATCCCAAACCATTTACATTTCCATGGACAAAGAAGATATATTATGACTCCATGCCTATGTTCCCTCGTACAAAAAATATATATATATATATCATCTCTTACTGTTTACATGTTCTTATTTTTCATCATTTCCTTAATCTGTTCCAGTTGATCTTCTGTCTCACCGTTTCATTCAATGGACACATCACTTCATATTCCCCAATCCAGTGGTAATTTTCTGTCCTTACTTATACAACTGCTCGGGAGTTGATGACTGCCTTGTTAAAATCCTCTCTCCTCTTGCCTTCTTTGATGCTGTATCCTCCTGGTTTTTCTCCCATCTCACTGCCTCCTTTGTCAGTTCATATTGCTCTGATAACTGTCTAAATGCACCGAGAACCCTTAAGCCTTTTTACCTCTTCATCTTCATCTTCTTCACTCTGAGTACCTAATCTACTCTCACAACTTTAAATACCATGCATGAGCCAATAGCTCTCAAATTATTTTCTTTGGCCTTTTCTTTCTACTGAGCTCTGCTCATATGCAAGCACCTTCTCAAAATATTCATTTACATGTCTAAAATAACTCTCATGATAAATTTGGCAAAATGAAGCTTGTGATTTTAATTTTTCTTCTCAATCTTATCTCGATTCATAGCACCCATTCATTTGGTTGCTCAGGCACAGATATAGGAATCATTGTTGCTTTCCCCCTTTCCCTACTCCCACATACACTCATAAACAAATTGCATTAGCTTTGCCTCCAAAAGAGATCTCAAATATGTGCCACTTTTATTTATTTCCACTACTACAATCCTAATCCAGTCCTGGTCTGGGATACTGAAATGGCCCCTAACTAATTTCATTCCTGCCATTTCATAATTGATTCTACATAATTACCTTTTAAAAATAGAAATCAAACCTCCCACCCTATTTGAAAACTTCTAATGGTTCTCAAATGCTATTGGAATATGATCCATGATAAATTTGTATAAATTTACTTATGCTCTCTAAGGGTCTGTATTATCATGCCCTGTTCATAGTTCCAACTTCGGCATATCCCCTTTTTTCCCTCTTTGCTCGCTACATACACTACAGGCACACAGTCATTCTTTTTGTTGCTGAAACAGGCCACTAGTACTACTATCTTAGGAGATTTGTACTTAGTTATTCACTCTGAACTTCTATACCCACATATTTGCACACATAGCTTCTTGGTATTCTTCATATCTGAGCTCAAATGTGCTTACCTTCTCTAAGAGACCTTTTCTAACCATTCCAACTTAAGTAGACATTCTGCTTTTGCCTTGTCAGTGTCCAAAACCTGTATTTTCTTCACAAGTGACATAATTGTCTGAAATCACCTTGTTCAATTATATGTTTACTCATTTACTATCTACCTTCCCTCTCTGGAATGTCAGGTCTGTGAGGTCTGGAACTTTAGCTTATTCACTGCTACATCCTTATTGCTTAGAATGGAGCCTTGCTCATAGAACACTCAATCTATGTTTGTTGAATGAATGAGTGAAACAATTCTTAGCTGTTTCCCACTGCGTGGAGGATAATGTCCAGGCACTTATTACCCAGGGCTTACAAGCTGCTCACTGCTTCCTTATCTGTCTAGGATTTTTAAAAAGATTTTATTTAGTTAGTTATGAGAGAGAGATTGAGCACACAAGCAGGGACAAAGGCAGAGGGAAGCAGACTCCTCACTGAGCAGGGAGCCCAATGCAGGGCTCAATCTCAGGACCTTGGAATCAGGACCTGAGCCAAAAGTAGATGCCCAACCAACTGAACCATCCAGGTGCCCCCCTTATCTGTCTAGGCTTATCTTTCACTACCCAGAGCCCCTCTGAATGCTTCATGTCTTTGATTGCATTGTCACTACTTACCACTCTGCATATATTGTCTCTGTCCTTGGATGCTCTTCCTCCTCTGTATCCGTCTTTGCCTGACTAATTTCTGCTTACCTTTTAGGTCTTAGCTTGGACTCCATTTGCTCTGCAGTCATTGTTGATGATCTTGCCAAACTGTTCCCATTCAGACCAGAAGGCTTGGAGGCCACATTTAGAAAGTTCAGAGGTCTCTTTGTCTTCCTGGAATTGAGTATTTCCATAAATGTCAATAACAAGACAAATCCTGGTGGCTTTGACTGAGACAATGGTGTGACAATTTCTAACCAAATCCTGTTTTACTTATTTATTTATTTATTTATTTATTTATTTATTTATTTATTTATTTTTGAGTACCCTCTATGCCCAGTGTCTGGCTTGAGCTCATGACCCTGAGCTCAAGGGTCGCATGCTCTATTAACTGAGCCAACCAGGCGCCCTGAACACGTATTTTAAATAGCTTATTGCCATAGCAATCAGAAAATAGTCCTAGTGACTAATATGTAAAAAAAAAATTTAAAGGTTCAGTTAATCAAGGCATTTCCTATACAAACCAACGGCTTTTGGTTCATTACCCTACTGCACATGGACCCCTCAGCTCTTTGCTGCATGTTTCCTATGTATCAGATTGAGGAATCGGTCTCTAATCACCAAATTTCAGAAACATATTTCTAAGCCAAAGTCAGACATCTGATTAATTTTAACTGGGCAGTATCCTTGAACTTGAGAATGGGAATTTGCCATTTGTAAAAGTTATTTCTTTCTTCAGGCAGACAACTGAGGCAGAAAAAAACAAGTATCATCATATATACATGTTCACTGTGATCTTGCAACTTGTTTTTCCTGGACTTCCAGACTGGATTAAGTTTCCCCTATCCTGTGCACTAATACTTCTTCTATCACAATACTTAGTACATTATAATTGTTTTTCTACTTGTCGATTAGAAAATAAAATCTCAGACTGACTGTAATATACTTAAACACAATCATCTTATTCTATTTGGCATTTAACAAATATTTGTTGAATCGTTGGATTATCAAGTGAAAATTAAAAGTAAATAAGTCAACATGGAATATCACAAGATCATCTGTGAATAAATGTGAATTACAGAGTCAGAAGAATGTCCTGAAGTGCAGAATAGGTAAAAATCACTGTGGGCTGGAGTAGTTGTGGGATGCTTTATAGGGGGTGGACAAGAACAAGGTTGAATACAGTCAAGTAACAAGCTGAGTAACAGTTGAATAACTGGATACAGTTGAATAGAGAGAGGATACCACTCCAGAAACAATCAGTGGCAGAGAAGGCTTAGGCAAGAAGCAGAGGGCCAGTGAATGGCCAACTACTGGGGTGGAATTAATCCCATACCGTCAGATTGAGTTCTGATGGGGGAGAGCTTTGATGCCCAGGTTAAGGAGTCAGAGCTTTATTTATATAGATAATGGGAAAACATTAAAAATCTTTAATTGTACAAATAATATACTGCAAATTCAATTTAAGGAAAGTGTATCTTGTCATGGAATGCAGAATGTTTTGGACACAGGAGGAAATGGAAACAGAGAAACTAGTTTGGAGTCTCCCATGAGGTGTGAAGGGAGTGCTTAGATTTGGCAAGTGACTTGGAAAGGCGTATTTAGAGGAGAAGGATGGCAGCCAATGGTGGTGATACAACAGGTAAGGGAAGAGATGATCCACAAGTCCTTTTCTTCAGAGTAAGTGTGTGCTTGAATTCCCGGTGGCCTTTGTGAATTCTCTCCCTATATTCTTTATATGCATCAAGTCTCAATGTCCTTCATCAATTCTAAATCAAGACCTTAAATCCATAAGATTAGGGCCTTCCTTCCTTCCTTCCTTCCTTCCTTCCTTCCTTCCTTCCTTCCTTCCTTCCTTCTTTGCAGTGTAACAGATATATTCTAATGGACTAGAAACTCAGGCAGAACCTGATGTCACACTCTTGAAGCAGAATTTCTTCCTTCCTGAGAAACAACAGTTTTTGCTCTTAAGACCTTTCAATTGATGTGGATTGGTTCATCCACATTCTTGAAGGTAGTTTCCTTTAAGTCAACTAGTTTTGTATAACTATAGTTCAATTTTAAAAGATGGATATTGACATTGGTAAAATACACAGCTTTATCAGATTTCACCAGCTTTATATGTGTGTAAAGTTATGCAGTTTTGTCACATGAGTAGATTCATGTAACCACCACCACAGCTAAGACACAGAACTCTTCAACTGCATGGCTGTCTTTTGCTACTGCTTAATAGTTATATCCCACTCTCCAAGCTGAATCAGAGGCAACTACTATTTCATCTCTATTTTTATTATTTTATTATTTTAAAATGTTACATAAGTAAAATCACACAGTATGTACTATTCAGAACTGCTTTTTTATTTTGCTCAGCATCAATCCCCTTGAGATCATCCATATTATTGCATGTATCAATCAAATTGTAGCTCATAACTACATTTCTTTTTATTTATAAGTAGCATTCCATTGAATGAATGTACCACATTTGTTTAACCATTTACCTACTAAAGGACATTTGGGCTATTTCCAGTTTTTTATGAATGAAGTTTCTACAAACATTCATACACAAATTTTTGTGTCAACAGATCTTTTTTTTTTTTCCATTTCTCTAGAATAAGTGTTCAAAGCTCAATTGCTGGGTTGCATGGTTAGTACATGTTTAGTGTAAGAAACTGCCAAACTATTTTCCAGAATATCTGTACAATTGTCCTACCAGCTTTTGGTTATACTTCTCTCCTAAGGTCCAGAACTTTGCTTCCAATTGCCTATTAAGTAAATTGACCTGGATGTGTCACATTCTTGAACTCAGCTTGTTAAAACTTGAGCTCATCATCTTCCCCTACATACCAGCAATACTGTATTTTCTATGTGGATTAACATAACCCTTTATTACCCAAACCAAACATGGAGAGCAACCTACATTCCTCTCTCACACCTATATCTGTGCTAAATTCATCAATTGGGTTGGTCCATTTTATCTTCTGTCTCTCAAACAGAGGGGGAAAACAGACCATCATCCACAGAAACGACTATCTGTCCTCACATAAGAATGTCCTAACTTGAGGAATTTTTGTCAAGTTAAGAGTAGGTATTTTACAGTTGTTAGTTATATTAATGCTTAAAGCAAAGAGAAGTGAAAAAAAAAAACCTACCTGGTCTTCTATAAGTAGGTCTAAATTGCCAAGTAAACTCAAATTCTTCCATATGGTAGCAGATTAGAAAACACAGACCTATTTTTGGCAGAGCTGTAGCCTCAGGTTTGGGTAGAAACTACACATGAATTCCATTGCATTTGTAAAATAACTTATTTTAGCAGTATGGACAATCAATCATGTATAGCATAGTCTGCTGGCTTGGATCACTGTCAATTATAATAATTTGTAAAATAGTAACTAAAATACTTACCTAGGAGTTTAGTTAATAATAATTATGCTTTGCTGACATAATAGTTACTAAGTGTCTATGCTTAGGATTTCTAAAGGAAATTTTCAAGTGCTTTGTGAAATGGGCCAGAACATACTTGTTCCTGCTCAGTACTTCAGGCATTAAATACAATTTGAGCATCATCACTCACTGCCACTCACTAGCTACACTTAACTGGAGTCAATCACATGACTCCAGACCCCAAACTAGATCTTCCTTGTCCCTGGAACAAATTCTCCTCGGATCAAACCTAAGGGGCATGAGTTAATACAAATCAAACTGATATTCTGGAATAAAGTCTGCTGAGAAGTAAAATAAGGAAGTACACAACACAGTCAGGTGGCAATCCACTTCGTGGCTTCCTGGAGATCACCCTTTTCCAATCTTCCTTTCTAGTTGGATAGCCAATTTACTCCTAGTGGAAAAGCCATTGACTCTTTTGCTCCTAGTATAAATATCTATTAAGAAGTTGCTTATGTTGAAAGAAATCACTAATATAATCTCCCTAGAGACTGTGTAGTGTGACTACTTGGCATAATTGTAGATGAGGAAGCCAACTCAGCTTTGTAACAATAGGGAATATGTTCAGGAAATCCCCCATTTAAGCCAATTTCCAACCGGTTTTGTCCAACTAGTGCTATGAGACATTGGAGACCTTGGAAGATAAAGCCATTATTACTGTTATATCCTTCATTATGACCAGATTCCATCAGGCACTGTGACTGCAGCCCAAGTCACGTGAGAGAAGCCAGTTTCCTACCACTTGTTCTCCTGCTTGAAGCATAACTCATTTCCAATCCCATTTATCTTCCTAGCTACTCAGGATCCAGCATTGACTTTCCTATGGATATACTGGATATAAAGTGAGCCTAAGAAAGTGAGGCTGGAGATCTGGACATAATAGTTTGCCATAGAGCCAGCTAATCATCTGAGAAGCTTGTCCAGCGTAGGCGCAGATATCTGCAAAATTTTCAGGAAAGAGCTCACAATGAATTCTTCTTATACTAGCTTTCCATTGTTGAAGTAATAAGTTACCATAAATTTAGCAGCTTATCACACAAATTTATTATCTTACCGTTCTGTAGGTCAGAAGTCTGACACAGGTCTCTCACCTGGCTAAAATCAAGGTGTCGCAGGGCTGCATTCCTCTCTGCAGGCTTGAGGGGGAGATCCGTTTCCTTGCTTATTTGAGTTGTTGGCTGAAAACAGTTCTTAGGATTGAGGTCCCTGCTTTCTTGATTGTTGTCAGCTGAGCACTTTTCCCAATTTCTCAAATATATCCACATTCCTTGGCTTGAGACCTCCTTCCTTTAACTTCAAAGCCAGCAGTAGTGGGTATACTCACTTTCCCACTTCAAATCTCTTCTTTTTCCTCTATCTCATCTCTTTACAACCTAGGAAGGAAATGTTTTTTGCTTTTAAGTCTCACATGATTAGTGCAGGCTCACATGGGTAACCTAGGATAATCTCATAGTCTCAGGGTCTCTACCCTTAATCATGTCAGCAAAGTCCCTCTTGCCATGTAATGTAGTATATAAAATTCAGGGATTAGAGTTTGAGCATTTTGGGAGGGGAGAGTCCATAACTCCACCTACTATATTTTCTAAAGGTAAGGATTTGTTACTGATTTATTCAACAGGCATTTATTTAGTGCCTACTATATACAAGACAATTTGCAAGGCACTGGATGCTCTGTCCTATTTCACTTGTGAACTACAAGAGGTAATAGAGAAGTTGTGCATTGGGAAAACTTACCTACTGAATTTTCTCTTGAGCCACACTCACATTGTCCACAAAAAAGAAGAGGACTGGGAAGGAACTGACGACATAGAAGACTCTCAGACAAGCTTAGCAGTGAATGGTGATCTAATTCTCAGCCTGATCCAATTCACTTTTCATAGATTAGGGCCTGAGTGTGAAATGAGGAATTAATGATGTGGAAGTACTACTGTGGAAGTTGTCTTTAATTCAGAAAGAATCAATTCATGTAACAATACATAAAAACTTCGATGTGTGCCATAGTGTCAAGCTAGCATGCATACATATAGGTTTTGCTCTATGAGAGCTTATAGTGCAGGTCAGGAGACATGGCACTACAAGCAGTTTGACACCAGTGCAGAGCAAAATTCATTTAATTAAACCAAAAGTCATGCTTCACCTCACTGGCAAATTGAAAAGGATAAAACCAGTGTGAGCTAATTACACAGGAAAAGTTCCTTTCCTTCTTGTGCATGTCAGAGGCAGAGGTGGTGGAGGGGATGGGAGAGAAAAGGATAATCATTAAAAACACCAGCTGTGGCCAGAGTATCTCATTAATTGATGGACTCTTAACAAAAGACAGTACTGTCATTACATAGGAACTCTCATTCATTGTTGGTAGGAACACAAATGGTATAGCCACTTTGGAAAGTAGTTTGGAAGGCGGTTTCTTTTCTTTTTTTAAGATTTTATTTATTTATTCATGAGAGACACAGAGAGAAGGCAGACACATAGGGAGAGGGAGAAGCAGACTCCTCACAGGAGCCCTGTGTGGGACTCGATCCCGGAACTCCAGGATCATGCCCTGAGCCAAAGGCAGACACTCAACCACTGAACCATCCAGGCATCCCAGGAAAGCAGTTTCTTAAAAACCAAATACACCCTTACCATATAATCCAAAAATCACACTTCTACACAAATTGAAAACTTATGTCCACATGAAAACCGGCACATGGGTGTTTACAGCAGCTTTATTCATAATTGCCAAACTTGGAAATAAACAAGATGTCTGTCACTAGGTAAATGGATAAATAAACAGTCATACAGGTTATTTATTATTTATTTATTTATTACATAAATACAATGCTATTATGTATTTATTTATTACATAAATACAATGCTATTACTCAGCGTTAAAAAGAAATTAGATATCAAGCCATGAAAACATGAAGATAACATAAGTGCATATTATTAAATGAACAAGACCATCTGAAAAAGTTGCATACTCTAGGATTCCAACTAGATGACATTCTGGAAAAGTCAAAACTATGAAGACAGTGGGTGTCAGGAATTGAGAGGAGGGAGTGATAAATAGGTGGAGCACATAGGATTTTTTAGGGCAGTGAAGCTATTTTGTATGGGACTACAGTGCATATCATTACATATCATACATATCATTATGTACATATCATACATATCATTACATATTGTACAGTACATATCATTATAAATTTGTCTGAACTCATAGAATGTACAACATCAAGAGTGAACCCTAATGTAAACTGTGCACTTTGGATGGTAATGATGTATCACTGTAGTAGATCCATTAATAGTGACAGGTATGTCACTCTAGTGGGGAACATGGATAATGGGGGAGGCCAGGTAGGATGAAGGAAAAGGGTTATATGAGTACTCTACCTTTTGCTTAATTTTGCTGTGAACCTAAAACTTCTCTAAAAATAAAGTCTGTTTTGAAAAATGCCACTGTTTTTTAAATTGCTACTATTTTTGGAGTACCTATTCTGTGCCAGGCAACAGGTTAGGCTATGTTAGTTATCTCTTCTCTTCACAGCAATCCAATGAACTAGGCATTATTATTTTTATTCTGCAAATTAGAAGCCTGTTATTTGAAAAGATTAAATTAATTACATTAATTTCTCAAGGCCATTCAGCTAATATGTGACAATCTGAGATCCTAACCCAAATTATCTGGCTACAAAGATCAGCACTTTTTTCTTATACTATTCCATTATTCACTAATAAGCAGTAATATTTTTCCTTTTTCTAAATACCACAAGGGAAATTATATTTAACCATATAGGGGACACTTGATAATGTCAATAAATCTACAAGAAGTGAAATATCTGACTTAGGAAGTAAGGAAATAAAAAGAATATGACTGAGAAAAACGGGAAATAAGGAAGTACACAGGAAGTTAGTTGAAAGTCCTTTCCAAAGAAAAATACTATTCAGAAACCAGTTATATTTAGAAGCTTCTAGCTTCTAGTTATGGAGCAGTAGTTCCTATCAGACTAACTCTCCCATAGAAAATAACCATAAATTCTGAACTCTGGAGAGTAACCTAAAGTAGGCAGGCATCAGAGGAATGTCTACACTTGAAGAAGTGAATAACGCAGAGATGAAAAAAATTCCCTTTTTTTCTAGATTTTTTTTTTACACTCAGAGCAAGCTAAAATTTTTTATAGTTCTTTTTTTTATTGGAGTTCAATTTGCCAACATATAGCATAACACTTAGTGCTCATCCTATCAAGTGCCCCCCTCAGTGCCCACCTCCCTTTCCACCACCCCTTGTTCGTTTCCCAGAGTTAGGAGTCTCTCATGTTCTGTCACCCTCTCTGATATTTCCCACTCAGTTTCTCTCCTTTCACCTTTATTCCCTTTCACTATTTTTTATATTCCCCAAATGAATGAGACCATATAATGTTTGTCCCTCTCCAATTGACTTACTTCACTCAGCATAATACCCTCCAGTTCCATCCACATCGAAGCAAATGGTGGGTATTTGTCGTTTCTAATGGCTGAGTAATATTCCATTGTGTACATAAACCACATCTTCTTTATCCATTCATCTTTCGATGGACACCGAGGCTCCTTCCACAGTTTGGCTATTGTGGACATTGCTGCTAGAAACATCGGGGTGCAGGTGTCCTGGCATTTCACTGCATCTGTATCTTTGGGGTAAATCCCTAGCAGTGCAATTGCTGGGTCGTAGGGCAGATCTATTTTTAACTCTTTGGGGAACCTCCACACAGTTTTCCAGAGTGGCTCCACCAGTTCACATTCCCACCAACAGTGCAAGAGGGTTCCACTTTCTCCACATCCTCATTGTGGTTTTGATTTGTATTTCCCTGATGGCCAGTGATGCGGAGCATTTTCTCATGTGCTTGTTGGCCATGTCTATGCCTTCCTCTGTGAGATTTCTGTTCATGTCTTTTGCCCATTTCATGATTGGATTGTTTGTTTCTTTGCTGTTGAGTTTAATAAGTTCTTTATAGATCTTGGATACTAGCCCTTTATCTGATAGGTCATTTACAAATATCTTCTCCCATTCTGTAAGTTGTCTTTTAGTTTTGTTGACTGTTTCTTTTGCTGTGCAGAAGCTTCATCAAGCTAAAATTTAGATAGAAAATCCAAAATCTTATTAGCCTGAAGAACCCAAAGGGCAGAACTCAGACCAGTCATAAGAACTGGAAGGAGGCAATCCACCAAATGACACATCTAGAAACGGGAGCCCCAAATTCTGTATATAATGTGTCCAAATCTTTAGCCTACCCATGAACTGTATATATACATGGCAGATGTCAAACATATAATTAACGGTTAAAGAACTGAACAAAGATTGCAGCTGCTGTCCATTATTGAGAGGCTAAAGCTCAGAGTTTAAATTCAATCAAGTTACCTGCCTGGTGGAAAAAATTCAAACTCTTTAGAGAATCCAGGGTCTCCACAATAAGCAGTTCAAAATGCTCAGGTGGCAACCAAAAATTATTATGCATATAGATAAACAAGAAAATATGACCCATACTTTAAAAAAAGGCAATTTAAAAAAGACTGAGCCCAAGATAATGCAGGTGTTGAAATTTGAAACAATGATTTCAAAGCAGCTATTATAATCATGCTCAAAAATTATTTGGGGCTCTTCCCTCCGGTCCCGGGCGTGAGCCGTGAGGGGCGAGCGCGTGTGCCGAAGCCGCAGAACCATGGCGTCCCTTTCCCTCGCACCTGTGAACATCTTCAAGGCTGGAGCTGATGAAGAGAGAGCGGAGACGGCTCGGCTGTCATCTTTCATTGGTGCCATTGCTATTGGAGACTTGGTGAAGAGCACCCTAGGACCTAAGGGCATGGATAAAATTCTATTAAGCAGTGGACGAGATGCTTCTCTTATGGTAACCAATGATGGTGCAACTATTCTAAAAAACATCGGTGTGGACAATCCAGCAGCTAAAGTTTTAGTTGATATGTCAAGGGTTCAAGATGATGAAGTTGGTGATGGTACTACCTCTGTTACTGTGCTAGCAGCAGAATTACTAAGGGAAGCAGAAACTTTGATTGCAAAAAAGATTCACCCACAGACCATCATTGCGGGTTGGAGAGAAGCCACAAAGGCAGCAAGACAGGCTCTGTTGAATTCTGCAGTTGATCATGGTTCTGACGAAGTTAAGTTCCGTCAAGATTTAATGAACATTGCGGGAACAACATTGTCCTCAATACTTCTTACTCATCACAAAGACCACTTTAGTCAGTTAGCCGTAGAAGCTGTTCTCAGACTGAAAGGCTCTGGTAATCTGGAGGCAATTCATGTCATCAAGAAGCTAGGAGGAAGTCTGGCAGATTCCTATTTAGATGAAGGTTTTCTGTTGGATAAAAAAATTGGAGTAAATCAACCAAAGAGAATTGAAAATGCTAAAATTCTCATTGCAAATACTGGTATGGATACAGACAAAATAAAGATATTTGGTTCCAGAGTAAGAGTTGATTCTACAGCAAAGGTTGCTGAAATAGAACATGCCGAAAAGGAAAAAATGAAGGAGAAAGTTGAACGTATTCTTAAGCATGGGATAAATTGCTTTATTAACAGGCAGTTAATTTACAATTACCCTGAACAGCTCTTTGGTGCTGCTGGTGTTATGGCTATCGAACATGCAGATTTTGCAGGTGTGGAACGCCTAGCTCTTGTTACAGGTGGTGAAATTGCCTCTACCTTTGACCACCCAGAACTAGTGAAGCTTGGAAGTTGCAAGCTTATTGAAGAAGTCATGATTGGAGAAGATAAACTTATCCACTTTTCTGGGGTAGCCCTTGGTGAAGCTTGTACCATTGTTCTGCGTGGGGCCACTCAACAGATTTTAGATGAAGCCGAAAGATCTTTGCATGATGCTCTTTGTGTTCTTGCCCAAACTGTGAAGGATTCTAGAACAGTGTATGGAGGAGGCTGTTCTGAGATGCTGATGGCTCATGCTGTGACACAGCTTGCCAGTAGAACACCAGGCAAAGAAGCTGTTGCGATGGAGTCTTACGCTAAAGCACTGAGAATGCTGCCAACTATCATAGCTGATAACGCAGGCTACGACAGTGCAGACCTGGTGGCCCAGCTGCGAGCTGCCCACAGTGAAGGCAACACAACTGCTGGCCTGGATATGAAGGAAGGTACCATCGGAGATATGGCAGTACTGGGTATAACAGAAAGTTTCCAAGTGAAGCGACAAGTTCTTTTGAGTGCAGCTGAAGCAGCAGAGGTGATTCTGCGTGTGGACAACATTATCAAAGCAGCACCAAGGAAACGTGTCCCTGATCACCACCCCTGTTAAACATTCCCATGTGCTGTTGAGCTCTGGACCAGTTAGTTCATAGCAAAGTTGTGTTTGAAAGACTTCGACCTCTCAAAGAAGACTGTGGAATCGAAGTTTATCTGTGGCTCTTATATCCTTAAGTTTGGACATATAACTGACCTTCTATTTTAACATGGGTCTAATTTATTTGCTGTTTCATTTTCCATAAGATTCAGATGATTTAAAAGTTTGTTTCTCATACTGTGCATCAAAATAAAAATTTGAACAATTAAAAAAAATTATTTGGGAAATCAATGGGAAATATGATCCTAATTAATGAAGAAATAGGAAATCTTCACGGAGAAATGGAAACTATAAAAAAATCCATGGGGAAATTCTAGAACAAAAATATATAATATCTAAAATTAAAAATTCACTGAATAGACTTAGCAGCAGATTAGAGAAAACAGAATAGAGTTCTTGAACTTGCGTTAGTTAAATTAGAACTATTCAATCTGAAGAACAGATATATTGAATATAACTGAAAAAAAGGAAAAAAGAAATAAAACCGTCAGAAACATGTGGAATTGACAATGTGGTTGGTAAGATAAGACAAAGATGAGGTTTCTCTTACTGGCCATAACTCACATTTTCTATATTCTAAGTGCATACTTTCTGCCTATACTAAATCTTCTACTTTCAGGATGATGTCAAATATTTGGCTCATAGGTCTCTCTATGAGAGCTGCTCTTCCTATTCTTAGTGGATTTATTAGTTCATTCCAAGCTTTTATTGAGCCTTTTTTTCTCATTACAGCCACTATGCTAATTGCTCTGTTCCTTTCTTTTATTCTCTTTCCTTGTCACTGACAACTTTCTGTAGTGTTATGCTTGGCTTCCACTCTCTTTATTTTTGGTGTATCTATTATTGGTTTGAGGTTTATGGTTACCATAAGGTTCACAAATTACATCCTAAGTATATAGCAGTTTGTATTAGTTTGATAGCCACTTAAGTTTGAAGACATTCTAAAAGAACTGATTTTTTACTCCCCCAACTTTACATTTTATGTATGTTGTCACAATTTTTTTTGTTATTACAAATAATACTGCAATGAACAACTTTTTATATGGTTATCTACGTGGATATTTCTGGGTCAATAGGTAGAATTTTGATAGCTATTGACAACATTTCTTCCAGAACATATTGTCACAATTTTTACACTTAACTAATATTTCACAAACTCTTATCTCTTCATTTGGATCATGTACCTGTCCTCACTGAGACTTGTAAGAGCTCTAATTTGACTTCCCCATTCATCCACATCTCAGTGTGGTTAGTAGCCATAAAACACTGTCTATTGTCTGGGACATCCTGTGAAACATGAAATATTTACTAAAATATGTGTAGTCCTCTATCTCCTTAATAATATCTCCAAAATTTATATGCAGAAAACACAAATATAAATAGTTTTCCAATATATGATGTGAACATGTGGATGTCAGACATTATGCAAGATTTATTTAACCATGTGAAGTTTAGCATTTCCTCAGGGCGTGGTGGTAGGGGATGGAGATGAAAAAAAATAGGATGGAAGTCCTTTTTCGAGATAAACCTGGAACATGCCAGTGAGGTTAAATCAACAATTTTCCTATCATCTCTCAGAATAACTTTACTAAAATAATGAGAATAGCAATTTTCCTGTGTTTGCTTTTAGAACTTACAAACCCTTAAAAGGTAAGTGGGGTATGAATTAATATTCCCATTTTACAAGCAAAGAAACTGAGGTTGAGAGAACACAATGGTCTTGCTGGGTCACATTGTAAACGGCAGAACAGGAACTTAAATACAGATCTACTTTCCATTGTATGGACAAGAAAGACCGAAGTCAGATTAAGCAGCGCAAACAGCTAGGAGCATGCCTGACTGCCTTTCCTCTGCCTCCATTCATGAAAGGGTAAGCAAAGTTCCTTTTCAGTTCCTGAAAAGGAATCAGCAAAATAGCTCTTTGATGGAAGCATTGCTCCTGAATTCTTACGTAGCTGTCTGCTCTGGAACTGTCATCTTTCCTAAGATCCTCTCTCTTGGGGGCTGGTGCTGCCACATCCATGCTGGACCTCTCAGGGGGCCTTGATCCCTCTTCACCCCTTGCCTTACTGTGATTAAGTATGAGAAAAAAAAAGGTTGATAACCATTTATTAACTATTTTCCATGTGACGGTTACCGAGTTAGATTCTTTAATATCATGTCATCAAAACTGGAATTAAAGTCCTCATTTTACACCTGAAGCAACTGCCAGGACTCCAGGAAGAATAGAATAATCAAACCCATCTCTTTTTCCCTTGAAGTGAAGAATTCTTTTGCATTTTAAAATTAAAATGGTGCACCAAGTATTAAAGAAAAAAATGAAAACAAAATCAACCATAATTCCTCATTCTAGCAACTACCTTTTGTGTATCATCTTATTCTTATGTGCACATATTTTGCTAGAAGTTGCCATTGGCATGTGCACAAATTTTATGCTCCACTTTTAGAATTTAGCATCAGAATTATCTTCCACGTTAGCACAGTCTTCATAATAAACATTTTAGTGGTTGCACACTAAATGATTTCCCTAATGGACATTTAGGTTCTTTCCAGTATTTGGTTGCCCAAATCAAATTGTTATGTTTTATGCTAATAGCATTTGTTACTATTATATTATTTCCTTAGAATAAATTCTCAAGAGTCTTCTTATTGAACTAAAGGGTATAAACATTTTTATAGCCCTTATCACATTACTAGGCAAAAGGCCTGTATGAATCTACGTGATACACACAAAGAAGTATAGAGTTAGACGTTTTCAAAAAAACCATGCCATTTTCCATTTCTGGCCCTACGATGAACCTCCAAATTAAAACAACCAACATACTGAATAAGAGATGAAAACTATCTTTTTTTTTTTATATGATAGTCACAGAGAGAGAGAGAGAGAGAGAGAGAGAGAGAGAGGCAGAGACACAGGCAGAGGGAGAAGCAGGCTCCATGCACCGGGAGCCCCACATGGGATTCGATCCGGGGTCTCCAGAATCGTGCCCTGGGCCAAAGGCAGGCGCCAAACCGCTGCGCCACCCAGGGATCCCTGAAAACTATCTTAAATGAATTCCTGACCTGCCAAGAAAATAAGGAATCTCACATCCTGAAATTAAAATCAACAACCCCAGAAAGTAGGTAACAAATTTGGTCTTCCCCTTAGGTGGCTTGCTCTAAAGGAAAAAATATGACATTGATGATGTTGTATTCTTTCCAGTGCATCATTTTAGGAGACACATAATTCAGTTTGATCTATTGTTGGTGATGTTCAGTTAAACACTAAAATAAGGTGGTATCTGTCAGATTTCTCCATTGTAAAGGCACCTCTTCTCATTGGTAATTAATAAGTTATCAATTTATTGATACCATAGGGTGATGTCTTGAGACTGTATGAATACCTCATTTCCCAATTATCTTTACTCAATGACAATACATCCATTAATGTATTCTTGCCTGAAAGAAGGTGATTTTCTCCATTATTTAAGTACTGTCAAATTCAAATCGTTTCAGCCAGTTTGCACTCTACCACAGGGGTGTCAGAATTTCCAATGTTCCATATCTTCACCAAGCTTGCTGAGATCAGATTTACCAAGTTTTATCATTTTAATGGATATGGGATGGTATTTTCTATAAACTGATGGTTAGATTTAGAGGCTTGTTCGAGATTCAGGTTCATTTATTTAGTCAAGAATACTCATACATAATGGTGTATACTTCTTACTATATCACATAAAGAGGCACAAAAATGTCTGCTTGTCGTCAACAGGTTCAAATGTGGTCGACCTTATCTACCAACAGATATAATAAGGTTTATCATTTTAAAAACTTTGCATATGGTATTATCTATTTTTTTTACAAAACAACAGTTTTATATATGCATTCAGATGTCTCTAAAATGATTATTACAAATGTCATTTGCAAAACAATTTTTCTCCAGTTCTGTCATTACTTCTCTATTTGTTATTTGATATTCTTCAATAAGTAAGAGCTTCCCCTCCCTTTTTCCTCCATGGGCTATGGATTCTCTTTTATTCAAAGTATTATAATCTATTTATCTCAAATTCTTTTTTTTAAAGATTTTTATTTATTTATTCATGAAAGACACTGAGAGAGAGAGGCAGAGACATAGGCAGAGGGAGAAGCAGGCTCCATGCAGGGAGCCCAGTGTGGGACTCAATCCTGGGACTCTAGGATCACGCCCTGGGCCAAAGGCAGACGCTCAACTGCTGAGCCACCCAGGCACCCCTCATATTCTTTTTTAATGCTCAAGTTGTCCCAATTCTGGCCCGTGAGGCTTATTACTTCCAGCTGTCTCATATGTCCTTTTGACATGTTCCCCTAAGTTTTTGCACACTTGCTTATTTCTGGCACAGCAAGAAATTCCAGGCTCACCTTATACTTTACCTGTTCCAGACCTGGATTCAGTTATTTCCCTAGGAAACCTTGTACCATTTGGAGAAAGGTACTTAGAAATCACATTTTTGGCAATAAATGCACTTATTTCCACTAGGATATTACTGAGTGTAGGCCCTGTCAGTGGATAAAGCTAGGAGATGTATTTTTTTTTTAAACCATGATTTTATAAGGATATCTCATCACAGGGTCTTTCTCTCATTTGTCAAATCTACATTTATATTTCTCTTCTCCCACAGTGATAATTTTAGTTCCTCATAACATCAATATATTTATTCACTTATTCAACCCTGTAATACGCAAAAAGTAGTTTCAGAATTAGGCATCAATGTTACTACTAATAAAATCCTACAAGCCAAAGTCCAAGATGTTTTTACAATTCTTTTTGTCCTTAGAATATATCCACTAAGTATGGACAGTCAGAGCACTATGTTCCACTGGTATTTGAATTGGCTCTTTTTTTTTCTTCTCTGAGTTTATGTTAGTTTATTTTTATTTTTTTAATGTATAAACATGAATATGGGTTTCCCAGTGAAAACCATATGTAGATCCATACTCAAAGAAGCCTCATTCTTTTCCATCCTATCCCCACTAATGCCAAGAGATAACCAATATTATGAGTTTCTGACTTAAACTTCTTGTGCTTATTATTGCAAATAAGCAGATGCATACATAAATATCTTATTTCCCATTCTCTATACTAAAGCTGGCATACCATACACCCTTTGGCACGTTGAGTTTTTAAAATTAACAACATAATTGAACAGCACTCCATTGTAAAGATGTATTATTGTCATTCATTATGTTTCCTATTTTGTCCATTTAGAATATTCCCAATATTTTGCTTTAAAATTATACTGTAGTATATAAACGTGTGCATATATACTTTTATACTTTTGGAGTATATCTTCACCCCAAATTCCTAGAAATGGGATTGTTTGGTTAAAGAATAAGCGCAGACAGCCTGGGTGCCTCAGCGGTTTAGTGCCATGTTAGCACCGCCCAGGGCGTGATCCTGGAGACCCGGGATCGAGTCCCACATCAGGCTACCTGCATGGAGCCTGCTTCTCCCTCTGTCTGTGTCTCTGCCTCTCTTCTCTCTCCTCTCTGTGTATTCTCATGAATAAATAAATAAAATCTTTAAAAATGTATTAAAAATAAATAAAGAAAAAGTGCACGTGTAATTTTGCTACATATTTCCAAACTCCTCTTTTTTTTTTAAGATTTTTATTTATTCATGACAGACACACCGAGAGAGGCAGAGACATTGGTAGAGGGAGAAGCAGACTCCTTACAGGGAACCTGATGCGGGACTCAATCTCAGGACCCTGTGATCATGACCTGAGCGGAAGGTAGACACTCAACCACTGAGCCACCCAGGTGCCCCACCCAAATTCCTCTCTATAACAGTGGTACCATCCACACCAGGAACATTCAAGTGACATTTCCCCTCAGTCTCACTATAAGTGTGCAGTCAAACTTTTGAAAAGACCCCCCCCTCTTCAAATAATTTGATCTCATCTGGTCCTGATTCTCCTTCTTCCTTTCACCTTCCATAATTTTTATAATATTTTTTCTTTGTTGAGACTTTCTATGGTTCTCTTAAATCTCCAGAAATAGCACAAATGGAGACTCCCCCATATCTGCCTTATCTGCCTTGGAATTTTTATATTTATATTTTGAGAGAATCTGCTTATTTGTAACTAGTCTGGTCTAAGGCAAGAAGGCTCTGCTGCATAGTCTCAACAAAGTATTTTTGAGTCTGCATAGTCTGCATAGTCTCAACAAAGTCTCAAAGTATTTTTACTTTCTTTAAAAAAAACCCCACAGTGTTACAATGTAGAAAGAATTCACATTTGACAGATACCATATTGTTTTACAGACGATGAATCTGAACTTCAGAGAGATTTAATACTTCACAGAACATTTAACTAAATAAAAACAGTTTTAAAAATGATTATCTCTGAAAAATTCGCACACTATTACGCTGAACTTTGCAAAAGCAAAGCCAAATTTCTTCTAGGATCAATTACTCAGCAAAACAAATCTCAAAACAAGTTTCTCCTACCTTGAACTTTTTTTACATGACTATGTACAAAAGGGAAAATGAGTGTCCAAGTCAACGTCAAAGGTTGTAAAATAGATGGGAAAAATGATAGGAAAACATCTTATATTTCTGCTTATGTAGGTAGGAGGCTGGAGAAATTTATTCTTGTGCAAATGTTTTCCTTTTTTTTTAATCAACAGGACAATTTTCATTAAAGCAGAACCAATGTTTACAGAAACACTTATCTATCCAGCGGGCCCTTGGCTTACTAAGACAATTTATTTGCAGACTTGAGTGTTGAATGGACACAACATTTGGTAATTTATAATTTTGCAAAGACTGGAATTGGCATGATTTACAAAGCACACAAGAAAGGCAAGTATAGACTGTCCCCTAGCTAGTGCTAGAAAGGCAAGGGTAGACTGTCCCCTAGCTAGTGCTGAGTCGTTCTCTCTAGGGCTCTATGAGTTTTAATTATGTATACACAGATTATGGAGAAAGGATAAATGGTGTGCATTTTAATTTAGGTTGTTCCCAATATTCTGCTACTAAAATTATGGCCATAATGAATAACCTTGTCCATAGTTTTTCATACTGTTAGCGGTACATCATAGAATGGTGTTGTAGGGAAAAAAGAATCCATAATCAAGTAGATTGGGAACCTATTGAATTAAGAACACATATCCACTATACTGAAGAACTTCTCAGAGCTTTTAACAGGCTCTTCGAGACTCTTCAAGAAGGGAGCTGTATTATGTAGTGTTTCCAAACTTATTTGCCTCTGATATTTTTTTCACATCAATGGAAAGTAGTGTTCTATGGAACATATTTTGTAAGCTACTGCTGTGGGTGGCATTATATACAACTGGGAACTCTGGTAGGCCTTGGTGCCCACTTCATAGGAAGGTGGAGTATCTTTTCTACTTCATCTTCCGGGGTTCAGTCCATCCTCTCCAAATTTTCCAGAGAACTGTATTGCTTTACCATGGGCAGTCTTTCCTATTTCTTTTCCTTCATTCAATCCAGGATCTGTTTCTCAAGGAAAGGGCTACAGAACACTAGCCTGGAAA
Source organism: Nyctereutes procyonoides (assembly GCF_905146905.1). Taxonomy (NCBI): domain Eukaryota; kingdom Metazoa; phylum Chordata; class Mammalia; order Carnivora; family Canidae; genus Nyctereutes; species Nyctereutes procyonoides. The sequence continues at coordinate 1,675,060 of NW_026575044.1, forward strand.
TTTTCCACCTGCGCAGGTGGATAGAGTCTAATTTAGGATTCAGGCATTTGCTAACAATTATTTAGTCCTGGTATAAAGGCCAGGCAAATTCTCAGTTGCCATCTGGCATAGATAGCTCCGCCATCTCTGAATAGCTAATTCTAAAATTAGCATTTCTAGGGCACCTGGATGACACAGATGGTTAAGCCATCTGACTCTTGATTTCAGCTCAGGTAATGATCTCAGGGTCATGAGATTCTTTCTCTCCCTCTCCCTCTGCCCCCCACCCCCCACAATAAAATAAAATGTACATTTCTAGCAGTATTTTACATGGCACTATTTATTGAGTGACTATCCATAGCCAAGTATTTTATTCATATTATTTCCTTTATTTTTACTTTCTTTAAAAAAAACCCCACAGTGTTACAATGTAGAAAGAATTCACATTTGACAGATACCATATTGTTTTACAGACGATGAATCTGAACTTCAGAGAGATTTAATACTTCACTGAAGATCACACAGCCAGTTTGTGGCATTAGCCAAAATGTTTGTTTGTTTTGCTGACCTTCATAACTACAATGAGCAGATTTTTCTTCTATTTCATGCTACTTCCCAGTAATCCAGCAAAGTGAAGACTGTCATCAATTATCTATTAGATAAAGAAAACCCAAAAGAATGTACTTTTGCTTCAATTTTCTGAATATTTCAAGGGAGGAAAATGACTCATTTCTGATCACTTCAGATAATTGCCTTAATTTTCCTGAGTTTTTGGTCAATGGGAATTATGGCTGGCCGACACTCACATCAGAGAAAGCATTTCATTTTCCCAAGTCAGGGGAGGCTCTCTTAATTAAGGGAAACATTCCACTTGGTGGAATCATAAAGACGCTCCCATGCTGATTACCTTTAGCTAGACTGACTGGAGGCATCTTTTTGTAAGATCAAGCGATAAAACTGAGCTTCTTAAAAAGGTATTGTTCATCTCTTCCTCTCTTCCTATCTACTAGAAGCAGAGATGAGTCCTTGCTGGTTTTGTGAAACTGCCCTCTGTATTCCAGTAACATTCCTCAGGGGATGACCTGTGGGTTTTTGAGCTCTGTTTTCTCTCCAAAATCAACATTGTTGAACAAGGAAAGGAACCTCTAACCATCAAAGGTCAAGGAAGCCAACATCCAGAGAGCGAGAAAATTCTATTTTGGAAGTTAGCCCCAAACCTTCTTCCGCAGTCCTCTTTCTGGACAATTCGTGTAAGCTTCTCATTGTCAGGTTTATCATTTATTCACCCTGGATGCTCTGCTTCCCCATAAACATTACCTTGCCCCCCTGTAACACTGGCAAACAAGGTGAAGTGGATGCAGCTGACTGTCCTGATTGCTACATCATAGATAGATGGCCCTTGTCTGTGGACAAGGCATAGTTGTACACACACAGACTCAGTGCCAGGGTGGCTGACTTGGTGTGGGAGGAGTCCAGAGGGCTCTTCTCTCTAGACGTTCTCATCATAAAAGAGATTGGTTTCCTACCTTTGTTCTAGCATTGTCCAGTTTTGACATGAAGGCTATAACTTCCCAGAACTAGGTAGGGAAGTTCCACATATTCTAGTAAAATTTTAAGATTTTTTTAAAGTAGGCTCCATGTCCAGTGTGGCGCACAAAATGGGCTTGAATTTGCTACTCTAATATCAAGACCTGAGGTCAGATCAAGAGTTGGACACTTAACCAACTAAGTCACACAGGCACCCTAGAATTTTAAGGTATTTTAAAGATTTGTGAATGGCATAGGTCAGAATCATTTCTTACTGAGAAAAATCTCCTACTGCCTTTAAAGATAAAAACCACTTATAATAATTGAGCCTCATTATTTTCCAGTGGAAGTATCCCCCTAAAGGAGTGCTCCTTACTCCTCTGTGATTTGACTATAGGTAGGCACTCAGCATGAAGAGGGACGTGGATAGGTTCATCAAACCTCTCACTTAGCTTCTCAAATTTGGCATTCAGTTTGGTACTAGGAGATATTGAGGCTTTTCCCATATGGTTTTCTGTCTTTACATTGTATGAGGTTGAAGCAGAAAGAACACTTCCTTTTTAGGATGCCAACTATTCTGAAATTCATGATTAGGACGCAAAAGTCATGATTTCAAGTGCTTCATTCATTTGTTAATTTAACAAATATCTGTGATCATTTACTAAAAGCCAGGCTGAATCAGGTGCTGGGGATGCAACAACAAATGAAATACTCTATGATGTCCAGAATTACCTGAATTTTTCAATAAGAATTTGAACACCAGCAATTAATTGACAGTAAGTAAAAGTAGGTTATAGCAAACATCATGTATTGGAAAATGACTCCAAATAGTGAATCAGTCCTTACATATCTCTCTTTTTTAGGATGACTCAGCAAAATAAAATTCCAGTTTATTACTGGACAAAATTGTTTCACATATACATCACACAGGCCAAAAAATAAGCAGCAAGTTCACAGATCAAAAAAGAGAGAAAAAGAAAGCTTTTATCTTTGGCCTTGCTAACCATTTTATACAAACCAACTATTGATAGTACAGCTAAGTATAAACATAAAAAAGTTACTGGAATGCTCAGAATGAGATTATTTTGTTGTTGTTTTTGCCTTTTTTATAAGTTTTATTTTTCTCCTTTGAGATTATAGCAAAAATGGTCACACCATAAGTAGAGTCAGAAGTAGGACAGGATACACACTGAAGGCTGGTTAGATCATCTGAGATCCTTAAAAATAGCTGACCTCTAATAATATGTATAGAAATATGAAAATAGCAATTTTCCTTTTTAAAGCACTTTCAACAAAAAAGTATGTCCTTGGGATTACTGGTCCTTCTGTCCTCCCTTGTTTCAAATCCATGCAGAAGTGGTGGACAGAAGAGCAATGAGGCAGAAGAAGAAGTTGGAGAGATTTGAGAGAGGGATTCAGCCATTGCTGAGTTTGGAAAGAGAAAGGGTCATAGGCCAGGAGATGTAGGCCCCAGACACTGAGAGGGACTCCTGGTTGGCAGCCAGCAACCACAAAAAAACTGGATTCTGACAACCATCTGAATGATCTTGGAAGTAGGTTCTTCCCAAGATCTCCCAAGAAGAGCCAAAATGGCTTACACTTTGATTTTGACAATGTGAAACCCAGAGTAAAGAAGCCATCCACCATATTTCTGACCTACAGAAACTATGATAAATTTGAGTTGTTTTTAGCCATCAAATTTGTAGTAATTTGTTACAGCAGTAGTAGGAAACTAACAAACCCATCTTGTCCCAACACTGCATACAGAAGCCAGATCATGTCATTCTCACCTGTAAACACCTGCCATTCTTTGTGGAGGGCTTTGTCTGGCCTCAGGAATCCAGACAATTCCTCTGAAAGTGCAGAAGAATTAACCACATCCTCCCCGCTCAGCTCTCAGCCAATGACAGATTGGAGTTGGTGGGTCCACCCCAATTCCTTCACCCTTCCTTGGGGCAAATCTTAGACATCTCCCAGAGCTGCCTGGTGGGCTGAGGCCTTGTTCCCACAGTGGTAACCTGCTTATTAGCACACCCTTTACCAGGTTCCTTGCTTTCCCTGTCATACTTCCTTACTCACCTACTATGCTTCCTGGGATCGTGTCCCAAATAAATGACTTTCATTCGCATCCTTGTCTTAGGGTCCACTTTAAAAGGATCCCAACATGACACTGAATTGACAGGGCCAGCCATGGGTATGGAAAGTGAAACATGCTGCTTTAACATTTTTTACATGCAAAAACTAAGGTATATTTCCTGCTGGGGTTTTTGTCTGAGCAGGCATGGAATGAACACAAAGGACACAGTCTTTAGAAGAACACAAACATGGATTTGAATCCCTATTGATCATTTAATAAGTCAAAAAAATCACAGCATGTTGTTTAACTTCTCTGGGTTCGTGTTTCATTCTCTGTGAAATGAAATGAATAATGTCTGCTTTTATTTTGTGAAATTTGTATGGAGTAATGTATGTAAAGCACTTGGTATCCAGTAGACACTTTATATATGATATAATTATTGATTATTACCTAAAGATGTCACAGCAAGGAAAAATAATGAACATTTGGACCTAAATTGGTGTCTTTTCCTATATTTATACATTATGTTATAATATATTATAGCAGCCAGGACTTCAGTCAAGCACCTTTGGTTCTCAGATGGGAAATCTGAGGCTTAAAGAGACAAAAAAAACCTTGCTCCAAGTTATGGAACTAACTAGTGTGAAACAGTAATCTCTTGTCATTCAAAGACTGACCAGACCCCAATTTTTCTGATGTGAAGCACTGAGAGCAAAGCTAAGAATAGTCCTTTAGGAAATCTCTGTGTTACAAAACAGGCAGCACTATGGCCAAGGAAAACAAGCAAAGGGATTTTTCTAAAATCTAGGGACATTTTCTTCAGTCGGTTAACCAGTGTCGGCAAACAGTCTGGCTACACTCAGGAAAAGCTCTGTCAATTCACCAGGCTGCCCGCACTTGTTTCTTCCGCTTTGGGAATTCACCGCAGTTGGCTCATTTTGAAGATATTCCCATTAGTTAGTTCTTAGATCCCAAAACAGAAAGAGGAAACTTTAAGATAAGGCGCTGCCAAATAGGAAGCAAGGAAACACATCAAATTTGTAAGTCTCACAATTGTTTAGGAAGTTCATAATGGGAAATTTGTGGAATTACAGAGTGCTTCTGAAGGAAGGGAGGAGAATACCTGAATATCTATATACTTACATCACTTCTTCAAGCAGTTGTTCTCTTTCTTTAGTTAAAATCCACTTACTTTCACATATAAGAACTCAGAGCATCCACTCATCCCACATATTACTTGTTTGGTCCCAGCACTGTTACAAATAGGGCCTCTGGCCATCCAGCAGAGAGGGTCAGGATTAGCTACAGTGACATTTTAGTAAAAATTCTGGTACCTATCACTAAGCACCAGCCATAGGGTCTTCTTAATATTCTCTCCTAAATTAGGGTGGCCCTGGGCCGTTACATCTCAAAGTGTGGTGGGGTTTGGGCATCTGTTTCAGAATTATCTGAGATGTTCATTGACAATGAAGATTCCTGGGCCCCACCCAGACCCACTGAGTCAGAGTCTCTGAGCTCTGGACCTGAAGACACACATTTTAAACAAGCTGCGCAGTGAGCCTTCTTCCTGTGAGAGAAGTGTCTGAACCCCACTGTCCCCTCTGAGCGTGGGAGCTCAGACTGAGGAAGAGCCTGGGGCTCTCACCTGACTCAGGTGTTCTAAGATAACTACAAATCCCAAATGAGTGAACATGCCTACCCGGGGCTCTCACCTGACTCAGGTGTTCTAAGATAGCTACAAATCCCAAATGAGTGAACATGCCTACCTATTTTGATAAATTCAAAAGGAACAAGACCAGCTTTCCATTGAATAGGCTTATGCTTTGATGAAGAAATGACATTTTAAAACATTATATTGTTTTTTTTAAATCATTATATTGTTAATTTCATTTCACAATCGGGGTGTATGAGAAATATCACATTTTTATTCTGTAAATAGAATTGTGTCCATATTGGGATTTCCTCTCCTTACCTTAAACTCTGCAGAAGTACATTAGGTGTTGGCAGAGTAGAATGTGATGAGGAAGCTATCAAGACTAAAACAAAAAAAGTGCCCAGCAATACTCCTCAGGGGAAAGGGAACCAATCAAGAGCCCTGAGAAGGCTACAGCCCATGCCTTGCAGTTTCCCTCCAGCAGTGAGGAACCAAAGCCAAATTCATGCCTTGAAAGTTGGTCTTGCCCCATGTGGTTATGGCTGGTGCTACCATCCATTAAACCCAACAGTCTCCTGTACATACCTTTTATTTGTCCCTAGCTGTTGGAAGTATATAGGATGGCTTTGGATAAAATTGGAACATTTGTCTTGGCAACCCCCATATCCTTTTCTTGGCCGTCTCTCACTCCCTAAGGGATACCTCTTCACCATAAAGGTGAGAATGAGTCTGGGCAATGAAGGGAAGGTCGGTAAAGTTCTTGATGCCCATTAAAGGCTGGCAAGAAGAGGACAAATGACTTCCAGGAAAAGGGATGAAGAAGCTAGGATGTGTGGCGCCTCACAGATGAAATAGTTTTGGTGCTGGAGCTTGGACTGAGCTCAGGTTTGCATTGTCTTTCCTCTTCCCTTAGTCTCCCCAGTGTGCAGGCTGTAAAGGAATCCATACGAAGCCAGAGTTTAAACTAAGCAGTAGAGGGACTGCAGCGTACATCTTCAGAACCTGGGAGATTCTATGGGGCTTTCAGGCACTTCTAGTCAGTGTATTACTCAGGGAACATAGGTTTATTTGGGGAGGGGGAGATTATGCTCAAAATCCCCAGCTATTCAGCTCTTGCTCAATTGTTCAACTCATCCTCCATCTCCAGCAAGTGGGTGCCCTCATCAGATCTTGACAGTTGCTGTCTCTCCCCCTCCTGCCTCTCACTGTGCTGAGGTGTCTCCATGAGAGGGAGACTAAGTCTGCTCATGGCCTCTGCAGCAACCCTGGAGCCTGAAGAAAGCCTCTAGGTCCCAGTACCCGGGTACCTGATTTGCTGACCCAATCTCAGGGGAATATTTTGGGAGAATGCAGGATAACTTTAAGGGTGAGTGGGTTTGGAATATCATAAGTCTGATAATAAAGTACCTTTCCTCTCAAATTTACTCCACTTCTTATCTCTCTTATATCTCCTTCTGGTATTGGATTATCTCCCCGAAGTTCTCTCAACGTAAATTTAGCCAAAGAGAGAATTTTCCTTTGCAATTAGGATCTTCTGGAAGGTACTTATAGGGGTCAACAACTTTCCCTATGGAAATTTAAATGATCTGCATTTACTGTGTCTATCATTTAAATTAGACAAGATGCAGAGAAGGGGATATGCTATCACCCCAAATAAATGTCAATATGAAGAGTAGAATAAGTGATATTATATAGATCCCCTTCACCTGCATTTGGACATAGGATCCTTTAAACTGTGTTATTTTTACTATAAAAGTAATAGAGAGCCATTGCCAAAATTGGAAAATGCTGAAAATACTCATGAAGAATTTATTCATGAAGAAACTTACCCCAAGTCTTGCCACCCAAAGTTAGCCACTGTTAACATTTGGGTACAGTTTTGTTATTCTTTACACATACATAATTTAAAACTCTTAAATAAAATTTGAGTCAATTTAATTATGAACACATATAGTTTTCATCTTTTTTTTTTCACTGAACAAATCATGAATAAATGTTTTCCAGACATGGACAACTAAATGTTTCCCATTTTTGTTGTTTTTAAGAAACAAGGAATTATTTCAAATATTTACCTGGGAGATATTATTTCTAGTAATTTAGCTATCATTATGCACAAGATCTGAGGATATACCTTGTGACTCATTCCTATGTGTGACACTGTACGTTAAAATGGGTTGAATTGGTAGATGAGAGAGAGAGAGAAAAAAGATTGGTGGCCCACAGCTGACAGCTACAGGTGAGAAAATTAAGAATGGTAGTCCACAGATAATAAAACTAAGTCTGAGTTTTGCTTCTTTTCATGGAATTCTGGTTACCACCACAATTACAGGAGAGATGCTGCTAATAAGCAAAGTTTTTAAACTTTTTAAAGACATCAATTTTATGTTATTAAAATTTAAGACCCAAACGTATGCCATATTAATAGGATTAATGTAAAATAAAAGGGCATGTGAGCAAAGAAGAATTAGCTTGGAGGCTTAGAGTTTCTGACATCACTGTAATTTTTTGGAGTTATGGATATTCCCGGGAAACTTTTTGGATGCTGCTGGGGAATTCCTCTTCACTGGGCTTGGACATATCCTCCTATTACTCACAGGAAGCGAGCTTCCCTATAAAGGGGCTCCAACAGGAGCAATGCTCTGCTGTTCTTGGCTGACTTCACATCAGACCTGTGAACTGGTACGAGACAGAAGCAGCAGTGACACAATCAAGAATCAAATCGGCATCAAAACCACCGCTTCACAGAATAGTAAGTGCAAAGAGTCTTTATGTGGGTGGCCATGAAACAAGATTATCCATATGAATAGAGATGCAGAAAGCCTTTTGACAAAAGACTTGTTCAGGTTCTTGTATTCAGACTCATTAAACTCTGGCTTTTCTCTTTCATCTACATGATGAAAATTTTAATTTTGTATGTGTGCAATCCAGTCAACTTCTTTGAAACAAAGATGATGGCACTGTTATCCTTTACCTAAAGTCTTATGATACTACTAAAAACATCATTGTAGAATGATCTCAGTAACCGGCTACCTAAAATTTCTTTCTATAATGAATTTTGTACTCCCTCTCTCCACAGAAAGTCATTTTAAGACTAATTTTTTGATGAAAAGAACTCTAGAAGTCATGATCACTTCACAGCTTCTCCCTGCTCTTACTCTTGGTAAGTCAGTGTCATTTGTTAGACCAGAGTTTCTCATCCTTGACACTACTGGTATTTCAGACAGAATATTTGCTCCTCACAGGGAGCTGGTGCATTGTAGGATGTTTAGCAGCATCTCTGGCCTCTCTACACAATGTGTTCCAGCCTGGGCCAGGGGCAATTGACCTCTTTGTGTCTCAGCTTCCTAATGTATAAAGTGTTGATCATAGATAGCCTATTTCCCAGAGGCATTGTGAGGAGCCAGCATCACAGAAAGGGCATCAGACGGTGCTTAATGGTGTGTATTAAGTGCTCAAAAAGCTTAGTTACTCTGATTATTATTCTACCGTAGTGGACATACTGATAGATTATGGTGGATGAGCGCAGGAGGCTCAGTCATAGGCGTAGTTTATGGTAGTTTCTCATCTGTACCCCTTCTTACTTTGGAAAAGGTGAAAAAAATTTGAGACATTCCAAAGGCCACTGTATGATGACAATAAGATTGTAAAAAGCCCAGTTAATAGCACATAGCAGTGCTAACCTTCCCATGCCTTTCATCCTTTCCCCTTTAGTGCTTCTCCTATTTAAAGAGGGTGGAGCCTGGTCATACAATGCCTCCACAGAAGCCATGACTTTTGACGAGGCTAGTACTTACTGTCAGCAAAGGTACACACATCTTGTCGCGATTCAAAACCAGGAAGAGATTAAATACCTGAACTCCATGTTCAACTATACACCAACTTACTACTGGATTGGAATCAGGAAGGTCAACAAGAAGTGGACCTGGATAGGGACCCAGAAGCTACTGACCGAAGAAGCCAAGAACTGGGCTCCTGGTGAACCAAACAATAAGCAAAACAATGAAGACTGTGTGGAGATCTACATCAAGAGGGACAAGGACTCGGGGAAGTGGAATGACGAGAGATGTGACAAAAAGAAGCTTGCCTTATGTTACACAGGTATGGGCTGCTGTGGGAGAGAGGTTCAGGCTGTGGGCATCTTGACAAGTTGTTGACAGCATGAAAAATCTGGTCTCTACTATGGTAATATTCTGTTCTAAAAAATACAATTTTAAAGCATTCTATTTGGTACATTATATCTTTTTGCTTCTTTGTGTGAATGTAGGCAAGCATGTAGGCAAGAAAGCATATGTGTACACATATGCATATATGTACGTCAATACATATATAGTATTATATATATATTGTATATGTATGTGTATAGTGTATACACATACAACACACTTTACTCATTTATGTGTAGAAGGAGAACTATCTATCAAATTTATGATAAAGGGAATTTTCTATTCTTGATGCCAGTGACAGCTATACCCCTGACATCTCTACATTAACATCAAGGTTTAAGATAGCTGAGCCCTGGCGTTATGTGAAGCATTTCAGTTAAAATCTCTGGCAGTCCCTATAATTAGTGACACCTCTGTCACACACTGCTGATCCTAAGTCCAAGGGAAAGCATAACAAGCACAATGATGATCCTCCTCATCATGGATTGTGTTTTCTGCAGCTGCCTGTACCCCTACATCCTGCAGCGGCCATGGTGAATGTGTGGAGACTGTCAACAACTATACATGCAAGTGCCACCCTGGCTTCAGAGGTCTCAGGTGTGAGCAAGGTAAGTCCTCGTTTCACCCATTCCTTCACTTGAGTTGATAGCACCATCCTGTGTCCTAGATGACTTTGGTATCAGGTGTGCATGTCTTCCCTTCCCTGGGACATGTAGTGTCACGTGGTGCGTAAGAGCCAAGGCCATCATGTCTTGGCTTCAAAACCACTATTACTTACAGCACCTGGACTGGGTAGTTAAACTCCCTGAGTGCCAGCTGTCTCACTGTAAAATGAGGGTGGTAATAATAGTATGAACCCCAATAGTTAGGTCTATGTGAATGAATGCATAGTGCCTGGCACATAGGAGGCATTTGATAAATTGTAGTTACAGTTTCCAGGACTTTCTTATTTTATGCTGGGTGATAGAGAGCAGATCTGATGTGGTTTCTCCTTTCAGTTGTGACCTGTCAAGCTCAGGAGGCCCCTGAGCACGGAAGCCTGGTTTGCACTCACCCTCTGGGGACCTTCAGCTACAATTCTTCCTGCTTTGTCAGCTGTGACAAGGGTTACCTCCCAAGCAGCACAGAAGCCACACAGTGCACTTCCACAGGGGAATGGAGCGCTTCTCCTCCAGCCTGCAATGGTAAACCTCTCTCCAAATGCACACACAACATTCTCTAACTCATCCCTGTTGCCTTGGTTTTTGATCCAACTTACAGCATTTTCAAAACTCCAGGGAAAGTTCTTTTTGTTATTGTTTTTAATAAGACTTCTTCTCCCAGCCAGCTTGTGTGGCCTATAGGGCACCTGCTTGGGTTGAGAGAGGTTTTTATTCCATGTTTGAGATGGGTGCTTCTGAGGCTCTGGTGGTGTGTAAGGGAGTGCCTATAGCAGTGGCACCACACTTTGAGAAATCTTCATGACTTCTCTCCCCCTGCCCGGCCTCTCTCAATGCAGTACATAAATTGAAGACCATGGTAGTCAAGCAGTCCTGACAGTGTTTTTTTTTTTTCCCCTCAGGCTTATCTTTCTAAGCTGGAGATGGAAACTTTTTGTCTCCAGGTCCTGCTGGGCTGACATAAATGAATGTGTTGTGTATGTCAGTATTCTTGCTGTCACCATTAGTCATAAATCCTGATCTAGAATCTGTTTATTTTTCTTTGTTTTTGCCTTACTTAAAATAGATCAGAGACATGATGAGGTATGTTAACACAGGCCAGAGACCACTCAGCATAGTCAAAGTATAAATCAATCAGGGAAGAGGAAGGTATTAGGAAAAAGCATAAAAGCTTTATTGTGTCTGTGCATGCTTCCAAGAATTAACCTAGGACTTTGGGATCTGCTGTTCGAAGGCTGCTTCCTTGCCCTGTTATAAACTTCAACTCAATAGGAAGTGAACGTATCATTCTTCTGTAAAATTCATGATGCTTTCTCAATCCCCAGTGGTTGAGTGCAGTGCTTTGACAAATCCTGCCAATGGAGTCATGGACTGTCTCCAAAACTCTGGAAACTTCCCATGGAACACGACATGTACCTTTGAGTGTGAAGAAGGATTTGAACTAATGGGACCCAAGCGCCTCCAGTGTACCTCATCCGGGAACTGGGACAACAGGAAGCCAACATGTAAAGGTAGAATGGCTCCACAGCAAGATTTACCGTAAACATTCTTTTTCTCAACTTGTACTTTAAATGGTCAGACTTGCTAATGTCCATGATTACCTATGTTACAGCTGTGACATGTGGTGCCATCGGCCATCCTCAGAATGGGTCTGTGAGCTGTAGCCATTCCCCTGCTGGTGAGTTCACCGTCAGATCCTCCTGCAATTTCACCTGCAAGGAAGGCTTCCTGATGCAAGGGCCAGCCCAAATTGAATGTACTGCACAAGGACAATGGAGTCAGCAAGTCCCAGTTTGTAAAGGTAAGCCCAAGAGCTCCTCCTTTACACATCCCCTTCCTGAAAGGGCAGCGATCTTCAAACATGGGCAGTTAAAATGAAACTAGATGCCTACTTTGACTAGAGTAATCAGATGTGATGGGCAACATTCATCTTCTATTTTGAGTTTCATACAAAAGAACCAAAGCTTACCTGGGGAAGGGATTGTATGTACTGAGAGTGCATGCTTTGCAGGCTTCTTGACTGTGCCGAGCAAATAGAGCTTTGTAGACATTGCTATGGAGTGGGCAGAGAGCTTAATCTAAGGGGAAATCACATGAGAAGATTTAAAGTGGGATTGTGAGAACATGACTTGATTTTAAAACTCTTAATACTTTTCTTCTGAAACTGCTCATAATTAGCAGTGATGAGAATGCACCAAGTGTGGTGTCATACATAAAGACACCCTTAATACATGCCTAAGTGCTAAAACTTAATTTATTTTAAAGCAAGAGCAGTGATGCTGAAAGCAAGCTATCACAAACTGGTATTCTTACAGCCAGATATTGTACACAATCATTTCTAGTGGTAAGAAGCCACAAGACCAAAGCCAAACTGCAAAGCAGACACATTTTATGTGCTGCCTCCTTACCTTCCTTTTATTTTGGCATCATCCATTAGCAGCCAGGACCCATAAGTTGGTCTCTGACTATGTAAAATCTTTCTCTTGACTGTAACTTCTTTCGAATGTCAGAACAGTGCTCAGGATCCACTGGTTCTCTTAAAGGCTGTCCTTTACCGAGGGCCATTATCAATGAAGGGGCTGGCATTCAAAGAAAACAGTCATCTTCCCAGTTGTCCAGGGATTAATGAAGAGCCTTGGTATCTCTGAGCATTGCTTTGTCCAAAATGAATGGATTCGTTCATCAAATTCCAAGGACTCGCCAGTTCCACTGCAATCTTTTCTGACCATCATTTTGATGTCTCAGCTTCTCAGTGCAAGGCCTTGTCCAGCCCAGAGAGAGGCTACATGAACTGTCTTCCTGGTGCTTCTGGAAGTTTCCAAAGTGGGTCCAGCTGTGAGTTCTTCTGTGAGCAGGGATTTGTGTTGAAGGGATCCAAAACACTCCAGTGTGGCCTCACAGGCAAATGGGACAGTGAAGAGCCCACATGTGAAGGTACAGTTTTTGCTTTAATATTAAGATAAAAACTATTGAAGAGCTCAGGATTTGATTATGTGAGACACCTGTTGCTGCCTGCTACAGACTTTTAATGTGCTCACTCATGTCTTTCAGCTGTGAAATGTGATGCTGTCCAGCAGCCCCAGGACGGCTTGGTGAGGTGTGCCCATTCCTCTACTGGAGAGTTCACCTACAAGTCCTCCTGTGCCTTCAGCTGTGAGGAAGGCTTTGAATTACATGGGTCAGCTCAGCTTGAGTGCACATCTCAGGGACGGTGGTCACAGGAGGTCCCCTCTTGCCAAGGTAGGACTGAATTTAGACTTTAAGGAGTTAGGTCAAATACTTTGTATGTATCTGAAGCAGTATTGTCCCACGGGGCTTGATCCTAATTCCCTACATGCTGAAAACTAAGTGCTTATATGTTATGTTTACTGATGACTTTTCAGTCAGTTTTAGCCATTTTCCCAGGAGATTTTTGTTAACATCTAATTATGTGCTCATCATTTGCAGTGGTGCAATGTTCAAGTCTGGCAGTTTCCGGAAAGATGAACATAAGCTGCAGTGGGGAGCCTGTGTTTGGTGCTGTGTGTGCGTTTGCATGTCCTGAAGGATGGACACTCAATGGCTCTGCAGCTCTGATGTGTGACGCCACGGGACACTGGTCTGGGATGCTGCCTACCTGTGAAGGTGAAGCCCTGATTGGCACTGGTTGTCTGGGGGACTGGAAGGAAGAAGGGGAAAGCAATGAACCATTCATTAAACCAGAAAGGTTCCCAAGGTTAATAAGCTGGAGAATATTTAATTTTGTGATGATAGAGAGGAAACAGAAGAGGTGGCAAGTGACAAGGGGTACGGGTAACAGAATGGGTAACATTCTGACAAGTGGAAAAAGGGGAGATACCGGTCAAAGAAGGGAAAAGGAAACCAAGTAAGGGAGAGAGCACACATGCGGTATTGACCGAGGAGCAGTGGGTTCTGGCAGATAAGAGCTCTCATGGCAGTGGCGGGATACCGTCTGGCACGGGTGGTTTGGGCTGACCTCAGAGGCCGTTAGTACCTACCATGCCTCCTCCTTATGTATTGAAGTTGATGGCTAATCAATGTGCAAAGGAAAGGGCAAATGGCCAGAACAGAAAGACTTTAAATTCAGTTCCTTCTCATGACAATTCTTCCTCCACTGTTTGCCTAGCTCCCACGGAGTCCAGCATTCCCTTGGCAGTTGGACTCACTGCTGGGGGGACCTCCCTCCTGACAGTAGCCTCATTTCTCCTCTGGCTCCTGAAACGCCTGCGGAAGAGAGGTAAGGGAACTTGTGAGCGTATCCCACCCAAAATGTTTTTGAAAAATGTCTTTTCCCCCCTCACTGATGAATCCTGTTTTCTCTTGCACATTTAAACAGTAATTAGACTCGAGTTGCTAGATAAACACCAATAAACTGCCATTAATTGAGCCATGGTCTTAGAGAAAGGGTTTATAGTACAACTCAAAGTGGGAAGAGTTTTAGGAAAAATAAAAGTTAACAGTGGACAACTCTAAGGGATGCTGTTCACCGGAATTCTGTGGTTCCCCTGGGAGCTGTGCAGTCAGACTTATGTAGTTAGTGCTCCCAGGAAATGGCTAAACATTTCCAAAATATTTATTTGGAATACAGGCGTAAATGTGGGGTATCTCCTGGGGACTTATGCAAACATATCTAGCCACACTTATGATCTGTTTGGTTTACAGAATATTTATTATTTTTTGAGTTAAATTCTGATATTTATAAAATGGGAAATCGCACATAAAATCTAGACTTCTCATGAAAAACTGGCAGATGAACTTGACAAGCTAAGGCTACAGCTATCCGCTGAGCCCTTAGGATGAGCGCGTGCTTTGCATGTCACCAAGATGTGTTTGCGCTCTGATTATTACAGGGTCCCCAAAGGAATGGTGTTCCCTGGTGAATAGAGCCATATTGTTTCTGAATTTGATATGTCCTTAAAAGTCTTTTAGTCCAAATTAATAGTTTTCTTTTTCTTGCAGCAAAGAAATTTGTTCCTGCCAGGTGAGTTGTATTCTTGTCTGAAGCATGCCATTGACTATTCTGTACATTTTTTATCTGTTTGTGTTGGAAAACAGTGTTTGACTTAGTGTTCTCATGTATTCCACAGCAGTTGCCAGAGCCTTCAATCAGACGGATCCTATCACATGCCTTTGTAGTTATTTTAAGTCCAAAGGAATGAGGTAAGACTTGAAATCACATATGATTTTGAGAGAACGTATCTGTTCTTCATGTTCTGTTGCTCCTTGAATTCTCCAAACCTGCCTATTTTCTGAGGCAGAGTATTACCATTTTCACAGTGTTTTACGGAAAGCTGTTTCATTTCTTTGTAGAAGGAGGGGAAAGCAGCAAGGATCTGGCCTTTACATAGTGATTTCCCTTGTGAAAGTTAATAAGAATAATGATAGCTAACACTTACGTGATATTTACTATTTTCTACCTACTGCCCTAAGATAGGAATTGTGTGAGATAGGGACTGTTGCTATATTTATTATCATATAGATGAAGAATATGAGGCACAGACAAGTTACATAACTTGCCTGAAATTTCAAAGCTAGTGAGCCAGAGTTCAAACCCAGGTAGTCTAGATCTAGAACTGTGTTTTTGGCCACTCTGCTCAGCTTTGTGAGAGTTTGGAAGAATCAAGTCCTCCCTGAATAGATTTTGTAAACTAAGAGACTTTATATTTTTAAGCAGTTTTAGATTTACAGAAAAAGAGAGCAAAAACTAGAATTCCAACATACCCCCTGATGCTCCAATTTCTTCTGTTATTAACAACTCAAGCTAGTGTGGCATTTTGTTACAACGGATGGGCCAATATTGATACATTATTATTAACTAAAGTCCACAGTTTACATTAGAATTCCTTCTTGGTTTTGTTTTTTTTTTTAATTTTTATTTATTTATGATAGTCACAGAGAAAGAGAGAGGCAGAGACACAGGCAGAGGGAGAAGCAGGCTCCATGCACCGGAAGCCCGATGTGGGATTCGATCCCGGGTCTCCAGGATCGCGCCCTGGGCCAAAGGCAGGCGCCAAACCGCTGCGCCACCCAGGGATCCCTCCTTCTTGGTTTTGTATATTCCATGGGTTTTGACAAGTGTATAATGCCGTGTTATCCACTGTTATGATATCATACAGAATAGATTAGTTGCCCTAACAGAATAGGAGTTTGCTCTTCAAATTTGGACTCCCCAGTGACAGTGAACACAGTGGTTTGTGCGAGAAGGTGAATTTTGTTGTTGCTATTAATGTAGAATATTAAGTGTCCTGATGGCATGCACTCTTCCTTTGCAGGAACACCGGTACCTCCAGGGAACTAGAGCAATACTCTGATGATGGTAGAGACAGAGAGCACTCCTCTGGTTCCTGGCACTTCTCACCTCCCACAACCTGCCACCTTTACAGCTGAGAGCATGGCCCCATGAGGACTTCAACGTTCCAAACTCCAGTGGGTGAGGCCAGCCTGCCACCAGCAAGACTCGGCTTTCTCTTTCCTCTTCTCAGCATCTGGAAAATGTTGGCTGATGGAGGGAAAACATGTTCTCTTCCAGGCAAAAGTGAAGAGACTCAGGTTCTGGAATCTCCGAATCCCTGTTCTAACTCTCTTCCCTGCTCACTGTGAGATCTCAGCAGAGAAACAGTATTTTGTGATATTATTTCTTTCTTTTGCTCCTCACGGTGTCTCAACTACTGATTACATGGTTGCTGTCACTGGGATGAATAATTGTCAAGGAGTTTAGGGGAAACAACTTGGTCAAAGATACTCTATCACCAACATGCAAAAAAATATTTTAAATGCCCACAGGCGAGTACATGGGGGAAATCCTGCTTAATACTCTGTGCAAGGATTGCTAAACACAGTCCTAATCCCTTTTACCCTTGTGGGATTCAGTGCATTTTAAAGTGTTCTTAGAGATTTTAAAGTGTTCTTTTATTTGCATTGGCTAAAGTACAATTTTCCCTAATTCTTAATTCAGTGTAAGTGTTTAGAGACTTTAAAATATATGCATGTTAGGGCTAGGATAGGGTAAAAGTTACTTATCATGGATCTTTGTTTATGAAGGGACTCTAATGTTATATCTGTAGTAAATTCATTTTTAAAAGGGGCAAATGCTGTCCCCAGTATTACGTGAATCAGTGGAAAGTTGTGAATGTTTTTACTATAGTTGCTTTTAAAAACATGAATGGTAAAAAAATAAAAATAAAAATAAAAATAAAAATAAAAAAATAAAAACAATAAAAACATGAATAGTGGAGCACCTGGGTGGCTCAGTCAGTTAAGTATCTGACTCTTGACCTCAGCTCAGGTCTTAGTCTCAGGGTCATGAGTTCAAGCTCTTCATTGGGCTCCATGCTGGATGTGGAGCCTACTTTTAAAAAAAAATAAAAATATGAGTAGTATCAGGAGAGTAGAACCTGCATGGCATATATTTGTACACTGTCAGCTATTTTTTCAGAGGTATGTGGTTTTCCATGATGAAAAACTTCCGTGAGGCCATTTATGTATTATGTAAACATAAATGCAAACCAGTTAAGGTACACTTTTATGAATATCTTTGTTGAAAAAAACATATAGAAATATGGATGTGCTTTGCATTCTTACAAAGATGCTTGTCAGGTGCAATGTGTCAACATATAATTCTTGAATATTACATAAAATTTTAAATTCATGGTAGGAACTCACTGTGTAAAGGATTTGCCCAGTGGATTCTTTTAAAAAGTGAAGACTTTTAATATTTATTCCCTAATTGAGTTATTTTGTTTATTAGGATGTTCATGAAGAAAGGAAAGTCTGTATGAGTGTTTATATTTATGTATAAAGGAGTTTAAAATTCCTAAGGAATCTCCAAGATTCGATTGATCATTGACAGTGAGAAATTCTTGGCCCGTCCATCACCAGAACTTCTTGCTCCATCTTGCAAATGATGTGAGAATCAAAACTCTCCCACACTTTCACTAATTTAGCATGTATTGAAAAATAAAAGTTTCAGATTAAGTGCAGGCTGCATGTTGGCAAAGGCAAAGCCAAAAGTAAACAGGGAAGAGGCTCAGGGTCAGAACGTCAGAGATTTTGACAGGGCAAAAGAACTCTGGGAAATAAAGCTACCTATGGAATAGGTACCTATGGAATACCTACGTATCATTTTCTCTGAAATTGCTCAAATATTGTAAATATGAATATTTGTATATACTGCAATGGAAATATTGTCTGGAATGTAAGTGTGGTCTGTGTTTGGGTTTGATAAAGTATTTTAAATTATGATTTTAAAATATTTTATAGCTTTTAAAGTATGTATTTATTTAGGCTTATGCCATACCTATTTTGTATTTGACATGGCAGTACTAAGTTTGATAATAAAAATGTTTGTATTTAGATCTGGGTGTAGGTCCTTTCTTAAAAGTTCTATTTTATTTGGATAAAATTCACGTACCATAAAACTCACCCTTTTAAGTGTACAGTCCAGTAGTTTGGGTATATTCTTTTGGGGGGGGGTATATCCTTAAGATGGTGCAACCAACACCACAACAGAGCTTTGGATATGATAAAGGGGATTTTATTTGTCTTCGTAATGTCCCAATGGTGCCAAATCCTTTCTATTAATAGCTCTTTTAATAATCCTTAACCAGCTGTATTCCATTCACACTGACAGCCTCAGAACAGACCCTTACCACCATCCCTGGATTACATGATAAAATCCCCAAAACTCATTTGTCTCCAGGGTCTCCGTTTGCTGTTGGGAGGGACTGTGTGGTTCCAAGTCATTGCCACAGGCCACAAGTCACACAAAATCTAGTCTTGCCTATCTACACTCCTCATTTCACACCATCCCCCTTTAGGCGTTACACTCTATCCACAACGGAGAGCTGTGTCTGCCCACTTGGAGCTTTTGAACACGTTGGCTTCTTTCACCTGGAGTTATCTACCCTCCCCATCTAGGAGATCCCCACTTTTTGCTTGTTTGACTCCTACTCAGGTTTCAGGTTCTCTGCTCAAATGTCCCTTCATGACAATTGACTGCTTAGACTAGGTCATCTCTTTAATGCTCTTACAGCACATAGTTTTCTTTCTTCCTTTAATTCTAATTAACTAATTATTTGTGTAATTGCTTAATGTCTGTATTTTCTACTAGATTCTAAGTTCCTTAAGGGTAGGAACAAATGACCTTGTTCATTGCTGTGTTTCTAGAATGTAGCATATTCCCAATATGCTGTAGATACTTAACAAATATTTTTTGAATGTATGAATGAATAAGTGGACAAACAAATGCAGATGGGCTCACGATAAGGAGCAGGACCATTTTTCTCAAATGGAATGAATTGTCTCAGAAGGCAAGTTTTAAAATCCAATTATGGAGACAAGATATGTTTGGCAACAGTACAGAACAGAAAAAAAGAAGGAATAAAGGAACTAGTTAATGGCCTGGATGTTCAATGAGGTAAGATTGACAAGTGTTCCAGTGAGATACTTGAACACTAGATCTACAAGAATAGGCAGCAGTAATTAAAGAGTGAGATGCTGTAGTATGTGATTTTAGAGCTGATATAGTTTTGGGTGATGTCAAAGTTGAGGCTATGTCCAACTATGTCCAACCAAACTACTAAGGTAGTTTAAGCTGAGTGAAGGAGATTGGAGAACTGGGCATCCAGGCTGTGGGGTTCCTGGTTGTTGGGTGAGACTATGCATTCCTTCTACCCATGATAAACTCATGTTGGAAACTGCAGTGAACACAGCCTTGGTTGGCAGCAATGAACAAGTAAGTCTTGCAGTCATCTGTGATGGGGGATAGGCACAAGGGAAGGCCATGGTCCTTTTTATGGACCTAAGGCTTCTTCTGTCAATGGTACTCCGTGACCCTTTGTTCGACCATCTCACGGTGGGCAAATAGTCCTCCAGAATTGGCTTCAGTCTCTCCAGGGTTTTGTGATGGTTTATAATGCTCATCTAAACATTCTAGTTCTGTCCTTTGGGGATCACAGAATACCCGAAAAACCACTCTTCTGACCACCATTCAAGTGGCTGCTAATATGTCCTATGACCTTGCTTACCCAAAATCTTCTCTTTAGATTGAATGTGCACTATTTTTAAAATTATTATTATTGAAGTTCATATAACATAAAAGCAACCATTGTAAAGTGTGTGATTCAGAGTGGTACATTTCATAGTGCTGTGCAATCACCACCTTTATCTAGTTAAACATATTCTCAACAAAAGAAAACCCTATACCCATGAAGTCAGTCAGTTCCCATTCCTCTCTCTTCCTAGCCCCTGGAAACCACCAGTTTGCTTTCTATTTCTATGGATTTGTCTATTCTAGATATTTCATAAAATGAGGTTGCACAATATCTGGCCTTTTGTGTCTGACTTCTTTCACCAAGTGTAATGCATTCAAAGTACATCCACGTTATACCATGTATCAATACTTCACTCCTTTTCATGGTTGAATCATATTCCATAGTATAGATGAATGTGTACTAACTTTAAGCCAAAATTTTCACTGAATGCTCAAGAAAAATGTTTTTAATAAATACAAAATCCATCCATATGACTCAAAAACATCCATACAAAAATGCTTTGATAAAAGCCAAAAAACGTCATTGATGAACTCAGTGAGAGGAACTTAGTGAGGAGCTAAGTTGATGTGGTCTGAGTCCTGTAAAATCTAACTTGATATAAAATGTATAGAAAAGTGAATAAATTATGTGTATATCTGACGATGTCACTGAATAACTCCTTTCCGCCCCCACACCCCCCAAAACCCCAAATTTGGTTGGACCTGAGGTCTCGCTTTCCTTCGACAAGGGCCTGAAATTTCGGTGTATCATGTAGCCATGGTACAAGTCTGGAGTCTGGAGGTAGTTTTGGCTGGGTACCAGACAACCTAAACCAGCTTGCTTTTTTTTTTTTCCCCTTCAAAATAAGTTTAATACAAAGGATGTAAAAATCTCTAAATCAAAAAAGTGGTTCGTCTGACCTACTGGATGTCGGGAGAGAACATCACAGAATGAAAGTGAGGACAACAGCTTGACTTCAGATGGAACTGGACTATTTGAAATGGCATTTCCAGGAAAAATAGGCACTGATCTCTCGAAGGAAATTCACTCCTTACTGAAGCTATTTCTTGAGCCAATACGGCTGGTTAACATTTTCACCAGTGCGGAGGCCCCATTCACCCGACGCGGAGGACGACCTCCCCGACTTCATATCAGGGTCGGGTCTGTGTCTTCCCACACTGCAAATGTCTGGTATCATAGAAGGTACCCTGCTGCTTACCCACTTAAACTACTCTTCGAGTTGATTGGAAAAACTTTGCTTAAAAAACCAAGGGTAAGAAAAGGCATCGCGTTATCTCATCCAGGCTGCCCGCCCCAGCCCCCCAACTAGAGGCATGCGGGGTGGGGGGATGGGTGGGGGCACCGGCTGTCCTCCCGGGGGAGGGGGGGCGGACAGCCGGAGGGGGGTAGCTGGCGGGTGGCAGGCCCAGGCCTGGGGGAGGGGGAGGGGCACTGCTTGGGTGGGGGGGATGTTGGGGTTGTAGGTGGGGGGAGTGGGTGGCATGGCAGGAGGGGGGAAGGAGGCTGGTGGAGGGGGCACTAGGGGAGGGGGCGGGTTAGGGGTAGACGTGTGGGTGGCAGGGCAGGTGCGCTGGCGGGCCATAGGCTGGGGGCCGGGTGCCATACGAGGGGCCCTCGTTCTTCACCATGGACCGCAGGCTCTGGTGGCCCCCTCCCGACATGTAGGAGCTGGTGGTAGACGTCGCGGTCACGCAGCTGGAGGGCGGTGGGGGCGGCAGGTGCCCGGAGCCGGTGGGCTGGAGGAGGAATCTGGACTTTGGGGAGCTCACTGGCATCCACAGGGCCCGGGGGCTCCGCCTCGCCTAAGGGGGCCCAGAGGGGACGCTTCGGGTCTGCAGGGGGTGCGCCGGAGGCAGTGGAGGGTGAGCGGTCTCAATTTGGGGGATTTAGGTGGCGGTGTTTCTGCTGCTTTGCTCTCTTCCTTGGGAGAAACAACCATGGTGGCTTCGCTGGCGGGCGGGGAGGACTGGGCTGCGGGGAGGACTGGGTGCGGGGAGGATTGGGCTGAGGGGAGGAGTGGGTGCAGGGAGGATTGGGTGCGGGGAGGACTGGGCTGCAGAGAGGACTGGGTGCGGGGAGGACTGGGTGCGGGGAGGATTGGGCTGAGGGGAGGAGTGGGTGCGGGGAGGACTGGGCTGCGGGGAGGACTGGGTGCGGGGAGGACTGGGTGCGGGCCGGCTTGTCGGGCTGTGGGCCCTGCTGCGGCGGGGGCTGTGTGAGCGGGCGGCTGCGAGGCCTTCTGCGCTGGCTGGGGCGGTGGCACCTGTGGCTCTTGCGGTGTAGACTGGGGAGGTGGGGGCTGCTGCAGCTGGTGGGGTGTGTGATGAGGCATCTGTTGTTTTCCTTGTGGGTAAAGATCCAGGATTGGGTGGCAGATGTCTTCCAGAACGTCCACAGGGACATCCTGCACAAACTGCTCCCACCATCTCCTATATATGGGTTTGGAGGTTCCATTCTCCTATTTCAAATTTGCACAAACGTCCTGTGAGATACATCACTGCCACTGCTATGATCTCTGGCTCCCACTAGTGACAAGGTTGTGCAGAGACTGTCATTTACAAACGTCCATGTCATTTGAACCAACTTTTGAATTTTGTTTTTATCGCCTTTGAGTTGTTTGGCTGCTTGAGGAGAAACTTGTATGGATGTTCCACCTGTAAATCAAACTTCATGGTCTGGAGTAGGATTCTGTCTAGAACCATCACTTCTTCCTTTGGATCTTTTCCAAACTGGCCAAATTGTATATCATTTAATAAACTACAAGCTGTTTTGATGATATCTTTACATTTCTTTGGCGTTTCTTCTATTTTCCCAGCCAGAAGGAGACAACAAGCTCCCGTCACATATCTTGGGAATTGCTTGAAGGAATGAAACATGTAGAAGTGATTAAAATAAATTATTCCAGTTGCCAGGGTATCATAGTGTAATCCCAAGCGTGTGCCCACATCAAAGATGAACAGAACCCCTTTTTGGTGACACCGGGCCTCAGTGGCTGGATAGGGTCCCTCCAGCTGTGAGGGTGTAGGAGCCAAGTCTTTCTTATCCCAGTACCAACGTAGTTTTGTGTGGTCCAGGTTTGCTGAGGTTACTGAAGGGCTTGAATTTTCTTTATTCTCCTTTATTTATTGAAGTAGACTTGTTCTTTCCAAAAGATTTTCTGAAAATGTTAGAATCCGCCTGCCTCAGGCAAGCCCCTTAGCGATGTCTCTCCTCGCCAACTGCCCTAAACCAGCTTTCTAAGAAAACCCTAGATCTCAGCTTTCAAAGAAGAGTAAGAATGTCCAACAAACCAGTAGAATAACAAAGATATCCAACAAAATAATAAAACTTTAAAAAAGGGGGAGATAAAGTCTTTCCTTAAAAGAAGAAAAGGACATTTGCAGTTTGTTTATTCACTTATTCAACTGGCATTTATAGAATTATGGACCTTCTGCTACTGAAAATATAGAGAATTAATATTCTGAAAATTCTACTGCTGTATTTTAAATTTATTGGTGGATTATAATAACCTATTTAAATGAATAGCTGAGGGATCCCTGGGTGGTGCAGCGGTTTAACGCCTGCCTTTGGCCCAGGGCGCGATCCTGGAGACCCGGGATCGAATCCCACATCGGGCTCCCGGTGCATGGAGCCTGCTTCTCCCTCTGCCTGTGTCTCTGCGTCTCTCTCTCTCTCTCTCTCTGACTATCATAAATAAATAAAAAAAATAAAATAAATGAATAGCTGAGCTTACAAAAGAAGAATGGACATCTCAGAGAACAAAAATGATTAGGAAGCAGGTGCCTGACCATGTAAGATTTTGTGAGCCATCATAAGGACTTTAGATTTTACTCTGTGTGGGGTGAGAAGCCATTGGAGGATCTGATGTGCGTTCTTGTGTTCTGGTCATCTTCTTCCCCTCTGCCACACCCCCCTCACTATCTATCCATTCTCAGGCCTCCCTGCCCTGTGTCCCAGGAGGCTGAGCCCTGCAGACTGCATCACTGGCGGGATGGTGCCTGACTGGTTTGACTAATAAGTGATTGGATATTTTGATGGCAAAGCCAACAAAATTTTATGACATATGAGATATAAGTTGTCAGAAGAAGAGGGGAATCTCACTAACACCAAAAGCTTTGGTTTAAGTAACTGGAAGAATGGACTTAGAATTTACTGAGGTGGCAAGAAGCTTGGGAAGAGGAATTCAGAAGTTCATTTTGGCACATGTAAAATTTGAGAGGCTTTTATTTCATTTTTAAAGATTTTACTTATTTATTCATGAAAGACACAGAAAGAGAGAGGCAAAGACATAGGCAGAGGGGGAAGCAGGATCCCCATGGGGACCCTAATGTGGGATTTGATCCCAGGACTGCGGGATCACATTCGAGCCAAAGGCAGACACTCACCCACTGAGCCACCCAGGTGTCACTTTGAGAGGCTTTTAAAACAATTAAATTAAAATATCAAGTAGGCATTTGGCTGGGAAGAGTCCTTGCTGGAAATACAAATTTGGGAGTCATCAAACATTTAGATGCTCTTCAAGGTGAAGAGGCTGGCTCGGATCACCAAGAAAAGAAGAAAACTAAGATGAGCACTGGAACACTCCAAGCATTTGCAGAGTGGAGAGATGAGATCAACAAATGAAACAGAGAAGGAACATTCCTGCGAGGTAGGAGGAGAACCAGAGGCTGATTGATTAGATAACATGAGGATGGAGAATCTGTTGTTGGCTTTGGTGAAATGGAGGACCTTGGCGGGAGCAGTCTCAGGGAATCAACATGATTGATAGTCTGATTGGACAAGTGTCAAGAGAGAATTGAAGGAGAAGACTCAGAAATACAAGTCTAGGCATTCCTTCAGGTTATGATAGTAGGAACATGGGCACCTCATGGAGCTCCTTGGCTCCAGCTTTGTCCCCACTTCAACTTATCCTCCAAGTTCTTGGTAGAAGGTGTGCCCCCTAATCATCAAGATCAGAGGCTTCAGAACTGACTGGCCTTGGTTAAAAACCCCAGCTGTGTCTCTTATTAGCTTTGTGACTAAACACAACTTCCTTAAGCTCTCTGAGACCCTTTTAAAATGGGAATGATGATAGCGCCGGCTGGGGGATAGTAGTACTTAACCTTCATGAAGATCCAATGACCTGATCCATGTGCAGTGTTGGCAGAGCTCTCCAGTTATTGCTGTTATTACTTATCTTTTAAAAAATACAAAGCTGATTATATCCTCACTTTTCACTGTCCTCCATCATATAGGTCCTAGTTTCATATGCAGCCTATTTCCTTCATATTTTACAGTTCAGAAATGTAAAAGTACTCTAGGCCCCCAAAGTCACAGGGCAAAAACCTCCCCAGGGCTTTGTTCTCATTAGGGCTTAACTTTAGGAGGTACCATTACCAAGGACCTCCACCTGGGGGCGAGCAAGGAAAGAAGGAGCAGGAACTGTTTACTGAGGCTAAACAGGCATCAGGAATTGGTTCAAAACGCTGCTGTTTTGACTGTGTGGTGTTTGCAGTTATCTGGGACCCTTTACCATGGATAACCAAGAGTTAGCACAGGGTTTATTCAAAAAGAAAGGCAGGAAAGAGAGACAGCAAGAGAGATGGGAGTGGAGGAGAGAGGGAAGCAAAGAGAAGGAGAAAGAGGAGAAGGAAGGCAGGAGGGAAGAAAGGAGGGAGGGAGGAAGGGAGGGAAGGAGGGAAGGAAGGATGTAGGAGAAGGAGGAGGGAAGGAAGGGGGAGAGAATCTAGCAACAATGCCCCTGGTTAACAGCTTTTCTTTTCTCTGGGTGGTGACAGAAACTAGACTAGGAAAGGGGTGGGGAAAGGGGAGGAGGATGTGAGACTCAGTCTGAGAAATGAAAGAAAGCAAGCCTTTCTGGTGGCACTCCACCTAGCCTCCCAAAGCACAGCACACCCAGCTGTGGGCAAGGAGCCAGACACCTTGGTGCTGAGTTCACAGGCTGAAGTCCAGAAGAACTAAAGAAGGAAGGACAAAGCCATGGTGAGCTTTTCAGCCTCAAGGACTTCCAGTTACTCAGCTAGAACCCGTTGGGATTTCAAAGACAGGTGGCAAAGGACAAGAAATAACACATTTCATTTTTGGTTTTAGCAAAGCCAAGAATTACAAATGCTGGTTCTAAAAAGTGCTCTTAGAACCTTTCTTCTCAGATGTGCTGATTTCTCCTCATTGACTTGTCTTTGGTGAGATTCTTGAGGGAGAACTACCTTGTTGAAATGAGCACTTTTGTGGATAAACATTGGGGTTACTGGAGAAGTGATACACTTCAGAAAATAGGTTTAAGGTGTGCAGAGAATTTGTGGTCTGGGTTCTGAAAAATGTGTTCCTTTTAAATGGAAAAAGAAATGAATTGCTTTTCTTTGTTGGTGTCTGGCTATCTGATACTTTTAAGTATCTGAAGCATTGAACCATTATAATCCAGTATAAAAATTTAACATTTAAATCCCAGACACCAAGAGTTCATTAAGCATCAAAGAACTAAAATATGTATATATATATATATATATATATATATATATATATATATATATATATAAAGTTTCAAATAGTGTCTTCTAACAGCTCAGCAGAAAGGAAATTCAAAAAATTACTGAAATGTAGAGAAAATCAGAGTAGTCACAATCAGCAACCTGAGGCTAAAACATGAAAAAGAAAAGAAACAACTCTTTATCAATTTCAAAGCAAATTTAATGCCACTTTTTTGTACACATCTAAGATACCTCTTACCTCAGACAGGGTTAGTAAGTAAGTGTATTTTATTTTGAACCTTAAGAAAGTTCAGCCACCTTCTTAAGGTGCTGTTAACTTGTGACTTAAGAACATAATCTAACTATAGCTTTGTATTTTCTTTGCAGATATTTCCATGGAAATGTCAGAGCGCTCAGAGGTGCTCATGGAATGTCTTCAAGTTTTGGGTCTGGACAGTGCTCTATTTTGGTACGTTATGGTATTTGTATATTGCTAAGCCCTTTTTAACTTAATGCTTATTTTTCTTAAATATCCACTGGGTGTACATAGTTGCAGCAAAGATTATTAGGTAGATAGTTGTTAATTCTATCTTTCCTATGAACATCTTTTTCTTCTTGTTACCTCTAGTACTTCCTCAGAAACATCCAAAGCCTGCCACACCCTCATTGCACAGTCCAGATCCTGATAATCCCACATAAGTCTTAATTATGAAGAAATAAAGTCAGTTAAGAAATGTCTGATGGGGGCAGCCCGGGTGGCTTGGCGGTTTAGCGCCGCCTTCAGGTCAGGGTGTGATCCTGGAGACCTGAGATCGAGTCCCACGTCGGGCTCCCTGCATGGAGCCTGCAGCTCTCTCTGCCTGTGTCTCTGCCTCTCTCTCTCTCTCTCTCTCTCTCTCTCTCTCTCTCTCTCTGTCTCTCATGAATAAATAAATAAAATCTAAAAAAAAAAAAGAAAAGAAAAGAAATATCTGATGGGACATTTAAAATCCATACCAAATATTTAGCATGGTTCTTTCTTTTTTAAAAAAAAAAATTTTTAAGTGTTCTCTACACCCAATGTGGGGCTTGAACTCACATCCCCAAGATAAAGAACTGCATGCTCTTCCAACTCAGCCAGTCAGGTAGGTGCTCAGTACTTTCTATTTTTTATCAGTAGTTTAGTGCACATCTAGGTCATTTCTACAATTAAAGTATGATCTCCTTAAGGTCAGACCCTCTATGTATTTTTTTATTCTTCTCCCATTGGTGTGACAAGTTTTATGTCTGATCCTTGAAGACTCTGCTGCAATTGTTTTAAACCGTCTTTGCCATTCCCAAGTAATCTAGTGTCCTTTTACCCTTTAGCCTAGATTTTTAGCTCTGGCCAAACAAATGTACTTTCCTCTGCCCCTGACATATTTCTTATACTGTGTCTGCCTCATGTCACCTGCAAAGTTGGCACTCTTTTCATTCAACGAGTGTTTTCCAAGTTCCTGGAATGTGCCAGACACTCTTCTAGGCACTGAGGATACAACACTGAACCAGTTTCTTCCTTCTTAGGACTTATATTCTGGCAGAATGTTTCTCTACAACTCAATTCCAAATGTTTATTTTATTACATTCTTTATATTCATTAATCATATCTGTTTCTCTGTTTTCTGTTCCCTTCTGACATATTTAATTTGATCAAAATTAATTGTGCTTTCTTTGCATCTGTTATTCCTTGTTCATAATAAGCCTTAGGAGACTGTAAAAATTGGATCTATGTTTTCTTTGGTATCTTCCATGGTTTTTGTCCTACCTGGTGAAAACTCAACAAATGTTGATGGTCAAAAAAACATTTACCTTAATGGTAGAACTGTGTTTCACATAGATCATACCATGCTTAGAATGGCATATGCTACCACGAGGTCATGGCATAATTATGTATTTATTTCTATTTTTGTCAAAGTCCTCATATTCAAAGTGCCATATGATTGTTAAACACCATCAGCTGAGTATTTTTGTGCACAGAACATGATCTAAATCAATTTCATAATCCTGCTTCATTTAGTTTTGTAAATTTTTCTTTTTAGAAATATATAGTTAAATATATAAGGCTTGAGTTATGTATTGAGGCTTTCCCAGAAGCAGCTCTTCCTGTGGTAAAAGATTATCTTTTTGATATGAAAAAGATTACTTAAAAGTATGTTGTTATGCCTGTCCTCATATTATTCTCCCATAGAAAGATAAATGTTGGCTTTTAGGAAATTATCCCAGGATAAAAAAATGGAGAGTAAGTTTTAGGGAAATATAATTATACATAAATGGAAAAAGAAATATGAATTTCTAAAATATGTCAGTTAAATTTCACTTGGAAGAATTTTGAGAAAAAATGATGTTATAAAAATTAATCTAGGAAGCCACCAAATTTGCCTAAAACAGAGAGATGAGTAAAAAAGTATTTTATGTTACTGTGAAAAGTGATTAGAACCCTAAGGTCTAGGTTCTACTTCAAATCTGCAAATGACTGATTCTGTGGTCTTGGTTTCATCATCTCTCCGTGGCAGGCTCAGCCTGGATTACTTCTAGATTCTTTTCAGCTGTTAACTGTGAACCTACATAGTTCACACTGGTGTCTTTCAGATTTCCTTGCACATCATGGAACCAACTGCTGGACTTACCACCATTCTGAAAAACCCATGAACTGGGCAAAGGCTAGAAGGTTCTGTCAAGCAAATTACACAGATTTAGTTGCCATACAAAACAAGGGGGAAATTGAATACCTGCAGACGACACTTCCCTTCAGCCCCACTTACTACTGGATAGGCATCCGGAAGGTAGGGGGGATATGGACTTGGGTAGGAACCAACAAGTCTCTAACCAGAGAAGCAGAGAACTGGGGAGTTGGAGAGCCTAACAACAAAAAGTCCAAAGAGGACTGTGTGGAGATCTACATCAAGAGGACCAGAGATGCAGGAAAGTGGAATGATGACTCCTGCTTCAAACAAAAGATAGCCCTCTGTTACACAGGTAGGGAGTGGCCACAGTAGAGAGAATGATGGGACTAATCCCAGAGTGGGTGGCAGGAAAGAAAGGAGTTCCTAGTACAGTCTAAAATAAATCCAGTCCTCATAAATAAAATAAAATAAAATAATAAAATAAAATAAAATCATGTCACTTCTGTGCATGTGAGGCTGGTCCTAACACTGAAAAATTACATTCTAAATCAATTTACATCATTATTTGAGTGTATGTGAGAAGTAAGGTAAGGAAGTGGAAGCAGAAGATGGGTCTGGCCAAGAGCTCAGGCCATGCCCCCTGTTTCCTCATTGGAAGGTAAGGGGCTTTATGCTCATGTTTCCTTCTTGGCTTAATCTTATATGGTTCTATATAATGAAATACTGCCATATTTCATTATCTGTGGAAGACGAAAATTTCTGTTTTCAGTTCTAAAACAGATTTTTCCAAGTCATATTTCAACATTGAAACATCCTGAATTTGATCTCTTGTAAATTGGGCTCTCCACAGACTTCTTAATCTTTCTCTGGTACTTTCTATAAAGAAAGGGATTGCCAAGCATATTGCAGAAATAGTTAGGTCATCATTTAACCTGCTTATAATATTTATAACAAAGTAATTCCAAGAGTTTCAAAGTATGTCACTAAGTTTCCGCAAAATGTTATGTAGTATTGGCCTTGGTGAATTCATTCTATGTATATGTCTGTGGCTACATGGCCAGTATATTACATAAACAAAAAATTCTAGCATATGGCTTTTATGCAAAAATCCTATGAATGTACAAATAAACCTTTCCTGTTTATTAAAATAGTTGCAGCAAAAAACTTATCTATTCCTAATGAAATAACTATGAGTACTAAGAAGTAATCACATTACAATAATTTATTTTCGACCTCTCCTTAAAGCTTCTTGTCAGCCCTCATCATGTGGCAACCACGGAGAATGTGTGGAAACCATCAATAACTACACCTGTAACTGTGATGTGGGCTACTATGGGCCCCAGTGTCAATTCGGTAAGCTCCCTTTCCTGACTTTGTCTCTTCCTATGTAATGTTACAGGGGTTATTGTAGCTTGTGGAATTTGACTGGGGCGAAATTATACTAGCCATTCTGAGAAATGAGAAGTTTTGATCTGAAGGATATCCTTGCACAATGTTGTTAGCTTTCCTGAAAGATTTCATAAGTCAGCATGAAGTTTCACTTCTTAGCAAATCTTTCTACCACAAAGAACCCAGGGCTGGGAAGAAAGCTGGAACAATGACAATAATGCATCAAGGATGGTAGATTCCTGTTCTTAGGGAACTCATAATCTAGCCAATTTGTTGGATTCATGAGAAGCCTAACACTTGAAAGAAACATTGTCATTTATTATGAGGGGGATGAGTTACCCATTAGGTAATCTCGCTTTTTTATGTAATCCACAAAGTCATGACAGGGAAGCCCAAAAAGTTCACAAAATGATATGAATATAGGTCATAGAAACATAGTAGTAAATCCAACACATTTAATTGGGCTGGGTATTTGGGGGGACACAGAGACAAATCTATTATAGATTCTGCCCATAAAGGATTTGCAATTACCTAGTAGAAATTATATATGCTCATAATTTAGTTTGATGGAAAGCAAGGTAAACTGGAGTTAACTGCCTAATGCAAGAATCTGGCCTTTATTTGACAATGGGAGGCCACTTAGCATCTTAACACCTACATTTGGGGCAATTTTCCTAGAAGCAATGCATAAAATGGATTGGAGATCAAAAAGAGAAGATGGAGAAAATCGGTGGGAGTCTGTTGAAATCATTCACAGTCATGGTGGTAGAAACAGAAAGGAAAGAGCATATAGATTCAAAGTCAAGGAGTCTTTGACCTAGTCAACTCACTACTGAAAGAAATATTAAATCCTTTGATATTTATTGAGTTTCAAAACCATGGTTGAAGTATCTGGTGCATAGGAGAAAAAATTATAAGAAGAGAAAAGCAGTGTTTGTAAAGAACAAAGAATTAGGGGCTCCTGGTTGGCTCAGTGGTTGAGCATCTGTCTTGGGCTCAGGACGTGATCCCAGAGCCCTGGGATCCAGTCACATCAGGCTCCCTACAGGGAGTCTGCTTCTCCCTCTGTCTATGTCTCTGCCTCTCTCTCTGTCTCTCTCTCTGTCTCTCATGAATAAATAAATAAAATCTTAAAAAAAAACTGAGGAATTAAAGTCAAATGTCAAATAACTGCAATAGGTCTAATTCATTTCACTCAATTCCTACCCAATACCTTCACTCCACTTCTGAAGTTTATTTTTGTTTATTTCTTTATTTATCCTTAATATTTTTATCTTTTATTTTTTAATTCTTATATCTTTGGCATGCCCATTTCACTCCTTTTCAAACATTTTACTCTTTTTCTTTTTTATCTCAGCTTCCATTTTATCGTTCTTTTCTGGTCTTCTTTCTACCTGTAATCATTTCTTCTTGTGATTCTTCACTGGCACTTATCCAAGCCCATACAATATTGTTATTTCTCATCTTCTTCTATCTTTTGTCCAAGGACTCTACATGACCCCGTTTTGGTCAAACTACCAACTTCTGTGGACTCACAAATGTATGTGAGCTTCACACTGACAGATCTTTTTCCAGCCCTTTCCAGCTAGGCATATCTCTTTTGATGCCCCAGAGACTGTAAAATCAACTGTCCTGGCCAGGTTTCCTTTTTGTATTTCTTATCTTGGTATGAGACCTCACCATTTATGTGGGCAACCTGATATGAAACTCTTTCACCTCCCCTTACATTTATGCAAGGTAACATACTACACATTTTTATAATTTAATTAATTATTAATTATTTATTAATATTTCTCTAATTTGCCTCTTATTTGTTGATTCTGCTACCACTGCCCTCATTCCTTCTAGGTTATTGCATTAATTTCTTATTTGAGTTCCACAACTTTAAATTAACTCCCCATTAACATACTATTCATACTATAGGTAGGCTGATCAATCAAAAACAGACAAACATCACACATATATGCACCCTTCAATTTCTAACTATCATTTGTCCTACAGGATGAAATCTGAACTCCTCACGCTTAGAGAAAAGCTCAATGTATAGTAGGTACTCATTAGATCAACGAAGAAAAGATAATAGCATTTTGCTTTAACTTCTACCTTTCTTTCTAATTTCATCTCACATCATCTCCTATCTCCTCTTTCCTTCTAGTTACATTAAAATGCTTGGAGTTCTCCACACTTTTCATATGTTCCTTGGATCTCATTGACTTGCTCAAGGTTTTCTCTCACTTTGCTAGTGCTTTCTCTCACATGGCTAGCGCACCTGTTCATCTTTAAGACATAGTTTAGGGACCATTTTTTTCAGAAAGCTCTCTTTGGACTTAGAACAAGCTAAGTCTCCCTATTCTATGTTCTAATAGTTCCACATATTTCTTTCTTGTTTATCCCACATTTATTGAAGTCATCCATTTACTTGTCTATGTCCCCTAGAAGACTGATAGAAGCTTGAGATTAATAAGTATTTACCATTTCATATGTCAGAATGAGGCTATGCCTGGAATATATTAAACACCTACTTGTAGGCATGGGTTGAATTGGAGAACATAATTTAATTTGTGTTTGTACTGTATATGGAAAATATAAAAATTCTTCTAGCTCCTCAAGTCCATTCTTACCTGAAATCTCAAAAGTAAGGTCTGAACGATGGCTCAAATTTGATAAGGAATAGGACAGAAGAGTAGAAATATTTGCTCAAATGATATGGCAGGACCTAGAAATGTGAAAATTGATTTCCAAGGCTCAATTTGATCTACTATACCACCAGTCAGAGAAGGAAAATAGATAATTTCTGAAGAGGGGTGAAAGTAGGAGCTAGAGTGGTTGAAGACAGAATCAAGGCTGAGATGTTTCCTAAAGCTTTCCCACTCTTTTTCTATGCCTCCTGATCCCAGCACTCTAATATACGTAGGCACTCTGATGCGATAGTTATTTCCAAATTGGTCTGGTCATTCCCATGGAAACCTACCTAGGTTTAAACATTCTCTCCTTAGATAATGCCAATAATAATAAAAAGACTAGCTAATGTTTAATTAGTCCTTCCTATGAGCCAGGTTCTCTTCTAAGTTATTGATCTGTGTTAGATCATTTAATTCCCACACCAACTCTAGGAAGCTAATACAACTATCATGATTCCTCTTTCATAGAAGAAGAGACTGGAGTTGGAAGAGGTAATTTACCTTGTGCAAAGGCAGAGCTAGGATTTAACCCCAGACATCAGATCTGCTTAACACTAGCCAATGCTGTTTCTTTTCTTGCTGCAGTGATTCAGTGTGAGCCTTTGGAGGCCCCTGATTTGGGGACCATGGACTGTAGTCACCCCTTGGGGGACTTCAGCTTTACCTCCACCTGCACCTTCAATTGCTCTATGGGGACAGACCTCATTGGGATTGAGGAAACCACTTGTGGACCTTTTGGAAACTGGTCATCTCAAGAACCAACCTGTCAAGGTGAGTAACTCTTCAGACTAGAAGCTTTGTCATGGCTGTCTAGGGTTTACAAACTGAGAAAATGCAGTTGAAACTTGCTAAGAAGTCTCTGTCCTCTTTGGAACATAATTTAATCTAGCTTAGATCATACCATGATGTTTTTAAAGGGACCGTTGTTGCTCATATCAAGAAGAAAAGCCACAAATAAAAAACAACCAAATACCTCTGAAACCATCTCACAATATGCACATAATTTTCAGTAATACATGGTGTAACTATACTGTAATTTTTATTTTAGTTTTCTCATTGTCATGGCATAAATAGCCAGTCTTGCTGAGTCTCAGTTAAATGTTGGTTCTTCTGTCCTCTCAGTAACACCCATTTTATGTGGCATCTTACTGAACACCAACCAGTTTTCTTCTCAGGGAGTTGAGGGTTTGGTGTTTTGTTTTGTTTTGTTTTGTTTTGTTTTAAAGTGGGCTCCACGCCCAGTGTACCCAATGTGGGGCTTGAACTCACAACCCTGACTGATATCAAGACCTGAACTGAGATCAAAAGTCCGACACTTAACTAACTGAACCACCCAGGAGCTCCAGTAGAGGTTTTTTGATTGTTTTATTTGGTTTATTCTTGAAATCATTTTTACTTTTCCTTCTCTGTGAACTCTCAAGGAAATAACAACTGCTATGAAAAACAAACATAGTCTCTTGATCTTCTTCTTTTTTTATTTGAAATATGGTGGATTTTTTCCTTTTTAACTGTCATGTAAACTATCCCTATATGGGAGAAAACTGGTGGTGTCTGAACTTGTAACGTTGTAACGTTTTAGTTACATTTTCTCCATTTATGCACCTGCCTCACTAATTTTAGGTGGTTTAACTCTGAGAAAAGCTCTCAATATAATATTGAAGTCATAGAGCTAAATTGACCAACCTGCTGAATTTTGCAAAAGTTGAGTGACTTATTTCAGACAATTGGGGTGTTTTTCAACCCTGTTTGCTTTAGAAGAAATGGAATGGTAGGAATTCTCTGCATTCACTGAACCTATTCCATAAGATCTCTGGAGGCCAAGGCCATGTAGCATGGCACTTCCAGTGGTGTTGCAGAGTTACCAGGACTAGGGCAGCAGCCAGGAGCAGCAACCTGGGCAGCAAACTAGGGTAGCAACCTGGAGCACCATCCCCACTTCCCCTCCCTCCTACCCCCCAAGGGCTGTCAGTGCTCCTGGCTTCCCCCTCTGACACAGCACTCTCTATCATTCTCAGGAAAGTAAAGTATGGAAGCAGCATTATCAGAACTAATTTTTGGAGATTCTAAAGGTCTAGATTCAATCAAGTGGTTCTATAGTTGTGTCAAGCCAACATTGGTTAAAACATTTGGTCAAGGTCTCTGCTCAGAAATACTGCTTTTTTTTTTTTTCTTTTTCATTGAAGTAATTCAATGTGTGCCTTTGGAGGCCCCTGATTTGGGGACCATGGACTGTAGTCACACCCTGGGGAACTTCAGCTTTACCTCCACTTGCACCTTTAACTGCTCAGAAGGAACCGAATTAATTGGGGAGAAGGAAACTATTTGCCAATCATCTAGAATCTGGTCAAGCCCTAAACCAATATGCCAAAGTAAGTAAGTTTGCCCTGATATACTAAAGATTAGAAAATGGAGCTGGTGGATAGGAAGATAGTGGGGAAAATAGAGTAAACTTTTATATTTCATTTTGCTAAATGTATATGGCCTAAAAATAAATTTGTACATCTTAATTTACTGTAAAATCCTGGGCTGTTCTTGTGTATTTTTTTGATGGCAGCCATTTATTTCTTCAGCTGATTTTCAACTCCTCCTACCTTAACTCTTAACATCTACAGGCACTAATTGTCTCTGACTTATTTCTTCTTCATTCTTCTATTTCACTGCTATCGTACTTCTGTTAGGCCATTAAAATGTCTCTAAAAGGTCGCCAATGACTACCTAATTCCCCAAATAGTGGACATTTCTCTATTATCACTAAGCTGATGCCTCCCTAATCTGTGTGTGAGGAGGACTATGTCTTCCTTATTTCCATGGGCTCTCCACTTGATGCAGTGCCTATGATAAGCAAATAAGTTGTTCTCTGTTTTCATCGTCTGAGAACTTGAGCCCTTTTTCTATTATATTTTTGGGTATGAAGATGGAACCACTTTGAAAGGGTTCATCAAAATAACATGAAGAATAAGGGATACAGACCCTGTACTAATATGCAAAAGTATGTCTATTTAGTTGGCGGTATCAGAACATACACTTTATTCATATGGGTATTTCTTCAATAAAAGTTCCCAAATGAACTTAGTTCACTCTATTTTTTTTAAGATATTATTATTATTTATTTATTCATGAGAAACAGAGAGACAGAGAGGTAGAGACACAAACAGAGGGAGAAGCAGGCTACATAGAGGGAGCCTGACATGGGACTCGATCCTGGGTCTCCAGGATCATGCCCTGGGCCTAAGGCGGTGCTAAACTGCTGAGCTACCCAGGCTGCCCCTAGTTCACCCTTTCAAGAGGATATATAGGTGTATCCATTTGGTTATTTGTGAAGGAAGTAGAAATACATGGTAGGACTACATCATTTGAAAGACAGTTTAGTGTGGGTTCTTGGCATGTAAACAACAAGTGCCTATGTTTGCACAGCTGTTTCAAAGTAAAAGCATTAATAGTTTCCTTTGATTGATATGTTATCTGGTTCAGATCACTGGATTTTATTTTTTCTGAGGTCATATTAGATATTTTAGATCCTCCTTGTATCTTAGAATCCCAACTATTGAACAAGGCCATGGAGTAAATGCAATGATGACCACAGTTTGCCAAGATTTTTAGGCACTTCTTCTGGGAATTCCATTAATTGCATATCTAGAAATTAAGAATTTATAGGCTTCGGCCTAGAAAAGTTTGTCCCATCTCTGCCTCTGCTGAATACTCATCATGGTCCTTCCCATGGCGGTTTCTTCATCTGTCAAATGGCATCAAATGGGCTATTACTGGAATACGTGGTGGAGGAACAAAGTCTAATGTCACAAGATGGTGCCTAAGTAAGTGGTGCTGTGGCCTCATGCTATGTGCCTTACTGATCTCTTTCAGAAGTGGACAGGAGTTTCTCAATGATCAAGGAGGGTGACTATAACCCTCTCTTCATTCCGGTGGCAGTCATGGTTACTGCTTTTGCTGGGTTGGCATTTATCATTTGGCTGGCAAGAAGATTAAAGAAAGGTATGTGAGTTGCCTTCATATGAAAGTAATACAATTCAAGGTGGAAAAAAACATTGAAACCCACAGGAAGTTAAGTATGATCAATTCAACTGAAGCAGGATACCAAGCTCTGTGTTCTATAAACATCATCCCTGGGGATGTGTGAAACAACTCACGTATGCTTCCATTAAAACAAGTTGGCTGTATTGTGCCTTTTATCTGACAAACCTTTTAAAAATGCCTAGTGTTTTCAAGGCATGCTAGAGTAATAATAGACAAATTAGATATTTTAATGATTCTTTGCTCTTATTTAATTCTGAAAAAAGGATGCATAATCTCTGTCCTTTAAGAAGTCTCCATGCCTTTGATCTCAGTGCTTCAATTCCACTAGAAAATGAATCTGATGTTTTTAAGGTACTGTTCCTCAAAATCTGAGCCACATACCTGTCTGGCTTCTAATGTGTGGGAATTACAATGTCCCTGGAAGAAATCCTCACACTTTCTCCCCAGTGTCTATTCACTGAGGTCACAGCTCTAACCAAATGCACTGTATTTGCTTTCCCTCCACTCTGGCCTGGAGAAGAAAAGGGAATAAGGAGGACTGTTTGAGAAGCTAATAGCTGCTGTCTGGAACAGTACATGGAACACTAGGGAAAAACAATTGAATCACTCCCCTCAACTCCCCCCTAATTATGTCCAAACCTCAAAGTGGGATTGACTTGCTGGTTAGAGACCCACGGTCTGGCAGGCCCTGGGTATACACTGCCACGTTTGGACAAACTGACCTAACAGAAATGTTTAAGACTATGAAATTCATGGAGATTAAGCAGCTTTTGAGATATCCCTGCTTTAAGTTCAGAGGCCATTGATGATCTCAAAATAACTGCTAACCAACTGCTTTGCGTTGCATTTCTATGGAGTCAGCTGATTGCCATTTTAATTTTACTTCCATCAATTAATTAGTATGTATTCTGCTCATTTGAATATGGTGTATAAAGGCTGCCCCTCACCCATCCTCACTGCCAATTATAGGAATATTATCTACCAATCAATCTTCTACTATGATCCGATCTTTCATTCCAAATTTAAGAATGGCACTAGATTCATTTTATAACCAACTCAGAAAGAAAATGGATGGGGGCACCGTTGATGTGCTAAAACTTCACTAGTGTCAAGTGAGAACACTGAGCAGTTCAAATGTCTCTGCTCCTGGTTTTGGAAATTCTGCTAAGATTGGATCCCATGATCTTACTGCACGATAATAAGCACTTAAGTATTACACTAAGGCACAGGAAGAATGATATTTTTTCTCCCACCATTGGTTATCCTTTCCATTGAGTCTTCAAAGCCGGACCCCAATCATCTTTTTTCCCCTCCTACCTTGGGTGATGGTGATAGAAATGAGGGGTAGAGAATACAATGGGCCATTACACACTGCCCTCTGGACTGTTCTCTAAATAACCTTTAAGGAATTGGGGGCTGTGAGTCATCTTAATAAGAAGGATATCTCCAAATTCCAGTCTTTTAATAACTGATAGTAGAATCAAAAGAATACAATGAAGTCACTTGTATTCAGTGGCAGGGTGAGGGGTGGGGTTAGCTAGCTCAAGTGGTACTATCAGCAGGGCTGAGAAAAGTAGTGGGGTTGTTGTTTTTAAATTTTTTACCTTGGAGTCATTTCTGTACAAGATCTCAAACTGATAACTTGAAAACTACATGCCCCTGCTGTGGGAATAAGTGTGGGGCAAACAGGAAACAGATAACGGGCAGTTAGGCTAGATACATGTATGCCAACAAAAAGAACAGAAGCCCCAAAAGATCACTGACTTTGTAGGAGAGTCAGGGTATCTTTAATGTAGCATTTTAATAGCCTTCATTTATAGAACATCTTCTGATATTTCCAACTTCCAAGTAACTTTGTTTTCCAACGATTGTAGTTGTAAGTTAGTTCTTTGCAACACGAAGAATGTTTTTCCTATAGCAATGGTATTAGGAATGATGGATAGGTTCCCAGGCTAACCCCCCAGAGCTTTTCTAACGGTGTAGCTGGCACATTTACAAGAAAAAAGTGAAAAGCAATAAACTGCATATATATAGTAGTTATCAACTGGGAAGATTTAATAAGTGTTTTGGGTTCAACAAGCTGGAAAAAGAGGAAAGGTGAATATTTAGGACATAGTAGCCAGTGAA
Organism: Nyctereutes procyonoides; assembly: GCF_905146905.1. Taxonomy (NCBI): domain Eukaryota; kingdom Metazoa; phylum Chordata; class Mammalia; order Carnivora; family Canidae; genus Nyctereutes; species Nyctereutes procyonoides. The sequence goes on from NW_026575044.1 coordinate 1,714,509, forward strand.
ATGACTAGATTCTTTTTTTTTTTAAGATTTTATTTATTCATGAGAGACACAGAGAGAGACAGGCAAAGACATAGGCAGAGGGAGAAGCAAGCTCCCTTTGGGGAGCCCGATGCGGGACTTGATCCGAAGACCCCAGGATCACGACCTGAGCTGAAGGCAGACACTTAACCATTGAGCAATGCAGGTGTCCCACAACTAGATTCTTGATACCTGTCCTGTCCTTGGATGGATTTTCTGAACCTGCACTTCAGTCGCTGCTCTAGTTGTCTTGATACCCAGGCATTTGCTCCTTTCTTCTGGAAGAGAAATAAATGCAAATCCAGAAATGTGTGCCCTTCTGTATGAGCTTATCTAGAAATAGTTTTTTTTTCCCCTAGATAATCGTTCTCTGATTAGTCATTATCATTGGCCCTGTTTGATAAATAAGGAAACTGAGGCAGTGATTTTAGACCAAATCTCTCAAATCCCATATTGGCAGGGGCCAGAATGAGAGATAGATTTCCATCCATACATGTCCCCTAACACCAAAGGTGTTCAGATTAATGAGGCTCTATATTTTCTCTTGGTTGGGAGAATTTCCCACCTGAATTAACCCACAGGGTTAGAATGGGGCATGAAACTGAACACATGCCCCTTACTTCCTTTTTCTTCACAAAGAACTCTCTCAATAGTGACAGATTCTTGCTTATGTATTGTTATGCGTTTCATTGTTCCTAAAAGGAAAATATATTTCTATGAAGATAAACAAGCAGAACTTGAAAGTAATTCAGATTTAATTCTCCTTTCTCAAATGCATTCAGCTCATGTAATCAGCAGGCTGAATTTTGGAAGAAATTTTTAAAATAGTAAATTCTAATATTTTAAAAGCTTAAAACAGTAACTGAGCAAGCAGCATTGTGTATGTGCTAGACCCTGGCCTAAATACTTTGAATACGTTTTATTTTACCAACTCCATGAGGAAGATGTAATTATCATACTCTTTTTACAGATGAACTGTGGCTTGAGAGGGTAAGCAGTTATACAGAGACATACCACAGTTGATAAAACAGAATTTGCACCCAAATTGGATGATTCTAGAGCTCCAGTTTATAGCCACTGAAATATAGTGCTTCCAGGTGTTTTTTTTTTTTTAATCTTCAAAAAGCTTTTTTTTTTTTTGCCTTTTTTTCCCTCTAGAGTCCAACCCTGCAGTTCATTCATTGATCTATTTATTTATACACTGCTTTTTTCAGAAATTATGTAAGACGGTTTATGAAATGCATTCAACATAGTAAGTTAAAATTAGTCTAAAAGTAGATAAGAAAAGAAGCCCAAAATTTAGGTTGCAAAAATAAGTTGGAACAAGAGGTGCGGTTCGTACACAAAAATATGTGTCACAAAGCTCTGTACACTTGACAGAAAAGGGTCTCAGCTCTGGTCTGTTTCCTGGCAGCCAAAGAAGGGAGTGTAACTTGTTATGATATTTACTGTGTTTGTGAGATAAAAACACATCAGTTACTCAGATGAGATGAGTAATTCCTGCCACTGAGACCCAAGTGAAATTTCTTTGTGGATTTTCACAGACAAGGTGATGTGAGACGTAATGACACATATTCTTACAGGATTAGCAGCCAAGTCTCTTAGGGAAGAATCTGCAGGTGGGCTAAGATGATGGGTGAGAAGGGGTAAACAACGTGTATGGGTATAGCAGGACTGACAGCCAGACAATTTGGGCTAGACTTCTGTCTTCATGATCAGCACAGAGGGTGGAATGGAATGCAGAAGCATGTGCATCAGTGGATCAGTCATACCTGAGTCTCTACCACTGTTTGAATTAGAACATTAAGCCAGTATCTCAAATCCCCTTACACACAGATGGGGTCCACCCAACCAATGTGTGATACACTTCAAAAGCCAGTTTTAGGAGTGGGACTCTGCCTTCCCTCTTACTTAAAAAAAAAAATTGGAATTGCCTACTTATGCTGATGCCATTTTTTTATTTCTTCTTTTTTTAGGTAAAAGATCTCAGAAAAGGTAAGTTTCATCAGTGAGGAGTTTCTGCATTTGTTGATCTTTTCTCTACCTTCCTTGAGGTACTTCCTGTTATAGCTAGACACATTAACTCCTTAGTAACTATTTACATGGGATCTCATTCAATGAAATTTCCATATAAAGTGATTATCTACTAGCCTCCTTGAAAAGCTATGCTTTTGGCTTTTTTGTGTATTGGTGGTTTTGTTTCAGTGCCAGGGGATTAGAATGAATGAATGGTGCCCTATTAAGAAAGGACAGTTATGTGAATGAAGCTCTTTCTGATTATCCCTGAATTTTCTGTAAGGATTGGAAGCTTTATGATATGTCTCTTCTTGTCCTAGAGGAATACAAGGGCAATATCAAGTACAGTATTTAGGAAACATTCAATTCATCAAGCATTTTTTGAGAAACTAATAAATCCCAGACCCTAATTCTGGACCCCAGGCCTTCAGTGCCTAGTACAAGAATATAAAGGACTACTGCTCTGATAAGCATTGACCTTCCGAAATATGGAAGAGGTAGGGAACATGAATTCTGCCTGTGGCTTCCCCAGTGAGGCAATTTTTTTTTAGCTTGGTTTTGAACCTCAGATGTTTTTTCAACTGGAGAAACACAGACTGAGAAGAGATGTACACATGTGTCCATACATGGTCCACCTGCAGAAGTGAGGATGGCAAACATTTCTCAGTTCAGGGGTCCAGTGACTTGCTTTGGGATTTTGGGAAGGAGATTATAAATAGGAACAACTATGGAGGTGAGGCTTTGGTATATACTGAGAGCCCAGGTAGAAAACTGAAATACAGGACACTTGGGTGGCTCAGCGGTTGAACGTCTGCCTTCAGCCCAGGGTGTGATCCTGAAGTCCCAGGATCGAGTCCCACATTGGGCTGCCTGCATGGAGCCTGCTTCTCTCTCTGCCTCTCAGTCTCTCTCTCTCTCTCTCATCTCTCATGAATAAATAAATAAAATCTTAAAAAGAAAAAAAGAAAACTGAAATGCTGGAAGAAGCAGAATGGTCCCTGAGGAGATTGGCTGCTTATTCAGACAACCATGCTACCAACCACAAATTGTTATGAAGTTCTTACTAGTTCAGTGAGCTGTAGCTGTGAGTGCAAAGGAGAAGTCATGGGACACTCAACTCTGGGGAACACACTGAAGGTTGCTAGAGGGGAGGTTGGTGGGGGGATGGGGTACCTGGGTGATAGGCATTAAGGAGGGCATGTGATGTAATGAGCACGGGTTGTTATATGCAACTGAAAAATCACTAAATTCTACCCTTGAAACTAATAATACCTTATATGTCAGCTACGTTACATTTAAATAAAATATCTGTTAAAAAAGAGATTCCAAGGAGACATAAGGCAACATAAGCCAGATCATAGAATAATTTATAAGCCATAGTAAGGAGTATGGACTTAATCCTGAGGTCTTTGGGGTAAAGCAGGTGAATGCCATGCTGAAATTTGCATCTTATAAAGATCATTCTGCAAACAGGGGAGTTGGGTGAGTCTGAAGGCAAAGAAGTGTTTTGGGGGAAGATACTAGGTTAAAGATGATGGTGCCCATCTAGAGAAATACCAATGAGGTTGAGTTCATGAGGTGAGAGTTAAAATCATGAGGTGAGAGTATAGTTAATTGGCTGAGAAAGAAAGAAGAATCAGAAGTCATCATGTTTTTTATTGGGAACTGGTGGATGGTTACTATATACTATACTATGTACTGAGAAGGGAAGACAAAAGAATGAGAAGTTTTCGAGGTGAAGATCATAGATTCAGTTTTGTCTTTATTGAGCTGTGGTGACTGTGGCTCATCCACATTTAATTGGTTCAGTCTGTAGCACAGGGGCCATCTTGGGGCAGGAGAGTGGATTTCGGAGTTCTCTCATTCCAGGAGGTTATCTGCTATTTTGAGGAGAGCGTGGAGTGGGAGAAAAAAAAGAGGTTGTGGGAGAGAGGTGGGAACCAGGGGAACATCCATATCAAACAGGTCAGTGAAGGAAAAAAGAGGATGGGGAGAGGTTGCCAGAGAGACAGAAGGAAAATGAGGAGAATCTGGATCATGAATACCAAGGAAAGAAAGAAGTAGAAACAGTTTCAAGTGCTGCCTGGTGAGTTCTCACTGGATGTAACAAGGGTGTCAGTGCAAAGACTGTTCTCAGTGTTTGAGGTCATGACGGAAGTCTGATAGCCAAGTGTTGAGGATTCAGTGGAAATGAGGAAGTAGAGAGGCAGAACATGTAAGCCATCTCTTTTTAAAAGCTTGGCTAGGAGATGAGACAGTTAGAAACTGGATAACTGGGGAAGGACATTGGGTCAGTGGAGGTTCTATTCTATGTTACCACCCTATCTTCCATTTGACAGTGCAGATGGGGACCTAGACCCTTCTCTGGGCTGGGCTGCCTATCTCTGTGGGCAGGAAATCCACAAGATGTAAAGATTTCTTTCAAGCTCACACCTACCGAGTGAAAGTCTTTTCTGGCACAATCCACCCAGAGCCCTTTTCTTGCCACAGGAACCACCTGTTTTTAATTGCCACTAGATGGAAGCAGATCAATTCAGTTTTTTAGAAGACCTTGGGGGACAGGAAGAGAGGCTAGCAGGAAGAGTATTAACATTAATTACCACACTCAACTAATTGCCGTATTAAGTTTAATGACTCACTGATTTTTACAATGAATCAATCAATAGTTGTTTACTGCATACTTTTGTGCTGGAGCAATGCTAAGCTTGACTGAAAACTGAAAGAAGTTAAGTCCTTGACCCTGACCTCAGGAAGATTATTATCTAGTAAGACAGAAAAATAAAAGAATTATTTTCAGAACAATATAAGGCAGATGGTAATGGCCAATGAACTCTGTGTTAAAGGACTTTTTTGATACAAAGAAGCTTGGTGATCACAGAAAACCTTATAAAGAAGGTGGACCCTGGGTTGGTTTCAAGAATGGATAGGATTTAGGTGTATGGAGAGAAGCAGGGAAGACAGACTACAGGGAAATGGTGTAAACATACTATGGCAGTGGGGCAGGGACAGCATGTTTGGAGATCACTGACTGGAACTGCCCAGAGCCCAAGGTGTAGAGGAGCTGTGAACAGAAGTTGTAAGGGAAGGCTGACCCCATCAAGGTAGGTTCTGAACGCATCACCAGATATTCTAGGACTTTGCAAAGAAGCATTTTTTGGTCATTTATTGACCAAGGTGACTTTAATTCATGCAATTATAAAATTTTAGGTCTTGAAAGGATCTTGATGGACATCATGTTCAAACTTTCCTTATAACTGAGTCAGTTAAATAGCTTTCCAGTAGGCCCTGAGCTAGTGACATAGTTAAAATAATTGTAAACATTTGTGAAACATTAATTCATTCCATGCTGCACACTGCTCCGAGTGTTTTAAGTGTCTGAGATAATTAAATGTTGCCTACAAACCTGTGGTTGAGAAGTACTATTAATATCCTCACTTTACAGGTAAAGGAACAGAGGCAAAGAGAAATAAAATATCTAGCCTGAGGTCACAGAATGAGTGACAAAGCTGAGATTTGTACCCATCTAGATCCAAAGATCATGCTCTTAATCCTTATGCTTCTAGAACTCAGGACTCATGACTCTGATGATAGAGTTCTGAGTCCCAGACACCCTCCACCCACGATGTATAATTTTTCACCCTGAAACCATTTGTGATGGCACTGAGAAAGGATAAGATGGAAGAAACATTAAAAAAATGAAAACCATCACATGAAACACTGGAGCTTTTTTTTAAAAAAAGTTCTGGAGCCAACCTTCATAATCCATTGTGCTCATCTTTATTAACTCTTTGCTGGCAAATGACCATCTCCTAGGGCATTGGTGGTTTCAATTCTTGCTGGGTTATTTTCATTCTTCTGCAAATTGGTTCTGTTTACCACCTCATTTGGTTTCTAGTGTCTAAATTCTGCCTGGGTAAAACCTACACCCAAGATACACAGGAAGATACAATGCCAACCTCAGTGGAGGGTATATGTGAAACTTTGTTTTCAGAAACATTTTTATCTCTGTATTGGCAAGCACATTTGCAGCTGGTGAACTGTGGTTTGCCCTGGCAGTTCATCATGAGAGCAGAGTCTTAGAATCTGGTTCTCCCTTTGAAAGGTGCTATTAAGACATGCCATATTTGGTTCCCTCTCTCCCAAAGGCCTCCCCCATCCTCTGTAAGGAGGAGACAACTGTGTCACACACATAAAAAGGTGCCATTTATTTCAGGAAATGAGATTTGTCACTATCCCCTTAAAACATGTCCCACCAGAATCAGACATTTAGAATTACCACCATACCTTTCATGAGTTTTGATTTTTCTCTAATTTCTCTTTCCACTTGAGCATTGTCATCTTCTACTTCTCACTGAATTTCCACTGCTCAAAATCTATCTAAAATGCCCTTTGAACTCATTCAATCCAAAGTCAAAGCCCGTGCCCCAGAAATGTCTCCAAGTGTGGTTCATGGACCAGCAGCATTAGTATCACCAGGGAGCTTGTGAGAAATGGAGAATCTCAGGCCCCACTCAAACCTACTGAATCCGTCTGCATTTTACCACCACCTCTGGGGTTAAGCAGCTGCAAGTGTGAGAAGCATTGCTCCAGGATTTTCTTCTCATTCCTTTGCCTTAGTGATTGTCCTGTGCCCTGTCCAATCTATTGGAAAGGCATTTTCCTTCACTCCTCTTCTGACCTTCATGAATATTTACCTATACTGCTAACACTGTTCAGTTTTGCAAGTTTTAAGCTACCTGTTTTAATTTATATTCTCCTGTTTTTCATTCAGCATGGATGATCCGTATTAAAGCACCTTCTGTGAAAGAAAATTCTTGGGATACTTACTCAAGTGTCCCTGGATGCTTCAAATCCCTCCCTGAATAGTAGTGCGTGGTGGTGTCTCCTACGTTGAAGATGGAGTGCGTCTCTTTCAGCACATCTGGAAAGATTTCAACAGGACCAGCAGCAATTTCTGCTCCCATTGTGTCCCTCACCCACTCCCGCACCCTCACCTACAGTGCTTTATATAGCTCAGTGTTTTAGTCTCTTACTTGTGGACCCTGCGGGGGGAGAAGATTGCTATGGATTGTGAAGATGTCTGATTTTGCTGTCTTAACTCTACTTCCAATTTCAACCCAACGCTCTACCTGATGACTTTAAATACAGTGGAAACTTGATACATGTGTACTTATAGACTCCATTTTGTTGTGAGTCATGTTTGATCTCGCCTGCCCTCCAGTCACCTCTAGGAGTATATTCATGTTTGATCTCCCCTGCCCTCCAGTCACCTCTAAGGGTATATTCTTAGAGAGAAGTTCATAAAAGTGATGTTACCCTTGCTTTCCAACTCCAGCAAAGTAATGGGGTTCTGCTCCAAACAGAGAAAGTCCTACTTGCATCGTAGCCTCACCTGCTATAAATTGAGACCATCCTATTTAACTGCCTCCAGCCTCCCCACCTTCTGTCTCCTCTTCTTAGTTGGCTGGCTTCCACATGTAGCATCTCAGGAGCACGAAACCAAGAGAGAGAACACAGAGATAGCCTGCACTGATTTGTTTTTGGTTTTCAGTGTTGCTCTTTTTATTAGACCCACCAAGATGTCTTGTATTGGATGCTTTTTTTTTTTTTTAGTGACCACTATATTGTTAATAAAGAAACATCACTAGGATGCTAACTGCAGGGAACACGTCTTCAATGTTACATGGAAGAGTTAAAACAAGTGAAAAGAGATTCCTCCATCCCAGCCCTCTAACCCATCTATGGAGAGTCTCTCTAGTCTTTAAGATCCATCTCGGGCACCCTCTCCACCACCCGCTGCCCGCGCCCATTTCTTTCATAGCTACTCCTTTCAAAGCTGGTCCAGACTTGTGGCTTCTTGATGCAAAATTGGTTTTGTATTTAGTCTTTTTTAAATGTTACTTAGTCTGTTGTTTTAAAAATTGTCATGTGTATGTTTTCTACCAATGAAATTCTATCCACCTTAAAAGCAGAGATTGTCACATCCCTAGAGTGTCTAGCTCATTACTGGACACTCAGTAACTGTGTATTCATGTAACTCAGAAAGAGCATATAGCGTACTCTAGATATAAATTGCAGTAAAACATCTCTCCATGGCATATGATGACTTGAACAGATACTCATCTACAGATATTCATCTAATGTGACTAGCTTCCTATAACAGAATAGGGACCTGGTAAAAACTAGTTGAAATACCTTCTTGCCCCACGACCAATACTTTTTTCATACAAAATTACACATGTTGTGAGGATGATTTTTTCATAATGATTATATTTTCTTTTCTCAAATCCATCTCGGATCCTGCATTACAGTATGGGCTGTTGCAAAAAATTCTCCATATTATACAATATAAATCTAGGCTATACCATTCACATTCATGTAATTTAAGATATATCCTGTAGAGTTGTACAGTGCACGACCTGCACAGACTCACACAGCAACCATGATTGCAAGGCCTTATTCAACTAAGACATCAGAATCCAAGAACCCATATGGTGGCTATTTCTTGAGAATGAGATGTGTACAGACTTAAAAACACAGTCCTTTGTTTAAGCCATAAAGCTAATATGTGATCTTAGGAATTATGTCATGCTACATCTGTTAGATAAATATTCACAACATTCATAAAAAAAATAAATAAGGACTACTAAGATAAATTTCTCCAAATACCTTGGGTTTAACGTCCCTGAGACTTAGTTTCCTGTTTCCTTACTTGTAGCATAAGAATGAAATATGCCTTATTTGCCTCCTGGAGTTATTGCGATGATTGAATCAGGTATGAAACTGATTTGTGACCTGAACATTAAAAATAATGTTCCAAATCTTGCTTTCCATGCTTTCTCGGTGTAGGATTTTGGATCTTATGCATAAGCTTGAGCAGAAGCAGGTCTGAGAACTTGTCCTGAGCTTAGAAACCAGAGAGTTCTTCATTTGTGTTCAAATAGGAACCTGGTGCTCAGATTTTTCACCACAGGTCAGCTCTGCTACCTGCACTCTTGCTGGGGTGACATGGAAGGGCACAGGCTGGGGAACCCCCCTCAGTGGGAATCCTGCCCCTGCCCCTATGATGTGACCCTGCAAGTCATTAACTTTCTGAACTTCAGATTTATTTATGAAATGAGGCTACCATTATCTTCCTCACACAGTTGTGTTCCAGAGTAAATGAAATAAGCCTTTTCTCTCATTACCCAGAATACCAGCCTTTTGAAATTGACAAGAGTCCAAGGGATACACCCATTTCTATGTATTTGTTCACTAGAGCTCAGTGAGCCTGGGCTATATTAATGCAGTTTCCTCGGGAAATATTTCATTAAATTGATATTTAATTTTATGACCTTAGCTCTGTTAAGGAAAACCTATCATCTGAGTGTCACACACTTCCCATGTATGCCCTAGTTTTCACCCTTGACCTCCACAGGACTGTGCTCTCTTCTTTGATACCCTCTGAAACAGACATAGCTCCATAATGATTTAATGAGAAACAGATGAGTCAAGTAAAAGGCTTCATATCCAAATCAGACTGTGGAAAATTAATAAAGTTATCCTTTAGACATCTATGCTCTTCATCCTCAAAGATCCTATTCTCTGCCAGCTGTCTCTTCATTGTCTTTTCCCAAATTTCTTTGAACATTTCCATGTCTTGACTCTAGAAATTTGGTTCTTCCCTCTGTTTACATGACCCATTCAGGAAATAAAAGTCACTAGAACCAAAACAGTCCATTACCTGTGATAAAGGACAGGGAAATTATTAGCAGAATAATTAGTAGAAATAATGAGATTTTTTTATTTCCCTTCGGCCTTGGCAGTCTTGTCTTATTAGTGGCTGTCAGCATTCCATGAGGTGCAGCCTTCCCTGTGTGACCCTGAAAGGCTAATTGGAGCTAAGCTTTACTCGGTACCTTGGTCGAAGCAACAGATCTGATGGTAGTGTACTAATATTTGTAATAGTAGTAGGTAGCATGATGATCATATTATTAGGGTAAGGGATTTTTAAAGTTAATTATCTTAAACTTATTTTAGGTGACATCCAATTATCTTATTTAACATCCAATTTCGGGCAGTCCGGGTGGCTCAGCGGTTTAGCGCCACCTTCACCCAGGGTGTGATCCTGGAGAATTGGAATCAAGTCCCATGTTGGGCTCCCTGCATGGAGCCTTCTTCTCCCTCTGCCTGTGTTTCTGTCTCTCTCTCTCTCTTTCATGAATAAATAAATAAATAATTTTTAAAAATCCAAATCCATATTATATCAGGAGAAAACTGTCCTTTCTTGATAAGGCTCTCAGGTAGAAGAACATTACGAGAAACGTTACCAGAGGCTGCGGACACACAGAGCATCTAGAGGTGGGAGGGAAAAGTATCTCCAACTGCAAGTCGAGGCAACATATGCCATAGCATGCTGAGGAGTGCAAGCCAGAGATGCTGTGGTTCAGAGAAGGGAGAGATCTCATGGCAAAAGGCAGCAGAATTTATAGATAGAATTAGATCCTGAATGAGGTCTAATCAGGAACCAGAAGGTTAAGTTAAGCAACCAATGTAAAGGTATTGAAGTCAGAGATGTCAGACAGGTTTTATGGGCTTAGCAGAGAACCAGCAATGACAAAGGCATAAAACAGCTTTAAATCCCAGGTGAAAGCCTGCAAAATTTGTTCTGGGGTTTCTGGGAACCCTTGAGCAAAGAGTGACAGGATCATAGTGACATTCTGGGAAGATGTTCACTTCCAAGGGTTTAAGAGTCCAGAGAAACGGAAGCAGGGAGACTAGTCAGTGAATGTAATTATTCAGGCCTGATGATTTGGGTGGGGGCCAGGAAGATCTCAGGGTGAAACATTGTCAAGGCTTTGGTCTCTGACTTGCTGGGGTGGAGGGACAGAGAGGGCAACTATAAGGAGCTGCAACAAAGCATTCAGAAAGGAAAAACATAAAACAAAGGTTCTGGTTAAATATGGTTTATGCAAATATTCTCTTTTTCAAAGAACTTGTAGGAAAGTCCCTTCTTTGTTATATTTCCTCTTCATGAACATATCTCCTTTATTGTTAATATAGGACTGAGTCAGGGATACAGTCAGAATGGCTCTGGATTCATGAAAGCAAGTGGTGAGACCGAGGATAGGAAGGTTAGGAAAAGCCCCCAAACTCAAAGCTCTTAAAAATGTGGGTTTGAATCAATTCTGACTCCTTAAATGAAAGCAATATGAGTTTAGTTTCAGAAATGCCATTTTGATAGAGACTCTAATGCAGACAGGCCAACCCTGTCTCAATGTGCTGGGAAGCTTCTGGAAATGTCTGTGGGTAGGGCTCACTTGGACTGAGTGGTCAGTTTCATGTGGATTTAGACTTAAGCGGAAGGCAAGTTTGATGGTGCACAAGACATGCTTGATTGTTCTAATTACCTCTGGAGTTTTGGATGAACTTCCTAGAGAGATCAGTATCTCTTTAGAAAGCATGTAACTGCAGGAATCCAAACTTTTCTATTATGAGGAATTCTCGTTAAAGTTACAAAATTGCAAGATAGTAGTTATTTTTACTATCCACTAGTTGAGAAAATACAGATGTATGTATGGATGATTTAAAAAAAAAAAAGACTTCTTGCCTAGAGGGTAACTAAGGCCCAGAGATTAAAAATCACTGCTTGTTTCCACACTGCAATTTTTTAACAAGATTTTAAAAAATTTTTTTGAGAGAGAGAACACACGCATGAGCTCCAGCAGGAGCAGGAGCATGAATGGGGGAAGCAGCAGAGGGAGAGGCAGAAGCAGACTGCCCTCTGAGTGCAGAGCTGCCCTGGGGTTGATCCTAGGACCCTCAGGTCCCAACCAACCAGAGCAGAATTCATATGCTTAACAGACTAATGCCACCCAGGCATCCCTGCAATTTCTTTAAAGAGGCCAACTTTGGGACAGCTGGGTGGCTCAGAGGTTGAGCAACTGGCTTCATTCAGCTCAGGGCTGATCTGATCAGGGAATCGAGTCCCACATTGGGCTCTCTTCGAGAAGCCTGCTTCTCCCTCTGCCTATGTCTCTGCCTACGTCTCTGCCTCTCTCTTTGTGTCTCTCATGAACGAATAAATAAAAATCTAAAAAAAAAAAAAAAGCCCAACTTTACAGATAATCAGTCTTTTCATCTTCATCAGATTGTGTATTCACCTGCAAACCCCATGCAAAAAAGACCTATGCTTGATTTCATGAATGTGTACAGAACATCTCACTTAACAATTAGGCAATTCTACTACATTTGGAATATATACAGAAATAAACCATATATTGAACTGTAAAGCAAGTGTCAATAAATTTCTAGGAACTAGATCAAAGATTCTTCTATTTGTTTTAAGTTAATAAAAAATAAATTTTAAAAAATTCTAGTATCCTTAATATTTAAATATATTTAAATAACTCATAAGTCAAAAAAATCAGAAAGAAAATTTTGAACTATTATAATTGAATGATATTAAAAATAGTGCATACCAGCAAAAAAAAAAATGTCAAAGAAAATTTATCATTGTAATGCTTATATTAGAAAAGCCAAGAAGGCTAAAACTTAAACATTCAATTTAAGGAATTAGAGAAGCAAATGATAGAACAAGCCATAAGCAAGTAAAAAGATGGAAAGAATATATTTAAGAGAAGAAATTAATATAGAGAAACAAAGGACAATAGGATCAAAGAGGATCAAAAGTAGACAACCTAATAAAAAAAGAAAAATGGTATAAATGTACAAAATTAGAAGTATAAAATATATATATTTAAAGATATCGTGGATGATTTTTTTTAAAGATTTTATTTATTTATTCATGAGAGACACAGAGACAGAGAGAGAGGCAGAGACACAGGCAGAGGGAGAAGCAGACTCCATGCAGGGAGGCCGACATGGGACTGGGCCTCCCGGATCCGGGCCTCCCGGATCACGCCCTGGGCTGAAGGCAGCGCTAAACCACTGAGCCAATTGGGCTGCCTGATGGATGATTTTTTTAAAATTAAGAAAACAGTAAGAACAATTTACTAAAATTATATTTGGTAATATTGGGATCCCTGGGTGGCGCAGCGGTTTGGCGCCTGCCTTTGGCCCAGGGCACGATCCTGGAGACCCGGGATCGAATCCCACGTCGGGCTCCCGGTGCGTGGAGCCTGCTTCTCCCTCTGCCTATGTCTCTGCCTCTCTCTCTCTCTCTCTCTCTCTCTCTCTCTCTATCATAAAGAAATTAAAAAAAATAAAAATAAAATTATATTTGGTAATATCAATTTAAACACATTTGCTAAAGAAAAAAATTTACTTGAGAATTTTATTCCCCCCAAAATAGAAAGACTGAATGGTCTCCTATAATCATTAAAAAAATTGAACCTGGAGTTAAAACTCATATCACATGTTTTCATCAGTCTCAGGGTGCCTGAGTGGCTCAGTTAAGTCTCTAACTTTTGCTCAGGTCATGATCTCAGGGTCCTGGGGCCTAGCCCCACTTTGGGACCCCACTCAGCAGGGAGTCTTTCTCTCTCCCTCTGGCCCCCACATTCTCTATCTCATATAGATAAACAAAATCTTTAAAAGGAAATAAAACATCAGACTTAGATAGTTCTACAGGTGGGTTCTACCAATTTTCAAGCAAGCAAACAAAGAAACTCCAGATTTTATCACATACGTTCAACAATTCCTAGAGATATAAAATAATGAACTATTCTCCAACTATTCTATGAGGCTAAAATATTCTAGATTCATAAACCAGATAAAAATTTTGGAAGAAAAAAACAATTATAGTCCCATATCACTCATAAATATATGTGAAAAAATTTTACACATAGTATTAATAAGCCAAATATAGCAGAAAACAAAAAAATATAACCTTGTGTTCAATCTAGGTCTATTTGTGGAGTATAAGGGGAGAATTTACATTAGAAAATCTTTATAAATCACCAATTAATAGATTAGAAAATAAAAACTATATAAGCATCTCAAAATTGCAAAAAAAAAAAAAGAACTTATGATTTTTAAAAAGGAAAACTTTTGGCAAGTCATAAAAGGGAATTGCCCACAACATTCACCATGTAGTACAGGCTCATTGTATGTGTGTGGGGCTCCTCTCATGCAGGACTTTGCCTAGAGGATTCCCAGCTGGGCTGGCTGAAGCTGTGTCAGGGCTGTGCTACCATCTGGTGTGCCTGCTACCCATTCTCCCTTCCTTCCCCCTTCTTTTATAGGAGTCATGCTTGCATTCCATTCTAAAGGTTCTTCCTCCCTACTGATTTGTTCCGTTTAGCCTCCATGGGTGTTTCTTTCAACACGACTCTTGAACCAGATGGTGAGTTAAATATCTGTCTACCCATCTAAGTGCCTGTGTATTGGAGAACCTGACCTGACACACTATCATCACTACTTCAATTCTCCATTATGCTGTGTGCCCAAGGTCTGGCTGGTGCAGTCTCTGGTCCTCGACTTAGGCTCTAGACACCCTAGAGTAGTTGCCTTTCCTGAATTTGCTCTGTGCTTTCTTGTTTCCAAATCTTCACTTGAGCTGTTGCCTAAACCTTCCCCGATCCCCATTTATTCAAGCCTAGCTCATCCTGCAAGACCTAGCTCATGAAAGGGGATTTCTCCTAAATCCCCAAATTGGAGTCATCTCTTCCTGTACTAAAATTCAACAACACTCTGTGGAATTACAGTATTGATCACAATCTGTCACATATTTGGTGTATAATTCTTCTTCCAGATGATTAGCTACTAAAGTATTGTCAATGGCCAGATGATTAAGGCCTGAAAATTGCTCGCAGCTGTGCTCAGTAAATGTTAGAGTGAAACCAAGATAAAAATGTAACCCATCCATTTATGCCTTGTAAATAGGAATAAAAACATCCTTTTTTTTAAAGATTTTATTTATTTTATTTTTATTTTATTTATTTATTCATGAGACACACACACACACACACAGAGAGAGAGAGGCAGAGGGAGAAGCAGGCTCCATGCAGGGAACCTGATGTGGGACTTGATTCCAGGACTCCAGGATCACACCCTAGGCCCAAGGCAGGTGCTAAACTGCTGAGTCATCCAGGGATCCCAAGAATAGAAACATTCTAACACAAAACACTCCCACTCATTCCACCATACTTCATGACAGGGATAATATGTCATTGTGGACCCAAACCCTGCAGAGTTCTGCTTAGCTGCAATCATTTTAGCTTTCCTTTTCCAGGAAGGATCCTGTACAGTACCTCCCTGAAAAAAGTAGTTGTGACATGTAATTAAACTAGTATTACAAGAAGTTCTTTACATCTAGCTTAAATCCCTCTTGCTGAAGCCTCAGTATATTTTCTTTTCTTTGGGGGAATGAGTAGAGACAGATGTGATTGGCCAACTCTTCCACAAGGGGAAAGCCAATATTCTAGTTACAGTTAACCCAAGATCATTTATTTTTGACAACACCTGAATGCCTTCAAAAAACTTTAAACAGAAACTGGTGGTGGTCCTGAACCATCACCCCTGGCTAAGGGTCTGCTTCTCCTGGTTAGGGTTTGTATTTCTCCCATATGTGAGTTGTCTAGGCTGGGCCACTTCCTCAGAGGACGACAGATATTGGGTGGGCCATCTGGAAAAGTTCCCTGAGGTTACAGGTCACCACTTCCCCTTCCTGCTTTATTGAAAAGTAATGCCCAGGCTTGGCTGAAGCCTCCCTGGCCAAGTGCTAGTCAGCCCCCGGGTTGGCTGAAAGTGTACTCATCGAACATTTTCAGATGATGCCCAGAAGAAAGTCCTAGGGAAACATCTGAGTCGGAGCCTGATTCATGCCCTGGTAGCAACAGTAGCAATGCAAACAGATAACAATTTGGATAACAGAGTGTGTTGGTATAAGTGAAGATAAATTTAGCTATCAGCTTTGTAATGCTGACAAGGGACATGCCAAGAGACTCACTTTTCCTCAGAAGCAATTTGTTATTGCCAAATATCCGGTTGGTCGGATTGCAGAGGAGGGTCTTTCTGTATATTCCGTCCCTCTGTCCTGACTGTGAGCACCAGCTGAACTGCCCCTGGATGCAGAAGAGAGATGGGGTACACAAGGGAATTGATATGACCAAGCTCTGGAGTGTGAATGATAAAGGAGCACATAGCACAAGCACCGATATTAACTTGTCTAGTCAGAGTTTACTTTATCCTTCTCCCTCTGCCACTGTGTTTATTGGGCTTGAGAGGAATAGTGAAGCTGGAATTTAAAAGGCTTAAGATTAAACCCAGTTCCCAAGTTTATAGCTGTGTGTCATTTTCCATAGCCTTAAAATGAGAATATCACTTGTAGAAGGTCTCTGCAGCTAATATTAACCCTAAACTGCTCTTATGAAACCCAAATACATTCAGCCTGAGAGACTAATAAAGGGCTACTTCATGATGATTATGACCTGCAAAGTCACTCTGGATAGCCTTAGAGCTCCTATACATACTTCACTATTCCAGGGGACACCATTTACGATGTAGTTCATATGGATGGCACCCCCTTGGGTTAAGCAAGGTATTTACTCTGGATACTAAAATGTAGTATTTGTATAAAAATTACTACCATTTATGGATAGACAATCACAATGGTCTCAAATTCACATAAAAATGTTGCAAGAAGGAATTATCTCTGTTGTATAGATGGGAAATCAGAAGCTCAGAAAGTTCAGTCAGTTGGCCTCCCCTCTCTCAAAAAGAGTCAACAGTTGAGGATGAAGGAATAAGGTTTGAAATCCATTTGCCTGAGTGTACCTGAGTGGTTTAGTTGGTTAAGAGACTGACCCTTGATTTTGGCTCAGGTCATGGTCTCAGAGTCATGAGATTGAGTCCTGCTGGATGCAGAGACCCTGTTTGAGATTCTCTCTCTCTCTCTTCCTTCTCCCTCTACCGACACCCCCCCCCCCCGCCATTCTTTCTCTCTCTCTCTCTCTCTCTTTCTCTCTCAAATAAATAAAATCTGAAATCTGTTTGCCTGACTCAAAAGTTTGGGCATTTTTCCACCATTCTGTCAAACTCAAATACCTCAGCAGTAAACTAACTCTGTGAGGTTAATATTATTTTTGTCTCTATTTTGCAGATGAAGAAGCTGAGGAAGAAGAGTAACTTGCTCAAGATTACATATCTAGTCAATGACAGATCTGGGATTTAAAGTTATTTTTTTTAAGATTTTATTTATATAATAATGAGAGACAGAGAGAGACAGAGACGTAGGCAAAGGGAGAAGCAGGCTCCCTGCAGGGAGCCCGATGCAGGACTCAGTCCCCAGAGCTGGGATCATGACCTGAGCCAAAGGCAGATGCTAAACCGCTGAGCCATCCAGGCATCCCAAAACTGGGATTTAAATCCAGGGGGTTTAGCTCCAGAGTGTGCCCACTTAACTCCTGGCGATACTAACAATGATTATGTAAATCACTATTTCATGGCTGCCATGGTACATGCTATAAAGTAAAAGCATAGTGTTAAAACATATAACGTTGTATGTATTTTTATTCAAATGTCATTACTCTCTCAGTTTTTATTCAAATTTATATATGTCTTATACTGAGAAAGAAATATAGGAATATGTGTGTACATGGGTGTGTACATGTATGTAGATATTCTATATCAAATTTTTAACCTCAACTATCTCTAGGTGGTAGGATTTCAAGCAACTTTTAAAAAAATATTATTTATGATTTTTGTAATATCTACTTTTTAAAAACAAGAATGGTATGTTGATTTAATTATAAACATTATAACGCATTTTGGGAAAATATCCTATATACTATAAAAACTAGATTTGGATTTAAAATATTATCTTCTGGTGGAGTGGGGGGGGGCTGATATCCAAAGGAAAAAAACATTCACACTGAATCTTTCCATGACTTATCTCTAAAAAAATACATAAAAATTGAGACCCACATCCACTAAATTTCTCAACTAAATGTTGAATAAGAGTCCTTAAGCTTCAGAAGACATGATACTATACTCAAATTTTTCACCATTTAACAATAAATCTCTAACATTCAAATCAATATTTGCCTGACTTAAATCAAACACAGGAAGGGGCTTCTCTTCATGGGAGGCATGCTATTGTGGAAAAGCAAAGGCTTCCAAATCATTTAGAACTGCAGCCAAATCCTGACTCTTCCACTTCCTAATTATATGACTTTGCCCTATCATATAATTTAATCTCTCTGAGGCTCTATGTCCACACATATATATATCATGGAGGATATGTCAGTGCTGCAGGATTGTTATTAGATTCAACTCCATTGTGAGATTAAACATCACATATGTAAGGTGCCTGGTTCTTTGCTTAATAAGTGTTAATTTCTCCAGTGAATTAAACATTTTATTTTAACACAAATGCTCAGATCTATGCCACAGAACATTTTAATTCTCCCTCACCTTCTTTTGAGTAAAATGTGTTACCAATACTCAGCAGGTAGGAAGAGAAAAAAGTCTAGGATGGCATATGTATATACATGTATGTATGTATATGTATATGTGTATGTGTACCCATGCATGTGTGTACTATTTATATACCACATTCTTTACTATTTTTTCTGGGTGATAGAATTCCAAGTGGTTTTTAGAAATATACTCCTATTAAGATGGTTTTATTTTTAAATTTAACTGCAAGTACTAGGATGACTTCCATTTGTGCTTCTTTGGAGAATCCTTCCTGGCCCCAGTCTGCTCTTTTCAGGACTGACCCTGTGGATGAGAAATGAAGCAGCAGCAGATGGGACAGCCGATGGACTTAAGGAATAGATCTTGAGAACAAAGAAAGGGAAGTATGAAACTTCCATCCTATGGCATACATATAGTTTCAGATTATTTTTCCTGACAAGTTTTAAATACTTTCTACCCTATCTGATAGGAAATAGAACCAAATTTCTCCTTTTCCCTTTTTACCAAGTGTGGTTAAATGCATGTTTCTGGTGTTGGAGGTGGATGTTGAGGGCTGGAATCAAGGAATAAACCATGCTCTGTAATGTATGGGAAATAAACCTATTAATGTAAGAAACCTATGACCTGATAAATGACCTAATTCAACCAAAGTTCTTAATTTTTTACTCCAATCTTTCCTCCCAAATTTACCCATTCTTAAAATGATTGATGGCTTCTTTTCTGGAAAGGTGAAACCATGATCAAGCCAGAATGCTGAGAGGCTAACTTAGCTAATTATTGCTGATCACTGTTTGAACTTTTTAAAATAAAAAATAGACACGAGAAAGGGTACATGTCAAGAAAGTACAGCTTGATGAATTTCCTCGAACTGAACACATTCATGTAATCAGCACCCAGATCAAGAAACAGATCATTACCACACCCCAGAAGCGTCCCTCCTATCCTGCCCAGTTGTTAACCACCCCCCACCCACCAAGGATAACTCCTTTTCTGATTTCTGACAGCACAGGTCGGTCCCACCTGTTTTGAACTTTATAAAATATTTCAGTTTCACTATGTCTCCTTTTTTTGGTTTTTGGCGTGGTTTCTTTCCATATTGTAATATAGAGATTGTTTACCATCATTGCTTTATAGCAACCTGTTCGACATATAAAATTTTTCTTATCAGCTATTTGTTTTCAACACATAAAAATGATTACGTATTGATGTTAAGGCTTTCTTTTTCCAATTTTATAAACCCCCTCCCAAAATGGAGTTTCCTAAAAGAGTTCAGCAAGGAAACTCCTCACTATAGAAAGGAAGATGTTGAATTCCAGTTAATCTGGTTTGTTTAGAGTTTTCCACAATGGAAGGTATGAAAAGGGAAGATAATGCTGCCTGGGAAAGGCATCGACTATTTATCATCCAAGTTTGCCAGATCAGTGTAACTGGCTTCCTGTGTAATTCTCCAAAAACTGGAAGGCAGGAAGAGACAGTGCCGCCTGGCTGCTCCGGTGGCGGTGCCCAAACCAAAGCTGGGGCCTGGCCCAGTTGTGACATGGGCTAAATCAGTCTCTAGTGCTGCCGCATTCTGCTTATCACCATCTGCAATCTTATATTGCTCCCTAGGGAATCTCGGATTTTATGCCCCCCCTTTTTAAAAATATTTTATTTATCTATTCATGAGAGACACACACAGAGAGAGGCAGAGACACAGGCAGAGGGAGAAGCAGGCTCCAGGCAAGGAACCTGATGTTGGACTCGATCCCGGGTCTCCAGGATCACACCCTGGGCTGCAGGCGGCACTCAACCGTTGCGCCACCGGGGCCGCCCTATGGCCCCCTTTTTAATTGATAGGTACACACCACCTAGAAATGATAGAACCGGGTGGTTTACAATTGTTTCTCCATTGCTTATTACCCCAGTTGGGATCTTAAGAGATGGTATGAATAAGCCAATTTTCCTACACCATGCCACGACCCTTTGTATGTGATTGTCTTTATACCAGAGATCCTTGAAGATTATCTTTTTTTAATTTTTAAATTTTTCATTGAAATATAGCTGATTTATAATATTAAATTAGTTTCAAGTGGGGCAGCCCAGGTGGCTCAGCGGTTTCACACCGCCTTCAGTGTGATCCTGAAGTCCCGGGATCGAGTCCCACGTCGGGCTCCCTGCATGGAGCCTGCTTCTCCCTCTGCCTGTGTCTCTGCTTTTCTCTCTCTCTCTCTCTGTCTATCATGAGTAAATAAATAAAATCTTAAAATAAATAAATAAATAAATTAGTTTCAGGTGTATGACATAGGGTTTCTGAAATTATGTACATTACAAACTGCTCACTAATTAAGTGTATTACAGTATTATTGACTATATTCTCTATGCTGCACTTTTCATCCCCGTGACTTATTTATTTTTGAGGATTTATTTATTTATATTTTAAATTTTTAATTCAATTAATTAACATATAATATATTATTAATTTCAGAGGTAGAGTTCAGCGATTCATCAGTCTTACAGAACACCCAGCGCTTATTATATCAGGTGCCCTCCTTAATGTCCATCACCCAGTTACCCCATTTCTCTACCCCAGTCCCCTCCAGTAACACTCAATTTGTTTCCTATGATTAAGAGTCTCTTACAATTTGTATCTATTTCTCTGATTTCATCTTTTAATTTTCCCTCTCTTCTTCTATGATCCTGTTTTGTTTCTTAAATTCCACATGTGGTTCAGATCATATGATAATTGTCTTTCTCTCATTGATTTACTTCACTTAACATAATACCCTCTAGTTCCATCCATGTTAAGTATCCCCCAAGTAGAAGAATATGAGTTGGCCAACCTAGTAACATAGGGAACCCTAGTGAGAATATGAATCTTTCATAGGCAATGGAAAGCAGTTTATGATTCCATACTAGACTAGGGTCTGCTGGTACCACTAGTATTCTTCTAGAACATTCAGGTCAGTCATCTGCATAGGAATGGGAGGATCCAAAAATCTGGTGCTTCCCTTGTGCCTCCCTTTACCTGTTTTATTCATGGTCACACTGGGGAGATATAGCTTTTGCTACTCTTCAAAATCTCATTCTTTTTCTTAGGCAATTGTTTAATCAATTTGCCTTGTACAAACCATTTGCCCTTACAAATGGCCAACAGACACATGAAAACATGTTCAACATCACTCAACCTCAGGGATTCACATCAAAACTGCAATGAGATACCAACTTACATCATTCTGAATGGCTAAAATTAACAAGTCAGGAAACAACAAACGGTGAGGATGTGGAGAAAGAGAAAACCCTTGCACACTGCTGGTGGGAATGCAAGCTGGTGAAGCCACTCTGGAAAACAGTGTGGAGATTCCTCAAGAAGTTAAAAATAGAGATACCCTACGACCCAGCATTTGCATTACTAGGTATTTACCCCAGAGATACAGACGTAGTAATCCAAAGGGAGACCTGCACCCAATGTTTATAACAATAATGTCCACAATATCCAAACTGTGGAAAGAGCCCATATGTCCATCAACAGATGAAGAATAAAGAAGATGTGATATATATAGTGGAATATTATTCAGCCATAAAAAATGAAATATTACCATTTGCAATTACTTGGACGGAACTAGTGGGTATTCGGGTAAATATTACCATTTGCAATTACTTGGACGGAACTAGTGGGTATTCGGGTAAGTGACATAAGTCAATCAGAGAAAGACAATTATCGTATGATCTAACTTATAAGGTGGAATTAAAGAAACAAAACACAGGAGTATAGAAGGGAGAGAAAAATAAAACAAGACAAAATAAGAGAGGGAGAAATTATAAGAGACTCTTAACTGTAGGAAACTGAGAAAAAAAAAAAAGGAAACTAATTGAGGGTTCCTGGAGGGGAGGAGTTCAGGGGACAGGATAACGGGGTGATGGACATTAAGGAGGGCATGTGATGTGATGAGCACTGGGTGTTATATAATACTGATGAATCACTGACCTCTACCTCTGAAACTGATAATACACTCTATGTTAATTAACTGAATTTAAATAAAATAAAATTTAAAAAATTTAAAAAACCAATTTGCTCAACAATAGTGATCATATTGTACATGTCTCTCTCTTCTAGGGATGTTGGAAAATTGATAGAAGATCCTGAGTGCCTAAATCCAAAGAATAAATGCCAAATTTATTGGTTAACAAAAAAATAAAAATAGGCGTTATTTTATAGATTATTTGCTAGATACCAGGTACTATGTTAAGATTGATAAATGCATTATTTCTTTTAATCCCATTACCCTTATTTTGTGAATGAAACATAAAGCTCTAGCAATTTTTTCAAGGCCATATAGCTGATAAGTGACAGAATTGTAATTTGGTTAAAGCCAGACTACCGGACTTAAGAGACAAGTTCTCAGTCATAGAGACTCCTTTGTATTATGCAGTTACTTTTCACAACAACAATTCTGCTTTTTACTGTTTTTGTTGTTGTTGTTACCATTATTTCTTTGCTCTATCACATATCATGAACTTGTTTTTTTCTCATACCTGTCCCTGGTGCCATTTCCTCTTTTATTTCACTGAGCATAGCAAATAACAAGTTGTGTATGATGGTCTTCTGATTCTTCAGATTGATGAAATTAAATCCTTTTTGGCGGAAAGCTTTGTTTAGCTCATGACTTGGTTTCTCTTTTTTTAAACAAGATTTAATAACTTTTCAACCATGTTATGTAAGTTTTTACTGTAGTATACTTGGCATACAATGGTATTTTATTTTCATACATACAACATAGTGATATAACACTTACATACATCATAAAGTAATCACTGCCATACATCTAGCTACCATCTGTCACCATACAAAGCTGTTACATATTATTAACTATATTTCCTATGCTATACATGGTATCCACACATCTTATTTATTTTAGAAGTAGAAGTTTATATTTTTTTAATCCTCTTGCCCTGTTTTTCCCATCCCCCACCTCCCTCCATTCTGGCAGCCACTGCCAGATTATTCTCGGTATTTATGGGTCATTTTCTGTTTGTTTTTTTTTTAACTATTGTTCATTTGTTTGGCTTTTCAGATTCCACATATGCTATTTGTATTTCTGATTTATTTCACTTAGCATAAGAATCTCTAGGTCCATCTGTGTTGTTGCATTTGGCAAGATTTCATTCTTTTTTATGGCTGAGTAATATTCCATCACTTATATATACACTGCCTTTTCTTTATCCATTCATCTATCAATAGGTCATTTCCAAATCCTGGCTATGTAAACACTGCTGCAATGAACACGGAGTGCATAAATCTTTTTGAATTAGTGTTTTCATTTTCTTTGGGTAAATATCTAGATGTGGAATTGCTGAATTGTAAGGTAATTCTATTTTTAATTTTTGAGGAACTCCCATACTGTTTTCCACAGTGGTTGCCCCCAATTTGCATTCTCACCAACAGTGTGAGAGGGTTCACTTTTTTCCACACCCTCACTAACACTTGTTATTTTTTGTCTTTTAGGTAATGGTCATTCTGACAGGTGTCAGGTGATTTGTCACTGTGGTTTTGATTTGCATTTTCCTGATAGTGATGTTGAGCATCTTTTTTGTGTCTGTCGGCTATGTGGATGCCTTCTTTGAAGATATAACTATTTAGGTTCTTGCCAAGTTTTAGATTGAATTGTTTGGGGTTTTTTGATGTTAAGTTGTTTGAGTTCTTTATATATTTTGGATATGAACCCATTATCAGTTATGCCATTTGCAAATATCTCCTCCTGTTGAATGGGTTGCCTGTTGATGGTTTCCTTTGCTGTCACAAAAACTTCTTATTTTTATGTAATCCTATGTGTTTATTTTTATTTTTGTTGTCCTTGTCTTAGGAGACATTTGGGGTTTATTGTTTTATTTGGGGTTTATTGTTTTATTGTTATGATGTAAGACAATGATCCGGTGTCATTCTTTTGCATCTTGCTGTCCAGTTTTCCCAACACCGCTTATTGAAGAGACTGTCTTTTCCCCATCATATTTATTCTTCTTTATGAAGTATTTTTCCCCATACTATTTAGTTTCCAAGTCTGACTTGTTGATTTGCATTGCTAATTGTTATTCACAGTTTCAAAAGAGAGTTTTAAGTCATCATCTTACTTATTGAAGCTTCTTAGGACAAGGCCAAAGTAGCAGGCAATAAGGAATGGTAACCCTGAGCTTGCACCGGTGGGCCACCAGGGCTTCCTTAGCTCAGAGGGGGTATGCAGATCCCAAACCCCATTTCTGATGCAGAGTTGTGGATAGATATTCCCTCCACAATGCATCTGCATGTCAAGGTTAGGCAATTTAGAGGAGAAAGTTGGACTATAGCAAAATCTTACTGAGTTGTGGGGCAGGATGCAGCCTTCATTATTGCAATTACTGAAAAAAAAAACATTAAAATGTAGTAAGGCATTGAAGATAAGAACTCTGCTGACATTACCACATAGTCCATGATCTTCCCGGAATTCCTGCAGCCTGAGTCTCCAATTCATGGCATTTATTTGAAATAGTCCAGGGAGGATAGCTTTTAGAAAAGAAGCATCCCTGTGATCACATCACAGCTGCTGAGGCTTGGCCTGAACAGAGCCCCATGGTGGCAGCGTGTGTAAGCACTCAACACACACTGCAGCAGCAAACCCCACAGGAGGCTAGATCCTAGGACCCTGAGATCATGACCCAAGCTGAAATCAAGAGGCAGGAGTTTAACTGACTGTGCTCCCAAAGTGCACCCCACCCCATCACCTCTGAAGCAAATCCTCAGGAAGGTTATTAAAACTCTGGATAAGGGAATTCCCTCCTATTGGAAGCCAGGATCATAGAATTATTTGAGGATTAAAAAAAATCAAACTTGATTTGATTACCTCCAGCTAAGTGACCTTATGTATTGCTGTTTTTGTATTTCCTTATTATGTTATCGTATATTTGATATCACAGAGTATAAATATTTCATTCAATGACCCATTTTGGTAATGAAGGGATTTGAATATCAAGTTTTCCACAATATGTAGGGAGTTTTCATACTATTCACATTCACATGTTTACCAGAATTCCCCTCTTAGAATTAACGGATTTCTAGCCACGAAGTCTCCAGCACACTGAGGAATGAAAAGACTTCATTTTCTAAAAATGAGCCACTTCACCAATCCTCCAAAAGGCAGTCAGAAAAAAAACAAAAACAAAAAACAAAAAACAAAACAAAACAAAAAACCAAAAGGCAGTCAGGCCGAAGTTGAACAACTAGAGAAGCAACAGCCACAAAACCCAGGGGGCAGTCCCCATTTGTGTCTTGGATGCCTATCTTTTCATTTATTTTTCACCTTCGTTGAGCCAGCCTTTCACCTTTCATGCCTCACTGCTTGTGTCTGTACCAAAGTCCTTCAGCTTGTGAGTGACACAAGGTGACTTCCAAGGCAACTTTACACAGTGTCCTCATTTTTAAAAATATTTCTTTGAAACATTACATACTGGGTGAACTCCACAGTAACCTAAGTCATAGAATTTACAAAAACGAATCTTCTGTTGTTGCTGTTGTGTACCAGCTTGGCCAAGTCTCTTAAGACTGACAAAAAAAAAAAAAAGACTGACAAAGCTGAGTGCCAGAGCAGGTTTGGGTGCACTCTCAGATACTGTTGCAAGAGTTCAAATTCATACTTTCATTTGGGGATAATGAAATTATATCTGTCAATATTTTAGGTGCACATGTGTTACCAAACCCAAGTACAACTGGCTGCCAATCACCTGAATGGCTCTTCCTCAAAAGATGAGTTTTTGCTTGGAAAGGAGTTTGAGCTTTATGCAGGAGGACAGCCACCTGGAGAGAAGGTGGGCTTTTGTCCAAAAGTCACTCCCATGCTTCTGCCTGGCCCAGGGTTTTGTTTTTTTGTTTTGTTTTAATTTTATCTTATTTAAATTCAATTAATTAATATATAGTATGTTATTAGTTTCACAGGTAGAATTCAGTGATTCATCTGTTGCTTATAATACCCAGTACTCATTACATCACATATTCTCCTTAATGTCAATCACTCTGTTACCCCATCTCCTCACCCACCACCCTTCCAGCAACGTAGTTGTTTCTTATGATTAAGAGTCACTTATGGCTTATCTTCCTCTCTGATTTCATCTTATTTTATTTTTTCCCTCCCTTCCCCTATAATTCTGTTTTGTTTCTTAAATTCCACAGATGAATGAAATCATATGTCTTTCTCTGATTGACTTACATCACTTAGCATAATACCTTTAGTTCCATCCAAGTCATTGCAAATGGTAAGATTTCATTTTTGATGGCTAAGTAATATTCCACTGTGTTTATATACCACACCTTCTTTATTCGTTCATCTCTCGAAGGACATCTGGGCTCTATCCTCCACAGTTTGACTATTATGGACATTGCTACTATAAACATTAGGGTGTGAGTGCCCCTTTGGATGATTATATTCATATCTTTGGGGTAAATACCTAGTAGTGCAATTGCTGGGTTATAGGGTATCTCTATTTTTAACTTCTTGAGGAACCTCCATACTGTTTTTTTCCAGAGCAGCTGCACCAGCTTGTATTCCCACCAACAGTGTACAAGAGTTCCCCATTCTTCACATCCTCGCTAACATTTGTTGTTTCCTGACTTGTTAATTTTAGCCGTTCTGACTGGTGTGAGGTGGTATCACATTGTGGTTTTGATTTGAATCTCTAACATTGGGTGATGTTGAGCATATCTTCATGTGTCTGTTGCCCATTTGTATTCTCTTAGGAGAAACATCTGTTTATGCCTTCTGCTCATTTCTTGACTTATTTTTTTGACTGTTGAGTTTGATATATTCCTTACAGATCTTGGATACTAGTCCTTTATCTGATAAGACATTTGCAAATATTTTCTCCCATTCTATAGGTTGTCTTTTGGTTTTGTTGACTGCTTCGAAAACCCAAAAGACTTCACCCAAAAAACTCTACCCACAAAAGTGGCAGGATATAAAATCATTGCACAGAAATCAGTTGCAAGTCTATACACTAACAATGAGACAGATGAAAGAGAAATTAAGGAATCGATACCATTTACAATTACACCATAAACCATAAAATACTGGGAATAAACCTAACCAAAGATGCAAAGGGTCTTACTCTGAAAAGTATAGAACACTTATGAAATAAATTGAGGAAGACACAAAGAAATGGAAAAACAGTCCATGCTCATGGATTGGAAGAATAAATACTGTTAAAATGTCTATACTACCCAAAGCAATCTATGCATTTGGTGCAATCCCCATCAAAATACTATCATTTTCACAGAGCTGGAACAAATAATTCTAAAATTTGTATGGAATCCAATTTGTATGGAATAGCCAGAGGAATGCTGAAAAAGAAAACTAAAGCTGGTGGCATCACAATTCCGGACTTCAAGCTTGTATTACAAAGCTGTAATCATCAAGACAGCATGGTATTGGCACAAAAACAGACACATAGATCAATGGAACTCAGAATTTCTGAGTTCATAGAGAACTCAGAAGTGAATACTCAACTCTATGGTCAACTAATCTTTGACAAAGCAAGGAAGAATATCCAATGGAAAAAAGAGAGTCTTTTCAACAAATGGTATTGGGAAAATTGGACAGCCACATGTAGAAGAATGAAACTGGACCTCTTTCTTACACCATACACAAAAATAAACCCAAAATGGATAAAAGACCTAAATGTGAGACAGGAATCCATCAAAATCCTAGAGAACACAGACAGTAACCTCTGTGACCTCGGCTATAGCAACTTCTTGCTAGACATGTCTCCAAAGGCAAGAAAAACAAAAGCAAAAATGAACTATTGGGACTTCATCAAGATAAAAAGCTACTGCACAGCAAAGGAAACAATCAGCCCAGGGGCTTTGGAAGGGGTTTAGGGTAATTCATCAGCACAGGGAGTGCAGTAACTGCAACATTTCCAGATCTTGTGCAGACTCAATGCTACCAGCTACAAATATTGTCTCAGGGCTTGTTATCTCAGTGCTTAGGGATTGTGAGAGGGTCTTGTTCTGGCTCCATGGTGTGCAGGAGTACTCTGTTCTATCTGCAAAGAAGGGCAAGATCTATAGATGCACAAAGAGAGGTTAGTAAAATCATTTGTGTGATCTAAAAAAAGGAAAATGCTTTGCTAAAAAATGCTCGCCTAATCAGAAAGCCAGTGTGGCTTCAAACACATGTCCTTCTTCTGTGGCTTGGGAACATTCCAGTTCTTCACTCCTCAGGCCAGTGGTCTGCAAATCTCAGAGAAAGCAAATTAGTTCTGTTCCACAAATAATCTTAAGATTTGTGTGGAATCAGAAAAGACCCCGAATATCCAGGGGAATATTGAAAAAGCAAACCAGAGGCGGGAGCATCACAATGCCAGAGTTCAAGTTGTACTACAAAGCTGTGATCATCAAGACAGTATGGTACTGGCACAAAAACAGATACAGATCAATGAAACAGAATAGAGAACCCAGAAATGGGCCCTCAACTCTATGGTCAACTAATATTCGACAAAGCAGGAAAGACTATCCACTGGAAAAAGGACAGTCTCTTCAATAAATGGTGCTGGGAAAATTGGACATCCACGTACAGAAGAATGAAACTAGACCATTCTCTTACACCATACACAAAGATAAACTCAAAATGGATGAAAGATCTAAATGTGAGACAAGATTCTATCAAAATCCTAGAGAAGAACACAGACAACACCTTTTTTTAACTTGGCCACAGCAACTTCTTGCAAGATACATCTATGAAGGCAAGGGAAACAAAAGCAAAAATGAACTATTGGGACTTCATCAAGATAAAAGCTTCTGCACAGCCAAAGAAATAGTCAACAAAACTAAAAGACAACCTACAGAATGGGAGAAGATATTTGCAAATGACCTATCAGATAAAGGGCTAGAACAAAAATTTCACCAAAGAAGACATACACATGGCTATCAAAACAAGCACATGAGAAAATGCTCCACATCACTGGCCATCAGGGAAATACAAATCAAAACCACAATGAGATACCACCTCACACCAGTGAGAATGGGGAAAATTAACAAGACAGGAAACAACAAATGTTGGAGAGGATGTGGAGAAAGGGGAACCCTCTTGCACTGTTGGTGGGAATGGGAACTGGTACAGCCACTCTGGAAAACTGTGTGGAGGTTCCTCAAAGAGTTAAAAATAGACCTGCCCTATGACCCAGCAATTGCACTGCTGGGGATTTACCGCAAAGATACAGATGCAATGAAAAACAGAGACACCTGCACCCCGATGTTTCTAGCAGAAATGTCCACAATAGCCAAACTGTGGAAGGAGCCTCGGTGTCCATCGAAAGATGAATGGATAAAGAAGCTGTGGTATATGTATACAATGGAATATCACTCAGCCGTTAGAAATGATGAATACCCACCTTTTGCTTCAACGTGGACAGAACTGGAGGGTATTATGCTGAGTGAAGTAAGTCAATTGGAGAAGGACAAACATTATATGGTCTCATTCATTTGGGGAATATAAAAAATAGTGAAAGGGAATAAAGGGGAAAGGAGAGAAACTGAGTGGGAAATATCAGAGAGGGTGACAGAACATGAGAGACTCCTAACTCTGGGAAACGAACAAGGGGTAGTGGAAGGGAGGTGGGCAGGGGGATGGGGTGACTGGGTGATGGGCACTGAGGGGGCACTTGACGGATGAGCACTGGGCCTTATGCTATATGCTGGCAAATCGAACTCCAATAAAAAAATATACAACGAAAATTAGTTCTGTTCCAGATCAAGGGCCTTAGGTCATCAAGTAAGGAGTGTATTATCTGGGAGCAAGTTAACCCTCAAGACTGGCTGAAGTGCTATACTATACACTTCCACCATAGTAAATCTACTTGTAGCAGTTTTCCTAGAGAAATTATAGGAAAAATACAGGCAAAAAATAAATGCCCTGGGATGTCTTGCAGTGTTGTTTTTGATAGCAATTACCCCCCCCAAAAAAAGATAATACCAAGAATTTCTTTAAGAAAGTGTTTTAAATTACAATGCAATTTCAAAAACGTTTATTACTTTTTTTATCATGTACAGAAGTTTTTTTTTCTTTAAGCTTCTCATGCTTATAAATATTTTAAGCATAAATGGACTACTAAATATGTGATTTTTTTTAAAGATCCTAACAGAACATGGTATAACAAAATTGGTCTTCCAGGTTTTATTTATTTCAATTATGTATAGTATATCAAGGCAGATTTATTTGTGTCTTATTTCTTTAAAGAGGTGTACAGCTAATAGCCCAAACTTTCAGTGTGTAATTTGAATAAATAAATCTGTATTCTGTGAATTATCCTGAAAGTTTTAAACAGATGACCTCATAATTCTAATAAAGAATATTATTTACCTAAAATGTGCTAGCAGCATCTTGCTCAGCCATAAAGCAATAAACTTCTCAATAATCTTAATTTTGACATTTGGATAAACAATGGAAACTCTCTATTTTGAGGACATATACCCCATCAGTTGGACTTAGTGCCTTAAAAAATAAAAGGCAGCTTTTCGATGGAATTAATAGTGATATGAGTGTTTGATACAGGCAATACTTTCTTTTTTTAAAAAAAGATTTTATTTATTTATTCATGAGAGACACAGAGAGAGAGGCAGAGACACAGGCAGAGGAAGAAGCAGGCTCCGTGCAGGGAGCCTGACGTGGGACTTGATCCCGGGTCTCCAGGATCATACCCTGGGCTGAAGGCGGCGCTAAACCGCTGAGCCACCAGAGCTGCCCAGGCAATACTTTCAATGCTAGAAATCGCTCCTTGTAATTTTTAAAATAAAAGGTCAATTATGATAAAAACAAATGGCAAGATTTTCATCAGTATGGAATATTTTAAATAAGTTATGCTGCATTGTAAAATAGAATATTATGCAGCCCTTATAAAGGTTGATGTAGACCTATATTAACATGAAAAGATGTCTTTAATATACAGTTTAGTTTTAAAAACTAATAAAAAATAAAGCTTGAATATATTTTTGCTGAAAATTTATTTGTGAATATATGAGCTAAAAAATTCTGAAAGCCTACCAACTTGTTAACAGTGATTGTCTTTAAAAAAAAAAACAGTAGTTGTCTTTAGTGAATATGACTAATGGCTTTTACTTCTTTTTGCATTTCTGTATGGTATGGATATTTATAAGAGAATATATTACTTTTATGCTTTCATTTTAGCAAAGGACTATTTTCATATGGAAATTTATTTTTATTATTTACAGTAACAGATGAGCTACAAAATTTTAGTTTTACTGTTATAACAAAGAAACAAGAAACTAGCCATTGAAAGAGAATACTTAGGAAGTAAAGTTTAAGTACAAAAAAAGCTGTCACCCAAATAACAATCTCAAATTATGCCTTTACCTGTCTCTTAACTGTTAAAAGGAAAGCAAATCCCTAAGTGGCTATTATCCCTTTTGGTAAAACAATTCCCTTCCCTTTTATCAGAGCCAGAATCATAGAATTATTTGAGGATTAAAACATTGCATTTGATTTGATTACTTCCAGCAAAGTCACTCTACACAGCTGTTATTTTTCTGATTCTTTATTTTATTCTAATCTATTGTTTAATGTCATAGCTTGAGGTTACATGTGTTTCAGTAAATTACCCATTTTGATAAGCAAGATATTGACAAGAAAGGGAAGCAATTTTGAAACATAGTTCAAAATTACCTATCCACTGGGTGCTAAAGTTGCCTTTGTACTGTTCAGGCCTAGAGAGTCTGCCTCCCCTGGGTAAGCACACCCTTGGTCAGATTGCACAAGCAATCTAGTATTTTTTCAGTTCTTTTTTTTTTTTTTAAGTTTTTATTTTATTGTTTACTCATGAGAAAGAAAGGGGGGGGCGCAGAGACAGGCAGAGGAAGAAGCAGGCTCCATGCAGGGAGCCCGATGTGGGACTGGATCCCCAACTGCAGGATCACCCCCTGGGCCAAATGCAGGCGCTAAACCGCTGAGCCACCCAGGGATCCCCTATTTTATCAGTTCTATTATGTTTTTGTTTAAACAGAAAGCTGTGTAATGGGAAAGTCAGTGTGTGGCCAGAGAGGACTGGCCCAGAGGCAAGGAATCTGATGTGACTTGAATTGACTTTTAACAGGGTTACTGAAAGCCAGGGGACACAAAAACAACTAAGGCATGGTTTCTGCATTGGAGAAACTTAGGGTCGCAGAAAGATGGATTTCCAGGCCCAATCAGGAAAGGCAGTGGCTGCCTACACGCCTTCTCTCATGTGACTGTCTCATGCCTGCCATTTCAGATCCTCCAGAAAATACAGTTTCTCTTCCAAAACTTGAAGAGCCGCCACCTCAAATACTTTCAGAATGGAGTAGATGGTGTTTGCCTTTTCTGATACTCATTCTGACCCTCCTATGCGGTAAGCCAGGCCAATCAAGAAGGAGTATGGGCTCCTTGCTGGTGCCCTAGCCTGTCCTCTCACTGTCCATTGGCCTCCTCTCCTTTGCAAAGTTCCTTCTCTCTTGACGTTGTCTGTGGCTTCAGGGATTTGACTTTCAGATCTCCTTAAGGTCCCGACCTGCCCATCTGACTCTTTCTTCCCAGAACCTTCTTCATTTAGTTCCTAGGGACTTAGCCCTAAGCTTAAACTGGCCCAGACCCTGCCCCGCAATAGAGTTTGGACACTTTCTGCCAGGATGAGGTCAGACATTTTTGACTCAGAATTGAGGAAGTTAGGGAAAAATAGCAAAGAAAAAGGAAAAGAAAGTTCTACATTCACCAGACTCATAAAAAAATTATTATAGTTGAAAATAGTACTTAAAAATAAAAGTGTATGTGCAATGTGTGTGTGTGTGTGTGTGTGTGTGTGTGTGTGTGTGTTGGGAAGAAGTATAAAATGCATTTCTCCCCTGCAATCCCTCTCTGCTTAATATGAAATTACTCAATTTCTTTTCTTTTTTCTTTCTTTGCACTTTCTTCTTCTTTCTTCTTATTTCTTCTTCTTCTTCTTCTTCTTCTTCTTCTTCTTCTTCTTCTTTTCTTCTTCTTTTTGTTTTTTGAGAGAGAGAGTGAGTGAGTGCTAGCAGGGTGGATGGAGGTGGATGGGAGGAGAAGCAGAGAGAAAGGGAAAGAGAATCCCAAGCAGGCTCCATGATCAACGCTCATTGTAGAGCCCAATGCAGCCAATGCAGGATTCAATCCCACTACTCCAAGATCATGACCTAAGCCAAAATCCAAAGTCAGACGCTTAACCAACTGAGCCACCCAGGCGTCCCTGAAATTGCTCAATTTCCAAAACCCAATAAATATTAGCATTTTCAGAAATAATTGAATTGGCTATCTAGGAAGAGTCACAGCTGTACAGGATGCTGTGGGAAGCTGACATCCTCTAGACTTGTGTGGTTGGGGGAGAAAGCGCAAGATGCCTCTCCTGTCCAGCCCCAGTTCTTAGCTAGCTCACAGTCTCACTGCACTCTAGCCACCTCCTGGTCTGTATGGGCATGTACAGTCTCATGTCATCATCTCTCCTTTCTCTGCATGTGGCTTACATCTCCAGCTAGATTGAAAGCTTGCAGAGGCAGCTCTCCATACAGACTCAGCAAATTGACTTTCATATGTGTCAAGTCCCAAGTTCTAGGACAATGTCTCACTCACAAGACCCAGTCAATAAATTATTGATGATAATGCTGTTAAGTAGAGGGATGCTTGTCTGAGAGGTCTTATTGCATAATACACTTAGTTCTCAATTAAAAAAAAGTTTAATTAATAAGAGAATCACTTTTCTGAACCACCAGAGGTGCCTCTGAATGACAAATTCATCTTTTTAATTCTGTATTTGGTTGTCCTGCCTCTAGATTGCTGAAGGTGGTGGTAACTGTGAGGTCGTTATTAGTCTCAACCGCAATTCAAATCATCAAACTGGCTTTACTGGATAATATCTTGTAATGAAAATATGTGATGTATTTTTCTCCCAGTTTGCTATCTTATTTGCTATTTCAGAGATATATCCCTCAAAGAAATGAATGATTTCAGAGAGCAGGCATAATTGCCATTAGAGGCACTCCTCTGGGTGCAACAAAAGAAAGCAAATTATATGATGCAAAGATCAGCAGCTCTTCAATCTTTTATTATATTTGATCTTGGGAAAGAGCAAAGCAAGTCAGTGAGGAAGGTTACAGGAAACTGTAGAAACTCTGAAGTATATAATCTTAGTCTAGATGACTGGATGGGGGCTCAGAAATTAGCCTGTTCTTCAATGTTTATAGCAGCAATACCTGCAATAGCCCAAGTGTGGAAAGAGCCCAGATGTCTATCAACAAATGAATGGATAAAAAATATGTGGTATTTATACACAATGGAATACTATTCAGCCATCAAAAAGAATGAAATCTTGCCATTTGCAGTGACATGGATGGAACTGGAAGGTATTGTGCTAAGCGACATAAGTCAATCATAGAAAGACAAATACCATATGATTTCACTCATACGTAGAATTTAAGAAACAAAACAAATGAACACAGGGGAAGGGAAGGAAAAATAAAATAAGATAAAAAAAGAGAGGGAGATAAACCATAAGAGACAACCATAGGAAACAAACTGAGGGTGGCTGGAGGGGAGCTGGGTGGGGGTATGGGGTAACTAGGCAACTAGCATTAAGGAGGGCACGTGATGTGATGAGCACTAGGTGTTATACTTGCAACTGGTGAATCACTAAGTTCTACCCCTGAAACTAATAATACACTCTATGTTAACTAAACTGAAAGTAAAAAAAAAAAAGAAGAAAGAAAGAAAGAAAGAAAGAGAAAGAAAAGAAAAGAAAGAAAAGAAAAGAAAAGAAAAGAAAAGAAAAGAAAAGAAAAGAAAAGAAAAGAAAAGAAAAGAAATTAGCCTGTTCTGCTTCCCATCCATTCTTGCCTTTTTTTTCCTCTGAAGTGAATTGGAACATTTTTATGTTTGCCTCACATTTTCAGATAAAAGATACCTTCCCCAGCAGATTGGCTACAATTTCCCTCTGTGATCAAGGTAATGTTAACCCAATCAAGCTCAGTAACAGCAGACCCTGAGCTGAGAAGTAATATCGTGTCCTGATATGGATGTGATAAGTAGCTTGATTCAGTTTAACTCTTAATACATCTTTCAGTGCCAGAGCTTTTGAGCATAGAACACTTACCAGACTACAAGAGAAGGGGGTCAGAGGCACCTCTTCTTCCCTTCCCAGGAAGCACTTTTTACTGAGTTTAATTTAAAAAAAAAAACCCAGAGCTTAGTGTAATATTGTTTTAATTAGACTCAAATTTGAATTCTTTCCTTTTATTTTGTCAGCTGTCATCTTGAGCAAGGCATTTAACCCCCAAGTCTCATTTTTTTCAATAAAATGCCAGTTATAATAACCTCTGAATAGATGGACCACCTGGGCAGATAGAATCTGCCTCATAAAGCCATTGTGAGAAGTAAATGAGACACAGATTTTTAAATGCTTCCCACAAAGTCTGGCCTAAGAATAAAGTGCTCAGCAATGGTAGCTCATAAGTCTAACAGTATCTCTGTTTCACTTCCTCAGTGACTTTTAAATAGTCTATTCATAGTGTTGATTTATAGACAAGTCACCATTTCATTATGTTTCTAGTGTTCTAGTATAGGTGATAACCTTTCTATGGTTATCACAGCCTTCTGATAATCAAAGGGCCCCAGACATATACTCTTCCAATATGCTTTTGGAGTAGTAAAAATACTTTTAATGTGATAAAACAAGTCCTAATTAATCTGCTGAATTTAGAGTATTGTCTGTGTGTACATGTCCAGCCACTGAGCTTGCACAAAAGTATCCTACTTCTTCCATTCAGCAGAAGGGCTGTTTCCTCCAAGCACCTCCTCTAACCACTCTCCATTGCTCCCATCAAGTAATTAGCTGTCTTCTGATGGGGCTGATGCAAGAATGGGTGCATATGCTGGCTCCTCCAAGGTGTTCATAATTATCTGTTTCTGTGTCTGTGTCTCCACTAGTTTTTGAGCTCCTCCAGGATGGAGGCTGTGTCTTATTCACTTAGATGATAACACAGAGCACAACCACGTAAAGATGCATAGGATAAATAAATGAACCCCCAGTGGGGCTGAGAAGGCATAAACATAGTAATGGGGAATTTGTCCAAGGAATTCAATTTCTTTTTAAGGTTATGTGGGTGGGCATATTCACTGCCTGAGACCTTTGCCAAGATGACTGATTGCACTGCCTTTCCTTCCCTTCCAAACTGGAGGGCAAAGATAGAGAAAAGAAATGCTTAATCATAACACCACAGGCCAATTTAAATAGAATTTCTGCGGGAAGATTTAGAAGCTCAAGAGTCTTGTGGGTGGTATCTTCTGAAAGCTATACAGGGAGGGTTGATATCTTTTTTCATGACTGTGTCAGCCACCAGGGGAGGGACAGATACTTCAGGCAAATAAGCCAGAAGGGCTCCTTTTGTCTGGTAAGTTTTTTTCTTCTCCCAATCCCTGTTTTCTGGGAAGTTTTGATAATGTCCACTTAAGCCATGGAAGAGTTGACTTTATCCTTCATTGTGGATCTTTATGTTGTACGTATATCTCTACTTTCATCTATTTATATATTGGGTTTTTTTTAGTTGTAACTATAGCATAAATATACTTTAAAGCATCACAAAGGTCTATGATATATTATGAAACAAAACAAAACAGCATTGTACTGAATGGATGTAATCGGATTTCAGTTCTATTCCAATTCCAATTCAGTATTATGGGAGATCTCTTCCCCCTTCTCTGGCTTTTCTGAATTTTCTTGTCTTTTTTTTTCTTTTTTTATTAGCAACGAACACATTGTATTGACAATAAGGGGGAAGAGCAATATACTCTTTTTAAAGTTCTACCCTGGGGCAGACCCAGTGGCGCAGCAGTTTAGCACCGCCTGCAGCCCAGGGCGTGATCCTGGAGACCTTGGATCGAGTCCCACGTCAGGCTCCCTGCATGGAGCCTGCTTCTCCCTCTGCCTGTGTCCCTGCCTCTCTCTCTCTCTCTCTGTCTCTATGAATAAATAAATAAATAAATCTTTAAAAAAAATAATAAAGTTCTAGCCTGTCGTCCTACAGCCTGTTATGTAGAAAGTTCCCTAGCGTTCTCCGAGTAGAGGGAGCAGGCGTACAGAAGGAATTAACTGCCTTTTATTTCACACGATGACACATGGAACACATACTGACAGCCATAACATGATCTGAGACTGGGCGTGGTCCAGAGGCTCTCTACCTGTCTCGCCTCCTTTACCACCCTCCAGCCAGGCTGCCCCAAGTCTTTACTGACCTAGAATGTTCTCCCCACCTGATGCAGTAATGCTTATTCGAAGTAAGACCTCAGCTCTGAAACCACTGTCTCTGGGGAGCCTTCCTCAGGTCAAGTTCCCAACATATCCTTTCACTGCACCACGTTTTTTTCTTTCTGAATTTATATATGTGATTTTTATTTAATATCTAATGTCTCCTCCTTAAAAAAAAAAAAGTGAATCCCACTAGGGTTTTACCAAATCCCTAGTGCTAGCATGCTTCCTGGAACCCTGAAGCAACTCAAATACTTGTTGCATGTATGAAGCATCTATGTAATAGGATAAGTAGAAATCCACGTAGAGAGGGGAGGTGGCATTTTCATCGGTCTACCCAGAGTCATCAATCTAACTAATAAGCCACAGGTATTTGCTGAGTGTCTATTTGTCCTCTGCTAGACACAATAGCAGAGAAAAACTAACATAGGAGAGGGGCCCATAGACTATCAAGAGATGAGAAAACATATGAAACAGATAAATTACACTACTAACTAAACTACATTGGAATTACATTGCATTTTTAATGGCCACATAATTAGAAACGATCTAAATTTTCTACATAGATGATATCTCTTGAGCAAAATATTTGTTCAGATATTCAGCCTGAACAGCTTTTCAACAAAGTCAAGAATTTTTCTGCCATTTAGCTTCCCAGAAATCCTTCCCTACTTCCCTCAGACTCTCTAAAACTTAACATTCTGCACCTTAAAACACACTATCAATATGGACCTACCATCTACAGAGCACCTTCCCTCAGATCCATCTGAGAAATTTTTCTAATAATGACCCATGTTTGTTATATTTCATTTTAAGACTGTTTCCAGCAATCACCCCTCACTGTCAGGATTTTCTCAGTGGCTTTTTCCTTTCCTACCTTATTTTTTTGTATTATTATTTTTGCTCCCTTGCCTGAGAAGGCTGCTGGAATTGTTAACATTGACTGAGACTTCACAATAACTGGAAAATTTGCCCTGGGCATTATGATTAAGACAAAACATTTTCCAATGTACGACCTTAAACTGAGGCTTGTATCATAATTAGAGGAAATTTGACTCCTGGGGGTGTGGGCATGATTCCTGCACTGCACAGCCCGGGATGTCCAGGAGTGATTCACACTTGCCCCTGTCTCCAGACTATCTCCCATGGAAGTAGGTGACCTTCTGCCCTCCTGGTGACCACTGCTACTAAGTATTATCAACTGCTCTTGTGTTATCAACATCCAACTTCGTGGGAAGGGCTGTGGTGAATTTCTGGAACTTGCTGAACTAGGAAGTTGCTTTTCTAAACAGCTTGACACTGAAGGGAGGCAGCAAGACTATAAGAAGTCTGGGTTGGGCAGACGGCAGAGAGGAAGCCGAGGCTCAGAGGAGATGGTAAGTTCATTTCTCTGTATTCTGGGAACTGGAGGCTGAGTCCATGCAGGTAAAGGATCAGAAAGTGAGGAGGAACAGTAGCAGTCATGGTATTTTATGTTGAATAGCCCTTTAGAGTGTGAGCATCTCTAAGCCTGCTGTCCACATTGACCCTCCAAATATCCTTGGGTGTTGAGGTTGCCATTTCCACGTTCCACTAAGCCTTATAGAGACCAGGCATTTTACCTATGGCCTCACTGCTAGGCTTGACATGGTCTGGATCTAGACTTCTATCCTCTGACTCCACTGCTGCTGTTTTTCCTATTAGAGTTTACAGAAACTCTCATGGCGCAATCATAGGTGCCCTGGGACAACCTATGATTGCATGTGTTCTTATGCCAGCCTTTCTGGTTCCTTCTCTAAGCCCTAGGAGTCCACTGGGACTCATGTGGAGTATCTCTATATGGCTTCCATTTCTGCCTTAAGTCTCTGTCCTGTTAATGACTCAGTTTCTTTATCTGTAAAATAGATATAATTCTAGCACCCCACAGTGTCATTGTGAAGATTAAATAAGTTTGCACTGAAAAGAATTTAAATCTGAGGCTGACACATGGGAACTTCTTAGTAAATGCCAGGTATCATTGTTGTGAAAAAGAAAAACATTGTGGGGTTTAGGATCCAGGGAAGATCCCAGGAAAACTAGACATTCTTGAACTCATTAACAGATAAGACCCACGTTTTTACTCCCGACTTACCAGGAGTATCTCCCACAGTCTCAAGCTCCCAAAGTCCAAAATCCTGCAATCTGTGGCTAACAAGAAACCAACTGTCTCTGTTTTTGAGCCCCTTTCTAGATGCCAGAAGAAAGTAGCACTCTTACGTGATTCACGCCACCTTTTTACTTTACATACGCTTTTCAAATATTTG
The DNA here is from genome assembly GCF_905146905.1 of Nyctereutes procyonoides. Lineage (NCBI taxonomy): Eukaryota > Metazoa > Chordata > Mammalia > Carnivora > Canidae > Nyctereutes > Nyctereutes procyonoides. The sequence goes on from NW_026575044.1 coordinate 1,754,468, forward strand.
CAATGGGGATTTTCTTTATTGGGGATAAAAGAGAAGAAGACTCTGAAGAGAACAGGAATGAGTTTGAGTCTCCTGAGTTTGAACTCCAATGACATAAGAATGTGGATTGCTTTTGTTTCATCTTTTGCATATTATATTGTGTTGGTCAACTTACATGGACCAGGAGTTAGTCATCTCTTCCTTCTATTTAATTTGGGATCCTCCTCTATTTCAGAAGTATATTGACCCATTGGATCACGGGGTTCTTTGAGGTTCTAGTGAAAGTACAGCTCTTCACCCCAGATGAAAATGCAAATGTCCACATAAACACTTGTCCACTTTCTGGACAAGTACAGGGGGTTCCCCAGCCCCCACATGGGTTTTGGGTTAAGAACTCTACTCTATTGCCTCCTGTGCTTTCTTCTTAGAAGCTCCTCCACTAGTATCTTGAAGCTAGGCTGGAACTCTGCAATCTAGTGCTGAGGACTCCAGCTCTAGAACTGTTACCATAGTCCAAAAGTAAGACCTCTTCCTTTGCCCCTGAGTACATTTGGCTCTTGGGATTCAGGAACCTCAACCCTCTGTATGTAAATCTGGCTTCAAGGTCAGAGTGGTTTCAATTAACCTCCAGGACCTGAAGAAAGAGATTAAGTATTCTCTGGTGGAGTGTTTTCAATCAGAGGAATCTCAGAGAGAGAACTCTTGACTGGTAACTTGCAGCTAAAGTGTTCTGATGTTAGAGTTTTCGTGGATTAAGAAGCAGATGTAGATTCTCTTCCATTTATACCATAACAAGTGTGGATTCTATTCCATTTATACCGTAACTACTTTAGGTCTGTGGCTTCTAGTTCTTACTCTTCCTTCCATGACCTGTTTTTTGAAATGTAGCTACACAGTTCCCACTCTTCGGGCTGGCTATTGGCTCTTAGAATATGTAGCTTCAGAATTCTGTAGGTGGAAGCTTATTAATCAAATCTTCAAAAGTCAAAGTGACCTACTGCATAATGGGCAACACTGAGAAAAGAACCTGGATCAATACTGGAAAGTAGGCACATGGTTTCATGAACGACATTTATTACATTGTCTTCTAGGTGTCTCACTTCTTTGAAAAGCAAACAGAAATTTTATCAAGTCAAATACAAAATGATCCCTCTATATTTGTAGGGATATATAGCTCAGTCATGCTCCAATGGACTTTTGAAAACTAGGTATGCCACTTTATTTTTATTTTTTTATTTTTTATTTTTTTATAAATTAATTTTTATTGGTGTTCAATTTACCAACATACAGAATAACACCCAGTGCTCATCCCGTCAAGTGTCCCCCTCAGTGCCCGTCACCCATTCACCCCCACCCCCCGCCCTCCTCCCCCTCCACCACCCCTAGTTCATTTCCCAGAGTTAGAAGTCTCTATGTTCTGTCTCCCTTTCTGATATTTCTCACACATTTCTTCTCCATTCCCTTATATTCCCTTTCACTATTATTCATATTCCCCAAATGAATGAGAACATACACTGTTTGTCCTTCTCCGATTGACTTACTTCACTCAGCATTTCCCTAATGGCAAGTGATGCAGAGCATTTTCTCATGTGCATGTTGGCCATGTCTATGTCTTCCTCTGTGAGATTTCTCTTCATGTCTTTTGCCCATTTCATGATTGGATTGTTTGTTTCTTTGCTGTTGAGTTTAATAAGTTCTTTATAGATTTTGGAAACTAGCCCTTTATCTGATATGTTATTTGCAAATATCTTCTCCCATTCTGTAGGTTGTCTTTGAGTTTTGTTGACTGTATCCTTTGCTGTGCAAAAGCTTCTTATCTTGGTGAAGTCCCAATAGTTCATTTTTGCTTTTGTTTCTTTTGCTTTCGTGGATGTATCTTGCAAGAAGTTACTGTGGCCAAGTTCAAAAAGGGTGTTGCCTGTGTTCTCCTCTAGGATTTTGATGGAATCTTGTCTCACATTTATATCTTTCAATAAAAACCGTTCAACTCCTCAACATCTAATAGTGAAGCTTGCAAATTCCAAAGATAAAGAGAAGATCCTTAAAGCAGCAAGAGACAAGAAGTCCCTGACTTTCATGGGGAGGAATATTAGGGTAACAGCAGACCTCTCCACAGAGATGTGGCAGGCCAGAAAGGGCTGGCAGGATATATTCAGGGTCCTAAATGAGAAGAACATGCAACCAAGAATACTTTATCCAGCAAGGCTCTCATTTATTTTTAATACTAGTATTTCAACCTAAATAATGGCGATTGGTAGTCTAATGTAAATATGTGCTTTGATTCTTTGTGTTAATGTCCTGGGCTCCTTCCTGTCTTTATTTCTCATTTGCTGTTGGCCTAGAGATCTCTCTCTGTCTCTCTCTTGCTGTGTTTCATTTTCTACCTTTAAATTATTGGAACTACTAACATCTGTGCTATGCCACCACCACTACCATCCAGAAACTTCAGGGAAGTTTGTGGCAGTTGTAATGCCTTGTGAAACCTGGACTCTGCTACCAGCTATTTGTATAGTTCTGTCTCCTCCAGGACTCTCACATCTACTTCCCTGCTTTGCATTCCCATTGTTCCCGACCCAAGCCAGAACCCCTTTCACTCCTGCTGAGACTAGTACAGTAGCCTTCCCTTGTCACAGCACAGCCTCTCTGCCGCTAATTCATCACTGCCATCACTGTCAGGTGCATCTGTTCAGGATGCTTCTCTGTTCACAGCCCTGACAATTAGATCTCTTTTGTGACATATTATGTCAGACTCACAAAATCCGGCCCTAACCTAATGTGGTTTGGAGTGGGGGTGTTCAGAGCCTGTGGCCAAGAAAGAATTCTTGAGATATTTTCACTGCAAAAAGGGTGTTTTTATTATAGCACAGGGACAGGACACATGGGCAGAAAGAGCTGCACTGGGGTTGTGGGGAATGATTGATTATAAAAAATTTTTCTACCCTATGGAGGGAAGGGTGATGTTAGGGTTCCAGGAAATTGAATCTATAGCTTTCTGGAGATTGTTTTATTCTTGTAAATCATTTGGACAGTCGCAAACTGATGGAGACTCCTGTCCTGCAGGACTGTGATCTCATATAACCCTTTGTTTCTCCCTTCCCTTTGTTCTTGGGTAGCCAGGAGTGTCTGAGGAATGTCACACATGTCCCACCAGGAGGGAGGCGGGGTGCCAGGTGTTAACTTGTGCTGTGCCCTCAGTTTCCCTTTTGCTCCCTCATCAAACCTACTTTTTCAATTAACCTCTAGGACCTCCCAGTCTTTAACATCAATCAGACCACATCATTGCCTCTACTAAAATCCACACCCCCAAGCCTCTGACTCCTCTTTGCACTTAGAACAAAATCTCATCCCCTTGTTTTAGTTCTCAAAGCCCTGGAGTGATCTGTCACCAGCTTCATCTCATGCTCTTCCTTCCACTGCTCATTCCATTCCAGACACACTAATGGCTTCATGTTCTGTGAACACTCCACACTTTGCTACCACCCAAAGCCTTCACATTGGATTTTCCTTTTGTCTTTAATTCTCTTCTTCCTGCTTCTTCCTGGCTGGCTTTTTCTGGCCATTCTGCTTTCAGTTCAAAATGACCTCCTCAGAGAGATCTGCCTTTAGCTCCCTGCTTAAGGTAACCATGCATTCCCTCTACCACTTAACCCCACTTTGATTCCCTACCTAGCACTTATCACTAGCTTCCAGGTTTATTTGTTATGAACTGCTTGTATTTATTGGCATTTCATTGTCTTCCTCAATAGACTGTATATTACACAAGGAAAGGAATGATTTCTGTTTTCATCATTGTAACTCCAGTACTTCAAAGAGTATCTGACACATTGTAGACAATTGATAGGTCAATAGTTACTGAAATAAGCAATGGGAAAGAAAAGGCAATAACAGGGAGCACCCGTCTTGGTGGGGACAGTGGGGGAGGGCAGGATTGGTGATAGAGAAGTCTCCTTTAGGAGATTTTTGGATTTATAGAGCTAGGAACACATAAAAGGAGAACATAGGGCACATATAGCGCATTCTGGAAACTACAAAATGTTTTGTTATAAATACATTGTAGAATTGTATGGAAGCAGTGAATAAATTGAAAATTAATGGCAAGAGATGAGATAGACAAAAGGAAGAATCCACATTTCAAGGGGTCTTAAAGAGTTCTTCATCTTGAAGAGTTTGTGTTTATTGCTCAAGGAGTAGGAACACCTGATGGATTTTAAGTAGTAAAGTGATATGATCAGGCTTTTGTGTGAGGAATATCATTCTGACTTCATTCTAGAGAAAGAATTGAAAATGGGTAACTTGAGGATAAGAGGCTAATTAAAAGATATGCAGGAAAAAAAGAATGATGTCTGCACTAATACTTTAGCGGTAAGTGTAAATCTGGAGAATGACTAGCTATCTGGTCAAAAGGTAAAATCAATAGGTTTTGATGACAAGTTGATGTGAAGGGTTCAGACAAGGAGAGAGATCCTTGGTCTTCCCTACACAGCCCACTTGATGAAGGACTTCAGGGTCATAGGACTCACGTCAATGAGACTGTCTGTTAAATCCTTATATGACCACCCTTTAGTGCTGGAGCCTTTTTTAAAAAATTTTATTTATTCATTCATGAGAGACACACACAGAGAGAGAAGCAGAGACACAGGCCGAGGGAGAAACAGGTTCCACACAGGGAGTACATGGGACTTGATCCCAGATCCCCAGGATCAGGCCCTGGGCTGAAGGAGGTGCTAAACCACTGAGCCACCCAGGCTGCCCTGCTAGAGCCTTTCTGAGAGTCACACTCACTCCAGAGGGTTAGACTGAAATTTGCTTTCTCATCCCCAACTTTGAGGTCCTGCTACTATTTGATGCCCCACAAGCTTTCCGGAAACACAACACCTATTATAACAATCCTTGGTTTCCCCACTTCTTCACGTATCCCTCTATCTCACCTGCGGGGTATAAGAGAATGAATCGGCTCATTTGTTTCCTCACACAGGGTGCTTGTCTCTCTCACACGCAAATAGAATGAGACATAGTACCAAGATCATTTTTTTGCACAGCTTTCTTATGCTCTTCTGCTTAATCATAATATATTTTTAAATTTGATACAACCACTGCTGTAACCCTTAAATACTGAGCAGTATTCATCACATATCTTTATATTTTCCTACTCAGCACACACTTCTCTTACTTCTAGTCATTCCTCTGCCATTGTTCTTTCATTTATTTTTCATTCATTCATACAATATTTATTAAGCATTAACTTCTGCTCTCTACTATAGCTGAGATTCTGACATAAGTCATCTGGCCCTTGAAAAGCCTCTACCAGCAGCATCCTCCAGCTGTATGCTCATTTGCTTGCTTTGCATTTAGATTGCAGATGGCATGCTCAGGAAGATAGTCAGGAATGGAGATGATGCCTGAGGGCCATTTGGCAAACGGATGGCCAGAAGAAGACCTCTGGAAAGCAGAAGAGTCATAAAAAATAGGGTCATGGAGTCAGGAACCCAGGGAAATCTCTATCTCTACAAGTGCAAGCAGAAGGTTGAGGTAGATTCAAAGGAAGACTCATCAAAATTGCTCAAGATGTCAGAGAAGAGCCAAGAGAAGAACCAATGGAAGCATTTTAAATAAGAGGAAGTAGTCACTAGTATTTATTGCTGCAGAAAGGCCAAGGAAGATAAGAAGGGAAAGTGTTCATTGGGTTTTGTAATTGGGATTTCAGTGGTAAAGTTAGCAAAAGCACTTTTGCGGGCTGGTGATGGGAGAAGGCTGGAGAGTAAAGGGCGCCAAGGAAGTTAAGGAAGCTAAACTGTAGAGAAAGGAGAGAAACCAGTATCAGGGCAGAAGGCAAACAATCCAAGGAAGGACATTATCAATTCTGCCTCTAAAAGGGCACAGCTGTGATCTACAACATGGGCAGGAGACTGAATCCCTTTCCATGGTACCCTTTCTGCCAACTGTACACCACCCACAATGCTGGCAGCTATGGGACTCCTGCTGGCATCCATAGGTCTTCCCGAGCAAAGTGAGAGTGAGGGAAAAAACACTCGGTCTTCCACTTTCTCTCTGCCCTTCTCTTCACCTCATACTTTTAATTCTTAGGAAAAGTAAAATTAAAGATAACCACAGTGTGAAGCAGCTTTAATGAAGGTTTACACAGCTGCAGGATGTGATTCTAATGACCCAGTCTCAGACTTTTTCCCAGTGGCTTCCAGTTTGAAGTTGGCTGCCAGAAAATATTAAAGATTAGCAAAGCACGTGGCCATTTCTCTTAGAGACATTTCCTCTTGTTTCAACACTTAACTGGCTTTGTAATATCAGGGAACAGTCCTTAAATCTCCAGGATCTTAGATTTGAAGATGACACTGTAGAACAGGAGCAGATGTGAAAAAGCCTGCCCACCCCAAGGAGGTTTCAGAGGAAAAGGGCCACTCAGAGGAAGATTATTAGGGATCATGCATCTTCCATGCCCACACACAAAACCCTTGTTCTTTGCCAGTGACTTACTCTGTTGCCTTACAGTTCACAAAGATTTGAACTTGTGGTCTGTCCTGACTATAGCTTTGTTCAGACTTTCAAAGGAATCAAAAAGTCCTGCAAGAATAAGAATCACTCTATTAACCCAACATCCACCTTGAAAACCTTGAAATTGGGGCACCTGGGTGGCTCACTTGGTTAAGCATGCCTTCATTTCAGGTCATGATCCCAGGATCCTCCTGGGATCAAGCCCCACATCAGGCTCCCTGCTCAGCAGAGAGTCTGCTTCCCCCCCCCTTCCTCTGCCCCTCTCCCTGCCTGTGCTCTCTCTCTCTCTCTCTCTCGGTCTCAAAGAAATACCTTTAAAAAAAGAAAACCTTGAAATTTTAAAAGCTGTCTCTCAATTCTGTTTAAACCATATTTCAAATTTTAAACTAGGTAAAATATAAAACAGCTCTTTTGGGATAGTGGCTGGAGTTGGGCACTGATACGGAGACAGCAGCCTCCCCTGATCAGCCTCCCACACACTTCCTTGGGCTCACCCTAAAACCAGAGAACCTCCTAGAAGTGTTCCAGGGAGGAATGTACAAGGAGACAAACACTTCCAAAGGGGACAGGGAGAGCACCCCTAGATTACAAACACTACACCTGTCCTCTAGTCTACTGGTGAAGAAACCCAGTGCAGGTTCAAAGGTAAATACTGGGATCCCCTTCATGAAATCCACATTATTGTGTTTTTCAGTGCAAAAGTATTGCCTCTGAAAGAATTCTGGAAAATTATGTAAAGTCTCACACCTTTCTAAGTGGAAAGCTTTTTTTTTTTTTGCCATCTAGGTTTTAAAATTAATAAAAGATGGGATGTTCCATACATTGTAAAGTTTAGCCTTTTAACATAAGTAAATGTCACATCACTTCTCAAAATTTATTCCTGTGGAATTAAATACTGTAGTGATCTAATGACCCTCATCACTTTAGAAAAATATTAAAGTTTTGGATAATAGGAACTTTTATTATTTGTTATTATAGTTATAGTTATTTTTTGTTTTCTTTCCTTTAATACCTATCTCTTTTCCACTTCCTCTATAGAATTTTAATCTAATATAATGCAATTTTAAGCTTAAAGTCTCTAATTGATCACTAAATCTTCTTTACAAAAAAGGTAACAAATCAAAATTTGAAAGATTCAATTTTCTGAAAGTATATGTGATTTTAGATTCCCCAACCTTCAGGACTTTCATGTGCAACATGAGAGAGTTGGACAAGATGAGCATTCCCAGAACTTATCAAAAATTATTTTTTAAATAATAAGATATTTGATGAAATCCCAACAGAAGGGAACTTATTAGAAATAATACTTATAATTGATCCGAAGGGAACAAGTTTATTATATATATTAAAATATATATGTACTATGCATATATATTAAATATTGAATAGTATTGTGGACACAGGCTGAAATTATCAAGCAGGAAGGCAAAACATAGATCAGTAATATAGGATAGATGATATAACACAGCACAATTCATTGATACCCTATGCATCAAAGTATAGGTCAGCCAGGGAGTTTGCATGCAACTTCCTAGTATTTTGGAGTATGGCATACTAGTTCTTCAGGGGAAATTACTGCATAATAATAATGACAATATTTTTCTGATGTGTGTATTACAAATTGTTTCATAAATGGAAAATATTGGTTGCACCAAGTAGTTACTTGGTAAATATTTGTCAAATGAAAGAAAAAACAAATTCTGTCCTCAGCCTTGGTTCAGAATATCAGAAAGGGAGACAGAACATGAGAGACTCCTAACTCTGGGAAACGAACTAGGGGTGGTGGAAGGGGAGGAGGGCGGGGGGTGGGGGTGACTGGGTGACGGGCACTGAGGGGGGCACTTGATGGGATGAGCACTGGGTTTTATTCTATATGTTGGTAAATTGAACACCAATAAAAAATAAATTTATTTAAAAAAAAAAAGAATACAGACTCAGAAGCAGAGCAGTAAGAAGCAAGCAGGAAGCAGAGGGCTTGAACCTCCACCCTGATGGAAACAGGGAGGATTCTAAATATAATGATTGTTAACAAGAATTTTTTTGGCCACATTGATTTCACATGGATACTAAAAGGAAGTTTTCTTTTCTTGTTTCAGGCCAGCTGCCTAAAAGCCATTACGAACTGGAGATTTCAGAGAGTGATCTTCACAAGTGCCAAACTCCTTTGCTTCAGTGTCCTGATTTTTGGTAAACTTAGTTTTAACCTATCATCTGGACCTGAGTAATTAGGGGACCTTCTCCAAGTAGGAGAAGTGAAGGATAGTAGCCAGTCATTATGAGACATGGGGATACTGTCCCTGCCCAGATGCCCAGAAAAAAAAATGCACCCAACACCATCCTAGTGCTGGAAAGACTGTAGACAAACTGAAATGGACATCTCCAGGGTCCATTATCCATTAGGCACAGCAGGCACTGGCCGACACTACTGATAGGGACACACAAAAATGTCTTATACAATATGAATGAATATATATATATATATATATATATATATAAAGATTTTATTTATTTATTCATGAGAGACACACACACGGAGAGAGAGAGAGAGAGAGAGAGAGAGAGAGAGAGGCAGAGACACAGGCAGAGAGAGAAGCAGGCTCCATGCAGGGAGCCCGACGTGGGACTCGATCTCGGGTCTCCAGGATCAGGCCCTGGGCTGAAGGCGGCGCTAAACTGCTGAGCCACTCAGGCTGCCCTGAATATATATTTATACCAATGCAACTATAAAATACAGTTTTTAAGATTTTATTTTTTTAAGATTTTATTTATTCATGAGAGACACAGAGAGAATGAGGCAGAGATACAGGCAGAAAGAGAAGCAGGCTCCCCACAAGAAGCCCAATGCTGAACTCGATTCCGGACCCTGGGATCCTGCTCTGAGCAGAATACAGACAATCGCTGAGCCATCCAGGTGTTCCAGTTTTTAAGATTTTTATTATGGAGGAAGCAGCTGAAAAAGGCATAACTGCCTAGGCTCCGTGAAAGTCAATAATGCAGCCCTGGTGGCACCAAAATAATAGTCTTAGGGCAAAATAGTGCAATAGAGGTATCAGTGAAGGAGGGACAAATGACCTTCATATGGGCAGCAGAGGACAGGGGTGAATAGGAACAAAAAAGACTATAAACAGGAAAGAGAGCCACTTCCAGGTCTGATTGCTTGCATTGTACACTTCTTCACCTGGGATCTGGCCTTTTCTGGCCTGGATGAGTTCCCACTGGCTACAAAAACAATATCTTTCATCAGAGTGCCCCTTACACTTTTGAAGGGCACATACTTTATTTCATCTGATGTGACAAACATTTCTTCAAAAGGCTTGTTGTAAGCCTTATTTTAACAAGTGAGTGAGCAGGAGGAGAACATAGCATAATTTATCAAAGAGAGACAGTCAAGAGAGATGGAATGAGTGTAAGATTGCAGACCAGGAGATTTGATTTGTAAGCTGCCTCTGCCACAAACATGCTGTGTTTCACTCAACAAGTCTTTACTGAACACCAGTGAAGTGCCCAGCTCTGTGCTTGGTGTGAAGGACCCAGAGATAAAAACAGACCACTCTCAGGATTCACAATCCAGCAGGTGTGGACCATGTCACAGGAAGAGACATTCTAGGGCCCAGTTATAAGGGAGGTGGAGGCAGAGATGAGGTGTGGTGGGAGCCTGGAGGAAGAGGAGCAAGCCTACCTGGGCAAGTCAGGGAAAGTAGGGGGAGGAAAAGTTTACTAGGCATAAGTGGGGACAGCAGCCAGAATAGCAGAAAGCACATTGCAAAGGCACAGAAGTGGGAGTCTGTTTTGCTAAGAAGGTAAATGTGGCAGGTGATGAATCTGGGCCAGCAGGTAAGCTCCAGATCACCAAGCGTCTTATTTTCCATAAGAGGTAGACCCTGGAGACTTAAAGCAGCCACCAAGACATTTTATGTGTCATTTAAATTGGGCAAATTCCTCAAAATGTCTCTTCAATTTATGAAAGGAGGAGAAGATTAGATGACCCAACTCTGTTATCACATGATTCCAAATCTTTAATACTAAGGATCCTCAGAGTACAATTTCCTATTCTGACTTCATGTGTATTTTTTTAGGTAAAAGATGGAAACTACTCTTCTTCCTTAAAAAAAACCAGACTAGACATAAAATAGTCATGTTTTAGGTATTTTTCTTCCAGTCAGAAACTCATCTGACTACTTAGAAGTGTGTTTATGCTCATAAAATCCTTCTGGTTAGGGATGTTAACCTGGCATTCACTCTCCTTCACCCAGAATTAATAAAGCAGAAAGAAGTGGCAGCATGGACCTATAATTACAGCACAAAAGCGTATTCATGGAATTATTCCCGGATTTTCTGCCAGAAGCACTACACAGATTTAGTGGCCATCCAGAATAAAAAAGAAATTGCTTACCTCAATGATGTCATACCTTACTACAACTCCTACTACTGGATTGGGATCCGAAAGATCAATGATAAATGGACCTGGGTGGGAACCAAAAAGCCTCTCACCAAAGAGGCCGAGAACTGGGCTGACAATGAGCCCAACAACAAAAAGAACAATCAGGACTGTGTGGAGATCTACATCAAGAGCTTGTCGGCCCCTGGCAAGTGGAATGATGAGCCCTGCTGGAAAAGGAAGCGGGCGCTATGCTATACAGGTAGGATCTTCTCTACTCTGAAGTTTGTCTGTTTAAAAAAAAAAAATGCCTCCCCTCGTTCATTGATATAACCACTGAGTCAGTAACATTGAGTCACAAATCCAGGGAAGTGAGGACAAGGGATAAACTATAATCAGCACTGTTGAGGACCTGAAAGGATATAAGATCAAAATTAGAGAAAACTGGATTTTTGAAACCATAAAGGACATTTTTATGATCATCTGATCCACCTTCCTCATTTTGTAACAGATGAAATAGACTCTCAGGAAGTTTTAGTCTCCTAAAATTTATGTCCTGAGCTTTTTTGCACCACTCTGCTATAGTATAAGAGATGGTATAAGTTGAAAGGTAGGTTGGCCCCGCCCCCAGGAGACAGCTCTAACTCACACCTACTGCACATCAGTATGTTGCAGGTATTGTTATTAATTTGTGGGTCATGAGTCTATTTCGTGTTAGTTTCATTTAGTCCTCATGAGAACCCTCGTCAATCAGGTCCTCTAGTACTCTCATTTCACTGATGAGACAAAGGCTCAGGCTAGTAAGGAATCTGCTCAAGGTTCTAAACTACTTGATGGTGGAGGAGCCATATGTAGACTGATGGTGGAGTTGGTTTCAAACTCATGATCCACAGTTGGTGCTTATTAACCACATATGCTACTGTACTCTTTGCTCTACGTTCTCATAAGACAATGTGAAAACATGACCAACAATCACAAATGCTTTATAGATTCCCTTCAACAACAGCATATATTCAAGTGTGCTGGACTTTGGGAGGGGCTGGAGGTGTGAGGAAAGGGAAGAAAGAGGTAACTGGGAGTGCATTTGCTTCTCACCAAAGTAAGCAGTTCCTGAGTAAGCAGACATGCATGGAAGCTTGGTCTTCATATAGTCATGCACCTGTGCCAGAACCAGTTCCATCTTTCTGATGTGGATTCTCATGTGGAGGCGCTCTTTCTGCCCCATGTAGCACCCAAACACTGTGGCTAGGGAGAGACTTGACCGTCCCGGGCAAGATAGTCCTGAGTCCTCTGAGCCTCTTCTTTCATAAATCATCTTACAGATGCCACACTCTGCTATGTATGTTCTAAACTCTTTAAATTATAAATACATCCCCTCAGGAGTCTTCCTCCACTTTCCCTCTACTTCTCTCTCTCCTCACTCAAGCCTCCTCTGAGGGAGAACATATCCATAAATGCTTTGTCATGTAGTTAGGTCTCATTTTGTAAATAATTTATAAACAAATGAGCAAACAAATAAATTTATTAATTAAAAAAATCACAACCTGTTCTTTATAGGCTAGGATGAACATTACCAGAATATTTGCTCATCCTGCTGTTCTCCCCGTCAGCTCCCTACACTCCCTGGGTTATGCCTTCCTGAAACTATGCCTGTAAGATTAGTTTGGTTGCCAGTAGATGCTCCAGTATGCCTCTGCTTCCCCTCCCTGCTCAACCTTCAGCATCCATATCTACAAGACTATCTTCCCCAACAAAGCTTGCAAAAAATTACAAGGAAGAAAAGGGATCAGAAACCACTGGTATGCACAATGCCACTCCTCTAACCTGCAATAATGGTGGATATGGCTAATTATTGCAATTTTGCCTGACTGAACACAGCCAGTTTCCATCTCCACCAATACAACACTCTAGGCAGCCACTATCACTGAGTCACATTTTGCCATCCAACACATAAAGGGTATAGGGGAACCACTGACTCTCTGTGGGAGATAGATGATAAATAGAATATCATCTGTCTGCATCAACTGTCTGCAGTCGTAGACTGCAACAATAAATTAAGTTGGGCCAATTCTCTAAATTTTAGGATTTGCTAGACCACAGAATAGCCTAGCAAAAAAGATTCATTCAGTGAATCATCATTATGTCTTTTCCTGGGTATTCAAAGCTATAGAAAGTTACTAACCTGTCTGAAACCCTGATGTGGAGTAGAATACAGACCATTGACTGTTCTCTAATTTCTAACATTCTGAGATCCTGAGGAAGTTATAATCAGAATAGAATTTGTGTGCTCCCAGAGCATAGGACAGACAGGTATTGCTGCTGGGAGACACTGGTAGGGTCAAGGGGAATAGGATGGAAGATGTGGACCAAACCTCTGTCTATTGGCTACTGCTCCTCCTGCATCTTCCTGTTACTTGGAACCCTACCCAGTGCTCCCGTGCAGCTTCACCAAACTTGCTGGCTGCCTCAGGGAATGTTTTCCTATAGAACCTGCATAACTTATGGAATGAGAGCATCTCAGAGTTGAGATCTAGTATAATCCTCTATGTGACATATGAGTTTCCTTTTGTAATGGACCAAAGTGGACCATGTGTAGTCAAGGCCTAGTGCAGAGGGAACATCCCCAGAAAATAGTCTAGCCTCAGACCTTGCCCCCCAGTTCTGACCTCATCAGCAAAATTATTCTCAGTGCTTTCATAATATCAATTCTAATGTTAACCCTCTGTCAGGTGCATAGTGTACACATTCCCAAAAAGTCTATTGCAGAAAAGAAACCCTAACCCTTCTGCATTCAGACCTTCTTCTATTGAGAAGGGCCTGGCTGGCCAGTCATATTGCCCACACATAAGCCTGGCATAGTTGGACCTGTGAAACATCTCTTCAGCAGGCTGTTTGTCCTGTACCATGAAGAGGTCTTAAGCATCTCATTTGCTTCCTCTGCCCCTCCACCATGTGGTGTTGGGTGCAGATTTGAAATGAACAAAAGGTGCAAGGGCTTTGACCCTGATCTTGGGCCAGTTGGCCTCAGAGAAGTAGCTTGCCTGAGGTCGCATAATAGTAGGCAGCAGAGCCAGGATTCTGATCACATTTATGTGACCCCTCACATCTGATTCCTAACCTTTGTCTGTCATGGGGGCTTCTGTAATGATACAACTCTAAGAACATTATTGGTTAAAAAGCCACAATCTGTTTTGTACCACATAGAGGAGTTTTTCTGTCTACACATCTAAGAGTGGCTCTTTGTCTCTCTGTGCCACACATAACAATCCCTCCTTAGGCAACACTAAACTCAGCCTAAAGTGGAAGCTATGCACTGCTCTGGTGGGCTCCTACAATGTCCTTCACAGGGACCAAGATGGCACACCAAAGGACACTGTCATTTTCTGCTATGTGGCCAGCATGATCTTATCTAAGAGGGGCTAAGAAAAGTCAGCTTTTCTTCACATCTCCTGGGAATGCCCATGATTCTTATCCTTCTGTATCCATGCAGCCTCCTGCCAGGACATGTCCTGTAGCAAGCAAGGAGAATGCATTGAGACCATCGGGAACTACACCTGCTCCTGCTTCCCCGGATTCTATGGATCAGAATGTGAATACGGTGAGGCCACTATTTTGTTGATATTATTGTGGCCATTGGTCTTGTGCTGGAAGTGGTGCCAGGAAGCAAACTGTGTTGGAGACTCTCCAGTGAATAATGGCTAGTCCTGGCTCTCTCTATGGTCTGTCATTTGGCCCCATATCAATTGTCCCAAGACACATGCTCTGGGTAAAACATTTCATTAGAACATTTGCTCAGAAAATCCTAAAAGGGAAAAGGGAAACATAAAGGAAGCAAAACAAAGGCTGATTTTGCTCACTTGAAGTAAAAACCAGTGAAAGACTGATTATTTCCCAAGATGTAGTCAATACAAAGGAACCAAGGAAAGATGACCAGGTTGGGTTAGAAAGACAGGATTAAGAGGGTTATACAAATAGCTTCCAACTTCTAGAAAACATGACATTGTCTTTAAACCTGCAATTAAAAAAATCAATATTTTGTCCCTACAGTCAGAGAGTGTGGGGATTTTGATCTTCCACAGCATGTGCTCATGAACTGCAGCCACCCTCTAGGAAACTTCTCTTTCAATTCAGAGTGCAGCTTCTACTGCACTGAAGGGTACAAATTGATTGGACCCAGCAAGCTGGAATGCTTGGCTTCTGGAACCTGGACAAATAAGCCACCACGATGTGTAGGTATGTAGAGTCTATTCTTTCTATCTTCACTGATAACTAGAATTTCAGAGGGGAAAAAAGCTTTCTCCATTAAAAGCATGAGAAGTAGTGAGTATCTGCATTAGATGGGGAATTCTGGTTTTTACTATTATCCATCAATGAGAATAACACTAATACTGGTTTTCATGATGTTTTGTATCTATAGTGAGATAATCAGCATAATTTTTGATTCTCAGGAAAAAGCATCACAAAGGGATCTACCTCTCTTTGTTAATTGCAAAGCAGAGTATAATAATGAGGATTTAGGGCTGAGTATTATTAATCTGATCATTTTACTTTGCTTGCTTCTTTATTTTTTTTTTAATTTCTTTATTGAAGAGAGAGAGAAAGCATGAGTGGGGGCAGTAGGAGAGGGAGAAGTAGACTCCCTACAGAGCAGAGAGCCAATCCCAATTTGGGGCTCATCCCATGACCCTGGGATTATGACCTGAGCCAAAGGCAGTCACTTAAGCAACTAAACCGCCCAGGTGCCCCTTACCTTGCTTCTTTAAAAAGTAAATGCCTGGGACGCTTGGGTGGCTCAGTGGTTGAGCATCTGCCTTTGGCTCAAGGCATAATCCCAGGACTCTGGGATTGAGTCCCACATCAGGCTCCCTGCATGAAGCCTGCTTCTCCCTCTGCCTATGTCTCTGTCTCTCTCTTTCTGTCTCTCATGAATAAATAAAGTCTTTTTAAAACTAAAAAGTAAATAAAAAATAAGGATGTTTGGATCCTTTATGTTAAAAATACCATTTAACCGTTTAACCAGTGTATCACCTTGTCCTGTAGGAAAGGTATAGATAGCTGCTCTAGCATCCTGAGGTTTCTCAGATGCTGAGCATAACCCAAGGGGCTCATGCTATTTCTCTGTGGTTGTTTGCAGCTACCCAGTGTCCACCCCTAAAGACTCCTGAGCAAGGAAGCATGAACTGCCTTCACTCTGTCGAAGCATTCCAGTATCAATCCAGCTGCCACTTTAGTTGTGAAGAGGGATTTGCATTAGTTGGGCCAGAGGTGGTACAGTGCACGGCCTCAGGGATGTGGACGGCTGCAGCCCCAGTGTGTGAAGGTGAGTTTCCAGCAGCTGAGGGTGTGTAATGTTCACTGCACCCAGTTCTTGCTGTGAGTACAGATGACAGTGGCCAGCTATGGAGAAGTTTTCCTGATTATCACAACTTGACTCTCCTTCCACGTGCCACTCAGTACATTGGGTACATCTGGGATAGGAAAAGGGTGTCAGGCACCAGAAAACAAGAGTATGACTTCACTAAAAACTAAATTTAGAAGTCCTCCCTTCTACCAAACTCACACTCCCCACTCAAGCAGTTACAGAATGGCTCCATTCATAAATTTCTCTCAAGAAGGAAAGGATGGCATCTACATCTGTGTAGAAGACCTACCTGGACAGGTTTATAGAGGTAAAAGGAATAGAGGACATTAGGAAAAAGCTTGGAAGACTCTTTTCTTTAAAGATTAAGATTATCCTGTGGACTGGTCCTCCAATTCTGGACAAATATCGGGAGAGACCCTTAGAGTTTTCTAGGTCTACCTGGATTTCCTGAGGTAGTTTTATCACTGCTCCCCCACTGTCGGCCTGGTTTTCTCCTTCCTTAGTATCTTTCTCTCTCTCCCTGGTTCTTCTCTGCAGTTGTGCAGTGTCCACTCCTGGAAGCCCCTAGCAAAGGAACCATGGACTGTGTTCATCCCCTCGCTGCCTTTGCATATGGCTCCAGATGCAAATTTGAATGTGAACCAGGTTATCAAGCGAGGGGCTGGGCCTCACTCCACTGCACTCGCTCTGGCCAGTGGACTGCACCCCCACCAGCCTGTGAGGGTAGGAGTTTCCTTTAGTTGCCCCCTTCCACCCGGGATAGGGTTATGGCACTGTGAAAAGATCAGGGGCTCTTCACCTCAGGATAGCCTCCTCCAGACTGACACTTGAACAGGTTGCCCAACCTCCATGCTCAACAGCATGCTTTTCTCATCCATGAAATGAGCTAAGAATTGTCAGGTGCTTTTGTGAGAATGAAATATGTAAACAGTACACAATTAACTGGCACGTGTAAAGTAGCTAGCATTAGACTAGGCATTAGATTTCTGCCTTTTTTCCCCTTCCTGACTTATTGGTAATATAGGCTGTGGGAAAAGTCCTCTCCTTGAGAGGAAGTCAGAACACTGGCTATTAGGACAAAGAGGGGGCTTCCCCATGGTCTTTTGGAGGTGGCTTTGACTATGGAGAGAAGCACACTGCAGTGGCAGAGGCTGTGATGCAACCCTTCACAGTTGCACAAGAGCACAAAACTGAATTCTGTACAGTTGCCTCATACCCTCAGCTCATAAGGCAGAAAGGGGGGAAATTGAGGATTGGATCAGTGAGTGCCCAGAAGACCTAGATTACAAACCCAGCCCTGCTACTGTCCAGATATAAGACCTTAGGGAAATAACTTAACATTTCTGAACCCCACTTTTCTCATCTGTAAAGGAAGAGAGAAGCACTAGAGGATCTTTGGTTCTTAGAGGCCCCAGTTCTATAAAAAGCAAAGGTCTAAGCCCCGGGTTTGATGGGGGTCTTCATACTATGAAAAAACCCAGGAATAGCCTGGAGACAAAATGCTTTATCAAGGAAGCACATGAGGAAACCAGTCTTTATCAGAACTGAGGTCACTCAGGGCTTAATTTTGTGCAGGAACTCCTCTTGGGCTGCACTCACTTTGGCAATTGAAGTCTGATGAGGATGACATCCTGTGTTTCAGAGACATGGCCCACTCAGGATCATTTTATAAGCCTAGGCAATTAATAGTGTGTCAACCATAAGCTATGTTATTCCAGCTTTTCCCTTAAAAGTCCAGCCTGTTCTGTATCTACTCTTTCCATATCCAATTCCACAAATATCACCAATAAATATTTAAAGAGTACCTTTGATGTACCAAGTACCGCCAGGCCCTGGGATATAAGTATAAATGACTGAGCCCAAGCTCTAGTAGACTGTGGTCCAAGGGGCAGCAGTACAGTAGTGTCTGCACAGTGCAGACTCACTAGACATTAGAGCTCACTAGAGGAGTCCCTACCCCTCAGCTGGGGTGGGCAGGAACAGCCTCCCAAGGATGGTGAAGTCTAAGCTGAGATCAAAGGCAGGTGAGTGATCCAGGCAAAGAGGTCATAGGACAGTGATCCAGGCAGTTTCCCTTACGGTAAAGGGAGGATTCAGGGTTCTGAACATACTGATAATATGGGTAGGAAAGATGCATCTCTTGAAAGGCTCTCCTGAGAAGGAACTGAGCCCTTCCATTACCCAGTTTCAGATGACAACTTTCTCTATTTAGCTGTTGCCTGTGGGCCACTGAAGAGTCCTGTTCATGGAAGCATGGATTGCTCCCCATCCTCGAGAGCATTTCAGTACAACACCAGCTGTCGCTTCCATTGTGCTGAGGGTTTCAGGCTGGAAGGAGCTGACCTAGTCCAGTGTACTGACTCGGGACAGTGGACAGCACCCGCCCCTGCCTGTCAAGGTACTGTGACATTGGAACTTTCCTTCTGCATCTCTCATTTCATTAAAGGTATCACACCTACATTTAGAAGACTTTCATTTATTCATCAGACATTCACTAAGAACTACTAGTGCCAGGCCCTCTTTGTGCTGCCCTAGGGATGAAAGCCTGGGCAAAGCACATGTTCAGGACAGCATATTAGAATTCAATGTGAAGCTTGCGCTGGTTCATAGAGTGGGTTGGCATGAAGGAGTTGGGGGTTGAGAGGAAGGAGGAATGATGCATGAGCAATGATGTGGGAAGGTAGAAGAGTAATGGGCAAGGCATTTGATCTAGTTCTGTCATTTCCTGACAACAAGCTTTTGATCTCTCTGGAGTTCAGGGCCTCTTGTAACATAGGAGTATTTGTGGTTGTGAATTCATGTGTGTTTTACAAGCAAGTTTAAGTTTAAGCAAGCTTAAAACTGCTATGAGTTTTACAAATGTATGTAAAATAATAATAACATTACCTTATATATCATATGTCTGTGATCTGATTTTACAAAGTCATCTTTCAATAGTTCACGTTTTCATATTTGCTCTTACAGATTAAAGGCATAGGGAAGTCACTAGGATTATTTTTATGAGGGTTACTCCACACAGAAGACATGCCCCAGGAAGGCAGTGTTGGCATTTCACGTTGCTATTTACTGGGCTCCCCGCGCAGTTTATATGAATCCCCTGGATCTAAGTAAACCCTGATTTAAAAACGAGGCAGTGTGAGGTGAACGTGATAACCACTACACTACGGGGATCCCCGGGTGGCGCAGCGGTTTGGCGCTTGCCTTTGGCCCAGGGCGCGATCCTGGAGACCGGGGATCGAATCCCACGTCGGGCTCCCGGTGCATGGAGCCTGTTTCTCCCTATGCCTGTGTCTCTGCCTCTCTCTCTCTCACTGTGTGACTATCATAAATAAATTAAAAAAAAAAAAATTTAAAAAAAAAAAAACGAGGCAGTGATTTGAAAGCAGGGTTGCAAAGAGAGAAAGGGATTTATACACTCATGTCCATAGCAACATTGTTTATAATAGTTAAAATGTAGAAACAACCCAAAGTGTCCATGAGTGGATGAAAGGATAAGCCAAATGTGGTTTATATGTACGGTGAAATATTATGTAGCCTTAAAAAGGAAGGAGATTCTGACATATGTAATAACATGGATGAACCTCAGGGACATTCTACTAAGTGAAATAAGCTGGTCATAAAAAGACGGATAAGGATAAGGTATGAATGCACTCATGAAGTTCCTAGGGTTGTCAAAATCATAAAGTAGAAGAGTGGTTGCCAGGGGCTGGGAGGAGGGGAAATGAGGAGTTCCTGTTTAATGAGTATAGAGTTTTAGTGTGAGGTGATGACAAATGATCTGTAGCCGGCTGGTGGTGGCGGCTGCACAACGATGTGTTACTTTTTATTAGTGAGCTGTGTACTTAAAAACAGTGAAGTGGTACATGGTAAATTTTATACTATGTGTATTCTACTGCAATAAGAAAATAGAAAAACCAAAAAAATGAGGCAGTGAGGGAGTAGATGACCATGCGCCACGATGGTGAGGGAATGGGATGTGTTGTGAATGTATTGTCAGAGAGACAAAGACACAGAAGGGCCCTTTGCTGTGCTTAAAAGAGAGGGAGGGATCTTAAGGGATCGCTGGGGCCATTTTTGTCTCCAGGTATGTAAATGTCATCACACTCCAGGGATAGTTGGATACTCTCTTAAACTTCCCAAGATATGGTCTCAATAACTCCCTTGCCAGGTTTTCCAGGTGTTTTCTGCTATGATGGTCAGGGTCTGCAACTATGTGTACTGTTAATAGTATCATTACTATCTATTACCACCATAGCTGCTGCTGCTTGCTGCTACCAGCAGATAATATTTATTGAGGACTTTATAGTCTATCTCCATAAGATAGTTACGATTATTGTTCCCATCTTTAAGATGAGAAAAAACAATGTATTAGAATACACCTGTTCTCTATGACCTTCTATTTTATATGCTTGAGATCATAGCATATATATATAATTTTTATTCTGCTTTTTCACTGAACGTTGTACATCGAGACACCTCCCATATCTAGGTGGAATATATCATTATTAGTGACCTTTAATATTCCTTTCATCGACCCGCCATAATTTATTTTCAGCTTCTGATTAGTGGCATTTGTGTTCATTTTCAATATTTTGCTCTTACAAGTAATGTTTCACTAAAAAAAAAACCTCTGAATTGATTTTTTGATATCCATCTTGATTACATTCTTAGCATACATTCATGGGTCCAAAAGCATAATCTTTTAAAAGTAATTCATGCATCTTGTGAAAATACTTAACAATGGCTTAGAATTTTCCTTATAAAATCCTTCACGTGCCATTGTGATGGATGCTTTTCTCATCCTCCAGTTTAAACACACCCCATTCAGAAATATCCGTTCTTGGCACTAGAAAGAATAAAAGGGTGAAAATCAATGAGTACTTGTGTATTACTCTGTCCTCACTCTCTTCCTCACCTCATAGCTCTGCAGTGTCAGGATCTTCTGGCTCCAAACAAGGCCCAGGTGAACTGCTCCCACCCATTTGGTGCCTTTAGGTACCAATCAACCTGCAGCTTCACCTGTGATGAAGGCTTACTCCTGGTGGGAGCAAGCATGCTGCAATGCTCGGGTACAGGGAACTGGAGTGCTCCTCCCCCAGAATGTCAAGGTAAGGTGAATTCTTTCTGGCATCTTGTAAATCAATTGTAGGCTGTATTTTCAAAGGCTATATTTTAGCGGTGGTGACTGTCTAAGGACCAGAAGCTTGAAATGGACTGGAAAATTAACAAACACTTTCATCCTGTAACTCACTGATTCCAAATGCAGGTGCCTTTAGTGGCCAGGCATATATAACATGAGCTGCACAATGCTTGGCAATAGGAGATAGGGAATGGCCCCTACTGTAGAACCTGGGGGCTTCTATCATAAACCAGGTACACCGTTCTTTTGGCTAAAAACAGTGTCTAGAAAGGAGGCCAGAAGGAAAAAAATAGCTTCATGATGGTTGTCCCAAGGCTGACCCGGCACTTTGTTCCTAGGAACCATGGAGTATATGGCGGAATGGGGGGCAACCTACAGGTATAATAGTGCAATGAGAGGGGCAAAATTCATAGGTGCCTGGCTGCAAACATCCTCCAAGTTCTGTGTAGGAATGGAGAAATACACTCAGGATACTATGTGAAGAGTGATGAAAAGAGGAAGATTTTCTCTAAATGCAAGATTATAGAATTCTCTGAAAATAAAAGATGCACATTCAGCCTCAAGATGTAAATCTTCATTGTACTTGACCAAAAAGAAAGCCAGGATAGTCTGCCAATATTTTATGAAATAGAACTGGTTCTAATCATTTGTGTTTGGGATCTGAAGGCCAGATACACTTTTTATACTCCCCATTCCTTTCTCCACTCAATGTGCCAAATTCTTCAGTTAAATTTATGCCAATATCACTTTGTTTTTATTTTTTAAATACTTTTATTTATTCATTCAGGAGAGACACACAGAGAGAGGCAGAGACATAAGGCAGAGGGAGAAGCAGGCTCCTCACAAGGATCTCTTTTTTTTTTTTTCCCTCACAAGGATCCTGATGCGGGACTCGATCCCAGGACCCCAGGAACATGACCTGAGCCAAAGGCAGATGCTCAACCATTGAGCCACCCAGGTGCCCTGGCAATATCACTTTTATGAAGCAAGATTTTCATTCATAAAAGCAACAGAAATATAAGAAAAAAAGTAAAAAATCCTCTTAAATACAGCCTGAAATAGGCATGGTTAGCATTCTTATATGAATTCTTCCAATATTTTTCCCGTTCACTTTTCCCTCTATGCAATTAGTATTTTTATGATGCATATGCAATTTGAATGATAAAATCAAATAGGTAAAATACTAGATAATTCTGCATTGTTTGCCTTTGCCTTTCACTTTGTACAGACTTTTAACATCTGAGTGAAAGCAGGTAGACGTGTTTTTAATGAAGAGGAAACCACTTGCTATTCAGGTCACACACCAGTGTGTTCACACACACACACACACACACACACACACATACACCCCACTGTTAAGTTAGGTCAACAGTGAATAAATGAGTGAATGAATGAATGAATTCAACAGAATTGGACATTTTTCATTTCCAGGCACCAGAGAGCATGGCAAGCCACTGGTGCTGGGGTTGAGTACACCCTGCAAGCATGGTCTGGAAAGATCAGAGTGAGGCTTGTGACCTTGACTTCTCTGCTTTAATACTGGCTACACTGAAGCCTGGATATATTACAAAGTCCATGGAGCTTTAGGGAAGAACTCAGAACCCCTGAGGAAAGTGATCACACTGATTAGAATACTTCCACAGAATTCTATCACAATAATCAGAGTTTACAGTTCATTGCCCCATATTGTCCTGCCTGTGGGTGTTTCACAGCAAGGAGGTTGACACTCACCATGGCTTCCTGTGACCTTCCAGTTCCCTTCTGCTTTTAGCTCTTTGTTTACTCTGACTGAACTTTCTCCCTATTGTTGCTGGGTGAGCATCAAGTGAAATACCCAAATGTGGGCTGGGCAGGAAGGTACATGAGGCTTGCAACCCTCTAGCTGTTGTAAGACTTCTGAGAGAGTGTTATCAGACAATTTCCCTTTTCAATGTCCGCTTTGCCCTGTTGCCCTCTGATATGCACCCCAGCTATCAAAGGCAAGGCCACAAAATAGCTGGAGATGGATTCCATGGCCCCAAGACTCTCCCAATATGTCCTTAAAGGTTACAAGCTTCTTGAGTTGTCTCCTCTCCTCTCTCCCACCACACACACATATACTGAATAAAAGATGTTTCAAGTGGCAGAAAATGACTAAGTCTTTGGAGAAGTTGATCAGGTTGAGGGAAATGTAGCTGCAAAAGGAGGGGGGGAGGAAAGAGAAAGATATAAAAAATACTCTTGGAACCTCAAGCAGTTCAAGTCAGTGACAGAAGAATGGCCCCGGGTTCAACTCTACTGTCACCAACTCTGGTCTAAAGCCATACACAAGTTAATCAGACCAAACAGTGAAGAGGAAACCCCTAAACCATGCATTCTTTTAGTCTTCATTTTTTAATGTCAACATGTTGAACCTGGGCATTATAGCTTAATTAATTGGCTCCAGGATATCTCAACAGCTATTAACATTTACATACAGTGTTTTTGCTTTTGAACCTTGTAAAAAATTTTGGGGAGCTGTGCAATGCCATTCTCCACATTTTAGATACTGAGGCCCAGAGAGGTTAAGTGACTTGCCCAAAGTCACAAAGCATGACCTCCAACCCAAGCAAGTCCCCTAGCATTTCAAACTCCATATGTTTAAACTGTGGTAAAGAACCATGAGATCTAATTTACCTTTTTTATAAGTGAACAAGTAGAGTCACTGGAGCTGGTCATAGGATGACACTGATGGGAAGAGTATTTGCAGATGGCCAGTTACATTATGTGCCTACTATGTATCCATGATTTTAAACATATTTTTAAATTTAATTTTTACATATGATTTAATTAACTTATATTTTATATAACTAAGGATCCCTGCAAGGCAAGAAGTATTATTTTTCCAATTTCGTAGATGAAACAACTGAAGTTCAGAAAGGTCTAGAGACACATTGCTGGTAGGGAACACAACTAATATTTGGACCCAGATTCTTTCTACCCCTTAGTTGGGGAAAAGAGCTTTTGTGAGGGGAGAAAGTATTTTACTTCGTTTTCCTATTTCCAATCATTTGTCACTGCTTTTTGGCAAGGTCATTAGGTCTTTTTTTCTGAAGGTGTCAAGGAAGCAGCTACTTCCATGCCTGTCCAGGGACACCTGAAATGAGCTGCATCACTATATTTCCAAACCACCAGCTCCCTTTTAGAATAGCCTCTAAAGCTCTTTGTGGGTGGAGGTTTCAGGATGCCAATCAACTGTTAACTGCTGCTATTTTATATGCCCAAGACCTCTAACTGGTGATAAAACAGCATGAAATTCAAACAATCATTTATAACCAAATACTGCCCCTATGTGTGCATATACACTAATTTCAGGTTGCTGTGTTCTAAAATGACCCCTTCTCTCCTCTGTCTGCTGTACCCATGATAGCCATGAGCTGTACACCTCTGCTAAGCCCTCACAATGGAACAATGACCTGTGTCCAGCCTCTTGGAAATTCCAGTTATAGGTCCACATGTCGATTCACCTGTGATGAAGGATTCTCTTTATCTGGACCAGAAATATTGGATTGTACTCCATCTGGACATTGGACAGGCTCCTCACCAACATGTGAAGGTAGGATCATGGATCTCTCCTTTCTTATGGCTTCTCAGCTAATATTATAGAAGGAGAAATCACCAGGGATTCATGTAAAACTGTTCTTAAGCTAAAAGAAACACACTCTCTACAAAGCATAGTAATTTCTGTCTTGCTCTCTGAATATTCCTATAACTTTAAACATTTCAGTTTCATATATACTTTAATATCACTATGACATTTGATGTTTGCCACCATTCTGAAATAATGGGGAAAGGCAGTGTTCTCTCCATTTCCTAGATGAGGAAGCAGAGGCTCAGGGACGTTAAGTAACTTGTTGCAACTCACACCCTTAGTAAGTGACAAAGCTCATCTGTCACTGGACTTTTACTTCCTTATAAAGTGTTTTTCCACTGACTATTCCTTCCTACATTCACCTTCAGTGAGCCCCACTGAAGCCCCACACACTGAGCTTATGCAGGGATAGATGGGATGTCATCCCTGCCCCTTGAGGACCTCACAGGCTACTTGTGCACTTCTGTCCTGGCTCTGCCTCCACATGGGCTATGAGGTTCTCTAGGGCAGGAACCATATCTTCTTCATCTTTGTATCCTTTGCAGCAAGTAGACAGAAGTGACTATGTGACAAATTCTTGCTCAGATGCAGCTTATCATTTACTGGTTAAATTTACTCAAGCACAAACCCTATTGACAGTGAATTGGAGGATCCTCAAAGGCAGGAGCTGGATCCTACTATCTTTGTTTCCCCAAAAACATCTGACTAACACAGTCCCTAGCATTTAGTGTACTCTAAAATAAAAGTTTACTGAAGTAATTAATGCACAGCTCACATTTACTTTCAAAAGACATCATTGGTCCAATTTATTGTTCTGTGTACTCAGTAATAATAAAACCAGCACTAATAACTAATGTTTATTGCTTGTGTGATAAGTACTAGCTATTTCATAGATAGAATCTCATTCTATCCACACAACATGGTTTTTATGATCCCCTTTTAAAGAAAAAGTAATGTAGGATTTGAGAGGATCCATAGCAGGCAAAGGCCAAAGAGCTGGGAAGTATGGAGCTGGATTCCAACCCAGGTCTCCCTGATTCTAAGCTAGTTTTGACACTGCACTGCCACCCAGTGGCAGTGTCCATAACATCCCTGGTCAGTCTCTGCGTTCTTTTCTACTGGCCAGCAGCCAGGCTGCTACTCTAAGTGCTGAAATGAACTTCAGAAATGGCAATGCCTAGCAATCAGACAAGAGAATGTGTTGGTAGAAATCTATTAGTGTTGTGTGAAAAAATAGCTGAAATATTGCTTATTCCTTCTTGTGGAGTGAACACTAGATTAATACCCAAATACCTATATTGCTCTTCCCCAAATCCTGTGCCATATAAGTCACATCACACTCTGTGAGCTTCAGTTTTCTAGATTCCACAAGGAGAGGAGTGGAAGAGCTAATGTCTGAACTCTCTTCCCTGGTCAGGAGTTCTGAGGTTGAAAACATAGAATGCTGCCATCAATCTAGAACACTATGGGGGACAACACTAAGGGCTCATACTTCCCCACTTATTTCTCATTTGCTTGTTCATTTATTCCATCAACATTTACCATAGGCTATATTTTCCCACATTCTGCATTAAGGCTAAAAAATTTAAAATGCCAAAAATTATCTCACTAAAATTTTAAATCACGTATGTAACCAATATAGTTGTTACACCCATAACCTCCAAAGCTCCTGTTTCCTGTTTTCTCCTGCAAGCACCCCACAGCCCTGCCCAGGGCCAAGAGCCAATCCTGACTGTGGATGGCAACTTGAGATCACTGTGGGCTTCAAAACTGGCAGCCTTGTCTGAGCCTGATCTTGAGCTCCAGTTTTTGTGCTTGTGCTTTCATCTCATTCTCCAAATTTATTTTCTGGATTTAGACAAATCATTTCTCTTCTTTTCCCACATGCCTGAATCCATAAGTTTTAACCCTTCAGCTTTGACCCCAGAACACTGATTTTTGCATAGAGTTTTGTGGATCTAGGCTATATATCAGAGGAGCTTGAGGGCCATTGAGTTAGCAGGACATTGTAGCAGGTGGACCACTCAGTCACTCATTTCACAGTGCAATGTGAGATTTCCTTTTTGATTAGTTCCAAAGATATTTCCTTTTTAGCTAGAACACCAGTTCTTGGGCCCTCTGCTGTCCTTGATGACCAAGGACCAATGAACCTAATGATTCATGAATTTACATGCAATTGTATGCGCTTACCTCACTGATTACAGGAAAACATCAGTGAAGGTCATTGTAGTAGACAGCACTGCCTTAGAAGTTCATAAAAATAGAACCCTAAGCATGTGATAAAAGCAACTGTTATCTGTTTTCTATTCTTCTTATAATTGTTTGGCTTTTGGTAAAGTTTTACAGTAGGCTTAAGAATATGACTATTTTTTCAAGTTATCCAAGAGGTCATTCCTTATAGACTTCTATGTACCTCATCAAGCCTGCTTCTCAGTCAGGAAAACATACTACCTTACATGATTCAAAGTCAAATCTTTAAAGTTATATAGAGGCCTTTGTTTGGACAAGTTTAATTCTTACCTAAGAGAGTTAGAAACTTTCATGTACAAAAACAAAAAAAAATTTAAGATTTTATTTATTTATTCATGAGAGACACACACACAGAGAGAGAGAGAGAGAGAGAAAGAGGCAGAGACACAGGCAGAGGGAGAAGCAGGCTCCATGCAGGGAAACCAACGTGGGACCGATCCCGGATCTCCAGGATCACGCCCTGGGCTGAAGGCAGGTGCTAAACCGCTGAGCCACCCAGGGATCCCACAAAAACAAAATTAAAAACTCCCAAATACCTGTATCTACAATCTTGTCAGAACAAGACTAACAATATTGAGACCAAATCAATAGCCCCCAAGTGGATTTAATGCTATAGGTCACACGAATTAAGTTTTTCAAACAGTAGCTCCTCCTGTTTATTTTCAAACATAAAAACATTCGTTAGAATGCATTCAAATTAAATTGTGCTCACTAACTTATTCATTCATTTGACAAACATTTAAGAGCCCTTACTAGGTGCCAGACCTTATTCCCTGGAATGCAGTGTTGAAAAGAGCTGACAAGGTCCCTGCTGTCCTACAGCTGACATTATACATTTTCTTGGGCTTTACTATGAAATCCTGAGAGAGTCTGAAAAAGTTGTTTTGGTGAAAATGTTCAGAGGTGGTTTAATGTCTATGACTTATATCAATAGACATATTCAATAAATGTTTGGTAAATGAAATTGATCTGCCAGACATGGAATTATTAATTACTCAAAACGTGAGCATTCTAAACTGAAATTCCTTGTATTACTTTGTTTATTTGAATGGATTCATGCAAAGAGTCATGATCTTTTGGTGAATAGCCTATAACTGAAAAACACATGGGCCAACATATAAAGGCCAGAAATATCACTTTACTATGAGGCACTATTTAAGACTTCAACAGGTTTTATTTTGTTTTGTTTTAAAGGTAAAAATGCTACGCAAAATGAGCCTGACTTGACCAAGGCATTGCTTTCAAATAACTTGGATTTAAAGAAAGAATAATCAGTTTGTCAAATATTTGATGATAAAGAATAGTCTTAGGTCAGAGAATTTCATGGAAACAAACACATGATCCTAACAGAAATATACGACCATAATAATTTATAAAAAATTTTGAGGGAGGGCAGTCCCTGTGGCTCAGCAGTTTAGCGCCGCTTTCAGTCCAGGGCCTGATCCTGGAGACACAAGATTGAGTCCCACTTCGGGCTCCCTGCATGGAGCCTGCTTCTCCCTCTGCCTGTGTCTCTGCCTCCTCTCTCTCTCCTCTCTCTCTCTCTCTCTGTCTCGTGAATAAATAAATAAAATCTTTAAAAAAAAAACTTTGAGGGAAATGGTTATTAAATTAAAATTCATTTATTTGTCCACTTGGCAAATGATTGCTGAGTACTACCTCTTGAGACCCAGTAATGTCAACTGTGAAAGACACAAAGCTTTATGGCTCTTGGGATTTTTTCTTAAGTTTTTTTTTTCAATTTAAATAATCTCTATACCCAATGTGGGGCTTAAACTCACAACCCCAAGACCAAGAACTACATGGTCTTCCAACTTAGCCAGACAGGTGCCCCTGGCTCTTGGGTTTTGGAAGCATTCCATCCAATAGGTGAGGGAAAATACGGCATGTGTTATGACAGCATGTGAGTTCAAACAAAAAACTGATGTGTTCAGAGAAGACTTCAGGCTGCAGTGAGCAGCAGAGGCTCTACAAGAGGCTGTGTTCAGTTGGATCCTACAGGATCCAATGGGTAGGATTTTTTTCAGTGAAAATGGAAATTTAGGGCAGCATGAGCCAAAAAACAGAGGCAAGTATACATGAAGTCAGTTCAGAGAATTTCCAGGGACTAATCTAGCTTGACCAGGAAGCTTTCAGCTTTCTTGTGCTGTGGAACTATGGCATTACAAAAACATTCTGGGTATCCAAGTGGTGGAAATAGTTTAGAACAGAAGATGGTCATTGATTTTTAGATGTACTGAGTTTGAGGAGATGGCAGGATATCTAAGAGAAAGTAGTTCTAGGCAGGAGGAAGAGCAGGAGTGGAATCCTGGACTGCACCCATCCAGACAGGATAGTGAGAGCCATGGGAACTTGCAGTCTCTGAAACACAAGTGCATAGAGAAGAGGATGAAATTGTGGGTTTTAAGTATGACCTTGACTTCTTCATTTTTGTAACTTCCACCTATACTTTCATCTGTGAGCTCACTATCCGTCCCCCTGCCACTGTAGCAAATGATCTGTGCTATTTATTGTGGAATGCCTGCTGCCTAGCAAAATACCTGACATAATGGGTGCTCAATACATATTTGTTGAATACATGAATGAATGAATTCAGTGCAAACCAAGCTTCTGAATAAACTTGAAGATTGTTACAGAATTTATTTGACTCTACAGCCATCAAATGCCCAGAATTATTTGCTCCAGAGCGAGGAAGCCTGGCTTGTTCTGACACTCATAAGGAATTCAGCGTTGGCTCCACCTGTCATTTCTCCTGTAACAAGGGCTTTAAGCTGGAGGGATTCAATAATGTTGAATGCACAGCTTTGGGAAAATGGACAGCACCTGCACCAATCTGCAAAGGTAAAGTAGTATACACTCACTGAGACAGTTCTTCTTCCAGAAATTTCTTCAAAAATAACAAACACTTATATAAGTTCTTTCTTACTATTTGACAGGTACACATTATAATATTGTTATTGTGAAAGCTCCCTTTCTTATTTTAAAATGAGTTATCTATTGAGATCTAGGAAACATAGCCTATGGATTTAAAGAATTTATAAGGTGTGGCAGGACTTCTTATTTTTGTGAATAAAAGATATATTGATTCTTTTAAGGTTTTATCTATTTATGAGAAAGAGAGAGAGAGGAAAAAAAAAACAGCAGGGGGAGGAGCAGAGGGAGAGGGAGAAGCAGGCTCCCCGCTGAGCAGGGAGCCTGACGTGGGGCTTGATGCCAGGAACCCGGGATCATGACCTAAGCCAAAGGCAGACGCTTAACCAACTGAGCCACCCATGTGCCCCAAGATATATTAATTTTTAAGTAGAAATTTTCTTTCATAATTTTCACCTCTTTTTCTGAGACCTTTACAGAGTTGATTGAATAGTCTCTATTGCTTCATTGCCAGGAAGGAGTACAAGGGGTGGAGTCACTGATCCAATTTCTCAAATCAAGGAACTGAGGTGTAGAGAGGTCACTTTCTGCCATATGGAAAGCTAGTGGCAAAGCCAGTGGCATCATGCATACCTCACATTTCATGCTGACCTTCTGCCAGCAGATAGTGCCACCTCCCAACAAAGCAGAAAGGGCAGGCAATTGGCTTATGCATATTTTGCTTTCTACCACATTTCTTACATTTCTGCACCAACTCTTCAATTTTTATTACTTTTTAAAAATATTGGTAACATTGATCATTCCCCACCCCCTATTCTTCCTCTGGTCTAGAGAATTATCTCTCCAAGGATAGAAAGATAGGTGATAGAAAGATAGATAGATAGATAGATAGATAGATAGATAGATAGATAGATAGATAATAGACTTTTTTTTTTTGAGAAAGTGCATGAGCACTTGGGGTGGGAAGAGGCATAGAGGGAGAGGGAGAGAGAGAATCTTAAGCAGACTCCATGCCCAGTGTAGAGCTCATTGCAGGGCTCGATCTCATGACCCTAAAATCACAACTTGAGCCGAAATCAAGAGTTGAATGCTTAACTGACTGAGCCACCCAGGTACTATTCTCCAAGAATATTTTTAAGTATTTTTTCTCATCTGGTTTTCCATACCTGAGATTAACAATTTTCCTTAACTTCCTTGAGGAGCTATTGCTAGAGCCTCCCTTATTACGAGAGTGGAAGGCAGTTTATCGCATGTTAGTCTTGACTCTGTTATGCTCCGTTTATTGGGAGCTCTCTAAATGGAAACATGTTTTCACAGCAGGCATAGTGTCAGCTCCTACTTCAAAGGTTCAGTGTCCAGCCCTCATCACTCCAGAGCAAGGAACAGTGTCCTGTAGGCACCATCTGGGAACCTTTGGTCTGAATACCACTTGCTACTTTGGATGCAAAGCTGGATTCATACTCATGGGAGACAGTGCTCTCAGATGCAGACCTTCAGGAAAATGGACAGCAGGAACGCCAACATGCCAAGGTAATGGGAAAGGAACAGCAGCTCTGAAGCTATCTTCCAGCTGGCACTCACACTTAAAATTGTACCTGCCTGTTGAAATTCCATCCAATCCCAATGACCTCCATGTCAGCTCCTCCATGAAATCTACACCAATCCCAGTTGGAGGTAACGTACCACAGGCATGTCACTTCTCCCCTTGCTATGTCACAAGCAAATGCCCTAGCCTCAAAGACATAAAGGAGGAAATATTTGCAAATGTCCGAATGTATGAAAACAAGCATGCCGAACATGAAACAAACTATAAGAATTTGCAAATACAAGTTGCAATTCCATTAACTATGTGATAATGTAAACATTCCATATTTTCATAATTGGAGTCCAACTAAAAAGATAAGCCATCATGATACTTCTGGCAGAGCTGTCACACCATATGTGAAGTACTATGTCTCCTCCATGTTGGATTCCCCACAAAGACCAGAACAGTGCCTTGCAAATGTCACTATTGCTCAATAATGTTTATTTGAGTTAAACTTAATTTCCCAAGCTTTAGTTTCCCATCTACAAATTAGGGACGATAACCTGAAGTTCCCTGAAGGAAAATTTAAAAGAGGGTGACAATCTCTACTTCCTTCAAACTTCCAGAGGCAACTATGCTGAACAATTACTATTTTAATAAACACCTGCTGACATGCCAGCTAATTATCAGTGGTAGTAATAATAACGTTTAGAACAGTATTTTTGAGAAATGAAATTTTGAAAACAGTATTTTTATAGTTAAATTGATCAAGCCATTAGTAGGTATTTATTGAATGTTGCTATGTGCCCATCCTAGTTCTTTGGCTACTGTTCTCTGAGTGAGTGGACATCTTAAAATATGTGGTGTTGGAGGAGCTGGGATGAATGTCAGAAGTGGCTCATCTACTTTCTGATCTTTTACATTCTACCTCATTTGCTGCCAATACTAGCCAGATTACAAACGAA
This sequence comes from Nyctereutes procyonoides, assembly GCF_905146905.1. Lineage (NCBI taxonomy): Eukaryota > Metazoa > Chordata > Mammalia > Carnivora > Canidae > Nyctereutes > Nyctereutes procyonoides. The sequence goes on from NW_026575044.1 coordinate 1,787,055, forward strand.
ACCATAATCTCTATTACCTTCATTCTCCATGTTGGTTTTTCCTGCATTCTTTTTCCCTGCAGCTATCAAATGCCCTGAGCTGCATATTATTGAGCCAGGCATGATGAACTGCTCCAATCCTTGGGGAAATTTCAGCTATGGATCAACCTGTAGCTTCCATTGTCCGGAGGGCCAGTTACTTAATGGATCAGCGAGAACAGCATGCCAAGAGAATGGCCAATGGTCAACTCCCATGCCAGCCTGCAAAGGTATATTTTCCTTTTGGTTAGAAAGTCATTTTGAGAAGGAACATAATAAAATCAGTGTTTCATTTCTGTGCATTTCTGACAGTGGTCTTACTTTCCATCACTGGGTTTCCCCTGCATTAATAAATATTTTGTGACAAATCAAGCAGAATCTCCTTGCCTTCTGCAGAGCAGTGGGAATTAAATTCAATGACTGTATAGACAATCACCACACCTTTTTTTCAAAGCTTGGATTTGTCAAATGAATCCTTTCATTTCTTTATAATCTTTGTGTAATACTTCTCGATCCCAGGACCCTAGGATCATGCCCTGAGCTGAAGGCAAGACGCTCAACCACTGAGGCACCCAGGTGTCCCAAACTTCTACTTCTTTAATCATTTTATTCACTTTATTAGGTCCTTCCCCTGTATCCTTTGGACATTATGTTTGATATTTAATCATTAGGAATAAAGTCAGGCCCTGCTTCCCATTCTGTTGTGGTAGTTTTGTGGCTTCTAGATCTCTCCTGCTATGTTGTCAACAGTGCCAGGACCTTTGATGATCATGCTTGATCTCACATCTCAGAATTCTTGGGACATCTTCTGGAAGAATGATGGTCTTTTGTGCAACACAGTTCTTATGCCCTGTGTGTGTTTGTTTTGCAGCAGGGCCATTGGCAATCCAAGAATCCCTGACTTACTTTGGTGGAGCAGTGGCTTCTGCAATAGGTTTGATAACATGTGGGACACTCCTGGCTCTGCTAAGAAAGCGCTTCAGACAAAAAGGTAAATAGGAAAAAGTCTTCTCCTTCTTTTCTTCTTTCTTATCGTTTGGAGAGGGGTGGTAAAACTACAACATCAGTAGTTCGTATTTGAAAAAAATTGCATTTAAAGAAAACAAGCCCAAGAGAAGTCATCTTGGAATCTGACTGCCCATCAGAATCACCTTTATGAAAGCACAGATCCTCATAGAGAGAGACATAGACATAGTCTTGGAAATCCGAGTTTCTCAAAAGCCCTCCTCTCCAAATTCTGATGAGGCCAGTTGGTGCATTGGCACTTGGGAACCTCTGGTCTAGGTAATCTTAGTTATCTCTATGACTAACTGGAAAGTGTCATGTTCTCCTCCATCATCATTCTCTTATGTGATGGTTATTTATTGATCAATGGTGTTAGGTAGTGCCTATGAATCAGAAATGCTGTGGAGGAAATGAGAAATAAAGCTAGAGGTGTGAAGAACAGCTGTTTAGTCATGACCTGGTGTGATACTCTAGGACATCTGTACATTCTTATGAAAATGTGTGGAGCTAATGCTGGACTGAAGCAGGGAAGAGACCCAATGGATGAAGACCCTCTATAAGGGAGCTGTGTTTACCAGACTGTTCATCAAAGGAGGAGCTCTGGCCTAGGAGTGTAAGAGGCGAACTGTCTCTTAAATGTTAAAACAGTCTTTCTCTGTCTGCCTCAGATGCTCAGCCCATAAGCTCAGAAACCTTTTCATAAGCTAATGGGTCTCTTCATCATTTCTCATGGAAGGTAACTAGGGGCACCTGAGTGGTCAGGATGACTCAAATGCAGGTAACTGAGAATGGCTGTTATATCTGATGGAGTTTTTGTGAACGGAGGACTTTCAGCACCCATTCTTAACTGTTCAAGGACAGAACCTCTTGTTCTATACTTTTGAGCTCTCTCCATCCACAGTCATCATTGCATTGAGGCTGGTTTTCTAAAGCTCCTTCATATACTCTTCCTGTGAATGGGTGAGTGGGACAAAAGACACAGCGTAACACTCTGCTTCAAGATTAAAGAGCCACAACCAGATCTTCCATGTAACATTTGTGTTTATTTAACCAAATCCAGAAGGCAGAGGCAAGACCTCCTAACCCTCTAGATCCTACTCTCATGTAGGAATCACACTATTCCTGCATTTTCCCCAAATTCTTTCTTTAGTTTTGAGACATTGCTAGAGAATCCTCTAGACTATGAAGAGAGACCAGCAGCCACCCATCCTCCAATATCTTTAATAATAAATAAGCTCATTTGGGAGAATGGGGAACTTTTCCTTGACCTGTCCCAAGGTTATTTTAAACTTTCTAATATTCTATGGTCAAATATAGGAAAATGCTGCATACATGTCCTGCAAATTCAAAATGCATAGTCATTATCACCTTGAAGACTCAGCAATGCCCTGTAATAAATGTATTTGTTCATCTTCATTTGACCTAATATTTTCTTTTTTTAAAATATTTCATTTATTTATTCGTGAGAGACGGAGAGGAAGAGAGAGAGAGAGGCAGGGACACAGGCAGAGGGAGAAGCAGGCTCCATGCAGGGAGCCTGATGTGGGACTTGATCCCGGATCCTGGGATCATGTCCTGAGCCAAAGGCAGATGCTCAGCCACTGAGCCACCCAGGCATCCCAGACTGAATATTTTCTAAATTTATTTAGCCATGAGATGCTTTCCCCCTTTTATGTATCCATGGGATGGTTGACAGGCCTGCTGCCATATTTAAAGTTTCCACTCTCAGAGTCCATCATTTAGATTAAGATAGGAGGCTCTGGTCACTTGTGTTACCAGAAAAGGAAAATAGTCCTTGTTATATTGGTATGGATTTTTTTTATGTGATTAACTTGCCCAATTAGTGACTGGAGGGAGTGTGACACAGGTTGCAATGATAGGGAGCCACAAGTGCCAAAGTAATAGGTTTCAAGAACCAAAGATCTCAATATCAACAATAACCAAAAGTAGCCCAAAGGCTGAAGGCAGGGACCAGAGGAAAAAGAAGAGGTTGTCACTGAATGGGAAGAGAAGAAAGATGAGAAAACTCTAGATTACATACTGTCAAATGTTTAATTTAGCCTAACAAAGGCCTTACCTCTCAGAGAGAGCTTGTTCCTAATATACTCTTGACAATGAACCCATCTGAAAATCAGTTTACTGACTTTCCCCAATAACTCCCACCACTGATGACCTTTCTCCTGCGTATAGTTTTTTTTTTCTCTTTTCAACTGATCATTTGTGTCTTCTTGCTTATTCCAGATGATGGGGAAAGCCCCTTGAACCTTCACAGGTAAGATAGACATGTTTCATGAGTGATTAAATTGGTAAAATTTGGATTTTTCATTCACTGTAATATATCAGAATGATTATACATAATGACCCCTTTCTGCAACACATCTTTTGCAATGTCCCCTTTACTAATTCTAAAGTAAAATACACAGATAACATATCCTAACCAAACATAGTGTTTTTAAAAATCAGTAAGTGCTCTAATTATAAAGCAAAGCAGAGACAAACTGATGTAAGTGATATGTAATAGAAATAAAACTCTAAAGCTGAGAAACTACTCTAATGGATGCTATGAGGTTATCAGAGACTTGCACCTTTGGACATAAAGACCAATAGTTAGGAATACCGTATCAGTGTCTCAAACAGCATCAGAGGCATTGTCAACACCAACTTGATTTTTTTTAAATGATGAATGACTCTGGTAAAGGATTGGAAAACCTGTCATAATCTTCCCTCAACTCACATGGCAATTGTATTCTAAAAGATGCAAAAATATATATTATTTATATCTAAAGCAATTAAGTTCTAGGCTCAGATGTTATTCACCTACAGGAATATTGAATAGATATTCTAAAATTTTATGGAATGTATGATAATTCTTTTGTGTCCAGTGCCTATTGGGATATCCAGCAGCCCTTTCCCTTTCCCAGTGTCAGCAGAATTCTTGATAATTGTGAAAATTAAAAAACACCCATAGGAGGCAGTACTCCCATCCTTTGAAAACTATGGCCAGATGATCAAATATCAAAGCTGGGCATGTTCTGAGGATTTCTTCTCACCAGGGAGAGCCATAGCAGGTATTCTAGTACCTAGAGTGTCAACAATAACTTCACGTGGGTGTAAGTGCAGTGTAAATTACCCAGAGCTGCTACGTGGGATCTCAAAAATTTCTTAGGCATTTGTTTTTGTTTCCCTTTAAAGCAGAATTCCAGGGTGGGGTGGTAATCCACAGTCTCTGTGGAAAGTATGTGCTGGACTGTGGTCAAGGATCAAGCACTGTATGGCAGGTCATCTTTGTATTTCTGTTCTTTAGCCATCTAGGAACATATGGAGTTTTTACGAATGCTGCATTTGACCCAACCCCTTAAGGTAAGTTACCTATGAAGATATATATTTTTTAATTTTTATTTATTTATGATAGTCAGAGAGAGAGAGAGAGAGAGAGGCAGAGACACAGGCAGATGGAGAAGCAGGCTCCATGCACCGGGAGCCCGACGTGGTACTCGATCCTGGGTCTCCAGGATCGCACCCTGGGCCAAAGGCAGGCGCTAAACCGCTGCGCCACCCAGGGATCCCTGAAGATATTTTTGAAGGAAATGGACCAGTAGGGTAAAGAGAAAGAATATTAGAACTTGATGTTTCATCATATAATTATGAGTTAGATTTTAAGCATGTATTAAGTTTTTAAGCCTTGAAGGAAATTGTGTTGGCAGCAGGGGACAAGATATGTCAGTAGACTGATAATAGAAAGTAAGTTTATTTGAGGATTTCCATTTCCTCCAGGATAGAAATGTTCTAATAAGATATAATTATTTCAGGGTGTATGACATCCCCATTAATGGCTGCTTGAAGGTATTAACAACACCATGGTCCTTGCTTGGTAACCAGAAGTCATACTACTGGAAAAAATTTTTATGAACTTTTATGGAGCTAATCCCCTATGTGACTTGCTGGGAAAACAAAAATAATCTGGTGCATTCTCTCCTCCAAAAAGCTAACTGGGTTGCCTAAGGAAAGTAGCCTAGATGCCAGAAGGGATTATGTTGATCCTCAAGGGACAGATATGCTGAGAACTAGCTAGCTAGCTTGCTTACTTTTAAGGAAAATATAGTTATTTTAATTTCTTTCGTCTCATTTTCAGAGACCTGTCCTGCTGGTCTCCTCACTCAACCTCCACAGGATCCTATTTTTGAACACCAGTTTTCCTGCCAGACTTGAGTTACACTGTAGCATATTAGCTGCAGTTTTCTGGTAATACTTGTAAGGAAAAAAAAAAAAAAAAGACATGGAGTTTCCTTTAGATTAGTTCTGGATGAGAGCAGAGGGATTGTGCCACAAGTCCAAAGTCTCCACCCACCCCCCCTTTCCTGCTCCACCTCTTCCTTATGTCTGAGACGCCGGGACTGAATGTCTGCAGTGGTCTGTGGGCTTTGCCCAGCTGTACTTTCTTGACAGACTAATTAACCAGAGACTGAAGCATCTGACTTACCAGAAGACCAAACTGCGGAAAAAGAAAAATGCCTCTTTATTTTTGGATTGGAGGAAGGCGTTCTCTAATTTGTTGGAAGGCAGGTGGTATCTGTGACTTGAGGGAATTTCTATAAGATCTTCTGGGGTCTCCAGTGTTTGCTGCTTATGAAGCGTATTGCACCCTTGCTGCAAGGCTTCCAGAGAAGCCTCTGGATGGCACCAGAGTGCAGAAGACCAAGAATCAAGATAGGAAGGCACGTGTTACCTTCCCTCCACTGGTCACTCTCCTCAAAAGAACCTCAAGACCAAAATTTAAATGTGCGATTTAAAAGATTCTTCCCAAATGCCATGCTTTATTATTTGGTGTTTTGTTCAATAATGTCTGTGCACATCGTTTTTTTTTACATCAATGTAATGCATAATTACTGTTGTCTTGATTACAACTTAACCCTTCAATCAGTCAGCAAATATATACTATACCACTGGCCCCTACACAGAACCAGGGAAGAAATAAAATCAGAAGAGCAGAAAAAATCTTCATCACCTGAATGTCCTATAAGGAAGAACAGATGTTATTTATTAAATCACATGTTTAATATGTAGATTGTTGAAAGTTACATAGTAGTTATCTGGAACTGGTGCAAAAATAGACAAACAATGCCTTTGTCTTGCAATAAACATGTCATGTAGAATGAATAACATGTGGGTAAATATGTAAATAAAAATGATAAAACAGTCTAAGAGTTACGGTAATTTTGCAAGACCTTTGGTAGTAACCTTGGGATTTAGGAACACATTGCTTTTAAAAAGTTTCTCCTTAGGGAATCCCTGGGTGGCTCAGCGGTTTGATGCCTGCCTTCAGCCCAGGGTGTGATCCTGCAGCCCCAGGATGGAGTCCCGCATCGGGCTCCCTGCATGGAGCCTGCTTCTCCCTCTGCCTGTGTCTCTGCCTCTCTCTGTGTGTGTGTCTCTCATGAATAAATAAATAAACAAATAAATAAAAATAAAAAGTTTCTCCAGTAGCACCCGGTGGCTTAGTGGTTGAGCATCTGCCTTCAGCTCAGGGCATGATCCCAGAGTTCTGGGATAGAGTCTCGCATCAGGCTCCCCGTGGGAAGCCTGCTTCTCCCTCTGCCTATGTTTCTGCCTCTCTCTGTGTGTCTCTCATGAATAAATAAATAAAATCTTTAAAAATAAATAAATAAAAATTTAAAAAATAACTAAAAAGTTTCTCTGATACAGCGTCAATAGCATCTCTGACTGCTTATCACTAGGCTGGGTATTAAAGGACAATAGTTAACAGTCCTATGTCCTTAGTCAGAATCTCTAATTTGTAAAAGCTCTCCCAGGGAATTCTGATGGTTTATCAGCTTTCAAACCAATTATAGATTGCTTCAAACTATTATAGATAGAGAAGAAAGAGGAAGGCACTGTTCGTGCTCTTGAACAGTTTATAATCCAATTGAGGAAACAATAAACACTGACACAAAGTAATAGAGGGTAATTAATTCGAGTATTATATTTTAATAGTGTTGTAATCTATAAAATGGAAATAGTCTATTTGAGTCCAGAATTAAGGAGATGGGTAGGACTCTGAACTGAAGCAGTGTTCAGTTAAGAGGAAGAGATGGATATTCTAAGTCCACAGAGTAACATCAGCAAAGGAAGAAACAGAAGACTGTGTATGGGAGGAGTGAGTGTGGAGGAGCCTAACATCATGGAGACCTCATGTGAAGTGCCAGATAATGTATCAAATCAATTGATACAAACCATAAGACAGGAGCTTATGCAGATTCAGGGAATCTTTTTTTTTTAAGATTTTATTTATTTATCCATGAGAGACACACACACACACACAGAGGCACAGACACAGGGGAGAGGGAGAAGCAGGCTCCATGCAGGGAGCCCGACGTGGGACTCGATCCCCCATCTCCAGGATCACGCCCTGGGCCGAAGGCGGCACTAAACTGCTGAGCCACCCGGGCTGCCCTGGAATCTTGAACAGTTATAATGATGCTTCAGACAATATATTCTCAGATTTTCTATCAATAGCATAATAAGATCTTAAGGCAGTGTGAAACAGCCAGATCCTCCAAGAAACACAAGAAAACCATAATCATAGTAATACACATGTGTTATGTGCTCTGGAATTAGACACCTCACAATATCCTTTTATCCTCCCAACAATTGCATCTGGGAAAAATTCATATCCCCCTCTTGTGCAGATGTCAAAACTGAGCCCTAAAGAGGTTGAGTCACTTACCCAAGCCCGCACAGCTAGTAAGTGCAACCGAGTCTGCTCCTCTGATTGTCTCTGCTCTGCTACTTTCATGGCCACAGACCCTCATCAAGACAGAACGGTGCGGGATCCCTGGGTGGTGCAGCGGTTTGGCGCCTGCCTTTGGCCCAGGGCATGATCCTGGAGACCGGGGATCGAGTCCCACTTCGGGCTCCCGGTGCATGGAGCCTGCTTCTCCCTCTGCCTGTCTCTCTCTCTCTCTCTCTCTGTGACTATCATAAATAAATAAAAATTAAAAAAAAAAAAAAAAAAAGAACGGTGCATGGGTAGAAATCAGTAAAGTGGTCCAGGCCTGTAGGCCCCGTTCTGGTGCTCATCTCCCTGCTTCCTCACCAGATTCTAATGTTTCCGCGCCCCTAACGGGCATAGTACCCTTTCCCCCAGACCAAGGGAAACTGATGTAGTTGAGGGCATGGGGTGACATTGCACTGGGAATTGCAGAGGGTCTTGCAAGCGTGAACTTCGCCCTGGCAGTTTTTACGGTGGGTGGTGAGGGGCTATCGCCCCAGTGGCCTCAGCAGGTGGAAGGGCAGGAGCGGTTTGGCCTGTGGCTCAGGCAGCCCCGCGCACCGCGGCGCCAGCAGCGAGAGCCTCTGACCTCGGAGCTGTCTCCACCTGCCGTAAAACATTCACTCGTCTGCTCGCTCTGCCCTTACCTCCTCCATCGGGGGCGGTGACCTAGCCACCCCCTGCCTGGAAGGGCGCTGGTTGGGGACGACGGCGGGAGGCTGCGCGGCCCCGGCCCCGGGAGGAGCAGAAGGGCAGGAGGACACCGCCCCCGCCGCCTCCGGGGCGCACTGCAGCGGGGCGCGATCCGCGGTCCCAGGCTGGCGGCGGCGCGCGGGAGCCCGAGAGGAGCCATGGCCCCAGGCTGCGCGCGCCTCTGGGTCCTGGTGCTGCTGGGCGCCAGCTGCACGGGCTGGGGGAGCTGGGGGAGCTGGGGGAGCTGGGGGGCCGAAGCGGCGCGGCTCAGGCAGTTCTACGTGGCTGCTCAGGGCATCAGCTGGAACTACCGCCCTGAGCCCCCCGACCCCAGGTGAGGCAGGTCCCGCGTCCGAGGGAGCTTTTGGGGAGCTTTCCCTTTGCAATTCCATGGCTTAAAAAGGGGGGGAGGGGGTTCCATATTGCTCATTTAAAACTCTATATTACTCATTTTAAAACAAAACTGCTATTCTTATTTCTAATAATACAGTGTGTTAGATAGGAAGTTTTGTTGTCTAGATGCTGTTTGAAGGGTTTGTTAATACAGTTTTGTTGGTGTGATTGATTGTTAGTTCATTGATTGATTCTAAAGCACCAGGCACCAGCCCCTCATTAGCCCTTCCTGCAAAGTCCCATTCCAGATTTTAGTAGCCTAGTATTTTTTTTATAGAACTTCCAGTTACATATTATTTATTTCATTCTCCACATAGCTTCATCTTCTAAAACTAAGGATGTATGCATTGTCTTTTATTTAAGCAGATTGTTCAATAACAATTGCCAAATTGCCATAATTTTGTTGTATTCTTACAAATGACGTTCAAACCACCATCAGTCCATAAACATGCAACATTTTTGTTCTTTTACCTTTTCTTCTGCTTCATGTGACTCTTCATTTCTTTCACATTCTTAGTCCATGGGACATAGTCTACCCTGGCTAGTTTGGAAAGGCCACTATTAACAGACATATGTAACTAAAAGGTGGCTTAAATAATAAAACTCTTATTTTTGAACTGAAAACTATTTTTCCTAATTGAAAGGATAAAAATAAGACTTCCCAGAAATTAGATAAATTATAGGACTTACTCACTATTTCCAGTTGGTTATATTTATATTTTTTCATTGGTAAACCTCTCAGTATGACTCATTTTTTTAAACTTAATATCACAGTTTAAATGATTGTGAAAGACCAGTTCCTCTTTTATGATTACAAAACCAAAGCAATCAGCCAGAAATAATGTAATATGTTAAGAGTCTTGTAGTGTATAACATTAAGCGCCTTAAAGAATTGCTTTGTAACTGGGTTACTTTGAGGAGAAATCCTTTTTTAAAAAAAATCATTTTAAATATTGCCTTTCGAGTTGATGATCTCGATCACACCCACACCCTTAGAGAACTGCCAAAACCCCAAAGAAAATCACAGGCTTTCCAACATTAATCTCTTTTGCTCATGGGCAGACATTAACCTGCTTGTTGTCTTTGCTGGAGTACTCTGTGCTTATGCTTGGGAGTTTGTTCTTCTGTAGTTAACTCTAAAAATAACAAGCAGAATTCTGGAAGCAGAACCACGTAGGGCAAAAGCCTAACTCACGTGGGGAGTCCAGAGGGAACCATGACTGGTTATCTGATCCCCTCACCCTGTGGTCGAGTTTCCAGAATTCTCATACTTCCAGTGTCAATTATTGAGCCAAAACCATAAAATGATAACCTAGGCCAACTGTCAATATTTTTGAACCTCAAATCTCTGGTACTTTCTTGTGAAAAAATCTAACCTGTAAATCTAACTGCTTAAACTAAGAACTGGTGATCGAGTGTCCTGCATCTACAGCAGAATGATACTCACTATAAGGAGATCAACATATACCGCGCCATTCTTTGTCAAAGTCTACTTTAGCACAAAACAAAGATCCTTCCCCTTACTTCATCCAATATTAGCAGGAGAATGCCTTTCAGAGGTGGGACATATCTATCATTCTTATCCCAAGTCTGACATAAACGTTTTTGAAAACTTTTCTAAGGAAACTTATTGAGTCACTTATATGTATGTAGTAACAGATATTGAAAATTAAAACATATGTTTTTTTTCTCTCTAGGGTTCTAGGTTTCTACTCTACCTGCTTCCCTTTCTGTGCTTACCTTTCTTCCCTTTCTTGCCTTTCTTACATGAGTTTACCATGAACACAATGGTTTCACCTCTTTGTGACTTGACTGTGCCATTTATCCCTTGTTTCTCCTCTGGACAAGTGACTTGCATTTTCCAAGACTTGCCTTTTTCATTTGTTTGTTTATTTCCAGTATGAATCCCCAGGGCTTTAACTCCATTGGCCCTCTCCAACTTCCCAATTAGAAATAGAGTCCACCAAATCAGTGGTTCTTTATAATGTTCCCCAATAATTCAAATCTGTATGTGGTTCATCAGGTAAAAAAATAGACCATGTATTTATTCATAAAGGATTTGGTTATATTTTTAGTCATTTACGATCTAAGCCTAAAGTTTGGGTTCACATAATAATCTTGGGTTCTTTTTTAGAAAATAGATTCTGAGTAACAGGATTAGTGGACAGACTAAATTTGGGAAAGACTGATTATCACAACAGAATATTCTTGAAGAGATCAATAATCATTTTTAAGCCCACCTATTATGCATATTTGTAAAACCCTGGTTTCTGAAATACAATTAAAATACCATTATTCCTACTACCTATCTGAGGATACTAGAAATCCATTCATTTTGTGATGTAAGATGTAGATGTCATATACGACTTTCGAATTAATTTCTGTACTTTATTTCTAGCTCAAATACTTCCTTTAAGAAAATTGTCTACAGAGAGTATGAACCATATTTTCAGAAAGAAAAACCACGATCCAAAATTTCAGGTAAGCCTGAAGTACATTATTTAATTTTAAAGATAAATCTCTATGATAATTTGATATTCTTGGGTATCTGAAATAACTGTTTAGCGACATTTTTTAGTAATGTGTGCTTTTGTTGTCTTTAACCAATATGGACTGCATAATTTGTGGGGCCCAGTGAAAAATGAAACTGTGACAAATCATGAAAGACTCTTAACTCTGTGAAACAAACTGAGGGTTGCTGGAGGGGAGGTGGGTGGGAGGATGGGGTAACTGGGTGATGGGCATTGGGGAGGGTACATGATATGATAAGCACTGGTGTTATATGTTGGCAAATAGAATTTAAATTAAAGAAAAATGAAAATGTGTGGCCTTAGATTCATATTTTTGAGAATTTCAAAATAGTATCAGCAAAAAATTACACCAGGGGGTCGGTCTGGCCCATGAGGTAACATGCCCATGAAGCTGGCTATTTTTAACACTGATCAAAAATCTAAACAAAACATTTGTTTGAATTTTATTCGTTGACCAAACCAACTATTGTTGAGCACCTGCTATGGGCTGGGCATTGAAGAAGGCACTATGGATGCCACAATGGACAAGGTAGAGACGTATCCTGCCTTCCTGGAGCTTATGGTATAGTTTACTGAATGTAGATGAACCCTAACAAATGATCTATTGCTTCTATCCAGCTCTCTGGATTCATTCCAAGGAACCATATATGGCTGGCTCTTTTGCATCTGTTTTTCCCATCTCTTCTCCTGTTTTATTTAGTGTGAGGTATACAACAGCTTCATTTTCAAAGAAAATGATCAACACATCATTTTCAAAGAAAAATATCTCCCTTTTCTTCATCTCTTTTTTTATTTGAGAGAAAGACAAAGTATGAGTGAGGGGAGGGGCAGAGGAAAAGGGCAAAGCAGACTCCCCACTGAGTGTGAAGCTGTCCAGAGCCTTGAGCCCAGAGCCTGATGTGGAGCTCCATCCCAGGACCCTGACATCATGACCTGAGCCCAAGTCAGATGCTTAAGAGACTGAGCAACCCAGAACTCTTTTCCTCATCTCTTCTTTAATCAAGAATGTAGGTTGAATGGACTTTCGGGTTCTTAAATATGGTACCATATTTCACAGTAATGATAGAGGCCATGAAGAGAGAACTTCCTCCATTGGGTCCCCTGATCGGTAATCACTCATCCTTCCATACTAACCAAGTGAAGACTGGTCAACACACCCAGATTCATCCTTCTACCTTTCTGTGCAAACTGTTCCATCCTGCCTCCTCTGATCTCCCTTTATCTTCAGTCTTTGGCTGGAGCCTTCTCTTCAGTTAAAACTCAACAACTATGTTCAAATCAACCCCCGTGTAGAAGAAAATCTCCCTTTGACATCATCTGCCTTTCCTCTGTCTTGCCTTTCTTATATGAGCAGCCCACTCTGTTCTCTGTAGTATTGTTTCCTCTCCATATATTCCCTCTCTAATCCTCGCTAATAGAAATCCACTAAACTCACTCTCAAAAGAGGGCACCCATGACCCTGAGATGCCAGAACCACTGGTTTGTTTCCAGTTCTTTTCCCACTTGACATTACTAAGACATTTAGTGATCCCTCTTCTTGAAACTCTCTTTACCCACTTTCCCCAGGGCCACCTCCCTTGGTGAATGGAAGTGAATGGGGAAAATGGAAGCAGGGGTAACTTATAGGTAACTCTTTTCTGAAACTTGGCTCCACATGTGAGGAGAGACAGGGTGGTTCTGGAAGGGAATGAGGGGCTTAAGAATACTTTGCCTAAGATATCTGACAGAAAAGGGGAGGCTAATGACATGTGAGGAAGAATAACTGCTAAAACCAGACTCAGAAGAAATAAGAAGTGATATGATTCAGAGTTTGGGCTGAATTAGCTTGAGGTAGAAGGGATACTTCACAGGAGCCAAAAAGGCAACAGACAGTAAAGTTACTACTAAAATAGAGTTTGTGGTTGTGGGCAGAAAGTTGAAGGATCTCCTGTCCTCTGAAACAGAGTCTCTTCATTTTCATAGCTCCAGCTCCAAGCTTACTATGTACAACAGATACTTAACTATTTCATTAAATTAAATTGTAGGTGGGTAAAGGGAAAATGAACTGGGAAGCATATTCATTAGGCCTGGGAAATAGAGGAATTGGGCAGGTGTTGGAGAGCCTTACCTTTTGTGGCTTTGACCAAGCTACTGAATTTCAATGTCTGGGCTGTGTTAGGCACTGTGCTGAGTACCCTAAGCGCTGGAAAGGCCAGTGCCAGGCTGGAGACTATTTTCTGAACAGGAAGGAATTGTTCATAGTTTTTAGAGAGGAGAGCCACTGTAATCAAAATCCTTTGAGGGCAGCCCGGGTGGCTCAGCAGTTTATCGCCACCTTCAGCCCAGGGCATGATCCTGGAGACCTGGGATGGAGTCCCACGTTAGGCTCCCTGCATGAGCCTGCTTCTCCCTCTGCCTCTCTCTCTCTCTCTCTCTCTCTCTCTCTCTCTCTTTTTGTGTGTGTCTCTCATGAATAAATAAATAAAATCTTTAAAAAAATCCTTTGAGACGATTACCTTTTATAGAAATTTCCGGCTTTAGTCTCATTAATTAGAAGTAGACCTTGGTCATAAATTTATGTTTAAGCCCTGTGCCCTTAAAAATCACCTGTCAACCCCTGTGTATCTCATAACACATTTGTTTTATGTGAACTCTGAGGCATTTTAATACCATTTTTAAGCAGCTTCCTCCTGAACTCCCAAAGTTACTTAACTATGAATCCCTGAAAGGCAAGGGTAGTATTTTATTCATCTTTGTATCCCTACAGTAGCTGAAACAGTGAGTCAAATCTGGGGTAAAGCCTAAGAAGCTCCAGGTTTAAACACTGCCATTGACTCTGTGACTTGCTCCATTCCCCAGCCTGGTTCTAGGTCATTGGCACCTTTCCCCTATTTCTTGCTCCCCCACTGGATTGTGTGATTCTAGCTGAACCCCAAACAAGTCATGTGACACTTCTGCAGTATAAGCCCAGAAGTCACTGTAACTAAGAGTAGGGGTGAACTTATAGGACTAGGGGTCTGAATGTGTCTGTCTGGGGAGGTTTGCACACATGTGGACAGGTGGAGGAGCTGGGCTTATTTTAAGAATCCTGTCTGGGGCTTTAAAATGACTAGTGTTGACTTTCTGAATTTCCTCAAGGAAGGTTATGAAATGTTTGCCCCTGAGGGGTTTTAAAATAGCTACAACAATGGGCTGCCCTGTTTTCTGTAATGTGTTATTCACCTGAACACAGGAGATTGGATTAGCTGACTTCATGTTGTCCTTTTCAACTCCAAAACTGCATGAAATTGGGTACACACTGTGCTACCTTCCTGGGGCCTCAAGATAGGCAACTCCTTCCCTGGCTGCAGTGCCTGGCACAGAGGAGGGGTGGGGAGGGTCCCAGGCCATCTGGCTGATAGAGGCTGATGAAGCTCAGGCAACATTCAGGCATGTGTTTGCCCACATGTGGAAGGTAATTGGTTTGCATTTATGAAAACATGCCTTTGTTTTGCCTTAATTCCAAAGGAACAGAAAGGAGAGGTAAATAAATGCTTCAAACCATTCATTGCAGCAAGAGGTCTTATTAGGTTAAATAACTTAGGAGACTTATCCTGGGCACTGGGCATTTGTAGCCATGTGATGCCAACAAACAAATCACCTGAGCAAGGCCACCATGGCAACAAAATGCAGTGCACACAGTGACAACAGAGTCAGCACTCTTTTGGGCTCTCAGGCATCCCCACTGGGAATAGCCAGCAGGGGCTTCCATTAGGAGGTAGAACTAAGGGTAACAGCCAGAAGAGAGAGGTCAGCTAGTGGAGTTAGATGTGGCCAGGAGTCAAAAATGGTGTAGAAATTGGAACCATTTCAGGAAAGGGGGTGGTTCTGAACTTGCTCTGTGCAAGATGGTAGAGAAAGCTTTGGTTCAAGAGTCCAGAGACCGGAGTCCTAACCCCAGCAATGCCATGCAGTGATTGACTGACCTTGAACAAGCCACCCTCCCTGCCTCCACATCCCAGGTTTTGTAACTATCTCTAAAATGAGAATTGAACACTGTGACCTCCCCAGTGCTGTGCAGAGCTAACACAAAAACAAACAAAAGCTTCAGGCACAAGATCAGTATAAACTCTAGGACTGGGAGTTCAGGGAAAGGAAAAAAACTGCAGGTAGAAGATAGGAATAGGGAAAGAGGGCTTCTCCCCCAACGCTTGGAGGGCCCTTGATTACATTGTCCCCCAACCCTGGATAATAATCTAGGAAACTCTCCCATCCAACATCCTTACCTTAGTCGTCACATCTGCAGAGCCCCTTTGGCCATGCCAGGTAGTGTATTCACAGATCCCAGGAGTTATGATGTGGACATTCTGGGGGGGCATTATTCTGCCTCTGATATCCACCAAACAAAACTCTCCTGCAGTGTCATCATTTCAGAGAACGGTACCCTCCTGCACCCAGCCCCCCAGCCAGAACATCACCAGCCATCCATGGCAACTTGGTCTCCCTCACCCTCCACCCGTATCCCATTCATCAAATCCTGACAGTTTGATCTCCTAGTAGATCTCTAGTATGTTCTTGTCACTTCCATTACTATAACCTTACATTAAGTCACCACCATTGCCCCCTGGAGCCTTTTATCTGTTCTCTCAGTATCCACTCTGAGCTCTCCCCAGCTTATTCTCCACCAATGCAGCCAGAGATTTTAAAACCCAAATCCATGTCTCACCTCTGCTAAAAACTCTTTAATGGCTTCCAGATACTCTTAGAGGCAAAACTCTAAAAGGTCTAGAACGCCCTACATGATGGGGCCTCTGATCATGCCTTCAGCCTCACTTTCTGCCTATCTTATCTGTTAAACTTTACCTTCACTGTGGCCATCTGTCAGTTTTCTTAATATGCCAAGTTTTATAGTGCCACAGGCCCTTTGTACAAGCTAATCCCAATCTCTGAAATGGCCCTGGTATGCACTTTGCCCACATATCAGTGGTAGCTCCTACCATATATTTATCCCCAACTAGTGAGTGCTCTTTGAGGACAGGAACAATGTCTTATTTATCCATGTGGCCCCAGGATTTAGCACAATACCTGTCCTGTAGTAAGTGAAACTTCATTCTTGATTTCTGCACCTCTAAACTGCTGTCCCAGTGTATTCCACATTGAAGTAACTGATAACATTGTTTACCCCATTGCTCAGATTAAAAAACCTCAGGGTCATCCTTGATTTCCCTCACTCACATGTCACGTACAACCCATCAGCAAATCCAGCTGACTCTACCTTCAAAATGTCAAGAATTCAACCTCTTCTCACCACTTACTTCACTGCTGCGCATGCTGGCTTGTCTGTACCACCTGCTCCCGTTTCCACTCCCATCACTACACAGACTGTTTTCTACACAGCAGCTAGGATTTACCTTTTTTTCAGAATGAGCTTTTAAAACACATCAGACCGTGTCTGTCTGCTATACAAAGCCCCGGTGATTTCCCCTTCACCTAGAAGAAAATTGAAAGTCCTCACTCTGGCCCATAGAGCCTCACATGAGCCCCTCCTTCATGTCTTCTCACTCTGCCTGCATTGTTTTTCTTACTGTTTTTTGGATACATCAAGCTCACTCTTGCGTCAGGGACTGTGAACTTGCTTCAGGGCCAGAGTACCATGGGATTTTCTCCCTCACTTCATTGAGTCTCTGAAATCTCCCACATCAGGGAGTCAGCCGCCTTTCCTCAAGTCACCCCACGTAATTGAAAATAAACACCTTTCTTTTCTTGACTGAAGGCAATAATCTCCAAGAAATGACAGGGGTCAGAAGGGGGTAGACATTGGTCAGAACTCCTCCTCTCTCTTGACTTGCTTTGGGCCCAATTCAAGCATTTTTACCTTCCTGTCCTGACCTAACCACATGCAATGTAGAGATGATGAACTGGCAAAGCCTTCTAGAATGAAGACAAACAGGCCAGCCTTAGGACCAGGAGGAACGACAGCTGTCATTCATGGGATTCTCTGCATATCTCTGTGCTTAGCAGCTTCACCTATGATAGTCATGAACACAGATATATTATAAATCCTTGTTTCCATAGGACTTCTTGGGCCTACTCTATATGCTGAAGTTGGAGACATCATAAAAGTTCACTTTAAGAATAAGGCAGACAAGCCCATAAGCATCCATCCTCAAGGAATTAAATACAGCAAATTCTCAGAAGGTAAGAGTAATTTAATATTCCTCTGGCAGCGGAAAATGTATAACTCTAACACCAGTGTCAGACATTTAAAACCAGATCATTAGTGACATGTTAGAGAAATCTTTCCTTCAACAGGTAATTATGAAAATTATTGCCTTTGTAAGTTTCAGAGAGGAAAATGAACAAATTCTGGAGTCATCTAGACCTCAGGTTTTCACTGGGTTCTTGCTCTTTAACACTTGGATAGGCAAATTACCTAGTCTTTCTAAATTCCAGTATGTTCATCTGTAAAATGAGAACACTAACACATACACATTGCCAAGTGGCTTAAGGCAAGAGTGTCCACAAAATTCTCCGTGAGAAGGCAGATAGTAAGTATGATTGGCTTTGGGATCTCCATTGTAACTACTCAACTCTCTACCATTTAGCACAAATGCAGTCACAGACAATGTCTAAGTGAATGAGTATGGCTATGTCTCAGTAAAACTTTATTTACAAAAACAGGCAGCTGACTGGATGTAGCCCATAAACCACAGCTTGAAGTAGTGACATAGGACTAGCCTGACAGAGGGCTAGCCCTACAGATAAAGCACACTTAATAAGTGGTATTTTGTGGTAGTGGTGGTGGTCATCGTAGTAGAAGTATGATTAAAATTTTGGACAAAGTGAAATGGTTGAGAACATAAGCTTTGAAGGCAGAGTTAGGTTCAATTTCTAGTTGCATCACTTCTGGTTCTAGGAGCTTAACATCTCTGAGCTTTAGTCTTTTCATCTATAAAATGTGAATGGAAATAAATAAATAAAGTCATACCCACCCTATAAGGTTGCTTTGAGTATTAAAATGAGACTGTTTAGGGATCCCTGGGTGGCGCAGCGGTTTGGCGCCTGCCTTTGGCCCAGGGCGCGATCCTGGAGACCCGGGATCGAATCCCACGTTGGGCTCCCGGTGCATGGAGCCTGATTCTCCCTCTGCCTGTGTCTCTGCCTCTCTCTCTCTGTGTGTGTGACTATCATAAATAAATAAAAATTTAAAAAAAAAAATAAATAAAATGAGACTGTTTAGGTAGTGTATAAAATATGAAACCTGGAACATGGTAAGCCTTCAATAAACCACAACAATGATGATGACAACAATGGCCAAGATCACAAAGATAAAAGTGACCACATCAGCCACATGACAATAAGTACCTATTGTTGACATCATTCTTATTATTTCCATTATGCTGATGTTCAGACCACAACAAGCACAGTGGAGTTCTCTTAGGAGCTGATATAAGAAAATTGTATCCACATTGCAATAGATATTGGTATAATAACAGTTTTAAAAAACTTTGGACCTTACATGACTCACAAATCTTCTTTATCCAATATGTTCCAGCCATAATATCTTTGAAGGGGGCAATTGAGTAAGAAAGTGGTTTACAGTGCAAGTTCTGGAAGTAGACCGGTTTGTGCAAACCATGGCTTACACTTACTAGCTGTGTGACTTTTGAAAAGTTACCTGACCTCTTTGTGCCTCATGTCTCTCACCTGAAAATGAGAATAAGAATCATACCTACCCTATGTAGGTTTGTTTTCATGAAATCTTTGAATAGTATCTAGCATATAATGAACACTTGATAGATATTGGACATGAGGTAAAGTTGATTCTTCAATTGAAATGTATTCAAATTGTTACATCTCCATTATAAATTTTTAAATGTGTTCAGATAATTTCATATTTATCTGATAATTTATGGATTACAAAGTGAATTTTACATTGATTTTTTTTGTGTAGATTAGTAATCAAACTCATTCCAACTAAGGTATATATAACTGATAATAGGTCGATGAACTACCCTTCCCAGGAGTATTTGCATTAGCACTTAATCTTTGGCTTGAAGAAAAACAATGAAGGATTAACTGTGAAATTTCAGGTGTTTTAATGAGCCAATTTGGCAAGACTAAGTGAGGCAGCACGGGCAAGAGTCCTATGTTCCTAAAATCATACAATGGAATAGCAAACAACCATTTAACCTACTTATTAGGCTTCCAGATAACTACATCAAGAATTCAGCAGAGTAAGGCTAGAGGGAAGAACCTCCAAAATGTCACATCCTGGTTCTGTTTCAAATGTGGGAGGAAATAAGGTTCGTGGACTTTGTACTCCAGCTGGGCTGTTTGCACAGGGAACAACAATTGCAACATTATCCCCCCTTCCTCTACTGTGTATTTATTTGTTCTTACACTCCCCCACAGCCAGTAGTCATCTATAAGCGATTGTTTAAGATGCTCCCACCACTTCCACTGGTCACCTGATCATTGCCCCTAATCCCCTAAACCTGAGAACAGTAAATACAAATTGGTGGGGAAAATGAAATTTTATTTTGGAAATGAGATGCAAGCCCTATCTATTTAAGATAAGAGTGCCCTTCATGGTATGACAAGTCTTCTGTTCATTTTAACATGCTCTCTGCATCAAAATACAGCATCCACTTCTTGCCTGACACTCACCCTGGCCGATAGCCTTCCTCTATGGTTTAAACTATTTGGGGCAGGGTGGAAATCAATTAACCATATACTGAGCCAGCTACATGAGGATCCAGATTCCTTTTTTGCAAAGGTAGGTATCTGAGAGATGGATGGTGGGAGGTTGAGACATTATGATAGGCCTAAGGCAGGACTCAGTCCTTGCCTCTGTGGCTGCTTGATCTAACTAGTCAATGATCCAAACTTGACAGCAATCCTACTTCTCTGGTAATTAATCCTTGAACCCACCAAGGATTTGGAGACCTACTCTCATCAGCTAGAAGGAAAAGATAGCCATAGAAAGAATGCTGGCTTTAAAGCCAGAATGGCCTGGCTTTAAATTTGGGAAATATTCTTTACCACTCACCCTTAGTTTTGTATCTGTGAGATGGACGAAATTCCTCCCATTGAAGGTTATTGTGGGGATTAGTCATAATATATGTAAAGTTCTTGGAACATGGTTGGTAGACAATGTTAGTCACTGTTGTTATGGTGGTTATTTCATGGCTCTTCATGATTCGAACATTAAAATTTGTTTCCAGTAGCTTAGATTGAGGGAAGGCCTTGGCCTTGGAAAGTGCTCATCATTTTATTTGTACTTGAATGAAATAAAACTCTCTCATAGAATTTAGACACCACAATGAACTAAAATTGTGCAGAAAACCTCACTTATCCAGACACAAAGGAATGAGTCATTTTGAATCATTACATTTTCCAGATAGCTTGGGGTTTACTTGTTTAAGTGTCTAAGATATTTTTTAATCACTTCAGATATATGTTATACTTCCCCAGACTCTTTAAACAGAAGATGAGAAGTAAAACTCTAATCTCTTTCTAAGCCATTACTTCTAATCTACTGTGAGGTTTTATGAACAACCACAAATGTTAGAACTATGTGCAGTCTAAGTAAACCAATTCAAAATGAAGGTCTACGTTATTGTATATGGTACTGTCTATGGGTAAAGACCCTGAGCTTCCATTCATGTTTGTTTGTTTTTTAACATCTATTTTGGTTGCCCAGAAGCCTTGTTGCTTTTTCAAATTATTGGCTATGCTTTAGTTAGGAGATGGTTAGAAATCTGAGTTCTGGCCGGGAAAGATGCCACTCAGTGTGGAAGTCTCATGCTGGCCTTTCATCCATAAATTGGCAGCACCTGACATAAATGATAGGTTGTAGCTTGGTGTTGCCAAACCAATACCAGTTGTATCCCTCCCCAGGTGTGCCTGGGAGAAACCTCACTAGTACACAGGGTGAAGATGAGTAACCATTCAACAGACTGCACAAATCACGATTTGTAAAAATACCTACATGCCTAAAGGAAATGCTCTTCCGAGTATTTTTACATATACTCGGAAGAGTGTGTGTGTATATATATATATATATATATATATGATTTTATTTATTTATTCATGAGAGACACAGAGAGAGAGAGGCAGAGACACAGGCAGAGAGAGAAGCAAACTCCATGTAGGGAGCCCGATATGGGACTCCAAACGCAGAGGCTCAACCCCTGAGCCACCCAGGTGTCACTGTAGGAATATATTTTAAACATGGAAATAAAATAAAATATCTACAGCTATACCTAATCACTTAAATACTTTCTATCACTAAGCATTTCAATTTCAGGCCAAAATCTCAGAAACTGTAGCTCACATGCACCGAACTGTTTGTAATGATGCACCATTGAGCAAATTTTATTCTTCAATAAGATTTTGTAGCTGATTTGGTCAATTAACTTTAAAGGTTTGTTTCAGAGTGAATCTTAATATTATTCTTTCTTTATATTTTCACTTATATATGTGTGTTGCATTATGACACAAAATTAGTTTTATAATATTTAGCTGTCGACTAGCAAGCCAACTCTGAACAAAATAGAAATAAATAGATAGGGGGAGAGAAAGAGAGATAAACGCATTTTCTAAAAACACCAGAGATTGTTTTTTGCATCTAGTGTTGCCAAATTCTCTACATGAAAACTTAGTCTTTTGGGTTTTTCCAAAGCATTCTAATGCTTGACATAATGTGGGCAATGATATGTTTCACATTTTGTCTGAATATTTTGGCTTTCTACAGACACTTCTTTGAATATATGATAAGTACTCCAAACAAACTATAGTGGCTGATATAATAATTCTCATAAACCTCAAAAATGTGAACTCCCTTTCGAAAGAGACTTGCAGGGCACCTGGGTGGCTCAGTGGTTGAGTGTCTGCCTTTGGCTCAGGTTGTGATCCCAGGGTAGTGGGATAGAGTCCCACATAGGGCTCACTGCAGGAAACCTGCTTCTCCCTCTGCCTATGTCTCTGCTTCTGTCTATGTCTCTCTTGAATAAATAAATAAAATCTGAAAGAAAGAAGGAAAGAAGAAGAAAGAGAGAAAGAAAGAAAGAAAGAAAGAAAGAAAGAAAGAAAGAAAGACAGGCAGACTTGCATGCCCTGTGCAGAAGAATCTGTTTCCTTGGAAAACATCAGCATTCTACTTTGGCCATTACCTAAATTACAGCTTCTAAAAGAAGGCTCTGAGTCTTTGAATGAAAACTGAAACACTCACTAAGTTAGAGAGGAAAGGATATGTTAAAAAAAAAAAAAAGAGTAACAAGCGAGGATCTCAAGAATGAGCACCCTAATTAGTGACCAAAGTGGATCTTTATGTAACTTTCCCAAAGCTTGTACACGCAACATACTACATTTGAAAAAAAAAATACTGAGAGCTTTTTGGCAAATAATTGGTTTATGGTGACAAGTAAACAAATTGCAATGCTGACTGAGCAGGAAGTGAAGAGACTTGAGTAAATATAAAATAAAGGGTTACCCTTGTGTGAAGAATCTACTCTCATAAGAAACCGATAAAGACTTCTTGTGCTCTAGCACAATAGTCTTTCCTGCCTGTTTTTCCTTTCTTCAGTTAAGAGCTGAAAATTTATTTTTTATTTTTTTAAAGATTTTATTTATTTATTCATGAGAGACACACACAGAGAGAGAGAGAGAGAGGCAGAGACACAGACAGAGGGAGAAGCAGGCTCCATGCAGGGAGCCTGACATGGGACTCGAACCCAGGTCTCCAGGATCACGCCCTCGGCTCAAGGCGGCACTAAACCCCTGAGCCATCCGGACTGCCCTGAAACTTTTATTTTGATTACAAAGTTAAAATCAGATTAACCAAAAATGCATTTCATAAATGATTCCTCTAAGTAACGGTTTGTATTTCATGCCTCATATTATCAAAGTTGCAAAATCAAAGATACAACATGCCTGTTTTATTCTAGACTAAATGTAAGATTAAATACTCTGAAGTGAAAAGAATAAAAATGTTAAAATTATCCTGAAATTTTCTCATCAGAATCCTCACTCAGTGTCATTAGAGAATCTTTCCCCATGGACAAATTTGTTCACTATTCATTTCAAGATGCTCATAATTCACCTTTCACGTAGTATAGTAAACTTAATTAAAACCATTCATTCAATTATTTGAGATTTTACCTTGTATGTAACTTCATATTCCTATTCTTTTCAAATGAATATGAAATTCTCAATAATGTATTTTGTTCAACTAGACAGAATTTTCTTAATTTTTAAAAATTTATTTGAGAGAGAATACAAGTGGCGTGGAGGGGCAGAGGGAGAAAAAGACTCCTCACCAAGTGGGGAGCCTGAGGTGGGGCTTGATCCCAGGACTTTGAGATGGTGACCTGGACTGAAGGCAGACACTCAACCTGAGCCACCCAGGCGCCCCTAGACAAACATTTAAAACCTGTTGTTTGTTCAAATAAAACTGGATATGAAACCCTGACCATTTAAAAATAAATTTGATATCATCTGAAAGTCAGTCACGCTGCTATATCTACTATGTGTTAAATTAAAGTCTTTTAGGTGATTCTTAGGTATTTATATTGTTTTGTTCATAATATGATGCACAATGTGTTCTAACTGTGGCTTCTCCACTGAAGTGGCCCTAGAAGAAATCTAGAGGTGAAACCCATCACAACAAAGGCACCAGCATGTACACTACTGTGAACTGAGCTGTGAGCCCCTCCGGGTCTTACCAACTTCTTTCTATTTGTGTCCAGGACCTCCCACAGAGCCTGGAACATGATCATGATGATGATGGTGATGATGATGATTTCTGAACTGAGGGACTGAGGAGTGGATTAGAAAGTAGAGCCTACACATTATTTTCCCCTTGCTCTGAAATTTATTAATTTTGCTGGTGATTGTGAGCAATTACCGATCTTATTACCAGTTTTTACCACATTTAGAGTAGATATGTCAGCACCTCTAATCTTTCTCACGTGTTGAGAGAACTCAAGGACACTTAGGCCCATCTTATCAGAGGTAAAACACAAAGGAAAGAGGCTGTATCAATTGCAAAGTGACTGAGAAAGAAAATAGTCAACATACTAAAATATATTGTGACTGGCTGCCATAGCATTGGTTTGGAGCCAGGCATTTTATATATGTTTTTTTACTCCTCATAACCCATCAAAAACAATAATGTTATTGCTAGAGATATATTGTTACAAATAAGAAAAGTGAGGCTAAAAGGGAGGTTAAGAAACTCCCAAGTTCACACAGTCAGCAAGTGATACAATGATACAACCAAAAAATTTCAACTCTGGCCTCTCCCACAACCTAATGGGAGAAAGTATCATTTATTACAAAATCTCACAAATATTTAATTAAAAATTATAATGAATATTATATGTATTTAGGAATACTATTATATATATAAATACTATTATATATATATACATATATATATATATATATATTAAACTGGCATTTAGACTGATGTCTGAAGGATTATTAGCATGCACTTATCCAGAGAAAGAGGAAGAACTTCAAAGTTATCTCTCACCCTACAAAGAATATCACATTTTGTCTTTTTGAGAGCTTATGAAGGCAATGGAAAGAATGCCACTTTCTACTATAGGAATTTCCTGTGATGTTTTAACAGTTGGAACAGTGGAAGCATGTCCAGGAACATCATTTTCTAACTTCATGAGACCAAGAAGCAGGAAACACTAAAAGCCATCATGCTTGATTCGAGATAACTTTAGTCAACAACTTGCTATGCCAGGTCCAGTCAATAGACAAAGTTTGACCTGAGAGGGCAACTATTCTTATCAGATCTGTTTGTTCTTTGCTTCCAAAGCTATTTTGTAACTTTCCAGAGATAATTCTTCCTGTTTATTAGCAGAGATTCTTCCTTATAAATTCTTTTTTTTTCTTTTCAATTTAGACTGAAATAATATTTCTCTCAGGAAGTTGTCAATCTTTTAACATTTCTCAACTCGTAATGATTTTAATATGCAGATCCTTTGATCATCAGAGTGAAAGTTCAGCCTATAGTAAATACTGGTTATCAGTGCCAAACTATCTCTGAGGGGAAAAAAGATACAACGGAATCCTATGTTAAGCTTTTCACTAGCACAAGGGTCACAACTCAGATGTCTATAGCAGTCAGGAGGGTAATTCAGTGGGAAAAAAATGTGTCCTTTAGGGACTGGGAATCACAGAGCCACTGTCCTATCTCAAGAGGATAGCCAGGACTCAGGGCAGGCAAATTCTAAGCAGGAATTTGGTCCAGTGTCGTAAGACCTCCACATTTTAGTTGTTCTTGCTGTTTTAGAGAAGATAGCAACTCAGATTCTTACATAATATTTCCATAATGTTAATGTTGGCATTTCATTATTTGTAATACCATGCAATCCTAACAAAACACCTGTAAGCTAGGACTTGATAACCTTGATTCTAACCTATAGGACCTTAAATCTTAGGAATTCAGTAAACACTCAGTAAGCACTTTCTCCATGCTAGGCACTATGAAAGGACCAGAGATATTAACACAAATACAATCCAGCACCTGCCTTTGAGTTGCTCACATTCTGGTGACAGAAATGTGTATGTTGCAAATAGCTATGATCTATTAGGAGAAAACAAAATCAATCATATAGGGCCACATATATTTAATTATAAATTATGATGGGTGCTGTAAAAGAAAAAATATGTAGCACAATTAGAGATCAGAAAAGGAGTAGGCTTACATTTAAGGTGACATCTAAAGGATGAGCACACATTTATCCAAAGGAAGACAGCGAGGAAGAACATTCTAAACAGAAGGAGGGAGTCATATCTGTAAAGACCCTAAAGCAGGATGGAATTTGGCTTGTTTGGAGGAACTAAAAGGTGGCCCAAGAGTGTGGTACCTAGTAAGCAAGGGGGAAAGTCACATACCATGAGAATGGAGCAAGAAGCAGGGGTAGATTATACATGGACTTATGGTCCATCTTCAGAATTTTGTGAAAGAAGAAGCTATTGTCAAGATTTTAAGCAGGAATATGGCAAAGTAAGATCTGGAGTTTTAAGGGATCATTCTGTATACAAGTTGGGAAATGGATTAGGAGAGTACTTTTTATACCAGAACCCCAGTGACCAGTTAATAGGCTAATTCTGGAGTCTAGTTTTATCCTAGGGTGATGGTATTAGAGCTAAAGAGAAGAATGCAAACTTAGGATATATTTTGGTGGTAATAGGTCACCATTAGAGTACAAAATGTGCACAGATAAAAGGTATGGAGGGAGATGACCCTGGATAGGAAAACTGGGAAAACTTATGAATGACTTCAACTGCCATAGCAACAAACTTGGACTTTATCCTATGGGTAAGGCAATGCTCCTGAAGTTTTTCAGAAAGAGTTAACACAGTTGGATTTATGTTGAGAAAATAGTAACCTGATTTAATCTTCTGCCTCATTGATGATGGATGCATGTGCCCTATTTCTCACTCCCATCTGGAGAGCCCGAGCATATGCTGATGGCATTCAAACTCACATGAGTGCTTGTGAGTGGATTAGATTTTCCTGACGATGTGCAATTAGACAAGAGTAGCTGACATTGCTGCAATATAAAATATTCTATATAGAAATTTAGCATCTCAGACTTTGGCTTCTGGAAATGAGGTATCAGATTCACCCCTTTGCTTAACAACTAGACAGACAAAATATATGAAAGAGTAGTTTTCAGACACTGAACAACAGACAGTATGAGAGAATGCTCCGTGGGAGAAGAATAACAAATGAAGTAGGTCCTAGGTATTACCCAAGCTCACCGCATGGAGAGGGTTTTCAGGGCATAGCACAATGGTCAACAGTCTTTTGAGTTAAGGAAACATAGTTTAGGCTTTTGGTAGGCAAAAGTGGCTGGATTTGTAGGACAGAATCCTGAAGAGGATGGTACAGACACAGAGAAAGCATTTTTGAGAATCAACACAGATGTCCTATTGAGTCTTCAACTAAGCGGTGATCTGCACATGCATATGAAGAAAGTATTGAAAGAAAGGAAGAAACAGGCAGAACAGTCCCTAGACCACACACATAAAAATAGTTTATGTTCCCATCAGCAAATGTGGGAAGACCTCCTAATAAATGGGCAATGAGTAGAGGTAGAATCAACAGAAGGCACAGGAGTTGGATAAAATTGATCTAGACTGCATACTACTCAAAAGGTGACAAAGCCTTTAAAAAAAGACTTGAAAGTATCAAATCAATTCCGTGTCTCTCAACTATGTGCCAGCATAAAATTCAATACTAGTTACAAGAATGCAACAAAATCCAGCAATCAACATGTAAAACTCACAATGTTAATAAAAATTAACAAGCATTAAAAGAAGCAGAAAAAGTACTACCCATAATCAAGAAGAAATTAAGTAATCAATAGAAATAGAATCAGAGATAAAAGAAATGGTGGAACTGGCAGGCAAAGACATTAAGACAACTATTATAAGCATTCTCCATATGCTCTAGAGCATGATGAGGAGAGAGACAGAAGACATAAAAACACATAAATGGAAACTCTACAGATGAATATAATAACTGAAGTGGGAAGTACACCAGATGAAATTAACAGCCCTGTAAAAGAAAACATTAGAGAATATTATATATAGCAATAGAAACTATCTGAATGAATTTTGAAGATAAAAAAGACTGAACAAAATGAACAAAGCATCAGTAATCTATGCGACAATATTAAGTGATGTCACATATGTGTAATTGGAATCCTAGAATGGGAGGAACAGAAGAAATATGTGAAGAAATCATGGCTGAAAAATCTCCAAATGTGATGACATCTATAAACCTACAAAGGCTTGAAAAAAACAAAAAGAAGAAACATGAAGAAAACCATGCCAAGGCACATCATAATCAAGTTACTAAAGACCTGTGATGAAAAAAGACACAGAAACAAAAATCAGAATGACAGCAAACATCAGTAGAAACAATGCAGCCAGAAGACAATTAGGGGTTACTTTAAAGTACTGATATGGAGTGGGGGAGGGTAATTTGTCCACCTAGTATTCTAAACCAAGCAAAAATATCCATTTAAAATGAAGAAAAAAATAAAGACTATCTTGGGCATGGAAAGAAGAAGTAATTTTTCACTAGCACACCAGAAAAATGTGTTAAAGCAAGTCTTTCAGTCAGGAAAAAAAATGATATTAAAAAGATATTTGGATCCACAAAAAGGAATAAAAAGCTCCATAAATGGGTAAATACAGATAAAATATTTCATCCTTTTATCTCTTAAAAAGATAATTATCTCTACTTTAAAGCAAAAATGATAACAAATTAGTATTAGGTGTATTGTATATACAGAAATAAATTGTATGCATAATACAAAAGCAAAGAGGTTAGGAGGGAGGAAATGGAAATATATCATTACAAATGTCTTATGAGTGAAATGGTATAGTATTATTTGAAGATAGACTCTGATAAGTCAAAGTCATATCTTGTAAACTGAAGGGGACCACTAATAAAACAAAGCAAAGCTAATAAAATAATAGTGGAGCTAGCTAAAAAGAAATAATCTAAAATAAAGCAAAAAAGAAAAGAAAAAGGAATAAAGACAAGAGCAAGATGGTAGACTTAAACTCAACTATATCAATAATTATAAGCACATGGGAAGAACACTATAATGAAGAGATGGGTTGTAAGACTGGGTAAGATGTAAGATGGGTAAACAAAAAACAGAATGACAGCAAACATCAGTAGAAACAATGCAGCCAGAAGACAATTCAGCATAGACCTTACTCTATGCTGAATTTGAGAAATCCATTTTAAAGACAAAGACAGGAAAAGTAAAAGATAAAAAAAGATATACCATCCTAACTAACACTAACAAACAGAAGAGGGTATATAATGTATTGTTCCACTTATAGGACCTTATAGGAAAGAGGAATATAGTGGCAGAAAGCAGATATGCAGCAGCTGGGCCCAGAGAGTGGGGGAAGGGATGACTGGAAGTGGTACAAGGCAGCTTCTCAGAGTGAAAGAACTGTTCTGCACCTTCATTGTGACGGTAGCTATACATCTGTACACATTTGTCAATGTTAAGCAAACATTCTACTGGTGGATTTTATTGTATGCAACTTACACTTCAATAAAGATGATGAAAGGAAGAGAGGGAGGGGGCAGAAAAAAAGAGAGAGGAAGGGAGGAATAAAGAGAAGAAGAGGGAAAGTGAATGGGAGCAAAGAAATTAATCATTTGGTTTCAAAAAGCACAGTCACTTCAGTAAGAATAGTTTCCATGAGGCTTTCACCCCATCATGTAAAACATTTGAGCGTTTTTCTTTCTGACTGGCTGCCCATGTCTCTACTCTGATGATCCCCCTTTCCATGTCAAATTAATCATTTGGTTTCAAAAAGCACAGTCACTTCATAAGAATAGTTTCCATGAGCCTTTCACCCCATCGTGTAAAACATTTGAGCCTTTTTTTCTGATCCTTATTGGCTGCCCATGTCTCCACTCTGATGATCACCCTTTCCATGTCAAATTTATCAAGCTGTTGTCCCAAACAAAGATAAATGCATCTCCAAGAGAAATCCCAGCACCTGCTGATGATGGTGAAATTCACCTAATTAAACGAGCTGGACTCCAAGCTGGGCACAGTTGGGATGTTCAGAAGATGGAGGTGTGATAAAGTGATAAAATAGGGCTGAAAGTGGTAGAGGTGAGAAAGATATGAAATACAGAAGAAAGACAAAACAATATAGGAACAGCTCTGAGCGTACTCACATCCCATGCTAATGGAAGATGTCTTGTCAAGCACCATAGAGAAAAATAGAAATAGAACCCATCCTCATCCTCTTATTCTGAGATGATTTACTAATCAAAGGTAATTCAGATCTCTGATTATATTTAAATAATAATAATTTAGATACCCTGGAAAATTAACTTCCTAAACTTTAACAAATATACTAGTAGCTTTCTTATTCACTTCAGATCACCATGGACCAAAGCTTTCATAATTGCAAAGACACAGAAGTGGGTATATGTGAATCTTTCTTAAAAGTAAAAGTTCACTACAGAAAGTATATATACCTCTATAGAGATCATATGTTCCTCTAAATTTAAGGATGGTGAAAAAGTCATCCCCAGTTACTGTCCAGATGTTTTCATGGCTCTTTTTCTCCAGGTGCTTCTTACTCTGACCACACATTCCCTATGGAGAAGATGGATGATGCCATAGCTCCAGGACAAGAATACACCTATGAATGGCATATCAGTGAGGACAGCGGGCCCACACACAATGACCCTCCATGCCTTACACACATCTATTACTCCTATGACAATTTGATACAGGACTTCAACTCTGGGCTGATTGGACCTCTGCTTATTTGTAAGAAAGGTAAAAAAATAAAAAGAGCAAAAACTAAAATTGAAATGGTAAGACATACTATAATGGAATGAGACTTAGGAGAATCTTGGAACCTTTCTATAAATCAAACAAAGGGAGGAGTGCGGAAACCGGATCCTCGCTTGAGATTGGTATTTAAAGGTTGGAATCTTCCTATTTCTTTTAATCTTTCCTTTGTCTCAGTCCTGGAAGACTCCCCAGGTAAATCCCTGAGAGTATGTTCTGATACCATGCCCATATAATCTGTAACACTTACCTCAAGGCCAAGTCTTTTTGAAATTATACAGTAGCCTATACGTTGCTGAGTGTACTTAGAACTTTGACTAACATAATTGAGGTTTGGGTTGGTAATTTGGTATACAAACACTCAAAACTCAAGCTTCCTTTCTTATAAACAAGAATACTGGACAGTTTGGGTGGCAGATTTCAAACATATTTGATTGACTTTATAAAAAAAATTCATTGGCTGGGCCTAGGAGCAAGCATGAATTTTCATTTTACCCCCAAATAATTCAGCCTGTCTTTCATTAAAACAACAAACAACCATGATATACTACGCTGTGGGAAATAATGTGGTAGATTCACCATCTGTCTACACATACACACACACACCATATATACATACATTCCTAATTCTTTTGTTCAGTACAGAAATACACGTTTTCATTGCCTGGTATATAAAAGATGCTGTGATGGCACTGAAAAAAATTCAAATTTATAAAAAGGTCCTATTTTACTTTCATTTACTGTCAGCTGCCTTTGTCAGCTGTGAGAATGGATTAATCTTGACCTCAACAAATTCTCTAGTGCCTCATCACATGCACAAGCAAGATGGCTATATGAAACTTGGAGTATACTTCGCCAGCTGAACTTAAGTACCTGTTTATTGGCCTGTTGACACTAGAGGAAATGAACACTTTCACTAAAGCCTTGACAGTCACCAAATGTTTTTTTCCTTGTGCCTAAGTTTACCTTAAATCCCCATTCCTTGAGGCTATAAGGTGTCAGAGAAAATACTTACTGTGGTACCAGGATTTTAGTAAGCCCCCAATCATTATTACTTGTTAAAAATGCTATTTTTAAAAGATTTATTTATTTATTTCAGAGGCAGAGTGTGTGTGCACACTAGTGGGGGAGGGACAGAAGCAGAGCAAGAATCTCAAGCAGATTTCATGCTGAGTGTGGAGCTCAATGGAGGGCTCAGTCTCATGTCCCTGAGATCATGACCTGAGTCGAAATCAAGAATTGACTGCTGAACCAACGGAGTCATGAAGGGGCCCCAAGATGCTATTTTTAAAATAAGAACTTCTTAAAGTTACCATTATGATTGGCTGCTTGCCTTAAAATTTTTGCTATCTGGGAATTCATAGTGAGAGTCTTCTGTCTGGGATGCTATTAAAAAGTACATCTTAAAAAAAAAAAAGTACATCTTTTCTTTCATAGGCACCCTCACTGAGAATGGGATTCAGAAGATGTTTGACAAACAACATGTGCTGATGTTTGCTGTGTTTGATGAAAGCAAGAGCTGGAGCCAGTCATCATCTTTAATGTACACAGTCAATGGCTATGTGAATGGGACAATGCCAGGTAATATGTGGGCTGCACGCTCTCCAACCACAACAAAATCGTCAGTGCTTTTGGTCCCATTGTTTTCCTCAAAGCTCTACAGAAGTTGACCAAATTCATACTATTTTTCAACTCCTAATCAGAAAGATAATGTAATCCACTTCAGTGGTTCTCAAGATTTCATCATCTGTTTTTTTGTTTGTTTGTTTAACCAACAACTTCAACAGACAAGTGGAAGTTACCTAAGAGAAAGACTGTGTAGCTTAATATATTGGATGTAGGAATCTGAGCAGGTTTCACCTTACCCTGTGCCTCCAGGAAGACGTCCAAGATAGTAGCTCAGTCTCCTTCAGTGAGTTCTTTGGTCCCTGCTACATGGTGGTCATGGCTTCTTCCATAGAGGAAACTCTACAAAATACAAATTCAAGGTCAATCCCTAGCAGGAAGGATCAGCAGAAAGAATACAAGGAAGACATTTAGAGTGAAGATGAATAGATTAGGAGAAATATCCCACCTACAAAAATACTGTGAGCATTTCAAAAGGTGATGGATGAGTAATATCCAATGGCATGTAGGATGTTCTCTCTTTCCATTTGCATAGAGGCTCTTTTGGAAAAGCAAAATCATAGCAACTGTTAAGAGCAAGAAAAACGACAAAACTGACTCCCATCCAGACTCCTTCCACCTCTGATAGAAACGACTTAGACCAAAGATCCTGAGGAAAATAAGGGAAAAATGAAAACATTATTTTATTAAATAATTCCATACTTCAAAACACTAAGCTTCTCAGAGGTCATTCTCTGTATCTGAAAATCACAAGTGGCTTTACTTACTGAAAACAAAACTTGTCAAAAGTTGAGGTCTGGACATTGCTTTTAAACTGTATTCTATTTGATTTGGCGCTATCTTCCCACCTGGGTTATTACAAATGTGTTCAGATGACTCTGGTTTTGATTGTTCAGAGTTCCAAAAATTAGTTAATTGACCTCTGTCTTAGATCTGAGTTCCAGCCTTGTTCTATCTTTGCTTAGTGTGATCCTTGGAAGCTTATTGTCTCAATGTGACTATTTACAAAAATGGATTGACCATTTACCCTGGAGCAGAGAGTGTTTAGGAATTTTTTACATATAAAATAGCATTGCCAGTGCTATAATCTTTAGAGGGGAGTGGTCAAGGAGACCTTGTATCTGTGTCCTAGCAGAGTGAATCATTTCTGTAAACTTATAGAAGTCAAACAAAGGCAAGCCATATGCAAAAAATTAATAATTTGGTCAGGGCATAGAGATTATGAGTTTATAGTCAAAAAAGAGTAGTTGGGGCTTTAAGAGAGGCAGGATTGGGGGCCATTGTTAGTAGAATAGAAAAGTTAATACTGTGCAATTACGTTATGGAGCAGGTAAATTAAATAAATGCAATAAATGCTAATACAGGCAGCCTGGGTGGCTCAGTGGTTTAGCACCACCTTCAGCCCAGGTTGTGATCCTGGAGACCAGGGATGGAGTCCCAAGTCTGGCTCCCTGCATGGAGCCTGCTTCTCCCTCTGCCTGTGTCTCTGCCTCTCTCTCTCTCTCTCTCTCTCTGTGTGTGTCTCTCATGAATAAGTAAATAAAGTCTTTTAAAAAAATAAATAAATGCTAATACAGATATATTAAGTGCTTAATTCAGCATAAGCACTTCTTTGGGGTAAATACTTTCATCAAAGCCTCCTACCTTCTAGTTTCTTGTTCAAAGTTTCTAACTTCTTGTTCTCAACCACCATCTAGGAATCCCTAAAGTGGTCTCTTAAAAAATACAAGCCCCTCAGCCTCTCTATGGGTATGGAACTGATTCTCAGCCCCATAATGTAGTATCTAGTGATTATGGATCTGAAATTTGAAACTCAAGCCAAGGATGGAAGCTAGGGTTGGAATCTCCTACAGAGCAAATTAACATTTTCCCAGTAACTGTGAGCACACAAAGGGAGCAGAACTCAACTTTTGTCCTCAGTTCTCATTATTCCATCCATGAAATGCTCCCAGTGGCCTAGCATAATGAAGACTTGTCCATTGCATTTAAGAAGAGGCTATATTCCACAGAATAATTCATTGCCTTGTCACTTAAACAATCAACAAGTGGTTATAGAAGCAATCAAAAATTATTAAAGCATCTTCACATCATTCCCTTAGGCAGAGCTTTGACCTCTATCCAGCTGAGAGGATTAGGCCCCTGAACTCAGCCTTACTGAGGGCTCTGGTAATTCCCTCCAGCTGAACCTAAATTGATTCTAGAGTGACCAATACCCCAGGCTTTCCCTGCAGGAAGTCCTGCATCCTGGGAAACTCCTCAGTCCCAGGTAAACCAGGATGATTGGTTACCTACTTGGTTTCCTCCCTGGCCTAATCCCTTAGCAATCCTTGTGTTTTTGAATTAGCTTTCCTCATCTCTGGGCTCTCATTCTTACCTCTAGAGTACCAGTCATTGCAATGAGTTATGACTGCTTGTTTTCCCGTCACTCAGATGTCTACTTTGCTAGGGCAGGAACCACAGTTGGAGTGTCTATACCCCCAGAAACAATGCCTGATGCATAGCAGGTGTTCAATACATGTCTAGTGAGTGAATTTTTTATTTTATTTTATTTTATTTTTATTTTTTGAATTTTTTATTATAAAGTGCTGACTGCCTGTTTCACTCCCCATCTCTCCCTGTCAGATATCACAGTTTGTGCCCATGACCACATTAGCTGGCATCTGATTGGAATGAGCTCTGGGCCAGAACTGTTCTCCATTCATTTCAATGGCCAGGTCTTGGAGCAGAATCATCATAAGATCTCAGCCATCACCCTTGTCAGTGCTACATCCACTACTGCAAACATGACTATGAGCCCACAGGGAAAGTGGATCATATCTTCTCTCATCACAAGACATTTTCAAGGTAAGAAATTCCTCCAACAGTTTTGCTTGTGAATATAGGATCTTTTCTACCCAAACACTAACTCCCCGATTCTCCTTTGCCTTTTCAAGCCATTCATGCTCCAGACACACATACCTTAGTCCTGAGAACAGAATTTAGTTCTTCTGCTCTTAGACTTATAACACATTCGTTGGGATGGAGGAAGTGGGGAAATTGACAAAAAATTTTTAAAGTGAAGCAAAAGCTGAAGAAGGGTCTACTTCCTCAAAAGGAGAAAAAAAGGAAGGAAACAAATACATACATAGAGATATTCTTCCATGGGCTTTAGTATTCAGCTAAAGAAAAAAAAATCTAAGTGCTAGAACAAATCAAACGTCTGCAAATTTATGGAGGCACAAAGTTACTGAAAGTGCAAAAGATTTAACCTGAAAAGATTCTCTTTTGTAAAAAGACGAACACAAAACCTGGAATAAAGAGCAACCCAATGGATGGATTTTGAATGGAAAAAAAACACCATAATATTTAACTAGCTGAGGAGTGAGCTTTAAAGAACATCAGTAAATTTTGGTGGGGAAAAGAAAATCAGCCCAGGTTGTTATGTGGGATCATGTAAACAAAATAACTAATTGTTCTATTACACATTGTTGCTTTAAAACTGTTGGGAAGAAGGTCTGGGTAAAAGGAGGCCAAAATGTAAGTAAATGGTATCACTATAGGAAATTATTTTCTTATAAAACAATGTATATAAAAGCCAGACACACAAGAAAGAGACAGTTTGATGGGACTATTTTGTTTCCTATTCACACTGAGCAGTCAAAATTTTGAAATTGTCACCATACATACCTGGAAGATAGAGTCCCCAATAACAATAAAACAACAACAGTAACATTATTGACATTAAATGCTTTTTATATTAACTTACTTAATTTTCAAAGAAGATTTTATTTATTTACACATGAGAAACACACACACAGAAAGGGGCAGAAATATAGGCAGAGGGAGAAGCAGGCTGCCCACGGGGAGCCTGATGTGGGACTCGATCCCAGGACCCCGAGATCATGACCTGAGCCAAAGGCAGATGCCCAACTGC
The DNA here is from genome assembly GCF_905146905.1 of Nyctereutes procyonoides. Taxonomy (NCBI): domain Eukaryota; kingdom Metazoa; phylum Chordata; class Mammalia; order Carnivora; family Canidae; genus Nyctereutes; species Nyctereutes procyonoides. The sequence goes on from NW_026575044.1 coordinate 1,823,343, forward strand.
TGAGCCACACAGGCATCCCTACTTATTTAATTTTTAACAACAATTTTGCATGGTATGTACTATCATTATCTACATTTTACAAATAAAGGGACAGATGACAGGAAAAATGAGAAATCAACAAGGCCTAAGTCGTAAGATTTTAAGGATCTTGAAATTATACTTCTTTTCTTGAAGGAAACAAAGAAAGTCTTTTCAAGTTTTTTCTCTAACCCATCCTCTCTTTCCTTTGCTTTTTATTCTTGCCCCTTTCTGTACTGCACCAGAAGAGCTGCAGACCAAAATGTTCAGAATTTGTCTGAGCATTACCTTTACTTAACAATAAAGGTATTATTTAAACCCTTCATAAGTTTTTTTAAAAGATAGGCATTTTGGTCAGCTATAATTTCTCTCAAATTCCTTCACTGCCTTTGTATTCTAATTCAGCTGGGATGCAGGCTTACATAGACATTAAAAACTGTGCAAAGAAAACCAGGAATCCTAAGAAACTGACTCGTGACCAGAGGCGGTACATGAAGAGGTGGGAATACTTCATCGCTGCTGAAGAAGTCATTTGGGACTATGCACCTGTAATACCAGCAAATATGGACAAGTGAGTTTGGTGGTTCTTATCACTGTGTGAAGGTTCAGGGGTCATAGGTTCATGGCATGAAATGCCATGAGTTGATAGCTCTGAAGAGTATATATGTATTGGATTCAAGTCTTTTTGTCCAAACCAATCTGGAATTACTCTAAACTCACCAAGGGAACTCAGCAGCATAAGAGTAGTAATAGTAGTAGTAACAATAATGACAGTAGTAGTAGAAGTAGTAATAGTAATAGCAGCTACCACTTGTCGGATGCTTGCTATTGCCAGGCACTGTGTGAAATATTTTCTATGAGTGTTACTTTAACTCTCCAAGTTAGAAACAGCTTTTATTTATTTTTTAGATTAAAAAGATATGAGAGAGTAAGAAATTTAGAAATTCAAATAACTCTTGACACTTGAAAAATATTTGAGCTCACTCATGACAAGAGAAGTGCAAATTAAACTACACTGAGATACTATTTTCTACCTCTCAGACTCACAAATCCAGATGATAAAATCTGTTGACAAGGCTGTAGGAAACAGCACTATCATACGTTGTTGGTGGAAGAGTAGTTTGGTACAGCTATTCTAGAGGATGTTTTTGAAAATATGTATCACAATTATAAATGCATATGTCCTCTGACCCGACAATCTTACTCTGGGAATTTACTATATAGACATACTTGTTCACATGTGAAATGATGTATGTACTGGATATTCACTACTGCACTGTTAGTAGTAGCAAAAGATTGGAAATAACCTAAAATATCCATCAATAGGAAATTAGTTTAATAAATTATGGCACATCTATATGATGGAATACTATATATCTGTTTTCAAGAAAGGATGTAAATGCCCTCTGTGTATTAATATAAAAAGTTCTCCAAGATACATTGTTAGATTAAGAATTCAAGGGAGGAAAAAATGGTAGAATAGGAGATCTCCTGCTCATCTCCCCACACAGCAATAGTAATTTGACAGCTATCCACAAAGAGAAGTACTTCTGTGAGAGCTTTGGGGTTGAGGTAGGAATTTGAGAAACTTCAAGATCTTCCCAGTGGGAGCCAAGACAAAAGAAGGATATTTTGAGAAGGCATCTCATGCTCAGGTGGTAGATTCATTGATGGTGCTCCCAGCTACAAACTTGGAAACAGCCTTGTCGCATCGTGGACTCAGGTATAGCCCCACTTGGCCTTGGTCTTGACACCAGCTCCATTTGCCAAAGGACCCGAGAGAAGTCACACCTGTCTGTGACCCTAGAGGGTGGCCTACAGATTTTGGTTTGAGTATAGATCTTAAAGTGGCCCTGTAACCAGCTTCAGCCCTGGAATAGTCCTGACAGCTAAGAGACTTTAAGGGAGCCACAACCATCTATGCCCCAGGAGGCTGGTCTGCAGACCTTAGTCCCACTGCAGATCTTGAAGCATCACTGTAACCCAGCTCCAACTCTGCCAACTGCAGTCTTGCCCACCCAGGGACATACTCAATGGCTTGGTGGGAGCCTTCTCAAGGACCAAATAGGAGCCACACCCATCAAAAAGATAACAATGCTGCCATTTGCAGACTCAACTTTAGACTTTGAAATAAGCCACTATCCCAACACTAGCTTTACTGACCAAGGTCCTAGAGGCAGTCCCATCAGCCCAGAGACCAGATAGGGTCCATGCCCACCTGAGCCCCTGGTAAAAGGCCTGCCAACCACAGATGCCACTACAGGCTCAGAAGAAGCTACATGACCGGGTTCCAGCTTCATTCAACTGTAATCACAGAAGTAATCCCAGCAGCCCAGAGACTTAACAGGAGACTCTACCTGACAAAATTAGTCAGTAATACTGAAAGAAAGCGTTTGAACCTTCAAATGTACATGAACACAAGGCTACATGAATCACAAAAAGTCAGGCAAATATGGCACTACAAAGGAAACTAATAAAACTCAAGTAATCAATGTGAAAGAAATAGAAATCTACAAATTCTCTCATGAAAAATTCAAAATAATCATCTTAAAGAAGTTCAGTGAGGTGCAGGAGAACAGATAGGCAATGAAATGAAATCAGGAAAACAATACATAAATAAAATAAGTGTAATAAATAAATAAAAACCATCAAAAATAACTAAACAGAGAACCTAGAACAGAAGGATATAATGACAGAACTTAAAAATTCAATAGAAAGCTTCAATAGCAGACTGGATCATGCAGAAGAAAATTTCAGAAAAATAAATAATGAGAAATTATTCAGTTACAAAGACAAAAAGGAAAAAAAACGGAAGAGAGTGAAGAAAGCTTATATTACCTATAGGATACCATCAAAAGAATGAATATATGCATGATGAGAGTCCCTAAAGGAGAAGAAATGAAGGAGCAGAAAGCTTATATGAAGATAGTGACTGGGACACCTGGGTAGCTCAGCAGTTGAGTCTCTGCCTTTGGCTCAGAGTGTGATCCCGCGGTCCAGGGATCAAGTCTCACATCTGACTCCCTGCAAGGAACCTGCTTCTCCCTCTACCTATGTCTCTGCCTCTTTCTGTGTCTCTCATGAATAAATTAAATTAAGATAATAACTAAAAACTTCCCCAATCTTGGGAGGGTTATAGATAAACATATTCATGAACCTCAAAGGACTTCAAGCAAGATCTACCCAAATATTATCCTGAGATATATGATTATCAAATTGTCAAAAGTCAAAGAGAGAATCCTGAAAGAAGCAAGAGATAAAGAACTCGTCATATACAAGGGGACCCCTATAAGGCTATCGAGATTTCTCAGAAGAAACCTTGTAAGCTAGGAAAGTGTGGGATATACTCAAGTTGCTGAAAGGAAAAAAAGAACGATCTGCCAACAAATAATACTATATCAATCAAAGCTGTTCTTCAGAAGTGGAGAGATAGAGACATTCCAAGACAAAAGCTGAGAGAATTAAGCGTTACTAGCCTGCCTTAAAAGAAATGCTAAAGAGAGTTCTTTAAGTTGAAAAGACACTAAGTAACAATATGAAAGTAGAAAAATTTCTGGTAAAGCTAAATATATAGTCAAATTCAGAATACTGTAATACCGTAATGGTGGTGCATAATGACTTTTAACTCTATTTAAAATTTTAAAAAAAACTTTAAAATAAAAGTCTAAAGACAAAAGCATTAAAATCACCAGGTTAAATACTTTGTTAATGGATATACAAAGATATAAAGTGCAACATCAATAGCACAAGTTGGGAGGGAATAGTAAGTAATAGTATGTAGAAATTTTTATACAGTTGAATTTAAGTTGTCATCAGCTTAAAATAAATTGTTAGAACTTTTAGACGTTTGATGTAAGCCTCATGGCACCCACAAAGCAAAAATTTCTACCTCTAGTAGGTACACAGAAGATAAAAGAATAAAAACATATAAGTACAAAAAAATCAGCAAATCATAGGAAATATAGCAACAGAGGAAGAAAGAAACAAAAGAACTACAAGAAAGTCAGAAAACAACAAAATATCAATAGTAAATCCTTACCTATCAATGCTTATTCTAAATATAAATGGATTAAATTCTCCAATAAAAAGATAAGAGTAGCCAGATGGATAAAAACTAAGATCTAATAATGTACTGCCTACACGAGACTCACTTTAGCTTTTTTTTTTTTTATGATAGTCACACAGAGAGAGAGAGAGGCAGAGACACAGGCAGAGGGAAAAGCAGGCTCCACGCACTGGGAGCCCGATGTGGGATTCGATCCCGGGTCTCCAGGATCGCGCCGTGGGCCACAGGCAGGCACCAAACCGCTGCACCACCCAGGGATCCCCTCACTTTAGCTTTAAGGATACACATTTGTTAAAAGTAAAATGATAAAAAAAAAAATTTCCATGCAAATGGTAACCAAAGGAGAACAGAAGTGACTATAATTATATAAGACAAAATAGACTTTAAGTCAAACTGTCATAAGAGATAAGGTCACTATATGATAAAGGGGTTAATTTATCAAGAGGTTATAACAATTAAAAATATATATACCCCCTAACATTGGACCACCTAAATATATGAAGCAGATATTAAGAGAACTGAATGGAGAAATATACAACAATACAATAAAAGTGGCAAATTAAATACCTCACTTTAAACAATAGATAAATCATCTAGACATAAAATCAATAAGGAAATAGTGGAATTGAATAACACTATAGACCAATTAGACCTAATAGACATGTAAAGAACAATCCATCCAACAGCAGCAGAATACATATTCTTTGCAACCATACATGAAACATTCTCTAGGATACATCATATAAGTCTTACCAAAATCATATCAAATATCTTTTCTGACCACAGTGGTATGAAACTGGAAATCAGTAACAGAAAGAAAATTGGAAAATTCACAAATATGTGGAAATTAAACACACTTTCCGTAATGGTCAAAAAGAAATCTAGTGGGAAATTTAAAAAAAAATATCATGAGACAAATGAAAATGGAAACACAACATACAAAAACTTAGGAATACAGCAAAAACAGTTGTGAGAGAAGTTTATAGAAATAAATGCCTACATTAAAAAACAAAGAAAGTGGGATCCTGCATGGAGCCTGCTTCTCTCTCTGCCTGTGTCTCTGCCTCTCTCTCTCTCTCTCTGTGTGTGACTATCATAAATAAAAAAATAAAAAAAATTTAAAAAACAAAGAAAGTTCTCAAATAACCTAACTTTATACCTCAAGGAGTTGGACGGGGGCTGCAGATTAAGCCCAGTTAGCAAAGGAATGAAATAGAGATTAGAGGAAAAATAAATGAGGTAGACACTGGAAAAAAAATAGAAAAGATCAACATAACTGATAGTTTTTTTGAAAAGATAAACCAAATGGACAAACCTTTAGCTAAACTAACCAAGGAAAGAGAGGACTCAAATAATTAAAATTATAACTGAAAGAGGAGACATTACAATTGATACCACAGAGATGCAAAGGATCCTGAGAAACTACTATAATGATGATATGCCAACATATTAGATAGTCTAGAATAAATGGATAATTTCCTAGAAATATACACCCTAGGAAGACTGAATCATAAAGAAATAGAACATCTGAACTGACCAGTAACAAGTAAGAAGATTGAATCAGTGATCAAAAGCCTCTGAACAAAGAAAAGCCCAGTATCACATGGCTTCACAGATGAATTATACCAAACATCTAAAGAATTAATACTAAGCTACAAATTCTTCCAAAATATTGAAGAGGAGACAACACTTCCAAACTTATTTTACAAGGCCAGCATTTTCCTCATGCCAAAGCCAGATAAGGAGAATACAAAAAAAGAAAATGACAGCTCAATATCCTTGTTGAACACAGATGCAAAAATCACCAAAGTATTAGTATACAGCAGATTAAAATGATCATACACCATGATCAAGTGAGGTTATCCCTAGGATGTATGGATTTTTCACCATGTACAAATCAATAAACATAATATATCATATCAACAAAATGAAGGATAAAAGTATAATAGCAACCCAGGTGATGCAGAAGAAACAATTGACAAAATTCAACACTTATCTTGATAAAAAAAAAAAACGTTTAACAAGTTAGGTACAGAAGAAATGTATACAATAAAGGTCATATATGACAAACCCAAAGCTAGCATCATATTCTAAGAAAGCTTTTTCTCTAAGGTCAGGAACAAGACAAGAGTGCCTACCATTTTTAGTAAACATAGTGCTAGAAATCCTAGCCACAGCAATCAGGCAAGAAAAAGAAATAAAAGATATCCAAATTGGTAAGGAAAAAGTAAAATTGTCTCTCTTTGCAGATAATATGATTTTATATATAGAAAACCCTTAGGATTCCACCAAAAATCTATTATAACTAATAAAATAATGCAGTAAGTTGCAGGATATGAATTAAACTTATAAAAATCAGCTGCACTTATTAAACTAATAGCAGTCTATCCAAAACAGAAATGAAGAAAACAAGCCCATTCCAATAGAATTAAAAATAATAACACTTAGGAACAAATTTAACCAAGGAGGTAAAAGATCTATACAACAAAAACAAAAACTATAAAATACTGATGAAAGATATTGAAGAGGAAACAACCAAAAAGAAAAATGTTCTATGTTAATGGATTGGAAGAGCTAATTTTGCTAAAATATTCATATTAATCAAAGTGATCTACAGATTCAATACAATCCCTAAAAAATTCCAATGGCATTTTTCAGAAAAATAGAAAAAACAATTCTAAAACTCATTTGAAATCACAAAAGATCCTGAATAGCCAAAACAATCTTGAACAGGAAGAGCAAAGCTGGACCCATTACACTTTTTATTTCAAACTATATTACAAAGCTATAGAAATCAAATAGTATAATGATGGCATAAAAACAGACACTTAGACCAAAGAAGCCAAAACACAAAAAGCACAGGCAACAAAAACAGAAATAAACAAGTGGGCCTACGTCAAACTAAAAAGCTTCTGGACAGCAAAAGAAACAATCAATAAAACAAACAAAAAAAGCAACCTATGGAATGAGAGAAAATATTTACAAACCATATCTTTAATAAGCTGTTGAAACCTAAAATATATTTAAAAACTCAATACCAAAAAGACCCTACCTGATTTAAAAATAGGGAAAGGTGGGTACCTGACTGGCTCAGTAAGTGGAGCATGGGACCCTTGATCCTGGGGTTGTGAGTTCAAGCCCCATATTGGGTGTAGAGATTACTTAAAATAAAATCTTTTTAAAATAATAAAATAAATTTTTAAAAATGAGCAAAGGATCTAAATAGGCATTTTTTCCAAAGAAGTCACAAATAGCAAATGGGTATATGAGAAAGTATTCAACATCACTAGTCATTAGAGAAATACAAATTATATCCACAGTGAGATTATCACTTCATACCTATGAGGATGGCTACTATAAAAAAGAGGTAGCCAGGATTGATGAGGGTATGAAGAAAATGGAACTCTGTACACTGTTGGCAAGAATGTAAACTGGAATAGCCATTATGGAAAAATAGTAAGAAGGCTCCTCCAAAAATTAAAAGTAGAAGTACCATATGATCCAGCAATCCCACTTCTGAATATATATCCAAAGGAAATGAAATCAATATTTTAAAGAGATATTTGCACTCCCATGTCCATTGCAGCATTATTCACGATAGCTAAGATATGGAAACAACCTGAGTGTCTGTTGATGGATGAATGGATAAAGAAAATATATCACACAACACACACACACACACACACACACACACACTATGGAATATTACTCAGCCTTAAAAAAGAAGGAAAGCCTGTCATTTAAAACAACGTGGATGAAACAGTAGGATATCATGCTAAGACATATTCCAGACACAAAATGACAAATACTGCATAATCTCACTTATATGTGGAACTAATTAAGCAGCATGGTGACTATAGTTAATATTGTATACTTGAAATTTGTTAAGACATTAGATCTTAACTGTTCTCATCACAAAAAAGAAGATAGTAATGAGATGAGTTGATGGAAGTGTTAATTAGCTTAAATGGTGATCACGTATATAAACATATAAATAATCATGTTGTACTTCTTAAATACATACAATTTTTATTTGTCAAAATCACCTCAAAAATGCATTCTCAAAAATGCAAAAAAGTCAAAATGCCTTTTGTAAAAGGAATGAGAGTATAAGAATATTTATATTTGCAAGTCATATTTGCATCTTTATGCATAAAGATGCTAAATATGATGGAATTATATATATTTAGCAAAGATGCTAAATATGGAATATGATGGAATTATACATATGAAATTAATGCAAGTGAATATTTAGGAACTTCAGGGAACATCAGGGAAGGTCAAAGAGATGGGGTTGATGGGATATACTGTGTGAATGAGAGCTTTCTACTGCAATCAAAATCATTTGAATGTATTTGCTATTCAAAAAAATTTAACTGAGAAAAAGAGCAAAAGAAGAACTTGCTCAGGATTATATAATAATAATTGACAGAACTGAGATAAGATTCCAGGACTCTGGCAACAGTGTGTGCTTTTTTTAAAAATTTTATTTATTCATTCATGCATTCATGAGAGACACAGGGAGAGAGAGAGAGAGAGAGAGAGAGAGAGAGAGAGAGAGAGGCAGAAGCAGGCTCCATGCAGGAAGCCCGACGCGGGACTCGATCCTGGGACTCCAGGATCACACCCTGGGCTGAAGGCAGGCGCTAAACCACTGAGCCACCCAGGGATCCCCCAGTGTGTGCTTTTTATTGTGCAAAGTAAATGCACAAAAATGGGTAAATTCTATCATGGAACTTCCATTTTTACAAACTAAGACAATAAAGAGGACCAGGAGGAAAAGTGTTTCATGTTGCTGCCCCAAATCCTTTATCACAGTAGCTACAGAAGATGGGTGAAGGTGGTTGTTTTTTAGTTGGCACTAGGATTGGGTGGATGGTAGGAGGGCTAGCTCAACAGTGTGGAACTATGTCTAATAAAGATAGTCAAAGCTTCTTGGTATGGGAACATACTTTTAGAGATTGAGAAATACCTGGGAAGTCAATAAAGTTACCATAAATTAAGTGATAAGGAAGACTTGAGAAAAAATCATAGTATGGCCTCTCCTTTCTTTTGGGTAGACCTTTTCCCAGAGATATCTAAGGTCTTTTCTAGTGACCAGAGTGACAGGAAGTTCTAAGTAGTTATTTCCAACCATGCTACAACTTTATCGGTGGTAGAGAAGACAGATAAGAGGTTTTCAGTCTTCCAACTAGAGAGCAGATATTGGGACTTTGCAAACCACATTAAGGTTTTTTTTTGTTTTTGTTTTTGTTTTTTTGTTTTTGTTTTTTTTTTTTTTTTTAGAAAACTAGCACTTTGGCTAATCCAAGAGCAGAACTTCTAAGTACAAGGGTTTCCTCATCATACTGGGGTCTTTAGTTGAGGAAATGGTTTAATTTTTTAAAAAATTCATTTCACTTTAAGAAAATACAGATCTCTGCATTTGGATAATTTCTCAAACCAAATTGGGAAACAGTATAAGAAGGTTGTCTACAAACAGTATCAAGATGAGTCTTTCACCAAGCGTTTGGAGAATTTGAATATCAAAGAAGATGGGATCTTGGGCCCTGTTATCAGAGCCCAGGTCAGAGACACACTCAAAGTAAGTAACAGAAATATAGAACCATGGAAGAAATTAAATAGGAAAGACAGTTTATAAGTACTGGTTATTTGTATTAAAAAGAAAAATATGTCCATGTAGGTTTTTTTAAAGATTTTATTTATTTTTTCATGAGACACACACAGAGCACGGTAGAGACATAGGCAGAGGAAGAAGCAGACTCTCCACAGGGAGCCTGATGCGGAACTTGATCCCAGGACTCCAGGACCACGACCTGAACCATAGGCAGACACTCAACCACTGAGCCACGCAGGCACCCTGTCCATATAGTTTTTAATTCAAATGCAACTCTAGTTTTTATGTAGTATTTGCTCCGATTTATAGCCTACCTTATAATACAAAGCATCTGAGACAATTTATCAAATTATAAAGGAAAAAAACAAAGAGCCAAAGGGAGGTGAAAGATAATATGAGGACAAAGAAAATAAAGCCATGCATAGGTATAATCAAACACATGCCATATGCATGTTGTCTACAAATTTTGTCCAAAGCTTACTAGTAGCCAAGTAAAATATGTCAAGGCAAGGTTCACAGTAGTCATAAAGAAAACATAGTTTCCCCTGATACCAAGACCAGTTTCTCCCATGGATCCTTAAAAAGAGGATGCAGTATAATATAGTCCATAGAATCCTTGATATAACCCCTACATTGGTATAGTAAGTAAATTGCTGGGGCCCCTGGGTGGCTCAGTCAGTTAAGCATCTGACTCTTGATACAGCTCAGGTCATAATCTCAGGGTCCTGAGACCCAGCCCTCATCTGGCTCCATGCTCAGCAGGGAGTCTGCTTGAGATTCTCTCTCTCCCTCTGCCCCTGCCCCACCACACGCATTCTCTCTGTCTCTCAATAAAAGAAATTATTCTTTAATAAATAAACCAGTAAGTCCCATAGTTTTGTAAAACAATGTTTGTCATTATAGCTGAGAGCATAACAGTAAACATAATTGAGTAGAAACAATTCATCATTGTGCTCTAAGTATGTAGTTCTCCCATGATTAGAATCCAATGAAGGTAAATTTAGATATGATTCAAGAACACCAAGTGTTCTTCAGACAACTTTCCTTAAAAACATGTTATCAAGCTTTTGATAAAAACTGAGCAGCAGAGAAGTAAAGGTTGCAATCTTTGGCAAGATTCTAGAATGCAGGTTATCTATATATTAAGGGTGATCCAAATGCTTTGACAATCAACCAACAGAAGATAAGATTAAAGTTCTCTTTTGAAGATTAAGGAGCCTAACTAGGACTCCTGTGTAAATGATGCTCCCCCTTCACCCCTTTTTGGGGGTGAACTAACATATCTGCATGCAAGGACAATTCTGTTCATTTAAAAATAACAGAGGGATAGAAAGTAGCCTTTCTCAGTTCCTCTTTCCCTTCCCTCATTTCTGATTTCCCCCATCCCTTTTAGGTGCTTTTTAGCAAGTATAAATATACCTCACTGGAGATTCAGGATCTGGCTATTTGTGTGCCCCTCAGAAGATGACACCAAGACACTGTCTTAGGAGATCTGCCAGGCTGGAGAAGGGGATCATGGTCTAAAGAGGAGAAGGAACAGACACATCTGAAGACAGATGTGGTCCAAGCTGAAAGGAGAGGGGATGGGGCGCGGGGATCAGTTTGGAAAGAGTGATATATTGTGAGGAAAATGTCACTTCTAAGGGAAGACTTCTCTTTCCATTTTCCACCTTACCATGTGAGTGAAACTGTCTCAAAAGTTTCTGCCAGGTGATGGGAAGAGGTTGCTGCTGAGAGGAACAGAACAAGTTTGCGCACACGCACACACACACCCTCCAACAAGTGAATATGCCAAGCTAGCATCCTATGTTAATTTTCACGATTGAATTTAAGTCCTGAAATGATGAATTTGAATTAACTTTGTAGATCGTGTTCAAAAATATGGCCAGCCGTGTCTACAGCATTTACCCTCATGGAGTGACCTTCTCTCCTTATGAAGATGAAGTCAACTCTTCCTTCACTTCAGGTTGGAATTGGAGTCTACTGAATGAGACTATTCACCTCTGAGAGGATGCCATATTTTCCTACGGTCCTCTTTCCTCAGTAATGTAACTTGTGCAGTCAGGCACTATACAAGTAGGGTATCCTAAAAGTCAGAACCAAACCCTGCTCACTTCAGGGGTTTAGTTTACTTTAGTGCTTTGGAAGTAAATTCTTAGTCCCATGGCTGCCATAGCGGCCATAGCAGCCTCTAGTGGAACAATCTCTAATGGCGACATGTAATCCAGGGTTCTGTTAAGTGGAGCTTAATATAAAAAGAATATTCCTTTCCTAATATTAATTGGTTTTAATGAGAACTCACTGTTTGTCTATTTGTTTAATGTAATAATTTCGAAAATGGAAATAATTTTGACTCTATTTTCTTTCAGACAATAACACCATGATCAGAGCAGTTCAACCAGGGGAAACCTATACTTATAAGTGGAACATCCTAGAGTCTGATGAACCCACAGAAAATGATGCACAGTGCTTAACGAGACCATACTACAGTAATGTGGACGTCACAAGGGACATTGCCTCTGGGCTGATTGGGCTACTTCTAATTTGTAAGAGCAGATCCCTGGATAAGCGAGGCATACAGGTATTCCATCCATGAAATAAACTTTCAGAAACTCTGAGAACTTCTTCTGGCTGGAACAGATTAGATCTCCTTGCTAAATAATGAGGCTTCTTCTAGAGAACAGAAAATATTATGTTGTCCTCTTCAGTGAAAATCTGACAACATTTATTCCTTTGGGCTTTTTTTTTTTTCTTGTCTATTTTCATCTAGATTCTTACTCTAGAAGGCAGTTCTATCATGTGACACCATATTTTGTCTTGGTGTGAAATTCCAGGTCTTCTGCTGTGTGATCAGCAAGTCACTTGTTTCTTCCTTTTATCAAATGGGTAATGCCCTCCTAAACAAATTTTACAGGGTTATTTTGGGGCTCAGCGAGATACCACCTGGTAAAAGTGTAAAGCTTTCTACCAACCCTTGTTATTTTTAAGAGACCTGCACCAGAGAGATAACAATTTGGGGACATAGCATCTGATGAAGTTGAACCCAGGCAATGGTCCACCTCTAGTGAGACTAAATTATAGAGAAAAAAGTGAACAAAGATATGGATCTTCATTGGAGAATAATAGTCTTATATTATTAACTTAAAATTCCCATTAAGGCAAAGAAGTTCATCCTAAGGCATACAAAATAAATCTATTCCTAGAAAAATCAGAAATGGGTATTTGGAAGACTTTAATTTCTTGAGCTAAGAAAGGAAACAGGGAGAGATAGAAAGCTTTCCTATTACAACCTTCTGCTCTATCCTTTGCAACTTTTTGGAGCACATCTAGTCCATTATTCAGGTTAAAATGTATCCACTTACAGAGATAACAATTACAGCTGCCATGAGGAGAAATTTTTCTATTAGGGTGTTTTCTGATCTGCTCTGTTTGTCTTTGCATATTACATTGGTTCTAACAAAGGCTCTGTACAAAAAAAAAGGCTCTGTACAAAATTGGCTCTCATAAATGCCTGAATTTGTGGCTTCAGTGTCCCCAAGACTGTGCCTCTTTGGTTTCTGAGAAGAACTCAGTATTGTGGGTTAGTATCAACTGTAACATTAATTACTGAACACAGCACGTTTATCCTCCAGAGGGCAGCAGACATTGAGCAGCAGGCTGTGTTTGCTGTGTTTGATGAGAACAAGAGCTGGTACATTGAGGACAATATCAACAAGTTCTGTGAAAATCCTGATAAGGTGAAACGTGATGACCCCAAGTTTTATGAATCAAACATCATGAGCAGTAAGTCAAATCACTGTTTTTGTCCATCATGTTTTCACTCCCATGCTTAAAGTATGTGCGTAAAGGCAGAGACATGGATTAGAATCCACTCATCTCTCATCCTCAACTGCAATCCAGGGATTTGATGATGAAGTTACTGGGTGATAGCAACCCTGTTAAGCAAATGGCCAAAAGCTTGTTCTCCTTAGGAAAGCTTCTTGGTCTCATGCTCCAAATGTGCATATACATATATGTACATGCTCTTGGCATATCCACTCTAAAGGAAGAGAGTGAGAGGTGGGGGTGGTGAGGAAAGGGGCTACAGGCTTTGGTCAGCAGTATATGGGAGTTTTAGACTGGGTGCAAGGTGAACAGTCTTTATGGCCAGGGCAGAAAGAAAGTAAGTAATCCAAAGGTGGATGGCCAAATCAAACTAAGGCAATATGCATATGGGGAGCCAAGAATCTTAAAAAGCCAAGCCATGAAGAGGTTTGAAGTGAGCAGTAAGAAGTTCAGAACAGAAGGAATTCCATGAGCCAAAGTTGAGGCATTTGCTGTGGTTTTCAATTTCAGCACCAAAAGCCAATGCTATGAGAAGACTGAGAGAAATTTCAGTAAACCAGCTAGAAGCAAACTTTGCCACAGTGGTCAGTGTCTCCACCACTGTTCCTCAGTCAAGAGTCATTATGATCACTTTCTCTAATAGGTAATCATAGATATGAGGAGGACTTCTCCATAGTTTATTCATATAGTTTCAGATGAATTATTGGAATTATCAGAACTGGCATGTGCCATGAAAATAATTCCAAATGGGGAGTTATTCAGCTTTCTTTGCATAGTTTCATTTTCGGCAGTGAATCTGTCATAGTTTTGGTCTAGTACTATCCATTAGAAATTATGTGTGAGCCACAAATATAATTTAAAAATTTCTAGTAGCTATATGAATAATTAAAGAGAAATATATCCCAAATATTATCATTTTAATATAAACCAATATAAAAATTGATGAGATTTCCTTTTTTATTTCATACTAGGTCTCTGAAATCTGGTGTGTATTTTACACTTACAGCACATGTCAATCCAGTTTGTCCACATTTCAAGTGCTCAATAGCCACTTGTAACTAGTGGCTACAGTACTAGACCATACAGCTATAGACCATTTAGAAGAGTCTCCTGAATATAATACAAACTACAAGCGTATTATGTCAGGAAGTTATTCAGTAAATATTTAAGTGTTCACTAGTGCCAGACATTGTACTGTTATCAGGGCTGGAGTGGTAACCTGGGCTGATGTGGGCCTTGCCCTCACAGAAATTAAACCTGTGATTTTATTACCATGCTTAAAACCTAAGTAAATATACTGCTTTTGAAAGATAATGAAAATATGTGAACTCAGTACTTGAATGAAAATATAGATTATCTCAATGTAAAGAAGGAACAATAAAAAATTGGTAAATATGCTAAATATGCATGCCTTTTAGGCACATTACTTCTTATTCACTAATATGTCAATATGAATTTCTTATATTATGCTTTTCTTCCAGGAAGAATTATTCTAAATAATATTCTAAGTTGATGTTTAGAATATCTTTTTTTTTAAGATTTTATTTATTTATTCACGAGAGACACAGAAAGAGAGGCAGAGACATAGGCAGAGGGAGAAGCAGGGACTCTATCCCAGGACCCCAGCATCATGACCTGAGCCCAAGGCAGACGCTCTAGAATATCTTTAAAAGCAAAATGTGGAAAACAGGGCATTTGATATACACTTGACAAATGAGTGAATAAGTCAACATGAATGAAAGGCTTTGTCTTTATCCTAATATTTTTCCCTTAGCCAAGGGAGAACTTAGGAAAATAAGTTCTCATTTGGGATGTCTGAGTTCTGAGTTTGACCTTCTAGTCACATGTTAGACCTGGTGAAGTTTATCATAATTACTGCTTTGACACAACCAAATTAATATTGAGACATTAATCTTAGGTATAATTAGACACATTCCTTTTTGTTGGCAGAGGCTTGTATGTTAACAGATTTTACTCTTTCAGCTATCAATGGCTATGTGCCCGAGAGTATACCCACACTAGGATTCTGCTTTGATGACACTGTCCAGTGGCACTTCTGCAGTATAGGGACCCAGGATGACATTTTGACCATTCACTTCACTGGGCATTCATTCATCTATGGAAAGAGACATGAAGACACCTTGACCCTCTTCCCTATGCATGGGGAATCTGTGACCGTCACAATGGATAATGTTGGTAAGAGCCTGGACAGTTGGAAAGGAACCTCTGGTCTATAAAAGTCTGCTGCAGCTTTCCAGACTACCACAGTTTCTGAGTTTATCTTTCTGGTACCTTACAGGCTTTCCTTTCAATACTTTTCATGATTTCTATTTGGGGAATTAATTACTTAAATGGGTCCAGTCCCCTAATGTGGGTTTCATATATTCTTCTCCAGGCTAAATGAGAAGTACAGACACAACAGCAAAAAGATAAGGTATGATTTTGAGGAGAAAGCATGAACATTCAGCCACAAAAGAGTGTTTCTTTTATCAAAATGAGCTTTCCAGTGTTTAAAGCTAGTCATGCCACTGTGGGTTAGTGATCATCAGATACAGAGCCTTGGAGGCTGGACTCAGAGACAGCCGTGGAAAGCAAGGAAAGCACATGGGCTTTGGAGTTCCTCAGATGTGCTCTGACACTCAGTATCTGTGTAACCTTGGACATGTTACTTGACCTCACTGAGCTTCTGTGTATTCATCTCAAAAACACAATAACATTTAACAGGGTTGTTTTGACCATTAATTGTCATATATTGCTTAGGACTCAGCAGACACTCAACAAGTGGTAACTATTGGAAACTCCCCAGGAAACCATCTGTATGCCAGTGGATAATACCATTTCAAAGAGATTCAAAATTTCCCTGGGCCCACTTGAATCATTTATTGCTTAGAAATATCTAGATGTCTCTTACTTATAGGAGTGAAGATCATCATCCTCCCCCCTACTCCAATTTTCAAACAACACGTTTATGATATTCAAAGCTCACTTTATTCCTAACTCATCCTTTTTAAGTATAGTGACTCTTAAACTATCTGTGCTAATACTTTTCTCCCTAATCTCCACTGGTCAATACTTTTGATCCATATTCTGTTATATGAGATAAGCGCACTGATCCCATGCTTGGATACACAGCAATGTCAAATTGGTAAACAGTTTTCTAAACAACTTACACCCAACTTCTCTCCTTATGTCATTGTAGAACATGATCAGCAGTGGCCCCTACACCACACTTGAGTATCACTAACTGATCATGTTCATTGAAAATTATCTGCCACAATGGATTGTAGGGTTTCTATATATTTTTTCTGGATTTAGCACTCTCCGTTTTCTCTGTCTCTGTTCTGCAGGAACTTGGATGTTAACTACAATAAATTCCAATCCAAGAAGCAAAAACCTAAGGCTGAGATTCAGGGATGTTAAGTGTATCCGGGATGATTATGAAGACTCCTATGAGATTATATATGAATCTCCAGCACCTACAGTCATGACTACACGGAAAATGCGTGATTCCCCAGAAGACAATGGTGATGAGAATGATGCTGACTATGATTACCAGAACAACCTGGCTTCATGGTTAGGAATTAGGTCATTCAGAAATTCATCACTTAATCAAGAGGAAGATGAGTTTAATCTTACTGCCCTAGCTCTGGAGAACAATTCTGAATTCGATCCTCCAAATACCGATACAGCTTTTAATTCCAATTCTTCTTCCTTACGTAATTTTAGCAGGCCTATTGTCTATAACTTTGCAAAACCTCAGAAAACTCTTCCTCACCCAGAAGCCACCACAGCTGGTCCCCCTCTGGGACACATTGGCTTAGACAAGAACTCAGTTCTCAACCATTCCACAGCAGAGCATTCCAGCCCTTATTCTGAAGATTCTATGGAGGATCCTCTGCAGTCAGATATCACAGGGGTAAAATTACTTCCACTTGATGCAGAAGGATTCAGGAATCAAGAACATGCTAGGCATAAGGGAAGAGAGCACACAGCAAAGCACAAGTTCTCCCAGGTGGGATTTTCAGCACCTAAACCTGGGAGACATTTAAGCCAAGGCAACTCTTCTCCTTCCAGAATAGGACCCTGGAAAGACCTTCCCAATGATCTGTTACTTTTAAAACAAAAGAATCCATCTAAGATTTTGAATGGGAAATGGCATCTTGTTTCTGAGAAAGGTAGTTATGAAATAGTCCCAGATGCTGATGAAGACATGGCTGTTGATAAGCTGCTGGACAGCCCCCAGAATACATCAAAGTCTTGGGGAGAAAGCATCCCACTCTCAAACAACCACAGAAAGCAGAGTGGTTACCCAAAATTTTCTGGAGTTAGAAATAAAACTCTACAAGTAAAATGGGACAGAGGAAATGGTGGATTGAAGAAAAGCCTTTTTCTCATTAAGACACGAAAAAAGAAAAAAGAACAGAAGCTTGCACACCCTATTCCTCTATCTCCAAGGAGCTTCCATCCTCTAAGAGGAAAGGCCAATACCACATTTTCAGTCAGGAGACTTGATCATTCATCATTACTCCATAAATCCAATGGAAGATCTTTTCCTGCAGACCTCAATCAGATATTCCCCTCTGTGAATCTTACCCTGTTAGCCTCACTTCCTGACCATAATCAGAATCCCCCAAATGACACCAGTCAAACAAGCTCCCCTTTAGATCTTTATCAGACAGTACTCCCAGAAGAACACTATCAAACATTCCCTATTCAAGACTCTGATTCAATGCACTCCACTGTGGACTCTAGTCACACATCTCCCCCAGAGCCTGGCCAGATGCAGGACTATGACCTAAGACACGAGCCCTTCCCTACTGACATTGGTCAAATGTTCCCCTCCTTGGAACCTGAAGCCTGGCAGGCAACCATCTCTGCAGATCTCGACCAGACAACACTTTCTCCAGACCTCAGCAAGGCAACCCTTTCTCCAGACTTCGACCAAACAACGCTTTCTCCAGACCTCGACCAGACAACCTTTTCTCCAGACCTTGACCAGACAACCTTTTCTCTAGACTTCGACCAAACAACGCTTTCTCCAGACCTCGACCAGACAACCTTTTCTCCAGACCTTGACCAGACAACCTTTTCTCCAGACCTCAGCCAGACAACCCTTTCTCCAGACCTCAGTAAGACAACCCTTTCTCCAGACTTTGACCAAACAATGCTTTCTCCAGACCTCGACCAGACAACCTTTTCTCCAGACCTCGACCAGACAACCTTTTCTCCAGACCTCAGCCAGACAACCCTTTCTCCAGACCTCAGTAAGACAACCCTTTCTCCAGACTTTGACCAAACAACGCTTTCTCCAGACCTCGACCAGACAACCTTTTCCAGACCTTGACCAGACAACCTTTTCTCCAGACCTCAGCCAGACAACCCTTTCTCCAGACTCAGTAAGACAACCCTTTCTCCAGACTTTGACCAAACAACGCTTTCTCCAGACCTCGACCAGACAACCTTTTCTCCAGACCTCAGCCAGACAACCCTTTCTCCAGACCTCAGTAAGACAACCCTTTCTCCAGACTTTGACCAAACAACACTTTCTCCAGACCTCGACCAGACAACCTTTTCTCCAGACTTTGGCCAGACGATCCTTTCTCCAGACTTTGATCAGATTCTCCTTTCCCCAGACCTCAGCCAGGCAACTCTCTCTCCAGACATTAGTCAAACAGCCCTTCCTCCTGATCTCAGGCAGACATCACTTCCCCTAGACCTTGATCAGACATCCTACACCTCTGAATCTAGTCCATCAGTTCTTCTTCCAGAATTTGGTCAGACTTTGCCTTATCCAGACCTTGGTCAAGTGCCATCTCTCACACCATCTCCTACCCTAAATAATGCTTTTCCACCAGAGGAACTTAATCCACCAGTTGTAGTAGGTCTCAGTGCAAATGACGGAGATTATATTGAGATTATTCCAAGGCAGAAGGAAGAGAGCAGTGAAGAATACTCTGCTGAAATTGGTTATGTGACCTATGATAACCCTTACCAAACTGACACTAGGACAGACATTAACTCCTCCAGAAATCCTGACAACATTGCAGCATGGTACCTCCGCAGCAACAATGGAAACAGAAAATATTATTACATTGCTGCTGAAGAACTATACTGGGATTATTCAAAATTTGCTCAAAGGTTTGACCAAATTTCCTCCTTGTATATTCTCATTTTCCACTACTGCTAAAAAGATTGCTACAGTCCAAGGAAATAATTCTGGGTAAATTATACTAAGTATAATTTAGGTCCCCTATTGGAATTTGTCCTATAGAATTTCCTTTGTCAATTCCAGTTGAGCTTCCCTACATTAGGTGACATTTGGACAGTATAAGAACAATCGCTGTAAGAAGTCTATGATATTCTATAGTTAAAGAAGCTCTCTCCTCTCCTCCTCTCACCACACGTTTCTACTCCCTTTTCTTGCCTCAATGCAGAACCCAACCTATCCATAGCTACCTGCTACTCAACAAAATTTCATTGAAGTTGGCTTCAAATCAAAATTTATGATGTACAAATCTCCTTTTGCATTTGTTTACCAAAAAACATTTTAAAATTGTTTACTCGTCAACATAAAGTATACAGCATCTTAGTGATGTTTAATTCAAATTACATGAGGTTCCAGTATCAGAGGCCAAGGATATAAACCAGTTTAGAAACAAAAAGCAAGTTTATGCCTTCAACTGAGACAATCATTAAATGACAAGTTTTCTTTATTTGAACTTGAGTTTTAACTTGGCTAATAGAATCACTCATTTAATAACTCTTTAATGAATGCTTATTCTCTCCTAAGCATTGTGCTAAGTGCTGAGACTCTAAAAGAGAATGTAAATATACATGACTCCTGTCCCCATGGAATTTGTGTCTAGTTGGGTGGGTGGATATGAATTTATTGCTCACATAAATAAGTGTAAAATATAACTAGCTAAAGACCGAGAAGGAAAGGTAGATACATGGTGATATGAGACTTGAGGAATCTGACCCTGAAGAAGTGGCATTTGACCTGAGATCAGAAGATGAATAGGAGTGAACCAGGCAAGAAGTAGAGAGGAGAGAACAGTCTAGACAGAGAGAAAAGCATGATGAGGCCCTGTGGAAGAAGGAAGTCCTCAAGCATGTGTAGTTGGAGCTCAAGAAGAGAGTGAGTGCTAAGAAAGCACTAGCTCTGCAAAGACCAAATGCCACTAGGTTTTGTAGGCCATGGGAAGAATTTTGGTGTTTATCCAAAGATCAATGAGAAACACTTCAAAAGTTCTAAGCCATTCCTTGTTTCCTGGAATATGTCAGTTCCTTTCCTGGACCCTGTTACTTTCATTTTTTAAATGAAGGTGTTACACCAAATGGTGCCCAAGATCCTCTTCAGATTTAACGTTGCAGGGTTCCAGCCACCCTTCAACCATAGAGTTGAAGGAGTTCATGCAAGTTTGTAAGTGCCCTAACTTACAACAGAGGGTTTCTAAGGAATCCATATACGTTTTTAAAAGAGTTTTCAATTCAATTCTGCTTAACGATGGAAAGCCATAATGGGCTGGACTGTGTATTCTTGGATAACAATATAGAGAAAGAAGAGAGAGAGGGACAAGGGGCAAAGTTTAGCCAGCTACAGGTTCTCTGGGACACAATGTGGTGACCATGCTTAAACTGTCTAACTATAGTACACAGCTTTTACAGAAGCTAACAGTTACATACACTAAAAATCAAAAACCAAAGTGTAATTAGAGTAAGGAGACACAATGCATGGTATGGCTTACAGAAATTATTTCATTAATCTGCATCCTGGCATTTCCATATAAGAACTCTGTTAGTTTAAAATACATTTTCAGGGTGCCTGGGTGGCTTAGTCAGTTAAGCTTCCAACTCTTGTTGATTTCAGTTCAGGTCATGATTTCAGGGCTATGTCAGGCTCCACACCGGGCATGGAGCCTGCTTAAGATTCTCTCTCTCCCTCTTCCTCTGTTCTTCTTCCTCTTAAATACAATAATAACACACACACCACACACACACACACACACATTTTCCCATTGTTATATGAGAATAAATAGTTTAAGGATTTCTAAGAGAGGCCCTAAAGGAATAAGATTCAAGGCCTTTCCAAAGTGGAAAGGAATGGAACCAATTCCTTCAAAATCTTATATACCATTCCAGATATGCAACCCATGTTTATGGCAGTCAAAGTTGCTTTGCTTGTCCCCATGTGTTCTGTGAAACTATGTTATGCTCAGAGTCTGGAAGGATGGGGCCAGTGGTCCAGGAAGACTGGAAGGAAGGCAGAATGGGATTCTCCTGGTGCATAAAAAATACTGTGAGACTAATGGAGGAACTTTTGGCCTGCTTCCATAGGCTTGAGAAATTTAAGAGTCAGTGAGAAAATATGATGTGCCCTGGCCCCAGACGGGGCTGGTGAATTACACAAGGAATAATCTGATTTAACCAAACAAATGTGAGAATGGCTACTTTCAGAGTACAAACTGCCATCTAGTGGCCTTCACAGGGGTGACAATTGTCACCTGACAGCCCCAAGCCCTGGCACTATCCCATTGCATGGCTTTGTCTGCTTCTGATATTAAAATTTGTGATATGAATATATGATTATATTTGTTCATTCATTAATGCATTAAACAAAAATCTATCAAGTACCTACTATGTGCCAGGTAACTTGTGAGGTACTAGAAATAAAACAGTGAGCAAACTAGGTATGATTCCTGACCTCATGGGGCTTTCACTCTAGTATCAGAGTCAGATTTTAATAGATAATATCACAAATAAATGACATATAATTTACCATATATACTAGAGAAATATAAAAATACTACAAGAATATACTATATATACTATGACAATACTATGGAAACTTAAAGAATGATATAGAGAGATTTGGCCTAGTCTAAAGGTTTATAGGAAAACAACCTAAGCAATGATATGCGAACTAGGATCTGAAGGATATTTACTGGTTTAAGTTTTTACTCATTATATTCTCATTCATTTGTTCCTCAAGTATTGATTAAATATTCATGCTAGATACTATACCCAAAACAGGGATAATTCCCCTAATTCTTTGAATGGTTTTTCATTTGTTCTTTTAAACAAATACCATTCTTAATTATTTTAGTGAAGATGTCGATGACCATACACATGCTCAAGAGAACACCGTATACAAGAAAGTAGTCTTTCGAAAGTACCTTGATAGCACTTTTACCAAACGTGATCCTTTGGGGGAGTATGAAGAGCATCTCGGCATTCTTGGTCCTGTTATTAGAGCTGAAGTGGATGATGTTATTCAAGTAAGTCATCTTTTGAGCATTGCTAAGATCATCAGAGGAATTTTCACAAGCACCAGGGGGTTGTAGCAGCGAAAGGGGCAAGAGGGCTATAGGTAATTTATTTTCCAAAATTAACAAATAATTACATTTCTCTTCAGAGACTGCTTGCCAAGTAATTTGATAATCTTCAAGAAAAAAAATGGTCTCAAAAAAAAAAAAGAAAAGAAAAAAATGATCTCATGATTTTATTTTGGCCTTTGCTGAGCTCCTGTTTGTTCTGTAAGGGCCAAATCTGTTTTCCCTAAGAAACTGTCTTTCCTACACAACCTCTCCTGCACATTCAACCCAATTGCCCCTTTCAAGCATCCCCATTTAACCCCATTCATACTTTGTTTACACACTTTTGGTCTCTATATTTATAACTTGAATCCACATGTGTAGGTGTCTTCATCAGGAGGTTGAAAGCGTATTGTGAGCAAGATCCAAAGCTCATTCACCTTCAAATCTGCAGCACCTGCTGTGATCATTTCATTTGTGCCTAATGTCAATACTTTTGTTTTGAGCCAAAGAACAAACATGTTTGGGGTTTCTAGGGTAAGCTGCTTGGGCCCTATCTGACTCACAATTGTAAAAACTAGATGACATAATGTTTATGTTACTTTGTACTTGTATGCAATTAATATATCTTACTGTATATAGATCTAAGTCTCTAACCATCCACTTTTGCTTATAAATTGACCATTTTTTTTAATTTGAATTTTTGTTGAACTTAAGTCCATTTGTGGATCATTCTTTTTTCTAGGTTCGTTTTAAAAATTTAGCATCCAGACCATACTCTCTTCATGCCCATGGGCTTTCCTATGAAAAATCATCAGAGGGAAAGACTTATGAAGATGATTCTCCTGAATGGTTTAAGGAAGATAATGCTGTTCAGCCAAATAGCAGTTATACGTATGTATGGCACGCCACCACACGATCTGGGCCGGAAAATCCTGGCTCTGCCTGTCGGGCGTGGGCCTACTACTCAGCAGTAAACCCGGTAGGTATATTGATTGAAAGTTTTTGTCATTTCCCTAACCTTATGACCTGAGTCCACCAAATGGAAGAGTCAAATGATTTCTCATTAAATGTCTTGCTCTCCATGAGGAATGTGTAAGGATTAACAGTCTATAGCTATTTGTCTTCAGATGATTGTGGGAGAGTAGCAGGTGTTCAGTGGAGAGGAGGGAGGAGTATTGAAATGGTTGACCCCAGTCAGAGTGACTACCTTTGCAGAGGAAGACATTTATTTGCAATTTCCTTGAGCAAGTTTAAGCTTTCTTTTGTTCTTTATGAAAGAACTGCAAAATCAAGGTGGCTTCATTTGGGGCATGGGAGAGAGAGAGAGAGAGAGAGAGAGCACAGACAGATTTCAATCCCTATCCTGTCACTTACCATGTGAGCCTAAGATAATCACTTGATCTCACTCGGCCTCAGTTTCTAAAGCTAAAAATGAGAAAAGAGTAGATCGCACACAATAAACACTTGGTAATGTTTGCTTAATAAGTGAGCTTATTTTTATTAAACAGGATTGCTGTCTGAATTAAATAAGATACTACCAGCAAAATATTTGCTATGAGAGTAGATGCTCAATAAATAGTAATTATAATAGTACTGATATTGTCATTAACATTATCATTACTGACATGCCGAGATAAAGGACTAATCAGATAAAGGACTATGAGTGCTACAAAATCAGATGATACCCATGCTTAATAAGCTACTCATCTATAATCTTCAAATTCAGAGCCCCTGAGGTTTCCTCTTCTCTATAAATCAGAGATTACCAAAAAGCAAAGGAAATCCTGAGAAAGAGAAAATCTGTGAAATTTGCATCTACTGTCTTCCAGGAAAAGGATATCCATTCTGGCTTGATAGGTCCCCTTCTGATCTGTCGAAAAGGAGTACTTGATAAGAGCAACATACCCATGGATATAAGAGAATTCATCTTACTTTTTATGGTCTTTGATGAGAAGAAGAGCTGGTACTATAAAAAGAAGGCCCAGTCCCCAAGGTCTTGGAGACTTACATCCTCAGAAGCAAAACACTCTCATGAGTTTCATGGTATTTTCCTTTGACTTTGATCTAATCTCTGAACTAAATCACAAGGGGTGACTGTGATTCTTGCCCTAGGTCTTCATAAAATTAGACAAAAGGTGCTTCTGAAAAATTGGGAGCTACAACCCACCGCTGGTCCTTAAATGTCTGAGGGCTAATGTCACCCGGCAGGTGGCACTGCACATAAAGGACCCAGAGAAGGTCTGAAAGCTAGCACGGGAGACCAACCAACAAAAAGCCAGTGTGCCACAGCTGGTAGCATGAATCAAAAAGCATTAGCATTACTCTGCAGTGTAAACAGTTAATAAACCTATCTTTGATCACTAAAGGAACAATCATTTATTTAGAAGAAGTAATTACCCATATGTACTTTCTAAAGAAGAATGATGGTGACAGTTCCAGCTCTCAGAAGTTCCCAGGTGGCATCCGAAGCATCTAAAATAGAACAAGATAGAACACTGGGTAGTTGAGTGATAGGAGAATCATGTCAAGGGAGCATTTGTCAGGGGAGTGAGAAAAGCATATGTTCCCTGAACTCCATTCAGGAATTTTGTCTGTTAAGTGTCCACTGAGTTAAAAGTAGTTTTAGAGAAAGACAGAATTTAGGATTTGGTGAACAACAAAGAGAATGATTTGGGGGTTAGAGAATAAATGGAAACTGATAAGCCCTGTTTTCAGATTTTGGTGAATGTAGGGGATGGCTGCAAGATTTCTGACATGAAGGATCTATGCTTTGGGTAGGGGTCAGTCAGTCATTCCATGTAACAGGAAAGGAGAAAGTTGCTATTGCTTAAGGAATAATAATAATAATAATAATAATAATAATAATGACATACACAACAGCCACTTCACTGCCACCATAATTCACCAAGGCTAAGTAGGTCTATACTGCCCCCTCTGGCCCATTTACACTTGGGCTGCCCTTCTTAACTCTACTTTTCTCATTAAACTTCTGTTCATGTGGAATACAATCTGATATCACCCATATCAACACTTTGGAGTAGAGACGTAAACAATATGATTTATGATCTTCTCTAAAACCCTCCCCCCTGACTGCTTATCGCACAAGGTTAAAAAGATTCTATTAGGTGTTCTAAAATAGAATTAGTGGAAAGCTAACTGATAAACTCCAAGCAGAACTTCCTTTTCTCTTCTCCTACCATTTCTAGGCTTTTTAATCCATGGCACTTGGTCTCGGGGGTGGGAAGCAAACTCTCCTGAAATCTTCCAACCTCATGGGAAAGCATAGGCCTCAGAATCAGATCTGCTGGTCTCTTGGCTATCCTGTAATGTCTGAGAACCCTCAAGCCACTGCTTCCCAATTCCTCAAAGAAAGAGTAAAATACATCCAGTATGGTTTAGTTTTAAATGCATTGTAGTTGAAGTCTCTGTAATTGGGTAATCCCCATGGTATAGTATTTATCAGGGTATTTGATTGAGCAGACCGCCTGAGTTCCCAGCTTCAAACTCAGCACCTGGCCTTTGCAGTATGCGCTCAGTAATTGTTTACTGAATTAGTGAATAAATGAACAAACTCTATCACTCAGTTTAATTTATCAAATGTTTACTGAGCACCTGCTATGTTGAGTGTCTACATTCCATATCCTAATGTAATGATTTAGCAATGCTGACCTGATAATCACTTGAGATCTATTTCCTGCCCTGATGAGGGAGTAAGGCCTGGCATTAGAAGTGGGAAGATAGGTGCTCTCATGCCTGGTGTAACCTTGAAGGTGCCAAGATGATCTCAACTCCTCTCCCTCCCCGAATTCACTTGCTCAGTTCCTGAAATTCCATAGAGTTCTTTTAACTTTAGAACAATATCACTAATAAAAACTTCACTCACTTCAATCTCAGTTAAATACATGGGAGCCCAAAGCTACATCAGTAAAATTTTGTATTATTTTTTAAGGTGATTAAGCTCACCAGGTGATTTAAGCACACACACTCATTCACACACACATACACACACATATACATTCTCACATATGTTTCACTGAGCAGAGAGTGGATGAAGCCTGAAAACCCTTGACATTTAAGCTGGGGAAAGGGCAGAGGAGCTATCATACAAATGAATAAACATGAACCTCATTGGTCTGCCTTTCTGATTTTGCCTGGAACTATCTCTAAATTTAGGCAGCCTTGCAATGATTTTTTGTGTACCCCCTCACTGTCTTTCCTCTAACCACTGGAGTCACTTATCTGGCTCATATTTGTGTTTTTGTAGCACAGGAAAATCTACACTGTAAATGTCAAGGGTAAGTGAGTGAAATACAGAGCAAGGGAAGTCTGAAGTGCGGGTTGGAGAGTGATAAACTGCAGGAAACTGCTGTTGGCTAGTGTGAAGAGGACCTGTTTTAGCCTCTCACTGATATCAGGACACACAGGGGTCCTTATTATGCCTGGGTAGTCACAGCGACAGGAAGATGGGTGGTAGCTAGGATGCCTCAGACCTCCTTACTCGCCTCTCTGCTGGTGTACACAGATTTATAACTGATCGCAACTCTCTGTCCTTTCAGCCATCAATGGGATGACCTACAACTTGCCCGGCCTGAGAATGTACGAGCAAGAGTGGGTGAGGTTGCATCTGTTGAACATGGGCGGCTCCCGAGACATCCATGTGGTTCATTTTCATGGCCAGACCTTGCTGGAAAATGGCACTCAACAGCACCAGCTCGGGGTCTGGCCCCTGCTGCCTGGTAAAGAAGTGCACAATAAAAAGAGGTCCCTGATGAAAAATGGCTAGAGGAGGCAACTTGGCAACTGTCACTGTCCCTCATTCCCCCCTGTGCATTTACTGCCTAAGAGTCAGGCATGGGTTCTGGCAGAGATCACGAGCAGAGACTTATCCTCAAACAAAATGCAGAGTACAAAAGAGCCAGCTAATGCATTCACTATTTATAGCACCACACAGGCTAAATGTGTGGCTCAACTCAGTTCTACAAAGATGGTATGTCTTATGCAGTTTTTTCCAAACCACTCTGGGTCACTTAGGCCAGGTCTTAAACAGATTACGAAATGAATCCCACATGGCTCAGGCAGCAAAAGCTTTCTGTTGGGAAGGAGATTAAAAACTTCCTAGGGTTTGGGGATTCTTGCATTCTTGAATTCTATTCCTCACACTCTCACTCCGATATCTTTGGCCAAACAGCTACAGGAATCTTAATCTTAAACTGACTCATGAGGCTGTTTGGTAGGAGGGGGAGTTTTTTAATGATCATAAAAGCTAAAGAATAAGAAGGGTAGTTAGAGCTTTTCGTGTACAAAATAATGAGAAGGTTTTAAAAAAAATCACAAAGGATTTTTATGTGCCAACGAGTTGTTTGTAGGTGTATCTCTGTGTAAGTAGGGGTATGAGTGCTAGATGCCATGGACTCTCAAACTGTAACAGGCATAGTAAAATTCTAAGAAGCTGGTTAAAATGCAAATGCTAAGGCAGAGATTTTGCTTTCAAAGACTTTGATCTGCTAGATTTTGGGCAGGTGCCAGGGACACTGCATTTTTCACAAGTAGCCTATCTTCCACAAATGCTGTGAGAAGCTAGTGAAGGCAGACAGGCATCCCTTGCCAGTACTTTGGATGGAGAAGTTGCTATGTGAGTCAGCCTCAGAAAGGTACAGCAGGTCCAATTGGGACTGGTTTGATTAAGGATGGGGAAAGGGTATTCTTGTTTGCTCCATTCAGGCTGTGGCTCACTAATAAAGCTATAAAGACTCACTCTGTTAAAGTCAGAGATGGAGGGGATTAGGCCAGACTTATTCTTGACTTTTCACTGGATGTAAAATTGCCAGATGGGTCCCCCTTCCCACAAGCCTGTGTGAAACACTGAGAAGCTGGAATTGGCTGGCCCATCTAAACCTTCAAATCTAAATACCTGTATTGGAGTGTGGGAGGCTAGAATCTTTTTCTGGTATTAAAGGAGAATGATCATCAGCTATTAATTTTAACTCCCAATCTGGAAAATAGACATGAATTACAGTCAGCAGAATTTCAGAATTAACTGGCAGTGGGAAGCATTAAGTATCAGAATGGACCATCAGAAGTTTCAGAAATGTCATTCTTTCAGTGATTTTCTGAAACAATTTACGTGCATCTCTATCCAAATATGTAAACTTAATAGGAAACTTGAAAATATGGGAGAAGAATGTTTGACTTTAATTTTCTCATAAAAAAGAAAAAACTAATGAAATAAAGGGAGAGAAAGGAAACATGTACAGTAGTCTTGAGGCCCAATGATAAGTCATTCAAGGTTGTTTTAATACTTAGAACTCAGAAACTGTATTATATATGGGTTAGCTTGTGATGTTATATGTAGATAAATGAAAGTTTCTTTCTAGTAAGGGGAGTTGGAGATTTTTTTAAGGTCCTGGGGCAATTTATTTTTACTAATGTATATGTGTATTGCTGTTTTGTTTTTATCTGTTCATTTACACCTCTGGTCCTGCCTACAGAGAAATAGATCATTTTTCATTTCTTTTCTAAAGCCTCTTGTGGTGCAGGGATGTTAGGATTCTTTGATAGCTGCCAACTAATATTGTTAACTTGGGGTGGTTAACGTTGTCCTTCACTGTCTATTTTAGGTTCATTTAAAACTCTTGAAATGAAGTCATCAAAACCTGGTTGGTGGCTCCTCAACACAGAGGTTGGAGAATACCAGAGAGCAGGGATGCAAACACCATTTCTCATCATAGACAGAGGTACCATCCAAGAGCCACGTGATATTTTTAGCAGGAGGGTCCCTGCTAGAACATTATTAACTTTTAGAGTGGAAATATTGAGCTCTGAGAACTCTGCATGACAGAGGCATCGTGTGTACCAGTAACTACTTTTATTCTGACCCATATCTGATTGAACTGCAAACATGAGTCTTCTAGGAAACTTAAATCACATGTTTCAGCCCAAAGGCATTCTTCTCAGTTGGGGAACCAATATAAACTATCTTCCTTCATGATGTGTAATTCGTGGGAAAGAGAATGCGAGAATTTTCCAGTCTCCTAGAATAGAGAGGGGAAAAGATACCAGGAATTCAACAATGACTGGGATAGTCTCTGAACTTGGCATTTCAGTATTTGAGAAATCATTTCCATCTCTACCCCTCCAGCCATGCAAGTCAGCCAGCCAGCATTTATGAAGTATCTGTTAAGTAACAAGTACCGTGTCAATATCCAGATATCTCAGTAGCTGGCATTTTCTTTTGTGATCAGAATGTAAATAACTCTGTAACTTTCAAGTCAACTTTTGGGAATGTAGACTTATAAGGGGTAATACTTAATGTTGTATAATTGTTTATTTCAAGATATAAACTGATGGAAATCAACTTAAAACTAATTGCTTCAGGATTTCCATGTTTTCCTCTAGGATGTCACTATTTCTGTTAAAGCACCAGTCTTGCTAGTACATTGACCATTTTATAACCAGGCATATTTTAAGTCAGTACCATACAAGGTAGATGAAACCAGCTCACCCACCAGGGGTATAATCTCTAGCCATGGAACTTTTACTTTGTTATGTGTATTTTCTAAGCAAAAATTATTCATTGTTTTGGTTTGCTTTGTTTTGTAGAATGTAAGATGCCAATGGGACTAAGCACTGGCATCATAGCTGATTCACAAATTAAGGCTTCTGAGCATTTGGGTAAGTAGCAGCATCATAGACTTTGGAAGCATATCCTACAGTTATGCAGTACACAGCCTGAAAAACAACCCATGACAACCCTGCCTATTTAATCTATGGATCATGACTCCCCTCCAGGCTTTTCTCTACCACATGGTAAAGCAGCTCCATCTTGAGGTGCTCATCTGGTAGAGGAAGGAGCAATATGATAGACACTAAAACCTGTTGGCACTCCTTGATCACTGTCACCCTCTCTGGTGTATAATGTTCCCAAAGAGTCTGTCCCAGGAAAGACCAAGAGCGAGGGGTCCTCAGAATCTCTACACAAGCAGTACAACCTCTCAGCAGGGATTGAACAAGGAGTGAATCCCTTACTCTTATGATCATGTGCCTGTTTCCAAAACTTTCCCCATTCATCCTCGTCCCAGGTTTGATCACAAGCATAATATTCCAGCCAGATTTACAAGGTCTTATGGCCAGATACTATTCTCCCTGTTAATAGGGGTCTTTCTTGTGCCAACCACTCACCCATTCAAGAAACTTTGCTGATCACCCAGTCTGTCAGGATTTCCTAAATTTCCTCTCTCTGCCTCAAATCCCTACCCAGGACCAAGAGGTCGGTTGCAAGGGATCATGAGGCTCCCATAAGTCCTTCCACGTCCTCCCCATAAGCAAGCACACTCAGCAACAACCACATTAACATTAGTGGGAAAAGATAAACACAACTTCTGTACAAGAAAGGAGGTGGGTGGTAGTTGACAACTGACCAAGCAGACCTGAAGATTTCATCACCATGAACTGACTTAGTAGCTGAGGCCTATGTCAACTGTCTGGTCTCTTAAATTCAGTAGAAGCTCCTGCAGAGATCTGGTCTTCCACTGGGACTAAACTTACCTGGGAAATTGCTAGTTATATGTTTTTGTTTTTTAATTCAAAATAATTTTTTTTTCTGTTTTGGACTTAGGTTATTGGGAGCCCAAATTAGCAAGATTAAATAATGGTGGGTCATATAATGCTTGGATCCCAGAAAATCCTTCAACAGAACTTGACTCTAAACCTTGGATCCAGGTATATCTTATAAACCTGACAATATTTACAGTACTATTATAATAAAGTGACAGTGATTTAATAATTTCTCTTTGTTGTTCTTGCAATGTTCTAGTCACTATCCTAAGTACTTTACATAGTCAAAATGAACCATATGAGGTTAGTTCTAGTAATACCCTAGATATCTTTTTCACAGATGCAAAAACTAAGGCACAGAGGACTAATTACCTGCCAAAAGTCACATACAGCTGGATTTAAGTCCAGGTACCCTGTGCTCAACTACGGATTGTATCTAGCCATTTTATTAGTTTGCTAAGACCTTAGGTGCTGACTTTTTGGTTCTAAAGAAAGCTGGTTACACAACGAATTAAGGAAGGACTTAATTGTGTGACTTGTTGACAAGAACAGTTCTGTTTAATGGCTTTGCTATATTGCAGATAGACATGCAGAGGGAGGTCGTATTCACAGGGATCCAGACACAAGGTGCCAAACAGTATCTGAAGTCCTACTACACCATGGAGTTCTATGTGGCATACAGCTCTGACCGGACAAACTGGCAGATCTTCAAAGGCAACAGTACAAGGAATGTGATGGTCTGTGTGCCTCGTTTCTTTCTGAATCTCAAGACACACCCTGGGGTCACTAGGTTACTATGACTATGCCTATCACTATGTCTTTTTTAAAAATACCTTTCTGGAAAAAAAAATACCTTTCTGGATGGGAGAAATACAAATGTTTTTCTTCGGGCCTTATGCAAGAAAGCGGCAAAATGAGGGTCTGGTATTACAAGTTAAAGCGATAAGTCTGACCTGAGACTCCAAAACTCCACAAAAAGCCCACTTTTTGATCAAACTAAATACCCAGACTTCTCAGGTTTGCAGATGGTGTAGGACAGAGTAGAATATCTGGTCTTGTGCTTTTAAGGAGCTCACACTAAAAACTGGCCTCCAAGAGTTTTGAAAATACTAACTTTTACATTTTATTTTGTTCTTTGTTTCAGTGGACTTGAAGGAAATAGCAATGTTAATGCCAGTTATGCTCGGAGGCAGTGTGCTTTTCAGACTTTTTTTCTGCTCTGCCTTAGGAATGACAATCCCTTTCTGGGTCTTTCAGAGGCTCAGCCAGAATTATCCCAATATCCCATGTTTACCAGTCCCAAACTCCTTCATAACCCCCTTTCCAAAGAGAGCTATCAGAATGTAAGGAGTCAGTCTGCCATTATTATGCTGATAACTTTAAATCTTTTCATTTTTCCTGTAAATCATTGACTATTTTTCTAGTATCTGTATTATTAGCTATCTCTAATAATAAATTATTTGCACTATACCTTAGAATAGATCCTGAAAATCTCAACTTATACTTCCTACTAATCAGTTTTGGAGAGAACACAGATTACAGTTAGAGTTCATAGCTTAAAGACTTTTGTACTTATATTCATGAGGAATGTTGGTGTATAGTTTTATTTTTTTGTACTCTCTGGTTTTGATATCAGAGTAATACTAGCTTCATAAAATGATTTGGGAAGCATGCTCTTCTGTCTTTGGGAAAGATTTTCTAGAGTTGGTGTTCTTTAAATATTTGTAGAATTCACCAGTAAAACTACATGGACCTAGTGGTTTCTTTTCCAGGATATTTTTTTTTAGATTATTTATTTATTCATGAGAGAGAGAGAGAGAGAGAGACAAAGAAAGAAGAGAGAGAAAGAGGCAGACACAGGCAGAGGGAGAAGTAGGCTCCATGCAGGGAGCCTGATGTGAGACTCAATCCCGGGTCTCCAGGATCAAGGCCTGGGCTGAAGGCGGCACTAAACTGCTGAGCCACCCAGGCTGCCCCAGGATCTTTTTAATTATGAATTCAATTTCTTTACTAGTTACTGGCTGTTCAAATTATCTATTTCATATTGGATAAGTTGAGATAGTGCTTTACAATAATTGATCCATTTCCTCTAAGTTGTTAAATTTATGTGGATAGAGGTGTTTGTAGTATTCTTTATGCTTTTGATGTCTGTAGAGTCTACAGTGATATTGCCTATTGAATTTTATATTAGTAATGTGCATCTCTTCTCATTTTACTTTCTCATTCTTGCTAGATATTTGCCTTATGTTTTTTTGCCTTATTTTTTTAATCTTTTCAAAGAACTAGCTGTTTCACTGCCTTTATCTATTATTTTTCTGGTCTTCAGTCTTGCTTCCCTTCTCTTCTGTTTTAGCTGAATCTTTCTGACACTGGTCCAGCAAGGAAAGGGGCAGGGGCACACCTCATCACTGCCAGGTAGACTTCGAAGTCCAGCTTCCCCAATGAGGGAGGACCACTCCTCTTTGCTGTTGGGTGGAAATGGGATAGTCTTCACTGGTACTACAGTGGTAGGAGCCTTATTAGCAGCTGGTGGAGATGAAAATCCTGGGTTCCTATTTGGCTTTCTCTGATGCAATCCCAGTGAGTGTTTGGAGGTGTCTTGTTACAGTTTTATGAGCATGGAAGTCTAGGCTCTCCAACTTGGCCTTTACTGCTCTGGGTGGAGGAAGAGCCACAGTGTTTTCTACAATGTTTAGTTAGAAGTAGAACAATTATTGTCTGAAAATTTTCTGTCTTTCTAGACTGGTCTTTCCTGGTTGTGTGACTGGAGGAAGGAATCTTTCACTAGAACTTCCTTTTGTCTGTACTCATTGGTGTTTCCTGGTTGCTGGCTTCTTCACTTCCCAGTCTGGGATATATGAGACAAAAATAAAACCCGGGGAGCCCACCACCATGTTGTTCCTTGAGTCCCAAGGATGCTAGCCAGTCTGCCTTCTTCTCTCCACGTTTCAAAGGCTTCTTATGTTGTAGCTGTACTCAGCAGGAGATACAAGGCAAAATATATGTACACCATCTTCCTGAATTGAAAGTATCTCCAATTTCTTTTTTTTTTATTTATGATAGTCACACACACACACACACACAGAGAGAGAGAGAGAGAGAGAGAGAGAGAGAGACAGAGACAGAGACATAGGCAGAGGGAGAAGCAGGCTCCATGCACCGGGAGCCCGATGTGGGATTTGATCCCGGGTCTCCAGGATCACGCCCTGGGCCAAAGGCAGGCGCCAAACCGCTGCGCCACCCAGGGATCCCTCCAATTTCTTAAGACCAAGGTTTAATTCAGGCCACATGAAAACTTAATGTGACGATATTAAGTTAAACTGAAATTTTATTATAAAATTACTTTATAGATAATTGTTTAATAACTAAGCTTTCCTTTTTTTTCCTCTAGTATTTTGATGGCAATTCAGATGCCTCTACAATAAAAGAGAATAATTTTGACCCACCAATTGTGGCTAGATATATTAGGATCACTCCAACTAGATCCTATAATAGACCTGCTCTTCGATTGGAGCTGCAAGGTTGTGAGGTTAACGGTAAGGAACTAAGATGCATTATGTCTTGAATGCCTCTCAGAGAATCCAGCTTTAGTAGATATGAAGAACTTGTAGAATTTTTAGTTCTCTTCAATCACAGAGGTGCCTAGTAAAAACCTTGGTGAAACAGTTTCTGCTCAGGTAAACTCTCATGGTGACCTAGACCAAGACTGGTTCTAGCAGCCAGAGGGTAGGTACCATCTCTTAACAGTACCAGGATGGCAGGGACAGTGCCCTGACCCTCCAAGGAAAAGCCCTAGCTTAGAATAACTTCCATCAGGCTATTTCAATAAGAACTAAGCTTCAGACTAGGCCTGACTCTTCCAAAGTCCACAGGTCACTCAGACTTTAATGTAATGAAAGTATCTAGCAACATTACTGGCATATATTAGATGTTCAATGAATGCTTTAAAAATCTAAAGTGCTTACCAACTTCTTGCAACATTTTTTTAAGATTGATTTATTCATTTGAGAGAGAGAGAGAGAGAGTATGTGAGTATGTGCTGGTGGGGAGGGGCAGAAGGAGAAGGAGAGAGAGAATCTCAGGCAGACTCCCTGTTCAGTGTGGAGCTTGAGGCGGGCTTGATCTCACAACCCTGAGCCAAAATCAAGAGTTGGAGCCTTAACTGACTGAGCCACCCACGCACCCCCAAACTTCCTGAAACTTTGATTAAACTCTACATTCCATTTGGCTCCCTATTTAGGTAGTCAGGCTTTTTCTATGTAAGCTGGTATTTTTCAGTGGATATAATGTGACCTGTGGTATAAATAAATCCAGGTAATCATAAATGACCATACTAAAATTCTAATATATAAAACAAAGATTTTTAAGGGTCACTGTTTTTTTTCTTTCCATATGGTATATGATGCAAATGGTAGTTTACTCAGATCAGAGATTTAAACTGTTCTAAAATGTGATAATCAACACTATTAATCTATTCAAAACATTTTCTATTCAAGAAGCATTACTTTAAAAAAATCTCATTTTCTTGATATAATCACTATTAGCAGTAGGTTTTTTTTTAATCTTTTTTTTCATGAAGAAAGATATCACTTCAAGAAAATGTCTGCATGATTTACCAACAAGAACTAAGCATCACAGAGGTGATGATGATGATGGGCAGTCAGCACTCACTCACTATGTTTCTCATGTTCACAGACAACCTGAGGACTAACATTCAAGTGCACATGTTGGCAAAATTCCCAATGGTGCATAACAGGAATCATCCTCAAAGAGTTTAAAATGAACTGTCGAACGTGATGACCAAGGGTCCACTGTATCTTCTTCTTTATAGCTTTTTTAAGACAGAGAAATAGAATATACTGTTATATACATAGACAATGTAGGAATATTTTCTACCTCAAAAAAAAAAAAAAGACAGAAGCTTCCATAGCTCTCTGAAGGAAGAAAATGAGTTTAAATATTTAGAACATGGTGTTTGGGTGTCAGACTTCCTGGGCTCCAATTTAGTTTCTGATTCCTCTAGTAGTGTTACTTCAGGCAAGTTATTTTTCTTGCTGTGCTTTTTTTTTGTTTTCCTATTTGTAAAATGGAGGTAATTAGGAGCATCAAGTAATACATGTAGAGCCTAAAAATAGGATTTGACATGTGGGCAATAACTATCCATTGTTGGCAATGGTTGTTTTTATTGTTAGTAGAGATATTATTTCTTGTCTCCTCTGCAGGTACAAAATACCATGCAAGGAATACTGGTGGGGCATAATTAATCACATTATTTTTCTTTTGACAGGATGCTCCACGCCACTGGGCATGGAAAGTGGAAAAATAGAAAACAAGCAAATCACAGCCTCCTCATTTAAAAAATCTTGGTGGGGAGATTACTGGGAACCCTTCCGTGCCCGTCTTAATGCCCAGGGTCGTGTGAATGCCTGGCAAGCCAAGGTAAAATATGCCTATGAATGGAGTTCACTCAGTCTTCCAGAAGAAAACAAAGGCCCTCACTAAAGAGAACATGGGGATCCTGGGAAATCAGAATATAATCTTCTGTTTCTGCAGATTATGATCCTACGTCTGAGAATCTAGAATATCTGTTGACTTGATATTGGAGATATCTGATTTTGGCTCAGAGAGTTTCTTTCTTCCTTTCTTTCTTTCTTTTTTTTTTCTTTCTTTCTTTCTTTCTTTCTTTCTTTCTTTCTTTCTTTCTTCTTTTTTAATCATTTCTGAGTTTCTTGGTCTAGTCTTGATTTAGATCAGGGATGGGAAAATTTTTCCACAAAGGACCAGATAATAAATATTTTAGACTCTGTGAGCCATACGTTCTCAGTCATAACTACTCAACTCTGCCATTGTAGCAGGAAAACAGCTATAAACAATAAATAAATGAGCATGGCCATGTTCCAATAAAACTTCATTTACAGAAATAGGCAGGGGGCCCAATATGGCCATTGGGCTGTAGTTTGCCAACTCCTAATTAAAACAATTCATGTTAGTGATAATTGATTTAGATTGCAACACTTTCTTGTTTCAAATTTAGCAATACTTTTCATTTTCTTAATAGTGCTATTTAGATTTCTTTGTTCCTATTTTTTTTTTTGAGAACTTTGTGACTTTCCTTTAGACAGTTGGAGGCATGGCAAAATGCTGCAAAACCAGGGTTGTAAATCAGTGGCCCAAGTTTAATAAGCATCTTCCAGAGAATTATATTGCCTCTAATATTAGCCCATTGAATAATTCCAGTGACTTACTTTTAGGCTAATGGTTAATAGTTTACTCATTTTCATTTCACTCTTCAACTAACTTGAAAAATCTCAATGGCATCGAAAATCAGAATGATTCTATCAATCAACTTAACCCTTCCTTATTTTCTATCCTCTGATGTTCCTCCCTTGAGATACCTACATTCTAGTTCCCTGAACTCCATAGAATCCCAGGTCCTATATTTATGTTAAGCTGCCAGCAATGGAAAGGGAGTTGTGGTGGTAGTGGAGAAAACAAAAGAGCTTGGATGGACCCCATACAGGTAGTCTTGGGAACTGACATTTGTGTCTCAAAACTAATTTCTGGTCCATCACAGACTCCACAGAATGTAAGAACGGCAAGGGTTTACAAAGCATCCAGTCTAGTCTTTCCCTTTTAAATTTAAACACAAAAGAGATTAAATCATTTTAGCTTAGTTCGGTGGGAGAATCAGGAAGCCTATATTCCCGATAAACAGGTCATTGGCCCTCCCACCATTTGAAGCCATGCAGACACCTCATTTTGCAATTTTGCAGAGTGGTAAAAGAGACCTAAAGAAGTTAAAATAATAAAAGTAATAATGTTATATTGCATTGCATTTATATCATTACATAAATAAAATAATAAAAAATAAAAGAAAAAGTTAAGGAGAAAGGATCTCATCCATTTTTTCCCCCAGAAAACCCTTTAGATCTATTCATGGAATAACTTGTATTTTACAGCTTTTTGGAAAACTTTGTTCTGTATGTAATCCACTTTTAGTCTTTGTGATATAATAATGGCTTCAAAGATGAAATACTAATTCTAATTTTTAATGCCATTATTTCAAATCTGGAATCCTAAATCATAACCGTTTCACTTAATCTTTTATTAAGATTAGATGTCTTTATAGGGTCTCTTTAGAGAGGCTAGACACTATGCAGGCACACATACAAACTGAGGTGTCTCTACCTCTTTTATGTCTATGAAAAATTTTTTATACCTTCAAAAACCCTCTAGATATCTGCCTCTGTATCACTAGTACAACCTGGATTGGTTACTATTCAGCCTGGTGATACACTAAGAAACCACCAAATGTCACTAGAGAATGTTACAAAATTAACAAAAAAAATTAATACAATAATTTTAATTCAATCAAGTTGCTTTAAAAATACATACAATATATGAATATATACATATATCTGTGTATAAACATATACACATACATACATGTACACATAAGGGATGTTAAAGAAATACATCAATATTCACTATTTCATATAGAACTCAATGAGACTATGGGGCATGATGTATCCTCCAAAGGTGAAAAATTGTCTCTGATTACTCTAAAAGTCAGTCCTTCTGATCCTCTTTCTCCAAGTATGTCAGCAAACATGTGATTAGGCATTTTGTTAGGCCAGAGACAGGATATCTATCATGCCATATCAAGTCCTAGGCATGGCTTTATCAGGTATTTCAAATATTACATTTATTTGAAATATCAGAAAAGAAGAAATTGGACTATTCCTCCTAGTTGACAGAAGTGATGGAAAGAAAAGTGGGACTTTTCTAAAATAAGTTAGAGAGGATACTATTCAATCCTTTCCCAGATAACCCATCAGCAATATCATCATTTAAACAAATCTGTTTAAGAAAAGAATATTTAAAGATGATTTAGCAATCTAACTTTTTCTCAAGATTCATTCATTTATTCATTCAGCAATATTCGCTGAATACCAACTGTGTGCTATACATTGAAACACAATAGATCCCTGCCTTCAAAGACTAAGGGATACAAACAAATAAACCATTATTGTACAAGATATGAAATACTCTAGTAAAATTTTATATATGTCTGCAACAACAAACAAGAGGGAACAGGGAAGTCCTTTAGGAGATAGAAAATCATAAGGGATGAGAGAAAAGAAATGCTTTTGAGCACTGCACATTTCTGATACCTTGGTCTAAAAAAATCAAAGGATTTAATATCTGCCTTATTCATGTGTCCTCATCATTTTTACAGGCAAACAACAACAAACAGTGGTTACAAATTGATCTGCTCAAAATCAAGAAAATAACTGCAATTGTAACACAGGGTTGCAAGTCTCTGTCCTCCGAAATGTATGTGAAAAGCTACACCATCCACTACAGTGACCAGGGAATGGAATGGAAGCCTTACAGGCAGAAATCCTCCATGGTGGACAAGGTATAGGGTGCTGTCCTGGCAACAACAAAGCAATTCACAAACTGCTATGAGAGAAGTACCTATATTTGCAAATAGCTCTTTGCCTTTGACAAATATGCGTGGACATGCACCTCCTCTCTAATAAGTCCGAACCCTAGCTTGGCAGGTAGCTGGTGTGGGGACAGAGACCATGCAGACTATCTTTCAGCAGTGGCTGGGCCACCTGTGAAATAGAACCAAACACCAGGGAGAGGTATGAGCCATCATTAGCTCTGATTGAGAAAGATGGTAAAGAGCTGTCTCAGTGGGCTTGCACTGCTGTAATAAATGATCATAGTTGAAAGCCACAAACACTTCTCTTTCACAGTTTTGAAGGCTGGAATCCAAGAGAAGGGTGCCAGCATGGTTGGGTTCCTGATGAAGGCTCTCTCCTTGGTTATGTCCCCCCATGGCCTTCCTTGGTGCAGGAAGAGAGATCCCACGTCTTCTCCTCTTTTTGTATTAATCCCATCAGGATGGCCCCACCCTCACAACCTACTCTTATCCTAATTACCTCCCAAAGGCTCTACCTCCTAATACTATC
Organism: Nyctereutes procyonoides; assembly: GCF_905146905.1. NCBI lineage: Eukaryota > Metazoa > Chordata > Mammalia > Carnivora > Canidae > Nyctereutes > Nyctereutes procyonoides. The sequence continues at coordinate 1,863,723 of NW_026575044.1, forward strand.
CCACTGAAGATTAGGGTTTCGATGTATTATTTTGAGGGGGACACCAACATGCGGTCCATAACATGGGCCTAGAAAACCCTCCACTGTGAAATAACATCATATTAGCATTACCTTGGGTATACTTGTTATTCTTGACTGATCAAATACCCACAGCCATGAAGCATTGTGTATCATATTATTAAGCAGGAGACAGTTGTTATCCTCACTGATGAAGAAACTAATTTCTTGCAAGACGAACTACTCCATTATAGTCCTTAATTCCTTGTTTCTAAAATGCTCCTGGGGGCATATCTAACTAAGGTGGTGAGTCTAAAATTCCAGGAAGGGAAATCAGGCTGGAGCCAGTAGGAGGGGCAACACAGAAGGGAATAAACCTTTACTGGATGCTCATCCTGGGCTCAGCACTTATCTTGGTGAATGAATTTGAACTTCTCTCTCTTTTTAAGTTCCTGAGATGTTTGTTTAGTCGGTTGATTGGTTGGTTGGTCGGTTGGTTGGTTTGGCTGGTTTTATCTGTCACTGTACTAAAGTGTCTCTATAGCTGGGTAAGCATCGTTGTCATAAACAAATAGTGACTTAGCTTCTGCTGTGTGTAAATGTTGGGGAACCTGCTGGGGATGCTGAAAGGAAAAAAAAAAGCATGAAACACAGTTCAAGTGAGGATAGAAGGCATTTGCCAAAAAAGAATAAGTAAAAACACATGGTTGCATTTTACTTTAAATGTTGGTGACAACTAACCACTGTCTGGCACTTACTATGCATCTGTCATATATTTACATACTTTTTGAAAAATCTTAAGGATGACTCCTGTGAGGTAAACTTTTGTTATCTCCATTTTTCTGGTGAGGAAATGGAGAATCAGAGAATATATGTCACCTGCCCAAAGTCACACAGCTACCAAGGGGCTATGGGCAGAGATGGTTTCATAGCTGCTCCACAGCACCATGTCAGATGTCAAATGTCTCTATTTTTCCAGCCAGTGAAGTGGAATCCCTAAAGAGGTCTGCTAGGCATGTGATTTCATAATTGACCAAAGATCATCTTTGATAATATATGTGTTCATTGATGTCCTCAGCTTGAACTAAAATTGCAAAAAACAAAAAATTATCATAAGATTTTCATACCCATTACATCATCATTAAAGATCTTCTCATAGATCTTCTCATTCTCTTTGCTTTCAGATTTTCGAAGGAAATAATAATGTCAAAGGACACGTGAAGAACTTTTTCAACCCACCAATTATTTCCAGGTTTATCCGCATCATTCCTAAAACATGGAATCAAAGTATTGCACTTCGCTTGGAACTCTTTGGCTGTGATATTTACTAGAATTGAATATTCAAGGACATAGGAAAGACTCTTAAAGTTACCAAGCCATTTAGAGAGGGAAATGTATTTTATAACTATTTTAAATATTAATAATTTTTACTATTTCCCTTTTTTCTATTAGAGAATAAAGTTTTATATATGAGACTTTCACAATGTAAACTCCTTGCTACAATTCAGCCAGATGATGGCTATTAGTTCTTCATTAATCTGAATATAAATGGGAAAATATCAAGAACCAATGAGCAAATGGCTTGTCTTTTACAATGATTAAAAATGCTATGTAAAGTGATATTCGTGTAGTTAGCATGCTTCATTATAGTTCTTTTAAAACTCTGCATACACTAATAAAAAGAGATACTACTTTTTTGAAAAGACATTTATAGACCTGGATAACTTTCACTCCCACCTTTAAAAAACAATGATTTAAGAGTAAAGGAAACAAGGTTTTATTTTATTTTATTTTATTTTATTTTATTATTTTATTTTATTTATTTTTGGAAACAAGGTTTTAAATGGTTGATTTTTCTTGACATGGAGAGAAAAAAAAATCATACCATGTGAAATAATAAGTGCTTAAAACACCCTGTCTTAACTACATGACAGTGAATTTTCTGGCCCTATGTGAGTAAAGATACCAATAAGCATGTTTACAGTCGTCCCACCCTGTGAATCTGGCCTGGTCTTCCTTGGAACTAACCCACCTATTGATATTCAGTGAGGGATCTTTAGAAGAGGAACACAACCAAATAACCATGGGAGAAATGAACACATAACCTTGGCTTCATTCTAGCTGTCACTACAATGGTAGACTGTTTCAAAACAAAGTTCACCTAAGGGAAAGCTAAAACCTAAGAAACAGCATTGGAACCATTGGCCCAAAGGCAAGTGTTGGTGCTGAGACTGGCAAGCAGCTGAGGCTCTCTTCTCTGCATGGCTCCAACCTCTGCCTTCTTTCCCTTCTTTGGCAACTTCTCCTTTCCTCACTCCCTCCCCTGGGAACTTGGCATACAATGGTCCTATAAACAGTGTGAGACTGGGGAGCTTTCTGACCTCCTTGAAGTCACATGGGATAGACAGTCACTGGTGAGGCTATCTTCCTGTGGAGCAAACCACTTCCAATCTTAATGTTCAAAGCAACAACTTTATTTTCTCTCAGGATTCTGTGGGATGACTGGGCTCTGCTGGGTGGTTTGAAGGCTGACTTCATTTGGGGTCCCTAGTGAGGTTATAGTCAGATATGGCTGTAGCCAGAGTCATCAGAAGGCTCAACTGGACGTTGAAACAGCTGGTTCTCACTCTCCATGTGGCTTCCAGTCCTCTCCTCATTACATGGCTGGCTTTCAAGTGGTCTATTGCTTGATGTCTCCAACAGGGGAACTGAGCTTCGTGTAAGGTGACTCAGGCTCCTCAAAGCAAGTGGTCATGAATTAGGAAGCAGAGGCTGCTTTCAAAAGGGAGGCCCAGAACTGGCACAACCTCACTCTGTGATATCTTATTGGTTAACACAAGTCACAGGTGCAGCCCAAGGAGTATAATTCTTTGGAAGCGTCTTTGGAGACTATCAGAGTTACCTATTGCATCTGTGAGTGGCCTGGGCCCAGCACCACAAAACATTAACTTTCTATTGTTTTTCCCACTTTTTTTGAAATACATTTGACAAATAGAATTATAATATATTTAAGTGTACAACTTGCTGATTCCCATTATCAAGTTAATTAACACATCATCACCTCACAGTTACCTTTTTGTTTTATTTTGGTCAGAATGCTTAAGACCTACTATCTTAGCAAATTTCAAATACACAGTATAGTATCACCAATTATAGTCCCCATACAGTATATTAAATCCTTAGGACTTATTCGCCCTATAACTGAAAATTTGTACCCTTTTACCAGCTTCTCCCCATTTCTTCCCCTGGCAACCACCACTCACCCCTTTATATCCTGATCTTACTTTTCCTATCATTTTACATTTAATGTTTAATTAGTCTGTTATAACTACAACTGCTCCCTTTTTATTTGCATGGAAAAAAATTAATCTCTTCCCTTCTAGTGTGTATGTCTCCTTAACACTGAAGTTACTCTCTTTCAGGTAGTATGTAGTTGGATCTTATTTAAGTCCATTAAAATCTTTCTCTCTCCGTCAATATTTTTAACAATTTTATTTATTTATTCATGAGGGACAGAGAGAGAAAGTCAGAGACATGGACAGAGGGAGAAGCAGGCGTTCTGTAGGAGCCTGACATGGTACTCAATCCCAGACCTCGGGATCATGCCCTGAGTTAAAGGCAGACACTCAACCACTGAGCCACCCAGGTATCCCTCTCTCCTTCAATTTTGAAGCATATCTATGCTGGGTAGGTGTTTTGTTTTTTTGTTTTTTAGCACTCTGAATATATCATCCCACCCTGTTCTGGCCTACAAGGTTCTGCTGAACAATCTGGTGATAGTCTTTTGGGGGTTCCCTCATACATAACAAGTCACTTTTATGTTGCTGATTTTAAGATTCTCTCATTTTCTTTAACACTTGACAATACAATTATAGTATGTCTTGTTGTGGGTCTCTTTTGGATTCATCTTCTTTGGTAATACTTCAGCTTCCTTCATCTGGGTGCCTCTTTCTCTCCTCAGGTTTAGGAAGTCTCTTGGTCTTCAAACTGTGTCAGTTTGAGTCAGTTTCGTGTCCCTTTCTCTCTCTCTTCTGCTTCTCAGATATCTATAATGCATATATTGGTCCACTTGATAGTGTGCTATGAGTACCTTAGCTATCTTCATTCTTTCTTTCTTTTATTTTCTTTTATTTTCTTCTCTCATTGGATGATTTTCACTGTCCTGACTTTGAGTTCACTGATCATTTCTTCCACTGGATCTAGTCTGTTGTTGAACCCCTCTATTGAATTCTTTACTTAAGTTATTGTATTCTTTAGCTCTATGATTTCCATTTGGTACTTTTTAATATTTTCCATCTCACTGTTGAAATTCTCACTTTGTTCCCTTATTGCTCTCCTGATTTGGGTGAGCATCTTTATAACCATTATCTTGAACTCTCAGTCAGATAAATCACTTATCTCTACCTCATTAAGGTTGGTTTCTAAAAATTTATCTTGCTTTTTGTTTGGAACACATTTCCCTGTTTCTTCATTTTCTTCGGCTCTTTGCATTGTTTTCTATGCATTAGATGAAACAGCCATCTCTCCCAGTCTTGACTGGCTAGACTTGAGCCACATCAATCAGACTTGCCTGAGGTCCTAGTTACTTCTCAAATCTTTGTGATTGTCCATTCTGCTGTCTTTGTTCTTATAGGTCACAGTAGATTGAGACTCCCAAGACCCATTATTGTCCCAAAGATGTGAGAAGTGCCCACATGCCTGTTCACAGTTTCATGAAAACTAATTGCCCCATCATCTCACCAATGCAGGCTAACTAGAAGGCTGACCTTCAGGCAATCTCTGGGAAAGTCAGGATATTAGATGTACAGTCTTGTCCCGATCAGGGAGAAACTGGGAACTAAGTGTTTTTCTTTGCTCTTTCCTGAACCAGAGAGAATAGTTGCTACAGGTGCTTGCACACCCATATAGAGCCATCTCTTGGTATTGTGTAATCCTAGATGACCTGTGAATGCTGAGCCCTGTCAGCACCCAGAGCTGGATGATTTGGGAGCCAGTCCCTTATGTGGCAGCTGTAACATTTGGGGTGCTAGATGTGTGGACATGCTCCTTCCAGGGAGAAACTGGAGACTTGGTTTTACTGCTGCACAAGTTGGGAGGAGATTGTAGGAGACATGCCCACCAGCTCTTTCAGGTCCTGAGAGGATCCCAGCCTGCTCCCACGTGCAGTCTAACTAGAAGCCAGAACCTCAGACAGTAGCTAGGAAGGTACACAATCAAGTGCCTTCTAGGGAGAAACTGGGAGGTGAATGTTTGCCTCTTCCTTCTGTGCTGAGCTGGGGAAGTGAGAGCTGCAAAAGTGCTTGTGTGCCCATTTAAAAAGTACTTTTTGTTGTTGTTGTTGTTGTGTTGTTGTTGTTGTTTAATATGACCCTATGAGATTTGTAAATGCCAAGCCCTGGTAACTATTAGTTAGGTGACTTGAGAACCTGTTCCTTGAGTGGCAGCTACAAAATTTGGAGCACCTTATGTGTGGACAGTTTCTTTCCAGGGAAAAGGTTGCAGCTTGGTTTGTTTTTTATTATTGAAGTGAGTTAGAGGGAGAATATGGGACAAGTGCCCACCAGCTTTTTGGGTCTTCTAGGAGGATCCCAGTCAGTACCCAAATGCAAACTGATTATAAGCCAGACCCTCAGGCAGCAGCTGGGAAATTCTGCACTCAAACTCTCTTCCAGGGAAAAACTGGGAGATGGGCACCTTTGCCTGCTCCATCTGCACTGAGCCATGGGGAATAGGTGGGAGGAGTGTTCATGTGCCTGTTTAACAGCTGCTTCTTTGTTTGTTATGGTCCTATGGGACTTATGAATGCCAAACCCTGTTGACTCTCTGAGCTAGGATATTTGGGGACCCATCCTTCAAATAGTAGCCTTAAAAGTTGAGCACTATATGTGTAGTCCAAACCCTTCACTCGCAGGGAAAAGCTGGGAGTTGGGAGTTCCCTCCTAATTGTCAGGCACTGTGCCAGGGGTGAGGCTTATAGTGTGTGTCTCAGTATTTCCTACTCATTTTAATGTGAGTGTTTTCTCAGTAGGCTGATGTGGAGGAGTTAGTTGGTTTTTAGATTTCTTTCGGAGGGTAATGATCCATGTGTAGCTGTATATTTGGCAAATCTGTGGGAGGATGGAAAGTCATAAGCCACTATTTTATCATCTTGGTCAATCTAAGACATTTGCTTTCTAATACTTTATTCCTGTTATTTCTTTCTTTTAATGATTCATGTCACTGTTCTACCAAGATTTCTCTGATTTTCATTCTGTTAAGAGCAGAAGAGAGTGTCTGAATGTAAAAAAAAAAAAAAAAATTCCTTTGGTCTCTCTAGGGCCAGCTTCATGGTGTGTGTGATCTGTTCAATCACAAAGAATTTCCACACTCACAGGGGCCCCATGCTTAGTTTAATGCTCTGTTGTCATTGAAGTTTTTAATAATTTTTTAACAAGAAGCCTGGCATTTTTATTTTGCAATGGGCCCCACAAATTATGTAGCTAGTCATGGGTTCCTCTACTGAAGAAGGGGACAGGATCTCTCCTTATCTAGAATCTACCAAGATATAACAGGGACAAGAAATTGATATGGAGTAATAAGTAGAGGATGAGATGAGGATGGAGCATGAGCTCCAACTTTGTTATACTATATATGAAAAGAGTAAGTCCCCAAAGGTTAAACAAATTGCCTGAAACTATTGCTTGTTTGTGTCGGAGTGAAACTAGAAACCAGATGATCAGACTCCCAGCCTCTTTTTTAGTCTGGTTTCTCTTTCACAGCATGGATATTGTAACATTTATAATTCATTCCCCCCCCCAAACAGGTAGACATGAATTATTAATTATTAACATATAAATATTTATTAAGAATGCCTATTAATTGACATGAAAAATACCTGTTTGGGGATCAATGAGATGTTTGGTTATATCTGATGCTATGTGAAAATATTAAAACCCTTCTTTTTAAAATAAAAAGCATTTCTACACTTCTATTCCTCTCTTTGAGTCATTTAGATGAAATTACTTTTGTTGCATAGTATATCCTCCACTGATCTATCATTGTCCACTGTTTGTTATATCATAATTGGTTGCTGTGCAACAGAGCTAAATGACTCAGAGTAGAATCAGGACATAAATAGACAAAATCCTCAACATTACTAATAATTCTTTTTTTTAATTTTATTGTTATTTTACATTACTAATAATTCTAATTCAGAATTAGAAAACAGGGTCTGTGAGTATATTGCAAATATACTGCAAATATGAAAAGGTCAGAGGAAACAGAATTACTGCTTCAGGACTTTTTCAAGTTGCTAAAGAAATTACAGACTTCATTGTGTTTAGGAATAACTTTGAATAATCACAATTATTTGAGTTCAGAACCGCTTTGGCAAACACAGAGAAAAAGTATTAACCAAATAGCTTGAATCTTCTAAAGACCCATAAATGCTTTACCATTTACTTCTCCAGGTAGTCCAAGAAAGAGCAATTCATGAGTCCATGGATTTAGGTTCTATTACTGGCACATGCCCTAAGATAGTGAGCCTAACACACACACTTAAAAATATCTGAGATTCCCATGCTACCATTTTACTTGGCATTTTTTTCCTAATAAAAAGTGATTTTATGGAAAATTCTGAATGCCTAATTCTCCTGAGTTCTTATGTTTTCAGAGACTAGATATAGGGCAAGTAGTAAGACACAGACAGATAAAATCAGTTTGTGTGCAGTGACATTTACATTGTCAATGCCCAGATAATAAGAAAGTTTTTCGTATCTAGTTACTGTGCTGTAAGTTTTAAGATTTGCTATCTCTTGGTTGTATGAAATACCCTCACCAAAGATATTTATGTGTTTTGTATTTGGAATATGAGAAGAAAAATAATATTAACATCCTTAGTTGTACCACCATATTAATCTGTTTTTAAAAAATATCTATTAAGCTCATCCTATCTATGTAACAAAGCACAATGATAAGGGAGAATATATTAAAAAATGAAAGACACTGCTCTGGCTCTTTTAGTATTTATTATCCAGTTGTATAGAAAAGACAAGCATAAGAAGAAAATAAAACACCAAAAGAAAAAGCTTTTGCACAGCAAAGAAAACCAACAATGAAACAAAACGGCAACCTACTAAATTGGAGAAGATATTTGAAAAGGAGTTAATACCCAAAAAATATAAATAACTTACCCAACTCAACGCCAAAAAAAAAATTAAAAAATGGTCAGAGGACCTGAACAGACATTTTCTCAGAGGAGACATAGAGATGGCCAACAGACACATGAAAAGATGCTCAACATCACTAATCATCAGGGGAATGCAAATCAAAAGCACAATGAGTTATCACCTCCCATCTGTTAGAATGCCTAGAACAAAAAAGACAACAAATAACAATATTGACAAGGATATGGAAAAAAAGGAACACTTAAGCAGCTATTAGTGGGAGTGTAAATTGGTGCAGCTACTGTGGAAAACAGTATGGAGATTCCTTAAAAAATTAAAAATAGAACTACCATATGATCCACTGATTTCCTTATTGGGTATTTACCCAAAGAAAATGAAAACATTCATTTGAAAAGATACATGCACCCATGTGTTTGTTGCAGTATCATTTACAATTGCCAAGATATGGAAGAAAACCAAGTGTCCATACATACATGAATGGATAAAGAAGATATGGTATATATGCCACATATATATAAAATGTATATTGAGATGTGTATATATATATATATAATGTATACATATAATGTATATTGAGAGATGTGGTATATATAATGTATATATGTATAATGTATATTATATATAATGTAATTATTATATATAATGTATATATAATATATTACATATGTATATACATATATACATATATGTGTGTATATATTACATATGAGATATATATAATGTGTATATATAATGAATATTGAGAAGATGTGGTATATATAATGTATATATATGTAAAATGTATATTATATATAATGTGTATATATGTGTATAATGTACATTTTATATATATATAATGTAATATTACTCATCCTTAAAAAGGAAAAAGATCTTGCTATTTGTGACAATATGGAAAGACCTAAAGAGTGTTATGTTAAGTGAAATAAGTCACACAGAAGAAAATAAATACCCTATGATTTTACTTGCATTTGAAATCTAAAAAACAAAACAAAAAGCAAAACAGAATTAGACCCATAAATAAAGAGAACAAACTGGTGCCCAAGGGGTAAGGGTTGGTGGGGGGGATGAGCAAAAAGGGTGAAAAAAAGTAGGCAATACAAGCTTCTGGTTATGGAATGAATAAGTCACAGGAATGAAAGGTACAGCAGAGGGAATATAGTATCAATGGTATTGTGACAGATGGCAGCTATGCTTGTGGTGTGTACAGTTGTTAAATCACTATGCTGTACACCTGAAACTGTCACTCTGTGTGTCAACTGTACTTGAATTTAAAAAAAAAAAGAGGCAAACAGAGACTATGAGCAGATCACATGCTTAGGAATAAAATGCCAATCAAAGGAGTACCCATGTAAGATGCGGTCACACTGTGAAAGCTTTTGAAGATCATTTGACCCAGATCTTGATGATATTGGATGCATAACAAGGCAATCTATGCAGAATGCCAAAGTAGGGTAGGGGATTGGGATAAAGGTCAGTGAGAACCAGGGTACTATAAGAGCTGTATGCTTAAATGCAGGGTCCTGTAAACTCCTCAGCCTGTCCACCCATCCCCTACTCCTTCTGTACATGGTCTAGTAATGGCTTACCCACATACCTCCCCTCTCCCCTGCTCCAAGCCCATAAATCTAGTGTGTTTGCAAGATCAAAAAATAAAAAATAAAAACAGCAGTTACTTGACTATCTGAGGCTGGGGTAAGAAATGCCTAAAGATACAAAATATATCCCTAATCTGCAAACTGTGAATAATGGATGGTGGTAACCAGATTAAAAGTAGGTTACCTTTGGAGATGGGACAGAGGATGCCAACGTTGGAGAGGATTTTGGCTTGCTCAGAGGACAAGGTGTACTGATCAGAAGGAATGGCGCTTGAGGAGGGCACGAGCCAGGCAAAAAGGTGTCATGTGTGAGACACTGACCACCTGAGAGATGACACAATCACATAGGAATATTTGTATAAAGACAAGAGTTTTCAGCGCTCACGTGATTGCTCTGCTTCACTGTGTTTTATCACTAACCCACACCAGAGCCACCTTCAGTACATCTGTGCTTTCATGTTTGACATTCAGGGCCAACTTCTCAATGTTTCATATATCCACCTGCTTTGGGGGGCATGAAATTTGGTAAACGGTTCTGTTTATCCCAACTGAGATTCCTTCTTGGAGACTGAAGAAGCTTTCTGAAAATCTGGAATGTGGTAATCCTGTTTCCAGATGTGATGGGTAAATACAAAACTTTTATTTTCTTAGTAGTCTTAGGAAAATAATGACAAAGATTGTATTTCTATGTAAAGTGCTTAGGATGGTACTTGGCATATATTAAGCACTAAATAGGTAATGAGCGTTACTAGTAATATTGATAATGTAAATATGATAAACTATCATATCAATGGAATGGTATTATTATGAATAATTGTTACTAATTTCTGTTGTGTCAAACACCTTGTTTTATACCACTCATTACGCTTTTTAAAAAATCTTGGTAAAATACACATAACAAAAAATTATTGACATGTGCATTTTAGAAGTGTACAGTTCAGTGGCGTTAAGTACAATGGCACTGCTGAGCCACCATCATTACTTTGCATTGCTGCTCTAGTTTTTTCTGTAAGCCCATGTTTTCCCAGTAGGTGGCATCTGGTTCAACTGCCAGAGTTCTGCAAGTCTTACACAGAGGTAGAGCCTTAATTATCAGGGCTAAACAAAGAATTGAATAGCTTGCCTGGCCTTTCTTCCGTGGATTTCACTGGCCTAATTATGTTTTCCTCAGGGTTAGAGACTATTTAACATTTGTTTATGTCTGGAGTCCACAGGGCTAGTATGGGATTCAGAAGTTATTGTAAATTATCCATAGACAAATTGGATAATTTTAAATGGAAGTAAGAAAAAATTTTATGAGTGTACAGTTCACTGGTTGCCAATGAAGGAAGCATGAGACAGGGAGATGTAAATCAGCTGTGCCAGACTAAACTAGGAAGAATGGTCACCATGCTGGGCGGTAGTAAGTGTTGTGAAGACTATACTTGTCTGCAGTGTGCCATAAGGGTCTTTACAAACTATTGGCTGGTGATGATAGTGTGGTTTGATATTGGCCAGGCATTAAAAAGAATCTTCTCAGGGCACCTGGGTGGCTCAGTTCACCTCTGCCTTCAGCTCAGACCATGATCTTAGGGTCCTGGGATCGAGCCTGGCATTGGGCTCCCTGCTCAGCAGAGAGTCTGTGTCTTCTGTTCCCTCTCCCTCTATGCTCTCCCTCTCTCTCTTTAATAAATAAATAAAAATTTAAAAATAAATAACTAAAAAGGCTCTTCTCTGCTTCAGCTCAAACCATGATCTTAGGGTCCTGGGATCGAGCCTGGCATTGGGCTCCCTGCTCAGCAGAGAGTCTGTGTCTTCTGTTCCCTCTCCCTCTATGCTCTCCCTCTCTCTCTTTAATAAATAAATAAAAATTTAAAAATAAATAAATAAAAAGGCTCTTCTCTGCTTCCTAGCAGCTAACCTCCTAAATCAAAGTCTCCTACTTCTTCGGAGGCAAAGTAATCGAGAGTACCATGCTCTCAGAAAAAAAAAAAAAAACCCTCAAATGACTAAACACATCATTTTATGTATATATGAATGGCTATATTTAGCTCTCATCTTGTTCCCCTAAAAGATTTAAGGTTGTTTATCAAAAAAACATAAACCACTACTAGATAACATATTAGAAGTAGGAGAGAAAGCAAAAACAGAGGTGGGAACATAAACGGGAAGCAAGAAAGAGAAGGACATGGAAATGTGAGCCCTGAACCTTCACACCTTGCTTTGAGTGGGCTTGGGTTTAGCAGGAAGTTTTAAAAGTAAAACCTTATCAGTTGTACCATAGAGGGTCACCCAAAAATGTTCAAAGGAAGCACTTTTTTGATACTGAAATTAAAACTAAATTTCTCCCAAAGGACCCCAGAAAAAGGCCATTATGTAAGGTGCAGAGCATCTCCCACAAGAGCGGATTTTATAGGGCTATTTCCTGCACATCCCTCAGGAATGGCTGATGCATTCCCACCAAAGCACAGCTCAGTAACACGTCAATGCTTTGTAGTCCAAGTGCATGGCTCTCTGATGATCCAGCTTAAGCCAAAGGTAGATTTCACAGTCTCTAAAGGAAAATGATTTGCCTTTAGATAACAGCTCATATCATAAACACTGTTTTCTCTAAGTCATGATTCTGATGGTCATTTGGTAGCAAAGAGCTCAAGATAGTACATTAACATTTTCCAGAACATTGCGTATGTCCTTGCACCAGATTCTATTATAAGCAAATGGTAGTAGAAGACGAATGTTTTGGAACAATTAATGGGAAAGAAAATGTAAATTGAGAAAAGTATTTCTATCCATCTAATTTTTGCCTGTAATGTTGGAATAGAGCACCATTCTGTTTTGGTAGTAAAATACCTTAATCCAGCTCACAGAAGAATACCAATGGTAAACATATCAACATTCAAACATTATGTGTATAGACATAATCTGACTCATATTTATAATTTATTTCATTAGTACAGATTAATCGTTTCTAATAATCACCTTTGTTGAAAATGAACACAACATTTTTGGCATCATTCAATTCCACCAAACAAATATTTGTTGTTAATCATTTACAGAAAATGAAGTTTTCGTTACTGCAGAGAAATGCCTGGCAGATGAACAGCCTTCAGAGAACTAACAGACTTACTTATAAATTTCTATTTGTTAAAACCTATTACTAATAGTAAACCTATTACTAATAGTAAAACCTATTACTCTATTTGAGTAACCATATATTAATATTTTTCTTAATAGTCATCTTAATGGTGTTACTGTGTGTTGTCATATTTATACATAGCATGATGAATTTGTTTCCTCCAGAATTTGGAATCTTCTGGACTACGGCCTAGACTGACATTTCAATGTCAATGAGCTCCCTAGACAAGATATTTGCTTTAAGAAGGTGCCATTTATCAAGATGAAAGCTTTGTAAATAAAACCGGTTTATATTTAACCACCTTCCCCCATTCTTCCCCGCCCCCACAGTCAGCTATTTCCCTAACACTTTACTCGCTGTACTTTCAATACTCACAAGATGCAAGTTTGTCCTGTTTTCATGCTAAGCTAACTTCTTTCAAAGTAACCGCTTTTATTACCTATTTTATGAAGACATCTCTTGTCATTCTGTGTGTAGCCCCCTTTAAAGTACTGGCCCACCTAAACGTAACTCCACATTTCATAAAACACCCCTTCTCACACCATGCTGCATTATCTTACAACCTAAATCTGTATGGACGTGGAGGGAGGTTAGGTTCGATTGCAAGCTTCGCTAGGGTATGGACTTGGAGCACCGGGCTTCCCACTGATTTCTTCATCCTTATCCCATCTGTTTGTTTTCTGTCTCAGACCTTTGATCAGTCCCAGTCTTTGGACTATTAAGGATCAGTTTGAAAACATTAATAGTTTGTTAATTTTTTTCTTTCTTCTTTTTTCATTTTCTCTTTCCTCTTTCTGGAGAAAATGACCTTTTTATAGTATCTCTTTCTCCTTTTCCTCTGTACTGAAGCTTGTATTCCATTAAAACTTCACCTCACAGTCTTGAGCAGGTTTCTCTTCAGTCATTTCACTGATTGATTATTTTGTAAGTGCCAGGCACCTTTATTAATATGGAAGGGAGCAAAGCAGACAAGATCCACCATCTGATGGCATTTATCCTCAAGTTGGAAAAGAAAGACAATAAACAATAAGAAAAGCATTCAGGATGCCAGACATTAGGTCCCAAAGCAAAAATAAACCAGAGGAGGGAACAAAGTGTTTGTGGAAGGAAGATGGTCAATATTAAAGAGGATGGTCAGGGAAGGCCCCAGAAAGGTAACATTTAAGTAAAGACCAGAAGGAGGTGAGGTGAGGAAGTAAGCAACACAGATATCTGGGAGAAAAAAACTGGCCAGCTGAAAGAACAGTGAGTGCAAACATCCTGCAATAAACTCAGGCTGCCCGGGGGTGATTCAGGAACAGCAAGGAGACCCAGGAGGCTGAAGCTGACTGAGTGAGGGGGGAGAAAGGGGAGAAGGTGAGATAGTGGAAGGTGGATGGCACAGTAAAGTTAGGTGGGAAGAGGTGGTGGTTTGGGGGGTCAGAGGTGGCAGAGGGGCTCTAGAAAGCCCTGTGGTTTTTCTCTGAATGAGAATGGGAAGTTTACCCAGAGTTTTGAATAGAAAATATATGGCCTGAGTTCTGCTTTAAATGAATCTTTCTGACGGCTGTACTATAGAGGAGCAAGGATAGTCACAAGAAGACTGCAATTTAGATGCATTTGCAGATGTCCCCGTAAGTGAGAAGTAGCAATAAAGGTGGGAAAAGTGGTGTGACTCTGGACTGATTTTAAGCCGACGGGGTTTGCTGATGGACTGGACAGTGTACCATATAACACCTGTACTCCCACAGATGATGGGTAAACATCCACCACAGTGAAACATTAGCAGTGCTTTTTAAAAGCCTAGCATTTGTCTAAATGATCCTTTCTTTGTGTTTTCTATCAATTGTTAACAGATCACTTCGCCTTCCACTCTACTTCACCAGCCAATTCCTGAGAACATGGCCTGAACCTCCTGCTCTTTCCTAATAAGTCCATGTGGGCAACATTAAATGCAGCCAGGCTGAAACTTCTTGTGGATCTTGTAGACTCTGAGCCCACTCACTCTTTTTTTTCCCTCCAGTTCTCTCAGACGCTATGTCCTCCCTGGTGGGCTCCCTCCTGGCTTCACTTCCTTCTCCAACACTTCTTGGAGGTGTGTGTCTTTCTGTCCTTCATCCTCGTGCCCCAGAAGTCCCCAGCCTTGGACTGGTCTAGCCCCCACAACTGTCAGTCCACAGCCAGTCTGAATGGCCTGGTGGAGCTTGCTTAACTGGGCAACCAGTCCACACCTCCACTCTAGTCTCCTCCCACATAAAGCTACGGTCAACTTTCTGTGTAACCTGAGAGAGACTGTCCCATTCCTGTTTACCTTTTTCTCAGCACACACCTAGCTTCCTACCACACAGGGGAAATAAACATTAGGAAATGCTTTCAAGGTCACTCTTACCTTTACTCAATGACTATTTCTTCTACATTTTCACCCACCTTACCTCCTCCCCTGAGGGGAAAGAAAACCCCTTCTTTCTTAGTCAAGGCCAAAGCTTGCATACCAGCAGCTCCCCTACCTCAGAGGTCTGTTCAAAATCCCCTGAGTCTCAGACTGGTAGTTATATGATTATCAATATTTGTCATAGCTTATTGAACTACACATTTTTAAATGGATGATTTTTTTGGATAAAAATCATATCTCAACAAAATTAAAATTAAAAAAAACAAACAAACCTGGATCTCTTCTGCCCTTTTCTCCTCTCCTCATAAAGATACTCTAGCCTCTGACAAAACAAACAAAAGCTAAATTCAAAATTGCAATCTGCATTTGCTGGCAGCACCAGCAAAGCATTTAAAGAACGCCAACTGTGTACCATGGTCTCCCCTAAGTACTTAGAAGCTGACTCACCATGGTGCTTAGCTAATAACGAGAGCTCTTCTTTTAGATCAGTTTTGTGTCTGTGCAAAACACTTAATATATCTAACCATATTTAATCCTCTCAACTATCTTAAGAAGCAGATATTATGATCTCCACTTTACATAAGAAAACTGAACCTTAGAAGGGGTTGGTAGATGGTTCAAGTTCACCTGGGGGATGGAGTGGGGATTGGACCCCAAACCTGGATCTGTCCAACTTACCTCAGCACTAAGCCTTTCACGTATTAAACTTCGTGATCAGTTTTTAGGTTGGCTAGGAGCAGAATGGTGATATCTGAACAGTTGGTTGCTCACAAGTTTCATGCATTTCTCTATCTTGTGTGAGCTCCCTGTGATTATTGCTAGGGGTACATCTAACTGCTACCCATTAAATTATCCTTGCCAGAATAAGCAATTGATACCCAGATTTTGGGGGGAACCATCAGACACCGGATCCTGAACCTATGGGTCCTTTTTTATATTTCAAAGCAGGAGGAGCATCTACCCTGGAACATGGGTGGAGAGAAGGTGAGATTAAAAATAAATTTGTATGAGTCATAGGCAAAAGTATGAATGAGTTGCTCTCCTTAAAGGCTCTTCATTCTCTAATATAGAGATCAGCCTTTTCTCACTCTGTGGTTCTTTCTTTTTCTTTTTAAGATTTTATTTATTTATTGGAGAGAGAGAGTGTGTGTGCATACAAGAGAAAGCATTAAGAGGATGAGGGGCAGGGCAGAGAGCCAGATGCCCAGACTGGGATGGGGGAGTGGGTGCTCAATCCCAGGACTCCAGGTTCATGACCTGAGCTAAAGGCAGATGCTTAATAGACTGAGCCACCCAAGTGCCCCTCACTCTATGGTTCTTAATGAGCTCTAAAGTTGGTTTCATCTGAAGATCTTTACATCAAAATAGAACGGAGTTGCATTGTCTGGGGTCAGAGTATATGGATTTTCAGATGCTTCTGGGTGTTCAATGCTAGCACCTTTACAGACTGGAGAAGCTCAAGTTTCTTCATATTTACTTTCGAGCAATAAAAGTGCCAGACTCCCACTTATTTTCTCCCTGTGGTGCTCCAGAGTTCTGCTGGGTATCCCCCTAAAAGTAGCGGCCCACAGCTTTGGCACATCCATGGTGACAATGGTGCCCTCCCCTCCCTAGAAGTATCACTACTTTTTAGTGCTGGACTTTGAGGCTATGTCTGACAAGCCACAGATGATCCTCAGGAAATCACCAAGTTCACCATACTGAAGCTCAGAAACTCCTTTTCCCTCACCAAAGGGGAAAAGGGAGAGTGGCACAGCTCTATGGCCAGGGGGTTCCCCAGCCTTCCCTGTGGGCTTATGCCCTGGGTAAGAGCTTGGCCACTTGAAGCAGACACTGTGCTCTCCACTACACCCTCAGCCCAGTATCAGCCTCTCCCATTGTGAGCCTAGGCTAGGGGGACCCAGGCAAGCACGTACCACCTCCTCCCTGGTATGCAGGCTTCTGCTGGGGCCACCAAATACCCTGTGTCCCCCTACCATCTATAATGTGTGGTGCCCCCAGGGCTCCTGGACAGATCACACCCCACTTTATGTCTACTGTCATCTCCACTATGAATGTACCACTGGGTAAAGTCAGGGAAACAAGAAAAAAGTGGAATAACAGGGCTATGAGCATAGAATACTTCATTACAGCTAAGTGTGATGTCATAATACTTGTAAAAAAGCAGTGAAAAAGATTAATGAAGTTTGGAAGTGTAATTTATGAGGTGTGGGAAATGTGTCTACCAATAAACATTTATTGTACCACACTCATGCTCAAAATGCCAGAATAGACAGAGGGAATACAAAAGTGAAGACCATACTCTGTTTCTGATCACAAAAACCCCACAGTTAGTGGGAGAGAGGTATGTGTACAACCCTCAGAAATCATTTACCAGGCAGGATGCTACAAGAACTTAGCACAAATAAATGTGACTTGAGGAGTCACATCTCCCAATATTTGAATATCTCACCAAAAACTGAAAATATCCTCTCTGTTAGGATGAATTCCAGCCAAGAGCCCTCACCCTCAGAACCAGGAGAAGAGAAAAGTCGAACATTTTATGGGAGTTTGGATTATGAAAGCCTAGAGAGGAGGGCCTAGATTAGTATTCAGATTAAGAGCTGAGAAGAGCATGTCCTTCATAATCTCTTCTATGTGGGTGGACTTCACATCAAATGTTTTGAACCTTCAATTTTGGAGAGTGTTTTAAAATACCTCACTGAATCACATGAAGAACACATAACTAAATGAGAGGAGAGGAAATGAGTAATGTGATTATGTATTCGCATGTGTTTATACATTGTTGAGAAGAAGGGGAGAGAGACACATCAGAAACATTTTAATAGAGCCTGACTCTGTGGCTGTAAGAATCCAGAAAGTGCTTGATCTATTCCTTGTGTCAATTATGTTGCCACAAATGAATATAAGATGACACGAATCAACATGCACTATTTCAGTTCATTCAGGATTTCTTAATTTATGACTCATTCGCCTGTGACTGCAAATGCTGTTTTTGGAAATTGCCATAAACTGTTACACATGTTTATAAAACAGGACTTCAAACATTTTTCTAAAAAGTAATATGAATTCTTTAAAAAAGATAAAGTATAGACAAAAAGTATAGACGGTCCCCAATTTAAGATAGTTGGGGTTAGGACTTTTTTACTTTATGATGGCACAAAAGCCACACACATTCAATAGAAACTGTACCTTGGAATTTGAATTTGGATCTTCTCCCCAGCTAGCCATATGTGGGATGATCCTTTTTCATGATGCAGGCAGAAGAAGTGAGACACAGCTCCCAGTCAGCCCTGTGATCATGAGAATAAAGAATCGACACGCAACCATTCCATACACAAATGACCATTCTGTTCCTCACTTTCAGTACAGTATTCAATAAATTACATGAGATATTCAACATTTTATTATCAAACAGGCTTTGTGTTAGATGATTTTGCCCAACTGTAAGCTAATATAAGTGTTCCAAGCATGCTTAACAAGCTAGGCTAAGCTATGATGTCTGATAGGTTAGGTGTATTGAATATTTTCAACGTACGATGGGTTTATAACCCACGGGATATAACCATGTCTTATGTAAGCTAAGATCTGTATCTTAGAAAATAAATTATTTTGTCATTTGGCTTGTCTGAATAATCTAGTGTGTTCTGGCCTCAGATGGAATTCATTCCATGTGTCATGAGGAGGCTCAATAGCTGAGTCACAGACAGGATTTCAAGGGCTGCAACTTCCCAAGTGACTGTGCACTCCCAGTACACCACTGGCAAACTCCAGAAACTCCCAGGACCTTCCCAAGGGTACACCTTGAACCCTGGACTATGTGAATTCTAGTTCTAGTGTGGCAGCTCAGAGGAGAACTGATGAAGGCGGTAGTGGTGGGAGAGATAAGACTTCTGAACAGCATCTTGAGAAATTGGTGATCAACTTGTAGCTAAACATAGTAAGTATACAGGTGAATAGTAGAGAATGAGACTAGAGGGGTTAGCCAAAGTCAGAAATAACAAGTTCCAGCTTTATTCAGGAAGTACCCAAAATTCTTAAACAACCAGAAGTAAGGACAAGGGTAATATTCCATGTTAGAAAGATTATTCAGACTGTGGTGGAGGAAAAGACAAGAGGCAAACAAAACAACAAAACAACAACAACCGTACAATCAAATAAATGCAAGTCAGATAATGAAGGTAATGATTCACTGACTATCTGAATTATGGTTAGCAGTAGGTTTGTTTTCATAGGGGGTGCCACCTTGTCACGCACAATGGAATGTTTTAAGATTGGTGAGTGATGGTGGTGTTCCAATTTAGATGTCAGAGAATGGCAGCAGGCTGGCAGAGGCAGCAGGGAGGAATGCTTCTACAAAGTATATACTGAGCAAACCCTGAGGCACTTTCCCAAAGGGCTCTGTTGGTGTGGCAATGCCTTGCCTGTCTGGTACCACATTCCCAGCCCACACAGGCTGAGCAGGTCCTTCTGGTGGGCTGCTCCATGACTTGGTTTAGCTGTGGGGTGATGCCTTGATGACTACATACAAAATTCTGGACCAAGTATTTAAGAAAGAGGGAGGAGCGTTACTGGTGAATTGAGTTGGCCTTTTACTGGATAGCACAGCACAGTCATTTAGTCCATGATTATTGTCAGGACACAGTTTGCTTCTGTGTGTGGCAGAGGTCACCAGTTTGGGGGCATTTCAGGGGTACAGGCTAGTGTAGGACTTGCATGACTGATTCACCACCAATTCATCATATGAGCCCCCGAAAGTTGGGGACTGCCTTGTCATTGTTTCTCTATGGCACCAAGTACAATGCCTTAGACAGCAGGCTCTCAGTAAACTCTTATTGAGGGAACAAATGTGACTGATGGACTGAGATTTCCTGTCCCTCAGTCTCCATCCATAAACTAAGAAAAATATCCTTTTGTACCCATCTATTTGTATCTATCATACTTCTGAGAATGAAGTAAAAATATAAGTTCTAGTAAATATATTTGAAAGGCATTTCAATACTCTGCTTTCCAGGATAACTAGTTTGTGGTACATTATACTGAAAAGTAAAGAGAAAATGTAATAACTAGAAGAAAGCATAAAAGGCTGCATAGTATGGAGGATTAGTATTGGACTCTGAGTCTGTACCACAAAAGAATATTTTGAGTCTGCTTCTAACTCTCTTGGTGATCTTGGTAAGATGATTTACCTTTTTGGCCTCAGCTTCAATATTATTTTCAAAATTAATAGTGTATGATTATAATTATGTTTTACTGAATTCCATCATTATTTTTACTGTAGAACAGAGCTTAAACTGGGCCAACAGGCATGTTTCCAATTTCATCATATCATGCCACATGTCCCTTAAAGTCTCTGTAACTTAGAGTCTTCTTCTGTAAAATGATGCAATAGACAAGCTGATCTTAATACTTACCTTTGCTCTAAAATCCTGTATGCCACACAATGGGTAAGAATCACTGCAACTTTCCTAACTGTACTATACTATACCATAAGTTAAAAATGTTGGACTCCTTCATGCTCTAGAGATCACTGCTTGCTAGTGCAACTGTCCTTGAGATTTGTAATGGGCCATTTAAGGAATTAGAATCAGTGATCTCTACAGGGCCATTCATTCACCAGGATTCATTAAGTTCCTTCTACTTGCTAGGTACTGTACCAGAAAAACCAGAGATTCAGACAAGATCTCTGTTCTCAGTAAGATAGATCAAGTAAATAAATACGATCATTTTATCATTCACTTTATATTACTTCTGTTTTATTTATATTAGTATGTTTTCATTCTTTTTCTTAAAAAGATTTTATTTATTTATTCATGAGACACACACACACACACACACACACACACAGAGAGAGAGAGAGAGGCAGAGAGACAGACAGAATAGAAGCAGGCTCCATGCAGGAAGCCTGATGTGGGACTCGATCCCGGGACTCCAGGATCACACCCTGGGCTGAAGGCAGGCGTCAAACCGGTGAGCCACCCAGGGATCCCCATGTTTTCTTTCTTTTTTTTTTTTTTTTAACTTTTATTTATTTATGATAGTCTCAGAGAGAGAGAGAGAGAGAGGCAGAGACACAGGCAGAGGGAGAAGCAGGCTCCATGCACCGGAAGCCCGATGTGGAATTTGATCCCGGGTCTCCAGGATCGCGCCCTGGGCCAAAGGCAGGCGCTAAACCGCTGCGCCACCCAGGGTTCCCGATCCCCATGTCTTCATTCTTAAAGGGTTTCATAGTCTTCTGGAGTATACATGTAGTCTCCTAGATTGTTTTTGGAATATTATTATTACTCAAAATTAAGTCATTTCTAAATCTAGAATTTGTTTTTATATACGGCATAATATTTTTCCAAATTTAATCTCCTTCACATGGATCAACAGTTTTGCCAGTAACATTTATTAAATCATCCATCTTTTTTTCATTTACTTGAACAAAATAGTTGTCATTTACTAAATGTTCATATAGTAAGCCCTATTTCTGGATTCTCTGGTCTGTTTCACTTACACAGTGGATTATTCCAAAAACATTACCCAATTTTTTTTTTATTTCAACACCTTTAAAGTATGTTCTGATATCTGGTGACATAAGTATACCCTTGCTAGCCTTTCTTCGCAAAATTTTATTGGCCATTTTATACATTTAATATTCTATATAAACTTTAAGATAATTTTGGAGCCTTAATTGGATAGTATTTGGATTCCAGCTGGAACTGCATTAAAGTTATAAATTAACTTTGGGGAAAGGAACATTTTTATGATGTTTTCCTATGTAAGGACATAGTATGTCAGACCACTTGTTCGAACTTTGCTTTATGTTCTTCAATAAGATTTGACTATTTGGCAAAAGATACTTACTGTAAACAAGTCAATGAAAAGTATATTTTAAAAAATAATTTCAATAAAGGGGACAAATAAAGGGTTTATAAAGTATAAAAGCCTCTTACTAGTTGGTAAGAGGGATGGATACACAACCAAAAGAAAAATAAGTAAACTCTAAGAATAGGTAATATACAGAAAAGTAAACCCAAACAGCTTACAAACGTATGGAAAGGTGTTCAAACTCACCCATAAGGACTCTCAAACTGAAGATAACAGGAGGTATCTCTTTATACCAGGATTTCTCAACCTTGGCACTATTGGCATTTTAGGCTGGGTAACTCTTTGTCGTGGGGGCTGCCTTAAGTATGATAGGATATTTAGCAGAATCCCTGGCTCTGCCCAAGAGAAACTAGTAGCTCCTACTCCCAACCACGACTAATAATTATAACAATCAAAAATATCTCCAGACTTTGCCAAATGTCTCCTGGAGGGGACAAAATCATCACAAGTTGAGAACCACTGATTTTCCACCTATAGGACTAGTAAAAAAATTTTAAAAACCTTGATTACACTAATTGTTGGCAAGGATGCAATGCAAAACAAATACTCTGATGTTGGTTTTTAGAAAACAACTGAACAATGCCTATTAAAATAAAAAATGCATATATTCTTTGACCCAGCTGTCCCACTTCTGGAAATAAATTTCATAAAAATGAAGCAAACAATACACAGATATATATTGTATAAGGATGTTAACTGCAGCATTGTGGGCAGTGAACAAAACCCTAGAACCAGAGTTAATGGCCATAAATCAATTAAAGTTCACCCACACAATGGTGGGACATTGGAAAGAATTAGAGCTCAACCTTACCACAATGGAGCATTTTCTACAAATTATTCCTGAGGAAAATAAGATTCAAAAGTACATAATATAATTCTTTTTTGAAAAACACACATCCCCACATGCTTTTATATATTAATAGAGAAAAAAACAAGTTTCCTTTAATAGTTTATTTACACTTACAGAAGAGGCAAAAATATCTGCATGTCACCTCTCTGACAAGGTTCTAATACCCAGATTATATTAAGAATTCTTACAACTCAACAACAAAACGACAAACAATCCACTCCAAATTGGGCAAATGATTTGAAAGGATATTTCTCCACAAAAGATACACTAATGGCTAACAAATACATGAAAAGGTACTCAACAGCATTAGTCATTAGGGAAATGCAAATGAAAACCACAATGGGATACCACTTCACACCCCTTGGGATAGATAAGAAAGAAAGAAAGAAAGAAAGAAAGAAAGAAAGAAAGAAAGAAAGAAAGAAAGAAAACAACTTGTTGGCAAGGATGTGGAGGCTCTAGAGCCCTCACACATTGCTGGCAGGAATGGTAACTGGTGCCAGCACTGTGGGCGACAGTTACACAGCAACTCGTGTAGTTAAACAGAATTATAAAATGATCTGGCAATTCCACCCCTATGTACCCCAAATAATTAAAAACAGGTATTCAAACAAACACTTCACAATAGCCAAAAAGTGGAACCAACCTAAAATGTTCATCGCTTGAAGAATGGATAAACAAAATGTGTTAGACACATAAAATGGGATATGTTTCAGCCATGAAAAGAAATGAAGTACTGATGCATGCTACAATGTTGATAAACCTTACAATTATGCTAAATGAAAGAAACCAGATACAAAAGATCACATATTGTATGATTTCGTTTTGTATGAAATATCCAGAATAGACAAGTCCACAGAAACAGAAACCACATTAGTCTTTGCCAGGGGTGGGGGAGTTGGGGGGAATGGAAGAAGAGGGAGCAATTGCTTAACAGCTACAAGTTTCCTTTCTGAAGTGGTGAAATGTCTTAGAACCAGGGTGCTGGTTACACAATAATGTGAATGTGCTAATGCCACTGAGCTGTAGTGCAAATACTGTTGGATGATCTTATATTATGTGACTATTACCCTAATTTAAAAATACATACTCTATAGGCCTTTGTATTCCTTTCCTATTGCTGCATAACAAATTACTACAGACTTAGCAGCTTAAAAAATTACAATTTAAAATTATTTTTTAAAAGATTTTATTTATTTATTCATGAGACAGAGGGAGGAAGAGAGAGAGAGAGAGAGAGAGAGAGAGAGAGAGAGAGAGAGAGAGAGAATGGCAGAGACACAGGCAGAGTGAGAAGCAGGCTCCATGCAGGGAGCCCAACATGGGACTCATCCCAGGTCTCCAGGATCAGGCCCTGGGCTGCAGGCGGCACTAAACCGCTGAGCCACCTGGGCTGCCCTAAAATTATATATTTATTATTCTTAAGTTACAACAATTTAGCTCATGGTTGAAGTCCAGGTGAGCTTGGGTATGTTCCCTATTTGGAGTTTCACAGGCGGAAATTAAGGTGCTGGACAGGCTGGAGGCTCTGAAGAAGAATCTACTTCCAAGCTCTTTTAGGTTGTTAGCAGGATTCAGTTACTTGTGATTGAAGGACTAAAATTCCCACTTCTTGCTGGCTGTCAACCGAGAGTCCGTCTTAACTGCTAGAAGCCCACATCCTGGGCACATCCAGGAGCTTGGGTATTTTCAAATCTTTCTCACTCTTCAAACAACTCTGATTTTCTCTTCTTCTACCAGAAAAAGAAAATCCTCTGCTTTTAAAGGGCTCTTCATGATTAGATTGGGTCCACCTGGATAATCTCATGTTGCCTTATAAGGCAACATAATGTACCACAGGTGCATTATCTCATCAAGTTCACAGGCACCCCACACTCAAAGGGGTGGAGATTATACAAGGGCAAGGATCACTGGGGATCCTAGCATAACCCCTTAGAGAAAAATACTAAAAACATTTTCTGCCCAATTCAAGAACAATTGTTATTTGTTAATGCCCAACATTGCAAAGAGGATTTGAGGTGCCTAAGTGATTTATACCAAGGAAAATTTTCAGAACCAGTGATTTACAGATTAACACAGTTCAGGTCTCTAAGCCTCAGGGAAAGGACAGAAAGCTGTTCTTTAACAGGGAGACTTCTCTTTCTGAGCCCTTTCCTGCATTTCTTTTCCCTTCTCTTCTGCAAAAGCACTGAATGTACAAAGCAATTGCCAAGAGGACCACCAGTGTTCTCTCTAGAGTCATGATAAGAGAGAAGTTCTATGGAGGGACGTGTATTATGTAGATTAGATGTTCTCACTTTTCAGTCTCAAGATTCCTGTTATCAGGATCCTAAAGACTTTTTTTGTTTGTTTTTGTGGCTTATTCCTATTGATCGTTACCATCTCAGAAATTAAATCTAGAAAGTTGATTAAACACGAAAACATACAAGCGCATATTTTTAGTCTTTAGAGTGATGTTATCACATATCAGATAGCCTCTCCAGTGGAAAAGGAAATAAAGGCTTATTATTAAATAAAGGAAACAAAGTCTTAGTATTATTATGAAAATAGTTTGACTTCCTGGAACTCTGCAAAGGTCCCAACGACCCCTAGGGTTTTCTAGATCACTCTTGGAGGCCCAGTGGTAGATGTAAATACCACCAACTGCGCTTCTTTAGATTAACCAGCTCATATTTTGGTGCATTCCCTTGTGCAGACCTAAAAACCAGTCTTTCCCTTTACTAGCAGGGTGTTTCATCCTGGGGACTCATTTTTGTGGCCGGTGCATCTGCTCGCAAAAAAAAAAAAAAGTTATTTGCTATCACAGGAAAAAACAGCTGTATGTGTGGCAACATGTATTAAAGCAAAATAGAAAGCTCAAATATGTGTTCTGTGAGCTCCTGGCAGCATCTGTCACTTTGCAAACACTACACAGGGGAAAATTGCTTAAAATGGTGCAGCTCGGTCTGCAGTGGAAGAAGGACCGCGATCGAGTCAGGCTGCGTCAGGCAGAAAGAGGCTTATTAGAGAGACGAGAGAAAGCACTTGGGTATTCTTGTCATGCTTTGCCCTTGAAGACTATGCCAAGATCTCTTTTCCCTCTTTTTTTTTTTTTTAAATAAAGAGATCGATATTTCTTAATTGCTTTAGTGACTCAGGATTCACCACTTTCCTTGTAAACCCAGGCAATAGCTACTATGTCTGCTTTCTTGAGACCTCCTGCTTGCAAAAAGTAACGAGATAAAGCTGAAGCCCTTTCACCAGGGCCTCCATTACGGGCCCTTCTGTTGAGTGAGGAGGGAGCTCGTTCCTTCTCCAAATGCTGTCTCCGCTTCCTCGCGCTCGTCCCTGGGTAGAGCCCCGGGTGCTTAGATGCCAGGCTTCTAGCGTCCTTGCGCGGGCGGAGGCGGGCGGCCGAGAACCAGGGAGCGGCGGGAGCAGAGGCTGGCCGACTCCCCCACGCAAGGTGAAATCTTGGCCGGGCCTCGGCAGCCCAGCCCCTCCGTGAGCAGAGTCCGAATAACCGCCCAGAGGGACGGTGACTAGGAGCGGGAGAGAGCGAGCGCGGGGATCAGCGCGACCGTCTCCGCGGGCCGAGGCCCCCGAGGGGCAGACCCCCGCGCCCCCGGACCCCCGGGCCCCCGGGCCCCCGGGCCGCCGGCCTCGCCCGTCCTCACGCCCGGGCCCCGCAGGTCGGCGCACGTCAGCGGTCTCGCGCTCAGCCCGCGCCCATTCGCATCTTCTAAGGCGGCGACCAATGGGAGAGAAGCCAAACTCCGGGCGTCCTCTGTGATTGGCTGTGCGTCCGGGGGCGGCGGCGGGGGCGGCCCCGGGGGCGGGTCCCGCGCGCCGGCTCCGGCGGTAACGTGCTCGGCGGCCGCCGCAGGGGAAGCCTGGAGGACTGCGCTGGAGGCGGCCGCTCGCCCCGCGCGACCTGGCTCCGCCGCGAAGGGCGCCGCTGGCGGCCCCGGGTCTCCGCGCCAGGGCAGCGCTCGAGCCTCACCGCGTCGGGCGGAGGGGGCGAGGGGCCGGGCCGGGTCCCCGCCCTCCATCCCGCGAATGGATGTGCCCGGCCCGGTGTCCCGGCGGGCGGCGGCGGCGGCGGCCACGATGCTCCTGCGCACGGCCCGCGTGCCCCGCGAGTGCTGGTTCTTGCCCACCGCGCTGCTGTGCGCCTACGGCTTCTTCGCCAGCCTGCGGCCGTCCGAGCCCTTCCTGACGCCCTACCTGCTGGGGCCGGACAAGAACCTGACGGAGCGGCAGGTTGGCGCGGCGGCGGGCGCTGGGGAGGCGGGCAGGCGGGCGGGGAGAGAAGGGCGCGGAGAAGGGCGCCCGCGCCGCCGCGGGCTCTTAGCCTTCACCGGTCGGAAGTCGGCTCGGGGCTGGCGGTGCGCTCCCCGTGCAGGTCTTCGGGCGCCCCTTCGGCGTACGGGGCGCGTCTTCCAGGAAGGGCTGGGAAGGCCAGTCGGGAGCCCCCGCTCCCGCGCGCTGCGGGCGGCGTGCGGCGTGCGGCGCTGCCCGGCTCGCTGGAGGTTAGCCCAGCGCGCGCCGACTCGCCCTGCAGTTCCCGCCGGGGGCCGGCAGGGGGCGCCGCGGGGTGCGTGGATTAAAAAGAGCCGAACTGCGAGCTGTGCTTTGGGCAGCGGGAAAGGGTCAGTACGTGTTTGTTGATTGAAATAGGGAACCAGGTGCGAAGTAACCCCTGCTTCTTTGAAAGACTCTGCCTCCCTCTTCCTTCCCATACTTTGCTTTGTTCACCTTTGACGGGATGAGTGTGCTTAAACGAGGACAGAACAGAACAACAAACAAAAATCCATCATCGGAATTCGTTTTGGTTTTTAATTAGGTGAGGCTTTGTTCAAGGACATGCTGTCCCCTCTCATGCCCTGCCTCCCGGGGTAAAAGCAGATACGGCGACGGCATCATATAATTGGCACTTGATTATAATTTTTCTTGCATGGTGAATTGTGGGTTCACAGATGTTAGTTTTGGTTCTCAGCTGAGGAGGCTCCTTAGCCTCTTTTCACAGGCCTGAAAGCTCACGTCTGGTATTCCTTTCTAGAACGCTATACAAAGGGTGAAAGCTGAGTGGGCATTTAGCTGTTTTTTTTCCTCTTCCTGCTTTTTCTCCCTTCCCTTCCCTCCCATTTACACTCTACTTTTCTTCCTGTGGTTAGTAATCACCTCTCAGTATCCCTGCATAACAGGTCAGAGCAGGATATACTTAACTCACAGTCTAGTTTGTTTTGCCCTCCACTTTCAAGGACACTTAGCAGGGAATTGAAAGTCAGTGCTGAATCCTAGATTGAGGGTTTCGTTTGAATTTCTTATGTTGTCTTACTTCCAGCCACTATCATTAACTTTTATCCAACTTAAGATCTTTTATTTCTCTTTTTTCTTTTTAAATTTATTCATGAGAGACACAGAGAGAGGGGCAGAGACGTAGGCAGAAGGAGAAACGGGCTTCCTGCAGGGAGCCCAATGCAGGACCGGATCCCAGGACCCCAGGATCACGCCCTGAGCCGAAGGCCGAAGCTCAACCACTGAGCCACCCAGGCGTCCCTATTTCTCAGTCTTAAGGACCACCCTGCAAAGGACTCTAACAGTTATTCATTACCTGTTTGAATTTTAACATTGGTTACATTTTAACATTGTGAACAGAATGATTTGACAAGAAAAAAAATTGCTGCAGTAAATAGAGAGCGATTCTGGAGACAATTACTGACCCTGAGGTATAGCCACTGAAGCAGAAATGATACTTCTTTAGCAGCTTACAATGAAAGTTTCATGTGAACTGCCACGTGATCTGCACAGTGTGTGTACCTTGCCTGACACAGGGGCACAAGGAGAGAAACATGTTCCCAGCGTTGATATTTGAAAGCTGATCTGTTTTGTCAATTGCCCCGGGCAGAGGAGTTGTTATGTCATGTGTCATCCTGTGCCCTGTCTAATCAGAGCTTTCTAGGCTGAGTGAAATATATTCAGTGGCATTGGAGTAAAACAAGGGTGCCAGGCCCAGTAAATATTTGTGGATTATGTAACAAACATAGCACAATTTCTGTTATTGCACATTGGAGGAGGATGAGGGCAGAGTTTGAAGAGAAATCTAGTGGTCTAGAAAGGATGTCATTTTTCTGTGAGGACCTTGGACCTTAGCTGATACTGTTGATCATGCACAGAATGGCTCTGTTCAGCCTCTCCAGAACCCTGGTTTTTTAAAATATCTAATAACGGAAATAAATAGAACAACTTGTTCTCCTTCCTGACCTCATGCTTGCTTTTGCCAGTAGACAGTTAGTAAGAAATATTATATGATTTTTAGGCAAAGCGAATGTCAGTTCATGGTTAGTGATGTTGTATTGAAATTTGTATTTACTTGTAAGACTTTAGAAGGGCCAACTTAGGTCATCTTAAATGGAACTATTGTTGGAAAAGGACAGAATTTATCTTTACAGTATCAAAGGATTTTTTTCTTAGATTTCAGGAAAAATGTTAATCTGTTTCAGGTACACCACTTCCTAAGTTTTTTTTTTTTTTTAAATACAAGTGGGTGAGGAGTGGGGCAGAGGGAGAAGAGTGGGGGACTCCCCACCAAGCCATAAGCCCCATGTAGGGCTGTATCCACAGCCCAACACACACTTTCTAACTTTTAAACAGGTTAAAAATGGACTGTGTTCTAATAGTTGAAAGCCAAACTTTTAATAAAATAGAGCTCTATATCTCCAACACTTTTTTATTCTTTCATCCTTTTCGCATGTGATTTGACAGAAATTCACTACCTTTCTTTGATTTAAAAAAAAAAAACTTTCTACTTATTCTGATATTCGGAGTTCTACAGAATTTGGCTCTTACCTCCTTAACAGCCTTATTTCCTGCTATATATTTCCTCTCCTTGCCTTCTTCCATGTGCCCATGCTCTATCACATCGATCTTCTACTCATAAATCCAGCATACCCACAGTCTCTCATCTCCCAGTCTGTACTCAAAGTTGTAATCTCTGCCTGGAATAAGCTTCCCATACCTATCAGTTGATATCTGTTAGCCTCTTTCTCTTCCTTCAAAGCCACCTCAAAGAAGTAACCTCCTATTTACTATCTCCCCCCTTACCAATAGAGTATGAATATATATTACTCATTAGGTTCAGAACTCCTGAAGAACTGAGGCCTTATTTTATTTTTTTGTAATCCACACAGCTTCAAGTGTTTCACAAATAAGAGCTTATTAACTAGTTGTTTAATTGAAACTGAACTCTAAAGTCTAAATCCGAATTAGAGCTTAAAAGGAACATCTGTTTTTCTCTTGGCTTTCTGTGTCTCAGAAGAAAGCACAAACAAGCTCTGATCCAAAGAGTGGTGAAAAGGATCTTCTGATAAAATCTGCTCCCTTTGTTCACGTGGCAGATTTTACCTAAGATAAGAAGGTATTGTCCAGGGTATGTACAGTAAGAGTCTGTAATATGTACATTTTTTGCATGTGGGGAGTTTCCTTTCAGGATTAAAAGTATCTATGGAAGAAGCTTTTTTTGGTGTAACAGTTTGTCCATGCATTGAAAGAGAAAGGATCTTCTCTTAGAGACCCAGTGGCTAAAATCTGGAGATTGTGTGGTCTTTATCTCTTCATGAATGCCCTATAAAAGTACCTTAATACAAGTTGAAAAAGCTGCTGCAGATATTAGAAGTAGCCCTGGAACATACCAGATGATCAGTAACAGTTTTCTGATGGAAGAAATGAGGCATTTTAGTGTTGTGGATTCAGACTATCAAGATTCTGATCTTCCGTCTGCCAAAGCTAGCTTTGATAACTTTGGATAATTTATTTAACCTTTCTGTAAAGCCAAGTATCCTCAGTTGTAAAATAGAGGTAATAAAAGCTTTTACTTCTTAGGATTGTTGTTTGGATTAAATAAAGTAGGTAAGGCAGTTAGCATAGTGTGTGGCTCAGTAGACGTTTGCTGTTACAATGCTGATAACACTGTGAGAGGGACATTCATTTGGGTTGATCTCTTTCACAGGAGAAAAGTCAGGTTTTTTATTTAGAATGATTTAAAGAGAACCCATCTCTTCTCCCACCCTACCCCCACTTGCCTTTAATTCTTTCCTACTTGACTTTGCAGGTCTGGCCATGTTACTTTTTCTCATCTTCATTATCTTGTGGCTTTGTATTAGGAGCAGAATTAGTCTCATAAATATAAGCACTTAAGTTGATAATTAAAAGGATGAGATTTATATAATGAAAACCCAGCAGTTAATCACTTTGGAACAATTGTTACTGAAAGGTATGGAACATACATAGGTATAGACAATTTTACTGGAGCAAAGAAGTCAAAGCCCTGAAGGGTGTGGTGAAGTGAGGAAGAGGGTTTTTAAAGGAAAGGCATGATGGCTAATGGGTTGTGGTGTCGTGCTAGGAAAAACATGTTGGGGAAAATGTGAAGGTGGAGTCAGAAGAGGCAGTTTAACACTTAAGAAAACTATAGGAGATTACTGGTAAAACTAGAGGCAAAAAAAGAATGGGGGGGGGTTGTTAATGGGATACCACTGTGAAGAGTCTGTAGGGATGCTTTCATCCTTCACCACTTTTAACTCCAAGTTACCCTGTCCCCTTTGGTTTTCTGCTGAGGTATCTTGGGGCTGTGCAGGCACCAGCCAAGGGCATTTTGTTTCTTAGTTGCTAAAATGTACACACTTTTGAATAACAGTCATTTCTACAGTTCACAATTATTCTTTTCATACCCATCTTCAGGTGTAAGAAATTTCCTAATCTAGAAGTTGCTAAATGATACAAATACAAACTAGGCTAAAATTCATGAAGGTGAGACTATTAGACAAATTACTTTTGATATCTGACCAGTCAAAAATAGAAATCAGGACAGGAATATATTTCCGATTATGTCTGTCTTTTGTAATTGTTCTGTACCCGCAAAATATTTTTTACAGTAACTGTTTACTTTATTATTCCTCTAAACCCTGAAAACAGCCCATTTTACATTTGGGTGAACTGAAGCATATGTGAGAGTTAAAAAGAAGGTTGCCCTTGGCCTTAGATAGTCAGATTGCTCCATGGCGAAGTATTTAGCCTGTTACCAAGGTGGCCTTTCAGAAAGCACTTAAAAATCAGGGCCATTGATCCAGACTTTGAAATGGTCATTTTAAAAAAAAACAACTTATATTCATCCCAGGACCTTGCTAGACACTGGGGTAGGTGTAAAAGAGGGAAGGTCGCTTACAGTGATTGATATTGGAAGACTGGGGATGGCAGTTCTGTTGATTTATTTCATTCATATTGTTCCAAAGGGCCTGTTTCAGCTTCAGTCCTTAAGTCTTGACATCTAAATAGAGTGAATGACTGATTTGCATGTATTTTCTCATTTAATCCTTGCAATAAGCAATCCTGTGGTGTAGGGTTTATGCTTCTTTTACTGTTAATGGAGATAAAGGCTAATGGGAACTAAAAAAAAAAACTTGCCTATAGTCACACAATGAATGATGGGTTGAAATTCCAGCTGTGTCTGTATGGCAGAGAGCTTATTTCTACTTATTCCAATTTTAATAATCCATTAAAGAGAAAGCAAAAACTTCCATCCTTTACATTATTACAGACAAGCAAAAAGGACATCAAAGTTGGCCTATAATCCTATCATCTACAGATAATTATTCCGTCAGGACACTAGGACAGAACTATCCTCTTCACCTGTTCCCCCAAAACAATAAAACTTAAAATCAGAGAAACCTAATCAAACAGTAGGATCAAGGCTCCCTATTCTGTGGCTAGAAGGAAGAATTGATGATGATTCCTAAACACCCATTTCCAAAACAGTCCTTGAGCCAAGTCCCTTGCACACAGCATGCTGACTACAAGGCTGTGCGGGTCAGCATGGAACATCAAGTCAGTCCTAATGGTCTGCCCTCTAAGGCAGTAGTCCTCAATGCTGGCTCAGATTAAAGTCTCCTAGGAGGCTATAAAGAACTGCCTTGGCTAGGCATCTACATTTTTTAAAGCTCCATGGGAGATGTGCAACCATGGTTAGCAACCAACGTTGTGAGGTAACTGGGGAGACTGGCACATACAAAGCAGTATCAAGAGAGCCCTGAGTGTTGCCCTAAGAATGCTGTCAGCTCCAGCAAAATCTGCCACGATGAGGAAGGCTTTGAACTAGGCCTTGATGAAGGGGAAGGATTTTAAGAAAAAGACAATGGGGTGGACATGGGGAAGTATATTCCAAACAATTATCAGAATTGTTGAGATTTCTTTGGTTGATAAGGATGATTTATTAGAGGTAGCAGCAGGTTGTTGCATAAGAATAAACTGTTATGAATATTCCAGATCCATTGATATTACTAACAGGTTTTTAATTTTCTTTTTCTATCAGGTCTTCAACGAAATTTATCCAGTATGGACTTACTCTTACTTGGTGCTGCTGTTTCCTGTGTTCCTAGCCACAGACTACCTCCGTTATAAGCCTGTTGTTCTGCTGCAGGGACTCAGCCTTATTGTTACATGGTTCATGCTGCTTTACGCCCAGGGACTCCTGGCCATTCAGTTCTTGGAATTCTTTTATGGCATTGCCACAGCCACTGAAATTGCCTATTATTCTTATATCTACAGTGTGGTAGACCTGAACATGTACCAGAAAGTCACAAGTTACTGTCGGAGTGCCACCTTGGTGGGCTTTACTGTGGGCTCTGTCCTGGGGCAAATCCTCTTCTCAGTGGCAGGCTGGTCCCTGTTTAGTCTGAATGTCATCTCTCTTACGTGTGTTTCCGTGGCTTTTGCTGTGGCCTGGTTTCTTCCTATGCCACAGAAGAGCCTTTTCTTTCACCATGTTCCTACCACTTGCCAGAGAATGAATGGCATCAAGGCACAAAATGGTGGCATTATAACCAACACCTCAGCTTCTAACCACCTTCCTGGGTGGGAGGATGTTGAGTCAAAAATCCCTCTAAATATGGAGGAGCCGGTAAGTATAGCCTTAAACACCTTGTGGTTGCTGCTCTGGTAATTGGAGCAATGGTGACAAACCAGACAGGAAACCCCATCTAGCTAGACATTGTATTTATCTGGATTCAGGTTTTTTGTTTGTTTGTTTTTAAGATTTTATTTATTCATGAGAGACACACACGGGGGGGGGGGGGCAGAGACACAGGCAGTGGGAGAAGCACACTCCATGCAGGGAGCCTGACGTGGGACTCGATCCCGGGTCCCCAGGATCTGGCCCTGGGCTGAAGACGGTGCTAAACCGCTGAGCCACCTGGGCAGCCGGATTTAGGTTTTACCCTGAGTTGCTCCCTTGGTTTATTCATTCATTGATTACAGATAAGGTTGATTTATATTAGAGATGACAAATATATTTTATCCTGGAGTGAATGACCTCCAAAGTCAGACTGTACAATGTTATATTGCTTGTGTCAGAGATGTCCTAAGAAGCCATAACAGGAACTGTATCTTCTTCACCTTTCTATCTGGTACTTGGTGTATAAGGAAAGCACTCAGAGAATTTTGCTAAATGAATAGAGGAAATGATTCTAATAAGTGATGAATATCTACTTCCAGGTTCTGAATTGAAGCCCAAAGTATATAAGGTTAAGAACTTTACTTCCTCTTCTGTGCTGGAAGTGTATCTGTATTTTCAAATGACACTTGCCCAGAGTGGAGTAGTAATAAATAACACATAGGAAGATAATCACAAGAGAAAAAATTAAGATGATGATGGAATACATATTAAAAGTGTGACTATGAAATTATCTCTTAGGTATGGATCAGAATAATCCATCCATATGTTCTGGCTAGCCAGGAAGATTAATTTCTTTATAAGAGCTTTTTATCTTTCCAACAGGTTATAAGCCGTGAGGGGCAAGGTTCATTCCAACCATACTGAATTAGTCTTAGCTTTCGTGGGACATGTTTGGAAATAACCTGTTAACATTCTCACTTTGCAGGTGGACTCTGTCAGTTATAAAATCGAGCTCCATAAGCCTTGTAGTCTGAGAGTAAAGAAGCCACTGAGTGAAGTCTTTGGCTCCTCATCTGGGGTTAATTCAAATTGTTTCAATGTGGCATCTAATTACTCTCTTAAGTCCACTCCCACTCTTTACTTGTGATTGCTAGTTGAAATTTAGGTTATCATCTCAAAGAGATTGAGACTAGGTGACACTGGTCATGGAACGCACTTTGATTACTAGGGCACCGATGGGTAGCATCAATCAGGATACCAGGGATTAAGTTAGGAAGGAAATGCTGATTCCTTCATAGTTTGTTAAATGATGTTGACAATTCAACAAAGGGTTGATGGAGGAAGGAGTTATAATCATCTGGAGTAAAAAAAAAAAAGTATAATCATCTGATATCATGTAGTAGAAAAAATAACCCTTTTTAAATTCTCTTTCAAATGTCTTAAAATGGCCTTAGCTAAAAATTAATATATATAAATATATCAAATATATATAAATTAATAATAAATAATATATATTGACATATATCAAGTATTAACATTGGCCATAGTTGACATTGGCCATAGTTCTAAAGATTTGTATAAAACATAAGTTTTAAACTATTTAGAACATGAGTAAGAAACAGAAACACATTTTACATAGGAACAAGTACCATTCATAGGTATGTATATATTTTATATATAACTGAAGCAGAGGTTTCACAACTCAATACTTTTATTCTGGTATATTCCATTACATTCATTTTTTTGATAAAAACTTTGCAGTTTTATTTTTTTAATTCAATTTAATTAACATACAGTATATTATTTGTTTCATTCAGTTCTATTTTTACAATGCAGATCACTGCCCATTACCTGTTAACAAATGAGTTGTAACCTACCATTTAAAAAACTGTCCTAGACCAACTTGACATTTCTTGTTTATATACATGCAAAATGTCAGTACTTGACATGCTGAAATGATTCTAACCACAGGCTATAGGACCATCAGAGTATCTTAAAGTTATAAGAGACATGAAATGTCAACCACCCTCTCATTTTAAAGAGATAAGGAGTGGGAACAGAGATTAGTGACTTGTGCAGAATTGTGCTGATATATGTAACATAATTAAAGAGCGTATATGAGACTCAGTTTGATCTGTACTTTGCTCCATTAAAGTCTTTCACTGGGGTGACAAAATGGTCAGAACCATCACTGTTGGCTACAGTGTGGTAAAAGTTAGATTCAAGTCAGTTCTATTATATCTTTGGCTCTGCTGACTTTTTTTTTTTTTTTTAAGATTTTATTGATTCACTTATGAGAGACACAGAGAGAGGCAGAGAAGGAAGCAGGCTCCCTGAGGGAAGCCCAATGCGGGACTAGATCCCAGGACCCCAGGAAGGCAGATACTCAACCACTGAGCCACCCAGGTGCCCCTCTGCTGGTACCTTTACAGGCAGTCAGGGCTGCTTGCCGCTGTACAGGGCTAAAATAGTGCTGTTTCTCTTGACAAGCTTGAAAGAAGGTCAGAATAGGAATATTGGGGATTGCAGTACCATTTTAAGTTGACAAAGCCCATAACTGAACTGTAAATCAGTAATTGTGGTAAATATAGTAAAGAAAAGTAGGTGGTTTGATCTTGATATGGAAAGGGATAATGAAGTAAGAGTCAAAGTGATAGCCCCATTCACAAGTTACCTTACAGTACTTGTGAGTTCTTTTCAGAATGGCCCTATTGCTATGGGGCAGAGCATGTTGACATTCCAGCATAGCCAGTGATTTTCTTTCCTAAATAGGAAATGGGATTCCTTCTATGCTTAGCCAATAGTTGGACCTGATTTATTTTAATTTGCTCATCCATTAGAAATGATGTAAATTAAGCCACTTCTTTAGCACAGGGCCTGACACGTAATTAATACTTAAACAATACCTGTTAACACACCTATACTTTTATTTGTAGACTAATACCCCTTATTATGAGTAAGCATTCTTTGCCTATGTGTGTGTTTGAGCTCCATGAAACACTGACAGTAACAACATTAATGTTTCCACTTTGTACTTAATATAATTTCTAGCAGCACATAGTGGATTTTGAAGGAGAAGGTCAAACCCGGGTTCTGGTTCTTAACCAGCAGGGTGATCTTGGGCAAGTTGTTTGATTCTTTGAGGCTTAATTTCTTCCCTCATTCTTCTACCTACCTCACAGTTATTTCTAGTGTTAACTGAGGCAATGTAAAGCTCTCAAGTGAGTAATTGGTAGATCATCAATATATGTTCATTTCTGTTATCTTTATCATTAGACATGAGCAATCAAGAATAGCATTGTACCTTCACTGTAGATAGTTATTTACCCTTGAGGCTGTAAATAATCTTTCACTTTGAATTGGTTTACCCTGGTCTTCTGAGCCTTAGGAAAGGTTTTCGTAGAATCTGGTACTAATTCCACCATTAATTCTTTAACTGAGGCTACCCTTAAATGTAGACTGTAAACCAGATGATCACTAAACTTAGCTCTAGAATACTGAGTTTTATGAGCTGATTGATCTGAAGGTGCCTTTATCTTTAGATGACCAGGCATGACACGAACACATTTTCCTTTCCTGTCCAGTCCCCCATATAGTTAGGAACACATAATATAGAAGTGATGTAACTGTAGTCTTCACAGTTTAGGCATTAAACCCTAATCATGTTACCCCTCACCCCCATATATTTTCCTATTGCATGTAGAAGAAAATCCATAGTTCACACCGTGGCCTATAAGCCCCCATACAATCTGGCCTTATCTCACGACTGTGCTCCACATGGCTCTAGTCCAAACACATCGAGCCTATTCCCACTTCAGAAGTTCAGTTCAGAGGTTCTCCGTCAGGACTGCCCTTTGTTCTGATTTCACAGCTGCTTCCTTTATGTCACTCAAGTATCAACTCAGACATCAGCTTTTCAGACAGCCTTTCAACACTCTTATCATCCTTCCTTTTCTCTGCCACAGACACTTGCCAGCTGTTCTTTTCTTCAGAATATCATTTCTACTGTAAACTCTCTCATATGTGTATTTATCATCTGTCTCCCTTACCAGAGTGTCAGTTTAATGAGGGCAGGAACTTTTCTGCTGTATTTCCAGAATCTAGAACATCACCAAACACGACATGTGGGCACTCATAAATATCTGTTGATTGCGTCCACGAGTCATGATAGAGTACAAAGGAAATGAACATTTATTGAGCACTTGTTACATATTGAGTAATACCTTAGTTCTTCCAAAAACCTATTGAAGGAAACATTTCCATTTTATAGTAGAAAGCCTAAGATTTAGAATTTTTTTCCATCTGCATAGAGGCAGGTGTGCTCCTGCTGTGCTTTCTTTATCATCTATCATCATTATCACTTCAGCTTCCATTTATTTGGACCTGGGAACTGAATACTCTGCTAAGAATCTTAGATTCATTAGCTCATTTGTTTCTTATGAAAACTCTGTGATGTAGGTATCACAGTCCTTGTACAGTTGAGAGAACAGAAGCTCATGTCAGATAACTTAACCAAAGGCACATAGAAAGTGGCACAGTCAAAATTCAAACCCAGGTCTAGTTGATTTTAAAAGCATTGTATTAGAGACTCCTATTCTTTGGTGGAGAGAAATAATTTCTCAATGTTTTGTTTTTGTTTTGTTTGTTTAAGACGGTGTCAGAATCTTCTCTTTAAGTGAAATCTGAAACTAGATGCCCATTGTGATAAATGAGTAGGAGTTGAGTTTAGGATTGTGTGAGTAGGCATAACTGTGGAACATTGTTTGGTTCTCATTCCACTGAGATTATCCTCACATTGTATGGAGAAAATGGCTTTTATTTATTTAACTTCAAGAGTAGCTACATATGTAATATATAGCTAACAAATGTATAATCTTCATAAGAAAAATTCTGATTTTATAAAAAGATTCATACTTCATTTTTTAATTAAAGAGTAAAAGAAAATGACATAAAGGGAAGTGAGAATGATCTGATCTGCTACCACCCAAAGATTACCACTATTAATAGTTTAATGGCCTTGATAACATCTCTTTTCTTATTTATTTATGTTTATAGATATACATTTGAGAGTAAATATTATAGTCTACGTGTAGTTTTGTAATGGCATGGGTTTTTTTGTTCTGTGTTATGTGATAACTTAGCTTCCTATGTCTTTTTGTGTCAAAATAGCTTTCAGAATCTAAAGAAATAAAATCATAATGGTGACAGTGGTGAGAGGTTTGTGTTGGGACACTAGTCCCCCTTTCCCTCCAGGCTGGCGCCAAGCACAAAACCAGAATTGTATGGAGACTTAAGTGAAAGACCCATAGTCTGCCTTTCAACCCTCCTTTTTTTTTTTTTTAAACAATTTTTTTTAATTTTTATTTATTTATGATAGACATAGAGAGAGAGAGAGAGAGAGAGAGAGAGAGAGAGACAGGCAGAGACACAGGCAGAGGGAGAAGCAGGCTCCATGAACTGGGAGCCCAATGTGGGATTCGATCCCGGGTCTCCAGGATCGCGCCCTGGGCCAAAGGCAGGCGCCAAACCGCTGCGCCACCCAGGGATCCCCAACCCTCCTTTTCTCCTCGTGGTCACAAATCATTCCCTCTGGATATCTCCAGTTAGCCTCAGGCCAATGGATATGTCTGAGCTGGGATAGAGGGCAGAGGGTGTGTAGCCATACATGGTTGCATCCTTCCCTGTTACAGCTTGATGCCCTGGAACTTCAGAAAAGTGTCATCTCCCCTGAAGCAGTGGCCAAAGACATGTCAACTCTTAACAGGTTGTTAATGCCCTACTTTCAGGTTTAGGAACTAGGGCTGGGTGAGATACCAGGTTGAGGCCAGAGTCACCATTCTTGGAGCAAAATAAATGCACAACAGGTGGGAGCAGGAGAGTGTCCTAGAAGCTTTTTATGTTTGGCGAGAACTTTACTGTTGCTAAATTGTAAACCTGCCTCAACAGCACCAAGTCTCCTTGATCCATATTTTGTTTTGTTGTGTTTTTCTTGAAACCAGATGTACATTATCTGTTCCCATCAGTTAAGGCTCAGTCCCCAAGTTTTTACTGTTTCAGATAATAGAGTATCAACGGCTGAAGAAATAATGATAGTCTTCTTGTCATCAAGAAAATGTTTGTTGTTCATGACAAGAGTTAGTATTGGGATTGTGTCCTTCAGAAGCACTTAGTAAAAGAAGCAAGCTTAGGCTTGAAAATTTCCATCCTAGCCATTGTTTTGGCTACAGACTAATCTACTTTTGTGCCCAAAAGGACTGAGAAATGAGTGGTATTGTAACTTGGCCTTGCAAACACCTAACTATACCAACTAAAAGGTTCTGTTTACATCTGGAGGTTCTCTTGCCATGTAAGACCTGGTGTTTGAGATAGACTTTGGGAGACAGATAAGATTTGAATAGAGAAATAATGAACATTCTAGGCAAAGGCAGTAAGAAAAGCATGGCAGGTGGCGCTGGTACCGGCTGTTGTGGGGTTATTAATTGGCCCAGTCTCAATGTTGCTGTGCCTCAGGGAATAGGGAAGCCTAAAAAGAGGGAAATAGAGGAAGAATGGCCAGGTTGTGGGGCAGTCAGAATGCATATAACATTTACTGATTAGGTTGGCCATCTTCTATGGGTATGATTCATGGCACCCCAAAGCAGTGACAATTGTAACATCAATGATGTACCATACAATTGTGGTAACCATCACAGGTCACTATAAAAAATAATAATAATGAAAAATTTTGAAATATTGTAGAGTAACCAAAATGTGACCCAAAGACATGAAGCGGCAAATACTGTGGCAAACCTGGCTCTGGCAGACTTGCTCAACAGAGGGTTGCCGCAAACCTACGTGTTAAAAACACGTACTTGCAGTCAAGGGAAGCACAATAAAATGAGGTATGCCTCTATGCCATTTATAGGCATAAAAAGCAGTAAGCAGTGGGTTTTTCACAAGGAAAAAGAAAAATGTTTGTAAAATAGGAAAGTCTATACAATTGCTTTCTGGAGTCGTCTTCCTAGTATTTGAGCTTTCTTCCCTTCTTGAGTAGGAACCCAAGCCAGACCGTCTCCTTGTCTTGAAGATACTGTGGAGTGACTTTCTGATGTGCTATTCGTCTCGCCCTCTGCTCTGCTGGTCTGTGTGGTGGGCCCTCTCCACCTGTGGCTACTTCCAAGTGGTGAACTACACACAGGGCCTGTGGGAGAAGGTGATGCCCTCTCGCAACGCCACTATCTACAACGGCGGTGTGGAGGCCGTGTCCACCCTCCTGGGTAAGCGGGCGGGTGGAAGATTCCTCCAGTGGTTAAGTCAACCATAATCAGATTTCCCCTCCCCTCCTAAATTTGATTACAAAGTTTGAGCTCTGATTTTGTAATCTAGGAAGAAATTTAGCAGTGCACAAGTCGTGGATGACCCTGATTAACAAATTTAAATTCTTTATGTCCTTTAGGGAAACCTACCGTAATGATTTTCAAAATTATCTTCGTATTCAGGTTTCCATTATCTCTGTATTTATTGAGTGCTTTTGTCACATGATGTGAAATTTAGAATGGGAATATACAATAGTTAATAACTAACATATGTTGAATGTTATTATGCAGGAAATGTTATTCTAAGAATTTCATGTGTATTAACTCAGTCCTCACAATATGACTGAGACAGGTGCAGTAATCCCCATTTTACAGTTATAGAAATACAGACCAGTAGGTTAATAACTTGCCCAAGATCAGATGGATATTAAGTAGTAAAGACAGGATTTGAACTCAGAGCCTGTGTCCTTGACCAATATATTCTATCGTTCCTTTCTAATTTATCAACCTACCTCTTAAGGTTTTCATCCTGTGATTTCTGTAAACACTTAAAACTGTGTCTGGTATTTAGTGCTCTGTACATTTTAGCTATCATTGTCAGCAGCATCATTTTACTGACGAGCAGGGATGCCCTTTTGCCATGTTCTGCACTGCTCTTTGGTTAGGAAGGAAATGATTCCTCCTGCCAGGTTGTTGAGCTGGAAACAGTGGCTCTTTTGGACTCCTGCCTCTGAGCCAGCCCCAGTACCTTTTCTGTTACAGCATCCCTGGGTCTGTGTCCTCCTTTTTCATCTCATTGCCAGGCTGTGCTAATTCAGTTTCTTGTATCTCATAGTCTCTCTGGCTCCATGTCATTTATTCCATCAAGTCCAAAATCCTGTGTGACTTCCAGGCCCTCCATAATCCTTTTTTTAAAGGTTTTATTAATTTATTCATAAGAGACAAAAAGAGAGGCAGAGACATGGGCAGAAGGAGAAGCAGGCTCCCTGCAGGGAGCCTGATGTGGGACTCGATCCAGGACTCCAGGATCATGCCCTGAGCCAAAGGCAGATGCCCAACCACTGAGCCACCCAGGCATCCCCACCCTCCATAATCTTGAGCTTACCCTATTTATAAGTTGCAAAATTTTAAACTTTAATAATCTAAGTTGAATTTTTAATTCATTAGAAGAGCATTTGTTTAGCAAAATAACTGGATCAATTTTCTTTGTTTTATTTGGCAGGTGCTGTTGCTGTGTTTGCAGTTGGTTATGTAAAAATATCCTGGTCAACATGGGGGGAGATGACCCTGTCTCTGTTCTCTCTGCTGATTGCTTCCTCAGTGTATATTATGGATACTGTGAGGAACATCTGGGTGTGCTACACATCCTATATCATCTTCAGAATCATCTACATGTTACTCATCACTATAGCAACGTATGTATTTTGATTCAAAGAAACATTTGGAAAAGTGACAAGATAAACTTTTTGGTTTCTTTACAAATGAATGAAAATTTCTAGTTAAAAGAGGCAAACAGGAGGAAGCATTGTATTATGTTTTTCTCCTGAGAAAGAAAGCACTTAAGGAAGGTTCATTTATTTCCTTGTTCCTATATACCTGCTCTATTCAAGTATTTTCATGAGATTTCTATCACTTGGCAACAGAATGCTTTTCACCTGTTTGGGAAGGGAATTAATGGTAGAAAGAAGGGGCTACTCTTGAAAATTGAGGTAAAAACCGAAACTAGGATATTATTTTTACTTTTCATTCTTCTTTTGTGTATTCATTTTTTAAGTTTTCAGATTGCTGCTAACCTCAGCATGGAGCGCTACGCCCTAGTGTTTGGTGTGAATACCTTCATTGCTCTGGCCCTTCAGACTCTGCTCACCCTTATTGTGGTGGATGCCAGTGGCCTTGGCTTAGAAATTACCACTCAGGTAAGATTTCTGTTTTGACACTCAAAATGTTATGACTTGAGCTGGGTAACAACGTGGAGCTTAATGAAAGCAAATTCAGACAGTAGAGACAGATAGAAGAAAGAAAGTAGAAGTGTCCTCACCTTCCTTTTGTCAACCCCCATCCTTAATTCTTTTCTCCCTGGAGGGTGTTAGGACCACCATCTTTTTGATGAGGACCTAGAACATTTCTGAGTGTAATTATACACTCTGGGAGAACAGAAGTAATGTTCCTTCCAGGCTGAGTTTTTGTGCTTCCTCCTTCAGTATTTCCCTTCATTTTAATTCTGTGCGTGGAATTCTGAATCCTGTGTTTTGAGATGCCTGCTTCACCTCATGGTTCTGTTCTCCCTTCTCTAAAATACCCAAATACCAAAGTAATGACTTGCTGTTGATTAATAGCATGAAGGTTCTTAACATGTGACTCATCGAGAAAATACCCACACAAACACCTGGAGACGATGGAAATACTTGCATTCATTCAGGAACTGTATAGTCATATATGCCTTCATGCTTTGTGAGTTTGTAGGTAAGGCTTGCTCTGTACTTTGGCAAAATGGGCTATTGAATCAAAAAGTGCCTACCCCACCTCCATCCCGGCCCAGATGATCCCCTCCATACTTAGGCATTAGTTTTCTTACAATACAAAGGTCCAGCATGTTAGCAGTAACTAACTTTGTTTTTTACCAGAGATCTAAGAGATATAATAACAGTAGTAGGTAATGTGCACAGAGTGTTTTCTATGTGCCACGTATCCTGTATATAATTTTGCGGGGTTATTGTCAGGATTGGACATCGAGAGAATGAGTCTGAGAGATGTTACATAATGTTAAGTGTTGTTTAAGGTCGCATGGTCAACTATAATGTGGCAACGCTGGGATTTTAACCAGCTTCTAACTCTAAAGCCTAATCATCTCTCACTGGATCATGCTGCCTCAAAAAGGTGGGCAGAGAGAGCAGAGGAG
The DNA here is from genome assembly GCF_905146905.1 of Nyctereutes procyonoides. Lineage (NCBI taxonomy): Eukaryota > Metazoa > Chordata > Mammalia > Carnivora > Canidae > Nyctereutes > Nyctereutes procyonoides. Next base: position 1,907,813 of record NW_026575044.1, read on the forward strand.
TGGGAGGTTTCTGTATGTTTCCTAATTACTACCAGCAGTGAAAACCTTGAGAACACCTCTCAAGGGTTAGGTGCTTAGATTTGGAATGGAGGGTAGGAGAGAAACTAAGTGCTTGTCATCTTGCTAGTGAAGTAGTGGTTTAAAAATAAGGAATTATTGAATTGTGTAGGCTGTGCTGAAACTCTAATTGCCATGACTAACAGATTTCCTATAGGGAAATGTATCCAAATTTTAAGAAACCTGGCTCAAAGACTTAGAGTAGCACCCAAATCGCATTCATGAGCCAGCTTATAAGTATTTCATAAGTTCTTTTAAGAAGGTGATGATGAAGATGATGACAACCTATATAGTCACGTTAAAATATTAGCCTAGAGAAGATCCTGAGGAAAAGTAAAAAGTAAGCCCATAATGGAATATAGTTGACTGCCTACTGCCCTCTTCTGGGGAGGAAGAGAAGTTCTTCATCTTCAGAATTTGGCCTGCTAGTCACAGTTACCTGCCAGCTTGAGGAGAGAAACCATGATTCAATTGTAACAACAGCAACAAAAATAAAATCAGTAGTATAAACAGCCTTAGCATTGTGGGCTAATAGACACTTACATATGTGATCTCATCCCTTCCCAACAACCCTGTAAAATAGGGAATATTGTGAATTCCATTTTGTAAATGAAGTCAAGGCTCAGAGGTGAAGTATTTCACTCAGGGCCCCACAGCTACTAAGGGACAGAGTCAGGATTTGCCCTGAGGCAGTGAGGCTTTACTACCACCATGCTGTGCTACCTCTTCTGATTGTCAGTGCCTGGCAGATGGTGTGGGCACACAATGTTTTGTGAAGGCTTACTGAAAAACTGAATATACCTTTAATCATAGGATATGTTCACATAAATAAAATAAAACATCTCATCTCCTAACTGATAATTATCTACATCACTTCTTTCCCCATCCCCTTTAGTTCCTGATCTACGCCAGTTATTTTGCACTCATCGCTGTGGTTTTCCTGGCTAATGGTACAGCCAGTATTATGAAGAAGTATAGAAAGCAAGAAGATGCAGAATCAAGTTCTCATGTAACCGCTTCATGATACACTGCTGAGAAATTGCTGCTTAAAGCAAAAACTCTGCACAGCAACTGTGCCCAGATATATTTAATTTTTTAATATGTAGATGTATATTAATGTGCTTTTTAAGGCTTCAAAGCAGCCAACTGATTATACCTTGTGTTCCCAGAGTAACAATACTGTTTAGAGGAGCAAGAGATGAGGTTTATCTCGTGGATTATTTATAAAAGCTAATTTAAACATTACTTTCTTCTGACTCAAAAGTGAACTTGATTTTGAAAAGCACTAATGAAACACATGGCATTTAGATTTGATAGCAAGTGAGTTTGGTGTTTCATCGGTCAGTTTACTTCTCTGTATCTGGTCAGCCAGAGGCGTGGCCCAGTGGGACCAGGGCTTCACAGGGGCCATGGGACTTCACAGGTCAGAGTAGAAGTATGTTCTCACAGCACCTGTGTTCACCTTAATTCTTATTTCTGTAATACTCATGTGCATTTGTGTTGTGTTTCTGCAGAGGAAAGCTGTTCTTATCTACTTACTCTGGTTTGGTGTTCTCACATATTAGGAATGTGTGTCATTTCTAATTTTATGTTATTTAAAAAAATTCATTATATGAATGTTCTGTTTCCATCTTGACAATTTTGTATTTGGGTAGATTGTCTTTAGGAATATACTTTTGCATTATTTATATGCTTCCCAGAGAAGCTCATTTAGTTAGAAAATAAGGCAAGTTTTGAGGCCTGCTAATAATCTAAAGAGACCTAATCAGAAAACTTAAGGTATGTTTGCCTGTCTTTTAGTCTTCAGTCTGAAGAATTATTAATTCTATAATGAGAAGTTAATATATGGGCTAAAAATACAACTACTCCATTTTGTATTTGGATTCCCATTTATTTCCAAAATAAAATGAAAAGTCCTTTCTTTTTTTAAAATCTCTTCATCCCTATTTATACCTTTTATATTATTGTCCTTATCTAAGATACAGATGTCATTAGGAGCTGAATTTGTTGGATTATTATAAGGCCTTTTCACAAACTGAGCCTCTTTTTAATTATTTCAATAGGACAGGAACTAGCATAGACTCGATTCCTGCATTTTGTACATTAAATCTGCCTTTGTTTCTAAGGGTGGATCATCTCGGATTATCTGCTTAAAATAATAATTGCTGGTGATTTCACTTCCAGGGTACTTGGAAAATGTTACTAGGTACGCATCTAATTCTGTAATTAATCTACCACGTGGCTGCTAGTGTATGTGAGACACGAAAACCATTTTAAAGCCGACTTTGTTGCCTTATTTTGAAAAAATCTAGATTAATTTATTTAGAATAACACAGGTAAACAGTGTGAATAATAGTATCAAGGTTCCAAAGTTGACATACTCATTTAGTGTAAGTGGGAATTCTAGAAATAAATGAACATAAATATAGGCCATTTTCCATTCACCTTCCTTTCTGATCAAGAGCAAGAGCAGAGCACTAAGCGAAGGAGAAGTGATGTCATAAAAGGACAGCCTCCAATTTTATATTGTATCCTATTGCGCTATGCAGGGAATTGTTATTCAGAAACAGGTTGAAAAGTGGTGTTCGAGGGATTTTATTTAATGTTTTTTAACAAAATGGACTGCAGTACAATCAAATCATTTATGTTACCAAAGCAACATTTCCATGGAATTTAATTCAAAGTTTGTGGTGCACAACTGGAGCCTTTACTTATTTAAGACAATAATAAGTTTATCCTGGTGTGTGGCCATATTTCTAGAAGGCTGAGCCCAATTTGCAAGTTGTACTGTATGCAATTTTGCAAAGAAGTGAAAATAATTTGTTGTACTTTTTATTCAATTCTGTATACATTATGAAATTATTTTTATTAAATAAATATTTTACATTATATTTTTCCTTTTTAATCGCAATTTTTTAAATGTTGTTTTTTGCTTCAGTAGGAGCTTTGGGTTACATATTTAAGCCTTTTAATAATTTCTCCTAGGACAAATTTCATATTAAGTCTTCCCTTACCTGACCCTCCTATTAACCTTGTCATCCTGTGAATTCTTCCCATTGCTTTGTGATCCCTGCCTTTGATTCCTCCCCCTTACTTCTTTCATTTTCCATTATTTTTAGCACCACACTGCATGGTTTATTATTCTTGGTCTTCATCTTGGTACCTCTCATCTCTCTTTTTAGAGCATTCTTCCTTTAAGAAACCAAAAAGACCCACATTCCCTTCAATGTTAACTGAATTTTACAAATAAAGAAAACTCAACAATCAAGGGCACAAGGTACCATCTTGTTTTAAAACTTCATAGCCACTTCGTTCTAACTCCAAATATTCTGATATCCAAGGAAGCATCTTTTTGCCATCAGCTGAAAATCACTTGTTCAGGGAGTCCCAGAAACCAAATCATTCATTTCTCCTTTGTATGCAAAGTAGTACCTTCCCTTTAATATCTCATTCCAAAACCTACTTCATTAAGACATTTCATTGATAATCACCAAAGACTCATTTTTCGTGCCAAAAAATTTTTTTTAAAGATAAAGTTTTCTGTCCCTATGGTTGTGTATCCACTGTATCTTAATGCCTTTCAGATTATAAGGCTTCCGAGCAGTGACCATGTCTTATTTTTGTCTTTTGTAAAGTATCCTAGTATGAATACTAAATTATTATAAGTGATACACAACAGACCCAGTACCTGCCAGTATAATAGCCAGATGTCATTACCTTTTTAGAGATTTATTTATTTATTTGAGAGAGAGAGAGAGTGCAATTTGTGGGTGGAGCAGAGAGATAGGCAGCTGAGCAGGCAGCCTGATATGGGGCTTGATCCCAGGACCCTGAGATTGTGACTTGAGCCAAAACCAAGTATAATGCTCAGCCACCTGAGCCACCCAGGCGCCCCTGCCATTACTTTTTTTAAAAGTACATCCAGGGGATCCCTGGGTGGCTCAGCTGTTTGGCGCCTGCCTTTGGTCCAGGGCACGGTCCTGGAGTCCTGGGATTGAGTCCCGCGTTGGGCTCCCAGCATGGAGCCTGCTTCTCCCTTTGCCTGTGTCTTTGCCTCTCTCTCTCTCTCTCTCTCTCTCTCTCTCTCTATCATGAATGAATAAATAAAATCTTAAAAAAATTAATTTAAAAAAACAACAGTACATCCACATGAAATGTTAAGATTAAAATGCCTATTGATGACCTCCATTCCACGGGACAATTTATTCAAGGCATTGGGCTCTAAATGATAGGGACTAGATACCTATTTGTTTTACTTATTACAGCATGCTGCTGTCGAGGACGTTTAAAACATCTTGGGCCATCCGTGTGGACTGCTGGAAAGCGCTCCGAAATCATTTCTCATTCCTGAATTTTAAAGACCTTTTTTTAAAATAAGTGAACTGAAGGGGGCAAATGCTGAAATGTTAGCAAAAACTGTTTAATACTGGGACCCCTGGGTGGCTCAGCGGTTGTGCGCCTGCCTTCGGCCCAGGGTGTGATCCTGGGGTCCCAGGATGGAGACCCATATCGGGCTTCCTGCACGGAGCCTGCTCCTCCCTCTGCCTTGTCTCTGCCTCCTCTCTCTCTCTCTCTCTCTCTCTCTCTCCCTTTCTCTCTCTCTCTCTCTCTCTCTCTCTCTCTCTCTCTCTCTCTGTCTCTCATGAATAAAATCTTTAAAAATTAAAAAAAGATTTAATACTGAAATATTTAAAACCCCTGAGCATATTCATCTGTTTGATACAGTTCCATTTTCTCCTACTCAGAGCCCTCCCCATTTAAAAAAAAAAAAATCAAACTGCACGAGTTGAGCATTACTCCCTGCAGGATGCCAAAACTCCTAGAGGACCTAACTGTGGTGTTAGGGGAGTGCTGAAAAGAGCAGACCTTGAACTCTAGGTCAGCACTTACAGACATAGCGCTTGCACAGAAACAGCTAGAAGTTCTTGCCCCTGTCTTGTGCTTGACTAAGAGGCTGTGGGCCAAAGACTGTGCCCATAGTGAGAAATTATGCAAGCCTAAAGATCTGTTCTTATCTCCAACTCTTGTAACTAACTCTTGTAACTCTTCCCCACCCTGAATTTTTCTTTTCACACTGGTCTCCTTTCGTTAGGTATAAACTATTTCATACCCAAAGTCATTCCTCCCTATCTACTTTAAAAGATCTGGATATGCCTCGTGGTAGAAAGGACTCCAGCCTAAGCCAGAGAATCTTTTTTAAGATTTTATTTATTTATTCATGAGAGACACACAGCAAGAGGCAGAGACATAATGCAGAGAGAGAAGCAGGCTCCCTGCAGAGAGCCCAATGCAGGATTGGATCCTGGGACTCAATCCAAGGATCACGCCCTGAGCCAAAGGCAGATGCTCAACCACTGAGACACCCAGGCGTCCCTTAAACCAGGGATCCTAAGTGGAAGCTAAAGTGGTCCCAGATAAGTAGGAACCCCTGGCCTATGGTAGAAGCAGTATTTTAAAAATTATCTCTAAACAAAAGCCTTCCCTGTTAAGGCCTTGCACTGACAGAGTTATACACAGTGTGGAATAGAAAACCACAGAGAAAAGGATACTTAATCTTCAGTAAGTAGCCTTCTGAGAAGTGGCCTGAAATCCCACCTCACAATGTACAATGAGATTTTACTAATTGAGTTTTCCTGTGGCTGGCAAATGTTTTGGTTCTGTGGTTATTTTAACATTATTTCATGGCTTTATTATTTTTTTAAAGATTTTTACTTATTTATTCATGAGAGAGAGAGAGAGGCACAGGCAGAGGGAAAAGCAGGCTCCATGCAGGGAGCCCGATGTGGGACTCCATCCTGGGTCTCCAGGATCACGCCCTAGGCTGAAGGCGGCACCAAACCACTGAGCCACCAGGCTGCCCCTATTTCATGGTTTTAAAAGCATTGTGTGTTGATGGTAGGAAATTTGAGAAATATAAATACGGTGGTTCATAGGCCTCTCAGGAGCTTCCCAGGTGTAATGGCCTCCTCATTTTGAAAGCAGGGGAGAGACTGAAGAGGCCACTCCAGATTGGTAGGTGGCAGGTTTAATAAACAAAGGGAACTTTCATACAAGCTTATCTTGGGCTGCTGCATGATGAGTGGATCCGTGCATCCACCCATGAAATCTTGTAAGCTTACATGGAGGCCTCAGCTGGGTTCAGTGGTGTTTATCATCCAGATCATCTCAATACCACATCACTCTTTCAAGGCTGTGTCCTTGGGCAGCTGCTGGGAGCAGGAAAGGCAAGTAGAACACACATTCCAAGGACAGGGAAGGGTGGAGCCTCCAGCTGCCAGGACCCAGCTCACCATTCAACCAGTAGTCCTGTCCTCTCAATGACCTCCCTCAACAAAAAAAGCATAAGAATATAGCATAAGAATTATTATTCTTAATATTTGTCGACTCTAATGCCATACACATAATTTTTATCCTGTAGTAACCCCAAGAAACCACAGTAGAGCATAAGCAGTTAATGGAACACTTAGTGACAGATCACTCTCAGATAAAATATATAAAATATTTACTGTTGGAAATTAATGTTATTACAAACTAAACACGTTATTTTAAAAATCACCAAAGACATAAAACAACCACGAGTAAGAGCAGCAACAAGGAACATCAGATTAAGAGTCCTAATGATTTCAGATATTGGAATTATCAGATATAGAGTATAAAATGAATTTGCATAAAATTTTAAATTTTATGACTTGAAAAAACAAAGATATATTTTAGAAATTAAAAATAGAAAAGTTTAAGTTAAAATTCAATAGATAATGGCTCATAAGTTGCTGGTGAGAGTGTGAATTGGTACAACCCCTTTGCTTGTTTTGACATTGTCCTTTAAAGTCAAAGATATGCACACACTATGACCCAGCAATTCCGTAGAGCTGCATTTTCCAATATGGCAACTGCCAGATACTTGTGATAATGTAGGAATGAAAATTAATAAACCAGAACCGCAAGCAACAATTTCAATGAATCTTATGAACGTAATTTTCAGTAAAAGAACTACGACACACAAAAATATATCAATACAATCCTGTTTGTTCAAAAGCAAACAAACTATACCATTTAATTCTATATACGTAAGTAGTAAAAGGGACGCCTGGGTGGCTTGGCAGTTAAGCATCTGCCTTTGGCCCAGGGCGTGATCCTGGAGTCCCAGGATCAAGTCCCATATTGGGCTCCCTGCAAGGAGCCTGCTTCTCCCTCTGCCTGTGTCTCTGCCTCTCTATCTCTGTGTCTCTCATGAGTAAATAAATAAAATCTCTAAAAAAAAATAAGTAGTAAAAGTATAAAACAAAATGACCACTATAAAAGTCAAGTATTTACTTCTAAGAAATGGAAGAGAGGTATGATTACTTCAAAATTATTAGAGTCAAAGAGCCTTCACATTACCTAAAGAGGGTAAATGAGTGACAGTATTTTCATTATTTGGAGTAATGTAGACAAAAAAATCCACTCCTCCTGTGTTACCTATAATCTACTCCAATATAGATTTGAAATATAGATTTCATTTTTTCCTGATGAAAAACATAATAAAGTAAAAAAAAATCTAAAAGAGGTTATGCTTTTGTCTGACTACTGCAAAAATGGCTGTTTTATAATGAAAATAATGAAAAGACATTCTGACAATGGAAAAAGCTGTGGGTTTGAAAGTGTTTTCAATAATGCGTCCATGGGATCCTAAAAAAGAGATGTCAAAAGTAATAACCTAGGTAAGGCTATGGAGAATCCATGTGTGTCCTACAGATGAAGAAGTCTGGTACCACTTTGGAAAAGCAGCCCACCACTGCCAGGTGGAGGTTAATTTCAAAATTAATTTAAATGGGATTCATCAGCTATGCAGGTGTTTTAATTTCTTGCTCCTATCGTGGCAATCATGATTCCAGGAATGCATTTTCTCACCGATGCTCACTTGGAAGAAGGGGTATTCACTTTATGTTGCTCTTTTAAATGAGTGCCCCAAAAGGTGCAGGGTGGGGATTATCTGCCAAGAACAAAAGGTGAGAACCAGGGGAAATGAGAGGAGAGTAAAAATAAGGAGAGTGAGTTTGGGAACAGTGCTTCTAAAGTTAGAGGTTCTGCTCCATGTTTGCAATCACCGAGCTCTTTGCTATAATGTTGATACAGAGTAAGCAACAAAAATATGGGCTTCCTGTGAAAGTGACAGATTCTGTGTCCTCCATGTTCTCCTTGGAGAGGCCAAATGACCACATATCTGTGTATTATAAAGGGTTGTTTAAAAATCCAGCAGTTTATAAAAAGTCATTTAGAGATCTCAGGAAATAAACAGAAGTGTCATGATTATTACTATTTAACATGCATCATGTCATAAATTGCAGTGTTCATACAGTACCATATTTTACAGGGATACTGGTTTGCCACTGACTGGTTCTATTCAATATTAGCAAGATTATGGCTGTCTAGTTATTTCAGAAAAGTCTCAAAAATTCTAATGGAAATAAAACCTCTTTGCTAATTTTATTTTACTATGTTTACTAAAGAGGTTTGGTTGTGGGATAGAGTAGGCATCTACTGTAAAGGATAAGTATTTTGCTAAGTCATGTTCCTTAGTATCTCATTGAATTTCATTTTTTAAAACTCCTCCATTCTTTCTCAAATGTATTTTGCTTCACATGACTACACAATCTTCAAAATATTAAAATATACACATCTAAACTATACCAAGAATAACCGCATTGGTTTATAACTTAGGGACTAGAAATTTGCCACAATTCTTGGCACTTCTGTTTTCATAGTACTCTAGACTTGGACAGGTAATTTTATTTTCTTTCCCTCAAGGTCTTCCAGATTTAAGTGCCAGAGAAAAAGGATTCTCAATTCAGTGTAATTATTTTTATTATACTTGAAAATATTCTTTGTTGTTCAGAATTAAAATGAAATATTAACCCAAATTAAATGTATTTTTAACTCTCCTTTAGTCAAATTCCAGTAGTGTCTACAGCTAACTAAAGGCAGAGAACAGTGGAATAGAAGGAGACACTGGGTTATTGTCATTAAAACATTCTATTTTGGAAATTTTATAAAACCATCTTTCCACATAAACACATTATTGGGGCCCCTCCGTGGGCCAAAGAAGGAGTCTGCAGATAAGAAGCCCTGAAATGTGAGCTTCATTTAGATTCATGACAAATCCTCTTCTGCTTGAACTTCTATATCCCATTTCTCCCTTTCCTGTAGAGCAAAGCTCCTTGCTATCACAATTTCTGTCTCTTCTCTCTCCTCATTTTGTTTTGGATCCCAGCATTCCTCCTAACTGCTGTTAAAACAGTGGCTCTCGGGATCCCTGGGATCACAGTGAGAGAGAGAAGCAGAGACACAGGCAGAGAGAAGCAGGCTCCATGCACCGGGAGCCCGACGTGGGACTCGATCCCGGGTCTCCAGGATCGCGCCCTGGGCCAAAGGCAGGCGCCAAACCGCTGCGCCACCCAGGGATCCCAAATATCAACATTTTAGAAAAGAACCCTGCATCAGGTTGTAACAGGTACCCCCTGTAAGAAGGGCTACGGAGATTGCCTCTAGAGGTAGGAGTTGCTGGAGTTCAATTCTCCCTTGAAATTTTCCTTATTAGGTTAGAGGTAATGATGATTTACAAACCATCTGAAGGCTAAACTTGTGGGTGGATTAATGAAGAAAAACAAAGGAAAAGCCTAGAACCAAAAGTGAGATTACAGAAGCCACAGAGTGGGAAAAAATATTTATAAATCACATTCTTGATAAAAGAATTGTACCTAGAATACATAAGAAATCCTTACAACTCAATAATAAAACAAATAACCCGATTTAAAAATGGGACAAATACTTGAATAGACATTTCACCAAAAAGGACATACTAATGGTTAATAGATACACGAAAACTGCCTAACATCATTAGTCACTAGGAAAATGAAAATTAATACCAAATGAGATAGCACTATACACCCTTGAGGAAGTTATAATTTAAAAAAGCAGAAAATGCCAAGTACTGGTAAGGATGTAAATGGATTGGAATTCTCACATGTTACTGGTAGAAATGCAACACAGCACAGCCACTTTTGAAAACAGATTGGCAGTTTCTTAAACATTACATAAAACTCAACAATTCCACTTAGAAATCTAACCAAGAAAAATGAAAACATGTCCACACAAAGACTTGAACAAAGATTTGCATAGCAACATTAACTATGACAGTCAAAAGCAGAAACAACACAAATGTTTCATCAACTGGGTGCATAAATAGGGGCACCTGGGTGGCTCAGTTGGTTAAGTGTCCAACTCTTGATTTCGACTCAGGTCATGATCTCAGAGTGGTGAGATCAATCACTCTCTCTAACAACAACATCAAAAGGAATGAAATACTTATGCATACTACACAATAGATGAACTTCAAAAACATTATGCTAAGTGATAGGGACCAGATACAAAAGACTACTTATTGTCAGAAAATAGAATGGTGATGGCCAGGGGCTGAAGAGAAGGGAAAATAGGGAGTTAATGTTTAATGAATTACTAAATTTCAGTGTGGGAAGATGGAAAAGTTCTGTAGATAGAAGGAAAGTACCCACTGTGAAATATGCCTAAAGCCTTTTCCAAAACAAAGGCCTACTCTTCAGGGAAACACAGTAACAGAGCCTTATCTTATGGGGGGGCAGTGAATTTCCTCAACTCCAGCTTCCTCTAGGCTTTCTTTCTCACCTAAATACAATGGAGTAGGAGGCTAACAAACACAGGCCTACTAAAAGATTGAGTTTAATCATAAGATTATACAATGATTTTCTTCTTCCATACCTTACCACCATACCAATTACCAATAGGTCTCTAGTATAATATAACACTGAATTACAGCTAAAGAAGTGGTATGACAGTCTCTCTGAAAATGAGTTCTTATGGAAGCCCAAAGTCTGGAGAGAGAAAAGGAGGAACACTGGAGGAATTTGAACTCTATGGCACCTGCAGCTATAGAAAATACTAAACACAGCCCATCTCCTAACCAGATTAATATAAAGTCTCACACTAAAGTCCTATTTACCTCATGATACACCATATCCAGCTTTCAACAACAACAACAAAAATATACAAGTCATCCTAAAAGACAAGAAAAAACATGGTCTAAAGAGACAAAGCAGCACAACCAAAGCCAGATAAACACAAATATTAGAATTATCAGGATGGGAATTTAATTACAATCAATATGTTTAAGGGCTCTTGTAGAAAGTTTAGGACAACATACCTGAACAGTCTATGAAATATGGAAACTCTAAGAAATAATCAAAGGGAAATGCCAGAAGTCAAAAGTACTATAACAGAAATGAAGACCGCCTTTGACAGGATCATCAGGACACTTGACGGGGCAGAAGAAAGAACCAGTAACCTTGAATATCAGTCAATTGAAACCACCGAAAATGAAATGCAAAAAGAAAAAAAGAAAAGAAGAACAGAACATCCAAGAACTGTGCGACAAAAGGTATAACTGGAATACCAAAAGGAAAAGAGGGAAACGATGGGACAGAAGAAATATTTAAAGTAACAATGTCCCAAGAACTTTCTAAAATTAATGACTGACAGCAAACCACAGATCCAGAAAATTTAGAGAATATCAAGGAGGATAAATATCAAAAAATTCTCTTGGGTACTTGGGTGGCTCAGCAGCTGAGCATCTGCCTTTGGCTCCGGTCGTGATCCCAGGATCCTGGGATGGGCTCCGCATTGGGCTCCCTGCAGGGAGCCTGCTTCTCCCTCTGCCTGTGTCTCTGCCTTGCTCTATGTCTCTCCTGAATAAAATCTTAAAAAAAAAAACAAAAAAACTCTATTTAGTCATGTCATATTGAAAGCTCCAGAAAACCAAAAACAAATTTTAAAATCTTGAAAGAAGCCAGTTGGGAAGAACTGACCTATAGAGGAACAAGGAGAAGAATTACATCAGACTCTTGTCAGAAACCATGCAAACAAGAGGAAGGTGGAGTGAAATGTTTAAAATATTGACAGAAAAAACCTACCTATAATTCTATATTCAGCAAAATTATCCATCACAAGTGAAGGATAAAGATTTTCTCAGAAAAAGAAAACCTAAAAAAAAAAAAGAAAAAGAAAAAGAAAGAAAAGAAAAAAAAAAAGAAAAAAGAAAACCTGAGAGATTTCACTGCAAACAAGAAATGTTTTAATGTTCTGCCCTGCAAGAAATGTTAAAAGAAGTTCTTCAGGGAGAAGGAAAATGATACAGTTCAGAAACTCAGATTTACATAAGGGAAGAATGTCAGAGAAGGAATAAATGAAATTAAAACATAATCTTTTGTTCTTATTCTTAATTTATTAAAAACTAAACTTTAGACTGTATGAGAGAATAATAGTAACAATATATTGGGTGATTACACATATGGATAAGTGAAATGAATGAAAGTAATGTCAGAAAGGTCAGGAGGAAAGAACCAGGAATACTGTATTATAAGGTACCTATACTACATGAAATCAGCTTACATTAGTTAAAAATGTACATTGTAAACTCTAGGGAAACCACTAACATTTTTTATTAAAGAAATATGACTGCTATCCTGAGAGGAGATAAAATAGGTAATATAAAATTATTAATTAAAATCAGAAAAGGCAGAAAAAGGAGAAAAAAGTAAAGAAGAATAAATGCAATGGATTGAAAATAGCTAAAAACATGGTAGAGGGAACCCTGGGTGGCGCAGCGGTTTGGCACCTGCCTTTGGCCCAGGGCGCGATCCTGGAGACCTAGGATTGAATCCCACGTCGGGCTCCCGGTGCATGGAGCCTGCTTCTCCCTCTGCCAATGTCTCTGCCTCTCTCTCTCTCTCTGTGTGTGACTATCATAAATAAATAAAAATTAAAAAAATATATATATTTAAAAAAACATGGTAGATATTAATCTAATTATATCAATAGTCACTTTATTTTTTTAAGATTTTATTTATTTATTCATGAAAGACAGACTGAGACATAGGCAGAGGGAGAAGCAGGCTCCTCGCAGGGAGCCCGATGTGGGACACAATCCCTGAACCCGGGATCACACCCTGAGCCAAGGCAGATGCTCAACTGCTGAGCCACCCAGGCGTCCCAATAGCCACTTTAAATAGGAGTGGTCTAAATATAACAAAGTACAGAGATTATCAGAGTGAATAAATAACAAGACCCAACCATATGTCATTTATAAGAAACCACTTTAAATATAAAAACACATACAGATTAGGGATGCTTGCATGGCTCAAGAGGTTGAGCACTGGACTCTTGATTCTAGTTTACATCATGATCTCAGAGTCATGAGATCCAGCCCCGCATTGGGCTCTGTGCTTGGCAGGGAGTCTGCTTCTCTCTGTCTCTTTTTCTCTCTCTTCCTCTCCCTCTCCCTTCCTCCCGTTAATACTTTCTCTCTAAAATAAATAAATAAATTAAAAAACCCACATATAGATTAAAAATAAAAGTTAGAGAAAGATACGCTGAAACTCATTAAAAGAAAGCTGAAGTAGAAATATGATTTTAAAGAAGAATCAGAAAGAGGACGATTATCAGAGATGAAGGTATTATAATGATAAAGGAGTCCATTTTCCAAGAAGACATAACAATTCTTAATATGTATGCACTTAACATAGAGTATTAAAATACATGAGACAAAAACTGAGAACTAAAAGGAGAAACAGAGAAATCCACTATTATAGTTAAAGACTTTAGTATACTCTTAGTCAGCAATACAGCAGAAACTCAGTAAGGATACAATCAACCTGAAAAAAACTGTCAGTTAACTTAATATAGTTGACATTTATAAACTGTTCCATCCAGTAACAGCAGAATACACATTCTTTTCAAACTTGAATAAACAAACACCAAAATAGGTCACATTATGTACTATAAAACGTATCTTTACAAATTTGAAAGTATAGAAATCATACAAATTATATTTTCAGACTACAATACAATGAAACTAAAAATAAATAACTGAAAGATAACTATAAAACCTCTAGAAATTTGGAGATTGAAAATAACATGTGTCAAAGAAGAAATCTCAAGAGAAATGTGAAAATATTTTGAAATAAATGAAAATACAGCTTATCAAAATTCATGGGATGAGCAAAAGTTATTTAGAGGGAAGTTCATAACATTAAATACATGCATTAGAAAAGAAGATCTAAAATCAATAATCTAAGCTTCCACTTTAGGAAACCAAAGGGCAATTTAAAACCTCAAGCAATCAGAAAAAAATAAATAATAAAAATTAGAACAGAAATAAATGAAATTGAAAACAGGAAAGGAATAGAGAAAAGTAATGAAATCTAAACGTATTTCTTAAATAAATCAGTAAAATCAATAAATCTCTAGCCAGGCTAACTAAGAAAAAAGAGAAAAGATACAAATGACCAATATCAACAATGAAAGAGGGAATGTAATAGTTCATTGATATATTCCAAGTATCTAGAACAAGGCCTGGCACAGAGGTGCACAAAAATTATTTGTTGAATGATTTAAAATATTGTGACTACACAGAATCTGAATATTGTCTGTAAAGTATATTACTTGGAACAGTTTTATAGGAGACATGTATGTCTTCTTAATTCTTCACGCTTATTTAATCTCTTCTCTTTGGCTACTTAAGTTCAATATTGGCTTGTCAAAGTCAAAGCCTTCCTTCAAAATGTTCATTTATTTAAAGACAGTTACTTGAGTTGATGCTACTCTCTGGTCTACAGTGTGCACTTACTTACATCTATGCATCATATAATGACCAAGCACAGAAAACTGGAGCAGTGTTACCCATTTCTGGGATCATTTCAGAATGTACATTTAAAATGTAAACTTATAACTATATTAAATTAAAAATGAAGAGGGAAAACATGTGGCACTAGTCACATATGCAGTGACCCTATACTTATAGAATCCCATTGTCTTTTTTAAAAAATATTTTATTTATTCATTTGAGACAGAGAGAGATAGCCTGAGCAGGGAGAAAACGCAGGGGGAGAGTGAGAAGCAGACTCCTCCCTGAGCCCGGAGCCTGACATGGGTCTCTATCCCAGGACCTGGAGATCGTGACCAGAGCCAAAGGCAGACACTTAACCATCTGAGTCACCCAGGTGCTCCTGTAGAATCCCATAGTCTTTAATGAGTCATAAATTCCCAACACATTTCTGCTGGCCATCACTAAAATTGATATTTAACATTTTCAGACTTTAAGAAGCATAAAGCACATTTAAGTGAAGGGCCCTGGATAGCAAGCAACTTCTTTTCTTTATTTACCTGGCTCTTCCTAAATCATCCTGTTCTTGCATTTCCTTAATTTTCTTCTCTTGTGCTGTCATCTACAGCATGAGAACACTTACATCAGAGGGGAGAGGGAAGAATTTTACTCCTTTTTCTAGCTGTGTAGAGTTATAACTGATAAAAATTGTTGCATGACATGATTTTTTTTGGTGTATAATGTGATGAATATATATGATGAATATATATATAGATATATCTATGATGAATATATATCTATGATGAATCTCTCTCTCTCTCTCTCTCTCTCTCTATATATATATATATATATAAAACACATCCATAACCTCATATATTTTGGTGATAAGACCTAAAATGTACTCTTAGCAAATTTCAAGTATATAATACAGTATTATTAACTACAGTTATCATGTCACACAGATCCCAAAAACTTATTTATCTTATAATTGAAAGTTTCTGCCCTTTGACCAGTATTTCCCCATTTCCCCCTCACCCTCTAGCCCCAAGCAGCCACTTTTCTACTTTCTGGTTCCATGAGTTCAACTTTGTTAGATTCCACATGTAAGTGAGATCATACAGAATTTGTCCCTCTGTGTCTGGCTTATTTCACTCAGTAAAATAGCCTCCAGATTCATTCATGTTGTCACAAATGTATCACATTTTCCTCATTCATTCATCCACTGATGAACCCTTAGATTGTTTCCATGTCTTGGCTATTATTAATAATACTTCAGTGAACATAGGAGTGCAGATACCTTTTGAGATACTGATTTCATTTCCTTTGGGTATATTCCTATATATCGTTTTACTGGATTATATGCTGGTACTATTTTTAATTTTTTGAGGAGCCTTCCTACTGTTTTCCTAGTGGCTGCACCAGTTTACATTTCCACCAACAGTGTACAAGGATTTCTTTTTCTCCACATCTTCAAACAACACTTATTATCTCTTGTATTTTTGATAATAACCATTATAACAGATGTTGTGGATATATCATTGTGGTTTTGATCGGCATTGATGATAACTAATGTTGAGTATCTTTTCATATACCTATTAGCCACTGTATGTCTTCTTTGGAATAACGTCTATCTAGGCCCTTTGCCCATTTTTAAATTGGATTATTGATTATTGGTTTTGCTATTGAGTTGTATGACTTCCTTTTATATTTTGGGTATTAACATCTTATCAGATACGTGGCCTGCAGATATTTTCAACTATTCCACAGGTTGCCTTTTCATTTTATTGATGGTTTCCTTTGCTGTGCAGAAGTTTTTAGTTTAATGTGGTCCCAAATTTCTAATTTCTGCTTGCATGGCCTATGCTTTTGGTGTTATATCCAAAAAATCATTATCAAGATCAATCTCAAAGAGCTCATCCACTATGTTTTCTTACAGGAATTTTATAGTTTTAGGTCTTATACTTAAGTTTTCAATCCATACCAAATTAATTTTTATATATGATGTAAAATGATGATTCAATTTTATTCTTTTGCATGTGGATATCCAGTTTACCCAAAGCCTTTTATTGAAGAGACAATCCTTTCCCAATTGTTTATTTTTGGCATCATGGTCAAAGATAGGTTGACCATGTAGCATGGATTTATATCTGAGCTCTCTATTCTGTTCCATCAATGTATGTGTCTATTTTTGTGCCAGTACCATACTGTTTCAATTACTATAGCTTTGCAATATAGTTTGAGATCAGGAAGTGAGATGCCCTTAGCTTTGTTCTTTCTCAAGGCTTTTTTGGTTATTTGGGGTCTTTTGTGGTTTTATGTATATTTTAGGATTTTTTTTCTTTTTCTGTGAAAAATCCTATTGGAATTTTGATAGGGATTATGTTGAATCTGTAGATTGTTTTTGGGTAGTATGAACATGCTAGCAATATTCTTCCAATCCATGAATATGGGAGATATTTCCATCATTTGTGTTTTCTTCAATTTCTGCCAACAGTATCTCATAGTTTTCAGTATACAGATCTCTCACTGCCTCGGTAACTTTATTCTTAAATATTTTATTCTTTTTGGTGCTATAGTAAATGGGGTTGTTTAAGTGATATGTGTATGGAGAGAAAGAGAGTATAGTGACCTGCTGAACTCTATAATATTGTTAAATGTGTCATTAGCATTCTCCCATCATTTCTTCATCACTTACATGTCAGTTCTGTGCTCCCATGGTCTTATGATACCTCTCATTGTCCTGATTTACTAAGGTTCTGCACTTCCTAAGATGACCCATTTTAGGGGCACCTGTGTGGCTCAGTTGGTTAAGTGTGTCTGCCTTCTGCTCAGGTCATGATCTCGGGACTCTGGGATTGAGCCCTGTGTTGGGCTTCTTGCTCAGTGGGAGTCTGCTCAAGGATTCTCTCTCTCCCTCTGCCCCTCCCTCTGCTCCTGTGTGCTCTCTCTCTCTCTGTGTCTCTCAATCTCTCTCAAATAAGTAAGATCTTTTAAAAAATAAAAAATAAAATTTCCCTTTTTAGAAATTCATTCTTCTCTCCACCCTGATCATCAAAACACAAATTTCTTTAATAACTTCTGAGCAGATAAAGTACTAGGAGGAAGTTATAAATTTGATTATATAAACTACATGATTAAGGTTATTTACAATAAAATTAGTTCATTTATTTGGTTGTATCAAATCAATATTTACCAGACACTTAAATGCCAGTTCTGTTAGGATACAGGAATATCTAAAATTCAGTCTGTTTTAAGGAACTCATAGTTTAGAAGAAATGATGATACACTTAACTTTCCCAAGGATGCTATCAATTTTAATGGAGACACTTGTTCACAGATCACCCTGCAGTTGTTTTCACAATATGCCTAAAATATCTCAGAGGCTGCCATAGGCCATGAAGGACAGATTTCATCTTATGTCATGCCTCATCTTGAGTCAAACCAGCAACTCTGAATTACATAAAGATCCCAGAATAAACTAGTTGATGCCCCTATGCCCTCGCAATATGCCCTCGCAAATGCTAATGTCTCTGTATAATGTCCCGCCCTTGTGCAATTCTTTTCATTCTTCAAAAGTCAACTCTAATATCAACACTTTGCAAAGGTCTTGTTATTGTTATCCTTCTAATTGAGCTCCATTTTTTTAGATAAATCTGCACCTTGTGTGTCTCACTATATTCTCATTAAGTCTATCTCCTTTTTAAATCTGTGAGCACCGGGATCCCTGGGTGGCACAGTGGTTTAGCGCCTGCCTTTGGCCCAGGGCGCGATCCTGGAGACCCGGGATCGAGTCCCACATCAGGCTCCCGGTGTATGGAGCCTGCTTCTCCCTCTGCCTGCCTCTCTCTCTCTCTCTCTGTGTGCCTATCATAAATAAATAAAAATTAAAAAAAATAAATCTGTGAGCACCTTCATGCATTGATTGGGAATTATTCAGCTCTCAGGCAGACCCATAAGTAAGGAACTCAACAGGAAAAATTACTGAAAATCTAATATTTCTCTGCTTTCTTAAATAGATGACAGAGAATAAATCTTTTTTAGTAGCTCAGATTTATCACCACAGATAATGAATAATTATTGTACAATGTTGTCATTTAGTGTTTATCTTTGCTCACCCTTAAGAAAAGATGATCAAAGATTTTGGTTTTATTCTAGGCAGTCTCTGCTCTCAATTATTTTTATTTTTCTCCCTGCATGCCAGTCAGCCACCTCTCTAGTTCTTTCTGGCGCTGCTGTACCTGCTTGCAATAGCCCACCTCTTTTCTTTCCCTTCCTTTCAAATGATCACATTGTAATTTCCAGGCTGGGAACTCAGAACCCTAAGCTTATTAGAATAAAGGAAAGGAAGGGACTGTGATAGACTCTCCTACAAATGGCTCAGGCTTAGCTCACAAACTTTGTAATAACTTGTTATTACTGTTTTTGAGCTTTTTATGCTTGCTTTATGTGCAACTGGATCCTAAGTGGTTGGGGTACTTGGAACTCTAACTTCCATTTAAGTGTGATATGTTTCTGAATTTTTATAGCTATCCACCCACTTTTATCTTATTTATTCATTTATTTAATAGGCTCCACATGCAGTGTGGATCCCAACGTGGGGCTTAAACCCATGACCCTGAGATCAAGATCTGAGCTTAAGACCTGAACAGAGATCAAGAGTCAGACACCTAACCTACTGAGCCACTCAGGAGGCCACTTTTATTTCTTAAAATCTATTTATTTTAGTAATCCCTATATCTAATGTGGGGCTAAAACTCATGATCCCAAGATCAAGATTTGTACGCCCTTCTGACAAACTAGCTAGGTGCCTCCTTCCATCCCACTTTTTTTTTTTAAAGATTTTATTTATTTATTTATGAGAGAGAGAGAGAATCAGAGACACAGGCAGAGGGAGCAGCAGGCTCCATGCAGGGGGCCCGATGTGAGACTTGATCCAGGAACTCCAGGATCACGCCCTGAGCTGAAGGCAGGGGCTTTAACCGCTGAGCCACCCAGGTACCCAGGTGTCCCAATCCTACTTTTTTAAATTAAAGTTTTTATTTATTTATTTAGAGAGAGAATGAGTGGAGGGAGAGGCAGAAGGACTGAGAGAAAATCTCTAGCAGACTCTGTACTGAGCACAGAGCCTGATGAGGGACTCAGTTGTACAATCCTGAGATCATGACTTGAGCTGAAACCAAAAGCCACCCAGGCGCCCCCCATTACACTTTTAAATCTCATTCTGGTACATAACACAAGTGTTCTCTAAGTGTCATGTTTAACATACATTTCTTTGAAATGTATATATTAACATCTGGTTCTTTTATAAAATAAAAAAAATGATGTAGGGAGATTTTTCAAATAGAATTTCACATATAACTTAAAGTTTCTCTTATTTGTGTTTTGGACATTTAAGGATATTTTAGAACCTACTTTCATCCTTTTGGATGTAATATTGCAATGATAATAAATACCATATAAGGATAATAGGCACCATTGCTTGGACACTTTATAAAAATCAAGCACTGTGCTAAGCACACAGATTACCTCATTTAATCTTTATAATCAAGGCAAATGTTACTATATCTATGTTATAGAAGGGACAACTAAGAAATTGAAATCTAAAAAAAAAAAGAAATTGAAATCGTCTATCAGCTAGTTAAGCACAGGAGGCAGAACCTATATATTAATCAATCTTGGAAACTCATTTTTAAAAAATATTTTCAACTCTCTAGTTATGGTTTGCCCATTATTCCAGTAATATTTGGGAGGGTACCTTTATCGTTAGTATATTATTCATATACCTACAATTCACCCTTAAGCAGTCATTCACCCACTTTCCCAACAACAGGCCAACCTCATCCCCAGGCAACCACTAATCTACTTTCTGTATCTATAAATTTGCTGCTTCTCGATATTTCATATAAATGGAATCATATAATACATGGTATTTTGTTTCTAGCTTCTTTCCCTTAATATAATGTTTAGGTTTTCAAAGTTCATCTCTGTTGTAGTATTTACCAGTACTTCATTCCTTTTTATGCTGAAAATATTCCATTGTATGGATATACCACATTTTATTTATGCTTTTACCATTCGATGGACATTTGGATTGTTTCCACTTTTTGGTTACTAAGAACAATGGTGCGACAGCCCATTACATTTGTAAAAACATTTACAAATATTTGGGAGGATCAGTAGTAAAAAATTTGTAAGAGTGCTGAAACCTACATGTTACAGTAGCTTTAGTAGTAATTCCAATACTCATTAAAGAAGATTTAACTAAAATTCCTTGGATCTTGAAACATTAAATCATCAGAACTGTAAGTTATACATTGCAGGTAGAAAGTGCACTGAAAATTGTAATCCATTTTTTTTTCTTTTCTTTTTTTTTAATTTATGATAGTCGCAGAGAGAGAGAGAGAGAGAGAGAGAGAGAGAGAGGCAGAGACACAGGCAGAGGGAGAAGCAGGCTCCATGCACCGGGAGCCCGATGTGGGATTCGATCCCGGTCTCCAGGATCGCGCCCTGGGCCAAAGGCAGGCGCCAAACTGCTGCGCCACCCAGGGATCCCAATTGTAATCCATTTTAACCTTATATCTTTTTATTTTTTAACTTCGCTTACTCTGCAGTTTGGAGAAGACTTTTTTTTAAAAAATATTTTATTTATTTATTTATTCATGAGAGACAGAAAGAGAGAGAGAGGGAGAGACACAGGCAGGGGGAGAGGCGGGCTCCACGCAGGGAGCCCGATGTGGGACTGGATCCCAGGACTCCGGGATCATGACCTGAGCCCAAGGCAGACGCTCAACCACTGAGCCACCCAGGGTTCCCTCAATTTTACATGATCCCTCTTTGAAGATGCTTTCCAATGGACCGACCACGTGATAAAAATTCTAAGAACAAACAAAAATAATCTGAAAATTCTGGAGTGTACTGAGGAAATA
The DNA here is from genome assembly GCF_905146905.1 of Nyctereutes procyonoides. Taxonomy (NCBI): domain Eukaryota; kingdom Metazoa; phylum Chordata; class Mammalia; order Carnivora; family Canidae; genus Nyctereutes; species Nyctereutes procyonoides. Next base: position 1,929,467 of record NW_026575044.1, read on the forward strand.
CTTTCATTTCTATTTTTTTTTTTTTTTGTCTATTTCTGGCAGGGAATGGACAGTTTCTAAAGCCTTGTCGTTGGTTAATGCACTCTAAAATTAATCTTGCTTTCCCTTTATGATAAAGGCGATCTTACAGGGGGATTTAAGAAAATCTTAGATGACCATTTTAACATGCTTGAAAGCTGATGCAAACATCCTCTGACCACTCTTTTGGGTGAAAACAGGATTCCTTTTTTTTTTTTTTTTTTTTGTTTTCTTTTTTTTGTTCCATTCACGGTGGTGTGGGGGGCGGAGGGAGCTTCGAGTAAACAATCTGGTAACTAATTTGCAATTGGCTTACCTGCTAGCGAAAAAACTGAAATGACTCTGGTGCCAACGGCGAAGAAAATAACAGACAGAAATACATAAATCCAGAAATCGTTCTTTAAAAAAAAAATCCCGTGTTTGGCGAGAGACAGCTCAATTTACAACCAAGAAACTGAAAACCAAGAAAGGGATCGTTCGCCAGCCGGGACTCACGCTAGCGAAACTTGTGGGCGCTGCGTGGCTTCCGTGGTCGTCACCTTGGAAACCGCAGCCTTGACACGTCCCCCGCGGGCAGCGGCGAGAGCGCCTGGAGGAGCAGGCGTTCTCAGGACGCCGTCTGCGCCTGCGCCGGGCCGCCGCGCCCCCGGAGCTAGAGAGGCCCGGATGGAGGAGGCGGGGCGCGCCGTTGCTATGGCAGCGGGTCCTCGCCGCCGTGGGAGCAGGTGCTGGGGTCTCCCCCGCCTCGCTGTCAGAGCTTAGAAAGAGGAGGAGAGGAGAACTCCCCCGGCCGTCTCTGTGACCCCAGCCGCTGCATCTTACACAGGCAGGAGGGGCTACAGAGGGGGAGAAGGGAAGGATGGTGCGGAGATATTTATGGTGGGAGAGGGTACCGGGGTACAGCGTCTGGGACAGCTGGGAGGATCGATGGTTAGAAGAGAGGGAAGAGCCTTCCTGCTGGCGTCTGATCGTGCCACGTCCGGGTTCCCCGGAGCCCGGGGGTGGGGGGGGGAGGGGGAGTCTGCCAATACCTTGGTTGGCTCTGTACGAGGGAAAACCCCTCCAAGTGGAGCTTCGTCTCTCATTTTTATACCCTTTTCTGTCCCCTCTCAAAGTTCTCATTCCTGGTTGAAAAAAGCCCCCCCGCCCCCGAAATGGTAGCTTCCATGAAGAGGCTTCGTTTAGTTGATGGTACCTGGGGACCCTGGATACAAATTCATCCCCCAATGTGCGTGACGTATGATTTATTGTCATACTTTGTGATGGAGTATGGTTTTTAAAATGTTTTTCCTCTCGGGACTTCGGTTTGGAAGGATGCAGCAAGAAGAATGGGCAAGATGGGTCTCATGATGCTATTAGGAGTTGGCTTTTGCTTAAATACTTTGTATTAAAACAGATTCTCCTTGACTTTTTTTTCAACTCTCTTAGATTTAAACAAGCCTATGTTTAAAAGGCTATGAGGTAAGACTGGAGTCAGTGAATTAGATTAAACTATTTTCGAATGTCTGAATCTGAAAGAAAGTTGTCAAAAGTGTATACGTACGCACACTTGGCACTTGGCTTAGACTCCCTAAAAGATCTGCAGTTAGAAACCCGCATGGGATTTGGCAGACACCCAGGAGGAAGAAATTAATTTCATAAAACAGTTAACCTATTAAGAGGGTGGTTCTGAGCTAGGCCACTTACATAGATTTTTTACTGATGATAAACATTGAAATTTAAATACGTTTAACTCACGCGGAATAAGTGTTAGGTGATTCGTTTTCTGTAGGATATATTTTTGTTCTAGCGTGATGACTGTGTACCATATGGCAAGTACCCTGGGGATAATGATTAAAAGAACCGAAGGGGATTGGATATCCTGTGACGCATTTGAAAAAGGCTTAAGGGACTTGGTAACAAAAGTTTATGATTTATGTTCTTTGTTTACTTGGCAACCAACCATGAGGTTTTTGAAGGTACAGGAGAAGAAGGCAATACAAATTTAATGTATCTTCATTTACTCTCAAAGTCATTTCAACTGTGACTTTTTATCTTTTTAATTATGGTATAATAGCACGATTTAATGACACCTAATATGTTTAATTTGTAATCATTTTGTTTGTATTTATTATTCTGATTATGCCTTTTTAGTTTTAAATTTGAGTTTTCACATGGGTGAGATCCTTTGTAAGTAAAAGGCGTAACTAACAAAAGCCCTCAGCAAGTATTTATTTAAGAATTCAAAAGTATGTTTATTATAAAATTAGAAGAGAGCACTGAAGAGTTCCATAGAAATCTTACTCTAACAATTCATTATGTAATCTAAACATCTTAAAATTATAAATTCCAAGATCCCTGGTCTGAAAAGAAAGCCAATTATCCTAAGACACTTGTGACTTTGAAAAACAGTATTATTTATGTAAGTATTTTGGATGACAACAAGTTTTAGTTTGTTCTACATTATCCATGGTGCCCTTACTTTTAGTTAGTAGATAGTTAGACATAATTGTTGATGTGACTTAGCCTATCTTGCAGCTAGGCAGGCGTAAATAAACTCACTTTGAAGTATTGATTGGTTTCTCTAGGTTACCTCAAAGTACTATTGCTCTCAACCTTTGCAAAGTATTGAAACCTTATTTTGAGTTCTTTAAGAAAGTCCATTTTTTATTCTTAGTTTAAAAAGAAATAAATATCTAGAAGGAATTATAGTCCAACTAATACATTGGAAATAGTTATAATTATTTGGTTGGATAATTAGGTTGAAAGATTAACATTCATGTACATAAAACTAACTTTGTCTTGGGAGGGGGAAGGGAACCAATACCAAGCATTATTCTGAGAAGAGATGACATTTAAGTGAACCAAACAAGAATTTTTTAAGTCTTGGATTTAATTATTAAGTCGCTGATCATTTATTTTAGATTAAGCTTATCATACTACTATGCATTTCCTTTTAAATTCTCTTGCTTTTTATGAGTTATTTGCTCATTTGTATCTCATAAAAAGTTTAAAATATTAAGAGTCATCTAGCTCAACAGTTTTGCTTGCTCTAAGGCTCTTTGTCGTTGACAAAGAATGCAACACTTCAAACAGAAAACTCACTTTATTTCATGACAAGTTTGAAATGTAAATTCTGTTTTATTTTTAAAAAAGACTTTATTCATTTATTTGAGAGAGAGAGAGAGAGAGAGAGAGAGAGAGAAAGCACGAACACGGGGAGAGGCAGAGGGAAAGGGAGGAACCGACTCAAGGAGCCTGACTCTGGGATTTATCCCAGGACCTTGAGATCAAGACCTAAGAGCTTAAGGCAGATGCCTAACTGACTGAGCCACCAAGGCACCCCTGTAAATTCTGTTTTAATTTGCCAAAATCTGGGATCCCTGGGTGGCTCAGAGGTTCAGCGCCTGCTTTGGCCCAGGGTGTGATCCTGGAGTCCTGGGATCAAGTCCTGCATCAGGCTCCCTGCATGGAGCCTGCTTCTCTCCCTCTGCCTGTCTCTGCCTCTCTCTCTCTCTCTCTCCCTCTCTCTCTCTCTCTCTCTCTCTCTCTCTAATGAATAAGTAAATAAAATCTTTTTTTTTTTAATTTTTTTTTAATTTTTATTTATGATAGTTACACACAGAGAGAAAGAGAGAGAGAGGCAGAGACACAGGCAGAGGGAGAAGCAGGCTCCATGCACCGGGAGCCCGATGTGGGATTCGATCCTGGGTCTCCAGGATCGCGCCCTGGGCCAAAGGCAGGCGCCAAACCGCTGCGCCACCCAGGGATCCCCTAAATAAAATCTTTAAAAAAATAAATAAATTGCCAAAATTTGTCCCCGAGTTTCCAGCCCTTAGCACTAGTTTTACTATTTAAGGTATTTAAGTCCAGTCCTCCTTTACTGAGCAACCATTTAAATAATATAAAGCTGTTGTCATGACTCTTGTGTTTTCTCTTCTTTCAGATAATAGCCCCAGGATTTTCAGGTGTTCTCAGAATTTGGTTCCCAGGCATTTTACTGTCATTGTCTCCCTTCTTCCCTCCTTTCTCTTTTATCCCCCTTTCTCCTGGTTTGCTAGCCTCTGACTGTGTTCTAGCTTGGCTTTTATCTTTAAACTGTAGTGATTTAAACTTGATATGGTGCTTCCCACTTTCTAGATGTCTCACCCATAGTCTTAGCTTCGAGTTTATTTACACTTTGGGTGTCCCAGTCATTCTTTTAATTCATTTGAACTTACAGTTCACTAAAACCTATTAAAATGGTTTTCATATGCAGTATTGAAAAACCTCATCTCTTCCCTTCGCTAATGTTTGTGTAGCTAGTGGAAAGATATTTCCCCACATTCTTTGACTATTATTTTTTTTTAAAGATTTTATTTATTTATTCATGAGAAACACAGAGAGGAGAGAGAGAGAGGCAGAGACACAGGCAGAGGGAGAAGCAGGCTCCATGCAGGGAGCCCGACATGGGACTCGATCCCAGGTCTCCAGGATCACGCCGTGGGCTGAAGGCGGTGCTAAACCGCTGAGCCACCCAGGCTGCCCGCTTTCACTATTATTTGATGGCAAACAGTACAAGGAAAATAATGTATATCTCCCTACAGTAAAATTGGCACCAGGTTAGGTAGTGTAGTTAGAGGCTTGCCGATAGTACAGTGAAGCCAAAGGTTAAAATAGAGTATGTGGATAATTTATTAATTCAGACAAATATCTCTCATTTTATATCTTTAAAAAATGTATTCTTGACATTAGTACTTTCTGCCTCTAAAAAGGGTTTTAGGCAACTTATTTCTGTTGTGGGAGCAAGAGAAGGCTCCTAGGCATAGAAACAGGTATACAAATAGGGACCCTGAAGATGAGATTTCTATAGTTCCTTTGAGACTGAATATAAGATTCTATGTACATTTAGAAATCATTTATCTTTTTGTTTTTGTTTAATAGTGGAAAATGTGCAGATTATTGCTATGTATTTCTGCCTTTGGCTGCTTTATGAGAATTAGATCTACATAAATAATTTTCCCTCAACCTTTTTTTGTGAACAAATAATCTGACATCAAATTGACCCCTTATCTCTTCTTCCAGATTCTTCTTCAGGAACACATTTTGTTCAGGCCATTCTGGACAATTCCATGCACTTTCATGATTGTTTGCTCTTTCTCATGTTCTCTTTATCTGAAATAATTAATAAACTCTTATACTCAGTATTCAAAGCCCGTCTCAGCTTTCTTGGTATTTCCAACTTTAGACTGAGTTGATTGTTTTTTTTCTTCCTCTATAGTTCTTTATATATATCTTTATTCCATTTACATACATTTTAAATTTCTTCATATCTATATTTTAAACTTATGGGTTTTGTTTATTCTGTACCATACTGGAAATACCTCAAGAGCATGGGTCTACTTTATAATCTGTATGAGAATGTATATAGGAATACTGTAGGGGTTTAACAAATGTTTGTCAAAATTGTAATACACACATACACACACTTAATGCTCATATAGGCATACAAACACATTAAAGGTAGAGATGTATTTGCTTCTTTTGTTTGAAAAATTATATACAAAACAATTAGCAGGGCTAGGAACTGACCTCAATTTATAAATAACTTTAGCATTGTTCTCTTAAAAATGACTGAATTTATACACCATTTTCATAAGCATGTATTAACTTTCATCTGACATCCGTATTTATTTGTCACTGTTTCCAGATAGTATTAGGCATCACATTTGGGTTTTTTAGTGAAAAATATCTCATTTAGAGTTGAAAAGTTTGACTTTTGTGGAAATTAGCATCTACCATATTTGAGAATCAACTTTACTTAGTTGAAAAGCTCTCAGATCACAAATTGTAATTATGCCATGTAAACTACTAGAAGGATTGAAAAATAGGATGGGAAATGATATTCAGGTTTCCTCCACTATTTGAAAGTTTGCTTCACACCACTTCTCTTTTACAAAAGACCTGCATTGGTACCTGTTTTTGCTTACTGAAAGAAATCTGAAGAGGACTCTTGCTTTTCTGAAACAGTAATTGCTTCTTTGTTTTATGGCATGTTAGCTTTTACAAGGTGTCATAGGAATGCTCTACTTTCAGAGAGCAGAGGAACCTGTATTTGTTTTTATCTGCGCATAAGAAAATGTGAATGAGTATGACTTAAAAGTTGAGTCATCTGCTCTGACCTGGGCAAGCATTTCAGCAACAGGCAGGGGATATGGAAAATCCTGCTCTAAGCCTCGGATAGTCTTCTTAACTACCTTTTTTAGTCTCCTTGGAAATGAGAGTTTCAGAAATTGGGTGGTGGGGGTGTGGGGATGGTGTTTAAGGGCAGTACATCTAGAAAGTGTCTGGCTATTTAGGTCTCTTTTTTTAGGGTATACAGATACATGTTTTTTTTTTTTTTTTAAATATTACATGCTTTGTGTTTCTTGTGTTGATTAGCTTATTTTCCATTCTCCTCACTCTCCCTGAGGTTGACATAACATATACCTTATCTTTTTATATCTTATAGTGTTATTCTTTAACAAACGGAAAATGGATGAAAATAAAGATATGGACTCAAAAGAAAGTGGAGAATATGAAGACGACTTTGAAAAGGACTTAGAATGGCTAATTAATGCAAAAGAAAAAAGTGGTGCCAGTATAATAGAGGTATATGTAAATTGGCAACAGCATTTATAGTAATTACATTAACAAAGCGCTTTGTAAATCTTGAAGAGTTTTGCATATGCTACTGAAACCTCAGAAAATTCTTTTGATATACATAGAACAAGTACCATTATTTCCACCTTAGAGATGAGAAAATTGAAGCATAAAGAATATATATGTTGTGTCCTAAGGTGAGGGCTAATTAGTGAGAGAACAGGGATTGATTTAGCCTTAATAAAGTTTAAATTATAATTAAGAGTTAAAATTTATATAATATAAATAAGTATGATTTATTGCACTAAAATATGAATAAGTGCAGTTAATTTCTACTTTATATAAACTTGGGTGAAATGGGCTTATACCTTTAATATAAATGAAAAGGGGTTATACTTTTAATATAATGAGGTTATACTTTTAATATAAATAAAAATAAAGCAGATTCTCAAAAGACATGGTCTTTCAGCTAATATTTGAAACCTTAAGACTGATTTAACTCTTCAGAGGAATTAATATAGAGAAAAATATACAGTCAAAACTGAGCCATAGGAATGCCTGTAGGAAAAAGTAGATCCATTAAATATGATCATATACTATCTATCAAACCCTTAGAATGGAAATCCATTCCTGGATCACAGACAGTTCTTTCTCTCTCTATAGATAGATAGATAGATAGATAGTGTATGTGTATCTATATATAATTCATGTGTGCGTATATATGTATGTATATATATATTCATATGTATGTATATGCATATGTACATATGTATGAAATTAGAGTCAATAAACAGGGAAGTAATGAAGAAAAGATGTTAAGATTTGTATAAGAATAGTTGACTTTGGAAGGACCAAGAGCTCAGTAATTACAATAGAAGTCAGACTGAAGAATGTTAAGGAAAAGAATATAAGAGAAAGAAGGCAGCAAATTTTATTTTTAAGATTTTATTTATTTATTCATGAGAGACACACACACACACACACAGAGGCAGAGACACAGGCACAGGCAGAAGCAGGCTCTGTGCAGGGAGCCTGATGTGGGACTAGATCCCAGGACTACAGGATCACGCCCTGGGCTGAAGGCAGGCGCTAAACTGCCAAGCCACCCAGGGATCCCTGAAGGCAGCAAGTCTTACATCACAAACTTCTCTTTGTTCCATTTTGCCTTCTTATGCAATGGAGAGGACAAATGGGATTATATTTGAAAAAGGCAACAGAGTAAAAAGTCAAGATTTTTCTAAGATGGACTTTAAATAGAAATTTTATGCATCATTAACAAAAAAATAATCAGAATGAGACAGGCAGAGATACCCAGAGTTCAACCAAAGTCTCATGACTGGAGGAGTGTGAGATCTAGAGCACAGAATGCTAGAATTAGACAGGTGAAAATCAGGATTCATTGTCTCATTTCTTAATTAATTCAGAAAATATTATAATCACCTGCCACATATCAGAGGCTGTTCTCAGTGCTAGGGATAAAGCACTGGTCAAAACAGAGTGCTCTTATCAATCTATTAATCTTATTCATTCCAGTGGATGATTATAAGAACATCTTCCTTCGAGGCTAGCAGGAAAACAGATGACAAAGATAGAGACAGAGATGAATGCTGGGGAAAATTTCATTGTAAAAAGTCATAATTTCATTGCAGTGGGTTTTTAAATTTTTATTCTTTTGGCTTTTTTTTGCAGTGGGTTTTAAAAAGAAGTGAAAATCAAAGAATAATTAGGAACAGATAATGTTGGAATGAGCCACAGAATCAAATATGGTTTAAAAAAACAATTACAAAGCAGAGATCTTAGTTTATTAGATCTTAATTATTTGTTAGACATTTTAATGGGCCAAGTTTATTTGCTTAGCAGACATATAGCAATGCTGTGTAGGTCAGGAAGAGGTGGCTATTGGAAAAGATGACCTTAGAGCAAGTTAAAGAGGAAGAGAATTTTAAGGGGCTGAAGAGAGCAGCAAGTAGTAGCTCCCATAGAATGTTTTAGGAAGGATTGAGATTCTGAGACAAAAAAATATTGCAGGAGAAAAGTGTTTGCTTTGTTGGTGAGTATATATGTATTTGGGAGAGACATTAGGTAGGAAGTCTTTAATTAGAAACAGCAGACATTGAGCAGTGTTTTGTGATGTGATAATACTGGTCTATGGCTCATGTGCAGTTGTGCTTTTTAAATATAAAACCAAGTTATATGATGGTGTTTGGCATAATTATTGGGGCCTCTGAGGATAGTTGAGGAAGGAAAATGTAATCAAGAGATTAAAAATTGACCTGGAATTTGGATATAGATCCTGTAGAAAATAGCAGCAATAATAATCTGAAAAGATAAAAAAAAAATCTGAAAAGATTATAACAACCTCAGAACAATTAGAACTTGACCAAAGACTAATGTTGATCCTGGAGAGAAAGACCTCTCTGTGTTTTTGAAAAATACAAATATTATAAGGAAAAAACATTAAAAAAATTTTCTTCTGAAAATTTAAAGGGAGGAAAATTTTATAGAGGAGGAATATTAAAATAATGTGGTTCTATCTGTAGTTATTCTTTCATTCATTAGCAAGAAAATTTTAAAAATATTAATATAGTACTTAGCATCAAATTCAGATTCAGGGTTAAATTTTTCCCAAATGCTCTTGTCACATGTCACATGTTTTAATATAGTACTTAGCATCAAATTCAGATTCAGGGTTAAATTTTCCCCAAATGCTGTTGTCACATGTTTGATTCACATGTGCTCACAAATATGAATTGGAATATTAGAACCAAAATATAAATAAGAGGCATGTACGTTTTCCCATTCATAAAATATATTGCATGAATATGAAATTCATTTTGCATTATCTACATATAAATGGACAAAAAAAATTGAGACTGAAATTTTTACTCAATTTTTACTGAAAAAGAGAACTTTGTATCTGTTTTTTAGATGGCTTGTGAGAATGAAGAGAATATTAACCAAGAATTAAAAGACAATGAAACAGAGATAGAAGACACCGAACAACATTCTGATCCTGACAAATCTTTGAAGGATGAGCTTTCACCAAGAAGAAATGACTTCATTTCTGTACCAAGTATTCAACCTTTGGATCCCATATCAGATTCAGATAGTGAAAACTCTTTCCAGGAATCCAAAGTGGAAAACCAGAGAGACCTGGAAGAGGAAGAGGATGAGGAAGTAAGGAGATATATTATGGAGAAAATTATTCAAGCCAATAAGATTCTACAAAATCAAGAACCTGTGAATGATAAAAGGGAGCGAAAACTTAAGTTTAAAGACAAACTAGTTGATCTGGAAGTTCCTCCACTGGAAGACACTGATACTCACAAAAATTTTCTTGAAAATGAAAGTAGTATGTCAGGAAAACTGTCACAGTTATGTATTTCCAATGAATTTGGACAAGAAAATGTACTTCTGTCACTGACTGATGGAAATTGTGAAGAAAACAGGGATAGGAAAATACTAGTAGAAAGAGATGGAAAGTTTGAACTTGTGAATTTACAAGACATTGAGAGTCAGGGGTTTTTGCCTCCCATTAATGCTAATAGCACAGAAAATGAACCTCACCAGTTGTCACCCAGATCTTCTAACTCAAATGTTAATAGTGTCAAGAAAGAAGAGCCTGTAGCAAAGATTCATGCTATTGCTCACTCATCAATAGAAGAACCACTGGCTTTTATCCCTCAGCCACCACCCAACCCCAAGACTCGTCCAAGCTCTGCTGCCAACTCAGATCGAAGTAAGGGGAATGGGAAATCTAATCACAGGATACAGTCTGCAAATATATCTCCAGTGACCTCAACATACTGTCTTTCCCCTCGACAGAAAGAACTGCAAAAACGGCTAGAACAAAAAAGAGAAAAGCTAAAGAGAGAGGTAAGAACATAAGCATTCATCATATTAAAAGCAAAATATATTTTCATGTTTTATAAATACAGTAGGAATTGGAATGTTTCCTCAAACTGTTAGACATATTTGCTTGCTTGTTTTTCTATTGTTAGATTAAATGGTAAAATATTAAAAATGTATTTATGGGATAAACACCATGATTATCTTTATCCTTTTTTTTTTTTAAGATTTTATTTATTTATTCATGAGAGACGCACACAGAGAGAGAGGCAGAGACACAGGCAGAGGGAGAAGCAGGCTCCATGCAGAGAGCCTGATGCAGGATTTGATCCCCGGTCTCTAGGATCATGCCCTGGGTTGAAGGCAGCCCTAAACCACTGAGCCACCTGGGCTGCCCTCTTCATCCTTTTTTATAAGGATCACAAAGCATAGTAATGAATGACTTGTGTTAGAGGTAGAAATCTCAGTGAGGACATTATTTAATATTTTCATTTTAAACATGAGGCTGAGAGAAGTGACTGCTGAAAGTAATTTTTTTAAAAGATTTTATTCATCTATTTGAAAGAGAGAAAGCATGTGAGAAAGAGAACATGAACAGGGGGAGAGGCAAAAGGAAAAACAGGCTTCCCACTGAGCAGGCAGCCAGCCCAATATGGGGCTCGATCCCAGAACCTGGGATCATGACCTAAACCCAAGGCAAACACTTAACTGACTAGACCACCCAGATGCCCCTGAAAGTAATCTCGATGTTAGAAGGTGAAAATCACATGTCAGGCAGAAAAATGAAGGCACAAATTCGTTGGGATTTGAGAGGTGACAGGTAGATTTGGGTTATAATTCTCTGATTTATGTGCATATATGTTTTCATATATGTTCTATGCCTACAATTCCTTGATTTCAGGGATTTTAGCTTTAGATTAAGAATAGAGCCTAGGGATCTATTTAGCATCTGCCTTGGGCTCAGGGCATGATCCCAGAGTTCTGGGATCAAATCCCACATCAGGTTCACTGTGGGGAGCCTGGTTTTCCCTCTGCTTGCATCTCTGCCTCTCTCTCTGTCTGCCGAATGAATGAATGAGTGAATGAATGAATAAATGAATAAATAAATAATTTTGTCTCTCATGAATGAATGAATGAATAAATAAAAGAATAGAGCCTAATAACCTTAAAATATTTATAAAATGCCATATAGAATCCCAGATGATGATAATGATGGTTTTATTCTGTCAATCAAGAAGAGGCTGTGAAGCAACCAAAGCATTTATTTGGGGTCTTACAAATTGCAGTCCAGGAGACACATTGTCAACCTAAATCAAAAGTGTGCTGTAATTAACGAGCAGGGAGTACAGACCTATAAAGGCAAAACCCACAAAGTTACACAACTTGTTTTGAAAGAATTACAATTGCTGATGGCAGAGTTTAAACTGACCACCTCATACACATTGGATATGTAGTCAACAGGTGTTACATTATTTCAGTCCAAAGTGCTAGGTGGTGGTAGTGGTGGTGGTGGTGGGATATTGCAATTGACAAGTTGCAACTGACAAAAATCAAAAATTCATGATGGCCTAATTATTGAAACAGGAGATTTGAAATAGGAGACCTACATAGGCCCCACTTCCTCAATATTCTTGCAACTTTTTCTTTCAATTCTTTCTATTTTGAGTGACTCTTACCAATTCTTACTTTGTTTTGAATCTTCTTTCACATTTTCCCCTTCTCATCAAGATATTTCTGGTAAGAAAGCATCAATGACAAATTTTTATGATCATGAAATTCATTGGCAACTTGCAACTTGCTCTTGCCCTATCATGTCTCCTGGAGGGAGGAGTCTCATAGTGATTGAACATATTTGATATGTTCAATAAGGATGCTAGGTGAAAGCCTACAGATGCATTTGAGTAACAAGGAGGTTTGAGGAAATAAGAACTAGAATTCAATTAGGTTTTCTTTCTTTTCACTCAAAGTGTAGATCTGATGAATGGTTTCAAGTCTTTGAAAGAACATTATCTAAGTTCTGACAGAATTTGAAACATTGGCCATGGAAAGTGTTAATAGTGTGATAATAATGAATATAGAACAAATTAAAACAATTATGAGTAAGATAATTTGTAGTCCAGATCTTCCCCAATTCTGCTCAGGAGCCAACTAAAAATATCTGAGAATTTGAAATCTAGCCAAAGGTTTTAGATAACAGGATTAGAGATTTAGCAAGTTTAAGAATCTTAGCAGTTTCCAAATTCCGCCTGATGGGAAGTACTTCTGCATGTAGAGCAAGAAGTATAAGTGATGGCACAGACTCCACTGTGGGTCACGAGTAAATAACCTAATGCTATGCTATTATTGTGGACAATATGAGATAAAGTATCCAAAGACTTGCCCTGGCTCTAATGGCTCAGGGAGTGGACCTGGCAGTTCTACTCATGGCCCAAGGAAGATTTCTGATCATGTACTCATTCCAAGCAGTACTTATTCCAAATCAGCAACTGAAGATCCTCCCAAATTGGGTTCCTTCACTAAGGTTTCTCTCTCCTGGGAGACCACAACCTTGAGAACATCCACAACTATTATCTTTATATTCAGAGAGGTTAAGGATAGAAAAAGGGGAAGTTGGATATCCCAAAAGGATTACTCTGCCTTTCTCCAGATGTTCAGGCAGTCAGATGCCCAAAATTCTCCCTTGTAAGTGCAGACAAAAATGTATCCTTTAGTAGGAGTGCAAAGTGTCTCTGCTTAGATCTGCTTATTTATGAACTCATTTTTTGGTATAGAGGGGATTATGGAGAAAACCAGCAATCTATTTTATTTGAGCAGATAGGAGGGTGGCTGTGTGTTTCAGATGTTAGCTGAAAGAATCTTTTGCAAGGGGGTCCTGCATCCAGAAGTGCCTATTGGAGAATACTTATTTGTCTGCAGGAGTCAAATATAGGAGGCTTATAGCTCTTTTTTTTTTTTTTTGGCTTATAGCTCTTGATAAGTTGTTGGACCATTAGAAATGTTTTCCCCAGTATTTTGAGGTGGTTAAAGTGAAGCAAAGGGGATTTTTTCCTTTCCTGAGAGGCAAAACTATTTTAACTTGATAGATAAGGTCAGAGAGGGCAATTAGTTTGTAGTGAAACTGTAAATAAAGTGACTAGGAGTCTCCTGATCTTCCTTAGTAGGCTGACAATGATATACTCAATAGCCGGAAAGGTTACCAGATAAAGCTGGGTACAGGAGGATTATCAAGAGTGCTGAGATGCCTACTACAAGAAGAATTATTCCAAATACTTCAGGAACATTAAGCATTAGTAGGAATCTATTGTGAGGTTATACAAGCCTGGTCATGACTCTTGGGGAAGCTGTCTACTTCTACTTCGGGTACCATGTGCTTCTTGTCCAGAGTGTTGATTTTAAGTGGGTCTGGATATTTTTAGTTTGAGAGCTCCAGGGGGTAAGGATATCCAGTCAGGTGAAGATGTCTTTTTTTTTCCCTCAATGAGAACTCAGTGTTAATCCATGGGTCAATGCCTCTAAGTTTAGCAGCACAGGGGTTAATGATACCTGATATGGCCCTTTCCAGTGAGTTTGGAAGGCATTCTTGTGAAGGTGACATTTCTAGTAAATCTCCAGGTGGGAGATTATGATGTTGAAGATCTTTGTCTCCTACAAATGTGCTGGGAAAAGACAGCTCTATGAGACTGGTATTATTTCTAAGGACCTTGAGAAGATCTTTGAAATAGATTAGGAAATTTCCTTTCAGTAGGGCAGGCTTATACATTCCTTGGTCCTTCCTCATAAGTGTTCTGGTAATGATTTCAAAGGGAGACCATTAGTGTTCACCAAATGGAGTGGATCCTAGGTTAAATAATATCAAGGGAAGGGCTTTAGACCAAAGCTGACTGAAAGATTCAGTCAGTTTTGTGAATTGGGTCTTTACTCCCTTTGTTTGTTCTATAATGGTGGAGGATTGGGGATGATATGTGCCATGAAACTGTTATAATATTGGCCAGATGTGGCAAATGACCTATAATATTTGTCCTGTGAAATGGATCTCTCAGTCATTATGAAGTTCTGAGGGTTTTCCCCAGTATAGAATTATTTTCTCCAATAATATTTACCATAGACCCGAGGCCATAGCTCTATGACTAGGAAAAGTTTCTACACAGTGAGAAAACATACAAACCATTACTAAAACGTATTTGTATCCTTAAAATGGTGGCAGCTGGACAAAATCCAACTGCCATATTCCAAAAGGTAAGAGTAGCAGGGTTTAGAGAATGATAGTATGCACTTATGACATTTGAGGAGACAGCAAGAGGGTTTCATAAAAGGTTAATATCTGGAAGAAAATGCTGATTATGATGAGTATGATGGTGAAGTTTGCAACAGGGATTGCTTATTTTTGTGACATATTTTAAAACAGTGATTGATAACATTATATCAGGAAATAATTGGATTTCTAGGGATTTTACACAAGTTTTGGAACACCATATGCTTCTACAGATATTACATAGAAGAAAGTTTAGTATAAGTTATTACTTGACAGTGCTTCCGCATGTGATTTAACATGTTGAATAAGCCTTATAGGCCCTATGGAATTTTGCAGATCAAAAAGACCTCATTTAGAAGTTGACTATGGGGAGTTTGTAAAAGATATCAAAAGGTTTGGACACTTGACCCAATAGGATCACAGAAAATTATAAAACAATACTTAATTATCTATTTAACTGATATAACTTTCAGGGACAAATATAGAAGTTTGCACACATAGCTGCAAAAGCCTTCACTGTTCTTCAGAGAAGACCCAGCTTTCCTGAGTAATCAGACTTAATAATGACAAAACAGATCACACTGAAAGTAAAGAGATTTTTGTGTACAATCTCTTATTAAGAGCAGGTCAACAACCTAAGAAAATTTTGTCCTTTTAGAAGAGGAAAACCAAAATTTTGCACTGGTGTATTTTGATATCAAACTTGAACTTTATATAAATTCTTTGTAATCTTGGCCAGCTTGATTATACATTGATTACACTTGAATACACATAAAATTCCTTTTCCAAGATTTCTTTCCTATAAATCTTTTGCAACTTTCTGTGTCTATTTTAGTTTGTCTCTTGTTCTTTCTCTTTCTGAAATAGCCAGCTTCACTTTAGAACAAAATCACTTCATTTCCTTCAACAAAATTCATTTCCATTCCCCATTCCCCATACCTTCTTTTACCAAAAACACACATCCTTCTTTCCTTGCCTGTTTTTCTTTTTTTTTTCTTGCCTGCTTTTCATACACAGTCATTTTCATTCATCCTTGTTGAATTTTAGTAGTTTTATTTTAACAAATACTAATTGGAATTTTTAACCCTTAGAATTCTTTAATTCATATTAAAAATTAAGAAATAAACAATTGTGGACTGGCAAATTTATAAAAATGTTTCATCAGTTCATAATTTTTAGAAGTATATTCCCCCTCAGAGTAATTTTAATTTTTTGGCATAAGTTTGTTTATTAAATAGACCTAAATATTATATATTTTGGTCTCTCTGTAAAAAAATGTAACAGCCAAAACTAAATAAACATGTTTAGCAATCACTATCTCAATATGTTATATTACTTGGAAGTGCTCTAGATAGGCAGTGAACATCTGTTACCTAATTTAATTTAGCATAAACTTTGATGTTATTTAAATTGCTTGCTTTTAGTAATTATACTTGAGTTAGAACATTTTTAAAAAGATTTTATTTATTTATTCATGAGAGACACACACACACAGAGAGAGAGAGAGAGAGAGAGAGAGAGGCAGAGACACAGGCAGAGGGAGAAGCAGGCTCCATTCAGGGAGCCCCACGTGGGACTCAATCCCGGGTCTCCAGGGTCAGGCCCTGGACCGAAGGTGGCGCTAAACCACTGAGCCACCCAGGCGGCACCTTGAGTTAGAACATTAAGCAGTTCATCATTGTCTTAAATTATTTCTTTTATTGACAAATTTTGAAAGAGATGGCTTGAGCTTTTATGATTAAGTAAATTCAGGTAGAAAAATTGTGTATCTCCATTATGTCTAATGCTGATAATTCTGAAGACATTTCTGTTTTTATTAAACTACCAAACGTAAACTAGCATTTTTTAATTAAAATTCTTTTTTTGAAAAAAAATAAAATAAAATTCTTTTTTTGAGAAAGAGAAAGAGAGTAGGGGTAGGGGCAAAAGGAGAGGGAGAGAGAATGATAAACAGGCTCCACCCCCTGGGGCTCAATATAATGACCCTGAGATCATGACCTGAGTCAAAATTAAGAGTCAGACACTCAACTGACTGACTACCCAGTTTCTCCTTTTTACTAAAGTTTCTGGTTTTTTTTTTTTGTGTGTGTGTTTTTTTTTTAAAGATTTATTTATTTGAGATATAGAGAACAGAGGGAGTAGCAGTGGGAGAAGAATAGAGAGAATCCTTGATCAGAGTCCTCGAATCTAGAGCTCAGAGCCCAGTGTGGGGCTTCATCCCAGGACCCTGACAGAGATCATGACCTGAGCCAAAACCAAGAGCCCAATGCTGAACTGACTGTACCACCCAGCCATCCCTATGAAGGTTTTTTTTTTTTTTCAAATTCCAGTTAGTTAACATACAGTGTACTATTAATATTAATTTCAGGTGTACAATAGAGTGACTCAATATTTCCATACAACACCTAATGCTCATCACAAGTGCATTCCTATCACCTATTTAACACATCCCTGCACCCACCTCCTCTCTGGTAACCATCAGTTTGTTCTCTATTAAAACTAGCAATTATTTATCAAAGATTATCTCAGGGGTGCCTGGATGGCTCAGTCAGTTAAGCCTTCATGGCTTAGGTCATGATCCCAGGGTCCTGGAATAGAGCCCTGCAAAGGGCTCCTTGCTCAGTGGGGAGCCTACTTTTCCATCTCCCTCTGCCTGCCACTCCCCCTGCTTGTGGTCTCTCTCTGTCCAGTAAATAAAATCTTTTTTAAAAAGATTATCTCAGATTATGTGAACTTGAAAAACATTTACGTTAGTGTTTATTGTATTTCTGGGAATTTTTTTTAAGATTTTATTTATTTATTCATGATAGACATAGAGAGAGAGGCAGAGACACAGGCAGAGGGAGAAGCAGGCTTCATGCAGGGAGCCGGACGCGGGACTCGATCCCGGGACTCCAGGATCCCGGGACTCCAGGATCGCGCCCAAAGGCAGGCGCCAAACCGCTGAGCCACCCAGGGATCCCCTATTTCTGGGAATTTTTGGAATACTTCATTTATCTAAGCACTTAATTGTCTTTGAGCCAATTAAATTGAGCTCTTTTCTAAATTAACTTTGGGAATGCCATCAGAGATAGAAAATGTCACATCACTATAATATACATATGTAGACACATGTAACATATAGATAGATATAGACAGAAACTTTATAGTGTCATTTTATTTTTTTATTTTTTCCTAAAGATTTTATTTATTCATGAGAGAGACAGAGAGGCAGAGACACACAGGCAGAGGGAGAAGCAGGCTCCCCACAGGGAGCCCGATGCGGGGCTTGATCCCAGGACTCTGGGATCATGACCTGAGCCAAAGGCAGATGCTCAACCACTGAGCCACCCAGGTGCCCCTATAGTGTCATTTTAAAATTCATGCTACGGTTCAGGTACAAAACTCTAAAAAATAGCTGGATCTAAATTGTGTTCCAGTAGATGGACTAAGTTTAGGTTAACTGCTAAGATGACTAAAGTCTTATACTAAGGCTTTTTATTTGTGTGCTGTGAAGATCCTTTTCTGTCTCCAGAATTCTGGTGGGAAGATTGGGATGAGGAAGTGGAGGAGGGTACTGAGGCAGTGCAGAGGGAGAGGCAAGACATTGGTACAGGATGGCTATTGCATGCCCAGAGACAGAGGAGGAGGAAGGGAACAAGATGGTGCCTCAGACAGGGAGGATGGGTCTTTTAAAAATCTTTTGTTTGCTTCAGTTTATTTAGAAATGCTATTTTGTAATGGGGAGATTTTTAGAATCCTGAATATGTTTGAAAGTTCTCAGGTACTAACTGAAATAGACATCTCATTTGATTGTCTTTGTAACCCTTTTCCAGTTGTGCATGCAAGAAATAATTTTAGGGTATCAGAAGTGCCCATTTTGGTCAATGATGTTTTAAGTCATCTTGTGTAATTTGATCCAATGGGGCAAAAATTCACAGCAAGAAGGGCCCTATTCCTTAATATAAATACTACAGGAGTTCCAGTAGGGGGATGATTGTTAGAAGCTCCTTAGAGGAATTATTTCCCATAACTGAGTACTTACCAAGAACCTGAAACCCAAATATTCCATTCAAAATGAATGAAGGCGGACTCCTCCCCTCAAAAATGAGTGAGGACAGAAGCCAGCAACAGAGGATACCCAAATAAAGGCCTGAACATTGATCAAGGTGGAGGTTCAGGATGGAGAGGGTATATCACTGTGACTTGAAGCCACCAACGATATGTCAGACTGCAATGGACTCTTGTTACAGTACTCAAATCCATGGCAGTTCTAGAGACAGAGTTCAGGCACTTTGGGACTTACCAACTAATGTTGATGCCAAGTAATGTTGATCAAGATGAAGAGGCTCTAATGCAAACAGAGCATTTATTTGAAGTCTTAAGGATTACAACCCAGGAAACAGAGTCAACCAAAATGAAAAATGCTTTGACTCCTGAGCAGGGATTGCAGGCTTATAAAGACAAAAACCACAAGAACTTGTTTTGAAAGGTAGTTTAAACTATCTAATGCACAATTGGCTATTTAGCAAATAGGTTAGTTACATTCTATTTCAGTCCAAAGTAGAAAGAGGGAGTTTGGGATGCACTTGACAAGAATCAAAAATTTCTGTTGTATTGAGAATTGAAGAGGAGGAGACCTGCATTGGTCCTATTTCCTGAATGTCCTTTCAATTCTATTTTGGGTAACTCTCTTGGCAATGGTTAATTCATTTTGAATCTTTCTTCATAGCTCTTAAATAATACTCTATAGAGGCACCTGGGTGGTGCACTGGTTGAGCACCTGCCTTTGGCTAGAATCATGATCCTGGTGTCCTGGGCTCGAGTCCCACATCAGGCTCCCCGAGGAGCCTACTTCTCCCTCTGCCTGTGTCTCTGCCTCTCTGTGTGTGTCTCTCATTAATAAATAAATAAAATCTTTAAAAACCCTCTATTTTATTAATGAAAATTTAAGGTACTAAATATACTAGTGAATTCTCTCTAAATTACTTAAATCAATGCCCCAATTCTGTTTTACTGTATACTTAATGGTATTAAGCTGAACCACAAAATGTCTGACTAAAACCCAACCTTAGCAGAATCACAAGTCACTAAGAATTTTACAATTAGAAGGATCCTTAATGATCCTTTTACAGATAAGACAACTAGAGTCTAGGAGTTTAATTAACTTTACAACAAAATCACTCAACCTGTTTATAGCAATGCTGGGGTCAAAATCTATTTTCTTGGCATCTATTGAGAAATGGCGTAGGGATTAAGTAGGAATTATCAGGGAAATTTCTGACATTTAAGTAAGGAACCCATATTATTAGAAAAAAGTGAAAGACAAAGTTAGTAGTAGTCTATAACCTATAGAACACTCAGGCAGGAATCTGAAAAAATGCATACTAAATAAAGTTTACTTACTTGGTCATTACTATCTGAACTGTAATGGGCAGATTAAGTTTACTTGGTTTAGGTATATAGCAATACTTAAAAGGATCTGCTAATGCAGACAATTCAAAATAATCTTTGAGAATGACGGAACTATACGTTTACTGTATACCTACATACATGTAAAAGTGTATCTGTATATTTTATGAATATTATATAAGAGGTTTTATATCATTTCAGTGTCTTTCAACTAATGAACTAAGTAATCTTTAACTGGTGTGACTTGTAAATAGTTTTGTTTGTATTTTGATCCTCTTTCCTGGAGTGTCACTCTTGCTCCTGGGATGCACTTTTCTGCTATCAGGATCCTCAAAACTAAATTTCTCTTTGTTTATGTACTTGTTCAAGGCATGGTTCTTATTATTTATATACTTCCTCAAGACTGTAAATGCTAAGGCTTTTAAATATTTTTTTAGTTGGTTTCAGGGGAAGGCTTTCCTTATTTACGTCCAACAAAATATTTGCAGGGTTGGACTGCTATACTTTATCTATTTTAAGTGTATCATATCATTGTTCCCTTTGGCACCTGCATTATCTGTACTTTGGCTGATGTCTTCTGTCTAATATGCCTAATGTTCCTCCAAAAGATAATCATCATATCATACTGTCTGTATTTATGCAAGGTATTGTCACCTGAGAAAAGAGGCAGAACTGAAATAAAAGAAGAGCATTTATTTGAGTTCTCAGAAATGCCCTTTGGGGAGGATGGATTTGGTGCTTTTTGGGGAGTACAGCAATTCAAATTGTGTCCAGTGTGTCACAAGTGTGGAGTATTGAAAGGCAAAAAAGAGTAGTACTTGTATACGTTATTTACAATGAATTTTGTTTGGTGTTGACAGCAGAAAACTAATCTTGACTGCACATAATTGGTTGCTAAGGCTGTCACTAAGAAACATGTTACTGTAGCAGATTGAAGGTACTAGTAGAATTCTTGCTATGTTGGTAGTTTGACCCAGTTCAAAGGTTCGCAATTACACCGAGTGAGGACTTGCATGAGGCCCACATCCTAAAGGCCACCGGCTCCATTTTAAAATACTTTGACATAAGTGATTCCATTTTATTTCACCTTTTACAGTATCCTTTTTGTAAAAAGATATTTACAAATAAATGTAAAATTTAACCTTTAATAAATTCACATTTTATGTAAGCATTCTTAGGGCTTAGAAAATAGTATGTAGATATTTTTAATAGAAATCTTTTTTATTCACATATGTGTATATGTTTTTAAAAGGAGATTATAACCAGGATTCTGTCACAAAATTAATATACTTTTCCAGTGTACTGGTATTTTAAAAGATATTCTGTGCTGTTAACTGGATAGAATTTTTCCATTCCTTGTTATATTTTGTTCAATTATAAGGAATTAGAAAGACTTGCTATGTTGTCAAAATATAAGGAAAGAACTCTGAATTCCATCATTGGAAGAAAGTTAAAGCTTTGATTGTATAATTCAGTTCATTTAAGTGATAAAATTTTAATTTTGGAAGAGACTTGAGAACTCATTAGTATGACTATCTGTATTTATGCAAGATATTGTCAACTGAGAAAAGAGGCAGAACTGAAATAAGAGCATTATTCCATTTTGTAGCTGAGAATATTGAGTTAAGTGGTTTGCCCAAATTGATGTAGTAGGATGGCAGTAGGATTGTTCCTCAGATCTCCTAACTTTTAGCTTAGTATTATTTCCATTATGATATGCTGCTTTGCTCCTACTAAATATTTTATAGCTCTATAAAACTGGTTTAATTACCTCTCTTCAAGAAACTGCCTTTTACTACGTTAGTTGGGTAATTCATGTAAAAAATTCATTTTGTTCTTATGGTTAACTAAATATTTTTCTGATAGCAAAAAATGTTATTTTGTGAATATACACTAGTTGAAAAATATTTTTAAACATTAAAATAAAAAATTCAAACACATATAAAGGTACAGTTAATCCCTATGGCCCCGTCACTCAGATTTGAAAGTCGTTGAGATTTTGGCATATTTTCTGCATTTCCTGTTTCTTAGCTGATATATTTTTAAAGCAAGTCCTAGGCAGCACATTATTTGCTCACTTGTACATTTTAATATATATTTCTAAATGATTATAGTATTTTCTTTCATAGCCACTATGTAATTTATCACAATTAACAAATTTAACAACAAGATAAAAATGTTTCAGACATTTATGGAAGCATATAGTGCTTCTACAATGTGGTGGCTTTTTTTTTTTTTTTTTTTTGCATAGCTGCAATTTAAGGGGTTTAATTCCAAAAGTAAATTAGGAAGTGAAGGTAAAATTCAAGGAATCTCTGAACAGCGTGCATGTATTATACATATATATAATTGTAGAATTTATCTACAGTTTAATTTATCTGATACATTTTCATTTTATTCCTAAGTAAACTAGAGTCCCTAGCTTTTTTTACAGAAGCCCAATTTTCAGGTGGAAAGTTTTAGAAGCAGAGAATGCTAATTTCAGACCTCAAGATATATTTTTCTCTGATGACTCATATACAGTTTTATTAACCTTTCATGAATGTCTTTTGCTATTCTTTCCACCAGGAAGAACAACGAAAAATAGAAGAAGAGAAAGAAAAGAAAAAAGAGAATGACATGGTATTTAAAGCATGGTTGCAAAAGAAAAGAGAGCAGGTCCTAGAAATGAGGAGAATTCAGCGAGCAAAGCAAATTGAAGATATGAATAGTAGAGTAAGTGAAACTTCTCAATGAAAAATAAGTAGACAGATATGAAAGCTGAATTTATTTCCAGAAGGGGATGTGAATATCAGAATAAGAACCTAGAGAAAAATTAGGAAAAGTGGTCCAAGAATAACCCTTGCAAAAGATGCAACACAGAGATGACTTTACAATTAAATTCTAAGAAGCCTTGTGAAAAATCAAATGATTACTATATTACTCACACTTTTATAGCACAGAAAATAGAAAACTATCAATATGCTTTTTCAGGACAGTATAACTTTGATATTCAAACAGGACAAAGATAGCAGAGATAATTTATTAAGTCCTCAAATGTAGATATTTAGTTCAGTTCCAATATTCTGTTCATTAACAGTGCGGTAGTGAACATGTTCATTCTGTAGGGAGTTTCTTAAGAGTGGAATTTATGACTTACTAAATGTCCAGAGTGAAATTTTTGGTTAAATGTGCAAAAACTAACATTCCAAAAGGTGTGTCAGTTATAGTCCCTCCAACAGTATATAAGAGTGAATATTTACCACATCCTGACTAAAACTGTATGTGGTTTATTTTCTTAATTTTTCTTCAGCTTAGTTATGTACATGAGTACATATATATGACCACATGTATATTCTGTGAATTTCCTGTTTGTAGTCTTTTTTTTCAGTTTTATTTTTCGTCTTGCACTGTATACTGACGATTATAATTCTTTGTTATTTTATCTGTCATAAATACATTTTCCTAGACTGACAATATGATATATTTTTTATGTTGTTTACTACGCCATTTATAGTTAGCTTTTAAAATCTTGAGATGGGTGATACTTTTTTAGGCAAGACATAAAAGCCACAAACTAAGAGAAAATATTGAGAAATTTGAATGCAACTGTGTAGTCAAATAACAGTGTACTATAACCAAGAAGGGTTTATTTTAGGAAGGAAATTAGATAAATAATAACAAACCTATTAATATAATTCATCACATCAAGAGGTAGATAAAAAGAGAATATATGGTTATCTTGAAAGATAGAGAACGAATTTTTTAATATTAATATAATTTATTTTTAAAAGTCTGAATAAAATATCAAAACAGTATAAATACTATCTTAAGAAATTCTATAGGTATACCCATTAAAGTTAGAAACTAGTAAGTCTCCCCTTTCTATTAAATAACTTAATTCTGGAAGTTCTAGTCAATTTATTAAGCAGAAAAGGAAATGAGGTATAAGTATTAACAGAATGGATATTTACATGATAAATATAAGAAGTATATAGTCCTCCTATAGCAAAAACTTCGTAGAAAAATTAAAAAGGAGAAGGAATATAGGAATATATAAAATACTTTGAGCCAAACAGGAATGTGTCTGATCTCTGTGGGGAATACAGTACAGCTTTGCAAGGGACAAAAAAGATGACTTTGGTAAATGAAAAAAAAAAACAATATTCCTGGATGGGTGGGACAAATATTATAAATATATGAGTTCTTTGGCAAATAGTAACATGATACTCCTGCATGGACTGACTAAATGCTATAAAGATTTTAGTTCGCCCAAGTTTATATTTAATGTAATTGATGGTTAGGATTTTTTAAGTTGGTGTCATAATTGTTATTGTTAATATTTATATTATTAAAGCAAAACTTCTGACTATAGTGTATGAAAAAATAACAAATTTGTTAGAATTAAAGAAATGCCAATGAAAAATTTTTATATATTCAGTAAACATTTTTTTAATAGCTTCCTATATGACAGATGCTGTTCAATCATGAGAACGTAGTCTTGAGCAAACTAGGTTTAGTCTTTGTTTTATAGAGTTCAGCTAGTAGGGATTGAAAAACTATATATATAAAATAAGTTTGTAATTATAAATAGTGATGGATGCAATGAAAATGAAAGAACTATGAGAGATCATAATTTGGGAAATAAATGTGTATGAGTATTTCAGGAAAGATTTTTTCTCAGTCGGTGATAGTAGGAGTAAAAATTGGGCGAAGACTGAGAGGAATTTGTTTCAGGCCAGGAGAACATGTGAGAACACCTTGAGACAGGAAATAACTTGGTAAGTGTGAGAGGATCTGGAGAGAGAGCAGAAATCCCATCCTGTGGCATGTTGGAGTCTATAATTTTGTATTTAGTTCTGTTATGGGAAGCCACTGAAAATGTCCAAACAGAGGAGTGATACATTAGATACACATTACTATGAAAGGGCAAGAGTGGAGGTGGGTGCTCAATGAGGTGAGTGCTCAATGAGAAATGTTTATGAGGTGAGAAATGATAGTGACTTGGCTAGAATTATAATAGGAGTGGGAGAGAGAGGGGGAGATGGAGGGAGGGGGATGTGAGTAATTTAAGACATGTTTTGAAGTATCAATTGAAAGACTTTTGTAATTAATTAGATGTGTGTGTGAGAGAGAATGAGATGTAAAGAGAATATGCCAGGTTTCTTTTCTGAGCAACTTGGTGGGTGGTGGTGCTATTCACTGGAGCAGCAGAGAATACACTGAGCAGGGGAAATTCTTATTTCAGTTTCTCACTTGTTGAGTGTGAGGTACCAATGAAACACCCAGGTGAAGACTGGAGAAATGTGTTTGATGGTTAGTGTTGAGAATTAGAAGATTAGTGACTTCAAAGACAAAGTTTGTGGGGATGTGGATGTGGCGCTAAGGACTGGGTGGCAAGTGTGATGGAGAAAGCCCTAAGATGAGAAAATAAAAACTCTGGGAGGCTAGATATTGAATGGCTGATTCATATAGTTCTATTTCTCAGGATGAGGATGGAGAGGAAGACTCTCCATCTTTCCAGACTCTCTCTGGTCCAGCTGGTGAGACCAAAGATTGTTAAACTAATGGTGCCAAATAGTGTAACTGAGTGTCGCTTTGCTTAGAAGAGTAGAGGAAGACAGCTCTGAAGAGTATGAAGGAGGGAAAGTAACTTCTTCACCTGACTTGTGAGGTACTTGAAATGTGGCAGGAAAGGCAGAGTCTGTTGTGGAGAGGAAAAATGTCTTGGGGGGAGAATGAGGATTTGGGTAAAATAAGAGGTTTAAGGCCAGGTAGCCTGGGAAAATGGGGATATTTGGGAGGTTTTATATCATTGAATAGGAATTATTAGGGAATAAATTAGAAAAGTTTTTGAGGGAGGAGAGAATTTAGGCGTGAGAGGGAAGAGGCACAGCACATTGCTATAATATACTGAAAAGTATTGGAGACGAGAGGATCCTGTTTCAGTGACCAAGAAAAAGCTGTGAGTGCACTGCTAATAGTTTCCAGAGAGCTGGTGGGCCCTCAGGCTTCATGGCATTCAGCCTAATGTAATATTTTTATCAAGTATTTGTAAAATTAGGAAATAATTAAATATCTTTCCATTTTTGTGATGAACTTTGTTTCTCTTGGTCAATGATGTATATAATGATATGTGTTTGTTAAATATATAGATATACATATGCAACGTGTATGCATGTGGTCCACTAGGTGAACTCTACGTGGATGCTTATATACATTATGTATTCTGCATTTTGGATTTAGTGTTATATTAATGTCAGTGTTATAAGTTGCTTGATAGTGTGGGGTTTAAATCTTCTGTATCCTTACCTCTATAGTGGGAATAACTGGGAAATTGGAGTTAAACCTTCCAACTATCACTGTGTATGAGTTTATTTTCTTTTTAGTTCTTTTGGGTTTTGCTTCATCTGTTTTAAAATATTATGCATATTCATTTATGGTTCTATGTCTTTTGATGAATGACATTTTCACATCATGAAATATGCCCTTTGAAGTCTACTTTGTTTGATATTAATGAATCCATACCAGCTTTCTTACATGTAACATTTGCATTGTTATATCATGTTTTATGCTTTCAATTTATGTATCTTTAAAGAGTTACTTGTGCAAACAGCATATATTTGGATCTTCCCAATCCAGAAATCTCCTTTCCATTGGAGTTTATTTGTATTTAATTGTAATTGTTGATATCATAGGTTTTAAGTTTATTGTCTTGATATTTGTTTTGATTCATTCCATTTATTTTTAGTTCCATTAGTCAACTTTTTCTGCCTTCTTATGGTTTAACCAAGTGTTTAAAAATTTTTCCTTTTTATTTTTATTTTTTTTTAGCTATACTTCTTTGAATTATTTTTACCATCATTGCTTTAGGGATTGCAATATTTATCTCCTGAATATATCAGAAATATATTTTCGAAGGATTTATTTTTTATTGGATATGAAATTTGAGGCTGACAGGCTTTTTTTTTTCTTTCATCAGTTTAAAGATGGTGTTCAGTGATTTTCTGACACCCATTGTTTCTGATCAGTCTTCACAGAGTAGTCTCATATAGGAGATCACTCTCATCAGTCACCTCCTTCTGATGTCCTAATTGTTACTCAAACCTTTGAAACCTTTGTAATGGCACAAACTGCCTTGTTTGTTTTTACTGGCTCCCAGTTTTTGAGGGTATACCAAGATACATCATATTCAACACCTAGGTGCAAGCTAAGTGGAAGCCAGGCTCTCTGGTATAGCTGGGAAGGTATGTGGTCAAGCCCCTTCTATGGAGAAACTGGGAGATGGGTGTTTTTTCCTGTTCCGTTGGCACTGGGCCCAGGTGTATATCTGCAGGGGGGATGTTCCTGTGACCATTAAGATCTCCTTATTTATTGCTACCATCTTGTGGGACTCATGAATGGAAGTTTCAGTGGCTATTAGTTGCAGGTGACCTAGGAACCTGTTCTTTGGGTTTCAGCCATAAAAATTTGGGTGCAACCAACATTTGTAGATCTCTTTCATGGGGGATATTGGCTACTTGGAGCAGGCTATAAGGAGACAACAGCAGAGGTGTCAACAGCTTTTGTGGTCCTTGGGGATGGTGAAAGCTAGCCTTTAGATGCATTCTAAATTAGAAGTCTGACCCTCAAGCAGCAGTTTTTCAAGTATGCAGGGAAGGAATGGGAGATGGGCTTTTTTTGCCTATTCTTTCTGTGCTGAATGCTAGGATGATAGCCAGTTAAGAACTCCTTCTTTATGTATTACTGTGACCACTGCTTGAAATACTCTATCTCCTGACATCCCATAACTTACTCATTCACTTTCTGTCTACATACCACCTTTCTCCTCAGAATAACACTGCTCAATACAACTTTCTGTGATGAAGGAAATGCTTTATATCTGCACTCTCCAATGAAGTAGTCACTGCCACAATGCGGCTATTAAGCACTTGAAAAGTAGCTAATGTGACTGAGGTACTGAATTTTAAACTTTATTTAAGTATAGCTACCTGTTGACTAGTGGACACTGTGTTATACAGTGCAATCATAGAATATATGAGAAAGGGATCTCTTTTTTTTTTTCATTGATGCAACCCGGTACTTTTGTGCCTGTAGATACTCTATAAATATCTGCTGAATGAATAAATGAACAGTGCTACCAATCAATCCTGTTCACCTCTGAATCCTTGACTGTTTTGATCTATAATTCCAGAATGAACACTTTCTGATCATCTCTAGGCATTCCCAGACTGCTGAGCGTTCAGCAATGATCCTTTAAGTCATCCATGGAAAATCTTCACAAACTTTAACATTGTACATCAATGATGCTAGGTTACATAAATTATATAAATTAAAGTGGAACATACTTGGCAATGTGAGTGATAGATAAAGGAAAATGCAAGGTATAGGAAGTGGACCTCTCATCGAGCTCATATTTGGGGAAAGTATGAAATGAATGCATTCTTCCCTTTGTGTTTTAGCCAGGCATCCAAATAATGAGACATGCCCCAAATCTGTCCCATTGCTTTCTTTATTCTGCCCAATGAGAGCTCTTTCAGCTTTTAAAAATTCCCAGAAGATGATATCCACCATGAAGTTTAAGGAACCATAAAATAAGCTACTTCCACTAGCTTTTACTTATGACAAAATCATTATGGCTAATATCCTTATAAGAAAATTTTTATGGCTGCAAATCCTTATGGCCATCTTCCATAAGAGTAATTACAATTTGGAAATGGACTTTTCAGTTAGATGCTCTTAAAAGTAAAAACAGGAAAAAAAAAAGTAAAAACAGAGGTAGAATTTAAAAGAAAGGATGAATAACAGAAGTTTTGGATTTAGTTTTCAAACTGCATTCCAGGGAGTGCCTTCAGGAATTGCTACAAAGACCTCAACTCTGTTCATATGGTCTATCCCACTCTTTCTTCAACCCTGTTTTATTTTTTTATGCCATTGTGAAAAATTATTTGTCAATGCTTGCATCATTTTGCATCAGTCATGTTTGCAAATCACTGCATTTAACCTTCTTCACTTATTGATTACCTCAATAAATTGACTTTTGAAGGATGCCAGATGGCAGGGAATTCAGTGTTGAATTTTCTGACAGAGGTCAGTGTTGCAGATTCAAAGCTGAATATACTTGAATATATTTTGTTTGGATACTAGGAGTGCAGGTAGTGAGGTTGGCATTATTATGAAAAATTGATGAATAGAACATGTATTCTAGTAGGGTCTTATAGGCAGGGCTCAAAAAGTAGTTTTGGTTTATTTAAACAAATATTGTTTTTGTCATCAGCAGGAAAACAGAGATCCACAACAAGCTTTTCGATTATGGCTTAAAAAAAAGCATGAAGAGCAGTTGAAAGAAAGAAAGACAGAAGAACTACGAAAGCAAGAGGAATGCTTATTCTTCCTTAAAGGAACAGAGGGCCGTGAGCGGGCCTTCAAACAGTAAGTCACAGGCCGGGCATGGTTCCCTCTCTTCACAGTCATTTCAGAGAGCTGTATAGTCCATAAAGTTTAAAATAAAACCCACAATTTAAAATAAATAAATAAATAAATAAATAAATAAATAAATAAATAAATAAATATTAAAAAAATAAAACCCACAAAATACTTTATCTCTTATATTACATATCTATTCAATTTTAGATCCACACTTTTAAAACTGTGAGAAAATTCTTTAACTCCATATTTTACATAATATCTATATATCATTCTTTCTTTCTTCAAGATATTTTCAATACCAAAATTATTTTATATTTAACCAGTCTGATAACCTTTGATAGCCTACCATTCCTTAGTTAGTAATTTTGTTCATTTCTCAAGGGAAATGGGAAAGATGGTGTATAGCTACTCCAACACAATCCTTAGAACAACTGAATAGTTAGTTGCATTTTCCAAAAAATATTTTTCTGTATAGAAATACAGTCAGGCTGAGAAGGAAGTTCTGTATAGGCCAAACTGAAAAGGGGATTTGGGCACACACTATGGTAATTTAAGGCAAATCTGAACTTTTCAGTTATCTGATTAAGACTTTATATCACATTGCTAATTTTGAGGAAACAGACCTGGTTTCATAATTTTGTCAGCAGGCCTTGGGAGAGGGAGTGAATATTGAATCCAGTTGCTTGAAGTTACTTCCTTCCTTCCCTCCCTTCCTTCCTTTCTTCATTCCTTCCTTCCAATCTTTTGTTTCTTTGCTTTCTTCCTTTTTTTTAAAACACATATATGTATAATTCTTTATTATAACAGAAGCAGTAAATGAACATTGTAGAAATGGAGGGAGAAAAGTCACATTTTCATCATCTAGAAATCAGTACCTTACTGCATATCTTTTAAATATTTCTGTATACATTATATTTAGAATTTTATTTATTTTTTTTAAATTTTTTTTAACTTTTATTTATTTATGATAGTCACAGAAAGAGAGAGAGAGAGAGGCAGAGACACAGGCAGAGGGAGAAGCAGGCTCCATGCACCGGGAGCCCGACGTGGGATTCGATCCCGGGTTTCCAGGATCGTGCCCTGGGCCAAAGGCAGGCGCCAAACCGCTGCGCCACCCAGGGATCCCTATATTTAGAATTTTAAAATACAAATTTGAGATTATATGTGTATACTGTTCTGTAATCTGCTTATTTTTATTATTGATCTCATCTAATATCCAGCCCATAATTCTATTTTTCCCAATGGACCCCTAAATGACTACAGTTAATTTGCTCAAACTAGTGTCCAATTTGGGACCACACAACATTGGCTTATGATGCTTAAATCTCTTCTATTCTGACACAGTATTTAGTTGTATAGAGTTATTTATGAAAACAAATGTATATGCACACGTGAACCACGTACACCGTCATATGTGTGTACAATTGTTTTTTTTTTTTAAGTTACTTTACCTAAGCAAGCAAGGTTTATAGATTTAGATTTGTTTGAATGTGGACTCTTCCTTTACCTTTTTTGGATGTTTTTATGCTTAGGCTTATTCTTCCATTTTAAAGAAGGACTATTTTAATGCACTAAGAAGTCAAGAGCTCATTAGTGTCTTTACCAAGAAGAGCAAGGCAACATTTCTGCATGCTGGGATTCTTAACCTAATTGAGTTATGTTCTTGAATGCAGTTAGTTGCAAAAAAAATAAGTTATTTGAAATCTATCAAATATTTGTTTGCTTAGAAAATCATATTTAAAAAATAATAGGACCTATATCGCATCCAAAATATTGTTACTCAAAACTCAGTTTTTTTTAGTTAGCAGTCTCATTGTAAGACATACTTAATCTTAAGTATTTGATTGCAAATGTGACTGTGTTTTCTTGTGGGAGCCTACGGGATAAGCCTGAAATTTTCATTAGGACTTTAGTAATTTTTGTTGTGACTATAGTATTTCAATGTAAAGAAATTCAATTTCCTTTAATAGTCAATAGCAATAACTTTTTAGTAAGAAGAGTACTCACGTTGATACTCACCAGATCTGACTATCTCTTTCCACAGATGGCTACGAAGGAAACGGATCGAAAAACTAGCAGAACAACAAGCTGTCAGAGAAAGAACTAGACAGCTCAGACTAGAAGCAAAGCATTCTAAACAACTGCAGAGCCACCTACACATGTCAGAAGCCAAATCTTTTCGTTTTACTGATCATTACAACTGAAAGTATCTATTCAATACTTCAGTTGGAAGCTGCTATTCTCAAAATTTTGGATATTATTTCTTATGGTCTATGTACTTTGGTCATACTCTAAATTATGGAAATGCTATTATCTTTTGGTGATACTGGCAGTGAATTTGTCTTTTTTTTTAACACTAAACAAAATAAATTTCTTTTCTCTCAGTGTTGTGCTACATGCCATCTCATAGTCCATGCGACAAACTGAACAATAAATGAACTCTAGATTGCTTTACTTCTAAATTATTTTAGCATTTCTAGCTGGAAAGAACACAAGAAAGCAACAGGTTTCTATTATTATTTTAAAAAGATCACAATAGAACATTTCACGAAGCTGAAGGAGTGACCTTTTAAACAAGACTGGTTTGAGGCCTCATACGAAATCCTATCTATGATAATTTTGAATTTGAATAGCTGTGGCAGGTAAGAAATAGGATAGGCTCACTTTCTTGTGTTCCTTTAAAAAAAAAAAAGCAGGAGTTCGTGGCAAGATGGCAGAGATGGTATTCAGGGTAACAATGATAAAATTACTAGCTGGGCTTGAAAAAAGACTCTAGAGAATCTCTTTGTTCAGAAATGAGATCTAATCAGGCTGAAATAAAAAATACCTTACAGAGATGCAGTATAACTGGATGCTCTAACAGCTATGGGAAATGAAGCAGAAGGGAGAATAAGTGACATAAAGACAAGTTGATGGAAAGTAAGGAAGCTTAGGAAAAGAGAAAAACAACTAATAGCCAATGAAGAAAGGCTGTGAGAGATGTGATGCCATTTAAAAAAAAAATCAGAATTATTAGAATTCCTGAGGGGGCAGAGAGAGAGAGAGAGAGAGAGAACCATAAGGTATATTTGAACAAATCATAGCTGAGGACTTCCTTAATCTGGGGAAAGAAACAGGAATTTGTATCCAAGAGGTAGAGAGGACATCTCCCAAAATCAATAAAAATAGATCAACACCCCCACATATAATAGTGAAGCTTGCAAATTTCAGAGATAAAGAGAAAATCCTGAATGCAGCTTGAGACAAGAGATTCCTAACATACAGAGGGAGAAATATTAGATTGACAGCAGACCTCTCCACAAAGACCTGGCAGGCCAAAAAGAGCTGGCATGATATATTCAGAGTACTAAATGAGAAAAACATGCAGCCAAGAATACTTTATTCAGCAAGGCTGTCATGCAGAATGGAAGGAGAGATAAAGAGCTTCTGGGACAAACAGAAACTAAAAGAATATGTGACCACCAAGCCAGCCTTGCAAGAAATATTAAGGGGCATCCTGTAAGCAAAGAGGTTGCCCAAGAGTAACAAATGAGAAAGAAACAATTTGCAGAAGCAGGGACTGTACAGGTAATACAATGGCACTAAATTCATATCTTTCAGTAGTGACTCTGAATGTAAATGGGCTAAATGCTCCAATCAAAAGACACAGGCTATCAGATTGGAAAAAAAGCAAGACCCATCCATATGCTCTCCACAAGAGACTCATTTTAGACCTAATGACACCTACAGACTGAAATTGAGGAGGTGGAGAACAATTTCTTGTGCAAATGGACTTCAAAAGAAAGCTGGGGTAGCAATCCTCATATCAGATAAATTA
The DNA here is from genome assembly GCF_905146905.1 of Nyctereutes procyonoides. Lineage (NCBI taxonomy): Eukaryota > Metazoa > Chordata > Mammalia > Carnivora > Canidae > Nyctereutes > Nyctereutes procyonoides. The sequence goes on from NW_026575044.1 coordinate 1,962,802, forward strand.
GATTTTAAACCAAAGGCTGTAGTAAGAGATGAAGAGGGACACTATATCATACTTAAAGGGTCTATCCACTAAGATCTAATAATCATAAATATTAATGCTTCTAATTTGGGAGCAGCCAATTATCTTAAACAATTTATAATCCAAAGTAAAGAAACACATAGATAATAATACATTAATAGTAGGGGACTTCAACACCCCGCTCACAGCAATGGACAGGTCATCTAAGCGAAGATCAACAAAGAAACAAGGCCTTTGAATGACACACTGGACCAGATGGACTTCATGGATATATACAGAACATTCTGTCCTAATAATGCAACAGAATACACACATTCTTCTCGAGTGCACATGGAACTTTCTTCAGAATAGATCACAAATCACTTCTCAACCAATACAAAAAGATTGGTATTATTCCCTGCATATTTTCAGACCACAATGCTTTGAAACTTGAACTCAATCTCAAGAGGAAATTTGGGAGGAACTTAAACACTTGGAGGTCAAAAAGCATCCTACTAAAGAATGGGTCAACCAGAAAATTAAAGAGAATTAAGAAGATTCATACAAACTAATGAAAATGAAAGCATAACTGTTAAAAACCTTTGGGATACAACAAAGGCAGTTGTAAGAGGGAAGTATATTTGAATATAAGCCTCTCTCAAAAAATTAGAAAAATATCAAATACACAAGCTAACTTTACACCTAAAGGAGCTGGAGAAAGAATAGCAAATAAAGACTAAACCAAGGAGTAGAAGAGAAATAGTAAAGATTAGAGCAGAAATCAATGAAATAGAAACCAGGAGAACAGGAGAACAGATCAACAAAACTAGAAGCTGGTTCTTTGAAATAATTAATAATACAGATAAACCCCTAACCATATGTATCCAAAAGAAAAGAGAAAGGACACAGAATAATAATATCATGAATGAAAGAGGAGAAATCACAACCAACACTGAAAAAATACAAACAATTGGAAGAATATATTATGAGCAACCAGATGCCAACATGTTAGGCAATCTGGAAGAAATGGATGCATTCTTAGAAATTTATAAACTACCAAAACTGATACAGGAAGAAACAGTAAACCTGAACAGACCAATAACCAGCAAGGAAATTGAAGCAGTCATCAAAAACTTCCCTAAAACCAAGAGTCCAGGGCCAGATGGCTTCCCAGGAGAATTCTACCAAACATTTAAAGAAGAAGTAATACCTATTCTCCTGAAGCTGTTTCAAAAGATAGAAATGGAAAGAAAACTTCCAAACTCATTCTATGAGGCCAGCATTACCTTGATCCCCAAACCAGACAGAGACCCCATCAAAAAAAGAATTACAGACCAATATCCCTGATGAACATGGATGTCAAAATACCAAGATACTAGCCAATAGGATCCAAGAGTACATTAAAAGGATTATTCACCATGACCAAGTGGGATTTATCCTTGGGATGCAAGGGTGGTTCAACATCCGCAAATCAATCAATATGATAAATCACATTAATAAAAGACAAGAACCATATGATCCTCTCAATGCAGAGAAAGCATTTGACAAGATACAGTATCCTTTCTTGATTAAAAAAAACTCTTCAAACTGTAGGAATAGAGGGAACATACGTCAGTATCATAAAAGCCATATATGGAAGGCCCACAGCAAATATCATTCTCAATGGGGAAAAACTGAGAGTTTTTCCCCTAAAATTGGAAACATGGCAAGGATGGCTTCTATCACCACTGCTGTTCAACATAGTACTAGAAATCCTAGCCTCAGCAATCAGACAGCAAAAAGAAATAAAAGACATTCATATTGGCAAAGAAGAAGTCAAACTCACTCTTTGCAGATGACATGATACTGTATATGGAGAACCCAAAAGACTCCTCCCCAAAATTGCTAGAACTCATACAATAATTCAGCACTGTGATAGGATACAAAATCAATGCACAGAAATTAGTGGCCTTTCTCACTAACAATGAGACTGAAGAAAGAGAAATTAAGGAATCAATCACATTTACAACTGCACCAAAACCCATAAGATACCTAGGAATAGGTAAATACCTAAACAAAGAGTTAAAGGGTCTGTACAGAACAATAATAAAGGAAATTGAATAAGATGTAAAGAAATTGAAAAACAGTCCATACTCATGGACTGGAGGAATAAATATTGTGAAAATGTCTATGCTACCCCAAGTAATGTATACACTTAATGTGATCCCTATCAAAATACAGTCAACATTTTTCATAGAGTTGGAACAAATAATCCTAAGATCTGTATGGAACCAGAAAAGACCCTGAATCTCCAGAGTAATGTTGAAAAAAAAAAAAAAAGGCTGGGAGCATTACAATGACTGACTTCAAGTTATATTACAAAGCTGTGATCATCAAGACAGCATGGTATTGGCACAAAAACAGACACATAGATCAGTGGAACAGAATAGAGAACCCAGAAATGGACAGTCAGCTCTATGGTCAACTCATGTTTAACAAAGCAGGAAAGAATATCAATGGAAATAAAAGAGTCTCTTCAAGAAAGGGGTGTTGGGAAAATTGGACAGCAACATGTAGAGGAATGAAACTAGACCACTCTCTTACAACATACAGAAAGATAAATTCAAAATGAATGAAAGACCTAAATGTGAGATAGGAATCCATCAAAATCCTAGAGAACACAGTGGCAACCTTTTTGGCTTTTGTCACAGCAACTTCTTGCTAAACATTTCTATAAAGACAAGGGAAACAAAAGCAATAACGAACTGTTAGGACTTCATCAAGAAGTCCTTTGCACAGCAAAGGAAACAGTCAACAAAACTAAAAGGCAACCGATAGAATGAGAGAAGATATTTGCAAATGTCTTAGCAGATAAAGGGCTAGTATTCAAGATCTATAAAGAACTTCTCAAACTCAACACCCAAAAAACATACAATATAGTCAAGAAATGGGTATTAGACATGAGCAGACACTTCTCTAAAGAAGACTAAAAATGGCCAACAGACACATGAAAAAATGTTCGACATCACTTGTCATCAGGGAATACAAATCAAAACCACAATGAGTTACCACTTTATATCAGTTAGAATGGCTACAGTTAACAAAACAGGAAATAACAAATTCCTGCTGTTGGTGGGAATGCAAGCTGGTACTGCCACTCTGGAAAAAGGTATGGAGTTTCCTCAAAAAGTTAAAAATAGAGCTACTCTACAACCCAGTAATTGCACTACTGGGTATTTACCCACCAAATACAAATGTAGTGATCTGAAAGGGCACGCACACTCCAATGTTCATAGCAGCAATGTCCACAGTAGACAAGCTGTGGAAGGAGCCAAGATGTCCTTTGACAGATGAATGGATAAAGATGACATGGTATATATATACAAGGAATATTACTCAGCCATCAGAAAGGATGAATACCTACCATTTACAAGGATGTGGATGGAACTGGGGGATAATATGCTAATTGAAATAAATCAGTCAGAGAAAGACAATTAGATGGTTTCACTCATGCAGAATATAAGAAATAGTGCAAGGGACCATAAAAAAAAAAAAGGAGCAGAAACTGGGGAAAAAAAATCATATCAGAGAGAAAGACAAACCATGAGAGAATCTTGACTCTGGGAAACAAATGGAGAGTTGCTGAAGGAGAGGTGGGGATGGGTAACTGGAGGAGAGGCATTATGGAGGGCACAAGATGTGATGAGCACTGATGTTATATGCAACTCATGAAGTATTAAAAACTGCGTCTGAAACTAATGATGTACTATATGTTGGCAAATTGAATTTAAAAAAAAGAATAAAACAATTATGCATCCAATTTTGGTATGTTACAAAATTAGCTAGTTCTTTTTGAGAGTTTATAATGTGCATGGTATTGTGAATGCTTTACATAAATAATTTGGTATAATCCTTATAACAACCCTATTAATCTTTTACAGATGAGGAAACTAAAGTACATAAGTTTTTCACAGACTCTTATCTGTATAATTGCAAAATCCTTTCTTTTAGGGATATTATAAAATTTACATACCTTGGTAGATATTGTGAAATATTTGAGACTATATAGGAACCTGATGTATGGAGGAACAGTACTCTTGATATTCAAGAGCATTTAAGGGGTGGAAGACAAAGGTAAACATTACAAGTATGATGGAAACTGTAGAAGCTTCTGCTAAAGCTTCAAAAGACAAGATTCTTATCAACTGATGATTTGCACCTTAACCACTTGACACTAAATGAGAAAACAGAGAATTCAAACCTGTCTCAATTTCTTATAGCACTTTCAGCATACACCAGATAATTTAACATTTCATTATAACTAGTCTTGCATTTTTTAGTTATCTTTAATGATGAAAACCAATTTGACATTTAAATATTCCACAACATTATCACAAAAAGGCTATTGTAATTTTGATAGAGATTGCAGTGAATCTATAGGTTGTTTTGGGCAGTACTGCCATTTTAATAAAATTGTCTTCCAATCCATAACACGGGATTTCTTTTCATTTAGTGCCACAGAATTTTGCAGTTTTCACTGTACAAGTCTTTCACTACAGTTAAATTTATTCACAGATATTTTATTCTTTTGGATTCTACTACAAGTAGGATTGTTTTCTTAATTGCTTAAGGGTTGTATATTCAAAATCAAACACAAATTAATCTTGTGTATTCATCTTTGCTGAATTTATCAGCACTAGGTTTTTTGTTGTTTTTTTGGTTTTGGGTTTTTTTTTTTTTTTTTTTGGGTAGATTCCTTGGAATTTTCTCTATATAGAATTTGATCTGTGAATTGAGATATTTTTACTTCTTCCTTTCCAACTTGGATTCCTTTTATTTCTTTCTTGATTACTTTGGCTAAGATTTCCAGTATAATGTAGAGTAGTAGTGGTGATAGTGGGCCTTCTTACCTTGTTCTTAGGACAATAGCTTTTAGTCTTTCACTTATGATGTTAGTTGTAGGTTTCACAGAATTGCCCTTAATGAAGTTGAGGAAATGCTATTCTTATTCCTCTATTCTACTTATTCCTATTCTTTGATCCCTATTTTTCTGAGTGTTTTTTATCATAAAAGGGTGTTTGATTTTAACAAATGCTTCTTCTGGATCAAGTGAAATGATCACGTGGTTTTTCTCTTTTGTTCTAGTGTGTGTATTGCCTTGGTTTTCTTATGTTGAACTACCCTTGCATTCCTGAGATAAATACCACTTGGCCATTGTGTATAATCCTTTAGTTTTGCTAAGTTGTGTATTTCTGAAGATTTGTCCATTTCATCTAGTTTATTTAATTTGTTGAAGTACAATCATTCCTTTTTTCTTTTAAGATAATTTATTCACAACACAAGTAGAAGCAGAGACATAGGCAGAGGGAGAAGCAGGCTCCTGCCTGATGTGGGACTCCACCTGAGGCAAAGGCAGATGTTCAACCACTGAGCCACTCAGGTGCCCCCAATTATTCCTTTTTCTTTTATTTGATGTTGATAATAATTTCTCCACTTTCATTTCTGATTTTAGTTATTTGCATCTTCTTTTTTTCTTAGTCTGGCTGTAGATTTGTCAATTTTGTGTATTTTTTCAAAGAACCAATTTTTGATTTCCTTGATATCGTTTTTCTGTTCTCTATTTTATTACCTCTACTCTGATTTCCTCCCTTTTGCTAGCTTTGGCCTTAGTTTCCTCTTTTTCTAGTTCCTTACAGTGTAATGTTAGGTTGTTGATTTGAGATCTTCTTTTTTTCTTTTGTTTAGCTATTTATTATTGACAATCGTAAATCAACCATTGCAGAAGTGTGCCATTAGTTTGTGGTGATGAATGTACACATAATTTGTTTTTCTGATAAAATATACATAACAAAACATTTTGGCCACTTTTAAATGCATAATTAACTGACATTAAGTATTCATACTGTATAATCACCACCACTTTCCATCTTCAGAATTTTTCATCATCCCAACGGGAAATCTGTATCTTCTAAAAACTCTTCATCTTGCCTTCCCATGGCCCACTATAACTGTTATTCGTTTTGTCACTATGAATTATTTCACATATCTACACTATTTGTCCTTTTGTTTCTGACTTATTTAACTTAGTGTAATGTTTAAAGGTTCATTTATGCTGTAGCATTTATCAGATTTTCATTCCTCTTTAAGGCTAGTATTCCACTGCATGTATACACATTTAATTTATCCATTCATCCATCAAAGGACACCTGTGTTACTTCCACCTTTTGGCTATTGTGAATGCTGCTGCTGTGAACACTGGTATACAAATATCTATTTGGGTCCTTGCTTTCAATTTTTTGGGTATCTGCCTAGAAGTGGAATTGCTGCATCATATGGTAATTGCATGTTTAATATTTTGAGGAACTACCATACTGTCTTCAACAGTGGTCACACCATTTTTAATTCCCACCAGTAATGTACAGCATTCCAATTTCTCTACATCTTTGTCAACACTATATTCTATCTTTGATAATAGCCATTGAATGGGCAAATATTAATTTGTATTTCCTTAATAATTAGTGACGTGGAGAATCTTTTGATATGTTTATTGGCATTTTGTGTATCTTTTTTTAGAGAAATGTGTCTTCCTGTTCTTTCCCCATTTTTTAAATTAGGTTGTTTGATTCTTGGTTGCTGAGTTGTAGAAATTTATTCTGGACCCTGGACCCTTATAAGCCATGATTTGCAAATATTTACTCCCATTCCGTAGGTTGCCTTTTCATTCTGTAGTATCTTTTGATGTACAAATGTTTTTAATTTTGATGAAGTTCAGTTTATCTATTTTTAATTTTGTTGTCTGTGCTTCTGGTGCCATATCCAAGAAATCATTGCCAAATCCAATGTCATGAAGCTTTTCCTCTGTTTTCTTCTAAGTAAACCTAAAGGAGAGGCTGAGGAATCAATTATAAATAGTAAATTAGATGGACTTGAAAAGCACATTAAATCAATATTCAAAATAAAGAATGTAGAGAAATTTATTGCCATTTCAAAGTATAACTCAGATGAATCAGACAAAAAGAATAACTAAGTTGACATTAAAATGTTATTTCACCAGATTTGTCTTCAGAAGATTTCTCTTTTGATAAGCAATTCTGCACATAATATAGTGTAATTTGGTATAAACATATTATGGATATTTTTAAAGGTCTATAAAGGGGTGTTTCATGATGGTCTGTCATAAATATACAATAATATATATTAATATAAATTATTAATGGGTTGCATCTTGAATTTGTACAATGTTCTAGAAAGATCCTACTATTTCCATTATATTTTATATCAAATCAGATATTCCTATTGTATTGCATTTGTCAAAATAAGCTCAGTAAAATCTATTTCTCTTATATATGTCATGTTGCATCCATTCAAACTATGGAATTCCCCACACAAAACCAACATGAGAATAAGTTTTGCTGAAAGACTTGCTAATGTAGCTATAAAATGCTTTGAATTTCCTTAACATATAGCATTTAGTTTTAAAATATAAGTCCTTTCACCCATGGTATTTCCATAAACCGCCTTTGTAGTCCAAAAAAAAAATGGACACTCCCTCTACTTATCCCCCTACCAGCTATTATTCCTTTAGAGTGGGCACCAGAAAAATTTTCCTATAAAGGGCCAGATATGATATTTTAAGTTTTACAGGCCATACAAGACCTGTTGCATCTATTCAATTCTGTAGTTGTCAAAAAAAAAAAAAAAAAAGCACCCAACAACTATAGGCAACAGTAAATGAATGGGTGTAGTTGCATATGACCCACCCTGCATTAGAGTACCAATATTTAATTTGCTTTTATTAAATACATAGCAAGATATAACTTACGGCCTAAAATAAAGGTAGGATCTTTTTCTTTCAGAGTCCTTTAGGAAAAGCATCATGTAAGCCTGGAAAGTATCATCTACTTTAAATATATCTACACAGTTTCATTCTTTTCTTACCCTGAGATATTTATTAAGAAAGGGTAATCTATGGTCCAGGACATGAAACATCTTTGGGGATATATATTACTTAAATAGAAAGGGACATTCTATCATTGTAAGAACTCCAGCTCCTAAATAATAATGACTCTTGGGTAAGAAGCAAGTGCTTGTAGCCTGCCTCCAACATACTGAATGTTAAAGGACAATAAGTTCTCCCTGGCAGTGATTGCAGCAATTGAAAGTTATATTTTCATATCTAGTATAGGGATGAAATCGTCCAATATTTTTCTTTGTCGTAAGTAAGGCAGTTGGTGAAGACTCAGAAAATGGATTATCAGGTGACCTTTCTGTACAGGTAACTGGATCCAAAATGCGTAGAACCTAAGGAAAATAAGAAGTAAAGTCAGATATATGCCTTGTGATGTATAACTAACTACCTTTAAAGCCCCATTTCATTAATATGTAACAATCATAAAAATAACATCTGAATGATGAATTTGATTGGTTAGAGAACTTATCCTTTTTCCAAAAAGCTCTAAATTTAACAATGATTCTAGTTATTACATTACCTAGGTTACCTATTTTTCAAAAATGAAATTAATGTTTTTATAGATATTGGTGGAAAAGCATGAAAACACAGAAGAAAAAATATGGTTATATCAATTCTACCATAAGTGATGTTGATTTTTATACTTAACCAAAAAGTACCCACCACTTTCCTTCTATGATCTTTCATTCAACTGCCTGGAATCAAGATTCTGCATTCTTCTAATGAAATCCTATTTCAAAGATTTTAATAATTTTCTTGTAAAATCAATGGCTTTTCATTTCTCTATTTCTAATGTATATGCCATATTTTATGCTAACAATTGTGTTCTTGTTTCTTGGGTTTCATGGCTACCATGTTATCCTAATTTTTCTGCTCTGACTTGTCCTGCCATTTCCTTTACTGAGACCCACAACAGGGGGAACTGTTGGATTGAAAAGAATTTCTAATTAAGGACAAATATAACATGCTTGTTTAAAGCTCCTGTTTCTCATGTTTATATTCTCTTGACGATCATGAGGTGAGGAGGATGGGTTATGGTGCAAACGAGGTAGGTACTACAGTTGGAAAAAGCAGTGGGGGAAAGAGCTTTCTCTCTCTCTCTCTCTTTTTTTAAAGATTTTATTTATTTATTCATGAGAGATAAAGAAGAGACACAGACAGAGGGAGAAGCAGGCTCCATGCAGGGAGCCCGATGTGGGACTTGATCCCCGGACCCTGGGATCATACTCTGAGCCAAAGGCAGAGGCTCAACTGGTGAGCCACCCAGGTTTCCCTTTCTCTCTCTCTTTTTTTTAAGGTAAGCCTATGCCTTATGTAAGGAGCTTTCAGTTTGGTTGGATATGCCTGTTTCTTTCACTCTCATATTGTCCAGCCATGTTTCTTCCAAGTTACCACCATACCCAAAGAGCTATAGCTAATTTAAGAACGGCCTGGCACTATTTAAGAGCCAGCATTCTATTTTAGGACCTCTGTTTTTCAACTGGATTGCTGCTTTTTCCATTTAGTTTTTGAGATCCTTCTATTTTTGTAAAATTTGGTTGGGTGCTAGAGGACAAGCAAAGATGAAGGGCTTAAAGTTGCTTATAAATTTGGAAGGGAAAATAAGAAAAGTATGGAAATACTCTCTATGTTATTATATTCTATTCTGGAGAGAGAGAAACAAAATACCAAATGACTTCAGTAGAAGGATACTGAGATCCCAGTACAGATAGATTTCTGTAGGTGATGTGGAAGGATTTTAAGCAGGGTACTTTCAGAGAAATCATGCTATACACAGTTGGAAGATAGGGGAAAGGGTGGGCATTAAAAGAGACAAGGGAAGAACAAAGAAAGGGAGTTTACTGCAGTAATCCAGCTAAGAAATGATGACCTTGAAGCAATGGGGCTGAAAGCCTCACGAGACCCTAAGAAAGCAGGACTGTCAGTTATGTTAACTAACAGAATATGGTGAATAAAGACAAATGGTGATCTAGACAAAGCCCTGGGGATACCCACCATTGCACAGTAAAATAGAATGGTCAGAGAGAAGAGTAAAACAAGGAGGGTGTGCAGTTATGTAAGTCAATGCAAGTGTTTCCAGAAAGGTGGGGTAGTCAATTATAACACATGCCACTGGCAGCAATCGCATAGGCAGTGACAGTTTCCCAACAAGGAGAACAGAAAGGATAAAAATGATGAGTTTAGTTTGGGTACTGATTCATTATGTGAATAGCTGAGCATCTAGTATATGTACAGGATTACTATGCCAGATCTTGAGGAGACATAAGATACAGCCTTCACCCTTAAGGAGTTTAGAGTTTGGGAGAGACAGGGAGAATCAAACAACTGCAATTTAACATGGTAAAGAGCCACAAGGGATAAATACACAAAATACAGTGGAAGCCTGAGGAAAGGACCACCTAAGTTTGCCAGTGAGATTCAGGGAGGGCTGATTCTTAAAGGTACAGAGTTGCTGGGAGGATGGTCTGGGCAGAAGGAAGTATGTACAGAGGCTTGTGATACAATGGCATGTCTGTGCAATGAAAAGTGGTTAATGCGGCTGGGACTTGAAGAGTAGGGGATTGGGGACACCTGGCTAATAGCCTTGAGAAGAGGAGATGGAATAAAGATTTTGAAAAGTCTTTTATACAATATGGAAGGATTGAGATTCCATAATGAAGCAGACTGGGATCTGTTTGAATAGAAGTACCAACACAAGTGGATTGGCTTTTTCCTTTTTTTTTTTTTTGGTCTGGTATTTTAAAAATAACTGGCAGTATAGGATAGTCTGGAGGCAGACTAAAAGCAAGGGGTATTGGTGAGGAGGCTACTGCAATAATTAAGGCTGGAGGACAGATGTGTGAACTTGGAAGAGGAGATAAATTAGAAGGAACTGACAGGATCTGTAAAACCAACAGGATTATGGAGATGAAGAAAATAATAATAAAAATGATATCTACCATTTATTGAGAAATTACCATATACTGGAATCTATCTGCGATGAGCTTCATATGCATTATTTTATGAAATCCTCAAAACATCTATATAGTGATATAGTTCACTAAGATAGGCAGTACAGGACAAGAAGCAGGTTGTCTTCTTTTTAAGGGGAGCAGAAATACAGATGTCAAAGCAAGGAGAAAAGAGATTGTCCTATTTTCAGCTGTCTGTGAGATGCACATATAGAGATGTTACACTGGATATCTCTCTTGAACCCAGGAAAAATGTCTCAGAAGTCTCAAGCATAAAACTATGGGACTAGGATCCTCCCTAGAGAATACAGAAGTCTGTTATGAGAGGAAAGGCTCAAGAGTGGGCCCCGTAGGAGGATGGCTCACCCCCTGCCAAATACTGCAAAGGAGTGGTCACAGAAGTAGTGAGGATCTGGCAGTGGACAGTGTTGCAGAAACTAAGGGAGTTTGAAAAGCATGGGGAACAGATTCCTATGGAATACCAACACTTAAAAATAGAAAAAAGGTGATGAAGAGGAGTTCTGGGAGGGAATATAAGAGGGCCAAGAAAGAGTACGGTCACAGAAATCAAGGGAATATCAAGGAAGGAGTGCTGATATACAAAATATATGGTAGTAAAGTAAGCATTCATGACCTTTCTACAAGCACATTTTCAGAACAGCGGCACTGGAAGACTACTGGGATAAGTGATGGCAGGAACTGAGGAATGGATGGTACACAGGTACATACAAGTATGCACAGTTTGTACAAGATACTTGTTCTTGCCTATAAAGGTGATAAGGCCTTATCAAAGAACTTAGGCTAGAGGGAAGTTTTTTCTTTTTTAGATGGAAGACATGTGGGTGTGTTATAAGCCAAAGAAGAAAGAGCTGATAGAGAGAAGGGATAACTTGGGGAGGCCTACCAAGCCTGGAGGGGAGCCGTGCTTTGGGGAGGAGGGAGAAGGGACACCTCTTCCAGTGAGAGAAATGTACACAAGGCTGGTTGCTCTACAGGTAGGCATCTAGATATCAAGTGAGACCTTAAGGAAATTTTCTGCCTCTTCCTTCTTTTTTTTTGTGAACTAGGAACTGAAGCCATCTGCTGAATGTGAGGTAATAGTTTGACAGGTACAGAAACAAGGCAAGTAGCTGAAGGACTGACGTTTTCTGGATACCTGAGAGAAGGATGATGAGGGAAACAGACACTTACAAATGACATCCAGGCAAGTTATGGTGGGAAAAGAAGCCTGGAGAGTGAGCTGATGTGATGAAGAAAAAAAATGTAGGGATCAAGGGAATAAAGATTATGTGATAAAGGAACAGGGGTAATCAGAATAAAGAATCAGGGCTGGAAAAAAGGTTGAGATCATAGGTCACGGAGAGAGGTGTTGAACTGATTTTACAAGTGGAACAGTTCTGGTTAATGATGAGGCCTAAGACAGGGACACAGGAGTCGGACAATGAAACATAACAGAGGTGATTTTGGCTGTGCCAGTAGGACCACAAGACCACAGCATCTGACAGCTCATTAGCATGAACCCTGAATTAATCCAGGACTGTCAGTAGTAGGTGTACACTATTTGATTCTGCAGGATTTGGCACATTCACATCTATATATGAGCATTAACAAATAATTTGTGATGTCAGAAGCAATCTATTATCTATCTACTCATGATTACTGAATTAAAAATTCTACACTAGTTTTCATATCACAATGAACTCAGGTACAAGATTATCAATGATTATCAATGACAGCTAAAAGACATGCTGTTTCAAAGCAACTACATTTTTCTTCTTAAGGACAGAGTAATAATGTTTCAGGAATTAAAGCACAGAGAAGGAAATAATTTTCTCCAAGATCACAAGCACATTAGCATGAGAATCAGGTTTAGATCCCATAATTCCTAACTCCTAATGCCAAGCACCTTGCATTAAACATACCACCTTTCAGTAAGAGGACAGTCTTAGAAACTCCACAGTCCACAAAAGAGAAATATTTTACCGTTTCAGCCATTTTTTCTGCTGGGGTGCTGCAGAATTCAACCACTGATGGAATCTTTTTTTGACTGTTAGTGCCAACATTTCCCAGCAAATGAGCATTTACTGCTTTTGCCAACTTGTGATTTGTTAATGCCAGTTCTGCTGTGGTGTGAGGTTGTGTACTAGGGTAGTAAGTTTGCTCTCTTCCCCATTGCAAGGACACTAGCAGCTCCTCCAACAATCTGCATAAAGACACAGGAACACTGAATATTAATAAGCGGATAAAATATGAAAATCAAGAATACTAAATAAATGAGAAACATTCTTCTGAAATCGCATAATATATTTCTCCCAAATCTTTTTCTCAGAGTTCAATAAATTGGGAATTCTGGTAAAATAAGACTACAGAAAGCATTTATATATTTATCAGGTAGTTATCTGGAAGTCATTCAACACAGTACTTTTTTTAGTTCTCAGTTTTTAGTACAGGTAAAATATACTAGTATACTCATCTAGTGGTATAGGACTATTGATCTGATTTGTGTATCTATTGAGTATTTCTTTTTTTATGAGCCACATGAATGGATTTTTGAATGATAAACTAACTTACAAGTCCTAGGATAAAGTGTACTTGGCCATGATGTATAAATCTTTTTATATATTGTTGGATTAGGACTTTTGCATCTATATTCATTGGAAATATCAGTCTGTAGCTTTCTTGTAATATCTCTGTCTAGTTTTGTATCAAGATAATGCTTGCCCCAAAAGTCAGTTGGAAATTGTTCCCTTCTTCTGTTTTCTAGAAAAGTTTGTGTAAATTTGGCTTTATTTCTTCCTTAGTTGCTTGCTACTATTCTTCAGTGAATCTGCCTGGAGTTTCCTTTATTGGAAGGTTTTTAACTAAAATTTCAAATGCTTTAATAGGTTAGGGTTGTTTAGGGTATTTGTCTTGAGCACTCTTTGGTAGTTTTGTGTCTTTTAAGAACTTTGTCCATTTCATATAAGTTGTTGAATATTCTGGCACAGAATTGTACATAATGTCCCCTTACCATTTTATGTCTACAGAATCTAAGTAATATATTCCCTTCTTCATTCCTAATAATGGTAATGTGTTTCTTTCTTTTTTCCCCCCTCATTATACTGCCTAGAGGTTTCTTAAATTTATCTCTTCAAAGAACCAGCATCTGGCTATTTCATTTATTTCTGCTTTCATTCTTGTTTTCTTTCTTCTGCTTAATTTGCTCTTTGCATTTCTTAAAGAGGAAACCTATATTACGGACAGGACCTTTCTTCTTTTCCATTATGAGTATTTAAAGTATTAAATTTCCCTTTAAGCACTTCTTTAGTTGCCTCCCATGAAATCTGGTATTTTAATATACAGTTTTCCCTTGAACAACATGGGTTTGAACTGGTGGGTCCAATGAAAGGCTGATTTTTTTTTTTGATAAATATATATAAAGATTATGTGATCAAGGAATAGGGGTAATCAGAATAAAGAATCAGGGCTGGAAAAAAGTACTGTTACTGTAGATGTATTTTCTCTTCCTGAGGATTTTATTTTTTCCTTATGATTTAGTAAGTATTTTCTCAGGCCTACTTTATTGTAAGAATGTAGTATATAATACATAGAACATATAAAATATATGTTAATTAACTATTTGTATTATTAGTAAGGCTTCTGGTCAGAAGTAGGCTATAGGTAGTTACATTTTAGGGGGAGTCACAAGTTATACATGGATTGCATGGGGGGTAAGCCTCCCCAACCTCTGTGTTGTTCAAGGGTCATCTACATTATTTTTTCATTCTTATAATTTCCCCTGTGATTTCTTCTTTGACTCTTACTGATTTGATTTGTAATAAATTATAGTCCTTGACTTAAGACGGTTCGATGAATGATATTTTGACTAACGATGGTGTGAAAGTGGTTAACATTTAATAAATAAAAACTATACGTTGAATTTTGAATTTTCACCTATTTCTGGTCTAGCAATTTGCAGTACCATATCTTTTCATGTTGCTGGGCAGTGGGAGTGAGCCACAGCTCCTAGTGAGCTAAATGATCAGGAGAGTAAACAACTGATACACTCACAATTTTGTACCTGTATAACCATTCTGTTTTTCAGTTTCAGTGCGGTGTTCAATTACTAAGATATTCAACACTCTCTTTTAAAACAGGCTTTGTGTTAGATGATTTTGCCCAAGCATAGGCTAATGTAAGTGTTCTGAGCATGTTTAAGGTAGGTTAGGCTAGGCCATGATGTTCAGCAGATTAGGTGCATTAAATTAATTTTTGACTTATATCTTCAACTTATGATGAGTTTATTGGGATGCAACCCCATTATAAGTCAAGGAAGATCTGTGTATAGCAGTACAAACTATTTTTAGGAAAGAACATTATTTTGATAGTTCTGGAGCCTGTGGACATAAAAGTAAACTCTAACACTATAGAACAGTCCTCAGAAAGATCTCCTTCCAAACAAAGACAAGTATACTTTTTGGCTTCTACCAAAAATTATGCAAAACTTAATGATGTTCTGTATGTTGGATACTTGAATTTAAATTAAAAAAAGAAAAAGAAGAAAATTATACAAAACTGCTATAACTATAACCAAAAACTACTTTTAAATCCAGAGATTTCTTCTATTATGGCTATAATTAATTTTCTTCTAATTAAGAATGTAAGAAGTGTGTGATCTTATTTCTTTAGTCTTCTTCCCTCCCTGGGCATCTATTTTAAAATGCTTACTTGAAGTATGTTTCATAAGTTATTAAATGTAGAGACAGTAAACAACTATCACAATAACAAAAATTGCAAGAGAAAGAAGAAGAGTTCAGAATGTAATGAGTGCCATACTTCTGGGTAGCTATCATTTCCTGACGAAACTGTTCCCGTTCACTCAGGAGATCTTGAATAGCACTCTGTGCATCACGGTTTTGACGCTGTAAACCTGCTCTGGAATTGGTTAACTCATCTGCCATAACCCTGGAAAAGATTAAAATGTCACTTATATACATTCTCTGACAATAACACACTGTAAAGAAGCTAATATACTACTTTTATTTTCAAAAGCTTACAAAGAAGAACTGAACCTAGTCAAGTTCTCAGTTTTTAAATTTTCACTAAAAAGCATTTAAAATGTTTATGATCTTAGAACTCATTAAACGGATTTCAAAATATTTGTTTACAGAACGACAAAGGAAAAGTTATTTAACTTTTCTACAGAGTGATTTTTGGAATGTACCTCCACCTTACTCTAGATTGACCAAATTTTGAAGAAAATAACATTAACTAAATGTTTTTAAATACAGGAAATTTTAGAGGAAAACAAAAAGCACTGCTTTCCTATCACTCAGTTGCCTTCTTGTCCTTAAAAAAATATTAAATAATACAGAAAGGCTGATATAAAAGGGAAATTAAGTCTTATCTCCTGTCCAGCGTTCCTATCCTTCTCTTAAAAACAATAACGTAACCAATACAGTTTCTTATATATTTCTCTAGGAAAAAAAAATACATATGTCAACATAAAAGTATATGTTAAAAATAAATATATCCATTTTATTTACAAAACAGGGATTACTTAATACAAAATTTTCTATGCCCTGGTTTTTTTCATCTAATAATTTATCTTTTCTTTCATATAGGCAAATATAGAGCTCTCTTTTTAAAAAACAACAGCTTCATGTTTTCTTCTGATTGGATATACCAAAATTTATTTAACCAGTTCTCTATTAACAGAGTTGAAGTAAAATTTTAAAGTATGCTTATTTAGCTGAAAATTTTAAAACTAAAGTCTAGGACCACAGTGTTACTGACCAAAGATTAAATCAGTTAAAATATCAATAAAGTTGAGTTTAAGCTTTATTGCCCTTAGAATGTTACCATCAGCATTGATAAGGATGTTAAAAAGTTAATATTGCAATAATCTGTATGACACATGCATGATTTGCCTCTTAATATGTTCAGTGAGCATGAACTTTCATTCTAACCCAATAAACAGTACATTCATTTCTCCACATACCATCCTATACAAACACAATTAGAAAACAAATTAAGGACTTTAAGAGAGTAGTCAATTACTGGAAAGTATCATAGACATTAAGGCATGAAGAAATATTTTCCTACAAATTTATTCATCACAATCAATGATTCTTGAAATACAGCCTGGAAACGTCTAATGTTATGTAAGAAATCTCCAGATAATGGAATTTCAAATTAACAGTTACTAAACCATGTGTAAACCATATGGCTAAACAGTGGAAATATACAGATGGATACCATCCAGACCCTATCCCCCAGTCAGTGCTGGAAGGAGGGGGATAAAGAGACCAAAATTCACAATATATAACAGAGTTTCCCAACTATCAGTGTATCCATGGACCTAGGTGAGGGCCCTGGGGGTTTCAACTCTGATCGAGAGTAGCCTCATCTAGTATGCCATACAAATAATTTTGTTTTCTGTTTGTGTGTGGACAGAAAAAAGTTGGGAAGCTCTCTTGTATACTTAATACAGTTAAAAGAGCTATGAGAACAGAGCACAGAAGAGAAATAATGTTTGAGTTTTCCAGATAGAAGATGGGGAAAAATACTTTGTTTTTTTGTGATATTATTTATTTTATTTATAAGAGGTCTGAGTTTAGTTTTGTTTCTTAAACATTGTAGGAGGAGTAATTTCAACTATAGAGGAATAATCTAGAATTCTGGAATGTGGGAGAATCTTATGATATCACTTTTCTATTTAGGGAGCCTACTGTATGACTATCTAGAGGAAGGACAGTCCATACATACTTATAAATATATGAAGTACTTTGACAATCTAAGTCAGAAATTCTCACACTACCGTCTATTTTCTTGGGCTATCGGTAAAAAATCCGACAGAGCAAAAGCTAGGAAATGAAACACTATTTAAAACAGAAAGTACCTGCTTGCGAGGAATTTACTCCGCCACACATCACACTGTATTGACATACGTTCTAGCTGTTCAGAAAGTTGAGCTGTGTTTTGACCTAAGGCTTCATTTTCTAAAATAAGCTGATTTTTCTCACGAGATAGACGTTCAAAATGATACTGAAGGTCATCCCCAACAGAAGCCACTAGCAACTTTTTTAACTCACGATTGACCTAGAAGAAAATATGACCATTACAACCAGCTGAAAGTAATGTCAGTGACTTTAATGTATCAAAATGAAAAAAGAGAAACCACGTTCCATGTATATGGACCTCCATTCCTTAAAGTGCATATCAAATAGCAATATTAAAGTTTCATAATCTATATAAACCATCTGTTTCTATCTCTAAATATTTATATTTATACTCTATGTGATTATAAACTGAGTCTCTTCTAATAAGAGTACCATTACCACCAAAGTTATGAACTGCTTCCAGTCAACAATTGAAGGCAAAAATTAGAAACTAAACCAATAAATTTTGCCAAAATACATAACAGAGAATTTTTTTAGTGATTTTTAAATCTTTATCAGCATTTAGAAATTAATTTCTTTGTGTCATAGTTTTTGTGTGTTTTTTTTTTTTTTTTTTTTTGAGGGAGAAAGAGAATCTTAAGCAGGTTTCATGCCCTGGGTGGAGCCCAATGTGGGGCTCGATACCACGGCCCTACGATCTTGACCTGAGCCAAAATCAAGAGTACTATGCTTAACTGACTGAGCTACTCATGCATTCCCTACACCATACGTTTTTAAGAATTTAAGCAAAGGAAGCAACTCGGGATATCTATAAGCATGTTCTTTATCTAAAATGTGAAAAATTAAAACAAATGTTCAATAGTAGTAGGTACTGATATATGGTACAGCAATGAAAGACCACTGCTGGTATTAAAACATGATATTGAAAAAGAATATTCTGTGACATAGGAAAATGTTAATAACTAAAAAAGGCAAAAATAAACTCAATATGTATAATTACGCATTTTAGCTAGATGGTATAGTTGGTACTATTTTCATTTTTTGTATTTTCTAAAATATTTACAAGTAGATATGTACTATTTTTGTAATTAGAAATTAGTTATTTAAAAAAATTAAAGATATATTTAGATAAGAACCACTAAATATAGTATCACTTATAAAGGCTAACATCTGGCAAAAAGATGAAGAGTCTAATAGAGAAACAAAAAAAGGATGAGGATAAGGAAATGTTTACTAACATGTAAAGATTAAAGAAACACAACAAAACAATATAGACCATTTTCCATTTACAATTAAGATACTAACCCTTACCTCACCATTCTCTTTATCCCAAATATTATATACGCATAAAACAAAAATACTTGGAACTTATGGATCCTTAAAACAGGAATTGTTAACTAGTGAATTTCAAAGTCTAATTTGGCCAATCTTTGGTCTGGAATTTTATAACCATGACTTCCTTTCTACCATATAAGTGGTCTTGATCAAAGCACCAGTATACTTCCATCTTTAACCACATTTAGAGTATAAGTTCCCAATATATTACTAGTTCTATAAGAGGAGCTGAGAAAGAGAAATTTAAGAGAAAATCTTTAGAGCAATGACAAGTCAAAATAAATGACATTCCAAGAGGAAATATAGTTTTCTAACACATAGGCTTAAAGGGCCAGGTGTAAAGAGAGTGCTCATTAAAGCTATTTATTCTTACCTCTGTCTGTACTCTGAGCTGGTTTGAAAGACCTTCTTTGTCCTGTAGTAACCTCCTTTCAGAGTTCTTGAGCTTTTCCAATATATTCTTTACCTCTGATAGTTCCTTTCTGGGTTCTACGATTCCTTCTGACTGGCCAAGGAATTCTCCTCTATGATGTCCCAGAGACTTAACCTTTGCATTCTTGTTGGGGATGTTGTGGGTTATAGCAGCTTTAGGAACTAATATTCTTACAGCTTCGACTTCCACTGCTTTTTCAGTGAGAATTTTTCCTAGCTGAAGAACTCCTGGGCTTTCTCCTGGAACTGCTTTCTTCCGTGGATTCTGAAGGATGTGATGATTTATGGGTTGGACCCCAGAGGTAACTTCAACAGATTTAGGTGACTCCTCAGTTTCCATTCCATCTCCTGCTCCTCGGACTGGGGTTGGAGTAAGGGTGACTATCAAAGGAAAAACAAAACATAAGCTACTTGCTAAAAAGGAATACCAAGGAAAATGCCAAGACATGCTTTATCCTACATTCAACATTATTGGCACTAAAAAGAATACAAACAATTCAGAATAAAAATTAATTTTCAAAACAATCAGGTGTCAGTAAAAGATGAAAAAAGACTTAGAGGTTTGAACTTTCCTTAGGTAAATGGTTTTGCTCTTGGTAGAAAATGTAAGAGATTTGGAATCAGAGTATTTGGTTCCAACTTCTACTTTCTAGTATGCTCCAGGGTAAACAATTGAACCCTCCTGAATCTCTATTTCATATTCCGTGAAATGGAGATAGTAAGAACACTCTGGGATTGCCGTAAGGAAAGATGCAATAAGATCAAGCACTTGGCACGCTGGAGATACTCCATAACATTAGTTAAATATAAAAATATATGTAAGTTAAATGTAAGTGCATTTTTGAAGCCATCTACCTCAAAATCTATTGACCTGTTTTGTGAACTCTTGGCAAAGAATGCTTCGCACAAGCTACCCAACCAAATAACACTCTCCTCTAGGCCCTAATCAGGCTTTTATTTCTGCTACTTCTTATCTCTTAAATGGTGTTTTTTTTGCCATTCACTGTGATTTGTGATTCAAACTTACCACTAAGAAGTTAGTTTTAACACTACTCTTTGCGTTAGATCCTCTCAACTGTTCCAGGATACTCTCTGAATGCCTAAGGCACTTACTATTTCAAATAGTTTGAAACTTAATCGTATCTTTCCAATAATTCTGATAAACACATAAGAGCGGGCATCCTGCCCTAAACAAGTGGAAGGAGCATGGTATTATAGAAATGACATGAACTTTGGGATAAATCAGATTTGGTTTTGAATCTCATTTCCATCATTACTGTGCAATCACGGACAAAATCCTACAGTTATCTGAGCCTTAGTTTTAACCTTCATGAAACAAATTTAATGATATCTATATCCATACCTTGTGTCTTAAATGAGAAAATGTTAAGTAATGAATAACCAACGCTTGTAAAAGACTTACCATGTGCCAAACACTATTCTAAATACTTTACATATAACTCATTTAATCCTTACAATGTGCTTTTCAAGTATGTATGATTAGTTCTATTTTATAGATGAAGAAAATGAGGCACAAAGTGGTTCAAGATTTGCCCTGGTAACTAAGTAGAAGAGACAGATGGAGGTAGTTGAGATGATACTTAACCTACATAAGAGTTCTCGAATTAGTACTTCCAGTAACATCCCTTTGAGCTACACGTTAGATTTTGTTCCATTTTACAAGTCCAGCCTACGCTTAAGAAAGTGGAAGCCAAAGCGTAAGCATAGTAATTACGAATTTTTATTCAATTTACTATATGCCAAGGATTCTTTTAAGTCCTTCTGATGCATTATATCATTTAAGCTTTACATGAGGTAAGCATAATTGTACCTATTTTTTTAAGAACAGCAGAGGCTTTGAAAGGTTAAATAGCTTGTCCAAATCATCAGTGTCAAACTGGGATTTAAGTCCCTATGTGACTCCAGAGCTAAGCTGTTAATTAGTCTGAGAGGCTTTCCACAAACCAGAATTATTGCCTCATCAATCTGAAGGTATTGCCCTTGCTAAAAGCATATTTGTCAGCTACAAAAGCCCAAAGAATTTACATAATGGTTATAGTGAACTTTAAAATAAAAAGCGGCTCTCATCTACATCAAACCCGAGTGTCTTCCTATCACTCAGGAGAAAAACCAAGATCCCTACTCTGGTCTGCAAGGCCCTCCCATCATCTATCTCCTGACTCTCAACTTCAGCAGCTGGTGACTCCTTCAGACACTATGTTCCTGTCTTGTTTTTTTTTTTTTTTTTTTAATGTCTTAAAAACTCCTTCTGCCAACATTTCTCTGCTTATAATGTTCTTCCCAACTCCCTCTTTCCTGCCATTAATTCCTTTTCCTCCTTGTAATCTCAATTCAATTCTTTCCTAAGAAAAGCCTTTCTCTCACCTTCCCAGATTAGGCTGGGTGCCCTGTTTGTGTGCACCTGCTGCAAGACTGCATTTCTCCTTTTCCCTATCTATCAAAATGGTAAATTGACATTTTCCCCCTCAATGTAATTAGTTATACAAATATCTGTGCCCTCCTCTAAGATGTAGGTCCTATGAGGGTAGGGACTATGAGTCTCTTGTTTACTACCATATTTGTAGCAATGTGCCTTACACCCAGTACTGCTTAGCTAATAGACAATAAATGAATGATAACAAGGGGAGGGACAAAGTACGAGCACATATAACAATGATTATAATGACTATCTCTGAGCGGTCATGGGCAGCAACCATGCTGCTTGGTACCTAATATTGACCAGACATTGTATGAGATAGTAATTTCCTGAACATAGAAGTCTGCACTACCTAATTTAGGGGACAGGACATACATATAAAAAGAAAACATGCAAGCCATGTATTACAAGGTAATATATAATAAGAGTGCAATATGTGGTGTAAAATTTCTACCAAAATTTTATTTTTAGAGAAATGTTAATAAGAACAATCATGGACCAATCTTTAGTGAATTCATTACTATTATATTTTTATATTTATACCTTCTAAGGCAAAGACAAGAAACAGAATTCCTACTTATAAAGAAAAAAGCAAAAAAAAAAAAAGCCAAAGTATGTCCTTCACCTCAATTTCTATTAGATATCAGTACCATGTCCTGATCAATTAAATATTAATATTTAATTACTAATTAATCATGTTTCACTGTAACCCATAAAGTCAGGAGAACAATTTGGTATGAGCAATAATGTCTTATTAAATAAAACTAAAGCTTTCTTAACAACTTCCAACATACAAAGCCATATTAAAAAAAGGGATCTATGTAACAGTCTATCAAGCAAAGACTGCTGTCACCTTGATTCCTGATTCTCATCCTAGAAATGGAATCTGCCAGCAAAGAACCACAGGAAATGGTAAGCTTGCCCAGGATGATGTTTTAAAGAAACAAAACAACTATGAAAAAATTACCTATAAAGATGTTTTCTAGCAAGGGAAATACCTAACAAGAAAACCTTTCTGAGGTTTATTTATTAGCTTTCTATTTTTTAATGAGCTTACTTTTTTCTTTCTCACAAACTTTGTTATATAGATACAGAAACTGCAGAGCAGAACAGATTATCTTCACACAGTCACACATGTATCCTCTAGTTTTTAACATTACATTATTAAAAAATATGAAGAAAAAATTACCTAAATCACTCTAAAATAACTTTTCATTCCTTTACATTACTTCATTATTTTTGTTTGTAATCATAACTTGAGAAGCTCAGTCTATTTTCTATTTTGCTGCAGTCTTCATATTTTTCATTTCATGACTACATTATTTTTTCAAGTTAATATAATATTATTTACTTATTCTACTGTTGGATATTTAGACTTTTCCCAACTTTTTACTATAATAATGTTTTAGTGAATAATGCTTTTATGCCTACAGATTTTTGTCAACTTCTTTTGAACACATTCCCAAGAATGGAATTAATATGCCAGGTGAAGATCTGTATTGTCAAACTGCCTCACGAAATCATTCTTTAATGTGTCAGTAGATCTGTCTTATGTTCTTATTTGTTTTGTGTTTTTTTTTTTTTAAAGATTTTATTTATTCATGAGAGACAGAGACATAGGCAGAGGAAGAAGCAGGCTCCATGCAGGGAACCCGATGAGGGACTCAATCCCAGGACTCCAGGATCACACCTTGGGCCAAAGTCAGGCGCTAAACTGCTGAGCCACCCAGGGGTCCCTCTCACATAGTTTTATTTTTTGTATGCTCAGCATCAATGATTTAACACAATACTTAAAAAAGTAAATTAGAATACATGTAAAGTGTTTAGAATGGTGTTTGGCACAGTAAGCTCTCACTAAATGTTAGTTTCTACTGCTTTTGTTATTATTCTTTTAAAAACCCTAATAAACTTTGGATCTTGATTAAGGAGAAAAAGCAAGCTTCGTTATGCCATCAAATATAATTCTAACTTTTATTTTCTTATGCTCAAGTCTTACAAAAGTATACCACTAGACTTTAGAACTGTTTTTACACTTTAGATTTTTTGGGGGAAATTTTCCCTAAATATGTAGCAGTGTACTGGGAATCTTGAATTATGTATGAGAGGAGGTGCAAAGATAGCTAATGTATAATGTGTTCTATTTTACAAAACATTTTCCATTAGAATAAAATATTTTGTCATTTCCATATTGAATGTTAACTTGGGCCTTTGGGTGAACTCCACTTTCAAAAAGAAGAACAAAGGAATTACTTCAGAAAGTGAAATAGTTTGGTATTTCAGATATGCTGTAGGACGTTAGCACTTAGGAGGAGAACTTCCACTGAACTGTTTCAAAAATAAAGGCCTGCTCCCATGTTCTTAAAATCTGCTTTTAAAAAGTTTTGTCTACCTCTATCTAAAATAAATTTGTCACTAAGATATTCTGTCATTTAAGAAGTTATGCTGAATCATGAATTAACTACAGATTAATTTAAAAAAACAACAAAAAGACAAACTAGAATTATACCATTCAGGTCCACTGAAGCTGAAGAAATAAGCAGGTGTAACACTCTGCCATGATTAAACCATGCCATGATAGGATTTTTAGGCAAGTCCTAACATTTTTGAGTTGCAATTTTAGGTAATGGAGATTAAAGAACAAATCAAATAATAGTTACTGCTAAACTTAAAAGACAAAGTAACATTAATGAGTATTTAAAATAAATCTCCTTTCAGGGATCCCTGGGTGGCGCAGCGGTTTAGCGCCTGCTTTTGGCCCAGGGCGCGATCCTGGAGACCCAGGATCGAATCCCACGTCGGGCTCCCTGCATGGAGCCTGCTTCTCCCTCTGCTTGTGTCTCTGCCTCTCTCTCTCTCTCTGTGATGACTATCATAAATAAAATAAATCTCCTTTCAAAAGGAACACATAAAAAAATTCCAGTGAAGAAATTCTATCACCTTGGTTCAGCCTCAATGTACTCTTAACTTTATTTAAACTGTTCTACTTACTCAAACATTTATGAGTGCAGGAGTTGTACAACATGACATGGCAGCTGTAACAACTCTTGTGATAACTATGCTTCTAGCTAATGTGCACAGGCAAGGAGGCGAGTGGGTCAGGGCTTTCCATTTTCTCACCTGGCAACTTGCTTTTCATAATTCTATTTTTCCTTATGACACACATAGAAGTCTTTATTACATAGGTACTAAGCACAGTCTAGGACACGTTCCTGAGCAGTTATCATCTCTCAGGTGGGAAGGCAATGAATGATTCATGTTACCAGCTCCATAGTTATGAATGATGTTAAAGTAAAGCAAAACATTATCTGCTCTTCCCCCTCTTTGAAGGGAAACAAAACGATTCTTCAATTATTTGCCAATATTACTTCTACTTGTGATCAGTTATCAAAGAATGAAAATGTATCTCAAGTTTATGGCTCATACTTATTGCCTTCCCCAAAGATAATTGAAGTGGAGGGAAAGTACAAATAATATTCTCTAAAAGGAGTTGGCAAGTTTTTTTCCATAAAGGGCCAGATAAGAAATATCTGTGGCTCTGTGGACCATTTTGCTAATTTAGCAAAGCTAAGGATATTATATAGGTACTTATATAAAGAATAAAAAAAAATCCCTCATTTTCAAAGATGAAACTCAAACTATAAGAAATTGAGTAAAGTTTGGTTTCTTTGTTTGTTTTTGTAACATAGGTCTAATAATGAGAAGCACAGAATTCTTTTTTATTTGGGATAACTCTTGATTTAAGTGGGATTCAAAGTTAGTGTTCCCCATCATCAAACTGATTTGTAAATATTCTCAGGAGGCTGAGGGCCATAACTTGCCAATGCTTGCTGTAGAATACTGAGGCAAAAAAGAATAGGATTTTATAGTCTGTCTTTAAAGAAATATTTCTCCTTTTTTCATAAAACTTCTCTATGTCTGTAGGATGGTGCAATAGAGAGAACACTAGACTCTAGGTCAAAGTGCCTTAAGTCTCTATTGCCACACATTGTGTGACTTTGGGCAGATCATTTAACCTTATTCTCCTTTCATCCCTCAGTGCTTTCAGAATAATGCAAATATTGAGAGTAGTTTAAAATAATTTGTTTTTCTCACAGACCTGATTATTGGGAGCTCCACAAGACAGGGTGTGGCTCCTAATCTTTGCATTGTCAGTCTAAGGAAATGGTGCTTGGTACAGAAAAGGTAAGTGCTTACTAAAGCTTGTCAATATTAATATGCAACTGAGAAGATTTCATTTTAACACCCCAAAACTAACTCATTTAAAAACTGCTTATTTTTCCCCCTTCACACCAAAGCATTAATTCCTAACTCAGTTATGATCTGACCAACTTTTCAGAATATATGCAGATTCAGCTATCAAACAGTTAACAATTTAGGGATTGTCAGTCAGTAATTTAAAATCAATATTCTTTTAAATGTCATCAATATCATTTAATAAGGTTTAGTTACTATTAAACTAGGAAAATGTTATAGACAGTGGACTTAAAAGTTAGGCCCATATTCACTGACATGGAATCTAAACATTCTTTTTGTCACAGGCTCCATGAATAAAGAGTTCCCTGGTAACATACGTGGGGGTGAGGCTGTGTACTAGATCTCTGCAGCTTCACAGTGTATCAGTATGCTAATGGCTCTGAGAGGTCCTATAGTATAATCCCTCCTTTTATCCAGAATTTCCCAAATTTATCTCCCTGTGGATTCCTTTTTCATCTAATACATGTTATTCCATAGAATGAGTGTTAAAGTTAGGCTGCTTTATGGAATTCTAAATATTTAAAAGTCTCAGACTTTCCTATTTGATTTACTTTCACTAAACAGTCTAACTTGAATACCTTTAATTTTAATCTTGCTCTCAAGAAAGTTTTGGATTCAAATTCTAATTTTTGAATTGTTTCTCTCTATTGCCTGTTTCCCATCCACACGAAGCCCTAGCAGCAACTGTGCCTCCTTCTCATGATGACAGTTTTGCTCTGATGTCCACTGAGAGGAAGTTCTGTTGCTAACAATGAATGCTGCTTTGCTTGTAAGGCAGTTATAGGAAGTACAGGAGACTAGCAAACGTCAACCATGGTAAGTACACCTTTTTTTTAGGTCATGCAATAGAAGGAACTTTTTTGTTCGCTAACCACAGTTAACATTATATTAAGTAGGAAGAGGACTAGCAGCTGTATTATGTATCTTACTGTAAAATTAAGATCAAATGAAATAATGTATGTGAAAGTGCTTTATAACTCTAATCCTCATTACAAACAGGGAAAAAAAAATAATTTGCATTCCCAGAGGCTTCGCAATAACTAACTTTTAATCACTAATGATAATATATTTAGGTTTTGCTTTTTGCCAAGGACCATGCTAATGACTTTCACCTTAGTTACCATTTAATTGCTCTATTTCTTATTAATCCCCAGTTTATTATTTTCATTACATTCTTTGTTTTGCTTACTTTAATACTATAAAAGCTTTATGGTAACTCTGAAATGCTATTAACACAGCACAATCTTCTCTTTCTTGCTTCCTAAACAGATTTAAATCCCCTCACCTCCTTTTAAAAATTTTATTTATTTATTTGAGAGAGAGAGAGAGAGAGAGAAAGCAAGCAGGCACAAGCACTGGGGAAAGAGAGGGAGAGAGAGAAGCAGACTCCCCAAGGAGCCAGGAGCCCCATTCAGGGCTCGATCCTAGGGCCCTGGGATCATGACCTGAGCTGAAGGTAGACGTTTAACCAACTGAGCCACCCAGGTGCTCTGATTTCAGTCCCTTTTAAGGAGTTCATTGTTGAAGGTCTATTTGCTACAAATTGGCTTCTGGAAAGTAGTTTCCCATCTCTCACTGACAGCCCCAATCTCTGGAACACACCCCACCCAAGAATAACCTGAGTCAGGAGGCCCTCCCCTTGGGACATGATAACACTGTTACTAACACCTCTGTGAACATGGTCAGTAGGTGAGAAGGGCCTGAATCACAAGGGAAGAAATCTGGGCTATAGACCAATTTGGAAGTTACTCTTTTTTTTTTTAATTTTTTTAAAATTTTTATTTATTTATGATAGTCACAGAGAGAGAGAGAGAGAGAGAGAGGCAGAGACACAGGCAGAGGGAGAAGCAGGCTCCATGCACCGGGAGCCCGACGTGGGATTCGATCCGGGTCTCCAGGATCGCGCCCTGGGCCAAAGGCAGGCGCTAAACCGCTGCGCCACCCAGGGATCCCCCCAATTTGGAAGTTATTCTTACAGATAATTACTGATGCCCTGAGAGCAGAAGAGAAAGAGAGCTGAAACATATTAATATTGAAAAGATAAACCAGAGGAAGAAGAGGATGAAGAAAGAAACAGAGAAAATGTTGCTAGAGCACTGGTGTCCAGTAGAACTTCCTGCAGTGATGGAAATGTTCTGTATCTGCATTTTCAAATGCAATAGCTACTAGCTACATGTGGCTAATGAGCACTTGAAAGTGACTAGGGTGCCTGAGGAACTGAATTTTTAAATTTTAAAAATATTCATTTAAAGTCAAATAGCCACATGTGGCTACTGCATTGGAGAGTGAAGGGCTGAAAACAAGAGTGGTATCATGGAAATGAAGGAAAGAAAATATTTCAAAAAGTGGGAATGAGCAACAATAAGAAATGTTATAGAGAGGACAAGCAAAGCAGGGCTAACAAGTTAACTACTGTATTTAGCAAGTGTGATGGGTTGAATTGTGTCCCTGTCTGCAAATATTCATACGTAACCTTCCATACCTCAGAATGTGACTTTATTTGGAAATAGTGTCATTACAGATACAGTTAGTTAAGATGAGAAGATACAGGAGTATCTAAGCCAATATGAATGATGTCCTTTTAAGAAAAGAAGAATTTGGACACAGAGACACAAACACAGGGAGAATGCCATGTATACATAAAGGCAGAGACCAGGGTGATGCATCTCTAAGCTAAGGAATACCAAAAACTGCCAGCAAACCAACAGAAACTAGGAAAGAAGCCTGGAACAGATCCTTCCCTAGTGCTTTCAGAGGGAACGTGGTCCTGCCAGCACCTTGATTTGGACTTCTAGCCTCTAGAACTGTTGAGGCAATACATTTCAGTTGTTTAAGCTACTCAGTTTGTGGTGGTTTGTTATAGCAGCCCAAGCAAAATAACCTAGCAAAAGAGAGGTCTTTTATACTTCCTAGTTGCTCGACCACCTACTTAAATCTTTAAAAATCTATATCTTCTTGTTTATTGAAATCTTAATCTTCTAGTGTATAGAAAGCATAACTGCAAAACTTTGCTTTTACACTAAATGTTTAACAGTAGTTTAACATTTGTAATGAATACTATCCAAGTATGTTAATATTCAGGTGGATTTCTGAGTACTGAAATGTAAACACTGCATTACAAAACAAGCATGAAGAAATCTGAAATACAAATGGCTCACAAGAGCTCTATGAGATTTAGTAACCTGGCTCAAACATGCCTTCATCCTATGGTCATAAATTGTATGTTTTAAAAACAATTCTCATCAAAAGAAGAACACTTACCTTTTGTATCTAAACTTTCAAGAGTAGTCATTTTTTTAACCAATGAAAATGCACCTCAAAACTTCTACCGAAAAACCTAAAAATGTATAAAGTGAAAGAATTAAAACCGTATCATATAAAGACAGTCACTAAGTCCCTGTAACTTAGATGTTAGAATATTCTACTTGTTTCTGCATTTAGTAGACATGCATTTCAAAATGCAATTTCACAAGTGATACTGTTATGATATTGATATTGTCATGTAACAAAAAAATATACTGGTGGTTTACTTTCAAATTTGTTTCACTGTTTTCACCAAGGATACTCTACCAGGTATCTGTCCTGAATTTTAGTTAAGAAACTGCAGTGAAGTTACCATAGGGGCTTTTGCATCACTGATAAGACAACGGGGTATTTTAAAAAAGATTTTAAGAGGAGAGAGAGAGAGAGAGAGAGAGAAAGCAGGAGAGGGGGAAAAGGAGACCCCCCTCAGCCCCCCGCCCCGGTTGAGCCGGGCGCCTGATTCGGGACTAGATGCCAGGACCCTTGGGATCATGACCTGAGCTAAAGGCAGACGCTTAACCGCCTGAGCCACCCAGGCGCCCGACAACAGTAATTTTAAAGGGATTATAGTAATTGCTTTCTCAGGGGACATTAGTGATACTAACGTTTGATACTTATTTGCTCACTATATACATCAGAGAGGAGCTTCCGTTTATAAATTTAAACAGACGACAAAAATACTCATAACTTGCATTTTCTTGGGAATAAAAATTAAAATGGCATAACCTATGTTTTCAGAAACGTCCGTATGGCCTTACAGTAAAGCCTAAGTAAGGTTCGCTGGAGAACACCAGCAGGAACATGGCGCTAGAGCAGGGACAGGAATATGACGAACTAACTGTACATTAGATGACATCTGGTTCACGACAAACAGTATTCGATTTAACTCGGCACAGAGTCTTCCGTAACTACCTCCCTTAAGAGTCCCAAATCTTCCCCTACTGCCCTGAAAACGGGTCTCCGGAGACCCGTTCGCAGGGGCAACTAGGTCTGCCACCGCGCTGGGCCGCCGCGCAGCACCCAGCACCCACACCGCGAGGGGCTCCCGGCAGGTCCCCTCCCGAGGGGGAGGGAGCGCGCGGAGTGGGTGACCGTCGTGGAAACGACAAGCCAAGCCTGTCAACCTCTGCAGCAGTCCCGGTGAGCCCACTCCGAAGTTCCGTCCCTGTCTGCACAAGCTTTCCCAGAACCAAGGCAACCTTACCTTGAATCCACAGCGTCTGAGCACCTGCCTCCCACCCACACCGCCGTCCCTTTCCAACACGCCCCTCGGTCACACAAACCAGTCCCTGGCCTCACCGCCCAGGTTCCCGTTCCCCACTCCTCTGATTCCAGCGGGCTTCTCTTTACGGACTGTGGGGCTCCGCGTCTCTTAACTTCGCACACTCCTTTCCATTCCGAAGCTGACCCGCCCAGGCCTTCCGGACATCCAGCTGCTCGCTCACTATTAATCACATCCTGTCCTCAAGGGGTTCGTTTCCGGAATCATTTCCCAAAAGAAAAAGGTAAATACGCTGCGGCGTCCTAAAACTCGACTAACCCAGCACGTACGGTGTAAGGCTTCGGTAAGTGAAGGATGGATGGATTCCTACTTAAAAATAAAATATAGACTATTTGGAGCTCTAGCCGTCTCTGCACTTAACTTCCGGGTCACCTATCAACCAAA
Organism: Nyctereutes procyonoides; assembly: GCF_905146905.1. NCBI lineage: Eukaryota > Metazoa > Chordata > Mammalia > Carnivora > Canidae > Nyctereutes > Nyctereutes procyonoides. The sequence continues at coordinate 1,994,006 of NW_026575044.1, forward strand.
CCAAGCGATGATGCTGGAAAGAGGCAAGCAGGGTTCGGTCGCCCCAAACGACGCCATCGAGGGCGGGTCTGCCTGCGGGTGGGCGGAGCTTCGAGGCCTGTCAGCCACTAGGAACGAAGGGGCGGGGCGGTGACGTTCCCGCACGTCCGGTAGTAGGCGGTAGTAGGCGGGGCTCTGTTGCCGGAGTAACCGGGCGTCGAGGTAGAGGTGGTGTCTCCTCGTGGCAAAGCTGCCTATTTCCCCGCGCTGAGATCCTGAGACTATGGTGAGTGCCAGGCGAGGCCAGAAGAACGGCTTTGGCATCTTGTTTACGTAGCGTCCCAGGTCCTGGGGCGGAGGGACACTCAGAGGCATCCTGGTTTCTTCCACCTTCTGAACCCCGTTATGTTTTTCCCTTTCCGGGTGCTGTTTCTGCAGTTTCCTTCCTCTCCCCATTTCTCGTAGCACCCTGACTTCCACTTTGGTGCTGCTGAGCCTCTAGAGTAACGTAACAGAAAAGTGTAGGGGTAAACACTTGGTCTGATACCCTGATGTGAGACGTCATTTAGGACAAACATTTTAAATGTTCGTGTTTTTCATCATCGCATTTTTCAAGTTCTTAGCTTCCCTTAAATGAGGCTTCATTTAAGAGTATTGGGTTGTGCATGCGACTGTCTCAACACTGACCCGGAGGTCTTGTAGTGTGTGCTCTCCTGAGCGGCAGAGCACTGCTCCACCCCCGGGCTAAGAGCCTTGCAGGAAGGGCTGTATTTGCGTCAGTTCTCTTTTAGCCAGTTGAGGACCTTCTAGGCAGGTGCCTTTTAACCGAAATGCCCCCTGAGGATCTCTTGGGCGAGCTTCTGGAATATTCACTTCCTTGAGCTTCCCCCACCACCAATGCCAAATTCTTGGCATTTGCATTTTTTTAAAATAATAAATTTATTTTTTATTGGTGTTCAATTTGCCAACATACAGAATAACACCCAGTGCTCATCCCGTCAAGTGCCCCCCTCAGTGCCCGTCACCCATTCACCCCCACCCCCCGCTCTCCTCCCCTTCCACCACCCCTAGTTCCGTTTCCCAGAGTTAGGAGTCTTCATTGCTGCTATAAACATCGGGGTGCAGGTGTCCCGGCGTTTCATTGCATCTGCAATTTGCATTTTTTAAAAAGCCTGTAGGTGATTTTAATTCACTCACTTGTTTGAGAACACCGGGGTTCTACTTAATTCACTTAATTAGCAAACCTTTTAAACACTTATGAGTAACGGACTGGAGAATAGAAAAATGACTATTGTCAGATGGGTATGGCTGTGGATTTAGCAACAGAGCCCCTCCCGCCATCCCTTCTTTCTCCATTGCTCCAAAACAATCCTTTCCTTGCCTCTATCTGCCCCTGTGCTTTTCCTGCTCTTACACGTTCACTTTCCAATCCCTGTCCCTTCCTTTTTCCTCCCTTCTAAGCAGGTGTCAGAGCTTAGCAGTCATTTTCTTCAACCTCAGGCCCCTAACCTACACATTGGCATATATTTTTACCCATCGTTCAGTTTTGTATTTCTAGTTTAGATAAAATGGTGTTGAAGGTAAATGCATTCACCTCTCCTCTAGATCTCATTTCCTCCTATCCATTACAAGACCGTTTGCTTCCACTTATCTTTTTCCTTTCCTATGCTTTCAGGCATTTGCTCCTTTTCCTGCTTCCCAGTGTTTTGGTCATACATCTGGAGAAAATGAAATGAAACAAAAGCACATCCCCCATGCTGTGTTTATCCAATGATTGTCCAATCCTTCCATCTATCAGTAAACTGCTTGAAAGCACAGTATTTTCACCTCCTTCAACTGCCCCTTTCTCATCTGCAGTATTTTGTGGTCTGACTTCCTCTGAATATCTTCAATGAAGTTGCTCGTCTTAAGGTTCTAATGGCTTTTGCGGTGCCAATCCAGTAATTTCTTCTCGAAGTTAGTTTTACTGAGGTACCTGAACTCAGTGGTTGAGTGTCTTCCTTTGGCTCAGGTCATGAGCCTGAGATCAGGTCCTGGGAACGATTTGCGTATCAAGCTCCCCCACAGGAAGTCTGCTTCTCCCTCCACCCATGTCTCTGCTTTTCTCTCTGTGTCTCTCATGAATAAATGAGTAAAAAAATTTTTTAAGTTTATTTTATTTAGCTTTTCGGTGACAGCTGAGTTCATGAGCGTTCCTCCCCCTCCCCCTTTTTTTTTTCTCCTCACTGGCTTTGTCTGCCTTTTAAATGCCTTTCGCTAGGACTCAGTCTTAAGATTTTCAGTTCTTATTCTATGCATTTCCCTGGGGTGATTTCATCCACACATGTGAGTTTTAGTAATGCTGAAGGATTCGTGTCTAAATTTCAATTTTCATCTCACACCTGCTAGCGCTAACCTAGTTGCTTTCTGGACAGCTCTACATTACCAGAAAGGCCTCTCAAGTCGGCCATGACCAAAACAGAACTCGCTATCATTCTACTTGGTTTTTCTAATTCCGTCAAGTTAACTGATGACATCACTATATTGTAACCTATAGTATAGCTTTAATATTATATATCCCTAATATTATAGTTACTCTGTATTACAATATATGTAACCTAAACCAGAAACGAGAGTTGTCCTCCATTTTTTTCTCTCCTTGCCTCCCATATTCCAGTGGTCACTAGGTCCTATTTTAGTTTAAACTCTCCTTCTTTCTTGCCTGGACTTTAACAGTATGGTATGGCAGTTCTTCAATCTATTCTTTTCTCTGCCACAAGAAGGAATTTTTTTTTTTTACAAGAAGGAATTTTTTAAAAAATATTTTACTTATTTGAGGGAGAGTGAGTGAGCAAGCGAGCAAGCAAGCACGAGCTGGGGGGGGGGTGCAGCGAGGAGCAGCGGGAGAGGAAGAAGCAGACTTTCCCTACTGAGCAGGGAGCCTGCCTTGGGGCTTGATCCCAGGACTCTGGGTTCATGAACTGAGCCAAAGGTAGATGCTTAACCGACTAAGCCACCCAGGAGCCCCAGAAGGAATTTTTAAAGATCCAAATCTTTGAGGTTACTCACCTCTTTAAAACTCTGGACTCTCCATACCCTACAGTGTAAAATTCAAAGTACCTGGAATGGCATACAAGGCCCTCCATCATCTAAGACTCACCTGTCCAGCTTCTTTCATGCCTCTCCATTCCCTAGACACTCCTTTTAGCTACTTGACTTTTGCTGAACATTTTAAGCAACTTCAAACTCATGAATGTTCCATTTACTTTGTACGTTCTGTTCCTTTTACATGGGATACCCCATCCCCTTGTGTGTTGGCCAAATTCCCTTTGATCCTTCCATACCATGGTTAGGTGTCCATTCTTCTGTGATGCCTTCTCTACTCAAAGGTAGTTGACTTTTCATTCTTTTTTGTCACAACTTTACCTAATACGCTTCTCTCTTATGGTACTTGCTACATTCAGTTGAAATTATTTGTGAATTTGTCACTCTTACTAAACTGAAGTGGAGATGGATTGATCTTTATTTTGTTCACTGCTATTGCTTAGACCATATTAGGTACTTGGATATTTACTAAATGAAAAAAAGAAAAAAAAAAAAAAACAAGAGTGTGATACATGCCCTGAGAGATTACAGAGTACTTGGCAGGTATTGAAGGATGGTGTCTTCAATTTTCAGAGTCAGAAAGGCCATCATTAAACAAATGGAATAGAATTTCCATAACTAGAAATCAATGGCCTGAACAGTAGCATGAGAGATGGAAAGTACATTTGTGGAATACTGGTTTTCTTCATGTTTGTCTTACATTGTCATTCAGACTTCCCAACCACTCTGAGTGGTGAACTCCGCCCCCTCCCCTTTGCACCTGCTGGAGTTATGTGGTGGCTCTGTCAAACTGGGTAGTCAGTGAAGGCTCTTTTGAAGAATTGACTTCTGTCTTGAGACCTGCATGATGAATTGCAGTGATCTGTGTGAAGTGTACCAGACAACACTAGCAACAAGGTCAAAGGCCCTGAGGCAGAAAGCGGTTGGCATATTTCAGGAATCGATCTTGTGGTTAAATGTAAAAAATAATAGAAATTCAGAGGTGGGGCAGTGTGGGGGCAGCAGCAGTGGGGGACGTAAGGCAGAGAATAACATGAAATACAGTTAGAGAAGAAGGCAGAGGACAGACCACATGTATGCACTATAGCATGGTTTCTCAGACTGGGTTCTAACCCATTACTGGGTTGTGAAACCAATTTGTTGAATGTAGCCAGCATTAAAAAAAGAAGGTGGCGTAAAGCAGACACTATATTCGTTGTATGTACGAAGGATAACTTCCGCAAAACTTTCATTTGAAAATGCGTATGTGTTGTGTGTACTGGGTTATGATATAAAATGCATTCCTTCCTGGCAGTCATGGTCCACAAAGTTCAAAATATAGTGTGCTTTGAACAATAAATACTTTAAGAGGCAAAATAGTTGATCTCAAGATGCACAGATTTCTTATTCCTTCTTTGTCCTAGCATAAATCTCATTGGCAGGTGCACCGATTTCTTATTCCTTCTTTGTCCTTGTGTCAATCTCATTGGCAGGAGAAGCTCTGAATTTAATGAGAGCCTAAAATTGACTGGAGCAGAATTTTTTCGTTTCTTTCTGCATCCAGATCTCTCTCCTGTGTCGGTTGCTGTCAGCCCTTCATGAGAAAGAATAGGCCTTTAGAGAACCAGAGAGAAATCGGTGTTTTCCTTTTCCTATGTTCAGTCTCACCTCTGGCATGTGTATTGTATCAGAGGCTGATGGTCTTTCTCCAAGCAGCTGAAGGTAGAATTTGTTTGCTTATTTGCCTTCCTGACCACTGCAATTTCATAATCTGATCAGCTTCTGTCTGCATCTGGATGTTAAAAGCTAAGCTTCCAGCACCATAATTAGGTTCTGACTACAAATTCAAGACTAGCCTCCATTTTATGAAGCAGAGATAGGCAAATGTAGTTTTTAGTATATCTCCCATACATGTTGTTTAAGATAAAGACTATGTTAGAGTCATCAATTTATTTACTGTTATGCATAAAGAGAATAAAGGAGATTCCAAGACTCTTGACTACAAAGAGATATGAATGTTATAAATCTATATATATGCTCTCTATATATCTATGTTCTAGGGGGATCCCTGGGTGGCACAGCGGTTTGGCGCCTGCCTTTGGCCCAGGGCGCGATCCTGGAGACCCGGGATCGAATCCCACGTTGGGCTCCCGGTGCATGGAGTCTGCTTCTCCCTCTGCCTGTGTCTCTGCCTCTCTCTCTCTCTCTCTCTGTGACTATCATAAGTAAATAAAAATAAAAAAAAATCTATGTTCTAAAGTAGAACATTGATTTGAATGCTGTTAACAAAGATGATCTGCTAGTATAACATAAGACCTTTAAAGATTATCCACTATGTTCTGCAAGAATTACACTAAACAAATGTCTCAAAGTTGTTAGTTTAAACGAGACTTCAAAGAGTTTCATGATGGCTAAATATAAACAAGATTTTATTCCACGAAATGTTTTTCAGTTTCTAGCTCTATAACGTTTCTCCTAAATAGGCTTGCTGTTTTTATTTTTGGCATGTACTTCTTAACCATCCAGGATTCCTTTTATTACCTGAAGTGCTAACTTGGAAGGACTGCAACTTTAAAGCCCCAGGCAGGGTTTCATTTGCTAGAACTGAATCAGAAAGTATAGTGCCTAATTTAGAAACCTGAAACCAAACAAAGGATTTTTCCCACTAAATGATTTTATTACAAATGCAGGTTGGAGCTGTTACATTCTTCTTTCATAGGAACTGGTAGTATTTGCAAAACTGAATAGCAATGAGTTAATATAATGCCCTAATTTTCCTTACATGTAGCTCCTTTTGTCTTTTTCTGTCCTTTTTCTGCGTTTTAATTCATCTTTTTTTCCTTTTTTTCCCCAGCTGTATTGGGATATAATTGGCATATAACATTGTGTAATTTAAGGCATATAATGTGTTGATTTGATACACATGTATTGCAAACCACCTTAGCATTAAGCCCATACATTACATCACCTAATTACCATTACTCTTTTTTTGGGATGAGCACATTTAAAGTTTACTCTCTTAACAATTTCCAAGTGTAGATAATACCGCATTGTTAACTCTATTGGATTCGCCAGAAGATATTCACTTCTAACTGGAAGTTTTTATCCTTTGACATCTTATTTTCCTCACCCCTAACCCCTGGTAACCTCTATTCTACTGTTTCTTTGAATCTTTTTAGATTCCACAAGCAACTGAATTTATACAGTATTTGTCTTTGTCTGACTTCAGTTAGCATAATGACCTCAGAATCCATCGCTGTTGTCACAAATGGCAGGATTTCTTTCTTTTTCATTGCTTTCTCCATATTCCACTGTATATATGCCACACTTTCTTTATGCATTCATCCACTGATGGACATTTAGCTTGTTTTATATTTTGGCTGTTGTAAATGTGGCATTGCGAATGGAAGTGAACATATCTTTTGGAGTTAATGTTTTCATTTTTTTTCAGATAAATACACAAACGTGGAATTGTGGATCATATGATAGTATTATTTAAAAATTTTTGAGGACTCGGGCAGCCTGGGTGGCTCAGCGGTTTTGCACCGTCTTCAGGCGTGATCCTGGAGACCCAGAATCGAGTCCCGCATCGGGCTCCCTGCATGGAGCCTGCTTCTCCCTCTGCCTGTGTCTCTGCCTTTCTCTCTCTCTCTCTCTCTCTCTCATGAATAAATAAATAAAATCTTAAAAAAATAAAATAAAATTTTTGAGGAATCTTCAATGCTGCTTTCCATAGTGGCTGCACCATTTTACATTCCTGTCAACAGTGTGCAAGGGTTCCCTTTTCTCTACTTCCTCCCGAACACTGGCTGCCTCTTGTCTTGTTATACTACCATTCTAACTGGTATGAGGTGATATCTATGGTGTTTTTTTTTTTTTTTTATTTTCCCTATTGATTAGTGATGCTGAGCACCTTCTCATGTACGTGTTGGCCATGTGTATGTTTTCTTTGGAAAAAGACTATTCAGTTCTTCTGCCCATATTTTTAGTCCTATTGTATTGTATATCTGTGAATGTATATGTAATTTAGATGTTAATCGCTCATTAGTTTGTGAATATTTTTTCCTGTTCTGAAGTTTGCCTTACCATTTTGTTTATTGTTTCTTTAGCTGTGCAGAAGATTTTTAGTTTGATGTAGTCCCACTTACTAATTTTTACATTTTTGTGTATGCTTTTTGGTGTCACATTCAAAGACCTCTTGCCCAGACCAAGGTCAAGGACCTTTTGCCCTATGCTTTCTTCTAGGAGTTTTATGGTTTCAAGTCTTATGTTTAAATCTTTAATACATTTCAAGTTAATTTTTGTGAGTTGTATAAGATAGAAGTCCAATTTCATCCCTCATAGATTCTTATTCACCAATTATTCATCAGTTCTAACAGGTATTTACTGAGTGCTTTTTGTTTGCCAGGCACTGGCTATACATTGATTAATAAGATAACTCTCCCTCAGTGCCCATAGAGTAGAGCCCAAATTTGTTAATTGGCAGTTGAGACCTTCTCTGGTCCCAGCTTACCTTGTGCACCCTGGAACTTATGGAGATATTAGAAGATAGGGGATCCCTGGGTGGCTCAGCGGTTGGTGCCTGCCTTTGGCCCAGGGCGTGGTCCTGGAAACCCGGGATCGAGTCCCACATCAGGTTCCCTGCATGGAGCCTGCTTCTCTTCTCCCTCTGCCTGTGTCTCTGCACCTCTCTCTCTCTCTCTCTCTCTCATGGATAAATAAATAAAATATTTTAAAAAAAGATATTAGAAGATAAATTACAAAGGTAAGTTGGGTTACAAAAGAAAAATTACAAGGTGAGGTCAAAATGTGTAATAAAAAGAAAGGCCTGACCTAACCAGGGTGGTAAGGGAAAACATCCTTGATGGTTTAACATTTATTTTTATTATTATTTTTTAAGATTTTATTTATTTATTCATGAGAGACAGAGAAAGGCAGAGACATAGGCAGAGGGAGAAGCAGGCTCCTCATGGGAAGACCAATGTGGGACTTGAATCCCAGGACCCCAGGATCATGACCTGAGCCAGAGGTAGATGCGCAACCACTGAGCCACCCAGGTGTCCCTATGGTTTAACCTTTAAATTTCTTTTTTTTTTTTCTTAGTGGAGGAGACATATATTAAAGACATAAATGAATGAAGCCATGAAACAAATGAATAGGTCACCTCATATGGTACTAAGCAATGTGAGGAAAATTAAACTTAGTAATGTGATAGTGGCTGGTTCCAAGAGCAGGTAGCTGAAGCTAGCTTTAGGTGGCACAATTAGAGAAGGCCCTCTTGATGATGTGGCTTTTAAATTGCAATCTCAGTAAAAAGAGCAGGCTAGGTGGAGAACCAGGGGAAGTGTATTCTGAGCAGACAACAGCCAAGAGGTCCATTGGAGGCATAGGAGGGGGCCACTGGGAATGGGGTCTGGGCAAAGTGAGGAGGATAGGAGGACAAGAGATTGATTGATTGATTTAAAGATTTTATTTATTTATTCATGAGAAACAGAGAGAGGTAGAGACACAGGCAGAGGGAGAAGCAGGCTCCATGCAGGGAGCCCGACGTGGGACTCCATCCTGGGTGTCCAGGATCACACCCTGGGCCAAAGTCGGTGCTAAACTGCTGAACCACCTGGGCTGCCCGAGGACGAGAGATGTAGAGGCAGGCAGGAACCTGGGAAAACTGAGGGTTATGCAACTTGGGAAGGATTTTAGATTTCTTTCAAAATGTACTGGGTGGGATAATACATCTCATACATTTTTCCTATTCCATCAAAATATTTTATTTTCCTTGGATCTGTCTTATTTAAACTTTAACTATATGAGTTTGGACTTTCAGTGACGGTTTTCATGCTATCTGTAACATTTATGATCTTATAAACTTTGGAAAATATTTATCTGTCCAGATCTTATGTTTGAAGATCAAAACACTCTTGATTTCTCCTTTTATAATCGCCTTTTAATAATTTAATTGTTCTTTGCCTGCATGGCTCAGTCGGTTAAGTGTCGGACTCTTTGTTTCTGCTTAGGTCATGATCTCAGGGTCATGGGACTGAGCTCCATGTTGGGTTCTGTGCTCAGCAGGGAGTCTGCTTGATTTTCTCTTCTTCTCTCTGCTCCTCCCCTGCTTGTGCACATGTGCTTTCTTAAATCAATAATCTTAAAAAAATAATTTAATTGCCCTTTTCTGGACCCTTTGTTTCCATAATATGTTCTCAAAGGTGTGGTAGACAAAGTTGCACATTCCAGGTGGTGGCATCACAGTGTCTTCACAGATACTATGTTTTCTGCTGTGATTTCCCCTAATGTCTTTCTTGATGGTGCTAGAGCATAAGATTGAAGTAGCTCATTCTCCAGAAATCTCTCCAATACTTCAGTTAACCTTATATCCACTTTCCTGCAAAATCTGTTTAAACTACTTCACTTCCAAAAGCTGTTGATATTTTAAGACTTTCTATTTATTAGATGTGAGAAATTGTAGCTATTAAAATGTACTGCTCAATTCAAGTTTATTTTCTGTTACTAGGCACTTTGTCTAATTAAGTTGCTATTGTTACCTCTCCTGAGTCCTCCGATGTAGTGTGCCTTCATAGTACTTTATTCTTTAAAATATATTTCCATATGCATGGGTAATGGCTCCAGAGTTCTCTGACATATGTAAATTTAAATTTCATCCTCTGTTTTCTGAAGTTCTGATACGAGTTACATATGCATATGCTACATGCATTTTATATGCTGTCTAAAATATACCATTATATGATACATTTGCATTATATATATAATATATAACATATGAAATACATATAGCCTATGTATATGTAACTTGTTTATATATCAAATATTTAACTTACTATACCGTAGAAACATAATTGTTTTTGGAGAATTGCAAATATGTAGAAAAAATATTCATCTGTAATATCATTGCCTATATATAATCACTATTAATATTTTCGTGTAATATCCCAGTCACATATACATACATGTATACATATACATACACATACATGTATATATCTTTTAAAATGTAATTTTACTGTAGATATTGTTTACAAATCTGTCTTTTTTACTTAATATATCTTATACAATTTTTCAGATCAATTTTAGGAGCTACATTTTATTCTTTCATTTACTTTGATAAAACCAATCCATTTATTTATTTGGTCTTAAACACTATTATTTATTTTATTTTATTAATTTAACTTATTTATTTATAAATATTTTATTCATTTATTCATGAGAGACACAGAGAGAGAGAGGCAGAAACACAGGCAGAGGGAGAAGTAGGCCCCATGCAGGAGCCCGATGTGGGACTCGATCCCGGGGCTCCAGGATCACGCCCTAGGCCGAAGGCAGGTGCCCAAACCGCTGAGCCACCCAGGGATCCCCAACACTACCTTTTTAAAAAAGGATTTTATTCATTTATTTGAGAGAGAGAAAAAGATCGAGCACAAGCAAGGTGTAGGGGCAGAGGGAGAGAGAGAAGCAGACTCCTCACTGGGCAAGGAGCCCGATGTGGGATTCAACCCCAGGACTCAGGGGTTATGACCAGAGCCGAAGGCAGATGCTTAGCTGACTGAGCCACCCACATGCCCCTAACACTATAATTAATATATTTTTACAGGCATAGCTTTACATAAATCAGTAATTATTTCCTTAGAATACATTGGAAATGGAATAACTGGGTGAGAAGCCATGTGCATTTCTGAGGTTTTCATGATATGCATTGCCAAATTACCTCCAGAGAATTTTACCATTTGTATTCTACTAGCAGTGTGCCATGGTTCTTGTTTCTTCTAAATTCTAAGCTGGTATTGCTACATGTTTCTTAGGTATGCCTAACAATTGATTTGAACTTTTAATAAAAATTTCACCTTTCTTACCCAATAGTATATTAAGATTATAAATTATGATATGTTCTATAGATGAGAAACACTGTCCATACTTGCCTAATGTATTTTTCTATAATTATTGCTTGCCATTTTCCATAAGTTGTTAGAATTCTAAATTTATTAGCAGTATATACTGAGGAAGATGGAGGTAACCTTTCCTAAACTATTATTTACAGATGGGTTATCTAGTCCTCTCTGATCACCTGTTTTAAGAAGCAACCTGTTGTAGTACAAAGGAACTGGTGTAGAGCTAGAAACCTAAAATTTTCAATCCTATTGCAGTCTTGGCTTCAGCATGTATTTACTATGTGACTTGTCATCCTTCCGGGCAATTGTCTTCCCTTTCATAAAATCAGAATGATAATTTCTGTTCAGAAAAGCTAAAGCAGTGTTGGGAGGATCAAATGTATATGAAAGTAATTTATAAACTGTAATGTACTGTGCATATGAAATACACTACTTTCGTATTAACCAGAATGCTGTCTAATGGGACAATAGTTGGGAAAATGGAAGGAAACTAAAATCTAAAACAAGTTTTAGAAATAAATAGTGGAGTTGTCCAATTTAATGACTATTTAAAAATTAACTTTTATGTATTAAATTCCTTGTCAATATCTGTTGTAGAGTTATTTTCCTGATGGAAGCAATAAAGGGTCAAGGAAAAGGGAGGAAAAGATGGGAGATGGCAGGAATAGTACTTGAGACGGGTTTCAGTAACTCTCATACATTTTTTGCGAAGGGCATAGCTAGACATGTCTGTTATGTATTTAGTGAGTATTAGATCTGAGATCCATGAATTTCTACTCAGCTTAAATAGATTAGGTGGGAACATTTGCTTTTATTTGTGGTAGTTGAGATTTTATTATTCCATAATTTGATTGTGAAAGTACAATGAGCCCATTCAGGCCTTATCTGTTTTCTAACACATAGGCCTAGAAAATACACACATAGGCTTTGGAAAAACTGAAAACCCCACCATCTAGTGGCAAGTATAAATCTCTTGTTACGTGAAATCATCTTGCTCTTTAGCTTTTATTGTATGTGCCCAAATCTCTGAAAGGTGAATATTTGTATGTTATAGCTATCTGAATATTTTTCATAATTAAACAGCTTTAAAATTTATATCCAATGGGAGAATGGCTCCTAAAATATGATCACTTCCCCCCCCCAGCATTTTCATTTACAATCTAATAATGTCCTTAAGATTTTACCTTGTTAAAAAAAAAGATTTTATCTTGTTTCCCAATATACATGTAGGTTGAGCAATGCGATATTAACACTAGCAATGTTAACAATTAGTAGTAACAATATCTACTAGTAGATATTGTTATCATTGAATGAGATAAAGTGCTTAGCCTAATGCTTTATACGTTGTAAGCACCCCAAATGTTAGCTATTATTACTGCTGCTACTATTGTTACTGACAGGTGTCAAATGGAGACTTACTGAATATGAGAACAGAGAGGAGAGACTCATCACTGTAAAGGAGTGTTAATGAAAAACAAGATGAGGTAACTTTTCAGCATGCTCTGTGTTATTTTTTATTCACTGAGTTTCAGGTTTTCTTGCGAATATATATATACGTTTAAACTTATACTTACTCATATCAACAGTGATTCCTTAAATTCACAAGAAAACATTTTGAAACAGAGTAGGAAACTATGTCACTGTAGTTTATTGTTCAATGTTCAGCCTAGTGCCCTGTACAATTATGTGCTTAATAAATACTTTTTTCCTTTTATTTCTTAATTTTTAAAAATTTTATTTCTTTATTCATGAGATACAGAGAGAGAGGCAGAGACATAGGCGGAGGGAGAAGCAGGCTCCCTGTGGGGAGCCCAATGTAGGACCCTGGGATCATGACCTGAGCCAAAGGCAGATGCTCAACTGCTGAGCTACCCAGGTTCCCTTTTCCTTTCTTTTAAACATTTTGCTTATTGCCCCAGAAGTCTGTTAGGGGTGAGTTGTGACTGGGCCGGAGACATACACATTTGTGACTATCCGGAAGTACTTGAAGTATTCTTAGTAGTAGTATAATTTTTAAGCAAATTCTTTTTAATTTACCCCTTTGAGGTACATGTTTTTAAAAAGTTTAAATCTTTTTTTTTTTCACATTTACATGCACTTTAGTTGCATGTGCTATTCCATTTGCCCAGAATACTTCTCCATGTCTTTCTGTGCTTATGGGCCACCTTACTAGAAAAGATTTTGTTGTCCACCCTATCTACATTAGCACCTTCAGTTATTCTCATTCTCCTTCCTCTTCACCTTTCTCTTGTTTCACTTTAGCGCATGACCAAAGCACTGCATGGCTGCAGTTTTACTAATGATAGTGCCTGACATTTATATAAAATTTCCCCATTTTTTAAAGGCATTTAAGATTCTTAAGTAATTCATAGCATCCTTTAGAGATAGCTATTGCATGTATGGAGGAGAGACACAAATATTAGTAGAGAGCAGAGAGGTACAAATGTCCAGGAAGAATAGTGTTCTGAAAAGATAGTTGAAAAGAAGGGAAATTAACTTTCCACTGAATTTCCCTGCTAGTCATGTATGGGACTGGGGAACCATGTTTGAGCAAGGGCTTTTCACCACCAGAAATAATTTAGAAGTCAAAAACAGTGGACTCTCTTCTTCTGAGAGAGAACTCTAGACTCATTCATCTGTTCAACTGTTAGTTTAAAAACCCTGTCATGGTGCTGGATCCTGTCCTATGCACCAACAAGATAGCAGTGAATGAGAAAGCCTTGTCCTTATGGAGCTACGACATCTGGGGGTAGGGAGTCACAAGAAAAACAAACGTATAATGAAATGTTAGGTATTGATAAGTGCTATGAAAAAGGGAAATCGGTTACAGGGACAGAGCATGAAGGAGGCTGAAGAAGGGGTTGGTATTTAGTTGGATGGTTGGGAAGACCTCTCAGAACTGACGTCTGAGCAGAGGCTCAGTCAAAGGGGTGCTATAGGGAGCCGAGCTGTCCAGCAGAGGGAGCAGCAGGTGCGAAGATTCTGTGGTGGGAGCCGGCTTGTTTGTCCAGTGTGACTGGAGCAAAGTGGCAGGAATGTTGCTGACCGATAGCTCGAGGCCAGATTACACAGGCCCTATGTGATGTGGCTTCGTCGAGTCTCAGAGCTGGAAGACTGGAGTTTTGAAAAGCTGGTATTTCTGAAACTGAGGTTGTGACTCATTGGGAGATTGTGAACTTTATAAATTGTGACTAGCAACTGGCCTTTTAAAAAAACAGTATAAAATATTAATACGATTGCACATACTGAGGATAAGAATTGTCACATAGAACTTTTTTTTCATTTGTGGGGAATACATGTATTGGTTCTCATGGAAAATGTAGTTCTTACTACAGGTTCTGGTAGAAGCAAATAAACAGAAAAAGTGCTGTGAGTCACTGACCTAGGCTTATCCTCGAATTTTATCAGTGAGGAAACTGAGTTGGGAAAGGCTCACATGTGTTCTTTGTCAATGTGGTGCTCTTCCTACCATACTGTGCTCCCTTATCGATGCAATGTGCCTTTCTGTATCTCGGTGTGACTGACTCCATAGGTCTAATTTCTGAGTGCAGGGAAGGAATTAACAGCTTTATTTAGTTCTTATCATCAGTAAGTACCCACTTCAGTTCTCTCTTATGATCCTCTTTACATGGTCCTATTTTCCTTTACTTTCTCTGTTTTCTTAAATAACCTCTTATTTCTCCAGGAAAGAAAGGGAAGAGATAGAGAGGGAAAGAAAGAAAGCCAGGAATGAGAGAGAGACAGAGAGAGACAGAGACAAAGACAAACAGGCAGACAGACATCCAAACTCCAGGAGAGAAAAGAGAAACAAGGCCAAGAGCAAGAAATAAGTAGTGATATCTCTATTCCTGCCTATCCCTCCTGCCTCCATCCTTGCCATCCCCTCTGCCCCTTCCTGAAGGCCTTAGTCTCCGGCGGAGGCAGTGCTGGTGGAGAATGGAGTCTACCCAGTTTCAGAGACACGCCCTGGGAATCCACTTCTGTAACCTACCTTCTGGCTCTCAGAGTGAGGACTCAGCCATGTGCTGAAGAGAGTGAGCTCCTGGAGACAGGGTTTCTTTCTTATGCTCCTTACTATACCTAGGCCTGGCACATGGAAGCCTCGAGAAATGATTTTCTTCAAAGATCATCTTGATTCATACACTGAGCTGTCAGGAGATGGTTCCTCAGTGTTACAGCTGAACTCTTACTTATACAAACAAATCTATAATCTTTTTTTTTAAACTGTTGGCTTTTTTTTTTAAGATTTTATTTATTCATTTGAGAAAGAGAAAGCACAAGCAGAGGAAGAGGGAGAAGCAGACTCCCCTCTGAGCAGAGAGCCCTCTGTGGGGGGTCAATCCCAGGACCCCAGGATCATGACCTGGTCTGAAGGCAGATACTTAACCATCTGAGCCACCCAGGTGCACCTAAATCTATAATCTTAAAGACAGGTTTAGGCTCAAAAGAGATTTAATTTTGGAGAACTTGCAAGGGTAAATTTGTGAAATTTGATAAAATTAATCCAAGTGTTAAAAACAATAGCCAGGACATGGAAACGACCTAAGTGTCCATCAATAGACAAACGGATATATATGTATATATATACACATGTATATATATATACACACATATACACACACACACACACACACACACAATAGACTATTGCATAGCCATGAAAAAGGATGGGATTGTGCCATGTGCCATTTGGGGCAATATGGATGGACCTAGAGAGTATAATGCTAAGTGAAATTGAGAAAGCCAAATACCACATGATTCCACCCATAAATGGAATGAAAACAAAACAAAAAAAGAAGATCCCAAAAAGCTGAATCAGAACTATAAATATAGAGAACAAACTGGTTGCCAGAAAGGAGGGGAATGGGAGGTTGGGCAGAATGGGTGAAGGGGCGAGGGAGATACAGGCCTCCAGTTATGGAATGACTAAGTCATAGGACTAAAGAGCAAAGCATAGGGAACACAGTGATACTATATTAGTGTTGTAATAGGACAGATGGTAGCTATACTTGTGGTGAACATAGAGTAATATATAAACTTGTCAAATCACTGAGTTGTACTCCTAAAACTAATGTAACATTTGTCAGCTATACTAAAAAAAAAAAAAAAAATTCTTTCACACACATACAGGCCCCAGATTAAACCTTTTTTTTTTTAAATGTCATGAGGAATATATTCTTGAAATAGTTTTAAAGGATTTAAAAAAAAACATTGTTTTTAATCGCTTAAAATTCTATTACATAATTTATTAAATGTGAGAAAGCAAGTGAAGACAGTTTACTGAATGTTATTCATCTTCCATAAGAGTGGCTGTTTGAACCTGATGATTTCTTCAGTGGCTGAAAAAACAAAGGTTTAAACTTACTTGGGGCTGGCTAGGAGAATTATCAAAAAAGAACTCAGATTAGGTCATTTTTTATGCAAGTAATTAGAAACAAAATTGTTGACCTGCAACAGGATGACTTTTTAAAAATTTTTATTTATTATTTAAATAAGATATATTCATTTTAAAGAGAGCACAAGCAGGTGGAGTGGTAGGCAGAGAGAGAGGGAGAAGCAAGCTCTCCACTGAGCAAGGAGCCGGACGCAGTACTCGATCCCAGGACCTTGGGATCATGACCTGAGTCGACGCTTAACTGACTGAGCCACCAAGGTGCCCCGGGATGCCTTTATTAAAACTGTGATCACTGGAGGGTGTATGAAAAGCCAAAAGAAACTTGTTAACTTATAAATTTAAGTGGGAAACCTATTTTTCTTAGTAGTTAATATCTGATTCATCGAATGTCTACTGTGTATTAAGTTCTTTTCTCTGAGGAAACAGTTTCAGGTTAAAAACACCTGATGCCGGACTTGAACTGGTTTGGCCTGGAAGCCTCTGCTCTTTGTAGTCTACCACAATTTGAACCAAGATGTTTAAGATTTAAAATGGTTTTACTGAGGCGGCTGGGTGGTTCAGTTAAGTGGCCGGGTCTTGATTTCCACTCAGGTCATGATCTCAGGGTCCTGGGATGGAGCCCTGCATCTGGCTCCCTACTCAGGGAGAGGTCTGCTTGAGGATTCTTTTTCTCTCTGTCCCCATGCCCTGACTCCCCTCCAAAATAAATCTTTAAAAATTCTTCTAGTAATAATTTTTTTGTAGCTATTGAGAGAAGTGAAGACTTTTAATTATTGAAAAAGCAATTACTGGAGCATATATTGATAACCATTTCTTCAAAAATTCATAATACATATTTCAATAATTAAGGGCCACTGAAAAATTAACTGTCATTTAACGCGGCATGGCTACGTGGCCTGGCTGTGTTGAAATCCACATTGAACAGCAGGTGTCACTCTCTCATCATGGGAAACATTCTTTCAGGAAAAGATATCCTTTATGGATTTTATTAGTTGCTTATTAATTTCAGTCCATATCGATGTGACATATTAATGCCATTCATCTAGAAAGCACAGAGTACACAGTCACAAATTATTTCTCGTGAAGTCAAAGACATAATTTTTCCGTTCATAAATTAGAAAGCCAAAGCTTTAATTATGGGAAAAAAATGGCCTCCTTTGCAATTAAACTGGGATTTTAAAGAATCTATTACTCCTTTAAAATATGCTTTATCTTATAAAAATACTAGAATAGTAAACTACTAAGTTAAAATAGTCCGTGCATCATTATATGATTATTAACCCATATTATATTCACCCATAATATAATATAGGCAAAAGCATTCCAAAGGGTAGAAGAGATTACCCCATGAAGCTCTAAGATAGATGATTAGTAGTTTTAAGACTTGCTAAAAGAGTTGAGCCTTTCACCACTTTTATAGAGGCACATTCATGCTACAGCTGCTTGAATCTGCAGGACTTGACCATACACACACAGTATTTTCTCCCATGATTGATACAATATTCAGAGTCATTCCTTTGCTCATAATGCAAACAGAATCAATTGCCAACCATAACTTATGCTGAATAGTAATAATTTGCAATGCATGCAAATCTGTGTGTATATTTAGCATCTGCAGCATTTGGTATTTGAAACAGGAAAAATGGAACTGGTTTGGTTTGCATAAAGCTTTCCTCCTCTATCTCTGCAACAGGGCCACTACATACTGCTGTGCATGTTTGCACTGCATGGTCGTGAGTTGGAGATATGCTTGTTTATTAAATATTTTTTCTAAAAAAATATTTTTTCTAATAGTAAAATGTTCTGAGGAAGGCACAGCTTTTTCAGATTTGCACAGAAATATTAGGTCAGCTAGAGAACAGGCTTCTTGAATTTTAGCTTGGTGACACTGGTTATCTGCGCTATTGGCACTTTTCTGAGAGGGATAAAAGGGTAAGAGAGGAAGCACAGGAGAAAGAAGGTGATGTAAAAATACATTCCCGATGCATCTCAATTGCTAAAAACATCAGGGTGGGTTTAGAGTTTCCATGATGGAGGCAAGATGCCTCCCCACTCCATCTGCCCTCCTGCCACCACCGTTAGGTCATACTGGTGTTTTTGTTTCTTGAATTTTCCAAATTGTATTTCCCACTCCCAACTTTATACTTTTTGTCTGTCTGCAATATTTACTCCCCAGGTTTCTGCATGAATGGCTTCTCCTCATCCTGGTTTTGCTTCAGATGACGTCTCCTCATAGAGGAGATTGTCTTGTCCATTCTATTTGAAGGGGGAATACCTATCTTTCTGTCTCTAGTCACGAACACATTTACTTATGTACTGTACTGTTTTTGTAACACTTATTATTACAGGGATTATTCTTTCTTTCTTTCTTTCTTTCTTTCATTCTTTCTTTTATTCTTTCATTCTTTCTTCCTTTCATCCTCTGAGGAGAGACAAAATTAGAAAGCAAGCTCCATGTCAACAGGGCCTTGTCTGTCTTGAATATCCCATGTCTGCTATAGTACCTGGCAAAGAGAAAGAGCTCACTTTTTATTGATTGAATGAAGGAATGAATAAATTGAATCTTTTAGGCATTTTATACTTTTCATTTTATAGTGGCTAGTAGATAAATTCTGCCTTTTAAAGATATGTATTCATTCAACAAATATTTAATAAGATCTGCCATATGCCATGCATATAATTAGTCTCTGGGGATGCATCTATGAACAGAACAGACACAAATCTCTCCCCTAAAAGGGTTTACTTCTCCTGGGGGTGATATACAATAAATAATACACTATTAGGTGTAATATACAGGATATTTGAAGGTGTTAAATGCCCGAGGTAAAAATGAACAGAGTATTTGTTAAATGCTCGAGATAAAATGAGCAGAGTATTAAACATTAGTTGTATTGGTAGTGGTGGTGAATGCAATTTAAAATATATAGCCAGGGGTCAGTCTCATAAAGTGATAGTTGATCAAAGACTTGAGAAGAAGAAAGGGGAGCCCCATGGATGTTGGAGGAAAAGTATTCCAAGGAGAATGACAGCCAATGGAGAGGTTCTTAGGTGGGAGGATGCCAGGGAACAGTGTGGCTATGGCAAAGTAAGTAACAGTGACAGTTGTGGGGGATGAGCTCAGACAGGTGATTGGAGGCCAGATCTTGTAGAGGTTTGTAGGCCATTGAAAATGATTGACTTTACTTGGATGGAAATAGGAAGTCTGAATCTACAGGTTTTAAGCATAGGAGTCAGGTGGTTCAACTTCAGTTTTTACAGGATCCCACTTGCTGCTTTTTTTGAGAACAGATGTATGATAGCTGGGTCAAGGGTGGAAAAGACCAGTCATAAGATACCACTTAGGTGAGAGAGGATGATGGCTTGAAGTGTGGTTGCAGTGGAGCTAGTGAAGTGATGAGAATGTATTTTGCAGGTAGAGATAACAGGATTTTCTGATGGATTGGATTTGAGATCTGGAAGAGTGAGTCAAGGATAGAGTTAAAAGATGGCCCTTGAATTATGGCTGGAGCAGCTGTAGTAAGGGTGGAGTTGCAACTAACAGAGATGTGAGAGACTGGTGAAAGAGCAAGTTTAGTAAGGGGGCCAGGAGCAGGAGTTCAGTTTGGGGCCTGTTAAATTAGAGATCTTTGATATCTAAGGTAAGGTGTAGTTGGATATATGACCCTGTAATCTAGAGAAAGAGGTCTAGCCTGAGAGTGGTCAGTATATAGAATGTATTGAAAGCCATTGAGACCAGACAATACCATTAGGAGAGTGTGTATAGATAAAGACAAGAGATCCAAAGACCCAACTCCTAGCTGCTTTAAGAAATCAAGGAGTAATGCCTGTTTTGCAAAAGAAGAAAGATTGCAAATTAGTAATCTAAGCTTCTGGCTTAAGAAACTAGAAAAGGGAAAAATAAGAATAGACTAAACCTAAAACAAGTAGAAGGATCAAAGTAAAGATTAGAGTGGGAACCAATAAAATAGAAAACAGAAACAATAAAGTCAATGTCAATGAAACAAAAAATTGGTTCTTTGTATGGTTAACTCAAAACTTGAGTTAAACTGGCTGAGAAAAGAAGACCAAAGATATAAATTACCAATGTTCGGTATGAAAGAGAGAATATCTTTACTGACCCTACAGAAATGAAAAGGATTATGAGAGAATACTATGAACAATATTATGCCATCAAAATAAACAACTTAGGTGAAAAGAGGGAAGTCCTTGAAATTCACAAATTTATAAAAATTGACGCATGGAGAAATAGAAAAACTGAGTAGATCTATACCAAGCAAAGCAATCAAATTAGCAATTAAAAATCTTTCTACAAAGAAAAACTCAGACTCAGGTGACTTCTCTGGTGAATTCTATCACATTTAAATAATAAATAATACCAGTCTTTCATGTATTCTTCTGGAAAAGAAAGGAGGAGGGAATACTTCCCTATTAGTTCAGTGAAGCCAGTATTACCCTTATACCAAAACCAGAGAAGATATCACAAGGAAACTACAGACTGACAGCCTTTATGAATATAGATGCACAAATCCTTAACGAAATATCAGCAAACTGAATCCAGTAACATATAGAAAGTATTATATAACATGACCTGTGTGATTTATACCAGGAATGCAAAGTTGATTTAACATCTGAAAATTGATATCATATTAATAAAGGATAAAACTCCTATGGTGATTGATAGACACACAAAAACATTTTACAATATCCAATACTATTCATAATTAAAAAAAAAAACTCAACAGATTAGGGACAGAAGAGAACTTCTTTAACCTAAGGGGATTCACAATGATGATTTTAATGATGAAAATGTGAGTGCTTTCCTCCTAAGGTAACCAGGGAACAAGGCAGCGTTATATACCAGTTTTATACAACATTGTTATTAAGGTTCTATGCAGTGCAGTCAGGCAAGGAAACAAGAAATAAAAGGCACTCAGTTACAATAAGAAGAAGTAAAATTATCTTTATTCATATACATGACTCTCTATATAGAAAATCTTAAGGAATCTGAAAAAACTATTATAGCTAATATGTAGCAAGGTTGCAGAATACAAGATCAATATACAAAAGTCAATTGTGTTTCTATATACTTTTTTCTCTGTATTTCAGTGGACAATCTGAAAAGGAAATTAAGAAATAAGTTCCATTCACGCATCCAAAGGTTAAAATAGGAATTTTTAGTGGAAGTGTGAGGTATACATTGAAAACCATAAAACATTCCTAAGTGAAATTGAAGATATAAGTAATTGGAGACATAAATCTTTTATGGTTAGTTGATTTTCAAGAAAAATTGTAATATTCAATGAGGAAAGAGTAGTATTTTCAACAAATGTTGCAGAGACAGTTGGATAGCCACATGCAAAAAGATAAATTTCGGTCCTAAAATGAAAAATAACTCTAAATGGATTATAAATCTCAGTGTAAGAGCTAAAACTATAAGGCTCTTAGAAGAAAATATAGAAATAAATCAATAAATTTTTGTGATCTTAGGTTAAGCAGTCTTCTTAGATATGACACAAGTGACCAAGTGACCGAAGGTTCCCTCAATTTGTAATTGAATACTAATCGAATAGTATAAAATTGCTTAAACATTTTCTTGCTACCATAGCTAGACCCCTGTGTGCGTGTATCTGAGTGTATAATTATATAATTAATTTTAATTTATTTTTTAAAAGTTTTTATTTAAATTACAGTTAGTTAACATACAGTGTAATAGTATTGGTTCAAGTGATTCAACACTTCCATATTTCACCATGCGCTCATCACAAGTGCACTCCTTAATCCCCCTCACCCATTTAACCCAGGAAACCCAGTGCGGGGCTCAATCCAGGACTCTGGGATCATGACCTGCTCTGAAGGCAGATGCTTAACCATCTGAGCCACCCAGGTGCCTCTTTTGCCCATTTTTAATTGGATTATTTGTTTTTTGGGTGTTGAGTTGTATACGTTCTTTATATATTTTGTATACACCCTTTATTGGATATGTATTTGCAAATATCTTCTCCCATTCTGTAGGTTGCCTTTTAGATTTGTTGATTGTTTCTTTCAGTGTGCAGAAGTTTTTATTTTGATCTAGTCCCAATAGTTAATTTTTGCTTTTGTTTCCCTTGCCTCAGGAGACATATTTAGAAAGAAATTGCTATGGCCAATATCAAAGAACTTACTGCTTGTGCTCTCTTCTAGGATTTTTATGGTTTCAGGACTCACATTTGGGTCTTTAAACCATTTTGAATTTACTTTTGTATATGGTGTGAGAAAGTGGTCCAGTTTCCTTCTTTTGCATGTTACTGTTCAGTTTTCCTAGCACCGGTTGTTGATGAGACTTTTTCCCACTGGATATTCTTTCCTGTTTTGTCGAAGATTAATTGACCATATAGCTGTTGGTTTATTTCTGGATTTTCTGTTCTATTTTAATGTATTATTTGGTTTGATCTGTTTCTCTTTTTGGAGTGTTGTGGTTCAGGCAAATTGTTAAACAAAGTGGTCCTTGATGGATCTCTTGTCTGAGAGTTAATAGTTTATCAGGTGTAATTATTAAGATGTTAATCAGAGAAGCCATATTTATCCAAAAAAGTAAGAAAAGGTGCCCTCTTTCAAAATCTTTCTGGAAACACAAATAAATGTACATGCAAATAAATAGTAGAGCATTGGGGGTCTTTTGAATTTGGAGAAGATTTTTTGCCATTTTACCAAGATCTAGTGCTGAACATGTTTAGTTAATCCTTTAGAATTTTATTTTGGTAGTATTTGTTTGATTATTTTTAAGGTCCGAGATTAGGAAAGTCACTCTGGAATTTTAAAAGAAATAAATGATGTAGTTTCTATTTTCCAAAAGCTCATAATTTAATTAGAGAGGGAATTTGTATTACAGGAACCTGCCAGTTGACAACCCCATGTTCTACTGTGGGAACATCAAACTACCCAATCAAGAAACAAGGACCTTTGTTAAGTTCTGCTACTTAACAGTCACAAAACTCTTGCCAAGTCACTTAACTTATTTGAGCTTCTGCTTCCTTACCATTAATATTCCTTTGATCTCAGAAATTCAGTGAAAATAAAATTCCAAGTACAGGAATATTAGTTGTCTGGCATTGGTCTTGAAGGACTCCACAGTGATTCTTGCATTCCAAAGAGAAGGTTTCCCCACTTAGCCTGTGGCATTGTGTTTTTCCATGACAATGTGTGGACCCAAATTTACAGTAGTGATCTCTAGAAGTCCAAGAGGGGAGATTCCCAAGGATCTATAGGCCAAGCTAAGGAAGTCTTAAAAAGCCTTTTTTTTTCTTGAAACTGTATGTGAGCCTTTTAAAATGATTCCATCTTGTTTGATCAATTTCGTGATTTACAGTCACACTGAAGAAATGGTTCTTTCTGACATTTTTCATGGTTAAATAAAATTAAGCAGGAATTAAGTTGAAAGTACATCCCTAAGCATCACAGTTGGGGAAACATGAGTTTGTGCTCTGTTTATTGCAAGCATTGACTTTTTTTCTGTGAAGGCAAATGATGCATTTGACTTTTGAGATGCTGTCTCAAAATGATTTTTTTTTTAAAAGAAGATAAAATCGTAGAATTGTGGAATTCTCATGTCAAACATCCTATTTCTCACCACAGGAGAAAGCATTTGGCCTTAAACTGAATTTTTTTAAAAGATAAAAATATGAGCAGCCCGGGTGGCTCAGCAGTTTAGCGTGGCCTTCAGTCCAGGGCCTGATCCTGGAGACCGGGGTCCCACATCAGGCTCCCTGCATGGAGCCTGCTTCTCCCTCTGCCTGTGTTTCTCTCTCTCTCTCTCTCTCTTTCTGTCTCTCATGAATAAATAAATAAAATCTTAAAAAAAAGATAAAAATAATTGTAATGCTTTCACTTAAAGAATTTAAGTGGAATAGGATAATAAACTAAATTTAGTAATTTGCTTACCTTTTCTAACTAGTGTAATTTGTTTGTTTGACTCTATTAATTAGAAATACTAAGCTGGAGTTAGTAAATTAGATTCTTTACATGAAGACCTTTTTCACTTGAGCTCACCTTCTGTTTGCCTTTCAAGGTGGGTTTATGAGGGAGCAGGCAATAACCCTCTGAGCAAAATCTGGATAGGCTCAAAACTGGTTCTGCCCATATTAAAGCAAGGTTAATGTTTGACACAATACAGTGTAAGGGAATACTTGCTCCTTGAAAGAAGCCCTGGAGGAAGAGTATTCGGTAAAAGTTTAGTGCCAAACAAGTTAGTGCTTTAAGACTAACTTTGTGGTAATGGGAAAATTTAATTTTGGTTGTTGTCTTCTCATTTCTGTTGTACTTATCACTGTGGCATCTGTGTAATGCAATAGGGATCACTATGTTTATTTGCTATGTCAGGTAATCTTTAATGATCTGTGTTCTCAGAATTTTCAAAGCAAAGTGAAGTTTGTTCATTGGAAACTAATTTTCACTAACTCTGCTGGAAGCAGCTGGCTTAAGGTGTCAGCTTCTCATATACTGTTGATGTCTATTATAATTCCATTAAGGGTGGATGTAGGTAATTGGAGACCTGGATTAAATTTTAGAAGTCTGTTGAACTCTAAACTTTATCATCAATGTAGTTTATTCTAGAATGTCTGGAAGTCACACAGAAGCAGAAAATTGACTTACAATAAATTGAGATCAATGACTGACATTCAGATATGCAAATTCTTCAAGTCTGATTTCTACTTAGTTTAATACTTTTCTCCATGATGTATTATATTAGCCTATTTTCATGTGATTTAAGCAAGGGAGCACTTTTGTATGAACAAAAACATTTTGTTGTGTATTATGAAGTATTTTTCCTGGAATATAGCATTGTAGAGTATAGAATATGTTTTCAATGTACTGTTGGAATTACAAGTCTGGTAAGTGTGGCTCAGTTTTTATTGTCATGTTGCTTTTTAAGATCTGATTTGTTTTAACAGGCAATTCAATTAAAAATTTAGTTGCAGATTCTGGAGACCTAGCAAACAGAGCAGCATAAGTAGGCTGCTTGGTCCTGTTTCCCTCAGAGGCCCTTTTCACCACTCTGAGGAAAAAGGTTAGGAACATGGGATCTGGAATCACCTGTTTATAAACTGTGTAATCTTGGGCATGTTTCTTAACTTACCCTAGCCTTAGTTTCGTCATCTGTAGAATGGAGATAATAGTACCATCCCTCTCATAATGTTGTTTGGGTAAAATATATAAGTGCCTAGAACTAGGTACTTACCACATAGCAAGTGCCTGTAGAAAGTTTATCTGTTGACTATCACTATTACTGTTCTTATTATGTTGACTTGTAATGATGTGTTTAGATATTTAGGTTTTATGTTACTAATTTCCTTAAAGCCAGGGACTATTTCTTAGGATTTACAGTGTAACTCAGAGCTTGGCAGAAAATAAGCAGTTGATACATATTTTTGGAATGAGTTAAGTGCATGAGGGGAGTATCTGATCATCTGTGGTCTGGTTTTTCCCCATTATTTAAAAATTGTGGTAAAATACACATAACCTTAAATTTGCCATCTTTACCATTTTTAATTGTATAAGTCAGTGGTATTAAATACATTCATAATGTTGTACAACCATCACCACCATCTATTAAATACATTCATAATGTTGTACAACCATCACCACTGCATATCTCCAGAAACTTTCGTCTTGCAATACTGAAACTGTAACCAACAGACAGTGATGCAAACTTCCCTCTCTTCCATCCCCTGGCAACTCCCTTCTACTTTCCCTTTGTATGATGTTGGGTACCTCATGTAAGTGGAATAATACAGTATTTCTTCTTTTGTGACTGGATTATTTTACTTAGCATTATGTCCTCGAGGCTCATCCACATTGTGGCATATGTCAGAATTTCCTAACTTTTTAAGGCTGAATAATATTCCATTGTATGTATAGACTACATTTTTTTAACCCATTCATTCATTAACGAACACTTGGGTTGCTTCCACATTTATGTATTGTGAATTCCACACTTATGTATTGCAACATTATGTATTGCTATGAACATGGGTCTATAAATATCTTTTTAAGATCCTGTTTTTAATTCTTTTGGTCTGTTTTTGAAGAAAAAAGATAAAACTGTAGCATTGAATTCTTGGAAACAAAGGTGGGGAGGAGTCAGAATATTTAACTTCTAAGCTGTTTTGATCTCACATTGTTATTAGAAAAGACAATAGCCCTTCCTGCCTCTTAAGTGGGTTAGTTATAATTTATGCACCGCTAATATGTTATATGTATTGTGAATAATACACAATGATAAAGACATAAAAAAATAGAAATGGAAATGTTGACATTTTCTTTCCATCTGCCAGTGGGGTCCTAGAGACTATTTGATACAGAAATACAGAGAGTATTGGGATAGAGAAAGGTATTTTTTTAAATTAAGCTTTCAAATTTATTTTATTTTTTTATAAATTTATTTTTTATTGGTGTTCAATTTGTCAACATATAGAATAACACCCAGTGCTCATCCCGTCAAGTGCCCACCTCAGTGCCCATCACCCAGTCACCCCCACCCCCCCACCCACCTCCCCTTCCACCACCCCTAGTTCGTTTCCCAGAGTTAGGAGTCGAGAAAGGTATTTTTATCAGACTTGAACTTAAGTCCTGGTTTTGGCCCTTAATGAATGTGGTTACTTAACCACCCTCCACCTTAGTTACAACCTCCTGCTGTAAGGATTAAATATAACAATATATGTGAATAACTTATAGTGCTTGGTATGTAGTAAGGACCTGGTAAATGTTAGCTGCTATAATAATAATAATACTGATCACAAATTGAAGTTATGTTATTGCTATGATAATGATGATGCATGGTGTTTTTTGGAATATATTTTTCCTTTGGAAAATTTTCATGAAATTGCTAGCTTTATCTATACTAATTCTTTTTATTTATTTATTTTTGGATCCCTAAATAATCAATTCTCTTTTCTTGCCCAAATTCTAGTCCCACAGCCATAAATGATTACTATAATAATTACAAGTTCTGCCTCCACTTCAAAGTCTACAGGCCTAAATGTAATCTCATCATTTTTAACCTTGGAAAGATACTCTGTTCTCCCATTCACTTTGGCTTGAAACTTAGAAAACATCTTTGATTGATCTCTCTCTCTTATTACCATATCTTTTCCTTTCCTTCACTGACTTAGTACTGCTTATTTAGAAATGTCTTATATCCATCACCTCCTCTTCATTCTTACTGTTTCCCTTTTTAGGCCTGAATTAAAACATGGGGTTGGTCTCCTATTTAGTTGTCCTCATTTGGACTCTTTCTGCTTCATCTAACCATTCATTCGTCCAACCATTATGTTGGAAAACATTTATTGAACATCTACTTTTACCAGTTAACTTTTTAGGTCCCATCAATACAGCTTCTCCCTTAAGAGCTCATATCCATGTTAAGATGAGTATTATTTAAACATTAACCTCATGATCATATTTCTCTATTCACATTGCTCATGGGCATGGTGACTCACTATATCATTTTGTTTTTAGAATTTAAACATATTGCTTATGTTTATGTGTCCTTTTCCTCTGTCCTCTTGCATGCTCCATCCTCCTGGGTTTCCAGGAATACTCGTCCTCCTTACCAGGTCTGTGCTCCTGTGGCTGTCGTCATGATGTTTGCGTGGACTGCTCTTCTTCAGATGCCTATAGTTTTGTATCACACAGTCTATCTGTGAATTTTTTTAATCATATTTTTGCTGCAGTTTCATGCATATTGACCTTTATTTGTCAATTTAGAATGATTGCAAAACATTTGATGATCTGGATCATGATTTTCTTTATGCCTCTTTCTCCTACCCAAGACCTAGGGCAGAGTCTAAAAGAGTGCTTATTCTATCCATGTGTTAATTCTATCTGTATGGAGCCTGCTGAAGATCATCCCATGTGAAAGGAACCCACACTGTCAGCATATTTTATATGCTTTTGATAGAAAAATTCAACTTTGAGCTTTTAGGAATAACAAGACAGGAATAGTCAGGTGTAGTGCCTGGTGCTGTATCTCTTCATCCCCTCCCTACCAGGGGTGTTTGGAGGAGTTGAGGGTGGTTACCTCAGTTGTCCTGCAAAAGGCATGGGCCTTGTAGGAGCTTAGAAAGTATTATTTTGTTTGTTCATTGATTAATTAAACTTATGCTTGCTGGAATGCAAAAACTATCTGTGACTTGGCTGATGCATGTTAAAAAAACCTTGTAAGTATGTTAGTGGCAAACAATGAATAATCACCTAAATTAATAGATAAGCAAAGTTTTTAAGAAGTAGAAGTAGTAAGATCTAAAGATACATATATAAGGGAAATTTTTATAATCTTGGAATAAATGACAGATAAAAGAGCCATGTAAATACCTGGCTCAAGTGGGCTGTGCTTGATATCATAACAGTTTTCAATAAGAATTGGTTATTCTGTGAGTCTAATATTGAAACATTATAGGTATTGGCTTAGTGCCAACTTGTCAAAGGCATTGGGGTAGGCATTTTGGGGGATAGAAGGATGAATGATGCCTTCATTTTTGTCCTCGGAAACTTTCTACTTTAAAGATAAGTTGTATATGCAAACAACTATAGCTATGCTTCCTAAGTTAGATAAAGTACAAGGGGATTTCAAAATACTGAAAAGTATTTTTCACTTGGGAGGCTCATGGAGAATGTTTATTAAACAGGTGGAATTTGCTGGTGTCTTGACAAGAAAATATGTGAAGATTTTGAAGGAACTGAGAGTGGGTGTTTAAAGGTTTGCAAAAAGTATCATAAATAACAAGATATATGATATTTCAGTGTTTGAGCAACATTCAGAATTGAAGTATGATCCTATTTTGGTTTGTACCTGGAAAAACCAAATAGGCCAGTTATTTATTTATTATCATTATAGGATCTACCTGCACTCATCTTGACTCATTACCCAAAAGGAGCCAGCTGATTTATCCTAGGATGTGATGGTGGGTAGGAACTGGTTACCTGATTCCCACACTCCTTCCCTCCACCTCTACAAATAAGTTTGTGCTTGGCTATTGACCTGCCCATGCAGAGACATTAGCTAGGTATCTCAAAAGAAAAAGGAAGTTACAGCTCTGTGGTTCAGTGGCAAGGAGTGTAGCTAGTTAGAGGGCCCACCATTTTCTTGAGTGAATGGGCTTTTATTTTGGTAATTCTGTGTGTGATAGATTTTCTTCTCTCTCTCTCTCTCTCTGTCTCTCTCTCTCTCTCTTTATAGCTTTTGCTCAATAAGCACAGGATTCAATTGAAGACATTTTAGTTTGTATTGATGTTACACACTTTAAAGTTTGGAAGAGTAGAAAAGTGAATGAAGATAGAGGGACTACAATAAACTGATGTGTGTAAATGGTTTTACACTGCTTTAATCTTAAACATTTCCTTGTCTTAAATGATAAACCAAAGTACAGTGGAGGTTGTTCATTGCTGTCCAGTCAGGAGTAGAACTAGTATTTTACAACTTTGGCCAAAATCTACTTCTTTGTAGTCCACTAAATTATCTTTTTAAATAGTAATGAGAATCCTTTGTTAAGCTTGTATCAGCTTGTAGGAGATGACTGACTTGTGAGATGCTGTAGAAAATGAGGGAGGCTGCAAAGGTGTGCTAACTTTGGCAAGTTAGAAAATATAACGAGAAGTACCCTGACAAAGCTTGCAGCAAATCTGATTTTTTTTTTTTTAGTTCACTTAGTATTTCACTGCTTGATGGAAGAGAGAAAAACTATGTGGCATTGAGTTATGATCTCATAGACTCAAATAATGTACACAGATAAATATTCAAAAGCCTTGAACACATATGAAACTTGATATTTAGCTACAGTACTGGTTCTATGGAAGTGATTGTTCTCGTTGGCTAGAATAGAACTGCTTAATCCTGGTGAAGTGACGCATGGCTTTTCCACTGGACTCTGAGATCAGTGATTTAGAAACAGTGCTTCCTTCTTGATTCATCTTTCTATGAGACTTTTAAGCAGTGTCACTCCTTCTTCTACACAGTTCTGGCCCAACAGCAGCACATGCTGTTTCCTGACAACCTTGATGAGCTGCAGACTCATACTTTCCTCTTCCTTTGGAGCCACTACTCTATTCAATGCAAGGATCGCTCAGTAGCCAAGGCAAATTAAAATATCCCTTAAAGATGATCTCCTCCAGTTCTTTGAATATACAGTTGTTCCCCTTTGTAGTCAGTTTTTAATTTAGCACATTTATTTTGGTGACTGGTATGTTGCTTGGTTCTAATAGGGGAAAGCTTTTTTTAAGGGTGCTTGGTCTCAGAGTGAAGGAAAGGATGTGGAGGGAGAGGGTGGGTAGTTATACAGTGGTTTTCAAAGGTATTTGACCTTATTTGTAGGCCATGAAGTCAGCGTGTTTAAAAAAAAAAGTAGAATAGAAAATAGTCTTAGTCCACAGCATTCAGTTAAGAAGAAATATTGCTGTGTGAAATTTGTCAGTAGTATATTTACAGGTAAGAATGTATTGGGTCATGATGTGAAGTTATAACTGTGAGTAAAATTCAAAGTTTGAAAGCTACCGTTATTTATAGCAGAGTTTTAAACATAAGGAAAAGAAATGATATAATAAAAAGTAGCTATTCCTAAATTGTATGTACTTTCTGTGATTAAAAAAATAAGTTTAATAACTACGAGTCTTTTCTACTGCTTCAACAGTCTTACTCATTCAACTTTGTAAACATTTTCCGCTTCTATCGATATAGAGTTGACCCTTGAACAACTTGAATTTGAACTGCTTGCAACCACTTATGCATTTTTTGTTCGTTTTTAAGAGTTGGCAGAAAAAGCAACAAGGCATTTATTTACAGCTGCCTGCCCCGGGCTCTCCAGGACTAAATCGAAGGTGACTATTGCAGAGGTCATGCCTGCTGTCCTCTGAGTACCCAGGAAAGCCTGCTGGCTGTCAGCAGTCCCTGGGGGCTCCAGGACCAGGAGGGCTACAGGGCAGGTGGGGTGGGGTCCAGTGCTGGGGCCAAGTGGGAGGAACCCGGACTGAAGTGGAAGAGCATGTCCAGAAGGCAAGGAGGGCCCTGTGCATGGAACCCCATACTCCTGGCTCTTGAGTCTCCCTCATCCCCTACCAAGTTCTCTGGTGACAGGTCCAGGGCTGTGCAGGGACCGCCTGAGGCCCTGGCACCCTACCAGTAGGCGCAAACTATTCCCCTTGGTGACACCTGGGTCCTGTGGTATCCGACAGCTGCCAGTAGCAGTGGGCCGGTGATACACTTCCAGGCAGATGGACCAGCTGTACTACACCTCCAGGCCCCTCTTACTGTGCATGGCCCCCAGTGCTGCCCCTAATGAGCAGAGGCCACCAGGCTGCCATGTTGCCACCACTGTGAGCCAGAGTTATCACTACTGCTCCTGTCTAGCCCAGTCCACCTATGTCTAAAGGTGAGAGTCAGTAATGTATCTTCCAGACTGAGTGGGCCCTTTAAACTGAAGAAAAAAAAAAAAGGCAAGCCACTCCATACCATTAGGGATAGAACTTTATTCAAGGCAATTTAGTGACAGGGGCAATTGGGCAGTTGGACAGAGGAATAATCCAGGACACCAGGTAGAGCTCTTTGCTACCCCTATTCTCTACCCCTATCCGGACCTTAATCCCCAGGTTCTGTGGAGCAAGGGACATGGTGGTGAGGTCACAGGGTGGTTATCTCAAAGTGGTACCATCTGTGTGCCAGAGAGAAGTACAGGATGGAAAGAAGGCCAAAGATGGCGTCAGTGTTGTCAGCACTCCTACAGCCTTTAAGCAGCTCTTTTTCAATAAACATAGGTATGGTACTATAATTGTACTTCTCTTCTGTATGATTTTTAAAATAACTTTTCGCTGGCTTACTCTTTTATAGGAATATAGCACTTAACACATATAACATACAAAATATGTACTAATTGACTGCTATGTTATCAGTAAAGCTTTCAGGCAACAGTATATTATTAGTAGTTAAGTTTTACAGGAAGGAAAAAAATTCTTCCACTATGCTCTGAGATCTTCTAACTCTACTGTGAATTAAATTTAAATGAGACAGTAACAGGAGAAAAAGCCAAAGTTGTGTGCATGGAGACTCAATAATGAAATTGAGACCCAAATAAATGACCAAAACAGGTAGTTTTTATGTTCTTTAGACAAAGGACAATAAATTTGTGAGGAGTTGTCAGGATAAGGAAAACAGATGTTTGGGAGCTTTAATTAGTAAGGAACTCCAAGGGGAATTTAGGTTGAGGGAGTAAATTAGAAAAAAGGTAACAAGGTTTGTTTCTATAGCTTTGTCAGTGTTCAAATTTCTATCTGGTGATAAGGATGTCTTTTAACTTCTTAGTCCAGGGAGAGTATCTTTCATATGGGATATTTATTTTCTTCTTTGGGGAGGGGTTTTTGGGTATCTTTCAATTCAAAATCATCAGTATGCCCTTGTGGCACATTTGAGGCAGCCTACCCTTGGCTTTTACAGGAGTCTAAAGTTATAGTCAGATTTTGGATTGAGGATGGTTGGGTGCCCTAGCCCCTAAGTTGCTCAAGAGTCACATATACAATTTGGCACTTTGATGACAAAAGTCATCATATTTATATCTTAACAATGACCTTTTGGAATTCTATAATTGTAAAATATGTAAGCAGTTTACAATTTCAGAAGCTAGTACAGTACTGTTTCAAATGTATATTATGTGATTGGTATATAATGTCCTTAGGTTTTTAAAAATATATTTCTTTGAAAAACTACAGCTTCTTGGTATCATCTTTTGAGTTACTGTTTTGGGGCAGAGGAATCCAGAATACTGTTTTTCAAGATGCATTCCTGAAAATCTATATAACAGAATTCTATAACCAATAAAAATACCCTTCAGAATAATGGAGGTGAGATAAGACATTTCCAGAGAGATGTCTAACATCTGCTAGGTCTTTGAATACATAACAACACATCATATCACTATTAGCACTGCAATCTTTCCTCTTTCAGGTATGTTTTTATATTCCATGAACTGATTTTTATTCTCTAGAAATCTAGTATTAACTCTGAGTAACTCCTTTTCCTTGATCTCTTACAACACATTTTTTAAAAATTGAAGTATAGTTGACACACAATGTTATATTAGTTTCAGGTGTACAACATAGTGATTCATAAAGTCTATACCTTATGCTGTACTCACCACACCTGTAGCTACCATCTGTTACCATACAGTGGTATTATAATACCATTGGCTATATTCCCTCTGCTGTACCTTTCATCCTTGTGACTTTTTGTATTTTGTAACTGGAAGCCCGTATCTCCCACTCTTCTTCCCCATTTTGCCCATCCTCCTTCCCACCCTTTCCGTTCAGGCAACCATCAGTTTGTTCTCAGTATTTATGGGTTGATTTGTGCTTTTTTGTTTGTTTATTCATTTGTCTTTTAGATTCTACATAATCTCTTAGATTCTAATAAAAGTGAAGTTATGTGGTATTTGTCTTTCTCTGATTTATTTCACTTAGCATTATTCTGTCTAGGTCCATCTATGTTGTCACAAATGGCAAGATCTCATTTTGTGTGTGTGTATGTGTGAGATTGGGTAATCCATTGTGTGTGTGTGTTATATCTCACATCTTCTTCATCCATTCGTCTATTGATGGACACTTGAGTTGCTTCCATATCTTGGCTATTGTAAATAACACTGCAGTCAACATAATGGTGCACATATCTTTTCTAATTAGTGTTTTCATTTTCTTTGGGTAAATACCCATTACTTGAATTTTATGGTATTTCTTCTTCTTTTTAAAAAATATTTTATTTATTTGAGAGAGAGAGAGAGCATGCACATGAGAGAGAGCACAAGCAGGGGAAGGACAGAGGGAGAGGGAGAAGCAGATCCCTCCTGGCTGAGCAGGGATCTCAAGATGGGGCTTGATCCCAGGACCCCTTGGATCATGACCTGAGCTAAAGTCAGACGCTTTAACCAACTGAGCCATCCAGGCACCCCAAATGGTATTTATATTTTGAATTTTTTGAGGAACCTCCATACATTTTCCACAGTGGCTGTACCAGTTTGCGTTCTAACCAACAGTATAGGAAGGTCCCCTTTTCTCTGCATCCTTGCCAACACTTGTTTTTTCTTGTCTTTTTGATTCTAGCCATTCTAACAGGTAAAAGGTGGTGGTATCTCATTATGGTTTTGATTTACATTTCTCTGTGATTAGTGATGTTGACCATTTTTTCGTGTGTCTGTTGGCCATCTGTATGTCTTCGTTGGAGAAATGTCTATTCGGGTCCTCTATATAATGGACTATTTGGGGTTCTTTGGTGTTGAGCTGAATAAATTCTTCTTGGGTAATAACTTCTTATCAAATAAATAATTTGCATATATCTTCTCCCATTCAGCAGGTTGCTTTTTCATTTCGTTGATGGTTTTCTTTTGCTGCACAAAACCTTTTTTATTTTCACGTAGCCCTAATCATTTTTGCTTTTGCCTGAGGAGACATAACTAGAAAAATGTTACTAAGAAAAAAGAAATGTTACTAAGGCTGATATCAAGGGTATTACTACTTATGTTTTCTTTTTTTAAATATTTTATTTATTTATTCATGGAGAGACACAGAGAGAGAGAGGCAGAGACATAGGCAGAGAGAGAAGCAGGCACCCCACAGGGACCCAACGCAGGACTTGATTCCTGGACCAGGATCACAACCACTGGTTGTGAGCTGAAGGCGGACGCTCAACCACTGAGCCAGCCAGGCGTCCCACTACCTATATTTTCTATTAGGAATTTTGTGGTTTCATGACTCATATTTAGGTCTTGAATCTGTTTGGGGTTTACTTTAGTGTACAGTGTCAGAAAGTGGTCGGGTTTCATTCTTTTGCATGTAGCTGTCCAGTTTTCCCAATCATTTATTGAAGAGAATATTGTATGTTCTTGCCTCATTCATAGATTAATTGACCTTATACATGGGTTCATTTCTGGGCTCTAATTCTCTTAATCTATGTGTCCATTTTTGTGCCAGTACTATAACTGTTACTATCGCTTTATAGTATAGCTTGAAATCTGGGATTGTGATACGTCTAGCTTTGTTCTTCTTTCTCAAGATTACTTTGGCTCTTATGATAAATCTTAAGTGCAACTGCCAGAAACATGTAAAAAGTTCTTCAGTAACCTGTCAGAGCCCCTCTACAACTCTAGAATGATTTCCTATTCTTTCTAGGATTGAGTCCCAACTAATTTTCCATTGTTAGTAGTCTTTAATTTCTTAGCACTGTCTGCTTCTGTGCTTGGATAGACCTTGTAGACTACTTTTCTCATTGTTTTCCATCTATGTTGCTCTTTTAGTTGATCCAGAACTCTTGATGTTTTTCTTGATTCAATGCTTTTGATGTCTGGAAATGAGTATTGATTTTTAGCATTAGACTTTTGTTTAAATCCTCACTCTGGCCTGGACTAGGTGTTTGATCTGTGTAATCCCTGGATAATTAACCTTAGTCCCTCTGAACCTTTTTCTCATTGGTGAAAATGGGAGGAGGAAATACCACAACAGAGATGTGGTAA
The DNA here is from genome assembly GCF_905146905.1 of Nyctereutes procyonoides. Lineage (NCBI taxonomy): Eukaryota > Metazoa > Chordata > Mammalia > Carnivora > Canidae > Nyctereutes > Nyctereutes procyonoides. Next base: position 2,029,861 of record NW_026575044.1, read on the forward strand.
GAGTTAACTGAGACGAGTTCTAAATATGGCTGCCATATTGTTAGCTTATCTCACTCATCTCACTCTGTACCTGCTTAATTCAGTATTTGGTTCTAACTGTTCTGAGAGGTAAATAATATTTGTAAAGATTAATTAAAATAATAGCAGTTTAGAGAACACTGAACCAGTCATAAGTACAAGCAATTAAATGCAAACGGTGGATCCTATTGATTCATGCAAGCTAATGTTAGTTGGTACCCTAAAAAAAAAAAAAAAAGGCACTGCCTGCTTTCTTTCCTCCTCTTTTCTTTCCTTTCTTCCTTCTTTTTCCTTTTTTTTTGTCTTTTTAAAATTCTTTGTGCTTAGTACTTAAAGGTGATGACATTTGTGTCCGTATATGCTCAGTTTACCTTAACTTTCCCGTTCTCTCTTGAGCCCTAACCAGAATACAAGGTCCCTGGAAGAATAAGGGACTTTTCCCTGTTAAGTGACTCAGTTACATCTCAAGTGCAATAAAGATACTTTGATACTATTATCATGTAGTATTTAGAAATATTCATCTTCTCTTACCATGCACACAAATGCACGTATATAACACGGACTCATCTTTCACCCCAAGTGCCTGTGAATTAGGTGGAAAACTTTTCCATCCATGTTAATATTTTGTTTCTTCTGAATTATAATTGATGTAGGATTAGAGAAGTATTTTCATTTTTTTTCTGCCTTTCCCTTAGGTTTAGCACTATCAGGAATAAAAACTTGATAATATGCCTTCATTCACTATTGAGCCATTAAATAGAGATTTTGATAATTCATTTGAAAAAATTTTCTTTGCTTTACTTTTGATACCAGAGAAGCCTTGGGTATATATTTTCTAATCTATAATATTTCTGTCTCTTAAATAAAATATAGAACATTTCTGCTTGGGAAATTTTGTAGAATTGGAGGCAGGTTCCTCAGATTTTATTCCTATGCCATAAATGTACTTCATAAATGAAGCTCCTTGAATTCCAGCTTGGTCCTGGAAACCTAGTCACATAAGTAATTTTACACATTTGAGTAGTTAAATGTTAAAGTATGATACCTGCTCTTTTGAATATACTGGTTGCCAATACGTATAATATCTAGTATGACTTTAAATATTAATTATAGAATGTGAATACTTTGTTGTTATTTTCATATCTTTGGTTTCTGTGCTAAGCCAAAACACAGGGTTTATTTTTCACATCTACAATTCACAACAGTGTTTTCCTGTTGATTAGTGTAATTAATGATTTTTTTCAGTACTCTTCCTTTGAGAAGTTTGAATTATAATACTAATCATTAATGGGTAACAGATGATGTTATAAAATTTAGAAAGAAAATAGTTGCTCAGTTTTTTATTGGTGAAAACTTTGAGCTCTCTAAAAGGCAAGATTTTGTACTCCTACTCTGACTTATTAGTATGTCCTTTCTAAAAACTTGCTTGTTATTGCAGAAATAACTGTATACATTTGGTAGCTTTTCTTTTCATAACGCATAATTTCAGTCCCGATTCTATTTTTCTGTCCTTCATAAATTCTTCTTTCCTTCATATTGATTTTTCTGCCAGGGTCTTTAAAAAAAAAAGTTTACTAGGATTAGCTGCAGCTGAGGCTGTGGCATCCTGAATCAGGAGATGAGTGTGTGCAGGGCAGCGTTAGTCACAGATGGCCCTACAAGCCACTGCTGTGAAGACTTAGGCAACAGAAATCCCAAGTGCTTTTTGTACATTAAGGCATTTAATCCCTGTAGCTGCCCTAGGAGGAATGTTTCCTCCCGTTTTACAGATACAGAAACCTGAGAGAGGTTGAGTATCTTATCCACAGTCACAAAGCCCAGGTCTTTTGGACCCTAGAGCCCATGCTCAGGACCCTGGGATCATGACTTAATCCCAAGGCAGATGATTTACTAACTGAGCCACCCAGGTGCCCCTCGCCTTTAAAAAAAAAAAAATTTTTTTTTAGAGGAATTGAAAGAAGGGAAAATGTTTTAAAAATGAATTGAATGGAAGAAACTTATCTACGTAATTAGCATGTACATGGTATAATCTAACTATTTTTAAAAAATGACTGCACTAAGGAATGACTCATACAGGAATGCATTTGAATAGACTCAATTTTCATATGCTACGTTTTAAAATGACATTTTCCTTTTTTAGGTGTAACAAAATAAGTTTGGAAAAACAATGTGAGGTTTTTCTTATTTGAAAAAGCATACCATCAAAGGGAAAATAAAAATAAAAATTGTGCTGTACAGCACATTCTTATGAGTAGTTAGATAAACAATGTAAGATGGATTTTAAGTAAAAAATGAAATGACTTATCTTAACTGAGCCAAATGTGACGTAGTAGAAGAACAATAAATTCAGAGCCAGGAGTTCTAAGTTCCTAGAAATTTCTCCATTGGCTGCTAGATTATAAAGACCATGAAGACAAGGTGATGTTTGTTTTTAATCTAAAATATCTGAGTACCTGGCGCAGTACATAGGACATGGCAAGTGTTCAGTTTATTGACTAAATGAATTGATGGATGGTAATCTGATAATGTACAAAGCGTGATGGCCTTGCCTTATGCTTTTCAGTGTGCAAATAGGCCTATACTGAAGCTTGGGATATTTCTTTCACATTCACATTATACCCTTTGCTTGTTAGTTTTGTTTTTTGCTTCTTTGTCTTCATATTTTGGTTTTATAGTATGAAGAATTCCAAACATTATAGATGATATATGATAGGAAGAAAGGTCTCCTGACAAGTAATATCTTTATTGGGTGTTTAGATAGTTAAAACTCTTACATAGATAAAGAGAGAGAGAGAAAAAAAGCTTGTTTTTCAGTGTATTTTAAAATTAAACTATAAAGAAAACTAAAAATTAGAAAACAATTTTGCCTCTCTTGCCATTAAGCAATAAAAAAAAAATACAAGCATCAAACAGGGTAAAACAGTTAAGAAAAGTGTAAATTGAAGAGTAGCTTTGGGCAGCCCCGGTGGCTTAGCGGTTTAGCTCTGCCTTCAACCCAGGGCATGATGCTGGAGACCTGGGATCGAGTCCTACGTCGGGCTTTCTGCATGGAGCCTGCTTCTCCCTCTGCCTGTGTCTCTGCCTCTTTCTCGCTGTATCTCTCATGAATAAATAAATAAAATCTTTTTTTTTTTTTTTAAAAAGTAGCCTTTCCAGCTCCTCCCAACTCCAACATACCACGTACTCCCCAGCAGCAGCTACTTCTGACATATTCTTGTGTCCTGGAAAATTATTCCTTACCTATAGTAGGATTTTAAATTGAATATTAAAGATTTGGGTCATCATCACTCAAGTTCCTTAGCAACGAACATGCTCATTAAGTTGTTTAGCACTGATCTTTTGCAGTAGGAACAGAACCACTTTTTGTTTGGGTTTATTTAAATTTTATGTGCCATGGGAGCCTTAGGAAAGAAATACGGACCTTAAGAAATAGACCTGAGTATTTTTAGCTAGGCTTAATGAAGAGTGGACAGTCACGGAGGAATGGGACAGCCTGACAAGTACGAGCCAAATGTGGTGAACTGGAGGACACTTAGCAAGACCTGGTTGTTGCCCCCCCCCCCCATTCCTATGTCCTAAGAGATAAGGATGCTTCATTCTTCTGGGAAGGTACCTCCCACATGAGGCTTTTATAACCTGTTTCAGAGAAGAGGCTTGGGAGAAGGTCAAAGTGACCTTCCTGCTTCTGCTGTTTTCTTACACTCCTTCAGCTTAAAATATTCAGTATACATAGGTGCCAGATTTTAAGGGTAGTGTGCCCTGAACCTCATCATGTAGATATCTGCTTGCAATATTAAAAAAAAAGTACATGGCAAAAAAAAAAAAAAGAAGTAGATGGTGCATTAGTGATTAGTTAAAAAAATTGAACAAAGTATGCTTGAATGTGAGGGATCCTTTTATTATGTATAAATTATATTTAAAATGTTCAGAAGGAAAACGATTTGGCTACTTTAAGAAAGTCTCTTTGTGTGATTTTTTTTTTTTAAGATTTTATTTTTTCATGAGAGACACAGAGAGAGAGGCAGAGACAAAGACAGAAGGAAAAGCAGGCTCCCTGCAGGACTCGATCCCAGGACCCAGGGATCACAACCTGAGCCAAAGGCAGACACTCAACCATTGAGCCACCCAGGTGCCCCTCTTTATGTGATCTTTGAATACTGTACATAAGCCTGTGTCTGAATGGAAGCTAAGACCTTCACTGTCCCTGTGATCATGTCAGTGACATTCTCGTCAGATCTGTGGCCAGAAAATGGAGATGTCATTTTGTGCTGCTTCAGTGTTAGCTTCCTCCTCTTGGATTGGCCCTGGAAGTATGGTATTATGGAGATAGCTGGGTCACAGCAAGTGTAGCTTCCTCACTTTATGGAAATCATATATATTCACCAGGCCTCAGTTTTTCCATCCATAAAATGAAGGGTTCAAACAAAATGGTTTTAGTTTTGACAGTATTTTAATGAATCACATTAATTTAATGAACCATATTCTTTGCTAGACTTTGCTCAATTTAGCTGAAAAGTAAAATTTTTTTTGCAATTTCAATGATGATTTTGTTTTAGGAGGTGTATGGATGTGGGTGAGGTGGAAGGCTAGCCTGAATGGGACATTTTAAGCACCACTCTTGATGTCAAGACCAGAAGTACCACCACTATATCTCTGGACATCTTTAACTCTAGGAAGTGACCAAAAGTTTCTACTGCAAAGATGAATCAGAAAGTTAAATTTAAATCACATTTGAATACAATTTGTGCTTGGTATAGTTGGCCTTTTCTCATAGAAGAAACAGTACTTGTTTTAGAGTTAGTTTCCTTGTTTTAGAGTTAGTTTCCTCATCATAAATAGAAATTCTGTTATTATTTTTATATAGTTTTAAACAGTCTTGTTGAGGTAAATCCGTTATAAGTGAAGGAATGGGTTAATTTTTCAAGAGAATATGAAGGATTTTTCTTCTTTATATGTAGATGCTGTTGTTAAACTCTAGGTTAGAATCTAAGAGGTCTGATTGAAGAGCTTAGGCATTTTGAAATCTTGTGGACATAGTTTCTCTTTTTGTGTGTGATGCCTATTTGTCAGATTTATTTGAGTGCCATGTAGTGTTATAAACTCTCCCTTCAATATCTCATTAGGTGATTGTTCTGAGGGAATTTTTAAAGATAGCACAACTCTTATTTCTTTACCAATAAAATGTAACCTTTGGTATCTGTTGACTCCCCCCCCCCCTTTACCATAAAAAAGGAATTGCTTTTATTACTTTTCTTTAGAGCTCATGAGTGCATTAGAATAACTAGTCCTCACAGTGAAAAATGATTTTAAAGCAACAATTTATGGGCAACACAATATAATTTCTGTATTTTCCTAGATAACATCTGCTTTATTTGTTTATCATCACACACTGATGATATCTTAGAAGGATACACCTCATTGACTTGATTTTTTTTTTTTTTTTTTTTAGGATTGTGGAATTGGGATGTAAATTGAAAAGCAATATTTGTTAAATGTATTTGATGTCACAGGGAGTGAGAGATTCTCTTATTGCATTTTGTAAGAATCCATTTCCTTTTTCCTAGTTGATTGTTAAAGGCCACAAACCTTGACCCTGTCTAGAATTATTTAGTTTTACATGGAGAAGTAGTTAAATGACTCCATTCATCATTGGATTAGACCAATTGAGCAGATATTTTTATAGATACTTTTATCTTTAATAGTGACTTTTGTGCCGTTTTTCTATAGGCAGTGCTATTTAATGGGACAAAGCATGTACCTCAGAGTCTGAAGGACTGAGGTTGCAGTTATGATTTATTTCTTTGCTATGTAGCCTTGGACATGTTCAAATTTTCCAAATTTTATTATCCTTGTCCATGAAATAGGGATACTACCTACACTGTCTGTTGTGAGAATGAAATGAGATCATGTCAAGAGCTTGCTACTTAGTCGGTATTCTAAAAATTATTGTTGTTGTCATGATTAATGGTTGTCATTCATTTCTTAAAGTTTGAATGTTACTGATTTATTAAACATTCTGAGAAATGTTTTCCCATTGTCTGCGGAGTAGGAGAGGGAGAAGATTCATTCTAACAGAATAGAGGGTGAAAAGCTGAGCAGAACATCCTTGGTTTGTTTATCTACTATTTTAAGAGAGATTCTTGTTCACTAATATTCATTGGAATTTGAGAACAGGTTGAGCAACTGATGTAGGAGATATTTTCTTTGCTTCACATAATTTGAAGAACAAGGTCAAACTTTTGTACCCTTTATATATTTTTGACATGCATCCAAATTCTATGTATTTTATATCCCACAAGACATTATTATTATTTTGCATGCATATTATTTGTTTAGATTTAACCCATATATCCACTGTTTTTCAGCCCTTCCTTTAACTCAATGAACTATCTGTTGTCATTTTCCTTTTTTCTTTGGAACTGCCTTTAGCATTTCTTTTAATGCAGGTACGCTGGTAATAAATTTGCTCTTTTTTAATATTTAATATATATATATATATATATATATATATATAGAGAGAGAGAGAGAGAGAGAGAGAGAGAGAGGCAGAGACACAGGAAGAGGGAGAAGCAGGCTCCATGCCAAGAGCCCGACGTGGGACTCGATCCCGGGTCTCCAGGATCGCGCCCTGGGCCAAAGGCAGGCGCTAAACCGCTGAGCCACCCAGGGATCCCCAATAAATTTGCTCTTTTTTTTTGCTTATCTGGGAATGTCTTTATTTCACCTTTACCTTTTGGAGTTTTTTTTTTGCTAGAGGATGCTATGTTACAGTTAATTTTAGTTCTTTTTTTTTTTTTTTAATTTTAGTTCTTGAATTTACACTTCACTTAAAAAAATAGAACTGACTCTCTGGTGAAATTCTTCACCTTGATATATTTTTTATGCCTTTGTTATTTTCAGGCCTTTTTCAAGTAATAAGTAGGCTATTCACGAATCTCTTTCTATTGTCTTTTTTTCTCTTGGTTGTCTTTCTTGGTTTATTGGGCAGTCTATTACTGAAGTTGAGTTTCTGGAGATGCTGGGAGCTGGAATGGGAAAATAGCACCTTAGTATGGTCAAAGACTAAGTGTTGAGTGAACACAAAACTTGTAAACTTTATAAGGGTCAGCTTACCCTTTTGTGTATCCATGCTTCTAGAGTGTAATGCTCCAGGAATCACAACAAAAAGGTTAGAGCATGTATCAGAGATCTCCTCTTTACTGGGTTTGGATGCTCATTTTTCTCTCCCCATGCTGTGAGGCTCCACAGAACAAGCACAGGTTTGAGCTCACTTCTCTATAATGTCCTTCTCTCCAGGATCTTTATCCCACAAACATTGGCTGCTTTGGCAGCCCCTTGGTCCAGTTTTTGTCTCCATATCCTTGTGACATTGTCACAAGCTCTACTAGCTTCTCTGCCTCTTGGCAGTTTTTCTCTGCCAGCTTCTTAAGCTCTTCAGTCTCTTGTCCAGGTTGACTTAAGACTCAACATGTGTACTCAGCTAAAGGCAGCACAAAGAATGTTGGGCTACCTTAGGAAGCTTCCTACCTTTCTAGACCTGGGATCATCAAACCCTGGCTACTACCTTAGAGGCTCTCCAGTGTCTCAGACAGACTGTTTTTTCATATCCCAATTTTCTAATTATTCTTGCCTTAGTTTGCTCTAAGCTACTTACTTGGTCAATCAGAAACTGTGGTTCCTCCATTTATTTTCTTTTCTGGGTTGTGTATTGTGTGAATTCTACTACCTGCCTCAGAGTTAAGGAGCGTGATTAGTTAGTCTCATGGTTAGGTTACCTGGATAAATGGAAGTGCCAAATTTCATTGGTTTTTCATTTACTTCACTATCAAACTCTTTTACCTTCAATTAGATATATCAACCTTTCCTCCATTTTTTTTTAATTTTTTTTTTTTTATTTATGATAGTCACAGAGAGAGAGAGAGGCAGAGACACAGGCAGAGGGAGAAGCAGGCTCCATGCACCGGGAGCCCGACGTGGGATTCGATCCCGGGTCTCCAGGATCGCGCCCTGGGCCAAAGGCAGGCGCTAAACCGCTGCGCCACCCAGGGATCCCCCTTTCCTCCATTTTATTTATTTATTTTAGTGAAGGAAATATTTCAATGCTGTCTTTGAATGAATATTTTAATATAGATAGCAAAAAATTTGATAAGCTACTAATATTTCAATTTTCTATTAAAAACAGGCTATAATACTAGAATGCATGGTGAAGCCTAAACCTTAAAAAGCTGTATTTGTAAGAATGTGAAAAAAAATGTGTGAAGAAAAGCCTTCACAAATGTCATAGTATGTCTCTTATTTCACCTTAATTTTCTCTTGACTAATAAGCATTATTTAAATGTGTCCTTTTGGATGATTGTGAGAAAAATAAAATAGTATGTTGAAACTATCCACAGTACAGTTTATAAGTATAATAATAAACATAACTAGACATAAAAATCCTACCATTAGAATTTATAAGTGAATTATTGACATAAAAGGAACCTATCCATATACCCTAACTAGAGAATCAGGTGCTAAATTTAGAATTAGCAACAAAATTCCTAAATTCCTTTCTTCCGTGTATGTTTGTTCTATATGTCATTTGCTCATTGTAATGAAGGACCTTAGGGGCTAAGATATTTTTTTAAATTTTTTATTTTTATTTATGATAGTCACACAGAGAGAGAGAGAGAGAGGCAGAGACATAGGCAGAGGGAGAAGCAGGCTCCATGCACCGGGAGCCTGATGTGGGATTCGATCCCGGGTCTCCAGGATCACGCCCTGGGCCAAAGGCAGGCGCCAAACCACTGCGCCACCCAGGGATCCCGGGGCTAAGATATTTTTAACAACATATATGATTAGAAGTCCTGCTGAATAATCAAGGAAAGATGGCCAATCTGACTTATTTTTTCATTTTATCCTGGGTGATAGGCATAAGGAATGTACCTCACAGACCTCCAGCTAGAGGGAGCTTCAATAACCAAGGGCTCCAGCTATTGTGTTCTGAAATCCTCTGCTGCTTTTGCACTTAAGGCAAGCTTCCCAATGACTGCTCCTAGCCAGTGCCTGAAAGGAGCAGGGGGAGGCTAAAGCAATCTGGTTCCTGGAAGTCAAGGAACTCTTGGGGGCTCGCTGGCTCTAGAGCTGCTTGCTGGTCTTGCTGAACCTTCTTTAGATTGTGCAGCAATCCAGGATGAAGGCTCCCTTCTCTCCTTCCTTCGGGTCAGATTTGTCTTACTGTCTGGATCCCTCCCCATTTTCTTTTATAGGAATAGAATTCTTGCAAGTTTAATCCTGTCATGGTGTCTGCTTCTCGGAGGACTTAGACTAACATTCTCCTACAATTTCTATAAAAAGATACTATCATGTGAAATTACTAAGGAGAGAAAGGATGTTTACTATAATATTTATATCAACTTTAGTGATGACAGTATTCTAATACTGCTGGATTCTTAAATTTAGGAAAGTTAAAACTTCATAGAATTGAGGACTAGCTTTTCAGAATTCTTAAACAGTTTATTGTCTGTATGTATGTAAATTTGCTTTCAGAAGGCTGAATTGTAGTAGACAAATAAGGCAGCCATGTTCTAAAAAACTGTTAATTTACTCCGGGTGATTGGATGTTGTGAAGTATTAAGCAGTTCATAAGTCATCTCTGAGATATCTAAGGATATTTAATGAGAAATGAGAAGGAAATATTTCTGAGGGTATGTTGATAAGTAATGTATTATTGAAAGAATAATAAGTAGCAACAGATTTATTTGTTAGAAATATTTGGTTAGGTCTTGCTTTCAACTTATATGATTTATACTAGAGTGCTTATATTTTATATGTTAATGTTAAAATTCTTCTTTCTTTGCAGAATCATGGTGAAAGGTTCGTTTTCATTGCAGAGTGGTATGATCCAAATGCTTCACTTTTTCGACGTTACGAGCTTTTATTTTACCCAGGGGATGGATCTGTTGAAATGGTAAATAAGCATTTTTTCCTCAAAAGTTAGCAAAGGGAGTAAAGGTGGGATAGGGAGAGGAATAGGATTGCCTTCTATATAGCTGCTTTTGAAAAAAAAAGTATTTTTTCTTTTTTTTAATAGGAATTCTTTTTTTGGTATTATAATTACAATACAGGAAGATAACGTTGTACCTTTATTTTTCATGTCAAATAGTAATTAATATTTCTGGATTAAAAAACTGAAGTGAGATTATTCATGTTTAGATTAAGCAATAGTCAATAACTGGTTATAGATAAAGATGATCATGGTCCTAAATATGTCACCATTATTGAAAGCTGTTATCTCTACAAGTCTAATTGAAGAAGATCAGGTTAAGAGAGTCCCACTTATTTCTTTGTGTCTCTTTATTAGCAAACGCTTTACAGGTAGCTCTCTTTGGTATCGGGATTTTGTGTAAGCAAGAAAGTAGAAATTTGGAATTTTTCTGGGATTTCACAAGCACTAATTTGCTGAAATAATTTAGCAATAAACAGATTTTCTATTCATTTTTAAAGTATTAAACTTGTAATAAGTTTTTATGTTATTACTGGATTCAACTAGGAAATACGGAGGTTATAAAAGAAATTATGATTTGTATTTGTAGCAAAAACAAAACAATGTAAGCTATGTTTAATAAAGCAAAATTAAGAATCATTTCTAATTTATACTAAGATTAACATTCTCTATTGACAATTATTTGTCTTATTGTGCTATTGTTTTTGGTTCTAGCATGATGTAAAGAATCACCGCACCTTTTTAAAGCGAACTAAATATGATGATCTTCACTTGGAAGATTTATTTATAGGCAACAAAGTGAATGTCTTTTCTCGACAACTGGTGCTAATTGATTATGGGGATCAATATACAGCTCGCCAACTGGGCAGTAGGAAAGAAAAGTAAGAAAATCTTTTCTTCATTCTTAAAACGTTATATATGTCTAGGTACAAAATTCTAATTTCTTGTTTCTATCTTGTGTTTTTACAGCATAGATACTTTTCTAAGTCAGTGACCCAGTTCAGTGTTATAACATTTTTAGGATTTTGAAGAGTAGATTCCGTAGTTGCTCTTCACTCAGATAACAAAGTGATGCCATAGTCTTCAGCAATGATTATTTTTCTGAAGGAAAAAAATTTATATACCCACATCTTTTTTTTTTTAAGATTTTACTTATTTATCTATTAGAAACACACAGATAAAGGCAGAGACACAGGCAGAGGGAGAAGTAGGATCCCCACAGGGAGCCTGATGCGGGACTTGATCCCAGGACTTTGGGATCACAACCTGAGCCAAAGGCAGATACTCAACCACTGAGCCACCCAGGTGCCCCAATGCCTGCATCTTTCTTCTACGTGCATTTAACTGGGAACTGAGAATGTTTGAATATAAGAAGTATTGGTGTATAGGATAAACCTGGCTTATGGGGGAAAAATAGTCCATAATCTCAGTGGAAACAGAAAAAAAGTAATTTCTTGTGGAAGAGCAAGGAAGGCTCTGAAGATTTTTGAGCTGGATCCTGAAAGATGAGTTGGATTTTGCCCACTTAGATCAAGAGTAGGAAATGCTGGTCAGAGGGATAAGTGTAAGCAGAGGTTCAAAGGCAGAAAGTTGTATGTCATGTTGTGGGAAGAGCCCATTGTTCTACTTGACTGGTTTGGTGGTTAAAATTTTTTTTTTAACTTTGATTTAGTAAAATAGCCTGAATTAGGATGGTAACAGTAAGTATGAAGAGGAAGAAATATGCGAGATAAATAGAAGTAGAGTAATAGTAATAATGGTAAGCACTCAGTGATGGCTAGCTATCATTCTATCAGGCATAATGTTAAAATTATCTGTATGGGTTATTTGAGTCCTGTGACAACCTAATAAAAAAGGAGCTATTATGATTAGCTCCACTTTGCAGGTGGGAGGATTGAGGGTTGGAGGAGATGTTAAGTAGCTTGCTGATGGGCAAGAGGAAAGGCAGGATGAAGCCCACAGTTCAGTGTGAATTAAGAATGGGAGAATTTAATCATAGGAGAATTAGAGGACCTGGAAAATGATTGCATTCTTTTGGCCTCAATTCGTTAGCATGTCTTCTGACACCTGGCACATCTCCTTACACGTTACAAGGACCTTACCTGTGTTACCTGAGTGAATCGATGAGTAACAATTTAAAACTTAGTATCTAGTCTTGCCTTTTAAAAACCTTTCCTCCCTGTTTACAAATGATGACCTTTGATCTGGTTGACAAAGATATATTTTTTAATTTTTATTTATTATTTATGATAGTCACACACACACACACACACACACACAGAGAGAGAGAGAGAGAGAGAGAGAGAGAGGGGCAGAGACACAGGCAGAGGGAGAAGCAGGCTCCATACACCGGGAGCCCGACGTGGGATTCGATCCCGGGTCTCCAGGATCGCGCCCTGGGCCAAAGGCAGGCGCCAAACCCCTGCGCCACCCAGGGATCCCGACAAAGATATTTTTGTATAAAAAATATTTTTGTATAGATTGTAATGAATGTTGTCTATTCTTGAGCTTTATACACTGATGTAATATATATCTGATAGTGACTGATCAAGTGAAGAGTGTTACAAAAACAACAAAAAAGTAACATAATTGTGAGACATAGAAACTTGTCTGTCTTGTTCACAACTGTATCTCTGAAGACCATCATTGTGATGCCCAAACAGTAAATTATTCACAAAGAATGCCCCACAAAGACTTGTTGAATGAATGAATGAGTTTACTTCATTGAAAATAGTCTGGAGGAGGAGCTTTGGCTGGCTGGCCTCCCCAGCTCCTCTCCTCCCTTCTGCTGCATGTGCATGTGGACTCCCCTATGATGCAGAGAAACTGCAGCATGGTGCCTTTCAGAGGTATCTCCTTAGTCTTCTCTCTGTATTGTTTGTCAGAGCTGCATTTGTCATCCTGACTTTTACTCAGTTCTGATTTAGAAGAGAGACCAAAAATGTTGGAGATGCTGCTGAAAATCAGGCTATACTGAAAACAATTGCTTTTTACTAATGTTTTTCTTCTGAATGTCAATTTTCAGTATTACTAAGGTGGCTTTTTAATTTTCAATCACTACATTTATGAGTTTGCAACCTTTTGAGGCTAGAATGACTGCATTTAAATTGAAATTTCAGTTCTTTTGTCATCTTTGTTGGCTTCAGTTTCTTTGCCATACATATTGTATTGTTTTAGGAGATTCTTTGCATTGTGGAGTAATTATTGTAAAATTAAAAGTAGGGAACACAGTGGAAGGTAAGCCTATCTATATAAAAAGCTCCATATACCATTTAATTTGATAGGAAAAAAAAATCTGTTTAACTATCTTTTAAAATCTACCACCAGAATAACTAGCTGATTATATAACATCTGTGTAACTCCAATAAGTAATATTCTTTCTGTGACTTCCTTCAAGCCCCTTGTGGCCCTTTCACAAGCCCTTTATAATTCTCAAGGTGGTCTGGTGCTCACTGTGGATATTAGTACACCTCTCTGATGGATCAGAGGGGTGGTGAATGCCTCATTAAAAAAAAAAAAAGGCCAGGGCAGCCCCAGTGGCCCAGTGGTTTAGTGCCACCTTCAGCCCGGAGTGTGATCCTGGAGACCCTGGATTGAGTCCCATGTTGGGCTCCCTGCATGGAGCCTGCTTCTCCCTCTGCCTGTGTCTCTGCTCTTTCTCTCTCTGTGCCTCTCATGAATAAATAAAATAATTTTTTTTTAAAAAAGGCCATTCCTAGAATAACTCTGAAATGGGAAAAACAAATTTGAATGTTAGATAAATAGAAGTCTCTCATTGTTATGAGAGCTGGTGAAAGTTTATAGGATTAAGGAAACATCTACCATAATTCCTTTACTTGCAAGTAATCAATGTTTATAGCTTTGATTTTTTTGAGCTCATGCTGTATGCCAAGCGTGTGATAGGCACTTTTCATATGAGTCTCAGTTCAAGACTACTTTAACTTTTCATTTAAACTAGAAAAAGTAAATGAATTAGGGAGACAAAGTTGATAGTATGACCCAATCAAAATAAGACAATAATGCCTGTAGCAATTATAATTTGTATGTATATTAATTCTATTTATTTATTTATTTTGAGAGAGAGAGTGTGTGTGAATAAGCAAGCAGTGAGGAGGGAGGGGGAGACGAGTTGAAGCAGAGGCAGAGACTCTCAATCAGACTCCTTGCTGAGTATGGAGCCCAACCTCATGACCCTGAGATCACAATCTAAGCCGAAATCAGGAGTCAAATGCTTAACCGACTGATTCATCCAGGCACCCCAATATATTAATTTTATTTGTCTAAAGTGAATGTCATTAATTCTATGTTATAGAACAGTTAAGTAACTTGGCCACAGTCACAGAGCTAGAAAGTCAAGGGAACCAGTAAACCTTGTTTCATTTGACTCAAAATCATTCTCTTTCTATTAAGCTTCTAATTAATATGCTGGTAAATACTATTGAATGGGACTGATTTCAAAAGAGGAGGAACTCAAGGATGTGAAGACAGATTTTAAATATTTGAGTTTTATAAGTATAATTAATGAAAACATATGCGGTGTTATATTTTTTATTGACTTAAACTGTTCCACCATTTTCTCTTGTTTGTTTTTTCACCATTTTCTCTTGTGAGTCTTCCTTAACTGCATGTGGGCTAGTAAATCCAGCAAACATTTGGCTGATTTAAATAAACTTCTTCAGAATTCAGGAGTTTAAAAAAATGTCCTGTTTCATTTAAATGACCAAAAATGTAAGCAAGCCTATGAGGAAATACATGTATGTCTATCATGATCCTGTAGAAATAACCTTTATGTAATAATTATAACTCATCCTCCTTCTCAGTGTGTATGGTATCAAGGATAATTTATGTGCTCATTATATCCCTGTTATATTCCTCATACTCAACTCCTTTCTTTACACCAAAAAGAAATAGTAGGAGGGAAACGTAAAATTGATCTCTTTCTTGCCCATCAGCTAATTTTGAGGCAGCTATGCAGATAATTCAGTATAATTCAATTCAGCTCTCAAACCAGCCTCGGCAGGCTGGCTGGCTTGCTGGCTGGCTGGCTGGCTTGTTTGCTTTTTTAAAAAAGATTTTATTTATTTATTCATGAGAAACACAGAAAGAGTCAGAGACATAGACAGAGGGAGAAGCAGACTCCCTGCAGGGACCCTGATGCAGGACTCGATCTCAGGACCCTGGGATCATGACCTGAGCCAAAGGCAGATAGATGCTTAACCACTGAGCCACCCAGGGGCTCCAACCTTGGCTTTCCAGTTCCCTTAGACTATAGACATATGACGTTTGATTCACATTTCTACCTGCTTCTTTCTTTAAATCTCTTTTTTTGAGATATAATTGACATTAAAAAGCTGTAGCTATTTAATGCATACAACCTAATGACTTTGGAGATAGATATATTCCCACCAAGCCATTATCACAATGAAGGAATATAGGTCTGTCTATCACCTCCAAAAGTTTTCTCCTGCTCCCTTTATTATCTTATAATTTGACTTTTTTTGTGGTAAGAGCATTTAACATACAATTTACTCTTTTAGCTAATTTAAAATCATTCTCTTTTTAAAGTTCCTTCCATCAAATAGATAAAGGTTGTTAGTTGTCAGTGTATCAGTTTAATTGATTTTAATTTAATTAATTGAAGTATAGTTGATACGATTTTAATTTTAGATAGTAATGAATTGTTACTTTATGGTTCTTTTGTTTAAATGTGAATACACATAGTACAAATTTCTTGTGATCTCTTGAGATCGATTAGTCTCCAGAGCATTAACAGATGGAGCCCTGACATTGGAGCCAGAAGAAGATCAAAATAAAGTATAGGTTTTATCTAGGCTGTCCATGATGACCGACATCTGAAAGTAGTTGAGGTTTTCTTCATCTTCCTACTTCTCCCATCCATCCCTGATCTTACTCCTTCTCCAGTCCTGACCACGGGGCCTGGCTGAGGGAGAGAGGGGTCTGCAGAGCAAACCTTCAGAGATGCCCAGGGTCTGTGCCTGCCTCACAGCCCACGGAGCATCAGAGACAAAGCGCCAGAGAGAAGCTTCTCTATAGGTGATTGTGCTAACCATGTGGAAGCTGGAAGACAACTGTAGATTATGTCCTGCCTGAGGGCCTGCAGGTCTGAGAGAAAAGGGGTAGGGCCACATGATCAGAAACCCTTAAATGTAGCCTACATCATGGAGATGAAGATAGGGTAGGGCAACTGAAGAGAGTGGAGAGAGGGAGCATCTCTTGGGAATGGAGTAGAAGTCACTTATTACTTATGAGGAGCAAGGATACACACACATATTCCCCTTCATGGAGTTTTATTTCTTAAAGCCAGTTGGCCTAACAGTTTTGAGCAGACCAAGGCTACTTCTCAGAGGAGAGGACCAGCAGAATATCAGTTCAAGTCTGCTCTCACATTGGAAAACTACTCCCTTGGTACAAATTCCCATTATTTTACACATCATTCTAGTGAACAGCTGAGTTTTGACTGCTAAAAGGCACTGAATTGCATTAAATAATATAGTTCAATTACCAAGGCCTTGCTAAAAATTCACCCCCTAATCATCTGCTCATCTTCACATAACTATGGTCTCATTGGTTAAGATGACTTACTACTTACTATTGATTATATGATAGCCGCAACAACAGCATAACTGTATCCCAAATAATGCCATGAAAATTGCCTTCTCATTATTAAATTCCCAGGGGGAAGTTAAGATTTCTTTTTCTGTTAAAATGAAGTCAAATTCTGCCTTCTTATTTATAATTCTCAGTCAGAGGGCTCTTAGTTGATAGATTAGAGTTGAATTTTCTTTTCAGCCCCAGCCTTGGCTATCTTTCCAAGGCTTCCTCCAGCCTTGGGTATCTTGGAATAGTTGATAAATTGTTGGGTTAATTAATGTCTTTTTTGCCACCTTTTTTCTTGCAGTCATGTTATGTTATGTGGGTAGGTATATAGCATTTTTTAAAAGAAAAATTCAGTTGAAAACCTCCTTACTTTCATTAGTAAGATTAGTGCAAGTACATTTATGTATGTTGTGTTTTTGGTATTTTTGTACATATTTTTACTTTTGTGCTTTCCTATTTTTTCTTTCTTCTTGCTTTTCTTTTTTATTAGTTGAGGTGTCTTTCCTCTGTTCAGTTTTTTTCCCCTCTATAGTTTTCTGTCGAAGCCATAACAAATTACAGTTGCTTAAACAATAGAAACTTATTATCTTATAGTTCTGTAGATCAGAGGTTTAACACAGGTCTCATTAGGCTAAGATCTAGGTGTTGGGAAGGTTGCATTCCTTTGTAGGGGCTCTATGGTAGACTCTGGAGGTCAGCCACATTCCCTGGCTGTGGTCTCTTTCCTCTTAAAGCTAACCATGGTAGGCTAAGACCTCACACTGACATCTCTCTGGTTCTCTGTAGCTAGGAAAGAGTCTCTGATTTTAAGGACTTATGTGAGTAGACTGGGCCCATAGGAATGATCCAGAGTAATTTCCATATCTCAAGGCCTATAATTTTAATAAAATCTGCAAAGTCTCTTTGCCATGTGAGGTAATATGTTCATAGGTTCTACAGATTAGGACATGGACATTTTTGGATGGCTGTTGTTCTACCTACTGTATTCTCTATTGGTTTTGAGTTTACATTATTCTATACTATTTCTTTAGTGGTTAGCTGTGAAGCTTTTTCATACGTATTTAACTTACATTTCACAGGATTTTGTAATATCTTGACCGTTTTGTAGTCTTAAAAAAGAGTTTTAAAACACTTTAGCTCTAATCTTCCTTCTTCCAATTTATATAGTTTCATTGTTTTTTTGGGCATTTGGTTTTTGCCTGCATAGTAGTCTTTTTTTTTTGGTACCAGTGATGTATGCTTGGGTTTACCTACACATTTGTTACCAATTCTTGAATATCAAACTGTCTTTTTGAAATCATTTTTCTTCTGGAATTTATCCTTCATTTCTTGGTAGTAAACCATCCCTTTTTTTTAAAGTATGTTTTTCAGGATCCCTGGGTGGCGCAGCGGTTTGGCGCCTGCCTTTGGCCCAGGGCGCGATCCTGGAGACCCGGGATCGAGTCCCACATCGGGCTCCCGGTGCATGGAGCCTGCTTCTCCCTCTGCCTATGTCTCTGCCTCTCTCTCTCTCTCTCTCTCTCTCTCTCTCTCTGTGACTTTAATAAATAAATAAAAAATAAAAATTAAAAAAAAATAAAGTATGTTTTTCTATTTCACCTTCTTTCTTTTTTTAAAAAAATATTTATTTGAGAGATAGCAGACAACACAAGTGGGGAGGAGGAAAGAGGGGCAGAAGGAGAGGGAGAGCAGACTCCCCACTGAGCAGGGAGCCCCCTGCGGAACCCTGAGATCATCACCTGAGCTGAAGGAAGATGCTTCACTGACTGAGCTAACCCAGGTGCCCCTTTCATCCATCTATCTTTCTTTCTTTCTTTCTTTCTTTCTTTCTTTCTTTCTTTCTTTCTTTCTTTCTTTCTTTCTTTCTTTCTTTCTTTCTTCTTTCTTCTTTCTTCTTTCTCTTCCTTCCTTCCTTCCTTCTTCCTTCCTTCCTTCCTTCCTTCCTTCCTTCCTTCCTTCCTTCCTTCCTTCCTTCCTTCCTTCCTTCCTTCCTTCTTCCTCCTCCCCTTCTCCTTCTTCTTCTCCTCCTTCCCCTTCTCCTTCTCCTTCTCTTTCTCCTTCTCTAGGAGAGAAGGCAGAAGGAGAGAGAGAGGCAGAGACATAGGCAGACGGAGAAGCAGGCTCTCTGCAGGGAGCCCAATGCAGGACTTGATCCTAAGACCCCAGGATCATGACCCGAACCAAAGGCAGATGCTCAACCGCTGAGCCACCCAGGCACTCCACCTTCTTTCCTTAATGATACTTTTGCTTTGTATACAATTTGAAGTTGATAGTTGCTTTCACGTTTTCTTTGTTCCTCTTTTCTGCTGTTACTGGTTTGAGTATTATATGTTCTATTAATTTTCAGTATTTTAAATATATGCAAATAAGAGTATAAACTTCCCTCTAAATACTGCTTAAAACCATTCTACTTTTTTAATGTGAAATTTGAAAATTTTGCTTTGAAATATTTCCTAATTTTCATGAGTTGTCTTTGATTCAGTAGTTATTTAGAAATATGTTTATTAATTTCTAAACATATGAAGATTTTTTTATTCCCTTTTTGTATTGAACTTTAGCTGAATTGTGTCTAGAAAATACACCATGCATGATTTTTGTGTCTTTCAAATTGGTTGAAATTTGCTTCTAGCCTAGTACATAGTTAACTTAGTGTGTTTGGAAGGAATGTTTAATCCATAGTTGTTTTTTGTCATTTTATATGTGTCCATTAGGTCAAGTTTGTGAATTATGTTGTTCAGATCTTTCACATATTTGCTAATATGTCAGCTTATTCTATCAATTACCAAGTTTTGATTAAAATGTCCTGCTACATTTGTCATTTGTCTGTTTCTCCTTGTAGTTATGTTAATTTTTATGTTATAATTTTTATGTTATAATTTTGAGGGTATGTTACTAGGTGATTTAAAATTGTTATTATCTTCTTGGTAGGTTGAATCAGTTATTATTCTTATAAGAATCATATCATTCTTATCTCTAGCAATGCATTTTGCCTTAAAGTCTGCTTTGTCTGATAGCAATATAGCTACACTGGCTTTATTTTAGTTAATGTTTACATGGTGTGCCTTTTTCCATTCTTTTTACCTTCAAACTTTCAGTGTCCTATTCTAAATGTGCCTTTTCTAAATAACATATTTATTTTTTTAATTCAGTGTGATATAATTATTGAATGATTAAAAAAAAGAAATCCAGTTTTATAATCTTTGTCTTTTTATTATAGAGCACTTACACTAATGCACATACAATATAGTTGGGTTTAACTCTGCCCTCTGATTTTGTGCTTTTTCTCCTGTGTGTTTTGTTCTTATTATTTTTGGTCCTTTTCTGACTTATTTTGGATTAATTGAAGATGTTTCAATCAATTTTATATTTGTTTGAAAGGTGTATATTCTTTTTTTTTTATATTTTTAGTTCTTACCCTAGAAACTACAGCTGTGTATTTAACTTATCAAAGCCTAGAGTTTACCAATATTAGTATCTTCCTTCTTGAAAGTATATGAATCCCAGAACAGTTTAGCTCAATTTTCTGCCTTGTTGAATTACATGCCAATTTTGTGGTATATTTTTTCTGTTTTTTTTTTTGAACCTAATGACTCATTATTATTGTTCTATATAATCAATTAACAATTAGACTTCACTACTCTTGGGCTTTTAGTATTATTATTTTTTATCTCAGACATTCTGTTTGGTATTATTTTACTTTTGCTTAAATTAGAATTTCCCGTAGAGTGTGTCCACTGATAGAGAACTCTTTCAGCTGAAAATGTCCTTATTTTGCTTACATTCTTGAAACTACTTTGTTATCTATGTCTTGTTATTTTGTTCACTGTGCTTCATTCTGAATTTATTTAAAATTTTTTCATCAGTTTCATCTAGTCTTCTGTCAAACCATTTGGTTCTTATTTTCATTTTTGTATTTTTATCACTAGCTATTGTAATAGATTCTTTTTCAAATCTAAGTATCCATTGTTGATAGCTTCAACTTTCTGTTGCCTGATGATGTTTGCAGCTTGCCTTCCATTCCTCCCTTTAACCATAGTTTGCATGGTCATTTTACAGTCTACATCTGACAATTCCAATAGCTGAACTATTTGTGGTTCTCTCTGTTCTGTGTCTTCTGGTTCTCCCTTATGTTGGTCCTTTTCACTGTGTGTGTTATGTGTGTGTGGTTATCTTTGTGTGATGATTGTCGTCGCATGTCTGGATGTATGTGGATGTATATATGTGTGTGATATCTGTGCGTTGTATGTTTATATATGAATTATTTGAGGTATAGGATGAAGTCCCCTTCTAGGGTGGAATTGTGTTTACTTCTGAGTTTTGTCTGGAGGCATTAGCAATCTGGATGATAGTTACCCAAGGGCAAAATTGGAAGTTCCCAGACTACGTAAGTGATGTGACCTTATGCTGCCAGACTATGCAAGGCGTGGTTCTTTCTGATTCACCCTGAGGGTGTAGCTTTTGGTCCCAAGTTATTATGGGGAGAATCCTCTGTTGGGTTTTGTTCCCCTTTCCCCCATGTGGTACAGATTAAAGTGGTACAGATTAAAGTTCAGATTAGCCAGACAAAGGCAACGCTGGCAAGGTTAAGATGCAACTATCATTCTCATTTTTCTGAGTCTCCATTTTTCCTTCACTTTTGTACTCATAATTGTTTAGTGTCTAGTCAATTTATTTTTGCTTTAAAAAGTGTTTTAAAAATATCTTATCCACTGTTTGTAGTTTTCAGTGGAAGAACTACTCTGAATAACTTTGCCATTGTTACCAATCCAAAGCTCTGGCTCAGAGCGGTTTCCTCTGAACTACAGGTGCCTTATCTGAGACTATTTTCCTTTATCCATGGGGCAAACACATGCTTTACACTTGCAAAGAAAACATAAAAGAAACCACAAATTTGGCTTTGGTTTGATGTTGTAGAATGGGTTTTCATATGCTTAAGGCTGATATGCATAACTTTTGAAATATTTACATAAATTAATATAAAGTTTACAAATCTATTCCTTTAGGTGGATAGCATTCAAAAAGACTATAGCACTGGGCTGTCTAGGATGTTTGTTATACAGCATCTTTATCCTGGACATATTTGCTGCAATTTTTGCCCAGAGACTGTTGGTGTATGGAGAACATATTTTTTTGCATGGCTCTGTGAAAACTGTTATTTTTCATAATTCTGTGTTCTATCTGAGTTTGGCAAAGACTGGCCAGACTGTTTTCTCAACTCTCCATTGCTAAGAAGCTCTAATGTAAAATAACATTTTTATATTTTTTCTTTTCTTTTGAGAGCATCTCCTGCTGAATCCTACAATACATGCTCTATGCCTGGTGAGAGGATCACTCAGAGGCAGATCCTCACAGCAGGGGCCCCAGTGAATCACACCTCCTGGTATCCATGTCCTTATCTAGTCCTTTCTCATTTTGACTCTGGAGTTGACCATGTGACTTGCATTGGCCAAAGGGACACCAGCAAATATGTCTCAAGAGGATGCTTGATAAATGGTTGCACATTGGATTTTATGTGGCTATATATGAAGAAACCTGTTGTGGCCTCCTAAGAATGAAAGCCCATGAGGAAAAAGAAGCCTTGCTGTCCCACCTGACCTGCTAGCCACATACAGCTGTGTGAATGATCCCTAGTGAAACCACTGCCCAGTCACCTACAGAATCTTGAGAAATTGTTGTTTTGACCCACTACATTTTAGGGTGGTTTTGTTCCTGGATAGAGAACAGGTTCCCAAATCAAGTTTGGCCACTCACCACTCAAAAATCAATGCTTCAGAGGCAAGGGACGGTGGGAAAGAAAAGGTTGCTTTATTTAGGAAGCTGACAACCTGAAAAGATGGTGGACTAATTCTCAAAGCCCATCTTCTCTGTCCCAGTGAAGCCACGGGGTCTTTAAGGGGAAGGCACAGGAAATGGTAGATGTGACATGGAGAACCTGCAGGTTGTCCAAGTGGTTAGCTGTGTCAACATGAACAGACTTGCTGGCATCAGTGGCAGCTGTTTTCAAATGTGGTAAGGGCTTATCTTCTGGGAAAGTCTGGTCCTTCACTTTTCAAGGCCAGCGATCTGCAAATCTCTGGGAAAGTAGGTTAGACCTGCTACAGCCAAGGGACTTAGGTCAGCAAACAAGGAGTGCAGAAACTTGGCCCACGTTAACCCTGTTGGCAGGTTGGTGTGCTGTTGTAATTTGTTATACAGCAATAGAGAACAGTGGCGCTATGAATGTATTTCTGTGGTCCTATTGTTTCTTTGTGTGCTGTCTTTACTTTTAAATGACACACATGATTCTTCATGCCTGTCTTATTTTGTGTATAGAATAAATTTTAATTATTATCTATTGAACAATTAAGCAGTGAGGACATGATAGGCAAATTTATTTAGAGTAATCAGCCCTTTGCCTCCTGTCAGCATTTCAAGAGAAAATGAAATTGTATTTTAAATTGTTTCGTCAGTTTTGTGTTTTCCACGATGGTTCTTGTTCATAGAAATTGATGACTGCTGCTGTGTTTTATATTTTCTTTAAGAGCTGTGGTTCACAGAGTTTCTTCCAGAGTTTAGCATAAACAATTTATGGATTAATTTGGTTTATAATATGAGTATAATGTGTTATAATGAGAGTTAAAAAGTGAAGAGTTTTAATTCCGTCTTCAATTAAGCTATACAATATAAAGTACTGTCAGTTACTCATTTCCTTTAAAATAAAGGAAAGGATTGTCTGGCATAGCTTGTAATAAACAAACTGAGATGAACAATTTTTGTTATTTAAAAGTTTTAAAAGCCAGTCAGGAGTCACATCCAGTGGTAAGTAAAGGTATTTGAATTATATTTTTGTTACATCTTCAGTCAAGCCTGTTCTCATAGGGGAAAAAAGCCAGCTATGCTTCTTAGATGGAGTCCTTGAATTAATGCTAGTGTGTCAGAACAACTGGGAATAAAGAAGGGAAAATGACAGGAGTTCTTTATCATAATTTTACATGTTCTATAAACTGAATTTCTCCAACTGATCTGATTTTTATCTTGCATTTGCAAATATTACCCTTGAGGGTTTTGTGATTATGCTCCCTTTTGATAATACTCAGTGTGACATTATTCATGGTGTGGAAAGAGTGCAGACCTGGATGTCTTGTGAGGGGAGTGTTCTATCCTGAAGGTGTGACTGACGCGCTGTGTGACTTTTGGCATGTTAGCTCTTTGGGCCTAGTTACTACATCAGTAGAATGAGGGCATTCAGGTGATCTCCATCACCAAAAATCTACTAATTCTGGGGCTTCATGGTGGGGATAGTGCTTTGCTCCTGTGTATCCTCTTGGAGGAAAGTGTGAGTTTAAAAGTTAGCATGATACTCGCCATCTGTATATGTTGCCAGGTAAGAAGACATTTGGTTCTATGTGCATCCCTTGTGCTATGCTTGAGTGTTTAAAGAAGAATTTATAATTATTTCCAAATCAGTGATGCACTGCATAGCATACATTTGTTAAAGTCAAAGAGACCAAAAATCAAATTCATAATATATTAAATGCAACTTTTTAAAGATTTGTCCTCTTTTATAAAATGTGTTCTAAGAAATAGAAATTTTAAAGACTGCTGTTTTTTAATATGGGGACCAAGAGCAGGGTGCCTTCAAAATGTGCCACTTTGATGGAACTGGAGGGTATTATGCTGAGTGAAGTAATAAGTCCGTCGGAGAAGGACAAACATTATATGGTCTCATTCATTTGGGGAATGTAAAAAATAGTGAAAGGGAATAAAGGGGAATGAGAGAAAATGAGTGGGAAATATCAGGGCGACAGGACATGAGAGATTTCTAACTCTGGGAAACGACAAGGGGTAGTGGAAGGGGAGATGGGAGTGGGGATGAAATGACTGGGTGATGGGCACTGAGGGGGGCACTTGATGGGATGAGCACTGGTGTTATGCTATATGTTGGCAAATCGAACTCCAATAAAAACATATACAAAAAATGTGCCACTTTGATGTATTGATTATTTAAAATAAGAGTTACTAAAGAAACCACCAGCGGGAGGACACTCAGAGTCTCTTCTGTCCCCCTGAACATAGGAAATAAATCTCCCATGTAAAAGGTACTCTCTCTGTAGTAAGAAGTAAAAAGACATCATAAGAGAGAGGAACCTTGAAGCCTACCTAGCTTTAGAAGCAAACCTTGTTACTTTCTAATCTGCTACTTCTGTCCAAATTCTGTTTAGAATTCTTTACTAATTAAAGCTCCTAAACATCTGTTTTTTAGAAAAATATTTTATTTTTAAGAAATGTCTATACCTAATGTGGGGCTTACCTCACAGTTTTGAGACATCTGTTTTTTTAATCCTGTCAATCCCTCACAAATTTATTGTCTCCCTGTCTAAGAAGTATAAAAACTGCCAGTTTTGGTCATTTATTTGGGTCTCAATTTCATTTTTGGGACTCCATGCACACGTAATAAAACTTTGGATTGAGGGGAGGGGCAAGATGGCGGAAGAGCAGGGTCCCCAAATCACCTGTCCGCACCAAATTACCTAGATAACCTTCAAACCATCCTGAAAATTTACGAATTCGGCCTGAGATGTAAAGAGAGACCAGCTGGAACGCTACAGTGAGAGGAGTTCACGCTTCTATCAAGGTAGGAAGACGGGGAAAAAGAAATAAAGGAACAAAAGGCCTCCGAGGGGGAGGGGCCCCGCGAGGAGCCGGGCTGAGGCCGGGGCGAGTGTCCCCAGGACAGGAGAGCCCCGTCCCGGAGGAGCAGGAGCTGCACCAACCTTCCCGGGCGGGCGGAAAGGGGCTCGCAGGGAGTTGGAGCAGGACCCAGGAGAGCGGGGATGCCCTCAGGCTCCCGGGGACACTAACAGACACCTGCGAGCGCAGGAGAGTGCTCCGAGCTCCCTAAGGGCTGCAGCGCGCGCGGAGGGACCGGAGGGACCGACCGGAGCAGCTCGGAGGGGCTCGGGAGCGGCTCCAGGGAGGGGGCTGCGGGGCGGGAGCGCGAATCCAACAGCGCAGGCCCCGGAGCACAGGGCGCCGGGACACAGCCCAGGATCCGGCCTCCCCCGGGACAGGCAGAGGCCGGGAGGGCCCGAGACAGCGAGGACGCTCCTGCCCCGAGCTGAGCAGATCAGCGGCCCCGCCCCGGAGCCTCCAGGCCCTGCGGACGGAGAGCCGAGAGCCCCGAGCCCCATAGTTCCTGCGGAGGCTGAATCCAGGCTTCCAGAGTTGCCATAGCAACTGCTGCTGTTCCTCCTGGGGCCTGGCAGGGTAAACAACCCCCCGCAGAGCCCTGCAGCAGGCAGGGGCAGAGCAGCTCCCCCAAGTGCTAACACCTGAAAATCAACGCAACAGGCCCCTCCCCCAGAAGACCAGCTAGAGGGACCAGTGATACTCCCCCGTGTTCCAATACAACTTGTTTCTGGCCACTCTGCACTGAGCAAAATGACTAGAAGGAAAACCTCACCTCAAAAGAAAGAATCAGAAACAGCCCTCTCTCCCACAGAGTTACAAAATCTGGATTACACTTCAATGTCAGAAAGCCAATTCAGAAGCACTATTCTACAGCTACTGGTGGCTCTAGAAAAAAGCATTAAGGCCTCACGAGACTTCATGACTGCAGAATTTAGATCCAATCAGGCAGAAATTAAAAATCAATTGAATGAGATGCAATCCAAACTAGAAGTCCTAACAACGAGGGTTAACGAGGTGGAAGAACGAGTGAGTGACATAGAAGACAAGTTAATGGCAAAGAGGGAAACTGAGGAAAAAAGAGATAAACAATTGAAGGACCATGAAGACAGATTAAGGCAAATAAACGACAGCCTGAGGAAGAAAAACCTACGTTTAATTGGGGTTCCCGAGGGCGCCGAAAGGGACAGAGGGCCAGAATATGTATTTGAACAAATCCTAGCTGAAAACTTTCCCAATCTGGGAAGGGAAACAGGCATTCAGATCCAGGAAATAGAGAGATCCCCCCCTAAAATCAATAAAAACCGTTCAACACCTCGACATCTAATAGTGAAGCTTGCAAATTCCAAAGATAAAGAGAAGATCCTTAAAGCAGCAAGAGACAAGAAGTCCCTGACTTTCATGGGGAGGAATATTAGGGTAACAGCAGACCTCTCCACAGAGACCTGGCAGGCCAGAAAGGGCTGGCAGGATATATTCAGGGTCCTAAATGAGAAGAACATGCAACCAAGAATACTTTATCCAGCAAGGCTCTCATTCAAAATGGAAGGAGAGATAAAGAGCTTCCAAGACAGGCAGGAACTGAAAGAATATGTGACCTCCAAACCAGCTCTGCAAGAAATTTTAAGGGGGACTCTTAAAACTCCCCTTTAAGAAGAAGTTCAAGTAACTCTGAACGTGAATGGGCTTAATGACCCCATCAAAAGGCGCAGAGTTTCAGACTGGATAAAAAAACAGGACCCATCTATTTGCTGTCTACAAGAGACTCATTTTAGACAGAAGGACACCTACAACCTGAAAATAAAAGGTTGGAGAACCATTTACCATTCAAATGGTTCTCAAAATATACCCTAAAAACTACAGAACACTTCTGAAAGAAATTGAGGAAGACACAAAGAGATGGAAAAATATTCCATGCTCATGGATTGGCAGAATTAATATTGTGAAAATGTCAATGTTACCCAGGGCAATTTACACGTATAATGCAATCCCTATCAAAATACCATGGACTTTCTTCAGAGACTTAGAACAAATTATTTTAAGATTTGTGTGGAATCAGAAAAGACCCCAAACAGCCAGGGGAATTTTAAAAAAAGAAAACCATATCTGGGGGCATCGCAATGCCAGATTTCAGGTTGTACTACAAAGCTGTGTTCATCAAGGCAGTGTCGTACTGGCACAAAAACAGACATATAGATCAATGGAACAGAACAGAGAACCCAGAAGTGGACCCTGAACTTTATGCTCAACTAATATGCGATAAAGGAGGAAAGACGATCCACTAGAAGAAAGACAGTCTCTTCAATAAATGGTGCTGGGAAAATTGGACATCCACATGCAGAAGAATGAAACTGGACCACTCTCTTGCACCATACACAAAGATAAACTCAAAATAGATGAAAGATCTAAATGTGAGACAAGATTCCATCAAAATCCCAGAGGAGAACTCAGGCAACACCCTTTTTGAACTTGGCCACAGTAACCGGAGAAGGACAAACGGTGTATGTTCTCATTCATTTGGGGAATATGAATAATAGCGAAAGGGAATATAAGGGAAGGGAGAAGAAATGTGTGAGAAGTATCAGAAGGGGAGACAGAACATAGAGACTTCTAACTCTGGGAAATGAACTAGGGGTGGTGGAGGGGGAGGAGGGTGGGGGGTGGGGGTGAATGGGTGACGGGCACTGGGGGGTACACTTGACGGGATGAGCACTGGGTGTTATTCTGTATGTTGGTAAATTGAACACCAATAAAAATTAATTTATAAAAAAAAAAAAAAAAAAAAAAAAAAAAAAAACTTTGGATTTTTCTCCTGTTAATCTGTCTCCTGTATGTTTAATTCTTAGTGCAGCTGGAACCACTTAAGAAGTAAAAGAAGTATTTTTCCTTCCCTACATTAATTTGGGTGTATTAAACATGACAATTTTAACTTTTTTTTCACTTTCAGCTTTTATTTTTAGATTGGGTATATAATTTTTATTTTCCTGGGAAAAATAGTAAGCTTGCTTTGTATAAATATTTCAGAGACCTTTAATATACTTATTTTTATGATTCATTTTGATGTTTGATGATCTAGGATGATTGTTAAGGGAATTGCTATTGCTTGGGAATTATAAGTAAAAACTAAACTATTTTATTTTCAAACTTATTCTTTATATTCTTACAGAACATTAGCTCTGATTAAACCAGATGCAGTATCAAAAGCTGGAGAAATAATTGAAATGATAAACAAAGCCGGATTTACTATAACCAAACTCAAAATGATGATGCTTTCAAGGTAATTTGTTGATCATTTTCAGTTACATAAAGTCTAGTCCTTCTTCTTTCTTAAATCATCTTTTATGTTTCATGTCATTGTTTATAATAAAAACGTCTCACTGAGTGGCAAAGAATAGAATAGTAATCTTATTAGAATGAGAAAACAATATGATACCAGGTTATTAGATTAATCAATAATGATTGAAGTCTAAGCAAATAGGAATTGTGAGATTGTACCTGCCCCATTATTTATTTATATAAACTCACTATGTGCTGGGGTTTTTCAAAAACACTTTACATATGTTAAACTCACAGAACCTTCATAGCAACTTTATGATATAGATGGTTAAAATCTCCATTTCACAGATGAAGAAAATTAGGTGCAGAGAAAATTGTCCAGAGTCATACACCTAGTAAGTAGTGCAGTTACATGCAGTCTGGCTCTAGATTCTGCGCTTTGAAACATAAGCCTCCTGGCTTTCTAGAATATATGTAAACTGAAAGACCTTACGTGGGGGAAAATTCAAATTAAATATATGTCATTATTGTGGTAAAAGTGAAGGTATTTTGTTAAGGTTCCTAGAGATTAGACTTATAAAAGCTGTATTGACTATCTACTGCTATCCATTCACCGTTCCTTTTCTCCCAGAGCCAAAAATGCAACTGCCCCATATGACACAGACTATGTTAGCTATTATTGTTAGTAGCAGTAATACTAGTGATACTATTATTTAGTGGAACTGAGGTCTTGACCCTTTGTAAGTAGTTAATTGTCTTATTTCTGTGTATATCAAGAATGCTTGCTCTCATAGCAGGCAATGGGGCTGAATTCTGGAGAAATGACTTTGAATAGTTTTAGTGAGATTAAAAATTGTTGATGTCTCTACGCTGCTACTGCTTGATAAATTTGGCATCAAACTCCCCATGATAAAGATGCCCAAGAAAACTTAACTGCTTCCTTAATTTTTTATAGTACCTCATACATCTTTATTAATATTACTATCAAGTCTTAGATTTTGCCCAACTTCAAAGCTAGTAAGTTAGTCTTTTACTCTCATGTATGCTAGGCAGAAGATGTGGGACATCTGGGTCAGAGATAAAAGACTTTATTATGGTACAGCAGGCAGCATGAGCATCATGCTTATGATGGTTCTTCTTGCCTCCATGTCCTGTGGGAATACTATGATATGGATCCACATATATGTTGTATACATAGTTTGCATCAAAGCTGAGGAGCTTTGAACTTGGGTTATCCACTGTTTCATTAGCAACCATACACAAGACTGCTCTCTGTACTGAAGAGAAACGTGACCTCATCCCTCAAAAGTTGCTCACTGTAAACAAAACTCTGAGAACAGGCTAGGATAAAGGGCAGTTGGGGCTTTGTGTTCTTGATACCCAGTAAGACATGCTAGGAGTCTGGACACCTGTGGAGGAGTGTCTCCCAGGGCTTAAATCTTTGCTAAACTCATTTTCTCAAATGTCAGTTCCTCCCTCATGACAGTATCTGAAAAGCACCAGCAGAGTTCCATCTGAATTTGTACTTCCTAGTTCTTGGATTAGTGCCTGATTCAAGGTAGGCACCAAGTAAATATTTCATGAAGGCATTAAGAGATAAATCTTTGTGGGAGAATAGTTTCTTTATAAAAACACAAGATGTAACAAAACAATAACAAAAAACTCCCTTTGGTGGTGATGCACATGTTAATATTTCTCTCCGCCTCGACTTTTTAAGGGAGAAATTGCATAAGGATGATAGGAAAATTAAGAACTCTCATCTAGATTTCAATTTTGTATGTTGAATAGAGGTAACTATAGGATCAGTGACATGTTAGAGGAAAACAATGAAATGCTTTTTTTTAAAAAAAAAAAGATTTTATTTATTTATTCATGAGAGACACACAGAGAGAGGCAGAGACATAGGCAGAGAGAAGCAGGCTTCCTGCTGGGAGCCCCATGTGGGACTTGATTCCAGGACTCCAGTATGACACCCTTTGCTGAAGGCAGATGCTCAACCACTGAGCCACCCAGGTGTCCCACAATGAAACATTTTCAATAATTAAAATTTTTCTTTTCATCAACATTAAAGATTATGATTTTTTTCTCTTTAAACTAGCTCAGCTTTTATGTAACAGGAAGGGCATAAACAGAGGTTTGCAGCCAGAGATTTGGGTTCAAACCCCGTCATCCAAGTTGTGTAATCAGGCTGAATTTCATTATTTTCATATGTAAAATGTAGGAGATCATACCTATTTCAATATATTATAGTGAGAAATAAAATAATTTAATGTTGGCATAATAGGCCTAGAAACCTGAGTTTTCTTCCCCTCTCGTTTCTTGGGATGAATTTTATTTATCATATTTGCATAGTATACTTTCATAATTTCTTCATAGCCAAAGAAAATATTTAAGTATATTTGGTTTGAATAAGAGAATGCCCTGATAGAGTTTGTTATGTGGATTCATTTTGTAGTAGGCCTGTAAGATCTTGAAATATTACATACTAAATTATTACGCATGAAAGATAATCCTTTGCTAGAGGACACTTGAACTTCTCTGTTTTAAAAAGTAGATACATTTGTCACATACTGTGAGCTCAGCTTAAAGTCTATAAAACTGTCCCAAGTTTGAGAGATACCTGATTTGATTAAAAAGTTGTTTAGACTTTTCAGCTAATCAATTTAAAGGCCATTATCCTTTCAGTGTCTCTGTAGATATTCTTTGTGGGAGTATAGATGCAAAAGATAAATCCCTATTGCCCTTATTAAATTCTGAATTCCTCCATGTTACCCTCCCTTTTCTGGTGATATCAGTTAAAACATTTGTTTTTTAATACATTAATAACCAATAAGAATACATTGATATGCTTAACTTGTCAAGCAGATCTTAAACACACAAGATCTAAGAGAGAAAACTATAACTATTAAATTCTAGTCTACCCTTTCAAGTTAAAAACCTGAAGAAGAAAGTGACTAATTTTGAATTTGAAGATAGCTTTGCATTTTTTAAATGTAACTTATTTGATATCTAAAGAACAAATAACTCTTATTGGTCAAATGTTAAACTTTGTTTCAAGAATGTTAAAGATGCTGGTGCAAAGGAAGATTGTAGATATGAACGTGAGCAGAAAATGAAATCGTGCCTCTTACATTCATTGTAATTTTACATCTTAATAGATATTCAAATAGCAAAAAATTTGAAAGGTGGGAGGATTTGAGTAGAATATTTGGTGAAAAGTCATTAATCAGTTTACATACGGATCAAATAAATACAGGATTTCATCTTTATTTTATTAATGCAAGCAAAAATATTTTAGTAAAATAATTTTTAAAATATAATTCTTACCTGTTGTCATTTTGATTATTTTTCAGGAAAGAAGCAACAGATTTTCATATAGATCATCAGTCAAGGCCCTTTTTAAAGTAGGTGCTGACTTTGGGGCAAATGGGTTTTCAATGGAGGATATCCCAAAAAACTAAAGAATCGTAGTTTTACAATTCAGAAATTTTTGACATGGAAATCATCTGTCAAAAGGACCGTAGCAACATCTTGCAGCTGTAGAGAACTGTTTTCTAAGAATTGTTTTTTTCTGTCCTTTTATTAGATTAGGATTTTTATTTCATAATTAAATATCTTAAACTATAATCAGAAGCAAATAGGATAATTTATTTAAATTATAAATGTCATAGCTTTCTTTTTAGATTTCAGTAGATTAAAATAGTGATAATTATATTTTATGTTGAGTATTTTTTAATGGTTTTTAAGATTTTTGAGTAATTTCTATACCCAACATGGGGCTCATTGCTCTTATGACTGAGCCAGCCACGTGCCCCTGGGTTGAGTGCTTTTGTTGTGCTCTTGGCATTCTCGTGTACATCAAACGATGTTAACGGAACCCTTATTTTTTCACTAATACTTTTGTTCCTTGAAATAGAGCAACTAATATATGTTAGAAACTGATGTTCTAAATATTTGGGATGTATTTAAATTTAAGTGAATATTGTGAAAATTATATTAATTACTATTGACAAAGAAATGCTTACATTTCTAATAAAGAAGGATACTAAGCTGCTATAATAAACATGCTATTTGGTATCCTGCATATGATAGAGTTTTTTAAAATTGTGTGTGAGAAAATTATTATGTTAGAGATTAGTTTAAATCAAGTAGTATAAAATATTCCCAAGCCTTGTTAGAATATATAATTTTCTTGGAAATTATTCTTTATTGTAGTCTTGCTTTATGTTTATATAACAGTACCTAATTTAATGTCTTATATGTAATTAGCATGCAGTAAATTTTTTTTAAGATTTTATTTATTTATTCATGAGAGAGAGGAAGAGAGAGGCAGAGACACAGGCAGAGGGAGAAGCAGGCTCCACGCAGGGAACCTGATGTGGGACTCCATCCCTGGTCTCCAGGATCACACCCTGGGCCGTAGGCGGCGCTAAACCACTGAGGCACCCAGGCTGCCCGCATGCAGTAAATTTTATTAAATGAATGAATTAACTAGTTTTCTGGTATTAATGAAAGACACAACAAAAGATGTAGCTATAGTTGTTGGAGGTAGTCTCATAAAGCAGTATTTTTTATGATGAGGCACACCATTCTCTGCATTATTACATGCCACACTCAGGTTACAGGCTTAATCTACTATGTGTTTGAGAAATCTGTATTAACAGGACATTAGGTTATAAGTTTCTTGAGGCAAGGATATCGCTGAATATTCTGATTTGTAGTAGGTAATTGTTAAGTGCTTATTGAATGGATAAACATGGATTTGTTCTCTTGATTTTGATTCCTTAAATCTATTTTTTTCCTTTTTTTTTTTTTTTTTCTGCTAAGGCCTAGCAGAATATGTATGAAGAGGTCATGTGGGCCTTTTAGAATGGAGGTTATGAATACTTCTTTGTACATCCTGTTTTTTAGAAATCCTCTTCAAAATGAATTGAAATGATTTAAAAAAAGAGGTATGGAAGGGAGTCAATGATTAATATAAAACAATCAAGAATTAATAGGTATAAAAGGGTCATACTGTGTGATTTCTCCAGGAGAATCCTGTCCTCTCTTATAGCTTGGATGAGAGAGAAGCATAGGCTTACTTTAAAAAGTATTCTGTCCCTGCCCAACACTGTGGGAGGAATGGTGTTACTTATTTCACGGTTAAATTTGTCACTGTTGCCTTGTGCATGTACAGAAGTGGCAGAGGGAAATGAACTGTTGCTTTTCATGGCTTGGGTTACTGTGACTCAATGCTGGATTTTTTTTAAAAAAAGATTTTATTTATTTATTTATTTATGAGAGATACAGAGACAGAGGCAGAGACTCAGGCAGAGGGAGAAGCAGGCTCCATGCAGGGAGCCTGATGTGGGACTTAATCCTGGGGCTCCAGGATCACTCCCTGAGCCGAAGGCAGGCGCTAAACCGCTGAGCCACCCAGAGATCCCCAATGCTGGATTTTTAATCAAGAACCTGTATGTATTCTTTAATAACTTGAGATAAGAATATCCCAGAGTAGCTTTTATAGGATATTTTTTCATAAATATCAAATATAAATATCAAAAATAAAAGGATATTTTCCCAAGACCTATTAATGTCTGTTTTTTCTTTATCACTAAGACCAACTCAGTGTTTATTGACTGAACATTTACTGACATTCTTTGAATTCTAATCTACACAAAAATAAATTCTAACTGTAAATATAAGACCACTCTCATCATTTTCACTATTATGCAATTTTATGTAACTTCAGTGGTAAACCACATGAAAATAAAAAGGAAGATCCTTCCGTACCTTTCAGAGCAATTGGAAAAGCATTAAATTCAATGAAACACTGATATCTTTTTTTTTTGTAATGGTAAATGATTTGGCAATGCTAATGATCTGTAGTGACTCAGACTACCACAAGATACTCAACTTATGAAAATTTTATTTTGCCAATGCATATCTCACTATATCCGGTAGTTCTGAGATCATAATATTAATGTATGTGTTGAAATACTCTAATTGTAATATATCCTTATTAACAGAAATACGAGGTTGACAGAAAAATGAAGCAAATCAAGCTTTTATCTATTTTGTAGTGAGCTTATCCAGTTTATTACAAGTGGTCCTACTATCGCCATGGAGATTTTAAGAGATGATGCTATATGTGAGTGGAAAAGGCTACTTGGACCTGCGAACTCTGGTATGGCACGTACAGATGCTCCTGGAAGCCTGAGAGCCCTCTTTGGAACAGATGGCATAAGAAATGCAGCTCATGGCCCTGATTCTTTCGCTTCTGCTGCCAGAGTAAGGTGTTTTAAAATATTTTAATTCTGTTTTTGTTTTGTTAGATGTTTTATGTCAGAGTAAAGAGGAAATCTGTCATGGCTGACTTCGGGTAGGTTATACAGATGATCAAGGAGTAGAGAAAACCTTTGACCCTTTGCCTAGGATTAAACTGTTTCAATAATATGCCTCTTTTGTGAACGGGTAACCTGGTCATGGTCAAGATAAGTATTCTCCAGTTAAAATACTTGTCATCTCAGTTTACATTCCAAAGTCATTTAAATTATTCAGGCTCATCAATGTTTGAATTACTGACTTAATGTGAGACCAGCTTATCGATAGTAAATATTCAGAAAGGAAACATCATTTAGTATATTTTATTTTTGACTCAGATCTAACACCATCTTCAAGTTTAACATCCTTTTCCTGTACAGAGCTAGTGTTCATGAAAAAGTCTTTATGCTTCCTACAATTATTTCTTATTTTTAAATCCATATAAATAAGGCGTAATACTGGGTTTATGCTGATGTTGATTTGATGAAGTTGCAAGTTTATTCTTAGTATCACAAGTTTCTCAGCTGATGTAAGATGGTTTTTAGTCTGGTCATGCTTTCGTTAAAATAATATTAGACAGTTTTTTAATAATTGAATTTTCCTTACAGTTCCATCAAAAGATCCTTTTAGCAATTCCTTCAAATTAGCCTTTGAATCTGATTGTTGTGGTCTAGGTCACTGTTATATTTTGTTTGAACTACTGCAAAATAGTAGTAATTCTTCTAATTCTCTTTTCCTCTTTTCCTCTTATACTCAATTTATAAAAATTTTACCTTGCTCACATAAAATTAACTAGGCCAAGAGTGATCTTTTAAAAACAAATCAGATTAAAAATTCAATTATTAAAGACTCCTCAGTGAATTTTTATTTCTTTTATAATAGAATCACAAGCTTCCAGAGCTTCACCTGATCTGATTCCCGTCTGTTTCTCCCAACTTTATCTCCAAGTAGTGTCTCCCTTATTCACTGTATCCCAGGTTCACTGACCATCTTACTATTCCTTGAAGAGTGTATTTTTGCCTGGTCATTCAGTTAACAGGAAAGGAGGCAGAATAATTGAGTGGGAGTGAGGGAAAGAGGGGCTGATGAGGTCACAGAAATAGGGGAGATAGCACATGGTTTTGTAGGCCATGGTAGTATTTTTGGCTTTTTCTCTGAGGAAAACTGGGAGGTATTGCAGGGTTTTAAGTGGAGGACTGATATATTTTACTTTGTATATAAAAGGGCCACCCTAGCTACTGCAATGAGAATAGACTGTAGAGGATTAGAGTAGCAACAGGGAACCCAGTTAAGAGGCTCTTACCATAATCCAGGGAGATGATAGCCTGCACCAGGGTGGAAGCAGTGAGAGGAGTATAGAGATACATTTTAAAATACATTTTAATGGTTGAAGGTCAAATGAGCAAGATCTCCTTCCAGATTGAATATAGAATATGAGAAAAAGAGAGAGCAAGGATTACTCCACAAAGTTCTTGGCCTGAACAACTAAAAGGCTATAATTTGCCTAACCTGAAATAAGGAAAACTATGGCTAGAGTCAGTATAGATGGAAGCTCAGGAGTTACATTTTGGACATTGCAGACTTAACATGCATGTTAGTTATCAAAGTAGAGAAATGGTAAGCAAAAAATCTGGTTATGCAAGTTTGGAGTTGGGGAGGGAAGTCTGAACTAGTGTCATGACCCCATGGGGTCACTGGCACCTGGATGGTATCAAAGTCATGAGACTGGTTGAGATTACCTGGGAGAGACTACTTATAAAGAAGAAAAGAGAACAAAAATGGAGCCTTTCTGTTTTAGTAAAAGGCTGAAGAGCAGCAAAGGAGGTAGAGAAGGAGCCATCAGTGAAGTAGAAGGAAAAAACTCAGACCTAATTATGTTCTGGAGGCCAAATGAGGAAAGTATTTTAAAGAGAGAGAATGATCAGTGGGGTCAAATGAGGCAGATCTATCAGGAAAGAGGGGAGGCCGAGAATTGACTATTGGACTTTGCACTACAGAATCATTGTGGAAGTTGGTAAAAGATGGAAGAATGGAGGCAAAGTCCTGCTGGAGTGGATTTAAAAGAAAATTGGAGACAGCAGATATAGAAGCTTTTTTGAGGAGTTTTGATGCAAGTT
This sequence comes from Nyctereutes procyonoides, assembly GCF_905146905.1. NCBI lineage: Eukaryota > Metazoa > Chordata > Mammalia > Carnivora > Canidae > Nyctereutes > Nyctereutes procyonoides. Next base: position 2,066,848 of record NW_026575044.1, read on the forward strand.
GAGAAAAGAAATAAGGTGGTAGATATGAGGAAAAGCAGGGTCTTTTTTTTTTTTTTAAGAAGAGAAGAATTACAGATGTGGAAAATTGAAGATGTAGGAAAAAGAGGGAGACTTAGTGGTACAATGTCCTTGATTAGGTGAGAAGGAATGGAAATTAGAGCACAGACTGCACATTGGTGCAGGGATAGTCATCTGGCACAACAAATGGGAAGGCAGATTATGTCTATGTAGATGCTTATTCTGATTGATTCACTTTTAATAAGACAGGAGAGAGCAAGGTCAAAAACAGCAAAAGGGAGGATAAGGGACAAAGTGTTTATTGGTTTGAAGAGAGAAAAGATGTAAAATAATGATCAAAAAGACTAGGAACCTTTAATCTGTGGAATCTGACACTGTCTCTGGATAGATAGTGCCAGAGTTGAGTTGATTTCTTAGACACCTTGCTGGTGTCTGAGAATTGCTTTGGTGTTCTGTGTGAGTAACCCCTCCCCACATTGGAATTGTGTCGGGAGCACCTAAAAGACATATTTTTTATTGGATATTAATATAGGTTGTATATATTTAATACTGTTGATGCTGAAAATAAGTGGGTTCAGAAATGTAAGGGAGGGTTTATACTTTAATAAAGATAAAGCTAGTCTTAAGTATATATGTTTGTATGTTTCTATGTTTGCACATATATAATGTGCTAAGGTTTAGAAAAATGCGTATCTGCAAATAGAGTTTACATAATGATTTTTTTCTTGTTTTTGTAGTGGAGAAGCTTCTGCAGAGTTAGCAGGGCATGATCTTCCCTGCTTCTGTTTAGGTCCTATTATTTTAGTGTGTGATTTGTTTGATCCTTTATCCTAAAGAAATGTCTTAAACATAATTTTTTCAATTTTGTACACTTAAATTTTTTAGCTCTTTCTGACATTCATCCCTGAAATATCCCATTGTTATGAACCTTTTAGGATATACCTTTTCTTAGCTCTTGTCTTGGGAGGAGTATTGTGGACATCACGTTATCTGACTAGCTATCAAAGAGAAATACTCTTGCTGGAACACACAGCATACATAAGGAAGTGAGGACAGTGCATGTTAATAAAAAATTGAAAAACATCATACAAGCATCCCCAAATAGTCTCTCCTTGATCTTAAATTCCTATTAGTTACCATTTAATCCTCTTTTCTGTCTTATCCAGACTATATTCACCATTTTCTCTTCTTCATTTGCCTTTGACTACTCTTTGAAAGCAGTCACTACAATTTGGCTTCATCCTTTAATTCCACTGAAATCATTTTGGCTAAGATAATCAATGTTCTCTTAACTACAAAATCAAAGGAAAATTGTTCATTTCTTTTGTATCTTTCCAGTCAAAATCCTAGTAGAGTTTTTCATGAAACCTAATGAAATTTTGCATAGAAGAGCCAAAAGAGCCACGGAAATTTTGAAGGAGAGTATTGGTGATAAGATGGCTAATTTATGCAATAGGAAGCCTTTTATAAAGCTTTAGTAGGAAAAGCAGTGTGATATTGGCATGGGAGTAGACAAGTATGTCATTGTAATAGTCCAAGTGCTCAAGAAATGACTGAGCATATCAAGTGGCAAGTGTGAGGAGAAACTAGAACCTATGTCATACACTGTTGATGAGAATTTCAAATGGTAGAGTCACTTTGGAGAACAAGTTGGCAGTTAACTAAAAAACTAAACATATTACCTACCCTATGATCCAACTATTCTTAAGTATTTTCCTAGGAGAAATGAAAGCAAATATCAACACAAAGACTTATACATAACAGTTTTGTTCATAGCAACCTTATTTGTGATATCCAAAAACTGGAGATAACCCAAATGTCCAAGAGAAGAGTGAATAAACAAATCATATTAACACATGTAATAGTATTTGGCAATAAAAAGGAATGAAATATCGATATGCACTACAGTGGATGAATTTCTAATCTTGCTAAGTGAAAGAAGCTGGACAAAAGAGCACATACTGTATAACTTAAGTAAAATTGTTAATTCATCATGATGGAAAACAGATCATTGGTTACAGAGCCAACTTATTAATGGTAATGAAGGTAATGTGATGGTTAAAAGTGGGGGAGGCAGGGAGAGGCAGAAGAAAGGGATTACCCAAAGGAAGGAGGGGTGACTGATATGTTTAGTATCTTGATTGTGGTGATGTTTTCACAAGAATAAACCAATCTCAAAACTTATCAAATTATATCCTTTAAATATATTCAGTTTAAAGTATGTTAATTGTACCTCAACAAAACCTAAGAAGCAGTAACAACAACTCTGCTCAACTATTACCAATTTCTTGGTTCTGTGTGAGGTATCCTTCCTTGATGCATGCTTCATACCTACTGCATACCTCTATTATTCACCATATTTTAAAAGTATTTGTGTTTATGTTTACTCTCCTAGTAGACTGAATTCCTTGAGGATATCCATCCAATTCATTATCATACCTCCAGGATCTAAGTCACTGGTATTCAGATAAGTTTTGGAATTCAAAACAACAACAAACCTTATGTTTATTGAGTGCTTTGTGGCAGGCACTGTTCCAGACACTTTAGTATCTCATTTAATTCTCACAGTCTCCTGTGCAGTTGCTATATCGTCCCAATTTGCCAGGAACTGAGACTCAATGAATTTAAGGACCTTGGCCTCATGAGGACTTGAGCTGAGGCACTTTTGGCTCCACAGCCCCGTGCTCAACCATCAGCCTCCACTGTGTATGCTGAAAGTGGCAGCCTATCTTGTTTTAAACATTACAGTCTTTTAGAATACGGAAGTAATGGAAATGCTTTCAGGGAATTTGGAAATAGAGAAAAGAAAGTTTGGCATTACTAATCCTGCCAGTGATTATAGTTTATGGCATATTCTGTCTAGCTCATTCCCTTGATCATTTATATAATTTACAAACTAAATGCCATATACATGAATTTTATTTAATTGGATTCCTTTTTTCACTGAATATAACATTTTACATGTTACCAGATTACTGTCATAAGAGTAAACTTCAGTGGGTGCAGATTGTTTTACTGTATGATTATAACATGATTTATTTAAACATCCTTTTACTTATGGACATTTTGTTAGGTTCTCAGTTGTTTTTATTTGTAAATAAGGCTGCATCATGAAGCTAAGTATAAAACTGAAACTAAGTCTTGTGGCTTTGTATTTTACTTCTTAATTTTTTAAAAAAGATTTTATTTATTTGTGTGAGAGAGAGGCGCAGAGACACAGGCAGAAGGAGAAGCAGGCTCCATGCAGGGAGCCCGATGCAGGAGTCGATCCCAGGACCCCAGGATCACGCCCTGAGCCAAAGGTAGACGCTCAATCACTGAGCCATCCAGGCATCCTTTATTTCTTAATTTTTTAGATTTTCTGAGAACAGATTTCTTACTTGATGTTGGAGTATGTAGAAAGTTCAGTATTTTCATGTTTTAGTCTGGGGCATTTATAAAAATAACATTTATTTTAAGTTACTATGGGGATGCTGGGTGGCTCAGCAGTTGAGCATCTGCCTTTGGCTCAGGGCATGGTCTGGGAGTTCAGGGATGGGGATTTGGGGATCTAGTCCCGCACTGGGCTCCTTGTGGGGAGCCTGCTTCTCCCTCTATGTCTCTGCCTTCTCTCTGTGTCTCTCATGAATAAATAAATAGTCTTAAAAAATTACTATGTAAAAGTTTTGGAGAAACTTTTAACTGGCAACCATTTAGTGATACTTTATTATGGTAATTAAAGATAGGAATGTAGAGTAGCCAGATGTTTTTGTGAGTGCCATGGATCTTAGGTGAAATTTGTGAAACAGTGCAACTGTATACTAGATGTTTTTGTGAGTACCACGGGATCTTAGGTGAAGTTTGTGAAACAGTGCAACTGTATACTTTACAATTTGTTAAATAAAATATAGTAAAAAAAAAAGTTGAAGATTCCATGAGCCTTTATTTTCGGGGAAAGTTCCATATCTCTGTCTTTCCCTGGTAGGTAGTTTAGGAACATAAAAAAAGGCTAAGAGTAATAGCAAGGACTCTTGGAAGGAGAGGAGCTTTGTGCAGTATGTTTAAGCAGCTCAAATCACAAAGGAATATGAACTTTTTTTTATACAACTTTACATTTGTTGTGTGAAGTCTTTAAAGTAGTTGCCATAACAATGACCTAGTAGAAGTGCTCTTGCAAATGTTAGTTTAGATTGTTAATTGAGATAGGATAACCTATGCAGGGAGAAAGAGAAAGGCATAAAATAGAATTACTCACTTTCACGGAGAAGGTATATTTAAGTAAAACTTTTATATTCCTTGCCTTAAATATACATTTATTCAGCATATGTAAATGAGTACTTGGAAAGCTGGCATTTTCATATTTAAAAGTTGAGGAAGAAAAGAAATGGAAGTTGAGACCAAAATAATTGGCCCCAATAATTGGTTAAAACTAGAGGCAGAACAACTGAGCACGGTTTCTCTACTTTTGAAAGTCAGATGATGGAAAAAGTTTGCGACTTTGGAACCAGTATGACCTGGTTTTGAATACTGACTTTGTCACTTGCTAACTTGTAAGGGCTTGTTATTCAAGCTTTCGGAGTGTCATTTCTCTCATTTATGCAATTTGGACAGACATATTTTATTTAGCACATGCAGAGGGGTTTTTTTCCCTCTGAATTTCAAAATATTAATTGAGCTGTTAGTGAACAAAACAAGGTGCTGACTCACTTGGAGCCTACATCTATTCTGATATTTGGGGGGATACCAGATAATAAATAAATAGGTATAAAGCATGTCATGTGGTAAGCACTCTGAAGACAATAAAGAAGGGGAAGGGATAGAAAAAGACCAAGATGGAGGAAGGATTGTGTGTTGAGTAGAGGCAAGGAGTGCTATTAAGTATGGGGTCAGGAAGTCTTCATTTTAAGCAGAGATCAGAAGGAAGTGAGGGAGAAAACCATGCAAGTATTAGGGAGAAAGAGTATTCTGGGAGACAGGGAATGAAACATGCAAAGTTTTGAGGTGAGAACATGTTCGTTATGCTTAAGTAAATAGTGAGTGGATGGGGGTCAGTGATGCCGGGTTGGAAATCTAAGTGTTTTCATGTGAATAGGAGTTTAGCTCAAGGTATAGGTAGGAGCCAGATCACATAAGGCTTTGCAGACATCTAGAACTTTAACATTCATTCTGAATGAGATAAAAGACCATTGGAGAGTTCTGTGCAGAGGAGCGGCACCATGTGTTTTATAGGTTTCATGCTGCCTGCTGTATTAAGAATAGATCAGGCCAGGTGGGTGTAGGTGTGTTGGGGGAAAAGTTGGAATGGGAGATCAGTTAGGAGGTTAGAGCAGATATCAAAGGAAGAATTGGTGGTGGGCATGGCCCAGGATGACAGATGTGGAAGTGGTCAGATCCTGGATGCATTACAGAGGATTCCCTGTTAGATTGAATGGATGGCAAAGAAAAGGAGAAGAGAAATCAAGGATCATTCTAAGGTTTTTTCTTAGGCCTGTGCAGGTGGAGGGTCAGGAGAAACAGGGTGGGAATGAGCAGATTTATGGGAGACAGTGGAAATCAGGATGTTTTAAATATGAATTATCTCTAAGTGGTAGTGGCATAGATATGGGTATGGAGTTTAGGGAGGAGGTTGGACTGGACTGGAGGCAGAAATGTGGGAGCCATGAGAATACAGATGACATTTAAAGACATGGGGCTTGGGACACCTGGGTGGTTCAGTGGTTGAGCGCGTCTGCCTTCGGCTCAGGGTGTGATCCTGGAGTTCCTGGATTGAGTTGGGCTCCTGGCATGGAGCCTGCTTCTCCCTCTGCCTATGTCTCTGGCTCTCTCTTTCTGTGTCTCTCATGACTAAATAAATAAAACTTTTTAAAAAAATCAAAGACAAAGACATGGGGCTTGAGTTCACCAAAAGAGTGATTGTAGATGAAAGATGGGCCCTGGAACTCTCCAACATTGAGGGATGAGGACACGTGGGAGAAAAACCATCAGAGGAAACGTAGAAGGAACAACCAGAGGAGTAGGAAGAGAGTCAAGGGATGAAAACATTCCAAAATGTAGAGATCACCTGTGTCAAATCCTGTTTGGTCAAGTGAGATGGGGGCTGAGACAGAACCAGGGGATTTGGCAATGTGGAGGTCATATTTAAGAGAGAATGGAGGTGAAGTAAAGACAGAATAAAGACACCTCTTTAGAAGAGTTTTGTGGCAAAGGAAGCAGAGAACCAGGAACCCTAGAGGGGGCATTTCCTTTCCAGTCTGCAACCCTCTTGTCATGCCAGGTTTACTTCATTCATTCGTTATTACTGCCAGACCTGCAGGACCTTGCAGGTGTTTGAGCTCTCATCTGTCTGATATAGGTTGTCTGCGAATATGTAATCAAATCATCTTGTGTAGGACTACCAGTGGAAGTTGCTGTTCTTTTTTTTTTTTAATTTTTATTTATTTATGATAGTCACAGAGAGAGAGAGAGAGAGAGGCAGAGACACAGGCAGAGGGAGAAGCAGGCTCCATGCACCGGGTGCCCGACGTGGGATTCGATCCCGGGTCTCCAGGATCGCGCCCTGGGCCAAAGGCAGGCGCCAAACCGCTGGCCACCCAGGGATCCCGGAAGTTGCTGTTCTTATTGATCAAGAAGAGTAATAAACAAAGGCAGCAATGTGATAGAAAAGTACTTGATGTCTAAGGAATAGAACATTTTTATTCTAAAATGTCTTAATGCCAGAGTTGCACAGGTGTATATACACTGTGCAAATCCTATGATCTTTCCATTTTTAAATTCAACGAGAAATGAGTATTTACTTTGAGTCATTTGTTTTAGGTGCTAAAGGACTTACAAAACTATGCAGATTAGTTACTTGCTTCACATTTGAAAATTGTGAAGGGCAATTACCCAAATAACCACAGTTTTATAGAAATACAGGTACTGATTAGGGGAATCACAAAAGGCCTCCTGGAGGAGGTGATAATTGAAGTGGTAGAGTTCTTTGGAGCTCGGGACAGAGGGTTTTATAGGGAATAGAAGAATAACAGTAATAAAAGCTGAGAGGCAAGAAAGCATCTGTCTAAATAATTAAAAGAATTAATTAGTGTGATTGTGTTTGTGGCTAGTTCAAATTGCTGAGTTGTCATCTACGTGAACTATGTGCAAAGCAAATAACATAGCCTGAATCTGGTTATAAAATTAAGTTTATGTGACTTAATTGTATGCTTAGAATGATATTAAGTTGATTAGTTTTTTTAAAGATTGTATTTTTAAGTAATCTCTGTACCTAACATGAAGCTTAAATTTACAACCCCAAAGAGTTGCATGTTCTACCGATTGAACCAGCCAGGTGCCCCCAGTTCATTAGTTTTAATTAGTTAAAACTAATTTTGCTATTCTGGTTCTTAAATACTAATCTGTTTCTATAAAGAATTCCTAGTTTTTAATTTTACATATTTTAATAAAAAGTTTAAAATTGGACCTGTGTCTATGAACTATTGCTTTGGGGAAAATAAGAACTTTGTATTCATTATTGGCAATATTTAAAATATGTTAAGATATTTTTAGTTCTCATCCTGGGGAAGAATGATACATATTCTCATTATTTTAATTAATGCTTTTTTATATGACCTTTTAATTAGAAGACTTAAAACAGGGTTTGGTTAATCAGTTAGTCTTTGTAAAAATCATTTTTGGAAAACTTGAAGCAAAGAATTTATATCATGAAACCTTAAAAGCAATTGCATAGTTTTTCCCAGAAATATACTAGGAGTTCAAGATAAGAGATTACATATGGCAAAGTTATTTCTCTTTGTCTTTAGGAAATGGAGTTATTTTTTCCTTCAAGTGGAGTTTGTGGACCAGCAAACACTGCTAAATTTACCAATTGTACCTGTTGCATTATTAAACCCCATGCCATCAGTGAAGGTAAGTGCTATGTTGAAAGAATATATCCAAATACATGTTGTAGGAGCTTTCTTTTTAGTTTATTTTCTTGATGTATTTTATATGTAGAAATTAAAATATAACTTTAATATTTTAAGTTTTTTCTTTGAAGTCACATGAATAAAGGCCATGAGGGAAAAAAATCTGTACATCTATATTTAAGTTTGTATCTACATTTTTTAAAAAGGTGTTCGTTGAGTTGCTGATCATGGTCATGATTATCCTGTTTCAGGTCTTGATTCTTTGACTTTTAATCTACCTCCTTTCCTTCCAATCACATAACCAATTCACTTAATTCACTGAAATAATTCTCCTAAGGTACCATTTAAAACAATGTCTACCATATCTATTGTATGCCCTTTTTGAGGAAGCTGGAGAAACTCTCTATAGTTCTTAGTATCTGAAATCAAGTTCTTTGAACATATAAATATATATATGCACACATGTATATACACATGTATGCACATGCGTAGATATGTGTATATGGCTGTAGAGTTTGCAAACTTTTTTATCTTTGTTTTTCTTCTCTTTATTATTTTATTTTATTTTTAATAAATTAATTTTTATTGGTGTTCAATTTACCAACATACAGAATAACACCCAGTGCTCATCCTGTCAAGTGTCCCCTCAGTGCCCGTCACCCATTCACCCCCACCCCCCACCCTCCTCCCCTTCCACCACCCCTAGTTCGTTTCCCAGAGTTAGGAGTCTTTATGTTCTGTCACCCTTTCTGATATTTTCCACACACTTCTTCTCCCTTCCCTTCTATTCCCTTTCATTATTATTCATATTCCCCAAATGAATGAGAACATACACTGTTTGTCCTTCTCCGATTGACTTACTTCACTCAGCATAATACCCTCCAGTTCCATCCACGTTGAAGCAAATGGTGGGTATTTGTCGTTTCTAATGGCTGAGTAATATTCCATTGTGTACATAAACCACATCTTCTTTATCCATTCATCTTTCGATGGACACCGAGGCTCCTTCCACAGTTTGGCTACTGTGGACATTGCTGCTAGGAACATCGGGGTGCAGGTGTCCCGGCGTTTCATTGCATCTGAATCTTTGGGGTAAATCCCCAACAGTGCAATTTCTGGGTCATAGGGCAGGTCTATTTTTAACTCTTTGAGGAACCTGCACAGTTTTCCAGAGTGGCTGCACATTCCCACCAACAGTGCAGGAGGGTTCCCTTTTCTCTGCATCCTCTCCAACATTTGTGGTTTCCTGCCTTGTTAATTTTCCCCGTTCTCACTGGTGTGAGGTGGTATCTCATTGTGGTTTGGATTTGTATTTCCCTGATGGCAAGTGATGCAGAGCATGTTCTCATGTGCATGTTGGCCATGTCTATGTCTTCCTCTGTGAGATTTCTCTTCATGTCTTTTGCCCATTTCATGATTGGATTGTTTGCTCCTTTGGTGTTGAGTTTAATAAGTTCTTTATAGATTTTGGAAACTAGCCCTTTATCTGATACGTCATTTGCAAATATCTTCTCCCATTCTGTAGGTTGTCTTTTAGTTTTGTTGACTGTATCCTTTGCTGTGCAAAAGCTTCTTATCTTGATGAAGTCCCAATAGTTCATTTTTGCTTTTGTTTCTTTTGCTTTCGTGGATGTATCTTGCAAGAAATTACTGTGGCCAAGTTCAAAAAGGGTGTTGCCTGTGTTCTCCTCTAGGATTTTGATGGAATCTTGTCTCACATTTAGATCTTTCATCCATTTTGAGTTTATCTTTGTGTATGGTGCAAGAGAGTGGTCTAGTTTCATTCTTCTGCATGTGGATGTCCAATTTTCCCAGCACCATTTATTGAAGAGACAGCTTTCTTTGAGTGGATAGTCTTTCCTCCTTTATCGAATATTAGTTGACCATAAAGTTCAGGGTCCACTTCTGGGTTCTCTATTCTGTTCCATTGATCTATGTGTCTGTTTTTGTGCCAGTACCACACTGTCTTGATGACCACAGCTTTGTAGTACAACCTGAAATCTGGCATTGTGATGCCCCCAGATACGGTTTTCTTTTTTAAAATTCCCCTGGCTATTCGGGGTCTTTTCTGATTCCACACAAATCTTAAAATAATTTGTTCTAAGTCTCTGAAGAAAGTCCATGGTATTTTGATAGGGATTGCATTATACGTGTAAATTGCCCTGGGTAACATTGACATTTTCACAATATTAATTCTGCCAATCCATGAGCATGGAATATTTTTCCATCTCTTTGTGTCTTCCTCACTTTCTTTCAGAAGTGTTCTGTAGTTTTTAGGGTATAGATCCTTTACCTCTTTGGTTAGGTTTATTCCTAGGTATCTTATGCTTTTGGGTGCAATTGTAAATGGGATCGACTCCTTAATTTCTCTTTCTTCAGTCTCATTGTTAGTGTATAGAAATGCCATTGATTTCTGGGCATTGATTTTGTATCCTGCCATGCTACCAAATTGCTGTATGAGTTCTAGCAATCTTGGGGTGGAGGCTTTTGGGTTTTCTATGTAGAGTATCATGTCATCGGCGAAGAGGGAGAGTTTGACTTCTTCTTTGCCAATTTGAATGCCTTTAATGTCTTTTTGTTGTCTGATTGCTGAGGCTAGGACTTCCAATACTATGTTGAATAGCAGTGGTGAGAGTGGACATCCCTGTCTTGTTCCTGATCTTAGGGGAAATCTTCTCTTTATTTTATTGTGTTGTATGTAGTTTTGTCAACTATTCCAAATCTTTTTGGAAATGAGATGGGTATAATTTAAAATATTATCTTTTAAAAAACCCTAGAATATTCTAAATAGTAAACATAATTGAATGGGTTTTTTATTTTCACTTTTTCTAAATATCAAAGTAATTTAAGTATACACTAGGAAATTTGGGGGGAAAAGTAAAAAGGAAACAGTAAAAGTTACCTGTTTTCCCATTATCTTGATATAGTCATTGTTTATATTTTTATATTTCCTCTACATCATTTTCTTCTGAATGTGTGTGTGTGTGTATACACTGACATGTCATTGCTAATATGGTTGAGGTGTATGGCCATAGGCTTATTGTTTTATTTAATTTTAGGGGGAATTTTTGGATGTTCTTAATTCTTCATTTTGGATGTTCTTAACAGTGTACACTATGTAATCATATAGATGTATAATATTGAGATACTTAGGTTGTTTCCAGGTTTTTGATGTTAAAAATAAAGTTTTGAAGAATATTTTTGGGCATTAATATTTGACAATATCTCTAATCATTTCCTCTGGCTAGTTTCCTGAAAATAGAATTATTGGTTGAAAGATCTGAGCTTTAAAGATCTTGTTGCATAACGAATGGTTCTTTAATTATTGAGGAAGTACTTTAATATCTTTTAGATCCTTAGGACCACAATTACGGGGAACTACTATGGGTGATGGGTAACGAACATTTACAGAGGCCTTAACACTTGCTGGGTTGTAAACTGAGTACCTTATACATTATCTCCTTTATTTTTATTTTATATATATATATTTTTTTTATGAAGTTAAATTTGCCAACATATTGTATAGCACCCAGTGGTCATCCCATCAACTGCCCTCCTCAGTGCCTGTCACCCAGTCACCCCATCCACCTGCCTGCTTCCCCTTCCACTATTCCTTGTTTCCCAGAGTTAGGAGTCTCTCATGTTTTGTCACCCTCTCATTTTTCCCACTTATTTTCCCTCCTTTCCCCTATAATCTCTTTCACTATTCCTTATATTCCTCATATGAGCAAAACCGTGTAATGATTGTCCTTCTCCAATTGACTTACTTCACTCAGCATAATACCCTCCAGTTCCATCCACGTTGAAGCAAATGGTGGGTATTCTTCCTTTCTCCTTTAATATTCACAGCAATATTGCCAAGTAGGTGGGTGTATCATTCTTTTCCAGATAAGTGAGCTGAGGCTATCTGAGAATAAGTTATTTCTGCCAATTTAGAGTAAGGAATCCAAGATACAGACCTGGTCTCTTAACCTCCATGTTCTTTCCTCAATGTGTATGACTTAATAGCAAGATGGTTATAATAACATAGTTAGCAACACTTCCACAGAAAGTAATAATAATATTTGAAACAGCTGGTGTTGATAAACTATAAGCTATAGAAAACAAAATTGGGATTTTATGTTGCATTCATTTTTTCTTAACCTTGGGATGGATATCACACACTTACACCCACATTCATATACACACACATACACACACACAAACATACATAACATATACACGTTTTAATGTGATGAGACAAATTCTTGTTTAAAGGCCTAGACTTCATTAAAAAACTTATGTTTGGCATCTTAATACTTTTCGATTGTTATTTTTCTCCCTCCCCCTTTTTTCCTCAATTGGATTTTTAACTGATTTAATTTTTTTCAGTAAAATGTAGTGCTTGAAGAGACAGGAATAAAATAGAATCATAGTCAACACTGTTATATACTTTGATAATTGCATAGATAAACATAACAAATCTAGTAACAATGATCAAACAAGATGATATGAAAATGACTAATTTTATATTTATACAGGTTTAAGTAATTTTTAGGCAGCTATTCTTTAAAGATTAGCTATATTTCATGTGTTTATATTTCACATGTAACATTAGAAACATATGAGTTGATTAAAGGAAATTTTTGTAAAAACTAATGAGATGGCAGAATAAACTTTGGCATTTCAAGGCTTTTTTTCCCCTTTTTTTCTAAATATCAATTTTTAGGAATCTTTATACACCAGTTTTAAATGTGCAGTTAATCCAGCTCCGAGTTTAAATTGTGGCCACAACGAAATACAGTTTGGAGTCTTGCATTGAGCTTATTGTTAGATTTATGCAGGCCCTTGAGAGCTTGTTTGGAGGTTCTAGCAGGGGAGCGCAACTACTCGTATACCCTTGACCGAAGAACGGTCCTCCTCTATCGGGGATGGTCGTCCTCTTCGACCTACCGACCTACCGAGCGCGCAGCTTCGGGAGGGACGCACATGGAGCCGTGAGGGAGGAAGTGGACACCCGCCTAGCCAGCCAGATCAGCAGAATCAACCCTGGCGGTCAATGGGGTGACAGATGTCGCAGCCAGATCGCCCTCACATCCTATGCAGGCCCTTTCATTGCTGGTTTTTGTTTATGTTTTTCTATAATGATCTCACTTCCTGGTATATTTAATTTCACCTATGGTCTAGTGTAGGTGTGAGGGGAGAAGAGATTTTTTTTTTAAAGGAGTTGTTGATAAGAGAACAATTGAAATCAAATTGGTTCATTTCCTTCTGTTGACTGTCAACTCCCCCAAAGAAGGCCAGAATAGCTATAATGAAGCCACAACTTCTGCTTATTGCAAGGAGAGTACATCTTGACAGTTTTAGCTATCAGGGAGAGCTAATAAAGCAGATATTGTAGAGTCTTGGGTGTGACCTTGAGAGATTTAGGGTGGGTCTTTCAGCACAGTGATGTGATTGAAACTGCATAAAGTTCCTGATATAATAGTTTAGGATTAGTGGAAACAGTGAGACAAAGATCTTAACCACGACTTGTGTACAGTTGTTGGATAAGCGAGTTGTTTGTCCAGTTGAGGGAATATTGCGAAAAGGGGACTGTTTGAGTAGTCTATTGTTGGGGTAAATGGACTTTGGGGAAGTTCCTGAAGTGAACAATGAAGCTATTTACTGATTTACAGCCTTATCTTTGGGTAAGAATTTCTTGGCACAAATAATAAAGTCATGTGGATGTAGGCAGCCTTAGTTCTTAGTTCTATAGTTAATCTATGTGGATGTGGAGAGATCTAGAAAAGAGACACCTTAGTTTGCAGAAGAGATAGGTGGGAAAAAATAACGAGGTGTGCTTTGCAAGTCTTTTTATGTTTGTAGATTGAAGTACATTTTGTCATTTGGGGACTCCGGTTTTAAAAGGGAAGAAAACCAAGGCGAATGTTCTTATATTCTTTTTTCTTTTTTTAACTTAAAAACTGTAATGCATTTGTTTTGATGTCCTCAGTTTTACTTCCATGTAGTTAGTTTAATTCCATCAATGAAATGAATTATTTTTTCTCTGAAATCAGGCTCTGTAGGCTTGAATTTTGGCTCTGCTACTTACTAGTCATGGGATATCAGATAAATTACTTAACCTCTTTGTACCTTATTTCCTTATCTGTAAATAAGAATAGTATAGAATACCCTCTTTAATAGGTAACTGTAAGGATTAAAAGCATTGAATGTAATGATTAAATGACTAAATGATTGATTAACTGATTAAATGTAAGGATTAATGTGTTAAATACAGTGCTTAAACATTTAAAGTGTTATGTGTGTTAGACAGTATGACTATTATGATTACTACTCTATTACTAGTGCCTTCACCACTACTACTAATGTCATTACCTTTTAATTTTTAACTAAAGTTAATGACTCCTTAGTAGCAAAGCAATAGATTAAAATGCTAACAAATTGCAACTTCCACATCAATCATCCACAGGAAAAAAAAAAAAGAAAAAGAAGGAAAATCCCTATCATTGTTTATACATCTAGTTGATTCAGCAGCTATCAGCGATTATCTATGCTGATCGTCTGTGGTCTATTGTGGTTTGCCCTGGGCAGGAGGTGGCAGGAGAAGCCACTGAAGTGCTCCCAAATTTAGCCTTTTGGAAATATTAAAGTCCTGAAGTTTTGTTGGAAATTGTCCTGTCTTATAACAGATTTATACATTAAAGAGTTTACTGCATCATTTATAAATTGGTCTTCCTGAAATTTAGTTTATTCCTCAGTAAAATGAGTCAAGATAGTTTATAAGTTTCCTCTCAGCCTCTAAACCCAGTATTCTGTATTCCAGTGTTGTGTATTAGCTGCAGAATTAATGCTATTTTCATGGAGACTGTTTCAAAGATTTTATTTTTAAAAAGACATATATAGACAGACTTGGAGTCTGTTTGCATTTAATTAATTAGGAAGCAAACTTATGAGAATATTGGCCAGTTTGTAAATTTACCCCAGAATTGGCTCTGATATGTTAGTTGAAACAGGATGAATAACAGCAAGATCATATTTATCAAGTTCTTCACTTTTAAAATTGAGTTATTCTTACTCAGAGCATCTTGCAGAGTTTTAATTTCCACCCAGAATGGTAGTTTTGTTGCTAGGTAGGCCCAGAACCCTGTAAGACACATGCCACCTAATGGCAGCCCCCTGAATTTGAGGGGACCAATAGAATTGGTTAAGTTCTCAGCTTTTTTGTTAGATTTCCTTTAAGTAATTTAGCTTCTGGGAAACTGTGGAAAAGACACAAAATTTTTTAGTGCAAAGACTTTGGATGTGAACATCGTAAATCTAACTCCTTCAATGAAAATTCCTGGAGTGTGCCGTTTTGCTTAGAATGTCACAATTTTGGAGTTTTGTGAATGTTTTATGTTCTATCTGGAAGAATAAACAAAACAGTTGGAGGGAATTTATAACAGATGTACCAAGTGCAGTGAACTACACATAGTTCACTGCCTTTGAATGCATTGAGTGCAGTGAATGCATTGAGTGATCTTGAAGCACAAAATTATAGGCCATGAAAATCCCTAATGAATTTGTAAGTTATGAGAGCTTTAAATGAAATTAGTGATTTAAAAGGAGTTTCAAAACTTTTTCTGGTTTCATGGTCCTGCAGAAATAGGTATGTATTAGGCTATTGAGAAATTTTTATTTAGAAACAGTGAAATTTTGTTTGCTAATATGTTTCAACATCTAATAAGCTTTAAAGTAAAATGTGAGTCCCTAGGATTGTCAGTTATGATAACTTGACTAAAGGCAGAGGGGAAAAATCAAATCTTGTTAGTGAGACACTTAGGGATTCTCTTAACTAAGAACAACAAAACCAGTTTCAATACTATCAGTTGACATTTATGGAGTGTTAAATACTTTACATGAATTATTTTATCCTCAAAACTATAGCATAGGTAGTATTTGAAGCCCATGTCACATAGAGAAAACCTAAGCAATGAGGTTAAGTAGGCCCAAAGTCACACAGCTCTTAGGTGGTGGGGTTGGTTTTTGTACCATTTGCCATCATTGTATCACATTGTACCATTTTGCCTCTATGTAGATTATCACATAAACTGGGAGATATCAGAAAGGGACACAGAACATAAAGACTTCTAACTCTGGGAAATGAACTAGGGGTGGTGGAAGGGGAGGAGGGCGGGGGGTGGGGGTGAATGGGTGACGGGCACGGAGGGGGACACTTGACGGGATGAGCACTGGGTGTTATTCTGTATGTTGGTAAATTGAACACCAAGAAAAATTAATTTATAAAAAAAAAAAGATTATCACATAAACTATAAATTCTCATCATCAAGTTTGATTATTAACCACATTTTACAGGTGTGGAATTGAAAAATTAGAAGGGAGAGTTAACATGCTGAATTCTAGAGCTATTTGATTTCACAGCTGGGATTATTTGTATTATTCCATGAATACTCAGGTCAATTGATTGCTTGTGGAAAGCCATTCTGGATAGAAGGTTATATAATAAGTGGTATGAAGGGTGATTTAAATACCTTACATCGTAATGGGGTGAAACATACATTTTAAGATAGGACTTAGAAAAATTACTGCCATTCTGGTCATTAGTGGCAGTTAAGAGACAAATAATGAACAAGTTCTTGAGAATTATAAACTTAGGATATTTCCTTAAAACTTTTCCAGTTAAATGGGAATGTTTTACACACACACACACACACACACACACACATTTTAATTACTGCTTTATTTATTTATTTATTTTTTAGAGAGGAAAGGGGGGGGACAGAGAGGGGGAGGGAGGGAGAGGGAAAAAAAATCTCAAGATTCCATGTTGAGCCTCAGACTGTCATGGGGTTTAATCTCCTAACCCTAGATCACAATGCTGAGTGGAAATCAAGAGTCCGAGATATTGGGGCACCTGAGTGGCTCAGTCGTTGAGTGTCTACCTTTGGCTCAAGTTGTGATCCCAGGACCCTGGTATTAAGTCCTGCATCAGGCTCCTTGCAGGGAGCCTACTTCTCCCTCTGCCTATGTCTCTGCCTTTCTCTCTGTGTCTCTCATGAATAAATAAATAAAATCTTAAAAAAAAAAAAGAGCCTAAGACATTTAACTAATGAGCTACCCAGGTGCTACTATTTTTTATACTCCTAAAGATGTTTGACTAAAAGCTGTCCGTATTTGTTTCCTTATGTATTTCAAGGACCTACTTTTTTTAGGTATCACTTATTTATACCTGTTTGAGTTACTCTCCCTTGCTTCTGCATTCCAGTGCCACTGGCTACTGTTCAGATCCCCGAATACTCCTAGTTCTTGCTCTTCCCAGGATCTTCTTCCTTGCTTTTCCCTTTGTCTGAACTGTGCATGCCCTCCTTCCCAACCTCCAAATGTTATTTCCTCAGGGAAACCTAACTCTCCCAGAAGATACTAGCTACCAAATGACATGTTCTTTTGACACTCTGCTTTTCCTTCAGAGCCCTAAGCACAGTTTGCTGTTATATATTAATCCATATGGTCTATATTATATATTGATTTATGACTAATGATTTTCTTTCTTCCACAATAATGCAAACTACAATTGCAGAAAGAGTTATTTTTCTCTAAATATTTTGCTCTCTTCGTTGTAAAATTTTTTTTTTTTTAGCTCGTGTGTTATTTAGGAGTCGCTTTTAGTGTCTGCACATTGTTAAGGAATGTGGTCTCTGATAATTTGATCACTGAAATTTGTTGATATATTAAATTTTAAAAAAATATTTGCAAAAGGTGCTTGTAAAGAAGGATATTTGTTACATTGTTTTCTCTTTGTTTATAAATAATTGTTGATTCGAATCTGTTGTTCAGATCTACAGTCATCCTCCCCCCACCCCTTTTTCTTTTTGGTATGCTTGGTATATCAGCTTCTGAAAAGAAAGTTTTAAAAAATTCTTCCATGTTAAAATTACTCATTATTGTTATGAATTTGTCAGTTTCTCCTTTTACTTTAGCCTGTTTTTACCTTGTATATCCTGAAGCTGCATTGTTACCTGTGATTATTATATCTTTTTGTTTATTATGTACTGTCTTACTTCATTTCCATTAATTGTTTTGTGTTGTTTACCTTTAAGGGTGGCATATGTTTCCTTCAAGTTTTTTAGCCTTTTGCTTCAATGTATATGTTATAGCCACTGTGGCTAAATTTTTTATTTCCATTTAAAATTTTTTTTTCTTTTTTTTTTTTTTTAAGATTTTATTTATTCATGAGAGACACAGAAAAAGCAGAGACACAGGCAGAGGGAGAAGCAGGCTTCTCGCAGGGAGCCCGATGCGGGACCTGATCCCGGAATTCCAGGATCACGCCCTGGGCCAAAGGCAGATGCTGAACTGCTGAGCCACCCAGGTGTCCCTAAATTTTTAATTTTTTCAATGCAATCTAGCAGTCTTATCTTAGAATAATAGTTGAATTTAACCTATTGCCATTTATCATGGTTACCAATGCATTTGAAGTGACAGGTTCTCATGAACAGGGAATACTGCACTTCATAACATCACTATTTTCAAGATCAGAAGACACAGATGACTTTCTTAACACACAGAAACACAGAGAGGCAGACAAAAGGAGGAGACAGAGAAATTTATCACAAATGAAAGAACAGGACAAGGCCATAGGCAGAGATCTAAGTGAAACAAATATAAGTAATGTACCTGATAGAGAATTTAAAGTGATGATCATAAGATACTCACTGGACTTGAGGAATGGAAGACATGAGAGAGACCCTTAACACAGAGATAAGGAATAACAGCAGAGATAAAGGGCTCAATAAATGAAATGAGAAACACGCTTCATGGAATAAAGAGCAGGATAGAAGAAGCAGAGGAACTAATTAGAGATCTAGAAGACAGTAATGGAAAGTAATGAAGCTGAAAAAAAGAGAGAATTATGCAAAATGAGAATAGACTTAGGGAACTCAGTGATTCCATCAAATGCAATAACATTCATATTATAGGAGTTCCAGAAGAAGAAGAGAGAGAAAAGGAGGCAGAAAATTTATTTGAAGAAATAATAGCTGAAAAGTTCCCTAATCTTGGGGGAAGGAAACAGATATCCAGATCCAGGAGGCACAGAGCATTCCCATCAAAATGAACAAGAGGACACACACCAATACATATTGTAATTAAATTTGCAAAATATAGTGACAAAGAAAAAATCTTAAAGGCAATAAGAAAAAAGCAGTCAGTAACTTATAAGGGAAATCCTATAAAGCTAGTAGATTCTTTTCAACAGAAACTTTGCAAGCCAAAAGGGAATGGGATGGGACATATTCAAAGAACTGAATGGGAAAAATCTGCAGCTAAGAATGCTCTGTCCTGCAAGGCTATCATTCAGAATAGGAGGAGAAAAAAAAAATTTCCCAGACAAACAAAAACTAAAGGAATTCATAACCATTAAACCAGCCCTATAAGAAATATTAAAGAGATCTCTTTGATTGGAATGGAGATACTAAAATTGATAGTATAAAGGCAGGAAACACAAAAGCGTTAAAAATGAATAGATCTGTAAAAAAGTAAGTCAAGGAACTCCCCCCAGGAAAGGATACTAAGATATAATAACATATGCCTAAAACATGGTGAGGAGAGGAGAAAAGAATGGGTTCAAACATAAACGACCATCAACCTTATATAGACTGCTTTATGCAGAAGAGGTTATAGCTTAATGGCAACTGTATATTAAAAGCTGCTAATAAACATGCAAAGAATAAAGAGAATGAATCCAAATGTATCACTAAAGAAAATCAGCAAATAGGAAATAAAGGCAAGGGATCAGAGGAAATTGATAGAAACAACTGCAAAACAAATAATAAAATGGCAATAAATACATATCAGTAATTACTTTGAATGTAAAATGGACTAAATGCTCCAATCAAAAGACAGAAGGTGACAACGAGTCTCATCTATATGCTGCTTATAAGAGATTCATTTTAGACCTATAGACACCTATATATTAAAAGTGAAGGGATGGAGAAACATCTGTCATGCAAATGGATGTCAAAAGAAAGCTGGAGTAGCAATACTTATACCAGACAAAACAGACTTTAAAACAAAGACTGTAACAAGAGACAAACAAGGACACTATATAATAATAAAGGGGATAATCCAAAAGAAGATACAACAATTGTAAATATTTATGCAGCCAGCACGCATATACACGCAAATACATGAGTCAGTTAACTAATCAACAGTAATACTATAATAATAGGGGAATTTAACATTCCACTTACAGCAGTGGATAGATCGTCTAAATAGAACATCAACAAGGAAATAATGACTTTGAATGACACATTGGATCAAATGGACTTAACAGATATATTCATAACATTCCGTATGGATTCTTTTCAAGGGTACATGGAACATTCTCCAGAATACATCACACATTAGTCCACAAAACCAGCTTCAATAAATTCAAGAAATTTGAAATCATACTATGCATCTTTTCTGACTACAACACTATGAAACTGGAAGTCAACCACAAGAAAAATCTGGAAGTTTTTTAACACACATAACCTCCACGTATTTGTGTTACGTGGAGGTTAAGTAACATGCTATGAAATAATGAATGGGTTAACCGGAAAATTAAAGAAGAAATTTAAAAAGTACCTAGAAAAATTGAAAATGAAAACACAACCAGCAAAAATGGTTCTAAGAGAGAATTTTATAGCAATACAGGCCTATTTCTAGAAGCAAGAAAAATGCCTAATAAACAACCTAACTTTACACCTAAAGAAGCTAGAAAAAGAGCAAAGAAAACCTACAACCACCAGAAAGAAGGAAATAAAACAGATTAGAGCAAAAACACATGATAGAAACTGTAGAATAGATCAGTAAAACGAAAAGCTGATTTTGAAAAAAATCAATAAAATTGTTAAACCTCTAGGCAGATTTACTAAGAAGAAAAGAGAGAGAACCCGCAATAAACAAAATTACTAATTAAAGAGGAGCCATAACAACCAATATTGTAGATTTGTAATAGCATATTATTTTTAAAAAGTATGTGTCAACAAATTGAACAACCTAGAAGAAATAGATTCCTAGGAATGTATAAACTACCAAAATTGAAACAGGCAGAAATAGAAAATTTGAACAGACTCATAACCAGCAAACAAATTGACTCAGTAATCAAAATAATCCTAAGAAATGAAAGTTCAAAACCGAATGCCCTCACAGGCATATTCTACTAAAGATTTAAAGAAGAGTTGAAACCTTCTTTATTCTTCTCAAATTTTTCCAAAAAAATAGAAAGGAAAGGAAAAATTCCAAATTCATTCTATGAGGCCAGCATTATCCTGACACCAAAACCAGATAAAGACACCACTAGAAAAGAGAATTACAGGCCAGTATTCCTGATGAACACAAATATAAAAATCTTAAATTTACTAGCAACTGAATACAATACATTTAAAAAAAAACATTCACCATGATCAAGTGGGACTTATTCCTGGGATATAAGGGTGGTTCAGTATTCACAAATCAATTAACATGATACATCATCAATAAGAGAAAGGATAAGAACCATATGATCATTTCAATAGATGCAGAAAAAGCATTTGACAAAATAATAGCATCTTTTCATGATAAAAACAGTCAACAAAGTAGGTTTAGAGGGAACATCCCTCAACAGATTAGAGGCCATATATGAAAAATCCACAGTTAATATCATCCTTAATGAGGAAAAATCTTTTCCCTAAGGTCAGGAATGAGACAAGGATGTCCACTCTCATCAATTTAATTCAGTATAGTACTGGAAGTCCTAACCACAGCAATCAGATAACAAAAAGTAATAAAAGGCATCCAAATCAGTAAGGAAGAAGTTAAACTTTCATTATTTGCAGATGACATGATACTATATCTAGAAAAGCTGAAAGACTTCACCAAAAACCTGCTAGAGCTGCTACACAAATTCAGTAAAGTCAGAGGATACAAAATCAAGGAAGAGAAACTTGTTGCATTTCTATATTCCAATAATGAAGCAGTCGAAAGAGAAATTTAGAAAAGAATCCCATTTACAACTGAACCAAAAATAATAAGATACCCAGGAATAAACCTAACAAAATTGATGAAAGACCTGTACTCTGAAAACCATAAAACACTGAAGAAAAATTGAAGAAGACGCAAAGAACTGGAAAGACATTCTATGCTTATGGATCGGAAGAACAATGTTAAAACAGTGTTAAAATGTCCATACTATGCTTGAAGCAATCTACACATTTAACGTAATCCCTATAGAAATACCAACAACAGGGGATCCCTGGGTGGCTCAGCAGTTAAGCATCTGCCTTCAGCCCAGGGCATGATCCTGGAGTTCCGGGATCAAGTCCCATGTTGGGCTCCCTGCAGGAGCCTGCTTCTCCCTCTGCCTGTGTCTCTGCCTCTCTCTCTCTCATTCTCTCTCTCTCTCTCTTTCTCTGTGTGTGTGTGTGTTTCTCTCTGTGTCTCTCATGAATAAATAAATAAATAAAATCTTTAAAAAAAAACCCAGCATTTTTCACAGAACTAGAACAAACAGTCCTAAAATTTGTATAGAAACAAAAAAGACCCTGAATAGCCAAAAAGCCTTGAAAAAGAAAAGCAAAGCTGGAGGCATCACAATTCTGGACTTCAAGTTATATTACAAAGCTGTAGTCATCAAAACAGTATGGTAGAGGCACAAAAATAGACACGTAGATCAATGGAACAGAATAGAAAACCAGAAATAAGCCCATAGTTATATGGCCAGCTAATCTTCAACAAAGCAAGAAAGAATATCCAATGGGAATAAGACAGTCTCTTCAACAAATAGTGTTGGGGAAACTGGACAGCAACAAGAAAAAGAAACTGGAGCACTTTCTTATGCAAAAATAAATTCAAAATGTATTAAAGACCTAAATGACAAAAAAAAAAAAGACCTAAATGTGAGTCCTGAACACATAAAAATCCTAGAAGACAACATAGGCAGTGACCTCTTTGACATCAGCTGTAGCAACTTTTTTCTAGGTATGTCTCCTGAGGCAAGGGAAACAAAAACAAAAACTGGTGGGACTACAACATAATACAAAGCTTCTGCACAGTGAAAAAACAATCAACAAAATTAAAAGCAACCTACTGAATGGGAGAAGATATTTGCAAATGACATATCTGATAAAGGGTTAGTATGCAAAGTATATAAAGAACTTACAAAACTTAGTTACCCCCAAAACAAATAATCCAATTATAATGGGAGAAGACATGAACAGATACTTATCCAAAGAAGACATCCAGATGACCAACAGACAAATGAAAAGATGCTCATCATCACTTGCCATCAAGGAAGTGCAAATCAAAACTACAATGAGATGTCACCTCACACCTGTCAGAATGGCTAAAATCAACAGCACAAGAAACAACAGGTGTTGGCAAGGATGTGGAGAAAAAGGAACACTTGTGCACTGGGAATGCAACCTGGTGCAGCCACTATGGAAAACAGTATGGAGATTTCTTAAAAACTTAAAGTAGGGAGGGAGGGGCAAGATGGCGGAAGAGCAGGGTCCCCAAATCACCTGTCCCCACCAAATTACCTAGATAACCTTAAAACCATCCTGAAAATTTACGAATTCGGCCTGAGATGTAAAGAGAGACCAGCTGGAATGCTACAGTGAGAAGAGTCCGCGCTTCTATCAAGGTAGGAAGACGGGGAAAAAGAAATAAAGGAACAAAAGGCCTCCGAGGGGGAGGGGCCCCGCGAGGAGCCGGGCTGAGGCCGGGGCGAGTGTCCCCAGGACAGGAGAGCCCCGTCCCGGAGGAGCAGGAGCTGCACCAACCTTCCCGGGCGGGCGGAAAGGGGCTCGCAGGGAGTTGGAGCAGGACCCAGGAGGGCGGGGATGCCCTCGGGCTCCCTGGGACACTAACAGACACCTGCGCCCCGGGAGAGTGCGCCGAGCTCCCTAAGGGCTGCAGCGCGCACGGCGGGACCCGGAGCAGCTCGGAGGGGCTCGGGAGCGGCTCCGCGGAGGGGGCTGCGGGGCGGGAGCGCGAATCCACCAGCGCAGGCCCCGGAGCACAGGGCGCCGGGACACAGCCCAGGATCCGGCCTCCCCCGGGACAGGCAGAGGCCGGGAGGGCCCGAGACAGCGAGGACGCTCCTGCCCCGAGCTGAGCAGATCAGCGGCCCCGCCCCGGAGCCTCCAGGCCCTGCGGACGGAGAACCGAGAGCCCCGAGCCCCGTAGTTCCTGCGGAGGCTGAATCCAGGCTTCCAGAGTTGCCATAGCAACTGCGGCTGTTCCTCCTGGGGCCCCACGGGGTAAACAACCCCCGCTGAGCCCTGCAGCAGGCAGGGGCAGAGCAGCTCCCCCAAGTGCTAACACCTGAAAATCAGCGCAGCAGGCCCCTCCCCCAGAAGACCAGCTGGACGGACCAGTGATACTCCCCCGTGTTCCAATACAACTTGTTTTTGGCCACTCTGCACTGAGCAAAATGACTAGAAGGAAAACCTCACCTCAAAAGAAAGAATCAGAAACAGCCCTCGCTCCCACAGAGTTACAAAATCTGGATTATACTTCAATGTCAGAAAGCCAATTCAGAAGCACTATTCTACAGCTACTGGTGGCTCTAGAAAAAAGCATTAAGGCCTCACGAGACTTCATGACTGCAGAATTTAGATCCAATCAGGCAGAAATTAAAAATCAATTGAATGAGATGCAATCCAAACTAGAAGTCCTAACGACGAGGGTTAACGAGGTGGAAGAACGAGTGAGTGACATAGAAGACAAGTTAATGGCAAAGAGGGAAACTGAGGAAAAAAGAGACAATCAATTAAGGGACCATGAAGACAGATTAAGGCAAATAAATGACACTCTAAGGAAGAAAAACCTACGTTTAATTGGGGTTCCCGAGGGCGCCGAAAGGGACAGAGGGCCAGAATATGTATTTGAACAAATCCTAGCTGAAAACTTTCCCAATCTGGGAAGGGATACAGGCATTCAGATCCAGGAAATAGAGAGATTCCCCCCTAAAATCAATAAAAACCGTTCAACACCTCGACATCTAATAGTGAAGCTTGCAAATTCCAAAGATAAAGAGAAGATCCTTAAAGCAGCAAGAGACAAGAAGTCCCTGACTTTCATGGGGAGGAATATTAGGGTAACAGCAGACCTCTCCACAGAGACGTGGCAGGCCAGAAAGGGCTGGCAGGATATATTCAGGGTCCTAAATGAGAAGAACATGCAACCAAGAATACTTTATCCAGCAAGGCTCTCATTCAAAATGGAAGGAGAGATAAAGAGCTTCCGAGACAGGCAGGAACTGAAAGAATATGTGACCTCCAAACCAGCTCTGCAAGAAATTTTAAGGGGGACTCTTAAAACTCCCCTTTAAGAAGAAGTTCAAGTAACTCTGAACGTGAATGGGCTTAATGACCCCATCAAAAGGCGCAGGGTTTCAGACTGGATAAAAAAACAGGACCCATCTATTTGCTGTCTACAAGAGACTCATTTTAGACAGAAGGACACCTACAACCTGAAAATAAAAGGTTGGAGAACCATTTACCATTCAAATGGTTCTCAAAATATACCCTAAAAACTACAGAACACTTCTGAAAGAAATTGAGGAAGACACAAAGAGATGGAAAAATATTCCATGCTCATGGATTGGCAGAATTAATATTGTGAAAATGTCAATGTTACCCAGGGCAATTTACACGTATAATGCAATCCCTATCAAAATACCATGGACTTTCTTCAGAGACTTAGAACAAATTATTTTAAGATTTGTGTGGAATCAGAAAAGACCCCAAACAGCCAGGGGAATTTTAAAAAAAGAAAACCATATCTGGGGGCATCACAATGCCAGATTTCAGGTTGTACTACAAAGCTGTGTTCATCAAGACAGTGTGGTACTGGCACAAAAACAGACATATAGATCAATGGAACAGAACAGAGAACCCAGAAGTGGACCCTGAACTTTATGCTCAACTAATATACGATAAAGGAGGAAAGACGATCCACTGGAAGAAAGACAGTCTCTTCAATAAATGGTGCTGGGAAAATTGGACATCCACATGCAGAAGAATGAAACTGGACCACTCTCTTGCACCATACACAAAGATAAACTCAAAATAGATGAAAGATCTAAATGTGAGACAAGATTCCATCAAAATCCCAGAGGAGAACTCAGGCAACACCCTTTTTGAACTTGGCCACAGTAACCGGAGAAGGACAAACAGTGTATGTTCTCATTCATTTGGGGAATATGAATAATAGTGAAAGGGAATATAAGGGAAGGGAGAAGAAATGTGTGGGAAATATCAGAAAGGGAGACAGAACATAAAGACTTCTAACTCTGGGAAATGAACTAGGGGTGGTGGAGGGGCAGGAGGGTGGGGGGTGGGGGTGAATGGGTGACGGGCACTGAAGGGTACACTTGACGGGATGAGCACTGGGTGTTATTCTGTATGTTGGTAAATTGAACACCAATAAAAATTAATTTATAAAAAAAAAAAAACTTAAAGTAGAACTACCTTACAGTCCAGCAATCGCACCACTGAATATCTACCCAAAGAATATAGAAACATCAGTTCAAAGGGATATATGCATTCCTATATTTATAGCAGCATTATTTACAATAGCTAAGACATGGAAGTAGCCCAAATTTCCATCAAGTGATGAATGGATAAAGAAGTGGTATATATACACAATGGAATATTATTCAACCATAAAAAAGAATGAAGTCTTGCTATTTGGAACAACATGGATACAACTATAGTATAATAAGTAAAAAACATCAAATACCACATGATTTCACTTGTATGGAATTTAAGTAACAATACAAATGAATAAAGGGAGAAAAGGGAAAGAGCCAAACTAAGAAACAGACTCTTAACTACAGAGAACAAACAGAAGCTTACCATAAGGGGGGGTAGGGAATGGGTAAAGTAGGTGATGAGGATTAAAGAATGCACTTGTGATGAGCTCTGAGTGATATATGGAATTGTTGAATCACTAGGTTGTATACCTGAAACGAATATAACACTGTGTTAACTGGCAATAAAATAAAAGCTTAACAGAAAAGGAAAAGGCTTTAGGAAATAACGAACAAAAAAAAAAAAAAAGAATGCTTGAAATAGACACTACAAAATCTTTTATCTTCTAAGTTGTTGCTGTGAGAATGTTATTTCTCCTTTTATTAACTTTTATTTTTTAATCAACTGTATTGATTGTATAATTTTATATAACAGTGCACAGTGTATGTGCATCCTAATTGTATGGTACCAGTACTAGTGTTTTAAACTCTCAGGGTTGGGATGCCTGGGTGGCTTAGCAGTTGAGCACCTGCCTTCAGCCCAGGGTGTGATCCTGGAGTCCCAGGATCGAGTCCCACGTCGGACTCCCTGTGTAGAGCCTGCTTCTCCCTCTGCCTGTGTCTCTGCCTCTCTCTCTCTCTCTCTGTCTCATGAATAAATAAATCTTAAAAAAAAAAAAAACCTCTCAGAGCTAAGAAGTCCTTCTTAATGTATGAACTTGTTCATATCTGATGTCTCCTTGGAGACATTTGGAGGATGAATAGCTAGTTCTGATTTTTTGAATATGTTATTATGAGAAAGAAGAAGTGAATAGGTTTATCCCAGGCTTGCCTGTGTGCCTTTATGATTATAGGCTCTCTATCAATGACAAAGCAATGACAAGTCATGGTGTCTCGTATCCTTGAAAGTCAGGGCTTGCTCTTCACATCTGACTGGAATAAAGAAACATCTCTTGCTAGGCAGCCAAAGCACTAATGCCTAGCAACTATGGTGTGTATATGAGGAACCTTAGGGTGTCTTTAGAGCCTGGTTATGTGTAGTATAAGCCAAAAATCTATACTCCTTTGTACAAATTAGAAGACACAAGAATCTAGGTAAAGGAATGGCAAAGAACTCTGAAAATTCTGTACATGGCAAGGTTAGTTTAATGTACAGTGAATGCCTCTTATAGTCCTGTGGCTTGCCATTTACTAGTTGTGTGATCCTGGAAACATTTATTGAACGCCCAAAACCTTATTTCTTTTAATCTGCAAAGTGGAGAGGACAGTATCTACTGCATAAATATGCTAATACATGTGATGCACTTAGAGCAGTTTCCACAGTAAATGTTCAAAAAAATGAGGTACTAATAAAAGCAGTTTTGGAGATTATATCACATGATACATTTTTTTTAAAAACCTCAATCAGTAGTTAACAGTTTCAGTTATCTATTGCTTTAAAACAAACCATTCCAAAACTTAGTTCCTTAAAAATGATTTACTATTTCTCATAATTCTCTGGATTACTTGGGCTCAGCTGGTGATTATTCCATGGTATATCTAGGGTCACTTGAGTGGTTTCTTCAGCTGAAAGAAAATCGTACTGGATGGAGCTAGAAAATACAAGATTTCTTCTCATCCTCCAGAGACTTTCCATGTGGCATCTCATCACTCAGTAGTCCATCCTGGGCTTCTTTTTGGCATGATTCCTGGCTTCCAAGAACATTTTAAGACAGTTCTCAATGTGTAAGTGCTCATCCACCATCTGCTTGCATCATGTCTTAATGTCTTAATGCCTAAAGCAAGTCACATAGCCAAGTCCAGAGTCCAGTATGGGAGGGAATTATTAGGGCATGAATACCAGAAATTATGGCTTACTGGGAACCACCAGTGTGATAGTCTCCTTCAAGTGATATAAGACCTAACCCTTATATTGTGATGTGAAACTCAAACCTGAATCAGTGGTATTGTGGGACACAATGCTTCTCAAACTTTAGTATGTGTTACAGTCACTTGGGCAGACTGTTGAAATGCACCTTCCTGGGCCCTAACTTCAGTAGGTTTGGATCAGAAATAAGCATTTTTAAAATCTTACCAAGTTTGTCTTGATGAACTGATCGATGACTCAGCAATCCTTAGACTGACATTTTTCGCTAATGAGATTAGAATAAAATATAGTTTTACTAAAAGAGCATTAGAGCAAGTCTAATGATAAAGTGAATGACTTCTAAAATAGGTGTCTTGAAAGTCACAGTGTGTTTTTAAGCTTCCATAACTTCAGAAGTATAAATTCTACATACCCAATTAACATCATTTGTAAGAATAATTATTTAAATTTCTTTTGTATTCTGTTTTTTTTGTATTTTGAATAATATCTAACTTTAGGTTTATGTTTTGATAAATATTTTTAAAAGAAAATTATATAAGTCAACTTTCAAATCATATTTTATTACACATTTGGGATGTTTGTACTTGGGAGCTAACTAGGACCATTGCTAAGACCTTTGGGACATCCTGCATGTGTATGACTTAAGGGACAATGTTTGTTGGAAGGAGGATTATTTCATTTGGAAATAAGTTGGAAACTTCATTTTCTCATTTCTTTTTTTACACTTTTTTATACCTTGGCATTCAGCAGTCATTATACAGGGAATGATGGTAGTGAAGCAGTTTGACACATATGCCTTTGAAGTAATAATCTGTTGACCTACTGGGTTCTAGGTATATCCAGAGACTTTCTGGAGGAACAGGATCAAGTCAAGCTCTTATACTGAATGCTGATGATAAAGTACCACTCCCTTTGCTTATTTTTCATGCACATGTCTGTTAGAGGACTGTGTAATTTAAGAACTCATGATAACTAACAACAAACATAGCTAGATATGATCTTGACTTGAGGAGAACATATATTAAAGAGTCTGTAGCAAACAGTGTGTGTTCCCTCCCATTCCTCTACCTTGGAGGAACCCCTGGTACTGGTTTCTTATGTCTCTTCCGAACCTCATCCTCTGCAGAAATGTGTAATTGCACAGTGACAAAAGGAAGACAGGAATGTCTTCTGTTCAGATTATGATTGTGCTCTTTGGACTGCTTCCTTCTTCTAACCTGGGAGCTAGACCTATCCTTGTGGAGGTAGGGTCCAGGGATTCAGGGAACATGATGTTACTTTATCAGGAAGTGTTTTAAAAATGAAAAGCCAAGGTAGCATGATCTCATGTTGTAAGACTTTAAAAGATGATTGAAGTTGTGGCAGATTGTAAATGCTGAGCTTCTGACAATATAATTATCATTGATTCTTATGAAGAAAAAAAGGCACACACCTAAGGAAAAGATGGAAACTTACAGAAAGGTCTTCAAACAGCGTGAGTTTCCAAATGACATGTTAGGAGATGGGAGTCCTTGACACTTATGAAAAGTGCTGAAGGGACATGATTGCTGTAATTGATTTTTGATGGGATTCTTAATAAACAATACTCTGCCTTTCTACATATTCACACACCTTCTTACTCTAGAAAACCCATGGTTCAAGGCTGTCAATTTATTTTGACATTTAGTTCATTGATAACCTATCACCAACTTGCATCTACTGCATCTCTGTGTTATAGATGGTGGCTTGTGTGTCTGCAAAATGGGGAGTGGGTTACCCATCCTAGTTACTTCTCTAGAGCTATTTTCATGGTAATTATTACTGAGTAGCCTAGTTACTAAAGGAATGGTTTCACTAAAGGATAATAATGATTTGTATTTTGGCAAATTGGAAAGAGCCTACATTGTCGCTGGTGTGTTTGGAATCAATCTTGGAATTCTGGGTAGATTTATGCTGTAGACTATTCTGTTTCTCATTCTTTAGAATATCTTGGATTTGAAGTTAGGAAAACTTGAAGCCAAATATTTTTTTAAAAAGTTTTTATTTAAATTCCAGTTATTCAACATGCAATGTAACATGTTTTACGTGTTACAGGTATATAATTTAGTGATTCATCACTTACATACAACACTCAGTGCTCATCAAAAGTGTACTCCTTAATACTCATCACCTAATTAGCCATGCCTCTGCCTACCTCCCTCCAGTAACCATCAGTTTGTTCTCTATAGGTAAGAGTCTATGTCTTGGTTTGCCTCTCCTCTGCCCCCATTCAGTTGTTTCTTAAATTCCACATATGAATAAAATCATATGGTATTTGTCTTTCTCTGACTGACATATTTTACTTAGCATAATACTCTCTAGCTCCGTTCATGTCATTGCAAATGGCAAGATTTCTTTCTTTTTGATGGCTGAGTAATATTCAGCCATCTGTGTGTGTCTGTGTGTGTCTGTACCACATCTTTTTTTTTTTTAAAGATTTTATTTATTTATTCATGAGAGACACAGGCAGAGGGAGAAGCAGGCTCCATGCGGGGATCCTGATGGTGGGACTCAATACCAGGTCTCTAGGATCATGCTCTGGGCTGAAGGCGGCGCTAAACCACTGAGCTACCTGGGTTGCCCCGTATGTACCACATCTTTATCCATCATTAGTCAGTAGACTTTTGAGCCCTTTCCATAATTGGCTATTGTTGATAATGTTGCTAAAAACATTGAGGTGCATATATCCCTTTGAATCAGCATTTTTGTATCTTTTGGGTAAATACCTAGTAGTGCAATTGCTAGATCATAGGGTATCTCTATTTTTAGCTTTTTGAGGAATCTCCATACTGTTTTCACAGTGGCTGTAGCAGTTTGCATTCTCACCAACAATTTGAGAGGGTTCCCCTTTCTCCACATCCTTGCCAACACCTATTGTTTCCTATGTTGTTAAATTTAGCCATTCTTACAGGTGTGAGGTAGTATCTCATTGTAGTTTTGATTTGTATTTTTCTGATGAAGAGCGATATGGAGCATCTTTTCATGTGTCTGTTAGCTGTTTGTGTCTTCTTTGGAGAAATGTTTGTGTCTTCTGCCCATTTTTAAACTGGATTATTTTATTTTGGGATATTGAGTTTGATAAGTTCTTTATTTTATTTTGAATACTAGCCCTTTATCTGTCATTTGCACATATCTTCTCCCATTCTGTAGGTTGCCTTTTAGTTTTGTTGATCATTTTCTTTGCTGTGCCAAATCATTTTATTTTGATGAAATCCCAAAAGTTGGTTTTTGTTTTTGTTTCCCTTGCCTCAGGGGATGTATCTTGTAAGAAGTTGCTGCAGAAGCCAAATATTACTTAATAAACATTAGAATGGATCAGAAGATGAAATTTCCAATGCAAGCTGTACAGTGTTTGGCTTTGTATAATGATAATTTTCACTTAATCTGATCACTGTTAATGTGAGTCAAAACACATACCTCATATTCTTCACAAGTATGGTATAGGGATAAATTAGGCCCTATATATCTCTCTCCAAATTGAGTTCTTGAAGAAAAGTCATCACTCTAAGAAAATCATCCTACATTGACACATATGTTCCCTAGTGTTGGAACTACCAAAATGTTCCTTCTAAGGAATAGATACCAAAGAGATATAGAGGTGGGCAATGCTGTTTTAGCTACTAATTTATCTTAGTAGCTTTTATTGAAAATTTTCTTATATTAATAATCTACATTATAGAAAACTTAGAAATACAGACAAATGTTTGTCTTAAAAGTCACTTAATCCCACCATTTAGAGATTCTGTTTACAATATGGCATGTTCTTCCTTCTCTGTGAAACAGAGCCAAACAGAGCAACATGTATGCATTTCATAATCATGAAACTGAGCAAAATAAGCAAGACTTGAAGTTATATGCCATAAGAATCTATTCATAATAAGTTCAAATATAGGCAGAAGTCAATTGTGTTTTCCAAGAATGCATATGTATGTAGTACAGAATAAAGTGCATGGAAAAGGTTATTCCAGTCAGATATTCACTGAGAAGAGAAAGAGCAGTGATTGGGGAGGTACATAATATGGAGGGCTTTTGCGGTGTTGGCAGTATTCTGGTTTTCTTACCTTAGTAGTGGTTACCACTGATACTCACTTTAAAATTATATATGAATATAAATGAAATTGAGCTTATCTGTTACATAATTTACCACAAAATACATACTTTTTGCATTTTACAGTAAATGCATAGAAATTGAGGCATAGGGCAGCCTGGGTGGCTCAGCGGTTTAGCACCTGCCTTCATCCCAGGGCCTGATCCTGGAGACCTGGGATTGAGTCCCATGTCGGGCTCCCTGCATGGAGCCTGATTCTCCCTCTGTCTGTGTCTCTGCCCCCCACCTTTGTCTCTCATGAATAAATAAATAACATTTAAAAAAAGAAATTGAGGCATAGAATAGATGATATAGTATGTATTTTAGTACAACAAAGATTGTGTCTATATAAACATATATATGTATATATATAGAGAGAGAATATTTCTAGAAGAATATATAAGTTTCTTACAGTGATTGCCTTTGAGAAGAAGTACTGAGATGCTGTGATCACAAGGAGATACATTGTACACCCTTTTATTTCCATTTTGCATGTTTTCTATGAAGAATGGTCTAAAAATTAAGTGATAGTAAAGAAAACTGGGACAAAATTTAAGAATCTAATATCTTTCTGACTTCTTTGTTAAGACTATGTAGATTTGGAGTAGTGTGATTAAGGAAAAATGACTGAAAATTAAAGTCATAGGCTTTTCAGGTCACATTACCCTTTTTCATGGTCAGGAGAATGTTTTTTCTGATTCCCTGCTGTCCTCAGAAGTCTGCTCACAGTCCTGGTTCTGAAATGTTGTATGCATCTGGGTCACCTGGGAGGCTTGTTAAAATAAAGATTCTTGTACTCTACCTCCAGAGTGTCCAATTAAATAGGTCTGCATTTCTGTCAGGTTCTCAAGTCATGGTCATGCTATTACTGCTTTTACAGGGACCACATTTTGAGAGTCACTAGACAGGAGACTTGCCCCTACAAAATGACTATACTGGGAAATGGAACAAAAATGGAGGCTTGTACCCAGGGCAGATAATATGTGCTTCAAACAGACAAGGAGCAGAAGTTATACAATTTGTGGTCCATATTGTTGTCAGTATGTCTATTTTTAAGCCTATTTATGAATGACAATATAGGTGTTGTCAGCTGAGGAAATCGCAGCCACTTAAAATCATCAGAAGAAACAATGTTCTTAAAGTATATATCTAGAGCAGCCTGGGTGGCTCAGCAGTTTAGCGCCACCTTCAGCCCAGGACGTGATCCTGGGGTCCTGGGATCGAGTCACATGTCAGGCTCCCTGCATGGAGCCTGCTTCTCCCTCTGCCTGTGTCTCTGCCTCTCCTTCTCTCTCTTTCTCCCTCTCTCTCTCTCTCTCTGTGTCTTTAATGAATAAATAAAATCTTTTAAAAAAAAGTATATATCTAAATTTGTGGATTCCCTTCACTGTGACTTTAGATAGCTGGAATAAACACAGATCAACATACTTATTTAAAAACACTGTACAGAAGACTAGCTTCAGGATTTTATTTTTAAAGGAGGCTCTATACCAAATGTGGAGCCCAGGGCAGGGCTTAAACTCATGACCCTGAGATCAAGACCTGAGCTGAGATCAAGATTCAGATGCTTAACCAGCTGAGCCACCCAGGCACCCCAAGAATCTTTTTCTTTTATTTCTTTTAAAAAGACAAAGAACTGAGAGGCACCTGGGTGGCTCAGTCAGTTAAGGGTCTGCCTTTGGCTCAGGTCATGATCTCAGGGTCCTGGAATCGAGTTCTGCGTTGGACTTCCTACTCAGTGGGGAGTCTGCTTCTTCCTCTGTCCCTCTCCTGACTCATGCTCTCTCTCTAATGAATAAATAACATCTTTAAAAAATAAAGAAAGGGAAAAGATTTATTTATTTTGTTTTTATCCTGTTGGAGCTAATGCAACCATGGTTTGAATTATTTTTTCAATCTTTTTCATTGTGTTTGCCTATAAGATTAACGGATTTCCATCAGTGAGTTAGAACATGTATAGCACTTGTATAATTCATGAAACTCTCCTAGAAATGTGAAGTCTGTTTCTAATGGGATTGTGCTTATTCCACCCTCTCAAGAGGACTGCGTCTTTCAAAATTAGACTTTCACCTTATATTGAAGCTGGTGCTATCCTGTGGGTGTAGAAACTTAGTATTGCTTTTTGAGTGTGATTGACTTGTTTTCTGTAGTAGCCTGCATTGACTTGGACTCCTGATGACCTATTTGCCAAAATACAAAATTATCAGTTTTTGGTCCGTGTGCCTGATTCTCTATTTTTGTTTTTCTTGGACTATCCTTGTTTTAAAATTGTGATCTCATTTTAGCCATGATAGCTGTTCTTGGCTTCTTTTGCTGTGCTGGCCTATCTTGCTGTCTTCCCAGCAAAGGAGGGTTCTTGACTGCCTTTTCCTGGAGATCTTAGATCTGTGCATCTTTGCTGTTGTTCCTAAGTTGGTATAGAGCCTGCTTTTACTATTTTCTACTCACTTAATTACATTATGAATTTTAAATACACTGAGTTACCATATTGCAGGTACATCTGTAAAGCTACAATGGTTATTTTTATTGCCTTATAAGGAATTTACAGATTGTGGTTCTTGGGACATGAGTAAGGATAAATGTGTATTTTAGATCTGGATATGTGGTGTAAATGGAGAATCAGAAATGCTATTGGATGAATTAGATCTATTTTTTTAGTAAGCCTACTTGCTACTAGAATAGATTTTATGATCAGCTAATGGAATAATTTGAGATCTTTTAAGACTTCAGAATCTCACTAGTTCTTGCTTTACCAATTCTGCTAAACACACTGTCATCTGCAGTTATTTAAAGAGGTTCTACAATATTTTCCTTACTAGAAGACAGAAAATCATAACACATGTGCGGTCAAACTAATTTGCAGGTATATCTTTTCTTCTAATAAAAAATTGCTGGAAGATTATTAGTGAAGTGGTATTGCACAGAAACATATTGCTGTCTAGGAAACAGAAAGCTTTTCCACCTGGTTTTTATGCCCAAGGTTATTTGTTATGTATGCTTGTTAGGGTTAATATTAAGTTTCTTCTGTTGAATTAGTAATGCTTGTGATTTCTTTTGTATTTCAGCATTGAAAATCTAAACTCTTATAATCTCTAGTTCTGATTTAGCTTTTACACTAATCACATTTTATTTTATTTTTATTTTTATTTATTTATTTTTTATTTTTTTAATATATTTTTTAAATATTTATTTATGATAGGCACACAGTGAGAGAGAGAGAGGCAGAGACACAGGCAGAGGGAGAAGCAGGCTCCATGCACCGGGAGCCCGACGTGGGATTCGATCCCGGGTCTCCAGGATCGCGCCCTGGGCCAAAGGCAGGCGCCAAACCACTGCGCCACCCAGGGATCCCTTTATTTTTATTTTTAAAAAGTATTTATTTGAGAGAGAGAGCTTGAGAGAGAGAGCAAGAAGGGGGGGAGGGGGAGAAGGAGAGGGAGAAGTAGGCTTCCCAGTGAGCAGGGAGCCCAATGCAGGACTCAATCTCAGGACCGTGAGATCATGACTTGAGCCAAAAGCAGATGCTTAGCTGACTGAGCCACCTAGGCGCCCACTAATCACATTTTAAAGGCAAACTAGCCCTATTTTTTAGTTAAAATACTTTTTAACTTTATTTCACTTGATTTAAATTGTAAAAGAAATCAAATTCCTCCAATTTGACTTAAACTGGTTACTAATATTCAATATCATCTATTTATATATCAGTTTTGTTAGTTTATGTACTTGTGCCTATGTCAGAATTAAAACTTTTCTATCACAAATTCTTACCCAAATAAAATGCAAGACTTCTTCATTGACATTTTTCTCTCCTTCAGTTTCATTTCTCACCACTTGTATTTGGTATCTGTATCATGGAGTATAGCATCCATACTATGGTGAATTGTCTTGTACAACAAGCCTGGCTGCTACTTTAAAATTTAGTTTAGTTTTGTATGTAGTTTTGATCATCAGAGCGTCCTTTATCATGGGTTCTTGTTTCTATGTGTAACATTTTATTTTCATCTATTTACACCTTATTATTGCATGGAGTAAGCTTAACATTCATGGTAGAGGTGATTTTCAAGCTTTCCCACAGTATAGTGGTGTGTTTCTTGGCTGCAGGGTTGCTTTCAGGTGTATAAGTTACTGTAGAGTATAAATATTATGATACTAAAGGAAAATATGAAGATTCTTGATATCGGAAAAAGTTATTTTCACAGGGAATATTTTTTGATGCAGAGAATTGTAGTAAATTGAAACTAGATTATTAACTATGAAAATTTTGTAATAGTTTTGAAGAATATTGTCCATCTCTACCTTGTTAACAACTTTTCTCTTAATGATTTTCTCTCTATAAAAGTTTTCTAGCCCTACTAATAAGTTGTGCAGTGATCATTATTTCCTCTCTCTTTTATTTCAAATTTTGATAAGCATATAAATGGTTAGAAGGAAGGAAACCTTAAACTCTGAATAATCAACAAACTGGGTGATGATCCTACAAACATTTCAAAATTTACTAGATATATATTTTATATTCTTCTGTTATTAATTTTGTAGTATATATTCAGAAGATCAAAAAAGATGTTATGTGTATATGAATGTATAATTTTGCTTTATCATAGGGGATGCAGACTTTTAAAAAAATTGTTATTTTTAAAAAATATTTTATTTATTCATGAGAGACAGAGGGAGAGTGAGAGAGAGAGAAGCAGAGACACAGGCAGAGGGAGAAGCAGGCTCCATACAGGGAGCCTGACGTGGGACTCGATCCGGGGTCTCCAGGATCAGGCCCTGTGCTGAAGGTGGCGCTAAACCGCTGAGCCACCCAGGCAGGATGCAGACTTTTACCTGTACCCTTCTAGAGTTTTTTTTTGTGGGTGTGCCTGAGTTTCAAATTGGAGACAGGCATACAAATTTATTTAATACAAGTTATACATGACACAGGAGCATTCATGAGGAATGATGACCCAAAGAAATAGAGAAAACTTGCTTGCTTTTATATTAGATTGAATAAAGAGAGGCAGTTATGCCAATTGTGGAAGTGACTGAGCTATGTGGGATGGCAGAAGGACGAGAAGAATGATTTCTACAAGATCTGTTTGTATAGAATTCTCAGCTTCAACTTCTCATCCTTAATGATTAGTATGTTGTTTTCCTACTGGTATGGGGAGGATATTTTTCACATGGGAATTTCATCAGGGTGCTTTTCTTGTATTTGCTGAGACACTTGAATGTCTTTAACTAAAAAATAGTCAATATACCAGAGGAATGTATTTTGGGTGGTGTGTTCTGAGCTCCTTCAATATACATTAATTATTTAACTGATTGATATGTACAAGCCAATTAAATATTTTAATTATTTTATTGTGGTATAGCATAATCAGACACTAGGGTTAGCAGAACTGGATTTAAATTCAGTTCTGTCTCAGCAAATAGTCTAAACCAAACAATAGAAGAGAAATAGTAAAAATTAGAGCAGAAATCAATGAAATAGAAACCACAAGAACAGGAGAACAGATCAATGAAACTAGGAGCTGGTTCTTTAGAATAATTAATAAGGTAGATAAACCCCCTAGCCAGACTTATTAAAAAGAAAAAAAGAGTCAAAGTAATAAAATTATGCATTAAAGAGGAGAGATCACAACCAACACTGAAAATAACACAAACAATTGGAAGAATATATTATGAGCAACTAGATGCCAACATGTTAGGCAATCTGGAAGAAATGCATGCATTCTTAGAAACTTATAAACTACCAAAACTGATACAGGAGGAAACAGTAAACCTGAACAGACCAATAACCAGCAAGGAAATTGAAGCAGTCATCAAAAACTTCCCCAAAACCAAGAGTCCAGGGCCAGATGGTTTCCCAGGAGAATTCTACCAAACATTTAAAGAAGAAGTAATACCTATTCTACTGAAGCTGTTCCAAAAGATAGAAATGGAAAGAAAACTTCCAAACTCATTCTATGAGGCCAGCATTACCTTGATCCCCAGACAGAGATCTCATCAAAAAATGAGAATTACAGACCAATAGCCCTGATGAACATGGATGTCAAAATACTCACCAAGATACTAGCCAATAGGATCCAAGAGTACATTAAAAGGATTATTCACCATGACCAAGTGGGATTTATCCTTGGGATGCAAGGGTGGTTCAACATCCACAAATCAATCAATATGATAAATCACATTAATAAAAGACAAGAACCATATGATCCTCTCAATTAATGCAGGGAAAGCATTTGACAAAATACAGTATCCTTTCTTGATTAAAAAAACTCTTCAAACTGTAGGAATAGAGGGAACATACCTCAGTATCATAAAAGCCATATATGAAAAGCCCACAGCGAATATCATTCTCAATGGGGAAAAACTGAGAGCTTTTCCCCTAAGGTCGGAAACATGGCAGGGATGTCCACTATCCCTACTGTTGTTCAACATAATACTAGTAGTTCCAACCTCAGCAATCAGACAACAAGATGAAATAAAAGACATTCAAATTAGCAAAGAAGAAGTCAAACTCGCTCTTTGCAGATGACATGATACTGTATATGGAGAACCCAAGAGACTCCACCCCAAAATTGTTAGAATTCATACAGCAATTCAGCAATGTGATAGGATACAAAAATCAATGCACAGAAATCAGTTTCATTTTTATACACTAACAGTGAAACTGAAGAAAGAGAAATTAAGGAATTGATCCCATTTATAATTGCACTAAAAGCTGTAAGATACCTGGGGATTTGTACTCTTATAACTATGAACACTTATTTATTATTATTATTTTTTTAATTTTTATTTATTTATGATAGTCACACACAGAGAGAGAGAGAGAGAGGCAGAGACACAGGCAGAGGGAGAAGCAGGCTCCATGCACCAGGAGCCCGATGTGGGATTCGATCCCGGGTCTCCAGGATCGCGCCCTGGGCCAAAGGCAGGCGCCAAACCGCTGCGTCACCCAGGGATCCCACTATGAACACTTATGAAAGAAATTGAGGAAGATGCAAAGAAACGGAAAAACAGTCGATGCTCATGGATTGGAAGAATAAATGTTGTTAAAATGTCTATGTTACCCAGAGCAATCTATACACTCAATGAAATCACTATCAAAATTCCATCAACATTTTTTGGAGTTGGAACAAATCATTTCAAGATTTGTACAGAACCAGGAAAGACCCTGAATACCCAGAGGAATGGTGAAAAAGAAAAACAAAGCTGGAGGCATCAGAGTGCCTGATTTCAAGTTATACTACAAGATTGTGATCATCCAGACAGTATGATACTGGCACAAAACAGACACATAGATCAATGGAACAAAATAGAGAACCCAGAAATAGGCCCTCAACTCTATGGAGAACTAATCTTCGAGAGAACAGGAAAGAATATCCAATGGAAAAAAGTCTCTTCAATAAATGGTGATGGGAAAATTAGACTGCTACATGCAGAAAAATGAAACTGGACCATTCTATTTTACCATACAGAAAAACAAACTCAAAATGGATGAAAGATCTAAATGTGAGACAGGAATCCATCAAAATCCTAGAGGAGAACACAGGCGACAACCTTTTTGAACTTGGCCATAGCAATTTCTTGCTAGACATGTCTATAAAGACAAAGGAAACAAAAGCAATAATGAATTGTTGGGATTTCATCAAGATAAAAAGCTTTTGCACAGCAAAGGAAACAGTCAAAAAAACTAAAAGCCAACCTACAGAATGGGAGAAAATATTTGCAAATGAATATCAAATAAAGAGCTAGATTCCAAGATCTATAAAAAACTTATCCAACTCAACACTCAAAAACTAAACAATCCAGTCAGAAAATGGGCAGAAGACATGAACAGACATTTCTCTGAAAAAGACCTACTCATGACCAACCAGCACATGAAAAAATACTCCACATCACTTGTCATCAGGGAAATACAAGTCAAAACCACAATGAGATACCACTGCACCAGTGAGAATGGCTAAACTTAAGAAGACAGGAAACAGCAAATGGAGAGGATGTGGAGAAAGGAGAACCCTCTTGCACTGTTGGTGGGAATGCAAGCTGGTGCAGCCACTTTGGAAAACTGTGTGGAGGTTCCTCAAGAAGTTCAAAATAGAGCTACCCTATGACTGAGCAATTGAGCTACTGGGTATTTACCCCAAAGATATAGATGTAGTGAAATGACGGGACACTTGCACCCCAATATTCATAGCAGCGATGTCCTCAATAGCCAAACTGTGGAAGGAGCCGTGATGTCCTTTGACATCAGAAAGGATGAATACCTGCAATTTACATCGACAGGATGTAACTGGAGGGTATTATGCTGACTGAAAAACCCAATCAGTGAAAATACAGTTATCATATGGTTTCACTCATGTGTAATATAATAAATAATGGAAAGGATCATAAGGGAAGGGGGGGGAAACTGAGTGGGGAAAAAACTAGAGAGGAAGACAAACCATGAGAGACTCCTAACTCTGGGAAACAAAGGATTACAGAAGTGGGGGGGGGGAATAGGTTAACTGGGTTACCTCAGAGACCAGAGGCTTTAAGGAGGGCACATGATTTGATGAGCACTGAGTATTACACTATATGTTGGCGAACTGAATTTAAATTAAAAAAATGCAACATTCATTTCTGTCTCCTCCTAGCTATTATTCTAGGGTATGTTTTTCCCTTGAGTATAGATGAAAATGAAGATGTAAAAATCTATAAAATGAAGAAAATAGTATTTGGCTCATAGGACTGTTCTGAGAATTACATGAAATAATTTGAATAGCACATAAATACAGAGAAGAAAGATTAACTGTCCTCTCCCAAATTTGTGTTATCCTTCCACAGTAGAGACTTGTTTCTGATAAGTGACTGTCCTGTCAGACTATATTGTCTAACTTGCCTTGTCAAGTCATGTTGCTTGGTTTGTTGACTATTGAGTTGCTTTTACATCTTTGTCCAAAATCATTTTTGAGTGGATCCACTTCTGGGTTTTCAGTTCTCTTTCATTGATCTATATGTCTGTTGCTTTGCCAGTCCTACATAGTCTTGATTACTATAGCTATACAGTAGTTATAAAATTGAATGGATTGATTTCTTTGACCTTTTTCTTGGAATTTTTTTAGTGATTTTAATTCCTTTACTTTTTCATATAATTTTATAATCTTATCTGTATCTAAAAAATACCTTAGTGGAATTTTTATAGGAATTGCACTAAATCAATCAATTTGAGGAGAATTGACATCATTACTATGTTAAGTCTTCTAAATCATGGGTACTATATGACTTCGTTTATTTAGGTCTTAATCCAGCATCTTGTAGTTTTCGTAACAAATCCTATGCATATTTTGTTAGATTTATGTCTATTTTTTTCTTGAGTGATTATAAATGATACTGTAGTTTCAATTTCGGTGTCCACATATTTGTTGCTAGTATGTAGATACACAGTTGATTTTTGTGTGTTTATCTTGTATCCTGCAATCTTGGTGAAATCAATATTAGTTTTTTTTAAAAGATTATTTATTTATTCATGAGAGAGAGAGAGAGAGAGAGAGAGAGAGAGAGAGAGGCAGGCAGAGACACAGGCAGAGGGAGAAGCAGGCTCCATTCAGAGAGCCTGATGTGGGACTCAATCCCAGGTCTCTAGGATCACACCCTGAGCTGAAGGCAGTGCTAAACTGCTGAGCCACCTGGGCTGCCCCTCAATATTAGTTTTAGAGTATTTTTTGTAGTATTTTGGATTATCCTCATAGATAATGTTATATATAAATAGGGACAGTTATGTCTCTTTCTACTGGCTTGAACAATTCTGACACTAAATTGAATAAGAACAATGGGAATAGGCATTCTTGTCCTTTATCATTAGGCATAATGTTAGCTTTAGTGTTTTTATAGATGCTCTTTATGAAATTCAGCAAGTTCTATTCCTATGTTTCCCTTCTATTCCTATTTTTTTCTGAGATTTGGATCATGAATGGGTGTTGAGTTTTTTTTTTTTTAAAAAAGCTTTTTCTGCATCAGTTGGTATGGTCGTGTGATTTTTCTTCTTTAAGGCTAATAATATAGCAGATTACATTGATTAATTTTTTTGAACAATGAACCAGGTTTGCATTCCTGAAATAATGATGTATATGGTCCTTTATGTATATTCTGAATTCGATTTTGTTAAGGATTTTTTGCAACTATATTCATGAGGGTTTTGGTATTAGTAACATTTTTTTATACTCTGCTCTTGGTATTAGGGTAATACTATTTTCATAAAGTGAGTAGGAATTATCCTATTTATATAGGTTTATATTGTACTTTTTTAACCTACTATTGTAGTTTGAATTTTTTTCTGTGCAATTAAATAATCTTTGAAAATATAATTTTAAAGTCTGAATGATAGTTGTAGGAATGTATTCCTCTTTACCTTTTCCTTGCTTTATTATTTAGAAATTTAAAAATATTATTAATATTTCTCTGATTAGTTTTTTCCTGTGTAAATCCTTGTGGATCTCTTATTTATCCTTAGAATAATTTCAAGAGGGATCCCTGGGTGGCGCAGCGGTTTAGCGCCTGCCTTTGGCCCAGGGCGCGATCCTGGAGACCCTGGATCGAATCCCACGTCGGGCTCCGGGTGCATGGAGCCTGCTTCTCCCTCTGCCTATGTCTCTGCCTCTCTCTCTCTCTCTCTCTCTCTCTGTGTGTGACTATCATAAATAAATAAAAATTTTAAAAAATTTAAAAAAAATAATTTCAAGAGATGCAATTCTTATATCAAATGGTAAAATTTCGAAGTTTTTGATAAACCCCAATTTATTTTCTAGGAAGAGGATATCAAGTAGTTCCATATTGATGTATATATGAGAGTACCTGCTTCATTATATTCTAACTTTTAAATGTAATTATTATTTGATTTGGTATGATTTCTTCTGATTTTTTTTCTTGGACATTTATTCTTGTGTCAGTCAACACTATTTCAGTTATTCTTTAGGAGAGTACGTGTAAATTCCCAAGATTTTGAATTTTTTGGTTGTTAACTTTGGGAATTTTCTCATTTTATTATATGT
The DNA here is from genome assembly GCF_905146905.1 of Nyctereutes procyonoides. Taxonomy (NCBI): domain Eukaryota; kingdom Metazoa; phylum Chordata; class Mammalia; order Carnivora; family Canidae; genus Nyctereutes; species Nyctereutes procyonoides. Next base: position 2,110,493 of record NW_026575044.1, read on the forward strand.
TAGTGAAATAAAATTGCCCATATAATTTTTATTTATTATAGTTATATTGGTGGAATGTTCAGAATATGCTTAATTTTTATAAAAATCTGCTTGTATTTGTAATAATTTTTATTGAGTCTACAAAAGTTTGAGGATGATATGTTTCTAATTACCTCTCCTTTACTCTAATATTATTTTTCTTTTTTTTAAATCATTTTTTAATTTTTTAATTTTTTTTTTTTTAATTCATGATAGGCACACAGTGAGAGAGAGAGAGAGGCAGAGACGCAGGCAGAGGGAGAAGCAGGCTCCATGCACCGGGAGCCCGATGTGGGATTCGATCCCGGGTCTCTAGGATCGCGCCCTGGGCCAAAGGCAGGCGCCAAACCGCTGCGCCACCCAGGGATCCCATTATTTTTCTTTATAAATGACATGTCATATATTCTGTGCATATAGATTTGTGATATTCTTGTTTTACTTTTTAAATTTTTTTTTAAATTTATTTATGATAGTCACACAGAGAGAGAGAGAGGCAGAGACACAGGCAGAGGGAGAAGCAGGCTCCATGCACTGGGAGCCCGACATGGGATTCGATCCTGGGTCTCCAGGATCGCGCCCTGGGCCAAAGGCAGGCGCTAAACCACTGCGCCACCCAGGGATCCCTTGTTTTACTTTTTAAAATGTACTAAGATATTTTTCCCCTGACTTCTGTTTTGTTCATTGTTAATATTGCTACCCTTGGCAATTTTGATTTTGTTCACTGTATCATCGTTCTTTAAAATTTCACCTTTAATTCATTTGACTTTCTGTGTCATATCAATGGAAATAGTTGGACTTTAGCATTTCACTCAAACTGAGACTTACTTATTCCTTTTTTTTTAAATTCTTTTTTTTTTAAAGATTTTATTTATTCATTCATGAGAGACACATAGACAGAGACATAGGCAGAGAGAGAAGCAGGCTCCCTGCAGGGAGCCTATGCGGGATTTGATTCTGGGTCTCCGGTATCACGCCCTGGGCTGAAGGCAGATGCTCAACTGCTGAGCCATCCAGGTGTCCCTGAGACTGTCTTTAAATGGGAATTGATAAGCTGGTTTATCTTACATTTGCCATCTTGTTTTATGATTTTGATTTATTTGTAATACTATTATCTGTTAAATCAGTTTTTATCTTGCTGCTGTTCCCCTTGTTTGGATTTTTATTTATTTATTTTAAAAAACATTTTATTTATTTATTCATGAGAGACAGAGAGAGGAAGACACAGCCAGGGGGAGAAGCAGGCTCCATGCAAAGACCCCAATGTAGGACTAGAGCCCATGTGGGACTCGATCCCAGGTCTCCAGGATCACGCCCAGGGCTGAAGGCGGCACTAAACCGCTGAGCCACCTGGGATTTTTAATATGGATTAAAAATAGGATTTTTGGTAGGCAAACTTTCTGTTTCAAATTCTGCTTAAAGTTTTAAATATTCTTTATGAGCCTATAGAAATTGTTTTACTGAAGCATGTACCCATATGCTGATACAGGACTCTAGCTCTCTACAAAGTTCACTGCAAATATTTTTAGGAGTTCCCAGTGGAAGAGAGAGATAGGCCTTGCTTTGTCAGCTGCTATGTGTGGCCTCCTTCTTCTTTCTTTTCTTGCTCTGATCTACTCCTAGTATGAATCACTGTGTTTGCCAGGTACTGCTAGTTTCAACAGTAGTGGCTTTTCTTCTCTTGAGGATTAGTGGGTCTTCCGGTCTCTGTTGCACCTGCAGCTGGTGTTGCTGTAACTCTGGTTCCCTATATCTCATCCATCAGTGCAGATATACCATTAGGCGTAGTGACCTGGACACTAGCATCAGCCTCCTGGAGAAATCTTGGCAGCACCAATGTTCTCTTGTGAAGTGGGAGGTATAAAATGCTTGCATTTTAACAGAATTGGTAAAATTAGATTCATGCTAATTCTATAAGCCAAGCAATGTATTCAGCTGAATTTACATTAATTCACTTGTGACTATTATTATCTATGACTGCTTGCATTACCTAATGGTACTATTGTGTGCCACTGGCTATTCTAAGACATGTTTATTTATTTTTTTAAATTATTTATTTATTTATGATAGTCTCAGAGAGAGAGAGAGAGAGGCAGAGACACAGGCAGAGGGAGAAGCAGGCTCCATGCACCGGAAGCCCGATGTGGGATTTGATCCCGGGTCTCCAGGATCGCGCCCTGGGCCAAAGGCAGGCGCCAAACCGCTGCGCCACCCAGGGATCCCTCTAAGACATGTTTAAACCTCGAAACAATCCTATGAGGGAGGAACTACATTTTATACAAGTGAGGAAAGAACCTGAGACCATATAGAGGTTAAATTGAGATAGGCCGAGGAGAGAGCTTTTCAAACTGGATTAGTTGCCAAGACATAAGCATTTATGGCCTGGAGAGTAAATTGATACTTAGCCTCTGGCCAAATATCTTGTGTGTAATTGTTGATAATCTTTCTCTTCTGTGCCATACTGTGGGAGGTTTTATCCCTCCTTGGCAACTGTAAGGAGAAAGAGAATAACTCATTTTTAACTCTGGGCTCTTTTGAGCAGTATTATCCTAATTCAACTCTTTTTTTAAAAAAAGATTTTATTTATTCATAAGAGACAGAGAGAGAGGGCAGCCCCGGTGGCGCAGCGGTTTAGTGCCGCCTGAAGCCCGGGGTGTGATCCTGGAGACCTGGGATCGAGTCCCACATCGGGCTCCCTGCATGGAGCCTGCTTCTCCCTCTGCCTGTGTCCTACTGTGTCTCTGCGTCTCTCTCTCTCTCTCTCTCTCTCTCTCTCTCTCTGTGTGTGTGTGTGTGTCTCTCATGAATAAATAAGTAAAATTCTTTAAAAAAAAAAAAAAAGAGACAGAGAGAGAGAGAGAGGCAGAGACACAGGCAGAGGGAGAAGCAGGCTCCATGCAGGGAGCCCGACATGGGACTTGATCCCGGGACTCCAGGATCATGAGATGCTCAACCGCTGAGCCACCCAGGCATCCCCTAATTCAACTCTTAAGGGCTGCCTTTCTAAGTGCTCTTCCTTATAGAGATGATAATAGGTTAACAGAACTAAATCAAGACAAATCTGCTAACATTGATTAGTTGACCCTGATCAGATACCAAGTCAGACAGAGAAACAATAGAGTCCCCAAAATAAATACAACCTATGCATTTATTTAAAACTGAATAAAAATTCCATCTTTGTTTACACTTTAGTTTCAAGATGGATTTTCATAGTAATTCTTGGGAGAAACTTGTCACAATTCCCAAGACTGTCATAATATTACTGCTTCCATACCCAAATAGGTCTTGGTCATTGTGTTAGCACCTCATTATATCTGTACCTCATTATACCTGCTTTGATAACCTGGGATACATTATCTGGCACCTGTACATCCATCCTGAATCATATAAGCCTGGTTCCAGTTTGTTTTCTTCCAGGTGGTACCCACTATGTCATATGATTTAATGGAAAAATTTAGTGTGAAAATTTTAGCTGTGCCTTTTCGCTTATTGATGCCAATTGGTGTTAAAAATGTCTTTTTATTTTTTTATTTTTATTTTATTTTATTTTATTTTTAATTTAAAAAAGTGCCTGTTCTATTTGATTGCCTTGCATTTTTATTTCCCTACTCGGTACAAGCCAGTTTTATTTATTTATTTATTTATTTATTTATTTATTTATTTATTTATTTATTTCAGTTAATTGTCATTTATTCCTATTGTGTTTACTTAAGTAGGTACAAACCAATTTTAATTTAAATGATTAAGTCTACTATTTTTTAAAATACTATTTTATCAGTTTCTTCTCTTATACTCTCTGACCATGATCATTTTATGAACTTTTTGGACCGAGGGATTAGGATCATTTTCTAATCCCACTTATTGATCATTTGGCCATGCCTAGGATTTTTGTCAGGATATTTGTTGTAACCTATAAATCCTCCTTCATCACACATTGGAATATCACACCCTTTTTTTTTTTTTTTTTTACTGTTTCTTCTTTTTCCACCTCCTATTACAACCTTTCTTTCTCAGGCTGCAATATATCCTCTCTTATGTAAGTAAGGTGGTCTGATAAGGACACTTAGGTTATCACAGCTGGTAGAAACCCAGCTCGAATCCCCTAATTCTATCTCATTTAACTGTTCTGCTGGAAGAAGGGCAGAGACCACACTGAGCTTAGGGAGAACTCTAAACAGAGACTTGGTCAGCGTCTCTCTTTCTGTATTTTATATTTGTTTCTCTTTACTGTCAGCTTCAAATTCTTAGATAAGCTTTGCCTAGTACCTTGTTAGAGAGGGACCCTTGCCAGCAGTGCAGGACTTGCTTATTTATGTACATAGTGAAGAGTGCTTTTTTCCCCAGTTCTAGCTTAAAAAAAAAAGTCCCAAGGAAGAACTCTGATTGGCTTTTGCTAATGATAGGCCCAACCCTAGGTGAAATACTCTGGCCTTAGCAGAGTGCTAATAGGTCTGCTGCCTCTTCTTGACTACTTACTGAGACCATGGTCATAGACTAGTATAGGAAGATGGCAGGCAGCTCCCTTTTCAATCAAATGACTGGTGCTATTAGTTTTTCTCTAAAAGAGGTCGGGGGAGCTCCTAATTCCAGGAGAAGAATTTTTAGAAAGACAAAGCAAGAGATGTCTAATATTGATGATTGGATACACTATGGCCATTTATATAGAGGCTTTTGAACAGTCCAAGTGGAAGGTATAGCAATATGAATGAAGGCATTGGGAGTAGAGATGAGAGGTGATTTGACATTCAAAAAATTTACCAGCATTCATGGAGTTATAAGCAAACCATTAAAAAACAAATTAGCTATGCAAACACCAGCCAAATAAAAAAAGCAGTCTGCTTTGTTTGACCCTTTTGAACTTGTTTGCTTCATATCATGCAATTTTACTTTTTTTTTGCTACTTCATTTACATAGTTATTGTTATTTGTTCAGCCATCTGAACATTTTCTATCTAGAACAAAGTAAAGGACATATGGTTATTGACAGTTTGTTGTTTCAAGCTGTTAAACACAGAACAAGTTTCTTAAATGCCTCTCTTTCCTGCCTCCACACATAACCAACTGAATATAAAAAAAGCAATATCTTTGACTCATGTCTGACTGTTCTTGGCAGAATGGCAATGTTACTTGAACCATACTTTTTATTGGTTTATCTGTAAATAGAATTATTCTGTTCAAGTGGTATTTTTCATGGGACATGGTTTAATGTAATTATAGATTTATAATAGATATAGATTGTCAATTTCTCTTCATATTGGTTAATAGATGGGGCTTAATACTGCTGTATTTAGATCAAGATTCTTATGTAATCATGTAAAGCATTTTCTTTATTATAACAAATAAGACCGTTTGAGGTACCCATGAGAACAGATCTATTTTCACAAAAATAATCAGTTTACTTGGCTTTTAAAATGTGGTGACGTTTGCAATAATGGTGTAAAACCAATGGTAGTTAAAGCTACTAGTGCTTAAGAAAATGAAGATGGTGGTAGCAAACTGTACTATGTACTAGTAGTCACTGCATTTTTAACTATCATGTGCTTGAAGGAAAAAAAAGCCACTTTCACTTAACAATATCATTGATGAAACAGTGAAAAATTATTACTTTTATTCTTCACTTGCAAGTATATGTCTTTTTAATATTCTGTGTGAAGAAATGGGAAGTATATATAAAATACTTTTGCTCCATACTGAAATATAATGCAATCCTTAGGAAAAGCACTTGTATAGTTTGAATTGTGAGCTCAACTAGATGGTTTTTCATGGAATATCATTTTTACTTGGAAGAATAACAGACAAACTATAGTTATTCAGACTTGGGTATTTGGTATGAATTTTTCTTAAAATTAAGTAGGTCTGTTATTTGAAATGACAACTGACAAAAGTTGTTGCCAAAGATAAAAATCCCAAAGAAGATAAAATGACAAATGAAAATCATAGTTAGGATCTTGCAAATTGTATTTACCACCTTAAGCCTGACAGTTTCCTAATAACTTACAGATTATTCTGATGAAATTGGTGATGTTAACAAATGTGATTTTTTTTCCTGATGTACTGTAATGAAATGAGTCAGCATTTGGAAGATCTGCATAACTCATGAACTAATAGTTTCCAGATGATCAATGTATGATATTACAAAATCATGCATGGGTAAAAGATTCTTTGAAAATATACAATAGACCAGTGGATTTTAATGTAACAGGGTAAAAAAAAAAAAGTTCATCGGTACAACTTTGAAATTATATGTTGCAGTGGCTTTTAAGAAAATATCATTTGTCAAATAAAGAAGAATGTATACATTTATATTAAAAACTATTAAAACACTTCACTGTTTTATAACTAAATATACTTTAACCAAAATAACATATAGCAGCAGATTGAAAACTGAAACAGATGTAAGAATGCAGCTGCTTTCTATTAAGCTAGACATTAAGGATATTTTTGAAAATATCAAACAGTGCCATTCATTAATTTTTTGGAAAACATAGTCATTTTTCTCACAAAATGTTATTTATATCACCATGTAAAGGATTTTTGTTATATTTAATAAATATTTAAGAATTTTCTTAATTTTGTCCTTAAATTTGTTAATTTATAACATAATAAATATTAATAGATATAACCTATATAAGTACAAGCTTTTTAGAGTCTTTAATAATTTCCAAAAGCTAAAGGGTCCATGAGACCAAAAATTGTGAGAACTTCTGGCCTATTGGATAAAACCCAAACATCTAAATATGTCTATAAGTCCTTCTGTCACATGGCTTCCACCACTCCGCTGCCTTCTCTCCTGTCTGATTTCCCCTTCACCAGAACTGTGCCTGCTTTACATCTCCATACCTTTGCTCAGTTCTCTTTTTGCATGGACATCCATCTTCCTCCAGCTCTCTGTCTAAAGTACTGTTTTCCAAATGCCTCTTAGGACATTTATGTTCTTAGGACTTTATAAATTCTCCTTTATCTGAAATTAATGTAACCACTTCAGCTTTCTTATGCCTATTGTTTGCATGGTCTCTCTTTTCATCATTTATTTTCAACTTACCTATGTCTGTGCATTTAAAGTTGGTTTTATGTTGAGAACATAGAATTGGATCTTATTTTGTTAATTCATCTAAAATCTCTGCTTTATGTGGGAATTTTTAGTTCACTAACATTTATTGTAATTATTGGTATGATTGGTTTTAGGTTTCCTATTTTATTATTTGTTTTCAATTCTCCCCCCTCTTTTTGATCTTTATCCATTCTTCCTTTGGATTGATATTTCTAAGAATTCTATATTTATTTATTCATTGACCTTTTAGGTATATATCTTTCTTTCTTTCTTTCTTTCTTTCTTTCTTTCTTTCTTTCTTTCTTTCTTTCTCTTTCTTTCTTTGATTATGGAAGGACTTTGGTTCTCAAATTTCAGTGTATAACAATCACAGAGGGTCTATTAAAATGATTATTTCTGTTTTTTACCCATTGAGATTCTAATTCATTGGGTCTAGTGTTGGTCCTGAGAATTTGTATTTCTAACAAGTTCCTGGGTAATGTTGATGCTGCTTATTTGAGGACTATTTTTAGAAAGTCACTCTTGTAAGGGTTAAAGTATACATCCTTAATTTTCAGTCTATTTAAAATGTATTGGTATTGTACTGCTTCACATAAAATGTGGAAATTTTTCAGTTGCAAAAGTCCATTTTCTCCATTTTCTCTGCCTTTTTGTTATATTTCTGGTATATATTGCATTCACATACTTTTTAAGCCCCACAGTACGATGTTAAAATGTTTGCATATGTATTTTAGAGAAATTAAGAGGAAAAATAGTCTCTTGTATTTACTCACATATTTGCCTCTAATTATGTTCATCATTTGTCCTAAAGATTCTATTTTTTTAAACATTTTATTTATTTGACAGAGAGAGAACAAGAGCATGAGCAGGGGGAGTGGCACGTAGTGGGGGAGGGAGAAGCAGGCTTTCCGCTGAGCAGGGAGACCAATGTGAGGCTTAATACCAGGACCCTGGGATCATGACCTGAGCCAAAGACAGATGCTTAACTGACTGAGCCCCCCCCAGGTGCTCCTGAAGATCCTATTTTTAATCTTGTTTCATTTGCCTTCAACTAAAATAACTTCCATTAATGTTTCTTGAAGTAGGAGTTTGGTGAAAACAAATTTTTCTCTGTCTTTATTTTATCATGATTGAAGTACTGGGCATAGAATTTCAAGTTGACAGTTTGTTTTCCTTTTAGCACATTAAAAATGTTCAGCTGTCCTCTGGCCTCCCTTTTTCTTATGAGAAGTAAGCAGTCATTAAAATTCTTATTCCCTCTATACAATGAATCATTTTCTCTTGCTCTCTCAAGAGTTTATTTTTAATTATCAGCAGCTGGACAATGATATGCCTGGTTGTTTTCTTTATTTAAAAAAATCTGCCTGAGATTGGTGAAAAGTATAAATTTAAATTCAGTAGATCAACAAATTTAGAAAAATTCAGGCTTTTTATCTTTAAATATTTTCTGTTTTATTTTAGGCTCCAATTACATATATATTAGGCTTTTTTTGTATAAAAAAGCTTTTTGTTTCATCCTGCTACTATGTTTATTGTTTTCCAAAAATTGTCCTTTCTCAAATGGGATAATTTCTGTTGATCTCTCTCCAAATTGACTCAGTCTACATTAAAATTTATTCTGCTCTTAAGTCTCTACCTGTGAGTTTTGTAGTTCAGATGTATTTTTCATTTTTAGTTTTTGATTCTTTTGCAGTTCTTAATCCCTGTTGAGATTTCCTATCTTTTCATGTATTTTGAGTGCATTTTCCTTTATTCATTAAGCAGTTACAATGATTACTTTAAAATCTTTGTTTTCTTATTATAACATCTGGGATACCAGATTAGTCTTCATTGATTCTCTTTAGTCTTGGCAATAGGTCATGTTTTTCTGTGTCCTCCTATGTCAAAGAATTTTGTATTGTATCCTGAATATTGTGAATGATATATTATAAAATTCTAGATGTTGCCATTTTCTTCAAAGATGTATTGATATTTTAAATGCAACCAGTATACTTGCTGAATGGATCAGGTAATTTCTGTTTCCACTTTGGTAGGTGGTAACTCCAAGCTCCATTCAGTTCTTTTAATTTTAGCTGGGCTTCTTGGAGTCTACTCCATGCATGAATGCTTCAGGTTTCCAACGATGTGAGCAATGTTTATACATAGAAGACAGGCATTCCTCTCTGGCTTTTTTTCCCTGAGACTATTTGTTTACTCACTTTCCAGTGGCAATGGTTGCCCAAGCCTTGTCTTCTAGTTCTTTAAGTTTGCTAATTCTGTAGGCTTTCAGTTAGAGTTTTAGTGTTGACTGTGGCTTTCCCTCAAGCTGACCACTGCAGAAACAGGGAACCCACTCAGTGCCTCCAGGTGTTTGTGTTTTTATGTTTTCTTCTGGAGTTTATAGTTATTATCTGAGGGAAGATTATTCCAATAGGAGCTACTCAGCCATAGCAGAAATACAACTCTGCTTTTTTCCCCTTTTTATATTTAAAAAGGCTACCTTGATCATGAGAAGAAAATAGCACCAATGTGTTTTTCTAATTAATTGGGTTTTTCTTTTACATTTAACTTAAATTCATTTTGGATTACTGTTTGTATATGGCCTGAAGTATGAACTTTTTTTTTTCACAAATCATTAAGCCAACATTTTTAAATAATCCTTTTCTCTCTAACTTTAATTACCCTTATGAAATTTACCAGTATTTTCAAATTGTGCTCTAAAGAGCTTTAGAGTTCCTTGGGTTTGCATCAAGCAGAGCTCTGATTGCATGTCTCTTTGGTTGTTTCTTAATTCAGTAAACAATATTTGTTTAACACCTACTACATGCCAGAACTATGCTAGGTACTGGAGATAGAATGAGAACTAAAATGATCATGGTCCTTGCCTTAGGGAGTTATATTGTCCAGTGACTTTTACAGTGACTTCACATATGCATTTCTTTTTCTTATTAAACTTGTAGAAAGAGAGTGAGATTTGAAGATATACTACTTTATGATTTCAGGCTAGTTATCATCCAAAATTTAATGTTTTCATCTTTATAGTGGAATTATAGCTTCTGCTTAAGAATATTGCTTTAAGGATTAAATGGTATAAATTCATATTAAAAAGAGTTCAGTCCTCAGTAATTGTTAATTTACTTTTTTCTTTCCTAACTAATACTTTTCCTGTTGACTAAAGACTTGGAATTTTGATTAACATTCTCATATCCATTATCATATGAATCTTTGGTACAGATTTTTAGTGGGTTATCTAACTTCTTTTTCCTAACACTCTGTTGCTACAACTTTCTCAGTTGTCTTTAATGTCAACATACCATCCTGCTTATGCTGAAGGCTTTATCTGCACTCCTAGGGTCCTTAATCTCCTTTAATTCTTGACTATCCCTCTGTTCTAAGAATTTTCCTGTTTGATATGTCGATAACTACTGTAATATTTTTCTTCTTTATTTTCCTGCATATCTCTCTTTATATATCATTCTTTAGTCATTTTCATTTTTAAATTTCCAAACCTTAGATATTTTCTCAAAACTCATTCCTTCCAGGTTTTGTTTTATTTTGGGTTGTTTTGTTTGGCTTGGTTTGGTTTTTGTTTTGTTTTGCTTTTCCTTTCCTTTTTGTCAAACAAGCAGTCCTCTGTTCTTATTTCACCTCTAACCTGTCTACATGCCTCATTATAGCCTTCTACCTGTCTAGCTATTGGAATGCAATTGCTTATCACCTAATTCGTGTTAGGGAGTTTATTCACTCATTCATCATTTTTTAGAAGAGAGAAGTACTTCAGTTTTTGAGAAAATGTTTTCTCAAAGTATTTTTTGAGAAGTATTTTTTGAGAAATACATCATTTTTTGAGAACAGAGTAATACTCTCTTCTCAAATACTGGTCCATATTCTGTTCTAAAGTTCTGTTTCATGTTCAAAATAATTCAGTGTCTTTTTCCTTAATTGTTGGTTCATAATCTCCTTGGAAGCTTTCTGAGTGTAATCTGAAACTGGCCCCTGAACTCAAAGGGCAGGGAGAGATGGAAGAAACAGGAAGGCCATTCCAGGTTGGTAGGTAACAGTTTTAACAAACAAGGTAACTTGCATACAAGGCTTGTCTTGGGCAGCAAGGCAAGTGGATCCCCACACCCACCTGCCAAATATTAAAAGTTTCCATAGAGGTTTTAACTGGGTTAAGTCACACATACTGTGCAGTACCACTCATCAGTATCTCAAGACCACATCCTTGGAGCAGCATCTGAGAACGAGAAAGGCAAACAGAACCCACATTCCAAGGACAGGGAAGGTGAGGGGGGGAGCCCTCAAATGTCTGGGTCTGGCTCACCACTCCACTGGCAGTCATGCATGCCATCTTGGTGACCTTCCCCAAGACATTAATCCATTTGCTTTTATTGCTTGTTTTCTTCTTAAAGATGCTCTCTTTCAGTCACTTGGACTAAAAACCTGTGTCCCTTCACCTTCACACTCTGTGTTCGGTTTAATCTTGTTGGTTCTTGTTTGAAACGTCTAATGTTCATTACTTCTTTCTCTCATGCTGTCATCCAAGTTCAATGACTCTACTACAAGATTTCAAAAGCCTTTGTGATTCTTTTATTCTTTTTGTTCAGACCAGCTTGCGTCATTATTACACTATTTTGTCATGTGTTCTCCTGCTCAGTGTTTTCAGAGGCTCTCCATTTCTTTTGGCAGGGTTTCCTTTGGAGGAAAAATATTCTGATGGACCCCTAGTGTTGACGGGAATTATTGCAGTTATAATGCAACTTAAATGTGTCCAAATATAAAACTCAATATAAACCTTTGCACATTTAACCATATAACTAAAGCAATTTACAAATTCATTACAGACAAAACCATAAAGTGAATAAAATTTAAGTTAACATGGATAGGATAAAGGATGTTTAACAAAACTCAGTCACCAAGTACTGTATCGATATGGTGCAGATTGCTCTGAGATGGCATGGGCCTGTTCTACTCTTTAGACTTTCTGAGGAGCCTTTGTTTCTACAGCATGCTCTGGTATCATTTGGCCTTCACTTGGTACAAATATATCATTTGAGAAATAGGTCTATCATTGTCTTTTTTCTTTCCCATCCCTCAACCTGCTACAATTATAATAGCACTACCTGGCTGCAGTAAAATAATAAAAGTGCACTTTCAGGCACTGATACTCCTTGGTGATTTTGGGTTACAAGATAAGCATCCAGATCATTCAAACTATACGGGGAGTAGGGGTGTGTGTATGTGTGTGCATGTATGCACTTATGTGTGTGTGTGAGAGAGAGAGTGAGAAAGAATTGACTTGAAAAAAAGAAGTTTTTTATACTAAACTAATGGAATCTCAAGATCAGTCCCAGATTCCCAGTATCTACAGACCCTATTATAAAAAGCACTGATCTGTGAGATAAAGATTAAATTCCTCATGTTGATATCCAAGGCCTTCATCAGTTTGGATTAAGTGTCTTTTCCTTTTCAGCTGTTTTTTTTTCTTTTCTGACTTCTTGCTGTCATGTGAACATGCTCACCTTTTTGCAGACCTGTGCCTTCCGTCCTTTTATACCTGTGTCCCCATATAATACCATGTATCTATAGGCTTTAAGTACCAATTCATGTTCTCATTCCCCCCTAAAGTTTCTGCCACCCCTTAAGTTATAATTTGATTTTTCTCCTTTGATGTCATCCTAGGAACTCCCATATCCAGTACGTTGGCATTTTATTTTTATTGTAATGTTAGCTTCAATTATTTGATTTGCATGTTTTCTACATTACTAGCCTTCAGAGGCTTTAAAGGCAAAATAGTATCTTAAAGGCTTTTTACATAATCTTCAGGATCATTGTTGATATTCGTAAAGCACTTACTAAATGAATTAAATGATTACTTGTGATGCTCGATATTAGAGATTTGGTTTCCCTTAGAAAACTACGTGATTCCTTCATATAGTTATAAGCAAAGTACTTTGGTGTAAAAAAAATGCATTTCTAAGAAACTAAAATGCCTTGGAAATTTTGTATTTTTGCCCCTATTTATTCTGTATTTTCAGGACTGCTAGGAAAGATCCTCATGGCTATCCGGGATGCAGGTTTTGAAATCTCAGCTATGCAGATGGTAGGTAGTTTGCAATAACTCATAATCTATTGAGAGATTTCTTTTTTAAATGTTTTACATTGAAGGACACTTGTGAACTTCACCATTAAAAATAAAAATTAAAAATAAAAAGATATAGTTACTGAACTTGATAACCTTATAATAAAAAAATGTTTTTGAAATTATTTTATCCATGTAATTTTTCACTGAGAGAACTGAAGGTCAAATAATATACCTAATTTAACTTTATAAAATAGATTCATACAATTCCTGGGACTTTAATTGTAAAATAAGTATAGACAAACAACGTATTTACAAACAAAAAATAGAATTCAGTTATGTAGTTAATCATGAGCTTTCTATCGTTTGGTGACTAAGAAGAGAATGGCAAAGGAGAATCACTTGAGATTTTTCCACTAACCAGGACCTTTCGCTGGTTTCTGGACTCTCCCTCAGAACTTCTAATTAGAGTTAGCACCTTTCAGCCCTCTGTTGGCAGTCGCATCACTTGCCCTGCAAAGCCCACAACCGTTCAAAATTGCCCAGTAGACACACTTATAGGAAACCCATCACTGAGAAAACACAGAGCTGATACCTTTGTGCTGTACTTACCAGTGCACTTGACAAAAAATTGGGTACAAATTATTACAGGAATCAGATAACAATTTAGGCTTTACAATGTGCGAAGACCAGAAAGTTTATGCTATTTTGATAGTGAAATACTACTGACTTTGGAGATGAGATTTTTCTTACCAGTATAATTTATGTATTCTTTTCCTGAAAAGGAACTGCTTTTGATTTCTGCTAAGTTTTAGGATCATCCAAAATCAGAGATTAGGGCAATAACTGGGATTCTGACAATTTTATGTCCCTACTTGGTAAGAATGCCCAGAAACCAAAAAAATGGTCAGTAATATCAACTAGTTTGCGGAGTCATCAGACAAAACTTGGAGACTAATGAGAAACTTGACATTTGAAGAATTTTACTTAGGGTTATAAAGAAATTGTTAGCCAAAACACTCTGAAAGTATTGCTTTGGTGATATATTCATAGGATTGTAAGATCTAAGACTGCTTTAGAAATGTGTGTTTTGTAGAAATTTTAGATTTAAACATTCATTGAACTCTTGGCCTGCCACCTAGCTAGCATAGTTGGCTAGAGTAGGTGCTCAGTGAAAACAATAATAATTAGGAAAAGGATTGATTGAACCTATGGGGGAGATATGATAGTTTAGTGGCAATCATAGTCATTGAGTTTTGGAGTCAGGAAGCTCTATTTCTAAATCGTGGTCAGCTTCCCTCTACACTCATGGGTCTGCTGGCCAGTGAGGACATTATTTGCCTCAATGAATTATTTTAAGAATTAAATGAAATAGTCTTACACAATGCCTTGTAGAATTTCCAGGGTAAATTATAAATACTTAATAAGTTGTATGTTCTATTATTTTGTTATATTAAAAATACAACAAGTTGTGGAACGGTAGGATAAAACACAGATATCAAACAAAACTGACTGCCTGGAATAGTTATGTTGCCATGAAATCCATTCTCCCAGTTTGAATTATTGCCCAGGTAGGCAGAAATTTCTTATTGATCTTCAGTTCTGGCAACAGTAAAGGAACAAAGTAGGGGAGAAAATACAAATGTCAATTCTGAGGCAATTTTTTAAAAATTTAAGGTTTTAGCTCTTGAGACCAAGAACTTAATGCAATTTTATTTTTTTTATTTTTAATTAAATTTAAATCCAGCCTGGACAAGAAAGAGTCTTTATAGGTTCATCTTATAAGCATAAGCTTACAATTCTTTTTGAATTTAGATTTCCAGACAACTTGAGTAAATGCTTTGTTATGAACCAGACTAGGGATTTTTCTGAATGCTTGGGAGGAAAAATTTGTTATTTTTGGCAGCTACAAAATCTGAAGTACTTTTCATTAGTAATATTTCTTGGGCCAGTAAACAGCATGACATTGCCTATAAATTTTGAGTGTGGAGAATGAAGTTTTATTCAAAGAGAGGGTTAGTGTGGTGATTAAGAGCCTGACCAATGGAGTTAGACTGCTTGAAATGGAACACAGATCTGAAGGTTGCATAACCCATATGTAATATAACATATGTCATGGGGGCATTGTGAGGACTAAATGAGATGATGAATATACGATCCTAGAACAATGCTTAAAACACTAAGTACTCAATAAATGTTAACCATTTTTATTATTGATCAGCTGATCTTTAACAACACTTTTTCAGGGTACTTAATTTGTGCAGTTTCTATATTAAAGTAAAGAAAATATATCCAAGGGATCATAAATGTTGAGTGCTGAGTATGGTTCATTTTGAGTTCTTTTGTTAATTGGCATATGTTTTGTTTTGTTTTAAAATAGTTCAACATGGATCGAGTTAATGTTGAAGAGTTTTACGAAGTTTATAAAGGAGTAGTATCTGAGTATAATGTAAGTATCAAAATAAATGTAAAGCATTGGTACTGAAAACAGTTTATGTGTCTTAAATCTTGGGGATCTCAGTATAATTCATAATCATGAAAGTATTCACAAGTCTGCCAGTTTCCAGCTGATCATACCCAGTGACTGAGGCATTCTTATCTCTGAGAGCTACTGGATCAGTTTTTAAAATATCTTATTGTTTCATTTATGAAACAAAAATATACCAGAGTACAAAAAAAATTGCTGGGGATTTGACACATTTGGGCATTCTCTATGAAGCTTATAATATTCTTAGAGTGGAAGACTTCACAATGCTTTAGAAAGTTAAAAGCAAATAGTTCTTAATGTAACAGTATAATTTCGTTTCAGTATTTAACATCTACTTTAATGACATATAGATGCATGTAGAATTATCTGAAAGTATGACTGAAGCTGAAGAAACAAGATTTTAAAGAAGTTGGTCAGAGGGCAATTAAATTATGTTCTTTAAAACATATGACTATATTCAAATAAGCCAATATTCTTCCTTAAAATAAAACATAGTAGATATTGGATCAAAATTAGTTACCCTCCTTTCCTTATCAAATTATCTTAGATACGTTTGTGCTGGTGGACTGCTTCCTCACCTACAGTGTTTTACTGAGTTTTGACTTTTTTTTTTTTTTTTGCATAAAGTTTACTGTTTTTGACAATGAAACTAGATTCCCCTCTTCTCATTTCTCCATGGCTTTTCCTTTCAACATTCCTTAAAAAGGACACTGGTCTGAGAACTGCATTTGTCTTATTTGTCTTATTTAGTCCTACAAGTCAAGACTAATTGTGAAATATATTTCATGTTCAGCGTACCAGTGGTTTCCACCTTTATTTAGAGAAACCAAAGTGATTTTCCTTCTATTACTGCATACTGAACCTTAATCTTATGAGCTTCTTCATTTTAGAGTTATGCCTTTTCTTAAATGGAAGAATTTTTTTTTAATGGAAGAATTTAAAAACATTCTTAACACTTAATTTAGTCAGTGACAGCTGTTTTTCATTTCTTAAATTTTTCTTTTATATATTTTCCTTTTATTTTTTCAATTTAACGTTTGAAAATATGGTTGAAAACTGCTACCTTCTTTAATTCATGTTATATTATAGCCCTACTGTACATAAGATAAACCCGTGGAGACTTACCCTTTGACCATCAGTTATATTCTCATACAATATCATGTAGTATTGAATTCAGTTACAACTAGTTGAGGGCACTAGTATTGTGCACATATCTGAGGTGGGCCATATTTCCCTTTGGAAAATAACTTTAAAAAAAAGCCCTCATCTCTGACTTGAATGCCTCCTATATTGTGCTTTAAAATAATAATATATGTAATTCATTTTTATGTAATATATATTTACTATTAGGATATTTTTTATTTGAGGATTTTGGAGGTAAAAATAAAAACATCACTGGATAGATGTGTCATTTCTCCTAAGAAGTCAGAAATTTGAATGACAGTAGCAATGTCATACTTTAATGTCAGAATATCTCAGAATAATTGGTGTTGATGTGCTTTCTTCTTAGTAAGATATTCTCTAACTACTATTTAAATCTTGTGATATTAATAACAGTCTACTTAAGATAAAGAACATATGGGCTTTGGGGAAGAAAAAAACTACATTATTTCAGAGTATAATTAGCCTTGTGAGCCACTTTTAGTAATGCTTATCATTTTTTATTCAGATTGAAATGTAAAGCAAATATTTCAAATCAGAATTCGTTTGTAGTGGTTTGCTAATGGGAAAATGGAGTGTATACATGAACCAGAATACTATCCAGGTATCTTTATGAGATGTTTTGTACTTCTATGAAATAAAATTCTCTTGTAACTAAGGAAAGCTGTTTCTTTGAAAATTTTCTCCAAAGGGACATAAGAATGTTTTTATCCTGGTAATATTTTGTTGAAGCAAGTAATATTCTTATGAAATATACCTCTAATGCTTTTCCCATTTACAACTCAGATTTGTTCAAAGGAGGTTGTGTGAAGAGCTATATCCATACACTGCTAATGTGTGTGATTACAGTATCTTTCACTGGTTAATTTGGGACACCAAAAATCAGATAACAAATCCTGAGTCTCACTTGCTATTGTGACTATTATATTTCCCGAAAATCCTCTTACTTCTCATGACAGTTAATATTCAGGACTCGAGTGTAAGTTCAAGGAAGAAGTAAATTTTAAAATGTTGTATACTATTGGATGTCTTTTAATTTTAGGAAGTTTGTCTCATTCAAAAAGAAGACCCTGTAAAAATAATCTTAAGAGGCAACATAGTCTCAAGGGACAGAAGCAGGTGGTTTGATTCTTACTCTGACTTTTCATACAATTTATCCTCCTTGTCTCTAAATTCTTATTTATAAAATAAATAAGACACATAAGCTCATAGTAGTGGTTCCATTCATTTTATTATTATTTTAAATGTGAAGATATGTTGGTGAAATAATGCTCTTAAATGTAGGATGTATGGTGTGAAATAGGGACAGCATCATTGTAGTGTCTTAATGGATACTATTCAGTACTCACCATGAGTTCTGAGTGTCCCTACATTACTTGCTTCAAACTACAGACTTCCTATCTCAAAATTCATTGCAACCAACTTGCAGCTTTATGAACTCAATTCCCTTCTCACAAAATGCTTGTGGAGTCAGATGCTAGGTTCAGATCCCAACCTACCCGTTGTGTGATCATGGAGAAGTTATTTACCTTCTTTAAGCTGTAGTTTATTCAGCTATAAAATAGAAATAATGCTACTACTTTATGAGATTACTGTGATAATTAAATGAAATAAATCATATAAAGGAGTTTCCCATATTGAGAGTACTAAGGGAGTTATTAGCTGTTTTGTTATTACTTTTAACACTGTAACACTGTATGTATGTACAGTGTATATGTCAGCATAATTCTTTGTACTTTTAACACAGTAACACTGTATCTGACATAATTCTTTGTACTTTTAACACAGTAACACTGTATCTGACATAATTCTTTGTACTTTTAACACAGTAACACTGTATCTGACATAATTCTTTGTAGTAGATTCTGTGTTGATCATTTATACTTACATTTGCAATCGTAAAAAGGTGGTAATTCCTATATCATTGTGTTATCATGATCCACTTATTTACTGCATATATATACCGAGTGTCTACTATGTGCCAAACAATGTGTTAGAGTCCAAGGATACAGAGGTGAACAACAACAACAAAAGTTCACTACCTGCATTCATGGAGCTTATGTTCTGGTGAGGATAAACGTTAAATCAAACGATCTCATTGTAAAAGACAGGAGTCAAAGGGCTGCAAAGGAAACAAACAGGTTCTTTTTGGTTTGGGTAATTTTTTACTTAATTAAAAACCTAGGTGACTTGAGGATTTTGTTGAGTTAATTTTTTTTAAGGAGTACATTATGCTTTTGATGGAATCCTTTTTCCAACATGTTTTTCTTTCTTTCCATTTTATACATTTGCATAGCCCTTTATGTCTGTATTTTTAATGGTATTTGTGATTAACACTGAAATACAAAGATAAAGACAAATGAAAGAAAAGCAGACAAAATTCACTCCTCTGTTTTTGGATGACATGTTCCTAATGCTTTCTGCCCCTACTGAGAACTTGGCTCTTGACATTTATGTGTAGGCAGTACTTCAATATCATGAGACAGAAAATCAGACTCAACATAATTATCCATAAAAAATCAATTACATATGACCTTTGTGAAGTAGCAAAATGACTTCAGGTGGATACCTTTAGGGATTCTACTGAGTAGGGGTCTGTGTATCATATTAATCGTGAAACATGTTCCCTCCTCTTTTAACCCCTGGCATTTTTATTAGCTG
Organism: Nyctereutes procyonoides; assembly: GCF_905146905.1. Taxonomy (NCBI): domain Eukaryota; kingdom Metazoa; phylum Chordata; class Mammalia; order Carnivora; family Canidae; genus Nyctereutes; species Nyctereutes procyonoides. The sequence continues at coordinate 2,129,929 of NW_026575044.1, forward strand.
TGATGACTGAGTTCTGATCAATATTTAAATATTGTTCAGTAATAAATTACCTTTATTTTATTTTGTCAACATGTATCATAAATTCTCCAAAGTCATTAAAATGGCTTGCATGTCCCTGTGTGATCTGATCTCATCTCTTACTGCTTTCCTGTGGTCTCATGTTAGCTCCTGATATTCTGTCTCCTTTACTGATCTTCATATGCACCAACTGTACTGCTGCCTCAAAGTCTTTGTCTTTATTTTCACTTCTTCCTGAAGTATTTTTCCACATGTAGAAAAGAAAAGTTCATTGAGTGTTCCAGACACTGTGAGAGGTACTTTTCTTTGATCATGTTTTTCATTATATCATTTCACATATAGCTAAGAACCTTAAAACAGTATACTTCCATTCCCCCCTCCTGATGTGCTGTGGTTATCATATATTTTTATTTCTATTTCTATTGTAAACCCTATAATGCATTTTTAATATTTTTGCTTTAAATAATCAGTTATCTTTCACATCAACTAAAAATGTGTATTTATATGTGTGTTTACTATATTTTGTATAGATCTCTATTTTTGTCTGGTACTATTTTCCTTCTGTCTGAAGAACTTACTTTAACATTTCTTATGCTATATGGCTGCTGGTAGTGAATTCTTTCACATTTCGTCTGTCTGGAAAAGTTATTTTTCCTTCATTTGTAAAAAAATATCTTCCAGGGAGCCTGGGCAGCTCAGTTGGTTAAGTGTCTGACTCTTGATTTCAACTCATGTCATGATCTCAGGGTTGTGAGATCGAGCCCTGCACTGGGCTCCACACACAGTGTGGAGCCTGCTTAAGATTCTCTCTCTCCCTCTTCCCTTCCTTGCCCTATTCCCTCTTTAAAAGGAAGGAGGGAGGGGAGGGAGGGAGGGAGGGAGGGAGGGAAGGAAGGAAGGAAGGAAGGAAGGAAGGAAGGAAGGAAGGAAGGAAGGAAGGAAACCTTCCTACCTGGGTATAGAATTGTAGATTGACCAATTTTTGTTGTTGTCATTTACATCTTTATCTTTGTTCTACTGTTCGTATTTTCTTCTTTGCATGCCTGGTAATTTTTATTAGATGCTGGATAATGTGCAGTTTATATTGTTATATGGTATATATGTCATATTTCTTTGAAGAGTGTTTGACATACCTTTGGCATCTGCCAAACTTATTTAGGATTAGTTTGACCATTTCAGGGCTTACTTTTGAACTTTATAGCATGGATACAGAGCATTCCATATATAAGGCCAACTATTATGGTGCAGTACCCTTCTGGGAACTCTACTTGATGCCCTGTGTATCATATGAAGGCTTTCCACTCCAGCTGGTGGAAATGCAAAGTCTTCTCAGCCTTGTGCTCTCTCTGTAAATGGTTTCACTTAACTGCTTCTGGTAATTCTTTTCTTAGTTTTGGATAGTTTCCTCTACACATATACAGACTCTTAGCTGAAGATTCAGGTGACCTTCTCTACAGATCCCTGTAGTTTACTCTCCCATAGTTCTCCCACCTCATCTAGTAATTTGTCCTGCAAATTCTATCTACATTGGCCTCCCTGAACTCCATTCTTTGTCTCTTCTAATAAGTTAGAGTGTTGGGCTCTGTTGTGTTTCCTCTCCCCATCCCATTGTCCCATGGCAGTAAGATGACATAATCATATAGCTTACTTCATTTGATTCCCTTCTATCAGGGATCATAATACTGCACTGCCTCTCATCTAGTGTTTGAAAATTGTTGTTTCATACATATTGTCTCATGTCTAGATGTTTAATGTGAAAGAATCTGGTCCTTGTTTTCTTCATTTCTGAAAATGATTATCATTTTTTAAAGTATCTTTGGAAGAAATACTTAGAAATTTATCTTTAGAAATGTTCATTCAATAGGACTGTATTCAATGGGAGAGACCCTTTAAAAGGAAGGTGTACAAGAAGATCATTTCAATTAATGAAAGTATCAAGTGGTAAAGCATTACATTAAAGTATCACTAGTGGTAGAAATGGAGATGAGGGAACATATCTAAAACACATTTTTGTAGAAAAACCAGACAGAAATGAGGAGCTGGGGATCCCTGGGTGGTGCAGCAGTTTGGCGCCTGCCTTTGGCCCAGGGCGCGATCCTGGAGACCCGGGATTGAATCCCACGTCGGGCTCCCGGTGCATGGAGCCTGCTTCTCCCTCTGCCTATGTCTCTGCCTCTCTCTCTCTCTCTCTCTCTCTCTCTCTCTCTCTCTCTCGTGACTATCATAAATAAAAAAAAAGAAGAAGAAGAAATGAGGAGCTGCTTGGCATGTGGAGTACATTGAGGATTCAAAGATAACTAAGATTTTAAGATTTGGAATAATGGTGCAATTAAAAGAGGATGAGTAAAAGATTATTAATTTTTAAATATTCTTTTGTATTACATATCATAGGAGATGGTGACAGAAATGTATTCTGGCCCTTGTGTAGCAATGGAGATTCAACAAAATAATCCTACAAAGACGTTTCGAGAATTCTGTGGACCTGCTGATCCTGTAAGTTAGTATTTAAATTGTTAATCAAGTTTGTTTTATTCACTAGTTAAGTATCTTCATAGGTTTGATGGTTTTAGTTTGTTCTTTAAAAGAAATAATACCAAAGTGACTAAATCAGATACATTTTTATTCAAAATACCATTTTGAATAATTTTTTAATATATTCCAAGAAAAAGTGAATTTTTATTAGCCAAGTGACAGAATAGAATGGGCAGAAACCTTAACTGGTATTTTTTTTATTGTTTCTTCTTGATAAATTGTCTAGATAAATTTATCGAGCTCTCTGATAGAAATTATCTAAGATACTAATTATCCTTTGCCTTAGGGAGGCTATAAATAAAGCTCTCAGTGTGAAGGATATTGATATGGTAGACTGATAACCAGATACATAAATATGAGCAATGGGACTTAAGTGAAACTTGATAGTCTCTAGTATACTTTTCATTTTGGTTTGTGCTTTCATCATATGGCCATTGGGTGGAAAAAGGAGTGAAGAGGAAGGGAGTGGACCTAAAAAGCAGAAATAACATTAGAATACACATGAAAAATCTCCATGGAAATGTTAAAAGTTGAGTAGGATTATGGGAAGCATTACTGATTTTAAACACTATATTAGGGGATCCCTGGGTGGCGCAGCAGTTCAGCGCCTGCCTTTGGCCCAGGGCGCGATCCTGGAGTCCCGGGATCGAATCCCACGTCGGGCTCTGGTGCATGGAGCCTGCTTCTCCCTCTGCCTGTGTCTCTGCCTCTGTCTCTCTCTCTCTCTGTGACTATCATAAATTAAAAAAAAAAAACACTATATTATTTTTAAAGATTTTATTTATTTATTTTAAAAAGAGCGAGCGAGCTCGTGAGCTGGGGGAGGGGTAGAGGGGGAGAGAGAGGGACAGTCAGACTCCATACTGTGCATGGAACTGGCTCCATGTCACAACCCTGAGATCATGACCTGAATTGAAACCAAGAATCAGACATTTAATGAACTGAGCCACCCAGGCGCCCCTAACTATAATTTAAATTTATTCTCTTTATTACTTATAGTTTATTGAAGATGAGCATTCAATTCAGTTTAATACAGACATTTATTGAGTTCCCTTAGATGTAGAATAGTAAGTTAACAGCACCTATTAAGAAACCAATTTGTCTAAGAGTGCTTGCTGCTTGGTTAAGCTCCGTAGAGAATAGTACACCTGTTCTCAAAGATTGAAGAGCACACACACAATGATCTTTTAGAACATTTCCAAAGAAACATACAATAAGGACTAAAATATTGTTAGTTCAAGTAAAATGCAAATGTTGAAGGATTGTTTAGTAAAGGAGGAAATGATATGACCTGAAGATAATTGAGAAACTTACTTAGAGGAAGAGAGTTGTGAATAGGGATTTAAAGGAGAATCAAGGCACAGAGAGAATGGGAAAGCTTTAAAACATGTACAAAGGCAACAGTAAAGGATTCTGCAAGTTTACTATGATATACAGCAAGAATATTTGCATGGCTTCAAAAGGAAATACATACCTAGAAGCACAAGGAAATACATTTTTTTTTTTTTAGATAGAGGAAATAATGCAGTGAATGCTGGTAGAGATGAGTGTGGGATGGGTAGCCTTAAAAGCCACAGTACAATTGTGGATTGTGTATAAGTGGAATCCCATGGGATAGGAAATAGCAATTCCTTGTATTTAGCTTAATTTTAAGTAGTTGGAATTATTCCCTTGATGCAAGAAGAGCAAACTAAATTGGGGGGATTAAAGACAGGGGCTCTAGAAACAGTTAAAAGCCCTGATGACACCATTAGAGAAAGAGTTGACAGGACCTACTTTCTTTTCAGGAAGGAAGAAGAATAGAAATAAGTATTAAATGTGGTTGTGAAAGAGTGATTAATAAAATGTGAGTCTGATGTGGAGGACATTAAGAGAAAATGGTGATGATATTGAGTGTTCATTGGTTATTAATCATAAATTAGAAAAGGATACTTTTTGTTTATATGAATAAGCAGATCTGATGTTTGCCATTTTTATATCTGATTTCTGTTGGCCAGGACAGGGTTTTATTTTTTGATGTTTTAAAGATAATTAAAATTGTGAGTGAGCAGCTGACTAAACAAATGGGCAAATTAAAGAGATAAAAACTAGAACAAAAATAGAATGAGTATGTTAATTCTTTCATTCAATAAGTATTTACTGAATCTGTACTAATATTTGTGAATTTGAAGATAGAAGTCTCAAAGAATTTACAATCTACAAGTGGACAGTATATGTAAGTGGCTAATTTCCGTGTTCCATGGCAATTACAGTGCTAGATGCTTGCACTGGGTATGAGTGGAGCCCAGAATATTAGCACTTAGCTCAGCCTGGGAGGGGCACTACCATCAGGGGCAACTTTATTAAGAATATATCTTCTGAGCTGAATTGCAAGGAATGAGTAGAACTTAGTTAAGTGTAGAAAGTGGGAATTGATATGATTAACGTTAGGGAAGAATAAAACATTCACTTTTGGATATAGCAAGATCTTTATCATTACTGTAGTAAAAGTACTGGGCAGTAAGTGACAGAGGATGAGTTCATCAGGGAGGAGTTGGGGAATGAGCAGGTAAGTAATCAAAGAAGAGTCCTAAGAATAAATGTTTACCAATTACCTCTCTTTCTAGATGTAGATTTAGTGCATATTTACAGAGTAAATAGTGTGTACAGGGATTACTGCTGGATCCCATGTCTGGGCCATAAAAAAGAAGACTACAAGGTATCTTTCCTTAAAGAGCTCATAATCTCATGAAAGCTTAGTTTGCAAACTTCCAAGATCCTAAGTCTTGGCTCATTAAGCATAGTTTAAATTACTGTACTATTTTTTTCATTTTGGTTATTCATGAGCCCCTTATAGCATTATAGAAAATTGTACTAATAAGGATTTTAAAAGTTGGTATGCATTTAACATATAAAATGTCAGTAGTGGTTGTCTTTGGGTGGTAGAATTATGATAATGTTAAATTCTACTATCCTATATTTTACAAATTTTCTTCAAAGTACTTCTATTACTTTTACAATAATACCTTTTATTTTATAATAAAACTTCAAAGTGAATGAATGAACTTATAATTGAGGACTTGGTCCTGATTTGGGATGGTTTCTCTTCTTGAGTCTCAGAGTCTTGAATTATATACTAGGTGCAGAATGTTAAACAGGATCATATGTCTTTGATGGATGGATCATATGTCTCTGATGGATATATATATATATATATATATATATATATATATATATATATGGATGGATAATATGTATATATATTATCAGAAGAAATACCATTAGTAGTTGTAGTCAAACTATGCATTGGAGACAATAAAATAGTTCTTACAGCTTGTTCTGACTTTGGTTTATTTTATTCTTCCACTACCTATCTTTGTCTCTTTTCTTCCACTCTTCCAGCAAAATAGTAAGCACTGAATGCTTACTGCATGCCAGTCATGTGCTGGGTGTTACTAGGTTTATAGTAATGATCAAATAAATACAGTCCTTATCTTTGAGGAACTTATGGTCTAGTTTGAGGAGGTAGAATTGATTAATAGCCATCTCACTCTAATTCTTGTATTAAAGTAATTGTATTAAAATAATTATTGCATTAAAATAATAAAATAATCTAGAAATTCATTTTATCCTTGCATAGTCATTTCCATATCTGAAGAGAGACTGTGGGTTATAACACATGTAAATATAATAAAGTGTGTGGGGAAAAATGCAAGGTATGTCATGGCCATACAATTGATATTTGATAAATTAATAAATAGACTGGATATATTTTTATACATATCTAACATCTGATATTAACCCATTATTTAAAAATATTTCATCTACCAAAATGAGTTTTTTTTCCTTTATTCCTTTCTAAGATATAGAACTACTTTTTAAGTTGATTCTAAAGAAGGTTCAGTGACCATTAGACCACTTTGTAGCTATATATGTTGTGGATCGATAGCACTTTCATCATTGATGTTGCACTATTGGCAGATTCTTTTTCTTATAGCTGGAAGGAAACATACATTGTAGATGAGTAAGAATTTCTTCCTAGAAGTGGTCTTAAAGAAGGGGTGGTTCACAACACAAGTCACTGTGACGAAGGGTATATTAAACTTTCTATTTTTATTTATTTACCATATAAAAATAAGAAAGAAATGAAGTTTTAGTAAAATTTAATGCATGGACTGATAAGAGTACATTTATACAATCTGTTAAAAATATATACATGTTTTTGTGCACCTGGGTGGCTCAGCTGGTTAAGTGTCTGCCTTCAGCTTAGGTCATGATCCCAGGGACCTGGAATCAAACCATACATTGGGGCTCTCTGCTCAATGGGGAGCCTACTTCTCCCTCTCCCTCTGCCAGCCACTCCCCCTGCTTGTGCACTGTCTCTGTCAAATAAATAAATAAAATCTTTTAAAATATATATGTACACACACAAATATGTTTTGATGTATTTACATATTTTACTCACAAGAGTGCTTGAAAAATGTTGGTCTACATTAAGGACATTAAGAGAAAAAAATATCAGAGCAGGTTTCTTTACAATTAGAGAAACATTCACTTACCACACCATCACCTGCAGAAAACCTGATTTGCCTCTGGAAGAGGTTTTGATTGCACCTGCTCCAGAATTTTACTGTTGAGTATCTTGGTAGTTTTCCTGCTGAGCCATTAGGAAACTGAAAGAGTCACCAAAGAAGTGGTAAATTATCTGGGAAAATTGTGCTGAATATATTTGTTCTTGGACTAGTGGTACGACAAGCCAAATAACTTCACATCAGTATGCCTTATTTTATGAAAAATGTGTTTGTAAAATATTTTATGTAAAGGATGTTATTTAAGGGAATTTGAACTTTGGTCATCTGATTAGTTATCCTTATATGCTTTTATACCTTAAAAACCTTTATCCCATAGCCAGATTGAATTAAGAGTCAAATATTCTCATACACAAAAAGTGGCTCTTACCACAAATGTTGGAGAGGATGTGGAGAAAGAGGAACCCTCTTGCACTGTTGGTGGGAATCTGAACTGGTGCAGTCACTCTGGAAAACTGTGTGGAGGTCCCTCAAAGAGTTAAAAATAGACCTGCCCTACGACCCAGCAATTGCACTGTTGGGGATTTATCCCAAAGATACAGATGCAATGAAACACCGGGACACCTGCATCCCGATGTTTCTAGCAGCAATGTCCACAATAGCCAAACTGTGGAAGGAGCCTCGGTGTCCATCGAAAGATGAATGGATAAAGAAGATGTGGTTTATGTATACAATGGAATATTCCTCAGCCATTAGAAACGACAAATACCCACCATTTGCTTCGACGTGGATGGAACTGGAGGGTATTATGCTGAGTGAAATAAGTCAATCGGAGAAGGACAAACATATGGTCTCATTCATTTGGGGAATATAAAAAATAGTGAAAGGGAATAAAGGGGAAAAGAGAAAAAATGAGTGGGAAATATCAGAAAGGGAGACAAAACATGAAAGACTCTTAACTCTGGGAAACGAACTAGGGGTGGTGGAAGGGGTGGTGGTCGGGTGTGGGGGTGAATGGGAGACGGGCACTGAGGTGGGCACTTGAGCACTAGATGTTATTCTATATGTTGGCAAATTGAACACCAATAAAAAATAAATTCATAAAAATAAAAAATGTTACTGAAAAAAAAAGTGGCTCTTTACATATTAGTGATTTCCCATGTATTTGATTGTCAGAGTAGTATTTCACCTGTTATTGAGTAGCCTTCACGGATTTTAGGATTAAAGTGCAACTATCATGATATTTTGAAATGCAACTCTTTCTTCATGAATGTGTATAAAATTGTGGTAAACTTGGAAGAGAAGTGCTTGCTTGCTGATTATCTGTTTGCCTCTGTCATTTATGGACTTCCTGGTTACATTCCTTTATTCCCTGAAGGCTGTGAACCCCAATGATAGTCTTTCTCTTCATCTCAGTTCTTACTATCAATGTGGGCACAATAATATCCGTGTGAAAGTTTCACCCAGGGCTTGGCATCAGAGCTGAACAGATCACTTCTGTCAGTTACCTTTATTCAGTCTGCTTCCTCGTTTTCTTCCACAGCCATCTTCTATTCTATGTTGACATCTGGAGCAGCGACACCTCTCTGAACTTAATCTCTGATATAGTCATGCCTGGCCATAGCTTTCTGGTCCCCTGGGTCTCTTGCTGCATCTTTGACTTGACTGAAACCTTAGGCATTGGACCGTTCCGCTTTCTGACACTCTAGTGCCATTTTCTGACTTCCCTCTCTGAGTAACCTAGACTCCACTGTTCATACCCTTGACTGACCTTTTGATACCATTCTCAGTGTCTTTACTCTCTTGTCCTTTGTCCGCAGTCTGAACTCCAAACTTAGATCAATTCAACCATGTGTCTACCTCATGCTTATACATGCACTGAAAGGTTCTAGTAGATAAATGCTATACTGCTGTATAGATTCATATTTATGCAAGTGATGATCTCCAAACAAAGCTGGAATTACTGCCCCCTTGAAATCTTTTCTCATTGCTCTTCTTGTCTTTCTGCTAATTCTCACAATAGCAATTTTAAACCTCCATTATTTTCTTCAGCCCTTTTACAGTTCATCCTCCTTTGCATAAAAAGATAGCATTATCTTCTATTTCATAGACATATGTATGGTTATTATGATCTCTTAAATTTCTGCCTTCACACTATTTCTGAACTTGTGCTCATCTCTTAATACTAGTCCAAAGGAAGTGTGCTTTTCTTCTCTTTTAAAACTCTCTACCTATTCCCTTTTTTTTTAAGATTTTATTTATTTATTCATGAGAGAAACAGAGGCAGAGACACAGGCAGAGGGAGGAGCAGACTCCCCACAGGGAACCCAATGCTGGACTCTATCCCCAAACCAGGACCATGCCCTGAGCCAAAGGCAGACACTCAACTGTTGAGCCACTCAGGTGTCCCCTCTTTACCTATTCTTAATCCTTTTCTTCCTTGAAGGATTGCTCTATTCTTCTGAATTTGTATTTTTTAAATAATATATTTTCTTGTAGTTATAATATATGGCCATTATAGAAAAATTAGAAGTGAAATAGAATTTAATAAAGGAAATGTGGCCCATAAACTTATCACTAAGAGTTATCAATTTCATAAATAAAATTTGGATCAAAGGTGTGTATACTGTTTTGTAGGTCATGATACCCTAAATAATACTGAGCCTTTTCTCAAATCATTAGATGTTCTTCAATGATATGATTTTTACTAGATTGGCTATATGTAATTTTATGGTGTAAAGTAATTTTTACAAAAGAGTCCAGCTGCAGGGGATCCCTGGATGGCTCAGCAGTTTAGCACCTGCCTTCGGCCCAGGGTGTGATCCTGGAGTCCCAGGATCGAGTCCCACATCAGGCTCCCTGTGTTGAGACTACTTCTCCCTCTGCTTGTGTCTCTGCCTCTCTCTCTCTCTCTCTCTCTCTCTCTCTGTGTGTGTGTGTTTCTCATGAGTAAATAGATAAAATCTTTAAAAAAAAACAAACAAGAGTCCAGTTTCATTTTTCTGCATGTGACTTTCCTGTTTGCTTAACATATTTAATGAGGAGATGATACTTTCCTTATTGAGTATTCTTAGCTTCTTTGTCAAATATTAGTTGATTGTATATGTGAGGGTTTATTTCTGTGCTGTAGATTCTTTCCATGGGTCTGGTATCTGTTTTTATGCCAATATCATACTGGTTTGATTACTATAGCTTTTTGTAGTAGAGTTTGAAATTAGTGAGTTTGATGACTCCCAACTTCATTTTTCTTTCTCAAAATTGTTTTGGAACCTTTTGTGGTTCTATACAAATTTTAGGATTTTTCTCCTATGTCTATGAAAAGTGTCCTTGGAATTTTCATAGAAATTGCATTTAAACTATAGATGGCTTTGGGCAGCATGGACATTTTAACAATATTCATTTTTTCAGTCCATGAACATGGGATATCTTTACATTTGTGTCATTTTCTGTTTCTTTCATCAAAGCCTTACAGTTCTCAGTATGCAGATCTTTTACCTCTTTGGTTAAATTTATACCTAAGTATTGTTTTTGATGCTATTGTGAAAGAGGATTATTTTCATATTTTATTGTTACTCTCTATACATACAATTGATTTTTCTATCTTGATTTTTGTGTCCTTCAACTTTGTTAAATTTATTCATTATTTCTAACACTTTTTGGTGGAGACTTTAGGATTTTCTATACATAAAATCTTATCAAAAAAACAATGATAGTGTTACTTCCTTTCTGATTTGGCTGCCTTTTTCTTTTTCTTATCTAATTGCTCTGCCTAGGAGTCAATTACTATGTTGTATGGAAGTGGTGAGATTGGGCACCATTGTTTTGTTCCTTATATAATAGAAAAAGCTTTTAGCCTTTCACCACTGATATAATGTTAGCTGTGGGCTTGCCATATATGGACTTTACTATGTTTACTAATTTACTACCAGATTTTTTGAGAGTTTTTAATCATGAAAGTTGTATTTTCTCAACTATTTTTTCTCTATTGGGATGATCGTGTGATTTTTTTTTCTTTCATTCTATTAATGTGATGTATCACATTTATTGGTGTGTATGAATTATCCTGGCATCCCAGGTATAAATCCCACTTGTTCATGGTGTGTGATTGTTTGTGGTGTTGAATTCTGTTTGCTAATATTTTGTTGAAAATGTTTGCCTCCATATTTATCAGGATTATTGGCCTGTAGTTTTCTTCTTTAGTAGTATCATTATCTGGCTTTGGGATTAGGGTAATGCTGTTTTCATATAATGAATTTGGGAGTACTCCTTCCTTTTCAGTTTTTTGTAAGAGTTTGAGAAGGGTTAGCATTAATTCTTAAGTGTTTGGTAGATTTTACCAGGGAAATTATCTGGTCCTGGGCTTTTCTTTGTTGGGAGATTTTTGATTTCTCATTCAATCTCATTATTGGTCTCTTCATATTTTCTATTTCTTTATGATTCAGTCTCAATAGATTTAATATTTCCAGGAATTAATCCACTTCTGTACATTTCAATGGCATGTGATTGTAATAGTTTGATTCTTTATATTTCTTTAATATCTGTTGTAATATCTCCTCTTTCATGTCTGATTTTATTTATTTAAGTCATTTCTCTTTTGGTGATCTAGCTAAAGGTTTATCAGGTTTGTTTATTAGTTTTAAAAAAGCAGGTTTTGGTTTCATTGATCTTTTCTATTGTTTTTATGGTCTCTATTTCATTTTTTTTCTGCTCTGATCTTTGTTATTTCTTCCTTTTGCTAAATTTGGGTAAGTTCTTTTATTTTTCTGGTTTCTTGAGGTATAAAGTTAGGTTGTTTATTTGAGATCTTTCTTGTCTTTTAATGTAGGTGCTTATTGCTATGAACTTTTTCTTAGATCTGCTTTTGCTGCAACGCATAACTTTTGGTATATGTGTTTCTGTATTCGTTTGTTTTAAAATATTTTTGATAAAAATGATAAAAAAATGAATAAAAATAAAATATTTTTGAATTTCTCTTTTGATTTCTTCTTTGACCTTTTAATTGTTCAGTAGCATGTTTAATTTCCAGATATTTATAAATTTTCCAGCTTTCTTCCTGTTATGATTTCTAATAGCATACTATTGTGTTCTGAAAAGATACTCGGTATGATTTTAAACTTATTAAAATTGCTGAGGCTTGTTTTGTAACCTATCCTATGGCGTATCCTGGAGAGTGTTTCATGGGCACTTGACAAGAATGTGTATTCTCCTTTGGGTGGAATATTCTATATATTTCTCTTAGTTCCTTTTGGTCTGATGTGTGATTCACATCAAATGTTTCTTTACTAATTTACTCTCTGGATAATCTGTTCATTATTGAAAGTGGAGTTTGATGCCCCCTAATATTATTCTGTTGTTGTCTGTTTCTCCCTTCAGATCTGTTAGTATTTGTTTAATATATGTAGGTGTTCTAAAGTTAGGGGCATATATACTTAAAACCGTTTTTATTTCCTTGACAAATTAACCATTTCATCATTGTATAATGACTTTTAAATTAATTTTTAAATTTTAATTCCAGTATAGTTGACACACAGTGTTATATTACTTTCAGGTGTACAGAAATTATACAGAATTGTACACTTTAGTGTACAATATAGTGATTGAACAATTCTGTACATTACTCAGTGCTCATCATGATAAGTGTATCTTTCATCCCCATTACCTATTTCACCCATCCCCCATCCACCTCCCCTCTGGTGGCCATCAGTTTGTTTTCTATAATTAGGACTCTCTTTTGTGGTTTGTCTCTCTCTCTCTCTTTTTTTAAATTTGTTTTGTTTCTTAAATTTCACACATGAGTGAAACCATGTGGTATTTGTTTTTCTTTATTTTGCTTAGTATTATATTCCCTAACTCCATTCATGTTGTGACAAATGGCAAGATTTTGTTCTTTTTCATGACTGAATAACTTTTCATTATATATGCATACACACACACACACACATCACATCTTCTTTATCCATTCTTCTATCAATGAACACTTGGGCTGCTTCCATAGTTTGAATATTTTAAATAATGCTGCTCTAAATATAGGGTTGCATGTTTCCCTTTGAATTAGTGGGGTTGTTTTTGTATTCTTTGGGTAAATACACAGTAGTATGATTACAGGATTGTAGGGTAGTTCTATTTTTAATTTTTCTGAGGAACCTCCATACTATCTTCCACAGTGGCTGCACCAGATCATAGTCCCACCAACAGTGCAGAAGGTTTTCTTTTCCACATCCTCGCCAACACATGTTTCTTGTGTTTTTTTATTTCTGCCATTGTGACAAGTGTGAAGTGGTATCTCATTGTCATTTTGATTTGTAGTTCTCTGATGATGAGAGATGTTGAGCAACTTTTCATGTGTCTGTTGGCTTATCTGGGTGTCTTCTTTGGAGACATATCTGTTCATGTGTTCTGCCCATTTTTAAAAAGGTTATTTATCTGTTAGGTGTCAAGTAGTATCAGTTCTTTATATACTTTGGAAACTGACCCTTTAACAGTGATGTCATTTGCAAATATCTTCTTCTATTCAGTAGGTTGTCTTTTAGTTTTGTTGATTGTTTCCTACACTATACAGAAACTTTTTATTATTGCTTTTATTTCCTTTGCCTCAGGAGACATATCTAGGAAAAATGTCGTTATGGCCAGTGTCAAAGCTATTACTGCCTGTGCTCTCTTCAAGGATTTTAATGGTTTCAGGTCTCATATTTAGGTCTTTAATCCCTTTTGGGATTGTTTTTTGTATGCTGAAAGAAAGTGGTTCAGTTTCATTGTTTTGCATGTTGCTGTCCAGCTTCCCCAACATCATATGTTGAAGATACTACCTTTTTTCCCATTGGATAGTCTTTTCTGCTTTGTTGAAGATTAATTGGCTGTATAACTGTAGGTTTGTTTTTGTATTTACTCTTTTGTTCCATTGATCAGTGGGTCTATTTTTATGCCAGTACCATACTGTTTTGATTACTATAGGTTTGTAATATAACTTGAAGTCTGGAATTGTGACACCTCCAGTTTTGGTTTTCTTTTTCAAGATTGCTTTTTCTATTCAAGGTCTTTTGTGATTCCATACAAATTTTAGGATTGTTTGTTGTAGTTCTGTGGAAAATGCTATTGGTATTTTTATGAGGATTGCATTATATGTGTAGCTTGCTTTGGGTAATATAGGGACATCTTGACAATATTTATATTGTTCTTCCAATGCATGAGCATAGATTTCTTTGTGTTATCTTTGTGTTATCTTTCTTTCATCACTGTTTTATAGTTTTTTTTTTTTTACAAAAATATTTTATTTTTTCATGAGAGACACACAGAGAGGCAGAGAGACATAGAGGGATAAGCAGGCTCCCTGTAGGGAGCCTGATGCAGGACTCGATTCTAGGACCCCAGCATCAGGACCTGAGCCAAAGGCAGCCACTCAACCACTGAGCCACCCAGTTGTCCCTGTGTTTTATAGTTTTCAGAGTATAGTTCATTCACCTCTTTGGTTAAGTTTATTTGTTGGCATTTTATTGATTTTGGTGTAATTGTAAATGGGATTGTCTTCTTAATTTCACTTTCTAGGGATCCCTGGGTGGCGCAGCGGTTTGGCGCCTGCCTTTGGCCCAGGACGCGATCCTGGAGACCCGGGATCAAATCCCACGTCGGGCTCCCGGTGCATGGAGCCTGCTTCTCCCTCTGCCTGTGTCTCTGCCTCTCTCTCTCTCACTGTGTGCCTATCATAAATAAATAAAAATTTAAAAAAAAATCACTTTCTACTGCTTCATTATTAGTGCATAGGAATGCAGCACATTTCTACACACTGATTTTATATCATACAAATTTACTGAATTTATCAGTTCAAGTAATTGGTGGAGTCTTTCAAGCTTTCTTTATATAGTATCATGTTATCTGCAGTAGTGAGTTTTACTTCTTTCTTACCAATTTGGATACCTTTTATTTGCTTTTGTTATCTAATTGCTGTGGCTAGGACTTCCAGTACTATGTTGAATAAAAGTGGTCAGAGTGGACATCCTTATCTTGTTCCTAACCTTAGGGAAAAAGCTCTCTCAGTTTTCCCCCATTGAATTTGATGTTGGGTGTTTTTTTTTATGATAGTCACACACACAGAGAGAGAGAGAGAGGCAGAGACACAGGCAGAGGGAGAAGCAGGCTCCATGCACCGGGAGCCCGACGTGGGATTCGATCCCGGGTCTCCAGGATCGCGCCCTGGGCCAAAGGCAGGCGCTAAACCGCTGCGCCACCCAGGGATCCCACATAGGGCCTTTATTATGTTAAAGTATGTTCCCTCTAGACCAAACTTGTTGAGAATTTTTATTGTGAATGGATATTGTACTTCATTAAATGATTTTTCTGTATCTATTGAAATGATGATATATGGTTTTTTTTATTTTTTCTTATTGATGTGATGTATCATATTGATTAACTTAGGGATATTGAAACACCCTTGAATCCCAGAAACAAATCCCACTTGATCATGTGAATGACTTTTTTAAAAAAGATTTATTTATTTATTTTTAGAGAGAGAGAGAGAGAGAGAGAGGCAGAGGGGCAGAGACACAGGCAGAGGGAGAAGCAGGCTCCATGCAGGGAGCCCGATGCGCGCCTCCATTCCGGGACTCCAGGATCACACCCTGGGCTGAAGGCGGCGCTAAACCGCTGAGCTACCTGGGCTGCCCGAGGTTTATCGATTTTGTTGTTGATCTTTCCAAAGAACCAGCTCCTGGTTTCATGGATCTGTTCTATTGGTTTTTCAGTTTCTATACCATTTATATCTGCTCTAAAATTTATTATTTCATTCTTTCTGCTCATTTTGGATTCTGTTTGTTATTTTTTTTCCATCTCCTTTAGGTATAAGTTTAAAGATTGTTTATTTGAGATTTTTCTTGTTTTGTGAACAAGTAGGCCTGTGTTGGTATAAACTTCCCTCTTAGAACTGCTTTTGCGGGGATCCCTGGGTGGCTCAGCGTTTTAGTGCCTACCTTCAGCCCAGGGTGTGATCCTGGAGTCGCGGGATCAAGTCCCGCGTCGGGCTCCCTGCGTGGAGCTTGCTTCTCCCTCTGCCTGTGTCTCTGTCTCTCTCTCCCTCTCTCTGTGTATCTCATGAATAAATAAAATAAAATCTAAAAAAAAATAAAAAATAAAAAGAACTGTTTTTGCTGTATCCCAAAGATTTTGGACCATTCTGTTTTCATTTGCATTTGTTTCCACGTATTTTCTTAAAATTTCTTCGATTTTTTTTCCAGTCATTGTTTAGTAGTATATATTGGTGCGCTTTCCAGATATTTTTCATGTGGTTGATTTCTAGTTTCCTAGATAACATTGTGTTCAGAAAACATGGATGGTATTGATTTTAGTCTTTTTTAATTTGTTGACACTTGTTTTGTGGCCTAGTAGGCAATCTGTTCTGGAGAATATTCTATGTGTACTTGAAAAGAATGTGCATTCTACTGTTTTATTTTCTGAATATGTCTGTGAATCCATCCTATCCAGTGTGTCCTTAAAGCCATTGTTTCCTTGTTGATTTTCTGCTTGGAGGATCTGTCCATTGATGTAATTGGGGTGTTAAAGTTTCCTACTATTTTTGTATTTTTTTCAGATTTATTTATTTATTCATGAGAGAGAGAGAGAGAGAGAGAGAGAGAGAGAGAGAGAGAGAGAGAGGCAGAGAGAGAAGCAGGCTCCATGCAGGGACCTGATGTGGGACTTGATCCCGGGACTCCAGAATTATACCTTGGGCCAAAGGCAGGCTCCAAACCACTGAGCCACTCAGGGATCCCCCCTACTACTTTTGTATTACTATTGATTATATCCTTTATGTTGTTATTAACTGTTTTATATATTTGGGTGCTCCCATGTTGGGTACATAATATTTACAATTGTTATATCTTGTCACCTTTATTATTCTATATATCTTTTGTTACAGTCTTATTTTAAAGTTTATTTTGTTCAATATAAGTATTGCTACTCTGGCTTTCTTCTGATATCCATTTGCATGATAGATGTTTCTCCATCTCATCACCTTCAATCTTCAATGTCTTCCAGTCTGAAATGAGTCTCTTTTAGGTACCTATAGGTGGGTCTTTTTTTTTTTAAAAAAAATTCATTCTGTCACCTTATGTCTTCAACAACAACAACAAAAGTTTGTTTGTTTGTTTGTTTATTTATTTATTTATTTATGAGAGAGAGAGAGAAAGGGAAAGAGAGCACATGAGTAGGGTAAGGGAGAGGGACAAACCAACTCTGCACTGAGTGTAGAGCCTCATGCAGGGCTCCATCCCAGGACCCTGAGATCATGACCTGAGCTGAAACCAAGAGTTGAATGCTGAACCAACTGAGCCACCCAGGGTCCATACCTTATATCTTTTGATTGGAGCATTTAGTCCACTTATATTCAAAGTAATTATTGATAGATATATATTTATTGCTATTTTGTTATTTGTCTTGTAATTCTTTCTGTAGTTTTTCTCTGATCTTTCTCTTGCTCTCTTTCATGGCTTGTTGACCTTCTTTAGTCATATACTTTGATTCTTTTCTCTTCATCCTTTTCATATCTAGTACTGAGTTTTGATTTGTGGTTATCATTTAGTTTGTATGTAACATCTTCTGCATCTATATATATTAAGTTCTTGGTTGCTTAAGTTCGATCCTATTCTTTACTCCTCTTTCCCCCACATCTTAGGTATATGGTGTCATATATTATGTCCTTTTATTTTCTGAATCCCTTGTGTGATTTTTACAAATATATTTATTTTAATGTTTTTGGGTTTTCTACTTTTTATACCCTACTTATGTTCTTTATTTTCCAATGCTGGTGCCCATGGGCTAGTTGCTGGGATCTGCATCTCTAGCAGCTCACAGGTGAGCTTTTTTGATGGAATTTGTGACAAAGTTTTTAGAATCTATGTCCTTTTAATGGTTTTCAGGAGTCTTCTACCTTTCCTGCTGTTGCCACTCTTCAGTCATGTAGCTTACAATTTGCGACTTTGAATGGAGTGAGAGAGAATTGGGCTTCTTTGGCATCATCCTGGACAGCTGGGGAAGCCCAGGTGTTCACTCACACACTTTTAACTTTCCCCTCTTGAGAGGAGTCACATAGTGAGAATAACTCTCATGGCCCTGAGGTGTGCCACTTTCAGAGATGGGTGATAAAGGTAAAATCAGACTGTTCATCTACTTAACTTCAGTGAATCTAGCTCCTTATGGTTTTGCTCCAGCTATGTGCTAGGATTTCTCTGCTGGAGACCTAGACTTCCACAAGGGTACTCCTGTCCATGGGTGATTATCTAAGATAATTTTTACTGAGACTTCTGGACAGTGGCCAGGAGGGGCTGGAGCTGATGCAGGAGCCACTGTGGGGTCCACCACTGGGGTTATACCTGATGCACAGGTGGGGAGGACTCCTCTCACACCCTTTGGTCTATGGTACTACATCCCAAAGCTTTTCTCATAGTTGGATGTCAGATTGTTTTGGAGGAAGGGACATGATTACAGAGGTCTTAGCCATGTTGTTGACCTGTCTCCTTTCTGGACATTCTTATGTATACCTTTTTTTACTGCTACTTTCTTGGAAGAGATCCCCAGAAATCAAACTTCTGAAACAAAGAATATATATATTTTTAAAATATTTTTTATTCATTCATTCATTCATTCATTCATTCATTCAGGATACACAGAGAGAGGCAGAAGGAGAAGCAGGCTCCCTGCTGGAAGCCCAGTTTGGGACTCGATCCCAGGACCCCAGAATCATGTCCTGAGCCAAAGACAGACCCTCAACCACTGAGCCACCCAGGCATCCCCAAATCATATTTTACTCATCTTGGTATTCTAAGCACCTAGAAGAGTACTTGTAATGTTTGAAAGCCTTTGACAAATAGTTGATGGCAGAACTAAGTGAAAGGATGAGTATGTTTGGGTATTATTGGGATGATTAGTAGTGAGGCCTTATGATATTTAAGCATGATGATTGTATTGTGGTTATATAAGAGACTATACTTATTTTTAGGAAATGCTAAAATATTGGGGTGAACATGTTGGCAGTTTGTTTTCAAACGACAGCAAAAACAATTGTACTCTGCACTGTTCTCTAAGTTTATTATTATTTCAAAATAAAACTTAGAAATTAATGTGTAGTCCTTAAAACTTAAAAAATAAGTTAACAAGATATCATTGTCTCTAAAATCAAGTCTTGTCTCACTGAAAAATGTGAAAGAAGTAGATTATATATTCCTTGTGTCCTTCCCTCCTTCTCTACAGTCCCAGGATCTCAGCCCTTGGCTTCCTGTACTTTTTTACTGAGCAAAGTCATATATAATAAGATCTGATAAATTCAGTGACACTGAGATGGAAGTTACTACTCAAAATTAATGTTATCATTTCCTAGGGTTTTTCATTTCCTTTTTCTCTTTTAACAAAATGTACTACTTTTGTGTTAAAAGTAATTCCTATTTTGGACTTTTAGGTCCCAGGAAGGTGACTGAGGAAAGATAAACTGATGGAAGAAGGGGCTTCTTAGTTACCTCCAATCATTCATTCACCCAGAAATACTTGAGTGCCTACTGTGTGCCAGATGCTATTCTAGGTACCGGGGATACACCAGTGAACCAAACAAGTGGTGTGTGTGTGTGTATGTATATGCGTGTTAGAATTTCCTCACAGAGCATCGAGCTTACATTCTACTTGGAGACAGATAATAAACAAAAAAATAGAATACATAGTGTTTCCTATAGTATGGAGAAATACAAAGGAAGGAAAGGGGCCTGGAGTTAAGGGTGTGTAGATAGGATTCTGTTTTAAATTGGAGTCATCAGCAAAGGAGGGCTCGCTGAGAAGGTGATATTTAAGAAATAAATAAAAAGGAATAAGAAGGTAAGCCATATGAATTTCCAGGTGAAGAGCATCATAGGAAAAGCTCTGGGAAAGGAACTTGCTTGAAGTAATCTAGGAACCCAGAGGAATGAGCAAGATGGGGATAAGATCAGAGAGATAAGGGCTGGGACAGATTTTGTAGACCCTTATAATGAAGTTAAGCTTTTGCTCTGTGTGAGACCGTAAGTTGTTTCACTTTTTATTATTATTTTATTTTATTTATTTGAGAGAGAGAGTGTGAGCATGAACAGGGGGAGAGGCAGAGGGAGAGGAAGAAGTGTTGGTTTGATCCAGCATCCTGAGATCAAGACCTAAGCTGAAGGTAGACACTTAACCAACTGCACCACCCAGGGGCCCTGAGGCCATTAAGTTTTTGAAGAGTTTGAGCAGAATGGTGACGTGATTAAACTTTTAAAAGGATCATTGTGACTGTTGTGTTAAGAATAGTATGAGAAGGATGCCTGGGTGGCTCAGTGGTTTGGTGCCTGCCTTAGGCCCAGGTTGTGATCCTGGAGACTTGGGATCGAGTCCCATGTCGGGCTCCCTATGTGGAGCCTGCTTCTCTTTCTGCCTGTGTCTCTGCCTCTCTCTCTGTATCTCTCGTGAATAAATAAAAATCTTAAAAAAAAAAAAGAGTGTGAGAGAGACAAAGGTGGAAGTTGTAATCTGGACCCAAGATGGTGGTGACTTAGACCAAGAGGGTAGTGACGGGCATGCTGAGAAATAGCCAGGTGTTATTTACCAGGTTGCTTACCCTTTGCTTGTCTTTTCATCTTGAGTGGATGACTGGATGAAGATTAAAACTTTTTTTTCTAAATAGCCAATGATGATGAAATCCTATGGAAGGAGTATGACAGAATTCTTAGTTATAGGAGATGGAAATAGAATGGAACATTCTGTTGGGGTTTCATCTCCGTCTACTTATGATCAAGTGAAAGATGACCACATTTGTCCTCTGTCAGTTTAGTGTATGACAACAGTTAGGGAAGGCATTTATGCTGGACTGGAAATCACAGGCATATCCACAGATTAAAACAGAGAATTTCTATTGCTAAGTTTAGAGTAAAATTCAAGAAACAGTTTTCTTAGGGTAATCAATTTAATTATTTAGTAAGCATTTCATTAATCTTAGAAAATCTAAAAATAATAAATATATTTTCAGATGAGTATTAGATGTCTTAAATGCATTTTTAAGATAAAAGTATTCAAAGTAGAATAAGAATTTACAGTAGTAAGAATGCTGTGTAATAGTAATTTACTTAATTTGAAATGATTTATATGTGATGACTTACAATACCTGTTTAATGATTTAGCAATGGAAAATAATTTTTTGTAAATCATCATGCTTTAAATGAAGGATCATTTCTCTAACAGAACAACGAAACAAGCCCACTCATCTTAATGTCGTATGCAGTGAGTGACCACAGTGTCCTAGTTTGCCCAGAACTCTTCCAGGAATAGCACCAAACTGAGAAATCCCTCATTCCTGGGAAGACTGAGGTTAGGTCGAAAACTCCAAAAAATTTGCCCCATTATTGCATGATAGCTCTTAAAAAAACAAACTGTAACTAAGGGTCTAAGTGTTCATATCCATTTAAAGAATTTTTAAATGGTTGATGTATTGAGTTAGAAAAGTTCAGAAGAAATGCAGTTTACCTGCTTCCACCAAAGAGGGTTAGTTAGCTTCAATTTTAAAGCTAAAAATTAGTCAATGTTTAAAATCAACTTTATTTGCTTTTAAGTTACTCTTTCACTGGAATTAGTTTACAGGTAGGAATATTAAGTAAGTAGAGGCATAGAGACCCATTTGCCAGAACAATAAATGTGATTAAAAGCTCAAGTGTAGAGGTTAGGAAAACATGCAGAACTGAAATAAAGGGAGAACTTAAAATTATGACTTATACAAATCTTTCTTGAAGGATGAGGATGAAAATGATAGGAAAATAAGGAAAAACTGTCTCAGAAGGTCTTCCTAAGTTTCCTTCTATCAAGTATTTATAGCTTCTTCATCATTCTGGAACACATTCCATCATATTAAAACACATTTCAGAATGGGAAGTTTAGAGTAAATACTAACTCGTTCATTTCAGCTATTATTCTTCATTCATAAATTCAAGCACATACCAAAGAGTTGCCATGAATCTGATGTCATGCTTGTCCTTTAGGGAGTCAAAGATGAGTTGTACACAATTGGGACCCTCATGGAGCTCTCATTTGTTTAATGGGAGAATCAAGCAAATAGATTTAAATCAGATGTGATATAAAGAGAGGAGATGGGATGAGAGC
Source organism: Nyctereutes procyonoides (assembly GCF_905146905.1). Lineage (NCBI taxonomy): Eukaryota > Metazoa > Chordata > Mammalia > Carnivora > Canidae > Nyctereutes > Nyctereutes procyonoides. The sequence continues at coordinate 2,152,119 of NW_026575044.1, forward strand.
CCAGGGAAGAGGCTATTTAGAAAAAACTGCCCTGAGGAAATGATGCCTGGAACTATATAATTTAAAGACTAAGTAAAATTTGGCTAGGCCAAAAAGGAAGGTTCCACAGGAATGAAGAAATGCTATTTTTTTCTGTAGGGTGAGAGAATACTATTTGTGCTTGCTTCTAATGGGAGAGTTCTTCCCATCTGCCTTCACTATTACTTCCCACAGGAAAGTCTGGGTATTGGTCAAGAAATTTTACTCTTATAGGGAAAAGAAGTTATATTCAAGATTAAGGACACTTATCTTAAGGCAGCAGTTCCTTTCCAAAGTGGTTATCTCTCACACCATCTTGGTCTCCCATTTCCCCCATCCCCTTTCCATTGGTATTGGTGATAAGGATTAGGGCCATTCATTTTGATTGAGAAAAGGCCCAGCGGAACTCTCTGCAGAAGGTTTTTCTCCTTTCTTGGGGTTACTTGCCTAACCTTGAGAAGCCTTGAGGCAGGCAGCTCTGGCATTGGGTATAATTGAAATTAGGCTACTATATTAGATAATGCAGCCCTCCCATTTCAGTAGACTTTGCTTAGAAATATAGAGCCTTCTCCCATAATCTAGCTGAGATTATTGGAGTGCTGCACTGGGGTATGTGCTCAAAAAATAAAATATTCATATTGCTTAGTTTTAATTCCTTTGTGCAAGGTAATTTAGAGAGAATTAACCAGTTTTGGGTAGATGTCAGATCCTTTGGTCAGAAAACAATCAATGTATCTTCCCAGAGTCCCACTGAAACATTCATTGAGGGGTAGGCATGGGTCAGATTAGAAAAGGCCTTATAAATTATATTAAAGAGGTGGGATTTAATTCTAAAGGTGGTGGGGATGAAAAGTTGTCAGTGAGTTTTAAGTGGGACAATTATGTGATTACATTTGCATTGTTAGAAAATTAATATTATGATAGTGGGGATGACCATTGTAGGGCAGCTTGATGAGAAGCAGAGAGAAGGTCCTATAAAAATGTAGATAAGCAGTGATGAAGGGCTAAATTAAGATAGAGACAGGATTAAGTAGAGAAGAGAGGACCAGTTAAAAGACTTTAAGGAGGGCATAGAAACCAACCGTTGGTGATCAGCTGAGTGTGGTATAAGAAGTATCAAAGATTCAAAGATGACTTTTAGCCTTTTTTTTTTTTCTTGGTCTTAGGCAACTTGGATAATAGGAAGTAAATGCCATTAATTGAACTAGAGAGTACAGAAGAAACCAATTTGAGAGGAAAATGTTGAATTTCATTTTGGGACAATATTGACTTTGGAATGGAGTGAGTAGTCTTTAAAAAGTATCCAATTTAGCAGATTTAGAAGCTCTGATGAAAATGATAAGAGTTATTTCAGTGTAATGGTAAGGACAGAAGCCAGGCTGTAAGTGTGTTAAGGAATGAATAAAAGATTTTGTTAAGCTTGGTATATTCATTTCATTCATGTAACAAATCGTGGTTGTTTTTAAAATGCACTGGAATGTACATTGCAAATACACTCATGAATAATTCAGTGTCTGCTCTCAAGCAGTTTTCTGTGGGAGGTGGGGGAAGTAACAAATAAACCAGACAGAAAGTGTGATGGACTAAGATAGTCACTGTAAGCATGGGGAGAGCATGCAGAAGTGCCCTTGACTCCCAAGGGGTTAAGACTATATCAGTGAGCTTGTGTTGAAAGGGCAGAAAGAGTGATGAAGTGGTAGATGTTAGATTGAGTCATTGTAACATGGTTTCCTTCTGTTAAAAGATGATTTGGAGTCCATTTTATATCAGGTGGAATATATGGGGAAAACTTTTCCCTTCTCTAGCTGAGTCAAAAGACTGAATGAGGGAAAATAATTTCAACCACATGTTTGTAGTGTCATTAGGCTTCTTGCTTGCAAGTTGCGATTCTTCAAAGACCACCAAGGGGGCCACAGTAGACAAAGGGCAGTAGCCCAGGGAGAGACCCCTCTTAATCCTGAAGAAGGTTGTCTTGGAATTGGGCTGGGAGTGCCATTTCTGTCTGTAGGGGGGTTGCCCAGTACAATAGCCACATGTGGCTAGTTAAATTTAAATTCATTACAATTAAATAAAACTAAAATTTGAATTTCTTAGTCCCACTACCACATTCCAAGTACCCAGTTACCACATGTGGATAAAGGCTGCCATATTGGATAGCATAGACTACAGAACATTTCTATCTTCACGGGAAGTTCCATTAGACAGCTTGCATTGTTCCTGGTCTAGACGACTTGCATTGTTGTTCCAAGTCTAAGGAATTTTTAAAACTCAAGACATTTATGCTGTTTACCTCATTTATCTTTTTAGCCCTCTACAATTTTATGCTAGATTGTATAGTTTTATAAATTGTATAATTATTTTTAGCCAGTTAATTATGTATTGTTTTCACCTTAGTGTGGCCTGCTATTTTTATTATTTTATAATTTAACTTTTATATTTACAGCTTTTAACCCCTTTTCTTGTTATTTTTTTTAAATATCATTTTCCTTTCCATCTCCTGTAATGGACCCTTGAAGTTCTTATAAGTTGCTTTTGATCTTCCATTTCCTTCTTTGCTGACTCACCAAAGTAAATGAAAAGACTCACAGAATAAAATTCCTTCTTAGGAATAGGAATATTATATGTGCTAGCAGGCTTCCTCAGATATTACAAGTAGTTTTTCCTCATACCATATATCAGTCAAGTCCTTTTGTAAGAAGATTGAAATCTGTCAGTTTTACTATATTTAAAATCTTTATATGGGCAAGCTATTTAAACAGATGTAACATCTGAAAGGAGATGGGTGGTGATCCATAATATCCAATATTTCTTAAGCATTCATATTTGCCAAGCACTGCACTGACAAAGGTCATTTGACCTTCCCAACAGTCTCGTGAGATTTCCATGGTTTATTCCAAATTACAGATGAGGAACCTGGGGTCCTCATAGGGTGATGTCACACAGTTAAGTAACATTTAAATTCTAATTCCAAAGCCTATGATATTGGATAAGGAGGTTAAATTTAAATTCATTACAATTAAATAAAACTAAAATATGAATTTCTTAGTCCCACTACCACATTCCAAGTACCCCGTAACCACTTGTGGATAAAGGGAAGGACACACAAATGTATCTCTGATTGTGATGCCAAGAAACTATAGTGTTGAATCTTGTCATATGTTTTCATGAACATAGTTTATTAGAGGATCCATGGCCAGGTTTTAGAAATTTCTGTAAATCAGTTTGGCCTGTCAATTAATCCTGATGGTATCAAATCACAATGGATTTTGAGTTTTCATTATTTTGTTATTTTATACTGATTTTCAAACAAAATTATTATCTGTGGCAAATGGCTGGCTGGCTCTTCTGTGATATGATCGACATGATGTGAGTGAAGTTTCTAGGCCAACCATGTGACCCTTGAATCAGGAGGCTCCTGCCCTAAGGCCTATACACGGGCTGTCCTTTCGATGTAGAATGCTCTTCCTCCAGGGAGCCACATAGCTAACTCTCTCACCTTCCTTAAGTCTTTGTTCAATTGTAACCTCATCAGTGAAATTTACCTGGTCATCCTACTTGAAACTACAACATGACTCCACCTCTTAATTTACTAACTTCCCATTCCACTTCCAGGAATTGATTTGCGAGGTTATTATTAATAGGGGCAATAAGCACTAATATTTTTTATCTGGATATCTCAGGGTACTGGTCAATATCATTATTTCTTCAGGCTAATTACTTCACCTATCTTTAGAACAAACTTCTTTCTTCCCTGATGTGCTCCTGTTTTCCAAAGCTCAAAATAAGGTCCTAAGAATAAAATGCATCATGTCTTTATTTCTTCTAGTTTTACATGAATCCTATCACTTTTTCTGTACAGAAGAAAATAAATAACACTACTGTATGTTGACATGGTCCTGGGGAAATTTACAAAGACTTTTTACTTGCTTTTCAAATAAAACAATCCTAAGAAACAAGCCATATCTAATACCTAGTGTTTTCTTTCCTAGTCAAAGGATCTTTGATGCCCTTAAGATAATTTAACTTGGACCTATTATCATTTTTGAAATGGGAAAAATAAATAAATAAATAAACAAATAAATAAATAAATAAATAAATAATAAATAAAAGCAAGCAAGCTTGGGGATTTTCCAGGGAATAAAAGGACCTGTTAGGGGACCTAGAGGAATCACCACAGGTTCTGCAGGCATTTTTTCAACCCAGTCTGCCCTCTTGTTTACCAGGCTCAGAGAACACCATAGAAAAGGAGCCTCTGGGGATCCCTGGGTGGCGCAGCGGTTTGGCGCCTGCCTTTGGCCCGGGGCGCGATCCTGTAGACCCGGGATCGAGTCCCACGTCGGGCTCCTGGTGCATGGAGCCTGCTTCTCCCTCTGCCTGTGTCTCTGCGTCTCTCTCTCCCTCTCTCTCTCACTATCATAAAAAAAAAAAAAGAAAAAAGGAGCCTCTGATCTTTTTAAAAGGACTAATGATGGGGAACAGTGTCGCAATTTTTTTCTAGGGCATCTGCCCAATTTAATTCTATTCCCACATATAAACTCCCTCTTTAGACCATTTGCTTTCAGCATATCCTTCTGAGTTTCATCTTGAAGAATACTTTCTTCACCATGCTTGGTTTGTCTCACAGCTTTTAAAACTTAACGAGGACTAAGGTTCTCTTATCTTGTAATTCACTTTTGAAATTCTCAGTAGATAAGTAGAACTGCTTGTACAGATCATCAAGAGATATTCTTGTGCATACCAGAAAGTAGCTTACTGCTATGAATGTCCGAGCACTCATACCATCAATCAGTATGTGTTACAAAGGGAATGAATGTGTAGCACTGGGTAAGCTGTTAACTTGGGACTAGTTAACAGAACTTCCTGTATATGTATATATATTCTTTCAAAAAGATTTAGCCACCTTTATAAGACAACTCTTTTAGTAAACAACTGAAATAATTTTCAACCAGACCTCTCTCTGACCAGCATGGGTCTCTTTGCCAGGGCTAAGTAGGCATCTAGATCTCTTTGTACCATCAAGCAGCTAAAAAGCAGGGACGTTTCTTCAGTATCATTCTTGTCCTTCATTTATTTAACATATGACATATTTAAAGATGAGCTGGTTATAATTTCTTACTTGAAGAAGAGAAAAAAAGAGCAAAATGAAAAAAGCAATGGGGAACAATTTACAGAAAAGTGCTTATTTCACGTAACATGCTTAGCCTTATTGATCAAGGAAATACATAGCAAAGCTAATCATATAATTCTGTTAAGAGACTGAGATTGGCAAAACTTTGAAAGATAGGTGAAATTCAGTGTTGGCAATCATATGGTGGGAAAAGGCACTCCAGGTTATAGTACTATGGGTTCTGTGTGTGTGTGGTGGTGGTGGTGGAGTTGTAGTTGTTAACATAGCTACACACACACATGCACACATCTTTGAGTCTCATGGAGAATATAGAAAAGTCTTCTTTGTGAATAAAACTTCCAGAAATTCATCATGGTATAGATTTAGGGTATACTAGAAAATAAATTACACTCTAAGAGATTTTTGTCATTTTACCTCCATTTTTATTGGATTCAGATATACTTTCTTTCATTTAACTAAAATTCTTGAATACACCATGGGTATTAGCAGTGAGATGATAGATATTAGCTTGGTCCACATGAAATTGATAGTCTAAATGAGGAGTATGGTCATTAAGCAAACGATTCTATGAATACATATTACAACTACATTTAGTGCCATAACAGAGTGTGATCTTTGAGCAAGATCTGGTAACAGGTGATGTTAGCCCATCTAAAGTGGAGGATTCCTGAAAGACTCTCATTTATTCTAAAATCTGGAGTATAGGGCAGCTCAGGTGGCTCAGTGGTTTAACGCTGCCTTCAGCCCAGGGTGTGATCCTGACATCCCAGGATCAAGTCCCATGCCAGGCTCCCTGCATGGAGCCTGCTTCTCCCTCTGCCTTTGTCTCTGCCCAGCCCCCCTCTCTGTCTCAAATAAATAAATAAATAAATAAATAAATAAATAAATAAATAAATAAATAAAATCTTTTAAAAAATCTGGGGTATAGAGAACAGCCTGTGTGAAGGCCCTAAATCTGGGGAAAACTAGCATATTCTAGAATGCAGAGAAGTCCAGTTCGGCTCTATCTTAATTGCAAAGAGGAGGGTAGCCTACAAGGTGACTGAAGAGATAGTTAAGGCCAGATTATGAAGGCCACATTAACTAGTTTGTGTTCATTCAAGAAGTGGGAAATTCTACAGAAAAATTTAAATGTGGGATTGATGTGATTGCATTTGTATTTTAAAAGATCACTGTGACTACTATTTGGAAAGTTGGTTGAACAGAATAAAGAAATTCTGACTAGAGATGATAAGACCCTGGGTCTATTTTTTTTATATTATTTATTTATTTATTCATGAGACTCAGAAAGAGAGAGAGAGAGGCAGAGACACAGGCAGAGGGAGAAACAGGCTCCATGCAGGGAGACTGACGTGGGGCTTGATCCCGGGTCTCCAGGATCAGGCTCTGGGCTGAAGGCGGCGCTAAATCACTGAGCCACCCAGGCTCCCGAGACCCTGGGTTTATAACCATTATTGAGGGAGACAGGGGAAGGGTTTGAAATATATTTTGGAAGGAGAGCTTGCAGAACTTGGTGATTCGAATGTAAGCGTAAGCAGGTAACTATGGATAAACAGATTTGTGATAGAAAGGACTGTCATATTTTGGAAGAGACCCAGAAACCATGATCAAAACACCAAAGTCTGTTTAACTGTATTCACTATTTAAATGTTCTTCCTGAGGTATAGGTATAAATTTTAGGTACATATAAATAGGTTTTATTCTCAAAAGTAGGAGACAAGAATAGAAGAAAAACGCATTCAGTCTTGAACTTAACTATGTTACTGAGGTACCTACAGTTTTTAGTAAATGTAGAACCCTTTGGACTTTGATGGAACCCTTTGTTTTTGAGTGTGTCTGCTTTGGGTGGAATTAGTTGATTAGTATCTAAAAACAGATGGACAATGGAAACACATTCTTGAAAACCTTAGAGAGTTGAAATCCAACTAATAGTATTTTTTTCCTAAACCTGTGACTTTACAGATATATTTTTACTGTTTTATTATCTCCTGTGAATGTGATCCAAGCTATTGAAGGTTTACATTTGAAAGCTGAGATTGTTCCCAGTTTTGAACTTTACGCTTTCCTATTAAGTACTGTAATTCACTGCTAGCAGTTGTGCCACTTATTGAGATGTCACGTTTAATCTTGCACAGAATGCAAATGAAATTCTGATTGAATCATTAATGACCTAGTCTCTCCAGTTCCATAGCTACAGAAATGATTTGACTAGAAATGTGCCTTTCTTTTCTTCAGTGAGATTTTGCTATTACTTTAGTTTTAATATAGCTATGTAGGTAGATTTCTGAAAAGTTTGCTGATAACCATTTTTTCCTTTGTTATCCTTTCCCGTTGTTAACCTCACTTCATCAGGCTTCTGAAGGTTCCTTACACGTTGCAGAAGTGATAGACACAGTAAACTTGGCTCAAAAGCATTTCTTTTCATTTATGATCTATTCATTCATTCAACCAGTCAACCCACCAATCATCAGACAATCAACCAAACATTTGCAGACCTTCTAGGTACCTGGTGTCCTTAGACATTGGCAATTAAAAGACAAACAACACATTTTCCCTGAGCCAGAGGAGCTTATGTCCCTGTGCAAGGAAATCACTTTATAATCAACAGTTGCAGGGATGCCTGGGTGGCTCAGTGGTTGAGCGTATGCCTTTGGCCCAGGGCATGATTCGGGGATCCGGGATCGAGTCCCACATTGGGCTCCTTGCAAGGAGCCTGCTTCTCCCTCTGTCTGTGTGTCTCTGTCTCTCTCTCTCTCGCTCTGTCTCTCTCATGAGTAAATAAATAAAAAATCTAATCAACAGTTGCAATGAAGTCTCACTATTATTGTGACATATATCTGTATCAAATGGAAGAAAAGTCTATGGCCAAATAAGATTGGGAAATACTAGGTTAAATGAAGTTTAGTAAATTTCTCCACTGCAGGACTCTAGAACATTTCAAGTGCTAACATGCATTGTGAATCTCCAAAGAGGCCATCTAGGATCAAGTATTTTCTAACTTTGTTGCCAAAAGTTTGAGATGACAGTCAGGATAAGAAGAATTCCAAACCATAATTCTTGCTCAGCTGCCTGCTGGGACCATGAAGAGAACTTTGAAACTAGCTTTTACTTTTTTAGGGAAGAGAGAAAGATAAACAGGGCTACATAAATCTGAATTTCAAAATTTATCTTCTTTATTTCTAGTCATTTCAGCACTCCCACTGCTGACATGGATCTTTGTGCTGATTTTGAGGCTTCTGTACTTGGTGCTTTTGAATTTCTCATCAGTGTTGGAAAGTAACTATTTGTCCTGTTACTGAAACTTATTCATCCTGATATTCTAATACTCATAAATAATTGCATTTTTAGACTTGTTTTCTAATTACAGTGAAAAGGATGATCTGCCTTTAAAGGAATTGGGAAAAATAGTTTTTGTTTTTCTTTGCTGTTTTCTCTTTCCCTTCTGGTTATTTTGCTGTAGTCCCAATATTTTATTTTTGCTCTTATTTCCCTTGCCTCAGGCATATCTAGAAAAATGCTGCTATGGCCATTGTCAGGGAAATTACTGCCTATGCACTCTCTTCAAGGATTTTTACAGTTTCAGGTCTCACACATAGGTCTTTAATCCATTTTGAGTTTATTTTTGTGTATGGTGAAAGAAAGTGGTCCAATTTCTTTGTCCAATTTTCACAACACCATTTGTTGAAGAGACTATCTTTTTCCCATTGTATATTCATTCCTCCTTTGTCAAAAATTAACTGGCCATATAATTGTGGGTTTATTTCTGGGTTTTCTATTCTGTTCTATTGATGCCAGTACCATACTGTTTTAATTACTGCTACTTCGTAATATAAATTGAAATCTGGACTTGTGATACCTCTAGTTTTGTTTTTCTTTTTCAAGATTGGTTTGGCAATGGGAGGTCTTCTCTAGTTCCATACAAATTTTAGTATTGTTTGTTCTAGTTATGTGTAATATACTGTTGATATTTTGATAGGAATTGCATTAAATATATGGATTGCTTTGGTTATTATAGACGTTTTAACAATATTTGTTCTTCCAACCCAGGAGCTGGAATGTCTTTCCGTTTCTTTGTGTTGTCCTGAATTTCTTTCATCCATGTTTTATACTTTACAGAATATAAGTCTTCCACCTTTTTGGTTAAGTTTATTGCTATGTATGTTATTGGTTTTGGTGCAAGTATAAATGGGATTGTTTTATTCTTTAAAAAAAGATTTTATTTATTAAGAGAGTGTGCACACAAGTGGGGGAGGGGCAGAGGGAGAAGAGAGAATCTCAAGCTGACTCTGCACTGAGTACAGAACCTGACATGGGGCTCTATCTCACAAACCTGATATCTTGACCAGGGCTGAAATCAAGAGTCAGATGCTTAACAGACTGGGTGACCCAGGTGCCCCGTGATTGTCTTCTTAATTTCACTTTCTGCTGCTTTATTATTAGTGCACAGGAATGCAACAGATTTCTACACATTGATTTTGTATCCTGTGAATTTACTGAATTTATTCATCAGTTCTAGTAATTGTTCAGTGGGGTCTTTCAGATTTTCTATATGTAGTATCACGTCATCCACAAATAGAGTTTTACTTCTTCCTTATCACTTTGGATGTTTGGATGCCTTTTACTTGTTTTTGTTGCCTAATTACTGAGGCTAGGACTTTCAGTACTATGTTGAATAAAAGTGGTGAGACAAGTGTGGACATCCTTGTCTTGTTCCTAACCTTAGAGAAAAGGCTCTGTTTTACATCATTGAATGTGATGAGTTTTTCATAAATGGCCATTATTATGTTGAGATATGTTTCTAGACCTATTTTGCAGAGGGTTTTTATCATAAATGGATGGTGTACTTTGTCAATTGCTTTTTCTGCAACTATTGGAATGATCATATGGTTTTTAATCCTTTGTCTTATGTTGATTGATTTGCAAATATTGAACCACTCTGGCATCCTGGGAATAAATTTCACTTGATCATGGTGTATGATTTTTTAAGTATATTGTTAGATTTGGTTTGCTAATATTTTTTAAAAGATTTTATTTATTCATGAGAGAGAGAGAGAGAGAGAGAGAGAGAGAGAGAGGCAGAGACACAGGCAGAGGGAGAAGCAGACTCCCTGCAAGGAGCCTGATGTGGGACTTGATCTCCGATCCTTGGATCATGCCCTGAGCCGAAGGCAGATGCTCAACCGCTGAGCCACCCAGGCATCCCAGATTTGGTAATATTTTGTTGAGGATTTTGCATCTATAGTCATGAGAGATATTGGCCTGTACTTTTTTTTTTGGGGGGGGGATGTCTTTATCTGATTTTGGTATCAGGGTGATATTGGTGTCATAGAATGAATTTGGAAGTTTTCCTTCCTAATCAATTTTTTGGAATAGTTTGAGAAGAATAGGTATTACTTCTTCTTTGAATGTTTGGTAGAATTTGCCTGTGAAGCCATCCAGTCCTGAGCTTTTGTTTTGGGGGAGTTGTTTTTGATTTTGCTTTTTTTTTTTTTTTTTTTACTGATTCAGTTTCATTGCTGGTAATTGGTCTGTTCAAATGATCTATTTCTACCTACTTTAGTTTTGGTGGGGAATTTATCCATTTCTTTAAGTTGTCCAATTTGTTGACAGGTAGCTTTTTATGATATTCTGTAGCAATCCTTTGTATTTCTGTGGTGTTGGTTATTTCTCCTCTTTCATTAGTAATCTTGTTTATTTTGTTCTCTCTCTCTTTGAGGAGTCTAGCTAGAGGTTTATCAATTTTGTTGATCTTTTCAAAGAACCAGCTCCTGTTTTCATTGATCTGTTCTATTGTTTGTTTTAGTTTCTATATAATTTATTTCTGCTCTAATCTTTATTATTTCCTTCCTTCTGCAGGTTTGGGGGTTTAGTTCTTCTTTTTCTATCTCCTTTGGGTGTAAGTTTAGGGTGCTTATTTGAGATTTTTCTTACTTCTTGAGATAGGCCTGTACTGCTATCAACTTCCCTTTTAGAACCACTTTTGCTGCATCCCAAGGATTTTGGACCATTGTTGTTTTCATTTGCATTTGTTTCCGTATAATTTTAAATTTCTATTTTGATTTCCTCCCCAGTCTTTGGTTAGTGGCATGTTATTTAACTTCCATGTATTTGTGCTCTTTTCAGATTTTTTCTTGTGGTTGATTTTTAGTTTCATAGTGTTGTGGTCAGAAAACATGCATGATATTGACTTTGATTTTTCTGGATTTGTTGAGACTTGTTTTGTGGCCTAATGTGTGATCCATTCTAGAGAATATTCCTGTGCACTTGGAAGGAATGTGTATTCTACTGTTTTAGGTTGGACTGTTCTAAATATGTCTGTGAAGGCTACCCGGTCCAGTGTGTCATTCAAAGCCATTGTTTCCGTGTTGATCTTCTGTTTGGAGGATCTATCCATTGATGTAATTGAGGTGTTAAATTCTCTATTATTATTGTATTACTTACTGTTATATCCTTTATGTTTATTACCTGTTTTATGTGTTTGGGTGCTCCCATGTTGGGTACATAAATATGTATCATTGTTATATCCTCTTGTTGGATTGTTCTCTTTATTATTCCGTAGTGTTCTTCTTTGTCTTTTGTTAGTCTTTGTTTTAAAGTCTATTTTGTCTTAGATAAGTGTTGCTACCTCAGCTTTCCTTTGATGGTCATTTGCATGATAAATATTTCTCCATTCCCTTTCAGTCTGCAGATGTCTTTCATTCTGAAAGGACCCTTTTGTAGGCAGCATGTGGGTCTTATTGTCACACTATCTATGTCTTTTGATTAGAGTGTTAAGTCCATTCACATTCCGAGTAATTTTTGATAGGTATGTATTCATTGCCATTTTGTTACTTGTGGTTGTTACTTTGTGGTTGTTTCTTTAGATTTTCTCTGATCCTTCTCTTGCTCTCCTTCATGGTTGGTTTGCTTTCTTTAATGATATACTTGGCTTCCTTTGTCTTTATTCTTTGCATATCTATTAGTGGTTTTGACTTATGTTACCATTCAGTTTGTGTATAACGTCTTCTGCATATAACAGTCTATGTGAAGTTAATTGTCACTTAAGTTTGAAATCATTCTTTATCCCTTTCCCTCTCATTTTGAGTATAGTGCCATATTTTACATCCTTTCATTTTACTAATCCTTTGACCAACTTTTACAGAAATACTTTTTTTTTTTTTTTTACTTCTGTATTTTTTACTTTTCACACTTTCAGTCATGGTCTTTCCTTTCTGCTCAGGGAGTCCCCTTTAGTAATATTTGTAAGGCTGGTTTAGTGGTCATGAACTCCTGTAGCTTTTGTTTGTCTGAGAAATTCTTTATTTCTCCTTCTATTTGGAATGATAGCCTTCCTGGATAGAGTATTCTTGGCTGCAGATTTTTTCCTTTCAGCACTGAATATATCATGCCACTCTCTTCTGACCTGCAAAGTTTCTGCTAAAAAAAAAATCCATTGATAATTTCATGAGGTTTCCCTTGTTTGAACTGTCTTCTTTCTCTTGCTTCTTTAAAAAAATTTTTTTGTCTTTATAGCTACTTTTTGCCATTTTATTTATTATGTGTCTTTGTGTGGAACTTCTTGAGTTGAAATTTTTGGCAAATCTCTGTGCCTCCTAGATTTGGATAGATTAATCCTAGCCCAGATTAGGGAAGTTTTTAGTTATTGTTTCTTCAAATGAATTTTATGCCTTGTTTTCTCTCTCTTCTTCTAAGATTCCTAAAATGTAAATGATATTATGTTTGACTGAATCACTGAGTTCCTTAAGACTATTCTCAGTTTTCATAATTTTATTACCTCTCCTTTGCTCAGCTTGGTTACTTTCCAATACTGTATTCCAGGTTGTTCATTCATTCCTCTGATTCATCTAGCCTGCTATTTAGTGCATCAAGTATATTTTTAATTTATTATGTTCTTTACCTCTAACTGGTTCTTTTTTACCTCTGTATTAAGGGTCTCACTGATGTCCTCCACTCTTTTCCCAAGTCCAGAGTATCTTTATGATCATTACTTTAAATTCTCTAATCAGGCATGCTACTTATATTCATTTCAGTTAGGTCTCTTGCTGTGATTTGGTCCTGTTCTTTCATTTGGGATATATTTCTCTATTTTGTCTCTTTGTGCCTGTTTCTCTGTTTTAGGAAAGTTAGCTACTTCTCTTGCTTTTAAGGACAATAGCCTTATGAGGAAGAGTTCCTATACTGCCCTGAAGTGCAGTGTCCCCTGTTCCCCAGGACCTGGCACTTCAGGGACTGTCGTCCCTTGTGTGTCTTGTGTGCTGTACTGTTGAGTCTTGGCCTCTTTTCCTTCAGTCCAGTTGTCTGCAGGGGCTCTCTGTGCCATTGTGAGCAGTGTTTGGTACCCAGCAGAGATGGGGTGTGTTTTACCAAAAGCTTGTGAAATGAGATCTGCCCAGCTGCTCCCAGAACTGAGGTCCTACAAAACTCACATATCAAGAGCTGTGTTGGCAGGATTTGTGCTGATATTCTAGGGGAGAGTTCTGTGGCACTTGGACTCAGGAGAGCATGACTGGGAAGGGTGGACCTGTGGATGTGCATTGGCAGGAGTTAGGGGGGGCATTGGTGCAAGCAAATTAAGAAAGTAAGGAGTGTTGGTGCCTGTTTCCTGCAAGTGGCCATTGTTTATGCTGGGGGGCAGGGGAGGGAAATTGTGCCTGCCAGTTCTTTTGTTCCTGGAGGGGTCTTTCCATAATCCCTAACTCTTTGGCTCATACTTTAGAGATGAGTAAATTATTTTCCCTCCTGTCTGTCCATGCCATTTTTCAAGCTGCTAGCTCTGTGCTATATCTGCAGGGGTTGTTTGTCATGCTATCTCTTTAAGGACAGGGATTCTGCTCCCTAAAGCCCTCTGGGCTTTCCTAAAGCTGAACTCACTGATTGGAAGTTCCCCTGATTGGAAGAACTCAAGAAATTCAAATAATATGGGGATTCATCCTGCCTGGGAGCGGGCTCCCAGATGTGAAAGTCTGTTTTTTGCCCTTTTCTGCACCACGGGCTCCCTCCCCACCAAACAGCCCCAGTCCCTTTCACTCCCAGACCACTGTCTTCACCCTTCCTACCTTTTTTGATGTGGTCTCTTCTCTACCTTTAGTAGTAGAGTTTCTTCTGCCAGTCTGCAAATGATTTTCTGGTTTATTTAGACTGATGTGTTATCTACTTGTGTCTGTGGGATAAGGCAAGCTTAGGGATCCTCCTACTTTGACATCTTCCTCAACTAATTTTTTTAAAAAATGTGAATCTGATCATGTTATGCCCTCCTTAAAACCATTCTTTTGCTTTCAATGTTTACTGAGTGCTTAAAACTCCTCAGCAAGACAGATAAACCCATATATGATCTTGACCCTTTCTCACTATGTACAGCACTTTCTGCATCTATTTTAAAATGTAGGTTTTATTAATATTCAGATATGGTGAGGCCCACAGATTAGGAGATGATTGCTATTAAAAAAAACCAGTTACAGTGCTCAAGAAGAAGGGTCATGCCATACCACACACGGCCATGTGGGGAAGTACCGGCTTTGATTTGAAGGCAGAAGGACTTGGAGGGTGTTGAGGGGGAGCATGGGCAAGAGCCTTTGTTGTGATTTCTGTAGGAAGGACAAGTGAGACAGGGTAAACAGGCTTAGGATTGACTAACTTAAATAATTTTAGTGGGCTCTAGGGTGTAGGGGGCTGTAGTAAGTTGTCTGGGTTTTTAGGGCAGGGGAATATTGGCTTGGAGTATAAATGCCTGTTAAAAGAGGTGATGGTCTGTAGTGGGCTGTGGACTGGTGGTTGGTCTCCCAGGGTCAGTAAAGGCCTGAGATGGCAGAACATCAGCCTACAAAGACTTGCTTAATTCTGTCTCCTACTCTCACTGGCTATGCTCCAAGCAGTCCTAAATGACTTGCAATTTCTTACCACTCCAATGTATATTCCCTTACCCTCTTCCTGGAGAATAATAATTTATCTCTTAACCTAATGATTTCCTTGGTGAAACTTCCTTGAGCTTTGCAACAGACTTGTAGCCCCCTGCCATGTTTATTCAGTGTTGCTTAGGACATTATATTGTAGTTATTTTTTTTACATGTATTACTTACCACACTCCTGATCAGACTTTAAGCCCCTTGAGGACTGGGACTGCTCTGTTCCTCTTTGATTTTCTAGAGTCGATAGCCTAGCACAGTCTTTGACATATAATTGACAGTTACTGCCTATTTGTTGGCTGAAACGAAAAATAACTAAATGAACAAGTAAATGAACAAATGAGTTCTACATCAGTCATAACTTTGGGAAAGTCATCATTCTTGAAACTTATTTTATGAGAGTTAGGCAAAGTTCCCAAATCCTCAACTTTATCGTTTCTATGAAGTTGCCATAAAATTAAATGATTTATGCTGTTCCTTCCAACTGTATAATTCTGGATTTTTTTGCTGAACCTTTGGTGAATTATACCTTCCCTTTTACCTTTATATGGCTTTGAGGAATGATTTACAGTTTTAAAAGTTGCAACTCCAGAAAATGTATGTTATTTTGTTTTGTGTATACAGTATGTCCCATGAAGTATATTGAGGTGGTTAAGATCTTGGGTTCTGTTATCTTGAGTTCACATCGCACCTACAACATTAGTAGCTTTGCTCTTGGCGCTCGTATGCAACCTCTCAAAACTTTAAATTTCATGAAATTGGGATAATAATGACATCTACTTTGTGAGATTATTCATGTGAACGCCCTAGCACTTGATACTAGCTAGCATGATTATTGTAATTAGTGTAATAGAGATTGATTATTATGATTGTAATGATTTAATGATATTCTGCATTCTTACAGTATGATATTGCCAAGGTGTAAAGGGTGCAGTGGCACTAACTTTTGAGAAATAAAGAACAGAAATAATACACATCTAGCTTTACATATTTAGCTTTAACCATTTTTAAGTGTTATTATTATTAGTCACGCTTTATGCAATAAGTAAAGTAAGTGGAAGAACATCTTTTTTGTTTTATAATAACCTAGCTAGGCTGTATGGTAAATTAATTCTTTCACAGAGGTTAAAAAAATGAGGGGAGGGGAATGGAAGACAGTCATTTTATGCAATTTATAAAAACTGAGTAAGTTCTTTACCTTTGATTTTTTTAAAATAGCACTGCTGAGGTATAACCCATATCCCAATACAATGCGCCCATTTACAAATGTACAATTCATTGGTCTTTAGTGTATTCATACACACATACAATCATTACCACAGTCTATTTTAGAACATTTAGAATATCACCTCAAAAATAAAGCTCATACCCTTTGCTATTACCCTCTGACCCTTCAGCCTAGGCAACTGCTGATTGGCTCTCTGTTTCTAATGATTTCCCTGTTTTAGACAGTTAATATGAATAAAATCATATAAAGTGTGATCTTTTGTGACTGGCTTCTTTCCTGTAATATAATTTTTCAAGGTTCATTCATATTGTACTATGTATTCAGTAGTTCCTTTTTATGGCCCAGTAATATTCTGTTGTATGGATATAACACATTTTGTTTATCTATTTGTTTATCTGGACTTTTGGGTGGTTTTCATCTTATGAGTAATGCTGCCATAAACATTGTGTACAGGTTTTTGTGGGAGTCCCTGTATATGGCTAGGAATACTATTGCGGGGTCAGGTAGTAACTCTCTGTTTAACCGTCTTAACAGATGCCATTTGAACTGTTTTTCCAAAGCAACTTCACTATATTACATTACCACTAACACTGTATGAGGGGCTTCAGTTTCTCTACATCCTCACCAAGACTTGTTTTTAACCGACTTTTTGATTTTCGCCATCTCAGTGTTTCTATGTCTAATTTGCATTTTGCTGTTGACTAATGATGCCAAACATCTTTTTATGGGCTTATTGGACATTTTATTTCTTCCTTTGGAAAATCATCTATTCAGTTCTTTTGCTTGTTTTTTATTTGGTCATTTGTCTTTTCATTACAAGCTGTAACAGTTCTTTATATATTCTAGATACAAGTCCCGTATCAGATACATGATTCACAAATATTTTCTCCCATTCTGTGGGTTCTTCTCACTTTCTTGATGGCAGGCATCCTTTGAAGGATGAAAGCTTCTAATTTTGGCAAAGTCTGATTTATCTATTTTTTCTTTTGTCATTTGTGCTTTTAATGTCATATTTAAGAACCCTGTGCCAAATCCAGGATCATGAAGATTTTACCTGATGCCATCTTCTAAAAGTTTCATAATTTTAGTTTTTACTTTTAGGTGTTCATCTGTTTTTAGTTAATTTTTGCATATGGTGTGCAATGTTTTTACAGATGTAAGGAACCAACTTCATTCTTTTGCTTGTGGTTTTTCAGTTGTCCCTACATCATTTGTTGATGAGACTATTTTTTCCTCATTAGATGGTTTTTACGCCGTTGTTGCGAATCCATTGACAGTATGTGTATGGATTCATTTCTGGGCTCTCAATTCCATTCCCTTGATCTATAGGTCTATCCTTCTGCCACGTATACATTTGATTTTGAAGCATTTTATTACTTTTGTCTTGTTTTTCTTTTAAAGAATGTTGACATTCTTTATATGATGTGTTTTTTTTCACAGCTTTTGAGTAATGTATAATTTTATAGTCATGATGCTAAAGTTTAGCAAGACATGAGAAATAATGATTCATCCAGAATTATATGCTTTAATGTAAGTATGAATATGAATGTGAATTCCAGGTATTACATAAGCCTGGAGTTTTTCTAAATATTAGTCATAATTTTTACTTCAAGGAGTTACATATTTTTCCAAAGGTTTTTTCCCCCCTATTTGTAAAGCAATTAAGTATAGCCGCTCACTTGTTTCTAACAATGCATTGGTGAGATATAGGTAATGTTATCTACTGATATTGCTGTGTCTGTGTTTCTCATGTTATCTGTAAGGAAACTATGGAAATACGCAGTGATTTGCCCAGGGTCACTCACTCAGCTTACACCGAGTCTGCATAGATCTCTTCACCCCTTTCTGTTCTCTGACCACTCCACCTGGAGTGGTCTGTACTGTTAGATTAGTAACACAAATTTTATTATCTCAAGGACTCTATGAAGCAAGAAGGCTGAATCCTGAGATCTTGAATCTCCAATTTTTGCACCACACTACAAATAACTTGCTTTGTGCAGATGTGTTAGTCACCAGTAGGAAATGACAAAGCCACATGTTATGTCGGAGGCTGAGCAGCCTGGTAGGATGCATTCATTCACTAAGTAATTTGCTCGCATTCAGCATCTTCCACAACATTATAAATTATTGCATGACACACACACCTTTGGTTATTCTTAAGTAGTTGAATCCACAAATGTCAAATCTCTAAATTCTGAGGCTTTTATTAATTGTGGAGGTGTCCTAATGATTTTCCAAACTGTGATTTCTTTCTAAAAACAATTCTTAGTTACTGCTTTTATTTATTCAACCAAAACGCCAAGTATTTTTTTTATGTGTCGGACAATGCTAGGCCAGGGGATACTACAATGGGGAGAAAAAAGGGACAAAACTCCCTGCCTCACAGAGTTTTTGTTCTAACGGGGAAATAAAAATACACAAATAAGTAAAATAAGGCAACAAAGAGATGGTGAGTACTTTCAGGGACAACCTCTGAAGACCCATAGTGAACATGGCCTTCACAAATGTTGCTGCCACAAGGTCAATCAAAAGAAATGATTGTGCTTTAAATGAGCACTGCAGTATAACTGGCAAAAGAGAAATTAAGAGTAATATGAATATAGTTGTTAGAATATTTCAAGGTAAGATTCTTACAGCAAACTTAGCTTATTTGGATGACAGCAACAATAACATTATGCCATCCACATATCATACATGATTTTCTTGCAGAAATCCAAATTGGCACTTAGTCATATCAATACTTTGTTCTTGGTAGCGCTGGTGCTTGCATGTCTCATCTAAAGGAGGCCTAACCTGCCCTGCCCCCTGTCATTTACAGGGACAACATCATGACCTTCTCAACCACTTATACCACCCTATTTTGTTTTACTTGTTTCTGTGATAAGCATTAGCTTCTACATGCTGCATCATTTACCTATTGAACACATTTATTTATTTTTCCTCCCACTAGCATATAAACTCCAGGAAAGAAAGGATTTTTTTATTTTTTTACTGGTATAGTCAGAAAAATCTCTTATTTAATTTAATTTAATTTCCATTTTGAATTGCTTAAATACGCAGTTCCTGTGCTATTATTGTGGCTGTCATATCCAGTCAATGACCCAGAAGAGTTAGAATCTCTAACTCTTGATGCCCTTTAAGGTAGGTTATCTGGTATCTATTTTATAGAGGAAGTCAAGGCTCAGAGAGGTTTTTAAAAATCTTAAGTGTCTTTTTTTTTTTTGTAGAAGATATATTCTTTTTAAAAATTGAAGCTAAGATTTAAACCAGGTTCTGCCTGATTCCATTTTGCACTTTTTTAATGATTAAAAATCTCAGTAGTATTATTTCTCCAAATTATAATTGCATATATTACAAGAAATAAACCTTGAATGCCCACAAAGCACCTAAGAGTATAATTCTCCTGTTGGGCGTTGTCTGGTTTTCCCCACTCTGCTGTTCGCCTCTACTATAACCCCCAGGTCTTGTCATTTGCCTTTTATTCCATAGGTGCCAACTTGGTCCCTACAGGGATTAGAAACTTTTTGATAACTATCTTCTTTCTTCCACAGGGCACCTTTTCCTTTTTTCTTTTGCTTTTGTTTTTTTAGGGAGATGTCTATGTGTAATTTTGACATTTGATTGGTTTTCACTTTTCCATTCCTTCTATCAGCAGTGTTTGCTTCACCCTCTTCCAGTAGGTTTATCTGAATGAGTCTCATAAGTTTTTCCTTTCGATACCTTCTTTCACTTTCATTTATTTTCCTTTTTATTAAAAAAAAAATCCTCCCTTGTGATTTTTTTTTCTTCTCCTTAACCACATTAACTGTTTTCTACCAAATGACACTTTAAGATCTCTTGGCTTAATATTGTACCTCTTTTTTTTACTTTCCCATTTTCCTTTTATTCATAAGGGAATTCACTTGTTCTGAATATCTAAAAAAATAATCATATTCCAAACATGTCCTCATCACAGACAGAAGGAGGGGCTAGAGTCTCCCCAAAACAGGCACACCACGGATGGGGCACAGCCACCAGCTGGAGCTGCCAGCGTTTAAAACCCCAAGAGGCAGCAACGTGTGCCAGGCCTCATCTCCCTAATGCACCTGTGCTGCTTGTCAGTTCCAAATGTCAGCCCCTAGTGGTATTACTTAAAGACAGTAGGCTTTGTGTTGAGATAAAGAAAATATTCCTAGACCTTCTTGAGACCCTGGGAAATTACCATTTTTGGACAAGATCCTGCCACCTTAACAGTCTATCAAGAGGTAAAAGCCCCGACACCAGAGCCAGGTTTGAGCCCAGGATCAGTTACAGTTGGCATGAATAGTCCTGAGCCACAGTGTTCTCAGGATGTTGTGAGTAAGGCATTTTATTTATATCTCAGTGAGACAGTCCGACTACTTGCAAGGCCAAAGAGAGGGACTTTGGGAGCCCTTAAACATAACCATGCAAACAAGTGCCACTCTTTTACCTTTGTATTATTGATTTTTGATTGGTGACATTAGATAGCAAAACAGTAATCATTGCTCCTCTGTAGTAAGTACAGGAATGATTCTTTTGAAAGCACTTAATTAAAACATAATGAAAAATTTAATCCAATACACATAATTTAGGAATTGACTATTTTTTAAAGAGTTCTGTATTTTTCAATAGGATTCCCCTTAGTAGCACTTCAAAAAAGAGGTTTCCCTACATTTTAAGTTAAACCTAATTTAATACATGTAATGTGAAAAGTGAAGTATATATAAATGGGTAAAACAACTGGCCCTCCCTCCCAGAAGGCTGTACATTTTGGAAGAAAGCATGTGATCTCTTACAATGTCTTCCTCCATTATCTTCTGAAGCTTTGCTACCTGATTGGGATGTTATTTTCAAGCACTGTAACTAGGTTGTTTGGATTCAGTAGTTCCTCCCATTGACCCTACCCATTCCTCAGAGCTCCAGGGATGTGGAATTTATGAAACTGCTACAGAGTAAATTTATGCAAAGGAAGGTTGAGGATACCACACGGCCCCTCTTGGCTCTTTTCCAAGCACAGTCCTTCCTGTAAGACTACTAACTGTCCCAACTTTGAGTGACTTTTGCCTTCATTTAAACAATTACACCATTGATTGTCTATACTTACCACTTGTCATTAGGCATATGCTCCTTGTATAGTTTATCTTTGATGAATGTTCCTCATCTCCCAGTCTAGATACTCATTTGAGGACCTGGGTTATATCTTGTTGGTGTCTCAAAACCAGAAAAATGCTCTAAGACAGTGCTGCTTCAGCCTCCTTAGGAAACCTCTGGAATTTTGTTGAATTGACGATTGTGATTCAGCCAGTCTGAGGTGGTGCCTGAAAGTCTACCTTCCTGACAAACTCTCAGGTGAAGGCATACATACAGCTGGTCTACAGGCCACACCTCCGGCGCCATGTCTCTGGCAGACTTTCAGCAGATGCCGGATGGCAATGCTGTTTGTTTCAAAAAGGACAAAAGATTTAAATTTTGTTAAATGCCTCATTTGTCTGCAATATGAAAACAGCAGTAAGAATTGAACATAGATTTACATCAATTTCTATGAATAACTGAAGATAAGGGTTGTCTTTTTCCCTCCCTGATTTGTCTCTCTGATCTATAGTAATGGATCCATTTTATTAACTTATCCATTTTATTTTTTAAATTTTTAATATTTATTTATTTATTTATTTATTTATTTATTTATTTATTTATTTATTTATAACTTTTCCATTTTAATGATATCAGACTGAATAGCTTCTATGCTGGCTCACTAGATTTGGGCTCGAAAGAAAAAGGCTTAACAGATTTCCAATCATCTGAGTTATCCATTCTTTTTCTAACTTTTGCTCTTATTTAAAACATCTAGCTTTGAGGAGCACAGGTGCAGTTTTCCCAATAAACTCAAATTCTGCAGTATCACGGGTCAGGGTCAAGGATTATGCATATACTTGCTATAAACCCTTCAAATCTTTCCTTCCTTTTTTTTGGTGGAAACTGGTACATTAAGAATTACCATCAAGCAATGAAACTGAGCCCCGAGGCTTTACTGGCAACCCAGAACCCCATGTGCCTATTGCAGGATTCATTGTTGATCCCCCTCGTTTCCCTAAATTGAGAATTCATTAAAGATAATCCAGAAGATCACATGCACTTCAGGCTGTGATTGCCAATATTAAAGTATGTAAATGGGACTCATATTGTTATTTTGGTAGAAACCATTTGCTTGCTTCCTTCCTATGAAATATTGAGTACAAGTGTCATTTGGTATGAGTCTGCCTGACCTACAATTGTTTTCTGTTGCCTCTCTACCCTGTAAATGTCCTTCCATAACATAGTAAGAGCTGCACAATATTCCAGCATATGATTAATGAACTATTCTGCTACTGTTCATATTAAAAAAAATTATGTCAAACACATTGCCGAGACCAGATTTATAAATAAGTGTTTGAAAAAAAAATAAATGTTTGCACAAGCTTTTTGTTATTACCTTAGAATAAATTCTTACAGGTGAAATTGCTAGGTCAGAAGATAAAAGGTGTTTATTCATTTGTAATTTGTTTTGTCTTGTGCTTTCTCAGCACAATAGTAGTTTAACAGACTTCGACTTTACTGATTACACAGTTTCCTTTGTAAAATATTTTCTCTGAATAGGGCGACTTATGTTGGTTTCTGAAGTGCGTGAATATACAAAAGTGTTGTGTAATATCTGGAAACTAATTAACCTGAAGAGATAGTAACAGTAGGCATTACAATGAGCAGCATTTATCAACTTGATTTACTACCATACATGGCTAGTTCTGCTGTGGTCTTATCACATTAGAGATATTGGTTTGTATACACAATACATAAAACAAGTCACACATTAATTTTACCTGAGAATAAGTGGCTGTTTCCCAAAACAGTAATTTGTCTTTTAATTTTTTTCCCTCCTACAGAGAATTTTATTTGGTAAACATACTATGTATACTCTGAGTCAAGACAGCAAGAATTTAAGAAAAAGAGAGCTTGGTTAACTATTTCTGTGAATCTAAGGAGTACATGGTTGAGCACCAATTTAAATATAGGACTCCTTTTGGTATAGCTTATTAAATAAACCAAATGGCTATACAAGTATTTTATGAGCTTAAATAGTTTTATAAAAGCAAATAAATCTGGGGATGCCTGGGTGGCTCAATTGGTTAATCCTTTGACTCTTGACTTCAACTCAGGTCCTAATCTCAGGGTCATGAGATAGAGCCCCATGTCAGGCTCTCCACTCACTGGGGAGTCTGAGATTCTTTGTTTCTCTCCCTTGCTCCTCCCCCTGATTGCTTACATTCTCTCTCTTTCTAAATAATAAATGAAATATTTACCAAAAAAAGAGAAATGTTTCACAAGGTAAAATATTTAGCACATGAAATGGCACGTTTCTGATTTTTAAACATTTATTGTTAACAGCACATGCAACAAAAACCCTATAGTTACTTATCACTATAACAGTTAAAATATGTTAATATTTATAATTGTATTATAAGTTAACTATATATTTTTAAAAGCTTACAACATTGCCAATTATATGTCCATTTATTTATATGAAATTTCTATTTTGGTTAGAATTTAAAGGAATTTAGGAATATCAGTGGTTGAGCATCTGCTTTCGGCTCAGGTTGTAATCCCAGGGTCCTTCGATGGAGTCCTGCATCGGACTCTCCATGGGGAGCCTGCCTCTCTTTCTTCCTATGTCTCTGCCTCTCTTTCTGTGTTGCTTATGAATAAATAAATACAATCTTTAAAAAAAAAAGAATTTAAAGCAATTTAGAGACATTTATGCAATGTAATAAGATAAATCAAGTGAATGAGGAAATCTGGACAGGGGGAAAATGAGACTAGAAATGAAAAGATGTACCATGAAGTCCTATATTTTTATTACAGGGAGGACACAGTGTGGCTCTTAGTTTTTAGACATCCATGGAATCAGATTATATGACTGACAGTGTCCATGAGATAAACAAACTAATTGCTCACAAAAATCGTAACTTTTCCTAATACCTAAGAGGAAAGTCCTTCATGGATCTCCAAAGAAGGCATAAGTGATCTAGCATTTACTATTCTCAGTAGCTGCAAGTTTCATAGGCTGTTCTTTGTAAGAAGCTGATGATACCATCCCGGTAGCTGACAGTTTTATGAGAAATCAGAGTGATTCGATCCCACATCTTGTTGCAGTATAGGACTGGAGTTCTAAAAGAATGTGTTGTTTGTATTTTCTTAAAGCAATCCTTTATATATATTGTTCTTTAAGTCAATGCTTTGGCAATATTGAGTGGCAATTATTACAAGGTTAAACTTGCTGGAAAATAACTAGGATGTGTTTATTCTGTGTCCCTATGCAAGTACAGAGTAGTGTGCTTTCTTAGCTAAGCCATGTGTACTTGTGAAGATTGAGGAGAATAACACAGATATTCAACTGAATGGTTGGAAACTCTCAATGAGGTGGGCCCACAATATACACACAGACAGGACCTAGATTCATTTCCACATATTTGCTACATAGAAATTATTTGAACAATCAAGTTATGAAAGTTCTATAGCATAGATAATCACTGGGTAGTTTTTTTTTTTTAAAGATTTTATTTATTCATGAGAAACAGAGAGGTAGAGACACAGGCAGAGGGAGAAGCAGGCTCCATGCAGGGAGCCTGACGTGGGACTCGATCCCTGGTCTCCAGGATCATGTGTTGGGCCGAAGGCAGCACTAAACTGCTGAGCCACCCAGGCTACCCATCACTAGGTAGTTTAAGCCTGAAATGCTGTTTTTTTAATTAAAAAAAAAAAGTGTGATCAGATCCTTATCCCTGCCTAAAATAGAACACACAGGTTCAAACGAAGCAAAACAAAAACTCTTAGTTAATTACCTAGAGAACATATGTCCTTTACTCTTGTGGGGTTTGTTTTTGTTTTTGTTTTTCAGATGCACTCTCCAAGGTACAAAATGTAACCTTCAGGTATTAGTATGAATTAACTCATTATGTAGGGAATCATTAAAACCTCTGAAATGAGTGGGAAGTATATTTCACTTATCCAGACTTACAGAGCAATAAAGTATTCAGATCTTCAGTTTGTGGGTTCCCAGGAAGCCTCCCTCAAGAGCTACAAAATGGTACCTAGAACATGGCATTCTGTTTGTGCTGCCATTTTGTTATTTGTACAAGTCCCAGATTCAACAGGGAACAGGACAGATCTGATCAATTCTCTGTTTTCCTCCTTTTTCTTTTTGTTAATTTAACTACAGTTAACAGACACTGCTATATTAGTTTCAGATGTACAGTATAATGATTCAACAATTCTATACAAGACAAGTGTACTCTTAATTCTCCTTATCTATTTTCCCATCCCCTCCATCCACCTCCCCTCTGATAACTGCTGGTTTGTATTCTATATTGAAGAGTCTCTCTCTCTCTCTCTCTGTTTATTCACTTCATTTGTTTCTTAAATTCCACATATGACTTAAATCATATGGTATTTATCTTTCTCTGACTGATGTACATCACTTAGCATTATACCCTTTAGGTCAGTCCATCCATGTTATCTCAAATGGCAAGATTTCACTCCTTTTTTATGGCTGTATAATATCCCTTGTATAAATACATCATATCTTCCTTGTCCATTCATCTATCAATGGAAACTTAGGTTGTTTTCCATGTCTTGGCTATTGTATTTAATGTACAGTAAACCTAGGGATACATATATCTTTTCAAATAGTATTTTTGTTTCTTTGGGTAAATATCCAGTAGTGGAATTATTGGGTCATGCGGCATTTCTATTTTTAATTTCTTGGGGAACCTTTGTACTGTTTTCCACAGTGGCTGCACCAGTTTACATTCCCACCTACAATGTACAAGGGTTCCTTTCTCTCCAGATCCTTGCCAACACTTGTTATTTCCTGTCTTTTTTATTCTACTTGTGCTGACGGGCATGATATCTCATTGTGGTTTTGATTTGCATTTCCTTAATGATTAGTGATGTTGAAAATTTTCATATGTCTGTTGGACATCTATATGCCTTCTTTGGAAAAATGTCTCTTCAGGTCCTTTGCCCAGTTTTTTATTGGATTGTTTGGGGTGGGGGGGTTGGTGTTAAATTGTATACATTATAGATTTGGGGTACTAACCCTTTATCAGATGTATCATTTGCAAATATCTTCTTCCATTTGGGAGGTAGACGTGTGTGTGTGTGTGTATATATATATATATATATATATATATATTAGTTCAATTTGCCAACATATAGCATAACACACAGTGCTCATCCACCAAGTGCCCCCCTCAGTGCCTGTCACCCAGTCACCCCAACCCCCTTCCACCTCCCTTTTCACCACCCCTTGTTCATTTCCCAGAGTTAAGTGTCTCTCATGTCCTGTCACCCTCACTGATATTTCCCACTCATTTTCTCTCCTTTCCCCTTACTCCCTTTCACTATTTTTTATATTCCCCAAATGAATGAGACCATATAATATTTGTCCTTCTCTGATTGACTTACTTCACTCAGCATAATACCCTACAGTTCCATCCATGTCGAAGCAAATGGTGGGTATTTGTCGTTTCTGATGGCTGAGTAATATTCCGTTGTATATATAGACCACATCTTCTTTATCCATTCATCTTTCGATGGACACCGAGGCTCCTTCTATAGTTTGGCTATTGTGGACATTGCTGCTATAAACATCAGGGTACAGGTGTCCTGGCATTTCACCGCATCTGTATCTTTGGGGTAAATCCCCAGCAGCGCAGTTGCTGGGTCATACAGCAGTTCTATTTTTAACTCTTTGAGGAACCTCCACACTGTTTTCCAGAGTGGCTGCACCAGTTCCCATTCCCACCAACAGTGCAAGAGGGATCCCTTTCTCCACATCCTCTCCAGCATTTGTTGTTTCCTGTCTTGTTAATTTTCCCCATTCTCACTGGTGTGAGGTGGTATCTCATTGTGGTTTTGATTTGTATTTCCCTGATGGTAAGTGATACAGAACATTTTCTCGTGTGTTTGTTGGCCATGTCTATGTCTTCCTCT
This sequence comes from Nyctereutes procyonoides, assembly GCF_905146905.1. Classification (NCBI taxonomy): domain Eukaryota; kingdom Metazoa; phylum Chordata; class Mammalia; order Carnivora; family Canidae; genus Nyctereutes; species Nyctereutes procyonoides. The sequence goes on from NW_026575044.1 coordinate 2,179,420, forward strand.
GTGAAATTAGTGTTCATGTCTTTTACCCATTTCATGATTGGATTGTTTGTTTCTTTGGTGTTGAGTTTAATAAGTTCTTTATAGATCTTAGTTACTAGCCCTTTATCTGATAGGTCATTTGCAAATATCTTCTCCCATTCTGAGGTTGTCTTTTAGTTTTATTGACTGTTTCTTTGACTGTGCAGACGCTTTTTATCTTGATGAAGTCCCAGTGGTTCATTTTTGCTTTTGTTTCCCTTGCCTTCATAGATGGATCTTGCAAGAAGTTGCTGTGGCCAAGTTCAAACAGGGTGTTGCCTGTGTTCTCCTCTAGGATTTTGATGGAATCTTGTCTGCCATTAGATCTTTCATCCATTTTGAGTTTATCTTTGTGTATGGTGTAAGAGAATGATCTAGTTTCATTCTTCTGTATGTGGATGTCCAATTTTCCCAGCACCATTTATTGAAGAGACTGTCCTTTTTCTAGTGGATAGCCTTTCCTCTTTGTTGAATATTAGCTGATCATAGAGTTGAGGGCCCATCTCTGGATTCTTTATTCTGTTTCATTGATCTATGTGTCTGTTTTTGTGCCAGTACCACACTGTCTTGATGATCACAAATTTGTAGCAAAACTTGAAATCTGGCATTGTGATGCCCCCGGCTCTGGTTTTCTTTTTCATTATTCCCCTTGCTATTCAGGGTCTTTTCTGATTCCACCCAAATCTTAAGATTATTTGTTCCAACTCTCAGAAAAAAGTCCATGGTATTTTGATAGGGATTGCATTGAATGTGTAAATTGCCCTTGTTAGCATTGACATTTTCACAATATTAATTCTCCCAATCCATGAGCATGGAATATTTTTCCATCTCTTTGTGTCTTCCTCAATTGCTTTCAGAAGCATTCTGTAGATTTTAGGGTATACATCCTTTATCTCTTTGGTTAGATTTATTCCTAGGTATCTTATGCTTTTGGGTGCAACTGTAAATGGGATTGATTCCTTAATTTCTCTTTCTTCAGTCTCATTATTAGTGTATAGAAATGCCACTGATTTCTGGGCACTGATTTTGTATCCCACCACATTGCCAAATTGCTGTATAAGTTCTAGCAATCTTGGGGTGGAGTCTTTTGACAGTATTATGTCATCTACAGAGAGGAAGAGTTTGACTTCTTCTTTGCCTTTTTGAATGCCTTTTATTTCTTTTTGTTGTCTGATTGCTGAGGCTAGGACTTCTAGTACTATGTTAAATAGCAGTGGTGAGAGTGGACATCCCTGTCGTGTTCCTGATCTTAGGGGAAAGGCTCCCAGTGCTTCCCCATTGAGAATGGTATTTGCTGTGGGCTTTTCATAGATGGCTTTTAAGATGCTGAGGAATGTTCACTCTATCCTTACACTCTGAAGAGTTTTGATCATGGATGGATGCTGTATTTTGTCAAATGCTTTCTCTGCATCTATTGAGAGGATCCTATGGTTCTTGTTTTTTTCTCTTGTTGATATGCTCTATCACATTGATTGCTTTACCAGTATTGAACCAGCCTTGCATCCCAGGGATAAATCCCACTTGGTCATGGTGAATAATCTTCTTAATGTACTATTGGATCCTATTGGCTAGTATCTTGTTGAGAATTTTGCATCTGTGTTCATCAGGGATATTAGTCTATAATTCTCCTTTTTTTTTTTTTTTGGTGGGGTCTTCATCTGGTTTTGGAATTAAGGTGATGCTGGCCTCATCAAACAGGTTTGGAAGTATTCTGTCCCTTTCTATCTTTTGTAGAGTAGGTGTTGTTTCTTCTTTAAATGTTTGATAGAATTCCCCTGGGAAGCCACCTGCCCTGGACTTTTGTGTCTTGGAAGGTTTTTGATGACTGCTTCAATTTCCTCCCTGGTTATTGGCCTGTTCAGGCTTTCTGTTTCTTCCTGTTCCAGTTTTGGTAGTTTTTGGTTTTCCAGAAATGTGTCCATTTCTTCTAGATTGCCTAATTTTTTGGTGTATAGCTGCTCATAGCACGTTTTTTAAATTGTTTGTATTTCCTTGGTATTGGTTGTGATCTCTCCTTTTTCATTCGTGATTTTATTAATTTGAGTCTTTTCTCTTTTGTTTTTAATAAGGCTGGCTAATGGTTTATCTTATTAATTCTTTCAAAGAACTAACCCTTAGTTTTGTTTATCTGTTCTACAGTTCTTCTGGGCTCTATTTCATTGAGTTCTTCTCGAATATTTATTAACTCTCTTCTTCTGCTTGGTGTAGGTTTTATTTGCTGTTCTTTCTCCAGTTACTTTAGGTGCGAGGTTAGCTTGTGTATTTGAGTTTTTTCCAATTTTTTTGAGGGATGCTTGCATTGCAATGTATTTCCCTCTCAGGACTGCTTTTGCTGTATCCCAAAAATTTTGAGTGGTTGTATCTTCGTTGCCATTAGTTTCCATGAATCTCTTTAATTCTCTCTAATTTCCTGGTTGACCCTTTCATCTTTTAGCAGGATGGTCTTTAACCTTCACATGTTTGAATTTCTTCCAAATTTCTTCTTGTGATTGAGTTCTGGTTTCAAAGTATTATGGTCTGAAAATATGCAGAGGAGAATCCCAATCTTTTGGTATCAGTCAAGACCTGATTTGTGACCCAGTATGTGATCTATTCTGGAGAAAGTTCCATGTGCACTTGAGAAGAATGTGTATTCAGTTGCATTTGGATGTAAAGTTCTGTAAATATCTCTGAAATCCATTTAGTCCAGTGTATTATTTAAAGCTCTTGTTTCTTTGGAGATGTTGAGCTTAGAATATCTGTCATTTGTGGAAAGCGCTGTGTTGAAGTCTCCCAGTATAAGTGTATTATTATCTAAGTATGTCTTGACTTTGGTTTTTAATTGATTGATATCCTTTGCAGCTCCCACATTAGGGGCATAAATATTCATGATTTTAAGGTCCTTTTGTTGGATAGATCCTTTAAGCATAATAAAATGTCCTTCTTCATCTCTTACTACAGTCTTTGGGATAAACTTTAATTTATCTGATATGAGGATAAGATATGAGTCCTAATGTGAGTCCTGCTTTCTTTTGAGAACCATTTGAATGGTAAAATAGTTCTAGAACCTTTTATTTTCAGGCTGTGGGTGCCCTTAGGTCTAAAATGAGTCTCTTGTAGATAGCAAATAGATGGGTCTTGCTTTTTTATCCAGTCCGAAACCCTACATATTTTGATGGGATCATTAAGCCCATTCACGTTCAGAGTTACTATTGAGAGATCTGAATTTAGTGTCATCATAATACCTATTTAGTCCCTGTTTTTGTGGATTATTTATCTCGACTTCCTCTTTCTTTTACAGAGTCCCCCTTAATAGTTCTTGCAGAGCTGGTTTGGTGGTCACATATTCTTTCCGTTTCTGTCTACCTTTGAGGCTCTTTATCTCTCCTTCTATTCTGAATGAGAGCCTTGCTGGATAAAGTATTCTCGGCTGCATTTCTTCTCATTTAAGACCCTGAATATATCCTGCCAGCCCTTTCTGGCCTGCCAGGTCTCTGTGGAGAGGTCTGCTGTTAATGTAATATTTCTCCCCATATAAGTTAGGGATCTCTTGTCTCTTGCTGCTTTAAGGATTTTCTCTTTATGTTTGGAGTTTGCAAGTTTCACTATTAAGTGTCAAGGTTTTAAACGGTTTTTATTGATTTTAGGGGGGGGAATCTCTCTATCTCCTGGATCTGAATGCCTGTTTTCCTCCCCAAGTTAGGGAAGTTCTCAGCTATGATTTGTTCAAATACACTTTCTAGTCCTCTGTCCCTTTTGGCACTCTCTGGAACCCCAATTAAACGTAGATTTTTCCTTCTGAGGCTATCATTTATTTCCCTTAACCTTTCCTCATGGTCTTTTAATTGTTTTTATCTTTTTTACCCAAGCTTCCTTCCTTGCCATCCGCTTGACTTCTATGTCACTCACTTGTTCTTTTACCTCATTAACCCTTGTCATTTAGGACCTCCAGTTTGGATTGCATCTCATTCAATTGATTTTTTATTTCGACCTGATTAGATCTAAATTCTGCAGTCATGAAGTCTCTTGAATCCTTTATGCTTTTTTCCAGAGCCACCAGTAGCTTTATAATTGTTCTTCTGAATTGGCTTTCTGACGTTGAATTGTAATCCAAATTCTGTAGCTCTGTGGAAGAGAGTACTGCTTCTGATTCTTTCTTTTGTGGTGAGTTCTTCTTTCTAGTCATTTTGCTCAGTGCAGAGTGGCTAAAAATGAGTTGTACTAGAAAAAGGAAGAAAACAAAGAGAAAAAAATAAAAAACAAACAAAAAACAGAACAAAACAAGAAGGGGTATCCTCTGGTTCTATATACTGTAAATCACTTGACTTCCCCTGGAGCTTTCCTGCACTGCTTGGTCAAGAACTTGCTCTTCCCTTGTCCTTCCAGCGGTCTTCTGGGGGAGGGGCCTGCTGTGCTGATTCTGAGGTGTGTGCACCTGGGGGAGCTGCCCCACCCCCTGCCAGGTGCACGGCTCAGTGGGAGCTGTTTATCCTATGAGGCCTCTGTTCCCAGGTGGCCCCACTCCATCCCAGACACAGTGTGACACCAGGCGGAACGAGCACACTGGCGGTGGCCAGCTCTCCAGCCCTGGAGTCAGCTCCCCCAGTAACTACCGGAGCTCCCAGTCTGCAATGACCTGGAGGCTCCCAGGGGCAGGAGGCACTGACCACAGCTGGGGGATGCCTGGCGCAGGAGCATCCTCGCTGTCCTGTGCCCTCCCAGCCTCCACCTGTCCCAGGGGAGTGCAGGATCCTAGGCTGTGTCCCCAGCGCCCTGGGATCCGGGGCCTGTGCTGCTGGAATTGCACTCCCAGGCTGCTCAGGCCCCTGGGAGGTAGCCGTTTCATTTTGTTGGTTTCCTTTGCTGTGCAAAAGCTGTTTATTTTGATGTAGTGTCAATAGTTTATTTTTGCTTTTGTTTCTCTTACCTTAGGAGATATATCTAGAAAAATGTTGTTCTGACCAATATCAAAGAAATTACTTACAGTGTTCTCTTCTAGGAGTTTTATGGTTTCAGGTCTCACTTGTAGGTCTTTAATATATTTGGAGTTTATTTTTGAGTATGGTGTTAGAAAGTGGTCCAGTTTTATTCTTTTACATGTAGCTGTCGAGTTTTCTAAAAACCGTCTATTGGAGAGACTATTTTTTCTCATTATATGTTTTTGCCTCATTTGTCATAGAATAATTGACCATATAAGCATGGGTTTGTTTCTAGGCTCTCTGTTGATCTATGTCTACTTTGTGCCAGTACCATACTGTTTTGATTACTGCAGCATTCTAGTGTATCTCAAAATCTGGGATTCTGATGCCTTCAGCTTTGTTCTTCTTTCTCAGATTGCTTTAGCTATTTGGGATCTTCTGTGGTACCCTACAAAGTTTATTTATTTATTTTTTTTTTAATTTTTTTTTTATTTATTTATGATAGTCACACAGAGAGAGAGAGAGAGAGGCAGAGACACAGGCAGAGGGAGAAGCAGGCTCCATGCACCGGGAGCCCGACGTGGGATTCGATCCCGGGTCTCCAGGATCGCGCCCTGGGCCAAAGGCAGGCGCCAAACCACTGCGCCACCCAGGGATCCCCCCTACAAAGTTTAGTATTATTTGTTCCGGTTTTGTGAAAAATGCTATTGGTATTTTGATGGGGATTGCATTGAATTGTAGATTGCTTTGGATAATGCGGACATTTTAACAATATTAATTCTTCTAATATGTAGAATGTGGAATATCTTTCCATTTGTTTATGTCATTTTCAACTTCTTCCATCAGTGTTTTATAGTTTTCAGAGTATAGGTCTTTGACCTTCATGGTTAAGTTTATTCCTAGATATTCTTTCTGGTGCAATTGTAAATGGAATTGTTTTCTTAATTTCTCTTTCTGCTACTTCCTTATTAGTGTATATAAATGCTACCAATATCTGGGTATTAATTTTGTATTCTATAACTTCACTGGATTCATATATTATTTATAGTATTTTTGGTGGAATCTTTAGGTTTTTATGCAAACAATATCATGCCATCTGCAAATAGTGCTGATCAATGCTCTTACAGAGAGATAGCCAACATAATTTCAGTTACGACACAAGTTACACTATGCTAAGTACCCTTTGTAGCACAGAGGGTTCTTAACTCTAGCTGGAGATTAGGAAATGCTTCATGGAGGGACTTTTCTTGTAGGGGCTTAGAGTTTCCCTGAAGGAATAGTGTGAACAAATTATGGTGATATAAAAATATATTTCAAGTTTATGGAAAAGTAAGTAAATGTGTTGATAAACATCACCCCACTGTGTTTGATAGGCATGTTGAGGTGAGTATCACAGAAAATAACAGAACTCGTTGCAAGTTGTTTAAAAAGGTTCACTATTAAAGCAAGTATGTATGTCCTTTTTTGTGTACTGGGTCCATTTACAAAAGTGATGAGGCTAAAATAATATTTCAGGGCAAAATTAAGCTCCTTGAATTATCATACCTTACATGTCTTAATTATTGTTTATAAAATGGGGAGCCATCAGAGGTGATTGAGTTACAGAAAAAGCTATCATGCCAACTTCCCCTGCACCTTGCTAAGCTAAAGAGTAGCTGTGAAAAATGGAAGAAAGTTCACAGAACCCAGAAAATCCTGTGAAACCTGCCCTGGGTACCCTTCCTTGTATTCCCAGGGCACTTTGCATCATATCTCCAGGAGAGCGTTTGTCACATTGTGTGTTGGGTCAGCTTGCACCAGCTTGCAAGATCCAGTCATTAGCGTTACTTCCCAAGTCCATATGCTGTCATGGTGGGAGTATCTACACTATGGAAATGGGAAAATGGTACAGATCAGTTTGTTATTGTTTATTTTTTGACAGCTGTTTATCAATTCCTAGAACATCACTAACTGTTTATTTACCTGACATCTCGTAAGACTGTGACTTCTTAGAATAAAAAATGTCATGTGTAATTAAACTTATTTCCTAACCTACAGCACCAGCACCTCACATGTTAAAGGTATCAATAAATACTCGTTGAATAAATGGAGGGGGATATTAACAAATAAAATTAATAAGTTAGGTAGTGACCAACTGGTTGTGCATAATGACTGAAATTGTTAGAAAAAGTTTTAAATTATCTTCCCTGGACATTTGGAAGGATAGTGATGCCACTTGGAACAAAAGAAGAGATATTCAACTGGCACCTGGAGATTGCAGGAGGGTAGTGGAAGATAATTATTTGGGGACATGTGTTTGAGGTACTAGAAAACTAGGGTTGGAGATGCCAGCATTCATTCTAATAACTGTTGAATGATAGTTTTGAAATTACTTTTTCTGTGGTTTCCTAAAATACTCAACTACACAGATTAAAGTTCAAAGTTAACTTTGTTAAGAAGGAAAATTGTCTCATTCCAGCAGTACAAAAGAAAATCAGATTTCTGTAAGGTGCTCTGAACATTGCTTTGGCAGAGAAGAGCAGAGATCAGAGCCTAGAAAAGGTTGAGGAAATGGAACATTTTTTTTCCAAAGTAAATATTGTGTTTCAAGATGATAGTTTATAATTCTTTTAGGAAGAGAAAGTGAATTTCAGGGCATTAAAGTTACCTTTTGGAATATAAATCTGAAAGAAAAGTTTTTCATTTTTTTCTTTTTAAGATTTTATTTATTCATTAGAGACACTGGGAGAGAGAGGCAGAGACATAGGCAGAGGAAGAAGCAGATTCCCAGCAAGGAGCCTGATGCGGGACTCAATCCCGGACCCCAGGATCACACCCTGAGCCAAAGGCAGATGCTCAACTGCTGAGGCACCTAGGTGTCCCAAGTTTTTCTTTTTAAAATGGCTGTAACAGTTGAGGACTAAAGATGAGAGGAAAAAATAAAAAATAAAGATTTTTTTTTTTTTTTTTTTACAATAAAGATTTGGGGAAGGAAAACAAGATACTTCTGAGGGCAAGAACTGTAATCTGATTTATATAGGTAAAGGGGTATTCTGATTTATCAAGTACTCTCATTCATAGAAAAATTCAGTGTATTTTGTGCACAAATGTGTACTGGTAAAAGATATATAATCAAGAAAATAATGACATTGGAACTGTGGTAAACAGAGCTTAGTATTTCCTCTTTAAATGAGGATCTTGCCTCAAGATCCTATATAAGAACATGATTTATTACATTATAGAGCAATAGAGGAGCATATGTTTTCAAAAGAAAGCACATGTAATAGAGCAGTTCAAAGAAGATTAAAGATGATTAACTATAATGTGACCACTAATGTTTAGAGAATGAGTTGATCCTTTCTACATTATGGGTATTCACCAGAAGATTCAGTAGTCCTTCAGGGAATTTGGGTGTGTCTTACTATCCCAATTGGAAAAGTCATTTATGAGCATGCGCTTCTACCTAATGCCACTCTGGTAGACTGCTCCCATCTCATTTCATATTCACCACATAGGGTTCTGTATCTGTGATGAAACAGTAGTATTATCTTTAATCAAGGTCACAGAGCAAGTCACTTTCAGAGCTTTGAGATTAGTGCTTAGAGTTCTTGATTCCATTTTCAAACAGATGTGCCCTAATTTGAGAAAGTCTGATATACAAAACCATCAACTCACGAAATAGATAAATTAAGTAGTGATTACTTTCATTTCAAAAGGATATGTTTCAGGGTTCCTTAAATAGGCATGTCTGAAGAATGTAACATACCCAAAAGGGCCTACTGGATTATTAGTAACCAAGAGATCTAGTTTCTCTACCCTGTTGTTAACCAGGTTAATGAAGTGTATATATTTGATCGTGTAGTCATTTCATTCATGTATTCATTCCTGCACTAAACCATTACTGGTGTTATTCAGTGAATCTTTCATGAGCATTCTCTGTGTGGTGGATATACAAAAGTCATAGCCCTTGAGGCATTTACAAATGACAAGAGTGAAACAAGGGAAATAAATTTTTGATGGTGGACTCAGGCTGGCCTGTTAGGAGACCACTGTGGTCTAAACAAGGTGAGAGGGTGGACTGTGCCAGAAGGGGTAGACTTCTGGCAACTTTAAAGGGAATTGTAGCAGGCCTGGAGCAGGTTAGGAAATTAAAAGAGTTTGCCCAAAGTGGTTGATCTTTGGATACATTCTTTCTTCAGTGCTGGATAGGAAATCTAAGAGTGTAGAACCAGGTAATCCATACCTATAAAAGGTGATAACTGTCTGCATTGCCAACACAATAGGGGTTGTGTACATAGGGTACATAGGGTACATATGAAATATTTCATTTTTAAAAAATGAAAGTACTATCTAAATGCTTCATTATTAGCTATAATCTCGGGAATTTATTTATAATATTATGAAGATAACTGTATCTATTGTTGAATGCCTCTGATTTGACCAGACACTATTAGGCATTTTGTGGACATTATCTTATTTAATTCAGTCCTGTATGCTGGACCTAGGCCTTTAAGACACCCAAGATATTTCCACACACTGCTGAGATTTATGTTGCTACTATAGGATAAATAATCTTAAGTTTTATAAACTCTCCTGTCCTATTTTATAATTTGAAGTATCCCTATATATATTGAGTTTTTAGACCACTGGAGCTATTGATGTCAAGGCCACCTCAACATACCAGCATCTAAGGCAAAGGTTGCTACTGCTACCTCCACTGCTGCCACTGGCACTGACTGTCACAGAATCTGGTAACTTAGGCCTTGAGTCTGGCCACAACTGCCTCCAAACACTCGTGTGTTCTACTTTGTCTGCCAGGGGCAACATCAGCAGGTAGCTGGCCTGTGTTCATTTCTGCCTTCCAGATCTTATTGGGACAAAATTTACATCATGAATTCTAGCCTAAAAAAAAAAAAAAAAAAAAAAGAAAGAAAAGAAAGAAAGAAAAAGAATTCTAGCCTAAAGGGTGTCTAGAGAATGTAATTTTTAGATTCCTAACCTCCATCTGGAAGGAGGGTAAAATGAAGGGTTAAGAAAGCCACTCTATAGAATGGACTTGGTCTTACTTGTGTTGCTTTTTCTGAACCATTTGTAAGGACTATGAACTTCTTGAGAAGAGGGAGAAAAACTTGAGCCAGAATATTCAGAGGGAATTATGTGTGTTTTCATGCTTGAACTAGGAAAGAGCTTGGTGGCTTTAAAAATTGGAAGAGGTGGAAGAGACTAGATTATTACAGGTGCAGGTAGAGAAGTAAGCAGGATTCAGATCACAAAGGCCTTTCTAGAGCATGTTAAAATTTTTAGATTTCCTGTTAAGAAAGAAAGCATCTTAAGGAGAGAAATGGTATGATTCAGCTTTGTTGAATAGCCTGTTTTGTGTTGAATGTATTTATCAGGAGTAGTAAGAACTAGGAGACTACATAAACCAGGAAGAGTGAAATCTAAGAAATCAATAGTCTAGGCAAGAGAATATGGTAGCAGAGTGGAGGAAAAGAGAAATAGGCTGCTGTGGACTGTATTTCAGCATTTTATTGACAGGACTTTATAATAAATTGGGTGTTAAAGGTGCCAAGTATGGGTCCCATCTGTTTCATTGTTTTGTTCCTTTAAAGGAGTTCCCGAGTATTGACCTTTAAGTTTCTTTAGGAGAGTCCAGAAAGATTGTGTAGTAGTTCTTCATTTTATCAGGACAGGGTAGGCTGTGGGGAGCACTTCTTTTTAGAGGAGAGATTGAGTCTTTCAAGTTTCTCAGTAGTAATATGACTATACTTCAAAGGTTAAGTCTCCTAAATGTAGCATTTGGGAAAAACAAAATAGGAAAATATTTACCAAAAAATTGTATCATTTTCTTCCTCTATACTAACATGTATGCTCACAGACTTAATATAAATGAGTCCTTGTGGGTTTTGCTAAAATGTAATTTATGTAAAAGTGAGCAAAGAGATTTGCCCAGCTATTTAAAAAGAAAATGCAGGGATCATCATTTTTACTTTAAAATAACACCTGTATCAGCCAGTGCCTATTGTTGGCTAAAGTAGCAAACAGCTCAGTAAGGGGAAGTGATTACTATGGCATGTGATCTATTGAAGCCTAGTGCAAAAGACAGGATTGAATTGTCTAAATGTTTTGCCTGAAATCCCATTTAATTATCACCCTCTTCAGGTTCTATAAATTTACATTACATCTAATTTCTACTTAATGAAAAGTGAGATGTGAAGCCTGTCAAGAGTTCACAAGCCAGGTGTTTTAATGATTCCTCATATTTAAGCAGATCATATGGTCTCCGGAGCTAGTAAGATAAGTGTATTTACTGTGAATTCTCCGACAGCTCACTCAATGAGATTAATACATAAGTAGTTGAGTTTAATTTTGCAGTTATTCTTTCTGAGTCCTGTGCATAGGTTTTAAAAGGAGCCTTAGACTTATAGAAAGTAGCCTTTGGATCTCTCTTGTGGTCCCCTTTCCTATTTCCAGTTCCTCCAGTGTTCCATTATCATGTTTTAGTTGAGAATTTATCCGATACTGCTCATCTCCCAGGAATATAAAACTATCACTGCATTAGTTAATATAAAGTTTCATGCAAGTGGAGAAGTTGCTTTGAAGGTCAACTTTGGTGGGATGTTTCTGAAGTACCAGAGGAATTGAGGCAAGAACTCAGCATGTACTTTTTAATATTACAGGACTCATTGGCTAAAAGAATGAATAGTTGCTGCTTTAATTATACCAGTTGCTTATTTGGTCTTTAATATTAAGTTTTATTACCCTTGTCTGTGAAATGAGGGCAATAGTTATAGCATGATTTTCTGTTTTGCTTCACAGCTTTTGTAGGGTTGCCAAGACTGAAGCTATGCTAGTTCTTTGTCTTTTTTTTTTTAAGATTTATTTATTTATTCATGAGAGACATAGAGAGAGAGAGTGGCAGAGACACAGGCAGAGGGAGAAGCAGGCTCCCTGCAGGGAGCCCGATGCAGGACTCGATCCTGGGACTCCAGGACTACGACATGGGCCGAAGGCAGGCGCTAAACTGCTGAGCCACCCAGGGATCCCTATAGTTCTTCTTTTAATATTTATCCACTTGTCTCTATTATAGCTAACACGGTTACCCTATAGTTAAGAGTAGACGTTTTCCTTTTGCTTAGAATCTTTTTGAAATTAGATTAATGACCAATTGTGATTATCCACTATTTACCACTCATTGTATGAATGTATTCTGTAGTTGATCAACAAGTCGTCTCTCATAAAAGTTGTATAATCAATAAATTTCACAGATCTCTTCCCAATACATTTCGTTAGTGGAAGGTCACATCTTGCATAATCTCTCTTGTATTATAAATAACTGAAACAATATGGCTTTCTGTGTAAGCAATTTGTTTTCTTTGTCCAGATGTATTTTATGAGTCTGGCAGACTTAAAATTCAATAAACAAAAATATTTATAATGGACACAATAGTAAGATAATTATATAAAGTTTCTCCAATGTGTTTTCAGTATTTAGCTAATCATCATCCTACTTACTGCATTTTTCCCATGTTTTAGATTTAGAGGTCATTCTTTAAGCCAGAATGCTTCCTCCCACGGCAGGATTACCAGAGCAGAATTTTTAGCACTTCTGATGGGCTGTATAATAACCAAGCATTTGACTTGAGGGTGCTCAGCAGGCCAGGTTGTAGTGGCAGATGGATATGATAGGAATTTAGTAGAGTTTGAAAGATTGCTGACCTTCTAAATGCAAATAAATGTGAGGCTCTAAAGAGCCTCATTTTCTCAGGATAACCTATTACTTATTAAAACTACAGTAAGTTAAATCATTTCTGATATGAAAATTGCATGTTGGTATTTTACATTGCTTTTACGTATCTGAATTCATTTCTGCTTCATTAAGGGATGTGCTTGGTGGGATGGTTTTCACCATAGTACAAGGAACAGGAGAGCATGAGCATGAGTCTATTAGTAACAATTGGGGAAAAACTGCCAGGAAACAGAGGGGGGGAATGATCTGTGGAAGGTTCTTCTGGACTTTCACTTTCAGTGTTTCAGTAATTTTTATTTTTATAGGTGTATGTGAAATTTTACAATAATCAAAAGTAAAATCAATGTATCTACTTTTTCAAAAAAAGATGAGATGAAAGCCTGTTTTAATGAAAAATGAAAGAAGCTATGAAGAAAATACTTGTTCTATAGCTTTATGCTTCATCATTATCATTTACCTAAATAAAATATAGCAGTAAAGACTTTATACTTTTTGTGACTTGTTTACTTATAGATTATCATTTAATCTAAGTGTCTTATTACTTGATTATTTAAACATTTACCTTTATTCTAAAACTATCATTAAAAATCTTGAGAGATGTCACATATTTATTAAAATATTTGGATGCCTGGGTAAGTCTGTCAGTTAGGCGTCTGACTCTTGATTTTGGCTCAGGTCATAACCTCAGGGTCCTGGGATTGAGCCCCATGTGGGGCTCTGCACTCAGCACGGAATCTGCTAGAGATTCCCTCTCTCCTTCTCCTTCTGCCCCTCCCCCCTGAGCTCTCTCTCTCTTACTCTTTCTCACTCTCTAAAATAAATAAACCTTTTTTTAAAAAAATACTTGAATATTTGGTTGGGCTACCTTTAATGCATAAACAAAGTATACTCTTTTTCTAAGAAGTCTCATCTTAATTTTCTATAAATCCTAAGGTTATATTAATAAAACTAATAGGCATTGTCTATTGAATGTGACAGACACATCTCTAAACAATGTGAGTTATTCCTTCAGTTCTCACAACAACACCATCATTAAGTCTTGTTTTTTTCCCTATTGTACAAATGAGGACATTAAAGCAGAGAGGCTAAGGAACACGTGTGGTCAAACAACTAGTCAGTGACAAAGGCAAAATTCAAACCCACAGAGCCTTCCACCATAGCCCTTGCTCTTCCTTACTTCTCCATCCTAGCTCCCTGAGTAGAAACGTTGTCATTTTATGTCAGTCAACAAGTGTTTGGCAAACATTTACTCTGTGTTTAGAAATAAGACATAAAATACCAAAGAAGTTTTATATTGTGTTAAAGGTTGAGAGTCTAATGAGAACTTACTAAAATAGACACACACAAAAAAACCCATATAAAATACAAATCAGAGGTCTTTAATAGGAGCATAAATTCCTCTTGAAACAATGGAAAAAGTAAAATTCCCCGGGGCAGAATTCAAATAAGTCCCATAGAGGAAATCATGTTAGTGGGATTTAAGCTTTCAGGGAAAGTTTGAGTGAAGCCTACAAGATAGGTTTAGGCAAAATGTGGAGGATCTTGAAGGAGCCACATTAAGGAACTTAGGCCTTAGGCTATAGCAAGTGAGTAGCATAATAATATCTGTTCTGTAGGTGCAAAATGATAGCAGCATGAACAATGAATTGAAGGTGGCTCAGAGGGTTTGGGGAAATAGAGAATGTCAGTAAAATGAGTGCATTAACATGGCAGATAGCACCATGGGCTCAGAACTGTCACAGAACCAATACCTAAAGAAAGCAAATTAATAGAGCTAACAAATAACCTTTAAAATAAGAGAGTCAGTATCCTCAGAGAGATTTAAGGAATGTCAGATCCATGAAAAATAATAATAGAGTATATATTTTGAGAAGATAAGCAAATTTGATAAACATCCAAGAAAAAAGTGAGGAAATATAAACCAATATTAGAAATTAGACAGGGAGGGCAGCCCGGATGGCTCAGTGGTTTAGTGCTGCCTTCAGCCCAGGGCATGATTCTGGAGACCTGAGATCGAGTCCCGCATCGGGCTCCCTGCATGGAGCCTGCTTCTCCCTCTGCCTGTGTCTCTGCCTCTCTCTCTCCTGTCTCTCTCTCTCTCTCTCTCATGAATAAATAAATAAAATATTTTTAAAAAAAGAAATCAGACAGGGGACATCACTATGGTTCCATGCTGAAAGTGGTCAATTTTCTATTTGTAAAGTTGTAGCAATTCTTTTCTTAGATCTCAGGTTGAGTTTGCAGGTGCTTAGACAGATTTGATAGCTATCTAGCTGAATTCCTGGGACTAGACAAAACTAAGGTCTCCTACTCCTCTGCCATCTTGGACTCCTTACCTGGATCCAGTTTAAAAAAAGAGGGAAGATAGAATCAGAAGTCGCAACATTTATTGCATAGAAATAACCAAAGGAAAGAAGACATGACATGGAGGAGAGAAAACAATGGAAGAAATAGAAGCTGACTAAAGATGTGGCTCTTCACATTAAATTGGACAACAGTCAATAGACCAGTGGAACAGAATGACTGGCAAATAACCAATGCCTAGATAAAGAGATAATGCAAAATTTTCCAGAAAAGAGAAAAAATTACCTAAAAAGAATGGTAATCAGATTGTGATAGTCTGCAACAACATATTTGTCATATATGCTGTGTATGCAACATACGTTGTGTGTGTTCGTATGTCTATAAGTAGTAGAGGCTGTGGAGGGCCACTCAGATCCCCCTGTCACCTTCAGGACTAAAGTGCCCATTCTCCTGTATGTTGGCAACTGACAGTAATTCAGTAAGTCCTCCAGATATTGCCCCCTGTTAAAGAAAGTCACCTTGCCCCTGAGGTCATGGCCCCTTCCCTAGAGTGGCCCATATCCAGTGACTAGTCATTTTGGAGAGATCAAGGCTGTACCTGTTTGCTTCAATTCAGAATGATTTTGAGGGGTCAGAGTAGCTCTAGAGCTCGCCGTAGGATTATCTGAGGCTGCTCTTGTTACTCATTGCAGTTCAACTACTCCCTCTGCCCAATCCCATGTAACTTACTTCCCCACAAGTGTAGATCCTGAGGCCACTTCCCAGTAAACTTCCTGCATGCAAATCTGCCTCAGAGTTGGTTTCCCAGAAAATGCAACTTGTAACAACATTATTCACAGCTACCCTTGAGACTCTGACTAAAATTGACTATGCAAAGAAAATACCAACAAATCCCTTCAAAGGATGACCAAAGAGACCACATTCTTTCACCATGGTACATTATGATTAGACCTTAACAACAACATCCCCAATTACCACCACCACCATCACCACACACGCGCGCGCGCACACACACACACACACACACACACACACACACACCCTTCTTCAGAATTCGAGTGTTGTACATATAAAGTCACCTACATGAAAGCAATATTTTAATGAAAATGGTGAGTGCCAAATAAAGTAGGTACAGGATAAGTTCTTATGAAACAGTTCTCTCAAATGGAGTCCTTTTCAAGTATGTTCCTCCTAACTGAAGTTACAGGAAAAGGAAAATAAGTACTCACCTTCATGATTTTACAAAGTACATCTTCACCGAATGGCAGCTTACCACCACGTGAGAAGAGTAGGTGTGTAAGATTGGGTGCTTGATACTCAGGAAAATTAGGGGGAACAGAATAAAAGTCATGAATTTGAAAAAAAATATTCAGCCACCCTTATTTTCTAGTTTATCAAAATGTTTTTCTTAGGTAATATATTTGTAACTGACATTTGATACAACCTTGAAAGGAAGACTTAATTAAATAGATGCACACCTTTAAAATGTGCCAAAGTCATTGAATCACACGTGTGACGACTACTCAGCGTTTTTGCACCAGAAGCTACAGCCGCCATAGCTCTTGGTGATTGCCATATCTACAGAGCTGATCCACTCAGCACTTTGGCTCTTAGTCTGCGATCCTCCTTTCCTCACTGTGCTTGCCCTCCATGTGACCTGGGCCATGGTTATGTCTTAAAATTGATCATTATAAATCATTGTAACCCCCTGTTGGAGAAGGTCTTTGAAAAGATACGACCACCAGTTGACCTAGTGGATCAGAGGTTCCTTGTCCCCTCGCCTGTCCTTGGAATGTGGGTTCTGCTTGCCTTTCTGGCCCCTAGTGGTTGCTCCAAAGGCCCAGCCTTGAGGTAATGATATGGTATTGAGAACACCTGCACAGTATGCATGACGGAACCCAGTTAAGGCCTCTGTGTGAACTTAAGATGTTGCTAGTGAGTGCAGGGATCCACTCACCTTACTGCCACTCAAGTTCCTTTTGCTTATGAAAACTGCCACTACTAAACTTTCTTCAGTTTCTTCCCGCCCTCTGAGTACAGGGGCCAGTTTCAGATTACACCTGGCAAACCCCAAAAGGGTTGTTAACCAACACCCCCTCACCACTCACTTCCAGTAATTTCAATTTTAGGTATCTTTTCTCTTAATTTTCCAGCTCACTTCTTCAAATGCCAATTTTAATACTCATTCTGTCCCACTAGGAGCTCCAATCCATTGATCTACCTTTTCAGCATCTCTCTCCCCTGCACCCCTACCCCAGGCCCTCGCTTTCTTACTCAGTTTAATTTTTGTTGCCTGTCCTTACTATCATTCCCTTGCTTACACTCTCAACTCCCTTACCCCTCTCTTGTTTTGTGGTTTTCTTTTGGTAAAGCCCTAACCCTCATTATATTCAACTTTCTATCAAATCTCTGCCTGCACCCATGCAGCTGTATGTGGCTGGAGAACACAAAGCTATCCTGTATGATCTCCCTTTTCATTCGTGATCACTACCTTCACTAATGAAAGACCTCACAGGAGGGCCCTTAGTGCTGTCAGCAGTCACATTTCAGTTTCTAATTCATTCTCTTGCTCTCTTAAAATGTGTTCTGTACCTTCTTTTCTCTCCTGACATCCCAAAAACTTCCTCCCCAGCCTTCCTCTCCAGCTGATGACAATCGTGCTGCCCCTTTCACTGCATAATGGAATCAATCATAAGAAAACTTCTGGAGAGAACTTTGGAAATGTTCCATATTTTGTTCAGGATGGTGATTACTGAGTTTATACATTTGACAAAATTCATGGGGCACTTAAAACCAATGCATGTTACCTATGTAAGTTATATCTCAATAAAAATTAAAAAATAGCTTCCATAAGTTCCCACCTCTGCATATATCCACTCCCTGCAGCAGACTCCGTGTGTATTCTTGATGCTAAAGATGGATGTTCCATGCTCCTGGATAAGGCCAACTCCCCTACTCTTACATGTGACTCCACTCCAGCAATTCCCTCTTATTCCTGCTTTGTCAGTGTTTGTCTTCATTGGATCATTCCTCTCAGCATGTAAACATGCTATTATTTCTCTCATTTTAAAAATAACACTCTCCTCCAGAAAAACCTCTCTCCCATTCCTCTTCTCTCCATTTACTGCTCAATGTTAGCAACAAAACTCTTCAAATAGTTGACTGTATTCACTTTTCCCAGTTCCTCTACTCCCTTTCTCTCCTGAAATCACATTAATCTGTGTTTCGCTCATCTCCAGGCCTCTGAAACCACTCTTGTCCAGGATATTCTTGACTCCATATTGATACATCAGGTATGCAGTTCTTGGTGTTTACCCTACTTGACTTCTCAGCAGCATTGGACACTGCTGATGACCCTCTGTCCTTGACATTTTTCTTCACAGTCTTCTAGGAATGCACTTGCCTGGATTTCTTCTTACCTAGCTGGTCATTCCTTCTTCATCTCCTTTGCTCATCTTTCCTTGTCTCCTTGACTTTCCAATGATATGGCACCCCCATATCTCCTGTCACTGCTTTCACAGTCTCATCCAACTGAAACCTTTAAATATCTTAAAAATGCTTTGGGTCCCCAAATTGTTATTTGCAATATGGAAGACTCCTCTGAACTTGGGGCTCATTCCCATCCGTGTATTTGAAAATTTGCCTTGAATATCTGATAGGCAACTCAGACTTCATGCATTCAAAACCAAAATCTAGAGTTGAAGATGCCCTACCAGATGAAGTCTAATTATAAAATTATAATAATTAAGACAGGATAAGGTAAATGTACAAATGGACAAAACATCCAGTGGAACCAAACAGCAAACCAATAAATAGACTCATACCTACACAGAAATATTATATATAACAGAGCTAATCACTGGAGACTGTGGGGAAGGAGAGTAACTATTCAATAAATGGTGCTTGGACAATTAAATATCCATGTGGAAAAAATGAAAATGGTTATCCCCCTCACATCATAGCCAAGAGTCAATTGTAGATGGATCAAGAACTTCAAGCGGAAGGCAAAACTTAAAGATTTTAGAAGACAATAGAGAAGAGTATCCTTGTGGTATTGGAGTAGGGAATGATTCCTTCAGAAACAACACAAATCATAAATGAGAATATTGATAAATTTAATTTCATTAAAATTTAGTATTTTTGTTCATAAAAATCCTACTAAAGAAAACCCAAAGACAAGCTTCAGACAAGGAAAAGATATTTGCATCACAAAAAAGTGACAAAAAATAGAATTCAGTATACAAGAATAATAATCAAAAGGAATGAAAATAAAAGCCAGTAGGAACATGGAGAAAAGATAAGAATAAGCATTTTACAAAAGTGGATGTGTATGAAAGGACACTAGCCATCTTTAGTAATCAGGGAAGTATGAACTAAGAACACAGTGAGACACCGTTCCACACCCACCATGATAGCAGAATTAAAAAGTCAGCCAATATCAAATGTTGATTTTTAATGTGTGTGGTGGGAATTCTTGGTGCACTAATGGTTGAGGCGAATTGTTACAACCACTTAAGAAAATGGTTTGGCAGTACTGAGTATGTCTGGGCCCTAACCCAAACAAAACTCTTGCACACATGCACCACCATACTACATATAAGAGTGCCATACTACACACAGAGTTGTGTGTGATTGTGTGCATGTCAAAAGCAAGGAGGGGAGAGAAAAAATTAGTTGAATGTCCATTAACAGGAAAATGGATAAAATATGAATTTTTATAACAAATGAACTACACAACAACATGGACAAATCTGAAAAACAGTGTTTTGAAAACCAAACGAAACAAAGGAATTTTTAAATAAAATTGAGAGTAACGGGTACCACTGGGTAGAGGTTGGAATGGGATAGCATGAAGTCAGGTTGAAGTCCTATACAGGGCACTTTTCAGCTAAATAGTGGGCACACAGATTATTTGTTCCTTTTTTAAAAAAATTTCATGAAAATTAGATACCCTTTTTGTATGTATATGTCAAAATTAGAAGTTTTGGAAATGTTTTACTTAAAATTTTTAAAAAAGGGGACTCCTGGGTGGCTCAGTGGGATTCCTGGGTGGCTCAGTAGTTTAGCATCTGCCTTTGACTCAGGGTGTGATCCTGTGGTCCTGGGATCGAGTCCCACATTGGGCTCCCTGCATGGAGCCAGCTTTTCCCTCTGCCTGTGTCTCTGCCTCTCTCTGTGTCTCTCATGAATAAATAAATAAAATCTTAAAAAATAAAAAGAATGTAAAAAAAAGACTAATAAGTAAGTCATTAATACTCCCCCATCTTTAATTTTTTTAACCTCTTGTTACTTTTACTCTCAGTTTTGAGTTATTTGTAACCATTCTTTCCCCTAATGTGAGCTAGTGCTAAGCTGATACAACTGGAACATTTTGAAAAATCTTTTGAAAGCAGTGCCATCAAACTAGCTCATTTTAAATTAAGTTGTTCGGATTCAGGTCTTTCACAGTAATGAACTGGGTTCGTATTTTATGTGATTTCCATAAACTGTTGATAAAAAGAGATGTAATTATTGTTGCCCTCTGGACTTTATATCAGGCCACAGAAAAAGCTTTATGAGTGAACTGAAATGTTTCATCATCAAAGTTTTCATACATACACAGTATTTCCAGAAAAAGTCAGTGCCATCAATGTATACATGTATTTCATAAACAGGTAATTCAAGTGTTTCAGTTAACTGGTGTTTTTCTTGTTAATACTGAGTGACCAACCTTATATGTAAATGTGTATTTTCTAGGAAATTGCCCGGCATTTACGCCCTGGAACCCTCAGAGCAATCTTTGGTAAAACTAAGATCCAGAATGCCGTTCACTGTACTGATCTACCGGACGATGGCCTCTTAGAGGTAAGATAAAGAAGGTTCAATATCCTATTTGTATTTCAAACTCATAGTCTCAGCTGTTCCTGTGTATAAGAAACCTTTTAATATTCTTGGATTATACTATTATTTGGCCATCTGAAGACTTCAGACTGCAGCTTTAAATGGCCACATTGTAGGATGCTGCATATAACTAGTCTTCAAAGAATTAAGGTATTTCTGTGATTGTCATATATATATTCAAATATTTTAATGCATACATTTAAAAATAATTTAGAAAATGAAAAGCATTAATTAAATAATATGAAATTTGTTTTAAAAAACGGGTAGAAATACTATTGCCATAAGTTTTTAGTCATAAAAATATGTCTGTGAAATCAAGAAGTCCAGTATGATGTGTGATAACATTAAAAGCAATAGTTACTATTTATTGACTCTTTGTATGCTGGTTTCTAGCATGATAGATAAATGCTTTGTATAAAGTAATTCTTTTACTCTCCAAAGCAACTCTGATAGGTTGGTATTATGATGTCCATTTTTTCAGGAAAATAAATTGAAACTCAGGTTAAGTAATTTCCTCAAACCACTCATATGGGACAGAGCCATATTTTGACCCTCATCTATGTAATTAACATTATAGGAAACAATGAAAAAATTATAAGGAAATATTAGTGATGGGATGCCTGGGTGTCTCAGTGGTTGAGCATCTGCCTTCAGCCCAGGGCCTGATCCTGGAGACCCGGGATCGAGTCCCACGTCGGGCTTCCTGCATGGAGCCTGCTTCTCCCTCTGCCTGTGTCTCTGCTTCTCTCTCTCTCTCTCTCTCTCTCTGTGTGTGTGTGTCTCTCATGAATAAATAAATAAAATCTTTAAAAAAGAAAATATTAGTGAAAATTATTGTTTGGTTTTTTGCTTCTTTATTATTATTATTTTTTAAAGATTTTATTTTATTTATTCATGAGAGACACAGGCAGAGGGAGAAGCAGGCCCCATGCAAGGAGCCCGACATGGGACTTGATCCCAGGTCTCCAGGACCATGCCTTGGGCCGAAGGCAGTCCTAAACTGCTGAGCCACCCGGGTTACCCCTGCTTTTTATTTTTTTTTTTTATTTTATTTTATTTTTTTTTCTGCTTTTTATTTTTAAGTAGACTCTACACCCATCATTGTAGCCCAATGCAGGGCTTGAATGCACATCCTTGAGATCAAGACCTGAGCTGAAATCAAGAGTCAGACGCTTAACCAATTGAGCCACCCAGGTGCCCCAGTCTGGTGTGGTTTTTAAAAAGTCCTTTCTAGGCCAAAAGCAGAGAGATTTTAAAGAAAAATAGAGGTTTTTTTTTTTTTTTTTTTTTTTTTTACTTTTTACAGTTTTTAAATTTTTGTATGTCAAAAGGAATTGAACTGAAAAAACACACGATAAAGTGTAGCATAATGATAGAAAGATGATTGATATCCTCAATAGTATTTATTTTAGAGAATATTGCCTATGTTTTTAGAGAATATTACCTATGTTTTATGTCAAATATATCACTCATTTTTTTCTGCCTTGAAGTTATACATAGAAAGGCCTTCCCTCACATTTTACTTTCATTTTCTTACATTAAAACATTCAATCCACCTAGAATTTGACATATAGTGTGAGGTCTGGACCAGTCAGCTGTCATAACATCATTAAATCCTTCTGTATTTTCATTGTTACTTCTCATTTATTAAATACTTGTCTACATCTATGCCTGTTTCTGAGCTTTTGATTTTATTCCATTGGTCTATGCCAGCAAAATACTTTTTTTAATGTTGTACTTTATTTATACTTTGAAAAATTTTCCTGGTTATTCTTTTAAATTTATTCCTCCACATGAACTTTGCATGAGTTTACCAAGTTCTTTATCCTGAAGATGCAAATGGGATGTTGACTAACATTATAATATGTTTATAAGTTAATATGAGAGTGACATATCTATAATTGTGAATTTTCATCTGTATTTATAGTATGCCTCTTCTTTTATGCAAGCAGTAGAGTCTTTATTCATAGAGGTCTTGAACATACTATATTAAATTTATTCCCATCAGTGTTTGATTTTGTTGCTATAGACAATGACTTTGTTAACTCCATTAAGATTTTCTGCTATAATACAGGATGTTAATGTGATAAACATGCAATTACATGTTAATATAATCTTATCTGAACAATGCACCCTGGTATGAAATTTTGACATACTTATGAATTAGAAAAATGTAACTTCCTTTTTAATTAATTGCCCAAAGCATTACATGTTTATTGGAAATTTTCACCTGTTTTATAAATATTCTCTTTATATTTTGATATTTTAGGATCTGTAGACTAGCTTTGAATACAGATTGTTGTTCAGTGAAACTGAAATATTAATCATGAAATTTATGCCCATTTAAAATTTAAAAAATATTATCAAGGTATGCCCATGATGCTGCTTGTACAGTTTGAAATGGATTGATACTGCCTGCAGTTTACAAACCCCCATTTTCTAAATCATTTTCTAGCCTAACTGCACAGGAGATTTAACTGTAAGTTAATGACTGTGTGGTTTAGAAAATTAATCAAAAGCCAGAAGTTGGAGCTCTAGCAGCCTCCTCTCATGTGGCTGGTGATTCATACTTGATGTGACCTTGAATAAGTCATTTTTTCTTTCCATGCCTCACTTTTATCAGGAAAACAGGATAAAGAATGCTAATATAACCAAGAGATGTTCTCCCAGTTAGGGATTAACTATTTGTGGATTGTTACTTGGTTTTAAATGGTAAAGTATTATAAAAACACCTAGAAGCCAGAGTAATTATCTGTTCATAAGTCTTCAGAGTGAAATTCAGGGTGAAATGGACAAGCTCTCTGATCAGGGAAGCACTTTATGCTGCTATTTATCAAGAGAACATCCTTTAGATGTAGGATGACCATAAAATGTATTGTCTAATCCAGGACCTTTTTGAAAGGCAGCTCCCACCAGGCAAGATGCTAGGACAAAAGGCACAAACCAGAAATGTCATTAACACACTGGAATAATAGGCTCCCTATAGGAGCCAGGGAAATGGGAAAATGTTCTGCTTAATCTTTTCCCCATGTGATGTTTACTGAGCTAAGTTTATTTGTGTCATAAGTGTAGACCTTGGTATGGTTTCAATTCATTTTTTGTCCCCATTTATTTTATGCACTTACTATTCTTGTAGCAAATGATTGTAGTATGTATTACTTGCTGACATTGTGATAGGATTTCAGAATAAATCGAGACATTTCTCCTGTCCTCATTGAACTCACAATAAGTTTCAGAGGTCATGGATCTTAGCATGAATATAGAATCTGATTTATTTGGATTCTTCTAATTGTGACAAAGGCATTTTTGTGGTTGTAGAAATAAATGACAGCATCTGTGGTGTGAGATATTCTATGATATCATTTCACTGATAATGTTCCTGACACTTCATTGGAAGTAACTCTAAAGATCTTAAATTCGAGCTTCAAAGAAAGCATTAATGGCAAATTGTATAGCTAAACTAGTAATCAAAGAAATGCTAGTTTTTTATTAAGTGAAAAGAATTTTTAAAGTGTTGCTGTTCATTGCTGGTAAGGCTGCTATTAAACACATACCCTCATATTCTGGGGACAGCTACATGGTAACAGATATTGAAAGCCATGAGGTTTTTCCCATTTGTCCAGAATTCTTTGATGCTGGCCAAAGGAGGAGGTGGCAGCAGGACTATGAAATGGAAAGTTATCTGCACAGATGTTCACTGAAGGAGCATTTGTGGTAATTAAAATCAGAAATAACATGCATGTCCAAAACTGTATCTGATGGTCCCTCCTCTGAGAAGGCTTTCTTAATACCTGTTGTCTGCATCAGAGGTCCTTTCATATGTGTGTTTTCATAGCATTTTGCTTCCCTCTAACATAGTAGTGTAGTCAGGAGCTGACATAGCTCTGCGCCTGGGGCAAGTTACTCATTTCATCAAGCTAGGTTTCCTCATTCCATAAAATGAAGATAATAGCAGTACCTGCCATATCAGATAGCATAGTGCCTAGCACAGAGTAATTGCTTGACAAATGATGGCAATTATATTATTATTATTATAGCCCATTGTCTGTTTGCTTATATATATGTCCCCATAAGACTGAGTACTCACAGGGAAGAGAATCTGTCTTGCCCAGCATATAAAAGCTCTTCCATAAATCATTTTGAAGAAAAAGAGGGAAAAGTGTTTGGTGAAATAAATTATGGTTCATGTACTCTGTGCAGAAGTATGTAACTTTTTTTCTAAATAATGATGGTGGAGACCTACAGCAGTCGATTCCAACCTTCCTTGCACATCAGAATCACCTAGACCATTTTTAAAATACTGATGCCCAGATCTACCCTTAGAGATTCTAATTATTTTTCTTTTGAAATAATTTCAAACTTACAGAAAAGTTCAAGTGCAGTACAAAAAAAATTTTTTTTCATGAACATTTTGGTTTAAGCTGCCAACATAATGCCCATATCTCTGAATACTTTAGTGTGCATTTTTTTAACATAAAAGAGCATTTTCCTACATAACTACATTAAAAGCATCCAAGTTAGGAAATTAACATTGATACATTGCTACCATTTAATCTTTAAACCCCATTCAAATCTGTCCCATTGTCTCAATAATATGTTTTAGTACCAAAAGAATTCAGGTCAGAATCACTCATTGCATTTAGTTCTCTGCTTAGTTTCTTTCAACGGAGAGCTTTCCTCAGATTTTCCTGGACTTTCGAGACCTTGACACTTTTGACAATAACCAGCAGAGATTCTACTATAATTGACCCATTTATTCCTTTGCTCATCAGAAACTTTCCTGATGGTTTCTGCGTACATTTCTAACAAGAGACTGACACACCGATTTTGCTAAACGGCATATGTTACTTATACAAGGAGTCATTTGTTGGCTTCCCATTGTCCATGAAGCTGTGTGATGCCTGTTTGATTTTATGACCCAGCCTTGTGTATGCCTCCCCTCTGCTCACTTAGCCTGAGGTGCTCCACTCACGAGCATCCCTGATGATTCTTCTTCAGTTTTACTTTATCCTTTATCTTTCCCGAAGCATCTGTGCTGCTCATGTTACTTCTGTAGTCAGTTTCCAGAACTGTTGTTTTCTGATTATCTTTGCAGGAACAACCAACAGTTTACATGTGCTGAAATTGAAGTTGTCAAGGTTGACAAATAGGTATACAGTAGAAAATATAAGTGTGTTTGAATTTTGAATTCTGTACACCAAAATGATATATCAGTCATTCATTCAGATATTTATTTAAAAAAAAATTAAAAACAGCACTGTGGACACAGCAGTAAACAGGATACATGCAGCCCTCACTCGTGGAGTTTACCTTTTAGGAGATAGCAATCATAGTAATTGTTTTTTAGAATCATGAAAATAAGGATCTTGCCTCTGTTTTTGTTTTCCAAATATTTTGCAAATTGGTTATATCAATTTGTGGTTATAAAATAAAAATTTTTAAAGCTTATAAAATAGGGGTGCCAGGGTGGCTCAGTTGGCTGAGTGTTAGACTTTTGATTTAAGTTCCAGTCATGAATCTCAGGATCATGAGATCAAGCCTCACATCAGGTTTCACACTCAGCTCCTTGAGATTCTCTCACCCTCTCCCTCTGCATAGCGTGCATGCTATTTCTCTCTAAAATAAATAATCTTTTTAAAAGTTTTTAAAAATATTTCATTGTATGTATAAATAGCCAGTCAAAGAAAACTGAAATAAAAAATATTTCATTGTATGTATAAATAGCCAGTCAAACAAAACTGAAACTAGATACATAATTATTTCTGGATTGTTTTTTTTTTTTTTGTTCTAGCATACTCTGGAAAAAAAAAATCAACCATTAACCAGAAATAAACATAGGTGTAGGAGTTATTAGATGATTGGACAGGCCTGGATTTCTTGGCTGTGGTTAGAATGGGTCTCTGCACACACTGACTTTCATAATTTATCTTTAGTTTTAGTTTGTATCTCAAAAGAGGAGTTGTGATTTTTACTAGTACATTGTCAAAGAGGGAACAGCTTGTCCAAAGACACGAGCAAGTAGCTTTCTCTAAGAGATTTAAAAATAGTTTAGTTAAAAAAAAAAAATAGTTTAGTAAGGCTGAGACTTTGACCTTGAGGTGGAAAATGACAACAGATAAGGCTAGGAAAGTCATCAAGGGCCTTGTAAAGTTATGTTAAAACATCTGAACTTCATCCAGACAGCAACAGGGATCCATATAAGTATCTTACAGAGGGGAATAGCACAATCATGTTTGTGTTACATGGATCACTCTGGCTGCAGGATGGAGAACAGATCAAACATGGGATGGTAGGGGAAGGAGGTCAGTCTGGAGGGAGGGAGACCAGGTAGAAGGTGGTTAAGGTAATTTAGGGGAAGATTCAGGTAGCCTGAGGGGATGTGGCAGTAGGAAGAGCCAGAAGTGGTAAGCTTCAAAAGACGTTTAGGAGGCTAGAACTGACAGCCTCAGAGATTAATTGGATTAATTGACAGCCTCAGAGATTAATCCTATGGCAATGAAACAAGAATAACTCCTATCTCCAAAGTGAAGATAATGGAGACTACCATAATTATCTATGATACCAAAATTTCTGAAAACCAAAGTTCTTTCATAAATTTGGTAGCAAAGCCTAACCGGATCTTACATGTATTTTTTCCACAACCCACTTAGTGTGACTGTCCACACTGCTGTAGAAGTATTAATGTATCAGATTACATACGGAAAACTCCCCAGACTCCTGGTATAATATAAAATATGTAGACCATCTATATTCAGTGGCTCCTATATAATGTGTAGCACATATACCATATTACTGTTCTAAGTTCCAAAACATCTGTCACCAGGAGTTTGAATAAGGGATAGTGGAGAAGTTTTGAAACAGCCATGGAGAATGAGCTGATCACAGCCTATAGATTTCTGGGTGATATTTAGGATTCAATTGATTTGAGATACTATTTTATCATGAATTTATTGTTTTTCTTAGGTACAGTTGAAATGAACAGGGATGAGGCTTTTGCCAGTAGGTGCATGAGGCGGGATCATTGGGGATGTTAGCAAAAGTGCTTGCAGTTATAAATAAGGGAAGATGTGATGGGAGGAGGTGCTAGAATCAAAGGAGACCTAATCAAAAGGGACCTAGAGCCTCAGAGAAGGGGCAGATATTCCTCAGGGACAGAGGTTCTGGAACACTTGAGGGCAGGAGCTGCAGTCAGAATAGATTCGCCTTAATTTAAAATTTCAAAGGAGGAGCTTTTCATGGTGATCATGAGGTTCAGAGTGTGGCCATGGAAGAGGAGACCAGCATGGAGCAGAAGCCACCAGAGATGTGGAGCCTTCAGCACTGAGTGAAGCTAAAGTCACTGGGGATCCTGGCTCACTGCTTCTCCAATCCTGGTCAGAGAAGCTTCACCCAAGACTCCAAAGAAGTGATGCCTTCAGGAGTATCCAGGTTTCACTTCAGGCTGGGAGGCCCAGATAAGTTCAAGTGTGAGGGGTGTTTACTTTGAGACTGAGGGGCTGGAGGGGGCAAGAATAGAGAAAGGAAAGGGGAACCCCGGAAATGGAAATAGGTGACCAGATGGCCTCCATCTTGGTGGATGGGGTGTTATGAGTTAGTAGTTGTTTTTCTGTAGTTAGAGGCTGGAATGTAGGTGGTCTGAACCTGGTAGAGCAACTCCACAACCTAGAAACCAGGCTCTACCTTCTTGTTCCTCACAGACGTTCTTAGCCTATGCCTTTTGCTGTGTGGTCTCCCACGTGGTTGTTGGAGCCACATTTATCCCTTCTGTGATCCAGGCATGAAGATGGGGAAGAGCAAGGGCCAGAAGGTGGAAAACATCAGCTCAGTCAGCATCCTCTTTTCTGCACACCATAAGGAAATATTCCAGGAGCCCCACCCAGAAAATTCTGCTTCTGATTTATTTGCTAGAATTTAGTCCAGTGGCCACTCCCTTCTTCAATGGGGGCTGGTAAATATAGAGAGCAGTGAGAACATGGCTACCTCCAACAAAATCAAGCTTCTGTTGGAAGAAAGAAGGAGAGTGAGCACCGGGGAAGAGCAGCATCTGCCACAAATGGTGAACAAGAATAACAGGTATTGAGCTAGGGACCAGGTTTCCACTAGAACTGGCCCCTGCTGTTCCCCATTATGGTAGTTCTCAAGAGTCCTCCCCTGACCATCATCTACATCAGCTGCATCACCTGAGAAATCGATGGAAATGAAACTCTGGCCCTACCCTAGACTACTGACTCAGAAATGCTGATACTGGCCCAGGAATCTGCTTTACAAAGCCCTCCAGGTGAATCCGATACCCCTAAGGCAGTGGTTCCCCACCAGTAGCATGCATCAACATCACCAATGGAGGTTTTTGTGTTTTGTTTTTTATTCCAGTAAATTGACAGTGTTATATTAGTTTTAGGTATATAATACAGAGTTTTTAAAACTACATAAGCCTGGAGTTGTATCACAAAAGATTCTGGTTAAGTAGGTTTGGGATGAGCTTCTTGTATCTGTGGAGGTTTTGTTTTTGTTTTTGGAGCGGGGGCAGGGGGCAGTTTATGTTGCAGGTGATTCTGATATAGATAATAATTAAACTAGCATTTGGAAATTACTGACCTTTGTACCTTTTGTGGAAAAGTTGGCCATGGTTCTGCTTTTGAGGAAAACAGACCCTGTCAGGAGGCCAGCAAAGAGATTATTTGCATCCAGGACCTAGAACTGGAAACAGCAGCAGCCTCTGAAATTGGAAGGGATCTTGGAATTGGAAGCCTCTCTCAATGGGTCCACTGCAGCCAAGTGTTATTAAACTTCCAAGGAGAGCAAGCCTCCAAATGGGGAAGTCTGTGGCCTCTTGGGAAGGAGCCAGTCATGACCTGGTTGATTACCTGGATTTCTTGGTGGATGTCTCAGGGTTGAGGCTACCATATGCCCTTTCAGGGAATGACTAGAGGCCTGGGTGTATGTGTGTATGTGTGTGTGTGTGTGTGTGCACACACACTCTTTAATGAAGTTATGCATTCCAGGGCTGACAAGGACAGAGGCCTTGGGTCTCTTACAGCTGAAGACAAATTCTTCAAATTTGCACTCACCCCTTAACATGGGCCTGTGATGCACAGGTGTGCAGGGGTCCAAGCCATATCTTTTTTTCCTTCTAGTCTCCCTTGATGGTCTGGACCTCTTGGACTTTTAAATCTCTAGCCCCTGCCTAGTATACTGTGGGCTTTTAGTCAATGTCTATTAAGTAAACATGTGGGGGAGCGTATCATGAATGAGGACAGTGTACCTCCATCCCCTTTCTCTTTCCATATGGCTGAAATGTCACACCCTGATGAAGTGAGCCCCACTTTCAAGTGTCACATCCCACTACTCCCTCCGTTTACCAGTTGTCAAAAAAGTCTACTGCTTCTTTCAGTTCCCACCGTATGCTGCTAAAACCTGAGCTATGTGTATACAGAAAGCTGATGGTTTGCAGAGAGTTTTCATCCTCTCAAACATAGTGTTTCAAAGGTCTCTACATTAACCTTAAAAGTATCTTGAAAAAAAAAATGAAAAAAAAAAGTATCTTGAAAATATAATAGGCATTAGGCTATAAAATTCTAATTCTTTATGGCCCAGTAAAGAATTGGTATTTTCTCAGATAAAGGAATCTTGGACTAAAATTTCATGTTCCCTCTTATGTCCTATAATGTGTAGAGATCATGTTCCTTGCTAGATTACTTTGATTACTTTTACCCCAGATAGTCTGCACATTATCTCAGTAAGAAAGGAATCCTAATATTTCCCTCATTTAGCATAGGTAGGAATTTAGTTTTTTATTCATGGTGATAATGGATCTCTATTTATAAAATGCTAGAATAACTTATTCCCAACAGTCATAATAACTGTTTACTTCATGGAAATTTTCTTTCCATTAATATTATAATATCCAGGCCATCATTATGATGACTGAAATCACATTCCACGCAGGGGATTTTCAGGTTTATAGGTCCCTCCCTTTCTCAAATACAGCCTCAGCTCCAGCTTCCTTTACATTGGTTATCTTTTCAATCTTAAAAGTAACAAGCCTTATGGATAAGGATTAAAAGATTATATTTAATATGATTGATCCCATTTTATTTTTTTATTGAAGTATAATTACCATATGTCATATTAGATTCAATGTACACATATGGATTTAACAATCTATACATTGCTCAGTGCTCCCCACACTAAGATCAGTTACCATCTGTTCACCATTTGACCTTATTACAATATTATTGACTATATTCCCTCCACTATACGTTTCATCTCCATGACTTATTTTATAACTGGAAACTTATACTTTTTACTCCCCCCCCCTTTTTTTGTCCTTCCTCAAACCCACAACTCTCTGGCAACCACCAGTCTATTCTCTGATTTGTTTACTTGTTTGTTTATAAAGATTTTATTTATTTATTCATGAGAGAGAGAGAGGGAGAGACATAGGCAGAGGGAGAAGCAGACTTTCTGCAGGGAGCCCCATGCAAGACTTGATCCCAGGACCCCGGGATCACGACCTGAGCTGAAGGCAGATTCTCAACCACTGAGCCACCCATGGATCCCTATTCTCTGACTTAAGAGTGTGTTTGTTTTTTGTTTATTTTGTTTTTTAGATTCCACATATAAGTGAAATCATATGGTATTTGTCTTTCTCTGACTTATTTCACTTGGTATTATGCCTTCTATATCCATCCATGTTGTCACAAATGACAAGATCTCATTCTTTCTTACAACATAGTAGTATTTCACTGTTTAAAGATACCACCTCTTTATCCATTTATGCATCCATGATAAATAATGCTGCAATAAACATAGGGGTGCATCTATATTTTTGATTTAGTGTTTCTGTTTCCTTTGGGTAAATGCCTAATAGCATGATTATTGGATTATTATTGGATTATTGATATTTGTATTTTTAATTTTTTGAGGGACCTCCATACTGTTTTCCACAGTGGCTGTACCAATTTGCATTCCCACCAACAGTGTGGGAGGGTGCTCTTTTTTATCCACATGCTCATCAGCACCTGTTATTTCTTGCCTTTTTTATACTGGCCATTCTGACAGGTATGAAGTGATATGTCATTGTGGTTTTGATTTGTATTTCTCTGATGATCAGTGATATTGAACACTTTTTCATGTGTCTATTGGGCATCTGAATGTCTTCTTTGGAAAAATGTTTATTCAGGTCTTCTGCCTGTTTTAATCAGATTATTTGTGGCTTTTGGTATTGAGATGTAGAAGTTGTTGTGTATGAATCACTTTATTGGATATATTATTGCAAAAAACTTCTCCCATTCAGTAGATTGCCTTTTCGTTTTGTTGATGGTTCCCTTTGCTGTGCAAAAACTTTTTAATTTCATGTAATTCCAGTGGTTTATTTTTGTTTGTTTCCCTTGTCTGAGGACACATAACACAAAGTGTTTTGTGTTTCCATACAGATTTTTAGGATTATTTGTTCTAATTCTATGAAGAATGTTGAGTATTTTGATAGGGATTGTATTGAATCTGTTGATTGCTTTTGGTAGTATGGTTATTTTAATGATATTAACTCTTCCAGTCTATGAGCATGGTATATCCTTCCATTTGTGTCATCTTTAGTTTCTTTCATCAATATTTTATAGTTTTTAGGGTACTGGTCTTTCTCCTCTTTGATTAAATTTATTACTAGGTATTTTATTATTTTTGGTTCAATTTATATAGCATTGTATTCTTAATTTTCTTACTGCTACTTTGTTATTAGTGGATAGAAACAACAGATTTCTAGTTATTAACTTTGTATTATATAACTTTACTGAATTCATTTATCAGTCATAATAGTGTTGTGGTGGAGTCTTTAGGATTTTTGATGTTCTGCAAACAGTGAATTTTACTTCTTCCTTATCAATTTGGATATTTTTTATTTCTTTTTATTGTCTGATTGCTGCAGCTAGGACTTCCAGTACTATGTTGAATAAAAGTGGTGAAAGTAGACCCTGAAAGGAAAAGCTTTCAATTTTTCAACATTGAATATGATGTTAACTGTGGGTTTGTCATATATGACCTTTATTATGTTGAGGTATGTTCCCTTTAAACCCACTTTATTGAGTTTTTATCATGAATGGATGTTGTATTTTGTGAAAAGTTTTTTCTGCACCTATTAAGATGAATATGTGCTTATTATCATTTCTCTTAATGTGATATACTACATTGATTTATGAATATTGATCCATCCTTGCAAGTGGGAATAAGTCCCTCTTGTTTGCAGTAAATGATTTTTTTAATGTATTGCTGGATTCAGTTTGCTCGTATTTTATTGAAGATTCTTACAATTATATTAATCAAAGATATTGGCCTGTAATTTTTTATGTGTGATGTCTTTATCTGGTTTTAGTGTCAGGGTAATTAATGCTAGCCTCATAGAATAAATTTGGAGTCTTTCCTTCTATTTTTTTAGAATAGTTGGAGAATAGGTATTAACTCTGCTTTAAATATTTGGTAGAATTGGGGATCCCTGGGTGGCTCAGCGGTTTAGCGCCTGCCTTTGGCCCAGGGTGTGATCCTGGAGTCTCAGGATCAAGTCCCATGTCAGGCTCCTGGCATGGAGCCTGCTTCTCCCTCCTCCTGTGTCTCTGCCTCTCTCGCTCTCTATGTCTATCATAAATAAATAAATCTTTAAACAAAATAAAAATAAAAATAAAAAATAAATAAATATTTGGTAGAATTCATCTGTAAGACCCTGTAGTCCTGGATTTTGTTGGGAGTTTTTTGATTACTGGTTTTAATTTAATTGCTAATAATTGGTCTGTTCAAATTTTCTATTTCTTCCTGATTCAGTTTTGAAAGGTTATGTGTTTCTAAGAATTTATCCATTTCTTCTAGGTTGTCTAATTTGTTGGCATATAATTTTTAATACTATTCTCTTACAATCTTTTTTATTTTTGTGGTGTCAGTTGTTATTTCTCCTCCATTTCTGATTTTATTTGCATTTCTTTTTTTTTGATAGTCTGGGTAAAGGTTTATCAGTTTTACTTATCTTTTTAAAGAGCAGCTCTTGGTTTCATTGATCATTTCTACCATCTTATAGTCTCTATTTCATTTATTTCTGCTCTAATCTTTTTATTTCCTTATTTCAATGAGCTTTAGGCTTGTTTCCTCTAGCTCCTTTGGTGTATAAGTAGGTTGTTTATTTGAGATTTTTCTTTTTTTCTTGAGATAGGCCTGGGTCATTATAAATTTCCCTCTTAAAACTACCTTTCCTTCGTCAAAAGTTTTTGAATCATTGTGTTTATGTTTTCATTTGTTTCCATGTATTTTTTTATTTCCTCTTTGATTTCTTGGTTGACCCATTAATTGTTTAATAACATGCTATTTAGCCTCCACGTGTCTGTTTTTTCCATATTTTTTCTTGTAATTGATTTCTAGTCTCATACTGTTGTGATTGAAAAAGATGCTTGATACTATTTCAGTCTTCTTGTATTTGTTGAGACTTTTTCTGTGGCCTAACATGTGATCTATCTTGAAAAATGTGCCATGTGCCCTTGGGGAAAAATGTGTTTTCTGTTTTTGTATGGAATGTTCTTATATATCTATTAGGTCTATGTGGTCTAATGTGTTGCTCAAAGTCTCAATTTCCTTGTTGATTTTCTGTCTGGATAATCCATTGATGTAAGTGGGATGTTAAAGTTCCCTACTATTATTGGACTACTGTCCACTTCTCCTTCTTTATCTGTTAATATTTGCTTCATGTATTTAGGTGCTCCTGTGTTGGGAACATATTTACAACTATTATATCCTGTTGTTGGATTGACCCCTTTATAATTATGTGTTGCAGTTCTTTGTCTCTTGCTAGTTTTTGTTTTAAAGTCTATTTTGTCTAATACGAGTATTGCTAACCTGGCTTTTTTTGTTTCCATTTACATGGTATGTTTTTCCATCCTTTTACTTTTAATCTATATGTGTCCTTATGTCTGAAGTGAGTTTCTTGTACACAGCACATAGATGAGTCTTACTGTTTTTAATCCCTTTAGTAATTCTCTTTTGGGATTGGAGCATTTAGTCCATTTCTCTTTTTTTTAGTCCATTTCTATTGAAAATAATTATTAATAGTTATGTACTTACTGCCATTGTGTTGCATCCTGGGTTTTTGTTTTTTGTTGTTGTTGTTTTGGTTGTGTGTGTGTGTGTGTGTGGTTCTGCCCTTTTCATTTTACCTTCTTTTGCTCTCTTCCCTTGTGGTTTGATGGCTTTTTTTAGTGTTATGCTTGGATTCCTTTCTTTTTATATTAAGTTCAAAAACATTATAAAAACACTAAATTGTTAGTCTCCTCTCCCCATTTTATGTATATAATGTTATAGCTTACATCTTTCTGTGACTAATTTTTTAGATATAATTGCTTTTACCAATTTTGCATTTTAATCTTCGTATTGGCTCTATAATGGCTAATCTATACCTGTATTATATGTTTGCTTTTACCCGCAAAAATTTTTTTTCATAATTTTCTTACTTCTAGTTATGGGCTTTTCTTTCCACTTAAAGAATTCCCTTTAACATTTTTGTAAGGCTTCTTTAGTGAAGGTGAACTTTTTAAACTTTTGTTCATCTGGGAAATTATCTCTCCTTCTATTCTTTCTTTAAAAATTTTAAAAGATGTATTTATTTATTATTTTAGAGAAAAAGAGCACGCATATGTGATGGGGAGGGGCAAAGGGAGAAAGAGAGGGAGAACCTCAAGCAGACTCTCCACTGAGCATGGAGTAGGGCTCAGTCTTATGACCCCAAGAGCATGACCTGAGCCAAAATCAAAAGTTGGACTCTTAACCAAGTGACTCAGGCGCCCCTCTTTTCTTCTATTCTTAATGATAATCTGGCTGGGTAGAGTATTCTTGGTTGCAGGTTTTGTCCTTTCAGCACTTTGAATATTTATGCCACTCTTTGCTGACTTGCAAAGTTTCTGCTTAAAAATCAGCAGACAGCCTTATGAGGTTTCCCTTGTATGTAACTTTATTTTTCTCTTGCTGCTTTAAAAATTCTCTCTTTATCATTACTTTTTGGCACTTTAATTATTATGTGTCATGGTATGGACATCTTGGGTTCATCTTGTTAGGACTCTTTCTGCCTCTTGCACTTGGATGTCTGTTTTCTTCCCCCGGGTGAGAGAAGTTTTCAGCTCTTCTTCAAATCAGTTTTCTGCTTCTCTCTCTCTCTCTCTCTCTCTCTCTCTCTCTCTCTCTCTCTCATTTCTGAGATCCCTCTAATGTGAATTTGATTAAATGTTATGATGTCACTGAGTTCCCTTTAACCTATTCTCATTTTTTATTATTCTTTTTCTTCTTTTTGCTATTCAACTCAGTTGCTTTCAATTTTTCTGTCTTCCAGATCACTGATCTGTTCTGAATTCTTTAACCTGCTGTTGATTCCTTCTAGTTTATTTTTACTTTCAGTTATTCAGTTTTCAGCTCTAACTGGTTCTTTTTTATACTTTTTATGTCTTTGTTGAAGTTCTCACTGAGTTCATCCAATGTTTTCTCAAGTCCAGTGAGTACCTTTATGACCATCACTTTGAATTCTATATCAGACATGTTGCTTATCTCTATTTCATTTATCTCTTTTACTGTGATTTGTCATGTTCTTTCCTTTGGGACACATTCCTCTGTCTTCTCATTTTTTCTGTGTTTGTTTCTACATTAGGTAGGTCAGGTGAATCTCTTGGTCTTTAAACTAGTATCCTAGTGTAAAATAGGTCCTGTGATGCCCTCTAGCACGGTGCATCCTGGTCACCAGAATCAGGTGTTCAGGGTGTGTCTCCTGTATGGCTGCATGCACCTTAGTGTTGGGGCCGAGCTGTAACTGCCTTCAGCCCAGCCAGCTGCAAAGATCTACTTTGTCTACTGTAGGCATCTTGGGCAGGATTTGGTCTCTACCCTGTTGAGACGCCTGATGCAGGCCTGTGGTCTCATTGGTGGACAAGGCTGGTAATCAAACAGTCTCCAGTTATCCTCTCTGCCGCAATTGTGGGTATACCAAAGGGCAGGTCTTGCTCCTTGTATGGCCAAGTGAGTCTCTAGTTGGTGGATGGGGCCAGTAGTCAGCCTAGCTATCTGCAGATAGCCTCTCTGACACATTTGCAGGATGCCAAAGGGCAAGCCTTGCTCCCTATGCAGCCAGCTAAGAGGCCAGGCTGCTGGAACTGTGGGCACACTAGTGAATGGAGTTATCTCTCTCTCCCTCCCCAGGGCAGGAGTTACTTTGGAGTGGCTCTGATCCCAGGGCTGCCTTAAGGATATGGTGGGGCAGGAGCTGCTTTGGAGGGATGCCTGTTGAGGTGGGAAGATTGGATGGGGTGGGTCCACAGGGGAACATCGGAATAGGTACATTGTGCTAAAAGGGCAAATGAAGTGTTGGTGCTGGCTGCTACAAGTGTCCAGCTATGTAGACTGGAGAGAGGAAGGGTAATGATGCCTGCCAGCACTTTCATCCCTGGATAACTCTCTTGAAGGTCCCTGCCCCTCTGGCACATGTTCTAAGATTAGTCAGTAACTTTATACATACTCCAGGTGCTTTTCAAATGACTGCTTCTGTACTGTGTTTTGGGCTTGTTTTCCATTCTGTCTCTCTAAGAACAAGGACTCAGTTCCTCATTGCCCTTCAACTCTCCCAGGATTAAGTCCACTGATTTTTAAAATTCTGAGTTAAGCCCTGATAATTTTCAAACCTCCTAAAATTAAGCCCCAGTAGTTTTGAAAGCCAGGTGTTACAGAAACTCATCCTCCCAATGCCTGTACCTAGTGTCTGTGGAGCCTGCTGAGGGGTCTGATCCTCTGCTTCTCCATACTTGTGATATCCTTACTTTTTTTTTTTTTTTTTTTGTGATATCCTTCCTATTTGTGGTTAGTCTTGTCAGGGATTTGGTTCCCAACTGTGTGCCCAACCCTCCTACCCTTTTAAATATGGCTTCCTCTTTACAATTAACTGTGGAAAGTCCATTATGCTGACCTTCAGGTCATTTTTAGAGTTACTTGCATAGATGTAGCTATTATCTTGGTGTGTAGGTGGGATGAGGTGAGCTCAGAATCCTCCTTTTCCTGATTGATCCCACCTTATACAGGCGGGTATAAAGTCATTCACTGTAGACATTAGGAAATAAATCAAAATTTTATTTTGGAAAGATTGGTTAATTAATAACTATGGAAAATCCACATAGAATAAATAGATACAAAATCATTGGGCTAAAAATAACCTTAAAGGGACATTTAAGAATCTCTAGGCATTTGTTTTAGCACTTTCTCATCCTCCCTGCCTATTCCCTAGTAGTGATTCTCAGACTTCAGCTGAGGCAGAATCTGCTAGAGGGCTTTTGAAGCCCACAGATTACTGAACCCTAAAGTTTTTGATTGAGTAGATCTAATCTGCATTTCTAACAAGGTCTCAGTTAACACTGATTCCATTGGTCTAGAGTACCACACTTTTGAGAACTACTGCCCGAAGCCAAAAGCCACTGTACACCCTTATACTATTAAGTTGAATTGTTTGTTCCCTTGGTTAATTGTTCTCAGATTTGGATTTCGTAGACTAGGAACATTTCCAAAAATAAACCAAGCAATGAACAACAGTAACAAACTCCACATTGAAGAGACATATAAAAATCAACTTTTAAAAATCTACCAAATAAGGACATTAAAAACAATTGTTTCTCATCATCACCGTCATTTTATTTTGAAAAGACATTTATTTGCCAGTCTTTTAATATAGAACAATGGACTGTCTCTTCAACTGGGTAAATTCATCTTTACTCAAAGCTCAACTTTGTTGCTATGCCATGCCAAGGACATGATAGTGAAAGCAATTTGCTGCAGGTACAGGCAAAAACATGGTTGCACTTTGTAGGTAATTTTTTAAGGTTATTTATTTTTATTTATTTATTTGAGAGAGAGAGATGGGGAGAGGGAGCATGAGCAGTGGGGAGAGGCAGAGGGAGAAGCAGACTCTCCACTTAGCAGAGAGCCTGACACAGGCCTTGATCCCAGGACTCCGATATCATGACCTGAGCCAAAGGAAGACACTTAACTGACTGAACTACCCAGGCTTCTGCATTTTGTAGGTAATTTTAAATCAATAATAGGATCTACTAAAAATTTGTCTGCTTTATATTTTCACCATGCCCAGGTAGTTCCAAACAACGGTGAGAATATATTGCCCTCTACCTGAGATCGACCACTACTGCCTAGCTTGTGGTTCACCACTGCTTTATTGCCCTAGTTTTTTCCATTTTGCCAGAGGATAGTAAATTGTCATCCTGGACCAGCATCACCTGGGGAATGGTGGACAGAAGCCACTGGGCTAAGTTATATGTGATTATGGAGTCTTTGGATTCTTAATTATACTGAAACTTGATATGGAAAACATAATCATGTTTCTTAGGTAAAAAAAAAAGTATAAATTATTTGAGATTTCTTTAATCTTGAGAAGTGATTTTGTCCATGTTAAAGAAAATTGTACAAATTTTAAAAAACACATTAATAATATAGAGGTCAAAAATTCTTTTTTCAATTCTCTGGAGAGGAAAATTGTCTACTACTTATACCACCTAGGCTCAGATATGATACATAGGTATGAATGTAAATGACTCTATTTAACTATGACAAACTGACAAAGGTAGAATATTCTAGAGACACTTGGGTGGGTCAGTGGTTGAGTGTCTGCCTTTGGGTCAGGTCATGATCCCAGGGTCCTGGGATCAAGTCCCACATCAGGCTCACCACAGGGAGCCTGCTTCTGCCTCTGCCTCTCTTCTGTGTCTCTCATGAATAAATAAATAACATATTTTTTTAAAAAGGTAGAATATTCTAATTCTAAGAAGAAAGCCAGAGATTTTTCTGTAACACTGAATTCAATATAATATGAAGAATTAAAAAGTGATTTTGTCTCTTTAATCTATGACTGATTTTTAAGTTACTGAAATATGTGTGTATACATTTTACTTCAGTTTTATTAAGTCAGTATAAGAATATGCACTCATTTCAGTAAGTGTTGTTTTCAGGACACAAATATTAGGTAGTCCCAGTCATTGAGGAATTGAAAGGTTAGCTAGAAAATGAGATAAATACACGTATAAAGTCAAATTGTAATATGCAATCAAACACTAGCATAAGAGAATGTTGCTGGACAATGAGCATATGATGAAATGTCAGAAACACGACAAGTGTAAGGAGAGTTTAGTGGAGGACAGTATGACTAGCTGAAGAGATGAGAGGAGTCTCATTAATGAAATAGAATTTCTTGAAAAGGGCCTGAAAGAATAAGGTAGATTTTTATATACAGAGAGGAACAGAAAATGGCAGGCTAGTTTTGCCCAAATCATCGAGTTGCCCAAATCTAGTTAAAGTGGAGAGTTCTTTTGGTACTCTATGGGAGATAAATTTGGAAATGTAAATTAATGTAAATTAAGTCTAGATTATGAAGGCATCCAAAGCCTTTCTGATGACAATATTGAACATTGGGATAATGATGATAAAAATAGTAACTGCAATTTATTGAGCAGTATATACCAGCCACTGTGCTAAATGGTTTTCCTGCTCTATCCACAAATCCTTCAGGGCAGCTCCTATTATCTCCATTTTACACTTAAGGAGAGTAAGGCTGCCGTAGTTTTCTGAAATGACTTGTACAGCACCACACTGCAAATAAGTGAGAAAAGTTAAAATTCAAACCTAAGTCTAAGTCCCAAATCATACTTCTATCAAGCAAAGTAAGTTAGGGATGCCTAAAAGGTTTCAAGTGGCAATTCTTGACTTACTGATAAAATTCCAAGACCACAACTAAACTGACAAAAGTATGCTGTGATGGGATACTGATGTCTGCCATAAATGAGGAGAGGAGTGTGACACACAGTGGCTACATAAGCTCTCAGAGTCATTAAAGATTTCTGAGTAGGGCAATGATCTGATCAAGTGGAGTTTCCAAGACTTGAATCAGACAGCAGAGTTAAAGTGAACAGACAATAGGAGTAATGGAAGCACATAGTCCAGTCATCCAATGAGAAATCTCAAGGATCTAGTGGCCTAAAATATTTAGAAATATTCTTCTACTTCAAGAAATCCATTTCTGGGGCACCTGTGCGGCTCAGTAGTTGAGTGTCTGCCTTCGTCACAGGTCAGTATTCCGGGGTCCT
Organism: Nyctereutes procyonoides; assembly: GCF_905146905.1. Lineage (NCBI taxonomy): Eukaryota > Metazoa > Chordata > Mammalia > Carnivora > Canidae > Nyctereutes > Nyctereutes procyonoides. Next base: position 2,220,393 of record NW_026575044.1, read on the forward strand.
GGGATCAAGTCCCACATTGGGCTTCCCACAGGGAGCCTGCTTCTCCTTTGCCTAAGTCTCTGCCTCTGTGTGTGTGTCTCTCATGAATAAAGAAAGAAAATCTTTAAAAAAAGAAAAAAAATCCATTTCTGCTAGAAAAGGTACAATTCTTGAAATGAGATCCATCTCCTCCTCTAATCTATTCTCAGCGAGAACTGTGACCTTGCATGTTTTGTTCATTGCTTAATTTCCTGGTGCCTAGGTGCTCAACACATTTTCCTTAAAGAAATCTAGTAATATTAAAAGTAATGATTAAAACAATAATAACTTAATTTGTGCTAGACACTGGGCTAAGTGTTTTCAGTAGGGCAAGTACATCTGGAACCAGACTATCTGGGTTTAAATTCCAATTTTGCTATGTATTAGTTATTTAAGCAAGTAACTTAAACTCTTATGCCTCAATTCTCTCATCTTTAAGATGAGATGAGGATAATAATAGTACTTATTTCAGAGGATAGTTCCAAGAAATAAATTAGTTGATGCAAGCATACCTTTGGTTCTTGACCACCACAATCAAGCAAGTCAAATGAATAATTTTGGTTTTCCAGTGTGTATAAAAGTTATTTTTACACTACATTATATCTATTTAGTGTGCAATAGCATTGTCTAAAAAATGTACATACCTGAATTTTAAAATACATAATTGTTAACCATCATGTGAGCTTGCTACAAGTCATAATCCTTTTGCTGGTAGAGGATGTTCCCTCTATGTTGATGGCTGCTGACAGATCAGCATGGTGGTTGCTGAAGGTTTGAGGTGGATATGGTAATTTCTTAAAATAAGACAACAATGAAGTTTGCCACATGGATAGATTCTTCTTTTCGTGAATGACTTCTCTCTAGCACGTGATGCTATTTGATAGCATTTTACCCACAGTAGAAATTCTTTCAAAATTGCAGTCAGTCCTCTCAAACCCTGCCACTGCTTATAAGTTCAATTTAGATAATATTTTAAATCATTTGTTGTCATTTTAACAGCCTTCACAGCATCTTCACCAGGAGTAGATTCTATCTCAGGAAACATTTTCTTTGCTCATCCATAAGAAGCAATTCCTCATCTGTTCAAGTTTGACCCTGAGATTGCAGCAATTCAGTCCCATCTTCAGGCTCCACTTCTGCTAGTTTTCTTGCTCTTTCCACCACATTTGCAGTTACTTCCTCCACTGAAATCTTAAATCCCTCAAAGTCATCCTTGATGATTGAAATCAACTTCTTCCAAAATCCTGTTAACATTGATATTTTGACCTCTTCCCATGAATCATAAATGTTCTTAATGGCATGAGGAATCCTTTCCAGAAGTTTTTCAGTTTTATTTGTCCAGATCATCCCTATCTGTGGCAGCTATAACCTTGTGCAATGTATTTCTTAATACATCTTTCTTAAAAAGACTTGAAATGACTCCTTTATCCATGGACTCCAGAATGGGTATTGTATTAGCCCTGAAAGCCACGCTAATCTTGCAGTACATCTCCATCAGAGCTCTTGACTGACCAGGTGCATTGTCAATGAGCAATAACATTTTGAAAGGAATCTTTTTTTTCTAAACAGTAGGTCTTAACAATGGGCTTAAAATATTTAGTAAACCATGCTGTAAACGGATATGCTGCTATACAGGCTTTGTTGCTCCATTCAGAGAGCACAGAAAGAGTAGATTTAGCATAATTCTTAAGGCCCTAGGATTTTTGGAATAGTAAATAAGCATTGGCTTCTACTTCAAGTCACCAGTATCATTAACCCTTAACAAGAGAGTCCGTGTGTCCTCTGAAGTTTGAAGAGCCCAGATTATTGACCTCTCTTCTCTAACTATGAAAGTCCTGGAAGGCATCTCCCAAAAATGTCTATTTCACCTACATTGAGAATCTGTTGTTTAATATAACCACCTGGGTCACCTGGGTGGCTCAGTGGTTGAGCATCTGCCTTTGGCTTGGGTCGGGATCCTGGGACTGAGTCCTGCATCAGGCTCCTCACAGAGAGCCTGCTTCTCCCTCTATGTCTCTCATGAATAAATAAAATCTTTAAAAACATATGTATATATATAACCACCTTCATTAATTATCTTAGGTAGATCTTTTGGATGACTTGCTACAGTTTCTAAATCACCACTTGCTGCTTCACTTTGCACTTGTATGTTATAAAGATGGCTTTTCCTTGAAACACGTGAACCAACCTCTGCTGGCTTCAGACTTTTTTTTTTTTTTTTAACAGTTTCCTCACCTCTCTGAGCCTTTAGAGAATTGCAGGGAGTTAGAGTCTTGCTCTGGATTAGGCTCTGTCTTAAGGGAATGTTATAGGTGGTTTGATCTTCTATCCAGATCACTAAAACTTCCTCCATATCAGCAACAAGGCTGTTTCAGTTTCTTATCATTCATGTGTGAACTGGAGTAGCACTTTTGATTTCTCTCAAGAACTTCTCATTTGCATTAGTTTGGCACAAGAGGCTTAGTTTTTGGCCTGTCTCGGCTTTTGACATGTCTTCCTCACTGAGCTTAATCATTTTTTAATATATTTTTATTGAAGTTCGATTTGCCAACATATAGTATAACACCCAGTGCTCATCCCGTCAAGTGCCCCACTCAGTGCCCATCACCCAGTCACCCCAACCCCCGCCCACCTCCCCTTCCACTACCCCTGTTCATTTCCCAGAGTTAGGAGTCTCTCATGTTCTGTCACCCTCTCTGATTTTTCCCACTCATTTTTCCTCCTTTCCCCTGTAATCCCTTTCACTATTTCTTATATTTCCCATATGACCTGCACCCCAATGTTCATAGTAGCAATGTCCACAATAGCCAAACTGTGGAAGGAGCCTCAATGTCCATTGATGGACGAATGAATACAGAAGATGTGGTCTATATATACAATGGAATATTACTCCACCATCAGAAAGGACAAATACCCACCATTTTCTTAATCATTTCTGCCTTTTGATTTACAGTGAGAGGTATGACTCTTCTATTTACTTGAACACCTAGAGACCACTGTAGGGTATTAATTGGCCTAAATTTGATATTGTTGTGTCTCATGGAATAGGAAGATCCAAGGAGGGGGGAGAGAGAAGGGGAACAGCCAAACGGGTGGAGCAAGCAGAACATAAAACATTTATGAAGTTCCCTGTCTTATATATGGGCATGATTCATTGCACCCCAAAACAATTGTAATAGTAACATCAAAGATCACTTATGGCAGCTCACCATAACAAATATTCTAACAATGAAAAAGTATGATATGTTTGTGAGAATTTATTGAGATGTTGACAGAGAGACATGAAATGAGCAAATACTGTTGTAAAAATGCTTCAATAGGCTTGTTACAGGGAGGCTGCAAACCTTCAATTTGTAAAACTGCATGTATCTGTGAAGCACAATAAAGTGAGTTATGCCTGTACATGCAAATCAATAAGAATAAGAGATGTTCAACAAATATCATTGGTTACTATATATTTATCTTTATTATAGTAATATTTACCATTACTTCACCTGTGGGAAAATAAATACATCAGAGCCAGAGGGAGGGCTGTTCTTTATGGTATACCCATTATGTGTCAGGCCTGTCACTCTCTTTCACAAACCATATTCCAGTTCAGGTAAAACTCTTAAGTATGATTTCACTGTCAGAAAACACATAATTCTATTTTTACCAAATACAAAGAGTTTACCAATTACAAAGACCAGGCTTCAAATAATATGATTTTAAAAATAAAGAGAGCTTTTCTTCTTTTCATGTAGCTGTTTATGACTGAACATCAATTTATATTCCCTGGCAAGAAATCCAGAGACGCAGTTGCTAATCTCAGTGCTGTAATAGTTGAACCTGTGCTTTCATTTGCCCAACCTCATTCATTATATTAAACTCTATTGTCTGTCACTGGCAGTAATATGAAACTCATGGGTGATTCCTTTTTCAGCTGAGGTTTGAGAGGCAAGAGCTCAACTGAGCCCATAGGAAGAGGGTGACACGTGTCTTGTTTAGATAAGCAAGACTTCCCTTAAGAACAAATAAAGCCAAAACTTCTTCTATCTGCACTGAATTATGCTTGGGTCTATTTTGTAACCTTTCACTATGATGATCTTCAATAATGCTGGCATATTAATTTAAGTGAATATGGTCAGTTCTTTACTGTTTACCATAACAGAGAAATGAAGAGATTAACAAGTGCCCTTGATACGCAGAGAGAGAGACCAGCAACCATTTCTCCATTAAATTGCAACCTCTTCACCAAGTGACATGTTACGTTTTTGATGATAAGTATCTAAGTGGACTGATTTGCTCTTTTGCTCTTAATTTTTTTTCTTAGCCATCTCCTTACAGACCTCAAAATATTTGTTGTGGGCTTAAAATAAATATTTTATGATTGAATGAAGGTGATTCAGAACCATGAAGGAGGGACCCAAAGTCACAGACTAGAAAGAAGTTAAAAGACATGATTCATCCCAGAACTATATAATCTAGATCCGATAAGATTAAATTTTAACCCAAGTCTAATCTTCTAGCAATAGGCAGAAATATGTAACTTAAACAGTAACCTGAGTTAAATGTTATTTAAAACTAATAAATATGCTCACCAGCACACTTATTTCTGATAATCCTAGAGTTAAAAGAACTTCCAGTGTATCATTGGTGTAGTATCTACTCTACATATAGGCATCCTTTACAGGAAAAAAGTACCAAGTCCAGCACATATGGAGGCACATAGCTTTGACCCTGATTTCAAGGGAGACAAACTGCTCTGTTGAATCTGAGAGATCAGGGTCCCTTCACCTGGTGTACCTGATAATACACTCACCTTACTATCTTAAGAGGCTGCTTGCTCACTTAATTTCCCTGATGCTGAAAGAGTGAGGAGGAAAGTATAACCACCCACTCATTGTCCTTTGCTCTCTGCAGTTTGGCCCTGAACTCTTGTCTTTGCTCTGCACACTGCTTCATTTTTTTAACTAGTGACTAAGCATGATCTGGGTTAATAAGTAACTTTCAAGTGACTATTTAAAAGCCCTTAGAACATAGAAAAGAATCTAAAACATTAAATTCATCCTCTTTCATTCATAAAATATGATGGCTACTCTCATTTTTATTTGAGTAAAAGTTGCTAAACCAGATATTTTTTGCCCATTAGACAGTTATAGACATTGCCAGGGTGGTGGGGGGGGGAGGCGCATAGGGAGTTTGGGTTTTGCAAGATAAAATTTTATTCTTGCTTCATCCTCCAAATCTCCCATCTGGAGATTCATATTTCTTGTACTTAAATATTTTTAGCCTTATTGTGTGCTAATAACTAACTTCAACTTATTGACTGCACTCATACCCTCCCTTCTGTGTGGTACCTTCTTTTAAAACTTTTTATTTGAGTATAATTGACACACAGTGTTACATTAGATTTAGGTGTACAACATAGTGATACAATTTCTCTAAACATTATGCTATGCTCACCACAAGTGTAGCTACCACCTGTCACCATACAACACTATTACAGTACCATTGACTATATTCCCTGTGCTGTGCCTTTTATTCCCATGATTTCTTCATTCCATAGCTGGACGTTTATGCCTCCCACTCCTCTTCACCCATTGTGCCCATCCCCCATGGTATTCTCCTCTGACAACCATCATTTGTTCCCTCTATTCATAGGTCTGATTCTGCTTTTTGTTTGTTTATTCATTTGTTTTTTTCAGATTCCACATGTGAGTAAGATCATGTGGTATTTGTCTTTCTCAGTCTGACTTACTTCATTTAGCATCATACCTTCTAGGTCCATCCATGTTGTTGTAAATGGCATGATCTTATCTTTTTTATCACTGTGTAATATTCCATTACTGTGTTTTATTTATTTTTATATATAAGTATATATAAATAAGTATTTAAATATATATATATATATATATATATATATACATACATACATTCGTCTGTTGATGGACACTTGGGTTGCTTCCATATCTGGACTATTGTGAATAATGCTGCAATAAACATAGGGGGTACTATCTTTTTGAATTAGTGTTTTTGTTTCCTTTGGGTAAATGCCCAGTAGTGTCATTATTGGATCATATGGTATTTTTATTTTTAATTTTTTGAGAGACCTCAATACTGTTTTCCACAGTGGCTGCACCAATTTGCATTCCCATCAACAATGTGGGAGGGTTCCCTTTTCCTTACATCCTCGCCAATACCTGTTATTTCTTGTCTTTTTGATACTAGTCATTCTGCCAGGTAGGAGGTGGTAGCTCACTGTGGTTTTGGCTTATATTTCCCTGATGATTAGTGAAATCAAGCACCTTTTCATGTGTCTGTTGGCCATCTGGATGTCTTCTTTGGGAAAATGTCTATTCAGGTCTTCTGCCTGTTTTAATCAGATTATTTGGGGATTTTTGCTGTTGTAGAATTGCTTATATATTTTGGGTTTGAACCCCTTTATATAAATATATAATTGCAAATATCTTCCATTCAGCAGATTACCTTTTGTTTTGTTGGTTTCCTTTGCTGTGAAAAAGCTTTTTATTTTGATGTAATCCCAATAGTTTATTTTTGCTTTTGTTTCCTTGCCTGAGGAGACATATCTAGAAAAACTGTTGCTCAGTTGATGTCAGAGAAATTACTGCCTGTGTTCTATTCTAGGATTTTTATGGTTGGGGCTTCACATGTAGGTCTTTAATCCAGGTTGAATTATTTTTGTGTAAGATGTAAGAAAGTGGTCCAGTTTCATTCTTTTGCATGTAGCTATCCCAATAGTTTGGGGCTTCACATGTAGGTCTTTAATCCAGGTTGAATTATTTTTGTGTAAGATGTAAGAAAGTGGTCTAGTTTCATTCTTTTGCATGTAGCTATCCAGTTTTCTAAACTCCATTTATTGAAGAGACTGTCTTCCCTATTGCATATTCTTGTCTTGTTTGTCATAGACTAATTGACCATATAAACATGGGTTTATTTCTGGGCTCTCTGTTCTGTTCTCTTGATCTATAGGTCTATTTTTATGCCAGTACTAGTCATGTTTGTGGCTAAGTTTAAAAGATAGATATGCTATGAAATTTATTTGCATTAACTTCTTCGTGTCATCTGATTATTAATTTTGTATTTTCATGTATTTATATGGTAGCCATATTAACTAGTTTTAGAAGGTACTTGCTATCTGCCAAGCTTTGTTCTAAGTGTGTGTTCCATGCGTGAATTTATATAACTCTCAATGAAGTAAATACTGCCACCCCACTTACAGATAGGTAACTAAAGAATAGAAAGGTTAAGCCACTTTCCCATGGTCATACAGATGGAACATAGCAAAATGGAGATCAAACCAAGGCAGTCTAGATCCAGAATTTACATATTCTAGCCTTGTCACCTTTTTTTTTTTATCATCTTAAACATAATGAGCATTACTTCTTGAGAGTTGATGATAGAGTGGTAAGTGAGAGCAGAAAACTAAGCTTGAGGGAATATATACCAGAGTATTGAGAGGAGTATTTAGCCTCTCTCAAAAATAATTAGTACTAGATAAAATAATATTTTATCTCCATGAACTTCTGTTTTTAATCATGAACTTTTACCCTTCAGTTTTAGATGAAAAATATAAAATTATTTCTAAAAAAAAAAATCTCTCAACTAGCAGGTTACTATATTGCCTGCAGAGCTTTGGCTGTATTCTTGGTGAGTCCATGTGTAATTCTTGATAATCACATTCATTTTTGTTTAAATTTTACAGAATACCCAGGTAGCCCCAAATCATTACAGCATCCAAGTTTCTGCCTCATAGTGTAGATAGAGGTTAGGAAGACTGCCCTGGAAATCATGGTTGATTCTTTGAAAAATGATAGATTCTTTTGTTATTTGAGACAAATGGACAGTCTTGGACTTTTTTTCTCCCAATAATATTAAGTACTTTGTCTCTCCACTCCCCCTTTCCTCCCAGTCTTGATCATACCCTCACATTTCACATGGTAGCTCATATCACTTATACACTGTATGCCAACAACTGTGCTGCAGAATTTAGTCTTTTTATTTTTAAATTCCAAACAACAAAAATGATGGCTTCCATGTTTGTTGTAAGCACACTCTTACAACAGTGTTTTTACTTATAGTGGTTTTCAATCCATTTACTGCCCCTGTCATTGTATATACAGAACATAGTCTACTCTGTCAGTGATATCTCTCTTTGGGAGCCAGGGCTGGAATGAGGCCGGGAGAGGATGTCAGCATATCGATTCTCCACAGGGGGTGGGGAGGGGTTAAAAATGGTTCTTCCATGGAAGCTTCTGTCCCTTGCCTCCACCTTACCCTCACCCCACCCACACTGTGCTGCAATAACTGGCCATATGACAGCAAATAAATCTGTCATAAGAGAGAAGAGTTCCAGAGTTTGTAAAACAGAAATATGTAAATTGGCTATCTCATTGGAATATTCCCAACCATTTTAAGAGTCCAGTATGCATCATGCTTATAGTCTGTTGTGTAATGAATGGTAATCCTTCCAATGATAATTACTGGTCCCTGTTGGCATTAACTGTAGAATTACAAATAGCTTAATCTGCTGGGTAAATGACAACTGCAGGTTAGAAACAGCAAAAATAATTTATTTGCTTGAAATATCAGTGTACGGAACTCTCCGTGCAAAGTTCTCTCCATTTGTTACACATTAACTTTTTGGTTACTGTACAGTCACCATCTGAGAACTAAATCTGCTGCTTACTATTCCTGATGCAATGAGAATTGTAAAATAGTGCACAGCAATAGCACACAGCAGGGTATTGAACCTTTATATAAGGACATCATAATGGCACATTTTCTGACTATTTCCTTCAAACTATTTTAATAAAGAATCCATTGTTCTATTGACTACATGATGATTTTCTGTAACAGATACCCATAATGACATTGATATCTTAGGATGGATTTTTTTTTAGGGTAAAATAACTATATGTTTTTTGTGTTAACAGCCTTTGTTGACGATTGTACATTGCAGATATTCAGTTTATTTACAGGTATTCCAATCTGTCTTCCCTTTGAAGGATATTATCTATGAATTCTCTTAGCTCTTTTACCATTAAGTTTGGTCCTTTAGCAGTTTAGGTTAACTTACATTTATTAAAGGCCTGTTCCTGCCATTCACTGTTCCACACAGTAGGAATAGGGGTATCTAAGAAGTGAGCCTTACACTCAAAGAATTTAATATTCTCTAGGAAAGACTAGATAATTTTCACATCATGAAATAATGCAAGGAGGCTGATTTTCACTAGGTGTCATGGGAGCCCCTATTAGGTACTCATTGCCCAGGACCAGAGTCAGGTAAGGATCTTAGAAGATATGAGCTCTGCTCTGAGCATTGGAGGATAGATTGTTTTTTTAAAAAGGTAGAAATGACATTTCATGAAGAGGAAATGGTATGTGAGCTGGGAAACCACATGGAGGTTCATCTATTAGAGCTTAAAATATTAGAAAATGGTAGATGAACTTGGAAAGGTAGCGAAGGATCAAGTCAGTTGATTGTTTTATGCCATATTCAGGAGCTTGAAATTTATTTATTTAGAGTTAGTCCATGGACTAATTGCCTGAGATTGTTTGTAAAATGTTGTGAATATATTCATTTTCTTAGAAAAAAACCATTCAGAGCTTATATTAGATTCAAAGTGTTCCATGATCCAAAAATTGTTCAGAATATTTGCACCAAAAGATTTTAAGTAAATGACCATATTACTCATTAATTAGAGGAATTAAAGCATTACTACATTCACATTTCACATCATAAGAAATTTGGTATACAGAACTATGTTAGTCCAAAGATTATAGTTGCCAAGAAATTCCTGTACATAGCCAAAAGAAAACCATAAATTCATTCATTGAACAAATGTTTAACTGAACCCAAATCTCCTTAGATCATTTGTCCTTGAAATCACAGAAGTTTTTCCAGCCTCTCCAACAAGAGTGTCAGATCTTGATACCAGTTATTCATAAATGGCCAGTGCCACTGTGGTAAATACTGAGGAGACAGTGGTGACCAAAAAAGATACCGTCCCTCTTCAGAGCTTAGAGTCTAATGAGGAAAGCAGACATTAATCAGATCATCACAAAAAGAAATGAGCAAGTTCAAACTCATCAATTCCGGGAGTAAAAGATAGGATGAGATATAACAGGGAAACCTGACATAGAGAGGGATTAGGGAAGATTTTCTTGAACAAATGACATGTGAACTGAAACCTGAAGAAATCAGTATCAACTGGGGAATAAGATAAAAGAGACTCCAAACTCCCAAGCTCTGACATGAAATACAGTGGAGAGACTAGCAAGAGTGGCCCTGGAGAAACGGAAGTTGCGCCATTTTCAGAGTATGGGTCTTTGTCCTAAGAACAATGATGAGAGGCATCGGATAGGGGGAACAGGCCCTGATATGATCAGGTCTGTCCTTTTTAAGAGATCTCTCTGGCTGCGGTGTAAGAAATTGACTGAAGAAGGACAAATTGGCAAAGATATAGAATGATATGTAAGTGTAACAACTTTACACTTATCCATACTATGTACTTTAGTTGATGGGTTGTTATAAATCTGCTTTAGTTTCTCCATGTGCAAACTGATGCGCTCACCATTCTCTGAGCTTAGACTTTCCACCAAGGTACTAAGAAATGATCCTTTGAGATCCAGGGGCTGTCCCTCCAGTCCTAACTGCTCCCTGAGTGACCTCGACACACCACACATATCTTGCATTTCTGTGTGTGCCATGAGATGACAACACTTGAGATATTCTGCTTGAACTCCCTTTTTTCTGCCCTAACATTTCATGGCTCTTCATTTTGAGGAAATCAGATTCATATCTAAGCCCCTTGTTTTTGCCAGTTAGGAAGGCAGCCCATCTAAGATTGCATGGCTTTGTCTTCAGATCGTTGGTCTCCTAACCAATAATGTTAGGGTTTCTAATTATGCCATACTAACTATCTTTATCTCCTCAGGAGTCAGATGGTGGGTTTTTATAATTACCAGAATTGCAGGTGCTTTTCCTTTTCCTTTACTGATGACCAGAAGTCATTTTATCCTTTTTCAATGACCAGTAGAAATGTATTGCTCTAAAATTTTAAATATCTTTTTACTAAAACTTGAAGCTTGAAGACTTCTGAGAAGTGACTTCCCAGGAGAACAAGACTTCTTGTTTTGTTCTAAGCTGAAAATATTGCAAGTCCAGCATTTCTGTTTCTTAAGTCAGTTCAAAGTCTGTAAGCATACAGAAGTGATGAGTGGAAAGAGAAATTAGCTGAGCTCTCAATAACTTCCACTTGACTTGAACTTGAGTTCAAAGGTAAATAAAAGTTGAAAGTTGAATATGAACCTTACCATGCCAAATTGGCTTCCCTTAGCCTTAATTAAAATATTAAGTATGAGGCAGGCCCATAGGAAATACCATAGTTCTGAGCACAGGCTTTGGAGTCTAGTGATCAGAGTTCAAATCCCCAAATTCTTCACCTACCAACCTTGTAACTTAGGAAAAATTACCTTTTTCAGACTTATTTTCTCTGCTTGCAGAATAGAAATAGTGACATTTCACAGGAGGCATTAAATGAGATGATATATATGAAGAACCGTATCATTAAAGTTCAGTATAGAAAACAGAAACCACTGTAGATGTTTTAAGAAGAAAGAGGTTAAATACAGGGAAAATCAGTGAGGGATGGAGGAAGAGGATGCCACAAGGCCAGTGCCTTTATACCACATTACCATAATTGTGATCCAGATGTCAGGCAGCTACTCCTGGTACCACCTCAGCTATAGCTGCTGACATGACTGCCTCTCACAGCCATGACCCTGATAACAAGACACCGGCAGACTGAGTCCAGACACTGCACCCACATCCCTCTCTGCCTGTCTACCAGCATTTGCACCAATATGAGGATGGCCTTTGTCTTGCCTCTCCTAATTCCATGTAAACACAGCTAAATTGGTGGAGCCCAGTTTGTAAAAGAGCCTTAGCTGCAAAGGAGTTTGGGAAATGTATTTTGTACCTTTCCAGCTGCCAAGCAGGAGGATGAAATGGAACTTTAGAGACCCAGTCTAGTATCAGCCACAAGTATATAGCCCATGGTATGGCATACAACAAACACCCGGTAAATGATAGGTATTATTGGTTTTGCTACTGTTGGTGTATTAATAGCAGGGGTACCTGTATACATGGTGCAGGTATCATGTACATATATTCGATTCACGTATCACATAATTTACTATGTAAACTTCTATTAACCTTAAAGTTGATTTGTTTCTATTCCTAGGGTATGTACTAAGGATGCATTTAAATATAGATCTTCATCCATATTGTGAAGATCTGTGATGTTATTTATAAGATCCTTTTTCTTCCCATGAAGATGGTAGTAAATAATGAAACAAATTTCTGGGTATTGTCAATTCAGTTAACACAATAACCCACTTAAAATAATAGGATAGGATATGGTAGGACTTGCAGAATTCAAATGTAAACAGCTAGCTGATCTTTTTTTTTTTTTTTTAATTTACGCATGAGAGACACAGAGGGAGAGGCAGAGACATAGACAGAGGGAAAAATAGGCTCCCTGCAGAGAGCCCAATGCTGAGACTCAATCCCAGGACCATGGAGTCACGACCTGAGCCAAAGGCAAACACTCAACTGCTGAGCTACCCACGGGTACCAACAGCTAGCTGATTTTACTAGGTGTCTAGACACAGACTAAATCTTCTTTTCTATAATAAACTGTAAATGTTTCAATCATTTTGAAATTATTTTCTAAAATAACCTAAATTATTAAATAATTTGTATCAATAGTGCCATGCTCTCACCACCATTAATTTCATTTTTTTTCCTCTCACTTATCTTTTTCCCACTCATTTCCTTGTATTCTGACATGGCTTTGGCACCCAGAAACCCCAATAACATAATGTCTGTGTATTTTTTCCTATTACCATTTTAGAATGAAAATAAAACCATAGAATAGTAGGTCAATTAAAGAGTTCCCTGGGTTTTGTTTTTTTTTTTTTGACTCAACAACACCTGTTTTCCAAATGCCCTTTTTCACCTAACAGTTCTTAGATTGTACTCTAATTTTGCTCACAGTATGCGAGATCTAATCAAAGTGTCTCATAAGAATATATCAGCACTTTTGCAATGGACTGAACATACCTAGGAGAGTAATTAGTTGAGGCGTTTGACTTGTCTTTAAAAGGTCAAGCAGACGGCATGTAATGTGCTTTTCCCTTGCATGTAGTTGGTGGCATAAATTTCCCTCTTAAACAACTTTTCTTTCTTTCTCTTTTTGGTTTCCAACCAATCAAATATAAAAAAGAAGGATGCTTATCTTCAGAGTCAGTATGAGAAACTGAAATTTGTATCTTTAGGGTCAACAAAATTGAAAACATCTTTTATTCATGTATTTATTTTAAAAATATTTCTTGGATACCTACTTAACTACATTTAAAAGAAAACTTTCTTCATTGTATTATTTCTTTGCATCACATTTTTTTTTAAGGACCTAAAATTCTTTGCCAAAAGCTTGAGATCTGTCCCTGGGGAAAGAAGGTTCAGTTTCTGACTTCATGGAGCTAACAGTCTAAGCAGTCTAAGAAACAATTACACATAAAATGACAACGGGCAAAATCGGACTGTATATAATTTAATAGGTCACATGGTACTAAATAATGAGTTCATGATCTGGCATTATGGGCATTATGCTTTTTGTGTTGGTGGTGCTGTTGTTCAATTGTTTCTTAGAGCGGTTTTAGATTCACAGCAAAATTGAGTGGAAGGTATATCGATTTCTTAGGACCCTCCACGCCTACACATGAATAGCCTCCCCATTACCAACATTCCTTATCAGAGGTAGTACCTTTGTTACAGTTAATGAACCTAGTTCACATTGGAGTTCACCTTTGATGTACATTCTGTGGGTTTGGACAAACATAATGACATGTAGCCACAATTATGATATCATGCAGAGCAGTTTTACTGTCTTAAAAATTCGCTAGGTTCTGTCTATTCATCCCTCCTTCTCCACAACCTCTGACAACCACTGATATATATATATATATATATATATTTTTTTTTTTTTTACTGTCTCCATAGTTTTGCCTTTTCCAGAATGTTACAAGTTTGGAATCCTACAGCCTTTTCAGATTGGCGTCTTTCACTTAGGGAATATGCATTTAAGTTTCCTTCATGTCTTTTCATGGCTTGATAGACCACTTCTTTTTAGTGCTGAATAATATTCCATCATCTGGTTGTAGCACAGTATATTTATCCATTTATCTAGTCAAGGTCATCTTGGTTTCTTCAAAGTTTGGCAAGTAATGAGTAAAATGCTACAAATATCTACATACCAGCTTTTATAAGGACATAATTTTTCAACTCCTTCAGAAACAAAGGAGTGTGATTGCTGGATCATGTGTTAAGAGTATGTTTACTTTGGTAAGACACTGTCCAACTGTCTTCTAAGGTGGCTGTATCATTTTGCATTCCCATGAGCACTGAATGAGAGCGTGTATGCACTACAGCCTCACCAGCATTTAGTGTTGTCAGTGTTCTGGATTTTGACCCTCCTAATAGGTAGTAGCATCTAACTATTGGTTTAATTTGCACTTCCCTGATGACACATGACATAAGACATCTTTTCATATGCTTTTTTGCCATCTGTGTATCTTCTTTGATGAGGCATCTAAGGTCTTTGGCCTATTTTTTTGTGTATTTTTTTTATTGGAGTTTCATTTGCCAACATATAGTATAACACCCAGTGCTCATCCCATGCCCGGATGAGTGCCCCCCCTCAGTGCCCGTCACCCAGTTACCCCAACCCCCACCCAACTCCCCTTCCATTACCCCTTATTCATTTCCCAGAGTTAGGAGTCTCTCATGTTCTGTCACCCTCACTGATATTTCCCACTCTTTTTCTCTCCTTTCCCCTATAATCCCTTTCACTAGTTTTTATATTCCCCGAATGAATGAGACCATATAAGGTTTGTCCTTCTCTGGCTGACTTACTTCACTCAGCATAATACCCTCCAGTTCCATCCACATCAAAGCAAATGATGAGTATTCATCATTTCTAATGGCTGGGTAATATTCCATTGTGTGTGTAACCTGTATACACACACACACACACACACACACACACACACACCACAGCCACTCTGGAAAACAGTGTGGAGGTTCCTCAAAGAGTTAAAAATAGAGCTACCCTACGACCCAGCAATTGCACTACTGGGGATTTACCTCAAAGATACAGATGCAATGAAAAAGCAAGACATCTGCACCCCAATGTTTATGGCAGCAATGTCCACAATAGCCAAACTGTGGAAGGAGCCTCGGTGTCCACTGAAAGATGAATGGATAAAGAAGATGTGGTCTATCTTTTTAACTGGGTTGTTATCATTGAGTTTTAGAAGTTCTTTGTATATTTTGGATAACAGTACTTTGTCATGTATCTTTCGCAAATATTTTCTCCCAGCCTGTGCCCTGTTTTCTCATTCTTTCGGCAATGTCATCACATTGCAAAAGAAGTCCATCTTAACAATTATTTCTTTCATGGATTGTGCCTTTGGTGGTATATCTAAAAAGTCATCACCACACCCAAGGTCATGTAGGTTTTCTCCTATATTATCTTCTAGGGTTTTTAAGTTATGTGTTTTTGCATTTAGGTCTGCGCTCCATTTTGAGGTAATTTTTGTGAAGGATGTAAGGTTCTTTTTTTTTTTTTTTTTTTTTGCATTTGGATGTCCAGTTCCAGCATCATTTATTGAAAAGACTGTCTTTGCTCCATTGTATTGCCTCTGCTTCCTTGTCAAAGAACAGTTGGCTGTATTTATGTAGGCCTGTGTCTGGGCTCATGTTTTGTTCCATTTATCTGTTTGTCTATTCTTTCATCGATGCACACTGTCTTGGTTACGGTAGCTTCATAGTAGACCTTGAAGTCAGATACTGTCAGTTCTCCAACTTTGTTCTTCTCTTTCAATGTCATCTTGGCTATTCTGGGTCTTTTGCCTCTCAGTATAAACTTTAGAATCAGTTTTGAGATTGTTGATATCCACAAAAATATGATGTGGTGCACCTCTTCACGTGCTTAGATGCCTTCTCTAACATACCTTCTTTGATGATATACACCACCAGTTAAAAAGACTAACTGCTTCATTGTGTTTCCTTTGCTCCTTTTTCAAAGATCAGTGGACTATATTTATGTGTGTCTGTTTCTGGGCTCTGCTGTGTTCCATTGATCTGTCTATTCCTTTATTAATCTCACACTGTCTTGGTTACTGTAGCTTTATAGTTGGTGCATAGCTTCTGTATATCCTTCTTTCAAGGAATTAGTTCCCCTTTGATTTCTTCTGTCAGAGTTTTATAGATACCTAAAATAGATGTTTAACATATTTTGTTAGATTTATACCTATTTCTAGGTATAGTATACTTGTACTGTGTTTTTAATTTCAAATTCAACTTATTTATTGCTGGTATGTGAAGATGGGTAGTGACTTTTGTAGCTTAACTATAACCTGCAACCTTGCTGTAATATCTTACTAGCTCCAGAAGTTTTTCGGTCCAATTCTTTCAGGTTTTCTACATAGAGGGTTATGTCACTTGCAAACAAAGCCATTTTTATTTTTCCTTCCTAATCCATATATCTTTTATTTCGTTTTCTTGTCTGTTGCATTAGCTGGGAATTCCAGTATGATGTTGCAAAACAGTAGTGAGAGTAGATATTCTTGCCTTTTTCCTGATCTTAGTGGAAATGCTTTGAATTTGTTACCATTAACTATGATGTTAATTTACTGTAGAGTTCTTTGGTGGATATGCTTTTTTTTTTTTTTTTTTAAGTAAGCCCTACACCCAGTGTGGAGCTTAAACTCATGACCCCTGAGATCAAGAGCTGCATGCTCTACTGACTGAGCCATCAAGGTCCCTAAATATTCTTTACTAAGTTGAAGAAGTTCTCCTCTAGTTCTTAGTTTGCTGAGAGTTTTTTTTTTTATCATGAATGTGTGTGGGATTTTATTAAATGCTTTTTTTTGTATCTATTGATATAAACATATTTTTTTAGCCTTTTGATGTAATAGATTTCATTAAATAATTTGCAGATGTTGAACCAGCTTTACATACCTGAAATAAATCCCACCTATTTGTTCTTTATCAATCTTTTTATTTATTGTTGGATTTCTTTGTTCATATGTTGAGGATGTTTGCATCTATGGTCACGAGAGATATTACTATGTAGGCTTCTTGTCATTCTCTCTGGTCTTGGTATAAAAGTAATGTGGCTTGATAGAATGATGAATTGAGAAGTACTTCCTCTGTTTTTATCTTCTGAAAAAGACTAAAAAAAATTGGTATAATTTCTCAAATGTTTGGTAAAATTCATCAGTGTTTAGTAGAATTCTCAGATCTGAGCCTAATGCTTTCTGTTTTAGGCTATTCATTATTGATTCAAAATTGTTAATATAGGCCTATTTAGATCACCTATTTTTTCTTATGTGAGTCTTGGAAGATTGTCTTTTAAGGAATTGGTCCATGCCCTCTAGGTTGTCAGATCTGTGGGCATAGAGTTTTTCATGATATTTCTCTTATGCTTTTAATTTACATGGGATCTCCAGTGATGTTCCCTCTGTCATTCCTGATATTAGTAATTTTTGTTCTCTTTTTCTTACCTTGCCTGGCTAGAGGCTTACTGATTTTACTGATCTTTTCAAAGAAGAACCGGCTTCTGGGTTTGCTTATTTTTTTTCTATTGATTTCTTGTTTTAAATTAATTTCTGCTCTAATTTTTATTATTTTTCTTCCATTTAGTTAGGATTTAATTTGCTCTTCTTTTTCTGGTTTCCTAAGGTAGAAGTTTAGATTAACATGTTCAGTTTAAGCCTCCTTGACAAATGTAGGCCTGAATATTCACATCCTGAAATTCCTTCTGTTGTTATTATAACCCACAAATACACAATTGAGCTAGGGGTCCAACAATATATGAGACACACACATATACATGAAACAGTATTTTATAATACTAGTTATATCATGTTCTCAATTTAAAAATATATTTCCCATATATTTCTGTATAAATATAAAAGGAGATCAGGATAGAAAAGGAGTTGAGAGGCTACAATATTTAGGACAAGTCTTATATGGAGGTGAATCTTGGCTAGACATTAAAGAAATTAAGAAAAAGTGAGCATTCTACAAGGGAGGAGTATTTTTTTTTTAAGATTTTGTCTATTTATTCATGAGAGACAGAGAGAGAGGCAGAGACACAGGCAGAGAGAGAAGCAGGCTCCATGCAGGAAGCCCAACATGGTACTCGATCCTGGGTCTCCAGGACCACGCCCTGGGCCAAAGGTGGCACTAAACCCCTGAGCCACCCAGGCTGCCCAGGAGGAGTATTGTGAATAAAAACACAGAAAAAGAAATGTACATATTGAAAGAAACATGGATACCCTTTGGGCTGGAGTGAAAGGGCTCATGTAATAGGGAACAGGTGTGGTGAGTTTAAGTAAGAAAGCACTAGAAGAGAGAGAACCTTTAGTTTGGAGCTTAGGGTTTGGGATTTCACAAAGAGAATGTTTGTTTCATATAGCATACCTCAATGCAGGTTTATATAATCTGCTCCAAAGTCTTTTAAGGCAGATAGTTTTCTCTGTTCAGTGGCATGGTAAGTACAAAACTGGCCTCTCTAAATGGCAGAAGATTATGAGAAATTTGGAGCCTTTGTGGAAGGAACATTCCTCAACCAGTATCTCATTCATCAAAAGAAAAGCACCGTCTGGTTGCTGACAACTATGGGAAACAGTAGAAATTACGAATATACTTTTAACAAGAAAAGTGAAAGTTTTCACAGACTGGATTTGTTTAACATTTTCCTGATAGTAAGTCAAGCCCTCTATAACCTGGCCACTTTCAGTGTAACTGCCTTTATTCCGCTAGTAATTCTGTCTGTTGTGATTTAATCTTAGAAGCACCATCAAGAATTCTGTGAGCCAATTGCTGGACTAATGAAGCATATCTACTGATTGGGAATTAAATGAAAACAAAGATTTTCTTTATAAGCCAAACTTCTCTACATACCACATCCAAATAAGTTCCTGGAATGTCTCAGTACTAAAACTCTAGAGGTATTTAATGGCATAATAATGGGAACCAGGTAATAGATTATCGAAATTAGCTTCATTACTTAATGGCTATACCACAAAATGTCACTGGGTGTCAATACCAACATTATAATTCCAGGTCAATAATATTTAAAATGAAACCTTAGGTTAAGAAATTTTCATTTTTAGCCCACACCTTTCCACTGTCAGTCAAACAAGGATACAATTTTTATTTTTTAAACCTTTTTTATGGATCCAATTTTTAAAAGACAGATATAGGTAATAGATTTATAAGTCAAAAAGAAATGAAGCAAAGATTTTTTTTTCATTTCAAAGTAACATATAGGGATTTTCACTAGTCCTTTGTGAATGATAGCAAATCAAATGATAAGCATTTTATAGCTAGAGATTTTATGATTTTTTGTACATCGCACTGAGATGAATATATATTAGTTTTCCTCATTCAAGTAGAAGACATGTTAGCCATGCAGGAACTGTCATGCTGCCCTCTGAGGCATTTCCCCCCTAACATATTCAAAGAATAGATTCACATTGCCCCAACTTAAAAACATCGCTTCACATTGAAATCAATAAATCTAAGCAAAAATAATACGGAGTAACTGCACAAATAGAGATCAGTATGTTTTATCTATTGAGTATTTTCCAAAGTAGAAGCATGGTAGAGTCCTACTGTGTCCACTGAAAGCCTCAGTAGATTCCCTCCGCTGCTTACTATAAACCCACAAATAAGAGAAACACCAGTTGAGTCAAAAGTATAAGATGACATGGATCACTAGCTCCTCTTCCAATATTTTATGAATGGAAGAGCCATCAGGCTAATTTGGAAAAGTGCATATTTTAAAAAGTATGTATTTAATCTTAGCTTCAGAGTCCTTAATCCTTTGGCTCATATCTAGCACTAAATTTTAAACCAGAGATTACATTTCTATGTGACCTGAAGGACTTGCATTTTAAAAGGAAGTATAAGAGGTTACATTAAAGCCTGAGATTTTATGACTTGGTTTTGTTAATTAAAAAGCTTCATTTTCGGGATCCCTGAGTGGCGCAGCGGTTTGGCGCCTGCCTTTGGCCCAGGGCGTGATCCTGGAGACCCGGGATCGAATCCCATATCGGGCTCCCGGTGCATGGAGCCTGCTTCTCCCTCTGCCTGTGTCTCTGCCTCTCTCTCTCTCTCTGTGACTATCATAAAAATAAATAAATTTTTTAAAAAAGCTTCATTTTCATAATCTCCCGTAATTTAAGGTTTCAATATAATGTCCCCTTTCACTGCAAGAGAATATGTTAGAATTCCCAGGGTCAAAGATTCAGTAAGATCTTGCCTTAGTGCAGAGACCATTTGTTCAAGAGAAAA
The DNA here is from genome assembly GCF_905146905.1 of Nyctereutes procyonoides. Taxonomy (NCBI): domain Eukaryota; kingdom Metazoa; phylum Chordata; class Mammalia; order Carnivora; family Canidae; genus Nyctereutes; species Nyctereutes procyonoides. The sequence continues at coordinate 2,240,845 of NW_026575044.1, forward strand.
ACTCTATTTTAATATAATCACTGTGGCTGCCTATTTTATTAAGCTTCCTTAGTAGGTTTTAAGGACTTGAGGTCCCCATTCAGTACCCTCCATAAACCCTCTCTATATAGTCTGTTGTGTGTGTCAACAACATAGGGACATCCTGAAAGGGTGCAAAGCAGTAAATGTAACTCTTTCAAAAATGTCACCAACACAGATAATTAAATAAACTGGAATTTTGACCCAACAATATAAATAAGTGAAACATTTATCTAGAGTATTTTAGTCACTCTGACTCATTGTGGAATCAGGCCATTTATGAATTACTGTTCCCAAGATCTGACACTCTTGTTGGAGAAGGCTGAAAAATTTTCCATGATGCCAAGGCAAGTGATTCAAGAAGGTGGTATTTAATTTTTACATATAATTGACATTTTTATCCTGAACCCACTCCAATGCAATATTTGCATTTTATGTTAAATATAACTCTAATATCTCCTTTACTCAGAGGAATGGGCATTCTCACATGAATTAAAAACACCCAAATCCTGAATGGCTATCATTGAATGTTGACATCACAGATGTCATTTATAAGAGTGAAAGAAGAAGCTCGAAATAGCAAAGCATTTTCCCTTTCATGCTATAAGATGTTTTAAAACTTTTCAAAAGAACGAGAGTCTCAAGTGACAGGACTTTATCTTTCTGCCTTGGGTGTAGAAGTGATCTTTCCTTTTTGATGATATATGTCCTTAGGTAAATCTTTTGTCTACTAAGTTCAGATCCCTGACTTAGATGATTAGTCTGACTACCTACCAGCTTTTTAAGTTCCACAGGAGTTCTTCTGTTGGTTGGTTGATGTTCTAAAGTAGAGATTCTAAGGTCACAGAGTACAAACATGGGGACAGGAGGAAGAGGACCCAGGAAAAACATTGTGGGCAGAAGGAATTGAATGTCTAAAGACCCAGAAACAGTTAATGCCTTGAAATTTGAATTGCTAGAGTTTTAAATCTGGAGGGACTGAGGGGTTATGCTAGAACTTGCAATAGTTGATTGGGCCCAGGTTGTGAAGGCTTATGTGTTGTTTTCTGAGTCTGGAACAATGTAAGAAAATGCCAGTAGCCGGCTAGAGAGTAGGTCAGAGGGGAATGGAGAGTAGACTCAGTAGATAACCGGCGCTGCCGGCTTCTGACTGGATTTGTCATATGCATGTCTGATTTCTCAGGTCTAAACTGGAGCTCTATGCAACAAGTGTTAACATTAGTGTTTTCTGCTGTTGTTCAAAACAGCAAGTAATAAGGAGGAAGTGATATCAATGAGGGGATTGCACAGAATTTTCTCAGTCTTTTTTAAGTTCTTAATTACTGTGATTCTGATTTTCTAAACTATTCCAATTATTTTTCAGTTGACCTAACTATAAAGCCAGCATTTTGAAATCTCCCTCAAATTTAGTGTTATATTATGTATGATGGATTTAAAAGGCAGCTTTGATCAGAAAGGTCATTCCATGCTTGGAAAGGGCCTCCAAAAAATCACAGGCAGCTTCAGAGTAATTTGTTTTGTTTTGTTTTTTCAAAATCAACCCAAGTGTCTCCTAGTGAAGGTAGATCATTTCCACCCATGTTAGGGGAGTCAGAGGTCCCAGGCGGTGAGGAGGCAGGGAGTGCCTGCACTGAGAAAACACCAAGGAGGCCACCACTAATTAGCTCCCTAGGCAGTGATTCCATCTAAAATGGTAAGGACTGAGTAAATCAGTGAAGATGAGTCTTCCCCCCTGATGCTTTGGCTGAAGAAGTGTAAGGTGTGTGATGGGGAATAGGACAGGTGGCTCTGAATCCTCACAGAGGGAAGATTTTCTTTGTGTCATTACTGGATCAGACTTCTCTCTTTTTAAATATCAGGTTTGTATGTTTTAGGAATCCTTCTTGGAGATGCCTACACTGGAAGTGTGTGTTTAGCATAAAGGAGAACAGCACAAATGACCCCAGAACCTCAGCTGAGTGCCTTGCTGACTTCCATCACTTAGCATGGCGGGAGAAGGCACGACACATGTGATTCTGCTTCCTGGCTAGCTGTGGGGCCTACACTTCAGTGTCCTGACTGTCCTGTGCAGATAACAACCACAACTCAGTGAGAATCATGAGTATGAAATGTGATGATGTATGCAAAGCATTTAGAACAGTGCTGCTGTTGTGGCCATTACCGTCATGGTTACTAGTGTTGTTTATACCTGTTAAGAATTTGGTTGCCAGGAACAGAAATGTCAAATAATAGCACGAATTTAAAGTTTTCTTATGGAGAAACAGGAAGTGAGGAGGTGGGTCATGATTGGCTTTGGTTTAGCAGCCCAAGAACTCAGGCCTGAGATCCCTGTAGTAATCTTGGCCCTTCCCTGTGATTGCTTCCTAGGTCCATGGTAGCTACTTTGCTCCAGTATCTGGGGCTCATTCTGGGAAGAAAGAACTAAAGGGCAAAGGACAAAAAGACATTCAGGCTGAGTGTGCTTGCTCTAGTGAGCTTTCCAGGAAGCCCTACCCAACAACTTTGCTTACATACGTTGGTCTGAACTTAGTCACAGACCTCCCCTCCACCCATGTGTAATGAAGGCTATGCACTTTGCTTCCCCAGTGAAATTAAAATTGTCTTTATGAAGGGGAAGGAAAGAATAAGCATCAATCTCTATCACAGTATTTTCAGTGTTGTCATGTCTGTTATCATGGTTATTACCTTGAAACAATGCCATCTTTCTCTCCTGTGAAGTTGCCAAAGACAGAATCCACACTTCTGGAATATGTCTACATGAATCTTGAGAATACCACCATACCAATTGAGTATGCCAGTTAGTAGAAGCACCAATATTTTAATCGATTGAGCTCTGGTTTAGCCTTTGATATTACTCTTCTGTTCTGAGTAGTTTAAGAGAATATGAAATGTGAATTAAATGATCTTGAGTTTTGATGGGGCCACAGCAGAGTTACACCACTCAAAATAAGGCTAGAAACTAAAAGCCGGGATCCCTGGGTGGCGCAGCGGTTTGGCGCCTGCCTTTGGCCCGGGGCGTGATCCTGGAGACCCGGGATCGAATCCCACATCGGGCTTCCGGTGCATGGAGCCTGCTTCTCCCTCTGCCTGTATCTCTGCCTCTCTCTCTCTCTGTGACTATCATAAATAAATAAAAATTTAAAAAAAGAGAAACTAAAAGCCAAACTATTTTAAATGAAATCTTTAAACTGATAAGGCTTTAGGTAACTCATTGTTTTATGTTATTCCAAAAATTCAAAAAACTTTTGTAGTATTTATGGGCCAGTGGTACTCTTATTTGAAAATAGGTGAAGATTAAGTTTTGATAGAAAAAGCATTTGTCCAAACCATATCTGTCATATTTGCCTCTTTCTGGAAGCCCTGTTCACTTTCCCTTGTTAATAGGAATGCAGCCATTCACTTTTTACCTCCTGAAATCTCCAGGTCTTTACTGCCCTAGATTGTCCCCTGCAAATCAGCCATGGTCTTGGCTAGCCAAGGAGCAGAGCCCTTTCCATTCTGTTCCTGAATGTCAGCATTTGTAATTGTTACATCACGATTGGCAAAGGACAATGATGGAGATTATGTGAGAAGCCTCTTGGTGTTCTATGACCAAGTGGATAGAGTGGGTGAGAAGGGTGTGAAAAAGAAGAGAAACAAATCACATGATGTTGGCACTTAGTGAGTTTTTATGGCCTGCTGTATGTGAACAACTTGGGGGTGTAGGAAGAAGTAAGAGGGATATCCCTTGCCCTGTAGGAGTTATGGGTATCAAAGAAAGGCTATTTCAAGTGGTCAAGTCCCTTCTCTGCTTTTGAGTGGTAGGAAAGGAAGAGTGACTGCAGCCAGAAACTTGCTTTTAGTGAATGTATTCTTGGGCTTTATGAAAGCCAAGCCAGTACTAGATGTCATACTATGGGAAATAGGGAGCCTACCAAGATTATGATGGGAGAACAGTCAGTACTCAGGAAAGCCACGTGACAGTGGTGGTAGATGGAGCCCAGGACAGGCTGAGAGCCTCCCTGTCTTCCTAGAGTTTGCTGGTGACTCCTCTCTTCCTCCTTCTGCTCCATGTGTCCCCACTAGGAGCACTGGCTGCCTACACTCAGGGCCGCTGTCCCAACTCACTTTCCCTGGGGACTATGCAACAGACTCTTTACATAATAAGAAGCTTAAAATTTTGTGCAAATGTATTTAGCCCGATACTTTTTTGCTAGTAACAGTCAAGAATGTTTATAGAAAAATATGGCAGTTACATTTTATAACATTGCTATCAAAGTTTAAGAATACTTCTTCAACATCTCCAGCATGCCCTTCCAAGAGATTATCAAAATATGATTCTAAATGTTTTGAACCTTCAAATCTTTGGGTATAAGGAAATCATTTTTTCCTTAAACCTTAAATTACCTCCACATTTGCTCTCTCAACTTCTTTCCAGGTTTAAGTGAAAAAGTCCATTCCTACTATTCCCCTCATTATCTAATGAATTCCCATTATACATTCTGTCAGCTTTTATAGGATCTGAGAGCCGTTTTTACTTTTCTTATATGTCTTTATACAAGCAATATCCTATCTTCTAAATAATTTTAGTCACTAGTTTCTAATTCTGTTATTTTCATCTTGGAGTTTTTCTGACAGAAATATGTGTGAAGTATAGCAACAAGAATTCTCCTAGAAACAAATGCCCTGTTTGTTTTTTAATAGGATACCATGATTCCTTAGGTTTCATTTCCAGGATCTTTTATGAGGTCAGTCAGCAGTGATGACATCCCAGGCAGCAATTGCCCCATAGACCAAAGTCCTTAGGGAACCCACAGAACACACTTGACAGTCCCTTTCCTAAGTCACCGTGTATTTTCTGTAGAACTCATTCCATGAGCCAAGCCCAATTTCTTTCCTGTGAACACCCAACACTGCCTCCATTTTACACACATTCTTCATTTCATTGTGCGAGGTCAGTTATCCATCTCCATGGCACACCATTCATGTCAAGGGCCTCCAGTGACTGCAAATACCAGCAAAAGCCAAGGTAACTGGGAGGTTTCATTCTTTCCTTCAGATCACTTAGATAACATCAGATGAGTTTGGTTCCAGCCCTGATTTCTAGGGCACTGGTTTTCACTAACTCTGTCGAGGGCAGTGGTTTGCAACCCTACTGAACATCAGAAGTGTTTCTTCAGAAGTGGAGTGATTTGAAGATGTGAATGTTCAGGATCTTCCCAAGACCAAATGAATCAGACTCTTATAAGATAGGGTCTAAGCACGTATTTATTTTTAAAGCTCCAAAGGGTGATTCTGATGTACAGGCAGATTGAAAGTCACTGATCTCAAGAATGCATCATCATATTTACATTTCTTATTTGAAGGCTTTTAAAAAAAAATTAAGAATAGGGTATGTTCTCTGTCAAAAACCTCCTTGCTTCCGTGGGGAATTGGCAAAAATGAATGTCTACCGTGAAGGGTCAAGTTCATCTGAGTGTTCAGTCCTGCTTGCCTGATATTCCAGCTGAGATGGCCCACCTTTTAGCTTCACCCTGACTTCCAGCAGAACCCAGCCTGAGATGCTTCATGAAAATTTATGATTTGTACAATGTGCTGCGATTTTATTAATCCACCCATAAACATACATACACATTTGTCCCAGTGATGTAGGTTTTGTTATCTCCAATTTTTAGATTAAGAAACCAGCTTGGAGGGATCCCTGGGTGGCGCAGTGGTTTGGCGCCTGTCTTTGGCCCGGGGCACGATCCTGGAGACCCGGGATCGAATCCCACGTCAGGCTCCCGGTGCATGGAGCCTGCTTCTCCCTCTGCCTGTGTCTCTGCCTCTCTCTCTCTCTCTCTGTGACTGTCATAAATAAAAAAAAATAAATAAATTAAAAAAAAAAAAAAGAAACCAGCTTGGAGAGTTTAACATACTTGCCACCAGGACATGGTGACTAGAATCAAACTCGGTTCGTTCACTGAGTCCAGATTCAGCACTCTCAGCATTTCCCCCACATTCCCCAAATGTTAGTGTTTTTCTATGTCACAATGTACCAATCATTCCCTTTTCTCTCTCTCACCTTGTGCACATGTGAGCCTACTAATATCATTCTATATATGTTTGATGGAGACATACATAATTCCCTTTTACTCCTCAGTCCTTCAGTGTCTATCTCCTACAGATACAGAATAGTAATCTAGATTCCATCACCACAGAACAATGATTAGAAACCAGGAAATTAAGACAGCACTACTATCTATGTACAGACATTAAAATATCACCAGTTCCACCCATAAATGTCTTGGGCAGCAAAGGAAAAAAATGTTTCTGGTCTGGATCCAATTAAGGACTACATGTTACATTTGGTCCTCATGCATCTTTACTGTTTTTTTTGCAAATGCCTTTGTTATTCATGACCTGATTAATTATGTCAGCTCTCCTCCAGTAGGGATGTGTGGCCTGAGGAGTTCTGGCTCTCACAGTATGGTGAAGTTGCTCAGAAACCCAAGGTTACATCGACATACAGCAGGATGGACCACAGCATTGTGGGCATATAGGAGAGACAGTAATAATGGTATTTGTTATGGAGTATTTACTACATGGTAGCACTGTAATGCTTTCCTTACTTTAATTTGCAAAACAACCCCATGTAACAAGTATCATTATATGATAGATCTGGAATCTGAGGAGCAGAAAAGTGATGTGGCTTCCTCAAGGTCATCCAGCCAGGAACCGGCAAGGTCAGCAGTCCGATTCACAGGCTCCACAACCAGCCTAGGCAGAGCCGGAGGCACCAGACAGTCATGTGCCCTCAGGCAAAGAGTTCTCTAAATGCTGACACTCCAGCTCTTCAACTGGAAAAGGGGACTAGTAACTTCTACTTTGTGAAGTTAGTTGTAAGGAGTACATGTGTTAATCCATCAAAGCACAGGTCCCAAGGACTCCATTTTTAAAGAAAAAGTGCAACTTACAATGTAAATATTGAACAGCTATCCATAGCTCACACTGACTTATGGTAGCTCTCAGAAGTGTCCTTTTTTAATTCTTGGCAGTAGGGAGGAAAAGGGGACAGGAGGGACAAACATCTACTCCTATTTTTAGAGTTTTTGAGGGGCTGGGGAGGAACCAGCCACAACCAAAACTACCTTCAAGGCAGAAGAGGCCAGATAATGAGCCATGAAACCCAGTATTAGAACGAACTTCTAGAAAAGGCTCTTACATCTTTAGTTATATTAGGAAAAAAGATATATATTTCCAGGAAAGGGAAAGGTCAGTGCCACTCTATTCTGGGTTGAGGAAGAATTACCTTTCATCTTTAAAAAGAGCATTGTTCTCATTACTGGATGGCAGGCAATATAAAAATCAAGAGTGCTTTATTATTTTTTTTAAGATTTTATTTATTCATGAGAGACACAGAGAGAGAGACAGGCAGAAGGAGAAGCAGGCTCTATGCAGGGAGCCTGACACAGGACTCGATCCCGGGTCTCCAGGATCATGCCCTGGGCTGAAGGCAGCGCTAAACTGCTGAGCCACCTGGGCTGCCCTCAAGAGGGCTTTAAAAGAGAACTCTGAGCACACTGGGTTTACAAAATTCCTGAAATATGTGGTCATTTTAATGTGAAAATTTCATTTTGTCTTCACATATTTCAAATATGGCCTCTGAACCATTGGAGAAGGTAAAGATACAAGGAAGGAGAGACCCTTATGGATAAGTTAGTTCTGTGTTATTTTTCGTAGCCTAGAAATCGAGTTGAATGGTCCATCTGAGCCCAAATATTTCCTGGGCTCTGTGGCTGCCATAAGAGGCAAAGGTAGACAGCTTGTCTCCTTTCTGTAGAGGCTGGATCTTTTCTCTGAGCTCTTCCTTTAGCTACCACCTCTGTCCTCACAATGGCCCACTTCCCTGGGCTCTATCTGGGGAGCAGAAAACAGGGGTGATTGGAAGGGAAAGAGAAAGGAAGCCCAGCCCAGGTTCAGTGAGTGTGGCTTCTCCATTGCCTATTGCTCTTCACCCTTGCCCCAACATTTCAGCCTGCAGTCCTGGCCTCTCTTCCTGTCCAGGTGAGCCTTCGAGCTCTCATCTTCCATGGCCTGCCTCCCCTGCACCTTCCCCTACCCACCGGCTCTGACCAGAGATCTGTTGATTGCTGGTTTTAAAAAGTAGCCCTGGATGGGTGACGGCACTGAGGGGGATACTTGACGGGATGAGCACTGGGTGTTATTCTGTATGTTGGTAAATTGAACACCAATAAAAATTAATTTATTAAAATAAATAAGTAAATAAATAAATAAATAAATTAATTAATTAATTAATTAATTTGAATGAACTTCAAAAAAATAAAAATAAAATAAAAATAAAATAAAAAGTAGCCCTGGGATCCCTGGGTGGCGTAGCGGTTTAGTGCCTGCCTTTGGCCCAGGGCGCGATCCTGGGGACCCGGGATCGAGTCCCACGTCGGGCTCCCGGTGCATGGAGCCTGCTTCTCCCTCTGCCTGTGTCTCTGCCCCGCCCCCCCCCCGTGACTATCATAAATAAATTAAAAAAAAATTTTTTTTTAAAAAGCAGCCCTTTCTAACACAGTCTCACCCAGCCAATAGAAAAACCATGCAAAAGTAGCCCTAGCATAGAGGCCCATGGCTATAAACAGAACTGGTTCAGAATGGAGTGGCCCCTTGCTCAAAAACTATTAAGAATCTCAAGAGGGAGGCAGTGGAAAGAACAAGAAACCAGGCAGGGCCCTTCCAGCATGTGGCCCAGGATGGTTTTATGTGGCCCATAAAACCATCCCAGCAAGAAGGGGCCCAAATGAGTTGAGAGTTGCTTTTCTACCAAATTGGCTGGAATATTTAAAAATCAATATCATACTATTGGAGCACTAGCGAACTTGTACGTCGGTCAGATTCAGATTGACTAGATTTTGTCTGAAAACCTATCTAGTAGGGTGGCCTAGGTGCAAGTGTTCTGATTTGGTGCCTAAACTCCATGACAGTGGGAGAGATGAATTCTGTAAATGTTCAAACACATCTATACTCGTACTTAAAAAAAAAAAAATAACTTCACAGGTATTTTTGATGCCCAGCCAACCTTAAGAACCATTGGAAAATAGGTGGCTGCACTCTGCCTCCAAAGTGCCTGACTCAGTTGTCTGTGGAAGGGCCTAAGCAGCTGTAACAGGAGCTCCTCTAGGGACCCTGATACAACGCCAGAGGTAACAAGTGTGCAAAGAGGTTTCACACTAGCTCCATGTTCTAGAAGTTCCATGGCGGGGCGGGGATGGGGGGTAGTCTAGTGCTGGGCGAGACTAGAATCACTAGCCTTGAGACCTGCTTTTGCTACACACTATACTCAGAGCAAAAATGAGAGGTTCCCTGGAAGCTTTTGCTGAGTCTACACTTGAAGCCATGATAGGAAAATTTACATTTATTTGCATTTCATTGTCGATAATGTAGAGACAGTTCTGGGCAAATGCAGAATGCAATCCATAGGAGATTAAGAGCAAGAGTTGCAGCTACAGGTTCAAATTCCAGTCCTGCTGACTTAGCAAGAGCCCTGACTTACTGCCCGGGGAAGTCGTGGAGCGTGGGCGTCAGGGTCCTGCTCTGCAAGCAGGTGAGGGGAATGACTTCACAGAGCTGTTGTAAGAGGTTATATAGACTGTACATTGTGAAGGAATAGATGAGCGTGAGCTGTTGTCCTTACTTAAATCTAATGGGAGAGATAAAGTGCCAACCTTCAGGTTAGGGAAGCAGCCTGACCCATTGGCACAGCAGTCCTATATTCAGCCAGAGTTCGGTGTTCATCTACGTCAGATGCAGCTCATCCTCAAAACTCAAGGTGAATGTGAATCCCTGCAGGAAATATTCTGTGTCCCACTGGCAGCTTATTATTTCCACTTGCACCTTAGCCCATGATAGCGATTTGATCTGAGTGCGTGGGTTTCCTCTTCCAGGATATGAGATTTCTGAGGACCAGGGCTCACGCATTCCTGGAATATCCTAGATGGATAGTGACAGGGATGATTGGCAGAAGGAGGGAAAGGAAATCATGTACAGATAAAGAGAATAGGGGAGACCTTTTAAAATATTTGGAAAGGTAAAGACCAAAATTACCGGACAGGGACCTTGTCTTTGTGGATGCCCCCTACTCGAACCCCCCTCCCCTGAGGTCCCGGTCAGTGCCACAGTCAGCGCTAGGCATAGGGGAAGTGGCTCTGGGGAAATTTGTGAATGAAAGAAGAGGCCAGCTCTAGGCAAAGGTTTTGTAGGTATGGACTTCTGAGGTCATGTTCCCTTTTCTTCGGTAGAACCCTGACGTGCCTGTTAGCCTTAAATCAATTCCCTTGCTGCCCAGAGGCTCCAGTGAAGTATCACCAGAACCTGCCCCAAGGCCTGATCCTCACCCACCGGTCATTTTAGGACCCTTGCTCCCTATCAAAGGAGTGACTCCTCTTCCCATTCCTGCAGGACTGCTCCATGTGTCTCCATTACTTCCTAACTTAATAACCACAAATCCCTGTGAGAAGTTATGGGCACTAAAGGACAACCCTTCACAGGAATGAAATATTAGATTCCAAAGCACTTAAACCAAAGGACCGACCCGGTGACACTGTCAGGCACTGTGGCCAGCTACATAGATGGGTTTCCAGTCACCCTGTGCCAACTCCTTCCTGGTCTAGAAAGGGCTAACGCTAGAGGAAGGTATGCATTTCCTTGGAAAAGGCAGCCCTTTACAGACTGCTTAGTGGAGTCCTGATTTTATGAAAATCCAGCACCTTAAAGGCTTTGTGGTGAAGTCAGCTGGAGATACGATGTCGCAGTTTCATTACAATATGCACCTTTTCTTAAGGTGTGGAATTCATTCGTGGCTAAATCAAATAGCTGGATGCTGTAGTCATTAAAAGTCACTACCTTTTAATGAAATACTTAATTTCTCAGAACGGAATGATGCTGACAGTCTCTGAGAGAAAAATACAAAATGCAGAGTGGCTCATGAGCCAAGGTTTCTGCCTTGGTCTAACCCCCTTCATTTTACATTGGGTGGGAGGGTAGGAGGGCTAATTGCCGTCAGCAGCTGGAAGAGTAAGACTCTTTCCTAATGGCTTCCCCAGCGCCAAGCCCAGGGGATGGGCGATAACATGCCAGGTTAATGCTGCCTCCCTCTTAAGGAAGAAAAGCGAGAGGTGTATTTTCCCCGTTGAATCTGAAACCCAGATCACTTTACTCCATTAAAACTACTCTCAAATGCTCCTTGGATAGTTTCCCTCCGTATTCATAAGGTCCTGAAGTTTCACAGTAACCTCACTCAGTTCTTCATGGGCCAGACATACACTGATATACAAGTGGCACTGATCCTTTAAGAAGCCAGGAGTTGGAGCAATCGTTGGCCTTTGAAAGATTCTGAGGACTGGGTTTTCGTCTCTGATTACTGATAATGCTTTTCATTTGGAGTTGGAGCTGTTCCCTCTGGTAATAAGTGAAGTTTGAGCAGGCAGGGCATGCTGTTGTTCTAAAATAGAGTTCAAATTAGATTTTTGCCCAAAGAGGTGCAGAACTGGGAAAACTTGGCCTCTGTTAATGCTGTACTTTTGGCCAAATGTCCCTAAATTCTTGTTGGCTCTTTTTCACTTTCTCGAGTTTTACCATATCTGAGTACCACCTGAAAGTTTACTATTTTGCTTGAAATCCATTCGCTGTTATACTTGAATAAGTGAAAGGCAGATTAACCTGGGCTAAAGGCATGCTAGCACCACACCAAAATCTGCCTTCAGGGACTTTGACGGATTTCTTTGAGAAATCAACAATTGGAGAATCCTTTTTCCTCTGTTCAGTGATTGTTCTAATGCTTTTGATTCCAAGTGGTACTCAGCCTGCCTTTGAAAAACTCATTCCTTTGTATTTAGTGTGAGGAATTAAGTCTTTGGACTCTTGGGAAAACCTCTCTGTAGGATGTGTTGAGAACATCACAGAGGCAGTGGATGGCACCGTCCCTACACCCAAAACTGTGTCATCTAAGAAAAAATGGAATAAACCGATAACACACGGAGAGACAGAACTGACACACGTGTAGAAGCAGGAGTTCCAAATACATGCAGTATTTAATACTAGAAGGCAGCTGCGGAGGAGAAAAGACAGGTCTGTGCGTTATGTTCGCTCATGGAGCTCTCCCCAGCTGTTAGAAGAGTGCTTGGCACCGATGAGGCAGTCAACAAACATCTACTGAGTCAAAGAGCACAAATTCCATTCCAGTCTCCCAGTGGTGGCATAACTGTACAGCTCAGGGGTGGGGACTGGACTGGTGTAGCGTGGAAAGGTTACTGGGATGCAAGATTGGGAGGGAACCTTGACATGATAGGCAGGGAGCGTGCGTACACACACACACACACACACAGTGGCTCAGAATATTACCTAGGAGAGCAGTGGATAAGGTTGAATAAGGTTGTGACCTTAGAACAGCCTCAAAAGTGCAAACTACCTTCCAATCCCTATTTGTGTACTCCTTTCCCCAGCCCTAAGCCATCCCCCTGCTTCTCTATAAACATCACCTTTCAGACTGATAACACATCTTGGAAAATGAGTTGTTTCAACAAGACAAACTATCTTCCGTTGTAGGAACAACTTCTATTTCTAGACATTCTAGAGAAACCCAGCATTCTTTAGGTATGTTACTGGTTCAGTAGGTGTTGCTATATTTCCTCACATGTTAACGAGGGCACCTGAAACCTTTGCAGCTAAGCTGTAGTACCACTTTCCACAGTTCCCTTTGCGGTTTTGTTAAATGTAATCGTTGCTCCACTGGTATTCATTTGCTGTCACACAATTTACTGGTCTAGAAATAGCAAAGTCTGTGGTCATATTTTTCAAGAATGAACAAGACAAGCGGATCTGCAGGATTATAAATGTGAGGCAGTAAGGTGGGATATAAACTGCTACTGCTCTGTCTGAATTAGCTCTGCTGTCACATACGTGACCCTGGGCCTCTGGGTCCGTGTCTCCGTGAGGGGGGAGGCATTACCAGGGATGAATCCCAGTCTCACAGCAAAGGATCTCGGGACAGCCTGCAGGCCGGAAGGCCCTGCTCAAGCTTTGTGACTGGCTTCCATTTCCAGAAATATGAAGCCAGGATTGTAGTTTGGGTATTTCCCACGTAAGTTATGTGATACTAAATTTTCAACTTGGTTATACCTGGAGGATGTTTTTCAGAAAGCTCATTTTTTGTCTTCCCACGAAGGCTGATTTTTAAATACGGCTAAGTACGCAGAACCTTCCTGTATGAACCTCAAACCTAACCTCACTTTTTAACTGAACTAAAGACTTTTTTTTAAACAAACCTAGTGAAGCACTAGCAGGAACCAAAAATTAATGTTTTCTGAACTAAGAGACGTCACCACCACAAAATACTTTTAACCTTCAACTCTGAACTAAAACCTCATTGAGCCTATGCCTCCAATGAGCCTAGCTGTGGTCTCATTGGGAGAGGTGTGTCTCATGTCTAGAGTCCAGTCTCAGCTTCTGGCCTCTGTTGGGTGGAAAAGACTGAATTTCCATGTGAACTAATGAACTCAATTCTTGTGTTTGTTTTCAGGTTCAGTATTTCTTCAAGATCTTGGATAACTAGCAGTACAGAAAGCAAAGAAGTCACAAGCTGCGGCATTCAGACAAGAGTGAATCACGCACATGAGGATGTGTTCATTCTTTTATTGTCCATTGTTTTAACCTGACTGAATACAAGATCAACAAGAGCACTGTACTCCTGGCAATTATTATATATGTTAGAACATGGATTTTGCACTGTAGACAACATTTAACACCAGTCTATGGGGTACTGCATTGCTTTTTATAAAGTCCAAAATAAAGATTTATTTTCAAACAAGTGACTTTGGTTTATTTCATACATTACACTTTTTCTTGCAGAAAAAAATAAAATTGTACAACTGCATAAATATAAAATTCTTCCACCATGAAAATGGTTAAAACATTCATAAAGACACAGCACCAGCATGTGATGCCTCCAGAGAAAGGAAAAAAGGAAAGTAAAAGAAAATGTACAAAGCAAATGAATTAGGCCTGTCACCAGCCCAAGTGACAGGTGATCCAGATCTCATACACAGCTTCAGAACGTACCAGAGGACAAGGGAAGAGATGTCAAGACGGCATTCAATACAAAGCACAACACAACCCATCACCTTTTTGTGTTTTTCTGTAGTGTCACTTAAAATTTAAAGGGCAGTTCCCCCACGACAGCCCACCCCCACCCACAGCCCCAGGAAAAAAAAAAAAAAGAAAGTAAAGACCTAACACCACAGGAAAAGACTATGGAGTGTGTTAAAAACGCTCATTGATGGGCCATTATTCTTGAAAGAGCCAAACCAAAAAAAAAAAAAAAAAAGTACCATGCCAGTTTTATTCCCATTGAATATTTACACCTTGGACAGCAAACCTTGCTCACATAAAGTAGAAAACAGATACGATAAAACATGGCTTGAAAAATGACCAGAGTTGTGCACCTATAGTACTGTACACTAAATCAAATACACAAGGCAGCAATACTTAGGGGCCAGAAACACTGCTTACTACGGGTCAGTTATGGAATCATAATTTACAGTAAAAATGGGCACGTCCCAAGGCTCAATTTTCTTTTTCTTTTTCTTTTGTCATTTACAGTAGAATAAATATTTTGTTGCTATTGCTACACTTTAAATTTACATTCTAACCTATTAAATGCAGAAAGCTAGTGTAAAGCATATAGATTAAGTGTAGGTCCCATACGTATGACAGTTTATTCAAGACTAGTAGGTTTTTGTTTTTTGTATCTTTTTTTTAACTTTTTTTAAATGGCTAGTGGGAAAGATTTGTGCTTGTGATCAGCTCTTAACTTCAATTTTTACATCAAAGCGTCCCTGAAAACGGTCTTTCTCACTGTAACCAATGTTCTCCCCGTAAGCCTTACACTCGATGCGAATTTCAGTGTCCATGGTGAGGTTGGTGAACTGCACGGCGAGCAGGGGCTGCAGATACTTGGGCTGGAGCAACTTGCCGTAGTAGGGGTAATATTGCAGGGGAAAGCCTGGGTAGCCGCCCAGGCCAAAATACTCCACGTTTCCAACTCTATCCTTGTCTTCGTCTCGCTAAAAATCAGAGGGAAAAGGAGATTTTTTTAACAGCTCACGGCCTGAGTCACCCTTCATAGCCTCAAACAAGGACTTCAAGCCCACAGAGCGGTCTGGAACCTGCTGCTGCAGGGAGGCCAGCCAACCCCCGACTTGCTCAGAGTCCTCACAGAAGCCGCTGGAGGACCTCGCTGTAGTGTCTGACACAAGAGCAAAGGGTACACCCTCGGTCGTCATCCCCAGCAGTCACAAGCAGTGGTCAGAAAAGGAGGCTACTCAGGTCAGCTGGGTGGCTCAGTGGTTGAGCATCTGCTTTTGGCTCAGGTCATGATCCCAGGGTCCTGGGATTGAGCCCTGCATCAGGCTCCCCACAGGGAACCTGCTTCTTCTTCCACGTATATCTATCTGTGCCTCTCTCTGTGCATCTCTCATACATAAACATTAAAAAAAAAAAAGAAAAAGAAAAAAAAAAAACGAGACTGTTCTCATTATACAAATAAAGGAACCACAGCAAAGGCCAACCAAGTATTCCTCCAAAGCCAACACCTAGAAAGGGACCTGCCACTGAAAGTCAGAAATCCACTGGTGGTGGCCCAGGGGATGATACTGTGACAGTCTTCCCAAAGGTCTATTTGCCTCTCATTTTCTTGCATCCATTTCCTGGTGCCTGCATAAAATAGTACTGTTTGGAGATTCCCTTTCTTTATTTTGCCCTCTCTGTGAATAATCCATTAGGAATTATTTTTAGATCTAAAGGGAAAATGTACTATTACCTTATCTTTCATCGTTTCTTATTTTTTTATTTTTACTTTTTAAAGAAAAGCCAAAAACAGTTTTTAACGTGAAATTGTAAAAAAAAAAAAACAAAAAAAAAAAAAACGCTGGCCTTCAATGTTTTAGCACACTGTGTGGGCTAGAGTTCACCTCTCATCTTATAAACCAATATTCCTGCTAATTAAATTCAGATAATTCAGTTTCTTGTTCTGGTGGAGAAACATATGGTTTTAGCCTTGTTACAGCTTTCTCTTAAGATGTTCAAACCCCGTACGAGCTACAGCTCAATGGAGACTACTGCCTGGAAGCCACGTTTCTCTTTTCCCATATCAAAGTTTTTACCTCTAACTGAAAACAACCACACCTGTACCTGCTTCCCTCCCCCCCGCCCCCCTTCTCCGGCTGTCTTCCCCACCCCCTCAGTAAGAAGCATCTCCTTACCTTGCCAGTGCACTGAACCGGCAGGACGTAAGGACTGTATTTCATCACTGGGTAAGTCTCCAGGGACTCATTCTTGGGAGGCTAAAAATAAGAGCCCACAGTGGTCAGTAAGTTTGTAAATAATTTTCTAAATTGCTGAAAAATGAAGCTAGTTTTATAGCACAAATAAGTGCACATAGGTCACAGAAAATCAACTGAAGAAACAAAACACTAGAGGAAAACTGAATGAATGGCTCCCCTAACCAATCCATGCCGTGACTCTGGTGAAACAGAAATAAATGTCAAGTTCTGTGAGGCTACATGTAAATGGTGATATAGCCCAACACTTCAGGGAACTTGTAGTGGTGACCCCTTTATAATAAGCTTCCCTCTAGGACACTGAAAAATAAAAGCACACCCAGTATTTATAGTCCTCATCTAATATTCTAGTAATTAGATGGAAAAGCTAGTTTGACATTGCTGTTTTTACAAAACCTGGGCTTTCCTCCATGAATAAATAATGCCATCCTTTTCCGTCAAGCAGGCCTTCTTTAAAGTAGGCTTTTTCCCCCCCTCTGGATGTCCAGTAGAGGCTCTCCCAGGTAAGGAGCATTTCCAATTCTGCTAAGGAAGTCCAATATGTAAAACAGGTAAAGGTAACAAGTGCCCTAAATGAAAGGGTGAGTCCACTGAAGGGACCTAGAGTACACTCTGAAAATTACTGTTGTGGTGAAATATCTAGAGCGTTCCGTCCTGCAACCCTGGCTCAAATCCTCCCCAGAAGAGGATTTGATCCTTTTTCCCCCGGAAGGACAGCTACTCACTTGCTTACTCAGATCAGCAAAGCATGTTAGGCTTGACATGAGCTGTAACTCACACAGAGTCTAATCGAAGTCAGATCAAATTTCTCGGTACTGGTAAAGAACTAATATTTTTGATGCTGTTTTAGAATACGAGAAAATGATCATCTAGATCTGACTCTCTTGGAACTTTCTGCCAGCAACAGATTTATCTCCATAAAGATACAGAGAGAAAGTGCCTATCGATAAAGAAGTTGCCAGAATCTATCTTCAGAGGGTGAAGAAACAGACACATCGATGAGATGCTAGAGTAGCACAACCTCTGACAAAAATCATTCACAGAACACAACTAGGGGGCGGAATTGAGGGTAAGGTAATGAATTAGACAGTGACACCGGATAACCAAGTGGAGATGAAAGACAAAAGAGGAAAAAGAAAAGAAAGAGTAGATGAACTCATCGCTCAGCAGGCACCTCTACAGCCATGGGAAGAGATGGGACTCCCAACAGGCTGTACGGACCACCGGGGGCTGGGGTACGAATATCAATCAATATCTGTGAAGAGGTATCATCAAAAGTGAGGGATTCAGAGAGCAGAGGGTAGGACTCCTCTTCCTTCGGACCACCCACACCAACCCCTTTCATGGCTAAACAGCTGATTTGTCTAGGTGGAGAGCTCCCTACAATATGAGTATCAACTCTAAGTGTGACATGGTGGTTCTCACCATCTCTCTTCCCTTAAATCCTAACTTCTGAGGAAAAAAGATTAAAATCCTACAGAGAGATTGTGCAGGTATGTTGTGGGGGCTGTAGGGGGGCCGTCACGATGTCAGCCAGCAAGGCCACCAGCCAGCCTGCACATCCATCCACTTCTGCGTCGGGTGGCGGCAAAGGAGTTCTGATGTATCCCCTTCAGTTAAGTTAGAACTTTTCATCCCTACATCGATTTTCTGTTTTACATAGACTCCTGGGTAACAAGCATTCTGGAAACAAATTTATAGCGTCAGCAGAAAATTAATGATGAACAAAAGAGCCAGATTCCAGAAGTGAGTTAAGTTTGTTCATATAACCCAGCTGACTGTGCAGTCAATTCCTATTGGGATTGGAAACTCCACTCGTAACGGCTATGTCTGCAAGGGCGACCCAGGGAGCCGTGCTGCAGAAGCCTTACTTCAGGGAAAACGACAGCCCTATATCCCACCACCTGGAGGAGAAAATGGAATAGCCAGTTTTATGAAAGCAGGGGTAACACCAATGCACAATTCCTCTCGTCTCAGTAGACAGCGAGTGACGGCAATCTGCCATCGTTCAGTGACCTCAAGCGATGTTCACCCACACTCTCGGCTGTAATGCTACCTCAAGCCAACCCCACGGTTATCAGAGTTCAACCTAAATGGTGCTCAGCTTCTCCCTATGCAATGAAGCTGTCATACAGTACAAAACAAATACCTGTTTTTTCAGATTACTGGATAATTTTTGAAAAATACTCTTGTACTCCAAGAGTACCAAAACCACAATGACATTGTACATGCAGTTTTTAAACTGAAAAAATGTCTTTTTCTATTTTTATTTCCAGAGTTTATGTTATAGAATGATGTCATAGGAGTGGTAAGAACAGAGCCGCCGGATTTACTCCAGAATGTGGCTCTGCCCCCAGAACTTCTCTGACTTTAGAAAAAGAGATAAATGACCTAACTTCCAGGATCTCGAGGTGGATACAGAAGTTTTCCATGTCGAGGTTGCCACTGAGTATAATTTAAAACGTCTCCACATGCTCTCCTCACACTGATTAGCTACTTTCCCCCAAATGAGAATGGCCTTTTTTGATCCTAGGATTTAAAACCTTGACTTGCCTTAGGTTTGAAGCCCAGAACTCGGTTGAGCTTTATTAGGACACACGGTTTGCCGTCTCTGTAGCCATAGGTCTCATCGTTGATTCCGGAGCAATTGCCCAACCACTCAAGCTTGAACCTGCAGACTTTCCGCTCTCCTCGTTCATTGTTAAATTCTCCTCGTTCTTTGATTTCGCTGGGCATATCTGAAAATGCAGACACCATTTTCACATTGTACCAGCGATTCCCTGAGCACCACCAGGACAGGAGGGGGACCCGTCCCTCGTCCCTGTGCCCCATGCTAAGCCAGTGCTGGTCTGCACTTAGTGCACAGTCTGAATTAAGCAAAGATTTCCAGCAAACCATCTTTGGTCCCCTTACTGACATTAAAAAGGTATTTTAACCAAAGCAGGAGCTGGTCTATGATCCCACACTGGGGCTTCATCATACTTGATGATCGACACATGATGTTTTAGTCTGTGGCAATATTTCTCTTCCCTTAAATAATGGATGACTCAGCTATTTAGGAGGCTGAGAGGAAACCCGATCGCCTGTCATGAGCAGCCTCATTGACACAGGTCACAGCTGAGCTCATTAGCAAGGACATTACAATTAGAACACAAATTAAAAGGTTCGTCAATAATTTTCAGAACAATAATTTTGGTAACAATTGCCTGACCATTGCTAGGCCACTGTCTCTGCCACTAATTAGCATGCTCAACAGTAAAGACAGAGTTGCTTTCTTCCTTTTCAGACACCGTTCAAGGTTTAAAAATTGTTTGAATTTTTGCCTTTTCAAGCTATGACTTCTTATAAGCATTTGTTCAACTGAAAAAAATTGTATTGTAGTATTCTTGACTCATACCTCCTAACAAAGCCAGAGAAAGAATGTAAGAACTAGAGAATTCAAAGTTAATACAAAGCACCCTGCAGGAGATTGAGGCAAATACCATAATTTATACATATTTCTAAGGTCACAAAATAACTATTTTCCCTTCAAATGGTAAAGGGCCTCCATTCAGTCCATCTCCAGGGAAGTGATTCACCCTAATGATCTTCCATACAGGCCTTTTTAATCACTGCAAAGATGAAAACCTCACTGACATCCTAATGAGAGACATCTAGTGATAAAGTTTCTTTCAAATTACTCTTTTCAGAATGACTTGAAATGGCAATTCACCCTATATTATGATCAAGCAAAGGGCTACATGAAGAGCTAATATTGGTAACTGCTTGAACAGAGTCCAAAGGACTGGTAGGAACTCAGAGATCTTATTTAAGTAGATCTACAAACATGGCTGGACAGCTCAGTCCCCGCAAGGAGGAAGCAAGGGAGCAAGGAGGAAGATGTGCGCCCCCGTCAGTGGCTCAATGAATCCAAGAACCACCCTTCCTTCACCATTCCTGATCTAAATGCTGAGCTGCCAGAGACATATTTACTATCCATCTCCACCAGTGTCTAGAAGGTTTCCATTTTGATCAGAGATCACCCTTTATCCATATCAGTATAGTTAGAGCTAATAATGCCAAAGAGCCATCCTAATGCAAGAAAAGGCCTTCTACCCTCTTCCACGGGGAGAATGGGGCACGGGGGTGGGGGTTGGCAGAAATCTGGAAATATAAACAGCTGTGCTTCTCAAAAATCAATGGATGTAAGAGAACCATAACTATAGGTATGGTCTTTGAGTGTGAATGGTGAAAAAGCAAAGGTGCCTAGGGATGACTGAGAGTAAGACACTTTTCAAATGCAGATACTCCTAATACTTGAGGCTACTTTGTTTCTTCCACATCCTAGCCTAAATCATAAAGTCTTTTTGCTTTAAAAAAATAAAACAGTCCTCTCAAAATGGCCAGACTTCAATTAATTATTGCAATAGCATTTTTCAATCATTAAATAACAGATAGGAATGGGAAATAAGAATTAACCAACCACGAACACTCAAAATGAGTCTACTTACTGCCACAATCTTCAAAAATCATTTCATCCTTCTGGGCTGAATCTTTGTACTTCTCCAGGAACCTGACTATGTTGCGCACATATTCCTCATAGCTCTTGGGATCGTTAGGGCGAAAGGAAATTTCAGTCTTTTGGATCTGAGGAATCTGTGTTAATCCTAAACCGGATAGAAAGAAAAACACAGAAAATCATTAGTGGGAGGGTAGTCAACCAAGATCATTCAAAGCAGGCTCTCCCCGTACAAACACGCTTCACTAACCCCACCTACTAAAAAGAATGGGTTAAACTCCTGTCTCTCTTGTGAGATCACTTCCCTGGCATTTAGATCAAGCACCTAAGTCAATGATGCTGTCTTACTATCATATATCATTTTATTTGCCCAGCAACACTTCACCATAGGCATTATCTCCATTTTATGAATGAAAACAGTTCTTGCACAGAAAGGTTAAGTGCTTGGCCCAAGGTCACAGAGGAAGTAGTGGAACCAGAATTTCAACCTATGTATGCCTCACTCCAAAGCCTGTTATCTTTCCACTACTTCCACAGGTTCATATTAAAAAAACAAACAAACATGCATAGCTAGCGAGCATTTCATGTAGGTGGCTTTCCTTTCTCTAGCTATGTGTAAGCCTCTGGGCACAGAGGCCTTTTATAGTCCTTTTTGTAATGAAATGATGACCATTCTAAACTCCACAACACTCAAGATGATTCAACAGAGATACTTTTTTGGATCTTTAACCCAAACTGGATGAATTGGGATTTATGTAGTTAACCATTCCTGCCTTCCATTCCAAAAGCAAGTCAGGTGCCTGCCAGTATAAAATTCAAAGTATGACCAGCCTGGATTTTCACTGTTTAACCAACATTTTTAGATTCTTTAAATTTTCAAAAGCCTCTGCCATCACAAGATTTCGACAGATACTTGACCACCACACAGTACTATATAGGGGTGATGGGTGGAGACTAGATCAACTGCTTTCTAGTCCTGGATTGCCAGGTAAGATGCAAGTTGCCTGTTAAATTTAAATTTCAGATAAACCATGAATCAGGTTTTTATAGGGTAAGTCCTGTGTGATATTTAGGACATACCCCATAAAAATTGATTCATGGTTTACCTGATGGTCAAATTTAATTTGGTGTCCCGTGTTTTATTTGCTAAATCTAACAATCCTATTCTAGTCCCCACTCCAGACCCACCTTCTTTGCATTGGGCACAGGTGGCTCATCTCTGCAGCCCCTCAGAACGCCCCCTCCCCTTCACCTCCACCAAGGGGCGAGTTAAACCTGCAGCCACATGGGCTCCACCCTAGACCTGCAAAAGCAGAACTTCTATTGATGGGACTTGGGAATCTCAAAACTAACAGGCTCAAAGGGATCCCTTTTAAGCACTCTTGGTTTGAGAACCACTGCTCTGGGGAGTCAGAAGCTGAGAGTGGCAACAGTGATGCAGACACAATGACGACCAGGACATAATTAGAGTGATGACAAGAGAACAAGTGACTATTTGGTGGCACCAGCTGTGAGGCTGGAAGACAGACTTCAGTAGGGGCTGCCCAATGGCAGTTATTTTTTCTAGTGACCAAGGATGGCTTGGAGTTTCAAAAGTGGCTAAATAATGAGGGAGGCTCAGTTTAGGCAGCTTCATGGGCAAGTTCTTCCATGCCTGCAGTTCCCTAGAAGAAGGGAAAAAATAGGGAGGAAGACAAGGAACGTGATAGTCTAGAAGCAGTCAGAGGGGCTTCCCTCGACAAATGACTTTACAAGTGATACGAAGAATGACCTCAGTAAGGATCATGTGGGACTTAAGGAATCCAAGGGAAAAAAGTTGTCAATGATGATGGAGAGGAATCAAAGAAAGGGGAAGTAATGGGATTTGCTCTTATAAAAATCATCAGTTAAAAATAAATAAGGGTTACTCTAATTAAAAATGTTTCTTAATTTGTTCACAAACCCTAGAAAACTGTTTGTACAACTAAAGCCATTTAAGTATACCCTCAACCATCTTTTTCTACAGTAAGTCAAAAAATTGGCATTGTGATCATTTACAGCACAGAGACAATAAAATAAAAATGACAGCTACCTGCCAAAAGAAAATAAAACAAAGGTTGAGTAGAAGTTTCCATCTGGGATTTCATGCTTGAGAAAGTACAGAAAATGGGACTGCCCACTGAAATGAGAGAAGGCCAGAGGGAGGGACATTCCTGGTTTGACTTACAAACTAGACGTTTAAGCTAAGGTAACCTGCCTGGACCTGCGGAAGTGCAGAGGCAGGCCCAGGGCCAGAGCTTTAAGAGAACTTAGCAGGATGGGGGGGGGGGGGGTTCCTTGGATAACCCTGGAGCCAGCAGAGAACGGAGCCTGATGGGCATTCACACCCCGGGGCCCACCGGGAGAGCCTGCACATGGCAGCCAGAGAAGTCAGAAGCAAATGCCTTCAAAATCTGTCATGCAGGTTTGTTGACACCTCTCAGGTACTTCATGCAACGGGAGCAGGAGAAGAAACAAACAAACTTGTAACATCTCCCTGTGCAGGGCAAAGGGTGTTTCCAGGCTATGGGCAGAGAAGGCAGGAGACAGATGGGGGGTGGGGGGAGTGGAGAGAAGGGTGCCGAGGAGGAGGAGATCCACTGTCAGAGAGCGAGGAGTGCTCTCGCCTCACCTTCCCCTGTTGGGGAAGAAGCTGCCCTAGGGGACATCAGCAGGGTAAGTGACAAGCACACGGGCCACAGTCCCTCCTCAGAGCAAAAAACCAAATACTAACAAAGTGTCAGTAAGCCCAAGTGAGATTTGGAGAGTCTCACCCAGTGAGTTTAAAAGAAGAAGGTGACCCTAGAAGGTCACGTTAAGAGTAAACATGGTAGGACCTCAATCTCAAGGTGAGTGGCAGGCATCAGCGGTCCTGGTCACACCTTTTCCAGGCCCCTTCTGAAATCTCTTCCCCAGGGGCAAGGCAAGGACCAAGGTCCCATCTCCTTGAACTGGGTAACATACTTCTCAGACTCGTCCGGAGGAAAAAGGACAGCAGGGAGAGGAGGTGGCATGATGCAGAGTGTTCTTCACTCCCTTGGGCTACCGAGTCCAAGTTCTCCACTATTAAAAGAGACCAGGTGACGCGGGGAAGACATCATCAGCAACCCTGACACGGTGCGCTGAGCTCTTACTAGGAGAAGGGCACTGCTAGTGAGTGCATCTCTCAGAAGCCTGAGAACTATGGCCAAACCTAGGTTCACGGCCACCCAGAGACAACCTCCAGCGACTCCCATTAGCAAGGACCCCTGTGGTTAAGAATCTAACTTATAGAAAGAGTAGACATTCCTATCACACACACAATGGTACCACTGGCCCAGGAAAGTTGTACACAATTGGTTTCACATCTCTCTAGACAGGGCAAAGAAGAAATAATGAAAACCAAGTAATGGAATCACACTAATTTCCACGCAGAAGCCCAAATCCTTCAGTAAGTACGGCTCACAATCTAAGGGCCATGGAATCTGTGTGCTGCCACATGGGAGAAAGGAGCTTGAAGATGCCTGAAAATTGTGAGGTGTTCTTCCCAGAGAAGCATCAGAAACTGTAGGACTGAGAAACCAAGAGGTAAAACAGACAGTTAAGCACAAGGTCTTAGAATCCTATGACGTGCCGAGCTGGATTAGACTTTGAGCCAAAGTCACTGCCCTGTCCTTTCCATTTGAAGTGACACAGAGCCTTGGGAAAGGGAGCCCAGATAGGTCAGCCATGGTTTACTGTCTGAAGTTTCCCTCTGGAGTCTCTGAAGGATCTTAAAGGTGTAACTACCAGAAGCCTTAGTGACCAACCTTCAAGATACCCAACTTCTGATCTAAAGATTGCTTCCAGAGAAGCAGCATCCATGTTTGGGTTTCGGTCATGTTTCGGAATCAGCTCCTCTCTAAGACCTCACCTGTGGAGGAGGTGCATATATACATACAGACCCAGGAGCCACCCACCGTCAAGTCTGGGCAGACTCCTTCATGCACATGTCTGCTCTCCTCTCCCGGGTCTGGGGTCACACTCCACCCCCCACCAGCCCTGCCCCTGATTTTCTTCATCCAGAGCCTTCTGGTCTGAGAAGTTATCTTCCTGGAAACTCTCAGAGATCAAACCCCTTGCCTGTTTTGTTCTGGATCATCTCAATTAGGAGAGTTCTCTGATGAGATCTTCTCCAAACCATTAGGCAAATTCCTCTCTTCAAAAGTAATTTCTCTAAAGCAATTAGATACACACAAAAGGAAAATGAAAGACCCTTGACCTGGTGTCTAAATCATTTACTTTACATTAGCAGACTAATGGGAAAAGACAGAAAGGAATGGGATCAGATTTGGCAACGTTATTATTCTGCGTCCGCACGGGTTCCGCAACCAGGACACTCTGCAGGGCTATACACACCCCACCTTGCTGCCTGGCATCCTCATTAGCTGTGTTCACACTAGGCTGGATACTTTCGGCTGGTCGCTCTCTACATTGCCCACTCCTTGGAGCCATTAGTCATAACTTCAGACAAGGATGAGCTTTGTTTCCAGCGGTAACTCCCAGAGGCCAAAGATAGCAGAAGGCCCAATCACTGGCTTGTGGTCTCAAATTATATTCCAGGAAACAGAACCTTTTGCCTGGCCAGTGTTCTGAACTTGAACTGACATTCACCATGCTGAGTCCTGTACAGCTTTGCCTTGAGAGGGCCATTTGCTTAAATTACATTTCACTCATTATTTCATGAAGTCACCTAAATGGATTGAAAGAGTAACTTGGATATACAAAATTTTAGTATTTAGTTTTTTAATGAATACGTCATCTTTACATAGGATTTGGAGTTAAACAAAAACAAAAAACACCTCCTTGCAGTTGTTTTTTATACTTGCATTTGCCTTTCCTTGGTCTCCCATCTCCTGAGAAACAAATGAGGAGAACACTGAGTTTTTGGCTTTAGTATGTGTTCATAGCTGGAGGGGGAGCTAGCAAGAGGAAGGGAAGGAAAAAAAAGAAAGGCTGCTTTTCACTTAGTAGGTTTATAATTGGAAACAAGGGTGTAACTCCTCAATCTACTGGTGAGTTTGAAGTATTTAAACCAGAAGGTGGCCACTGTAACCTTGTAACAGTTACTCCAGTGAATCCCAAAGCACAGCTGCCCCAACGGTCATTTAATACACCCTCTACGTCACCAGACCAAATACTCTAAATAGGTATCATTTTCCATAGAGACCTCCAGGAGGGGACCCACGATGACTACTGAGGGCACAAGGCAAAGAAACACAAATGGAGCCATGCACACAGTACAGACATACCATGGATCTCCTGTACCATCCATGTTGAAAGGTAATTTCCAATTTAAAAAAATTGGGGGCATGATTTTATATACTCATACACATCTATGTTACACAGATACACATTCCCCCTGCTTCAAGTGCCACTAAGATATTTAACGGGTTTTTGTTTTTAATTATTTTACCTCTCCAAGATTAGTATCTATTTATCTAACAAAATATAGGGAGGGCACAGGAAAAAAAGGTGCCTCTGTGCTTTCTGGAAAATAGCAGTTGGCCTCACCTTCTGCTGGAGGCTCAGCTTTTGACTATGACCTGGGATCAGTGAAGTCACAACACCACCCTCCAGATACCATAGAATGTGCTCCCTTTGAAGGGTCTTTGAAAGATGCATTGCTGGATTTTCTCTACAGCCTATATGGATGTTCAACAATCCTTGGTGTAGTAGGGAAATCTTTTCTCCTGTCTGTGCTAAATGCCACATTTTGGTTGAAGGCCTTGCTCCATTTTTGGAATTATGCTTCATCATCAGACTTTGATCTAGAGTTCTATATTCATCTTCAGGTGAACAGAGACAGCATTATTCGGTTCAGAGGATCTATGTTGGAAGCACAAGTAATTTCATAGGGTCCTATCTTTGATACTTTGTATGGCTCATAATTGTGCTTGTTCCTGATAAAAGATACCACTTTTATAATGGGGAAAAAATAAAAACAACAAAAACATAAATACATAGTCAAACCCTACTCTTTTACATTAATTAAGCTTTTTTTTTTTCTGTTCAAGGTCAAATTGAGGAACAAACATATATAACAGATCTGACTTGTCTAGACATAAACCATAATGTTTGCTAAGTGACCGATAACCTGAATGAAATAAGACACCATATTATATATATTTGATAATGTCTATTCATACACATTGTGGGAAAATATATACTTTTCTGATTGGAAGCTACTAGATAATAGACATACATCCCTATTCTCCATCTGCCCAACTTCCCTCTCAGATGGGCCCTCTGGCCATGAGATTGCTAGAAAATTGCAGCTACAGGCATCTGGCAGCCCAGCCCCATCCTATGTCACCACAGCAAATGGAGGCCATGAGCCCGATACTCTTTCCACTAGATCTTCCACAACAGAGTGTGCACAGCAAAAAAGCTCGACGTCAAATTTCAGATTCAGCATTTTCTCCCCATTATCCCTTCATGGAATTTGTTACTGGGTCCTATTTGTCACAGGTCTCTGCTCTGCTCACTTATCTAAAATGAGCACCCAGAGTAAGACTCATTTTTCTGTGACTCCAAGAACATTTTTAAGTTAATCATTAGACTTCTTTGTGTACCCAAGAGCTAACTTATTAGTTTGGTCTTGGTCTTTACAAATGAAGAAATAGCAACATGGGTTGGTGAGTTGTTAGAGCCAAACAGTGAGTCTGGGGCACTCTGGAAAACAAGAACCCATGGAGCCTGCCACCCTAAACCCTTCACCAAACTACAAGTCTGGACAGTAACTTCTGGAAATCCCAACAGCCACCAATGCTAGCTCATGGAGAGCTACAAAGTCTAGGAATAAGTTGGCAGGATCATCTGAGGGTGGGAAGAGAGAAGGAGGGAGAATGTGAGAGGCAGCCTGGCCTGGGAAGTACTGAGTATTTACCATGTCAGCTCACACAGTACAAATTAATGGAATCTAATGGAAACAGCAAAGAAAAAAAGAAACCATCCTATGTCACTCTGAAGTAACAATTCCTCCAAAATAGAAGGAGGCCAAATGTTTCCAAGTCTCCCTTTGAAATTTAAGTGAGGCTGTGTGGTAGTTTGGGAAATAAGCAACTAAGACTGATGTAATGATTTCTCAAGAATTTTGCTTAATTACACTGAGATTTTAACTATAAGGCATTGTGCCCTAATGCAAGACAAAATATTTCCCTTTTACAGTCAAGATGAAATTGAAACTGCTACTGGTGCCGGTCTACGCCCACCCTAACCTCCCTCCTTGAATCTGGTTACCATGGCACCATGAATATGAATCCTTTTTTTTTTTTTAAAAGATTTATTTTAGAGAAAGTGAGTGAGCAGGGGAAGGGCAGGGCAAAGAGAGAGGAAGAGAGACAATCTCAAGTAGACTCCCCGCTGAGCATGGAGCCCAACTGGGGATTCAACGAAATGACCCTGACATCATGATCTGAGCTGAGACCCACAGTCAGACGCTCAACCGACTGAGGCACCCAGGCACCCCAAGAGCATGAACCTTTTAATAGTTCTTCCAGCACTGTGCCATCTTTACTGCAAAACAAAACTAAAAGCAACCCAAAACCTAAAGAGGAAGAACTGGAGCACACGTTCATGCCTCCTCACCAGGATGAAGGGGGATGGGAAGCTCCACTGGCCGCATTGACTGACAGTGACCTTCGTGTCATTCCACTGTGGCTCAGGGAGTGGGGGCCAGGGCTGAGGGCACTCCCCCACAACAGCGCTGGGCAGGCAGCAAGGGGTGCGGGCTCCCGCTAGGGACTGGGGCTGGGCAGCGTGGGCACATGTGCCCCCAGTCCTCTCCCAGTGAGGCAGTGTCCTTCTCCATATCCAACGGTGGACAGGATGGGGACAGATGCTGCCAGCTACCCAGCTCGCTGGGACTTCCTGAAGAAGATCTCCCAGGGAGAAAGGGGGGGCAGGGCTAAGCCAGCCAGTGTGGGTATTTTAAAGGAAGAGACTATGGGACAGACACAGCATCACTTATATTTAGTTCAAAAAATCTTGGGGTGCCTGGGTAGCTCAGTCAGTTAAATGTCTGCCTTTGCTCAGGTCGTGATCTGGAGTCCTGGGATCGAGCCCCGTGTCCCGCTCCCAGCTTAGCAGGGAGTCTGCTTCTCCCTCCCCCTTCTTCCCCCACTCACATGTGCACGCGCGCGTGCGCACACACACACACACACTCTCTCTCCTCTCTCAAATAAATCTTCAAAAAAAACATCTTAAACCGTGTTTCCTAATCCAATTTCTCCCACTTTCTGTGATAAAGCCAAGATGATATTCACTCCGTGAAAAATGTTAAGTGCACAAAGCATCCCTGTTCCATCATGCACAGCTCACAGTCTAGAGATACTGAACTCAGTACAGGAAAAGAAACGGCTAATACCAGTAGGAAGAACCAAAGTGGCTGCTAATAGCTCCCCTTTGTTTAATGCTGTTAGGTTTGCCACTATCAGGTACTATTCACTTTACACACGTCTATCATCTCATTAAATCCTCACAGGGGAATATTCCCGTTTTATAGATGAGAGGATGGTGGCAGAGTGAGGTTAAGTAACGCATGGAATGGTGAAGACTGTGTCCAACTGCACAGTTCCTGCTTTTCATTCTCAGGTCAACTTCACAGTAGACACACATATAACGGCTTGTGAACTCGGGGCTGCTTTCATATTTAGGTTAAGCAATCTCCAATGGCCTCTCATCAACCACTCTTGACCCACAAACATAACAATTTATGTTTCAACCTTATATGACAGCTGAAGTGCTGGCCCTGTGCCCTCTGGGCCGGAGGGGGATGGGGGGAGAGGCTCTGTTCTGTCCCAGAGCAATTCGACTCCATTAAGAAGGACCACAGGCCCTGACAGCCACCATCACTCAGGCCCAGGAACTGCACTTATCCTTTTTTTGTTTTGTTTTTTTCTTAAATTTCACTTCCATTCTGTAACTTAGTCCTTTCTCTGAGACTTTCATGTTCAGCCTATCAGCTTCTCCAATATTACAGGCAAACAGACCCAACTGTACTGTATAATTGCCACGGTTTAATTTGGGCACCTCTGCCCGTGTTATTAGGAGAGATTTGGGGCACCTGAGTGTCTCAGTCAGTTAAACGTCTGCCTTCAGGTCAGATCATGGTGCCAGGGTCCTGGGATCAAGCCCCAGGGAGTCTGCTTCTCCCTCTCCCTCTGCTCCCCCCTACGCTCATGCTCCCTCTCTAATAAATATATAAAATCTAAGAAAGGAAGGAAAGAAAAAAAGAAACAAAGAAAGAAACAAAGAAAGAAACAAAGAAAACAAAGAAAAGAAAAGAAAAGAAAGGAAAAGAAAGAAAAGAAAGATAGATAGATATCTAGTTACAAGGTGTGCCTAGTGTGCAAAAGGCAAACACCAGCCAGGCCGGGTCTGTCATGCCTCAAATTCAGCTAACAACAGCTTTAATAAGTCTTTCAATCTTGAAATGATGTACCTCGCCTTTCACACTCAGTAGCTTCATTTGACTTAAATTTGCAAATTTCCCTCCTTCACTTTCACAAAAATGGAAACTTGGAGATACAAAGTTGAAGCCGAAGAATCCCTGAGACATTCTTTCACCATATGTTCAGTCTGCAGGCCTACCCCAAACACAAATTCTTGAGCTCTGCTCTGACAGATACCCAGGAGGGCGCAGCGAGGGTCCCTCCGAGCACCCAGGGACAGTTCCAGGCTGCACTTCTTAGCAGCCAGTGCTCTGCTCACCTGCCCTCCCTGCTCCAAGGCCACCATCATTATCCAATCAAAGTCACATTGTTCCTTGGGAGGACAAGAGCAGAGGGGGCTCTGCAAGGTGGTGGATAAGAGGCTGAGGGAAAAATGATATCACAAAGACAAAGAACCCAGGCGGCAGGACGGGGACGAGGGAGAGCTGAGGAGGCACTTTTCCTGTGACTCAGGCCAAAGAACAGGAACGCATATTTCCACAATGAGCCACCAGCATTCCTCTGGAGAAGCGACGGTTTATCAGGTCAGTCCAACTGCTGAGGACACTAAATATAGGTACTGAGAATGTGTCTTTTAGGAAGGGGCTGGAGCGAAAGGGAGGGAGGCCGGGAGAGGGGGTGGGAAGGCTGAGCACCTCCACCAGATCTTCTGGGCAAGGTCACGGGTAAGCCCCCGCTTAAAAGGTCTGGCACTGCAGCCTTCTCTTTGTTTTTTTTTTTAGCCTTTTCTCTTTGAAAATGAAATTGCCCTTTCTGCAAAGAACGTGAAGAAAATCTTTACGTTTATTAAAGGCTGACTTCTCACTATTTATACAGACAAGAAGCACTGTTTTAAATCTAGGAAATCAAATGCTTGACCTTTTGGTCACATTCGGCTTTGAGAATTATTTTAAAGCACCATCATGGTTAAAGAACAGCTTTTCAGTGGCTAAAAAAAAAATAATAAATAAGAGACCTACACAAATGAATTACGACAACTAACATTAAGATACAAAGAGGAGGGGATCCCTGGGTGGCGCAGCGGTTTGGCGCCTGCCTTTGGCCCAGGGCGCGATCCTGGAGACCCGGGATTGAATCCCACATCGGGCTCCCGGTGCATGGAGCCTGCTTCTCCCTCTGCCTGTGTCTCTGCCTCTCTCTCTCTCTCTCTCTCTCTCTCTATCATAAATAAAATAAAAATTAAAAAAAAAAAAGATACAAAGAGGACACCTTGTGTTTCACTGTCACAGAAGCCAGCGTACCTAAGATCCTAGGTCTCTCTCTGCACACCAGAATTTCTGCTTCAACCTTTTCAGAGACCCACCTCTTTTGGGAAACACGTGCTGAAAACTGTGGATTATTAAGCAGGTTAAAGTTGTTTTATATACTTACATGTTTATTTTCCCACTTCCAAAAATCCTCTAGATCTAAATTTATCTGCCAATATCTTGGTTTTCTTACAGTGGAGGACTGTCTTGACTTGAGGCTGGTGAACAATGTTTGCCACCTCCATGTTCTGGAAATTTTCTTCCGAGTCTTTCACACCCGAGTGAGGAGGAGGACACAAGAAGTTTGCGACAAGCAGCCACACCTGATTGAGGCTGCTCGGTGCCATGATCAAAGCTGCTCAGTGCCATGAAGATTGTCTCAAGATTGTCACCTAAATACAGCTGTTACTAAACTGTAGCCAGGGAAAGTGGAGAGGGGACACGTCATCGCCACCCCCAGCGGCAGCCTCAAGGTCATTTATAATGTAAGAACCCGGAACTTATGCAAACTTTCCTGTCTCTAGGTCCTCCTGACAACGACTTTTAGAAGAGTCAGTGAGCACGATCAGGTCTGTGGTTGCCCCGCTGTCTTGCCCTTCCGTCAGCATCGGGTGTTTAGGGCACTGGGCTTTCCCTAGGGTTTAGTGAGTGGGATGGACATGCACAGCTGTGCACGAGGCACAGGTGACTCAACAGTGATAGCCCCTGGATCACAACAGGGCACTCTTCTGGCATTTTTTTCCTTCCATGCTGACCCTTCCCCATTAATCCAAGTTTTCAGAACTAAAGGAGATAGTTAAACTGCAAAATGGGTCTAGAAAACTGATAAAGAAGACTCCTGCTAAATAAGCAGGTACAAACATTGAGAAGTGAAGAGAGTATGCTATTGTTCAAGGTCAAACTAAGTCAGGCGAAGTCAACAGCAGGTGGGAGAAGGCACTCCTTTCCCTTGAGTAATCGGCCATGTCAGAGCTTCTCATCAGCCCTAAAAATAACTTAATCTCTCAAAAAAGAGAGCTGAAGTGGTTTTTCACAGGATTTTTCTGAGTCACAGTCACTTTGAGAAAGTGAAAGATGTGCCTGAGCTGGAAAAGACTTGTAAGGACCCCACTAATCAACCCACTAGGCAGTGAGGTTGAGGCAGCCATGGCCTCATGGGGAGTCACACAGCTGGTAGGCTTGGGGGTTGGGGGGGTGTGGGAGGCCAGGGCTCTTCACGGTCACTACAGAACTGTAATGTTAAGACATCTGCAACCCTCGGAGCTCTGTCTGCAATGTGGGCAGGAGATTTGGCTCTAACAGTAAGCAGTTTGCATTTTTTCCTATTAAATAACATTTGGTTTGATACTGCATTACAAACAATTTTCAGGAAAATTTTTTATTTTGGTAAAAAAGTGACACCCATTTTACCCCTGGAAGAACTGAACTTATTCATATTCAAGTTACCTGGTGGGGCCACACGGTCCTGGTATGTGGGCTTGAATTCGCTGATGGTGAGCAGCATCACTTGAATGGTCCCAATGAAGATCCCAGCCAAGCAGCCGTAAAATATCACGTAGAACAGAAGGATCTTAACTACAAGGAGCACAGACAGAAACAGAAGGCTGTGAGAGAGTCACATGCTCAGAAGGAAAGGCTAATCTCAGAGACAAAGGGACTTCCTCACTTGCTTCCCCTCCAACCTGTCTTCAGAGCTTCCTTCTCCAACACGCTCTCCAGAGCATGAACCACACTCCTATACAACAGAGAACAGAGACCACGGCCCTCCAGTATGGTGTGTGTGTGTGTGTGTCGGAGGTACGTAAGGATAAGAGGAACATTTGGCTAGAACTAAGATTATTTACGGAAATAATTTTATTCCCTAAAATTTCGTGAAGATCACCAACAAAATCTAAGGCCATGTTTGTGTGCTTACGCAACGCATTTCCAATATGACTGTATACTCCCTTTGAGACAGACGTAAGGTTTCTTGCCTTGTTTATCCCCTGATATTTCAATACTACGATCCAAGCCCCAGTGCTCCTCCAAATGTTCAAATGCCTGCAAGTTTTTACACTGGGCCAGAGCAATAAATGCCGAGAAACCCCAGGAAGCTCTTCTGCTCCATGCTGTCACCCTACCTCTGACATGTATTATGGACCAAGCACGCTGTGTTTTCCATCAGGGGCGCCAAACAAAGGAGCAAACAAACGGAAATCCTATAGTAAAAATGGCAAGAGTATTTTTACTTCATCTTCTGACTGGACCTGGAATACTGATTGGCTTGAGGAGCTGCATTTTCTTTTTCCCACCACCAGAAGGGTAGCAAGACGCAGGTTGAGCTGGCTGCAAAAGCAAAAACCCCAAAAGCTAAATACCACGAAGCCCACGGACGGGAATGAGGCTATCAGTTACTGGTTTACGAGGATTATCTCCCCGATTAGCTGCATAGTAACAGGCTGTACTAGGCATCGGCTGGCGGCCCCGTGCCAGCCAACAACTCCCTGTGAACGCAAGAACAGGAGCAAGTGAACCGGAAGGTTAGCAAGTCTGAAACAGAAGACTGCCCGAAGGAGCCTTAGGTTACTTCTTTAAGAAGCTCCAAATCTCCTAAAGAAAATGCTGGGGTTCTGGGGGTGGGGGGAGTACAGAAGAAAAAGATCATTGAAAGGAAGCAGATTGGTGCACAGTGAAGGGATGGAGGGACAGAGCGGGCACACAGTGGCAGGAAGTAGCCCGGTTGCCTCTGGCAGGCAATGTAAAAGCCCAGCTTTCCAATCAGCAAATACCCGGTTCAGGGAAATCATGCCGTAGTGCTAGTAAAACCAGCCAGAGGCACGTAGGACCAAAATGCTTAATCATAATCCTTTTTCTCCCCTATCCAAAAAAGAAGGAAAAAGGCCAGGACACACGCCAAAGATAAGGAAACATGAAAGGCTGCAGAATCTTGAAGCATAGCTGCCCAGCTCAATCACTGCCTCCCAGCAGAACAAGGGTTAACTGCTGCATTCTGTATCCAAGTAGCAGTGGGCAAATGGTAAGGCTGTGACGTCAAGAGATCTGGAAAATTTTTCCAGCGAATGCTCCTAAGGGGTGCAAGAGTTGGTATCACACAGTCAGAAAGGAACTGTTGTAACCTCTTTTTTTGCGCCCCCCCCCCCCTTGTCTTGGTGTTCTCAGCTTAACCACACTTGGCTCTTCCAACAATTGGAGCATTTTTATATTCATTCCTTGGACTCCTGATACCTAATTCTAACAACTTAAGAAGGTATGTAATTGAGGTGATAATTGAAAATACAAATAGAGCAATGGAAAAATTAGTCCTTTTGCAAGCACACTGATTACGCTGAAGAAGACACAGCCTTTCCCTTCTGCCTGACACCATACCCTAACAGAAGTAAGGGATTTTTCTCTTTTGCTTCAAGATGTTACTTAGCAAAATCTCCCCAGTTACAGCTGTGAGGTCAACTAGTTAAGAAGAGCATGAACATCTGGCAGGATCTATGCGGCAGACTCACCAACAGTTACCGGGGGCTGCTCAAAAAGGAGAGCTAGACAAACACTACATGCAGGGTGCACAGAGGGTAAATTTCAGAGGCATTTTTTTTATTTTTAACTCTTAGGCAATTTTTCTTCCTTTAAAAAAAATACAAATAATATAGAGGTTTTCCAGTTGGGGGGGGAAAAAAAGAGTACCCTTCAAAGGGTCACAGGCAAAAGGAAAGACTGGCATCCTAGCCCAGCGGTAAACATAATAAAAACCTACCAATGCCTGTTTTAACTTAATATAAAGGTGGAAACACAGGTGATTTGCATGCTGCCATTTCTCCAGCAGGTGACAGGCAAGGCTCCTGCATCCATCTTGGTGAAAATCTACCTATAAGCAAAACTGAGCCAAGGGCAACCTGCCCTCGTCCCAAGGGCATCCATGTTGGGCCCAGTGCTGGAAAGGTAGCATTTCCTCCATAGGAGATAGCAATTGCGATCACTTCCTCTGCTAAGAGAGGGTCTGTCGATTCCTTATATTGCCAGAGAAGAGGAGACAAATTAGCTCAAAGCAAAAACTGAATTTTTAGACCAGCACCTGTACCTTGGAAAAGAGGAGCAAAGATAAGACAAGCACACCAATCCTGATGTCTGCATTCATAAATCAGGGTCCTGGCACCTTGCTGGATGTGGTATTGAGACACCAATATTAATTCACCCGCACCCGCTTTCTCTCACATATGGAGGAGGTAGTGCTGTCCCATTCAACGCCAGCTTAAGAAACAAGTCTTCCTATACTGCCTTACCTTCTAAAGCAAATATTATTCCGGAATTGGAATGAGGAAAGAAATCTATTTTATGAGGGGGAAAACACTAGAGGGCAAATTTCACAATATATCTGGTTTCCAGGCAGCCCCTGGCCCATGGCAAGGCTGGGATCAGACCACCAGGGCTGGAGCCTCCAGTGCATCTGGAGAAGGGGGCCCATACTGCAGCGCACCCCCTCCCCCCAGGCCTCACTCAAGTTACCAGGAGTTGCTAAATCGCCCTGGCCAGGGGCTGTCCACCCTACACACACCCCGAGTTTCTTCCAGGTTTTCCTTTCCACGTTGAGACAGAGAACTATCTTAATTCATGAGAAACTATGGCAATAATCCCACTGAAGAACACAGTCTCCCCAGAATAAAATAAAATATAAAACACAAGCTAAAAGCCATCACTTTAAAGACCTACATTTAACATGGCTCAGGAATACCTATCCTTCCCTGTAATACCTTGGAAGGCGGTTTCACCTTGACTAACCTTGAAGTGTGATGCATTATTAACCCTTTAGTTTTCAATCAAGAGAGACCCACTACAGGCTGCATTTTTTTTTCTTTGCAAAAATCATATATTTTAGCTTCTTCCAATTCAAAATGTCAGCCAAGCACTATTTCCCTGACTCATTCTCCTGTGATGGCCACAGATCCTCCCAATCAGGAGCACTGACTGCATCAGCCCCTAGCCAGGACTCCCTCAATGGCCGCAACGGTAGTGCTAGTGGCATTGATGATGATGATGATGATGATGATGGTGATGATGATATTAGAGAAGGAGGGGGCAGTGATGCAGGAGGGGGGAGTTCCCTTCTCTCCTTTCCGCAGTCACGACTCTTACAGATTTGCCTACAACTATGCCCTTCAAAATGACCTTTAAAAAAAATCTCACCCTTCCAGTGAAGGGAGGGGGAAAACAAGGTATCTAATTTTCAATGAGGGGGGAAAAAAAATCCAGCCAGCCAAGCAACAGGCTGCCCCAAATCCTGTAAAGGTGAGCTGCATCTACCTTTATGCCATTTATTTCTTAGCCTAACCCTTCACTGTAATCAACCCAAGCTACTGAGTCTGCAACTGTGTGTGTAGACATTGAAAAACACCCAGACTTTACCACGTTCCGGGGCCTCCTGGGCCACTTCTCGGTTGTAATGACTCCAAGGGGGGTCACTGGGGAAACTCTGGGCATAGCTAAGAAATACTGCAGTGTGGATGGGCTCTGCTCCCTCCCCCCACCTGCGCCCTTTGAGGTACAGACTTAGCCTAGGAAGGTCTAGTCTCGCCTGCAACCGATCCTATTACCTCTGTGAGGTCCTCTCGCTGCCTCAAATCTCATTTTTTAGGACTGGGGGCATGACTACAGGGAGGAACAAATCTAGTCTCCCAGAGCCTGACCATTCCCGGGAGGGAAGGGCTCCAGCCTTGCTCGGACGGACTGCAAATTACCAAGACGGGGTGGGGGGGGGACCTTGGCAATCTACAGGACCCCCTGCCCGGCGTGCTCTCGCGCCCATCCCGGGGGCTCCGCGTTCCGAAGCGGGGGACAAGCCCAGGCCGGGGCGACCCGAGCAGCGCCCGCTCCCGACCCCGCTCCGCCCTGGGCGGCGCGAGGCGGGGACGCGTCTCCCGGGACAGACGCGGCGCTGGGGGGCGGGGGGGGGTGGAGAGCCGCGGCCCCCGTACTTACACCAGCTGCCACCGGTCCTGCCCAAGAACTCCTTCTTCTCCGAGTTCCAGATGAATTTCTTCCAGCTGCCCTCCTCCTTGGCTTTTCCGCGGGCCATGGTGGCGGGTCAGCGGCTGCCGCGGGGGCTGAGGGTGGGTGAGTGCGGCGCGCGCCCTCGCGTCCTCCCCGGCTGCTGCTCGGCGGCCCGCGCCCCGCTCTCCGCAGGCTGCACCCGCCGCGGCCGCTGCGGCTCTCCGAGTGCCAGACGCGCGCCGGAGGGGCAGAGGCAGGAGCGCGGGGAGGGGAGGGGAGGGGAGGGGAGCGGAGGGGAGGCGGCGGCGGGGGCGGGGGGCGGAGGGCGGGGGGCGGGGCCGCGCGGCGGGGCGGCGGGGCGGCTCCGAGCCCCGCACCTATTGGAGGGCGCACGGCCGCTCGCGGGCTCTCTTTGGTCCGCCACGCGCTCCGCTTGCCCTTCGGGGCGTGGGGGCTCGGCGAAGCCGCAGCTGCCGCTCCGGCTGCCACTGGGGCCGCGTGCTCGGCCCCCGCCTCCCGTGACCTCTGCAAGACAGGCAGGGGGCAGGAGGGGAGAGTCACAGAGAAGGACGGACAAACGGACCGCGGACCAGCCCTCGCGCGCCCGCCGCGAGCCGAGAAATTGGCTCGGAGCGCGCGCCCTACCTTTACTATATACCGCGCCCGGGCGGCCCGGGGCCCCGCCCACCAGCCGCCCGACTGGCCAATCGCGGGCGCGGGGGCGGGGCCTCGGCCCCGAAGGGGCGGGCGCGGGGGCGGGGCCTCGGGCCCGAAGGGGCGGGCACGGGGCCGGCACAAAGGAGCCGCGGCTGCGAGTGGGGCGGGCTGAGAGCGGGGGCGCCAGGGGAGGAGGGGACGGCGCCGCGCAGCCCCCTCCCCGCTCGCGGGTGGACGCAAGCCCTCCTCTTTCCTGGCGAGGTGCGGCGCACCTGCGTCGCCGGGAGCCCCGCAAGACGCCCGGGGACCCCAGTCCCGCTGTCCTGATCCAGCCCCTCCTGCCCGCCTGCTCTCGCCGCACGCTCCCGGTCTCCCTCCGCCGCAGGTCCACCCCTCGTAGGCCCTGGAAGGCGGGGGGAAGGTCGCTCGAGGACGCCTGAGAGTCGGGGACTCTGGCTAGCTCCGCCCCGCCTCTCTGCTCCTGCACCTGCCGCCCCCCGCGTGCTCCTCGCCACTGCGGTTGCAGTTCCGGCCGGTGCCTCTCCTTCCAGCCCAGCCAGCCCAGCCCAGCCAGCCAGCCCGCCAGCCCTGGCTCCCGACTGCCTGCTGCGCTTCTAGTGGGTGGCCTGAGCCGCCTCAAGCCGGACAATCGCCAGACCCACCCAGGGCGGATCCCGGGGTTCGAAGGGACGGGAGGCCGACTGCTTGTCCCCGGTGCGTCTTCCCTCGGAAACCAGTCACGCTTCCTGGCGGGTTCACACCAGTCTGCACCCGGACGACACTATTTGCTCATGACCCAACCACTGCAGACTCTCCTCGGTGCCCAGTAGGTGGCCAGTATTCTCACTGCCGTGCTTTTATGCCTGCCCCCTTGGGAGTACCGGCCACTTGGTTCTGCTGTGAAATCCCTGAGGCCAAAAGAACTTAGGAAGACCCGGCTCCAAGGGCAAGACATTGAGGGGCAGTCCC
The DNA here is from genome assembly GCF_905146905.1 of Nyctereutes procyonoides. Classification (NCBI taxonomy): domain Eukaryota; kingdom Metazoa; phylum Chordata; class Mammalia; order Carnivora; family Canidae; genus Nyctereutes; species Nyctereutes procyonoides. The sequence continues at coordinate 2,280,065 of NW_026575044.1, forward strand.
CCTTCCCATCCCTGATTCCCTGATGCTGAAAAGCCAGACTCCTTGGTTTCATCTCTCTCCTCTGAACCCATGAGCAGCTTCACACATCCCTGCCAGGGCATCGGTGACACAGCAGAAATCCATAGGGGTGCTTCTGCAGTCACTGCAGAGAAGCCCCATCCCCAGAGGGCAACATAGCCCATCCTGGAAAAGGAGACTTCCAGCCCCATGTCACCCAATACCGGGATGCTTGTCAGGGCCACCTTTCTGTCTCCAAGGTCAACCTTGGAGGTCTAAGGACAAGCTCCAGCTGCTATGGAATGATCTCTTACCCACCAACCCTTCTCAAGGCCCACCTACAAGACCTGTGAAAACCTGAAAATCCCTGAAATTCGGAGGAGAAGCAGCTGCCTATCCCTCCCAGCCCCCAGAGGGACTGCTACACGCAGCGCTCTGTCAAGGGCAACCCTGAGAACAGTGTGTTGAGAAAGGAAGCCACTCACTGCCTTGCCCCTGCAGTGTTTGTGTTGGAAAATCCCCAAGTTGGTGGGAGATCTGCGGGAACAGGCTGCACCTGCAGATGTGATACCCCTGGTCCCCATCCCAGTAGAAGGTACCTCATGGAGGAGTTTCCAGCAGGACAGATCACTGGGAACGGCATGTGTTTATATGGAGTGCTCACTACGAGAAAGAAGGAGGGAAGCCTTTGGGCAGAATCAGTGAAAAGGGATGAGTGAGGGGAAAGGTGGCACAGGAAGGGATGGGGGGATTAAGGAAAATAAGCATACCCCCCACCCCACCCTTCCCATCCCCCACCCATAGGCTTACCCCCCCCCCCATCTCTTCCTCTCTTTCTCCAGTAGAAGCATGTGGTAAAACAAAGTATGTGGAGAGAGGCTCACAGTGACAGATTTTTAATTAGAGCCCCCCGCCCAATTTTCCCTTTAAAAAGAAGTGCCCTGCTTTAGCTTTCCAGGGCTGTAGCAAATGCCAAGTAGACTGGTTCTGTCTCTGGGAAGGATGAGCTTTCTCTGTTGTCCTTGACCTATTGTGCTCCTCTGGGGGATATTCTGTCCTCAAACCAGCTTTGCGCCTTCTCCCTCCCCTGTATGTAGACTCTTCCCAGGTTCTGACAAGTCCTGAGGATCGTGCCTTCATGGTCCAGGCAGCATCTCTGCCTCTCATTCTCAAGCAGCCTTTCCCAGACTTCCGAGGAGCCTCTATATTTCCACCCAAACCTGATAGTGTGGCTACAGAACACAATCTCAGCCCTGTGAGAACCAGAATGAGACTCCACCTGCCTGGCCACTCAGACCGTCTGACTACATCACCACAAAGAGCAACCTGGTGAGGAGCAAGACAGACCTGCGTTCATCCTCCCGGGCTTCAGGACTTGCTAGCTGTGTGACCTTGGACCAGTCACTTATCCTCTCTGGGGCTGTCCCTTCGGTTGTAGAATTGGAGTGACACATAGTTGCAAGGATTAAATGGGAGATGTGGGAAAATGCTAAGCACAGTGCCTGGTGCATAGCAAAAGCTATTAAATAGGTTGCTTAGTTATAATTAGCTCTTTCCATTTGACCTTGTCTAACCTTGGAGCTATTGCTATGACTTTGCCACCTTTCCCCTCTGATATCTACCCCCTGCCAGGACTCCCAAGTTCTCTTAGAAGGTCACCTTGACTAGTTCCCTACCGTCTATGCCACCTTTCCCTTGCTTTCCAATGCACTTCCTGCTTGGTGACCTCCTCTAACTCAAGTAATGAGTAACTTGAGCACAGGATGTCCCTTTGGGCTGTGCTGGGCTGGGCTTTTGTTCTGAGGCCCCTTTGGTGCAGGGTGCTGTGGCAGCAGGTTGAAAGTGGAAAGCATGCATTTCCCTGGAGGGAGGGGTATTTCTGGCAGGTGGAGCGTGTGGCTGGGCAGGGGGTGGGGGAGGGAGGTGTGGGCAGAGAGAACCAAGAAAGCTGTTCAAGTGCGTGCCTACGGAGGCCTGACGTTTTTCTGCAGAAAGAAGGAGGAGGGAATTCTTCACCTCTGAAAGACAACGATTTTTTAATCTCTTTTTCTAGGGAGGAGGAATGGTTCTAGAGTAATGTGGTTGGTTCTGCCCAAGGTGGGTGCTGGGCATTGGGGTGGATAGAGAGGAAGCTGAGAGAAGCATGGCAACAGAGAGTAGAGGAGGTTAGGGACCTCTGCCCAAGTGAGGATGACAGGTCCTAACTCAGGAAACAACCAGAGGCCGTTGTGATTGAAGCAGAATCTTCCCTGGAGCCGAGACAGGGGCCCAAGGGTGAATGCACGATAGGGCCAGTCCTGTTTGTAGCGAGACCACCAGGTGGAAGCCAGGCTGGGAGAAGAAGCAGGACAAGTCAACCCCTGGTAGTCAGCTCCCTCTGCTCAAGGTCAGAGAGGCTAAAATGGAGGTTCACCTGCCTGAAAGAGAGAGGGTGCAATTTGGCAGGCTACGTGAGCAAGATGCAGATCTGAAAAACTGACCCCCTTCCAGGCAGTTGGCTCTCAGAACCCCGGGGCCAAACGCAATGCCCTGTGCTCTGCAGCGGCTCCGAAGGCTGCACTGCCAGTCCCCACGTTGACACACGTGCTCACGCCCAGCGGGGTTCTGTTGGGCCAGCCCCAGAGTATTTTAAGTACGGAGTGGAGGGGGCTGAGGGTATGTGTTGCATGGTGACTCATCTTGGCAGCAGAAACTGTGTGCAGTGTTGGGGAAAATGGCTCAATGGCAGGCTCTGTTTGTGGTGGAAAGCGGTCGGAATGCAGTGCTCTGCAAGGGAGGGCAGGGAGGGCAGCGGGAGAGGAGTGGGGGCCGGGGGATCACGTTGGGCCATTCATGGTGGCGGGATGCGGTGATGCTGGGGGGCGGGGGTGAGGGGAGCACCTCCCTCGGCCTGGGCTGACTCAGAGTCCTAACCATCCATCCATCTGAGAAGCCTGAGGGCTCCGCAGGGTGTCATTCTGTGCTTCACAATGGCCCCTGACTGTTTGATTTAAAAAAAAAAAATCATTCTCTGGAATGGTTCTGGTTTCTTAAAGAAACCAGAGACCCTCTATGGGGACACATAGAAGGAGCCCTCTTTTTCATTTAAAGTCATTCTGTACTTTTCTGTTTCACTGGGTCTGGGATGGAGTTCTTGTCCTGGGTAAGGACACAGTAGGACAATGAGGAAAAAAGCATCTTTTTATTTTTATTTTTTTTAAAGCAAGACCTACTTGATAAGATGAACTCTACCTGCCAGGAGGGACAGTGACAGGTTACCTGTTTGTCATCTTGACCACCAGGTCCTGACTGGCAGATTTCCAGAAATTGCTATCTCTTACACCATTCCTAACTTGTAAGTCAGGAAGCTGGTGAGTCCAGAAAGCATCCATGGTTTGGCGAGACATGCTGGGATTTCTCTCCACTACCCCTGTCCTTTACCACATTGTTATAAGGCATATGGAAGTGACCGCAGTAGACAGAAGTGGATGCTCAGAGGATGATTTTTGTTTTGATTGTTCTAGCAAGACCACAGAAGTTTATGATTTCTGTGAGTATTCACAACTTGGGGGTTATAGGAGTGAAGGCCAATAGGTGCACAAACTCTTGTCAGAGCCTTTGGAACCAGCCAGTCTGCTCCTTTGTACTTCCCTGGTAAGAGGTTGAATTTGCTTTATCCTTGGAAAAATGTCTAGTACCAACCAGCACATGCTCTAGGCTTTACAAAATAAAATATCGTGCCAGAATGTTCCATCTGCTTTAAAGGTGACAAGTGGACACTCCTCTGAGAGGCTAAGCTCAGTGAGGGGAACTCCCATGACATCATTCTGCGTTCAGGCCTTGGGACAGATTTAGATGAGATGAGAATCTAGGGCATTTTATCATCCCTTTCTTGCTGGACAACTTGAAGTCCTCCAGAGATGAAAAGGAGTATCTGTTTTATAATCTGCTTAATTTTCAACATCTTTCTGCAGCCTTAGTCGAGGGTCTGGAGATAATGGGTCATCATTGTGGATAAACTCATTGTGTATCGTGCTGCCGATAATGTCAGAGGTCCTCCAGTCTAAAGTCCCATCTCCTAGGACAAAGTCGACTAGCCTCTAGTTCTTGCAGTGGAACAATGCATTGTTGGGAAGCCCTGAGCTAAAATTGAACTCCTTGTAACATCTGTGCAATCCTGGTTCTCACCTGAAGAGAACACAGTACAGATCTGGTGCATCTTCCGTGTGTCCCCTCTACAAATACTGCAGACATTCTACTGCCTCCTTAATTTATACCCTTCAAAGCATAAAACCCCCAGTTTCTTTAGTCCCTGTATGTGTTTTTTTTTTCTAACCCCCTCACTGCAGTGGCTCCCATCCTCTGCACATTTTCCCATTTGTCAATGTCCTTTTTATAAAGGTTCTAAGGAGAACCTGGTTCTAAGGAGTGTCCAGTGGAGATTATTTGTGCGTGTGGTCCAGACACTATCATTTTTATCATTTACAGTTCTCTTAACACTATGCCTTCAAGGTTTTCTTGAACCAAGGGCTCTTGAACACTGAAGCCAGATAAATGAAAACATTTCAAAATGTTTTTCAAATGCCCTGCATTTGCAAAAACCAGGGATACCTTCCTCCCCCTAAAGTCTAGCTCAAGGAAGGAATAGAGATATACATACAGCAATCAGAGAAGGAGGACACCAGTCCATGGGCTCCAGGGCAAAGTGCCACGGACACTTTCCTTGAAGGGCTTGGGGCCAAGGGCGGTGCTGGGCTCTTGGGTCTGCAGATCTTTCTTCTAGCATTGGCCTGTTGCATCAACTTACTTGGCACCCTCTGTGTTCCACTTCTTCCTCCTCGCCACCCCTGACTTTCTCAGCTGCCCCTAATGCCCATCTTTGGCCTGTGAGTAGGTCAGCTGGCTCAGGCTTTCATGGTCCCTCATTTGTCTTGGTCTCTCAGCTCCTATCCCATCGCCCATGGGCAATGGCTTGCTTCGCTTTTCATCTTGATCTAGGCTGAGAGAGTCAGGTTAGCACAGGTCTCTTTTTCACAGGTGAGAGTTTGTTGGGAAGCCTCAGCATCAACCATATTGGTCCAGATTCCTCCCTTCAGTGTGGCTGGGACACGGAAGATGGTGTCATGCCAGTTAAAATAGCTGTCAAGCTGTTGGCTGGCAAGAGACAGACACATGCAGGCAGGCAGACAGGTAGGCAAACAAACGCATAGAACAAAGAACCTTATACACCCTACAAAAATTGCCAACTTTTCTTTCTGAGGCACTGTACCTTTTCACATCAGTCTAGAAATATTGCATTTTAATGTGGCTAGTTTGTAGCCTTCAAACCAAAGGGAAAAAATGAAAAAAGACTGCTTTGCAGTTATTTTACCTTGAAGAGGAGCTGGGAGGCAGGAAAATGCAAAGAAAGAAAGAAGGAAAAAGAGGGAAAAAAGTACATAAGTTGGATCACAACTTAATTTATACTCTCTCTACACAGAGTAATGAGAGGATTTTATGCTGTCAAAGAGCAATTCCTTTAAGCAAACTGTCTCCTAGCTAGCTAACAGTATGTTTTATTTTTTCTTGTTTTAATAAGTGACAGCAGCCTTTCATATCTACAGGCTACATGGCATTGCAGCCAAGGCTTGCCCTCCAGGCCCCTTTCCTGAAATGTATGAAATGCATCCAGAGTACAAGGTGGCCTCCTGTATGGTCATGTGGAATGGCACCACCCACTGGGGTCCTCAACTTCCTGGTTCTCAAGGTCATTGGTTGTACCTTTCCTCACAGTGACGTCACCAAGGACACAAATGAGAAGGAGACCAGGGTCACTGAGCCCTGACTTCCCCAAGAGCTCTTGCTCCCTTGAGACCTTCCGTCATGATGGTGTAAGCTACCCAGACTGACGCACAATAACTGCATTTATCAAACACTCCAAGGCAGACACCAGACCAAGTATTTAATATGGATTACCTTTTGTTTGTTTGTTTTCTACTTTAGATTACTTTTTAACAACAGTCCTTGTAATGGCTAATTTTATGTGTCAATTTGATTGGGCTAAAGGGTGCCCAGATATTTGGTAAAACATAGTTCTGGATAAGCCTGTGAGGGTATCTCAGGAACAGATTAGCATTGGAATCTGTAGACTGAATAAAAAGAGTAGGTCTCAACAATGTGTGTAGGTATCACCCAGGCCACTGAGGGACAATCCATTGAATAGAACAAAAAGGCAGAGGAAGGGCAAATTCTCTTTCCCTTCCTTCTTCTCCTCTTCCCCCACCTCCCCCAAGCTAGGACATCTATCTTCTCCCCTCAGACACTGGCATTCCTGATTCTTGGGCTTTCAGACTATACCACAACTTACACCATAAGCCTAACTCTCAGGCTTTGGGCTAAATTATAACTACTGGTTTTCCTGGGTCTCCAGCTTGCTGGTGGCAGATCATGGGACTTCTTGGTCTCCATGTGTGATAATTTCTATAATAAATCTCCTCATCTGTATCTGTATATCTCTATCTTTCTATCTATCTAATCCTTTTGGTTCTGTTTCTCTAAAGAACCTTGCCTAATACTAATCCTATTAATATTATCTTCATTTTACAAGTGAGGAAAGTACATATTATAGAGATTAAATCCCTAAGGCTATCAAGAAGGAAAGCCACATTTAGATCTGGCAGCATGGCTCCAGAGCCCAGGCTCAGAACCATAAGACCTAACTTCCTCTTTAGAGAGATGTATATGGGACACCTGGATAGCTCAGTGGTTGAGCATCTGCCTTCGACTCAAGGCATGATCCCGGGTCCAGGGATTGAGTCCCACATCAGCCTCCCTATGAGGAGCCTGCTTCTCCCTCTGTCTATGTGTCAGCCTCTCTCTCTGTCTCTCATGAATAAATAAATAAAAATCTTAAAAAGAAGAAGAAGAAGAAGAAGAAGAAGAAGAAGGAGGAGGAGGAGGAGGAGGAGGAGGAGGAGAAAGAAGAAGAAGGGCAGCCCTGGTGGCCCAGCGGTTTAGCGCCGCCTTCGGCCGGAGGTATGATCCTGAAGACCTGGGATCAAGTCCCATGTCAGGCTACCTGCATGGAGCCTGCTTCTCCCTCTGCCTGTGTCTCTGCCTCTCTCTCTCTGTGTGTGTGTCTCTCATGAATAAATAAATAAAATCTAAAAAAAAAAAAAAAGATGTACACACAGAAAAAGTCCTAGCAGAGCTCCTGGCACCTAGTAGGTGCAATTATGTAAGGCTCTTTGTTTTATATGTTAAAAGTTCCCCCAAGATAATGCAAGTAGTCTTCATTGGGGCACTATTTAAAGAAGCCTGTTGGATCCATGTACTTATCCATCCATCATTCGTTGATGGCCTACTGTGTGTCTAACATTGCCTTAGGAACTGAGGGAATTACAAACATAGAACATAGGGTCCTTTGGCAGCAGACAATTGGTAAGGCAAGCTCCACAGGAATGCGTGAACAACAATGCAAGGTGGTATCACAAGCAAGAGATGCTGTGAGAATTTAGTGAAGAGAGATAGCCCTTCTGGAGAGGGTGAGCCCTCAACAGGATTTCAAGAACACTTTGTGAAGGAGCTGAGTGGAAGGCACCTTTGTTTGCTCATTTGCTGAACACTGAGGGATCTAACTGCATACTGGGTCACTTTGCTGGTCACCAGAGAGTCCATGTGGCCAAGCAGCTTCTTCTCTCCTGTGGGGACAGCATGATATTTGCCAGGGGTGCTAGGAGAGTGCTTGGAGCAGGACCTCCCCTCCCCCCACACCCCTGTGGTGAGTGGGGAAGGCTTCCTGCAGGTGGTGACAGCTGCACAGAAGGAGTTAGCCCAAGGGTGGAAAGCCAGGGGAGGGGTAGAGCAGGTGGGGCAGCTGGTGCCAAGACAGAGAAGGGTGGGCTCTGATTAATCTGGGTCAGTTCAGGGAACACCTTTGGTTTTAATAGAGCAAAGATACATCTGAAAGGTACAGGCTCTAACCTGCTCCTTCCAAAGGAGGAACTAGACTAAAGCAGATAGAGTTCCTCAGAGAGCTATAACATCATCTCCGACACCGCCACATTCATACCCGGCAGATAAAACCTGCTCCACACCCAGCTGCTTCTCCACCACTGGCTCCCTAGGTTGAACAGGATGCCTAGACTCTAAGCTGCCCGGTGTTGGTTTCAAGCTCCTTGGGGTCCTCCCAGGTGTAATCTGAGACCATCCCTCTTAAGCATAGAACAGGGAAGGAAAAGGCAGCCACTTCCGGTTGGTAGGTGGCAATTTTAAAAAGCAAGAGAGCTCATGTATGAGGCTTATGTTGGGCAGCAGCAAGATGGGTGGATCCCCACACCCACCCAACACATCTTAAAAGTTTCTATAGAGGCCTTAACTTCTGTAGAGTTCAGGCGTATATACTGTGTAGGTTTTCTCAACAGCACATCAGTATCTCAAGGCTGTATCTTTAGAGCAGCCTCTGGGAACACGAAAGGCAAGTGGAACCCACATTCTAAGGACAGGGGTGGGGGTAAGGAGCCTTTGAGCCTACAGGTCAACCAATGGTCACATCTTCCTAATGACCTCCTCCAACACTGCAGCAAAAAGACAAGTCAGACTTAACTGTAAAGCACCACTGCCCTAAAGAGCATCCTTCTCCACTTTACCTCTCCCAGGTCTTCTGCATAATGTTTGCCTAAGAGAATTTGGCCAAATTCAGAAAGTGGCCTCTCTTGTGCCCACAGGGCAAATTTTCGCATGATATCAGCTTTAAACTGAAGAAAGCCAGATAACAGTCTCATAGGATACTTGACACCTACTGAGTCTCTCTCATTTTTTTAGCTTTCATATGCATTTAGACATGAAAGGGAAGTGCCCTTTGTGGAAGTGATTATTCTACCCATCAGAACGCAGGGCCAAGGGAGATGTCCCCTTCTCTGCAAAGGATGGAGAGGAAGGTGTTTCTGACCCCCTCTCCCATTGGAAATCGAGCACATTCCCAACCACCCACACCCCAATCTTTTATATATTGTTTTGTTCTAGGAGTCCCTCAGCACTATAGCTTAACTGCAGGTTGATTATTTTTTTGGAATTTCCTGGGGAACCTGACCTTCATGTTATCGGCCAATGGAGAAATGTGTTGTCAAGTTCCAAACAAGCACTGTGTAGATTTTCAAGACACAACCTGTTGGTAAGATGAAAACTCTTCATCCAATAATAATTTCTTTTGGCCAGCAGAGTGGGCAGTGTTGGGTGAAGCTGAGCATGCCTGGTCTTAGAAACTACAGGGTTTGTAGGAGACCCTGGAGGCTGTTTCCCAGATGAGGAAGTAGAAGCCCAGCCAGGGAAACTGGCTGGCAAACTTGTGGCAGGGCTGGCTTCAGATGGAAGCCTTGAGCCCCCAGCCCATGTTCATCTCCCATCTTGTGGCCCATCCTGGGCTGACCTGAAGAAGCAGCCTCACATGAAGATGGAGAATATTGTTGCCTATATTTGATGGACCCCAAGAAGAAATTGCACTGTGATCCTCCATTGAAAAAGAAAAACAGGCAAGAAAGAAAGATCACTGTGATGGTTTTATCAGTTAAACTTCGCTTTGGCTATAACAGAAACCCAAAATTAACAATGGCTCCAACAGTATAGGATTTATTTCCCTCTTACAAGTCTGGAGGAAGGGTGTCTAGGATAGGGACAATGGCTTTATCCCATACATCCTGAGGCCCCTTCCAGCTCATTTGGCCATCTGTTCCCTGTGACTCTTGCTCTCATGGCCCAAGGTAATGCCTAGAATATCAGTCATCCCAGCCAGGCTGGAAGAAAAATAAAAAGAGGAAACCCCTAAATACCAACTGTCCTTTATGGAAACATCCATCATAGGAACTGTCTGCTCCCATTTCATTGGTTAGAACTTGGCCTGAAGGCAACACTTAGCTATATGGGGAGCTGAGAAATAGAGCCTTTATTTTGGGTACCATGTTCCCAGCTGAAAGTTAGAGGGTCTGTCCCGGTCTGCCATAATGATGCAGGGAAATTTGGCACATACTGATTTGTTCTTTCGAGTTACTGTCATCCAGGCCTTTTTCAAAATGCAAATCCTAAGAGGGGTCCCCTCAACTAACATTTGTTTTTTTTTTTTAATTTTTTTTTTAATTTATTTATGATAGTCACACACACACACACACAGAGAGATAGAGAGAGGCAGAGACATAGGCAGAGGGAGAAGCAGGCTCCATGCACCAGGAGCCCGACGTGGGATTCGATCCCGGGTCTCCAGGATCGCGCCCTGGGCCAAAGGCAGGCTGCTAAACCGCTGCGCCACCCAGGGATCCCTCAACTAACATTTGATTGTCCAATGAGAACATCAAATGTCTTTCTTTTGTGCTAAGAAAGATTAAGTCACTGTACAAGTGAACCATTAGAAAAATCCAGGCCACTAGGGTCAGAGAAGATGGCTCTGGATGGAGCAAGGGAACAGAGCTAGAAAAAGTCTTGAAAAGAGTCTGCAAAAAATAGATGCATCTAGTGGTACAGCAGCAGTCTGGTCTGCCCTGTCGGCAAGGGCTGGTTCTGCTGATGTCTGCCCACCACCTTTCTCTACTTCCTGTGGCAACAATGGACTCAATCTCTGTCAGCCTCTCTGGGGGCTTGTGGGATTTAGGCAGCTGTTGCCTTATCTTCCTATGGGCTCTGGTGGCACAGGGTGTGTGATTTACCCAGACCCACATGCCAGCTGCCCTGCCAGTTTTAACTGACCATGGATCTTAGAGCAGGTCACAGTTAGTTGTAAATAAGAGCTACTTTTTGCAAATCAATAATTCTTCAATTTCATCAGACTTCCAGAAAGATGCAGCATTAGAGTGTGGAAGTCTGATTGGGGTTGGCCAACACTGAACTACATACTGAGTCCACTGGGTAGCTTCTGGCAGTTCCTCATACTCTGTAAGCCCCCTCTCTGGCCACGAGGCCTTCATACGTGCTATTTCCTCTGTGTCTGGAATGTTCATCTCTCTCCTCTTGTCCAGATGACCTAGTGAGCCTTCAGAAGAAGAGTTCCCTGATGTGTGGGATTAGGGAAAATGTCTCAGTCACAAGTTTTTAATGGCATTGTGTATCTCTTCTTCTTCTTCTCCTTTTTTTTAAAATTTTATTTATTTATTCATGAGAGACACAGAGAGAGAGAGAGAGGCAGAGACACAGGCAGAGGGAGAAGCAGGCTCCATGCAGGGAGCCTGACGTGGGACTCAATCCCAGGTCTCCAGGATCATGCTCTGGGCTGAAGGCGGCACTAAACCGCTGAGCCACCAGGCTGCCCATATCCCTTCTTTATGTCTTTTTTCACAGTTGTAGCTCTACACTGATTTGTGCAATTATTTATTTAAATTATAATTTCATGAGAACAGGCTTTGTCTGCCATGGTATTCCCTGTACCTAGCACAGTGAGAGGCACATAGTACACACTCAATAAATTTAGCTGAGTTGTGAAATGTGTGTCCCCCTCCCAGCACATCTGTCTCTAACCCTAATATGACTACATAGAATTTCACAATATGTTGACCATGAACCCTCTGCATCAGACTTATTAGGTGAGGTCCTTTTTTTTTTTCTCAGTCTAAAGTATTTTTTTTCTTTTTTTTTAATTAATTTTTATTGGTGTTCAATTTACCAACATACAGAATAACACCCAGTGCTCATCCCGTCAAGTGTCCCCCTCAGTGCCCGTCACCCATTCACCCCCACCCCCCGCCCTCCTCCCCCTCCACCACCCCTAGTTCATTTCCCAGAGTTAGAAGTCTTTATGTTCTGTCAGGTGAGGTCCTTTTAAATACAACTTTCTGAGTTCTATCCCAGCCCTACTGAATCAGGATCTGGGTGGGGCCCAAGAATCTGCATGTGAATGAGCTTCTTGGGTAATTGCTAAGCACCATAACGTTTGAGAAGCCCCAATATAGGGTGTGTGAGAAGTCTGGGGAGACAGCAGGGCATCAGTGTTATTAAGACCCACATACTGGCCACAAGAATATGCCCCTAGGTTAAGGCTGTTGTATTCAAGAACTATCTCAGTATGCTCAAATTTGGAGAAGAAACCTAGAGCCCAGAAAATTTATGGAGACAGCTGTTCATTGAGCTTACATAGTCAAGGTTATGTGGAAATAAAACAATGCGTGTTCACAATAGCACCTTTACACAGAGGGCTTTTAAGAAGTGCACAAAGACTTGATTGTTATATTTCTCCCTCCCTGTGGCCCTCCAGCCCCAGGTGGGTGGTGACTTGACTTTCTGGTTAAGCCTTCTAAATCAGGACCTGAGTCCTCCATGCAACCTGGGTCTGATTTCAAGCCCCCAAACTTAATACAGCATGTATTCACCTACTAAACATCTCCAAACCTTCAAGCTGTTTAAATCCTTGTCTTCTTTAAAAGAAACCCTGGAGTATAATACCATGCCCTGAAGTTGACAATGCAGCTGGTCAGCCACACTCAGTGAGGGCTAAGCATGCCGTTTGACTAATGATGGGAAAGCCCTTCCAGCAAGAGCTCTACTCACTGTTTTTGTTGCTCTTTCTTCTCCATTCCGCTGCTCTTTTTGCTTCACAGATTTCCTCTTCCTCTTTTAAGATTCTCTCCCCACCCCCTACTCGAGGGTAAGCTTATATCTTTTTTAAGGATCATAGATTCTTTACCTTCCACAGATTTTTTTCTTCCATTGTCTTAGGACCCACATCCTCTTTTTAATATTTCCCCAAGATCTTGGATGATCACTGTCTTGTCTCTTAAAAAAACACATCACGATATTTTCTCACCAAATATCCAACTCCTATATTTATATTTTCTAGATTTTTAAATGAATTTTTGGAGCACCTGGGGGCTCAGCGGTTGAGCATCTGCCTTTGGCTCAGGGCATGATCCTGGAGTCCTGGGATCAAGTCCCGCATCAGGCTGCCTATGTGGAGCCTGCTTCTCCCTCTGTCTATGTCTCTGCCTCCCTCTCTCTCTCTCTCTCTCTCTCTCTCTCTCTGTGTGTGTCTCATGAATACGTAAATAAAATTTAAAAAAAATTTTTTTCAAGTGATTTCTGCACCCACTGTGGGGCTTGAACTCCCAACCCTGAGATCAAGAGTTGCACGCACCTGGTACTGACTGAGCCAGCCAGACACCCTCAACTCCTTTATATTAATACCTCTACTAACCAGAAACAAAAACAAAGGAACAAATGAAAACCCAGCACAAACTGATGTATGAATTGAAATTATGAATAAAGATAAAAAGTTCAAACTGTAAAACATAAGGCAAAAATTACTGTCCCCAAAGAGGACCCCAATGCAGTAGCCAGAGGATGGCTAGGCAGAAGGATAGCAACTTCTGTAAAGCAACTATCCTGCTTTACAGGCTCCTTGAGAGCAGGGATGTCCTCCCTCAGTTCTCCACAGTTCCCAGCACAGTGTTCAGCTCACAGATGTTTTGAGAAATAATAAATGATTGGAAGAAGGAAGGGTCTCCAGTATTAAGCAGGCATCCGCTAGTCTTAGTGTAATGTTGGTGTTTAAAGTAAACTTCTGAACCCAGAGAAGTGTACTGCGGCCACACCAGGCCATGTGATGTAGACCACAGGCTATGGTCAAGAGTCAGGAAAACTGTCTGCCTGCTTTCCTCCTGTCTCAGCCCTTGGTGACCCTGGAAGGTTCCTAATACCTTCAGGGATCTTTCCAGCTCATGGTAAATGAAAAAGAAATCCTTTGCTGACACAATATAGGGTATTTCTGCTAAAAGTCCCTTTGTAGCATTAGCCAAATATATTCATTGTGGTGTGATGGAAAGTCCATGGGTTGTGGAGACACAGCTGGCTGGTGCATACTTAATTCTGTGAGGCTCCACTTTCTCATCTTTAAAATGGGACTAATGACATCTATGATTTACTGTCTTTGTGGGAATTTGAGATAATTATTGTTAAGGGCTTAGAACATGTGTGTAAGCACCACAGGAGCTGGGGATTTTTTTGTCTGCTTTGTCACTGCTGGCTCCAGGGCCTGACACAAAATAAAATTTTGACACTTAAGAAAATTTGTTGAATAAAGAATGTATTTGTTTACTTACCAAGTCACTGTGTGGAAATGCATCCTTGCCTTTTGATATACTGAAATAGTAGGGTGCTTAGTGTTTCTATTGGCATCTGGCCGTAGGACTTTGTGACGTATGCTAGTGAGAGTTGTGTGCCTGCTATACAACACATGGAACAGTAGGTAGATACTGTGCCTGAGCAGATCTCAAAGTGTGATCTCCCATCCAGCAGCAGCAGTGTCACCTGGGAACTCGTTAGACATGTAAATACTCAGGCCCCACTGCAAACCTGCTGAGTCAGTAATTCGTGTGAACAGCTCCTTCGCTGATTGTGATGTGTGCTGAAGTCTGAGGACCAGAGCTGCTGGGACATGTACAACTCTCCTGTGCTGTGACTACAGATGACCTCAGTACCTGGTGTCTAGGAACAGGTGATTTGTGCCTAGAAAACATAATCCATTGGAGATTTTAGATTATGACCCTAATCCTCAGAGAAAGAACTTTCAGATTGTGAGTTCATATACTTATTCAGCTAACTGGACCCACTGCATGGTTGGCAGATGTGTGCTATAAGTACTGCCTACACTGCTCTGTTTTGATCATGGTGCCCACCATGGATGCACGTTTGGGTACCACCCCTCCACTTCATATGTTGAAGCCCTGCCCCTACCCCCCCCCACCCCCAGCCATGTGATAGTGTTAGGAGATGGGGCCTCCAGGAGAGATGATTAGGATTAGATGAGCATTGTCTCTCAGCCACCTGGAGACACAGCAAGACTGCATGCCAGGAAAAGGGCCCTCTCCAATTACCCAATCATGCTGGTGCCCTGATCTCAGATTTCCTGCTTCCAGAACTGTGAGCAAATAAATGGCTGTTCTCTAACCCAGCCTATGGTATTTTGTGATAGCAGCCCGAACCGATGAAGACAGTGTCCCTCCCACCTGGCTGTGGCAGAGCAGACCAGGGTGGCATCGACTCTGGGAAGCTCCACCTATAGGCTAGCCCTCAATTCTTGTGTTAGTAAAGATGCAAGCCAAACCACTGTCAGAGCCACCCAAAAATAAAGTGGCTCAGAAAAGGAGCAGTTATTTCTTGCTTCTGTAACAGCCTGCAGATGAACGGTCCAGGCTGGCAAGGTGGTTCGGCTGCGTGAAGTTATCTAGGGAACCTTTGTTCTTCCATTGTGTCATTTTGGCATTCTCTACAGTGTTGTCCTTCTTTGCCTGTTGGAGGCTGAGTCAATACCATGTCTGCATTCCATCTTACTGCAAGGAGAAAAATCCAGGACAAGTGGTTTGACTTTAAGAAGATGATGCCAAATTTATACATCTCACTTCCATTTATACCCGATTACTCGTGTTGTCATCCCCAGCTGTGAGGCAGGCTGCGGCACAGCCATGTGCTCACATACGGCATAGAGGGCTCTATTGCTGAGAAGCAGAAGAAAGGAGGAGTGAGCCCTATTAGGAGGCAGCTAATAACCCCAGCCAGAGCTCTCAACAGCTTCTCAGTTCTGCTTCTCACGGGGCCAGCGGCCCCATGCAGCCCGTCCTTGGATTCCCAGGAAATTTCTGGATCTTCAGATTAAAAGCCCCTTCTTTTGAATTAGCTTGAGTGAGAAACTATTCTTTGGTACCAAATGCTCCACATTGGACCAGTGTACCTAAAATCCCTCAGACCTTAGTGAAGGTTGAAATAAACATTATGTTGCAGGTGGTGGGCTCAGAAGAAGCCCAAAACACAGACATTGAGGAGGGTTGAGCGGTTGTGACCACAAGGATGGCTGTCAAGGTGAGATGAGAGGAAGCTCCTCCCCCGTGTGACAGTTCTGTGCTGTCCTGAACAGCCTTTCTTGCCGCCACTGAGAGCCTTGAGCCCAGGCAAAACCGGGAAATGTACTACGTGGGCTTTGGCAGTGTTCAGTCTCTTTCCGCATCTTTGCCCATGTGACCTGGGCCATCAGAATTCCCACGTCCTGCATCCATTCCCCTCTGAGTTCTGTTCTGCTGTGCACATGCACTCGGGTCTCTTGGGGCTCAGTGCTTTCTCATTACCTGTGAATCTCTAGCAATGAGGAGGTTTTAGGCCCATTTGGCTATTAGCCCTGGTTTATTAGGGATTTTTGTCACTCTTTGCACATAATGCCCAAGTAGGGTCCTGGCATTTATAGAAGTGTCTCTGTATCCTAATTTCTGGGTAACAGTCTGGGGAGAGAAATGCCTTTTTTTCTTCCTTTAGTTTTACTTTTTTATTTATTTTTAGAAAAGATTTTATGTATTTATTTGAGAAAGATAGCAGGAGAGAGAACAAGGAGGAGGAGAGGGAGAAGCAGGTTCCATGCTGATCTGGGAGCCTGACACGGGCTCGATCCCAGGACCCTGGAATCATGACCTGAGCTGTAGGCAGATGCTTAACTGACTGAGCCACCCAGATGCCCCTCTTCCTTTGGTCTAAATCTCTCATTTAAAATGGCTGATGGGTCTACCAACTAAGGGCTTCCATTTCCTAAAGAAGAGGTAGAACTTTTGGGTCTCTTCTCTCTCCACTTGTTTCCATCTTCTCCTGCTTTTAAGGTGACTGTTCCACCCTGCTCTTCGCATGCCTGGGGCAAATAAACACCGTGATTGCACAGATTGCACAGCAGTGTGTCCAGTGCAGGGTTATAATAAACTCAGCGTAACCACAGGAAGCTCGCAATGATGTTTCACACGTGTAAAGTTGAATACTCAGTCAGTGCTAGATTTAAGCAGCTCAACACCTGTCTTTCATCTTATCCACCCCGGGTCCCTTGGCTCTGCCTCTGGTGGTTTGCCATTCCAGCCTTCCACAGGCCACATTTTTCAGGGAAGTAAGGGAACCATGACAGTCCCTGGCCTTCTGTTCACAGTGGGCTCTGGAGAAGGAATGGAGAGTGGAGGGTTGGGAGTGAGCTCAGCAGTGGATGAATGGACATTGTGTGCCAGGCCCTGCTAGATGCTTTTAGTCCTCAAAGAAACTGGAGAGGAATTAATATTGAAGTCTATGAGAAAACTGAGGTGTTGGAAGATTAAGTAATTTGCAAGATCCCTGATAACTAACAAGTGGTGGAGGTAGAATCTGAATAAGATTTGTCGGGGTTTTAAATCCTGTGTTCAGAATTGGCTTCAATGCATTCATGTGAAGAGTCTTCCATGAAGGGTTGTACGTCAGCAACAAGGAAAGGAGTACGGCCCATTTTAATCACATTCTTTATTGGTGGACAGAGTGGAGAAGAATGGGAACCACTCAGAACGGACTCAGTAATTCATCTCAAGGATGTATGTTCTGCTACAATCTTATTATTTGACTCTTGGAGAATCCATTGTCTTGACTGTGACTTAGTTTTATGACCAGATTTAAAAAACAAAAGGAAACACAGTGCTCCCAATCTTTGAAGGACTCAGTGACAATCTAGGTGAATGACTATATAAAAATCCTAGCAGGTAGGAGCACATATATATAAATATAAATGATAGATTTTAAATACGCCATTTGAAAGCATTCTATACAGAGTAATTGAAACTTCATTTTGTTTTTGCACTAGACTTAAGTTTCTTAAAGGTAGGTGCCAGGTCTTTGTCAAAGAATCCTCAAATGTTAGAACTGAAAGGGACTTTAGACCTCATAAAGATAATCACTCCCTCTTTCCCTAACATGGCCAAGCACCATGTGTCGTATACAGCAGGGGCTTATTAGATAGCAGTTGAATAAATGGTGAATGTCTTTCATATGCTTTATAATTTGACCTCCCCTCCACATTCCCGTGAATAAGGATACGAGAACGTTCTGAACCTTGGAACACATCGTGTGCAATCATTAACGGCTCCCAAAGAGTTTTGTTGTTTTTATGAGCTTTTCCCTTCTGGAATGACCTTTACTACAGCTTAGGTTTAGCTCAGAAGATGCATTCAGTGTATCCAAGGAGTTTGTGGAAACCATTCAGCCCTCTGGACTGAATGAGACCCACAGCGACGACAAAAGCAGCATTTGGTAATATCATGAAGCTTCTATCTGCCCCTGGCTCCGGGGCTGGCTTTGTGGGGTGGGGCCTGTGTAGTCACACAGGGTTTAATGGTCTGCTATTGCCCCCTTGAAATTTTTAATAATTTTTACGCAAGTGGCTCTGCATTTTCAATTTGCACTGGACCCTGTAAATTATGTAGCTGTTCTGTTTGGCTCCCTGTGTGCACCAGGGTATTTTCTCTCTTCCCTTAAATTCTGCACCGCTGCTATCAGAGGCAGGATTGTCACATGCCCCATCTTGGTGGGCTCTGAAAGGCCAGTGCCTGGCCTTTGGAATCTACTAGTAAATGCATTATTCAAAATGTTCCACTTTCTTCACGCGTATTAACAAACTAATGGAACGGAATGAACATATGTTAATCATTGACTGGTGCCAGCCACTGACCTATGGGTTTACATATTTAGTTCCTTTAACCATCACCTCAACCCCGTGGTAAGTGCTATTATTCTAATTTTACAGGTGGAAGTCTTGAGGCTCAGGGAGGTTGATAAGTAGCAAGGCTCTTGCACTGAATTCTTGGATTTATTGGACTTAAAATCTCATTCTGATTTCCTTGCCTTTGCTCATCTGAGGCTGGAAAACTGCCTGTGAGATCATAGCATTGCCTCCAAAGATTAATGACCTTTCCCAAGGCTTCCACTCCTTACCTTTGGCACGAGACCTTTCACCGTTGTTTGGTTAACAATTAGGATCATTACTTTCCCATATCAGACTTTGAGCTGCAGAGCAACTTTCCCAGGACCAATCATGAAAGCAGCACTGAAGTGCATCATTGCCTCACTGATGGGGGTGAGGAGGCAGAAAGCAAACATGGAACTTGAGCCCAAGCCAACATTTGATGGCATATGACTTACTCAATAGCACTTTCAGCTGTGTAATAGAAAATGGTAGCCACTTACTCATCTCTTTTCACATATGCTATGTGCCAGGTCCTGTACTAGGCCTTGCAAATGCTATAATGAAAAAGACATAGCTCCTGCTTTCCAGAAGCCCATGGACTGGCAGAAAGGCACACCACACCTTCTTACTAACCACAACATTTTGCTAGCCATGGTTCTGAAGTTGAGGAGTCAGGAGTCAGAGCAAATTTAGGAAATGGATGTAATATTATTTCTGAAGCTCATTGGAATTCTTCCTTGCCTGAACCTTGCCTGAAACTAACTCAAACCTTGTTAGAGTTTTGGGTCCTTGGTTGGGTGGTGTACCTATACCTGTCGTCATCGGCATGATGGATTAGTAGCTGACTCTGGCCAGTTTTGCATAATCCTCTACTTCAGCAAATAGAAGCACAATTTTTCAAGAATGACGTGAGGAGGAGCTGAGTTGCAAAGAAGTGCTGCCCTGGGTCCCTGCCCCCTACCTGGCTGTAGTGCTTTGTGAAATCATTGATTGTCTAACAGCCTCAAGAAGGCAGCAGGGCAAGAAGGCCAGAATTATGCCCAGCAAACGCAGCAATGGAGCACAGTTCTCTGTGAGTGTTTCCATGGTAACAGTGATAACAGCTTATATTTATAGACCCTCTATCTCCAAGGAGCTCAAAGCACTTTACAGACATATTATCTTCTTCTATAAGAGAGAGAGAAAAGGACAGAGGGGCAGAGAGAGGGAGGAAGGGAGAATGAAAGAGAGAGGAGGAGGAGGAGGAGGAAGGAAGGAATAAAGGGAGGGAGAGAGGGAGAGGAGGAGCAGGAGAGGACAGAGGAGGGACAGAAGGACATGATGTGCTATTATACACATTTCACAGATGGCACAGAATGGGGAAGTCAGTAACCCAAGGTGGCATGGTAAGCCAATGACAGATGGTAGGCTGGATGCACTTGGTAGGTCATATAACTCCTGGAACTCCTGCTGCTGGCCTTGGGCAGATGTGAGGGCTAAGCTGCTGACTCCCAGTCATCTAGCTCTGCTCAGTGTCATCTGGGTGATCAGATAACTTCAGGGACGTCAAAGGCAGTTTGGCACAACTATTGTTGACATGAAACACAGGGGCAATTCTTCTATGGAGATTTTAAAATAATATTCAGATAGCCACCAGATCATCCCACATGGTATTTGCAGGAGCGAGAGGTTTCGATATCCCGATAACCTCAGACAAAGTTGCACACACATATAGAGAGTCTGTATGCGCTGAAGGTAATGACAGCTGATGGCTCTTTAAATCTATTTTGCAGCATCCCAAGGACTTTTGGAGGGAATCTTTCTCAATCCTTCCCCCGATACACACACCTGTTCCATTAGACATGAGAGGTGGGGTGGAATTATTTGAAGGCTGTAGCCTATGAAATTGAAAATGAGTTTTGTAAATTCCAGATCTACTATTCTCTTACAAAATACTGTGTATGGGTAAAGCCACAGCCCCTGTAGAGGTGTAAACTCCAAGGTGGGTTTCAGGGGTCTCCAACTCTGTCATCCTCAGCCTTTACTGTCTTCATTCTTCCTTCATCAGTTTGCAAACTGCTTTTTACCCTCTTAGACCTTCTGTCCCCAACCCCTGCCCCCCAACCTCCTCACTCACCATTTGGTCTTTAGAAAATAGGATCTATTTTCTCTTTTAAAAAGATCTGTGATCTGCAGAAGATTCAGCCAAAGCTCAGCAACCCTGAGAGATAAGGTCCATCCCCTGCAGGTCTTTGGGGTCCTTTGTGAACAATCATGCCAGTTTCTGCAGCCTGGGACCTCAGGCTTCTGCAGAGATGAGCTGCTTATTTGCTGCCAGGCCGATCAGGTTTCAGGGGCCTTTGGGTTAAACAGTTGGTAGTTCCTTCCGTAACTCCAGGGGTTGAGCCTCAGGAAAGTTTAAAATGTTTGATTTACAAATAGGCTTCTGATCCCCAAAGCAAAAAGAAGTTTAAAAATGAGGAAGAAAGGCGTGGTTTGCTAAGAACCTCCTGGTTTCCTGTACCCCATAAGTAGGGACTTTGTGTGCACCTGTCAGCGCAGTCTCATCTCTCCCTGCAACTTAGGGGGATCACCTTCTAACTCATCAGGGACAGGCTTCTAGACACTGAATGTCTTTCTATTCCAAGACCCGGAGCTCCCTCTTCCCTGGCTTCTCCAGGAGGGGAGGGATCTTGTTTTGTTTGCTAATCTCCCTGGCCCCTAGCTTTGCCAGTTAGGCACAAGATATATGTAAATGGGTGAACATCCTGTGGCTCTGCCCTCCCTCCCTCCCTCCTCACACCTTTCTCTTGGTTTACTTGTCCCTCCTCCCTATCCCTCCTCCCAAAGGGTCTTGTTCCACCAGATATGACCTCTCCTGCTTGTTCCCATGTAGCATTTTCTCTTTCCCCATGACAGCACTTAGCACACACAACAGTGTTTGCTTATTTATATTCACATGAGTTTCTAGATACCTATCTTTTGTCTAGGTGTCCTTTGTATGTAGAAAACATTATTTGAAGTTTACTTTTTGGATTAAAAAATCAATATTCCACTTAAAAAAAAAGATTTTATTTATTTATTCATGAGAGGCACGGAGAGAGAGAGGCAGAGACACAGGCAGAGGGAGAAGCAGGCTCCATGGAGGGAGCCCAACGTGGGACTGGATCCCGGGTCTCCAGGATCACACTCTGGGCCGAAGTCAGCGCTAAACCGCTGAACCACCCAGGCTGCCCAATATTCCACTTCTTAAAGCTAAAACTAGAAAAACATTTGTTTTAGTTCAGCCTACAGACAATTATTTCTTAGGTAGAGCTTAGCAATCACTTCTAAAGGTTCTATCAATGAAGTGAGTTAAACCTCTTGCTCCTGCAAATACCATGTGGGATGGTCTGGTGGCTATCCAAACATCTTAAAATCTCCATAGAAGAAATATATTAAGCTGCAATTATAAGTTTTATATACAGATACATTATGCATATACATACATACGACACACACACATGTATATTTGAATTAACAAACAAAGCTTTCTGGAGTATTTCAATGCTTACATACATTTAAGTTTATAAATACAAGGTTCCAGGATTTTCCAATACATTCCAATAAATTTAGTAAGAATTCAACTTAAAATCATAAAACTCTGCATTAATTACTCAATTGTGTTTTAAATTGGCATTATAAGGGGCGGGGCTACCTACCACTCTAATTGGCCCAGTTCTCTTAAAAATTACAAATAAACAAAACGGCAAATATACACAATTTAAAGTCCTTAACATTATAAATATAATGGTTTGGTTCTCTCATGTCTTTCTATACCTAATTCTCAATCTTCCTGGTGTTAAGAAACACACATCCTACCTAAAGGAAGATGTTTATCACATAACTTATCAGCAGAGTGTTGGCCAGGACTTGCTAGGGACCCTGATGGGACTTTCTGAATGACTATAAAGTTGTAGGCTTTCACACTACAGAGGTGGCTCTCCCAGGTCCGAGGCTACTTTGTCTAATTCTTTGTTCTCTCAAGGAAGTCTGCAGCTCCTGCTTTTGATCACTTGACTGGATTTTGCCTTTCCTTGGTGCCTTAAAATTTGTAAATATATTTGCAAGTCATTCAAACTTGATTCAAACAATTTTAAGGTTTGTAAAATTAAGTACATTTGATTTTTTAAAAAGATTTTAGTTATTTATTCATGAAAGACACAGAAAGAGTCTGTGGCAGAGACATAGGCAGAGGGAGAAGCAGGCTCCATGCAGGGAGCCCCATGTGGGACTTGATCCTGGGACTCCAGGCAGATGCTCAACTGCTGAGCCACCCCAGTGTCTCACATACATTTGATCTTGATGGGGTTCTCCATCCTTTCATAGTCTCCATATCATACCACCCTTAGGGTTATTTATTTGATATCCTGTTGAATTTCATTTGATTTGTCATGACTCTTGAGGTCATTCTGCCCTCTGCTCCTTGCATCCTCCAGGTTGTGAGCATGTCCCTTAGGATAGGACTGTTTTGTTCAGATCCATAAGGCCAGAAGTCAGCACACTGCTTGGCACAGAACAGACACTCTTGTCACTTGGTCCTCCAGCTGCAGGCTGGCAGGGGCACACCTATAGCTGAACAAGTTGTGTTTCTTGCTGGTCGCACAGAGAGAGAATGTGCACTGTGAGCAACTGCACAGTGCTTGGGCAAGAAGGTGTTGGAAAGGACTTAGGAAGGACTTGGGCTTGCTCTTGTCAGTTGATTTGTCAGTCTTCTTCTTAAAGAAGAAGACTTTGCTCTGAATCAAATGCTTCCAGGAAGCAGAGATAATTCTATGATGGGGAGGCTCACTGGAGTGAGGCTAAAGATGCAATCAGGACAGGAACAGCAGTCATTCCTATTAGTCAGGAGAGGGTATATTGGCTCGTTTGGGGGCTGAGACAATGCTTGTGTTCTTGTCTGTTCAGACATGATCACAGAACCCTCTTGTTTGGGTCTTGCGGCATCATAGTCACAGAGAGGCCTGCTCTGCTCTCATGTGAAATTGCTTCTGTTCAACAGAACACCAAGACCTAGCCATGAGTGCTGGGTCAGCTCATAATGACACCAAGGTACAGCAATGGTACCAGGCTGGTTCCAGTGTGGACTCTGGGAGAGCTCTAGGTGGCCCAGTGTCTGACTTCTACTCTCCTCCTTCACATTTGCTGGGCCTGAGGGTGTAGCTTATCCAGGACATCAATTCCTGGTTCCTCTTTCTCCTCCCCTCACCATCTCTGTCTTTAACCGGTAGCTCTCAGTGGAGCAACACTTTATCCTTGGAGTCTGGAGTGCAGACAGGAAGTGCTCAGTGACGAAAGACCAGCTGCCCACTGCTCACATGGGCTCAGTCCCACCAGTGCTTGCATATCCTCCTCCTGCCCAGACTTTCCATCCTGGCTGTTGGAGTCAGCAAAGTTGGCACAGACCAGGCTCTCAGCCCCCTGCTGTTTACTTGCCAAAAATATTTCTGCAACTAGAATTCAATTTGGAAAATGTTTTACAAATAGAATATCTTGGAAGAATATTTTAATTTCCCTGATCAAAGTATGATGTTCTACACTTCTGGATAATAGCTCCTAATGCTTTGGGGATAGAGCTCCTAACTGATTCATCCCAGTCCTTAACATCATCCCAGTCTCCTAATTTGGATACATTTAAAACTAGTGAGGATCTCAACATAAGAACACTTGGAGTGTATAGAAATGCTTAAGATCCCGACTCAGGGAACTTGTTAATTCCCAAAGGCCTTTGACTAGGGGGAAAAGAAAAGTTCAAGCTGAGTTATTTGTGTTATTTGTTCTTTAAAGAGTCTGTCCCACTATTCAACTCTCACAAGCCATGCAGAATCACTTTGATAAAGGCAATTTTTGAAGAACTACTTAAACATTTAGTATATGTATATATGCACACACATAATACAACATATATAATATATGTAGCATATACATCCTGTTTGGTCATATATATGATACATATCTATCATACCTATATGTATATCTTCTTTCTCATATAAATGATATTGTGATTGTATTAGTGATAATGGTGACCTTCCTTTGCAAATGCTTATTAAACCTACAGAATGAAGAAGGCTTCGATTACTCCTTGGTTTCTAAATTAAATTGCAAGGTATCTTTAATCAACCAACCCAACCAACCCACCAGCCAATCAGCGCCTTTACTTAGAACTGTCAGATGAACAACTAAATTGTTGGTAGTGGAAAATAGGTAAAATGTATTGGTTTATTTATTGTTGGTGGACATTGGCCTCTTTATGGACTTAAGTTTTAACTTTTATGAATATGTCAAGGGCAAAGTACAGAAACCAAGTATGCAATAGGATCCTTCTATAGTGGAACATTCACTGTTCTGAGTTGAGACACCTGAATTCTAGTATCATGTCAGTTGTCAAATGTTGACCTGAGCAAACATGAAAACAAAAATATCTCGATCTCAGTTTTTGCAAAATGAGAGGAATTACACTGATTTAATAGTGTACTTTATTTACAGCTTAAATAATTTAGATTTTGCAGTGTATTCATTCATTTAATTATTTAATACAGAAAGCTTACAAGAAATTGTACCCCTATAATTAGTGCCTGTTGCCACCATGGGAAGGTAATGTTTTGTCTATAGGTTATGTGCTCCAAATTATAGGTTTATGCTATACCTGTGTTGTATCTGAAAATGCCATATCTGTATTATATCTGAAACATATGTTATACTGTCACCTTTTGCCTCCTTTAAAACAAATATTTGTTTAAACATTAAACTTATCCATTATCACATACTTGCTGGCCAGAATCATTATCTATTCATAATCTGATTTTATCTATTGCCTGTAAGTGCTTCTTGGCCTGGCAGCTTGGGCTGGGCTCCTGGTAGAAATAATGTAATGCGTATCTATGCCACTAAGATCATGAAGAAAAAAAAATTGCCCAGCCAGAAATAAGTCATTTCCCCATTTCTCCTCTGAATGGAGGTGCTTTGCTCAAAGACCCTGGATATTCGGGCTCCCTGTTAAGCAAGGAGTCTGCTTCTTCTCCCTCTGCCCTCCCCCCTGCCCATGTGCACTCTCCTTCTCTCTTAAATAAATAAATAAATAAATAATAAATAAATAAATAAATAATAATCTTTTTTAAAAAAAGATCCTAGATATTAACAGTTTCATTATATGTCTACCAGAAGTGTAAACATTATAGCAAGAATTTTTGATAAGGAAATTTTAGGTAGTTTTCTTACTGATATCTTTTACTTTAAAAACCTGCCTAGGAAATGAAGTATTTTAAAAATATCCTATCTGAAAATACTTGCTTATGTTTATTATTGTGTACTATATAATAAATAAAATATAAGTTCACGAGGTTTCCCAAGAGTATAAAAGGGTTTTAGGAAAGAAGACCCTTACCATAAGTTTGATTTCAGTGCCCAAAACTTAATTCTGTGACCTTCAGTAGCAAGATCATAGCCACAACATGTGGCAGCTGGAGACAAAGAAGGACATTAGGAAACATTCAGAGGACATAATGTCTGGCATTAAAACCTCCATTAGCACCAAAACCTGCCTTAGGCACACAGATCTACTGTATTGACTTTGGCAATGTGTCTACCTTGTCATGCCAATAAAGTTAACTGAAGTTGAAAATTGATTTCTAACACAACCCAGTTCTCCCTGTCTCTCCTTTCATTTGGGCTGCCATTTGGTTTAGCTGAATGTGTCAGGACTCTCTTCCCATCCCCAAGTTCTTCCTCCTCTCTGGGTCAGGACCTGGGTAGCCCCTTCTCCTGGGAGAGGCTGGCTACCTAAGGAATCACTCTTCCTGGCTTCATACATCTGTAGGCACTTGATGTCTGTTTAAGGGAAATTAAACTTCTGTTTGCTCTGCAGGGTGTATTCAGTGGTGTTCTGTCTACCAACATATGTGTGCCTAGTTAATCCACTTAGGCAGAAAAAAAATAACATGACTCTTAGCTAAAATAGTCACAGCAACATGGGAAATGTTTTAGCACCTGCTTTGCAGCTCATGGGACTTGCTTCTGACCTTGCACAGCTTGGAGGTCATGGGATAGGTGTGTCCAAAGGAACTCTGGATGGAAGGAGTCTGGAAGGCAAGAATGCCTGCAAGGACTAAAAACCCAAAGGACCAGGGCAGCGGAAGGTATGAGCTACTTAGAAACTATAGGTATCTGATCTGCAGAGTCTTTAAATGTTTTCCAGTAGAAGCTCCTTATGTGGTAAGCAAAGAGGCACAGTCCCCAAAGGGCTAGGTGCCTGCCAGAGGACACCTGGCTATTTAAGTGACAAAGCCAGCCTGGAAATCCAGGGTTCCCGACTCCTACTCTGGTAGTGTTTTCATTATACCACACCGTCTGCTTTATTTATAAGAGCCACTGGCACTTGTGGGAGACAAAGGATTCTAATCAGTTCCTCACTACTGAGTGTGGACATGACATTGGGCAAGTAACCCTGTCTGAGCTTCAGCTTCTCTGTTTCTTTAGACAGGGACAGTGCCAGGCCAAGGTGACCCACACCTACAGCTCCAGCACTCTGGAGACGGGTGCATTCGAGATATTTTTCTTCATGTGTTTCAAGGGATGTTCCGAGTGGTCGATTTTACCCACATGTGGCTGCTTTGTTTTTCTCCACCTGGAGATGGCTGCCTTTCCTGATCAGAGTATGTAAGAGTCAGACTCACACTGACGGCTTATGCATGTGAGTCTCAGTTATTCCAGAAGACAACCAAATTCTGCTAGCATGTGAATTTTGTTCTTCTAGGCTGTCTGCAGAATGGTGGAGAAAGGGATTACGCCCTGCAAATTGAGAAAGTAAAAACACAACACACACCTAGGGCTCTCTTAACACAATTGAGATGAACCACTTGGCCAGGATATAACAAAAGAATAATTATTTGGGTGTTGTCTGCTTTAAGCAAATCTAAAAGTTAAAAAGATGTGAACTTCTAAAACGGAAACAGGGAGCAATAGTTATTCACATTATTAAATGAATTGTTATTGCTTCTTACAGCTTTTTCTTCCATTAACATAATGGAGAATGCAACTCAATTTGTACACATCTATTGCATTAAGTAGCATACGCTAAACATGCAGGTTCATTCAGAACCTCTTATTTACCATATTTACTACAGTCCGAACAATCTCTGTCTTCTCTCATTATTGACTCATCTTAAAGATTTTGAACACATATAACTATTATGAAAGAATAGAAAGTTACATCCATAGTTCTATCACCCAGAGATAACTGCCTTTATCACCTTGCTGTATTCCCCACAGAACTCTCTAAATACTACTACTAATACTAAAAGTACTACATAATAATACTAATTATGCTGTTTTCTGCACATTTTCTCCAACCTGGTTTTTTCTACTAATGTGTTGCGAATAACTTTCCATGTTGCTAAATATTAAACTGCAGCATTATTATAATGACTATAGTTCATACACATTTATTTCACTGATACGCTAAGGGTTAAGTTGCTTCTGATTTTTATCTCTTATAAATGATAATGTGGCTCAATATACAACTTTAAGATGACATCTTTGTGCATATCCTTCATTATTTACTTGTGGTAAATGTCTAAAGTGGAATTGCTTGGTCAGAGGGTATTCTTACTTTAAGGCTCTTGATAGACATCTTCAAACTGCCCTGAAGAAAAGTGGTACCCCTAATCTGTGAGTTATTTTTTCCCTACACTCCAATAGCCCATTACTTTTTAAAATTAATTTATTTATTTGAGAGAGAAAAAGAATATGAGTGCAGTGTGCATGTGTGTTGGGGGGCCAAGGGAGAGGGAAAAAGAGAATCTCAAGCAGACTCCCTGCTGAGCCCAGAGCCCCGCTCAGGGCTCCATCCCCGAGATCAGGACCCACACTGAAATCAAGAGTTGGGTACTTAACTGACCGAGCTACCCAGATGTCCCCATGTCCATCATTTGTTAAGACATTAATTTTAGAGTAGTTTTAGGTTTAGCAGTTTTAGTTTTATAGCAAAATATATCTACAGAGATTTCCGGTATCCTCTCTGCCCTTACCATTCTCATCATGACCCCCCCACCACCAGTGCTGCATTTGTTACAACTGCTGAAACTATAGTCATATATCATAACCACTCGAAGTCCATTGCTTACATTAGGTATTGTACATTCTGTGGGTTTGGACAGATACATAATGACATGTCTCCAACATTTTTTAAAGATTTTATTTATTTATTCATGAGACAGAGAGAGAAAGAGAGAGAGAGGAGGGACAGAGAGAGAGAGGCAGAGACATAGGCAGAGGGAGAAGTGGGCTCCCCGTAGGGAGCCCAAGGTGGGACTCGATCCCTGAACTCCAGGATCATGCCCTGAGCCGAAAGCAGAGCCTAACAGCGTAGCTATCCAGGCATCCCTGTCTCCAACATTATAGTATTGTACAGAGTATTCTGACTGCCCTAAAAATCCTCTGTGCTGTGCCTATTAATCCCTTGTCTCACCTCCTTTACTCCACCAAATCTTGGCAATCATGGATCTCTTTACTGTTTTCAGTTTCCCCTTTTCCAGAATGTCATATAATTGAAATCACACAGTATGAGGCCTTTTCAGATTGGCTTCTTTCTTTTAATAATATGCATTTAAGGTTTTTCTATGTCTTTTCATGGCTTAATAGTTCATTTCTTTTTAGCCTTGAATAGTATCCCATTGTCTGGATGTTCCACAGTTTATTTATTCATTCACCTACTGAAGGGCATCTTGGTTTGCTTCCAAGTTTTGGCAATTATAAATAAAGCTGCTGTAAAATCTGTGTGCAGGTTTTTGTGTGGATATAAGTTTTCAGTTCCTTTGGGTAAATACCAAGGAGCTCTGTTGCCAGATCATGAGGTAAAAGTATGTTTCTTTTTGTAAGAAACTGTCAAACTGTCTTCTACAGTAGCTGTACTACTTTGTATTCCCACCAGCAATGAATGAGAGTTTGTGTTGCTTCACATCCTCACCAGCATTTGGTGTTGTCAATGTTCTGGAATTTGACCATTCTGAGAGGTACGTAGTGGCATCTTACTGTTACTTTAATTTTTATTTCCATGATGACAGATGACATGGAGTATATTTTCAGATACTTATATTTTGTGAGTTGTCTGTTAAGGTCTTGGCCCTTTGTTGTATTTGGGTTGTTTGGGGTTTTTATTGTTGAGTTTTAGAAGTTCTTTGTATATTTTGGATAACAGCTCTTTGTCACATGTATCTTTTGCAAATATTTTCTTTTAGTCTGTGGCTTGTCATCTCATTCCCTTGACGGTGTCTTTTGTAGAGCAGACATTTTTAATTTTAATGCATTTCAGCTTGTCAACTTTTACTTTCATGGATTTTGCTTGTATCTAAAAAGTCATGCCCATAGCCATGGTTACCTAGGTTTTCTCTTATGTGATCTTCTAAGAGATTTATAGTTTGTGTTTTACATTTAGGTCTCCAATCTATTTTCAGTTTTTGTGTATGGGTGTAAGGCCTCTGTCTAGATTCTTTTTTTTTTCTTTATTTGCAAGCGGATGTCCAGTTCTACTACCCTTTGTAAAAAAGACTCTGCTCCATTGTATTGCCTTTACTCCTTTATTAAAGATCAGTTGATTATAATCATATCTATCTTTTTTCTATCTTGTTCAAGTAATTGACCTATTTTCTATTCTTTTATTAATACCATATTATCTTGATTATTGTAGTATAGCAGGTCTAGAAGTCAGGTAGCATCAGTCCTCTGACTTCCCTCTCCTCTTCAATATTGTGTTGGCTAGTATGGTCTTTTTTATATAAACTTTAGAATCAGTGTCAATGTCTACAAAATAATTTGCTGGGATTTTGATTTTGATTACATTGAATCTATAGACAAAGTTGGGAAGAATTGACATTTTGACGATATTGGTTCCAATTGTTTCATTCTTCTTTTATTAAAGTTCTGTGGTTTTCTCCATACACATCTTGTATATATTTTGTTAGATTTATACCTAAGTATTTCATTTTAGATGGTTGTGGTAATATAAATAATATTGTGGGTTTTTTTTCCCCCTGTTTAGAACTCAGGTATTTATTGGATGAAAGAATATTTATTTTTCATTTGAAGTCCCAAGTTCTTTTCTTTTTGGTTCTTAAGAAATTTATTTATTATTATTTTTTTCATCATGATAAGTGTGTTTTTTAATTCCCATAACCTACTTCACCCATCTCCCCTCACTGCTTTCCCCTCTGGTAACCATCAGTTTATTCTCCATAGTTAAGAGTGTTTCTTGGTTTGTCTCTCGTTTTTTCCCCTTTGCTCATTTGCTTTGTTTATTAAATTCCACATATATGTGAAATCATATGGTATTTTTCTTTCTCTGACTGAATTATTTCATTTAGAATTATACTCTAGCTCTCTCCATGTTGTTTTAAATGGCAAGATTACATTCTTTTTAATGGCTGAGTAACAGTACATTCTATCTCTACCACATCTTCTTTGTCCATTCATCTATCTGTGGACACTTGGGCTGCTTCCATAGTTTGGCTATTGTAAGTAATGCTGCTAAAAACATAGAGGTGCATGTTGGAATTGGTGTTTTTTTGGGGGGAGGGGGAATAAATACCCAGTAGGGTGATTCCTGGAATGTAGACTAGTTCTATTTTTAATTTTTTGAGGAAACTCCACTCTGTTTTTCAGAGTGGCTGCATCAGTTTGCATTTCCACCAATAGTGCTCAGGGGTTCCTTTTTCTCTGCATTGTTGCCAACGCTTGTTTCTTGTGTTTTTGGTTTTAGTCATTCTGACAGGCATGAGGTGACGCGTCATTGCGGTTTTGATTTTCATTTCCCTGATGATAAGTGATGTTGAGCATCTTTTCATGTGTTTTTGTTGGTCATCCGTATACTTTCTTTGAAGAAATGTCTTTTCTTGTTTTTTGTCCATTTTTAAAATTGTATTACTTTTGGGGGGGTTATTGAGTTGTATTAGTTCTTTGTGTATTTTGAATACTAACCCTTGATCAGATATGTCATTTGCAAACATCTTCTCCCATTCAGTAGTTTGCCTTTTAGTTTAGTTGGTTGATTGTTTCACTGTGCAGACGATTTTTATTTTGATGAGGTCCCAATAGTTTTTCTTTTGTTTCCCTTGCACAGGAGACATATCTAGAAAAAAGTTACTATGGCCGATGTCAGAGAAATTACTGCCTGTTCTCTCTTTAAGGATTTTTATGGTTTTAGGTCTCACATTAAGGTATTTAAAGCATTTTGAGTTTATTTTTGTGTATGGTGAAAGAAAGTGGTCCAACTTCATTTTGTTGCATGTTGCTGTCCAGTTTTCCCGTTTGTTTCAGGGTCTTTTTCCCATTGTGTATTCATTCCTCCTTTGTCAAAAATTAATTTGTCATATAATAGTGGATTTTCTAATATGTTATATTGATCTATGTGTCTGTTTTTGTGTCAGTATCATATTGTTTTAATTACTACCACTTTATAATACAATTTGAAATCTGGAATTGTAATACCTCTAGTTCTGTTTTTCTTTTTCAAGATTAGTTGACTATTCGAGGTCTTCTGTTGTTCCATACAAACTTTAGTATTGTTTGTTCTTTGGAAAATTCTGTTCGTATTTTTGTGGGGATTGCATTACATCTATAGATTGCTTTTGGTAGTATAGACATTTTAATAATATTTGTTTTTCTAACCCATGAGCACAGAATGTCTTTCCAGTTCTTTGTGTTGTCTTGAATTCCGTTCAACAGTGTTTTATAGTTTTCGGAGTACAGATCTTTCACCTCTTTGGTTAAGTTTATTCTTAGGAACATTTTTTTTGATACATTTGTAAATGGGATCATTTTCTTAATTTCTCTTTCTCCTGCTTCATTATTAGTATATAGGAAAGCAAAAGATTTCTGTACATTGATTTTGTATCCTGCAACCTTACTGAATTCATCTATCAGTTCTAGAATTTTTTTTTGGTGGAGTCGTTAGGGTTTTACATATATGGTATCATGCCATCTGCAAATGGTAAGAGTTTTACTTCTTCCTTACCAATTTGGATTGCTTTATTTATTTATTTATTTAGTCCAATTGCTGTGTCTAGGACTTCTAGTACTATGTTGAATAAAAGTGATGAGAATGGACACCTTTGTCTTATTCTTGACCTTAGGGGAAATGGTATTGTGTTTTAATTTCAAATTTCACCTTTTCCTTTGCTGGCATACAGGAAAGTGATTGACTTTTGTATATTAATCTTGTGTTCTATGACCTTGCTATAATCAGTTATTGGTTTCAGTTTTTGTGGTTGTTGTCATTGATGCATTTGGATTTTCTACCTACCTATATATAGATGACCGTGTCATCAGCAAACAAAGACTGGGTTATTTCTTCCTTCCAAATCTGTATACCTGGCATTTCCTTTCCTTTCCTTTTTTTTTTTTTAATATTTTATTTATTTATTCACTGGGGACACACAGAGAGAAGCAGAGACATAGGCAGAGAGAGAAGAGGCTCCCTCCCGGGAGCCTGATGCAGGACTCAATCCCAGGACCCCAAGATCATGACCTGACCTGACCCTGACCAAAGACAGACACTCAACCACTGAGCCACCCAAGTGCCCTAGGCATTTCCTATTTTTGTCTTCTTACATTGGGTAGTACTTTCAGTATAATATCGAATGCATTATTATTTTTTTTACTAACAGTTTATTGAGATGTAATTAACATAAAATTTACTCATTGTAAGTGAATGGTTCAATTGTTTTTTAGTAAATCCCTACAGTTATACAACCACCACCACAACCCAGTTTTAGAGCATTTCTATCTCCCCACATTTCTCTTGGCATTATCTTTGGAAGTTTGCTTTCCTTATTGAGGTATAATTGAATACAGTGAAGTGGCCACACTTTACTTTTTTTTTTTTATGATAGTCACACACACACAGAGAGAGAGAGAGAGAGGCAGAGACATAGGCAGAGGGAGAAGCAGGCTCCATGCACCAGGAGCCCTACGTGGGACTCGATCCCGGGTCTCCAGTATTGCACCCTGGGCCAAAGGCAGGCGCTAAACCACTGCACCACCCAGGGTTCCCCCACACTTTAAATATACCTACTGTCAATCAACTTTGCATATCAAGACACAGAGCATTTCAGCCATCCCAGAAAGTTTCCTTGTACGCTTTCCCAATCAACTCTCCTCAACCACTGTGCCCCTTGCTGGGCCACCAAAAGCAAACACTGATTTGATTTCCATTACTTTAGGTTCTAGAATTTCATATAAATGAAGTATAATATTTTTGAAACTTATGCAGTTTGTTTCATGTATCTTTAGTTTGTTACCTTTTTTTTGCTGAGTATTTTTCCAATGTATAATGCATCACAGTGTGTTAGTTCATTTTTTGTGTTCATGAATATCTGGCTTGTTTCCAATCTTTGTTCATTTGAGTAAAGCTGCTATGTACGTTTTTATAGAAGGTTTTTGTAGTCAAATATATTTATTTTTCTTGGATAAATTGCTAGGGCATAGAGTAGATGTTCATTTTAAACTACCTATGAAACTGCTAAACTGTTTTCCTAAATGGTTGTAACAATTTACAAACTTATCAGAGTCCTGCTTATTCTAAGTCCTTTCCAGTACTTGTTATTTTAAATCTTCTAGATTTTAGGCATTCTTTTGGGTGTGTGGTGGGATATCATTGTGGTTTTAAATTATTTTTAAAAGTGATATCACATTTGGTGCATGTAGGTGGGGGCAGTTGGCCAAGCATCTGACTCTTGGTTTCAGCTCAGATCATGATCTCAGGGTCTTGAGGTGAAGCTGTATGTCAGGCTCTGAGCTCAGCATGGAGTCTGCTTAAGACTCTCTCTCCCTCACCTCTCCAGTACCCCCCCTACCCTATGCACTCTCTAAAACAAGTAAATCTTTAAAAAATGATATCACATTTTCAATAGCTTGATAACTAGTGAGGTTGACTAATTTTTATGTTTGTTGGCCATTAGATTTACCCAATTCTCTTCATAAATGCAAATTTCCATGAAAGCCTAGCATACATGATATATTAAGAAAAGTCAGAAAACACTACTCTCTTTTAAGATCAATGTCAAATTTGCGAATTATCTTTGGACTTCAAACACATGGCCTAGTCCTGGCTTTTAATGTTGAATTATCTATGCAAATAATGCCCTCTTTCAAATTCATTTCATGTTTAATAAGGAAGGGACACAAGTTTAAGTATCCTTTAAATTTTTTTTCAATTTTTATTTTATTCTCTAACAAATGAGACTAAATAGATGAAGTATTATGGGATGAGTCATATACCTAGTACATGGGACATAATGTTTAGACATTTTATTGAATGATGAAATAAATGAATAAATGAAGGATTCAGAATCTGGGATTCTTCCTGTTACAACTTCTCTTGTTTTTACTTGTGCTTGGTTGTCTTTCTGTTATTTCCTTGACAGGGTTTCAGCAAGAGGTAGTAATATGGCCTTAGGACATAGTGTACCTGGGGTTGAGAGAAGTTGGAGGAAGTTGGAGTCTACACTGCTCATTTATCTTCAATGGCCTCCCCTTCTGCCTGTTACTATGTATATTTTGCCATTAATGTGTATGGATGTGTGTGTGTGTGTGTGTGTGTGTGTAGTGTTGTTGTTGTTGTAAGCTGTCCAAAGCCTTTTTGAAAAGAGTCATAAAACAAACAGAACACAATGCACAAGAAAGAAAATGCCTGGTCCTGGCTCTATAGCACAAAAGTCTGACTAGGGAGAGAGAGCCACTCACAGGACAGCTAAGAGCTCTAATAGGGTCCAGATAGTATTCACAGAAAAGGTCATTAAAGCCAGCTAGAACTTTTGTGGAATGAAGTGTGGAAGTGGGGCCCTAGAAGAATTCAGGACTTAAGTAAAAAGTATTGCAGAAGATTAAGGAAATACAGATTGGCAAAAAGAAAAAAAATCAACAAGAGTAGGTAGGATTCAAATAAATGAAATAGTAAGGGACAAGCACAGGTGAGGGTATTATATGAGCAAATGTCTGCAGTAGAAGCTAAGTGTGCATTTCCATGAGACAGTGAAGCAGAGATGGAGTAGAGGGTACAAATTGTGGGTGGGGCCATATTATAAAGTAAGACAGTTAAATGCCAGGCTATGGAGCTGGAGCTTTTCATGTAGATAGAGACCTCTGGGGATTCTTGAGAGGAGAGCAATAAGATGAAAACTTTTGTGTTGGGATTAGTTTGGTGACTTTTCAGGCTGTCTGGGAAATAGGAGAGACTGAAGTCAAGGAGATTGATTCTGTGATAACCTCTCAGAAATGCTTTCTGTGAAATGGAGAGAATTTCATCACTCTCAAAGATTGAAATCAAGATGTTCAAATATTCTTCACATTAAATGCTTGTACCTCATTAGCACGGTTTTCTTCAAAGTTTTGCCTTCCTTTAAGATAATATGTTATACAAAATTCAAACCTAATAGGACAATCAAGTTGCTGTTTCCTAATTGAGCATATACTTTGTGAATGTCTTGCAAAGCACAGCTAAGGGAAGGTGTGGAACCTTTGTAATTTAGCATTCCTGCAGGGGTTTTACACTTTTACAAAGCACTTGAATGGCCATCATCTCAGGTGACTCCAGAACATAATTTTATAAGTGAGAAAACAGATTATTTTGAGAGGTAAATAATGTTGCCCATGGTTACAGAGTTAGGAGGAGGTGAAGCCAGGTCATTATTGTAAGAGAACAATTAAATTTATAAGAACCGAACAGAGAACATTTCTAGAATTATAATCTAATAGGAAGCACGGCTTAATTTTAAAATATTAAATGCAGAGAATCTCTTATGAATGCAACTTTTATAGGAAGTGAGTTTCCCTGGAACACTCTTTGAAGTCTGATCTTTTTTCCTCTGGCTGTTTTGTTGTTGGTGATATTTTTTTCTGATAATGGCTAGAATATCACCATGAGCAGCACCACCACTTTTTTTTCTGAGCATATTACAAATCCCACTGCTTATAATGATATTAATGGATATTATTTTTTTCTCACTCATCACAAATTTCACCATTAATATAATAATACTAACATTCATTCAGGGCTCATTGTGTGTGAGGCATTGTGATGAAAACATTTCCTGTCTCACCTCATTTATCTCTTTCACAGACCCTGTAAGGGAGACATTATTGTGATTATTATCTCCATTTTAGAAAATGAGAAAACTCAGGCATGGTAAGAGAGGTGAAGAACTTTAGCAAGTGAAATTATTGAAAACTACATCTGAAACTAATGATGTACTATATGTTGGCTAATTGAATTTAGATTTAAAAAGATCTAAGTAAATAAGATCTATACATACATTCATAATATAATGAAAAGAAAGCAATAAATATCACTAAGATGAAAAAAAAGAACCTTAGCAAGTTCACAAAGCAAAGCAATGGGGGAACCAGGAGTCAAGTCCAGCTTTGTCCTACTGGAGAGTCTTAACCATGGAGGAATAAAATGAAGACATTTCTCTGGTTTCATATCCTGGGAAGCTCCTGGACACTCTGGAAAGAGCCAGGAACTGTTCTGTTCTAGAGTGCCTTCCTCTCTGGTGAGTGACAAGCCCTGAGCAGCTCAGCCAGCAACCAATCCCCAGGAGAGAGCTGGTATTTCACTCAGCCTGTTCTGTATGTTTTCTGTCCCCTTCTCTTTGCCAATATAAATCAGTGCCAATGAAAGATCATCAGATTGTGAAAGACATACCAATAAAGCTGCTATAGGAAAATGCCCTTAATAATAATACTCTGTGCTTGGTGCATAGTATCTGAAAATCTTTGCTGTGCAGCTTGTAGGTACCTGAGTCACACATTTGTCTCAATGCATCGGTGGAAGAAGGTGAAACAGAGATAGGATTCTCAGTCTCCCCAAGGCCATAAATCGAGGCTGACCACAAAGTCGTCATTGTCAGCCTTATGTTTGTAATAAGTGAAGACATGTACTAGTCTCCCCGTGGGCTAGTCCCTGGGGAGAGTCTGGAAAGAAAACCTCTACCAAACTGCCAAGCTGGAAACAGAAAAAGGCAGTGGGGAAAGTAGTTAAATGCACAGATTCTAGAATTGGAGTTACTGGTTGAAGCTTAAATAATCAAATAACTCTATGCCTCAAATTCCTCATTTGCAAGATGGGCCTAATACCTTGTTGTGAAGATTATTGTGAGGATGGTGAGATTCTGCTGGAAAGATGCAGAGCAAAGTGGCCCACGCCTTCCTAGTCAATGGTAAATATACATGTAAAACTTGGGTGGAAACCAACCTCCTTTATCATAAGCTGTTGACTTCCAAAAAGAGATGCACCTGTTGTCATGGGGGAAACACTACCGAGTACCTATGCTGTGGTTTGGGCTTGGATTAGATTGAATTGTATATTATTGTGTACAGGTTACAAGTGGAAATGTGAAAATGAAAGTAATTTGCTCAAGGTCAGAGGGGAAAAACCATAATTTTAACTGAAGTCTGTCTGACTTTCTAGAGTTTCCACCATATGATATTTTTAGGTCTCAGGCACACGTTTTTCAGACATGAGGTATAAAGAGTTAAGATATTTCTGTGAATATTTTTTAAAGATTTTATTTATTTATTCATAAGAGAAGAGAGAGAGAGAGAGAAAGACGCAGAGACACAGGCAGAGGAAGAAGCAGGCTCCATGCGGAGAGCCCGGCATGGGACTCCATCCTGGGTCTCCAGAATCACACTCTGGACTAAAGGCAACGC
Organism: Nyctereutes procyonoides; assembly: GCF_905146905.1. NCBI lineage: Eukaryota > Metazoa > Chordata > Mammalia > Carnivora > Canidae > Nyctereutes > Nyctereutes procyonoides. Next base: position 2,318,217 of record NW_026575044.1, read on the forward strand.
TAAACCGCTGAGCCGCCTGGGCTGCCCTATTTCTGTGAATTAACACCTTATCACAACTGAGTTCTGCTGCCACCCTCCCTGCTTGCTAGTGTCAGGATTCTAAGTCCACAAAAGTGGAAAATTCAAATATCTACAGGTGCTAGGTAGGGGTCTTTGGCTGGATGTCAGAAAACTAACAGGGTATGTTGGATATTGAATAGCAGAAAATCTTGAGCCCAGGTGACAGGCAGACAACAGGGAGTGGTGAGGACTGGGATGAAGTGGCAAATGAATGCCCAAACTGTAGTTACAACTGCTACTCCACTCCAGCCCATTTCAGCCATATTGGAAGTGGCCAGATCTTGCAATTTTTCCAGAGGAGATAAACATTTAGATTTGTGTATGAAATTATATTAATTTTTAAATTAAACTTTTTATTTTGAAATAATTTTAGATTCACATGCAGTTGTAAGAAGTACTACAGAGAATTCCCTTGGATCCTTACCCAGTTTCCTCCAATGGTAACATCTTTCAATATTATATAACAAGGATTGGCATTGATATAATCAAGGTACAGAATATTTCCATCCTCTTAAGGATTGCTCATGTTTCCTCTTCAATAGCCACATGCACTTCCCTTCCACCCCCACCCACCTCCTTAACCCTTGACAACCAGTAATCTGTTCTCCATTTCTATAATTTGAACTTTTCTAGAATGTTATATAAATAGAAACATATAGTATTTGGGGATTCACTTTTTTTTCCCATTCAGCATGATTATCTGGAGACTTATCCAGATTGTTTTATGTATCCATAGTTTGTTCTGTTTTATTGCTGAGAGGTGGTCACTGTACCATGGTTTATCAATTCATCCATTGAAGGACATCTGGGTTGTTTCTAGTTTGAGACATTTATGAATAAAACTACTTTAAACATTCGTGTACAGGTTTTTGTGTGAACATAAATTTTCATTTCTCTGGGATAAATGCCCAAGAATCCAATTGCTGGGTCATATGGCAATTGCATGTTTAGTTTTTTAAGGAACTGCCAAACTGTTTTCTAGAATGGCTTTAGCATTTCACATTTTCACTAGCAATGTATGAGTGACCCAGTTTCCACATCCTCACCAACATATAGTGTTGTCACTATTTTTTACTTTAATCATTCTAATAGGTTTGTAGTGATATCTCCTTGTGGTTTTAAATTTCATTTCCCTATTGACTGATGATGTTGAACATCTTTGCATGTATTTGTCAAGTGTATATCCTCCTTGGTGAAAAATCTGTTCATGTCTTTTGCCCATTTTCAAGTTTGATTTTTTTCCCGAGTTTTGAGAGTTCTTTATTTATTCTCGATACTAGTTCTTGGTCAGATGTGTGATTTGAAAATATTTCCTCCCACTCTGTAGCTCCTCTTTTCATCCTCCTACCAGGGTCTATAGCAAAGAAATTTTTTTAAAATTTTAGTCAATTTATCAAGTTTTCCTTTAGTGGATCATGCTTTTGTTATTAAATCTTAGAACTCTTTGCCAGGTCTTAGATCCTAAAGCTTTTCTATTTTTAATAGATTTATGTTTTACATTTAAGTCTGTGATCCAATTTGAGCTAATTTTTTCCCAGTTACTCCATGAGAAGGAAAGGACAACTCCAAAGTGGGGCTGTGAACTTAGATAATGGAGCTGTGAGCCATAGAGGCCTTGACACCTAATGAAATTTGCCTGGCTGGATTTCAAAATTTGTTGGGACTAGTAACTCCTCTCTTCCTTCCATTTTTCTTTTTGTGTGGGAATGCCAATAATTTGCTGTCTTATGCCTGTCCTATCATTGTCTTTGGAAGCAGATAACTTATTTTCTAGTTTTACAGGTCCATAGATGGAAAGCCATTTTACCCCAGGATGGATCATAATAAAAGTCTTCCCATATGTGTTTAAATGACTTAGATGGTAATATTTGGAAATTTGAGCTGATGAAAATTTGAACTTTGAGTGTATGCTATACGGGATTGAGACTTTTGAGAGCCTCAGGATGGGTGGGGTGAGTACGTTTTGCACATGGGAGGAGCATAATAAATCTTTGGGAGCCAAAGAGGGCAGACTCAGTAGGCATAACAATGGCCCCTAAAAAAAGTTCACATCCTAATCTCCAGATCTTGTGAATATATTACCTTACATGGTAAAAGAGACTTACAGAGTGATTAAAGATCTCGAGATGGGGATATTACCCTGGGTTCTCTTGGTGGGCCCAATACAACCACAAGGATCCTTGTAAGTGAGAAAGAGAGGCAGGAGAGTCAGTGCCAGAATGTCGTAATATGAGAAGAACCAGCACAGACATTGCTGAATCTGAGGGGCCACAAGCCAAGGACTGAGGGAAGACTCAAGAAGCTGGAAAAGGTAGGGACACAGATTTCCCACTGTGAAGCCTCTATGAAGTAACACAGTTGTGACACTCCTTGATTTTGGCCTAATGAGGCCCGTTCTGGACTTCCAGCATCCAGAACTATAAGACAGTAAATTTGTTTTGTTTTAAGGTGCTAAAGTTTGTGATGATTTGCCACAGTGGCAGTAAGAAACTACTGCAAGACCATATACAGAGGCTTTAATTTTGAGTACTCTAGTTTTCGATTCTAAAATGTTCATCTGGTTCTTTTTTTATATCTTCTGTTTATTTGCTGAGGCTTTCTATTTTTTAATTGCTTCAAACATGTTTACAGTTGCTTGTTAAAGCATTTTTTATCATGGGCAGCTTTAAGATCTTTGTCAAGTAAATCTTACATCTCTATCACTTCTGTGTTGGACTCTGTTGAAGGTCTTATTTCATTCCTTTGATACCGTCCTGGTTTGGGAGATGATGAGTGAGCTTTGATTGGAACAGAGCATTTTTGTGTTATGTCATGAGGCTCTGAATTTTATTTAAACCTACTCTTTTACCTGATCTCTGCTGACACCATCCTGGCAAGGGAAGTGGGGCTGTCACCTTATTACTTTCAGGCAAAAATAGAAGGCCAGGTTTGGCCAGGTTCACCACATGGTTTCTATTGACAAGTGGTGGGGAGAAGGGAAATTCCTTGTTGATCCTGGAGTGGGGGATAATACTCAAGTGGTGGAAAGATAGGAGGCACCCCTTTAAGGAATAGTAGGTATGCCTCATTACTACTTGATAGCCACACCCTCCCCCATAAGGGAGGAGATAGGGCTGCCTACCAGTCATAGTGGATGAAAATTCTGGCTCTCTAGTTGTCCATCTCAGTGGGGTGGTTGGGACACCTTGTTCTAGCCTCACAACAGTGGAAATCAAAGCTTCCTACTAGCAGATGGGTGTGAGGCCACAGATCTTTTTCTGGGTGTTTGGCTGTAGTAGATCCATTATTGTCTAAACATTTTCTGTTTTGTTGGGCTGTCCTTTTTCTGTTACACTGTCATTTGGGCTTCACAAAGCAGACTTTTCTTGGGGCTTTTGTTATCTGTACCTGTTACCAGCATCAGCATTTCTAGATTGCAGGCTTCTTTAGTTCTAGCCTGGGATACATAAGCCAAAAAGAAAATTCATGGAACTCACTATTGTGTTGTTTCTCAGGTCCTGAGACTCCTATCTAATCTGGATTCTCCTCTTTGCTTTTTAGAGCCTTCTGTTTGTTTTAAATACAATGTCCAAGGTTTTAGTTGTACTTAGTGGGAGGAATAGAACAAAGTAAGTCTATTCCAGCTTTCTGGAAGTGAAAATCTCTCCTAGTTTTTAAATGTTGATAACTAGTTAAAAATAAAAGTAACACTTTTGGGGAAGAGATGTCAAAGAAAAACAATCTATTTGGCCCAGAGTTGTCCATTTGTGATTTTTAGAAGGAAACTGAAGGAATAGAAATATTTACTTGTGTGTGTGTGTGTGTGTGTGTGTGTGTGCCTGTGGTGGTGAGGTGTGGTGGGCAAAGAGAAGGATGAGAAAAAGGTAGCTTTGGAGCTTGAGGTTCATGGAGGCAGAGAAGGCTGAGAGGTCAAGTGGCTCTAAAAAACAGACCACAGCAGATCTCTGGAGGAGAACTCCTGGCTTATGAGAAGACCTCTCAGTACTTGAAAGTCCCAGTCTTTAAATTTGCTACAGGTACTGCTTTGGAATTTTTCCTTTCATTACTGACTTAAAATAAGAATGTTTTTCTGATTAAAAAATTAATACAGTTTCATGTTGGAAAAAACAGGAAAACTCAGACAAGGAGAAAGAAGGAAGTAATTTCCCTGCCAAACCCTTAATTCAGAAACCACTTTTAATATTTTGGTATGTTTCCATCTAGTCTTTTAATCTGTCTATCCATCCATCTATATTCCTTTTGTATACTTTTAGCCACTCCTTTTGTCTTTCCTTGTCACTGAATAATTTGGAAGCCATGCTTTTGAGAACCAAATTTTATTCAGTTATTTAAAATTTAGCAACATTTCTCTCATTGCCTAATGTTTTATTGTTTATAATTTTGTACTATTAGAAATAATGCTGTGATAATGCTTGGCTACACATCTTATTAATTCTTAGAAGTGGCAATACTTGAGCAGAGGGTATTTAAGAGTTTTGATTTGTATCATTGACTTGTTCTACCAAAAGACTACTAATTTATATTTCCATGTCCAAGATTAGAAAATTCTTGCCTCACTACAGTCTTCCAGGCACTGAGTAATATCATTTCAAAAATATTTGCAAATTTGAAGGCAAAAAGTCTCTTATTGTCATTTAATTTGCATTTATTTTATTCCTAATAGTGTTAAACAGCTCTTTTTTGCCTTTAAAATTTTTTTTCTGATAATTGATTTTTGTTATTTGCCATTTTTTTCTACTGTAATTTTCTTCTAAATAGTTTGTTGCATGTGTTACACGGATATTTTTCTAGTGCATCATTGTCTTTTAATTTGTATTTGATGATAATTGACATAAAGCAGTTTACAATTTCAAGTCTGTTATTCTTTTATTTTGATTCCTACCAAGGCTTTTTGTGCTTAAGAAAGTTCTTCTCTTTTGGTTCTACTTATCTACTGCTGCATAACAAATGACTCCAACACTTAGTAGCTTAAAACAACAACCATCTTCCATTTTATAGTTTTTGTAGGTTACCTGGAATTAGGCAGGATCAGCTGATGATTTTTCTGCTCCACCTGATATTGACAGAAGTCATTTGGTGTTCACCTGCTGGCTGATTAAGAGAATCCAAGATGGCATCACCCACATTTCTAGAGCCTTGTGGAATGGCTTGAAGGCTGGACTGAGCAGGGACTGTCCCTTGAATGCTTCCATGTGGCCTGCTAAACATGTAGCTGTGGAGTACATGGCAGCCCAGGACTCTGAAAGTGAGTGTTCCAGCAAAGAAAGCAAAAGCAATGAGGCCTTTTTTTTTTGCCTTTTTTTTTTTTTTTTTGACAACCTTGGTTGTCAGCTGCTCTAGCAGTCAAAGTAGTTTCAAGCCTGCTCAGATTCAAGTGGACTTCATGGGAGAGGTATTGTATTGTCTGTGGCCATATTTTAATATTGCCACTGTACCCCAAGATAAGCTAAAAGCACACTTACCTTTTCTTCTAGCTTGTTCATGCTACTGCTGCTGCTTCTCCTTTTTCTTTCTATAAACATAAAATCCTTAATCCACATAGAAAATGTTTTTATGTAAAATTTACAATTAGGTTCAAATTTGAATATTTCTTGTGGTGCCTGGGTAGCTAGGTCAGTTGGGCATCATCTGACTCTTGGTTTCAGCTCTGGTCATGGTCTTGGGGCTATGGAGTCAAACCCTGTGTCAGCTCCACTCAGCAGGGAGCCTGCTTGGAGATTCTCTCCCTCTGCTCCTCCCCTCAGTCCTACTCTCTCTCTCTAAAATAAATAAATCTTTAAAAAATTGTTTTTGAATATTTCTCTCTAATAGAAAATGATTTCGCTATAACCTTTTCTGGAATAACCATCTCTTCACTAATGGCTAACTTTTATAGACACTAAGGCCTATGTGAATGTTTTGTTAATGGAGGAAAAATACCCCTGACTCTCCTAGCACTAGCACTCTTCTCCCTAAGATAAGAGTAGAACCCCCTTGTGAAGTCCAGCTTTTCAGTGTGAAGAGCACCAACCACACCACTGATGCTGGGCTGGCCAGCAAGCATCTTTGTGAATTTTGTGAAGGGTCTTTCTTAGCTGGAAGAGCTCTGTGACTCTGGGTTGTTGACCTAACTCAGAGGGGCTCCTACTTTTCAACCTACTTTTCATGATGGGAAGCTCTTCCACTGCAGCAGAGCTGTGTGCCTTGGGCTGCTGCCCTGGGTGTGTCTGAGGTGGTTTTGTTGTTGTAATTCCAAGTGTAACAGTTCCTGGGGAACATTGCTTCTGAGATGAAGTAACTTGACTACTTCTAGGGGGAAACACATTAGCTCACTTCTATTAATGAACCTAGCTCAGCTAAATAAGAGGGGAAACTCCAGTACTATGGAGTTGTTTCTCCACCACATCCCACTCCATCTCTGGATCTTGTCCAATGCTGGCTCCACCCAACATGCCTCCACCGTGAAGAGGGACTTCTGACCTGGCCCTCAGCTTCCTCACCATTATCTCTACTTCCCCCTCTATCATATAGAAATCCAGGGCTAAATCTTGTGTTATAGCTCTCACAACGTTGTATTCTTTAGCTGGGCTCTCCATTTTATTAATAACCACCCACATTATTGTTGTTGTTGTGTTGCTGTCATTAAATATCTGATATTCTGCTAGTTTTACTACCTTATCTTGTTTAATTTCACCCAACCAGTTTGGTGAGGTAGCTACTATTATTCCGAATCTGCAGTTAAGTGACTGGTGGCTTAGATATAGTGATGAATTCAAGCCATGTAGTTAGTAAGTAGTGGAGCAAGAATTTTGACCTTGGTAGTCTGCTTAGTTTTTAGACACTGTATGATACATCCTCTTTTCTCTCATCTTAATCTCAATTCCTAACTGTGGGTTGGTATTTCCACTTCTCTTCCTGAAAAAAAAGCCACACACAGCTGATACCATGGGCCACAGGAGAAGGACACTTGCCTGAGGACATATAATCCTGTCTGGCAGGAACGTTTGAAACTCAGTCCTCCTGAAATTTTACTTGCCTTGTCACTCTGCTTCTAACCAACTCATTCTCTTACACAAGGCACAGCATAGGTGACTATCCTTTAGTTAACTGGCTGCCCCACTTTCTCAGGGAAGTTTTCGGTGTGACTTAATTTTGCAGCTCCATGGCTCATTTCTTTTTCAAACTCTTCCAGAGGAAATTTGCTTCTGTGGCCTAAGCCCAAAATATACCAAGCGCTCTGCGGAGAGGAACAGCGTCAGAGAAGGAAGAGATTTCATAAATGGATAGTACAGGTTGTTCATTGCTGAGGAATCTGAGCGTTGGTTGGCATTTGTCATGGGTGGAAGGTCCAGCAGCTGGAGGAAGGCCTGCTGTGGGGACAGGCAAGACTCAATGGGGAGGACTTCCAAGAGAGGGAGGAGGTAGAGAACCCAGAGAAGGCTCCCAGACGCTGTGCCCTTTGCTCCCTTTTAGCCTTTCTGAGAATACCAAGATGGAAACCTGAGCTGTCAGCACCAGGATCCTGCCAGATTCAAGGGAGTATGAACAGGAGAGGGACCGGCCAACCTGAAGTGAAGTGAATGAATAATGAATGATCCATGAAGCAGAAATTTGACCATCACATTTTATGCTTAATACAAATCTTAGGAATGAAAACTTAGGCATGTCTTTAGGATAAAATAGTTGCTTAACCTATCTCTTTGAAAAAGTACTATTTTTTAAAATAAGGATTAAAAGACTTCAAGCTTTTTCCAAAAGAACCTTTATAAAGCCCCCAGCAGGGTCTCCAGTAAAGTTGTGAATTGTATTTCTTGCTTATAAAAAGAGTATTGTATTCTCCAGTGAGAGACATTGGTTAGTTTTGTAACAGACTGAAATTGGGGCCACATATCCTCATGCCAGTCTTGACATTTATCTGGAATCAGGAAGTGTGTGCTGTCAAGTCAGGTGACTCAGCGCTACAAGAAGATTTTGTTTTCTTTGCACTGGTGAGCCTACTTTAATAGTTTGCATACTAGAAGATTTTGGCGGAACTTTGCTATTGTTTCAGCCCTCATGGATAATGATGGTTCTGAGTTAATGCTTTTGAAAGGCCTTTTCTTTTTAATCAGATTGTAGCTCTGAGTAAGCAATATCTTTATCTTAAAATAGTTTGATTTCCCCAAGAATAAAGCTGATAATAATTTTACTCATTCTCTCCTTAGAAGATCAATGGGACAATTTTTCTGTTGCAGACACTGTTGGTTGCCTATCAGGGAGCTATTTCCCTCTTTCTACCTTGCTATCAAAATCCTAATTTGATTGCCCTTCTCATAGGGGTTATGTCCTTTAGGGGAACTTGGACTCACCAGCCTCAGAGGGTGAATCTTCATTGGTCTAGGCCAATAATGGTGGCCTTGCCTTACCTAGGGATTGTTGAAGCCTGGGTGGATTGTGCTAATTCTGGTCAATGAGACATGGGGGACATCTGATGGAGGGGCATAAGATGGGGATATTCTCTTTTTCTCTTTCTGAAGACTGTTTACAGCACATGAGGCCTGACCTACAGCAGGTGTTGGGACTGTGGGAGAAAGCTGAAGAATAGCTAAACTAGATCCATGTTATTTCTATGTCAGTGAATTAACCTACTCTGAAACTGTCCTGCCTCCAAACTTTATATGATACAAAGTAATAAACATCCTTATTGTTTAGGCCCCTGGTAGCTAGATCTTCTATCCATTGCTGTCCAGAGCATCTTACATAGACTTTGTTTGGAAAGGGGAGGTTGATGTTGGTTGGAGAAGTCAAAACAAAAAGCTCCTTCTTCTCTAACATATGTTGGGAAAGGAAGCAGCCATGTTTGATTGGTAGTTCTGGCAGGCCTGTCTCTTAGGGAGTCTTCTCTGCTAATACTCTTCAAAGACTTAGTACTAGTAGGAAAACTAGTGGTTTTCCTGAGGTTAACTTGCTTCAAAAAGAGTATACATTAGTATACATTCAAGGAGTAGCAAAGAAGGGTTTTCTCACATCTAACAGGAGGCACAAATCTTTGTTGATGCCTTTCTTCTACACACCAAGAAGAGATTCCAGCAAAGTGTTAACTGTTTGTGGCTATTTTTGCACAAACATAATTTCAAAGTGTGACTCTCATCTTGCCAAGTCAAAACTGAGGTGAGGATCTAGCCAAGGATGGAGAATATGTGGTAGTAGGGATAGAGTAGGGCAGGAGCTCTGTATGTAGGCACAGGGCATGCTAATAAACATATACTGAACACTATGAAGCAATAGGAGCTTCCTATATTAGAGCTTCAAATGTGAATAAATTCACCATTTAATTGACATTGAGAACATGGTACATGTCAGGTGCCATGTGAGGTGCTTGAGAAAGAGGGAAACATGGTCCTTGCCCATGAGGAGCATACAGCCTAATATATAGGCCTGCCTTTAGGTAGATATCTTGAGTCCCTTCTTGCCTGTCAGCCCCAATCTTACTCTGATGGTTTGATATACTCCCACTTCTAAATTATGGCATCACTGCATGCCAGGTGCTCCTACACATATCCCGTATGATTTCCTTGTTATCAGGATTAAGAAATATAGGAGTTTAAGTCTGTGAAGAGTTATCAAGCACCTAATGTGAACCAGATGGTGTGAGGCATACAAAGGTAAATGAGATATCCTATACTTGCAGGAAAGAGCAGCTCAGTTGGGGCTAGATGATTTGCACACTGAGAGTCAGAGCAAGCAACTAGGTGACAAGCAGCATTTGAATAGTGCAGACAATACGTGCTAGGGGAGCTCAATTCATCACATGTTTGTTGAACACTTCATTGTTCAACAATGAAGTTGAACTGAATCAGGCCCCTGGGACACAGGAATGAGGTTAATTCCCATTCTTCCAGAAGCTAACTTGAAAAAAACGATACAGCAATATTAGTCATATCAACATCTATGGAGCACCAATTATAGTTAAACATCTCTGTGTGCTCTTCATATAATAGCTCACTTATTAGTTACCTCTATGAGTTAGACCCTCATTTCCTCATTTTACAGATGAGGAGACTGAGCTATCCAAAGGCTGACTTTTCCAAGATAATAGGGTTAGTATGAGATGTAAGAGATTAATGAAGAATCTAACTATTTACCAATCTTAACTGTAATAAATCTACATATGGAAAAACTAGACTCTTGAGGCAGAGGAGGTAAGTACAGTAACAAATGAAATGCTAGCCAACTGTGAGGCAAACAAGTAGGTTAAGTTGCCTGCACATCCTGCCAGCACTGCTGGGAACCACAGAGGCCCAGTGATGTTGCAGCAGACAGTCGTGCCTGACACTATTGAATACAGAGCACTCAGGGGAAAAAAATAAAAACAAAACTGTGGTGAGCAGCCAGCTTTCTTCTGTCCACGTGTACTGAGCTGAGCTGAGCTGACCTGAGGTCTATTGAGGACATTTGGGTCCAGAACACCTGGAATTCGATCCCATGGAAAATTAAATTGGAAGCAGAGGTAAATCTCCCTTTTTATGTAATCTAATTAAGGCCATAACAATAGCCAATGAACACCAAGAGGGTTGCCTAGCTTCTTATTTTGGGCTAAGCCTCCCAGGGACCTGCAGGTAGACCAAGGAATGTGGAGAAGGCAGTTTCTGGTCTACATCATCCTCTCTTAAGGCGCTCAGAACCCTTCTGCTAGATGCTAATCATCTTTTAAAAATGACACCACCCTGTATTGGTCTTGGAGTTTCCGTGATATTGTGATTTAAAATAAGAAATATATATTTGGGGATCCCTGGGTGGCGCAGTGGTTTGGCGCCTGCCTTTGGCCCGGGGCGTGATCCTGGAGACCCGGGATCGAGTCCCACGTCGGGCTCCCGGTGCATGGAGCCTGCTTCTCCCTCTGCCTGTGTCTCTGCCTCTCTCTCTCTCTCACTGTGTGCCTATCATAAATAAATAAAATTAAAAAAATTTTAAAAAAAGAAATATATATTTGGTCTTTGTTCCTTTTTCTGGCACAGAGCTCCTAAAACCTTTGGAATTTCCTACGTGTAGGAGAAATTAAGGTGGAAAGACCCTTCTGTTGGTCATGACAACCCCTTTTAACCACATCTGAGTTTGTTAATGAGGTGAGTTTTAGTAAGCCCCTAGATAGCCACACAGTGGGAGCTGGTTGTCTGGAGAACCAACCATGTGATTAGAGAGATGGAACTTTCAGCACCCCCTCCACCTGTGCAGAGAGGAAAGTGGCTAGAGGTTGAATCAATCACTACGGCCAATGATTTAATCAGTCTTGTCTATGTAATGAAGCCTCCAGAAAACTCCCTAAGTATAGGATTCAGAGAGCTTCCAGGCCAGTGAAGAAGGATGAATCCATATGCCAGGAGGGTGGCATAGCCCAGACTCCAAGAGGACAGAAGCTCCTGTGCTAGGGACCCTTCTGGACCTTGCTCTATGTACTCTTCATACGGCTGTTCATTTGTATCTTTCAATATCCTTTGTAATAAGTCATAGTAAACTGTATTTTGTTGTTATTATTGTTTTAGCTCTGTCAGCCTTTCTAACAAATGATCAAACCTGGGGTTGAAGATAATGGGAATCTCTTATTTATAGCTGGCCTGTAAGAGTACAGGTGATGACCTGGGACTGGCATCTGAGGTGGGAGCGATCCTGTGGGACTGAGCCCTTTGCCTGTGGGATCTGATGCTATCGCTAGGCAAACGGTGTCAGAGTTGAGTTAAATTGCAGAACACCAGGGTGCTATTGGAGAATTGCTTGGTGGGTGAAAAAATCCCATACATTTGGAGTAAAGAAGTGAGTAGAGCAGAAGGAAACAGTTTTTCCTTTCAGAGGCATATGACCTACATTTGATAGGGGTTACAATCTGCCACATTCTAAGACATCAGCAGCTCTAAAATGAATACCTTCTTTAGACTGTAAGGACATATTTCTGCCCCAGGAGCTGGGCTCTTGAATTCGCCATAACTTCTGACCTGATTCGGTACATTTTTCTTCATTTGTGGTACATTTCATACCTTATTCTGCTGATAGGAACCAATGAACTCCCTCCCCACACCAGCCTAATTTATCTCTACCCTAGAGGTTTTAGAGTCGTTGGATTAGAAGAAAATGCTTCTTAGCCTCCAGGAGGGATCTGAGATGGGAAAACAGGAAGGAGAGCCAGAGAGCAAGGGATAGATTTCTCTTAAAGCATTCATTCATTTATTCATTTGTTCAACAAGTGTTAATGAAAGCCCTCTCTGGAGTTAAGCTCTGTGCAGGCATTACAGGAAGAAACAAAATTAATGTGGCCTGTGTTCTCAGGGGCTTCCAGGCTACTGAGGGAGTTCAAGAAGGCAAAAAAAAAAAAAATTCAATTACGAATCCAAATAAGTGCTTCAAGGATAAAGCATAAGTGCAAAAGAGACAAAGGGTGAGAAGCAAACCTACTGTATTTTTGTGGTCAAGGACGGAGTTCACATTGAAAGCAAGACCTGAGGGTTGCAGAATCAGTCCTGGAAAAACCTTCTAGGCAGGAAAGACTTCTAAGAAGAACCCTGTGTGTTTGAGAAATTAATTAAGGTAAGTCCTGTGGTGGAATATGGGAGGGAAGGAGAGAATCAGGAAGTGAGATTGGAGAAGTGGGCAGGAGCGTGGGAAGGATTTTGGATTTTATTCCAAGTGCAGTGAGAAGTCACAGGAAGGCAACATGTAATGACAACTCCTCCTCTTCGTCTCAGAAACTATGTACCATCACTTCTCGAGTGAAGGGAAGAATGTGTGAGTGGAAAGCAAGAAGGGAGGAGTATTTGGTTTCCTCTGAAACCTCTGAGCTTTTGAAAGAACAGTGTCTGCTACAAATTATGCTGTGTCAAGAGTGGGAGTTATAATTTCAGAAATAGCACTATTAATATAATCAAATGGCCTTCAAAGGAGAATTTGGAGAAAGAATGTTTCAGAAGGAAGGTCTGATTGGAGTAATTGTGAAATCTTCAGATATGATTCATCTTCCACTGAACTGCCTATAGTGGATCAGCCAGCCTGACACAGGGTCAAAATAAATACATATTTATTGAGCATTTACTCTATGCCTGGTGCTATGAAAGATGCTGTGGTGGCTGCAAAAGCATCTTAAGTGGTCCCTGTTCTCAAGGACTAAGAAACAGGATAGTACAGATGGCAGAAAGGGCACACTGGAACAATCAGCCACAGTGCGTATAACCTCCCTACTGGCTTTCATATCACACAGAGTTCAAACTGACCCAGAGAGGAGGACATGGAGGAATAGTTTGTGAATCATTGTGAGACTTGGCCAAGAAACAGGTGAGCAAGAATATGGAGATTCTCCTCGCATGCTGTTATTCCTCCCACGGGCTTATTCCAGACCCCTGGAGTAGAGCAGCCAACCGGGATGCCCTGTCCTTGCCCACTTTATGCTTTTATCACCATTACACTTGTGCAAACATTGGGAACCCTGGCTGCCATGGCCATTTCCCAAACTTCCGGTTTTCTTATAGGGGTGGAGGTCCTTCCCCAATGTCATACTGCCCTTTTTCCAACACCAACCATGGAAGAGGAACAAGGTGGCACAAAGCTCATGTAGATGAAACTTGGGTGCTCAGGCTTACATGTCTCTGGGGTCGTAGGCTGGCACATTAGAGTTCAGAATCTGAGCCTGTCACCTTGAGAAAGACATTCCATCTTATTCTGTTCAAATGAGCAGCTTGGACCTAATGAATTCCAGCCTCACTCTGACAGGTTTATCCCACTTCTTCTGGGAACAAGGGGCCCTAACCCCTCCTGGTGGCGCGCCATTTTGTCCAATAAAACAGAGCCCATCAGAAAGATCCCAACTGTCTTCTTAGAGGCCCTTGAGGCTTTAGCCTTGCCTTTAGTTAAAAAAAAAAAATCCAGTGGTTTGTTCCAGGATACAGTGGGTATCAGTGGGTAATATTGGAATTTAGAAGTAGGATTGATAGATGGGGAGAAGGCCCTGCTTTCCTCACCTATGATTCAGTGCTTCATTCCACAGCATGTGCTGGTAGGGTTGTTATGTGCCAGGGCATTGTCTCTGACACAGGCCTTAAATTCTTAGGGGTTAGCATAGCTATTACACAAGACAGGTTGATTACCTCAAATCCTCTCTTAGCACTCTCAGACTGCTTCATTCTTCCTGGAGTTCAGGTTTTCGGTCAAAGTGTTGAATTGCTGTGTTTCCAACCATTCACATTGTGGCATGTTGCAAACACCAGCTAGAACAGGGTGCTTTTGTTGGTTTACATCAGGGATCTTCTCTAATCTCATAGCAGATCTGTGGCCATCCCAAGCAGTGTGACATGTATCCCTTAGGCTTCCCACTCTGGTCCAGTCTCAGTCAAAGGGCTCAGAACTTACTTCCAGGTTCTTATGTTACCTACAATGCCAACCATTCCAGTGCTCATTCTAGTGAAAATCAGATTGAAGAGTAATATGTGTTAATGGGACACTTGAGATTCTTTCTGGTGGGTTCTATTTTATTTATTTTATTCCACCCACAGCAACTAGGGCCCTTTGCTTCTAAGAGAAGTGGGATAACTAGTTCCTTCCCCTTCTAGTCATGAAGTAGAAAACTCAGGATTTGGTTGTCAACATGGAGTTGAAGTTGTGATGCTAGGTGCACATGTTTGACACGATGAAGGAGAGAACCTCCAAAGCCATGTTCTTGGAGCCTGTGAGTTATTCAGGCAGCCCTATCTGTATCAGTGGAGAATGGGAACCAGGAACAAAGGCCTTTTCTCTTTATGTAGTTTAAACCCACATTCATCTGTTACAGTCTAGCATCATATCTATTTTTAATTGAATTGCTAAATGCTCTTTTCACTTCTTCCTCTAGCGTCCTGCAACTTATCCATCTAAGCTACAGAAGATGAAGTAGCTCCAGATTTACTCAACTCCAAGGTGAAGTATGCTCACTTTCTGCATGTTTTGAGGAATGTTGGTGCTTCAGGAAAGTAACTACCATTTCATCCTTCTCAACACCCCTTCTTATTCTTCAATTCTTGTGGTCTGTGGCATCCGTGGGACTCTGGTTATTTGTAGGTATTTATTGAATTGTGAGACAGCTCCTTGGTCAGGTGGGCCTGAGCTGCAGCTAAGAGTCTTTGTGCAAACAGGTGGACAACATCCAGGGAGGCTGCCATCTTGCCTCAGCCACTCACTCTCTGACCTTGGTAAAGCCCCTTCTCTGTCTGCTCTTACATTTGCTTCTCTGTGCAATGAGTCGTATACCATCCAGGAGAGTGGATGAGCAATAAGATCCAGCTTTCATGCACTGTGCTTCTGCCTGTACTTCCAAGTCACTCTGGGGGACATATGTGTGACATAGGCCCTCAATAGATAGACACATCCATAACCTGCTTGGTGGAAAAGGTCAGGCTTCAGCTGACCTTGGCTTGTTCCTTTTTTCCAAGTTGACAAAACTTTTCAAGTTTGGAAAGCCATCTGTCTGATGGACTTGCCTGATGAAGTGTGGCATAAATTGCATGATTAAAAACAGAATGTAATGAAACTCTCTCATCTGGGAAACAGAAAGCCACTTGACATTTATTTTTCCCCAATTAATCATCTCACTTTTCCCACAGGGCTATCCATGCTGGTGGATGAGGGAAGGTGGAAGTGCTGAGTTACTCACTGTGCTGCTTGCCTCCCATTAGCCACACTCTGCCTGGCAGACAGAACAGACTAGATCAGGGTATTGGTCACCATCCTCTCAAGGAGAGACAGGCCCTACCTCATCCCAGGAAGTGGGAAAATCTATTCATAGTGCATCTTCTCCTTTCGCCTGCAGTTCTGCGCTGCAGTTCTGTCCAATGTGAGGGCACATCTGCTAGAGTAGGAGAACTGACCAGGAAAGTTTGTCTTCTTTAAAAGAGATACAAGGTAGGCATTGTCTTCAGCCTCCCCGTGACCTTGTGCAAGTATACAATGCTTGCAACGATAGCAGCCATCCGGATAGCATGAGACCAAGTGCCTACTACACGCTGGGGATGGTAGAGAGAGAACATGGAAAGAACCTGGGTCCTTTTTTTTTTTTTAATATTTTATTTGTTTATTCATGAGAGTAACAGAGAGAGAGAGAGGCAGAGACACAGGCAGAGGGAGAAGCAGGCTCCACGCAGGGAGCCCGATGTGGGACTCCATCCCGGGACTCCAGGATCACGCCCTGAGCCAAAGGCAGACACTCAACCGCTGAGCCACCCAGGCGTCCCAAGAACCTGGGTCCTTTTTTTTTTTTTAATAAATTTATTTTTCATTGGTGTTCAATTTACCAACATACAGAATAACACCCAGTGCTCATCCCGTCAAGTGCCCCCTCAGTGCCCGTCACCCATTCACCACCACCCCCCGCCCTCCTCCCCTTCCACCACCCCTAGTTCATTTCCCAGAGTTAGGAGTCTTAATGTTCTGTCTCCCTTTCTGATATTTCCCACACATTTCTTCTCCCTTCCCTTATATTCCCTTTCACTATTATTTATATTCCCCAAATGAATGAGAACATACACTGTTTGTCCTTCTCCGATTGACTTACTTCACTCAGCATAATACCCTCCAGTTCCATCCACGTTGAAGCAAATGGTGGGTATTTGTCGTTTCTAATGGCTGAGTAATATTCCATTGTATACATAAACCACATCTTTATCCATTCATCTTTCGATGGACACCGAGGCCCCTTCCACCGTTTGGCTATTGTGGACATTGCTGCTAGAAACATCGGGGTGCAGGTGTCCTGGCATTTCACTGCATCTGAATTTTTGGGGTAAATCCCCAACAGTGCAATTGCTGGGTCATAGGGAAGATCTATTTTTAACTCTTTGAGGAACCTCCACAGAGTTTTCCAGAGTGGCTGCACCATTTCACATTCCCACCAACAGTGTAAGAGGAACCTGGGTCCTTGATGACATTTTTAAGCTGCTCATGTAAGCAACTTTGGAATTTCTCTGCTTTGGAAACACTTACTGCAAGAAAGAATACTTAGTCCCTGGGCACTTCTGGCTGGCCTGTTCATGGCTGAATGAAGCTGCCTCATTGGCACCAACATATCCCTTCCTGTATCAAAGACAGAGCTTTGTCTGTATCACATCAGAGCTTTTACAACTAGCCCCCAAAGCAGGGCCAAGATGAGGAAAAGTAAACCTCCTGTCAGATTACAAGGCAAAGCCTAAAGCTGGCAGCCAAATAGAAATTTACTTGATTTCCTGTATCTTTACCTTTGAAATTCATGTGAAATTTTCACTCTATTCCCTCAAATATCCTTTTCTTTGCATAAAACTCCTATTTTACCTACTCATCAGTTACATTATTTAACTACCCCCACCCTGAACATTTCTGACGTGAAGTAATACCACCCTGACCACTGACGATGTGGTCCACGTCATGCCAATGGATAGAACATCTACTTCCAGAAGGGGGTGTGTGGGCAGAGCTTCGCAGAGCCTCGCTGGTTTATTGTTATTTTTATTGTTGCAAACATGGAGGAGGTCAAAGCATGAGGAAGTGCCTTGAGTGGATGTAGCAACTTTCTCTTCCTTTATTCCTCAGCCTGGAAAACCCAGGCAAGTGGTGGTGACAGAAACCCAGCACAGACCACATTCCTGCCTCAGATAAGGTCTGTGGAGGTGAATTCCCAGACTGCAGAGGTGAGTCCTGAAAGGGTCAAGTCATCGTAGCCGAGAGCCCAAGTGACCTGTCCCACGCTGTTGCTCAACACTGGGGACAGTGCCTAACTCCCAGGGTGTGTGTCATCCACCCTGGCAGGCAGCAGTTGCAACTGCATGTGAGAAGGCAATTTACTGATGCTATTTTGGGTGAATCCTTCTGTATGCCCCACACCCAGAGAGCTTCCTTTGTGGTAATCTCTAAACTCTCTTTTTGTGAAAACCTCTAGAATATCAGCTCAGAGCAGCCAGGGACTTGGCCTGTCCTGTTACTTGCCAGATCCACCTAGAACTGTGTCCGGCACATAGGATGAGCTTCACAAATATTTGCTGAATGACTGACTTTGGAGAGACTTCATGGGGCATACCTTAAGGGCTGTACCATAGTAGGGAGCAAAAAGTGCTCTGAGGGCAGCTGAACCATAGGGAGTTTACACAATGGAGAGGAGCCTGTGGAGACAGGGCCCTGGAAGCCCAGCAGCAGAGCTCAGGAAGTGTTGGGGGAGGAACTGCTGGATGAGGCACCTTGTGTCTGTAAGGGTAGTCTGCTGCAGGAGGTGCTTCTCAGGCCTTAGGAGCAGAGCAAAAACACAGCTCACCTTGACTGTGTGAGAACTTCGAGGGCCTGGGCCTAGGGTCAAGGCTGGGTGACACTCCTGTGGCCCAGGGAGGAACTGAGCTCCATCTCCTTTGCACCTCCCCTATGGCCTGGCCAGGAGGACTGAATCTGATGGCAGGACTTCCCTCCATCTCTGTTCAGTGACCTCTTCCTGTTTAACTACCCAGTTAATTTTCAGGACACCTGTCAACTCAAAAGAGGCAAATTCCACATCCTGGAGGAAAGATAGGAAAGTCCCTGAATTATTCTCTGTGAGAGACAGTTTGGGAGGAAGTGCTGAACAGCATGAATGGGAGGTAGCTAAGCGGGCACAGTGGTGGCAGAAGGTAATCGTGTTGGAGACTGTTTGCAGGCCCTCTGGGCCAGCCCCCTCCCTGCTACCTGGCTGTCTGTGTGGGGCCTCTCTGTCCTCCACCCTCTCTCCATCAGCAACAATCTGGCCGCTCTCCTTCTGGGTTCAGGAACCTCTTGAATTCTCAGGTTCTATTCCATCTGGTCCTTCAGATATCTTACTTCTCAAAGTACAGCAACCATGGGAGGAAAACTCTCGGCTGGGGGGCACCTGGGTGGCTCAGTGGTTGAGTGTCTGCCTTCGACTCAGGTCATGATCATGGGGTCCTGGGATTGAGTCCCAGATCAGACTCCCCTCAGGGAACCTGCTTCTCCCTCTGCCTATGTCTCTGCCTCTCTGTGTCTCTTGTGAATTAAATAAATAAATAAATAAATAAACAACCTCTTGGCTGATGACCCCAGAAATTGTCTTGGCAGAGGGCACAGTGTTGGATGCACAGGCTCTGGGGTCAGTCCAACTGGGCCCCACTACTTCATGCCTTACCAGCTGCCTAGCCCTGGACAATTCAGTCAACATTTGTAGATTTTAGACTTCTCCTCCACAAAAGAGGCTTATGATAGAAAGCAATGGAGTTATCCTGAGGGTTCAAATAGATAATGTACATAAAGCACTTCACCTGGGGCTTGGCATCGGAGCAAGGGATGAATAAATGTGAACAATTTTTATTTCTGCTTCTCCTTTTCATTCTTCCTTTTAACACTTGCCGAAATTGACAAGTACTTTACTTCCTCACAGGATGGATGTGTTTGTGGGAGGGAAGACAAGAATGGTAGGGCAGAGACATTCTTCTGTTTTATTTTTTAAGTCATCAGATTAAAAAAAAAGCAGTTGTCACTGCTTATAGAAGACAAGGCATCATGTATGCTGCATGTTTTGGAAGAGTGTCAACAAATTCTTGACATGCCTTCAAAAGAGGGAGGAGTCTAATCATTCCCCCTTCATTATGGGCTGACAGTAGCGACATGCTTATAAGGAATAGAAAGCAGTGGATCTGATGCTGTGTGACTTTAGGGGTCAGGCTAGTCAAGGTGACGCAGTTGCACCTTTTTCTCTCTCTCAGGACATGGGTCTCGGGAGCCATCTAAGAAATGTGGTGACCCTGAAGGAGCCATGCCAGAGAGCCATATGCCACAACCCCCCTGGGGATGGATGGAGAGAGAGGCTGAGGGCACCCCAGCTGCTCCAGCTCCTGCTGTGTGTCTGCCCAGCCCAGGTACCAGACATGTGCATCCAGAAGACTTCAGAATGAGCCTAGCTCAGGCCAACTGACCTCAGTCTCTTGAGAGACTCTAAGTCAGCACGCCCGCTCTCCAATTCCTGACCCACAACACCCATGAGCGCTAATGAATAACCGTTGCTGCCTTAAGCCACTAAATTTTGGGCTGATTTGTTATGCTTTGAGAGATACTGGAGACGAATGTTATCAACTAATAACTCTGTAATAGGCCCTTGTCATCTCAGCTTACAAATGGTGACACTAAGGTTTTGAGAACTTAGGAAGCATGTAAGTTGCCACGAGGAGATGCAGAGCTGAGCCACAAACGTGGGTCCCTGTGACTCCAGAGTCTGTGCTGGATCCTCTGCATGGGAGCCGCCGCATCTGATGCTGCAGGAGGTTGGAAAAAATGGGTAAAAATGTTTTATTCTGTGTCTGTGCTACAAGTCTGTCAATATTCTAGGATTAAACACACATGATCACATTGTGTTTGGAAGATCACCACCTGCTCGACACACGCTTGGCAGGCTGTAGGCAACTGGCAGAGGGACTGTACTGGAAGGCTCTCGGTGCCATGTTCTCCGGGGAGCAATGTGGGGTTCGCAGTGAGCGGAGAGCAGGGCTGCTAGGCGGAGGGGCGGTGAGCCACCCAGAGGGCCCGGGTCGCCCTGGTGAGGCCTGTGGACAGCTGTGAAGCCCGAGCTCAGGGTGAGGAAGAGCCATATGGTGTGTGGTGAAAAATGGTGGAGGAAGACAGAACAAACAAGGCTGAGCAGTGGGAGACCAGCTGAGCAGGAAATGAGGGGTGGCACGCAGTGACAGAAGTTCTAAAGAGCAATGAGAAAAATATTCGTGGGGGGGACTGATGAATGTTCCCAGGAGACAAACAGCAAGGGCTCCCTGCTGCTGCTGAGGGGAAGTGACGGGTTTGATGTGAGCTGCACGGGGATTGACACGTGGCCACGGTCCACTTTGGAATCACTGTCTTAACCTGGGAATGGCTGTGCTTCCAAGCTGCCACACAAATGTTTCTGAGAAGACAGGGTCTGGTCATCCAGTCATCCAGGTTAGCATCCAACAAGCACATACAATGTGCCAGAGACCCACTAGGGACAGGACATCTTTTTTTTTTTTTTTTAAGTTTTTATTTATTTATGAGACACACACACACACACAGGCAGAGACACCGGCAGAGGGAGAAGCAGGTTCCATGCACGGAGCCCGATGTGGGACTCGATCCTGGGGCTCCGGGATCATGCCCTGGGCCAAAGGCAGGTGCCAAACCGCTGAGCCACCCAGGGATCCCTGGGACGGGACATCTAAAACATACATACAACAGACATATTATCTGCCCCACAGAGGCTTCAGGTCCGGAGGGGAATATTCTTTTTTTCAAGATTACTGTGTGCCAGGATCTAGATTTTCATTTGCTCATGTCGTCTCATTTGATCATGACACCAGTTCTATCAAGAAGGCGTTACTACCTTTATAAGAAACCGATCTTAACATGCCTAAAGTGATGCACAGCAAATAAGTGCTTGGCTTTTAACTAATCCTAATTCTGAAGCCCATGGTCGTTCCACTACAGAGCCTAGCTCTCGGACTTGCAGTTTGTATTACATTTCTGCGTGCAGACTGGGGCAGAGGAAGAGACCCGGGAAGGGAGGAGGCATGGAGGTCTCTCAGAAGGGACTAGACCCGGACTGCAGGCCAGGAGCAGTGAGTACTCAGGGACGGGGGTCCAGGGAGCAGGACAGAGAGTGAGGGAGGGCACAGGGGGCTGGCTGTGCACAGACAGGCCCGGGCTAGACTGGGAGGCCTCTGTGCTTCTCACTAAAGGACTATGGGACTGACCACAACGGGAAGCACTAGAGTTCTCAAGCAGGGAAGTTACTTGATCAAATTCGCCTTGCATTTAGAAAGGTCACCCTGGCAGCTCTGAGGAGCACTGCCAGGAGTGCAGAGCACCTGAACATTGGCACTTGGGTGCCATACTGACTCCTGAACTTCAAAATCCTCGGTCACCCCCTTGGGCCCCATTGTCACCCTCTGGGCCTCAACTCAGTGAACAGATCTGATCATTCCTCTGCTTAAAACACTGCCATAATTTTCATTCACAGAGCTTTCATTTCCTTAAAATGTCCTGCAGGGCTACAGGCAGTCTGCACTGCTCCCCCCCCCCCCCACCCCAGTTTCCTCTGTGAGGTTTCCAGGTTTCACACCCTCACTTCCCTTTGCTTGTGTGTTGTGTGGCTCTGCCCTGCTGGCCTGGTAGGTTGCTCCCCCTCCCCCTTTGGGGCACACTGCCCTTGCAGGCCTGGGAGGGCAGGCCCCCCCTGACCTCCATCCTTAATGGTATAGCGTGCCCCTTCCCCGCTCCACTGGAGCCCTGGCTCTCCTTGTCCAGCTCTGCTTTTTTGCTTCACAGCATCTGTCACGTCGGACTTGCAATACAATTTACTCGCTATTGCGTTTATTACTTGCGGTGCATCCCTCCTCCCACTAGAATGTGAGCTCATGAGGACGAGGATCTTTTCATTGATGCAGGCATCACCCTTCCCATTCCCTCTCTTCCCAAAGCCAATCTGTCACAAGTCTGTAGGTTTTGTACTCAGGCGCCTGGAACAGTACCTGATTTGCGGATATCTTACTTGCAGTTGTGGCAATTTTCATCTGATTCAATCACAAAAGGCACCCATGGTTTAAGTGGATAGCTGAACCCAGAGGTTGAAGGGGGTCAGACAGGGAAATGAAAAGGAGAAACCGGTCCAGTGGTGTTCAGCTGTCAAGGCTGGCCTCAGAGGTACAGGAACCATGGCCGCCCACACAGCAGTCAGACAGGAGCACCCTATCCCTGCCCTTGACTGCAGCCCACAACCCACAGTCCGGTCCCCTGCTGCTGGGGCCTCTGCCGATGCTTCTCACAGCAGGTGCAGCTGCCCTCTGGTCAAGGATGACCTGCTCCCTGCTGCTCTGATTCCTTGCACACCCACTCCTCCCACCACTCTTTTTCTCCTCTGACTGGGGTCCAGGCCATCAGGATGAGACTATCATCCATTAAATTCCTGTACATTTGGGGGAAAACTCCAACAAAAATGGACTTTAATTCCTGTGTCCATCTCCCCATTTCCTCGTCTCTCGTTAGCCAGTTCCACTAAGGCTTCTGTCCCCCATTGGGCACTGAAACTGCCCACCACCTTCCATCCCTCCCTGTGCAATGATCATTATCTGTCCTTATTTTATTTTACCTTTTCACAGCTTCCTACACAGCCATCTCTCTTTTTGACAAACTTTCTTCCTTTGCTTCCTGTAAATTTACTCACTGAATTCTTTCTCTAAACATTGGCTAATACTCCTTTTCAACACTTTTCCAGAATTCGTCTGCCCCCTCCATTACATCTTTAAATAGGAGCCACTCTGGGACTGATCCTTTGATCCAACACTCTCTCCATGCCCCTCTCCCCTCCCACCTCTTCTCTATCAGTACTTCATGCTTGGAGATCTTACCTAGCTCTAGTTCAAATGACATCTACATGCTTTTAACTCCCTGACCACACCACTGATCTCCAGAGCAGTTTACCCAGCTGCCTTCTTGACCTATCTACCCAGTTTAATAAATATTCCAAACTTTTCATAGGGACCTTAACTTTGCCTCCCTGACCTGGTCTTTTCCCATGTTCCCTCCACATCAGGCATTGTCTCTATGGGACGCTAAGGGGAATGAGCCGTAGACAAAGGCATTAGCCTTGCTGCCTCCTGGTGCCTCTCTCTCAATATGTAGTCCATCAGCAAATTGGGCTGGGCCCATGTGAGATGTGTGCCAGGTCCGTCTGCTTCTCCCATCTTCATGGCTGCTAGTTTGGTGATCTGCTCTGGTTTGGTGATCTCTGGTGGATCACCGTGATGGGGCTTGAAACTGGGATCCTACTTTTTCTTTTGACCCATCTGGAATCTAGCCTTTCCATAGCAGTTGAAGGATCTTCCACAAATTTCAACCCAGTCCCATCATCCATTGCTTAAAAGCATACAGATTTTAAGATACTCTTAAAATATGAGGGGACCACTTGAACTGTCTCTGCCTCTCCCTGGCCTTGCATCCCTCCCAGATGCGCATCCCTCCTAGATGCGCATCCCAGACTATGCTCCAGCCATTCTGGCCTTTGTTGGTTACAGAACCAGGGTCATTCCTGCTGTAAGGCCTTTGCTCTTGTGGGCCCTCTCCATGAAATGCTGACTGCTGCCTCATTTCAGGCCTCTGACAGTTGTTAGCTCCCTTGAGAAGCTTCTCTCAGCACTAAAGCAGCCCTTCAACCCTGTCGCTCTGTGTTTTATCCTGTGTTGTTTCCTTACAGCACTTCCTGCTTTCTGAATTTGTCTTCTATATGTATTTGCTGTCTGTTTCAAAGAAGCTTTATGAGAGCAGGGATTTTGTCTGCTTTGTTCACTGCTAGGCTTTTAGTTCCTAAAACTGTGCTTGGCACTTATTAGGACCTCAGTGGGCTAGATGTATGATTGGATGAGCAAACAAATGAATACATGAATGAATGAATGAATGAATGCATGCATGCATGCACGTGTGCAGGGTTGGAAAAACAGACAACTGCCTGAGTGCTTTGAAGGATGGTAAGAAAGACTTTCCTCCCAGATTTTTCCATTTTGCTTCCTGCTCAAATACCTAAAGTTCCATTTTTAAATAACAACTGACTTCTGCTTCTGGATATGATCACTGTGTGGTACTCTCATGCCAAAAACATACATTAAGACCTGGGCAAAACATACACAACAATTTTTTCTCCTCTTTGGTATACTTTGTGTATCCAAAATCTGAGGACTCATGTTTTTCACCGATTCTAGAAAACTCCTTGGCTGTTATTATTAGCCATTGTCTTCCCTTATCCTCTCTCTTATCAGGCAAGTGCCAAAACTTCACATTCTAGTTTTATGTTATTTCCCTTCTCATTCGTATTTTAAATCTCTTTCTCTGCATTGAAGCCTGTTTTCTTTCTTCAGATCTATCTACTTTGGTTCCTTTGGTTCAATTCTTCCTGCAGATGTATTTAATCTACTCTTTGACTTAGGTTTAAATTCAATCGCACCTTTTTCCATTCTAGAAGTTAAATTTCTTTGAAAATTGCTTGTTTTCTCATAGTCATCTTATTTTTTCATGTTAAAATTTATCTTTAACTTACTAATATTTTAAAAATACTTATTTTTATAAATTTGTACATTTTGTAACCAGCGATTGTGTTATCTCAATTCCAAAGCATCTGAGAGCTCTTTTTATTTTTGCTGACTCCTGCTCATGCTGGCTTATTTACTCACACTCTTTATATTTTTTTGCTTTTGGGCTTATGCTCAGCTTAGCTTTATCTGTAGGATTCCTGTGAGGTCTGTGTTGAATAACTATCCCTCCAGATATGGTTTATTTTGGCGTCTGCTACTAGCTTGAGTTTGTTACCTACGTAGGGCCATTTTCTGTTCATTTTTTTCTTTTGGAGTTTCTGAGAATATACAGACAGTGTCAACGTGAACTCCAAATCCATATGAGGGCAGGTTGGGGTTATGAATTCTCAGAGGAGACTTTTTTCCCCAAAGAACCTTGGAATATGTGTAAGTATTGTTTTATGCCTCCTTTGTTGGTAGGCGGATTTTTTTCTTGTTCTTCTTCATGGAGGATAGAAGTTCAGTGTCCTGGATTTATGCAGGGGTCTTGGATTCATCCTTCCACCTTGTGTAGTTCATGGGATTGTCTCCTGTTCTTATGTGTTTTTTCCATGGGCATAGAGAATAAAAGTTAACCCCCCCCAAATAGTCTTATTTTCAACACTCTCTGGGGAATTCCTTTATTTGCATGCAAAGTCAGCTATAGATTTGAGAGCTTTGCTATTTATGATCTAGAATTTTATGTGGTTTGAATGGGAAGGTTTATATAACATCAATCTGGGGAACATGGGTGCCTTAGTCAGTTAAGCATCTGCCTTTGGCTCAGGCTAGATCCTAGGGTCCTGGGATCGAGCCCCATGTCGGGAGGGTGGGGGTCGTCCCTGCTCAGCAGGGAACCGGCTTTTCTCTCCCCACTGCTCGCGCTCTCTCATTCTTTCTCAAATAAATAAATAAAATCTTCAAAAATAAATATAAACAAGTAAAAATGAATAAAAATCACTAGTTTTGACAATGTCAGCTACCTTTTAAAATAGCTCTTCATTTTTAATACTTCCCACTATTTATGTCCATATAATTATGGGAGCCCAGGTCTTGAAAAACCATGTCTCTAAGAAAGAAAAAAGAAATTATCTGTACACCGAACCTGATCTGTTTATATCATCTCCCTTCAATTCACTCCAACACTCCTGATTTGTCAGTCTCAGTGAAACAATTTGGTGTCCATTATCCAATTTCAGAGGTAGGTAACTTGAGACTTCAAAAGAAATCTCTCCTCCCAGTTGGTCACTCTGTCATGTCTTGGGGATGCAGTTTTTTTCCCTGCCAATCTGGGTGCTTCCACGTACAGGCTCTGGGGAGCCTTGCCTCTGACCACTCCAAAGCCAGGAGTTTGAACTCTAAAACCGGGGGTCTCTTTGCTACACAACATTATTCCCTGCTCAATGGGTATTCCACTCTAAAGGACTTTCTTCTTTTCTTTATCCTGGCCAAAATAATTGCATTTTTAAAATCTAGACTCACATCAGATCAAGTGACCCTTGGTGGCCTTTGCCCATACAGATTATTTTTTGTTCTTTGAACTTAGAGTTGATACATGATTACAATTACACTCATGACATATTATCTCGATACCATTTCTATCTACCCTATTCCTTTAAAAGTTATATGGTATTTCATTATTTGTATAGCATTCTTTGTTTAGTTCCATGTTGAAAGACTTTTGTTTTGGTATTACAAACAATGTTGTCACGATTATCGTGGCACCTTTATTTCGGGAGAGTGTGTTTCAGTGGAAATGTGTGGTAAATCCCTCTTTTACAGCTGTTAGACTAAAGGGCATAGACATCACCTGTTTTTGATAGCTCTTAG
This sequence comes from Nyctereutes procyonoides, assembly GCF_905146905.1. Taxonomy (NCBI): domain Eukaryota; kingdom Metazoa; phylum Chordata; class Mammalia; order Carnivora; family Canidae; genus Nyctereutes; species Nyctereutes procyonoides. The sequence goes on from NW_026575044.1 coordinate 2,345,144, forward strand.
CAATGGTACAAGAGTGACTGTTTCTGCACACCCTCACCAACACTGGGTGCCATAAATATTTCAATAGAATTTATTTGGTTTCCATGTGTGAGGTAAGTACATAGAGAATGAGAGGCACTTAAAAATGTTTAAGTGTCCCCTTTCTCTTTTCTCTAGAGAAAGAACTTTCTAGATATTTTGATGCTAAACAAGTTTATCTTTCTGAGTCTGAGTTTTTTTTTTTTTTTTTTTTTTTTTTTTTACCTGAAAAAGGACATTAAGAATACCTTAAGAATACTTACGGAGCTATTGTCAGGATTAAATAATACTATGTAAATAAAGGATTTGACCTACTATCTGACAATGCTCCATAAATGGCAGAACTTTCTCTTTGTGTTCCCTATAATGCTGGGCACATGTGACAATGAAAACGAGGTGAGGAAAACTGGGGCATCATCCACATACCCAGCATCTGCTGAATGTTGACCACATCTGGCCACCACTGTTAAGTTCTTGACTTATTTGCTGTTTGCCTCCCTACTGTGCTATTACTATTTCTATTTTATACCAACTTAAAGGCATAAGCTACTTAGGAGTGAATCTGGGATTGAAACCTAGGCAGTTTTGAATTAGAACTTGAGATTGTAAATATCCTACCTTTTGGAAATCAGATGCTGTACAGCAGGTTGCCCACCTCCTGTTTATTTTGGGCTGACATCCTGCTCCTAGGGCACGTTCTGGCTAAGCCTGGTCAGCTTCTTGAGTAGGCTTTACCATTCCTCCTCTGGGCGTGATACCACATTTATAAGTGCCACCTGTTGTGGTTCAACAAACACACTGTAATTAAAGAGGACAGCCAGAGGAAAACAACAAGCATATTTACTTCAGCTGAGTGGAAAACAAAAACCACAATTTTATTTATCCAAAGACTGATTTGATATGTACTGGATACTATAAAAGCCCTAAACCTAGATAAGCCCTACATGGATCTCCAACAACCAAAATTTTACACTGTGCCTGTAGCAGTGTGCCATTAATAAGTCACAGGCTTGTGTGTTTTCAGGTGAGGATTTAAATAGGTATTTTACAATAAGTATAAATATTCATTGTTTGGCTTCACTTTCTATCATTTCTCTATCGCATCAACGGGAAGGACTATAGTAAGAATAATACACCTTAATTTTTAGATAGAGAACCCCCAAAGTCCAAAGTACATAGGTAATTTTATTTTAAAAATACCTAACATGGGGCACCTGGGTGGCTCAGTGGTTGAGTGTCTGCCTTTGGCTCAGGTCGTGATCCTGGGGTCCCGGGATCGAGTCCTGCCTATGTCTCTGCCTTTGTCTCTGTCTCTCTGTCTCTCATGAATAAATAAATAAAATCTTAAAAAAATTCTTAACATATTAAGGTGGAGTGATAGGTGATAATGATCTTATTCTCATGTTACAAATGGACATTGAGGCTGGGAGAGTCAGAAAGCAAGTGTGAACTTTGGTTGTCTTGGTAGGACAGATGGGGTCAGGTCTGTGGGCCTGACTTCCAAAGGGGGGTCTTGCTTTGTGCATTGGAAAAGTATACATGATCACACAAAGAAAACATATCTGGAAGGTTATGCAGCCCAATATAAACCCCATGTAGCAGGATTAGAGGAAATTTTTATGTTTTTAAACATAAAACATAAACATGTTCTTAATTGCCTGAAAATTTTTAATGAAAATCTTTTTCTTTTATCATCAGGACAATAAGGGAGCCATTAACTAAGAAAGAGAAACCCAATGAAAAGCAAAAGAGTCTCTGGTCTTCCTGGTCCCTCTGTAAGTAGCTCTTTCCTCCCATCAGTCCCTGCAATTCATGTCAGATTCGCCAGCACACTGGGTTCTTCTCTCACTCCGGCTCTGATGTGGTATCCTGTGCTTCTGCTTCATTCTTGATGGAGGGAGTCCTGGAGTTAACACTCAAATGGAGTTCCAGCCGGGTACCCTCTGCTGTCTGGCCTTGGTCTATCTCTGGTACTCAACATGACACCTTAGATGAGTTCTAGTCCGCTCTCCTGCATGACATTGTGGGAAAGGAAGCCTTCAGAGCTGGAGAGCTGGGGGTTTCAACTTATTAGTTTTCATGGATACAAAGCTATGTACCAGTGCTAAGGCATATCAGCTCCATCCACAAACAGGTGTTGCTAGCCTTCACCTGTGGCTGTTTTAGTTTTGCCATCATTTATGGCTTAAGCCATACCATGGCTTCATGGTATGTTTGCTGGGTTTTGCTTTTTTTTTTTTTTTTTTTGAAAGGCAAAGCAAATCAGAATGAGTTAAAAAAAAAAAGCTGTAACATAATACCACTTTGATATTACAGGCATGCAGTTTTATTGAAAAGTCTCTTTCATTGTTCAGATATCAGGATCCTAACTTAGATTTATGAAAGTGTCCATAGTCGTTGAAGACTTAGTCCCTTATGAACTTTATATGCAGTGAAAATAAGAGAAATCATGTTTTTAAAAGATTTGAAATAATACAGAAGAGTTTGAACTGGTGCCCGAATATCTATAGTTCTTTTGGGGGAAATTTAAGTTTTTAGAGATAGCTAACAGCATTGACAATTATTGTACACTTTTTATCTGTCAGGTCCTGTTCTAAGTATATGAATGAATTTAATTCTCACATCAGGGAGATACTATTCCTTCCCCCCATCTTAAAGATAAGAAAGTTGAGGCACAGAGGTATTATACAGCCGGTCACAAGTAGTAAATGGTAGAGTTGGGATTTGAACCCAGGAAGCTGCATATCTTTCTTCTATATTGTACATGCACATTGGTTACTATGTAGCCTCACTATAGACTTATGAACAAATGGATTTATTCACATTTTTTGAAATCTAATCTGCTCAGTAGTGGAGAAACTCCTGCCTAGCTCGATGCTGACTACCAACTCTGATTGTTGGGATGCCAAAGTTGGGAGTTGCTTTGCCAGAATCATCCATGGGACACTCATTATTCTATTCCTTAGTATCTCCTGATACTCAGAGAATCTGTGGAAGAGAAGAATTAGATCTGTGTGGGAATCTATTTTGTTCCTCTATCTATTTATTTTTTTTTGAAAACTAGCTGATGTTCAAATTGAGTTAAGATGTTAACAAACTGAAAAGAGCAAAGACCCTGGAAGATACCTGAAAGGGGCTAGATGTTACTGAACTGATGGCAGTCTGGGACTGGAAAGAAGCCAAAGGAGGGAGCAATCAGGTGCATATTTGTGACCTAAGTAATCTCATTCTCATTGGTGAGATGACCAGGTGCAGGTGCTGCCTCATCCCTCATTCTCTGCTTTCCTCTGAAGCTTGAACAGCAAGGGACTTTTCCTGATCCTGACAGTTCCAGAGTCTTTTAACTCTGATTAAAACAAATAGCTCAAGAGTGAATATACCTTTCACCCTCTAGTCAAAGGCTTTGTGACACTCAAGGCAAAGCCACCTCTACTTTCTGTGTCCTATCAGGATTGCAGGACTTCTGCAGGCCTGGATTTAGTCAATGCACAACTCCGGCTTAGAAGATCCAACTGACTGGATTGTCCTTAAACTAGTAAATTACTGACAGAAAGTATTTGACCTAGATGTTTGTATTTCTTTGTTCACTCTCCAGGATTTATCTCTACCTTATATTTTAGGACTCACTTATGTAATTCATTGCCTTATCCTGTTATATAAACAATGAGTTATATTCTTAAAAAACAGTGGAACTTTTATTAAAAATGTTAACTTCAAAGACGTTAATCACCACACTTAAGAATGTATCCACAGAGGATGATATCCTTGAAGAAATAACCCCTAACTATAATTAAGGACATTCTTTACAAATCATTAATCTAACGATTCTAAGTTATTTCTCTCTCTCTCCCTCTCTCTCGCTCTCTCTCTCTCTTTTGTCTTAATGTAAGCCACCCACTTTGGAAACTTCTGCGACTATGCCAATGACAAATCCAGCAAGGTTTAAAGTGGTTCCATCACCAACTGAGAGTCCCACTGTTGGTGAGTTGGTTGTATACACACTGCATCATTATCTACTCTCTCCTCCTTTCCTCCTGTCTCTGTGAAGGAGATATTCCTTATCTAGCTTTTAGGTATGGCTCCTCTATCTTCCCATACTCACTGGGGTGCTGCCTCATGAATCATCCTCTATCCATTCTGGATTGTCCATCTCTCTTCTGGGTTGTTCATTGCCCTGGTTCCATACTGACACCACCACAAACACTTAGAGAGAAGGGACTGCATGTCACTTATTTCCATGTCTCCACATCTAAGCAGTACACTGTAGGAGATAAAATTATTTTTAGAGCTAAGATGTACCAATAAAGACAATGACCTTTAATTTTTCTTCTTAATTATGATTTGATGAAGAAATAATAACTAACCTTAAGCAGAACCTGGCTAAGCAGGTCACAGAGTGTTCAAGTCCCATCAGGGTGTTAGCTCCTGTTGCTACTGGAGAAATGACCGTGTGTGTGTGTGTGTGTGTGTGTGTGTGCGCGCGCACATGTATCTGTGTGTGTCTGTGTGTGTGAGTGGGCTCGAGGAATGGGGTGGCTGTTCGGAGAGGTGAGTGGGCCAGACCCTTCTCTTCTGTCATTCTTGTGCCTAACTTTTCTCTTTGAGGCAGAGCAGAAAGAGAACTACCATCTCTGTGGTGTACATCTCTATGTTGGCCACACAAAATCCCATGACCTCTTTTCAGTCGGAGACTTCTCTATCAATCCACCTTTTTATGTCCTCTATTAGGACTTACTGGACCACTGTCCTCCCTGTGATGTACTTTTCATTGATGGGAACTCTTGTGAATGTCCTAGGCAACTCTCTGCTGTCCATGACTTGTGTCTGACAAGACTTTGGAGTCACAGAAGCTCAGCACACATCAGACTCTGTGTCCTGGGATAGTCAGTATCTCTTCCACAACAAGGCGTTTTTTTTAGGTCAACCAGAAAATTTACTAGATTTCTAAAACTGCTGTTTAATGTATTTTGCGCGAAATCGCACATATGTCATTAGTTACAAAAACAGAACTTGAAGGCGATCACCTCTAAAAGAAGCAAGAGAAAAGCTCACACTTGAGCCCTGAGTCTGGGAACTCCAAATGGGGAGTGTGTTTGGTCCTTCAGAATTACAGAGCACTCTTCTGGCTCCAAGTGGTCGGCTGAGCCACCTCCCTGGGCTCCTCTCCTCCACACTTGTGGAATATATGTCACGCTGACTTGCCGTGGGCCTGAGGTTGGGTCCAAAGTATCTGAGCTAGCCAGTGGCCAAGTGGTGCCAGATGGCTGGCATTTGCGGGAGATGGTGACCCATGGGGGATAAATAAAGGGAAGGAGAATGTGTATCTGAGAGATACTGAAGTCTGAGCAGTGTTCTGCTCCAGTGACTCCTTAAATTGTTGGTAGAGGGCAGTTATTCATAGCAGCGCTAATCTCTTTTCTTGCTATCCCCCTGGCCAAACATCAAAGGAATGAAAGGAAAATGCCAAAGAATTTTCCTTTCAACTTGAATCCCAGCACCCTAGCATACCTAATCTCATTTTTTAGAATTTTTAGTTTTGGTATATTCTCTTCCTGAATTCATCTTTTATCTATGCAGTAGATTATTCACTGATACAAAAAGAAGCATAATCCTCTATTTGAATTTTTCTATTAAGTCAAGGTGAAGGAGGATTTTTTATGTACGCAGGAAGGTTCTGGCTTTCTGGTTTCTGCTTATTGGACACTTAAACACTTTTCTTTGTGACCTTGAAAAAGTTATCTCATCTCACTGTGTCTGGCCTGAAGTGGGTAGTGAGAAGCTTTGCCTTGGCCTACAGAAAGGAATGCCCCAACACACATGTGCAAGTGTTAATATGGATAATTAACACAGTCCATGCTACTTACTCTTTACAGTTGGTAATATTTTCCTTTTACTTTTTAAAAAACTCAAAGCTACAGAAAAGTTGCAAGAATAGCACAATGGATACCCATTTACTCTTTATCTACATTTTTCAATTGTTACCATTTTGCCAATTTGCTTCATGCTCTTCTGTCCACAAATGTTCACAATCACACAAATATTATTTGACAGTCTTTGTCATAGAGAATTCAATTATTATTTTCCTTAATCTTAATACATGTCTTCTAAGGACAAGGGAATTGTCCTAGAGAAGAGTAGAAATACCACATTCAGGAAATGTACCATTGAAACATAATATTACCTAACATATAGACCAAACTCAAATGTCCCCATTTGTCCAATATTATTTTTAAATGTTTTGATCATTTTTTCCCAATCCAGGAAAGAATCAAGAATTACTCATCTCATTAGCTTAAAATCTAGAACAGTTTCTAAGCCTTTAAAAAAAGTTCTCATCTCATTCTGACATTTTTTGAGGAGTTCAAGCCAGGTGTTTTTATAAAGTGTCCCTCAGTTTGGAGTTTTCAAATGGTCTCCGCATGACTGGGTTTAGATTCAACTTCTCTTTGGCAGGAATAATGCATGTGAGATGCTGTATCCTTTGTAGTGCATCAGTCACATCAGGAGGCACAAGATGATGATGATAATGTCTCATTATCAATGCTGGTCATTTCCATGTGTTGACATCCTCCCTGATTTCTTCCATTTAGAGGTAGGTTCCCTGCCATGTTTAGTAAAGAAGCAATTTGTGGCATGCTATTTTTAAAATCATTCACTGCTGGTGGTTTCTTGCTAATCTTTGTTATTGCAGCCATACTTCATGAGCCATCTCTTTCATAATAAGCTTATTTTCTTCATCCGATAACTCCAGTATATGCAATTCTTGGGTGTCTAAGTCCACCCTCACTAGTGCTTGTGTGTGCTTGGTCATCTTCGTTAGTTCATTAACTGAGCTTAATGGTAGAAGTCCTGTGGGCTACCTCGGCCAAGCCTTCCTCCAGAGAGGATTTGCTTTTGTCTCTCCCGTAGAGGTACCACTTCCCACCCTCCTCCTGGCTTTTAACTTTGATTGGAAATGTGGGCTCTGCTTTCCCACATCACTGCCCTTCCAAGATCTGCTACCCTTGTGCCAAAGAGGCTCTTAGAATGTAATCTCTCTCTCTCTCTCTCTCTCTCTCTCTCTGCACTATTAGGGTTTCCAAAAGTTCCAAAAATCTTATTGGGGTTTCCAATCTGTGTTGTTCCACAGGAGCCTCATGTTGTGTCAAAGGATGAGAAAGACCTATCTGTGAGAGATTTGTGGCCACAGCTTTTTGTCTAATGGAGTACATTACAAATCAATACTCAAAATGTTCCCAAAGTTTTTAAAAGAGTTGTATCACTTGGGCTAAAAGCAAAGAAACAGCACAAAATGAAAGAAGACCTTTGAACCTCTCACTGTAGAAAACCACTCGGCTGCAGATGTAGGCCAAACTCAGGTCAAGGAATGAGACCTCAGAGGGAGGAGAATAAAGGAACAGAGGACAGAGTGGCAGAGCTGAGCCCTAATCAGGAACTGGCAGCATGGGCCACCTGGGTTTCAGAACCATTTTGGACCCCATGACATGGAGTATCTCTTGTTCTCCTGTAGGTCCACAGGGGTTAGGCCCCACCACTGCCTTTGGGGTGGGGGCTGATCGCTTAGCTCACTGGGGTGTAGACCAGAGAGTGGGAATCAGCTGCCGCCCTGGACAACTCTACACACCTAGACCTGGCTTGACTGCCTGGAACTGGGGTCAGGATGGGATGGGGCTCGGTGGTCTTGGGGGAGGGGATGAGGATATTTCGTAAATGGGAAGACCGTGAAGTATTGTGGTCTGAGGGTGAACTGCAGTGACTGTATTTTTCCAAAGATGGCCACAAAAACATTTCCTACTTTCCTACAATGTGATCTCAACACCTCTCCCTTAGAAGGGCAAGATCTCAGTTTGGGCTAATACATAACCCATAGCAGAAGTGAGGCTAGATCATAAATGCTGGTACAGCATCCTGTCTGGTTCTCTTGTGAGGCTCACTCTTAAAACCCAGGCACCTCACACTGACAGCCAAGTAGCCACAGAGCAGGGCCATGGGTGGGTGTTCCAGCCAACTGCCCCAGGTGAGAATCCAGCCAGCAGCCAATATTGACCACCAGGCACGTGAGGAGTGAGACTTTGAAGATTCCAGTTTCCTAAGGTCAACTAACCTAGAAACTTCGAGTCTTCCCAGCAGAGTCCAGACATTGTAGCACAGAGACAAGCTGTCCCTCTCTGAACTCCTGATCCACAGAACCTGCGGGCATCATACATGTTTTTGTTTTGCTTTGTCATAGGTTTGGAGTGGTTTTGAACCCCAGCAATAGTAATGGAAACATTGAATAGAGTTTGCACCCCACCAAGGACTATGTTAGCCTGTTTCTCACTCTTGTCATTCCCATTGCTTCATTGCCTCCAAATAGAAGCCATTTTCAAAAGCTGATGTGGGAGATCTTTCATTTTTAGTAAACAGAAACAAGAAACTGAGTGTTCAAGAGATGACGCAGGGTGCCAGGTATTGTCTGAAGGAAAAAAGTGCTTGGAAATTTAACAATGCCAAAAGCGTCAGTCCTGTGACTCTGTGAGTTTATGTGGAACATTGTCATGCATCAAGGGACAGAGGAGACTGCCTATGACAATAGGTCAGCATTTCTTCCTGTGTCCAGCTGCCCATTTTTCTTTCTGTGCTCTACTTCAGCTTCTCAAGGAGGAATAGGATTTTTTCTAGGTAATTATCATTGTCCCTCCAGGACCTCAAAATGATTTTATTTGGAAGTAGGGCCTTTAAAGGTGTAAATAGCCAATATGGCTAGAGTCCTTATAAGGGGAAATTGCACACACAGTGGGAAATGCCAGGGATGCAGCACAGAGGAAAGGTCATGAGAGGGCACAGCAAGTAGGCAGCTGCTGCAAGCTGAGGATGGAGTCCTTAGAAGAAATCAAACCTGCTGACACCTTGATCTTGATGTCTATGCTTCAAAAATTCCTCAAAGCGAAGTAATCTCCCTTGCAAAGAATTAGAAGTACTCAAATAGAAAGATGTGAATAAAAAAAATACACACATAATTTAACACAGTGGTATCAACTTTAAAGCAGGTTGTAAAGCACAAAATTGGTTCTTAAAATCTGTCTTCAGGGCAGCCCGGGTGGCTCAGTGGTTCAGCATCTGCCTTTGGCCCAGGGCATGATCCTGGAGACCTGGGATCGAGTCCCACGTCGGGCTCCCAGCATGGAGCCTGCTTCTCTCTCTGCCTCTCTCTCTTTTTCTCTCTCTCTTTGTATCTCTCATGAATAAGTAAATAAAATCTCTAAAAGAAAAAAAAAAGATTATCATAAAAAAATCTGTCTTCAAATGGGCAACTATTGTTTCTCACCTACTGCTAGAAGAGAAGGAATTTGAAGCAAGTTTTTGGTCTCTGAATACAGAATCCAGGTAGCTAGACCTAGAGAGGCATCACCTTTCAGGAAAATAGGATCCTTCTAGGTCCTTAGAGATGGTCTAGCTTAACCTTCCATACCACAGATGAGAATCCAGTATTCAGGAAGCACCTGCCAGCCTCCTAGATTTCAGTCAGGTGGCTGGAGAGCAGAACCAGCCCAATGCTGGGCCCAGATTTGCATTCATAGTATGGCCACTAAGCATTTAAAATGTCACATCCTGAGGGTGACTGCCTCAGAGTTGGATGTGCCACAAGGTGCTCTCAGGACAGTGTTTGCTAATGCCTTCCTTCATCAGAAGCTCCCAGGCCGCTTGCTAAAAAATAAGGTTCCAGGACCCTCTCAGACATAAGGAATCAGAAGTCTGGAATAGGGGCCAGGAACCTTGTTGTATTTTAACAAGCATGCCAAGTGATTATTTATTTATTTATCTATTTAAGAGAGCGAGATCATGCAAGTATGGGGGTGGCGGTGTTGTTTAGAGACAGAGAGAGAGCTGGAGGCAGAAAACAGAGGGAGAGAATCTTAGGCAGGCTTTACCTGAGTGCAGAGCCTGACACGGGGCTTTGTCTCAGGACCCTGAGATCACAACTGAACTAAAATCAAGACACACTTAATCAACTGAGCCACCCAGGTGTGCCACCCCCACCCAAATGATTTTTATTCACACTAAAATTTGTAAAGAACTAGGCCAGGGCAAGTGCAGGTTTCTGCAATTGCCTCTTACTGGCAATCACCTTTCCTCTGGTCCACAGCCCCGACTTCCTTGTCCTACTGCTGTCTGGCCTCCCCCCTCAACCTTCTTTATATGCTGTGCTCCCCTTCATCTTTCCATGGCCAAAGCATCTTCCTCTTCCTCTTCTCTCCCCTTCTCCAGTGCTCGTCTGGGTTCTTATTTTGTTTCTTCCTCTGTTGCATTCTCTCTTTCTCTCTCTCTCTCTCTCCCTCTTTCTCTGGCTTCTGACCCCACTCTGTTCCCGACCCAGGCCAGCCCTTTCCACAGTGGGGCTGGAGCACAGACAGGGCCAGAGACCGGATGGCAAGGGAGTGAAGATCCAGATACAGAGAGCTGACTTCTGGCCAGGATGCACCTGAGGAGACCAGAACTGGGATGACATGTATGTCCGCAAGGGAGGGGTGAGGCAGGGGGTGAGGGTGCAGGTTTATGACACGGGAAATTCCATGAGGAAGTAAATCATGGAGCCCCAGGCAGCAGGCAGGGTGCGAGAGTGCAGGGTGGAGAGCCCTGTGCACACCTGTTCCCGGTCTTCCTGGAAGTCTGTGTTGGGGGGCGGGGGTGGGGGGAGAGATTGTGAATCAGGTTTGCGCTTCTGAATGGACATTTCACCAGACATGGTCCCAAGTGTTTACTGCCATGAGGGCTTTGTGTCCTCATCTGTCAGACCTGAGGCTTTAAAGGAATCAGGGAACAGACCTTACAGATGAAGAATCTTAAGCATACAGGAGAGGAGGCTGTCCTGAGACATCCTCATTCTCAGAGGCACATAAGGCGGGGCTCCCACTCAGAGTCTAATGTGCTGTGCCTCGGCCATCACTGACAACCAGTTGAAGTTGGTCTTATTTGTCCAATATAACCTAAGAAGCTGGTAAAGCACTTGTGCGTGCTATTACTTATTATTAGGACACAATCTTATGTTTACCATGTGCCTGCATTTATTTTCCATTCTGGGCAGGACTAGGCCTGGCATTGTGGGACCTCTCACAGGGAGGTGTTTGCATCAGAACACCTGGAGGGACCGTGACAGGCAATTCCTCCCTCCCCTGGGGAGCACAGATGCTGTCCCCATTAGGTGTGGGCTGCTTTCTTCAGAGCCCTAGGAACCCCTGTTGCTGACATAGGGGTGCTCCCTGCACCTGTTGCTGGAAGGTAGAGTTTTATAGAGACTCCATGGGGCAGGACAGTACCTTGGGAGGAGGAACAGACAGGTCCTTACCCAGGATCCCACCTTCCAGAATGTAGCTCCCCCAACAATGCTGTCTGGGTTCATCAGCTGCACCTGAAACAGGAACTCAGGGGGCAGCTCTCCTCTCTTGTCCATCCGGACAAGCCAGAAATCGACTCCACTTCCTTCCTTTCTTTAGCTTCTCACCAGGTATGCTTCGCAGTGGGTTTTATTCCTCAAGGCTAGCCCAACCCTGGTGGTATGGGCTGCAGTGCCATCTCTGCTCCACCTTCCAGGGCAATTTTGCTGGGGTTTTTTTTTTTTTCTTCAGAAGCTGTATCTGAATTCATTAATTTTTATTTTTTTTAAATTCAATTAGTCAGTATACAGTACATTAGTTTCAGATGTAGTTTTCTATAATTCATCAGTTGTGTATTTGTGTATAACACCCAGTACTCATCACTTGACATACCCCCCCCCCCCTTAATGCTATAACTGAATTTAAATGCAAGTTTCTAGACTCTTGGCCAGTTGCCTCCTAGAATCACAATGACCCTACAGGATCCACTTTGGCCTTAGCATCCTTTGACTGATCTGCCCTCCTCTGCCACCACCCTGCACCACTCACCACCACTGAGCTCCCTTTGCACTTCACCTTGGCCTGCCTTTTTTCTTGCTTTTTTCTCCACTGAAAGCATTCCTGCTGCTTCCAACCTTCTGTTAACCTTCCGTCTAGGTTCCACTCCAAATAAATCTTAGGAACACTCCCTGCCTGCCCCTGCTAATCACCCTCCGCACCCCTGCAGAAATAACCTGCCCCTCCTATCCTCCGCTTCCCTGTGTACACGCCCCTGTTGTGATAGTTCTCCCTATGTGTCATCATTAAATGTTTACACCTGCGCCTCCCTGGGGCTTGAATGTCGGCTCCACCAGTCTTAATCGTGTCCCTACGGCCAGCCTTGGAACTTCAGTATAGTGGTCTCTTGGGAATAGCTGCATTTTTATCCTGACAGGGATAATCCATAATCCATCATCTCGATCCATGGTCCATAATCTCAATGCTACTATCCCCCTCACCAACCCCAAAGATAAGATGGAAAGGGATCTTTGGATGAATTAATGTCCCCTATCAGGTGCATATAGCACTAGGCTTAAGCATATACTGCTCACCGGACTCTGAGGTGATAGAGACTGTCCTAAGATAGAGGGACTTTTAGTGACAAGGTTGCTTTGTGATCTCAGCTTCATTGTGTTTGCAATTTCATTCATTCATTCATTCATTCATTCATTCATTCATTTATGCATTCATTCTCCTGTGCCTCGCTGACCCCTCCTCTTAAAGCAGGATTCTGCTGCTGATGTTGGTCAAAATACCTTGTTTATTTCCTTAACGATCCTAATACTGACCTAGTTATCTGTGCGTTTATTGTCTGTCTCCTTGATTAGGATATAAACTTCTTGAGCACAGAGCTCTTGTCTTCCATCTTTGCTCTAGTATTTATAGAATGAATTAGTGCTGGAGCACAGTACATTTCACCGTCTCTGTGTGTCTGACTCTGGGGGAGGGACAGGAGGTGCAAAGCAAAGAGCTTTTGTTTTCAGTAGGCTGGCTCATAGTGGGGAAGACAGATGCTACCATGGTGCAGAGTGATAAATTCTGACTTAGAACATAGGGTCTTTTAGGAAGACAGAGAGCTCACCCAGCCTGGAAGGAGGTGGGGGTCAGGGAAGTTCAACACTTGTGCTGAGTCCTGAAAGCCAGCAAAAGTTTGCCAGGCAAAGGATGTTGGGGAATGACCCTCTAGGGAAGCACAGGTGCCAGAGCAAGGTGGGGAGAGAGTGGGAGATGGAAGGAGCACAGAAGTAGCTGGAGCCTGGTGTGCAAGGAAAGCCCGCGGAAGGGCTGACCCCATGGCAGAGCGGCTGGCTGTCCCTGTCGGGGGTGGCTTTACTTCCTCCAGCTCCAGGCCAACACTCAGACTTCAAGACGCTGCAGGGCCTCTGAAGAAAGTGAAGTGCTGCATGCCCTGGTGACCCCTGCTCCTCCCCAACAGGGTCCCTTCTGTGTTGTTCCCTTGTTCCTGGGAGGCAGGGGAGAGAAAAGCGGCTGTGGGGATCCTACCTCCCAGGATCTGGGACGGGCAGCGGAGGTAGCACAGGCTCTCCTGATGGGGTGCCTCTTCCAGGAAGCCCACCCACAGAAGGGCCAAGCAGTGTTTGAGAACTCTGCGGAGCCAGCAGGAGCAGCAGCAGCAGCAGCAGGAGAAATGCAGAGGAGGAACACACACTTTGGTTCCTGAAGGACGGCAGACAACAAGTTTCAGGGTGCTTCTTTTCACAATTCTGGGTACTTTGAGCTAGAGCCCTTGGGGGTGTCTTTGAGAGGCCAGGGGTATGATAACCAACCTGTTTACCACCTTTCCTCCCTTCCACTAAGACTTACCATCTGTTATGTGCATGGACTGTTCCAGCCCCTGGGAGTGTGGCACAGCGCCGGTGAGGTCATGCTCCCAAAAAGCTTACATCCTAGGTGTGTGTGTGGGGGGGCGGGGGGAGGAATGACAATGTAGAAGAAGCAACCAGACATATGATGAATGTCAGGGAGTAATGAGAGCATGAAGAAAAATAAAGCAGGATAAGGGAAGAGGGCGAGGAGTGTGGGGTGTGTGCCGTTTGACGGAGGGGCAGAGAAGCCTCCCTGAAGAGGTGACATTTGAACAGGAAGCTGAATGAAGCCAGAGAGAGATAGAGACTTCCAGAAGGGCAAACCTGGATCTCTGTTAAAGGAGGATGTTGTACTCTAAGGAGGTGTCTGGTCTAGCAGGGAGAGCAGAGCCAAAACCAAGCTCCCATTTTATAAGTGACGGAAAAGTCTAATATAAATATAATACACAATAAGATAGCATTATAATAATCATTATATTAATTATTAATAACATCACATATTACCTTGTGTATTATATGTTATAAATTAATATATTATAAATACTATATTAATGTATAGCTATATATAATATATCTTTATGTATGATATGGTGGTGATAAGACTTAGAATATATTGAGCATTTTCTCCCTTGGTAATTCCATACTATATTTGGATTTATTCTCTCTCATTCATTAGCATGATCGTATTGGGCAGGAATTCCGCAAAATACAGACAGCAAAGAGTCAAATTCCTGGCTTTTCTGTTCAGATAAGCTCACTTCATTCGTATAATTCTCTGCAAAGGTAGGTATAATCTTGTCCATTTTTGAGGTGAGAAATCAGGGACTTAGAAATTCTTAAAGCTGAAAGCAGAAACCATGGTTTTAAAAGCTAAGTTTTTGATTTCTAAGAGTTGAGTCACTTTTCATCATCTGCTCAAAAACAACAGACGGTGAAGAGCAGAGCTGTGCCCCCACAGGCCCTGGCACTGGAACGAGCTAAGGCCAGAGGAGAATAGGTGGGAGCAAGGGACCTTGAGGCAAGGTCAGTGTCCCTAGAAATGGGCTCAAGCTGGCTTTCCCACTCTGGCTGAGATGGTGTTAGCCGTTGGGAATCTGAGAGTCAAGGCCTCTTGTGTAAGAGTGGTAGCCATGTCCCTGGAGGGGGCATCGAGTGGAAGGTAAGACCACTCTGGGTTACCACAGATGGGCCTGATGTGACACTGCCTGGAGGATTCGGCAGGAGGAAGGACTCCGATGTCGCCTGGCATGGTTAAGGAGGGGCTCAGAATGAGCTGGGTGATGGCCTATGTACCTTGAGGGATGAAGGGAAACATAAAGACCACAAGGAACCAAAGGCTGGAAACCTCATAGAGTCTGAGGCTTCCAGCAAGTGTTCGATAATGGAATGAATGGGGATCCCTGGGTGGCGCAGCGGTTTAGCACCTGCCTTTCGCCCAAGGCGCGATCCTGGAGACCCAGGATCGAGTCCCATGTCGGGCTCCCGGTGCATGGAGCCTGCTTCTCCCTCTGCCTGTGTCTCTGCCTTTCTCTCTGTCTCTCTGTGTGACTATCATAAATAAAAAAATTAAAAATTAAAAAAAAATAATGGAATGAATGTAGATGGAATGACAGCTGCCACCCAGGTGATAAAGGTGGGGGAGGGGAATATGGAAATGACCAGGTTTAGATTTGAAGTGACTATTCTTTTCATCTCAAGGAACTAGGTCACATTTTCTGTCCATAGGTAGGATTGGTGTGTGAAATAGAAGTTGAGTTAAAGAAATTATAATTTTTTATGCACTGGAAGCCTGTAGTTTGCAAACTAAGCATTTCCCCCCACTCTGCTCCTGTTGAAGAGGTAGCATACAGATATGCAGAGTTCTCTGGGACATTTTCCAGCTACAAATCCATTATCGGTCTTTGGTCTTCTGAACCCCTAAAATGTGGTAAATCTTGCTCTGCTGAAAAAAGTGTGAGAATTTCCTTAAGCTTAAAAGCCTTGTGGTTCACAGGGGAAAGCTGGTCTCCTTCTTACTTTTCTACAAATATTGCGGTTATTATTTATAGCTCCTCTGGCTCCAACAGCTCTACTCAGTCTTGTGTCTTTGAAATGCTCAGTGCAGGTTCCTGTGTGACGTTCTCTGTTACTGTTTTCATCCTCATGGGAATTTCTAAGCTTGATGTTTTGGAACAGGGCACAAAAGGGTTTTGGAGTCAGAACTGAGTATGCCTAAGAGACCAGGTGGGATGTAAAGCGAAGAGGATTTACAATCAGACAGATTTTGGCTCTGCCACTCACTGGCTATGTGACCTCTATGAAGTTACTTTAACCCTTCTTAGCTTCTGATTCATCACCTCAAAAATGGATATTACACCTACTTTTACAGAGATATTACAAAAATAAAGTGAGATAGTGTATTATCAGTTTGCTAGAGCTGCTGTAACAAAATGCCACAGACTGGGTGGCTTACACAACAGAAATCTATTTTCCTCATAGTTCTAGAGGCTGGAAGTCTGAGATCAAGGTGTTAGCTGAGTTGGTTTCTTCTGAGGGCCTCTCTCCTTGAGTTACAGATGGTTATCTCATGAGGACACCAGTTGTATCATGTTAACAGTCTACCCGGATGACCTCGTTTTACCTGAATGACTTCTTTAAAGATCCTGTCTGCAAATTTGGACACATTCTGAGGTAGTGGGAGCTGAGCCTTTGATATACGAATCTGGGGGACATGATCAGCCCATCACAGTATGTGTATGAAGGGGCACAGCACCCAGATGTTCAATTAATGTCAGTTTCTCGCCACTGCTCTAGGGTACAGTATGAGACACTGTTAGTGACATCTCCTCCAGAGAGATGTTCCCCTCTGAGGTTATCTGAGGGCAAATAGCTTGGAAGCGACATGATAAATATTGTACTCATAATCTCTCAGATTCACTTCCTGACAACAATAACTCACAAACAGGGTAATTATCAAAATTATAAAAAGGCAATGGCTCTAAAATACTTGACTTTGGTTAGGTAGGTCATAAATATTTCTTTAATTGGGTGTAGAGACTTTTTTTTTTTTGTAGAGACTTTTGATCAAGTATACAGTGCTAAGCAAATATGGGATATTATGTCCTTCTGCTAGCCTGACTTCTGACCTCCCCTTTGTGAAGTGGAAATGCCCACTGGTTTTGCTTATCTTTTTCATGTTGGTTCTTAGATGATTGGCTCCCTAGGATGTGAAGAGCTGGGCTTGCAGCTCTGTAGGTGCTGCCTAAAGAGGAAGCTCCAGGTAGATGTTCTCCAGAACTCTGTGGGAGAAACTGGAGTGGATGTTCTTTGGTTTTCACTCCTATTGTGCAGAAATCAGTGAGAGCCCTAGAGGCCCCCTCTCAGGCCTTCCTGTTTCTTGTCTTACAAAAACACACAGAGTACCCCAACTCCCTAGGAACCCAATGTGCTATGTAAGCTCCCAGACTGACTAGGCCTTCTTAAAGGCAGAACCAGATGTGGTGTTGGCTTACTATCACAGGTGCTTGTCATCATGTCTGACAAATGGTTAGTGCTCCGTGTTTGCTAAATAGAGGTGGGTTTTCCCTGTTCCTCACTAAACTGCCTTCAAAAGTACCCAGCAATTGCACTGTTGGGGATTTACCCCAAAGATACAGATGCAATGAAATGCCGGGACACCTGCACCCCGATGTTTATAGCAGCAATGTTCACAATAGCCAAACTGTGGAAGGAGCCTCGGTGACCATCGAAAGATGAATGGATAAAGAAGATGTGGTCTATGTATACAATGGAATATTACTCAGCCATTAGAAACGACAAATACCCACCATTTGCTTCGACTGGATGGAACTGGAGGGTATTATGCTGAGTGAAGTAAGTCAATCGGAGAAGGACCAACATTATATGGTCTCATTCATTTGGGGAATATAAAATATAGTGAAAGGGAATAAAGGGGAAAGGAGAGAAAATGAGTGAAAATATCAGTGAGGGAGACAGAACATGAGAGACACCTAACTCTGGGAAACAAACAAGGGGTAGTAGAAAGGGAGGTGGGCAGGGGGTTGGGGTGACTGGGTGACAGGCACTGAGGGGGGCACTTGGCGGAATGAGCACTGGGTGTTATGCTATATGTTGGTAAATTGAACTCCAATTAAAAAAATAATAAAATAAACAAAATTTAAACAACAACAACAACAACAAAACCAAAAGTACTAGGAATCTTTTAGTTGTTCATTGTTTGCAGAACGTTATCCATCTCTATAGAGATATTGTCTTGGTGAGGGCTGCCCCCAGCTGCCAGAACCCTAGGGGATTGGGGAGCGGTCCATGGCAAAGGGGAATTCCAGTGTGTATATTCCAGCAAGAAACTGGGGACAGCAGAAACTGGGGACAGCTGGCCTGAAGTCTCTTGGTGCTCTTGTGCCTTTCAGAGCCAGCTTTTACATTCTATTTTTTTGTTTTCTTTGTCCCTTGAGGCCTTACCCATCCAAATGCTCTTGTTAACGAAGCCCAGAGTGTGAGTCAGATGGCCACTTTGACTCCCCAGGGGACTGCCCTCACTGTTGATGAGAAGCCTATGTGCGAAGGAAATCACAAATTCACTCCCCCTGCTTGGAAAGACTGGCTTGGAGACTCAGTGGGCAAACAGATTTGAAGGATATGATTGAACAATCCCTTTTGTTGAGGTTTTTCTCTCCACTCAGCAGAGATGCTTTTAGGCTACTACAATGGCCTAGAATGCTTACTGATGTAAAAAAAAAGAGAAGCTTTCACTAGACTCTTTCCTTTAAGGAGAATCTGGATTGTATGTGGTATTCTAAATAGCACTTTGTCTTTATTTTTAGAAAACCTCATTTGGTTATAGTGATTTCCCCTGTAGTGGTCGATATTGACTTTCCTGAGCAGGCAGGTGATTATTTTAATTATGGTTATTTGTTGGCACAGGGGAAGCCTTTTTTTCTTTTTCTAGAAAGTTGGTTTACTTGATGTGATGTTTACATGCTGATATGATGTTGCCCCACTTTGTTTCCTGACATGTAGTATATACAGATTATTGCTATAGATGAGCAGCCCTGCTTCTGCTCCAGGAACAGCTGTTCTTCTGGAAAGGAAAAGGATCTTCTTCCTATAGTGAAGATAGCCAGATAGTGATAATAGCCACAAAGGAGGGCATATTATGTATGGCTCCTTGCAAATAATGAAGGTTAATGTTAATGGCTACTTTGCTTCTGATATACTTATTACTCAGAATTACCCAATAAGGTAAGTCCTATTGCATTCCAATCATGCAGATGAGGAAACAGGCTTAGTGAGCTTTAGTAGGCTGCCTAAATCCGCAGCTAGTATATAGCTGAACTGAGACTCAAACCCAGATCTAATATGATTCCAAAGCTTGTGCTCCTAATCACTACACTCCCCTACATCTCAAATTAGGGGTTATCTTATCAGAATTTTACTACAGTAGTTCTCAAAGTATGGTCCTTGGGCCAGACTTGTTAACATCACCTCAATATGTGCTAAAGTGCAGTTTTCCAAACTAACTCAAACTATTGAGTCAGAGACCCTCAGGGATCAAGCCTGAGTATTTCTTCTCCAAAGCATTCCAGATGGGGATTATACAACTTCTGTGTTGGAATTTCCACACAGAGCTCCTACAATCCCACAGGGCACTCACTCTATCTGCTCTGCGTGTTTAACTCCGCCAATTATTGGAAAGCTCTTCCTTATATTGGAATACAATTTGCTTCTCTTCATTGTTCGCATTGGTTCTGGTCCTGCCATTTGTCTCATTGACAGGATAGCTGAATGTAGCTGATGAAACACACACAACCAAGAGCAGGAGATTCCTAAGGTATTAAAAAGAAACCCTGATGGAACATGGGTAGTTTGAATGCCAGCTTCCTGTTTTGCGCATTTACCAGAGATGCTTTCTTCTTTGTCTCACAAATAAGATAGAAAGGGAACATTTTTGAAAAAGGGAAAAAAAGAAAGACTGAGGAATCAGGGTTCAAGCGTCTACTGTTTCTTTAGGATGTAGTCTTTCTAGAAGCTCTGGTCTTGGAGATATTCTGTTTCCTCCAAAGTCACAGGTCAGATATAAAATCCCTCCTCATGAGCAAAGTGGACCACTGAAACTTCAGCAAGCTTTCAGAGCATGATGGGACTAGGTGGCTTAGAGATGCATAGATCAGAGTGGCAGGAGAGCTCAGAAGGCCAGAGATCAGATGTGATGAATGAATTGTTGAATCTGTGTCCATAGGCCTACAGGCAGGGTTCATGTACCCCTTTCTTAAACTGGCTACCCCAGAAAACAAAGCTACTATACTACTACTGCATTGTGTGCCATCTTGGGGAAGAAGGAGTGAGGGAAAAGGGATGTGAGCCAGGGGTGGTGGAAAAGTCAAACCAACAATGCATTATTGAGTTGGCTTCTACTAAATACAGCTACTCTCTTGATTCTGCTGGACTGACCCTGCAAAGCTGAATAACTGTGACATAGGACAGTTATTCTTGAGGGAGAAAGAGAACTTACCACTGGTTTCCATCTGCCATCTGTTAGAGGTCTACCCAGAGAGTCTTAACATCTTCAAATTCTGGGTCATGGAAATATGGGCTCCATGTTCGGTCCTACAGTATCCTGTGCCTCATGGTCAACAGGATGGGAGGCAAGAGGCACTTGGTACAGGCATGAATTAAGGCACTATCAGATTTTACCTGCACAAAATCAGAACCCAGGCAGCACTGGTGGCTACACTGGCTCTGGCAAGAATGAGGTAAGACTGGCAGGCCTGAAGTGGCTCAGAAGTTTCTGATCTCACACCCTTAATGTAATTTTGAAAGAAAAAAAATACATACCCTTTTATATGGTAAAGTTGATATCTAAATTTTTTCAACATTAGTCTAAATAATGGCAAAGGATATCATTCCCAGATTATCCTAAATATTGATTGACATTTAAAACAAAATTGGGTGCCAATATGATATGATGAACTAAGACTTTCTCCATTCAGATGGAAAACAACTGAAAAATCTGCACCTAGTTTTAAAAAAATTCACTATGTGAAGGTACAAGAGAGTAAACAGAAGTGTATGGACTCAGTGGGAAGTTCATACTTGCCTGGAGAGGGAAGACTAGATTATACAAACAAGTTCCTGTCTGGGGCTTTTTGCTTGAGGCTAAGAACAGTCTGCATGTGGCAGCAGCACATATGACAAAACTTGCAATTTTTTAGGCCTAGAGAATAAGAAAAACATCAGGAAACTAAATACCAAAAAGAGTGGTGATAACCACTCTTTTTTAGAAGGGTAAGAACCAGTGGGGACCCCCAAATGCTACATACCCACATCTCTCACTCACTTATGAGCTGCATATGAGTAGAACAGACAAGAGTAAAATTTTATTATAAATGTGTATCTTGAAACAGATGAAATTATACCTTTTCAATTTGTTTATGTATTTATTCTTGGATGGATATTACTTACTGCCAATGTTAGCTAATATTCCTACTTTTATAGGTATAAATACTGAGAAACTTCATTCATATAATAAGTAAATGGAACTGAAAGAGGGGTTATAGGGGTAGCAGCCAATAACTGTTACTAAGAATGATTCTTAATGACCCATCAACTAATGTTTTCAGTTCTGTACAAAGCAAAGAATTGGAAACCACTTGATTTGTAGATTCTTTTTCCTATATCATTAGAGACACTCACTTTTGTATCACATGTACAAATTTAATATTGTCACATTGTCTGATGTCCTGGGTTTCTTTTCTTTTTTTACATCCTTGGGTAAAACATTAAGGTAAGTTTAGGATGGGCAAGGGTAAGTTTTTCTTTCATTAAATTGGACAAGCCTGATTAGTGGTCAGGGAAAACAGCATGAGCAGCCATGCTTTCACCCATAACAATTAGGAAAGTGTTTGGACAGAAGTTGAGGATCTGGAAATTGATTCTGTTGAAACTATACACTAATATATACTTCCTAGAAACATTTTATGTATGTGAATGCAAACTCCAATTTGAAACCTTAGAGAATCAGGGAGCCCAAACTACCCACTGGGTAAGGGACCTTGGAGAAAGTTTAGGTTTAAGAATAAGCTTTTTTTTTTTTTTTTACCTGAAAAGGTAAGAAAGAATCTCAGAATTATACCAGCCAACAGAGTAGTGTAAAACAGGGAAAACTTGGACTGGTACAGATTAACACAGTATCCAAAGACCAGCTGACATCAATGAAGTCTTGAATATCCCAAGGTGGAGAAAAAATAGTTTCTCATGTTAGCAGCATAAGGCAATGCATAACCGCACAAAAATGCAAAAAAAAAAAAAAGGACAGAGAAGGACATCAGATTGATTAAAGGAGCAATACCAGCAGCACTTGTAATTAAGGGTAGAAAGGCATTTTTCTTTTTTTTATATGCTGGATTTGAATGAGTGCATTGGAGTCTGAGAAGCTTGCAGAAGTAGTCTGCTTCTAGAGATACTAACAATACCAGAAGAAAATCATCAGTTTTAGTGAGGTTTGACCAACGACTTCAATAGAAGGTGAAGCAAGAAGCCATTTAGAACTGAAGTAGTAGTGATGGCACATGACTGAGTTCACTAAGTGATCAAATGAAGAGTTGCTTTTGATGATACTGATGCAGAGGCAGCATTGTTCATGATAGCCAAAAAGTAGAAATAGATGGAATTTCCATCAACTGATGATGGATACAGGTAGCATAGTTCTTCAATGGAATATTATTTGCAATAAAAAAGGAATGGGGCAGCCTGAGTGGCTCAGTGGTTTAGCACCATCTTTAGCCGAGGGTGTGATCCTGGAGACTTGGGATCAAGTCCCATGTTGGGCTCCCTGCATGGAGTCTGCTTCTCCCTCTGCCTGTGTCTCTGCCTTTCTTTCTCTTTCTGTGTCTCATGAATAAATAAACAAAATCTTAAAAAAAAAAAAAAGGAATGGAGGGCACCTGGGTGGCTCAGTGGTTGAGCATCTGCCTTTGGCTCAGGTCATGATCCCAGGGTCCTGGATCCAGTCACACATCAGGTTCCCTGCAGGGAGCCTGCTTCTCTCTCTGCCTATGTCTCTGCCTCTCTCTGTGTATCTCTTATGAATAAATAAATAAAATATTTAAAAAAAATAAAAAAGGAATGGAGTATTGACATATGCCACAACATGGATGAATCCTGAACACATGAGACAAAATGAAAGAAGCCAGACAAAAAGGACCACATATCATATGATTGCATACCTATGAAACGTCCATAAGAGGCAAATTTATAGCGACAGGAAGGAGATTAGTGGTTGTCTCACCTGGGAGTTGGGAGAAATGGAATGACTGCTAATGGGTACAGGTTTTCTTTTTGAGATGATGAAAATATTCTAAAATTGACTGTGGCGATGATTGCACAACTCTGTGAATATACTAAAAACTATTGGATTGTACAGTTTAGATGGCCATATTGCATGGTATGTAAGTTATCTCAATAAAGTTATTATTTTTTAAAGTTATGAAAGGAATTTTAAGTGAAGAAAAGATCTTAGATCTTGGCATAGACATAGGACAGATAATTGAAAGGAGAAAAAAGCCAGGAGTCAGAGATAGTACCTAGGGAGGAGGGGGGAATGGTAATATGACTCTGTGGGGAGGACAGGGCAGCCAGCCAGCAGCACAAGGGTAGTGGGTGTTTGGTGGTGGGTGAAGATGCTGGTGGGATGCCCCACAATGGAAAAAGGAGTACTGGTGGAGAGCACTGAGCAGATCCTAAAGCAGAGCTTCTCTATTTGAAGCTTTGCCTCTGGCCAGATTTGTACTTGGGTATGTTTTCCTAAATGAGTGCCCTCAACCCTCAACCCCCATACCCATATCCAGGCAGCTAAGGGCATAATTTTTCTCAGTTCTTTTTAATTCTTGTTAACATGTCTTCTTCCCTAGCTTCTGCATCTTTTCACATAATGTCTTTCTCCTTTTTTTTTTTTATGCTTACCAGGTAATTTCTCCTTGGCATAGGCTGCTTCTTGTTATTAAAAAGTCATCTTTGACTTTTATATTTCATTTATTCTTCCCTTGGGTTCTTTGTGACCTTATCTTAAAGCATTATTACCTATAAATGTGAAGATTCACTAGTACACTTAAAATGAGGGAAGCCAGTGTACCAAGCGCTACTAAGATGAAAAATTGGATGTGATAAAAATAAGGACAAAACAATTTGACATTTTATTTTCAAAAATTTTCACAATAAATATTGAACTCTAGAGCCTCCTTAAAAGATTTTTTTTGCCTGTATTCTTTTTTATTTTTTATAGTAGTAGGGCACAGATTTATGTCTTAGGGTTTTTTCAAAGAATTTCCTAGCTTTCTACCCAACTAAGACTAAGGCTGGATTTCAAATTCATATATCCGCTCATTCAACAAATGTTTATTGAGCATCTACTATGTGCTAGGCATCTTGCTAGATGCTGACAATATAATGATGAAAGGGAGAGTATGCTCCTGGCCCTCACGCTATCCAGCAGCAGAGATGAATGTTAAGCAAACAGTCACACAAACTTCACAAATAGTTTACATGATTAAAATTATGATGTATTATAGAGATTGAATATAGGGTATTGTTACAGGATTCCTTCTCTCTTGCCCTTCTTCCTACATTTACTTCTGAAAGACGCCCATGAAAAATATTGGAGGGGAATTTTAAATCACTGAATATTTGAAAAGATATACAATTTAAATCTTTCAAGTAAGTTCTTTAATTAACTCAAGTAGAGGTGACCCTAGTTTAATGAATAATTACTGACTGGTAACAAACAAAAGTTAAAGAAAATCAGTGACTTTTAATTCAAGTATAACCAATGTAGGGAAAAGTATAGAGATTATTTGTATCTCAATGATTTTTTTTATAAGCTGAATATACCTGCATATCCTGAACCTAAATCAAGAAACAGAATGTTATTAGAACTCCAGAAGCTTCATTCACGCCCACTTTTTCCCACCAAAGTCATTTACAAGGGGACAGTATTTTGGAGCACTGCCTCTGTGCCAGGCTCAATGTAAAGTCTTTACACATCCAACGTCATGAGGAGAGCTTTTATTTTCCTCTCTTGTGTGTGTGTGTTAAATTACTCTCTGGGAATCTAATTGACACCAGTCATTTAATTAGCAAGTCCTTCCTTCCCAGAGAGCCAGAAAAGGATCCTTCAACCCAGCATAGGTAGGACTCTTGCCATTCTGTGAGCCTGGAGATTTTCCACAAGTGCAGAAAATTTCCATGATGGAAAGGCTTTGGAGCCCATCAACAGAAGCAGGGAAGTGGCAATTTCTCTGGATGGCTGTGTGCCAGGGCTTTTTAATTTGCTGTTCTGCGTCTTCTTCTTCCCCGAGGAGAAAAGTCTATGTGTCTCTCTCCACTCCCCTACACAAAGTCATTCTTAAGCATAACTGAGACTGACTTGCTAATTTATCTGAGTAGTAAAGGCCACTCTAGAGTAAGTGCTTCTTACACAACTGCCATCACTCAAAGCTCTGAAGAAATTCACATCTACTATTGGGGGCATCGCCTCTCTAAATTCTGGGGGCTTGTGGCAGGGGAGGGCAGCACCTCTCTTAGGCACTGGTAAAAGGGAAAACCACCTCTATGATCTCATCCAAGAGATAATAAAAATATCTTTATTCTAAAAACAAATATATGAACAAACAGTAAGAAAGCCACCGCCAACTGGTCCAGAGTTCCAAAGTCCCCAAATAATTCACCTCTTTGTGTAAGGCACTGAAATCCCCAGAAACAATATGACTGTCTCCTCTTTGTCAAAATCTTGGGATTTCTGACCAGGTCTTCTATAATACTACGCAGTTGAGCTTCCCCTGGGCCCTCTCCTCTGTACTGATTATATAGTGATTTGCCTCCATGGTTTGTTCTCTCTGGCATGATGAATGACTGCGTCATATGTTCTCTCCTTCCTCAAGCTCCAATCCCAATGCCCTGTTTCTTCCATCATAGGGAGACAAGATTGTCCCTTCCTTTGCTAAGAATTCGGAGGTCACCAAACAAGCCCTTCCTCATCTTCCCTTACTGCCCTTCCTCTACTCTGCAGCAGTCTTGGCACATGTCCTTTGTTGATTTTTTCCTGTTCCAGCAGACAAAATCCCTTCCTGTGCCCCAAAGCCATTCTCTGTGCTTCTTTCCTTGGGACTGTGTTCCCTCTGTCATTTATCTCTTTTCATATTTTTTTCTTTCAAACTTTTGTTATAACTGTTTTCAAACATAGAAGTGGAGACAATACAATGTGATTCCTCTATGCACCCTTCACCCAGATTCAAGATTGTATTATTTTGCCACACTTTATGCAAATTCCGTCATTGTCTCAAAAATGTCTTTTTATAATTAGTTTGTTTAAATTAGGATTCATGTAGGGCTTACATATTATACTGGATTGCTACGTCACTGCATTTTTATCTAATCAAGAACAATTTCCCAGCCCCCTTTTATTTCCTGTTATGCTAGTGACTTGTTGATGAAAGCAGGTCAGTTCTGTCAAATGTCCCATAATCTGAATTTTTCTGATTGCTGCTTCTTGGTGATGTTTAATGAATGGTGCTCAATATCTTGTATTTTCTATAACCTGGAAATCAGACCTAGGCTTGATTAGCTTCCTTCTTCCCAACCTTCTTACTTCTGTTTTATGACTGATGTCATCCTAAGTGGGTCATGACTGTTCCTTACAGAGTGCTTGCTTGTGTTCTCCATGTTCTATTGGCCTCTCTCCCAGCACTGCTCCACTGTAGAGCAAGTAGTCTTCACCAGTTTCCTCCACCCACTCACATACATTTTCCCCCAATTCATCTCTGTTCTCTGTCCTGATTGTGTATGGAAATAATTCTTTCAGAGATCACTAAGTATTCTTGAACAACAAGCCCCATGATTTCTTGTTAGTGTTACAATTAATGCCGTCATAATCACCAGGCACCAATTCCCATTTCAGGCCTTTTAACAGTTTTTAAGTACTTTCCCTCCAGATTGTTTTATGAGTATTGTCTGTTCCCATTCTCGGTCTCAGGACCCTTAGGCTTAACTGATCACCTTTCTGTGATGGCTCTGGCATCTGTGTTGTAGCTCTCACTAACTCCACTGAGCTCCAAGTCTGTGTCTCCTTTTTCCTCATGAGCAATTTTATCTCTAAATGATTCCTCAACACTTGGAACTCAGTCTATCTCAGTCATATTGTCTGATCTCACTGTCAGCTCTTCTGGTGGCACCTTCTTTAATCTTTCCAGGAAGAATTGATCATGTGACTTAGTGCTTCGTACTGTTGTTCTGTCATCTTCTACAGACTGACTCTTACTGCCCTGGGTTGTGTCTGTCTCTGCTTCTTTTACTGATTGTGAATTTCTTGGACAGGATTCATGTTTCCTGTACCAATTTGTTAATTAATTCTATGTATTATTTATTGCCTGTCTACTATTGTTAAGGCACTATGCTTGTAGCCTTTGGATTTGAAATAGTAAAACCTTGGAGCAAGGAGGGGGCAAGGGGCAGCAGCAGCAGTACATGTTAGCTAAGACACTTATTAAAGTTATTTCCTCTTTAAAGCACTTCGCAAATCTATTCATTTGAGCATCACTATAATCCTATGAGGGAGTTACTATTATTAGGTCATTTTATAGATATGAAACTGAGACACAGAGAGGTTAAGAGAGTTGCCAGCATCCCAGAAAGAGACAGGAAGTTGTCAAAATCTTTTCTGCCAGCGAGTAAGCAGAGGCTGGCCTTGGATAGAGTGGAGGGAAGAGAAGTATCTTTAGAAATTGACTGATAAGGACACTTAAACTAGGAAATTAGAGCAGTTTGGTAGCAGAGACTAAGAGTTTTCTTTAATTTTCTATAAATTGTAATGTGATACCAAGATGTTCAACCATCCTCAATTGCTATTTCCATAAAGTCTTCAGCTAAAATACCCTTCAGATGTAGTTATAAATAGCTTTGTGAGTCTGTTGGGCTCAGACTGAGAATTACAGTCAAAGTCTTATTCAGGGTGGGCAAATCAAGAAGCAGATCCACTTAGAGAATGCTGTTTTCAAAGAAGGATCATCATTCTCTGGCTGTCCTGTATGGTACTCAGGGCTTGGGCTGGGAAAGTTGGGGAGGTGACACAGAAGAGATTTCTGGAGGGATGGGAGTTTTGTCTTGTTTTGTTAAGTGTTCTATTGCTTTTTCTTAAGCATTGATTGGCCCATTCCATGTATTCAGTGAAGACTTGTTGAATGAATGAGTGAATGAATGAATGAGTGATGGAGAAGTAAAGGTAAAGTATAAAGGAAAATCTGTGTAATGGGTACTCAATGATTATATGTGAGATTGAATGGAATAGACAGTTTACTTAGAGGCTTCACTAAGGCACAGAATAGAGTAAAAATAACAACAACAAGTACAACAACAAAAAGCCTTGAACAGGTTAATAAAGAGATGCTGAAAGCCAGATATGCTTCACCTCATGGAAGCATTTTAAGTTCTGCTTCCAGCATAGGATCTCTTTTCAGATGCCTCCACCCCACTCTCCTCCCCTCACCCATTATAGGGTGGTTCACATGGAAAAGCCAAAGGTTTTTATTCTCTTCAAGTCTTACCAAGGAGAGTGGGTGATACCAGAGGAGAATGAAGACTCAGTCATTAGAGAACCTGAAGCAAGACTGCTGAAGTTAACAAGAAATATAGGCTTTCCCAGAGGTCCTGGGGTCTCTTTGACAGGGACTCATTTGGAAAATCCTCTTCTTTATTATTTCTAGGGTCACATCTCTTCATGCCACTATTGCATATTTTTGCTGCTTGGATCATTTTGCTTCTTGACCCAACTTGCCAGTAATT
Source organism: Nyctereutes procyonoides (assembly GCF_905146905.1). NCBI lineage: Eukaryota > Metazoa > Chordata > Mammalia > Carnivora > Canidae > Nyctereutes > Nyctereutes procyonoides. The sequence goes on from NW_026575044.1 coordinate 2,373,711, forward strand.
GGTGTGTTTTTGTCAGGCTGGCATTTTCTGTATATGTGGGAGTGTATGTCTGCACATAGAACCAGACTTTTACATTCTCTCTTGGTGCCTTGCATGGGGAACCCCTCTCTCTCCAGAATGGCTGGTGAATGCTTCTCCTTCTAAAAGTCCTGCTATGTGGTGTCTTCTCAACTCTGAGGTTGAGTTCTCTGGATAAGAACTGACCCAATCAAGAACATTACCAACCTACTCAGATAGGATTGCTGGCACTGCCTCCATGGCTGTTTTTGTTTTTGTTTTTTTTTTTGCATACAATTCCACTTATTATTGCATTTAACTCATGGTTGAATGAGTTAAAGAATCCAGAAATCTTATACTTTTGGTAGCTCCAGAAATCTGCACAATATATGACCCAATAAATACAATAGCATGGCATATCATGGAAGCTCAATACATGTGCAACAATAATGAACTTCACCTTCCATTTTCATCTCTTCTTTCTGAGATGATGATCTAAAGACATTAAATTTAATGGGAACTTGAGTGATTCTCTGTTCAATTCTACTAATCAATGTAGAAATCTTCTATAGAAGGAGTTTTATTGTCTATTTGCACATCTCACGTGGTGGGATGCTCACTATTTCATAATGTGGTATGACCCATTTTGGATCAATCAAATTGTGAGCAAAGTTGTTTTTATTTTTAAATATGAACTGCAAGTTGCCTTTCTGTAAATTTTACCTATTGATCCTATTTCTCCCCCGACTCCACACTGAGAATTGTCTAAAATAAGATTGGTCTTCCTCCATTTGACTATCCTCAAGTATTTGAAAACAACTGTCATGTTCCACTAAATATTTTCTTTTTCGAAACTGGACCATTCTATACTAAAGCAGACTTCAATAGCTCATCATATCACATGGTTTCTAGGCCATTCCTTTTCCTAGTCCTTCTATTTTAACTTCTAGTTAGTCAATGTGACTTCTACAACCTAGGACTCAGACAGGTTCTATGGTACCAAGAAGGTCAAAGTCATAGGTGTGATCCCTGTTCACATTTTTGGGTCTTCTCAATGCCAGGGTGGTGCTAGGAACTGAGCACTCAGAGATGGCAGGGCCTGCCCTCAGAAGGCATCTGGAAGGGAAGACATATTTCACACTGAAATTCTGCTCTGAGACTCTGTCTGATGCATATTTCCATGGCAGGGACAAGGTACTTCTCTCAAAATCCTGGCTTGGATAGAGGAGTATCTTTCTCCTTTCAGTCTTTTTTTAACTGAGTGAGCTGGAATGAATGAGACTACCCAGAGTGGGTGAAGGATGATGACATTTAGGCCTAGCTTTCACTGGCAGGGTTTGAGAAATCTGTGTGTCAAGGGCTGTGGCTGAGTATCAAAGCTAGGGGATCTCTGGGGGATAGGAGAGTTTGGCACAGCATTGTGTTGATTTCTGGAATTTATTGAGTGCTGAGGTTGGGTATTCTTCACTTTGAAAAAAGATAACTCCAGTTGTATGTGTCATTAGCTGTATAGTCTGTGGTGTTACCTGCAGGTGTCCACTTGCAAAGGTAGGGAGGCACACAAACAGTGCAGAGTAGGTGCTAGGTATTAAGCATTGAGAAGTGTGTGGGAGAAGAGAGGAGGGGGCTTCACTGCCCTTCTCCACTCCTTAATATCTATAGTAGATGTGCAAACACTCCAAGAGTTGCACATGCTGGACAAATACTGACACAATCAAGAAATTCTTTCACAAAGGCCTTTCTTTCTTCCCAACCTCCAGGTGAGATCTACCTGCCAAACCGAGAGAGGACCACATATGTCCTGCTCTGAGCTTCCTCCTATAAGATCCTAAGTGGCTGCCCTGCACTTATTTTCCAGAATGTTATGTAGCTGGCAATATATTTCCCAGACTTACAGGTAATTCTCAGCCTGAAGCCCGATGAGGACCTTAGAAAGTGAAATGGGGTGACAGAAACAAAATGCAAACCTAAGAAGTAAGAAGTAGATGAAAGGAAGCTGACTATGCTGAATGGAGGTCATTTGATTAATACAGAGCACAAAGGAGTCATGGGTTTCAATGCCTGGTGCTGGCTGGATGCCCAGAGAAGAACAGGCCGGGGGCTGGAGGACACTAGCAGAGGAAGGCAGAGGGAGAAGACTAGGCAGGGACTCTGACAGAAGCTGTGGTGGCAGATACTGTGGTTGTTCTCAGTGTGTGTGACACTTGAAGGCAGAGGCCAATGTGATGGCTCGTGTGGACTCTGAGCAGGCCTGCATCTGCAGGAAAGCATAGTATCAGGATGGTGAGGTTGTGATGCTAAGCAGGTAGCAGCAGACTCTGGTTTCTCCTCAGGCACCTGACAGATGATGCGGATGTTACCATTACACTGGGCTCCTCACAAGAAGGGCCCAAGCTGCAAGAAGGACCACAGCCAACTAAGTGACTGCCTCCACTGGCCTTCAACATGAGCTCTGTGCATGTCTTGCTCAAAGGACCAGAGCCGGCAGCAGGCTCCTGCTGGTAAGGGGTGTGCTCAGAGCCATGAAGACCTTAGCAGGTGTTTTTACCTCTTCTCTGTCTCCAGTTCTGTGTGGATCACTCTTTGTCTCTCCTACCCATCCCACCATGAACAAACTTTTTTGTGTGTGCAGTGTGTCTCCAACTAACAAGCCCGGCAGCCTCTGTATGTCAGATCAGTCTGATTGTACCTCAAGTCAAGTAATCATCTAGGGTGGATGTCAGGTTCTCCAGCATCAGTTTTCTTTCTTGCCCACCAGTGATTTTTTTTTGACCCTAAACTAGTGCCATCTGACCATTTATCTTGCTTTCTTATGCATCCCTGCCTAGGAAAGTGGTCAGCCCTGGTCACTGCAGTTGAGAAGAGCAGAAAATAATTAAACTATCTTTCATCAAAGCCTTCTGGTCTCAGTCTCCTTGGGTTTGTGGACCGTCTTGGCAAGGTAATGCTCCCCACTCCCAACCATGAGACCCTGAACTACATAAGAGCTTCATATATGAAAAGGGAGGTACTGAAAATCAGGACAGTAGGAATTGGGTCTTTTTCTCCATTGAGTTGCTAATGCAAAGCACTGGTACTTGTACAGAGTAGAGGTGCAACAAATATTTATTCTGCAAGGAGGGAAGAATGAAGGGTTACTCAACAAATACTCACTTGATAATTTATTTTAGCTACCTAAAATTTGAGAATTCATTTATAGAGCCATGGCCTCATAGTATTCAGTAAAATTAATTGCAGGTTAATTAAAATTTTAAAGTAAAAAAATCTTAGAAAGGCTAGAAGACACCATAGAATATGTTTATTTGACATGAAGAAGGATTTTCTAAGCTTAAGGCAGTGGATGGAATTACAAAAGAAAAGATTAATTAATTAAACTAATTAAAACTTCTCTATTAAAAAGAAAAATGAAGAATGAGAGGTAAATTTGAAATAGTATTTGAAAAAATATTGTTGAGGCTTTAGGGGACACATAACTAATATGTCTTTCTCTCCCTTTCAAGTTTGGAACTATTTTAGGAGCAGACAAAGATATTAGACTAGGAGTTCAAAATGTCACCTTATTGGTGATAAAAAATAGAGTCTGTGGTTAAGATTTGAGGCTATAACAGGTTTCCTAATACTTTATCCCAGAAATAAAGCTACCTGCCTTGTCACAGGCAGAACAGGATGGCTGCGGACTTCCTTGAGGGGCAGAGCCTCCCTCGGTCAGTTTCTTCTATGGCAGAGGGTGGGCTGATCAGAGAGAGAGAAAGAGTGAGAGACCAAAAGGCATATCAGGAGAGATCAGAGCAGAGGATGAGTTGAAAATATTCTGTTCCTCCTCTGAGTTTCTAACTCCTGAGTCACATGAATCAAGAGGTCGAAGAAGCCATGACTGTTACTCTAGGACAGGAGTTTTGGTGCCATGGGCCACATTGGCAGTCTGATGAGGGCTTTGAATTCCCTTTTTAGAATAATGTTTTTAAATGGATTCCATAAAATACACAGAATGACAAAGGAAACCAACTGTGCTGAAATTCAGTCATAAGAAATATTTTAAAATGTTTGTGGTATATAAAATACATCCTTCTTAATTAACCCACTAAATATCATGATCTAGTGATATTAGTGATATTAGTGATCTAATAACCACTGTAATTTTGAATTACAGTGTTTGAATTAAAGATTGGTACAGTTGTTTTGGAAAACAAATCCTAAATTATTCACAGTTTTGGAATCAATTTATTAAACAAACTTACATTATTTTCTTTTAATGGCTATGCACTAAGATTTTTCTCACATAACTCAGACTACTCAAATTTTAAAGGACCTCCCAGGTCACGTATCCCAACCGCTCTTTTCACTGCTAGCCAACCAAATATTTTCGAGGCCCAAAGTCATAAACATAATAAAACCCACTGCATCCCATTATGTATGCCTAATCTTCATAGGATCTTACTGTGAATCTTTAAATCTGCCAAGCTCTGAGTATTGCTGGAGGAATGGCAAGTTGCCTAGGAGAGTGTTATTTGGGTGTGGTGGCTACTTTTATGTGTCACCTGGACTGGGCTAAGAGATGCCCAGATAGCAGGCGAAACATTATTTCTGGGTGCATCTATGGGGGTGGCTCTGGAAGAGATTAGTTTTGGAATTAGTCATCGGTAGAATGAGTAAAAGAAGATCGTTTTCACCAATGCGGGTGGGCATCATTTGATACACTCACGGTCTGACTAGAACAAAAAGGCAGAGGAAGGGTAAATTCACTTTCTCTGCTCAAGCTGAGACATCAGTCTTTTCCGCCCTCAGACATTGGTTTTCCTAGTTCTCAGGCTTTTAGACAGATGGGGACCCACACATCATTCTCCGGCCTTTGGGCTCATATTGAGTAATACCACTGGCTTTCCTGGTCCTATAGCCAGCAGAGAGCAGACTGTGGGACTTCTCAGCTTCCAAAACCACATGAGCCAATTCTTGTAATAAATCTATGTATATGTTGTATGTAATTATAATATATAATTATATATTAATTATATGTGTGCAATCATATAATCACATGTAAATTATATATGAATATATGCATATTGTATAAACTATATGTAAATTATATACAAATATATACATATATTAATATATAATATAAATATTGGTTCTGTTTCTCTGGAAGAACCCTGGTTAATACATTTGGCATAAGGATTTTGGTACAATATTAGTGGCCAATATTCAATTTTGCCCAGATGAGGTTTTTGTTCATATTTTTACTATTGTCTATTTTTCCTTCGACCTGTCTGCCAGTCCATAAGTCTTTTGCCTTGATCTTGGCATCATTGTCTCATTCATTTAATACATATTTATCGAACACCTGTTATATGCCAGAAATTGTGCTAGGGGTTAGTGATAAGGAACAAAGTCAACTTCATTCTTGCTCTCATAGAGCTTACAGTCTCTTTCTTGCAGGGGTCAGCAAATTACTGCTCATGGTTCCAAATCCAGCCTGCCATCTATATTTGCTCAACCTGCAAGCTAGAAAGTTTTTACATTTTAAAATACAATAGAAATCAAAAGAATATCTTATGACACTTGCAAATCAAACAAAACCCAAGTGTTGGTGTCCATTAAGAAAGTTTCATTGGCATGTACCATGCTAACTTGTGTTTTATCTATGGCAGCTTCTGGGCCATAGCAGCAGAGTTGAGCTATTGCAGCAGAAATTGTAATAGTTTCTAAGATGAAATATTTGAAATATTTGCTATCTGACTGTTTGCAGGAAAAGTCTGCAGATTCTTGAAATAGTGGGATCAATAGAAAGGTACCAAGTAATCAAATAATAAGTAAAATAATAACTTGTGGCAAGTGATATGAAGGGGGAAATGAGGCCAAAATGGAGAGTGCCAAGAGCATAGCGTGGAAAGGGTGGTCAGAGAAGGCCTTCAGGCAGAAGCAACATGAAGCTGAGCTGGACAGAGTGAGCAGGATCCAGCTATGCCAAGAGCAGGGGCAGCTCTGCTCCAGGCAGTGGAGATGGGGTGGGTGACGGCAAAGGGACTGCTGCACGTGAGATCCTGGTGTGTTTGGAAATGGGGGAGCCAGCATAGCTGGAGAGTAGTAAGACTGGAGATAGACACATAAGTACATGGGAACCACTTTGACATGGTTTGATTTGTGTTTTCATTAAAGACCACTCCAGCTGCTCTGTGGAGAATAGATTACAAGAAAAAAACGAGGAAGGGAGACTGTTTAGGAAGTTATTACAATGACCTTCTCCAAAAGTTTCTCTCATGCCTGCCTTCCTTCTGTCGGCATGTACTATGATGGACTCCATAAACCAGCCAAGAAGAGGCATTTCAGAGTCTTGCAAAGCTTTGCAATTATTCTTTTGAAAGTTAGTCATCAATGAGGTTTAGATGTGTAGAGTAGCAACTGATAAAAATTTTTGAAGAAGCAAGTGTTAGATGTCAGGTGTTATTCTAATAAGAATTCATTGAAGAATATTTTCTTGCTAAAAATACAGTTTTCAAATATGGTGCAAATAGAATATGGAACAGTGTTGCTAGAAACTGTAACTGGTGGTGGCCACTTTTACCTCCAGGCAAGTGGTATAACATTTCTCTGAAGTAGATAGCCATATTGGGGAGGAAAATGAGGTCAGGAGTGATAGCTGAACATCTGTTCACAAGAAGTTAGCAGTAATCTGTGCTTGATTCTACTGGGGAGACAGAAGGAATGTTTGGGAAGGATAAGATAGAGGCAGAGAAACATAACTGTGAAGACCAGTGAGGAATTTCTGGAAAAGGATTAGCCTGACTACTTTTAAGAACTCTGATATCTACTTTTTCTTATCTTATTTTTTGAAATGCTATCATGTTAAAACCTTCCATTTCCCCCAAAAACTTCAATGAAAGTCTTATATAGGCACACAGACTTTGGTTGGTGCTTTTCTGAAAGTAATGGGGGTGCTATCTTACAAAGCATGAGATAGTACAGGAAAGTAATTACATGACGGGGTGGTCAGATGATCTATAAAATGAGGTGGTTTGGTGAAAGCAGAAATTCAAAGCCAGGTCAATTAGGAGAACCTTTCTTCAAGAAATATAAGAGTCCTAAGGAAGGCCAGGTTAGATAACAAGTTTCTTATCACAAGTAATAGGGATTTTAAGGTAATTTCATTTAACAGTTTAAGGACAGTGTGGCTTCTGCTTACATGTAGGTTACAAATCATCTTGCTCTGTCTTACCATTAATCTATAATTACATAAAGTCAAGTAATGTGTTCATTTCAGAGACCAGCAAGAGCAGCTAAAAGAGCATATATGACATCCAAAGGCCCTCACATTGGCAGGGATAGAACCCCTGTTGTTCCTTTGGCCACTGGGGTCCTGGAGGAAGCTTGTACTTCTAGCTACTTGGTGGATGAGAGCCAAGGTCAAAGAAAATTAAAAAGGAACCAAAGAACAAAAGTAAGTGTTTATGGAAAAACACAGTCTAGCATTTATAGGAAGTATTTGCTTCCTCCTGTATCTTGCCCTTTCTGAATTTTGGGTTTCCCTAAAGGAAACTGTTCTATTTTTGCAAAACACACACACACAAAGACATGGGCCAGATTTTGCCAAACCTTTTTCAGGAAACACCAATCTGTTTCTGGGCCTCACCACCAATCAGAAATCTTGAAGCTGGAGCCAAAGCATCCATATTTTTATAGTGTCTTCCAGTCACCTCCATGCCCAGTGGAAAGGCACAGTCAAAAGTGTAATGGAGGTGGGATACTTTTGTAATTTAAGAAAGATTGGGCAATTTATTGAGTATCCAAATAGGAACCCACCTAAGTCTGCACAACACAAGAAATAATGAAGTGCTTATTGAATTCAGTCTCATAAAGAGCTTCTCAAAGAATCTCTTCTACTTTTATAATCTTAGGTCTGACTGTAAGTCTCTTGGAGCCTAGAGTGGGCCTTATGTTATCCAAGGACCTAAGCCAATAGCCTTACTTTGAGGTAATGTGTTGCAGTGATGTGGATGAGCTGCCAGGGCCAATCAGCCTGGCTTCTCTCTTCATTTTGCTAGCCTCAAAAGAGTTTTCTACTTCCTTCTCTCTTAGGATGCAAGAAAGAATGAATAATTGTCTATAAAACCTCTTGACTTTTGAAGAAAAGTACCATCCGAATATAAAAGTGAATGTGCTAGACAGCTATTAAAGCTCAAAGCAAAGAAAGTCCCAGACTGGGAAGAAACTTGCAAGATATAACTTCACACCTCAAAGTCAAAATCTCGTACAAATGAGTAAGTGGCATTTTTTTGAGGTCAAGAAAACCTGACATCCAAAGGTCCCCAGAACAACAGTAAGAAAAACCGGTCCCTCTGCAATGATTAATAGTTTGCAAAGCAGTGTCATATACATGATCTCATTTCTCATAAATGAGACATGTACATGAAACAGAAATGCTGTAAGATAATATCTATTCTTACCATCATTTAAAATAGAGGGAAAAAATAAAGAGAACCTAAGACTTATGGAGAATAAATTTTACTCAATTTCCTTCAGCTGTTAAGGGGTAGAATCAGCAACTGAATCCAGATCTTGTGGTGCCAAAATCCAAGCCATCTACCTGAGACCACTTCCTTGGAGAGCCAAAAGCCCTCTCCTCTCTAGCTTCCTGTCTTTTTATGAACAGTTCATTAAAGAATGACTCCTGATCTCTTCAGTGAGGAATCAGTACTTTGGATCACAGAAACAACCAACCTACAGTCACTCACCAGTGCAGTAGACAGTTAACTTCTAAGATGGTTTAAGTCTGGTCCTCCAGATCCAAAATAGTTCTTCCTCTCAAAGCTTCAAAGTAAAATAACTTTAAATTCTAAATCACCAAGAAGAGCATTAGAAAAAGTTTCCTTTAGACAACTACTCTTAGATATACCATAGTTAGCTATGATTTATTGTCCCTTCCTGTGCTAGACACTAGCACTTTAATATAGGTTCCCTCGGTCACTCTTTAAGTATTTGTTTTTCAAGTACCTGAAATGTTTCAGACATCCTTCTAATTGCTGTAGATACAGTAGTGAACAAAATAGTCAACTCCAACCCTCCATGAGGTGAGTAGAGGACAGAGAATACACAAAATACACAAATAAATAATAAATATGTGAGGGGATGGTAGGAGCTCTGGATATACATAAAGTCCTCAGGAGGGAGGCTGATGTAGGGGTGACCGTGTGTTACTGCTGTTGGTGTATGTTTGGGAAGGTCTCTGACTTGAGCTGCTCACTCAAGGACATGGGGGAGTAAACCATATGGTTATCTGAGGATGGAACTTTTTTAAGGAGAAAGAATAGAGCTTGAACATCCTTGAGAGACAGTGCTGGGTGTGAGGATCATCGTGTAGCATCGCATGGCTGGAGCAGGAAGAGCAAGGGAAGAAGATAGAAGATAAGATAGGGAAGAAGCATGGGGGAGAGGTCCAGAGGGCTTAGTGGCCATTGTCTGACATGGGTTTCTAGTGAATCTTTATAAGTAGGCCTAATTACTTGTATTTTAAAGTTAAAAAGAGGGATCCCTGGGTGGCGCAGCGGTTTGGCGCCTGCCTTTGGCCCAAGGCGCGATCCTGGAAACCCGGGATCGAATCCCACGTCGGGCTCCTGGTGCATGGAGCCTGCTTCTCCCTCTGCCTGTGTCTCTGCCTCTCTCTCTGTATGACTATCGTAAAAAAAATATATATATATATATATATATATATATACATATATATATATATATATATATATGTTAAAAAGACACACACAGAGAAGTTTCATATGTATTCAAGACTACCTAGGTGATCAGGGGCTTAAATCCAGAATTTCTGATTTCAAACCTTACTTTCTGCACTCTTTTCTCTCTATCCAGAGATCTCTTTCTGTTCCTGCAGCCCTGAGTAGAAGCTTTAGACAAATAGCTAAGTTCACAACTAGCTAGTTCATAGCTAGTTTATAAATCTTGATGCACATTTCTAGAAAGTTAACATTAAGTAGAAATTCATATTGGGCATCGTAATGAGAGGCAAATTACATTATAAGATGTTGCATTTATTGAGTTGGGATTTGTAATCTAGACAATCTAATGCTTTGTCTTTAACCAGAGGAAGAAAGGCAGAAGAGAGGAAGCTGTGGCTGCAAGTCTTGGAAATGTGGAACACAAGGGCATATTGAACAACCGGAGATCAAAGAGGCCAGTGGAAATGCAGCCAGCATGAAAAGCCAGGCCAATTCCCTTAGGATGGGACAGCGATGTTCTGCACCTGTTATCTAGAAAATCTTCTGAAATGCACACAATGAAAATGTTGTCCTATGCTTTGGTTCAAGTCCCTTTTACAATGGCTACAGAATCTGGAAAGACTCAAACTCTCTTTCTCATGTTACTTCAAAATTCTAGCACATATGGTTGGCCAGTCATCATGCCATACAAAAAGCACTGTCCCTATAATCATATTTTCTGATGAGTCCTGGTTCATGCTCTCAGGATGAGAGCTCATCCTGAGTGCTCATTTCACTTGGCATCTACTCATTCATGTTTTTACTTCTGTGTTATGTGGTACCATTCACATCAGGTGCATCCTTCATGTCAGATACCTGCACCCCTATGTTTGGCCCCCTCTAGATCCAAGCCATTTCACCTGGTGTCACGTAGAAACAAATGAACGGTATGTAGCTAAATGACCCCTGCAGGACATTGAATATTTAGAAGACAACTCTCACTCCCTTCAAAGGAGCTACTTAATAAAATCTTATTGTAGCATTAGCTCTCAACAATTATGGTGCTTTAAGAAATTCCAAGGTAACTCAGGAATGACATCAGAACAGATTATTGCTGGAGGTTCTGTATGTCCTCACCCTGCTATCATCCATCCATCCATCCATCCATCCATCCATCCATCCATCCGGCTTCCTGATAGCCATCCTTCATATATAGAAACCAAGTGGAATTCTGAGAGCATGTCCCTGGTGGGATCCTCTAACCAGCACAAATGTGGATGGCAATGCCAGGCTAATGAGATTAGCTAAACAAGAGTTGGATGTCCAGGGAAAAGATAAGTGCCAATTTGGTAGGGAAGTCTGGGTGCTGCTGAAGAACCTGTCTTGATAGACGCTGACCAACATACATGGAGTCTTGCCTATGAAAGCCTGACTGGTGTAATTTCAGGAATGCCTAGAAAACAAATCATGCTTTCAAAACACCTTCTCCCTCTTGATTGTTGTGGCCTAAAATTCCTAACATTTACTTGTAAGCAGAGTAGTCAATATAATTTGAGGTAAAATAAAAAACAAAAAACAAAAACTCTCCAAATCTTGGAACAGCTACAGTGCAGTGTAAATTCACTTTAGGGTGCAACTGATTCTTCCGAGAGGAGGCTGTCATGGGAGTAGGAGAGTGAGTAGTATCCATTTTCTCTTGCTACTATAAATTACCCTAAACTTAGTGGCTTAAAACAACACTCATTTATTGTCTTACAGTTCTGTAGATCAAAAGTCTGAGTGGTGTGGCTATACTCTGCTCAGAGTTTCACAAGGTCAAGGTCAAGGTGTTGGCAGAACTGCATTCCCTACTGGAAGCTCTAAGGGAGAACCCACCTCTAGATGTCTCAGGTTGTTGGCAGAGTCTAGTTTTCTCAGTTGTAGGATGGAGGTCCCAATTTCCTTATTGATTATGGGCCAAAGGTTTTTTTGCAGCTTCAAGAAGCTGCCTGCATCACCTGGCCTATGGAACCCTTTCTCCATCTTCAGAGCCAACAATGCGGGTTGAGTTCTTTTCATGATACATATCTCTATTTCCTCTCCTCTGCCTCATTCCTCTTTCTTAGTCTACCACATCTCTCTGACTTCAGCTGCAGAAATTTGTCTGCTTTTAAGGCTCATGTGATTTAATTGGACCCATCACATAACTCAGGATGATTTCCTTGTCTTAAAGTCTGTAAACTTACCTATATCTGCAAAGCCTCTTTTGCCTTATGATTTCAAATATTTATAGGACCCAGGGAGTAGAGTGTGGGCATAGTTGAGAAGGAAGCCATTATTTGGTCTACCATAGAGGTGAAGGGCAAAATAACAGGTTTTAAAGGTATTTTTTCATATAATCCTTGCAATTATAAAGAAGCACTAGAAACTCAGAGATGTTAAAATTTTTTTAAATTTTTTATTTATTTATGATAGTCACACACAGAGAGAGAGAGAGGCAGAGACATAGGCAGAGGGAGAAGCAGGCTCCATGCACCGGGAGCCTGACGTGGGATTCGATCCCGGGTCTCCAGGATCGCGCCCTGGGCCAAAGGCAGGCGCCAAACCGCTGCGCCACCCAGGGATCCCCGAGATGTTAAAAATTTAACTCAGGTAATATGGCTAAACCTCAGCAGCACTGAATTATGACTACAACAATGTCAACTCATAGATAAGTAGAATATTAGACCTAACAGGGCCTTAGAAATGATCTAGACCAGAGAAATCAAAGATGGTGGCAGAGTAGGAGAATCTGAGGCTCCTCTCCTCCCACAAACAAATCTAGATAACTATCAAATCATCCTAAACACCCTAGAAATTGACTTGAAGGCTGATAGATCAAATTTCACAACTAAAGGGAGAGAAGAAGCCACACTGAGGAAGAGAGGAAATGCAGAGATGTGGCTTGGGGAGAAATGGATCATGGGTGCTATGGAGTGTGGAGCAGTGGTTGCAGAGAAAAGCAAGAGAGAGGAGTGCACAGGGGACTTCCCAAAGAATGTTTCCCCAAAGCCATTGGCTTGGAAAATAAGTGAGGTTGAATTTTGTGATTTTCTTGCAACCAGTGGGCCTTAAAGCCTGGAGTTTTAAAGGTCAGTGGGCTTGGCTGGGATAGACCCCTGAGTGCACTGCTCTGATCCTGAAGAGAAGGCAGGCAAATAACCTGGATGCAGTGTGAAATAAAGTGAAGAACACCTGGGACACACGTGGGAGAGATTATTTGCTCATCTGGGAGAGCATTGCTGAGAGGCAATGTTCGCAGAGACACCTCTCCAGGAAGAGGGGAACTGGCTGGCACCATTTCCTTTCTTTCCCTTCAGCATAAACACAGGGCCACGGTGTGAGGCAGCACAGAGCCAATACCAGCTGCCCCACTTATTTACACCAAGTTCTGCCCCCAACCCTGCTGTGCTCTGACAGGACTGCCTTTCTTGGTTAAACTTACCTCAGTACCAGCACCGTGGGTCCCTTCCTCAAGAAAACCAGCCTAGGTCCCTGCCCACACATCTCTAAAGCCTGGAGCTCCAAGGATCAGCAGGCTTGGCTGGGGTAGATCACTGTGCTGCTCCTGGAGAGGAGACAGACAATCGGGCAGCAGCATGGAAATAGCAATCTGAAAAATATCTGGAGCACACAGTGGAGAGATTATTCCCTATTCTAGGAATGCTTCCCTGAGAGGTAGCATCCAGGAAGATACTCTCCAGTAAAAAAGGGGCTGGCTGGGGCCATTTCCCTCCCTTGCCTCTCAGCATAAGCAGAGTCACTTGAGGGAAACAGCTCAGCTTGGACACTGGCTGCCTAACTTGCTTACACTAAGCTCCAACCCCCTGGGCTCTGGCAGAACTACCCTTCTAGGTCAAGTTCACCTTAGTCCCAGCACAGTAGGCCCCTCCCCTAGAAGACCAGCACAAAACCCTGCCCGCACCACATCTCCTGACCAGAGACTTTTGCAGGGCCTCAGTTCTGGTGGCGTTGGTGACAGGTCTCATTTCATAAGCAGACAAGAGCACACCTAGTTAGAACCTGCCACATTCAGTCCAGGGAACAAACACTGCCCAATGCAAGCAAGGAGAACCTCCATAGGTGACTGGCCTGAATGATAGAGTAGCTGAAACACAACAGCAGAGCACATGCAGCACACACTAGAGACACTCCCTGAAGCCTCAGGTCATGGGCACTACATGACCTCTTCTTCATAAGATCTTTATTTTCAGAAGCAGGAGACATAATTGGCTTTTCTAACATATAGAAGAAGGCAGGGACTTAGATAAAATGCTAAGACAGTGGGATTTATCCCAAATGAAAGAATAAGATAAGGCCATAGCCAGAGATCAAAGCAAAATAGATATAAGTAATATGCTTGATAGAGAATTTAAAGTAACAATCATAAGGATACTCACTGGGCTTGAGAAAAGAATGGGAGGCATTAGAAAGACCCTTACCACAGAGATAAAAGAGTTATAAAATAATCCATCAGAGATGAATAATGCAATAAACAATATTGAAAACAGGCTTGTTGCAATGAACAGCAGACTGGAAGAAGCAGAGGAATGAATTAGTAACCTGGAAGACAAAGTAATGAAAAGTAGTGAAGCTGAACAAAAGAGAGAATTGTGCGACACAAGAATAGACAGAGGTAACTTCATATGATGGAGTCCCAGAAGATGAATCATATTATAGAAATTCTTATTATAGGAATCCCAGAAGATGAAAAAAGAGAAAAGGGAGCAGAAATTTTTTTTTACAAGAAATAATAGCAGAAAACTTCCTTAATCTAGAGAAAGAAACAGACATCCAAATCCAGGAGGCACAGAGAGCTCCTATCAAAATAAACAAAATCAGGCCAACACAAAGACATATCGTAATTATATATTTGCCAAATATACTGATAAGGGAAAAATCTTAAAAATGACAAGACACAAGAAGTCAGTAACTTAAAAGGAAAGACCCATAAGCCTAGCTGCGGATTTCTCAACAGAAATTTGGCAGGCCTGAAGAGGGTGGCATGATATATTCAAATTGCTGAATGGGAAAGATCTGCAGATAAAATACTCTATACAGCAATGCTATCATTTGGAATAGAAGGAGAGATGGTTTCCTAGGCAAACACAAAAGGAGTTCATGACCACTAAACCACCCCTGCCAGAAATATTGAAGGGGACTCTGAATGCAAAGGAGAGACTAGATGTGACAAAGACAAAAAAAGGATCAGAGAAAATCTCTAGATACAATGAGAAAACAAGTAATAAAATGGCAATAAATACATATCTATCTATCAATAATTACTTTGTAAATGGACTAAATGCTCCTATCAAAAGACATAGGACATCAGAATGGATTAAAAAACAAAAACAAGATCCAAGTATATACTGCCTGTAAGAGAGTAATTTTAGACCTAAAGAGGCCTGCAGATTGAAAGCAAGGGGGTAGAGAAATATTTATCATGCAAATGAATGTCAAAAGAAAGTCAGAGTAGCAATACTCACACTGGACAAACTAGATTTTTGTTCTTGTGTTGTTTTTATCCCACTTTGTTATCACAGTAGTAATGGCCTTGTGGAATGGTTTTGAATGTTTCCCCTTTATTTTATCATTTGTTAAAATTTTGGTAAAAATTGTCATTAATTATCTTTTTAATGTTTGGTAGAATTCGCCAATGAAACCATGTAGTCTTGGGCTTTTCTGTGCTGGGAGATTTTTTTTTTTTTAAGTTCTATTTTATTGGAGTTCAAATTGCCAACATATAGCATAACACCCAGTGCTCATCCCATCAAGTGCCCCCCTCAGTGCCTGTCACCCAGTCATCCCCACCCCCCACCCACGTCCCTTTCCACCCCCCCCCCCCTTGTTCGTTTCTGTGCTGGGAGATTTTTGATTGCTAGTTCGACTCTTATTCTTGTTTATGGTCTAAGATCTCCTAGTTCTTGAATTCAAGATTCATGATTTAATTGTGGAAACTTGTGCATTTTTAGGAATCATCTTTTTTTCTCTGAATGATCTAATTTGTTAGTATATAATTGTTTATAGTAATCTGTTATCACACTATGTATTTCTGTGGTTATCTGTTGTATTGTTTTCTCTTCCATTTCTCATTTTGGTTTTTGAGTTTTAACTTATTTTTTCTTAGTTAATGTAGTTGAGGCAGTGCCAATTTTGTTTATTTATTTATTTTTAAAAAACTGGTTATTACTTTCGATGTTATCTTGTTGCTTGTTCTGGTCTTTATTTTATTTATTTCTAAAATTTTTAGAAAAGATTTTATTTATTTAATCATGAGAGACGCACAGAGAAAGGCAGAGGGAGAAGCAGCCTCCCTGGGAGGAACCCAATATGGAACTCCATCCCAGGACCCTGGGGATCACGACCTGAGCAAAAGGCAAACGCTCAAGCACTAAGCCATCCAGGTGCTCCTATTTCTGATTTTTCTTTGTATTTCCTCCCTCCACTAAATTTCAGCTAAGTTTCCTCTTTTTCTAGTTCCTTGTGGTATGACATTAAGTTGTTAATTTGAACTTTTTTTCTTAATACAAGCATTTATCACATAAATTTCACTCTACTTTTCATCTACTTTTGCTGCATCCCAAAGGTTTTGGAATATTGTGTTTTCTTTTGTTTTGGGACATATTTTGATTTGCCATTTAATTTTTTGTTTGGCTGATTGCTTGTGCAGTAGCATGTGTTTAATATTTACATACTACATATTTAATAATTACATTGTAGATTTTCCAGTTTTGTTTTACTTTTGGTCTTTAGTTTTGTACCATTATGGTTGGAAAATATACTTGGTATGATTTAAGTCTTCTTAAGTTTGTATATTTGTTATGTCTCTTTTTATGTGATTTAACCAGGGGATTCTTCTGTGTGTACTTGAAGAAAATGTGTATTCTATTTTTCTTTGATGGAAAATTATATATATATATATATATATATATATATATATATATATGTTTTAGAACCATGTATTCTGAAGTATACTTCAAGTAAAAAAATGTTCTTGTTGAAAAAAAAAATAGCTTTGATTTAGAGTACTCATTTAAAATAAAGCATACCGGGGGCACGTGGCTGGCTCAGTCGGTAGAGCATGTGACTCTTGATCTGGAGATCGTGAGTTCAATCCCCATGTTGGGTGTAGAGATCACTTAAAAATAAAATATTTAAAAATAAAGTAAAATAAAGTGTACCAGAGAAGAGAGGACTGGAGAATGGGTGGAATAGGTGAAGAGGATTAAGAATACACTTACGATGAGTACTGAGTAATGATATATAGAATTGTTGAAACACTCTATTATACACCTGAAACTAGTATAATGCTATATGTTAACTATACTGGAATTAAAATAAAAAAAACTTAATAAAAAATGAACAAAAATAAATAGAATTGTTTGAGTGACATGAAAAAAAAAAAAAAGAAAAATGATCTAGACCAGAAATTCTTACCCTGGGTCTACTGGTTTGGAGTCCATAGGTCCATCAGTGAATGGGAGAGCCAAGAGAAATTCAAAACAAGGATGGGCATATGTAAAAGCATGCCTTTTTTGTTTTTTGTTTTGTTTTGAGACAGGAGTCATTGTTGTCATAAGAACCACAGTGGGCTCCTACACAAAAAGTATTAAGAAGCACCAATCCCATGTTTCATTCATTGAATTTCTTTAAACATTACCAACAACCTAGTGGTTGTAGTTATGAAAATCTAATGCATAGACTTGGGCTTGGGAGACCCCTTTCACGGATCTTCTCCTTATAATCCATTGGCAACTTTTGATTCCTATCCTAATTCCATTTTTTGACAGCAATGTAATCCTATAGGGAAGGAGTTATTTAAAGATTGTTGGAAAAATGATTAGATATTAGCATCTCACCTAGGGCTTCTCTATCATTGTCATCCATAAGTATTCATAAACACTGGAACACTGAAGATACTTTGACAAAGAAGGGAGGCATAAGAAAAGGGAAGGCTGTATAGCTGTGAAATTAGAGTGTAAAATTTCCCTCTCAAGGGTCAGTAATTTTAACTTCATCTCAACCAGGCCTTTTTAGCTAATTTTCTCTGGTGTTTCTTTAGTTTTCTGTGCCAGCCCTTTGCACCTCATCCATGGTTTACCTGTCTTTCTCTACCCCAGATTTTGATACCCTCAAGGTCATATCTACTTTGTGCAAAGCACTGCACTTAAATTCATGGAACCAAATAGACATATTTTCTGCCTTCATAGAGCTTATAAGCTAATGTTTCAAAAAATGTTATTTGAAACTGAATATTAAACTGACAATATACAAGTATTTGTTTTATTATTATTGATAATAAAGAGATTGATCTATATTGCTAACCAGAGATTCCAACCATAATATTGATTCGACATCATGTTTTAACCAATCCAGCTAAATAAAATAAAGAATTAATTATTAAAATAACCTACTGATCAATGAGACAGAAATAGAGGGCCATTTTCTACAATTGTTCAATTATGGAAGCAGAGTGGAAAATATTAAAGCATTATGATCCTTATAACCAAATTTGAGATAATATTACATACTAGGAGAATAAAAATAAATTAGATTTTCTTTGAATTCTTTAATTGAGGCAGAATAAAATGGAAAATCAACAATGGTAGAAAATACCCTCTGAGATACATATGAAAGTAAGAGGGGATCCCTGGGTGGCTCATCAGTTTGGCACCTGCCTTTGGCCCAGGGCGCGATCCTGAAGTCCCGGCATGGAGCCTGCTTCTCTCTCCTCCTGTGTCTCTGCCTCTCTCTCTCTATCATGAATAAATAAATAAATAAAAATTAAAAAAAAAGAAAGTAAGAAAAGTGACAGTAAATGATAATATCCATTCAAATAAAATCATCAACCACTACCTTTGCATAATGAAAACAAACAGAACTGTATGACTTTAGACAAGCGACTTAAAAATTCTGAGCTTCAATTTTCTCATCTGTAGAATCATGACAATAATATTAGCCTTACTGGTTTTTTTAAGAACAGATTTTTTAAAATTAAATTATATTTTGTGCATTTGTAAGTGACCACTATTTAAATAAGAATTCATATGTCATAGCAAAATACCTTGAAAACAGTAGTATATATTTAAAGTAGTACTATTGTTAACACTGTATTACATTTTTGTTTAAAACATCAGTAAAAAAGGTAACTGTATAGGACCCAAGATTTTTTATTGTTGTTAGAGAAAACAATAGCCACCCAAAGTACCTGCAGCAAATTGTACAGGTAGAAGGAACCAGGCTATTTTTTTTTTTTCAGTTTTGTTGTGATTTTCTGATGGAATCTTTGTCTTTGGGGATTTTGGCTAACCATTTGCCTCATATTTGTGTCTATCCTGATGATCAGGGTCTAGGTGTAAACACAGAAAACAAAAAATTAACTTAAGGGAGATACAGGGGATGATGGCTGGGCTCTGACCTCAGTGGATGTGCCTGTGCTCTTGCGTGCCATTTAGAGAATGACATTAAAGCATGGAAACTGATGGAACTCAAAGGGCAAATGTGCCATAGATCCTGCAGAGAACCCCATCTTGCTATCATCATAGAGCATGGCAGAGGTGACAGCTCCTACTTCACATGTACTTGGGGAAGTGGTGACTGTTATCTTCATCACCACTGCCTCAAGGAATCATTTCCCCATGGCATAACCTTGCAAAAACCTGTCTTGTTCATAACAATATCCCTGAACTCTATTGCAGTGCTTGGCATAGAGTAGGTCTCAATAAATACTTGTTGAATACATTATACATGACTCAGATTTTATGTAATTATTTGGTTCAAATATATGGGAATAATAGCAAAACAGCTAGCTAAGCTGCAACGTGCTTTGTCAATATGGTGACATGGCTGATCGGCTCAGTTGGTTGCAGAGAATGGTACATCCACTGTCATGGACTTCCATCAACATGCAGGCCAGCCTCTTTACAAAAGAAAAATGTCCTGTTTCTCAACTAACTTTTTTCTGTGTCCACAGTTTTCCTAAGTAAAGGGTCTTTAGATGGGAGGAGGGGAAAGAAAGAAAAGAAAAGAGGGGATCCCTGGGTGGCTCAGTGGTTTGGCGCCTGCCTTAGGCCCAGGGCGCGTTCCTGGAGTCCCGGGGTCAAGTCCCGCATCAGGCTCCCAGCATGGAGCCTGCTTCTCCCTCCTCCTGTGTCTCTGCCTCTCTCTCTCTCTCTCTCTCTCTCTCTCTCTCTGTGTGTGTGTGTGTGTGTGTGTCTATCATAAAATAAATAAATAAATCTTAAAAAAAAAAAAGAAAAGAGAGGCTGACATAGCTGAATAAGGCATCACTACTACCCTACAAATGATCTGCACATTATTTATTAAAAGGATGCATTTGGGCCTTTACAAATGTTTTTTTTTTTTTTCCTGTCATATTTTAAGATGATGTTGGGAAGCTCTCTGAAGTTTGGGCAGATCTAAGTTCTGCAAGGTACCGACATACTAGGGCAAGTAAACCTGGCCTATGATTTCTTCATATGTAGGATGAGAATCCTCAGGTGTGCAAGGAAAGGGAAGAGGCCAAGCAAGGAGAGTTTCCAAGTGAAGCCCCAGATGATCCTGAGGGGAGCTCTAGAGGACAAGTAATCCTAAGCCCATTGACATTGCCAGGAAGAGGTGTGAGAATGGAAATTACCAGACTCCAGTCGCCTGTTGTCATCCCCTGAAAGAGAGCTGTAAGCACCTAATTTAGACTCCTGTGCACATATAAGCTGGGAAGGAAAACCAAGAACTAGTAAAAGGGGCCTAAGGGGGCTTGAGCAGACCCCTCAGAGTGTCAGCTTTCATCCACTTTGAAAGTTAGATGCATGCATATAAAGCCCTTAGGATAAAATCTGCACAGAGTGAGCATGTATTGGATGTTTGCTACTATAATTAATATTTTTATTACCTTCTCCATAGTATTAGAGTCGCTATTCCCACAGTTTTCCAAGCAGAGCTTATGGGCCCAAATGCTTTTGGGTAATGTAGATTAGAGAAAGAAAGGGGAGAAGACTAGGAAGAGCTGGGACAAGTCAACTGGGCACACCTGCGCCATCAAAATCAAGTGTTTACAAAACACTGTGCACTTAAAGTCAAACCAAAACAAAAAACACATCTGGCCGGTGGATTGCCAGTTTCTCATGACTTGTTCTGAATCTTCCTCACAGTCCCCATCCTCCACGCACCCTAGTCCCAACAGGAAAGGACTGCATTTGGCTGCATGCTTGCTGAGGAGTGCTCCCTGCTGGGCTTCCTAGAAGCTAGGAGATCTTGGAGTGAGTTTTACCGGGTGGTCTATCCTCTCTACCCTGGCCTCAGCAACTTCTGGTGAACTCCTCCCCCTTGTGAGGGCCATGAACTTATGACTGCGTGGGTGCTTTGCTCTGCTTACTGTGTTCTCTAGTCTGGACTAGGGTCTGAGGTGACACTACATGATGAGAGCGGGATTTGTGTTTTGTTTACTCAA
Organism: Nyctereutes procyonoides; assembly: GCF_905146905.1. Lineage (NCBI taxonomy): Eukaryota > Metazoa > Chordata > Mammalia > Carnivora > Canidae > Nyctereutes > Nyctereutes procyonoides. The sequence goes on from NW_026575044.1 coordinate 2,394,873, forward strand.
GGAGTATTTATGAAGCACAACCAAGTTCCACACTAATTGCTAGGAATCCTAATGAGAAGCAGACACTGTATGTGTGAGAGACAGACAGTGACAGAGAGAGAGTTTCTTTCAGGTTAAAATCTGATTCAGAAGATCCCCTCTCTTCTCTAGGAGGGAATACAAAGTCAGAAATAAATCAAAGTTGCTTATGTATTTATCTGTCCTCGTTACGGGTCATTTGACTCACCCAATTCCAAGCACCTCTTCACATACCCTGTCCTCACAATGAGCATTTAGCATGGCCCTGCTAGACTGACCATTCAACCTTTACTTGCTCTATGCTTAGTGGTTCTAGGTGAGGGTTTGCATACATGAGAAAAATGAGACACTGTCCGGGGGAAAGGGGAAGAACATGCATTCAAAAAAGCTATCAGAGACCTAGGACCACTATAATGAACGTTAACTTGTAAAGCTGAGGTCATATGTAAGTGCTGGAGGTAGAGAGAAGGTAGGTAAGAGAAGGACATGAGATTGGGAAAGATCTATGGTTGTAGCCCAGCTCTGCTGTCACCCATTTTATACATTATACTTCTTTAATTTCCATTTTATTTTACATTAATATCCTTTTCATGGTTAAAATTTCATTTTTGTTCATCATAGAAAATTTGAAACAAAATTTAAAGCTATGCATAATCCTCCTACCCAGATATAGCCACAATTAGCATTTTGGTATTTTTTTTTTCCTTCTGGATACAGATTTTTACTTTACTGGGAATATTCTATTTCAAAACTAGCTTTTTTTTTTTCCATTTAATGCTTTATCCTTGAACTTTTCCCTGCATTAAGTACTCTCATATAACATGCTTCTTAATGGCTATATAATATTTTGTCACATTGCTGTGTTATAATTTATTTAAGCAAACTCTCATTTACTCCTCAAGATCTGCCTCCTTGTCTGACTAAAGCCAGCATTTCAAAGCTACCCAAGGACCGCAGAAGCCAGTGATAGATGGTTTACTCCACTCCTTCCCAAGGACTGCAAAAGAGAGCAGCTGTCATATTCTATTTCCATGGCCACTGAAGTAGACACCTCAGCCTTAGGCCACTACAGAGGTGGGACAGAAACAGAGGCAGGGTGGGTGGGAGGCAGGGTATGTTTGGGATCAAAGGATTTCCAGTGTCCAGGTTGAGAGAGCATGAAACCCTCCTCTTACAGGCTGCTTTCAGAAAGCAAAAGATACCAGCCCAACTCTCAGGATTGTTTTGAAAGGTAAGGCGAATGGCACATTTGAGAACTGAATTTGGCTCCATTTGTTCAAGGGAAGGTGGGTGGCTTTCAGCTGCCTAGGAAACAGATTTTGAATATGTGCTTCCTGGAATTCTTTATGCTTCTCTCCTGAAAGGGTTCCTAGTGTGCCTGATAAAGGAGTCTTATTATTTGGCATTTGCAGGCAGCCTCATTTGGGCAACATTCTGTTAAATTCTTTGTGTTGGTGAGCTCTTGTAAAGCCCCCTGTCTCCTCAGAGCAAGGCTAGAATTCTTCTTTGTCTCTGCCTCTCTCTCCTTCCGCCTCTCTGCCTTACTCCCACCTACCAACCTTGTGCATACTTTTATTTCATCATGAATCTGGAAGCTGAAACCATACCATTAGTTAGGTAAGGCTACATGCAGCACATGTGTTTCCATGTTTCACGATGCTGCTTTAGGAGGGTAAGTATCACATGCAGGGCATGGGTGCTGTATTAGAAACAAACATCGCCAGGACTGGCTGAATTTGACCATGACACAGAACACACGGGCAAGACTTCCAAGACCTTTCAGTTAGAGAAGCAGAAATAAACCTTGGCCTGTCCTTTACTTCACTCAGATATAAAGTGTAGGACTTAAAGAGGAAGAAGAAGGTCTAGAAAGAAAACTTCCTTCTTCATTCACTCACTCATTTGTTCATTAAATCTAAATTAAGCATTTGTTTCAGTATTGCTCACCTAGGAGAATCTAAGTAACCATGGGATACACTTTAGTTCAATCAGATAACATATGGAAGTGCCTAGGAAACCACTGAGCATGTTGTAGGCATTTTATACATATTAATGATAGCTGGCATATTCTGAGCTTTCTATTCACCAAGCACTACTCAAACATTTTATATATAATAACATATTTAGTGATTAAAACAACCATCTGGAATAAGTTACCCCAGCTTGACAAATGAGGTTAAATAACATGTCCAATGTCATTTGCCTGACTTCTTTTTCTTATCTATCTGTAGTGTATAGCTCAGGAGTCCTGCTCTTTTCAGCAGAGATTAGCTGAGCACTTGATCAGATAGGGAAACAGAGCTTCCCTAGAAAGTTTAGGGCTACATATCTTGTTGGGAAAAATAAGAAGAGGGACAGAGCCGTGATCCTAAGAATATTCCAGTAGGATTCTCACTATAAACCTATGGGTTTGCAGCATGCTGGTAGTGGAAGGTGATCCAATGTGGCCCAGCCTAGGATAGATATCTGTTTGGGAATTATGTCACTATTTCATCTCTTTCTCTCACACTCATGCATATAACATGCACACGTGCACACACATGCACACAAACACAGAATTTCTACATTTGAGACTCCTGAAATTTTTTGTGGATACAATCTCAGATATATGATAACACAGGATAATACAAAACAACTGGATTTACCAGGCAAAATTCTGTATAGATATAAAATTAAGTGTTTCTTTCCCTAAGAATTTTGTGATCTTGCCAGGAAGATAAGACAAATATACAAATAGCTATACATAACTCTTCATTATAATAAGAACTTTATGAAAGCAGGAGCTTTACTAATCTTATTCATGGCAATATTCTTGGGTTCTTGACAACACATTTCAAATTGGCACATACATAATAGACAATAAATAATTGTTGAATGAATGAAAAGGTATATTTGACCCTTGAACAACATGGGTTTGAACTGCATGGGTCCACTTATATGCAAACTTTTTCAATAAATACATGGTATCAATAAATAAATATAGAAAGGTACTATAAATGTATTTTCTTTTATGATATTCTTAATAATATTTTATTTTTGCTAGCTTACTTTGCTACAAGAATACAGTATATAATACATACAACATACAAAATATGTGTCAACTATTTATGGTATCCATAAGGCTTCCAGTCCATAGTGGGTATTAGTAAAGATTTGAGGGACTCAAAAGTTACATGTGAATTTTTGATAGGATCAGTGCCACTAACCCCGTGTTGTTCAAGCATCAACTGTGTATCTGCAGGGGGTTTGAGGGAATTGTATAAATGTAGAAGTTTAGTACTAGTTATCTATTTCTGTGAAACAACTCCCAAACTCAGCAGATTAAGAATCTGCAAGTGGCTGAGCCGTGTGGTCCTGGTTCAGAGCCTCTCATAGTGATGGTGGTCAACTTGTCAGTTAGAGCTACAGTCATCCTAAGGTTTGACTGGGGGATTCACTTCCACGATGGCCCCTTAGCATCCTACTGGCTGGAGAACTCAATTCCTCACCAAGTGGACCACTCCATGGGATTGTTGAACACAGAAGCTGGTTTCCATCAAAATGACTGGCTCAGAGAAGAAAGAGCAACCAACATAAAAGCTGAAAAGTATGTTATAATCTAGTCTCAGGGGATCCCTGGGTGGCGCAGCAGTTTGGCACCTGCCTTTGGCCCAGGGCGCATCCTGGAGACCTGGTATCGAATCCCACGTCAGGCTCCTGGTGCATGGAGCCTGCTTCTCCCTCTGCCTATGTCTCTGCCTCTCTCTCTCTCTCTCTCTCTCTCTCTCTCTCTGTATGACTATCATAAATAATAAAAAAAAATTAAAAAAAAATCTAGTCTCAGAAGGAACATGTTACTTTCGCCATAGTTTTATTGGTTACACAGACCAATGTGGGAGGGAACTACACAAAAGTGTAAACACCAGGAATCTGGGGTTATTGAGGGCCGTCTTGGAAGCCGACTGTCCTAGACCCTAAAATTATACTATTTGGACTCATATCTCAGACATTAGATGGGCCCATACTGAAATACAGTTCATTATATCATAAAGATGAGGTTTTTTTAAAGCTCGAAGAATTGTGTGATTTGATTTCTGGTCAACTGAGTGATGTTTTAAATGTATCCAAAGAGTTTACTATATATAGAAACATTATTTTGAGCTTTATTATTTTTATTTTGCAGAAAATGGATATCCCTAAATTTATTATTAAATCAGTATTTTTAATAATTGTTAATAAATAAAATTCCTATATAATTGTCACTATTCCCCAACTTCTTAGGGTTCCTCAGAGCATTAGGAAGGGGCTAGACATGACACTGAGAATGGAAAATTCTGGGTAACTTAGCAATAAAGGGTGGGTGGGACTCATGGGCTTGAGTTCCATCTATAGGAACTGAATGCCTTCAGGTGTTATTAAACATCCTTAAGCTTCATGGGGCTAATAATGTTCTTTATCTCATTGGATTGTTATAAGACTTATTAATAGAATACATGCAAAGCATTTAGCCTTTGGCCTGGAACACTGTTGAGATAGCCGAAAAAAAAAAGTTATCTAACTAACCTCTATCTATCTTCATTAAAAATATATTTATTAAGGTACTCTGGTTGGCTCAGTCTGTTGAGTGTCCGACTCTTGATTTTGACTCAGGTCGCGATCTCAGGGTTGTGGAACTGAGCCCATGTCTGGCTCTGTGCTCAGCTCAGAGTCTGCTTGGGATTCTCTCTAATTCTTCCTCCTCCCCTCTCCCCACTTGTGTGTTCTATAAATTAATTAATTAGCTAATAAGTAAATAAATAGATTCTTTAAATATATATTTATTAAATTATTAAATAATGAATGTAAGAAGCCCATGCTTAACCAATTGTGTTGGGTGGCAAATTTGGCACACTTGAATCCACTAATTATAACTGTTGTTGGGGCAAATCTATGAACAAACTGTTCTCTCAGCACCTTGTACATACGTTTTACTTATTCTAAGTGTTGGTTAATTAGGAATGCTAGTTATATCTCTACATCATTAGTAAATTTTGGAATTCAGACTAGTTTATTGCTGCCTGTGGAAGTCATCCACTGCAGTCTCTAAGTGCTCTGCTCAGTTAACTGCCAGACAAGTCTCAGGCACAGCCATATTTATCACATGATCTTGTCAAAGAAGCATAGCCAACAGTTCAAATACAAGCCAATAGGCAACATATCGCCTTGTGATCCCATGTTATAATTGTTATTTTCATTGCATATTTTATGTTAGACTTGTTTGACATTTATAGTCACAGTAAGAAGTTCCTATTATTGTTAGATATTGCCGGTGATTGCTAAAATTGATTGATAAAAGCACTTGAAAATCCCTGATCTAGGATATCAGCTGTCAGAAAAGTGGGAGAAGATTTGAAAGGCAGGCTGAGGTCTTATATATCACAAAACAGTCTGAGAAACTGACTGTAGAACCAGATATATATGGAAAGTAGATGCAAAATACAGAGACTTAAATACCTATACCAAATATGATCCTTCCAGAGAGAAGCAACACACAAAGAATTCTGTGGAGTCAAGTGGCCAATGTATTAATTGAACCAATTGATAGCAAATCAACCTGGGTTGGCATAGGGTTATTTTTTTCAAACTTAATTAGGCAACAAAGCCAAAATATATTATTAAATAATTAAATACAATTAGAAATTTGACCATGCAATTGTGAAAACAACCCAATTTGAGGCAAATGAATTGGGTCTCCAGCTGGCAGAGCACGTTGCAAATAGGACTCACCGAGGTTTTTGGAGAAGTATGGCTCTGGCTATGGGCAGTTCCAGAACTCACACCCCAGCCAGAATCATTGGTTTATACCCAACCTCTTTTGAGCTGAAAATTTTCTAGTTTGCTTATAAACTCCAGTTCACTTGTATAGCATTTATGTTCCTTTTGTGAGTTGTATCTTTTTACTTTGAGAAAAATCATACAATATGTATAGGTGAGATGCTATTTTCTGCCCATTGAGATTCGCAAAAATTCATAAGCTTGACAATATATTAGTGAAGCTGGGGAAGTAGGCACCTTGATACGTTGCTAGTGAAAACGTAAAATGTTACAGACTCTGTGGGGTGACTTTGTCAATGTGAGCATTCACTTTTTTAAAAGACTTTATTTATTTAGTCATGAGAGACTCATGAGAGACACAGAGAGAGGCAGAGACACAGAGGGAGAATCAGGCTCCTCGCAGTGAGCCTGATGCAGAATTCGATTCCTGGACCCAAGATCACACCCTGAACTGAAGGCAGATGCTCAACCACTGAGCCACCTCTCAGGCATCCCTGAGCGTTCAGTTTTTGACCCTAGGGTTTTTACCTTGAAGATACACCTCTAGCAATTAAAAAACATTTATATGCAAATGGTCACTTATTACAACATTGTTTATACTGCAAAATTTTGAAACTACTTAAATGCCCAAGGATAGGAGATTGGTTGGGTAAACCACGGGACACTCACCTTCCTGGAATGCAGTGTAGCTGTAAAAAAAAAAAAAAAAAAAAAAGTAAAAAAGGTCTCTACAAACTGGTATTGAGTGACTACCAAGATATATTGTTAAGTGAAAAAAAGCAAAGTGCCAAAAAGCATACAAATATAGTATGCTACCCTTTGTATAAGAAAGAAAAGGAAATAAAAAACTATATGTGTATACTTGTTTATCTTTATAAAAAGAAACACAGGAAGATTAAAGTAGAAAACAATAAAGTTGGCTACCTGTAGGGGTGCTAGAAGGGAAATGAGAGAGGGACACAGAATTATTCTTAGAGAATACCTTTCTGTATATTTTTGCCTTTTGGAAAATTATTTCTAAGTGCCATATATTTTTTTACATTTTATTTATTTATTTGAGAGAGAGTATGTGAGAGCATGAGAGAACAAGCATGGAGAGAGGGAGAGGAAGAAGCAGATTTCCCGCTGAGCAGGGAGGCCAATGCGGGGGCTCAATCCCAGGACCCAAGGATTGCAACCTGACCCGAAGGCAGATACTCAACTGACTGAGCCACTCAAAAAAGCCACATACTTTTAAAAAAATGTATAAAATGTATGTAATTAAATCAACAAAGATGGGAAAGGGAAAAGAATCTAACACTGAAAGCAAATGGAAACATATAAACCTTCAGGTATTTCAAGTAAATAGCATAGCTATACAGAATGGGAAAAAGATCCAGCAAGTGCACTGATTTAATTATGTTATGAACATGGTATTTGATTAAGTATCCTCGGTCTTGGGTGGGAGAGAATAGCCAACAAATCTTGCACTTTTTTTCAGTAGAGTTCCTTTTATATTTATGGACACAGATATACCAAAACTACTTTAGATGTATTATAGGATTGAGTGAAAAAGTAAATGTACATATTTTTTTGGGATCCAGATATCTCATGTATGTAAATGAAATGGGAGTAAGCAAAAAAAAAAAAAAAAAAAAGTGGAGATGGATTGTATTTAATATTTAACGTTATCTTTGTAAACTCATGATTTCTAAACTATGTAAATATAAGTATAAATACACACACATTGATGTATATGTTTGTTTACATATGTATATATAAATATTCATATCTTTTCTAGCTTTTGCTGCAGCAAGGATCTAGAAGCAAAGCCACATCAATAACACTCATGGCAATGAACTCACCTTGGTTGGTTTCTAATTGCCATTTTCCAACAAAAGGAATCGGGGCAGGGGATCCCTGGGTGGCTCAGCGGTTTAGCGCCTGCCTTTGGCCCAGGGCGCGATCCTGAAATCACTGGATTGAGTCCCACGTCGGGCTCCCGGCATGGAGCCTGCTTCTCCCTCCTCCTGTGTCTCTGCCTCTCTATGTCTATCATAAATAAATAAATAAATAAATAAATAAATAAATAAATAAACTTAAAAAAAAAGAAAAAGGAATCAGGGCTCCTTAGAGAAACAGTAAATCCCAGGGCTGGGATAGGTAGGTGGAAAACAAGCTTGGAATATTTTGTTAGAATAGAAAGTAAGGAAGTTACACACAAAAAAAGATATAGTATCCAAGTTTAAGTGGCTTTCACTGACCAAATCAGGGATGACTGCACACCAAAATAATTAAGGGCACTAATGTGTTCACATTGATAATAAATAGATTAATAGTGAGAAGGGAGGGCTCTTGCCTACAGTAATGCTGAGCACTGACTGGAGAGAATGCTGGAGTTGAAAATCCATCATTTTGCACCCATCCTCATAAGGACTGGTTTAGGCAAGAATTAACAGTAGATAGTAAATCTAGTGGGATATTTGGATACATCAGGCTGGATGTGGGGCCTGGCACTTCCACATATATTCCATTAGACAAAACTCATTAACGTGCTATGCTGATTTCAAGGCAGGCTGGAAGACATATTTTTGCTGGGAAATAGGGAGAACAGGGAGGGGAAAACAGGGAGAACATGACATTGATAAGCACTAGCAGTTTTTGTAGATGTCTGGTATTTATAGAATTAGGAGATGTTGGCATATTGGAAGACCGAACTCTAATAGCTAGTCTCTAAGAATGTCCCCAGTGAACCACCCCTCGGAGTACTTATGCCCCACATTATATTGGGCTGGCCTGGACTTGTGTTAATTAACAGAAGGAGGCAGAGTTGACTCTGTTCTAGCTCTAAGCCTAAACTTTAAGAAGACTGGTAGCTTCTGCTTCTAGTCTGCTGGAACCCTCACTTTTGGAAGCCATGTGGCATCATGTAAGAATCCTGGCTTTCCTCTGGAGAGGTCACATAAAGAAGAGATTTGGAACTGGGGAAAGTGAGAGAGACCCAGCTGTCCTAGCAATCCCAGTCAAGGCTCCAGGTGATATTAGCCTTGCTGCTATTAGGACTACAACTGGATGAAAACTACCCCATGAGCCCAGTTGGCTAAGGACCCGTGAGAGGAAACAAATGGCCATTGTTGTAAGCTGCTACATTTTAGGGTGGTTTATCACGTAGCCATATCATTGAACCCCTAGCAGGTAAAACTGATGATTCTAATTTAAACTGTGTAATTGAATAATAGATATGTGTATGTGTGTGTGTGTTAATATGTAAGGTAGAAGGAAAATTTACTGTATATATAAACAGTATTGAACTGTTAAGAGAACATAAAATTCACCGCAATATTTACTATATTTATAAAAGCGATCTAAATATTTGGCAAGCCTGTTAATCAGATACTTAAGGTACTTACAAAGCAAGTAAAATATATGAAATTGATTGGTGCATTTTAAATATGTTTTCAGATATTTAATCAACTAACTTGTAAAAGTATCCTTAAAAGTGATGCTAGAGTTTTCTAGATTTATAACTGGAATAATAAAATTTGTACATAGAAGTAACACACTTAAGGAACAGGTTTTAAAATTTGTTTTTCAGTAAATCAAATAGTAATTTAACACCTCAGAGTAACTGCAAATTATCTTTTTGTGTGTGCATGTGCATAAAACCCCACTTTCAGAGACACCTAAATTATTTTGACAGTTATTTTTGAGGACCTCAAACACCGGGAGCTTGAAGCTAAAATAAAATTTTAGAATCCCCGGTTTTGCATGCCATGCCTTTATTTCTGTTTTCTGTCTCACAAGGTACCTAATTCATTCAGGGAAATGAAGGAGCAGCTTCTTCATTCAGATCTGAGAAGCAGCTATACCTGATAAGACGTTTCCTAGCTCTTTAGCATCCCTTCAACTGAGTTTAAAGAATCAGGACCAACGAAGTGACCTTGGCTGGGAGGTCCATGTTGGCTACCTTAACCCACTATGGGAGCTTTAGGACCTGCTCTTCATTGGTAAGTTTCTAAAATATTAACATTGGCTCCAGAAGGCTTTCTTCTGCCCCATGCAGAGAGACAGAGTACATTCTAGAACACACTCATGGACTTTCCTCTCCAGTTCATCCAAGACACTCATTATGTGGCTGGTAAGTGGCAGGACATGAAAACACTGGCTTTTGTCCCTGCTTATTACATGTGGGGCAATTTTAAATACCGCTTTCAGGGAAGAATTGTATCTGCTCCTGACATGACATCCTTGTGTTCCTGGAGCAGTGTCACTCCCATGGAGGATGGTGTTGGTAGGACGAAGGCCAAACACATAATTGAGACAGAGCTCTGAGCCCAGAAGCATGACATGTTTGGCAGATTGTAAAACAAAAAAAGAAATTTCAGAAAAGTGACCTCAGAATTCCAAAATTCCAAGTTAGGGATGATAATATTTTCCATGATGGGTTTAGGTTTTGAGAGGAGTAAAGATAAGGCATGTAAACTCTTGAAATAAACAGTTTACGAAGGCTTATTCTGGGACAGCTGGGGAGAGATGATCAATCTTAATGTGTGATATTTTGTCCCTGTTCAGACTCAATCTCTGATCTTATAGAATGATCCAGCAACTAGCACACTGATAAAACAGGCAGGGAAGCCAGTTCCTAGTCAGAATGGGTCATTCAACCCCTGAGCCCCAGATGACACAATCCTCACAGGCAATCAGGCTAATTATGGGAAAGCCTAGCAGAGATTCAGTTATGTACACATCTTAGTAAAGAAGAGCAAGAAACCACTCAGGATGAAGTAAAATACCATATAAAGCTCACTGATTGTTCAAAGGGGAGGAGGTGAGGGTGGGGGGTGAGAGCTGGAGATGTGCAGGAGAAGGAGAAATAAAAGGGGAAGAAGAAACAGGAAAGGGAAGGAGAAGGAAGGAAGTTTTATGTTAAGGTCTGTCAATATCTAAATTTGGTGTCTGTGGACAGCCAATAATTTATTTCCAGGCCGGCAAAATCACTTATTTTGCCCTGCTGTCTATGTGAATCTCATACACACTGCATAGAAGTGGATTAGATTACTGAGGGGTTGGAAGGGAGGGGGTAGCTAACCCACGCTCCCTGGCAAAGGCGCGCTAGTCTCTCTGTGTAGGAAGTACTCGGCATAGTAATTTAGTCGGGAAAGGGTGGTAGGCTAGGAGGCTTGCACTGAAGCTGCACTTAAATCTGGAAACTTTTTTTTTTTTAAACTTGTACTGTATGCTTATTTGTGATGGATTGGAAAGAAAAGTCTCTCAAATCTCCCCTCCCCATGCATGGCACCTCTCAGAATGGACCCCTGCCATTGCCAAGTGGAGAGAGTGGCTCTCTGTGTCCTTGGCCCAACTGGCTGACAAGACAGTGGATAAACTGACCACAGACCATCCCCTGGCACCTCCCAGGATCTTTATAGGCTTGAACATTGCCCTTTCATCTAGTCACTAGGGTCCTTGATTCAAGCTACCCACTTAATTTCTGGTTTCCTCCGGGTTTTTTTTTTTTAGCAATCTTTTCACTGTAGGAATGTGGATAACCTCAGCTTTTTTACACATTTCACTTAGGTGAGTTTAAAAGCCCCCACAGTTATGCTGTGTCTAAGACAATGGGCAGTTTTCATGGACTGGCTCCATCCTCAGGCATCTTGTCCTAGAGTTAAGGCTACTAGACGTGGAGTCACTTGTAGGTACCCGCAGCATCATTTGGGAGCTTGTCAGAAAAGCAGAACCTCAGGCCTCATCCGGAATATACTGAATCACAATCTCTGAGTCTAGGGTCCAGGAATCTGTGTTTTAACAAGTTCACCAGGTAATTTTGTTGCCATCCTAAAGTTCAAGAAACAGTATTCTAAGGGGTTCCATTTGTCACTTTGCATTTTTTCCCCTCTACTGATACTGTTTATTACTGATTGGAATTTTATTTTTGAATATAGGAATAAAAAATCAAATATCTGCTGAAGCAGGGTGATTTGAGAGGTGGCACAACATTTTACATGCCCAAAAGATATCCCTTAAACATCATGTTGCCATGGCATTGCCTCTTGTTCTTGTTAGTTTCCAGATTGAGAAGGAAAGAATGAAAGAGAATCTCTGATCTGCTTTAGACATTAGACCCAGTAGGAAAGGGGATTGTATTATTTAGAATTTTGCTTCAGCTGCTATAATAGAGATTCAAAGTAATACTGGACATGGATTAATCATAGTAAAAGTTTATCTCTCTCTCATGTAGAAGTTGAGATGGGCAGAAGTCGTACTTCTATAGCCATTTTGAATCTAGGCTTTTTCTCCCTGGTTGCTTTGCCATTCTTATACTGTATCATTCATTTTATGATTGAATGTAGGTGCTCCAGCTCGTACCATCACATTTGCATTCCATCCCATAGAAAGAGAGAAAAGGGAAGGGAATAATACTTAAAATAGTAACTATAAAACACTGTCATCAGAGCCTCAGGAGATGCAGATCCAAAGGAGACTAGGTGCTGTGCTGGTTTTGAGTGACCTTGACCTTAGGTCCATTCCTCCTCTTTTTCCTGCCCTTGTCTCTTTTGTCAAAGGGGTGATCCTTGCAGGCTGCATCTCCCAGGTTCCTCTGTGAGCTTTCACCTGGGTTCACTCAATGGGAAACACTGGTGGGCAGGAGAAAGGGAGAACTGAAGTATTTCTTCCCACCTGCTTCTGTTTCATGCAGTGACTCCAAGGATGACTGTGTCTGTCTGAGGCTATAGTCTCCACTGGTCCCTGGGCTTTAATAATGCTGCCTTCTTCATCTTTCCAATATTCAGGTGGGAGTAGCTTCTTGCTATTGTTAATCTCTGGGTTGCTTCACCACCCTTTTTGGTTTTTAGCCCTCCATTATCCTTGTGTTAAAAACCCCCAGTTGTAGGTAAAGTGGTCAAACCCTGGCCAGTATAGGAGGGGGTACCACTCTATCTAAAGAAGAATTCGTAAAGGAAGTGACAGGGTTTCCCAATTTCAATTAATTAACTCCAATTTGATCTTCCTGGATCCTGGGTCTAGGGGAGACACAAAGGAAGAAATTGTTTGGGTTGCAGATTTCTCAGCACAGGAATAGTGGAGCTCAAGGCTATGAGTTACAACTGCTTCTAATGCATGTTTCTCAGTCTCAACACTATTGACACGGTGCCAGATAATTCTTAGGCCTGTGTGGTGAGTTGTAAGATTAGAACCCCTCCTCAGTCTTGCTCAAGTGATAATAACCCAAAATGTCTCCAGACACTGTCAAATGCCATTGATTAACAGTGGAGGTTGTGGGTAAAATCACCCCAGTTTACAACCACTATTCTGTGTTGATGGCTCAGTATGCAAGCACTATACTGGAGAACCTTTAAATTCTAAAGGTCAGAAAGTCACTACCTTTCAGAAAGGGCAGCTGCCATCCCACCCTTCTCTTTCATCTCTATTTCCCTCAGCCAGTGAGTGCCTTTATTTCTAATAAATATTGTCCAGAGAACAATAATCCCTTAGTCTCCAAGGGATTGTCAGGGCCAAGCCATTGTCTTCTTGCCAAGAAGTGGTGACACAGGAAATGGGGAGTCATCAACCCATTACAATATTATAATTCTTCTCTGATTTTTGAGATGAAAGTTGCAGAACTCTGAAGAGTGTTTAATTTTATCTGTCATGATCAACATTTCCTCCATAAGGCAAATTTTCTGCCTTCCTGTATGGTATTTTCCCATCCTAAAACTCACACCTATCATGGTCTACTGAATAGTGAAAGAACAAATTAAAATACGAATGCTCTCTGAGAAAAAAACAACACCCCTATTACTACCAACATTCCCACTACAAGATAGACATTTTATATGCTTTGTAACAACCTTGCAATGCAGATATGGTCTTTTCTGTTTTATAGCTAAAGAATCAACTTGCCTACAGAAATGCACCTAGTGTTGGTGAAGGAATCAAAAGTTCTCCTGTCAATTAAAGATAATAGTAATATCTTATGTCTGCATTATATTTTCCAAATCTTTATTATTTTTTACATACATTATCTAAATTGTACTTATAGCTTACATACTATGGGAGAAGCTATAGAATATTTGGTGTGGCTGGAGGAAATTTCACAATTGGGCAATGGGCTGGTCCCTGAAGATGACAAAGGTCTGAGAGATGTTGGAGTTACTGCTAGAGGTGGTAGTAGAGGGTTTATTTTAGACAGGAAACCCAGAGTCAAGAATAAGAGGGGGACAGGGGGAACAAGGAACTAGGCTAGCCCCAGGAGCAGATGCTTCATAATGATAGGGAGGAAGATAGGATGGGTATGTCTAGTGGGATCAGATTATGGAGGGCCTTGAGATCTAGGCAGAGGAATTAGGATATTAAGAAACAGCCATTGAGAGATGTTGGAAGTTTGTAAGCAGAGATGAACATTTTGCATTCTACTCAGTCACTTCTTCAGAAAAGCCTTACCTAATTCCCCCTGAAGTTCAGCATTCAATGTCAGCCTTATAGTACCCTGCAGCTTCCCTTGAATAGTCAAGGCTCTACATGACTGTGAGCTCTTTGAAGACAGAGTTCTGAATTACCCAATCCTGTGTGCTTCAGTCTAGCACACAGGAGGTTCTCAGCAAATGGCCTGAGTAATGAGTAAATGGACCCTGATAGAGCGCCATGTGATCCTGACTCCTCAATGCCATTTGAAAATGGATTCTAAGGATAGGAAGGCCACTGGACATATGAGATCACAGATTTTGAATGCAGAAAGGTACACAGATGGACTCTCAGAGCTGAGTCAGAGATTCACTTGAGGGGAGCAGAGCTGGAAGGGAGCTGAACTGAGGCACCTCTGGGAAACAGAGAAAGATGGATGGTAATCACCAAGGCAATTAAAATGTGTTTGAAGCATGATCATTTTCCCCTGTCCTAAAACATGGTACATTTTGGGGCTTACACTATTACGACTAATGTTCACTCCTCTTTTGTAGGAAATGAAATTGTCATATCCTTAATCTAAAAAAATGAAAAACGGGGTGCCTGGCTACCTCAGTTGGTAGAGCATAACATGAGACCCTTGATCTCAGGGTTTTGAGTTTGAGCCCCACATTGGGTGGTAGAGATTACTTAAAAACACAATCTTAAAAAATTGTCTAAATTAAAAAATAAAAAATGAAAAACTGAAAAATATCCTTCTAAATGCTTTCCTCTTCCTGAATCCTCCACCCCCATCCGTTCACATTGGCATGTGGACATGTTCCTACCAAATGAGTGAGTCAGATAGGAACATTAGTCTATTTGAGCAGATGTCACTTAAAAAAAAACAACATTGCACCATTACACAAAGCTTACCAATAATGCCTGTCATGTAGCAACGGTGCTAATATAAAAAAAGGGGGTAATTTTGGTGAATTCAAAGGATAAGATTACTGTAATTATGGGGGACTGCTTCTAAATAATCTTCAGAAAAAAAGAAAGGCTGTTTTTGTATCATGCTGGGATATGGGAAGGAGGAAGGAGGGGCCTGGCAAGGAGGTTGGCTGTCAGAGGGGAGGAGGTGGGAAATGGCAGTGTTTACTGGTGGTATTCTTGTGCCTGACTTACTGTTTTGAGCTGAGAGAAAACAAGATTTTTGAAGGTCGTTGGGGGTAGAATCCAAAGGCTTGCCCAGAATAAACCACCACTCTCTATCCCCACAGGCTACCTAAATCCACCCCTTCTTTTTAAAAACCCTCCTCAAATCCTTTCCCTCTTGTGAAACCATCCATTTAACTCCACTCTGCAGAACCCTCTGCCTCCTGAACAGCAGTATTAGTCACACGGTGAGTCTTAGGACTTTAGTATTGATGACCAATGTCTTCTATTATTGTTTAGTCTTTCATGTGCTTACATACAGATTTGCTAACCAGATTGTCACCTCCTTGAAGAAGACATGGTGCTGTATACCACCCTAAGGTCCCTCATAATGCTGTCAGTGAGTGCTGATTGGTTGATTGGTTAGGTGTTAATGCAAGTGGCTATCAGCTAAGGTGGTCTACCACTTAAGTGATGTGGGATCCAAAGATTTAGAGAAAGGAAACATACATTGAGTACCAATAAGCCAAGCCCTTTTTCTCAGATTAGATTATCTCAATATAACTGTTTAAAAACACTGCAATAGATAGTCTTAAATTAAGGGTAAGGAAATTAAAGTAGATTTCTCAAGGCCACAGAACTCATAAGCAGCAGAAGCTGGGATTTACTCTTAGACTTGTCTGATCCCAAAGTTTATGTCTTTTTGAGATGAAGTGTTAATGTTCCCAACATCTTCCATTTGCCTTTGGCCAAGATCAGAAACTCTGGCAATTTTATCCTGGTAACTTGAAACTGATACCTGTTAAATTGAAAATACTCCTAAGGTGAAGTGTGGTAGGCCCCCACCCTAAATAATAATAATGATCCCTACTCCTAAAATGACATATCTTAATCCCAGAACGTGTGACTATGTTAGGTGGGTTACATGGTTTAGGGCAGTTAAAGGTCCAGATAGGATTAAAGCTGCCAAATAGCACACCTAAAAAAAGAAAAAAAGAAAAAAGAAAGAGATTACCCTGGATTATCTGGGTGTGCTCAGTATAATCACAAGGATCATTAATTGATGGAAAGAGGAAGACAGGAGAGTCAGATGAATGATCTTATGTGAGAACTGGATGTGCCATTGTTGGCATTGAAGATGGAGGAAAGGGTCATAAGACAAGGTATGTGAGCAGCCTCTAGAAGCTGGTCAAGGTGCTCTCCTAGAGCATCAAGAGAGGAACAAATCCCTTCTGATACCTTAATTTTAGCCTGGTGAGACCTGCATCAAACTTCTGAAATACAGAACTGTAAGATAATACATTTGTATTGTTTTAAGCAATTTCATTTGTGGTAATTTGTTACAGCAGCAATAGGAACCTAATACATAAAGCAATACATCAGTACCTGTTTCTGTTACACATTTATGGGTGATTTGAGAATAGGTTTGGAAGATTTGCAGAAGAGAACAGGAGCCCACTGAATATAGAAAACAAAGTGGAAAGAAAGGGGGGGAAGCCAAGACCAAAAAAGAGGTAGAGCAGAGCTGGAGGATGAGAATGGGAATTCCTGGAAGGTGGGGATCACACTCACCCACCTTGGCCCCCCCAGTGTCACAGAAGGATCTGGGATACATCAGGTACTCCCTTCAAATATTGTTGAGTCAATAGAATGAATTAATGGGTGAAGGAAGTGATAGAGTAAGAAAATGAATAGAGGGAAGAAGAAAGTGAAGAAATGAGATAAACATGTGTGGAGCTGAGTGGTGCCATAAGAGAAGTACAGGGTGAGCAAACAGCTAGACTGAAGGCTCTAGAATACATTTATGCTAAGGCTAGCACTTCAGTGAACTGTGCAACCTGTTCTGGAAACCCAATATACAGTAAAATCCTTGCAAGTTTCTCACCAGTATCATCACTGGCTCTGCATTTCTCACCTCATTATTCCTCATATATTATTACACCGAAAAGAATAACCAGATAGAAACACAATCCTGAGGATGATAGTCAAAGGGGAGTGGGGGTGCAGTGCTTAAGAACAATGGTTTTGTGGACAATGGATTGGAAAGAAATGTGTTTTTTCCTGACATCTCAACTTTTTGCACCAGTGAAACATCATTCAGAACATATACTCTGAAGGATCAAGTGATAATATCTTTTTCATTTAGACTGTCTTCATTAATCTTATCCTTCTATTGGAGAACTTTAAACATGATGTTAAAAGTAGATTCCTCATTGCTAATTCTTAAATCATCTTAGTTCCCATAAAATGAGAGACAAGATCTCCAAGTCTGACAATATTCACATAAAAGTGTTAAGTTACCTGCTTCTCAACAGTCCAGCTAACATTAAAAAAAAGATGGATATATTTATTGGCTTGAATTATTTTTTATTGGCTTGAATTATAATATGAAAATAGCTACAACACATTTTCTCTCAGCATTAATGACATGGATCATATCAGAACCAGGGTCTCAAGTTCAGAATATGAAAGATGGACTTTTTAGTACTTTTTCCCTGTTAATATATCTTTCTCTTTAATATATTTATATATTTAATATATTTATATTCTCCTTCTCTCTTTCTTTTTATAGACACAGGCAGGTACTTATATGCTTATATCTGCATGGATGTGTATGCATGCACACACTTCTGAATTTTAATGTACTTACATTAAATAGGCCATAGAATAATCACAGTTAGTTCCCTTCAACAACAATTGAAATGAGATTTGTGGCCAACAGAGATACCAGTTAGTGATAGCAAGAAACCCAAGCCCTAGGTCTCCTGATTCCCCTTAGACCCATGTGCTTTCCACTGTAATAAACCACTTCCAAGTGCAATAAATATGTCTGTGAAAATATTCAGAGCACCTGTACTATGTCTCTTCCTCCTTCCTTCCCTCCAGCCTTTTCTCTCTGCTTAGACCACATGGTTAACTAATCAAGTCCACCATCATTTTTAAACTCAGGTAGCTGGGCAATCAGATATCTTACTGTCTTAGAGTGGCCATGCAAACCGATGCAAAATGATAACTAGAAATAATGCTGGTGTTGGTAGAATTTTTTTAAACTTTTAAAATAAAAATATTTATTAATTGGGGAAATGGTTATGCAAATTATATCTATACGATACAAATTAGTGCATCAGCTAAATCTGCATATAAACTAGTTTATATGCACTGATATGGAAAAGGTGTCTCTAGTACATTAAATGAGAAAATCAAATTGCAGAACACAATGTACATAGAATCATTATATTTTGTTAAAATGTGTGAAAAAATAGAAGAATACACACAAAATTGATTATATTGATTACATATGTGGAGTGGGATGGGGAAAGGTGAAGACAAACTTTTATTTTTTGACTTTAGGAAGTTTCATTGGAAGTTTTTGCAATAAGCATATATTTCTTTTGTAATCTAAATATTAACAGGTAAAGGAGTTACCCTGAGATATGGGTCCTAAGTGGACAAAGATGTCTCCATATCCAGAACTGGAGCTGCATCCTTGGTGACCACCATGCACAGGCTCTTCTTGTCACATTCCCCTCTTTGGCATCTGGGCCAATACTTGCAAAGTTGAGTACTTATTTTTAATAAACTTTTAACCCCAGACCCCCTTTCTTTTGCTTCCTGTCTCCTCATGCATTGTCTAGTAAATGAAGTCTTACTCCAAGACTCATAATCAAGTGGCCCAGCCAAAATTTCTGAGCACTGCTGTTGTCTTCACAAATCTACTTCCTTGATACCCAGTCCCTGGCTTTGTGTGGTGAGTAAGGGCAGGAATGTGGTCCCTTACACAGCCATTGCCTATGTCTGGTGCATTAGCCTCATCCATGAACCTGAGTTTTTGTGGATATCCCCTTCCTTGTCTCTGAAAACCAGCCTGCTTTCTAGAGATGTACATTAAGTCTTGTTCATACCAGTCTATTATTTGTAGTTGGATGGCTCTACCATAGCTCCAACTTGAGGCTGGCCTCTAGGTGTGGACATATCTACATAGAAGAGAGCCACTGTCTGGCCTGATCTCTTGCTGAAACTCTACCTTGCCTGCAATCTGGAGGAGTTGGGTGTGGTTAGTTTCTGGAATTCAATAAATGATGTTACTGTGTCTCCTTTGTGCTCTGTGCCCAGACCTCCTATTGCTTTTCCCATAGTCACTTGTCATGAGGCCAGCCTCTACTGCCCCAAGCTGCAGGATGCCATAGTAAGTTATCCAGACTCCTGAAGAGCTGTGCTTTGTCATTTGCTCTTCTGCCCAGACATATGCTAGAGAACCATAGTGGTCCTGAAACACTGGAGCTCCCCATCTCCAATGCAGGATGTAGAAGGGCTGCATGTTGCTCCATCAAGGCAGCACCAGATATCGGAAAACCCTCTAGCTTTGGAACCCAGGAAACATAGTCTTGAATCCTAGAAGCTTTCCTTCGTGGGTTTGTGTGGTCACTTGACCTTTCTGAGCCTAAATTTTTAAAATTAAAACTGAGAATATTCATTTTGTAAGACCCTTGGGAGGATTAGAGATAGATAATGTATATGTAAAATGATTAAAAGTAGAGCTGCCAAACCTGAAGCAAAAGTTGCAATCCTAGAATTCTGTCTGTTTAGCCCTCATATACTCTCCTCCTCTTTCATAACAGCACTCCAGGTTGGGCTTGCCTGGAGCTCTGACACCGCATTACTTATCTGAGCAGTGGAAGGGCCATTGCTCTAGATAACATGCAGTCCCTGACATTAAACTCAGAATGAGAAGTCAGTAATATGCCTTAATGCTATGTCTACAAAGATGCCAGTGACCTCAAAGATAAGTGATCAACTGTCCTGGTGCTCCTAGGGCTCTTCTCATTTGGGCACTGAATGTCCTGCATCTTAGGAAACTCCCCAGATCCAGGCAAGACAGCCTCTAAGTGGAGAAGGCAGATCCAAGGTGGAGGTCAAAAGACAATGCTCGATGTATTACAGAAATTTTTATACAAGAATGTCAATCATTGTACTTAAGGTAGGAATAAGGTGGGGGAAAAAGATGAAACCAAATTCAGCCAGAGGAATGGTTAAAATTATGGTACATTTATTCATGTGGTCACTAAAGACCATATTTTGAAGTATTTTTAGTAATAAGAGCAATTTTCATCATATATTGCTAAGTGAAAAAGCATAGTGCAGAGCTGTTTACACAGCATAATGGAAGATATTATGGGTGATTTTTCTTCTTTATAAATTTTCTACTGTAAATTTGCATTACTTTTATAGTCAGACAAAAAGATCAATAATCATTTTAAGGTACTATGGGTAATGAGAGAACTTAAACTTATCAAGGGTAACCCCAATTCTGAGGGCATCAGGAACTCCAAGTATGCCACATATGGTGACTAATCATTTTGGTTTTCCTGGGACTGAGGGGACTTGGGGGACAAAAGACTTTCAGTGTGAAAACTGGGAAAGTCCTGGGTACACCAGGATAAGATGGTCACTCTAACTTCACTACCTATCTCTCTACCCAAGCATGTCTAATAGCTTCTCTAGAATTGGTTGTTATCAAGATAAGAAGCAGCTTAGACTATTGGTGGTTATACACACATATTTATTGAGGTAAATATATTTAATAAAACACTCAACTCTCAAATCATAGTTCGGTAAATTTTGACAAATGGCCACACCATGTAATATCACCAAGATCAAGATATAGAATATTCCTACCATCCCAGAAAATTCCTCTGTGTCCCTTTTCAGTGAATACTCTATTACTCACCAAAGGCAACCACTATTCTGATTTATATTTTCATAGATTAAATCAGATTTAGATACATAGAAGTGTGGCTACAGAATTAGGGAACAACTTGAAATAAAAGAAACATCATTTAGAAATGAAGACCAACTAGAAGAAACACAAGAGTGACTACACACCATGTATAATGTCATTAGACAATTAGAAGGCAAAAAGGTAGACATATTTAAAAACCAAAAAGAAATGGAGATATAAATTGGACTTGAGAGAAAGTGACAAATATTGAAGAGAGGCAAAAAAAAAAAAAAGACCTAACATGTACATAGTAGGAGTCACCATACAAATATTAGTTATTTATATAATTATGTCCCATTTCACTAGCATCTCCCTGGTGGATTCCCTATCTTCTTTTGAGTTCATTCATGATCTACCACAGAGTAAGTATTTCAAGAAGTTATTTAAAATTGAGGAAAAGCAGTAATAAGGAAATTAAAAATGTAAAGGGGGAAAAATAAGGGAAAAATGTAAAATCCCTTCCAATTCTGGATTTATGGATCTGGGTAGATTTGGTGGGAAGAAGAAGGCTGGCTCTCATTGTTTCTACAACTCTGTAGGCTATAGTCCCTAGAAAATAATTTGCATTAAAAAAATAACATTTCCTGAGAACTATATGCTGTAGCACACCAGGTGCACAGGGACATTTGGATTGGAATAGTGTAAGATTTGTGCTGTCATAGATAATATTTCTAGCTTGTAAGTTTTGTAAGCCCTGGCTATGCCCCTTGCACTGATGCAGTGGATCCAGGGATTTGATGGATACTACTGTCCCTTTTCTCAAACTACCTCTAGCCTGGATTGCTTCTGGACAATTCCTAAAGAAGGTACAAGGTGAGGACTGACAGGTGGACCCTGGCTCAGCCTCCACTTGCCTGAGCAGACTGCCTGGCTCCTCTCCTCCATGCCATGGAGATACTTCCTCTGGTGAACCACTGGGACATTCTCAGTTTCCACAGAGTCCTTTCCTTCTTGTGTCTCACTTTCTAGTGGTTGAAGCCCTCCCACCCAGTGAATGCCCTGTGGTTATTGGTGGTGTGCCAGAGTCTCTTTGAGAACAGGTGGCGCAGTACACACAAACAGATCAACCAGATCTGCAGCTAAATTCTGGCTCTACCATTGGTAAGTAGGTACATGATCCCAGTTCCCTCACCTATTAAAACCAAATGGAATAATAACACCTCTCAGGATTGTTGTGAGCATTGACATAGGTCATGAATAACATAATTTAACACATAGTTGGTGCTCAGTAAGTATTGGTTTCTTTTCTTCTACCAGATGGGCTGTGGGCCTGCTAGTCTTTAGATGACTTGATGTTTATAGGATGGCAATATCTGTGCCATCTGTAGTAATTTAATACTGATTAAGCACTCAAACAAAATGAAAGATACAAATGTATGGCACAAATTTGGTTTGGGATTTTTGACATCCCAGTTTCATTCTGTTTCAGATTTAGAAAATAAATAGGTTTTGTTTAAATCTATACTACTTTTTAAATGAATGAAATCCCCAAATCTTTAATTTAGGTGGTGGCATAGGACAAGAAAAATACCTTATTTTTAGAATTTGTATTGCTTTAATTCACTTGATTTTTGGTTCATATGGAGCTTTTGTTTGAATCTCTCCTTCCTTTCCCTCATGTGTGCTCTCATTCTCTCTCTCATTCTCTCTCTCTCTCTCTCACACACACACACACACTCACACACACCACCAGAAGCAAAAGTGACTAGCTTTCTTATTAAACTGATGCCTCCGTACAATGATCTCTAAGCCAAAAGGAGTGATAGTCTTTGATGAAGAAAAACCTGTATATTTTTTTTCTACCACATTTTGAGGATTAACTAGCCAGAGCCTGACTGCTTGGGCCCCCAGTAAGAGGATGGTCAGGTGGCAGGTGGCAGTGTAGGTCAGCTGTCATCAGTGATCATTACTTGGAAACAGACAACTTCCCTATGACAGACAGGGAAATCCAGCTGGTACCATTGAAAGAGTGGTTCCAGTTTTGCTAATTTTATGACCTTGAGCAAATCATATCATTTCTAGAAGCTTTGGTTTTCCGTCTATAAAATGAAGCATTTGGTGTAAATGACTTCTAGGATCTTTTCCAGCTCTGAAATTCTAGGGTTCCTTGAATACAGAGGTGGTAATGCAACAAAAATCAACTGCCAGGAACAACAATGAAGGCCAGAGGAGCTAGCCTGAGAATACTAATGCAGTGAACTTATAATGGATCTGAAAAGCAAAGGCAGTTCTCCAGAAGCTGAGAGTGGGTAAATCAAAGCATGGAGGAGATACTGATTTGGATAGAACAATATATAATTGGTAAAGGGTATATTTCATCTTAACCTCTTTCAGCTTTTTTTTTTCTTCCAGCTTTTGATCTCTGTACTTTACTCTCCCTCTGCTGTTAAGGAAACCAACAAATCTCATGTCTGAAGGCAAGCCACTGACATACTGGTAAAGGGTAAAATGCCACAATATGAGCAATAGCACATCTACATTAGGATAATTGGAAAAAAGCATGATTAGATTCCAATTGGGGAAGCAACCATAAATAGTAAGGAGGCATCTACTAAGAGAAAGGTTACGAAGGATAATTTTTAGAATGTGGAGCAAATACTGTAGATTTCTTCTTATAAAGAAAGATGGGATGCGCTAAGGGAGCATCACAGAACACACAAATTGCATGATTATCTTCACAGAACCCTTGGCAATGGCAATTTCACTGGTAAGTGCAAATGAGCATGTGTGTGTATATGTGTGTGTGTGTGTGTGAGTGTGTGTGTGTTTCTGTTTACTGAGTGGAATGACATTTCCATTACCGAGGATCTTCCTACCTCCCCACATTCAACTCCTTTTCAGTTGAATCTGATTTTTATTTTTATTATTTTTTAAATATTTTGTTTATTTATTTGAAAGAGAGAGAGCACAAGCAGAGGGGAGGAGCAGAGGGAGAGGGAGAAGCAGACTTCCCACTGAGCAGGGAGCCTGATGCCAGGCCTAATCCAAGGACCCTGAGATCATGACCTGAGCCAAAGGCAGATGCTTAGACTGAGCCACCCAGGCACCCCTGGATCCGAATTTTAGAAAGTATTTTCTTCTATGAGCTAAAATACAGATCTCTATAGCATCTAATCATTGATCCTTATTTTATTTCTAGGACTATAGAAGCTAGAACCTGGATTATCTCTGACTTTGAGGACAGCTGGTATGCAACGTGGAAATCTCTTTTCTTCATTCACGATTTCCATCCCCCTTAATGGTTTAATATCCAAATCCTTCACCACCAGAAGTTACATTTACCCAAAGGTGGCCTTCTAGAGCAGTCCTAGGTCCTTTAGTTCTGTCTTTTTTTTTATTTTTTTTATTTATTTATGATAGTCACAGAGAGAGAGAGAGAGAGGCGCAGAGATATAGGCAGAGGGAGAAGCAGGCTCCATGCACCGGGAGCCCGACGTGGGATTCGATCCCGGATCTCCAGGATCGCGCCCCCGGCCAAAGGCAGGCGCCAAACCGCTGCGCCACCCAGGGATCCCTAGTTCTGTCTTTATGTCTGTCCCAGGTTCTCTGCTGCAGTTGCATTTCCTTGCTTGGCTCCTTCATCACTTAAGACATGTATGTGTGTGTGTACATATGCAGGTTTCAGCCTGTGATGGCATAGGCAAGGCCCACATGCCAGTCTGCAAGGTTGGCATTGCACGAGAATCTGTGAGCTCCAAGGGCTGCCTCTACCATTTCCAGACTGAGAATGTCAGTTGCCCACAGCTTTCTTTTTGAAAAGTTCATAACACTCACAGCTCTAGCACCACCAGGCAATTGCTGCCAGTCCCATTTAAATGCTTACCCTTGGACAGTTCCACAGACCAGTTTGGCTGTGTAACTTCTAGCATTAGGATCTGGGAAGAAAACCCAGAATGTGTTATTAAAGGCAAGTTTGTCCAATTACAAGTATTGCTCAATATATCAAGCGGCTTAATATAGTAGAAAAACCATGATTTGGAATCACGAGGAACTGAGTTCAAATTGTAATTCTCCCACTTACTCTTTAGTGATCTTTGGCTTTGGGAGGATTAAATTAAATAATAAAGTTAAAATGTCTGACATGATCTGTAATACCTGGTGGTTGAACTTGAGTCTAACTCCTCTCTGCCAAATGGTTCAATGTGGTGGTTAAGACAGAGTTTCTATTACCAGCCTTACTGAGTTCAAATCCTATTTTGACCACTTATCTGTTCTATGACTTTGGGTAAATAATGGAATGTCTCTGTGTCTCAGTTGCCTTATGTGTCAAATAGAATTAATATTTGCTTCAACGTGGACAGCACTGGAGGGTATTATGCTGACTGAAGTAAGTCAGTCGGAGAAGGACCAACATTATATGGTCTCATTCATTCGGGGAATATAAAAACTAGTGAAAGGGAATAAAGGGGAAAGAGAAAATGAGTGGGAAATATCAGAGAGGGTGACAGATCATGAGAGACTCCTAACTCTGGGAAACGAACAAGGGGTAGTAGAAGGAGAGGTGGGCAGGGGGAATGGGGTGACTGGGTGACGGGCACTGAGGGGGCACTTGACAGGATGAGCACTGGGTGTTATATGTTGGCAAATCAAACTCCAATAAAAAATATAAAAACAAATAAACCAAAAAATAGAATTAATAATATAACTTACTTTCTAGGGTGGTTGTGAGAGTTAAATGTAACAGTATGCAGAAGATAATTTGGATAGTGTCTGGCACATACTCAGTTTTATGTATAAGATCCCATTATGGTCAAGCCTCTGATACAATCCCTAAACCCAGAGGGATGTGTTAGCTTCCAATCCACAATAGAACTACATTAACTGCTGAGCAGTTCTTTTTTTATTTTTTTAACTAATTTAATAAATATTATTGTTAATTTAGGATGATCCAGGTATTGTTCCAGGTGAACAAAGGAAATAATTCTAGCAGAGTCCATGTTTTTAGTGCTCAGAATCTGTCCCCTTGTAAATTCTCCATGTCAGCTCTAGTTTTGTCACATGAACTGTATGGAATAAATTTGTTCCCTTTTCTGCATGTCTGCAGTCCTTTAATGTGAAGATGGTTCTAATGCCTTAGTTTTGGCATTTATGATTAAACAGATGCAACTCTTTCAGCTGCTCCTGTTGTGGTAGATGATTGCCAGCTGCATTCCTGGAGCACTTTCAGGAGTCACGTCAGCAAGGAGTGAGCCACGGGTGGACTTTCACCAATACAATGCTGGGGACTCCCATCCTGTTTCTGGAGGTCTGTCAAGCTCTACCTGCCTTCACTTTTGACCTTCTTGCTCCTGCTGTGGAATTAGCTTCTGCACTTCATAGCTCTACTAGGACTTTAGTTTAAGCCAACTCTCTAGCTCCATCAGCTCCTGGTTGCTTTTCTTCCATTCTGCCCCTAGGACCCTACTCAGACTTACCCTAACTGACCTAATTGGGCCCAACCCAGCCCACAACTTAGTGGTTTTCAAATCACTGTTAAGTTTTCCTTTGTTGTAAATGCTTTGTTTTAGTTGCCCTAAACTCCTTGGCCCCTGAGCTAGACGTCATAACAGGCACGGAAGCAAGTGAAATATCCCTATGTTGGTGAAAGTGAGATGCCCTGGATTATAACAGGCACCAATATTTTACATATCGTGTGCACACTCACACTCAAAGGGTAGTCACGTAAACCATGCCACCATGATTTTGTATCATTTAGAGTTTTTATTTATGCTTTTTGAAGGAACGCTTTTAGACTTTATTAATGGACTTTCAATCCCATGTCACTCATAATAAATTAAAACCAATTCCATCATGTTTCAAAAGCTTATTCTTTAATTGTTGACCTTATATACTCAAAAATGGTACAAGAGTCAACACACTTGGTGGGTTGGGTAGAACTTCCAGACATCTTTTATCTAGGACTGCATCATCTCAGACATCATCCTTTTGATGTTCTCTGCATGCATGGCAACATCTCTGACTAACATTTACAGGCAGAGTAGATTTATTTGTAGTTAATGAAGCTTAGGATTCCCAGCTCCTCACTAGCAAGATCCCCTTCTATTTTCTGTATAGACTATGAAATCACAGAATTTTGTCATATGAAAATGTGATCAAAGGAGGAGTAGCCACAAAATCTAGGGAAACATTTGAAAAAATCAGGCATCTAATTAATACAAACATTACATTATTTTTTGGATTGTTATATTTGTCAGTTTTTAAAAATTTATTTGTTATGACTTATTTTGTCTTTCTTAGTAACCATTCACTATTGTATTCACAAATTTATATTGTTTTTCCTAAAGAGGAGTCTCCAAGTTATATAAATGCAGGGACCAATAATATCTGTATTTGCCTTTATTCTTAGTTACAATTTTTGGTTTATTTATTTATTTTTTATTTTTATTTTTTAAAAAGATTTTATTTATTTATTAATGAGAAACACAGAGAGAAAGAGGCAGAGACACAGGCAGAGGGAGAAGCCAGGCTCCATGCATGAGGCCTGACATGGGACTTGATCCCGGGGCTCCAGGACCACACCCTGGGCTGAAGGCGGCGCTAAACCGCTGAGCCACCCAGGCTGCCCTATTTTTTTATTTTTTTAAAAAGTTTTTGGTTTAAACTTAAATCTGGTGGCAGCTCTTGACCATTGGTAATACCAACAGCATCACAGTGATAATGCTCCTTTTTATGACCCGTGCTTATAATTTTGATTTGTGTAGCATCTTTAGCATTGATGGAATTATTTTGAGGCATGTTGAAGTATACCATGATTTCATTAGCATTTTCTATTTGACAATGCTCAGTTTTGTTTTCTTCCTTAAATTGAAAATGTTATTGGAAGTCAAAAAGCTTCTCTTCAAAGTCAGCTGGAAATTTCTAATGAATTGTTCTGCCCAGGGCATGAATTGATTACACTAGCCTCTCATTGCTTAAAAATCCTTTTCATGCACTCCCAGAGATTTGAGCATATTTTCTGCCTTTAGTTGATATATGATAGCCCATCCTTTAACTTTTCTTTAAATAATTCTGAGCTTATAGAAAAGTGGCAAAAATGGTGTGAAGAACTCTTCCCCAGATACCTCAATGTTTACCACATTGAGTTTTCTTTCTCCATCCCCCTATATTTAGACATATTATTTTTCTCAACCATTCAAGAGTAAATGAAAGACATGATGTCCTATTGTACCTCAATGCTTCACTATTTATTTCCTAAAAACAAGAACACTCTCCAATATAAGCACTGTGCAACCATGAAAACCAGGAAATTATACAATGCTACCATGTAATCCATTCGAATTTTGTTAATAGTCCCTAGAATGTCCTTTCTAAGGTCTAGGGTCCAATCGAGGATGGCACATTGTATTGACTTGCCACGTCTCTTTAGTCTCCTGACCTGGACCGGTTCCTCAGGTTTTCCCTCTCTCATGAACTTGACATGTTTGATGTGTCCAAACACATACTCTGGAGAATATCTTTCATTTTGAGTTTGTCTCATTCTCATGATTAGATTCAGATTTTGCATCCTTGACTGGAATATCTCAGAAATGCTGCTGTGTTTATCTCAATGCGTCATTTCAGGTGGCACACGATTGCTGGTGATACCAATTTAACTACTTGGTTGGCATTGCATCTTCAAGCTTCTCCATTGTGAAGTTAACAAATATATTTTAAGTTCTATTATGGATTTTGTGGGAGTATACTTTGAGATTATGTAAATATCTTGTTTCTCATCAAAATTTTAGCCACTAGTTTTAGCTTCTATTGAATGCTGTTTTTTTAATGTTTTTTTTTTCTGTTTTTATAAACAGACTTATTGGAACACAACCAGGCTTATTCTTTTCTGTAATTTGTGTTGCTGCTCCTCTGCTACAAAATCAAAGAGTTGAGTATTTGTGACAGAGATCAAATACTGCCACAAGTCTTAAATCATTTACTATATGACTTTATATAGTAAAAGCTTACTGACTCTTGCTCTTCTGAGCCTGGGAATCTGTATATTACTGTAATCTATATTTTATTATTCATATATCATTTCAGCCTTATATCTTTATGTGCCCCTTTACATCTTATTTTGTAAGGGTTACGTCTTAATTTTATAAGATTTACAAAAGCAGATGATAAGAATAATGTACCTTTGAAATACCACGGTACAAACTGTACAGAGAGTGGTATGCTAACATGGATTTTCAACAAATTCTCTTTGATATTATGGTTCATTGAAAACTTCACAATTTTGAGGAGAGGAAACCATAGTAGTGTTCATAATTTTGAGCTTGATTCTCTGGCTCCCTAGTCCTCCAATCTTTTCAAATAATGCTATCAGATAAGCCCTTCTAAAGGAAAGCTTTGAGTTTTTTATCCCAGGTCCTAATTAACAGGATCACATTTCTTAGGCTAACATTCAAGAGTCATCATGAGCTGGACCCTATGTAGGATGAATAAAAGAAGATGTGGAGACAGAAGTGGTCTTAGTAAGGGAGAAATCAGAAGGCTTTTCCAACAATGTGTCCTGCTTCTAGCCAGCCTTTTCTCAGTGTATGGACAGCTTAGACTATCAACTCTTTACCATAAGTACCCCACATTTAGGTATCTCTTTAGATTATACATACACTCCTTTGGACCCAGTTTCCTAATTGGTAGAATGGGAATAATAGCTTCCTCATGTGGCAGTTACTAATTAATGTAAAAATTCCTGGTATAGGTGTTCAAAAACTTACTGTTGTTCAAGGGTACTTTGGAGAAGTTGATTGTGAGCACACGAAAGAGCAATATGGTATATATAATTAAATGAATTAATTTATTTTAAAAATTATTAAATTTTTTAAATTATGAAAACAGATTTAAATGGGAGCTGGAAGGTATGAGAACCAGAGCATGGGTGAAGAAGTACTCAAATGTCTAGAGAAAGACGACTGCATTAGAAAGGCAGTGAGGTAAAAAGAATGGGTAGTGATTGATGCAGGTAAGCATGTAGGGGGCATGGCAAAGAGTTGAGGGCATTTCCACTTCATGGCTTTTATATCCTCCATTAAGAAAAAAGCAAGGTCATCAGGCAATAATGAAGAAGAATGGAGGGGAGGAGGATGTTTTGATGTAGACTACCAGAGGTTAAATAACAATGGATTTGGGTTAATTCAATGTTGGGCTTTTACCCTATGAAAACAATGAAAAGATAATGAGGTTAGGTAGCAAAAGTTGTGGCAAGATAGTGATCCAAGTGTCGGGATGTGGGATCCAGGCTGTATAAAGAAAGATGTGTAGACAAGAGAAATCTTTGAAAAGGAGAAAGGATTGGAGGGCTTTTGAGGATCCAGAGCAGGTGAAGTGGGAGAAATTAATGAGAGAACCAGGACAGAGACTGTGTTTAGACAGTTGTGTGCCTTAACTAAAGATTTCAAGAGTGGAGTGATGAGTCCAGGATGTGGCTGTGGGAGGGGCAGCTGAAGATGGGTGGAGGGAGATGGGCAGCTGGGTGGAGGGAGAGGCCCTGGAGATGGGGAGGCCAAGAAATGATTTGAAGTCCTTGACTATGTGGACTCAAAAGTCATTCTGAGGAATGGAAGTACTGCAGCATGATAAAAAGAGAGTTAACTAATTAAGAACTCTTAAAAGAACATTACTATAGGGTGCAAGGGCCACAGGAGAGGGTAGCGGATGAATCTAGAAGGACAACTTACACAGGTCAAGAGTCAACTGGATGTTTAGAGAAAAAATCTGGATATTTTCAATGACACTCTCCCTTCACCTCACCCTCCCTGCAAACGATTGTGCTTATGTTGATTGACTTAGAGCCTTAGAGCCTTAGAGCTAGACGCTCTGTGTCTGGCCTCTGTTGTGGGAATAGATGCTTCCCTTTGCCCTAGATTCTGGGCAGTAAATTGATATATGTTCCTTCCTGGCTCTTATGTTTAAAGCAATGACTTTTTGGTTTCTGACTTCTTCCTTTCCCTTGAATCTGATGCTATACTTAATTCTATTGTCCACTTGCAGCTCAGGTTTGACTATAAATCCCAGTGACTTGTATTTGTTTGATACCAGTAAATAAAATAGCCCCAGATCAAGACTTTTGTGAAAACTCTGGTACAACACACACTCCAATAAATCCTCCTCTTGTGATGGAGAAGAAGGGCATGTCAATATTTACTGGAGGTGAAAAACACTTCCCAGCAGGTGCATAATTACTTTATGAAGGACGCCTATGACTCATTCCTGCCCTTACTACTCAGAATTGTCTCTCTTCATGAGCTCATGATATACATCTTTGCATGAAGATCATTTTGAACTAAATGGTTAGGATTATCAAATGGAAAAATTACTGGAAAAGACTCCACTCATGTAATTGTTAACATAATAAAGTCTTAAATTAGATATCAAACGGCACAGTAGTGTTTTGTTTCTTAAAATGATATTAATTTGCCTTGTGGGAATCTGTATATTTTCTTACCATGACTGTTCTATCTTGAAGATCTCTTTTCATAAGCAACTGTCTTTAAATATAGAAACAAATGCTTAGAGTGTATAGTAATGGTTTTGAGAGCACTCAGGAAACTCTTGCCTATGGAGTGCTACACAGTGGACTCACTAATTTGAATGTCGTCTCTTTACTACAAGTGTTCTACTTCTGATAGTCCACAGAGAACTAATTTCATCTTGACTGTAAAGTCCCATGCATTGACCTGCAGCATACAAACTCTTCAGAGCAGTACATATAGTTTGAAAAAGTATAATCACTACTTAAATGTATTTTTTTAGAAAGGTTTTATTTATTTATTTATAAGAGACACAGAGAGGAGGAGACAGGCAGAGGAAGAAGAAGGTTCCCTGTGGTGAGCCTGATGTGGAACTTGAACGCGCTGAACCGAAGGCAGACACTCAACCACTGAGCCACTCAGGCATCCCTAAAATGTCATTTTTAATTGATATGGAACACTATTATTTTTGTAACAAAAACTTTAAGAGAAAAGCCCAATAAAATCCTTTTGGTTGGCAAGACTTACACAAGACTATGTCATTTATGTGTTAGTGACTTTCATGGACAAGAGTAAATTAGTACTATTTATTTATGATTTCTGTTCTAGACTACCCATTTCACTTTCTTTTGCCTTGAGCAGACCTGTGGGTCTGATGGGGATTCAACAGGCAGGGTGAATTTAACTTTTATTCCCTTGTCATACTGTCTACATGTGATTATTGTAATTTTCCTTTCTTTTTTTTTTTTAGATTTTATTTATTTATTTATGAGACACACACACACACACACACACACACACACAGAGGCAGAGACACAGGCAGAGAGAGAAGTAGGCTCCATGCAGGGAGCCCTATGTGGGACCCGATCCCGGGACCTCAGGATCACGACCTGAGCTGAAGACAGATGCTTAACCGCTGAGCACCCAGGTGTCCTGATTATTGTAATTTTCTATTAACAGTCAGTAGGTCTCTACTGGTCCTGGCAGAAGAGTGGTGGATAGGGAAAACAAATCCAAATGAATAATAACTCTATTCTAGTGAGTTTAAATTGTTTCTCCCTCCATGAAAAAGGGTATCCAATGTAATCACCTTGCTACCAGTTAGCCAAATGGCGCATGGTGCCATACTGAGTACTTACAGTTGATCATAGTAGTTAACAAATTGGACATTCTGATTTTGTAGACTGCAGGGCAAAAAGCAACATGTTGATGGCATCCCTCCACCTGTGTGATCTCAGAGTCATGGCTCATTGCTGTTCTACCTTTTTTATTGAACATGCTCAATCAATTTCCTTTACCCTAACGCTAACCTATTAAATCATGTTAACTTCAGAAAAATCTCCTTCAACAAAGGATGGAAGAGAGAGCAAGAATAGAATTTCAGCTCAACAAAAACTTAGTTCAATTTCTTACCCAAGTCTTCAAGCTACATTTGGAACCCTTGCAGTAAGCAAACATGCATTAGAATATTTTCTTGAGAAGGATGGCATGCAGATCTTTTGTGTACTAGCATACTGTAGTTATTAAATACCTGGTTGGGAATAGCCAATTGGACTATATAGAGACTTAAAATTTAAAAATTTATTTTAAGTGAAAACTATTAATCTGTTTAGAGGTTATACACAGATCATAGGAGGGCCATGTGGTTAAGTGAGTGACAAGGATTGAGTAAGGATGTGATTGATTACCCGGAGACCCTATAATACTCTATTTGAAGAGAAGCTTCTTTTCACCTCTAGGCTCTTGCTAACAATGAACACATAGGTCAAATATTCATATTTCTACTATTTTTTCTCAAGAAAAGACAAATTAGGACATTTGGATTTTTTAATATGAAAAAAGAAATCTAACTAACTCTTTGAAGACCAAATAGGGTATTGCAAAAGTCTAAATCCAGCCTGGGACTAGCAATTTGTAGCTTCTGATTTAGGGATAAGAAACATGGCTAATAAGGAAAGGGCAAACTAGAAGATAGTTGTACAAAATTGGTAAATGTTGAAAGAGGAATTATTTGATCCTCTTAACCAATAATATATTACTGGATGTCATTCTACATCACTGCCCTACCAAATTTCTTCCTAAAAAAGAGAAATTTTACTCTAGAAATTGATATAATTCTCAGAGTCCATTTTCATGAATAAAATACTTCTTTATGATACTGCTGTGTATTTACTTTTCGTAATTTGAAGTTAGGTAGTTTATCTGATAGAACATTGTCGTTTTCATAAATGTGCCCCTGTGAGTCTTGAAAATATTTTTCTTTGCTTTTTGTCCCTTTAGACTACTAAAATATGCTTGGTTATCAACTTATTCAACACTTTTATGTTTTTCAGATCTCATTTACTCCATGTAATTTTTGTGCCAGTCTGTGTGCTAGATGCTGAGAATATCACAAGAAAAAAAGCATGGTTTCTCTTACCAGATGAGATGCTTATGATCTAAAAGGAGAATTGAACTTACTCAAATCTGACTTTTAGCTGAAAAAGTATGATTTTTGGAGAGAGACAAAATAGACTAATAATGACATGTATTTTCATATTTATAGATGCATGAATATGTGAATATGATACATATTTGTAGTTCTTTACCAGATAGGTATGTACTTTGAAAAATCCAAATAGCACATTAAAAAACAAGTTATTCTTTTCCTCCTCCCTTAAAATAAAGTTCTATCAAAATTATATGTACAGAGATGGTTTATTATAAATTTATTATTAGATATCCAATAAACTATATTACCTTGAATATAAAGGTTCTTCATATCTTCCCAGACTCAGTCTTTAGATCTTTCTCTTCTCTGTTTCCGTCATTGCACTGGGAATTCATGTAACTCTATTGCTTTATATGCCAGCTATTTATTTATATTTAAGATACTGTTGAGTTGATCCCATCTGGGACAATTATATACAACAGCTTAATATGGTTGATGAATTTTTTTTCCATGAGGGAACATTTAAGGATAAGAAAACAACCCTAGGCTGAAGGTAAGGAATCTGAATCTTTGAGGAGTTTCAAATATGCTGAGATTGATGATATTTTAGTTGCTCTTTGAATCACACCACACAAATAGAAATTCCTTACTCATATCTAGATTTACACTGTTGCAGTCACTCCATTCATTCCTGCAGAAGTTAAGTACAGAGCCTCATAGGGCAACTTTGTGGGGGATCATCTAGTGGTAAATTGTCATTGTATTGTGAATGAATTTGAACAAAAAGTTTATCACTGTCAGGAACACAGTAAAATCATTTGTATTCCTTATAATTCTAAGAAGCCTTCTGAAATCCTGAAGTCCCCAGAAGCTGGTCTGATCTATGTTTCCTAGCACATTCATGGCACATACACCACATCTTATTTATAAGATATGTACCATATAATGAAGTCCATGACATGGAGAGTCCTCATATTTTGTGATTTGTGGTTTACTTCTTCACACTATTGTTTTGGTGGCCCTTACCCTTGAAAGAAAAGACAACTTGGGAAGGAAATGGACTGAACTCATTACTAATAAATATTGTTCAAACATTTGAATATCAAGCACAAGCGCTCACTACACCTTTACTTACTTCTGTGTAAGTAACAATTCAATAGTCAAAACATTGTTTTGAGTAAAGTTTCTATTTAAGTTTAGTAAAGTAAAAGTTAAGTGTTATTTTTAGTAAAGCAAGTAGAGCGTTTGTAGCCTACTTGGCCTTACAGATGGGTAAGCTCTATGTAGAATAATGCTCAGGGGCAGACATGAGTCTTGGAGCCTGAAACAAAATGTGAGGAAATGATAGAAAAATATACTATCTTTTGCAATTTTTATAATTTTTGACTATGTAAACTCATCACAAGGACCTTTCTCAAGGCTTTGGAAGGATCTATGTAATGTGGCACCTGAAACTTGTTTCATACTGCCACTGGTAACCCTCTAGCAAAAGTAGTAACAATATTCATTTATCTTCACCATATAAAGAGAAAGGTTTTGGGGATTCAGAGCTCTAAAGGTCTCCATTGGGAGCTGGTGGGTTTTATATGTTCACATATGAGGTTTACAAAGAGTCAATCAGTGAAAAATTGCAAAATTATGACTCACTCCAGAGAGGTAGATTGGAAACATTTTATCCTTTTCCAGAAGAATATGTTAGAGATAGAGCAGGTGGCCTCACTCATCAGCTTTTCCTAGACCCAATTCCTAATCTTGACCCTGGATATCTCACCACTTTGTTGCAGAGAAGCAAGACAGAAAATTCAGGAAGGAGGATAACCACCTTAACATCTCCCCTCTTGACCTTCTCAGGGAATGTGATCGATTCTCTTCTGAAAGAGAGGTGACCCCAGGCCAATTTTACATTTAGTACAGAAAGAGAAAAACAATTTAGAGAAGGATATTAGTGTATGGGTACTAGTACAGAGAAGAGGCTTAAAATAATATACCTGAATGATGTAATCATTGCTCTCTATCCTGCTACCCAATTTAATTTTTTTCATAGTACAGATCCCTCTGAAATTGTTTTTTACTTGTTTAGTTCATGCTTTTCTGTCTTCCTCAGAAAGGAGACTATGAACTTGTCTGTCTTGTCTAATGATGCAGTCCATGTGCCTAAAATAGTGCCCGATGCATCATAGCCCTTCCTTCCAGATGTGTTCAATAAATTATAAGTATCCTAATGCTTTTGTCAGCCTAGATTGATGGGCCTGAAAAGGGAGAAACCTCATGGAACATCTCATATTCTGCCTCACTGTGACTATTACAGTTGACTTTGGAGTCTCTGGCAGGATAACAGAAAACACACTCTCTGGATCAGATAATGGTAAGAGAATTTACCAATTTAATGTTCATTGCTTCCATTATATCAATTTCAAATCTAAAATAAATATCCTTGAAGTTTACATATTTTATGTATTTGCCAATTAGTTATATCTTCTTTAGTTTCTTCTCAGTTGTGTTCTTTCCATGACTATAAAAATTTCCATGACTAAAAAATTTCCATAATAAGTCATGGTTTAAAAAAAAATCATGGTTTTCATTTTGTGCCTCCTGGAGCATCAGGGTTGCTTTGGAGGTGCCTCAGGGGCTATAAGGGAAGATGAGGGAGGATGCACTCAGAGTCCTAAGCCATCTATCTTCTTTAATCAGAGAATTTCTGCTTTGAGTTGTTTTTATGTTTTATTCTTCTCCATATGACTTGACTTGATGCCACATGATTCTAAGATTTCTTTTTTTAAAAGATTATTATTTATTTATTTATTTATTTATTTATTTATTTATTCATGAGAGATAGAGAGAGAGAAAGAGAGAGAGAGAGAGGCAGAGACACAGGAGGAGGGAGAAGCAGGCTCCATGCCAGGAGCCTGACGCGGGACTCGATCCCAGGACTCCAGAATCGCGCCCTGGGCCAAAGGCAGGCGCTAAACCGCTGAGCCACCCAGGAATCCCCTGATTCTAAGATTTCAACAAAAAATTTGAACACTATTCATCTTTGACATCATCATTTGGCTATGAAAACCCCAGATGCTTTTATGCAATTTTGAATGCCTGAATGCCCTGAAAGGCACTTTGAATTTGAATGTTTCCTTCCACAATGTTTGGCCCTTGTGCATTAAAATCCAATTAATTATGTAATTCTATTTTACAAATAAAGATAATGTGTTTTTGCCTATTTGTACCTTAATTACAAAGAAACTATGACTATTACCAAGGAAAAAATCAGGATTTGTCTACATTTTTTCCTAGAAATTATAAAAAAGTAAATGCAGACTGTGGGATAATATATTATTTATCATGAAAGTTTTAATTAGGAGAACAAAAATAGGCAAAAGAGTAAGAGACTGGCTTTATTTTTATCCATCAGGGTGGCTTTTAGTTAGGATGCTGAAGGAGGAATTCTGAACCATTCAAACTTGAAGCCCAGTTGAGATTATTGTAATTCTGATTAAGCAAATGCTTCTCATTAGAGGCCAGGTACTCTCTATTATTTTCCTGCAGATCCCTAACATGCAAGGTTGATGTGCTTCCTTAGTTTATTAGTTCAGTTTTTTGAATAATAAGGCTTTCTTTTATTCATCAATAGCCATTTTTGCATCACGGAAAATGACATTCTTCAAAATGTTAACAGTTTGATTTATTTCTAATAATTCTGACATTTAAGATATTTAACTCTGAAAAAAGCACAATGATTTTTAAAAGATGCTTTGGGATGTTGTGTGTATGTGAGTGGTTGTGTGTTTATTTGAAATTCGATGCATTAGAACAGTTGGCATTCTAGAAATATATAGACAATTAAAGCACTACCAATTTATCAAATACTGATGAGATTTTTATGATGTTCTTGCAGTTGTGCCTTACATTGTGCATCATGTAAGTATCAAGTCTGTATCAAGTAGGTTGGTCTCTATGGAATCAGTGACTGGTCATTCTTAACAGATTCTATTTTCCCCATGCACTGTACTTTAGTAAATCATATTTTACTCATTATATTGACCCAACTTTGAAAGTGGGTGATTATAAAAATTATCTATTTAGAACTATTTTGTTGTCAATTACTTCAAGTGTTTTCATTCCCACATAAACACTATTCTGTAATATTATTATTCAATATGGGACTTTGATACAGTTAGATTTCTTTATATTATCAATATATCTGTGTTATCCATCAATCATATGTAAGCCCCTTGACAACAGGATCCCAGGTTTTGATACACACAGTGTCAAAGTCCCCATTTTGCCAGGCTTGGGATGGGATTGAGTTAGCACTGTGATGTGCAGACATCACTACCAAGAGATTTTCCCTGTCTTCCTGGTTCCAAGAGATGGGAAGGGAAAATGAGCAAGTAAGGAGATAGACCTACAGGGGCCCAGAACTACACGGGAGCAGTTTTAGATTTAGAAAACCTTTTGAGGAGGAGAGGAAAGGGAAGAAACTGGAAGCTAAATTGGGTCCAGTTGCGAGAAGATAGTGGAGGACATCCTGGGGTCAGATGGAGCCAGGGGACACAAGAGAACCACTGTGGACTAAACCAAGAATGAGGGCAAGCGCCAAAGCCAGGGACCAAAGTTTATCAAGCTGGTCATGGAGGAAGGAAGGTTTAGGGCAGGCCCAAAAGCTGGGTCATAAAGGAGGATCGAGTCTGGGGGATAGAGTGGGAAGTGAAAGAGAAGTGATAATGAACATAAAGAGTAGCCCAGTGGAGAGTAGATACCTGGGTGCCATTCCAGCAACATTTATTCCTGATCATTGCATGCATCTATCCCTGAGCCTTAGGAGCACCAGGCAGAGCCTCTGGAAAATGTGCATAATGAGATATGGTTTCTGTTTCTGTCTCCATTTTTCCTTGCCCTTATTTGCACATTCTCTCTCTCTCTCTCTCTTCTCTCCCCCCCCCCTTTTTCTATCTCTCTCATTCTCCCTCTGGCTCTTTCACTTTTGCTCTTTCTCATTCTATAAGACCACAAAAATGCAAGTAATATGCAAATTGAGTCATTACTGTCATAGTTAAAGCTGGGAAGATGATACCATGGGGTTCAGCAATCTATATGACAAACAATAGCATGAATATAGGATACACAGCTTGGTGTGGGATGATAACAGACATAAAGAAAAATGGGGACGGGGGTAATTTGGAGAGATCATCCAATGGACTGGATGAAACAAATGATGTAACTTACTATGAGCCAGACACCAGTCTGCGGCTTCTCTCTGCGTATTAGTTCCAACCCTGAAATGGTGCTGGAAGGCAAATATTACTCTCTCCATTTCTAAAATAAGGAAACTGAGGTTTAAAAATGTGGATAATCTGCCCAAGATCACACAGCTTAGCAGTCAAGCCCATATGCAAGTCTAGGTTCCTCTGACTCAACATTCTTTCTACTTCTTTGAAGGAAATTCTCTGCTTTAAAAACACCCAATAGTTCAGAATCTGTCAGAACCAGTCCTTTCTTCATCCTTGATATTGATGAATGCACAGCTAAAGTATGGTCTTAGAAATTCACTTTGGCCATTCCATGGTATCCTTCAGAGCCTTTCTTTCTTGACATATTTCCCTTCTTACTTTGATATTACAAATGAAATAGCACAAATGAATAAAACAGTTTTTGATTAAAAATAATGTGCCTTAAAGAGCTTATGTAATGAGTCTTGAGTACATAGTCTGC
The DNA here is from genome assembly GCF_905146905.1 of Nyctereutes procyonoides. Lineage (NCBI taxonomy): Eukaryota > Metazoa > Chordata > Mammalia > Carnivora > Canidae > Nyctereutes > Nyctereutes procyonoides. Next base: position 2,434,573 of record NW_026575044.1, read on the forward strand.
TGCTTCCTCCCTGGCACTGGATGTAATTCTGAATTCTCCTGCATTTGCAGAAGGAGAACGTGTGTAGTCACTAGTCGCTGCCTCTGGCTACATGTTTTCAACAGGAAGGACATTTATATAATTTTAAAGAGGATGAGGAAACTGCATCCTAACTCTCCATGTTGGCAGGGTCAGCAGTTGTAAGCCACTGGGTAAGTGCCAAATGCTGTTGAGATGATTGCTATGATTGGTCCAAGAAGCTATTTACTCATGAGCTCTGAATCTTTCCGGTCACGGGAAATACAAGTGATCTTTGGCTGAAGTCAGTACACCAAAAAACCCTAAGAAGTTATTCAGAATCTCACTTTGAAAACCTCCCATGGCCATACAAGAAAAGCCAAGCACTGACACTGTATGTCAGAAATGGCTGTGATAAAATCTCATCCTAGATCCAGATTTTGTCTGATCCGCCTTCTGAGCTATGCTGTGTGGAAGGGTATGCTTCTTTGGGAAAGGTCAGCCAGAAGTTGACTTGTGAGTCTGTGGGTTCCTGGTGGCCTTTCAGGCTTGCTCTCTTTATTCCCCATGGAGTGGTTTCTTTACCCTCTGATTATATTTGTTAGGATTCATTCATTCCTTCATTGAACAACATAAGGTAAGCACCTACTATGTCCTAGGCTCTGTGTAGATACTTGAAACACAATGCTAAGCAGAAACAAACCACTTCCTACACTCAAGAAGCTTACAATTTAGCAAAGGGGAAACAGAATAAAAGAATCACAGAATTATGTAATTTGTATGAGAAATTTGGAGAAAATGACAGCCAAGATTTGAGAGGGTATAACATGGATTGATTCTAATCTGTAGAGTTAGGGTAGCTGTCTTTAGGAAATCATGTCTGAGCTGAGGAATTTGGGAAATATGTACTACTTCAAACTTAAAAAACCCTTGGGATTGATAATGAATCAAGACTAGGATCTGACAAGCCACTGAAAGTGTGCACACATTAACATCTGAGCAATCAGCAGAGAACTTGCTTAGTTTTTGCTCTTAAGATGGCTGCCTATTTTACAGAGGAGGAGGAGCCCATACTTGTATAGACCTTGTCCAAGTGACGTCTGTATTGTTTCTTCAAGTCATCTCTTGACACCTGGTTTGTTTTGATTCATCCAGTAACCATTTTGTTTTTCTCTTTATTTGTTTTACAACATCAGTCAAGTGGTCAACTCCCTATTCAAACTTTACTTCATCCCTAATGACTAGGCTAACTCCATGACTTGTTTTCTTCCTCTCTACTTTCCCACTCTTTACCTCACCATCTGGCTTCCTCTTTTCCCACGTTGGTTCCAGTCTTTCCCCTCTCTTGTGTTGTTGACTTACACACATCTTCACAGACCTTTAGGTTGTAACTGACCACAGGAATAGAGACAAGAGCCATTCCTGGGTTGTGTGCTCCTGCGGTTACGGAGAGAAATGCAGATGGTGCGTGATTCTATGTGGGTTTTTTTTTTTTCAACATATACTAATATCTGGGTGGAGTCAAATCACTTTTATGGTGAGATGTCCAAATATATTCTGTGGATTATCTTTACCTGGGAAATATGTGCTCTAAGAGGTATTAATAAAAGAACTGTAGTTTTCTTCCTTTATCGTGTTTCACTCAGGCTGGCAGAGGTGTGACACATAAGTTGAAAGTAAATTTAATAGGAAACTTAGGTTTTGTTTCCCTGGCAATGTTAATTCAGTCTCCTTACAAATGGAAACAACACTGGAGGCCTTTGTTTCTGCATTCCCAGCTCTACAGGGCAATGTGACATACTGAGCACTCTGGAAACAGTACTGTATAATAGAATCCTCGACATTTACTTTAGAATCTCCCTCACTGAATTTCATACAACCTCATGGGCATTTTGCTGTGGCTGATATTCATCCTTTCTGCTGAAAGAAGAGGGACAGAAGAGTAGTTGGTGTTGTGACTCAGTACACTAGGGACTCATGTCAGCAGAGCATGCCGCATTATACAAGGCCAGGGTGAGGAGTTTAGTTATTCAGGAACAATAGTGGCTGGAAGGTCAAGGTCAAAATGGACAATGGTCCAGTAGTTCAGACACTGTGGACTGGAGTACTGGTGTGTAGGAAAAGTAACCACATCACGTGTATGGACACTTGTTTTTACCTCTCACACTTATTTAGAACATTTGATAAATACTAGAGTGGGTTTCAGTAAGAATCCTGGAAGACATGGTAAACCACCTTTATCCATTTAAATAATTTGCTTTCAAGAGGCTTTGGTAAAACAGCCCAAATGTCTACCGATAGATGGATGGATAAAGAAAAAGTAGTATGTATATACAATGGAATATTATTCAGCCATAAAAGGGAATGAAATCTTGCCATTTTCAATAATATAGATGGAGCTAGGGAGTATAATGCTGAGCAAAATAAGCCAGTCAGAGAAAGACAAATATCATATGATTTCACTCGTATGTGGAGTTTAAGAAACAAATGAACAAAGGAAAAAAAGAAAGAGACAAACCAAAACACAGACTCTTAACTATGGAGAATCAACAGAGGGTTGCCAAAAGAGAAGTAGGTGGGGGATGGGTGAAGGGGATTAAGAGGACCCTTATCTTGATGAGCACTAAGTAACATATGGAATTGTTGAATCACTATATTGTGATTGTACACCTGAATTAAAATTTATAAACTTAGTAACAAAAGGCTTTGGTAAAGTTTAGTTTATTTTCTACATCTGGGAGATTTCATGCAAGTATTTCTGCTAGTAGGCTTTATAAGGTAGTGGTAAGTTTCTGGGTTCTAATGACAGACTGCCAAGATTTAAATCTTGGTTCCACCACGTTTTAGCTGTGAGACTTGGGAAAACCTCTTGCTTTTCTGTGCCTCAGTTTTCTTATCCACCAAATGGTCACAATAGTAGTTTAGGCATGTAGAGATGAAGACACTTCACAAAGAACAGTGTTTACAGCCTTGTAGCAGGTAGTTACTATGTATTAGATATTGAACTGCCACACACTTCCACATATTTGCCATGGGTAGAGATAGTACTTGTCAGATCTTTTTGAGTCCTTGAGAAAATTTTGTTAGAACTGATAGAATATAATTTTTCCCCCAAACTAATTCCATGAGAATTTGTCCCTATTTTGTGGCTGCTCCTTTAATCATATGATGGGGCCAGGGCTTGAGATAATGGAAGAAAAGTAGGAGAAGGAAGAAATGAAGGAGGAAGAAATGAAGGAGGAAAAGGAGAAGATGGGACATCTCATGACCTTGGAACTGGATGCAGATTGGCACCCATCATACCTGCTTGCTCCACCCTCAACACTCTCCCATCCCACAAGGTTGTCTCATTCCCAGTAACTGGAGATCCTGCTTAGAACTATGAGTTGTTTTTATCTTAGATCTCAAAGAACCTAGTCTGAAACATAACTCCTCAGTGTGACATTACTCACAGGTTACTGTATAGTGCTGCATCCCACAATAAGAACACACAGCACAGGTCTCGTAATACATAAACCCAGTGTTTTGTGTGGGTGTGGAGATATGAAGGAAGATTTTTTTTTTCACCCTTGAGGTTAAGCTCAGAAAAAAAACAAAAAGGACTAAATCCCTGTTTTTATCTGTCTTTCTTAAATACTTACCTTGCAATTTTAGAAAATTAGATGGCACAGTATTCATTTAAGACAGTATTCAGACTTACAACCCAAATCAACTAATGTCAAGCAGAGAAGAACAAATGCCACAAATTCTCATTTGTTTGTAACTGAGGATAAATGTTACTTTACTGAAGTAATTTCTGGGCATTCCTTCCTCTCTGCCCATCCACATTCTCATGTTCCTGGCCAATATCAGAGCACCTGGACATTCTGGCTAAATACACGCTGCCCATTCTTAGAGAGAAATTCTGTCCTAAGCACAGACACTTGAAAATGTGTACTCGTCTTCTCAGGGGTTGTTCTCTGGACCTGCAGGTAATCGCCCAGCATTTCCCCTCATTGTGGTTTTCCCACCTCATCCCTCAGCAGTACTAACCACCTTCAGGTTCTCTCATTTCTCTGGCCCTTTGCTCATGCTGATGCTTCCACTCTGAGTAGGTTCTTCTTCCCAAACTTTCACCTTCAATTTGTCTTTTTGCATACTCTTGCTTCCTTCTTGAGATGCTCACTCAGAACATAATTTTTTTTTTTATATCTTCTCTCTGACAATGTCCAATACCCTTAAGGCATTCCACTCTCTGGGATCTACTCAGGCATGATTTATATCTCTTGTTTAGTCCTTCTCACATGGAATCCCATTGTATAAAAGTGTGTGTGGCACGTGTACGTGTGTGAGTGTGTGTGTGTGTGTGTGTATTGGTTTCTCCTACTTTAAGGATAATGGAGTAGGTCTTATTCATCTTTGCTTCTCCAATTCCTAGAATAGTTTTTACACTGAGACAAATAATAGAAGTTTATCATATGCATGAAAAGAATGAGCAATATCCTGGCCTCCTTTGCCACTTTCCTAACTGGTACTGGGACCATGGGAGAATATCTCCCCCAGAGCTATCCTTCTTTCCTTTGAGCTTCCAGCCTTCCCTTCTTTCTCTCTTCTCCATTCTTCCCTGGTCACCACAGTTTCTGAGACTCAAAGGAGATTTTTAAGTCCAAATTGAGAGCAGCACACAGTCCAGAAATACCAAGGCAACCTTCTCCCCACCATCAACAGAGCTAACTAACCAAAACATTTGCGAGTCCTTCAAATATTCAGTTTCTCCTCCTACCCTCAGTGGGGTCTGGTAAGCTATAACAAGTTTGGTAGGAGCTGAGAAGAGCAGAGGGAATCTCTTGTGCCAACTCTGTCTGGAACCAGGTATTATTTTAGCTCCTTTAAAGATCCTCTGTGTTGGTTTCATATTTTATGGGAGGTTCTGTTGGTATTTTTTCATGACCATTTTCATTGAATGTCATTAGTATCCACAGTCTTGGCAAAGCCTGACTTCTTGATAGAAAAGGTCACATTTGTGAAATTCAAATACCATTACACATATTAATGTCCAATAATAGCTTGTGATTGAGTCCTAGCCTTCTAGGTAAGGAGTTAATGACATTATTTGATTGGTGCCTCATTGAGGCTAATTAATTCCTTTGCTTTCTACTTTTCCCTAATACCCATGAAATCTCTATAGGATGAATATTCTACAGCAGACTTGTAGCTTCTTAATTTCAGGATTTGTAGAAATCAGTAGCAGTGAGATTCAAGGACAGAGAAAAGAATGTATCAATCAACGTGTATTTTTTATTCTCTGATTACCCTTTTATGAACCTTTTCAGAGATCATAAGGGAAGAAAAAGGCATATGAGCGTTTGTGGTTTTTTTCTCTTTTTCTCATTTCTCTCTAAGTAAATAGTGTTCTGTTGCCGAGTCTGGAGGTTGCAGGCTCCAATGAGTTTGATATGGACTATAAACATTGGATGCTGAGAGAAGAGCAAAATAGAAGGGTTTTGTAAACTGGGCTCAAGTGTAAGCAACTCTCTCTTGGTCTCTGTGTAGGCCAGGATGAGGATGGCCGCAGTAGCTAATATTTACTGATGCTTATTGATCTCAGTATTTTTACAGGTATTCTCTCATCTAAATGATGAACTGTTAGGTATGAACTTTTATTATCCCCATTTCACAGATGAAGAAGTTGTGGCATCTATTGGCTAAGAACTTGCTCAAGCTTATACAGCTAGTGCCTGTCAGAGCCTGGACTCAAACCTAAATCCATCTGAGTCTGACAGCCCAGCTCTCTTCCTAAGGCTGTTTATGCGGGACCTTGGCTCACGTTGAGGTCCTCCTCCATTTTCAGAACTGAGTCACAGGGGGGTAGCACTGAGTAGTCAGGAACAGATGAGATACTACAAGATCTATATTTACACAGAAGATAAAATAAAGATAATCATTTGCACAAAAAGATTTATCATAGTGTTACTTTAGGGAGGAAGCTCTCCAGTAAGACAAAATATCAATTGTTGTACAGAGATTCACATCACACATTTTTTTCAAGCACAGAAAGCAAAGCATAACTGCATTTTATTATTGGACTAAGACACAGTTTCATGGTAGTATTTGTGTCCTGAAGCCATTCTTGACACTGTTGCTACATTTCTACAAGTTGTTTTGTTTTCTGTGATAATTCAGTGAAACTATTCTGGCATTCTTTTTTTTTTAATTTTTATTTATTTATGATAGTCACACAGAGAGAGAAAGAGAGAGGGAGAGAGAGGCAGAGACACAGGCAGAGGGAGAAGCAGGCTCCATGCACCAGGAGCCTGACATGGGATTCGATCCCGGGTCTCCAGGATCGCGCCCTGGGCCAAAGGCAGGCGCCAAACCACTGAGCCACCCAGGGATCCCCTATTCTGGCATTCTTGTAGGTTTTTCTTGTATATTCTATAGTTTGGGCTTTCCAGAATATTTATCCATGTCTTATAACAACTGCAATATATTTCTTATTTCTCTTACTTAAACAAATAAATGCCTTGTGATACTTATAATAATGGGACATCAAGTCATACCTAATTAAGGAGTGGCTATTTTCTGCAAGTGACATTAAAACTTTAAGACTTAGTTGCCTGGACTTTCTCTCCATGACCAGCTACCTAAATATTCAGACTCACTTCAAAAGATGGTGATAGAGCCTTAACTATGTGTCTCTCCTATTGTTACCTTATTTTATCCTAGACAGTCCCATATATGTTAGGCTTTGCAGGTGGGAACTCTGAGACACCGAGCAGGCTAGGGACTTGAGGAAGGTAATGTCAGCAGCTGGGATTCCAACTCAGATCTCAAACCCTGCATCAATAACCATGTTTTTTTATCACATCAGATCTCTGTTCCCTGTTTTCCAGTGGATGTGTCTCTTCTTATTTCTCTCTTAACAAGCTGGTGAGGCCTTGTAGTATCTTTAAAAAAACAATTACACGAATACAAATCAGATTTTACCTTATTATGTTGTTGATGTTCTCAGCATTTATCTCCAACATGACATTGGGCCTGTCATGCTCCTTTTTTGAGTTTGGTAATTATGAGCAGATTGCTTAAAGAACGAATTTGGAGGTGGCTCAGGTTCTCAGTCCCTTTAGTCCCCATAATTATCCCTCTGAGTAATTGCTTTGTACCCCCTGGTAGAAGAAAACAATAGCCAAATTGAAATAACTATTTGTGTAAATGAGGGTGGGATTCTTTTTAAGGTTTTATTTTTAACTTTCAGTTTTTGAAAAGAGCGCATTAAGAAGGTCATCTAAAACTGGAGCTAACATTTAACTGAAATGAAAATCTATCCAACAGGATAATATTTTCTCTAAGATCATGTCAAAACTCTTGTCCTTTCTCTCTCCTTTTCAGAGTCCTACAGGAACCAAAGTGCTGTTGGCAGCTGTCCCAGCAGTGGGTGCCCAGAGAGGGGCCAAAAGCAGGAGTGTCAAGGCAGGCTCCTTCCAGGACTCACTTCTGTGTTGCCAGCACTAAGTGGGGACCAGCTTTGAATACAGAGACAATGTGATATGCTATTTGGCAAACAATACAATGCAGTGTGCAAATGAACAGCACTTTCTTCTTCAGCATAAGAGTTGCCAGGTAACTGTTTTCTCTTGTGCACATAAACTTGATGTCAATGCAATTTTTGCAAGTTTGCTTTACTAATTAATGGTTCATATTAACCATCATAGATCTGTACATTTGATCCCTATATGGGTCACTTAGCTTTCTTTTTTCTGTACTGACAGATTGCCCAGCCAAATCTTTTTTTTTTTAAAGATTTTATTTATTATTTATTCATGATAGACAGAGAGAGAGAGAGAGAGGAGAGAGAGAGAGAGAGAGACAGGCAGAGAGAATCAGGCTCCATGCAGAGAGCCCGACGTGGGACTCGATCCCGGGACTCCAGGATTGAGCTCTGGGCCAAAGGCAGGCGCCAAACCGCTGAGCCACCCAGGGATCCCCTGCCCTGCCAAATCTTGAATATCTAAGGCCTTGATCAGCAGGCCAGCCAGTTGAGACACTCTTGGAGAGTACTTGCCATCCCATCTTTCTCACTGGTAAGGTAGTTCAATTCATCTCTCCACCCAATGGTTGGCCTCTTTTTGAATATGAAGAGGTTATGTCTTCAGAAGCAACTTCATTGCTACTCTAATTCTCTGTGAAGTATGATGAAATTGTCATCCTAGCTAAAACGTGAAGTGCATGATGTTCTATGCCGCCAACCTCGAGTCAGAAATTGCACACATAACCTTGAGATTGCACTGATTACACAGGCTGCCTTTATTTTTCATGGAACCATGCCATTTGGGGCAGTGTGTATGGGATGGGACTTTGGACTTTAAGAGCACAGGCACCATTTGGCCAGTAAAATGCCTTAGTTGAGGGACTCCTGGGTGGCTCAGTGGTTGAAAATCTGCCTTTGGCTCTGGGTGTGATCCTGGGGTTCTGGGGTCGGGCTCCCCTCAGGGAGCCTGTTTCTCCCTCTGCCTTTATCTCTGCCTCTCTCTGTGTCTCTTATGAATGGATAAGTAAAATCTTTTTTTTAAAAAAGTGCCTTAGTTGAATTCTGGCTCCACCTCTTTATTAGCTATGTAAATATGGGCAAGTCTCTTAACTTTTTCATTATCAAGAAATTGGGATCAGTAGTCAGTACCTGCCTCATAAGACTGTTTTAAGAACTGTTAAAAAGTAGTGGTGCCTGGGTGACTCAGTAGATTAAGCATCAGCCTTGAGCTCAGGACATGATCCCAGGGTCCTGGGATCAAGACCATGTTGGGCTCCTCAGCAGGGAGTCTGCTTCTGTCTCTCCCTTGAGCCCTCCTCCCCCACACTCCTGTGCTTAAATAAATAAATAAATAAATAAATAAATAAATAAATAAATGTTTAAAAAAGTTTTTTTAAAAAACAGAACTGTTAAAAAATAGACATACTAAAATATTGAGTTTATTTGAGGAAAAATGGATTTGAATTGTGCAGTATCCAATTCAGTAGATAGAAAGAAACTCTGAAATGAAAGACTTTTATAGGCAGGATGGAGCAGGAACAAGTCTGGTTGGTTGGTTATTACTAAGTTACTTTCCTTTAGAGGATGGTAAGGGTCTATCAGACAGATTATCTAACTAATGCTGATCTCGTGGTTCCTGACTGGTTTAAGATTTCATTTCTGGAAAAGCTAAAGCCAAATTAAGTCAAGTTTCTGGTGATGTGGGACTTAGCATAAGTAACTCCATTTGGCCTGTTGTCTTATTTTTAACAGGACGAAACAAGGTAATTCAGGCAAAAGCACTCAGCACAGTGTTTTTAGAGTTTTAATATGTTGTTTCCATCTTTGGAAGGGAAAATGAGGATGCAGTAGATGAAATAATTTGTAAGATGATCTTTTGGTGCTATATCTGAGTTGATGAAATATTGAAGTAGATTCTGTATAAAGATTGACTTTCTGCTGTTGAGAGGCAGTTGAGATTATTTAAATAACATATTTAATATATGAGGAACAAATGGAAAACAAGAGCCAGAATTGTTCAATTTTCATCTTTATTTGAGTCTTGTTGGCAAGAACCCCCACACCAACAAGTCTTCATAGTTTTGTTTGGCAACAGAAAGAATCCAAAAGATTCTTTGGTTTATGATGGATCATTGACCAACTAGAGGTTTGCTGTGAGTCACTTGCTTTAAACCCAGGTTTTTCCATTGCAAAAGGGGATAAGAAATCTTAGTTTGGGAGGTTGTCAGGAGGGCTTGAATAGGATTACACATATAAAACATTTCCTAATTCACAAAATGCTTTCAAAAAATAGTATTGTTACTTTGATGATGGTAATGATGATGATGATCTTAGGTAACTGAAGAGTTAAAGGACAAAATGTTACACCATCCCTTGAGGGTTATTCTAGGAATGAATGCTGACGTCTAGTGCAGAGCCGGCTTTTCTTTGTCCAAATCCATCTTATCAATCACCTGCTGGGCAGATGGCACTGGATGAAGTGGGCCTGCCCTGGAATCTTACTGATGGCATTCCTACTACTCTACTTCCTGCCCTCATTGGACACATATGACAGAACTACACATAGGCTGAGGGAGGACCAATTCCTCCCTGGTCCTTTTAGGGGGAAGGAGTCTTTCTCCTTAAGGAGTTGGAATCCATTTCTTCATATGGAAGTTAAATGCCTCATTGGAAAAAAATCTATTTGAAAAGAAAGTCTTACAAAGAAAACACTGAATCAGAGTATATTATTCTTGCAGATTCATTAATGAAAAATAGCTGCTCCTCTAAAGAGCTGCAGTGAGGATAGGGTCCTCAGGGCACTTGTTTGGGATTGTGGATGAAGTATCCACTTAAGTTAGTATGGATCTTATATCCACAGTTAGACCTTGCTTGTTTTAAAATGAGAAAACTGAGGCCTGAATCATGTTAAACCTCCCACGTATATATCCAGTTTCATCTTTTACCATATATACCAGGTTTTATTTTATGCTTTAGCTATAAAACATCATTTTCCTTTTAGTCTTTGTAGTGTTCTTTGCATGCTTACACCTCAGGGCCTTTGCACATATTATTTCTATGTCCTGAACAGCCTCTTTCTCCCTCTCCCACCCCACCTAATGACTTCATATGACTATAGTCTACTGTATAGTGATTGCTTTTGATGGCACCTATAATTTATCCATCTGTCTCCTTCACCAGATTGTAAATTTTAAGAGAAAGACCATTTCACCACTGCAAGTCCTCATTGTATTCCTTTTGCTCTAAGTGCCTGGCTCATGTTGTGTTCAATAACTATTGCAGAAAGAAAAAGTAAATGAATCTATGCCACTATTTTTATTTTTAATATTTTAATCTCTTATGGACATTTTTATGCCAAGGCATAAGATCCTTATATAGTATGTAAGGGCCTAGGATCCTTAAGCTCTTGTCCAATGAAATAAAACAACTAGGATTTGCTATTTAAATTGGAGCAAAGGCCCAGTCATAAGCAGAACTGATTCTCTTGATCAATAAAGTAACACCTCAAAAATACAACGAATATCAAATAAATTATGGGAAATGTCAGGTTCCCATGGGGAGAAGGAAGACTTGCCTTTGGGAAGAGCTCTGGCTAAATGAAAGGAACTGAACTTGTAATTGTTTTTAATACTCCCATTCTCTTGTCTCAATCTGGAGTGTTCCCGAGAGTGGGGACTTGTCTCGGTCATTTCTAAATCCTACAGGACTTTTACAGAGGCTAGCATGCGGCAGGCTTCTTGGTGAAGAATAGTTTTGAATGCCTGACTAAATCGGAGGTATTCACACTAAATGTTTTAAGCGTTTTGTTGAATGCATGTCCATATGCACTCTGATGACCCAACAATATAGAAAAAATGGCCGGATCCTTGAAACTGGCAGCCTGGATTCTTCTAGCATCCTGCAGGGTAGGCTGTCAGTAGAGCCTCACAAGGTGGTCTATAAGGTCTGAGTTCCAGGCTACTTCTGTGGCTTATTAACTGTGTGACCTAATGCAAGTCATCTTGACCTCTGCTGTCTTCATCTTGCAAAAGAGTACTGCTTACATCTCAGGATGGTTATAAGAAATAAATGAATGTATCCCTGTAAAATCCTTAGCATTGCACTGGTGTATAGTTGACACTTAATGCATATTAGCAATAATAACAATATGGAACATTTATTGAGTACTACTATATGTATGTGTATGTATCGTGTATTTATATATGTACATATTTATGTATAATAGTGTATATATATATATACACATATGTGTATATATATATAATCATATCCTCAAAATAGACCTGAGAGAAAAGCACTACTAATATTCATGTATACAGGGGAAGAAAGATAGATGTTAGATAACCTGTCCTGAGTTATATAGATGGTGTGATAGAGCCAGTTTTAAACATCTGAGTCTTCTATTGGAAGACTATGCTTTCTACTGCCTCTTTCCTATCAATATTGCTGGCTTTAAAAGGGGTGTGGGTTAGGGGACAGTGTGGAGTCTGTTGTCAGAGGTCTTATTCCATCAGGGTCTGCTGGAGGCAGTGTAGTTACCTAGACACATTAATAAGCAAAATTTTTCTCCACTGAAAAGTAACCTTTAGCATCTGTCTTCATATAATCCAGAAGGCCTAGAAATTCTGTTAAATTGCTGTAGTTATTTCAGGAGGCCTCTGAATTGGAAGTAAAGCCACAAAAGGAAGAGCTATAACACCATTTTAAGCTCAGATTTACCCCCCTGATCATGATCTCAGGGGTGGCCCCATAAAGTGATATCATACTGCTCTGCTTATAATACTCATTTCAGGTACATCTTATCATAATGTACTTTCATGAAAACCAAACCATAAATGAGAATACTTTTTCAGTTAAGAAAAACTTGTGTTAATGAAATATTGACAAATAGGAAGGGAAAAAAGATTAAGGAAGGTGTATTTCACCTGAGGGATGACAAATGTTTATTTTCAACAGATTAAATATTAGCACATTGATTAGTGCTGTGGGATCCATCTACTTGTTTCTTCTGAAAGTAGCCCTACTGTTGGGAGTCAGATAGTCCGTCACTTTAGCTCCTGGATCCTCCAATTCTCACCTCATTAATTGGAAGCAGGAATTATCAGCAGAGACCATTTACCATACATGTGGAGTGATAAATAGTTGGTCAGCCTCCAACTGTGGTTTTTGTTTCTCCTTTGGGGCTGAAATCATTGGAAGAAGTTCATGTTGGAGTCTCTCTGCTACCTCATTTCTTCCTTAGCTGGGCCAGCTGCTCCCAGGGGAGGAAGCTTATGGGATTTGTGTATTTGTAAGTGGGCAGTTGAATGGAGGAAGGGAGGAAAGAGAGGACAGGGAAGATTGGACTATGACAATGAGAGTACTTTACAGACAGCTACTCTATACTCATGGCCCCATATCAGCCAGTGTAGGACGTGGGTGGGCGGAAAGCATGGGGTTGGCAGAGGAGGCTCAGGAGGAGGCTGAGGCAAACACTGACCACAACTTCCTCAGGTTGAATGTAAAGAAACCATATTTAGTTAGACACCAACACACTTAGCTAACGCAGACTCATGAGCCCTGCAATTAGTTCTTTAAGCATTAAAGCTCCTGGAAGAGATGTAGATGGACGCCTATTTCAGGACAACCCTGAGGAAGTGATGGCGATGGAAAGAGGCAATGGTAAAGCAAATTCTAAATGGTGTAGTCAGCCAAAAAGGAAGCTCTGGAGCCCTCGGATTGCTCACTGGAAGCAGAAGGGCCCAGAGTCCTCATAGCTCATGTAGGCCATAGCCCTGAGAATAGATGTGACTGAGCCACAAAAGAAAAAAAAGAAAGCTAAATTTAGCAGAACATCATCAAACCTGTTTGATGAGTAATATTTGCCTAGTGCTTTGACGCTTTTGAAAATAACATGAAATCAAAGGGTAAGTTATTGGGACAATACACAAAGCAGGTAGCTGGCTAGCAGGGCTTTAAGATAATCCAGAATCCAAGCAACTGTGTACAAAGAACAAGCAGGCTATTGAAAAGACTTTCGTAATTTATTTAGAAAGGATCTCACGTTCTAAGGAAAGGACTATGTTTTTCTTGCTAGAGGTGAGCAAACACTTAGGTTCGTGGTCATTAGATCAGACGTAATTAATAGAATGCTAACTCATTATTCCTGAAACTAAATTCCCCAAGTACTGAGTATAAGAAAAGAAGTAAAAAGCCACTCAAATGAGAGACTGTGGCTTATTAACACACAGAGAAAACCATTATCATTTCTTCTCTTTGCTTTATATGCTTTACATTTATATAGCAATGAATAGTTTATGATGCACTTATTATTGAAACTGACAGCTTTGAGTACCTCAGAGTGGAGAAGAATAGATGTTAATATCCTTATTTGTAGATAAGATATGGGGGCTCAGGCTCCAATGCTCAGAATGAGTGCATCATTTCTACTCCTCTTTCCTAAGCCTAAGCCGGCATGATATGATTGCTTCAAACTGGATAAAATGTGAATAAGCAGACTGATCGGTCCAGGCTACACCCAGGCTATCTCCTGGTAGGCTCCCTGCTTGCTTGGGGGTTCTGTAAACAGGGGAGGCACAGGGAGTCATATTCTGGAGTTTTATGGCATGTAGAGTATGATTATATAGTAAATGACAAGCAGTGAGCACGGCTGCAGGGCTGCACTGTGCTTAGAGCTTTTAATATATTCTTTTCACTATAATCTATGAAGTTGGCATTATTATAACTCATTTTACAAATAAGGACACTGAAAAGCAACTTTTCCAAGGTCACACAGTAAATATAAACCCATATAGATCTCTACTTGTGGGCTTACCAGCTAATACTTTGTCACTAACTTGGTTGTCAATGGCATTCCTGGAGTTTGAATGAATTTATAAGAACAATGAATGCAGTGGAGAAACAGCACACTCAGAGTCAGGACATCTGAGTTCTGGTCCTCACCATGCTCTTGATTATCTGTGTATCTAGATCTCACTTGAGTCATCCTCAAAACTCTAGCTTGGCTCCATGTATTCTCTGTGGTTCCTCATAAATCCAATGTGGGTTGTATTCTATTAAATATTTTGTCCAATTTGAGTCTTAATTTCCCAAACTAGAGTTAGAGGATATTCTCTGAGCTTCTGCAACTCTGAAAGGTTTCACTAGTTACCTTAGAAAAACTGTTTATAAGAACTCTTTTTTTAGTGCTTGAGCTTTGCAAAGCTCCTAAGAATGTTTAAAACTCCTATTTCTTATGCTGCTGCATGGGCTTGTACTGACTTTGACACCCAGCATCCAATGACTCCTCATGGCAATTCTGAGAGGTGGGTGGGCTCACTGCAATAAGGGACAGCATTTCCATCTCTCAAACACCTTTCTTTTGATGGCCTTTGGCACCTAAAAAAACACTTTCACAAATCATAGGAGTTCATTTAACCTTCATAATGCCCTGTGACATAGGTGTTAGCATTCTCATTTTGCACATTAAGAAATTAAATGTCAGAGAGTGGTACGTCTTGACTGAACTTTGAACACTTACAAGTAATGACGTAGGCCTTAAATCTAACTTTGGCTCCAAATCTAGGTGTATTTCCATTACCTCTTGAGAGGAAGGCAGCATAATGTAGTTGGCAGGGCCCTACAATGACAATTTGATTCATGACGCCACCCCTCTCACCATCCATGTGGTCTTGGGTGAGTCAACCAGACCCGATGTGTCTCATCTGTGAAATAGGTTAGTAATACCATGCAATGGTAGTGGCTTTGAAATGATACACTCAGAATTACTTAGTAGAGTACCTGGCATAAAGTAGATCCTCAAAGTCACTATTATTTCCATTTCTCCATGTTTGAAAACTTAATATTTTCTTTTAGTTCCAAGAAGTTTATAATTTAGTCACTGCAACCTATGTAATTGCTATGCAGATAACCAGTTGTTTTCCTATGGAAATAATTTTCTTGTCAGTAAAGAGCAAAGATGAGGACAAATGAGGAATTTGAAAAACTGTCAGTTTAATAAATCAGAATAATCTGGGACCACGGTTTTCTTGCTTTAAGTTTCTTTATTCTTTTAGTTTCTAAATCTCACTTCCTATCTTTTAAACTCAGCTTTAAAAAGTGAACTCACAAATGATATAATGTATTAGTCAGGCTGTCCCCTCAGGCATTAAGCTCAGAAATGTAAACTCTAATGGAAAATCAAGCATTGGAAAATCTATATTCAGCATATGCAGCTGTGTCCATGGTGAAACATTTACCCATTCTCAATTTACAGTGGAATAAGCAAAAGACTAGAATCCAAACAGAATAAACAAGTCTCCAAGCTAGACTTTCCCATTTTTTATATTACTGTTCATGCACATTTATTTTAAAAAGAGCATTTTATTTTAAACATCATTATTACTTTTCAGTTCCAGAAGTTTGGTGCCCCGCTGATGACCACAATTGGTCTCTGGTATTGGAGAACTGAAGGCAAATTATCATGTCTTGCCCTACTGTGTGTCTAAGGCTCTTTGCACAATCACAGTCAATCCGTTTGATCCTGCAGAGGAAAGGCAGAGCTGCACAGTGCTGGCTGACTCCAGAGTCTGTCTTCCATCCTCTCTTTCCTGCCTCCAGGATTCCCTTATGCTCTTTGTCAGGACCTGTGGTGGGGCAGGAAACATGGGAATGGTTTGTCAGCGACTTCAAGATCTTGTCAACCGAGACAAGATCTCCTTTCTCAAAGGAGAAAAGTAGGATGCACTTGGCAGAGGAATTCTCCTGTTCAGGACAGGGAGAGAGGCATATGGGGAGATGATGGACAGGGAGTGGGACCCTGCACTGAGTCCAATTCCAGAACCATATCTCTTCGGGGCCTTGGGTAAATTCTAAATCCTTTCTGAGCCTCAGTTTCCTCTTGTATTGAAATAAAGATTTGGAATAATAAATCTCCTTTCCATCTTCAGGATCATATGATCTAAAACAATTTTTTAAATGAATCTAGCTATGGTAAAACAATTCAGGCTTAAAAACAGTTATGTCCCCTAGGTTTTTAAGAGCTCAATTTTGGTTATGGATAATAATGGGTTCAACAAAAAATAGAAATGACAAAAGATGGGTAGCTGAAACCCTCATTTATCCTTGCTCCAGAAAAAGGATTGGCAGTGTGTCAGACAAAATTTATTTTCTAAGCAGCATACCAGAAAAATAAAATGGGTCTGGTAGCATAGAAGGGGCAGCCACTTTGTGATTCTTGTTTCCATACTGTAATCAGATTCTCATGGTCTCAGTGGGCGTAGCCTTAGAGTTGAGCTAGGAATCAGAAAGCAGTGGCTATCACCTAGCTTCAAGCTGAGAGCCTTACTTGACAAAGTACCTCCTGCCAAGTGACTAGTGAGTGGCATGAATAGTTATGGCAGGCAGAGGAGAGAATAATCACACAATGATAAAGAAGTTGCAGAAGGTTAGAGGTGACTGGAAGATTGGACCTTCTTTGAAGATTGATTAGGACCCAGATAAATGGAGAAGAGCTGGTGGCTAGTAGGACAGAATGAGATAAATAACATAGTGCAGCTGGGGAAAACAAATAATCCAGGTTCACAATGGCAGCTTAGATACGGAACTCTTCTGAATCAAATTTAGAATTTCTAGACTCCAAAAAATGTGGAGTTGTGTTGAGTCATAGTAAATCAGATGTGAAAAATTTCAATTCCATCCAGTTTTTCTTTATTTGAGTGAATTTTGTTCACTGACATAGAAGGTAGTTAACAAATTGGTTATGAACTTGCTTTTTAAAAATAGTAATTTCACAGGGATCACTCTGGCTAGGGTAACTTTGATACCTTCATAGGAATGCTCTTGTCTTTGTCTAGTTTGCTAACATTTAGGTTTCTAGAGAAAATAATGCTGTTGAATGTATGGTGTGACAATTGAGTCTTGGATTTCTTTTGGCATCAGCTGCTTCTATCAGTTCATCACATGAAATCCAAGTTTTCCTTCTTGAACTCAATGAGCTAAAAGTACAGGCCATTCTATTCAGTGAATAATGTGAGGCCATTTCAAGTCTAGAAGTGAATTACAATGAATGCTTCCCATTGGGTATAGGCATTCTATTGGGGTTATATCATTCCCCAACTGGGTATAATGACCAAGGGCCCTGTAGCTCTAATAAATGCTCTGTGGGTAGGTCCTAGTGCATCAGCCTCTCCCTATGCCTGCTCATATATACCAACCATAAAATAATTTGCACATAAGATACTATTTTCAAAATTTTCTGATATCATAAGAATGATCTACTGTGGTAAAGGCTGTAATCACCCCAGTGACTATTACATGGGCACTTTGGACTTTAGTTTGAAGTCTTTGTTAGTGTTAATATTCTTGTTTTTGCCATAGCTAATATTTTCTAACTCTAGACCAGTTAACATCCATGAATAATCTATGTCTGTGCAAATTTGCCTAGCTAAGGAGAACTTCTGGCTTTTTTCTTTGGCCTAGTATATTAAAAAATCAACTTGTCTTCAGTAACTTACGGAGCACTTTTCCCACACCTATTTCCATTATGTAAGACACTAAAGTAGTATTTTAGAGCTTGAGAATTGCTTTTTAGAGCCAAAACACATAGTCAATGAAATAATCATTTATTGCTTCCTTCTTTCCGCCCTCCCTCCCTTCCTTCAACCACAACAACATTTAACATATATATATATATATATATATATATATATATATATATATATATATATATTCACAAGCAAGACCTGGAGAATCAGAGACAGATTATTATTTCCAACTCTCTGCCTTCAAGGGATGCAAAACCCAAGAGAATTAGATCTAAATAAGTAACTATATGGGCTACATGTTAGCTGAGTTACCCTGTCCATTAAGATTCAAATAAGATCAATTCTAATCCTAACCTAGAAGTAATGATAGCCTAGAGTCCCTTCCAGTCTTTTCAAAATAAATTTTTAGGGAGGTCGGAGGAGTAGGAGGGTGGTTAGGACAATCTTACCTTCTCCTTTTCACGCCTGGCCACATCTTGCTGGTCCATATGTCATGTTCCTGCATTACATTGCACAGATCATGTACCATAGCCCCTTCACTCTCTGAAAACTTCATACATACATTTGTTTCTGTGGTGGACTTTTACTGAAAGTTTGAGATGATGGAGGAATTTCACATTGTCCATTACTTGCCCCCACCTCTGCAGATACCCTATTTCCTCACTTTTTAAGTCTTTACAATTTAACACAGAAGAGAGAAGCTTAACAGAATTGTAAAAGTAAAGGATGAAATGAAGTATGAAGGATGAATAAGCACTGGCCAGATTGTGGGCCATTTGACAGTGGTGAGGGAGCCTTCTTTTCCTGTAATCAGGCAAAGCCCTACATCTTCTGCATCTCTTTGCTCCATGATCTCCTATCTGTGGCCTCTGCAGTTGTTTACTCAGCCCAGGCCATCCATTCCTGACTCATACTTCACTGGTACCAAAGAAGAGTAGAGGCTGAAATTTCCTCTTTCTTTTCCCACTCTCCCCAGTCCCCGTAAAGGGAAGGGACACTATAAAAATTCATTGATATTGAATTATGTCACTTTCTTTAGAAAACAATCATAAGTATTTAAAATGTTATAATTTCCCCTCTATAATTACAACACAGTCCAATCTAGTCCCACCCTACATCCAAGTGTTGCTATACTCTCCTAAAATAAATAATGGATTCTTTATTTCCCACCTGAAGCCATGACTTTAGAGTAAATAATAGCCATGCTCCACACCAGAGTCAGTCTCAACAGCTACTAGAAAATTCACTCCTAAATAACAACAAAAAGTAGTGAATACTTAAATCTATCACTTTTGAAATGCTTTAATTTTGATGAGATATAGTCTATACTCATTTACCTCTTAACCATATTGAAGGTAACTTTAAGTTAAAAAAAAAGGAGTTTTAGAAATCAACATGCCAAAAGAAACTCCTTTTCTTTTTTTTCAAGTTTTTATTTAAATTCCGGTTATTAGCACACAGTATTAGTCTCATGAGTAGAATTTAGTGATTCATCACTTACGTACACTTACTTACATACATCACCCAGTGCTCATTACAAGTGCACTCCTTAATCCCCACCTTCCTCCAGCAACCCTCAATCTGTTCTCTATGGTTTAATCTATTTCCTGGTTTACCTCTCTTTTTACTTTTCCCCTCTAAATTCATCTGTTTTGAGAAACTTGTTTTCTGAAGTTAATCTTCTTATCCATCAAAATGACAGAATTGCAAAGTCAAAAGAATTAAAGAGAAAAATTGAGACTTGAATAGCTTGCATTTTCATTCTCAAATGGTCATATTGTAAAAACCATTTAAGAATGAAATGACAATGGAGACATACAAATTATTTCCTAATCTTATTTTAGCCTTCAGGTTTAAGCTTTTCATAGAATTGGTGGAGTGCTAGGTACTTCATTGAAAGCTGTTTTTCAGATAATCCTAATTACTCCCTAAGTGGAAATGCTTCTCAAGAGTAAAGTGGCCAAATTGGAGAAAACTAGAGGTCTTAGGAACAAACTTTGGTTCATTATTTATAGTTGTTTATAATTCTGTTATGGAAGGTGGTTCCTAAAGATGACCTTCATCAGTCCCTTCCTCCTCTGCACCTATGTGCCATTTCTACATCAAGAGATGAAGTCAAATTTCCCTCCCCTTGAATTAGGGCTGGCCATAAGTTCTTCCTTGACAATAGAATGAGGTAGAAATGAAAATATAGCACCACTAAGGTCATAAAATCTTGCAGCTTGCATTGTAAGAAATCTACACTACCCTGAAAGACCACATACACAGCTCCAAGAAGCAATCTCAGCTAAATTTCCAACTAAAAGTTGGCCATATTATTCAACTCTCTTGGCTGTTGAGTCCATTTTAGCCTCCAGATGACTCCAGCCTCATTTACCATCTGATAGAACGTACGAGGGAGACTTTGAGCAAGAACCATCCAGTTTGAGCTTAGTCAACCTATAGAACCATGAGAGATAATAGTAAATCATTGCTTTAGGCATAAAATTTTAGGATGGTATGTAATAGAGCAATAAATAACAGAAACAAAATAAAACTCTTTTTGAATGATTACTTTATTCTTTCTTTTTCAACATTTTGCATAGTCTTTTTGAACTAGGTCCTATGCTTGGCACTGGAGATTCAAAGATGAATGACATATAAGATATAGAACCTAACATGTTTGATTAAGAAACACCTAGTTGGTTAGACAGACAAATGAATAGGAGAATATTATACAGAATGATGGATACTATTATAAAAATGTGTGTAGATCCTGTGGGATTACATAGCTTTGGGAAAATGAATCCAATTTTTGGAAGGTGATAAACAGAGTGAGACTAGAAGATTGAAGAAGAGGTCACTAGGCATTCAGGTAGGGGGACTCACCTGAGTGCTAGCATAGAGAGAAGATGGCATGTAGAATTCTCCTGGAATTGCAAGTATTTAAGTAAGCCTGGGATGTAGATGTGAGGGCTAAGTGGCTAAAGATGTGGTTGAAAATGTTTGCAGAAGTCTCAAAAAAGGTCTTTGTGTACTTGTTGAAGGGCTTTGGATTTTATTTTATTTTTTTAAATGTATTCCTCAGTGTTAAACTCTGACCATGCCGACCCATTTATTTTTTATTTTATGTTATTATCCTTCAATAATTAAATGATAATCAAACTGTTTTAGTGTCTATATTGAAGGATTCTGAGAACAGGCAGAAAGTCATATTATCCAATTTATAATTCAGAATGATGGTATCAGAAATAGATTGGGGGTATAGTAAGGGAAGCAAAATTATATGCAGAGAGACTATTTAGGAGTCTATGCCAGTAATTTAGGCATGGTAGTGGGAGTGAGATTGGAAAGAAGTAGATGGATTTGGGATATGTTAAGCAGGTGGAACTTGAGTGCTGAATTTGTAAGACAAGGGAGAGGGAGGAATCCAAAATGAGTTCCAGATTTCTAACTTGAGCAAATGAATAGATGGTGATGTCATTCACTGAGCTGTGGTGAAGGGATAATGACAAACACTTTGAATGTGTTGGACTGAAAGCTTATGGTAAGCATTGATATGGAGATGTACAGTAAAAAGATGGATGGGGAGCTCTAGAGGTTAAGAGAGGAATGTGAGCTGAAGGTCTTGGTTCGGAGGTCATGAGTTTGTTGAAAGGGCCTGAAACCATAGGTATGAATGAGCACAGAAGGGAAATGGGCAATATATTAATAGATATTCTGCATAGAACTTCCAGGGAATTGCCATATCCAAGGGAAAGTCAGGAGAAACCTGTAATGGGATTGAGGAACAATCAGACAGGTATGAGGAAATGAGGTAAGAAGCCAAAGATAAGAGAGGCATGAGAAAGAAAGAAGGAATGATGGCATAAAATGCAACAAAGAGGAAACATTTGATGAGGAAGACATTGATGATCTTGGATAGATCAGCTTCAGTAGATTTATGAGGGCAAAGGCGAAGCTTTGGTGGATTCACAACAGAATGAAAGGTGAGGAAGTAGAATTAATGAAGGTAGACTGATCTTCTAAGAAAGTGGAAGAAGAAAGTTGTTTGTTTATATATATATATATTATTTTTTAATTTTTAATTTTTAATTTTTTTATTTTTACTGAGATATAATTGACATAATGTCATATTAGTTCCTGGCCCATACCATAATGATTCAATATTTGTATATATGGTCATACCTTTTTATTTTTACTTTGTAAAGATTTTTATTTATTTATTCATGAGAGACACAGAGAGAGAGACAGAGACATGGGCAGAAGGAGAAGCAGGTTCCATGCAGGGACCCCAATGTGGGTCTCAATCCCAGGACCCTGGGATTTTGACTTGAGCCAAACAAAGACAGACACTCAAACACTGAGCCACCCAGATGTCCCTGGTCATATCTTTTTAAAGATAGTAGTGATGTAAGTGTGTTTATAAATAGAAAAAACAAAAACAATAAACAAACTAGAGCTGAAGAAACTGAATATGTAGATAAAAAGAGGGACGGAGGGGAACTCAGTGCATGAGTGAATTAACAGGCATTGGATGGGAGGGAGCTTTTCCCCACTTATACGGGTGGTCACAAATTTGCAGTGGCATGAGGGGAGAGACTGGGGGCAGGCAGGAGTCCTCTCTGAAGTACAGGGCAGAATGACCATCCAAGAAGGATGGAGAAGGTGGTGGACAGATGGCTTCTAAAAGAATGAAGAAGATCTCAAAAACCTATTGTAGGGTAATAGGCTAAGGCTGACTCAGGACACAGAGAAGGACTGCCTTGTGGCTCTCAGAACTGAGCTAAGATGTGGAAAAATGACTTTTTATTGCCATTAATATGCATAGGCGTGTGACCTTTTTCTACCTAGTATTTGGCAACTCAGGGGTGGTAGTGAGAAAATGAGTGATTGGGCTGATCCAGGGTTATGATTTCTCTGGGCAGATAGAATGGGTTCTCAAATTGGCGTGGCCTAAAAGTTGAGACTATTGACCAAAGAGTGGTGGGGCTTTTAGGCCAGGGTATAAGAAAGGACTGGAGGGTTCATTGAGGTGGCAAAATGGGTGTTAAAATAAGAGAGCTAAAAGTATCAGAGGTTGGGCTTGCAAAGAGGGGCTGTATAGATTATATGGGTGGCTTTCCTTATGGGCATGACAGATACACGGGTGATGCAGGACTTACTGAGAACGAAGTTGTAAGCTATCAGTGACTGTGAGGACATTCTCATACCAGGAAATCAAGAGACTACAGATGACAAGGAAAATGACCAGAGCTTCAGTGTGTGAGCCTCAAAGTAAGGAAAAGATACAGAAATGATACAAATAGGAACCAAAAGAACAGATGATTATCTGAGCTGGGCTTCTGTGAATCAATAGGAGTTCTCCAGGCGGATGAGAGAAGTGAGGGAGAGCCTTTCAGACAAAATCAGTAACACCTGACCAGCCTTAAGTTCTTTTCCAGCACCATATCTCCCAGGGGATATAGTTTATAAATATATACTCTACTTTCCATTTTTCCTTTTTTTTTCCCCCAGATGATGACCATTGTAGAAATAAAATCTTCTTATGAAATTAAAATGACCTTATCTCTAGGATATGTAAGCAAATTTGATTTAAATCTTGCCTGTGGGATGCCTGGGTGGCTCAGTGGTTAAGCACCTGCCTTTGGCCTGGGGTGTGATCCTGGAGTCCTGGGATCAAGTCCCACATCAGGCTCCCTGCATGGAGCCTGCTTCTCTCTCTGCTGTGTCTCTGTCTGTCTCTTTCTCTCTCTGTGTCTCTCATGAATAAATAAATAAAATCTTTAAAATAAAATCTTGCCTGAGTTTGCCAGTTGTGCAGTCTGGATTGCCTACCATTATTTTCCAGAGAAAATGGTAGGAATTAGAGATTCGATTCTAGAGACTTCTTATATCTTTGAAGAGTGTCACTTTTATGACTTAACAGATACCAATATTCTAGAATCCATTATTTGTCCATGACCCGTATTCCTCTTCTGTCCTTCTTTGGAAGCTAGTGTGATTTGAGAAATATCATGGGCTTAAAGGCCAGCCAGAGCTGATATTGGATCTTGCTAACAACATATATGAGCTGTGTGATATTTAACAGCCTACATAACCTTTCCTGGTTGCCATTTCCTCCTCTATGAAATATGGATAACATGCCTAACTCCAGTGTGATGAGGATGAAATAAAATCATGTCAATAAGGAATATGACACAGAATAGACACTCAATAAGTATCCTCTGGCTCTCTCTGGGTTGTCCTTGCTTCTCCCAC
Organism: Nyctereutes procyonoides; assembly: GCF_905146905.1. Lineage (NCBI taxonomy): Eukaryota > Metazoa > Chordata > Mammalia > Carnivora > Canidae > Nyctereutes > Nyctereutes procyonoides. The sequence goes on from NW_026575044.1 coordinate 2,458,840, forward strand.
CTCTGTTTTTCTGTGCCAATGCCTTCCAAGCATTTGGCCGCTGACCTTTATTATGTTTTTCTTTTTGTCCATTGACTTCTCTATACTTGTCTATTCTCTAGCTGCCACAATTCACACAAATACATCACAGTTGCCCGAAAGCATTTTCTTTCTTAGAATTTTGACTTCTAGCTCAGAAAAACCAAGAGAAAAAAGAAAAGAGAGAGAGGTAAGGGGGCAACCTTTTATAGTAGCTGGTTTTAAGAATGGAATCCTGGAGACAGGGGCAAAAATGGATCATGGAACAGAAAATAGAGAATACCAGAACACAGAGGAGACACCTTAACAATAAAATTTCCAGCAATAAAGCCTGCTGCCTTGCTTTGCTGAAGTTGAGTGATATCTTGTTTTTTTGGTTTTGTTTTGTTTCATGTTTTGATTTATTTATTCATGAGAGACACACAGAGACAGAGAGGCAGAGACACAGGCAGAGGGAGAAGCAGGCTCCATGCAGGGAGCCCGATGTGGGACTCGGTTCCCGGACTCTGGGATCATGACCTGAGTCAAAGGCAGATGCTCAACCACTGAGCCACCCAGACATCCCTAGTGATATCTTGTTATAATTTCTTTGTGTTCTTACTACCTTTCTGAAACTAAATGTTCTTTTGATAGGAAGAGGAAAATCATTTAAAAACTAAATCTCTCAGATGGTTTGTCACATGTTTTTTTTTAAATATTTTTCACCAAAATGTAATCCATATTTTGAATTTCTCCTACTTGCCAGACTTGTTTTATATTTTGTCTCTTATAGAGGTCTGCAGCCAAGAAAAACTGTGACTCTCCAACCGATTCTCTGCTCATACTTTCATAACAGAGTAGCACATTGTCTTTAGGTGAGTGATGCTCTCTGGATTGTGCAACATGGTTGGTTGCCCTGAAAATCAGGGAGGCTTGGCTGGGTCCTCAGAGATTTAGGACACTGAGATCCTTTTCAAAGCTGGCGACCCCTCCTGCCCCCCCTCTCACCATGGTGCCTTCCACTTCTTCTGTTAATGGCTATGCTACATGGTACATACAAATTTCTTTGCAACCTTGTAGCAACTCCAGAAAAATAAGTCTGTAATGTATATGAGAAGACTCTTAAATAATTCACAAAAGAAATATAAATGGCTAATGAATCTATGAGAGAATGTTCTGCCTCTCTGGTAATGAAAGTATTGCCACTTACAACAACAAGACAAGCTATTTGGACAGGTTTGACACCGATAGCATAAAACAATTACCATTGTCAATATGAAGGTGAGGGAAGCCTACAAGAGAATTGTCCTAAATTGAAATACTGGTTATTACTGGGAATTGTGACCATAGATTATTTCCTTTTAATTATTTGTAGATGTCTGAATGTGCTCCTATCCTGGTCCCACTCCAATAGACACATTCACGTAATTGTCGCATGTCAATTTGGAAAAATAGGGGCGTCTGGGTGGTTGAGTAATGCCTCTGACTCTTGATTTTGGTTTAGATAATGATCTCAGGGTTGTGGGACTGAGCTCCCTTCCTTGGGATCTGTGCTCAGCAGGGAGTCTGCTTAAGATTCTTTCCCTCTCCCTCCACTCTGACCCTCCCCACCCTGCGTGCACAACATTCTCTCTCTCTCTCTCTCAAAAAAAAAAAAAGGAAAATAAAAGGGGAATGATCTAATATAATTGTGTTTAAGATTTTTAAATGAAAAATGTTAAATCTACACAAATACACAATAGTAGAGAGAACAGTATGATTATCCCTTCTGAGAACCCATCTCTAGATTCAACACTTAATATTTTTTCCTGCCTCTTTCCATTCTTCCTTTTCTTTCCTTATTTTCTCTGCCCTCTTTTCTTTCCCTTTCTTTCTATCTTTCTTTCTTCTCTGCATTTTTTAAAGCAAATTCCTATCACATGTCATCTTAACCCTAAATTTTTCCATATATATTTCTTTTAAAAGGGACATTTCCTCACACAACCACAATTCTATTTTCATGTCTAACAAAATTAACAAAAATTCATTAATAACATCTGAGTCCAAATATACCTTCACATTTTCTCAGTTATCTCAAAGAAGACTTTTAGAGTCAATTTATTCGAATTAGGACCCAAATGAGGTCCAGTCATGGCACTTGATTGTAATGACTTTAAGTCTCCGTAAGTTTGCAACCGATCTGTCACTTCCCTCCTCCTTTCTTGTTGACTTGACTTGTTGAGTAAACTGTCTTAGTTGTCCTACAAATTGTATCAAATTCTGTATTTGTCTATTTGTTCTCTCGTTACCCTGCAAACTAAAGGTTAAATCTAAATCTTGATAAAATTCAGGTTTAACACTTTTTGGCAAGAATATTTCATAAGTGGTTATTGTGTATTTCTTATTGCATTACATCATGCAATACATAGTGTCTGGTCGTCTCATTTTGAGACACGCTAAAATTGATCAGTGGTTCTCATAGGGTAGCTTGATCCTTCCATTGTGAAGGTCCTATGATCCTTTCTCCTAATGGTTTGAGTATCTCTTGATGTGTTTTGCCTGAATCATTATTTCATTAGTGGTTGTAAATGGTGATGTTCCAATTGTATTAATCCTTTTACATTTAATAATTATAATATTTCTCTAACAAAAATACAATCCTCATTGGGGTGTCTGGGTGGCTCAGTCAGTTAAGTGTCTGCCTTCAGCTCAGGTCATAATCCCAAGGCCCTGGAATCAACACCCACATCAGGCTCCCTGCTTAATGGGGAGTCTGCTTCTGCCTCTGCCCCTCTCTACTGCTCTCTCTCTCTCTCTCTCTCTCTCTCTCTTCTCTCTCTCTCTCAAGTAATAAATAAAATCTACTGCTCTCTCTCTCAATAAATAAAATCTTAAAAAAAATCCTCATCAAGTAGGGCTTTTTTGATTATTCTGAAACATAGCCATATAGGACAGGTCAGATAAATGCATATTTCCTAATCTTGTCCACACTATAGTCCTAGAAGCAATGACAAACCAGTGACAAGGAATATCCATAATGCCCAGATTGTGGTCTGTAATTAACATTATAGACCATTTAAGCCCTTAAATTTAAGCCTTAACATTTAAGCCCTGAAAAGAACCAGGGCTTTGTGGAGAAAGGGCTGATTCCAAGTCAGAGGCTGGAAATAAGATAATAAACCTGTGGTGCCAGTAGGCAGATTCTATCAAAAGCAAACAAACAAACAAAAAACAAAAACAGGACTTCATCATAAAGATCTCCTAGGAGGTGATTTGAGGGAGTTCTTTTGGTACAAGATAGGGTAATTTGAGAATAAAAAAAAATAGCAACTGCAATTGATTAGCTCATATTGAATATGTTGTATAAATCTGTGAGTTCATAATGATACAAACAAAAAATAAGAACAGGTTGAGAACCACAAAACCACCAGCCAAAGAAAAACAAATCCACTGGTAGCCACTGCAGCAAAGTAGGACACCAACTCTTTCCTCTGGAAATTAGTGAAAGAGTGATTATGTGTTTGAAAGATCACCATGGCTGCTGTGCAAAGAGAAAGTTGTAGGAAGACAAGAGTGTAAATAGATAGACTTGTACTAAAATCCAGAGACTGTGCAAATGCCAGAGGTAAATGGATGAAAGAGATGGTTCCTGATCTCCTGGAGCTCGCATCTCCAATAGGATAACTGCTGTGTGACAGGGCCACTGCAATCAGTGGGATACATACAGTGAGAGGGGCAAAAAGAGAGGACGGCTATCAGCTGCCCTGGGAGTGCTCATCCAGAGATGATGCCCAAGCTAAGTCTCATAGGTTGAGTCAGAATTAAAACCTTGTCCTACCTCAAACCAACTCCAGAGCCAGTTGGAGCCTGGCAGTGCTGGTCAGTACTGACTCAGGATCCAGGCAGCATTAGTGTGGGAAGAGTTCCTGGAGGTAAGGGACTTAGGAAGCGGGGCTAAAGTTTGACTTAGGCTCTCAACAGAAAAGAGAGGGCTCAGATCACTCTTTTTTTTTTTTTTAAAGTTTTAAGTTTTTATTTTAATTCCAGTTAACATCCAGTGTTATATTAGTTTCAGGTGTATGATATAGTGATTCCACACTTCCATACATTACCCAGTGCTTATCACAAGTGCCCTCCTGAATCCGCAGCACCCATTTCACCCATCACTCTACCACCTCCCCTCTCAGATCTCTTTTGTATAATCTCCATATCTCTGTTTATATGATCATTGCTTGTAACTGGGAAGGAGGTGCTAGCTGGGCAGAATGAGAGGAAAGATAGGGATAGGGAAGACCACAGAAATGAAGGCCAGATCTCACTCATCTGTGCCATATGGAAGATGCATTTTGCTATGTTGCTGAGCTGCATCATAGGGAAAGATGTGCTGTGTGGAATAGCTTAGATATACTATGCTGTGCCATGTTAAAGACTTAAGCACTAGAGGTGACGTGAATACTGAAGATTCAAGAAACATCAAGACATAACTAGACACATAGAAGTAAAAAATGGAGAGACTCAGGCTGAGAAATATGGGGAGGGTGATGCCAGAAGAGACCCTCACACACCCCAGAAGGTCTGCAGATGCCTCCAGTCTTCAGGAATGGATGGAATGGACTCTACCCACAAGAAGGTGAATAATATGGACTGGCTATTTATGCACAGATGTATAGAGAAGAGTTGCAGTCCAGTACTAAGCTGAAGTGGAGGGTTTAAGTAACTATTTCAAATAATAATTAATGATAACATTCAGTTCTGGCAGGAATGCAGTAAAACTGGTCTTTTTGTTACTATTAGTGAGAGTTAAATCAGTCTCACCTTCCTGGAAAATAATTTAATAGCACATTTAAGATTTTTTAAAAGTTCTTAAACTGATTTAAAAATTATATCTTTTAAAAATGTACTTTAACAAGAAATGTTTCTAAATCCTATGAAAATATTACACCAAGTATTATCAGAATATTATCAGAGAAAAACTGATAACAGTCTAAAATCCCACCAATAAGGGAATTCTTAATTAAGGTTGGCATGTTTATGAATGGAATATCATGCAGGAATTTAAGGTTTGCAGTTTTCAGGAACATAGGACATGTTTGTAATTTAATTTTAGGTTAGAAAGTAGAAAATAAAGTACATGAACTTCTTAGTTGTTAAAATCATATAGGAAGTATATCTACAGGAAGGAAATATAGCAAAATTATCTATAATCAGTAGGTATTACTTTTAAAACCTTTCTCTTGATATAATTTGTATACAATAAAACTCATCAATGAAAGTGTACAAATCAGTGTTTTGACAAATGTTTATACTTATAACTACTGCAGCAAAGACCCAGAATGTTTCAATGGCCCTAGAATGTTTTCTTCTGCCCCTTTGCATTCTCTCCTCTAGCTCCATGACCTTTGACAACTATGATCTGCTTTCTATCACTATGGTTATGCCTTTTTTAGCATTTCACATAAATAGAATCTTATGTTATATAGGTTTCTGCATCTAACATAATGCTTTTATGATTTTCCTCTCTTGTTGAATGTATCAGTACTTCATTCCTTTGTACTGTTGAGTAGTATTCCATTGTACAGTCATACTACAATTTGGATTTCTAGTCACCACTTGTTAGACATTTGGGTTGTTTCACATTTCTTACTATCATGAGTAAAGCTGCTATGCACATTTGCATAGAGGATATGGTTTTTATTTCTCTGAGGTAAATACATAGGAATGGAATGAGTAGATTATTTGGTATTAACTTTATAAGGAAATGTGAAGATCTTTTCCAAAGTGGTTGTATCTTTTGCAATGAGAGTTCCAATTGTTCCACGTCCTTGTCGACACTTGGAATTGTTAATTGCTTTAATTTTAGCCATTCCAGTGGGTTCACAATGGCAGCCCAATGTGTTTTCACGTTGAAAACAATACATGTTTTCCAAATAGCTAATGATGTTGAGCATTTTCTCATACACTTACATGCCATCTGTAGTATTTCCTGTTTGGTAAAAAGTCTATTCAAATCTTACAGCCTTCTGCATTTATTGCATTTTCTTATTATAGTTCTAAGTGTTAAAAAATTCTGCATATGTATTATTGAATATATGTTTAGCAAATATTTTTTCCAGTCTGTGACTTTTCATTTTCTTAAGTGTCCTTTGAAGAGAAAAACTTTCAAATTTTGATAAAATCCAACTTAACTTGTTTTTTCTCTTATAGCTCATGCTTTTTATGTCCTCCTCCAGAAATCTTTGCCAACTCCAGATTACTGAGATTTTCTCCTTCATCTTCTTCTAGAAATTTTCTAGTTTTAGCTCTTACATTTGTATCTATGATCCATTTCAAGTTGATTTTTATGTAGGGCATAAGATAAAATTTTGTTCTGCCTTTATCATGTTTGAGAAATTTCTTTCTATTCTTTGTTTTCTGAGATATTCTTTTAATCATGAATGGGTGTTGAATTTTATCACATGTATTTTCTGTAGCTTCTGAGATGATCATTATTTGTCTTTTTGCCTATTTATTAATACAGTAAATTATACTGATTACTTTTTAGCTATTAAACCCCTTACACTCTTGAACTAAACTCTGTTTTTCATGATGTATTACCTTTTTAAGTATGTTTTTAAATTTGAATGGCCAAAAAATTCTTAAGGACTTTTCCTTCTGTGTTATGAAAGATGTTGATCTGTAGCTTTCTTTTTCAGCGTATTTTTCTGGTTTTGGCTTTAGGGAATTAGGTCTCTTAAAAGAGTTGAGACGTTTTTCTCTCTTCTATTTTCTATAACAGTTTGTGTAAAATTGACATTATTTATTCAATAAATGTTTGGTAAAACTAAACCATGAAATCATTTGAGCCTGGTGTTTTCTTTTGGGGAAGATTTTTAATTATAAATTAAATTTCCTTCATAGGTAAAAACCCATTTCATGGTACCTTTTTTGTTCTTGAGTTAACTAGAGCAGTTTGATTTTTCAAGATTTTTTTTCAATTTTATCTATGTTACTGAATTTACTCCCAGAAAGCTGTTTATATGTCCTTACTTATTTAACCTCTTAATGTCTGTAGGAGCTATAGTGATGTTTCCACTCTTATAGTTGATATTGTTAATTTGTATCTTTCTTTGTTTCCTTTGGCTAGAGGTTTATCAGTTTTATTGATTTTATTTTTAATCTATTTTTCTATTTTCCATTATTTTCTGTTATTATTTCATTCCTTCTATTTACTTTTGGTTTAATTTGCATTGTTGATCATAAAACATCAATAAGCAAAAGTCAAATATGTGTCCAAGACACACTAAAATTCCTTCTTTTTCGGGTATCAAAGTAAAAAGTTTCGATTTGAATAAAGAGGAGTAGAGACTCTCCCAATCTCTAAGGACTACTAACAGCTCCATTAAATCAAATAAGTCATTATTTCCCTTCCTATAAATAAACATTGTTAGAGAAGCATTGTATTGTCATTGGGACAGAGGGGCAAGAAAAATAATTTATTTTATAACTTTCTCATATCAGTTTATATACTAAATATTCCCAATATATCTCATAAAAAGTACCTTGCTTTTCTCAATTTAGAAAAAAAGAAAGTCAGGGAATGATCTTTATCACTCACCTCCTGAGACCATCTTGACAAAAACTGATGAACAATTGTGAAGTGCCCTGTGAATACAGCTGTGAAGTGCAATTGCCAATATGCTAATTAAGAATTCATCAAGAGTGTCAGCATATTGACATTGAGAGTCTCCAATTTACCCAAGAATGATTATGCCTCATAACTGAGTGATTATCATTGTCATCTAAAGCAACAAATGTTTATAGTATGTCTGCTTATGCAGGCCACTGAGTTAGCTGAGAGGTCCTTGCTCTAAAAGAGTATATTTTCATTAGGCTTCCAAGGCATACATAAAGAGATAAGTGGTCCAGCTTGTGCACAGCTAAGTGCCAAATGAGTAGTACAGAACCTTAGAAATTCAAAGGGTCACAGAATATAAGGGCTGTGGTCTCAGATGAGGCTTTTAGGGAAGATTTCACAGCATAGGTGAAATATATTGGGACTTTAAATGAAAAGTCCAGCTGAAACAGGAATAAAGAAAGAAACAAAAACCCATTTAAAGGAATCAGAGTAAGCAAATATGTAGGGGAAAGAAGGCTTATAATGTACTCTTGAAATAAGCATGAAATAGAGTAGGGGAAAATAGTTGGAGAGAAATCATCAATACCCCAATGTGTGTACTGTGTGTTTTATGTGAAATGGTTTGCATGTACTTCGCACATAATTGTTGGGCCCGTGATGCTTTTTACCAGAGTGCAGGGATCATTAGATTAATCTTACAGCAGAGAAAGCTGAGAGTCAGGAAGAAAAGGACTTGCCTAGATTCAGAGTCAAGACAGCAATTCTAGCCTTTCAACCTAACTCCATTCCACAGATTGTCAAGGACTTGGAAAAACAATCTAAAGGGATTTGGGTTTTATTATGTGAACAATGCAGGTACAATGGTGGTTTGAACACAGTGGGGGATGTGCACAATGAAGAGTTCCAGGAGGACAAGCCAGATAGAATTTTGTAAGATGAATTGCAGAGGGGAAACTGAGACAGGGAGGAGTATTGTGCAATAGTTTCAGTATAAGGCACTTGTGTTCCAGTGGAATCTGTGGGAATGGAAAGGAAATGGTGTAAAACACTTCTCTACATGTCTTAGTGTCAACACACTTTTGAAAAATTAAAATTTTATCAATGTTAAGTAAAAGGGAAAAAAGGGAAGATTTTGTATATGTAGATACAGAAATAGGCTGATTGGGGAAGAAAAATAATATATTTAATTTGGGGAGGACGCCTGGGTGGCTCAGGGGTTGAGCGTCTGCCTTCGGCTCAGGGCATGATCCCAGGATCCGGGATCGAGTCCCACATGGGCTTCCTTAGAGGAGCCTACCTGCCTATGTCTCTGCCTCTCTCTGTGTGTCTCTCATGAATAAATAAATAATTATTAACAAAAAAAGCTTATAATTTGGGGCAAGTTGAATTTGAGGAGCAAGTGAAGCATCCAGCAGAGACATGGAGCAGGGCACAGGAATCAATACAGTGCTGAAATTTACAAGTAACTCTGAATGGAGTATGTAAGTATAGGTCAAGGCCAAGTAAGACTCTTTGGGGGGAATTCTCCTATTGTACCTGATTCTTTTTTTCTTTTTTTCTTTTAGCTGATTCTTTCTAAAGAATTGATTCTACATGCTCCATGTAATTGAAAAGAAGTCAAGCATAATGCTCTGGAAAAGTGATGAAAAGTTCTGGAAAATCAGACCTATGAAGGAGTATTTTATAAAAGCTGTAGCAACAGCCAACATTAATTAAATGTTTTACTATGAGGAAGTCCCATTTTTTGAGCACTTACAATGCACTGGATGCTTTCCTATTCAGCCTCATGTAGTAACCCTGATAAATTGGGTAGAGAGCAAATGATGGAGGAATTTTGTGGCCGAATCACAGAGCTGTATATGACTCAGAGACTGGGCTAAATATTCCTTTTAGAGATGAGGAAACATGGACCAGGAAGGTTAACGGACTTCCTTTCTGAAGAGTTTGAAATAGCAAGAATATATTCTAGTTATTTTGATTTAATCACACTTTTGTTTAAAGCCAGCCCCCCTGCTCATCTATGCACCAGGAGTGTGAGTATATTTTGGAATTGCATTTAGTAAGGACCAAAGGATGACCTGTCAGTTGAGGTTCAATCTTTGGCCCTACATCTACTCTTTGGAGTGACTATAGAATATCACCAAGCATACGGCTTCTTCTGGTACCTTGCATGCAATCACAGTGGTCAAATATTTCTGCTTTTCTAAACAATGAGCAATTTTCTCCAGAGCCCCCATAAGTCAGAACCACGTAGCCTATCTTGAGCTATTTACATGACTTTAGCTTCTTTTTCCTTCCAGATTAACATTTCCCAGACTGATTTCAGCCCTGAAGAAAATCTTTATTTTTGGAAAGTTCAAAAGAATATCTGTCCAGCTGTTTTTGAGTTTTCAGAGTGAGGAAAATCAACGTTTTATTACTGCTAAAAATTTTTTTTTAAAAGATCAAATACTTTGATGCTTTGGATACCCAGATAATTAAAAACTATCTTCTTATTGAAACTTCTAACAAAGCAAGGTTATAGTGTTCATCAAAAAACAGTCCTTATGCAGAATTTGACAATATTGGTTCTGTTTTGGTTTTTCTCTTGCTATGTAACAAATTGCCACAAACTTTGCAGCTGAGGCAACAGGCTTTTACTATCTCCCAGTTTCTGTGGGTGATGAGTTTGGGCACAGCTCAGCTGGATCCTCTACTCAGGCTTCACAGACTGTTAGCAAGGTGTCAGCTTGGGCTGTGACTGTCATCTGGGAGGTCCTTTTCCACATTTTTTCAAGCTGCTGATAGAATTTACTTCCATGTGATTACATGATAAGGCCCATGTTTTCTTGCTAACTATCAGTCAGGTACTTCTCTCAGCAACTGGAAACCCTGCCCTTCTGTGTAAGCAGCTTACAATATGGCTGTCTGCTCTCTTTCTTAAAAGCTGACCAGAGAAAACTCTGTTACTTTAAATCTGCTTTTAAAAGTCTCACTTGACTGGATCAGCACCTCCCAGGATCTGATCAACTTATTTGCAACATTGGTAACAACTGCAAGAACCCTTTGCCATGTAATGTGATATAATCAAGAGAGCGATACCTCATAGTCACAGGTTCCTACCACACAAAAGGAGAGGGGATTATACAAGGATAAGGGACGCTGGGTGCCATCTTAGAATCCTATCTACCGTGGGTCTTAAAATAAGTTGGTTCAAATGAATAAGAACTGTCATTCCATAGTAGTCTATCAAGTCCTCTATCAAAATATTAGAGTCAGATTTGATTATATTGCTGAAACAAACAACAAACATGTCAGACCTCACATCTCCCTTCTTTGTGCTGCTATAGAGATAAGGCACCTATGGCACATTTTGAGAGCTTCTTCACCCTTTCCAGACTTGGCATCCTTCCCTCAGTTTGGGCATCATCTTAACTCCCATTGACCCAGTCTTTTCTGTAATGAGAGAAGTACCTAAGAACAGAATTTGTAAGGAGTTAAGTGACTTCCATGTTATGTTTCCATGAATATTTGCTTTTTAAAGAGGAGCACATAGCCACAGCTATATTGTACTCAAGTAATTCTCTATGATAGAATGTCACATTCACTACACCAGGAATGGAGAGGGCAAAGAGAAAGAGTCTTATAATGCTGCCAGACTCATCTCTGGGTGGGCAGAAATACTGAGTTCTGATTATTATGGGCATCCCCTCTAAACAAGAGGGAAACTCAAAGCCCATACCACCTGCACACCCACACCAAAGCCTCATACCACCTTCTGTGGAAGGTAGAGGAAAGAGTTGGTCAAGGAGACAAACTACATTCCCAGAGAGTGGAGCTTTCTTATAGTTGTACACATTGGCCTTTTCTGGGTAAATTTGGTTTTATTCTTCTAAAAAACTCATTAAAACACTTTTTCTTGGGTTCAACTCTCCATGCCTCTACTAGCATAAGTCATGATAAGATTCAGAAGGACCAGACTTGGAGTGTGGGCATGGCTTGCTCCAGTGTGTTCCTAGGTTAAAGAGTTAAGGATCCCTTCAGCTCTGTATAGTCCAGTCTGGTCCATCTGGGCTCCATATAAGGGCTTTGGCACATAAATCCTTATAGAGTTAGATGGTGTTGGGATCTGTCTGGAGTGAATTTTCTGTATTGCTTCATAACAAGTGTGTATCAGAATCATCTGATTAAGGTTTCAACATTTTAGAAAGTAGGTATTTTCTTATCTCTCATTGCACCAGGGACCTACCTAAGTCTGGCTCACTTTCTAAATCTTACTTCAGGGAATAACATTTAATGCATGTCCCGAATGGGATGCATTATTTACAACTTGACTTAATTTTGAAAAATATCAGTTTGTGTGTCTATATGACTAGCAGTTAGGCCTTTCCTAGATGGAACTGGAGTTTTATTTTCAGACACATCTCACCCAGTGGAACTTGTTTTAGAAGTCGATAGGCAAGATTTCTATTTTTGTGAGTCTGTGTATGGCAGGTTGAAATATTATTTTTCCAGAACCAACCCCCCCAGAGGCCCTCCTTCAGGTTCCAATTTTTTTTTTCTCTCTGCCCCTGGTGACAAATTCTGAGTAGAGAGTTTCTGTCTACCACTTTCTACTTCAGGTAGCTCCTTACCTTTAGGTTGGGAGTTGCATTTTTGATGGGGTACAGGTGAAAGCTTACATTCCTGCTGCCTCTGGCAGATCTGATGTTTGGAAGGAGTCTTTGTTTTTTTTTTTTTTTAAATCTTTTTTTTATTATTTTATTTATGATAGTCACAGAGAGAGAAAGAGAGAGGCAGAGACATAGGCAGAGGGAGAAGCAGGCTCCATGCACCGGGAGCCCGACGTGGGATTCGATCCCGGTCTCCAGGATCGCGCCCTGGGCCAAAGGCAGGCGCCAAACCACTGCGCCACCCAGGGATCCCTGGAAGGAGTCTTTGAAATACAATATATTATACTTGCTTTGGTTAGACTCCATAAACTTATATTTGAACATCCACTCTATATTAAGGTTTTTGGAGGTACAGAGATAATAAGATACACATCTCTGTTCCCAACAGAGTTTTCCTTTTAGAGCTAAATAACTACTGTGGTTTTATGGGGAAAGAGAAGAAACTTCTGCCCCCTTAGGAACCCATCTCTTTTAATTCACTATTTGAATCAAGACAGCTTGGAATTCTGATTCCCGTTTTACACAGAAAACTACTTGAGGCATGAGGGTCCAGCAGCACTTTCTCATGAGTCAGCAATGACACTTAGCACTGAGTTAAATGATTTGTCTCTCTCAGTGAGCTATGAGTTTCTGTAATTAAAATTATATTTTGATCATTTCAGTGTTCCACCTCAGCCAGAACACTAATGGGCAGGTAAAGGGGTATTTAATGTTAGCTGTTGTTGTCATTGTTGTCATCGTTGTAACAAACTCATTGTGTAAGTGACTTTCAGTGCTTCAGAGACTGGGTGGTTCAATCATAAGCACTGGATAACCTTCCAGTAACATGTTCAAATAAGAGGAGACCTCATTTATGCCAGAGTCTTTTTAATCTCTCACCCCAGGCTCAATGGCCATTCTCAGTTGACCCTTGAATGATACGGGTTTGAACTGTGTGGGTCCACTTATAGGAGGGTTTTTTCCCAATAAACACAACATAGAACTATAAACATATTTTCTCTTCCTCCTTATGATTTTCTTCATAACATTTTCTTTTCTCTAGCTTAGTTTATTGTAAGCATATGGCATATAATACACATAACATGCACAAGATGTGTTAATCAACTGCCTGTGTTATCAGTAAGGTTTCTGGTTAACAATAGGCTATTAGTAGTTAAGTTTTGAGAGAGTCAAAAATTAGAAGCAGATTTGCAGCTGCGTGTGGGGTTGGCATACCTAACCACCATGCTGTTCAAGGGTCACCTGTACATGGCGAAGATCTTCAGCTCTGCCCTGGATAGATTCCGTATATGGCATGGCAGGACTGAAAGAAGGTCTTCTTCAATCCATTTCCCTTTTGCCAAACATCTACTTCCCCTCACCTCCCTCTATTGAGTGGAGGTCCATGAAAACCCCTGGGATGTTTTAGGTGTAGTCATTCTTCCAAGACCAAATTGCAAAGATTTCTGTTATGCCACCTACTTTACTCCTCTTCTTTCTTCCTGACCCCTAATTTAATATAACATAAACCTTTTTAGAGTATTTGCTGCACTTAAACATTCCTTGTTTTCTGTTTTTGTATTTTCCCAAAGGCAAATGAAAGGGACTGTATATCCATCCTACAATATTTTTTAAAAAGATTGTATTCATTTATTTGAGAGAGTGAGAGCAAGAGAGAAAGGACAAATGGGGTGAGGGGCAGAGGGAGAAGCAGACTCCCTGCTGAGCAGGGAGCCCCATGTGGAGCCCAATGTCAGAACTCCAGGATCGTGACCTGAGCTAATTGCAGATGCTTAACCAATTGAGCCACTCAGGTGCTCCATCCTAAATTTTTCTTAACAAAATAGGTTAATTTCTAATTCTAGGAATTTCTTCCTTCCACCTGTTCACTGCACATACATTCACCATTGCTGTAGGATTCTGGGAGATTTTCCCCCAGCCCATTCAATTTAATTCAGCAAATGTTCACTAAGTGCTCACTAAATACCAGACTCGGGGTTAGACTCTGGGAATGCAAAGATGAATTAGATGTTGCACCTGCCCTTGAGATGCTCATAGTCTAGCTGGGGAAGCAGAACAGGATATGCAGTCTGCTATGCAAGGACACCTCATAACAGAGTTCCTGAAGAGCTGGGTGTGTAGGTGATGTAGACAGGAGAGTTGAGGGGAATGTGGAAACTGAGGGTGGTGGGGTGGTGGATATAAGTTTAGGGCAAATTGTAAAGGGCCTTGAATGTCAAAATAAGTAGTGGGGATTTTGTCCTAATGTTTATGGGTAAACCTCTGAAAGAAAAAATAGGATTTGTGTTCTGGACGTGTTTTTTAAACATTGAGGTGAAATTCGCGTAACATAAAATTAACTATTTTGAAGTGAACAGAGGCATTTAGTGTATTCACAATTTGTACAACCACCATTTCTGTTTAATTTCAAACTTTTTCATCAGTTCAAAAGAATGCCTAGTATCTGTTAAGGGATCTTTTTCTACTCCCTGTCCACTAATCTACTTTCTGTTTTAGTGGGTTTGCCTATTCTGTATATTTATTTCATTCAGCAGGAATCATACAATTTGTGACCTTTGTATCTAAATTCTTTCACTTAGCATAATGCTTTCATTCTTGTCCTATGTATCAATACTTGTTTCTTTTTATGGATGAATAATATTCTACTGCATGTATATACCATAACTTATCCATTCACCTCTTGATGGGTATTTGTTTTTTTCCTACCTTTGGCTATTATTAATAATGCTTCCATAAACATTTGTGCACAAGTTTTTGTGTGGACGTATATTTTCATTTTTCTAGAGTACATACCCAGGAATGGGATTCCTGAGTCACATGGTAATTCCACATTTAACTTTTTGAGGAACTGCCAAACCATTTTCCACCATGGTTGCACCATTTTCATTCCTAACAGCAAAGTACAAGTTTTCTTATTTCCCTAGATTATTACCAACACGTGTTATTTTCTCTTTATTATAATTGTCATAGTGTGTATGAGGTAGTACCTTATTGTAGTTTTGATTTGCATTTTCTTAATGACCAATGGTGTTAACATCTTTTCATACATTGATTGGCTCTCTATAGATCTTCTTGGGAGAAATGTCTATCCAAGCCATTTGCCCATTTTGTGTTTCTATACACACTTTTGTTGAGATGTAATTTACATATAATTCATTATTTAAATATTATAATTCAATGGATTAATATATTGAAAGAGCTGTGCAACCATCACCACGATCTAATTTTAGAATATTTCCATTGCCCCCAAAAACTGTGCTTTTTAATAGTCACTCCTCATTTCATCCTCTTCCCAGCCCCTGGCAACCATTAATATGCCTTTTGTGTCTATTGATTTGCTTATTGCGAACATTTCAAAAAATGGAATCATGCAATATGTGGGCTTTTGTGATTGGTTTCTTTCATTTAGCACATGTTTTCAAGGTTCATCCATGTTGAAGGATGATTGATACTCATTCCTTTTAATTGCCAAATAATAATCTATTGTCTGGATATACCACATTTTATGTATCCATTCATCATTTGATGTCCATCCAGGTTGCTTTCACCTTTTGGCTATTGGCTATGAGTGTGAGTATACATGTATTTGAGTACCTATTTTCAATTCTTTTGAGTATATGTCTATGAGTAAAATTATTGTCATGTGATAACTCTATGCTTCACTTTTTGAGAACCATCAAACTATTTTCCACAGTGGCTGTAACACTACATTCCCACTGCCAAGGTGTGAAGGTTCCAATCTCTATATGTTTTTGCCAGTACCTGTTACTGTTTTGTGTTGGTGATTCTAGACAGTGTGAAGAGATATCTTTTATGATTTGGATTAGCATTTCCTTAATGGCTAATGATGTCAAGCATCTTTTGATGAACTTACTGGCCATAGGTATATATTCTCTGGAGAAATGTCTATTCAGATCCATTGACCTTGTTTTCTTGGGTTATTTATCTTTTATCATTGAATTATAAGAGTTCTTTTTATATTCCGAAGATAAGTCACTTATCAGATGTATAGTTTCCACATTTTTTCCCATTTTGTTGGCTGCTACTCATTTTCTTGAGGGTATCATTTGCAGTAAAATGTTCTTATTTTTGATGAAGTCAAATTTATCTATATTTTCTTTGATCACTTTTGCTTTTGATATCATATATATATATATATACACATATATATATAATATCATATTTAAGAAGGGTTTGCCCAACCCATCCAAGGCTACAAAGATATACTGCTATGTTTTCTTCTAAGAGTTTTTTTAGTTTTAGCTCTTTTATTTAGGTCTAGCATCAGTTTGGGGATAATTTTCTGTGTATAGTGTTAGGAAGGAGTCCAAAAACCCCCCTTTTTTGAATAAGTCTGATTTGTTTTGACTCTATATTCTAGGGCAAAACTAGTAATAATTTCAGTACAAGTTGTGCTGAGGTACATAGAAGAGTTTGAAGAATTGGAGGGGGCAGCTAGGGTAGTAGGATTGAGCATTGTGCTATCAGGACAATGATTCAGGAATGCACCTGTGACTCAATCCAGGCCAATGAGATGTAATTTCAAGATTTGCCAGGACTATTGAGATAAAACATTTTTCTTTTTTATTAGGATTGCAGGGTGTATGAATGACTTAAGACTAAAGCTACGATTCTCTTTAAATAGATAGCCTACTGAAAATGGGCCAATAAAATGGAACACAGAGCCAGGAGATGGGGAGAGAGACACTGGCTTAAATCTAACCATGCTTGAAAATCTACCCTTAGATTTTTCAGTTATATGAGTGAATAAAATATCATCTTTCCTTACATGGCTTTGTGTTAGATTTTTGTCACTTATAGTCAAGTAAACGGAGAATGATGCACATCTGTACCTTTCCCCAAATGCCCACCAATAATCTACACTAGAAAAAGAATAATTTGTTATAGTTTCCTGATTATACTATGCACTGGAGCCTTGACATGGACTATTCTTTCTACCAGAAAGGTCTTTCCCCTTCTTTACTTCATTAATATTACCTGACATTCAAAAATCAATGAAAGTCTCAGTTGGTATCCTAGAATTCTTGGGTGATATGAATATGAAGGGTGTGAGCTCCTCTATGAGGTCTAGTGGTATGCATCTCATTTTATCTTCATTTTATCTTCATTTTCTGGTCCCTTAACTTCTGAAAAATTAATGAGCAGTGAATACATGTTCTCATCTTTGTATTCCTAGTGTCTAGAACAGGCCCTAGTACATAATAGGCAATTTGTAATGTTTGTTAAATAAATGGATAAATGCAACAGATAAGCCACACATATTAAAATTTTAAGATCTCACAATGCCCTAAATATGTAATTGTTTTCTCAGTAGCTATCTTGTACCCACTTCCTTGTTCTAAAATATAAAATATTCTTATAAGAAGATACTGAAGGGGAAACACAAACTGATGTGATGTATTTAGCCAGTGTGGGATGCAGTTGTTTTACTGCTTTCTGAACAAAATGATGCTGGTCAAGTATAACACCTCTATATTTTCTACTTATTAGTAGGTTTTGGTATATTTCTTTTTTTTAGGTTGGCTTTTTTGAATGAGAAGGCCAATGAAAAAAATGATCTCCTTAGTCTTAAGACACATCTAGCGTTCTTGAACTTACTTTCCATCAGACAACATCCCCATGTTTCTGGAGTTACCCTATCATTTAATTCAGAGTATCAAGCAGCTGGTATTACTTTATTTCCTTGTGAAAGTTTCTCTTGTCCAATCAGTATTCATGTAACATCTATTACCTTAATATTTATTTTTTTAAAGATTTTATTTATTTATTCATGAGGGACATACAGAGAAAGGCAGAGACGTAGGCAGAGGGAGAAGCAGGCTCTCTATAGGGAGCCCGATGTGGGACTCAATCCTGGGATCCCTGGGATCATACCCTGAGCCAAAGGCAGATGCTCAACCACTGAGCCACCCAGGTGTCCCTACCTTAATATTTCTAAATTTTATTTTAGTGTGTTTGTCCTAATCACAATTAATGGCTGATCTATACATTTTTGATCCAAAGGGAAGAGTGTTGAAGCCAGGCAGGTAGCCTCACTTCTTCCATCAGCTTGTTCTATGACTTGACTATCTCTGGCCTTCAGTTTCTTCGCCTGAATGATTATGGGCCTGGGCAGAAGAGCATCTAAGACCCACCCATTCCAGTTCTTAGACCACAGAACACTCAATATTCTTAGGATTCTCACTGAAAAGTCATTTGTGCTAGTGGATAGTGACAGAAAGACAATGGACTTCCAGTTCTTTGTTCCAGGTTTCCAAAATCAATACACTGTTAGTTGCAGAGAAAACATTGACATTAATAAAAAAAAAAAAAAAAAGCTTTTTTTTTTTAAATCTGAGAGAGCTTGTCTTTATTTTTCTCCTTTTTGTTTTTATGTCTTTGAATAACATGATATGACCATTTTGTGAAATCTAAATTATCTAACTGGTCCTGTAATCTGCCTTATTTTTTAAAGGTACCTCTTGTCTAAAGCAACCTCTTTTTAGTTGGGTTGTACAGCCAGAGTAGGCCAAATGATATCCTAAAATACCTCCTACTTTCAGTGGTTTGACATAATAAAAGTGTATTTCTCACTTACATCATCTCCACTGAGATGATGGTGGGGCTGGGTAGAGAGGTGAGACAGACTGCTTCCATCATGTGGCCCTATGAACTTTTAGGACCTCAGAGTCCTTCACTTGATTTTTCAGCTCTACCATATGAGAAAAGAGACCGAGAAGGAGAATTGTTCTATGGCCATTCCTAGAGGTGCTATATCAATTTGTCCCACATTACACTGACCAGAACTCAGATATGTGGCCCCACCTCTGTAATGTGGCCAAGAAATGTAGTTTGTATACCTAATATGAAAAGAAAATGAGTTTGGTAATCTCTTCTAGGTCATCTGGGCATGGCAAAAATATGTATGGGTAGAAGTTAATATAATATGACAACTCTGCAGAGAGACATAATTTTATATATAAAGGTGAAAAACACAAATGAATTGGTTGGTCACAAATAGAGGCCTACTGGTGATTCTGAGTTCAGAGAAGGGACTTAATGCAATCTCTCTTGTTTTATAGGCACGGAAATGATGGCACTGATAAGTAAAGTGCCTTTTCAAAGTCATCACAACTCAACTGCTTAGTAGAAACTAGAACTCCTAGGTTCCTGGCATTTAGCAGTAGAATCACAAATGCCAACATTCTTTGGACAAAATCCTAGTTGGCCCTGGCTTGAGACCAAAGTTAAGGTAATCAACCTTAATTTTTTCTTTTAGTGGAACTGATATAAAAACCTTTGAAGAAGTTCTTCAGAACTAAAAGTAGGCATTTAATGAGAAAGAGAGAGAGAGAGCACGAGAAGAACCACTCAGAAAGAGCCAAAGATCTTAAAAATTAATAGGCCAGCTGGACCATCAAAAAATCACTTCACTGAAGTGAAAAAGTGTTTTTTTTGTTGGTCTACCTGGCCTATTAATTTTGATGGGTATAGGGGGTTATAAGATGAATTTCACTTCCAGTTTTCTAGTTCTAAGGAAAGCTGACCCTTGGCTAAATACTGAAGAAGATAAAGGCTGTCTTTAGGCCCTCTACATCTTCTGTGTGTATCACTTCTAACAGAAGAGCTCCAGTACGTCTTCCATTCCCTTATCAGAGAGAAATGCTCTCATTCCATTCCATTCTATCATAATTATGTATAAAGTGCTGATTTTATATATTCACTGTCTCTTTTAATTCTCATATATATCATATGAGCTGTTTTATTATTCTAATTTTACAGATGATAAAATTGAGATCAACAGACAGAACCACCCATTATTGTTTCCAGATGCTTGGTGTACATTATCACATTTCATACAACACAAATCATGTTATATGCCTTCCCTTTAAAATGAGGTGTCGATAGCAGATAGGTAAATAATTTTCCCAAAATCACCAACCCAGCAAGATAAAGATCAATTGCACAAACCCCCACTCCACACACATACCCCCCACCACACACACCTCCACCCACCCCACCCCACACCCTCCCCCACCCTCACCCCACCCACACACTAACCCCCCCCCCCCCACTACCAACACCCCCCACCCACCAACACACACCCCCCCCACCCCACCCCCCCCCCCCCACCCCCACTCCCCCCCATCCCCCCCCCCCACCCCCCCCACCCCCTCCCCCCCCCCCCCCCACCCCCCCCCCCCCCCCCACCCCCACCCCCACCCCACTCCCCCCCCCCCCCCCCCCCCCCCCCCCCCCCCCCCCCCCCCACCCCCCCCCCCCTCCCCCCCCCCACCCCCCCCCCTCCCCCCCCCCCCCCCCCTCCCCCCCCCCCCCCCCCCCCCTCCCCCCCCCCCCCCCCCCCACCCCCCCTCACCTCCCCCCACTCCCCCGCACAAAAACGCAAATAACCATTAAATACCACAAACCAACCACACACCTATAATCCCAATCCCTAACCACGCTCACCATGCTCACACTCATCAGCAGACATCTCATCAGACAGCCCCCCCCCCCCCCCCCCCCTTTTCCCCCCTCATCCCTTCCCCCCCTTCCCTCCCCCCCCCCCCCCTGCTGAAAAGTTTCCCAGAGCCTCTCCAACAGATTTCTTTACATCTTTTCAGCCAACATCATGTCATATGCCCATATTTAAACCAATAACTTTCCAAAGGCAATGGAGTTACCATGTTTGACTTCAACCAGTCAAGACTTAACCTCTTATGGCTTTGGTGTCCCCTGAAATAATTGGCTATTCAATATCTGAACAAAATTGGAATTCTACTAGGAAGAATGGTCAAGGCCAAGGGGTGAGTGGGTAGGAGGCAACAGTGATGATCACATCTACGCACTAGGGCGTAGTAGCTTAGGGAGAGAAGTAGAAGCTTTCAAATTCAGAAGAATCAAATAGAAGTCTCTTGCTTTCCCATAAGCCAAGCCCCTGCTATAAGACTTGTTATAGAAATAATACTATAAGTGTTTGGGAAATAATTTTCACATTGTTTTAGGGTGTTATTTTGAAATAACAAAGATTCCAAGATGGTTGATTGAAAACTAAATGCAAAAAATCCAAATTATGATTTACTAAGGGTTACTTGCATTATTCTATTATTGACTCATAGATTTCAAATGACTTTAGAGTCATTTGATTTAATCCCCTGATCCCCTGTTATAATGCTTGACTTTCTTTTACAGTGTCTTTAAATATCTAGAACCAACCTGCTTCAACACATTCTGTGGCAGGAGGATCACTGCTGATAATCTATTTTCTTTGGGGGCAATTATTTTTTGTTAAAAAGTTATTTCTTATTTTGTTTTAAGGTTTCTTCCTTCCTTCCTTCCTTCCTTCCTTCCTTCCTTCCTTCCTTCCTTCCTTCCTTCCTTCCTTCTTTTCTTTTCTTTCTTTCTTTCTTTCTTTCTTTCTTTCTTTCTTTCTTTCTTTCCTTTTCTTTCTTTCTCTTTCCTTATTTGAGAGAGAGAGAGAGAGAGCACACAAAGAAGGAGAATCTGAAGCAGACTCCATGCTGAGCACAGAGCCCTGGGAGGGGCTCCATCCCACAACTGTGAGATCATGACCTGACAGAAACCAAGAGTCAGCTGTTTAACCAACTGAGCCACCCAGGTGCCCCAAAAAGCTATTTCTTATTTTAAACTAAAATCACTATAATTAAATACATATATCTTTTACATAGACATAAATGTGTTGTATATAAAAAACAAACAAACATGTTTAGGAATCTGACAGACTAAGGTTAGTATCTCAGGTTTGCCGATGCCTCATTATAGAGTTGAGAGCCAGACTATCTGGACTCAAATCCTAGGTATGTCATTTACCAGCTGGATAATTTTACTAAAGCACCTGGTTCATCCCTCTACGCCCCATGCCCCTGTTTTCTTTCCTGCAATGTGGGTCCTGTAGTGGCATGTGTTTAATGAAGTTAAGTGAATTGATATATGTAAAGCCTTAGTGCTGAGACAATACATGTTATTTATTATTACTAAAATTGGCTGTGAGGACTTACAATTATCTGATAATTATCTGAACTCTCTGAGACTCAATAAAATTGATATACCCATCCCTCCCTTTGAGGTTTGTTATATGACTAAATGAGACCATGATACAGAAAACTCAAAAAAAGTGAGTCCTTCTTCCTATATCAATCACTTGCCCAATGCTTGCCTGGGACTCAGCAGGTCCCATGTAAATATTGTCTGCCCCACCAGTTCCCTTTACCCCATGAAAGTAGAGAGGTGAAGTTCAGGGGGTGGATGAGTCTTAGCCCTCCCTTGGATTCCATGTTTCTGTCAAGAGCAGGTCTGGCTGCTTTCAGGGCCAGGGCTGCTACCATTTATATCTCCCAGTCATTTGAGCAGAAGCTTCTCAAGGGCAGGGCCAAATCATAGTCACCCTTATACCCATAGTGATCAATTCCTGGTATGAATTAACACATATTGATAGCTGAAGTAACTTCTCTCTGGGCCTTTCTGTAAGCACTATACTCACAGTCAGTGCTTGGCAGACAGCTCTTGATATTATCATTATATAACAACCTCAATTGTTTGTGCAGGTAATGAAGGAGCTAGTGGGGAAAACAACTATTCCCAATGTCTGCAGTACCTATTTCCCTTTCTCCCAAGCCAGAACTTCCAAAGTTTACTTTTACACTCCCAAAATGCAAGTAATCTCCACAGAGACCAGTCTTCGCAGTGGGCGGGGAGGACTGAATGTCTAGGATCTACTTCCTGCTTTTCTTCACCCTGGCTGAGGCCAAATCTGCAGTTCACTATGCAGCTTGTTGTTGTGCAAACTGTATTTCAAGTGGATTAACTAAAGTCAGTTTGATGAGTGCTGGCCCTAAACATTTTTGGCCAAATCATTTATTTTTGCCTTTCAAATGGTAACCGGAAAATCCATATGAAATATGGCACGTGAAGTCAAAACATAGATCCATTCAACACAAATTTATGTTCATTCAACCCAAACTTCTGTCACTGCTGCCATCTCAAGGTAAGGATTAGAGGAAAGTCTAAGAATTTTATGGCATAAATTTAAAATACAAAAACAATTCTTCATAATCTTTTATGAATTCACCATCATAGATTAATCTTAATCTTTCCTGAGTTTCTGTCAGGGAATGTGAAGATCTGTCCATAGTTCTTGGATCAGGTTTGTATTCTGACTACCGTCTTGTAAAGGCTGATCTACTTCCAGCCTCTGTCTTAGCACACCTAAGAGATCAAATCTACAAGGTGCTATTCTTGGATTTATGTGGCCCCTGTCTTTAATCTTTGATACACTTGAACACTAAATAGGTTTTTCAGATCCTGCCTCTCTGAGAAAGAGGTACAAACATTTTTCACTTCAAGACACATGAGACGTAGAAGAAATGTGTTTATTTAAGAAGCCAGAAATCCAGAAGATTCATTTAACTATTCTTTCTTTGGGAAACAAGTCAAAAATCTGATGAGCTGACTCCTACTTTTTGTTTTAGCTTGGCTGGACGTCTGTATAAACAGCCTTTCTTATGACAATTTGGCATTGAGATTTCTGGTCAGGAAGGGGAGAACATACGAATGTTTTTATTTCTCAGCCACCATTCTCAGTCACCCTCCCCTTTGCTGCCCTTTCCCTGAACCGAGACTAGAGTTTGATTGGGGCTTTGTTTTGTGCCTTGGGCAAAAATTTTGGATCAGCTGAGGTCAGTTCTCATTTTATCTAAATCAGTTCGCCCTCCTTAATCTCAATGGAAAAACTTCAACAAAAATACATTTACACATAAGACTTCATTTTCATTGAGTTCTGTGTTGGCAAGGGAGGCTAGATCCTTATCCCTGGAGACACTTAACTTCTTAAACAATGTTTTATTAATTTTTTTCAAAGAACTTCTACTTCATCATAAATAAATTGGCTCTCTTGCTTCTCATGCTGACTCCATAAGCTTGTGGACTTTTGACATTTCCCAATTTAAATGTAGACACTGTCTCAAACATATGGTAAGGAGACAGTATCTATCACAGAATAGTGAATAGAGGGTTGGTGGATCAGGAAACTTGGTTTAGTCTTGATTGTGCCCTCAGGTGTGACCTTGGGCAAATTCCTAAACCCCATGGCTCCTCATCGCAATAAATAGGGAATTGGATAATAATAAGATTTCTTAGACTCAAAGACTTAATGACTTAGTTGATAAAAACAAAGAAATCCAAGATCCATAAATAAATTGAAAGATAGATATTAGATTTATTTTAAAAAGCTAAGACCTATAAATAAATCAAAAGCTATTAGGTTTATTTTAGAACTCAACAATTTTCTACATGGTTCCAAGCAAGGAGTATTTCTGGAGTTATCAAGTCTATAGTGATATCAGGGAGCAGTAGAGAACATATAGCATGTCAGAGATAGAGGGACCATAGAGGTTTTTCTATCAAATACATCCCTTTTATAAATGAGAAAATTGAGGCCTAAACAGGAGCAGTGACTTGCCTAACATTGTCTGCAAAAAGCCACCCTGGATTCTCTCTTCACTGCTTTTATTTTATACTACCTTGACTCTTTATACTGCTACTCGGAGGTATTATTTATAATAAATGTCATTAGTATTCTGTTTTCAATAATTTGGTTTTGAACTCTGTTAAAAGCAAACCCATTAGGCTATTCTTTTTCTTCCCATTAGGATTGTAATCATAAACCAGAGGATAGTGTGGCAGTTGATACATGCTATCTATGTATAGCATGGATTTGAACACATAACACAGGCATTTAAAACATCACCTTGTCAATTCATGTCTTTCATCCTTTTTGTTTTCTTATATGTACTAATTATCCAGTGTATGCAAGCCTAAAAAATATCTTCTTGCCACAATTTCCAAAGACTATCTTCACCCAAAGTATCTGGATAGCTGAAGTACAAATTTATTTTGGAAAAATGAATAACTAGGATTGTTGGCTGTTGGAAGTTTATATACTGCATTAAAGAATATAAGACTATAGGTTTTGTTTTATATTCATTTCCTCCCCAAATTTTATTTGTTTGCAACATTCCTCAGACAATAACTTATTCAATTTTAGCAGTAGTCACATTAGCTTCCGAGTTTGCAATATATACTCTCCCTGGTAATATCTTGCTCTCCCCACATTTGAGGGAGTGAAAAGTATCATATGCATGAGTTTTTCTGGGATTAGTGTCTTTATAAAATCATAGTGCTAGTTTTAAATTGATACCTTTGATGGAATATTTAATAAAATGTGTATTTTTTATTTATTTAGTTTAGAGAGAGAGAGGAAGAGGCAGAGGAAGAGAATCTCCAGCACACTCCCTACTGAGCATGGAGCCTGACATGGGGCTAGATCTCATGACCCATGAGATCATGACCTGAGCCAAAACCAAGAGTTGAGCACTTAAGTGACTGAGCCACCCAGGTGCCCCAATGTATGTTTTTTAACAGATGTTTTTACAGATGTTTTTACATTTTTTAAATGATCAAGTTTCACTATGAACATCAATTATTATACTGTTCTGATAATACAGTGATCACTTCTGGAGCTATTGAACTACACGGGGCCATTTGTATTTTTGTGGGCCTTATATCAATGGTCTGTCACTGGTAAGGTCCTACCATGGATTACATGACTATAGGTTTTGTTTTGTAATCATTTCCTCCCCAAATTGTATGTTTGCAACATTTCTCAGACAATAACTTAGCAGTCCCTTGCTCACCTAAAAACATAATGGCACTGAGTTTTGAAACCAGATGACAGATTTGTTAGAACTGTGAGAAGAATGAGAGACACAAGAATCTGAGAGAGGCTTGCCAGACCTTAGTGCCTGGAATTTTACTGCTCAAGGGGCCCTTCCATATACTTCAGCAATAACTAGATTCTGGGAGGCATTGTCTCCAGGGCTTACAACAT
Organism: Nyctereutes procyonoides; assembly: GCF_905146905.1. Lineage (NCBI taxonomy): Eukaryota > Metazoa > Chordata > Mammalia > Carnivora > Canidae > Nyctereutes > Nyctereutes procyonoides. Next base: position 2,484,989 of record NW_026575044.1, read on the forward strand.
ATATTAGTTTCCTAACTGGAACTTTGGGTCAGTTTGTTTATGTTCTCCTAATTAACAACACTTACTACTTATTATTGATATAGTTTCTAACTGACTTGGGTCAGTTTGTTTATGTTCTCCTAATTAACAACACTTACTTACATCATTATTGGATCTAGACATGTTATGAATTGTGAATAAGTGGATAAATAATTAAGTAAACAGAACTCAGCCCTACACAGTACATTCTCCAACAACCCATTCCATTTCTGAGAGCAGCACTGTAAGAATGGTAAAGAGAACAAACCAGAACAGGAGCAACTTAGGATCCAGTCCAAGTTCACACTTTTTAGCTTTGTAACTTGAACAATTAATTCACTTAACCTTCATCTTTTCTCCATCTGTAAAATGCATATTAATAATAGTACATACTTCCTACTTTGTGAAAGTTAATTGTTATAATGCATGTAAAGCACTTATACAGTGTCTGGCAGATAGCAAATATTAAACCTTATTTCAGTCAGGATCGGCTAACTGCAGTGAACCCTACTTTGGCTGCTTAGCATTACAGGGTCTCACATAACAGAAGCTTCTTTCTCATCCATGTAAAGTGCAGTCATCACTGGGCAGGGGAGAAGATCTGCTCTACACTCATCTAGAGACCCAGGCTCCCCCTGCCCAGAGTCTCCATGACTACCTTGGGCAGGGAGCAGCAAATGATGGCATGTGGGCCACTGGACTGCTGCCTGTTTTTATACACCCCATGAACTGAGAATGGTTTTCACCTGCTTAAATACTTATTTTTAAACAGCTAAAAAAGTACATACATAAAATCCTTGATTTTGCCTCTTGGCCCACAAATCTTGAAGTATTTGCTATCTTGCCCTTTAAAGGACAGTTTGCCAATCCCTTTTTTGGAGCCCTAGAGCAGAATCCACTGCTGGATCCTTTGCTTTGGACCATCAAATGAAGAACGAAGTGGAGCATCATGTCAGAGATTTTTCGAGGTCAGTTCTGGAAATGGCACGTATTACTCCTACCGCATTCCTTTGGCCAGGACAGTCACGTGGCCACACCTAACAGGAAGGGAGACTGAAAGATGTGGTCTAGCGTATGCCCAGGAAGTAGTGGATTTTAGTGATCATGGCCCAGTACTGCCAAAACATTAACATAAACTTCTTTCTGTGCAACCCGCACACCTCCCCTTTTCCTATACCTTCACCTCTGATCCATCCTCCTCATCCTAAGCACCTCCAGATTCCCCACTCCAGTCCCTGCAGATTCCTTTGTAATGTACCTCCTAGGAGCACACTCTGTACTGTCTCCTTTGGATAACTTCCTGGTTTCGAATCCTTCTAATCTTTATCTTATAGTTCCTCTCTTTGTCTTCCCACAATGACTTTAACATATCAGCTCTCCTTTTTGACATGTTTTCTGTTAGTGTTCTTGCCACTCAAAAAGTAGACACATCGGGGCTGTACATAGGAATTACTCCTTTCTGCCACTTCCAAGACTCAAACTCTGAAATTCTCCTCTTTGGCCATTTCTTACTTTTCTCCCTAAGCCCTTCTTCCCAAATACCCATTGCACTTTGCTTTCATTACAACCAATGTCCCCTGGTATCTCGGACTCTATCTCTTTTTGCCTCTCTGAATCTCTCATACTCTCCTCACTTGCTGTCCTACTAAGCTAGGCCCCAATGATCAATTATATCAACTACTCTCCCTGACACTGAAGGACCCCACCCAAAATCTTTTGACCTATTTTCCACCTTGAGTACTTCCACATCTGGTAAAACAGTGTCACTGTATATGCGTTCCACTTCTATTCCCAAATTGATGAATGTTGCAAAATAAAATAAAATAATGCAGAGGCTGAATTTCTCTGAACATTCCTGAATCTCTGCCCTGGGCCGGGCTCCCAGATACTTAGCAATTCTTTTATTTATCTCCAATTGACACCCTGCTGCTCACCTAAGGTTTATATATTTCTTGTGTCTATATTTTTCCTTCACCTATCAATGCCTCCTTATTTACTCTACATAATTTTTACTTTATTTATACATATGTAGTTTAAATGATTCATTCACTAATTCAATACATGTTTACTGAGAAACTATTATGCACCCTATTATGCTTTTAATCTATTGTTTTTCCTGCCATCTAATATGATTTCAAAATGTTTCTGTGTCTTCTTACCCCTGTCTGTTCCTTCTTCCTCTCTCAGAGGATGAAAAATTTCCCTCTCTGTCTTAGGTAGGTACATTTAATTTGATTCCTTTTTATTTCTATCAGACCAAAGTTTATAAATTTTTCATCTTATTCTACATATTCATTTATGAACCAAAATTATGATTTAATATCCTCTGTTCTAGAAAAGTAAATACTTCTTCTGATCCAATATTCTTAAAAATAATCCTGTATTCCTCTTTTCATTTCTCACCATTTTTTTCCCAAACACCTGCTTTGTATATTTTACCACAAATTAATGTATTTATCTCCAGGAATTTGGCCACTCCTTCCTTCTCCTGAAATGGGTCTCTTAAAGGTAACTATTGACATAATAATTGCTAAAGCCTCTTATCTTTTCTTATTCCTTATTCCTTCTGATCTTTGCTGTAAAACTTTTAACATTAATTATAAGTGTCTTTATGTCTCAATTTCTCGTAGTGTGGTTCAACTTTGTTCCTCTTCAAGATTATTCAGATTAGCTATTTCTTTTTCTGTGGGTTTTGGCAGATTGTGTCTTCAAGGAATTGGTCCATTTCATCTAAGTTGTGGGCATAGAGTCATTCTTTATTGTCACTTGAATTTCCATGGGCTCCAGTTCTCTTTCATTTCTTTTATTTCTGACATTAGTAATTTGTGTCCTTTCTCTTTTTTAATTAATTTAACCTGGGTAGAGGCTTATCAATTTTATTGATCTCTTTGAAGAAACAGCTTTTGGCTTTGTTGTTTTTCCTCTGTTAATTTCTTGTTTTTAATTTCATTGATTTCTGCTCTAATGTTTCTTTTCTTCTCCCTATTTTGGATCTAAATTTCTCTTCTTTATCTACTTCCTAAGGTGGAAGCTTAAATCATCAATTTTAGGTCTTTCTTCTTTTCTAATAGTTACATTCAATGCTATAAATTTCCCTCTAAGCATTGTTTATGCTGCATCTTTCAAATTGCATTAACTTGTTTTCATTTTCATGTAGTTCAAAATATTTTTAAAATTTTCTTGAGATTTTTTTTCTTTGACCCATGTGTTATTTAGAACTATGTTGGTTCATCTCCATGTACTTGGGGATTTTTCAGCTTTCTTTTATCAAATTTTAATTTCATTGTGCTCTTATACATACTTTCTATGATTTCTGTTGTTTCAAATTTGTTGTGTTTTATAAGCCAAAATGTGATCTATCTTGGGGAATATTCCACATTACCTTGAGGAAATGTGTATTTTGCTGTTGATAAAGCCTATTCTCATTTCTTAACATCATTGCTGGGATTTATTTCACTTACATATAAGCATACTTAATTGAATATATTTCCTCTTATTTTGATCAAACTGTTATCTGTTAGATCAATAAGAAAAAGGAAAATAGAAATGCCTGAGTGGCTCAGTTGGTGAAGAATCTGCCTTCAGCTCAGATCATAATCTCAGGGTCCTGAGATAGAGCCTTTTGTCAGGTTCCCTGCTCAGTGGGGAGTCTGCTTCTTCCTTCTCTCTCTGCCCCTGCCCCACTCTCCTGCTCTCACTCCCTCAAATAAATAAATAAAATCCTAAAGATAAAAGAAAAATAAAATTTTTTATTTTATCTTCACTTAACTCTTCTCCAGTGGTAGCTTCTAACCACCATGGCAGCTCTTCTTGCTCAATAGTGCAGCTGATTTTTTGGGCAGTAGCTATCTCACTGACCACAGTAGATAATAAGCTCTTCAGAATTTAGAACCAGAGTCTACTCATCTTTTAATGCCTAGTGCTTAACCCAGTGGCTATCCTATTTCAAATAAATATTTGTGGAATAAGTTAGATGAAATCAAAATAACTAGACTACAATGAATATCTATTTTTTGCCAACATTTATGGAGTTCTTTCTGTGCATCAGGCACTAAGCTAAGTGCTTTATACACATCATGCCTTTTCCTTCCATAGAAAACCAAGAAATAGGTGCTATAACTATCCCTATTTTATAGATGAGAAAATTGAGATTCAGAGAAGTTGTACAATTTGCTTAAAATTACACAGATAGTAAATGACAAAGCTTAGTTTTATACCCAAGCACGTGTAAAACCAGAACACAAAGGCTTAACCCCCAAAATGTGGTTTGATTGAACCTCTCAGTGCTAATTTCTGACAGTAGCTCCCCCTTTTCAGCCCCATCAACAATTCCCTAGTTTTGAACACTGATTACCATGTTGTCACCAACACAAGGTTGTTTCCAGATGATAGTAGCCCTCAATAAATCCTTGTCAAATCATTAAAAATATAAACAAGAAAATAAAATTTTCACCATGTCTGAATTTAGCAGGCTTACTTCTGAGTCATCCAATATCCCCGGGGCATTATGAAAATTAACATAAAGAAATGTTAATGCAAATTCTCCTCAAGATCTAGGTGTGAATTAGACTCTTGGAGACAGAACCTGGACTATTTTAGGCCATTTGTGTAGGATGTTTTAAGTGAATTCTTCAGACTGCTGATTGAACATAATTATGCATAGGTACCAAAAAAAAAAAAAAAAAAGCGAATGCACCAAGCATGGTGGTCTCCCTTGCCTAAAAGGATAATATGGACAAAAGCTTCTACATGCAAGTCACAGAGGAGTCTGTTTTGCAAGCAAGCACAGAAGAGCCCCAAAATGTTGCTAGATCCTGAGGCAGCACTTCTTCCTCCAGGTGTGATGTTTGCATTATGGGCCATAAGATATGCACTGGGTGATAATCTCAGAGGCCTTCTCAGGGCTGAGTGGGAAGTCTCATACCTGGAAAACACATACATAATATGTATGATGTGCATCTGTGGCTCAGCACGGACACTGATACTGTCATTGGACAGCCTTTCGGATGCAGTTTCATTCTGCATGCAGCCTGGAAACACACTCCTTAGCTTCAGCTGCAGAAGCAGGGAGGGGGATGGAAGTGGGAAGGGCTACCACATGGTGTCCTTACAGTGTGTTCTTCTCTTCAAAGCTTACTCCTGCCACATACAATTCCTTTCAGTTCTAGTTCCTGCCTCCCTGCAGTATTACTCTCCTCAACCAGAAAGTCAGAAGGCAGATGGCACAGGTGGGAATTGCTGTTTATCAGTGATTGGTGCAGCTTTTCCTCGGAGTGTGGATGTGGGAGTGCAGGCTTTATACCTGGAGAGATGCTTTGCAAAAACAGAACATGACTACACTACTATTTGAGGGGTAAGTGTTGAGTTGCAAAGTAATGACCCATGGCTCCCTGGAATGAAGCCTGTGAAAAAATCAACCATACATATCAGCCCTGGTAAATTCACAGAGGTCAAAGAAAATTTAGAAATTGAGACTGAAACTAAAGGAAATAAAAATAAAAATAGGTTTGGGAGATTAGGATGAATACATTTTAATTTTTATTTGTTGGAGGGTGTTAACACATGATTTGCACAAACTGCTCTATTTTTTAAAGCACTTAACATATCCCTTATCTGATTTGATCCCCACAATAACCATATGAAGAGGATAGCAATGTAACCCTTTTGTTCAAATGAGGAAAGAGATATCCAGGTGCTGTCCGTTGTCTAATACCTACTGTGCATGGGCAGTCCAGGTTAGGCTGAGACTTGCTCTTCTGGTTCCCAATCTTTAGTCTTTCTACTACAGTGTAGGATCATGATCTAAACTCCCGGGGTATCCTGGGAACAAGACATTATTATTAAATCAGTTTCTTGGGGATCCCTGGGTGGCTCAGTGGTTTAGCATCTGTCTTCAGCCCAGGGCCTGATCCCGGAGTCCCGGGATCGAGTCCCTCATTGGGTTCCCTGCATGGAGCCTGCTACTCCCTCTGCCTGTGTCTCTGCCTCTCTCTCTGTGTGTGTGTCTCTCTTGAATAGATAAATAAAATCTTTAAAAATAGATAAATAGATAGATAGATAAATAAATAAATAATAATAAATAAATAAATAAATAAATCCGTTTCCTTCCACTATGCTATACCTTAGACAAAATGGGAGAAGTATGGTCAGCAAAGTTGTGTGTGGGCTTTTGTTGTTGGCTTGGAGCTCTCGCATAGAGTCACATGCAGTCATATATGGGTCATCTTTAATCAAGAGACAGTCACTGTAGGTGCATCCCAATGCCCAGAACTACAGATTTCCACAGAGGCAAATGCTGCCCCATAATTCAGCCTTACCTTTCCTCCCTGACAGTGGTAAAGCAGATTTTTGTCAACAAGTGTGCTTTGGGCCATGGTCCTGGGCACCACTGGGACTAGAGTAGAAGTTGCTACAAGATCTTTGCTCCCCAGAGCCTGAAATCCAGACAAAATTAATACACACACAAATAAGTGTGTGATATCAGTTCTCCTTGAAACAGTATTTCAGGGAAAGGAGAGATTGGTGAGAGTAAGGGTGCTGCAGGAAGCTGCAGGAAAGAGGTGTCATTTAAAACAAGTCAGCCATAGATGAGCAATTAAATAGACTGATGTGGAAGCACTTGTTTCCAAATGGAGAGACAGCAAGGGCAAAAGCTTCAGGGCAGGAACAGCTAGGGTATGTGTGTAAGACGGTGAGGAAGCCATTTTGCCTGGGGCAGGAAGGCAAACACTCCTTCCATCTCCGTATGGGAGGAAAAACAGTCCCTGCCAAGCCAGAGGCAGGAACAATGAGGAGAAGAGAGTTAGCTTTGGTGATGGCATTGCAGAGACTGCATCCCTTCCCAGCTGTGTTCATAATGTTGACCAGGACAATCCTCAGGGAGAATGTGATTTTTTGAAAGGAGAGGTATAGGGGAGGTAGGAGAGGAGAGAAGGAATTCTTTAAGGTGAGGGACATGCAGGTTTCCACCTGAACCCTGTGCCCCACAGGAAATGTTTTCCACAAGATCAACCTCCTTCCTTGTCTTTGCAGGTTGATTCCTGCCAATAATCTTCCTTTGGGAGAGTTCCCATTTTCTCTCCCCTTTCCTGCTTGGTACATACTTTTTCTTCTTATGGCGGATTTTGTATTTTTAGCCCAGGCAGTTGCTGTGGCAACCACTAGAGCTGAACATTTTGTTTCCCAAGAACAAATGCATGTTTAAATATTCAAGCAATTTTTCCGTTGTTCAAAGGAACTAAGATTTCAAGCATATTATTCAGATGGTATGAAATAAATTGAATTTTCTCTCCTTTATTTTAAGGGTTCCCACAGTGTTCACACTTTTCCAGGGTTGGGATGGAGGTCAGGATTAATGTTTACATCAAACATGATCTTCTTTTTTGAAAGGGATAATGAGGAATCATTTTATGATGTTTTATTCCCCTTTACAACATTTTTTTTTTTTTTTTGAAATATCTTAGCCATAGGTACTCCAGACAATGAGGACAGAGAACCCATTTCTTCCCTCCTTGGGAAGGAAAGAATCAGAAAGAGGTACTCTTTCAAAAAAGAGATGCCATTGCTCCTATGTCTAACTTATCCCAGACAATGTTGGGGTGTCAATATGACTTTTGTTGGATTTTTTTGACCTTTCCCTACATTAAAGAAATTGTAGAAATTGCGTTTAATGCATCTGAGTAGTCTTTTCTCCCTCAGATACATATTATAGATTGTAGATTGCAAACATGTCTCTTTTAGTAATTGAGCTTCTGAAGCTTATCTCAGCCTCCAGATTTCTTTCAAGTATATTGGAGTGTGAAAATGGATCTCCCACACATCTAGACAAGGAGTTGTTAACCTTGGGTCCATGAACTTGGATGGAAAAAATTACACCTTTATTTTTACTAACTTCTTACTGGAGTTTATCATTTTGTTCCATTTTGACAATTAGTAACAAACAACAAATCACCACTAGAACCCCCACTACATGATAATTGTTTAAGAGTTATATCAAAATTCTGTGCAGATTCATCACTACCTTGAAGTTATCATGGTTACTAGATATACAGTACAGTCCAATCTCATTTCTTGAGTTCATAAAGAATATATATACACATATTCATTCATATCACAAATTTGATTTTTAGTATTCTGAGAACTGTATTTAAATTGCTTTCCTAGGCAGCCCGGGTGGCTCAGCGGTTTAGCGGTGCCTTCGGCCCAGGGCGTGACCCTGGAGTCCCGGGATAGAGTCCACATCGGCCTCCCTGCATGGAGCCTGCTTCTCCCTCTGCCTGTGTCTCTGCCTCTCTTTCTCTCTGTATCTCTCATGAATAAATAAATAAAATCTTTAAAAATAAATAAATTGCTTTCCTTTGTAATAAATTGTATTTCATTTTATGCTTTTAAAAAACACCTTGAGAAGGGGATAAGTAGGTTTCACAGACTGTCAAAGGGGTGCATGGCAACATGAAAATTAAACAACTTCTAATCTGCATGTTTGTACTCTATCTAGTGTTACCATCTTTGTTTTTAGGTTAGCTGGGTCTTAAGAAGCAATTTGATCAATCCTTTTCATTTTATTTATTAAAATCCCATAAATATTGAGCCATGTCCCCCACATGATTTAGACTTTGTCAAATATGCCCTAGCTCTTTTTGAGAGCAGGTGATTTTTTTGTTTTGTCTGTGTGTGTGTGGGGGGGGGGTGTTAAGTTTTTATTTCAATTCCAGCTAGTTAACATATAGTGTTATATTGGTTTCAGATGTATAATATGACTCAACACTTCCATACATCACCTGGTACTCATCCCAGTGTACCCCTTAATCCCCATCATCTATATCACTCATCCTTCCACCCACCTCCCTTCTGGTAACCATCAATTTGTTCTCTGTAATTAAGAGTCTGTCTCTTATTTTCTCTCTCTCTTTTCCTTTGTTTATTTTGATTCTTAAATTACCCATATGAGTGAAATCATATGGTCATCTTTCTCTGACTGACTTATTTTGCTTATCGTTATGCTCTCTAGCTCCATCTATGTCATAGCAAATGGCAAGATTTGCTATGACGAATCTAAGAAGGATCTTTTTTATGGCTGAATAATATTCATATATATAGTTTTTACATGTGATATATATATATATTATACTATATACATACCACTTTTTTTTATCCATTCATCAATGAATAGGCACTTGAGCTGTTTACATATCTTGGCTATTGTAAATAATGCTGCTATAAGCATAGGGGTGCATGTATCCCTGTGAATTAGTGTTTTTGTATTCTTTGGGTAAGTACTTAGTAATGCTATTGCTGGATCATAGGTTTGTTCTATTTTTAATTTTTTGAGGAAACTCCATACTGTTTTCCACAGTGGCTGTACCAGTTTGCATTCCCACCAACAGTGCAAGAGAGTTCCCTTTTCTCCACATCCTCACCAACACTTGTTTCTTGAGTTTGTTGATTTTAGCTATTCTGACAGGTATGAGGTGATATCTCCTCCTGGTTTTAATTTGCATTTCTCTGATACTAAGTGATGTTGAGCATTTTTTTCATGTGTCTGTTGGCCATCTGGATGTCTTCTTTGAAGAAATATCTGTTCAGGGATGACTGGGTGGCTCAGCGGTTGAGCATCTGCCTTTGGCTCAGGGTGTGGTCCCAGAGTCCTGGGATGGAGTCCTACATTGGCTTCCCTGCATGGAGCCTGCTTCTTCCTCTGCCTATGTCTCTGCCTCTCTCTCTCTCTCTCTCTCTCTCTCATGAATAAATAAAATCTTTTTAAAAAATAAATATCTGTTCATGTCTTCTGCCCATTTTTTAAATTGCACCATTTGTTTCTTGGATAAGTTTTATAAGCTCTTTACATATTTTGGATACTAACTCTTTATCAGATATGTCATTAGCAAATATCTTCCCCCATTCTGTAGGTTGCCTTTTAGTTTTGTTGATTGTTCTCTTTGATGTGTGGAAGCTTTCTATTTTGATGTAGTCCCAATAGTTTATTTTTCTTTTGTTTTTCTTGCCTCAGGAAACATGTCTAGAAAGAAGTTCCTATGTTGTCTTCTAGGATTTTAACAGTTTCCTGTCTCACAATTAAGTCTTTAACCCATTTTGAATTTATTTTTGCATAGGGCATAGGAAGGTTGTTCCAGTTTCATTCTTTTGCATGCTGCTGTCTAGTTTTCCCAACTCTATTTATTGAAGAGCCAGTTTTTTTCCCATTGCATATTCTTTTTTGCTTTGTTGAAGATTAATTGACCATATAGTTGTGGATTTATTTCTGGGTTTTCTATTCTCTTTCCATTGATATGTGTGTCTATTTTTGTGCTAGTAGCATACTGTTTTGATTACTACAGCATTGTAATATAACTTGAAATACGAATTTGTGATGTCTCTAGTTTTGTTTTACTTTTTCAAGATTGCTTTGGCTGTTGGGGGTCTTCCATGATTTCAAACAAATTTTAGGATTCTTTGTTCTAGATCTGTGAAAAATGCTATTAGTATTTTGATAGACATTGAATTAAATGTGTACCTTGCTTTGGGTAGTATAGACATTTTAACAACATCTGTTCTTCCAATCTGTGAACATGGAATGTCTTTTCAGTTCTTTGTGTCTTCAATTTCTTTCATCAGTGTTTTATAATTTTTAGAGTATAGTTCTTTCACCTCTTTAGTTAGGTTTATTCCTAGGTATCTTATCATTTTTAGTGCAATTGTAAATGGACTGTTTTCCTAATTTCTCTTTTTGCTGCTTCATTATTGGTATATAGAAATACAACAGATTTCTGTAGATTGATTTTGTATCCTGTGACTTTACTGAATTTGTGTGTCAGTTCTAGCAGTTTTTCAGTAGTGCTTTTTTGGGTTTTATATATATAATATTATGTCATTTGCAAATAGTGAAAGTTTTACTTCTTCTTTACTGATTTGGATGCTTTTGTTTCTTTTTGTTGTATGATTGTTGTGGCTAGGACTTCCAGTACTATGTTGAGTAAAAGTCGTGAGAGTAGACATCTCTGTCTTGTTCCTGATCTGAAGGGAAAAGCTCTCAGTTTTTCCCCTTTAAGGATGATGTTCCATGTGGGCTTTTCTTATATGGCCTTTATTATTTTGAGGTATGTCCCCCTCTAAACCTACATTGTTGAGGGCTTTTATCGTGAATGGATGTTGTACTTTGTCAAATGCTTTTTTCTGCATCTATTGAAATGATCATATTGTTCTTATAATTTCTTTTATTGATGCAGCGTATTATGTTGGTTGATTTGTGAATATTTAACCACGCTTGTAACTCGGTAATAAATCCCACTTGATTATGGTGAATGATTTTTTTAATGTATTGTTGGATTCGGTTTGATAGTATTTTGTTGAGGATTTTTGCTTCTATGTTCATTGGGATATTGGCTTGTAGTTCTTTTTTCATAAAAGAACTGTATCTGGTTTGGTAACAGGATAATGGCTTTATAAGTGAATTTGGAAGTTTTCCTTCCTTTTCTATTTTTTAGAATAGTTTAAGAAGTATTATTAACTAATTCCTCTTTGAATGTTTGGGAGAATATATTAATGTATTTCTAGGAATTTATCCATTTCTTCTAGGTTCTCTAATTTGTTGGCATATAGTTTTTCTTAATATTCTTCTATGATTGTATTTCTGTGGTGTTGTTTGGTATTTCTCCTCTCTCATTTGTGATTTTATTTATTTGAGTCTTTTCTCTTTTTTTTTCTTGATAAGGCTGCCTAGAGGTTTAGTAATTTTGTTGATCTTTTCAAAGAACTAGCTCCTAGTATCATTGATTTGTTCTATTTTTTTAAGTTTCTAGATCATTTATTTCTGCTCTAATCTTTATTATTCCTTCCTTCTGCTGGAGTTCCTACTCCACATGTCTATGCTACCTCTGTTTTCCAGAGGCTAGAAGCCTAAGATCTATATTTCTCAGAATCCCAACCAGTGAAGTTCTGAGCTAGGTTCCTGAAAGGCAAGTGAAATATCTGGAAAGCAGAGGACAAGCAGAGCCATTAAGTTTTCCTATAGCAACAGTACACAGTTGTATGAGTTGTATGAACTTCAAAAGAAAGTAGATGTGACACTGTCCAGCAGTTTCCAGATATCCTTCTTTGAATCATCCTTCTTTCAATGTCCTTGATGTTGCAAGCAAAGATCATCAACGATGCTTCCTAAAGTTCCTTAAGCTTCCTGATTCCTGAAACACTGCTGTTAGCTTTCCATGACTCTGCTCACCCAGCCCTAGCTTTTAGTCCCTATATTAAATACCTTCTTATTTGAAATACCCAGAATGGTTTCAGATTCCTGACTCTGCCCTCAGTGATAACTTTATTCTATAATGTTGTTTCTAAATTATTGATTACACATATGACTTTCGATGGCAATGAACAGAGTGGAGAAAATGTCCTAGGTAATGGTGAACCAACACAAATATCTCCTTCAAAAAATTGACCTGTTCAAGATGAAGGTCTCAATAAATGAAATAAGAGACATGCTTAATGAAATGAATAATAAGATGGAAGAAGCAGAGTAGAAGAGCGAATTTGTGACCTAAAAAACAGAGTAATGGAAAGTAATAAAACAAAAGACAGAAAAAAGAATTACAGAAAATATGAAGAGACTTAGGGAACACCATGACTCCATCAAATGTAATAATATTCATATTATAGGAGTCCTAGAAGAAAAAGAAAGAGAAAAGGAGGCAGAAAATTTATTTCAATAAATGATAGCTGAAAACTTCCTTAAACCAGGGGGTGGAGGGGAAAAAAAAAAGATATCCAGGTCCAGGAGACACAGAGAAATCCCAGCAAAGTCAGCAAAGCAGACCCAAACCAAGACAATTGTAATTAAATATAGAGATAAAGAAAAAAAAAAAAAACTTAAAACAGCAAGACAGAAAGAGTCAGTAACTTACAAGGGAAAGCTCAAAAGGCTAGTAGGAGATTTTTCAACAGAAACTTTGTGAGCAAGAAGAAAGTGTCATGATATATTCAAAATTCTGAAGGGGAAACATCTACATCTAAAAATACTCTATCCAGCAAAGCTATCATTCAAAATAGAAGGAAAGATAGAGTTTCTCAGAAAAACAAAAACTAAAGGAGTTCATTACCACTAAACTAGCCCTGAAAGAAATATTAAAGAGAACAATTTGAATTGAAAAGAGAGAGAAAAAGTGACATTATAAATGCAGGAAACACAAGAGCAGTGACTGAATATTTCTGTAAAAAATCAGCTGAAGAACTAAAAAGAAGGATATAAAATATAAGAATATATACTAAAATGTGGAGCAAGAGAAGGAAAAAATGGATTCAAATATAAATGACCATCAACTTAATATAGAATGGTATATGCAGAAGATGTTATATATAAACCTAATGGTAACCATATATCAAAAACATGCAAAGAATAAAGAAAAAGAAATCCAAATATATCATTGAAGAAAAACTGGCAATCCAGGAAAGAAAGAAAGACAAGGAAGAATCAGGGAAAATCTTCAAAAATAACCACAAAACAAGTAATAAAATGGCAATGAATGCAAATAGACTAAATGCTCCAATCAAAAGACATAGGGTGACAGAATGTATAAAAAACAGTCCCATCTATATGATGCCTTTAAAAGGCTCATTTTAGATCGAAAGACACCTGCAGATTAAAAGTGAGGGGATGGAGAAGCACCTATCTTGCGAATAAATGTCAAAAGAAAGCCAGAGTATCAATACTTATTTTGGACAAAATAAACTTTAAAACAAAAACTGTAATAAGAGACAAAGGATACTATATAATAATAAAAAGGACAATCCAACAAGAAGATGAAATAATTGTAAATATTTATACACCCAATATGAGAGTGCCCAAATGCATAAAACAGTTAATAACAAGCATAAAGGAACTAATTGATAATAACACAATAATAATAGGAGACTTTAACACCTGACTTACATCAATGGACAGATTATCTAAACAGAAAATTTCACCATTACCTGGGACACTTTCTCCACTCTGTTCATTGCCATCGAAAGTCATATGTGTAATCAATAATTTAGAAACAACATTATAGAATAAAGTTATCACTGAGGGCAGAGTCAGGAATCTGAAACCATTCTGGGTATTTCAAATAAGAAGGTATTTAATATAGGGACTAAAAGCTAGGGCTGGGTGAGCAGAATCATGGAAAGCTAACAGCAGTGTTTCAGGAATCAGGAAGCTTAAGGAACTTTAGGAAGCATCGTTGATGATCTTTGCTTGCAACATCAAGGACATTGAAAGAAGGATGATTCAAAGAAGGATATCTGGAAACTGCTGGACAGTGTCACATCTACTTTCTTTTGAAGTTCATACAACTCATACAACTGTGTACTGTTGCTATAGGAAAACTTAATGGCTCTGCTTGTCCTCTGCTTTCCAGATATTTCACTTGCCTTTCAGGAACCTAGCTCAGAACTTCACTGGTTGGGATTCTGAGAAATATAGATCTTAGGCTTCTAGCCTCTGGAAAACAGAGGTAGCATAGACATGGGAAGTAGGAAGTAGGGAGCAGAGCCAAGGACAAACACTCCAGCATACAAGTTGGGTGGAATGGTGCTATAGTGGGGGAAAAAAATGTAGGTTTGGATGTTGTGATTTCTAAGATCTAACCCTAGCTGTGTGACTGGATAACTCATATTTTTCTGTTCTGGGACTCAAGATTTTACATTTTCAAAGGTTTAATTTTTAAACTAGACTGCATTATGATTGTGCATTACAAACTACATGATTCTGGATTTCGGGCCTGAATCCCAGTGGTTTGAAAATGTGGCTGTGTGGAATCCAATCCCTTGATACGAAGATTGGCTTCTCTGTTCATGGGCACTGATGAGTGAGTGGGCCTGTGAGGAGAACCTGGTAGGAAAAGGGCTAGGAATTCTTGAAAGTTTCTTAAGGTTTGCTTGTTCTATAGAAAGAGGATGCCTGTCCTTCCTAATGCCACCTTGTACACCTGAAAACCCCACCTGCTGACTTCTTTCTCTATAGCTTATATAACTTACCAGCTGGAAAGTAGTGAAACTAATTCAAAAATCTGTACCTGAGGGTTTGATTGCTTTTTCTGAGTCTCTTCACTTTTATGAGAGTGTTTTAGAGATAATTTCTGATTAACCCAGAGGCTTCTTTGTGTGATATAATCAAACATCTCCTGTTAATCTTGTTCATAATCAGCTTTGCCATTTCCCCCACTCACTTTATTTCCTCAGAGTCTTGTCCAATAGGAAAAGAAATCAAGTGTACAAATGTCTCAAAAACCTCAACCAGGTCAAAATAGTATGGGTTGGACAGAGACTTTTTTTTTTTTTTTTTTTTTTTGCTGCTTCTCAGAGGGCTCTGGCTCAAGTGTTCTAGGGAAGTCCCCTTCCCTCCCACAGGCAAGGATATTCTGGAGACCAGAACCACTATACCCAGAAGGCTGGGGTCATTACCCAGAGGGAGCCCAGGTGCCATGCTGTGAGCAATCAAGTTAAGGCCAGAGGGAGGAAGCTTTGAATGGCCAGCATGAATTCTCTGAGCTTATTCTTCCTAAAGTGAAAGGATTATTGCAGCTAAGAGAACTGGTTTAACAGGAATTTTCAATAATTAAGGGACTTAATATTTGATTTCATGCTTTACAAAGGGCAGGTCTTGGTTTTCACAGCATGTAAATCATTCTGCCCTTACCCTGATGAGGAGGGGGCAGCTCTGGGAAGATATGAGACAAAGCCAGAGGCCCAGGCTTCCTGGCATCCTTGGATCTCTTGAGAAAAGATAAGCTGGCTAGATAGCTGAGGGGGAATGCAATTTGGGGGACATCTATTTTACACTGCCTATTTTCAGACCTGGAGTGACTAACAGGAAATCAATTGAAATCACTTCTAAAAAGCATCTATTGATCACCTATGTGTAAGGATCAATGCTGGAGCTATTGGAAATTCAGAGGTAAAAAGTATACGGTTTCTGACTTCAAGATTTCATAAGCTGTTTAAAACGACTAACATATCTAAACAACTTTGATGTAATTCTGTAATGACTGCTAAAGTATGGTTATAAATATCCTTTATGGGAAAGAGAAGTATTTCTTCCTCCATGAACCTGAGAAGGCCTTTTAGAAGATTTAAGATTTGAGTGGACCCTGAAGGAAATGGAGAAATTCAATAAATAAGAGAGTAATGGGAAAAGATTAGTAAGGGGGTAAAAAACATTCCATATAAAAGCCAAAACTTAAACTGAGGCCCCAAATAGAAGAGTGAAAGACATTATTTCAGAAACAATGTGGAAATCTCTGATAAATTTGCTGGTGGGGTGGAGGAGACAGAATTACATAGTTAGAAAGTGGCCTGTTGAAGGCTGGGCTGAATAGTTTGGAAATGATCCTGTAGATAGTATGGAATCACTAAGGTTTTTGATCAAGGCAGTGACATAATCAAAGCTACATTTAAGGAAGCTAGTTCTGGTGGAAATGTATGGATTGACATCGGAGAAAGGGAAAGACTGGAGCATGACCTGGAGATGTATGTTATAAATGGAAAGATGGAAATAGGTCTGAAGAGTGTCACAGATGGTAGAGTTGATAGGACAAAAGGATTGATTGCCAGCAGTTAGCCTGTCTAATCCAGTAAACCACAGAGTCATAGACCTGTCTTGTGAACTATGAGAGCCGACACCATCTTAGGGATAATCTGGTCTTTGCCTTATCTAACAGGGGACTTAGACTCAAGAGATCAAGTTTCAAATTACAATGTATTTTAGCAAAGCTGTTTAACTCTTCATGTTAATTATTCAAATAACCTGAAAAGGTAATTTCTTTTTTTTTAATAAATTAATTTTTTATTGGTGTTCAATTTACCAACATACAGAATAACACCCAGTGCTCATCCCGTCAAGTGCCCCCTCAGTGCCCGTCACCCATTAATCCCCACCCCCCGCCCTCCTCCCCTTCCACCACCCCTAGTTTGTTTCCCAGAGTTAGGAGTCTTTATGTTCTGTCTCCCTTTCTGATATTTCCCACACATTTCTTCTCCCTTCCTTTATATTCCCTTTCACTATTATTTATATTCCCCAAATGAATGAGAACATACACTGTTTGTCCTTCTCCGATTGACTTACTTCACTCAGCATAATACCCTCCAGTTCCATCCACGTTGAAGCAAATGGTGGGTATTTGTCGTTTCTAATGGCTGAGTAATACTCCATTGTATACATAAATCACATCTTCTTTATCCATTCATCTCTCGATGGACACCGAGGCTCCTTCCACAGTTTGGCTATTGTGGACATTGCTACTAGAAACATCGGGGTGCAGGTGTCCCGGCGTTTCATTGCATCTGAATCTTTGGGGTAAATCCCCAACAGTGCAATTGCTGGGTCGTAGGGCAGGTCTTAACTCTTTGAGGAACCTCCACACAGTTTTCCAGAGTGGCTGCACCAGTTCACATTCCCACCAACAGTGTAAGAGGGTTCCCTTTTCTCTGCATCCTCTCCAACATTTGTTGTTTCCTGCCTTGTTAATTTTCCCCATTCTCACTGGTGTGAGGTGGTATCTCATTGTGGTTTTGATTTGTATATCCCTGATGGCAAGTGATGCAGAGCATTTTCTCATGTGCGTGTTGGCCATGTCTATGTCTTCCTCTGTGAGATTTCTCTTCATGTCTTTTAAAAAAGAAAACCATATCTGGGGGCATCACAATGCCAGATTTCAGGTTGTACTACAAAGTTGTGGTCATCAAGACAGTGTGGTACTGGCACAAAAACAGACACATAGATCAATGGAACAGAATAGAGAACCCAGAAGTGGACCCTGAACTTTATGGTCAACTAACATTCGATAAAGGAGGAAAGACTATCCACTGGAAGAAAGACAATAAATGGTGCTGGGAAAATTGGACATCCACATGCAGAAGAATGAAACTAGACCACTCTCTTTCCAAAAAAAGATAAACTCAAAATGGATGAAAGATCTAAATGTGAGACAAGATTCCATCAAAATCCTAGAGAACACAGGCAACACCCTTTTTGAACTTGGCCACAGTAACTTCTTGCAAGATACATCCACGAAGGCAAAAGAAACAAAAGCAAAAATGAACTATTGGGACTTCATCAAGATAAGAAGCTTTTGCACAGCAAAGGATACAGTCAACAAAACTCAAAGACAACCTACAGAATGGGAGAAGATATTTGTAAATGACGTATCAGATAAAGGGCTAGTTTCCAAGATCTATAAAGAACTTCTTCAACTCAACACCAAAGAAACAAACAATCCAATCATGAAATGGGTGAAAAGGTAATTTCTAATTTAGAATATATTCTTGTTTTATAAAAAGGCCAATTGAAGCTTGAACAGATGACAATGGGGCTTCCAAGCAGATCCAAGGAATCCAAATAGGTTCTTCCACTGTTATCATCTCTCAGTGCAGAGAAAGATCAGTTTTGATGTTTAGACATTAACATCAACTATCTTCCCTGTTCATTTTCCTTTTCCATCTTTGTGTCTACTGTTTGGTGTTTGGTTGTGTTCTTTTCTATACTAGGAAATACTGAAAAAACTGTGCCAAAACTGTGCCAAAAACTGTGGCCCATCTAATTCCACACATCAGTCTCAGTGGAATTCAGCTAAGAATTTCTGGTTGAAAAACTGAAGACAGGCCTGAGAGATCTGTCCACCATACTGAGGCACTTAGGCTAGACTATGATTGAGGATTCTTTGTTCCATTACTGCTGTGATCCCTGGCTTAACCATCATTTATTTCATTCTATCTTCTTTGCCACAGGTCCAGCTTTCATGGCCTCACCCTGTGAAGGAAGGCAGGGATTGGCCCAAGTGGGAGTGTGTTAGATCACTCAGTTCTGAGCTGTCCTAGGAGGAGGACTTTGCTATGTAGTTTCAGTTCTGCAACCTCGGCTCCTCAGCATAGCTCAGATGTAGGGACAGGAGAAGATGCTTTAGTAGCTTCTGTTTACAGCAGGCCATGGACACTGGAACATTTCAGCTCTTGGCAAAAGCAGAAATAAGGATATCTTGAAAAAACAAAACAGCTCTTATTTGTGCCTTCAGCCTAAGAAGAATACAAAATTTAGAGGCAAAGAGAACTAGTAAGAATAGAGATTCATGAAACTTCAAGCTTTGTGGTATGGTCTTAAGACTGGGTAGAGCTTAAAACAACAGAGCAGCCCAGAAATGCCCTTTAAACTTATAAGCTATACCAGTAAAAATTGTTATAGTTTATGTTTGTTGGGAACTTAATATGTAGCAGCCACTTGGTTAATTAAGCTTTTCTTTTTTTTCTTTTTTGCATGTTTTAGCTTTTAAATTTGGTTAGTTGAAGTATAATTAACAAATAAAATTATTAAAATTTTGTATATTTGAAGTATACAACACAATAATTTAATACGCATCTGTGGAAGGATACTCTGTACCTGTCACCTTACACATTTACCTTTTAATTTTTTTTTTTTGATGAGAACATTTAAGTTGTACTCTCTTAGTCAATTTCAATTATACAATAAAGTCTTATCAATTACAGTCACCATATCATACATTAGATCCTCTAAGTGTTTCTTAATCCTCATAGCAGCTCTTTTAGGTAGGTTCTCTTAATGCCCTTATTTTTCAGACAAGAAAACTGAGTATCAGAGATGTCAAGTAAATGGCCTAAAGTTGTGAATGGCAGAGATGGGCTTTGAAACCAGGCAGATGGACTTCAGAGCTATTTTCTAGCATAGCTCTACATTGCATCATCCAGATGCACTATGTCATCCATCAAGAAAATAAATTAATTAACTAGTGATTAAATGTTTTGGTCATTAAAAAAAATCTGCCTTAGGCATTGCATGACAATAAGGCATGAATCTGAGTTTTGCCAAGTATAGTTGATCTTTATTATTGATGGCTCTATATTTGCAAATTCACCTCTTTGCTAAAATTTATTTGTAAATCCAAAATCAGCACTCATGGTGGTTTCACAGTCATTCATGGACGGGCTCAAAGCTGAAAAATGTTTGAATCACTCCATATACATATTCTTTAAAATCACACATTCCTTGAAAGCAAGGGGGTGATCTGCCTTTTTGTTTTAGCTCTCATACTATAAGTATGTCCTTTTGCTGTATATTTAGTGCCATATTTTTTGCATTTGGTGCTTTTTGCTAGTTATTTCACTGTTTAAAATGGCTTCCAAACATAGTGCTACAGTACTGATTAGTGTTCCTGACCATAAGAGTGTGATGTGCCTTCCGGAGAACATACATTTGTTGAATAAGTTCATACAGGTATGAGTTATAGTGCTATGAGTTTAGTGTTAATGAACCAGCAATAGTATTAAGTGAAACATTTTAATAGAAACACATAAAACAAGATTATGTATTTATTGATTGACAAAAATATTGTGATCAGAGGTTCATAGGAATCTAAGCCTATATTTCACTTAAGAGAAATGGGTTAGTATTCCATAATTCATTGTTTGTAGAGACTTTATAGAACACAACTTTGGTGAATAGCAAGATTCAACTGTGTTGGTCATCCTTGAACTAGACAATAACACTAATAATAACTACATTTATTTATTATGTGCTGTGTGTCAGGCATACTGGTAGGTATCAGAGATACAGTAAGGATAAAGAGACATAGACACAGTCCCTTCCCTCAAGGACTTTATAGTTCCTAGGGAATATGGATACTATTCATTTTAAGAGCAATGGGTATGATGTAAAGGGAAATACAGCCTTTTATGGGAGGACATAACAGGAAAAAAAATCTAATTTCCAGATGAGTACTATTAGTCTCCTATGCATGGGGTACTTGGAGGCTAAATAACCTGTCCCAAGCAACCTCCTTCCCACTTTGCATAACTGCCTTTAGGAATGGAAGATGTTGAGGTATGGGATGACAGAAATGGCAAGTTATCTTACTGTTAATAGAATCTTGATTTTATTGAGATTCGCTTTAAATATATGGCAGAGAAATGCAAAGTATCAAAAGGCATTGCAAATGAAGAGAAATGAAGAATGTGCAATGCTTCAATTTTAAGAGCTGTCAGTAAGATGCAAGTCAGTTTTCTAAGCATTTCACTATTCACAACTTTTTGGATAAATCTGCCACCTAAAACAAGGTAGTTCTGTGCAAATCCATTCCAATCTCTAAAATAGGAATTTGTCATAGAGAAACATTCTCCTTCTCCTTTCTTTTCCCCACTCTATTCAACTCTGTTGCTCTTCTCTGGGGATCCTGGTTTCTCGACTGAGCTATATTCAATTTTATGAGTAAGTTCAGTACTGATGTTCTCTAGTTACTAAGAGTAAGAAGATAGAGGAAATAAAAGCGTGTAATAAATGGTTTATTTGCAGATATTTTTGTTTCTGGTAATAGGCAACAATTCTACAGGGATCTTGGTGACACATACACTGGAAATGGAAATATCTATAGGGAAACACTTGTTTTCCTTGCTTATGTGAACATAGAAACACCTCTCTGGCCTTGAGCTTAGTGGAAGTGGTACTTCCCAGTGACAAGGTACAGATGCTAGAGGAAGAAGAAATGAAATATTCTCCTGTAAAGAGAAAGCCTAAAGTGGAGCCTAGGGAAAGGGCACCTATTGGATAGAGATCTTAATGAGCAGCCTGACAAAGTAGTCCTGTTTCCAGACCAAGAAGGACCACTTCAGCATCCTTCAAGAGGGCACAGATTCAATTCACCTCTTCTAGCGGCTCATGTCCCTGTTCTGCTTTTTGTGTTTTGGAAATCTTTGTTGTTTCAATTGTGGCCCTAGAGACCCATCCATTTATATGTACTATGCTGTCCCACTTCACAGCACCACAGTCCCTGGTGTGGGTGGGAATGATTACCCATAGATGTTCTGATGGGAAACAGACTCTTGGAAGAGAGAAAGTTATTTTTCCAGGACTCTCTAGCCAGTTAGTAACACAGCTGTAACTTAGAGTCTGTAACCATCAGAGGCCACAGAGCAGTCAGGAAACACAGATAAGGAATAGTCCCTCTCTGAACCTAACTAATTTACCATGTACTGAGGGCTCAGTCACCTCTCTCTTAAAATTAGCAGCCATATAGGATGTCTGAAAGTCCTATACTCTACTGATGCCATTTTTGGACATGGGTGGTTCAATCTACAAGAAGGACAAATGAAACAGAAATAATGTCTGGAATTCAATTGCAGGACTGAACCATTAGATTAAAAAATTCCTATGCCTTGAGCAGAGATCCTATATGAAAATATAGCTGCGCTGAGCTTTCTGGTTTAAAATAGGACACTGGCAAAATCGGATCTCCACATGTGTGGGAGATTTTTCACAAATGACTATTACTTGTTCAAATTAGAAGAGGCAAATCCAGTGTAGGGTTGGTTGCCAGATAAAATACAGAAAGCCCAATTAAATTTTAATTTCAGATAAACAATAAATTATGCTTTTGGAATAAGAATAAGCCAAATAGGGCAGCCCCGGTGGCTCAGCGGTTTAGTGCCGCCTTCGGTCCGGGGGTGATCCTGGGGACCCAGGGCCGAGTCCCACACCGGGCTCCCTGCATTCTCCCTCTGCCTGTATCTCTGCCTCTCTCTCTCTCTCTCTCTCTCTCTCATGAATGTATAAATAAAATCTTAATTGAAAAAAAAGAATGAGCCAAATACTACATGTACCAAAGATTTTCATGGGACATACTTATACTAAAATTATTCATTGCTTACCTGAAATTCAAATTTAATTTAATTTAGTGTCCTATATCTTTAATTGCTAAATCTGACAACTCTTATCAGTGACTTAAAACCAAAAGCTATTCCTGGATATCAGAAATATAAATAATATCATAAATATGATGCATTCCAAAAGCATTTGCTCAATAAATAATTATACAAATTGAATCAAGTGGAACATCTTCATATATAGTAAATATATCTATTTCACAATAACTCTACAAAGGAATTATTTTTTATGCTTATTTACCATTTAAGGAAACTAAGGCTCAGGGGACTTACTGAATTTTTCAGGGTCGCACAATTCATAGAAGGCGCTGATGACATAGTTACCAAAAATCTTTCTGTCATAAAAATCCATGACTTTCAATACAAAAATCCTGAAACTTTGAAATATAATTTAAGAGAAAAAGTTTTTAAGGTGATCAAACCAATTTTGCAATAGGTATTAGGAATAAAGCTCATTGGGCCAACTGGAAGTTCACACTGGAAACTCAAGATAAATCATCAATTTGAGTAGTTGGGGCACAGCTTCAAGAATGCTGCAGGTGTTTCTCTGCCTGTACTTAAAACCTATAGGCAACGCACCCAGAGATAGTACTGCCCAAACTCTAGTTGGAAGACAATGGAAGTTTAATTGAGGGAATGTCTTCATTTTCCAAACAGAAAAGTTGTATAAAATGTGCCAATGAAAGTTAAATTGTTAAGCTCAAAAGAAGGAGAGATCCACAGATAGCAGAAATAGAGAGAACCTCAAAGTCAACAGGAGTCATCACCTGAAGCTGCAATTGGTTTTGGAGACAAGTTTTAGGGGATGAAGAGTGGCCTTTTATGTTCACAGAGGATAGGTTATTTGAGATGAGCAGCTGTAATGCAGTTTCCTCTATTTATTGCTAAGATTTTTGAAAGCATATACTGTCCATGGAAAAAGGGTTGATTAGGAAAACTAAACTAACCCAAGGAACTGACAAGGAAGTAGCTCCTCACTGGGGCCCTGGATGGACAAAATGTCTACTCTAAGAATTCAGAATCTCAAAATTACATAAGGAATGGGTGAAGAATCTAAATTTACCCTACCAAATGTGGTGCAGGAACCCC
The DNA here is from genome assembly GCF_905146905.1 of Nyctereutes procyonoides. NCBI lineage: Eukaryota > Metazoa > Chordata > Mammalia > Carnivora > Canidae > Nyctereutes > Nyctereutes procyonoides. Next base: position 2,508,788 of record NW_026575044.1, read on the forward strand.
AGATTTAGAAATTAGCACAACACTTATCCAGCTCTGGTGAAAGCCCTGAGGTCCTGGCAGAAGCAAATGGGAGAGTGCTTTGTAGATGCCCTGCCACAAATCAGCACAACAGACTCCCCACTGAAAACCATCTCCAGGGACAAGGAATTCAGGGATCAAATTATATGAGCACAAGCAAGACTTAGCAACAATATGCACAGAAAAACAGTCACTTAGAAAAAAGAGAATGAGAACACAAATGCATTTGGAATGTTCATTTTAGAACATTTAACAAAGGAATAGAAATCAGAAGACAGAAAAATAGTAGAAGAAAAAAAAGCAAAAACAAATACAATTTCCAGAGTTAAAAATTTTAGTCATTAGATTAAAATATCAAAACATGATTTAAACAGTTCAAAGCATGTAGCTGAAGACAGAATTAACTAATGGAAGATAGATCTGAATAAATCATCCAGAATATAGGAAAGAGTGATAGGGACAGGGTGTACTATAAAGAGATTAAAGATGTGGATGTTCCAATGAGAAGATTTAATATACATAAGCTAGAAAGTAATGGAGAGGAGATAATATTCATAAAGATACTGACTTGGAAATTTTCTGAGCTGAAGAAAGATTTGAGTCCTCATATTAGAATTGCCCAAGTAATCACAGGAGGATAAATTTCATAGTGAAACAGCAGAATAAAAAAGACAAGGAAAAATAAATTTTTTAAGTCACTGGGAAAAAAAAGACAGATTACCCACAAGGAGAACAAATGGCTCATTGTATACTGCAGTAACAATAGAAGCCAGAGTAAAATGGAAGAAGAGCCTCAAAATATTAAACTATGTCATCATTGAGAGATTTGACAAAATAAAATTATTTACATACAAAAGAAGAGTGAGTTTGCTAACCACATTCCCTGGAAAAACTACAAAAGTGAGCTTCAGAAAAAGGAAAATTATTCCAGAAGAAAGGGAGAGATACATGAAGCATTAGAAAGTAAAGAAATTGGTAAGCAGATTGGTAATCAAAATAATTGTTGATGGTATAAACAGCAACAATAAAAAGATTATTTGGGGGAGTTAAAAAAAATATGGCACTGGATGCCTGGGTGATTCAGTGATTGAGCGTCTGCCTTCGGCTCAGGTTGTGATGCCGGGGTCCTAGGATTGAGTCCCAAATCAGGCTCCACTCAAGGAACCTGCTTCTCCATCTGCCTACATCTTTGCCACTCTCATGAAAAAATAAAATATTTTTAAAAAGACAAGATGGAACTGATTAAAATGCCATGAAAAAGAAGAGGTTTGGAGTTAAAGCATCTTAAATTTCTTCTATTGGTCAATGAGAAATATTCATTAAAATTGGACTTTGTTAGATATTCATGTTAAATAATAGAAAGAAAATACCTATATATTAAAAATATATTAATAAAGGTGAGGAAAAAAGAAACTTTGATAGTATGCAGTACAAGAGAAAATAAATAGTTAACATGTAAAACTACAAGAAAGAAATAATTAGTCTGGATATATTAGTAATTGCAAATCGCAAGGGATTTAACACACTGATAAAAGGCAAAGGGGTTCAAATGAATTATAAAGCTCCTTTATTCATTTAACAAAGAGGTAAGAATTGAGAAATGTTTGAAATAAAAGATGTACCAGGAAAACAAAGCTGTATTACATTATTAATATTGGACAAGCTTAGATTTTAAGACACGACCATTAACAGGAGAAAGGGGTTATTTATTAATGATTGAAAGACTGATTCATCAGGAAAATATAGTTACATATTACATATTACATAATCATTACATATTATCAAGAGAAATGGACAAATATAAAGATCAAGCAAATAACAATTGGTGAAAATAAAAATATTTTAATATTAGTATTAATAGGCTTGGCTTAATAACATATATAGAACACTTGAACCATCAAATGGAGAATTTGACACATACTCTTCATCTAATACTTTTCCAGAAAAAGGAAAGTAAGGGAAAACTTTCCAAGTCAATTCATGAAACTATTCTCACTTTGATAGCAAAACAAGACAAGGACAGTTTCAGAAAGAATGCTTGAGGGCAACCTCACATTTATAAACATAAATACAAATTTCATAAAATATAAGGAATCTGAACCTAGCCATTGTTATTTTTTTTAAGTCCATCATGATCAAGGAGGTATGTCTATAATGCAACTTGCTGTATTAACAGATTCGAGGGGAAAAATCAGACAAGCAACTCAATAGACATAAAGGAGACATTTGATAAAAATTCAACCACTCTGTGGTTAAATACAACAACACTTAGAAAACTATAAAAGAAATAGAACTTCCTTCTCTTAATTAAGGGAATCTAACAAATGCATACAGTGGATATCACACTTACAACCTTAAAATCTTTTCCTTTAAGGTTGAAGAGATAGCAAAGATGCCAGCTCATGTGGTTTCTATCTGTCATTATTCTGGAGGTCTGAGGTGATACAAAGAGGCAAGAAAGTGAAACGGGAAGAATCAGGATCAATTTGGGAGAAACAAAATTTCCTATATGTGCACAAGCTGTTAGAATAAATATCTGAAACACTTTGTAAGTGATGAGAGTAACATTAGGAAATCTGCTTGAAGGTGGAGAGAACAGAGAAGTTTTCAGGATGTGGGTGTCATTGTGCAGGCATGTAGTGGTCTGAACACACCCCAGTTCCCACCATTCCTGCTCCAGACCTATGTTTAGTTTGATTACTCTGTGAACTCTGTCATTTTCTGTGATAGATTCTCTCCCTGGTGCTATTCCCTACATTGACCACTGAATTGCATGTTTCCCTGACATTTCTTTTTGTTCTTTTACTTACGAATGTATAGTATAATTGTGGCATGGACCATTAGAGAATTTGGGGGCATCACCAAACAGAGAGCAGAATTTCATGGTCCAGCTAATCCCTACTTCTAGTCAACACACAGAAGGATTTTAGATCCTTGCATTTTTTAGTGAAAAAAATATTATTGTACTTAATAGGAGGCTCAATATTCTTATGATTCCCTTTCAGCATCTAACAACAGAGGCACTGACAATACATTTTATCCTACTGTGAAACTGCTGGTGGAGGACCCAGAGAGTGAAATTTATTTGCTCTGAGAGCTGCACTGATTGAATGGCTGTCACAGCTGGAATGATAGGCAGGGAGAGAAGACATCACTGTCCCAGGAGGGAAAAATAAATAGACATTAAATAACATTGGATCCAACCACCACAGACTGAGGTAGCGCGTAGAGGGGGAATATTTTTTTTTCCTCCTCTTGAGAGTTATTTTATCTTTTTTCTCCTAGATTTTCTTATCTTCTTGGTGGCCTTGGGAATACGTGCTTCTACAAAGTCACTTCAGATGCTTGTAAACAAATATACACCAGACATTTACAAAATGTCTTACAGTTTATAAAGCAATTTTGCACACGTTGTCTCATTAGATGCTCACTAGATCCCTGAGTGGGAGGTGTGGTGTCATTCCCATGGTGAGGATACGGACGTTCAGAAAGGTTAAGTGACTTTCCTCAAAGTCATACAGCTCTTTCAAGCCAGTAGGCTATCTGATTCCAAATTTAGTGTTCTTCAGCTGTGCATTGGAACTCAGTGAATGATACAATGAGCAGCAGTAAACAAGACATCAGAAGACATATGTTTGAGATAATAGCTTTCCTGGGAGCCCAGACATCTGCAAGGACAAAGGACAGAATACTATCTCTGCAGACATTTCCATGGATTTCACCCACTGCAAAGGGCTCTAGTCAGATCCCTTGAATTTTAGTCTTGACTTGTCCACTGTGTTTGAAATCTTGGGCAATTTATTAAATTTTTCTGGTCTTAGTTTCTCTATTTTATTAAATACAGTTAGTAACAATTACTCTGATGACATCACGATTGTTGTGATAATAAAGTGAATAATAAGAAACACCTTAGATACCTGAAAGTGCAATGTACAAATGAGAAAAGTATTATCCTTGTCAAATAATGTAATAAACAGCACTGCAAGCTTTGGTCTCATGGATTCCCAGGTAAATACTGAAGCAGCCGAGAGGTATTACATGCACTTATTTTACTAATTTGGAAAAAAAAAAAAACACTGACATATCAATATAAAAATCATCCATAATGCTAATATTGAAAATTGATCTAAGTAGAAGACTTTAAAGTCTCCTGCACTCCCTTGCACTCCACCTTCCTGTTTGCCTGTTAGTCTGGCTCTCAGAGTTCATCACTGTTGACTGCTTCTTGTTCTTTTTCCTTTGTTCCTTGATTTTCATGAATAGCGCTACTCTGAAAAAGAGTATCACTGTGCAAATGATGACTCCCACCTTAGCATCACACAGGGATTTATGGTTTCTGCAACACTTGCTTGAATATTATGTCCTTTGAGCCTCCTAAAAGCCCTTGAGAAGTGCTTGTTATGGCTTTTGTGTTGTAGTTCAGACAGGCAAGCATGGTCATTTATTGAGTGTGCACTATATGCCAGATGCTGGGCAGGCCATGCAAAATCAAAGCCACAGCCCTGAAGGAATAATAGCTTATTAAGGGAGATAAAAATGATATATATTGACATCTCTATGTTAAAAATCCATACAAAACACGGGAAGACCGCAGAAGAAAGAGTGAACTGATTCTGCGTGAGCCTGATAAGGAATAAAACTTTGGAATATTTTATGTAGAAGATTCTAATAAAGCACAGTTTTGAATGATATTAAAATCCAGAAAAGAAGTGCTTACTGAAGGTCAGACCACAAGACAAGACTCAAATTCAGATATTGTGGTTGCAAGTCCAAGGTCCCTTTTCCCATACTCTGCTGTGCAGTTTATGTATTTGCCCATTCAAAGCAGGCATACGTAATGTTTAACCAGAGTTAAAGGAATTTTCTAGCTTCAAAGACATTCAGCACAACCAATGGAGAAATGTGATTGCCTGAATGGATTCTAAAGTGCATAGGGTTACCAGTTACTGTAAGAATAACCTTGGTTAAAAAAAAAAAAAAGAATAACCTTGGTTTATTAGGGTGTGTTATGGTGCAAGACAGAGAAGTCAGCAAAGTTTGCTTTTGTAATATTTTCCCTCAAACCATTCAGAATTCCTGCATCCTCTTGCTGTCTGTGGCTTCTCAGAGGCCACACTCTGGTAACATACCCAGGACTCCCAGGCCATACCAAATTATCCACTAGCAGTGATGAGCTAGTTTCTCATAGTGATACCTACTTACCAGGCTGCTAAGGAATCTAGTGCATGCTAGCATGATGCGATCAGTAGCTAATAATTGAGGCAATTTAATGTAGCTAATGTTTAGTCCAATTAAGTATGGGATTTATAGAAACTACAATTCCTTAACACAAAAAACCTTAACTTTCTAAAGGTACAATGTGAGGTATCATGCTGCCTGAGGGAGGAAATATTTGTAGTTGGCAGGGGTTGAAACCACCAACTCCGTGTGGATGTAATGCTCCATCTCCCGATAGGAGAAGGAAGTCTGTGTTTAGCTTACTTGTTTATTTTCTATGCTGGAGTGACCGGCTATTGTGGTGGAGAAGAAGGAGAGAGGCTTTGTTTTTCTAAGACAAGGACAAGACATGGTGTGCTCAGCCCATAGGGGCTTGTACCCTTGGCCTTGTGTCTTATCACCCCTCTGGCAGGAAGGAAGAAGCCTGCTGGGGTTGAGGGCTTTGGCAGAACCACCTCCGGTTTCCTGTTCTTTGGGCTGCCACCGTGGCAAGGGACAGGTAGCAGCGGGGAGCACTGGCTGCCAGAGCAAGGGTAGCTTAAAGAAGTCAGAAATTAGGAGAAAAGAAGCCAGCCCTAAACACATCCCGTATGTCTCAACCAGCAAGCATGATTATTTGGACTAAAAGAGCTCAAAGGTCCTTCTGAGGGGAGCCTTCAGTGACTATGACTCATATGAAGAGAAGGGGCAGAGTGGCAGTGGGGAGTTTTTGCTAAGCGAGCCAAAAGTTTGGTGAGTCTTTGCCTGTCCCCATGACACCCTTTTATTTCCAGGCCTTCGCATCTCCACGGTAACCTGCATGGGCAGGCACTATGCCTGCTGTGTTTATTGCTCTAGTACAGCATTTAGCACAGTGCCTGACACAAAATAGAAAATCCATAAATATTGTTCAGTGACGATCTACTTGAGGTGAAATCCCGTTAAACCACTTTCTTCTTTACATTCTAAAAATCATTCAGGCTTACACTTAGGTTAACAAATAAAACTTGTGCATAGGAAAAAAGGCTGGAAGGAAATAATCAAAATATTGATAATAACTATCTGGGAGATGTAAACATATTTATTTCTCTCTGTTCTGCTTTTTCCAATTTTACATAATAAAAATGCTAATTTCAATTATGAAAAAAAAACCTAGAAAACCTTAAAAATGTAAATAAGTGTAAATAAAATTCATTTTTTTTACTGGGTGGCTTCTGGGTGGCTTAGCCCTTTAGGCATCTGCCTTCAGCTCAGATCATGATTCCAGGGTCCAGGGATTGAGCCCCACATCAGGCTCCCTGCTCAGAGGAGAGTCTGCTTCTTCCTCTCACTCTGTGCGTACATTCACTCTCTCTTTCTCAAATAAATAAATTTTTTAAAAAAAAAATCCTTTTGTTGGAATCTATTTACTCTTCTGAAGCAATAACATCAATCTACTGACTTCTTCTGGTGTTTGGGTAAGGTGAAGCTGTGGGTGGTTTATGTGTACACATGTGCATGTGTATTTATGAACATGTATGCAGTTATATATGTACGTGTGTGTGTGTGTGTTCCAACAGAGATGATAACTCATTTTTCCAAAGTAACCAAATAAGAAAGACAGAGGATGTACTTGGTAAGTTTTTCCAGAACAACAGCACCACATAATTCCTCTAGGAACATTGGCAGAAGTGACCTCCAGCTGATTAATTCTAAGCCTCATCTTTTGCTGGGCCCATTTCCCTATCACCTTCTTCCTCATCCCCTACTCCTGCCGTATTGGATTGATTGGCACTTCCTGATGAGGGTAAGTCTTCCCTGTCTCTGCAGCTTTGTACCTGTCCACCTGGAAAATAGTGCTCATTCAAGATGCAGCTCACATGATTATCATATACTGCCCAAAACCCTTTCTGACTTCCTTTCTAACCCCTACCCCCACCTGTAAGGACAACCAATGCCCCCTCCTCTGGGCTATGTTTATGCCCCATGGGAGTCCCCATCTGAGGCCTACAGCCCTGAACTGTGCTGACCTATACACAATTGTGTCTCCACTAGACTATGGCTCTCCAAGGATGTGCAGCAGGCTTGGATGTGTGACGGCCAGCACTCAGCCCAGTCCTTGGCACATGGAAGGTTCTCAAGAGGTGTTTGGTAAGTGAAGGAACAAATCTAACTACAACTTCTCAGTCTTAGTGACAAGGAATAGCACCAGTGAGAGGATACAGCCTTGTGGGAATGTGGGTTTAAAATTATAACAGAAGGCAGAGGAAAATGAGGATTCATTGTGGCCAAATTTTGGAGATACAAGAAGACTTGCCACTTGTTTTGGATCTATCAATGCTTTAGTTTGTTGTTTTTGTCTAGGAATGTCATCTAAGATTATGCTGCTTGTATCTGGTGTATCCCAAGTTCTATGATTTGGTGGTAAGAATGCAGAAACTAGTTTTTACACCTCCATGGCAATCACTGTCTATTAAGAAACAAAACAAAACAACTTTTCTCCTTGAGTCCACCAAAAAAAACAAAACCTTGAGTTGCTGCCTAATTTAGATGTAAAAGTTCATGCCAAATACTTCAAAATAATCATGATAGTGATAAGAGTATATTCATAAATTTAACAAAAATTTTCAAAGCACCTACCATTGTGTGCCAGACATTGTGTGTGAATCTAGGCATGGCTTTTATGGGGACTAGGGGCAATGGGTCTTTCCCACTATGGTATTGCTGTAGTGAAACTGATCCTTCCTTTCCACCATTCTTCCATGGGACACCATACTTTTTGATCCCAGCTGGAGAAGGGAAGGACATTTTACCATTATCCAAACAGGTGAAGGAGGGAAGGCTCTTCCCCTTTCCTAAGATCTCTCTAACTGGTGAGGATACACTAACCATGGTGCTTCAGAGGACAATGTAAGCCCCAAAAGGGGAGCCCCAAAGTTCAGGAGAGAGAAAAGAGGCTTTCATGAGCTGAAGAGTGGGGAGGGACTGTGAGACAAGAGATTTGAGAAATGGGAATTGCAAGGAGAGATCAAGATGAGAAATGTGTAAGGAAATGAAATAGAAGAAGAGAGGAAGAGACAAATGCACAAATGGATACTGAGGAAGAAATGGAGGAAAGAGAGCTGGAACCAGAGAAAGAATGGCAAATGGAGAAAAAAGAAGGGGGCAGTTACTCTGCTGTGTCTAGACCATGTGCTCTTCTTGGGGAATGTAGGACCTCTCACTGTTCAGACACTTAAACCCAGTTCAAGGTCCTTAGACCCTTAAACTCAGTTCAAGGTCCATGCCTGCCTTTCCTCTTCAGATCCAGGTGTTTGGTCTATTGTCTCTCTCTCTCTCTCTCTCTCTCTTTTTTGTTCTATTGTCTCTTATCTTTGTTGCCACCACTCATTGTCTTTCTTCTTGAGGCTCTGATGCCTCCAGGAGTTGCTGTGATTTAGCATGAAGATTTCTCAATCACTTCCCATTCCATAGCCTTTTTAGTGCCATTCAATTAGAAGAAATGAAGGATAATCATTCATTCATTTATTTATTCATTTACCAAATGACAGGTTATCAAAATCTAAAAAAAAATTATTCTGTGGGCATACTAGAGCATAATATGGCTCCTGCCTCGTTCAAACCCCACTTCCTACCCTCCTCCCTCTGCTCAGACCGCACTGTCTGGCTGTTTGTCAAATACATCAGGCAAGCTCCTCCTGCATGTGTTGTTCTCCCAACACTAACACTAGGCATTCTTCCAACTGAGAATGCTCTCGGGGCAGTAGTTCTATGACTGGCATTCAATTTATGTAGGTATCTGCTCAAATATTACTTTCTCCTAAAACCTTTCCCTAACAAAGCTGCTGAGAATAGCCTTCCTTATCAATCTTCATGGCCATACTCTGAGTTTGCCTTTCATATCACCTATTACTATCTAGTTCCATTCATTCATTCATACATTCATTCATTCATATTTTTGTCTTTGTCACTAGAATACAATGTGTTGAGAGACATTTAAACATGAGTCTCTCATGTTTCTGCATGTCCAGATTCTTTCCAAGTACATTTGGAAGAGAGAGTGTCTTCCTCTAAAGCAAAAATCAGGAAAGTTTGCTGCGCATTAGAAAACCTACAGGTCCCCTAAGCCCAGGGGCCCTCTTCTGCACTGCAGTCCATTGCATGTGTAACTGTCACTGGGTACTCTAAATCTCATTCAAATAGGGCAATAGCAGTACAGGAAAATGCCTATTCTCTTGTATCCATGAAAATGTGGCAGGCTTATCTTTGGTTTGCAAGAAGGGTTAAATGCTTTCCTTAACTAAACCCTTGACAAGAGTTAACATTCAGCTATTGATTTGTATCTTGGTATAGCCCTCCTTGCTTGCTTACCCTCTGTCTCTATTTCTCTCTCTCTCTTTCACACACACACACACACACACACACACACACACACACACACACACCGCTACCTGTACTGGATCTCCAGTTCTCTGTTAGGCACATTAGTGTCTAACAATGGATAGACATCTGCCCTCATGGAAGCATCCCAAGACCTAACCAGGACCCCTTCTGTGTACTAGCTTAGGGAACTTCCCAATCTGTGAGCCCAATCTCAAATCTCCCACTTCCCCATTCTGTTTTGCACATAGAATGTCAGTTTAAGTAACCACCCAACTTTTGCCCAAGGCTTGCAGAGATTTGTTTGATTTATAAGGGTTATTTATAATTTTCATTGTTCATAGGCAAGGCTGAGGATTTACAAGGTTGTTTTTGATGTCTCTCTGATCCTCAGCTGTCTTGAGAACATTTGATTCACAGGAGAGTGTCATAGCTAATGATTGAGGATCAGTCTGTGAGTCTGGTTTGCTATTTTGCCTAAAGTAACTGAAGTGTATTTTTAAAGAGATATAAGTATTCACATTAGTAATAGAGGTACATGCAACAAACAGTATCCCCAAAGGTCTTATTAACTAAATTTTGATAGATGAAATTATATTTTCTCATTCAATTATATTATAATTTTAGTGATAATAGTATTTATTTATGAGTATTGCTAAATGGTCTACAGTAGGGAGTGATTATTGCCTCATTTTCATTCTCCAAATGTTTATTTGAGCATCTACTATATGTCCAAAGGATTGTGTCAGGTAAATAAGCATATACTAAACAAGTTAGAACAAACTGTTAAGTACTGGTATAGACAAAATGCTGTGAAGGTTTCAGAAAATGGAGTGATAAGGAGTCTGTCCAGTTCTTACAGTATTGAGCACAGGGCCTGATTTATTTAATCTTTAAAAAGATTTTATTTATTTATTTATTTATTTATTTATTTATTTATTTATTTATTTTGAGAGATAGAGACAGAGACAGAGATAGTGAGAGAGAGCACAAGCGGAGGAGAGGGAGAAGCAGGCTCACCACTGATCAAGCTCAACACAGGTTTGATCCCAGGACCTTGGGATCATGATCTGAGCTGAAGGCAGATGCTTGACCAATGAGCCCAGGTGCCCACAGTGCCTGATTTAGAGTAGCCCTCCACAAATGCTCATTTAACTGAATATAGGAAAGAGCATATCTCATTGGGAAGATCAATAGTTTTATGGAAGAAATGTTATTTCACATAGATCTTGAGAAACAGGTAGGCTAAAGCAAAATTTCTGGGGAAGAGACCAACAGTTTAGCAAGTGCATATGCAAGTGAAAAGATGAAGTTCTCTGCCTTTGGTCTGTTTATAGTAACTTTTCATGACTTTGTTCTCTCCTTCTCTACTTTATTACTAAATAGTATGAGTAATTATATTAATGATTTTAGCTGGCAGTAATTATTACTAATTAGTGACATTTCTTATCATAACATGTTACTCATTATCTTCTCTTTTCCAAAGAAATAATTTTCATGATATCTAATATCTTTTTTGCACGTTCAAAGTAAGTTGCGAACCATGTCCACTCTAGGCAAAACTGTGAAGCAAGCTTCACAAACTGTCATTAGCTTTTCTTGCCCAGGCAAGAACACAGTACTCATATTCTGGAATACAATATTTACATTAGTATAGACCATTCTTGAGTCTCAATTTAAAGAACCCACTGTCTGCTGATCCATAGCTAATTTGCTTGATAAACAAATGGCTAAAAAATTATATCATAATGAGTTGTTTTCTCTGTGTTACATATTTAAAGGAGGCAGCACCTGGCCAATTCGAAACTCATGGTCAGTTCAAATAGTGGGAATTCTGTTCACTGTGAAAAGCTGGTAATCAAAATATGTTAAACGGCACGCAGCTACATTTACATTAGCTCCTTTGGAATGGTAGAATTTTAAAACTGAAAAGGACCTTGGAAATCATCTAATCTGATACTGTCATTTAAAATCAACGAATGGAGGCCCTCTTACCTCTCTAAGGTAAAAACAAACAAGTAGGGAAGCAACTAACCAAGCAAATAAAACGTATCCAAAGTCATGTATCAAACTAGCAGCTAAGCAGCACCAAGTTACATGAGACTAAAATTTAAGTGTTCTGTTGCTTAGGCCATAGTTCTTAGCAATCTTAAGAATTATCACTTATCTACTGTTCTGAACTAATTTAATCTCTAATTAAGAAATAATGTGGGCAGCCCTGGTGGCTCAGCGGTTTAGCGCCACCTTCAGAGCATGATCCCAGAGACCTGGGATCGAGTCCCATGTCAGGTTCCCTGCATGGAGCCTGCTTCTCACTCTGCCTGTGTCTCTGTCTCTCTCTCTCTCTCCCTCTCTCTCTCTCTCTCTCCCTGTCTCTATGAATAAATAAATAAAATTAAAAAAAAAGAAATGATGTTAAACTAATGGTTAATGGATCTCACTATATGAAAGAAAAAATCCTCATTATTAATTATGAACCAATTATATATGACAATTTTTTTCTCAAGTCACATCAGAAAGGAAGCAAATTCCATTCAACAAAATAGAAAAACTAGTAGTTTCTAGGTGAAGTCACAGACTTAGTCACAGTCATCTAAGGTCACAGAAAATATTCATGGTCAGCTGAGATGAGGACTCGGATTATTGGCCTTCTTGAAATTTTCATCTTGAGTCCCAGAACTTCTTCAGTGGATGCTTATTTCATACAATATTCCCACCTGTGTGTAAATTTTAAACTAATAAATTAACCCATGGTCAAGTATTTATGAATGTCTCAAGATAATTGCTGTCTGAGATACAAAGAGGGGCAGAGTCTCTATTACCAGAGTTTCCATCTGTCTGGGAAGAGTCTCAGCATATGTTCCACTTGGATCAAGAGGGTTAGACAAAAATGATTTGTAAGTTTTCATAGCTGATCTTGGGCTTACGATCTTGATATGTACAGCTTAGAACAAATAATAATATGTAGCAGTAAAATAAACCAGAGCAAAGCTGTTGACTCAAGGCTCTAAATGCTCACAGATTTTCTGTCTGGCATTTTCACTCCTTTCAAAACATATATTAATGAGGCTGACCTTTTTAGTAATTTGATTTTGACAATGGCACAGCAGCAACAGAGCTCAAAGTCTGACAGCCTGATGTCAGCAAGCCAAGGAAGTAATTACTGCTTTAAATAATAGAAGAACTGCATGAGTCCCCAAAGCAGGCAAATTTTATCCTCCATCCTCCACACCATATCACACCCACTATCTATCTGTGGGTTGACTTCCTAGAGTTCAGAAAAATGGGCTGCCTTCTGGGGCCTCCAGACATAACAAGCAGATTGGTAGCCATTTTGTTTTGTCATCAAGTCTTAGGTTTGAAAGAGTCCATACCAATCATTTCCTCTAACTTTCAACTCTAAGTAGTATTAACTCTGAAAAAAAGGGCCCACAGACTGGTTGGATGTTTCCAGTGAGGGAAAACTCAGCCCCTGGTTCAGTCAACCAAGGATCTCAAGAATATGCACTCTCAGGCAGGGCATTCAGGATTACGTTGTGTGAGTAGAGCTCAGAATCATAGCTTCAGTCTCCTTTTCTTCAGTTCTTTCTTTCCTCCTCATTCTGTTCATATTATTTCTCTAAGTTTACAGAGTTCTCTAAGTACACACTGAGCATGCAAGATTTTGATTCACAATTAAATGAAGGACCATATGAAAATGTGTTTTGCCCACCTAACCAGCAGGCCATAACTTTGGATAGGAGGGGAAAAAACACATCAAAGATTATTTTTAGCTTAAAATGTGTAAGCAAACTCAGTTTACAAAGGGCTCATTGAATTCTCTGTCTAGCCATTCCTTATTTCCCCATGGCATTATACTTTTCCTGGAACAATTACATCAGGCTGGAAAATTTAGCTTTTGGTTTGTGACCAGATTCATCTCCTGTCCCTCATGTGTTTTATCAGAGTTAACTTTCAAACAAGGAAAGGAAACTTCGTTTTCTCACACTGAAAGCCAAGATGTTAAACCATTTTCCAAACATCACTGACTTGTCCAGTGATCACATTCACTTCTTGAGCATTGTACTGGACTATTCTAAATTATCCGGTTTCTTGTATCTATGAATGATACATCCAAAGGGCAGAGACTTGCTGGACTTCCTCATTCATGGAGAATAATTGATAGTTAATTCCTGAAGGGCCATAATTAACCTATATATCACCTTTGTGCAACTTGACAAAATATTCCATCTGTAGGAGAGGCAATCCAAAGCTGTATAACTTGGCTGGCAGAAAGAGACTTTGTGAGAAGCAATAAAGCATTCCTTCCTCTGAATAGATTTTGCCCTGTGCCATACCCTGAAGTGGTAGTTAAGTTAATACTAGCTTCTACAACAAAGAAGCTAAAAATTACCAGTGGCTTATTACAATAAAGTTTTGTCTTGAGTTCACATTGAAATTGCTCATCAACCTCCAACAGGCAGGTGGGAGAAGACAGAGAATGGGGAAAGTCAAGCAGCTTCCTAACCTTTCAGCCTCACTTCTACTTATATTTTGTTGATATGAACCAGTCACTTGGAGGGACGTAGGTAAAAGGGAAAAGAAAATCTGGGAAGTGTGGTTGATATGTGGGGAGCCACTTTTCAGATACAAAGAGATTTCTGTGCCTGAAGATTTAATAAAATGCGTTTTGAGCAAATCAAGGTATCACTGTGCAGCATCCTCACATTTAAGGAATCCAAGGAGCTGCTTTTGGCCAATATGGGAAGCTTTTCAGATCCCAATTGTTTTGGGTCATAAGTTCACATGAACATCGACTTGGAAGTCAGTCAGGACTGGATTTAAAAATCTCACAAATTGCTTAGCCACTCACTTTCTGTTTCTAACCTACAAAATACAAAAGGGAAGTAAAAAGAATTCCAATTAAGCATATGAATGAATCACTTGTTTGCCTCTGTTCCTTTCTGAAATCTTAGTAAAATGGGTAAGAAATGTAAAAACATTATAATTTATGGATCTAGGAGGACAGTGACAGCATGTTAGAAATGTCAATACAATTTTAGATGATGGATAGTGAATTAATGAATAATAAGTGATTTGATATAACAAAAGCAAATAAAGCTTCCCAAAGTAAGGTGAGAGTGAAGAAAGCCCACAACAAGCAAATTGATTTATACCATAGAACCCTATAAGGGCTCAGAATTGGAAGTACCAATTACTTCTATAGGGTAATACTGAAAAGAGTGTTGCCTATAAATACCCTGGGAACCAAGGAGAGATGCAGTGCCATAAAGAACAGGTTTTTAAAAAAGTCTGAATGGTAAGACCCCTTGCTTGGTTCATGAACTTCAAGAAGTCAGGATTATTTTCTCTCCTTTCTGGAGAAGCTTCTGGACAAAAGAAAAGGTCTACACATACTGCTGTTGGGAGTGTATTAGTTCCAACTGCTACTGTAACAAATGACCACAACTCTTCAGTTTAAAATAATAAAAATTATTATCTTTCAATTCTGGAGCTTAGAAATCCAAAATGGGTCTCATTGGGCTAAACTAAAGGTGTTGGCATTCTGGACACTCGGGGCAAACTGTTTTCCTTGTTTTTCCTGCTTCTAGATGTTTTCCACATTCTTTAGCTTATGGCCATTTTCTTTCAGTTTCAAAAACAGTAACATCAGACCAAGTCCTCTTCTTTTTTTTTTTTCTTTAATTTAAATTCAATATAATTAATATATACTGTATTACTAGTTTCAGAGGTAGAATTTAATAATTCATCAGTGACATACAACAGCCATTGCTCATTACTGCAAGTGCCCTCCTTAATGCCCATCACCCAGTTACCCCATCTCCCCACCAATCTCCCCTCCAGCGACCCTCAGTATGTTTCTGATGATTAAGAATCCCTTATGGTTTGTCTCCCTCTCTGATTTTGTGATGTTTCTTTTTCCCTCCCTTCCCTTATGATCCTCTGTTTTGTTTCTTCAATTCCACATTGGAGTGAGATCATATGATAATTGTCTTTCTCTGAATGACCTATTTCTCTTAGCAAAATACCCTCTAGTTCCATCCACATCATTGCAAATGGCAAGATTTAATTTTCTTGTGATGGCTCAGTAATATTATATATATATATATATATATATATATATATATATATATATGCCACATCTTCTTTATCCATTCATCTGCCAATGAGCTTCTGGGCTCTTTCCATTATTTGGCTATTTTGGATGTTGCTGCTATAAATATTGGGGTGCATTATCCCCTTGAATCACTACGTTTGTATCCTTTGGACAAATACCAGTAGTGCAATTGATGGGTTGTAGGGTAGTTCTATTTTTAATTTTTTGAGGAATCTCTTATACTGTTTTACAGATTGGCTGCACCAGTTGCATTCCCATCAACAGTGAAAGAGAGTTTGCCGTTCTCTGCATCCTTGCCAACATCTATTGTTTCCTGAGTTGTTAGTTTTAGCCATTCTGACGAAATCATTGTGGTTTTGATTTGTATTTCTGTGATGACGAGTGATGTTGAGCATTTTTTCATGTTTCTGTGGACATTTGTATGTCTTCTTTGGGGAAATGTCTGTTCATGTCTTTTGCCCATTTCTTAACTGAATTTTTTGGTTTTATGGGTTTTGAGTTAGATAAGTTCTTTACAGATTTTGGATACTAGCCCTTTATCTTATAAAATATTTCAAATATCTTCTCCTATTCTGTAGGTTGCCTTTTAGTTTTGTCAACTGTTTTCTTTGCTATGCAAAAGCTTTTTATTCTGATGAAGTGCCAATAGTTCATTTTTTCTCATTTCCTTTGCCTTTGGAGATGTGTCTAGCAAGCAGTTGCTGTGGCTGAGGTCAAAGAGGTTGATGCCTGTGTTCTCTTTAGGATTTTGATGGATTCCTGTCTTACATGTAGGCCTTTCATCCATTTTGTCTATTTTTGTGTGTGATGTAAGAAAGTGATCCAATATCGTTGTTTTGTATGTGGTTGTCCAATTTTTCCCAACACCATTTGTTGAAAAGACTGTCTCTTTTCTATTCTTTCCTGCTTTGTTGAATATACTTGACCATAGAGTTGAGGGTTCTTTTCTGGGTTCTCTAGTCTTTTTCATTGATCTATATTGATCTGTGTGTGCTTTTGGTGCCACTAGCATACTGTCTTGATGATTACAGCTTTGTAATACACCTTGAAGTCCAGAATTGTGAGACCTCTAGCTTTTTTTTTTTCAACATTACTTTGGCTAATCAAGATCTTTTCTGGTTCCATTACAAATTTTAGGATTGTTTTTCCAGCTCAATAAAAACTGCTGATGGTATTTTGATAGGGATTGCATTGAATGTGTAGATTGCTTTGGATTGCATAGATATTTTAACAATATTGTTCTTCCAATACTTGCGCATGGAATGTTTTTCCATTTCTTTGTATCTTCCACAGTTTCTTTCATAAGTATTCTATGGTTTTCAGAGTACAGATCCTTTACCTCTTTGATTAGTTTTATTCCTAGGTATTGCATGATTTTTGGCACAATTGTACAAAAGGGATCAATTCCTTGATTTCTTTCTTCTACCTCATTGTTAGTGTATAGAAATGCACTGACTTCTGTGGATTGATTTTATATCCTGCAACTTTGCTGAATTCCTGTGTCAGTTCTAGCAATTTTGGGTGAAGTCTCTTGGGTTTTCTATATCATGTGTTATCTGTCAAGAGTAAAAGTTTAACTTCTTCTTTGCTTATTTGGATGCGTTTTATTTCTTTTTGTTTTCTGATTGCTGAGGCTAGGATTTCCAGTAGTATTGAACAACAGTGGTGAGAGTGGACATCCCTGTTGTGTTCCTGACCTTAGGGGAAAAGCTCTCGGTTTTTCCCCAAGACCAAGTCCTTTTCATGCTGCCATCCATCTGATTCTCTCTTCCAATTCCTTCTTCACTTTTAAGGATCCACTAGGTCCTTGTGATTTCACTGGGCCCACCCAGATAATCCAGGATAACTGCTTTATTTTATGGTCAACTGATTAGCAACCTTAATTTCACCTACAGCCTTAATACCTCTATGTGCATAACATAGTATAGTCACAGGTTTGGAATTAGTAGATAGATTATAGATACCTTTGGGAGCCATTGGATCGCCATTTGTGTCCCAATCTGATCACCCTGTGAGTGAGCCCTACCAACTCAGAAGCTCTGCTCTTGCAGAGAGAGTCCCTACTTGACTTTTTAAAACCACATCCTTCTGTGTAAACTCACAGTCAGGGACCACCAGATATTAGCAAAGTGTTCAGAAGTTAGAGACACATACATGGACACATACAGGCACATAGCAGTAGATCAACATACCACACCAACACACATCTACACTTATCCCTCTTCTCCCTCTACATGGCCCTACTGAACATAGAGTAGGGATGTCCATTAGGTAAACTGGGCCATTCTAGAAGGAGCAGAGCTTATATTATATTTTCCCTTATCCCTTAGAATGAAAATAGAAGAAAGGCCAGATCCACTTATTTATCAAAGAATAGGTGAAGCTGTACACCCACTGGTCTGGGTATCTGAGTCTTGCGGTCCAGGCCAAGTATAGAAAGGTCCTTGGAAGTCTATGAAAGGAATTTTCTGGCAATAAGTAAAGAGGTTGGGTCTGGGTTAGAGTTGGAGATCTAGGTCCAATTGGCTACAGACAAAAGGACAAGGTCAGAAAAATTGATGGGTTGTTAGGTAATACAAGAGAGGCTGGGAACATGGCCATGCACACAGTACAGGTTCTACCTGTATATCTGCTACTCTTTCCCTTCCTTGTCCTGTTATTTCTCTCTTCCCTCTATTTAACTTTTTTCTCAGCTTTTCTCCTTCTTTCTCTCCTCTAGGCTTTTCTATTTGTTAAAGTCTTTATACTATGACAATATCCACCCATTTTATACATAAATGTACACTAGAGTCAATTTACCTTTTTCCCAATTGTCCTAACAATTTTATAGAATTGTCATTGCTGACATATCATTTCTCCTGTCTCCCCAAAATTTCCAAGGAGCATGTGAAGCTTAGGAAAGACTTTTAACAAAAGTAAAAAAAAATTTTCTTTCCTTTCATTAGATATACTCTGAGAAAGTGTGCTAATGGAAGAGGTGGAGATTTTGTTGCCTTTAGTCAATAAACTTAATTAAAACATTTCAAATACTCCTCAATTTCACCGTGGGTTAATGCAATATCTTGGTTACAGTCATTTTGGTAGTGATGATGATATCAATGAATGTTAAATGCTAGGGGAGAGGTAGGGGTTAGCTCAGAACATTCTGCTCCTGTGTTGATGATTCATATCCCAATGCATGCCAAGAGGAGAGCTTTGATATTCTAGTTTCCCAAGCTAAGCATTTACTAGAATTATCAACAGCATCCCAATAGTCAAAAGAAGATCACAATTTATGATTTTTTCTTAAATATGAAAAGGAAGGAATTAGGTGTTTTTCAAATATATAATTAGATTTCAATTTCTACACAATCATGTCCAAATTGATATAAAAGAAAAAAACTTGCATCAAAACTTCCTAAAATCACCTACCATTAAATACCTGTGTATTTGATTTGCTTCACAGTTTTTAAGTTTTAACATGTGAAAAAATAATTTATGTATGTAGTCCAATATTTCAAGCAGTGCTATAATGGTTTATAATTTTAAAAAGTGGGCTCTCAGCTCTATCTTTTCCCATTCTTGATTTCTATTCCTAATATGTGGCCTTTCAATTCTTTAGATCTTTCTAGCTATTTACCTCCATCTTACTAGAAAAAATACTGTGTTGCTATTTCTTGATTTTTCAATTTTACTTAGTTGATTTCCTGCAATAGAAAATGAGGACTTAACTCTTTTACTCTCCATTGTCTCTGCACACTTACACTTCCCTCATCCCCTTATTCAGGATATATTATTGTCACAAATTTGGGTACATCAATATTCAGGTCTTACAAGGTTATGATGATATTAATAGCTGGGCTACATGGAGTATTACATTATGTTTCTCATTCCATTTTTTCTGTCAGTGGAATTCATCATCACTTTTGTGGTTATTTGCTTAGTTTTCAGTGTCCTACTACTAATTCACTTCCAAACCCCCTATAAGATCTGTAAGACTCCTCTCTTTATATTCAAGTATATCACAAAATGTGTAAATAATTTTTTCTGTTTGTTTTGTTTTTGTTTTTGTTTTGTGAACCATCACTTCTGGAAACTTTCTCTCTTTTGTTTCTATGTGTACTGGTTGTTCACTAGCCCAATAAATAGCCATTTTCTTGGGTCTTCTTTTCATTATTATTTTTAAAATGTCCTTTGTTTTTTTTCCTATGATGGATATTGCCTCATGGTTTTCTAAATTCCTTATGCTTCCTTATTTTTTGTCTATTCTCCTTTCTGATGAAAAACATTCTTTTAGCAAATTACTTTTTCAAAAATATTTATTTATTTATTTATTTATTTATTTATATTTATTTATTTATTTATTTGAGATAGAGAGCACAAGTAGGAGGGACAGAGATAGAGGGAGAGAGAATCTCAAGCAGACTCCACGCTGAGCACAAAGCCTGATGCAGGGCTCAATTCCTAGACCCTGAGATCATTACCTGAGCTGAAACCAAGAGTCAGATGCTTAACTGACTATGTCACCCAGGCTCCCCTCTTTAGTAACTTTCTAAGAAAGAATCTGCTATTGACTGAATGTTCATGTCTCTTTCAAATTCATATTATAAATGTATGCCCAATGTGATGGTATTTGGAAGTGAGGCCTTTGGGAGGTGATTAGGTGAGATCCCATTTGGGTGGAATTAGTGTCCTTATTAAGATGCATCAGAGTGCTCCCTTGCCCCTTCCACCATGTAAGAACATGGCAAGAAGGCAGTTCTCTACGAGCCAGGAAGTAGTTTCTCACCAGACATCAAGTCTGCCAGCACCTTCATTTTGGACTTCCCAGCCTCCAGAACAATGAGAAAGAAATTCTGTTGTTTAAGCTAACCCATGCCATAGACTTAAGATATTTTTATCATAGCAGCACAAATGAACTAAGACCAGGTTCAAGGGGGATAAGTGTTTTGAGACTTTGCGTATAAATGAAAATCTCTTTATTCCACTTTTTTTTTTGTGACAGTTTATCTGAGTATTCAACTGTAGATTGGAATTTAATTTTTCCTCAGTCTTTGAGATGCTTTTTTACATTACCTTATAAATGCTAGATTTGTTGTTAATAAATTTAATACCATTCTATTTTAAGTTGTTTATGTGTTACTTTTTTCTGTTTGTGTTTGTTTGCTTGTTTATTTCCTATCTCAAAAAGTACTGAGGATGTCTTTATAGTCAGTGTTCTGAATTTCCTAGTGATGTGCTTCAATGTGAATTCTTTTTCATTCACCATAAAGGGACCTATGTAAAGTACTGAACACACATCGAGCATTACCAATGATCATGTGAAGGCAATAACAAAAAGGCTTAACCTTCATTAGATTACATGAATGAAGAGATTAGATTAGAGATTACATGCTCTAAACATGTGGTAACTTAGATGCTCCCATTTGTTTCTTTTTTTCCCTTTTTTATTGAGATATAACTGACATAACACATGTTCTTAGTTTCAGGTGTACAACATAATAATATTTGCATATGTTGATATATACAAATATAATATTTGTGTGTATATAAGGTATATACATGATCACAATAAAAAGTTAATATCCATTGCCACACATAGCTCCATATTTTTTTCTTGTGATAAGAACTTTTAAGATCTATTCTCAGCAACTTACAAATACACAATACAGTATTATTAACTACAGTTACTATGCTACATACTATATCTCATGATGACTTATTTATTTTACAACCTAAAGTTTGTAGCTTTCACCCATTTTACTAACTTATAACCCCCTACTGGTAACCAGCAATCTTCTCTGTTTCAATGAGTTCTGAGTTGTTTTCACTTATAAGTGAGATCATATGGTATTTGTATTTTCCTGTCTGGTGTTCTCACTTATCATAATACCCTCAAGGTTCATCCATTTTGTTGCAAATGGCAGGATTTCATTCTTTTTATGGCTGAATGATATTCCATTGTGTGTGTGTATTTTCTATATCCATTTATTCTTTGATGAACACTTAATTAACTTATGACAAAAAAAAGCTAAGAATATACAATGAGGAAAAGACAGTCTGTTCAATAAATGATGTTGGAAAAACTGGACAGCCACATGTAAAAGAAAAAAATTAGTTGACTATCTTACACCATACACAAAAATTAACTCAAAATGGGTTAAAGACTTGAGCATGAGACCTGAAACCTTAGAACTTTTAGAAGAAAACATAGACAGTAAGCTCCTTGATATCATCATTGGCAATTATTTTTTGGATTTATACCAAAGCAAAGGCAACAAAAACAAAACCAAACAAGTAGAACTACAGCAAACTAAAAACTCCCGGACAGCAAAGGAAATCAATGACAAAATGAAAGGGCAATCTACCAAATAGGAAAAAATGTTTGCAAGTCATATATCTGATAAGAGGTTAATACCCAAAACATATAAAGAACTCATACAAATCAATAGCAAAAAAAAAAAAAACTATTTCAATTAAAAAAATGGGCAGAGGCATTGAATAGAAATTTTTCCAGAGAAAACATACAGATGGCCAAGAGATACATGAAAAGATGCTCAACATCACAGATCACCAGGGAAAGGCAAATCAAAACCACAATGAGACATGACCTCACACCCATTAGATTGGCTATTATCCAAAAGACAAAAAATAACAAGTGTTGGTGAGGATGTGGAGAAGGGGAAACACTTGAGAACTGCTGGTGAAAATGCAAATTGGTATAGCTACTGTGGAAAACGATATGGAGATTCCTCAAAAATGTAAATACAGAACTGCCATATGATTCAGCAATTCTACTCTGGGTGCGTATCCATAGGAAAACAAAACACTTACTCAAAAAAGATATATGTACCCTTATATTCACTGAAGCATTATTTATAATATCCAAGATATGAAAGCAGCCTAAGGAACCATACATGGATGATAGATAAAGGAAATTTTGCATGTATACTATATACAATGGAATATTATTCATTTATTTCTTATAACAACAATCTGAGATAAGAACCAGTATTATTCCCATTTTATATATGGGGGAAAATGAGGTGCCAATGGTTAAGTAACTTGTCAAAGATCATACAGTGAGAAAATACAGCACTAAGCTATGAAACATGATAGGCTCATAATCACCATGCTGCAGTATTAAGAGACCAAAACATTAGAAAGGAAATTTTAGAGACTTACTTTATAATTAGGGAAAACCAAAAAATTTAACTAGAGGACAATCAATAAGTAGTGTATTAAAAGTGCAAAGGGCATCAATTATTTAAATGAAAAAGAAACTAGATGAAATAGAGACATGGTTAATCCAAAAAAACTTTCTAGAACTAACAAATTTTTAAGCCAAAAAAATATGGTTCCAGGAACTCCAACTAAGATTCAACTCTAGTAACTTAGGGAGAATAAAAATGTTGGTATAAATTCTTTTTATATTTTTATTTTTTTATTTTTTATTTCTACACACTTACTCTGCACCCATTTCTCATGTCTTATCCTAAGCAAATCATAGATAATGATGAAAGAGTCTCCAAACAGGTTTGGAATTCAACAAGACAAATTTTTCCAACCTTCCATCCAATTATTTGTTTATTATCTTAGTCTCTAGGACACAAAGATGAATAAAGTATAGTCCCTCTCCACAAAGACTTTGTAAAATAATGGGAGACACAGAAACTTAACCTATGCTGTAAGTGTAATAATAAAAGATAGACATCAGAATTTACAGGAAGAAGAAAAAGGGCCTCCTGGGACCTGGGAGAGTCAAATAATTCTCCATTGAGAAGTGATGTCCAAATTAGGTCTTAAAGGGAAAATTGAAGTGAGACAAGCAGAAGAGGGAAAAAGAGGGGAAAATGAGCACAATAAAGCACCGTTAGTGGTACTAAAGCAAAAAATTCCATCCTTTGAGGACTGAAGCTGCACCCATCATGGAAGGCCATTTATGTCAGGCTGGGTACTTACATGTTATCCAGGTGGTAAATAGAAGCCACTGAAGGCTTTTCATCAGTGAAGGTCATTCCAAAATCTTCTACTGTTAGCCCCGGTATGTGACCTCTCATCTTTGTGTGATAGTGGGAGCTAGCTACTCTTCCAGGAACAATGAGTTGGATTGCCCTTCTGTTAAGATATTTAAATTCAGGTAACTTATTCACCCACCTTCAACCTGCCTACAGTGACACAGGCAATTGATATCCTAAACTTTCTTCTGTTAATGCTGCTTTATGGAACTTCTGGCTTAAGCTCAATATATCAATGGACAATGAAGGATATCTCCCAAGCTCACTGCAATACATACATGAATGTCATTGTCCTTCTTTCTTACAAAAATAGAAGAGCAATCTATTATATCTTATATCCCTCATTGACCCTTATGTTTTCCCATTTATTATTTTGATCTTTAGAAATTGATAAACAAACATAATAAACTAATTTATTCTAAGAAATAGATCATTAATAATGGTCTATAATATTAACTCTTCCTAATAATATATTTGCATATTTGCCACATTCTTCGATTCTCAACTCAAAGCAATCCTTAAAGTGGGAATGTCAACCACTTGACAGGTCATTGGTCATTGGAATCTGTGGCTGGACTTTCCATCACATGTTCCTCCAATCTTACCATGTGGACAGTCTCATACACTGTATAGTCAGAGTCAGAGTGGCTGAGTTTTCTCTGTCGGGATGTCTATGAGAGCTCATGGTGGCAATCTGCCATGGGGAAGATACTGACCTTCTGAAGATGGCCAAATTCAACCCAGATCTTGGCTCTATTAAATTGACCATATCCACAAAAGAATTTCTACAACTATGCAATATAAGATTACATTCATTCCTAAATGTGTATTCTGCTCTCTTTATGTGACCCTTCATCATGCAAAGTGACCACAAAATGACTTCAGAGGAGATGTGCTCTTCCTTACTGGAAGTGCACAGAAGTTCAGATAGGAAAACAGTATATGCATTCTGACTGCTATAATAAAATACTACTGACTGGATAGCTTATAAACAACAGAAATTTATTTCTCACAGTTCTGGAGGCTGGAAGTACCGGCATTGTTGAGTGAGGACTCTCTTCTGTTGCAGAGATCTTCTATCCTCAAATGGTGGAAGGTAGCGAGGTATCTATCTAGAGCCTGTTTTATAAGGGCACTAATATTATTTATGA
The DNA here is from genome assembly GCF_905146905.1 of Nyctereutes procyonoides. NCBI lineage: Eukaryota > Metazoa > Chordata > Mammalia > Carnivora > Canidae > Nyctereutes > Nyctereutes procyonoides. The sequence continues at coordinate 2,533,627 of NW_026575044.1, forward strand.
AGACTCTGCCTCAAGACCTAATCATCTCCTAAAAGCCCATCTCCTAAGGTTTAGTATTTCACAGTATGAATTAGGTAGGGACCACAAACATTCAGATAATAGCAGTGTAGTAAGTAAACCTAAAGAGGTGAGAAATGAAAGGTTTTCAGCCCTCTTATCATTGGAGTTAGGGTTTGGAAAGTGCCAGAATTTCCTAGTTTACTGGTCTATATAGTGACACCAATTTATAGAATAGTTTTCATTGATCTGCTCAACATTTCTATCTGAAGCTTCTTAATTTTAGTCTAAAAATTGCTTAGTAAGCAAAGTGAATATAACCTAACTTAATTGATAAATGTGATTTTAATTTCACTTTAGTTGTAAATGATTTAAAATACATTTAAGTAGCTTAAATTTTTATGGAAGCATTCTCTCTCTATATATGATAGATCATATATTGTATATATAATATATACATATATTTTTATAGATTCTCTTTATATATTATATTACCTATTGAGGGCATATATGCATTCAAACAACTAAAAATTCAATAGGTATATTATGTATACATGTATGTTTTGTGTATATTTTACATATTGTATAACATATATACATTCATATAATAAATGTAATAATGTATAATTTATAAGAAATTTTTAATGGTTTGAGTAGATATTTTCTTAGCCCACAGTATAGTTAGTATAGTTAAATTCAGGTAAGCAATCTACAAGTGGTTCTCAACCTTGGCTTCAAGTTGGAATCTTCTTGATATTCTTACTTAATAGACTTGGGGTGCATCCCAGGCAACTGGGCTTTTAAAACTTCCCAATGATTCCTGTGCATAAAGTTGAAAATTACTAATTTAAATCATACTTCTGCCTCCATAATGATCAGTGACTATATATCCATAATCACCCCATTAGTGACTGTATATTACATATCTTCTTGTGATTTCATTATTATATTTTAAATTGTAATATAATACAATAACGAATTGTAATTCATCATCCTACTGTGAACACGACAGCCATGTATTTTCCTCCTCAGTAAACAGATAAAGGAAACAAGGCTCTGAGAAGTTAGATAACTTGCTCAAGGTCACATGACTAGTGAAGTGACAGAACTTGGAATTTAGGTGGGGTGGGTGCACTAACTGAAACTGGGACTGTCTGATTCCATGCCCAATGTTCTTGCCAGCTTGTCACACCATGATGTCTCTTCTCTTCTGCAAACCCATCAAGATGCAAGATTAAAACTGTAAAGGCTATGGGAAGAAATTGATTCCACAACACAAAAATAACATTTTCTTTTTTTATAATTCACATCTTTCCTGTAACTTGCTTTGTGACTATGCAAACCCATTGGTCTGGGTCTTACCACTTGTGGTACATGTTCAAAGCCATTTTGAATATTGGAGATTTTCCTAGGCAGATGTACTTAGTGGTATCCATCCACAAGATCAAAGGCCAAGACAAGTATTCATGTTCTTGGTCCTAGTCTTTCTTCATCATCTTCTACCCATCATCAACCCTTTAGATAAAAATGAAGCACCTGACTTTCCTCTGGTTTCTTGAAGTCCTGCATTCTTGTATTTTGGGTGACAATAGGAGTATAGAAGCATACTACCAAGTAAAAAAAGTGGGGGATTACAGTGTAAGGAAACATGAAAATATTGCTTAGCTGGTGTTATGGATTGAATTGTGTCCCTAAAAAAAAAAAAAAAAAAAAAAAAGATATGTTAGAGTACTAACTCCCAGGACCTCAGAATGTGACCTTATTTGGAATCAGGGTCTCTTTACAGAGATAATCAGGTTAAAATGAAGTTGTTAGGTTATGCCTTAATCTAATATTTCTGGTATCCTTATCAAAAGAAGGGATTTGGATAGAGAGAAACACATAGAGTTAGAAGACAAGGTGAAGAAACAAGGACACAGGGAGAAGATGGCCTGGAACAGAGCCTTCTCTCACAGCCATCAGAAGGAAACAACTACACCAACATCTTGATTTCAGACTTGTAGCCTCCAAAACCACAGGACATACATTTCTGTTGTTTAAACCACTCATTTTGTGGTACTTTGTTGAGGCAGATCTAGAACACTAATATAGCAGGTGAGTGCAAGGCAATCAGGTTCCAAGAGAGCAGCCAGATGGGGCTGATATGGTCTGCTTAGCAAACATTAAAATCAGGGAATGGAAGTCTCCAGAGAACCCCCCCCCCACACACACACACACAGCTCTGCATGTGTGCAACTCTCCTCCTCCATCACTGAGGAAAAAAGCTTCTTGTCTGAGCAGTCAGCATCTGGTTCTCCTTCCACCTGGGAGCAACTTAGTCTCCCTGTTGCCATGCCAACCATTGAGGTCAGAAAATTCAGGTTCTCTCTCTCTCTCTCCTGCCAAAAGGCCACCATTTAGGCTCTTAATCAGGTAGGCTTGAGGTCTTAAATTTTCATTCTAAAATGGATAAGCCATAACTTTATCTTTTCCCCTGATTTCAAGGATATAGTCTATTTCTATTAGCAGGAACACTTCTATGTATCTTGAAAAATTCACCACAGGTATTAGGGCAAGTTCACCAACTAAAGTGTTTTGGTTCTTTGTTGTACACAGAAAGGTGATACTCCCTCAGGCTTTGAGCCAATAAATGCTCTTCTTTCATTGCCTGACATCACACACATATCTCTCTTTGATTCTCTCCTGTCTGTTCCACCCTCCCTCATCACATACCACACCACCACAGGTATTCCTGTGGGAGCTCAGATGTCAGACTTCAGGCTGCTTATTTTATCACTATGATGATGACAGGGCCATAAGTTATTCATGACTAGCTCTCCTGAACAAAATGAATAGACAACACATACTCTGCCCTTGTGTCCATAAAGCACAGAGACTTACAAGCATATAGAGCATCATGAGAGGTCATGATTGAGGCTTTCTGGAGGGCCTTAGCATTAGAGTAGCCAGCTTTCAGGAGCTGGAATAATAGTTATGATCTGATGAGATTCATGTACACAGTGACTATGAACATAGGTCATATTTATAAAGTTCTCAAAGAAGGGTGCATTGTAAAATATTTATTGACTGGAATGAGAATAGTGGGAGGCATGCAAACAGGAGAAGTTCTGCAAGAGTCACCACAGCACACAGAGCAGCCAAGATGGTGGCAGTGACTTACTTTCTACCTCCTTCCTGTCTCCCATGAATGCCGACAGAACTTATGACCACTAGAGCCTAGAAGGAGTGTATAGCAGAACTAGTGAATATACATGTGCCAAAGTCATTTGACATTTATACTAAATAAAAGATTTTTCTTCCAACTCTTCTTTCTATTCAGTTAGTTTTCGATAAAGGTATAAAATTACAGGAACACTCTCAAGAAAACAGCATTACATAGACAAAGTTTAAAAAAATGGGGCACTATAGGGCTGGATTGTGAATCTTGGCTACACTGTTTTATTAGAGTCTGTGAAATTGGGAGATTTCTTTGATTAGTATTTTGGGGAAGGGATCTATAAGGGAATCTTTGCTGATAGATTGATAAGTTGTAAACAATGTATCCCCCGTTCTTCTCTTTTGGAGTCTTTCCTCTGCTCTCTGAGCACATGGACATGATGATAAATTTAAACATCCAAATGAAATGAACAATTATCTGTAAAAAAAAATTATCAAGTTTTTCTTCAGAAAACAATTTAGGAGTTTTCTAAATTTTTCACTGGCTGACTTAGATGCAGTGCCTTCCTGCTCTCCTTCCATATTTAGTTCTCCTCTATGCCTTTTTACCACCATTTTATTCTTACCTCCTTGTCTGTTCATTTTTTTATTACATGACTCTTCCCCAACTAGATTAAATTTCCATGAGAATAACTTTTAAAAATTTTGTTGTTGTTTTTTGGGGGGAGTGGTGTTTCTGAACTGTCCTCTGCAAGGTCTAAAACTCTCAGAATACTTCACCTGCTTCTAAATCCTCAAGTAGGCCCATATTTCTTTCTTTCTCTCATTCTTTTTCCCTAAAAAAACACAAAAACAAAAACAAATTAAAACAAAAACAAATGCATACAACACCCCAAATATCTCAAATGACATTATCTCTGAGCCTTGCTAGATAATTGGCTTATTAATTCAATTGAGACATTACCCATGTAATTTGTATAGTAATAATATAGTTAAATTATTAATTGTATAATTAATATATAAAAAGGATATAATTAAATGGACTTATTTAATTCACTTTTTGTATATGTTTGATGTACCATTGTTCTGTGCTCATTGGTATAATTAAACTTGTAAGATACATTTTCACTTTTAAGAACTATTGTCAGTGACCCTAAATTAACTTTTGGGAACTTCAAGCCCTAAGGCAGGCAGATATTTTCTGAGCCATAGAAGTAAATGATTGTTACACTTGTGAATGGCAGTGAGTTCCACACCCAGGGTGACACAAGAGCACTACGGAGGGACAAATGAAATTCAATTCTTATGACAAGAAGGTCCTCATCTGATGCAGGCAGCCCTGAGGCTGCTGACTGGTAAATTATCTCTGTTAACTTTGTCCTATCAACAGATTAGCAGGGAGCCCTTCCTGAGGGGCTTTGAAAAGCATCTTAAGCCCAGATGAGAGACACAGAGGGAGAGGCAGAGACACCGGCAGAGGAAGAAGCAAGCTCTCTGCGGGGAGCCCAGGGTGGGACTCAATTCCAGGACCTAGTATCAGGCCCTGAGCCAAAGGCAGACACAACCACTGAGCCACCCAGGCGTCCCTGGCGTATGGGTTTTTGATGATAGATATGAAAGGAGATTTCTAGGTAGATGGTAGACAAACCAGCAGAGTCAAAGGGGTAAAGCAGTGAGGGGAATCTGGATTCTTCTGTACATCTATTCAGTCACTAAGCTTCTGAAGAAATAGCATGTAAAATGAATAACATGAAGAAAGCACTCTGTTTAAAGGAAGACCTTTAGGGAAGTTACATATAAAGCAAATATTCTTCTTTCAGTTAGGTTGTTTGGCAAATATGAATTTTTGATATTAAATGTTTTTTATAGCATAGTACCCTGTGTATACATAGAGGAGAAGTAAGCATATGAAAATCAATAAATGTGATACATCATATTAACAGAATGAAGGACAAAAATCATATGATCTCAATAGACTCAAGAAAGCACTTGACAAAATTTAATATCTTAAAAAAATTCCCAACAAATTTAGGTATAGAAGGAATGTATCTCAACCTAATAAAAGCCATATATGGCAAGCCTGTAGCCAACATCATATTCAATGGTAAAAGCCAAAAGCTTTTCTTTTAAGATCAGGAACAAGACAAAGATATCCACTCTCACCACTTGTATTCAACACCATATCAGTCCTAGCCAGGAAAATTAGTTAAGGAAAAAAAAAAAAAAAAGAAAGGTATCAATATCAGAAAAAAAGAATTAAAATTGCCTTTCTATATAGAAAACCCCAAAGACTCTACAAAACTGTTAAAACTAATAAATTCAGTAAAGTTGCAGGATACAAAATCAACATACAAAAATTAACTATGCTTTTTATACACTAGTAATGAATTATCTGAAGAGAAATTAAGAAAGCAATCTCATTTTCAATAGCACCAAAAGCAATAGGATATACTGTCCTACTCTCTCTACTTTCTCTACACAGGAACTGGCAGCTGCCTCGCAGTGGAGAGCAAGGTAAGGAGTAGCAGTACCTAGATGTATCAGGTCGCCAGGGCCATTTGCATTTTAACAAGAGGCTTCAGGAGATGCAAAACAGTAATTCAAAGAAACATATCTCTAATAACTGAAGAGGAATCACTTAGGAATTCCCTCAAATAAATCATCTGGGGAAAAAGATCAGTTAATGCCCTGCATTGGTCTTTCTATAATACTGAAATTTAGATAACATCTCTAATAATTTGAATAATTAGGACCAATCAGGGCTAATCAATTTATAGAATATTTGCTATTTAAACTCCCATTTAGGTAGACTATGGAGGGCTGAAATAAAGTCTTTGACTAAAGGATTTCATTATTTTCATTCAGTAAATATGGCATACCTACTATATCACAGTCACTGCTCTAGTATCTTAGGATACACTAGGGAACAACACAGACAACGGTTCTGCCATCAGGGAGCTTACATTCCAACTGGGGACCCAGACAATACACAATACATTGAATAAATAAATATACATATAATAAATATAAATATATTTATATTTATAGTGTATGTAAGAAGAGAAATAAAAGGGCAGGGTGAGAGAGTTTGGCTCTATAGAGGGGTGGTGGGAGTCTGGGTGGCAGGTTGTAGTATTAATAAGGTGGTTAAATTAGAGTTCATTGAACAGGTGAGAGAAAGGAGTGCACCAGTGAGATATCTTAGGAAAGAAGTTTCCAGCATATAGAAGAACTAGCACATATCCCTAAGGAGGAAGCATTTTTGAAAAAAGCAAGAAGAGGAGAGGTATTGAAACAGGGGCAACAAGGGGAGAATAACAGAAGAGAATTTGGTGAGGTGCTATCCGTAGAGCAGGTCTTACAGGGCTTGTAGGCCATGGTAAGGACTTGTACTCCCACTCTAGCTAGAAAGGGAGACAAAGCATATTTTAATTAGAGCAGTGAGGGATCCCTGGGTGGCTCAGCGGTTTAGAGGCTGCCTTCCGCCCACGGCATGATCCTGGAGACCCGGGATGAGTCCTACATCAGGCTCTCCGCAGGGAGTCTGCTTCTCCCTCCCCCTATGTCTCTGCCTCTCTCTCTCTCTCTCTGTATGTGTGTGTCTCTCATGAATGAATAAGTAAAATCTTTAAAAATAAAATTAGGGCAGTGATATGATCTGATTTATATTTTTAATGTATTACTGCTACTGCTCTGTTGGGACTGTATAGGGGCAAAGGTAGAAGCAACTAGAACTGTTAAGGGAATTGTAGTATTCCCAGCAATTGATAATGGCAGCCCAGGTGGACCATAGCGCATGGGAGGTGGTGAGAAGTGGTAGAGTCTGGATATGTTCTGACAGTTGAGTCTATAGGGTTACCTGATGTATTATCTCAGTGTGAGAGACAAAGAAGAGTCAAGGTTATCTCCAAAGTTTGGCCCTACCCACTGGAAGGGGAGAGTTGTCAAAACTGGAATAAAGAAGGTCATGTGTACTGCAGGTTTGGGAGTAGGGACTAGGAAAGACTTGAAGTTCCTTCTGGATATGTTGACTTGGAAATATCTATGGATATACAAGATGTTGAGTTGGTAACTGCAAGAGAGCTTTCTGAGTCTCCCAGTGTATTCCAGTGTCTCACATACAGTGGATCAGCTCTGCCAAGAGGCTGGTGGAGCACAGTGACAGCAGATGAAAGGTGGTAACTTTCCCTACTTGTAAAACCATCTTGTGTCTGGTTTCATTCCCAGAAGAAACCTGAGCAAACAGAAAGAACGAGGGACTTGGATATGCCCCAAAGGCATGAGCATCAGTTATCAGGCGTACATGTGCAATAACCTAATTGCTGTAAGGAATGTCTTACCTCTGCTGGAGCTAAATTTACATGTAGGTATTTACTGATTAGCAGAATACCACATTTAGTGGTAAATCTCAATAAAATCAATCTCTGTAAAATCTCAATTTTACTTGCTTTTTATATTGGTTAGACTATTGCGATAGCACATTCAAATATTAAGGGAAATATTAAGGGAAAAATCATGTATAATCTTGTTACTATATTACAATGACTTTTTTTTTTTACTTGTTTTATTTTCAGATCCTTTTCCATTCCTTTCCAATTCTATATAAAGACATTGATTAGGATATTTTCAACCATAAGACTCTCCTCATTGCGCTGGTAACTCAGAGGGGCCTTTGGGGAAGTGTAGCAGGATTCAGCCCATAGTAATAGAGGCAATTAGAGCTAACAGTGTAGACAAATAGAACTGAATTCCATTGAAACATCTTTCTGTTTTAATAATTTTCCAAGATAAATGGACGATTTATTGTATTTCTGCCAATAATAACAGCTACTCATGAGAGCTTTGTTTTCATACGTATCAGGTGTTTGCTTTGTTTTGTATAGTTTTTTTACCATTTACTCTGTTTACTTTTTTTATTCTGAAGACTACCTAATACTTTGTTCATACTCACACATTCTTATTTTATTCTCAATTTTACGGTTGTAGTACATAGATAAAATAAAATAAGGTCCCTTAAGATAGCCCAGGATATGCTTACTGCATCTTGCAATATATGATCATTTTTCACTTCCCCTACAAATTCCTAATGTCACTCAATTCAGTTAAGTCTCCAATTGTCCTTTCCTCTATATTTTTGAAAATAAAATATTTGAAGAACAAGCTCCTAAGAAAACAGTGACAGACTATAGAACACCTATAGATGTAAGTGGTATTTTTGCAAAACCATGATCAGTAACAATGAGAAATAGTGGCCAAAAGACAGGACTCTGGAATCTGAGGAAAATTTTCAGAAACAAAGGAAGATCCTCATCAAGAAATGTATACATTAACCGGAGAAAAAAACCCTATGATCTACAAACTTATATGACTATGCATCCCTATTAATAAAAATGTTTTAGATTATTACCCCAAAAATGTATGCATTTATGTAAAATACATGCACAATTGTACTAGTATACTATGTATCATAAAATATACCCAAAGCAGAAATTAAATATAAGTTAATGTAAATAGCATCCTAATAATCTCATCCTGTACCCTAGTGGACCATCTTTATTCTTGGGAAGCATGCACCCCACTGGAGAGACCAGTGAACATAGCAATTGAATGCAGTAGGATCTTTCCAGCTAACGGCAGCCTCTCGATATTCCCTGTGTTTCAGTTCCAGATGCCGCCTTGCTGCACCAAACACAAAACCACTGTGGTCTGCTCCTGTCACAGTGGCCTATAAGTGACCACCCCAAGCGGCCAGTCAGTCTGACACTGGAGACAGGGAGGCGTCATGTCAGTTTAAAGGACTGGAAGGGGATAAATGCCACAGTCCCAACCGGCTCCTGCCAAGTTCAGAATACGCCAAGCTTTTTGTAGGGCCTTTGAATGATTTGAATGAGTGTTCACCCCTGCCAACAGCAATACAAAAATTGCCCCTCTCAGAAGCAACACTTTGATATTTGCACAAGGCATTCTCTTTTCCAGGAAGGCATTTCCACTTGATCATATGCCAGCCACTGGCAATCTTATGATTGCCTTACATACACTCGGGTCCATATTACTTGGTTGTTTCCCATCATGGGCTCCTCACGTGGAATTTGCCCACTTTTCTCCTGGAGAGAATGTGTGTTTCAGTCCGTATGTGCTGAAAGTCCATTCATGCTGTTCAAGGAAAACTGCTTGAGTTTCAGTTGATACTCAGAGAAGGAAATAAATAATTACATCTTCATTTTAAACAAATGGACAGTCTACATAAGTGGCAATAGAATAATTGAATTCCTCTTTATACAATGAACATAGACACAGAGTTATTGGCAAGCCATCATACTCCTGATCTTAGGAAAGTGCCATGATTAGTCCTTTGTTTCATCTTTTTTAGTGATTTGGGTGGTAGATGATAGATCAGCTGAGCTGAAGATATCCAATAGCAGTTCCAAAGAACAGAAAAGTGAGCCACTTAGATGGTTTGGTTCCTATGTACAAATACTCTTAAAGAGAAAGAACAATCCAGATTATAAATTAGGGCCTTTATTTATATCTGAATATGAAGAATAATCATTTCTTGGCTTAATTAAGTCCCTGTAATTATTACTAAGTTTCAACAAAGCATAGTGGAACTTAACATCCCTCCTGGTATGAAATCTATATGATAAAAATTAAATATGATACTGAAACACATTTTCATTTTATAGCAATGGTTGTTTGTTTTTTACCTCAATAGAACATTTCATGAAATTGTTATTATTGACAACTCAAATATTAATAGAACTTTAGTTAAATACTGGAATTTTTTCTTGACAAAAGCCATTAGCAAATTTCCACCTTTTTCCAAACTACAGATTTAATCAGAGTATCTGATTAAAGGCTAAGTAAAGGAATTCAAAACAATTTTTAAGTTAAAAAATATAGATTTGACTCACTGTGTTGGCACATAAGGGTACTCTGGATAGCTAGTTTAGTATCCTGGCATATACAAAAATGTATTATGTACTATTTAGTATGAGTACCGTATGTGTGTTTAAATCTACAATGTTCGTGTTGCAGATCTGTGAGGTTTAATTATCATACATATTCACACTACTTGTCCTACTCACAAACACTAAGAGTTAAGATATATAAAGGTACTTATATATGTGTCTCCAAATCTCTTTTGAGACTAAGAAACTGTTAAAAAGAATAGAAATTATTTTATAGAACCTTTGGGTTTAAACAAGACCCAAGCATCATCTCTCCAATCCATTTGTTGAATGGCTGAAGAACTTGAGGTTTGTCCCAATGACTCACAGCTAGTCAATGACCAAGAAAATACCAGGAGACAGAAGGTCTGACTCTTTCCAATTCTCCTTAGTTTTTAACCAAAAATGAGCCTAACCTTGGCTTCCTCCAACCAAACAACAAAGAAGAAAATTTTGAAGTTTAATAAAAGTTTACAAAGTTAAGATTTCCTTGGTATATTTGGTTCATTATTATTGTATATTCCAGTACACTATAGGAGACTATACAGCAGTTTATTATACTGATAATATAATCCCTTATTGGGCTTATATTTATTCTAATGGAACAGATGTTCTAACTCATTACTCATTCCCAGTCATGTACCTCCTCTTGCCACCAGACTATCTAAATTATATTAACTACATACAGTATAAGTCTTATTTCTGTAATGAAAATTTTTCAGTGAACTTTCATTTTCCACACAGGTCAAAGGCTAAGCTCCTTCACATAACCCTGTCCATATTTTCCACCTCATCACTTGCACTGTCTGCCTCAGTCTTTAACTTCCAACAACACAGCTGTTGGTGGCTCCCATACATCTCATATTGCCTATTGATCTGCATTTGTTCCTGCTCTGCCCCTCACCCACCCCTGCCTGAAACATGTTCCTCACCACCATTCAGCCCCACTCCACTCCATGGCTCATTATGCCCCACCCTTGGCCCTGCTCCACCAACTGGCTCATGATTGAGGTTCAGCACTCATATGACACCTTCTTCAGGAGGTTTTCCCTAATACCTTCCCCATTAGCTGTCCCCCTTCCTCCATGATTCTGTATTTCTCCTTGTATACTTAATAACAGCTTTTAGACAGATCATGAAATAAATCTATTTCACTTAATTCACTCTCAGTTCCCTGAGGGAAGGACAATTTTACAGCAAACGTAGGGTCTGATATCTCATAAGAACTTGGCATTGGCATAAAGCTCAACAAATGTTATTGGGATGATTAAACGATTAATCATTAAATGAGTTAGTATATGTAAAGTTCACAGAACAGTACTTGACATATAGAACATGAAGACTGCCAAGAAATAAATGAATGAGTAAACTTTAAGATCTGCCACAATCCTGTGTTCTTCTGACTGGTAAACATTATGCTTCAATACCAGTCAGATGGGAGGTGGATGATCACTGGAATTTGCCAGAAGAATTGGAAAAAATTTTGATTTGGGAGACTTCTATGAAGCATCTTTAAGAGTGGGTGTATTTTATATTGGCTTTGCAGAAAGTACTAAGAATAAACTGCAAAAAAATCAGACAGTTTCATGAAGCTCTTTCAGTATACAAAGAATACTGCTAGGTGGATTTCCTTCCTAAGTCCTTGGCATTCATAATGTTTGCCTTTAGTTTATGACTTAAATTTTATGCCTAATTTATCCACTAGGGGTCAAACTTTTATATACAGTGTATCTCATCACACTAGTATTGCTGGCCTAGGGGAAAAAAATTCACTTCCTTCTCGGTTTGAGTAAAAACTGCTGTTTTCTGTGTGTGGATTGCATAGTCAGCCAATCTCCTATCATAATTTGGGGAATAGGCATAAATAAAATTTTTTAAAAGAATGGTTTTCCTCCTATCATATCTACTTCCATTCTTATGAGAAATGGGTGACTGTAGCATTGGCAATTCGAAGAGTATATGTTTGTGAAATGGTATATATATAAGTTGCCTCTGAAAGCAGCCAGCGGATTCAATCCTAATTCTGATGTAATTAATTTTCTGTTTTATTTTTGTTAAATATCTATTGCATACTATAAATTTGGTGCATTCATGAACCTTCACTTCTTCCTTAAACTACATTAATTAATATTTTTGAATAATTAGTATAAATTTGCATAGTCTCTTATAGTTGACAAAGTATTTCTACAAGCATTGTGCTATCTGATCTTGTAACACTCAACTTAGTTGGATAAGGAACAATAATTTTATTACATTCATTTTATAGTTGAAGAAATCAAGTTTTCAGTAGTTAAGTGACTTGCTCAAGGTCACACAGGCAGAACATAACAGGACTAAAATGAAAATCCCATTGGCGAAATAAGATACCTGTGACCTTCCTCTCTTGAAATTCACTTGCAAGATCAGTTTATATTGATTTCCAACATTCTTTAAGTCACCCTAATAAATATTTTTCATATGTATTTGTCTTCATAAATTGATAGATTCTTAGAAAGAAGAGTTTGGGGGATGACTTAGTGTAATTTACAATCTCTGAGAAGGTAAGTATTTCCAAACCTGTGAAAATGAGACATTTTCTTCTTGAAAGTTCTAGGTACTGAGCTCTTAGTTAACACATTTTTATCACACTGATGATTGAAAAGTTATTCTTTATGTAAAACAAAAAATCACTATTTTCTCGTCTACCCTCTGATATAACAGAGAACTAAACATCACTTTTTTCTGTTCTGGAGAAGAGAAAAAAAATTCTTCCCCATTTTCTTTTTTCCTCTTAGTCTCATGCCAGTTCTTATTCCAAATATTTGCTGGCAACATTTCTTATCTAATTTCTGCATGACCACTGTGGCCTTCCCTATGCCACCGTGTGGACTGCACCATGCACAAGCTCTTATCAGGTCTTCCTGATGGCAGAAATCTTCTCTGTGTATCATAATCAAATTGCTTCAAACTAGTGATATAGAGAAAAAGTGGAAACACCCATGGAGTGGAGAGAAGGCATAATATGTGCAGAGAAAAAAGAAAAGATAGGAAGGACAACAGACTTCTATTTGGAAAGAATGAAAGTGTGAAGACAGTAGAGCAAATCTTCATTGTGTAAAATAAAAACAACAAAGACTGGAAGGGAAGAAGTGGGAGGATATTTCCATTTGTAAGATTCTCTATGAAATTACTAGAATGCTTACTTTCACAATTTAAATGTGAATACTATAAATGCTTAAAGCAACTAACTAAAACAAGCAAATACTTATAGCTAATAAACCAACTAATGAGATAAAACAGAATCATAGAAAATTAATCCAAAAGAAGGTAGGGAAAAAGAGAAACAGGGGAAAAAACAAATGAGACAAAAATACATCAAATAACATTATGTTAGAATGAAAACCAACCTTATCAATACATGTTAACTGTAAATAGCTAGACATACTGATTAAGAAACAGAGGTTGTCCATCAATAGATAAGGAAGATTTATATATATATCATATGTTTTATATCTTCCTTATCTTATTTTTATTTTTATCTTATTCTTATTATATATATATATAATATATATATAATGGAACACTACACAGCCACATAAAAAGGATGAAATTGTGCTATATGTGACAACATGGAGGGACTCAGAGGATATTATACTAAGTGCAATAAGTCAGAGTGAGAAAGACAAATACCATGTGATTTCACTTATATGTGGAATCTAAAAAACAAATGAATAAACAAACTTAGTCCTACTTATGTTTGCTTTTGTAGTTTCTGTTTTTGGTGTCATGTCAAAGGATCATTGTTAAGACTAATGTCAAGGAGATTTTCTCTTATGCTTTCTTCTAGGAGTTTTACTGTTTTAGTTCTTGTGTTTAAATCTTTAATTCATTTTGAATTAATTTTTGTGAGTGTTTTAAGATCGGATTGTCCAGTTTTCTCAACACTGTTTATTGAAGAAATTATCCTTTCCCCACCAAGTATTCTTGGCTCCCTTGTCAAATATTAGTTGACTGTATACCTGTGGGTTTATTTCTGGGCTCTGGATTCTGTTCCATTGTGATATGTGTATATTTTTATGCCAGTACTAAAATATATTTTTTGCCATATTGTTTTGATTATTATAGCTTTATAATAAAGTCTGAAATCAGAAAAAAAAGTAAATAAACAAACTAACACAAAGTAAATTCAGACCTATAAAAACAGAGAACAAACTGAAGCCTGTCAGAGGCAAGAGAGGTGGGGGGGATGGGAAAAGTGGATGAAAGGGAGTGGTAAACACAAGCTTCCAGTTATGGAATGAATAAGCCATGGGACTAAAAGGCACAGCCTTTAGGGAGTATAGTCAATGATATTATAATTGTGTTGTATGGTAATAGATGCTAGCTACACTTGTGATAAGCATAGCATAATGTATAGGGAAGTAAAATCCCACATTGCATACCTGAAACTAATGTATCATTGTATGTCAACACTACTCAAATAAAAGATAAAATAAAAAGAAGCAGACATTGTCAGATTATATTAAAAAGCAATATTCAACTATTTGCTTCGTATAAGAAATCCGCTTTAAATAAAATGACATGGGATCCCTGGGTGGCGAAGCGGTTTGGCGCCTGCCTTTGGCCCAAGGCGCGATCCTGGAGAACCGGGATCGAATCCCACATTGGGCTCCCGGTGCATGGAGCCTGCTTCTCCCTCTGCCTGTGTCTCTGCCTCTCTCTCTCTCTCTCTCTCTCTCTCTCTCACTGTGTGCCTATCATAAATAAATAAAAAATTAAAAAAAATAAATAAATATAATGACATGAATAGGTTAAAAGTAAAAGGATATATAAAGATTTACCTTATAAACTCTGCTCAGAAAAAAACTGGGATGGCTATATTAATATAAGACAAAGTGGACTTCAGAGCAAAGACTATTACTAGGGACGAAAGTTCCATTTCATAAAAAAGGAGTCAATTTTTCAAGAGGATGTAAAGATCAAAAATATTTATTTACCTAATAACAGAGTTTCCAAAGAAATGGAGAGCTTCAAAAGCTGACAGAACTAAAATTAGGGAAGCCTGGGTGGCTCAGTGGTTGAGTGTCTGCCTTCACCTCAAGTCATGATCCTGGGGTCCTGGGATTGAGTCTTGCATCAGGCTCACCACGGGAAGCCTGTTTCTCCCTCTGCCTATGGCTCTGCCTCTCTCTGTTTCTATCATGAATAAACAAATAAAATCTTAAAAAAAAGAACTAAAATAAAAAAGAGACAAATCCACAAGTATAGTCAGAGATTTCAGCATCCCACTCTCAATAATTGGTAGAACAAATAGGCTGAAAGTCAGTAAGGCTATGGAAGACTTGATAGCACTCTCAACTATTGATTTGATTGAAATCTATGGAACACTCCAGGAAACAACAACAGATGAAGCACTCTTTTCAAATGGACAAAGAATATTTACCAAGGCATACCATATTTTGGTCCATAATGCAAATCTCGATAAATTTGCAATAATTCATATCATAAGAGTATGTACTATGACTACAAATGAATTAAACCAAACAGATAACAGAAAGATCTGTAGAAAACTCCAAATATTTGGAAAATAAATAATACAGAACAAAATATCCAAGGACTGTGGAAAAACTACAAAAAAGTATATAACATAGGTGTAATGCTAATATCAGGTGAAGAAAGAATGAAAGAAATAGAAGAAATAATTGAAATAATAAAGACTAATAATAATTTCCCCAAATTAATACTAACATCAAATCACAGATCTAGGAAGCAAACACCAAACAGAATAAATGCCAAAAAACTATGCCTAGTTATAGCATCAGAGATAAAGAAAAAATCATGGATCTAAATAAGAGCAAGAAGACCTTGTTTTGTTGTACTTTGTTCTATCTTGCTTCAAACAAATATTTACATTTTTTACAAGTTGAAGGTTTGTAGCAACACCATATCAAGCAAGTCTATCAGCACCGTTTTTTTAAACAGAATTTTCTCACTTCATGTCTCTGTGTCACATTTTGGTAATTCTTACAATATTTTAAACTTCTTCATTATTATTATAATTGTTAGGGTGGATGGTATACACAGCATATGGTATATAATTTGTTACACTGCTGATTGTGACTGCTAAAAGCTCAGATGATGGTTAGAATTTTTTAGCAATAAATATTTTTAAATTAGGGTATGAGCATTGTTTTTTAGACCTAATACTATTGCACACTTAATAGACTGTGATATAATGTAAACATAACTTTGATATGCACTGAAAAACAAAAAATTCATTTGACTCACTTTATTGCAATATTTGATTTGTTGCACTGGTCTGCAATCAAACCTGCAATATCTCTGAAGTTTTCTATATTAAAAGAATTATACAGCACAACCAAGTGCAATTTATCCCAGGTGTGAAAGCATGGTTCAACATTCAAAAATCAATTAATGTAACCCATCACATCAACAGACTAAAACAGAAAAAAATCACATGATCACATTAGTAGATACTGAAAAAGCATTTAACAAAATTCAACACTCAATCATGAATCCTAGAAATAAAAGGAACTTTCTCAACTTGATAAAACTATCTACAAAGAACTTATAGCTATCCATCATACTTAATGGTGACAAATTCAAAGCTTTCCCACTAAGATAAGATACAAGACTATGATGTCCACTTTTTTTTCAACACTGTACTGGAAATACACCTTGCTAATTAAATAAGGCAAGACAAGGAAATAAAAGGTATACAAATTGGGAAAGAAAACATAAAATTATCTTTGTTTACAAATAACATGTTTCTTTATGTAGATAATCTGGAAGAATTGACAAAAAAGCTTTTGATCTAATAAAATAAAGTTGCGGGATACAAGATTAATATACAATAAGTCAATCACTTTCCATACACCCTCAATGAATAAGTAAAATTTGAAATAAAAAACAATATCGTTTATATTAGCACCCCCAAAATAAAATATTTAAATGTAAATCTAACAAATATATACAAGATCTATATGAGGAAGACTACAAAATTCTGATGGATGAGATCAAAGACCTAAATAAATAAATAGTCCATGTTCATGTATAGGAAGACTCAGTATTTTCAAATGTCAATTCTCTCCAAACTGATGTATAGATTAAATGAAAATCCAATAAAAATCACAGCAAATTATTTTGTGAATATTGATAAACTGATTCTAAAGTTTACATGGAGAAGTAAAAGCTGCAGAATAACCAACCAATATTGAAGAACAAAATTGGAGGACTGCTACTACCCCACTTCAAGACCTAGTATATCTAATCACGATAGTGTGAAAAAAGAGACAAATAGAGCAATGAGACAGAACAGGGAGTCCAGAAACAGATTCACATAAATATAGCCTACTGATCTTTGACAAAGGAACAAAGGCAATACAAAGAAGCAAAGGTGATTTTTTTCAACAAATGATACTGGAAGAAGTAGACATCCACATGCAAAAAAGGTGAATGTAGACACAGAACTTATATTCTTCACAAAAATGGATCATAGCCCTAATGTAAAATACAAACCCATAAAACTCCTAGAACATAGCATAGAAGAAAATCTGAATGACTGTGGGTATGGTAATCCTGTTTTATTTTTTTTTTAATTTTTATTTATTTATGATAGTCACACAGTGAGAGAGAGAGAGAGGCAGAGACATAGGCAGAGGGAGAAGCAGGTTCCATGCACCGGGAGCCTGACGTGGGATTTGATCCCGGGTCTCCAGGATCGCGCCCTGGGCCAAAGGCAGGCGCCAAACCGCTGCACCACCCAGGGATCCCTGGTAATCCTGTTTTAGATACAACACCAAAAACATGATCCATGAAAGAAATAATTGATAAGCTGGACTTCATTCAAATTAAAATTTTTTGCTCTGTGAGATACATCAAGAGAATTAGAAGACAAGCCACAAACTGGGAGAAAAGCACAATTCGATTAAAGAAAAAAACTGTTATCCAAATATACAAGGAACTCTTAAAACCCAACAACCAGAAAATTAACAACTCAACTATAAAATGGGTCTGATATCTGAATAGACATCTCACCGAGGAAGAAATAGAGATGGTAAATAATCATATGAAAATATGCTCATCAGGGAAATGCAAATTATAACAAGATACCACTAGACACCTATTAGAATGGCCAAAATCTGGGATGCTGACAACACCAAATCCTGGCAAGAAAGCAGAGTAGCAGGAAATCTCATGCATTGCTGGTGGGAAGGCAAAACAATACAGCCATTTTGGAAGACGGTTTCACAGTTCCCTACAAAACTAAACATCCTCTTACCATATGATCCAACAATTGCAGTAATTGACATTTACCTAAAAGAGTTGAAAACTTTTGTCTACAAGAAAATCTGAACATGGATGTTGATAGCAGCTTTATTCAGAGTCGCCAAATCCTGGAAGCAACAAAGATATCCTTCTATAGGTGAATGGATAAAGTGTGGAATATCCAGACAATAGATTATTCAGTGCTAAAGAGAAATGATCTATCAAGCCATGAAAAGACATGGAGGATCCTTGAATGCACATTACTAAGTAAAAGAAGCCAATCTGAAAGGCTACGTAATGTATCATTCCAAGTACATAACATTCTGAGAAAGGCAAAATTATGGACAAAATAAAAACTTTAGTAGTTTCTAGAAGAGAAGAGAGTGAAGTAAGGAGATGAATAGGCAGAAAAGATGATTTTTAGGACAGTGAAAATACTCTGTGTGATATAATAATGATGAATACATGTCATTATACATTTGTCCAAATCCATAGAATGTACAACACCAAGAGTGGACTCTAAGGTAAACTATATTGACTTTGGGTGTTTATGATGTGTCAGTGTAGATTCAGCCTTCACAGAAACGGTACCATTCTGGTGAGGGATATTGATAAGGGGAATGCTATGCATTTGAGGATACAGGATAAGTTGGAAATCTCTGAACCTTCCTGTCAAATGTGTTGTAAACCTACAAATGCTTGAAAAGGTATATTTTAAAAAGTCACATACTGTATTAATTTGTGTAACACTTTCAAAACAAAAATTTTACAGAGTTGAAAAATATGTGAGTGATTTCCACAGGCCAGAGATGATAGGAGAGGTCAGTGGATATGTCTATAAAAGAGTAGCACAAGGGAGATCTTTGTGGTGATGGACTAATTTTGTATTTTGGTCATGGTGATGGTTACTTAAACCTACATAAGTTATAAAAAGAACTACACATACTCATTGTACCAATATTATATTCATGATTTTGATATTGTACTACAATTATGTAATCATTGAAGTAAACAGGCTGAAGGACTCTCAAGGCTTTTTTGTAGTATATTTGTAGCTTCCTGTGAATCTATAATTATTCAAAATAAAGTTTTAAAAATATGCCAATTATTCTCAGATTGATGTATAAATTCCATAGGATCCCATTAATCTTGGAGGTCTTTTTTTACAGTAATTATCAAGCTGATTCTGAAATACATATGAAAGTTCATAGGACCTAGAATAGCCAATACAACTTTGGACAAAGTCAGATGACTTATACTACTTGATTTTAAGATTTTTTTGTAAAGCTACAGTCATCAAAGTAGTATTGCTTACAAGATAGACAAATAGATCAATGAAAAAGACTCTAGGAATAAACCCATATATACATGGGAAATAATTTTTTACAAAATTGCAAAGGTAATTTAATAGAAAAGGTAGTCTTTTCAGTAATTGGTGCTGGCACAACCAGTTATCCAAATGTAAAAGAAAAAGGGAATTTAGATTCAAATCCCATAGCCTATACAAAAATTAACTCTAAGTGGATTATAGAGCTCAATGTAAAACTAAGTCTATAAATCTTCTGTTAGAAAACAAGTGAAAATCTTTGTGAGCTTGAGTTAGGCAAATATTTCATAGATATGCCACCATGAACTAATGCATGAAAGAAAGCAATTGATAATTTGGATTTCATAAAAGTGAGAAACTCTTAGTCTGTGAAAGACACTGTTAAGAAAATAAAAAGACAAGTACAGTCAGAGAGAAAATATTTGCAAATGAAATATCTGATTATGGTTTTATATTCAGCATATACAAAGAAATCTCAGACCTCAATAACAAGGACAATAAAATGCATGGGGGAAAGATGTACACAAAATTTCACCATGCAAGATATATGGATGGTAAATAAGCACATGAAAGATATTCAATACCATTATTTACTTGGGAATTACAAATAGAAAGCACAATGAGATCCCATTGCACATTTATGAAAATGGTTACAATTTTTATACTGTCTATAGGGCGCCTGAGTGTCTCAGTCAGCTAAGTGTCTGTCTTTGGCTCAGGTCGTGGTCCCAGGGTCCTGGGATCAAGCCCTCATTGGGCTCCCTGCACAGTGGAGAGTCTGCTTCTCCCTTGGCCCCTCTCCCCTGCTTGTGATCTCTCTCTCTCTCTCTCTCTCTCTCTCACACACACACACACACACACACACAAATAAATAAAATCTAAAAACAAAAACAAACAAACAAACAAAAAAACCTGTCCTTAGCATGTATTCACATAGAATGGGAGGATAGGAACATGGTTGGTTGAAGTCTAAAATGGTATTAGCACTTTGGGGAAAAAATTATCAGTTTCACCAAGAGTTAAGCATATATCTAACATCTATTCCAGTCATTCCACTCTCAGGCGCTTACCCGAAAGAAACAAGAAAATGCTTGTGCATGAGGAATATATTCAGAGCAGCTTTACTTGTAATAGCCTCAAACTGGAAAGTACTTTCAACAGGTAAGTGGTACATTCACGCAGTGGCATACTATTCCGCACTAATTCACACATGCAATGGATGAATCTTAAGTAATCTTGCTGAGTGAAAAGGAATAAGTGAAGCCAGACCAAAAAATAGTACAGGTAATATAAGTCCATCTATATAAATATCTAGAAAAATGCAAACAAATTTACGGTAACAGAAAACAGATCAGCATTTGCCTAAGTAGGCTGGGGGTATAGGGGTGGGGAGCTAGAGACAGAAATTACATAGACAAAAAAAAAAAAATCCTCAGGAGGTTGATGGCAAATAAGCTATTTTATTCTGTTCATTGTCTTGCTTGTGGTGATGGTTTTGGGGGTTTATGTATAAGTCAAAATTTACCAAATTGTACATTTTAAATATGTACAACTTATTATATATCAAGCATACCTCAATAAAGCTGTAAAAATAAAACAAAAAATGTTAAGTGATGGCAAGCAGACAAAAAGACAACAGTAATAACAATGAATGTAGCTAAAGGCAGATCTGGAAGTGCCGCTGTGAGGTTCCCACACTTCCCCTATTGCCACCTTGTTCCTCCTCCGGGATGGAAGAAGGATCTCCTTTCCTCCATGTGTACTCTGGGCCCTGCCCCTTTGACCCTGGTCAGAATTTGCCTCCTTAGCTTCCCCTCTCCCTCCTATCACCAATCTTTTACTGTCCTTGCCATCAAAACACAAATGTGCTATTCTCATCTTACATTAAAAAAAAATCTTGTTAAACTAAATATATCCCTGTAGATACTGACCCTTCCCACATACATACATGTACATATACACAACATGCATGCACACACACATATATGCAACATATAGTCCCCCAAATCTGATCACAACAGTCTCTTAACTTTCCCAAATTTTGTGAACTTGGACATGATATCTCTGCCACACTAAAAAACTAATGAACTAAGATCAAAGTTAACATAAAATACTTACTCTGTTAATACACACTTGCCATGGACTTGGAGATCAGATAGACCTAGTTTTGAATTTCAGGTCTGCTGCAGCCTAATAATGTGACTTCGAGTAGGTTATATAACTCCCTTTAGAGTTTTTACTACCTTTAAAATGCATTTATGATACCTGTTTGATCTATTTTGGAAAGCCTATGTAAGGAGTGAGTGAATTGTGTTTCCATGTGTGCCAGCAACCAACCAGAAATACATTAGATCCAGTCAATATCCAGTTGCTACACTTCTGCTTGTCTTGCCTCCAGAGACACGATCATCCTCCAGTTTCTCTTGTCCCCTTTCTTCCAAGGGGTTAGTTTGTTTCAAGGTGCATGAGTCAGCACAGCTGGCACCTCTCACAAATTGCTCACCTCATTTTCCTTCAATGCGCCAATCTCCCTTCAAGCCCAGTGAGCATTGCTAGGCAGCAAGGCTCGCCCCCACATCCACCCTGAGAATGCTTGCTGGGTACAGAGCATGGCAGCCCTGGCTTACTCAGAGCTTTTAAATAGCTCTCATTCTCAAAGCCTGCCTCAATGTCTAATATCTCCCTAAAACACTGATTTCTTTATAGCCACTTAATCTCCATAGGCTTTTTAAAACCACCTTTCATACACAATCAACATAGGAACAAAATAAAATATAAACAAATAAAAATAAAAGCACTCCTATACCACTTATAATGTGTATCTCACAGTAGGGCCACTTTTTGAGTATTCTCTTGTATTAATCTCATTTGGTTTGTGTTTATATATCCCTGAATACTGCATAATCCTTGAGGACAAGAACAGTTTTCTTTTGGGTTATGTAGAAGTACTTAATAAATTGCTCAATTTATATTTGTTCCATTAATGATGATGGTACCAACTGAAAGATCATAAATACCCAAACTTCTCCCAACTCATGGATTTCTTTACTTCTAGATTTCTCCTCTCTCTGGAATTCCTTTCCTCTTCATTTCTATTCCAGAAGGTAGAGGCTCAATTTAGATCACACCACCTCCATGAGACGTTCTTGCATTGCTTCAGTTTAAACTATTCTCTCCTCACCCCTGTCCTTCTATCATACTAGAATGGGACTTACAAGACCCATATGGCAATTACTAGCTATGAGAACATGGGCGAGACATTTAATCTCTCTGAGCCTTGGTTATCTAGGATTCTAAAATGACAGTAATGACACCTATCTCACAGAGCACTTGTGAAGGTCAAATGAGGTAATGTACATGGAATTTCTTTGTAAACTGAACCAGGATAAACAAATGAAAGGGATAATTATCTCTATTACGGTTTTTATCTTGGTCTGTCTTGTATTGTACTTACTTGTCAGTGGATCTGTCTCCTGAACTAGTTTGGGAAATACTAAAAGAGTAAAGAATGTTTTACTCATCTTCATCACTCACACTGTGCTGTGCACACAGAGGTGACATTGGAGCGTGTTGAATTGAATGTGATAAATGCATACTGGAGCCAGGCCCTTCTTCCTACAGAGAAGCAAATGTCTATCACAGCATTTTTAATTTTATAGATAGCAAAAAAAATCAAAACACAAAAAAAACATATTTGCCCTTTTTTAATGCACCAAAAGATGCTTTACAAAGGGGAAAAAGGGAGTCATTTCTCCTGATAAGTGCCACATGTTCAAAGACTGCAGAACAAGTAACTAACACAATTCATCAAATGAAATTATAGGAATTCAGGAAACAGCAAGTCCTAATTAAACCAAAACAACAATCCACAGCAGATGCACACTCTATTTGCAAGCTATGATCTTGTATTTTAGTATCCCACAGGGCTTGGAGTCAGGACTTGCAGCAGAAGGGTTGAGCTGGGAGCCAAGATAGGATGATGAGACTGCTCTTGTGGAGGAGTCTAAATTGGAATGTCAGATGTTCATATTCAAAGTCAGAGATGTCTTCCATCCAAGGAGTGGATGGGGCTCTTAACCAACCAACTGATTTCCTGGATCCAAAGATGGAGGAATAATGTTGAGAATTCTGTTACAAATTATTTCTCTTTTATATAACTTCTTCAGGAGGTCTCTTCTGACCCTCCTGTCAGAGTTGGGCCATTTATCTCTGTGTTCCCATTATTCTGTGTTCATCTAGCCATAATATACTGGGAATAAGAATAGTCACTTGATCCATGTCAGACCAATCAGACTTTCAATAAGGCTTTGAAAAAAGACTAAATTAGTCAAGTGAAGGTAAGCTTGAAATCCCCCAAGAAGAAATGTTGACTAGACTACTACTGGATGTGATTTTGGAGACCTGAAAAGATCTGTGGGCTGAAAATATACATTTGTTAATCATCATCATAGAGATGGCTAGCCATGTGGATGAAAACTTCCAGGTTGAGAGATTACAGGGGTAAGAGAAGAGAGACAGGGAAGAAGGGCAGAGGACTCAAGACTCAGACTTACTGTTTATTTACTTGATGAGGGATTTTAGGAAAAGATCTTGATCATCCTGAGTGACAATTTCACTTTCTGAAAAAAAAAATTATTCATTCAGTTATTCATTTGTTTAGCTGACAAAGAATTTCCTAAATGCTTATCATGAGCCAGATGCTCTGCAAGATATTAGGCATACAGTGGTAAAAATGACACAGACTTTGTCTTAAAATATGTATATAAAACCGGAGTGAGACCGAGATCAATGACAGAGACAGAGTGAGATAGAATGTAGCCAGGATGGTTTTGGTGCCCTTTTAAGAGGCAAGCACTACAGACCTAGGGGATCATGAGAAGTTTCCAGAAGAAATACATCTAAGAGGAGACCCGTGTTATCTGGGTGAAGGTTAGGAAGTAGGAAGAAGTGAATGAGACAGAGGGGACAAGTGCAGAAACTCACAGACAGGAAAGGACATGGGGAAATTTGAGGTATAGCATTTTCATATGATTCTGGGCAAGAGTATGCCATGAGGAGAGACAAGAGAGGCAGGCTCCATCCAGATTATGAAGCATCTTGTAGGCTGGCTGTAGGAGGCTGACTTTCATCTTGAAGAAAGTGAAAAGCAGGGGTTTTAACCACAGGAATTCTTTTAATAGAATTGTGTTTCAGCAATAGAATTCTTGTTTCACTGTGCAAACTGGATTGGAAATAGGAAGGCCAGTTAGGAGACTTGTTTAAATAATCTACATAAAGGATGATGATGCCCTGAATCAAAACATTGGTTGCAGAGATGGGGGTGGGGGGTACTTTGGATTCTAGAGGCAATGAGAGGGCAAGATGCACAGCTGCTAGCATTCCTAGGGCCAGCAGAGTCAAGAGAAACATCTTCAGCAGTGAGATTGCCTTTGTTGTAAGTTTAGCAACAAGGAGCTACCAAGATGACCTCTGACCTTGGTAAAATTATATATATATATGTGTGTGTGTGCGTGTGTCTATGGATGCATGTTTTCCACAAGAAACCATCAACCAGGACACCCTTCACTTTCTCATGGAGACTCTGAACTTACCATGTTGGCGTGTAACCTTGTGTCCTGTGCACCCTAACTCCAGTATCTCTCTCTGTGCCTTGGGCCCTTCCATTTCTATCTTCTTATGAACAATTTCTCTTCTGCCTCTTGCACATTCAGGCCCTTCTTCTCCATGGGATCCTTCCTATTAGCATTTAAATATGCTCATGTCCTTCCCAAGGCATAGGACTCAGCCCTGATCCTTTTGCCAGTCCATCTTTCTCTTCCCCTTTCCTACCAAATGTCTTGAAAGAACAGTCCAAACTCCTTGGCCCCCTTCTCTCCCTTTCAGTCACCATTCAGCACATGTTAGTCTGATGTCTGGTCAGAATTCCTTTCCTTTGTGTTTACAGACAGTTTTTCACATTGAAAAATACAAAAGAGAACCAAAAATAACAAAAAACACATAATCAGCAAAAAATTTTTAAATGTTAACAGTTTTCACAAATACTTCAGAATGATTTTTTCAAGAAATAAAATTGTTGTTAATACCACAGTCCCACTCCTTTCCTTCTCTCTTCATAGGGCAGGCATTACCAGGCACTTAACGTATACCCTCTCCGTTCATGTCCTGCTCTCCAGGGCTAGCACGATGCCTGGCACACAGCAGTATCCAACAAATATTGTTGAATTCATGAAAAAAGGATATTTTATATTTAAGTGCTTAGGGCAAGTGGGGAAGATTGTTATTTTTCTGAGAATAAGATGGAGAAAGGTAAGTTACCTGGGAGAAATACATTCGTGTAAAAGAAGCAGGGCCCCAGACTCACCTTTAGGGCTTCAGGAAGGACAGTGCCAGTCTGCAGGCATATTGCTGGCATGGTTACAAAATCCTAGCTTTCAGTTAGAAAATCCAAGCTTCCTGGAATACAGTTCAGTGACAGGTAAGACATTGCTTCATAAAGTAACTCATTCCATACTCCTTGCTTAGACAAAAGATTGTTTTTCACTTTGAGATCTCTTTTCAGGTATTTCCATAGCAACCACTACACATGACACATGTGTGGCTAAAACAGAAAGTTTTCTCTTTTCAAATAATGGTGACATGTCTCAAGAGGAGGATACTTGAAAACATTAATGTCCACGGCAAAGCAATACACCAGAGAGAGCAAGGAAGGGAAGGGAAGAAGAAGGAAGAGAGAATGTGAGAGTGAAGATTAGTTACAGAAATGCTCAAGTTGTAGTCTTCAATGCCTACCACTTAAACACACACACATACACATGTACACACATGCGTACATACACACACAGATGTATACACATAAGGAAAAATATGTGCAATTAGGGGAAAAATCAGATTTGGGAGTCTATACCTGTTCTGAAACCCTGTGTTTCAGCAAAGTATTCTGTATGCCTGCTAGTTGCTATGGAAATACTCTGAGGAACTTGCCACATGCCTTATGTCTAGCCTCACAAGGGAGACACTTAATCATGCAAATAACATATAGGTCTAGAAAGAGAATAGAAAAGTAGGATGGATCACTATGATTTCATTTCACAGACTCAAAAACTTCTTATTGCTACACATCCAAACAGTCTTAGTAGCCACAGATAGGAATAGATTTTTCACTAGTTTTATAAGTGAAAGGCTGCCAGGCATCCTAATTTAGCTAGAAAATAGCATCAATCTATATAGTTCTGTGAGCCAAGAAGTTTATGAGAAAAGAACAGACCAGGAGACAGGAAATCTGTCTTCTAGTACTAAATCACAGTTATGCACCTATTTGACCTTGAATAGGTCAGTTTCCCTCCGTGGGCCTCATTTTCTCAATTCTCTTTGTAAATTGAGAAGAAAGGACTGGGTAATTCCAATAGATTGCATCATTTAGGAGGCTTTAGGTTGTAATGACAAAAAAAAAATTAAAATTGGCTTCAAAATAAAGGAAAAGTATTGGATCATGAAATGGAAAATTCCAGAAATCATCAGGCTTCAGATAAGATTTAATTTAATGCTTAACAATGTCATCAAGGACACTGTTTTGATATCAACTTAATCCTGAGGCTGGTTCCAAGATGGTGGCCAACAGTCTCAGAGATACACGGTACCTCACGTAGCAGGAAAGAGGGAATGTCTTTGCACTGGAATCCCAACAGTCACTCAGAAAGTTATCCTAATTGAAGCAGCTCAGATAGCAAACCCACCCCCTTAAAAATCACAATGGCCTGGGGGGTAAAATGATTTTACTAGCTTAATTTAGGGCAAACACACTCCAAATCTGGCACAAAGATAGGATTCAGTTTCCTTGGAAATACATGAATCTTTAAATGGAAATCAGAGACAGTTGGGAAAGGGGTAGAGGGAATTCTGAGGAGACAATCAACAAATGTCTACTCTGGGGTATCTCCAATTCTGACATATTTTATTTGCATTTTCTGTGCTAACAGAGAAGCAAGTTAACTTTAAGCATGAAAGGAGATACCACGTGAAGGCACTTGTGCTTGAAAGTCCCTACTGCCTTTGAATTTTGCCCTAAAACTAACCTTGAAAGTAAACTATCCAATAACTTCTTAGTTTGAGGTTTTTTGGTCTTTAGACAGTTAATGAAAATGAAGCATATAGTAAAGGAGGGAAAATACACATACACACTCTATACCGAAGATATTTCCATTCTACGACATAGTAATTACCCTTTCTCTATTTTGAATTTCTGGTCCTAAAATTCATCTGGAGTTTTTCTCTATACTTTTATAATTCTCTGAAACTATTAACTTTTTAAGAATTTTGATAGGAAGCTTGATTTTTAATGAATAGAGGTACATTTATCCTTCCTTCATTGTCCATTCAACACATACATGTACACACACACATATACCCATGGACTAGAGAAGAGAAACCAGTATCTGCAAGAATGAAACTAAAAGTTTCATCAATTAGGACATTCTAGGTGGAAGTAACAAAAGGCAAAACCCAAAATGGTTTAAATGTAAGGAAATAGAAATCTAGAGTTAAAACAAAGATAAGTTGGTAAATTTATCAGCTTAATTATATCATGAAGGACCTAGGTTATTTCTATAGCTTCACTATGCCTTCCTCAACACCCTGGCATACCTTTGTAGGATGACTAACCTCATGGTGTCAAGATGGCTGCCACAGCTGTATCATATGCTGATGGCAAATCTAAACATAAGAAAGAGTAGTTTTTCCTCATGCTTTCTTTTTGGAAAGCAAAACAAAATCTTTCCCCGGACCATTACTTCCCTCCAAAGATAATTCTCCTCATGATTCTTTGGGGAAAATAATGGAAACACTAGGAAACACTCTAGGGAAGAATGTGTAGCATGACGACTTTCTCTTAAGCCCCAACCCTCAACTCGCAGTAGACTTTTCCTCATGTCTCTTTGGGCAGAAACAGGTTACATGTCTGTTCTGAAATAACACTGTTACAATACCAAAATTATGTACTGCAATAACTCCTCAATTAAAGTTCATATTCTTATTATTATTGGCCATGGGAATAAGGGGAAATATCATCACTAAGCCTTAGTTTACCTCTTTATACAATGGTAATAGTATCACAAGATTAGCCTCACCATTGGCTTTTGAAGGCTAAATGAAATGGCACGTAGATATGGTAGTATTTCATAGATAGTACTTCCTTTCCTATTTTTCTATTTTTTCCTACTTTTTATCATAAAAAAAAATACTAAAACTATGAAGAAACTACCAAAAGTTTAATCAGGGAACAGGCATGATCTGAAGGGTGTTTTGGTAAGATAAAACTCAAGGTGGATAAAGTAAGGATTTGGGTGAGTTTTTCTGTTAGTAGACACTTTCCCTAAGCTCCACCAATACTACCACTCTTTTTATTAATTGTTAAAATTTATAACTAATAAAATGCTTTTTTGGGGGAAACTTTTATCAAAATATATCCTTTGGTTATTTTTACTCTGTGCTTCAATTTGCCATCCAAAAAAATGTTTAAATAATTTAGTTAGCCAAGATTTTCCCTGACAGAAAATAGGCTACCTTTATCTCAGGAGGTTATGCTTGCTTATTTCTCCAGTCTTCCCCATTTATCAGAGATTCTGTATCTTTCCTCAATATGGAAGTGAGACAACTCTTCAGTCTCTTGTTGGAAAGTGTCCATATGGGACGCCTGGGTGGCTCTGTGGCTGAGTGTCTGGCTTTGGCTCAGGGCCTGATCCCAGTCCCTGTGAGGAGCCTGCTTCTCCCTCTGCCTATGTCTCTGCCTCTCTCTCTCTGCATCTCTCATGGATAAATAAATAAAAATCTAAAAAAAAAAATGTCCTTTAGAGGGAAGACAACTTTCTGCTGTGAAGCTGTTAGAAAAGTTTTTTGGAGAATGGCTATAGTTATACAATGTCACCCTTGAATTCCTTCAAATTTTGGGGTGAATTCCATGTAAATTCAGTGATTTATTTATATTAGTTTGACAATTTGATCTAGGAAGTCCTGTTTACTCTCAATCTTTTTCCAGCTAAGAACCAAATGGTACTTTGACGATCTTCCCTTCATTCTTTCAAATTAAAATCTTTGGTGGATAGAATGTAGTAGCTGGGATGCCATCAAGCTGTGCTCTATGGAACACAGAAATATAAATACAGATTTTGAACCTGGACTCTCCTGCAGTAAATCCCTGGATTAACTGCTGGCTGATACATTGCATGGAAATGGGAAAGATCATCAAAAAAACAACAGATGAGGTTACCAAAACAATCAGACTAGAAAATGGATGGCTCATCTGTTTTGACCATCTAAATGACTAAATTGAATCTAAGATTACACAACCACTTCTCAGTTAAAAGCTTAAAAGGAAGCCTGAAGCTTGTTTACTTAAAGACTTCTTTATCGTACTCAATGTGGAGTTAATTTAGTGCTAAATTTTAGGTTAAGTTTCTAAAAGGACAACATTATATGGTCTCATTCATTTGGGGAATATAAAAAACACTGAAAGGGAAAAGGGGAAAGGAGAGTAAATGAGTGGGAAATACCAGAGAGGGAGACAGAACACGAAAGACTCCTAACTCTGGGAAACAAACAAGGGGTAGTGGAAGGGGAGGTGGGCGGGGGGTTTGGGTGACTGGGTGACGGGTACTGAAGGGGGCACTTGATGGGATGAGCACTGGGTGTTATGCTATATGTTGGCAAATCGAACTCCAATAAAAACATATGCAAAAAAAAAGTTTCTAAAAGGATAACTGAGGTCATATATGTATGCAAATCCTATTCATTTTATTTACTCAGTCATAAATGTTATCTGGTCAGTGCCTTACACCATATGAGGCATAGAGAATGTAGCCTCAAACATGATCCTGCTCTCAAGAAACTTAAACATATAGTAGTAAGTATCATATTAAACTTGATAAAGATATGAATATGGGCAAAGAATATTGCTAAGGAACATCAGAGTCACACTGAGGGATTAGGAAATATTTCCTAGAGAAAGTAATGATTGTATTTGTTTTTAGAGGATGATTAGGAGATGGCTTGTCTATGAAGGTGGTGGTGCTGGTGGGAGAGATATTACAACAAAATGACAGTCACAAAGGCATGAGAGATAGAACAGCAGGAGCACACAAGTCTCCAAACAATGTGAGTGGAGGGTGACTGGATTGCAGTAAGTGGCCTGGGAAGAACTGATAAAAGATAAAGAGGAGGAGTGGAATTCAGAATATAAAGAATTTTGTGTTCCAAGCTAAAGCACTTCCATTTTACCTCAAAAAAGGCCTCTTTGGGAAGTTCTTTTTGGCTTCTGTGATGAGGTCAAACTCCTCTCACAAGTGCTTATAACACCATGAATCTTTTTTATGTGGAGCTTATCACAGATGTTATTTTGGTTTACTTACATGATCAAGTATCTGATACACATCTTTCCCCTTTAACAGATTGTAAGCCTTCTGTGCTTCTGCTTGTTTACCACACATACCTTTGTTTATACTGTGTCCTCTACTATAGATTCCATGAGGGACTCTGTTCATTTTATTCAGCTTTGTATTGCCAGAATTACAGTGCCTGGCACATGGTGGACATTCAGTAAATGGCTGACTGACTGAACAGACAAATGAATGCCAGTCTGGGGAGCTACTGAAAGTTCTTATGAAGTGGATGACTTGCTGGATTACCTTTCCATCCTGGAAAGATCCCATAGGGAGTAGTCTTGAATGATGAATGCAGGCAAAGAGATTAGCTAGGAGGCTATAGGAGTAGTACTGTCCAGACATATACAAGAGTTTGAAGTAAAGTTGTGTCAGAGGGAGTGCTGGAGAAAACAAATTTAAGAGCAGAAAACAGATTTATTGATACTATTTGTAGATACTACAAAGCTTGTTATCTACATCACTTGGTACTAATTGGGTGAATAAATGAAATTGAGATATTCAAGATGACTATCCTAGGTTGGGTTCCCATGAAATAGACTCAGGATTGAGTGGTATACAGAAGGTTTATGAGGAAGTGCTCTTGGCATTGACATCTGTGGAAGAAGAGGGGAAAGGAAGGGACAGGAGGGGAGGGGAGGGATGGCAATAAACCAGGTTTGGCAGAGAGGGAAGCTGGCTCAGATGCAGTCTCATGAAGGCCTCAGCCAACCCTTTGAAGAGCTCTGAAAATGAGATAGCCCTTTGAGTAGACCTATGTTTGAGGAGAGTCTGAAATTTCATATTTCTGCATCAGTCATTCACTGGATGAAGACTGCCCCAAGAAAGCAGCACAACCTTCATCAAAGCAACCCTCTTCAACTCAAGCAGCTCAGAGGAACCCTTATAACTCAGGGATGTCCACCAACAACACTCCAGCAGTTGGGGAAGTACATCTTTTGGTCATAAAGGAGAATCTGGCTGGCACATCATAGCAACCACTACAATGAATCCCTATTTTGAGCAACGAAAAGGATATTTGAAGGTAAATTTTATGGGTAAAACTATTAATACAGTTCGTAAATATAAAATGTAAGGTCTTTGGGTCACCTGTAAAGCACTGCCCCAAAGGGCTGGGTTATAGATAAATGTGGGAGTCATTACAGTGGAAACAGTGGTAAAAGGTAAAGGAAACAGAGAAAATTGGACCTAAGCAAAGGAAGAAAAAATAGGATGAGGCCAAGGGAAGACAGAATTTAAGGCAGGAAGAAGCAAGTGCCTATGCCTAAATGTGCCGAGAACCCAAAACCATATGGTGAATTTAGCAAAACTTGCTGACTTCTGCCAAAGTGCTTTCACAGAATGGGGGAGGGGCAGAAACATGGTTGTAGCATGTTAAGATCGTAAACCTAGCAAGGGGCATTGCTGTGTGAAAATAGGAAAGATTATTCTCTAAGACCCTTGCCTGTGAAGGGAAGCTAAATCACAAGGCAGTAGCTAGAGGGGGACATGGTGATCAAGGAAGGTTTTATTTGGTTTTGGTTTATTATAAGACAAGGCATAAATATCTTTATGCCCAAAGAAAAACAGCCACTAAAAAGTTTAGGACCAGGAGAAAGGGGTCAAGAACACATCAGAAGATGTGAAAGGATAGGGTCAAAAGCAGCAAGAAGGAGTTAAGTTTTGGGAGGGAAGAAGGGAATAAGGAAGGTAGTGGACACATTTATGGAATTGTGAAGTCATGCCTCAATTTTCTTACAGGAATAGGTAGAAATGTCAAAAAAGGTGGTGATAGAGATCTTGAAACAACAGAGATGATGAAATTAGTTAATAAGAACATTGAAACGTCTTCTATAAATATATTCCATATGTTCAAGGATGTAAAGAAAAACCAAACATAGTGAGGAGATAAATAGAAGATATAAAAAGAACCAAATGAAATTTCTAAAGACACAAAATGTAGCATCCAAAGTGGAAATTTAACCAAATGGAATTAACAGTGGCTTAGACCCCAGGGAAAACTCACAAGACTTGAAGACAGAGCAACTGTTCGAAATCAGTCGTGGGGAGAAAAACGAAAAACAAAAACAAAAACAAAACACTGGAAAAACAGTGAGGAGGGAAAGGTTTCCAGAAGCACAGAGGAAACATCTACTGGGAGATGCTCAAGGAGCATAAACTTAAAAGACCTTCAACTTGACAGGACAAAGATGGGAGTCAAGGAGGTGCAGGTGAAAAGCTTGTCCCTAGGGTATACGGTGGAGTGTGGCCATTTATTTAATTTATTTTTAAAATGCTTACCAAAGCATGCTCCTATTTGGTGTGTGCTTTCTATGTGCTATACTTTGTCCTAACCCTAAGAGATAAAATATGTACAAGGCTCTGTTTATAGTCTACACAGGGAGGCAGGTAAGTTAACAGGCAACTACAGAATAGGATGTTAACTAAGTACAAGCACAAGTCTGAGGACATTTAAGAAAGTCACTACTTCCCAGGCCATGCAAGTGCAGAGTTAGCACCTGACTGATGGTGAGTGCTCACTCTAGATACCTCTCTGGTCTCACCATTTCTGGGTGCTGGGTAGGACAAGTTAATGATACCAGAGAGAAACATTGGATTTAGGATTCAACTACCCACAGTTCCTCCTATCCAGTGTTACTGCCTGCATTATTGCAGAATCCAGCATTTGAAGGAAACCTAAGCCTTTGCATCCGGAGAAGAACTACTCAACACCGAAGCCTTGGATCTAGAGGCCTTCCTGGACAACACCACCACTAACAAAAAAAGTTAAAAATAGAGCTATCCTACAACCCAGCAATTGCACTATAGTAGGTATTTGCCCCAAAGATACAAACATAGTGATTCTAAGGGGCATCTGCACCCCAATGTTTATAGCAGCAATGTCTACAAAGCCAAACTATGGAAAGAGCCCAGATGTCCATCAACAGATGAGTAGATAAAGAAGATGGTATATATATAAAATGTAATACTACTCAGCCATCAAAAAAATGAAATCTTGCCATTTGCAACAACGTGGAACTAAAGGGCATTATGCTAAATGAAATAAGTCAATCAGATAAATACAATTACCATATGATCTCACTCATGTGTGGAATTTAAGAAACACAACAGAGAATCATAGGAGAAAATAAAACAAGGCGATATCAGAGAGGGGAAAAACCATAAGAGACTCTTAGCCATAGGAAACAAACTGAGCATTGTTGAAGGGGCGGGGGTGAGAGGACAAGGATAATTGGTTGATGGGCATTAAGGTGATGCAATGAGCACTGGGTATTATATAAAACTAATGAATCACTGACCTCTATCTCTGAAACTAATAATACACTATATGTTAATTAATTGAATTTATAGAAAATAAAAACAAAAACAAAGTTTAAATATCATTCACAGCTTCTTACTTTGATTCAGCACCTCCTTTCTATATTCTATCTTCTCACCAACAACACTGTATTCCATGTGTGGTCTTTCCTACTAGACTGTGAGCAATCTGAAGACCAGGACTGTCTTATTCAGTGTTGTTGTGTATTGTTTTTTGTTTGTTTGTTTTTGTAAAACATTTTAATTATTGCAGTAAAATACATGTAACAAACTTTTCCATTCTCATCATTTTAAAATATATAATTCAGGGCATTAATTACATTCACAATGTTGTGTAACCATTGCCAGGATCTATTTCTAAAATGTCTTATTCAATTTTTGTATCTTTATCACAGTGCATGGCACAAGTGTGATTTTAATCAATACTTATTAAATGAACTGTTGAAATGATGCATGAATTAATCCAGCGGTCTAGAGATTGACTATAAATACACAACAATTAAGATTTCCTTTTCTGCTATGCAAAACAATGACAGAGAATAGAGACAATACAATTTAAATAAGCTTTAGAGAGTAGAAGAATCAAATGGAATATCTTTAGAAAGAGAACCTGTGCTAATGAGGAACCAGGGCATGCTTTTGATGAAGCTACACAACAGTACTCAATGACCTCCATAAACAGGTGATAAATTACTTTGCTAAGAAATAAACTTTCAAAGGAGGTGGGCCTGTTAGCCTTTTGCAGATGATTTGACTCCTGAAGATGTTTACAAAGTATTCCAAAGATTTTTCATGTTTAATCAGTGTTTTATCTCTCCTCTCTAAGAGGAGGATATCCTTGTTCTTTTATTGACTTTGGACATGAAAATTAGATTGACAGTAATAACTCTCCTTGGTGCTTCATCAGTATGGGAGCTTCAGGACACTAGGCATAGAATGGAGGTAAATATTGGCTTAATTTCACAGTGGCGGGCCAGTTCTATCTAGAGGCAGGGAAGGAATGCAGAATAACAAACAGAAATCATAGGTGGGGCACCTGGGTGGCTCAGTGGTTGAGCGTCTGCCTTTGACTCAGGTCATGATCTTGAGGTCCTGAGATCGAGTCCCTCATCAGGCTCCCTGTGGGGAGTCTGCTCCTCCCTCTGTCTATGTCTTTGCCTCTCTCTCTGTGTTTCTCATGAATAAATAAAATTTAAAAAAAAAGAAATCATAGGTCATATGGAAAAATTATTAAAGGTTTGTTTTATTCTAGTGAAAATTTTCCAAATATGTTAGCATGCTGTCCAATTTGCTAATGTTCCCTGCTTCACATTGTACCCGGGAGGAACTTAAGATCTGTCAACCCGGAGAGCCTGGTGTGACCCAGTGCACTGGCTGAGGCACAATAATGACCAGCAGGATGCTCCTGTGGTCAGAAACACAGCTGTAAGTCCCTTCTCAACTTCCAACTGGTTCAATGAATCTTCTTTGTATGTATGTATTTACGATCATCTAAATTTATGTCACTGTCATGAGTATTAGAAAACAAGTGCCATAAACTAATGTCCAAATGACTTTTTCTTCCCCTCAGAGTAACTCAGCTTCTAACCACCAAACAAATCTAAAAAAAGCTCATGCTACCTCCTTCCAGAGGCATGAGTGTGCAGATGTGAATATGAATTAGAGTCTAGTTTACTTTAACCTATGTGAAAGCTCTTTCCACTGTCATAGGAGAAAAGTAAGCTTTGCCCAATGTGTTCTCAATTACTGGCTTCACTTCTTGACAGGAAAAATCCTGGCAATTATGGTCGCTGCTGCCAAAGGAATAATGGTAACTAGGAGAAAAGAAATGGTCTTTAAGAGCTTTTTCAAGCAATCCATCTGCATTAAGTAAGAGTAAATGACCAACTGATTCCCTCAAACTTGGGTTCAGGAGACTTTTTTTAGTAAAACTCAACCATCTACTAATTCTTTTCCTTTCCTTTGTGTATTTCCCTGCTCTCGTTCCCAACCAACTCATAACTGTAATTCTTCAGCGAATGTGAATTGGTGATCCACTCTTAAAAAAAAATCAGCTTAAAGTCACTAAAAAGATAACTTTAATTTATTTATAAGTTTAAAATTCAGCTCCTATAGGCATTAGCAAATATCCTATAAATGTACACAAAGATAATTTATAGTTTCTGTAGCTCAAATTCTTGTGCTCCTTAAAAAGATCCTGCAGGGAAGACACAGGGATACTTACAAGCAAGATAGGTGTAGGGCCAGAACTTACCTTAGGGACACACTGATGGTGGGATGGTGGGAAGGTAATTTTAAGAGCTTCTTTTAAAATTCTAACTTTTCTGTGGCCCCTTTCAAAATGTAAATATTTTATTTGAGAAAGTCTACTAATTAATTCATTATTACTAACTAAAGCTTCAGCATGGATTTTTTCCCCCCTTCAGAGACAGAATCTAAAAAGAGACAAAAAAAAGAGGATAGGTGAAGGTGAAGGTTACCTCAGAACAGGTACCATCTGAAGGCAGAGGCTGAGGGACATCTGCATCCAGGGGGCAGGCCAGTGGACGCACCGGAGGGAATTGCCAGCTTGAGAACACAGTAAAGCTTAGGAAGGATGAGGGCCCCAAATAAACTTCACTTCAGGGTTCAGCCCTGGACCAGCCTCAGCTCTATCACCTTCTCTCCCGAGGGGTTCCCACTGTCCAGCTCTCCCCCACCTCCCATCTCCCTCACCGAGGCTCTTCTCCAGAGCTTTCTCTGCCCAGGGACAGCCTCTCACCAGTGACTTCTTCGATCTGGTGGAGCCTGTGCTTCTCCTAGACCCCGTCTCTCTTCAGAGAGGGTGTGAAAGAAAAGAGAAAAAAGAAAGCAGAGCCAGGACCTCTCCACCGGCTGGTGGGCTGGGCTTCCTCTGGAGGTTCTAGAGTCTGGAAGATGTATGCCAGGGAAGGGGAGCAGTGGGCCTCAGAGCCTGGTGTCCTCTGGCTGGGGAGCAAGTCCCCTCAGCACTCAGAAACCATGGGCATGGGGAGGAGGGGAGCAAAGGAGTTAGGTCGCCATGGGCAGTGCAACGTGAGGGACATGGTCTCCCCACACTCCTGCCGGAGACTCCCTTCCCCACCAGACCCCGTGTTGTGGGAGCACAACTGTCAGAGGCACACAGTTTCAGCAACAAGCTGTCCCTGCCCCTGGTCCTTTTCATTTTCTTTATCATGTACATAGCCTTGACAGCATCTTACCCAGTCACTGATACTTCAGTATAAAATAATCCAAAAACTCCTTTAGTCACAGGAGAAGGTGTCTAAGCGCTCTAGCTGCAGGGTTGGGGTACTGTGGGGACAAAGAGGAAGGACAGAGACAGGGAGGGGAGACATGGATGTCAAACGCCTTCGCTGACAGGATCTCTAGCCCTGCCGTAGTGGTGCTTCTCACATCTCGTCCTCCCTTGTTAGGGCCCACAGGGTGTGTGTGTGTGTGTGCACACGTGTGCGTGTGTGTACTCACCCAGCATTCCAGTATGTAGCAAGTCTGTGGTGCACAGTAACTATTGAGCCTATAGAGAGTGTTCTAGAATTCTGTTGTGTTACAAATATTTACCTGTGATCCGGTGCAGAACGATCAGTGAGAAAAAAAGAGCTCAGAAAGTGCCTTTCATCTCACTTCAGTAGCTGCTAAAAACTACCAATTTTCTCCCTCAACCTCTAAACTGAAAAACTTCATTTGTCTCACAAAAGATTCAAATTATACCCACAGAAGTCACCTCAAAACAGAGTTAACTGCTGTTCTGGAAGCAACCTGACACATTTTCCAAAATCCTAGGGCAAAGGAACGGTCAGGTGTGAAGCTTCTGTTAATCTATCTCAGAATGTAAGGTATAAATCAATTTGGGAACAAACCACTTACCTGCAGCCTTCTTTGCAGGGATGAGGGAGCGGGAGGTGGAAGGATGCAGAGAATGGCAGAAAACAAAAAAGTAGAACTTGTGAGTCCCCCTGCTTACTGCTTATGAGTGTTTCCTAGGACTTCTTGCTCTGACACCTTCAGGAAATTGCTAGGCCAAGTTTTCTTTTCCCATTTGATGCTGCCATAGAAACCCTGTGTGTGCCTAGGTGGAGATCGCATCCTACAGGAGAGCCTTGCCAGGCCCAGGTGACTCCTACTACCATGAAGGTTCTGTTCATCCACACGCAGGTCTTGTAACTCTGCTACGCTTATGGTTATTTTACTTAGAAAGAAAAACCCATGCTGTAAAATTTCTCAACTCTGAAAATAGTGTCCTCGTTGTTTCCCAAACCCTCTTGGACCTGTGTAATCAATCAATCAGAGCTCCTTGCAGATTTAGACCTAAATTATTTGAAGCAGTTTTGGATCTTTCCTTGTTATCTATTATGTAAATGAAAATCCCAGGAATGAGAATAGATTCTGATTCATATCTCCACAAGTGAATATCTGGATTAGGACTTGGCACTTTTCCTGTAAAGGCCACATGGTAAATACTTTAAGGTTTCAGGCCAAATGGTCTCTGTTGCAAACACTCAACTTTGCCCTTGTAGCTGGAAAGCAGTCATAGGGCCTAGACAAATGCATGTGGCTGTGATGAAATTAACCTTTATTTACAAAAACAGGCAGCAGGCTGGATTTGGCCTGAGCCATGGGTTGTTGAGCCCTGATCCAGGTAGATTTCTAAAATACCACTTTAAAAAAAAATTTTTTTTAAGATTTTATTTATTTATTTGTTTGTGTTTGTTTATTTTTTTATTTATTTATGAGATAGAGAGAGAGAGAGAGAAAGAGAGAGAGAGAGAGAGAGGCAGAGACAGGCAGAGGGAAAAGCAGGATCCATGCAGGGAGCCCAATATGGGACCTGATCCTGGGTCTCCAGGATCACGCCCTGGGCTAACCATGGCGCTAAACCACTGAGCCTCCTGGGTTGCCCTAAAAATTTTTTATGTACTCCCTATTACCATTATCTGAGCATTAAGAAAGTTCTTAAACTTGCATAAACTATCTATACATTATATATACAATGGAATATGACTCAGCCATCAAAAAAATGAAATCTTGCCATTCACAACAATATGCATAGAGCTAGAGAGCATTATGCTAAGTGAAGTAAGACAGTCAGAGAAAGACAAATACAACATGATTTCCCTCATATGTGAAATTTAAGAAACAAAACAGTTGAACAAAGGGGAAGGGGGAAAGAGACAGAGAGAGAGGGAAGCAAATATAAGTGACTCAATGATAGAGAACAAACTGATGGAAGGGAGGGGTGGGTAGGGGGATGGGCTGGAGGAGGGATGGGCATTAAGGAAGGCGCTTGTGATGAGCACTGGGAGTTACATGTAAGTGATGAGTTACTAAATTCTACACCTGAAAGCAATTTTATCATATGTATGAATTTAAATAAAAACTTGAAAAAAAATCTAAAAGATTAAAAAAAAGCCTATTTATACATTTATGTGATTTTCTTAAAAACACAACATAAAAATGTACTTTTCAATGTTTTTTAATCATAACCTTACAGATAAAAAAGACACAATACTTTTCATCTGGCTTAATTCCAATTCTTTCTCTGAACACATGAACATGTTTTTATTCAGTTGTAATTCTTACCTTTACCCCATTTGCTATGTTGTCATTTATATCGCATACTCCTATAGAGCCACTGTTATATATTGATCTATTCTGCTTACTTATTTTTAAAGATTTTTCAATAACTAATTCATTATATTTATAAACCTGGCTTACTAAAAATTTTCCTTTTGTTAAATATTTGGATTTTTCCCATTATTTTTCCATGAGCTAAAGAGGGCTGCTATAAAAATCTTTGTACAAGTGACATCCAAGAAAGTTAAAACCCAAATGTAAAAGCTATGTTACTTTTGCTAGCTCTGCTAATTATTATGCTTGAAACCTGGTAGCATTATACACTAAAAAAATACAGCCAGATAATTATTTTTAAAAAGCAACCAGATTGTAAATTCACCAAATTGCCCTTCTTATTAAATGATGTCAGAAGACTATCCTATACAACTTTTTCTAAGAACTGTGATTTGATATTAAAAATGTTCTTTTAATTCTGTAGTACTTTACAGCTATCAAATATTCCTTCACAGATTCGATGATATATCTCAATATTACTGTATAAGCTTACCTGTGCCAATGGCTTAAATACTTCAATCTATGTTCAAATGGGGTACTTTTGTATTCTAAATGAAACAGTTTCATTAACCTCGTCAGCAACCACATAATTAACATCCCGATACTGTTATGCTCAAGTTCATAATATTCTTTTTCCAAACAAGGGAGAGTTGAATCTAAATGTTAGAAGTTGCCTGTTAGAATAAAAAACTTTTTCCTAGCTTAAAGTTCAGATATTGCTTGGTATTTCCTGGCAGTAAATTCTTGCCTCAGATCCATTGGACACACTGAGGTCTGAAGTAGCAGAGAGAGCTAGATAGAGACACCATAAAGAAATGTTCTCAGCCATTCTTTGTAGAAAGGGGCTTTCTCAAGGTGGCTCTCATTCAATTGGAGCATTTCAGAAATACAAATCACCTACCTAAAACAATTGAGACAACTGGGAACTGACATATAGACTGGTTCTTAACTTTTGTTCTGCTGTTTACATCTCTAGGCATTTAACTCAGCAAGAGAAAGTGTTGAAGGTCAGTACTTCTGAAACTATCTATGGTAGAGAATCAATTTGCTTTTTTTTTTAATTTTCAAAATCTCACTAACTGATACCTTTATAAAACACAATAAGAAAAAAAAATTATCAGAAAAATAAGCAAAAATCAAGACATGCAAAATACCAATCCCCAATTATACATTTACTATTGGAGACAATTTTAATTTCTTACTATTACAGTTAATATACATAAATGTATTATGTTAACAATCAAGTTAGAGTTAAATAAATGCAATCAGAACAAACATAGCATAGGCAAAATTATAAAAACTGAACTCATTTTTCATTAAAAGTGTATGTATTAATGAATAATACAGACTTTACCTTGCTCATTATAAACTAGTCGAAGGCCCAGACTTAGAGCAGTGCCATCTTCAAAGGTCTGAGCTTTAGAGTCAGATACCCGACTAAGCATCTAACTTAGTAAATGCTGAAAAATGATCTCCAGCCTTTCTGTTGCAGGTCAACCAGCATGAAAAAGCTTTAAGGAGATTGAATGATGAAAAATGTAAAGAGCAAGCATGCATTTGGCTTCAGGGTACCACCTAATAAAAGGAGTCAGATATGCAGTGAAAATCCACCGCATAATAGACTTCTGAACTAGTAGGAGTTCAACAAGGCTGCCAGATACAAATTCAATTTACACCATCAGTAATCAACAAGGAACTGTAATAGAACATGAGCTGCCATTCAGAACATCAAGAATCTCTCAAGTTTCTAGGAATAGAAAGAAAAAGGAAGGCATAATATTTTATGGATAAATCATTTAAATTCTGTAAAGGGCATAGAAGAAGACATGAATAATGAATGAATGGAATTATCTGATATTATAAATCTGTCAGTTCTCCCCTAAATTAATCTATATATTCCATATGTTCCCAAAAACTCCAGTAGAAGTTTTTGAGACAAACTGAATCTAAACTCTACATTGAAGAATTAAGTTTCACAAATAGTTGTCAATTTTATGTACACACACACACACACACACACACACACAAAAGAGCAGGGACGGAGAGTGTATAC
This sequence comes from Nyctereutes procyonoides, assembly GCF_905146905.1. NCBI lineage: Eukaryota > Metazoa > Chordata > Mammalia > Carnivora > Canidae > Nyctereutes > Nyctereutes procyonoides. Next base: position 2,575,768 of record NW_026575044.1, read on the forward strand.
CAGGACAGTAGCAGAAGAATGCCCAGGATCAGAGATATGTGTAAGGAAGACATCCAATAGAGATGGGGAGTAGATAAATTGTTTAGTAGATGGTGCGAGGAAAGTTGGCTCCTTAAAACTGGTAGGAGAAAATATGCCCACAGGGTGGAAAGATTTTTTTTTGCAACAAGACCATATAAGCACAAACCACAAGATAGGAAAGTGTTGGGTCTGACTACATAAATGTTACAAATCTCTATTCAACACGGGCACAGAAAGTGGTTGTTAACAGGTGTGTACCATACCAAGAGAATGTCCAAAGTTTAAAATCAATAGGATTAATGTTTAGATTAAAAAAGAATTCCTATTGGGGTGCCTGGGTGGCTCAATTGGTTAAGCTTTCAACTCTTGATTTCAGCTCATGTCATGATCTCAGGGTATGGGAACGAGCCCTGCATTGGGTTTCATGCTGAGCACGGGGCCTGCTCTCTCTCTCCCTCCCCCTCTGTCCCTACTCTCTGCTTGTGCTCTTACTCTTTAAAGAAATAAAATTCCTTTTTTTTAAATTTTTATTTATTTATGATAGTCACAGAGAGAGAGAGAGAAGCAGAGACACAGGCAGAGGGAGAAGCAGGCTCCATGCACCGGAAGCCCGACGTGGGATTCGATCCTGCATCTCCAGGATCGCGCCCTGGGCCAAAGGCAGGCGCTAAACCACTGCGCCACCCAGGGATCCCAAGAAACAAAGTTCCTATTAATCATTGAAAAAATAGGAAAATAGGCAATGCACAAAAGGAAGAAACCTGAATGTCTAATGTTCAAGAGATTCTCATTCTCATCCATAATGAGAAACGTCAACATTAAAACAACAATATTAGGCCACTTAATATCCACTCAATTGGAAAACTTTTAAAATTACAGGACTGCAAGATTTCAACAAGTTGGAAGAAACCAGAACACATGTGTTTAGCTGGCAAAGTGGAACTGGTATAGTCTTTCTGGAAAGTAATCTGGCAGCTCATAGGGGAATTAGTGTCTGGGTATCTTATAATCCAGCAGTCTCTCTCCTGAGAACGTGCATAATCTTGCATAAGAAAATCTTGCATTAGCCTATAAGACATTGCAAAGAAAAATGTACGCAGCAGATTTATTTGTAGCAGCAAGTAGCTGTCCATTATCAAATGGAATATTACACAGCTGACAGAAGCAATACACCAGTCAGCATATATTAGAAGCAAGAAGTATAATGAGACACTATTATATAAGCTAAAAGCACATACACACACAAAATACCACTATACGTGTCTCACAGATACATACGTATCAAGAACATCTATTAAACATCATAGGGGTGGTGCCTACTTAATGGTAATGAATAGTAAAGGCAAATGAGGGATGAAGGAGAAACTGAAATTAAATAAGAAAGAGACTTCATGGGAGTAAACATATAGTGCACCATTAGCTGAGAGAGGTGGTTGGTTAAATCAAAGCTCTGCACCCCAAACCCAAAGAGTTAAAAAAAAAAAAGTAGACATACACAATACAGAACAGAGTATTACCAAAGGCACTCTTGGATCTCAGTAGACACTATTCCTGAGCACGTGGAAACATGTGAGCCCCGTGGGATTGAAAATGCAGATTGAGTCTGTTCTCAAATTCATGATTCTTCCAGAGTGTTCTTCAGTCTCTGGAAGTTCTTTTCCATTCTGCAACACTAGTGAAGATTAGCCATGTGGGGAGCAGAGGGAATGGTTTCTCTATCCGGAGACGCTGGTGACAAACCTCTTTCCTGGCTGAGGTATCCTAGAAACATTCAATTTGTGTCCTTGCCTGAGTGATAGAGACCATGTTTTTCCTTTACATGCTGGCAGTAGCAAATGTCTCTACCATGGCTGCCGTCCAGAGAATTCGAAGCCAGAGCTTTGCTCTGGGCGAGCATCCAGAAGAGTAATTTGGATTCCATAGCTGAAGAGCCCTAAATTTTAAGGAGGACCCGGAGGCTATGCTGACTACCTCTTCAAGCCTTTATAAGTTGAAGAGGGAAAGAGGCTGGAAGCCCTCAGCCATTGGATGCTGGCCTTTGATTTCTGTTCTTTTACGGGATGCCAAGGTGCTTAGGAGGATTTCAAAAGCAAGAGGTGGAGCATTACCCAGGGTAGTTCATGTTTTTGTTTGAGATCTTATCCTACCTCCATACTGGGGATGTTTAGTTGGGTAAAATTTTCCTTCTGAGTGCTGTGTTTGTGAGAACACTGAAGTATGTTTATCTTTTCAGTGTGGGAGAAACACAAGTCATGGACAGAGCAAGCAGGTTCCTCCATGAGGAGACAAAAGGCCGGCCAATTCCACATCCAATATTCTTCAATAAGCTGAAAGTCCCATTATTCTTATTAATTCTATTATTTAATCATTTTAAGTATCTTAGTGTTAATTTAGATTTTATAAAACAAAATCTCATTTCACAATTTTAACAAAACTGCTAATTAGCTACTCTGATTCCTGGTTTACAAGTAAAGAATGGTATCAGAGAGGTTCCTGCCTTGCTTCAGGTGACACAGCTAAGATACAGCAGACCCAAGAGGCAACTCAGGTGTGTTTAGGCCCATGTGTAGAGCCTCACACCATCTTCATATTGGTCTTAAAAGCTTCTGTTAAGATGCAGATGTATTTTATGCAGCACTTTGGAAACTCGGTCATCCTCAGTACGTTGGTATTATTCATTGGTCCAAATTAGGCAGATGTGGCCTCAAAAGCAGGACCTTGAAAGAGTGAAGCACCGAAAAATAAAAGGCTCCCACACTTGGGACACTCCTCACTTAAGGAGAGCAACATAGCGGCCAGCACACAGGAGAGGAGCAGTCAGTAAAATCCCTTCCTCTTCCTGTCTTACACATGTACTCCGTGGAATGTTAGGGAGAAATGGCTGGACACTGGAAGAGATAGCAACAAAAAGTTGCAGACACTTGGGAAGGGTGATAACAGACTCTCCTCAGTAAACACAACGATTTTTCCAATCTCACCACTCACACAAGTGCTGTGCTCTGTGCCATTTTTCTAGCTAAAGCTGATGGTACTGAAGCAAGGTACAGGTTTTGATGCTTTCCCACCATTTCTCAGTCTGCTGAAAACTCTGCGAGAAGGAGCCCATAGGTTGTCAGTGTAATGGGTCAGGGATATTGACTTCCATGCCCCGTGATAACAGGTAATAATAATTGTACTTTCAGTGATAGCAACTGCTAGTTAAGTACTTAGTATGTGTAGGATGCAATGTCAAATGCTTTCTAAATATCTCATCTCACTTGATCCTCCAAACAACCCTCAAATTTTGCTATCATTACTTCTGCTTTATATAATTAAAACAGAATAGAGAGGTCGAGCGATTTGCCCATGACCACCCGGCTGGTGCATGGTGGTGCTAGAACCAATTCATTTCAGACTCCAGATGCCATACTCTTGACCCTCACATTGTAGTCTTTGTTACTGTTATGCTAACCATCTATGATCTGGGGAAACTAAGGCAGAGTGTTAACTCATTAAGGTAACAGCTGGGATAGCTTTGTGACTTAAAAACATACATTTGCTTAATTGTCCAGCCATGCATTTTATTAATATTTATGGTGAGAAATAATTTATATAATTGGCATCTGCAGTGAAATATAATGGAACATGGTATATTATTAGTAAAGGAAAAACAATTAACAGTAAATGTAATCATATCATAAGTGTTATTTCCTCCATAACTTATTGTATTCTACTTAAAAGCCTTCTTTTATTTCCTCTAAACTGAGGATTCTTAATCTTGGGTCCCAAAGGTTCATGGATAGAATTCTGGGGTGGAAAAGGGAGGATACGTATAGATTTCAATTTGAATAGGAAAAAAAAATGACATTTTTGCTTCACTAGCCTCTAACTGAAATGTAATATTTTTCAGTTATAAATATCACCAACAAACTACCATAGTATATTTAGAAACATCTAACTTTGTCACCAATAGAAATTGCAGATTTTAGAATATTATTTTCAGGTATTACAAATATTTCAAAATATCAGTTATGCTTATGTATACTTGGGAATATAATAGTTACTGGACCAGCTGCTAGACCTTCTATTTAATACTTAAATAAAGAAACATATGTGTATATATTACTATATCACAAATATTTTAATATTTTGGTAAGTGCATTTGAATATAATTTGTCTCTGTTGTAATCCTATGCAGTTTATTTTATGTATTTGAAACATTATTGAGGTGAATCTGAGGGCTTTACCATAGAAAGTTTGAGAACTCCTGCTCTAAGCCATGCCTTGGAGATACATTTTCCTACAAGTTGGGGCTGGAGTACAGAGAAGGTAAAGCTGCCAACATATGCAGAGCAAGGCGGCCCGACGCTCAGACCATCTCTGATAAGCTTCTTCCATCTACCTTGCTCCAATGAGACAGATTTCTCTCTTTAGTTAGCTTATGTATTCATGATCCCAGAAAGCAGCAGGTCTTCATGGACAGAAATTTCAGCAGTTGGTGTCTCTCCAAATATCAACCAAGACTCAAAGCTTGCAGTGCTGGCTGGTCATTAAAGAGCTTAGTGCTGATGCCTGGGTCTTGTTGGGCTCTTTCTGTGATCCTGGACAAGTTCCTCAAGACTCAAACCTCAAGCTCATCTTGTTTAAAATTGGGACAAGAAGGGTTGATATTTGTGAAGTGCTTCATATCTTTCAGATTACTCCTACCTTATCGAGCTCTCACACCGGGGCTGTGGGGGCATAAACATCATTATGTTGTATTAGATATAAAGGAGCTGACTCTAAGGGTGCAGGGTGGCTCTAGAACCTGGATCTTCAGACTCTTCCTCAGCAGGGTCACCCTCACCCTGCCCACCCCCATAGGAGTAGCCCCCGGGTACCTCTCTACATGCTGTTTCCATCCTTAAAGACACAACCCCTCCAACGATGACCTCTCATTTCCTCCCATCATGATCCCTCTACCTCACTCTCTAGTACCTTCAGGCTGCCTTCTGACCTTACCTTTGACCTTGGATTCCTTCCTTAAGTTGTTAACACTCTCATGTGCTCAGGTCTGAATCTTGGGCCTAAATCTCATACTAAATCTTGGGGTGGCCCCAAATTCACTGACTGACCCTGGAAAAGTCACTGAAGCTGCCTGAGCCTTATTTTCTCACTTTTAAGTCAGAGATTTGTCATAAAAATTAGACAGTGTAAAGATGTTTTTGTAGAACTACAACGGCCACAGTAAAGATAGGCTAGGTGGCAAGGTACAGAGAAAGGTCCTGACTCAGGTCTTGGCAAGGACAATTCTATTTGTATAACCTGGGAAACATTATTCTCTCTCCTCTCCTGAGCCTAAGTCCTCATCTTTGATAGCAACGCTTTTACCTTCCTATTAAAGTTTTTGTGAAAATAAAAGGAGACAGTGACAAAAGTCCTTAATGCAATGTCTGCCCCTCAATACTTTGTGTGGTGGTGGTGCTGTTACTCCTTTCTCTTTGGGGATAGAATCTTCTCTCATATATTTTGTGCCCCACTGCATCAAGCAATGAACAGATCTCAATCCTTGAGATCTTTCTGATGTTTTTCTCCATTTCTAAAGACCATAGGTTGTATGATCCATTACACACTGTTTGGTTCCACTGCACAGGAGCCTTCTGAGGCTCTATTACCCCCACTTGACACCCAGCACCATGAGAACAGAGTTCTCATTTACAGTTCTTCACGTTCTCCAGGGTTGGCATGGTGAGGGGCAAGGGAAGGCCCTCAATGAGGGTCTGTTGCTAACCATAATCATGCTACCCATGCAACATCTTGGGTTCCAGGCTGAAATAGGGCTAGGGCTCTGACACGGGGCCTACTCTACTTTCTGCTTGTTTGAATTCTTTTGACAAAAGCAGCCCTTAGGTTTAACATAAATAGAGAACTAAAACACCCATGGAGAATGCTGTAATTTTTACTACAGGAGTTAATCATCAGCAGACAAATGAAAAGGTAAGTTTTTATAGGCATTTATTGCTAAATTAATTAAATGCACAGCTGGGTACTATAGCACCATCCCAGCAGATATAATGAAGTTAGCTATATACCTCTAGCTCATTGATTTAGGGGCTCATAATTCTTGATATTAAACAGTTAAGATTGAAGTCTCTAAGTATCTGAACTGTGATGTTTCTGGATTGGATATCTTACTTTTGTGTCACATTTTACAATACAAATCTCTTTAATTTGCATATCATTTGAGTCTCACAAGCCTTGTGGAGTGGGTGGTATTACCTTCATTTTTATAGAGGCAGAAACTGGAGTGTAGTGAATTAAATCACTGCTTAAGGATATACAGCCAGTGTATCTGTTATTTACTGATGAGTAAATTACCCTAAAATTTAGCTGCTTCAACCAACAAACATTTATTCTCACAGTTTGTGTATGTGAGGAATCAAGACATAGCTGAGCTGAGGGGCCTATGATTTAGTGTCTATCCTGAGGCTCTGGTCTAACTATCCCTGAGGGCCCATCTCAGGGAGGATTGGTTTCCAAGGTCAGAATGGGGTGGCATTTAGTTCCCTGCAAGCTATTGGACCTAGGGCCTCAGTTCCTCATAAACTGTCCATCAAAGGCCTTCCTCAGTTCCTTGCCATGTGGCCAGCTCCATGCAATATGCTACAACATGGCAGTGGTCTCCACCAGAGAGTGAGAAAGTGAGAGAGTACACCCAACACAGAGCCACGGTCTTTTACAACCTAGTCTTGAAAGTGGCATCAGTCATTTCTTCTGTGTTCCATTCATTAGAGGGGAGTCAGTAAATCTGGCCACAGATCCCAAGAAGGAAGGGTTCCAGAGGGCTGTCAATACCAAGGGACAGGGGTTACTGGGGATCATCTTAAAGGCTGCCTCCTTTAAGACTCAAGGAGTCAAACTTAGTTTAGTGTTTTGTCTAATTCATCATGTTGCTCCAGCAAGGATCCATTAATTCCTTCAAGTGCTTATTGCTGGGACTATTCTTGACTGAAATGATACAAATATAAAATCTGTGACCTGGGGAGAATCACAATATATGAGCAAAGACTGTCTGGATGATGACAGCGTGTGGGAATGAAGACAGCACTAGCAAAAAGCCCATGCTGTGATGGGAAATCTGAAGTAAGACATGCTACCCAGTCCTGCAGGGTTTGCCCTCTGCCACAAGGGCTGACAGATTGGAAGGACTGGTGAGACCCGGTAATCAGAAGACATGGAGAAAGGCCTTTGCAGCAACTGGGAAGGCAGAAATCAGAGAAGGTCCTCCCTTCATCCAAATACAAATTATTTGCAACTACTAAGAGGCAAATAGCTCCTGTTGAGACTGGAGAATTTATTGTGTGCAGTAGTTCTCAGCTCTGATTTACATTAGAGCCACATGGGAGCGACCTGGGAGCTTTTAGAGAGCTCTCTCCCTTAAGTCAAATGAAGAAAATCAAAATCTCTTGGGGGTAGGACCTGAGCATTGGTACTTTTTTTTTTTTTATCTTATGGCTGCCTTTTTTAATCCTCATACCCATCCTATGAGATAGATATTACGATTATCCTCATTTTACAGATGATTTACTTTTGTATACTTCACTCCTAAATTTAAGCTACATGTTATGGAACATGGTATTGATTTAAATACATTTCTGTTTCTCCAAAGTACCCATCACTGTACCTTGCACTAATGAACTAAACTTTTAATGTTTACTAAAGTAATTGCTGCACTCAAGTTAGTCATCTTTGGGTTGCTATAAAGCAGTGATAAGGGGAACCCTGGGTGGCACAGTGGTTTAGCACCTGCCTTTGGCCCAGGGCGCGATCCTGGAGACCCGGGATCGAATCCCACGTCGGGCTCCCAGTGCATGGAGCTTGCTTCTCCCTCTGCTATGTCTCTGCCTCTCTCTCTCTCTCTCTCTCTCTCTCTCTGTGTGTGTGTGTGATATCATAAATAAATAAAAATTTAAAAATAAATAAATAAAGCAGTGATAATAAATTATAAAATACTTGGGCAGGTTAGTTCTCCAGGCTTCTCCATAAACTAACTTCTGGCTATTAGGAATGACTGGTTGGTGCAAGAGTACAAAGCCTGGTTCTCCGTCCTCAGTTCAGGATAACTGGGAAGGGTGCGCTCCTCTGGGACCAGCTGAGGCCTTTGTTTGAGACTGCGTTGTGGTTCACTCTTCTCCCTTTACCCAATTCTGCTTCCTTTATTGTCTCAGGTCTTGATCTCAAGGACCCGCCACAGTAAACTTCTTGCACACAGATGTCCATGTCTCCATATTGGAGAATCCAACCCAAGACAAAAGAAGCACAGATGGACCACATTTATTAACTTTATTTTACTTTCATAGACATGGTATCTCAAAGTGGAAATTGTACATACTTTATAATCAGAGAGATCGACACTTACCTGGGATCAGCTCAGGGAACTTACTCTCTCTGAGCCTGTTTGTTCGTTTCTTAAGAACGATCTTACTAGGATTAAAAACAGTTCACATAAAGCACCTCTCATGACTTTTGGCAAAATACAGGCAGCCAGACCATGGAGGCCTGTAAATTGGTGAACCAAATACCCAGTGTACATCTCTTACCTCTGCCTTGCACCACCACATGGGTATTTTTTTTAAAGCGTTCTCTAGGTAACTCCAAGATGTCAGGGCAAGAACTACTAAGCTCAGTCATGAAAGAACTTTGTTGACAATGCTAAGAAGTTTACATTTTATTTTGAAAACATCAAGGGAGATTTAATAGAGGGCAATGACTTGATTAGATTTGTTTTTGAGAAATATTTTGCCTATACAGTCTGGAAGCTACAGAGGAGCAGACACTGGAAAGTAGGAGACAGGTGAAGAAGTCTCTGCTATAATCCAGCTTAGAAATGATGGTGGTTAGAAATGGTGAACCAAAACAATAGCAATAAAGACATAGGGGATGGGACAAATTTGAGAACATGAAGATAATAAACAGATTGCCTGTGGGATGTCAGGGGAAGGTTAAGCTACAGGTGAATGCAAGTTTCTGGCCTGAAACAGCAGCAAACCAGTGTGGTTTTCCAAGGAGAGAAATGCAGAGGAGCAGCAGGAATAAGTGACAACCTGGCAGAAGTGTTGAGTTCAGTTCAACAGGACATCTCAGTGGAGATGCACAGCAGCCACTGAAATTATGGTCAGGAGCTGAAAAGAGGGATATGAACTGGAGATAATTACTTAAGGACCATGAAGCCAAGGGAATATATGAAATCACGAAAGTGAAGGATGGACCTCTGAGGAAGAACAACATAGAAGGGGTAGACAGGGAAAGGGTAGCTGACCTCCAAGACTGAGAAATAGTATCATAGGACTTGAATGGAAAACGAGAGGCATCTAAGGAAAAAGAGAAGAAATATGCATAAAAGGAGGTAACCAACAGGGCCAAATGCTTCAGAAATATGAACAATAACTAAACTTTATAAATAATCCCTCTTTCAAGTAGTAGTTTTGTATTAGGCACTTCAGAACTCTTCCACAAAAATTCCTGAATTCATGAATTCATTAATCAATGAATATTAGAACATCCTGATTTAAATTATGAGAATATCAAGAAGTCTGCAGAGAGAAGACTCCAGCAATAGGATGAGCTGGTGTGGGGACACCACCCAGGAGGATATCCAGCCATCTATAGAAAGTTTAGTTTCTGTGGGCAAGTAGAAAATAAGAAATGGATGTTGGAAAGCCAGCCAATAGTGTCTGCTATGCAGGTTTCTTTAGGTGTCCTTCAAACAATTGTGCAAGGCAAGGATTATCACCTCCTTTTTTATGGATGAAGAAATCATGGAAAGAAGAGTAAAGAAGCTTCCCAAGAGGACACATCTCAGAAGTGGCAGACCCATGGTTCAATTCCAGTGTCCAAATTCCCAAGCCTATGGTTTTTAAACAGCTTATAGCAAATGATCCTTCTATAGTTCCCCCATAACAGGGCTCACATTCTTCTCTTACTGCATTGTTTCTTAGGCATTTATTTCCCTGTTCATGTATTTGTGAAAGTGTTCTTTCTACTACTATGACGTCACATGTCTGCGACTTCAGCTAAGGCTACTTCTCCAATCTGTCAAGATCATTCAGAATTCTCATTTTATGCTGCAAGGTGTTAGTTATTCCTTATAACTCAGGATGAACTAAAGATAGGAGCACACTTGGAATCTTTCAAGTCAAGTGACCAAGACTACTCTAAGAGGGATTAGTGGTGCATCCACCTCAAAGTTAAATGGTCTCTAGAAACTGACTTTTCCTAGCTTCTTTGCAAGTTTGCTGTGGCACAGTCATATGTCTTATAGATGATAAGATAAGCTATATTTATTTCCTATTTTATCTATGTAGCTCATCAAACTGCCACAGAAGAATATTAAACCATTTACATGAAATGGTTTGCATTTTTTTTAATAAAATGGCTTTAAAAGCTGGTTTGTTTTTATAAACACCTGTAACTGTCCATGAATTAGCAAATTCATCATCTGTCTTTCTCTAGAGTCTTTCCAAGAAACCAGGTCACAGTGATTGATCAGCGGTGCCCACAAAATCTTTCTTTGCATTCTCCTGTTTCCCTACATCTTCTCTCTTCCTCTGACATTTGCAACTAACCTTGTATTCATTTCCCAGAATTTCTTCTCCACGGGAGATTTAGCTAAGTTAGCCCTGAACCGTGCTCAGGAATGAAGTAAGCACAGACCTGAGTAGTGGATTTTTGATGGGTTATTTAACCCTGCAGCTCCTACAACCCATGACATTCATGTGTATGTATGTTCAACATTCCAAAGGGGGAAAACAAGGCAAATGTAATGGGTGGGCACCAAATCTAGTATAGTTTTAAAGTAGCATCATTTGCTTTAGGTCCCAAAGCCCCATTGGCTAGTGATTTGATCCTTTCTGCTCACTATCTTTCATCCTTTGTTTCCTGAAGGACAGCTGTGGGTTATTTGCAAGACCAATATACGGTAGGAAGACACTGACATCAGGAGAGTTGATAATAGCTACGCTGACTGAGTGCTTACTGTGTACAAGGTGCTGTGCTCAACACTTTCACATACTGTAACTCTTTTGATCTTTTAACAATGCTGTGAGCCTTATTGCACAGCAGAGGAAATTGAGGCCTGGAGAGCTTAAGTAATTTACCCAAGGTCACTCAGCCAGGTAATGACAACTTAAATTCCAATCCCAGTTTTTCTATCTTCAGAGATGAGAATTCTTAACCATTCTGATACCCCATCTTCCAAAAGCTTAAATAAGCAATAGCAATCTCCTCTCGATTCATTCATTTAACTCCTACATATTGAAATTTTGCTGTGTGCCCAGGACTTGTGTTTAAAAAAATAATAACACTTTATCTGTTCCCTTGGGTGCATTCATTCTTAATCCCCCAAATGTTCCTTCATACAGTAAACTCACCTTGCATTATGACAAAGGAAAGAGGTCTGGAGAAGGCATGCTGAAGAAGCTAGCTCAGTTCTCACCAATCCTGGAATGATGGGAGCTGAAGAGAGGGCCTGCCAGGAAAGATGGTACATGAGCCCTGAGTTACCTGTGGCAGAGCACAGGAGGAAGATGGGGCTACCTAATGTATGTATAAGAAAGCAGGTATGTTTCTTTAATAAATCATTAGAGGTCAAGTGTAGGCTACTATAAAAGATGGAAACACAGACATTAGCAGTTTTCACCCACTCAGGATTCTTCACTATGAACTATTGGGGGCTTATGAGAAGGACCTGAGGCAGGGCCAGAGACCAGAGAGCATCCCTTAGTGGTACAGGCCAGCTACCGACAAAACATGAGACATCACTTTCCCCTAAAGAACAAAATCCTTAAGTTGCCTGTGGGAGGGCAGCTATCCCCGTCGCCCCCAGATCAAAAGTAAAGACCCATTAGGGAGAAGGGAATAAAAGCTCCACCCCTGGGTGAAGGAGAAGAAAGCATCCCTGGACCACATCAGTAGAAGCACCCTCCGCTCTGGGGGATGGGGATAGAACCAAAGAGAAAGGCCAGCCCCAACAACCTGAACCCCAGGGCATGCCTAACAGCTTGTGGCAACAATCAGCTGCAGTGTAGTGCTGAGGATGAGGAAGAAGCAAGGAGAGAGGTCCTCTCAGATGCACAAGCACACAGAAAAGCAAGAGATGCAGGTGTGTGTGGTGATGGGACACTGAGGAAGACTATCAGGCTGTCAACCCTCACCAAGGATGGTGCCAGAAGAATCTGAAGCTGGTGGCACCCTGAAAATAACCACAGCAACATCAAAAGCTAAAGTTTGCCTGGGTTGCATTTGGACTTTTTGAACCTGCAGGCTCATATCAATTATCAGTTCTTAAAAATAGGGTTGCCTCTCTCCATTTCTATTCTGGATCTGTGATCCCAGCTAGTCGTCTAGTCTTGTTGTTCATACTTTGACATTTTTCATCCCACTGTGTCTCAGAGCAATGTCCTGGCTCATTTCTACAAACCCCTCTTTTATGTCACTTCTTTCAGCTGCATAGAATCTGCTGCTTCACCTGCCCATGAATTAATAGGTTTCAAGTATCACACTATCTTCTATAGAAGTTCTATATGCTCTTTTTTGACTGTCCCTTGTCATTTTTATAGTCTTTTATTTCTTGCTCATACTTCTGGCCCTTCTTTTATATATTTAAACATATTAATATACATATTTTAAAAACTGCAATTAAGAAATCCAGTATCTGAAGTCCTTGTGACTCTAATTCTACAATCTTTCTGCTGGCTCTCATTCATAACACCTCATTTCTTACATGCTTTTTTGAGTGAATTCTTATTTGATTTAACTTTCTGGGAAAGAGGGTCCTGCTGAAAGTATATTCTTCCATAAGAACTTGTGTTGCTTTAGCCAGATGATGGAGGGCTGCTGATGGAATACCACCTAAAAATAAAATTCCAGTGTGAAGAGTTTTTTTTAATTAAGTAGGTAATATAAATTTGGTATGAAGCCTTCAAGAAGGAAGGCTTTCAATTAAAAAGTCTCAGGGAACAATATTTTTTCCTTCTCCACCTATGGCTAAGTTTAAGGCAGATAATTTTCCTTGTAGTTCTCTTTGTGAAGTTCTTTTCTTTTTTTCCCCTCTTAATCTAGTCTATTCTTTTGTGTAGAGTAGATGAGATGACCCTGTAGCATCCTGGATTTCATTACCCTTCTTTGTTGAGTGGGTTCCTATAACATGGCTAGTCACCAAGGCCACCAGGAATGAGCTGATGGCTCCAGGATAGCTGGTGATTTTAAAGCTTACTCTTCTTTTGGATTCCTGTATTTAATTTATTTTCAACAAGCTGAAATTGCTTATAAAAAGTAAAGGAGCAGCATGTCCTAATGGTGCCTGTTAGTGTATTCCTGGTTTGAATACCAGGTCTGCTATCTTAATTATTGTGCAATCTTGGGTAATCTATTTGCTTTCCTGAAATTGTTTTTGTCATTTGTAAAAAATAAATAAATAATACTGAGCTACATATTTGACTCTCATGCAGACTCAAGAAAGATGAATGCAGAGTGCCTAGAACAAAGAGATCTTGCCTGGCATTTAACAGTGGCAGTTATTACAAGTTTTATTAGCAAATTCTTGGGATAAATGTCCTGAGAGCTTTAAAAACAACACACTGTCCATTTCCAGGCAGGCCTGCTGCCCACTCAGCCCAGAGTGAGAATAACAAATAAGAAGCGTGATTAGGAGTCCACAGGACTGTTGCATTATGGGTGAGGTGGTGGTAAAAGGGATTTATCTTTTTCTCCATCTTTTGTATATCATTCTGCGTCCCAATCAGAAATGATCCAGTAGCAAAAATGACACTTTCTCTGATGTACAAATACCTGCCTCTGGAAAGAAAATAATAAGCAGGATAGGGAGAATCTCAACCAAAGAGCCAACTACTGTCAATAAATAGAATCTTGAAAAACAACAAGAGTATAAACTCAGTGGTATTTGGGCTCTTCAGTAAGCATTCTCCATCTGCCAGCATGATGGCCCTCTCTCCTTTTGGTGTATTTGTCCAGATGAAAATTAATGAGAACTTAATGTCCATTTGAAAATTGCTGGGTCTATTGGATTTCACATGTGGCAAAGCATCACTAATTTTAAAGGATTTTTAAAGTTTGTTAACTGATGGTTATGGGATTGTGGTCACTTTGGACTTTTTTGTTTACTGTGTCTTGCAGCAGTCATTCAAAATCTTGTCTTTCAAAGAAATAATTATGGCGGCATCATTAAGTGGTGGATGTCCTACATCTTACGAAATACTCACCTGTGAAACTATGGAAAGGGGCCATGGTCACCATTCCTTCTCTTCCTTGAGGGATGTTTAGATTAAATGGAATTGACTCTGCAGGCAACTTTACCTCCTTCCAATGCTCATTCAGCCTTCCATAAATATTACATGAATCCTACAATAAGCATCTAGCTTGAGCTCCTCAGAAAACAGACTGAAATATAGATTGGCTGGCAAGCTTACTGAGAAGTGCTTTGAGATTCAGCATCTATAAGTAAGGAAAGCAGAGTCGGGCAAAAGGAGAAGTTGGAGGGTGACATAGTGCCAACCAAGGCCCCACCTGACCCCACAGAGTGCTCTGGAACAGAGGATGGTCTTTCAGAATTGTCCTAAATTGAGGCAATGAGCTCATACCACTATATTGACCAGTCATTGGGCTGCAATCATAAAGAGGACAAAGCTTTGGGCAAGGAACTTTCTTCTGCCAGGGGCAGTTCCTGAGGAGATATGGAGCTATGAACCAGCAGCAGCCAGCACTCTTAGCAGCTGGGAAAAATGCATGTCTCCATCCTGTGGTAGGGCCTGGGTGATGCCTCACAGCTTTCCTTCACACAGCAGTACATCAGGGAGCAAAATCAACACAGTCCCCAGCTTCATGGATAGTCACAGCATTTCTCAATTTCCTTCGTCTTGACCTTGAAAAGTCACCACTCCTCTTGTCCCTGGTGGCCCTGTCCCCACTCTGTCGTATTCCACCTTATCCCAGCTTCCTTTCACCCACAGACTAAGGAGACAATAGTGATCATAGTTAATAAGGTTTGGGTCAGCACTGAGGCATCTTCCAGTGTGAGCAAAGGACTCTATTAGCGCAGTGATGCATTCCCAATGGTTCAGCTTCCTGAAGTCCTCAGTGTATGGTGCTAAGCAGGAAGATGACTAAATTGATGCTTGTCAAGAACAATTAGCTCTGGATAAATAGGAGTTACATATTCTGTAATGGGCATGGATGTGTCTCTGGGTGGCTGGAACGTTCCTCCCTTAGCTACTGAGGGAGTTCCAGTAATCAGGTACAATATCTTATAAATCATTTATAAGAATGGATGAGGGGGATCCCTGGGTGGCGCAGTGGTTTGGCGCCTGCCTTTGGCCCAGGGCGCGATCCTGGAGACCCGGGATCGAATCCCACGTCGGGCTCCCGGTGCATGGAGCCTGCTTCTCCCTCTGTCTGTGTCTCTGCCTCTCTCTCTCTCTCTCTCTCTCTCTCTCTCTCTCTCTGTGACTGTCATAAAAAAAAAAAAGAATGGATGAGACAAGCAGGGGACTCAGATTATTTCCATTCTATGGAGGAGAAAACTGAGGCATGGCACGGCACAGCATGTCCCCCTGGGCCACACACTAACGAAATGGTGGAAATAATTAAAATAGCGACGAGTTATCAAGAATCCACTATTCCCTTCACTGTTAGACCAACATTGTGAAAAACATTATCGCTGCTTTTTACATCAACTCTGGGAGGTGAATATTAACACACTGAGGTTCACAGGTTAAGTGACTTGCCTAGGTCACACAGCAGTTAAGTGACAGGATTTGGGACCTGGCTGTCTTAGCCCAGAGCCCAGCTTCTTTACACTATCTCACGCCCGAGCATTCCAGTCTGTGGCTTAGAAGAGCCTGCTGAGAGGCAAGAAAATAGCGCTGGCATTTGAAAGATTTGTGAGTGGTGGGTGGGGATTTCAGATAGGAGTGCCCGGGACATGGTTACAGGTGAATTTTGCCTCGGGTGAAGGCTGCTGCCTAACCAGGTGTTCCTAGCGTAACAAATGTCATTGAGTTGCAGTGGGACACAGGCCAGTGAGGAAGGAGCATAGGGCCTGCCTCAGCTCAGTGGAATGAATAGTGCAAGGACCCAGCCCTCAGCTTGAGGAGTGGGCACTGCTGCCTTTCATGTGAACATCCTTGCAAGGGAGAGCATCAGGGAGAGGCAGGAAGCTGCTAGCGTGGTCTTCACAGCTGGGCAGACAAGGTGTCAGTCTCAGACTTTCTCTAGGGTGAGCCTTGGCTCTGTTACTTCACCTGTGAAGCACAGCTTCCCATCTGGGAATCAGGGACATTCTGATCATCTTCATAGCAATGCGACAGAGATGAAATGAGAATGTGCTTTTAAAGAGCCAATCCCAGAGCAGATAGATATACGGGCTCCACTTTTGACCTTCCAGTTCTGGAATGGCTAGGTCTTGGAGAGCCAGATTGCTTCGCTGGCGGATGAGGTGTGACCCAAGGGCAGCCCAGGCCGGTTTGGTGTTACCCGTGCAAGCCAGACCCAGACCTGGCCTTTATCGCTCTGTGGGAAGGCAGGGGGTGTGGTTCTGGTTCATTGGTTGGTGCAGGCAGTTTCCACCAGGCTGACTTAGAAGAATGAGGCAATGAGTACAGGAACTGCCTGAGGCCAGATAACCTCCCCACAAATGGCACAGGCAGCCCTGCTCTGTGCAGAGAGCAGCAATGTGCTGGTGGTGTCTGGAGCATCCTACAGGGCCTAGGAAGGGGTAAAAGGGAAATCACATACTTCTCAAGGTCTCTTACAAGCCTCTGGCATTCCCTAGGTCACCCATAGTTTTGAGCAGAGCATGACAGCAGTTCCCACCCCTGCCAGATAACCTCCTTGTATTTTGCCTTGTATTCACCGCACAGCTTTAGAATAGTGAGAGCCTCCTGATTCCAGTCTAGATGGAGCTGACACGACACCAGAGCTTTCACATTTATTTTTCCTCGGGAGCCTTCCGCTCTACTATAATTTGCAATTTATATGGTGACCTGTTTCTCACTTATCAGTGACCTTGACTGAGTGCCCTCTCCCTGCCAAGCATGAGCCGCACAGCACAGGGTGCCGGAGTCCTGACCCTGAAGCACACAGCATGCAATAGAAACCTGCTGACCTGCTTCCTAACAGAATGACCTTCAGTTCTCTGAACTTCAGCTGCCCCTTCTGCAAAATGGGCATACTATTAATGTACACGTGGGGGCCAGTCAATGCTCAGTAAAGGCAACTAATATGATGAATAGTAGAATAGTTTTATCATCAATGTGGTCATAATGAAAAGCAAAAAAAAAAAAAAAGTGTGTGTGTGTGTGTTAGAATGAAATTCAGAGATGCCATGACTTGAAAGAACCACAAGATGCACAAGTATGGAGAATGACCTTAAAGGCATTTATTTCTGACAGATGGCCACACTGGTACCGATAAAAGTCAGTCAGCTCTAAGGGGGCCTCAGCTTTAGAGCTGCATTTTAACGAGAAGGATTTTTAACTTAGTTATCATATGGCTCAGGGGTGTTGGTGATAATTTCATTCATTCCACAAATATTTTTACTGCCTACCATGTGCAAAGTTTTCAAAATAAAATAACTGCCACATTCAGATGGGAGTGATACATACAATTTCTTGTTAACCGGTCAGAATCATGTGGAATGATGCTAAAAGGAAGGAATCTGTGTGCACAGATTCTCCTAGCATCCTCCTTGCCCCAGAAGCCCTCTCCACCACATCCCATCCCAGCATGAAGGTCCTCACTCATTTCTTGGGGTCTCCTCCTTCCCTGATGCAAATCAGTAAATACCTATCCTCGCTCATCCTATTTTTGGTTTCTTCCATGCCCCAGTCGCAGTGAGTTCTGAGAAATAAAACTGAGATGATATTTCACATTATGGAAATGATTATAATCACAATGAAGCTTCAATCAGTCCTGAGAAGCAGGTTGGGCACTTAGCAGCTTGATCTAAGGAAGTGAATCTAATAGGATTTCAGACACCACAATAGAGGATGAGATACATACAGATCGTTTTGCTTCCTATTCTGGCATTTTTTTTCTGGAGAGTAAGGAAGAAAAGAGTTTGCAGGAAGAAAATGGGCCAGATGCTGACTTGGGCTTTGGAAATAAGTGAATAAGACAGTCTGAACATATTTTTAAGTAGAAAAATGATGTGACTTGAAAGGTGCTAAGATACCTAATGTTTTTTTCTCCAAATAGAGACTTTAGCCATATTATGACTGTGACATTTTCCCCTCTGTTGAAATCTCTAGTGCTTCTCACCTCTCACCTCCCACCTGACTTGTCTTCTGTTTGACCTGTTGGATCGATCCTTAAAATGGTCCAGTTCACTAAGTAGATTTTTACAAAGGAATTTGTGATTGTGTTAGCACAGTGCTTCTGTTAAGTGGTCAATCCCTAAGTCCATTTTCCTGACATTTTAAAACAGTGGTCACGGGAATTTCCTTCAACCAAATCAGGCCAAAGCCGTTTCATAGATTAGTCTTAATCAAAATGTGATTATTTTATTTATTTATATTCATAGTCTGAAGTCAAAATACTTTTTTTTCTTGGGTTTGGGGAGCTTCATATTGGACTTGCCTCCTTTGTAGTTCTTTGCTGAAGTGTTAGAGTAGACCCCATCTGAGGCCACTTTCACAGGCCATCTCTATGAAGAGGCAAGGAAGATCTCCCATGATTCCATGACCATTGGCAAGACTCTGCAAAATGTGCTTCTTTCTCCATCTCAGAAAAGCAAAATTAGCATGTTTCTCAGCTGGTTGTAGGGTAAATGTCTAAATGCCTGTTGGGTAACCATGCCATGCTGGTGATTTATGGAGTGGCTCTCTAAAGACAGTGGCACTCGGAGGAACCAACTGACGACCACAAATGTGAAAATATTATTCAGAGGGACTAAACTCTTCCACAACTATTAGTGATTGAAAACTACTCAGAGTTTAAAGTTCTGTAATAGCAACAATACACACTTATTGAGCACCTGTTACTGGGCCAGATACTCTGTTAGAAATGGGGTGTAATGGGTGTAATGGATGAATAATATAAAATTTCTACCTTGCAATCTATAAGTGTCTAAGATAAACAAGCAAGTACACTGAAGTTTGGGATGTGACATAACAGGGGCGTTTGAAACAGGAACACCCAGGTGGGGCACTGTCCAGATGGGAGGGCCAAGGAAGGTTTGTCCAGAGAGGTGCCACCTAAGCTGAAGTCTGGAGGGTGATTTTGGAGGGGCCAGTGAGCAGGGAAGAGGAGATGGATAGTGTCCATCCTGTGCCACTGAAAGATTGTGCAAAGGCCAGGACATAAGAATGATCACAGTGATTTTAGATAACTGGTAGTCATTTGTGTGACTGAATCATTCAGCTCTGGGGAAGAAGCAGGGGACAGACCATCAGATGACATCTCCTATCTCCTCAGTCATTGATTACTTTCCATAACCAATAAATTACTGATGGCTTCAAACACTAAACAAAGTATTTATTTTTTTCAAGAGTATATTGTAAATATATTTCCAGACTGGAAAGAGCCTCTCATCTAATGCAATCCCCTTGTTTAACATGTGAGGAAACTGAGGCTCAGGGAGGTGTGATGACTTATCCAAGGTTCCCAACAAGCTTTAATAAATGCTTTTGCTTTAGTAAATGCACAAGTATATTACTTTCCCAGACAGGAAGTATATGTATTGTCAGAGTGAATACTTTTTCAGATCCAGGGATAGCATTCATACAACCGCAAATCAGCTCATGAATGGATTATTTATTAAAAAAAAAATCCAACAAAATCACTCTAGAAATCAATGATACTGAAGTCTTCCAGGCATTCAAGGTAAATGTCTATTCCATAATATATTATATTTTTAAAATTTAATTTATTATTTATTTATTTAAGAGAGAGAGCACAGGCATGTGAGCTGGGAAAGGGGCAGAGGAGGAAGAGAAGGTCTTAAGCAGACACCATGCTCAGTGCGAGCCCAACAGGAGGTTCTGTCCTACAACCCCGAGATCATGACCTGAGCTGAAACCAAGAGTCAGTTGTTCAACCAACTGAGCCACCCAGTTGGTTGCAGAAGTCCCTGGACTTCTTCAGGCAGTAAGACACTATTGCTGAGGTGGTAGCTTTGACAGGGGCTCTGGCTCCTACCCCCCCAGCAGTGCTGGGGACAGTCTATTGTTCAAGGATCTCCTTTCGGGATGATGCAATCTCATTTGCAGAGTGTCCCTGTGGTTGGAGAGAATAAATTACTTCTACAGGGAAATTAACATTTTAGACTCTATTCCTTGGGCACTTTCCCATCCTTATAATCAGCATCTGGTTTTGGTGTCTAGACTGTGAACTCTAAAGTCAGAATTCTGAAGTTCAAATCCCATGTGCCCCTCTGTAGTACATTCTAGATAGAAAAGTAGAATGTTAGAGATATGAGCCCTTTCCTCCTAAAACACAAGGTGTACTTACTCATGTTGTATCCCACTTTTAAGGAATGTGAGTACGTGTTAAGGACACACCTCCTGGGGGAAACGTTCTCGTCCTGGCACTGTCCATCAGTCTGAGTTCTGGCCGGTGAGCTGACTTGCAGGTGAGCCTGTCCTGACACCTGCCAGGAAAGGAAAGCAGCAGAGGCATCGCACATGATCCCTGACCTAAAGCCTTTGTTCAGCACTTGAAGATACATACTGTATTAGCTCTTCGTCCTTCCAACTGCAATAGTAATGAACACTTATATAAGGTCTTTTATCCTAGGAGCTCTGAGGGATTTACTGACATTACAGTGCTTAGTTCCTTTCTGATTACCATGGGAAAATGTCAGTTCTTGTTCCTCAGGACAATTATTGCTCTTACCCAGACACCACACACTGGCTAAGTCATCATCCCCAGGACAGAGGAGGGGGGGTTTCTATGCCCTGAGGGCAAATCAAGACAGAGACAAGAAGGGACTTCTGCAGGCAGTAGGACACTATTGCTGAGGTGGTAGCTTTGACAGGGGCTCTGGCTCCCCCCCCCCCCAGCAGTGCTGGGGACAGTCTATTGTTCAAGGACCTCCTTTCCAGATGACGCAATCTCATCTGCAGAGTATCCCTGTGGTTGGAGAGAATAAATTACTTCTACAGGGAAATTAACATTTTAGACTCTATTCCTTGGGCACTTTCCCATCCTTATAATCAGCATCTGGTTTTGGTGTCTAGACTCTGAACTCTGAAGTCAGAATTCTGAAGTTCAAATCCCATGTGCCCCTCTGTAGTACATTCTAGATAGAAAAGTAGAATGTTAGAGATATGAGCCCTTTCCTCCTAAAACACAAGGTGTACTTACTCATGTTGTATCCCACTTTTAAGGAATGTGAGTACGTGTTAAGGACACACCTCCTGGGGGAAACGTTCTCGTCCTGGCACTGTCCATCAGTCTGAGTTCTGGCCGGTGAGCTGACTTGCAGGTGAGCCTGTCCTGACACCTGCCAGGAAAGGAAAGCAGCAGAGGCATCGCACATGATCCCTGACCTAAAGCCTTTGTTCAGCACTTGAAGATACATACTGTATTAGCTCTTCGTCCTTCCAACTGCAATAGTAATGAACACTTATATAAGGTCTTTTATCCTAGGAGCTCTGAGGGATTTACTGACATTACAGTGCTTAGTTCCTTTCTGATTACCATGGGAAAATGTCAGTTCTTGTTCCTCAGGACAATTATTGCTCTTACCCAGACACCACACACTGGCTAAGTCATCATCCCCAGGACAGAGGAGGGGGGGTTTCTATGCCCTGAGGGCAAATCAAGACAGAGACAAGAAGGGACTTCTGCAGGCAGTAGGACACTATTGCTGAGGTGGTAGCTTTGACAGGGGCTCTGGCTCCCTACCCCCCCCAGCAGTGCTGGGGACAGTCTATTGTTCAAGGATCTCCTTTCGGGATGATGCAATCTCATTTGCAGAGTGTCCCTGTGGTTGGAGAGAATAAATTACTTCTACAGGGAAATTAACATTTTAGACTCTATTCCTTGGGCACTTTCCCATCCTTATAATCAGCATCTGGTTTTGGTGTCTAGACTGTGAACTCTAAAGTCAGAATTCTGAAGTTCAAATCCCATGTGCCCCTCTGTAGTACATTCTAGATAGAAAAGTAGAATGTTAGAGATATGAGCCCTTTCCTCCTAAAACACAAGGTGTACTTACTCATGTTGTATCCCACTTTTAAGGAATGTGAGTACGTGTTAAGGACACACCTCCTGGGGGAAACGTTCTCGTCCTGGCACTGTCCATCAGTCTGAGTTCTGGCCGGTGAGCTGACTTGCAGGTGAGCCTGTCCTGACACCTGCCAGGAAAGGAAAGCAGCAGAGGCATCGCACATGATCCCTGACCTAAAGCCTTTGTTCAGCACTTGAAGATACATACTGTATTAGCTCTTCGTCCTTCCAACTGCAATAGTAATGAACACTTATATAAGGTCTTTTATCCTAGGAGCTCTGAGGGATTTACTGACATTACAGTGCTTAGTTCCTTTCTGATTACCATGGGAAAATGTCAGTTCTTGTTCCTCAGGACAATTATTGCTCTTACCCAGACACCACACACTGGCTAAGTCATCATCCCCAGGACAGAGGAGGGGGGGTTTCTATGCCCTGAGGGCAAATCAAGACAGAGACAAGAAGGGACTTCTGCAGGCAGTAGGACACTATTGCTGAGGTGGTAGCTTTGACAGGGGCTCTGGCTCCCCCCCCCCCCAGCAGTGCTGGGGACAGTCTATTGTTCAAGGACCTCCTTTCCAGATGACGCAATCTCATCTGCAGAGTATCCCTGTGGTTGGAGAGAATAAATTACTTCTACAGGGAAATTAACATTTTAGACTCTATTCCTTGGGCACTTTCCCATCCTTATAATCAGCATCTGGTTTTGGTGTCTAGACTCTGAACTCTGAAGTCAGAATTCTGGAGTTCAAATCCCATGTACTCTACGACCTAGCTGTGTGACCTTGGGCAATTTCTTAGCTTCTTTCTGTGAGTCAGTTTTCTCACCTTCACAATGTGTACAATCCCTCTGTTATGAAGATTAAGTGTGATGATGAACATAAAGAGCTCAGCCCTGCATCCAGCACAGAATCACGTGGATGACAGCTTCCCTTCCATCCATACTGGTTGCTGCTGATATACTCACTCACAGAGTTAAGCCAAGTGCCCTTTGCTTCTATGAAAAGGAACAGGAAATTTTTTTTCTCTGTTATGATAATCAGGATTTTAAAAAAAAAAGATTTATGAACTGAGACCCAGCAAAAACAGTATTTACTTTCTCAGGTCCTTTGCTACTAATAGCTCTTGCTCCACATGCTAGCTTTCGGTCTTTTGTCTTTCTTTTTGTTTTCTTTTTATGCTGACATCTTTGAAGTAAGATATTTATATAATTATTGGATTGTTCCTAAAGGATTAAAGGTTAATGGAGAATTTTTATTAGCTTGGTATCAAAACCCAAATCTCCTGATACCCTGTAACATCATTATTCATCTCTTATCATGTACCTGACACATTTCCAGTGCTTTATATCTGCTGACTTATTTGATTCTCACACTAACTCTATGAGTTGCTTAAAACAATGGAAATTTATTATCTCACCATTCTAGAGGCTGGAAGTCTGAAATCAAGGTGTCATCAGAGCCATGCTGCCTTGAAGCCTCCAGGCAAGAATCTTTCCTTGCTTCTGCATCACTTCTGCTAGCTCCTGGCAATCCTTGCCATTCTTTGGCTTGGGATGCATCACTATAGTCTCTGTCTCCTTCTCCATATCACTCTCTTCTCTGTGTCTGTGTGTCCTCTCTTCTTATAGGGACACCAGTCATTGGCCCATGGGCTCACCCTAAATCCAAGATGATTTCATCTTGAGATTCTTAACTAATTACATCTGCAAAGATCTTTATCCCAAATAAGATCAAACTTTGAGGTTTTGGGTGGACAGAAATTTGTGGGGAGACACTATTTAACCCACTTCACCAAGCCTTAGGAAACCATCACTGCTGTTGGTTTGAATGAAATGAACAGAGTAAATATGCACCTGCCTAAGAGAGAACAAGGTCCATTTGGTGCTCTAGAAAGCACAGGGTCAAATGCTTAAAATCAAAATACCTCAGAATATATGGATAATTGGTCTACCAAGCTTACCAGAATAAACTACTTGATAGATGCTAGGAATTTTGAATTAAAGTGCATATTCTTTGGCATGCCCAACTGAAATGAGCTGTATGATCTAGCCACACAGTCACAAAAAAATGGACATCTTAATGTTGATCTAAGTGGGTTATGGACACATACTTATATACATACACAGACAGAGATAGAAAAAAAAGGGTTGATATAACATTACTCTCAGTATTATTATATATATCCAGACAAAAAGATCCAAAACTCTTTGCATTAATGTACAATTGGAGACTTTTCTTTTAGTTGATGCCATTAGTTACTTAGTTTTTACAAAGTATGAAATGGCAGGTTTGTCTCTTCATCCCACGAATTATATTTTATCCTGGATCCAACTCCTTTTGGAATTTGCCACAGGCTGTTCCTTTTATTGTTGATCATTTTCTCTGTAATGTCACTAGCCAGATGGCCACATGATGTTCAGTCTTGCTTCAGTTATTCCTAGAAGCATTTTTGAGGGAAGAGAAGAAATATGACTTGAGAAGGGAGGAGTGAAGAATGCCTTATTTCATTGCCATTGGCCTCTTTCACCTCATCCCTGCAAGAAAATGCTGATTCAGCACCCACATGGATGCAGCAGTCCCTGTGCTGGGCTCAGCACACACAAGCATGTCCCTGCTTTCAGCTGGCTAGTCATCCAGCTCACCAGAGAGCAGCTGCTTGGATATCCCCAGATAATGATAAGTCAGAAAAACCAGAGTTTCTGAGGTACGCCTTGATCTGAATTTGATGTCTTGGGAGACATAGGACAAAAAGAAGTCATCCCTTGCTCTTATAGGTATTTATAGGGTCAAAGGCTGAAAGGGACATTGGGGAGCACTTGATCCAGTCTCCTGATTTCAGTCAACAGACAGCTGATAAATATTTGTTGAATATCAGCAATGTACCAGGCACAGTATTATGCCCTGAAAAAACAACAGTGAGTAAACCCAGGCACAGAACTCACTCTACTGGAGGGTATATTGTCCAATGGGAGATGTCAGATCTTATCCAAAAATTACAAAAATAAATATGAACTTGTGAAGGTGATGAAGGCTGTGAAGAAGGTGCACACCGCATCATGGGAGTGAGATGGGAATCTTCTGAGTCTAGGTGCTCAAGAGATTTTCTCAGGAAGTAGACTCAAGTTGGGGTCTAACAGGAGAAGCTCTGCAGAAGCAAGCAGGAGGGAAGAGCATCCTGGGCAGTGGCAGCCAACAAGCTCACTGTGGACTCGCAGGCCAGTCCCTCTCCAGGCCTGCAGCAGTCAGTGAGAAGCAGCCAAGAATCTTGCAGTCTCTTTCTCTGTGATTCTGATACAATCCTGAGAGAGCCCTCATTTTGGAAGCACAAGCCCTGTCTTCAAACGGACTTGGGTGACCTCAGGCAAGTTCCCCTCTAAAACTGTGGTAAGAAGTCCCTGAAAGAGTATGAAGATGACATCCAGTATAGTAAGTATAAACATTCTGCACAGTCAGACATGCCCCTGTAAGTATGCAGGTCAGCCAGGTGTCATTTTCCTGGGCTCCGGAAGGTCATCAAGGAGAGACTGCCTAATGAGGAAGCCTGACACACACACACATAAGGACAAACCAAAGGAAGGGACAATGTGTTGTCAGGACAAGACTTATCTCTGACTTCCTGAAAGGAACAGGTTGCAAAGGTGGGCATTTGGATAAAGTGTTGTAAGAGTTGAGGATGGAAAGACCATGGGCGGAAGTCAGACTGGCTTCACACTGAAGAAGGAACCATACCAATGTTTCCTGACATCACCTAGCTGGTGAGAACATTCTCCTCCCTGTGAGTAGCTAACAACTACAGCAGCTGGAGACAGATGTCCAGTGCTGGGAACAGTAGTACTCTTGCAGGATTTTCCTTGTATTGAATCCAGCCCATTATCACTTACACCAGTCAGGTCTCAGCAGGAAGCAGCTGCACACTCCAGAGGGATCACTGGAGAGAATTTGTGAAAGGACTGTGTACAAAGATGGGAGAATGGTTCAGGTGGAACATCTTGGGTCCAGCAATGGCTAGAAACTGCTGAACACCACTCCAGGGTGAGGAGATGATGTTACTGGAACCTAGCCTTGGAAGAGGGACCAGCCAGTGGAAGCCAAGGCTTCATGGAGAGAAACCCAGGCATTGCTGACTAGGGCTTGGCAGGCAGGGAGCCAGGAGAGTTAATAATTTGACCTTCTCTCATCCTTTAACATTCCACTGTACCTCCCATTGGCCAAATCCCACCAGGAACCAGAGCACAAGAGGCACATCCATCCTGCACATAAATCTCCCCAAACACAGTGCAGAAAAGAGATCCAGAAAGTGAAATAGAAAATATGTAGCACATCTTGCAAAATGGTAAGTCTCTTTTTTTTTTGAGTACCTGACTCTGTTCAAGCACTTTCCATGTATTGTCTTATTTAATTTTCATGATAGATGAAAAGTAATGTGTGTGCCTTTCTGTATGACTGCATGTATGTACACACACACACACACACACACACACACACACACACACACACACTGCGGGGCTTTTGCAGCAGCAGGAATGCTGCAGCTCTATGTATGCTTCTGCTTAGGTGAAGCCAGCCCATGGTTGAAGAGAGTTGGGTTATTTGGGTAGGTGTTAAAACTGCAGCACTTAAAAAACTGGGATAGAAAATGAATGTCCTTAGCTCAGCTGCAGGCTGTTGCTGGGGATGGGAGGAGGGCGGAGCTGCAGGTCTCAGTTATGCCCTGTCACTGTCTGCCTGGTGCTGAGCAGGACACAGTCTGGGCTGTACAAAATCAGGTGCAGAGCCCTGCACTGATTACAGTGCAGAGTCCTCAACACTGCACATGTGCCCCAGGGCCAGCAGCACACGTGGACCTGGTCCAGTAGCTAGGTACTTGGCAGAGGAGACTTGCCCGGGTCTGCCTCATACTTGGGAAGAAAACAAAATCAGAAGCATTCTCAGGGAATGAAAATGCACCTTAGCCTATGGTTCCAGACTTTGGAATGCATAAAGGTCCCAGAGGAGAGCTCACACAGATTCCAGGGCCCAGCCTGCAGGGATTCTGCTTCAGCAGGGCTGGCTTTAGCACATCCCTCCGTGACTGTGATGCTTCAGGCTGTGGACCTCACTCAAAAATGCTGATTTGGGGTGGGTGTGTGTCCTTAGGCCTGGGAGTGGGCTTCCTCTGTGACCATGTCCAGCACTCAAAGCTAGAGGTGAAGTGCCAAATGGAAGTACAAGTGTCTAGTTGCCGCAATGGAGGCAAGAGCATGGATCTTAGAGGGTAGCCAGGCATGATCAGAGGAAGCCGCAGATGGGAGCAGTGCCTGGGGAAACACCTGGCAAAGAGTGGAAATACTGTCTCCTCTGGAGAGGAAGGGCACTTCAAGGAGGAGGCGACTCCTGCTGCTCAAACGCAGCCCCATAGCCTTCAGAATGGTCAGAGGGAAGGGCTTGGTAAATATGTCTAACTGGATCTTCCAAAGCACTCTAGAATGGGTCACCTTGCTTCCGTACAAGTCAGGTTCACGAGTCCCTGCCTAGTCCTCTAGAGCCCTGAGAAACCTGGCAGGGCTTCCTGGGATGGTCAGAGTGATGTAGGGTACTTCAGGATCCTCAGTTTGGAGCAGGGAGGCACGAGTTTATATCCACATGTTATCACCCAGTATGTCTGTAACTTTGGACATGATACTACCTCTCAAAGCCTCCCTTTCAAAATTGGTAAGAGAAGTAATGAAGCCAGCTTTACCACCTCCATCAATGCAGAGATGAACTGATTCATGTTGGAGCCCTGCAAGTAGAAGAGAATAAATATGTACCAGGTGCCTCCAACTTGCTAGATGGCATGGTTTATATACCCAGGTCTGAGCATTTATAAAGCCAATATGAAACTCGAGACTTTGGCTTGGAATATTACTTAAGATCTCCTTCTCCACCATGAAGGCTCCTCCTTCTGCCTGCCACTCCCAGGCCTCCTGAATTCTCCTTCCTCATGCCCTGCTTTTAGTGCCCAGTCCTGTCCTCCTGACATATGCAGACTCACTGTCTCCGTGACTTCTGCCATCTGCACTCATCTGTGTGGAGTAGTGGAGCCCCTGAGTGGTGAAACAGCACATTCCTAGCTTCACCATTCCCAAACAAATTCCTCCCGGCACTCATGTGCTCAGGAATATTCAGCTGCCTGCTGAGCTAGGTGCTCATTACACCTATTTGCATGATGAGCCCCTCTGCTCGGGTGTCTAGTGTTTCTCCGAGGTGATAATGACAACCTACATTTGCAGCAAGCTTTACAATTCATAAAGGCTTTACAAGTCCATTATTTGGTATGATTCTCACAGCAATCTCATGGCAGTGAGAGGGGCAGGTACTGTGATTTTCCTGCATCTTACAGATGATCAAACAGGTTTTGTCTAACTCAGTGGTTCTCAACCAGAGGTGATTTTGTCCCCCAGGAAATATTTGGCAATGTCTTCAGGCATTCTTGGTTGTCACGTCACAGGGAAGGGAGATGCTGCTGGCACGTAGTGAGTGGATAGAATGCTGTTCAGCATCCTACAGCTTTCAGGACAACAAAGAATTATCTGGCCCAAAGCATCAGGAGTGTCAAAGTCAGGAAACCCTGGTTTAATGTCATTTAGTTTACTTGTAGAACCAGGATTTGGACTCACATATTTGGATGCCAGGCATCTCCACTCATCTACCACTGCTCTGAAGTCCTGCTATAACCATTTGGTACTTGGGATAATAAAATCACCTCACTAAAAGAAACAGACTGATGAAGTCAAGCCCCCTTTGTGTCTTGTGTCAGCTCTAAAAATTGGGATGAGTTACCAATCCTTT
The DNA here is from genome assembly GCF_905146905.1 of Nyctereutes procyonoides. Lineage (NCBI taxonomy): Eukaryota > Metazoa > Chordata > Mammalia > Carnivora > Canidae > Nyctereutes > Nyctereutes procyonoides. The sequence goes on from NW_026575044.1 coordinate 2,604,804, forward strand.
CTCAACCTCATTTTCCTAAATCATAAAATGGCTATCCTAGAACTGTGGGAAGACTAACTCATCAATCACAAGTAAAGCACATAGCAGAGTAACTAGCACACAGTAGGTGCACTGTGCTCTACCCCTCCCAATCTTCCCTCTTCATTCCCCTTAACTTTGACTCTTACTCTTTCTCCTGCTGTCTCCAATACCAGCACTTTTTACCTCTCTGGTAGCTCTCAGGACCGACCTCAAATGGCATAATGGTGGGTCCCACAACAGATCTTAGGAAAACAATGGATCATGCAAACAGTGCCAAGCTTGAGGGACAAGAGGACAGCCTGGGTATGCAGAGGCTATTTAAGACCTTCCTCAGCTAAACTCTGAAGCTGAGAAATGTTCTTTTTAGGGGAGAGAACATGGTTGGTTTGGCAGACACATGGCATGGAAATCCTCACAGTATGTGTATGTATGAAGACCCTGTACATAGAGATGCAGTTAAATCCTGATTTTTAAAAAGATTTTATTTATTTATTCATGAGAGAAACAGAGAGAGAGGCAGAGACATAGGCAGAGGGAGAAGCAGGCTCCCTGTAAGGAGCCCAATGTGAGACTGGATCCTGGACCCTGGGATCATGCCCTCAGTCAAAAACAGATGCTCAACCACTAAGCCACCCAGGCATCCCTGCCCTAAATCCTGATTATAGACAGTAGGGAAAGGAGAAAAAAGAAAACGTGCAAAAATGGAATCTTCCTGTAATTTCCAGCCAATATTTCAGGCTAAGCATCTGCTCATCTGGGGCTACCAACTTCATCCAAGCACTGCAGTGAGCCATGCCTTCTGCCTTTCCCATAGCTTATCCATGGAGCCAAGAGGTCATATCCAGGATACTGCAGTGAATTCAGTCTGCTGGAGAGTGACACCATGAGTATAGATCATTTTTCCTGCCAACATGCGACAAGGTCTGTTTCAATTCAGAGAGCATAAAAATAACTCACTCACAGGGTTTAAGTTGATTCTATGGTCATTCTGGGGGCTCCCCATTGAGATCAGGCCAGATTGGAGTCAATCCAGACCCCAAAAGTGTCACCAGAGAGGCTGTGGCTTTCTATAGCTCTCAGAAGAATCTTCACCAATAAGAGTATTGGTGAAGATGTAAAGAAACTGGAACCCTCACACACCGCTGGTAAGGATATAAAATGGTTCAGCTGTTTGGGAAATCAGACTGACAGTTCCTTAAAAAGTTAAACATGAGTTACCACATACCCCCACAATTCCACCCCTGGGTATATATCCAAGAGAGATGAAAACCTATTGTCTCTCAAAAACTTGTATATGAATGTTCATAATAGCCAAAGGTGGGAACAACCCAAATGTCCATCAAGTTATGAATGGATAAATAACATGTGGTATATCCACACAATGGAATATTGTTTGGCAACAAAAAGAAACGAAGTCCTGATACATGTTACAACATGGATGAACATTGAAAACAGTTACACTAAGTGGCAGACCAGTCACAAAAGATCATATGCTTCTATTTATATAAAATGTCCAGATTAGACACATCGATAGAGACAGAATGTAGATTAGTGGTTACCCAGGGAGGGAAGAAATGGGGAGTCATTGCTAATGGGTACAAGATTTCTTGTTGGGTAACAAAAAGGTTCTAAAATTGATTGTGGTAACAGTGGTCCAATGTGAATACACTAAAAGCCATTTAATTAAATGCCTTAACTGATTAATCCTGTGGTATGTGAATTATATCTCAACAAAGCTGTTAGAAGGGGGAAGAAGAGGAAGAGAGGAAAAAGAAAAAGAATCATCCAGGCTTTGGAATGTTTATTGGCCGAGTCTCTCCAAAACATCTCAGGTTCATTACTACTAGGAAATTAGATAGTTCAGTGATTACTGTGTGGGATCTGGAATAAAATGAATGATTTGGAGTCAGATAGACCTTGTATCACTCAATTTCTCCTTACCAAGTGACTCCTAGAATCTGGGTAGAGTTTTCTGAGATATCTTCCATGTGATGGTTCTCATTTCATTGTGCATCAGATTACCCGGAGGGCTTGTTGAAATGGGATTGCCGGTACCCCCACCCTCCCACACATACACACCAGATTCATTAGGTCTGGGGTGGGGCCAGAAAATGCATTTCTAACAAGTTCCCAGGTGATACTGATGGTTCTAGAGGCACACTTTGCTGATTTAATATTTAGTTCTTGAAAGTCTTCAGATTATTGAGCACATGTAGTCAATAACAGCAGAAATCCATAGTGCAAATTAGTTGTGTGTGTGTTCATGTAAATAACCTCATAAATATTTTATGTGGCAATTCATTCCAAGTGTCGATTTATACCTAGTGACAGCAGTCTTTTTGAAATAAGGAAAGAACTCATGGAAGTGAATCAAAAATCCTGAAGGTCATAACCTCCCAGCTCTAGGAATCTAAGCCAAAACACTAGCTGGCCACAGTTTCCTCATCTGTGAAAAAGGAACCCCAATATGGCCTCACTAATATAAGTTATAAGATTGTGAGAAAGATAGCAAGATTCTCTAGTTGAATGAATGGTAAAGTGCACATGTGTTAAACAGGTTCCAAATGTCCACTCAGGAAAGCCATTCTCTGTGAGGCTTCCAGCAACTCTCTCAAACCCCTCAGCAGTTTCTGGAATTCCCTAAGACATTGCATAAGTTGGGATGCTTTTAGCTCTAAGTAACAGGAATCTACATCCAAACTGGCCTAAACTATCAAGATGTTTACTTCTGCACATTACAGAGTCCAGTCATGGCATCTTGAAGCTGTAAGACAAAAGAGGTCTGCCCAGAACAGGTAACAGGCAAGGCCTGGAAGGTTTGGAAAATGAATGTACAATAAAGATAAGTGCTTCAATGACTTGCATTGTCTCTGGAAGTTCTTTAAGGTTTAGGATTACTCATACACCATACCCAGAATACAGGATAGAACTCATGAGCATCATAATGCTATAATTTAAAGCCTACATGGGAAAGGGATGGAGAAAAATCAATCAACCAATCAGTCAATCAACCAATCCTCTATAGTAGTGGCTCTCAACATTGGCTGTATGTGAGAATCATACAAGAAGGTTTCACAACCTGCTCAAAATCTTCTGGTCTGAAAGGTCTGGGATGAGGCTCAGACATTTATGTTTCTCAAAAGCTCCCCAGGTAATCCTTAAATGGTAACTTTTGATGGTGGTGAGAATGATTGCTCCAGCATATTAAAAATCAAAGTTACCTGAAGCTTGAAGGACACTAGTTGCCAGCGGTGGGGAGTTACTTAGGGAAAAAGTGGAAGAAGATGATCCTAAAAGAAAAACTGAGTCTCATTTACCTTTTCAGTCCAGAGCCTCTTTCCCTCCCTTTGGTAACCATAATCTCAGAGCAAAATGCACACCCAAACACACATACACATGCATGCACATACACATTTGCTTTCTTCCCATGTGTGACTTTCTTTCTTCTTCAAGGTTACCTTGATTAATCTAGACTGAATGCCATCTGGTAAACATGCTATAGGTTGGACAAGGCATGAGATTTACAGTATGATTTCTTTTTCTCTAGCTTCACGTTCCTTTCGGAAAGTGGTTCTTAAACTTGGTTTGAATAAGAATCATCTAGAAAAAAATTTTTTCTAACTGTAGGTACATGGGCACCCACTGTGAAGTTATGATTCTGGAATAGAGCCGAAGAATCTGCATTTCAATAAGCTTTGCAGGGGTCTAAGAGATAATTGGTCTATAACCACAATTTAAAGAAACTTCTTTAAGGACAACCCTGATGAAAAATGAGAAATACCATGCACTTAGGAGACACTCAAAGGGCTCAAAAAATATGAACAGCTAAATCACCAAAGAAGACATATGATGGCCAATAAACACATGGAAAAATGCTCAAAATCATTAGTCATTTGGGAACTGCAAATCAAAACCTCACTGATATACCTCTAGAAGCCTAATAACCCATTAAAATGGTTAAAATAAGAAAGAAGAAAGAAAGAAAGAAAGAAAGAAAGAAAGAAAGAAAGAAAGAAAGAAAGAAAGAAAGGGCAATTTTCTGGTAGGGATGCACAGTGGTTTAACCATGTTAGAAATCAGGTAGTTTCTTATAAATTTAAGTGTATACTTAACCTTACGATCCAGCAATCCCATTTGGGTATTTGCCCAAGTGAAATAAAAATATATTCACACACAAAAAACCTGTACATGGGTGTTCGTGTCAGCTTTTTTCACAATTACCAAAAACTGGGGGAAAAATGTCTTTCAACTGGTAAATGTATAAAGAGCCTGTAGTATATAGTCATACCATAAATACCACTCAATAGTATGAGGAAACCAACTACTGACACACACAGCAATGTGGACTAGTCTTGAAAGCATTATTCTAAGGGAAAGGAGTCAGGCTCAATAGACTACTTGCGTATGATTCCATTTACTCGACATTCTGGAAATAGCAAAACTATAGCAATAGAAAATAGAACGGGGATTAGCAGGAACAAGGGATTGGAGAAGATTCGACTACCAAGGGGCATAAAGGGGATTTGAGGGGTTAATGGACCTGTTCTACATCTCAGTTATGTCACTGGTTAAATGACTATATGCTAAATATTTTAAAAGATGAATTGTGTTTTCTGTACATTATACTTAAATAAAAAGAAGACCCCAACATGGAGGGGAAAAACCACAAAGGATAAATTCAACTTATTCAGATTAAGCTCATTATATACGTGAGAGCAGAACACAGTTTGTAGACGTAGCTAGGTCCAATTTCAGCAGCTTAAGAGGATGCTCAAGTGCAGAGATAGTGCCTAACTTCTCTCCCTGTGGGCCAACAGCACTTCCATGTGTGGCAATAATTCACAGAGTAGCCTTGCAAACTGGCATGCCACGTGTACACTCAGAGTCAAAAGACATGAGGCTGAGAACTTAAAAGAAACCAGGCATCTAAACTTGCAGAAAGCTTAATGACTCTGTGCCTTCACCCTTTTATTTTGGTGTTTTGAAATCACTCTGGGCATCTGTGGGGTCCTGCCAGTCTAGTTTGGAGAACAAATGAAGGGGTTTACTGGGGGAAGGGAGCAGAGGGAGGGAAGGTCCTGAGTGATGAGGGGGCAAACACACTGTCCTCTCAGGTGAAGGCTTCTAAGGGGTGTGAAGCCATTTGCTTTAATAATCTATTCACAGGGTTGTTCTTTCTCCAGAGAGTTTCTTTCATTTGTATGTTCCTTACATTTTCCTAGAATTCCACCTTAAAACAAACTGGATGGACTTATGGCCAGGATCTCCACGCCGAAAAGTTTTGCTTAAACGATGACACACTGCAGTTGGAGCCTGCTCACCCACATCTGGAAGCCACATGTCAGCGGCAGCTGTATAAAACGGTCAGCCCAGCAAACCTAGGGTGACACTTTTTGCCAGAAGCCCAGGCAGCATGGACCTCACTCTGCTATGGGTGCTTCTGTCACTGGTCACCGTGGCCTGGGGCCAGTACGGAGACTATGGGTACCCATACCAGCAGTACCATGACTATAGCGATGACGGGTGGGTGAATCTGAACCGGCAGGGTTTCAGCTACCAGTGTCCCCACAGGCAGGTGGTGGTGGCCGTGAGGAGCATCTTCAACAAGAAAGAAGGCTCAGACAGACAGTGGAACTATGCCTGCATGCCCACGCCGCAGAACCTCGGGGAGCCCACGGAGTGCTGGTGGGAAGAAATCAACAGAGCTGGGATGGAGTGGTAAGGGCAGCCTGCACTCTGGGGGGGGGGGGGCAAAGGGGGAGGGGGCATCGCAGCATATCCCTCACCCTGGCGAGGGGTGGGGGCTGCTTGACCCCAGCCTCTAAAGACTAGACCAGGACCTCATTCTCTCGAGGGCAGGGCTGCTGCCCAGTAGCCCACATTACAGGACAGAAACCCAGGATCTGCAGTGCCCATGGCAGATGGGCTCCTCTGTGGTTCTGCTCCTTCCAGAAGCGGCCCTCCTCTCAATTTGGTCCAGGGACTACCATGGGTCTGTGAAATGTTTTCTAGGCTGCAAAATGATAGGTACAGAAATGAAAAGTTTTTAAGACACTTTATAGCAATTTTAAGGTCGTTGTAATGTCCAGAAGGCATTCTTGTTTTGTAGTAATTTATTTTTACTGTTTTACAAAAGTATTGGTCCACAATAGTTTGGGGACAATAAATGACTAGACCTACCTCACTACAGACAGTTTGAGAAGTGTGGTTTTTGAAAACAAGTGAATGGAGGAGAGCGGGCAAAGAAATTCAGGCAAAGAGAAGTGAAATTAAATACCTCTCTGCTGCGCTGGTAAAATGTGCTCTCTCAGTCATAAGCACCAAAGTCCTTCTCTCTGTCTGAATTTAAAGTGGGTTTCACTGCCAGAAAATAGTTTACTAAAGACTTTTAGGGAGAAGCGCTGTTCTCGCTCAACTGGGCTCTGCCGCAGTCAATGGCATGGAAATGATCCAAGCCTGTGCTTTGCTGTGGGGTGTGACAGTCTCAGCCCCAGTAGTTGGTCAGGAGCCCATCCCAGTACTACTGACTGCTAGGTTGGCTATTCATGCATCCTGGATGGGGAGCAGGACCCCCGGGGGTGTGGTGGGGTAAGGTGGACCCTGGGGGTGACAGGCCCTGGGGGAGCCAGGTCCAGGGAGGAAGAAGCCCAGCTAGCAAGGTAGGCCGCTGCAGTGCTATCTGTAGAGTAGGACTCTATGAGGATTCCTGCAGGCATGTGGTAGAAAGAGCTTTGGGGTGGTCAAACTCTGGGGGATCACACAATCAGCAGACAGAACCATGATGAGACACTGAGAGGAAAAGACACTGACACGTGTGTAGAGGAGCCAGGCAAGAGAGGGGACTTCGGAGTAGTCAAAACAGCCGCCATTTATTGAGTGCTTACCCTGAGCTAGCACTATGCTGATGCTTTATATGGATTACCTCATTAATGCTCAAAACAAATCTAAGTCATTTTATTGGTAGACAAACTATGGTCTAGAGACCCAAGTGTTTCCTCAGCCAGAAAGTGATAAAGCCAGGATTTGGATCTAGTGAATTTACTCCAAAGTGTGTGCTCTTGGCCACAGTGATGAGCTACTTGAGAGCCTGCTGCTCCCACCTAATGCGGGCCATCAGCCCATCCAGAGGCCAGGACTGGACCCATGGAAGTTCTTCATCCTGGGGGGATGGGATCTGCAAGGTCACAGTGGAAGCCCAGCCCTGGAGGACTAGGCCTCTGGTGAGCAGATTTAATTATCCAAAACTCCTTCTGATAGGTGGCCAGCTCAGAGTCCAGCCTTGTCTCAAAGATTCCCACTGCCAGACCCATTGCCTGGCATGGAGCACAGGGCCAACCTAGGCATACCGTCTACCCTGTCCTCTCATCTATGGGTCATTATATGGGTGGGGTCCCTTTCTAATGTCCCTTTTTAGAGCCATATAGTAAAGCAGCACTCAGAGTTGATTTCTTAACCGCAAAGGAAGAGCCCTGGGCTCTGAGTCAGAAGGACTGGATTCAGATCCAGTTTCCAAGACTATGTGATCTTGCATCAGGGCAACTCTCTAGGCTCCCATCTCATCTGGAAAATGAGTGATCATACTACATGATCTCAGAAGAATCCATAACTCCAATACCCCATGCTCTGTTTGGCCCTGAAAATGCACTTGGATTTTTCTTGCATTCTGTTGATCTTTGTGTTTATCCCTGCTAGGGAGAGAAGGCAAATGATGTTTAGTTTTAAACTTGCCAACTTGCATCTGGTTTGTCATTAACTCCCAGACTATTTGAAGAAAAGCAAAAAAGGAAGGGAGTGGACATAACATGATTTTGTTTGGCCAATGAGAGTCTAGTGAGAGGCTGACAAGCAAGATCACTCTTCTACCTCTGCCTCCACATTTTGGGCTATGCTGACTCAAACAATTTTCTTTCCCCCTTTCCACACTCTGTTGCCTCCTACTCTGCTAATCACAGAGTAAAAAAATGTACAAACATGAAAAACAGCTCCTTTACAGTAAAACTCAACTGCCCCAGGTCTGATACCAATTACCCCAGAAGCATTTATTTAGATGATTATTACTTTGAGTTTAGACTACAGTCTCAGTGAAAAATCTGGAAGGAAAGAATTTGCTCATAGGCTGAGGGGTAGTTACACTTCCCATGGGCTGCAAGTTTTCAATCTGCCCTGGGAGAAGAGTTGTTGATAGTTTTGTGAATTTGGCTGTTTCATATAAATGAATCAGCTTGCAGGTTTATTTTAAGAGGGAGGAGGAGTCTCAACACAGATTTGACAACAATACATAGGATCTACTAAAGACATTTGCTAACTGAAGCACGGATTTAAAAGGTGCTCCACAGGGCACCTGGGTGAAACTCAGACTCTTGGCTGCAACTCAGGACATGATCTCAGGGTCCTCGGATTGAGCCCCGCCTCAGGCTCTGTGTTCAGCATGGCGTCTGCTTCAGATTCTCCTCCCATTCACTCTCCTCCTCTCTCAAATAAATAAATAAATAAATAAATAAATAAATAATAATATCTTTGAAAATAAAGAAATGAAAGGTGGTGCTCCAAGCATAGCTGAGTGGCTCATAACACTATTGTTTGCTATAATTTCTCTGTAGAAAAGTACCTCTTCAGGTGCCAGATTTGAGTGTGCATGCTGGCTCCCCTACTAATGACCACCAAGAGGCTTTAACTGAGTCCTAAGAGTGGCACTTTGCCATTTCAGAGCATGCCTAGGCTGTTCTCAGGGAATCTCTTCTAACTTGGCATGGCACAGGCTATAGGACATGTAGATACTATGTGGAACAAAATGAAGCTGGAATTTTTTAGTGAGGATGAGCTGTCATGTGGTAGAAGGAACTCTGGTCTTAGAATCAGGAAATCTTGATTCATAGCTCCTGTTTCTATCATCTCTTAGCCCTGTGGTCCTGAGGATTTGATTTGTCATTCTGGAAAAAGGAAGGTGTGGCACCCACCTCACAGTAGGGGATGTCACTGTGTGCTTATGGGAAAAATGTATAAAGGAACTCTAAATCTCAATGTAAACAAATGCACGTCACAGGCAGTCAATACAAGTTTAGTGAATCTGGAATTTGATGAGGCTGGTTTTGAGCAAGGCAGATTTACATGGAGCCTGAATTCAAAGTAACGACATTCTGTTTATTGGTACTTGCTTTCTTACTGCCTCCCTTCTACCCTGGCCCTGGGCTTCAAAAGATCTCAGGAAGGTATTTTTAAATGGTAGCTTCTATTAGAGCTGACCATTTAAATTTATGAACCCTGGGAAATACTCTATGCAGCATCAAATAAGACAAAGTCCCTACATTTGTGAAGCTTGTTTTGAAGAAGACAAATAATATACAAATACAAATCAGCTAATGACAAGTGCGCTACAGCAAATATATATCAGGTTGGGAGTAGAGGGTGGGAAATGTGGGTTTAGACATGGTAAACTGAGAAAGACTCTCTGAGGAGGAGGATGCTGTATGTTCTGAGTGCTCAGAACCACAAATCAGGGTGAGGAGGATTGCTCTGTATTATACAGAGCCCTCGTCTCCAGTAGAGTCAGATTATGGAAAACTGAGCTCCTGCCCACTATTCTCAGTTTCAGATTGACCTTGATGCTAACACAGCTCTGTAGGACAGTTTTCCTTTCTTCTCTTCTCTGTCATGTGGCTTGTCTTTGGTGAGTTCTTTTGCTCACTCATTCACTACCAAATGCTTATTATCACAATTTTGCCAGACCCTAGGAACATGAAGGTGAATGACATATAGTCTATGCCCTTAGTTACTCCTAGTCTAATCTTAGCCTGTGCTTACTGGGACTGTCCTTTAGAGAGGATTCCAGACCAAGTATAGTACCAAGTATAGAGTAGGTTCCAATGAGTATTTGTTGGAAGATTTAATGAACATTCTAAAACCCCGTGGACTATGTCATAAATGCCTTAGAGCAACTCAAAGGATTACTCTGGGGAAAATAGAATTAATAGGAATCAAGCCTTACTCTAAAATAGTGAATCTCTCTTGGTGGAATTTAAGCCCTCATCAAACTGGATTGGGGGAGAAATTTGGGGGAGTAAAGAAGGCTGTGTCATACAGTCTCCCCAACACAGAGAGCTCTTTTCCTATCTCTGCGTGTGGTTGGAAACTGGCTAACAGGACTGGAGCACATTGCATGTCTGTGGAACTGGGAGGAAAGAAACCAGCACAACTCGCCCACCCATTTGATGTGATTATGAAAGCTTGACCAAGATGGCACTGCTTTACACTGTTCTACACTAAACTCATCACTGTACGAGTTTGAACTTTTTTTATAAATTTAGAGCCAAACCAGCAGAGATTGGAGGGAAAGATGAAATCTCCACAAAAGAGTTCACCAACAAAACCATACATGTGCAAACATTCCAGTCCCAGCCTCCATCATTTGGCCTGATGGCTCTTGACCCAATGAAGGATGTAGGAGACAGGAAAAAAGCCTGGCTAGAGGGTGGGCCAGAAGCAAAGGACATTCTTGGAGCAACTCCCTGATAGCTCATGTACAAAGCCTTCGCCTCAGAAAAATGCGTTTGGATCCTGCTCTTCCAGTTTCCACATCGGCCAAGAGTTTGGCGGGTGTTCTCTTTCATTCATTCCTCGCAGTGACTTAGATGAGGTTCCACACAGTGTGGTAAAGATAGGGTGGGGACAGAACTTGGGTCTGATGCTTTCTCAACAACAGCTCTTCCCCTATTCCCTGTTGTTTTCTTGTTTTGTTGCTGCAGACACAGGAAAAGGTTTTCTGTCTTTGCTTTCCAGGTGACGGCCTCGAGATAAGCCACTTGCAGAAGACTACCCTCTCAGAGAAGGTCCTTGAATATTGTCAGGGAAGAGATAACTAACTGCCTTGTAATTTGCCTTCTAGAAAGTTTCTTCTGGCAGGGGGAGCAGGGCCAACAATGATCCAGTTTATAAAACAAAATTGAGCCTTCAGCTTTCAAAAGGATGGATGGTGAGAAAGAAAACACACCTTCTGAAGTGAGGAATAGACAGCCTCTGAAGCAGGGCCCCCAAGAACTCAGACTCCAAGGGGATGTTCTTAGGGAGTCCATGCCCAAGGCTCCACTGGGGTCTGTCACAATCCACCCAGAAGCTGCAGTCTTGGGTCCATACTCTTGTGGGGTGGTTCAGGAGCATTGAGCAGGCGCTGAGAAGTGAAGCAGAGCCTTTGGTGTGTCTTTTCACCACTAACCACTTTTTAAAAATTGAGTTTGAACCACTTCAGCAGTTCCAGCCCTCTCCTTTTCCTCCATCCCCCTCGTGTTCACAGCAGCCCTCACCCCTGCTCCCATGCTTGTTATCCCAAAGCTGCAGCTTGTGGCCAAATGTCTAAGTGAGTCTTGTCAAATAAGGTGCTTTTACAAAAAGGAGATTGAAAAGGACAGGAAGTGAGAGGAGGAAAGCCCATAGCTCTGTTCATGTCTCACCCTTAGCCTAAGCAAGCTTTGCTTCTAAGGGAGAAGGTGGATGTGGGGGGATCATCACTCACTCTTGGGGAAGTCTCAGGGCCCTTTCTGGATCTGAATGATAGGCTTTTCAATGTCAACTCTGCCTCTGGTGATAAAAGACTTCTGACCAGTTATCCATTCATTCGTTCTTCTGTTAAACATCTGCTAGACCTGTCGTGTCAGGCACTGTGTAGAATTCAAACTGAATGATCTTTCCCCCTAAGGAATTTACTATACACTAAAGTATCTATGCTACAAAGTGGGTGTGCATCAGCAACAAAGACAGCCAACCTCCCTGAGCTTTGTTTTAGGGAAACAGTAGCTCAGGGACTGCATTGGAGTCCATTAGATTTCCTCTGACTGAAGGACTGGGGAGCCAAGGTAGCTTTGGCCAAGTATGCACAAAATTGTAGAGTGGATGAAATGAAATACGATGACAATAATAAATAGCTTATTAATCATCAAAAACATCAATAATAAATAATTTATTAAGCACCAGAATGTATATGCATTGTCTTATTTGGTCTTCATAAAAACTTTTAAAAGTATGTGCCCATTCTACAAGTGAGAAAACTGAGGCTAACAGAGGCTATGAAGCCTGCCCGAGGTGACACAGCCAGAAGTGACTAGAGCACCAGTCCTACAGCATAGCCCGTACTCTTAGCCCTTCTGCTTTACTAATCCCCACATGAGTGTACCCTCAACAAAAATCTAATTCTGGAAGAATTAATTTCATTGTGTTGGCCACATGCACTATGAAACTCCAATGCATGCTTACTCTACCAAAATGTGAAGACTGTGGGACAGGAGCTAGGTGAAGAGAGCTCTGCTTGGTTTTCTAACTTTCAGCAGATGTTCTCAGGTCCTGGGCCTGTAGTATCCAAATAATCTTCACAGGGCAGCATTATCTGAGGTGGTGTGTGAGGGAGTGACACACGCTACCCATACAGGATTGTGGGGCCAGCTGCCTGGCTGACAGCTGGCGGAGAATTCACGGAACTTGGATTGCCTTCAAACTGGTACACCATGAAACAGGTCAGCTTAAAATAAAAAACTTATTTTTACTTATGAGAACTTACCATCCTGGGAACACTGTCCCCTGTGGTGATGAGAGTGCACAGGACAGACCAAAACAATGAAACAACAGCCACCAGGAAACCACAGGCTCACTGAGTTTCTGAAAGGGCTATTTTAGAGGAAGCCAGAATTGTAGTGATGGTGAGAAGGAAGATCACAGAAGCATCATTTACAACTTTGAGTGCTTTCTATTGAAAAGCTCTCACACTGCTAGAATTAGGATATAATAGACTATCTTGGACTATCCACTATCCCAGACCCAAGCATTCCATTCCAATCATGTGGCTTCCAAAATATGGCAAATGTTTTCCAGAGTGGCACTACTCCAGATGAGATGTGAGTAATGGTAGAGAAGGAAAGCTAGCACGTCAGGGCCGTAGGTCTCAATGCACACTTTAATCTTAATTTTAATCTGAATTCCTGATCTCCTATATCTGAGGTCTCTGGGGTCCATTAGAACCTCTTCCAAGTCCCAGGGACAGGCAACTCAGGCTAATCTGCAAGGCTGGCCAAGCACCAAACCCATCCCTCAGTTCCTTCAACACAGAAGCACTGTGATTGATACAGAAGAGTAGCCAGGCACAAGTTTGTTGAGTGGATGAACAAATAAATGCATGCATATTTGAATGTAGGTATGCATGAATGAATAAATGAATAATAAATGAGCAAAAAGGACAGATGTTTTCTGATCAGAGTCATGAAATGTATTTAATATCTAGTTTCATCAGATCCACAAGATCATTTCTACCTATTACAAAGAATAACACAAAACCAGTCACCACCAATGGCTTTATAGTTTGTGTGTCAGCAAGGTCCCTCTCACCTACCAGCACAGAGTACTTATTCTTACTTTATATGTTATATTTTCTGGAAACTTATCTGTACTTGGAAAACGGGGTTGTGTTCCAGTAGCTATCAAGCTACACGTAGACAATCTCCTGCTCTGCTCACTTATGAGAGGGAAAATGATCAGTGTCTGGGTGGATAGGAAATGCAGAGAACCTGATGGACTAAAGACTTATTTTGGAAGGATTTGTGAAAGACCCCACCTTATGTAGGAGCCCACTGTGGTAGAGTGGAGAACAGCATCCTCATCATCCAACAGAAAGTGGCAGCCTTCAGGCACCAGTGGGATATGGGGTATGGGTGGGAGAAAGCAATGCTTAGTTAGGAAGGTGCTGTGAAGATAAAAGGGGCCAATTCCTAGAGGCAGCTGCAGCCCAGCTAGAAAGAAAGAATGATAATGCATGTGGTCTCAGGGAGGGTCTGTGGACTAGAGAGGAAGAGTTACCTTCTTGGGAAAATTAGAAAGATCATCTAAGAAAGGTGAAAAACCCCCGGAGGGAGTTTGATAAGGTCAGTTGGCCTCTCACTATCCTGTAAGGAATGCCTCCATACGCAAGGACCCACTGTGGGCACGGGGGATAAATCCAAGTAAAACCTGCCCTAACCACAGAGATCTTACAGTCATGAGAACCTGAGGATGTGGTCCCAGTCTCCCTCTGCATGGCCCTGGACAATGTGTTGCACCCATCTAGGCTTTGTAGCTATGTGGGGCTAGAGTGAACAAGTGCCCTGTGCTAAGTCCCAAGGGTCTATTTGCTCTTTTTTTTTCTTTTAAGATTTTATTTATTTATTCATGAGAGACAGAGAAAGAGAGAGAGAGAGAGGCAGAGACACAGGCAGAGGAAGAAGCAGACTCCATGCAGGGAGCCCGATGTGGGACTCAATCCCAAGACCCCAGGATCACACCCTGGGCCGAAGGCAGGCGCTAAACTGCTGAGCCATCCAGGGATCCCCCCTCTATTTGCTCCTGAGCAAAAGAAATGTTGTTTGAAGTTCATCCATTCATTGTGTGTATCTTTGTCTTCTTTTTATTTTAAATGCAAGTAAAATAAATTGTGTTCTCTTTTAAGTGGCATAAATAATACAATCTTGTATTTGTGCAAATCTAGATGCTTCTATACCCATCCATTTATGCTTTCTTCTATCAATTCATAGAAGTCTATCAGGAGCAGTGCTCCCCAATTTCCTTCAGCTCAAATATTCTGAATCATTTGAATTTTAATGATCAGCATATATTATTTCTACAAATATGACAAAGTCTTTATTATTTGCATTAAAATAGGATAAATTGGGGTGCCTGCCTGGCCCAGTCAGTTAAGCGTCCGACTCTTGATTGCAGCACAGGTCATGATCTCAGGGTCCTGAGATCGAGCCCCGTGTCATGCTGTGCACTAGGAGTAAAACCTGCTTAAGTTCTCTCTCTCTCTCTCCCTCTATCGCTCCCTCCCACCTCTCTCTTTCCCTTCCTCTTGAAAAAAAAAAAGTAATAAATTGTCAAGGATCTAGGTCAGTTGAAGCATGGCCTGGCTCAGTAGCTGTGGGAGCTGGAGTTTTCGGCATCCTTGTCGTTAGTTTACTTGGAATGGTTCTCTTCTCTTCAGGTACCAGACATGCTCCAACAACGGGCTGGTGGCAGGGTTCCAGAGCCGCTACTTCGAATCTGTGCTGGATCGGGAGTGGCAGTTTTACTGCTGTCGCTACAGCAAGAGATGTCCATATTCCTGCTGGTGAGCATGGTAGCCAAATACAACCCCTAAAGACTCCTGGGGCTGAGGGAGAGTTTGGGGGGGTTCTCTGGTCCATGTTTCTGACTTCAGATAAGCCTGGGTTGTCGTGAACAAGCTTGGAAAGCAGCATGCAGCTGATAGAAGGAAATGAGTGTATAAAATTAATGAAAAGGCTAGAATAATAATCATACTGGGATAGACCTCTCAGCTCATCAACCCAATACATCTATATCCCTCTTTTGGCAGGAAAGAAACAAACAGAACAGTAGAACAAGGAAGTCACTTATCCAAAGATATCCAGCTATTTTATGGGGTTTCACCTCTAGAGCTGAGATCTATTGACTCCTATTACAGTGCTCTTTCTCTCATCACATCCAAGGCTGCGGGGGACCTGTTTGGGAATCTATTTTTTTCTTGTCACAGGTCAGAGTGGCAAATGTAGTATATAATTATACACCAAAGAAGCTAGTGTTTTCTAGATCAATTGGTAATTCCAGTTGGTATAATTTTGTTCCTTTCCTGCTCCCTGGGCTGATGCCAAATATTCCCTGATCTAGCTTTCAAACTGACTAGGAGAATATGTGTATATTTATTTACCCTGATAACTTCCACTGGGTGCTGACAACACAACTTATCCAAAGTTCTTCAGTCTAAAAACAAGCCAGGCATTTCTGCCTTGGACAAAGGGATCTAAAAGTGTCAACATTTGAAGCTTGGCTCACTCAAGTGATTTATCTCTCTGCAGTGTGATGCTTGAAAGGGGAGCTTTGCGGGTTATGTTTTCTTCTGCCACCAGACAGTGTTACTCCACAGATACCCACACAGGGCACAAAGGCTCTAGGCATAGGCAACTCCAAAAGCTAACATTTTTCTGTCTAAAGTAATGATGAATAATAAATTCAGAGCTCAAAGCCAGTCAATATCAGTAGCCATATGATGGAGCAGGGGCTTGCTCCAGCTCTCCAAAGCTGCCCCCATAAAGCAGTTCTCATCCTACCATGGCAGGTGAGCAGGAGTGGCTAGGATGTTAGGATAGAACTATGATAGATACTGAAGCAAAGACCTAAAGCCTGCACGTGGTGGGGTGGAGTGGAAGAAGCACCAATGGGACAACAATAAACTTGAGCTCCTGCCTCTGTATTGACAGGTCCCCTCTCCTTAAGTCCACCACTTAAAATGATGGCCAACCTCTTTTGGGTCTCTGAGATTTTTAAGAATCTGATGAATGCTGTAGATCTTGTCTTCAGAAAAAAGAAAATGCACCTCAGCATATTCAAACAAAAGTTTACACAGCATTTCCAGGAGCCTTCAAACTCCCTGAAGGCCACCAAAAGATCTTTGAGGTTCTTTTGAGCCCTAAAAATTCCTTGACTCCAAAGGTGCCTTTGCAAAAGGCAATACAGATGCCCATAACTGTTTTCAAAGAGAAGATGAAGGTCTTAAAGATGACTGGGCCCCACAGAGTGGGAAGAGAAGGTACGAGCCTGCCCCCTGGGACATAAGAGGCATGGCTTTCCCCAATCTTCCCATCCCCACGCTGCTAACAGAAAGTGCCGCCCCCCCCATCTGCCTCCCTTGTTGCAAGGCATTAAAAACCAGTTAAAATGTAAATAAATTATTTGAAAGAGTAAGCAGTTAATCCATTACTACATTAGCAAGACTTCCCCTCGGGCTCCAAAGGAATACATCAGGGTTGCGGTACACTGTGTGATCCAGAGGAGCATGTTCAGGAGAGAAGGGATAAAGAGAAGTCAGCCCCGAGCTACTGTGGTAGGGAGGATGGACAGCCTAAGGACAGTAGGGAATTCAAGTGTGTGTGGGGGGGCCTGTTTTCTGCCCCTCATGGATGCCCACTATCGCACTTAGTAGATTACATTTGAACTGGAAGATACATATATCCCCAGGGCCCAGTGTAATGCTTGGAACATAGAATCTGCTTGATAATTATTGAGTGCATATTTGAATAAATGATTCCGAATGGCATGCAGAATAAGGTGAAGAGGCCCAGAAAATATAATTTACTTACTTAACTCTAAAAGTTTTTTTTTTAAAATCTGGTTTTAAATCCCACTTTCCCATCCTTACCTAAGAATGTAAACTCTTTACAAGCAAAGATCTTTGTATTAATATATTCCAAGCCCTTAACTAATGCCAAGCACTTATTAGGCACTCGACATTTGTTGAATGAATGAATAACTTTGGCCTACTTTCTAATTCTGTGAAGATAAAATGAGATAATATATGTCTGCTTTTGCCACTGGCTTTGATCATACAGAATGGACCTGTGCCCTTCAACCTTCTCAGCTGCAGTGTAGACCCAGCCTCCTCACTAACTGAAGGGTCTTTCAAAGGCTGACTCTACCCAAGGTCATGACAGTCGGGGGTAGGATCACCCATCAGGAAGCAGAACTAGTGACTGGAGTTGGTTGTGTAGAGAAACAAGAGACATCCACTTAGACAGTGTAACCGGGGGTGATGGGCTCTTTGCTCTCCAGGCAAGAGAGAAAGGACCTGGGACACCTGCACGTCACATCACTGTAAGGACCGACTTCTCTGCCAAAATAGGTGGGAGATTCTGCCCCTCTAGTGGTCACACAGTCACTGGCTGGCCACCTAGCTTCTGGCCAAACAGAGCAGCAACAAGAAGTGGACGTAGGACCTGAGGCTTTTGATGATAAGGCAGGCAAGAAACTGAGGCTCACTCATTTTGGAAAAATTGTCAAACAGCAGTGGTGGGGGTGAATGGAGGTAAGGGTGGGATAAAGGAGAAATATCCAATCTTCCCAGGGTCCCCATACTCTATGCAGTCTGTGATCTGCATCACTATCCTGAGCATTGTTGCTTGAAGTTTACCCTGTTTCTTTGAATGCTGAGACCCAAAGACATCCAGGTCTCTATGTCTCAAAATCCCACTAATTTTCTAATGATGCTCCAGATTTCCATTGGTCATTTGGGAGCTGGTTCAAGGCTCCTCCTGCTCCCCACAAGTATTGGATGTCCTTCCTCTCACACACTTTAGAAATGACTTCTCAATTTCTCTTAGATGCAGCTCACCAATTAATTGCTAAGATGTTAAGAATTTCATGAACATAGCGATGCACATGTATGAACAAAGTCCTGAGGTTAAAAATGAAAAAAAAGGAAGATGAGCAACATGTCTTCAGTTGCCCAAGACATTCAGGGCCCTATGGCAAAACTGACCCTTAGCCTTGGTCTACAATAGCCTGCCCCCTCCCTCACCCGACTCTACCACCCAGACATGTCACTGATGGTCAGCAGAATCCATGGGGGAAAAGAGGAGAGAATTACTCCGAAAGATACAGCAAGTCAACTTGGAAGTATGTCCCTCTGAGCAAGGTTTTGTTTAGCTGCATCTATTTCTGACTTCATGGTGTTAGAGCTGAGAGCCACTGCGGTTGTCCAAGGAAATGGTACTTTTTCAAAGGGAAGCTTGGAGAAGCAGCAGAATGAGATTGCAGTATGCACCGTGGTATGCAGTTCATGACTCACTATCCCACTGGGGTATCTAGACATTTTAGTGGCATCCTTAAATTGCCTGAGTCATGACGTTATATTATATGTCCTTCTAAACTACATGAAGCGTCTAGAGCAGAAATTAGGTCTTATTTCTTCAGCATCTCGGCATATTGCCTGGCACAATATAGGCCCTTAATAAATTTCTTGAGTGAATGTTGCAGACCCATAGGAACAGTAACAGTGGTGAAACCTGACGTTGGTACGATGATGTTTTATAGTTGGAAAGGATTCTCTCAGAAGCATTATTTTATTTGGTCTTTCTAACAGCCCGTCAGAGTGAGAAGTGTTTTCCCACACCTTCCCACAGCGAAAACTGCTGATAACTTTCCTATTTGAAGCCTCCCCTCACATCACTTAAACTGGCTAGAATTACCTCCCAGGGAACTGGACGCATGTGGGTGGGAACATTTTTCTCTCCTACTTTGAAAGCCATTTTGCAGCACTGAGCCTGACCCTGTTTTGAACTAGCTAAATGAGCAACTATCATTTTGCATTTGCAAACATTTAAGGATTTAGAAATAGCACCACTCTTGTAGGAAAAGAAAAGAAAACAAATCATCCAACCAACTCCCAAATGAGTGCAAGATTTATTTGTTCCCTGGGGACCAAGGTGCTGCTCTCATTTCAGACTGTGAGGTTTCTCGTTGGATTGTATGGCCTCACTGAACTTTGGCAAAAGAGTGAATTAAGGATAGATTCAGACATGCTGTCATTAAACAGTCCCCACAGGATTGGATACATATATAAATTTTACACATATTTATTTACATATGAGAATTCAAATTCTTAGTCCAGTCTTCTGCAAACCACAAACACATGTCACTGAAGAAGCCACAACCCTTCAGAGCCTGTTTATAATAATTCCCCAGTCTCCAGGCAGCTGCAGCCCCTGCCTGCCACGCACCAGTCTCTCCCCCATCAGCATGCAAGGGAGGCTGGCCAGGCACAGGCTAAGGGTTCCAGGAACCGATGGTTTTGAATTGAGCATCGATTTCCAGTTCATCTCCAGACCTGTGGCCCTTCACTAGATTCGTTGCATATTATGTTTTGACGGAAAAAAATGTCATTCCTCAGAATCAACATAGATGACATTTCAGTTTTCCTCCAACCTTGAGCTCCTGTGACTCTCAAATGTCACTTTCTCCGCTGCTTATCTCCCCAGAAGCTCAGATCCTACACCAGAGAATATTTTTCTTAATTCCTAGGTAGTTCTAGTTAACAACAACAAAACCAGCCAACTGGAACATTCTCCTCCCCTGTCCCCACCCCAAAGCCTCAATCAAAGCTAATCTTTAACTCCTCATCTCGTGGTTCAGATTTTAATACAAGATGGGTGTTGTTTAATACAAGACTGGTCAACAAGACCAGTCCCCATGAAATCATGGCAGGGACAAGAATGATGTCATAGGCACCTCCACTGCTGTTTCTGTAACCTCCCACCCCCATTCAGGTGCCTGCTCAGCACTGTGCCCAGAGGCTGGTAAGAAGGGCAGCTTCTATGCTGGTTCCTCAAGCAAGTTAGAAGCTGTTATGACAGAGATGAAGACACTCACACTCCATTTTAGCTAGTCTAATTGCCTTTCCTGGAGTCTAGAGACAATCATTCATTCCTCCATTTATTAATTTATTTAATTGGCCAGTCAATGTGAATGGATATAAAATAAGTACAATTTATACACTTTGATTCTGTTCCCTATGATAATGATGATGATACTTTTATTTATTGAGCACCTAGCCCGTGCTCATGTGTTAGCTCTTTGCCTTCTCACACACAGAAAATATGATAGTTTCACACAGATGAGCGAACCGAGGGGCAGAAGTTATAACTCTTTCAAATTTCCAAAGTCTGTTCATGCAAGTCTATCTGCCTCCCAACCACATGCCCTCTGCCCCATCCTGGTTCTCTCAATCCAGGGGAGAAAGTAAGACCCACAGGGGTGAAGTATCAGGTAGCAACACAGTTGATATCTGGAAGAAAACAGGAAAGAGAGGGTTATTTTAGCTGGAGTAGAGATGTTGGAGATGGAGTTGTCCCCATCAGTGTTTAGGACCAAGATGACCATGATGTAATGTGGCTGATGAAAGCCAGCAGGAGTGGAGACAAATGTGTTTGCTGAGCAACCCCAGGCATAGACGGTGAGCTAGAAATTCAGTTCCAAGAGAGAAATTTGGAAAATTGTCAGAGGTTTTCCTCCTTCTAATTTAAGTCAGAGATATCTCTGGAACTGGTTTCCCTGTTGTGATACATATTTGAATCATTTGAAATATAAATCTCCAAAAGGCTGAAAAAAGACAGACATGAACATGCAAGGTTCTTTCTCATCCTCCCGGGGTCTAGGATCTTTCCACAGAGGAGGGCACTTTGGTGGCTACAGAGACCTGGTCATTCAATTCCACGGGGCCAGTTCCCCAGCTCTCTGGAGGAGAAGCCAAGTGGCTGCTCCTTTGCACATGCTTTCCTTTGTACATAACTGCATTTGGGCTGTATTTTTTTTTCATCTTTGTAAAAATAATTCAAACAAGTTCTGTTGCAGCTCCTATTCAGGATGCCACACCATTAACAAATTAGTCTAACCTAAAATATGCCCATTCCTGCTAGTTTACCTGGAAAAGCAGTATGCAAGAGCATTGCTCATGAACAGATTCTGTTTATTAAAAAAAAAAAAAATCCTCACTGATTTGCCTGTCAGAGAAGGACATACTCCTTGTAGCTGAATGTAGAGTGTAGGCCAACCTCAAAATATCAATTCTACAAATGCTGAATTTCTCCTCCATGCCACTGTGAACTAGCTCATTAAGGCTTATATGCTGCCAAGTACCACTGACCTTTAAAGGAGCACACCTTACTGGTCATCATCATGAAAAAAATGCTTTTATGGGATCCTGTTTTTTTTTTGTTGTTTTTTTTTTTTTAGATTTTTTTAAAATTTATTCATGAGAGACACAGAGAAAGAGAGGTAGAGACAAAGGCAGAAAGAGAAGCAGGCTCCATACAGGGAGGCTGACGTGGGACTTGATCTCGGGTCTCCAGGATCACACCCTGGGCTGAAGGCAGCGCTAAACTGCTGAGTCACCCAGGCTGCCCGGGATCCTGTTTTTTTTTTTTTTTAAACCAAATGCTAGATATGTAGTGCTGAGAAGTAACAGGATATTAAAACAGGATATTTAAAACAAGGTGCTAATTGGGAAATGGAGAAAATATGGGCAAAAACAGAATTAGAGGTTGGACTGAACAGAAAAAGCTTCTCTCAAATGTTGTTTGAACATTTGTTGGCAGAAAATGTATTATGGGGTAAGGAAGTGTACCCCAGTAGCCACTCATGGAGAAATGAGAGGAGGTGGGATGCCTGGGTGGCTCAGTGGTTAAGCATCTGCCTTTGGCTCAGGGAGTGATCCCAGGACCAGGGATTGAGTCCCACATCAGGTTCCCTGTAAGGAGCCTGCTTCTCCCTCTCCCTACATCTCTGCCTCTCTGTCTGTGTCTCCCATGAATAAATAAATAAAATCTTTTAAAAAAGGAAGTGAGAGAAGGAACACACACACACACACACACACACACACACACAGTTCTTTGTAAAGGGGTAGATACAGATCCTGATAGAAGAGCTTCAGTTATATACCCATCTCAGTCCATTGAATAAAGGCATCTTACTGATTGGCCCTTTCCTTCATCTTGCCAAGCTAAACCCTTGCTTGACTGTTGTAATTGGTCTAGGAATATATGGCGATGCTCTGCACGAAGTATGCTTTGCCAAACAGCTGCCTGGAGTGACCTAGTAATTCACAAGGAAGCTGGAACCTCACAGAACTCTTCCCCACCCGCCCTCAGGAAGCTCAATGCCACTGCTTATGAAACCCTGATCTGTTGTTTCCTTGTAGCGTCTTTTAATTTCCTGACAAGTCTCTATGCCTCTGTTTCAGTGTCTAGCTTTAAAAGTTTAAATTCTGTGTTTTCTCAGAGGAGCTATTACTGGGGCTTTCATTTATTAAGGCATTTTGTGTGTGCGTGATGTCATCAGGAACTAAATGGAGACACACCTATCTGGTTCTAAAACTCATATTGAAACAGCAGTTCCCTCTATGGATGGTTTTTGGGAGGTTCACTTTCTACTAATGATTTGGGCCATTTCTCCCTATTTTCAATTGCATTAAGCAGGCATAATTTACATCAATGTCCAATTTCCTTCCCTGGCCCTCTTAATCCAGGGTTCTATAAAATAGTCTAAACTTATCTCACAGTTTTGTAACAGAACAACAACCACCACCAAAAATCAAGTAAAACAAAACCCTAACTGGGACCAAGATGGAAATTTACCAATGAACATGCACCATGCCTTCTCCAGGGCAATCTAGAAATGTACTGATAGCAGTCTCCCACAGAGAGGCTTCCAGACAGACTGTCCAGTTGATCTGGGGGCCTATCTCTGATCACTATAAAAAATGAAGCAATAGAGAGTGCCAGATAAAATACTGGATAAACTTTTCCCTTCTGAAGTTTAAAACTTCACTATTTTTTATATGCAAGCCTTTCTTTTCCACTTTATTCCAAATTTGTTTAACTAAGCAAGTAATCTGACATCAAATCAGCAAAGACTTAAAAAATAAATATCTAGGGGCAGCCCTGGTGGCTCAGCGGTTTAGCGCTGCCTTCAGCCCAGGGCCTGAGCCTGGAGACCTGGGATCGAGTTCCACATTGGGCTCCCTGCATGGAGCCTGCTTCTTTTTCTGCCTGTGTCTCTGCCTCTCTGTTTCTTGAATAAATAAATAAAATCTTTAAAAATAAATAAATAAATAAATATCTAGACTGATTGTTTCCAAATAATTTTGCCATTGGATTTAGTTTAGTGTAGTATTGCCATATATAGATTTTTGGCTTTGAACATAAAAAATGTTTGGCAATTAGATTTTGTACATTGAATCTCAAGAGTGCCTCAAAGTTCTAGAAAATATTTTATGTTCCCTGAAGTAGGGAAAACACCTCTTACCCCATTTTTTTTAAATTCTAATTTGTATTATGTACAGTCTCAACCAATGCCTCATTTTGGGGTAAACTTTAGCACTTGTCAGCATCCTCATGGATCACAAATCTATGGGATCCAAGTAAGGGCCTATTAAGTCCACTTATGAGTCATTTAGCACTTTCATTAGAAAGAGGAAGTCCTTGTTTGGGTCTCTTTAGAAGCACAAAATAGATTTCTGAATTAGCAGAGCCTTATTTCCCTTCATGAGCACATTAAGTGAAAACACATGTAACGCATTCTGGGTTGGGCTTGGCATCCTAATGAAGCATAATTATGTCTTTTGTTTTTTAGATTTTTATTTTTATTTATTCATGAGAGACATAGAGAGAGGCAGAGACATAGACAGAGGGAGAAGCAGGCTCCCTGAAGAGAGCCTAATGCAGGGCTTGATCCCAGGACCCCAGATCACAACCTGAGCCAAAGGCAGAAGCTCAACCACTGAGCCACCCAGGTGCTCCAGAGCAATTATGTCTTGAGAAAAGTCCCAAAACAAGGATAATTACATCATGTGAAGAAGGAACAATTGTAACGGTAGAGAATGGGCATTCAGGGCTCTAGCTAACTCCACATTATCTTGAGCTAACCATTGATCTTGCTGCATCCAAACACTGAGATTCTCCTTGGAGAGCTTACAGTTTATAAATCGGTCTTTTTAAGATTTCATGATAATCCTTGCAATATTAAGTTTACACAGTGGAACATCTACCATCAACATATATACAACATATATACAATGACACAGTGAACCCAAATCAGATGAAATTACTGCCACTTACAACTGCCTTGGAGAAACAGACAACTTTGGCAGATCCATTTCACAATGAAAGGACTATTTTGGTCCCAAAGATCCCATAATGAAAATCATGAGATTCTAGATTTATTCCAGGTGGGCCATGGCAAACTTACTCATGTAGAGGCCTTGGATTAACTTAATCTTGGAGGGGGAAAGAAGGAAAAGGAGAAGGGGAAGAAGAAACAAAATTGCTCCTATGATCCACACATATCTTTTCTAGATCCAGTGGCAAACCTATAATGTAGCTTTCATTCTTCTATAGACCAGGAAACTGAGATTAAGTGACTCTCCCAAGGCCATTATTTATTAAGCAAATACTTACTATGTAGTAGGAACTGTTTTAGGTGCCACAAAACAATGGTGGACAAGGAAAAGACTACCTTTGTGCGGATTAAATACAACTTCATTTTTCATACACTTTAATCATAACTCACAGTAAAAAAACATGTTAAACTAGCACACCATACATACGTCATAAATACATGTATATAGTATATTTGAAATGAAATTTTTACACAGATACACAAGAACTTATCTTTAGCATATGCCCTGATATTTTCTATTCTACTTTTTCTTTTTTAAAGCTCATTTGGTAATAACCAATTAAATTGATTTCATGATCCACTAATAATCATAATCCACAGTTTGGAAACATGATTCCAGCAGGCTTAAATGGCATGGACTACTATCGACAGTAATTAATATTTCCTCAAGGACTGGGGAGTTATCAACATCTTGTGTAGTTTAACAACAAGAATAAGAAAGATGAGAAGCAGAAGGAAAGCACCCATCTTTTCACAGCCTGGAATGGTTTGGTGGGGGCCATCTAACTCTGGCTTGGGTATCCTGTCATATTCAAATGCCATCTCTTCTTTGTAATAATAGTGTATTTATCTTTTTCCTGTAAACTTTTATTCTTCCTGCATAGGCTGACCACAGAATATCCAGGCCACTATGGGGAGGAAATGGACATGATTTCCTACAATTATGACTACTATATGCGAGGAGCAACCACCACTTTCTCTGCAGTAGAAAGGTGAGCCTTCTTAG
This sequence comes from Nyctereutes procyonoides, assembly GCF_905146905.1. NCBI lineage: Eukaryota > Metazoa > Chordata > Mammalia > Carnivora > Canidae > Nyctereutes > Nyctereutes procyonoides. The sequence goes on from NW_026575044.1 coordinate 2,630,341, forward strand.
GGGCTAGGAGCTAAAGGAGGAGCCAGGGACCAGCTCCCAGCAAGGACCACATTGGCAGGAATTTCCATCCACTTTTTCCCCTAGTTTATTTCCTACTTGGTTTAGAATTAACTGAGAGTTGCCTGGGTGATGGAAGGCCATGGGAATGGAGCTATTTTCATAAACCCATTTCATGGAGCAGCTCACCCTTAGAGAGGAGGATGGGCTCCAGGCCACTCAGAGCACGAAAGCCTCAGCTTGGTCTCCTGCGATGTTCTAGGCTCTGCTCCCTTCACTCGATTTCAAAGAGCACTTTTTCTGATCCAGTGCCAGGAAGAGAGGGCAAAAATAGTCAAAGGAGTACCCACTGTCAAATTGGACCCCCAGGTGCCCATGCTGGTCTCTAGATAACCCCTACCCTGGGTTGCAGGGAGGGAGAAAAGAGAAGGGGAAGGGACTCCGCTTCCTTAGAAAGGAAAGGGGAGGATTTATATAACCTGAAGGCAAAACAAAATTCTTCCTTTCCTAAGCAGCTCCCCAATCCTATTCCAAATGCTCAGAACAATAGGAAGAACATGAGAACTTTCCTCCCTACTCAATAAATTCAGGTACTTTTGGTCAGGTGATAATCACTTTTACACAGTGCATGAAATCCTGAAAAGTCATAGTAAATGTTTTGCAAACAGAACAAAACTTATATTAACTCATTAAATAATGGACTGTGATGAATGTGAGTGTGACTTATTTTTCAGGGATATTTATGTTTTTAAATGAAATGATATCTCCCCTAACAGAAGTTAACATGGCCCAGAATTTAAAAAACAAGAACAAAACAATAGAACAAACATTAAACAGCTCTGAAAGGCACACTGCATGGTGTAGACTCCTTTATGTTTATTCCTAAGACAACCCTTCATTTCTCACACATTAATCATTTTTACTTTAGATCCATTTTTAAGCAGCTTAGTTACCTATTTTCTAGAGGCAGAAAATTTAAAAATAAACAGGATAAATAGTACATGGTATGAAAATTTCTTCACCAGCAGGAATAGTTAAATGATGTGGCACACATGCAAAATATATTTAAGAAAAGTAAAGATTAAAAAGAAAAAAAAAAAGGAAAGGAAAGGAAAGACTTTAGAACTCAAAACCGTGGGGGGCAGCCCAGGTGGCTCAGCGGTTTAGCGCCGCCTTCGGCCCAGTGCATGATCCTGGGGACCCGGGCTCGAGTCCCACATCAGGCTCCCTGCATGGAGCCTGCTTCTCCCTCTGCCTGTGTCTCTGCCTCTGTGTGTGTGTGTGTGTCTCTCATTAATAAATAAATAAAAATCTTTAAAAAAAAAAAAAACATGTGGGAGCCTGGTGACAATTAACAGGTGTGTCACCCCTGAGGACAGACTGTATAACAGTGCAGCAGGGTGCTCAGTATTCTTAATAATGTCTCCAAGTCAATAAGAAAATAAGTTCTGCATTGGCTGGTTAAGAAGGCAGGAAATAGGGCAGCCCGGGTGGCTGTGGCTCAGTGGTTTAGCCCTGCCTTCAGCCCAGGGCGAGATCCTGGAGACCCAGGATTGAGTCCCATGTCAGGCTCCCTGCAGAGAGCCTGCTTCTCCCTCTGCCTGTATCTCTGTCTCTCTCTGTGTCTCTCATGAATAAATAAATAAAATCTTTAGAAAAAAAAAAAGAAGGCAGGAAATAATATAATAAAGACTACTATCCAAAATTACTACTACATATATATAGTTAAAATACTGAATTCCCTTTGGCTTGAAATTTTTCATTTATGTGGATTAACCCCAAATCTTGGAAAACAGGTATCATGCCATGCATTTTTTAAAAAAATGAACATAGCCATGTGAATTTTGTTGCTGTCACTAACAATCAATGGCTTAAAGATCCACAGCATGTGTTCCTTCAGCTCTGCTGAAAGATACTAAGGCCATCAGCTTGGAGAAATATCCTCAGTCCAGGACCTACTGGTCAGGGACCTTCCTTCCATATGCAAATCATAGTGGGTTCCTCCTGGAATGGAGTTGCTCAGCCTGAGTACTATTGACATCTCAGGCCAGATAATTCTGTTGCCAGAGCCTGTCCTTCATTGCAGATGTTTAGTGGCATCCCTGATCCCTATCACTAGATGGCAGTAGAATCTCCCCTCCCCCATAATTGTGACAACTAAAAAATCCCCCAGGGGAGCAAAAATGTCCCTGCTTGAAAGATACTGTTCTGGAAAGAAATCAAAGACTGAGCTTGATTGAGTCCCTTGGTTCTCTTAGGACCAAGTCTAAAATTGGCTCAGCATCAATTAACAGCCTCTTAAAAGAGTAGTGTGAATGCCTGGCTGAAGAGCCTATTTATCTGTCTGTTGGTATACAGATAAATAAGACTCATTACAGTAATGAAATTCATTTGATAAACATGCATGCCACCAATATGCTAATCTCCATCTAAAAGAAGCCATGTCCTCTGTTGACAACTGCAGGAATAAATACTAATAAATAGTTGGGCACCAAGGCTCTCAGGACTCGTACCAGGAGAAGCTCTTCCAAATAATTTTAAATAAATCACTTGGAGCAGCAGACTCAGAACTACAAACCCTGATTTAGGCTGACCAATATGTCCCATAGCTGCTGGCAAGAGGTATCTCCCAGAACTAAATGTGGTCAATCTCATGTTCCAGATCAAAGGCTGGATGGAGACCTCTCAGTATTACCTGTTGGTTAGGATAAACTCAACTGGGAAGAAGCCTCCAGGTTGAAAGGGAGAAGGATAATTCGAAAATTAAATGACCCAGCTGTGCTTTGGAAGGATTTGCATGATCATATCTGGAGTGACTCTTGATTTTTGCCCTTTGTTGGGACTTTGCAGAGGATTTCACAGCCATGTCCTCTGATAGGGTTATGGGCATATAATTATGGAGATATTGTTGTGTAAGAGAAAGAATAAGATTTCAGGTCGACACTTGGAACCTGAAATTGTCACTTCCTTGTCTTAAAGAATGTCACATGTTGCTCTAAGTCTACTTCTCCACCTAAATTATGAATCATGGTGAAGAGTAAATGAGCAAACCTGGACACCAGTGCAATGTTTTTGATATACTGAATGCACTCACAGAATAATGATTACAATTGATATATCACTGTTAAATGATACTACACCAGAATAGCGCCATGCAGAGTAGGCACTCAATAAATTTTTGTTCAATAGGTGAACAAAGAACATAGGCTTGCCCTTAGCAAAGAACATTCATTGAAGTGTATCCACACCACATTTTCCAAAACTGAGCAATTGTATGTACTTTCATACCCATGCCTGACATCTAGAACTAATACGCAATTCAATTTCTGTTATTCATGAATGGCAGGCATTTTCTTTTCGACTTTATGAGGTTTTAGAGTTATTTCCCTTCACTTAGTTTCCCTACAGTAGTGTTTTCTGAAGGGAAACACATTGCATATAATATGGAGCCTAGAATGTAGTAAGTATTCAGTAAAAAAATAAGTGAGCAAATGGGTGGCCTGTTTAAGAGAAGATTCTTTACAATGGAATGGAGACAATGTTAAATAAATGCTTTTATTTCAAGCTGTTAACCTATTTGTCCTTGAGGTACCCGTGGGACAGAGCAGTGCCAGCTGACCCTGAATGACAAATAGGACCTCCACATAGCCAGTAACCTACAATGTGCCACCTGCACAGAGGAGGGAGGTGTCTAGGACTCCAGACCTCACAGATGATTACCTGATGGTTTTCTAGAGACTTCCTACAGTACAAAGTGAGATAAGGTGTTCCTTCAGTTCCTAAATTCTCCAAAGGTTGTTCACTGCTTTTCCCTCAGCAGTGATTTTTCTCACTGGCATTGGTTTTCTGACTCTCTCCCCACAGGGATCGCCAGTGGAAGTTCATAATGTGCCGGATGACTGACTATGACTGTGAATTTGCAAATGTTTAGCTCTGCCACTTACCAAATCTGGGTGAGGGGAAGGGGGCCAGGAGACCTGAGGATGTCCACATACATCAACATCAGCTGGAGCTCCGAAGCGGTTTCTGCTGCTCTTTTCTTCTCCCTGAGTTGGTTAGTGGCTGCAGTGCCAGCTTCCTGGGCCTTTCTGACTAGTATCACACTTACAATTAAATCCACAATTAAATCATGTTCCCACTTTCAACATATTCCATAGCAACCGTTTTATATGACTGACAATGGCTTTCTTGCACACTGCATATACAGTGTGCATGCTCACAGCCAGAAAAAAGCCTGGTTCCTGGGCCACCTCTCACAGCTTCACTACTGCTTTTACTACCAAATGAGCTGCAGGCAGGCCTGGGGCTGAACAGTATCTATTAAGAAGTTCAGTGTAGTGGAGTGAATGGCAGAAATTAAAGAAGGTGGCAATGAAGGTTCTTTGCAGGTCAGTCTATTTGAATGAAACCCAGGGTCCTCATCAAGCCTTAATGGGACATGCTTCTACTCTTCCCCTCCACATAAGCCATGCTTGCTTGGAAGTCCAAAGTGCAGAGTTCTGTGCTCCAGGAGGAAGGGGGCAGGAGGTAAAATGGAAAGATGAAAGAGTCTGGGCAGAGCTGAAAGCCTTAGCATTGGAAGAATTTCCTGAATTGAAGGAAGACTGTAGCCATCCCCAGTTATGCCAGTGATGCAGAAACCAGAGAAACCTATGCAAACCTGGCTCGAGTCAGACAAGAATAAGGAAGAAGACAGAGAGAATGAGACTCCAGTTAGGAACTTGAGGGGAAAGAAAGAATGCCCAGGTTGCTTTGGGAATAGAAAAGGATGTTTGAGTTACTGGCACCAGGAGATGTGTTCAGGACTCCTGGGAATACTGGCATATGCCCTGGTAGCCGTAGAAGTTATCAGCAAACTCACCAGCATAGGTCCCAATTTTCTAGCTGGGAAAGGCTGCCCTGAGACTCTATTTCCCTTCTATGTATAATTTAGGGATATATTTTGCAGAGTTGACACTATCTTTCCTCCACCTGTGATGTCTCTGTCCCCAGCCCTTTGTACTCTCTTCATCATAAAAGGAATAAAAATGGTAATATTCACTGTGCTGCAAATGTTAAGGGTCAATTTTTGGTCTCTACCCCTCCCCTTTCCAATTATTCATCCCATCCATTAGGAAAATGTAGCTTATCATTGTGACTTGTGCCAAGCATGTTGCAAGGCATCAGGACAACAACGATGACAAGAAAAGAGTATAGTTAGCGAATCTAATAATTAAAACATAAAGTGCTAAGTGGTTTCACTAAAGACTGAACGAAGGGTAAAACCACACTTTTTGGCTTTGGATGTAACCTAATTTGCCATCAGCATACTTCGGCCCTCCTCCCACCAACATGTCACATGCATTTTTGACACTGGAAGCCCCAGTTCTCTTTATCCACACAGTTTACCTTTTGTTCCCAAATCTGTGCTGCCCTTCCCACCTCCTCTCCTCCAGTGGATCCAGGACAGCAGGTAGCCAGGCAAGACCACAGGGGCTATCTTCTTTGTCATAAACCTCATCCACATAGCCAAGAGGGTGAATCCAGGCCAGTACAGATGCATTGCCCACAGTGACATCCTTGTACTGTGAAGGAGAAGGCAGAGCTAAGGTGTCCTCTTTTGCCCTATAAGGCCATTTTTCACATTATGGCTTTGCTTTACTTCCTCCATTTCATCGTTTTCCATCTCCTTGGTAATTTTAATTTACAGCAAGCCTTACTGTGTTATTTTTCACAAAATGAGCCATTAATATTTTAGCAGCTACAGCACTGGTGCAGGATGGCAGCCAGGAAATGGCCTTAGCTGGGTGTGTGGAGCACAGTTGGAAGGCAGCCATGAGGAAAACAAAAGGCTGGTGAGAGGGGCAACAGGGAGGGGGGATGCTGGATGGAGGGCTGCAGCTGGGTGGGGCAGTCCGGGGATGGCAAGAGAGCAATGCCAAAAAAAAAAAAACAAAAAACAAAAACAAAAAACAAAACAACAAAAAAAACCTGATAAAGCAATTCAGTAAGTGCACCAAGTAGAATAAATAGTTAAAAATAAAAAACCTATCCTTTGCATATAGGTCAAGGACAATGATTGTAAAGACATTATCGCCTTGGTTCAAATCTGAATCATTTATATCATATATCAATGAGGAAGAACCATAAGCCTGGGACTAAGTGTGTTCTCATGACTCCGATCTTTCTACTCACTTGCTCCATAGCCTTGGGTAAGCCACCTCCCCATTCCATGAGGACATTTATTCAGGTAACTGTTGTGGTTTCTTGCAATTCTAGAATTCTGTGAACTCTATTGGTGAACAGAACTCTATTCTGTGAACTCAAAATTGTTTAGCAGGAGACTGGCTAAGGCATTTTCTTCCAGATCCAAAGCCTGGGATTAGAAATGACAGAGGATGGCTTTGTCAGATTAGACAAATTCCCAGACCACTATTTCCTCATCTGCTTGGTATGGACAGGAACCCCTCTCTTGACAACTTCACAAGATGGTGGCCACACAAAATGGAAAGAAGAGAGACAGGATTCCTGCCTCCCAGGGCCTATAGTCCTAATGGGAAGAGATGAGAAAATGGAAAATGAAGACACAGGTGTAAGAAAATTTTCTGAGGAAGCCAAGTCTCTACCTGGCCCGGAGGGACAAGGAGAACTGCTGAAGTAAGTAGACGAGCATGTGGGATCTCGTTCAGACAGTCCTGGTGAAAATCCTGGCTCTGTCACTTACTAGCTTCATGACCTTGGCCCAGTGACCTCCCTTTCCCAATTGATTTTCTTACCAGTAGAGATAATCATTGGACCTGCAGCATGTTGTAAGGATTACATAAGATTTCATAGTGTCTTGCACGTAATAAGTACCCAGTAAATATATTAAGAGGAATAGAAATAGTATTGTATATATTAGAAATAACATTCCTCAGGCAAGTGGACATTAGTAAGGGTCAACAATAGAAATGGTTTACCAGGGATCCCTGGGTGGTACAGCGGTTTAGCGCCTGCCTTTGGCCCAGGACGCAATCCTGGAGACCCGGGATCGAATTCCACGTCGGGCTCCCGGTGCATGGAGCCTGCTTCTCCCTCTGCCTGTGTCTCTGCCTCTCTCTCTCTCTCTCTGTGTGTGTGACTATCATAAATAAATTAAAAAAAAAAAAAAGAAATGGTTTACCAAAGAGGTAGAGCTTCTGTTTTGCTCTCATTCATTTAGTCACTGAATCTATAAATTATTAAGGGATTATCATATACCAACCACTGTTCCAGGCACTGTTCCTGCATTCCAGGGGATTATACACTAAGGAAGCCAGATAAACAAACAAACCATTCCAGTCCAGTTTGAGAAGTTAAGGATAGGCAGCATTTCAGTAGACAGTGGTGATGGTTTGGAGTAGAGAGGGGATTGTGTCATTTCAGGCCATGGAAACAATATGAAAGTAGGCACAAAAAGTTGGATGGACTTGGGAAATCTTCCCCAGCACACACTGGCATCACCAATGGAGTCTAGGAGGCCCACCATGCAGTCACAATGACCAAAGGAGAGATTGGTAGCTCACATGAGCACCGTAAGGCATTCCACTATTTAGGCATATGAATTGCAATTTATTGTCTCTATCTGGAACTCAGATTTCAGTTGGGGCCTCCCAGAAATCTAGGGAGTGGGAATTCAATCTAGGGAGTGTTCCCTCCTTGCCCCTCATTCCTTCCTCATACAGTGTGCCATGGCCTAGGAAGTCCTTTCTCTAAGTGGGGTCTTCATCAACACATACCGTCTTTATGATCAACTGTTTTGACACAGCCATGAAATTCGACATTTTTTTAGTTGCTTCAGAAGAATGTATTCTTACAAAAACATTAGTTTTTGCACAAACTCAAAAAGATAACCTAAGCATTCCCATCTTCCGTGTTTTTTTCTTACATAATGCAAACCCTTGCTATGCAGGGGTTTTCCTATCTTTAGCTGGTCTTCCATCTAGCCTCCTGCCTGCTAGACTCTCTCCTAAACCTACAATCTTTCCCCCCCTATTAATAAGGGAATATGTTGCTTCATTCAGCCCATGCCCAAACAGGTATGCCAACATAACCAAGGTCATATTGTAGGCAATAGCATCTACTCTCCTTACAAAACCTAATCAATTTCAATTAAACCACTTCTGTTTATTCCTGTTAAATTAAAATGCTCTGTTAAGAAGTGATAGCTGAACCTGGTTACCATTCTGGGATCCAGAGTCAGTGAGGTAAGTGAAACCTTTACAAAGCGGTGCCTAAGTCTACCTGGGTGTATTACCCTTTACTTATTGAATTACCCTTTACTACCGCTGAATTTCTTTTATCAGTTTATTCCTTTTGGTAAAGCAAGAATAAGAAACACACTTACTTCAAAAGTCTTTTAATGGCTAATAATGATACAGTCACACATAGCTCAGATTTCAGGGAACTTACAACTTTTCAACAGAATGGAATGTCCATTGTCTTCTTAAAACTAAAAACCAACCAAAACTCCCCATGTACTTTAAACCGTTGTATTAGATTCTGCTGTGCCTTGCTGATGCTGGATCTACAATTGTGTGACCTTCTTCCCTCGCTGATGCATCCACGAGTTAGTTATCAGCGTAAATGACTGCATGTCTGTATCAGTGAAAAAACTAGACTAGAAATAGTTGAAAATGCAAATTATTACATTGTCTGCACTGTGGCATCACTCTTTTTTTTTTAAAGATTTTATTTATTTATTCATGATAGACATAGAGAGAGAGGCAGAGACACAGGCAGATGGAGAAGCAGGCTCTGTTCAGGGAGCCCAACGTGGGACTCGATCCCAGGTCTCCAGGATCATGCCCTGGGCCGAAGGCAGGTGCTGAACCGCTGAGCCACCCAGGGATCCCCATGTGGCATCATTCTTTATTTCTTTTCTCTTCTTTCTTTTTCTGCCTTTCTCAACTTTAAAAAACATTGCCTTTGACTATGTTCATAATCAGAAAAGAAAAGTAATTTTAATCTCATAGAATAAAAACAGTCACCAACTGCCAAACAACTCAGCCCTAGGACCTCGTTCCAGCCGAAAGGTGAGCATATGGTGACTTCATAGAAAGAGATTATAAAAACCAAACCCTTTCATCTAACCAGCCGCCTGGTGGCTTATAATTTAATATTCAGAAGTACCTACTCTTTCCAATGCTGCTCACCATCCCCAGAGACAATGGAACAGATGTTCACTATGTCAGATGGCCAAAGGGAAACTATCATTTAAAAGTCTTCTACTCACCAAAGTCTTCAGTGTCCTTCAGGGCCAAGCAAACAGCTTCCTCAGAAAATTTACTGCACCTTCTATGATCTGCTCAGGATCCTTTCCTTGCTCTTTCAATACTGTCTTCCTTCTCTCTCCTGTCTCTCTTGTTCACTGGTAGCTTTCTAATGCTAGGTGTTTTATATATAGTGGACATCTAAGACCTATATTTTAAAATTAATCTGGATTTCTGATTCATTTTCAGTTTTTACTGGGAAGACCTCTATCAAAGCTCTAAGTAATCAATAACTGAAAATATGTATAAAAGAACTTCAAAAATTATGAATTTCTGTTAAGAAGCAAAAATGATAATGATGCTGTGGTTTTGATGAAGGTTAATGCCATCTCCTGCTTTCTTTCTCCAGCATCATTAGGTGACCATTAATTTTATCCTTTAAAGAGCTACATGCTAATGATGAGTGAGTTGGAAAACACACCAATCAGTCACAATTGTCACTGACATATTGAGAAAGTATATGACATCAAACTAGGTACCTGAATGCCAATTTTGTTGTTGTTATAACCTCTGAACTGTACTGAAATCAACATCTGAGCAGTCAGCCCCTGACTCGGCATTTGGTGAGTATGACACAGAGCTTTGCTCATACCCATGAGGTGACCGGGGGACTGAGGGGCAAAGGGGTTCAGGCTGGTAAAATAGATGAGCCCTGTATGAATTTAGATGCTATTTTTAAGTCTAATAACAGCCTATGAATCCAGGGGAGGTAGAGTGATGATTTTTGTTTGATGCACCCCCTGCACAACAAATATTTAATGAATAAATAAAAATAGAGCCCTAAGACAAACCCTAACATAGACTATGACTTCACGAATGTAGGCTTTATGCCCCTTGCTTTTAGTTATTTCTCCTACTAAGAGTTGTGGAATTAGCTGTTGATTAGCTGTACTCAAGCAGTAAAACTGGTTTCTCAGAGCTGGGTGGTTTCCTGTTTATATGGTTGCCTGGCAGACATTCATAGACCGTGCTGGCGTCCTGTATCTTCCCTGTCCATGACTGGTGGATTTCCACTGATCTGGATGTCTCTGTAGGCCTCTTTTGTTGGCAGACTCAAAGGTGAGCTCATTAGCCATACCCCCAGGAAAGAAGTTCTTGGAAATCAAACTCACTCTGAGTCACATCTGCCTGTCCCCTACAGAGACTGTACAATATCATGCAGATTGGTTCTGCCCACAGGCTTCCAGGGGTAAGGAACTGAAAGTCTGTCATAGCATAAAATAGCACAGCTCCCATTGGAGAAGGACTTTACAGAAATTCAGAGTGAAGGAATTTTTAGTTTGCTACATGTGTAGGTTAGCCTTGTTAAAATTTGCAGGTCTCTGTGGGGTCAGTGGGGTGGGGGTGGGGGTGTCAGGGGGAGGAGGAAAGAAGTGAACAAGTAGATTATTGGTGCAGAGGGACCAGACTCAGCTCTTCCCAGAATGGTACCACTCCTTGTTCTAAATTCAAAACCTCACACGTCCACTGTTTTGTATACATAATGCTAACTGTTCAACGAGGTGTCATTAATCACCTATGTTGTTCCGGCACACACCGAAAGAGGCCAAGGGTATAAAGCACTCCTTTACTCAGGGAGATTTGTGTTCTAGATAGAACTAAAATCTGGAAAGTTTACTAAATAAAATAAACCTGCTTATAATCAAGTGCACAATGAGTGACACAGGAAATCTTATACTATTACAGAGATAGGAGATCACCATGGGCCGATGAAACAGAAGACTATAGGACAGGTATAAGAATACCAAGGTTCAAGCCAGTAGTGAGCAAATCTATGCAGGGGGCATGTTTACCCAGGACCTGAGGGGAACCTTGGGGATTGTGAGACCAATTCTTACATCTTACCAATAGAGGGTTGGAGCCCACTGAGGTACATGACCTGTCAAGGACACGCCATGTGTTAGTGGCAAAGCCAAGTCTAGAATTACAGGCTCTTGGTGAAATTTCTTCCAGGTCTCTTCACAGTGCATTAGTCAGGCAAGAGGGAGGGAGATTTAAGCCTTGCACTGTGCTTGAACAGGCTTTCCTATTTACTGCCTGCAGCTATTCTAGACAGGCTTGTTTACTGACATTTTATAGATGGCTTCAGAGGTTTCTGAAATAGAAGGTAACTTGCCCAAGCTCACCCAGTTGGTAGAAGTGGATTATGAACCCAAGTCTGGCTATTTTCAAAGCCCTGTTTCTCTCTGCTATGTCAAACTGGAGTCAAGGGTTTCCACTGAGAGCAAAGAGAGATAAAGCTTTTACACTCAACTTTTTATAGCTCCATAGTTGAATATTCTACATATGAAGAAATGATTCACATACTTCAATAGTTTACACATGTCCTTGAGGGGAGAGGTAACAATGGGCAACATTGTTGAAGGTCCAAAATCAGACGTGTGGTCTGAAAATCTTAACATTGCTACTCTACTTTTTCTTATTATTGTAGGCCTTACCCATCATAATAATATCAGGAACAGATTCAACATCTCCCACAGTTACAATAACACTTGTTGTCTACCTTTGAAAAATGATTCCTACTAACAAACCCTCAATTCCATAAACTCCTTCTAACCCAAGAATGCAGAACTGCTCTGACAACTGAGACAATAATGCATTTGCATGGCCCCCCCAGCCTCCACTAGGGTTTTGGTTCTCCACACAGAGTCACAGCCTTGTTTCTCTAGTTGTGTGTGCTCTGGGAAGCTTTTTGCCTAGAGAATCTGCAAGCTCAATAAGCACCACTGTCCTCCCCAGTTGATTAAATCCCCAAATACCCTGTTTGTTAGCAGAAATGTTTGGCTGACCTCAAAGCCTTAACCCACCTCATCCCATGAGGCTTTTTTCCAGTGTTATTTTAGAGGGTCCAGGTTATCTGCCTCATAAACCAAACTGATCACTGGTATTTGGTAGCTACAGCAATTCAAAAAACACATACATTATTTTTCACTAGCTGTGATTCCCAGTGAGGAAATATGGATGCCTAATCTAAGAAAGGAGAATATTGTGTTCCAGTTTTATTAGACATTGTAAAGATCTCACTTGCTGAAAGTGGAAAAGTAAGCAAATTTCCAGTAGCGACAACTTTGAGGTCCTTCCACATGAAACCCATCTCCGTCGCCTTTAAGGAAGCTGCTTCTTACATTATATGCACCTTTGGCCCACACTAGCCTCAGAAAATTCAGAGCCGGTCTCCATTTCCTGAGGTAGCAAGGTCTTTGATTTACCTGTGGCTATAAATATATGAACTAGATAATGATGCAGATAACAAAAATTAATTATTTTTTATGCATACTCTGAGCTGGGTACCTTGCTCAGCCCTTAAATGCACCTCATTTAAATACTCAGAGGTGTATTTAATGTTGCAAGGTGGGTGTCATCATCCTAATTTTACAAATGAAAAAAACTGAGACTCAGGTTGAATTATTTTCTCAAGGCAACACACCCCACACATCAGAGCAGACTCAGGCTTGGCTGAGTCCAGAAATGAATATTCCAATTAGACATTGCTATACTGCCTTTCATAGGCAATGCCATGGACACTAATGGCATCCTATCTCTTTCTCTCCTAAGCCAGTATGGGCACCAGATCAACTTAACACCAAGCTCATCTGAAACCACCAGATCAGTCAGTCCCTCTCAGTATAAATGATTCATTATGTATTCCTTTCACCTAGCAGTGTACCTAGTACATTGTTGGAGATTATATTTCTCAAGTGAATGAATGACTGATTTGGTTACCATGGCTAATGCTCTAAGTGGCAGCCACTTTACTCATCTATTGTCTCCCATACTCTTTATTCATATTCTTCCAATCATATCCCTTCACTGTTATTTTCATCCATACATCTCCAAACATTCATACCATCCAGGCTCCTAGAATCTTTATCCCATGGCTCAGAATCATCCTAAATCTAATCACCCATCTTCCTCCTTTTCAGACTCATGCCTCACCTCTTGTTTTTTTTTTTTTTAAGGTTTTATTTATTCATTCATGAGAGACACACAGAGAGAGGCAGAGACATAGGTAGAGGGAAAAGCAGGCTCCCGGGGGAGCCCAATGCAGGACTCCATCCTGGAACTCCAAGATCACACCCTGAGCCAAAGGCAGATGTCCAACCACTGAGCCACCCAGGCATCACTCCCCTCCTGGTTTCATGTGAATCTTGTTCTTGCCCACAGCCCTCTCAGATGAGGCCATGTGCTCACATATGCTCTGAGTACTGTGGACTCATCAATATAATTTTTACCTCCTAAGCAATTCATGAATTTGACTTCTTTTATTTATTCTCCAACTACCACATTTTTTCAGATCCTTATCACTGCTTCTCTATCTCATTAGCTATATTCTTTTCTTTAGGAACTCCACCCATTTTTCTGAACATAAATGCAATACATTGCATCCCTACTTAAAACTCTTTTGTAATCCACAACAATATGATCAATTAGTCTTGGACAAAGCATGAAAGAATACATAATGGGAAAAAAATCTTTCCAACAAATGGTGTTGGGAAAACTGGACAGCGTCATACAAAAGAAAGAAACTGGACCACTTTATTTCCCCATACACAAAAATAAATTCAAAGTGGATTAAAGATCTAATGTGAGACAGGAAACCATAAAAATCCTAGAGGACAACACAGGCAGTAACTTCTTTGACTTCAACCATTGCAACTTCTTCTTAAGATATGTCTCCTGAGACAAGGGAAATGAAAGCAAAAATGAACTCTTAGGACTTCATCAGAATAAAAGTCTTCTACACATTGAAGGAAACAACTAACAAAACTAAAAGGCAACCTATGGGAAAAGATATTTGCCAATACATATCTGATAAAGGGTTATTATCCAAAATATATAAGAAATTTATACAACTCAATACCCCAAAAACAAATAATCCAAATAAAATATGGGCAGAAGACATGAATAGACATTTTTTTTCAAAGAAGACATCCAGATGGCCAACAGACATGAAAAGATGCTCAATGTCACTCATCATCAGAGAAATACAAATCAAAACTACAATGAGATATTTATTTTTTCACACCTCTCAGAATGGGTAAAATCAATAATGCAAGAAACAACAGGTTTTGGCAAGGATGCAAAGGAAGAGGAACCCTCTTGCACTGTTGGTAGGGATCCAAACTGGTGCAGCTACTATAGAACACAGTATGGAGATTCTTCAAAAAGCTAAAAATAAGACTACTCTACAATCCAACAATTGCACTACTAGGTATTTAGCCAAAGAACAACAACCAAAAAAATTCTAATTTACTAAATCAAAAAGATACATGCAGTCTGATATATAAGGCAACATTATCTATAATACTCAAATTACAGAAATAGCACATGTCCATTGACTAATGAATGAGTAAAAAAGAAGTTGTGTATATGTGTATATATAATGGAATACTACTAATCCATGAAAAAGAATGAAATATTACCAGTTGCAAGGACATGGATGGAATCAGACTATTTTGCTAAGCAAAATGAGTCAATCAGAAAAAGATAAATACCATATAATTTTACTCATATGTAGAATTTAAAAATCAAAACAAATGAACAAAGGGGAAAAAAGACAGAGAGGCAAACCAAGAAATAGACTCTTAACTATAGAGAACAAACTGATGGTTACCAGAGGGAAGGTAAGAGGAGGGATGGGTTAAATAAGTGATGGAGATTAAGGAATGCATTTGTTTTTTAAATATTTTATTTGCATATTTGACAGAGACAGAGAGTGAGAGGGGAGCAAGGGGAGCAGCAGAGGGAGAGAGAGTAGCAGGCTCCCCACTGAGCAGGGATCTCCATGCGGGGCTCTATTCTAGGACCCTGAGATTATGACCTGACCCAAAGGCAGACACTTAATGGACTAAGCCACCCAGGCACTCCAAGGAGTGTACTTGTGGTGAGCACCCAGTGTTGTATGGAATTTTTGAATCACTATACTGTACACCTGAAACCAATATTACACTGTTAACTAACTGGAATTTAAATAAAAACTGAAAAAAAATTCGTAATTCCTAAACACATACTAAGCAAAACATGCATTTATTTCTATGACATAGTATCCTTCACACTCGCTGCCCAAGCGCCTATACTCCAGCCATACAGAATTACTCACATTCACCTAAAGAAACCATGTCAATCATTTATTATTTCCGGCACCCAGATGGCTCTGTACCTGAGCCTTCTTTCCCAAGCTAACTTACAGTACTATATTTCCTGATTCCCAGGGTGAGTTAGAAGTTCTTGGCTGGTACTGTCCTGACACCTAATTATACCTACTTCATAGCACACGTCATACTTGTGCATTTTCCTGTTTTGACAGAGACTAAGTGTTCTCTTTGTCCCTTTGTACCCAGTGACCAACACCAGTGCATATTACCTATTTATATATAAATATTCAAAGAATGAAAGAAGTGCTTTCCAATATCTGAGAGTCTACAGTTCCATGAAAAATAACTATATTAAGAACTCACCATCTCTTTCCCAAACTAGTGCACCAGTTTCTTACCTTGACTCCTTATCTCCATTCTTCCTTGTCTCCTTCAAATCCCACACAGTCATGGCCACCAGAAAGAGCTGACAGTGATCTTTCCCTCTTATCTTGCATTCTCCATAATCCCCATAGGGTGTGGATTTATATAGTTCCACTTCTTCATAAAGCATCAATGCCCTCCATGGGAGTGTCTTCTGCTTCTTTTTGCCCCATTCCCGACCTTCCTTGATTCCCACCCCCAGGCTGGGTTAGGAAGCTTTCATGGGGGAGCCCACAATACTGTGTGCAGAGCACCAACACTGCCTTGGCCACAATGCTTTATGGTAACTATTTAAATGATGTTCCCATCTCCAGACAGTATTCCTTGAAGACAGGGACTGTGTCATATTTATGTTTGAATCCCTGGCAGCTAGCACAGTTATTGGCCAATAGCTGGTGCTCAATAATGGGTATGGAATAAATAGTATTTGGGCAAAAAAAAAAAAGTGTTGCAAAGAAAAGCAAACTTTGGGACAAAGAACAGGTCTTTCAGAAAACTTTAAATTTAATGTATCCTAGAATGTTAAGGGACTTACATTTTTCATCAAACATTTTCAACTGAGATCAATATTTCATAAATACTCTTTGGTACAAGTCAAAAGTCAAGTATATCATAAAAGATAAGTAGAAAATAAAAATGCAGATAATCTATGTAAAATGCAGTGAATTTCATAAAGCAAGGAAGTTTTTAATACACATTTTCATACTAATGATACATAGCATTCACAGCATTGCACTTATAGGTAACATACAGAGCAGCTTGATTGCATTCTAATATGTTCTGTCTCACTGTTTGCCAATGCCTGATAATCTCCCCCATCAACAATCAGTTGGTCAACAAGTATTTATTAAGGACTTTTTCTGAGGATAGCACCACAGTGGTTGCGGGGGGGGGGGCATAATGGAATAGCAGATTTCTAACACTTAAGCATCCCACAATGTATTTGGGTGGGCTTGTATTGTTTACCCAAGAGCAATACAAGATAATCTGTAAACACAAAACTCAAAAACGAGGACACACAAGAACAATACAAGACAATCTATGAGGGATACAAGACAATCAATGAGGGACACCTCGGTGGTTCAATGGTTGAACATCTGTCTTTGGCTCAGGTCATGATCCTGGGATCCTGGGATCGAGTCCCACATTAGGTAACCCACAAGGAGGCTGCTTCTCCCTCAGCCTATGTCTCTGCTTCTTTTTGTCTCTCATGAATGAATAAATAAAATCTTAAAAAAAAATCAACAAGGCTGTCTATGAACATAAAACTAAAAGCTGACCACTGCTGATTTGATGAGGGGACACTGGCTGATGGCTGAATGGAGGAAGTGCAAAGGCTTTAGACAGCTGCAATAGAAAGAAGGCTCTAGCAAGATTAGAGATTAGATCTGTTTTAGATCTGTTTTATTTATTTGTCTCCACTCATTTACTAGACATGCATTAAAACTGAAGTTCCAATGCCAAGTCATCTCCATCTTTGAGCACAGGTTTAGTCCTAGTCATACATGTTCTGTACTCTTAAAGGAGACTTCAAGATGGAGCAAGCAAGCCTAGCTAGGAAAGTCTCTTTTAAAAGAACAGGGTCGGGGGATCCCTGGGTGGTGCAGCGGTTTGGCGCCTGCCTTTGGCCCAGGGCGCGATCCTAGAGACCCGGGATCGAATCCCACGTCAGGCTCCCGGTGCATGGAGCCTGCTTCTCCCTCTGCCTGTGTCTCTGCCTCTCTCTCTCTCTCTCTCTCTCTCTCTCTGTGACTATCATAAATAAAAATAAAAAAAAAATTAAAAGAACAGGGTCATGGGCACCAGGGTGGGTCAGTCAGTTAAGCATCTGACTCTTGATTTTGGCTCATTTCATGATCTCAAGGTCATGGGATTGAGCCCTGTGTCCTGTTTCAGGCTCTGCCTAAGTGGGGAGCTTGCTGGAGATTGTTTCTCTCCTTCTCCCTTTGCTCTTCCCCCCTGAGACCCCACCTCCTGCTTGCACATGATCTCTTTCTCAGAAAAATAAAGTAAAATAATCAAATAAAATAAGATCATGAGGCCATAAGAAAGGAGGAATGCATGCAGGCCCTCATCAGGGGTAGTATGAGCTTTTTGCCAGCTGCAAGCCCTCGGCCTGGCCTTACCTTCCTCCTTACCCTGACATGGAAATCTTTCGAATTCTTCACTTGGAAAAGAACCAAGATAATTTGACAAGTTTCAACCCTTGTTTGTATATTAAGCCAACCAATCCCAGTTAACCCAGTTTCATAGAAGACCTAAATGAGAACTGTATTCATGACCTTTTGCCTTATAACTCTGCGCCTTCCTTGTCTTCCTCAGAATATCACTCAGGTTTCTACCTGATTCTGTGTCTCCTGAATTGCAATCCTAATTGCCCAAATAAATATCTGATAACTTTAATTTTTAGGGAATTCTTTCTCCATCAACAATACAAACATAACAAATAACCATATAGCTCTTCTACACACCTGTGTGGTGGGTATTATTGCCCCTATCTTGCAATCTAGCAGGTGAGAACCCGGGGACTGTGACTTGCTCAAGTTTGCTTAGCTATGTGACAAGACTAAAACTTGAACTCACACCTTCTGACCCCAGAGTCCAAGGTCTTCCCAATAGGGTTCAAGAGACAAATGTCATGGACACCTGAGTGGCTCAGTGGTTGAGCATCTGCCTTCGGCTCAGGACGTGATCCCAGGGTCCTGGGGTCGAGTCCTGCATCATGCTCCCTGCCAGGAGTCTGCTTCTCCCTCGGCCTATGCCTCTGCCTCTCTCATGAATAAATAAATAAAATCTTAAAAAAAAAAAAAAAGAAGCAAATTTCAAATATCACCAAAAAGTATCATTAGTACTTCCAAATTCCTTACAGCATGAGATTTTATACAGAAGATCTGTTAGAGCAGATTTGGTTATATATGCTAGACTAAGAAATCTATAATGTATCTTCTCTTCCAAAAAGGACACAATTCCCTCTGGACATATTTATAGACACCATCAATGCTGCCATAATTCAGCCATTACAATTGAATTGTTCCATCAAGTAACCAACCAATCAGGGCAATGAATAAACAAACAATACATCTGATTTATTTAACCAAGTGATTTAAGCACAATGGTTAAACTGCTTAAGAATGAAACAAAGCCATAGTCTTGGCCAAGATTAATATTACTTCATTCCTCCTGTGTTATAACATATAATATAATGGATGCCTGTCTATAAACAGCACTATATCTACATTAAATTGCATTTTAGGCATTAGAGTCTATTAAAATTCATTTTGGCCATCCAGAAATATTCATAGTAGTCCTCTCTGCCTTCCTTCATATTCTATACTCTTCTACAATACCAAATTGTTTATTTTTAATATAAAACTTCTGAATGTATTATTGCTATGATTGAGCAATACACACTTATTAAATGTTCACAGACCTCCACTTTTATATGACACTCAGGTATGTCTTTTTTTTTTTAAGATTTATTTATTTATTTATTCATGAGAAATGGAGAGAGGCAGAGACATAGACAGAGGGAGAAGTAGGCTCCCTGCAGGGAGCCTGAGGCAGGACTCCATCCCAGGACTCCAGGATCATTAACCACTCAACCACTGAGCCACCCAGGCAGCCCCACACTCAGGTATGTCTTAAACTATGAATCTGAATCACTAAAAAGAGAATCTTTTGGAACTTCTAATTTTACTTTTTTTTTCCTTGACTAGAGGACAGTGGAATATTTGAGGCAAATTTTCAGCTTTCATCCAACTCTTATATGGTAAGTCTTTGTCCCCAGGGTAAATCTCTAAAAAGCCAGGGACTATGGCTTACTTCCTCAAAATGCCAACATTAATGAGAACAGTTCTGAAGTATCAAACGAGAGAGAGCTCCTAAGTGTAGCCCAGGGGCAATAGCCTCTTTGCCTTCAATAACTGTTGTTGATCTGCCAGCTGCATTCTCCCAAGCCTGGGCACCTGGGATAATTGCTAAATTCCAGGACAAATATCCTCTCTGAAGGACCACATTTTATCTTAAAATGCAAAGAATCTGCCCCTAAACAGGACCACAAGTCTTATGTATATTTAGTTCAGATAAGAAAAGCAGGAAAGGAATTTCTTTACAATGAGAGTTCTTCAAAGGTAAAGTGTGATTATCTCCTACAGAGGAAGTTTGGTAGGGAAATATTTCATCAGCTGGGTTGGGAAGGCAGCAGTGCAACACCATTGGGAGAGTATGGATACAGAGTCAGGAAACCTGGTTTTCAGTACGTCTCTAAAATGTTCAGTCTGTACAATTTTGAGCAAGTAACTCAATTCTCATAAGTCAGAGCCCTTCTCTATAAAATAAAGATAGCTATCATAATTCCTCCTTTCCTTATTGTGTCATTGTGAGGATCAATGTATGGCAAAACATACTATAAATACCATATGCTGATTCATTATTAGCATTAATTTCACTTTCATACCTGCCCTTTGGGATTACATGAGTAAATCCTTTTCAGATTCCCTAAATGCCTTCAGTTTTGAAAGAGGAAAGAGTTTGTAAAGCAAGTATTCATTGAACACCAAGTATGGGTCCCTGACTCCATCAGGAGCTAAAAAGTTAGCAATCAACAAAGAAAAAAATATATATGGTAATCCTAACCGTAAGGACTTCATAATCTAGTCACGGAGAAGATATGGATACAAAAGAAATAAATACTGAAAAAAAAATCAAGATGACATAGATTCACAGCCACTAAAATGTGACCTAAGGGATGGATTCATACATAACAGAGGTGAAGGGTAGGCGGTGCTGAGGCAAGGTTTTGTGGAAAAAGATTCACAAACTGAGTAAAGATGTGGGCATCTGGAGAAATTAAACTAAGGAAAAGCTTATCCCTTAATTCAGCCACTGTTAAATTGAGATTGGTGTTAAAAGAAACTGAGGCATATTAAAATTTTTTAACGATTTTGGCAAAAATTGATTTGAATTGCCAAATATCTAACATAGAAAGAAGCTCCAAAGCATTGTAGAAAAGGAAGGACTTTCATAGGCACAAGGGAACAGGAGCAAGGAAGTAATGCTAGGCAAAAAAAGGTGGGTTGGTTATGACAAGGATACTTTCCTTTAGGAGATGGCAGGGATATATCAGACAGATTACCAAACTAGTTCTGATCAAGTGACTCCTGATTGACTAGTTTAAAATTCCAATTCTGGGAGAGCTGAAACTGTAATCAAGTTAAATTTTGGTTTGGTAATACCTGGCGTAGCATACAGAACTCCATTTTGGACCTGTGGTCTTGTTTTTAATACCAAAAAAGAATAACAGAGTAGTTGAAGGGACACAAGATGACAGACTCCAAAATTCAGATCTTAGCACAAGGATTCCTATCCTCTTAGACAAAGGTGGAAATGTTAGCAAATGTATAAGGAAACAGAGTGAAGTTTACTACAAGACAGAATAGAAAATTCTAAGCATTGGGGCACCTGGGTGGCTCAGTGATTGTGGTTGAGCATTTGCCTTTGGCTCAGGTCATGATCCCAGGGTCCTGGGATCAAGTCCCACATCAGGCTCCTCGTGGGGAGCCTGCTTCTCCCTCTGCCTATGTCTACCTCTTTCTCTGTGTCTCTCATGAATAAAGAAAATTAAAAAAAAAAAAAAGAAAAGAAAGAAAATCATAAGCATTTTGGTTGACAACATTGGTCAAAAGGAGGAGCCCTCAAAAAAAATAAATAAATAAAAAGGAGGAGCCCTCGAAATGGAACCAAACACAGTGAAATACTCATGCATGTAATTCTATCACATTTCATGTTTCCAAGTATCCATATCTTTTTTAAAATGAAATTTTTGAGTCTGTAACATGTACAAAATAAGTATATTTGCAAAGATATAAAATCTTTACAAAAATCTCCTAATTTGATAAACCTCCCCAGTGAGCTAACATTTTATATCTCCATTTTACAGATGATAAAATTAGAGAATTAGAGCAACAGATTCACCTGCCCACATAAGTGGCAGTTGGGATTCCAAGAGACATACATTTAATCATTTTTTTCTTTTTTCTTTTCATGAGCTACTTGTTCATTCAAGTGTTGATGGGTTGCAAAACTTTTATGGCAAAAATGGCTAAAATTGGAGACCTATTCTGTAATTTTGTTTCCTCTATGAATTGGAATGTAATCATCATTGTTCTATTTTACCGACAGGACACTTAGCACTGAACATGTTAATCATGGAATGTGGAATGTTTGCCATAGGATCTTGGTTTGAAAACCACTGCTAAGCAAGTTAAAAACTTTGAGAAAGGCAAGAGCAGGGATCCTTGTTTGGCACCAAGAACAATCCTGGCAGCGAATTAATTGGCTTTCTCTAGCAATTTTGCAATGCTCAGGGTTGGGATCCCAACTAACACCAAGAAAACAGCTGTTAGGCTCTTTGGGAGATTCAGTCACCATGAAAAATGATTGGATAAAATATGGTTTTAGCAACCCCAACTTTTTTTTTAAACATTGCCCTGAGTTCCAGCTGGCAGCTCTGAATATTTCTGCCTCTGTTTTCAGCACCAAATTGAAAATCTTCCAATGTCAAAGGTAAACCATTAGACCCTCCCCCAGCAACCCTTCCTCTGCCTGTGTACCAGGCTGCATGAGCCTGGGCAGCCCATATAATGGAGATGAGAGAGGTCACGGCCTCTGAGGCTTGCCAGACAACATCTTTTCTTTCCATTTGACCCAGACTCTGTTTCTCATCCCTGGAGGTAGTTTTGGGTTCCAGAAATGTGCTCATAGGTCATGGTGCAATTCACTATGGGTGAAATATTATTCAGGAAATAGATGAGCTTTTTTGTTGTTGTTTTGATTGCTTAGTTTTGTTTTTGTAGAAATGTTGAGAGTTTTGCAGAGATTTTTTTATTTTACTAGGGAGCACCTTAAAAATGAACTACATTGAAAAATGAGGAAATTCAGACAGCAGGTTGTTATGGCAAAGTCTACTTCCCCCAACACAAGACCAGTGGAGATATTAAATTTTTAAAATCCTGAAATAAAGTTTACCTATAATTCCCAG
Organism: Nyctereutes procyonoides; assembly: GCF_905146905.1. Taxonomy (NCBI): domain Eukaryota; kingdom Metazoa; phylum Chordata; class Mammalia; order Carnivora; family Canidae; genus Nyctereutes; species Nyctereutes procyonoides. The sequence continues at coordinate 2,653,164 of NW_026575044.1, forward strand.
AAGTCCTCATTCAGCCTTTCTGTTTGTTTTCTGCGGTGTAAGCCTCTCAGTCATAGACAGCTCTAGGAAATATTAGGCAAATATAAGCTCTAGGACCTATTAGGAAAAATTTAGCCCCTTATTCAATTGGCTTAAAAAATTCTAGGGCTCTAAATGTCTGCTTAGATTGCACACCTGCAGAAAGGGAGGAGGCTGAGCAGTGAAGAGTGAGTCATCACCACAAGTAAAAATAAGCAAAAAGTAGAGTAGGAAAATGATTTAGAAGAGACAGTGAACTTCATACAACAGTAGCATAAGCCATATGCACTTCAAATTCAAATAACCCACCAGGTGGTTACATACCACACTCCATTTTGATTCTAGGAGTGGAGGAGAGGATTTGGAACTCATCAGTGATGAAATAAGGGGAAGTTCATTTCTGGAGATTAGTCCGGAGGACCACTGTTGTAGGCAGGTTCTTCAGAAATAATGGATTCCTTAAAAGATTCAAGAAGCGAAGAACAAAAATTATTCCTAGAGATCTAGCCAGAGCTCCTTACACTCAACAACACCTCTGAGGGAGGAAAGCTGATGTTTCAGAGACTTCCTGTTCTTTGTTGGCCTCAGTTGGAGCATTTCAGAGGCAGCTGTGGCTCAGAAGCACAGGCTCCTTCCTTTGCATATATTCAAATGTATGGAAAGGAGCAATAATCAGATTACCCATTTCCCATGCCCATCACTCCCTAGTTTCAAATTACCAACAATAATAAGTCTCTTTGTCTGGATTGTGCAGATAATCACCTCAATTCTCCATTTCCACGGTGAAGCTCATTGTCACACTTTACTTTTGCCTCGAAAATAAATGGCCAACCAAAAGTGTGCTGAGGAGAGAGAAGAACAGAATGGAGAGGGAAGTGTATTTATTCCTTGGGAAAGCCACTGCAGAATCTTGGTGAGCAGAGACAGTTACAGCAAATTTAGAAGAGGGGCCTCACAACCTGTATTATCTACTGGCTAAGGGCATTGATTGACTCTTTAAAGTATAGGGACCAATTTATAATGTAGGGCGCCAACCATCCCAGTTTGCCCAGGTTTACCCTAGTTTTAGTACTGAAAGTCTCTTATCTCTCCCTGGTATGCAGGTTGTCCCAATGGCCAGGGATATGGAAAATTAGAGGGAAAAGCACAAAACCCATACAGTAGGGGCATCTGGGTGACTCAGGGATTGAGTCTGCCTCTGGCTCAGGTTGTGATCCCAGGACTCTGGGATCGAGTCCTCCATCAGGCTCCCTACAGGGAGCCTGCTTCTCCCTCTGCCTATGTCTCTGCCTCTTTCTGTGTCTCTCATGAATAAATAAATAAAATCTTAAAAACAAAAGCAAAAAAATAAACAAAACACCAAAACCTATACAGCAGTACAATAAAAAGGTTGAAACAACACTGTTTCTGATGTCAAATGACTGCAAAGCAGATTACCCACCTTCCAGGGAGGTTATTGCTACTTTTTTTCTGTCTTAGTCCGGCTATTGTAACAGAATGCCACAGACCAAATAGCTTATAAGCAACAGAAAGTTGGGATCCCTGGGTGGCGCAGCGGTTTAGCGCCTGCCTTTGGCCCAGGGCGCGATCCTGGAGACCCGGGATCGAATCCCATGTCGGGCTCCCGGTGCATGGAGCCTGCTTCTCCCTATGCCTGTGTCTCTGCCTCTCTCTCTCTCTCTCTCTGTAACTATCATAAATAAATAAAAATTAAAAACAACAACAACAACAATAGAAAGTTATTTCTTACACATCTAGAGGCTAGGAGTCCAAGATCATGGCATTTAGTAGATTCTGTGTTTGGTGAAAGCCCACTTCCCAGTTCATAGATGGCGTCTTTTCTGTCCTCACATGGCAGAAGAGGCAAGGGAGCTCTCTTGGGCCTCTTTTAGGAAATTGTGAACCCCTTTCAGGAAGGGGTTCCACCCTCATATCCTAACACCCTCCCAATGACCTCACCTCCTAACACCACTACCTTGGGAATTAGGTTTCAATATATAAATTTCAGAGAAACACAAACATTCAGACTACTGCTGATGTTGGCAACCATTATTTGGAGTTCACTATAATGGATCATTCACGGTTGCATTACTCTGATTAGTGTGCAATTTAAGTGCCTGGTACTCATGAGCCTTAACAGTCCACTTTTTACTTTGCCCCTAGATCAATTATTGTTTTGTATCAAAACAAACCTAGTTTAATTTTTTCACATTGTGACCCTTGTGACTATATTTTCTAAGAGCTCAGATGATGAAAATGAAGTGATTACAATACGTACTGCAGCAAGACATGGACATTGCTGTAAGAGAAGGCTAAATGTCTCTACTATTTTAATGACAGATGGAAGGAAAGGTACAATGGAATTGGGGGGCTAAGTACAGAGCACAGTACACAATCTGAAGAAAGAATTTGGAGTTGGACACAGCAAAGTGACATTCATGCTAAAAGGCTGACTTGGAGACCTAATCTCATAAGTTCAAGATGAGACAGGCATGCATTTCTTTCAACAAAGGGCCTTTTTTTTTTTGGCCCCTAAAAAGACACCAATGCTTAGTTGATAGAGCAATTAGTGAATTAGCTTAAGGGCACCACACAAATGAATAGACATTGTCATATATTTCTCTTGGTGTCTCTATGAAACTGAGTAGGTAGGTGTTCTAACTCATGTTATAACTGAAGTGTCTGTTGTCGTCTAAAAGAGAAAATTTTGATAATAGATGTTCTGGCCTCTTATAGTTTAGAGTTGATTCTATCAGATGGTACCAATGACTATGCTTTCTACAGTTAATGAAGTATTGAGTTGAGTTGAGGTAATGAAAAATGTTCTCACTTTTTAAAACTTTGGTTTGAAAAATGTATTTTCCAATCATTGTCTTAAATTCTGTGAAGATTTTAAAGAAACCACAGAAAACATAAAACAAGATTCCTGATATCTAAACACAAACTAGGCTTAGTAAATCTGCATATTTGTCAGACACTGAAAATGTAGATCTTGATAAATTCCATTCCACTTTTTAGAGAAGAAAATGAAAGATTTAGTTGCTAATGGCCTGCACACCTGGTACACAATGCTGCTAAGAGCAGATGTGATTTACTAATCTGTGAAATTGAAGCTCCCATAATGCAAGTTTCTCCTCTGAGGAATTTTCCATTTTCCTCAAAATGTGCAGAAGCCCTTAATGAGGTATTTTACATAAATGAAAGGAGGTAGCCTCCTCACACATGTGTCTAAGAGGTGACTATCATTGTTACAAGCCCTCAAAAAATACTTCATGGCAGCCCAATATTTAGCACCTTTTGTATGATCTCTTTCAACAGATGATGTAGAGGTGGGAGTTTAAAAAACATGCCCAGAAAATTTTTTATATACTTCCCTTTAAGAAGTGGAGGTTCATTGCCCTCCCTTGAAAGATGGCTTTGCCAGGTAAAGTATTCTAGGTTGGCATTTTTTTTTCTTTTAGTGCTATGTCTTAGAGAGGCTCTCTTTAAGTTTATTTTCTTTGGTGACCTATGAGCCTTATGAACCTGAATATTCAAATCTCTCCCCAGATTTGGGACAATCCCAACCATTTTTAATTTGTATATCAACAAGCATGTGATCCTTGGCAAGCACAGTGGTGAATTTGCAGTAGTAAAAAGGCTGTTGGGGTACTCGGTATGCTTCCAGGTCCAGTGGCCAGAGACTACTGCAGGAAATAGTGATGGCCAGAGCTGGTGGTGTGCGTAAATGTGGCTGCAAGTGCCAACTGGTGTCTCTATAGTAGCAGAGGTCATATACAGACACATATAGTAATGGGGCCAGGGAAGGCAGCAAGGGCCAGGGCCAACTGCAAGCACGCTGGTAGCTCAGAGCCCTGCATCTAGTGTGTACTGCCATGACTGCTGGGTTTTTGTCATGGGTACACAGCAGTTGAGGCTATAGACATAGGTCAAGCTAGGAGCATGGGGATGCATGGCTGGAAAGGCTAATTACAGATGAGTGAAGTCATGCAGGTCAGTGACAGAAGACAAACCCCACTAGCAGCTATGGGTGCCCTGGCTATCCCCAAGTGCCTATGAGATGAAAGCTGGTGAAATCTGGAGGGATTTGCTGCAGCCATACTAGTCCTTGGTTTTTTTAGAAATGAATCTATTGAGTTTGTCTACAAAGCAGGTCACTGGGGACTGTGGTAGCTGCTATTGGCAATCCCTGGCTTTCTTCCTTTTTCCTAGCTATTTGTTTAAGTCTCAGCTTTGCCAGCCCGAGTAGAGTGAAATCAAATGAGGACTTTTCTCTGATGCTCAGAAAGGCTGGGAAAGCTAGCTGCTCACCTCAGTCTTCCTTGCCTGGTAGAAGGGATGTCTTTGTAGTTCAGAGGTTCCCTTTTGGTGCTGAGCAGGGCTGGCTTGGGGAGGAGATAATGCAGGCCAAATGAAGTGAACTCTTCTCTCTTTTTGGATGGTTATTTCAGGTTTTTTTTTTTGTTCCACAGTATTGTTAAAGTTTCTTAGGTGGACTTTAAAGCTCTCCCAGAGTTGTTTTTGTTTAGACTGCTCTCTAATTATTGATCTTTGTAGGGATGAAGAGGTTGGGGGCCTCTTACATCACTATTTCTCCCCCAAGTTGAGCGCTCTAAGATGATTGATATTCTGACTGAGCTTGATGACAATCCCATGAAAGACCATGAGCCAAAGGCACTGAGCTAGGCTGTGCTGACCCACAAAATCTGTAAGACAAAAATATTCATCCTTTTAAGTTGCCAAGTTTGAAGTTTATTACATGGCAATAAACAACGAATACAATGTGGTTGTCTTCCTACCATTCAAGCCCTGTAGCTCATCCTTTCCCTCTTTCCTCTTGTCACAGACAGAGAGATATTCCACTGGTCAGTTCAAACCACCCGCCCGTGCTCTGAGCCCATCTCCTTCTGCCTCCTCAGGACCTCAACCCATTAGTCCCTACCCATTAATCTTTGCCTCTTTCCTGACTCTGTAGCATCTCCCTCTCCACTTCTATCGTCACAATATTTCAGTGTTCAAAACTTTCCCATAATAAACCCATCCTTGACTGGCATTTCCCTCTAATGACTTCTCTAGCCTGTTTCTCTTCCTTTAGAATTGACCTTTTAAAACAATTCTCATCATTGCTTCAGGTTCAATTTACAAACATCACACCACCTCCATTAGAGAGATTTTAGTTCAGATCTCATTCTTGAACTCCATAAACTTAACTCTGGGGGCTTATTATGCATCTTCCAATGAATGTTCTACATTTACCTCAGACATGGTATGCTCAAAACTGAAATCATCTTCCTTCACAAACCTGGTATTCCTCTTGTTTCTATTTCAGGAATGATCTCAACATTTACAATATCTAAAGCCTTGTTGTCATTCTCTCTCTCTCCCTCACTCTTTGCTATCCTATGTCCGTCCTAACGATCACCAAGCTAAGCCCCATCCACCTCCATCATACCCAGGACTCCAGGCTTATATAACCATTCACAATCTTGAATAAACTTTCTATATTCTCTTGCTTCTGGGATTTTGTACATGCTCCTTTTTTTCACCACAACCTCTTCCTCAATTAACTCCTAACATTCTCAAAGGTTTTCCCTAAGTACCCTAGACTGGGTTGGGTACCCCCACTCTATATTCCTGTAGCTTCTTGGGCTTATCCTTTATCATAAAACTTATCATAACATATAATAATGACTTTATTTTGTTTGTCTGGTGTATTTTACAAATGTATTTTTCTCACTGTTATATCCCCAGTATGTAGGTCAGTGCCTTTCACAAAGAGTAGTCACATAATAAATGCTAATTTGGGTTTATAAGTAAGTGATATAAGGCTATGTATTGGTTTTTTAAAGTTATATTAGCAAATTACTACAAATTACCAGTCAACTAATTGTAGATGCTAACCACATCTACAAAATACCTTCACAACAACACCTAAATTAGTGTTAAATTTAAAAACTTGAAACTATAGCCAAGCGAAGCTGACACATAAAACAAGTATGTCATTAGTGAGGTAGGAAGTTGCATGAACGATTTAGTTCTCTCTGGTTTGTGTTGTCATTTATATGACAACCTAAAGATATTGACTCACAAAATGAATATGTTAGACTGCAAACTTGATACATACTAAGAGAGCCACATATTAAAATGCATCCTTTATGATTTCCTTCAGAAAAAAATAGAGAGAACCCCACAGAATCATCACTTATACTTATTGTTATCACTTTGCACTGTTTCCCCTGACTGGTAAATTAAAGAAGCAAGACTCACAGGGTGAAATGAGGGGTGAGCTGCCATTCTGTCCCTAAGTTACTTGAAATGATGCCCAAGTCAAAATGTAACATCCTGTTCATTACTGCCCAGAATACTGCTACTGAAGCATTCCTTTAAATTCAAACATATTACTAGAGAGCATTTCCATTTTCCATGTGTCTCAAATTATGGTTGGAAGTATTAAATAATAATAGTACTTGTAGTTACTAGAATATTATCTTAGGACATTTCCCATGCTGCCCTGAGAGAAGACAAAGAAATGTATTCTATTAAGGTAGTTTTGCCTAAGTTTTCTTACAAACTCTCTGATTTTCGCTTGGTTATCATCAATTTCAAATATGGGCTACATTTGTGTTCCTGATATATTTAAATAATTATTGTCAAAGACAACACAGAAAGAGATTTTGACAATGTTAGGGGAGGCCACTTGTCATACAGGGTAAACCAGCCAAATTCCCTGACAAAACACCAAACCACAAAAACACAACAAAATTAAAAAAAAAACAAAAAACAAAAAAAAAACTCTTCCTTTGGTGAATTGTCTATGGTTCAGCTGCATGGGCTCAGGGACTCTGTCTCTTCAGTGTCCTGGAGTTAATTTAACTTAAGAGGTTGATTCAAGGGACGCCTGGGTGGCTCAGCGGTTGACCATGTGCCTTAGGCTCAGGATGTGATCCTGGAGTACTGGATCAAGTCCCACATGGGGTTCCCTGCAGAAAGTCTGCTTCTCCTGCTGCCTGTGTCACTGCCTCTCTCTCTCTGTCTCTCTTGAATAAATAAATAAAGTCTTAAAAAAAAAGAAGTTGATTCAAGCTAATGAAGCCCACAAGAAAACAATTTATAAAGCCATAATATTAAAGTGTTAATTTAAAATAAAACCGCACCAAACTAGATGTGTGCATCCACCTGGCTACTCCTTTCTTTGTAGGAAAACTTCACGAATCTCATAAAATGAGATCAAAGGAAAGTGAAAGAATCAAATACTGAATGGCCTTAAGGCTTTACTAAACTAATGCTTCCATTTCTACAGCAGGGAAGAAATGCTGTGTCAGAAATGCTTTCTGAAGCATTCCAGAAATGGTAGAAATGCTTTCTACCTGTCAGAAGAACCAAATGCTTGTGTCTGTCTATGTAAACCCCTCTTTTCCAGAAAGAGCTTGGATAGCCCATTGCCAGTATTGAAATCCAGGACTCTGCTTCTATGTTACTAAGGCAGCTGACTTTCACATACAATCTAAATGACATGTTCAGATATTAACTTTTTCAATGTGGTTACAGTCAATAGTCATGTTGGCCTGTGAGCCAATCATTTTCTTGAAGATGGGCTAGTAGTCATTATAATGACTCCTTCTGGGATGCCTGGATGGCTCAGCGGTTGAGGGTCTGCCTTCAGCTCAGGGCATGATCCCAGAGTCCCAAATCGAGTCCCACATCGTGCTACCTGCAAGGAGCCTGCTTCTCCCTCTGCCTGTGTCTCTACATCTCTCTCTGTGTCTCTCATGAATAAGTAAATAAAATCTCTTTAAAATAATAATAATGATTCCTTCTGAGCACAAGCACCTTGAATAGCCTCCTTGAATGTGGGGGAGATCATGTGACCAGTTCTGACCAGGAAGTATCAAATATAAGAGTCATGTGTCACTTGTAGACTGGAACATTTAAATGCCAGTGTAAAACTCTCCTGAGTTCCCTGTATCTCCTCAGATTATCCAACAATAGACAATGCTCCAGATAAGGTCTTCTCTAGGTCCCAAGAAGAAAAAAATATGGAACACAGGTTTTCAGATAACTTATGAAGAACGTATATCATGAACAGGAAACCAACCTTGATGTTTCACTGTGGAGATCTTTGAGCTATTTTTCACAATAGTGAAATCTGGCCTAGTCTAACCAGTAAACTGACATTGCATGTTTTATCTGTGATAGTAAGTTATCTCTGATGACAATTTCATTTTCCCCTTTCATAATTTTTGGCAAACACCTGTTTATCTCCATGAATCACCTATGACATCATAAATAAATGAGTTCCATGTACTTAGTGTTTATGAAGAAGAATACTTACCTATCCAATCACAGTTCTGCATGTATACCCTGAACTGCCACAGAAGACCCATTATGTCAAATATTTTCACCCAATCATGATTGTTAAATGATCTGAAATTTTCAAATCAAGCTTCATTACCATGTTCTTCTACTGAAAGAGGTAAATGTCTGGGACGATGCCCAATTAGTATTTTATTTTTCTGGCTTTTGATTAGACAAAGTAGATTAGGTGTTCCTATCTTATATGTGACATAGTTCCCTTATCCTCCAGCCACTAGACTTGGCCATCAACCTTGATCCTCAAACACTAGGAAGGGTGTCTCAAATCCTGATCATATCAAGATTTATTCTCCAATGAAAACTCTGTGCATGAAGATAATTAAGAAAGGACACATGAGAATCCCTCTCCCTTCTCCTTCCCCTGATAGCAGCTCAGTACTACCATCTTCTTCTATTTGTGAAAGAAAAAAAAAAAATGGGGAAGACACTTCGGAAGTAGGATCTTCCAGATCAGAGACTCTAATTTGCTATAGTTAAATCAAGATATTGCTCTGACCATTTTTTTCTCAAGAAAACTTTAGCTGTCTGGATAGACAAAAAAAAAAAAGATATGAAGACATTTTGGATAAAGCACTTAAGACCTGTGAGTACTATAGAAACATTATTTCTTATTTTTAGGGACTGTAAATTTATAAGTCAGAAATGTAATCAAGATATATTTCAGTGGGTAATTTTTACTGTGATTGTATTTGAAGTCATAATTATATAAGGGAAATTAGCATCTCCTTGTAGCTTCTTTTCCTAAGTTCCTCTGAGGTGACTTTCTTACGTGCTCCAGAAATTAAGGCTATAAATAATAATCACTGCAGAAGAGAGGACTGCTGGACGTAAGGCCTTGGGAACATTGCCACCAAGTCACCAAGTCCTTCATCTGTGTCTCTGGTCAGCGTCCTACTGACATTGGCAGCATGCAAAGGCTCATCCCTTGTCTCATTACTATGCTGTGGCCTTTAAGAGATGAGTCAAGGGTTATTTTAGTCAATTCCTATGGATTTATAGACTAAATACTATTCTTTCATGACTATACTACAAATTTAAGGATAGAGAGGGCCAAAGATCCAGAAAATCTTGAATTATAAGGGAAATTAAAAATCATCCAGATAGGGTGTGTGGGTGGCTCAGTTGGTTAAGCTTTAGACTCTTGGTTTTGGCTGAGGTCACGATTTCGAGGTCATGAGATGAGCCCTATTTAGGCTCTACGCTCAGTGAGGAATCTGCTTGAGATTTTTTTCTTCCTCCCCTCCCGTTCTACCCCTACATCTCCCTGCCACTTGCATGTGTGGGCACATGGGCTCTCTCTAAAATAAATAAAATATATTTTTAAGTCATCCAGACTAGTTTGAGCCAGTGAGAAATTTCCTCCACAATATCCTTGATAAAGTAATGTGTTAAAGGAATTGTGCCTTATAAGGAATAGTTAATAACTATAATAGCTATCATTTAGTGTGTTATTATAAACTAGGGGATGTGTCCTCACAAAAATCCTATGAGAAAAATAATTTTAGTGCCTTCTTTTTACAAATTAAGGCCTTGAGGATTAGAAGGGCTGAAGAATTTATCTGAGAGCTCATATTACTCAAAGCCAACTCTGGCACTTTCTAAATTTCATGATTATAACCCCTAATTTATATTGCTCCTAACAGGTAACTATTAAAGACTTTGAAGTTGAAAGTAATATAATTAGGCTTTTGTTTTAAGAGATGATTTTAATAGTATAGAAAGAAGAGGGTTTATATAAAAAGCCAGAGAAAGCCCCACCATCAAAAAGGGAGAGAAAACCAAATTAATGCATCATATCAAAGTCTAGATGAGAAGCCAAATGGAAAATAAAATTTGCACAAAATCTTAAGATGAAAACTTGACAATGGGTAAAAAGAGACCTACCTGAAACATATATAATTGATTTTTGTAATTCATATGCTTGTGTATTTTCTTTCCACTAACTTCATTTGCTTATGCAATATCATTCTTGTTCATCATTATAAACTCAATGTCTGGCCTCAATCCAAGTGAGACAGACACAAAAAGTTGCTAGGTGACAAATAATTCTGCATGGCCTCTAATTCTCTATTGTTCTTTGGTTGGTTGATTTTTTTTTTTTAACCAGAATTCTGTTCGTTTCAAGGAACCCAATACTGAAGCCTTACTCTGAGTAAGTGCTAACCTCACTTATATTTTTAAATAATCTTTATTATATTTTAATCTCATTAAAATTGCTACCTTGAATATAGATAATTTTTAACAATTCCGCTTCATGTCCTTCTTGTTGAGAATTGGAAACAACAAATAAATTAGGAACATTGATAGATATGAGGAGACACCAAAAATTCTCCATCCAGGCCATTGGGCACTCTCAGATTGCTCCAAAGGCCCAGATCCTCCAAGAATTTTATTTACTTTAGTCTGTTCCTCTAAAGCAGTTGTTATGCCTCAAAGAGTTGAACAAGTCAGATTCTGCAGGGTTGTTATACATCTTTCTCAACTGTATATGCCAAAAGAAAATAAGCAATAGTAAATAGCTCTGATCAGAGAAACCACTCAGAAACAAATAATAAAATTCAAGGCATATATCCTTTTCACATGAGGTCAGTATTACCACCTCCATTTTAGGAAAGGAAACGCAGTAGGCATACCTTTCTCCATGATGCACAATGTATGCACTATAGCTAGGGAGTCAGCAGGGTTAACTTTACTAATGAAGTTTGGCAATGCTTTTTCATGGTATTGGCATCTACTATTTGGAATAAATGCGCACTCTCAAGAGAGAAGCTAACCAAAGCTTCTAGAATCACTATTAAGTTGTGAGTCACTCATCTCACACCTAAGTAATAATTTTGATGTTGCAGGCTGCTATAATATCTTATAAACCCAGAAAGAAGAGCAGAAAATTGTTTTTTGGCTGAGACACAAAATATTTAGAGACAGCAGGATTCAATATGGTAACTGATGCCTTTTGAGACCCACAGTACCCTACAAAATAAATAAAGGCCTCTCCAACTCTCTTTCCACTGACAGGTTAAATGTATAAAAGACTTTCTGAAACTATGTTAGTTCAGCTAGGAAACATTTGGCCTTGTCTTCATGAATTGCTTGTCCTGTTATCCTCGTGTTTTAAAGGAAATGTTTGCTTTTCCTAAATGAGTCCAAAATGAATGATTGATTTGATCTGTTTAACTAGCAAACTTAGTGAGGAAACATTAAAAAAAAATTAACAAGTAGTGAAGATACCTATGCAAGAATTACTCATTCAAAGCCCCTCCCCATTCACATGAGTATAAAGGAAGTCACCATACAAGAACAAGAAATCACACTCCCACATAAGCACAGGGTCCTCACACTTACACATGAGCACATGGTCCTTATCCTCCCCTTAGGAGCACAGGGTCCTCACACTCCCCCATGTGAGCACAGGGTTCTCACATTCACCTAGTGAGCACAAGGTCCTCACACTCCCCACGTGAGCACAGGGTCCTCAACCTCCCCACATAAGCACAGGGTTGTCACACTGTTACACATGAACACAAGGTCATCACACTCCTCACAATCACCCAGTCCTCATATTTTCACCAATAAGTTGTGGTTGCAAGTCCTACTACATTGCACCACAGCTAATTGATTCAAGGGTAGATAAATGCCTCATACCAGTGATTCTATTTCTTGGATTTCCTCATGTATTTGGGAAAAATTAACCCAGTCTCTTCCAGGTGAACAACACTATAATGCATAAAACTAAAAAACTGTCCATAGCCATATTTTCTCATCTGTGGAAAGACTGACCTATGGTGAAAGAGGAGAAAAAAGCTGACATGTGAAAAAAAGCAGAACTGAAAGAAAGAGCACTGAGCATATTCAGTCTTCAATTCAATTGCTCCTAAAGTCTGATGCCTTCAAGTCCTTTAATAGTTTTTTGCTGTTGTTCAACTTTCCCTTGTGACCTGTTAGATAATGAAGCATGTTTGCAATACTCTCTACTTTTAATTTAACACATTTGCAAGTTGGTTTTTCCAGCCTCCAATAATAGTTTCAATTTCTGTATCAATAAGTACAAATCTTGTTGAACTAACAGAGAAACTTCAAATGGCTTTGAAATACAAAGTTCAATTTTTTTCTCATCTCTACTGCAGAACCCAGGTTGGTTGAACAGACATCATCTCAAATATTGCTGGTCAGGGTTGCAAGAAAAAAAAAAGAAAATTTTTGAAGGTGTTACTTTGTTTAGCACTTATGGGTTAGAAAGAGTCCCAGACCTATACAACCACCAAGGGGTCTGGAAGTACAGAGGGAAAACTGAAAATATTTGAGAAATAACTCTAATCACCATCACACCCACAACTCAATGTTATCAGAATGGATGCTGAGATAATTTGCATCAAATATATTAAGTATTAAAGCAAGGAGAAATCGTTTGTGGTACTCTTAATTTGTGGGCCACAAATGTTCAGCTTCTCAGCCATCAGATCAATTTTGCTCACTAACTCAGAACTAAGGTTTGCTAATTTAAAAAATAAGATAGTTTCAACTTCTCCAAGAAAATACCAAATGGTGGATAACATAAGTGATGAAGCAGGCCCCTAGAAAGGGAGGCCCCTGGAATGGAAGGCCAAGTGGCTTCCACAGAGACTTCCCTAAAGCATCCAGGCTGGGGTCTGGGAAGGATCATGGTGAGTCTGGGTGAGGCAAAGGCTGGGAAACCATGGAGATAATATTGAGGACAAGGGGGTGGATCCCTGTCACCAAGCTGGACCATCTGGTCAAGGATATGAAAATCAAATCCCTGAAGGAGATCTATCACTTTTCCTCACACATTAGGGAATCTAAGATCATTTACTGTTTCCTGGGGGCATTCCTCAAGGATAAGGTTTTGAAGATACTGCATATGCAAAAGTAGACCCATGCTGCCCAACAGATGAGGTTCTAGGCATTTGTTGCCATTGGAGATTGCAGTGGACATGTTGGTTTGGCTGTTAAGTGCTCTAAGGAGGTAGCCACTGCCATCCATGGGGCTATGATCCTAAACAAGCTCTCTGTAATCCCCATGTGGCAAGATCAGCAAGCCCCAAACTGTCCCTCACAAGGTGACCAGCCACTGTGGCTCTGTGCACCTCATTGATGCCCCCAGAGATATGATCTCAGCCCCTGTACCCAAGAAGCTACTGATGATGGCCAGGATTGATAACTTCTACACCTCACTGGGCCAGGGGCTTCACTGCCACCCTGGGCAACTTGGCCATAGCCACTTCTGATGCTACAGGTATCTCACCCCTGACCTCTAGAAAGAGACTGTGTTCATTAAGTCTCCTTATCAGGAATTCACTGACTGTCTTGTAAATACCCACACCAGACTCCAGCTGTGGCCACCGTATAGTTTTATACAAGAAAAATAAAGTGAATCAAAGTCTGTTAAAATAAATAAAATAAAAAAAAATTGTTTCAGCTATGAGTTTTCTATTTATTTGAATGAAGCTAATGATAAAGCTAAAAGTGAAAAGAATTGTTTAATTTTTGTGTTTTGATGACAAAGTGCTTAACATGTAGACCACAAAACTGATATTATGGTTGAAAATTACAAGACACACAATAACCATTATTTTGGATTGCAGAAGACAAGAAGCAACCCTCTACCCACCCAGCCAATCTACATTAGACATACAGTGTGAACAAAAAATAAAACTTTGTAGTTAAAAGCCTTTTGAAGTCTTTTCTTACTTCAACAAAATCTATACCTTCTAGCTGAATCAGAAACTGGAACTATTATTAGAGGCTGGAAGAATGCTAACAATGACAAAATATTTAATAAAAATGCTGCCAATAATAATTTGGAAGGCAAATGAAGTCCCTAATGAACATTCATATATCAGAGAAAATTCTATAAAAAGGATGTTATTAGGTGCACCTGGGTGGCTCAATCTATTAAGCATCCTACTCTTACTTTCTGCCAGGGTCATGATCTCAGGGTAGTGGGACCCACATTGGGCCCTGGACTGGATATAGAGCTTGTTTGCAACTCTCTCTCTCTCTCTCTCTCTCTCTCCTTTTGCCCCTCCACTCTCCCCTTCCATGCTCTCTCTCACTCTAAAAAAAAAAAAGAAAGAAAAAGAAAGAAAAGAGAAGAAAAAAAGGGAAGAGAAGAGAAAAGAAAAGAAAAAGAAAGCTAGTAGCTTGTTTTCTTTAGTTGGCTGAATTTGGTAAGACACAAGAAAAAGATAAGCTCAGAGAAAGAAATAGAGAATATCCAGGAATTTGAGTATGTGTACGGGTAGAAAAGGCTACATTTTATTGTGCTAAGCAGTAAAAGATAAAACTGTGAGGACATTTGAACCATTAAAATTCAGCCTTGAGTAAAGGATAGACTCAAGGGCATGTCCATAACACCCATTTGTCAAACCTCCTAATGAAATAAGGTGTCTCAGAGCAGAGATCCATTTAATTTTATAGTACCCAGTGTATATCTGCAATTGAGCGAACAGTTCACAGTATAGAGATAGACATGTGGTTCTCCCACTGAAGACTGATACACTGAGAAACTCACAAATAATTTGAAAGAAAGGCATGAGATAAAGAAAGCATGAAAATATAGTGAATATAAGAAATGTCTGGGAAAGAACTGTAGGTGTGGCTATTGGCACAGAGAACTGAGTAGGAGCAAACAGATAAGGATCTCAGTGAGTTTTTAAAGAGTTATATTGCCAAAGAAACTGTGATCCTGGACTAAAAACGTTTACGGTATTCAAAATTCAAAATGGCACTTGGATCCCACAGTTTATGACTATGAAAGCTATTCAGATCTCAAGAAGGGCATGTTCTAAAATACCATTTCAGGATTATGGAAAAAGAAGAATCTCCCCAGGAGGTGGACATGGGGAAGTTACATGGAGAACACCAGGCTGGGGAACTACTCCAAGAGTACGGGTTAATCAAGAAGCACTTCCCATTCCCCAAATAGAGGAACATCACAACATCTGCCAGGTAAGAGTTCAGAATTGCTACAGACCAGTGACTGGAGATTCTCACATTCTTTTCACTCAGGAACCAAAGTGTTTCTTTCAGTTATCCTGTTGTATTCCACTACTATATATTGAGCATGGGGATGGGAGCATGTAGTGGGTTGAATGGTGGCCCCCAAAAAGATAGGTCCACATTCTAATCACTAGAAACTGTGAACATGATCTTATTTGTGAAAAAGAGGTCTTTGTAGTTGTATCACAAGTTGACAGCTTGTACTGAAAGGGACAGAGATAGGAAAAAATGAAAGAAGGCCATGGGTCTTCCAAAATTCCACAGTAAGGAAATTGGTTGATAGAGCTACTCAGCTGCAAACACAGGTTACCCTGCAAGAAAGGAAAGATGGCTGCCAGGGGCTTGGAGATCAGTCAAGTCATCATGTGACCAAGGGGTGGAATCTTGCCACAAATGATTACTCTCTCGCTTTGGAACCTAAAAGAATTTCCCCTGCTGGACTTAGACCTTGCTTGGGACCAGTGACCCTTTAATTTTCTCTAATTCCTCCCTTTTAGAATTGGAATTTGTATCCTAGGCCTATTACACCATTGTGTTTGGGGAGCATGTATCTTGATTTCTAGTTTCATGAGTTCTTAAACAGAAAGGAATTTTTCCCCAGGATCAAGTATACTCAGAGTCTTATCCATAAACAGATTTAAATAGTTCAGGTAATGACAATGGGGAGTTTTTGAATTGATGACATTTGTATAAGATTGAGACTTAGAGTTGATGTTGTTATTATGGACTAAAAATTTGGAGAGTATTGGGATGAGTGGGTGCATTTTGCTTGTGGATGGATGTGAGTTTTGGCCAGAGGAAGGACTAGAGAGAGCCACAATGATATATCCTAAAAGGATATGTCCATATCCTAAACCCCTTAACCTATGAATGTGACCTTATTCCAGAAAGAGTCTCTGTAGATAGAATTAAATTAAGACTCTTGAAATAAGATCATCCTGGATTATCTGAGTGGGCCCCAAGTCCAATGATGAGTGTCACACATGGATACACACACAGACAGCAGAAGGGAAGCCATGTGAAGACAGAGGCAGAGAATGGAGTAGTGCAGCCACATGCTACACCTACAGATGCCAGACACTGGAAGAGGTAAGGAGGCTTTAGAGGGAGCATAGCCCTCCTAACACCTTGATTTTGAAGTTCTGGTCTCCAGAATTGTGAGAGAATAAATTTCTATTGTTTTAAGCCACCAGTCATTGTTAATTACTTATGACAATTATAGGAAACTAATAAATAACATAAGACTTGTCTTTTAATTTAGTTCATAGACCTGTACATCAAGATGAGTCACATCCAGATCTGATGTGGACACCACTGAGCATTACCATCCAATATAGAGACATTCTTGCATCACCCACAGCCCCTAGATTTTCAGCTGGTGACTAAGTGTCTACATAGAATTTTTGGTTTGTCTCCCATGGGATGGCATGAGAGTACTTTGCCTGTGTATGGGGGAGAATGACTTAATCTGTTTTGTTCACTATTATATTCCCAGGCCCTGTAAGATCAGAAGGAGTGTTCAGTAAATGTTCATTAAATAAAATGAATGTCGCCTGCCAAGTGTCATTTACCTTTAGTGGCATGCCTTCCACCACTAGAAGCTGGAAGAGGGGAGAAAAGGTTCTCCCTAGTATCTCTGAAGGAAGCATGGCCTTACCAACATCTTTATTTCAGCATAGCAATACAGATTTCAGACTTCAGATTGGCCATAAGAACTGCAAAAGAATAAATTTCCATGTTTGTTTCAAGCTACTAGGTATGTGGTCATTTGTTACAGCAGTACCAGGAAACTGATACAAAGCCCAAGGAGGTTAAGTGACTTGGCTGAGGACTCACAGCTAAAGAAGAGTAGACAGCGATCAAAAGCCTTAGGTCTTTGTAGTGCTCTTTCCACTACAGCATTTAGACTGAGGGGATTTTTATTAGAAATTCAAGGGCTGGAGGTGGAAGTGGGGGCAAGAGGGAATAGGGATGAACATATTAGAAATGATCATTCCAGCACTTCTCAGCTCTCTGGCATAACATTTGGTGGCTTTTAGCACCCCAATTCCACAGTGGAAGAGCAGGTTTCTAGGACACCAAACTGGCATCCACTTCTCTAGCCAAGAACATGAGTCAGCCCACAATGGTGAACATCCCTGGCCAAGACTTGATGAGCCAGCTGTTTGTCTTTTCTTTTTCTCTGCTCCAAGTTTGCAAGTGGAACAGCATATTTTTCAACAGAAGAGATTCTGGAGCTTGGCACACAAAATCTATAGAGATTAATGGCCCTTTTAGGCCGGAACCTAATTAATTGACTAAAATGATGAGTGTGGCAGAGAGCTGCGGTTTGCTGTTGCAGGGCTCACTGGGCACACCCACGTCAAGACAATCTTCATCAAGTCATTGACTCTCCAGCCAGTGGAAAGCATGTTGCCTTTGCTCTTTCCAAATTCACAAGGATAGTAGGACACGTTCCATTAAAAAGCTCAGAATCTAAGAGCGTCTGATTGGAATTCCAAGCTTCTTATCCCCAGGGGAGTCTGAGGAAATGGGAAATCATCAGCCTGGCTCAGGAGTAACATGGTGCATATCAATGAGAGAACCACTAGAATCTTCAAGCTCCCAAACCCATGTGTTCCTACACACAGGACTTGGTTTACATCAAGTGATTCAGTGTGAAAGACTACTGTTAAGAGAGTCAGAGGAGGGCAGCCCAGGTGGCTCAGCGGTTTAGTGCCACCTTCAGCCCAGGGCGTGATCCAATCCCAAGTTGGGCTCCCTGCATGGAGCCTGCTTCTCTCTCTCTTTCTCTCTGTCTCTCTCTCTCTCTCTCTTTCTCTCTCTCTCTCTCTCTGTCTCTCATGAATAAATAAATAAAACCTTAAAAAAAAAAAGAGTCAGGGGAACTGGGATTAGTCTCAACTCCAAAACCTGGTTAGTCAATTCACTTGATAAATCTGAACCCCAACTTTCTTACCTGTGAAATGGTAAATTAGGGTCTTTAAAGTTCTTCCTAGGGAACCCTTATGCACTATTGATAGGAATGTAAATTGATTCAACCTTTGTGATGAACAGTAAAGAGATTCTTCAAAAAATTAAAAATAGTACTACCCTATGATCCAGCAATCCCACTTCTAAGTATATATCCAAAGGAAACGAAAGCAGGTTATTGAAAAGATTTCTGTATGCCCATGTTTAATGCAGCATCATTCACAATAGCCAAAATATGGAAAGAACCTACGTGCCCATCAGTGGAAAAAATGCATAAAAGATGTGAGATACACACACACACACACACACACACACACACACACAGGAATATTATTCAACCATGAGAAAGAAGGAAATCCTGCCATTTGGGACAACATGATTGGACCCTGAGGACATTATGCTAAGTGAAATAAGTCAGACACAGAAAGGCAAATACTGCAGTGCATCACTTACACGTGGAATCTAAAAAAAAAAAAAACAAAGTTCAAACTCATAGAAACAGAGTAGAAAAGTGGTTGCCAGGGACCAGGGATAGAGGAAAAATGAGGTGTTAGTACAAACTTTCAACTCTAAAATGAATAAAGCCTGTACACCCAAAACTAATAAAATATTGTATGTCAGCAATACTTCAATAATAAATTTTTAAAAGATGAATAAGGACTGAGGGTTTCAGGTAAAACATGGAACTATAGTTGATAACACTGATCATTGAAATCTGTTAAGGGAGTAGAACTTAAATATTCTCACCAAAAATAAAATACATATGTGAGGTGGTAGATGTATTAATAAACCACATGTGGGGGGGGTCCCTTCACAATGTATATGTATATCAAATTATCATGATGCACACTTTAAATATCTTACCATTTTATTTGTCAATTTTACCTCAATTAAGCTGAATTAAAAAAAAATGGAAAAAAAAGTTCTTCCTGGCTCCAGCAACTAGAGTTCTACATCAAGGTAATTAATATAACCTAGACCAAGACATCTGAACAGATGCACGCAGCCATGCCCCTTGACTACATCCTTCAGGCCCAATGGGCATGAGGTAGACAGGGACTGGGGACTCTCATGTGTGTGACTGGAGCATACTGACACAGTGTTCTCTGCTTTGCAGTTATTTCTGAATCTTATGAATGCATATATATTTGTT
Organism: Nyctereutes procyonoides; assembly: GCF_905146905.1. Classification (NCBI taxonomy): domain Eukaryota; kingdom Metazoa; phylum Chordata; class Mammalia; order Carnivora; family Canidae; genus Nyctereutes; species Nyctereutes procyonoides. Next base: position 2,672,698 of record NW_026575044.1, read on the forward strand.
ACTTCCCAGAAGAGCTTGGCTGCAGTGTGCATCACCAGTCTATCCATTTTAGAAGTATCTATCTGCTCTCCTGGAAGACAGAAGAGACATCAGTATTAAGTGAAAGCCTGAGGGTTTATGCAGATATAAAGTATTACCATCAAGAATGCCTTGCTTTCCTAAAGTGATAAAATTTTAAATTCTATACTCCTGTCCCTAAACAGTAAAGGAATTTTCTCCAAGGCCATTCAACTAAGAAATGGCAGAAGCAGGATTTAGAGCCAGGCCTATCCTCAGAACTTGTGCTTTTTATAAAATCCTCCTCCCCTGCCTTTATTTGGTGGTAACTAAAATTCCCAGCATTTCATTTATTCTTTTTTAGTCCCCCCCCACCCCCGTTAATTGAAAGCTCATGTTAAAATGTGAATGTGTCCCAGATCAGTAACACCTTAAAAATCCACAAAGAGGGCAGCCCGGGTGGCTCAGCGGTTTAGTGCCACCTCGAGCCCAGGGCCTGATCCTGGAGACCTGGGATGGAGCCCCATGTCAGGCTCCCTGCATGGAACCTGCTTCTTCCTCTGCCTGTGTCTCTCTCTTTCTGTGTGTGTCTCATGAATAAATAAATAAAATAAAATGAATAAATAAATAAAATCTTTTAAAAAATCCACAAAGATCTTGTGTTCTGAAGACAAAATAAGTCTTGTGTGGGGTCTGCATGGCACAGACCATCTGAGCAAAGGCGGCATACTTTTAAAAACAACTGAGATTTGATAGCAGTTCTGAGTTTATAAAGCCCTTTTGCAGACAGAACTGGACTAGCCCTTACAATGCACCTATGGTGTCATCTTACCATTAGTCCAGGTTATCAATGATGAAAGGGAGTGTGAGACAGTTTTGATACTTTGTCTATGGTCCCACATTCAGTAAGTGGCAGGCCAGGGCTTAGCTGAGGTCTCCTGACTCAGTCCTGGCATCAACAATCTCTGTTGATTTTGAATAACCCTCAAAGACCCATAGCTACCCTCTCACTCTCACCCCTGAAAAAAACAAGCCCTTATTTACATTTGCCCCAATGTTTGACCTTGTCCAAGTTACATTCATTCCTTGATTGAGTTAGTATATGACAATGATGACCCTGGGAAGGGAGGCATTCATTAGATAGCAAAGTTATTAGCATGGAATCATTTTCCTGATTAAGATTTCACAGTGTCTAGTGTAGCTCCACAATTTTTTAAAAGGTTTTCAAGTACTTGTTGGCAGTGGGAGAAAAGCAGTGAGAGACTGGACAGAGGCCTTCAGCTTCGAATGTCATCCTCAAGCCATGGAACATTGATCATTCATGTTCTTCCTTTCATTCAACAAGTATTTTTTGAGTGCTTGCTATCTGCCAGGACTATTACAGAGATGGAGGAGACTTTGGTATGTAAATAAATAAGTACACAAATGGAATGAGCTCATATTGTTGAGCTAGAAGAAGCTAAGTAGGCTAAGGGGGCACAGAGTGGTTGGGACAGGTGGGTGTGCACAGGCAGACAGGTGGGTCTGCCAGGTGGACCAGGAAAGACTCATCTGAGGAGGTGATACTAGTATAAATGAGAAAGAAGAATCAGCCCAGAAAAGTGCATTTCTAGCAGAGGAAATGGCGTGGGCTAAGACTTAAGTTCAGAAGAGGCTGGAGATGTCAAAGGACAGACAGATGGACAGGGTAAGCAGAGCAGGGTAAGTGGAAGGGAGGACTTGAGCTATGGCCTGATGCCCATGACGGGAGCATCCAGCTTCCTCAGGGGAATCCCCCAGGAGGATGTGCAGTCTGAGGAAGAGAGAGGAAATGCACATGTCTATTTCTCAGATGTCCCCACAATTGTGGTTTCACAACCAATGTGTCCACCTAAACCAGAGCAAGTTGAGAGAGCTCCTGCCCTCCATCACCACCACCACCAATCCGACATTTACTGACACACCTATCTGTGGAACCAGAGACATTTTCATTCAGGCACAAATTCTACACAAATGTGTGGGACGGGAAAGTGCCAAGCAAGACCATACACACTGCAAGGTAAGTTATGGGATGTACCAGACTTGATGCTCCAAATTTGCACACAGGATTGCTTTAGTTACACTGGAATCTGCTTATGAGTAGTAGAATTAATTTCTTTTTTTTTGTATATTTATTTATTGGAGTTTGATTTGCCAACATCTAATAAAACACCCCATGCTCATAACATCAAGTGCTCCCCTCAGTGCCCATCACCCAGTCACCCTAACCCCCTACCTACCTCCCCTTCCACTACCCCTTGTTTGTTTCCCAGAGTTAAGAGTCTCTCGTGTTCTGTCACCCTCTCTGATATTTCCCACTCATTTTCTCTCCTTCCCGCTATAATCCCTTTCACTAGTTTTTATATTCCCCATATGAACGAGACCATATAATGTTTGTCCTTCGATTGACTTACTTCACTCAGCATAATACCCTACAGTTCTATCCACGTAAAAGCAAATGGTGGGTATTTGTCATTTCTAATGGCTGAGTAATATTCCATTGTATCATAAACCACATCTTCTTTATCCATTCATCCTTCAAAGGACACCGAGGCTCCTTCCACAGTTTGGTTATTGTGGACGTTGCTGCTATAAACATCGGGGGGCAGGTGTCTCAGTGTTTCACTGCATCTATATCTTTGGGGTAAATCCCAAGCAATGCAGTTGCTGGGTCTTAGGGTAGCTCTATTTTTAACTCTTTGAGGAACCTGCACACAGTTTTCCAGAGTGGCTGTACCAGTTCACATTCCCACCAACAGTGCAAGAGGGATCCCTTTCTCCATATCCTCTCCAACATTTGTTGTTTCCTGTCTTGTTAATTTTCCCCATTCTCACTGGGGTGAGGTGGTATCTCATTGTGGTTTTGATTTGTATTTCCCTGATGGCAAGTGATGCGGAGCATTTTCTCATGTGCTTGTTGGCCATGTCTGTGTCCTCTTTGGTGAAATTTCTGTTCATGTCTTTTGCCCATTTCATGATTGAATTGTTCGTTTCTTTGCTGTTGAGTTTAATAAGTTCTTTATAGATCTTGGATATTACATTTATCTGATATGTCATTTGCAAATATCTTCTCCCATTCTGTAGGTTGTCCTTTAGTTTTGTTGACTGTTTCTTTTGCTGTGCAGAAGCTTTTTGTCTTGATGAAGTCCCAATAGTTCATTTTTGCTTTTGTTTCCCTTGCCTTCATAGATGGATCTTGCAAGAAGTTGCTGTGGCCAAATTCAAAAAGGGTGTTGCCTGTCTTCTCCTCTAGGATTTTGATGGATTCTTGTCTCACATTTAGATCTTTCATCCATTTTGAGTTTATCTCTGTGTATGGTGTAAGAGAATGATCTAGTTTCATTCTTCTGCACGTGGCTGTCCAATTTTCCAAGCACCATTTATTGAAGAAATTGTCCTTTTTCCAGTGAATAGTCTTTCCTGCTTTGTCGAATATTAGTTGACCATAGAGTTGAGGGCCCATCTCTGGATTCTCTATTCTGTTCCATTCATCTATGTGTTTGTTTTTGGGCCAGTACTGCACTGTCTTGATGATCACAACTTTGTAATACAACTTGAACTCTGGCATTGTGATGCCCCCAGCTCTGGTTTTCTTTTTCAATATTCCCCTGGTTATTCAGGGTCTTTTCTGATTCCACCCAAATCTTAAGATTATTTGTTCCAACTCTCAGAAGAAAGTCCATGGTATTTTCATAGGGATTGCATTGAACGTGTAAATTGTCCTGGGTAGCATTGACATTTTCACAATATTAATTCTTCCAATCCTTGAGCATCTCTTTATGTCTTCCTCAATTGCTTTCAGAAGTGCTCTGTAGTTTTTAGGGTATAGATCCTTTATCTCTTTGGTTATATTTATTCCTAGGTATCTTATGCTTTTGGGTGCAATTGTAAATGGGATGGACTCCTTAATTTCTCTCTCTTCAGTCTCATTATTAGTGTATAGAAATGCCACTGATTTCTGGGCATTGATTTTGTATCCTGCCACATTGCCAAATTGCTGTATGAGTTCTAGCAATCTTGGGGTGGAGTCTTTTGGGTTTTCTATGTACAGTATCATGTCATCAGCAAAGAGGGAGAGTTTGACTTCTTTGCCTGTTTGAATGCCTTTTATTTCTTTTTGTTGTCTGATTGCTGAGGCTAGGACTTCTAGGACTATGTTGAATAGCAGTGGTGAAAGTGGACATCCCTGTCGTGTTCCTGATCTTAGGGGAAAGGCTCCCAGTGTTTCCCCATTGAGAATGATATTTGCTGTGGGCTTTTCATAGATGGCTTTTAAGAGCTGAGGAATGTTCCCTCTATCCTTACACTCTGAAGAGTTTTGATCAGGAATGGATGCTGTATTTTGTCAAATGCTTTCTCTGCATCTATTGAGAGGATCCTATGGTTCTTGTTTTTTTTTCTCTTGTTGGTATGATCTATCCCATTGATTGCTTTACCAGTGTTGAACCAACCTTGCATTCCGGGGATAAATCCCACTTGGTCATGGTGAATAATCTTCTTAATGTACTGTTGGATCCTATTGACTAGTATCTTGTTGGGAATTTTTGCATCTGTGTTCATCAGGGATATTGGTCTATAATTCTCTTTTTTTTTGGTGGGGTCTTCGTCTGGTTTTGGAATTAAGGTGATGCTGGCCTCATAAAATGGGTTTGGAAGTATTCTGTCCCTTTCTATCTTTTGGAACAGCTTTTGTAGAATAGGTATTGTTTCTTCTTTAAATGTTTGATAGATTTCCCCTGGGAAGCCACCTGCCCTGCACTTTTGTGTCTTGGAAGGTTTTTGATGACTGCTTCAATTTTCTTCCTGGTTATTGGCCTGTTCAGATTCTCTATTTCTTCCAGTTCCAGTTTTGGTAGTTTGTGGTTTTCCAGAAATGTGTCCATTTCTTCTAGATTGCCTAATATTTTGGTGTGTAGCTGCTCATAACACGTTTTTTAAATCGTTTGTATTTCCTTGATATTGGTTGTGCTCTCTCCTTTTTCATTTGTGATTTTGTTAATTTGAGTCTTTTCTCTTTTGTTTTTAATAAGGCTGGCTAATGGTTTATCTATCTTATTAGTTCTTTCAAAAATCAACCCTTGGTTTTGTTGATCTGTTCTACAGTTCTTCTGGACTCTATTTCATTGAGTTCTGCTCGAATCTATTAACTCTCTTCTGCTTGGTGTAGGTTTTATTTGCTGTTCTTTCTCCAGTTACTTTAGGTGCGAGGTTAGCTTCTGTATTTGAGTTTTTTCCAATTTTTTGAGGGATGCTTGTATTGCGATGTATTTCCCTCTCAGGACTACTTTTGCTGTATCCAAAGATTTCGAACAGTTGTATCTTCATTTTCATAAGTTTCCATGAATCTTTTTAATTCTTCTCTAATTTCCTGGTTGACCCATTCATCTTTTAGCAGGATGCTCTTTAACCTCCATGTGTTTGAGTTTCTTCCAAATTTCTTCTTGTGATTGAGTTCTAGTTTCAAAGCATTATGATATGAAAAATATTCAGGGGACAATCCCAATCTTTTGGCATCAGTTGAGACCTGATTTGTGACCCAGTATGTGGTGTATTCTGGAGAAAGTTCCATGTGCACCTGAGAAGAATGTGTATTCAATTGCATTCAGGTACAAAATTCTGTATATATCTGTGAAATCCATCTGGCCCAGTGTATCATTTAAAGCTTTTTTCTTTAGAGATGTGCTTAGAATATCTGTCACTTGCAGAAAGCACTGTGTTGAAGTATACATTTCTCCTCATATAAATTAGGGATCTCTTGTCTCTTGCTGCTTTAAGGATTTTCTCTTTATCTTTTGAATTTGCAAGTTTCACTACTAAATGTCAAGGTGTTGAATGGATTTTATTGATTTGGGGGAGGGGGGAATCTCTCTATCTCCTGGATCTGAATGCCTGGTTCCCTCCCCAAATTAGGGAAGTTCTCAGCTATGATTTGTTCCAATATGCTTTCCGTCCTCTGTCCCTTTCAGCATCCTCTGGTACCCCAATTAAACATAGATTTTTCCTCCTGAGGCTATCATTTATTTCCCTTAACCTTTCCTCATGGTCTTTTAATTGTTTTTCTCTTTTTTTCCTCAGTTTCCTTCCTTGCCATCAACTTGTCTTCTATTTCGCTCACTCTTTCTTCCACCTCATTAACCTTCATTGTTAGGACCTCCAGTTTGGATTGCATCTCATTTCATTGATTTTTAATTTCAGCCTGATTAGATCTAAATTCTGCAGTCATGAAGTCTCTTGAATCCTTTATGTTTTTTCCAGAGCCACCAGTAGCTTTATAATTGTGCTTCTGAATTGGCTTTCTGACATAGAATTGTAATCCAAATTCTGTAACTCTGTGGCAGAGAGTACTGTTTCTGATTCTTTCTTTTATGGTGAGTTCTTCCTTCTAGTCATTTGCTCAGTGCAGAGTGGCTGTATGAATGGGCTGAGTCAAGAATATCAACCATGACCTAAGTAAATTTCACCCTAGATGATTTTGACAAGGTCAGAGATCAGAAATTGAAAACCAAGATCCGAACGAAATAAAACAAAAGGACCACTAAAGTGAAAAACAAATTTTAAAACAAAGTAGTAAAAATAAAAGTCCAAGAGTCCCAAAGAAGAAGAAAAAAAAAGAGAAAAAAAGGAGAGAAAAAAGCAAAAGTAAAGAAAAAAAGAAAAAAAGGAGAAGAAAAAAGGGAGGACTGGGAGATGGGGGTGGTGGTGAAGTTGTAGTGGAGGGAGAATGCAATCTACCTGAGGGGCCTAGAGGGTGATCCTCTTGGTTCTGAGTATATTAAGTTCTATATGTTAGAAGGTGCTCAGTCCCAAATTTATATAAACCAGAAATACTTGTAGAGAGCCCCACTACTGACCACCAAAACATAAATGAGATAAAAGGGGGGGGCAGAATGGGAATAAAGAGAGAACATAATCACACAGAATGAACTAGTATGGTATACCACTTGGTTCTGGATGCATGCTGGTCATGTTTTAGAAGGTATTAACTTCCACCATTGTAGAACAAAATGAGGCAAAGAAAACAAAAAACACAAAACAACAACAACAAAAAAAACAGATCTTGTATATCTCCCAAAATTAAGTTGAGTATGTTGAAGGGAATCTAGAAGTGGAAATTGTAGAAATATGAAAGTCAAAAAGGAAGAGACTCAAAAATGAAGAGGTGGTAAAATATTGTAGTTAAGGTGGGAAAAGAGAAAAAAATGGAAATTTATAGTCTGATATAAAAACGAGTTGGACTGGAAAAAGGGGAGGGAGGGGGGTACCCTCTAGTTCTATATACTGTAAATCCCTCAACTTCCCCTGGAGCATTCCAGAACTGCTTGGTCAAAAACTTGCTCTTCCCCTGTCCTTCCAGCTGGTCTTCTGGGGGAGGGGCCTGCTGTGCTGATTCTCAGGTGTGGTGCACCTGGGGGAGCTCCCCACCCCCTGCCGGGTGCCAGGCTCAGTGGGAGCTGTTTACCCCCTGAGGCCCCTGTTCCCTGGCAGCCTGCTCTGTCCCAGGCACAGGGTGACACCAGGAGGAACAACAACACTGGAGGCAGCCAGGTCTCCAGCTCTGGAGTCAGTTCCCACAGTAACTACCACAGACTCTCCACCCCCCACCCCCTTGCAGATTTTTAAAGTTCCCACTTCTCTGGGGCTAGGCTTTTCTGTCCTGGAGGCTTTTGCCACGGGGCCTTAGCCCAGGTCCATGTGGGACCCCTCCCCCACTGGATTCTTTTTTATTTTATTTTTTTCCAACTTCCTACCTTGTTAGAAGTGAAAACCTTTCTCTCTGTAGCATTCCTGCTGTTCTCTCTTTAAATCTCAGGTCAAATTTGTAAGCATTCAGGATGGTTTGGAAGTTATCTAGGTAAGTTGCTAGGGTCAGATGAGTTAACGACCCTACTCCTCTGCCAACTTGTCCCACCCCAGTAGAATTAAATTCTGGTTGGTAGAATGTTCTCTTTATTTCTCTATGCTCTTTCTTCCAAAAAGGGTCTAATCAATCCTTCTGATTGATTTCTAGCCATATATACTCAGTAGAATTAAAAACAGGCAGATGTGCCATATAAGGAGGCATCAAATGAGCTACATCATAAAATAATATTCTTCTTTTCAAAGGCAGAGTATGACTGCTTACATAGACATCATCTGAGTCTGTAAGGACAAAAAAAGTAAAATCTGGACTGGCCTCAAAGGTCCATAAAGTGTTGTCATTCATGGTGACAGGTAGTGGGGCCCTCACCATACTGAGGGGACATCCTTGCTCAATCTGCCTTACTAGGGAACCTAGCATGGTCAAGCAACAGCTTTTCATTAAGAACCAAGGACAAAGATCGTGGGCTAGAGGTAAGGAATGTCTGGTCTGAGACAAGTGAACAATGCACTCAGGGCTTTGGGTTTTCCATTTCAGAGGTATGCTACAGGTTGCTTCAAGCCATGAGAAAAATTGTTCCTGAAAGGACACTTGGGTATTTAGGGTCAGCAAACAAAAGTGAGTTTCTTGCAACAGATATCTCCCCAAAATACCTCCACCAGGTTATCTCCTCTCGTTACGTCTGCAAAGAGCTAAGAAAAAAAGCTTGTTGCATGAAGCATCCCAACTAGCTACTTGGAAAGAGGGACCAGAGTAAGGTTTCTTAAATATATGGTTTTGTAACTGCTTTGATGAGGAAATGAGAAAAGAATTGCCTAGGAAAAAAATGGTCTTTCCTTCATCAGAGAAAACTCACTATTTTCCTTCACCAGAGACAATCCCTATTTTCATGCTGGAGTAACACCCTAAATTTGGGAGGCACAAAACTGCTTTGGGGGGTGTCTATAAAACAGAACTGGTATCCTTCAAAGACCTCTGAGCTCTAGGCTGGCAGCCTCAATGTTATGACCCTGTCCTCTCCTCTGCGAAGATCAGAGTTGGCTAAAGCATTCTACTACTTATCTTAAAGGCATTGACCTCTCAACCATTCACAGATATCTAAATCTTATTTTCTCTTAAATCTTTAAACCACTGTTTCTGATATTCTTCAAAGGTGAAAGTACATAGGCAAGAAAAAACAATAAATTTATTTATTCTATTCATGTACTTCAATTGGATAATGATTCGTACTCATCATGATAAAATTCAAACAATGCAAAAATAAGTTCCCCTCACACTACAACCTCCCAATTGTCCATATTTTTCCTCTGAGAAATCCAATATTGCCAGTTCCTTCTTTTTGTGCCTCCTTAAAGAGAGAGCTTATACATACAAAAACACCCTTTTAAAATGCAAGTAGGCTGGGGCATCTGGGTGGATCAGTCAGACAAGTGTCAGACTCTTGATTTCAGCTCAGGTCATGATCACAGGGGCCTGAGAGCCCTGCATCTGACTCCTTGCTTGGCAAGGAGTTTGCTTAGGATCCTTTCCTCTCCCTCTGCCCTCCCTCCCCAGGGTCTCTCTCTATTTCTGTCAAATAAATAAATAAATTTTTAAAAATGCAAATGGTAGTGTAATATATACACTGTCCTGCATTTTGCACATTTTTTTCATTTGCTAATCTATCTCGAAGATAATTTTATGTCAATAGGAGATCTACTTATTCTTTTTGATGATGGATTGTTATATTAAGCATATCTGTTTTAAGGATGTACCATAATTTAACCTGTCCAGTACTGATGAACATTTAAGTTGTTTCTAGTATTTTGTTATTATAAACAGTGTTGCCACTTGTATGTTGAAGCAGGTGTAATTTTGAGTAAGGATTAATTTGTTCAGGATCTCAGCCCTTAAATCATTGGTCAGTGGCCTGTCTCCACAGTGTGTGCCAGAAAGAGCATCAGAAGCATAAAAGACTAAGCTGTTCTTACCCACTCCCTACACACACACACACACACACACACACACACACACTAATTAATAATAATAATAATAATAATTAATAATAATATTAAAGGAATGAAAGGAAACTTTGGGACCTGATGGGCATGACAGTGGTGATGGTTTCATGGGTGTATACTTATCTCCAAACTCATCTTTCAATATGCAAAACTCTTTACATGTCAATCCTACTTCAACAAATGGTTTTAAAAAGGAAGTGCTAAAGACACTCTGACCAAATGCATATGCTCCATCACTAGGATAACAAAGTGCTTATAAGGACAGCTGTAATAATTCTACCCATCCCTGTTTGCACACTTCTTTGCAATGGCCTTCACCATTCTTCCCATCCTGAGGGACCGTCCATTTCTCTCTCTTCTATCTGACCTTGTGATTGTTTTCTGCAATAGAATGTAGCAAACCTGATGTTGGGAAGGTTCCACATCCCAGTCTATTGCCAGTGTTATTCTGGGCTAGGAATGCCTGAGGCCATCACTTGAGCCATATTGACTCCTATTGGGCCCCACACACATTTCTCCCAACCACCATTGGGGCTGATACTTTGGCTGCACCTGCCCTTGTGGTACTTGTTATGATTGCAGTGTGCACCTCAGCAAAGCCATCTGAGGCCTTTGAAGAACAAGATTTGTACTCCTAGACAATACATGGAACAAGATTTGTATTCCCAGACAATACATGGCATGCCCAAGGGCCACACAAATAAGGTCTCAGGTAAAGAGCAGGGGTGGAGGTGGGAGAAGGGTGGACCTGGGTCTCTGCCTCTATTAGGGGCCAAGGGTAGGGTAGAGTTTCACAGGCTGTCTCTTCTTTATGAATTTAAAACATAAGAGCAGGAATTAGGGCAAGGGGAGAGAGAAGCTGGGTCACTCCTGAGTTAGCTAGGTTCCCCAGGGCTTTCTAAAAGTGGAACTTTATGCAGAGGCATGGGAGGTCCTGCCTCCTTATCTAGTGGTTTTGCTAGTAGCTGTGTCCCATAGCTGGCCCTATTTTGGATATGGTCATCTTTGAAATGGGTGCCTCTGCAATGCAGAATTTAAAGTCAGGCCATGACACTATAACCAAAACGCTTGATGCCAGGACTCATACTGCTGACACCTTACAGCTGCCCCGGCTTCTCTTGTTCTCTGACACCATGGGGAAATCCCAGTGATGTCTGCTGAAGGTGAGAGGCCACTTGAGGGCCATCCAGTGGCAGCTTCAACTCCCAACTGTGAAAATGATTGCTAGTTGAGCCATTAAGTTAAGGTTGTTAAGTAGCAATAGACCATTGATACTAGTGGGTAAGAATCTGCCCCACCTTCTATCTCAGGGATGTTCATATTGTAGGCTCTGGACTCCTTTTGACAACCACCTGGACTTGTCTTTTAAAATGCACATTCCCAAGGGGCGCCTGGGTGGCTCAGTCAGTTAAGCATCTGCCTTCAGCTCAGGTCATGATCCCAGGGCCCTGGGATAGAGCCCCACATCAGACTCCCTGCTCAGTGGGAAGTCACTTCTCCCTCTCTCCTTCTGACCCTCCTCCCCACTTGTGCTCTCTCTCTCTGTTTCAAATAACTAAAAAAATATATTTTTTAAAAATGCATATTCCTGGCCCTGAATTAAAATTCTCAAGTTGGGCCTATGAATTTACATTTCAGCAGATTCCCCAGGTGGTTCCTTTTTTAATGTAATAATGTTGGATGCATGACTTACATGCTACATTTATGTATTATATGGTTGTGAAGCAGAAGAGGCCACAAAACACCCACTATCATCTCAAGAACTAGAAATTACCAATACCTTATCTATCTATACTCTCCTTCCCTGTCCCCTTCCACTGTCTCTCCACTAAAAAGACAACACTGAATTAGGAGTTCATTATTCCCTGTATCATATTTATATATAATATTCATATAATAATATATAATATTCACATACTATATATAGTATGTGTGAGAGAAATTATGTAATATATTTACAGACAAACACATTGATACACAATATATATTTAGTTTTGCCTATTTTTAAACTTCATTTAAGAATTGAACCATAGTACCTGGCAAAGGTTAGAGTGCTAAGAGGATGATCTCTGGTGTTAAGCAGCCTGTGTTCAAATTCTAGCTCTGTCATTTAGTATCTGTGGGACCTTCGGTAATTTACTTAATGTCTGCATGATTTGGTTTCCACTTCTATAAAAAAGGGTGACAATAATACCTAACCTTTTAGGGGCTTGGTAGAAGTAAATGAATTAACATATGTAAAGTACTTAGAATAGTGTCCTACACAGAATAAGTGCTCTGTCCATCTCACTATTTTTATTTTGAAATTTGCTTATTTCAACTGCCCTTATGTATGTAGGATTCACATGCTTTGCCTATCACTGTGATTCATTCATGTAGAGTTGCTCTAAGTGTCACTGTGCTAGTAACTAGACCACAACTTACTTACCCATTCTCTCCTTAATGGATTATTGTCACTGTCTCCAGTTCTTTACTTTTACAATACTACTATGAACATCCTTCTACACATCACCTAGGAGGCATGCAGACTCTTCTCTGGGGTGTGTGTCTAGTGGTGCAGTTGCTGGGTCATAGGTGATGAGGCTGTTCAATTTTACAAGGTGGAGTCACAGCAGTGGTACCAGGGCCCGGCCATAGACTTCTGTTGTTTCACATCTGCACCACTATTGGTTTTATCAGACTCTAGAATTTTAATGCATTCATTTTTGAGGCTTAGAGAAACTCTCTGGTTCAGTATATATATATATATATTTTTTAGGATTTTATTTATTTATTCATGAGAGAGACAGAGACACCAGCAGAGGGAGAAGCAGGCTCCATGCAGGGAGCCTGATGTGGGACTCCATCCCAGGTCTCCAGGATCACGCCCTGGGCTGAAGGTGGTGCTAAACCACTGGGCCCCTGGGGCTGCCCCTGGTTCAAGATTTTGATAAAAGTAAGGTATACCTTTTGTAAAAAAAGAAAGTTTAATAATTTGACTTCACTAGCTCTACATATGAGGAAATCTAAAGGCCTCCGCTTAATCCTTCTCAGACCCTCCCTCCATTACCCTTTCCTACTGCGTTTTTTTTTCTGCTCCCCCCGCCAATGTTGTACCATGTGTCCCCCGTACTTCTCTAACTGTTCTCTCCTTTCTCCTCCCTCTCTGCTGATATTGCTTATCCTTTGCTGCCCTTCCAGGCTGCCTGGATTTGAATCCTGACACTTCCACTCCCCATTGTGTAACTACAGACAAATTTCTTAATCTTATTATGTCTCCATTTCCTGAGCTCTAGCTCAGCTGGTATAGTGAGTGTTTCATGTAAAGTACTCAGAACAGGATCTGGCATGTGTTAAGAACTCACTAACATTTGCTATCATTATTCCCTTCATCTCAAGTTTGATGAACAGCAATTTACTGGGGAGTGTTCTCTGCATCAGTATCCTTGAGGGCTGTCAGAAACAGGGGACAGAGAACCATGACATGGTAACAACAAAAGTCCCCGCCAATGCTACGGGAGCTCTGGAGTTGGGTGGCCTTTCAGAGCTCCCTCAAACTAGGGCCAGAGGTCAAAATTTCATCTCCCATATCCACCAGTCACTGAGTGCCTGGAAAAGGGACAGTTGGACAAGGAAGCTCCCTTCAGCTTTTTGAAGAAAACCATCGGAGATAGCTCCATCTGAGGGTGGTTAGCTACGAACCCTCCCAGGAGCCAAAAGACAAGGGCTTCAGTCCTAAAGGGGATGAGGAGGGGTTAATTTGGGTGTATACTACGATATTCATTATATTTCTTCTGTATTTTCTCCCAATGGAAACCACTTAGGTTATTTCTTGCTTTTAAATTGTATTCAACTTTTTTCTCCTTTGGCATAGGTTGAAAACATACACGTCTCCAGCAAAGTCGTTGTCTATTGATGTCGAGCTACACCAATCTATTGTGTATTATTCCGATCAAATTCAGAGGTACCATAGCAAAGAAAAATTAATACTGCTGAGTCCTGCTGAAAGTCCATGTTCTTCAGCTGTAAAATGGTTAAAATTTACACATTTAAAGGATCCTGTGGGGAAAAATGTGCAAAAAAGAAGGTCCAGTAAAGAAATGACCGCCATCAGTGTAAGGTGTTAAATCATCAAAGCATGTAACAACACTGTCTTAATTGCACATTCGTAAAAAATAACTTAAAAATCCTAAGCATATCTCGCCAGCATAGATAGTGACCTCAGTGGCCACTCAGTGTTGAAAACTTTCAACAGACTCATTTACTCATCCTCATTCATGAAAGGAAAATCCATATGAATACTCTCTTTAAGAAAAGAATGGTTCATATAAATGTCAGGTGGCTAGCAATAATGAAAAGCTCATTAAATATTGAATGTCGGGAAGATGGGTGGCTCAGAGGTTGAGCGTCTGCCTTTGGCGCAAAACGTGATGCCGGGCTCCCTGCATAGAGCCTGCTTCTCCCTCTGTCTATGTCTCTGCCTCTCTCTCTGTGTGTGTCTCTCATGAATAAATAAATTTTTAAAAATCTTAAAAAAAATAAATATCGAATGCCCGTAATCCAATTTAGAGTGTTTGTTCACATTCTTTCCTTTCTAAAAGCTGATCAGTAAAAGTAGATTTGGGTTTTCATGTGTGATCAATCAGGAGATATTGGGACATGCATTGATCATAGGTATTCCAGGCACTCTCTGGCTTTCACTAATCTACATTGTACTGAATGCCTAGCCTGAAAATAGCAGTAGGCAAAGATTAAGTCCTTACAAAAGAAAAGGCCAAGGACATTTTAGAACCATCTATACTTGAAGGAGAAGAGGGGAGCAAGTAAGATGAAGCTTTGGTCTTTCAAAGGCTTTCTTTCTGCAAATCTATGTATGAATAATGACAATGATGGGACATTTTTTCCTCCTCTGTCTATATTAACATGATTTCTGTACATAATTTTCTCCCTCCCTCCTTCCCTCTTTTCTCTTAAATAGAGAACAAAAATCAATTCTTTTTTTCAACAAAACACAAGAGATTAACTGAAAAGAATTCTCTACCCAAGAGCCTGGAAGACCCCTTTATCCACCTGAGGAGATTATACTTGCCTCTTGGACCACTGCCCCTACCCCTGCTTCTCATCATAGTCATTGCATTTGATCCTCCTCTTTCCTGTTGTTCTTTTTCTTGGCACATTGAGCCAGGTAGGCATTTCTTTGCTAAATCACTAGAGGATATAACCAAAGTAAATGGAATCAATACAGGCAAGTTGCTGAAGTACAGGTTCCTTTAATGAGTAGTAAAGAAGTTGCTGACTTGCCGTATTCCAGCAATACAACCACCATAACCACATTTCAAGAACTCTCCTGATTTATTTTCTATTTCCTGCTTGTTGCCCTTGTGACCACTAGAATCCATTTGTTTTCCTTCAACCATGCAGTAATATACTTGGACAACTTCTACTTACAAGGGCCATCAAACTATTTTAAATGAAACCTGTCCTAGTTTCAAACATCAGTTACCTGTTAGGCTCTCCCATTCAGCTTCTGTTTCTGCTCCAAGAAACACACCTATTTAACAGCTCACAGTGAGGATCAACATTCTCCAGTGACAAAGTGATGAGAACTTCCCTGGAATAGTGTGTTGTCTCTGCGAAACAATATGTCTAGACTAAGGGAGTTTTTCTTAAAATAAATAAATAAATCATTAGCCTGATGAATGTCTACCCATTACCATTTCACAGCATAATCATAATAACCACTCATTGGATACTTGTGTTCCAGGCCCTGCCTTACAAGCTTGCCCAAGTTGTTCCACTTTGTAAAATGTTGAGCTGAGGTTTGAACCTCAATCTCTGACTTTAAAGGCCATGCTTTTAACCACCATATACGTTCTCTATTTATTTACTAACAATACATGAGAGATTGTAAATGAAGGGCCTTGCACAATACAAAGCTCATGAATACTTCTATTTTCTGCTCACCTGCTCACCATAAATACTTGGATTCCCTTTCAGTCTTACAATAATGATAATATATGTGAGCCAGATGTAAGAAGAGAAACATGAAGCCACAAATGCTATATGAAGATAAATAAAGTGGTCACTTAGTTTAGGGAAGGGACACTCATATGTTGTTTTTTTCCATCCTTAAGTCAAGAATATATTTAGCTTAGCTTGATGTCGGAGATTAATTAAGGAATACAATAAACAGGTGTTCCTAATTATTTGTTAAGTTTTACTTGTTCTCAATGAGTAAATAAGTAGCTTATCTTAATGTCCAGGCTTAGTCAGATTACTAGT
The DNA here is from genome assembly GCF_905146905.1 of Nyctereutes procyonoides. NCBI lineage: Eukaryota > Metazoa > Chordata > Mammalia > Carnivora > Canidae > Nyctereutes > Nyctereutes procyonoides. Next base: position 2,688,832 of record NW_026575044.1, read on the forward strand.
GATAATAATTATAATAATTAACTTTATTAAGCATACATGTATGTGCTAGTTTCAGTTTGAAATGTTTTGCATACTGTATCCTATTTAACCTTTAAGAAAAACCCTATGAGATCAGTTGTATTATCCCTATTTTACATAAGTAAACATAGGACTCTATACAGGTAAGTATCTTGGCCAAAATCACAGGAGAAGCAGATAGTGAAGGTAGAATCAGAACCCAGATGTGCCTGAGTCCAAAGCCTTTGCTCTTTATATATTCTTCACTTGATATTTATTTGTACATATCTCTGTGAGCACCTACTGAGTGTCACACATTAGGACAGGCTACAGAGATACCATACTGAACAATACCAATTAGATGCCAGCCTTCATCATTTCTTCAATCAGGTACAAAACCAATATAACAAATATTAATGTATGCTAAACGATGCAAAAGAGGCATATGCAAAGAAATACCTAAACTACTTTAGAGAGTCTATGAAAAATGTACTGTGGGGTAGCCCAGGTGGCTCAGCGGTTTAGTGCCACCTTCACCCCAGCGCGTGATCCTGGAGACCTGGGATCGAGTCCCACGTGGGGCTTCCTGCATGGAGCCTGCTTCTCCCTCTGCCTGTGTCTGTGCCTCTCTCTCTCTCTCTCTCTCTCTCTCTCTATCTCTCAAATAAATAAATAAATAAATAAATAAATAAATAAATAAATAAAATATTTAGAAAAAAAAGACAACTGTGAAAGAAACATTTAGTTTGAAGCTTGAAGAATGAGTATGAGACAGCCAGAGAAAGGAGAATGAAAGAATATTGGGGCAAAAGTAATAAGCATGTTTGAAGGCCTGGAAGCAAAATGATAGCTCATTGGAGGAACCATGAGGTCCAGTAAAACTGGAGCACAGAACTGCTCTATTACAGATACTGGCTAGGGACAAATTGCTATCAGGGAGCCAAGGATGAAGAGTAAGTAGACAAGGGCCAAATCATGATGTACATGTCAACCACCATAAGGATACAGGACTTTGGGATGCCTGAGTGACTTAGCAGTTGAGCGTCTGCCTTTGGCTCAGGGCATGATCCCTGGATCCCAGATCGAGTCCCACATCAGGCTCCTTGCAGTGAGCCTGTTTCTCCCTCTGCCTGTGTCTCTGCCTCTCTCTCTCTCTCTGTATCTCTCATGAATAAATAAAATCTTAAAAAAGAAGGATACTGGACTTCATGCTACGGACATAAGGAAGTATGTAAAGGGTTTAGGGAAAGAGCAAATATATGCTTGGAGGAAGGGCAAGAGTGGACTCAGGGAGCTATGGTCTGCCTTAGATATTGTACAAAGTTATAGAAAAGAGGCTTTTTTTCTCAGGAACTTGAACTCTAAAGAAGAATATAACAATAAGTAGTACTTAATGTGAACCTCATGCCATACATTCATTGGCAGATATTTACTGATCACCTACTTTGGTGTCTGGCACTATTCTAGGCACTGAGGAGGCAGCAGTGAACAAAAATGCACACCCCAAAAAAAATGCCTGTAGCCATGGAACTTACACTTGAAATTTGAATGCCAGATACTAAGTACTTTACAGGTATTAACTAGTTGAGCCTCACCCCAGCCCTATGATATGTGCTATCAGATTATCTAATCTCACAAAGACACAGGTGCTGGGTGATCAAAGACTGCCCAAGATTTGTCTGCAGGTCTACCTGCTTCCAGAGCTGTGGGATAAATGCAAGTGAAAGACAAGAACACAGGGAGGAAAGCATAAAGGGAGGAAAGCATGGCACCTAAAGGGATCATGGCAGTGGGAGCAACTCAGAGTCCCATAAACACTGAATCCACATGCTTTAATTTCAGTCTTGCAAAAGGTGATTTTAAAGTTTCCCATGATTGGGATGCCTGGGTGGTTCAGTAGGTTAAGCCTTAAACTCTTGGTTTTGGATCAGGTTGTAACCTCAGGATTCTGATCCCAAGGTTGTATGATCAAGCCCTGCATCTGGCTCTGTGCTCAGTTCAGAGTTTGCTCATCCCTCTCCCTCAGCTCCTCCCCCGACTTGTTCTCTCTCTCAAATAAATAACTAACTAAATAAAATCCTTCTAAAAAAAAGTTTTGGGGGCACCCGAGTGGCTCAGTCAATTAAGCAGCTGCCTTCAGCTCAGGTCATGATTCTGGGGTCCTGAGATTAAGCCCCAAATCAGGCTCCTTGCTCAGTGGGGAGTCTTCTTCTCCCTCTCCCTATGCCCCTCCCCCCTCATGTTCTCTCTCTCTTTCTCTCTCTCTCTCCCTCCCTCTCAAATAAATAAATAAATAATCTTTAAAATAAAAAGCTTCCCACGATCTTTTGATTTGCTTTGCAACAAAACCATCATTGCCCTTTACTTAAAGTATTTCCTTCCATCAATAAATTCTGTCCTCTGCTAGACACAGAAATTACCTGTGCCCTCAGGAGAGTCAGCATACTCACTGGGCTGGTTCCACAGGGCATGGCATTGTGATGGATCAGTTGGGTGGACAATAGGGAGTTAGCATCCACAGCTGCCCATCGATTTCCCTCTCATCTTGTTCTCCTTCTCTTCACTAAGTCTTTATTGAAGGAAACTTTGTTTTGCTTTAAAATCAGAACTAGTCTCACATTTACATGTTTCATCCATTTTGAGTTTATTTCTGTGTATGGTGCAAGATAATGGTCTAGTTTCATTCTTCTGCACGTGGCTGTCCAATTTTCACAACACCATTTGTTGAAGAGACTGTCTGTTTTCCATTGGATGTTACTAGGCATTTACCCCCAAGATACAAATGTAGTAATTCTAAGGGGCATCTGCACCCCAATGTTTATACCAGCAAAATCCACAATAACCAAACTATGAAAACAGCCCAAATATCCATCGACACATGAATGGATAAATAATGGTATATATATACAATGGAATACTACTCAGCCGTCAAAAAAATGGAATCTTGCCATTTGCAACGACATGGATGGAACTAGAGGATATTATGCTAAGTGAAATAAGTTAATCAGAGAAAGAATTATCATATGATCTCACTCATATGTGGAATTTTAGAAACAAAACAGAGGATTATAGGGAAAGAGAGGAAAAAAATAAAACAAGATGAAATCAGAGAGGGAGACAAACCATAAGAGACTCTTAATCATAGGGAACAAACTGAGGGTCACCGGAGGAGAAGGGGGTAGGGCAATGGGGTAACTGGGTGATGGACATTAAGGAATGCATGTAATGTAATGAGCACTGGGTGTTATATAAAACTGATGAATCACTGACCTCTACCTCTGAAACCGGTAATACATTATATGTTAATTAATTGAATTTAAATAAAAATTTTTTTTAAAACTCAGGAACCAGATCCCCTGTTTGCTCTCCCTACGTCATTATACTCCTGAGCTTCTTAGTAATCAGTACCTCTAAGGAACTAGGATCAAGAAGCCATCTTAACTTTGGTTTCTGGAAGAATGTGTTTTGGGACACTTCCCTCAAATTCCTAGTGAAGACAGTGGCAATGAATGTTGGAATCAGATGACTGTTTAGTCCATTAACAGGCACAATCTGGCCTGGAAGATATTTCCCCTCCATTCTTCTGGTCCCTTCTTCCCCTCCTCTTTTGGCCCACTGAATTGGTGTGGATTCCCTGACTTTGTTCAGGCCCTTTAACTATGTCACGGGGTACCTGTGAGAGGTTTTCAAAATCAGGTGAGTAAAAAATATTTCCTGGTTTGTATCTGAGGAAATGGAGAGGAGAGATAAAAGAACAGGCATTTTTCCCATTATAGTCAAATCAGGAAAGAGTTCATTCTAATTTATACCTAAACTGCCTTAAAAACTCCCCCAAAGATGCCGCTCCTACCACAGGATGGTTGAACACACCTTAGGAACACAACTGTCCCCAAATCTCATTCAAGTTCCCACCCCCCTTACCAATTCTCTCCCATTCATCCATCAGCTCTCAGCCCCAGACTTTCTGGAGCCCATGTGTGTAGTGCTTTTCTGATCTTCACTCTCATGGTATCAGATTCCTTTCTTCCATAACACATGACCCTCCTGTTTTTATGCACCTATATGAGATCCTGTCATTAATTCAGTGTCCTCCCTTTACCAGACCATGACAGCAGTAGGGTTTTGCCCTTGGCACAGTGCTTGATGGTAGGAGAAGTGCAAAAATATTTGTTGAATAAATGAATGAAACCAGATTGCCAAATGGGAGTTTATTTTCCAAAGAAAGAGGTTTTAATTGGTCATAGGAAATGGACAGAACTCTGTAGGTCAGGGACAAATGGAGGTCTGCCTGAGAGTCTGAGGACAAAGAGTAAGGGTTGGCCTTGAACATGGTCAAACTTTCTCACATTCCCATGGTGTCCCTTGTGGTATCCACTCAGTTAATGGGGATCAGGCTCTCCACTGTTCCACTTCTATAAGCCAGCAGAGGTAAAACTTATTCTGCAAACCTCTAGGAAGAAAACGATTTGAACAATTAATTCATGCATCAATAGGTGTTTAGCACTGATTAGGTATTCAATAGCAATCTAAGTCCTGTAAGGGATTATAGAGAAAGTGTTAATATAAACATGGCCCTGTTCTCAAGGAGCTCAGGTTACAGTGTATGAGCTTTAAGCCCAAATTTGGTTAATTTGTAACTGGTTGGTTGCAGAGTGTCAATCCATTGGGAATACAAACCTGAAACTTCTATTAAATCTTCCTATCTGATTGAATAGTGGATCCCTGGACAGCATCATGGCTTAATCCCCTAACTTCTTGAATTCTGTGATTATTAGGACAGCTTCAGTTTAGCATTTAAGGTTTAAGTCATTTTATTTATGAGTCTTTTACATCAAATTAAAAACTCATCTCCTCCTCCCATAAACTTCAGTGCTTTCTAGAGCTGTCTTTGTTTCACCAAACATTGCCTTAAGAAGTTGAAGCTGCTCCCCACTCATGGGTTAGTTGCTCTAGCTCGTTATTGACAGGACACATTACAGTTTGTAAGAGCTCCAGTGGGCCCCACTGGCAAGGCTTGCTCCTGTACAGACCTTCTACATGCAGTAGTGATCCCCTACTAAACCTGGCTTCTTTATCAGTTCGACCCCCAGCTTTATACCACTGCCCACTAATGTATGTACACCTTTGCCTAACTCTAGCACCTGAAACCTATTGGCAGGTTTAGATACCCCAATATAATCTTTCTGCCAGAGTCAATTCTAGGGCTTGTGGGCATGTACAGGATGTGTCTCCATATTCTCTGGAAACTGGGCACTTGAAGGGAGCATGTTGGCTCCTTGGGAAAACCATTCCACATACCATTTCTTTTGCAATTCTGTCTTTGCTATTCAGGTGCTACAGGGCATGTTAAGAGTCAGCTGGATATGCAGAAACCAGCTGAAGAATGAAATATCAATAACTTCCTTTCATTGCAGAAACTACCAATCTTTACAATTCTTGGATAGTCTTCATTTACCTTCACTTCAGGGGGGGATGCACCTCCCATAGGCGGGAAGGGCAAACCTAAGGTGCACCCTAAGGTGACTCTTCTTCACTTTCTCTGACCCTATTATACTGGCAAAGGAGGGAACAGAGGCTGGTAGGAGAGCTGGGATCTGAACTGGTCCCTAGAAAATGATCTGAGAGATCCTTAAATTTAGAATATCGGGCACTTAGAATCTTTTTCTTCACTTTTGGGCTTTAGTACCAATTCACAACTACAGAAAAGCTCACTCAGTGTCTGCTCACATATAAAGCATGTGGACTTGAGTGAATCAGGTAGTCAGTGCATTTGTCCATTTTCATGTTTCTGTGTCCCTATGTCCATCCTTTCTGCATTCCCCCTTAAGCTAAAGATAGATTTCCTCTTTCCATGGCTAATCTCTCCTGCCAATCTGACTCCTCCTTCAGTTAGAAAATAAATCTCTTTTCTCAGGATCCTTGACTTCATCCTACAGCTACACCTACATATTCCCTACATCAGTAAACTTTCATGAAAATCTTCCTGCTAAAGTAATCAGTGACCTTCCTATATCTCTCTTCATTTCACCCCCAAATTCTCACATTTATCACTCACTTCCTTCATTTCTGATTCCACTCAACACTCAATCCTTTTCAGAATCACTTCAGATTCTGCTACTATTCAAAAACCCACCTTGAAGGTCCAGTGACCTAACTATGAAATTCCTTTTTTCCCCCTTCAGTCTGTAGAAAAAAAGCGAGAAAAATGGATATAAATATAAAGGCTAAATGGGTCAATGATGAGGCTGAAGTTTAGGATATTTTTTTTAAAAAACTCCTAGCTAAGTGGAAATGAGAATTATAACAAAAGCAGGTCAGGAAGAAACAAGGACAGGTCTAGGGAGGTGGCTGCATGACCAGCTGGTGACAGACCCAAACTTAGGCCAACAAATATGAGTGTGCAGGTGGGTCAGATTGGATTGCAGAATGAGAAGAAAAGCATCCTTCCAAGTCCTCAAATTCTATGGTTCTCATAACTCTTCTATTTCTGGAGAATATTCTAGAAGTCAAAACATGATGGGATCCCATTACTCTCGTGACTAGTCATCATTCTGCATACTTACAAATCTAAGAACTATTTATCTGTGAATTTTCCCTCCTTAAGAAAAGTAGACAGAAGAACTCTTTTTTTTTTTTGACAGAAGAACTCTTTAGCCAGTGTTTCCCGAAATGTTCCATGAAATACCCATATTTAGCAAGCTTCATAAGGACTGCTGTAATGCCCAGTGCCTAGAACAGTGCCTGGCTCAAGTACTCAAAACTATCTGTCACATGAATAAATGAATGAATGTTACATGGACACACATATACCTACCAGTGTTTTTTGGTAAAAAGTTTGAAAAAAATGGATTAAATAAAATTTTTGTTGCAGGACAGCTTAGAGCCTTTACTTATGTAATTATGATACAATAAAAGACACCTCCCAAATGTTTTCAAACAAAGGACTATTTCTCTCCACAAAGCTTCCTAATGTATACACTTTGAGAAATCATCCCCTAGATATTGCTGGTAGCACAGCACCAGGGCCAATACCCTTTCAATTTCACTTCACCTCCTCTTCTCCCTTTGTAAGTGTATAAGAGGTCTTCCAGCCTCTGGAGATGCCCCATTCTTCAGAAGTACATGAAACATAACTATACAAAAGCTAAAGCAGATGAATTCATACAGATATTAAGCACTATAAGAACAAGAGGATTTAAATTAACAGCCAAATTGAATGAACCAGATCTCCTTGTTTCACTCCAAATGTCTATGTAAAAATGCAGCCTTGGACAAGAGTACACCTATCATTTAGAAAGAAGTACAGCACTTACATTATTAGCATTTAAAGTCAGTGTTTTGGAGATATTAAACATTTCACAAGGTTGTTGTGAGAACTAAATTAGATTATATATGTTCTAGCATGTACTAGTCCTCAAAAACCAGATGTTAAAACCAGGTAGATCTAAAGAAGGGAAGATGGTGGTAGAGTTGGAGGACCATAGGCTCACCACCTCCCATGAATACAGCTAGATAACTATCAAATCATCCTATATAACCCAGAGATTAGGCTGAAGATTGGCAGAACAAACTTCACAACTAAAGGTAAAAAAAGAGGCCACATTTAAAAAAAAAAAAAGGAACTCAGTGATTCTATCAAATGTAATAACATTTGCATTATAGGAATCCAGAAGAAGAAGAGAGGGAAAAAGGGACATAAAATTTATTTGAAGAGATAATAACCGAAAACTTCCCTAATCTGGGGAAGGAAACAGATATCCAGATCCAGGAGACAAAGAGAACCACCAACAAAATCAACAAAAGCAGATCCACACCAAGACAATTTGTAAGTAAAATGGCAGAAAGGGTGATAGAGAAAAAAATTTAAAAGCAGCAATATAAAAGAAGACAGTTACATACAAGAGGAAACCTATAAGGACAACAGGGGATTTCTCAGCAGAAACTTTTAAGCCAGAAGAATGTGGCATGATATATTCAAAATGCTGAAGGAGAAAAATCTGCAGTCAAGAATATTCTATCCAAGAATATTCTATCAAGACTATCATTCAGAATATAAGGAGAGATAGTTTCCCAAACAAAAACTAAAGGAGTTCATGAACACTAAACCAGCCCTGCATGAAATATGGAGGTGGAAAGAAAGGAACTCACAACATAAAAGGATGCAAAATATGACACTATATGCCAAAATGTTGGGAGGAGCAGGGAAAGGAGTAAAGAATGGGTTCAAACATAAATGATCATCTTAATATAGACTACTATATGCAGAAGAGGTTATATGAAAGCTAATGGTAACCACAAATCAAAAACCACTAATATGTAAAGACAAGAGTGAAATAAACCCAAGTAAAGGAAACCAGCAAACCATGAAAAAGAGAAAGACAAAAAAGGATCAGAAAAATTTTCAGAAACAACCACGAAACAGGTAATAAAATGGTAATAAATATATATCTATCAATAATTACTTTAAAATAATGGGCTAAATGTTCCAATCAAAAAACATATGGTGAAATAATAGATTAAAAAGCAAGACCCAACTGCCTACAAGAGATCATTTTAAACCTGAAGACACCTGCAGATTAAAAGTGAGGAGATAGAGAAACATCTGTCATGCAAATGGACATCAAAATAAAACTGGACTAGTAATACTTATGTCAGACAAGCTAGACTTTAAAACAAAGACTGTAACACATAACATTATTATATAGTTATAATAATAAAAGGGACAATCCAACAAGAAGATATAACAATTGTAAATATGTATGTACTCAATATGGGAGTGCCTAAATACATAAAACCATTAATGACAAATATAAAGGAAGTAATTGATAATAATAAAATAACAGTAGGAGACTTTAACACCCCACGTACATGAAAGAACAGATCATCTAATAGAAAATCAATAAGTAAACAATGGCTTTGAGTGACATGCTGGACCAGATGGACTTAACATATATAATCAGAACACGCCTTCCAAAAAAACAAAACAAAACAAAACAAAACAAACAAAACAAAAGAAGATGCCTTCCTAAAACAGCAGAACACACATTCTTTTTAAGTGCACATGAAACATTCTCCAGAAAAGATCACATATTACCTCACAAAACAAGCCTCAAGAGATTCAAGAAGATTGAAATAACACTGTGCATCTGCTCTCACCACAAAACTATGAAATTAGAAGTCAACCAAAAGAAAAAAAATCTGGACAGACAATAAATACATGAAGGTTAAATAACATGCTACTAAATAATGAATAGGTCGACCAGGAAATAAAAGAAGAAATAAAAAGTACATGGAAACAAATGAAAATGAAAACACTATGGTCCAAAGCTTTTGGGTTGCAGCAAAAGCAATTCTAAGAGGGAAATCTATAACAATACAGGCCTACCTCAGGATGCAAGAAAAATCTCAAATAAATAACGTTATACCTTAAGGAGCTAGAAAAAGAACAAATAACAAAACCTAAAACCAGCAGAAGAAAGGAAATAATAAAGATTAGAGCAAAAATAAATGATACAGAAACTAAAACAAAGAAACAAACAACAGCAAAACAAAAAACACCGAAACCCAATAAAAGAGATGAAACCAGGAGCTAGTTCTTTGAAAAAAAAAAATCAATAAAATTGATAAACCTCTAGCCAGACTTACCAAGAAAAAAGAAGGGACTCAAATAAAATCACTAATGATAGAGAAATAACAACCAACACCACACAAATACAAAAAAAAATTATAAGAAAATACTGTGAAAACTATATGCCAACAAATTAGACAATCTAGAAGAAATAAATTCCAGAAACAAATATATTTATATACACTACCAAAACTGAAAGAGGAATAAATAGAAAATTTGAGCAGACTAATAAACAGAGAGAGATGGAGGTAATATGAAAGAGATTTGAGAGGGGAGGTGATAGGGTGATGGGTGAAATAGATGATGGAGATTCAGGAGGGCACTTGTGATGAGCACTGGGTGATATATGGAAGTGCTGGATCACTATATCCTACACCTGAAACTAATATAATACTGTATGTTACCTAACTGGAATTAAAATAAAAACTTAAAAAAAAACAGATAGATCCAAAGGGCATATTTGGAGATCATAAAGAATGTAAAAGAAAGGAGTTCTAAAAATATGGTGAATTATGAAAAATTATATATCACTGTTTGTCAAGACTCAATTCCATTGATATGAGAAATCATGCTTTGATGGAAGTCAAAGGAATTTCACTAAACTATTATTTAGCCAACTGTCAGTGTGATAGAACACTTAATTTGTCTTTATCAAAAGTTAGAGATGGAACACTTAATTTATTTAAAGTGTTGGTTAGAAAGGCCAATATACAGATAGTTATTAATTATAACTTTTATTTGAAAAAGCTTTTTATCATAAATATTTTTGCCTTTGATTCTTTTCTCAGTTACATTACTTTAGTCAGAAGATCTAGGCTTTTTTTTTAAGGTTTTATTTATTTATTCATGAGAGACACACAGAGAGAGAGGCAGAGACACAGGCAGAGGGAGAAGCAGGCTCCATGCAGGGAGCTCTATGTGGGACTCAATTCCGGGACTCCAAGATCACGCCCTGGGCTGAAGGCAGGCCCTAAACCACTGGACCACCCAGGGATCCCGGATCTAGGCATTTGAAGCAAATGTAGTATGGTTTTCAAGGGTTATTTGGCTCATTTACCCAAAAATATTTAATTCATTAAGCAAATACTTATTTTGAGCCCTTACGATAGATTAGACAACGTGCTAGTTATTCTGAGGATGGGTCTGATATGGGATTATTAACTCCTTCAGAGTCTCATAAACTAGAAGAACAGAAAAAGTCTGTGCAAGTAGAAGCAGAAATTTATATATGTCATAACTAATGTGCCAATAAAAAGTTATTAGAACTCTGAGTAGGAAACATTTCATTGTATTTTAGGTTCTCATTTATATTTTGGATTTCCCTTGAGGGAACAGTGGGTTTTATCCATTTACAGATCTACAAGAACAGGCATGTAATAAGTGTTCAACAAATATTTAGTGAAGGGATGAAATGAAGGAATGAGCGAAACCAAGGATTCTGGCATGTTTCCTCTTCAAGTAATGCTATTCTAGAATCATCCTTTATTTGTATATTTCATATGAAATAAATGAATACTTCCTTGAGGTAAAAGGTCATACATACCATGGTTCATTTTATACTCTTCACAGAATCTGGCTGGTACAGTTAATGCATAATAGAATTTTCTGAATAAAATGAGTTAATCAGAAAGCATACTTTAACAATGCACAGTAGATAAATAACTCTAATACATTTATCAAAACTCATAGAATTCTCCCCCACCATTATCCATATTCCATTGTACACATAGACCACATCTTCTTTATCCATTCATCTTTCGATGGACACCGAGGCTCCCTCCACAGTTTGGCTATTGTGGACATGGCTGCTAGAAACATCGGGGTGCAGGTGTCCCAGCGTTTCACCTCATCTGTATCTTTGGGGTAAATCCCCAACAGCGCAATTTCTGGGTCATAGGGCAGGTCTATTTTTAACTCTTTGAGGAACCTCCACACAGTTTTCCAGAGTGGCTGCACCAGTTCACATTCCCACCAACAGTGTAAGATTAGTGTAAGAGGTTCCCTTTTCTCCGCATCCTCTCCAACATTTGTTGTTTCCTGCCTTGTTAATTTCCCCATTCTCACTGGTGTGAGGTGGTATCTCATTGTGGTTTTGATTTGTATTTCCCTGATGGCAAATGATGCAGAGCATTTTCTCATGTGCATGTTGGCCATGTCTATGTCTTCCTCTGTGAGATTTCTGTTCATGTCTTTTGCCCATTTCATGATTGGATTGCTTGTTTCTTTGCTGTTGAGTGTAATAAGTTCTTTATAGATCTTGGAAACTAGCCCTTTATCTGATACATCATTTGCAAATATCTTCTCCCATTCTGTAGGTTGTCTTTGAGTTTTGTTGACTGTATCCTTTGTTGTGCAAAAGCTTCTTATCTTGATGAAGTCCCAATAGTTCATTTTTGCTATTGTTTCTTTTGCCTTCGGTGGGGGGGAATATAGCGGAAGGGAGAGGAAGTGTGTGGCGGGTGTCAGAAAGGGAGACAGAACATAAAGACTCCTAACTCTGGGAAATGAACTGGGGGTGGTGGAAGGGGAGGAAGGTGGGGGGTGGGGGTGAATGGGTGCCAGGCACTGAGGGGGGCACTTGATGGGATGAGCACTGGGTGTTGTTCTGTATGTTGGCGAATTGAACACCTATAAAAAATAAATTTATTATAAAAAACTTATACAATCCTATGCAAAAAAGGATACTTTTTAATGTATGTAAATTTACTTCAATAAGCATTAAGAACAAAATCTTGAAGAGGTTTAAAAAATAAGATAGTTTGTTATGCCACAAAGCAAGAGCTCTAGAGGTGAGAGATTGCAAGTTCAGTTGATTTAATTACTCAGCATTAAGGATCCAAGTTCTTTCTCTCTGTTCTGCCATTTTGGGTTTTGCATTTTGTCCTCAAAGTGATTCCTCTCGTTGTTAGAAAATTCTACAGTAGTTGCTCATGTGACATCATCCAAACATTAAAACATTCAGAGGAAGAGAAAACCATCTCCTGTGTATCTTTTAAAAAATAAGTTAACTCCTCTTAGTGGCCCCCCACAGATGTTTCTTCATGTTTCAGTGGCCAGGTTTGTCTTTTGTCTGTGTCCAAACCAAAGACTCCTAGAGGAGGGAACTGCTTTGATTGTCTTTTTTTTTTATGAACCCCCTCATCCTTCACCCTGGAAAAGCCCTGGGACCAGACTTCCCTAGACACATGGCTCTCCCAAGAAGCTTGCATATAACAAAATCAAGTCTGTTGGGAAGTAAGGGTGGGAAGAAAAAAAGGATGCTAAATCCAGCAGTGTGGTACATGGAATGTTTCCTAAGTACTGAAAAGTTAAATTTCCATTTAGAGAATTTCAAGTATCAAGACAAAATCTCAGGAGAATGTGAATCCAAGTAAATTGAGTTTTTTATTTGCTCCCCCTTCACTGCTGTCGCAGATGACCCTCATTCCAGCTCCAGATGTTCTGCCCTGAGCTAATTGCCAGTTGTGGGGATCCCCCAAGATACCTCCTTCAGACCTCTATGCCTAGAGCCAGGCTTCATCTACATCTTAAAGCCACTATTTCTCCTTCTATCAAAAGTAACCTAGACACCCACCTATTTTTTAGGGGTTTATTCTAAGCAATCTTATCACTTGTTTTGTTTTTTGTTTTTTTTCCCACCTCCTTTTAAGCTATTTTCAGGAATCCGGGACACACTACCTCACCAAAGAAGTACAGTTTTGCAAGTTCCTGTGGAGTAAAAGTGGCCTCAATTCAGAAATAAATCTCATCTCTGAGATGAGTGTGTGACTCTGAGGCAGGCTGAAAGGAAAAATCAGGGAAGGAAAAGATTTCCTTCCTCGGTATCATCCAGAGGCCAGCAAGCATGTACACATCATGTTCTCCATCACTGTCTTTCTCCTTCTCGTGCTCTGTGGAGTGTGTTCTTCTTGTATCAAGAGAGGGTGATATATCATATCAGACGTATGACATTTATGACAATTGGAAAGCTGTAGAGAGACGGGTAAAGAAAAATGACTTATGGGAAACAAAGTCTAAGGACCTTAAATGCAGCTGCTGAAGCTGTTGAATGACTAAGCTACCCCTACAGGATGCCATGTGGCATGTCAGCACACACTTGGGGAGTACCATTTTGTTCATCTGTCCCTCCTGCACTATCATGTAAGAGCACCCGGTCACGGGCACCATCTCCAGTCTTCCTACACCAGAAACTTTCTCCTGGTGCTCCTTAACTTTTGCTATTTGCTAATAGTCTCTGTCAGTAAAATAGCTTTCAAAATTAAAAAATGAATTCCAAACATTCCCAAATGAGAAGTTGAACTGAAAAACATCCAGTGTCTCCTTCAACCCTAGGATACCATTGTCCTTCCTGCCAGATTACAAGCTGTTCATGCAGCAGACTCTGGCCTTAGCTCACGTATGACCTGTAAAAACTTTAGCACCTCTGTCCACAGAAAAGCAACTGCGGAATCTAGGACATAGAGGAGGTGTGTGTGTCACTCTGGAAATCTCCAGAGAGCCCAAGACTAGTGATTCCCAAATGTTTATCCTAAGGAAAATTTCAACAAGGTTGTGTACATGTGTGCACAGCCTCCTACGTATGGGTGTAGAAGAAAGCAAGCCAGGACAAACATTAGAGAGGAAGAGAGAAGAGAATGTTCTCTGTTTTGTGTCGCATTATGTTGCACTTAGAGAAAATACAAGCAGCCAGCACTGACTTTCTTATTCTAGAAACCTCTTTCTTCATAGTCAGATGACTGTTAATAATTGGGTAGCTGGCAGAGTTACACTAGTGCCATCTAGCTCTCACTACCACAGCCTGGCATCCTACTCCCAGCATGCTTAGAAGTTTAGAGTTTGTCACAGCCCATGAAACTCAGCTGATTGCCCTTACATGATGATGAAAGCAAGCAAAACCCTCCAAAGAGATTTATGTTTAATAAAACATATCTAAATTATTTGTCTGCATTTCATATCAAGTTTGCACTAAAGATATCAAGACAGATCCTTATTGAACATAAGTTAAATGTTGCTCTCAGTTTTATTAACCAAACTTCCACCAACTTTATATTGATCACCTATATTCCTTGGAAAGCTGTCAGCAAACAGTGTTACAGATTATAGATCTAAAATCAACAAATCACTGGTTTTGCAAATTCTCAGTGCATTTATGAAAATCCCTAAAGGACAATGGTAAGTTTCATTTTAATTCACCCACATTAAATAATAGAGTTTTTCCACACAGTATTTGTGAGAAAGAAATATGGGGCATCACATATAATAGCAAAATAATAAATGAGTGTCATTCTTGAGATCTAAAATCCTTGCTAAAGGTATCATCTAGAAAATGCCTAAGAACCAAGTTTTATGATGCTTCCAAATAATACTTTTTTTAAAAAAAAATATTTATTTAGGGGATCCCTGGGTGGCTCAGCAGTTGAGTGCCTGCCTTCGGCCCAGGGTGTGATTCTGGAGTCCCGGGATCAAGTCCCACGTCGAGCTCCCTGCATGGAGCCTGCTTCTCCCTCTGCCTGTGTCTCTACCTCTCTCTCTCTCTCTCTCTCTCTCTCTCTCTCTCTGTGTGTGTGTCTCATGAATAAATAAAATCTTTTAAAAAAAAGACAACTTTAAAATTTAAAAAATATATATTTATTTATTTTAGAGTGACAGAGCTCAAGCATTGAGGGTGGGGTGCACAGAGGGGGAGAGAGAAGAGAAGCAGACTCTCTGCTGAGCTCAAGCCTGATGTGGGGCTCAATCCCAGGACCCTGAGACCATGATCTGAGCTAAAACCAAGAGTCAGACACTTAACCAATTGAGCCACCCAGCACCCAAGGAAAATAAATTCTTTACTAAAGTAACCAATTGTGGGGAATTGTGCCTGCTTCCCATCACCAGTACTGACTAGTTGGAAGGGGGGAAGCAGGAAGGTGACACTAAAGGTCAAGGGGGCAAGACCAAGCAGCATTGGATTTCTTCCCTCTAATATGTAGTATCATGGTGAAAGGAACATGACCTTTGTTTGGCTTTACAGACTTGGAATCAAATATTCAAAAAGGCACTTTCTAGATGTTTGAGGAGATTAACCTCCCTGAGCCTTCCAGGGTTATTGTAAAAGGTAGTGGAGATAATGTCTGTAAAATATCTAAAACTGGGTTTCCGATAGTCTTTATTATTCTATGTAAATACTATTAAAACATCAAAGGGAACATAACTATGTACTGGCATCTCTATGGCTGTCATCAAACAGTCATTAGGATATTTGTATCCCTCATAATCTGGTTATGATTTGAGTCAGTGACTTATAAGGGGCAAAACGTTCCCTATCACATTACCTTTCTTGTGCGTCATCTGACTTCCAAAAATAGAGACAGTGCATCTTTTAGCAGACATGGATGCCTGAAATAGCTGTTCAACTGTCTGAGTGTCAAAGTTGTAAGTACAAGGTAAATTAACCTGAAATAGAGTTGTCGCAGAAAAGAGTCAAGTGATGGTGCTGAGGAGCAAGATTCCTTCTGGCTCCAAGGGAGTCAATTCCGTAGGGAAACAGGCCACAGATCTCCTGCCCCAAGATACCCAAGTTTGCCACACAGCCTTTCCATTTATCAACTGTGTGGATAGAAACAAATCTATTCTCTCAGAAGCTTAACTACCTTATTTGTAAAATAGGAATTATATTTTACTCTCTCACAAGGATTGTTATAAAAAGGAAAGAAATAACATACCTAAAAGTCTTTTGCCGATCTTGTTTTCCATCTCAGTGATCAAGCCACCCCGCATAGCATGGCTGTAGCCAGAATCCATCAACTTCTCTGACTCGTCTTTCTTTCCTATCACCCACTACCTCCAACTCACTCACAAGGTTCATTCACCTCTACTCCCTAAATATAATCTGCATCTGTCCACTCCTTTCCATCTCTACTGGTATCATCCCCCAGGAAGGCACCAATATGTCTCATCCCAACTACCACCACAGCCTCCTAACTGAACTGTCCCTTTGCACTTTGACCTCACTGAAAAGTACTCTCCAAAAGCATTCAGAATGACCTTTTTAAAATGTAAATCCAGGGACAACCAAATGTTTCATGCCTTCTTCTGGAAATAGTCAACAACTTTATAAAATATTCCTGACAAGTAAGTTAGACTTCAACACCCCTGCCCACTTCAATAGTATCCATTTCCTCACCACCCTCCCCTACTCGGTTCTAGCATCCTCAGCCAGATATAAGGGCACTAAGATTTTCTTCTTTTTTTTCTTCTAACAGTTTTACAGTTTTAGCTCTTACATTTAGCCTATGATGATCCATATCAAGTATATTTTTATATTTGGTATGAGGTAAGATTTCAATCTTTTTTTGCATATGGATACTGTTTTCATACCACTTATTATAAGAGTATCCTGTTCCCATTGAATTCCTTTGCCACCTTTATCAAAAAATAAATTGACCATACATATGTGGGTCTGTTCCTGAACTCTGTTGTGTTCCTATTGTGCTATGTGGTTTTTTTTTTAATATATATGCTGACATCAACTGTCTTGATTATTGCACCTTTATAAGTAAATCTTGAAATCTGGTAATGTTAAGTCTTTAAACATTATTCTTTTTCAAAAATGGTTTTGGCTTTTATAGGTCCTTTGTATTTCCATTTAAATCAACTTGTCAATTTCTACCAAAAAAAATCTGTCACCTAAGTCACTTTCTATCTCATTGACTGATTTTAATTCTCTGTATAACACTTAACTTTTTTGTTTATCATCTATCTCTTCCCACTAGAATATAAGCTTTATGAGAGGAGGAAAATATGTATCATTTTCTTTTTTCTCCACTGTATCTCCAGCTCCTTAAATGAGACCTTATACAGAATAGGTTTGCAGTAAGTACTTGCTGAATAAATGAACTCATTAGTCTAAGGACTTATTTTTCTCATGACAAACCATATTGTTTATGAATATGTCCCTTACCATTGAAGGACTTGGGGGCTGATCCTCCTTTCATGGTGTCTCCTTGAATGAGAGGAGTTTTCAAGACTATCACTATCCCCTCTGTACCTAAAAAGATTGAGAACAGCCAAAATGTAATGGAAGGAGCTTTGGTCTAAAATTTAGAAGATTAAAATGACTAATTCTGCTCTGCCACTTTGGGAAAGTTACTTAACCTTTCCAGACATCTTTTTTTTTTTTAATTTGTAATATGGAGATAACAATTGCCTATACTCTATATGAACATTTTGAAAATTCAATGTGGTAATTACATAAATCATTTGATATATTTCCTGTCATATAACAAATAACTACTAAGTATTATTGTATTAGTATTTAGATGATTACAACTTTTAGAAGACTCTTTGGTGTTGTTTCAGGACACAGAAACAAAGAAAAAAATAACAGAAGCTCTTCTGGAGGTAGGAATTGGGGAATTAGTAGTAACTCCAGGCCTGGCTGCCTTGGGTGCAACTTTGTACCATTTTCTGGCCTGAAATGAAGCTGGTTAGCTGACCCAGGCCTTGTTACAACCAGCATTCCTTCAAACAAGCCTCCTTTCCAGAAAGTAGGATTTAGATCTTCACCAAAACATTTTTTTTTATTCTTGAAGTCTTCATTTTACCCAAATTGCTCTTCATAGGGCACAAAACCCTATGAAGAAACTTTCAGAACTGTTCCCATGAACCAGGACTCTCAGTGTAAGCACTGGTAAACTGTGCAGGGCAGGAGAGTGGTCAAACCCAAACCACAGAGGAGAGCAGGCAGTATGTGAGAAGAGATGGGTTCCGGTCCATGGCACACACCAGCCCCACCAACTGCCTATGCTCAGCCTCCCAGGAAGACCACTGAGCAGAGCAAGGGCACATGTCACTCCCCACCCAGCACACAGAGGACTCAGGAAATCACTGAGAATAGCCTCAGTTTCCTCCACAATGGATCACACATTAAAATAAACAGAGACCAGAAAAATGTTTCTTTCTGACAGGGAGGCAGAGTTTATCTCTAATCTGCCCTGTTTCCTTGACTCCCACTTGCCAAGCACTTGTCCAGCCCATTCTCAGCTTGCTTTCTCTTACAAAGCAATTGTGCTGGGCAAACCAGAAAGTGGCACCCAAGAGGAGGAGGCACGAGAAATTGACAAAACTTGTCACCATAGGCCACTTTCAGGATGGCTGGAAAGTACATTGCCCTTGGAGAAAGGGTGCTAAATAAGAGGACATGATGCTGCAGAGACTATACTTTTCAAAATTGAAGACAGTGAGGCCTGGAGGAGCACCACTCAGAGTGCTCTGAATTTGCAACACAGTGTAAACCATCAGAGCTCAAGAAAGGTAGAAAGCCTTACCTGGTTCCTCCCTTGTTCCAACAAAGTAGAAGAGAGCAATTATCCCTGAGACACCTGAGAGAAAACAAGGACAAAAAGAAGGAAACTTAGAATCCTGGAGGCCTCCAACAAAAAAGGCCCAGGACCACAGGCTTCACAGGTGAATTCTGTAAAACCTCTAAAGAAGAATTAATACCTTTTCTTCTCAAACTATTCCAAAAAATAAAAAAGGAAGGAAAACTTCCAAATTCATTCTAAGAGGCCAACATTATCCCGATACCAAAAATCATATAAAAACACCACTAAAAAAAGAGAATGACAGGCCAATATCCCTGATGGACATAGACACAAAAATCCTGACAGAATACTTGCAAACTGAATCTGACAAAACATTTAAAAAATCATTTACCACACTTCAGTGGGATTTATTAGTTCAATATTTGCAAATCAATCAATATGATACATCACATCAGTAAGAGAATAGATAAGGACCGCATGATCATTTCAACAGACACAGAAAAAGCATTTCACAAAGTACAACATCCATTCATGAAAACATAGTAGGTTTACAGGGAATATATCTCAATATAATAAAGGCCATTTATGAAAAACCCACTGCTAACATCATCCCTCATGGGGAAAAACCAAGATCCTTTCTCCTAAGACTGAGAATAAGACAAGGATGTCTGCTTTCACCACTTTTATTCAACATAGTACTGGAAGTCCTAGTCACAGCAATCAGACAACAACAACAACAACAACAACAACAACAAAAAGACATCCAAATCAGTGAAGAAGAAGAAAAACTTTCACTTTTTGCAGATGACCTAATATTATATATAGAAAACCCAAAGAGGCTCCACCAAAAAACTGCCAAAACCAATACACTGATTCAGTAAAGTCACAGGATACAAAATCAACCTATAGAAATCTGTTGCATATCTATGAAGCAATAATGAAGCAGCAAAAAGAGAAATTAAGAAAATAATCCATTTATAATTACACCAAAAATATTAAGATACCTAGGAGTAAACCTAACCAAAGGGGTAAGAGAACTTTACTCTGAAAACTATAAAACACTAATGAAAGAAATTGAAGAAGTCACTGTTGTGCCCAAGATTATATATACAGGAAACCACCAAGGAGCCGACACCAATGCAAACAAATGAGGGTTTATTTACAAACTCAAGCTTGGGTCCAAGTATACCCGATACAGCAGAGCAGAGACTTGGACCCTGAGGTGGCTTCCAGCTTAATTTTATGGGCTGGTCTAGGAGACCTCCAGAAGGGGTGGAGGAATTTCTCAAGTTCTGTTTACATTCTGATATGGGGCTTTCAAGGGCATTAAGCTCTGTTCTCATTCTGATATGGGACTTTCTGCCACTGGCTTGAGCTTTGTTCTCATTCTAATATGGGGCTTTCTAGGGCATTAAGGTGTAAGCTGTTTTTTCCTGTAACTGAAACAAGGTAAATTTCAGCTCTTATTCACAGGGGCCTGAGATGGCTGTACTTGTGCTAACGCTGAACTTAAGGTGGAATGGCCTTAATTTTCTCAGCCTCCACAGTCACAAAGAAATGGAAAGATATACCATGCTCATGGATTGGAAGAACAAATATTGTTAAAATGTCCATTCTATTCAAAGCAATCTACAAATTCAATGCAATCCCTATTAAAATACCAACAGCATTTTTCACAGAGCTGGAACAAATAATCCTAAAATCTGTATGGAACCACAAAAGACCTTGCATAGCCAAAGCAATCTTGAAAAAGCAAAGCAAAGCTGGAGGTATCACAATTCTGGACTTCAAGTTATATTGCAAAACTGTAGTCATCAAAAAAGTATGGTACTGGAATAAAAATAGATACATAGATCAATTGACTAGAATAGAAAATCCAGAAATAAACCCATAACTATATGGTCAATTTGTTTTCCCGGACAAAGCAGAAAATACTATCCAATGGGAAAGACAGTGTTCAACATGCGTGTTAGGAAGACACCAACATGCAAAAGAATGAAACTGGACCACTTTCTTACACCATACACAAAAGCAAATTCAAAATGGATTAAAGAATATAGAACCCAGAAGTGGACCCTGAACTTTATGGTCAACTAATATTCGATAAAGGAGGAAAGACGATCCACTGGAAGAAAGACAGTCTCTTCAATAAATGGTGCTGGGAAAATTGGACATCCACATGCAGAAGAATGAAACTAGACCACTCTCTTGCACCATACACAAAGATAAACTCAAAATGGATGAAAGATCTAAATGTGAGACAAGATTCCATCAAAATCCTAGAGGAGAACACAGGCAACACCCTTTTTGAACTTGGCCACAGTAACTTCTTGCAAGATACATCCACGAAAGCAAAAGAAACAAAAGCAAAAATGAACTATTGGGACTTCATCAAGATAAGAAGCTTTTGCACAGCAAAGGATACAGTCAACCAAAACTCAAAGACAACCTACAGAATGGGAGAAGATATTTGCAAATAACATATCAGATAAAGGGCTAGTTTCCAAGATCTATAAAGAACTTATTAAACTCAACAGCAAAGAAACAAACAATCCAATCATGAAATGGGCAAAAGACATGAAGAGAAATCTCACAGAGGAAGACATAGACATGGCCAACATGCACATGATAAAATGCTCTGCATCACTTGCCATCAGGGAAATACAAGTCCAAACCACAATGAGATACCACCTCACACCAGTGAGAATGGGGAAATTAACAAGGCAGGAAACAACAAATGTTGGAGAGGATGCGGAGAAAAGGGAACCCTCTTACACTGTTGGTGGGAATGTGAACTGGTGCAGCCACTCTGGAAAACTGTGTGGAGGTTCCTCAAAGAGTTAAAAATAGACCTGCCCTACGACCCAGCAATTGCACTGTTAGGGATTTACCCCAAAGATTCAGATGCAATGAAACGCCGGGACACCTGCACCCCGATGTTTCTAGCAGCAATGTCCACAATAGCCAAACTGTGGAAGGAGCCTCGGTGCCCATCGAAAGATGAATGGATAAAGAAGATGTGGTTTATGTATACACTGGAATATTACTCAGCCATTAGAAACGACAAATACCCACCATTTGCTTCAACATGGATGGAACTGGAGGGTATTATGCTGAGTGAAGTAAGTCAATCGGAGAAGGACAAACAGTGTATGTTCTCATTCATTTGGGGAATATGAATAATAGTGAAAGGGAATATAAGGGAAGGGAGAGGAAATGTGTGGGAAATATCAGAAAGGGAGACAGAACATAAAGACTTCTAACTCTGGGAAATGAACTAGGGGTGGTGGAGGGGGAGGAGGACGGGGGTGGGGGTGAATGGGTGAGGGCACTGAGGGGGACACTTGTCGGGATGAGCACTGGGTGTTATTCTGTATGTTGGTAAATTGAACACCAATAAAAATTAATTTATTAAAAAAAAGAATAATTGATAAAAAAAAAACAAAATGGATTAAAGATCTAGATGTGAAACCTGAAACCATAAAAATCCTAGAAGAGAACATAGGCAGTAGCTTCTTTGCATGAGCCATAGTAACTTTTTTTCTAGTTATGTCTCCTGAGGTAAAGGAAACAAAGGCAAATATAAACTATTGGGACTACTATCAAAATAAAAAGAGAAGAGAAGAAAACAAACAACAAAACTAAAAGGTACGCTTTGGAATAGGAGAAGATATTTGCAAATGACAGATATCTGATAAAGGGTTAGTATACAATACATAAAGAACTTATACAACTCAACACCAAGAAAGCAAATAATAAAAAATGCCAGAAAATATGAATAGATACTTTTACAAAGAAAACATATGGATAGCTAACAGACACATGAAAAGATGTTCATCATCACTTACCATCAGGGAAATGCAAATCAAAACTACAATGAGATATCACTTCATACCTGTCAGAATGACTAAAATCAACTATAGAAGAAACAACAGGTGTTGGTGAGGGTGTAGAGAAAAAGGAACCCTCTTGCACTGTTGATGAGAATGCAAACCTGTGCAGCCACTGTGGAAAACAGTATGGATGTTCTTCAAAATATTAGAAATAGAACTACCTTATGCTCCAGCAATCCTACTACTGGATATTTACTGAAAGAATACAAAAACACTAATTGAAAGGGATACATGCCCCTCTATGCTTATAGCACCATTATTTACAATCAACAAGATATGAAAACAGCCCGTGTCAACAAATACACATATATTTGTGTGTGTGTGTGTGTGTGTGTGTGTGTGTGTTGGAGAAAGACA
This sequence comes from Nyctereutes procyonoides, assembly GCF_905146905.1. Lineage (NCBI taxonomy): Eukaryota > Metazoa > Chordata > Mammalia > Carnivora > Canidae > Nyctereutes > Nyctereutes procyonoides. Next base: position 2,712,012 of record NW_026575044.1, read on the forward strand.
AATACCGTAAGATTTCACTGATATGTGTAATTTAAAAAACAAAACAAATGAGCAAAAGGAAAAAGAGAGAGAGATCAAGAAACAGACTCTTACTTGTAGAGAACAAACTGATGCTTACCAGAGGGGAGGTTGAGGGGCGGGGGGAATGGGTGAAATAGATTATGGAGATTAAGGAATGCACTTGTTGTTATGAGCACTGGGTGGTATATGGAACTGTTAAATCACTATATTGTACACTGAAACCAATATAACCCTGTATATTAACTAACTGGAATTAAAATAAAATTGTTTTTAATTAAAAAAAAAAAAACTTAAGAATTCCCCACCCCTAAAAAAAAAAAAAAAAAAAAGAATTCCCCACCCCTTTATCATAGGATAAGCTAGAGACCAACAAAAACATCACTGAAACAGATGGTTCCTCCTACAGTGGGTTGGAGTCTAAATTTTTTAATTGAGAAAATTGAGGTACAGCAGGTGGTGCTGACATTTCCAGCAGTAAGCATCCTGATTCTTTGTAAATGCACTTAATAGGTAGGAAATTAAAAGAGAAGTGGATCTAAAAGAACTTCCTTCAGCAGATGTTCAGCAAAACCTTTCCAATACGAGGGACTCTAATGTTAACTTTTTAATTTGGTTTAATTGCTTCTCAGGGATTTATATTAATAACATTTATGTGATGCCAAATGATGGAATACTGTCAGGATAAAATTATATTTTTGACCAGTGGTTTCCTGGTTTGATGTGCTTTCTTCTGCAGAAAAAAAGGTCTATAGAGTCTACCCACCTGTATCCCTATTCCGGGTTCTTTGATGTCATACACCTCTAAGATTGCATTAGAAACTTGGCTAAAATTGCTTGATTTTTTTCTCTGGAATATCTAGGAAGATGCTGTCTGAAGTATGTATGTAATTTCTCTTTCCTGGGTATAATTCAAGAATCAGTGACTTCTGCTCTGTGTCTCAAAGGGTTAGGTCTTCAAGGTGCTTAGATAAGTCTTATCATTGACACGATTGGCATTACTACCAAAGATTGGATTCTCTACCTGCCATCATCTATCATTGTCTCCATGGGGGTCAAATGCATACAAGTATATTCTTCTACCATTGCCTCAGCTAAGGGCACCTTGAGAACTTAGCTAATGCTCTTACTGGGATGTGACTATGTACAACCTTTCACCCCACATCTGATCCATAAGATGATGAGACTTGGTATAAACCAGAATGAGAATTCATTAGATAGAATGCTGGCTAAGGACATTGACAAATAAGGTTGGGATGAATGGAAATCATTTATAATTATTAGGTCATACTCAAAGTAAGGTGTAGTTGGAGACACACAAAAAAATAAGACTTAAGTTGCTTCTGAAAAGAAAAAAAGCATCACAGTTCACATAAAAATATAAGAACACAAAGTAGGATTTGATGTTCTAAAAACTAACATCATGTTCTTACTATATGCCAAGGCCCACATGTCAAAAGCTCTCCATGCTGTTCATCCAATCTCTTCTTTAGCCCAGAGACTTATGGCCAAACTTGGTTCTTCAGTCCTGTGTGGCTCATACTAACAACTAGGAACTGAGGATTGTAGATGACTAAATTTAACTTACTCCATACCAGATACTATGCTAAGAATTATGGCAGGAATATGGACATATGGTCACTGCACTCAAGAAATTTACAGTCTAATGAAGTAAATCCCATTATTCTACTTAGTAAAAAGCAAACTGAGACCCAGTTAAACTGCAGTGTTTCTCTTGAATAACCCAAACATCATTTGCATCAATGTATCCTGAAATGCTTAATTAAAATGCATCTCTTGGGCAGCCCGGGTGGCTCAGCGGTTTAGTGCCACCTTCAGCCCAGGGCATGATTCTGGGGTCCTGGGATCGAGTCCCATGTCAGACTTCCTGCATGGAGCCTGCTTCTCTCCCTCTCCCCGCCCCCTCTCTCTCTCTGTCTCTCTGTCTCTCATGAATAAATAAATAAAATATTTTAAATAAATAAATAAAATGCATCTCTTCCTGAGCCTCATCTGAAACTTCTGATTAAGAATCTGACCAATGAGACCAGGAGATCCATAATTTAATAAGTTCCCTGAGTGCCTCTTATACCTATTAAACTTGGCAAACCACTAAGAAATGAGCTCATGAGAATAAGCACCATAGAAGTCCCACACTGTCCCTCCTTTGATGAGAAGAGTGGAGGTTAATGTAGAATGTTCCATTCTCAGTATCTGAGTCAGTGTTTCATAAATTTACAGAAGAAAGGAAGGACTTAGGGAAGGACACATACAGCATTCTAAGCCCTCCAAATGGCCATGAAGAATTCAGGATATCTAATGCATTTCTGGAGCAACAGTGACTGTTAGCTTGCACAGCCACATTCCCGAGGGTCACTGGAGAGAAGGCAGGCTTGGAAGCACAGGGGATCCCATACATGTTGTTGCTGAGGCCTTTACTCTCTTCCTCTGCTGTCACTGATCCATCTCTAGGACTGACCATGTGCTGGTGAAAGAGCACATGCCCTGGCACCTATCGCCTGTATCTGGAGGACTTGATGCACCTGCTTCCTCTTTTACCCTTCCCCAGGGGCAGCCCCCAGGACTGGCCCCAAGCAGCATTATGAAGCCTACAGCAAATGTTGTTTTTATCTGTTTATGATAAGTTCAGGGTCCTTTACTACTCTTTATGGCTGTTATAGTTTCTCTAATTGAGAAGTAATTTGGTACATGATTTGATGTAAGATATTAGGAATTTATGTTCTGCCCTTTCTCAAGAATATTAAATTTCAAGGAGATTGATTTAAATAGCTATCAAGGCATTTGACCCCTGAAATGTCAGGCTGAAAGGGAAATTTGGGAAATTTGCCAACTCTGCTCTTCAAGGGATGGCTACATAGGGTGGTTTAGGAAGAAGTGGGAAAAGACAGAAACCCATCTCTGGCCACCTTTTGGCCCTTTGGAATTTTGAGATCTGATGTGGGTGTTTAAGCTTGACATCGAGCAAAGGCATTCATTTTCAGGTTTTGCCAGTGCCTCTCCCATTGCTGTTTTCATCCCCTTAAACAGTGATTTCCTTTCCTCATCAGCTCTTCTCATAGTGCCCCTGCCTCATCTCCAGCTTCTCATCCCCAGAATGGTGTCTGGGGTCAGAAGAGCTGGACTTGAATGTGCTCCACCATTTGCTAGGTGAGAGACCTGGGGTTTTTCCCTCCACCGGGAAAGGTCCAGTTAGTCTCTTTTAGATCAGGGAGGTTGGACGATGTGGTGGACGGGAGGCGATAGCTTTCTAGACCTATAAAGCCTAATTGATACAGCGCCAGACAAGAAACCATTCTGCTTTAAGTTGCTGACTACATGATAGCGACATCTGGGCACAGACACTGGACCTGGGTGGACACATGCCTCCCAGCAGCCAATGTAGAATGACCACAAAGGGGTCTGTCAGAGATGACAGTGACTGCAGATGCACTAGTGATTCTCTTGGGCAGTCTGGCGCATAAAGAGATCAGCACTTAAAAATGGGAAGAAGAAAACAAAAGGCATGGCGAGAGGAAACAGCAAGCAAGGCAAGCAGAATCTACTGAAGAACAAGAGGGTGGAAACAGGGAGAACAGCAAAGACAAGCAGAGCGGCCACCACAGGAAGACACTAGAGTAGAGTCAGCCTATGAGGAGCAGAGGAGACCACCAGAGAGTTCAAGCACACCACACCCTACAGGGCCCAGTTTCTGAGCAACAGTCTGTGTGGTCTGGCATTCTGATGCTTCCTTTCCCTTATGAGGCTCAACCACCTTCTGTTTTCCTTAACTCCCTGTGTATGCTTAAACCCAACCACTGAAAGAAACCCTCAAAAGACCACTTTCTTCCAGCCTAGGAGAGACTAGCACCCTGTTTTGTGTGGGTCTCAGCCTATCAAGAACCAGTATTGTAGCTGGACTTGCCCTTGTGCTTCTTACTATGATTGCGAGTCAGCCTTCAGCAACAGCCATCAGGAAAACTTTGAAAAAAATAGACGTTTATTACTTACAAGACCTGGAAATGACATCGCACACCTGGGGCCACACAGCAAGGTTGCCTGTAGAGAGAGAGAACATGAAAAAGAGCACACGGGGGGCAGGATTTCTGCTTTTATAGGTGTCGAGGGTTTTGCAGGTTTACTTTTTAATTTTTTTTTAAAGATGTTTGTTTGTTTGTTTGTTTGTTTGTTTGTTTGTGACACAGTGAGAGAGGCAGAGACATAGGCAGAGGGAGAAGCAGGTTCCTTTCAGGGAGCCCAATGCGGGACTCGATCCCAGGACCCCAGGACCATGCCCTGAGCCAAAGGCAGACAGACGCTCAACCGCTGAGTCACCCAGGTGTCCCCAAGATAGGGTCTCTGAAGTAGACAATTCTTTGAAATGGATGTCTCAGAAATCAAAGCTTAATTCAAACATTTGCATTACAGAAAAGAAAACTTTCAGGGCTTACACTACACTCCCAAATGATAAATTTCATTTGAGGTCTCAATCCTCTTTTGTTTAACCCAAAACTTTTGGACCATTTACTAATAGTCATTTTAAAAAATCTAGCAATACTTCCTGAAATAAGAGAAAAACAATGTACTAGCTAAATAAATATAGCATAGCTAGATTTGAAACAGTGACATTCTTGAAATTGAAAAGACACCAAGAAGATAAAATTAAGGAACTCTTTGACTTTCAGATCTTCCTGAGAAAGCTCCAGACCTGTCACTGTCTCAATATAATGTACGTGAATATAGAAAGCAGAATATCCTAAGTGGGGAGTCCCTGGATGGGCTTTAGGGAATCTACAAACTCCTGAGACTGTGCACAATTGAAATACACATGCTCTGTTTTCATACATTTATTTCATCTAATTCTCAAAAACCTCTGACCTAGATGCTCCTAAACATCTTCCTTCTGGGACCTCTTTGACTCGTGGGTATGTTTTACTAATTTAATCTTTATTGGTCATAATGCAGCTTGAGTTTCAGTCCTAAACAATGATGCTCCTTTCCAATCCTCTCCTAAGCCCCCTTTTTTCCTTTCTCTTTTCTGCTCCTCTCCTTCTCCATTCATCGCTTCCCTTGTCCTTTCCTGGCTCCCTTCCCAGTTTCCCTGTTTCTCCTACCTTTAGTTTTGCCCCACCAGTGACTTCCATATTCCTCATCTTTCAGAGCCAAAGGGTGCCATTTCCTCATTTAAAATATCCCACCTAAATCTTGTCCTTCTCCTCCTCCCTCTGTATCCTTGTCGATCTATTCCCACTCCTCCCCTCCAGCAAGTGCCTGTTTCTGAATCTTTTTGCAGACCATGAAGAAAATATTATTTAAACAAACAACAAAAATTAAGAGGTTGATTAATCTGGCCATATACAAAGATGACATCCATATCTATAAAACACAATACAAATGTGATGTGAAGGTAATATTGGGCAGTGAGAAAACATGGGATTGCCAGCCAGAGACTCCTTAGCCACTTAGGCACTTTGCCAAACCACGTAACTTTAAGAATCTCACTTTTCTGATATGTGAACTCACCGTAATAGTGACATTAATAATGTCCTTCATGTAAGAAGATGACGTCACTAATCATCCATCAGTGGGCCCTGTGCCCCTGAGTAATTTTCTCTGTGGTAGGAACAAGTGGGCATTGATATCTTCCCACATCCCAGCTCAATGATCCTAAGAACAATTTCAAGAATTTTCTAAGCTAAGATTTGGGGTACAAGAACTGGACCCAGAACAGAAAGAAGACAATTTACTATCTCTTGAGGTTTTGATCCAGGGCAAGAAGAGTCTTTAGAGACTCACGGCCAAAACCAGAAGCAGTCAGAACAACTGAAACTAATGTTGTTCATGGTTAGCTAGTCTTGATTTTCTTCTCAATTTGGAAAAAGATCAGTTTGTGACTATTAGAGTCCTCAGTGATGAAGCTGCCATTTAGTGAGCATGGGAAAGTTACATCATCTGTAATCCCCAGCCATCCTCAGGAAACAAAAATTCCTTGAAATTAAGTAACTTGCAAAAGCTATAGAACTAGTGATAAATTTAGGACTGAATCTCCTTGACTTTCCATTACACCATACTACTGTGTGTTAGAGCTGCAGTTCCCCTCCTCTTAGAAGTTTGATAACTTGAGCCCAGTTGTGGCAAAGAGGAGCCCAGTGGCAGCTTAGTGACCATAAGTTCCTCCCCTGACCTTGCCTTTAAAGTCACTTGTCCACATCAAATCTGAGACTCTCTCAGTCCCTGGAGATCTGGTGACTAACGCCTGTCTGTAGAGCTTTAGGTGTACATCTTCATAACATGTTACCTTATCCCTGGCACGGAAGAGGGATCCATATTCTGCCTGCCTTTAGCTGCTCTAATTACTTTGATCAGCTGGTGCAGGAAGCAACTGGAGCTACCTACAAACAGTTTGCTTCCTTTCTGTCGTGCTTGGAGAGTGATCTTTTCTTGGCTGGAGCCAGCTGTTCCAAGATCGAATGAGGGCTAGTAAATAGCATTCTTGCACTATGCTCCAGTTGCATTATGCATGTGTCCTCTTTCCCTACCAAGATTACAAATGGGAAATATATAATCGTGTGTCAGTGATGATGATGGTAGCTGGAACGACAATAACCATAATAAATAGAAAGCATAGGGGATCTCTGTGTGGCTCAGCAGTTTAGCGCCTGCCTTTGGCCCAGGGCGTGATCCTGGAGTCTTGGGATTGAGTCCCACGTCAGGCTCCCTGCATGGAGCCTGCTTCTCCCTCTGCCTGTGTCTTGCCTCTCTGTGTCTCTCATGAATAATAATAAATCTATAAATACTAATAAATAAATAAATAAATAAATAAATAGCATAATATTAGCTCCTTATGACATGCCAGGCAATACGCTATGTAATTGCTGAAATAGGATTCCAGAAGAGACTACGGACTTCAGAGATCATACAATTAATCACTACTCTATATTGTTCTTAAAATTCTACTGGGGGATTTTGGAAAAGAGAGAATGTAGATCAGTTTCCTGGCTTTGAAGATTAATGTGAATGCTCAATTAATTCTATAAACATCTGTTAGATGCCTACTACATCCTGGCCTTTCAGCTAAATGGTAAGAAAATTCAGAGATGGAGTAAAAAAAAATTCTTAAAAATATCTCAAGAGATAGAAATGTGAGAAAAAAAAAGACTTCCAAGATTATTTGAGGGGAGGGGAAATGATGCAAAGTGTAACAGGAGCACAGAAAAAAAAAAAAAAAGATTGTCTAACCTGGAGAATCTGAAAAGGATTCTTTTTTTTTTTTTTAAGATTTTGTTTATTTATTCATGAGAGACACACAGAGAGAGAGGCAGAGACACAGGCAGAGGGAGAAGCAGGCTCCACGCAGGGAGCCCGACGTGGGGCTCGATCCCAGGACTCCAGGATCATGCCATGGGCCGAAGGCAGGCGCTAAACCACTGAGCCACTCAGGGATCCCCCTGAAAAGGATTCTTATAGAGGCTGGTATCAAGTTGGTTCTTAAAGGTAATGATTTCTGCACATGGAGAAGAAGAGGAAGATTTTCTCACTTAGGGAATCCACCAAAATTACTAGTAATCACAGTTACCATTGTTGGATATATAGTATGTACCCAACGCTATTCACATTACATTATATATCTTGATTTATTGAGCATTGATAACAATCTCAAGGATGATGGGTATTCTTTTCTTTAGTTCACACATCAGACAAATGAGATTCTTAAAGTTAAGTGGTTTGGCTAAGTACTTAGGTGGCTAAGGAGTCTCTGGCTGGCAACCCCATGTCTTCTCACTGCCCAACATTACCTTGACATCACATTTGTGTTGTGTTTTATAGATATGGATGTTATCTTTGTATATGGCCAGATTAATCAATCTCTTAATTTTTGTTGTTTATTTAAATAATATTTTCTTCATGGTCTGCAAAAAGACACAGAAACAACAAGCAGCTCAGCCTTAGACAAGGCATAATAATAAAATAATAATTTATCAGCATTATTATTACATTTTCTAACCTGTATTGAGCTTTACTAACTGCCAGATATTGTTTTGAGTACTTTACGGATATGATTGCCGAACTCCTTTATGAAACAATTATTCCCAGCCTACAGAGATGAGAACACCAATACATATCTACATACCTAGGTTATAGGCTAACCTCGTATCTCATTTACTTTGTGCAGTTCTTTGGGGGGAAGGGACGTTTTCTCTGAACCCTATTTTATTTAAATCATATTCAAACTCTACTCCTTTCTTAGCTGCCTCCTTCCCTGACATTTTTCTTCTCTTTAACAAAGCTCCAAATTTATCTACCTCTGAATTCAGTCTATTAGAGTCCCTGGGCAAAAGGATTCCATAATGATACAGACCAAGCTGTGCTGACCGAAGGTTCCAAAGGTCCCTTAGTCCCCTCTAGTGTAAAAGGAAGTCTCATGGATTGCATAGAAAGGCTGCCAGTCTGACTTAGAACACATTTGGATGCTTAAAATACCAGTGCAGCAGAAGGCTGGCCTACCAGATGAATGCTGACTGGCAGGAAGAACAGACATTCCAAAGAAAGGGCTGTTTCTCTTTAACCCCCAGTGCTCATCTGGGATTCACCTGGGTGTTTGAAATAAATTGCCAAGAGCTTCAAGAGTTTTGTTTGCTGCAAGAAAAAAATGGGAAAAGAAAGAGAGCTGGTAGTCTATCCTTTCCTCCCTGAACCTGAGCCCAGCTGGAGAAAACACAATTCCACTAACTAGTGTCACTTTCAATGGATAGCCACTCACATCCCTGAAGTCCTCGTGGACTAATAGGAATAGGTGCCCTCCCATCCTATTACATACCTCTAGTTAATTCAGTCTCCCTCTCTCCTGGACCAGAAATTCACACCACCTCTTCCCACCTTAAATCTCTAACTACTTCTCTCATTCTTGCCTGATGCCATTGCTTCTTATTTCCTATAGAAATTAGAAACAATCAAAAAAGAACTTCCATATGCTCCCACCTACCAATCTACCAGCAGCTCTACCTATATGAGCTATCATCTGTCACAATGTATGAACTAACCACTATACTGTGTTCTAGGATCCATCCCCTTGTGTTCTCTCAAAGATTTTACTCCCTCCAATGTTTCATCTCTTTCCTACATAATAAGTTCTCCTATCTGTATACAAACATACTGTTGTTTATCTCATTTTAAATCTCTCAACCCCATTTCTGCGTTCAGCTACTATCCTATTTCTCTGTTCCCCTTTATAGCAACAGTCATCATGAGCTGTTGGCACACCACATCTTCCCTTCCATTCTTGGACTCACTCCAATCAGACTTTCCTTCACCACATGCTCTTGTGAAAACCCCACCCACAACACACACGTGGCCCAAATCCAGGGCTTGATTTTCACACTTCATCTTGCCTGACCTACAACAGCACTTGACTATGAGGATCAAGATTTCCTTCCTGAAATATTTATTTTCTGGAATATCATTCTTGGTTCCATATCTACTTAATTGGCTGCTCATTCTAAATACTCTTTGTTGGTTCCTACTTGTATCTCTGCCATCCAAGTGTACACAGGTCCAGAGCTTACCCTTCAGATATCTTCACCTTCGATGCCCACTCCCTTGGAGATCTCATCCAGTTTCAGACTTAAATACTACATCTATGCTGATAATCCCCTGGTATATACCTCAAACTTAATCTGTTCTCTAAACACCAGCCTAATAAGTATAATTTCCAGGTAATATTCCACTGATTTTTAATAAGCCTTGCACATTTATCATGCCCCAAAATTAAACTCTTAGTTTCTCATTCTATCCTCAAATGTGCTCATCTTGTAGTCTTCCTCATTTCAATAACTGGTAACTACATTTTTCTATTTTCTTGGACCAAAAACCTTACAGTAATCCCTGACTCTTCTTCACTTATCCCTCATATCAACAAATCATGACAATTCCTGTCTCAGTTTATATTCAGAATCTGACCACATCTTACCACTTCCACTGTTCCCACCTTAGTTCCATCTACCATCACCTCTTACCTGCATTACTATAAAACTATCTCACTAATTACCTTTCTTCAATCTTTGCTCACATATAGTCTCTTCTCTATCAGCAGAGTGATCTTCTAAAATGTAAATCAGATTGTGTCACTTCCCTGCTCTAAAATCTTCTCATAACATTCAGAGTAAAATACAAAGTCCTTACCACCAGCATTGGAAAGGCAGGATGGTCTGAGTGGCCCAACTTGAAAGAATAGCATTCACCAGTATTCTCTCATTTGTTCAGGTTAAAGCCTAGGGATCATCCTTGACTCCAATCCTTCTCTCACATTCAATCTCCATTCCATCAGCAAATCCTGTCAATTCTGCCTTTAAAACATCACAGAATCTAATCATTTTTTATCATCTACATTGCTACCATAGTACTTCAAGCCACCATTATATCTCATAAATAATATTTTCATAGCATTCTAATTGGTCTTCCTGCATTAACATTTGCACCTTTCAGAGTGATCTTGATAAAGCACAAGTTGCATTATGTCACTCTTTCCACTGCCAACCTCAGAGAAAAATCCCGGTTCTTTACTATAGATTAAGTGACCTATAAATTTGATGAGAGAGAGATAACCATCATAAGAGTAGTTTCAAGGAACAAGAATCTTAGGAGTTAAAAGTTAATTAAAGATGATAAAATGGTAACAGCCAGTTTAAATAACTACTTCAAGAAATGTGGCTGTGAACAGAAGGGAAAAAACAGGATAATAGGTACAGGTGGCTTAGGATTGAGTGGGAATTCTTCCATAAAATAGCATAAATGTTAGCATATTTTCACATTTAGAATAGTTACTGGAAAGGGTAAGGATGAAGATACAGTAGAGAGAGATCGTGTGTGGCCCCAGAGGAAGCAGAAGGGAACGAGAACTTGGAGGCTTAGTTGACAACGACAGCTTCAGACAGGAAATAAGACACACATTCTAATGAGGCAGAAAAGGAAGAGAGGATTGGTGTGATGCAGACACGCTTGTAGGTGGTAGGAGTAAAAGTCAAAAATAATAAAGAGATCCATGTGATTGGAAAGTTTCACCAATATTGATCATGCTCATTGAGTAAGTTAATATATTTTAAAATCAATATCAAATTCATAGCAAATAGATAATATGTACATTAAAATTGAATCTCATTCTGGGTGGATTTCTTTTTAAAAATAATTGTTATCAATATTACATTTCTGGAACACATATGCTAATTTGATGCCAAGCTTCTATTACAATGAAGAATATCAATGTTTTTATAATGGTGGTTTATAGAAGCCCAAGGGTTCAAAAATGGGTTCCAGTGAGTTAATTGTATTAAAAACAATAGTTTTGTTTCCATTGCTATTTTAAAAGACCAACCAATAAATAATTATTTAAAGTTTTTTCATCACAAAATGGAAGCTTAAGTGACATTAAAAGAGATTATAAGACAGTCAGTAGAATTCATATGACCACACTGATGACTCAGTCAGATTTTTCATCACTCAGCTGAGCAAGATTAGCTATTGTGGAGGTTTTTGCTAGTATATAGATTCACATTTGTCTATTCTCAGTCACATATTATTTGATTTATACACATGATTATACCCATAGTTAACCATCATGACGACAGGCCACTTAAGTCATGTTACAGCTGAAATATATAGCAAGTAACTAGGAGCATGAGGAATTATAAAAAATTTGTGAGTTTCCCCAAGATGCTTTTCACCAGATACATGTTGAATGAAATTGTTCAAAATTCTCTTGTATTCCCTATCTTAGCAAATGGTACACAATCTATTCAGTCTTTAGACACAGAAACCTTTGAATCTTTTTACTCTTTCATCTCTGTCAATCCCTGTACCCAACCAATCAATCAATCACATCACCAAGACAGCAGACATTCCTCCCTTAACACCTTTAGAATGGAATCCTCAACCTTCCTGCCAATGCAGAGCTTCCTCACTTGGATCACTACCATCCCACCCCAATGCTTAGCCCTCTGTGTAATCCTCTTCCAACCTTGAACCATGCTTCTTCTCCTGCTCTGATTCCCATACTTGGAGAGTTCCCTAGAGCTTTTAGGGCAAAGCTCAAACTCCCAAGTAAGATAAACCATAAGGCTCCAAACAGTACAACTATTTACTTGTCTGAATCTGACCTTATTCCTCCTTATTGTTTCCCACTTCTCATTTTATCTCAAGCCTATTTATGTTTCAGTTACAATAATAATGAATGTCTTAAAGTGCAATGGGATGACCAAATGTAATTCCCTTCACTGGAATTCCTTCCATCTCCTATGTTTTTAGCTATCTCCTATTTATCCTTCTAAATTGAGTACTGAATGAGTGGGAAATATCAGAAAGGGAGACAGACATGAGAGACTCCTAACTCTGGGAAACAAACAAGGGGTGGTGGAAAGGGAGGTGGGTGGGGGGTGGGGGTGACTGGGTGACAGACACTGAGGGGGGCACTTGATGGGATGAGCACTGGGTGTTATGCTATATGTTGACAAATTGAACTCCAATAAAAAATAATAAAAAATAAAAATAATAAAATAAAAAAAAACAAAGTTGAGTACAGAACTTGATACATACTTTGAGGGGTCTGTTTCAATTTTTGTTTCCATAGCAGGAATACGTTTATCCTGATATAATCCTATTCTTCTCTCTTATCACTCTTGAGTTAGCATTTTATGCATTTAAAAAAATTAGGAACAATTACATGCTTCTTATAAGAGAGAACTATGATTCATACTCTTGAAACTAACGTAACACTGTATGTTAACCATACAGGAATTAAAAAATTTTTAAATAATAATTAAAAAAAGAACTGTGAAATAAGGTAAAGGTGTGATAAGGCTAATGGTTGGACCATATAGCCATCTTGAAAAGGGAAATGCATCAGAAGCATGGAATATCCTATTCTGATATGATATAACATGGGTTTTTCTTCACACCTCTACTAAACTATGCTGTTGGCTATATCTGAAAAATGCAGGATATCAACTTTCTCATTAAAAAGGAGGTAGATATAATTGTACACACTTTCAAAAAGTAATAACACCACAAAATATACAAGTTAAACAATAAAGAACATAAAGTAATCTTGCTTTGACAATTCAAAAGGATCCCTGAGTGGCGCAGCGGTTTGGCGCCTGCCTTTGGCCCAGGGCACGATCCTGGAGACCCGGGATCGAATCCCACGTCGGGCTCCCGGTGCATGGAGCCTGCTTCTCCCTCTGCCTGTGTCTCTGCCTCTCTCTCTCTCTGTGACTATCATAAATAAATAAAAAAAAAATTAAATAAAAAAGTTCTAGTCTCATTTCAAAAAAAAAAAAAAAACAAAAACAAAAGGCACTACAGATCTCATAATATAATCACCAAATTGTAGACGCTCAGAAAATGTCTATTGAACAGAATTCTCTGGGTGCTGGAATGGCACACAAGTACTGTATCTACATGTCACAAATTTCCACGAGACAATTCCTGCAACCCATTTCAAAATAAAGACTAAAATTCTTGTCCAGACCATATGGCACTTAAAACAATGCTTAATTTATTTCTATGTCAACACTGGGCCCTTCATTTTGGAGTTCAAGGATTGTGCCCTCTCTTTTCTTGCACTAACTTGGGAAGAAGAGATATGACTGCTTCTTTTCCCAACTCTTAAGGTCCATTTCAAATTTTGCCTCCTCCACAGGGCCTTCTGGGCAGTGGGCTGCTGATAAATGTGTAAGCTCTGTAGATGAGTGGGCAGAAGAGGAACACTGATTTACAGTGTTTGCCAATTTTCATGGTATAAATACTCCCACCATGGCCAATTTCAACCTACCGATGGTTGAGCAACCAGCTGTATGTTTAACAATGAGCTCTCCACTGCAGGTTCCAGCCAGCTCCACAATACCACTGCTTCCAGGTAATGCTGGTGCATAGACATCTCTTGCTTATCTGAGTTTTGAGGCATGCATGGGTTGCTCTTGCCCCCACAGCAACCCCCACTCCACACTTCACTGTCACCACCTTATACTCTGACCGAATATAACTCACCTGTGTCCTATGTTCCTGGAAAAGAACAAAGGTCCAGAAATTCTCCCACTTATTTGTTCTCAGATCCCCAACCCCATTTTAACTAACTGTGAAGACCACCATGTTCTGATACTCTAAATATTCTCAGATAAGACCATTCTCATGATTCTCATTTATTTGTCTCCATGATGCCAGGTCACTTTCCTTTTCTTTGAAACATGGCTCATGAACAAACTCTCTCCTTATTGCAATAGCCTGAATGAAATTTTCTCAGTTGTCTGGTGTATTTTATCTTTCACCATTCTTTGTTGTCAATTTACTTGTGTACTGAAACCTCTTCCTACCTCCCCATTGGGCTATACCATTAGGGATGCCCCTCAGCAGTGGAGGAACTCTCAGGCCCCTCCACACCAGCCCCGGCTGTGGTTGCAGCTCTTATTTAGGTACCTATGCAGTATTGCTTGCTCTGACAAAAGAAAGGTCTCCAGGGGGGACAATGGAAGAGTTCAGAGCCTGAATTGAAATTCATGAACATAAACCTTCTTTCCCATGTACTGAGCTCTCTCCTTCACTTGGGTACAGTCCTGCTTGTCTGCAGTCATGGTGGTGGTAGTAGGTTGAGGGAGCGGGGGTAGGAATAGTAAATGAAAACCAGTCACTTTCCTCTTTCCCCAACACCCCTCTTATAATACCTTCACCCTTGAACTTACAAGCTCAGACCTTGAGGCAATGTCTGAATTTGCAACCAGCTGTTGAAGCTGGTATAACTTCTGCCCTACCAATTTTACCCCCAAAGATCTTTAGAAATGCAAGATCTGAGGCCCAGATAAACAGAATGAGAACTTTCATTTTAATAATGTCCCAGGTGATTTATTTGCACATTACAATGTGAGGGGATAGTTTCCATACAGTGTGCCAGAGGAAATACTGTGTACAGGCAGGGTCCAAAGGTTGGGGGGGCGGGGGGACTCCTAATCCACTTTGAGTGGTCTCAAGGCAATTTCCATGAAGAAGTGACATCTAAGCTAGAGACTTAAGATCCACACCCAGTTGCCTGCAATTTCAACGGGGACAGTATAAATGCAGCAGGGCCTGCAGGCTTTCTCTGAGTCCTACTTCCTTCATTCATCTTCCCTCTGCCCTCTGGCTCTCTGGAGACATGCTCTGCTTGTTGGCAGTGTGCCTGGCAATCTCAGGCACTCCTGACACCACCGGGTACAGAGAAAACCCCTTTGGCCCTGTGAATTCCCTGTTCTTAGAATGGCTTCCACCCTAGTGGAGAGCAAGCTAGTCTTTGGAAGGATTTTTCTCTACATGTCGCTTGGATAGAGAGATGACTGATGGCTTGATGAATTGTATGCTGAGCTCTGACTCTTAGGCACTAAATATAGACTGTGCACATGTTGGAAGAGCTAAATTTAGCAGCACTGGCCAGGAGGGAGGGGAGGGGCTCTGGGGCTCTCCCAGGACTGGATGGAAGGAAACAGCCCTAAGTGATGCCCAGCAGCTGCTCAGCCTAGGACTAATTTATTATTCCTGGCAGGGAAGGAGGGGCACTGGAAATTTCATCCTAGGTTGATCTGTCTGTTGGAAGGGTTTGTTGAAAGTCATTTTTCTGTTTAAAAAAAAAAAAAAAAAAGCAGATCCGGAGGCATCTCGGCCTCCATTTGATTAGTTTTCTCCCATTTGGGTTATAGCACGGTGCTGTCCTCCTCAGGCTGAGTTCTGATCTCCTGGTGGGTTATTTCTAATTCTGTCCCATGCTGCCCCAGATCTTCTTTGTTTAGTTAGATGAGAAGGCTCTAATTATTTAGATTGAAGGTCAAAATGAGAGTGGATCTCTAGTGCTGCCAAATTGCAAAGCTCCGAATTGCCCCTTCTGGTTAGAAAAATCCCAATGGCCTGGTGTACTTTGGGGAAAGCCGCTTAGCTGGCAAAAGGAGGAAAAAACAGGATCTTTGTTCAGGTTGAGGCAAATAAAGGAAGAAACAAGATCCCTTGGCCTCTTGCCCCTCTTCCAGCAGTGTGAAAAGACAGCATTAGTGCAGCACTTAGCCTCTCCGAGCAGACAGCAGGCAGTCAATACAGGGTGGCATCAGTTCAGGACACGGAGCGTGTCTGCTGGCCCTCCATCCCCCATGACCACACCAGTGACCATCTGCGGACAGAGAAGCCACAGTAAACATCCATTTGCCATTTTCCCCTTCATTATCAAGAGTCTGTGTCCCTTTCCTATGGTAAGATAGAGAAAGCTCATCTGCCTCATCTGCATTTTGATTGCTGTCTTTGGGCAAGGACACCTGAAAACAGCCTCTGAACTCCCACTACAATCACTTCCCATTAGACTCAATTACATGGTCCTGGTAAGGAAGAGAGGAAAGGAAACTGTCTCCTTGCCTGCCCGTGAATAAATCATATTTGATTGATTCCACCATGTTTTCCTCCACTTCTCCTCATTCCCCCAAATCAGGAGGAATTAGAGAACCCTGTAGTAGATATGCCATATCACCCAGCATCACAAACAGAGGACCATACCATCTGCCATTTCTCTCTCACTTGCTTCCTCCCAAGGATGCCTCTGAGAAACTGTCTGTTCTCATCCCCAAATAAAAGAGGCAAGAAAGAGTTTGACTTACTGATTATTTAAATGTTCTCACATTCAGCAGTCTGAGGGCAGATGTGATTGTTATTTAGGGGCTCCCAAACCATGCTTTGGACAATACAGCTAGCTCCCCTTTAAGAACTAAGAAAACTCAGCCTGTGTTCTTAGGAACTTTCCAAGAAGTCTTAATCATGCTAATTCTCAGTGTTTCTGCTAGCCCATGCTTATATGCCAAGGAGTTGGAAAAAAGAGTCTCTTGCTTCATGGAGGCTGAATATGGTGCCTAATATGGTTCATGGACTTAATGATAGATGGTACTAGGGAAGTCAAGAAGCCATGGGGAGCTTGTGGCCCAGTGGCTTTTTGTGGATCAGTTCACAGGAGTCTAGGTCCTCCATACCCTACCTGCCTCCCCACCAACGTCAGGTTTCTATCTCACTGCCTTGAAGACTTGTGGCATGACTCCTCTCTCAAGGCTTCGGTGCCTCTAGAAGAAGAGTCAGCAGGCCATAAAATCTCTCTGACAAGTCTATCAGCAACATGTAACTAGCGGCTGGTATCAGCTATCCTGGTGTCACCTGCCACCTCAAAACAGTTTCACATCTTAAAGAAGGTAGTCTTGATGCTGGGGACCCAAAGTGGTAGGTAAAGTAACTTCACAAATGTACGTTCACCTCATTTGACACAATCAACTGACAAATGTCCCCTCTTTCCAATGTAGAATGTACTTTATCATTTGGTTCATCTTTAATTATTAAGGACCTTACTGGGTGCTCTTTCAGTGATGACCTGACATAGGCGCATAGACTCTCTGAGAATTATTGGATTCTACAGAATGGTGCATCTTCAACTGTTTCCACTCACTAGACAACTTTACAGTTCTGTAGGAACACAAGTTAAGCCTTGGAAAACTGATAGTAAAGCAACTGATCCTTATCTACAGAAATGCAAATGAATTTTGTGGGTAGAGATTTGATTTACTTCCATCCTGTAAAAAAGTTAACTCCAAACATTATATTTGACTGCCACTCTAGACCGAACCAGTGCTATATCTATTAACAAATTCAGTTCTGCGATCCTGACTGCACGTGTCTTTGTGTTCTTCAGATTATCCTTGGAACAGAGGTTACCATCTTACTCATTCCCTAACCAATGGGTTAAATAAAATGTTTGAAATTTTTCATTTTTGTATTTGTATGTGAGTCATAATTATTACATTTTTGAAAATTGTACTTTAGCATAACTTTAAATCATAATGCTAAGAGCTATTATATATTAATAATCATTCCCTATATCAATTCTACTTTCCATTTTCTTAAAGGAAAAGTGGCAGAAGAGGAAATATTATCAGTTCATGCTACATTTAATTCTGTGGTACAGAATACTAGCACAGAAGGGCTCTTTTGTTGTTTCCTTACTCATTATAAGTAATAGGAGGAGATAGTCACACATATTCATATTTATTTTCCTGGTACTTTGATGTGCTGTCTAATTTTATACATCATAGCAATCTTGTGATGAAATTTATTTGTAATTATAATATTGTAATTACAATATATTGTAATTACTGTCATTATTAGAAAACACTTGTTCTCAACTAGCCACTATTTTAAGTTCTAAGCATATGTTAACATATTTAGGGACACCTGGGTGGCTCAGAGGTTGAGCATCTGTCTTTGGCTCAGGGTGTGATCCAGGAGTCCTGGGATCAAGTCCCACAATCAGGCTCCCTGCATGGAGCCTGCGTCTCCCTCTGCTTGTGTCTCAGCCTCTCTCTCTCTCTCTCTGTCTCTGTCTCTCACGAATAAATAAATGAAATCTTAAAAAAAAAAAAAACACAAAACCTATTTAATCATTAAAGCAACACTAGGAGGTAGGAGGAATTAATATGTCCACTTTCTAAACTAAGATACCAAGAGGTTCAGCAACTTACCCAAGGTCATGCAGCTAATGAGTGGTAGATTCCCATTTAAACCCAGACAGTCTAACTTCAGAGCTCTCCCTTAAGGTTTGCAGGGACAATGTTTGGCTATGTGCTTTATTTATCTGGGACCTTGCCCTATTTCTTACCATTATCCCGCAATACCGAGAGGGCAGTAATATGCCCTGATGGGCCTAACCTCATTCCTTGGGCAGAATAAAGTCAAATAAATATTGTGGAATTGCAACCATCTGATTGTCGCAACATGGAGGTGCCTACTCAGCTGAGACGCTGACTGTCCCCAAACATGATGACTCCAGCAGAGCTTCTGGTAATTACTGGGTGCTGGGATGGGGAGCTGTGGGCTGTGGCTTAGGAGAGTAAAGATGGGGAGGAGTGTGGCTGTGGTTGTAAGGAAGAAAGAATTTGGGGAAGAGGCCCCTGGAGAGCAATCGTGCTGCTAATCAGTTAGGAAGGCTTGCTGCCTTAATCCCTTACTCTCCAACAGAACAGCTCCAAGGCCTCTGATTTGTTCCTCTCCTTTGTCTCCTGAGCTCCCTCCCACACAGCATGCCTCCACCTATTGTCAAAAATGGACAAGAAGGGAGGCTTCCCCACTCCCCCAGCCCCACCCCCTGGCCTTGCCAAATTAGAGCTTGGAGCCCCAGCACCACCGCCAGGGGCTCCTGGACTCCCTCCTCCATCACTGCTGCTGGCTCTGCATTGCGGTAATACAGTCACTGAACCTCCAAGCATGCTCTCCCAGCTGGGATCTGCAGTGCGGTGCCTGTCGGCAGGCTCCCTACCCCCTCGTGGCTGCCCCTGCGCTTGCACTGAGCTGCTGCCTGCAGGTTACATAAGCCCCATACAGGCATGCAGTGAATTCATCTTCTCTGATATCCAAACTTCTGGCCAGACAGTGAAATCTGAAATGCTGCTTGCTAGGTTGTCTTCCCCTCTGGAGATGTCAAATAGCCATGCTCCAAAACAACAAATCTAGCAGCAGCAAGTACCCTGTGACGGGTCAGAAAGGCAGCCTTACCTAATCAGGAACAGGGAACTCTTCTTCCCAAGAAAACAGGAACACTTGGGAAGGGGATCCCCTGCAAGCACGTTAACCTCTCTTCCAGCACAGAGCCTCACCTGACCTGCAGGTGCAGCCTGCCTGTGACCCTACTGTGGGCCCAGGAAAGCCAGCCAAGAGAAATGAAGAACAAACTGGTTTGTAGTAAGTCTTCTCAATTGCCCCTTGGCTAACTGATATTGTAGGTAATTGCTCCCTTTCTGACTTTTCTAGAATGTTCTACCCTGGAAACAAGAATTTTCCTTGGGGTAATGGAATAATTCTAATTTCCTGCAGGCAAGGGTGAATGGCACCTACTTTCTTCCCTCACCTCTGACCGGCTACAGCCACTCTCTTCCACCCAGTGGAGCTTCTCAAATCATACCAGGAAGCCCAGGCCCAGGAAAATCTACCCTTCATCTTCATGGGGACTCTCTTTGTCCCACAGAGCACAGGCTATCCTGCCCAGTCCACCAACCCTTCTGCCTTTGTTAGATGTAGGTAAATGTCTTTCTAGTGAGGACAAAGCATTTTGCAGGGTCTGCTTCATTACCTCGAGGCAGCAAGAGGAGCCAATGCAGAAAATTGTGTCATAGAAGGATGATCGACAAACTCAGTTTGCCCTGGCTTAAAGGGATGACCTGGGGCTTTCAGCTGAGGAAGTCCCAGGCAGACAAAGATAAGTTGGTCACCCAAGGCAGGGGAAGGGGATGGCAATACAATTTTTTCTTGGTGACTTGACTTCTGGACAGAAAAGAGGTTTTTTTTTTTTTTTTCCTTTCCAAAGTATACGAGAGAATATATGCTCCTTGAAGAAAGGCAGTGAAAGGGACATCACTTCACGAGCATGCGAGAAATTTAATAAACAAAACTTGATTCAGAATGTAAAATACCAGAGAATTCTGGGAGAAAGTATCGAGAGATCTAATGGACTAATAATGTTCAGGACATTTAATCTTCAGCTATGCCTTGTTTATGCCAATTGGAATGACATAAGGCATAAAAAAAATAAAAAAAAATAAAAAGACTCCATATCCAGTATGTCAGGATGGCATCCCCACAGTCCTCTCCTGGCTCAACTCATCATACACCACACCCCTCCTCTGACTTAAACTTAGAATAGTCACAGTAGTCTTCTGCATGGCATTTTCTGGGCATCAGATGTGGGTCTCTTGGAAGCAGACAACTGCAGCATAATGGAAAGAGTGCGGGCCTAGAAGTCGGGACACCTGAGTTCTATTTTCCTCCCAGTCCCCCCTCACTGTATGACCTTGGGCAGGCTCTCAACTGTAACATAAAGAAAACAGTCCCTACCCCGTCCTCCTCCCTGCCTGCATCTCCTCAGGCAAAAGTGGAGGGAGCCTCTCCGGACCCTCCTCATAGGTTGTTTCTTCATCCACGAACCAAACCCAAATTTGCTTCGGTGCCAGAAAAACAGAGCTCTGTCTGAACAAAGGGTATCAATGCAAACTACTGTAAACTGGTTTTTAAAAAATGTCGGGGCAAGGAGGAGGATGCATCTCAAAAAGGCTGATGACTCCTGTTGTGAGAAGTCACTGTTGTGAATGAGCATCTACTAACTCCAAAGACTTACACCCTCACCAGCAATTCCCAGACTGTCTTAAGTCCTCAGATCCCATGCTAACCCCCTTCTGCCCAAACGTCAGGACTCATCAGATCCACTCATTGGATTTTTCTGTGCATCCTCTTCTTATTCACTTGTATATTCTTAAATAGACCTCCTCAAATGCTGAGGGTATAAATTAAATCTCTTTCCGGACAACTTTTGACTGAATTTGTACACCTTTAATAATAATTCACCCAAAGCTAGGGGTGGGGTGGAAGCCACTCTTAACCAGTGGCTAAAAGCCTACAACCACAACTCAGATTGGGCCGACCTGAATCCCCTGACCCTGGAAGAATTTTCAGGGTTTGAATCCCTAGAAGATCAGCATTTGAACCTTGAGCAGGAAGTCTGAGGGCTTGGGTTCAAGTGCTCTCTCTGCAACTTCCTACAATGGATACTCTAAACTTCAATTTCATCATCATTGTATCAACTATACACAAACTGCTTCATTTCGAGAGTATTCTTGAACAAAGCACACTGCATGAATATATGGTTTTGGAGAGGGATGAGAACACTGAAAATAAAGATGGACAAATAATTAAATAGAGAACTCTGGCCCCACCAATTGGCCAACAGAAAGACTATTCACCAAGTGGTCTGAGATGATAAGCAGACTCAAGACTTCCGGGATCCATTGCTCAAGCTAATGACTGTTCTTTGCTTAAGCTCACTAATCCATAAAACTTATAGCACAGTCTTATTTGGCCAGTACTTTATGAAACTATATTGTCTTAATTTCGAGCTGCTGTTTATTTAAGGAGATGCACAAGATAGATATAATACCATGATGGGATCCTGTCTGTAAATTGCCAAGTCTACTGATGTATCTTTCCATCAAAGCTCCTTGACCTGTCCAAATTGGGCTTTTTAATTTGGATAATGGAGGTTATATTCATTGCTCATCACAGAGACCTGCTGTCTCTTTCTTCTCAGTTTCTTTCTCTACTTCCTGATATTTTATAGTACATTTTCATCTTTCTTTTGTCAAGGAAAAATATGAAGCAAACTTCCAGGCTCACACCTCACCTGCTCCATCTGAGTGTTTATTCTCAGACCAGTTAATGGTGAGACAGGAAAGCCAGTCTAGGAAAGGGAGCAAAGCATGAGAAATTACAGCCTTTTGAAGTCCAAAATAAATTTGAAATACCTCTGAAACTATAATCTATGTCAAAGGAAAAGCAGACTGTAATTAAAAGAAAGAAAAACGATGGGCTCTAACCCACAGGACTGTATTTTCTGTGTTAAAAGAGGAGTACAGGCTTTCCAGGAAATAAGCAAATTGTCTCATTTAAGTGCAAACATTATATATTGTACTTTTGTGCTTTTGGGACAGGGACGACTATGTGTTCCTTGGTGCCTGTTCTCTATAGAACTCATCTGATGTTTAGCTGGAAAATGATCACTTGGACAGAAGATTGTACTTCCCACCCTCTTTGCAGCTGAGCTTGCCTCTATGACTACTTCTGGGCACCGAGCTCTAAGAGGAAGGGTTCTTGTACAACTTCTGTCAAATATCTTCTAGAAAACAGAAGCATGCCTCCCCTTTCTCCTTCCTGCTGGATGGAATGTGGATGCAAACTTGGGAACGAAAGGTGGAATAAACCTGTTCAGTGGATCTCGTAGCACGTAAGACCCTGCTTAACTGCTGGCTGTTGCTATGACAAAGAGAAAAAAAAAATGTATATGGTTTAAACCACTGGGATTTTGGTCACTCGCAGCTCAACCTACTCCTTAGTGACACACCCCTACAACTTGTGGAAGAACACTTTGCATTCAGTCAACAATTACAATTGCCACGATTATGGTAATTGACTAAACAAATATGCTGGGGATGTTACTTTCCTCACATTTTTAGAAAACGTTTGGTCTTTGGAGCTGCAAGGATATATGCGAGAGACAGGATTGGGGCATGATTCATTTTAGCATGGAGAATGAAGCAGCTTGTGGGAAACATATATTCTGATATATGTTATATAATAGGATATTTATAGTATATAATTTTATATATATCACATATATGTATATATATGTATATATATGGGCAATACTACATAGATGGTAAGTAGATAAATAGATGCAGATCAAATGATAAATAGATGCAGATCAAATGCCACCCAGCAGAAGTTGCAGTGAGCCAGGGCTCAAGGAGAAGCACTGTTACTAGCTGCTGGGTGTATTATCAGTTGGTAAAACTTTTTGAAACCAAATTGCCAATAAGAATCACAACCTTAAAAATGTTTCCTCTCCTTTATACAGTAATTCCATTATTTAGGAATCTCTGGGAAGGACGTGGACAAAGAGCGATGCCCAAAATTTCCCTTGTGGCCCTGGGTATGGAGAACCTGAGGGCTCAGACCATAAATCCACGTGTCATGAAAGGTCAGTTGGCAGTTAATTGTGTCCCTTTGCATGAGCCGATTTTCACGGAAGGAGCTTCCCGTGTTTGGGGCGCGGGGGGCGGGGGGGTGTCTGGCCTGGACTCGAGAGCCGGAGGTGGGGCATCGGGGCGGCAGAGAGGCGTCTGCCTCCCGCCCACGCCCACCGGTCAGTCCACCCTCAAGGCGGAGCCACCCACACAGGCTGCAGAAGCTTTTCCAGAAAGGAGCCCCGCCTGCAGGGAAGCTCCGTCGGGTGCTCAGCAAGGACGCGGGGGAAGGCGCGGAGCACCCTTCCCTCTGCGGAGAGGCGGAGGGGCCTGGGGGCGCGCCTGGGCGGCGGAAGGGTCCGCAGACGTGGGCCGGGCCCTAACCCGGGGCGCCCGCTGCACGGTCGGCGGGCAGGTGCTGCCCTCCAGCGGCGGTGCGGCTCGTCACAAGGCAGGAGCCGGAGGGAAGGCGGGGAGGCCCCCGGAGCGCTGCCCTGACTCCAGGCGCGCAGGTGCGGACGGGAGCGGTGCGGTCTGAGCTACCGCTGTCTCCTTTGTCGCCCAAGGTCGGAGAAATAACCGAAATGTACAACTATCGAGAAAATTAAGTGGAGTATGATTTGTCTCGTAACGGGGGCCCTGATCTTACCTCTGCCTCTCCTTAGCTGCCCTGTCTGGCTACGCATTGCCTGGCACCCCAGGCGCCGAGAGCCTAGAAACTGTATTTCTCAGATTTCCTTGGCAGCAGGTGTCGGATATCATCAGTGGGTGGCACTTTTTGAGGTTTGCAAGTCAGAAGAAAAGGATAGGCCACCGTTTGTGGCGGAGGCTCTAGGTGTGAGTGTGAGCATCAGCAAATGGCTGGTATGGGGGTTTGCCAGCAGCTCTCGGGTGCCACAGGGAGCCGAGCCTAGCAGTAGTGGCATCTCTGAAATACTTGTGTTTCTAGATCTGGGGCTTTCCTGATTGATTATTGCTCTCTTCCAATGGGAGGTGTATACAGGTCGTAGAAACCTTACATTTCCTGTATTTAAAGTCCTTCGTATTGAAAATACCTAAGTGCTTCTGTTTGCAAAACCAAGACCTGATAGGGCCCAGCCTGTTGTTTAGCACCTGGGCTCTAGGATTGCTCAGACTTGGTTCAACCCCGATTCTGCACTTAATTCTAGTGAAACCTTGAGCAAGTTTCCTAACCCATATTTGCCCAATTTCTTCATCTGCAAATTGCGTTAATAAAATCACCTACCTCGTAGGACTGTCACGTGGATGAATTATATGATATATATTAGCATCTACAAACATTAGATGTCAAAACTACTGAATATTGAATGACCATTAACGTTGTATAATAATAGGTATCAATTATGGTATAATAGTAAGTAGAAAAAGAAGAAAGTACATATGCGGTATAATCCCAACTATCTGAAATACACAATAGAAATATCCAACATGTTTTCTCTCTAGGTGATGGGTTTACAGGTGATTCCATTTTTTCTGTATATCTTTATTGTTTTTAAAATTATCTACAATAAGTATGTATGTCCTGCTTTATCAAAGGAATTGATGTATAGTGTTACTAAAATAGCCTATAGGGAAATTACTTATGTATATATTCAATACTCAGCAGTGCTCACAAATTCAACGTCCCGTGCAAACATACGGAAATAATACTGTCTTCTTGGCATCTAATATTCACCATTTTTTAAAGTTATTTTCTCACCAGCCCAAAGACAAGTAAACATCGTGATGAGTCCAGATCTGGGAACAGTAAAGCCCCATTTCAGAAAATTTGCAAAAGATAAGCTATGCAAGTGGCAGAAAAGTTTGTGAAATTATTCTGAGGAAACTGTTTGCCGCTGACTACAAAGGGGCTGAAATCTGCTTCTGGGTCTACTGTGGTTTGCTATTTCGTTGCAAAGAGATCTCAGGGGTCTGAGGTGGCTTTATGTTTTGGTTTGCCAAACCAAATTCTTTTCCTTCACTTTGACAGCAT
The DNA here is from genome assembly GCF_905146905.1 of Nyctereutes procyonoides. Lineage (NCBI taxonomy): Eukaryota > Metazoa > Chordata > Mammalia > Carnivora > Canidae > Nyctereutes > Nyctereutes procyonoides. The sequence goes on from NW_026575044.1 coordinate 2,737,614, forward strand.
TGCAGGAGTAGGGTGGCCATACTCCAGCTTTAGGTCTGCTGTTGTCACAGAGTAATTACTAATAATAGTGCTTCCTTTTACTGCCAAAAGTGTCTCGGTTAACACAAGAGTGTATATGTGTACTCTGTGCAAGACCTATCCAAATAGCAGTGACTCAGGTTTTGATAAAGGTCTGCATACAACAACAAACATAGAATTCTTCTTAGTTAACTATCCAAAAATGGCATCTGTTTTGTTTTTGGTTTTCCTCTTTGAAAATTTTGCCTCTTTTTTATTTATTTATTTTTATTTTTTTTTTACTGAGGTAAAATTGAGTTTGAGTGTTTGATGAGCTTCCTGGCTTCAGAGATTGAGCTCACTTCTGGCCTACCTGAAAGCACCATACCTAATATGTTTCCCTTCTCTAGCTAGGGGTAAGTTGGGGCCTTAGGGTACCTCTTGAAATGAGTATTTCATTTTAAGAAAAGAGTAGTTTGTTGTGTATTTGTGTTCCAGTTTATAACTATGTAACAGCGCTACCCACTAGGAATTTCCAAGCATCATATCAAATGTAACTTTATGACCAGGCCTAGTGCAGGAGCATTTTGCAGAAATGAAACAACCCCAACTGAACTAAATTGAACTTGCTGTGTTACAGATAGAAATGATAGAGGAGCCCATTATTCAAGCTTATCTATTCATCATTTCTGTCTATGTGGTTTTCCAATTAGCTTCTTGAAAAGAAATATTGTTTTGGTCAGAATTTTTATTTACTTTTTAATTTCCTTTTTATTTCTTCATGGTACTTGGAATAGATCGGCATAGAGCAGACGCATCAATCAACTGAGTCACCAGGCTGGATGCTGGTAAAGATAAAAAAAAAAAATCATTAACACAGAGAACTGCCTTTGAGTTTATAGTGTAGTGTGGAAGACAAAATATATACACACGATGTTTTTGGTTTGTTGGTGCATAATCTTGATAACCTGGAACATGTGTCTGCATTTTCTCTCTGTTACCGGAATCTCCTGTCTTTGATCCTCTATGCGAGCTTGTGGACATCTTAGCTGGAAGACGGAGTACTAATTTAATTGAGGAAAGCATATTAATGAGGAACTGAAGGTAAAGGTGATGGAGCCCTGTCCTAGAAAGACCTACGGATACTCATGGAAAGCTTAAGGACAAGACAATCCTTGCATGACAAATGCCAGATGAATGCTGTAGAATCCGAGAGGGAAAAGAGATGAGATGGGCTTTGGAGGGACAAGGAGAAGTCTCCTGCAGGAAGTGAGTGAACTAGGTTTTGAGATGAGCAAGAAGACCACACTGTGCAGACAGAGCTTGGACCCTAGCAGAAGTTCTGGGACCCCAAGTGGGGCACAAAATCAGCAGTATAATTGTTGGGGAGTTGAGGGAACAGTCACATGGACACAGTGAGGGAGGTCCCAATGGTGGCTGCATGGAACAGTGGATGCCGATGTGAACCAAGGACTAGATGGACCCTTGCTCCAGTGTGATGGCTTTATTCATATCTCTTCAAACCAGCCTAAACCCCAGGATGATGATGGCAGTGAGGAGAGGAGACTCCAGGTTAACTGAAAAGACACTGCCCTATTCTAGTGAAATGGGGCTCGAAATTAACATTGAATAGAGGTTTGGAAAGCAAAGAAAGCCAGTTTTCTTGTACACTTATATTTGCAGACTGAGATGTACTATTTGTGTCTCTATGACAATCTTACTAAACGTCCATGCTGCTGGCTTGGGAAGGGAGCCCAGGGAGGCCCTTGTCTCCAGGGCCCATCATCAGTCCTATGGCACCTATGACTTAACAGAGATTGACTTACTTGCAAGGTGGTTGTGCAACCGAGCAACAGGGGTCTGGATGCTTTCCTACGGCTAAAGTGACTCAGTACAAAGTGACTGAGTCCATCCAGCTGAAGCTACAAAATTAGACTATAAATCTCAGCAGAGCACAGAGCATTACCTGTCAACTGGTTAACTTACCATTTGCCTCAGTTCCTCCTGAACGGAATGGACAGTTTTCCCTGTAGTACTTCATTTGACATTTCTGTTCCCCTCATAAGCATACAAGGGGAGATGTTAGAGCAAACAAAAACATTTCCTTTAATAGTGGGACAATGTATATTCCAGAAATCAGCACACATGTTCCTTAATCATACATTTTCAAAAATATATAGCCTTTATTTTTTTTAAGATTTTATTTAATTATTCATGAGAGACACACACACAGAGAGGCAGAGACACAGGCAGAGGGAGAAGCAGGCTCCATGCAGGGAACCCGATGTGGGACTCCATCCCTCGTCGCCAGGATCACACCCTGGGCTGAAGGCAGTACTAAACCATGGAGCCACCCAGTCTACCCTATAGCCTTTATTTTTAAGAAAAGTTTGCATTACTGTATTCTTTGCTACATCAGATTTAATATGCCTGTCTTTCTTGCCAACATCAAGCTGATTAGCTAATTTCCTACACGAAGTGGTCCTGCCTCATGAAAGGCAAGCTTGTTAGTGGAATGAAATAGAGCAGGATCAATGTGCTTTCACACAGCATATTGTGAACATCAGCATGGAAAAATAGGCAATGTCATCATAAATCCCCATTTCTCAATTCTCTTGAAATAAGAGTTGGCCAACCCACTTCAAATTATCCATGGGTTATTTTGCAGAAATCTCTTGGGTAGAGACAAAAATTGAGCCAAAATCGGAATTACTGAGTGGCATTTATGATTTGTCCTTCTTCCCAACATCTTGAGGTCCTAATGAAACCTACCAATCATAGCGCCTGGCCGTGCACTCCCTAGAAGTGAAGGCAAAGTATTTCCAATACACTGGGGCAGGACACAAATTGAAAATGTCAGCTTGCATTTTTTTTTTTGTCTTATTGTTTTCTTTTTCTTGTAGCTATAGATGAGACTATAGAGTAGGAAGGGGTTAGTCTCTGAAAGAGGCTTCCTGGGTTGGTTGGCTTAAAGAAAAAAATAGCAGTAGTGGATGCTTTGTATTACCTGTACTAAAATTTCACTTTATTTTATCTTATTCATCTCTTTAATCAAATTAATCAATAGTAAAACCTTAAATCTTGGTTTATAACATTTACCTTTTTTAGAATAAGGCAAAAAATTAAATAGAATCACAATTCAATTTTTAAAAAATCACAGGGGAAGAGGGAAAGCAAAATAGAAATAGTAGCAAGATGCCTGGGTGATTCAGTCTATTAAGCATCGGCCTTCGGGTCAGGTCACAGTCCCAGGGCCTTGGGAACGAGTCCCATGTCCATCTCCCTGCTCAGAAGAGAGCCTACTTCTCATTCACCCCCTGTTGCTTGTGCTCTCTCTCTCAGTCTCTGTCAAATTAAACAAAATCTTAAAAAAAGAAAAAAATAGATGGGACACCTGGGTGGCTCAGTGGTTAAGCATCTGCCTTTGGCTCGGGTCATGGTCTCGGGGTCCTGGGATTGAGCCCCACATCAGGCTCACCACAGTGAGCCTGCTTCTCCCTCTGCCTATGTCTCTGCCTCTCTCAGTGTCTCTCATGAATAAATAAATAAAATCTTTTAAAAAATAGAAACAGCAATGCCATGATATCTATGGATGGTAAGATTATAGATTATTTTTATTTTCTCCTTTTTACTTTTGTGCATTCTCTAGGTTTACTATTATAATCATAAATTTTTCATGTTTTTTGAGGGGAAGAGAATAAGTGCCCATGAGAAAAAAACCCCACATATTCTAATAATTGTGACATATTGGGATACAACTGACAGGGAGTATGGTAAGTGAGACCTAATATTGAAAAGGTTTTGTGGTCTATAACAGAATGAGTTTGAGTTTAGTCATGTAGAATCAACAGTGGTGGAAAATGGAATGTTCCTAGGTTCTATGCATTCATTGCAGAAGTCCTTACTCCCAGTATTTTTTTTAAAGATTTTATTTATTTATTCATGAGAGACACAGAGAGAGGCAGAGATGTAAGCAGAGGGAGAAGCAGGCTCCATGCAGGGAGCCCAATAGGGGCCTGGATCCTGGGACTCCAGGATCATGCCCTGAGCCAAAGGCAGATGCTCAACTGCTGAGCCACTGAGGCGTCCCCCTTATCCTAGTATTATAAATTTTTCCTTCAGTTGGTGGGTCTGTGCTTAGATCAAAATCTGTTATCCTATCTGATAGAACAGAGGCACAGTGGGGTGTCTGGCAAGTGTATCTCCTTTGTGGAGCTGATAGCACCCCCTCACCTCACCACAAGCGTTTACTTGCCTCCAATGATTCATGACAATGTCAGTGAGCCTAGAAGAGGGGTGAAAAATTGAGAGAAATAAGGGAAAACACATAGCAAATCCATCCATGGCTCTGAATTACATGCATAAATTGCTAATGGACCCTTTTGTTTTGACGTTTGTGGGGAGAAGCTATTACTGAAGTTACATTGCAGTGTGATTGCAGGAACATGGGACAGAGTCTGAAATGGCAAAAGGAACTTTGCTGTGATGACCAGACTCTCTGAATGGGAGGGAGTCATGGAGTCTTTATGGGAACTGGTCCTTGGAACTTGTGTGAACTCAGCCACCTGGATAGACATGTGCAGGGCCAAGGGAAAAAGGGGCTGTGTAAACCCACTGCATGACCCCCACTTTAACATCTCAGGGCCAAACAGTCCTCTTGTAGGGTCCTCCCCACCCCCAGCTACATGTACGTGGAGTGCACATTTTCATTCCTACAGCCAAAGAGCATCATGGGCCAGGTAAGCCACCTATGTCACGACGTGACAGGAACAAGCTAGAGAAACAGAACTCAGCTCAAAGCAAACCTATCAGCTCCCTAGACCAGCAGCTCTGCTGGCCACCAGGACCACTGAGCTACAGCAACAGAAGCCACAGCAGAGAGGAGCAGGGCTTCTATCATTGTTTTAGGAGCCCTCTTGGGGATCCCCAGGAATGCTGGGAGGAAAGGGGCTTTGGAAGGGTCCTGGGTGATGCATTCACAGGTGTGGGTCTAGAGCCAGCATGCCTGCTCCCGAGACCACATCAGAACCAAAAAGCTCATACTGCCTGGATGCAAATACAATAGCAGAAGAGCCTCACTCGTGGGTTTGTGTCACTTGAACAGTTATGTAACTTCACATAGAGAAAAAGCAAGTTCATAGCCACAGAAAGAGAACTAACTTTATCCAACCATCCCACCTTCAGAGTGTGTGTAACTTGGAGGGAAATGACATGTTTTTGGCTGCTTTGTGAGTGTTCTTGAGGATCTGTGTGTGTGTGAGTGTGTGAGTATGTGCATCTGTGTTCACCTTGTCCCAGGAAATATTTAGGTCCATTTAAAACAACCAAACATGAATATGTTTTAAAAGAGGAATCTAAGTAGCGCAAGTGCCAAGCCACCACAGACGTGAGCTAAGCCAAATGACAATTTAAAAAGTAAGACATGCAAGTTTGGGGAGCCCCTGCTGCTAACTCTGCAGAGGGAATAAACATTCTTGGAGTACCTGCCCTGGGCCAGGCACGTGATGGCCATTGTGTCGCCTGCCCTTCAAATAGGGCTGGTCTAGAGATAGATTAAGCATCCTTGTGTTTCACTGTTGCCTCCAAAGTGCTGTTTCTCCCTCTTCTCTGCCTCTCGTATAGAGACTCTGGAGATAAGATTATGAGATAATACTACCAAATACCCCTCTCTGTGGCATGCTTCTTCAGAATTAAAGGATCCTAACCTTCATTATTTGAAAATGTTCATGCCCAGTGCTTGCCTCCCTGTCATTACTCCTGCTCTAATTCTTGCTAATTTCAATATCCACATGGACTATGTTTTCAAATACCGGCCTCCTGTCCCACACCATATTTTCCACTACACCTGAGATCCTCAGTCCTGTGAGCATAATCTAGACACTGTCATCAGCAAAGTATGGCATCTTATCCATCATGTTGGTTTCTAACCCGCATACCCGATCTTTGTATCTCATTCATTCTAGTGCCCTGATTCCAACAATTCTTTGACCTCACTCCACTAGGACCCCAAACCCACTTTTCCACTGGCTATCACCTCCTAAGGTCCTCACTATCTTCCTTTCGATTCCAGGATCCATTACTATCTCTCCTTTACACACCTGCCCCTTTTCCCTCCTTCAATCTCACATTTCTCTAGTCCAATAACTCCCACTTTTCTAGATGTCAGCTTTCTGCTTTCCTCTGTCTCTCCAAACTAAAGATATCTTTCTATCCTCCTTTCCCCTCTCAGTTGATAACCTTGAAAAAATAAGATCATTCAGAAGCAAGCTTCCCCATACTCCTGCCATGATATTCCACCATATACAGCTCTCTTTATGAACTACCTGTTTTGCATTTATAGTGATCAACCATACACGTTCCTTTCTATAGGCAGGTATCATCTCTCACACTCTCAGGGATCTCATTCTACAATTCTCTCTCTCCTGGCATCAATCCCCCCTCTTTGTTGTACTATCACCTGTATTTTTAAAAAGGAAGGAAGAGAGAGAGGGACAAAGGGCAGAGGGAAAGGAAGGAAAAGAATCCTCCCTCCATCCCACATTTCTGGCCAGCTATTATCTCAGGTTTCTGCTATTCACTGTTTAACTTCATCATTATGGCTAAGAGTCATCCTGAACAACACTGCACCTTTTCTCTTTCCGTTCTCTCTTTCCCTCATTCCAATCAGACTAAGTCTACTAATACTGTTCTTGCCAAGAACACCAGTGACCTTCATGTTGCCAAATCCGATAACCAAGTCTCGGTCTTACTGTCCTTATGTATCTGTATCCTGAAACAGTTCCTTCACTTAACCCCCAATACTACTCTGTGGTTCGCCTGACATACCTGACACCTGTTCTCAATCTCCAGTCTGATTTCTCTCCTTCTCCCTAACTTCTATTAATTTAAGTGCTCCAGGAGTCAGTCGTTCTGAGCACATTCATCCCCTAAGTAATATCCTATAGGCCATGGCTTTAAATGCCCTTTTCTGCAATGACTCTTGCATTTCAATCTCAAACAGCTGAACTTTAGGTATCTAAATCTAACTCCCTGCTTTACACCCTCACCTGACATCTAATAAGAACCTTAAATCTAACTTGGTTAAAATAACTTGGGACTCCCACTTTCTTTTTCTTTCTCTGTCTCTGTTCAATGGATAAATGAAAACTCCATTTTTTCTGATTGCCCAAAACAAAAACTTCAGTCATCTTTGACTCTTCTTTTCTTCCATACCCAACATTAAGCCCATCATCAAATTCTGCTAGGTTTACCTTTGAGAAGAAACAAAAGTTCTTAGATATGACACCAAAAGCAAATAATTTGGACCTCACCAAATTTTAAACTTTTATGCTTCAAAAGATATGTCAATACAATTAAAAGGTAAACCACAGATTGGGAGAAAATATTCGCAAAGTATACCTATAACAAAGGTCTTGTGTCCCAAATATATGAAGCATCCCTGTAACTCAATGATGAAGAAACAAACATGCCAATTAAAAAGTAAGAATATTTGACTACTCCATCAGACAAGACAAACAGATGGTTAATAAATGAATGGAAATGTATTCAACATCATTAGTCATTAGGGACATGCAAATTAAAATCACAAAGCACTTGCCATCAGGGAAATAGAAATCAAAACCACAATGAGATACCACCTCACACCAGTGAGAATGGGGAAAATTAACAAGGCAGGAAACAACAAATGTTGGAGAAGATGCGGAGAAAAGGGAACCCTCTTACACTGTTGGTGGGAATGTGAACTGGTGCAGCCACTCTGGAAAACTCTGTGGAGGTTCCTCAAAGAATTAAAAATAGACCTGCCCTACGACCCAGCAATTGCACTGTTAGGGATTTACCCCAAAGATTCAGATGCAATGAAACGCCGGGACACCTGCACCCCGATGTTTCTAGCAGCAATGTCCACAATAGCCAAACTGTGGAAGGAGCCTCGGTGCCCATCGAAAGATGAATGGATAAAGAAGATGTGGTTTATGTATACAATGGAATATTACTCAGCCATTAGAAATGACAAATACCCACCATTTGCTTCAACGTGGATGGAACTGGAGGGTATTATACTGAGTGAAGTAAGTCAATCGGAGAAGGACAAACAGTGTATGTTCTCATTCATTTGGGGAATATGAATAATAGTGAAAGGGAATATAAGGGAAGGGAGAAGAAATGTGTGGGAAATATCAGAAAGGGAGACAGAACATAAAGACTTCTAACTCTGGGAAATGAACTAGGGGTGGTGGAGGGGGAGGAGGGAGGGGGTGGGGGTGAATGGGTGACGGGCACTGAGGGGGACACTTGACGGGATGAGCACTGGGTGTTATTCTGTATGTTGGTAAATTGAACACCAATAAAAATTAATTTATTAAAAAAAATAAACATATAGATTGTCCTCCCCCCCACACACACACACAAAAAATCACAAAGCACTATGTCATGTCTACTAGAATGACCATAATAGAAAAGGTGAAAAGAAGTTTTGGTGAAGATATGGAGAAACTGAATCCTCACACATTGTTGAGTGTTAATATATAATGATATAGTCACTTTGGAAAACAATTTTTCACTCTCTTAACATGCTGAGTGTACACTTACAAGAACATCCAGAAATTCCATTGCTAGTTATCTACCCAACAGAAATGAAAACCTATGTCTACACAAAGGCTTGTACATGAATATTCACATAAACATCATTCATATTCATCATTAAGTAAGACCATCCAAATGCCCATCAATTGATGAATAAATAAAATGTGGTATATTTATTACAATGGAATAATATTTAACAACAAAAAGGAATAGACTACTGCTCCACTCAACAACGTAGATTTTCAAAAACAGAATGCTAAGTGAGAGAATCAAGACTCAAAAGATTACATGTTGTATGATTTAATTTATATGAAATGCCCAGGAAAGGTAAATCCATAGCAGCAGAAAGCATATTAGTGGTTGCCTGCGACCAGAAATGAGAACAGGAATTAAATGTAAATAGGAACAGGGGATCTTTTGGGGGTGATGGAAATGTTCTAAAACTGGACTGGGGTGATGGCTGCATAAATCTATAAATTTTCTAAACTTGCAAATTGAATGAAATGTGTGATGTGTAAATTAGACCTCCAAAAAGTTGTTTTTAAAATGGGAAAAAATTATCCAGGTATGACCAGTATTTTTATTGCCTCTCCCACTAATCATCTCAGCTACTATATTTTATTTCAATTATTTTAATAACTTAACTGAAGTTTCTGTTTCCATCCTTGACCCTTTAGAACCTGTTCTTCATACAACTGACAGAAAGATCTTTCAAAATATGAAACAAATACCATGACTTTGCTCAAAGTCTCTAATGGCTCCTCATTCTGCTCCGAATAAAATCCTGAGTTCAATGGCCAACAAGGTGCTGCATGCTCTGTTCTGTGAGCTCCATGACCCCCCTCTATTATTCTTCTCTCACTCTTCAGTCCCAGCCACACAGGTCTTCCTGTGCTCTTCAACACACCAATCCTACTCCTGCCTCAGGGCTTTGCAATGACTCCTCTTCCTGTTTGGAATATTCTTTGAGATATCTTCATGGGCAGTCTCTCTCTCTTTTTTTTTTTTTAAAGTAGAGTGATTTTATTTGTTTTTTAAAGCAGAGTGATTTTATTTTATTTTTTTTATTCATTTATGATAGTCACAGAGAGAGAGAGGGGCAGAGAGAGAAGCAGGCTCCATGCACCGGGAGCCGGACGTGGGATTCGATCCCGGGTCTCCAGGATCGCGCCCTGGGCCAAAGGCAGGAGCCAAACCGCTGCGCCACCCAGGGATCCCCATGGGCAGTCTCATTTCATTCAGGTCTCCCAGATGTTATCAAAGAAGACATACCTGACCATACCCTATTTAAAGAAGAGCACGAGTCCTTCCTCCCATCCCCCACCATATGATCCCTATCCTTTTACCCTGCTTATTTTTCTTTATAGAACTCATTACTTTACTTCCTGACACATTCTGGTTGAGGTGTGCATGTCTGTGTGTGTGTGTGTGTGTGTGTGTGTGTGTGTGTGTGTGTGTGTAGTCCTACCCTACCTAGAAAGGAAATTCCCTAAGGACAGGGATTTTGTCTCTTTCTATTTTGTTTATCACTTTTATTTGATTCCCACAATCACCATCCAAGTTAGTTCATCTTATTTATAGAGGAAAACAATGAAGCTCACAGAGGTGTAGCAGTTTATTAAAAATCACACAGCCAATGTTTATGCAAGCTAGAATTTGAGGCCAAGGCTGTCTGACTCCAATGTCATGGAGTCATCATCTCTACATCAAGACAGACTCCCAAAAAACGCAGTTAAACCAAATCCCACTGAACAAAATTTTATTTATTCTGTTCCTCTTAAATCAGAGTTAATGGTCTTAATGATTTTTAATTTTTTGAGTCTGGATACATCAGCAAGATCTATGCAAAAGTAAGAAATGTAGCTGTGATATCTTGGCTTTCTCACATTTGCTCTAGCCTGTAAAGAAGTCAACCTTCTTATCCTAAAAGTTGAAATAAACACATTTCAGAAAAATTAAAAATTCCAAGCACTTACATAAATCGAATCTAACATCAAGATTAGAAGGGTAGGAATACATAAGATAGATGACACCAATTCATCACAGTAACTTTCTTCCTCCAGAGTGTAATATATTACACATCTTCATAGCATCCCATGTGATTTATTAGTGTAATCAGAGGATAGCCATACCTTTTTAATTTTTTTTACTCAAAAGTTGTACACACAAAATGTAATCAAGGAAAGAATAAAATACTTATTTATGTCTAAGCTCATCTCAATATCAAGAGACTCTGTTTTTGCCATTTTCTTCCTTCTATCTCTTCTTTCATGTCTTAGAAATATTTTAAATATACAGATGTATTTGTGGACACGGTGATGAAACCAGAATGCTCTGAGCATATTAATTAGAACCAGAGAGAAAAGAAAGGAAAAGAAAGGAAAGATGACACCTTGAGTAATGAGAGCATGGTTCATTACAGAAAACAAAAACATAGGAACTCTCCTCCAAAAACATAGGAAACCCCTATGGTGTATCCCTCCCTTTGTAAGTTCTGAATGTGGGGATGTTGCTAAATAGAAGACAGCACTTCCTCCAAAGAGCACACCCATTACTCAGAAAGACAAACAAGAATTTGCTCCCCAGTCCTTTCTCTCGAGTTCCAGAAGATGAAGAGGAATTAGCCATGCTGCCTAGGCTGAGAGTCATCACCATGGTTACCACGGGAAGTGAAAGTAAGTACCCCTCAGCCAACCAATCCCAACTCCAGTTTGAGGCTCAACGCAAACTTAACATGATGCTTGGAAAGAATGCATTTTGACACCATCATGGCCCAAAAGGAAAAAAGCTGATTAGAATTTCAGGCTTGCTGTTGTACATCAACACAGGGTAACCACAAAAAGGAGATGAGCTTTTTCATTTGAAATCTGCAGCTATCTTTACAAAACAGTTTTAAGTTCCTTGCAGTAAATTCCTATGCAATCTCTAAGGTTCCTCCCCCAAGATCTGCTGTGAAGTCTGTTGACAACAGTAATCAGGGGGATGGAGTCAAACTCTAAAATCACTCATGCATCCTTCTCCAATATAGAATAATAAAAACACTATATATTTGTGCTTGAAGCAATACATCATGTTTATTTGGAATTTAGTAACTGGAATTAGAAATCATCATACAATCCTTGTAGCTTGACCCATCTATTTAGAGACCCTAGGATGATTTGCCTCCCATCATTATATTTGGACTTCTGTGCCACGTTCAGGTTATCAGAGTTCTGAACACAGAGCATTTATCAGTGTCTTAAGAAAGAATATTGATGCAAGAGTTACTATAGTTTTGTTTGTAGTTATTAAAATGCACTCCATCAAACTTGAGAAAGCAAAGGACCTGCCTGGAGGAAGAGATACAATTAATTAGAAAGGGTTGATGGGGATCCCTGGGTGGCACAGTGGTTTGGCGCCTGCCTTTCGCCCAGGGCGCAATCCTGGAGGCCCGGAATCGAATCCCACATAGGGCTCCCGGTGCGTGGAGCCTGCTTCTCCCTCTGCCTGTGTCTCTGCCTCTCTCTCTCTCTCTCTCTCTCTCTCTCTGACTATCATAAGTAAATAAAAATTTAAAAAAAGAAAGGGTTGATGAATTCTCTCCACTGCCCAATGCACCCAGCTGCCCACTTCATAGGGAATGGACACTCAATAAAGGGTTGTGGGTGGTTTTTGTTGGACAACCTTTATTAACATCCATTCTAATTATAAAAATAGTAAATATTCAATGCGGAATACTTGAAGAACACAGAAGACAGAACTGGACCAGAGTTAGAAGCCTTGGTTGAGTTCTTACTTTGATTGGGCAACCTACAGTAAGATCTTACCTCTCTTTGTCCTCATTTGTAAACATGACAATCGCCATCTTCCTACCCTATCTCATCTGCCTTCTGCTCTGAAGGTTCAATGAATTAATGCAAGTAAAAGTGTTCTAAAACGGACATTTGTAAACAGAGGCACTTGCCATCGTTTCTTACTTTCAAGGCATCGAGATAATATGCCAGGGGTATATACATTAAGGGTGTCCTGGGATCTTCTCACTTTTATGCAATTTTTCCCTGTTTGTTGATCTTGCTTTTGACAAGATAGATGGAGATACACTCCATTGGGTAGGAGAAAAAGATTTCCAAATCCTTAATCTTTCATCTTTAGCTATCATGCTCTTCATTATTAGAATCACACTGTTGATTATGATTAATATTATATCAACTCCATGAAATTAGTTATTCAAGGTGAATGTGATGAGAAATAGCTATCTTCTGCCACTTCTAGTGTCCTGAAATCTTCCATTGTTAAAACAATTTGCTACCTCTACATTTTGTCAAATTTAACTCTTGTGGATTCTTAAGGAATTCCAGTCTCAAATATGATGAAAAAGAATGAACTAAGCAATGACTTCTTCCAATTTTTTATTGAACTATAACGCGCATGTCAAAAAATAAGCCTAAACTAACAGATAATTTTCATAATCTAAACACACCAGTATAACCACTATCAGATCAAGGAACAACCCCAACCGCATTAAGCAACACACTGTAGCATCAAATGTTCATCCCCAATGTATTCTTTACTATTATAAATCTATTTCATGGAATATAAAATTTTAGTATATTCACATTCAATCATGTAAATATAAATGTTAATCCAAACATATACAGAGTGGTTTATTTGACAAATATGAAAGGATTGTTGGTCTCAATGAGGTATAGTCCGCCTAACCATTAGATTCCTCTGCTGTTGTCAATCAAAACATTTAAGTAATTGTGATTCCTTGAGACAATTTCTAAACATGCCACACAATTTTAATACTGTGATGAGGTAGCAAGTTAGAGAATTCCAATCAAGGTAGAAAAATAATCATGAAAGTGATTAAAACAATCATGACACTATGCTAATAATATCTGCCTATTTTGTTTACAATGAAAACTAAACATGAAGGCCTATATTTTGCCCAGGTGGAAAGTTAATGGCTTGGATATATAAATATCCACTTTCTCTCTCAACCCACTTTGCTGTTGTCATGCATGGAGGCCTAATAGTACACCTCTTTCATGGAATTGTCGGGAGGAATGAAATGAGTCTTCTTCCCAAACTAAGCTGCCACTCATGGTGCCATGAAAGCAGAGGAGAGGATTCATGTTGCAGGTTTCTTTGTTCATGATGTGTCCTAACTCTGTAGCCCAACTCACAAATGGTCTGTTTTTCTGTGACAGGAGAGAGTCAAACCTGAGGCACCCAAGATATTCCACTTCAGCTGTACAGCCCCAGAAATGTGTCTGGACATCCACACTTTGTTGAGACTTAGATTTCCTGCTGGTATAGGTACAGCTGTGTGTGATGCTGTGATGAGGTCAATCGTAGGAAATGGATCTAAATTACTTACCTTAATTCAGCTGTGATATAGTACTCAAATACCACTAATATCTCCATGAAACCCAAGCTGTCGTCTAAATAATATCAACTCTTCAAAATGACTGCAAGATAAAGTTAATTCTTCAATCTCAAGAAACCTTCCTAAGCCACATTTGCATTCATCCAACTTGTCATCTTAACTGTCCTGACCATACTCTCTGCTCATTTAGCATATATCTGCTGAGTATTTGCATTGTGCCAGGCACTCTGCCAGACACTGGTATACAGTCACGAGTAGAGCAAAAATGGGCCGTAACTTCAGAATGTTTATAGTCTACTAAAAGAGGCAAATTAATGAAATAATCCACAAAAATATCTTGGTCTTTTATGCCACCACACCTTTTTTCTTACATCACTTCTCCCCATTGGTTTTTAAATCCAACTCATCTTCCATGGTCCAGTTGAAATATATTTATCCGTGGCACAAGCTTTCTGTAACCAACTCCAAGTAGCCCATAGTAACCTGCTTCTTTTCAGCCCCATGCACTATTGACCATACCAGTATCACCACATTTTCTAAATGCATGCCACTAGTGAGCACATAATACAAGGAAGACACCAATAACTGGCCACAGTACTCTTCCCAGTGGCCAAGAAGTAGCCTCAAGATCTCCTCAAATACAAAAAGTCAGATGGCCACTACCAATCAACTGGAGTTAAGTCTTTGAAAGAAACATAACATCATTCTTAGTCCATTCCATAAACTAGGTAATAACCAGTAACCTCTACTCTCTGCTGTCATTATATCCTCCCGCGTGGGTATTATCTCCACAAACACAATCTAAACAATTTAAGTGACAGACCGTACCTTATGTTCCTTTTAACAGTTCTAATTCAGCAACTATATGTTGAGCACAGACTGTGAAAGATCCCTGTTGTTGATACTGCAAGATATACAGAGATGAATGAGATAGAGTCCCTACTGCCATCAACTACTAATTTTTTTGAGGGATAAAAAGTTCACAAATATCTACAATTTGAGGCAAAGTAAAAGGAATGTATAAGAAAAGCCTGGAGGTTTAGAGAAGCCATAGATGAGATCCAGCTGGAAGAACAGGAGAGGTTTCTTAGAGGAGGTGGCATCTGAGATGGACACTGTTGATTGGAGAAGGAGGAAAGCCAAGGCACAGTGTCACTCTCCAGGCATAATGAAGGACACACACAAAGCCAATAAAAAAGGAAAGTTTAGAATCCTTCAAGTATTCTCCTTTGGCTCCAAAGTACTTAGTATGACATCTCATTCATTGTAGATATTCAACGAGAGCTGGCAATTATAGACTTTAGGCAATACGTGATTAATTACAACATAAAGGAACCAAAGATTCTGTGAGCGCCTCACATGTGTGTGCGCGCGCGCACACACACACACACACACACACTCCAGAATAGCAGACATTTCCTAAGTGGCACTCTAGGCTTCACTAGGTTATAGAGTAAAAATGAGGTGACTTGGAGTAGATGCATCTTTCTAGTCATGGTAATGCTGCTAATGGATTGTAGTTTTGTTCTTTTAAGATTATGGATCTGAGTAGATTTTTGGTCTCCAATGCTTTGAAGAATTCGTGTTCAGGAGGTGTTCCTAGGCTAATAATAAATGGTATATGGAAAGGAGTTCTGTATTCAGGTTAACTTAAAGGGACAGCAAGATAAGTGAGGTTTGCCAGTTGTCCCTTTCACAGTACTTCTCCAAGACAGGTAATGGCTATGATTCTCCAAGAGGAAGGGGGATTATATGATCATTCCCTAAATGCATTTTACCATAGTCTATTTTTTTAAAGAATGGAGACAAGTATTCCTTAGAACACCCTGTGATTTCATAAGTTAGATGCAATTATTAAGAAAATATAGAAAATTAAATCCAGTTTTGCCTAAATGGTGGAGACAGAGGTCTCAACCAGTAAATGCCAGCTTCCAGGAAATCTTGTAGATGCTTGATGTATCTATTCCTTTTCCATCCACCCTCCATTTTTACCACATCATTTCCCACCC
This sequence comes from Nyctereutes procyonoides, assembly GCF_905146905.1. Classification (NCBI taxonomy): domain Eukaryota; kingdom Metazoa; phylum Chordata; class Mammalia; order Carnivora; family Canidae; genus Nyctereutes; species Nyctereutes procyonoides. Next base: position 2,753,574 of record NW_026575044.1, read on the forward strand.
TACCCACGAAGGATAATAAAAGCTAACATTTATTGAACCTTCACGTTGTGCCAAGCTTTGTTGTAAATGCTTTAACCCTCATAATCATCTTCAGCACTCTTATGATTCCGATTTTATAAAGGAGACAACCTAAGGCACAGAGAAATGGAGAAATTTTCCCTTGCTTACCTATACAGTAAGTAGTAAAGCCAGTATATAAACCCAGGCAGAGCTAAGGCTAAGGCTTCTAACCACCACTCTGGTATCTACCCCCAGAGAGTGAGGAAAGGGGGGAGAGATCACATGAGGGCCCTCGCTCCTCTCTTTCCCCCACTGCTTATGACCGTTGGTCTGCCAATGCTCCCCTCCCCGACCTACCCCGACACTGCCATCCCCCATCCAGTCTTCAGGGAAATGGAGTCCAGTCGTCCCTCCCATGGTGCCTGGAGGTTCTGATAAGACCATCTCAGTCTGGCCATGTTGTCTTTCATTTCCTTACTCCAGAATGTGAAACGTCCTCCTAAATATCTCACTCAGCATTCCACCTTGATGAGACAAATCACAAGTTTGGGGAGGAAGCAGATCTTACAGCCTTAGCAATTACTCTAGGCAAACGGTGTCACAGAAATTAACACACATCACTTGGATTTGACTCAAATTTCTTGCAGAAGGCTGGGGGAGGGCAGCTCACTCCTCTGGCCCTCAGCAGTCTGCCCCAATTTTTTACTAGTTCTTCTTAAAGAAAAAAAAAAAAAAAGAAACATTCCTTCAGCTTCCTCCCTCACCCTCTGTCCTCAAACACCACCTCACAGTCACTCCCAATTCCCACTCAGAACCTTTTCTTGTACCTCCTTTCTCTCCTCTCATTACGGATTCATCTCTCTGCTCCTCTTTGCCTCCCACTGCCGTGTGACAAATCCCTCTTAAAATAACACTGGTGACTCACCCAGCGGATACTGTATTCCATTTATGTATACCTTCATTTCTCCAAGGGGCACAGAGAATTTCACAGATATTCAGTGTTATTTTTATCTCGTCCTTTTAAAAAGATTGTCTGTCAAAAGGGAATAAAAATGCAGTTTGGGCTTTTGTCTGAATGACTTGAGCATTAAGGCTGATACAGTCTTTTTACGCTTCCAGGTCTCATCCTTCTCCACATGCCCTTCTCCTTGGTGCTGCTTTTTTTTTTTTTTATTCCAGGATCTATTAGTGACCACACCAGGAATTTGACTAAAATCTTACCATCAGTTGTGCTCTTTCTTAACCAGTCATCCAAGCTGGAAGCCTCAGAGCAACATCACTTCCTCCAACCGCTTCATCCTGCACACCCGTTACTAACCAAACCATTAGGTCCTGCCGCAGACTCCTCACTCCTATTCCCCCTTCTGCAACCTCATCCAAGCCACCACCTCCTCTAGCCTGGACTGATGCAGTGGTTGCCTTACTATCCCCTCCACCTCCAGCCATTTTAGGCAGGGGTCCTCCATTTAAATTCCTACCCTTTTCCAGAGCACTTGTGGCTTCTCAGTCTAGTCTTAGCTACTTGGCCTCTGTGACCCCTGAGTCTACACCCCAGACATCCCAAGAATGAGCTGTGTCCCTCGACATGCCTGGTTTTGCATGTACCCCCCACCCCCGGTCACAGGAGGAGCACCCATCTCTAGCTATTTCTCCTGGAAAGTTCCTTCCCAGGTTTAAAAGCACAATTAAAAAAAATAAAGATAAAAATAAAGGCACAATTTTTATATCACCTCTTCTGCAGAGCTTTTCCTACCTTCCCCAGGGCACTTTTAACTATTGTCTCTTCTGCATCCTCACCTATAGCTTTTTATGGTAACTGTTAGAGTAGATACATATAATATAATATATTCCACAAAAACTTATTGGAAGGCTGTGATGTCCCAAACACTATGCCAGGCGCTACATACAGAGAGATCAAATTCACAGTCCCTACCCCGACTATGAAGCAAGACAAGAAACAAAGAAAAGTCATTGGTATTTCAGGGTGATATGAGCAATTATAGAGCTAAGCTCAGGGACTGAGTGGGCACATGAGAGGGCCGTCACCCAAGCAGGGGACATCACCAAGCTCTCTGAGAGAACAGGAACCCTGCACTGTGGGAATATTCAAGTGGGAATGGCTTTGGGGACTGTACTTTCTCCCCACCAGATCATGGTCTCCACAATAGTGAAATAGATCCTGTCTCCCATGTACACTGCAAGTGCTTAACAAATACGCAGGAAACTGAATAAATCAGAAAAGGCTTGCTTGGTCTGTGGATCTGTAAAACCCCAGGGATATCAAAGTTATAGCTTCTCAACCCTGCCTCCTCCTTCCTCTTGGTGGTTGACCAATCTTGGTCCCACAGATTCAATCTTAGCCAAGAAATAATGCAAGTAATAAGGTGATTCTGCAAATGCTGCTTTTACCCATCCCAGCCCTGGTTCCTCGCAGGGATCTGGAATGAAGTGGCTCACCTGAGGCAATTGGCATGACATTGAGCCACCTGCCAGAGTTGGGCAGTCACGCATCACTGATGAGCACACTGGCTAGGTTAAAAAAAAAAAAAAAGGCCCAAGAGGAAAAGAGAAAATGTGTCACACCCTGCAGGGCCAAGTTCAAAAGTCACTAGGTCCAGAACCCCCTTTAAGTTGGCTTCCTAACACCCATTTCACTCTGTACTTCACTTTCCACCTGGCAACCAGTGTCATTTCTCACAGTCTGAAACACGAAGTGCACACTCCTGTTCTAGCTGACAAATCCCTGGAGGAAGTCTTCATCTCTCTACCTCACTATTGTCCTCACCTTCATTATTCTTTAACCTTTGCTTTTTTCCTCGGTTGGTTGGTGGGTTGTATGAAACCACTTGCATTTCCTTAACCCATCTATCTCTCTGGTCTGCAGGCATTTTCATGGCTGCTTGTTTTGTTTTGTTTTGCCTGAAATGCACTGAAACCCTCTGGACAACTGACTTATCCTTCCATTTCAGGTTGAAGACTACTTTTAAAGAGAAGCAGGTCCCGCCCCCTTCCACAGGCTGATACCTGGGCGGGTTTGCACCTGCACACCTGAGGGACACACTCTCCACTCTCCCTCCTATCACCCTTCAGCCCTTGTAACATTCTGGTGAACTTGTCTGTGTAGCTGGGTAAGTTCCCCACAGGTAAGGACTGTGTCTGGTTTCCCCATTGCATGCCAGCACCCAGCATAGTGTCCAAACTGCACACATTTGGCACACATAAGTATGTGTTGATTGAGTTGATGAAAGAATCCTGGAGAAAGGGGAGTAAAGCACATTTTACCACAAGATAAGCTTTGTGAGAGCATGGACTTTGTTCTGTTCACTGCTACATCTCAGTTTCTGGCACAGAGTCGACCCTCAAGAAGTATTTATTGAATGAACTAACTAATTAATTGGTTAGATAAAAATATTATGTAGGCCTGCTAGTCATTTAACTGGTTCTTTATATGTGGTTTGGTCTTCAGGAACTGGCTTCTGAAGAGAAGGTAGCATGATATAGCCATCAACAGCATGAACTTGGACCACTCCTCTAAGGGTTCATATCTGAACTGTATCCCTCACAATTTTCATGTGTTAGTTGTTTCATCTTTAACTAAGGTTGGTTAGGTGACTAAATGTCTTAGCATCTGTAAAGCAATAAACTAGTGCTGGTGACAGAGTAAAAACTATTTAAGTATTTCTAGAAGACAGAACAGTATTACAAATGCAAAGTCAAGAAATGCTGCCCACAGTTAACAGGACAAGAAATAAAGGATAACTATATTACTTAAAGCTATAAACATAACGAACTGAAAATATTGACATAATCATATGTAGATGATGGCAGAAGGTTGGAGCCAGGTGAGCTAAGTCTTCGTGTTTTATAGAGGCAGCCACAGATAATCTCCAAAACTGACAACCCAGGAAATAGTGGTGTGTAACTCTTGGTGATTTGGAGGTGACTATCAGAAGGAATGTCAGCTGAAGAGTGAAAAGCAGCTCTCTGTGAGGAGGAAGATTAGAAAAGAGAAAGAATAGGGTTTCCTCAGTAGCCCTTTTGTTCTATTTAAACTTTTAGGGATCCCTGGGTGGCGCAGAGGTTTGGCACCTGCCTTTGGCCCAGGGCGCGATCCTGGAGACCCGGGATCGAATCCCACGTCGGGCTCCCGGTGCATGGAACCTGCTTCTCCCTCTGCCTATGTCTCTGCCTCTCTCTCTCTCTCTCTCTGACTATCATAAATAAATAAAAATAAATAAATAAATAAACTTTTGACCATGTTCGTGCATTACTTTGATAAACTAAAAACATTTTTTAAATAATTGTATAGAAAAAAGATCAAATGGTAAGTATTTGTTAGGGTCTTCAAATACTTCCAATTTACCTTAAACATTCTGAAACTTATGAGGTGATGTGGCCAGGCTCTGAGAACTCCTATGTTACCTCCACTCTAGGAAGAGCCCTGCACCCCCACTCTCCTTCATGAGGCTGGGATACTATGGAAAGTCAATGTCTTGAGATCAGGCTCAGTTTTTCAGTATCAATGTGCTCTTAGCCAAGACAATCAGTCTCTCTGTGGCTCAGTTTTCTCACCAGTTAAATTATAGTCACAGTTTTAGACTCACAGTATCATTACATCAGATACCTAGGAAAGCATAAAATACTGTACATATACTATAATCAAAGTGAGGAAATCCCTAGTGCAAGGAAAAATATGGAACAACGTCTTTCTCCAGACCAAATAAAGGTGCATATTCTGGGCATTTTTTGTGAATAATAATCATTCATAATTACATACAAAATCAAAAGTCCTTTGAGAGTACATTCCCAGGATAATAATTCCCTTCTCCATGTTATCTCTGTTTCTTGAAAATGCTTATACTTTTTCCTATTTTAAGCCCTGTACTACAGTTGTTTTGCTTACATCATAGTTTCATCCACTAGACGGGAGTTCTGGAGGGCAGAAATGGTGTTTTATTTATCTGAATATATCTTGAGCTTAATACAGTGCCTGCCCTATATAAAATACCCCAAAATGTTTGCCAAACTGAACTTCCATTTTAAAAAGTTTATTTAGAGTAAGAGATGAATAAGGACACTGTATCATACTTAAAGGGTCTATCCAACAAGAAGACCTAATAATCATGAATATTTATGCCCTTAATGTGAGAGCTGCCAACTACATCAATCAATTAATAACCAAAGTAAAGACATACTTAGATAATAATACACTAATAGTAGGAGACTTCAACATGGCACTTTCTGCAAATGACAGATTTTCTAAGCACAACATCAGAAACAAGAACTGTAAAAGATACACTGGATTAGATGGATTTCACCGACATATACAGAACTTTGCATCCGAACGCAACTGAATACATATTCTTTTCAAGTGCACATGGAACTTTCTCCAGAATAGACCACATGCTAGGTCACAAATCATGTCTCAACCGATACCAAAAGATTGGGATTGTCCCCTGCATATTTTTCAGAACATAATGTTTTGAAACTAGAACTCAATCACAAGAAGAAATTTGGAAGAAACTCAAACACATGGAGGTTAAAGAGCATCCAGCTAAAAGATGAATGGGTCAACTGGGAAATTAGAAAAGAGTTAAAAAGATTCATGGAAACTAATGACAATGAAGATACAACTGTTCAAAATCTTTGGGATACAGCAAAAGAAGTCCTAAGAGGGAAATACCTCACAATACAAGCATCCCTCAAAAAATTGGAAAACACTCAAATACAGAAGCTAACCTCGCACCTAAAGTAAGTGGAGAAAGACCAGCAAATAAAACCTACACCAAGCAGAAGAAGAGAGTTAGTAAAGATTCGAGCAGAACTCAACGAAATAGAAACCAGAAGAACTGTAGAATAGATCAACAAAACCAGGAGTTGGTTCTTTGAAAGAATTAATAAGATATGGGCTGCCCGGGTGGCTCAATGGTTTAGCGCCACCTTTAGCCCAGGGCATGATCTTAGAGCCCCAGGATCGAGTCCCACGTCAGGCTCCCTGCATGGAGCCTGCTTCTCCCTCTGCCTCTCTCTCTCTCTCTCTTTCTCTCTCTCTCTCTCTCTCTCTCTCTCTCTCTCTCTCTCCTTTCTGTGTGTCTCATGAATAAATAAATAAAATCTTAAAAAAAGAATTAATAGGATAGATAAACCATTAGCCAGCCTTAAAAAGAAAAGAGGAAGACTCAAGTTAATAAAATCATGAATGAAAAAGGAGAGATCACAACCAATACCAGGAATACAAATGATTTTAAAAACGTATTAAGAGCTGCTATATGCCAATAAATTAGGCAATCTAGAAGGAATGGATGCATTACTGGAAAACCAAAAACTACCAAAACTGGAACAGGAAGAAATAGAAAACATGAACAGGCCAAATACCGGAAGGAAATTGAAGCAGTCATCAAAAACTTCCCAAGACACAAAAGTCCAGGGCCAGATGGCCTCCCAGGGGAATTCTATCAAATGTTTAAAGAAGAAACAATACCTATTGTACTAAAGCTGTTCCAAAAGATAAAAAGGAACAGAATACTTCCAAACTCGTTTTATGAGGCCAGAGTCACCTTAATTCCAAAACCAAAGACCCCACCAAAAAAGAGAATTATAGACCAATATCCCTGATGAACACAGAGGCAAAAATTCTCAACAAGATACTAGCCAATAGGATTCAACAGTATATTAAGAAGATTATTCACCGTGACTAAGTGGGATTTATCCCCAGGATGCAAGGCTGGTTCTACACAGTGGCATTTCTATACACTACAGCAATCAATGTGATAGATCATATCAACAAGGGAAAAAACAAGAACCATATGATCCTCTCAATAGATGTGGAGAAAGCATTTGACAAAATACAGCATCCATTCCTGATCAAAATTCTTCAGAGTGTAGAGATAGAGGGAAAATTCCACAGCATCTTAAAAGCCATCTACAAAAAGCCCACAGCATATGTCATTCTCAATGGGGAAACACTGAGAGTCTTTCCCCTAAGATCAGGAACACGACAGGGATGTCCACTCTCACCACTGCTATTCAACATAGTACTAGAAGTCCTAACCTCAGCAATCAGACAACAAAAAGAAATAAAATGCTTTCAAATTGGCAAAGAAGAAGCCAAACTCTCCCTCTTCACAGATGACATGATACTGTACATAGAAAACTGAAAAGACTCCACCCCAAGATTGCTAGAACTCATACAGCAATTCGGCAGGATACAAAATCAATGTCCAGAAATCAGTGGCATTTCTATACATTAACAATGAGACTGAAGAAAGAGAAATTAAGGAGTCAATCCCATTTACAACTGCACCCAAAAAAATAAGATACCTAGGAATAAACCTAACCAAAGATGTAAAGGACCTATACCCTAAAAACTACAGAACGCTTTGGAAAGAAATTGAGAAACACACAAAGAGATGGAAAAATATTCCATGCTCATCGATTGGAAGAATTAATATTGTGAAAATATCAATGCTACTCAGGGCAATTTCCATATTCAATGCAATCCCTATCAAAATACCATGGACTTTCTTCAGAGTTGGAACAAATAATCTTAAGATTTGGGTGGAATCAGAAAAGACCCTGAATAGCCAGGGGAATATTGAAAAAGACAGCCAGAGCCAGGGGCATCACAATGCCGGATTTCAGGTTGTACTACAAAGCTGTCATCATCAAATCAGTGTGATACTAGCACAAAAACAGACACATACGTCAATGAGAATGAATAGAGAATCCAGAGATGGGCCCTCAACTCTATGGTCAACTAATATTCAACAAAGCAGGAAAGACTATCCACTGGAAAAAGGACAGTCTCTTCAATAAATGGTGCTGGGAAAATTGGACATCCACATGCAGAAGAATGAAACTAGACCATTGTCTTATACCATTCACAAAGATAAACTCAAAATGGATGAAAGATCCTAATGTGAGACAAGAATCCATCAAAATCCTACAGGAGAACACAGGTAACACCCTTTATGAATTTAGCCACAGCAACTTCTTGCAAGATCCATCTATGAAGGCAAGGGAAACAAAAGCAAAAATGAACTATTGGGACTTCATCAAGACGAAAAGCTTCTGCACAGCAAAAGAAACAGTCAACAAAACTAAAAGACAACCTGCAGAATGGCAGAAGATATTTGCAAATGACATATCAGATAAAGGGCTAGTATCCAAGATCTATAAAGAGCTTATTAAACTCAACAGCAAAGAAACAATCCAATCATGAAATGGGCAAAAGACATGAACAGAAAGATACATATGGCCAACAAAACAAGCACATGAGAAAATGCTCCACATCACTGGCCATCAGGGAAATACAAATCAAAACCACAATGAGATACTACCTCACCCCAGTGAGAATGGGGAAAATTAACAAGACAAGAAATAACAAATGTTGGAGAGGATGGGCAGGAAGGTGAACCCTCTTGCACTGTTGGTGGGAATGTGAACTGGTGCAGCCACTCTGGAAAACTGTGTGCAGGTTCCTCAAAGAGTTAAAAAATAGACCTGCCCTAAGACCCAGCAATTGCACTGCTGGGGATTTACCCCAAAGATACAGATACAGTGAAAGACCGAGACACCTGCACCCCAATGTTTATAGCAGCAAGGTCCACCATAGCCAAACTGTGGAAGGAGCCTCGGTGTCCATCAAAGATGAATGGATAAAGAAGCTGTTGTATATACTGTATATTGTATATATTGTATGTTGTATATGTTGTATATATACAATGGAATATTACTCAGCCATTAGAAACGACAAATACCCACCATTTGCTTCGGTGTGGATGGAACTGGAGGGTATTATGCTGAGTCAAGTAAGTCATCAGAGAAGGAAAAACATTATATGGTTTCACTCATACGGGGAATATAAAAAATAGTGAAAGGGAATAAAGGGGAAAGGAGAAAAAAATGAGTGGGAAATATCAGAAAGGGAGACAGAACATGAGACTCCTAACTCTGGGAAACAAACTAGGGGTGGTGGAAGGGGAGGTGGGCAGGGGGTGGGGCTGAGTGGGTGACGGGCACTGAGGGGGGCATTTGATGGGATGAGCACTGGGTGTTATTCTATATGTTGGCAAATTGAACACCAATAAAAAATAAATTTATAAAAAAAAGAACCTAAAGTTTTAGTAGTAGTTTGGGTTATCTTAACTAATATGGATGCCATCTGGCTCATATAGTAAAGAAAGCCATTTCCAAACTCATTGGAATGCTGTTGGAAATATTTTCTTTGAACTTCAGTTTATACACTTCCATCTAAATCCAGAGAGAACCAGGCTGCGAGGATGCTCCTTCAGTACCATTAAAAGCATAATTAAAAGAGTAGTCAAGTGAGTAAAATGAATTCTTACATTTTAGATTACTATTTGTAAAGACCAAAAGCAAACTATGTAAAATTAAAACAAATTATAGAAGATAAAAGAATCTTGTAGAACAGTGAGAATAAATATACTTCTCTATACTTTTTCTAGAAATCCCGGCAGCCCTGGTGGCGCTGCGGTTTGGCGCTGCCTGCAGCCCGGGGTGTGATCCTGGAGACCTGGGGTCCAGTCCCATGTCGGGCTCCCTGCGGGGAGCCTGCTTCTCCCTCTGCCTGTGTCTCTGCCTCTCTCTCTCTTTCTGAATAAATAAATAAAATCTTTAAAAAAAAAAACTAGGATTATAGGGGAAAGGAGAGAAAATGAGTGGGAAATATCAGAGAGGGTGACAGAACATGAGAGACTCCTAACTCTGGGAAACGAACAAGGGGTAGTGGAAGGGGAGATGGGCAGGAGGTTGGGGTGACTGGGTGATGGGCACTGAGGGTGGCACTTGATGGGATGAGCACTGGGTGTTATGCTATACGTTGGCAAATTGAAGTCCAATAAAAAATATACAAAAAAGTTTATTTTGAGTTAAATATAATTTTAGAACTACGAAAGAGTAGACATAGAATGAAAGAAATAAGGTAACATGTGTTCTTCCTCCCATTCATCAAACAATTACTAACTGACACCCTACAGTTCTATGCTAGGCTCTGAATAATACATACAAGCAGCTTCTAGTCTAATTGTGGGTATGGGGAGGGGAGGACACAAAGAGGCAAATGAGCAATTTCAACACAAACTGATAAATTTTAAGTTAAATGTAAGTACAAGATGTCATAGGAACACAAATAGTGGTCACAGCCCCTAAAAAAAGAAAAATAATATTTTGAGATCACTTCTTCTTCTTCTTTTTATTTATTCATGAGAGACACACAGAGAGACGCAGAGACATAGGCAGAGGGAGAAGCAGGCTCCCTGCAGGGAACCCAGTGTGGGACTCGATCCCAGGACCCCGGGATCATGACCTGAGCCGGAGACAGAGACTCAACCACTGAGCTACCCAGGTGTCCTGATATCTCTTCTTCTTAATTTATTTCTTTGAATTGAATTAAAATCCAATAAATCACCAGAGTATAGCTAACAAACTCAGGTCATACACAAATAAATTCAAAACATCCAGTCAATTTGTTAAAAGTTAGTACACTACTTGGCTGAAGCCCCTTGACATCATACAGCCCACCTTAGGTAATGTGATAAGTTAACAAGATGTGCATACCCATATTCTTCCATATATTGTATTAGTATTGTCTCATGGAAACCTCTATGGTCTGGGAGAAATTTGGGAAATGCAAATACAAAGCTCAGTCAAGAATCTGTTCCTTTCCTCTTCTGTGCCTTTGCCATGTGTCACCCCTTATAAAGCAAGTATTTTCTTCTTAGTGTTTATTTCTTTAAGACCATCTTTGAAAATTGTCTTAGGCAAATAGAAGCTGGAAAGGATAAATGGGCCCACCTTTTGCTAGGAAGCAGCTTTCTAATGGTTTCCAGTCTGGTTCACTAGCTGGATAAATAGAAGTGAACAGATTCAAACCAGCTGCCCTCAGTTACTCTCTCAAAGCATTTGATATTGCTGAGTGCCCCCTGGGAACTAGATGTTAGTAAGTCCTCTCTCTGCCCTTGAAATGATCAAGACACAGTTAGTTCTTATTATTTAGACTCAGGTAAAACTGGATGTATGCATCATCGGCTATTTGGATAGTATAGGCATAAACATGAATCTAATTGGCAATTTAATGAAAATATAACAGAGCATGAGTCTGGGATATTGAATGCTTAGATGAATGTTTAATTAAACCTTTACTGCGAGTTGTGATCACATTCAAGAAATATTCCAGGCTGACAGTGTTTGAGATGTTTACAAGCTTCTTGCAGACAATCATGCCTTGTGTGATAAAATATTAACAATTACAGACATCACAGAAAGGCAGCAAGGTCATTGCCCATTTCAAAGAGCATTGACTGTTATTTGAATAAAGTATCTTTTCACCAAAACTCTAATCCTTGCTGTTTTGACAAATTAGAGAACTGAAAAGCCCTATGTTTGTGTCCTTTCGTGGGAAACCAAAAGAAACACAGAGAGGTAAGAGAATTTGCTACAGATCAAACATGAGTGAAGCCACTTTTTGAGTTAGTGGACCCTCAAAATGGAAATGCAATGAGAGCTGGCTTATTATCTCCCCCATTTCATAAATAGAACTTTATTATGAAGATAGTGGAAATAGATCTTAAGTTGCCATTGTCACAATTGTCACTTGTCACTTGTCACATTGTCACAATTGTTACTTGTTACATTGTCACCATTGTCACTTGCAAGCTGGAACCTAAGACTGATGAATATAGCTTTCATCTGACAAACACTGACCAAAATCATGAATATCATCAAAAGGAGGTACAGTTAGAACAGAGACAGAACATAAATGATATGTTATCTTTCCCAATACATAATGAATAGACTATTCTTGATAATAAATATTTATTAATTAAAGCATCTAAATGACTATGAAAAATAAAAATACAAGAAAATAAGTTGACTCATGCAGCACTTTTATAAAAAGTAAATATAATCTAATTAGTCCAGGAGTTTATAAAGGGAAATGAGCTGGTTGGCTAGTGAAGGAATGAGGTGCCAGAAGGCCTCTATGTAGTCAGGGTTACAGCTGTATTGGTGGGAAGTTGGGCTCCTGTAGGCTTGGTCTGTTTCATGTTTCTTCTGGTAGACTTGTCCACACTCTCTACTGCTTTTTTCACCCAGTCAGCTTGTGGATCGGCACAGAATTTAAAGCCACGTCTGGTAATAAATCTGCGATACAAGGAAAAGATAGAGTTACTCATATCCTCACAGCCTTGGAATCAGGAGTTAAGATTAAACCAGATTTAAGAGATTTTGTGCAGAAATTACTCTCAAAACCTTGACACTCAAAACCTTGACCTTTTCCTGCAATCTGTTTTAACACAAAACAGAAATATTTCCAGGTCATATCCAGCTCTTTTGTTCATCATAATTTTCAAATTCCTTTTTCCACCCAAGCTATCAAATGTTGTAACTACGCTGGACATTTGAGGTCACTTCATTCAATTATTACATGTATCTTCCTTTTCACAACTAAACACACTTATCTTGTTTTCTGGACAAAAGTGATTTCTTTAATTTCTTTGGGTAAAATTGCAATTATGTGTTGGGAAGAGCTGCTATTCTGAAAATGAGATCCTGGAAAGAGAATGGTATTATATTGGCTAGTTTTTTCACATTTCCTTGAGATATGGTAACTGATAAAACATGGCATTCTACTTTAGCACACCATCAAGAAAGGGGAGGGAAGGGAAGGAAGGGAAGGGAAGGGAAGGGAAGGGAAGGGAAGGGAAGGGAAGGGAAGGGAAGGGAAGGAGGAAGGGAAGGGAGGGAGGGAGGGGAGGGGAGGGGAGGGGAGGGGAGGGAGGAGGGAGGGGAGGGGAGGGAGGGAGGGGGGGAGGGAAGGAAGGAAAAGGCATTTGATATTGCTGAGTGGAAGGGAAGCAGGGAAGCATCCCACACAAGTGTGGTTATATGGTCAAATCCTAAGCCAGACCAGCCACCTCTACACCTAACCCTCAGAACTGAGCACAATATTCATCTGGTTCCCAGTCAAATTCTGCTTCTAAACTAAATCAGAAAGGAGAATGATATTCTTTATTTGACTGTCAGATTTTTTTTCAATAATTGGTATTTAGTGCTACATAAACTCCTGGTTAATATGAAAAAACAAAGGGGCTATTGGTTCTCTTGAGGTCTTTCTCCATGCCAGTTTCCTGAGGAGGGCAGTATTTCTTCTTTTTTTTTTTTTTTAAGATTTTTTTTTAAATTTATTTATTTATGATAGTCACAGAGAGAAAGAGAGAGAGGCAGAGACACAGGCAGAGGGAGAAGCAGGCTCCATGCACCGGGATCCCGATGTGGGATTCGATCCCGGGTCGCCAGGATCGTGCCCTGGGCCAAAGGCAGGCGCCAAACCGCTTCGCCCCCCAGGGATCCCAGTATTTCTATATACAATGTCCCATCAAGCCTAGCTTTGGGGGAGACAAACTCACATTACTGCTCTCACGGAGCCCTCCTTGATGGTGTAGGTCTTGATGCTTTTAACTGGCAGTCTCTTGGTCGTCAGACTCATACAGATGCTCCTTTCTAGGACTTCACTCCCCACACCTGGAGAGGAAAATCAAGCAGACAAAGATAAATTATCGTTTCAAATAGTATGAATGCTACAGTGCTATAAATAAAATAACAAAGAGTGATGTAATAAAGAGTAACTTGGGAAAGGCAACATTAAATGTGGGAAGAGGCCCGTGTGTTATTTTCAATGTTAAAGTGTGAGATACATAAAGGATGTAGTTCATAAACTCTTCATCCGCAATAGAAATCCTCCTTAAGGGGGATTTCTAAACTTCAGTTCAGAGAGCAATCTTGCATTGGAGAAGGGGAAATAACTTGGGAGAGTTAATAATATTAAGGCTTGGTAGAATTTAATCAAGGTTTCTAAGTGCTGATTTTTCCTAAGGTAAAATGACTGTTATTTACTTCCCAAGGAAATATTCAGCTAAAAAAGCATCTAAAGTAACAGGTGACGATGATCAAGTTTGATCTTCGGTGTTGCTGATATCAGAAGGCTTTTTTTTTTTTTTAACATGAAACTAAATATAAGGTGCTTGTCAGCTAGCTATGCTCCTCTTCATCCCTCCTTCTTTCCAGCACTCCCAGTATCCGGGCCACACATTCTTTATCCCCATCTTTGCCGACTTTTGTTTAATGCTCAACTGTCTTGAGCCCAGTAAAAGAGATTGTTTCTTGTATTTCTCTCACTACTTAGGAAGCAATATTTTTCTCTGAGAAATACCTAACATGGATTCCCAAGACCCAAAGAATCCTACTAGACTCTAAATTCCCAAACCTTCTTATTCTCAGCAGTGTGATCAGTGAAGAAAATTTTTGCCTCTGTGGCAGAGCTGAGTTAGAGCAGAGATGGCTTTGCCTGCAGTTGTACATGGAGGCTAAGCCCCAGTGGGGCTCACAGAGGTCATTCAAGGAGGAAGCTTGAGAAGTGACCCAAGTGTCTTCAGTTTTCCTCTGTCTCCAAAAGAGGGTCACTGCCCCCACCCATACCTGGGTTTCCACCAAGCAGCAGACCTATTGTCTCAGCAAAATGCCAGACACATGGCAATATTTACCCTAATTTATTAGCCTTAAAGTTGTTGGTTTCATCAATATTTATTCTGCCCACAATTTCAGGGAATTCCAGACCTTGCCACCTCTATTCACGGACACCCTTAGATTCCATGGTCAGATTCAGATATCCTATTCTACATAGTAAGGCTACAAATTAGGAGGCTGAAAGGAGAGTTAACTGAAACATTAATTATACTTGAAGGATATTCTCTCTTATTGCCAGAGCCACAAGGAGAAGTAAATTTCAATCAGTTGGGGGGAAATGATTTTTTAAGAAAATATGTATAGAACAGTCAGCTGAGGCTCAGTATAGCCGAGTCTCATCTGGGTATATCTTGCAGGCTTATCTGAATGTGTATAAGGCATTGATCTATTTGTTAGCACTTAACATATGGTCTCTTATAAATTAAAGAAATGTATCATTAATGGAAACAATATTCAAAGCAGTAATAATAGACTCTCCCATATAGCCGAAGGCAATATTGATTTCCTATGTAGGAAGGTATGAGCTCCCAATCATTTTTTTAAATAGAAATTATTGGGACGCCTGGGTGGCTCAGCGGTTGGGCATCTGCCTTCAGCCCAGGGCATGATCCTGGAGACCCGGGATTGAGTTCCGCATTGGGCTCCCTGCGTGGAGCCTGCTTCTCCCTCTGTCTGTTTCTGCCCCTCCTCCCTCTCTCTCTCTCTCTCTCTGTCTCTCATGAATAAATAAATAAAATCTTTCTTTTAAAGAAATTATTGGTTTGCTTCAGAACATATAGCCTCCAACTCATTCCCACATTGTGTCTAAACTTTCAAAAATTTTGAGAATTTATCAAGATCAATATTAAATAGGCAAAAGCTACAAAGGCACATATAATCATCACCACCATTTCACAGGTAACATTAATCAAGAAATTACTACTAGTGAGCAAATCTGATAAGTATTCCTAAATTGTTGAGATTTTTTTCATTTTAACCCAAGTAAGAATATATTATATTCAACTTATAAGTAACTGTTGGTGCAGAGAGGTTAAGAAATTTACTCCAAATCACACAATTATGAAAAGTAGGAGCCCAGATTTTAGGCAAGTTCTGTCTTCAAAATCTATTAAGTCCCCTAAAATCAAAATTATCATTCCCATTTTGCACATGGGAAATCTGAGGCTTATCCTGGGGAAGGAAAGCAGTTCACTCCAGTCAAAACCTGAGTCAAACACCAAATGGGCCCACCTGCCTGCATCTCTGTTCTTCTCTCATAAAGAACCTTTCAACTTACCTTCCACGATGAATTCAGTGAGAAAGCAAATCCCAAACAGGGCCAGGAGGAGAGATCTCATGGTTGAGGTCCGGCTTAGCTGTTCAGGGAGAGACTGAGGAACAGCTGCTCTTAGAAGCCTCTTTATTACTCCAGTGGTCAGCGCACTTCCTGTGGTAAGAGGGGGCTTTCAGGGTGGGTGTGGAATAGTGGAAAGACTGTGTAGTACAGATGCTTTTTTCTTTAAGAAAAAGTTCCTTTGCCCCCGCTCATACTAACCCCACATCTTGTGGCCTTTGCCCCTGCTCCTGTGGTTAATGTGTTAATGAAACCAAATGTGTGCAATAAAGGAACAAGGTTGTCTCATCTCCTGCTACCAGACTAAATTCAAATCTTCCACTGAAGACTTGAAGTCAAAGGCCACAATACCACGGCCCAGCATAGGAGCAGTGTAAGGAAATGAGGTGCAATGGTCACTGTGGTTCTGCTCCCCTACCTATCTCATGTCACATCCACTGTGACGTGAGGCTTCCACCACCATGGCTCATGAGCCCCTGATGCCATCCAGAGCAACTGCTTAGGTGGGCAAAGGGATGCTACTACCAATCTGAGCTTCTCAGCTTTCTTTTACTTCTCATTTCTCTCCTCTACCCTCATTCAAATCACTCCCATTTCTTTACACACACACACACACACACACACACACACACACACCCATACCCAAGAAACAGTTAAATAAGAGTGTTTGGATCATGTCTATATGCATATGTTTGCTTTATTGAAACTTAGTATATACCTTTTAAAAAACCTTTGGAAGGGTGCCTGGGCAGCTCAGGTCATGATCCTGGGGTTCTGGGATCGAGCCCTGCATTAAGCCCTGCATCAGGCATCCTTCTCCCTCTGACCCTTGCCCCCCGCTTGTGCTCATACTCTCTCTTTCTTTTGCTCTCTTTCTCTCTCAAATGAATGAATAAAAAAATATTTTAAAAAGTAAAATAAAATAAAAAGCTTTTGAAGATTTCCTGACATGAAGTTTATTTTTTTTAAATGAGAGAAAGAGAAAATTATCTATAATCATATCATTCTGACAGTTTTCATTCTTAACTGTTTTCTTCCAGTAGATCTCTATTGGTAGACATATGTTTGCATACTCGTGACAATCATAAATACTGTTTTAGCATCGGTGTAAATATCTTCCCAGGGTTCTTCATAGGCTTCGTGTTTCTCATCTGAGTAAACAAATGCACACACACATTAACCATTCCCTCGTAACATTGTTATATAGATCATATATGTAAGGTAAGTTTTCATTAACATATACTGAATCGTTTCCCCTCGATAGCCAGAAGTGGATCACTTGGCAAAATCATTTGACCATCTTTTAGTTCTTGCTACATGTTACAGAGAAGAAGAATGTAGCTTCTACTTGCAATCTTCTAGCAGGATTTGATTGTATCAGTTGTACCTTCCTGGCATTCAATTTGTTATTGTTTTGTCTGGTTTTGTTTTACATAAGTATCTATAAAATGTATTTATTCATTATGTGTTTGCACAAGCAACTAAAAAGTTTGCCACTGCTCTTAGGTATATGAGAATAATATTCTTATTTAACATATAAATAGCTAAAAGATTTTGCCACTGCTATAGAGGACACAGAAATAAACTCCTACATTTCCATGAAAATTAAGGCTAACCTCTAAGAGATTTTTTCATTAATGGCATTTAATTTTCCAGCCAGATGTCACTCTAGACCTCAGAGTGGCTTTTTAGTTATCTCTAACTGGCTATACCATCAGTCCTTAACATCTGAAGACAACTTGCCACTCAAAATGCTTTTCCTTCTATTACTCTCTGACATGGAGAATATGAAGTTTTCTAACCAATTTCCAAACACAGAACCTGGGGCCATCTTAGACTCATTGCTATCCGCTCGTATGTCATCTTCAACCAAACTACATTAAGTATACCTTCCAAGTAGCTCTTTAATAGGCCTGCTCCTCTCTTTCCACACTGTTCTAGGCAGGCCCTCATCATCCCTTTCTAGACAACTGCAGTAGACCAAGTGGTTTCCCAGTGTTGGTTCTCCTCCCTTTCCAATCCATTCTCCACAATATTGCTAGAGTAAGTATTCTACTGCATTAATCTAATCATGTCATTTCCCTACTGAGAAAATCTTTGCTAATTTCCACTGTCCACAGATTTTATTTCAAATTTCTTATTGTCCTATACAAGGTTGTTCAAGATCTAACACTTCTTTTCCTTTTAGACTCTCTTTCTATCCCTGACACATGCTCCCAACCCCTCTGCCTCAACAAACATGTGCCCAACCAAATATATCATCTTCTCTTATATACCCCACATATGGCTTCCTTTAGCTAGAATGTCTGTCTCAGCTTCCTACTTATCAACTGCTCCCCTTCCTATAAGTTTTCCTGAATTCTCTAGATAAAATTAAGTTGTGCCATCCTCTGTGCTCCCTTGAAGTTCTGTTTTATTGCCCTACTCAATTATATTTCTGCATCTTCCACTAGATGTCAGTCTCCTTGAGAGTAGGGAACTTGATTTAGTCTTCACTGGGTCCCTGGCATTAGCAGAATAAAATAGTTTTTGAATAAATGAATTCTTTTTAAAAGACCAAAATTAGGGTGATATACATTAAGTGAAGGATGACTACCTAATAACACAAAGCCAGGAATTGTGATGTGTGGTTTTCTCTATGTTTTTAATCAAATGACAATTTGACCAATGGTTGAATATTTATTTAGCACATCGAAATGGAATTTCCTAAAATCTAGAATGAATTATTCACTTCCAGTTTTTCAAGACATAACTAGAGTCTCTGATGGAGAAGAATTAAGTAACAAGAAAGTAGAAACCTAGCACAAAATAGGCCTAATCAGCTAATATGTGGACATTGATTAACAACAACCAGTATTGCAAAAGGCAGGATTTCTTTATTTTTATAACTGAAAAATAGACCTTTCTATACATACAGCACATTTTCTCTATCCATTCATCCATCAAAAGACATTTAGGTTGTTTTCATGTCTTGGCTATTGAGAATAATACTTCAATGAACATGAGGTACAGATATCTCTTCAAAATAGTGACTTCATTTCCTTTGGAAAATGAAATACTGTCTTTTTGTTAAAAGCCTTTCTAACAAGTGTAAGAGGATACTTCATTGTGATTTTGATTTTCATTTCCCATCATTATTAGTGCATGAGTGATTTGTATGTCTTTGGAAAAGTGTCTAGTCAGCTTACTTTTAATTAGATTATTTTTTTTTTTTTGCTAATGAGTGGGTTGTATGAGTTCCTTATTTTTTTATATTAACTCCTTATCAGATAGATAGCTTACAAATATTTTCTCCCATTCTGTAGGCTGCCTTTTCATTTTGTTGATTGTTTCTTTTATTATGCAGAAGTTTTTAGTTTGACACAGTCCCACTTATTTACTTTTTATTTTGTTGCTTATGCTTTTGGTGTCGTATCCAAAAAAATCATTGTCAAACCAGTGTCAAGAAACTTTTTTCCAATGTTTTATTCTAGGAGTTTTATGATTCTAGGAATTACTTTAAATTCCTAGAATGTTAAATCCATTCAGAGTGAAATTTTGTAAGTGGTTTAAGATAGAGGTCCAATTCCATTCTTTTACATGTGAATATCCAACAAATAAATGCCCAATTTATTGAAGAGACTATCCTTTCCACAATGAGTAATCTAGGATCACTTATCAAATACTAATTGACTGCGTAAGTATGGGTTTGTTTCTGGGCTCTTGATTCTGTTCCATTGGACTATATGTCTAGTTTTATGCCAATACCATACAGTTTTGATTACTTTAGCATTGTACTATAGGTTGAAGTTGGGAAAGGTGATGCCTCCAATTTTGTTCTTCTTTCTCAGGATTGCTTTGGTTATTAAGAATCTTTACTTATCCCACATGAATTTTAGGATTGTTTTTTCTATTTCTGTGAAAAATGCCATTGGAATTTTGATAGAGATTGTACTGAATCTATCAATGGCTTTGGATAGTATGGGCATTTTAACAATAATAATTCTTCCAATCCATGAGCACAGAATATCTTTCCATTTATCTTTGTATTTCTCAATTTCTTTCATCAATATCTTATAATTTTCAGTGAACAGATCTTTCACCTCTTTGGTCAAATTTATTCCTAAGTATTTATCAGTTTTGATGCTATTTGAGTGAGATTGTTCTCTTCACTTCTTTTTCAGATATTTCATTGTTAGTGTTTAGAAACACAACTAATTTCTGAATGTTGATTTTTTACCCTGCAAGTTTACTAAATTTGTTAGTTGTCACAGTTTTTTGACAGAGTCCTTTGCTTTTCCTGTATATAAAATCAAATAATCTGAAAACAGACAATTTTACTCTTCTTTTCCAATTTAGATGTCTTTTATTTCTTTTTCTTGCTTAATTGTTCTGGCTAGTATGTCTAGCACTATTTTGGATAAAAGTAGCAAGAATAGACACCCTAGTCTTATACCTGATCTTAGAAGAAAAGCTTGTCACTTTTCACTATATGGTATGATGTTGGCTGTGGGCTTATCATTAATGACCTTGTTATGTTGAGGTATATTCCTTCTACACCCAGTATGTTGAATTTTTAATCATGAAATGATGTTGAATTTTGTCAAATGCTTTTTCTGTATCTTTTGAGATAATCATATGAGTTTTATCTTTCACTCTGTTAATGTGATTTACAACATCTATTGACTTGCATATGCTGAACTACTCTTGCATCCCAGGGATAATTCTTACTTGATCATGATATATGATCCTTTGATGCACTGTTGAATTCAGTTTGCCAGTATTTTGTTGATAATTTTTTGTGTCTATATTCATCAGGGATATTAGCCTATAGTCTTATTGTACTGTCCTTATCTGGCATTGGTATTAGGATACTGCTGGCCTTATAAAGTGAATTTGGAGTATTCCCACTTTCTCAACTTTTGGAAGAGTTTGAGGACTGGTGTTAATTTTTTTTTTTTTTAATGTTTAGTAGAATTCACCAGTGAAACCTTCTGATCTTAGGCTTTTCTTTGTTGGAAGGTTTTAATTACCAATTAAATCTCCTTACTCATTATTAGTCTGTTCACATTTTCTGTTTCTTTGAGGTTCAGTCTTGGTAGGCTATATGTTTCTAGGAATTTATCCATTTCTTCTGGATCAGCCCATTTTTCGGCATATAATTTCACATTAGTCTCTTATGATCTTTGTATTTCTGTAATAGCAGTTGTTATGTTCCCCTTTCATTTCTGATTCTATTTGAGTCTTCTTTCTTTTTTTTCCTAGTTATTCTAGCTATAGGTTTGTCAGTTTTTGTTTACCTTTTCAAAAAACATCTCTTAAATTCACTGATATTTTCTGATGTTTTTCTGGTCTCCATTTATTCCTACTCTGATCTTTATTATTCCCTTCATTTTGCTAACTTTGAACTTAGTTTGTTCTTTTTTTTTTTTTTTTTCACATTCCCTGAGGTGTGTAAAGTTAGGTCGCTTGACATCTTTTTCCCCCCTAATGTGTTTATTATTATAAGCTTCCTCTTAAAACTGCTTATGTTGCATCTCTTAAGTTTTGTGATTCCATCTTCAAACTGTTTGAAGATATTTTTAATTTGCCTTTTGATTTCTTTTTTGACCCATTGTTTGTTCAGAATTTTGTTACTCAATTTCCACATATTTGTAAATATTCCAGTTTTCCTCCTGTTACTAATTTCTAGTCTCATACTATTGTGGTCAGAAGAGATACTTGGTATGATTTCAGTCTTCCTTAATGTGCAAAGACTTGTTTTGTCTCCTATCATATGATCTAGCCTAAAGAATGGTCTGCATGTGCTTGAGAGGAATGTGTATTCTGCTTTTGTTGGATAAAATGATCTGTATATATCTCTTAGTTCCATTTGGTCCAAAAGGTAGTTCCAGTCTGATGTTTCCTTATTGATTTTCTGTCTCATTAATCTATCCATTGTTTGAAGTCGAGTACTGAAGTTCTCTGCTATTACTGCTCTTTCTCCCTGCAGATCTCTTAGTATTATTTAACATACTTGGTGCTCCAATGTATATTAATCACTTAATTCTATTGTAAAGGTTAAAGGACAAAAGCATTAAAAATAAATATGTTATCATAACTTATTAATACACACAATATAAAAAAGAGGCAAATTGTGATATAAAAACATAAAATATGGGTTGGGTATTAAAAGAGTTTTAACATCCAATTGAAGTTAACTTGTTATCAATTTACAATACATTGTTACATCTGTAAGATGTTTTATGCAAGTCTCATGGTAACCACAACCACAAAGGTAAAATCTACATTAGACACACAAAAGATAAAGAGATAAGAATTAGGGCAGCCTGGGTGGCTCAGTGGTTTAGCGCTGTCTTCAGCCCAGGGTGTGATCCTGGAGACCCAGGATAAAGTCCCACATCAGGCTCCTTGCAGGGAGCCTGCTTCTCCCTCTGCCTGTGTCTCTCTGTGTGTGTGTGTCTTCCATGAATAAATAAATAAAATCTTAAAAAAAAAAGGAGAGATAAGAATTAAAGAATACCATTACAGAAAATAATTAAGTCACAAAGAAATACAGAAAGAGGGGTGCCTGAGTAGTTCAATAAGTGTCTGACTCTTGATCTTAGCTCAGGTCTTGATCTCAAGGTCATGAGTTCAAGCCCCACATGGGTTCCATGCTGGATATGGAGCCTACTTTTAAAAAAGAGAAAGAAATGAAAAGAAAAAGAAATACTGAAAGATAAGAAGAAAGAAACAAGAGAACCACAAAACAACCAGGAAAAGAAAGTTGGCATTAGTAAGTTCTTACTCATCAATAATTTCTTTAAATGTAAATGGATTAAATTCTCAAATCAAAATGTGTAGAATGAGTGAATGGATTAAAAAAAAAAAAAACAACTATGTGGTGCTTCACCTCAGCTTTAAGAATACAGATCAGCTCAGAGTAAAGGAATGAAAGAAGATATTCCATGCAACTGGAAACCAAAAGAGGGCAGAGGTAACTGTATTTAGATAAAATAGACTCTAACTGTAAGAAGAGGCAAAGAATGTCATTATATAATGACAAAGGGGTCAATTCATCAAAAGGATATAAAATTATAAATATATATGTACCCAGGGGTGCCTGGGTGGCTCAGTCATTAAGGATCTGCCTTCAGCTCAGGTCATGATCTCAGGGTCCTGGGATTGAGCCCCATGTCAGCTCCCTGCTCAATGAGGAGTCTGCTTCTCCCTCTACCTCTCCTTGCTCATGCTATCTCTCTCTCTCTGAAATAAATAAAATCATAAATATATATTTTTTATGATTTTATATATATTTATTATATATGTATTTATATACATCCAAAGTCTTTACAAGGGTTAACAAATGCTTCCATGACCTTTGCCTTCATCCCTTACTCATTGTCTGACATCATTTTCTGCTGCTTTTTCTCCCTTATCCCTCCACTGCAGTCACAATGACCTTTTTTGCTATATCTCAGACATGTCAGCCATGCTCCTGCCTCTTCACTTGCTATTTACTCTGCCTGATATACTCTTTCCACAGACATAAACATGGTTCATTCCCATTGCTTTCTCATTACGGCTTTTCCTAAATCCCCCAATTGAAAACTGCCCCACATAACCAATTTTGGTATCATTTGATTTCTCCTTGCTGCTCTATTTCCATGCATAGTACTTAGCATCATGTAATATAACCATATAATTTATTTGCTGATTTTTTAATTTCCCATATCCTTCCAGATATTTTTTTTTTTGTCTTTTTCATTCCTCAGAGTCTAAGGCAATGCCTGACACAGAGAAAGTGCTGGATTAATATATTCAGAATAAATGTAAATGCATGAAAGTACATAAGCACAAGCAAACATAAACATTTATACCTGCAAAGTCTGGTACTCTGGAACATCAGTACCACTTATATGTACATGACCACACAATGGGATTATAGAATCCATTTTTGAAAGAAAGCATTAATTTTTGAGGGAAGAAGATAGAAGTATGAAGGGTGCAAATAAGGAAACACAATTTATCTTTTCTTTTTACTTTTTACTCTAAATATTTTGATTCATCTGAAAAAAATAATTTGCATTTTATCATACATAACATATAATCTACATAAAACTATATTTTGTAGAATGCATGTGTGTGTAATATTCCATTTTTCTACTGGATAATTTTAATATTAGTATGTAAAAATTCTTTATGATTCATCATAGTAAGTCTTTGCCAATTGCAGGTGTTACAAATATTTTCTCTCAGTTTGTAGCTTGTCTTTTCACTATCTATATCATGTCTTTGAAAACAAAAAATTGCTAATTTTAACATAATCAAATTTATCAATGTTTATTCTATGATTAATGCTTTTCTGCCTTAATTAATTTTTTCTTTCCCTAAAGTCAGAAAAACTGACCTCTACAAAAAGTTTTAAAGTCTTGCATTTGATATTTAAATGTTTAATTTTTCTGGTGATTATTTCTGTATGTGATGTGAAGTAGGGGTCCAAATGCAATTTTTTTCTCTTTGGATAACTGAATTTTATATCCTAGCTATTGAATAGTTTCTCCTTTTCCCACACTACTATCATATATCAAAGGTCCACATATATGTGCATCTGCTCTAAATTCTTTAGTCTGTTCCATTGGTAGTTTGTCTATTCCTGACTCACACCATTCTATGTTAATTACTGTAGTCTTACAATTTAACCTGAATGTCTTGTAGGGCAAGCCCTCTTATCTTTTCCTTCAGAAGCATCGTGGGTTACGTTCATTCCTGATCATGAAAATGTAAATAAAGACCATGACATGACCCCATTTTATTCCCATTCAAATGGTCAGAATTAAGAAGTTTGATAATACTTCTGTGATGGCAAGGATGGAGCAATAGCTATTACTCATGGCATTAGAAACTAGTACAACACTTAGGAAAGCAATTTGGCATGATCGTGTAAAGCTAAACATGTGCATACTATGAAGCTCCAGAAACTCTACTCCTGGTATGTAGATAGATATAGGTCTAGGTATACACTTAGATAATACCAAAAGCAAGGAGCACAAAGATACAACTTATTTGAAATGTTCAAGTATTTATGTTGGGCGTAGGTTAGCGGTACATTACACAGTTTAATTAATTGAAAAGAGGGTCACTTATAGACCAAAGAGGATGATGTGTAATGATATAACTCAGATTAGATCAACAGCTGTAGCAAAGGAGCTCAAACTCTGTTTCACAACAAAAAGTTTATTATTCACTTCCACAAAGTAAGTTCCTGATCAGTTATCTCTCTAGGAGGTCCTCCTCCAACAGGTGATTCAAGATATAAGATGTTCCATCTTTGATCAAGAATGTTGATTTTCGTATTGGTTGGGCAAAACCAGCCTTTAGGGTCTGAGAGTCATTTTTATCCAGTTGCTAAACAGGGAACAAAAGACCATGGAAAAAGCATACATACTCTTACCTACTTTGACTCAGAAGTGACATTTCTTCTTTAGTCCCATTTCATGGGTAAGAACTAGTTATCTGGTTCCATTTAAGCACAAGGACAAATGAGAGAAGGGAGTTGCATCTGGGAAATGTAATAAAGATATGTGTCTGGAAAGAAAAGCAATTAAGGCCTAGCATGCTCTGCCACAGCCATACAGCTATGATTAAACCAGTTGTGCCCATGAGGTTCCACTTTTTTAAAGGACAAAAATAAAAAGATTGTGATAAATGGTTTTCTTTAAAACATTCTCCCAGTATATCTTTTAAATTGTACTTAGGTTTTTTCCTTAAATTAAAATAACTTTGTTATATTTTTTTCTGATAAAAACAATGTATTGTTATAAAAAAGACACCATAGAAAAGTGAAAGAAAGAAAGAAAGAAAGAAAGAAAGAAAGAAAGAAAGAAAAAAGAAAGAAAGAAAAAAAATCACCCAAATCCCACTGCCCAGAGATAACAATTTAGCCACTGTCGATGGATCTTCTTCCACACATCTCTCTAGGTAAAATATTCCTGTGTATATTATATCACTTTACCATCTTACTATAGCATTTGATAGCCAAGGATTCATTGTATATTTGCAATGTGTGAGATTTGGAGCTAAGTAGTTAAGGGCATTAGCTCATTTAACCCTTACAGCAATATAATAAATTGAGTAGAATTATTATTTACATATTATAGATGAGAGAACTGAGGGCTGGAGGGGTTAAGTAATTCACTCACAATTACAAAGCTGAGTGATGATAGAGGGAAGATTCAAATTGCAGTTAGCCAGATTCCCAAGCCAGTTCTTAACCAGTGCCTGTCAGATATTCTCTGATGCACTACAACTCCCCTGCTGCTAATCCCTGGGTTATTTCTTTTTTAAACCCTAGACCATGGGCAGCTCTGGTGGCTCAGCGGTTTAGCGCCGCCTTCAGCCCAGGGCCTGATCCTGGAGATCCAGGATGGAGTCCCACATTGGGCTCCCTGTGTGGAGCCTGCTTCTCCCTCTGCCTGTGTCTCTGCCTCTCTCTGTGTGTCTCTCATGAATGAATAAATAAAATCTTAAAAAAATAAATAAATAAATAAACCCTAGACCACACAGCAAGGAGAATATACATGTCTTCAAACTTTGCATACTTTTCTGTGTATCTGTTTGTCATAAATTCCCTCTAGGAAATTTGCACAAAATAGCCTTATGCTTTCATACATTCTGCTTTCTTAAGAAGTGCAAAGGTTGAATATGTAAAAATGAAACTGGCTGGCAAATTTGAGCCACATAAGATAACTCTCAATGGTCACTGCTTGTCCCCTGATCTGCAAAGCCAAATTTGTTACATGCAAGTGAAATTCATGGGTATTTATGTATGATGTATGAAATTGCAACTTAGAGTAAGGTCAGAGTAGGAGTTGATATACACTCCTACCAGTAGGGCGTGAAAGTACCTGTTTTCCCAAATCTACCAACATTGTATTTTATCAATCATTTTAGCCATTGCTAAATGATTTTATCTTATTGCTGTTCAGTTTTTTTTTTCTGTTCAGTTTTAACTGCTTGAACTACTAGTGAGGTTGATAATCTTTTATTAATTACCTTTTCTAGTTCTTGTCCATTTCCATTGAAATGTTTTACTTTTTTATTGGTGAGAGTGCTTTGTCATATTTATTACAACTATTTTTCTACTAAATGTCCTGACTATTGCAGTGCTATATATAAAAAGTGAGGATCCTAGCTATATTCATATCATGCAATTCTACTTTCTGACAGGAACTACAAATACTTCCTGAAAACCTCAAGAATATCTTTGTTAACTGAAAACTTCAACTTAAAAATTCAGATAAAACATTTTAGTTTTTGTGTCTTGTCTAAGATGTAGACCAGATGTTTCTGTGATGGGAAAGTATCTTGCCGTTCTGACACTTTTGCAGGGGAGGGGGGACTCTCACCAAATCCATAATGAACAAAGCACTACTTCTCTTATGTTTTCTTTACTTATGAAGTAGGTGACTTACCACAAAGAAACACCACTGAAAAGGGAGTGATAGAAACTCTATGCCATGAATATCAGGAGAGGTTCTACCACAAACTAGTTTTGAGGAATCAGCCAGTCATTCAGGCCTTTCAGTGACTTGGGGCTTCTATGTATACATCAAGCTCATGGAAATATGGTGGAAACTGGCAATATTATGCCAACAAAATATTCAGATAACATACAACTTACAAGTCTAATTTGTAACAGTGTTCTTTCTCTTTTGCCATGGACGTTAGGCCACAGTCTATAAGACAATAATACAATTAGGACAATGACATTAAGAAAATTACATAGTTTGTGGATACATTTAAGTTCAAGGTAATTAAAGAGAAGATAGAGAGAGAGAGAGAAATCTAGTATGAATTGAGGGAGTAGCTGTGCATGTCCCTAGGAGCTTCTAAGCAGTTTGCCAGGCAGGTATTGTGAAAATAAGTAAATATACATACTTTGATTTTTGAGTTGTCATCAAAAGCCCACCTGATCCAAAGCAATTCTCCCATCATTCTGAGTGAATACCTACAATCCCTCCATTAAAATCACTCACTCATGAAGTTATTTATTCATTCAATATAGTTCTTACTGGATATAAGATACAGTCTTAGAAAGAGGAGAAAATAACAAAGCATGACTCATATCCTGGTGTGTGATCTGTATCTATATACATGTAGACATATATCATAATCCATTGCAACATGACAAGGGCTAGAGTAGCTTGATCAATTACTTGAAATGGAACACTGAATGTTCAGGAGCCACAAATAATCCTGAGATAAATAAGGCATATAGCCTCACTCTCAGGCATTAATGTTGAACTGTGGTTAATACATTACCTCATAGACTGTCACCTTGTGCATCCCTAAAGGCATGCACAGAGAAGCTAAATTCTGAAGAACAAGAAAAAGTGTAGATCTACAAGGATTTCTCAAACTACTGCATTCCAAACGTTAGTTCTGTAAGTTACTCCGTGAAAAAACAAATGGGAGGTCCATTTCTAAAAAGCTTGGAAATTTTTGTGCAATATGAAATTACAGTATGTATCACCATATTAAAAGCTTTGAAAAGTCCAGTAAAAATTGGCTAACCCAGAATTTCCTAAGCACTTTTAAGTTACAGAACCCTTTCTCATAGAAGACTTAAACCATCTGGAGATGCATTCCAGAAACACCAATCTAAAACATGGATTCTGTCTAGGGAAGGTGGTACTAAAAGTGTAGGCATGATAGGGGTAGTTACTGCATATAGCAGCGTCCAAGCTAAAGACTACCCAGGAGGAGGAGGGGTTGGAGGTAATTTGATGGTGAATTCAACACAGGTGGAGACAGAGAACTTGATGCTAGGTGGAAATTCAATTGAATTATACATTTTTCAGTTGAATTCTCCAGCCTGCGGGAAAATCTTGGCTCTGTGGTACTTTTTTCCCTAATTACTACTCTGCTTCGGTTTATTTTCCAATCAAATTGTACATCTTCTTTTTCTAACAGTTTACCAAAAAAAAAGTCTTATTCAGTAACTAATTAATACAATGACTGATGCTGCTTACTTTCAAATCACTAATAAGGAACCGCTTAAGTTTTACATGGTGGGTTATTTTTAATTTTACATGAGATATTGTGCAAAGATAATTTTTTCCTTCAAAACACAAACATTACATATAAAAAATAGCTATATCCCTACCTTGGACTTTGTGTAAATAGTTAAACCAATAAAATTAATAATTTGAGTTACTGAGATTTTTTTAGTGACATTTAATGAACTTTGCTAGATAAATGTTACCTATAACTATAGATATTAATAGTAAGTTTGCTTCAATAGTATAACCCAGAGATCATACAACATACCCATCTCATGTTTTGTAAATAAAGTTTTATTGGAACGCATCAGTGCCTATTTGCTTGTGTATCATTGATGGCTGTTTGCACACTACAGCAGCAGAGTCGATGAGTTGCATGGTCTTCAAAGCCTCAGATATTTGCTTCCTTTTCATTTATAGAAAAAGTGGGCACCCCTGACTTTTATGCATTATTAAAACCAGTTATGTTCAATAGAATATCAACTTTATATGCAGAGAAGGAGGAAAAGCCTAAGGAAGTACAACAAAACATTTATGAGAATTCAGCCAGGAAGTTACCAAGTTCATGGTCAGGCTAACAGGGTGAGGACAAAATCTAGTAAGAGCCAGCTTCTGACATTTCAAGCTTCTGTATCATTTATACCTATTTTACTTATTCTTGGTTAGTGAAAGTATGTGATATTAATAGGAAGCACTTTCTCATTAGGTAGGTTCATATTTACCTTTGTTTCTTGATAAAAGAACCACCAAAAAAGAACTCAAAGAAATTTCTAAAAGGGTTGTGGTAATCAACAAGTTAAAAACCACTGCTCTACACTACTTAGGCATGTACTACTCAGGGCCAGGAGTCCACAGGCTCTAGGTGACACAGGAAATGTTACACACTGACCACCACATAAAAGTGGCATAAAATAGTCTCTGTTACATTTCTCCTTGTTCACAAGTTGTTGGGGAATTGCACCAGAACAAGCCATAGAGTCAAAGTAATCAACTATCCGGGGAAGGTTAGGCTGGGAAGAAGAAAGGTGCCTAGTCTCTGTGGTATCAAGTCAACCACTTTGCCAGGAAATTAAAATCAATAAGCAAAGTAGTAGTTGTTTTGGTTTTGGTTTTTCAGAAGGCTGCCATTTTGGCCACAAAATCTGCCATAAACTTAAAATCCTTTGTGGTGCAGAATTCAAAGCATTTATGGATTTCCTAAATAGGATTTTAATAAAACTCACTCTGCCTGGAAAGAAACAGACACTGGCCAGGCCCTGAGGCCTAACCTCAGTGGCCAGCAGCCA
The DNA here is from genome assembly GCF_905146905.1 of Nyctereutes procyonoides. Taxonomy (NCBI): domain Eukaryota; kingdom Metazoa; phylum Chordata; class Mammalia; order Carnivora; family Canidae; genus Nyctereutes; species Nyctereutes procyonoides. The sequence goes on from NW_026575044.1 coordinate 2,783,762, forward strand.
TTGGAAGGAGCCTCTCCTTGAGTAGCCACATACTGCACTGGGAACCATGAGCTGTTAAACCAGGTCAGGGGACTTTATCCTTATCCCAGATCAGCCACTACAAGAGGTGTTACATAAAGGAGAATCAAAATCCTTCCCACTTCACAGACATCAGAATTAGAAAAAGAACATGCAACATGTCTGGATCATAAAAGGGACTCCATAAATGGCAGCAATTATAATCCAAAGGCAGACACTGAAACTATCACAAAGACTCTGAAACTGGAGCCATGTCTTACAGAGAAGCTATGACAAAGAAACAATGTGTGGTTTTCATCAGAGGTTATGATTTTATTTTTATGAATAATAAGTGACTGATTTTTTAGAGTCAGCCAAACCTATGATTCTCTGCTTCACCATACCTGATCTCCTCGTCATATCTGGAATATCAAAAGGAAGATGGGTACATGTCATTAGACACCTTTAACCTCAAGCTCAGTCACAATACAAGATCTCTTTATGGTGGAATAATGGATGTTACAGATTATCTAATTATCATCTAATTAACCAAAATGATTTTTTATTTTAATGTTTATTGACCATTTTTCTAATTTTTTTGACAGAGCAGAGTGAAAAAAATTGAATCCTTGATGACAGAGGCTCAAACAACTTATGCAGTGTTAGTGGCAGGTCCAATAGCCTATCATGCAGAACCTAGCAGGCTTCTGAGATTGCATACATTACCTGAAGAGATACGATACCGGATTGAATCTAAATGGGTCCCCAAAGTTGACTGGAAAATTAAATTGATCAAACATCTTATCAGAGGCCTAGCATGAGCACTCCATATAGAGTAGCAGCCCCTACCCCATTCCCAAAATCTCTTGTCACCTGCTTTAGTTTAACTCATACCTCTTATCATCACCACTTGACATATTTTTATATATTCTGGACATTGTTCTTCTCTCTCTACTAGAATATAGTTCCCATAAGAACTGAGATTCTGTTTCATTATTGAATCTTCAGCACCTATAATGTAGGAGTTCCATAAATATTTATTAAATGAATAAGTAAATACAAACTAACTTTCCTGTCATTTTATTCTTTCTTCTAAGAACTAAAAATAGGGATGCCTGGGTGGCTCAGTGGTTGAGCCTCTGCCTTTGGCTCAGGGTATGATCCCTGGGCCCTGGGATTGAGTGCTACAACAGACTCCCCACAGGCAGGCTGCTTCTCCTTCTGTCTATGTCTCTGCCTTTCTCTTTGTGTGTCTCTCATGAATAAATAAATAAAATCTTAAAAAAAAAAAAAGAACTAAAAGCAGAAGCCCTGTTCAATTTAACTCAGGTCTAGGTCCTTGATACTGATATTGTCCTAGTATGACAAAGAATATAAGGGGGGAAAGGCCAAAGGGGATGAGGACTAGAACAGGCATTCCTCCGTATTTTTACAAACAGTAAAACAAATTTACAGTAACAGGCCTTCTCCCTCCATATTGATCTCTTCTAATCTGAACTTGTAGAGGTGGTTTGATTGGTTCAGTTAATGCCAATGATGGGTTGCAAATGGAAATCTGGATTCTACCTTGGGGAAAAAGATTGTAATATGGGAACTTCCATAGACAAAGGAAGCCATACTGCCACTATTGTGACAAATATCCACAACATACATCAATGTGGAAAGGGAAAAAATCCACATCAATATTTTTAACAGCTCCATTACAGGCATAACCCAAATAACTAATTCACTCTCTTCTCCTCACTGAAAGGGGGAAACAATTCTCCATTTTGATATTTGCTTCTTTGAATTTCTTTCTTTCTTTCTTTCTTTCTTTCTTTCTTTCTTTCTTTCTTTCTTTCTTTCTTTCTTAGTAGGGCTCCACACCCAACATGGAACCTAACATGGGGCTTGAACTCACAACCCTGAGATCAAGACCTGAACTGAGATTGAGTCAGATGCTCAATTAACTGAGTCACACAGGCACCCCTGCTTCCTTGAATTCCTGTATGTGCCCTTTTTGGGATGAGGTGGTTCCTGCCAGAAATGCCTAAAGTGCACCTGTAACTTCAAACTCGTCTCAACACATTCTCTTCTAGGAACTGTTTATTAATAGGATTAACATTTCCTCACAATAACATTTTAAGCATAAAATAAGCAAAGTTTACATATTCATGCAATTCCTTTCATGCCAGTTATGCAAATGTAATTACTCTTAGCAAATTTGTTTTGGCTGAGGAAAATCCAGATGCTGGAGAAAAATCTAAAGGTGTTTTTTTTTTTTTTTAATGTTAGGATTCTAACAGTGGGAGGATGATTCCATCTTTGGTTTTGACAATAAACCCAGAAATTAATGAGCTTGGCAGTTCCAATAGGAAATAAAAATACTAGGATTAAAAAAATTCTCATAGCAAAAAGAATATAAAAGACATGAAAAAAGAACAAAGAAAGATAGGTTCTGGGAGAATGGAGTCTGGCACAGGTGTAGTGACTCTCATTACTGTAGACTATTGGTAGAGACCCAGAGGGTCATAAAAAGAAGGGAAAGGTAAGTTGTAAACTCAGCCTAAGTACCAAAAAAGAATATAAAACGTTTATAGGTATTATAGGGAAGTTGGCATTAATGCAGGTTTACATTTAAGACTCATAATCAAAGATAGTAAAATACTGCAAATAATGATATGAAAATGAAGATAACTCTTAGGAGGAAGATGATGGCCTTTGAACAACACTTTGAATTTTTCAAAAGCCACTCAAGTTATGTCATTTACAGAGTGGCAGAAGTAGATGTGCTGGAATTGTGTGGATTTACCATGCTGCATTGTAGTTCTTGTTGATCTTTGCTCTGACTTCCACTGAGCCCTGCTAAGAATGTGACAGAGTAGACATTGGTTTCATGGTGTTGCCCATCGCTGTAATTTGTTCTTCCATTTGTAAAAAGATGGTGGATTGACTAGGTTATTTTTAAGGTCTGTTCTAGTTCCCATCCCCTTTGGCCTTTCCCCCTCATATTCTTTGTCACACTAGGACAACATCAGTGTCAAGTAGCTAGATCCGAATTAAATTGAACAGGTCTTCTGTTTTTAGTTCTTGAGAGGATGAATAAAATGACAGGAAACTTAGTTTAGATTTACTTATCCATTTAATAAATATCTATCGAATTCCTACATTATAGGTACTGAAGATTCAATAGTGAGACAGTCTCAGCTCTTATGGGCGTTATGTTTTAGTAGAGAGAGAAAAACAATGTGCAGAATATATAAAAATATGCCAAGTAGTGATGATAAGAGCTATGAGTTAAACTAAAGCATGTGACAAGAGATTTTGGGAATGGGGTAGGGGCTGCTACTTTATATGGAACAAGTGTTTGTAGAAATACCACTTCCACTGTGAAGCTATGCCTTACTAGAACAGATATAAAGACTTCTTCTAACAATATTTAGTGTAAACATACAACTTATGTGGGTCCACCTTCGTTATAAGATATATTCATCCTTTCTTTTATTTGAATGTTATACTAATATTTAATTATTATTTTTAAATCATACAGCTTGTACTGCTAAAACAAATCAACTTACTCATACTGAAAGTCTTTGTGTTTCCTTAAAATGTTTAATTATTGTGTTTGTTATTATCATTCTTCCTAAGCTGGCACATACAATCAAATAATGAGCCTTAGAGTATCTTCTAGGTGCTTTTGGAGTAAGATCATCCCATGTTTGACAGATTGTAGATATAAATAGTATTAATGAAGTGCTTGTTATCTGCTAAATACTTTTCGTTACTCTCTGTTGTCCAAAATAACCTTATGAGACAGAAATTACTCCCATTTTCAAAAGAATAAAAGAAACTCAGCAAAGTTAGATGATTCCTAGCACCATGTAGTTAGCCAAGACTTAGACATAGATCTGTTCATTTCTTTCCTCCATTACATGGTACCTTAAAAGAAGACTAACAGGGATCCCTGGGTGGCGCAGGGGTTTGGCGCCTGCCTTTGGCCCAGGGCGCGATCCTGGAGACCCGGGATCGAATCCCACGTCGGGCTCCTGGTGCATGGAGCCTGCTTCTCCCTCTGCCTGTGTCTCTGCCTCTCTCTCTCTCTCTCTCTCTCTCTCTCTCTCTCTCTGTGACTATCATAAATAAAATTTAAAAAAAAATTTAAAAAAAAGAAGACTAACATAAATTAATTCCATTTGACAACTTCCCATCAAAAGCATACATGGCTATCTATGGAGGTCATTCTTTCAATTGCAAACAACAGAATATGTGTTAGTCAGAAATAATTTCCAAATTACACTGTGGGACTGCGCAGAACTTTGAGTCTTGGATAGTGCATGGGTCACACTCTATAGGACATCCGCCATAGCAACTTCTGAAAATTCCACGACTACACTTATCAAGGCAATGTGGTATTAGCAAAAGAATAGATCATTCTGTCAGTGGAGCAAAGTAGAGAGCCTAGAAACAGATCCACACAAATACAGTTAATTGATTTTTTACTAAGGAGCATAAAATTCATCAGAGCAAGTATAATCTTTCCCATTAAGGAGGATCCACCTAAGTTCCATGTTTAGACTAGATATTGTTGGAAAAATTCTCTGTATCTGTTCCAGTTGGTTAGGGAGGGCTGCACTGTAGAAATAGTATTTCTGGAAACAAAGTTAGATGGACTATTTATTTGTTTATTATATAAGCAGTTTAATGAATATTAATTCTAGAAAATTGTTTGGGAAACAGAAATAAGTTAAAATGTTAAAATCTAAAATTCTACTATCCAGAGAAAACCATTCTTAGTACTTCAGTGTCAATCTTTCCAGATTATTTCCAATGCATTTAGGAAAAAGAGAGAGATATATAACTGAGAATATACTATCTGTACTGGTCCTTAGCCTCTTTTCTTTTCACCTGAAATATTCATGAACATATTCCATGCCCACAAATATCTCTATCATTTTTAACAGCCATGGAGATTCTCTTAAATGCATGTAACAAAATGTATTTAACTTATTTCCTACTGACAGACATTTAGATCATTTTAATGGGGGAGGAGATAATTATTACCAAGACTGCAGGAAAACATCCTTTCCCATGTATCCCCATACAGTTTTCCAGTCATTTATTTAGGCAGATTCCCCGTAGAAGAGCTACTAGGTTACGTAAGTGATATCCACTCGTTTCTCAGTATCACCTACATCTGTGAAGGAGAATCATTACACTCCCAGAATCCACTTCAGTGAAAAGGAGTAAAAATCTGGGATTGTTTTTTTCATGAAGTAGCAGAAAGCCACGGGAAGAGTATGGCAGCAGGAGCACCACTGCTGAAGCCAGCTTCTTCAGCTGAGAATGTAATGGCAAGGAGGCAAATCACACCACAACTATGTTCTTAGGTTTCCTCTCTCTCACTCCCCTTCCTCTACGTATGCACGCGAGCACACGCCACCCTCAGTCTAATCCACAGTGAGTCTGTGTGGTTTATTGAAAGTAACCAAAACTGCAGTGAAATTTCGTCACTAGTGGTGATGAATACTTTCAAAACCATTCGTCCTTACACTCAGACCACCATGAGATGTTCCTCAGTGGCTAAACTTAGTCACATGAAGCAAACTTTCTCTAGTCACTGCTTGCTGTCTCTAATGTCAGACAACCCAGACTACTTTTCTCAATTTATCTTCTTCTTCCGAGTTTCTATAAATGGTGATGTGAGGCTACCTACATAGAAGTTAAAACAACTTGTTCAGTAAAAAATTTTGCTTATTTTTTTAAAATATTATATTTATTTATTTGACAGAGAGAGAGAGAGAACATAAGTTGGGAGCAGAAGGAGAGGGAGAAGCGGGCTTCCCGTGGAGCAGGGACCCCAACACGGGGCTCGATGTGGGGGTTGACCCCACGATCATGACCTGAGCCAAAGGTAGACACTTAACCAACTGAGCCACCCAGGCGCCCCTGAAAAGTTTTGCTTTCTAGACCTAAAACAAAATATTGCCCTAATTTGTACTCCTCATTGCCAAAAATTGGTACAGCAAGGGCAGTGCACATAGAATCACCTTGGGAAGTTACGAGGACAGAATTTCCATTCCAAAGTTCCATGAGAGCTAATATTCTTGTAGGATCTTGTAGAAGACCAAAATTTTTCATTTGAACATATACTGGAGTTTTATGATAAGAAAATTTCTACAGACGGGCTTATGCCCAAGGAGATATTTAGTTCTGTGATTGTGCATGGTTATATATGCAGAATCACAGAGCTCAAGCATGAACTAATTATTCTTTATAGCTCAATAGGAATGATTCAAAAAGCTGAGAGTGAAAAAAGCCCGGAGAACCTCAGGAAGGCAGACTCATCTTTACCTAAGTGGGGAGGGATTCCTTATAACTTATATGCTCCACTGGATCCATCCAGGGTGAATGGGAGGAAACTACCAGAGAAGAATCAACCAGCAAACCCCTTATCTTCTTCAGAAGTTTCTCACTTCTTCAGTAGAGGCCGACTAGGGGTCCCATGATATGGCCATTTCATCAGGCAGTCAAGATCAGGAAGTCTATTAAAGTTGCAGAACCAAATGTATAGTTTTTTTTTTTATAAATTAATTTTTATTGGTGTTCAATTTACCAACATACAGAATAACACCCAGTGCTCATCCCGTCAAGTGTCCCCCTCCGTGCCCATCACCCATTCACCCCCACCCCCCGCCCTCCTCCCCTTCCACCACCCCCAGTTCATTTCCCAGAGTTAGAAGTCTTTATGTTCTGTGTCCCTTTCTGATATCTCCCACACATTTCTTCTCCCTTCCCTTATATTCCCCTTCACTATTATTCATATTCCCAAAATGAGTGAGAACATACACTGTTTGTCCTTCTCCGATTGACTTACTTCACTCAGCATAATACCCTCCAGTTCCATCCACGTTGAAGCAAATGGTGGGTATTTGTCGTTTCTAATGGCTGAGTAATATTCCATTGTATACATAAACCACATCTTCTTTATCCATTCATCTTTCGATGGGCACCGAGGCTCCTTCCACAGTTTGGCTATTGTGGACATGGCTGCTAGAAACATCGGGGTGCAGGTGCCCCGGCGTTTCATTGCATCTGAATCTTCGGGGTAAATCCCTAACAGTGCAATTGCTGGGTCGTAGGGCAGGTCTATTTTTAATTCTTTGAGGAACCTCCACACAGTTTTCCAGAGTGGCTGCACCAGTTCACATTCCCACCAACAGTGTAAGAGTGTTCCCTTTTCTCCGCATCCTCTCCAACATTTGTTGTTTCCTGCCTTATTAATTTTCCCCATTCTCACTGGTGTGAGGTGGTATCTCATTGTGGTTTTGATTTGTATTTCCCTGATGGCAAGTGATGCAGAGCATTTTCTCATGTGCATGTTGGCCATGTCTATGTCTTCCTCTGTGAGATTTCTCTTCATGTCTTTTGCCCATTTCATGATTGGATTGTTTGTTTCTTTGGTGTTGAGTTTAATAAGTTCTTTATAGATTTTGGAAACTAGCCCTTTATCTGATATGTTATTTGCAAATATCTTCTCCCATTCTGTAGGTTGTCTTTGAGTTTTGTTGACTGTATCCTTTGCTGTGCAAAAGCTTCTTATCTTGATGAAGTCCCAATAGTTCATTTTTGCTTTTGTTTCTTTTGTTTTCGTGGATGTATCTTGCAAGAAGTTACTGTGGCCAAGTTCAAAAAGGGTGTTGCCTGTGTTCTCCTCTGGGATTTTGATGGAGTCTTGTCTCACATTTAAATCTTTCATCCATTTTGAGTTTATCTTTGTGTATGGTGCAAGAGAGGGGTTTAGTTTCATTCTTCTGCATGTGGATGACCAATTTTCCCAGCACCATTTATTGAAGAGACTGTCTTTCTTCCAGTGGATCGTCTTTCCTCCTTTGTCGAATATTAGTTGACCATAAAGTTCAGGGTCCATTTCTGGGTTCTCTATTCTGTTCCATTGGTCTATATGTCTGTTTTTGTGCCAGTACCACACGGTCTTGATGACCACAGCTTTGTAGTACAACCTGAAATCTGGCATTGTGATGCCCCCAGCTATGGTTTTCTTTTTTAAAATTCCCCTGGCTGTTTCGGGGTCTTTTCTGATTCCACACAAATCTTAAAATAATTTGTTCTAAGTCTCTGAAGAAAGTCCATGTTATTTTGATAGGGATTGCATTGAACGTGTAAATTGCCCTGGGTAGCATTGACATTTTCACAATATTAATTCTGCCAATCCATGAGCATGGAATATTTTTCCATCTCTTTGTGTCTTCCTCAATTTCTTTCAGAAGTGTTCTATAGTTTTTAGGGTATAGATCCTCCAAATGTATAGTTTTGAACCTCAGAATACCCAGTTTACACTGCATCTAATGAAATATGATTTTGTTTATTTGTCTCTCTCCAAGCAGTAATATATTGTAGTGGTTAAGAACCAACTGGACTGTAGTATCGTAGCCAGCTTGATCACTTAGGAACTGTATGAATTTCAGCAAGTTACATAATACACTTACCCTCTCTGTGCTTCAGAAGTTTTCCTATATATAAAAAATAGAAGTGATAATCCTAATTACCATAGGGAGTGGCGCAAGAATTAAATGTGTTAGCACATGCAAAGTACTTAGAATTGTTCCTGGCTTGTATTAAGCGCTCACTATATATTAGTGGGTGTTATTAATACAGTGTTAATGATATGCAAAATCTTATACACTTGAGAAAGTTCCTAAAAGAATAATTTAGTTCTGTTATGTGAAGATAATCATCTACTTAATTCAGTAATAGGAGAAGAAAATACTTGCTTTTGCTTAAATGACTTAAAAAACAACTGAGAGTTTTTCCTGATTTACCTAGATACTCAGCCTTCCTTTTCACCTTTTGTTTCTCAGATTTTCCATTTGAACACAAAACATTGACTAGACATATTCTGTTCCTACATGATCTGTTGCTTTTTGAATAGAGAAGTTAAGTGAAGTGTGGGACAGGAACGAGAACTGCTGCCGCTCTGAAGAGCATGTTTCTGTACCAAGATTGGATTGATCGTTTTTGAGGTCTCCTGAAACCAGGGTTGTCAGATGAAAGTCAGGATTCCAAGCTACATTTGAATTTTAAATAAACAACAAATATTTCTTAGTATGAGTATATACTAAATATTGCACAGAACTTCCTTATACTAAAAATTATTTGTTATTTATCTGAAATTCAAATTTAACTGGGCAGCCTGTATTTTTATTCGCAACATCCGGCAGTCCTACTTCCAACTCAGACCATGAGGCTGTGATTCCTTTGACCATAGTTCTTAGCTGCTAGTGACAAAGAGGATGTCATTTTCCTGTTAGATTCTGTCCCCATCCAAAATCTACTCTGGTCACCTTTCTGTAACTTCCTGTAATATAAGTAATTGTAATCTTATTTTGTGTATCACTTTTTAGAGTCCACTAATAAGCGTGGCAGCACTTTCCAGGGTTTTTTTTTAAAGATATTTATTTATTTCAGAGTGGGGGGGGGGTAGGTGCAGAGGGAGAGGGACAAACAGCCCAAGCCAAGCATGGAGGCTGTCACAGGGATCAGTCTCACAGCACTGAGAATATGACCTGAGCCAAAATCCAGAGTCAGATGCCTGACAGACTAAAGCCCCCTAGGCACCGCTAACTTTTAAAATACAATGCAGTTGACAGAGAAGAATAGATCAAATTCAATTATCTTCCCTTTCCTCCAGTAAGGGAAATAATTTTCAAACTGAGTTAAAAGAGTTAGTTGATGACAGGTGGTAAATAACCAGAGAAAAGCTGGGCATTTTAAAAAGTTCAAGTCTCTGGACCAAGATGAATTATGTCAGCCTACTTTTTTTAATGGCTTATTCTCTGCCCTTCCCATGTCACCACAGCTGGGACCACTACTTTTCCCCTTTGTAGGCACAGTCTCACATTTGATCACTAATAAATCTGATCGTAGGGTTTGGTTACCCAGCATCCACACAACTGTTCTGCTGGGCCAAAATCCAAGATAAAAGGGAAGAAAGTCCCCTACTACCCACTATGGAAAATGGAGGAAGACACATTTCTCTCACAATCACCTGAAAACAAAATTTAAATCAAATGAATTCTTCTCCCCAGATTTTTGCAAAGGAAAGAATGATGAATTGGTTCAGGGACAGAAATTATTCATGCTGGTTGTGACAGGATCAAGAGTGGAGCAGTAAGGTCACCCCAGTTGAGGACTGGTGGCATTCAGCATGGAGCTGGTGAGTGCTCAATGAGAAAACAAGAAACTCTCCCTGTGGCACCGTCTTGATTATCCCTTGCTTGCCCACTCTCTGATCTAGATTGTCCAGAATTCCTGACATCAGTGATCTGCCCAATAGTCTTTTTCTTCTTATGTTTTCTAGGGTTGGTTTCTATTTTTGTATCCTAGATGGCTGACTGGAACAGCTCTAAGCCATTGCCCTCCTGTACCAGACATGCCCTAGTTTCCAGCACAGATCTGTTTTCCTGCTCTCTCACTCTCCGTAGCTCTTGCAACACCTTATCCAATAAGCAGGCGATCTGATATCTCCCCTATATTCAGACCACAGAGATGAGAAATGATTCTCTTATTTCCAAAGGTGCATCTACTCAGATTCTGTGACACTCTGCGTTGCCAGCTTGTTTGGGTCTTAACTGTGGCTGAAGTTATGATTATAACTGAATTTGTGCCACTACAGGAGGGTGGGTCTACCAGCCTGAACATGGTTGAGCTGCATCTCATTTCTTCTGTGTGTGTGTGTGTCCTTGTGTTACCTCAAGGAAAAATGCCAGTCTGGGATACTAGAAGCAGGTAAGCAGTGTCAATAAGATCTAAATAATCATGGGAAATAAAAGGAAAACAAGAGATAGAAAACAAGTAAATGTCTATTTGCAAATATAGAGATATGTAGACTCCAAAATGACACAATGCTGAGTTTGACCCAGCTTCTAGAACAGATTGGTAAATAAATTATGTTAGTGATTAGAAAAAGGAGTCATGATTAGGAAAATCTGATTCACAAAAAAATGTCATATCAGTCTAAATATAGGTACTTTAAATGGAAGATTTTCATTGAAATACATGAAAATGTTTTTTTTTAATGCCAAATAGCCCCAAAAAGCAAAGCTTTATAATGAAAATAAAGGCTCTCTGACGCACCATCCCCAGCCTCCAAATTTTTTCTCAAGGGGGAATTATGTTTAACTCTTCTGGTTATTTCTTCTTAGGGTATACTCATCTCTCTATATAGATATTACTTATATACTATTTTCCAATGTATGAATTTTAGACATTCTGTCAATCTACTATTATAAGAGATTAGGATTTCCTTTTTTTCCTATGTTACTTTTCTCTCCTGTACTTAATCTTTCCATTAAAGGAATATAGTTTGATTGAATAATTAATATTTATGTTATTATGAATTTGTGAGCATTACTAAATGCAGAAAACCACATTGAATTATTACATCTTTTCTGTGTTCAGGTTTTAGTTTTCCTTGGAGTTTCTAGCTGACCTTTGTTTTGAATTTCTCTCGTCCTCTGTATAATCCTAAATTCTAATTTTTTTCTACCAAATGCTGTACATGACACGTAGTCCAAATGACTTGTCCTTATTCCTGGAGGTCTCTCTCCTAGAGCCTTCCTCTGTCCTGCTGTCCACATGTTATTTTGGGACTTCTTGCTATTGTTGTCTGGAATTAAATCCACTACTTCATAGGCCATCTTTCTCTTTCTTTCTTTTCTCCCTTTGTTTTTCAGAGCATATCCTCAAAAATTTGTAAAAGAAAAAAAATCCATGATCAGGAGGGAAAAAAAAAAGATATGTTAAACTTTCAAGATTATTCCATAGAATATCTCTGGACTAGAAACTTAAGAATCATGCATTGGTTAACAGTGACCTGTGTAGTCAATGATATTGTAGTAGGTTTGTATGAGCATACCATAAAGTACAAACTTATCACATCCCTCTGTTGGCCCCTGAAATTAATGTAACAGTTTTTGTCAACTATACTCAAATAGAAAAATTAAAAAAAAAAATAAAACAGTACTGCATGTAAAAATGTGACATGCCATATACTGCTTAAATATAAAGTATTACCGGGGTGCCTAGGTGGCTCAGTTGGCTAAGCGTCTGACTCTTAATTTCATCTCAGGTCATGATCTCAGGGTAGTGAGACTGAGTCCATCTGGCTCCTTGCTGGATGTGGAGCCTGTCTAAGATTTTCTCTCAGGGTGAGAGAAATCGACTGGGTGGCTCAGCCGATTAAGCAACTGCCTTCAGTTCAGGTCATGATCTCAGTCTTGAGATCAAGCCCTACATTGGGTTACCTGCACAGCAGGGAGCCTGCTACTCCCTCCCCCTCTACCTGCTGCTCCCCCTGCTTATGTTTTCTCTCTCTGTCAAATAAATAAATTTTTTTTTAAAAAAAAGATTATCTCTCTCCCTTGACCCCTCCCTCCTTCCTTCCCTCTCTCTCTCAAACATATACATACATAAAGCATTATCAAATTGCCAATTTCTAAGATGCCCATTTTTTTTCACATTTTTAACATTTCTAAAGTTGCAATCAGTCTTAGATTGTTTACACTGAATGTGATAGTACTTTTTTCCCCCTGAAAAGTCCTATTGAATTATCTTACCATTGGTTTTGTTTTAGAGCAAAAGAAATGCAATATTTTTCAATAAATTGCCCAAAATGTTAAAAGAAGCCTGAGCTAAAAATCCTTTGCTGAAACAAAGGAATTAGGCTCAGACTGGAGGCAAGAAGCCTCACCCCTGAGCCAAGCAAGTGATGAGAATCAATACTATTGCAATTACAATAACAGAAGATGGGATGGAGCTAGTGTAAGTGGTAATGAGGGGAGTATCCTAAGGATACCAGAGTAGCTCACAGAAGCCAAATGCAAAGATGCACCCAGGCCTAGGTAGCAATCTGGAGGCAGGCCTGGAGGATTTGGACACCCCAAGTTCCACTCCTCTCTCTCTTACAGCAGGAGCTCCTCGGCCTCATTGACAGCCACACAATGCATCACAGCTGTCCTGGTTTCTATTTTCTGTTTGAGGTCCCATCCAGACTAAACCTGAAATCACTTAGACCCCAGAGTCTCAGTCAAATGCCCACTCCTAGAGCCATCAGCTATTACCAGGGGGATGAGGACTCTATTACAAGAAAATGTTTTTTTCTCATGTATGGCATGGTGATGGGGGTTGTTTTTAGGAAACAGGAAGGGAAACCAAGCAGACAAATGATTGGTGTCCAAAGTAACTGATGTATCAAGACCAAATCAAAAAAGTAATCATGTTTTTAAAAAAAAAAAAAAAAAGGAAAGTCAACACAAGGAACATTGGAAATCCATTGATTCAGCAAGTAATAGAGCAACAAAGCAAACTCCTCTTTTCCTTCTCTCTGTAAAACTGAGGCAATATGAGGATTTGTTTATTCCAGAAAGAATCAAAGAATGCAATAACCTTTCTGAAATTGTATTTAAGGTGGGAAGAGAGAAAGAGTCCAGAGGCAGAGTTAGAGGCAGCTTCAAAAGCTATAAATTTAACCTCAAGCTCTGATTTTCAGGCACCTCTGCTTAAAAGTTGATCCATGATTATATGGTTGCTGGTTTATAAGAACAGAATTAATTATTACATTTCTCATTTTGCTTAGAACCTCAGTGTCATTGTCTAAATCTTATTGCTGCTTCTTCATTTATTACATCACATGTTAGACATTGTTCTCTCATACCTCGGGGCCTTCTCACATGCTGTTCCTTATACCCAGAACACTGTTCCCTCAGTCAAATCATGGTTAGGATGGCCTATTCCACCTGCCTGTGCAATTTCCCTGCCTATGGTAACAACTGAGACTATTACTCAATACGCAGACCGTGACCCCTGAAGAAGTTGTGCCCCATCCCAGTTAAGTCTTAATGATGACCTTACCCCAGTTAGGTCATGATTAAGACCTAACTGGGTATGTGCTGTCTGCAAAGCAGTTATACAATTTCTTATGCTGCAAACTCTGTTGTTATTAAGGGAAATAGCTAAGCACTCCTGTTTTGTTTTGGTTTTTTGACCCTCTATAGAAAAAAAGACAAAATACAAGTTATTTCTATTCAGTTCCCCCTACCTGGAAAGTACTCAGCTATCCTCTTAGAAATAATACTGTATTTCCTCTTTACTTGATTCAATCATTTATTCAACATTTTTGAGTCCCCACCAAGTGCCAGGTGTTCTGCGGCTTGCAGGTTCAGAGATGTAGAAGAAAAGTTCCCATACTCAAGGATTGTCCAAGCAGAATCTCCAGATCAATACTCCTGTTTACATTCAGACCTCAAGAGGCAATGTGGTTTTTTCCAGAGCTTCTCATCAGCTCCATTTCCTCTTCATGCTGACCAGCCAAACATCAAAGGCAATTTAAAAAAAAATTTTTTTTGGTCTAATAAAGGCTGAATCTTCCTGTGCTTGGTTTAGTGCCTGACAAGATGATTGGCAGCTTCTCCACCGTCAGTACAGAATGTTTGTGGTAGACCGCCTTGAAGCTGAGGCTGGGGGCAGGTGGTAGAGCAGAGAGGAAATCACTTCTATTTTGAAAGCATTGTGTGGAAGACAAGTAAAGGCAAGAAGAGGAAAATTCTGATCTGCTCCTCACCCCCAGGCTTCTCAGCCTCTGCTGTTTGCCAACCTGAAATCTTACTCATTAGACTTTCCACAGGAGAGAGACTCTAAGGTTCTCCTGTCCCTCTTTTGAGCTAGAGATTTCCCCTGGGTGAGAGACCACCAGTTCAGCCACCTAACCAACAAGCTGGGAGAAGAGCCATCTGAGTAAGGTGGGCCATTCAAAAGACCACATAGCTCTGAGTGAGCTACTGTATGAATGGAAAAGCTGATTTTTATTCCATTCTCCACCACATAAGTGTCACATTGTGGTTCTCTCTTTGTGATATCTCACCATGTGACTGGTTTTACAGAATTCCAATTTGATGGGCTTTTGTGTACTATATTCTTTGGGGTACATATGGCAAAGGCAAATTTCCTCTGATAACCATATACCCTCATGATTCTGTTACTTTCTGTGGCTTTTACCTCACACCTCTGGAGAAGTACTAGTTCTTCTCAATGAGGGAGTATTCTCAGTACCTTCTCAGTGTGAGGCTAAACAGGATGCTCCTTGAACCCCTGAAAGAATTTTATCAATCTCAATAGTCTTGAGAGGTGTGGGGACCAATATGACAATTGACGTTATACCCCTGAATATTCATTGTGTGTGAGCTCCAGGTTTCAAGTCATAAGCCACACATGACAATGACAATTGTTTTGTATTGTAATCATTACCTCATATTCGACAGCAATTCACTCATATTTTACTCATTCATGCGATAGACATTTCACTAAGCATCTAGCAGTTCCAAGTCCAGTGATAGTATTGGGGACAATCAGTGAATCAAGAAAAGAGCTGTAACCCAGAGTAATCATTCAGTAACTAAAAACACAAAGCATTCCCTGGAAACACAGAGAAGGGGCATCTCCCCTAGTAGATAAGAGTGGAGCAGAACGATAGAAGTCATAGGGGACTGATCATTCAGATACGTCTCAAAGGATGAGTAGGGATTTCTAGTTAAAGAAGGGTGCTCCAGCATTCTGGACAAAGGAAGAGTGCAATGGTCTGGAGAGGATGGAGAAAGCAAATATGTGGATGCTGATGGGGCAAGCAGGGGTGGAATGAGATGCAAGCAGCAGAAATAGAAGAGGCCAGATGGCAAAGGACTTTACCTAGTAAACCAACACATGTGGATTTTAATTTTAAGGTGTTTGGGGTCACTAAAGTCTTTACGTAGAGTAGTAATGGAATCAGATACTAGGTAAGAGAATTTTGATGAGGCTGCCAGCCATCCAACCAAAATCAGAGATCCAATCTTGTCTGTACTTCCCTCAGTGTCAGGCACATGATAGCCCCTTGAAGAAAGCTTGGTGATTGGACTGGCATTTTCTATCTCAAGGTTTGTTCCTTTGTCCGGCACCCATGAAACCACAGGCATTTTATTAGTCCACTCAGTGCCTGTGAGGATGTGAAAAAGAGCTTAAGGACTCCTCAGTGGTTTTCCACATCTCACTGCTAGCCTCGGAAGACCTCCCCAAAGCAATAGGAGAAGGTGTATTAGAAGTTGAGGTAGGGATCCCTGGGTGGCGCAGCGGTTTGGCGCCTGCCTTTGGCCCAGGGCGCGATCCTGGAGACCCAGGATCGAATCCCACGTCGGGCTCCCGGTGCATGGAGCCTGCTTCTCCCTCTGCCTGTGTCTCTGCCTCTCTCTCTCTCTCTCTCTCTGTGTGTCTGTGTGTGTGTGACTATCATAAATAAAAAAAAAAAAAAAGAAGTTGAGGTAGCCTGAATTCTGGCCAAGAGCACCAACACTGCAATGAGTAGAAAGAAACCAGTCAAGTGAAATGTGGTCAGACTCTCACCCAGCTGACAGAATTAGTAGCATAGGAACATCAGACACTGCAAAGAGAGCTGGTTAAGGCATTAGAAATAGGCTCAGCTCCACTGCTAAGCCTCTGCATCACCTTGGACAAGTCACTTAAATAACCCTCAACTGCCCTTCTAAGAAAAATGGAAATATCAATCTGGGCCACCTGGGTGGCTCAGTGGTTGAGTATCTGCCTTTGGCTCAGGTTGTGATCGCCAGGTCCTGGGATCAAGTCCCACATCAGGATCTCCACAGGGAGCCTGTTCTCCCTCTGCCTGTGTCTCTACCTCTCTCTGTGTCTCTCATGAATAAATAAATAAAACCTTTGAAAAAAAAAAGATCATATCAATCCTGGTTATCAAATATATTTCAAAATGAAATAAAATATGAGAAAGTGTTTTGTATGCAGTAAAATACTATAAAAGGTAAATTATTAATGTTAGTGGCTCTGAATCTATATAATGTTCTCCTGCATGTTAAAATGATATTCTTCTCATCACAAAAAAGGAAAATTCTCTTTTTTCTTTTTCTTTTTATTATAACTATATAAGTGACAGGTGTCAGCTAAACTTGCTGTGGTGGTCATTTCATAGTATGTGCAAGTCAAACCATTATCTATACACTTTAAACTTACACCATGATGTATGTCAATTATATCTCAATAAAACTGGAAAAATTATATTCTTCTTGTCCCTGTCTTCTCTAACAAGTACTATGTCCACTCCTTCCCCTCAGTGGGAAATAATAGCAATATCTGTAATGCTTGCAAAAGCAAACATGGGGGAGATCCTTGGGTGGCTCAGCGATTTAGCCCCTGCCTTCAGCCCAGGACATAATCCTGGAGTCCCAGGATTGAGTCCCACATCAGGCTCCCTGCATGAAGCCTGCTTCTCCCTCTCCCTGTGTCTCTGCCTCTCTCTCTCTGTGTGTCTCTCATGAATAAATAAATAAAATCTTTAAAAAAAAAAAAGCAAACATGGTAAAACACTTTAATATTAGAATAACAGTATTTATTATATATTTATTATATAATACCTATAATTATTTCTAATGAAGTCATATTTCTTTAGTGAAGATATCAAGCAGTGTGCAATTATGCATATCCGGGACTTTCACATATGCTTCAACAGCTCAGAAGAATGGCATTCACAGAGAAGAAACTGAGGCCCAGGGAAATTAGTGACTGCTCAGGGTCTCTCAGTGGGTAAAACATACAGCTGATTGTCTCCAAATACCCCTTTGCTAGTAACTATCAGCAAACGACCAGTTCTAGGCACTAAACAAGTACTCCGTAAGTGACCAATTAAAATACACATGTAGGTACAATTAATGAATGCTGTCATTTTTCAGTATCTGAAAATTCTGATGGCTACAGATTATAGTGGTTCTGTGGCTAAATGGCCAGAATTCATTCACCTTGAGAGGATGAAAACATCTTTTTTAAATGTATGTTTGGAAAGAACAGTTTTAGAACAGAATTTTAGGAAATGTTTATCTTTGTCCACAATTCATTTAGTTACATTTGCTTACGCGACAAATATTTGAGGTCTACAATGTGTCAGTCATTTTTTCCCTAAGAACTAGAGTTCTGGGGATCTCCACATGGCTCAGCGGTTTGGCCCAGGATGTGATCCTGGAGTCCTGGGATCAAGTCCCGCGTCGAGGTCCTTGCATGGAGCCTGCTTCTCCCTCTGCCTGTGTCTCTGCCTCTCTCTCTCTCTCTCTCTCTCTCTCTCTCTCTCTCTCTTTCTGTGTGTGTGTGTGTATTCATGAATGAATAAATAAAATCTCCACACAAAAAAAGAAAGAACTAGAGTTCTTAGGGCTACAAGAGTATATGAAACCAAATCTGTGACTTCAAAGAGCAAACATTTTGGCCAGAAAGCAAGACAATAAACAGAATTAAACAAGTAAAAATATATTATACACCAGAAAGTGGTAGGTGCTAAAGAGAAAAAATAAAACATGGAAAGGGAGAATGAAATATTGGGGAAGGGGTAGCTGAAATTTTAGATAAGGGAGCTGGAAAAAGCCTCACTGAGAAGACAACTTTGGAGCAAAGAGCTGAAGGGAATTCGGGAGTTAGCTATGCAGCTAAGGGAAGAGCATTCCAGGCAGGCAGAGGAAAGAGCAAGTACAAAGGCCTGAGGCAGGGGTGTGCCTGGTATGTTCAAGAAGTACCAACAAATCCAAAGTAGCTGATTTGAGAAACAAAAGGGAGAAGGTAAAAGATAAAGTCGTAGAGGTAACAGGGAGCAAGACAAATGCAATCATTTTTTTTTTAAACGGACTGTTCGAAGCATGTTCTTTTTTTTTTCTAATTTTTTTTATTATTATTTATGATAGTCACACAGAGAGAGAGAGAGGCAGAGACACAGGCAGAGAGAGAAGCAGGCTCCATGCACCGGGAGCCTGACGTGGGATTCGATCCCGGGTCTCCAGGATCACGCCCTGGGCCAAAGGCAGGAGCCAAACCGCTGCGCCACCCAGGGATCCCAGACTTTAAAGTTTGTAGTTAAAGACACTGACTTTTTACCCTGAATGGGAAAAGAAGACATTGGATACATGTGTAAAAAGGTGTGATACGATCTGACCTAGGTCAACAAGTCACTCTGGTGGCTGTGCTGATGATAGATGGCAGGGGGCTAAGATAGACACAGAGACACCAGATGGAGGCTCTATAATAATCCCAGTGGGAGATAAGGCTGGACTGGACCCAGGGTGGCAGAGAGTAGAGGAGGAAGGTTCAAATGCTGGTTCTGTTTTGAAAGAGGACTACGTGATTTGCTGACAAACTGGGTGTGGAATTGTAGAGCATGAGTAGAGGATGACACCAAGTTTTCTGATATAAGCATCTGAAAGAATGGTGTCTATTCTTATTAACTGAGATAGAAAAACACAGGAGTTGCTGGTTTGAGAAAGAATATTAAGAGTTTTGGACACGTTGTTTGAGATGCTTAGTAAACATACAAACGGAAATGTCAGGTAGAAAGGTAGCTAGATCAGGAGTTCAGAGGAAGTATTGGGACTTCAAGTAATCATTTGAGAGTCATCAGCATATTCGTGGCATTTAAAGTCATGATAAAGGTGAAAGCACAAACATAGTGAAAGCTAATGGAAAAGAGAAGTGGCCCAAGGACTGAGCATTAGGGTACCCCAAAGTCTACAGGATAAGAAGAGGAGGAGGAACCAGCAAGAGAAGTTGAGAAGTAGTCAGAAAGATAGAAGGAAGATCAGAGTCATGTGGTGTCCTGGAAACTAAGGAGAATATTTATAAGAAGACAATTTGCTGGATATAGGTCAGAAAATGAGGACTTAGAAATGACAGTTGAGTTTAACACAGGATTGTTACTCGTTCACAGATGACAACCAGGGGAGAAGTTTCAGTGGGTCAGTGGGAGCAAAAACCTTACCAATGAGCGTTCAAAAGGGCCTGGGAGAAGAACAGGAGACAGCCAATACATACAATTCTATAAGGATTGTGGTTTTAGACAACAGTGGCCTCACAAATGTCACAATAGAGACTTGAAAAGAAAAAGGACTGTAGCTTAAGGAGAAAATTGGACGGAGAAAGTGTTTTGTTTATTTTGATTATTAGATTGGAGAAATCATATCAAATTTGTATGCTGATGGGATTGATCCAGTGAAAATTTTAACAATAAATATAATAACCCAAGGTATCAACCAAATATATTTACCCTCCTTTCAACAATTTGAGTTTATAAATGCATATCCTCTAGAAACTGGTTCCCGAATATGCTTTCAATCTTATTACTTCTACCAGGAACTAATCACAATAACAATTTGATCTACAATTAAACTATTTCTTGGTATTTTCTAGAATCTGTAATAAGTATGCTTTTCCAATAAAAATGCCATTTCACTAAAAGAATTTCATAAATAAACATTAAACATAAATTATCTACCCGCATGTTTTAGCAATAAGAAAAATCACTATTGATACCAAAATTAAAAAGAAAGTCATGTTTGGGGATAGACTGAGTCCTCCCCCACCACTGCCCCACTTCAGCTACTCCTAGTTAGTATTTGATTTAACCCTACATATTTATTCAGAGTCCCAAAGGCAATAGAGTCAACTTCTCCTAAGAGTTGGGTATCTAGGGAACATGCTCCTCCTAATGGGAATGGGACATTCACTTCCGAGATAATTCACATAAGTTCCCAGCTTGGGCAGTCACTTTCTTGATATCAGTATCATCTCTGTTGCCACTGTTATCTTCACCAATTTTTTCAAGAGAATATCATCTTCAAAGTTGTGGTTTCCTCCTCAACTACAGCTTAACTTTTTAATTTAACAGCCTTCAACCTTTCCTTCCTGTTGCTTCTTCCCT
Organism: Nyctereutes procyonoides; assembly: GCF_905146905.1. Taxonomy (NCBI): domain Eukaryota; kingdom Metazoa; phylum Chordata; class Mammalia; order Carnivora; family Canidae; genus Nyctereutes; species Nyctereutes procyonoides. The sequence goes on from NW_026575044.1 coordinate 2,804,541, forward strand.
TGCCCCAAGCCAACAGTAGTGAAAACTCTGCTAAGTACTAATCCTGAGTGTCTCTCTCAGCCTCCGGATCCCTAATGTCACTCTAGATGTAATACTTAATAACAAATGATTCCTAATTCTCACTGCAAAGCTCTTTATCTCCTATTAAGCATGTAAGATTGTATCAGCTTCTTGTTGCCTCAACTTTATTCTTTTGTACCTTATTTCAGTTCTTTATTTACTATCTACCCTCCCACATTTGACTTTTTAATAGTTATATATTTTGAACAGAACAAAGAATAGTTTTAGACTGAAGTTACCTTTGTGAGTACACACATACGCACACATTTTCATATGCCAGATTATAGTGAGTATAGCTTAAAATTGTTTAGCATAGTAACTAGCATTTAGTAAGCACTTACTCCAGATCTGGCATTCTGCTAAGCATTTGGCATGCACTATCTTACCTCCATCTTATTCCTAACAAAACTAAAACTGGGGGAGGTTGGGACACCTTCCCCAAGTTGGACAGCTAATAAGTGATTGATCAGGGATTTGAACACAAGTAATCTAGCTCTAGCACCCATATACTTAGCAGTGCACACAGAAAAGAGCCATCTTGTAGGGAAATGTATATGGGCAGTGCCCCTAAATCTTGTCTAGCATAAAGGACAGAGACACCTCTCAGGGGTGAGAAAGTCTTGATGAGAAGGGGCTGTCACACATGGCAAGTGGGACAATTCCTTGATAAGTCATTCCATGACTTATCTTAAAAATTAATGATAGCTTTGCATTTTACTCCATAATATATCTATCTTGCTTTAATGTAAAAAATTGATTTTATCAAAGGACACAGAAGACATATATAAATCTTTATGAAGTAGATAGCAAACATTATAAAGATGTCAGTTTTCCTCAAAATTAATCTAGTATTCAATGTAATTCTAATAAAAATCTCCAAATAATTTGGGGAAGAAATTTTCTGACCTCATTTTTTAATTTGTATGATACAAAGATATTCACAGATAGCTGAAGCAAGTTGAAAAAAGAAAAACAGAGAGGAAAAACTTCCCTGTCTAATATTAAGGCATAAGACAAAGCTGTGTTAATAAAATATACTTTAGTACTAATTTAGGGAAGAACAAGCAGAACAATAAAAAGGTCAGCATCATGGTTATGATATATATCATGACCAAATGAGGATAAGATATATTATTCACTTGTATTGTTGGAAAATTTTGTCTATTTTACAGAGAATATGTTTCTTATGTTACACCATGTACAAAAAATAGACTCCTGATGAATTGAATGCCTAAATTTTAAAAACAAATACATAAACAAAGAAAGAAAGGAAGGAAGGAAGGAAGGAAGGAAGGAAGGAAGGAAGGAAGGAAATACAGCAGAATATCTTTGTTACCTCTGAATAGAGAAAGGACACCAAACACCAAAACTGTATCTCCAACGAATAACTCATAAAGAAAAAATATCTGATATATTTTAGTATTTCAAAGTCACAGATAAACTTAGAGTGACTATTTCATTGCCTTATTCATTTCCTCATAGTGTTTATCACTTTCTGAAATTGTCTTGTTTACTTACATTTTTTATCTTACACCTATTCAAAGGTATGTTTCCTCCATGCAGGTACTTCTTCTATTGTATTTATACTGTAGATACTGCACCTAGAATGGTGCCTAGAATAAGACCTGTACGACAGATGGGTCCTTTGTACTTTGTTTTAAAATTTTTTTTAAGATTTTATTTATTTATTTGAGAGAAAGAGAAAACAAGTGGGGGGAGGGGCAGAGGGAGAGGGCAAAGCTCAGTAGGGATCCCAACATGGGGCTCAATCCCAGGTTCATGGGATCAGAATTTGAGCTGAAGGTAGACATTTAACTGACTGAGCCACTCAGGCACCCCATATTTTAAGGATTTTTAAAATATTTTTATATATTTACAGAAATCTGTTGCATTTCTATATATCAATAATGAAGTAACAAAAAGAGAAAATAAGAAAATAATCCTATTTACAATCGTACCAAAAATAATAAAACACCTAAGAATAAAACTAAGTAAGGAGGTAAAAGATCTATACTCTGAAATCTATAAAGTACTGATGAAAGAAATTGAAGAGAACACAAACAAATGGAAACATATTCTATGTTTATGGATTGGAAGAACAAATATTGTTAAAATGTCTATACTACCCAAAACAATCTACATATTTAATGCAATCCCTACCAAAATACCAATAGCATTTTTCACAAGAAAAATAGCATTTTTCAAGAAAAAGCAAAGCTAGAGGCATCACAATTTCAGATTTCAAGTTATATTACAAAGCTGTAGTAATCAAAACAGTATGGTACTGGCACAAAAATAGATCAATAGAACAGAAGAGAGAACCCAGAAATAAACCTACAATTATAACCTACAATTATAATCAGTTAATCTTCAACAAAGGAGGCCAGGATATGCAATGAGAAAAAGTCTCTTCAACAAGTGGTATTGGGAAAATTGGATGGCAACGTGCAAAAGAATGAAACTGGACCACTTTCTTACACCATAAACTCAAAATGGATTAAAGGCCTAAATGTGAGACCTGAAACCATAAAAATCCTGGAAGAGGAGATAGGCAATAATTTCTCTGACATCAGCCATAGCAACATTTTTCTAGATATGTCTCCTGAGGCAAGGGAAACAAAAGCAAAAATAAACTATTGGGACTACATCAAAATAAAAAACTTCTGCATAGCTAAGGAAGCAACCAACAAAACTAAAAGAAAGCCTAGTGAATGGGGAAGATACTTGCAAATGACATAGCTGATAAAGGGTTAGTATCTACAATATACAGAGAACTTACACAGCTCAACAGCAAAAACAAAAACAAATAATCCACTTTTAAAACGGGCAGAAGACATGAACAGACATTTCTCCAAAGACATACAAATGGCCAACAGACACATGAAAAGATGCTCAACATTACTAATCACCAGGAAAATGCAAATCAAAACTACAAGGAGATAATCACCTCACACCTGTCAGCATGGCTAAAATCAACAACATTAGAAACAAGTGTTGGTGCGAACATGGAGAAAAGGAACCCTCATGCACTGTTGGTGGGAATGCAAACTGATGCAGCCACTGTAGAAAACAGTATGGAGGTTCCTCAAAAAATCAAAAATAGAATTACCGTGTAAACTAGTAATTCCACTATTGAGTATTCGCCCACAGAAAATAAAAACACTAACTTGAAAAGATATATGCACCCTTATGTTTATTGCAGCATTATTTACAATAGCCAAGGTATGGAAGCAACTCAAATGTCCATTGATAGATGAATGGACAAAGAAGATATAATAAGATATGCATTACTTAGCCATAAAAAAAGAATGAAACTTTGCCATATGAAACATGAATGGATCCAGAGAGTATAATGCTAAGTGAAATAAGTCAGAGAAAGACAAATACCATATGACTTCACTCATATGTGGAATTTAAGAAACAAAACAAACACACACAGAAGTAGAGAGACAAGCCAGAAAATAGACTTTTAACTACTGAAAACAAATTGATGGTTACTGGAGGTGAGGTGGGTGGGAAGATGGGTGAAACAGGTAAAGGGAATTAAGAGTACACTTAATGGGACAGCCCAGGTGGCTCAGCAGTTTAGCACTGCCTTCAGCCCAGGGCTGATCCTGGAGACCTGGGATTGAGTCCCACACCGGGCTTTCCTGCATGGAGCCTGCTTCTCCCTCTGCCCTGTGTCTCTGCCTCTCTCTCTATGTCTCTCATGAATAAATAAATAAAATCCTTTAAAAAAAAAGAGTACACTTAATGATGATGAGCACTGAGTAATGTACAGAATTGTTGAATCACTATATTGCACACCTGAAGCTAATATAACACTATGTTAACTGTACTGGAATTCAATTTTTAACAGATGTTTTTAAAGTTCCTATATTTTGTAGATCCCAGTGCTATCTGTTTGTCTGGGATTCTCTTTCCTTACTATTATGCAGGTTCTACTGAATCTTCCCCAAATATAAGCCTTAAAGGATATCTATAAGACTGCTTATTAGAGAAACTTCATGGTTTCTACCAAGCCTAAAACTCTGATTCAATCTCTGTAGACAACGTGGATCCATTATGACGGTGCCTCTTGACTGCATCATGCAGGGCAGAGCTATTTAAGTGGAGAGATAATAACTTCAGGCTATAGCTAAGATCTAAGAATTGAAAATATAGGGAAGCAGATTTCAGCTTAACACTATAAATTATTTTCTATCAGTTGCAGTTGTTCAGAAATGGAATGTGCTACCTTGGGATACAGTAAATGATGCATCACTGAATACGTTGGGAAGAGTCTGGAGGACCACTTAAGAGAGAGAGGTAAAAGGTGGGAAAGAATTATTTCCATCCATCCCTGAATTCTAAGACATTTGACCTGCTCCTTCTTACAACCGTCTCATCTTCATAGGACCTTTTATCATACCAGGAATATCCATTGAAGTGCCATGATGCCAAGGTAATGAACACTGCTAATTAACATTACTCTCAGCATGTGATGAATGACACCAAACATTAAAGGAAGCATGCAGAGTAAAAGCAAGCATCCTGGAGGGCATTTATTTGAGCTCTAGAGCACAAAAGCACCTGGTCAGAGAAACCTACTCATCATGGGTACTAGATGGTCAGGAGTTGCACTCCCACACTGATAGCACCTAGAGCCCAGTGGCAAGCTGAGGATGCACATCATGTTCCTCCAGCTTGCAGGAGGGCCCTCCTTTCCCCAGCCCCAATGCTCATTGCCAGGAATCCCCAGGAAGGCCACAGGACTGTTCGACAATCTAAGCACTTCCATGTCCTTTACCTTGTTTATTATCCCAAGAATCTTGTAAGAGAAAAAAGAGTAAGTATGACAATGTCCATTTTATTCTATGGACATAAATGAAACATTATGGGATCAAAGTAGAATTGAAAAAAGTCAACCTGGAGCAGTGGCTCCCAATCCACATGTGCAATTTTCAAACACCTGGTGGTTCTGACACATCTCTCCCACTCTGCCCCTGCCTGACCTTGAGAACCCCTAACTGGTTGAGATGTTCTGGAACGCTCATTCTGAAGGTCTCCTGGTACCTTACACCTAAACCGAGTGCAGAGGCATGGTTCTCAATTTTGAAAGGCAAGGGTGTTTATTGGAATCAGCACCATCGCTCCAGTTAAGGATTTTAGTGACAATTTGCACAGGAATGAGGCCCCTGGGGAATTTGAATTGTGGCTAATGACTCTTTACTGGCTTGTGCCTTCAGTTTAGAAAAATTGATTTCATAATCATGTCTTTACATATTCTTTTTTAAATAAAAAACTTTCAACTTAAAGAAAGTAGAGAGAATAAAATAACAATTATCAGTGTCCTTGCTACTTGGAATTAACAAGTAACATTATGCCTTATTCCTCCAGATATTTTTTTAAAGATTTAAAAAAAAATAAAGATTTTTATTTATTTATTTGAGAGAGAGAGAGAATATGCACACAAGCAAGGGGAGAGGAGGGCAGAAGGAGAAGAAGAAACAGACTCCCTGCTGAGAACACAAGGCTCTATCCCAGGACCCTGGGATCATGATCTGAGCCCAAGGCAGACACTTAACCGACTGAGCCACCCAGGCACCCCTCCCCCAGATATTTTTTAAAAATAACATAGTGCAGTCTTTCTAGTATTCTCCCAGGCCCCATCTTATTTCCCAGGGGCAAGTATGAACTTGCAATTGAGGCGTAATTTTATTGTCCATGTTTTACATTTTGCTCCCAAGGGCCAAATATAGGAATTCTTATTTCCCCTTATCCTCCTAAAACTTGGTATTGCTGGTCTGTGTTTTTGCCAATCGGATGGCTATGAAATAGCATTGAAACTTGCACTTCTCTGATGACCAGAAAGTCTAAGTATTTTTTATATGTTTGTCAGCCTTCCAGACTCCTTTCTCTGTGAATGGTCTATTAATATGTTTTGCCCATTTTTCTAATAGGTTGTTAGATTTTTCTAATTGGTCTTTAAAAATTCCTTTAATATTCTGGATACTAATCCTACAAATATATTTTCCCAGCCATATAGAAGTAATTGTCAAGTTTTAAATCGAAGTTGTCAAACTAATCAATATTTTCCTTTGTCATTTCCCCTTTTGTAATTTAAGAATATAATCATCAAAATATTAAATCATATTTTTATTTTGAAGTTTCTCACACTTAGTTATTTAATCTATCTGGAATTTGGTTTTGAGTATAATGTGAGATCAGTATACAGTTTTATATTTTTCAATACAAAAAGCTAGTTTTCCCCATACCTTTGTTAGCTAATATGTTTTTCAGACTCTAGGTTTGTAATCTGTTTTTGAGATGTGAAAACAATTCAATGAGTCCTAGCCATCATTTTTCAGAAAATTAAGTAATATGGAAAATACCAGATTACATTGCATGTAATAAGAGTAAATGGTGTTTCATAAAACACATAGACATATATATATTGGGCAGTTACGAGGTTATGAAATAAACTATATTTTTTCTGTGGATTATGGCCAGAAACTGTATGAAATAGATTTTAAAATGTACATCTTTCCTCCCACTGGTTTGTAGCACTATCTCTGTCATGTATCATGGTCTCTTATGTGACTGGTTTTGTTTCTGGGGTGTCTGCTCTGTTTTTGTGGATTCTTTGCTTAATCTCATGCTTATATCACATTTTACTTGTGTGGTCTATTAAGTCTGTCCTTCACATTAGTTTTCAAAATGGTCTGGATATTCTTGATCATTTATTATTATATGTGAATTTTAGACTCTGCTTGGCAAAATAAAACAAACAAAAGACTTCTGGTATTTTTTTCATTAGAACTACTTTGAATGCCTTCATTGGTTTGGGGAGAATTGGCATATTTATAATAGAATTGGCATGCTTATAATGTTGAATCTTGCTTGATCTGCTTAAAACTTAAGTTGAGGAACTTAAGTTTTCTTTCATATTCTTCAATATTTCCTCCTCAAGTTTTTCTCATGTTTAGGTTTTCATTTAACAAACATGTATATATATCATATATATCACACCACTATTCTAAGTCCTCTATATATAAAATATTCACTCATTTGCGTAACACCTGTTGAGATAGAACTGCCATTTCCCCCATTTTTTGCTATGTTACACATGAGAGAGAAGTCAAGTACAGAGAGGTTGATTCCTGGGTGGCACAGCGGTTTAGCACCTGCCTTTGGCCCAGGGCGCGATCCTGGAGACTGCGGATCGAATCCCATGTCGGGCTCCCGGTGCATGGAGCCTGCTTCTCTCTCTGCCTGTGTCTCTGCCTCTCTCTTTCTCTCTGTGTGACTATCATAAATAAAAAATTTAAAAAAAAGTACAGAGGTTATCTAATTTTATCAAGGTCGCTGTTGGTTCACAACCATGAGAGTTTCCCAGGTAAAATTAGAAACTTGTTCCCATTTATGGAGGGAAAAGGAGACCAAAGAAAGAGACAGCCCACTCCAGAGTGGTCGGTGGCAGTTTTAACAAGCAAGGGAGCTTACATACAAAGCCCTCTTGGATGGACAAAAGACAAGTCCACACCCACTCACCAGAATCTTAAAAATTTACACAGAGGTCTTAACCAGGTTCAGTCCCATATTCAATATGTATGGTCTCCATTACATTGTTCTCTCAAGGCTGGGACCTTGAAACAGCTTCTACTATGAGAGTTGCTGGTGGAACATACATTCCAAGGTCAGGTGAGGAAGTGAGGAGTCTTCCATCACCCAAGACCTGCTCATGGGTCAAGCAATAGTCGCCTGTTCTCCATGACTTCCTCTAACAATTACACATATAGAAAATACAGCAGCCAGGATTTGACAGCAGGCGACCTGGTCCCAGAGTCCTTGTGCTTACCCACTATGCTATGCTGACTCTCCAAACATTTTGACCGATCTGTTTCTCGGTATCTCACTGGGGTTTTTCCGCCACCTCAATTAGAATGTCATCATCTTCATATTTCTTCCTGCTCTTGTAGGCATATAAGAATATTAGTTATTGTTTCAATTATATGATTCTCTTGTACTATGGTCAATCTTTATAAGTATTCTATATGTACTTAAAAGGGATACATATTTCTTATACGTTGAGTGCAAAATTAAATATATGAGATCAAAGCTGTTACTTGTATTGATATGTCTTCACATGTATTTCTTCCTAGTGCTTTAACTGCATGAGCTGGAAGAGAAGTCTTGAAATTTCTTACTAAGATTCTGGATTTGTCAATTGTTCCATGTTATGCTCTCCCTGTGTCTTATCTATATGTGGGTGTAGCTATGCATGTGTGTCTGTGCTGTTACTAGAAGCATTAGGTTCACAGTTGTTACTTTTTAGGTGTTTTTCTCTCCTTTTATTAAGTAAAATCACTTTTTCCTCAAATTCAATTTTATCTGGCAGTTAAAGTACAGTGATGTTTAGGAATATGGGCTTTGAAGACATCCAGCTTGGATTGGATCCCAGCTCAGGACTTCGTAAGCAAAGGACCACTGAACACTTAGAATAGTGCCTGGATCTGTAAATGTTGGTTTCTCTAGATTACTACTGCCTTCTTGACTTTATTTACTATTCTGATGGCATATCTCTGCCATTGCTTTTCTTTCAACCTGATTTTATCATGTTTTAAGTGTATTTGTAAATGACATGGAGCTGAATATTACAGCCTACCTTTTAAATAGGTAGGTTTACTTCCTTTGCATTGTAATTACTGACAAAATTTGAATTTATTTATACAAGAGGTTGGCAAATTATGGCTCTGGGGATAAATCAAATCCAGAACCTACTTTTGTATATAAAGTTGTATTGGAACGCAGCATGCTCCAGTGCATATGCATTATTATAACTGCTTTCGTGTTTCAGTGGCAGAGTTGAATAAGTGCATCAGACGCCATGTGGCTTGAAAAGTAAAAAAAAAAAAAAAAAAAAAAAAATCACTATTTCACTTTTACCAAAAAATTTGCTATTCCTGTCTTACTTTTCTTCTAGCCATACTTTTGTCTACGTTTTTTTCTTCATCTAAAAAATTAATTCCTTTCCTATCACTAATTTGAAAGTTACACATTCTATTCCTTTTCTCTTAATGGTCATTCTTAATTCTGAAGTGTACATTTTTGTTCCAAAAATTATGAACTATATTAATTGGAATATAATTAACATACAACAAAACTGCCCATATTTAAAGTGTGTAATTTAATAAGTTTGACATATGCTTGTAGCCATGAAATGACAATCAAGAAAATGAATATATACATCACTTCTAAAAGCTTGTTCATACATAACTTTTCCTTTCTTCCCTCCCTGCCTGCCCATCCCCAAACTACTGTGGGATTCACACATGTTCTAGCACATATCAATAGCTTTTTCCTCTTTATTGCTAAGTAGTATTCCACCATATGGATATACCACAGTTCATTTAACCACTTATCTGTTGATGCATATTTGAGTTGTTTCCAGTTTGGAACTATTATAAGCAAAGCTTCTATGAATATTCATGTACAAGTATTTATAAAAATATATATTATTTGTCTCTTGGGTAACTAGAAGTAGAATGGCTGGATAATATTATATTATGTTCTTAACTTTCGAGAAATTGCTAAGCTACTACTTTGCATTCTCACCATCAGTGTATGAGAGTTATAATTTGTCCACATCCTTGCCAATATGTGATATGGTGATTCTTTGTAATATTGGCCACTCTAATAGATATATAGTAATATTTCATTCTGGTGCTAATTTGCATTTCCTTAGCAGCTAATGATCAGGCTTCTTTTAAGGCTTCTTTGTCATCCTTATATCTTATTCTGTGACATGTCTGGTTAAATCTTTTACCCATGGGGGAAGGGAAGCTTGTCATTTGTTTCATGTAACATGAATATTTTCCTTAAGACAATCTAAATTTTAGCAATTTCTCTATAGTCTGCCCTACTAACACAACAATTTTAGAACTCTTTAATTCAAATCTTAAAACTCCCATCTCCTAGGCTACCATTATGTAGCATTTTAGTTCCACCTAGGTTTCAACCATTTCTCCCAAAAATAATTAATCTTACTTTCTTTTTTTTTTTTACATTTATACTTATTTTGGAATCACCAGCAAATCACCAATTTCTTTACTCTCAGTTGATTCTCACATCCAAGTAAGTCCTTCCCTCTGGTTTAATTTTCTTTCCCCGGAAGTACATATTTATTAGTTCCTTGACTAAGCTAAGTAGGAAATTAAGTCCTCGTACATTTGAAAATGGCATTATTTTGCCTCAAATTTGTGTATAACAGACTGTGGGAGTTCAGGCTGACATATACTTTTTCTTAACACTATGAAGACATCATTCCATGATATTGTCTGGTGTTTATTGTTATATAATGTCAGTTATCTGGAAATTATTTGGTCACTTTCTAATTTGCCTTTTCTCTCTGATAGCTTTTAAGAATGTTTGGTCTTAGGAGTGCCTGAGCGACCCGGTTAGTTATGTGTCTGCTTTCAGCTCAGTTCATGATCCCAGGGTCCTGGGATTGCACATTTGTGATATCTGGCTTTGTGCAAGGAGGTCAGTTTCAACTCTTCCCCTTATAGGAGCTTGAGATGTCATCTTCTCTTCAAAAATCCCAGCTTTCCCTCGCCCCTAAGGTTTATATCCTGCTTCTGCAGACTCTGTACACAGATTTCCCCATCATGTGTTTTAATTCAGAAAATTATTTTTCTCATGCTATATCTCTTATATCATATCAAATTATATTATATTCTCCTGAGCACTTCAATGTGTTTGGAGTGGAGGGTATATATGTCAGTTCTCTCTGCCATGTTGATCAGAAGTAATCTACATATTAGTTCTTAAACTTAATGTATATATGAATCTCTACACAATATTCAAAATGAAATTTGCACAGAAGTGCTTCTCACAAGTAAAGCATACCTTGATCTGTTGAAGGCCATTGGCACTACAAAAATATGTATTAGGTTTTCTGAGATCAAGGGAATTCCCTGAGGCTTGAGTCCTGGACCTCCTTAACCAACGTTTGTATAGCTCACATTAGCATTGACAGTGCCAATTGTCAAAAGTTATAAGAGTCGGCAAGCAAATGATGTAGCACAGAAGGGCCACAGGTTTCATCTAGCTGTTGTAAAGTAGCCAGGTTGCATTCTGCCAAATAAGGAGCTTTGCAGTACTTCATGAAGAGCCAAGTCACTTTCCTGATGCAGCCTGCAGTCACAAGCAGCCTCTCTGTCCCTCTGGCATGGAGGTCAAGGTTGAAGAATCAAATTCCATAGCCTTTATAAACTCAAAACTTTCACCATGGTTTCTGAAAATTCCTGGAGACTTGCTTTCTCATGGTATTTTCTGCCTCTGGCATCTGCCTTTGCACATACTGTTTCTGTGTCAACTCCATGTCAGTGCTGACAGGAAACACACCTCCTCAGATCACAGCATTCTACTCACATGGAGCAAGCATGAGATCAGTAAGTTCACAGATTTCGAAGTTTCAAGGAGGGGATAGTGGGATAGTGGGATGGCACTCCATCACAGATCACAGCCTCTGGTCAAGTCACTCTTCCCCTCATCCTCTCACAGCACAACCTCCCCCTCAGGAATAAAACATACTCTCTTTATCTCAGGCCTCACAGCTAGAGAGCAAGTTTTACTGCTTGAGAGCATGCCCTGAAGTCTCACACTTCAATCCAACCCATTGATCAAAGTACTTCTTTCAAACATAGTACTTTCTAAAAAAAGAAAACTTGGTGAATAAAATATTTTTCTTCACCTCACTGCACAGATAGCTGGGATTGGTAAGTACACAGAATCTGAACGTACCCAGAAGAATTCTCCATGGAGGATGGCAAACTCAATCCATTACAACCCAGCTGGCAGCAGATATGATTTCACTTCTGACTACCTCCCCTTTTTGGGTATTAATATGAAGGAAGGAACAAAAGAGAGAGAGAGAGACTTCTATGCCATTTTATATGAGAAATTAAGAAGTAGAATATTTTATGAAGAAATATGTTTCTTTTAGGCAAAATATGCTGGACTTCAGCAACATGCTTTTTTAGTCCCTCTGAAAGTAGAGGGGGGAGGCACCCTGATTATTCATCCAACCCCCATAAATGAAAGCTCTGCCACAGGATGTCCTAAAAAGGTCACAGAAGAGAATAAAGGGGAGAAGGGGAGAACATAGTGACATTTGCAAGGGACCCAAGGGTTGGGGCAACAAAGATTAAAATAGAAGAGGGAGTGAGAGGGAAACCCACCACAATGATTGCGAATTATTGTTCTTTCCCCACTATGATGACATATGCTCACATATACAAGTACCCATTCACTTGGTCACACCCACAGGAGCCACCAGGGAAAGCCACAGGGTCTTTCACTGCAGCACTACTCCCCCTGCCTACTGAAGGACAGATCTCAGCAATGAGGAAAGAGTAGGAGGAGCTGTGACCTGGCCCCTGCTCCCCTGCAAGCTTGTGAAACATTTGAAGGCGAGGACTTGTGCAAGAGGAAAGGGTAGAGGAGGCACAGCAGGCCCACTTGCAAGGTCTCACAAAGTGACATTTATTTCTCCATCTCCAGTGTCGCATCCTGTGTCCTTTCCCTAGGATAAGTATTTCTCCCATTCCTTAAGGCCTCATGTGTAATCACCAAACCTGCTTTGTCCAAGAAGCAGAAAATAAAACTGAGCAGCCACAGGAAGTTACACATTTAAGGTGTGCTCCTATGCTGACACTTTCAGCCTGAGGGTTTTAAGCCTCAGCTCAGATAGTATATGCATTGAGGCCACAAAGAGACAAGCAACATAGGGCCTGGAGAGTAACCAGAATGATCACAAAGAAAGGAAAAAAATTTCTAATGCTAGAAATTACTGAAGGCAGTTTTCTTTTCTCTAGTACCATTCCTACTCATTGGATGATTTTCAAAACTCTAAAGACAGAGTAATTGAGAAGGGGAGAGAAGTGCCACATCACATTCACTTTGGCTTTTGGTTGGCTATATGCACTACAACACACTTCTAATTAGAAACCAAGTCAAGAGTAGACAGACTACTGCATTAGATGGAGAAAGGTAAGGATGAGGGGACAGAGACATACCATAGAAGGTGGAGGTTAAACCTTGGTTTAAAGGCAGGTAATTAAGACAATGAGCTGCTGGAGAAGGGACAAAGTGACCCACTGAGCAGAACAAAGAGCCCAGAAGTGGACTCTATCTGGGACTGACAGGGTATTGCAGATCAGTGGAGAAATACTGGACAATTTAATAAATAATTCTGGAACTATTGAACTATTGCTTAGCCAGATCACGGGAAATGGAATAAAATCCTTATCTCCTAACAATAAAAATTCTAGATGGATTAGAAAACTTAAATGTGGCTGATGGCTTAGTTGGTTAACTCTGTCTGACTCTTGATTTCAGCTCAGGTCATGATCTCAGGGTTATGGAATGGAGCCCAAAGCACACTGGGTATGGAGCCTGCCTGAGATTCTCTCTCTCTCTCTCTCTCTCTCTCTCTCTCTCTCTCCTTCTTTCCTTGCCCCTCGCCCCATCTCTATCTCCCTTTCTTAAAAAAAAAAAATTAAATGTGAAAAAAAGTGTAAAACTTTTAGAATAAAATAGAGATCTTTATGTCTAAAACAAAACACAAACGCTGAAACCTTAAAAAATATTGGTGAATTACATTAAAATTAACAACTTCTTTTCATGTAAAGGCATATAAAGAAAACAAAAACATAAGCCACTGTTTGGGAGAAATATTTGCTATACAAATAACAAACAAAGACTATTATCCAGAAAAATATATCTCCTACAGGAAAAGCACCCCCACACACATCAAACTCTGACTACATGGGTTTAGAGTTAATTTGAATTTTGACTTTTAGATCTTTGAATAGTTGATCCATGTGGGGTTTGCTCAACCTTTTCTCTACAACATACTGAAACCTCAAAATACCTTTAGTACTCTCACAAATGCTATTCAGACTTAAACTATTATTTCTGGTAACTGGAAGAGGGACTTCAATAATGCTATCACTGTCTAGCATGTGAAAGAGGAGCAGTTTAATGATATGTTCATGATAAAGTTTCACAATGTCAGATTAATAATAATTAAATGTACACTCTGCATCACCCAGAGCTCTACTATGTTAAATATTCTCATGGAATGGCCCCCTACCCATTACATAAAAGCAAACCAGGTGCTATCAACTAGTAGCCCCAACAAGCTTGTTTTAATGAGCAAAGATAATATTGTCATCAAGAACTACAAAAGTGTTTTTTTCTCAGGCCAGGGATTACCAAGATCAGACAGCTCACTTCCAAATGCACCCTTTTAGCTTTACTAGAGTTAGAGAGAATGTGTAGGTCTAGCAAATTCAATCCTTTACCATATTTGCCAAAACTCAAAGGGAGTATCCTACTTCAATGTAATCACTAGAATGTAATCACTTTAGAAGCATATAAAAAGTTATTTTTTATGATGATAAAACAACAAATATTCATGATTAATATTTAGGAAAGGTATAAATATAAAGATAATTTAAATTCCCCATAATCCTACCACCTAGAAATCACCACTATTCATGTTTTGGGGGATTTTTCTTTCAGTATTTTTTTTTCAAAGACATACACTTGTGTTTACACACTTACGACTCTACAGTTGGTTATCTTTTTCTCTTTTTCTGTTAGTACTGTATTGTAAGCACCTTCCCAGGCCACTAAATATCCTTTAAAAATCATTTCTATAGTTATATAGAAATCTCCTCTCCATATGAGGGTAATATAATTTTTTAAAGTTTTCCATTGGGGGACATTTTGGTGGTATTGTCATCTTTTAAAATCAAGAAGAGCCTGTATAATCCTTTTCTTTTTTTCTTTTTCAATATCTTATGTTTATCTCTCATGACTGTCAAAGAGTATCAACTCTTGGACATCAGGAAATTTTTGGAAAACGTGTCATCAATCTCATTTTGTAAGGCTAGAAATCAATTTGTGGATTCTTTCTTTCAGTAAATATGTATCATGCAGTGTGACTGTTTTAGGTGCTGGAGATAAAGCCTAGAACAAAGGAAGATAAAGTCCCTGTCTTCATGAGCTGATCTTATAGCAGAAGAGACAGAAAACAAACAGTGTCATGTGGTTTTAATTATCACAGATTAAAATAAAGCAGGGTAAGGCAGAACAGAGAGTGCTTGTGGAGCAGTAATGGTGGTGGTGGTTTTATTGTGCAGAGTGAGAGCTGTCAGGAAAGGTAATAAAGTAACACTCGAACAGAGACAGGAGGTAGTGAGACCACAAAGAACCCAAAAGGAGAGAGTTCTGGACAGGAGAAACAAATGCAAAGACAGTGAGGTGGAATGGTCGCATGCTCAGTGCTCTTGAATAACAAGGAGGCCAGCATGGCTGCAGTTGAGTGGGAGGCCATGAAACCCAAGAGGTAACAGGTCAGATCGTGGAGGGTACCACAGGCCATCACACAAATCACCCAGGCTGTGTCTGTGTAGCCTCTACACTCTGAGTGAGGTGAGGGGTAAGGTGGTAGATTGGATTAGAGCTATGAGAGAGAAAGGAGGCAAGGATGGTGCAAGATTTGGGCCTAAGGAGGTGAAAGCAGGCTGTCATTTACTGAGATGGGGAGGAGATCCAGGGAGAAAACCAGGAATTGGCACTTGGTGCTCTGAGGTTGGTATACCTGTAAGAAATCCAAATGGAGACTGCGCTGGAGCTCAGAGAATGAGCCCTCACACAAAATCTATGATTCTGGCCATCAATACCATCAAAATGTAAAGCCATGAAATTGTATAAGGTCATCAAAAGACTGAAAATACAAAAGAAGTTTAAGGATCCCCCACAGAGATTGAAAAACAGCCTCCAGAGGGTTGAGGGAAGAAAGCATAGTGCCCTGGGATTAGGAGGGCAGTATTTCCAGAACAAGGGTGAGATAAGCTGGTCAGGGTGGTAAAAATGGGAATTTACCATTGGATTGGGACATGAAGGTTTTTTTATTGTACTGTGTTCAAGAGAAGAAGTGAGAAAAAGAAGTGGAGATAATTAGTAGAAATAACTCTTTTGAGGAGTTTAGCCATAAGGGGTGCAGAGAAATGGGTTCAAGAGACATGTATGTTCAAGAGAAATTTGTTTTTGTTATTTATTTATTTATTGAGGGAGGAGTGGAGAGAGAAAGAGAGGGAGAGAGAGAATCTTAAGCAGGCTCCACACCCAGCAGAGAGCCCAACTCAGGGCTCACAACTCTGAGATCATGATTTGAGCTAAAATCGATGCTTAACTGACTGACCCAGGCACCCTGAGAAATTTGTTTTTAGGTAGAAAATAGCACAGCATATTTGTGTGTTGATTGGAAAGTCCAGAAGAGAGGGAAGATGTGAGAGAGCAGAACCCAAGTTGGAGTGACATCCTTGATTGTACAGGAGGGAATGGTGTCCAGGGCTCTGGAAGGAGGCTTGCACTGGTAGGAACAGAGATGTTTCATCCAAAGGAGGAAAGGTAGGTTGGGAGAAGTGGCAGTGGAAGTGGGGTAGAATGTCTCATCCGGTTGTCTGTACTCTCTTGGTAGCAGCTATAGGAAAACAACTCAGAAACCCAGCTACTTACAGAACTGGCTTCCTTATTATAGACTGAGAAGCAGACAAGCTAAGTCACCATTTCCATTAAGCATCTTTGACTCCCTTGGGACAAGCATTCCTATTACCACATAGCACCGACAGAATCACAGGCAATGAGATCCCCCTGCCCATCATGCAGGGGGAAAAGACTCCACCTCCAGTCAGGGCAGTAGAGGGCTTTGGGGTAAAATATGGACAAGATCAAGCTTTTTGAGAATGGGATCACTTATTTGAATCAAGGAAGAGAAGCAGTAAAAGAAGTAAGAAAAGCATCAAGGGATTAAGTCCTCCTTGATAAGGCAAGAAGGGGAGATGCAGTGCTCTAGACGAAGACTTCTTTTATTTTTAAGCTTTTACTTAAATTCTGATATAGTTAACATACAGTGTAATATTAGCTCCAGGTGTACAATTGTGATTCAGTACTTCCATACCTCACCCAGTGCTCATCACAAATGCACTCCTTAATCCTCATCACCTGTTAAATCTTTCCCCACATTCCCCTCCTATCTGGTAGTTGAGTTCTCCATACTCAAGAGTCTGTTTCTTGGCTTGCCTCTCTCTCTCTCTTTTTCCATTACTTATTTGTTTTTTTTTTTTTTCTTAAATTCCACATATGAGTGAAATCATCTGGCATTTGTCTTTCTCTGACTTATTTCACTTAGCATAACTCTCTAGCTCCATCTATGTTGTTGCAAATGGCAAGATTTCATCCTTTTATGGCTAAATAACATTCAATTGTGTGTATGTGTGAGTACATACCATATCTTCTTTATCCATTCATCAATGATGGACAGTTGGGCTGTTTCCACAATTTGGCTCTTGTAGATAATGCTGCTGTAAACCTCTGCATGCATGTATCCCTTTTAATTAGTATTTTTGTATTCTTTGGGTAAATACCAAGTAGCGTGATTGCTGAATTGCAGGGTAATTCTATTTGTAACTTTCTGAGGAACCTCCATACTGTTTTCCAAAGTTTTCCAGAGTGGCTGCACCAGTTTGCATACCCACCAGGGGACCTAGCTAGAAAAAGTTGCCATGGCTAATAGAGAAATTACTGCCTATGCTCTTTTCTGAAACTTTTAGGTTTTGAGTTTCACATTTAGGTCTTTATTCAACTCTGAGTTTACTTTTGTGTATGGTGAAAGAACATGGTCCAATTTCATTCTTTTGCATGTTACTGTCCAGTTTTCCCAACAGTATTTGTTGAAAAGACTGTCTTTTTCCCATTGCATATTCTTCTCTGCTTTGTTGAAGATTAATTGACCATATAATTGTGAGTTCATTTCTGAGTTTTCAATTCTGTTCTGTTGATCTATTTGTCTATTTTTGTGCCAGTACTTTACTGTTTTGATCACTATAACTTTGTAATATAACTTGAAATCTGGATTGTGATGTTTCCAGCATTGCTTTTCTTTTTCAAGATTGCTTTGGCTTTGTGAGGTATTTGCGGTTCCATACAAATTTTAGCATTGTTTGTTCTAGTTCTGTGGAAAATTCTGTTGGTATTTTGATAAGGATGCATTAAATGTGTAGATTGCTTTGAGTAGTGCAAACATTTTAACAATATTTGGTCTTCCAATCCATGAGCATGGAATGTCTTTCCAATTCATTGTGTCATCTTCAGTTTCTTTCATCAGTGTTCTATAGTTTTCAGAGTTCAGGACTTTCACCTCTTTGGTTAGGTTTACCCTTAGGTACCGTAAGAGTTTTGGTAGAATTGTAAATGGGTTTAAGTCCTTAATTTCTCTTTCCACTGCTTCATTATTGGTGTGTAGAAATGCAACAGATTTCTGTACATCAATTTTGTATCCTGTGACTTTATTGAATTCATGTATCAGTTCTAGTATTTTTGGTAGTCTCTCAGTTGTGGATCGTCTTTCCTCCTTTATCGTATATTAGTTGAGCATAAAGTTCAGGGTCCACTTCTGGGTTCTCTGTTCTGTTCCCTTGATCTATATGTCTGTTTTTGTGCCAGTACCACACTGTCTTGATGAACACAGCTTTGTAGTACAACCTGAGATCTGGCATTGTGATGCCCCCAGATATGGTTTTCTTTTTTTTAAAATTCCCCTGGCTGTTTGGGGTCTTTTCTGATTCCACACAAATCTTAAAATAATTTGTTCTAAGTCTCTGAAGAAAGTCCATGGTATTTTGATAGGGATTGCATTAAACGTGTAAATTGCCCTGGGTAACATTGACATTTTCACAATATTAATTCTGCCAATCCATGAGCATGGAATATTTTTCCATCTCTTTGTGTCTTCCTCAATTTCTTTCAGAAGTGTTCTGTAGTTTTTAGGGTATATTTTGAGAACCATTTGAATGGTAAATGGTTCTCCAACCTTTTATTTTCAGGTTGTAGGTGTCCTTCTGTCTAAAATGAGTCTCTTGTAGACAGCAAATAGATGGGTCCTGTTTTTTTATCCAGTCTGAAACTCTGCGCCTTTTGATGGGGTCATTAAGCCCATTCACGTTCAGAGTTACTTGAACTTCTTCTTAAAGGGGAGTTTTAAGAGTCCCCCTTAAAATTTCTTGCAGCGCTGGTTTGGAGGTCACATATTCTTTCAGTTCCTGCCTGTCTTGGAAGCTCTTTATCTCTCCTTCCATTTTGAATGAGAGCCTTGCTGGATAAAGTATTCTTGGTTGCATGTTCTTCTCATTTAGGACCCTGAATATATCCTGCCAGCCCTTTCTGGCCTGCCACGTCTCTGTGGAGAGGTCTGCTGTTACCCTAATATTCCTCCCCATGAAAGTCAGGGACTTCTTGTCTCTTGCTGCTTTAAGGATCTTCTCTTTATCTTTGGAATTTGCAAGCTTCACTATTAGATGTCGAGGTGTTGAACGGTTTTTATTGATTTTAGGGGGGGATCTCTCTATTTCCTGGATCTGAATGCCTGTTTCCCTTCCCAGATTGGGAAAGTTTTCAGCTAGGATTTGTTCAAATACATATTCTGGCCCTCTGTCCCTTTCGGCGCCCTCGGGAACCCCAATTAAACGTAGGTTTTTCTTCCTTAGAGTGTCATTTATTTGCCTTAATCTGTCTTCATGGTTCTTTAATTGTTTATCTCTTTTTTCCTCAGTTTCCCTCTTTGCCATTAACTTGTCTTCTATGTCACTCACTCGTTCTTCCACCTCGTTAACCCTCGTCGTTAGGACTTCTAGTTTGGATTGCATCTCATTCAATTGGTTTTTAATTTCTGCCTGATTGGATCTAAATTCTGCAGTCATGAAGTCTCGTGAGGCCTTAATGCTTTTTTCTAGAGCCACCAGTAGCTGTATAATGGTGCTTCTGAATTGGCTTTCTGACATTGAATTGTAATCCAGATTTTGTAACTCTGTGGGAAAGAGGGCTGTTTCTGATTCTTTCTTTTGAAGTGAGGTTTTCCTTCTAGTCATTTTGCTCAGTGCAGAGTGGCCAAAAACAAGTTGTATTGGAACACGGGGGAGTATCACTGGTCCGTCTAGCTGGTCTTCTGGGGGAGGGGCCTGCTGTGCTGATTTTCAGGTGTTAGCACTTGGGGGAGCTGCTCTGCCCCTGCCTGCTGCAGGGCTCAGCGGGGGTTGTTTACCCCGTGGGACCCAGGGAGGAACAGCAGCAGTTGCTATGGCAACTCTGGAAGCCTGGATTTAGCCTCCGCAGGAACTACGGGGCTCGGGGCTCTCAGTTCTCTGTCTGCAGGGCCTGGAGGCTCCGGGGCGGGGCCGCTGATGTGCTCAGCTCGGGGCAGGAGCGTCCTCGCTGTCCTGGGCCCTCCCGGCCTCTGCCTGTCCCGGGGGAGGCCGGATCCTGGGCTGTGTCCCGGCGCCCTGTGCTCCGGGGCCTGCGCTGTGGGATTCGCGCTCCCGCCCTGCAGCTCCCTCCCTGGAGCCGCTCCCGAGCCCCTCCGCTCAGGTTTCCTATATATAGTAACATGTCATCTGCAAATAGTGACAGTTTTACTTGTTCCTTCTGATTTGGATGCCTTTTATTTCCTTTTGTTGTCTGATTGCTGTAGCTAGGACTTCCAGTATTATTTTGAATAACAGTGATGAGAATGGACATCTCTGTCTTGTTCCTGATCTTAGAGGAAAAGCTCTCAGTTTTTCCGCATTTAGGGTGGTGTTAGCTATGGATTTTCACATATGATCTTTATTATGTTGAGATATGTTCCCACTAAACCTACTTTGTTGAGGGTTTTTATCATGAATGGATGCTATACTTTGTGAAATGCTTTTTCTGCATCTATTGAAATGATCCTATGGTTCTTATCTTTTCTCTTGTTAATGTGAATGTATCAAGTTGATTGATGTGCAAATACTGAGCCACATTTGCAATAGAGGAAAGCTTCTTTATTCAGACTATTCTTGAGTGTTTCATGCTCTAGAAACCCAGGGTGAGTCACAGTCCTTTCCCCTAGGAGGCAGTCTGATGATGAAGATGGAGAAGGAAAGTAAACAGTAAAGTGCTTGGATTTTTTTGTTTGCTTTGTTTTGTTTTCAGCAAATGTGTAGGATTTTGTTCATTGATGCACTGAGCGAGGAACTTTACAAACAAAAGTCAGGACTCTGAGGCAGCAAGTCCTCGCCCACAGTGCTCCTCTACATCAAGAAACAATCTCCACAAGGCCTTTCCTCTCCCTGCATGTGATAGACATCAAATCAGCCTCTGTGCTTCACTCCCTGGACTCATTCCCTTTTTAAACTCTCCAGTGCATGACAGAAAATGGGTCTTTCCCACCAGTGCATTCTATTCGTGTGGAGCTTCGAAGTCCCTTAGGATTCAACAGTACTTTTATGGTTTAACATAAGCACAGAGCCATTGGGTTGCTATCACAAACTCTGGTAGCTAACACAGCTATAACAAAATCCATTTGTTCTTGACTGAACCCAGACCTACCTCAGCAATCTGCCCTACTGAAGATAACATAGCCTCTCAGGTTAAATGGATACTCCTAACCTCCAAATGCCATGGACTTTATATAGTGCCACAAACTCCAAAGCAGCAAATGAACTCTTGACAATTCTGGGGACCCTTGTTCAAGTGCTTTAAACTTTTAAGACAATTTTCTCCCTCTCTTCCTTCTAAGTAATCAAATCCTCACAACTTTTTAGACAAAGAAGATGATCATTAAATGACACATCATGTCCACTTTAGTAAGCTCCAACCCACCATGACAGTCACCTGCAAAGCCTCAGAGAGAGCACTGGAAATGGAATCCCAGAAATCAGGGCTGCCAGTGGGAAATCTCACAAGAAGCAGTCTGAAAGTAGAGCATGGTTTCGAGGATAAGTTTCAATGTGAGGGTAAGTGGCAGGAGGTTTTGCAAATGTTTGAGATAAAGTGGCAGGATTTCCCACGCTTTTTAAAACTTCATAAACTAGACCAGAAAAGCACGCTGAAAATAAACAATGTCACAGTTTCCCACGCCAGGGGTCAAAACAGAGTAATACCAAGAACTTACTGACCTAATGGGCTGTTTCCACCTCTTAGTAATCTCTCTCATTATCACCATATTAAAACTTTCCATGGCCATCCTGAGCTCTGGACCCACATAGTGGTTAACAGGGTGGACAGCTTGCTTGGGTTAACACTTTGGCTAATGTCCTGAGCACTTGATGGCTCGGTTTACTCATCTTTAAAATGGAAGTAAAACCAGAAAGTACTCCATAAGGCATTTGAAGGATCATGAAAGGCAATGTACGTGTGCCCTGGGCCTGGCCCTGAGGCAACACAGAATACACATTAGCTAACTTTATTATTGCTCATATGTCCTGAAGTACATGCAACATCTCTACCTCAAATTCAACATGCTCAAAACTCAAGTTACACTTAGATCTGATAAATCATAAGCTGTGAGTTACCTCCTTTGTTCAGAATGATGCTGAAAGTTTTCTCTTGTGAAATAAAAAAACTTTATTCAAGTTAATAGAATTCTTGATATGAGCTGAAAGATGGACAGGTCTTTATTAGGAAAGACAGCCTTCTCTGAGTCCTTAAAATTACACTAATTAATGTAAAAGAAAGGAACTACCCACCTTTCAGCTCTGTCACAAGACATAGATGCCAGCTCTGCTGTTGGCTTCCACACTAGGATGCTTGCCCTATGAAACAGCTTCTAAACCATTTTGAAAGACCTGGGAGACCATAACTAAACCGTTAAGAACACAGCCCTGGGATTATCCAAGACCCAGATTAAGTCCCAGCTCCCTTCATCAGTAGCAATGTGAATTTAGATTTAGGTAAGTTGCTCATCCTCCCAAGGCCAATTCCTCCAACTGGAGATAATATAGAACCAGCTTCAAAGGATTCATTCTGTGGGGCAGATGCCATGTGCTAAATAGCCAAAAGCCTGGTTCCAGCTAATCCCTCTCACATTAAGCAGCTCTGCACCTGTGGAATGGGCAACTTCATCTTTTTGGGCCTCAATTTCTTTATCTATAAAATAAAGGGCCTGGGCTAGATGATCTATATTTCTTTCTAGAATGTTCCCTGATACTCTTGGTGCTATGATCCTCACATCCTGGAATGTCCAATAACCATGATTTTACTAATGTTCTACCCTCCTTGGATATCTCTTTCCATTCCTTCCCCCAATTTCTGACTGTCAATTTTCTCTTATTCCTAAAGATCTGTCTCAAAAGGAGTAAAGAATCGGTGTTCTAGGGAGAAACCTGACACAACCACCTTGTGGAAATCTCACACTGTCTCTGATTATTGGTTTCCCTTTCTGTAAAAAGGAAATTATAAAGTTCACCTTGCATCCCTCTCAGCCTGTTTGCAAAGATTGATGAATTGATTTATTTGCAGTCTTTGTAATTGATCATTGTAAACAAGAGGCACTAATTGCCATCATCTCCTTAGACCTCTTCCTTATTGTCCTGGGCTCATTCCCATTGAGCCTGTGATGTTCCTGACCTCACCCCACTAACAGCCTGCAAGCCACTTGCAGGATGGGCCTGTGGCCAACACACCAGGCCATCTCCTCAGAGTACTTACCTTGGCCTCAGCACACTGCTAGTGCTCAGTGAGCACGTATTTATGTATTCACTCATTCAACAAATAATTAGTAGGCCACACCAGGCTTTGAGATACAGTACTGAATGGGATAGATATGGTCATAAAACATAACTGTGCAGATGAGAGATAGATAATAAATGGATGTAGAATTGACTAATTGGAGCAATAAGGGAAACTGCAGCTGTTGATAGTGTCCAGGATACTTAATTTACCATGAGGGGTCAGAGGAAGACTCCTTGAAGAAGTGACAGTAAAGCTGGGATCATTAGAACTAAAATCTGAGTTAATGCCTTTGAGTCTCTCCCTGTAAGCTCCCCTGGGTCAGGTGAGTATATTCTGTGTGTTACCCAAGTCTGCGGCCCATGTCAGATTCCACATATGTAGCCTGGTGATAACGCCCCTATTCCTCTATAACCTCAATGTACATCAGAACCCTTCCACAATGCTCTCCTTGCCCAGCCTCACACCCAGCATACAGCCCTGCTTCTCCTCACCACCCAGCAGCCACCTGCAAATTGGAGGAAAAGCCACCTCTCCACCACTGAAAACCATCTCAAACCACCAGATAACACTCCTCCTTCTGCTTGCCCAGCTTGTACTTCCTTTCTTCCATTTCCCCAGCCACCAGCCCCTATACTCCACCTGCCAGCCCCTCTGACAGAGAGTTTGGACCTTCACCCTCTTCTTGTCAACAGCCCACATACACACATACCTCTGGCCCAGCTCTCAACCTCATGCAGACACCTGCTGCAGTGGTTTCTCTGGGCTATTTGAGGTGATGGGTATTTCCCACACACCCTCTGCCCCAGTGCTATCTCATCACAGATTTTGGAAATCCACCTCTCTCCTCATCAGCAGGATAGAACACAGGCCTGGGCACCTGGACAGCAGGCCACATGGGGTCACCCAGTGGCCCTGCTGTCAAGCCCAGCTCCATTACAATATCTGCTTGGTAGAGACCTCTGAAGTTCAGAAGCTACTCTGATGAGATGAAGTTGTGGGATTTACCTCTTTTCTGACTGTAGCAACACTTGAGATGTGGACTTTCCCCTACGATGACTCAGATCAACTATGCACTGCTTGGGGAAGGACATTAGGCTATTTTAAGTGTTCAGATTAACTTATTCACTGATTTCTGAGCAATGTAAAAACCAATGATATTGTCCTCCGGGGCCAAAGTAAGAGCTTGTGGCTAAGTTTCTAGAAACTATATAAGCATCACATAGCAAAAATGAACATTTAGATTATACTCATCCAAAAAGTAAGTCCCTGATTAGATCAGATGTAAAATAGGAATATAGATATCATGGAGACTTCAATATTAGGTAGAATATAATAGTTTATAGCAACTAAAACACAGGTACTAAAATTTAGAGGATTCCCAAGTTCCCACTAATTAATGAAGATAAAAGGAGGTTTTCATGAAAAAATACCCCATGCAAGAGCACTTCTCTGTGGAAAGGAGACACAGAAAAATGATAGTTGGCTGGCCAGAGAGTCCTCAGACTTCTATCCATTCACCTGAGACCGTGGACATACACCACCTGCCTCCGAAGCCTCTGCAGGTATAGAACCCACAGAATATGTTAGAAGAAGGGGTTGCTATGAGCCTCCCCTAATTGAAGGCAGTAAAGAACATGAAGGGGAAGTGAGTGCTGAGCCCCACCCTTAGGAAGAAAAGCAAACAGCAGAACTGCAGAAGGCTATCAGTTAGCCTATCAGAGAGGGATAAGCAAATACCAGCTAAGAATTAGGGAGATTCTAGGACTAACCCACTCCAGCCATGAAGATACATGGTAATCAGCTTCTTGAAAGGATAAAACATGACAGCCTGGAGATGAAAGGCCTGAAGCATTATGACTTTATGACCATAAGAAACCAGCCCTGGGCTTAGACTCTTCTCAATGTTGTATGTGCAATGCTGGGGATGATCTAAACATCTGGCATCAGAATCCCCTTAGAAATGGAACCATCTTAAATATAGACTTTTTAAAAAGAGAGAAAAGAAAAGAAACCAAAAAAAAAAAAACAAAAAAGGAAGTGGAACCATCCTTGAGGAATCACCACTAAAAAAAAATAAAACTCTGACTCTATGAGGAGCTAAAGTAAACAAACCAAAAAAATAAATAGGAAGCAAGGGGAGAGAAAGGATGGCCAACTAAGAGGGTGGACTGTCCAAAGGGACTTTCATTCACTATGAAGGCATTTTGTAATGAATTTGATTGAAGTTGTTATGTTACTTGAAATGTCCCGCTTTTTTACCTTTTCTCCCACTTTCAGTCCTTCAATGAAGTCTGCTAGATCCACAAAGACTCTGTGTGTCTGTGTTTGTGTGAATGCGTGTGTGTGTGTGTGTGTGTGTGTTGATGTGCACGCACATGCATGTGTGGTGAAAGAAGTCAGTTGAGCTCCCTTAGGCACGCTGACCAGTGTGGACCAGAAACTATATACAAAGCTTGATCTAGAAACTAAACACATCACTGGCAGCAGAAGCTCAGAGCTAGAAATAGTAACAAAACATAAGCCTTTTGTGAAATTGCAGAAATCCTAGGAGAGGCACTGGATTTCCAGGTAAATAGTTTGAGGTAAGTCATATCTAAAATCAGAGATAACACCTGGGTACATACATGTGATGGGTGCACTGAGAGGCCCATGTACCCATAGGTTCTGGAAGCATTCACTGCCCCCAAACTTTTTATTCTTTAGAAGAGCCACCTGAAGTCTCCCTTGTACCTCTCAAGGTTTAAGGACCAAACAAGAATTATGATATCATCCTGGGGAGTATTTTCTCAGTCAGGAGGATAGGAAAAGTGTACCTGCTTAGAACCAATGACCCTATGATCCCAAAAGCCAATGCATATAGTGCTGTCTGACCCTGCTAGGGATGACTGTAAGAGCCTCTGAAGAACTCTAATTGCATGGAACTTGTGACAATGATCTCCAATATCCCTTATAGCACATTCTGTCCATTTGGGGGCTGTGTCCACCTATGGTAGCACAAGGGCAGCCCAATTGTCATACTTTCTTCTTGGAGGAAACTGAGACAAGATCTCCTGGAATTGCCCTGGGGAAGGAGTTCAGAGTGACACGAGTCAGTGCCACATGCTTCCCTCTCTAGTAACCTCTTCTGTGCTCCAAAACGAGAACAAAAGCAACTATTCCCTTGCCACATGTCAAAGTGTGGCCCTGACTTTTGGGGGGCCATTTGACCCCAGAGAGAAGGAATTTCTACTATAAATGACTCTAGGGACCCCTGGGCTATGTCTGTTTCACCGCACTCACTTATATGAGGTCTTATTTCTGTTTTATAGGAAAGTTATTGCACATAGACTAATTTTCACATAGACCATTCCCCTAGATTAACATACATCCATGGACTAATTGTTAAAGCCCTTAGAATGATGATTCAGTATAACTAACACAGCAAAGCAGTTTGCAAGAGCACAGCTTTGGAGTCAGACTAGGTGCCTCACATTCACTTTCTAACACTCTGGACCCCACAAGAACTAGAAAACAAGAGGTAGTAGGCAACAGTAAGAGACCCACTGAGGCCTCTGGCTTCTCTGAAATAAGTTGTCAATGTTGCAGTAACTGTCTGCCTGGGAACCCCAGGGTTGTGATGCCACCTGCCCGGGCGAGGGTGTGAAGTCAATTCAAGCCGACAGAACCCTTATTTCCATAGCTCAGTTTGCCGAAGAAATGTGAGTGATTGAAGACAAGAATGGCAGCAACCCAGGCTTCCCTGCTACTCGCCAACATGCCAAGCGGCCATCTGGATCAGAGTCCAGACTCAACCTCTTCCTGGAGCCAGAGATGCTCAATGGGAGCAAAGAATCACAGGCTTTGTAGTTAGAAAGGACCACAGAGTTCATCTCACCTGACCCTTTTGTTTTGTGGATTAGGGAACTAAGGGCACAACCCCATATTTGAAAGACCCGAGAGATTCCAGGCTTATAAGGATAGAATCAGAATTAACATCCAGGACTTTGCATTCAGATCTAATGAGAGGAATTCCACAACATGGTGCTGGCAATAAAGTAGCAAAGCAGGGAGAGCCTCTCCCAAATTCCAATTCTTATGTTTGACATAAAATTGTGTTTCAGATGAATCTTCCCTGGGCTGAAAGAAAACCCTTGGGTTGTCACTGCTATCTCTCATAGTAACAGCCAGCCAAGAACTACGGGTACTTTTACAATCTGCCAGGTATTGTGCCAGGCATTTTACACGCACTATTTCATTGAACCTTCATAATAATCTGATAAAGTAGGTACCACTACTACCCACATTTTGCTGAAAAGAAACCTGAGATGTCAAAATACAATTTGTCCACATTGGCATAGGGAGACAAGATTCAAATCCAGATCACCTACCTTGATAACCTAGTGTCCAGTCACCCTGCCATACCGACAGTAGGCTAACATTAAAATGCAGCATTAAAAAAAATTGCGTAAATTTAACTGAGATGCATGAAAATGGCTAGCTACAGGACAATACACATTTCCTGTCTTTATTCATGATTTTCCTTGTCTCCTAAAAGCAAACATCTAAAACACCAGCATCTTCTCTGTGTCAGAATCACTGTCAAGAAATCTCTGCAATCTTGTCCTCCATTAGCAATCCCCTTCTGCCTCCAGCCTAAGATTCTGGAGAAGTTTGGGAGATTCTAGTGTCCTGAAACCTTTGCCCCAGTGTGCTTCTGTGTGGCTCCTCTTTGGGATTCAGGACACATCAGGGAGTCCAGATGAATTTAGCCTCTGCTCTCCTCCCATTCTCTCTACTTCATCTGAAAACAAGAGTTTCAAGGACAAAGACAGTGAACAAAACTGACTGTTCTCTGGAGATAACGAGGAGATGGGTTCTTGGCCTTCTGGCTAAGATCAAGTGTGGAGATAGCAGGAGAGATCAGAGAAAAGGAGAGAGAAACAAACAGGCCTGTGTGAGGCTGGTAATGAGACTGAGTCAGGAATACAGAAGTAACGTTGCTGTGCACATTGCTCAGTTTAAAGCTCATTGGCTTATTTTAGGGTCTGGTAAAGATGTGATTATCAAAATATCATCTATCTATCTATCTAGGAGAGTATGTTCCAGCCAGTAGGATTCTAGCCCCTCGATTCTAGGTCCATTTTCAGATCTGCCTTATGCCTCAGAAGAAGCAAGTACTTTGTGATCCAGGAATGTGTCCACATTTCCCAAATAGCTACCACATATGTTCAGTAACGCCAGAGCTACCTCCAACAGCAGAGAAAGCCTGCAATTCCACAATTAGAAAGAAGGAAAAGCTCAAAGTCTCAAACTACTGAGATTGACTTCTTTCCAGAAACAGAATTTCTTTGAGGGAGGGGGAAGAGGAAGAACGAATGTTGGCTCAGGGCTCCTAAAGTGGGGTTGGGGTGGGGCACCATACCCGCAGATGAGACATGGGACTCCAGCGACAAACTGTTGCTGATCTGGTATTATCCAGGACTTTCCCACAGTATGGGATGGATAGAGGGCTTAGAGTTGGTGGGGCTGGAGGTAGTCAGGGAAAAGTAGATGTACAGTCTACTAGCATGGTGTTATTTGCACTTGGGTCACCAAAAAGCAAAGCAATTTTATGCCCTGCTGTCTGCACCGTCTTTACACACATCACCTCCTTTAGCCTTCATGCCAGCCATGTGAGATAGATCCTTTGAAAGCTGCCTTAAGGGGTACCTGCCTGGCTCAGTCAAGAAAGCATGTGACTCTTGACCTTGGGGTCATGAGTTTGAGCCCCACATTGGGATAGAGATTTTATTTAAAAATTTTTAAATAAAAACTTAAAAAAAAAAAAAAAGCTGCCTTGAATGCTTTGCAGGTATACCAGCCAAGGAAGCAAGTGGAGGCTGAAATCCAGCTTTCCACACTCAGCTCACCAAGCCAGGACCCACAGGCCACAGGGGCTCCCCTCACTAATCCACATACATGCTGTATGGGCTCTCAGCATCTCTGCTTTCCACCACCCATTCTGCAGCCATAAACTGAGAATTAGAGATGGTGAAGCACATGTTCAAGGTTAGGGCAGGAGTAAATGGCAGAAACATGATTCTGAGCAGGTCTGTCTGTGCTCAGCCTCACTTCTTTTCCACTCGGCTGCACTGCCTTGGTATTTGGAGAGAAAACTAAAAAGGAAGTCAAGGAAACTTCTTAGGGTCAATGTCCTGAATGCCTTCAATGGCTTCCTAGACAGAAGGAAGTTCTGGAATGACACTAATCGATGCAAAGGCACAAAGGCAGGTAGGAAGGTACAGCCATTTAATTCAACAGTCATATATCAGAAATTGGTAAGTACCAAACTAGGATCTAGGCACCCAACAAAGAAAAGAATAAGGCAATGACCCTTCCCTCAAGGAGATCACTGTAAATCCTCAGAGACAGTCAATGAAACATCAAAAGTCAAGTAGAACAAAGAGAGTTAATTAAAGAAACTGGCAATTGTCTGTGTTGGGTAGAACAAGGCAACTCAACATTCAGGGTTTAACTTGAGCTCAGCCTAGAGGGATAAGAAAGTCTCTGCAGAGACAGTAAAAACCAAACAGGTAAACTTCCAGCCACAGACTTCACAACCACTTGTCACTGTGCTGAGCAGTACAGTTGAAGCCAGGGTGGAAATACCAGTGGCTCACCCTGCTCTCTACTGAACTTCCCAGATGAAAAAACCCATATCACAAGCTCTTGCTCATAAACTGTCTGCTGCAGAGACCATAAACATCATAGACAGAAAGAAAGAAAAATAGCCTCAGGAAAGCAAAACAGATTTCTGTACTATGACTTGACATATCTGGGTTTTCCAGGCGCTGCAGCTCACTTTCTTGAAAACTGTAGTTAAAAGAAACAAGCCAGTTCCTTCTCTGCAGTGACTTGGGCACAGCTGTGGTAGTGTGATAAGGAGCTAGAGCCAGCTCCTCTCTGGGTGCAGCTTCAGAAGGTTGTTTTGGTGGGGGCTGTTTGTCTGGAAGATGGCAACCTGACTGCATTTAGCAATCCCTTCTAGATGTCCTTCCACTCCTCTGTTATAGGGGAAGGAGAAATGGACGTGACTGAAGCACATCCTCTCCATGCACAGGACACAGGGCACTGTTTCTCATTCTGTCCTGATGGTAACCAAATCCAGGAAGGATTGATTTACCCTATCTATAAGATAATGAACTGAGGTTTTGACAATTTACACAACTTGCCCACGGTCACACAAGCCTGAGGGAATAAAGACAATAATTTAACCCAAATTTACACAGACTTTCAAAAGTAAAGTTCTTTTTGTTTAATCAAGACAGTTTAGTAGGACAGCTGAGAGTAGAGACTTGGACATTTGTGACTCCAGCAGGTAAGTCCATGGACCCAGAGGGGGTCCCACAGGACCAGACAAGAGGGTCCTGGCTATAGGCAGGATAGATATCAAACTCAAGCCAACAGACATGAGGTGAAAGTAGAGTTCGCTGAAGGTAGAGAGAGAGAGTATCTAGGAGGCTCTGGAAAGCAAAACAGAGAGAGTCTCTTCTTTTTTCCGGGCCTGCAGTTTTAACTGAGGATTGTGGTCTAGTGTATGTGTCTTCACAGGCATGTAGGAACCAGTTAGAACAATGACAAGGGCCCAGGTGTTATTCCCTGGAGCCAGGGGGTCTCGGTGCCTAGATGTTCAGGTGGTCTGGAATGTGCACATGATGGCTTCATCTTCTCATTTTCACCTGGTCCTTTTTTAGATGTTATCAATTTTAAAGAAATCATTAACCCCTTGTCCCTTACAAGAAGGACATATAGTATTTGCCTTATGAGGCATATGTAAAGTGGGGAATCAGGTCCTAGCAAGAATAGAAGTAGGAAAAGGAATGAAAAGATTTTTTATGAAGTCCTTCAGTGTCCCTATCTCATATGGATGCCAAAGTTTGAAACCCAGATCAACCACCAACCAGCTGAGAGACCCCAGAAAGTTCACTAAACATCTCTTTGCTTCAGTTTCTTCATACATAAAATGGGATAACAAGAGTGAGGATCATGGTTTTAATAGATACAACACACATAAAATTGTATCCAACACAGAGGAAGTGTTATATACCAAGGATGATAACTCCATACAGGAAAAGAAGTAAAAATGCACTTGAAAACTGGAAAAGGAAGAAGGGACTAGGAAGCACTGGGGTAGTGGGGGTGGAGGGTAGCGGATAAAGAAAGTAAGAGGTGTGGAAGGAGAAGACAGCAATGTCAAAAAAATCATCAGTTTGTATTTCAGTCATGCCTGGGTTCTTCAATCTTACCTACTCCTCTTACCCATTACAAAAACGAAGCCACAGCCACAATCAGACTACAGAGCTGTTGGAAACTAGACCACACATGTCTATACCCTAACAATGAGACTGAAGAAAGAAAAATTAAGGAATCAATCCCATTTACAATTGCACCCAAAAGCATAAGACATCTAGGAATAAACCTAACCAAAGAAATAAAGGACCTATACCCTAAAAACTACAGAACACTCCTGAAAGAAATTGAAGAAGACACAAGGATATGGAAAAATATTCCACATTCATGGATTGGAAGAATTAATATTATAAAAATGTCTATGCTACCCAGGGCAATTTATACATTTAATGCAATCCCTATGAAAATACCATGGACTTTCTTCAGAGAGTTGAAACAAATCATCTTAAGATTTCTGTGGAATCAGAAAAGACCCTGAATAGCCAGGGGAATATTGAAAAAGAAAACCAGAGCTGGGGGCATCACAATGCCAGAGTTCAAGCTGTACTACAAAGCTGTGATCATCAAGACAGTGTGGTACTGCACAAAAACAGACACATAGATCAATGAAACAGAATAGAGAACCCAGAAATGGGCCCTCAACTCTATGGTCACCTAATATTCGACAAAGCAGGAAAGACTATTCACTGGAAAAAGGACAGTCTCTTCAATAAATGGTGCTGGGAAAATTGGACAGCCACATGCAGAAGAATGAAACTAGACCACTCTCTTACACCATACATAAATATAAACTCAAAATGGATGAAAGATCTAAATGTGAGACAAGAATCCATCAAAATCCTAGAGGAAAACACAGGCAACACCCTTTTTGAATTTGGCCACAGCAACTTCTTGCAAGATCCATCTATGAAGGCAAGGGAAACAAAAGTAAAAATGAATTATTGGGACTTCATCAAGATGAAAAGCTTCTGCACAGCAAAAGACACTGTCAACAAAACTAAAAGACAACCCACAGAATGGCAGAAGATATTTGTAAATGACCTATCAGATAAAGGGCTAGTATCCAAGGTCTATAAAGAACTTATTAAACTCAACAGCAAAGAAACAATCCAATCATGAAATGGGCAAAAGACATGAACAGAAATCTCACCAAAGAAGACATAGGCATGGCCAACAAGCACATGAGAAAATGCTCCACATCACTTACCATCGGGGAAATACAAATCAAAACCACAATGAGATACCACCTCATCCCAGTGAGAATGGTGAAAATTAACAAGACAGGAAATAACAAATGTTGGAGAGGATGTGGAGAAAGGGGAACCCTCCTGCACTGTTGGTGGGAATGTGAACTGGTGCAGCCACTCTGGAAAACTGTGGGAACGTTCCTCAAAGAATTAAAAATAGAGCTACCCTATGACCCAGCAATTGCACTGCTGGGAATTTACCCCAAAGATACAGATGCAGTGAAATACCGAGACACCTGCACCCCGATGTTTATAGCAGCAATGTCCACAATAGCCAAACTGTGTAAGGAGCCTCGGCATCCATCAAAAGATGAATGGATAAAGAAGATGTGGTTTATGTATACAATGGAATATTACTCAGCCATTAGAAACGATGAATACCCACCATTTGCTTCGATGTGGATGGAACTGGAGGGTATTATGCTGAGTGAAGTAAGTCAGTCAGAGAAGGACAATCATTATATGATTTCAATCATACGGGGAATATAAACAATAGTGAAAGGGATTATAGGGGAAAGGAAAGAAAATGAGTGGGAAAAATTAGAGAGGGTGACAAAACATGGGAGACTTCTAACTCTGGGAAATGAATAAGGGGTAGTAGAAGGAGAGGTGGGTGGGGGGATGGGGTGACTGGGTGACAGGCACTGAGAGTGGCACTTGATGGGATGAGCACTGGGTGTTATACTATATTTTGGCAAATTCAACCTCAATAAAAAAAATTTTAAATAAGAAACTGGGCCACCGTTAGATGATTTGGGGTGAAGACCAGGAAAGGGGAATTAGATGGATAGATAGATAGATAGATAGATAGATAGATAGATAGATAGATAGCCTTCCAATAAGAAATGCTCTGGTCTTGAATGGAGATTTTCCTACAGGAAAAAAAGATGCTAAAAGTGAACATTTATGACTTTTTGCTTCACTGCTCCCTTGGGTCAACAAAGAGGGTAGCTCTGGCTTTTGTCTCACCTTCAAAGTCTGCAAAAGTATGTGTACCTGTCATACAATGGGCCTCCTGGTCAATGGGCTGCTGACTTCTCACTCTGCATCACTGGGCCATAGACCAAAGGAGGAACAGCACTCGATAACCAGGAGGAACAGTGATCATGGTTTCCAAGGGAATACTGAGGTCAAATTCAGCTATTCAAGGAGTTTGAAGGATAAAATGACGGTGATAATGCAAAATTACTCTTCCTGTAGGGGAGCCATCACGATGCAGTGGAAAGACACTTAAAATCAGAGGTTTGGGATTGGAGCTCTGGCTCTGTTACTATGCAACCTTGTGACACTGAACAAGTAATTTCTTCCTCAGTACCACCTGCAAAATGAGGATAATATTCTATTTCCCACTGTTGTATAATAAAGAATTTTTCTGGTCTTTGTCCCAGGTTGCTGGGACTGAGTGTTCTAAGCCCTTGAAATTTCCTGATTGATAAGAGTGTCTGTTATCCATGGGCTCCCTAAACCATCTCTGAGTTTCTGCTAAGGAGATGACTCAAGCTGAGGCCTGATCATGCCAGAAATACTAACCATGTGATTAGAGGGCTAGGGCTTTGAGCCACATGTTATCAGCCCACCATTCTAGCTACTGGAGAAGGAAAGGAGCTAGAGATTGAGTCTAACCACATGCCCTATGATTTAATTGGTTCTGTTTACCTAATGTAGCCTCAGTTAAAACTCTTAACTCAGAAGAGCCTCCTGGCTGGTAAAACACATCAATGTAATGAGGGGGATATGCCCTGACTCCATGGAAAGGGACAATGGGAGTTCTGCATTTGGAACCCTACCAGACTTCACCCCATGTGTCTTCATTTGGCTGGTCCTGATTGTATCTTTTATAATGAAATTGTAATTGTAATTATGGCACTTTCCTGAATTATGTGAGTCATTTTAGTAAATGTCAAACCTGAGGGAGTCCTAAGATCTCCAATCTGTAGTCAGTTGGTCTCAAGTACAGGTGGCCTGGGCCTCCCAAACTTTCAGCTAGCATCTTAAGTAAGGACAGTCTTGTTGGAAACTGTGATCTTAACTTATGAGCTAATTCCAGGTGGCTAATATCAGAATCATATTACAGTATATGTACCTGCAAATGCTGCCTTAGGAAAGAGATATAATCATATATGAAAAAAAGAACTTCTAAATTGTGAAGGGTTAAGTAAGCATTATATATGTAATTTTCTTAAAGGCTGTAGTATTCATAGTATTCATGAAAGACCAACAGAGAAATTTCTTTAAGTTGTTTTTCCAGTAACTGAGATGGATCTTTGTTGTTCCACCAATACTGGCCTACCTAACCCATTGAGGCTAAATTTATTTATTTATTAATTCAACAAAATTTCATGGAAATACAACATGCACAAGATTCTTTGCTAGATGTGGAACTAGTAGGGAAATATCAAAATGGAAAAGAAATCATGCTTATCCCCAAGAAAAACACAAACTAGCAGAAAAGAGAAGATAACAAATACAGAAACAAAGTAGAGAGTGTATGCCACAAGACAAGCATGGTTAAGCTAAAGAGAGAGGAATCTTTCTGAGGGAATCTAATAAAATTTGCGGAGGAAATGGCATTTGAACCAGGCCTTAAGAAATGCATAGCATGTAGAAGTGTAGAGAAAAGGACAGGGACATTTTATGGTTGGGGGCAGTGAGGCAAAGGCACAAAGGCAGAAAACCATGGGCATACATGGCAAGGTACATTCATGAAAGGGAGTAACATCACAGCAGCTCAGAAAGACAAATCAGAACCAGGTTATAATGTCAGGTGGAAGAGTTTGTAATACCCTGTAGGTAAAAGAACCCGTGAACAATTTGATACCATCAGATATGGCGATTTTATCCAGAAGTTTTTACTCTTTTCTATTAAAAGCAATTTGGCTGAAAAAGATGAGAAGCGCTAACCGGCTTCCTCATTTTAGAGATGAGCAATCAAGGACCTAGAGGTTTTGTGATAGGCCTATGTTTACACAAACACATACATAATGGTCAAACCAGAGGGAGGACACAATCACAAACTTCTAGTTCAGTACTTGTCTCACAAATACTTTCCTTCTTGCTTAAAGCAACATTTTCAAATTCAGATCATTAATAATTTATTGGCCTGAAAGAGGACATCCCTTACTTTTCTTCTGGAGAAAGGTAGTACTCCAACTTTCTGCCTTTGGGGTAACAGCACAAATGCATGAAGGCCTTGAGCAGGCTTGAGGGTCTTGCCCACTGAAGAGAGTCAAGTTCATGCAAAGTCAACCAAGCAGAACTGAACCCACAATATTGGCCTCATTAACATCAGCCAGCCGTAAAGTGAAGTGATGCCTGCAAGGGGATACAGTGCTGCTCAGTATCACCTAGAAATAGCAATGGGACTGTTTTTCCGAAATCGCTGGACCATGTGACAGGTAGTCAAACACCACAGTCAGTCCTCTGTGGCCAAGGAGAGGGAGAGCTTGAACACTTCTCTACCTCTTACCTCTACTGCCTTTTCTCTTATATTTTCTCAGTCTGTCTGTTACACTTATCAAAATGCATCACTCCCACAGCACTGGAGAATTCCTTGAGAGTCTTTCAGTCTTTGAAGGACATCCAGAGAGTCAAAAGACTCTAGCTCCTGCTTTACCAACATAAGTTGCCCTAAAACCACCTTGCTTCAGTTTCAGTGAGGTACTGATGTCATGGTTCCTGGGTTTTATTAACGATCAAAATTACATAATTTTTTTAAGTTCTGGAAATAAAAGTAAATTTAGCATTTATCCATAACTGCATGAAAATGAAGGAAAGGCTTCAGTCCTAGAACCCACTTTAAAGTCCAGTGATATGGCCCAGAAAATATAGTCATCAAGTTGCCCACCTTGTTCTAGGAAGAACGGCATTCTGGCACATGTGGGCAAGCCTTGCACCCCAGAGGGGCTGGGGAATCTCCTTGTGAAGGTGTGGGTTCCGCTCACCTTCTCTCAGCTGATATAAATCCTCCCATCTTTCTCTCCAAATCACTACCTGTTTTGTAGGTTTCTTCCTTAGATGCCTCTCTAAACCTATATGAATAGACCAATCACTGCATATTGCTAGCGTCATGGGGGCATTGAGTTAGTGACCCAACCGTGTATTTTTTTTTATTACCTCATTTCAAGTTCTGTCTTAAGTATCCTAGAGAGGGTTAATTCTTAAAATTAAGAATTTTCCCTCATCTATGCTTAGCCACTATCCAGAATTTTTCAGCCTTCCTTAAAAGGTGGACAAGTACCCATTATTTATCTTCTTAGGGTTTCTGGACAAAATTTTCTACATTTTTATTTCAGCTAATAAAAACATACACTACATTCACCATTCATTTCTTTGTTCAGCAAATATTTATTGTGCCAGCTACTGTTTTAGACATCCAGGATATAGCAATTAAGAGCCAAAATCTTTAGCCTCATAAAACGTAAATTTAGTAGAGTGCAAAAGCAATAAGCAAATAACAGAACACAAACAAATATAAATTGTCAGGTAGTGGTGAATTCTATGTAGAAAAAGATAAAACAGGGAAAGGGGATAGAAAGTATAGATTGATATTACTTGATTTAGAGTGGTCAGTAATAGCTTGTTTATGGGCTGACACATGTGCTGTAACAAAATTAAGTAAGGAAGCAGCCCTTCTGTGATTAGATGTATTTCTCTATATATGACTTGTATCTCCAATCAGAGTGGCACTTCACAATGAGACCCAAATCGATTATTTTTTAAATATTTTATTTATTTATTTGAGAGACAGAGTGAGTGAGAGAGAAGGAGCAGGAGGAGGGGCTAAGAGAGAGGGAGAAACAGATGCCCTGCTGAGCAAGGAGGCCTACATGGGGACATGCTGAGAGCCAAAGGCAGATGCTTAACTAACTGAGCCACCCAGGTGCCCCCTAAATCTGTTATTTTAATAGGACTTTACCATAGGCACTGGACATCTAGCTGCCTGTACATTATAAGTACTCCATAAATAGGTATTTGTAAAGTCATTTTATAGTAGCTCATTAAATCCTTTCATATCATACCATCAAACTAATAATTCAGCTCTCCCTGAAACTGTATTGCTCTAGTACAAAAGGAGCAGAAAGACATGATGAAGGTGAGAAGCCAGATATTCTTGTCTAGTCATCTGTCTGCAAAACCTAAGCGAAGTTAATGAAGACCACAGGGCAGCAGACTCTGAGACAAGATGTGAGGAGGAAAGGGAGCAGATCAGGAATCCTCTCATTCCATCAGAATGGATCCTAAATTGATTAGATTAACAAATGGAGTGATGCATAGATAAAGAAGCTGCTTGCTCACGGTTGTGGAGCTAGTTAGTGAATGAACAGAACAGTACCTGGGTGTCTAACCTGCAGCTGAGTGGAATGCTTAGGAAAGACCAGCATTTAGGGAAGCACAGTTGTTCCAAAAAAGATATAATGGATTTAGTCATTGTGGCACTACAAGTTCACAGTAGCTGGGTGTAAGATCTTGTGGCTTTCCAGAACAGCTTTTCTCTCCAGAAGGAATCCTGTCCTGAGTGTCCCTAAAAAATGGCTTCACAGCCTCTGCTAGTGTCTCCAGTCATGAGGCACTTGCTTTCTCCAGGGGAGCATTCTGATCGCTCTGCTGGACAGCTCTACCCATTAGAAAGTTGAAAAGTTAATCCAAAACTATTTTCTTCATTGTCTACAAAGGTATACACTGTGGGGAAATCAGATTATTTTATAATAGATATTTTAATAGAAAGAGTATTTCTATTCAATACCTGGCCAGTAAAATTGTAATTAAAAATATATCTGCTGGGGTGCCTGAGTGGTTCACTCAGTTAAGTGTCTACCCTCGGCTCAAGTCATGATCCCAGGGTCCTGGGATGGAGCCTCAACTTGGGCTCCCTGC
Source organism: Nyctereutes procyonoides (assembly GCF_905146905.1). Lineage (NCBI taxonomy): Eukaryota > Metazoa > Chordata > Mammalia > Carnivora > Canidae > Nyctereutes > Nyctereutes procyonoides. Next base: position 2,843,516 of record NW_026575044.1, read on the forward strand.
TCAGCGGAGAGTTTGCTGCTCTCTCTTTCTCTCCCTCTGCTCCCCCCACCACTCATTCTCTCTTTCAAATAAATAAATTTTAAAAAATAAATAAATAGAAATACATCTGCTGGAAATGCTAAATAAATAATGAGTCTGGATTTGTTCTTTGTGATGCATTGGAAGTTACCATTCTTAGAAACATAAAGCTCAAAAAGGTTGGATTTAAACAATTTTGCCATAGCCAAGACACTAAATATGGACTCTGTTTAAAAAAAAAAGCTGTACCATAAAGAATAATAAATGTGGGCTTTCAAAGGCAAATTGTGTGTTATTTTTCATCCTTTTCAAGCAAATCATTAAAAGGCAGGAATCTGGAATTAAAAGACCCAATGGGTGAAGAAAATTGTCACCAAACATATGGTATTAAATTTAAATTAAGCAGAAGCTAGAGAGGAGATAAACTATATTTCTCTTTCCCAAGCCTGCAGGAATGCTACAAGTACATCGGCATCATCAAGAATGTTGACTTCTTTTCTGCAAATGTTTAATTTTTCCTGGAAATCACAGAAGCTGAGATGATTGAGCAGTGTTCCTTCATGAACAAGGATGTTCGCTCTGATCTAATCTCCAAAATGCACAAAACTAGAAGACCCACCTGATTAGCAACAATTATTTTTTAAAGAATTATTTTTTTAAAGAAATACAGTTTCATTATTTTTGCATACATAGAAAAGAGTATATGATATGAGATTGACCAAGTATAATCTACTAACAGTCCTTTTAGAAATTGCTTTAAGGAATAAATAAAAATGATTTGCAATCAACAAATCATTATTAGCACACAAAGACCTTGAGAATTTATTTTTCTCTTAAAATCAGCATTTTCCTGGGGTGCCTGCATGGCTCAGTTGGTCAAGTATCTGCCTTCAGCTTAGGTCATGGTCTCTGGGTCCTGAGATCCAGCTCCACATCAGGCTTCTGGCTCAGCAGAGAATCTGCTTCTCTCTCTTTCTCTCTCTTTCTCTGTTTCTCTCTCCCTTTTCCCCTCCCCATTACTCATTCTCTCTCTCCCTCTCTCTCTCAAATAAATAAAATCTTTTTTAAAAAAATCACCATTTTCCCAAATCTTATTTTTCTAATTTACTTAAACTATTAATAAGTAAACAGAAAATAATTGTTACTCCAAAGACCTCAAATCTTTAATCATTACCTTTGAAATTCTTATTTACCTGATCTTCACAAATACACTAAAATGATAAAACACAGAATATCCAACTTGGTTGACTTCATTCTATCATGACAGGTGGTTAAATGTAGAACTTTTAAATCCATAAAATTAAGTCAAGGAAAAAAATAATTAGCATATAAAATATCTGTAATCACCCACTCAAAATACTGCAATAAAACCAAATAATAACATTTCACCCCTCCCAAACTTTTAGAACATTCTCAACCTCTTTGATAATTTAATCATAATTTTAAGAACATTCTTGACCTTACTTGAATAACTAAAATTCCAATATTTATAGCCCAAATCTAAGTTTTCCACAATCATTGGCAATGGATTTCTGTAACTTTTCAATACTAAATATAGAAATGAAATTTATGTTACCACACAGCTTAGTTTTCAATTTGCCATTTGCACTAAACTTTAAAACCACTCTAAATTCCTCTTAATTTTTTATGAGTAGCATTTAATGCCTGGTATTGTTTTAGATATTTATATAGCTGACCTGACCTATTTTAGAACTAATCCAGCAGAACTTACCAAGGGTATTCTTCCAAAGAACCATCTTCAGTATTTAGAATTTTCTACTCCCTTTGGTATCATAAAGATAGTTAAGTTTCTGGATAATATTGTTATCAAAGGAATGGAAGAATATTAGAGAGAATAAAATTCATATCTAGAAAGTCCCTCTGTTCTTCATTTAAAAAAAATTATTGGTAAACGCATAGTAGAGATAATCGGAAGTTTGAAAGATGAATGAGGATAATAATACAAGTTGTGTTTGAACAGTAAACCTGGGATTCACACCCCCAAAGCCAGTGTCCAGGCTTAGACAAGCTGAGTCACACTACCACTTCGACCTTGGCAGTCTCAAGGACGCTGAACACTGGGATTGTACCCCAGACTTCCAGGCCTGCGGGAGGGGGTGAGAATTGACATGCACAGACCAGGTAGGAGACATCTTCCCCAGGACAGATGATAGCACCTTGGCATTGGTAACACAGAAGTTTTAAAGGTTCAAAAAAAGGGACAAGTTTTAATGGGGTTTTAGAGGTGAATGGTGTGGGATCATTTCAATAACGAAAGACCAGAACTGCTGTCCTTGCAAATGACCCCTGAGGTGCCTTCCACAGCTAAAAAGAACTCTAAGGAAGACCTGGAAACTCAAGACCTGTGTGTCTCCCTTCCATAAACACCAGCTAGGGGAAACAGAAGGGCAGCTTTACTAAACATGTCAATGCAAGCAGTTGACTAGACTCAGGACACATGGCTTCAAATCTCACTTTTGCCTCCTACTCACTCGACCATGTTGTCTGGTCCTTTGTCTAAAATAGACTCCCTTCCCCTCTCCCATCTCATTCTCACCCTAATCCCTACCCTATCACCTGGCTAGTTTTCCTCTTAGCACTGATCCCTGCTTGCTGCTGTATGTTCACTTGCATGCTCATTGATGCATCTTTGTTCTTATTTTCTATCACCACCTCTAACATGTAAGTTCCATGAGCATAAGAATTTTCTTTCAAAAAAAAAAAAAAAGAATTTTCTTTTCCACATGGATCCTGATAGCCAGAACAGGTGTGCAGAAGCAGTGCTGATCCTAACAGGAGATACTCCGTGAAAGCAGGAAGGAAAAAAGCTCACATCAACTGAGCACAAACACATCCCACCACCATGCTCTAATCAGGTACCTTCCTCATCCGCTACCACGCCCTGCCCTCCACCCCCAACTACTCCCTACTCCACCGCCTCACCGGTGGCCCTTTGCCCACCCTGGCCCCGCCGCCGGCCCGACCGTTACCTCAGCGGAGCGACCGGTAGAGGGCCGCGAAGTTTCCCCGCCTATACTCACATCGAAGGCGAGGCGCTTGTTTTCTCCAAGAATTTTATTATTTATTCCCGCAGAACAAACAAACCACCTTCGCCCCCCCGCTGCCTCGCGGCACGCGCCCCCGGCCTCGAGGAGCGCACGCGGCATGCCCAGCCGGGTCCCCTGCTGCGGGCCCTCCATCCCGGATCCCCCCCGGCTCATGCCCCGTACTGAAGGCCGTAGCTAACACCACTGAGCCACCCGGCTGCCCTGCAGGGTTCGACTATATATCAAATCTATATCTAGCCTGCTCCAAAGTTCATGCGCTTCCCCCTAAAGCCATTACCAACTCTCCCAAATCCGAACTCACAGCCAACACATCATCTCTACTTACTATTGCCCGCTTACCCAAGTGCGACCTGCGCCCACTATTTGAAGCCCCCACACGAGATACTCGCTACGCATCGCCGGTACCGGCCACCTCCCCCCAGAGCAACCACTTTGCTCACACCCCGTCCACACCCCCCCTCAGAAACGCACGTTTCACCCCACATTTTTAAATCCACCAGTGCTCCACGCCAGGAGGCCTCAGTGTACCGGCCCTCGCTTACCCCCATGCCCCGCCCCATCCTACCGGCTACGGCCACCCCACTATTTCTGTGGCACCAGCGCAGAGCTGCACAGTAGCTGATCTGTTGGGGCATCAGGCATCCGGCGCCGCACTAGATTCACATTTTATCCACAATGCTCACTAGCAGAGGGCGTGTACATTGAAATTTCCTAATTGCCAACTAAGTATTTCTCACAAAAAAAGATGCCAAATTGGTGGAAACTACAGAATGTTCTTTTCCAGCTGTGTGAAGAAGCAGAAAAACAGCTGACAGAAACATAAAGTGAACTATATCTATGGTTTAATGGGTCCAGCCATCAGTTACAATCCGAGAAGGGCATGTGGGACCTGATCTAGGACCTAAACAGATCCTGGACACTATAAGCCCATGGAGCTGAGGCCAGTTTCACCAGAGTCCTGGGCATAGTTGGAGAGATCAGTATATATGCACCAGAGAAAGCATGAGCTTTATAAAAATGACCAGGCACCCACATCTGGGACCTTCACCCCCATGAAACACAAGGGAGGTCCCAAAGTTGTAATCTAAATAACAATAGATATTGAATTGAAATCAGAGGAAGGCTTGACAAAATAATGACTTTTCAGACCAAACATAGAAAACTGGAGAAAAAGAAATCTTAAAAATCTTTAAAATCATGATAACATTGTGACCCTAAAGTCTGAGAAAGCGTTATTACATGGACTGCCCTGAATCTTGCCTCATAAATCCTGTCAGTCCTGTACTGCAGAGGATGAATTGGTGTGTAAAAATCCAGTAGCCATTACTCCATTCATTTGGGGGCCATTAATTGAACCCATTCAGTGAGCAGCGCACTGATCTCAGGATGCAAGGGATATATTAGTATACAAAGACACAAAATCCCTTCCCAGAGCCTACATTCCAGGGGAAATAAACATGATGTATAAGAAAATTATGCAGCGGGTGAAAGTGGATAAAGATATGGAGGGAAATGGAACTGAGTAAGAGAGTGGCAAGTTCAGCAAAGTTGCAATTTTAAATACAGTGGTGACTGAGAAGGTGATATTTGAGCAAAAATTTGAAGGAGATGAGAGTATAGCCATGGAGATATCTGGAGAGAAACTTATAGGAAGAGCAAAGAGTGCACAAGCGTGGAGGCAGGCGCATCTCCTTGTGCTTGAAGAGCCTGCACCAGGTTGATGAGGGGAGAGCAGAGCAGTCACGTGGGGTTGGGTGGATGTCAGGGAAGGGTGGTGTGGGTGGATTGTGAAGAGCCTTGCAGGCTACTGGAACGACTTGGACTTTTAGTCAGGAAGAGAAGGATTTAGGGGCAGAAGAGCAACACATTCTAGCATATGATTTTAAAGATCACTGCCGAGTTTACAAAAGGCTAAATGGGACAAGTAAGGAAGCCAAGAGGCTATTGCAATAATCCAGGTTAACTATGATGGTGGCTAGACAGTCTGGCAGCAGGTGCAAGTGATGAGGAGTAGTCAGATTCTAGACACATTCTGAAAATGGAGCCAACAGGATTTCATAATGGATCAAATGAGGGGTGTGAGAGAAAGAGATGACTCTAAAGCTTCCTGACCTACAACTGAAAAACAGAGGATCACTTGATAAGCATGTCATGGGAACAGGAATAATATGGAAACTGAAGGTCCCACAGTGGTTGAGAGTCACTTAGTACTTGGCAGAAAGTGATTAATAACCCTTTGGAGGTTGGCCGAGAGTGGGTAGAGATGGGGAACCCAAGAAAACTCTCCCCATGATTGGTTCCATGAGGTTTCCAGTGCCAGCCTCTGTTGAGATAAAGCAAGTAGTTAAAAGAATTAACTATAATATTAGACATATCGGAATATGAATCCTGGGTCTGCCACTTACCAACCTGAAACCTTATACAAGTTCCCTAACCTCCAGGAATTTAGTTTCCTCGTCTATGAGATGGAGAGACCACTGAGATGACAGTATTTTATGAAGATTACATGAGATAATGCATGGAAAGTGCTCAGTAATAATAAATATTTCAGTTGTTAGTAGCTGTAGTGGTAGTACCGTTTATAGTATTATAATTATTTTAGCTCTCAACCCAAGAGATGATTAAGATACAGATCACAAATTAAGAATACAGGAATTCACTGCCAGTAATCAAATACTGGCACGATACTCTTAGTGTTTCTGAGCTGAGACATAAAGCAAGTACCTAAGAGAAGTACCTAATCTCCAGAGAGGATAAGATACTTCTTGAAGCTCCTAACATACTCTATAGTAAGAACAGGACTGCAGCCAGAACACAGTCTAGAGTACAGAAAATGTCCTTGAAGCATGAAAGGGGTAAATCGAGGACAAATCAAAATACATGAAAGCTTACCAACTACAAAAGATGGAAGCGTGTCAGATACAGTATAAAAATATAAAAAGATTAAGAAGGATTGAGGTGAACTCCTTAATACATGAGGAGAAAATCAAGGAAAGTAGAGAGTTGTTGGACTTAAAGCCACTCACTTATTTTGGGTTTACTGTCAGGGGAGACACAATAGTTAGTTCACACACAGAATGACTTGGGTCCAGAAGAGTTAGTGGCAGTCTAGCACACAATCGTGCCTATTTGCTGAGGACCTTCTCCCTGAAGGCAGAGAAGATGCAGCTGTATGAACAAGGTTTGCTTGGGATCTTCCAAGGAAGGCATCAAGGAGGAATGGAATTGCCCTGGATTTGCAAGTTCATGCACATGCCTGAGTGGAGAGAGAGAGCGTTATTGGCCATCTGTCTCTGGGAGAGATTCAGGCTCTGCGGAGACATGCAGTATAGTGTTCTAAATTCAGAAAAACGATCTGAAGCCCAATGGGCAAGTTGCTTAACTGACATCTCATTTGATAGATGAGCAAGGCAGTGCCAGCCCAGCAAGGTCCACGAAGAGGTGCAATAGGTTATGAACTGAGCAGGGGTCAGTCCAACTCAATTACATTTGATTTATTTATTGACTGTCTGCTCTGCTAGCCGCCAGGAACTCTGAAATGAGCCAGACAGACATGGAGGCTGTCCTCATCTAACTTATACCCTGTCTAGAGAGGGATATGGACAAACAGGCTACTTCAATATGACAAGGTAAGTACTGTCATAAGGAGGAAAACTCAGGTCCAGTAAAATTTACATGGAAACTTTTTACTGTAAGAGATGAGAGACACAGACTATGGTAAACAAAGAGATCTGAGGCCTAGGGAAAGGAGCCAGAGAAGGGCGCTATAGAGCCTCTAAGAGGGGCAGAGAGCCCGTCTTATATAAATCTTCCCAGAGGAAGTGACAGCAGAGCTGAGATTTGAACAAATGCTAGGGTCTGTTGCCACAGCACTTTGTTAGGGAATCCATTATTGGTTATTAGATTTGTATTGGCTGCCAACAGTTGTTGCCAGGGATTACAAGAGGTTAGAAAAGAAAAGGCAGTAGGTTGAGGGAATGTAAAAAAAAAAAATCCAACCAGTTTTATTTCTAGTCTTCCCAGAGAGATTGACTTGACAAATAATACAGGAGTTTATCACTCAGCCTACTCTCTAAACACCACTTTCAGATTACATTTACCTCGCTGCCACAATACAGAATTTTAAGCAGGGTTGTAACAGCAGCAAAAAAAAAAAAAAAATAGAAATCATATATGTATGTAATATATGTTATATATGCAATGTAATATATTTATCGTATATGCCATATATATCAAATATACAAGGCAACTTACAGGAATATAGGTAATAAACTCAGTAAAGGACTATGCAAAGATGTGTTACGTTGCAGTCCCCTACAGAACTAAATAAGACTTCTAGAAAAAAAAGAAACATAATCTGACTGCCCCAGGGCATAATTTGTGATGCTGATATTGATGAAATCTCAAGAAAGGAATGATACAACATTCTCTATTACTCTAATTTCCATCAGAATGGACTGTTTTTATATTCAGAGATTCAGCCTGCATTTATTGGCAACTGGGAGCACTTCCTCAAATATGTATTTGCTCTGAAATCTTATACCTCCTGGATTATTTCTTGTGCCAGTCATATTAGCTTAATTGGAACAAAACAGGAAGCAATTGTTTGTTATATTACATCTCCAAACATCATTTCTGGTTAATAATCAAAGTCCCCCAAATTGTATTAATTATTGCTTCATCATTCTTCATAATATGATGAGGAAAAGTTGTTAATTTGTTACTGTTAATTACTATTATTACTGATTATTACTGTTAATTATTACTGATTCCAACCATGGTTTGGAATTACTTTGAAACCTCCATTAGCAGAGTCTTTTGAGAATATGATCTCTTAGCTAATGGAGCTTTCTGGTTAATTGAGAAATGGTTAAAACACTTTTCAGAACTTCCTAAACAATGTCCTATAAGAACTTGAGCATTCTGTGAGATGTAAAAAAGGTTCTGCCAGAAAAAGTAGGAAGGAGGAAGAAGAGAAGGAAGAAGGAGGCTAAGGTAGAGAAGAAGAGGGAGGAGAGAAGGAGTAAAGGAAAGATGAGAAGAAGGTTAGGTCAAGGTATGGTGTCCATGCTCACATAAATTTGAGAAGCATCTTTTTAACTGCAGAACTTCTGTATACTGTAAACCTCCAAGAAAAATTTATATATCATTTCCTAATATTATATTACCAAGAATTTTTTCCCAAGACCCCCAATATTATAGATCAGAATACCTTATAAAGTTTAAGAAATACTGTTCTAGGCTATTTCTTGCATGAGAAATGGTGGGACGCCCCATTTTCCATAGCTCTTTGAATATGGCTTACCACCCTTTAATTATTTGTTTGTATGTAATCTCTCCCATTAATCCCCATTCTGTTTGAGAACTATTATCCATTCCCTGGCAGAAAGGAGGTAATCAATAGATATTTGTTTAAAACATAGTGTGTATTCAATGAATATTTGTTCAACTAGTAAACAAATCCTTTGCACAGTACATCAAATATCTTTTAGGGTCTTTTGTGAGCCTCAGTTTCATCCTCTATAGAGGAGAGAGGTCTCTCAAGTAATCTCTGGGGGTCCCTGCTGCTCTGATCTTCTAGATTCTGTGACTTCTCAGCTCAGGACCATTGTGCCAAATAGTATTACCCTATAGAATTACAAGGAGACTTTTGAAGAGGTTGATAATTAGGATTCATCATACACAAAGAACTTACCCCAAAAATGCCTCCTCAAAATAATTATCTGATATCAATTTGGTCTTTTGCATCTTCAGAAACCAAAAGTAGAAGTATACTTGATTACTGAGTTTTACAATTTGCTTCATGTAAAATCATCAGTTTTGGCTATAAAATGCATTCCATTTCGCTAATCAAAGTCTGGAGCCTTTCCCATAATAAGAAAGTGGGCTGTGGAACTCATTGAGGTGGGTGCTTGATGCTTAGTTACTCAAAGGGATTTTATGCTAGGAATGATCAACTGAATAGCTTTTCTGATTTTTTTTCTAGTAGAATTTTTGTCTCCAACCCTCTTAATTATTTCATATATTTTGTCAATCTTATTGATCATTATTTTATCACTGGTTGAGGATTTATAGTTTTAGTCCTCAAACAAAACAACAGCATGGCTTCTGAGAATGAAAAATGCCCATCCATTTTAATCCCAGTTGTGCTAGAGAGATCTAATTTGCCAAATATGAAACAATAATATGAATATTTTGTATGCAGACAACATACTACCCAGAGGTCTCATGATTTGTAAGTTTTTCTATTATTGCCTTGAATAGAACATCCTCTCTAAAGCAACCAAAGCACTCTGTAAACATCCTTCCCATTAGTCATATCCCCTAAGGAAAGAACTGGAGTTGAATATACCATTGCTCTAATTTCACAGAGGTAGAGAGAGAAGCTGCAGAAGCAAAATGATTTTTCAAATTTACCCAGGGTCCCACTGTGCTAGTGGTTTAGAAAGAAAGAGGCATGGCTTCTGGCCAGCCTTGAGAATTTGTTCTCTCCAAGTCATAGTTTCATTCAAAGTACAAGAGAGCAAGCAATTTAATATCTGGAATACATCATCCATATGAGGGATGGTGTAGCAGCATTAATATGCAAATAGCTAAATATAAAGTGTCTTTTCTTACCAAGTACTGTGCTCCCAACTGCTCAGAAAAATTTATGTCTATGTGAAAGGAGAATGAAATTGCAAAGGATAGTATGGTTCTCATTAATTTATTTTCATTAAAATTGAAGGGGAAAATGTAGCTGTATTCGACTCTTAGGACTAACTCTTGGAGTTTGGGAAAAAGGAAGAGAACAAATGTCCCATAGTCATATTGTACCAATACACTTGCCCCAAATGCTCTCTTTCCAAAGGATTTAAAGTTCTGAGGAAAATGTCAGATAAATGGCTGAAAGGTAATCTCACAAAACCTCAGTAATTAGCCCTGCATCATTTTCTTCTCTTTCTTAGACCAAAAGCATTAATTATTAGAACCAAGCGTGGAGGTCTTTCCAGAAGCTGGCAAGCTGGTGAGTGGAAATGGAAGCATGATATATTGTAATTAGCTGGCCATCTGAGAAACCACTCCTCACAGAGAGAAAGGAATGGAACCTAGACCTTTGCTTTCCCCCAGTGATCTTTGTAGATTTTGTTACTTCCATTCTGCACAATGAAAGAAAATATTATCAGAAAACATTCCCTTAAACATCTGGGATAGGTGGGGAAGGTGAAAAAGAGAGAAAGCACACTCATCTAGACAAAAGTAGAATTCGAATAACTAAGAGAACAATGAGAAGAAATATAACTCACACTTGCTTAGTGTTCCACCATTTATAAAATATTTTCCAACCATTTTCTCATTTGATCCTTGTAGCAATCCTTGAGTTAAATAAGATCCACATTTTTTCTAGCTTTTAATTATGGAAAATTTTAAACACAGAGAGAAGTAGTATCAATAACCTGAATATACATCTCTTGGACTTCACAATGTGAGCATCTTGCTATACATCTAGAACCTTTTTTTTACTTAAGTATTTAGTAAATTACAAGCACCATGGCATTTATATTTATCACAATGAACAAAATTAATAATAATTCTCCAATGCCATCTCATATCACAATTGAATAGCCCTAGAAATAAAATGAGTGCTATTTGATTATTTTACAGATACAACTTTTTTGACATAGCAAGGTGAAATAATAGGCTTAAGGACACACAGATAAAATATGGACCTACGAACTCAAGTTTAAACTTGGTCCCAATTCTTCTCACTTTGAAGCAAAGATCCATAGAAATGCTTTCAGTTGGAAGACAGAAAAGGTATACCGACCTCCGTGTAATATTTGAGCAGGAATGATCTTAGTAAAATGTGAACTGGGTACATGAAATATATTTCCAACTAGGTCTAATATTATTTTTAGGACCTTTCTCACTCACTATAGTGCTGTGTTTTGCCCTCTTTTAACTCATCACTCCTACCCCAGACTCTGGTCAATACCACCCTCTGATACCCTGGCTGTCCAAGTGCCTCATCCATATCTCCCTGTCCCCCCATCCACAGAGCCAATGCCATCTTGCAGCCAGCAAACATCTTAAGAAGGCCTAATGGACTCATCTCTCTGAGATGAGTTGTTACTCATTGTCACTGGCATCATGAACCCCTCTGGGTATTCCTGGACTAATATAGAAATAGTAGTATTTTGTTACCTCATGAAATCTTGAGAAATTATTCTGATGTCTTGACTCTTGCAACATCATGAGCACTGGCAATTTATTCTAGCCCAGCTCAAACGTGTACATTCAATTTACACAATATCCCATCTTTCCCAGAAAAAAAGTTCCTCTCCCCTTTAAATCTTTTATAACCTTCTCCCAGTTTCAGCCCTCTCCCCTTACAACAACTATCATACATGTCATCGAGGCTGGACTCAGCGTGCCACTCAAGCTTCACCTCCAGTCCAGAAATGTTTGCGTTTCCTTCTCCTGGGCTCTTGGCATCTTTTAACAATACTTGCCTATGACTACTGAAAATTTTCCAGATGGATGTTGGTATGTTCCAAATCTGAACACCAAAGGTATTTCTTAGATCTACTCACTTGTTTCACCGAAATGCATCAGACAAATACAAAAATTATATAAATTTTATGTCACCCAAGGGGGAAAAATGTTAAACATCCTAGACAAAAGGAAGTTCTGGTCATTATCAGACAATCCTGGAATGTGATAAACCAAGGCCATTTCACATGTCCAGTCCTAGAGAACTAAGGAGAAGCAAATTTGAGCAGAACAGATATGATTCCAGGCCCATGACGCTTAATTAGGCAGGAATCCAAATTAGCTCCCCTAGTTCCATATTAGGCACATTACACAACAATAATAATATTAAAAACTGAAGACTCTGTGTGTAATATCTCCCAGGATTTGCATGTGTTGTACATGCAACGTATAAGAGAATGCCTTTAAGGAATATCCCTGGTGCTGGAATATCAAACACAGAATCCACTTGGTTAGTTTAGGAGAAAAAAATGAATTTATTAAAAGATATTTTAGCTCACATCATTGAATTTGCCAAAAAAAAAAAAAAAATAAATGAATAACATATTAAGACTTGAAGCTTCCAGGAATAATGCCCCAAACCACAGAGATCCAGTGGGGAAACCACCTGCTGAGTACAAATGCCTGGAACTGGGCTTTATTTTAATTGTTCCTACCACCAATTCCACTTGGATCTTGTGGCTGGGGAAAAGCTGTATGCCTCTGCAGCTACCAGTGCCAGCAGCTCTGAGCCCCACACTGCCCCACATCTGCTGTCTCATGTTGTTCACATCTGAATTGAAGGGGTTTTTTATTTTTATTTATTTTCTTTAAAGATTTTATGTATTCATGAGAGACACAGAGAGAGAGGCAAATGCATAGGCAGAGGGAGAAGATGCAGGACTCTATCCCAGGATCCTGGGATCATGACCTGAACCAAAGGCAGACACTCAACCACTGAGCCACCCAGGCTCCCTGAATTGAAGTTTTTGCTGAGGTCTGATGGGCAGAGCCCAGGACCTATCCTAACACTTACTGAGCACTCACTGTGTGCCAGACACTGTGCTAGGCTCTTTAAAAGCATTAACTCAGGGTGCCTGGGTGGCTCAGTCAGTTAAGTATCTGCCTTTGGCTCAGGTCATGATCCCACAGTCCTGAGATCAAGCCCCACATTGGGCTCCTGGCTCAGCGAGGAGTATACCTCTCCCTTTGCCCCTTCCTCTGCTCAAGCTTGCAAGCGCTCTCTCTCTCTCTCTCTCTCTCTCTCTCTGAAATAAATAAATAAAATCTTTTTTTTAAAAAAATAATTAACTCATTGACATTTCACAACAACCCTAGGGGGTTATTTTACAATTACCCCAGATGAGGAAACTTCAATACATAAAGATTCTATCACTAGTCTAAAGTCACAGACTGTAGGTGACAGACTTGAGATTTAAACTTGGACAGTCTGGCTCCAGACTTCAAGTTTTCTTAATTTGTTTGTTTTGGGTTTGTTTTCGTTTTGTTTTGTTTTACGTGATACCATCACATGCTCGCATCCTACCTGCAAGGAGGATGCATTATTCATCCACCTGTCTTATCCATTGGCTCATCTACCCAAATCTAGAAAGTTGTTCAAAAGATGATAGGTAAGCGTGAATATAACAGACATCTACTGCAGATTTCTAAAATAGGCAAGGCTGTTCTTTTTACATGTCAGTACCCCCTGAAAGTTGCTCTCATGGTCATCACTAGAAGCCCATGAATGTGTATTCATATCTATGTATATGTGCCGTTTGTTGCACACTTTGATGGTCTCTAAAGACAGGTGCTACTCAAGCATGTATGTTGCTCCTGCCCACTCCATGCATGTATGTTGCTCCTCCCATCATGAGGAGAACATTCCCCCAAACCCCTTGAATCTGGGCTGACCTTGTGATCATCACTGATCAGTGGAATGCAGTAGGGTGAAAATATGCCCAGTTTTAAGAGGCTGGTAGCTTCTGCTTTTGCTCTCAGAGAAGCCAGTTGCCATGTAAGAAGCTCAACTACCCTCACCCAAAAGCATCATGAGCAGGTAAAATGATTATGGTCTTAAGCTACTAAATTCTGAGACAGTTACTCAGTAATAGATAACTTAGACCCAGACTAACACTGTATCCTCTACTAGCTACATTGGTAATGAAAATTTTGCATCTCATTAAGTATTCCTCCATAGCAATGGTCAGCAAACTCTTTCTTTAAGGGTTATATACTATTTTAGGCTTTGCAGGCCAAGAAGCAAAATTGAGGCGATTATGTAAGTGCTTATATAACCATTAAAAATGTAAAACCATTCCTTGCTGAAGGATCTAGCAGCTCATGGGATTTGGCCCGTGGGCTGCAGTGTGCTGACCCCTGCCCTAGGATGCTATTTTTGATGTTTGCTTTGTACCTCCTCATAAGAACTTCTTGTAACTTATTTAATCACATTCCTGTTCTTAAGCATTTAGTTTAAAACTTTTCACACTTTAAAAGTAATGGTTCCACATGTGGGGGAGACGAGATGCCCCGAAATGAAGCATGTAGCTATATAGGGGGTCGGGGGGTTGCTTATAAAACATCATCTAAGGAAATGACAGCAGGAAAGGTTTTTATGTGCCTTTTGTTTTTATGAGAAGGAAAACTTGGAAAGATTAAAATAGTACATTTTTATATCTGGATTTTTACAAATAAAGATGCTATTATAATAGGGAAAAAAGTAATGTTTCAATAAACCCTACGAATCATGCATCAATAAATCTGTCCACATCCATGGTTTCCTTCAAATGAATCCCCAGAACTAGAATTGTCTGGTTAAAAAAGTACATACATTATGCCAAAATCCCCCCCTAAAACCCTTATGCTATATGCAGTCCTATCAGTAATACGCAAGAGTTCTGCAGCAGGTCATGACTATTTTAAGGGATTGTTTTTAGAAAAACTGTTTGGATTTCATATCCATGTCTGAGTGTGAGCATAATGAGTCCCTCCTCCTCCCTCTGGAATGATCTCTTTCTCCTCTAGCTTTGTTAGAATGACCTCATTGGAGCTCAGACTATCACTGAAGCCATGCTCACTGCATCCCTAATAGAGTTTCGCAGTCCCAGCACCCAAGAAGGTGCAAGTCGGAGGGCTGCTGGTGGATGCTGACCCCAGCCATTCCCTACATGAGCACCCCACCCCACTTCCTCCCTCTGCCACTCTGCAAGAGGTGGCCGACACTGAACTGTAGCTCCAAGCTTGACAAACAGCTGTCTAAGGGCACTTGCTCCTTCCTGCAGCTGGGCCAGTGTCTGTGTGTCTGTCTCCTGGCTTCCCTGTGCTCCTTGTCTCAACTCTCAGCCTCCAACACGTCCCAAACTGAGCACAGTAGGACAGAGGACATGTGAGCCCTGTTGATGTGGGTCCCAGACAAGGCCATCAGTTTGAATAGACTGGGCAGGCCTGCAGGCTTTAATCTTGTAACCTGGCTGTCTCGCAGAAACCCATTGCCGCTGACACCCGTGGCCTCCAGTTATTTTTAAAACATGATAAAGCTGCCATTACCTCAAGTGCATGAAAAACAGAGATTTGGCAGAGCTGTTGCTTCTCCTATCCTCTCCTCTTCCAGACTGCCCTCTCCTTCCTCCCCACGAGCCAGACCCCATACCTTCCTTGAGATGCTTTCATACCACCTTCTCCGGGAAACCCAGCCTCACCTTCCCTGCATCCATTCAGCTCCTTGAAAGAGCAAGCCTTGTAGCCTGGACATGGCCCTCTTGTCACCTTGTGTACCCTGGATTGTCACATTCACTATCATTTTATAGATATCCACCCTATCAGTGAAACCAGACAGTCTTCCCAATGAGAGCACAGAAAAGGATTGCACGCTTACCTGTGGCCCTTAAAGCAACAACAGGCAGTGCTGGGCAAATAACAAAGAGCTCATTAATGATGTTGACCGATTGGCTGTCATTTTAGGATTCCACTGAGGTAAATTTCAAACTGCCCACCCCAGAAGTCCAGGGGTATCATCCACACCCAGTTGTTTGCAACTGGACATTAGTATTCACTAAGCCTGGAGACAAAGTAGGGAGATGGTAAAATAAGAAAAGCATCGGATTAGGAAGCAAAAGTCTGAAGTCCAGTGTGGATCTCACTCAGGCACATGTGAACTTGAGCTACATCTGTAAAGGGAGGAAAATAATAATACCTTCCATTTCTATAAAGCTTTTATCTGGGGCACTTGGGTGGCTCAGTCAGTTAAGCATCTGAGCGTTTGGCTCAGGTCATGATCTTGGGGTCCTAGGATCAAGTCCCACATCATGCTCCCTGCTCAGTGAGGAGCCTGCTTCTTCCTCTCCCTCTGCCTGCTGCTCCACCTGCTTGTGCTGTCTCTCTCTTTCTCTGTCAAATAAATGAATAAAATCTTTTTTAAAAAAAGGTTTTTTTCTGATGCTCAGTAAAAGCACCGTGCTTTATGTATATTACTTATCCAACCCACAAACAAATCTGAAAGATAAGCATTATAGTCCCCATTTTACGATAAAATAATGACAACCTTAAAGTTAAGGAATATGTCCAACATCACAAACCTAGAAAGAATTTGAACCCAGATTTCCTTGATGCAAATTTTTTAAAAAGAGGAGAGAGAGAGAGAGAGAGAGAGAGAGATTAATTAACATATATTAGTTTCAGATATATTCAACAATTCTATATATTTCACAATGCTCAACAAGACAAGTGCACACTTAATCTCCATCACCTATTTCACCCATTTCACCCATCCCTCACCCATCCACCACCCCTCTGGTAACCCTTAGTTTGTTCTCTGCATTTAAGAGTCTGGAGTTTTTGTTTGTCTCTTTTTTATTTGTTCATTTGTACTGTTTCTTAACTTCAACATAAGAGCAAAATCATATGTCCATATATCTTTTCAAGTTAGCGTTTTCATTTTCTGTGGGTAAATACCCAGTAATGGAATTATTGGATCATATGGTAATTCTGTTTTTGATTTTTTGAGGAACCTCTATAGCGCTTTCCACAGTCTCACCAGTTTGCAGTATCACCAAGTTTGCAGTCTCACCAAGAGTGCAAAAGGAATTCTTTTTTCTCCACATCCTCTCCAATACTTACTGTTTCTTGAGTTTTTTATTTTAAGCATTCTGACAGGGGTAAGGTGAGATCTCATTTGGTTTTGATTTGCATTTCCCTGATGATCAGTGATGTTGAGCATCTTTTCATGTGTCCGTTGGTCATCTGGATGTCTTCTTTGGAATAATATCTATTCATATTCTCTGCCCCTTTTAAAATTGGATCTCTCCTAGATTATTGTAATTACCTCCTAATTTCTATCTTTGCCCTTCAGGGTTGAATTGTAAAATAGTAGCCTTTCAAATGTAAATCAGAGCATGACAGACCTTGGCTCAAAACTCTCCAGGGGCCCCTGACAATGGCCCTCACAGTTCCTCCTCCACCACCCTCCACAATATCCCCTGACCTCATTTCCTACTACTCTCCCCTTTGCTTGCTCAGCTCACCACAGGGACCTCCTTATTCTTTGTCAAGTACTCCAAGCATCATCCTCCCTGGGGTGCTGGCACATCCTCTTATCACTACCTGATTGCTCTTCTCCCACATGGATCCACATGGCTGACTCCGTCACCTCTTGGGCTTTGCTCAAATATCTGCTCCTCAGAGGAGCCTTCTTTTACTACCTTACTTAAAAATGCAACAAGCCACTTCTGTTTCCCTGAATTTCCCATAAATCTTCTCTGCCTTATTTCTGACAATTTCACTTGGTAACATATGACATTATATATATTTTTTCTCATTTGGGGTTGTGTGCCCATCCCACTCCTGCTCTGCCCTTGAAGGTAGATAACCATGATGGCATGGATCTTTTTGCCTGTTTTGTCCACCAGAATGTGCTTATTATATTGTAGGTGTTGAATTGATATTTATGGGATGATTGAAAGAAGCAGAATGCTACTGTCCACCTAAATTCATTCTTTCCTTCCTTTTAGGCACATGGCTACATTTTCAGCCACCTTTGCAGCTATTGGTGGCCACTTCTTACTAAAGGACTATAAGTAAAATTTATGTGTACCCTGATTCCAAGAAACACTCTAGGAAGGCCACTCAGGCCCCAAGGAGTAAATATGCTCATACACCACTTGCAGTGCAACCATGGCAAACACAGAGGACCCCCACCCCCACCCCCAGTCCAAGCCAAGAGAAAAGAACAACTATCCACTAATCTCCATGGCTTTGAAATGCTATCTTTATCTACATGAATAATCCCCATATACTCCTGGGTTTATTTCTAGACTTCTTTGTTGCTGCATTGACTTGTCTTCATATTCATGTACCAACACTAAAACTGTTTCATTATCTGCTCTGACTAAATTCTCCATACCCTTCCTTACACATTTTGTCAAGAGATTCATAACAATGTTTTCCTAAGAGATGCACTTTAGAAACATTCCTTGGGCAGCAATTTAGAAATGGAGCAGAGGAGGACAAGATTGAGGCTATTACATTAATCCAGATGAGGGATGAGGAGAGAAGTCACGGCTCCAAGGTAAGAGATTATCCTCCCCAGCCTGACCCTCTGACATCCTCATCCCCACTCCCATAATTTCAGCAATGCTCTCCTTCCCCCAAGCTTTGATACTGAAAGTCACTTAGTATGAAGAGGCTAGGACAGATTCATGCAGTATTCAGACATGCAAATGATTTCACTCCTCCTTGAATGGCAGTGACTAGTGAAACAGAGATGACTCTCAGATTTCTAGCTCTGGCAACTGGATGAATGTTGGTACATTCCTGGTATCCACAGAAGGGAAGCAGATTTAGAGAATAACATAGTGAACTGAATCTGAGAGTTTGTGGGCTATGCAAGAGGCATAGTATCAGTTTGTGGAGAAAATCTGGGGCTTGAGGGTTGGACCTGCCAGTTCTCTCTTGATAATGGAGCATGAATTACAGCTGCTAAAAAAAAATCATCAGAGGAAGGCCTTGAGCACTGTCACCAACTCCCTGGGCTCTGGCTGACCAGTAGCATTTCTAACTAGTCCACAGAGAAAAGCTAGGCTGTGTTGCATTGTGTACTCTGAAGCTGGACAAAATATGGAATCTGAATTCAATTCTGTTGGTAAATCAATTGGAAAGCCTTGAGTCAGCCATGCAAAGCTTAAATTTTATTCTCATTCATATCATGTTCTTATTGTTCCAACGTTCCCAGGCTGGCCCCGTATTTGTTATTGATTTAGTGTATGTGAAAGCTGCTCAGAGCCTTGAAATGAGGTCTGGTTCTTGGGTCATTTCAGCATAAATGACCTTGGAATATTTTTCTGGCTAAAAAGGCTGAAGACTTTATTAACGTGTACTGACACAGGAAACTATCATTCATTCCAAGGCTCTGGCCCCAAAATCTTCACATTTAATACTTCAACCTAATTTCAGTGTTGGACATAGATGTCTCCTTTCCTCCTTTTTGCAGGAAAGGGCATTATCCTATTCAAGTCTAGCATAGTGCCTACTACATGGAAGATATTCCACTAATATTGTTGAAATGGGCTAAAATACAGATAGCAATTCTTATAGTAAAAGGAATGGGAAATAATGGGGTATCAGTGTTGGAAAAGACATTTTAATCACAGCATAAGTGGTAAGTAATAGAAACTCCATATTACTCTGATCTGTGTTATCCACTATTATTACTATGTATGAATCAAAATACATGGATTATTAGGGCTGTTTTCTCGGGTTGTTTTCCCTCTGGCTATAGAGCTTTTCATTAAATGACAGCTGGTGCCCACTATAGAAGGTATGTATGGTCAGGAGAAGGAAGTAGAGCTCCAGTTACCTTGATTTCCTTTTTGGAAGAAAAGTATGTTAGGGAAGGATATTGGATTGTCTGGCTGAAACAAACTGTGTTGTTTGCTTGTGGGTGTTCCCTTGCTATGTTATTCTTCCTTTCTGTGATCTCAGATCATTATAAATTGCCTGCCACTCTGGAAAATCATTGTCCTACCAAGTTCCTTAGATCAGAGCCTCAGAAGACTGAAGCCCATATAGAGTAATAATATCAAACACTTATTGATCAGTCACCAAATGTGCCAGGCATTGTTCTGTTTAACATGTATTAGCTTATTTAACCCTCACAACACCCAATACAGTAGGTGCTATTACCCTCCCCCACACACCTTTTACAGATGAGAAACTGAGGGACAGAGCAGTTGGGTAGCTTGTCCAGGCAGCCTAGTTCCAAAGCCTGTACTCTCAACCATTACACAGCATGCGTCTCCACAAGCAAGGTGCCAAGATGAGGTTTGGATAGGGTTTGGAGTGACTCATACTCTCTCCATTTGTCACCGCAAGGCCACCACTTCCTCCTCACTGTTCCCAGCCAAGAGTAACATCCATTGGAGAACTGGCTTCCTGCTGGATCAGGAGACACTTTTGATGCTTGTGTGCTGGGGATTCTGTAGCCCTTGAGTTGAGTCTCCTTTTGAATCAATATGGATTATTTGAGTTATTAAGAGCTTGAGGAGGAAGCTCCATAGCTTAATGGCAGACTAGGACAGAAATAATTTGTTAAAATGCTGAGTCTTCTACCATTTACTTGCTCAGGAAGTTTGTTCTCATTTCAAGTGCCATCAT
This sequence comes from Nyctereutes procyonoides, assembly GCF_905146905.1. NCBI lineage: Eukaryota > Metazoa > Chordata > Mammalia > Carnivora > Canidae > Nyctereutes > Nyctereutes procyonoides. The sequence goes on from NW_026575044.1 coordinate 2,863,762, forward strand.
TTGCAAGGGCTTCATTTTTTCTCAACACAATAGGGCTTTCTGATAGCAGCTTATTACAGAAGGTATCTCCCAACTCTAATCTCTCACACTAATTGTGTAAGAGGTGGAATATAAATATGGGCCAACTTGGCTTTACAAAAGGGGAACAGATCCTCTTTTCTCTAGCTTATTTGACTTTCCCAAAGCTCTTCCAACAACAACAAAAAAAAAAACAGGAACTGAAGTTTACAAATCTGATTTTGATTCTGCATGTGTCACTACCAGGATATCTTTGTTCTGAAGAAGAGCTTTTCACCTTCCCAGAAAGAAGAAAACAGGGCAGCCCCAGTGGTCCAGTAGTTTAGCGCTGCCTTCAGCCTGGGGTGTGATCCTGGAGACCCGGGATCAAGTCCCAGGTCAGGCTCCCTACATGGAGCCTGCTTCTCTTTCTACCTGTGTCTCTGCCTCTCTCTCTCTCTGTCTGTCTGTCATGAATAAATAAATAAAATCTTTTAAAAAAAGAAAAAGAAGAAGAAAACATGTAAGGATTAGGCTAACTGTAAATGAAATTCTTTACATCTAAACTTGTGGTTCCCAACCTTTCCAGTATAATAGGTTGGTTAATAATCAAAGTCAACCAGGTCATCTCTTACTCTACAGACACCAGCATACCACCCCCACCCCCAGTTTCTCCCCACAACTCAAAGCATGGCTGATGGGATCCTGCTACTACAGATTCAAGCCAACATGCTTTCTCATCACCCCTTCTCTTCAATTTAGAGTTAAACACCATCCCTTCTTAGTCACTTCTAATCCTGAGAATATTGAAGTAAAATGGTCCCTTGGGACATTCCTGACCTGTCAGCTAAGAATCTGAGGAAGGCCCAGGCCCAAACTCTGAGAGGACATTGACTCCATACCCATAGAACATACTCACATGTTCTATGCGTTCTGTTGTAATACCAAGTATGGCAGTGGGCAGCTCACAGTTCTGCTTTAACCTCTGTATTTATTCTCAAAATATATGTTAAATATCTACTACTATATGACAGATGCTATACTACGTGCTGAGGAATTGAGGATGAGAAGACTGGACCCTTGCCCCCACCGAACTAATGGTTGTTCCTTATCTCTCCGCCCATCTCAGTATCTCATCCCTTTCTGCCTGAGAGATACCATCATTATTATCCATCAACTGTCCACTGTGAAAGTCTATTATCTGGGACCTGAAACAAAACAGGAAATGACTTGGCCAGGTGCAAGAGCACAATTCAAGGACATGACTCTAATTAATGACTTAATTCATCATATCTGATATTTGTAGACTCTTCCTGCTTTGATGATCTCTCTTGTCTCTCTTAATGCTTTGATCCTTAGCCAGTAAGTAACATCAGAATAAACCCCCTTTGTGGGGTTGTTGGGTTTTTTTCAGAACATACCATTCTTTCAAACGTAGCCAAGACAGGGAATCATATTGTAGACATTATTCCCATGACTGGCACCCAGTTAGGAATGTTGTAGGGCTTCTGTCTTCTTTCACTTAATAAAGGATTCTGTAGATCTAAACTATAAGTCTGACCCCATTGGATTAAGAAAAGTGGATTGTATTTTCTGTAGATGCCTTAAGACATCTGGAACCTGAATCTTTGACCTTCTCTAAGACTACAAGATTGAATTGGATAACTTTATAGAGGTGGCTGGTACAAAGCTTGACTAAAAGGCATGCCCCTCACCCCTGGTGTTGCCTAGAAAATCACACAACTATATAGGCTTCCTTCTTTGGACAGAGCTAGCCCCATGCAAATTTTTAAAGCTGGAAAAGCTAACTACTACAGACCTAATCCTCAAATTCTCTTTTTTTTTAAGTAATCCCAGCTTTCAGTAACACCCCTTAAATTGTGGCATGCCATACAATAGAGTACTATGCAGCCATTAAAAATCACATGGTGGGAAAGCATTTAGTGGCATGGAAAAATGTTCGGGTATTTCCCCCAGCTCTCCGGTTCTCAATCAGAGTATAAAATTTGCCAAATATTTCATTCTGGTCACTGTTTCCTGAGCATGTAAACCATGCCACTTCCTGTACTAAGTCAAGGTTTATGGTCTTAGTTCTAGGAACTAGTTCATAAGTAATGAACTAGACTATTTCCTGCTAGGCCAACAATAAAGAAATAGACCATAATAGTCTATTTCTATGAGAAGCAGTGAAATGGATGTTTATCCATCTGAGGGTCTCAAAGATGCAAACTTCACAGTGGCATTTAAAAGACATTTATTGGGAAGTGACTATTCGTTAATACCATTATTTTAGAGCAAGTCATAAACCCTAGCCCCATCACTGTACAGCTGGGGTATCCTGAACATGTAACTCAACTCAACGTCTCTGAGGCTCAGTTTCTGCGTTAGTAAAATGAGCTTACAGTAATACTTGACCTATAGGGTTTGTGCAAAGAATAAAAACAAATAATATGTAAAAAACTTAGTATAATGCTTGTTACTCAGGAAGTTCTCCATAAATGTCAAGCATTATCCAAACCTCTCTAACTCAGTTTTCTCCTCCAGTCTATACTTAAGAAGGGGAAGGGGACAGAGCAATTGGGAGACTCACCCTCATGAGTAAGAACACAGCATAGTCACTGTCTACAAGGAAGTCATGAATTAAAGGTCAGCTTTATGTGATCCTCTGACTTATTTCTCCCCCAGAAAAAGCAATAAGACCAGTTGTCACTTCTCTGTGAGATGTAGTGAAGAAGGGACAATCTTAGAGGTCTTTTAAATAAAGAATACCAAGGATGGAGGCACCTGGATGGCTCAGTCAGTTAAGCATCTGACTCTTGGTTTTAGCTCAGGTCATGATCTTGGGGTTGTGGGATCGAGCCCCACATTGGGCTCTGTGCTCAGCATAGAGTCTGCTAGTCTGCTTCTCCCTCTGCTCCTCCTCCTGCTTGTGCTGTCTCTCTCTCTCTCACTCTCTCTGTCTCTCTCTCTCTATCTCTCAAATAGATAGATAGATGATAGATAGATAGATAGATAGATAGATACTAGATAGATAGATAAAATCTTTAAAAAAAAAAAAAAAAGAGATCCCTGGGTGGCGCAGTGGTTTAACGCCTGCCTTTGGCCCAGGGCATGATCCTGGAGACCCAGGATCGAATCCCACGTTGGGCTCCCGGTGCATAGAGCCTGCTTCTCCCTCTGCCTATGTCTCTGCCTCTCTCTCTCTCTCTCTCTCTCTCTCTCTCTCTGTGTGTGTGTGTGTGTGTGACTATCATAAATAAATAAAAAAATTAAAATAAATAAATAAATTAATTAATTAATTAATTAAAATAAAAAGAATACCAAGAATGAAGTGAGAGGGAAAGAAGAGAGACAGCCATTGGAGACCACAGGGCCTTGGCAGTGGCAGAAAGATACAGGCAATCTGAAGAGGCAGAGATGAGCCTGAGCTATTGGCTTGGGCATGAGTAGGAGGAGGCCAAAGTAGACTACCTGGTAAAACTCCTTCCCACTAGGAAGCCAAAACTACTCTTGGACTTGATGAGTTTCCCTGTCTATTGGGCACTTTGGCCAAAAGGGCAAATTTGGTTCAAGGAATTAACAATAAGTGGAGAGTCCTTTCTTAGAGGAAAGTGGTCTGCAGCCGCTAATGCAGAAATGCAGGTGGGAGAGAAATTCCAGTGTGTCTGCTCTGAGAGAAAAAGACAGCTGTACCCACAATTCTTCCAAGTCAGAATGTGATCCTCGCTCTAATGGAGAGTACAGAGTGCTCTGGGGGCACTAGGGAGGCAGCTCAGGAGTACTCACCAAGAAATGTGAGCCTGTGTAAGAGCTTCTGCAGTCGAGAGCATGATGCTGCAGAAGGGAGTGGGAAAGGAGGAACAAAAATCAATCCAAGATTTACAGCAAGAGCATCTCCTTTCCAGCACTGCTGACACATCCTGAGCTTTTGCCAGCTCTGACCATCACCTATTCAAAAATCAGAGAGAAAAGCGATTCCCTCCCTTGGATTCTTATTGACTTGTTCTTCCTTCTTTGCCCCATTAGGTTTTGCCTTCCTTTGTACTTTCCAAGAAATTACTACCCTGGACTCAACTGAAAATGAGGATCATCTGATTTCAGCCCATTTAGAAGGAATTGGGGAGAATCTGAATGACGGCAACCCACCCTCAACCTGACGGTGTGTGGTGTGTACCACTTTGCTCTGCCCTGTTCTGTGCTCTGAGACTTGGCACCCACTGTGAGTGGCTAGAGGATTATCTCCTCCTCGCTGCTCTCAAATCCACCCTTCTCCTCAAAAAGCCTTTCACTTCTACTCGTGAGGTCAGACTTTTTAAAATTGTTCTTAAATTTATTTAAGAGAGAAAGTGTGCATGATCAGGAGGGAGGGGCAGAGAGAGGGGGAGAAGCAGACTCCCAGCTGAGCACAGAGCCAGACATAGGGCAACTTCTCAGGACCCTGGGACCATGACCTGAGCTCAAGTCTGACATTTAACTGAATGAGCCTCTCAGGCATCCCGAGGTCAGACTTTTTTGATGTCACAAAGATAAGACACTGTCTCATCATGACCAATTTATGTACTTATTCTGAAAATGGAGTCTGGGGAAGAAGGTTCTGCAGGTGTTAGCTGAGCTCTGTGACAACTCTATATTGGACACCAGAGAAGAATATCCTGGAGAAATGGACATGAGCTAGGTGAGCTTCAAGAGATGGGGAAGAGGGTAAATGGATGGCAGGTTCTACGTGGCAGGATTCATTCAGTAAGTAAACATTTAACATATATCAACAGTGTCCACTACATCCCAAAGCATACAACAAGGAAAAGACACAGTCCTTCCCCTCTAGGACACCACAGTCCACTGAGAGGGAAAGGCAATTAAAAGTTCGTTACAATACAGTGTGCTCATCACTCCCATGGGAGAAAGCCAATGTGAAATAAAGTAACACAGGGGCAGGAAATGACTCCAAGTTGTGGGGTTGAGAGAGGACTTCTAGAAGGAAGGCAGAGCCAGAATTAAGATATCCATAGTCATCCATAGTGTTTCCCTGGGCTGGATGGCAGAAGATGGAGGAGAAAGGCTGGAAATCAATACCTAAAGGAGCCAGGACTTTATTGGCATTCCACCAGGAAAGTCCGTCTCTCATTCTTTGTTTTCTAGTCCCTCCAACTTGCTTGATCTGCCTTCTCCTATCAGATTTGTACACCAAAGAAACAAGCACTACAGGAGAAAGGAAAAAGAGAAGAGGAGAAGAGAAAGAAAGAGAGAAGAGAAGAGAGAGAAGAGAAGAGAAGAGAAGAGAAGAGAAGAGAAGAGAGAGAAGAGGAGAGGAGAGGAGAGGAGAGGAGAAGAGAAGAGAAGAGAAGAGAAGAGAAGAGAAGAGAAGAGAAGAGAAGAGAAGAGAAGAGAAGAGAAGGGAGAAGAGAAGAGAAGAGAAGAGAAGAGAAGAGAAGAGAAGAGAAGAGAAGAGAAGAGAAAGAAGAGAAGAGAAGCCTCAGCAACATGTGCCAAATAGTCCTCATGGCCCTGAAGAAGCTCCCTGGAAAAGGACAGTGTTCCTCCAGCCCGGCACCCAGGAGAGAAACTAGGCACAACCACATGTAGGCTGCCTTGCCCCCCCCCCTTCTCTCCCAGCTCTCCTTTCGACCCTTGGGAGAAAAGAGAAAGAAAATTGAGTAGAGGGAAGTACAGAAAGTATACGAGGGTGAAAATAAAGATAAAAAAATGGTGAGACATGAGCAGTGCTGAGCTGTATCTTCCTCACATGCTCACTGGAAATGATCCATGGGACCTTTCTTAACAGGAATTTTCTCTCTGCTCTCCCAGATTAGAGATAAGAAAGCCAGGTAAAGGCAAGACACTTGACCCCAAAGTACTATGATGGAGGAGGCAGTTGGGCAAGAAAGTGGCCACGGTCAGCTCTCTCTCTCTCTCTCAAAACCACACTCCCTCTCCCCTCCTGCCCCCATCCTTCCTCCCTCCTGCCCTGGTCCAGCTGCTTCAGGGGCATGGAGTTCCCAGCAGCCTTTTGCCTCCTTCTCTGACTCTCTTCTGTTCTGGGAGGATGCCTGCAAAGCCAGAGCAGAGAGCTAATGGACCTCCTCCTGAACCTGGGTGAGCCCCAGATGCAGAATCTTGGCCACAGTCCATTTCTCAAAGGCAGCAGGCTCCAGGCTGTCCATTAGCAACAGCAGCTAAGATTTCAGAAAGGAGACAGGTCAGCATTGTGTGAGACAGAGAAATAAGTGACACACGTGTGCTCTTTTTCTCTTAGCGACAAAACAGTAGTAACAACAATCCTTGTCTGTGAATTCCTTTCTGACAGCCTTCGGCCTCTCTCTGCCTCTGATTTTCCTTCAAGCAATTGGTTGGCATTTCACAGACACCCTTGTAATATTATCACTCTTTTAAAATAATGATAATGTCTACTAGAGGCCAAACATCTACGTCTAGTGTTTTCTGTATTTCAAAACTACACAGATAAAGACTTCTATCTCCACTTTACAGATTATGAAACTGAGGCTCAAGTTCATTAAATTGCAAAGCCTGCACCCTTTCTTCTGCTCCAGAATCGCTCATTTCCCCTGAGGGCTTCTTGGAATCCTCTTTAGCATTCAGTAGTGCCCTGGATATAGGAGGTCCTCAAAGCTTTCTGTAGCTAATGAAAAAGAAGTTTGGTTGTAGAGGAAGATGTGATGAGGGAGTTAGGCAGAGACACACAGCTGCTTTATTATCTGCAAAGCCAGCCTCCTCTCCAAAATGCACATAGTCATTAGTAAGAGGCTAAATTTAAAGCCACAATAAAACAGCCAGTTGCTAAACAAAAGCAACTTAGATAAATCTTAGCAGATTTGCATTCTGCACTGACAAGGCATTGAACGCCCCCAAACAGATAGGAGGGGAAAAAAGAAATGAGCAGGCACTGAACCAAAGCTATGTTTCCCAAACCTTTTCAGGCAATGACATCCTTGTGATCTTGCAGGGACAAGGAAGTCACCCAGTAAATGCCACATGTCTTAAAGACTGTCCATATGCAGCCAACAAGCTTCGTGCTGATGAGCAAGAGATAGAATTTGAAAAAGGAGCTATTTCATATGTATTTCAGTTGCTTCAGTAATTTGAAGAGAAAAATGTGAAAAATAAATGAAGATGAAGGTCGAGCAAAGTAATAGAACACAGAAAGAGGACATACAGCACAGGATCCTAACATTGGCTAGCTTCCTCTCACAGTGTTATTACCCGCGAAGACATCCATAAAGGGCACATGACCAGGTGCAAAAACTGGCCTTGACCTTGACACAGGCCAGAACCCCTTGGCTCCTCCTGATACACTGCTGCCCACTGCTCTCCTTGTCTTGAACTGAACTCCTTTGGCCTGAACATTCCTCTAGCTTCCATGTCAGAACCCCCCTCAGTAACTACCCACTCTAGCTTCCCCCTACTCGAGGACGTTCCAAAGGGCACAAGACAGAGTGACCCAGAGGCTGAGAGCATATAACCTCTGAGTCAGGAGAGCCATTACTGGTTTTGTCTCATGGGAGAGAGTCCAGATCAGGCCAGAGGGAGGGGTCCTGCAGCCTCAAGATTCACAGCAAGGACCTACCTCCCTTACTTAGAGAAATCAAGTCTGAAATAGTCAATAAGATTATTTTTCCTAAGTAATGCCCAACAGATGAAACTATAACCCTTTCCCAACCAAGGGATAAGCTGTGCGTTTCACTGATTTGCAGAGCCTGACCTAAAAGATGGAAAAAGATGGTAAAAGAAAAACCAGCATTCACAGTTGCCTTGTTTTTATTATTCCCATTCAGCAATCTCCCTGTTTAGAATGCTCATGATAATTCTTCAGGTACCTGTCTCCTCCCAGAAGATATCTCAGTAAGTGGAGAAAAGACGTGCCTTCTAACAGTTGGAGTGAAAGAAGGAGAAAAGGGGGCACCTGGGTGGTTCAGTGATTGAGCATCTGCCTTTGGCTCAGGTCATGATCCTGGGGTCCTGGGATGGGGTCCCACATAGGGTTCCCTGCGGGAAGCCTGCTTCTCCCTCTGCCTGTGTCTCTGCCTCTCTCTCTGTATCTCTCATGAATAAATAAATAAAATCTTTAAAAACAAAAAAAAGAGAAAAATTTACAAGAGAAAGGATGAAATAAAGGAGGCTCACAGCTCCTGTGTGGCCAGCTCCCAACTGCTGATGACCAAACAGTGATGCCCCACCACCCAAAGACCTCTTGCACAGGACCCCTCCGGCCTTTGTTACCAGACCAAGATATCTCCCTTCTGGACCATGTTGCTATGCTTTCCTCAGAGTTCCTCAGAAACTCTTCTTCCATTTTCCATTTAAGTTCCAACTTAATGCAATTTTATTTATCCCTCTCATGACATTTTAAATTTTCTGCCTTGATACCTTGTCTTGACATAAGCTTGACAATTTTATTTATCCCTCTCATGACATTTTAAAATTTCTGCCTTGATACCTTGTCTTGACATAAGGGGTAATATGCAGTAATATTTCTGGGACAAGAATCCCTGAGCTGTGATTAAATTCAGGTTGTGGAATAATTACCTAAATAAAAGTATCTTTTTTGTTCTGAATCCTGTACAATTCAGAGAAGCTTCTAATAGGCTAAGGGAATTTGCTCCTGGTCATCATTTATACCATGGTCTCCAAATTTGTTAAATCATTCATTCTTACGAGTGAAAGATTTTGGATATGCATCTCCAAAATACGTCTATATTCACTTATAAATTTTAGACATAAGTGATTGTCAATCCATATAGCCTGTATTATTAGAATTCAATTTCTTTCTTATTTTAGATACAAATAAACAGAAATAAAAATTCTAACATATTACTTTTGTAGCACAATAGATTATCACACAGAATGGATGCTTATGCCCCACTTTGGAGGCTAACAAAAAGACCTCTATGTGAGGCCATGATCATCTTTGCAGCAATAGTAACATTTCTCTTTCACCTCAGTGGGATACTCTTCTGACAGACATATATATATGTGCAAGGTTCTCTAACTAATAAAAAATGAATTCTCCAGTCTAATCTAATGGGAATTACCATGACACGAATAATCTCCAATTGTTATCCTAGTCATTAATTTCAACACCCTCTCCTGCCTTTGATTATATGCTTTTTGAACAACAAGGTGCCACAAAATTTACTGGTTTGCTTTCTACCTCCAGCCCCTGGTTTACCCCTTTGTGGAAATGCTAATGAGCAGTGAAGTGGCCAAGCTGCCTGTGGGAGAAAGGAGGATGGTCACAGAGCAGGTATTGGTGTTGAAATCATCACATGGTGACGTCATAGTCCTTGTTACCCAAAGACCACAGAAGGAGTCCACTCTGTCACCAGGACTCACCCACGTCACTGCAGGTCTGTCTGTCCATAAAAAGGGACAGTAGTTGAAAAGCTTGTGTCAATGAGAAAAGGCAAAAAGTGAGTTAAAGTGAGTGCACGGGTGAGTTAAAGTGAGTCCCCACCCCCCCACCCCTGCCTAGCTGTAGTCTAGGGTCCTTCTGTCAGTCAAAGAGGTGGCAGTCAGATAGACACACCCTTTGGAGCAGCACTCTCTCAGCCCATTCTCAATAAACATTAAAAAAAAATTGAACTCCAATAAAAAATATATTTAAAAAAAAATTCTATAGACATCCACCCAACTCTTGTGATGCAACACTTCTCCAGAGCAATGTAGCAGATGACACAAAGTGAATAGAGCAAATCAAGGAGCAGGAGGAAGGTGCTTACCAGCAAGGGGCCTAAGTAAGGCACAGCCTGCTGCCCAAATTGGGCCCTCCCTGTTACAACTGCAAGCTGTCACCCACCAGACCAATTATCAGCCAGGGTCACCATTCACTATAGATGTATATGCCTCCTGGGGGGCGGAGGGAGAGCTGGGTCTGTGGGGCTGCAAAGATGAGCAAGACCCAACCCTGCCCTCAAGGTGCTCAGTCTGTAAAGCACTAAACTTAAGAAGGAAGGAAGATCCTAAAGGTCTGATGGGCAGGCTCTCTCCTCCCATCGCTGGTTATTTCCCTGCTGTCTTGAAGGTAGCTACCACCATACTTGTCCAGCCAAGTGGTAGTGGGTCAGCAGCCATATGGACCTTATATGAGCTATACAAACTGTGACTGGGAGGAACTCCTCAAACCAATTATTAGAGTATGAAACAGGGGATACAAAAATCCATGCTATAAAGTCCTCCTTATCTGAATGGGGAGAAGAGCAATATCCCAAGCACTTACAAACCTAGATTGTACTATTACCCATGGTGATCTCATTCTAGGTAGCCAGCCTCCCTTGCTGAAAAGCCTAAAAGCAAATGTCAAATACTCCAGAACACTAGGGATCATGTGAAACTTGTTGTTTAAGCCATTCTTCTAATAAAAGCTCCACAGTGTCTTTGGGATCAAACACAAACAAACACAGAGGTTGGCCAGGCATCAAGAAATAGTCTCCTTGTCTATGGAAGCTCTCAAACATCCTATCTTCCCTTTCTCATGCCTGTGCCTGCTCAGACCAAGCCTTGTCCTTCCCAGTGACCAACGCTTAACCTCACGACAAATATTTATTAAGCACCCCTTTGTCACTATCCTGAGAATATAGAAATGAACAGAACAAAGACCATCACCTGCATGGAGCTTACATTAGCATATATACATTATGTAAGTGGAAGATGCTTTAAGTGTCACGAAGAACAATGAAGCAGGGAGGGGGATAGGGAGGAAGCAGATCAGAGGAAGAATTGCCACAGCCTACAGAGACCATTATGGGGATGCCTCTAAAGCTGAGGGATGACCTGAGAGTGAAGGAATTGTGGTAACTCATGCCAAATGGGCTCAAGGACCAAATGCAGTCAGGTGTGGTAGTTGTGGTGACACTGTGCGTGTTTGGGAAAGGAGGAGTAGAATCTTAATCCAGACCACATGGCAGTCTCAGCTCCCTCTTCATTTCTGAAAAAAAAAAAAAAAATATGGACGATAAGGTGGGAGGAGGGAACCATCATCATCAGAACAACAAAGGAATATGTAAATTACTAACAATTACACTACGGATTACCTTAAAGCCATTATTTCTCATATTTCGGCAAGTGACAAGTTACTTCACAGAAGCGCAGACTTTCTCAGTCTGAGGAAATTTGTGATTGCTCTGTTCCCTCCCCAGTTCAGGTCTGCTCCTGACACCAACCAAGCTGCCCTGGACTCAACACACCATCTGGTGGCCGGTGCGGGAAGTCTCTTACTCCCACAACTTTCACTAGTTAACCCTCCTACTATTTTATAATCTGTTTACTCTGGGGTATGACAAAAATGCTCTCTCCCTCTCTTACCCATCTTTTATCACTAAGAGTGTAGAAATTTCTACCATGAAAGATCAAAGGTATCCAACTTTGGCTCTCCTTGTCTTGTGTCCAATTTTTTCTCAATTCTCTTAGAAAAACTTGGAATTTCACACACACAAAAATCTCTGTTAGATTAAGATCCAGTCTTTTCCATGGCCGTTCTATCTCCCTGGCCACTGTCCTTCTTGCTAACCCCCGTGCACTCACATTAGATTTCTGCTTTTCCTTGGATATGCCCAAGCACATCCCTGCTTGAGGGCCTTTGCACTGCAGCGGCCTCCGTCAGGAATATGCTTCCCCCCACATCTACACTGACTGCCCCTTACTTCTTTGAGAAATTCTATCAGTTATCAGCTCCATTACAGAGATATTCCTTGGTCACTACATCTAAAATCTAATCTCTCACTCCAATTTTTTTCTTCAAAGCACTTACCACTATTTGATTATTTGTTTACATATATATCTGCCCTTCACTAGTTTATTGCCTGAATACTCCTATAAGAAAGGAAATTTCTCAAAGGCAGAAATTTTATTTTGTTCCCTGATGTACCTCAAGTGCATGCGTGAGGGCCTGGCACATAATAGCAGTTCTCCCCAGTCTCCACTGCCCCAAATAATGTAAAATCTGTTTTCATTGCCAATATTCATAAGATTAATGCCTGCAGCAATAACAAAAGAAGATAAATTTATAGACTTTCAATGAAAATCAGATTTATAAAGAGCCAGGAAAGCCCTCAAAATTGCTGAGAAATCCTCTTCTGAATCTTCATATACTTCTTATCCCTTTTTAATTAAATGTGTTTTTCCTCAGACACTACATTAAAAATAAACATGGTTTAATCTTATTTTTTCTGTTTTGTTTAATCTTTGGCATGGTACCATCATGGTCTTAACTATTTACTTCAAATAGACTGTATTCTGGTTGCATTTTGAGATATACATGTCTGGGAGCCTAGTCACCAGTAAGTACACTATTTCTATGCAAAAATGGTCCCTTCTGAGTTCCAAAACAACCGACTTGCAAATGACGTTTTAATTATAACCCATCTGCAAACTGGGAACAGTCTTAAGAAGGCCTTTAACATTTTAGGATCCCAAGTTAATTTTGCCATGAACTTTTTCACTCTGCAGCAAAGGAAAAAAGAAAATGCCTGTAGCAAAATGAGTAAGGAGGGCTATATGTGGCCCTGTTAGTTCCATTAGGAAAGGGATTCAAAAGATCCCATGCTAAGCATGACACTTCTAGACAGCTGTGCTCATGAGGACAAGCCATTCTTACCTTCAGGGACAGAACAGAAGGACTCCTAGATACCTTGGGCTCACAAGGAACCAAGTCTGAGACACGGTATCTGTGGTGCAGCTGGCTCTTCACTGACCTCACTCTTAGGCCAGCAACATAGTCAATGAAAAGTGTATAGCAAGAAAAAATAAAACCTTCCCAGCTAGTATTTATTAATCACTTTAATTTAAAATAATCTCTCTTCCATTGTAAAGTTTTTCTGCATATAGATCCCCTGGCTTTCTGAGTTCCTCCTTTCCCACTTCTGCTACCCAAGTCAGTGTCTGTACAGATGTCAGAGATCGTGGTGGTGGGGGAGACCTCAGATCTGCATGTGGGTCTGGGTGCCTCTCTTCACATCCTCATGGGCCTCCCGAAGCATGGTGGTTTCTTGTCCACCTGTTCAGTGCCCTCTCAGCCTGTGCCCACAGCCAAAGTCAACAGCTGGTCGAATTCACAGTTTGCCTTCTCTTGATTTGCTTTGAGCCTAGTGGGTCTCCTCACTGACTTGTCCCACATCAGCTCTCACTAGCCCTAGCATGGCCCTCTGAACTCTGGCTGTGATGGCCACTTGACCCCTAGGCCAGCGTCTACCATGCAGCCCATGGCACTATCAACTGTTTCTACAAGAGTCAGCAGGCCAGGGAGGAATTTCTGGATTCTTCTCACTTCACTAGGAAGCACAGAAAGATCCCCGGAAGCTAAACTCAAAGTTTCCTTGCTGCCTAACCATACCTCAGCATTTACTTCACTCTGATATAATGTTTTATGCAATGTAGGGAACTTCCTCCAGGATGCATTCCTCTGAGTCCCAAAAGGAAAATGCCCCTGTTTCTGCCTTTTCCATCTGTCTACCTGGAGACAGAACCACGTGCCATAGTTCTCCATAACCACTTCCATCACTTCCCCCCTTCCAAGAACCCATCAGAACCCAAAGGGGGAGATTTTCATTTTGTATCCTATATAACATATTGTCCTCGGAACCACAAATCTTCACTCTCAAGTTAAGTGCAGAAAACGGTCTCCTCTCTACTCTTATAGAAGAATATAACTTATACCAACCAAACCTGCTTTTAATATGGTAAAAAGAGCTAAACAAGTTTTTAAAACCTCTTTCTCATTTGTAAAGCCTGGTTTTCAAAACTAATGAAAAATTAAAAAATAAATAAATAAAATAAGACAAAACAACAACAAAAATACCTAAAATTTTTTTCAAAGTAATTTCTACTCTGGGTGTCACAAGTTGGATATTTAATAGCTTTGTTTGCATTTCTGTTATAAAATCCCTAGTACTCCCTGAGGCAAATGATGCTTCTGGCAGTACAGGAGAGGAAATATGTAAAGGAATACACGAGGGGGAACACATTAATAAATTTCAAAAAAAAAAGTCCCATTTACATGCTTTCAATACTTTTCTTGAGTGTCTGGTGTGTGGCTGGCTCTAGGCAGAGGTGCATGTGGTCTCTGCCGGTGAGAAGCTGCCAGGCTGGAGCGCACTCAGAGCACTGAGTGGTGTGTGGCAGGAGCACATACCTGACATAGAAAGGGTGAGTGGGTAACCAGCTCTGCTCATGATGTCAGAAAACTGTCTATGAAGGATTAGTAAAGTTGCACACAGAATCAAGAGAATGAAGGAAGTCCAAAGAGGAACAGCATATGCAGACACTCCGTCACACTTCAGATCATCTGCTATGATAGAAAAGTAGAGCGAGATGGATAGCAAAGACCATAATGGGAACAATATCATGGCATGGGAAAAGCGATACAGTCAGCTTGTGTGGAAGAAACATGGCCCTGGCTTCAGTGTGGAGGATCCAGTAAATAAGGTTGAGGGTAGAGGCAGCGAGACGAGCTAATGACAATAATGGCTAACTGAGTATTTACTAACATGCCAAGTATGTGCTTCATCCTCACTACAACTCTGTGAGGCTGGTACCATTCATGTCCCCCGTTCACAGCTAGGAGATGGACACTGAGAAAGGGTCTTCCTAATGCGTTATACAGCTAATAGACCGCAAAGCCAGAGTCTGAATGCAGGCAGTCTGACTCCAAATCCATGCTTTTGTAGTAAGCCAGGCAAGGATAATGGTGACTTGGACCTGGGTTAGTAGCACCAGGGAGTGTGGCAGGCAGAACAATGCCCCCACTATAACGTTCACGTCCTAATCCCCAGATTTTGTATTCACCTGAAACTAGGGAGATCCTGCCAGACTATCTGGATGGCCCCAGTGTAGTCACAGAGTCCTCAGCTATGGAAGAGGGCAGCAGGATAAGGTAAGAGAAAGGAATGTGACAAGGAGAGCAGGGTCCGAGACTGTGACATCGCTGGATTGGCAGAGGGAGGAAGGGGCCATGAGCCAAGGAGTGTGGATGGCCCTTGGAAGGTGAAAAAGGCAAGAAAATAGGTTCTCTCCCAGAGCCTCCAGAAAAGCAGTCCTGGCAATACCTTGATTTTAGCCCAGTGAGGCAGATGCATGTCAGACTTCGAACCTACACAAGGGCAAGATAACATAGTTATATTGTCTTAAGTTGCTAGGTTTGTATTCAATTGTTAAAGCAGCCACAGGAGACTAACTCGGGGCTAAAGTCATAGCACTCAGAGATCCAGTAGATAACCCTGGATAGGTTTTCTCCATGGTGTTAAAGAGGACATGAATTCGCAGGGCTCCAGTTAGTTCCCAGAATCCACAGCCACTGACCTAAGTATTCATCCCTCCAAAGCTTAGTGTCCACCACTAACTCCATGCTCACCTTTCAGCTTCTGTGCCCAACTTCCCTCCTTCAACCTACTTGCAGCAACAACCTCACCAGCAACTGCATTTTCTCCCTTCTCTGATGTCTGCATCCTTGTTTACCAGATGCAGAGCTTCAGAAGACAAACAAAAAAGTACCTCATGATCCTTGTCTCCTTCTACCTCCTTCTGGCACATTTTTCCTGTGTTGTCTCAAGAAATGGACCCCTCACCCTGTTTGAAGAGATGTCGTATAATTAAGAATATAATAATGAGTTGGATAGACAGAGACAACAATAATGAGTTGGATAGACAGAGCTCCCTGGGGGAGCTTCCACCCTTGGGCACCTCAGAGCGGTAACAATCAAGGGTGACCTGGTGGGAGGGACCCTTACGGTAGGCAGGGAGCAAGGGAGGAAGGAGGGCTTTGGGAGAAGATTCCTGTGTCCAGACTGATGTCTTCAGAAAGCTGTCTCCCATCTCCCATCACACCTCTCTTGGCTTCCCCACATTCTGATTTTGCAAGCAGAGAAATGTCTGACTACACAGCTATGACCTGAGCTCAGGCAGGCTTCATTGAGAAGGTGCTTACAGTTTTACAACGTCAGAGTCACAGCCACCTGAGATGACCCAGCAAAGGGAAGGAAAGCAGAATGGACCTGAGGGGAGAGGATACTAGTTTTTCTAATATCTAAAATGTGCTTTGCTGAGGAAGCTTTTATTTAATGGAAACAGACATGAAATTTAAAGTCACAAATATATTCTGAAAAAAAAAGTTATCCTCTATTTCTTCTACTTGGCCATGAGTTTGTTTTATATGTTTATAGAATGACTGCAACTATTCACAAAGTAGTTACTGAGCCGAGTGCTGTGGCAAATACAACATCGATGATAGAGTTTCTGACCTCACAGGACTTGTAATCTACTTGGGGAAACAGAGCACACAACCTCAGTACCATAATAATAACAGTAGTAGTAATAGCTTCCGTAAGTTTTTTAGCAATTTTTATTCATGGTTTTATCTGTGGTTAAATCCCAGGAAGCAAATAAGTTTGCAAGATTTCAGAGACGGAAAAGAAAGGAAATCAGACGGGGCCTGGAAGGCTGCACGGAGGAGGAGATATCTGCATTAGACCTTGAAGATGGGAGAGAGAAATGGAAAGAAATTTTAAACACATACAAAACCAGATAAGCATAATCTTTGCGATGAGGCCCCAGGGGCTGACAGGAGTAGACCAGTTTGTTCTGAGTGGATGTTGGAAGGTGGGTTGTGGCCAGATCACAGAGGACTCTCATGCTTTCTCAAAAAATATACTTGTGGGGAGCATCCGAAACCATGCATGACCAGGTGCATTTTTCTAAAGTCCCAATTTCCTCTGACGCTTTGGAAAGGAAAGTTATGTCTTTTAGCTGGTTTTAAAAATAATTTTCATAACAATGCAAATGCTAATATGATTTTTTGCAAATTTCTATGAGCTTTTAAAATTAAAAATGACTCAAAGAACTTTGTCACTTATAGCAGGACCTCAGGCCCATGAACGCTCACCTTCCTAGACTTGTCCTTCTCACTCACCACCAACCCCAGTCAATTTGTAAGTTCAGTCAAGTGTAACACCTCATTATTTCCTCATCTGACTCCCCTCCACACTGACTGACACCACCCTTATCCTTTATCCCTGGCTGGTCCTGTGCCTCTGCCATTGCTTTTCCGTCTCCTTCTAAACTACTTCCAGGGGGATCTTTCTAAAGGAAAATGTGATCACACCAGCCCTGTTAAAACCCCCCCAGCCTCTTCCCCCTTTTCACTTGGGCTCCAGCTACACCACACCCACACGTCCTGCCCACCTGTGGGGTTCCCTGGATGGCCATCTCTTTACACCACACAGTCCTTGCAGAAACCAAAACCTCAATAAATTCTCCTAAAGGGAATTCCTTTCCCTCCATTTCTGAGATAACTCGTCATCCTCCATATTTGGCAGTCCTATTCCCTGGCTTCCTTGAGAATCACCACAAATCTGCCAACATCTTATTATCTGAGAAAATATTCAGAGGTAAAGGAGATAGGGCACCATTTTCTTAGACCTTATATCTTTCACATAGCCAATCCTAAAGCACAAATTGTTCAAAATGGCTTACTCCGAAACTTCAGGCATTGTTTTAGGTGCCAAGGATAAAGCAATGAATGAGACCCAATCCAGCACTGGAGAAATTAACAATTTTGTAAGTAACTCTATTTCAGGCCCATTCTTAGAGCCAATTCTTAGCAATCAAGGGTTATGGTTCTCACTGTCTCACTGGATGCATCAGGAAATAGGCCAAGGAGAGCCCCAAAGAGAGAAAACTCCCCCAGTTAATCTAACCACATGGAGAGAATGCTACACCACCAGAAAGGTGGTGGTTTTGCTCTGAAACAGTGGGTTCCTGGGGCCATGGCTTCCCCTTTATGCTGTGACAGCACCTGCTTTTTACAAGGTCTCTTGCAGTACTGGACAGGAACGGACTCATATTTAGAATTTAAAAGCAACAATAAAAACAATTTCTCTGAACAGAGGCCTTTGAATATAAGAATATTACTTGAGAATTATATTTAAAACCTCCAAATCCCCTTTAGTTGGAGACGAGTTAACATGGTCATCAGTCATTTATGGCCGTCTTCGCCTCAGCTCAAACTTCTGACCCATTCTCTCCTGTACCTGACCCGCCATCACCCCTTTAATTATTCTATTCCCACAGAACAGGGCCAAAGTGATTGCATTCATGGAGAAGAAAAGTTTCTTCCTCCTTTGTCATCCCAGAAGTCTTCCTGGGCTCATGTGTCACTTTTCTAGTGCTCCATCAAAGGAAGTTTGTCCAAGACAGATATCTTCACCTTATCTCATTCGTCTCTTGTTCACAATCTGTAAGCTCCTAGAATCCCTATGAGGTGTCAGCCAGTTAGAGAAAGGTTATAGAGCCCCTGACAAGGGCCACCAAAAGTTAGCAGCAGGTAGACTGCACAATGTCTGCATAGCTAAATAATAGAGAAAGGGAGAAAAGAGACACTGGCATATGAATCCGTGAGTCCAAATCTGGAAAGTGTGGGAAATCTTGGGAAGTGGGTCAGAGCACTAGCATATTATGTCCCTGGAAAAATCTGTCTACCAGCCAAGAGGCAAAAGCATTTCTTGTGTTTCATGAGACAAGTTGCTCCAACAGCAGCCCAAGAGGATTCACCATCTTCAAAACCAGAGGGGCTCAAGTCATTCTGGTCATCCCCACCAGCAATGTACGGCAGCACCTCTAAGTGAAAATAAAAGAGCTTCCAAACCTTGCTATTATCACCTGGCAAAACAGCCCACAGACTTCTCCTTAATGCAACTGATGACCCGCTGAAGACAGAACAGGACAGTAATGGGTCCTGTTTACCTCTTAGAATTCCTTTTCTCTTTATGATGCTGCTCCTGGTTTACTTCCCACTGCTCCCACTTCCCTCCTGACAGTTCTCATTGTGACACTCAGCCTCCTCAGAAAGTTCCTCCACAGGCTCAATACCCGCTTAAGTGTAAGTACATCAGTACACTTCAGCTGACGCAGGACCATAGATCGACATCGACAAGGGTTTATTCTGAACTCGTGTAAATGCTTATATTATAAACATGATTTAGTACTCAACCACTGTGTCACCCTGTATGACACCCTGGTGGCCATGTCCCTTCTTTGGGAGGCAGAGGTTCTCTGCCTCCCAAATAGCCACCTGGCATGGAAGTAAAGAGCTCTGGCTCTGAGTTTACAGAGGTCGCATCCCACATCCCCACCTGATAGAATAGGTTAAATAATAGAGCTATTTTGCAGGCTTGCAGATTGCATAAGCTGGTGTGCACAGAACACTGAGCCTAGCCTGGAGCAAGGCTAAGTGTCAGCCGTGTAATAATTCCCACACAGGCCACGGTCTTTTCTTGTTCCCCCCTTATTATCTAAGGACAATGATAAATGTTTGCTGCACCTATACTGACTAGTGGAATAGGTGTCCCAGAGTGGCTGCGTCCTTCTGGGGCTGGTAAAAGCAATTTCAGCTCAAGAATTCAGATGGAGGGACACCTGGGTGGCTCAGCGGTTGGGCGCCTGCCTTTGGCTCAGGGAGTGATTCCAGGATTCGGGATCGAGTCCCACATCGGGCTCCGTGCACGGAGCCTGCCTCTCTCTCTGTGTGTCTCTCATGAATAAATAAATAAAATCTTAAAAAAAAAAAAAGAATTCTGATGGAAATGCTTTGTAACAGCTGCTGTTTAGAATCAAGTTTTAAAGCATCATCTCATTGCCTCCTCTGTTGTCTCCAAAGTTTTATCACATAGTCCTTTAAAATAAGAAAGAAGCCCCAGAGCTGTTCCAGCTGCTAACGCAACATGGCTGCTACGATGACTCAGCAGCTCCCCGAGCAGCCCGCAGCTCTGGCCCAGCGTGGCCTGCAGTGCTCAGCGGGCCGTGCCCGACACCCCACAGCATCCACCCCCCCACCCCCACCCCGGAGGTGCTGCTGCTGTCTTGGGCCCAGGCCTCACAGCGTGGAGTATTCACAGCCTGATGCTGCTGAACAAGCAGAAGAGCTGCTTTATCCCAGGTTTTTAAGCCTTGGCCACATCTCACCCTCAAACTACAGTTCAGGAATCAGAGCACGTTCCTGCCAAACAAAGTCCTCAGCAGGGCAGCCTGGTGACCATCTGGACCCCGGGGCAAAGCGATGCGAAGCTGTGCCCCTCAGACTGAAAAGCACCCTTTTCACTACTGATGGCGTCCCACCAGGCCTTATGTGGGGTGGAAGGTGCAGGCAGGGAAACCCAGTGAGCAGACCACCTCTGTGAGCCCCTTAGAGCCTAAATATGCTTGTTTGAGCTGAAGGGAAAAACTGACTCTATTTTATCTTGGCAAGTCGATGGGCTCTTCCAGAACAAAGATCATGTAGGGCTCTAGCTACGTCCCTGGCACCTAGCCTACACACAGCAGATACTCAATTATTCTCTGATGGCTGACAATGGTTGATGAGTTGCAAGCCTGTTAAGCAGGGGTGTAGCATTGCATTCCCCAGCCCACCACCTGTCACCCTCCCTGGCTCCTCTCCCCTCACCTCTACCAAATGCTTCCAACACCCCAGGAGTAAAGGAAGAGCTCTATCTCTCTCTGTTGGAACTGGGTTTGTGGAAGCCAGAAGATTGGGGCTTTGTCCCTGAGAAGCCAGGAGATTGGGGCTTTGATGCGAGGCACATGGCTATTCAGCAACTAAATGAAGATCATAAGCTCATGTATGTTGGTTATGATGCTTCTGAAGGAACCACCTCAGGTCCCAGAATGATGAAGGTGGCATGGCTCTTTTCTCTATGTGTGGTCACTCACCATGAGCTTTAATGATTGAAATGGAAATCAGAGTGAAGGGGCCTCCTCAGTCCCCAAGAATGCACATCACACACACACACACACACACACACACACACACTATTTGACTAAAAGAGACATTACCAATGAATTACTACTGATGATCAAAGTGAGACAGGACCAGAGATAAGTTACCTGCCTAAAGTCACACAGCCAGCTAGTGAACCTGCCAGATTCCTGAATACCATTCCAGTGATCTTTTTGCTTAATTATGAGATTATTTTGTTGTTTGTTCACTTGCTTGCTTCTGTTTAACATGTTTTTGAAGAAGATCCAATTTCAGATTTTTCTTCTCCGAAAAACTGCAGCGTTTCCCAGGTAAAACCTGGCTCCTCCAGGTAAGGGGTTTGTTCTCCCAAGGCCTTCCTCCTTTACGTTCCCCAGTGAACACTGTCTCGTCCAACATGGCAGGGGGACCTGGACCCCTCAGCTGCCCATGGGGTAAGTGATGAGCATGATTACCCCACCCAGAGATGGTGTGACTCTCCCCTGTGGTGATCTGAGGCCCAGACCAGTGCAGTCAGCATTTGTGATGCTGAGGGTTCTCCATTGCAAAGGATTCTCCATTGCAAACGGGGTGGGGGGTGGGGGGGAGTGTGCACATTCATCTTGGCAGTGTTTAGCCCAAGCCCAGCAGGGAGTGTCCGAGGGAGGGCAGTTACCCCTGAGGAGCAGTCCCGACCAGCCATTTTGCTGTGGTCCCCGGTGGCCTGGGGACTGCGGAGATGCTCTGCGCTGTCTGCAAGCCAAGCTGTTTTAGGAGAAAGCGCGCCACCTGCTGTCTCTGAGCTCCCTCCACCTGCAGCAAGGATGTCCCCTGAAAACCGCAATGCCGTTATTTTTAAGCAGTTCAGTGTCTGAAGGGGTCAGATTCCCCACCCCAAGGGGAAAACATGGCACCTGTGAAACCAGTACCCACACCCCATGTCGTACTGGGAAGCAGTGGCCTTCCCCAGGAGAACCCTGCCAGAGCCCCTAACAGCGTCTTTCTCCTTCCCTACTGCCGGGTTTCTCCTTTCCCACTCAGAATGGAAAGTCGCCTTAGAGACTACTAGTTCAGCTGTGGATGCGAATGGCAAAGAGGCATGTCCAAGGTCACAAGTGGCCCCATTTTATTCCAACACAGACTTCTCTCGCGCCAAGTAGAGGTTGGGTTGAATTCACGCAATTTGGATTTCTTTCTCTTCCCCTGCAGTAGAAATTTTGCAGAATTCTCTTGCCTGCCGCATTGCTGATCTCACCATGCCGGCCCCAGCTACAGCCCCCTCTCTCCTGCCTCATGCTTTGTAGTGCAGCTGTTTGTCTTCAAATGTTATCTCCCTTCACAGAGCCCAATCCCATGAAAGGTAGCTCAGTGTCTGAATCTTTGTGTCCAGGAGGCTTGCCACCAGTTAAGCTTCTGGGGTGAACTCCCCACATGCCACTTTCTTCTCAAGGGCTTCAGAAATCAATCCATTCCCCTGGCCTCTTGAAAACTTCAGCGGTGATCATGTTGTAATATATAAATGTGTCAAATCCACACGTTATACACCTTACACTTACATAATGTGTCAATTATTTCTAAAAGAAAAAAAAATCAGCGGTCACTACTTACTGATCTCCTGGGGACCCCATGTCTTCCAGACTGAAAAGGACACAGGCTTCCCAGGTCCTTTGGCAGTCTCCCTCCCCTACTCACAGCCCCTCCCCAAATCACATCAGCCATTATTAACTTGACCATTTTATTTCTGATCACTCCAATAAATATATGAGATAACAAATAGGGTGATTTTAGAATTGTCAGAGTTTCCCCAAAACTTCTGAATGTTCATCTCTTAAAATAAAAGAGAAAAGATCCAGTCATGAATTCTATTTCTCTTTGCTCTCATCCCACCCCCAATAAAGAACCTTACAAGCAGAGCCAGACCTTCACAGTCTAGAGGTAGGAAAAAAGCCAAATGCTGCAATTTCCATCAAATGAGACTCCATGGCCTCCCATAAGCCACTCAGTGTCTCACTTTTCTCGTCTGTAAGATGGGCATGATACTATAGGAACATGGAAGGATTAACTGCAATAACAAGGTAGTTAGGCCTCACCAGGAAGCACTCAGTGGAGGTCAGCCATAATCACCACTCTCATTCACTCAACAAACTCCAGATGGTCATCAGGCCCATCTTGTTCCTCACCGATGTAGTGTGTGGCAAAAATCAGTTCTGCGGTCAACAGGTGTTTAATTAATTAGGCAATTTATTTAACAAAACAAGCTACTGATAAAGCAGGAGGAGGATGAAAGGCAGAAATCTTGAAGGCAGCTGACAGGACTCTGGGCTGAAATGTAAGCCACAATAACTTGGGGGGAGTTCCAGGGAGTACCAGGAGGGAAGCTGCCTTGGAAAGGCTGGGAAGAGAGGGAAGAAACATCAAGACCTCCACCCTTCACTTCATTAAAGACACTGTAAGTCAAGGACACTCAGTGGGGAAGGGACAGTCTCTTCCATAAAGGTGCTGGGAAGGCTGGCCATCCACAGGCAAAAGAGTGGAATTGAAACCCCGTCTCACTGTCTCACGCCACTCACAAAAATTAACTCGAAATTGATTAAAGACGTAAGTGTAAGATCCGGAACCATACCTACCTTAAACTTACACAGTATTATATATCTCAATTATATTTCAATAAAACTGGGATAATAAAAAATAAAAATAATAAAGTTTTAAAAAATGTTTAAAACTGGCATGAGCGAAACCCATGGCCTTGGGCTCTGCTTGCAGGTTCTCCCACAGAGCATTGCAGAGGCAGCAGAACCTTCTTTGCCAGGCACCGAGGACTCCCATCGGCCAGGCACCTAGGGGTGAGCAGCAGGGGATACAAGGGGTGTCTTTTGAGCAGCAAGCTGGCTCACAGGTGAACCATCTGGAGACACTTAAGGGGAGGCAGGTCCCTTTTGCTCCACATAACATCACCAAAGAACCATTTGGGCCTTTGCACCCTAAAGAGGCTAAGGAAGCCATTTAGCAGAATGCTGACACCACCTATATGGGCATCTTGGACGAGCCCTGGAACAAAACTCTGGGAACAGAAAAACGCTTTTTACACAGGACCCTGAGTTCACAATCTGTCAGTAGTGCGGTGATGGTGATGACCACAAAATGTCCCCATGTGCAACTCACATTGTCAACCTCGATCACCTAGAGGTAGAGATAAATCTAATTGTTATTAGAAGTACTTTGAGAATATATTTTATAAATTAGCACATATTTTGTTCCTATCTTTTGATTGTTTTAATAAAACTATAACTTTTAAGGCAAGTTTCTTAAAGTCCCAGGGGTTCTTTCTGTGCTTGTCTGTGTCTGGCCCATGGGATGCACTCAGAGCAGCTCCAGCAGCTGTGTCCCCAGAGACAACCAGGCTACACGATGCCTCTCTCTTCTGCATGCAGCGGTCATGTGCCCCACTCCATTTATTCACAAGGACCTGCAACTGTGAAGATCACTGCTACACAACCATGGTTCTCAAACATTGGTGATGACCTTAATTATCCAGAGCATTGTTCAGATTAGAGATCCTGATGACCAGGGTCAATGGCTCCTGCCCAAGCAGCAACCTCTTTCCTTGCCTGCTGATCTCCTGGTACCAGGAGTTGGAAGAGATCAGAAGGCCCCCGCTGTACTCTCTGGTGTAAGCATTCCCCACCTCCCTGGGAACCAGCCTCTTTAGACCCACAGAGTCTGCATCTGTGAGGATGGGGAGCACAAATATCACAGGTGGGTCACTGGGAGGGATGGTAAGCAGGACCACTGCTACCCACTTGGTTCCCAGCCTCCTCTAGTGGTTGTTTAGAGTGTGTACCATATGGATTGCCTTGATCCCTGCCACCATGGGACCACTGCTCCATTCCCATAGCCACTGTTCAAACACCGAAGGTGGCCGAAGAACAGAGGCTGGCTGACGTCAGTGAACTGAGTCACTTTGTCTGCTTAGTTGTTCAGTGCCTCTCCTGCGTGGCTGTGCTCTGGTGGAATTAACATGAAATGCAATGATCCTAACTCTTTATGCCCCCTCCCGGAAGTCCATCTACATGCCTCTTCCCCAGTCCCCCATGCCCTAAATCTTTCCATCTTTTTCTCTGCAGGCACCTACCAACAGCCACACCCTTCACTATTTCTCGTTGAGTCTGTGGATATCACTATTTCAGTCCAGTTCTCTTTCCACACATAAAGGATGGCCAGGACTACCACTCAAAGCCCCACCTATTGAGAGGCTTTCCTCTCACCTCTCTCTTTATAAGCCACTGGCAAGTGGGGCCATAATTCAAAGAAATCCATTATAGCTTGCGCCCACATACAGAGTCAAGCCATCTCATAAACCACACTTGATATTTCTTCTCCTCCCTAAGCTGTTCATAAGTGAGGCTCCGTTGCAACCATAGGCATAGGTGTCAGGTTAAGGAGCAGCAATAGTAGTGGTGACAAGAGGTCTGAGCCACTTGCCTGTGTAGCTTCCTTGAGATATCTGGCCCTGCCTCTGCTTGATACTAGATGAACCCCTTGCATTTTACAGACCCACCTGAAAGAACACAACCCACCTCCCTTTAGCTGCAAGAACTCTTGACAAGGTCTCAACAATGAGTCATAGGCAACCAACACTCTAGCAGTGGGAGCAATGAGTACCTTGACCCTTAAGGGGATATCTGAACAATGCACTAGAGAATCCTCTCTGGCGGCCAATCAAATCTTCATAATGAACCTGTGACTAAGATAGAGCTACCTAATACCTTGCAGGTAAAAAAAACTAACATATCTCAAGATTAAACAATGTCATTGATGGCAAATCAATCCAGCATTAGAATAAGAGTTCCTGAACTCACGCTGTCCAATAGAAATATTAATGTGAGCCACATATGTAATTTTAGATTTTCTAGTAGCAACATTAAAAATAGTAAAAGGAAACAGATGGGATTAATTTTAGTAATATATCTTATTTAACCCAAGAGATCCAAAATATTATCATTTCAAAATGTAATCAGTATTATAAATTAATGAGGTATTTTACATTCTTTTTACCATACTGTCTTTGAGATCTGGCATGTGTTTTACATCTCAACTTGAACTAGCCACGTTTCAAGTGCTCGGTAGCCACATGTCCCTAGAGGCAACCATATGGGAAGCTATAGTTTTCGTCTCTATCCAATTCTCTTCTCTATCCTCCCTGAGATACTCCTTTTGAATTGGCAGGACCAGGAATCTGGGGAGGAGATGCTTACGCAATAATCCTGCCTCTGGTGGAAATCTATGTCCTTGCCATTTATGAAGCTTCCAGAATCCCCACTCCTTTGGCACAACATATTGTTCAGCCCCCATTTAGCTTCACAGGTGTTGCTACCACTTGCTGGGAAGGTTCAATATGAAAAGAAAAGAAAAAAGCAGTAGTAGACAAATGTTTAACTCCATCTCTGTGTGTACCCTATAATTTAATGCTAAATCCAGCTCGATTTGGTTTCTGTGGCAACCAAGAGAACCAGCTCTCCACAGCTCATATGTCCAATTTCTAAATGCAGGGTGCCTACAACACACTCAGCATCCCAAATGTCTGAGCTCTGATGATTTCAGAAGCCCCTGATTCAGAAGCCCCTGATTCAACGCTTGATCCACAAGTACCTGGATGCAGTATGGGAGCTTCTATTAAAGTCTGCCCGACACAGCAAATGTTGGAAAGGTAGGACTAGGCAGCTTTCCATCCTACCAATCTTTAGAACTGGGAAAGCTCTTCTTTGGTCTGGAAAGACTTGGGAGAGAGACTTTGTGAAGTTAAAATGAGGCGTTATGCCTGCCCATGGTCATTGGCAACCAATGAAGCCCTAGCAGATGTGCCTGTTCTGCATGGATGGGCCCCTGGGGGCAATCATGAGTGCTCAAAAGCCAATTTGCTTTCTTCTGTCTCCTTCCTTTCAGCAAGTAGCATGCAAGGGCTTCAGAGGGAGTGGATTTATATCCTGGCTCCAGCACTGACTTAGAGGCTTGAGATGTTTCTTTGTCTCTGGGCCTAGAGATGTGAAGCCATCCTAGGAAACCCATCTGCCATCTCTGGCCAAAGCCCCAAGATTGGAGGGAATGATTTAAGGATCATTCTGTAAGTGTTAGCCCCTCCCCATTCAGTATGAAGTTCCTTCCCATTGGCTCAGAACCCCAGAACAGACCTGTGTCCTTAGAAGCCTCCAGATCAGTGATTTCCACAATTTTCTGACCACAACCCACAACACAAAATGCCATGGGTCACATCATGACCCAGGACACTTGTCTACCCCTATTCCCAATGAGTTCCTCCAATGTATTCTCCACACTCACTCTATTCAGAGTGACCTTTACAAAACATACATCATATCTACATAAAACTCCTTGCTTGACTTCTCACTGCTCTGAGAATAAAAACAAAACCCCATTCACTGTGCTGAGGAAACCCAACAGGCCCCAGGCCCCATATGCCTCTCTAACCTCATCTTGTCGTCAATCCCCTTCACACCCTCACACTTACTGTGCTCCCTTCCATCACAAGCTGAGCAAAAGCTCTTCCCTATGCCTGAAGTGCTCTTCTACCTCTCACCCTCAGCTTAGTTAACCCCTATTCATCCTTCAGATCTCAGCCCAGCCATCACTTCTTTCCTGATTTCTCTGGCCAGGCACAATCTTTCATTTATGAACATTAGATGTTTCTCAGTTGACACACTGTCACACTTGAATTTAGCAGCATGACTATTTGAGTAATGTCTAGCTCTCCCACTAGGCTTGAAGCTTTGAAGAGTAGGGATATTTTCTGATTTTTCCCAGCATTATACCCTGGTGCCTATTACATTGTTTGGCATAAGGTTAAAGCTCTGTAAATATTTGTCACATGAATTAAGTAATTAATTAATTAATTATTTTCAAGTGACAGTGAATTTTTATAGAATTCTCTGTTGAAAAAATTATAATGTTGAGGAGATTGGGCTCAGTTTCATAAAGTGTTGTGATTGACAATGGCTAACACAGGCCTCTGCTGAGGACGTAATGGCATGAGTCCTGATTATTTGCTCTTCATGTTCCAGAATCAGATTTTCTTGGGTAGGACCAGACTCTGAGCAGTTTCCTTAGGGTTAGCCCAGGGCTGTACTGGAGGCCCCAAACCCATCCAGATCCTCGTGGCATCCCCAAGAGCTCCTCTGACCACTTTTGATTTCAAGTTCTGAACCTGAAGTGTCTTTTCTTTTTTGGGCCACCAATCCTCTCTCCCAAGGAGATAAAGGCAAGAGGGTCCAATCTTTACAAAATACATTACTCATATTGGCAGGAAAAGTGAGGTGGTTGCAGATCCCCGAGACTAACCAGGGCAGGGCAACCCAGCTCTAAAATGGAAACTCTACCCTGAGTGAAGACCAAGATCAACCCAATGGCATGACCCACAGGTTCCCTCTAAACCCTCCATCTACCCCCAGCTGGCCTGGAAAGTGGCCCTCATTTCATAATTGGCAGGCCAGGTATCTGTTCCAGCTGCAGAATCAGTCATCTCATTATTTTGCTTGGGATTTGTGAAAGAAGAGCCAAGGTCTAGGGAGAGTCTGCTATGCCATGGTAGGGTAGCATTTTGCTAAGTTTTTTTTCCTTTCTTCCTTTTCTTACTGTTCTTCTCCACTACCCAGCTGGCTCAATCTTTTGGCTTCTGCACAGCCCTACTAATTCCAGCCAAGTGAGGAAATGGCAGCCCCACACTGGGAACAATAGGATGTGCTTGCCCCAACGCTCTCCATCACCCACAGGGCTCTGAGGAGCAGTCACTTTGGACAGCGGGCCACTGGCCTCCCTGGGGCCCGACGAGGCCATTCTCTCAGCTGCTCCATGTACTCTGGGGCTCTCCGTGCAGCCACCGGTTCTGACCGCAGCTTTATGGCTTCTACAGACTACCATCAGCCCTTTCTCTTGTACTCTGCCAACCATGTAGTTTGGGATCTATTTTCAGTGGGGATTTTAAAAACCTACACATTAAAGAAGTAAAAAGTTACACATCCCCTAGAGCAGGACTGCATGTCAGCAGTACCCAGAAGGCAGACAGCCACTTACAACTGTCACCCTGGAGCTTTATTTCAGGCTCTCAAGACCTGGGCACAGAGGCCTGGATGGTTCAGTGATAGCCACGAAAGAAAAGAACTGGGATTTGGACTCAGGACCTAAAACCCTGAATCCCTTCCCTTTGTCAGCACATGACCTGTCTTGGGTGGTAGTAGCAATGGCCCTTCCCTGAAGGAAGCCCATCTGTCTGGGGACCTCAGGAACTCCAGGAAGCCTCCACCACTCAGATACAACGATGTGACCCCAAGCTGGGCAAGTGAGGCAGTGTTTGTTTGTCAGTTGGCTTGAACATGGACTTGACAGCGGAGCACACAAACTGGCAGAGGTGCCTGTCAGCACCTGCTTACTAATGCTCCCCATATGCTACGATGCTGTGGCTTGCCACTTAGTGTTTCCACCAGGGTCCACCCGATGCTGAGATATGTCAGGAAGTTATTAGGGAAAATTCTCTGTACTTGGAGCATCCTGTGAGAGGCAGCAGAGCATGGCCTAAAGGACCACGGGTTTTCATAGTCAGGAAGACCAGGATTTGAAATGTGACCCTGCCTGTGTGACCTCAGGTTGCCTCTCAGATCATCAGTGTCCTTACCTATAAACTCTGACCGAGAGTATTCACCTCTGTCAGGTTATGCTGCAGGTACAGCACATGACACAAAGAATGCTAAGAAATACTACGGGCTTTTATTGTCTTTATCAATTTTTCTAAGTCTGTTTAATTCAGCCTGAGATGCTGCTGCCCTAGAGGCACTATCAGCTTTTGCTGCATTGACAGAAAAATAGCAATTCAATGCAAGGATGTCCCAGCCCTGCAGTGTGGGCCAGGTCTGGAGCTGTGTGTCCGTTTCTGAGCCTCGGCATTTATAATCCATCAAGTGTCAGTGTTTCTTTCCCATCCATATTGTACACCTTCAAGGCAGAGGCCCTGTTCTGAACAGCCCTACAGACTTAATACACAGTTCCCGCCCACAATGCTGGGCACAGGGTGGCATGGCACAAATAGCATTGTAACAGGGATCGCCACATGTGGATGGCCCACAGAGCTCTGTCTCCCCTCTGACAGAAGCCGTGAAGGGTCCCTCTGGGCTGGCCTCAGCTGGTACCAGGGAGGTACCACTCACATAGCATAGACCTTAGATGTGTCGCTGAAGCCACCTTGAGTGGGACAGCTGTGACAAATCACACAAATTCTATAGGTGCCGGGCCAGAAACATGGCCCAAGGGAAGAGCACGAACACACCATGAGCATCTTCTGTAGATCAAGGACACAACATAGGCCCCCATTTTATTTAGACTTCATAGAACTTTTAGGAAATACCCCAACTTTCCAGACAAGGAAATGAAGGCCTACATGGGTTAAGTAGCTCATTTCAAGTGGCAGAGCCAGGATTCAAATTGAGTTGATCTCATTTCCAAAAAATGCGTCACCAGCTTCACACCGCCTCCCTGTGGGTTTAGAAAAGGCAAGAGGCTTTAACTCTACCACAAAACAAAACAAAACAAAACAAAACAAAACAAAACAAAACACACACACACAAAAAAAAACAGTTCAGTTCACTCCTGTCTACTGAGCCCCTGGGAGGGGAGATGTGTGCAAGAGCCTGTTCCAGGCAGGAGTCCTTTGCACTGTCCTCCCCGTCCCTCTGCAAAGCCCCCAGTGAACACCTCCACACTCCAGGAACACTTAGCTTCAGCAGCCCCCCCGCCTCCCCCCGCCTGCAGACAAGCACTTGTCTAGGGCAGACTGCGCCTGGCAGCTCCTCCTCCCCAGGAGGCTGAAATGACTCCTCTGGAAGGCACAGGTTGTGCCTCGGGACTTGTCAGGAAGAAGGATGCCCCTGGGGCTGCCTCTCCCCATTTTGCAACTCATTTTAATACTCATTGCCTTTCCATGTGTCCTTCCCTCTCGACTTTGCATCCCCCCCATGTAGTACAGCACTGTATTTGCCACTCTTGCTTTCCAATAATTCTGGACAAGAGTGTTTTTCTCTGTAATCGCAAGGCTGCCTGGGCTCGCAGTAGTCTGTCAGCAGAACACAGCCCTCTGTCTGCCTGCAAGACATGGTTGGAAACAAGTTCTTCTAGGTAGTGTGTCCTGAAGGGTTGATGTCCTGAGGAGACATGCCCAGAGCAGGGCTGAGCATAAGCAGGGGGCACCAGAGAAAACATCTGCTGAAGGGATTATTTCTAAAAAGAATTAGGGATAGATGATCACAGAGAGGGAGTGAGAGTGAGTGTGAGTCTATATTTTTTTCCAGGTGATACTGTTAGGGATGTAAAATGACAAGTTAAACATATATAAGATGGCATATTAATGGTATAAATATGACAGAGATAGTATATATATGAGGATAAATGAATTAATTAAAGTGATGACAAAACGTGCTCAGTTCAAACCAACCAAGACGAAGTCTCCCTCCTGGCTCGCCACCACGTGGAGAACTCTCCACTGCTATAGTCGGAGGGCAGCAGACATTCCTCTTTCAAAGGTTTTCCTTCTGGAATCAGGACTTCTTCCCCCACTGCCTACCCAGTCCACCACAAACAAGTCCACTCAGCCATGTGAGAGAGTCTCAACACAACACAGGTGCCATCGGAGCAAAAGGCACGTACTGGCATATTTCCCGGTGCCGCCTTGGTAGTGGTTTCCCATCAGTGGGATTTCTGAAACTAGCTCCAGTTGCCTAGTCTAAACCAGGGCTGTCTTATTTAACAGCTCTGGGTATTTAAAACACAACACAAAAGAGACACAAGCAAAACCACAAAGCTCACTTTCTAGGCCTTAGGTTCACACACAGTCCTCAGGGGGAAAAAAAACAATCGTCCTTGCAACCAGCCACACCAGTCTGGGCCTGACTTGTCCCTTGGATATCCCTGCTCCTGGCCTCCTAGCCCCCAAATCCAGTCCTGGAATGCCTCTTGCCCTCAGAATGTTTTGCTTTTTCTTTTAACAATTACACCTTCTAGGGACACCAGGATGGCTCAGTGGTTGAGCATCTACCTTTGGCTCAGGTCATGATCCCAGGGTCCTGGGATTGATTCCCACATCAGGCTTCCCAGAGGGAGCCTGCTTCTCCCTCTGCCTGTGTCTCTGCTTCTCTCACTGTGTCTCCCATAAATAAATAAATTTAAAGAAAATTACACCTTCTAAAAAAAATCTCATAGGGCCTGACCCTCACCCTAGTATCCCTTCCTAGAGTTTTCATTCCCAATCCAAGTTCTGGCTTTCCCTCCCAGGTGATTCACCAGGCTGACCTCATCTTGGGCTCAGCATGGACAGTCTTTCCTAATAGCCAATCTGGGATTATACACTTTTCTCTAACAACATCACAGGATTTAAATATGGTTTTCATGGAATTAAACCCGTTGGTTGTTTCCTGTCGGTGGCATGAGTGCTTCCAGTCTGATAACTTTCTGGGACCCAAATCCCTGATGCAGCTGGAATCAGGGTGTCTGATAAAAGGCAGCTGTCACTTCATATCCTACAAAATGTTTCCACAAAAACTGCCCCCAAATGCTAAAATCTTTCACTAGGGAGAGCTGATTCATGGAATTTAAAATAGGATTTCTGTAGAGCCAAATAATTCTGCTGAGGAAAATAGAAAAAGGAACACAAGTACTGACTTTTTCAAGTTGTTCCTTTGGGGACAAGTCAGGGCACAGAGCATTGTATACACTGGATGACCAGTCTGGATAAAGGTAAGGAGAAGAAACCCTTGTGGGTCCTGAAAGTCTGCAAAATGCACAGCTCTTGTGTGTTCACAGACACCCTCCCCAGGCAAGAACTATCCAGCTGGAAGCCAAAACTGAAGCCTGCCATCCCTTCAGAGACCAGAAGCTCTGTGAAACCGCTAATAATATCTTTTTCCTGCCATAAATTTAGCAAAATACTTGGTGACAATATCACCATAACCTCTTTGGGACACATGACTTTGGATCTCATCCTCCCCTGCCTTCCTTGGCACTTTCCATCACCGAACCTTCTCTTTTATATGTTCAACCTCTTTCTTACAACTCATTTCTTCCAGCTGACTTTTTTTTAAGATCTTGTTTATTTATTCATGAGCAACACAGAGACAGATAGAGAGGCAGAGACACAGGCAGAGGGAGAACCAGGCTCCCCACGAGGAGCCTGATGCAAGATTCAATCCCAGGACCCTGGGATCACGACCTAAGCCAAAGGCAGATGCTCAACAACTGAGCCACCCAGGTGCCCCCCAAATGACGTTTAATAGCCACACTTTTCACAAGAAAAATGAACTTCACTCAATCTTTCCTTTGCTCACTCCTCCTCCTCTCCCTGCTGCTCAAATGTTAATTTTCCTCAGTGGCCAGTTCTAAGACTTCATGATTCTCTGCTCTCTTCTATCTCTGGAAAACCTCACCCATAACCCATTGCTTCTACTACTACCAATGGTAATGACCTACATGATTCACATTTCTAAGTTGACCTCAGCCCCATGCCCATCAGCTCCTGTTAGATATCTCAAAGGCACCTCCAATTAACCAGTTTAGGCACCTCCCATGTCTCAATCCCCCAGACAAAGAAATAAACAAAAAAGGATAATACTTTCTTTTTCTAATATCTCCTGATTTCTGGAATGATACCATCCTTTAGCCATCAACCCAGAAGTCATCTCTCTATGCCTCCCCACTTCAAGCCTTTCACATGTGATGCTGTTCCACTGCCTAGAAAGCTCTTTCCTCCTTCTTCTTCTGGTCACTTGGATCTCAGGTCAATGATCACTTATTTAGGGAAGCTCTACTGACATCTCTGTTGAAGTCACATGCTCCCATTACTGTTAGGCCTCCAGAGACCTTGTCATTGTTGCAATTTTACATCTGTTGGCATAGTGATTTGATGGCTATGCCTCTGCTAATATTGTAAGCTCCTGGAAAGTAGTCTGTAGTTGTGCACTGCTGCCTGGTTCACACCTATCATAGTTCCTATCACACAAACTATGTGCCATGTAAGTATATGTTTAAAGAAAAGAGGTTTCCAGGTTGTTATGAATATGACTGGAATGATTCCCTAGCACAGTGTCACACAGACCATCATCATCTGGAGTAGGTTTCATCCAAAATCATTCTGTAACTAAGAAGCTAAAGAAAACAAAGTGAGAAATGAGTAAATGCTTTCTTCTTATTCCTCATACCAAAAAAAAGAAAAGAAAAAGAAAAAATTCCTAAAAGTTTCTTGGGAAATACCAAACAAAATATGGGATGACCACGGAAGGCTTGACAGTTAAGGCAGAACATGGCCCCAGCACCAAGAAATGGCTATAGAGATCTGTATTCCTGAAGCCATGCTGAAAAGCTCCTGTTTTCTTAGGGCAATGTTTATTCGATCTTGCTCAATTTTTCTAAAAACTAATTCCCAGAGAGCAAATTCCATAGGCTGACTTTTGGGCAAATGGGCTTGCTTCCATATTTCTCCAAATGTGATCCATGCATTATACCTGCATTATCACCCACTGGAATGCTTATTAAAAGCACAGGCCATCCCAGACTTATTAATGGTGGGGTCCAGGAATTGAAATTTAAAATACCCCAGATGATTCTCATGCAAGTTAAATTTGAGAGCAGGATTGTGGTTCCGGAGAGTAGACACCAGTGATTTGCAGATACACTAAGCCAGCCTTTACTTGTCTCCTGGCAACCCCCAAGCAATAACAAAAACCTTCCAAACACTGTAGTGAAAACCTCTCTCTTGGAAAACAAAGATACCCTGCTCTCTAAATTCTGTAGGAACAGTTTGCTTTAGAAAAAGATAATTTGGACACCAAGAAAGTTGAGAGAATTTATTCCTGCCATGGAGTTCAGCCATTCTTGATTGTGAGAGCCTCTGTGGGCTGGGTCCAGAATTGGCCTTGGGAAGCAGGGCCTGTGGGAGACAGAGCCGTACAAGGTTTTGGCATCCAGGTGTTAGGAAGAGGCTTCAGCCATGGAATACCTCATGACCCTGAGTGGCAGAGCACTTCCACATGGCCCAAGAGGATCAGGAGAGGGGAGAGGATGGATAGAGAATGGCTTTGCTGGAAACAGGACAGAAAACCCCATCCTGCAATAAATCCCTGTCTCCTACATTTATTTCACTCGGGTAATGACATTTATGAACACAGTTGTCTCTGGGAGGCATCCATCAATAGAAGTGGAAGGACTGTCCACCATAGGAGATGGACTATTACAATAATAACAAGTAATCTTTGTGGTGTGGTTACTACATGCCTGGAACTCCTCCTTTCTGGACTATAATTCATGTTGATGAAGAATTATTAGCACCAAACAGGAAGGAAAAGAGTCTGAAAGCTTTAGAATTTGCCCAAAGTCACACAACTAAAGGAGTGGGGCTGGGATCTGAAGCCAGATCTGTGCACTTTCAGTGGAACCATGACAGGAGATAAATTAAATTTATGCAAAATCATGACTAGTTCCACTCCATTCTCATCCATGGTCTCCTCCAGCAGGGTCCTGCAATTCCAGCTTCCCCTCTCACTTCCACTTTAGATCTCTCCCAACCATAAAGCTCTGCCCAGATCAAGCCAGAATTCTATTTCTTTTTTCTCCCCAGCATTGTTGAGATATAAGTGACATATAATGTTGTGTAAGTTTAAGGTGTACAGTGTGTGATGACTTGATACCCATATATACTGTGAAATGACTAACACAATAGGGCGAGATAACACTTCCATCCCCTCGTATAATACCTTTTTCTGTGTGGGTGGTGAGAACAGTTAAAATCTACTCAGGTACATAACACAATTCTGTTAACTGTAGTCATCATGCTGTACATTAGATCCCCAGGACTTACTTATGTTATTAGTAGAAGTTTGTACCCTTTGACCAGTGTTGTCTCATTTCCTAATCACTCACTGCTGCCCCTACTAGCCCCTGGCAACCACTATTCTACTCTCTAGATAATGAGGATCCATGGGCCTTTCAAGCCATTTCTCCAGGTCCCTATTTCCAATCTTCCCTTCATGTGTCTGGCATTTCTTATTTTCCCTGCATGCATCTGTACATTTCATCATCTATGTAGCTTTTTCTCAGTTCATACCCCAAAAGAAACATTAACCTTTGTAACCGAGACTTACATGTACAAGCATCCACTTTTTTAACAAGCACAGGATGTGACTTAAATACAAGTAAACATTTTATGTATTGGGCACTTCCCCTGTGCAAAGAACTATTCAAAGATGTCAGAGTCACAGACTCTGCCCTCAAAGAGTGTACAATCAAAGGGGCAGGGACATAAGTGGCATAAATCAAATGGAAAGTAAAAAGAATTACAAAGAGAATATTTCCATTAGTTTCATTAGAACGTTTCTACTCCCAAATGTACCTCATCCTGAATCAACCCAATAACGTCTTGGCTGACCAGACCTCCTCAATGCAAATCTGCCTCTATCTCAGCCCACCTTGCCTGCCCTTGCAAAATTCACCTTTCTCAAATGCCTCCTCATCATCTCTTTGAGTCCTTTGCTCAGGGTTTAGACCACTGCTGTTTCTAGATCAAATCCACTTCACTTGCAGGACACTCTAGACCATCTTTGACTGACTGACTTCTCTTGCTGGTCTATAAGTGATTCCGGTGGCATAGCCCTATGAAAGGAGAATATCTTGCATGGCTTCAGTGATGTCATGGCTCGACACAGTGTGCTTGCTTACCCTTGCTTGTGCAGTAGATGGTTTTTAGACTATCATGGATATAGTTGGAATGATTCCATACCTTGGAAAGGTTGTTCACAAATTTCACTCCATTCATTGAATCTAGTTTTGTCATCCATTTACATTGTGCTTCCCAGAGCTATTTTTCTCTTATGCCTATTTCATTGCCAGACCTTCTATTACTCTGGTTTTCATCTTCTTTCACCCCAGACCCATGATCATTGAGCCATCTGTGGATTCACCAAGAGTACATATAGTGGAATAGCTGCGGTCAACCTGAGAACAAACGTGAGTCATTAACTGTTGTGAATAATTTATCTATTCAAGTTAGTGTATTGAGTTCACTTCAAGCAGAGTCCTATCCTTACTTACCAAAGGAATGTCAAATCTGTTGACTGGCAATCAGCAGAAACAGGCTGGCCCCTAAAGTGGGCAACAATTTAAAAAGTAAAAAAAGAGTTCCCTGATGAGAAGTTCCTACTTGGATCTTGTTTAAATAAACCAGCTGTGAAGGAGATTTGGAAATCACTGGGAAATATGAACACAGACTAAGTATTTGCTGACACTGGGAAATTATTAGTAACTTTGTTAGACTAAAATAGGATTATAGTTATAGGGGAACATGTTCTTTAAAATACATACTAAGGGGATCCCTGGGTGGCGCAGCAGTTTGGCGCCTGCCTTTGGCCCAGGGCGCGATCCTGGAGACCCGGGATCGAATCCCACGTCGGGCTCCCGGTGCATGGAGCCTGCTTCTCCTTCTGCCTGTGTCTCTGCCTCTCTCTCTCTCTCTGTATGACTATCGTAAAAAAAAAAAAAATAACAAGTGAAATATTAGCCCCTTTTACAGATAAAGATTGAGGCGCAAAGAGATTCATTAGTCATACATTCAAAAAACATTAAACATCTGTGATATGCCAGACACAGCATCTGCCCTCAAAAGATTTATTTACCATCCAGCAGGGGCAATTAGCTACATAAGCCATAATGATAACTTCTAGTACTTCCATTTGTTGAGCACCTAGTGTGACAGTCACTTCAAATACCTTAACTCAGTCTTCACAACTACTCCCTGAGGTTAGTAGTATTAGCTCCCCTTTTATAGATAAGAAGACTGAGGCCCAAAGAGCTTAAGGACATTACCCAATGTTTCACACAAAATGTACAATAAAGTATCATGGGTGCTATGACAGACATACATTCAGGACCCTATAGTACAGAAAGGAGGAAGTAATCATTCTTCCTGAAAAGGAAGCCATCAGGAGAGGCAACAGGTAGAGACTAAGAAACTGTCAATTCTACCTACCAGGTGAGATAACTGGAATCTGGGCCATAGTGCACCTAATTCAAGGCTTCTCAACCTTAGCACTATTGATATTTGGGGCTGCATAATTCTTTGTTGTGGGAGGCTGTCCTGTGTGCTGTAGGATGTTTAGCAGCCTACCTGACCACAATCCACTAGCTGCCAAAAACCACCTCCTACTGGGTCATACAGATATGCTTCAGACATTGCTAAATATCCCCTGGGGGACAAGCCCCACCCCCTTGAGAAACACTGACCTACTCTAAATTGCAAACTTCCAGAAGTAACTCCATAAATTACTCTTTTATCTTTAGCTAAGTGTAAATGGGATTCCCAAAGAATATCTTATCCCAAGGTCTTCCAAAACCACCATGGGATTGTCACTTTCTCTAGCACATTCAAACGGTATTGATCTGTGACTTTTCTGACATAAAAGATGGATATTTAGCCTTTAATTAAACTAATCTCAAGCTTGGCTGTGAAGTCATCTCTAGAACTAGAGAAGAAAATCATTTCTACACAGAACCTGCTCTTTGCCAGACTCCACTTTTTGAAGCTAAATTTAGTCAGAGGAGAAGTTTCCAAAGGTACTTTGCCTATTTTCCTTCCTGAATTGTTATGCTTCTGAATGTTCTCAGAATTTGAGAAGAGGATTCTAGTCATTTTCTCATTACAATGTTGAAGAGTTCTCTTGTATATATCCAAGAGCCTTGACAAATTCTTTTATGTTGATTTTGAAGGACTTTCCCATTGAATCAGACATCTTTTCAGCAACTAGAAAGAGAAGAAGCACAAAGAGATCCAGTCATCACCCCAGATATAGAAATCACGAGGATTAAATATATTCAGGCTCCCTTCCTTTGCTGTCTTTACTTGTATTAACTTACATATATTTGCTCTTCAGATAAGTGAATGACCTTGTGAGCATCCTTTAAATTGGAGTTTTCAGACTACGTGGTTGATAATGACAGTTCTGCAGGCAGGAAACCAACATGAAACACAGCTTCCCAGCCCCACTCCACTCTCCAACCATCAAACACTGGTCAGTCCCAGTAGCACCAAAACTCATAAGATGTTAGATCAATTCTTCTGAAAATATGACAGGCAGACAAACATCTAGGAAAATTGAAAATGAGTGCCAGCCCACGTTGACTCACACCAAGGATTCTATCGTCATTATTGGCAATACAGGTAAGTGGAAATAGGACTAGAGAATACTTTTTGCAAGATATCTCTCTCTGGACATGGACTTTGTTTCTAATTAAGCCTGTCTTTCCATTAGAGTTCTCACCAGGGCTGATACTATGAAAGAGTGAGAGTGGATGATTGTTTGGGAGGAGTAATATCCATGTACTAAAAAAAAGAACTTTGAAAAATACTTTTTTCATCCCCTGACTGATCCCTGAAATTTTTTAAAGCATACTTCCTTTGGCTTAAGGCTTTGGTCTCTGGCAAAATGAAATATAAAACAGAAAAACTCTTGAAGTGGATTTTTGACATTTATGCTATAGTGTGAATCAACTTCAGATACTAAAAAGAAGTTTGAGAGAAGATATAGCAGTAAGATAGATGATAGATAGATAGATAGATAGATAGATAGATAGATAGATAGATGATAGATAGACACATGTATTTCTGAAAATATTTTGGGAGGAAATATCAGAAAACCTAGCTCAGAACATTTTGCAAATCCATCCTTTCCACCTCAGAGATAAGAATAATTATGCAACAAAATAAGAAGCATTTTCCAGATCATTTTAAAAAGAAAAGATACTTTACTGATAACCTGACTATGATGGCTATGGAAAGAAAAGTAGAGGGAAAGTAGGAAGGACAACTAACCATGTATCTACTTAACAACTTCTCTTAGAGCCTACTCTTGATAACATAATATTTTCAAAGACATTCTTGCACCAATAATAAACATATTACCATGTTTAATACGATAAGGGTCTGAGACCCAGGCTGTCACCCAAAGACACACGGTAAGAATGAGACACATTTTTTTAATCTTTTTTCTCCACTAACCCAGTGGTGCAGTAAGTATAATTTTATGATGTTGAGCTTGTTATAAGCTGAAAAACTGTGTGCCTCTCCAAATTCATTTGTTGAAGTCCTAATTCCCAGTAACTCAGAATATTATTCTATTCAGGGATAGGGTCTTTTAAAAAGTAATTAAGGTTAAATGAAGTCATTAGAGTGGGCCCTAATGGCTGGTGTCCTTGTAAAAAGAGGAAATTGGGACACAGATACACACAGAAAGAAAACCAGAAAGAAGACACAGGGAAAAGACAGCCAAGGAAAGAGGCCCTCAGAAGAAACCAACACTGCTGATACTCAGTCTCAGACTTTTAGTCACCAATAAACATCTGTTGTTTGAGCCCTTGGCCTATGGTACAGCCCTAGGAAACTAATAAAAGCTTTAAAATGCTTGTGACCTTGATTTGATTTTATTATTAACTAAGAATAGTGGCATAAATTTTATATAGGGCATAGGGTCTTCCTCCATGGTTTGTGGTCCAAAAAGTTCTTCTGTGGTATCAGTCATCCAAATTTCTCAAAAGTTAACCAAATGGAATGCATAGAAGCCAAACATCAAGAGAATTTACTGCAGCCAGTTACCAACAGAATTTGGCTGATGTGAACTATTTCTCAGAAAAAAAAAACAAATCCAGATATTACTCGAGAGTCCCCAGGCAAACTCTTTGTGCACCCAGTGTTTCTTTTGATGCTGTTTTACTTCTAGAAATATCCAAGCCACTCTTTCTCACCTATACTTTGCATTCTGTGTCCTTTGTACTTTCAGAGCCCAGTGAGCATTTCTGTTAAGGACACTTACTCATGCATTACTGGTGGAATGTAAAATAGTATTGCTGCTTTGGAAAATAGTCTGATAGTTCCTCAAATCGTTAAACACAATTACCATTTGACCTAGCAATTCCCCTTCTAGATATATACCCAAGAAAAATGAAAACATATATCCACACAAAAACTTACACACAAATGTTCACAGCAGTATTTTTTATAATATCCAAAAGTACAAACAACCCAAATGTCCATCAACTGATGAATGGATAAATAAATCATGGTGTATACATACAATGGAATACTATCTTGCAACAGAAAGGAATGAGGTACTGATACATAATACAACATGGATGAACCTTGAAAACATGAAGCCAAGTGAAAGAAGCCAGACAGAAAAGGCCACGTGTTGTGTGATTTTGTCTACAT
Organism: Nyctereutes procyonoides; assembly: GCF_905146905.1. NCBI lineage: Eukaryota > Metazoa > Chordata > Mammalia > Carnivora > Canidae > Nyctereutes > Nyctereutes procyonoides. Next base: position 2,904,783 of record NW_026575044.1, read on the forward strand.
GAGATATCCAGAATGGGCAGATCTACTAAAGTAGCTTCATGGCTGTCAGGAGTTGGGAACAGAAAGGACTGTGGAGTGAAGAATATTGGGTACAGGTTTTCTTTCTGAAGGTAATGAAATGTTCTAAAATCAATTATGGTTATGGATGCACAATTCTGTGAATACTCTAAAAACCATTCAGTTTTGTATTCTTTAAATGAGTGAAGTATATGCTATATGAACTATATCTCCAAAAAGCTGTTTTAAATAAACAACATTTTCTATTCCCCACTTCCTTCTGGCTGGGCTTCTCCTCCCATACTCAACACATACACCACATGCTTCCTCCTTGACAGGGATAACATAAAAGGAGATTCAAGATTAGAGACCTGGAGCACACAGACATTAAGGGGCTTTTCAGACCTCAAGAATATAAAATATCTATTGATCATTTACTGTATTATCCTATTCCTGCTGTGATAAATTACTATCAAACTTGGTGTCTTAAAATAACACAAATTTATTATCTTACAGTTCTAGAGATCAGAATTCTGAAATGGTTCCACTAGGATAAAATCAACATGTTGTAAGAGCTGTGCTCCTTCTAGAAGCTCTAGAGAATCTGTTCCCTGTCTTTTCCAGCTTCTAGATGCTGCCTGCATCCTTGACACATGGACCGTTCCTTTGTCTTCAAGGTCAGCAATAGCAAGCATTGAGATCTTTATTATCCACGATAATCTCCCCATCTCAGATCTTAACACAATCATATATGCAAAGTTCTTTTGCCCTGTAAGGTCACATATTCAAAAGTTCCAGGAGTAGAACATGCATATCTTTAGGGAGCCATTATTCTGCCTACCACATGTACTATGTCAAGCAAGTAGATACAGCATTAGAGGGGACAGTGGACCGTAGGTAGAGACTATGGAAGAGAGAGAAAACAGGATAACTAGGTCTTCCACAGCAAATACCTACACAGTCCCAGATCAATTCTAACCCAGACACATGATCAGCCCCTCCACTTGTCTCCTTATGGATAGAAGCAAACAACCAACAGAGATAGTTCCAATTTCTCAAAAAAAAAAATAGAAAGAAAAATCGAGATTTGTAGTGATCCCTGAAGGAACCTTATGAGCCCTTAGAAAAGATAGCAGCGATCTCCAGGAACAAGCATCAGTTCATGAACGAAGATCAAAACATTTCTCCTACCTTTGAGAGGGAACACTCAAGTTGAGAAATATGGAGATGCAGGATAGCTGATCTACTTCAAAGAGTCAACTTGGAGAAATCTGGCCTACAATATAAGGTAAGTCTCTACATAAATAATTGGTTAAATAATCTTTGTTTAAAGGATATTGATGAATGGGTTGGTGTCATCTCCTGAGTAATCTCCAGTGTTGGGCCACAGGGCTGAGGTTTAATATTCTTATCAGTGGCCTAGAGGAATGATTATCATGCTCATGGATGATGGAAACAGAAGGGAGACCATAACAGGATGCCTGGGTGTACATGGCAATACAACCGGATTAGATCATGAGAACATGAGAGGACAAATGAGGCTGGATGCTAGGTTGGGGCATGATCATCAAGGGAAGTGGCATGCTCAGAACTGTGCTTTATATTATCTGTGATACTAAAAAATAAAAGATACTGAAATGAGTAAAACCTAGTATGAAAATACCAAAGTTCACAAAGGTTACTAGATATGTCTGCTTAGAGCCAAGAATAAAGATACGGATAGACCTGAAGCACCCTGTGGTGGTCGGTGGGCAAGGAAGAGGTAATAAGACAGGAGGCATAATTAAGGAGTAAACTTTCAAGGAAGTTAAGAAAGGACAGGGTCAAGAGGACAAGTGACAAAAGCAAATGCAAGATGGCAGAAGAATGACATAGTAAATTATAGCACAACAATCAGGTAATAAGACCACAGTCATTAAAATGAGGTTCTCAAAATTTTTTAACGGCATGGAAAATGCTCTCGATTGGATATTTTTAAAGGGTCTTCAAACTAATGTACAGTAGAATCCCAATTTTGTGATTTTTTTCCTAAAGTGTCGCTGGCTGGAAGAAAAATCAGAGAGACTTCAACATTAACAGCATCCGTCTTTGGGAGGTAGGATTGTGCATGATTTTATTTTCCTTTCTCACATCTCCACATTTACCAAATATTCTACAATGGACTTGCATCACTTTCAAGATCAGAAAAATAGCTACAGAGCACAGGTAGAAGGGTTGGTATTTAGAAGAAAAGCTGTCTTTTCATCTCAGACAACATAGAAGAAGTTCCCTCCAAAGAACGTGCGTTGGAGCAGAAATACTTAGAGGAAGAATGGGAAGTGCTGTCAGTAAGGGAACCCGTGCTAGACAGATGTTTCAGTCAAACAGGAAAGGCAATATTCCTTAGTATTTCTGCAAAGAGGCAATTTTCCCCTTGAGCAAAGCAGACATTTTTATTTTATGTTCATTTTGGAATTTTAACACCTTTTAAATGAGGGATGTCAGGAAAAGATGCTGAAATTAATCTACAGTCCAGCTTTTCTCCAAACTTAACAAAAGTCATTAGGACCCACATAAGCCTCTGCAAGGGCTGATTACCTATGTGAATAAAGCATAGTGGGGCAGTCCTCTCCATTTTGCTAATGATCATGCCCAGCCACTGTGACATCAGCTGTCACTCATCGGCCATATATCTGCCCTGCAAATTATGCAATCAGCAGTAAGTAATAGCCCATGTCCTGCCAATGGTCAAATCTGCTTCTGCTCTGTCATCTGAAAAATGAAGACAGGCTTTCCACATCTGAGGGTAAGGCAGTAATACTCAGATGATCTAAGCATAGGAATTACCAAAGAGTTTCACAACTATGCCCAATTAATGCAGCAGTCTGTCACTGACTCCAGTAGGATGTTTCCTGCTGACGTCTGATGGTTTTCCCCGTTATATGCGCACTAACTTTCTATTAAAATGTTAATAGATGGCTCTAGTGCCATCACTTCACACATAAGGAAAAGGCCCAGAAAGATTAATTGGCTTCCCCAAAGTGTCCCAGCTGGCTGGTGGCAGAGGCAAGGAGAGAAACCAGGCCCACAGACACTAGACCGTTTCTCCTTCTCTCTCCCTCACCACTCTCATCCACCCTTCAGATAAAGGGGTGCCAGGACAGTGGAATGGGCCCCACACACATCACCTAGTGGAAATGGTGAAGATGCTGAGTGGGAAAGCAGAGGATGTGCACAGGAGAAGCAGACAGGCCCTAGGAACAACAGAGGTGCCAGCCAAAGGAACCTCAGTCCTGATTATCCATAGTGAAATCTCTAGGATAAATGCATTTACATACTTCCTAAAACCCATTTATATCTTGAGCCAGTACCACCTCAAGAATTAACAAGTGTCATATATTTACTACCAAGTTAAAAAAAATAACACAGTACCATAGGTCCTTTCTGAGAGCCACTGCCCTGGCATTCTCATCAACCTAGAGTAAAAGCCAAAAAAAAAAAGTCCCTGAACACACCATACTGATGGACACACTGACTAGGGAGCATTTGGCACAACCATGAAAGCAGAGACTAAAAAGCCTACAAAATTGGGGTAAGCAGAGTATTAAAGTGAAGTATTATAATTGTTAAAAAGAAAACCACAGGCCCCAAGTGTAGTCCTTCATGTCAGGGGCCTCACATCAGCAAACCAAGACTTACTGGCTAATCATTTTTTTTGCATAGATTTTATATTGGAGTTTGATTTACCAACAACACCCAGTGCTCATCCCGTCAAGTGCGCCCCTCCATGCCCGTCACCCAGTCACCCATTCCCCCACCCACCTCCCCTTCCAATACCCCTTGTTCATTTCCCAGAGTTAGGAGTCTCTGATGTCCTGTCACCCTCACTGATATTTCCCACACATGCACAGGACCAATCCCTCAGGTAACATTTCTTTCTCTGCATATCACAGACATACACAGACACGCATTCCTACAATCCTGCCCCAACCCAGTGAAGTCCAGGTGGGTTTGCCACACATTTACAGGTATACACAGACTCCCAGCACACTCACAATTTCATATACACCCAACTCCCATGCTCTAAAGAGACCTCATACCCTAAATCAATACATACTCATTCTCCCACCCACAGCCCCTCCCTCATTTCTCATGAGGTGAGTATGGTCACTGCACATCATGCATGTACCCAGAATATCCCCGTGATTCCAATCCTGCTGTCCTCATTTCAACCCCCAAGGGGCAGGACTCCCTCTGAGCTCAGAGTTTGCCCTGGTGCCCAGGCTTGAGGTGGAGGCAAAGGAGAGTCTATGCTTCTCAGATCTCCCCTCAGCTCCCTCCTTCCTCTCTCCTTGAGTGAAGTAAGTCAATTGGAAAAGGAGAGAAAATTAATGCTTAATCTAACTGCAGTTTCCACCCGCCTCTCTCAGAATGTGGCCTTTCACCAGCCAACGTGGGAATTTCATTGTTGACACCAGGAAATGGATTGATAGGCCCCTTCCTATCATTAGAAGTACAATCTGACCTAAAACAATGCATCCTTTACTAATGATTTCCTCTTCCCTATTCCCTCTGTGCCTTTAAAACCCTTTCTTTTCTATAGCTCAAAGGAGCTCCTTTCTATTTGCTAAATGGGATGCTGCCCAATTCATGATTTGTTGAATAAAGCCAATTTGATCTTCAAATTTATTCAGATGAATATTGTTTTTTAACACAGTGAAATGAAAGGTGTGCCATTTCTTCATTGAGTCTCAGTCTCATAATGGGATATGTAATTTTTTCCCCACAGGATTGCTTCAAAAATAAAAAGAGATTATTATGTAAAGCTCTTAGCCTACTACTCAACATGAAGCATTTGAGAAAAACTACCTACTATCTTACCTACTAAGAGCAATCTATAATTATGGTTTTACGAAGACAGGGAAACTAGTAATAATTTTTTTAAATCTTCTATAATTGCATTCCTTCCATAGTAAACTTTTATCTGTAAAAAATTAAAAAATAAAGACAAACTCAACCAGAATGACATTCTTATAGATTAAAGATAGATGTTGTTGTTGACCATGTAAATCCCAACATCAAATGGTATCAGTCCCAGGCTAGTAAATCTGAATGCATTTCCTTTCAGAGTGGCCTGAGACAGAAGGAAGTAGATGGGTCACCCAGGGAGTTACCTATAGATAATTGGCACCTTGTCCCAGGCCATGTTGACCAACCAGGCCCTGGAGAGAAGCAGGTACTATATTCCACTGATCTGATGTTTTTCTAAATGGTACTGAAGAAGCCTATGGAGAAAAGGTGCTCCTTCACTCGTTCTACAGGAGTGTGTCCACAGGATCAGGTTCAAAGTAAAAAACACAATGCCCTTTCAGTGCCAGGTGTATTAATATTCTAAACAGCAACCTCAAAAAGCCAGCTCCTGGGTGTATGAGATGCCTCCTCAGCAAGCCTGCATAGACACTGCAGCAATATTCTGCATTGCAAAAAAAAAAAAAAAAATCTGCACCTTTTCAGCAGACATGAAGTCTCTTTAGAATATTGCCTATTTGTGGGATCCCTGGGTGGCGCCGCGGTTTGGCGCCTGCCTTTGGCCCAGGGCGCAATCCTGGAGACCCGGGATCGAATCCCACGTCGGGCTCCCGGTGCATGGAGCCTGCTTCTCCCTCTGCCTGTGTCTCTGCCTCTCTCTCTCTCTATCTCTCGTGAATAAATAAATAAAATCTTAAAAAAAAAAAAAAAGAATATTGCCTATTTGTCTATTTGTTACAGCAGAAGATAGCTGACACTTAAAATACTACTTGGGTCTGAGGTCAGTGGTAAAACAGAGTAGAACATTAAGATATTTCCTACAAAATGCATACCAAAATATCCTGAAATACCACGTCCTAGATAAACAATTGAATTGCTAATCTTCCCAGCCTTGAGCTGGCCTTGAGCACAGAGACCACAAAACCACAGTAACAAAGCCTTGAAAGGACATTCCACCATGTGTCACATGTTTGAGAAGCACACACATGAATTACTTCACTTCATTTTCACAATAACCTTGCCAGGTAGGAATTATATATCCATTTTTTAATTAGTAAAGGGAGGCTCAGAGAATAATTTGTCCAAGTCCCCATAATCAACATGTGGGCGAGTGTGTTGGACATTGTGAAAGATGTTGGGGATAAAATAAGACAGAGATGGACCCTAACTTCCACAAATTCACGGTCTAGTTCTAGAGGCAGGCATGTAAACAAACTATTACAATGCAAGAATGCAAGACTTGAAAAATGCCACAGTTGAAGTACAAACAAACAAAAAAAAAAAGAAACTTTTAGTAAAACTTGAGGACATTTGATTTCCAGCCCACTGTTTCTTGCATACACACCTGCCATTTTAAAAAGCAGAACATTATAGAATAGCAAGCCTTTGAAGAAAACTGGAAATTATGTTTCCTGGTCTCTCATTCTGCAATGGTGGAAATTCAGCCTGAAGAAGGAAGGGAACTGGCAGAAATATGCAGGGTTCTTAACTCAAGAGTCCAGTGATCTATCCTATACACTGAATGCTATTCCAGGCCATCACTGACTCAGACAGCTGGAAAAACATGGCGGGTAGCAGCCCATATGTGGTCCACTCTTTTTCCATTTCACCTTCTCCCCAAGAGAAAAAATACATAAGCTAGCCTTTGGGAATAATATAAAGAATTATAACCTATGAGTGAAAATAAAATATTTGGAACTTCTGGTTAGTATCTTAGGAGGTGGGTGGAAAGAACAAAGGATGGACAATATGGATCATAATGGTGCTAAGGGTACTATCCTCAATCAAACGAAAGTTTCAACTTTTGCCTGGAACCCTTTTTTCCTTTGATATTTTTGCCTCCTTCCATTGAGGTCTACATACTTTGACATTTTTCCTCTACATGAATTGTTTTTTTGTTGTTGTTGTTGTTGTTAAACTCACAATTAGCACCTGCTGGGGTAAATATTCACACCTGTCCATGGTCTAGTAAGATCCTTACAGGTTATGTGGCAGTCGTGAGCATGTACCTCGCAAACCTCCAACTACCCAGAGCATAACTGACAAGGGCTCCAATGCCTGAGCTCTAGAATCCCCTACAAACATGCACTGTGCCCAGCCATGACTGAGTGTGCCAGGGATGTTAAAGCAAACCCACTCTCAAGAGACATAGGACTCCTCTGGAGGCTGGCTTTGGCTTGAGGACTCTCAGTGGCCTTCTTGAACATTCCTTAGACTCATAGCTGTCTAAGAAGTTTCCCACAACTTTTTCTCCCCTTCTCCTTCACTTGGGGTCAGACTTGCATTTTGATCCGATAGATCTCTTAGACTTTCTTACTTCTTTCTCATTTTTCCTCATTTCCTCTAATAAAATTCTGGCATGTTTCATCCTGGCTTGGCATCTGCTTGTTGGAGATGCCCAGGCTAACACAAGTTAACAGAGAGAGTCCACTGGACAAACCAGGGCAGCCCCAGCCCAGCATCAATCCCACCAGTACTGAACCTTAGATTTCAGCCCCTGTTATGAGCTGAGTTGTGTCTTTCCAAAAAGTCCTATGTTGAAGTTCTAACTTCTAGGACTTCAGAATGTGGCTTTACTGGAAAATAGCATCTTTAAAGAGGTAATTAAGTTAAAATGAGATCATTGGAGTGAGCCCTAATGGAATATGACCAGTGTCCTTACAAGGAGAGATTAGTGTGCATAGAGTGTCACACAAGGACCCTTGGTCATCTGCAAGCCAAGGAGACAAGCCTCAGAGGAAATCAACTCTACTGATACCTGGTCTTAGACTTGTGGTATGAGTCTTTCAGAGATATGAGAAGAGATATGAGAAAATAAATTTCTGTTGTTTAAGTCACCCAGGCTGTGGTACTTAGTTATAGCAGCCATAGCAAAGTAATACAGTCTCCTTATATTTTATGGCCTGAATTGGGAGGTGCCCTCCCTTATCTTTGAGGCAGCCTGTTTCGCCAATCCAGTCCTGTGTGAGATCTCTCATCCATCTAAAAGGGAGCCCCTTCAATTTCTTGCACACAGAGGACATAAACAACACACTGAGCATCCTGATAATAGGGCTTCAAGTTAAAGGGTCTTGACAATCTATCTCATATTAAGGACAAGAAAATGAGAATACTGTCTGCTGCTCCTAGCACTGAGGAGTCTACAACAGAGTTAAGAATGAAATTCAAGGGGTGCTTGGGTGGCTCAGGTGGTTAAGTGTCTCCCTTCAGATCAGGTCATGATCCCAGAGTCCTGGGATGGAGCCGCACATTGGGCTCCCTACTCAGCGGGGAGCCTGCTTCTCCTCTCCCTCCCCCCTTATCATGCTCTCTCACTCATTCTCTCTCTCTCTAATAATAAATAAGATCTTTAAAAAAATGAATGAAATTCAACATCATTCTGGCTTCACAATACAAAAATTCAACAGGGCCACAGAAGGCTGCATGAAAGCAGCAGTTAAAGCAATACTGTGTCCTCACTCTGAAGAGCCAACAGCCAAAGCATCAGAAGAAACCCATTCACTCAATTTCCAAGGACCCAGGATTTTTGGGGAAAGCAGCAAAGCACAGTTCTGAAGAGAAAGAAATGTTCAAACACCCAAGAATCCTGTCTTGGGACATCATCACTTTCCAAAATGACTCTGAATTCCACAACCAACTCACACCCGCAGTGGAGAGTATAAATTTGTTTGAATTTTCAGGAAGTCTTTCGGAATAAGATTCTCCTGAAGAGTTTTAATTTCACTAAGGATTCTCTCAGAGTGGATGAATAAGAATTAGTTTCTTGTCAGTAAAGTTGCCTGGTGGGGAGGAGGAATCTCTTTTCCTTCTGTGCTACTATTTTATGTCATTCTACCAACATTCCCAATGGCTATCATCCTGTATGTGCAAGATGTAAATTAGGTTCATTCATGCTGCTTTTATCTCAGCCTTTCCCATTTTGAGAACACTGACTTCTGACTACACTCTGATCCTCTATTTCCCATCAGACCTTCCCAAGATGCCAACCACCTCATGCAGGAGAATGCCCCCCAGAACCATTTGTCCCAGATCTTCCGTGGAAATCATCACCCTATCACCTTCAGATTCTGGCTCAGAGAGATCGAAGGAGATGTTGCCTAACTCTGTAACTCATATAGGGACTCACTAATTGCTTTTATGAATTGACAAAAGTGATGTGCATATAAAGCCTAGAAAGAAAAAAAATTTAATGCAAATAATTCTGTGAAGGTGATGAGGTTAAAAATGTGTGTGTTTGTGTGTGTGATTTTAAATTTTTCTTCAGGGATCCCTGGGTGGCGCAGCGGTTTGGCGCCTGCCTTTGGCCCAGGGCGTGATCCTGGAGACCCAGGATCGAATCCCACGTCGGGCTCCCGGTGCATGGAGCCTGCTTCTCCCTCTGCCTGTGTCTCTGCCTCTCTCTCTCACTGTGTGCCTATCATAAATAAATAATTTTAAAAAAATTTGAAAAAATAAATAAATAAATTTTTCTTTAATGTATAAATAACTATAAAATCAAAAAATGGATAAACTAGTGTAAAATAAAAATTCATCATTGGCAACTTGGTACTTCTGAGCCAAGACCAGGTCTAGAATTTTAGTGGGACAAAGTCCAAAATCTTATTATTTCCTCTAGATTTCTTCTCCAAGGTCCAGTTTCCTCTACTTTGCCACTCCTTTCCTTTCCAATCCTTTTTTCTCCCCTTATTTGAGATCATCCCTGGGGAATTAAAGAGTGCTGAGATTTTCATATTAGGAGTATCCTTACTATTCATTTTTCCTGGAATGAAGTGTCCTTCTCCCACCACCTCGACATCTCTGCTCAAATGTCAACTTCTCAGAAAGGTCTTCCCCGACCACCCTATTAAAGTTTACAAACCATTCCCCAACCCCCGGTACTCCATATCCCCTTTTCTGCTTTATTTTTTCTTAGCTCTATTGAGAACCAAGGATTTTCTGTTTTGTCTATTACTCTTTTCCCAACATCTAGAACAGTTCCTGGAACATTCTTAGAGGCTCAGTAAACCTTTGTTGAATAAATGAAGAAATAATCACTTGTTGGAAATCTAGTTGGGACTCACTGTCTCTTTTTAATACCTCAGACCACTTTTTAGCCACTTGCTGCCAGAATCCCATCACCCAGCAAGGGACTTTCTTGGGTGAAATACTGACAATCTATCTCAAGGCTAGCCACCTCCCATCATGTACAATGGATCTATAGGAAATATATGCATCAGTAACAGAGGTGTACCTTCTTTCTTAATAATAGAGCTTTTAAGTTTATCTGGGTACATAGTCAACAGAGAGGAAGATTATACTGACTAGCCTTGCTTGCAGCTAAGAAAGGCAATATAACTAATTTTTGGTTAATGAGATATAAGAAAAAGTGTTGTATGAAAATCCCAGGAAATATTCTTAAATAAGAGGAGTACACTATTCTTTATTTCTTTCTCCTTTTTGATGGCCAAATATGAACGTGATAGCTAAAGGTTGAATAGCCATGCTAGACCATGAGGTAGAAACCTAATGCCAAACACTTAATAGCTGTGTGATAAAAGGAGCCTAAGTCCTTGATGACTGTAGGCCATCTCTACTGACTACCTATATATTTTTCTAGAAATGGATCCACTTTATCTAAATTGTAAATTTGTTTAAATAGTTATTCATAATATTTTCTTATTGTCTTTAGAATATCCTTAGGATCTGTAGTGATGTCTTCTTTTGTATTGATAATGATTGTGTCTTCTTTCTCTCTTTTCTTGATCAATCTTGCCAAAGGTATATCAATTTTATTAGTTTTAAAGGGTTTGACTTTTAGATCTGTTGATGATCCCTTCTATTGATATCTTTTCTATTACCATTATAATTTATTTCTTCCTACTGTGGGAGTGTTATTTAGCTATTTTTCTACATTTTTGAATGTGGGAATAAAAGTTTTTCTGTAGATACTCCTTTAGCTACATCTTGCAAATAATTATATGTCATATTTTCATTATCAATCTATTTTCTAAATTCCAATTCTTGTTGGTCTCATAGGTAATTTAGGAGTGTGTTTTTTAGTTTCCAAAAATATATGGATATTCTAGCTATCTTTCTTGTATTTATTTGTAGGAAAATCCCATCATGGTCAGATTCTATACAAATAAAATTCCTTTCCATCCATTATAGAATAAATGTTTGTAAATATCCTGTGTGTGATGGAAAATAACTGTATTCTGCTTTTCTAAAAAATTGTTCTATAATGACCATTAAGTCAGGTTCGTTCAATGCATTATTCAACTCTTTGTTTTAAGTTTTTTTTAATTTTTATTTATTTATGATAGTCACAGAGAGAGAGAGAGAATGGCAGAGACATAGGCAGAGGGAGAAGCAGGCTCCATGCACCGGGAGCCCGATGTGGGATTCGATCCTGGGTCTCCAGGATTGCGCCCTGGGCCAAAGGCAGGCGCTAAACCGCTGCGCCACCCAGGGATCCCAACTCTTTTAAATTCTTACAGATTTTTGTCTAATTGCTCTATCAATTACTTACAGATGTGTAGTAAAATTAACTACTGTGATTGTGAATTTGTCCACTTATCCCTGAAGTTTTGGTAATTTTTGCTTTATATATATATATATATATTAAGACTATGCTATTTGAAGTAAATTTAGAAATATTTTATAAACCTGGTGAATTATTCTTTTGTCATCCTCTAGAGATATGTTTGTTTCTAATAAAAGTCTGTTTTATCTGATATTAATATAGCTACTTTTGGTTAATATAGCTTTTGGTTTGGGTTTTGGTTTTAATTTGTAGGATATATCTTTTTCTATGGTATTAGACTTTCTGAATATGTTTTACCTATGCCTCTTGTAAAGAATATACAGTTTCTTTTTTTAAAAAAACTGCTAATTTTAATTAGCATATTTGCTCCATTTATATTTAACATAATTACTGATATATGTGCACTTATCTATCATTATATGCTCCCTATTTGTTCTGCCTATTTCACATTTTTTCCCTTGTTTCCTGCTGCATTTGAATTGATTATATTTTAATCATTCAGTTTTCTCCCATTCTGTGGTTTGTAAGCAGTTATATACTGCTTTTGAATTCTCTCAGTGTTACCCTTGAAACTATTGGATGCATGTAGGCTTATCAAGGTTTGATTAATTAATGTTAAATTAATACCCTTATCATCATCTTGACAATGCAAAGACCTTTAACATTTTTTGAAGGTTGACTGATTTGACAGAGAAACAGTACAAGCAGGCAGAGTGGCAGGTAGAGAAAGAGGGAGAAGCAGGCTCCCCTATAAGCAGAGAGCCCAATATGGGGCTCCATCCCAGGTCCCTGGGATCATGACCCGAGCTGAAGGCAGATGCTTAACTGACTGAGCCACCCAAGTGCCTAAGACCTAAAATATTTTAACTCCATTCTCTAACCCTTATTTAATACCCACTTGCATCTCCTGCTGTCCTGAATTTAATTTTGTATATATTTTTAAATTCCAAAAAACATGATGATGATGATTGCTTTATACAATATTCATGAACAGCAATATTCATCTCCATTTACCCACATATTAGCATTTTTATTCATCTTGAAATCTTCCTGCATTTCCAACCTTTTATCTGGCATCATCTTCCTTTTCGTCTGATGTTTACCCTTTAGTATTTCCTTTACTGCTGATGTGCTGGTGACAAATTCTCCATTTTATTTTGTCTGGAAACGTCTTTATTCTTCCTGTATATATTAGTACTTTCCTTCTCTCAGCATTTTGGACATATCAGTCCTCTGTATTTGGGTCCCCATTGTTGCAAGTAGGAAGGCAGCTGTTGGCCTGTTGCTTTTTTCAAGGTAATCCAAGGTATTTCCTTGGTTTCTCTTACTATAATATGCCACGCATGGATTTCTTTTTTGCATATTCTGTTCAGAATGTATTGGGTTCCTTAAAATGATGGATTAATGTCTTTCATCAGTTCCGAAGAAATGCTTAGCCATTTTCTCTTCAAATATCAATCCAGTTCCATTAGAAAAATTTGACAGATGTGATATTTCCCTCCCCTCTTTCCAAGATTCAAATTAAATGATTGTCCTATATTCTCACTATATTCTCCATGTATATTGTTTTTAGTGTTTTCTTACAATAAAGACTGTCATTAATAGTGTGAGGCTTTTGCATTTTTTAATTTGCACTTTTTCATTTTAATGTTTCCCCCCAGACCAAAATGAAGCAATTGCTTTAGATGCTTTGAAATTACTATGCTTTTCAAATACTTAATCTTTTCATACAATTAACTCCTCCTCTCTCTAATGCTGGCAACACTGACAATGGTCTTAGCTGGTCTTACCCAACCTTACCCAGATCTCTGAAACCATCCCGTGTGCATGACCTCATTCTCCCTGCCAGTCTCTTGATCTTTAGCAAAAGGGCAACTGAAAAGAAACCTTAGCACGCCTGGTTTAGGGAGAAGGAAAAAGGGGATACAAAAAGAGGGGTCCAATTTGCTACAGAGAATTAAAATAAATTGGGTTTTTTGTTGTTTTTATTTTTGTTTTTAAAGTTTTATTCAGGGATGGCTGGGTGGCTCAATGATTGAGAGTCTGCCTTTGGCTCAGGTCATGATCTCGGGATCTTGGGATCAATTCCTGCATCAGGCTCCCCTAGGGAGCCTGCTTCTTCCTCTGCCTGTGTCTGTGTGTGTGTGTGTGTGTGTGTGTGTCTCATGAATAAAATAAAATCTTTTAAAAATAAATAAAGTTTTGTTCAAATAATAAGTGGCTTACCTCCAAGGGGTGATCCATTAATTTGTTAACTCACTAGGATGGATTACTTTCTCAAATTCAGGACAGTAATTGGATGGAGAGGGAGAGGGAGCAGGGAAGATGGGAGAAGTCAATGGCCAAGCCAGTAGATTTTGGGTGTCTGCAAAAGGAGAAAGAAAGGAAAAAGAGACTAGAGGAAAAAAGGCATAAAAACTTGTGGTTGGGGATGACAAGCCAAAACGCCACACTCACCACATTTGTCCCATCTCCTCCATCTCCTGTTTCTGCAGCAAAAATACCTTTACCACCCCTGAGGGCTCCTGCCCCAACCAATCCCCCTTATCCGCTCCCAGGAAGACCTATCTCTTCCACGATGATAAAATCCTTTCATCTACTACCATACCTTTCTCCTTCCTTTCCATGTCTGAGTTCCTTGAACCCTAGGTCCCCTTCTCGCCTCCTTGTTGCTCCCTCTCTGGGCATCAGTGTTCACTCACACTGGAGGGACTCTCCCCTGAGCTCCATACTCAATAACCACTTGTCATCTCCATTTGTATTTCTCAAAGTCACTTAATATCTTCCCCACTCTCTAAATCTGGGTCTCCTATTACTATTATGTATTCTCCTTTTCAGTAAATAGTCCCCATCTCCAATCACATAAAGTAGAAATTGAAGTTTTTTCTTCACACCTACCATTCCTCAAGCCTAGATCTGGTTCATCTTCCTAGCTTAACCCCTAAGCTCCTAAAACATTTCTCAATCTGTATCTGTTTATCTTCTTACCCACCACCCAGTACCTGCTGATCCATGTGCCTGCATGGACTTTGCGGTCCCATCCATTTCTATAGCAGCCACCGGGACCACTCTGAAAATGCAAATCTGACTCTATCACTCCTTTGCTAAAAAATGTATCAGTGATTCCTTAATGATCTTAGGAAAAAGAACCCAAAATCCTTAAAATAGTGTAGTAACAGGAATCTTATTTTTAAACATACACACACGCCCACACACTTTTATCTTTTGTCTTCCCAAATAAGTCAAAATATCCCTAGATGGCAAAGCATCTATCTACAGGGGAGAGATTAGGACTGAAAAGGAAGAATGCCAAGAGAGGGACGGGAATTGATAGCCACATTTGTTATTTCAAAATGGGGTTTTACGGCAACCAATAGACATGCAAGGGAGAATTTTCTGAATTCCTTTATCCTCTCTTTTGGCTTACTTCAGAATCAAGACTGGTTGTCCACACAACAGAGTTCTACACAGCACAGAGAAGTTTCCCCTTGCAAAGGCCATTTGGTGAACAAAACAGAAACACAGCAAGAGCTGGGGTCAGGCTGAATCATCCAGGGGAAAATTGCTGGGCTCTAATCCATTAGAGGGAGACATGGAGAGAAAGAGAGAGAGGATGGTGAGGGAAGGAGAGAGGCCCAGCTACTTGATGCACAGGCAGCCAATCACAGTCACCAACATCAGCAAAGCACACGGTGGCCAGGGACACAAGAGCACTGCTGCAGAGACCAAAAGAAGCAGAGGACAGTCCAGGTCACTTTAGGGCTCCAAGGTCCCTTTTGTCACTTCTGCTACAAGTACCAACTAGGCCAAAGTCCACCCCAATACTCTTAGGAGCCAGCCTGAAAAGTTACAGGTAAGGGTAGCAAAATCTAAGCATGTTTACTCAAAAAAGACTATATTTTTATTTCACACCAAGTTTTGAAACTGAAAGTCTTGCTCCTGAGCAGATGGAGTTTCTGAGAAAGACCAAATTAGATAACAATCCCCCCCATAAAAAAATAGGAAAAAGAGAAGGAGGGTGGGATGCGGGGAGGGAAGGAAGAGAAGCAGAAGGGAAGAAGGAGAAAGGGGAGTGGGAGGGAGGGAACCATCACTGCTCCTCACCCAACTTGCAAGTTGACTAGCACCTCTGGCTACGGTGTCCTGGGAAGCCCCGCACCCCACCTGCTGTCAGCCCCACCAGCCACTTCTGGCACCTCTCTCTCCCTCACTCCATTCTCAAGTCACACTGGCCACCTTTCCTTTTCTCAAACCAACTCTGGTCCCTCCCACCTCCAGATGCTGTCCTACACAGCCCCTCTCCCCTTCTCCCTGGCCACCACCACACCCTACCCAGCTAACTAGACTCTTGGGCCCTGCCTCACTTTCCTGAGAAAGCTATCCCAGATCCCTCACTCCCTGGCCCTGTACCCCCAACTGCATGGGCCCAGAGCCACCCTGCTTATGGCCCCAGAGCTCTCTGAACTTCTCCCTATCACCATCTTCCCTGTTGGCAATCACAGTGCTGTTAGCTTGTACCATTAATTTCACCAACTCAGAGACTACAAGGACTCTGAGTAGAGCCACACAGACTCTACTGTGTGACTGGCAGGACTGCTTTGCTCACCATTGCATCTCCAATATTTAACATACAATAGGCATTCAATTAATCTTTATTGAATAAAAGAACTGCTCAATAAATGAATAAACAAATGAACAAACAATCTGTTCAAAAATGTAATGGGCTGCTTTGTGAGAAAAGCGGCCTCCATCCCCACACATTCAAGCCCAGGGAGATGACTGCCATCGGGGACACTTTAGTAGCAGGAGAGCCTGCATGGATGGATGGTTGAGTGCACACCTCTCAGGTCTCATCCATCTCAAAAGTCTCATGCTTTGCTGTATTTATGTGTTCCCAGAGCTAGTGCAATTTCCTCAGACCACAAGGGTGTCAGAGGCAGATGGGCCCAACATGTGCCTGAGACCAGAAAACAGCTTTCTTCAATGCAGGATGAGAAGAGTAAGTTATCTGTCTATACCCCTGATGGCTTTGTAAGCTGGTCACCTCCAGGTGGTGTGACAGCATTGTGGCATAGAGGAAGCCACGGAGAGAGTCAAGGAGAAAGATCTCATAGACCTGAGCCAATTGCATTAGTTAAAAAGTCACAGAGCAGTAAAGGAACCCAGAGGGTAAACTCTCAGCATGTGTCTCCTTGACTTTATTCCCTTCTCATTGTAAGCTGTCTTGAGAGAATGTGGACACTCCGAACCCACTGCCCATTACCATGTTTTGCACATGGTGGGTGTTTGACAGACATCCAGTAAGTGAAAGTGAGCAGACAACCTTCACCGCTCAGTATTTATTATTGCCTCCCCATCAGTTGTTGCTGCTCAAGGTGGGGTTGTGTGTGTGTGTGTGTGTGTGTGTGTGTGTGTGTGTGTGTGCATGTGCACATGTGAATAGAGTACTTATATATGGATGCGGTGGCAAACAGAAGTGAGGCACCAACTTGTATCCAACATAAAAATGTTTTATGTCAGCGTCAGCAGCAGCCCCCCATGGGGGCTGTCCATATCATATGCAGAGAAGGACCCTTTTATAGACACAGCTCACTACCCAATCCCCGCTGCCTACGTCTATATCCGAAAGGCTAATGATGTTTTTCCAGAGTCTTAAAATATTTTGCTTCTGAAAACCTTATTAAAATGAAAATGCTTTTGGAAGGGGAATGGCTTAAGCTTTTATACTTTATATTTTAGAGAGGACTGTGATGGGTAACTAGGAAGGGCCTGGAACATCAAACACCAGACTGGGAGTGGATAAAGCAAGATAAGAGGATGGGAAAACCCAGCATACAGAGAGCTGCCAGTAGTAACCCTTGTCACCTGTAAACATCATTTTCACAACTTTGCTTGGGAGGCCCAGAGGATAACTGTTTCTCCTCAAAGGAACCACTCTGCAGGTTTTTGAGATAAATGGATGTGCTCTGTTTGGTTTAGAGTAACCGAAAGAGTGTTGGACTCACTTGAGATTTTCCTGATCAAGACAACAGCATCTCGGAGGCTCTGCAGCATTGATGGCTGCATTCTGGCCATTTCCTGGTTACGAGAGATAAGGAGCAGCAGCAGGGGATGGGATGAGGTCTGCATTGCTGCTCCAGGAAGCTCAGGACATCCATCTCCACCCCCTACACATAGCCTGTGCAATGTCAAGTTTGGGGAGGACTCGGAGATGTGGGTGTATAAAAGGAAATGAAGGATGAAGAGAGGAAAACAAAGAAAGCCAGAGAAGGAGGAGGACAGGTTAAGCATCTGGAAAATTACTGCAGTCTCATGGCTTTTGCTGCTTCAACAGCAGGATGAGTCATCTGCTGGTTGCCTAGGCAACAGCTCTTTCTCCTGCTGCTGATCAATTTCATCTGCACAAACGTCCCATGAAACTGTGAGCTGTAAAGATAATATACCTGAGTCACAGAAAGTCCTGCCGAACGGGGTCTGCATTTCAAGTGTTCTGAGCCAGACCATATCCTTACGTGTATGCCTAACCATCAGCTCTGTATCCCATCCCTGGCCCCATTCACACACACACACACACACACACACACACACACACACACACACGCAGGCTGCACGCCCAGACAGCAATGCCCCAGCACAGAGGTCAGGGTATGGGCAGGAGGAAATTGTCACCTCTGCCTTATTCTGGTTATCCTGGGATCATAACCGTCTGACCTCACTGTCTCCCCTTAAAGACAGAGTGGATATGTAGCCATTCTCTCATCTTACATCTCCAAACAGTTCTCTGGATGATGAAATACAGCCACAGAGGGAAGTCGGGGCAACTCCAGGGGTCAGAGCAGGGGACACGGTGGCCACTGTCTCTACCCTGAGTCCTTCAAAGACATTGTTGTCACCTTCTAATACTTTCTTTTTCCTCCTACCACTTGTCACTACATACAATACACTAAATACATAATTGCTGAGGCACCTGGGTGCCTCAGTCAGTTAAGCGTCTGCCTTTGGCTCAGGTCATAACCCTGATGTCCTTGGATTGAGCCCCAACTCAGCCCCCTGCTCAGCAGGGAGTCTGCTTCTCCCTCCACCCCTCCCCCACTACTCGTGCTCTCCTTTCTCAAATAAATAAAATCTTTTAAAAAATAAATCAAAAAATAAATACATACATAATTTGTCTTACCCACTAGAGCATATGTTACTTTAGGGTAGGAATTTATTTGTCCTACTCACCAGTATATCCTTATCTGCTGGCCTAGCTCATCAACCTGCACATAGTAGGTGCTCAGTAGAAGTTTGTTGACTGAACAAATGGATGAATAAATGAATAGCAATGTTTTTGGACCACCCTACAGATAAAGCCACCCTAAAGAAATAATCAATCAATATAATTAAAACCCCTTCTGAAAGGGCTAACATCCATGGGGCTTCTGTACTGTCTGTGAGACAACATCTACAATATGACAAATCAGGAAACCATCAGTGTCTGTGTTTTCCCCAGTCTCCTGACACTGTTTAGGGTGTGAGGAACTCAGGAAACATCTTGTAGAAAAAAGGACACAAGTCTCACATATATGCAATCATTCCATAGCACAAAGCTGGAAGAGCTGCCAGGCTCTTCATCTGTTGCCAGTGTTCTCTAAGGAATGACAACATGGCATGCACATTGCAATTATTTTTTGTTTGTTTCATCTTCATAACAACCCAGGTAATAAATATTTTATAATTCCCATTTTACAGGTAACTGAGACTAAGAGAGGTTAAGTAAAAATGCATACATACATAGCATGTCATGTCATGCACGCATGACAGGTAGCATCAGGATACAACCCCACGTCTGAGTTCTTGGTCACACCTAGTGTTGCCTCTCTGCCTGCCACACCCTGCACCTGTCCCTCTCCTTCTTTCCATGAGATTTCCAACCCCCCTTTCTCCTTCAAGAAGCCCAGAGTGTCAATTTTAGCCTGAAGTGTTTTGCATCTCGTACTGTGCTCCCGCATTTTCCAAGTATCTTGGCATAAATTCTATCATTTGAGCTTCAAAATAATGCTGTCTGCTAAGCAAGGGCTCATCATCATTGCAGATGTAGAAAATGAGAAACAGAAATGTAAAGTGACTTGAACGACACTATTTACCTAATCAGAGCTGGGATTTGCACATTAGTACTCCGTTGCCACTATCTCTCCAGCCCAACTGAGCCCTGGCAAACAGCATCCAAGGGTGTGCTCAGTGTTATCAGCCCCAGGCCCTGCTTGCACCCTAATTTTATTCTGAGTCCCCGTGCTCAAAGCTGCCCCTCAGAAGCCTCAAGCTGTCAAATATTGATCCACCTTTCAGCTAATTCTATGCAGAGCCTGCCTTGAGGAACCTCAAGAACCTTCCAATCACAGAAAAGTAACCTAAAATTTCAGAGGAAATTTGAATATCTGAGAAAGAGTCTAAATGTTATAGCCTAATTTAGAAAATGGTGCCAGATATTTGTACTAATTTTATCTTCACTCTTTCCTTGCCTTGATACCTTCAGCCTCAGTCTGCTCCCCACCTACCCCCTTTCCTCTTCAAAAAGGAAATAACCTTGCATCATCCACCATGCAGTACAAATGCTTTAAATTATAGCCCTTTGGGCATCATCCTGAGAAACAAGGTCACAAAGTATTCTTATCAGCTCTCCCTGCAAACAATGCCAGGCTATGTTGGAATGAGTAATTAGAAGAAACACATTATAGATTTTAATCCAAACTCTTATAAAATGTCCTTACTGGATAGCAACCAATGAGCATATAAAATGAAACATACTAATGATTACCAAAAATGATGAGTCTCACTTTAAGTGGTTTCTATGAACTATCCCACCTGCCTGCCAGAGCAGTTCTTTTCCTTCATTATGGCTTCCTTTCTCTATGATTTGTCTACATGGACAATTTCCTGTCCGTATGAAAGCCATATTGTTCCTTCTGTGTGTAGCCCATGTCTTTGTGCACAAATCTGTATGTCGGGGTTAGGGAGGACTAGACTGAGTGAGGACCTCCACATGCTAGGTACTGTACCAGATGTTTTCCATATGTAAACTCATCCCCACCTCCAGGGGGTCTGTGATGGTAGTAGGATTGCTAGTGATCTTTTCCTTTTACAGATGAAGAAACTTAGACTCAAAGAAGTGAAGAGTTTGCCTAACAACACACAATAATAAAAGTAATTCTAGCAATAGACCTAGAACAGTATCTGGGTATAGCAACAAAAACATCTACACATTCCCTCAACACTTTTATTTCAGCATGGGACAACTTTCTTCAATGAATCTCAATGAGCATTACCACTAAATGACCAGGAGGAGAAAACTATGTTGAATCTTTAATAAGTCTCTTTTCCCCACTTATGAGATCAACAATGACAGTGGAGTGTTCATCTTAATTTTGTTTTGGCTAAAATTAATTCTCACAGTTTAACCCCTTAAAAGTACTATTTAATTGTCAAAATTATATACAAACCAAGTCAGAGACCTTTTAAATTTTTCAAATCTACCTATTCCCTCAACTGTGAGGGCGGGATAATAACTATTTCTTATTTTTCTGGAAATAGGTCATTACATTAATTCTAATAATAATAAATAAAGCCATTTTGGAATAAACAATTTGCTTGCCTTCAATGTTTGAGCTTAAGAAAAAAAATTCTGATTAATTAAAAAATAAGTCCAGTCCTGCTGATGTCTTAATTATTCATATCTGACCCACAACTTGGACATTGCTTCTGTTACACCCTTGTGCTGACTAATAAGATGTATCATTATCCAGTCCATTAAAAATATGAGGATGGTTACTGGTGGTTTTATAAAGAGCAAAATATTCTCAGATTACTTGCTCTTTCAATATTAAAAAAATTTTTTAAAGATTTTATCCATTCATTCATGATAGACATAGAGAGAGAGAGAGAGAGAGAGAGAGAGAGAGAGAGGCAGAGACACAGGCAGAGGGAGAAGCAGCCTCCATGATGCCAGGAGCCCAACAGGGGACTCGATCCCAGGACTCCAGGATCACGCCCTGAGCCAAAGGCAGGCACTGAACTGCTGAGCCACCCAGGGATCCCCTCAATATTAAAATTTATGAGTAAAATCCTTTACTTTCTTTGGAGCTATACACTTTGCCTTACTCCATAATTGTGGTCAGAAAGTTGAGTAAAGATCATTTTTTTATAACATGGAACATATTTTCCCATGCATTCTTTTGCATGTGTGCTCATTCATTTATGTGATTAATTTATATGGGCATTTTCCTGAAAGACATGAAAGTTTCATTAAATATAAATGGCATAAATTTGCTATTTTTAAACTGTAGGATTTTAAACACAGTGACCTCAAGAAGATCTGAGAAAGCTCAAAGACAGGACAGACAGCAAGTTAGGATAAAAAAAGGCAAGAAGAAGTAGTAATAGTAGAAGAAGTCATCACTGGGAGCTACAGCCTTGGCTAGGTAGTATTATTGGAGCAAAAGATGTATGTGGCCAAGTGAAGAGATATGAGGCTGCACAGATAAGCAAAAGCCAGATCTTGAAAGGCTTTACCAAGGAGCATATCCCGAAAAATCCACTAGAGGATTTATACGCAGAGTGACATAATCGATTTGTAAACTGACTTTGAGAAAGATGATTTAACCAGCAGTATGAAGATGCACTGGAGGGGCAGGAAGAATGTTTATAATAACCAAGAAAGAAGCAAGAAGCAGTAGAGAACTAATCCAAGGCCATCAGTGAAGATGGAGATATGGTGGTGGGTCCAGGAGAGTTTTGAGAGATGGAAGCCACAGGAGGTTGTGACTGGCTCCCTGGGAAAAGGAACTTTTACAACTTAGTGAAGGAGCCAGCCTGGAAGAGGACAATGAAGGGACCTGCCACATAAGGGAATAAGAAACACCAAGGAAGGTGCATGTCTGGCCAGGGATTTAAAATAACAATATTTCAGTGCTTGCGTACAGCTAGTGGAGCTGCCCCACAGAGAGCTCGGTGGGACTAGCACATCAGAGAGAAATCTGGCTGGAGAGAATCGGCACTGATCAGTGGAAGCTGAAGCTGGCTTTCAGTGAGGTTGCTCACTATGTGGGTATGGAGCAAGGAGGGGAAACACTGAAGTTTAGATGGGGGTGAAGAGGCTTATATGAAAAAATATAAGGCTAGGAGGCCCAGGAAACAGCTATTACCTTAGAAGTCAAAGAAAAAGAGAATTTCAGGAAGAAAACGGCCCACACGGTCACAGATTGCAGAGACTAAGACGTGCTCCTTGCTTTGCAGGATATGAGTGACTCCATTTCAGTGCAGTAGAAAGAACAGAAGCCAGACTGTAACAGGTACAAGAGCTGGAGTAAAGACTGCAAATGTAATCACTGGCATTTTCACGCTGATTATGTTCCAGTAAACAGGTTTCAATATTTTTTTTGTTATGAGATAATATACCCATATGATATAAAGCTTAGAAAATAAAAATACAAAAAAATCATCCATGATTTATAGATTGTGACAAAATCACTGTACTTTGTCAATTTCCTCCCAGTCCTTAAGAACGCGAATATACTTTACTTCAAAATACTATCTTTTAAGAAACCTGATGATGAAAACCTACAAAAATTCCAGCATGTCCTCCAAATTTATCTATAGTTTACCCCAAATATTTGTCTTCATTCAAAGCATCTTTGCAAGAGCATGGGACCAAATAAGAGGCCTCAAACTTTAAACTGGAGCCATGTGTTGTTCATAATACACCCAAATTGAAACTTATTTTCATACTCCTTAGAAGCCTAATTCCAGCAAAGCCAACAGTCTAGTGTCAAATGTGGAAGCTCAGCCAAGCATTTCTCTGCCCACAGGGGCTCCTCCAGGCTTCATCTGAAACATGAAAGTTGTATGAATTCAGGCCCCTGGAAATTGTAACGCAAGCAGGCAATCATCCCACATCAGATAATTTCCTTAGTAGAACCAACTTCTTTCTTACACCATGCCACATACCAAACATTCTCCAGTTTTTGAAGTCTTCAAAGCATACCTAACTAGCTGGGCTTGCTGAAGTAAAAACTGGAAATGTTCCAGTTTACTTAAGCTTGACCTTACCTCCAAGTCAGCCTGACTAATATTGCAAAGGAGGCTAGGCTGTCTCACACAAAACACCTCTTCTCCTTCTCTGATACCTGAAAACAAAACCCCTTCCAAAATTTGCCCTGAATTGATAGAGAGAGGGAAAAATGGATAAGTGTATTTTAAATGTCAGCATCCAGGCTTTCATACGGCAATTTTACAAAGGGAAACGTAATGGTAGAAGTGATGGTATGGATGAGTGAAGGTTTTAAATTAAAAATGTCTGTGAGGAGAGGAAGACATAGACATGGCCAACATGCACATGAGAAAATGCTCTGCATCACTTGCCATCAGGGAAATACAAATCAAAACCACAATGAGATACCACCTCACACCAGTGAGAATGGGGAAAATTAATAAGGCAGGAAACAACAAATGTTGGAGAGGATGTGGAGAAAAGGGAACCCTCTTACACTGTTGGTGGGAATGTGAACTGGTGCAGCCACTCTGGAAAACTGTGTGGAGGTTCCTCAAAGAATTAAAAATAGACCTGCCCTACGACCCAGCAATTGCACTGTTAGGGATTTACCCCGAAGATTCAGATGCAATGAAACGCCGGGGCACCTGCACCCCGATGTTTCTAGCAGCCATGTCCACAATAGCCAAACTGTGGAAGGAGCCTCGGTGCCCATCGAAAGATGAATGGATAAAGAAGATGTGGTTTATGTATACAATGGAATATTACTCAGCCATTAGAAACAACAAATACCCACCATTTGCTTCAACGTGGATGGAACTGGAGGGTATTATGCTGAGTGAAGTAAGTCAATCGGAGAAGGACAAACAGTGTATGTTCTCACTCATTTGGGGAATATGAATAATAGTGAAGGGGAATATAAGGGAAGGGAGAAGAAATGTGTGGGAGATATCAGAAAGGGACACAGAACATAAAGACTCCTAACTCTGGGAAACGAACTAGGGGTGGTGGAAGGGGAGGAGGGCGGGGGGTGGGGGTGAATGGGTGACGGGCACGGAGGGGGACACTTGACGGGATGAGCACTGGGTGTTATTCTGTATGTTGGTAAATTGAACACCAATAAAAATTAATTTATAAAAAAAAAAAAATGTCTGTGAGGGCAGCCTGGGTGGCGCAGCGGTTTAGCGCTGCCTTCAGCCCAGGGCGTGATCCTAGTGTCCCGGGATCGAGTCCCACGTCCGGCTCCCTGCATGGAGCCTGCTTCTCCCTGTGCCTGTGTCTCTGCCTCTCTCTCTCTCTCTGTCATAATAAATAAATAAAATATTTTTAAATGTCTGTGAATTTGAGCTATAGAGGTCATCAATGATACTAATAATTCTGAGAGAATAGCCACATAAATATTTGCATTTTACTGAGAGCTACCCAAGCCACAAGTCTTAATCAAAGGCAGTACATCTTAAAAAGTGACAGTAGGAATAGTCTGGAGATATCTCACCTTTGTGGTGTCCTTCCAATGGTATTCTCTGTCTAGCAATCTGTAGCTCAAACTTTTGGTATCCAGTTAGGGATAGTTTCTTTTTCAAAGAGCTTTTATAAGTATATAGACTCATATTGAATGGGATCCTTGAAGTGTTAGGGACTAGTGCTCTTCTGTCAGTTGATACCTTAGATACAACACAATATTTTAAACAGACCCCAGAGGCCCTCAGAACTCTTCATATTTCTCAATGCAGCTTGAAAACCACTTACCTAGTCCGATGTCCCATGAGCAAATGGGCGCCCAAAGAAGGAACATGATGTCTAAGATCATACAGCTAGTGGCAAAACCAGAACCTGCTCACTTCCAGTGCTTTCTCCTATTCCACTTTGGGGCTGCCAGTGTTATCTTCTATTTGATGCTGACTACTCATTGGGGAATACTCCCCCAGAGACCATCAAGCCATTCCAACCCTGTGTCTAGGACGTGTGTTACCAGGACCCTGAAGAGCAGCCTAGGCTCCTTCTCCATCTACATCCTCCATGTCTACTTCCTGATTGGAAATTTAAAATTTAGGGTTAAATTTTTAAATGGTCCAGATTGAGTTGGGTAAGTAATCATTAATAAACAATGAAGCTCAATTGTATTTGGTCTTCCTCTGGTCCCTCCTGAATTCATAAGTGGAGAGGTCTGTAATTCCTTTATCCCTGGAACCAGGGAGAGCAGCCAGAGGGGGCCGCAGTGCTCTAAAGGGAGCAAGCCCGAGTTCCAGTGGGGACACCTTAGGTAGCATTCCTTCAGAGAGCATCTACTGAGTGCCTACTGTTTGTCATCCTCTGTGCCTCGCATGGGGGATGCAAGGACTGTTTGTCCCCAGTCCTCGTCATGAGGGGTCTATGTGGTCCTGTCTGACCACAGCTGGATAAACTTGGATAAACCTGAATTTTGTAAGCAGTTCTATCTGGACTCCTCAACTCTAACCCAACCTGTCTTAGGAATTCTGTGATTATCTCTGAGCCTCCAAATGAAGATGAAAGCTGACAGAACCAGGGACAAAAAGCAAACCTATGAATTCAGAGATTATGAGGTAAACAGTCCTAGCCAAAATTTAGCTTCTCCTCTACCTTTTCATTTCTCCTTAGCTCTCTCCTGCAGGGACACCTACACAGTCCCACACCTGGCACCCCCCTCACTGTCCCTCTCACACCCGTTCTCACTCACTCTGTCATAGTACTCTCAAAGATGTATGCTGTGTTTTTAAGGAAGTTTTTTAACTTCTCTGAGATAAAAATATTCACCTAATAGGACTGTCAGAACAATTAAATAAGGCAACACATAAAAGGGACCTATCACGTTAATAGTTCTCCATAAATATTGGTTGTTGCCATCATTATTACTTATCTTTATTACAGTTGCTATCCCTTCCCTTACTGATACTACTTTTTCCTGAGGTGTTTGCATTCAACAGGAGACAAAGAGCCTTTAAATCCAAACAATTCTCTTCCTAATGGTGGGGTTTCAAACCAAGAGAAAGAGTGGGCAGGGGTCCTTCATGCACCCTCAATATCTCCCTTTGAGTAGCACCCACA
The DNA here is from genome assembly GCF_905146905.1 of Nyctereutes procyonoides. Classification (NCBI taxonomy): domain Eukaryota; kingdom Metazoa; phylum Chordata; class Mammalia; order Carnivora; family Canidae; genus Nyctereutes; species Nyctereutes procyonoides. The sequence goes on from NW_026575044.1 coordinate 2,931,401, forward strand.
TGGGGCTCACCAAAGCTGCTCTCCACATCCCAGCTTCCACCGCAATGCTGACTGCATGTGTTGCTCTGCGCCAAGGGCCCACGTGGCTCTCCTGCTCTGGCACACAGAGCCGGTTGTCATGCTCCACAGTGCAGGGGCAAAACGTGCCTGGGTTCCTGCAGGGGCAGGAACAACAAAGCAGATGTTTACGTGCATTTGCCTTCAAACAGAGAAATGCCTCTCTTCCTGGCAACTAACTTAGCTTTGCCAGCTGTGCCTGAGCCAGGACAGCCCAAGGTCAAGCACCCTAGGGCCTCATCCGAGATTTATAATGAGGCCAGCAGAGCAGACTGCTGCAGTAAGAGTCAGCATAAAACTGCCGGCTCTCAGCTCCAAGGCAAGGCAACATGACTCAGCAATCTAGTCTACATCCCAGCTTTCTCTGATTTTCCTCCCTTCTCTCCCTCCCTATGGCCAATCTAGTCTACGTTCCAGCTTTCTCTGATTTTCCTCCCTCCTCTCCATCCCTACAGCCACCTCCTTAGCCAGGGTTCTTGTCATCTTTCCCCATGTAAATAATAAGCAGCCAATTTTTATCAAGTGCTTATTATGTGCCAGACAATGTATGCTAAAATTTTTGCAAGGCTTCTCATCAAAACCTCAAAATAGCCCATGAGATAGAAATTATTTTTTCCTATTTTACAGATAAGAAGGATGCTCAGAGAAGGTAACTAACTTGACTAGAACTTTTGCCCTCTTATCCTCACCCTGTAGCCTCTTTCCCTCCTGCCTCTCACTGTGCCAATTGCTATCCCCCAACAAGCAATGAACATCTCTGCCATGAGTCCGTCTCTCCTCCCACCTATCCACCAACTACTTACAAGAATTTGTTCCTAAAATGTGAATCTCACTGTGTCATTAACATATTGAAATCCTTCAAAGACTCCCCATTAGGTCCAAATAAAGTCAAGGTTTCCTTAACTGGCATTCTAGTCCTTTCCCAACCTTACTCCAAGCCACCCATCTAGTCCCATCACCTGTTCCCTCCTACATGAAGCTACATGTCATCCAAAAGGAGCTCTCCATCCATCACATGTACCATCCTTTGTGGAACGTGGTTTCCCCAATCTTCTGCCTGGCAAACATCTATTCATGCTCGAAGACCCGGCTCAAATGTCACTTGTCCTGTGAAATCCTCCCAAATTCCCTCTGACCCTTCACTCTGTTACTCCCTCTGGGATCTCCCAGCCTTTCCCATTCTTTCCACTAAGCTGCTACTACATCAAATTGTATGTAATTTCTCCCAGGGGGCTGGAAGCGCTCCCAGAGCAGGGAGAGCTTTTCATTCCAGTCCCCTTACCTTCCATAAGGCCTAGACAGGGTGGTTTATTGAATATTTACTGCATGCTGGATGAAGGAATCATTTATTTATTCATTGGGTTAACTGGTTTGCAGTCAGTCATTGGCTAGTGTGTTGTGAGTTAGCAGTTAATCATGGACTATGTGGGCAAGGCACCATGCTAGGGACTAAGGAGGCAAAGATGAATAAAAGTTAGACCCCCCTGGGGGAGTCCCAGCTTTGGTCTAATGCTTATATAACCCTGGGCTTTTATTGCTTTTTTCTTGACTCCCTTCCCAGAAAACAAATTGAATTGCAGAGCCTGCAAAATACCACCAAATTCCATTCTGTTTAATCTGAACACAACGGCCATCCATTTAACTGCCACCTTCCTTACAAAAACAAAACAAAACAAAAACAAAAACAAAAAAAACCTCAATTGTCAGGTCTAAATTGCAGCTCATGCAAATAACCAAGGTTAGATACCTTGCAGCTCCACCAGGATCCAAAATCCATCATGATGTCAGTTCCTGAGTTCTTACAAATTCAATTAACTATTCTGATTAATCATGGATTAATTAACCAAACTGTGCTGACAAGAAAGTATTAAGGCTTAAGGGGGTTATTTTTCTAGAGATAAGTGCTCATAACACTGGGCTGTGCCATTTCATTAGATCCAAATTGAAGTCTTTGCTCTCTGCCTCTCTAAGCTGTTTTGTCATTTGATAATATACTATTCAGTTCTCTAATCTTCTTCTACACAAACAGACCTTATTTCACCAATATGATAAGGACACCGGAAGTACCTTTTGGGCAAGGATTCCACCTGTGTGACCCCTGCCAAACCTACCAGCACAGTGCTCTCCTACACAGAGACTCTAGAATTGGAGATGCAAGACATGGAAGAGAATCTGGAGACCATCTCAGCTGAAAACCTCATTAGACACAGGAAAGAAACAAGAGCCAGAGAAGGGCAATGACATGCCCAAGGCTAAGCTGGGACCAGGTTCCTTAAACTCAGTTAATGATAACATCAACACAACAGTTACCCTTTGTTTACTGCCAGGGAGATCTGCTGATCTGCAAGCAGCATGAGCCCAAATGCTGAGATCAGCACCAGTGATCAGTATCAGTGGCCTGAGAGACACAGATCCGAGTTCAGGGCTACCAAAGAAGCCCAAGTCTGAGGCATCAGATCCTTGGGAAAAAAGAAGTGTGGAGAAGTGATTCTGATCTCTGGACCCCTCTGGCTCTCCAGACAGTTGCTGACTTGCAAGCAGCAAGCAGAAGCCACTAAGCAAGAGACAGAATAATAATTAAGACATAGAAGGCAAAGCTTGCAGCAGTCTCACAGCACTATTGAGACAAAACATGGAGTCAGGACCACCAAGAGGATGCTCTGGGAAACATTCAACCCTTTAGCTGGGACTCCTTGCATTTGTCTCCCATTGCAACTAATTATCACCAAGGGAATGGCTTTAAACAACAAAAATTTAGTATCTTACAATTCTGTATGTTAGAATTCTGACATGGGTCTCACTAGGCTCAAATCTAGGTGCCATCAGGGTCACATTCTCTCTGGAGGCCCTAGGACAATCTGTGCCCTTGCTTTTTCCAGATCCCAGAAGCTGCTCATAGTCCTTGGTGTGTGGCCCTTTCCCCATCTTTGGCACCAACAACAGCAGATCAAGTCCCTCTCACTAAGCATCACTTTACTCTCCTCTTCTGCTACCCTTTTCCACTGTTAAGGGCCCCGTGACTCCTTTGGGACCACCCAGAGAACCCAGGACTATCTATTTTAATAGCAATCGATTAGTGACCTTAGCTCCATTGCAACCTTCATTCTCCTTTGCCATTGAACCTAACATGTTCATGGATTCCCAGCATTAGGTTGTGGGCATCTTGGGGCACCTGGCTAGCTCAGTCAAGAGAACATGCAACTCTTGATCTCAGGGTTGTGACTTTAAACCTGACATTGGGGGTAGAGTCTACTTAAAAAAAAAAAAAAGGAATGTGGACATCTTGAGGAAGGGACAATACTCTGCTAACACCCTCTTGAAGGGTTACCTCTAAGAAGTAAAAGTGAATAAGAAATAAACAATCCTCACAAAACTGAAACACAGCTCTGAATCACTTCAATCCCAGACACGACTAAGGCAATATGCCCCCAGGATAATAGCCAGCCAGAGCAGAAATAAATCCTCTCTGGAGAAATTTAGCATCATCCAGAGCTTTTATAACCTGTCCTATAAAATGTCTAGCACTTGAGATTACCAAATACATCAGTGTACAAGACCAGATGACCATTGGGTTTCTTTCTGCTCCCCCACTAGAAGATGAGCCCCCTGAGAACAGAGACTATGTCTAATGTTTTATAACCATGCCTCAGCCTAGGGCCCTGCAAATACATACTGAATGATTGGCTCCAATGGCCATTACAGCTGCAGCTCAGTGGACAAGACAGTGGCACTAGGAGGGCTTTGTTTGCTAAAACCTACAGCATCTGCAGGTAGGCTACAGCTCCCCCAGGGCCAGCTTCCCACAGCCAACCTAAATAATAATAATAACAACAACAAGAACAAGAAAGAACAAAGAAAACCACGCAGCTGATGTTGCGGGCAGCTCATGACAATACATCCCTGTGTGCGAGCAGAGAACATACAGACCAGCACTGCTCAACTCACAGCTGATATCCTATGGTCAAAGTTGGCCACATCTTCAGTCCCCTCTATCTCTTATTATTTTGAGATTTTTCATAATATTTCTATGAGACAACCTTTTCAAGAGACTTTCCAGGCAAATTGCTGAGGACCAAGGAAGCGAGAGGTCTAAGCCAGGGCTGGTTAGTGCTAAGGTGGAGGGCTCTGCTCCTCGGCCAAGCTACAGGACTCTGTGAACCTGCTCAAGGGCTGCCCCAGGCTGGATGAGGAAGCACCTTATTTCAATTTGTCTGCAGTTGAGGCACTTTTTTCTAATTTGTGCAAAGGCTTCAAGTATGCTGGTGTCAGGCCTGAACTGGGAAAATTTTAAGAAATATTCTAAATTGGAAAAATAATCATCATTTATTTGAGTACCTATTATGTGCCAAACACTGTGCTAAGCATTTCACATGTGCTATCATTCATTAAAATGTTATGGGGCTGGTATTGTTACCATTTTACAGACAAAGATACTGAAGCTCAATGAGGTTAATTAATTGAGTTCAGCTCACACAGGCAGGAGGTAGCAGAGCCACTGGGTCACTGTGATTCAAGTACCTGTGTGTTGGGCCACCACAAAATGCTGTCTCACCTTCATTCACTGGTGTATTTGAACTTCCCAGCTACTCAGAAAGGGAGCATGGAAAGAAAAAGAATGTATCTGCTGATGGTGGGTAGCCAAGAGGTAAGGCTTTGCCCGTTCTCTACTATGATGCACCCAATGGTGCCCACCTCTGCAATATCTCCAGAACCTTCCAGTCCTACAGCAAGACTCTTGGGCAATGGGCCATGTGACTTGCTCAGGCTTTCCATCCAAAAGGGGCAGAAGGGAAGAGTACTGTCAGAAGGCAGATCAGCAATTTCCTTTTTCTAAAACATAAAAGTTGGGCAGCCCTGGTGGCTCACCGGCTTAGCACCACCTGCAGCCCACAGCCTGATCCTGGAGACCAGGGATCGAGTCCTGCTTCGGGCTCCCTGCATGGGGCCTGATTCTCTCTCTGCCTGTGTCTCTGCCCCTCTCTCTCACTCTGTGTGTCTCTTCTGAGTAAATAAAATAAAATCTTTTAAAAAAATAAAACATAAAAGTTTTGTGTACAAATAAAGAGTCCATGGTCCCCTACATGTCCTTCAGATTCTTCCAGTATTGTCCACTCCCTTGAGCTGTCTACGGCCACAGACTGCACTGAGTACTGGAGCGTATCTCCCTATCATTCACTTGCATTTGGGGGACAGTAAGATTCAGCTATAACTCTTCATCATTAGGAAGAGAGCCCTGAAATCAGCACGTGTGCCCTTGGAGTTTGGTGATGAAGTTGCCAAGGCAACAGCAGCCGCTTCTGACATCATTGAAGGAAGAAAGGCTCCACAGGAAGGTGGGCTGTCCCCTTCCGGATCAGGCTCCACAGTCTTTGTCAGACTTTATTAATTCCCTGAGCCTCTTCAGAGTTCTCAGAGCTACCGTCCCACCCCCATCCACCTCGGCAAACACAGGAAGCAATGACACTGCCTTTATTTGAAGGTCTTTCTCTCCATAGTCAACCTCTAGCCAAAGTCACAAAAAAAAAAAAAAAAAAAAAAAACACCCTGGAGGGGGAATGGTTGGGGGGGGGGTTGGGTGGAAGGGAGGTTCTGAGTGGCTCCCAGGCACATTTTTCTGTGACTTTTTTGGAGAGTGAAAAGAGACTACGGAGAGGTCTGCACTCATCGGGTAGAGCAGGAACAGAGGTAAGTCTGATCAAAGAAAGAAAGGTTAAAGTTCTCCCATTCCCACCTGAAGCCTTAATAAAGGTTATCTCTGAGCAGAGGCTGTTGCTCAATAAAATATAAGGACTTCTTCTCCTCAGAGAATAGAAGGGTAACCACCAGGCAGGAGTGGAAGCCACTCTCAGCTCAGCCCCAAGGCAGAGAGAGCCTACTGCCTACCAAAGGTCAGTGTTCCTCCTCCATGGAATGAAGGTATTTTTGAGAACAGTTACCCAGCCAAGGACACATTTCCCAGGGAATCCACATCTAGGCCCCATATGACCAGTTCCTACCAACAGAAGGCGAGCAGCAGTGATGCGACCCAATTGCAGGTCAAAATGAGGCCCTCTACATCTTCTCTTGCCCCTTCACTAGCCTTAGGTCAAAATGGCAAAGGGGGGGTGGCACAGGGGGGCAGATAGAAGGAGCCTGGTCACCATATTAAACACAGTCACTGGAGTGCTTTGTGAGTCAAAAATAAAAATCTCTCGAGTTAGGCAGCTGGGATTTCAGAGCTGCTCTGTTAGAGCAACTAGCATTAGCTCCTACAGCATTACCACCAAGGTTAAACCAATGAGACAAGGCCTTGCACGAGGCCAGCTGCACCCAAAATAAAAAGCTACAACCAAAGCTAAACACAAAACGTGCTCAAACTGGAAAATCCTGGCACAGGGCTGTGTTTACAGCCAGAACACAGGAGAGATCACTGTGCAAGAAGCAGGGCCAGGGAAGATGAGTTCGCTGACACCAAGGCCTCTGCTGAGCCCTTGACAGGTCTGTGTCTCTCTGTGCACACCACAGGCCACTGATGTAGATGCCCTCCGAGCAGCAGCCAGGAGTGGCAATCACAGTCAGGACTGCTGTGGACAGATTAGCGCACAGAGGCACGCCATGGAGGGTGTGAGTCGGGGGCCGAGGCACAGCCTGCCCTATTCTTACCGAGCCAGCCATTCTGGCTCAGAGCTGAGTTCGGTTATGGGAAAGGTCCTTTTTTCAAATGTGCGTGAAGATGACACCCGTGACTCACCTTGCTCCTGCGGTGGGACCACATATACCTGGCATAAAGGCTGTAGGTTTGTGGTGACCCTGACCACCATCCCCTGAGATCCTCATGAGGCCAGGGCACAAAGTTCTTGCCCTCAAACTGGCTCCAATAATTAGTCACATTAAAAAAAACAAAAACAAAAAAATCCAATAACCAAAATAAAACTGGAAAGCCACCCACAGCCAAAAGAAAAATTTGCTATCGCCCTCCTCCCTTCTTCCCCTCCCCAGCCCAAAATCTGATCTGTGCCAGCCAAATCCACTCCCCTTGCCTGCAAGGGAAAAGACAGGAATGCTCTTTGTTGCCCAGAGCTACAGGGACCGATTCAGGGTTCACCTCCAGAGGCCCTTACATCCTGCTGAAGAACAGAATCAGGACAAAGCAGGTGGCAGCAAAGGAGTCCCTGGCCCAGAGCAGCGGAGAGAGAGAGGTGGGGACACAGGGCATTTGGGAGCAGGCTATCAGGAGGACAAGGACACATGAAATGCCAAAAATCATGCTTGGAGATGCAACAGTGGGCGAAGTCATTCTTACTGTGGGGTTCTCCCAGAGATCGCAAGTGAGGCTCTCCAAGAAGGAAAGAAGAACTCACACAACAAGAGCTCCCTGTAAAGAATTATTACTCTTTCTTGCAAAATGCATCACTGAACAAGTTATTATCATTCATAAATGATAGGGATTTTCCTGAGGCAGGAAACTGACACAACCTTTTCTGGAAGGTAATTCGGGTCTCTCTAGCAAATACTTAAATATTCAAACCCTTTGATCTAGAAAGCCCACTTCTAGAAACTTCTTCAAACAGAAATGCTCCCACTCTCAGAAACTTCTAGAGAAATCTGTACAAATGCATTCATTGTTGACAAGACATGCCTTTTTGATTCATTTTGCCTGTGAAATTTTGTCACTTATTTCATTTTATAAGAAACATTACACATCAGTGAGGTGGCTGGTAGGATTCATGACATCATCTGGCTGTGTAAAGGAGCCAAGACCTGGCATTTTATCATTTGTTTTGAAGCTGGTCTCCACCAGTAGATGTGAGTCCCTTGAGGGCAGGGGCCACCTCCTAGCCACTCGTCCTTTCAGACTCACCACAACATCAAGTACCCAGTATGTGCTCAAGTGCTATTTGTTAAATGAATTCAGGGCCCTGCCCTTTTTAGCACAGTATTCTAGAAGCAGAGCTGAGAGAGACCTGCCTCACTCTTGGCTGTGTCCTCATTCCCCTGTGCATGTAGTCACTGCTTTAGGAAGGGAGATGAAGGGGGTCAAGAGAAAGAAGGAGGAGCCACTGTGAAATGCCTGACGTGTAGACTGGCAGACCAGTGAACTGTGACTCAAAAGTTCGGCAGCTGAAGTTCTTAAGATGAAGTAAGTCAGAGTTTTCAGCCTGTTGTCTGTACCTTGAACCTCCTGAAATTATACGCAGCCCTTTTCTGGGGAAACTGTGTGTGGCTTTCATGAGCTTCTCAAAGAACTCATGTCTATGATGCTCTAAAAAAGTGATCAAGAATCACTGAGCCAAGGTATTTTGACTCAGAAAAGGGCATGTTCAGATCATCTTTGCCAAGGAGTAACAGCCGCGGGAGAAGGCCAGCCAGTGTCATAAATAGAGCTACACAGGACTACAAAATAAACTGTCACGCTGATGTGCCAATTTTCCTTTTGCAACCACTTAATACAGAGTTTCAAAGTGCTACAATTTTCAAGCAGGCTTATTACAACCCCCACCCCGTTCATAGACTTACCTTGATGTTGTTGTCCGGCTTCATAAAGTGTGAAGTGGTTATTTTCTGACTCTAAAACAAGGAGGCATAAGAGAAGCTGAGAGGGAAACAAGCTGAACATTCCAAATATCACCTATGAAACAAAATCTACCATGGGAGGTTGTCCCTACCCCATTTACTTGATAGTAAAATTATTAATCAAAAATTTTCAGGCAGGTAGTCAAAAGTAGTTGATTTTCTGTGACAGCATTTCATTAAACATAGGTCGGAGTCATTTTTGGAAGTGAGTGAGGAATGCTGTTATTCCATTTCCTAAATCCTCAGAACACTGGCTTCCCCTCATCTGATGTGACCGCTATCGTCTTATCAAAACAGCAATCAATTCAGCCTCAAGTTATTTGCTTTCAAAAAGCTCTGATGTTTGCCAATTTGATTACCTTTCAAGATGGCTTTGGTGCTCTTGATATTTTGTAACAGACCAAAGGCAGATTTAACAGGAAGAAATTTTCAAAAATTTGCCACAATCTGTGAGTACATACCAGGAGTAAATTACTGTTTTCCCAAGCATCTTCTACTATACTGCTTTATACAAAATGGCTCTGCCTGAGGCAGAACTTCCAGGCTCCCTCCAACTCTCATCCTTCTACCATGCCATTAGTTCTGGTCCTTTCTTTTAACCTACAGGTTAACAGGTAGCTGTGTGAGGCCACCTGACCCTCTGCCCAGGGAGATGATGGGATCACCAACACCACTTATTAGCACTTGTCTGTCTGCTTCGTCATGCTAAGTGCTATAAAAAGCAAATAATAAGATTCTGGGGCACCTGGGTGGCTCAGTTGGTTAAGCATCTGACTCATGATCTAAGCTCAGGTCTTGATCTCAGGGTTGTGAGTTCAAATCCCATGCGGGGCTGCATGCTGGGCACTGAGTCTACTTAAAAAAAAAAAAAAAAAAGCAAAAGGAGATGCAGTAGTTGGTCTCAAGATACCTACCAGCCAAGCAGAGAAATATCTATACTGACACCAAAAAGTGTCTGAGTATGGGACAGCAGAAACAGAAACTAACCTGGGGAGCAGAAGACCTAGTTGAGAAATTGCAATGAGCTGTGATTCAAAAGACTGGGCTCTGGGCCATTCAAGTTCTGAGTACTTGTCTCCTCTGTCCTCTACCTATAATGGTCATGATCTCTAAAGTCCTGATATGGGTTCTGTTTCTACTATCCCAAACTTTCCTCCCTCAGTGACTCTGGACAGAGTAAAAGGCTAAGGGGCCTCGGCAGTCACTGCAGCAGCTACAGAACTGGAGACACAAAACTACAGATTCTCCAGTGGTGTTGAGTATGCTCATAATCATGATAGATTTGACATTTTCTGGCAGATATCAGAAAAGTGTCCAGAAGAAGGATGCTTTTTTCTAATTCACAGTAAGTTGCAACATGGGCTAGCTTGCAGGCCAGAAATAGGGAGATGAGGTGAGCAAGCAAAGCCCCAAGGGCAAGAGTCAAGGCTGGACCCCATAGCTTCAGATACTCAGACTGGGAACAGACACTTCCAAGGCTTCTTGTACCACCACTTTGCAACTGATGCCCAAATCCTAAACCTGACTTCCTGAATAGATGCTCTACAAATACAGTCAGATATTCTCTGGGACCCTTAAGCCCAACCAAATAGGCCCACTTCCCTTTGCACTTCTATTGAAGGCGCATCATACTCCCACTGCCCAAATCTGAAATCTTAAATTAGCATGGAGTCCTTCATGCCTCTCTGACTTCGTACTCACTCAGGGACCATGGCCTCAACCTCTGATAGCCTCATGGTCTCTCTATACATTCCCTCCATGCCAAGCCTTCTGCCACCACTCTGTTTTTGTTTTTTTTTTTTAAGATTTCATTTATTTATTTATTCATGACAGACACAGAGAGAGAGGCAGAGACACAGGCAGAGGGAGAATCAGGCTCCCTACGGGGAGCCCAAAGCAGGACTCATTCCAGGACCCCGGGATCATGACCTGAGCCGAAGACAGATGCTCAACCACTGAGCCACCTAGATGCCCCTGCCACTACCCAGTTTAAATATCTTTTCTCTCCCCTGAACCACAGATACCCTCCTAACTGATCTTCAGACCACCAATATTGCTGCTTTAATACATCCTAGCTGGTATTGGTTAATTGTCTACAACACTGTTCTAAACATCACTTCTTGCCCCCAAATCTTCACTAACATCATCCTGCTTACTGAGTCAAACCCACATTGCTCCCAGATAGCACAGTGCCCCTCCATGTAGGCAACACTCAGTAATATCAATATCCTCATTGTTAACAGTTGATCCACCAGTGACGAGGAAACCATCTCTCCAAGCCTGTTTCCTTACCTGTTAAATGCGGATGTTAACAGGATCTACTTTATAGAGCTGTCATGAATATTAAGTAAAATGAAATATATAAAGTGCTTAAATGTTAGTGATGATGATGAAGAAGAAGATGAAGATGATCTCCCCAGAACATCCCTCAAATGGTTGTACTCAAATCTGGCTCATGATTCTTCTTTCTCATGTTCACTTCCAGCCAAGAGCACTTAGCTGTTATGCCCAACAAATGCACTTGATCCCATATCTGTGTCTCAGGTCCCCTCTAACTTCCCTGAAATTGCCTTCTCTAGCTTTCAAGGAATGGAATCTTCCAGGGCCTGATGATTGAAATGATGTAATGAAGAATCCAGTCCACTTTTCTCAACACTTTGACTTAATCCTTTCCTGCTTATAAAAATCATCCAAACCAAAGTTTTATTAAAGAGGCAGAGAAGTTTACACCTACCTACATATTTTCCCCATGACTGTATCTAACCCTAATTTCTTCCAAAAAAAAAAAAGTTTATATTTTTATCTTATCTATATTTTAAGGTTGAAAGAGAGACTTAAAATAGTTAGAAAACAATCTTCCCAGAGTACAGAGAATTATACCAGTAGAGAAAATGAAATTTGAGGGAAATGAAAATGAAATTTGTGCCTGGCTGGCCCAGTCGGAAGAGCATGTCACTCTTGACTTTGGGGTCTTGAGTTTGAGCCTCACATGGAGTGTAGAGATTACTTAAATAAATAACTTTTTAAAAGAGCATGAAATGTGAATTTAGACAGATATTAGATAAAAGATCAGCTCTTCCACTTCCTAGCTTAAGCTCTGCTCTGAACAGGACTCTGAATGTAATTAAACAGCCGGAGTCCAAATCTGTATAACATGCTTCCTAGGAATCACTGACTCTCAGTTTCCTCATCTGTAAAATGGCGTTCCTGATATCCAGTGTGCAAGCCATGGTGAGAAGCAAGTGGCATAGTCTGGAAAGGACCAAGCCTAGGGCCCAACTCAAGGCCCAGAAATGAGACCTGCTGTCTGGACACCCTGCCCACTCTAATGTTACTGTGGAGTGGGCTCTACTTCCAAACACATGTATATTCTCCAGACTGCATCGTTACGAGAATCAAATCAAGAGTGATGGTAAGGTATGACAACTGTATTAGTCAGCTTGAGCTGCTATAAAAAATATGATAGGCTGGGGACTTTAACAGCAGACATTTAATTCTCGCAGTTCTGGAGGCTGAGAAGTCCAAGGTCAGGGCACAAGCAGGGAGGTTAATTCTGAGGCCTCTCCTCTTAGCTTGTAAGCAGCCACCTTCTCACTGTATGCTCATATGAGCTTTCCTCAGTGCATGTTCATGGAAACAGAGCAAGCTCTCTGGTGTCTTTTCTTACAAAGGCATTAATCCCATCAGATCAGGACCCCTCATGACCTCATCTAACCCTATCTCCCAAAAGCCTCTCCAAGTATCATTGCACTGGGGGTTAAGCCTTTGACATATGAATGATGGAGGGCACATGTCATAACCTTCAGTCCTTAATGACATTATTTAACACTACTCTTACTCATTATTACAGGATCACCACTCTGCCTTCTAAGTCTCCACATCTGTTTTGCAGAGTCCCAAGATATGTTTCCACATGCTCACCAAACAGGTCGCTCAGCCACTGCATGATTGGCCAGTTTTCTAAGGTCTCTGTAATTCCCAGAAGTGCTTCTAAGGTACTCATTATCCACAGAGTCCCTGAAAAAGGCCTTCAGCCATAGCCAAAGCTGCTGCCTCCTATTACTGCTTCTGCTAAGTCTACTGTTCCAGCCCCAAGAAGTTGTCAATGGATACCTTCCACTTTTTGACAACCAAAGGCCTCAGTGTCTTGACCCAAAAAAATGTAGCAGAAGTTCCTCACTTTTGGGCTGGTTGTCTCACAGATTTCAGACAGAAAGCTTTCCTCTTCCTTCCCAGGATGCACACATGCTCCACAGGTCTTCTGCTCATTGCACAGAGCATGGTATTTAATAGGCACTCAATAAACATCACTTAACTGGTAGTGGCCTGAACTAGAGTGAGTCCTGCAGAATGAATGCTCTACTCAAAACTGGACCTCTATCTAGCTCCAAGGCATTTTTCACCAGTGAAGTTTGTGGGCTTCAGTTCTTTCTCTCCTGAGCAAGACAAGCTGCTTCCTCAAACCAGAGCTTCTGATCAGTATGCTACAAAATGGGTCACTGGTGTGCCAGGAGATATCATTTCCCCCAAGTGCCCAGGGTTGCAGGGCTAGGCCTGGGAGCCACAAACCACAGGCTGGATCCCTTATGTGATCAATAGCTCTCACAGTTAACCTCAGTGTGCCATACAATTATATCATTCTCTATGTGCAATACAGTTATAATCATACTATCCAGCATGAATTAGAGAAGGTTGAGAAGCACTTCTTCAAGCTAAAAGAGCCCCAGGCAGGCCTCCCCTCATTTTGTCATGTGTGCACCCTAGGACAAGCCCAACTTGGGTTCAAGATATCATCTCCCACCAAAAATTGTGAATGAAATACCATTTGCATCTGTATCTTCATTTCTACACATTCACTGGTTCCCAACTTTCCTTTCCTTCCTTCACACATCTTTCAAACTTGGTTGATCTCTTTATTCTTTCCTTTGATAACTTGATCTCATCCCCCTGCTACACCTCCTCCATCCCTCCTTCTTGCTGCACTGTCATCATCCATGGGTCTTAATGGGTCTCCTAGAATAGTAATTTATTCTCTAACAATTATCTGAATAGAATTTCTTAAAACTGAGTCCAAAGAGGAAGAACCCCAAGAAAACTGTATTTGGGGGTAATTTTTTAGTACAACTCACATACTATGAGCTCACATACTAGAACTATATCTACAAATTTGATAGCCTAGATTAACACAATTCCTTAAAAGGCACAATCTATGAAAATTCACACAAGAATTAATAGAAATTCTGAATAGACCTATATCTATTAAATAAATTAAACTAATTAATAATCTTCTAAAACAAAAAGCACCAGGCCTATATGAGTTCATTGGTGAATTCTATCAAACATTTAAAGGAGAAAGTGTAACAGTTCTCTACAATCACTTGATTGTAGAGCAAAGGTATTTCTAATTCCTTTGATGAGGTCGGTATTACCCTAATATGAAAACCAGACAAAGACATTACAAGAAAAGAAAATTATAGGCCAATATCTCTCATAAACATAGATGAAAAATCCTCAACAAAATATTAGCAAATCAAATACAACAATGTATAAAAAGAATTACCCACCATGGCCAAATGGGACTTAGCCCAGGTATGCAAGGTTTGTTCAAAATTTAAAAACCAATTAATGTAATCCATCTCATCAACAGGCTAAAAAAGAAGAATCACAATAGATGCAGATAAAGCATTTGACAAAATCCAACACCCATTCATGATAAAAAATTTTCAGAAAGCTAGGAATAAAAGGAACTTCCTCAACTTGATAAACATACTCAATGGTGAGAAATTTAAGCCTTTCCTATGAAGATCAGAAAAAGGCAAAAGGGGGTGAGGTCCCTTCTCACCATGCCTTTTCAACATTATACTGGAAATACTAGTTAATGAAATAAGAAAAGGAAATAAATGGTATACAAATTGGGAAGGAAGAAATAAAACTGTCCTTGTTCACAGACGACATGATCATCTGTGTAAAAAATAAAAAATAAAAAATAAACTGACTAAGAAACTCCTGAGACTAATAAACAATTACAGCAAGGTTGTAGGATACACAATTAAAATACATAAGTCAATTGCTTTCCTTTATACCAGCAATGACCAAATGGAACTTGAAACTAAAAACACAATATCATTTACATTAGCATTATCTAAAAATGAAATATTTAGACATAAACCTAACAAAATATGTACAAGATCTATTTGAGAGAAACCACAAAACTCTGATGAACAAAATCAAATAACTAAATAAATGGAGAGATATCCCATGTTTATGGATAGGAAGATTCAATATAGTCAAGATGTCAATTCTTCACAGTTTGACCTAGAGTCAATGCAATCCCAATCAAAATCCCAAAAAGTTATTTTGTAGATATCAACAAATGGATTCTCAAGTACATATACAGAGGCAAAAGACTCTAACAGCCAACACAATATTGAAGGAGAAAAACAAAGTTGGGAGGTCTGATGCTACCCTACTTCAAGAAGCTACTTTGAAGCTATAGGAATTAAGACAGTGATAGGATGTGCCTGGCTACCTCAGTTGGTAGGGCATGTGACTCTTGATCTGAGTTGTAATTTTGAGCCCCACATTGGGTATGGAGATTACATAAAAATAAAATCTTTTTTTTTTAATTTTTTTTATTTTTTTTATTTTTTTTAAATAAAATCTTAAAAGAAAAAAAAAGAGTGATGTATTGATGAAAAAAGAGACAAATAGATCAATGAAACAGAATAAGAGCCCAGAAATAGACTCTCATAAATAGTCAACTGATCTTTGACAAAAGGGCAAAGGTAATACAATAGAGCAAATAGTGTCCTTTCAACAAATGGTACTAGAACAACTGGACATGCACATGCAAAAAAAAAAAAGAATCTAGACACAGATCTTACATCTTTCACCAAAATTAACTAAAAATGGATCATAAACCTAAATTTAAACGCAACACTATAAAACTCCTAGAAGATGACATAGGAGAAAACCTAGATGACCTTAGGCATGTTGATCCCTTTTTAGACACAACACCAAAGACATGATACATGAAAGATAATTATGTGACATTTACATAATAATAAGACAATACATGAAAGACAATTACATGAAATAATAGGCTAGACTTCATTAAAATTAATAACTTCTGCTCTATGTCAAAAGAATGAGAACACAAGCTCCAGTCTCCAAGCCACAGACTGGGAGAAAATATTTGCAAAAGACCTATCTGATAAAGAACTGGCATCCAAAATACACAAAATATTTGCAAAAGACCTATCTGATAAAGAACTGGCATCCAAAATACACAAAGAAGTTTTAAAACTCAACAATAAGAAAACAAACAGCTTGATTAAAAATGGTTCAAAATTTAACATGCACTTCACTGAAGAATATATACAGGTGCAGATAAACATATGAAAAAACATGACATGAGGGCAGCCCCGGTGGCTCAGCGGTTTAGCGCCACCTTCAGCCTGGGGCATGGTCCTGGAGACCTGGGATCGAGTCCCATGTCGGGCTCCCTGCATGGAGCCTGCTTCTCCCTCTGCCTGTGTCTCTGCCTCTCTCTGTGTCTCTCGGGAATAAATAAATAAAATCTTTAAGAAAAAAAAAAAAGAAAAGAAAAAACATGACATGAGACATGAGAAGACACTCCACATCACATGCCTTCAGGAAATGCAAATTGAAATAACAATGAGCCGCCACAACACATCTGTTAGAATGGCCAAAATCACAAACCCCAAATGCTGGCAACACTGACAACACCAACTGCTGGCAAAGATGTGGAGCAACAGGAACTTTTGTACATTGCTGCTGGGAAGGCAAATGGTACAGCCACTTTGGAAGACAATTTGGGTATTTTGTACAAGACTACACATACTCTTAGCACATAATCTAACAAACAAATGGTTGGTATTTACCCAAAGGTACCCAAAACTTACGTCTACACAAAAACCAGAGATGTTTATAGCACCTTTGTTCATAATTGCCAAAACTTGGACACAACCAAGATGTCCTTCAGTAGGTGGATGGGTTAATAAACTGTAGTCCATCCAGACAATGAATGGAATATTATTCAATGATAAAAAGCAATGATCTACCAGGCCATGAAAAGACATAGAAGAACCTTAAATGCTATTAAGTAAAAGAAACCAATCTGAAAAGGCTACATGCTGTATAATTCCAATTATATGATGTTCTGGAAAAGGCAAGATTATGGAAATAGCAAAAAAGCAATGGTTTCCAGGGGCTGGGGAGAAAGTAGGATGAATTGATAGAATATAGAAGGCTTTTAAGGCAGTGAAAATACTCTGTACAATACAGTAATAATGGACACGTGTCATCATATATTTGTCCAAACCCACAGAATGTACCAGTGCCATTGGTGAACCCTAATGTGAACTACATAGTTGGGGTGATTATGATGTGTCAGTGTAATTCCATCAATTATAATAAATACACCACTCTGACAGGGACACTGATAATTGGGGAGGCTGTGCATGTGTGGGGGCAGGAGGCATATGGGAAGTCTCTGTACCTTCCTCTTAATTTTGCTGTGAACCTATAACTGCTATTAAAAAAGGTCTGTATAAAAACAATTATGCTGTAAAATCAAATGTTGCTCAATTAATATTTTTAAGCAAATGAACACATTAGCATCCATGGTCAAGTACTGCTAGCAGTCAATAAAAAGGAGGAGGAAGGCAGTGAACAATTCTACAGGAGGGCAGATAGTGGTACTTCAAGGTATCACATCTACATTAAAATTCACTCGCTCTCAATCATTCTTGTCCAACAGCTCCCCAAATGCAACTGGGTAACGATTTCCCTAGAGATTCATGTCACTTCACTAATTTCAATCTTCCTGAGTTCACTCCCCCTTGTATCTCACTGAATAATGGGAATAAATCAAATTTACCCATCACAACTATCTGGCCAAAGGAAAGAGAATTTTACTCTCTTAACAGAAGAGAGTTGCTTCCTTCTACACATGCATTTGTTACATGCATCATTATTGAAAAAACTGGTTTATGTGCACTAGAAAAAAAATTGAAGAAGAGTATTTCCCAGTAGGATTTAGGGTTCAATGTAGGAATTTTTTGTGTACAAGTGGGATTAAATATTTCCACATAAATACTTTCAATTTATTTATGAAATTTATATGAAAGCAAGAAGATTTTACTTCCTGGGGAGAGATCACTGATGAATATTCAGGAGTAATTGTTGTATGCTGTAGATCTCTTATCAGTGGGGGGGGGGTGGAGGAAATTAGCCTAATGAGCCTATTTGACCTCCAGAAAGGCTGTGTTCTCCTCTATGGGTGAAGGCACACCCATGTGTATCTCCCACTATGTACACTCCACCATGTTTGGACAGTGGGGCTAAATGTCAAAGACATTTCTTTTTTTTTTAAAGATAAATTTATTGATTGATTGATTGATTGATTGATTGATGAGAGGCATAGAGAGAGAGAGGCAGAGACACAAGCAGAGGGAGAAGCAGGCTCCATGCAGGGAGCCCAATATGGGACTCGATCCCAGATCTCTAGGATCACACCCCAGGCTGAAAGTGGCACTAAACTGCTAAGCCACTGGGGCTGCCCTGTCAAAGACATTTCTTAAGAAAACTTATTTCTTCCAGGACCATCATCTCCATGCCAGCCTTCCAATCGATGGAGAAGAGAAAGGACAAAACAACAAAGGAGACAGCAGAGCCCATGCTTCCTCCTCCTGACCTTCATCCTCAGCACTAGGTCTGACCCAGCCTGGCTTGGCCCATGCCACCCCATAGCCCCCAAGACTGTCTCCCATTCTTACTTCAGTTTCAGCAGACAGAGTTCCCATTCTGACCTGTCCACGCTGCCTCACTCTGCCTGCAACTCCACTGTACACAATTCAAAATAAGAAGTATTCACTGAGCATCTACTATGTGCCAGGCCCTAGGCAATGTAGAATTAGATCCAAAGGTCCTTCTTCCAAATCAGGACTCTCTTTTTTGATTACCCTCCAGAATCACATGGATCTTTATGTCAATGATGAAAGTAGTAACAATAATGCCCAAAAGTTATACAGAATTTAAGGCACTAGTCTAAGCATTTGCCTATACTAACCCATCCAACCCCCTAACATCCCTATGAGGTATTGTTCATATTTACCAACAAACTGAGGCAGAGCGATTACTAGTAAGGCTACAAGCTAGTAAGCAGAGCAGATGTAGTACAGGCAGCCTGGCTCTGGAGTCAAGGTCTGAACTACTGGGCTGAAAGCTGGTAGGAGCAGTGGAAAGAGAAGCAACATTCAACTCAGTATATTTTAACACAACACTTACTAGGTGCTCAGACCAAGGAGTCAGGGATGAATGGAAGTGCCTCCAAGAGGGAAGTTCCTTCTCCCTCTTTTCAGAAACAAGGTCAGCCCATGCAAACACACCTCCAACACCAGTGATATCCTAGCAGACAGGGCCTCCCGCATCGAAATCCACTCACTCATTGTGTCTCCACTCCTTTCACCCTCCTCTGCCCATCTACACTCATTAACCCAGCACTCTGGATGCTACAGTCACCCAAAGCCCCCTTACTCTGTCGATTCTTTGATTCTGTGTCTCTACCTAGCATTCCCTCTGTGACCTGATTCTGAGAGTCAACCTCCAACCTTCACACTCCCTGACTTGGGTAATAGATCTGCCCGTCCCCACCTAACCGGTACTTCTCCCCACCTGCAAGTACATTAAGATCCTAGCTTAGACTTTGTACCTATCAACACAATATGCATGCTTGATCAACCCTTGCTGCTTTGATTCACCTTTATTCATTTATTCCTTCAACAAATAATGTCCATCTACCATATGCCAGATAACGTACAGAATCCTTTATTGGCGTCCATTATTCCTTTATATCCCCTGAAGATCACTATTAGGTTTTTATTACCTCCATTCTATATATGGGGAAGCTGAGCTCTTGGCATTTTTATCAAGTTCTTGGGGAATCATTTGCTATGCTGTGGGCTCCTTGAAGCTGAGCCTCCCTTTCACTTTTCTGCCCCAGCCCTCCAGGAGGCACTCGGCAAACAGTTGTGTAATTGCGTTAGATTAACAAACCAGCCGGGTGCTCCGAGCAGCCTGACCCTGACAATATCCAGCAGACATCTTGCTGACCTGAAAGCCCTCTCTCATTCATGTCACACAATAAAAATTGACCTGAACACCACCTGCTTTATCAGCAACCACCAGCCACTACCAGAGCTTTGCAAATGAGGAATGGTTAGAAACCTCACTCTCACCGCATCTTCCAGGGAAAAGAACCAAAAGCAATCATCTGGGGTGAAGGGTGGACCCCTGCCAGCCAGGTCACTTCCTGGGGAGGAGAGCATTCAGTCTGGGCACCTGGAAATATAACACATACGGTGTCTGCTCCTTGTTGCCTGGGAGGCCTTGACAGCTGTCAGCTGTTCTGACATATCCTGACAATAATGAGCCCATAATGCCTCTTCAGGGTCTTGCTAAGTCATCAGGTCCCTGGGTGATGCCATCTGCTGGGGGAGCACGCCCAGAGATTCTGATCCCAAGGCAGCAGCCAAACAAAGAGATTTTATCCTGGGATTTATGCCAGGTACAGAGGCCTGACCTGACACTGCAGGGTTTAGAATTCAGAGCCAATAGACCAAGTGTCCCCAACGAGAAAAGCAAATGATTTTCTGAAGACCGTGGGACCTGCTGTTTCTTCTTAGGAACCCATTAATAAAATGATAATAAAACTAAAATATCATTAAAAGAACATATTTAGATCAATTGTTCCTTTCAGCAGGTTGTAATTCCTGTAACTCTCAGGGAACAGCTTTGAGTTCTGCATAGCAGCTCCCACGCAAGACACAATCTGTCTGTGGCAGAGGGAATGAGTCAGCCTACAGCAGGGAGGGGGCAAGGACAGCCTGCCGCCCTCCCCACAGCAGCTCGGCAGCTCAGCTGGGTTTTCTTGCAAGATGAGCTTTTCACCTGCTGGTCACTTCTCTCTGTTTTAAAAGGAAGAATATCTCAGAGGCTTCAAATTATGAGGGAAGTGGCAACTGCCCTCCTTCAGAGCAGGCATGATGCCCCCTCAACTCTTCCCTGGTCGGGGTTTTCAAAATGCAAAGCCCTACAGACATCTTTGATGATTATCAGCAGCAGGAGCAAATGACGATCCCTCATTTCTGTCTCTTCCTCCTATCTTCAATACCCCCAGCTATAAAATGACTTCGTTTGACAGCCTGATGGGCAATGCAGGGACTTATTCATTCATTCGTTCATTCATTCATTCATTCATTCATCCACCAATGCTTATTGAGCATGCTTCTACGCTGCGTGCTGTGTCAGGTGTTAAGGAAGTTAGGCTGAGGTGGAAGCACCTCAGGACTCCTGCCTGCTTCCAGCTCCCCGCCTGCAGGCTACCCTCCCAAGAGCCCCTGCCCCAGAAGCCAAGCCAGAGCCAGAGGTCAGGCTGGAGTTTCTGCAGCCAGAACACAGAGCTGAGCTTGGCAGAGCAGGGCTGCTCCCTCCCACCAACCGCTGCACCCACACACCAGCCTTCCAGCTACCCCTCACCACTGAGGGATGTCCCTTGACCCCACTGGGAACTATGCCTCTGACCCTCTCCCCCTGCAGGCCGCAGCTTGCCCATGGAGAGTTTGCAGACTGTTGGCCTGCCTTCCCTTTCTGCCCCCGACCCCTGCTTTCTGCTTTCCATGGGAGCCCTCAGAAGGCCCTCTGCCCACCTAATTCTGACTTTCCCTGACCTTTTCTCCTCTGTTGCCTCTGTCACCGAATAGTGAGGGAGCAGAGGACGTCACCCCACAATATGCCACTTTGACAAGTGGATTGTTTTGAGCTAAAGGCATCAGGACTCAGGAAAGTTTCTGGGTTTTTTTTTGTTTGTTTTGTTTTGTTTTGTTTTGTTTTTTGTCTATGTCTCTCTTAACTGCCTGCAAGAAGGTAGATCAAGGGCTTATACCAGGAAGAGCATTAACACTGGAGATAATGTTTTATATTAGAAAGACTTATCTGAGTGGCCTGACACACATTGGTTTCCTAAACATTTGCTCTTCCATCTTCCTGGGAATTGTCCCCCTGCCACCGAGACCCCAAACTCCCTCCCCTTCTCCTTGAAGCCTCCATTGCCTGAGGAGCTTGAAGCCTCTCACATCTTTGGGGCTCCTGTACGTATGAAATTAAATTTGCTTCTATCCTCTTACTCTGTCTTATGCCCATTCAACTATTAGACCAACCAGAGAACCTACAAAGGAAGGGAAGAGTTGGCTGTCCCTACAAATGTTGGGTGCTAGTCCAGACACTCTTCAGACTCAATCATCAGCATCAGACAGGGAGCAGCTGTGACCTCTGGATTCACGGTCAGCACCTCTGGGCTGGCTGCAGATGACAAATGCTTTCCTGTCCAGCCATTATCAAACACAGGTCATCACAGGCCATGTCCTCTCCCACTCCGTGCTTCTCTCACTGCGGCCAGAGCAGTCTTTCTAAAACTCCTATCTGGCCATGTCACTTCTCTGCCTATGACCCTTACATGATGTCACACATCATGGTGGCTAAGATCATGAATGCTAGAGCCAGACTGTCTGATTTCAAATCCTGACTATCCCATTACTCCCTGGGTGACCTTGAGCAAGTGACTTAACTTCCCTGATCCTTGGTTTCCTCATCTGAAAAATGGGTATAATAATAGTATCTGTCTTTTAAGAGTTGCTTGAAAGACTGACTGAAGTTAACATTGGGCTTAGAACAATATCTGGCACAGAGTAAGTGTCCTATATGTTCCTACTGAATAAAGAACGGCTCCCTACTGCCCAGCATTTAAGCTCCAGGCCCCTTAAGTGGTCTACACATGTGATCACTGTCTGCTCTACCTAACTTTCTGGTCTCACCCAACATCCCAGGGCCAACAGGCAGTGCTCCAGACCCAGAGCCAAGTGCAGACCCTGCATGTGCATCTGCATGCCCCCCATCTCCATCTCCATCTCTCTCCCCACCCTCTGCCTTTACTTGGACTTTCTTCTCTCTGGAAGGTTCTGCTCCACGAGCTCCTGGTGTCCTGCCCACCCACCTGCTCAGCCCCTGGTCATACTGGCTTCAGTAGCATCTCCCCATGCTCTACATCTCCCGGTTATTCACCACCCCCAAGCCACTTCCTAAACTATATTCTAATCGCTTGCTTCCCGCTAGCCTAAAAAACCCAGTCATCTCCTCAGCATGTCACACCATGCTTACTGCCCAGTAGGTGCTCAATAAATAATTGATGAAAGAACAAATGTCCAAACTGGATGATAAATTAGTCATCAGCCGTATTTCCAACTCCCCAGTCATTCCAGATACAATCATTGTTTGGACTCAGCTCTCAGTGCCAGGAAGAAGGTTCTTCTTTTCTGAGGATATCCAAATCCCAGACAGACAAGGGGGTGCTGCACAGGGAAGGAGTACAGCCTGATACTGATTCCCCAAAAGGTGGTAACTGCAGAATTCCAGAGAGTATGGGACCCTGAAGCATTGAGGGAAGGAAGCCTGGACACAGGGTGAGATCAGAGACCTGACTGTCGCACTGACTCACCGGACAGCCTTCTTGCCTCTCTGGGCCTCAGTTTCCCCACATTTAAAATGAAGGGCTTGATTTTGTGCTCTCTGAGGATTTCTTAAACTCTAAAAATAGTTGAGTCTATCCAAATATCGAATATGACTTGATTCAAGCCATGTCATTCCTCCATGCCAATCATCTTCAGTGGCTCCCCACCACCCTTAGAATCAAGACTCAGTACTGAACCGGCAAGCAGATTGAGTGCTCTCTCACTCTGGCCTGCTCCTGTCTAACTCCCGACTTCCCATCCCAGTGAAACCCTTCCTTCACCTGCTAAACAGGTCCTTCTCTGTTCCTCCTGTTTCCACCTGAAGTACCTTCTCTCCTCTCTGCAAATCTGACATCTTCCTTCTTTTCTAGAACCAAGTCAATCAAATCAAATCTTCATGCAACTGTCCCCAGCAGCCTCAACCCACTGGGGCCTTGACCTTCCTTGTTTGCCTACAGTTTGGGTCTGCATATATGGTATTGAACTGTATGATTTATTGCCTCAGATCTTGCCTCCGGTTGACTCCTACATATGAGCATGGGCTTCTCAAGGAAGAGGCTTTGTCTTCTGTCTTGTCACCCTTTCCTCTTATCCCGCCTCAATAATCTGTTAGAGAATAGTATTTGGTGAATAGTGGCTGAATAAGCAACTTGCTGGCTGAATCATACATCTTCCAAGTAGTCACGGATGCTCAGAAGATGGGGCTAGATGCCAGTGATGACATAAGGGACCACTGGTTTATCAACCACCAGGGTGGTTTTCAAAAACCAGATGCTTCAGTGCATGCCAACTGTCTCATCAGTAACCAGCCAGTCACTTCCTTTGTGTACCTGAGGCTCCTTCCACTAAGAGAATCACATGTTTTTACTGTCGTCTTCCTACTGTCTCGTCTGGCCCCCATACATCCTTGGCCCCATCACAGATGTCACCCAAAAGATTAAAGCTGGAAGGAAATGGAATGAGAAGAGTCTATCAAACCGCCCTACCCCCCTGTGGGCCTCCTGCCAAAGGCCAATCACTTGTGGCTTGTGGATCCAGTCCACCTTTCACGACTCATTTTTACCTAAAATGGATTCTCCTGTTTATTTTCTTTTCTTGAACAGGAATCCTCACCCAGTGGCTTCTGTTCTGAAGTATCCAGTGTGGCTGCTCCTTTGATGAGTCTTCCAAACCCAGAAGAATCTAGCACTCACCTCCTCACTTCCCTCTCTTCTGTGCCAGCTTTCCATCCCATGTGCTAATGATCATCATAACCGCACTCACCAAGGTGGGCAAAGCTCTTCACAGCCCTCAGCCTGTTTCTGTGGAGAATCAGGATTGCCAGCAGCCCTGCCTCCTGATCCCTCCCTGGCTCCCTCCATTCCCAGACCTTCACTTCTAGGGACAGAGTGGCTCACTGTGGTAAGGGAAAGTGTCCAGACAGAGCGGCAGGAGCCAGGAAAGGTGGCCAGGAAGGGCCATGACAGGAGGACAGGCGGAAAGCCAAAACCCAGAGATCAAAGTGAACGGGTCAGTGGAGATAACAGGACCCACTTAGAAACCGCTATCTACTTCTCTGGGTGTCATTTCCAGCTGAGGGTTTTCTCAGAGTCCTGATAAGGTCAAGTTGTGGAATAAACATGGAAAATGGCACTTCCTTTGCCCCCAAACACCAGATGGTGCCAGATACAGATCTCTTTCAGCCTGAGTCGTCTACTGATTTAGAGCAGCCCTCCAGCAAAGCGCCCCGGCAGCCCTAGTGCAAAGGGACGGTGCTCCACTTGTGCCTAAATCAGTTTTTACCAAAAAGGCATTTCCCTATAGAATTATTTTTATAAAGCATGGCCAGGTTCCAAAACCACCTGCAAAAACCTATTTCTACCCAAAATGTAGCTGAAATAGTACACGCTTACAAAAAGAAAAACCATTTAGTGGAGGAGGTGGCAGATGAGTGTGAAATACGGAATGAATACAAAGACATGATTTTAAATAATGAGTAAAATTGGGTTAAGAGTTCCTTGAGGGCATGAGCTTTTCTTAGTGAATTATTTGTCTGCCTTCCAGGGCCTAGCTCACAACCCATCACTGAATGTTTTTGCTCACTGAATCAGGTGCTGGAGAATAAAGCCAGTTTCATTAGAGGTGGATAAGGAGGGACCTGAAGACTTGTGAGGATCTTCCAGATGACTTCCAGGACGTTAGATCCTGACTGCCCCAGATCTAGAACTCCATACCCCTCAGATCTAGAACTTTCCTTCCTCTACACAGATACATTGGTAGCAATATCCATGCATTTATTAATGATAACAAGGATCTGGGTTTTTTTGTCCAAAAATGAACTAAACAAATTAAAAGGGCAAAGAAATAAGAGGGAGTTTTTCCCAAGGTATCCAGGCAACAGTGTGGAAAGAAAAGAAACATTTTTAAGCTAGAAAAAGAAAGATAGCAAAAAGAAAAAAAGGAGAGAAGAGGAGGGAAGTGGAGGGGAGGGAAGGGAGGATGGAAAGCAAAGGAAGGTGCTTAACATTTATCAGCCTCAGTTAATCTGCTTACAAAATGGAAAAGTACCCTCCCCAAGGAATGTGAAAAGAAGAGCGTCAGGCACAGTGCTTGGCATCTGGGGGTGTCCTCAGACGTGGTGACCACCATTTCTGTTCATATCATAGGACTCTTAAGAGTGTTCCAAGACCAGTAAGGTTGCAATGAGGACTTTGCCACCTCGTGCCAGCCTCACCCGTGGCCTACAGAGAGACACACTGCACAACACCAACCAGGACAACAGGGAGAGGAAGAAATAGCAAAAGCAGAAGCTACTGGCTGGGGACTGAGCACAAATTTACAGTGTGACTCAGGCCTGTAGGACAACGCTATTCTCCTGGAAACTGGAGTTCACTGAGAAGATGTGGTTTCAGCAGAGCAGACCAGGGACTTTTGCCACATTGTCCAGTTATTCAACAAACAACCTGCACCCTATCTGGGAGAATTTCCTATTTTGTGAGCCTTTATAGGAGATGGTCTACCCCATTCACACTACAGAAGACAGTGAACCGTATCGCCCAGAATTATAACTAAGGCACCTTGTGCTCCCTGCCCATGACCCACCAGAGCCAACCTGGTGCCCATTTGTTGGCCAAGTCTACTTCTCCAGCTCCCCAGTGAGCTGCAAGCACCAGAGTCTGCTGCTGTTATCCACACCCAAAGGAGTCTCACCTGGCACCCACCTCAGGGGATCCAGGCATTCCCCAGTTGCACTTCTTGCCCAGTGATGACCTTTGTCACATACCAGGTCACTTCCTGACTCAGTAGTGACAGAGCACCTTGAAGATCTGCCACCCACCCTAAGCAGAGATGCTCTGCACCCAACACTCAAACCAAGGGCCAGCAGCCCCTCCTTCAGCCTCTCTGGTGCCCGGAGCCACCACCTCCCTTGAGCGCCCTTCTGTTCTTGAAGAGCTCTGGTTCGGGGCAAGTCCCTGCCCCCCCACCTCCCCCTCAACACACATACAACCAAACAGCACCTGGCTGTGAAAACCTTCCATCCGTTAAACCTATTCACTCATCCCATTTTCAACGCTCATTTACTTTGTCATAGGATTGAAACAAAGCAGAGTTCCTGCTTCTGTGCTTTCTAGTGTGGTAACTAACAGCAACCACGGACAGAAAGCAGGTACTGAGAACAGGGCCAGGCCTCTCCTAAGCTCTTTGCAGGAAGACATTCAAGGCTTACCAGTTCCCTGTGAGGAGGGGCAATTATTACCCCTCATTTTACACTCTAGGAGATGGAGTCCAGAGAGGCTGCCAAACGTGCCTGAGGTCACACACCTGGCAAGAAACAGGACCAGGGTTTGAACCCTGTGGTTGGACACCACAGCCCAGCATCTTATGCCAAGTTGCCCCGCCACACAAAAACTGCCCGGAAACAAATGGAGATTGTTGTTCAGTTGCTGACCTGTGCTTTGAAGAGAAGAAAAGCACCACGAGGAGGGGGAATGGAGGGGAAATAGAGGTGGGCAATGTTCCTATCCTGTGCCCCCGGGAAGGGCTGCTAGAGCAGAGGGTGGAGACAGAGGTAGCAGGGGATGGATGACTGGTTCTGGCCCGTGAAGCCACCTGCAGCTAGTCATTCCCACCTCTATTTAAAATCCCTTTCAAGATTTACAAGTAACTCTCATGTCCCCCTTGCTCTTCTTTGTGCCTCCTTCAGAGCCCCCTACTTTTTGTGTTTTGTTTGCTCTGGAGCCTGCTAACCACCCAGAGGCCTGCTCTGCCCACACCGCTGGCGCCCCACATCTTCCCCGATGGCAGGTGTGCAGCAGGCGCCTAGGACGTGCTGAGCTGCCCCTCGCTCCACCCAGGCCCCGCGCCTCTCTGAATTCTTATGATCTCTTCAGCTGCTGTATCCGATTACTCCCAGATCTTTTCCCAGAAACAGTTCTCATTCTATATTTGGACTGTTGCTTTTTTTAAATCTGTGAAGTTCTAACTTCATCATGTTAGCTTCAGCCTGCTATTCCAGGCCACTGAAAGTATTTTCAAATCTCTGTCCGGCCGTCATTGTTACTAGGTTCCACTGGGCTTTGTCTCATCTGCTGGATTATAAAATGTTTCTTTCTTCAATTGAGGCATAAATAAAATGTTTGAACAAGACAAAGCCAAGGTCAAGGACAAAGTCTTTTGCCTCAACCAGAGACCATCCTCCAGGCTGAGAAAGGACACTGTTTATTCCAACAAGTCTGGGACATCTGACAACAATAGCATCTAGCCAAATACGATACACTCTTCTGCCCCTGACATAACACAGAACACACTTTCCTAAATGTCAGGCAGAAATGGCAACACAGTAAATCCACAGCTTTCCTTAAACTTGCAAATCAATTGCCCTGTTTTTAAAAATAAACTGATGTTCATTTCTTATTTTTTTTCCTGTAGGAACTGATCCCTGCATCCAGAATTTCAAAATACTCAGCATCTCTCTAAGATATGGATTTTGAAGGGCACCTGGGTGGCTCAGTCAGTTAGGTGTCCAACTCTTGGTTTCGGCTCAGGTCATGATCTCAGGGTTGTGAGATGGAGCCCCATGTTGGGCTACATGTTCAGCATGGGGTCTGCTTGAGATTCTTACCCCTCACTCTATCTCTATATCAAATAAATAAATAAAATCTTCTTTAAAAAATGAATTTTGAATGTGATCTGTATCAATAGCTTACTTATCAGCCAGCAGCTGTCTGATTTCTCAGTGTTATCTGCAAAAGCTCTGAAATCATATCTACATATTTCTTTGGGAAAGCTCACCATCACCTTGCCCCAGAGGAGAGTGTTTTGGCTCTTTTTCACCATCCATTCTCTCTTCTGAAGAAAAGGAAACTTCCATCAGACCCTTTTTGGAACACACTAGGGGATAAATAAGCATGAATACATGTAATAAGAGAATCAGAGGAGAAGATTAATTTTTTAATATTGAATCAGCTTCTCCATAGAGTGAGGACTTCTTGTTCCAAACAAGATTTCAAAAACCTTTTCTGTTATGCTCAGCAACTTGTAGAAATCTGCCCTGCCTAAGACCCTTTCCTAACATGTTCTTCTCTGGATATTGAGTATAATATTCTCTCCTTTTTTTTTTCAAGCTTCCTCCTGTAGGCAGCATCCTGAGTGGGAGGGCCAGTGGGGGAAGTCTGCACATCAAGGTGCCAGACCTGGTTTCTCCCTGGCCTGGTGCTGGTCTGTTTTGAGTCACTATGTAAGTTCACACCACCACCTCAAACCCACCACCCTTCCCTCTGTATGGTCTGTTTTCAAGGAAATTGTTGGAGGTGTCAAAGCAAAGGGACGATATGAATCTAAGTCAAGGGCTGAACACTTCCCCTCAAGGTGAAAAAAAGAAGAAGAAGACACAAACTACAGTGAAGAAAATAGAAAAATAGAGATACCTGATTAAGATCTCATTGCCATTATGTACACATGGCCTGAGAGCTGGCGACTTCAGGACAGTACACCGTGCTTTCTTCTGGACATTATAGGCTTTTGTGGGAAATGAAATGTTGCCCTGAGAAAAAAAATAGTAAAAAATGATAATTCTTAATGCTAGTGGGCATATGTCAAAAATCGTGTACTTATTTTTATTGCCTGTCTGTCATAAGCTAACTTGGCTCCATCATTTTGCATTTTTAATGCAAATCAAGAGTCAATAAAAAATTCACACTCCAAGGAAGTTATATTGAAGAAACAAAGAGAAGAAAAAAATATGCAAGCCCACAGCTGTTTGACGCAGCATAAAAATGTCAGCCCTGCACAGTCCCAGTTAGATATTATGCACTCAAAAATATTTTTTGAAAAGCTAAAGAAGTCCAACAGTCTGATAATGATTTGGTAAATTTTGGTGAACCAGATGAACAAGAACATGAACAAGATGGAATATTATACAGAAATTAAAGTTATAATAGAAAGTCTACAAAAATATGAGGATGACTGCACAGTATAAAATTAATAGGCTACATTTCAAAATAACATCAAAATTGATTTCAGTTAAATATATATATGTGCATACAAAAAAAAGGATAATATGCAAAAATAGAAATAGGCAAAGTGAGACCACAGAAAGCAATTTTTATAATTTTGCTAACTTTTCTTTTATTCTGTTGTATTCTCTTTACCTCTTCAGAAGTGCTTTTTGCAGGGGCACCTGGTTGGGTCAGTCGGTTATGCATCCAACTCTTGGTTTCTGCTCAGGTCATGATCTCATGGGTCATGACCTAACGGGTTATGAGATCAAGCCCTGCGTCAGGCTCCGCACTCAGAAGGGAGTCTGTCTGAGATTCCCTCTCTCTGTCCCTCCCCCCATTCTCTCTCTCTAATAAATAAATAAATCTTTAAAGGAAAAAATAAAGAAATAGACATGTATGGCCTAGGAAGGCAAGAGTCTGTAAAGATCTTTGGGAATTATATTTAAACAATTATTTTGAGAGTCATTTTGTATGACTCTTGAAGGGTTAAAACGTCTGTCCAGAGGTGGAGGCTGCCCTAGTGGGAGACATTGTTAGCCTCCTTTAGACAGAACTGCCCAAATTGGCTTCCTTCTTCTTGACATTTAGTTACTTGGATTAATCTCTCAACAAAATGGAGGTTGAGTATCTACTTTGCCCCTAGATTCTCCTTACGTCTCTGAAAATATAATCACTCTCTTTTTCTAATGTTGTCATCTAACCTTCCGGGGCTAGTTTTGGAAGTGCCTTGCAGGACTCTTCTCCCCTTCCAAAAAGTCACAAACAGGAGTGGCGCACATCACCAAGGCAGAGCAACTTGCAGGGCAGGGGGCGCTGAGATCAGCTGTCTCAGGGGATCTGGCAGCTGGGTGAACCTCCTGTGGCTCTCAGATGGCTGCTTCTTCCCTGCAGAGTGCATGCCAAAACATAATTTAAACAGGCAAAAACCAGGCTTTGTTAAACATGGAGGGTGCCATGTCCAGAAGGAAAAATAAGCACACATCTTGGATCCCAGAAAGAGTGTGCAAAAGAGATGAGAATTCTTCCCAGCTCAGCCTTGGTGCTGCTAAGAGGACAGGTAATTGAGAGGTGATCCTCAGCTGGAGGAGACCCACCTCAGCCGCCCAAGCACTGAGGAGCTCTGCTTGCAGGAGCATAGAGATTCTTTCACTAGGTCTCAGGGCCAGATGATTGTATAACCTCCTAGCAACTCTGATCCATTAGGAGATTGGGTCCACTAGTTTCTACTGAGCTTCGCTACCGGCAAAGTGCCAGGCATCTGACAGGCGTCACCTCCCTTGGATCTCACAACGGCCCTACAAATTAAGTATTATGATCCCCCACTCTGCAGAGGAGGAAGCAAAGGCTCAGCAAGCTTTATAAACGATGTCAACTCATTCATCACAGCAATGGAGAGCCAGACCCACACCAGGTCCGCCAGGTTCCCAGTATGGTGGTGCCTTTTGCGCTCCCCAATGCTATTTTACCAATTCATCCAAGAGGAAGAATATGGGGTGGAAAGAGAGTCTGGTCCTTAGGAGTGCCCAGAAATTTGCCCAGAGCCTGAGAAGTGAAAGTCTTGCCCCACGGTTTTGTGCCTGTTTCCTCTTTCCAATCTCCCCATCGCTTTCATTGTGTCCTTTGAATCTGAAGAGCATCTGTATGGCATTTCGTAAAAAAGACTCCCATGGTTCTACAATAAGCAGGCTAAGTTTGATATTCAGGAAAAAATTCAGTAAAACCACGTTTAAAATTCAGAAAACAGAGGAGACCATGAGAGAAAACATTATGACAAACTAACTAACATACAGCTCAATTTTCAACTTGGCTTTTAATCTATCTTAACACAGTTCACAACATCTCCACCCATAGTCATTATGAATGTGTATCCTGTACCTAATGATGTTAAATCTGGAACAGTGTCAGCCACCCAAGCAAGGCTTGGACCTCGGTGCCCAAGGAATTGGATTTGGCAGATGCTCTGAGCCCCCCAAGAGCGCACACCTTTGACCTAACCTTTCCAGACACTTGCCCTGCTCTGGATGTCTGTCTCTCCAAGGATGGGCGCCAGCGCATGTGCTCAACAGTGCCACCGCCACCCCGGGAACTCAGCAGAGGTCCCCCAGACCTCTGCAGCTACTGCTGGTACATAAGCACCTGCTGAGCCTCATGGGCACAAGACCCTTGACTCCAAAAGTCATTCCGAGGTGACAGCTTTAAACAGGGTGACAGTCATTCACCATCTGGATTGACTGTGTGCTGGGACCCCCAGCTTACCAGTCATCAGGGCTCCCGGGTATCCTTTGTAAAAGATGCCTGTGCAGCCTGCCGGGCTTTGCAGACTCCTCCAGTTTTCCCTGCAGGGGGGAATAACACATTGGTGTCGGTTAGGGCTCGGAATGAGGTAGACGCCAGGTGACATCAGTAGTCCAGTCCTGAGACCTGGCCTCTCTCAAGAGCTGCTCTCTTCCAGGTCTGTGGCTCCCCTGAGCTGCACACCAGCTGGCAACTGCACAGTAGGCAGCTCCCCCCCCACCCCGGCAGCCCTGGGCATTGGAGCTTGGGTTGATCCTGAACCACCTGCAAAGGCTCCTGAGTGGAACATGGCCCTCCACCACACAAATTTCTTTGAGGTGACAGCTGCCCGTTTGGACTTGATACATGGTGAGACCTGGAGCTTCTCCAGCAACTAGGGCTACCCTAAGTCATAGGAAGGTACTCAGGCTGCCCTCCCCGCATCCCCCTGGCATTGCACTTGAGTTTCCACCAGACCTGCCTTCAGGGAAAATGTCTACTATTGAGTAGGTTGTGGCTTGCAATTAGGTAGATGGTGTATTCATCCAAAAGATAGCTCCTGTGACCTGGCCTCTCCTGAACCTTGCCCTGTTCCCTATTCCTGGATCCCCTGAACTCTATGGGCATTAACAGGAGGCACCCCTCAGCAGGCTTAGGCGGCTGGAGCCCTCCAAACCCACACAGCCTCGGTCATGGAGGAGGCCACCAACCCCTATATGTCATTGAGGTGGCAGCTACAAATTGATGACAGTCAATCCCCATTTGAACTTGATATCTGATAGGGATCTAGGAACCAGGGCTCCAGGTGTCTTTTACTGAAGACTGAGCTGCCTTGCCCTGGGAAGACAGTTGAATTCCCTCCTGTTCCACTTTCAGGGTAAATATGCACCATTGGGTAGGTTGGGGCTTAATTATGTTGATGCTTTTTTCACCCAAAATGCCAATCCTGAGAGCCACCTCTCCTGGCCCTTGCCATGTCTTCCCTGAACTGCTGCACACATGCATGGAGAACACGCACCCCTTCAGCAGGTTCAGGGTGCAGTTCAGGGTAGACATAGATCTTGAACAGGTGGGTGTCTTGTACTAATGCCCTCCTATATCTTTCTGAGCCTCAGTTTCCCAACTAAAACATGTGTATAATAGTCTTTGTAAAGATCAAGTTAGATAAAAAATACCTGACATCTCTTTGTAAGTTATAAAGCACCATGGCCATATTTTTGCATGCTATATTTTACATACGGGTTTACTTGATATTCTTCTTGTCAACCTCCTCATTTGCATGCTCTCTGGCAAACAGAAATCAAAGACACAGCACAGTAATTCTGGAGACACAGAAAAAATGCAAATTATGGGCAAATTTAGCATTCATACACAAATTTATCAGGAAATGCTTTACATTGTAAGCAAAGAAATTAATTTTGGTGAGGTAATATGTGAAAAAAGAATTGTAGAATTTGAATGTATGGGATTCCAACTCTCATTCATTAGGCAAAGAAGGCTTTCTGAAGAAGGAAGGATTTCAGGCAACATATAAATGTCAGAAGGATGAACCTAAAATGCACTTATGTGAGTGAAGTGGTCCATTGACCCAGGACAGCAAGTGAATTTATCTTATCGATCACCAGGGTCTTAAGAGAACCCATGGGCTACACGTGCCATGTTCTCTGTCTCACTGAAGTCACAAGGAGACCTTACAAAACGAGCAAGTCAACACTGCCACACAGATAGCAAAATTGGATTTCTTACCCCCTGTAAACCTACAGCTCTCCACTGCCCTTGAAATGGAAGGTTGCTTAAATGATAAAGAATAAGGAGAAGAGGAGGTATCTGACAGGGGCCCCCCCTCACCCCCATTCTGGCTTCCTCTCCACAGCTTTTTGTAGCCTCTGAGCCATCTCCAGAGTCATATAAATAGCTTTTAGGCAAGCTGAAAAACTCATCCTCAGCAAGAAGAATGCTTTCGCAAGTGCAACAGGCTCAGCTGAAACAGGCTGGCTTCTTGGGGCACCTGAGTGGCTCAGCTGGTTGAGCAGTGAATTCTTGGTTTCAACTTGAGTCATGGTCTCTGGGTCATAGTCTCCAGGTCATGGTGTCCGGGTGGTAAGATCAAGCCCCACTTCCAGCTCCATGCTCAGCACAGTCTGCTTGGGATTCTTTCCCTCTACTTCCCCCTCTGCTCTCTCTCTCTCTCTCTCAAATAAATAAATAAAATCTTTTAAAAAAAAAAAAGGAAAGGAAAAAAAGGGAAATAGCCTGGATCCTTAAAGAACTTTGGCAGCCCTCTAAAACAATCCTGTTGAAGTAGTAGCCTGTGTGGGAGTAGGGAACAGGGATGATGGGGGTGGGTTTACTAAATTCTGAGAACCATTTGGTCTTTGGGAGACAGGACTCAGGTATTCTGGGCCCTGTCAGAGCACTTGTTTTCACACACATCCCCGCCCACCCCCCATTTGTCTCTTTCCTTCCTCTGGGATGCAGCTTGAACAAGGGCCGTGTCATGTGATGGGGTCAATCATCTACCACTCTCTGAGGGCTCTGCCTTGGAAGTAGATGGATTCTTCCTCCTGAGCTAATCCCTGCCAATTAGAAAGCCTATCTTGACATCTGTCTGGGGTCCATATATTATCTAGGAGATGCTCATTAATACAGCAGGGCCTGCAGTCATGGATCAGAAGGCGGACATCATCAAAGCATGCAGAACTGCCTCCTCTACAGCTGACACATTTTCATGAAACTTTCACATGTTAACTGCCAAGCTGCCAGGAGAAAGAAAATCCCAAGCTCTGGCTCCTTGCACACGTCCAGTATCAGTGGTCAGCTCGGGAGCAGCAGGACCAAAGTGGCATTGTATTGTCCTCAGAGGTGTTTCATAAACTATGGCCTGCTTGGGGGTTGGTTGGTTTGGTTTGCCTATCCTATTCAGAAGGCAGCTTTTGTTCTGACGACGTTTCATTTATCCCTATGGCTGTCTTGAGAGCTGCTCGTCTTGCATGGGTAGGTCTTTCTCTAAAAGGAAAATCTGCAGTACCACTTTTTTTTTTTTTTTTTTTTTTTTTTTAAGTTCTGCGGCAGAAGACGGACCTGTGCAGCTGGGTCGGCGCTTTGCTGCCACCTAGTGTCGAGCCTCGAGGTTGCAACGGGAAAGAGGCAGGGGCCGCTGGAGGAGGGATCTGCAGGCATTCGCAGTCCAGGGCCGCAGGTGCAGACTGGCAGGCTCCCGAGCCCAGGGCTGCCCAGTGCTGCACGGAGACCGGGGTGAGGCACTGTGCAGAGTTCTGGGTCACACGGCTGATTTCAGGAGGCCGAGCATACATACCCAGAGGCAGAAAACCCAAGCCTGCCCCCCAAGTCCTCACCAGGGCAAAGTCGGTGTGGCCACTACTCTCCCACTCCCTGCAGACCTTTGCAGTTGCCCTCGGTGATTTCCCCTGCCCACCTGAATCCAGAGTCCCTCTACCATAGGCTCCCGGGATGAATAAATGGACAAAGGGCAGAGGAGACACGGAAAACATGAGCAGTGTGATCTCCTCTGGGCTCCTCAAGCCCCTACAGAGAGTTCTGAGCATTAAAACCAAGACTGCTGAGAGACAGAACGTGATAGTAATTAAATCCATGCCCAGAAATCTCCAGGAGACGCCAGGCATCAAGGTGACCTGCATGGGCAGACAAAAAAGAAGGGCAGGACAGAACCCCAAGACCCAACTAGAAACAAACACTCAAAGAAAAAAACTAAAGTGAATTTAACTAGAGGTATGTCTGATGGTTGTTTGTGGTCCTCCTGCTGCTCCAAAGCCTCAGGAGCACCTGGTGTGTATTGTGTATGGGGACAAAATGGGGAACACTCACACAAGACTTCCTCAAACCCTTAATAATAACACTGTGGACTTTACTTAATCCCAAGGATTGGGGTTGGGAAGGTTTAATTCTGTTTCCTAGTGAACTGAGATTAAGATAGAAATTGTCTCATATCCAGGAAAGTGGTTTCTGGTAGTTACGACTCTCACAGTCTGAATTCTGTGAATATTTCTATTAATTCATGGGAAGAAGACTCTTAAGGTGTGCCGATCGAATTTCATACTGCATAAGCTGGGGGAGACTAATAATGCATTATGTGGCATAATTTCGTTCAGAAATAATTCAACAGGCTAAAATTCAATAGACTTCTAAGACATGAGACTAAAGCCTGCAAATAGTTTTTTTTAATTGATCATGCAAATAAAAGATGTGCAAACTTGGCTTGATGGCATTTGATGTAGACTGCTGCCAGCAGTTGACCTGGTGCCACTGTCAAAAATGCCAAGAGTCTTAGGCAGCACCCATAGAGAGGTGTCAAAGGTGAGCAAAGGCAGACACTAGTTGAAGGAGTAGGGATGGCCGAATCGGCAAAAGGGAAGAATCCAGCATGAAATGAATTCCACCTCGACTTGCACAGAGGAAGCTGGATAGTGTAAACAGAGTCTGAAGGAATAGGAGAGGAGGGTGAGCCAGAGTCCAGGAGAGTCGGGGAAATGAAAAATGATGAAAAGATGGACGGGGAGGTTGGTCCATGAAAAGATGGAAGGGGAGGTTGGTCCATGTGACGCTCATCTGGTTTGCTAACCAGTACTTACTGAAGTTAGGCTCCTACCTCTCAGAGGCTGGGAGACAGACTATTGCTAGAACAAATAGGAAATTCTTTTAGCAGCCTTGGGTTTTCCAGCACTCCATTTCCTGCCTCATCTTCTCTCTGTCCCTCTGCTCCTCTCCTAGCTGCCTGGATTTTTCTTCCCCTCTACATAGAGGACCCAACGCAAGAAGGTGGCCCTTCCTCAGGAACCAGGGTCATATCTCTTCCATTGAAAGACCAGCTGAAACAACTGGAATCTGAAGACTCATTCCAGATTCCTGGGAAAGAAAGGGCCAAGAGCCTAGCTTGGATCAGGAAGAACAGTGGAGGTGAAGGAGCATCTTCTATAAACATCGCTGTCAAGGTTCTCAACTCCCCTGGGAGTAAAGGAGTCAAAGCATGTGTGATTCACCCGTATTCATGAAGAGCATTTTCATCAGTAAAGGAAATGGGTTTACACCATGCCAAGCCCTTTGCCAGTCACCTGCAGGACTGTCAGGACCAAGGACACCTTCTGATGCCATCTGAGGCAGAAGAGTTCATTGGCTCACATGCTAATCAGGTTCATATTTCCTAAAACTTATTTGAGGGTTCTAACAAGCCCCCCTTAGAGTTTCAGCACTGTGTGAGGGGCAGGATATATGGTTCTGGCTCTCAGAGATCCCGACCATGCCTCTTTTTTGCCCAGCCAACATTTATTTCACCTGAGAACACTAGTCTGCTCTACACGTGTGTCCTTACCTGTCCTTCCTGTCTACTGTTTATTACACAGGTGGTGATACCCTGGTTCTTCTGGTCTTTCCAAATCAAATACCTTTTTCTCTCAAAAATACTAACTTTTACAAGTTGTGAGAGCCTATTTTGGGTCACAAAAGCTGATGTGTGTCAAATGTGTGAGGTAGGGAAAAGTAACACATGCCAACAGGGAAGGTTCAGGTAATGACTCCAGGGGTTGTAGAGAATCTCAGTTTTATTCTGCTTCATTTTAGAGATAATTTAGAAATAAGAGGGCCATGATGTATATAACTAGGGCCCTTTCCTCAGTGACCAGAGATATAGGAATCCAAAAGAATTTAGAATTTAGAATCCCTTTTCTAAAAAGGGAGAGTGGGCAAC
Source organism: Nyctereutes procyonoides (assembly GCF_905146905.1). Classification (NCBI taxonomy): domain Eukaryota; kingdom Metazoa; phylum Chordata; class Mammalia; order Carnivora; family Canidae; genus Nyctereutes; species Nyctereutes procyonoides. Next base: position 2,969,074 of record NW_026575044.1, read on the forward strand.
AAAGGGGGAAGAAAGTAGATAGTGTGGCCATAGCCAACTTCTGGCGTTCCCATAGGGCATGACTGAATATGAGGATATTCAGTATTAAGGTTGCATGAAAGGTAACTATACTCTGTCCTTTCTCACAGGCTCAGGAACTAAAGGTGTGAAATATAGTCAAGCCCAATTTCAACTTATCAATCACCCTAGCTTCACATATCTCTTCCTCTCATTAGCCAACCACCAGCTCTTCTTATATTCCCCATAGAATATTGCCCATGCTATCACTGGACACATTTGCTGGATCCATGTCTTGGCTTCAGTCTTGAATTTGCCCACATAGATCCCAGCTGGGGGCAATCTTGCATCTGGAACACTGGAGTGCCATATATTAAATTGCCCCTTTGCTCCGTGCTAAGAGGCATCATCCTGGACCATGGAAGAGCCCCAGCCAAACAAGCAGCTGGCTCACCTCGCCCAATGCCTGGCAGCTGAGGAGAGCTGGGACCATCCCAAAGCCCCATGCAGGGGAAGCTGAAGCAGCTGCCCAATGACATGAAGCTCATTGGCAGATAGCAAATCTGGAGCAAGCTTCTGGTTCTCCAGCTGAGGGTTCTCATACCAAGAAGTGCCTTTCCAAAAAAAAAAAAAAGAAGTGCCTTTCCAGCTGGATCCAGAGGCCCCAAGTTTTGAAACTTTCTATGTGCAGGGCATGCTGATGGGCCGTTTGAAACACAAAGAGATGATCCCTATCTATAAAGAGATTACAGAGTAGTCAGGACGACAGGGTGTACTCATTCAAAGGTAAATAACAATCTAAGGTAGTAAATAGACTAACTGCAAAAATGATCACAGATCACTCCACATAGATCACCTGACTGGGTTCTTGCTACAGTAAGTCCTTGAGGGATTGTTTGGTGATAGCACTGGCCCAAATCTTGTTCCCTTTCTAACTCCTTTACTCCTCCCAGTAGAAGCTCAAGTCCCTTCTCAGAGATCCCTTGAGGAGCCCAGTCTGTCCTTGGCCGGGGCTTTGCTCTTTGGGAAGCACTCCCATCTTCTCCAGAGATTAGAACGTATGACCAACATGATGGTTGATATTCAGGCTGAGTTGTCCATCTAGTGGCTAGAGAAATAGGGATGACTCTTAACCCTCAGACACAGAATCAGCTCCTGCATGGATGAAGGCTTCCTGATCCGCCCCAGAAGTCGTTACTGTGGCCTCCGTGCTCACCACGATGGGCAGAGCTCCACGTTCACAGTGTGCCTGTCTCCGTCCACATGAACAGGAGGGGGGTTTCATCAGCTCAGTGTCACCAGCACCTGTACCTGGCAGAGCCAGTGCCCAGTGAGCATTTAGTGCACGGTACTGCATTTAGTTGAAATCCGAGGTATTTAAGCAGATGTGCATTTGCAAACCATATGTATTTCACCTTCTTTTTAGTAGTTTGCATTTACTTTAGAATTCAGTACAGCTTACCTAAAGAGAGGTCTTCTTTTGATGACCAGTAGTACCAGATCCATTTGTTCAATCTTTCTCCCATTCAGATGCCCCATATTTGGCACAGATTCAATACTCAATAAGTCTTACTATTCTGGAGAACATCCTGCCTACAACCCCACAGCATGACAGGATGAAGGCCTAAGACTGTCCACATTAACATGACTTTACTATTCCAGGATATTCTTTTCCAGGATAATGAAGTGGCAAATTACAGTATTGTTTGCTTCAGTAACGTCCTAAAAATCCATGCATCTGAATAATGCATTACTCAAATAGTCCCTTTCTCAGGCAACTAAACAAACCACTTGCTTATTAAATTATTTATTCATCAAGATCTGCTTCAACGGGACACCTGGGTGGCTCAGCCGTTGAGTGTCTGCCTTCTATTCAGGGCATGATCCCAAGGTCCTGGGATTGAGTCCCACATTGGGCTCCCTATGAAGAGCCTGCTTCTCCCTCTGTCTATGTCTCTGCCTCTCTCTGTGTGTTTCTCATGAAAAAATAAATAAAATCTTAAAAAAAAAAAAAGACCTGCTTCAAAAGCCTCACGTCACTGTTTCCACCAATCTTAAACTGTTATATCATGGGCTTTGTCCATTCCTGATCAAATATCATCATTGAAATGCCCACCTTAAATCAGACCCTCAAATCCTATAAACATTCATCCTTATCTTTTTTTTTTTCCTAAGACTATTAAGACTCTGTCAAGGTGACATGTTATTCTTTTACTGCAACAAGTAATAAACTCAGCTTTGCTTTGTCAGCAGATTTTCCAAGTGGCCTTTTTGAGGGTTGGCACACCATGTTTTATTCAACTAATCCCTGTCCAAGGCCTAGCCCTGAAGCTGTTCTCCATTCGAGATCAAAAAGCCTCAGTCCTTTGCATGGTTCATGCCAATTAAGGTGCATCTGAAGGTCACAAGACAATGAACTGACGGATAAATAACATTCTTCCCAGTAACACAGGGGATCTGTAATGGATTAGGGTTAAATTATCAAGATTGAACTGTTAGTAGATTCTTGTTGTTACAAGAAAGAGGTCCAGGTGTCTCTAGAAGAGCCCATTACGGTTATAACTCGGATACATCAAGATGATATAACTCTTGCCCATCCCAGAGTAGCCTGACAAGAAGAAAGCCACCCATCCCCATGGTAGGGTTTGAGTGCCTACAAGCAGAGGTATCACAAACCGCCTCTGAGCACCTGAATCACCACACTGTGAGCCCCATGCCTTTTCATTCCCAGGACTTTATTTTTTTTAAGATTTTATTTATTTATTCATGAGAGACACAGAAAAAGAGGCAGAGACATAGGCAGAGGGAGAAACAGGCTCCCTGCAGGGAGCCCCATGTAGGACACAATCCCCAGACCTCGGGATCAAGCCCTGAGCTGAAGGCAGATGCTCCACGACTGAGCCACCCAGGCATCCCTCCAGGACTTTATTTTTTAAGTGGAGTTACCACCGTGTCATCATTTTAGTCATTTCCTACGAAAAACTGCAATAGGAAGTAGTTGCCATACGGTTTAGAGCAAAGCCCTTCCTTGGAACAGAGAAAATTTGATCCCAAAAACAAGAGATGAAGCCTCAGTTAGTTGCAAAATGCCAAGGCCTTGGATGGTCCTCATTCCTACATTTCTTGATGTGGAGTGCACTCACTGCAGTAGAATGGGTACAAAAATGAGCCAAATTTGTCACTCCTCTCTGTATCCACACCCCTTGTGAAGCAAAATGGCTTCTTCCAACTGGGAAGCCACATGGGAAGATCACATGAGTGACAGCTACAGTCTTGTATAAAACCACTGAGATTCAGAGTTTTACCTGCTGCAGCATCCAGGTCCTTAACAAAGACACAGACCTACATATGCAGAAAGGAAAATTAGATACATTTAAAATTAACCAGTTTTTTTTTTTTTTTAATCAGTAATAGGGATCATACAAACAATGTGGGATAAGAAGCTAATGAGGGAAACATCTGTTTGGTCATCAGAGAAAATTCCAGGATGGATTTAGTGCTGAACATTTAAAGTTAGAGTTTTAATAGGAAAGGTTGAAAGGAGACAGTCTCACATAAAGAGAACAGTAAAAGCCAAAATAAGATGTGGACAGGATAATAGTAGATGGGGTGGAGCATAAATTCTATGCAAAAGAATAATGGGAGATTAGACCGGAATTGTATGGCAAGCTCGATTTTGGAATATTTTAAACAGCAGGCTATGGAATGTGACCTCTATAATTACATCAGCTACTGTGGGTCCTTGAAGATTTCTGAGCGGAGGGGTGACACAATCCAGAGAGAAAACAGTGCTGCCAGCATTATAGGGTGCCAGGAAGGTGCAGAGTGGGATCAGTGGCCACAGCCCAGGAATATGGTGACAAGTATCTGAATGACAGCAGCGTTTCCAGACAATCCTTCATGGATCTGTCACATCTAATTCATGAGATAATGTGTAAATGTGCTGTAAACTCCAAAGCTTGGTATAAATATCCCTCATTATTCTTGTTACTATTCACATTATTAAATGTAAAAAAAGGTGACAGGGTTCCAATAAGCCAATGTTTGCTGCTTAAGCAAGCAACCTACAAAATAGTTGGATTGTGGGGAGGAGGCAAAAGATGAAACTGTGACTGGAGTGAGATTGGGAGACTAATTTGTAAAACTCTCCCAGGCTCCCCATTAGCATGGAGAATTCTGGGTCATCCCCATGAGGACACATGGGGAACATTTGCTGAGGGGTTGAAAAGATGCACAGAAGAGATATTCTTGGAATTGTTGAAAAGCTTCTGCCATAAATAATAGTAAGTATACTATTAGTGATCATAAAAATTTATTTTATTTATTTTATATTTTATTTTATTTTATTTTATTATTTTATAAGTAGGCTCCATGCTGGGCTTAAACTCATGATCCTAAAATCAAGACCTGAGCTGAGATCGAGTCAGATGCTTAACCTTCTGAGCCACTGAGTCACCCCATAAAATTTTATTTTAAATACACTTTCTCCATGGCCTATTTCTCCTAACTTCATTTATCCCCTACTCTTCATGAATTAGATCCACAAATTGCATCAGAAAAAAACGGACCCAAAGCTTTGCTGACATGGTAACATATAGTGCTCAGCCAGGACTGAGGGGAACAGCTATAAGCCTCCAAACCTAGCACACTTTTGGAGGCCACAACCTTTTTAAAGGATTCTCAATGTCCATAAGGGATACACTGTAGGATGGAGGTATGGAATTATATTTTCTGGGATCCCTGGGTGGCGCAGCGGTTTGGCGCCTGCCTTTGGCCCAGGGCGTGATCCTGGAGACCTGGGATCGAATCCCACATCGGGCTCCCGGTGCATGGAGCCTGCTTCTCCCTCTGCCTATGTCTCTGCCTCTCTCTCTCTCATGTGACTATCATAAATAAATTAAATTTTTTTTAAAAAAATGAATTGTATTTTCTTTTAAATGTGCATAGAGCAGGAATGGAAGCATCACCCCACAGGGGCATGGAACCAGGGAGATGCTCATCTACACTGCTACGTTTTAAGTGCATTGTACTGAAATATTTATGCTTGCTGCTTAGCAAATATACAGAATCATATAAATGCTAAACTCATAACATTATTAATTTATTGGATATCTACAGGCCTTTATCTCCAGGAACGTCAGGTAATCTTTAAACAACGAATAACTTAAAAAATATATACCAAAATAAAATAATGAAGTGAGCAGGAATGAATGGATACTTAACAAAAACAAGAGGTCAAAATAGAAGAAAGAGAGCTCATTTCCATTCAGAAACACTCTGAGCCCACAAACGGGTGTTTATGTTCATTGTTAGAAATACAAAGATTGGGGATCCCTGGGTGGCTCAGCAGTTTAGAGCCTGCCTTTGGCCCAGGGCGCGATCCTGGAGTCCCTGGATCCAGCCTTGCATCGGGCTCCCAGCATGGAGCCTGCTTCTCCCTCTGCCTATGTCTCTGCCTCTCTCTCTCTCTCTCTCTCTCTCTCTCTCTCTCTGTCTCTCTCTGTCTCTATCATGGATAAATAAATAAAATCTTTAAAAAAAAAAAAGAAATACAGCTGCCGTTCTGGGGGAGCTTCATCCAGTGTGGGAGAGATGCCTAAAAAAATTAAAAGGCAACATTGTCCATAACAGAGGAACTTGGGAGAGTCCCAACTGGTATAGGAAGAATTACATGGAACACTATCCATCTTTGGGCTCTGAGTGGGAGAAAATTTCTCCCTTCAGAGTTGAAAACTTTGAACTGAGACATTGGATTTAGGGTTGGTTAGTCTAAAACCTTGGACCTGAGACTCTAGACTTAGCATTGGTTTAACATTTGGGAACAAGCAAACCCCAAGTTGCAAAAGTAGTATTAAAATCAAAACTGGACTACTGTGGCAGATGTGTTTTTCAACAATGAACATTTCCTATGTCACATTCTCTTCTCCCAGTATGGCTTTGGCATCCCTACTATCAAAAGGTAGAGTCCACATTCCCTCCCCCTGAAATCTGGATTGGTTGGGACTAGGACAAAAATGATGCTGTGACTTCCAAGGCCAGGCCATTAAAGGCAAGATAGTATTTTTTTTAAAACAGACTATTCTTTTTTGAGAGAGTGCGCATGCATGCATGAGGGAGTGGGAGTAGGGTCAGAGGGAGAGAGAGAATCCCAAGCAGGCCCCATAACCAGTGTAGAGCCCATGACAGGGCTCAATTTCATGACTCTGAGATCATGATTTGAGCTGAAATTAAGTTGGATGCTTAACCAACTGAGCCATCCAGGCACCCCTAAAGAGCCTTATTTATTAGAGTAGTTTTAGTTCACAGAAACATTGAGAGGAAGCTACAGAGATGTCCCATATCCCTATGCCTTCACACATGCATAGCCTTCCCATTATAACTGTCTCCCACCAGAGTTGTTACGATTGATGAAACTACACTGACACATCATATGCACCCCTACTCCACAGTTCACATTAGGGTTCACACTTGGTGGTGTCCATTCCATGCGTTGGACAAATGGATGACACATATCCATTGTTACAGTGTCCATACAGATCCTATCTGCCCTAAATATACTATAAAGATACTATTCACCATCCTATAAATTCTCTATGCTCCCCTTTTTCATCCCTCTCTCCCCTCAGTCCCTGGCACCCACTGCTGTTTTTACTGTAACCACAACTCTTTTAACCAGCTTCTTCCTGGTTCTTTCAGGATGTTCGTTCATGTTCAACCACTGTGCCTTGAGCCCAAGCAGTTACTTGCAAAGGCCATATGTAGGCATTCCAGCCAACAATTCCAGCTGAGGTCCCAGCCTACAGCCAGAGCACCTACCAGACCCATGATTCACAAGCCTTCAGATGATTCAGCACCCAGCCTTTGGTTCTTTTCAGCTGAGATTCCAGATATTGTGGAGCAGAGACCAGCCATCCTTGCTCTGTCCATTTTGAATTCCTATCCCACAGAAGCCATATGCATTATGAATGGTGGTCGTTTCATGCCACTAGGCTTGAAGTGGAAGTAGTAACCAGAACAGCTGGGGATGAGCCAGATGTAGAGAAAGAAGCAAATGTAAACCTTTTTGAAAAAAACACTCTCACAACTCAAACCAATCAAAGTACAAATACATAAGAAGTCTGTCATAAACACAAGACAGTGACTCAATAAGCTGGAGAATTAGTCTCCAAGAACCCAAGATCAGGAAGAGCACAAAAGTATCGTTGAAGTGATTTAAAATTCTTAAAAATAACAAGCTATTGTAAAATTAGAAATAGATTTTGCTGCTGCAAATAACACAGAACCAACAATAACTGACTTAAGATAGAAGGTTATTTTTTTTCTTATGTAGACAAAGCCCTGAAGAAAGAGGTCTGGGGCTGATATGAGGGTTTCAAAGAAGTTGGTGAACTCAGAATCCTTTCGCCTTGCTCTTCCATCATTCTCAAATTGTGGCTTTCCATTTCATGGATCAAGATAACTGTCAAGGTCCAGTTACTACATCTGCATTCTAGTCACCAAAAGAAGGACTGAGAAGTTCTCACCCTCTCCCTTTAAGAACACTTCCCAGAAGTTACACATGAAAGTTTGCTTAGACCCTGTATTGGGTCAGTAGTGTCCCTGAAAAATTCCTGTCCACCTGGGACCTCAGAATGTGACTTTATTTGGAAAAAGATCTTTGCAGATGTAATTAGATAAGATGAGATGATATTGATTGGGGTGGGCTCAACTCCAGTGGCTGGTGTCCTTATAAGAAGAGGAAAGAGAAATACAGACAGACACACACACACAGGAAGAACACCATGTGATGACAGGGGCAGACATCAGAGTGAGGTGCCTACAAGCCCAAGGAACACCAGTAATTGCTGTCAACCACTACAAGGTAGGATCAGGCAAGGAAGGATCCTCCCCAGAAACTTCTAGGAGAGCATGGCCCTACCAAAACCTTGATTTCAGACTTCCAGCCTCCAAAACTGTGAGAGAACAAATTTCTATTGTTGGAAGCCACCTTGTGTGTGATGCTTTGTTACAGCAGCCCTAGGCTACCACCTCAATTCTAGGCTGCCAGAAATGGCATAATATTTATATTAACTGCCTATACTTTTTAAGCTATATACTTTGATCACCTCTTCATACAATCATTTTTTCTATAGAGAAATGCGAACAATAACTCACATAACTAACTGATCAAAATGGTATGGTGGGTTTGTTTTTTGTTTGACAGAGAGCTGGTACTAATATTTTAGAGTAGTTTCTTTCCTCTTTACAACTAGCTATTTTTAATTTCATGGAAATTTCTAGAATTGTCAAATTTTGGAAAACTCGTGTCAAGTCTCTTTTACAGCTGAGCCTTTACACATATACCCGCTATTTGTATATTTGTATTACTGCTACAGGTTTGTGCCTTACCAACACAGAAACTCTAATACATTCCATTTTATATAACTTTTGTCAAAAAAGAAAGAGTATGGTGCATTTATGATTATTTTTTATGCTTTATTGAGTATATTCCTGGCAGGAGAGAATTTCCATTTCGATTAGGTGTCAATGATCACCAAGTCCTTCTACTTATAGATCCGTACACAGGTGATTGGATACAATTTCCACATAGCGGCTTCTGAGTCCCTACATTTTGATCTTGTTTCTCCTCCATTAGCCAGGTGCCATAGGACATGTTTGTATCACAGTACAGTCTCTGGCCCTGCATTTTCATGTCACGAGCAGTAAGAGTCTGGCTGGATACCATGTCTATTACAAGGGGCCAGCAAAAACATAGGAATAACTGAGAACCTCATACACATATTTCACTAAATCCAAATTAAATGTGTTTCCAGCTCAGTTTCCCTTTAGTCAGATTCCAGAAATATCAAATACTGCTCAACACAAAGAGAGGTGTTACAGAAGTGGGTGAAAAGAAAAAAATGGCCTTAAAAAAAAAAAAAGAAAAAATGGCCTTAACCAAATGGCATAAAAATATCTTACTTTTGTAAATTTTACAAAAACATACAATCGTATGAACATATCACTATGCTCCCTCCTGGGGCATTGGAAGAGGCTTATATAAACAAGGGGTCCTAAGGCTAAGTGTCATTAGCTATACAGTAGACTCAACTCTACCAACAACAAAAAAATATATATCTAGAACCTGTAAGGAAAGGTAAACTACTCATAAGAATTACAGACACAAGAAATAAAACAGTTTTTCATATTTGAGAGAGCCATCATGCTATGCAATAATATTCATCAAAAACATGAAAACCAAGACAACCAGATAAAATTGTATGCCATTCAAATCGAATCATACTAACAGCTCAGTAATATAGGATGTTGGCAGAGTTGGAATTTTATATATTACTACTGGATTGTAAATTGATACAACCAATCTAGAGGATAATTTAATAATAAACAAAGTTGAGCTGCACATACTCCAAATTGAGGAGCCACACTTGGGAGTTCGTCCTATAGACACTCTCATACATGTGTACAAGAGACATACACAAGGATGTTCACTGCAGCACTATTTATAACAGAAAGCAAGTAGAGATTAACTGTCCTAGGTACCAGAGTGACAAATAAAGTAAGATTTGTTCATAAAATTGAAAACTATGTTGATAAATGATGATAGAACTATTGAAATGAATTCACTGTATCTAGGTTTATAAATATGAATATAATTTTAAATCATTTGTTGTTAAATATACGGCAGATGATTTGTAGAGGTTAATATTATTTACCTGTAATTGAAGATACATCAAACAATTGTTTGCATTAGCTGTAGATTCATATATAGTAGGAAATTTACCAGAATATGCATGAGAATGATACATATCAACTTTAAGATTATGGTTATTGTCAAAAACTGTGAAGGATCTAAAATTCTGCCCTCCTCACAAACTAATAATTTAGCCTTACAGCTTCAGAGATGCTGGCAAAAGACACAGGATTCCTGGGTCAGAGACAAAGGACTTCATCGCTCAAGGCAGAGTAGGCTGCATGTACTCCCTGTCTGTATCAGTTCCTCTTGCCTCCCAGCACCCACAAGGATGATGCTAAGGGGCCCAGGGGGATGCCGCCCACACAATGGGTTTTGATGATAGCTGAGGAAGCTCAAACTTTTATAATTTTATTTATAGATAAACACATACATACATACATAATCTACTGGTTCTGTTTCACCAGGGGAAAGCTGACAATACAGACGCCATCTTACTCTGTAAAATCTGCTGCTGTCAGACATTGTTTTCTAGGTGAGGAAAGTGAGGTTCAGTAAAGTGAGGTAAGTTGTTCAATGCCAGGGACAGAGCTGAGAGGTAAATCCGGGCTTCTTCCTCTGCACCCATTGCTCCCAGGGCTCTTCCCTCCATACTTTCTAGGCCAACATTCATTGGAGATGAAATTTTATTGGTCTTCAAGATCTTCACTACAGAGAATCATTACTTCTTATAGCATTAAACTTAAAAATCCTTGGGGAACCTGGCTGGCTTAGTTGGTAGAGTACACGACTCTAGATCTTGGGGTTGTAGGTTCAATTATTCTGCACAGATGCAAACACCTACCTGTCAAATGCCAAAGCCCTACTGAGCTTCTGTAATAAAAATGGTCAATTCTATTGCCCCTAATCCAATTCCATGTACTTGGTGGACACAGTGATTGACAAGTTAAAAAGTGGGTTTCCTGCTCATTTATTATTCTGTCCCTGGTCCTGTCTGCCATCACCACCAACTGCAGAGGGAGGGGAAACAATGGCCCTCGGTAAAAATGATTGCTACACACGCCTTCCATACCTGTTGGTTCTCTCCGCATTCTGTGCTCTCTTACAGTCTCCTGGCTGCCAAACATCAGCCAAGTTTCATGCAGTCATCAATAATCTCTTCACTTCAACTTGATATCCTTCTCTCAGGAACTCGCTTAATTACTAGCTAAATAATATGATAATTTCTATTGTCTGCAGTATTGTATGCAATAGAAAATTGACTTAGATATTTACCACAGATTATATTTACATAATAAAAGAGGTTTTTTTGTCTCACTCAAAAGAAACACAAATTGAGGAAAAATCTGGCGTAGGTCAGGACATACTTAGGGGGTCCGTTTTCATTGACTTTCAAATCCTCTCACATACTGTGACCAACTCCATTCATGGGTGATGCTGAACCAATGTTTCCTCATCTGAAAAGACAATGGACTACAATAAATGCATTCTAAAGCCCTTGTTAAAAAAACAATCCTACAACAATCAGAAGTGCGCAAGGGTTGAATTTACTATGCCACACTGCAATGTGGTTGTCATTCGGGGGGAGGAAGAGAGAAAGCATCTGTGAAAAGAAGGTACACTCACTCTGCTAGTGATCTCCAGAGAGAGGGTGGAAATCATAGAAGAAAAAAGACCTACTTTCTTCCGGACATCAGTCTTGGTTTGGATATCAAAGAATTTACTTATCCTCTGAGGGTATTTCAACAAATGAATAAAAAGATAATCTTCCAGAATGAAGGGCTAGCTGGGAGCAAGACAGGGCACTACAGACACTGTATTCATACACAAGAGTCCCTCCCGTTGGATTCCGCTTATATGATGGTCAAGAACAGGTTAAACTTATACGCATTGGTAGCTATCAAAGAGTGTTTATCTTAGGAGTGAGACTTCTGGGATGCTGGAAATGTTCTATATTTTGATCTTGTTGAGGATTTTATAAGTAGATACATTTGTAAACATTCATCAAGCTGTACCCTTAAGATTTGTTTACTTACCGAATGTTACATCTCAATACAAATAAAAAAATTTTAAATAGACTCCAATAAATGGAAGGTGATTCAATTCTACAAAGTTTTCTAGATGTATGTAACCTGTTATAAACATTCATTTCCCTCTATAAGCACTAAGCCTTTAAGAAAAAAGACATTACAGCTTGGTTTGAGTATCATTGTGGACCTGTGTCCACACCTGAGCCAGCCTCAGAGCCCAGTGCAGCAGAGGCTGTGGTGATTTGAAATACTCATCAGAAAACTAGAAGTTGCAAAATCTAACTGCCCCTCCTCACAGAACATTCTCCCTCCTTTGCCAAACGACATGGATCAGGGTTCGATTGTGCTGACGTGATCAGGGGTTTTCCTTGCAGCCCCTTCTGTACTCTGGTACTCTTGATCCGAGACCCTAACAGCAGCCTAAGAATCCAGACGTGTGTGCTATTATCAGGCAGACAAGCTGAGCAGTAGGACAATGAGCATACCCCAACCAGGACCCAGCCACAGCAAGGAGATAGTCTCCACAAGTCAATAAGAGAGAGGTTTGTCCAATTAGAGTGTGAGTTGTGCTTAGCATAGAATCCAGCCAGTGTGTTGGATTCTCCAATGGGAAAATCTTTACCTAAAGGTCTCTTTTCTTTTTTTAAGATTTTATTTTTATTATTTTATTATTATTATTTTGTTATTTATTCATGAAAGACAGAGAGAGGCAGAGACACAGGCAGAGGGAGAAGCAGGCTCCATGCAGGGAGCCTGACGTAGGACTTGATCCCAGGACTCCAGGATCACGCCCTGGGCCGAAGGCAGGTGCTAAACCGCTGAGCCACCCAGGGATCCCTAAAGGTCTCTTTTCAAGGCTAGACTACATCATGTGTGCTAACAAAGCTTTCTACTTGCCACAGCTTTTAACCATTCGCCGTCATAGGTGTTTCCAATTCCATTTTGTTCACAATAAATGTCAAGTTTCAGCTCCATTTCTTCAATTCTGAAGGCATTTTTAGGGCATTTCCACAGGCCTAACATAGCCTATAACATAGTGAAACTTGGAATTAACGAGCCTCTGTGTGTTTGACTATGTTGGGCTGTGTGTCTCCCGGTAGTGAATGGGACACCAGTAGCGAGTGACAGAAACCCCCAAACCAACAAACTCAGTAGGATGGAATGTGAAAATGGTGGCCCCCACTAAAAACCTACAGGGGTGGGAGGTGGGTTTCCCTCGTGAGTGTGGGGAGGGGGGTGTGGGATTCTTGTGCCAGAAGTTTGGGGTGCTGGGTAGCCATAGATGTCTCAAATAAAGGCTAGAAAAGATCTACTATCTCCAGACCACGGAGGCTCTTCCCTTACACTTTTGTCGGCATCGTGTAGCCCTGCCCAGACCTCTGTTCCGGGAGGCCCATGCTTGCTCTGTGTACCACCTGGGCCAGGAGCCACCAAGGGGCTGGTGAGGTGGGAATGGGTAAAGAAAATAAAAGGGAAGGGTTGAAACAAGTGTCAGTGGAACACCCCAATTGCTGTTCTCCAACTTTGACATGCAGTTCATAAAACAGAATTCATATTCTTCACAAATATGATAATTAACTTGCTGATATTCATCCAAATTTATTCCAGTCTTGGGGGAAAGTGGCAAATACCTACTAGGCTTCAAATATCTTTTATTGAGGTTTTTTTTTCAGTATTTGTGAATACTTTTTTGTTTCCATCTTTATGAACACCGCCCATGTCATTGGTGATGATAAAATGATGTTGATGGTGGTTTTCTTTTTACATATTCATAGGCACACTTTATATATTAAGGAAAATGCCTACCATAGTAGGAAATGCAAATACTTTCCCAGTTGCTAATGGGCGCTTTATATTTTAACTTTTTATTGGCCTTCAATATATAGAAAAAAGTTTACAAATCTTAGCGTTCAGGTAAGTTTTCACAAAATGAACATACATGTAAAACCAATATGTAGGTTAAGAAATATAACTGTAGAGGAATCTCAAGAGAATTCCTTTTTATTTGCCTTCTTGTCTCTCCTCAGTTTCCAAAGATAACCATTATTCTGTTTTCTAGTATTGTTGAATAGGATAAAAGCTTCAAATTTTTATGGAATTTAAATCAAACAATATGTAATGTTTGTATCTTGTCTCTTATGTTTGTGATATTATATTTGCAATATTGTTTATAATACTATGCTTTTAAATTTCCTCCATGCTAGATGCCTGGGTGGCTCGGTGGTTGAGCACCCACCTTTGGCTCAGGTCATGATCCCGGGATCCTGGGTTTGAGTCCCACATCAGGCTGTCCACAGGGAGTCTCCTTCTTCCTCTGCCTATGTCTCTGCCTTTCTTTCTGTGTCTCATGAATAAATAAATAAAATCCTTTTTTAAAAATTTAAAAAAATAAATTTCCTCCATGCTATTTTGTGTAGCAATTGATCAATCATTATTACTACATAATATTGCCTTATTTAAATTATACCATGTTTATGCATTTTCCCTTTTTTAATTTAAATTCAATTAATCAACCTTAACAACATTTTTCACTCTCGTCCTATTCCCTCCTTCTCCCCAGTCCTAGGAGGTGCCCCCTGAGTGGCAGGAAGCACCTGGAAGCACCTGGCCTAGGTATGGTGGGCTTAGGGGTTTGGTGACAAGGCTGGCTCACCAGAGAGGGAGGGCTGGTGAAGTCACACATACCAAAGGCCCCACAAGGGGAGACACCTTCACAGAGTGGGCGTTGGGGTGAGTTATTACCTGGCTAAAAGAATTGTTTAACTCTTTATTCCAGTGTTATTTTTTTAAGATTTATTTTTTTTTTATTTATTTGAGAGAGAGAGAATGCAAGGAAGGAGTAGAGGGAAAGGGAGGATCTCCAGCAGACTCCCCACTGAGTGCAGAACCCAAAGCAGGGCTCAACGCAGGCCTCAGTCTCACAACCCTGAGATCATGACCTGAGCTGAAACCAAGAGTTGGATGCTTAACCCACTGAGCCATCATCCGTGCCCCTATTCTGGTGGGATTTAAGTTTCCCTTAAATTCAATGTGACAGGACTAAATCTCTGAAGTGGCATCACTGTTGTTTTATAATGAGCTGGGTATGGAGGATGCCTGAGCAAAGAAGTGGTATCAAAGGCTCCAAAGTTGGTCTAGTACATCTGAGACTCTGTCGTTCATTAAAATGACTTGAGCCACCAAGGTTTGTTCTCCCAATCAGAAATTAGCCCCAGACCACCTGGAGAAAACACCAGAAAGCATGTGGCTTTGGCTGCAGGGCTAACATCTTGCAAAGAGACCCTCTACACAGAACCAGCTATCATGTCATGTGTATAAAAATCATCACTGAGCATCCTAGAAGATGGAGGCGATATAATCACTCCAAACTCAGCTAATGCTTATGTTGTCATTCTGCAGAGGACCCAGTCACTTGAGCAAGATGAATGAAAAAAGAAGGTTACCAGCTTCTTTTTTGCTCTCTGACCTGGGCCCATTTCTCATCTGCTCCAGACTGGGGGGAGGGGTGTAGAAAGGGCAAGACTAGAGACAGGTTCATGGACCTAATGGTATTTACCGAGCCTCGGGTGCCTAACTGATGGCTTTGGTGACCAGAGCAGAGGCCTTCTAACAGAATGAGAAATGGCCACTTTTTAAGATTCACCAAAAGAGCATCTTGCAGATATGCTGATATATTAATATCTTAATGGCCTCTTTGCTGTCACAGGGGAACTGGGGAACCCAAAGCCCTCCTGCCTCAGGGACATGCTGAACAGGCGGCTCCTCAAAGTGCAGTCGTGTTGGTACATTGTGCCTCGGTCACTCACAAGCCAGTTAGGGACCTGGAGCACTGAGCAGGCAACCCTGAGAGCATAAAGTGGCTTCCTGGGACACCACATGGCTGGAGGGGTGCTCTTTCCAGAGATCTGAGTCCAAAAATGTAATGGCACAGGAATATCAGGCAGTGGTAGGCATAGCATGTTAAGGACCCTTCCCTATAGAAAGAGCCAAGGACTCATTAGTGTCCTGTCTGCACATGGGGTGCTCTTGTGTGGGCTCAGCAGATGGAACAGTAGTGGGAGCAGCTGAGCCACTGCCAGGGTCTGAGCAGAACCTTCTTCCGTACCCCAAGTGACCGTTCAGTCAGTGCAGGGTGATAACAGTTGCGCATCATGCAGGTCTGGAAGCTTCACTCCCATAGTTTTCAGCATGTCCAGCAGTGGTAGAGAAGGTAAAAGGCAAGCCCAAGAACAGTGACTTTGCTCACTGGCTACATTACTGCTGTAGCAACAACCTTGGCTGGGAAAGAGGTTGAAACTCTTATCTGAAATGAGGTTCCTGCAATATTTATCACTCTCCTTCTCTATTCTAGGCAGGGAGGTTCCAAACTTGGCTCTGTAACTGTTACCTGGAGCACGTGTTTGACATGCAGATCCCTGGACTCCAGCCCTACAGACTCTGATCCAGTAGGCGTGGAATGTGCCCAGGAATCTGTGTTTCTAACGGCTGCTCTTGGGGATCCTGGCACAGGGGATCCAAGGACCAATATTTGGAAGTAACCTCTCTAGCCCACACTGTCTCCATGTCATCAATCATTGCAAACCTGCTGTGCCTCAGACGAGGAGCCCAGGATAACACCCAGCATGTTCTGGGTTCCCAACCCTGACGTACTACCCTGCCTCGGATGCGAGTCTCCAAGCTCTGCCTCCCAGTGAGCTCCACAGCTGTCCTTTCAGCAGACATGCACTGCACACCGATTGCACTCAGTTTATTGGGCACCTACTATAGACAAGGCACAGTACCAGGTGCTGCGGGGTACGAAGACAAGAAGGCTAGTCCTCGTCCCCCAAGGGGCTCACAGTCTAGGGGGAGAGAGACACACTCGCAGGTAACAAAAACACAAGGCAGAGTGGGGTGAGCTCAATAACAGGCAAAACCCATGGGAGGGCTGGGAGCCGGACAAGGTAAACGAGGCTAGGCACATCCGGCACCTGGTAGGGGCAGTGGCACATTGGCCAGTCCCCGGGGGATGGGCAGGATTCCCACAGGTGGGACTAAACAGAGTATATTTCAGGCATGGGGGGGCATAGAGGTGGGAAAGTACACCGAATGTTCCGCCAATGAGGGCAGAATGTCTGCCTTCACTGAAACACAGGTTGCCAATGGGATGATGAAGGGAGCTGGAGCTGGGAATGTGGTCTGCGGCTAGATGGCAGGGGGTGTCCTTATAGTCAGGAGGTATGACTTCGTTCTGTGGACAATGGTGTCCCATGGAAGGTCTCCGAGTAAGGGAAGGACATGATCTAATTTCCTCAATTACAGGCTCGTTGCTGTAATACATGATTAGCTCTGTTTTTGTTGACTTCACTCTGGGGACTTACACCCTCTCTTGTCCTCAGAGCAGCAGCCCTGTGGCCACAGATACTTTCCAGGGCTGCACAAGCCTAGGAACCCTTCAGCTAGGTAAACTCAGAGCTCACTTAACAGCTTTGCACCACCTCCACAGAACAGGAAGTGGGGCCTTCTAGAATCATTTGAAAGTAAGGGGCAGGGCCAGGGAAGGATGTCCATGAACTTTGGTTACCTAAGCATGTCACAGATGAGCTGCAGAGACAATGGGAGTGCAAAAAGAAACCAGGGTACATCACCAAACTAAACCATCTGCCATAATCCACCCCACCCTCCAGCTCACTGGGTGGGGAGCCCTGCAGTCTAACTCACTAGAATCAGAACATGGGGTTTCTAAATGCTCTACACAGAGAAGGTTCTCCACTGACCCCTGCCCTAAGATCCTGCCTAACTATCCAGTGAAGAGGGAGAATGGTGCCCTCCGCCACCCGGGCCACCCCAGCCCGAGAAGGGATGTGAGGCCACCGCTGTCCAGGTAGACACAGCGATGCTAGTCAGCGAGGGCTCCCCCAGAACCTCCACACCCGCTGAAGTGGGTGCCTGGGCAGAGAGGGGCGAAGTCACAGCTGGGCCACCCAGAAGAAATGCTCCCGGGGAGCTGGCGTGCACGTCTGGGCCTGGCCCGGCAGGGCCCCCGCCACTGTTGCTGATGGTCCACAGGCACGGGTAGGGGCTGCAGAGAGAGACACAGAATGCTTGATGATGCTGCCAGAAAGACCTGCGTGCTGCTCTGCACATATGCAGTGCGAGGGGCCCAGGCCTAGGAAGAGGGCGCCTAGCCACAGCTTTGTTTCTAGCTCTGACACAGAAGGGCCCTGTTTTTGTGGAGAAGCCAAGGGAAGTAGTGAAATGTAGTGGGATAAACGTACAATAGCTGTCCTGACCTGAATTTCCATGCTTGGCCCTGCCCCTAGCAAGTTTGATTTGGAACACAGCATCTCATTTCTGGAGGCCTGCCCTGCAGCCTGCGTGGAAGAGCAGGAGAGCAAAAGGAGGGAATCTGGACAGCAAGCCTGCAAGGGAGACCCGTCACTGGCAAGAGAGCTGACATAGCATAGCAACCAGGACACACAAGTGTCAGAAAAGTTGGGTTCGCATCCCAGCTCCCCTGCCTACTGCCTCCATGACCTTTGTCCAATCACACCTCTGAGTCCCAGCTTCCATCTTCAAGACAGAGCGATGATTATGTGCACATTACAGATACTATTATGACAATCGAATAAGAAGATGTGAGCACAGGAGAGCACACGGCACTCACCAAAGTGTGGTTGTTATAAGCAACTCTTCCATTCCTGGTCTCCACCCAATAGCTCTGGTCCCTGGCAGAAAGGCTGGGGGAGCTACACCCCCTCCTTGGACTTCTTTTATTCTAAAGCACTGGTTCGCAAACCTGGCTGCACATTGGAATCACCTAGCAGGTTCCAAAATACAGAGGCCTGGGTGCTACCACCAGAGATCCTGATTCAACCAATCCGGCATGCAGCCCAGGTATCAGGATTTTTACAAGCTTTCCAGTGGATTGTAAGGGGTAGCAATTTTTGCACCTGAACAGAGACAAAAATGCCTGCCGTTGGAACAGGCACAATAAACGCCAATGCTCTAAGCCTTCAGCCATCCCCATGTCCTGACATTTTAGATTCTCTGCATCACCGGATACTACACTGCATGAGACTAGGCTCATTATGTAATGATGGTACCGGGCACATTTCGCTATTCTCTAGCAAAATCTTTATGGAGTCAGTAGTGGGTTAAACACACTACTGGAGGGAACCAGAGGTAGCAATGCCACGCTGGCCTCTGTGCTGCAGTCTGGAGACGACGAACCTCACTGGGCCATAGGAAACCTGCAGAAGCCCAGGCTTTGGGTGTTTGCTGGTTGCTTGTTTGGGTTTTAGCCAGCTCAGCTTGCTGAGATTTGGGGCCTGATCTCCAGAAGAGACGTTTCTATAACATTGCTCAGGGCAGGGCCCCTTCCTGATGCCTCATGGGCCAGTGGGAAAACCATGCAGTTACTTCACTGTGTGACCTTCAGGACGTGTCTAATGCTTCTGAGCTTTCATCTGTCCAAAAGTAAAATAGGAATTTTAATGCCAGCCTGCGGATGTCTTTGAATACTATAAATGACTTCCATAGCGTATCTAGGACAGAATCTGCCACACGATCCTTTAATAGGTTCAAGGACTCACTTTCTCACTTCCTGCCACAACCCAAATCTGTGCTTTTCCCTTAGATAATCCACTCGAGCACTGTCCAACAGATAGAAAACATGAGCCACAACCACAAGGCTAAATTTTCTAGTAGCCATATATTTAAAAAAAAGAAAAGAAAGAAAAAGAAAAAATAAACAACTTATTGTTAATCATATTTTATCCAAAAAAATATTCAAAATATTGTCATTTCAAACATGCATTTGAAGTTGAAAAAAAAAAAGGTTGAGATTCTTATTCTTTGATCCTACTAAGTCTTCAAGCTTGCATGTGTGCCACACTCACAGCACACCTCCACTGGGACCCGCTGCGTTGCAAGGGCTTCAGTGGCCACAGGCGGCCGGTGGCAGCTGCCCGGGGCAGCACAGCGCTAGACGCTCACTGCCACGTCAGCATCAGTGTCAAAACCACCAAGGTCACAGCCGACAGCAACACCAGCAACACCCACGAGCTCGTTCAAATGCAGAATCTCGAGCTCCAATCCAGCCCCGTTCATCAGATTGTGCATTTTAACCTTCCAGGTGATTCTAACACACACTGAAGCGTGAACAGCCTTGCCATAGTCCAAAACACTATGTTCTCCTAAACGTTCTCTAGACCAGCAAATCACAAGACCCACCTTTTCACTTTGAATCCCATTTTGGACCTTCTCAAAATTCTGCCTACCTGTGTTGAATGTAACAGCTGATATTTATGTAGACATTACTGCTCACCAAGCATTTTAATGCATTTTCTCCTTTCAGGTTCACCATAACCTACAGAGTCGCTCCTATTATATTCAATTTAGCGATAAGAAAGGCGGAGCTCAGTGAGGCCAAGAAAACCACCTGAAGGTACGAAGTCAATAAGAGGCAAAACACGGACTAAAGGCCACGCCCATCAAGCTCCAAGGTCCCTTCCTGTCCTCCCTTCCACACCCATTTCTAGAAGCCAGAATGAAACGCTGGTCTCTGGTGTACAAGTTACGCCACAGGCCCTACCTGCTACACTCTGCTCTATTACCTGGGTTGTAGGCCCAAAACAGGTGGCTTATGAGAACACGGACCATTGTCAGTGTCTATTTACACATTTTACCTTCAATTCTCCTACTGTCAGGGTCTATCTGCTACCACCACAGTTTACAATATTTCTGACTGGTTCAAGACAAATGATTCCAGGCCATGATGTCTTTTCCCTTTGAAAAACAGAATACCAAAATCACAAAACAAAGAGCATACAAGTGAGCAGGTGCTTTCTGCTCCCTTCTCCCTGAGATAGAAAAGTCCTTCCTGTTGTTAGCTTCACTTCCTAGTAGCTTAGGAGTCAGGACAATGGCTAAGACCAAGCCACTCTAAGAAAAAAGAACGAATTGAGTCTCCAGTGCTCATCTAAACCCCCAAGACCACCAATGAGGAAGTTGCTGGAGTTGGTCTTACCTAGGCCCTGGATTGATTGGCCCGCTGGTGTGGGGTACAGACAGGATGCTGGTGTGGGGTGTGGAGGACAAGGAAGTCCAGCTGTCAGGTCCGGAGAAAACTTGCAGGTTATTGCTGGAGCTTTCTATCAAATTCACTTTGGGGAAATAACAACAGTTCAGTTGATGAAGCTCAGAGAACATATAAAGATGACCAATGATATTATTTTAGGACAAAATATAGCCATGGTTGGTGCTGCAGAGGCCAGTTAGCAGAAAAGAGGCAGGCTCAGATATACCATGTCAACCATATGCCACACACTGTTCATATTTTAATCTTCACAACCATGAGCCATCCTCTCTGCTTTATAGATGAAGCTCAGAGACGGAGGATGCCTTTTGTGATGCAGATCTGTCTGATTCACTCTATCACATTCACTCCCCTTTAAGAAAGGACCCATGTTAACATCCCCTCAGCACAAGCCGAAGGACCCACCAGTGCCCCAGAGGAAATTTCTGAGGACCAGCACCTTACTCTTCTCAGCAACCCCAAGTACATTTAAACATCTCAAGAACAGTGTCTTCTATGTCTTTGAATCTCCATTTGCATCATTAGTGCATACATAAGAGTAAAGGAAGTGGGGAGAAAGAGGAGAGCAAGGAAGAAGATTCTGGAGTATACACCTGGCTGGCCAAGTCACCCTTCCTCAGGATGTGGCATTTGCAGCCTCTTCAGTCTCAGCTCTGCCTCTTCTACCTCTCCAGCTACCCTCGGTTCCAAATCCACCCCCCAGACTCCCCAGGTCCTCCCCCGCTCATGCCTGTGCTCACACTACTCTTCCCTGGAATGGCCTTTGCCTCTCCTGGGTCCCTTGCCATCCTCCTTCCCTCCTACCCACTCCCACCTCTGGATGCTTCCACTCATCCTGCAAATCTCAACTTCAACATTGATCCCTCTGTGCTACTCTAGTTGCTCTTTTTCCTTTGTTCCCACAGCACCTTGGCTTGTGTGTCTCACAGAATGTTTCTCAAACTTTAGTGTGCATGAGAATCACCTAGGGAGCTTGTTAAAATGTAGACTCTTTCAGAAGGAGAACCCGAGAGTCTACATTTCTAACAAGTTCCCAGGTGATGCTACAACAGGTCTGAGGACCACATGAGCGCTCTCACTACACCGTGTTATAATTCGTTATTTTTATATTCGTGTAGCCCTGAGCTTCTTCAGGGAAGAAACGGTACCTTTGTCCTCCTCCTATCCCCACCATCTAGAAGACGGCCTGGTGCATAGCAGGTGCTCAGAAGCTGTGACCAGGAAAGAACCAGGACACAGAATGAGAATGCTGCCCACTTTGTGATATCATCAAGCTGCATTTTATTCCTTCCTTCCCAAAAGCAGATTTCAAGGTTGCTAGAGTTGGATGTAAAGGGACACACAGCCAGGCAGCTGGTGACCAGGAAAGCCCTCTGTAGGTAGAGCTCAGGGTGGCCCTAAGGGTGGAATCTTAACACTCTCCTCCATCTCCCATGCCATGAATCTTATTTCCTTCTTTCATTTACTGATAATCTCCCCACATGAGAATAGAATCTCTGCAGGGTAAGGTATTTTTCTAATTTGCTCATGGACAGAACCCAGTACACAGATAGCCCTCAATAAATACCTGTCACATGAATAATTGAATGAGAAATCAGCCCTTGGCTTGCCTTCTCCCTTCCTCCCTACAAATCTAACAAGCAGGCAAGGTCTGGGCTTTCCCAAGCCCAAGGGAGGCTACACAGCAGTCAATGAGGAAGAAGCACACAACCACCAGCATCAGCTTAGATAAGCAGACTGTAAAAGTTATTATCAAAGCCAGTTTGCCTGTCTCCAACTGAACCAAACAAAAGTCTGGTTGTAGAGTCACCCAGCTTCCCAGAGATCTTCCTAAAAGCTCTCCAATACTGGGCCCAGTATCCCCTGGATGGAGCCATGTAATACAAGTGGAGAAAAAGGCCAGGTGAAAGCAGTGAGCTGGGTATCCCGGAGCCCCCACAACTTGACTTTGGGACACACAGGCTGAAATGCCGAGTACACTGGTGCCGTGGGAGGGGGCCCTTCACACCCATTAGAAACCAGGATACTGTCTTATGAAATAATTATAAAACACCAATAATGCCATAGTTACATAATCAACTAGTAGTATATAAAACATTAAAATAATAATATACAATACTATTACACATATGAGATGAAAGGGATACCAGCTTCAGATACTTCTTTTTACTACTTGCTGTTGACCATTTCTCTGCACCACCACCCCCGCCCCTCACCCCTACACCCAAGGGTTTAATTAGCAAAATCACACACCTGAGGGAGAATGGTTTCTATGCATGTAGGCCGAAGGGTAGGGAGCCTGCCGGTGCCCTCGGAGGCCAGGATAGGGCTCACAGCCGTGGTGGGTGTGGGGAGCAGACAGAGGCAAGGGGGTAGC
This sequence comes from Nyctereutes procyonoides, assembly GCF_905146905.1. NCBI lineage: Eukaryota > Metazoa > Chordata > Mammalia > Carnivora > Canidae > Nyctereutes > Nyctereutes procyonoides. Next base: position 2,992,248 of record NW_026575044.1, read on the forward strand.
ATACTGGTAATTGGCATTTCCTGCTGCGCACACTCCATCCGGATTGGAAAAGATCCAGCCTCCCACTGGAATAGACAAAAGGAAGACACAGAGCCTGGACTTCCACACCAGAAGTCAGGTTTCCAGGCACTTCACACACGGTGACCCTGTGTGAATGACACGGAATGTCGGCCCGGGTAGAGACGGAGACCACCCCCACTGTCACTCCCCCTCCACGTTAGCAGATAGGCTGGCCTCTTTGGAGAAGGATGGCAGTTCCTATCAAAGTCTGGAAAGCCTCTTGAGGTCACTTTAAAAGGTGTTTTTCTGAGAGCTGCTCCCTTTCTGGGCTGCTGCAGCTCTGCACTGGAACACATGCAAATGTTTAGGGGAAGAGGCGTGAGAAGAGAAGCCCAGAGCTGGACGATGGCAGAGAACACCTGAGAGAACCACAATTCTCATTAAAGTTTCTCCAACACCCGGGTTAACATTCTGCTCTGACATCACTGGTCTGGGTTTCTGCTGCAGCTTCAGGGGACTTCCTCCCTCATGGGGTCTCCCCTGCCATCCAGACATGGGGAGGCCAGCACCCTCTTAGGGACACCCAGCACTCGCAGAGTACCCAGCAGCATACCTGTGGCTGTCCAGGCAGCCTCCCAGACTCCTCGCCACATGCAAGGCCACAGCCTGCCTGAAGCATCGTGCTGCCAACCAACTCAAAAATAAGTGAACACTAAGAACAGGGCAATCCAGGCCAGACCAACAAGAGTGGAGAGTGGAGATACTCCCAGAATGCACCTGCGACAGTCAGCCTCTGGGACATGAAAACTCGAGTATGAGAGATCCATCACCCCCGTTCCTATCTCCCACCTGAGATCTGGTCCAGCCCCTCAGGAACACCGGTTTTTTTCTGGGAATTCTGGAAAGGGCACACACTTGTCTCGAGTGGAAGAAATAACTTGTTGAGTCTTGAGAGAAGCTTTGGAAAGGGCCATGAGCATTCACAACAGGTGGAGTCTAAGCAGGGTGGAAGATGGCTCCCAGTGCCCCCCAGGTGTGGCCCACCCAGTGTTCACCCAACTCACAGTGAGAATAGGCCACATGCTGGCTCTCAGAGACAGCTTCCGGAATGTCTTTTAGGTGATTCCTGAAAGAGAGGGAAAAGGGCACCATCGCTGTCCAGCATATTACCCAAGTCCAGCCAAAAGTCTACCCCAAATTCTCTTTGGAAAGCAACACATTTCTTAGAATAAGAAAATCAAACACCTCTTATCTCAAATCTCCCCCCTCTTCTTCATCCAGGGTACTTTATCTAATGTGCAATCCCTCTTTGAATTGCAATTTGATGTGACTCTAATTTGCCGTATTTATAGCTATTCCTACTTAGTTTGATCTCAGTGGCTTGCACTTATTGCTCCTGCCTGACGAAATTCAAGCAATAACAACAGCTAGGATTTGCATAGGACCTAGGGCACAAGCACACCTGTGATATGCTAGATCCATCAATAATCCCACAAGGAAAATATTGCTATCCCCACTTTGCAGATTTGAAAAGTGGATCTCAGAGAGGTAAAGTGACTTATATAAGATCAAATAGCCAGGAAATGGCCAAGACAGGAGTTCAACTCAGGACAACCTATTCAAAGTCCTGTTCATCTCACACATCAGATTTTCTTTAGCCCTTTAGTTATCCAAAATTAAATTAAGTCAAATATTAACAGGACAAAGCCCTTTAATAGAAGTCAATAAGGACCATTATTCTTTTATTTTTTTCTAGAATGGAAAGGAAAAACACAAAGATATGGAGTCACTAAAGTGATAGCATTACCATCCACCATCCCAGAAGTCTCTGAAATGATAAGAACAGATATGACACTTGATCTTAGCCAAAAGGCAGAGAAGTGATCCCCAGAAGTCTCTGTGTGGTCTTCTCTCAGACCTGACAGATATGAAGATCTGACCTTTATGAACTACTCATATGAATCACTCACCTCTCCTGGATTACATGCAGTTAAAAAAATTATTGAAACCATGCAACTCAGAGATAATTGGAGGAAGGGCAGAGTGAATTATTAAAAATTTAAATTACTTATTTTTTAATATGCGCTTGTGTTACTTTCAATAATTGGTAGTAAAACAGAGTTGACCAAACATTTGCCAGTTAGAGGTTCTCCTAGAGCTCTGTTACAAGGGACAGATCACAGATTAGAGTTTGTTGAATTTCATTGATTTTGTTGAATATGGAATTGAATGTTAACATACCTAATTCTATCAAAGGTAATGCAAGTTCTTTTCAAGATGAGCATAAATTTCACATTTGCAGAAGTCAGCTCAGAAGATTTTACTGACATTTCTCTACTCACCTTTCCTTGGCATCCAAGAAGGCTTTGGCAAAAGGGTTGTACTTGATTTTGAGAGCTGTTATCTTATGTTTACAAAGACAAGAAGCATTAGTGAAGGTAGAACATGGATGAACAGATAGAAACCTTTGTCTTTGCCTGTGAATTTCTGTAAAATCAGCATAATTCCCCTCTCTCTTTTTCTCCCTCTCCATGTTTCTTTGCTTACTTCTGCACGAAATTACTAGCACGCTCTGACAAAAAGCCTTGTGTTGTGGCCTGTAGTGAAAATGGGAAACGCAGTGTGAAGTGAACAAAGAAAGGCTGAAGCGTTAGAAATATGCAGAGCCCAAAGTGCTAAATCTGGCATTCCTTCTTTTATTTATTCATCAACTTTTTTTTTTAATTATTGAACACCACCCCCCACCTCTCCCACCATGTCACTTACTTTTCTAGTCGCTGGAAACAGTCAGAGTGATGCTGGTGTGAATCCACGTCTCCCAGAGAGCACGGTCCAGCATCACTCCCTAAGTCTTAAGTGATCACTTACTCAGGCCACATTAATACAAACACTGATTATCACCCCCACCCGCTGTCACTCCATCCCGCCGGCCTTCACTGGCTTCATCCTTCTTCAGAGCCACCAGACAGCATATGAGGTCTATCTGCTTATGGCCTCTCCTCCAGGGATGTACGGGCTTGAGGGCAGCACACACATCTGTGATGCCCATCGCACTATTCCTAGCAGGCAATAATAGTCAACAAATATTTGCTGAATAAATAAGCATTGAAAAGGATGTTTATGGGGCACCTGGGTGGCTCAGTCGGTTAAGCATCTGCTTCTGCTCAGGTCATGATCCTGGGGTCCTGGGATTGAGCCCCACATCAGCTAGCTTCTCTGCTCAACGAGGAGCCTGCTTCCCCCTCTCCCTCTGTCTGTGGCTCCCCCTGCTTGTGCTCACTCACTCTTTTTCTGCCAAATAAATTAATAAAATCTTTTAAAAAAGAAAAAAAACATTTATTTCAGCAAGGGCCTAGTACAAGGAAAAAAAGTTAAATAAAAGCACCACTCTTTCTGACCCGGGAACCGGGAAGAAATCAGGAGAAGGAGGAGAGCCAGAGTCTGATGCACATGCCCTGGTCTTTCTCCCTGTCTAAACCTGGAGGAGTCAGGTGCCTAGAGAGACCAGCATCCACCAACGGCCCACTCCCTCTCATGGTGCATCAACATCAACTTGGCAGAAAAGTGTTGGCAGCAGAGGGAGGCTCCGAGGTTGGATTCTCCTGGGCTTGATTCCCATGGGGCATAATCACAGCTAGAATATGACCTCAGACTGGGTAGCCTGCCTGAGGAGCAGCCTTAGCCAGGCTGGTGGTTCAGAGGGGACTGGCTAGCATGTGTCCAGGAAGAGCTCGGGGCACTCACCCAGCGGACAACCAGATGACAAGTTCTGCTGGCTGTGGACTAAGGGAGCAGGCAGCAAGAAGTGGGCAGGGTCATTGCCCTGGAGACCAGAGGTGGCTCAGACACGGTCCCCAACACCCACACACACCCTCTAGAGTTGCAAAAATCACACCCTCCCAACAAAGACCCAAACTCCATCCTAGGGATAGAAGCAGGAGAGGGAGGGCCATCTGGAACACAGTACCACCTGAGGGCCTGTTGAAATGATCAAATATTTAACTTCTGTTCCCACCAGCCTGCTGGAGGGGCTCAGCCAAGAGCCCAGACCCCAGGGCTTCTGTTGGCTTCAATGCAAAGTGTGCCTTCTAGGCTCCCAGAGGGGAAGTACCCATAGACCTTCCTCAAATAAGCAAGAGGCAGTGGAAAGGGCTACCCCACTGTTTAGCTTCATCTCTGCTGAGGTCTCTGAGATCCTTTTCTTGTAGAAAAGAAATGACATTTTCTCTGCACATCTGTGATGCGAGTTCAGTCTACAGCTCAATTGTACCTATAGGCACTAAGGGAGTAGTTTGCAAACCTGAATGCTCATCAGAATCCTTTAGGAAGACTCTAGAAACTACGGATTCTGGGTGCCATCCCTGGAGATTCTGACTCAGTTGGCTGGGTGGGAGCCCAAAATCTTTTAAAGTTTCCAAATAAAGAAATGTAGATGAAAGCAGCAAAAAGGTACCTTTTGGGTTTCTGGTTTTGTTCTGTTTTACCTATCAGATTATCAAAGCTGAAAAAAGGCTGATAATCACCAGTGTCGGAAATGGTACAGGGACTGCAGATGAGTAATGCTCTTTGAAGGAGGCCATTTGGTGATATCTCGGGATTCTAAACCCACAATCTCCTTGACAAGCAATGCCATTTCTAGGTGTCCATCCATGCAAGCAAGCAACAGTGGTTGTGGATGTCTCAGGATATTCTTTACAGCATTACTTATAATAGCAAATAAAACAACTGTAAACCACCAAATGTCCATCAGTGGGGAGCTAAAATATGGTATATCTTCTGCAAGCACTTCAGAAAAAGAGATAGGCTTAAATCTAATTACAGAGAAGATATCCATAATATACAGTTAAATAGAAAAAAAAGAAACTTGCAGACTAATATATATAACATGAGCCAATTTATGTGAGGAAGTCTATATTCTCATACACATTTATATATACATAGAATATGGGGGGGAATATTTTAAGCTATTATTTGTGAGGTCCTTGGGGAATGGGATTCAAAAGGTAGGAGGAAAAGAGATCACTTTTATCTTTTTCCTTTTTATTTTCACTGAACATACTTCTGTACTATTTATTTATTATGTGGGGGTTTCTTTAACAAACGTAATTATTTTACCTTTTTTTAAAGATTTTACTTATTTATTCAAAAGAGACAAAGAGGCAGAGACATAGTCATAGGGAGAAGCAGGCTCCCCATGGGGAACCTGATGTGGGACTCGATCCAGGACCCCAGGATCACGACCTGAGCTAAAGGCAGACACTCAACCACTGAGCCACCCAGGTGCCCCAACACGTATTACTTTAAAAAAAATTTTTTTTAAGTTTAGTCAGAAAGAATCCAACCCTCCCCAGGGCTTCTGATGACCAGCAGGCCTGGGGAGCCCTAGAGTATACAAACAAGACAGACAGCATAACCAACCCAGAGGAGGGCACACGTGGATCAAGCCTCACAGACCTGCTCCCAGCACAGGAGCTCACCCAGCTCGGAGCAGGCCAAGGGCACACTGGGCCCAAAACCAAAGACCCCGGGGCTTCTGTTGGCTTCAGCCAAGCACATTGTGCCTTCTAGGCTCCTGGAGGGAAGCACCCACAGGCCTTCTGCAAACAGGAGAGAGGGAATGGAAAGGGCTACCCAGTATTGAGTTTCATCTCTGCTGAGATCTCTGAGATCCTGGAAAACCCACCTTCCATCCACACTGGGTCCCCATCCTCCCACACTCTTCTGGGGGATGTTTACACACAAGCAGCCACAGACACTTACCTCCTCATTCTGATAGGCAGTCACAGCTATGAACTGGGTTTCGGGGAAGGAGCAGTTCATCACCATTCGGTGGGCACCTCCAACACGCACTATGTGAACCTGGGGTTCATATTTATGCAGGGAATTCAACATTATCTGTTGAAGTGGGAGAAGGAGAGGAGAAGCCATGCAGAGCCTGTGGTAGCAGGGGTGATAACCAGCTGGCGTCTCTGTTAGCCCGGGCCCAGCCCCCGGCCAGGTCAGGGCCACCACGCGGGTCCCTCGATTCCCTGATTCCCTCATCTGAGATCTGAATGCGGGGGTAGTTTTTCAGAAGCTCCCAGAGAGCATAACATCAGAGCTTATGCCAGGGTTGCCAGAAAGTTGTTCTAAAGTGTGTCAGTTCTCTGCCCCAATCTTGCCATCCTTTCTTTTTCCCTCTCCCTATTTCCAGAACAACAATGTGGATTTCAATCCATTAAAACATAGTCCTTTTCCTCACAGGAGGAATCCTAGCATCTCCACATGCTGGCATGGCTGCACCTCGCAAGCCACTGCATCAAGAGTGATAATATCCAACACCTGACACCTGCCCATCACCCAGAGCGGCTCCTTGTGATTCATACAGAGCTTTGTGAAATGGGGGAGGTTTCAGTTTACTTTTCAGTTTCCTATTTTATTTTTTTAAACATTTTTTTAAATTTTTATTTATTTATGATAGTCACAGAGAGAGAGAGAGAGAGAGGCAGAGACACAGGCAGAGGGAGAAGCAGGCTCCATGCAGGGAGCCCGAAGTGGGATTCGATCCCGGGTCTCCAGGATCGCGCCCTGGGCCAAAGGCAGGCGCCAAACCGCTGCGCCACCCAGGGATCCCCCAGTTTCCTATTTTAATAGAGAACTGGGACCTTCGGAACATTGCCCAGATCTGGGCAGCTCACCTCTTCCTCCTCATCCTCCGGGGTGGGGGCCTCCCAGCTGGCTAAGCAGGGGGCTCAGAGGAGGCGAGGTCCGAGGCCCAGGGCCACAGAGGCTGACGACCCAGAGAGCAGGGAGCCTCGGCTCTGTCCCCAAAGCGGCTACATCCTATAAATCATGACCTTACACAGGATGCTAGTATTCACAAGCCTCCCGGAGAAAATAAAAGAGGAGAAAGCCCCGAATTCTTGTTTACTCTAATCGGAGACCTTAAGTAAAACCTTCCTTATTTAAGGCTTGTTTGTTTTTCTGAAAACCCAAAGCCGCTTCAGTATTCTATTGACAATTATCATAATGCCCAAGTGGAGGCAGCAATTATTTCATTTAGGAGCAGCTTTTTATCAAGGTCTTTGTCTATTGCCAACATGCCACTTACACCAAAAAAGAGGAGAGAGCACAACAAAACCCCAGTACCCACCAACATCTCCTCCCCGCACTGGGTAAAAAGCACCACACACAAGACGGAACTATGAAAGGGCCCTGGATGATTAAGTCAACTCCTGCACTCTCTCACTCTCTCTTCACATCAGGAAGTCCATTAAAAACTGAAAGTACCAATTAAGAGCTGTTTATTCCCGTTCACATTTGGACTCCGGGGAATAATTGGCTTCCGTGGGAGAAGAGGCCGGTGAGGACCCCTCTAATTGCCTAAATGCACCCTTGATATTTCTTGATTGGTGCAGTGCTGCGGCCCGGCGGCCAGATCCTACCTGCCCACCTCCGTTGAGCTTGTTGGTCAGCTTCACTTTGCTGAAGGAGATGGGGGCTTTCATCCAGTGGGCCCCGAAGTTGGGGGAGTCCGGGTGGATGTAGACGCAGCTGTGGCTGGAGACCTCTGGCTTGCCTGCGGGAACCCACTCCCCGTTGACGTACTTCCAGCGGTGACTGTCCGTAGGCACAAAGTCCAGCAGGAGGGAGTACATGGCGTTGGGGTCCAGCCCCGAGACACTAATCTTCAGGACTGGGAACATCCGTCTAAAAGCAAAGGCAGGGCATCCCTGGGTGGCTCAGCAGTTTAGCGCCTGCCTTCGGCCCAGGGCCTGATCCTGGAGTCCTGGGATCGAGTCCCACATCAGGCTCCCTGCATGGAGCCTGCTTCTCCCTCTGCCTGTGTCTCTGCCTCTCTCTCTCTCTGTCTCTCTCTCTCTGTGTCTCTCATGAATAAACGAATAAAATCTTTAATAATAAATAGTAAGTAAACGCAAAGGCAGACACAGAGTCACAGGAGGGACGCTGGCCTGTTGGGGGCACCCGGGGCCTAGTGCAGCCATCTCTCTGTTCTGGGGACAGCTTCCGTGGAGGGCCTGGGGCCCCAGCCCTGATTCCCACAGAGCCTCTCTTTACAAATGCATTTTGCACCACACTTTTACTTTAAATCACGTGCCCAAGTTTAAAGTCTGAAAACCACTGATCTAGTCATTTGACAGAGGAACCCAGAACCCAAAGTATATCATCAGACGCCACATTCAGGGAGAGCTTTCTTCAGAGACTCCCTCCTGGCATACATGGGTTTTTACGCTGCTGCCACAAACCAGTCCTTCCCCCTCTCACAGAGAACACCACTTCTGGATGACAGTAAGGGTATTAGCAGTGAAAATGTGGTTTCATGGTTCTACAGAGTTAGACCAGTTCCTTCCCTGCATGACTTCTCAGAGCCTTTAATATACTCATGTACTCTATAAACCTCTGAAAAGGGGCACCTGGGTGGCTCAGTGGTTGAGCATCTGCCTTCGGCTTAGGTCATGATCCCGGGGTCCTAGGATTGAGTCTCACATTGGGCTCCCTGCGTGGAGCCTGCTTCTCCCTCTGCCTGTGTCTCTACCTCTCTCTGTGTGTCTTTCATGAATAAACAAATAATATATATTAAAAAAAACTCTGAGAAGATAGACACTGTGTGCACACTGAATTTACAGGACTGTGGAAGCATCCTTTCACTGAGCATTTTGTGGGAATTTGTGCTCAAGACACATCGATCTGGATTCCTTGGTCCTTCTTCTATCCTCTAGGACAGGACCAGCAAGTTTGCTCTCACCTATTTGGAGAGGCTCCTCACCTGGCTTCTCATTCCCTTTGGTTGTTTTTCCTTTACCAAATGTACTAAATTGCTCCAAACCACCCTTAAAAGACCTCGTTTCCAGACTTGCCCCACAGTCTGATCACCACAGCTTGATTACCCCAGATACTGTTTTGTCATTGCCTCTTTTAAAATCAGAATCCCCAAACTAAGAAGCTAACAACCTAGAGTCTAGACACTTGCTACTCAAAGTGGTCCCCCAACTGGCAGCATTGGGATCAGCTGGAAGTCCGTTAGAATTGCAGAACCTCAGACCTCACTCTCAACCTACATATTCAGCAGCTGTGCTTTTCCCAAATCTCCAGGTGAATCAAAGGAACATTAAAGCTTAAGATGTACTGGTATAGAGCATCTTGCACTTTTCAGAAAATAACTAAGATTTGCAAGGGAGTGAGGGTCAGAGGACTGTGCTCCTGATGAGGCTGGGAGAATGGGGGGGGGGGGGGGTGGAGGTGAAGGGAGCTGAAGGGGAGGCTAGGATGGATGGGCTGCCTGCTGAGAGGAGGGGTCAGAGGATGCCAGGAGTGGGGTGTTGAGGGCAGGGAGGGGCACACATAAGAGTCACCAGGGACATCCAACTGTGGCCAGAGGTTCCCAGTGTTGAGAGGAATTGATACGGAATTGATACGAATGGAAAATGAAGGAATTGACAGGCAGATGACAAGGGATGGACCTAGAGCTGGGGGTTCCAGCCATGTGGGGCTCCCAGTCTCCTGAGCTGAAACCACGTGGGCTTCCTGAGCAATCTGGAATAGATGGGAATTGTTTTCCCGGGGCTCACCCCACCTCACTGATATTCCCTTTCCTGGCTCCTCTTCCAACCTAGTCCTCTGGCTGAGGATGCTGGTGGGGCTCTGTTTTTGTGCGCTGCCTTAGAGACCACTTCCCAACTGCTTGCACAGGATACAGAGCCTGGTCCACGTCTCTGGTCCACACCCCTGGCCTCCAAGAGGCCAAACAGAAGAGTGCCTTTGAGGGAAGCTTCTGGCTCTGACTCCTGCCCTTCCTGAGACTGCTCTCCAAACTTCAATTTCATGGTCTGGCTCACCCAGCCTCACTGAGTTGTGGCAAGAACTCCAGGAGGAAATTCATCCACGTGCGTGTTCTAACCCTGCCACCTAGTAAGTGCTCTGCAAGTGTTCACTATTGTCATTACACCCAGCGCCTCAGCTGGCCCAGCTGGCTTCTGCTCCAGAATCCCAACTTGGGGCAGTGACTCCGGAAGTTGGAAACACAAAGGGCATCAGCTTCGCCTCCCTCCCACCTGGCCGACAGATACCACCACCCCCACTTCCCTCTCTGGAGAAAAGTCTAAGCAGAAAGGGGAGTGACTGCTAATGGCTTTGGGTTTTTTCTTAGGGATGATGAAAATGTTCTGAAATTAGATAGTGATGGTTGTACAACTTTGTGACTATTCTCAAAGCTACTGAATTATATACTAACGAAGGGTGAATTTGATGGCATATGAATTATTTTTCAAAAACAGAGCAAATTGATAACTTACACCTCCTCAGCTCTTATTCTCCAGCTGGATCACAGTCATTTCCAAGGAGACCCTGCCGTTGGGACTATGCACGGGGAAATGCTGAAGGCTCCCTCCCCTCCCTCAGTTCCCTTCAGAGCTGTCTCTCCCCTCCCTCTGTCTTGGAGGACTGGAAGAGAGAAAATCTAAATAGGAGGTTATGACAAGTATCTGCATTAAATGAAACTCATAGGGGAAAACCTGTGTCAGATGATGCAGCTCATGTCCAGGTCCTACCTGAGTGCTGCATTACTCACCTCATCACTCCTCTCCCTTAAAGACATGATGGTTCTTTCATGTGAAGGAAAATGATGGTCCTCCCCTGGGGAGCTACCTGTGGCATCAAAATTCTTCCACTTGCATATTCTTCCACTTTTTCTTCAAAAGAAGGATTTCATCCATTCTTTTCATATCAGATGAAACTATTCCCTTCCACAACATATTTTAACTTTTTCAATTATTTTAATAATATTGGCCAAGTATAGAAAGCAGAAGGCCCCCTGAAAGCACAAATGCCATTTGCAAAGAATCACAAAAGTGGACATCAGAAATGATCCTAGGAGGTCACACACTGGGTCATTGTGACAGCCAGAGGGCCAGCTTGTTTCTATGACGTATATGAGAGATGGTCTGATTTCTGGTCCATTGCTTTTTCTGAAATGCTAAAGTTGTTTGGTTTTGGGGTTTGTTTGTTTTTTAAGAAAACACAGGAATGAAATGTGTAATTGTCATTTCACATATAAAATTAAAAAGTACTGAAATTTTTCTCAATAAGGATATGTAGTATATGCAAAAGTAAAAAAAGAATATGAAAAGAAAGTTCATATAACATATCTCCCCCATACATTAAACTGCCAGAGTAAGAACACAGCTCCTCATGCATGTGGCATGGCTGTTATCTTCATGGTGTGAAATGTTTGGAGGTTTCACATAACCTTAAGACTGAAAAGATGATTTAATGAAAGGTAGTTTTTCAAATGGCAATAGCTAAATATTGAATTTCAGTCTGCTCCCAGGACTAAACATATATACACTCACTTGAATCTTTGGCCCAAGGAAGTAAATGTTTCTATGCCCATTTTACCAGATGAGGTACCTGGGGTTTACGAAGTATGAGTCCATTCTCCTCTGGCTGCCCCACTGCCTTCTCTTTTATTACATTCACCACATCTTTTCTCTCTCTCTTTTAAATTGAAGTATAGTTGACACACAACATTACATTAGTTTCAGGTGTACAACATAGTTTCTCTTTTTGATTTTTCTAGAAAGTAAATATGGGTCACAAGGAAAGGAAAAATCCCCTCAATGCTTTCCTAAATCTTAATACCTAATTAGATTTATTTGCTCCTTAAAAGAATGATTTTTGAGTGCCTGCTCTATGGCAGGAACTGTCCTAGGTAGGGGTTCACAGGTGAAAAAAAAATACAGACCCAGCGTCTTGTTCATGAAGCTTACATTCTAACACAGGAGTCAGGCAACAAAAATATAAACAGGTTTCTTTTTAAATGTAGGAGATAATTTTAAACTGCAAGAGTGCTATGAAGGAACAAAAGTGGGTGATGTCACCTAGGGAAATTAAAAGTAAGAAACTACTCTAGATGGATCTTAGTAGGTCTAGGGGGACATTAAATTAGAACCCAAATAAGGAAAAGAAATGAGTCCTACAAATGCCAGAAATGACTACTAGAAAAGCAACTACACACAAAAGGAATAGCAAGTACAATGGCCCTGGGGTACAAATAAGCCTGGACTATTGAGGACTGCTGAAGAAAGAGAAGACCAGTGTGACTAAGGTAAAATTAGGAGGAGTAAAATCTCATTTTCATTTCTGCTTTTTCCTAATTGGACCATGCCAGGTCTTATAAACAACGTAGCATGACCTTTAATTCCAGAATAAGGGGATGTGTAATGGCTTTTCTCTTTTCATGCTATATTCAGGAACTACACCTGATGTTCTAAACAACCTAGGATCACATGGAAGAATTCTTTTTTTATTATTTTTTTATTATTATTATTATTTTATTTATGATAGGCACACAGTGAGAGAGAGAGAGGCAGAGACACAGGCAGAGGGAGAAGCAGGCTCCATGCACCGGGAGCCCGACGTGGGACTCGATCCCGGGTCTCCAGGATCGCGCCCTGGGCCAAAGGCAGGCGCCAAACCGCTGCGCCACCCAGGGATCCCCCACATGGAAGAATTCTCAACATCATCAGCTATCAGAGAAATGCAAATCAAAAGTGCAGTGAGGAATCATTTCACATTCACTAGAATGGCTGTGATAAAAAAAAAAAGTGGATAACAGTAAGCAGTGACCAATTCCCACATTGCTGGTGGGAATGCAAAATGGTGGAACCACTTTGGAAAACAGTCTGGTTGTTCCTCAACCACTTAAAAACAGAGCTGCCAGAGGACCCAGTAATTCCATTCCTAGAAAAAAATGCAAGAGAAATGAGAACATCCACTTACACAAAAACTTGGACATAAATATTCACAGCATATTCATAATAGCAAAAAAAGTGAGAACAACCCACATGCCCATCAATTGATGAATACATAAACAAAATAGGACACAATGGAATATTATTTGGCAATAAAAAATGCTACAGCATGAATGAACCTTGAAGACATTATGCTAAGTGAAAGAAACCAGTTACAAAGGACCACATATTGGATGATTCCATTCATAGGAAATGTCCAAAGTAGGCAAATCCATAGAGATTGAAAGAAGATTAATGGCTGTTAGGGCTGAGTAGGATGGGGGAATAGGAGGGTGATGGCTAGGGATGCAGGATTTCTTTGGAGGATAATGAAAATGTTAAAAAAAATTATTTGTGGGAATATATGCATAACTTTGTGAATATATCAAACACCATTGAATTGTACATTTTCTTTTTTCTAAGATTTTTATCTATTTATTCATGAGAGACACACACAGAGAGAGAGGCAGAGACATAGGCAGAGGGAGAAGCAGGCTCCCCACAGGGAGCCTCATATGGGACTTGATCCTGGGATCACGACCTGAGCCCTGAGCCGAAGGCAAATGCTCAACCACTGAGCCACCCAGGTGCCCCTGAATTATATACTTTCAATGCCTAAATTGTATAGTATGTGAATTATCACAATAAAGCTCTTTTAAAAAGTAAAGAGGCCATAGTGCCCTGGCTTTTAGAAGGACACATCTGAAAAGTTGGTTAAGTGTCAGACCCTTGGTCTCCACTCAGGTCATGATCTCTGGATTGTGAGTTCAAGCCCCACACTGGGCTCCACACTGGGTGTGGGATCTACTTAAAAAAAAAAAAACTTTGTGAAAAGTTAAAGAATGCTTTATTCTCTTTAGTACTTCATTTGCCAAGAATTTTATAGTTATTTTTATTTTCTTACACAGCTACACTTGTGGTGGGCATAGCATAATATATAAATTTGTCAAATCACTATGTTGTATACCTGACACTAATGCAACATTGTGTCAATAGACTCAAATTTTAAAATTATCTTAAAAACACTTTTATTCTTTTGTTTTTAATCAATCTCTTAGTTCAATGAATGAACTAAGAGATGCTATGTATTTTTTTAACCTCTGTTATCCCAGTGAGGAATAACTAAAAGTCAGTCACCTTGCCAGTCTCATAACTGAGAATAGAACTCATCGTGCCTGGCCTTGGCCTCAGCTCCTGTGACTCACCTCCCGCCTCTTTTTCACTTCACAATGACCAGGATGCATTATCTGGGCATAATTTATCTATATATCTGTGGCCAGCACTTACCCCCAGGCTTTGTCTTCCAGGATGAACTGCACTTCCAATCAAGTTAACTTTGCCTCCTTTTCTTTTCAAGGTATAGCTAAACATAGAGAAGCCCCAGTGTCTTTGAGGAGCTGAGAAACATATAAATCAGTCCCTAACTCAGGAGTAGGGGGAAAGAGGACAGAGAGAGGAGGGGGGTGGGGAAGAAGGAAGGAGGGAGAGAGGAATAGGGAAGCAAACATGGCAGGATGAGTAAGCACTCCTCAAAGCCATCCTTGAGGAGCCATACATGCTTGGGTTTGCTGGTGAGTTCCGGGTGACTTTGCCAAGAAGCCATTTTCTCAGTTTCTATTTTCCTAATAGATCATCTCAAGAGCCAGTCAAAGGAGGCTATGAGGTGTGGGGTTTGCAGTAAGAAAGGAGGCAGCTTTTGTAGGTGGAGGAACAGCAGAGATGGTCAAAGGTAAAATTCACTTGCATGTGTAAGCACTTCCTCTATCTCCTCACAGAATTATAATATTCATGAAATACTCATCAGAGCATTTGAGTGAGTGTGTGTGTGTGTGTGAGAGAGAGAGAGAGAGAGTGTGAGTGTGTGTGTGTGTGTGTGTGTGTGTGGCACATGCACCTGTGTGTACTGAAGCTTAGGTGAAGGTGAGCAGCCTCCAGAGTAGCAGCAGGGAAACCACAACAGCCTGGTTAGAGGCAGATAACACAAACACAAATCCTCATGAATCCTAATCGTAAACTTGGGAGAAAAATGTGGACTATAAAGGCATCAAAATCTATTTTCCTGATGCACAACCTCCTTTTTCTCCCCTCGTGCAAGATCCGTGAGGATCTCAGCTTGCTGCCCTTTAATCACTGGAAAATTCAACCTACTGATTCCCAACATTTATTTTTTTACAACAAATGGATGCACCAGTTACATTTGGAAATGCGTGCAATTTCTGAAAACCTGTTCAAGGCAAATCGAATCATAATTGAGTTGAAATTATTTAACTGAATGGACATACATCTGAAATAAAGCATTTTCCGCTAAAGTGAAGGTGTTCTAGAAAGGAAAACAAAAGGGGCAAGAGATTGTACATATTTACCTCAGAAACCTGAAATACGTTTTTTTTTTTCCTTCAACCTGAAATAGAAGTTCCTCACTCAAAGGACAGAGAGGAAAGAGAAGACTCACAAGCTGGACACACTATAGAGGATTCAAATGAGCTCTAGGGAGGTATTATCATTGCTGTTGGTATATCTGACAGACAAATGAATGTATAAGACTAAAAGTTATATCTAAAAAGAGGGAAGGAAAAAAGAAGGGAGAGAGAGGGAGGCAGGAGGGACGGAGGGAGGAATGAAGGTCGTCAGGATCTGAGTTTCTGGGGACAATCCAGGGGAATATCCTCTCTTTACTAGTTCTGACTCATGTCAGAGGCAAGCCTCCTATCCATATATACAAATGGGTCTCCATTTGAAAATGGGACTGAATTCTTTCATCAGCCCATCCTATGTTATTTTAAGACTTTCTCTTTTTATTTTATTTAAAATTAATTAATTAATTTAGAGTGTATAATGAGTCTCAGAGGCAGAGTTCAGTGATTCATCAGTTGCATATCACATTCAGTGCTCATTACATCACGTGCCCTCCTTAATGCCCATCACTCAGTTACCCTGGCCCCTCCATGCCCTCCCCTCCAGCGACCATCAGTGTGTTTCCTAGAGTTCAGAGTCTCTTACAGTGGACAGAAAGCCACTGATGGGGTAATCTAGAAATCTAAAAGTCTGCCCTCAGGGGCTGGTGGGTCGTGTGAATGAAAAAAAGGGCTGGAGTTGGGTGTTAAATACCAGAGAACTCATCTTCACAAAGAAGGGCCACAGGGGGCTGAGGGGCAAGTGCCCCCGGCTCAGGAGTTGACCTGAGAGGCAGAGATGAAGCCCTTGGAAGTGGTGTATTAGGTCTGTAGGCAGAGGACAGGGGGTACAAAAGAGAATGCTGAAATAGATGCATAAGAGAAGAAGACGGGGCAGGATGCAAGAAAGACCTTTCTGTATCAAGAACAATAAGGTGTCGCTAACAATCTAATCTGCGAAAATAAGAGATTGAAAGTAATTCCAGGCCAAGCTCATTCATTATCAGCCACATCAATTTCTTAGTCATGTGTCTTCGCTTCTTTATCTGAGGTGTGAAGGGAACCCTCTCTCTCCTCTCAAAATCGTGACCCCAAGAGGTTCAGAGACCTTACGAGAACCTGAGAAAAGATTCAGTTCACTGGAGAAGGGAAATGGCTGCAGGACCTCCACAGAGAAGAATAACCAAATTGATCGTAACGAGACTTTTCTACAAAGAATATTGTTTACATATTTAATATTAAAAGGCGTTAATCATGGGAAGAATTTTACATTTTAAATACACAGAAAAGAATTATATAGGTGAACACAGGCAAGAGAAAGCTCTTCCTAAATTGTAAAGTACATGCCAATATGTCATATTATTAAATTGAATTTTAAATGGTTTCAGAAATTTTATGTATTCCTCATTGGGACAGATGAACCGCATTTTTATTTGGTGACTGTGCTCATTTTACTTTCATAGATGGCCACCTGGACAGTCAAATAGATAGTGTAAGGCTAAATAGCACAACTACCATCCACTAAGTACAAAGAATAATAAACAGTAAGTTCCATCTATTACTGGATGTCATAAAATTCTTACACTTGCATCACCATTCAGCTTTGAAAGGAAAGAAAAGAAATCCAGTTAGAAATTTGGGGTGATTCTTTGAAATTAAAAACGGATTTTTATATTTCTTTCTAACAAAAGTAATGTATAAATTACAGCTCAAGAGCAGGAACTGGCGTAATTACAATCGCAAATATTAAAAGTAACAAATCCTATACATGAAATAAGTAGGGAACCCATTTAGAGACAGAAAATATAAATATCAAGCTTGTTTTGTTGGTATTCCAAGTAAGTTTGGTATTCCTTCTACTGTGAATAATCACAATTTATTGAAATGCCCTTATTTCTGGTACACTTTCCCCTTATAAAGCACTTTAACACCATGCAACAGAGCTGGAGCTCATCATTCTCCCAAAGAGGCAAGGCATGGTTCATTTTCTACACTGTGCATTTTATTCAAAAATAGGAGAACAAAAGAAAAAAGAAAAAAAAATAGGAGAACAAGACAGATATCAAGACCAGGAGCATTCTGCACAAGGACAAAAGCCCACCAGAAGTCCTCAACTTTTCTGTTAGCAGAATTTCTCCTAGAGGCCACCACTGGAGTCCTGCTGACACTACCATACTGAAAATGCCTTCTGACTTATATGCGTTGTAACCTTGTGAGCCAAAGGATCTGTGGGCATCAGCCCAATATTGGGAACCAGTCTGGCCAAGCTGGGAGCAGAGATTTTCTTTCAAAATATTTGCATTTCCTCCAGTGGAAGCTCCCACTATTACCTTGAGAGCCACTTAGCAGGGCTGGATTTAATAGAATCCAAGAAATGCCAACAGAGATTAGTTTCCGTTCATCTCTAATTTGTTGCGATGAGAAAAAAGAAGGTATCTTTTCTCGAGCAGTGTATTATGGCTTCATTATGGTATTATTACTGCACAGGTTCTCACATCGTCACAAACATACACAATCTCCAATGAACACTCACCACAAACACACACCAGTTAAGCAGATGTAGTAATTGGCAATGAGATTAAATTTGCCCTTTGGCTCCCATCTTCAGCTAGCCCAGGATTTCTGGCAAGTTTGCTATACTTAAGAGAAAACATCCACAGCTTCCAAATAAAGTTGACTTTCGCCTTATCTGAACTGAGTTGGAGCTCAGGTCTGCTCCAAGATATGCAGGCAGTCAAAAAATATTATCATCTTTGGACTCATTTTCCTAACTCAGGGCATGCCCCCCATTTATGGTAACTTCCCAGAATTTCCCCATTGAAAATGCAGGCAAGGGGGCTTCATCCTCTACTTCTCTGCTGATCTCGGGAAATTAATTAAGTTGGCTGGGGGAAAGCCGAGTGAGACTGTCCTTCTCATGAGCATTTTAATCAGCCCCCCTGCCTCTGAGTGAAGAAGGGCAACCTCTTCAATATTCAGGGGCTCGCCTCCCTTGCGGAGCCCTGCCAGCCCAAGCAGGGCCGCAGAGAAACTCACCTGCCGTTCTTGGTCACGATCATTTCATTAGTGACTTCCTTGAATCTCTGCCAGAGAGGCGCATCCTCCAGGATGATCTGAAGTTGCTTCTCGGTAGGGTCGCCTTTTTCCCTCCCTGCCTGAAGCTCACTTTCTACCACATTGAGCAGGCGGGAAACAGTACCATCACTGGTCTTCTGGATGCCCAGCTCGCTCATGGCCATAGGCCCCACTCAAACTTGGCGGAGAAGCGTTCCCTAGCTCGCCTGCTACCACCTCCTTCCTCCTCTCACTTGCCTGCTTTTTAGACCCAGCTGGGCAGTGCCTGGGGAGCTGGAGAGAAGATGCCCTGGCTCTTGCCTAAGCTCCTAGCATGACACCCCTTAAAGTCTCCAAATTATACCACCAACCTGTTAAGCTTTAGAGGGGAGGGGGAGGGAGGGGAGAGGTAGGAAGAAAAAGCCTTCTCTTAATTACTCATTGGATCAGGTGGGAGAGAGCCTGGCTTTCCCATTGGCTGCTGTGCATAGAATAGATGTTTAAGAAGAGTACTCCATCCAAATTATCAGGCTTTTATCTTGTTGTACCTGAAGAGGTCTAATCACTGTTTTGAGGACCATTTTCCCATTAATTAAAATTGTTCCAGGCCCAGACTGCAACAATCAGGCAAATCATGTTTGTGTATAAATCATGGCATGTGGCACCTATAGGAAAAGAGGTCCTAGGGAGAATCGGCAAACTTGCCAAAACAGGCTTTCCGGACACAGTCAAGAACCCAAATCCTTCCGCTATCTTCTAACCCCAGATGGAAGGCCAAAGGCACTGTGCCAGGGAATATGACAACCGTACCAGAGTGAAGGGAGATGCTCTGTGTGCCGCTCACTCAAGGGTCAGAGATCCAGAGAAAAGGAAAGAGCCAAGGTCTGCTGTCTCCCCAGACACCCCCTACTGCTCGTCTCCTTCCTGAGGATCCTATACACACACAGGCCCTGCTCATCCCAAGGGCCCTCAGCGCCTCCTGCAAACAGAAGAGCTCTGAACCTTGTCTTTCCCTAGAATTCAAAGCCCCAATCTGTTTCTGTCCAGCCCTCACCAGAGGGAGAAAAAAAATCATTTAGCATCATATTACTCTCTCTAAGGAGGCACTCTGCCTGTGTGTGTATAGGATCTCTGTGAATGAAAATAAGCTGTTCACATCCCTGTGCAGAGCAACTTTGATCTAGAAGGATCCAGAAGGGCTCCAGAGGGGCTCTCTGGCTTTCCTTTTACACAGTCCATGACCTATCTGGCATTCTAGGATGAATCCCCACATTCCCTGGCAACATACTACTAGTAGAAAATGCTTCTTTTACCCATGACACACACTACAAACTGGGGAGGTGAAAGAAAAAGACAGAGCTAGCCAGCTCTACTTTACCAACCCTGAGTAGATCCTGGGGATTATGTGTTTCTCTCTCAGAACAACCAAAAGAGGATCAAAATGAAAGGAAAATAAAAGCAAAAAAAAAAAATGAAGTCAGAGTAAAGACAATATTTAAAATGCGCGCAGCACAAGGGCTCCTGGGTGGCTCAGTTGATTGGGCTTCTGGTTCGTGATTTCGGCTCAGGTCATGATCTTAACTTCCTGGAATCAAGCCCCATGTTGGGCTCTGTGCTCAACAGTGAGTCTGCTTGAGGTTCTCCCTCTTTCTCCACCCCTCACCTCACTGGTGCTCTAAATCAATCAATCTATCTAGCTAGCTAGCTTTTTTTTTTTTTAAGATTTTATTTATTTATTCATAAGAGACACACAGAGAGAGAGAGAGAGAGAGAGAGAGAGAGAGGCAAGAGACATAGGCAGAGCGAGAAACAGGCTCCATGCAGGGAGCCCGATGTGGGACTCGATCCCAGGACCCCAGGATCACAACCTGAGCCAAAGGCAGATGCTCAACTGCTGAGCCACCCAGGCATCCCTCTATCTACCTATCTTTAAAAAAAAAAAAAAACTAAATATACTCTTACTATATGATCCAGCAATCCCTTTCCTTGGTATTTATCCAAAGTCACTGAAAATTTATGTACATTGCACACAGAGGTTTTAGCAGCTTTATTTATAATTGCCAAAAGTTGGAAGCAACCAAGATGTTTTTTATTTTTTTTATTTTTTATTTTTTTTAAATTTTTATTTATTTATGATAGTTACACACAGAGAGAGAGAGAGAGAGGCAGAGATATAGGCAGAGGGAGAAGCAGGCTCCATGCACCGGGAGCCCAATGTGGGATTCGATCCTGGGTCTCCAGGATCGCGCCCTGGGCCAAAGGCAGGCGCCAAACTGCTGTGCCACCCAGGGATCCCCCAAGATGTTTTTTAATAGGTGAATGGATAAATAAACTATGGTATATCCAGACAACGGAATACTACTCAACACTAAAAAGAAGTGAGGAATCTTAAATGCACACTACAAAGTGAAAGAAGTCCATTTGAAAAGACCACATACTGTGTAATTCTGGTATATGACATTTTAGAAAAGGCAAAACTATGGAGACAGTGAAAAGATTGGTGGTTGTCAGGGGCTGGGGAGAAAGAAGGATGAATAGGTAGAGCACAGAGAATTTTTAGGGTAGAGAAAATACTCCGCAAGCTGCTACAATGATGGACACATGCCATTCATTGTACATTTATCCAAATCCACAGAATGGACAACACCAAGAAGGAATTGCACTGAAAACCCTGGACTTGGGGTAACGATGATGTGTCAGGGTAGTTCATCAGTTATAACAAATTTACCATTTCTGGTGCAGATGTTGAAAGCAGAGGAGGCTATGCATGGAGATGCGGGGGTGGGGGTAGGGGTGGGGAGAAGGCATATGGGAAAACTTCCCTATATACTCTCAGCTCAATTTTGCTGTAAAGTTAAAACTGCTCTACAAACTAAACTCTATTAAGGGCAGGGAGTGGGAAAGCACCATGCATATGTGACTAAGTTCAGGATTTGGAGATGGGGAGGTTATCCAGAATTATCAGGGAGAACCCAAAGTAATCACAGAGGTCTTTATATGGAAGAGCAAAAGGATCAGAGTCAAACACAGAAGGTGTAAGAATTGAAAGCAGAGGTCAGGAAGAGAGAAGATGTTACACTGCTGGCTTTGAAAATGGAGAAAGGAGGGAGGCCTGGATGGCTCAGTGGTTGAGCATCTGCCTCCAGGTCAGGTCGTGATCCTGGGGTCCTGGGATCAAATCCCACAACAGGCTCCCTGCAGGGAGCCTGCTTCTCCTTCTGCCTATGTCTCTGCATCTCTCATGAATAAATAAATAAAATCTTGAAAAAGAAAGAAAAAAAAAGAAAGAAAAGGGAGGGAGGAGTCACAAGCCAAAATGTAATAAGCCTCCAAAAGATGAAGACAAAGGGGAATCCCTGGGTGGCTTGGTGGTTTAACACCTGTCTTCAGCCCAGGGCATGATCCTAGAGTCCCAGGATCAAGTCCCACGTCAGGTTCCCTGCATGGAGCCTGCTTCTCCCTCTGCCTGTGTCTCTGCCTCTCTCTCTCTCTCTCTCTCTCTCTCTCTGTCTCTCATGAATAAATAAATAAATAAAATCTTTAACAACAACAACAACAAAAAGATGAAGACAAGGAAATGAATTCTCCCCTAGAGAGCTTCTAGAAGGAACATCTGCCAACACCCGGATCTTAGCCCAATGACACTGATTTAAGACTTTGGACCTCCAGAACTAGAATAGAATATAAATTTGTGTTGTATTAAAACACTAAGTTTGTGGCACTTTGTTACAGCAACAATAAGAAACCAACACAAAGACCAGAACACATGCATCCAAGTGGAGATTTCAAGAAGGCACTGCTTAGAACCACAGCATAAGTGTGGCTCTGAGCTTCCTCTGAACCAATGCAAAGAAGGGTGATAAAATCTGGCATAATTACTCTGTGTCCCTAAAATAAAACCAAGCCATTTGCCTAGGAAAATTTTTTCCCACAAATCTTTATAATAAAGAAGGCACTGAGTGATACAGTGAACAATGTTTCCCCAAATAGTCCATAATATCACTAAGATGAGGCTCCGTACCATCAAAGAATTTAACAATCTAAGAGGGAAAAAAAGGCATAAGCCCAGGAAACTCTAATACAAAGTATGCAAAGTGTTTTGGAAGTACCAATAAGGAAGAAAAGTAGGAAATAATAGTGTTCTTGACAGTTATATCCCAAATCATCAGATCCTAAAAACTACATTAGCAGGTTAGCTCATGAGTCTCTTCAACCTGGGGACCCAGGAAGGAATGGCTCTTAGGGTACAGTACAGGCAAGGGCTCTGGGGCAAGCCCCAAGAGAGGGTTCCCTAGCAATAAAAAATGGTTTACACTCTCTTAGCTTTAAGTCTGGCCTCTCTAAACAGTTAATCCACTTCCTAGGCTATTTCTTTTCTAAGATCTGTATTATAGTAGATATTTTAGATGGAACAACATGGAACTGCTAATACTCAACCTTTGTTTTACCTGAAAAAAAAAAAAACAGCAATTTCATATGGCTCAACCTAATTCTTGCATTTGAAACTAATATAAAATACCTTGACTGATATATATATAACAATACATTTTTACTTGAATAATTGTTTCCTAGGTACTAGGTATCTTATTATAGATGACTTTGAGAAACATAAGCAGGAAAATAAAAACTACCATAATCTCGACTCCCAGAGATGATTTCTGTTAATAAGTCTGGCATAGATATTTTTTCCTTACAAATATACACATACTTTCTGCTTTTAAAAAGTGTGATTTAGGGGTGTCTGGTGGCTTAGTCAGTTAAGCATCTACCGTCGCTGCAGGTGGCTCTGGCCAGTGATCCCAGGGTCCTGAGATCAAGCCCCACATGAGGCTCCCTGCTCAGTGAGGAGCCTGCTTCTCCCTCACCCCCCCCCTGCTCATGTTCTCATTATCTCTCTCTCAAATAAATAAATAAAATATTTTTTTAAAATGGGATTTATAAACAGCATGGTAGATTGAACACATGCTTTTACAGCTGCTTCCCACCAAGCCCCTCTAAAATGGCACTAAGGAAATATAAAATGTAAACCCACAAAGTTGAAAAGTATGAAAGAAGAAATGGGGGCAGATAAGAGATCTCAACAAATGCTGGAAACTGACAAAACAAATGGCTGAGTGGTGACTGATGGAGCAGATCTGAGAAAGTTGAAATCTAAGCTTTGCAGGCAGAAGCCAGTAAGAAGCAAGCTAATGTGTGCCACAGAACTCTGAAATATCTCAGGCAAATGGGTACATCACACACCTCTGAAATGGAGGGGTAGGTGCTTCTGGCTAGGACCAAACAGGAAGAGGCCTTGAAATTTTATATAAGAAAGAGTTAACTTTTTGAAATCCCCACCCCATCAGGTGGCAATTGTCCCTCCCCTATTGCAGCAGAAAACAAGAGACTGACTTTCAGAAGAGAGAGGGTTTGAGAGAATTTGTACTCAGAGACAGCAGTCACTGATGGGGGCAGGGGCAAAGACCAGATGGAAAACAGAGGATTAAAACACACTCCTTAGTTAACACATTTGATGAGTCCTCAGTGAAATGACCCAGCCCCAATTACCACTGATGCCAATCAAATGGGGAAAGTCAACATTTGCAAAGCCCTACCCGTGCACATAGGCATTCCATCAGCATTTATATGTCTCACCCTTAAATATAACCATACATATCATCAGATTCAGACATGCCAGTCAGACCAAAGGAAAAAAATAAATTAAAAAATGAATTCTAAGGAAACAAAGACCATTCTGTAATCCTGCCTTGAGATTTGGTGTCCTTTTCCAACCTCATTCTGATTGTTGGCAGAATTCCGTTCCTTCTGATTGAAGGCTGAGCTCCTAGAAGCCACTCCTCTCCATTAGTATTTCAGAACTTGGCTGTTTGCTTTTTTTCCTCCAGGCCAGCAAAAGAACATCTGCTGCTGCTTCTTTTTGCTTTTAAGAATTGACATGATTAGGTCAGACCCACCCAAGATGATCTCCATTATATTAAGCCAAAGTCAACTGATTAGGAATCTTAATTACATCTGCAAAATTTTTTTTTGCCATATAAGGTAACATAATCACAGGAGAGACATCTCATCATATTCAGAGGTCCTACCAACATTCAAAAGGAGGGGATTATATGGGGCATGTCCACCAAACACAGAAATCTTGGCAGCCATCTTCAAATTCTGCCTACCAGAATACACTAAAAATAAGCAAGAAAACAAGTGGAAAACCTGAAGCAAGTACAAACTACAAGGGAAAAAACAAGCTGTCCAAGAAAAAAATGTAATCACATGTGGCTTAACTGGAAACACAATTGTAAAAACATGAATATTAAATATATATTTAAACAAAAATCATGATATTAAGATGGTGAGAGAAGGAGAAATTTATACTGCAAGGAAAAAAAGGTGCTAAATTCTCATCTCCTATAGTAGGAAGATAGTAAATAATACCTAAAACTGAAAAATCAGGAAACAGCAGTATAAATGTAATGTTTAGAAATCTGGAAAAAACTGACAGAAGTAACAGCAAAAAGAAAGGAAAGTGATCACCTCTGGAAAGAGAGAAACAGATGAATGCTGTTTTTTTTTTTTCTTAAAGTTTTTAACCATATGAGTAAATAAAACACTAATAAAATTTATTTTATAATCCAATTTTTTAACTTAACAGTTTGTAAGTAATATTTTCCAACATTATCAAATAATATTCTACATTATTTTAATGTTCATAAATAATTTCATCTTAAAAGTGAGTCATGCTTTATTTAACCTATCTTCTATTCTTAAATATTTACTAGTTCTCTGGGTTGTTTTAATAATTTTAAACAATTTGACAAAAATTCTAGACAATATTTGGGAACATCCATGATTATTTTCTTATACTATATTTTCAGGAATAATGCTAGCTGATGAGAACAAAATATGCTAAGCACTTCATATGCATTACCTCATTTAATCCTTATAACACTCTTATAAGGTCAATGCTATGCTTATATCCACTTTCAGGTGAGAAAATTGAAGTTCAGAGTGGTTTTAAGTAATTTTCCCACAGGTATCTAGCCAGTGACTAGTAGGCCAATATTTGAGCCCAAGCAGTAGTTTATTCTCTTAAGCATTATGTTATATTCTCTAACTACTTGGCTGTGTATTATATATTTATATACATGATCTCATATAATATTCATAACCTTGTGAAGAATCATTGCCATCACACCATCCTTTAAAAAAAAAAAACAAAACAGGGCGCTCAGGCTCTACGGAATTACATACCCTGCTCATGTCACATACCAAGTAAATGGTAAAGTCATTTCATTCCATTATTCTCATTCCAAAGGCTACTGTTATTTTATCTACTAGCAAGGGATCAATCACCATATATATTAAAAAAAAAAAAAGGCTCAGAACGTCTTGTGGAACGCTTGTCTTGCTCAGAGATAATTTGCTCCTCTGGCTTTCCATTACAGTGGGTTGCCACTTTCTGAATCATTCTCTAAGAGCCTCTCTTTTGCATCCCTGGCACATTTTATAAGTAGGGGTTCTGGTCAAGCTTTTTAGAAAACAAATCACTCATCCATACTCTCTTTAGATGTCTTTGCAGCACAACACTTTCCTGAAATGCAGAGTTCAATCTTAGATAATACATGATTTAATGTTATATCTTCAACATTTAAAAACAGAACCTCATACCTGCATCCTAGGGCTAAATCACTAAACTGTTTTGCCTCCAGGATCATATGCCGTATTACTTTTCACCTAAAACCTAGCAGCCAGCCAGAAGGCCCTCTATAATTATTGTTTAATATATCAAGATGCAATGAGGTAGAAACTGAAATTTAAGAAAAAAATCATTCCTTTTGTTAAATTATATGCTTTCAAAGGCATTATATTCATTGAGATACTTTTAAGAGAAAACTATTACTTCATAAGCATTTTTTCAAGAATATTTTTGTTTTTAAAACATATTGCTATCTTTGAGATAACCTAAAGGTATTTTGATGAAAAACACTGTAAGATAATATTTGATTAATAAGGCTAAAAATATTTTAAAGGAAAATAATGAATAATAAAACTATAGGTTTTAGAGCACCTGAGTAGCTGAGTGGTTGAGCATCTGCCTTCGGCTCAGATAGTGATCCTGGGGTCCTGGGATGGAGTCCCGCATAAGGCTTTCTGCAGGGAGCCTGCTTCTCCCTCTGCCTGTGTCTCTGCCTATTTATGTCTCTCATGGATAAATAAATAAAATCTTAAAAAGAAACTAGTAGGTTTTAAGTCAAATATTACATGGTTCTTCCTAGATTGGGAAATGCTGCACTTTCAACAAAGTGTCAAAAATAACTAAACAAAAACACACAACCAAAAAAAACTCAACACAATTCAAAATATATATACTATTCCTAATCTGTGAAGAAGCTAGGTCCTGGTGATTTGACATTAGAATGGAGATGTCACATACAACCCTAAGCACCTAAAATCCTGGCCCCTCGCTAGCTGTGCAGAGACAACCAACACTCCAGTGTGCTCAGCCACACACCATGTCACGTCCACAATCCACCAGTGTGATTGCTGCTCCAGCTTTTCACCAACGCTTCCCAACAGGCACGAGTGGTGTACAGGGGCTGCCCCACATTCCTCACGAAGAAACAGATACATGACTACACAACCCATGTGCCCAAATCCTCTTTACAGAGCATCTGAAGTGCAACGAGGAAACTTGTTGTGCAAGCAATTCTATTGTGAACTCTATAAAAAAGCAAAGACCTCCTTCTGTAAAAATCTACCCTACCCCCACCAAGAATCTCGTGTAGATCTGGATTTTCACTTCTAGGCCTGCTTTGAAGACGGCTTACTGCTTACTCTCTGTGAGGCACCACGTGTGACCTCAAGGAGCTCATGGTGGGTGGAGACTGACAAGTCACCTGCAGTGCAAGTGTGCAGTACAAGATTGGCAGTGCAAGCGGGGATGGGAAAGGGAGAGCCAGGGGACACTTCACAGAGCAGGGGACACTCAAGCTGAGTCTTGAAAGACCAGCAGTTTGCCCCAGGCGCAGGAGGAACTATATTCCAGGAAGAGAGAATATCTGATAAAAAGGTCAGTGGAGGGATTCCTGGGTGGCGCAGCGGTTTGGCGCCTGCCTTTGGCCCAGGGCGCGATCCTGGAGACCTGGGATCGAATCCCACGTCGGGCTCCCGGTGCATGGAGCCTGCTTCTCCCTCTGCCTGTGTCTCTGCCTCTCTCTCTCTCTCTCTCTCTGTGACTATCATAAATAAATATTTAAAAAAAAGGTCAGAGGAATAAAAACACTGAGTATTTAAATAACATCAAGTCCAACCATGGAACATTAGACCACGTGGGAAATGACTGCGGGCTTTGGATGGGTCAGCATTTCCCATGAGAAAACAATCTTAGGTGGCACGTTATTCTAGAACACTGGTTTTTCTCATAGGGAAATATGCGCTGGATGTGAAACCCATGCCTTTTAGGATAGTATTTCTTAGGACAAGTAAAAAGTAAAATTAGAAAAGAGATGTAGTTTAAATTAAAATATTACTGAAGTGGGGCACCTGGGTGGCTCAGTGGTTGAGCTTCTGCCTTTGGCTCAGGTCATGATCCTGGGGTCCTGGGATCGAGTCCCACATCAGGCTCCCTGCAGGGAGCCTGCTTCTCCCTCTGCATGTGTCTCTGCCTGTGTCTCTGCCCCCCCCCTCTGTGTGTGTCTCTCATGAATAAAGAAAATCTTAAAATCTTAATAAATTAAAAAATAATAAAGCAATAGTGAACGTAAAAATTGAACCTCACAAAGGCAGTGAGATGACCAGCATTTAGCCAAGGCTGCCATGCACGATGAGGAGTTTCGGGCTGATTTCAAGCAAGCACACAAGCTGATGAGAACAACATTTTAGGGCGAGCACTTTAGGCAAGGTAGGAGCTAGCTGAGAGAGCTAGGGAGAGCAGCTGCAGCCCTGGAGAGGGTGCAGGAGAACAAGGAGGGGTAACGAGGATGGAGGACTCTGCAGGGGTGAGCACTCCTGAGAAGCTGGGAGCCACAGAAGCTGCTGCCCCTGGTCCGGCAGTCAAAGGAGGAGGCACCTGCAGTCACGCTCAAGCATCTGGCTGGACGGCCAGGCAGGTGGCCAGACCCTTCTCCAGGACAGAACACAGACGAGAGCCAGAGGAATGGCTTGCATGTTCCTCACAGGCAGGGGCATTCACTTCCACAAAGACTCAGCACAGGCTGGCTGCGAACGCACCCTTGGGACACCTGAATATTTGGAACTGGGAGCTGGGCAAAGTAGATGCCCGGTTCTGTGACCTCTGGCCTCAACGCTGGTGAGGGGTTAAGAGGACGAAATGTTCCTCTTCTGCCTGAAGACTCAGCGAAGTTCCATCTCACAGGCCCGGCAGCTGCCCCGCTGCCAGGCAAGGGGCTGGGGGTTATTAATTAAGGTGTGCAGTCTAGCTGACACCTGATAGCACTGCCGTGTCCTCTGGCACACAGCGGCCCATGTCTTAGACTTAAAGAGCAGAAATTGAAAGCCACGCAACCTGAGCTCATGGGCTTGAGCTCCCCTGAACCAGCCCGGCTCCCAAGCACACCCGCAGAACCCGCGTCTGCACATTCAGTCCCTGCAGCCTGCGGAAACCTAACACCTTTCTCCACCCACCTCCAGTGGTACCAGGAAATTAACACTCACCTAGGTATTGGTCATAATTAAACTGAACAAAAAGACAGCTGCTCCCACCTTTCGTTTTTAATCACCAACATGCAGCCCTGGGGATTACTAGCTTTTGGGTGATTTAGGGAGGATTACTCTTTCATTAGTGTCTGGGGTCAGTTCCAATACAATGTCATCAGAGACTCTTAAGATACCCTCCTACACCAACAGCCCATCCCTTTTCAGGTCTGAAAGGTTAGATTTTACAAAGCCATTGGCAACCTACTATCTACAGTCAGACTCTCCAAATAGCTGCAATTTTTCATCAGAAAGATCACCCCAAAATGAATTCTGCTCTGAGTTTCTAGGTGTCTATGAGAATGTCATTCTAAATCCCCAGTTAAGTCTCTGACAATGTTAAGAAGGAACAGCATGGGGATAGGAACATGACTGTCCTCCATGTGGACAAAGTTTAAAAATCTATGCCTTCCCTATAGAAGGGAAGTTTAAAGATCTATGCCTTCCCTACCCACCATATATCTACCACCACCACCACCCCCACTACAGCTAAACTGAGGATACAAACACGCTGACAATGCAAGTGAAGGCTGAGCACGTAGTGGCCGGGGAAGTGGAGAGACACATGCCTATCCAAAGGTGTCAAAAGAAATTGTAAATGTTGTGTGGTGGATAAACAAAATGTGTCTACAGACTCAGTCTGCCTGCCCTTCTGTGGCCTCCTTTACCTGTTTATCCTCTCACTCATTCAGCAAATATGTCTCCGGGACCCATTCTCCCTTGCGTATTGTGCTTAGGACTGGGATACAGCAGTTGGCAAAAACAGGTGCAGCCCATGCCTCATGGAAGTGAGTCTGCTAAGGACAGGAGCACAAGGCAGGGAGGTGATGCTAGGGCTCCCAGAGGAATCAAGGCTACCTCTGAAATCTGAAGGGCAAGTAGGAAGTCACTGGGCAAAGAGGAGAAACAGAGGCAGATGGAACCACCTACGCAAGCCCCACACGGTAAGAGACTAATAACGGCCAAAGGAAGGTGGGCAGGGAGGTAGGGGTACTACCACACACCACCATAGTCTGGTGGGTCAGAGTATAAAACAGTGCATCATCCTAAAAGTAATGCATTTTGAAAAGACCATGCTGTTTACCATGAAGGGAATGTATTGGAGGGGTGACTAAATTAGGGGCGTTTCCTTACCTCCAACAAGTGACGTTGGTGACTGGCCCTGCTGCACTACCTCTCAGGATCACAAGGTCATGTCACTCCCCAGCTGTACGGCCGTAACTCAAATCTAAAATCACCTCCTTTGGTTCTCAAGGAATAGCTCCAGCTTTTGGTCTCAAGAATCGAGGGCGCTGGCCTGTGTTTGCTCTCTTCTAGGACTCCCATCCTCTCCATACCCATAGCGTCCACACATAGCCTGTTAGCCAGAACAGGTCTTTCTTTATAAAGGCCAGAACCTTTCTCTTCTGACCCTATTCACAAACCCTGGAAATCTGTGAACAATTTCCAGCTCTATCACAGATTTCTCAAGGTGAGCCATCATTTGTTCCCAGGGTTTTGGTACAAAGACACCATGCAAGGATTTTCTGCTCTGTCGACAATACTTGCCCTCCAGTGTCCACAAGAACATCCAAAGGCATTCATGGCAAATTAGAGCCCATACACACAGAGTTTGCACTGCTTTTCACTATGTGTTTTGTCAATCACTTTCCTGCCCACTCATAAGAATTGCTTGTGGATTTTTCTGCACTTTTGCATCAGCAGCAGAATTTTCATTTTCAGGTGAACTTTGCATTATCTATAAATTTCTCAATTTCACCTTATACTTCCTCTTGAGGAATGCTTATGAAAACATTAAAATAGAAGTAATTTCAATTTTGATCCTCCTCAGTGGACCTATTTGACACATTCTCTTCTTTATTTAATCCCCTCAATCCCATTGTAACTTAATAGTTTTACTTTGTTTAGAAAACATTTCTATATAGAAACTTATTAATTTTTTTTAGATACTGTCCATTGGTTGATTCTCGTATCTACCTTTAATCAAGCTTTTTGACATTCTAACTAGAAGTGAACATTTCTTCCTTCTTCATGAGTTAAAGATAAACTTGACTCCAGAAAACAGAAGCATGAGTTCTATCCAACTGTTCAGAAGAAAATAAGATGGGCAAATAGATGAAGAAGATCAAGAAGTGCAAACTTCTAGTTATAAAACCAGCTACAGGGATGAAAAGTACAGCATAGGGAGTATAGTCAATAATATAATAACTTTGAATGGTGGCAGATGGGAACTATATTTACCATGTGAGCATTTCCTAATGTATATAATTGTCAAATCACTCTGTTGTATACCTGAAACTAATATTGTGTCAGCTATACTTCAATCAAAATGAATGAATAAAAATAAATCTATAAAAGAGACTTTGGGAGGGGGGCACCTGTTGGCTTACTTAAGCTTCTGACTCTTGATCCTGGCTCAGGTGGTGATCTCAGGGTCATGAGATCACAATGAGTAAGAAGTTTGCTTCTCTCTCTCTCTCTCTCTCTCTCTCTCTCTCCCTTTGCTCCTCTTCCTGCTCGTGCTCTCCCAAATAAATGAATATTTATGTAATAAATAAAGGAGGAGAAAGTATAAAGGGAGAGAGAGAGAAACTACGCAGACTTCAAACTGAGTGTCGAGCCCAACGTGGGGCTTGATTTCACAACCGAGATCATGACCTGAGCCAAAACCAAACGTCCAATGCTTAACTGACTGCACCACCCAGGAGCCCCCCAAAAAAGACTGTTAATTACCCACTATGTATATAAATGTGTAAGTCTAATGAGAATTGCCTTTTATAATAAAAAACAGATATACATATGTATGAGGAACCAAATGAACTGGTTTTTTTTTTTTAAACATACAACTGAAGCATTTTACCTAAATTAAATGTAATGTTATCTTCTAAAACTAAACTCTGAAGCAGAAAAAGGCGGCCCAGCAAACTACTCTGGTTACGAGGAAAGTAGAAAGAATGAAATCAAATTTCACACTGCCTACACAGACATATTCACAATATTTAACTGTTTTGTTTTGTTTTGCATTAGCTTCGATAGACTTGAAAGAAAATGGCAAATAAAGGAAGAAAATGGGAGAGCTGAGAAAAAAAAAAAAAAAGCCAGGAAGGGAACTAAAATGGTCATTACCCTTATTAGTCAATTAGTCAAAAGCTTAAGAATTATAATAAACATAAAAAGGCCATTTGAGGCTATGATAGACTCTCAGAAGTTAATAGGAGGGTATTTTTGTTTCCATTAATGGCAAACTAAATAATCCAGAACAAGTCCTCATGCTGAGGACAAACAGGTAATCTGTACAAAATATAAAAATAAAATCATCTACTTAAAGTCATCAGAGAGCCAACAAGGTGGCAAAGAATTACAAGATCAGGATACAAAGGAAGACAGAAGGTAGAGAAGTGATGGAGTGGTTTGCAGTGCTTTTCCTGGGAAGATTTTGCTGATTTCCAAAGAGGAGGCTAACAATCTGACAAGCACTCTGAAGCCCTCCTGAGTCTGGGGGGCAGGGAGACAAGGGTGGAAAGAGGTCAAACAACTGATACATCCTCCTTATCTCTGGATTTGGCCTTGAAAAGCTGTGTCCCAGATGAGTAAAAAAGGAGTGACTTAGATCAGCCCCAGTGGCTCAGCGGTTTAGCACCACCTTTGGCCTGGGGTATGATCCTGGAGACCAGGGATCGAGTCCGTGTTGGGCTCCCTGCATGGAGCCTGCTTCTCCCTCTGCCTGTGTCTCTGCCTCTTCTCTCTCTCTCTCTCTCTCTCTCTCTCTCTCTGGGTGTGTATGTGTACGTCTCATGAATAAATAAATAAAAATCTTAAAAAAAAAAAAAAAGGAGTGACTTAGCTACTAATCACCTTGAATTTACTGTGAGTGCTGGTACCCCCAGCCAGTGCCAGAGCAAATATAAATTGTCTCTGGAAGATCCCAGGCTTCAAATTATTTCAACTGAACATTCTGCAAATGCGACACCAATGCCTACAATAAAAATAGGCAAACAAGGAAAAAAGACAATATGAAGAACAGCAGAAAAACCAAAGGACACTATAAACAGAACTCTATGGGCTTTGACAATGGATTTGACAGACACATGCCGACCATTATCAGGGAGATAAAAGACAGTGTAGGGATTCTTCCAAAGGAAACTGAAAACTATTCTTAAAAGGACTAAATGGAAATTCTAGAACTAAAAATATAACTGAAAATAAGAACTCAGTGTGGATAGGTTCAATGATCTATTAGACACAGCTGAAAACCACGTACAACTGGAAGAGGTCAGGATATCTAGAATGAAGTATGAAGAAACAAAAGAACTACAGCACACAGAGAAGAGGGTGAGAGATATCACAGTAAGAGCCCCAGAGGGCGGAGAAAAATAATGAAGCAATAGTTGAAGAGATAAAGGTGAAGACCTTTCCAAAACTAATGAAAGACAATGAGCTAACGGTTCACAAAGCCCTAAGAACTCCTACAAAGATCCTAAAAAGACCCTGATATCCAAATACATCACAGTAACATACTGAAAACTAAGTACAAAGATGTTGAAAAAGAGACTGCCTTCAAAGACATACCAGTTATCATAAAACAGACTTTTTCACAGAAACAATGAAAGTAAAAGGGCAACAGTCTACGGAGGAGGATTCTGGGAAGATGGCACACTAGGAAGAACCAAAACTCTGTCTTCCCACCTAGACAACTACTGGCAGAATCTGATAGAACTATTTTGAAACCCTGGAATCTGTTGAAGGCTTACAACTTCCAGGGGAAGGCTTGGACAGTAAAGGCAGTTTATGTCAGTGAATTTCAGCTCTTGGCACAGGAATAGCCTCCTGTCCCCGACCCCTGGGCACCTGGCAGGCCCCCGTGCACAGGTTCCTGGGGCAGCTACACACAGATCATGAAAGCTATGGCAGATAAGAAGGACCCTGACCTCTAAATATTGGAGCTGTGTGCTCTGATGGCTGATTGCTGCTCTTTATCACAGAGGTGCACACAAAGAGGCAAGCAGCCATTCTTCGGCATCTCCCCCTACTTACTGCAAGCCCCACCCTCTCCAGCTGAAGTCACTTCCAGAAGATTTAAAGGGCCAGCACCCTCTCCCCACCCACCTTCATTCTTTTCTATTCCCCTCTAGGAGCCATACATTCAGGACTAAGACATTCAAAAACAAGACATATACTGGGAAAGCAGAAAGTGCACATCCAAGGAAAGTCTCAGAAATGACTACAGCTCAGGCATATCCTTGGCACAGAGACCCTCTATACAATCAGAAAATAAATAAAAACAAGGGGCGCCTGGTTGTCAGTTGAGCATCCCAGCTGTCAATCTTAGCTCAGGTCTTAATCTCAGGGCTGTGGGTTTGAGCCCCTTTGGGATCTATTCTGGAGCCTACTTAAAAACAAAACAAAACAGCAAACCCTGGAGGAGAGAGAAAATCTGATTCTGGATGACCACATTACTATACTCGAATGTCCAGTGTTCAACAACAACAAAAAATCACAAGGCATACAAGACAGGAAAGTATGGCCCATTCAAAGGCAAGAAATAATTCAACAGCATCTATCACTGAAAAACACTTAATGATAGATAGATTAGACAAAGACTTTAAAACAACTGTCCTAAACAGGCTTAAAGAACCAAAAAAGATGTGAAGACAGTCAAAAAGATGATGAACAAACAAAATGAAATATCAATAAAGAGATAGAAAGCCTTTAAAAAGGAAGAAATTCTGGCACTGAAAAGTACAATAATTGAAATGAAAAATTCACTAGAGAGATTCAAAGGCAGATTTGAGCAGGTAGAAGGAAGAATTAGTAAACTTGAAGATAGAATAAAAATTATCAAGACTGAAAAACAGAAAAAAATTGAAGTGAACAGAGCCTAAGGAACCACTGGGATACCATCAACTGGACCAACATATGCACTATGAGTGTCCCCACAGAGAGAAAGGAACAGAGAGAGTATCTGAAGAAACAATAAGTGAAAACTTCCCAAATTTGATGAGAAGATATGAATATAAACATCCAAGAAGCTCAACAAACTCCAAGTAAAATTAACTCTGAGACCCACACCAAGACACATTATAATCAAACTTTCAAAAGACAAAGACATTAAGTGAATCTTGACTACAGCAAGAGAAAAATGAATCATCACATACACAGGAATCTCAGTAAAATTATCTGCAAATTTCTCATCAAAAACTTTGGAAGTTAGAAGACAGCCAATTTATTCAAAGTGCTAAGAAAAAAAAACAAAAACAAAAACCTGTCAACTAAGAATTCTATATCCAACAAAATTGCCCTTCAAAAGTGGAGAGAAATCAGGACATTCACAGAGAAACAAAAGCTGAGGGAGTTCATGACTACTAGACCTGCCTGCAAGAATGCCCACAAATGAAAACACACTAGACAATACCTCAAAACCATATGGAGAAATAAGATCTCAAAAAATGAAATAAGATCTCAATAAATGAAAATGCACAAGCAATTATGAAAGCTAATTTTGTTATAAGAATGGTTTGTGGGGTCAGCAGTTGAGCATCTGCCTTTGGCTCAGTTCAGGATCCCAGGTCCTGGGATCAAGTCCCACATCGGGCTCCCTGCAGGGAGCCTGCTTCTCCCTCTGCCTATGTCTCTGCCTCTCTCTGTGTGTCTCTCTTGAATAAATAAATAAAATCTTAAAAAAAAAGAATGGTTTGTAATTATATTTTTGTTTTCTACATGATTTTAGAGACTAAGATACTTAAATACATTTAAAGTAAAAAAGGAAGAAGAAGAAGAAGGAGGAGGAGGAGGAGGAGGAGATGATGATTATTATTATTACTGGAAAAGCTAGTATTATTGTAACTTTGGCTTGTAATTCCAAATCCGGTTTTCTAGATAATTCAGGATATTAATGCATTTAAAAGAATTATTATTATGTTTGGGAGCACACAATGTATACAGAGGTATAATTTTGCAACATCAACAACCAGAATAGCTGGGTACACAGCTATAAAGAAGTAGTTTTAGTGTGCTGTTGAAATTAAGGGGCTATACATTCAACTTAGAATGTTACAACTTTCGGATGTAAATGTAATCCCCCACAGAAACCACAAAGAAATCACTATAGAATATACACAAAAGGAAATCAAAAAGGCATTTAAATATTTCACTACAAAAAAAATCAACCTGTGCTCGCTTCGGCAGCACATATACTAAAATTAAAAAAAATCAACCAAGCACAAAAAAAGACAGGAATGCAAGAAATTGGGGGGGGGGGGGAAGCTATGGGGCCTATAAAAAACAATAGCACAGAAAAGAACAGAACTAACCAACGGAGCCACCCAGGTAGCCAGTAATTACTCTTAATGTAAGGATATTAAACTCTCTAATCAAAAGACAGAGATTGTCAGAATGAATAAAAAATGCATATTCCAAGTATATGCTCTCTGTAAGACACTCATTTGAGATCCAAACACATCAACAAGTTGAAAATGAAGGATGGAAAAAGATACTCCATGCTAGGGATCCCTGGGTGGCGCAGCGGTTTGGCGCCTGCCTTTGGCCCAGGGCGCGATCCTGGAGACCCGGGATCGAAT
This sequence comes from Nyctereutes procyonoides, assembly GCF_905146905.1. Classification (NCBI taxonomy): domain Eukaryota; kingdom Metazoa; phylum Chordata; class Mammalia; order Carnivora; family Canidae; genus Nyctereutes; species Nyctereutes procyonoides. The sequence continues at coordinate 3,028,767 of NW_026575044.1, forward strand.
CCCACGTCGGGCTCCCGGTGCATGGAGCCTGCTTCTTCCTCTGCCTGTGTCTCTGCCTCTCTCTCTCTCTCTCTGTGACTATCATAAATAAATAAAAGTTAAAAAAAATTTAAAAAAAAAAAAAGATACTCCATGCAAGTAGTAACCAAAAATAACTAGATGTAACTATTCTCATAATAGAAAAATAGACTTTAAATCAAAAAAGTTTACAAGAGGGGCACCTGGGTGACTCATTCAGTTAAGCATCTGCCTTTGGCTCAGGTCATGATCCCAAGGCCTGGGATCAAGCTCCATGTCGGGCTCCCTACTCAGCAGGGAGTAGGGAACCTTCTTTCTCTCTCTCCCTCTGCCTCTGCCCTTGCTTGTGTGCTCTCTCTCTCACTCACTCATTCATTCTCAAATAAATAAATAAAATATTTTAAAAAGTTTACAAGAGGTGAAGAACACTATATATTAATCAAAAGTTCAATATGGCAAGAATATATAATAATTATAAACATTTACACACCCAAAGACAGACCATCAAAATACACGAAAAAAAACTGACAGAATTGATAAGAGAAATAGACAATCCTATAATAATCGTTGGAGATATCAGTACCCTACTTGGAATAATGGACAGAAAAACCAGACAGAAGTGAGGATAACAAGGACATAAAGAACATAACTCAATCTAGACAAATATAGAAATATTTGTCTACCAAAAACAACAGCATTCTTCCCAAGTACACATGGGACGTCTTCTACAATAGAACATATGTTAGGCCATGAATTCTCAATAGATTTTAAAATAAATTTTAAAAATAAAAATCTGGGGCAGCCCGGGGGGCTTAGCAGTTTAGCGCTGCCTTCAGCCCAGGGCCTGATCCAGGAGACCCGGGATCGAGTCCCACGTCCGGCTCCCTGCGTGGAGCCTGCTTCTCCCTTCGCCTGTGTCTCTGCCTTTCTCTCTCTCTCTCTTTCTCTCTCTGTGTGTGTCTCTCATGAATAAATAAATAAAATCTTAAAAAAAATCAAATAATAAAAATATATTTTTTAAAATTTATTAAGATAAATACGAAGTATCTTCTCACCACCGTGGAACGAAATTAGAAATCAGTAACATAAAGAAAATGAGAAAACTCACAAAACTGTCAAAATTAAACACACTTTTAAACAACTAATGGATCAAAGAATAAATCACAAAGGAAATTAGAAAATACTTAGAGATGAATGAAAACAAAAACACAATATACCAAAATTCATGGTATGCAGCAAAAGTGCTAGGGGGAAATGTATAGCTATAAATGTTTATATTAAAAAACCATGAAAGATCTCAAATAAACAACTTTACAGCTTAAGGAACTAGAAAAAATATCAACCTAAACCCAAAACTAGGAAAAGGAAGGAAATAAAGATTGGAACAGAAATAAATGAAATAGAGAAAAGAAAAAGAAAGGAGAAAATCAATGAAAAAAGTTGGTTCTTTGAAAAGATCAACAAAACTCACAAACTATTTACCAGATGAAATAAGAAAAAAGACTTAAATTACTAAGAGCAGAAATCAAAATGAGGACATTACTACCAATCCCACAGAAATAAAAAGAATTATGAACATACTATGCAATACACAATTATATGCAAAAAATAGGACAATCTAATTGGACAAATTTCTAAAAACACAAAACCTACCAAAACTAAACCACGAAGAAATAAAAAAATCCGAATAGACTATTAACTAAGAAGATAGAATCAGTATTCAAAAATCTGCCATGGGTGTCTGGGTGGCTCAGTCGGTTGAGCATCTGACTCCTGAATTAGGCTCAGGGCATGATCTTGACGTTGTATTGAGCCCTGCATCAGGCTCCCCACTCAGCGAGGAGTCTGATTCTCTTCCTCAACTTCTCCCTCTGCCCCTTCTCTCACTCACTTGCTCTCTAAAATAAATAAATCTTTAAAAGAAAATATCTCCTTCCAAAGAAGTCCTGGACCTAATGACTTCACTGGTGAGTTCTATGAATCATTTAAAGAATTAAACCCTCAAAAATTTTTCCAAAAACTTGAAGAGGGGGATCCCTGGGTGGCTCAGTGGTTTAACTCCTGCCTTCGGCTTAGGGTGTGATTCTGGAGTCCCGGGATTGAGTCCCATGTCAGGCTCCCTGCATGTAGCCTGCTTCTCCCTCTGCCTGTGTCTCTGCCTCTCTCTCTCTCTCTCTCTCTGTGTGTGTGTGTGTGTGTGTGTGTGTGTCTCATGAATAAATAAAACCTTTAAAAAAAAAACTTGAAGAGAAGGAAGACTTCCTAATTCATTCTGTAAAGCCAAAGACACTAAGAGGAAACTACAGACCATTATCCCTTATGAACATCATTGCAAAAAAACCTCCACAAAATACTAATAAACTGAATTTAGCAGCATATTAAAAGGATGAATTTAGCAGCATATTAAAAGGATGACACACCATAACCAAATGGGATTATTCCTTGATTCAAGATGGCTCATCATAGGAAAATCAATCAATATAATACACCACATTAACAGAATGAAGGCAAAAAAAAAAAACACACATGATCATCACAATTGATGCAGAAAAGGCATCTGACAAAATTCAACACCTTTTCATAATAAAAATGCTCAGTAACTAGAAATAGAAGGAAACAATCTCAGTATAAAAGTTGCATATGAAAAATCCACAGCTAACATACTCAATGGGACAAAATTGAAAGCATTTCCTCTAAGATCATGAACAAAAAGGAAGCATGTCCACTTCTATCCAGAACAATTGGACAAGAAAGAGAAATAAATAGCATCCAAACGGAAAAGGAGGAAGTAAAATTGTCCTTGTTTGCAGATATGATCTTACATGTAGAACCTAAAGATGTGACACACACAAGACCTGTTACAGCTAATAAATGAATCCAAGTAACAGGGTACAAAGTCAATACGCAAAAATCAGTTGCATTTCTATACAGTAACAATGAACATTCTGAACAGGAAATTATAAAACCAACTCCATTTATAATAGTATCAAAAAGAACAAAATATTTAGAAATTAACCTAACCAAGGAGGTGAGAGACTTGTACAATGAAAACCACAAAACATTGCTGAAAGAAATTAAAGATATAAATGAATGGAAATATATCCTATGTACACTGATTAGAAGTCTTGATAAGATGAAGACAGACACATAGCCCAATGGAATGGCATAAAGAGCCTAGAGATAAAACCTCACATATGTGGTCAAATGATCTTTAACAAGGATGCCAAGACCATTCAATAGTGAAAGGACAGTCTTTTCAACAAATGGTGCTAAGAAAACCAGATAATCATATGCAAAAGAATGAAGTTGAATCTTTACTTAACACAATATAATAATTAACCAAAAATAGATCAAAGACCTAATTACAAGACCTAAAACTATAAAATTCCTAGAAGAAAATATGAGGCAAAATTTCACATTAGATAATGATATGAACATATTTAATACCACTGAACTATACATGTAAAAAAATGATTAAGATGGTAAATTTTGTTATCCATATTTTACAATTTTTCTAAATAGCAAAAATTACATATGTGGGTGATGAAATTCTAAAGAGTTTTACTTTCTATGTGTCTGTCTTCAACTTATCAAGACTTCTAATCAATATACATGGGATATATTTCCATTCATTTATGTCTTTAATTTCAGCAATGTTTTGTGGTTTTCATTGTAAAAAATAATTGCAAATCATATATCTGACACATGGTTAATATCCAAAATCTATAAAGAACTCAAAGAATTCAATAACAAAACCACAAGAAATCCAATTAAAACTCCAATTAAAAAGTACTCTAATTAAAAATACAATTAAAAGTCAAAAAATCCAACAAAAGGCCAATTTCCAAAATTATTCAAGCAGCCAGCAGGTACATGAAAAGATGGTTAACATCACTAATCATTAGGGAAATGCAAATCAAAACCACAATGAGATACCACTTCACATCTATTAAAATGGCTCTGATCACAAAGATAAAAACAGGTGTCAGCATGGTTGTGGAAAATAGGGAATGTTATGCACTGTTGATGGGAATATAAGTTGGTGTAGCCACTGTGGAAAACAGTATGGAGTTTCCTTTAAAAACTAAACATGGAAAAAAAAAACTAAACATGGAATTATCATATGATCCAGTAATTCCACTTCTGAGAATTAAAATCCCAGGAAACAAAAGCTTTGTCAAAGAAATATCTGCACCCCCAAGTTCATTAGAGCATTATTTACAATAGCAGCCAAGATATGGAAATAACCCAAACACCCATCAATGGATGAACAGATAAAAAAAAAAAAAAACATGGCATAAAGACACAACAGAATACTATTCACCCATAAGAAAGAAAACCCTGCCATTTGTGACATGAGTGAGCCTTGAGGACATTGTGCTAAGTAAAATCAGTCAGAGAAAGCCTGTATGTCACACATATATGTGGAATCTAAAAACAAATTCAGGGACACCCAGGTGGCTCAGTGGTTGAGCATCTGCCTTTGCTCAAGGTGTGAACCCAGGTCCAGGATCAAGTCCCACATCGGGATCCCTGTAGGGAGCGGGCTTCTCCCCGCTGTGTCTCTACCTCTCTCTCTCTCATAAATAGACAAATAAAAAATATTTACAAAAAAACAAATTCATAGAAAAAGATCAGATTTGTGGTTGCCAGAAGTGGGCGTGAGAGGCGGGAGTAGGAAGGCAGTCAGAAGGCACCACCTTTCAGTTCTAAATACAAACGGGAGATGTAACATCCAACATGATGACTAAAGTTAACACACTAAGAGTAGATTCTAAAAGTTCTCATCACAAGAAATAAAACATATGTACCTTTTTTGGTGTATCTATAGCTGATGGGGTAATCATTTATAATACATGTAAGTGAAATCGTGATGCTGTACACCTTAAACTTACAGTTCTGTATGTCAATTAACTCTCAATAAAACTGAAAGGAAATAACAACTCCAAAGAAAACCAAGGCAGTGGCACTATAAAGGCAGGACAGTGGAATCCTTATGAAGGAGGGACACAGGAAGTCTAAGGGAACGCTGGGATGCTGGCCATGCTCTATTCCTTGACTTGGGTGCCAGTTACACCATCACTTTGAGAGCATTCATTGAGCTGTACATTTTTGTGTTTTGTATTTTATTTTGCTTCATCTTATTTTTTTATGTTTAAAATTTTTTAGACTAATCGAATGGAAAAGCCAGTTAAATCCACATTATAATTTACATGTCTCTCTCAATAATTGATAGAAGTAGACAAAATCAGTATGGTTAGAACCTGAACATCACTGTCAACCAATTTGGTATTTCTAGAACACTCCACTCAACTGCTGAATACACATTCTTTTCAAATACACACAGAGGGGACAGCCCCAGTGGGCCAGCGGTTTAGCACCGCCTTCAGCCCAGGGAGTGATCCTGGAGACCCCGGATTGAGTCCCATGCGGATTGAGTCCCCATGCGTCCCACGTTGGGTTCCCTGCAGGGAGCCTGCTTCTCCCTCTACCTGTGTCTCTGCCTCTCTCTGTCTCTCATGAATGAATGAATGAATGAATGAATGAATAAATAAATCTTTAAAAAAATACACACGGAGCATCCACTAAAACAGACTATATACTGGGTCTAAGACAAGTCCCAAATAAATTCTTTAAAATAAAAAAAGAATATGTTCTCTTAACTACAACCAAATTAAATTATAAACCAGTAACATACCTGGAAAATCCTCAAACATTTTAAAATTAAACATACATCTAAGTAATCAATGGGTCGAAGAAGAAATCGCAAGAAAATAAAGTATTTTGAACTGGGCCAGGCCATGTTTGGGAGGGGCAGGAGGGGGTGGAGATGGGGTCGGAGGTAGAAGTAGGAAGTGGGGAAAAGCAGGGAGGAGAGGCAGGAGAGGTGAGGAGGTGGTAAGGGAGAAGGTGGTGAAGGCAGTAGCAGTGCAGGCAGGCGGGGGGAAAGGGGGAGACTAGGGAAGATGGGGTGGTGGACTGGGATTAAGGAGGCAGTCCAGAGGTGGATGGTATTTTGAACTTTATTAAAACAAAAACACAACATATCAAAATTTGTGAGATGCAATTAAAGCTATACTTGGAAGGAAATTTATGGAATTATATCAGAAAAGATCTAAAATCAGTTATTTAAGCTCCCACCTTAAAAAGCTAGAGGATTTAAGTTAAACCCAAAGTTAGTATAAGGAAAAACATAATAAAGGTAAGAAATCAATTAAATTTAAAAAAAGACAATCAATAGTGAAAACCAATGAAATCAAAGGTTTATTATAAAATATAACACATCATATTAGTGCACATACACAAAAGCACAGCATAATGATTTACCAGAATGAATACCTAGTAAGTACCACTTGATCAAGAAATAGGGGACACCTGAGTGGCTCGGTGGTTGAGTGCCTGCCTTCGGTTGAGTGCCTGCCTTCGGTTCAGGACTTGATCCTGGGATCAAGTCCTGCATCGGGATCCCCATAGGGAGCCTGCTTCTCCCTCTGCCTGTGTCTCTCTGCCTCTCTCTGTGTGTCTCTCATGAATAAATAAATAAATCTTAAAAAAGAAAGGAAAGAAAAGAGAAAAGAAAGAAAAAGAAAGGAAAAAGAAAAAAAAGAAAAAAGAAAGAAAGAAAAGAAAAGAAAAGAAAAGAAAAGAAAAGAAAAGAAAAGAAAAAAGAAAGAAGAAAAGAAAAGAAAAGAAAAGAAAATAGGACCAGGGCACCTGGGTGGCTCAGTCAGTCCAGTGTCCAACTTGATTTTGGCTCAGGTCATGATCTCAGAGCCAGGAGATCAAGCCCTGTGTCAGGCTCTGCCCTGAGTGTGAAACCTACTCGATTCTTGCTCACTCTCTCCCTCTGACCCTCCCCACCCACTTGAGTGCTCACTCTCTCTCAAGAAAGAAAGAAAGAAAGAAAGAAAGAAAGAAAGAAAGAAAGAAAGAAAGAAAGAAAGAGAGAAAGAAGGAAAGAAAGAAAGAAAGAAAGAAAGAAAGAAAGAAAGAAAGAAAGAAAGAAAGAAAGAAACAAGAAATAGGACAACCAGCACGCAGAGTCCCCTTTCACACTGTGTCCCTTCCCAATTACTAACCTCTCCATACCCCAAAGTCTTCACTACCTTTTTGCAAACGTCCTTTCAGTATAATTTTATCACCTAAAAATGCATCTTTAGTCTAGAATTGGGTTTTACCTATTTTTTTGACTTATATGATAATACAGTATATATTAGATGTATTTGTTGGCTGTTCATATACTTTTCTCTGCTCAAATCTTTTTAACTAGTTTGCCTTTGAAATGATCAATAAAATCATTAACTCCAAGCCAAACTGACCAAGATAAAGCGAAGAGACACAAATTACCAGTATCAGCACAGAAAGAATGATCATAACTATAAATTTTGGAACACTGAAAGAATACAGAAATATTATGAACAACCTAGTCACAGAACAACCTAATTTGACAACCTAGTCTTAGCAGTGACTAGATCAGGCAGGTGTACAAGAATACTCCAAAATAAAAACATCTGGGTCAGCCCGGGTGGCTCAGCAGTTTAGCACTGCCTTCAGCCCAGGGTGTGATCCTGGAGACCTGGGATCAAGTCCCACATCGGCTCCCTGCATGGAGCCTGCTTCTCCCTCTGCCTGTGTCTCTGTCTCTCTCTGTCTCTTTCTCTCTGTGTGTCTCTCATAAATAAATAAAATCTTAAAAAAAAATAAAAACATCTGACATTTCTTACTTTCAAAAATCTTCAAACCTTAGACCGTTATCCCCACATCAATGGGAAGAGAGGACTACGTATCAATTTAGCTCAAAAATAACTGTAAGTGCTTATAACACATGCTACACACTATAAATGCAAAATAAGAACATCGCCTCTTCTTGTAGTCATACAATCTTCATTTGGTTTAGTGACTCCTGGGGAAACAAACATGAATAAGAGACAATACCAGATTTATTAAAGATCAAAATGCTATCATTTATTGGAGAAGGAAACAAAAAGCAAAACAAGTAAAATTAAGAACAGTTTTATGATGTCTGGTAGAAAAAAACAGCTTAATTACCAGCAAAATTCTTTCTTTTCAATATGCATCAGTAAAAAGAAAACATTTGTTGTATGAAAGAGAATCTCCAGGTAGCAAAAGTAGCACATAAGAATATATTTTGAGATATAAAAAACTCAGTTATGCAATCACCAGCATTCAAAATTAGTTGAGTATCTTTATACAATTACAAAAATTGATTCATGTTTTAACAGTGTTTTAAAAGCTCATCTTATGAGAACAGGCACAATGTTCCGAAGGCATGTAAATTCTCCATGGGCTTTTGAACATCTTTATCCCCAACTTCACAATCAGAATTTACAAAAGCAGCAAAAGGAGAGGGTTGAGAGGATTTTTAATTTTTCCTTTCCTTGTTCAAGGTGGCTAAGTCAAGCAAACATAGTGAAAAAGGCAAAATAAACACTTCTCATAGCAGAAAGACCACAAGATTGAATGTAAACTAGGTTTCTTCTTTAGGATATTTTACAAACACATGATTAGCTTGTACTTAGAATAAGGCTCATTACCTGCACTATGGAAAGTTCAACACACAGAGAACATTCTGCCCACATACCAGTCTTAATTTGGTCTTGAAGGATACCTCACAAGGTTGTTAAGCCCAGGCAGCCCATTTTTATCAGGGAATGTTTGTCCGTGACGTATTATTGAGTTTTTTCATACTAACTATAGTAACATTACCTTGTTGTAAACACACACACCAGCATTAGGTGTTTATTACAAAGCTGTGGATTGACTTTTCATTTCAAATAGCCATGTCTGGTCCACAGGAGGACGATACTGCACCCGTCTGGTGAACTCAGTCTTCTCTGCTTTCAGCTCATCCCATCCCACAGAAAAGGTTTTGTGCATTTCTAAGCCCATTATCAGCCCATCAGCTCCTGCTAGGAAGAATGGAATTTGGGGTCAACGTGCATTAACAAAGGCTCTGGGGCTCCCGTGTGCCTCACTGAGCTCCACTCACAAGCTCTAGTGTGAGATCTCTGCCCAGGCTTCGTGAGGCCTTTCTGTGCCACAGAACAACCCACAACACAGCTTAAGTGTCCCAGGGACTCAAGAGGGAAGAGTTGGAAACAGACCAAAGTAGAACTAAATGGCCTATCTTGAGGGAATTGGGATCGAATTAACTGCACCACACTTACACTACAAATGCCCAAGATCTCAGAATTTCATATAAATTGTAAACTATGAATCAGGAGGTACTATAAAGTCACATGATTTAACCTCCCATCTGACTTTATAAATAAGAATTTCCAAAAAATCAAAAAATTCTAAATTCTTTTAATATCCTATCAAGACTTTCAATAGAAATCTGTAGTTAACTTCAGTCATAGGTCTATGAACTTCTTAAAAACTGCTATCTGCAAAAAAAACTACAGTACCTCTTAAAACATCCCCCCAAAATCTTAAGTTTTAAAATAAACTATGCCAAAAACTGAGTAAACACAGAATTTTTTCATTTATTTCCTGAAAATGAGGGTCAAATTTTTAACCAGTTTGCAATCCTGCAGCTGACTTGAGTCAGATGTCTGAGGGAAGAGAAGGCAGGGCAGGCTGGTGCGGGCAGGCCACCCCACAGAGAAGGGAATGCACAGCCATGGGCTGAGTTCAGTTTCCCAATTCACTCACCCATGTGTCACACCCGCCATACCTGTCACTCTCGAGAACTGTCAAAAGCAGAAGCAGCCAAACCAGTATCTCCCACACCCTTTTTTTCAAGGTATGCCCCACTTCTTAATCATCTTTTCTAATGGAAGTATCCAAAAGTCATTTATTTAGATTCATTTCATGAATGTATTTGTTCATGAACGAGCAAACTTTGATTAGGGTGGGAGGGAGATGCAGTCAGGGGATAATCCCCAAAGTCCCTAACAAGAAAGATGGAAAGAAGTTCTGAGCACTGAGATCACGAACCCAGTGGAAATGCTCCATGGGGAATGGTATCCCACCTTCCCAGGGAACCTCTGCCCTGGGCAGACGCAGCCAGGGGCACAGCCACACACAGGATCTGGAAGCCAGAGTTGCCCACAAGCATGACTGGCAGAAGAGTAAATTGCTAGGTAATGAAATGGGTGGGAGAGAGCCACACAGCAAGCTCTGAGGGCCCAGAGAAGGCTGTCTGGCTGTGGAGATTAGCACGGCCACAAAACAGTGCCCACAGAGGGAAGAGTGCTCAGGGCACTGCTCACATGCAGTTGGAGGTACCACCTCACCTCTAGGGAGCACACTTTGCCATGCAAGGGTCATCTCAATGATTCCTTTCATGCCAAAAATGCAATGACCTCTCCTTCCCTCAGCAGTAAAGAGGCAGGATGGCAGGCAGGGGTAAGGTGGGAGGGAGGCAGGAAACAGAAACCACTGGCGGCCTGCAAGCCAGAGGATCTGAACCCTAATTCCCCACTCTCACCCAGGAGGGTTCTTGCAACAGCTCTGTTGCCTGGGAACAGCTTTCTACAGATTTCACATGGATTTCTCCCTCCCACTTTGCACCAGACAAAAACAAGTGTAGGGAAAACCAAAGGGTGAGGTGGCAGGAGGGAGATGCAGGAGTCCAGAAGACCCTGAATGAATGGCAGGACCATCCAAAGCTGCCCAGTGTTCTGACTGGAGCCGTCTGTGCAAACTGGCCACAGGCCTCACATTCGGGCAAAGCAGGCACTTTAACATGAGAACCACCGCCCTCTACTGGTGAGATCTGGAGAGACCCCCTACCCTCTGCCTCTTCCCTGTCTTCTGTAAGGGAAACAAGACCACCAGCCTGCAAAGTCACGGTGGATATTAAATGAAACCATGCCTGGCAACTCTACCGTGCTGGACACATAATGCTAGATACGTATTTCTTAGATAAATTAATGATCAGATACATCCACCTATTACCTTCAAAGGTCATCGATTACTCTGGGACTAAGTATTAATACCTTCCTTTTACTGAGACGTCATCCAGGTACACTGGGCTCCAGGCTAAGCACCTGACATACACCCACTGACGGACAATGATCCAGCAGGAACTGTTATCTCTGTTATTTTTAAACTGAGAAGCCAGAGCTTATGTGACTGAGCCACAGTTCACACCCAGACCTGTGTGCAGTCGAAGCCCACATCCACTAACTACCACAACCCTGGTGACATCTCAAAAGGCATTTTGACCTCATGGCCCACAAAGTCAAGTTCAGACACTGAAAAGAGCCATCAGCCTTCTGGTTACTCAGGCTGGCTGGAGTTCATAGAGACAGGCCAACCTCACATCAGTTCTTAAAAGAAAGAGAACAATGGACACTCCTGAACTCCTTTGGGTCCCTTCCTAGAGTGCTTCCAAGATCTGAGTTATCTCCTAGAGGCGCGTCAGATGTGAAAAAACTCCACAAAACCAGACGGTAGCACATAATTTCCCTTCCTGGCTGAAAGCAGGTTAGGAACCTTGGGATAAGACCAGATGCCCTCCAGAGCCTAGAGAGGACCTGGTAAGAGCCTGGCTGCTCACTCTACCCTATCGGACCTGCTCACACCTCCTCAGTTCAGAGGAAAAGGCTAGCCCATCTGAGGTCTCACCTGCAACAGGATAAAGAATTTAGCAACTGGCCACAAGCAAGGAGACAAGTGGGCCACATAGCCTTTGGTTTGGAAGTTCCAAAGCAAGCACCCAAGTAGACGAGCTAGACCTGGGTAAAGAACAGAAAAGCAACCCCAAAGAGACTTCATTGGCAGGCTTGCTTTAGAGGCTCTGCAATACCAAGAACTTTAGCAATCTAGATGGGGCACTTACGACAGGCAGCAAGGAAGAGCTAAAAGGGCACACAAATGAACAATGGAGATCCCACAGATGCAGCAGGAAGCCTCCCCAAAGGGCAAATGGGCAGAAGACAGCACAATGACATAAAGAGACTGGGACCAAGGAAGGCACAAGCTGGGCTAATGAGAACAGGTGAAATAGAGGACAGGCCTCCAGAGCTGCCCCTGGAAACACGGGGCCAGAGAGGAGACTGAAGCCAGGGAGCCCAGGCTCTCAGCCCAGCTCTGCCACCACTGTCGCTTTGGGGGAGCCTTCTAACCCCTCTGGGCCTGATTTCCATGACTGCCCAGTGAGATGACCATCAGCGCTTCATCCCAAGGTTCTTGTGAGGACTAGATGGGGTCCTGGGCACCAAGCAGCATGTGTGGTTAGACAGGGGCTGCAAGGGAACCACGCTACTGTCCATTGCCCCCTGCCCCAGTGTTTGTGGCTCGGGCACTGTTTCCAGGCCACTGGACAGGCATGCCTCCTACCTGTGGGCCCTGTCTTCCCACCCACTCTTCCCTGGCCCCATTCCAGAGATCGGAAAATAGAATCAGTTTAAAAGCAACATTTATAAATAATGAAAACAAGATACAGTGGAAATCAGCAAGATTTTCAGCTCCCGTGAGGTCTTGTGCAAGAGCAAACAGTGTCTGTTCTGTCCATGCATTGTCCCCAATCCAGTTCCAGGAGGTCATGAGAAAAGATATGTGAAGGGGGCGACAGAAAGAAAACCTCAAGAGAAAAAGAGTGTGCACAAAACACGTGTCCTGAAGAGGACACATTCCACCATCAGGTGTAGAATCCAAAGAACGAAGCCAACACCAGTTCAGATTTTAAAACACATTATCCTGTGCTATGTCACTCCATGACCAGGCTGTCCATGGGCTTGCGTGCAGCTGTGAGGGGAGCAGAATCACGCACTCCCAGACTCCAGAGTAGAAGCACGTCCGTCCATGCTGGGTGAGGCGGGGTAGTGCTCTCCATGCTGAGGGCAAGTCCACAAAGCCCCTGATGATCCCAAAACTCTGTCCCTTGTTGCTGTACCCCTGCCACCTCTGACGGGGCTGCCTGTCATCACCTGGGAAGCACTGGCTCCCAAGGCTGATCTGTGGCTGCTCATTGAGGGTTTTATTTAGGAGATTTCAGTGGAATACCATCTAAAGAGGAAACGGGTGTGTAACAAATATTCTACTCCATAAGATACAGAACCCCTCTCATACCGTGCTACAGACATCTGGGTTTGGGAACACAACACTGCCTCTGAAAGCAATCCTCAAATGTTCAGATCACAAGCAACACATTGCTGCAAGAGAAAAGGCACGTGTCTGTAAGACAGAGGTTTAGAAGTTATTTACAGAACTGTCCACCAGCTTCCTTCCACAGCGCCTTCCAAAGTTTTGCCCGTGTGTTATGCAAGACATACAGCAAAACACTTCTTCACAGCATCCCTAGGAGAAAAAAAATATAAAGATCAATGGGAGACCATCACGCCAAAGGCCCCTATAAGTGGTAAAGACGCACCTGCAGATTTCCTGAGTGCCCAGAGTAGCACCTAGCAGAGCAGAAAGCACCTAGACTATGGGGTCGACCTACCTGGCATCAAACACCAACTTCAACATCGGTAGTAGTATTGTGGGCAAGTCATTTGTCTTACTGAGTTCCAAATTCCACATCTGTATAAGGGGATATCCCACTTACCCTAAAGACCAGTCGCAGGAACTAATACAGTGAATAGAGTAAGTATTAAATAACTGATAGCTACTCACGATAACCAAAAGGAAAGACCAGAAGAATGTAAAGATTATCAGAAACCAAGAATGTAGGATTATGCACCCTGAGGTCAACCAGAACCACCAGATGCACTGGACACATTAGATCCAACAGTTACTTGGGCCTTTCTTTCAGCAAACAGCAGAGACTTACTAAGTGACGGCTTTCCGGAGTTCCTGAGCACAATGACTACAATGACTGAGCACTTGTTACCTTGCTGCGTCAGGCCTATCCCAGGAGCATACTCCTCAAGATGCAAGGAAAAAGTGTGTGCTCAATGAATTACTGTCCTATTCAGGCAAGCATGCCCATCTCCACACCACACATGGCTACGTGCTAGGGCTTCCCACCCCTGCTCTGTCCCTCTGCTCTCAGCTGTGCTTACAGGAAGGATATGGAAGTCACGGAGGGAGGGAGAGGTGAGTGAATGCATTTACATGGGCGGACACAGTGCTTTAATAGTAAGATAATTCTAGAGCACCATTTCTTAGGATTAACTCTATACTGTAGTCCCAGGAGATACTCTGCACAAGAAAGGGTTTTACAGCCAAATAAGATCCCTCGTGGCAGCTAACAACACACATATTAAAGGACCTGGAAATTTGCGTAACAAGGAACCCATGTAATTTTGCTTAACCCTTTCCCAAGCTTATTTGACCATGGAACCCTGCTCTACTGTGTAACCACTATTCCTTGGAACACTGTGGAAAGGCTACTCCAGGGGAAAGTACAAACAGAACTGCAGGGCCTACCTCTGGGATTCCTGCCCCACTACTTCAGCACATAAAACTCACTGCTACAGCAACCTTCTATCTCTTGGTCCATCACTTGTACGTAAGCTCTGTAAATGCCAACCCAGGTCAAGTCTGCAGTCCTGAAGGATAGCGCCAAGCAGGCCCAGCTTCATGGGTCCAGAGCCACGTGCAATTTCACTGGGTCCTGTACTTCAAAGGTTCCACACCTGGTTTAATGCTCTGTGGTTGCCATCTTGAAATTCTCAATCATTTTTTAATAAGGAGCCCACATTTACGTTTTGCACTGCGCCCTGAAAATTATGGAACTGGTCCGTGATTCAAATTGTTAGCAAACAGATAAATAGATCACTGGATGCTCAGGGATGATAGGTTCTGGCTTATTTCCCAAGACAGCACCACTGTATTCTTCTCAGACAAGCCACCATCCTCCCAAACTGGCTGGGTCAGCAGAGTAGTTCCTAACTGCTACCCACCCTAGAATCCATTCCCAAGCCACATGGCTGCCTTTATGCTGATGGGCTTGTGAACTTCTCATCTGATACTCCCCAGCATCTTCAAATCACTGTCAGAAGCAGAGTCGGAATGCATTAGAAGCAAGCCTGCTCTTTCTCCTCCCTTGCTCCCATGCAATTTCTCACCTTTTCAACCCAGCTAAAGAAAAGCTGTTTTTTAGCTACCAGGTAATGACAGAGATGTATGGAAATTAAACTGCTGCATGAGAGCAGAGTCAGGCAAAGATCACACGGCCAGTTCTGAGAGGCCAGCCCATCACTGAAAGTGACAATTAAAGGAGGTGTGGAGGCTGGAAGGGGCCTCTGGCAATGACCTGGCCCAGCCCACTCTGCTTATCCCTGAGTCCTCCCAGGCCACAAGGGTCCAAGGAGCTGCTCAAGGTCACACTGCTAATTAGGAAACTCTGGTCCTCTGAACCCTGGCTCTGACTTTCCCTTCATGAACTCTGCTGAAATATTCTCATCAATGGGGGTACTGCAAGAAAATGAGCTCAGATCTCTCCTTCCTCAGTGATACCAAAGTGACATTCACTTTTGAGACGATCTCCACAAAGCTACAAGTTCAAAGAGTGATTATGTGAACATACGCACTACCTATCACAGGAGAACATACACGCAACCAGAACTGGTGGTCCTGCGCCAATGCCCATCGTCCCTGTACCACAGAGGAGGGATGGAGGGGACCCTCAGTTTACTAGGCTGTAAACAGGAATACAACATTTACCTCTTTGTCTGAAAGAATTTTAGTAATGATAAAATAGTATGTGTTCTCTGAAAACACTCAAAACAAAAGGCCCTTTGCAAATATACTGTCATCCCCCAGTGACAGAAGTCACAGTCCTAAATACAGTTAGTCTTACCTTGCATAGGGTATGAAGGAAAGGCTGTACCTGCAATGAAAACACAGAAGAGACGAAATCAAATGGAGGGAGTCACCAGAAGGAATGACCCCTGAGCTGTGAGGGCACCTGCCCTGATTGGCCCAGACTCTGTCCCTCTCCTCAGCGTGCAGGATGCATGCACACATATGCACACTCGCACACACATGTGAACACACATGCCCTGCTATGCATGCAAGCGGGGGGGGGGGGTCATCGGTGGCCAGAGAAGAGCAAAAGGCCCATGTGGAGGCAACCCTGTGACCTCAGCTTCACACAGGGCCACCCCACCAGCTTTAACTAAATGAGCCAGCAGATCCCACACATCTGGAAGGCACAGAGCCCTACTCTGAAACTACCAAATAAAACCCTGATCAGTTAATATTCTAATATTTCACAAATCCTCAACAGAATATAACGTCTATCTGACTGGGATAATTTTCTGTTCTCTCCTATAAATTTTAAAAGAAGAGAGAACAGAAAGGAAAAACCCTACTACCAACTACACTATGGATAAAAATATTAGCTATGATCCTTCAAGAACTGAAGCCCAAAGATATCTTGGTGATCCCTAGTAGCTCAACACCCTCACCCAAAGAAGGCCCACGAGGGAGGACACCACAACCCTAAAGGACCAGGCATGATGTGCCAGGCAGGTAGTAAGTTGGTTGGCCCTGAGAAAAACACAAAACAGTGTTGGAGGGGATACTGCCATTTGCTCAAGCCCATATAAATGCTAAACCTCTGAAAACTAGGTTCAAATTTAGTCTATAAGCATGAAAAGGCATGTACATGTGGGTACCAATTGCATCCCCCCGAAAAAAACAAAATATAAATATAAGCCATCAAACTAGGCCTTTTGGTACCTACTCCCAAAACATGTGTGTCATTAAAAGCAGGCCAGTCTTTCTTCTTATACTCCCCACACACAGAACCTCATTTACTTGTGAGCACAGTACATTCCAAAAAGCATTTGAGAAGTATCTTTATCCAAAAGTCCAAAATTACTAAAAGGGAGGGTGGGTGCTCAGCTTGTAGTCCAAAGACCCATTTCTGGGTCTTTTCTGTACCACCAAACAGGGATACAGTTGATCTTTGGAAGCTTTAAAACTTCCAGTCCTCTCTCCTTTCCACTAGAGAAAACATTTTTTTTCTGAAGCAGCACACCTCTATGGAAACTGTTCAGGTCTCATCCTCTGATAAACTCTGGAAGGATTATAGCAATGTCTCAGAAGCCATCAATTCTGGGTCTGCCAGCACTGCTCTCACTCTGATGTTGGACCAGTTTAGAAGGAACAGGAACCTACAACCCCACCCCTGGCCCCCAGGAACAAGGTCTCCAGCACCCCTTTCACTACACATGGCTCCTGAGCTACAACTCCCTCCCTGGTCTTGCCAACGGCCTCCAGCGCACACACGACCCTACCACTTGCCTTTCGTCATTCACCATCCCTCATCTCCTGCTGACAAATACCTCTTTGTGCATCTGCTAAATGATCCATTCCATCACAAATGTAACTCATCGCTTCTTACCACTCGCCTTCCTCCTATCTGACTCACAAGCCTTGTTCTACTAGCCCCTGTAGTACTTCATCATCTTTGTTCCTACCAGACAGAAGTGACTGAATAACAGTTATAATACCTCAAAATCACCCATGAGCTCTGCTAAAAACTACTGCAGCAGGCAAACAGCCTCCCCTGCCCACCTAAGACCACTAATGCCATCTATCGGCACTGGGCTGAGTCAACAGGATTTCACTCTGGAGTCTGATTTCACCGGCATCATTGAGAATTCTTAAATTGAAAAGTTTCTATGCTTTTCTAGCCTCCTACCCTACCCACACCATGTGGGATTTCATCTCCTTTGGCTGCGTTAGACAGCGACGAGGGCAGAGGGTATTTAAAACATCACTTACCACGTCAGGGCCAAGGACTGCAAGATACAGAAGATGAGCGCAAGCCCCTTGATATGCCACTGAAAGAACAACAGGTGGTTAGAGTGCAGGCTGTGATGGGAGGCATGCGCCACAAAGACTCAGGAAAATTAAAATACACACTTACCCAAAAGGCGGAACACAGGGTGAGTGCAAAACACAACTGGAGAGAGGGGAAGAACAATAATCAATACAGTGACAACATGGAGGAAAATACTCTTAAGACTTCTCCATTCTTGGAAAAATTAAAATCCTCACCCCACTGCAGTAACCAGATTCTGTAATGATCCCCACAACCAAAGGTATCCTTCCTTTCAAAGCACTGGACCCAGGTAAGCACCCATGTTTGGCAGAAGAGTTAAAAGTCCCAATGAAATGAAATCAGCCAAATAAGAACTGATGCAGAATAAAAAGCAATGAATCCTCTTTGACTTTCAAGTTTTCCCAAATTCTCTGCCCAGAAAATAAAATCACATCACTGGTCAGTCACCCTCATCGATCCATCTTTTCCTTCAAATGTACTAAAATAGGTAGAACATACACCTCTGTATTTTAACCCCCATCAAAAAACTTGTGTCTGGAGCAGAAAAGGCACGCAAGGACAAAGGGTAACATGAGACATCAGACAGTCGGTTATTTGTTTACATGTCACCTAACACCTTCTCTGAGTCCTTTCTTAGAAAGTTCTTTCTACAAGAGACTTGTCTGGACCATCCATATCCAGGGCTGGCCGAGAACAACGGCACTTGAGCTGACCGTCACACCTGTCCTCACCTCTTCTATGACGTAGCTACTCAATAAATATGTCCTAAAGATTTCCTCTGTGTCCAGTATTGTGTCCAAAGCTCCAAAAGGACATGTAATCAACAGCAAACATGGACACCGCCCTAGAGTACTTACTATTTGAACAAATGACATGGACAGAAATGAAACTAAAAATAAAAGTGCACTGATCAAGTCCCAGATGTTGCAATAAAGGTAACTGTAACGGAAGGCCAGTGAATGTGGTCTGGAATGATTTTGACAGTCACAAAGAAGACAGCAGCCCAAAGAAAAATGGGACGACACGCTGAAGGCAGGTGTTGCCCGAGCAGGGAACAGGTGTGACAGGCCATGAGGATAGCAGACCCGCATCAGAAAAATGGACAAAAACACACACAGTGGCACAGTCAGATAATGCTGAGCTCAAGAATGAGCTCCAGGAGACACAGACGCCCACTCCAGAGTGAAGCCACTCTGAAGTACTCCCTCCAAGCTTTGCCCAGGTGTGGCTTCACCTGTCACCAAGAAGACGTCCCAGCTCTCTTGCCACCACAACTGTTCGGCTACTCTGACCAGCCCTCTGGGGGTGCAGAGCTGCCAGGATACACCATCCAAAACACCAAGGGAATAATCATCAGACACAGAATTCTCCCTCTGCCACAGTGGTTACAGGCATTGGGCAGTACGTTAAGATGAAAGGATAAAGAAAAGACGTTTTTAGGTTGGAGATGAAAAAAGATTCCATAGAGCAAAAATAAAAAGTCCTATCTCACAAGTGCAGCTGAAAGGCAGGCCTTACCAGCACCATGATGGTTGCAATCAAACGCGTCGGCTCAAACATTCGCTTCAGCTGCTTCATCGGCCCCATGAGGAAGACAGTGCTAAAAGGCAAACATACACAAGCCGTTCAGACCAGACCTGCACCAGGCACGCCCCGCTGCCTCTCCATCACCCCCCAGGATCACCCACGGTGATCACAGCAGCAAGAGCAGTCGACACCTGAGAAGTCCTTACTACATGCCAACTGCTACTGTTACAGGCCTTTTGCGCTTTATTCTCATCTAATCCTTTAATAACCTGTGGCGGTGATGACAGGAATCATCATACTTACTGTGAAGAAGAAATTGAAGCCCCAAACGATCTGTTACCTACCCAGGAACCCCCAACTCCTCACGCTGGAAGTACATGGCGTCTGTTTCCAGAACCACACCCAGAACCACGTTACAGGACCCCTCTCTCTAAGAGGTGCCTGCCACCTTACCTCCTTCACAATCTACAAACCAAACCAAAAACTTGGGTAATTTTAAGATTTTATTTATTTATTCATCAGAGACACAAAGACAGAGGCAGACACATAGGCAAAGGGAGAAGCAGGCTCCCCATGGGGAGCCCAATGCGGGACTAGATCCTGGGACCCCAGGATCATGACCTGAGCCAATGGCATATGCTCAACCACTGAGCCACCCAGGTGCCTCAAGACTCAGGTAATTTTAAAAAAGAAAAACCACACCTGACAGGTTTAGGTTGCTGATACTAAAAAGTACAGCATTTCACTTTCTTTCATAGTCTCCAGAGAATAACTCTACTGATGGTATCATCTATTATTTGTTCAGTGTTTGCTAAATGCTAGATAGGACACACTTGACCTCATTTCATAGCCCAGTAACTCTGTGAGTTAGGTGTTATTACACTTATTTACTTGAGAGATGAGAAAAATGAAGCTCAGAAAGGTTAATTTACTTATCCACAGTCACAAAGCTAGGAGAGCCAGCATTCAAACCCACATCTACTGGATCCAAAGCGCCAAAAGACATCCCTAGTGATTTCCACGTGAATGGAACTGTGAGCGACCATAATAAAAGCAGACCCCCAGGCTGAACTCAAGCGTTGGGTCTCTCACGTCTCTAGATTCCTGGCAAAAGTGCCCCATGTGGCATCACCCCGGCAGTTGCCTGTAACAGCCAGCGTTTAACATGAGCTACCAGGTATTTGGTAAAAACAGAAATTTAAAAGCTAAGTCCACCTCTCTTTAAAGCGCCATTAAGTAACCTGAATTCATGGCCACACTCTTAGCTCAGGTATTTGAGCTGAGTGCACCTTTACCCAACAGTGAACAAAAAGCAAGAGCCAAGGCTGCCCATAAAAATTAAATGTAGCATATATACAAAAATATAACAGACTATAAGTAAAGCCATAAACTCCTAGACAGCATCCTGGAAATAATTGTTTGCTCCCTTTATTACTTCTGTAGGCATTGCTACCAAGAGGCGATCCTATTAGGGTTTGCTAAATAGTTCTCTGCACTAACCAACACACTCCTGTATTTATGCTCTATTTACAGACTCTACATTCAACCAACACTGTCTGCCCAAAGCAAAGCCCTCCAAAAGTTAGTATCTGAGACGGCTTTAGAGGCAAAATTAGACATCTCTGACAGCCAGCAATTTACTATCACAAGCATTCATAAAGTAAGCTTCTAGAAGGTAACTAGAGTTGTGTACTCAAACATCTGGTTAATATTTGCAGCCCAAAACAGAGCTAGGTTTGGGAACAATTACAAATAGGTAAAGCAGAGGTACAGCCCTTGTCAAGTGGCTCAGAGACTTGTAACAAAATCAGTGTAATAAAATGCTATCTGTGCTGTCACATAAATATATTGGGATATGCAGAGTCCCATAAGAAAGAAGAGGTCACTGATTCTGGGTGGGGGTGGGGAGAGGTAAGAGGAGACATTGAACAGAAATGGTGACTTCTGAGCCAAATCTTGACAAAGCAAGGATTCGCTTAACGGAGGGGACAGGATACAAAGAGGAAGATGTAATGGGGCAGCACGTGAGGCAGAGAAATTAGCCCCAGAACTGACACAAGGACGTTTGGGGGGATGCAAGAAGGTCAGCCTGGTTGGGGAGTGGGACTGGGTAAAGCCACATCTCAAAGGGCCTCTCTTGCATGCATGCACCTGCAGGGGGAATGGGTACCACTAAAGAAAGGGAGACAGGGCTACAACCAAACGGCTCTCTACAGGTCTGTAGGAAATGGCCTGGACAAGAATGAAGGAGGCAGAGAAGCTGGCAGAGGAACCCTGTAGTAGTTCAGGTGGGAAGCGATACAAGCCAGAGCGAAGAGCAGCTCAAGTGGCACCATCTCTAGGCAGCTCAGGTGCCTCCCACTCCCCAGGTCAGAGCATGACAGCCACCCCTCCCTGAGCAGTCTTTCTCCACGCCCTATTAGGTTATCAGTTCATCTATCTGTCCGCCTGCCTGGCCGCCCAGTAAGCTCCACTGCAG
Source organism: Nyctereutes procyonoides (assembly GCF_905146905.1). Classification (NCBI taxonomy): domain Eukaryota; kingdom Metazoa; phylum Chordata; class Mammalia; order Carnivora; family Canidae; genus Nyctereutes; species Nyctereutes procyonoides. The sequence goes on from NW_026575044.1 coordinate 3,050,504, forward strand.
CAGGAACCAAACCACACTTGTCTGTGAGTGCTCTGAGCCCAGCCCAGGGTGTGATCAAGGCTTACTCACAGAGCACGTGAGCCCAACAGTCAGGGACAACAGCCATGGAGACAAAGAGGAAGGAGCCAGTAAGAGGTCAGCACCAAGCCATCATGAGTAATAACAGGGTCCTGGGCTTTGACGCCCAGGACTCGGAGGCCATTCACTGATATACAAGGGAAAGGGGAAGGAAAGGAAGGGTCACAGAGTTCAGGTTCCAGGGGGCCAAGCAGGTAGAAGTCAGGCCAGCACTTCTGGCTGGGAACAGGACTGGTGCCGTCAGCATACAAGTGTGGCTGAAGCGTGAATTGCACTTGACCTGGGATACCTGTGCACCTGCAGCATGCAAAATAGGCTGTCCACCTCCAGGGGGTACTCTGTTAGCTGCCCTGCCCTCATGAGCCAAGAGCCAGGTCTGAGATGGTCTTATCTGGACAGAATAATAATACATCACACCTGCAGCCTCTGGTGCGGTGAGCCTTTTAAAACCACCACTCAATCTCTGGCAGCTGCAGGCCAGAGTGCAGAGAGGATCATGCTGTCAAGCCGGAAGAAATCATTCAACCACTGTGTGCCACAGTTCCCTCATATATAAAAATCACAATAAATTTATCCCAGGGGATTTCAAAAATAAACTAAGATACAAAAATATCGGGGTGGGGCGCCTGGGTGGCTCAGTCAGTTAAATGTCCGAAAACTTGATTTTGGTCATGGTCTCAGGGTTGTGGGATTGAGCCCTGTGTCGGGATCCACACTAACCCCAGAGTCTGCTTGTCCCTCTCTTCTGCTCCTCCCCTATAACCCCTCATGCGCTCATGCACAATCCCTCTCTCTCCCTCTCAAAAACAAGATTTTATTTATGTATTTATTTGAAAGAGAGAGAGCACAAGCAGGGGGAGAGACAGAAGCAGAAGCAGGCTCAGTGGGAAGTCCCAATGCAGTGTTAGATCTCAGGACCCCAAAATCATGACCCAAGCCAAAGTCAGATGCTTAAACAACTGAGCCACCCAACCATCTCAAAATAAAATCTGTAAAAAATACATATATATGCTAAAATATTTCGAAGTGATAGGATATAAGATGTGATGTATGTTATTTTTGGGGGGATGTGATATATTTTAACTACTACTTTTCTCACCACATCCTTCGAACTATTAAAGCATCCTCCTGGGATACCTGGGTGGCTCAGGACATGATCCCAGGATTTGGGATCGAGTACTGTATCGGGCTCCCTGCGAGGAGCCTGCTTCTCCCTCTACCTATGTCTCTGCCTCTCTCTGTTAAGTCTATCATAAATAAATAAATCTTTAAAAAATAAAAATTAAAAAAAATAAAGCATCCTCCTTCATCTTCCTTGAGCACAATCCACACCCATTGTCCCATCTAGTGATTGGCTATGGTTAGATTAAAAATAAATAAATAAACAGTTACCTCCCAATTGATGCGATGTTACCAAAGGTATAAAACACTGCGAAGAGGTACAGTCCCTTCCTGGGCACCCAGAGCAGAAGAGTTCCCTGGAAGGTAAAGCACAGGGCGTTTGCACGGGGAGAAAGCCCTCCTGCCACAGCCATACAATCAAGGGTGGACAGAGACACCCACTCTCCCCTCCCGCCCCCCCTCAGCACCTCCCTTATCTCTCTCTCCCAGCTATGCTTCTCACAAAGAGCAAAAGAGAGAAGGAAGTGGACAACAGAGATGGAGAGAAGGAGAGACAGGGTGGGGAAAAGCTGGGGTGGGGGGCGGAGGAGGTACATCTTACCAGTAGTGAGCAGACAATTCCTGTGGCAAAACACGCAATGAAACCTTTTATTCTGGTACTCCAGCTTAATGAAGATGCCTCAACAACCTGAAATTTTTAAAAAACTGATTACATACATGTATACGCATATCTGAGCACCAAAAACAATGAGATTTAGTAATGAGATGTAGTGTGTGAGTCTGTGCTGAGGGAGGCAGGAGCAAAGAATCCGACTCACTCACTCAGAGCTACAGGAGCCCTTGAGTCATGGAATCCAGCTCCTTATCCATCCATGAATCTTCTCCAGCAGCGGCTAAGAGGTTACTGAGCCTCTAGATGAACGTCCCCAGAGGTGGAAACTCTCCACCTGAAGCACAACCACTTCACACACAGTAAGGCAAGATAGTAGGCCCTAGAGAAGCCAGAACCCTTGCCACAGCCGAGGCAGGACAAGGACAACTGCACAGGCACAACCACCCGCCAGGCAGGGGCCCAGCAAGCGGGGGCAAGACAGCAGACAGCAGCATCTCTGAGAGCCCAAAGGATTAACAGCTGTCATCTGTGCCGGGGCTTTCAGCAGAATCTATTCACTTCTGGCACCAGCCAAGTCACCCAAGTGGGAGACAAATCCTAGTTAATTCATTACTGCCCCACTCATCTGACTGTAATTAATCCCTCCCCAGAGCAAAGTTCAGAGGATGCCAAGATTTCCCAAAACAGCTCTGCTAAAACAGGGCAGCCTGCAAGTAGCCCCCACGAGTTTTTCCCCGATGTGTAGAGAACTTAGGCAAGAGACCTTCCTAGTCTGTCCACCTCATGAAAGGGGCCATGGCTGCTTGGCCATGCCAAGCTGGGGACAAGCAGCTGCCACTGAGACTGCAGGTCCTGCCTAGCCAGCCAGTGTATTCACACAAGGTTCACCTTGTCTGGCGCCCCAGTCTCCATCTCGCAATGAGAGAAAGCTGCCAGAAAACACTCCCACCGGCTCAAGAAGGAAAGTGGTAGCAGAAGCTGCAAGGGCTGCTGGACCGGCAACTCCTTCAGCCCTGACTGTTCCCAGCTCAGGGACTGTTCTCAACCGTGTCTCCAAACTTCCTACCAAACTAGAAGCTTGAAGAGAAGGACCAGTGGCTCTCCCAGGAGTGGCCAGCATTGCTACAGAATGGCTTCATTTCTTCGGAAGAAAGGTAGTATTCAGGGCAGGTTATCAAAACAGCTTTTCCTCCAACTATATATAGTCACATATTTTTGTTTCGTTTTAAGAAAGGGAGAGGGGGACAGACAGAAGGAGCAATAGAGGACCTTCAGCAGGCTCCACGCCTAGCACAGAGCCTGACACAGGGCTCACTCTCACAACCCTGAGATCATAATATGAGCCAAAATCACAAGTCGGATGCCTCACCGACTAAGCTACCCAGGCGCACCTCTATTCACACATATTTAAAGGGGGTTCATGACACTGCAGTTCCCCATCACACACACAGCACTTGCAGAAGCATGTGGCACCAATGGACACTGCACAGAAAGGCACCACTGGGGATGGTAACACACAGTAGGAACAGGACATCAGGACCTCACAGATGGGCCACCCGCTTCCACGTTGAGGAAAACCCCTCCTCCAAAATGAGGAACATGGTGCCCTGTCACCAGGCTGGACAGGCACCTGGACAATCAGGTCAGACTTCTAACATATTCAAGCTGCCATCAAGAAGAAAATAAAATCAGAAGACACCACTCTTCCTACTCATGCAAGAAACAAAGAGCTTACTTTGCCAAGGTAGAAAGTAAGAACTGACCTGCGCACAGGGAGACAAGTGTGGCAACAGAACTGGATTAGATTCATGGCTCGAGCACTATTTGGCATCAGGAGGGATATTTTAAGAGGATAAACCATAAGGTTAAGTGTCAAGTTTGAGGTGGCCTTGGCATTTAGAGTACTAAAAGGTCTCAACAGGACAGTGAGATTCCAGTCCTCATAAAGATCAAGCTGACACAAGGAAAAAGCAGTTCTGGTTTCTTCCTTCAGAAAGGAAAGTGACATGTTGATTCTACAAGTCCCTCAAGCTGAATTTCCATCCACACGTCATCCTACTTGGCAAAATGGGGGGAGAGGGACAGATAAACTATTCATCCGTGTGCTTTCCCACCCAGCGTCACTGCAAGTCTTTTACACGCTTGGTCACAGCAAGAGGAAAGTGCTGTTCCACTTCTTCCAACTGGTCTCAGTGAGAGCTAAGCACTCCTTTTCGCCAATTTACAAAAATGAACTCAGTTGATAGAAAATGCCTCTCTAAATTCATGGCTGCTGGAAACTGTGCTGGGGCACTTTCTGGAAAGTAGAGAGGCTAAAATAGTACCTGGATAGAATTTACAGGCAATCTGCACACAAGCTGTCTGATTGGAGGTTAGGAACAAAGGTCCCTTTGACTCTGGGATGTAGAGAGAAGAAAGGTTCTTGCCAAAATGAAGGAAAGCTAAGAACTGTTTGAGGAAAAAGGGCTGATAACCAGAAGAAGGTGAGAAAGGAATCTGCTTCATTCCCGGGCTTTCAAACCAGGTCCCACTCATTCCTTCCTCATCCCTGGAATTCTTTATGGCAAATATAAAACCTATACTTTTAAAAATAAGCCCACTAAAACTAAAGGTTGAAGGCATATTTATGACGGTGAGGTATCAATTAAAAACCTCGTCATAAGGCTCTTCGTGATGAAGCACTGCCAAGCAGTTTTTATACCTAGTTTCCTGTGTAGGAGAAACGGAACTAGTCATGCTTTTATTGTTCACATTAAAAGAATAAAAATTTGAAAAGCACTCATTTATGGTGCCTTCTGACAACTTCAACAATTTTATTTGAAGAGCCTGTATGGCCACGTAGCCCAGCTTACAAAACAGAAATTTCAGCACACAGCTCTCCAGCTTTGCCAACTTCAAGCCATGGGAAATGTGAGACAATCGAATCAATACCAACAATTTAAAGGAAGCCCAAATTAGTAAAAATCAAGCCAAAAACAATCCTGAAAATGAATTCAGCCAGCTACAAAACGTTTCCCAGGAGTCTGGGACTCAGGAAATGGCTACAATGATGTATGTAAACTGGAAATCACACCCAGAAAGAGGAAACAGACAACACTACTTCGGAACAAGAGAGCAGCACCCACTCTTTTTTTAAACAGATTTAAGAGGTGGCTGAGCTTACAACACTTTAAAGCCCTTCACTATGTCCAACACAGGCATGCACCATTTTAGGCTTAAAAAAAAAAAAACTCAGCATTTATATTTTCAGTCTGTACTAATCACTCATTCTTAAGGGTCTGCCTCATGATTATTTTCTAAATATATAATATCTGCATCATCTGTCAACACTCCTCCCCCAAGCGTCTTCAGGATGATAAAGTGTCTCCTTCTTGAACCCTAGCTGCTCATAAAAGCGTGATGAATGACAGTCCACAGGGCATAATGCTTTCAGATACAAATGACTGTCAACTACCGGAGTTCTCTTAGGCTGGGCCTGGGGTTTGACTTCACAGTTCATAACAGAAGCCAGAAACCAAAACCAAAACAATTCATGAAATTACTCCTGAGCCTTGACCAATTACAAAGAACCCACAGAGCTATTTTGAAATGTTAAAAAAAAAAAAAAAAAAAAAGATAAACTCCAATTCCTGTAATACTCAATTCAGTTCCTATAGCGTTACTTCTTCAAGATGAAGATTCAGAGAGTAAGCTTCGGAGTTCTGAGATTTCACGGAGGAGGTGAAGGTATCAGTGTCACACAAAATGCAGAAGGAATCAGCAACCGCAAAAGCGGGTGAAAGCAGCTTGCTGAGAACAAACCGCGAGAGACACCGATTCAGGTTGGGAGGAAAACCTGGGCTTCGAGCTGAAAGAAGCCTTAACGTTTCGTTCAACACCTTCAGTTTATATCTGGGGAACCTGAGGCCCATGGAACGCACACCCCAAAGTAAAATGTCATTTTGTCATCCAGAAAGGAAAACAAACACAAAGGCGAAAAAAAGCACTGGAAATAGTAAGTGAACATTCTGCGTGGCTCTAGAACACAGGGCCCGAGTGCCCAGGTTCCAGGTGGGCCCGGCCCTCTCACGCAGCAGGCCCACAAACGCGCGGGCCGTCTCTCCAGGTCCCGGGCAGACGGCGGGCTCAGGGGAACCAGAGCGGGCCCTGCCCTCCAGGAGTTCCCGGTTCGGCGGCGGAGACGCGTCACAACGACAACAGGTGCCCAAGGTCGGGCGGGAGTGTCACAGCCACAGCTAAGCGCCGCCGGAGCGGACAGCGGGCAGGGGAAGCTGCGGCCCCCCGCCCGGCCCCGGCTACCTACCGGGACGCGGGCCCCCTCCGCCAGGCTCCCGTTCCCGGGGCGGCGCCGCCCTCCCGAGTGGGCCGCTCGGGCGGGGACGGCAGAGGGGCGCGGGGCAACACCGCCCGGGGCGCAGGGCCGGGAGCGCGGCACCTGCGAGAGGCGCGGGGAGGACCCGCGGGGGGGGGGCGCACGCGGAGGACCCGCGGAGGGGGGGCGCACGGGGAGGGCGCACGGGGAGGACCCGCGGGGGGGCACATGGGGAGGACCCGCGGGGGGGCACACGGGGGGGCGCACGGGGAGGACCCGCGGGGGGGCACACGGGGGGGGCACACGGGGAGGGCGCGCGCACGGAGGGGGGCGCACGGGGAGGACCCGCGGGGGGGGGCGCACGGGGAGGGCGCACGGGGAGGACCCGCGGGGGGGCGCATGGGGAGGACCCGCGGGGGGGCACACGGGGGGGGCGCACGGGGAGGACCCGCGGGGGGGTTCACACGGGGGGGGCGTACGGGGAGGGCGCACGGAGGGGGGGGCGCGGGGACGGAGCGGCGCACGGCGAGGGGGTGGCGCACGGGGACCGCGCCGCTTTCCAGGAAAAGCCTGGAAGCCCCGCCCGGCCCCCGCGGGCCCGCAGCCAGCGCGCTCACCTCGGCCAGGCCGCCCCGGTCCTCGGTGTCCTGGCCGCTCAGCACCTTCTTCAACTTGTCCATCCCGGGCCGGGTCCGCACGGCGCAGCCCCGCTCGGCCGCCTGTTGCGCCTGTTGCGCCCGCGGAGTCGGCGGCTCTTCCGGGTGCCCGGGCCGCCCCCGCCGCCGCCGCCCGCCAACCACGGCGCGCCCCGCCCAGGTACCTGCCCACCTGGCGGCCGCCCGCGCAGGCGCCCCGCGGCTCCCGGGCCGACTGCGGGGGGGGGGGGGGAGGCGGGGCGGGGGTCGGCCCCGCCTGGAGCTGCTCCCGCGCGGAGGTCCAAGCCGGACACGCCCCCTTCCCGGCCCTTCGGGGCTCGGTCCACCCACGCTGCGTCCCTTCCTGGCGTCGGAGTGTCTTTCTCCTTAACGCTGCCGCACAGCCTGCTGTAGATTGAACTTTCTCCAGGTGGCTTCCAGTGAAACGATTTTTTTTTTTTAAATCACTTGTGACCTTAGTCTAGACCGAGCTACTGTGATCCCAACTGAAAATGCTGCTAGAGGTGTGATCTGGGCAAAAACTTGAAGAACTTGGGTGAGGGCGTGGGGAAAGGCCTAGTAGCCTGCGGAGCTGCCCCGGAACCGGCTCCTGCGCCGATGGTCCCCCGCTGGAGAATCCGGGTGGCCCGTAGCCCCCAGGACAGGCCCGGAGGCAGCACGCAGGCTCGCATCTCGGGCCGCTGCCCGGGAATGCCTGGGAAGCTAACTTCAAGATTAGCGGCTCAGAAAAGCAAATCCACAGTGAGGTTGCCGGGAGCGCACGCTGGAGAATCTCCCCCGCTGCTGGCCCCCAACAACCCCCCCCCCCAACACACACACACACACAACACTTGTGAAAGAGTAAGAATGTGTGTCTGGGTGGAGAGAATTGAGATGTTACCAAGCACTTGGTCCTGTTAGGAATTATAAATCAACCAGGCAAAGGGATTTGCTCGGGACCCTATTCAAGTCACTCAGATGGCTGTAGTTACACCCCTTGTCATCTGTGATTTCATCTGTATGGAGACTCAAACCTGCTTAGGCATGATTCTAGTTTACGTCTCAGATCTCCAATAACAAATGCTGTTGTGTTTTCCCTGTTGATCCTTACCCCCCTTGTTCCACTCAGGTAAATTCCGACACATCCTTCGAGACTCCTCAAATACCCAGGCAGAGTGGGAAGTTCATCCATCGTGAAGTTAGGAAGATCTGGGAGTTGGAACGATATAACCATCACTTACCAGCAATGTGGAATTGAACAAGTTCCTTAACCTTTCTGGTCCTCAATATTCTCGTCTGTAAAATGGACATGAATGACTACCTCTGAAAGTTTTTGTGCGAAGTACACGTGGCGGCATGCAAGGAGAGCCTGGAACACGGTAGGCATTCTGTGGCATCTAATGGAAGCCCGTACTCCTCTACTATCTCCTCTGAAGCCTTCTCCAGCTCAGCCCACACTGACAGGGCAGTTGCTCCATCCTCTGTGCTCCCACCACATTTTAAATCTCACACTATTACCATTATTCATGTTCAAGTGTCTCCTTGTCCTCACGGTTCCATGCATTCTTTATCCTGACAACCCAGAAAAGCACCTAGAAAATAGTGCTCAGTAAATACCATTAAGTGAAAGAAGGAAGGAGGGAAGGAGAAACTTCATGAATGCTTTTGCAGTTGTGTGAATTGTAACAGATTGACAGGAAGGGCAACATTTAGAAAACAAATCCACCTGTCATATCCTTCCACTGAGGCACCTTGAATGCAATAGATGCTTATATAACAACATGCCGTTTCCTGGCAGCACCAAGTCTCCATTTTTCTGTTTCTCTAATACAAAATTCCAGAGGTACTCCCAAAAATTAGTGCAGAAATTGCAACGGTTCACAGAGGCTAAGAAATATTTTTCATTATTAAACACTTCATATTACTCTCTAATGTGTATATATGTATGTCTAGGTATAACATACATGGAATGTGGTACTAATTCAAAGACATGGAAACAAATAGCTTTTTCATAATAACATTTAAAAAGATTTCATTACATTTTCAAAGTCAAAAAATTTAACTGTAAATACTTGAAATTTAATTTTTAACATGTTAATTATAAATTATATTTCTTTCCTTTAACTTTTGTGGATGATTTTTAATATTTTAGAAAAATAGCTCTTGAAAACTTAAAAAATAGCTTTGGGGGCACCTGAGTGGCTCAGTCGGTTAAGCCTCTGCCTTCAGCTCAGGTCATGATCCTGGATTCTGGGATGCAGCCCTGAGTCAGACTCCCTGCTCAATGGGCAGCCTGCTTCTCTCTCTCCCCTGCTCATTCTCTCTCTCTCAAATAAATAAAATCTTTTTATAAAAAATAGCTTTTGGGGCGCCTGGGTGGCTCAGTGGTTGAGCGTCTGCCTTCTGCTCAGGGCATGATCCAGAGGTCCAGCATCAGGTCCAGCATCAGGCTCTCTGCAGGAAGCCTGCTTCTCCCTCTGCCTATATCTCTGCCTCTCTCTGTGTGTCTCTCATTAAAAAATAAATAGGGCAGCCCTGGTGGTGCAGCGGTTTAGCGCCGCCTGCAGCCCAGGGCGTGATCCTGGAGGCCTGTGATGGAGTCCCAGGTTGGGCTCCCTGCATGGAGCCCGCTTCTCCCTCTGCCTGTCTCTCTCTCTCTGAATGAATGAATAAATGAATAAATAAATAAATAAATCTTTTAAAAAATAAATAAAATATTTTTAAAAAATAAAAATAAATCATAGCTTTTTTTTAAAACTTTTTTTTTTATTTTTTATTTATTTATGATAGTCACACAGAATGAGAGAGAGAAAGAGGCAGAGACACAGGCAGAGGGAGAAGCAGGCTCCATGCACCGGGAGCCCGACGTGGGATTCGATCCTGGGTCTCCAGGATCGCGCCCTGGGCCAAAGGCAGGCGCTAAACCGCTGCGCCACCCAGGGATCCCTAAATCATAGCTTTTATTTTAAAATTGAATTTATATTACTATAATATAGTCTAACTTGGTAATAACAATTGATATTTGTCATCTTTGATATTTTTCCAATTTTTAGTCATATAAAAGCCATACCTATTTGTCAATGTAGGAGGATCAAACATAATTTATTGAACAACTGTTTAGCTTGATTTACAGCTTTTAAGGATTTAGGCATCTGACATAGGGGCTCCCATTTTTTCTGTTTCCCAGGCCTGGTCAAAGAACTTGGGTTGCCTAGGTGAAAATGTTAGCTTAGTTCTAGATGTAAAAAGACAGAGATTTTGTTTCCAAATAGGAGAAAATCAAGCCTACCACCAAAGCATCAGTGAACAGATTTTCTGTTTAGTAGTGATGAAATTACCAGAACAGGAGATTTACAGACCCTGTAGCCCAGGCAGCTGTGTCTATAGCAGAGCTCTTAATGCAGGCTCTCAGCCTGATGTGGAAGGGAGAGGCAGCTCTGCATGAGGCAGGATGTGAGCGTGTGTGGACCTTACTGCAGGGAAAGCCTGGTTCTGGTCCCTTTTCCCAGGGAGATCACTCCAGGTCCCCTCTCCAGGGCAGCCTCCCTGTCTCCCCACTGACTTAGCCTCACATAGTCATTCATTCCTTCCACACTGATTGAGCACCTACTGAATACCTGGCACAATACCAGATGTTTGACATGCAGATGTAGAACTAACCGGACATTATCCTTGCCTTCAAGGAACATTAGAGACCAACCTCCTTTCCTCCTGGAAAGAGGAGGGAAGCACTTTGAGTTGTTCTCGGGACTAGAAGAGGAAAGGAGACAAAATATTAGGATTTGCACTGGAGCCAATTTTACTAGTTCTGCAGCTATGCTAGTAGTTATATAATGTCTGAGGAACATTACACGTGACCATCTTAAAACCTTCTCTTTCTCTTGTTCTCAAGGTTGCAAATTCATTCTTTTTGTCTGTCTGTAATTCGCTTTGAAAACATTTATTGAATGTTATGTGCCAATGAAGAAATATTCAGTTTCTGCTGTCAAGGTGGATAAAGTCACAAATGCCAGTCTGTGGTGACGTTTGGCCATTTTATCAGGGAAATGAAAAAAAGACTAAAATAATGCCACAGTACATGGCACAGATAGATGAATGCTTAGGAAATATTTAATATGAGGTATATGACAAGCTGTAATGCATGCGTGTTGATATAATATGCACATGTGGGAAGAATTGTTCTTTTTTCTGTAAAATCTGTTGATTTTCTGGAATGATAATGATAGGAAAATGTAGGGCTTTCTTTTCATATTCTTAGCATAATAAATATTTTGGTCTTCCATAACTCTGTTCATGTGCCTTGCCCTGATACTTCAGTGAGCTGCATACATAGTATGGTAAAATGTCAAAGTATTAGTTGTTACGTTGTGAAAACTACATCTGTGACGTCCATAAGTCTGAGAAGCAGTGGTCCCATGAGCCCGTCTCAACAACCAGTTCTTTAGCTTCCTTTCTTTTTCCCAAACCTAGAATGGGTATTTCTCAAGGCTGAGTTGTCTACCCTCTATTTTCTCTCTTTACACACTCGCCTTCGGAAAGCTTATTCCTTCCAGGGTTTCAACAACAACACATTTCTCCAGGCCTTTACAACTTACAAAATCCTTTAGACCTTTATCCCCAGGCATCAGAGGACATGGGTTTAAATTCTAGACTTCTCCATTTATTAGTGACCGTGGAAAAGTTATTTAATCTTTCTAACACTTGTTTTTTTCATTTATAAAAGGAGAATATTAGTAATACCTGCTCATAGAGTCTTATGGGAAGTGAATGAGATAATGAGTATAATGAGTATAAAATGCATAGCATATCTTTTCAACAAATGATGCTGGGACAGCTGGAGATCCATGTAAGACAGAATGACACTGAACCACTTTCCTACACCATAAGCAAATATATATCAACTGATGAATGGATAAACAAAGTGTGGTAATTCCATACAATGAAATATTATTCTTCAATAAAAAGGAATGGAATAATGACAATTGTTACAACATGGATCAACCTTGAAAACGTTGTGCTAAAGGAAAGAAGCCACACATAAAAGACCACATATTGTATGATTTCATCTGTATGAGATGCCCATAATGGGCAAATCCAGAGACAAGAAGTAAATGTGGTTTCCACCGTTTGGGGGCAGAGGAGCATGGGAAGTGATAACTAGTGGGTAAAGGGTTTCTTTTGGGGTGGTAAAATGTTCTAAAATCGATTATGATGATGGTTGCACAACTCTGAAAAATACTAAAAAACATTAAATTGTATGCTTTAAATGAGTGAATTTTATGGTATATAAATTGTATCACACAATAAAAGCTGCTTAAAAATGCTTTTCACAGTGTCTAATGCATATTTCCCAATCCATGAATGTTCTTTATTATATAATATAACAGGACTCCACTCTTATTTTGCCCTAAATGTATCAAAGTTTGAAACCAGAATATCAGACTCCTGATTTATCTATATATTGGCCCATGTGCAAGTGACTCATTGTGACATTGTTTATAATACCCAAAGATTGGAAACAACCTAAAAGTCCATCAGGGAGAAATGGCTACATAAATTATGGTATATCCATTCACAAGAATACAAAACAGTCATTAAAGAAGAAGGAGGAAGCTCTTTATATGTTGATATGGAATTATGTCCAAGATATATTGTTAGGAGAAAAAAAATCAGACCTAAAGAGATAAGTAGATGACAGAGAGAATGTGTGTAGACATATCTACATTTACTTATATTTGCATAAACTGTATCTGGAAGGATAGAAAAACAAAAAGAATAAACAAACAAAAACTACTGAGGTCACTCTTTACCTCCAGGAGAAAGATTAGGTAACCATGGAGCAGAGAACTTTTCACTGTGTATCTACTGACTTTTCAATTATGTACCTTGTGAACCTACCTGCTATTCAAAATAAATATAGACACCAAAGGTTACATATTACGTGATGCTATTTATATGAAATATCCAGAACAGATGAATCTATGGAAACAGAAAGCAGATTGGTGGTTGCTAGGGGCTATAGGGAGAGGAGGACTGGGGAGACACTGGTCAAGGAGGTGAAAATATTTTGGAACAAGATAGAGGTGGTTATTGCACAGTATTGTGAACGCACTAAATGCAACTGAATTGTTCACTTTGAAAAGGTTAATTTTGTGTTATGTACATTTCGCCTCAAAAGATTATTTTTAAAAGAGGATGAGGAAAATGAAAAGAGGGAGAAAAAGACAGGAAAGGGAGGGAGGGAGTGGCCGAGAGGGTGTAGAAGTTCCATCCCAGAGCAGCAGCTAGCCTGGGGGGGTTTGAACAAACAGGTTCTATGCAGAGGCCCGTGCTGAGTAAGGAACTGAGGGAAGAGACAGTTGTCATAGTGATGGAGATTAGGAGTGAGAAGACCAGGCACTGGGATGGGCACCAGAGCAGATAGGTGGGTGCTCCCCTCTGATGTCCAGGGCCTGTATTTCAACTAGGGGGTCCTTCACCCACCACCGCCATCCCCATGCCATGGCCATGGAAGGATCCTTCCCCCACCCACCCCTCCTCAGAGCCCCCCTTCAAGGACTTGAACACTCACCTGCCCCCAGCCCCACCTGCATCTGCAGCCACTCCCATCCAGTTGCCTACAAGGCTCTGTAGCCCCCTCATGGCCAGGCAGCCTCTTCTTTTAACAGTCAGTACAGAAGGCTGATTATTCTCCCAGGACAGTAGGGGTAGAGCCTGGTCTTCTTCAGGGACCCCCAGAACTTCCAGTCCCCACAAACATCTGGTAACTCACTCCTCCTAAGACACTCCTACCACCAGGGCAAGAAAAACCTGCAGCAACTCTGCCTGCCAATCCCTCCCAAGTAGTGTTGTTACAATTCTGTTGCCTGCCATGTGAACCTGCCCTGTCACACACTAGTCCTCTGAAAGCCGATTCCCGGCAAGTCTTTCTCTCCCCTCCATTCCCTGTGCTTCCATCCCAGTCACCTCACATACAAGAGTTGCACCAGCTTCCAGAAGGACCTCCCTGCCTCGGCCTTACTTCTCCCTCAAACCCAACCAGCCACTACCACAGCTGTGATCACCTTCCCGTGCCCTGTCCATTGGGTCACACCCTCTACTCAGGGGTGCCCACTGGCCTCTCACTGCCTCATCGTCAAGTCTGAAGGCCTCAACTGACACTCAAGGACCCTTTAAATGGGGCCAAAGGACTTTCCAGCCGGGCCTCCTGACACAGTCACTCAAGCATAGTCAACTGCACATACTCCTTAACTAATACATACTGATTGACTGTAAACACTTTTTTAAAAAAAAAAAAATTATTTATTTGAGAGAGAGAGTGCAGGAGCAGAGGGGAGGGGCACACAGAGAAGCAGACTCCCCACTGAGCATGGGGCTGGACTGGGTCTCAATCCCAGGACCCCGGAATCACAACCTGAGCCAAAGGCAGACACTTCACCGAGTGAGCCACCCAGGCGCTCCTGTAAACACTATAGTTTAGTTTTGTTTTTTTAAAGATTTTATTTATTTATTCATGAGAGAGAGACAGGGAGAGAGAGGCTGAGACACAGGCAGAGGGAGAAGCAGACTCCATGCAGGGAGCCCCATGTGGGACTCAATCCCGGGTCTCTAGGATCACACCCCTGGGCTGAAGGTGGTGCTAAACCACTGAGCCACCAGGGCTGCCCAACAATACACTTTAAAATGAAAAATGCATTATTCCTGCTAAATGTGTATGAAATTTAGAGTTCAAAGTCATTGGCAGGCTCTGGAGGTCTAAGAAAGCATGACTTTTAGGTGATTTCTGCCTGTGAATGCAGCAAAAGCATCCCACCAAGTACCAGAATTCTGCCGACCAGTCCGTCAGAGGCCAGGGGATGGAATGTGCCCCATCTCACCGCTTTCGAGCCATCTGTGCTCAGGAGCCTGATTCCAGAATGCAAGCCAGAATCAGTGTGCTTTGGGGAGTCCTGCTCATGCGCCCGTCACCTGGCATGTGTCACATTTAGCTCTCTCCCTCCAGCAGGCCCGAGAGGTGGGTACAGTTGTGATAATCCAGCTTTCACAGATGAGGACGCTGAGGCTTGGCATCGTGCACTGGGATTCCTGAGCCCCTCCCTGAGCAACCCCCAGGCTGCCACCCTGGCTAGACACACTGACCTTGCCGTGGCTCCCCTCCACTCACCACGCTGTTCCGCAGCTCTTAGTAAATGATGTCCTTTCGGATGCGCCACACTATCGCCTGAGGGATCTTTGTGAACTGAAGTCAGTTGAGCTGTTGCCTTGCTAAAATCTCCCACAATGCAGAAAACTGAAAACTGACCCCACAAGATATCTGTGTCTAACGTCTGGAATCCAAAAATGTTATCTTATACGGCAGGGAAAGAAAAGGGCATCAGCCCATGTGATTAAGAATCTCAAGTTGGCCGGCCGCCGTGGTGGCTCAGTGGTTGAGCATCTGCCTTTGGCTCAGGTCATGATCCTGAGGTCCTGGGATCTAGTTCCGCATCGGACTCCCCTTGGGGAGCCTGCTTATCCCTCTGCCGGTCTCTCTCTCCTCTCTCTCTCTCTCTCTCTCTCTCTCATAAATAAATAAATAAATAAATGAAATTTTTTAAAAAATCGAGTTGGGTAGATCATCCTGGTGTATCCAGGTGGCCCCCACACAATCCATGTGTATCCTGTAAGCAGGAGGTGGAGGGATACTTACACAGCGGGAGGGAAGGTGAGGTGATGACCCTGGGGAAGACACCAAAGGGCCACAAGCAAAGGAATTTGAGTCTGGCAGCTGCTAGATGCCAGAAGAAGCAGAGAAAGAATCCCCTCAAGCCCCTGCACAAGCGCAGGCCCACCAATACCTCCTCGATTTCAGGTTTTCTCCTGAGAATGAGTTTCTGGGGTTTCAAGCCACCAAGTTTGTCATAATTTCTTACAACAGCCCCAAGAAGCTAATGCATGTGGGTCCACACCACCTACAGTTGAATTGTGAGCGACTTCTCAATGACTCGTACCTTCTTTTTGGAACTCCTCTCTCCTTTTGCTCATGCACCCTAGCCTCCAAGCATAAGAAAACAGAATTCCTGGGATGCCTGGGTGGCTCAGTGGTTGAGTGTCTGCCTTGGGCTCAGGGCCTGATCCCAGGGTCCTGAGATCAAGTCCCGCATCGGGCTCCCTGCATGGAGCCTGCTTCTCCCCCTGCCTGTGTCTCTGCCTCTCTCTGTGTGTCTCTCATGAATAAACAAATAAATTTTTTTTCTTCTTAAAAAAGAAAAAGATGGGGATCCCTGGGTGGCTCAGCGGTTTAGTGTCTGCCTTCAGCTGGGTATGTGGTCCTGGAGTCCCGGGATTGAGGCCCACATCGGGTTCCCTGCATGGGGCCTGCTTCTCCCTCTGCCTGTGTTCCTGACGCCACTCCCCCCCCTTGTCCTGGAAAATACCTATTCTCTTCCCATCCTGGGCCCCCTCACGTCCCCCCCGCACACAGTGCTCCCCAGTCACCTTACTCTTACCTCTATCCTAACAGGACAGTATGCTCTGGTTTGTTCATCTGCCGTTTCTCTCATTCACACAGAGGTCCCAGCAGGTCACAGACCCTGTCTTATTTGTCTTTGCATTGCCAGCACCAAGCACGGTGCCTGGGACACATAGCAGGTGCTAAATAACCTACCGTGGTCCCTGCCCAGATGGCGTGGGTTAGCCATCGTCCTGGCTCCTCACTGTGCTGTGAGCGGCGCAGAAGCCAACAAGTCCTCCTGGCCGAGGGCGCGCCCCTGCACAGCTCTTCTGTACATCTGCCTTGCCAGGGTGGACAAGCAGGTGGCTTTTGATGAAATTTTACCCGTGCCTTGTCAAATTGCATCCTCCCCTCAACAAGAACAAAAAAGGGTTCTCAGAGTCTCTAAGGAGTCTGTATTCAGGGAGCAGGAAAAAGGGTGGCACTGTGAGCATTAATGTATGAAATTAACATAGAAATAGCTGGAGCTGAGATATGCATTCTTGGTGATTTTTCAAGAAAAAGACCTAAAGATATCAAGATTGAATGTCCTAAGAGGGAAAGAAAGGCAAATCCTCAGACTGGCTAATCCTAGAGGTGAGAAACAGGAGACTCAAAGGCACGGTTGGCAAACCGCACTTACACACAGAGCAGGTAAGACGTGGTTCTGAGGCCCAGGTTCCACCTGAGGCAGGAACATCCCCATCACAACTGTGAGAGCCTGGCGTTGTGGACGGTGCAAATCCAGAGCTTTATTCCTTTGTTCTGATCTCTTGTTTCCCTGGAAGCTTCCCTCATTATAGCCTACATCTAAGAAGATGTCCTCTACATGATCTCAAGTTAGACCTTGGACCTATGGCAAGTATGGAGGACTCCGGGGACTGGGGCGGGGGGGGGTGCTACCCTGTGGGGATTTGTTTTGGCAACCAGGCTTCCCCTCTACTTCCAGTGAGCATTCTTGCCTTTTCTCGAACCTTCCACATGAAGTAAATAAGTACAATAGAAAAAAGACCCTTGCTTAACCAACCAGGATAGTGGTTCTTATTCTACTTTGGTGTCACAGACCTTCTCAAGAATATGATTGCCACAGAGCCTCTCTTCATATGCCCATATGCAGAAAAGTTACCAAAAGTTCTAGGGCGGTTACGAAGACCAGAAGCTCAGCCATTGGCTGTGGATCCCTGATTAAGAACCCCAGGCTTAAGGGAAAACAGACACCTACCAGCTGTCTTTTTCTCTAAGCACTAGATTGCCTTGTGTTCACTTGATCTTGGTGGTGGTGAGAGGTTGGATAATTTTTCCCAAAAGCCCTCCGGGGAGAGGCATGATCACTGAAAGGTAGGAAAGGCTACTGAAGAGCAATGGCTTGATGTCTCATTATTAGTCTTCAGGGCTTCTCCCCACCCTGTAGGCCCTTTATCAATTACAATCCCGCTTACTGATAAAGGAAGAGTTATGTGGACAGAAACCAAGGAATCCATGAAGTGTTCAGGAGTACCCAGAATTGGGGTTAATACCAACAAGACTCTTCTGGTCACCACTGCAGGGGATATCTTTTGCAATACATAAATTTGGAGGTTGTAACATGGGCTGTGTCATAACACATATTATGTGTCATAACACACATATGTGCCCCACCTCATATTCCCTTACCTACCTGAATCCACCTACACCTGGGGTAGACATCCTCAAGTGCCTTCTCATGTGCGCATGTGTGCACGTGTGTGTTTTGGGGGCGGGGTGTTACCACCCTGGAGCTGGGGTGGGGGAGTTAACAGGATGGAGATATAAATGGCCCAGCCACCCCTCCTCTGGTGGGCGAATCTGAGACATGGTCCACACAGTATCTCAGAAGTCTCCAGCAATATTAAGCCCAGGTGATCACAGCAGGACCTCTGCATCTGGCACTCTACCTTTTTGCCTTTTCTCCTTTATCTCTTTCCCTACTTTCTAACTTGTTCCTCCTGAGATTACCTTCCAAACTACCTGCCCCTGGTGCTTGTCTCAGGACAAGCTATGCTTTGGAGGACATCCACATCGAGACAGGGTAATATTTGCCATAATGGGCTTTTATTTCTGCTTGTGACAGATTCAGGTCTCACACCCATACCTTGCAAGGCCTGTCACCGCAATACTAGGTCCAGCCTTCAAATCCAATTAGGTGTTTCCTCTGCTAGTGCCCTAAATACATCATAAATAGGGAAACCCACACACCTAAAGATGTTTACTGGAGATGATACCAGGACAGGCAGATTTTCCACAAGCACCGCCTGACACTGCAGTTATAATGCAACTCACTAAAGCTCTAAAACAAGAACAGGCCTCACATTTACATGAGTATCACATCCCAGTGACAGCTAAGTGTGCACTCAAGGGAAAGATTGAAGAAAGAATTTGGTATTTTGGAACGCCTGGGTGACTTAGCGGTTGAACATCTGCCTTTGGCTCAGGGTGTGATCCTGGGATCCTGGGATCCAGTCCTACATCAGGCTCCTTGCAGGGAGTCAGCTTCTCCCTCTGCCTATGTTTCTGCCTCTCTCTTTGTGCGTCTCTCATGAATAAATAAAATCTGAAAAAATAATAATAAAGAATTTAGTATTTTGTGAATCACTGAGGGAAGCGAGGTAGTTAAGCATGCAAGGAAAGAAACTAGATTATTTCTGGTTTCTGGAACCTTGTTTTGATAGACTTATTAACAATTCTTCACAAAGTTACTGTGAGAAATGGCTAAGAAACAATCATGAGGCTTTAAATCACCCTCGTTGCAGTGGCACTGCTTGCTCTGCTGGTTATCCCTTTTTGAACCACCCAACTAATCCCTAGACTATTACCACCACAGACATGACTGTCCCCACAGCTCCCCAGCCACCAGCCCAATTCTGTGAGAGCAGATTTGTTGAAATAGTTATCTCCATGTTTGGTTTTCATGGCCCAGTCTGGCTTCTGCTCCCCCCACTCCCTCAAAACTGTCAAAGTCGGTGATACCTCCATGCTGCTGATAGAAACTCTGTCATATTACCTTAGAGCATTCAACACAGGTGACAACTCTTTAAATTTTTTTAAGATTTATTTATTTATTTATTTATTTGAGAGAGAGAGAGAGAGAGCGAGCAATGGGGAGGGAGAGGGGGAGAAAGTCTCAAGCAGACTCCCTACGGAGCCTATCACAGGGCTCAAACCCACAACCCTGAGATCATGACCTGAGCTGAAACTGAGAGACACTCTACCAACTCCTTTTTTAAAACATTGTGCTCTTTGCTTGGCTTCCATGACACCACACTCCTCTGGTTTCTACCTTCCCACTGGCAGATCTTTCTTTCCTCTCTGCTCAGGGGTCCTGCCAATGCCATCTTCATTTCCTCAAAAAAAAAAAAAAATTCTCAGTGTTCCAACTCACTGCTGTGACTTTCATTCTTTCTCTTTCTTTCTTTCTTTTTTTAAATATTTTATTTATTTATTCACGAGAGAGAGACAGAGTCAGAGACACAGGCAGAGGGAGAAGCAGGCTCCATACAGGGAGCCCAATGTGGGACTTGATCCCGGGTCCCCAGGATCACGCCCTGGGCCCAAGGCGGCGCTAAATTGCTGAGCCACCCGGGCTGCCCTACTGCTGTGACTTTCAACGTGACCCGTGTTGGTGAATAACTCCCAGCTTCTTTCTTCAGCTCAGACATCTCCTGAACTGCACACTTCACTACCCATGAAAGCACATGTGAGCCACATACACATTGCCATGTGAATGGCCCATAGCCACTCCAGACCCAACATGTTCACACAAAACCTTCATCCCCCCAACTTGTCTTTCCTGCCTGTTTCCACCGACATCTCCCCACTTGGGGAGACAAAAATCTAAACATCCCCCTAATCCCTCCATTTTTTTCATTCCTCATGTTGAATTTATCAGGAAATCCATTAAATCCAGCCTTCAAAATATATTGAGTCCAGTTCTCTTCGTAGGCACTGCTGCAACCCTGGTTCAAAAAGGCATCACCTGGCTGGCTGTTCGCCTCCTCGATTGATGCTCTGCTTCTCCTCCTAACACCTTCCATCCATCCTCATGCTGCAGCTAAAGTGAATATAAGATGTAAGTCAAATCAATTTATGCTTAACTTCCCGTTTCTCATTGCATTAAACTCTGTCTTCCTTAAAAGAGGACTAGAAATCCCTAAGTTGGTCTCAACTGGCCTCAGCTCATCCCTTTGGCCTCATCTTGTGCTCCTTCCACTTCCATGAATATGCCAATCTGTCCTGCCTCAAGGTCTTTTCTCATACCGCTCCTCTCTTCGAAAGCCCTTTCTGCCCTGAACAAATCCCATAGGTAGATTATATTCATCATTCAGGTTGCAACCTCAGTGACATGTCCTCAGAATAGTTCCCAGACTACCTCTTCTTCTCCTTCTTTAAATGGCTCCTCAAATTTTGTGGGGTTTTTGTTTGTTGAGGTACAATTACATATAAGGGAATTCACCAATTCAACGACTTCTGACAAATATTTGTGGTTGTGTAACCACCACCACATAAAAATAGTGTATTCCATCACCTGTACCACATTTCCCTCCTACCCCTTTGTGTTCAGCAGCCTCCCTTTCTCCTGCCACCACTGATCTGATTTCTGCCCTATAAAGTGTTGCCTTTTCTAGAATGCTATTGTGATGGTTAATTTTTTGTCAGTTTGGCCGGGACACAGGGTGCCAAGGCATTTGGTTAGACATCACTCTGGGTGTGTCTGTGGGGGTGTTTCTGAAAAAGATTAACGTTTGAATTGGTACCCCCAGTAGAGCAGATGGCCCTCCCTCGTGTGGGTGGGTCTCACCCAGCCAATTAAACACCTGAATGGAATTAAAATCTGAGTGGGAGTGAACTCCTCCCGCCTGTTAGGCTGGAACAAAGGTCTTTCCCTACCCTTGAACCTAAACTGAAACATGGCTCTCCTTGGGTCCGCAGCCTGCTAGGTTTCAGACCGGAAATCACACCATTGGTTCTCCTGGGTCTCTAGCTTGCTAACTGCAGATCTTGGGACTTCTCAGTCCATATGAGTGTGTGTGTGTGTGTGTGTGTGTGTGTGTGTGTGTGTGTGTTGGCATATACACACGCACATGTATGCACATATATACATATACATACATACTTCTATGGAGGAGATACATACATTGGTTCTGTTTCTCCAAAGAACCCTAATACAAGTGAGATCATACAGTATGTATTCTTGCATGTCTCACTTCTTTCACTTAGCATAATGGTTTTGAGATTCATCCACTATTAGCTGTTAGTTCCATTTTATGGCTGAGTGATAAAAATGCACCAAAGTTTATTTTTCTGGACATTTACATTGCCTCCAGCTTTTGGCAATTACGAATAAAGTTGTCATAAACATTTGTATATGGGCCTTTGGGTGGTCATGTTTCATCTAGGAGTAAGATTGCTGACTTGAAAGGCGAGTGAACGTTTGTTTACCTTTACGAGAAACTGCCAGTTTCCCAAAAGTGGTTGACCATTCTCATTAGCAATGTTGGAGATTCCAGCTGTTTCACACCCTGACATTTGTCTCATCCATTTTTTTAATTTTAGCCATTATAAGTGCAGTAGTATCTTACTGAAATTTTCATTTGCATTTGCCTAATAGTTGATGATTTTGAACCTATTTTCATAAGCTTAATTAACATCCACAACTTTTACCCATTTTTATTTATTTTTAAAGAATTTATTTATTTATTCATGAGAGACACAGACACATAGGCAGAGGGAGAAGCAGGTTCTCCGCAGGGAGCCTGATGTGGGGCTCCATCCCAGGGCCCTAGGACGACCTGAGCCAAAGGCAGATGTTCAACCACTGAGCCACCCAGGTCCCCCTACTCATTTTTAAATTGGGTTATGTTTTACTATTGTTACAAGAGTTATGTATTCTAGATAACAGGTCCTAGGTCACACATGTGTCTTGGAAATATTTCCTCCTAGTCCGTGGCTTATCTGTTGATATTCTTTAAGAATGTTTTTCAAAAACAAGTATGAGACCCATTTCATCAATGTTTTCTTGTAATTAGGGCTTTTTGGATTTTATTGAAGAAATGTTCACCTACCCAGAGTCCCTAAGATTTTCTGGTTTACTTCCACAACCTTTTTAATTTTATGTTTTACATTGAGGTCTTGATTCATTTTGAGGTAATTTTTGTACATACTGTGAGGTAAAGTTCAAGATTCTCTTCTTTGGATGTGGATGTCTGAATGTTCTAGCACTATTTGTTGAAAAGACTATCCTTTCTCCACTGAATCACCTTTGTATACTATTCAAAATCAATCAGATATGTATGTGTCTTTTTTTTTTTTAGTTTATTTTTAGCAATCTCTATACCCAACAGGGGGCTCAAATTCACAACCCTGAGATCAAGAGTTGCATGCTCCTTAAACTGAGCCAGCCAGGTGCCCCAGTGTAGGTCAATTTGATTCACTATTCTGTTTAAGTGATCCTTATGTCAATCCTTTTTTTTTTCCCTTATGTCAATCCTAACACACTTGCCACACAATCTTGATTACTATAACTCTAGACTGTCTTGAAATCAGGTAATTTGAATTCTCCAACTTTGCTTTTACAAAATTGTTTTGGCTATCTAGATTCTTTGGATTTCCATACACATTTTAAAATCATCTTATAAATTTCTAACGAAAAAGCCTGCTAGGATTTTGAATAGGATTACATTGACTATAGATCGGGGGAGAATTGGTGTATTAACATCTTGAATCTTTCATCCTACAAATATGGTATTTGTTTCCCTTTACTCAGGACTTCCTTAATTTCTCTCATGGGAAGTTATTTGGGATTTCCCAGATATCTTACTGGATTTTACTGGTTTAATTGTTATGGTCAGAGAACAAACTTCATATGACTTTGTTTTATGGCCTAGAATATTCTCTACCTTGGTAAATGTTCTGTATACACTTGAAGACAGTGTGCATTGTACTGTTGTGTAAACTTCATGCCCAACCCACGGGCATGAAATTATCTATGTAGGATCCTGGGCCCAGGTTTTTCTGTCCCTCCGCCAAGGTTGGAGGATATTTGTACTCCTTCTCCAGCCATAATGGCTCCTTGCCTGTGTCCAAAGGCAGAATATTTCCCATGCCCAGAAACAAGTGGGTGTCGTCTTTATTCCTCCTCTAGAAATACTATATTTCTGCCTCTCCTCTAGTAAGGGTGATATGATTTGGAGCACCTCCCTCAGCAGCCTAAAGCTTTTGCATCCTTCACGAAAAGGGTCTGGAGAAGTGGGCAGGGTTTCTCAGCAGTAGCCAATTACCTCCTGTATGCCTGAACCACTAACAGGGACTTTCTGGTCCCCTGCCCTGGCCCAGTGTTTCTTGTGAGCACTTGGTGTAGGCATTGGGAAAGAACTTGTGTGTGTTAAGTCCCCTTATTTGAAACTCTCAGGGATTCCAAGTTCTTAAATTCCTTTAGGAATTTAATGTTCTAGATTATGTTTAGCTGCTTGTATAGCGGACACTTTGTTCTTTAACCCTTCTTTCTAAAATGAAAAGTGTGTGTGTCCCACCTGTTGTTGGAGGGCTTATCACCCTCTGGGATTCGGTCTGCCTTGTCCCCCAACTTCAGCTCTCTGACATGCTCAAGAAAAACTGTAACTCTGCAGATTATCCAGCTTTTTTTCCTTGTGAAGTTAGGAGTGACAGTCTCTTGAAGCTTTCTACTCCTTGTTCAGAAGCAGAATTCTGACTACCTCTCCTAAAGGTGATTTTGTTATTTTCTGAAATCAGTATTTCCTTTTTTTTTAATAAAGATTTTATTTATTTATTCATAGAGACACAGAGAGAAGAGAGGCAGAGACACAGGCAGAGGGAGAAGCAAGCTCCATGCAGAGAGCCTGATGTGGGACTCAATCCAGGGTCTCCCAGGTCACGCCCTGGGCTGCAAGCAGCGCTAAACTGCTAAGCCACAGGGGCTGCCCATGAAATCAGTATTATTTCCATCAGAGTTGTTAAAATTTGTAATTATTTTTACCTTGTTTCCTTCATTAAACTTTACTTCTGTGAAGATATATATATATATATATATATATATATATATATACTCTAGCTCTTCATTATTGTAATCCCTTGTACCTAGTGCAGTATTGGATACATGGCACTTCACTTAAAACTAAACGGAATGATACTAATGACAGGTATCTCTATTTTCAAAAACAACAACCCACCATACAGCAAACACTGGCTGATTAAAACATCCATAGAAGTACTGGCTGTAGGGAAGGCAGAGGAAAAGGAACAAGAGCCCAAAAGCTACACTGGGAGATTATATTCTGAACTATCTTTAGATTTCTATGATAATCTGACTACAGAATCTGGCTATAATGCTGACCAAGTTCAAAACAAACCACAAATGAAAAAAGTATACCAAACCATTTTTTAAAATTAAGCTTCAGGAAAAACTGAAATAAATGAAATAGCAAAACATAGGTCAGTAATTCCTTATTGTTTATTTTTTTCTTACAAAAAGATACTTGGAACAAATAAATATAAAACGGCATATGTCTTATTTAGCAATGGGCAAATATTTATTCCTGGGTATTCTCCACAGGAATAAACTGGAGGAGCTTCCAGAAATACACTCATCCTATCAACTTCCTATCTTCTATAAAAAAGGTCAATTCTTTTAATTTCCCACAATTTTAAACAATGGATTCTCAAAATAAGTAATCTAAACCTGACTCAGAGACTAAGACAACTGATTCAAGTTAAGTATATATATAATGATGTTGCCCAGAAACTTCAACTAATGAATATTCTTATAAGTTTTTCATTTCTTATATCTTGTATGAATAAAGAGTCTATTCTGTTCAAATCTGCATGGCAAATAAAATACAACAGAAAGCTGAGTACAATATATACACTTTTCTGCCCTAAAACATTACATACAGGTGTATTTAATATACAGTGAACATGCCATGTATTTTCTTAAAGCCAACAAAATCCTGATTTCCTATACTTTGCAGGTGATGTAGCAGAAGGCAAACAAATACCAAAATCACTTGTGACAAAATTTAGCTAATAAATTAGATAGACAACAATATAAATTCAATATTCAATGGATTTATTCATTCCAAGGTTGCATGGAAAATGAAGTAAAAAAATGTCCATACAAGTAGAACCACACATAAGAAAAAGCACCTAAAGGTGGAGGAAGGACAGCTCTGACATCCTACCTGTGGGTGGCAAAGCACGTTCAGGTGTTTCCGTGGATACACCACTTTCGGTTTGCCAGAACCCTGGATGATTCAGTTCTGTGTCTGAAATTTTCTCAAAGACTTCAAAAGCCAATTTAAATTTAGAGGGGAAATTTTTTTTTAAATTTATTTTGGGTAAAGATCATTAAAGTATGACATCAATTTCCTAAAAGGCAACTCATGACTCTCCAGAAGTACGAATAAACACCAAAAAGCCCAAAGTAAAGAGCTGGTACATCAACATGCACGAGCAGGAATCCCATGAGAGTCAGCAGGTGCTGTGTTTCTGTGATTTACAGTAACCTCCTTGGGGCGGAAACAGTGTTTCATGATGGGTGCAGACTGAGCCCACTGCTCGAGAGACATACACACATCACTACCAGTGAGATCCCACTTTGTAATAATTTAGAAATCCGAATTTAACTCCAGAAAATACAAATCTGGAATATGAACTGGAAGACAGACAGCACAAACAACAGTTGAGTGAACCTCCCTGGAACAATCCTTTCTTTTTTTTCCTTTAAGGCTACAGAAAATCTGCACACAAATGAGGCCATTAATTCTCATAATAAAAATACCCCCTCCCCTCCAAATAGCTAAGGTCTCCAGTCAAATTCCATGGTGAATATATACTGTAGCACATTCTATTCCACAGGTCTACTTTCTTGTGAGTCTGCAGGGTTGGGATCAGTTCTTTCTGGAAATAGTAGCTTCTCACAAACTGCCTCCTTTATCGGTAAATACTGTGATATTTCATTAGGTTCCGTGAAGAGGGAAGGTGAAACATGCTAGGAAACACATACAAACTAGGTTAGCACATATTCAGTTATTACACTGGTACTTTTTGGAAATGCTTTGGTTCAAGCATTTATTGAATCAAGCATTGTTCAACCGATTTTATTTTGTTTTTTAAAGATTTATATATTTCAGAGAGAGAACTAGTGGGAGGGGCAGAGGGAGAATCTCAAGCAGACTCCATGCTGAGGGCAGAGGCTGATACAGCCTGATAGAGGGCTTAAACTCATGACTCTGAGATCAAGACCTGAGCTGAGATCAAGAGCCGGCTGTTTAACCATTGTACCACCCAGGCACCCCAGCACACCAATGTTAAAATGAGCTGTAATATATACATTAGAAAACAGAGCATCATAAGGTATTCCTAATGATAATAGGTATCTTTTGTTACTGAATCATGCAGACCTCTTACTGAATGAGCCCCTCAAAGCTCATAGGGAGATGTTATTTATAATGCTCTCACAGATGTATTAAGAATTTAATCCATCTTGGGGTACCTGGGAGGTTCAGTCGGTTAAGCGTCTGACTCTTGATCTCAGCTCAGGTCTTAAACTCAGGGTCATGAGTTCAAGCCCCACACTGAGTGTGGTACTGAGGGTCATGAGTTCAAGCCCCATGCTGAGTGTGGTACCTACTTTAAAAAAAAATTTTTTTTTATGACACCTTCATCTAATCCCCTTTCCCTCCTGCTTTTGTACCTTGAAAGCACTAGCCTTCAGGGACACCTGGGTGGCTCAGCGGTTGAGCATCTGCCTTCAGCTTAGGGTGTGATCCCAGTCAGGGGAATGAGTCCCGCATCAGGCTCCATGTAAGGAGACTGCTTCTCCCTCTGCCTATGTCTCTGCCTCTCTCTGTGTGTCTCATGAATAAATAAATAAAATCTTAAATTAAAAAAAAAGAAAGAAAGCAGTAGCCTTCACATAGAGCCCAGAATGTGGTCTACCGTGGACTCTAAGCAACTTTCCTAACCCATACAGAAATAAGCACTACAAGTGAAAAAAGATTAATAACGAATTTGCAAAAAGGTATCACTTTTGAAGCAACCTATTATAGAATCCTACAGGCTTGTAGAAGCCCTTCACAAGTCCCAGAGGAGAAAAAAAAAAAAGGAAATTAGGCCAAAACAAGGTATGGTATAGAATTACCACATTTTAAGAATAAAAACATAGACTGGGTAGAAATTATAGGGTGACAAAGTGTTACATGGAAAGAGCATCCAGCTGGTCCCAGGTGCAGACCCACCACCAAACAGTTGCATGACACAGAGTGAGTCACATTTTCCAGAATAAAATGTGGAAATTAGATCAGATAATGGTTCTGGTACCTATACCAACTGGAACTGGTTTTGCATTGCAAGTGAGTTCAGAAAAGTTATGCTCCAGGAGGATTTATCCCATAGAGGCTTATTAGGTGAATCGATAAAATTTAGGGACACAGATTTGGATGGAAACATACAAAATGAAACATTAAAAGTCGACTTCTAAAAGCTGATATTAAATACCGTACCATTAAATTAGCAATTTTGCTCTCTCGTGACGTATATTCTCGTAACATGTAGGTCTTGTCGGCCTATGTTGAAAAATAAAAGAGGGTTGGAATAAATCTATTTCTATGGTTACAAAATCCTTTCTGTTACACAAAACTGCCTATGACAACAGGACAGGTTGCAAAAGCAGTATGGAGTCTGACAAGAATATCTAATTCTGCAGTGAGATAACGAATTCTCACAAGAATTCTGAATTACTAATGCCAATCTCTGTAAATCAGTGATTATCATATGTAAACAGATTTAATAATTACCATGTAAGAGAAACATAAGCAAGTTTTACTTTGAAAAAATATGTATATTTGCAAACGCGAAATGCAAGAGATTTTAATACTACTTAATGTTTGAATGGCATCTTTTCCTTCAGCTGTATTATCATCTACCTTCATAATCATGGCTATTCTCATGTTTAAAAAAAAAGGCTAAACAAATTTTATTCTCTCCCATTTCTACAAAATTCTTATCAAATTCCTTATTTAAGAAGTCACATATTTGGTACTTCAATTTTTCTCATTTCCAACTTTTCAAAGTTAGGTTTTAGAAAGCAATTTATTACAATTTGTTTTTTGGTGGAACATTACTCAATATAAGAAAAATCACACAAGATTAAAGTCTCTTAAAATTTTAATCAATAGATACATATTTTAATTTTTTATATTAAGGAAAGGAAATAAAAAGATTAATGTTCACTAAAAAAATCAGATAATAGAAAAGTATAGAGCAACCACAGCTTCTATAGATAATACTATCCTTAACATTTAGAAATTTCTATACAAAATTTTATATAGATTCATACTCACTTTTTAAAATTCAACACTGAGAGGCATATCTTTATACATCAGTTAAGTATTACTCTCTGCCACTAATTTTAACAGATGTATACTTTCCTATTACATGGATGTAAATTAAATAATTCATATTGGTGTCCATTCAGTGGACCTTATGAAGCTCCTTCCTTCTCTCCTTTTTGCTATTTTAAACAATAGCATTGCCATGAACATCCATGTGTGTGTGCGTGTAAAATATATACAATTGCCTGATTAATATTTGTGGATTACTATATATGAGAATGTTTTTAGGATACATTCCTAAGAAATACTGTTGATTTAAAGCATAAAATTTAGATTTCATCTTTTTCTGAGGCAGAAAAATGCAGTCTATCTTTAGTACCTTGGTACCACTTTTAAAAAGAAAAAGATCACAGTTACCATGTTATTTCAAGGGAAAAAATCCACCTATCCCCAAGAGCAGGATTTGGGAAAACACCAATTCAACCCCATCCTATTGGGTTCAAATCTCACTTCTGCCACCTATTAACTGTAGAACTTAATCTCTTTGCTACAGATGCCTCAGCTATAAACAGAAATAATGACAGTTTTTATTTCATAGGGTGGTTATGAGAGTTCACTGTTACTATCACTGCCCTACTGACACTGGTATCTCTTCTCTAATTCACCATTCTAAATGATCCAAATCAGAGGTTACAAATCCATTCCAAAAGGATAGGCTGCTATAAGCTACTAGAATTTCCATGACTCAGTTTAAGCCTCCCTTTTTTTAACACTTTTTTGAAAACCTTGTATGTCAATAGTTTCTACAAATGAAGTACAGAGCTTTGAAACTTTAGAATAACTACCAAAATGATTATGTGATACAAATATCAGGAGGCCATGTGATTGGTATTTTTAATATCAAGATATTATATAAACAATACATATGATAAAGGTAAGAGGGAACAGTTTTCATAAACACAGATCAAGTATACATGAGATTTTTTTAGAAGCATCAGACATCCCCTACTGGGGAGTGTCTTTAGAAAACATTTTTAGCTAACAGAATTTTCAGAAAAGATGTGATATTTCATTAACTGGGCAGTCAACAGTAAATGTAGAACACCCAATCTTAAAGGTTAGAATGACTGCCATAAAATATAAAGCATTATTTCATTTCAAATTCTCAATGAAACAACATGAACAAGCCCAACATCAACTAGTATATTCATTATATAAGAATAAATACCTCATGGTAAAGTCTTGTGTCATTCATTCTGATAAGCACCCCATCGATTCTCAAGAAAAATCGCAACAGCAGGAAAAAGCTAGAAGGCATTACTCTCTGAAAAAACAGTAAGGTAGTATTTTAATGAAAATTAAATGTTATTACTCTGCTAAAAGAAAATAATTTTTTTTTGAAATAATTTTTTTTCAAAGGCATCAGAGGAAGGCTGAATAAGCAGTATATAGAAATCTCTAAACTAGAGGTTCTTTGTCATAGCTTCAAATAAGGTTCAATATATTGTATTATAATATAAACATCCTGGCTTCAATTTCTTACAATAGAAAAATATTTTTTAGGTCAAAATATATTGAAGTTAAAAAAGACTTTAAAAATACCTAAGCAAAGTGCAAATTACAATGTTCACTTTAAAAACTGACAGTACTTACAGTAAATGTCAACACCGGTAATACCAAAATGAAATAACCTATTTCTTTGTCGTTGCTTGTCTCTTACTCACTTTACATTAAATAAAGAGAAAATTTAAAAAAATAAAAAATAAAATAAAGAGAAAAGACCTTAAATGGAATGGTCTACTTCAGCGCAACCAATTAAGTACTATTTTATACTGCCAAAGACTGATTTATCAGATCATTATATGTTCTTAACATCTTTCATCTGTGTCATATCTACACATTTGTTTTCCAAGTATACACAATTGAAGAAAGTGAGAAAGCCAGGAATAGCATAGAGCATGAGGTTGGTCCTGGAGGCAGGGAAAGAGGGGCTGGATAGTGTTTTAGATCTTCAAAAAGAGTATTTTGGGGCAGCTGGGTGGCTCAGTTGGTTAGGTGTCCAATCCCTGATTTCAGCTTAGGTGATGATCTCAGGATTATGAGACCGAGACCCATATTGGGCTTCACACTGGGCATGGAGCCTGCTTAAGATTCTCTTTCCCTCTGTCCCTCCCCACCATCTCTCTCCCTCTTTTTAATAAAGAAGGAAAGAAGAAGGAAAGGAAAGGAAAGGAAAGGAAAGGAAAGGAAAGGAAAGGAAAGGAAAGGAAAGGAAAAAAGGAAAAAGGAAAAGGAAAGGAAAAAGAAGAGAACAGAAGAGAAAAATGTTGGGGGAACCTGGCTGAACCTGGCTGGCTTAGTCAGTAGAGCATACAGCCCTTGATCTCAGGGTCATGAGTTCAAGTCCCATGTTGGGGGTAGAGATTACTTAAAAAAAAAAATAAAGGCCATTTCTTTAAAAAAAAATGCTTGACCATTTACTAAATAAATATTTGTCTATTAACTGTCCAGTTCTTACTATAGTAGGTCTTGAATTTATATAAATAAAAAGATACAATCCCAATCATCAGGAAGTTTATCAAGAGGGAAACAGAGAAAAATGATGTGGTAGCTATAGTAACAGGGGTATGCACGGGTTCAATAAGCACTCAAAGAAAGAAGTACCTAAGTCGGCTGGAGAAAGAGAAGGCAGTGCCAAGTGACCATGGAAGGAAGAGCTGGGGTGGGAAGGAGAATTCCACAAAGAGGAAAAAGTAGGTATACAAAGTTTTGAGGCATCAAATAGGAAGATATATTCAGGGAACTACCTACAACTCCATACAAGGACAGGGCAGTATTAATGAAGAATAAAGAAATAACAAGATAACCCACTAATAATAGTGGCTTTACTGCCTAGACAGTCACCAGCCACAGGCTAAGCTCTCCTTCCTTAGGACCTTTTTTTGTTAAGATTTATTTATTTGATAGAGAGAGCGGGGGGTGGGGAGGGTGGGAGGTGGGGGGTAGAGGGAGAGAGAGAATCTCAAGCAAACTCCCCACTGAGTGCAGAGTCTGATGCGGGGCTCTATCCCAGGACCCTGAGATCATGACCTGAGCTGAAAGCCGAAGCTTAACTGACCAAACCACCCAGGTGCCCTGCCTTAGGACCATAAGGCACGCTTTTGCTAGACTTAACACTTGTCTTCAGAGCTCAGTATAAATGTCACTTCTACAGAGAAGCCTTTCCTACCATTCCATAATCACAGTCAATTTCTCGTTATCTTCTCTTCCTTATAAATTAACAGATTTATAGCTATATCTGTTTGTGGGTTTACTTGCTTACAGCCCACGTCCCTCCACTTGACTGTAGGCAACATATCAGTGAGAATATCTGTTTTGTGCCATCACTGTGTCCCTACTGCCTAGACAAGTAGCTAGTAGTAGTAGCTAGTGCTTATTAGCAACTGCTAATGAGACAGGCTAGAGCTATTTTTTCTTTTTTTTTTTTAATTTTTATTTATTTGTGATAGTCTGGAGAGAGAGGAGGAGAGAGGCAGAGACCACAGGGAGAGGGAGGAGCAGGCTCCATGCACTGGGAGCCCGACGTGGGACTCGATCCTGGGTCTCCAGGATCGCACCCTGGGCCAAAGGCAGGCGCCAAACCGCTGCGCCACCCAGGGATCCCTAGAGCTATCTTTTCTGGAAAAGGTTCAGTCATACTGCCCTCTGATAGGATTATCAACAACAGACTGAAAAAGCAAGACTTAGAATAAAGAAGATCTTGGAGGAAGAACCTGAGCTGTGACCACTTGCTGTGTCACAACACACGGACCAGGAAGCAGATCATTACTTGACAGAGTGCTATTTGTAATTACTGGAAAGAATGGAAAGACTGGTAACATTTTTTCAGATTTCCAAATTAGTTATTAACAGTCACACTGGGTACAACACAGGACATAAGCTTAAGTATCATTTCAGCACACAGAGGAGAGACTAGGAATTAGAAGACCAGGTTCTAGTCCCATTTCCACAATTCAACTGTATATTTTAAGGCAATAGTTCTCTTGTAGGGGAATATTTGGAAATTTTTGAGGGTGTTTATCAAAATGATGAGCAATTGCAATATTTTGCAGAATAAGACCAGAGATGTTAGATGTTCTAAAATGTACAAGACAATCCTATAAACAAAATTCAATCCTGCATCCCACAAAACTTCCAAATATCTTAACCTGGCATTCATATGGGTTAAACAAAACAAAACAACAATTTATATTGATCTGATCTTGGAATTTAATTCCATATTATATATAAATGCAAAATTCACTCAATTTCCAGGAACGCAATTACCTTGTAAATCAAGGACAGATTATACTTGGCTTTACTTGGAACTTTATTTTAGGGTTGTTCACCATTTTTTTAAAAAATCGCCATCACCAATGGCAGTGATTGTGTTATGAGAGTCACTGACTGACACCTCACACCTCTGCCAGCCTACACTTCTTACTGTCATATTCACAGTGATTCATTATGCAAATGTAAGCCCCTGACGACTTTATGTCTTTAGTGCAGTCATATTATGCATTTACAGACCAAATTACGTATTTTATTCTAAATCAATTTCCCTTTATTTCTCTTTTATAATTAGGACATTATGTTAATTTATTGGAAAGAAAGTAGGTTATATTATCTATGAATTTCATTTCAAGGTAGTAAAAGGGAGGGGGTGCTTAAAGTATTTGGTAAAACAACAGTGGAGCAATGAGTGTAATCAGGTTGAGAACCACTAACTTAGAGCAAATTATTAGCTAAACCACCCAAGGTCTCCTTCATCTATAAAAACAGGGGATGTGAAGAAACAATTTCTTAGGCTCTGTCTCTGTAAAATATGACATTTCAATAGGACTACATTCCAACAAAAGCTACATCTGCAGAGGCACTGTGGAATATTTTGTCCCCCAGCGATGAAAGATATGTTCCTACCTGGCATACTCAGACTCTTGGATTCTTAAGTAAAACATAGAAGCAGAAGATGGACAACATTCCCTCCTCACTCTATACTCAGAACAGAACTAACCATTAGCTGTAAACACCATTATGGAACATAATAGCACTGTCAGTATTTGGGAGATGGGAAATTTATTTCCTCTGAAACTTAAAAATTTACTTATTAGCATGAAAATAGATTTTCTTTAGATCTTTGTCAGAGGAGTCCTATCAACAGTAAACCCTACCAAGGACAGTGTATTAGAACACAAAATCCTAACCTAAAAACAAACATTACAAAAGAAGCTAATTTAGAAAACAAAACAAAAACTAATTTCTGAAGTATCTTACAATTAGATATAGGTAATACCACTCACACAAAATTATCAAAACTCCTCAGAAACTCACTAAAGCAAATCCAAAAACATCTCAGACCTCACGGTGCACAGAACTCTAAATCTACTCTTTCTCCCTGGGGAGCTGTGCCACAAGAATTTTTCTTTTTAATTAAAATTGTCTAGGTTTCGAATTAAAAATTAAGATGGTAAAAACACTTCAAACCCTGAAACAATTAAATAAATTAAAAGCAACCTAAAAGGCTCCATCTAACAATATCAGGAATCTAAAGGAAGTTACTTTGCTTAACATAAGTGGCTACCACATTTCAGGATCGTTTCTTTTCAGAGTGTTTTATAATTACTATAGAAATTGAAAAACCAAACATTCATAAGCAACAAGCTTTACAATTCTAAAACAAGAGCTTTTTAGCAGTTTTCTGGCCAAGGTTAAAATACCAAATAAAGGCAATGAATATTATTACCATTATCCCAGATGATTCCAAGAAGGTTTTGAAAGTGAAAGGTATCTATACAGTTATCCCTTGAACAACAAAGATGTGAACTGTGCGAGTCCACCTATATGCCGTTTTTTAAATAAATACCAGTATAGTACTGTAAATGTATTTTCTCTTCCGTATGATGTTCTTAATAACATTTTCTTTTCTATAGCTTACTTTATTGTAAAGATGCAGTATATAAAACATATAATATGCAAAATACGTGCAATCAACTGTTTATGTTATCAGCAAGACTTCCGGTCAACAGTAGGCTATTAGTAGTTATATTTGGGGGGGAATCAAAAGTTATACAAAGATTTTTCAACTTCTGAGGGAGGATTATTGGTATCCCCAATTCCTACGCTGTTCAAGGATCAGCTGTTTATTCCATACCCCCAAACTCCTAGCCACAGGCAAAGATAAAAAGTAGTCCTTAAAATTTTATACTTATTTTTAGAAGTTCCTTGGAGAGCTCTGTTAAACTAAAAATAATCTGAGATGGTTCACATTTTATCTGAAAGCAATTGGGAAAAATGTAGATTTTAAGTCAGAAAACACTCTTTGTAAAAGGCCAATTAAGTGGCCGGCCTCAAGCAAGCTTCAGTGGAAAGGACCTAACAAGGGCTCTGGAAATGACTGTCCTACTTCATTCTTGATAATGTGACAGCCTGAAGCTATTAGCGATTCTCACAAACAACCAGTTCAGAAAATACTTCAGTATCAGTGTGTTCTACTACCAGGTCCCTCCCTGGTCTGACTGGGTAATTTATACACCTGAGACTCAGATCGGGATCAGCTTCTCTATAAAACCTTTCCTGGCCTATTCTCTCCATTTCCACGTGTCTACCCAGCTTTCTAGTCAACATGCATACAGCAATTGTACTATGGATAGTCAGAGAAGAAATATTCTTTGTCCCATAGTGTTAAGGGATAAATAAATCTTGAATCTGCCTAGGTAATTCTGATAAAATTCCAGGTTTGGGCATCACAGACTAGAGGCAGGCTTACCTACATCCTGTCCCCCCTTTCCTCCTATCACCATGGAAGAAACATCTCTTCTATCTAAGGCTACTCTTTCCTCCCATGATCTAGATCCTAGAATATTATGAGCCAAGGCAGAGTCAAACTGATCTACTGTGATTCATCTTGGGCAAGTTACTAAATATCTCTGACCCTCCATTTCTGCCTTTTTTTTTAAAATTTTTATTTATTTTATGATAGTCAGAGAGAGAGAGAGAGAGAGAGAGAGAGAGAGAGGCAGAGACACAGGTAGAGGGAGAAGCAGGCTCCATGCACCAGGAGCCCGATGTGGGATTTGATCCCGGGTCTCCAGGATCTCGCCCTGGGCCAAAGGCAGGCGCCAAACTGCTGCGCCACCCAGGGATCACTCCATTTCTGCTTATTGTGTAGAATTTCCATAAGGATAAATGATATAATATAGATAAGTATCTAACACGGTGTCTGTAAAATAATAGAAAATATATATATTGGTCTCTGCTTCTGGTGCCTGACAGAGGGCTTCTATAACGCTTTTAAATTCTTAAGTGAGGGGATCCCTGGGTGGCCCAGTGGTTTGGCACCTGCCTTTGGCCCAGGGCGCGATCCTGGAGACCCGGGATCGAATCCCACGTCGGGCTCCCGGTGCATAGAGCCCGCTTCTCCCTCTGCCTATGTCTCTGCCTCTCTCTCTCTCTCTCTCTGTGACTGTCATAAAAAAAATAAAATAAAAATAAAAAAATAAAAATAAATAAATTCTTAAGTGATAAGAACACTTAGGAACATCTTTTGTCCTAATGAAGCAAATCTAAGTGGGCACCTGGGTCGGGGAATTGTCCCCAGGAAGACCAAGCCATGATCAGAAGCTTGGATTTTCAGTTCCCATGCTCACTTTCCAGAGACAAGAGAGGAGCTGGAAATGTAGTTAATAATTGACTATACCTATGTGAGGAAGCCTCCATAAAATCCTGATAGTATGGGGTTCAGAGAGTTTCCAGGTTGGTGAACACATATATATACCAGGAGAGTAATGTATGCCAATTCCAAATGGGCAGAGGTCTTGCACGTGGGACCATCCCATACTTCCCATGTATCTCCCATCTGGCTGTTCGTCTATATCTCTGTAACCAGATCCTTTAATAAACTGGTAAACGTAAGTCAGCTTCCCTCAGTTCTGTGAGCTGTACTAGCAAATAATCAAATCCGAGGGAAGAGAGGGGACACCTGGGTGGCTCAGTGGTTGAGTGTCTGCCTTCAGCTCAGGGCATGAATCCTGGGGTCCTGGGATCGAGTCCTGCATTGGGCTCCCCATGGGGAGCCTGCTTTTCCCCTCTACCTCTCTTTGTGTCTATCATGAATAAATAAAATCTTAAAAAAAAATAAGGGAAGACGTCATGGAAACCTCTAATTTGTAGCCAAATGGACAAAAGTTGTGGGTAATCTGAAAACCTACTACTTATGGCTGGCACTGAAGAGGTAGGGTTGGGGATGGTAGTCTTGTGGGTTTAAGCCCTTAACCTGTGGGATCTGACACTATTTCCAAGTAGACAGTAAGTTACATTGTAGGACACCGCATTAATGTCATAGAATTCTTGGTGTGAGGAAAAAACCTACACATCTGTCAGAAGCATTTTGAGTGTGAGAGTAAAGAAGACACGTAGGAGGAGAAGACTGTAGTTCTTCTAATCCGGTGCCTCACACACAGCTCGAAGCCTTCCTCTTACTCCCCTCCTCTGAAACCTCACTCCATTCATTTTCTCCCCTCTCTCCACAATGACTCCTTCCTGTGAGTACCTGAACATGATAGTCTTCCCCATATTTAAAAAAACAAAAAGCATGCACACCTCCATCAACCTCCTGTCCTCTCTTAGACATTTTCTGTTTCTTTTCAACCAGGGAAGGTTTTTGGAAGTTTGTCTCCACCTCCACATCTTTCACTTACCACCCTCCCCCCCACCATGTAACCTAAACTGCACTTGCCAGCATGAATAACAATTATCTTACTTGCTAAAACCAATAAACAAGTCTAGTGAACACCATCCCATTCTAAGATCTCTTTACTGCATGATACTGACCTTCATGACCTTCTTGAAAAGCTCTGCTTCCTTAGCTTCCCAGGCACCACCATAAACTATGTTTATATTTACCGGGCTAGTCTTTGCTTCTATAGAAGGAACTTCATTTGGGGGGGAACCTGGGTGGCTCAGTCGGTTGAGCATCCGGGTCTTGATTTTGGCTTAGGTCATGATCTCTGGGTCTTGCAATAGATGGAGCCCTGTGTTAAGCCCCACCTCTGGCTCCTCTGTCTGCTTATCTCCCTCCATCTCCCTCTGTCCCTCCTCTGCTCTCCTGCAAACATTCTCTTTTAAAATAAATAAATAAAACCTTTTAAAAATAAAGGGAACTTCATCTGTTCATACCCTACCACTAAACCAGGAGCTATGGCATTTATTTATAGCACTATGGGTTAGGTTGTTAGAAAGAAACCAACCCAAAACAGACACTATTCTAATGAAATCGTTCCAGGCATTCTTAAAATACAACCCTATCACACATAACTTTTAAAATTACACAAGACAAGGGGAGGTCAAAGGTGTCTGGGTGGTGAAATCTGTTGAGCGTTGGATTCTTGGTTTTGGCTCAGGTCGTGATCTAAGGTTCATGAGATTGAGCCCTACGTGGGGCTATGGAGCTCAGTGCAGAGTTGGCTTGAGATTCTTTCTCTCCCTCTGCCCCTCCCTGCACCTGTGCACGCTCGCTCTCTCTCTCAAATAAATAAATATATGTTGTAAAAAAAATAAAGAGTTATA
Organism: Nyctereutes procyonoides; assembly: GCF_905146905.1. NCBI lineage: Eukaryota > Metazoa > Chordata > Mammalia > Carnivora > Canidae > Nyctereutes > Nyctereutes procyonoides. Next base: position 3,088,701 of record NW_026575044.1, read on the forward strand.
CAAGGTAAAAAAAAAGAACATGTTAAGATGATGTTACCCTTCAGTTTGAGACTTAGTCACTATTACTCTGGTACAAACATAATTTAGGCCCATCCTCTCCCACTCCTTCATCCACAAAAACACATGTGCTCCCCATATAACTACCCACTTGTATACATCAAGGAATAGCCACCTAGTTGGATACAAATGCACCCAAATATAGGAACTCATAAGGAACAGTCCACATAGTCAATTAGTCATAGTAGGTGGGTAGGCAAGTGGAAAGGTGCATGACTGGGTAAGTTGGAAAAGTGAACAAATCTAAATGACAAAAGCTAAATTAGGGGGGGGGTTATAGGTGAACAAGGGAGTAAGGTACTAATAAAACAATTATCTAATGGTAGAATAATGATATATATCAGATGGTACAAAGAAAACTGTCACTAATTAGTTTCATGACCTTAGATAAACTAAACTTTTGGGCCTTGTCTACAAAACAAAGAAACTAAACTAACTGATTCTTTACATGTTCATTATAATTCTAAAATTGTGATTGTATAGAAAAACTTGACTTTAAAACATATTGCTATTTTGATTTATTGTTTTCATTCCTTATCATTTCAATCACAACATCTACAATCATGCTCTAAGAACAATTGCTGATGCTGGAGCCCTGTCTTTGACAGACCTTATGGTAAGTGCTATAATCGAGGGGTTTTAAAAAAGCATTTATAGGGGTCTGGCAGAGGAAGACTTAATTCTGCCTAGGAGAGCTGCTGTGTGCCTTACAGAGGACATGACATTTTAGCTTGGTCTTGAGGGATAAGGCATGTAATACAAAGTCTCAGTTGAAGTTTTTCTATAGTGTTAGAACCCCAATTATGAACTACTTGTAAACACATAGAAGTAACTTCTAATGACCTATGTATTACTTTTTTTTAATTAATTATTTTAATTAATTTTTAAAAAGGTTTAAATTTTTTTTATTTTACTTGAAAGAGAGAAAGATAGTGAGAGAGAGAGAGAGAGAGCAGGGGGGAGAGGGAGAAGCAGACTCCCCATTGAGCCAGCAGGTCGACATGGGGCTCAATCCCAGGACCCCAGGATCATAACCTGAGCCAAAGGCAGATGCTTAACTCAGTGAGCCACCCAGGTGCCCCTGTTATTCTTTTTAAACATGTTCCACCAATAACATTGTAAATGGAAGTGGTGTGTCCTCCAGATAGAAAAGAATACAAAGGGAGAAGGGAATTTACAAATGTCGTTTCTGGTTTCCGCCTTTGTGCTGAAGATGGAAGTGCTATTTCTGGTACACTGAAATTCTAACATCCATGGTGCTGTCTGCAGATCCTTTCATTATATAGTATTTCATTCAACAGTGAAAATTAAGTCATAATTTTCATTCAAGTTAAATAGTAAGCAAACTACAAAGTAGCCAGACACCTCTTAAAAGAAAGTATTCTGCTAAACTAAAGTCTTAGGAGTATACCAAGATTTTGTGAACTTTGTAGTGGATATGAAGATGTACTCTAGACACAAGTGATACTTCACATGATACCATATTAAGACAGTCTGATTCTAAGTGAGGCTTATATTTCTGACCAATGGTAAGAATGGAAGAAAGTAGTTAATTTGAAGCAAAAATCATAGTACTCACAATTTTAACACTCAGACTTGAAACTCCATGATCATGAAGTTCATCCTCAAACAGGAGAACTTCTTCAAAAAATTTAATCTGTTCTCTGGCTTTCAATTTCTCTGTATCTATATGATCTGTTGTAGGTACGACCTGAAAGAAAAAATTTAAGAAGGAACACATAAACATTTATAAAGCTAGACACAGAAGAAAAGCTTTCCTACTAGCCTTTTCTGCATAGACAGACACACAGTTCTACGTTTGGCTATCATCAGTAGACACAAAAGAGGAGCTATATTCCTTGTTTCTGAAAAAAAGATACTAGAGATGGCTGGAACTATAGCTTCACAAAACATAGAGTCAAAATTCATCATCTTTCATACAAGTCAAATTAAAATCAAGCGTTCTGTTGTGATTATGAAAAAATTAATCATCTGAAAATCAGTGTGATGAACTACTACTGTCATAGACATCCAAAGCAGTTTTGTGCTGTGAAAGTCCACTTTTAAGACACTGGTCTGGAACTTTAAAAATTCCCATTTGAATCTTGTTACATATTTTAGATTCCCAGCCTTGCTCCCCTGAACTTACAAACAAATAGTAGTTTAAATAATGAGGTAAATAAGAACTTTCAGAGAAATTCTGAGGGAAAAACTCCTAGCATTCCAAGGGCTTTAGACGATGCTGGCCATTTTTTCCACTATATTATTTTGGGGCTCACAGGCACACATATTCAGAACTTAACAAGAGGATCAACAATGTTAATAAGACAGGTCATATACGCAGCTCACTAAGTCCAGGTGTCTCCTAACAGCTGTAGAGTATGATCTGAGATCATTCCTTACTCCACCCAATTTCACTAAAAAATGTTCAGCTTTTCTATTCTTTGACATAGTTGTATCATAAGTAAACACAACAATGCTTGTCAAGCCACAGGTGTTCAATAAACAGTAGCTATTATTTTACTTTACATAGTCTTCATGAGGAAATAGTTTGTTTGACTCATGGATAGCATTACCTAATGGAGAGTAGTTTGAGAAAACTGAGAGTTAGAAGAACATGATAAAGGATGTTCAAGAGACTATATGGACTGGGGAATAGTCTAAAGGAGTATTATATGATGTAGAGGGGAAAGATTATGATAAAAAGAAAGTAGCAGTGTGTATAGGAGTTCCAAGAGGTGAAAAAATGTCCATAATTCTTCCATGTTCACTCACTCACAGAGAGCTAAAGCTCTCTGTAATTTTATTCCAAAATGTATCTGGAGCAGACCTGAGACTACATACAAAGGAGAAAACTGGGAGTGGGAAGGGAGATGAGGAGCGGCAATAGGGCAGCATACAACCAACGTCTTGGTCACCTGTATGTTTGTATTCTATTTAAGACAAAAGCTGGTGCTTCTAGGACTGCCCAAGAGCATAAAACTTTAGTCAATATTAAATAAACACAACTTCTTAATTCCTTACTTTTTTTTAAGATTTTATTTATTTATTCATGAGAGACAGAGAGAGAGAGGCAGAGACACAGGCAGAGGAAGAAGCAGGCTCCACGCAGGGAGCCCAATGTGGGACTCGATCCTGGGTCTCCAGCATCATGCCCTGGGCTGAAGGCAGGCGCTAAACCGCTAAGCCACCCAGGGATCCCCTTAATTCCTTACTTTTTATTTAGCTTTACAAAGAAACACATTTGTAAGATCCTCCTTATAAAAACACCTGACTTCCAAAAAATCAACCATTCTATCAATTTTCTCATTAGTAAAAGGCTAATATTTCACTAGTATTTCATATATACCTTCATAAGTGACCAGTGAAAATGAATCTATAGCTTTTGCCATTTACTTATGAAATATTCTTATAAAATATAAAGTGTAAAAATAAAATAGAAAACATTCTTATAAAATATTTGAAAGAGAAAGAAAACAATTAGATAAAACATGGGTTAGGGATATTCATTATATTTAATTCACACTATCTTCTTCATTTGTAAGAACAAATACATTTAAAACATATTTTCTTTTTCTCTTTTCTCTTCTTCAATTCTATTTATGTCCTCCCTAAACTCAGGAATCTGAAAAGAGGGAAAACCCCAAAACTAACAGCTACACTTAAAACAGATCAAACACTTCTGGCTTCTAACAATGTCAGAATAAAAAACCCAGACAAATCCTCTTGCTGAAGACAACTTAAAACCTGGATGAAAAACAGTAACTTTTTAAAAACATCAAATGGTCAAAATGCCGAAGAATTACTAGACTGAGCTCTGAAAGAGGACTGGAGCCCAGAAAAAGTGCAAGTGAGCCTGGAGTTGGTTGGTTTGGGCCTGGAGGTATCTGGAATGGCTGATCTAGGGGAGAAGCTCAGCTCTGCTAGGTTTTTGGCTCCATTGCTGCTCAATGGAAGGAATGGGGAGAATTCCCTGCGCCCCTCCCAATCTTGGGATGATACCTTCTAATGCAATACTGGTTTCACAACTTCCTATACTACCAGCCCAGTAAATTCAAATACTGGTCCCAAACCTTGGGCCAAATGTGGCCAAATGTGGTCCATCACCTATTTTTGCATGAATTGTGAGCTAAGAATCATTTTTACTGTTCTTAAATAACTGGAAAAAGCAGCTAAATTTTTTAAAAAGAATATTTCATGACACATGAAATTCAAATTCATTTTATGAATATATATATGAATTCATATATATTTCACTATCTGAAACTCAAATTTCCATGTTCCTAAGTAAAAGTTTACAAAACAAAGCCCTGTCTATTAATTTACTTATTGTCTACGGCTGCTTTCAACTACAGTAGCACAGCTGAGCAGCTGTATCATAAACTCTATAAACCTCAAAACCTACAACATTTACTATCTTTACAGAATGTTTGTAGAACTATGTCCTTGACATGAATACCCTCAGATGGGGACGCCTGGGTGGGTCAGTGGCTAAATGTCTGACTTCAGCTCAGGTTGTGATCCCGGGGTCCTGGGATCGAGTCCTGCATCGGGGTCCTCACAGGAAGCCTGCTTCTCTCTCTGCCTGTGCCTCTGCCTCTCTCTGTGTGTCTCTCATGAATAAATAAATAAAATATTTAAAAAATATATATCCTCAGGTGACTGTTAGAAATGACAAAAATCTCTTCTGAGGAAAAAAAATCATCATTTTGGGATTTTTTTTAAATTATTATTATTTATTTATGATAGTCATACAGAGAGAGAGAGAGAGAGAGAGAGAGAGGCAGAGACACAGGCAGAGGGAGAAGCAGGCTCCATGCACCGGGAGCCCGACGTGGGATTCGATCCCAGGTCTCCAGGATCGCGCCCTGGGCCAAAGGCAGGCGCCAAACCACTGCGCCACCCAAGGATCCCATCATTTTGGGATTTAAACAAAAATAAGGAGATGTATTAGGAGCCCAGACACCATAAACCAGAACTAACAGAAATAACAAGACAATAAAAGACCTTAGGGACTCCAGATACTGAAAATGAGGCCAAAGCTGTAAAACAACAATGCACACTAGTTCCAAGGAAATAAAGGCTAAAGTAAAAAAATTCAAATCATACTAGAACATATTTTTTAAAAAGAATTGTGATCAGGAAGGGTCCTGCTGGAGGGCGCTTGCAGCATTTTATTTCTTTTCCTGGGTGGCTACATTTCACAATTCATTAAACTGTACCTTCGTGTTTTCTGAGTTATTGGCTTAAAAAAGATATGGGATACTACAAACATTCTTGATACCTTACAAGAAAAGTGAGTCCTACTCACCTCTTTCAAATAGGACCTCCCTCACATCAGATGAAGGCTTATGATAAGGAAATTACTCGACTTATAAAAATATTTTTAGTTTATCGTATAAAGTTAATCAATGGTAAATGCTAAGAACCCTATGTTAAATTTCCTTCTTAAAAATTTCCTCTTTAAAAATTAAGTGGTTTGGGAAGCCCGGGTAGCTGAGCGGTCTAGCGCCGCCTTTAGCCCAGGGCCTGATCCTGGAGTCCTGGGATCAAGTCCCACGTCAGCTCCCTGCAAGAAGCCTGCCTCTCCCTCTGCCTGTGTTGATGCTTCTCTCTCTTCCATGATAAATGAATAAAATCTTTAAAAAAAAAAATTAAGTGGTTTGTGTGTGTAAAGATATATATTTATCTTTATATATACGTAATACATATAAGAAAAAATATTTTCTTTTTGTTTCTATAGTACATACCATTAGGAACATATAGTGAAGTTGCTGTTATACAGTGATTTTTTTTTAAAAATTAAGATATTACTTCAATACTATACAAGATTCACATTTTGAAAGTGTACAATTCAGTGGTTTTTAGTATTTTCACAAGATTGTACATTCCTCACCACTATCTAACTCCAGAACACTGCATTATCCCAAAGAGAAACTCCCATACCTATTAGCAGTAACTCTTCATTCCCTCCTTTCCCTAGCTCCTGGAAACCACTACTCTAATTTCTGTTTCTACGAATTTGCCTTCTCTGTAAATCATTCTGGAATCACACATGTGTGTTTTGTGTCTGACTTCCTTCACTTAGCATGTTTCAAGGTTCATCCATGTTGCAGCACGTATTGCATTTCACTCATTTTTCAAGACTAAATAATATTCCACTGTCTAGATACACCAGTTCTACTTATCCACTGATGATTATTTGGGTGTTTTCCACATTTTAGCTATTATGCTATTAAAATGCTGCCCTGAACAGTGGGGTACAAGTTCTTGCATGGATATGTTTTCAATTCTTTTGAGTGTAAACCAAGGGAACAGAATTGCATGTTATATGGTATCTCTATGTTTAACTTTTTTTTTAATTGCAGCCAAACTATGTAACATGAGATCTACCATCTTAACCATTTTTAAGTTTATAATTCAGTAATGTTGACTATACTCACATTGATGTCAAACAGATCTCCAGAACTTTTTCATCTTGCAAAATGAAATAATATCAGAATTGTTAACCCAGGGACACCTGGGTGGCTCAGTGGCTGAGAGTCTGCCTTTGGCTCAGGTTGTGATTCTGGGGTCCTGGGATTGAGTCCCACATCAGGCTCACCGCAGGGAGCCTGCTTCTCCCTCGGCCTATGTCTCTGCCTCTCTTTGTGTGTCTCTCATGAATAAATAAATAAAATCTTAAAAAAAAAAAAAAGAATTGTTAACCCATACCCCTGTGAAAAAAAACTTTATCAACTAGGATACAATACTTCTATTGTTCCTTTTGCCTTAGACTTAACAAAGTCCATTCATTTCCAATGTTTAAGTCTATACAGTCCCCCTTAAAAATGTACTTTGAAAAGCTGAAGATATTAAAGATCATATATAAATGGCCAATAAGCATATAAAAGATGCTCAACATCACTAATCATTAGAGAAGTACAAATCAAAATTCCTCATACATTGTTGATGGAAATATAAAATGGTGCAGTCACTGTAGAAAACAGTATGAAGGTTCTTCAAAAGAATAAAAATAGGGATCCCTGGGTGGCGCAGTGGTTTGGCGCCTGCCTTTGGCCCAGGGCGCGATCCTGGAGACCCGGGATCGAATCCCACGTCGGGCTCCTGGTGCATGGAGCCTGCTTCTCCCTCTGCCTGTGTCTCTGCCTCTCTCTCTCTCTCTCTCTCTCTCGCTGTGACTATCATAAATAAATTAAAAAATTTAAAAAAAGATTAAAAATAGAATTGTCGTGTGATCCAGCAATTCTACTTCTGGCTATATAACCAAAAAACTAAAAGCCAAATCTCAAAGAGATTTTTGCACACCCTTCAAAAGATTAAAAATAGAATTGTCATGTGATCCAGCAATTCCACTTCTGGGTATATAACCAAAAAACTAAAAGCCAGATCTCAAAGAGATTTTTGCACACCTATGTTCATAGCACTATTATAGCCAAGGACAAGCAACCCAAATGCTCATTGATGAATAAATGGATAAATAAAATATGGTATACAAGTATACAGAAATATTATTCACCCTTAAAAAGGATGGAAAGTCTGACACGTGTTATACTGATGAACCTTAAGGACACCATGCTAAGTGAAAATAAGCCAGTCACAAAAGACAAATATTGTATGATTCCTCTTATCTGAAGTATCTAGAGTAGTCCAATTCATAGAAACAGAAAATAGAATGGTGGTTGCCAGGGGCTGGGGGAGGAGGAAGTGGGGAGTTATTGTTTAACAGATACTGAGTTTCAGTTTTTCACCATGAAAAAGTTCTGGAAATTATGGCACAACAATATGATTACACTTAACACTAAGTTAATATACATAGAAATTGTTAAGATGGCAAATTTTGTAATATGTTTTTTATTACAGTAAAAAAAAGGAAAGAGGAAAATAGTTCAAAATATTAATTTACACTGAATGAATTTGCAAATGTTCCAACATGCTTTTAAAAAAATGCCTTTTTTTAGGGGCACCTGGGTGGCTCAGTTAGCTAAGCACCTGACTCTTGGTTTCACCTCAGGTTATGATCTCAGGGTCCTGGAATCGAGCCTATCTAGTTCCAGGCTCAGTGGGGAGTCAACTTGAAGATTCTCTCTTCCCCTTTCCTTCTGCCCCTCCTCCGGCTCCAGCTATCTCTTTTTCTCGCTCTCTTTCAAATAAATCTTTTTTTAAAATGCTTTTTTATTTTTATATTTTTTAATTTTTATTTATTTATTCATGAAAGACATAGAGAAAGAGAGAGCGAGAGGCAGAGACACAGGCCGAGGGAGAAGCAGGCTCCATGCAGAAGCCTGACATGGGACTCGATCCCGGGACTCCAGGATCACAACCTGGGCTGAAGGCAGGCGCTAAACCACTGAGCCACCCAGGGATCCCTAAAAATGCTTTTTTAAATGCATGGACATCATACACATTCTATTCCTAAAAGGCAATACAACTAGAAGAGGCAGTCTTCCACTTCTAGTCTCCTGGAAAGTAAATTTATTTTTTAACTGGAATGAAGAAAACGACCACATATTGTCAGGTACATATCAAGCATCTGACCTCATAACATTCTTACACCATAATCTCAGAGATGTTCCAAGGGTGGCCCAGCTAATAAATAGCAAGGCTGGATTTGAATCTAGGCAGTACAAGTCTATGACTGACTTTCTTCTCTTACACTATGCTACAACTCACAGAGTAATAGGCAAAACAACCCAAGAAGGGTGAGAAACGCTACACACACACACACACACACACACATACACACACACACACACACACACCAGCCTCCAGCAATTAAAAGGCAAGAATTTAAGGCCAAAAGGAAAGGCTTCATTCTAATGTCTCATTCTGTGACATTCTTATTATTCATATAAAATATATTCTCTTCCATGGGCATATATTTTCTATACATAGCAGGACTTTTGTTTTCAGAAAAGGTGAAGAATTAAATAATTTAAAATCCCAAGTAATGATATAGGTTAAAAAATCCTTACATATCAAGAAAGTCAAAAGCAGAAAATGTTCCTATAGGATGATCTTCCCCTAACAAACATGCTTAACAATAAGCTACCACATTGGTATCATGTTGTTAAGAGATACATACTTTAAGATCTTGAACCCATTTCTTCATCCGCAAAATGAGGATAAGAATGCCTATGATATAAGGTTATTTTGAGGATTAAGCAACAAAGTTCTAACAGTTTTGCCTAGAAAACAGTTACTTGATTTTTTAGGGCAATAAACAAACATAACCATCAACTTGTTTAGATCATAAAGCAAATATAAATATTTAAACAATATATATAGGGGCAGCCTGGGTGGCTCAGCGGTTAGTTCCATCTTCAGCCCAGGGCATGATCCTGGGGACCCGGGATCGAATCCCGCATTGGGCTCCGTCCATGGAGTCTGCTTCTCCCTCTGCCTGTGTCTCTGCCTCTCTCTCTCTCTCTGTGTCTCTCATGAATAAATAGATAATCTTTAAAAAAATAAAAATAAACAATATATCTAGTCTTGGTATTTCAATAATACCTAATATATATCTTTTGATAGTATCTTAGCATATATCTAGTCTAATATTTTGGTCTTGGTATTTCAATATTAACTTAGTTCCCTTGACATTTGAGATATAATATATCATAATAATAATAGCAGCTACCATTTATGGACTCTTGCTATGTAACAGACACTGTGCTAAACACTTTACATAATCATTTCCTTACAATTGTTATTATCCAGTTTACCAAAGTGATAAATAATGTTTAGCAAGATTAAACTGCTTTTCCGGGCAGCCCCGGTGGCTCGGCGGTTTAGCGCCGCCTTCAGCCCAGGGCCTGATCCTGGAGACCTGGGATCGAGTCCCGTGTCGGGCTCCCTGCATGGAGCCTGCTTCTCCCTCTGCCTGTGTCTCTGCCTCTCTCTCAATCTCTGTCTCTCATGAATAAATAATAAATCTTTAAAAAATAATAATAAAATAAAAAATAAATAAACTGCTTTTCCAAGTTAAGTAATGGTGCTGGGATTTGAACCCAGGCCTGCCAAAGCCTGAGCTCATTACTACCAGTGAGGGGGTGTTCACACTGACATTTGTCAACAATACCTCAAAACAAATTACACCTCAGGTGAATGTGTCAGTAAGAGTACTGAACACACGTGCTTTTCACCTCCAACTCTCATCCTCCCTGTTTCTACTGCTGTGCTTCTTGCTCCTCCATCACAGCTAATGCTACTTCATAACCCACGGGAGGCCTTTTGTAAGTCATCACTCCTACAAAGGAATAAAACAAGTTCCCATTTCCTTATTCCTGGCAATGAAAGATCAAATGGACTATGTTCTTTACAAAGTTTCTCAATCAGAAGAAAGAACATTACTCTGGGAAGTATTAGGGACTGAAATAACCTTGCTCCCCATTAGACCATAAAGGAGGGATTTCTGTTCTTTGCTGTATCCACAGCTCCTAGAATTAGTGCATAGCTCAGAGGAAGAGCTCAAGAATGAGTGAATGAATGAATAAATGCATACATGTTCTCTCTAAAAATGTATATTGTCTTGGAAGCAGCAGAGAAAAACAGTTAAACCTTGGATTACTGAGAGGCAGAAACTAAAGAGAACAGAGTTCCTTCCATGAACTTCTGTCTTTCCAAGACTCTAAAGATCTCTGCAGAGACAAGGAGCCCACACATAGCTCTATCTCCTTAACATTTCTGTCTAAGAGCCAACATATGATATAGGGTCTCTAATAATTACTTTATTTACACTAAAATGATTTTGTTCTCTGTAATTGAATGTGATCATTAAAGAATGCAACCTAAGCCAAATTTTCTTCATTTCAGTCAAACTGTAGGATTTCAAAATGCAGCTAAGCTCCTAATATGAGACATACCAATTCCACTTTCCCAGCGTCATTCACCATAAAGTCAATCCCTTCTTAAGCACAGTTTACACAGATGCATGATTAATGTAGAGCTTTAGAAGTTATCGAGAGCTTTCCCACAGATTAGCTCATATCAAAACTCTATTGGGAGGTCATTGTTTCTGTTTACCCAATTTACTAAGAAAGTTGAGACTCAGAGTAGGTAGCTTCCTAGAGTCATACCAGGCCCCAGACAGTGCAAGCAGGACAAAGACCCAAGCTGTCTGACCAGAAGTCCTATCTGCCCACCTGCCTGTTCATCTGTACAATTGTAAGCTACTAACCAGCAGGTTCTAAGTCGCCTAATTCATTATACCAAGGGCAGATACACATTTTAATGCTTCTTGAAAAATAATGGTAACATCAAAGCAGTTTGCTATTGCTACTAAACGTACTTTGAGAATAAAAACTATTCCACTATGGCCTTATCTTTTGCTTATAATCAAAAAGCAAAACCCCTTCACATTAGGTTCTAAAGCTTTCCTCAATAGAAAGTGGGATGAAAGTAGCAGCAAAAATAACCATTAAAAAGTTCTAATGCTGAGACTGTCCAAGACAATTATTGACTTTATCATAAAAGCAAAAAATAAGATTTACCTTTAACTTAAGTGATTCTCCAAGTAATGTCCCCTTATAATCTGTTGTATAGGTCCAATCGTATGGTTTAATAACTTCCTTGGAGTGTTCACCCTCCGTCCTCAAATATCAAAATGAGAAGGATTATAATCAGTGATGCAGAATATAGACCATCTGTATTCATGTAACACACCAAATTACATTCTACGAATAATATAAATATCCTAATATATATATTTGCCAAAATTCACTAATACAAGATCTTTCTTGTTTTTCCTGCATATTTGTTGTTAAACTTGTCATAGCTGATAAAGTCTCTCCCATTAGTCTGTGTACTGCCTAAGGACATGGTTTAAAAGTTGATTCCTCCAAGGTACCTAGTACATAATAGATAATAATTGCTAATCTGATTATAAAAAAAAAAATACATTTTTCTCTATTTCAAAGCTCCTCACATTTACAATGCAAATCACAAGTAAACATTTTTCTCAAAAACAGGAACATTAAAGTACACAGTGTACCGCCTCTTCACTAAAGAACACTGAAAGCTCAAAAAAATGTGAACCTTACATAGCTCAGCTCAACTGTAATTCAATTAACTCAACAAGTATTCAATAGGTGGAGTAACTAATCTCCATTTTATGGAAGAGAAAAATGAATCCTAGAATGATTGAACTACCAAGTTTAATAGTAACACTTGCCTTTCACTCTAATAAAATACACATAACATGACTGAAGATGTCTTTCCACTTTTCTTTTTCATTTAACCCGCAACTGCCCGCATTCTCACCTGCTTTCCTGCCACTCTTCAGCACAGGCTACTTTAAGCATTCCTTGATAGTTGTTTACACATCTTAATGCGTCTGTAGCATTGAACTCAATCCCAAAGCCAGAGCCATGCTGGATTCTTAAAACGTTGTCTCCAAACATCATTTCAGGGAGAGATGGCATATGTAATTCATCGGCTAACCTACGCATAACCAAAAGTCAGGTGATAGTTCCATATGTTATAATCACAAAGTGTGCAACAGAGGCAAAAGTTTAAATGTGCTCTGAGTGCAGTTTAGCGCCTGCCTTTGGCCCAGGGCGTGATCCTGGAGTCCCGGGATCGAGTCCCACGTCAGGCTCCCGGCATGGAGCCTGCTTCTCCCTCCTCCTGTGTCTCTGCCTCTCTCTCTCTCTCTCTCTCTCTCTCTCTCTTTCTCTCTCTCTCTATCATAAATAAATAAATAAATCTTAAAAAAAAAAACTACTCTCTCTCAAAAATATTTTAAAAATAAATAAATAAATAAAAATGAATGTGCTCTGAGTGAAGTTCTAAGGGACCAAAAGAAAGCACAAGACTTCAGTGCAAGTGCTCTATGACAGATACTCTAGCAGATCAGGAGCCTTTCTTTTCCATTTTGTTTTTTAAGACTTCTGGATTTTTGAATAGCTACACAGCTATTATTGTTAGGTAAGGTAAAATAACATCATATTAAAAAAATATATTCTTACATAAAGACAACAAAGGATCTATACATATCCTAAGACCATAATTACCCTTTTTCCAATTGTTTTAGATCTACTTCTAATCATATATACCAATTAAATCTTGCTTATATATTAAAAACAAATAAGCAAAAATTCCTGCATGAACAAATTAAACAACAGAAAAAATACTGATTCTTATTAGAAACATCTATTTCACCCCTGGATCACAGAAGGCCCACCACTATCAAGAATAAATACAGGTTCTAATTCTACTACAACTGCCTAGGAGATGACCTAAGGTACCACAGTATTATGGTTCCATAAGCTTCATGTTTCTGGTAGACTCTTTGTTCTTACACAACAATTATATTAGCCTGTTTCCTGTAGGAAAACAACTTTTCTAATATAATTTTCAACTTGTCACAAGTTTTAAAAGGTGGTGATGACGGCAAAAGCGCCAGTACTAATGAGGGAAACCAGCACTTGCTTACATGGATTTCTGGAAGGACTGTGTCAATGTACATTCTGTCCACTGGGGCACCAATTGAGCAGTAAGTACCAAGAACTTAAATTTATATTGACTCAAAATATCCGTTTTGGGAAATCTGTAATAAGGAAATAATCCCCGGGACACCTGGATGGCTCAGTGGTTGAGCATTGGCCTCTGGCTCAGGGCATGACCCCGGAGTTCTGGGATCAAGTCCACATCAGGCTCTGCAGCGAGCCTGTTTCTCCCTCTTCCTATGTCTCTGCCTCTCTCACTGTCCCTCATGAATAAATGAATAAAATCTTAAAAAAAAAAAAAAAAGAGAGAATCCCCAGTGTAGAAAAAAGCTATACACTTTAATACTCATAACCATCTTATTTATAATAGTAAAAAGAAGTACTTGGATGTCCATTTATAAATAAATAAATGGTTATATAAACTACAGTATATCCATATGATGCAATATTATAGGATCATCAGAAATGTTTAAAGAGAAAATATAATAAAGTAGAAAAAATGATTATGATACAATAGTAAGAAAAAACTGGATGTATATTTATTCATCTGTCTGTATGTATGTATATATATCAGTGATCTAACATTTTAAGTTACATCTTTAGTATGATATCTAATAATGTTAATTTTTCATCATAAATGTGAATAAAATTTATTCTTAGTTATTAGGAGCTAGAAAATACTAAGTGCTAGAGAAATTAACCTTCCTATGTCCATTACAACACTACTCACAATAGCCAAGATCTGGAAACAACCTAAGTGTCCATCCACAGATATTGAGATAAAGAAAACATGGTTTATACATACAATGGAATACAAGGCAATCTTCAAAAAGGAAAGAAATCCTGCAATATGCAACATGGATGAACTTTGAGGACATTATGCTAAGTAAAATAAGCCAGTCACAGAAAGACAAATACTACATGATTCTATGTATATGAGGTACCTAAAATAGTCAAATTTTGAGGTGTCTGGATAGCTAAATTGGTTAAATGCCAAATTCTTGATTTTGGCTAAGGTCATAATCTCAGAGTTGAGAGACTAAGCCCCAAGCTGGGCTCTGCGCTTCAGCGCATAGTCTGCTTGAGATTCTCTCTCCTTCTCTGCCTCTGCCCCTTCCCCTGCTCGCACATGCTCTCTCTTTCTATAAAATAAATAAATATATAAATAAATAAGTAAAGCCTTTTTAAAAATAGTAATAGTCAAATTTGTAGAATCAAACAGTGGAATGGTGATTGCTAGAGGCTGGCGGGGGGGGGGATAAGTTACTAATCAATAGACATAAATCTTCAGTCAAGTAAGATGAATAAGCTCTAGAGATCTGCTGTACAACACTATACCATAATTAATAATGATGTATTATACACTTAAAAATTTGTTAAGAGGAGAACTACAAAAGACCCTGAATAGCAAGGCAATCTTGAGAAAGTAGCTAGAGGTGCTTCCTAATTTCAATCTATACTACAAAGCTATAATAGCCAAAACAGTGTGGTGCTGGCACAAAAACATACACATTGATCAATGAAACAGACTAGAGAGTCCAGAAATAAACCCACTTATGGAATTCCCGGGTGGCCCAGGTGGTTAAGCTTTTGACTCTTGATTTCAGCTCAGGTCATGATCTCAGGGTTGTGAGACTGACCCCCACATAAGACTTGGCAATAGGGGGGAGTCTGCTTGAGATTCTCTTTCCCACTCCGCCTGCTCCTCCTCCTCCCTGTTTGCATGTCCACTCACATGATCTCTCTCTCTCAGATAAATAAATCTTTAAACCCACACTTATATGGTCAATTAATCTTTGACAAAGGAGGCAAGAACATACAATGAGGAAAAAAAGTCTCTTCAATAAATGATGCTGGGAAAACTGGAAAATCACATGCAAAAGAAGGAAACTGAACTACTTCCTTACACTATACACAAAAATAAATTCAAAATAGATTAAAGACCTAAATGTAAGACCAGGGACACCTGGGTGGCTCAGTGGTTGAGTGTCTGCCTTCGGCCCCGGGCATGATCCCAGGGTCCAGGATCAAGTTCCACTTCGGGCTCCTTGTGGGTCGTGGGGCACCTGCTTCTCCCTCTGCTTATGTCTCTGCCTCTCTCTCTCTCTGTGTCTCTCATGAATAAAAAATTTTTTAAATCTTTAAAAAAAAATAAATGTAAGACCAGAAACTATAAAACTTCTAGAAGAAAACATTAGGCAATAAGCTCCTTCATATCAGTCTTAGCAATATTTTGTGGATATGTCTCTTCAAGCAAGCGCAACAAAAACAAGAATAAATAAATGGGAGTACGTAAAACTAAAAAGCTTTTGCAGAGCAAAGGAAATCATCAATAAAATGAAAAGACAATCTACTGAACAGCAGATATTTGCAAGTGATATACTCA
Source organism: Nyctereutes procyonoides (assembly GCF_905146905.1). NCBI lineage: Eukaryota > Metazoa > Chordata > Mammalia > Carnivora > Canidae > Nyctereutes > Nyctereutes procyonoides. The sequence goes on from NW_026575044.1 coordinate 3,104,589, forward strand.
ATAAGGGATTAATATCCAAAATATATAAAGAACTCACACAACTCAATACACACACACACACACACACACACACACACAAAACAAACTAGAAATGGGCAGAGCAGCTGAAAAGACATTTCTCCAAAGACACAGAGACACACGAAAAGATGTTGAACATTACTAATTATCAAGGAAATGCAAATCAAAACCACAATGAGGTATCACCTCACACCTGTGCGAATGGCTATTATTAAAAAGACGAGAAAAAACAAGTGTTGGTGAGGATGTGGAGAAAAGGGAACCCTCCCACCCTGTTGTTGGGAATGCAAAATGGTACAGCGATTTGAAGAACCCTAGAGATTCCTCAAAAAATTAAAAACAAAACTACCATATAATCCAGCAATTCCACTTCTGAGTATTTATTTGAACTAAATAAAAACACTGATTTGAAAAAAAATACATGCACCCTATGTCCACTGCAGCATTATCTACAATAACTGAGATATGAAAGCAACCTGGGTATCCATCGAAAGATGAATGGATAAAGATATAGATGTAAAAATATATATACACATATTTCCAAGAAAAAAGCACAAACTTCCAAGGGAAAAAAAAATTTAAGAATGAGGATCTCCACAAGCCCCCCCCCCAAAAAAAAGAATGAGGATCTCATGTTAAGTGTTCCTACTACAATAAAACAAAATTTTTAATTTTTTTTTTATTTATGATAGGCACACAGTGAGAGAGAGAGAGAGGCAGAGACACAGGCAGAGAAGCAGGCTCCATGCACCGGGAGCCTGACGTGGGACTCGATCCCAGGTCTCCAGGATCGCGCCCTGGGCCAAAGGCAGGCGCCAAACCGCTGCGCCACCCAGGGATCCCAAAACAAAATTTTTAAAAAGAAAATATTAGGGGATCCCTGGGTGGCTCAGCAGTTTAACGCCTGCCTTTGGCTCAGGGTGTGATCCTGGAGTCCTAGGATCCGGTCCCGTGTCAGGCTCCCTGCATGGAGCCTGCTTCTCCCTCTGCCTGTGTCTCTCTGCCTGTGTGTGTGTGTGTGTGTGTGTGTGTGTGTCTCATGAATAAATAAAATATTTTAAAAAAAGAAAATATTAAACACTTTAAAAATTTAATAAGATGAAGATTGAGTATACTGGAATAAATATTCCATAAAAAACATCCAATTAAGTAAATTGTAACTACTGAACAATGTATATGAAATAATATGAGATGTGATTCTCTGAATTTTCCCCAGTATATCCAGAAAAATCTGGTGATCTTACAAAATATTCCAGTTATATATGTAAAAGAATTAGTCTCTAATTTACACTGCTAAACATCCTTTCATGACTCCCTGGTCACTTACCTCTGCCTAAACCTCAAGTGTGCCCTACGCTACCATCCCGTAACTTTTCCCTTTTCTTCTGGATGACTTCTACAAGATTTAGTCCACTCCCAAGGCTCCAGGTGCCATACAAGCTGATGATTCCCAAACCCAAACCCATGGACAGTCATGCTGAGTTCCAAGATAAATGCTTGCCGCACCGTCACTTTATGACCCCCCCACACAACTCACACAGTTCGGCGATCTCAACTCATCCTCTATTCAATCACTGCCCCAATCTGTTCTTCCTCCTATTTCTCACCTTGTTCAATGACAAAGCTTCCCATGCAATAGCCCAAGCAAGACATCTTGTCATCACTATAGACTCCTCCTCCTTCTTCCCTCTTGCTGTCAACCATCAAATCCAGGTACCTAATCTTCTAAAACCTCCCTTTTGCCTCCTCTTCTAACGGGTCTCCTTTCCCAGTCCTGCAGCCCTCCAATCCATCCTCTACATCACCCGCAGAGAAATCTTTCAGAGTATACATCTGACAACGTCACTCCTTTGTATAAAATCACACCGGTGGTAGTCACGCACAATACTAACCCCTTAGCCTGGCCTACAAATTCCCTCCATCTCCGCTCCCCTGGGCCCTACCTCCCACTTCCCATTACTCCCCCTCTGGAACCCCACGCTGCAACCACACAGAAACGTTCTTCAAAAAAAACCCAGGCTCGCGCTCCTGGCTTTACACGTGTCCCCGACGGCCCCAAGCTCTGTCCAAATTCAGTTCAGGCGTCACTAACGCCGCACCGCTCGCACCATGCCTGGCCTCGGGGCTTCACAGGTGCGCCCATCCCCACCCCATCCCGTCGACTTTATCCAGATTCACCCAGGCATCCGAATTTCCCGGAGCCCGTGTGCCTCTCAACGGTCTCAAATAATCCCGCCTGTACATCTGGATAAAGATGTTATTCAGTTATTCACACGGTGTTATAAAGGCCTGTTTCTCCCATAAGGCCGCATTCCTGGAAGCAGAGGCTCTTCCACCTCTCGTATCTCAAGTGCCTGGCACAGCACCTGACATTCTAAAAACCAAGCACAAGTATCGTCCCCGCCATCAACCCCCAAGAAAACAGGCCACCGCCACCACCGCCGCCGCCGCCCGGGAAGAAACGGTGGAAAGGAGCCGCAGGCTGGGACAGGTAGGGACGGCCGGCGAGGGCGAAGTCCACCAGCACAGTCCCGCTCCGCTCAAACCCGGGCGGACTGACAGTTGCACGAACGCACGCCAGGCGACCCCCGCCGAAGGACAGGGGCGGCGCCAGGATTCTCTCCGTGTCACGCAACGGTCCCATCCTCAGGGACGGAGCCCCCGCCCCCGGGGCTGGGGCTGCGCGCGGCTCGCCCTGCCTCCCGCCCAGGCCCAGCTCCCGGCCCGCGCCCCGAGTCCCGGAGCCTCACTTCTCCACATCCGCTGACTTCATGATGTGGGTCTTCGCCGCCGTCAGCTTCCAGGGCCCGAAGGAGAAGTCCTGGTGGCTGCTCTGGAAGCCGTGGATCATCATGGCCGAGGCGGCGCCGGCGCTGACCTCACGGAACACGCTGGACGAGCGGCGGCAGCGGCGGCGAAGGCCGACACCGGTTTCTCCGCCTCCGCCAGGCCCAGCCCCCTCGGCTTGCGAGCCGTTACCATGCCCGGCCCCTGCCGCCCCGCCCCCTGCCGCCCTTCCAGGACGCGGGCCCTCCCTTCCGCCTCCTCCGCCTCTTCGAGCTTTACTTCCGGGGCCAGTTGCTAATGTTGCGTGACCTACGTCTTACGTCACGATGCACCGGAAAACAAAAAAAGGGGGCGAAACCACTGAGGGGCGGGGCTTCGGCGGCAGGGGGTGTGGTCAGTGACGCACCGCCCCTCCCGCCAGACTCCCTGGATGACGTCACCTGGGAGTATTTTCGCAGAACGCCCGTGATGGGGAAGGCGAATTGAACAAGGTCTTTACAGAACTCGCAAAGTGCTGTGATTACGTCCATGTTGGCGAATCAGCGTGCAGAGAAAATGCCGTATATTTTTCTGTTGAGGCCAAAAACCCAGAAATCCCTTAGAATTTAGAGGTCCAGCACCAAATGTTACATGATTCAGAAGTGGACATCTAGCAACTAAGATGTTGACTAAGACTCCTTATCAACAATTTCAGACTTCGGACAGTTCAAGACTTTCCTATTCTAGGTCCCCGGTATAGTGGAAGCAACACTGGAGAAACTGGTATTAAATCCACTTTTGCAGTGCTGTCTTGGGCATCCTCGGGCAAACGTCTTAACTGATGACTTTGGCTTCAGTTGCCTCAAAACAAGATGGCTTCATGCTAGGACATCTCCCGAATCTTGTCTTTCTGGCCTCATTTCCAGAACCTCCCTCTCAGCTCTACCCACGTGCACTCAGCCCTACTTCTAAGCCCTTATTCTTGCCGTTCTCTCTCTTAAACCTATTAAGCCTATTCAGACGTATCCCTTTTCAAACTCAACCTGGCATCTTTGGAAAATGTTGATTCTCCAGCCCCCGTGCCTCACCCTAGCCAAGGAATGATTTGCCTTGAACGGATACATTTTCAAAAGGCTTTTCCTAAGCCCTGGAGCTGGGTTTACTTTCTTCTTCCTCTGAGCCAACATGTTAACTTAAGAAAACTTCAGCGTCCGCTCATTCATCCAAATGAGTATCAAAATGTGAGCACCTGCGATTTGCCAAGCATTTGTTTTATAACAAAATAGCATTCTCACCCTCTCTTGTAATGGATTTTGACAATGGAATTCTGAGACATCGTTTCAGTGATACAAGGCAGGACCTCTTTCCTCTCAAAATGTATGTTACCTATCCAGTTTCATCTAAAATTTCAATGGCTTCAAGTAGGGAAATGGGCCATGATTTGCTTAATCAGTTATTTACAATTTAGTCTAAGTGATTTTATTATATCATTTTCTATGCACTAACCTTGATAGGAAAGTACCAGGCCACACTATCCAGACCCCAGCCAGTGCTTTCCCACCTACCCTTTCAAAACATTTGTCCCCTTCCCAAATTTTCCTAGGCAGGCTACAATGAAGACTTCCTATTAGAAGGATATTTGTATCCAAACTTAAAATCTAACAATTAAGCCCCTTGTTTCTATGGCCTCCAATTCGGCATCTTATTAGAGACTTTAAGACTAAAATTCTTTGAGGGTACAAAGAAACAAATCTTTAAAGGTATAATTTAATGCACTCACACATTAGAAAGAGAAATAGTTAGGCGTAAACTGGGTATTGTCTGTGCCATTCAAGTACTATCATGCAACAACTATCTGCGTATAAAGCTGGGTTTGCGGAAGGAGTAATACCTGGGACTTGATTTTTCAAGAGCCACCCAATCAAACCATCTACTGTGCTAGTTTGCCAAGATTTAGTTCTGAGAACAACCAACTGGTTATTAAAGAAATTTGCTCATTACACAGGTTTTTGGGGGCACCCACTATGGTGCCAGAATCTGTTTTAGGTATAAGGACACAGCAGGAAATAAAACAGGCAAGATCCCTTTCATTTCAGGGCTCATACTACAATGGAGAAGACAAGTAATAAGCAAGTAAAGAAAATTTGTGATTTCAGACAGGGATAAATTCTGTGCAGAACATTAAGCAGCTTAGGTGGAAAGGGTTATGTGTGTGTGTGTGTGTGTGTGTGTGTGTGTGTGTGTGTGTGTGTGATTATGTGTGTGTTTGGGTATAGAAAGTAGACTGGTATAGATGGAGTGATCAGAAGAGCCTATTACTGGGAGCGTGTAGATGAATGGAGAAATGTAGGCATGGGGCACATCGAGAAGGAACTTGATGATGCCACGCTAAAGAACTTGGGACTTTTCCCAATGAGTGATTAGAGGTCACTGCCTCGGTGAGGGAGTATGATGGCCTAAACTTGTTTCTTCAAAGTGAGATACACATACATGTTATCATACAGCAAGATGCATTGGGGGGAAGGAAGAAAACATTAATACTTCTATTTATATTTTTTTCGTTTTTTTAGTTCCATTGTGCACAAGTTTTATAATATTCATATGCATTTTATTTTCAAACAAATATTGGGATACATTTTTTACAGATAATAATGGGAAATGATTAAATAACTTTGTGGACTATTGACCTAGCTGAAGGCAGTAGTAGGGAGGTGAGAGAGAAGAGGATAGGTATGGGAGAGAACTAGGTGACTGACTGAGTGAGTACAAGGGGAGACACATCCAATAAGTGGCCTGGAGATCACAACATCATAATCAGAGTACCTGTCACAGACCTGTGTGTTCTGTTCTGTGATGACAAAGAAAGACAAGGACCATCAAGAGAAAAGACATGGTCATATAAAAATAGAGAAGAGCTGTGGCAATGAAGTCTGACTCCATTCGTTCCCTCATATGTGAAATTCTATACAATGCTAATATCTGAATGCTAAAATCTGTGCAGTAGGGGCATCTGAAAGAATGATCACAGTCATTAAAGAAAATCAATATTGTTTAAATTTGCATACTGCATCAGTTGTAATTTAACTGTCTCTTCTGTGTCAGAGTGATTCCTTTCTGCACTACAGGATAGCTTGCCGAAAGATTGATCTTAAAACTGCAAAGAGGGGAGTCTGGGTGGCTTGGTTAAGCATCCAACCCTCCATCTCAGGTCTTGATCTTGGGGTTCTGAGTTCAAGCCCTGTGTTGGACTCCCCTCTGGGCATGGAGCCTACTTTTAAAAAAATGCAAACAATTTGGCCAAATTACCCATCTACAAAGCTACCCAGCTTTTCCTTCATTTAAGGGGCTCAGGATCTGTGAACTGACTCATATCTGGAAACTAGAGAGGGGTTATGGCTTTCATGGTGATTGATGCAATCCAAGTTTTGCTTTCATTTTTGTTTTGTTGTGCTGGTAGTACAGACCAAGTGGAACCTTAATGTACTGTTCATCTATTTCTAGCCTAGAGACTCACCATCAGTTACCCTTGCCCAAGATCTCTGTGGGTCAATCCATTTTGGTGATCACTCCACCCTTGCTGCCTATTGTAGTTATCATACTCACATTGCCTCTGATCAATTAAATACTCCTATTTGCCTTTTGCCATCTTGGACATCACTATAGTCAGTCCTATGGAAATCATGGAGTCTATTCTAATGGAAGGTCTCTCATTTCCATCCCTCCATTGTAAAAATAAGCCAATGAAGCTCTTTTGAAGGATGGTGGTGTCCCTTTCATCAGTGTATTTCTTGGTAATGGACATGTACTCCAGTCCTCTCAGGGGACATAATTAGGAGGTGGATAAGCAGGTTACATGAGAGAAATCCATTCCAGCATTCTTATCTCCCTATGTTTTTGCATTACTTCTACATTAAGCCAAAGAAAATCTATATTTCTACTTCTGGCATCTAGGGTCATGGTTGAGATCAGGTTTCAGTGAGCCTACTGAACAAACAAGTCCCAGCTGTTCACACCAGCACATTGAATCCATTTATCAACACATTCGGCTCTCTCTAAAATTATATTCTTCCTTTGCTGGACCAGCATCCTCAGTGTGGAAATAAAAATTCCCACACATTGGGCGCCTGGGTACTCAGTTGGTTAAGTGTCTGCCTTTTGGCTCAGGTTATGATCCCAGGGTCCTGGGATTGAGCCCTGTGCATCCAGTGGGGGGAGCCCTGTGCATCCAGGGTCCTGGGATTGAGCCCTGTGCATCCAGTGCTTCTCTCTTTCTCTCTCAAATAAATAAATAAAGTCTTTTAAAAAAAATCCCACGCTTGCTTTCTGGAATTTTGCCAATATAAATTAGCAAAATACTGCAATTTGTTTGCTATTTTCAAGTTCTGGATGTGATTTTTGCATCTTGTCCTCTGGATGCACTGACAGTGGATGTGGTTAAGCAATGAAAAGTGGTAAGTGTTGGGCACAGAGAGAAATGGCACCCTCTTGCAAGGTGTCTACCTCAGCTGAGGTCATCCTGGAGCCTTGAAGCAAATTAGGACCATCTTAGAGAGAGGAAAGGGGCTGGGGATTGCAGGATCAGGGTACTTAGCTTCCCCAAATCTTACTGCCTCAACTCAATGTCCCCACTCTTGGTCTAAATGTTCTAAAGTCACATGAGAGGTCTGCAAGCCTGAAAATTAAACCTATGTTGAAAGTCAGCCACCTGCAAGACCATCACTGTGGCTCATTTTGTGCTCTTTTAGTTCATTAACTAGAAGAGGCCAGAGATACTTATAACAGGCCACCTGAGAAACTTGCTAGTTTTCTCACAATGAGCTAAGCCAAGGATTTAAGTTATATATTCTGTTTCTGTTTAACGGTTTACCCTGACAGTTTCAACATGCCTATTTAACAAAGCCTATTTGTTTATATTACCACCCTCCTCTCAAACACCATAGGGTCTTGGAATGCTTTCATCCCGACCACCCAACTCACTTCATATGTTATTTTCCTCCTGTACTTTGAAAAAGAAAAAAAAATCCATTCTCTGGCTCCCTGTTTTTACTAGCTATCTAAATTAATTTTTTTTCAAAAACCCTCAAAAGGAATTGTGCTTATATCAAAACAAAAGAAAGGAGGTGGCATCCTCCTTTGTTCCATCCTGAGGTAGGCAAGAAGAAAAGTTCTTACAAAAGGTAGAGAAGCAGCAGACAAGTGAGATGGCTGGTGGAGCCCCAGCAGCAGAGAGAGCAGTTTTCAGGGGGTTAAGCCAGGGCCTAGAAGTATCTCCTGAATAAAATGCCTGCAGGAGGCCTCTGTACGCCTCAACTTATTGAGAAAGAGAAGGCTAAACGCTAAAGTATAATCCCTAAGGGAGCATCTTAATCAAGTTCCTCTTGATTGAAAGTAATAGAAAACCTCTTCAAACTAGCTTTAGCTAAGTACTCTATCCTATATATTTAAGAATCCAGGGTTACCTCTGGAATGTGCTGCGAATGTGAACAACCCTCTCCCCTCCCAGAGCCTCTCGGTAGACATCTTGATAGCTGTCTCTGGGTTCACATTTTAAATTTCCAGAAGAGAAGATCTGACTGGCTCAGCTTGAGTCAGGTGACCACCATAACCCAGTTAGGGTGACTAAATGGGGCCATGCTGGTACAAGCACCCCCCCGCCAACTTTGGAGACAATGGTTCTCAGAGAGAGATAGAGTCTGCACACCCTGCCCCCAAGATCTGTAACAGTGGGCTTTGGGCTGTTTAGGGTAGGAACAGAAGGGTTTTTAAGTATGTGGTACTGTTAATTTAGGGAAGCCCCAGTGGGGACAGAAAATATTAGCAGAATGGAACATGAAAAGAGAAGTTGAAAGAGAAGTTATAGAATTTAACCTCTACCTACTTTACAGTTTTCTGTGACCAAACACACACCTAACATTTAAGCGACACCTTGGCAAGGTTTGGGGACCCACAAAAGGATGAATTAAAGGTGAGCAATAGGTTATATCAAAAGCCAAAATTAAAACTATGTAGGCTCACCAAATATGCAAAACAGGGGAGTATCTACTTAGAGATCAGTGTTCTAGGTATTTAATAGCTACAGTGATATAACCCAATATACACCCATTTGGCTTATGAGAAATCCAATTTGTGAGAATTCACACTCTTACTTAGGCTGCTGAGGCATTTCTTTGAATTTATGAGAAGGACCCCTGTGACCTTTCACCTGCTGGGAGAACAGCTGAGAGTCCCAAGCAGGAGCCACCATGTGGCCAGCCAGGTAGAGGTCCCCACCTGGTTGAGGCTGGCTCTCAGAGCTCTCTAATGGCTGATACTGGGGATGATGCAGGAATCAGTAGCATTTTCATTAATTTTTTGGTCCTTGGTGTTAATTTTTGGCATTAAAGTTTTTATTATACAAACATGGTAGTGCTTTGTTGTGTAATATATGAGATACAGGGACCCATTGTGAGTGTAGATTTAAGTGTATAGCACACAACAATGGCAAAAAAGCTGATGGAATAACAGTAAACACATTATTTTAGAATCATTTATAAAGAGAAATTGCACCATATCTTTGTGATAATTGTTCACGTTAACTGTTGGAGTCACTTGTCCAATTTCATAGAGAATTGGTGTTGTTTTAGTATAAATGGGCATCCATTGGAGGACTCAGGAAAACGTAAACGCACAAGAGACCTTGATTCAAATGTTATGTTAAAAGAAAAATTACTGGATAATTCCTCAATATGACACACTATACTCTCAAAAGTGTTTTTGTAGCAGTAGAGTCGAGTAAAGGTAGATTTTTATACGTGTGTGCTTTAATTCAGGTAGCAGAAATGCTAAGCCATAATATTCCAGAGGATGCCCAGATTTACTCAGGGACAGAAATGAGCAAGTGAACCACGGATTTTAAGACAGCTACCCGAGAAACAGGGATTAAAAACAAAACAAATGGAACAATTACAGGAATCCATGCTCTTTTTGTCCAGGGACACTGTATGGCCAAAATATTTTTCTTTCTTTTTCCTGCTTATTTTGGGGCCCAAACAAGGATAAAAGAAACCTACTCAAGTCACATGCAGGGAATTTGGGTGGACAAATAGGCTTTCTTTCTGAAGGTATAGGTTTAAATGCAAGTTCAGAATCTGGAGGAGGGTACGAGCTGGTAGAGGTGTGATGGGGGGAGATTCTGAGTTGGAATCAGGCGTCCTCTCCCTCGGTAGACACAAGCAGGAGGCTGTGCATGGGCTATGGCCTGCAGACCTAGAGGCAGAGCCCCATCACTAGAGTGTGAGTTGTTAAAATGAAGGTGATGTTAAAATGAAAAGAAAAACATCTTCAGGGGTTATTGCTGTCATTGGGTGTGGTCAATCAGACTACCCTGAAAAGAGATGAAAAAATGAATAGGCTTTGGCAAGTGGAATCTTCAACATTTCCCTTGAAATGGGAAAAATCTAAACAGGCTTTTGAGGGGGAACATAAATGGATAAGCACCAGGGATCCAGAGTCAGGCTGCCTGGGCTCCAACCTTCTCTCCTCACTTGCTAGTTGTGTGGCCTCTGCCAACCCTCACTTTGCTCATTATTTTTTCTTATGGTCATTCCCAATAATGACATATATCATAGGATGGTCAGGAAAGTTAAACAAGAGAATATATAGGAGTATCTAATCTAGCACAGTGCCTCACAGAGGTACTTATTCAATAAACTATCCAGGGTATAAATGGAGTCATGCATGCTGGTCATTCTGAGTGATCCTCATTCTCCAAGTGTGGTCCTGAGGCCACATGCATCAGAATTGCCTGAAATGCTTGATTAAAAATTACATTCCTACTGCTCCTCCCAGACCTGCTAATTCAGAATCTATAAGAGTGGGATCTGATTTGAAAGGAGGATTCATTTTTAACAAGATCCTCACATTAATCTTAAGTACACTAAATTCAGAATCCTCAGACCATGATAACCCCAGAGGCTGCTAAAAAGCTAGAACATTCACCAGAGAGAGTAGAAGCCATTGGGATAAAATGTAATGTTCTTACAAATTGCTAAACACAGTGGTTTTCTTCCATGAGGAGGAGTATGTTTGTGTGCACGCACACATGTATACTTTGAAGAGAGATGACTGGAGGCTGCTGATACAAATAGTGATGATGGCCGCAATGATTTATTGGACACTATTCTGTGCCAGGCACTGTGATAAGTTATTTACAAATTGAGTTCATTTAATTCTTAACATGAATAAAATTTAACATACACTCTTTTTTTATATATAAAAACATGTTATGATCTCAGATGCAGCTATCCGTGTTTGTGAGACACCTGATGTTACTACCGTAGACCATGACCCATGTCCTGCCAACCTACGAGCAGGGTATCCTAATTTCAGCAAAAGGGCTACAAATAATTAAAACAGCTTCTGGGAATTTCCTGCTACTATTGTGGATGGATAGACTATCTGCTGAGCATTGAAGTCACCCAGATAATGGCAGGGCTTAGCAGAGAAAGGCCACAGAAGGCCAATTGCCAAATCCATCTGACAGTCCTGAGGGTGACAGAGAAGAGTAGGGTGAGAGAATGGGAGAGTGGGGTGATTTGACCTCATAGGGTGGGGGTTTTAAGCAGAGTTAGAAAAGCAATGTTTCTGATGCATCAGGGTGGAGTGAGGAGACTGAAGCCCACCACCATCATGGAGGTACATGGGATTAATGAAAAATGAGCTGCGCAGCTCACGAGGGCTATGAAGGAAGCAGGGTCCTCTCAGAAAGACAAGATTTCAGTTAAGGAATTTGGAAGGCACGGTCTGTAAACAGTTTAAAAATGTATGTAAGAATTTGTTTCTTATGGGTATTGGTGAACAGTACTGCCATCCTCTTCCTTTCTCTCCCCTTCTCTCCCCTTCTCTCTCTTTCATTCCCTTTCTCTCTATTTCCCTTTGCACAAACCCCTCCTGGGCTGAGAATGCCCCCTCATTCTGCTCCATCTGGCTCACTCACATGTTCCTTCAGAAGCAGGCCCCAGTGTTCTGTCTTTTGAGAAAATCTTCTTCCCCACCATTCCCTCCCCCTCTCCCCTGTCAGAATGAAATGCCTCGTTAGTGCTGTCACCATACCTTCTATCAAGCATCATCAAAGCTCTTCTCTCATCATACACTGTCTGCTTGGTCCTCTGTTTCTCTCAACATACTATAAGCTAGTGACTTGCAAATGTTAGTGTGTGGCAGAGTTACTTAGAGGGTTTATTACGACAGATTGCTGGGCCCGCCCCCAGAGTGCCAAATTACTCTGTCTAGAGAGCTTTGATAATTTGCATTTCTAGTAAGTTCCGACGTGATACTGATGTTGCTGGTCCAAATAACATACATCAAGAACTTGTGTGGGAGAGGCTGTGGGTTGATGTTCCCCAATTTCTAACGCAGTGTCTGGCATGTGCTAAATCTTCAATGGATATTTGTTGAATAAATGAATCAAGAAAGTTCATTGGATTTTCAAGTATATTAAGCAAGCTTTGTCTCTGGTTTCATCATAGCCTCCATCCTCCTTTCTTCTACTTGTTCTGTTAACATCAGCCCCTATGAGCGGTGAGTCCCTTACAGCTTCCTCTGTCTTCCTTTTTTTTTTTTCCTTTTCTTTTTTCTTCTTTTTTTTTTTTTCCTCTGTCTTCCTGATGCAGGTCTGATCATTGCAGAAACTTATATAAGTCTGCTGTCCCAGGCTCTGCTTTGCAAACCTGCTTTTTTGCTGCCTACCTTCACCAGTTAAAACCCATTTTCCCTATGTCCCATTATCTCAGTACTCATCAGGTAACTTCAAAAATAAATCATAAACAAATCAGTTTATGATTAAATAATGTTAGTGATTAATTATGTTTAAATTAAAACAAGTGTACTAGTGGTTTAGTATTAGTGATTTGCATGTCCCTCCAGTTTACTTATAAATTTATATTTTAACAGACTTCTTGAATGCCTTTTTGTAAGGCATTTAAAAGTATTCTTTTCAAAAAGTTTAGCCCTGTGCCTAGACTTATTCATTGATTCATAAGCATTTATCGAGAGCCAACCATAATGCAGGCACTGGCTAGGTCCTGAGGAATCAAAGATGAGTAAGTCAGGGTGCACATATCCTAAGGAACTTACTTCTACACATAGGAGACAGAGACATAAACAGTGTCAATAATACCAATAGACACATGCGTGAAGCACTGTTAAATACAGAGAAAGGAGCCACTGACCAGACTGGAATGATTCTCACGTGAAAGCAGACCCAAAAACAAGCTATGAATCCCTCATGGAGAAGGGAAGAAGAAAGAACAGTGTAATGAATGTCTTAGGTAAACTACAAGGAGTTTGGGAAGAGGCTAGACTATATCAACATACTTTATTCTTATTTAGAAACCATTAAGAGTTTTGGGTTTTGGTGGGGTTTTTTTGGTCATGCTAGAGTTAAGCAATTAATAAAGGTTTGTCTCATTAGGATAACTAATTTTATAACATATCAAAAGAGATTTCTGACAACTCGATTATTCTAAGATCTCAATAATAAAACCACATTTCTAGTAAAACAAAATAATACGGAAGTCCTTTACATTTAGCTTCACTTTGCCTGAGAAACTCTGATGGGAGGAATGGGACCCAGGAATCTTCTAAGTGTCAGGAAGAGTCAGTTTAGAACTCAACTCATCTTTCAGAATCCCCTTGGTGAAGAGTACCCGTGACACACATATGGGAGGATTGGGGCTGGTATCTGTATAAATACAGATAAAATGACCCAGCGGTGAAAATTTTTCTACTCTGTTCAGTTTCCTGTGAGTCTCAATAGGAAGAATGAGCAATAAAATAATTGCTTTGTTTCTTAACAGCGTGATTCTGCCTTCCAAATGAGCCCTACTGAATCAAACTGTAGTTCTACAGGGCTGTCTTTACATAACCTATGTCACCCTCAGGTCACAAATTCTCCATCCTACTTCCTTTGGTCCTCTTATTGCCTTCTTAGTCCTCTTGCTCCCAATTCAAAATAACTTCCAATTCCTCATTGATTTACCCATTGAGTTGAAGCTATTATTAAAACTTCTCAATTTTGAGCCCCTCAAGGACAGGGACCTTTGTCTTACTCATGTTTATGGCCTCAAAGCCTGTTTGGGACTGTGAATGATACAGTAGTCATTCAACAAACCATTCAAGGGAAGAGACAGATGATCTAGGGTTTGAACAGTGGTAGGAAGGGCCAGGCTGGGGACTAGAAGGACTCCCAAGGTCAAGGCAGGGATTAGGATGGATTCATTCCATAGGTAGTTGGTGGGAGGAAGTCCAGGGAGACAGTGACCCCCTCAGGAGAAATCTAACAGGAGAGAAGGATAGAAACTCTTGCTCAGGGGATCCCTGGGTGGCTCAGCAGTTTAGCACCTGCCTTTGGCCCAGGGCGCGATCCTGGAGTCCCGGGATCGAGTCCCACATCGGGCTCCCGGCATGGAGCCTACTTCTCCCTCCTCTTGTGTTTCTGCCTCTCTCTCTCTCTCTCTCTCTCTCTCTCTCTCTATCATGAATAAATAAATCTTAAAAAAAATTAAAAAAAAGAAAAGAAAAGAAACTCTTGCTCATCTGGGAACACATCATTGGTAGGGGTGATCCAGGCTGAAGATCCAGTCACAGACCTGAGGACCAAGAGCAGGACTCTGATTCCACAGCAGTAAGAGGGGATGGCAGGACCCCATCCACAGAATGTTTACTGTGACAAACGAAGAATGGTGTCAAAGCGTCAGACACATAAGGAGAAAAGAGGGATCCATAGTTCAACACAGAGGCTTAGTCATGGAGAAGCAAGAGAAGAACTCAGTCCCTGAGCTGAGACCATTTTCCTCGTCATGCGTATCATTAGATCAAGTCCCTCAGAACTTGAAAACACTTGAGGAAGTCTCCATTCCTTACCGCCAAAGAGCTCAGTGGAAACAAGAACCTACTTTCAACATCTCCTTGAGTAACCCTATCCACAGCCCCTCATCCCCACGTTTTCACATAAAATGTAAAAGGGAGGCCGGGTTCTGCAGAGGTGGGGGGGAGTAGAATGAGAGAATGCAAGAATTCTGACTTTGAAGAACTTAAAAAGGAAGGGAGGAGCAGGCTAAAGATGAGGATATAAATATTACAGCAAAGTAAGTGGTTGAGGGAGGGGACATAGGAAACCCATGGAATTTGAGGAGCTGTGGGAAGAGCAGAATTGACTGCATACAATTTTATTTATTTATTTTTAAGATTTTATTTATTTATTCATGAGCAACACAGAAAGAGAGAGAGAGAGAGAGAGAGAGAGAGAGAGGCAGAGACACAGGCAGAGGGAGAAGCAGGCTCCATGCAGAAAGCCCGATGCGGGACTCGATCCCGGGACTCCAGGATCATGTCCTGGGCCGAAGGCAGGCACTAAACCACTGAGCCACCCAGGGATCCCCCCAAATTTATTTTTTTAAAATCAACGTTGCCTACTTTCACTTGTACCATGACTTGGAAATAATGCTAACTCATTAGAAAAGGAAAAAATAAAGCCAACCATTGCAAATACTCAGGGGCTATCAGAGAAACGTATTAGCTGACTTAACTTGCAGAACAAATAAAGAGGCCCAGAGTATATTGGGCTTTATTATTACCTCAACAAGAAAACAATGATCTTTTCCTAACAGAGCTAGAGCTAATTGATTTCTGCATAATCATAATTCAGTTTAACAAATATTTCCTTAAAAAGGCACAATTAACCAATCAACGGATTGCAATATCACATTGTTTCTCAGTCTCTTTCCTGTTACCGAACCTCCTAAGAAATGTCTTTCTTTTTTTTCTCCTGTGAAATACACCTCATGTGAAAGCTGGGAGTTAGAGTGGTTGTTCACTAAATAAATGGCAGGGTATTTGAAACCAAGGGTGGTTACTTAAGCTTGGCTGTAAAACTGGGTTTGTCAAAAAGTGACCCAATGTAAAAACCTGTGTCCTTCTTAAACAATGAAAAAAATCTTTTTTTTTTTTTAAGAAAAAAATCTTTGAGAGCTAGAGAAAGTGGGCTTCTGGGAAACTTATGCAAAAATCTGTGTGATATAGCGTGAAAAATCTGTGTGACTTAGACTCGTCGACCAGTTTTCTGAATCTGCTACTGCCTTGCTGTTCTATAATGGCTTTAGATAATGTTTCCAATCTGTATTTTTGTGACATAATAGAGATAGTAATAATAATGATGATGATAGAATGATCTCCCTTAGCTTCCTCCCAAATGTGGTGGCCCTTCATATACCATTAATGCTAGACAAATGTCAATTACCATAATGATTAAAATGCTCAAACACACACCTCTGTTTTCTTGATCGTGAAGCAATCAAGATGCAGGGAATTATTACTTGACCCTAACATAGAATTCTAGGAATCCCAATGATTTTATCTCTTTGTTCCACTAGAAATCTAAGAGTAATTCTGAAGCCACTCAGTGACAGAACAGATAACAACTGGATAGGAACTTCTTCCCAGAATCCTGGCTGTCTACTTTGTCAGGTCCATGCCCCAGACCACACCCCAATCCTCAGCTGTCTTTCAAACATTGTATTATTCTGTGTATTCCAGCATGTATGAGCTTAGTTTGTGCTAGATTGGGAAAAGAGCCCAGCGATATGGGTCACAATGCCTGGGAAGACCCACTTCAGACTTACTGATAGATGGGGGGAGTCTAGATGTATAAGAAAAGGAAAGGGGGAATCTCTTGACTAAGGGCACACACAGTCAAGAGAGCATCCATTTTGTACCTTCTGCATTCTAGGCTCTAGAATAATACTGTGTTCTGTGCTCTAGATAATACTGAAGTAAAAGACATCGCTTCTGACCTTAGGAAGCAGGCAGTGTGAGAAAGAGAGCCCATGTCATTTCCCAAATACACTGTCTGCCACTGAGGTGGCAACTGTGTCCTACTCAGCATCATGGCCGCCCTCAAGGGCCAGATGGTAATGCCCAACAATGGTTCTGGGGCAACAGGAAAACATGGTGCCCAGAGGCTTCGGGATGTTTCTAGTCCACAACATTAAGGAGCTGGAAGCGCTCACTTACAGATCGTACTGTTCTGAGATTGCTCATAATGTTTCCTTGGAGAACCACAAAGCCATTGTGGAAAGAGCAACCCAACTCAGAGTCACCAACTCAATCTCAGGCTACTTAGAGTGGGAAGTGAATTGATAGTTCACTCACGTGTAAACTTTCTTTGTGGTAAATAAAACTTTGACAACTGTTAGGGAAAACAATAGGACATGGACACAATCTGCCTATGTGAGCTCTGTGCCGGCCAAGACTTTGTCTTCTTCAGCTCAGGATGTCTGCCACTCAGAGAGTGCTTAAGAAATGTCAGATTAGTGAAAGAAATGAGCGAGATAAATAAATGCCTCCAGAGTCCAGGGAAATGAATGTTGCCTGTGGTCAGGGAAGGCATAACTGGACGGTGCTTTCCTCAGGACTTACTGACAAAGTAAGATTCAAATAGCAGAAGAGGAAAAATGACTCCAAGTGCTAAAGCATCATGTCCAGAGTCCAAGAGCTCAGAATGCCCAAGAGAATGATAAAAGGGGCAGGAGTAGTGGCCAGTTACAGAATGTTATAGACAGTGCCGTAGACACGCTCCCACTGGATTTCTGCATCCCACAACCCTGTGATCTATGAATTATTACTGCCCATTCTACAGATGAGAAGCTGAGCCTAAGAGTTCAATAACCGACCTCCCCACTTTCACATAGTAATAGAGCAAATAAGAAAAAGAATAAAATATGGAAGATATTTGCAACCATACAAGATACAGCCTATGTATTTTCTTTAAATTCAACTCAGGTCTTCAGCCAAGTAGATTAGGAACTCCTCATCCCACTGCAATCCAGCCCTATCCTTAGGATAATGCAAAGGTCTTAGAGTTCAAGATCCCATCCAGGGAAAAATGCTTGAGGAGGCCTGTCTGGTCTTGGCCTACATGTTTACCCCAGAGATGCCCACAGCCCCAGCCTGCAACCTTCATCAAGTACAGAAGTTTTGCTGTCTGTGCTCAGCCTCCTGAGAGTTCCACTGCTTGGGGATCCTGCCCTCTCCCAGGCTTCAGCATGTATGGAGGAGGGCAGGGAGAGAGGTCTCTGCCACTCATGGTTTCCCTAACTCCCCAGATCTTTCTTAGTTTGGAGAAATCTCAGTGTCTCTGTTTTTACCTATCTCCCACTTCCCCTCCCCTCATCACTTTCTCTCTCACCAAAGGACGCAAATCTCCCCTGAAACAAGAAGCCCTTTTGGAATCAGGGAGAGAAATACTGACAGTACAGCACAGGTAGCTTTTTCTCTTGGACAATTCCACAGCGGTAAAAAGAAAAATAAGATTCCTATTAGTATTACAATAAATTAATCTACAACAAAGCTATCCATTTTTTTTAAGTTTGCTGTGTGACAGGGACTCTACTAAAGCCTTTTACCTACAAGGTAGGTACAATTATTATCTCTACTTTATAGTTAAAGAAACCAGAGCTGAAAGAAGTCAAGTGTCTTAAGATCACAAGACTCCTAAGTGACAGAATTAAAAGTTAAGCTCAAGAATGTCTGGCTGGAAAGTCTAAGTTCTCTTGGCTATGCCATATAAGGGAAGCAATGCATCCCCTCTAGTATCAGAGCAGAGGTTTCTTTTTTCATTCTCTTAAAAAAAAAAGTGAAACCTACATGATTACAGATTCTGTATTAAATAACAAATAGAAGAAGAAACTTACTTTGGATCACATAAAAATTCACATCAGTTTTCATTTGTCCTTATCACTTTCTAGAACTTTGTATTTGCATACTTAATTTTTTTGGATTTACCATAATAACAGAATTTTATAGTACACATTCTCAATTGCCACTCTAACTTTTATTGTTTTAATATATTTTATATATTCTATATATCACATATAAATTATAAATTTTTATTTCTCACACATACACATGCATATATTTCTATAATCTTTTAAAAAATATTTTATTTATTCATGAGAGACAGAGAGAGAGAGAGAGAGAGAGGCAGAGACACAGGCAGAGGGAGAAGCAGGCCCCATGCAGGGAGCCCAATGTGGGACTCGATCCCGGGACTCTAGGATCACACCCTGGGCTGAAGGCAGCACTAAACCACCGAGCCACCCAGGGATCCTCATATTTCTATAATCTTATTTTTTCTGTTACGCCACTCTTGCCCCCTCCCTGTGTCCGCACCTCCCCCGCAACAGAACCGATTACAGCTTGGTGTATATTTCCCATACATTTCTCCCTGGTGGTATTAAGAAATTGGCCATAGTGGGTCACCTGGGTGGCTCAGCGGCTGAGCATCTGCCTTTGCCTCAGGGTGTGATCCTGTGGTCCTGGGATCGAGTCCCACATCAAGCTTCCTGCATGGTGCCTGCTCCTCCCTCTGCCTATGTCTCTGCCTCTCTCTGTGTCTCTCATGAATAAATAAATAAAATTTAAAAAAGAAAAAAATATTGGCTGTTGTTTGTTTCATATACTTCTTACCATATAGGGTTTCATACACTACTATGCATATATATATATATATACACACACACATACACACACATACTTATTGCTATATTTACTTAATAGTGAAAATCCTTCCAGATCAATTGATACCACTTTAACTCTTTATTAGTTAATAATATAATCCATAGTATGGTTATCCTAGTTTATTCAACCTCTCCTCTATGAATGGGTATTTACTTTGTTTGTATTTTTTTGCCACAAAAGAGAATGTTGCAATAAACTTTCCTGCATATGTATATTCTTCTGTATTGGTGCTTTTATTTTTATGGGATAGATTCCCAGGAATAGGATTTCTGGGTCAAAAGGCATATATTAACATTTAATAGATATTGCCAGATTGATTTCCTTTTTTTTAAATTTATTTTTATTTATTTTTTTGCCAGATTGATTTTCAATGGCTATGCAAATATACACTTTACCAGCAGTGTAGGAGAGTGCAGGGCCATAGCTACAAATACTAGCTTGAGATCATCTCATGTAATGACCATTGTAGTAGGTGTTGGGAGAGACCCAGGAATCTGAATTTTTTTCAAAGCTCTCCATGTAATTTTAATAGCTACTAAGATTTGGGACTCACAAGTTTGCCTCTGCAGGGTTTACCATGCAGGAGAAATAAGGGACAGAGATCAGGAAAGCGATCTGATGGGGACTCCCTTTTACAAAGAGACTCCAATTAAAACTTTTTGCATTATCACCAAATAAAATTATAAATAACAGTTACACCCTGACAGAGGACTGAAAAAAGAAAGTATTAACAGTTCAATCTTAAATTTGTATCTCATGATCTGTCCACCCCACTAGTAACATTTACCTTTTAATAAATTTTTGTTGCTAGCACAATTATATGGTAGAACATGGCCATTGTGATGGAGCATTTTATTTATCTATTTTTTAAGATTTTATTTATTTATTCATGAGACACAGAGAGAGAGAGAGGCAGAGACACAGGCAGAGGGAGAAACAGGCTCCATGCAGGGAGCGCGACGTGGAACTCAATCCTGGAACTCCAGGATCGTGCCCTGGGCAGAAAGTAGGAGCTCAACCACTGAGCCACCCAGGTGTCCCTGCGGGGGAAGTATTTTAAATTCAAAGAAGTGTATAGCTTCTGTATAACATGTGACCATCATTCCAACAGTAATTGAACAATTCTTTCAGCAATATTATTTTTCTATAGAAGTTCTAACCTTTATATAAAAAATACTTTGATGTATTAATTTTTCTGTACAGAAACAAATTATGACATTGTATTGAGTAAAATTATTGTGCTTGCTAAAAGTAGCTGTTGAATATACCATATATTTTATGATCCTGTATTGGCATGTCTTCATTCTTTTTTAAGATTTTATTTATTTACGAGAGACACAGAGAGAGGCAGAGACATAGGCAGAGGGAGAGGCAGGCAGGGAGCCTGATGTGGGACTCAAAACCGGGACTCCAGGATCACGCCCTGGGCTGAAGGCAGATGCTCAACCGCTGAGCCACCCAGGCGTCCCTCTTCATGCTTTTCTTTTCTATTCTTCCTCCTTCCCTTCCTCCCAGTCTCTTCCTCCCCACCTGCCGGCTCCAACCCCTCCTTCACACCACGACCACCAACCAGGTCCGCGGGGGCTGCTGCAGCTCCAACATTGGCCACGAGGGGGCACTCTGCTCCCCTGGCCTGCAGGGAGAAAAAAACGTCTTTTCTCTTTTCCAACTTTCTTAATAGAAATAAGTCTCATGGGTATTTTCAAAAGAATATCCTCCTATGAACCAAGTGGAAGCAAAAGAAATTTTTAAAAGGTTCCCCAAACGGCAAATACAGGTCCTGAGTTTAAGATGACCAAAACCTAGTCTCTTGATTGATAGAGCTAACTGGCTCCAGCCTTGGTTCCTTTTCTTCCCCATCTTAGGGAGCAAAAAGCAACCATAAATTAAATTGGCCATTGTATGAGAGTTCGCAGGAAAGAACCTTACTGATCCTCAACACTAGTTCTTAACCATCCCTCTTGGCTTGACTTTGGGAGGGCTCTCCCGGCTTCTGCCTCTCCTTACTGGGGAGCATTTCCTGGGAAACCATCCTGATCTCTGACGTTCCCTCCACTGGCTGGGAGGAAAGGTGTCCTGGGCATCCTGCATCAGACTTGTGGGTGTTTCTTCAGCCCACTCAGAGGTCTCTATGGCTGTCAGCATTGGGAATCCCACCTCCAACCTTTCCTCTTGCTAGTATCCCATCTGACTCTTAATCCTCATCTCACGGTGGACTCCGGAGCTATCAGCAAGGTTGGGGCTGAGTCAGGATCAGAGCCCAACTCTTTTGATTCCCAAACTGTAGATTGTCATTTATACCACAAGCCCTCCTTAGAAAAGAAATATACATATATTATAGTAACAGTAACACACACACACACACATATATATATGGGATATATTGAATTTCCCCAAATCCCATATATATATATATATATATATATATATATATATATATATATAATGTAACAGTGGCAATAAGAATAGAAAGATATGTACTTAAAATGTTGGCAAACACTGAAAGATCTTGAGTTGTAAAGCTGAACAAATTAAGTGTACAGAAACAATTAAGTGTAAACAAAAAAAGTGTATCTTTGCTTTCTTGGCTGGTTCAGAGTTTCATTGAAAAATACCGGTTTTCTCTACCCTGCAGTGTACTGGTTTTCAAGGACTCCCATTTTAATCTGACAGGGTACCTTCCAAGTACCCTGGATTTGCATTTCATTGCTGGCCAAAGCCAATCCTTAAGAGGCATCTTGATATATCATAAGGTAGGAGGGTCAGTGTTGCTAACAGTCCTGGCTTTGTCTCTTGTTCCACTGGAACTTTTTCTCAGCTGGTAGTCAACTAAATCAGTAATTATTGCTTGAAGTTTAACGGCAATTTTTTTTATTTCTTTTTCCTGCTGAGGATCCACCCGTATCATAAGATTTATGCAGGAACACTTCCTAAACAGCTCTGTATACTTCCTATTGCATCCCATTTTGTGTGATATTAAGGTCGATCAGCTGTCCATCAACCATTCGCCTAATGATTTTGGTATCAAATGGTGATTGTGGCCTACAACCAAGTTTTCATTGTTTTTTTTTTTTAAATTGCAAACCATTGCAAAGTGGTGATTTAAAAATTCTATTCTTCTTTCTGTACCTATTTGCTGGAATTTTTCTATCAAAAAGAACATTTCCTCACCGACTTTTAGGTTACACTGACATGTAATTCTTATAGAAAAGATGGAACAAATGTTTGATTCCTTCCTTTTATTTATTAATTTTTCTGAGAAATTAGTCAGTTTCTTAGCAATCACCAGAGGTGACCACAGGATTTAACTACAAAAGCAAGGATTTTATTTATTGGGTATGTTCCAATCCACTGCAGTTATTCTTTTTGATGGTCAAATTGACCCTTTACTTTGGCTCTTGTGTCTTTTTGAAATGACTTCATTCATCTTTGAAATCTCTTTTCTTTTCTGATACAAGAAAAATGTTCTAGGCCCATTTTAAACATTTTCTAGTCCAGCACAATAATTAGCCATTTCTGCAAGGAAATTTAGTTCCTCTTTATGAGAAATGATATTTTGAGACTGTATCTGGTTGCTAGGGGTGCTCATTGCTCCAGAGTGCTCATTGCTTTAGGGTTGTCCTTTTTTTCTTGCTTTTTGAGCAGTCAGAGTTAGGAAACAGAGTTTTTAAGAGGAAAAAAATCATGAGATCATACTGACATTTCCAATGCAAATTACTTTTTGCAGGTATTTTGCTTAACCTCCTCAATTTTATAGTTAATCTTCCTCTTCCATCACTGAAAATCTCAGGTCCCACAACATAAACACAATTATTTATTTGCTTTTTTCTACATAGTATTTATAATATTTTCAAACAACAATACCAACCACCACTGACATAAAATGACTGGATGAGTTTAGGATTTTTCAGAGGTTCTTTTTGTCTTTAGAACAAATCCCAGGGCACCTGGGTGGCTCAGTGGTTGAGTGTTTGCCTTGGGCTCAGGTTGTGATCCCAGGACCTTGGGATTGAGTCCCGAGTCAGGCTTCCCTTGGGGAGCCTGCTTCTCCCTCTGCCTATGTCTCTGCCTCTCTCTCTGTCTCTCACAAATAAATAAATAAAATCTTAAAAGAGAGAGAGAGAGAGAGAGAGAGAGAGAGAGAGAGAGAAAACATAACCCACTGGAGAAGTATAGTTAAAATACCGTATTCCAAACTCACTTGAAATTTTTTCACTCTGTTGTTGTAGCAGAATTTGAAGATGGCCTCACAGAGAAATCTGATCCTAATCCCTGAATCTGTGAATACAATGAGATGTGACCCCCTTGACTATGTTAGAGGACCCAGCTGACTCTAAAATAGGGCTACTATATGGGTACTCCTGACCCAGTCACCAGAGCGCTACAGAGCAAAGGGCTCTGTCTGTCTGAAAGGCGACTAACAGGAAGCCAGGGAGTTGAGCCTATGAGGACAGGACACACCTTGCTGGCCCTGAGGTGGAAGCACCACAGGAGGATGCAGGCAGTCGCTAGGAGCAGAGTGGCCCCCACCTGCCAACCAGCAAGAAAATGGGACCTCAGCCCCACAGATGGAAGGAACCGTGTTTTGCCAATGGCCGGAGTGGTGTGGAAGCAGATTCTCCCTCAGAGCTGCCAGGTAAGAGCCCAGCCTGGCCAGCACCTTGCTTTTGGCCTTGTGAGCACATGAGCAGAGAACCCAGCTGAGCCCACCCGGACTTCTCCCTAAACTATGAGGTAATAAATGGGTGTTGTTTTAAGCTGCTGAATTCGTGGTAGCCTGTTATGCAGCATTAGAAAACTAGTGAAGCTCTTACACCACCAATCCCATTTATTTTTTTAAAAGATTTTATTTATTTATTTATTAAAGATTTTATTATTTATTTGAGAGAGAGAGAGAGCACATAAGCGGGGGTAGCAGCAGAGGAAGAGAGAGAAGCAGGCTCCCCACTGAGCAGGGAGCCTGACGAGGGGCTCAATTCCAGGACCCTGAGATCACAACCCAAGACAAAGGCAGATGCTTAACCAACGGAGTCACCCAGGTGCCCCTATTTATTTTGTTAGAGAGAGAGAGAGAGCGAGAGAGAGAGAGAGAATGCAGGTGTATGGTGGGGGGGCAGAGAAAGGGAGAAAAGCAGAGAGAGAATCCCAAGCAAACTCCATGCTGAGCTGAGTACAGAGCCCCATGTGGAGCTCAATGTCATGACCCTGAGATCATGACCTGAGCTGAAATCAAGAGTTGGATGCTTAGCTGACTGAGTCACTCAGGCGCTCCACCGCTAACCCCATTTATATTGATAGGTGATATTTGTTTTTTTTTTTTTTTTCAGTTTTTCAGGGTTGATTTTTTTCTTTTGAGTTAATTCTCTTCAGTTTTGTAAAATATATGCTTAGTTTCAAAGTCAAAACCATGCAATCAGAACATTTGTAGAAATCTTGCTTCCTTCTCTGTTTTCTCCCCTGTTTCTCCCTTTCTTTTATTGGAAATCATCTATTTAGTTTTGGGGCTGTTCTTCCATTTTTTTTTACTTGTTTTATTGATGTATAGTTGACATACAGTTTCAGTTTTACAGCATAGTGATTAGGCAATTCTATACATTTCTCCATGATCCTTACATTGAGTGTGGCCACTGTCACTGCACAATGTTATTATAATTTTATTGAACATATACTCTATGCTGTATCTTTAATCTCTGTGACTTATATATTTTATAACTGAAAGTTTTGTTCTTTAAAAAAATAAGCAAATACCTTTATATTCATATTCTTTCCTTTTCTCACACAAAAGATAATAATATAATAAGTAAAGACTCCTGTACCTTGCTTTTTTCATTTAACAACATATCTTGGTGGCCAATCCGTAATGGTTTACAGAAATTTTCTTCACTTCTTTCTTCTACCGAAGAATAAGGTATTCAATCAATAACCTGTTGACAGACATTTTAGTACTTTCAATCTTCTGTAATTATAAATAATTCTGCCTTTTAAAGACAACATTTTTTTTATCTGGGATAAAGTCCTGGAAGTGCTACTGTTGTAGATCAAAGGGTACAAGTGTATGTAATTGGGGGCCTTTCTCCCCCAACACCAAATGCATGGTAGCTTTTCCAACAGCAACAATTACCTGATTCCCTAACACCAACTGGCTGTCTGACAATTCAATTCAACTCCGACAATAACTTCTGGAGTCAGATCAGATCCCATACTTTAAGTATTTGGTCCCATAAGACTGCCCCTACTTCAGAAACTGGTTGCAAATGGGATGCCCAGTCTACCCACAGTTCTGTCAGGTGGGTTACCCACAAATACAGGGGTTCCCATGATGCTTCCCTCTTGGGTTCAATATCTGCTATGACTCACAGAATTCAGGAAAGAGTATTCTTACTATTGCAAATTTATTAAAAAGGGTAAAACCCAGGAACAGTCAGATGGAAGAGATGCATAGGGCAAGGTATAAGGGTGTGCAGAGCTTCTGTGCCTTCTCCAGAAATATGTAGCAGTGTCTGTTTCCCTACAGCCTTTGCACAAAGCATGGTGTCAAACTTTTGGATTTTTGTCAATCTGTTAGGTGAAAAATAGTATGTTAGTGTCATTTCTAAAAACTATTTTTTGTAGTAATTTATTTATTAGAGTTGTAACATACATACGGGAAGCACATATACCACAAGTTTACACCTCACTAAATTTCCACAATGAATGTATTTGTACCACCAACACCCAGATCAAAAAACAGGAAGTTGCCAGCGCTACTCTCCTGTCTTCACATTCCCTCCCGTCACTCCTCACCTCGCTGCACCCACCACCTGACTCCTAATAGCAGGGATTATTTTGACCTCTGTACTTTTAATAAATGGAATCATATAATACAGATCCTTAGGGTATTTTTTTCAAACTTCTCACTATGCTTGTGAGATTCTCCTATACTATAATATCGTATGAGGTTGTAAGTTATTCATTCTCATCACTGCGTTCCTGGTATTGTATTATGTAAGTATTTTACAATTAATTTCTACATTCTATTATTGAGGAGCCTTAGATAGCTTCTAGTTGGGGCTGTTGTAAACAGTGCTGCTATAAACATTCCAATATGCACCTTTTGTGAACATGTGCACGTATTCCTGCTAGAAGTGGAATTACAAGTCATAATGTATGTATGTTTAAGTTTAGTAGATAATGGTTCACAGTTCTGCAAAGTGGTCATACCAATTTACACTCCCAGCAGCAGTGTAGGACAGTATTGGTTGCTCCACATCCTTGTCAACATTTGGTCCTAGTCTTGTTTGAATTTGCATTTCATTTATTAAGAGTGAAACAACATTTTTTCATATGTTTTATAAACATATGCCTTACAGGCATTTTATACTTTTTTATGGACTATATTCAACATTTGCCCATTTTTATTTAGATGTTTGGTATTTTTGCTTTAAAAAATTTTTAGACTTTATTATTATTATTATTATTATTATTTTTAGAGAGGGAGAGATAGACAGAGAATCCCCAGTCTTCATACCCAGCACAGAGCCCAACTTAGGGCTCGATCTCACAACCCTGATATTATGACCCAAGCTGAAATCAAGAGTCAGACATTCAACCAACGGAGCCATCTAGGCACTCCTTGCTTCCAAATTGTTAACAGCTTTTTACAAATTAAAGATACTAGCCTGTACTGATTTTTTTTAAGATTTTATTTATTTATTCATGAGAGACAGAGATTGAGAGAGAGAGAGAGAGAGAAAGAAAGAGGCAGAGACACAGGCAGAGGGAGAAGCAGGGTCCATGCAGGGAGCCCAATGTGGGACTTGATCTGGAGACCCCAGGATCATGCCCTGGGCTGAAGGCAGGCGCTAAACCGCTGAGCCACCCAGGGATCCCTAACCTGCTATATTCCATCACCTGACTCTGTGGTAAGTTGGCTTCTGGTTGAGTTTGGCCAGTGAGAGGCCCTGGGAGAAGGATGGAGGGTCAGCTGAGCTGTTTCCCCCTCTTCTTCCTTGCTTCAGCAGTGACTACACTTCCCTTGATAAAGCTGTCACAAGCACTTCCTCCTCAAAAGTTCAGCTCCCAGTGGGCTCAGGTAACATCATTTCTACCCCTTGTCTCTTCAGCTCTAGGGGAGCTGAGGACATCCTGATGCCACTTGTCTCTGGGTGCTTACATCTGGTTGTGGCTCTGCATGTACTTCCTTCATTAAAATCTCCTTACTTGAGCCATTTGGGAGTGAATTCTGGTTCAGCATGCTAATTACCACATACTTCTTTGACATAAATCGCACATAGTTTTTCCTCAGTTTCCCATTTTTCCTTTAACTTGGTTGTGGTGATTTTTTTTTTCATGAAATTACTTTTTTTTAATTGTGCAGTCAAATGTATCTTTCCTATTATTATTACTGTGGTTCTGGGCATCATAATTAGGAAAGTTTTTCCTGCTTCCAGGTTATAAAGGAAGGAATTCTAGTTTTCCTATTTGAGTTGGAATTTATTTGAGTTTCATTTTTGCATTTTGATCTCTGACCCATTGGCATCTACCCCATACACAAACTCTTATATCACCTCCTGGGCACAAACTTTATTGGTTTGGTATATTCTATTTTCCAAGGACAGTCATAATAATGGTGAAAATTATTATAACCTTTTATTCCAATACAGTACATTTATTTTAGGATGCATAACCTCCAAAACTGTGAGTCAATAATAATTTTTTGATTTTAAGCCACCCAGTTTGAGGCACTTTATTGTCACAGATGTTAGGAAACACACCAAATCTTGTAGCTCTAAAAACTGTATGCTGGAGTGCCGGGTGGTTCAGCCTCTGCCTCTGGCTCAGGTCATGATCTCAGGGTCCTGGGATCCAGTCCCCAAGTTGGGCTCCCTGCTCAGCAGGAAATCTCCTTCTTCTTCTCCCTCTGCCCCTCCCCCTGCTTGTGCGTGCTCTCTTTCTCTCTCTCAAATAATAAAAAAATATATTTTAAAAAAGAAACTAGGGCAGCCCCAGTGGCGCAGTGGTTTAGCGCCGCCTGCAGCCTGGGGCTGATCCTAGAGACCCAGATAGAGTCCCACATCGGGCTCCCTGCATGGAGCCTGCTTCTCCCTCTGCCTATGTCTCTGCCTCTCTCTGTGTGTGTGTGTCTCTCATGAATAAATAAATAAAATCTTGAAAAAAAAAGAGTTGGGATGCTTAATTGAGTGAGCCCCTCAGGTATCCCTATAATCTGATTTAAAAAAAATAAGAAAAGAAACTATATGCTGAAGATTCCCAAACTTAAATCTATGACTCACACCACTTTCCAGCTCTTTACTTCACATCCTCACTTAGATAACTAATAGACATCTCCAACAGGACATGTCCAGACTGAATTTCTGATGTCTTCACTTACCTCTACCTTCAGGTTCTGCATCTTAGCTGATGGCAACTCCAACCTTCTGCTGCTCAAATAGCCCTGGAGTCAATCCTGACACTTCTTTTTCTCTTGTACCCCACATCCAACATCTAAGGAAATCTTATTACATCCACTTAGAAAATATAGCCAGAATCCAACCCTTTCTCATCTCCTGATAACATCCTGGTCCAGCACCATCATTCTCTGCTCCAAATCCTTCCATTCTACTCCTAGCAGAAGCCAAAGTCCTTCCATGGTCTGTGAGATCCTATACAAATCCCCTCTTCTCTCTTACCTGCCTGGCCCTCTCCTACTGCTTCTGGCTTGCTTGCTCTGCTCTAGCCACCCCAGCCTACTCACTCTACTTCGAAGATGCAAGGTACACTTCCACCTTAGATGCTTTTTTTTTCCTCAAAGATTTATTTATTCATGAGAGAGAGAGAGAGAGAGAGAGAGAGAGAGAGAGAGAGGCAGAGACATAGGCTGATGGAGAAGCAGGCTTCCTGCAAGGAGCCTGATGCAGGACTCGATCCCAGGACCCTGGGATCATGCCTTGAGCCAAAGGCAGATGCTCAACTGGTGATCCACCCAGGTGTCACCAACCTTAGATTCTTTGTATTAGTTGGTCCATCTGTCCAGAATGCCTTCCTCACACATCCTAATGATTAATTTATTCACCTCCTTCAAGTCTTTGCTCAAGCATCAAATTATCAGTATGCCCTATCCTGACCACCAAATTTAATATTAAAAACTACCCTCTACCCTTTGCATCCAGGTCTTCCATATCCTGCTCTAATTTTGGTTGGAATATAAGCTCCTTGGGGACAGGGGTCTTTGTCTGCTTTGCTCACTGGTGTATCTCAAGAACACACGATCTGTGTTCAATAAGTATTTGCTGTAGATGAAAACACACACATTATTATGTACATTTGGATATGTTTATCAGGAGCTTAAGTGCATTTTTATTTTAAATCTATGTTTTTAAAATACAATAATACACACTTATTATAAAGAACTCAATACAGAAATTGTATAAAGTAAAAAGTAAAAGTATCTGTTTCTACTAACCCACATCTAAGTGTAATCACTATCTCTGATTTGCTGTCTACTCTTCCAGATTTCTCTTAATGCGCATAAAGACATGCACACAGATACAAATATATTTATAAATATGGGACCATATACTTACATATTTTCTAAAACCTTTTCATTTATTATATCACAGACAACTTTCTATGTAAATACAGGTAGATCTATTTATTTTTTTCATTGTTCCATGTGTTCCACTACATGGATAGCTGAGATATTTTTTAATGAATAAGTCATTGGTTTGCGGAGGTTGCCATTACCTAGAATTTTATGCTAGGAAAACTTCATCAAATTTTTTAAAAAATTATTTAATTTAAACCCAATTCATCAATTTTTAATTTGAGATTTAAGGTATTTAGGAAAAAAGGTTGACCCAGTTTACCTTTATCTATAAAGAAAAGAATTGCAAAACAACTTATTTGCAAATAATATTACTAATGAAGAATTTAAGAAAATCAATACTTTTCTATTATCATTTAATAAAGATAATACTAGAGAAGGCCCATTTATTTTTATTTTTTTGTTATTTTTTTCCATTTATTTTTAAATGATGTATTTTGTATGTATATATATATGATGTATTTTGTATGTATATATATATATACACACACATATATGTGTGTGTGTGTTAACCAGAGGCAAAAAGATTCTCTCTCTCTCTTTTTTTTTTGTAATGCAAAACCAATTTATTTCCATGTACGACAATGAAGATTGGGATACTATTAAAAGTAGAGCAGTCTTCTGTCAAATAGAGATCCAGATTTTTAAGTAGCTGCTTTTGGGAACTACTATGATGGAAGACTTGCTGTGTTGCCTTCAGATGTTAAGCCTGTCTGCTTGATGCTTCACCAAACTGTTCGAGATGCCTTCCTTCGAAGTCAGCCTTTCTAATTCCTTCTGATAGCTATGCTGGTATTCCAGATATTTTATGTTCCTCTTCTGTTTACCCACGAACCTTTTCAGGAATTCTAAGAGATCAGTTTCATTCTTCTGAGAAGCCAAGTTCTGCAGGTCTTGCAGGAGCTTGTGTAACCCGTTTTCCAACCCAGAGCCATCACTATAGCTTGCACGTTCGTTCCCCAGTACTCTTTGTCAAGCCTCTTAACCACTGGAAGGCAGACTTTACTCTTACGCTCCTTCAGGTATCTTATGAACTGCCTTGCATGTCCTTTCTTCACCTCAGCTTGGTCTTGGAAAAAGGGGACATACCATTTACTAAATTAGTTTGAGATTGGAAGGGCAGAGCTCTTTGGATGATACCAACCCTGCCTCCCCTATCCTACTCCACCCAGAGACACACTTTGCAGAAGCAGGTCCCCCCAAAACAGGTTAGGCTGTAGAGGCAGTGTGCTGAAAAACAGCTTCTATACTTGTTGAGCAGCTGACAAAAGGAGCCTGTATTAGGAGAATCCTGAGTACTTTTTGATAGCCTACTTTTAGTTTCTGTACAACACTTGGAAGTACTAAAATCTATTCCTTGCCAAATATTTCTACTTTCACTGATTCAGGTCCTTGCAGTCCCCCAGCCTCTCTACATTTTCATTTTTACTTAACACTTGCATAGAACTTACTAGGTACCAGGCCTCATTCTAATTGCTTTGTGATTATTAACTCATCTAATCTTCCTAGGTACTGTTACAATCTCCATTCTATATGTACATGTTTGCATGTAGAAGAGTATGTCTTAATCAGTTCATACTGTTGTGTATACCATAGACTGGCTTAAGCAACAAATATCTATTTCCCCAGTTGTGGAGGTTGGGAAGTCCAAGACCAAGGTGCCAATAGGTCTCACATCGGATGAGGATCTGCTTTCTGATTTGCAGGTGGCTATTTTTTTTTTTTGTACCTACCCGTGGTAGAGTTCAGATAGAGAGAGGTAAGCTCTGTTGGGCATTTTCTTAAAGGGTATCAATCCCCTCCCAAATCACCTCCCACAGACCCTACCATTATAGAGGGGATTAGGCTTCAACATAGGAATTTGGAGTGGGGGGGGCACAAACATTCAGTCCATAGCAGTGTGTGCGTGCATGTATCTACACATTGACATTTACCGGACACCTACTATGTGTAGGATTTCCACTCATTGTGTCATTTAATCCTCACAAGGACCTAGTACAACAGTGATCCCCGGATGATAGATGTGGATGTTGAGGGAGAGAGAAGGTACATAAGATGTCTTGGTAGGAGTGAGAGAAAGAATTGAAGTCCTTAATTTTGAATTTAATGAATGGAGATGTCTATCAACTAGCAATAAGTCATCATGGTGACTAAATGAAATAATGCAGGAGATCCCTGGGTGGCTCAGCGGTTTAGCGCCTGCCTTTGGCCCCAGGGTGTGGTTCTGGAGTCCCAGGATTGAGTCCCACATCGGGCTCCCTGCATGGAGCCTGCTTCTCTCTCTGCCTGTGTCTCTGCGTCTCTCTCTCTCTCTCTCTCTCTCTCTCTCTCTCTCTCTCTCTGTGTGTGTGTGTGTGTCTCTCATAAATAAATAAATAGAATATTTAAAAAAATAAATGAAATAATGCAAATAAAATGCCAAATAAGGAAATTGATACATAGTAGGAGCCCAATATATATTTGTCAAATAGGAATGTCTACTTCCCTATAGAGACCATCTTTGAAAAAGTTGCCTGGGTTTGACCAACACAGAGAATCTACCATCCTGACAGCAAAAGATATTCTACAGAAATTTTCAAATACCTATATTTCCTATAATTTGGACAAATTCTTCTTCCTTCTCTCTTGCCAACCTGTATACACACACACACACACACACAAACACACACACACATACACACACACACTTTGTTCTCACCCTCAAATATGAGGCAGAGAGTGCAGAGACAAGACACCTTTCAGTGAGTCTGCAGACACAGACTCATGGATGGCTTTGCCCACAGGTGGACATGACCCAGAGTACGCCCATGCCTGTGAAACCAGTTTGTAGATACATTGCTCCCTCTTCTTTATATATGGTTTTCAGTGTGCTAGAGCTATTTTATCAGCCAGAATGTGTTCATGTCTTCTTTTATAAGACTTCAACATTTTCTAGAAATAGGCACAGTGTCAAGGCAGAAGAGAAAACTACTTACATGTGTGATATCACAAAAGAAGGAGGAACTAAGGAGAAAGTTTGGAGGCTTGTTTCCATGTTATGGCTCCCAGCTTGTGCATCAGGATCACCTGAGGGATGGGCTCGGCAAGATGCAGACTTCCAGGATGCTACTCTAGACCTTATACACTCAATAGAGAGGTAATTCTGAAGTCTAACACACCCTTTTAAAATAACAGATATAAGAATCTTTTAGTATCTTGAAATAGAATTCATAATAACAATCTATTTACACACAGAATTTGAAACTCTTAATATTAGTAATAATGGGAGGTGATTATATCACTCTTCTAGCCATAATTTTCATCACATCCAGAAAAACCAAAGGATCTGTAAGACTTTGCACAATCTGGTCTCCTGCTTCCTGTCTGAACTCATATCCTATTTTTCTACCTCCTAAGCATGCTTCTCAAGCCACACTGGTCTCCTCACTATTTCTTAAACAGCCTAGATAGATTGCCTCCTTGGGGCCTTTGCACTGCCTTTCTCCATGCCTGAAACATGCTTTCTCAGATGCCTACTGGGCTGACTCCTTAACATCAAGCATTCTCTCAAAAGAAAGATGAATGGATAAAGAAGATGTGGTTTATGTATACAATGGAATATTACTCAGCTGTTAGAAACGACAAATACCCACCATTTGCTTCCACGTGGATGGAACTGGAGGGTATTATGCTGAGTGAAATGAGTCAATTGGAGAAGGACAAACATTATATGGTCTCATTCATTTGGGGAATATAAATAATAGTGAAAGGGAATAGAAGGGAAGGGAGAAGAAATGGGTAGGAGATATCAGAAAGGGAGACAGAACATAAAGACTCCTAACTCTGGGAAACGAACTAGGGGTGGTGGAAGGGGAGGAGGGCGGGGGGTGGGGTGACTGGGTGATGGGCACTGAGGGGGGCACTTGACGGGATGAGCACTGGGTGTTATTCTCTATGTTGGCAAATTGAACACCAATAAAAAATAAATTTATTATTAAAAAAAATATTTATTTGTTGACCATTTATCTGTGAGTTTACTTCTGGACTCTGAATTCCATTTCATTGATCTATGTCAGGTTTTATACCAGTGCCATACTGTTTTGATCACTATAACTTTGCAATAAATTTGAAATAAGGAATTGGAAAAAAAAAAAAAAAGATACCTACCTTCTCAGTGAAGCTTTCCCTGATGACTCTTTAACCTTTCAAGCCCCACCCCCACTCCTGAACTTCATTTCTCCTTCCTGGCTTTCTTCTTATTATTTTTTAAGCACTTTATCACTGTCTAAAATAGAATATATTTTGCTCTATTTTATTTTATTTTTTTTACTGTGTCTCCCTCATCCAAATATAAGCTCCATGATGTCAGGGATTGTTGTCTTTCTTGTTTACTGTTGTAATTTTAGGGCCAGGCACTGGCATATGGTACTCAGAAAACTTGTTGAACGAATGAATAGCAACATGATGCTCATTTCAATATGTTAATCCTACTAGATGACACTGTGAAGTGGTCAGACACTTGAAGTTGTAGATAAGATCTCGGTGAATGTGACATATATAAATGCAGACCGGGTCACTGAATTTTTATTGGTAAATCTGATACCATGGGGAGCATTGTTAACAAGGATGTGATTTTCCAAACTGATAAGTCTTAGTGAGGTTTGAACAAATCAAAGTACACTCTTCCTTTCAATTTACACAGGAATAGCATTCCTGGACGCACTGGTATGTAACAAAACCATACAAACAAAACAAAACAAAAACCAACCTCTTTGTGCTTAGTTGTATATAGTTTGACCCTAGACTTGGAAAATAACCACTTTGTGGGTCTTTTAAAAATCACATGTAAAGGCAATTGTTCTCCTTGTCATACTTCAAGATATCTGGTATCCTTGGCCTTATCCACTAAATATCTAGAGTACCCTCTAATCATTGTGACAATCCCAAAATGCTCCCAGAGATTTCCAAAATGTCATATTGAGAGCTGCTGAGTTAGATACTTTCTGTTTCAAATAACAGAAATTAAACCTGCAGTGGCTTAATAAAATAATATTTATTGCTTCCTATAGCTGATCAGTCCAGGGGTATATCAACTTCAGGGAAGGCTTCATCAAGGATCAAATGATTTAGCTGACACCTCAATTCTACTATTTCGCATTCTCTCTTTCCTCAGATGTATTGGTTCCACCTACCCAGCAATCTCACCAAAATGTCCTAGAGGCTTCATCCTGACCCAAGAGGCCTGCAGCTTATCTCCATCCCTGAGCCAAGCATCTGGCTGGAAAAAGTATGAAATGCTGACAATGAGAGTTCAGCCCTGGGGTTGGGGAGAGGTCATACTGTGCAAACCTCATGACTGACCCCCTGGGGGGAGCAATGGTTTCCCAAAGGAAATTTGAGGGCATATTGCCCTTGGGAGAGGGAACGGGTGCAGAGCAGCAAACAGCAGCTCCCCTAACTCCTGCCGAGTCAGTCTCTCCAGGAGGAGGGCCTGAAACAGCATTCTAACAAACTCCATACGAGATTCTTTTTATTTTAAAAGAGCTTTATTGAGACATAATTTACATACCATAAATTTCATCCATTTAAAATGTACGAGTCATGGGTTTTGGGTATACTCACAGCCTTGTACAATCATCACCATAATCTAATTTTATAACATTTCCTCCCCTTTAAGGGATACTTTGTATCCACCAGCAGTCACCTGCTACCACCCCACCGCAGCCCTAGGGGATCATTAACCTCTCTCTATGTATTTACCTCTCCCGGCTATTTCATATCAATGGAATCATAACAATATGTGGCCTTTTCTGTTTGGCTTCTTTCACTTAGCCCCATGGTTTCAAGGTCTGTCCATGTTGGAGCGTGCATCAATACTTCATCCCTTTCTATGAAAGAGTAATATTCCACCACATGGATAGACCACATTTTGTATCCAGTCGTCAACTGACAGGCAATTGGGTTGTTTCTGCTCTTTAGCTATTATGAATTATGCTGCCATGAGCATTCATATATAGATTTTTGGGTGGATGTAGGTTTTTCTCTCTCGTGCTTTAATACCTGCAAGTGGAATTGCTGGGTCATGTGGTAACTTTATGTCTAACATTTTGAGGAACTAACAAACTTTTCTAAAGTGGCTGCATTATTTTGCATTCTCACCTGCAGTGTAGGGTTCTAACTCTTCCCTATCTTCCACAACCCTGGTCATCATCTTTTTCATTATAGCCATCTTAATGCCTGTGAAGTGGAATCTCATTTGTTTTCATATACATTTCCCTGATGATTAGTGATGTCCAGCGTGTGCTTATAGGCTCTTTCTATACCTTCTTTGAGGAAGTGTTTAGATCCTTTACCCTTTTTAAAGTAGAATGTTTTTCTTTTTATCATTGAGGTGTATAAGTTCTTTATGGATTCTGGATATAAGTCCTTTATTTTCCTTTTTTTTTAAGATTTTATTTATTTATTCATGAGACACAGAGAGAAAGAGAGAGAGAGAGAGAGGCAGAGACACAGGCAGAGAGAGAAGCAGGCTCCATGCAGGGAGCCCGACATGGGACTCGATCCCAGGTCTCCAGGATTAGGCCCTGGGCTGAAGGCAGATGCTCAACCACTGAGCCACCCAGGCGTCCCAAGTCCTTTATTTTCCTATTCTGTGAGTTGTTTTTTTTTTTTTTTTTCATGGTGTCCTAGGAAGCACTGAAGTTTTTAATTTTGATGAAATCCAACACATCAAACCTCTCTTTAATCACTTGTGCTTCGATGTTGCAGCTAAGAAATCTCCAAGGGATTCTTGAGAATCCTAAAGTTTGAGAACCAGATGCCCCTTAAGACAGATTTTAGCTATTTTTATTTTTTTTTCATTTAATTTATTTAAAAAGTTGGCCCTGGTCCTATAGTGGTGAATAAGCCAGATAGGGTTCCTGCTCTCATGGAGTTTGTATCTACCAATGGTGGCATACTATAAGTAAGTAAAAAAAAAATTAGATATGCTATACATTGAAATAAATTTTATATAGAAAAAGCATAGGGAGCTCTGAGAGAGAGCAGAGGTTAGAGAACCTCTTTTGGACTGGTCAGGGAAGACTTCTTTGAGGAGGTGACACTGAAGGGTAAGGAGTCAACCTTTGAAGAGTGGGGGAATAATATTTTATGCAGAAGGGACAGCATACTCACAGTTTTGCTTTGATTAGTTTTATGCAGACTACTGGATTGGAAAAATACTTTATTTTCAAGATGTCTTACCATATGCAGATTCTTCAAACAGCATTTAGGATTCACTTGGACAAAGCCTCTCATTATCTTAGTCCAGAAATCTTTGGGGGACTCCAAAAGGAATTGCTTATGACAGTGCCTTGGAAAAGGAGACTTACTATGTATCTCTCTTTTCTTGAAAACAATTCTCACACAAAATCCATGTCATGTTTTTCACACAACTACACATGACTTAAGTGAAATAACTGATAACAATTTTTCTATCTTTTCTCTGCCTCCAAGTGACTACTGCTCACAGCTCATTATTAGCTCCAGAAGGAAAAAAAAAAAACCTTAAGAGAGCAATTGAAAAAATGCATTTGTTGGCAGCAATTTCTACCCTTGCATGCACAGTAAGTTCTAAGCTTATGAGCTATGGGAAGAAAAACCTTTGTGATAAATAATATATTTGATAACGAGCATCAGGGGAGCAAAGGCTTTCAGTTGAAGAGTTCAAAATGAAATAGAAGAAGTACGGGAAAGGTACCTTTTTACATTATGAGTGGATATGAAGGCACAAGATCCATAATTGTTTTTCTTATTCTCTCCGTGCCAGCCTATTGTGTATCTTCTCAGACCTTTCTTAAGTAACAATTTTCAAAAGGTCTAGCTCTCAGCTCTCAGGCTCTATGGCACCAGATGTCTTACTTACATTATCTCATTTTATCTTTTTAAACGCAACTGATAGGCAGGTATGGGTATGCCTATTTTATATATGAATAAGATGAGATTCAGAAAGGTTAAATAAATAACTCCCTCCGGGTCACAAAGATTAGCCAGTGCCACAGTCCATGCTGATTAAAACAAACAAATAAACTAGGGACTTCAGAATAAAAGTTTAAAATAATCTGCTTTAACACACTGCTTTAAGCTTCTTCAGCATCTGGGTCTCTGGTGACCTAGCCTCTGAGAGGAGTTTCAGCTTCCGGTTTTGGACCAAATAAAGCATCCATCCCATAGGAATATTAAGGCATCCATTAACTTTTTTTTTTCCCTCCCCATTATTCCATTTGTCCCTGAAGACAAGCTGGTGTTTGGGAAGTGCTAGACAGTAAATTATTGCTTTAAATGGTGCTTCAGTGGCCTACTAACAATAAGGAAGCAGCTCCCGCA
The DNA here is from genome assembly GCF_905146905.1 of Nyctereutes procyonoides. NCBI lineage: Eukaryota > Metazoa > Chordata > Mammalia > Carnivora > Canidae > Nyctereutes > Nyctereutes procyonoides. Next base: position 3,142,852 of record NW_026575044.1, read on the forward strand.
GTCCCACCCGGTAGATAAGGGAATAATTAATGCTTTCATCAAAGCAGATGGATTTCGGAGGAATCTGGGTCCTGCCCTGGGCACAGCATCAGTTTTCGCCGGAGTTCGGCGAACTGGGCTTTCTGAATTCTGACCTGAGTCTTGCAGACCGGTTTTCTCTTTCGCTCTCCCTCCTTCCCTTAGGCAGTTCACCGCCGGTTTCAACTTTTCTTCCCCTTATTTAGGCTGCAGCACAGAGGACGCCGGGGGCTAGGGGCCGGCCCAGAACGAGGGGAGACGACAGCAGAAAGGGAAGGGTTGTGTCTTCCGAAGTGGCGGCGCCGCGCTCTGCGGGCTGTCCTGAGGCTCCGGGGCCTTTCGGTTCGGAGCAGAGCGAGGAGCGCGGCACGGAGGAGTTGACACCCGCTCGCACGCCCGAGGGCTGTGGGCTCCTCGAGGGCTGGCTCCGCCGCTGCCCCCGGGCTCTCTCCGGGCCGCAGGCAGATGTGCCCAGGCGCCGCGGGCCGAGCGAGAGGTGCGCGGTCACAGGCGGGGCAGGCGGCGCGCGGGGCGACAGCGAGGATGGGGCCGTGCGGGGCCCCGGCGAGACTCCGAAAGTGTGAGCGCGAAGGCGAGGGCAGCGGAGAAAGGGGGACGCACGGCCCGAGGGCTGGGACTGGGACGGAGCGACCGGGTCAGGGAGGGCCCGGGCAGGGGTCCCGGGCGGGCGCGGCGTGGGGGCGAGACAAAGAGCGGCGGGCGCGGCGGGTCGTGGGAAGGCAGGGGCAGAGCGCGCCGGGAGGGCGGGCGGCGCGGGGCGCGGGGGGAGGGGCGCCGGGGGGGGAGAGCGCGGGGGGGGGCGGGCCCGGGGGCGGGGGGCGCGGGGGGGCGCGGCGGCGGGCCCGGGAGAGGGGGGCGGCGCGGGGCGCGGGGGGGGGCGCCGGGGGTGGGGAGAGCGCGGGGGGGGGCGGGCCCGGGGGCGGGGGGCGCGGGGGGGCGCGGCGGCGGGCCCGGGAGAGGGGGGCGGCGCGGGGCGCGGGGGCCGCGGGGGGCGGGCCGGCGGAGGAAGGGCGCGAGCGCCGCAAAGTTACTTGGCCTGCGCCCGCCGGGGTCCGCGTGCTGGCGGCGGGCGGCGGGCGGCGGGAGGAGCGCGGCGGGGCTCGGCGGACTGAAACCCGAAACCTCCAGTCTGCGAGCGCGGCCGAGAGGAAGGAAGCGGCGGCGGCGGCGGCCGCCGAGGCGAGAGGCGGCGGGGCCGGGCCCTGAGCGGCGGCGGCGGCGGCGGCGGCGGCGGCGGCGCGGTGAGCCGGCGGGGTCCGCGGGCCGGGGGAAGGCGGGAGGGTGTCGGCGCCCCTTCCCCCTCGCCTCCCCGCCCCCACGGCGCTCTTCTTTCCCCGCGCCCCCCCCCCCGGCCGCGCTCCGCCTGCGGGTGGGGAGCCCGAGCTCTTTGTGGGAAGATCTTGGGGGCGCGCCCCTCCCCTGCGGCCGGGGGCTGCGGACAGGCCTTTCCCGGCCCGCGCCGATTCCCCACGCCGCCCGCAGCCCCTTTCTACGACCCCCGGGAGGAGGACTGGGCTTGCACGCCCGGGCCGGTGGGGGCCGCGCTCCCTCCGGGCAGGGGGCTCGCGCCGCGCTCGGGGGCCGGTGGGGGCGGGGGGAGCGGAGCGGCCTCGCCCCTCGGCCGGAATCGGCGCGCACCCGGTGAGCCGCATCCTCCCATCCTCCCAGTCGGGCTCGGGGCGCGGTCTCCCCGAGGCTGGGTGGGAGGCGCGCCCAGAAGTCGCCGGGCGGACGCGGGGTGGGCGCCTCGGCCCCACTCATCTGTCAGAGGGAGATTGGGTTAGCTTTGGGGGGACTTGGCCAGCCTCCTGGGCCACAGCTTCACCCCGTGCCACCTTTTAACAAAGGCAGGTGAGATGAGCATGTCTGTTGCATAGCTGGGACGCCCTGGTGCGCTTCCGAGAGGTCCGCTTTCCAGTAACCACACAGCTGTGCATTGGCATCACTTTATAGCACATCTCTGTGGCTGTTTTTGTTCGCTGTTGTACCTTTCATCCGCTTTTTCGAAGTGCTTTCAAGAGCAGGTCATTTGATCTTCTTCACTGTAGAGTAGGGAGGTGGTGTGGTTTTGGAGGGAAGGGACCTTAGTGCCTTGCTGAGTCCACTGGGGGTAATGGTAACTTCCGGCAAGCCTATCTCAGTGTGCTAGAGGCTGGGGAGGATGGACGTCACCGGGTCTCCTCTTTTTTGGGGTTCACCCCAGCCTCCTCTCTCCCAGTGACCTGGCCCTGGAGCTGAGCTGGGGAGAGTCACTGCATCAGGGAAATAAGTGGCCTTCCCTTCTGACCCATCTTACTGCAGCCACTGAGACAGGTGAGAAGAGGCATTTCCCAGGCCCTTCAAGCAGAAAGAGGAGGCAGGAGGACTTCAGGTCACACAGACACAGGCTTTTCAGCCACCTTTCTTTAACTGGGCTTTGTGTCACCCATTCCTGTCACTTCTTCCAAAGCTCCCCTCTTTTCTTGTTCTAGTCCACACCTATCTTGTTTTGTACCTGTAAGATGTTTATAAGCACTTGTCATATACACTTTTTAATATCATTTACTTAACAGCCGGTGAAGTGCAATTAGCCTGTTTTATAGGTAGGGAAACAGACTCAAGAGAGGTAAGTACTCGGCTCAGGGGCCAGGATCGAACTCAGGTCTTTTGACTTTGGCAGCGCTTTTCACACAGGCAGGTCCTTGAACGCAGGACTTCTCCTGGCCCCAGAGTTCTACCACCATGGCAGGGAGATTAGGGACTCCTCAAGAAGAGGCCTGCTTAGCATTTTAGAAACTAAATCCAAAGCCTCAGGTACTTATACCATTCTCTTTGTGTTGCAGCCCTGTGTGGTGGGAGTATCAGAGACGGAGGACTGTGTGGTCAGAGGGGCTGAGCTCTTTGTTTGGGTTCCACGGAAGGCAGAATGGGCTGAACTGGAACTGACCTAAATGTCCACCAAAGGAGGTACAGTTCTGTGGTGTAAACTCTGCTGCTACCTGGGCTGGTCAGTAAGCCTTGCTGCAGGAGGAGGGCTGGCAAGGGGTTGAGGGGGGGTGCCCATTGCTGGCTGGGAGCATGACTCGTTATAAAAAGACATGCAGGTGCCCCAGAACTCTAGCACATTATTGCTTGACCTGGATTTTAGGGGAAGCTGTAAATTTTCATGGGAATAAAAATCTCATGTTTTAAAAGTTGGTAACCAATTCAAAACAGTTTTCAAAATGTGCAGGGCAACCAAATTATGTGTGCAGGCTGGTTGTTTGCAGACTGCCAGCTTGCAACCTCTGGGTTAGACCTCAGGAAGCAATGGGATGCAATAAAGCATGACTTGAGGGGAGGAGTGGTGTCTTCTAGCTGTTTTTCCTTGAGAACAAAAAACATCAACAAAGCTGGAGATGGCTATCAGTCCTGTCTGAGTTTGGAGGAAGGGTTGACTTTATGACTCAGTACTTCATTCATTCAGCCACTGCTAATCTCATCTGATTCTAGTCTTACACCATGAGAATGCTTACGACGGGTATTATCTGTTTCCTTGGCCAGTTATGGGCCCAGCAGGCATTCAGGGCAGATATGTTCAGGGAAGCTGGGAGCATAAAGGAAGGCGTGTTCTATGTGAGCTGGAGTAAAACAGCAGGAGGCACATCAAATTTGGGCTTGGGTTTGTTTTTTACTCAAGTAGCAGGTGAGGGAGTGCTACATCAAGAGCAGAATCTGAAGCCAGGCAGCCTGTACCTCTCTCCCTGCCATTTAACAAACCTGTGACCTTGGATAAATGATAGAAAACATGCCTAGAGTGTAGTAACTTTTTTAAAAACATGAATTATTGTAAGAGATTTTTTTTTTAAATTTATGATAGTCATACAGAGAGAGAGAGAGAGGCAGAGACATAGGCAGAGGGAGAAGCAGGGTCCATGCACCGGGAGCCCGACGTGGGGTTCGATCCCGGGTCTCCAGGATCACGCCCCGGGCCAAAGGCAGACGCCAAACCGCTGCGCCACCCAGGGATCCCTGTAAGAGATTTTTTAAATGTATAGATAAATAAAATTCCCTGCACTTCTGCTCCATTCCCTGTCCTGGATGAGAGGGAACCACTGTAAGTATATGATTTTCTAGGTCTTCCTCAGTGCCTGAGTATATGCCAATGGAGCCTGGAGGTATAGCTGAATATGTAACACCTAGTTTATTGATACTATATTATAAAACGTGATAAAAATATTCTCTGTATTTCCAACTTTAGGACCAACCTTAATATATTGAAAACATTTTTAAAAATACATAAATGGGGATCATATATTATTGTGTGCTCTTTGACTTACTTTTTTTTTTTTTAAGAGATTTTTTTTTTTTATTTATGATAGTCACAGAGAGAGAGAGAGAGAGAGAGAGGCAGAGACACAGGCAAAGGGAGAAGCAGGCTCCATGCACCGGGAGCCCGATGTGGGATTCGATCCCGGGTTTCCGGGATCGCGCCCTGGGCCAAAGGCAGGCGCCAAACCGCTGCGCCACCCAGGGATCCCCTTGACTTACTTTTTTGACTAAACAATGGGACTTGGATGTCTTCCAGTATGAAAAACATAGGGGCGCCTGGCTGGCTTAGTCGGTGAAGTGTGTGACTCTTGATCTTGGGTCATAAGTTCAAGCCCTATGTTAGGTATAGAGATTACTTAAAAAGAAATAGAGGGGCACCTGCATTCCTCAGTTGGTTGAGTGTCTTCCTTCAGCTCAGGTCGTGGTCTAAGGGTCCTGGAATCGAGCTCAAAGTTGGGTGCCCTGCTCAGCTGGAGTCTGCTTCTCCCTCTCCTTCTGCTCTCCTCCCTCCCCCTGCCCCCGCTCATGCACTCTCTTTCTCTTAAATGAATAAATGAAATCCTTAAAAGAAAAAAAAGAACAGGGGTAGCCCGGATGGCTCAGCAGTTTAGTGTCACCTTTAACCCAAGGGCGTGATCCTGGAGACTCAGGATCGAGTCCCTACGTCAGGCTCCCTGCATAGGAGCCTGCTTCTCCCTCTGCCTGTGTCTCTGCCTCTGTATGTGTGTGTCTCTCATGAATAAATAAATAAAATCTTAAAAAAAAAAGAAAAAAAGAACAAAGGACATAGATATACTTCATTCTTTTTAATGACTGCATAGTATTTCGTAGTATAGATTCACCATAATTCATTTAAACAATAGGTTATTTATGGGCCCTTAGACCCATTCCAAGCTTCTCTCTTACAAGCAATGCTATTGTGAACACACATCTCTGTGTACATGAGAGTATTTCTGGATAAAACTTACTCCTCCAAGTGAAACTGGTAAGCCAAAGGGTATATTACTTTAAACATTTATTTAAGTAGCCTTCCCTTTGTTTACTGGGATCTGGTGATTATGCAGAAAAAAAGATTGAATTTATTTACTTAGGTTTACTCTGGGGATAGATAGTATATATAAAGCACAACATTCAAAGGGTGTAAAAGGTAATACCTTCCTCCTACCTCAGCCCTTTTTCCCTTTTTGGACGCAACTAATTTTTCAAGTTTTTGTGTATTTATCTGGAGATAGTCTGTGCATCTGTAGGCAAATAAAATGTGTCTTCTGTTTTCTCCTTCTAAAAAATAAATATAGTAGTATTCTATTCTGCTACCTCATTCTGCTTATGGAGTTTTACAAAGTTAACAAACCTCTTAGAGACCATTCCCTATCGAAGTTCTATGCATTTTAGGTTCTCCCAAGTTTACATTAAAAAAAAAAAAAAGATTAATCAATGTACACTCCTTCACATTGCCCCATGAAATCCTTTTCCAGTTTTCCTGTTGAATTGTGATTTCATCAATTTTTGAGGCTCTTCCTAAATTCTGGTCTTTAATTCTTTTCTTGTTAATAAATCACATATCTTGCCTTTTATGTGTCCCTCCCCAGTTTTGCTTTGCTATGCCTTTGATGTGCCCAAGTGATGACTTTACGCAGCTGAATCTGTATTGCTTTTCTGTGGAACTTCAAGTTTTTGGGCCTGCTTGGGAAGCTGTCTCCTATCTCAAGATTACCTGTTCTAATATTTTCTCTTTTCCTTCCATTCTTTCTTTGCTTTTGTTCATTGAAACGTATTTTACATTACTGTTTCTTTCCTTCTGTCTTTTCTCAGGTTCCCTCATCTATGACACTGGGGAAGTCGGGGTTTGAATTTGCCTGTGAGCCTCGTTAGTCCATATGGGAGCTCTGTTTTCTTTCGTGTTTTAGAGGAACTTTTTTTTTTTTTTTTTTTTTAAATCAGGTCTTAAGGATGAGCTCTTCCCTGGGTGGGAGAAGATGGAAAATGGGCATTCTCAGCAGACACATTGCTGTGCAAAGTCATGGAACAGAGGAATAGCGCTGGGTGTTTGGAGAAGTGGGAGTGATTCAGAGAGCTGCAGTGGAGGGTGCTGCAAATGAATGTGTTGTGCAGGTGGCTGGGCCAGGCCTGGCCTGACCACGCTGGTTAGGAGTCGATCAGTCTAGCAGCGCTGGGGAGTGGTGAGGGAGACCAGAGGTAAGAAGATGAAATAGAAATGTCCGGTAGTCATTGTGGGGAAAGATGGTGAGGCTTGGAGCTGGGGTAGTGGCAGTGACCATGAATTTTGAGTTAGAATTTACTGATGCAGTAGATGTCTGTGATAAGGAATGGAACCAGCCAACATTTATTGCTCTACGTACAGCATCTCACTGAAACCTAGCAAGTCCTATGAAAATCTAAGGCTCCGATATGTTTATTAACCTCCCCAAGGTCACACACTCAGAAAATGTTAGTCAGGGCCTTAGCCCCCTCAGGATTACCTAGCACGAGTACTCTCTGATGTCCTAGGTTTCTGTGTTGAGTGATCTGGGTGGGTGGTGATGTTTTTCCTAGAGTAGTGAAAAACATGAAGAATAGCATATTGAGATGGTAGACGCAGAGATGATGAATTCCATTTTGCACGTGTTCTAGCTGAGGTGCCTGGGTGTGACATATGGGAGGAAACACTCACTGGGTGGGTGGATATGAATCGGGAATTCCAAAGAGTTGTCCGGGATATAGATGGGGATTTTGGAGTCCTCACCATTTAAGTTGGTATACAGAGAGAGCGCACCGAGAGAGATGCTAGGTATTGAATGGGAGTCCTCCTTTAACAAGTGATGAAGATCCAGTTTACATTGGCTTAAGCAGAAAGGAAAGTTATTGGCTCACACCACTAAAAAGCTCAAGAGTGGCTTCAGGCATGGGTTCCAGGTTCAAACGATTTTGTTGGGACTCATTTTCTTACCTGCTCTGGTCTCAGGCTCTCCCTTCAAGATGGCTAGGGAATGCTACCAGGTTCAAATCCAGTGGGAGAGGGGAGCTGTCTTTCTCCCAGCTACCCCAGCAACAGGCCCTATGCCTCATAAACTCAGTGGCTCAGAGGGAGTCGGAATGTACTGGTTGGCGCGGCATAAAGCATGTGCCATATCCGTGAAGGCACATGGACTTCAGGTCTACAAAGGGTGACTCTCCAGGAGAGACTTGGGGACAGCTCTCAGAGCAAAGGGATATAGGGGGATAAGCAGTTAATTTCCTCTACAGATGGGAGAGGAAGAAGTAGTGTGGCAGAGGGCATCCTGGTGAGCAGTGGCACTGACGGGAGCTTAAGGAGGCATGTTGGATTTGGTGAAGAAGTCATCCTTGCTCAAAACAAAGACAGTCATCTGTTTGACACTTGACAGGGACTGCCTTCTAGAGGGCTCACCTTCCTACCTGCATTCTACACCCCACGGTTCTGCGGAGCTGTAGTGACAGTCAGGACTTTGGGCTCTACCGATGATTACGGTAATCACATATGTAGCTAAGTAACTCACTCACTTCTCTGGGCTTCTCTTTCATCATCTGTAAGATAACATGGCTACACTGAATTGCTCCTGTGGCCTCTTTTAGTTCTGAAATGCTGGAGATGAATGAATCTCATCACTTCAAACCACCTTGTTACTACAACTCCAGTCCAAGCCTTCATCTATCACTTGGGCTTCAGCAGCCACCTTCTAACTGGTGTCCCTGCCTCCGCCATCCCCCCACATCTGTTCTTGACCCAGTAGCAATGTGACCCTTTTAAAACATGTCAGTCACATTGCTCCAGGGGTCTCTGTCACACATGGGCTTTTATTCATGCTCCTCACCACGGTCTGGTGCCCTCTGTGATGTCATCTAGTTGGTCTGCTGGTCCCTCTTCTACTTCGCCCCAGCATTCTCACCATGCCCCAGCATTCTCACCATTCCTTAAACTCAGCAAGCTCATTCTGCCTTAGGGCCTTTGAACAGCTTCTTCCCTTGGCCTGAAATTCCTTTGCATTGTTTTCTGCTTTGATCAACTGTCTCCTGGGAGAGATCTTCTGACTACCCACTCCCCTACTCACCCATTCCTTCCCCTTTCACCCTGCTCTTTCTTCATGACATCTACCACTATCTGTAATTATTTTGTGTATTTATTGTCTCTTTGTTTACGGTCTGTGTCTCCTCCCCCATGAATGTGAGCTCTGGAAGAGAGATTTCGGTTCCATTTTCAGTTCTGTGTCCTAGTGGCTTAGCACAAAGTAGGAATTCAGGAAACCTTTCTGGGGGTCACTGAGTGACGGATGGGAAGGGGGAAGCTCAGAGTATCCAGGAACCTGTGGCAATGTGGTAAGGGTGGGAGGGGACATTCTTTATTCCTCAGGGCTTTTTGTGATGGCCTCTGTCTCAGATATAGTCATTAGAAAAAAAAACCTACTGACCCAATGTGAAGCCCATTGTGGAACTCGATCTCATAACCTTGAGACCATGACCTGAGCCAAAATCAAGAGTCAAACACCTACCTGACTGAGCTGCCCTGGCACCCATTTATTTCTCTTTTTGGTAGCTCATTATTAGTGTATAGAAATGCATCTGATTTCTGTGTGTTAATTTAGTATCCTGGGACTTTACTGAATTCATTCATTAATGTTTGCTTTTTTAAGGTTTTTTTTTTTTTTTTTTAAATTGAGAGAGAACACAACCAGGGGAATGGCAGGCAGAGGGAGAAGCAGGCTCCCCACTGAGCAAGGAGCCTGAAGTGGGTTTCCATCCCAGGGCCCTGAGATCATGACCTGAGCTGAAGGCAGACGCTTAACCTGCTGAGCTGCCAGGCACCTCCAGTTTTACTCTTTCCTTTGCAATTTGGATGCCTTTTATTTCTTTTTATTGCCTAGCTGCTCTGTCAAAGTCATATAATCCTCCTGACAATCACATAAAGTAGGTTAATTTCACTCTCTTTTTCCTGTTGGGGAATTTGAAGCTTAGAGAGGTTACATGACATACACAGGTCATATGAAATTCAAACCTAGTTTCTGTCAAGGTTCCAAAAACTGGTTTTTATATTGAATATCAGATCAACTTAGATATTAAAGAGTAGGGGGCATATAAAATATTTTCTCCCACATGCAAGGTGCTGTTGGGAATTCATAGGGGAAACTGAGGAAGAATTAATAAGTTTTCTGGAGGAGTAAGTGTCCTTACCTAAAATAAAAACTTGTGCTAAGACCTGCATATTTTGACAGAATAACTAAAATATAAAAGGAAAGCTATAGGTAGTAAGACATAGGAAGGGTCACTGTGGAGGTGGAATGTTCCAGAAAGTTTTCTTCAAAATTTTACTGTTAAGGGAGATCTTGAGCTAGATGTTATTCACATAAGTGGCAACAAAGGTCAGGGACCAGGAATGGCATATGGTAGTGCTTTCCAAGCTTCCCAGGCTGTGTGGATCCTCCTCTCCTTTTAACATCACTTCAGCTGGAGAAAATGCTTAATTACAAAAAGCTGCTTTGAATCAATAACGATGTGAAAAACGAATGTTAATTTTATCGACCACAATGGCATCTGTAGACATTTGAAGAATAGTAGTTCCATATGCAAGACTTCATTTGTTTGGTCTACAGACAGTTAACTGCCACCCACAGTCTGGAAAGCATGACTTTGAGGATGTGTGATAGGATAGTTTGTAGAGGAAATAAAAGGGAAGATATCCAAGAACTAGTAACACTCTGCCTTGTTACACAGGCCAGGGCAGGTAGGGTCTGTCTCTTCAAGAAGTAGGCTTGGCCTTTTGGAAAAATTTTTTTTTAAGATCTTATGTATTTATTCATGAGAGACACAGAGACAGAGGCAGAGGCATAGGCAGAGGGAGAAGCAGGCTCCCTGTGAGGAGCCCGATGCAGGACTCGATCCCAGGATCCGAGGATCACTACCTGAGCAAAAGGTAGACGCTCAACCACTGAGCCACCCAGGTGCCCTAATTTTAGTATTTTTTTAAGTAGCAAGAAGGAAACTGCAATATTGTTGAGCCTCATTTGTTAGATTTTATACCACCAGAAAGCTGGATACGTAAGTGCAGACAAATATACTATACAGTGAAGGTCTAAGGTTACAATTTTCCAAAAGATTTAGAAGTGATACTACTTTAAAACATTTAAACAATGTCCTCAATTTTAGCAATATGAATTTAGCTTGCTAGGCTCTAGGAAGATAATGAATAAAACAAATAAGGGTAAAAGCCAATTAACATAATAACATTGTTTATCTCGTGGTAGAACTACCTAGTGTGCCAGGATGCCCTGTGTCCCATGGTTCATTCGCATATTCAATTATTTATCACATATATTGAGTACCTGTAATTTGTCAGTCACTATTCTAACTGGTGAGGAAATTTGCAGGTCAGAATTTCTTGTGCTCATGAAGCATACGGTCTTGAGGGAGAGAAAGGCATTAATTAACAAGATAAATAAGTATGTGCATCTGTACTAAAGAGAAAAAGTAAGGAAAGGACTAGAGCCACAAAGTGTTGGAGAGGGTTATGAAAAGCAGTGTGGGCTGGGAAGGCCTTGCCCAAAAGGTGGTTTGAATTAAAACCTAGAGGAAATGGGAGAGCAGCCCCAAAAGATATCTAGGATAAGGGCATTCCAGGCATAGAAATAGTAAGTGCAAAGGCCCTGTGGTAGATGTGTGTTGATGTATCTGTGTGATAGTGAGGAGCCAGTGTGGTTGAAGTGGGTATAAAAAGCAGGTTTTATTACAAGGTTGAACAGTAATGGAGAGCTACATCATCTAGGAAACTGCAGGGCTTATTCTGAGTGATACCTTTTTAGGATTATGAGTAAAGCAGTGACTTGTTCATTTGTTTTGGCCTCTGAACAGGCTCATTCTGGTTGCTGTGTTGAGAATGGGGACACTATGGTAGATGCAGGTAGGCTAGCGAGGAAGGCATTTTAATAATCCAGAGAGAAGGTATAACATAGCCTGGACCAGAGTGATGGTAGCAAAGATAGTAAAACATAGTTGAATTCTAGAAGCATTTCAAAATCAGAGCCCATAGATTTGCTAATAAATCAGATAGGAGGTGAGAGAGAGAGTAAGGAGTCAGGAGTGACTCCTCAGTTTAGGGTTTGAGCAACTGGGAGGATGGGGGAGCCATAACATGAGAAAGAAGAACGGGAAAAGAGGTCTGAGAGAATCTAGTTCCGGACGTGCTAGGCATGCCATGCTGGTGACATCCGACTGGAGATGTGGAGTAGCCACTTGCACGTATGAGTCGGGAGCTCTGGGGGAGTGGCACTGGCTTCTCTCTGCCCGAGCGAGAGATCCTGCGGGGACCATTGGCCCACCACACTCATGTCTGGCAGCAGCGGCAGGTAATTGGGAGCCGCCTTGGGCAGTCCTGCCCTGGCCTGACCCAGCTTTGCCTTTGGGAGCTGCTGGGTCCCAGTTCCAGGCAGGATGGCCGTGGGCCAGCACGGCAGAGGCTTTCCCGAGCCTGCCCTGGAAAAGCTGGCGTTTCTGCTGTTCTCCCACCCAGGGGTATCATGTGGTCCGAGCTGGGCCGTCCAGTGGCCCTGGCACAGGAAAGCTAGCCGCCTTGTGTGCAACTGGAAGAACAGTTTCTTTAGTAGGTCTTGCACGACCTTCAGGTTGCTAAAACTTGCCCAGAGAGCTGTCTGTGGTCACACCGTCCACACTGCCCTCCCTGCCTTTTCTCTCTGGACTTAGGACTCTCCCCTGGTGAGTTGTCTTCATCGAGACTGCAGCTGGCTGCTTGTGGACTCTCTAGGAGGCAAAATGGACCATCCCCTGTCCCCGTTGACTGGGAAACACCAGGGTGATGCTGGCAGCGGCTGGTGTTGCTGATGGCGGCCTGGGACACAGGCCAGTGACCCTTTGAAAAAATTCAGCAGGCAGCCCACAGCTCCACGTCCAGCTTGGCTCGGTACTGAGTGTTCTCACATCCTCCACCGTGCACGACAACTGCAACAAAGGAGTCTGATGACCAGAAAGTTGAATTTTGTCTTGCTGGAGATGAAGGGTTTTCTTTAGGGTGCTCAGCTGGGCGGGGGGGGGGGTCACTGTGCCCGAGGAGCCGGTGAGGATGGTCCGGGCCGGACACAGCTCACACCCTCTCTGTTGCTGGAGGAGAGGACTCCAGAGGCCCTCTGACAGTGTGTGAGCATAGCCACTGCCTTCACTGGATGACTCCCCAAACCCTGTCAGAGGAGTGAGAGAGGAGGAATCCAGATACATATGTTTTTTCAGCTTTTTAAATTGTATTTAACATAAAGCTTGCCATCCTAGTCATTGTTACTTCACAAATCAGTGGTACCGACTACATTGTGCAGCCTTTCCCACCGTCCATCTCTAGAACTCTTTTCATCTGGTAAAACTAAACCCATTAACCAATCCCCCTCCCTTCCACCTCTCCCTCCTGGCACCCACCATTCTGCATTCAGGCTAATTCTGGCCGCTCTGAGCACCTCACATTAAGTGCGATCATGCAATATTTGTCACTCTGTGGCTGGCCGACTCCATTCGACATAGTGTCCTCCAGCTTCATCCATGTCGGAGCCTGTGTTAGAATCTCCTTTGGAAAGCTAAATAGTATTCCAGCCTGTAGGTGTTCCGTGTTTTGCTTATCCATCATCACTCAGTGGACGCTTGGGTGCTGCCTCGTTTTAGCTAGTGTGAATAATGCTGTTAGGAACATGGGTGCACAAGTATCTCTTCGAGACCTTGCTTTTAGTTATTTTAGGTTTATAACCAGAAATGGAACTGCTAGATTGTATGGTAATTCTGTATTTAACTTTTTGAGAAACCCTCATGCTGTTTTCTGCAGTGGCTCTATCAGTACATTCCCACCAGCAGTGCAGAAGGGCTCCAGTTTCTCTACATCCACATCCTCACCAACACTGGTTGTGGGGTTTTTCCCCTTATAGTAGCCATTCTAACGAGTATCAGGTGATATTTCCTCATAGTTTTATTTGCTTTTCCTAATGCCCAGTGATGTTGAGCATCTTTTCATATGCCTGCTGGCCATTTTACAGCTCTTTTTTACACACAGATGTTTTTTAGGTTGTTGTTGAATTTTAGGAGTTCTTAATACATTCTAAATATTAATCCCTAACCAGATCTATGATTTGCAAGCATGTTCTCCCATCCTGTGGGTTGCCTTCTTCCTCTGTGGATAGCACTTTTAGATGTACAGAATTTTAAAATCTTTGTGAAGTCCAGTGTGTCTATTTTTTTCTGTTTTTGTACCCTTGTTTCCTGTCCAAGAAATGATTGCCAAATTCCATGTGGTGACTTGGTATATTTTTTGTTGGTTCTTTAGGCTTCAGTCACCCTGCTCTCCCATTTATTTGTTGTTTCTTTCCCTCTTTCAATAAACTTATTATACCAATAGATCAGTAGCGTATTTTAGACTTAGTGAATCTTTATGAGCCATTCCACAGACAGGGCAAGTATTCCTAGTAGAGGAGAGGCAGAAGCAAAAGCAAATTGGAAATGGAAACATATGGCTTAGCAGGCTGGAGCAGAAAGCCCACGAACAGGTTGGTGGGTGAGAAATTTGAAATGTAGGTGAGGCCACACCGTGTTGAATCTTCTACCATGGTGAATGGTTAGATTGTAGATAGATGGTAGCATCACAGCCATTGGACCAAGTTGTAGAGCTGTTACAACCTATTGTCCTTTCAAACTAAGCACTTAACCTTTCTGAGCCTCAGTTTCCCCATTTTATTTATTTAGCAAACACATGATTCCAAACACTATGCTGAACACTGTAAAAATATTAACTCATTTACTTCTCTCACCAACTCTATGAGGCAGGTATGTGAGCAAGAGGATTGTCCCCATTTTACAGAAGGGAAGCTCATGCCCAGAGAGTTTAAGTAACATGTCAAGGTCCCAGAGCCAGTAAGTAGTGGAGCTGGGATTTGAATCCAGGCTCTCTAGTTCCAGAGTTCATGCTCTTAACCATATTATGCTGTCTCTCTGAAACAAGGAGAAGCATAATTCCTACCTCTAAAAGTTACCCAGATGATCTGATGAGATGATGCACATAAGGGCATGTTGTATGTCTCACAGTATTTTCCGAACACTTTATTATTAGTTAAAAGTAATTAAGCAACACTGTGGACATGGATGAGATTCTCAAGGGTATAGGGATGAATCAAGGAGCAAGCCTTGGGAAATGTCTGTGCTGAGGAACGAGGGTTTGGTTTTGGGAGGACCTTGAGCAGACTCACTGTTGACCTATGTGGGACAGGGTCACAGTCAGTGAGGAGCCCTGACCTCCAGCCTGCTAGTCTCTACAAATAGATGCCGTGAAGGGCAGTGAGGTACTCAAATGGATGATGTTTGTGCAGAGGGGACTGAAGCCAGGTCTCTCCCGCTGGCGCACCAGGAACCCAATTGGGGACTGTAAGGCTGTTTGGATTCTGACTGTAGCTTTTTTTCCTTCTGCGTTGCATTTTCCCAAGCAGACTAGAGCTCAAACCTGCCCTACCTGTGAAGTGAGAGGCTTGGAACTAGGACATTACTAGGTTTGTGGTGGCCTTGTGGGGACAGGAGCGAAGTGCACAGTGCATGGTAGCAGACTCTGGGCTAGCTGGGCAGGCCTCCCTTTGGGGTTGCTGAGGTCAGCTTGCCACACTTGCCATTTTGGGGACAACTTTGATGTCAGTGCAGGGGAAAGATGGCAGGACGATGGGGATCCTGGGGATCCCTGGGGAAACCCAGGATCTTGTGATCCCTCTCTGGCTCTCAGTGAGTTGTGTGGTCTGGTTTGAAAGTGGGAGGGGTGGGGTTTACTGTCTATCTCAGTTACCTTGGTGCAAAGCCAGGTAGCTATTAGAACCTTCTTTCCAACTGCACCTCCCCAGCTGGTGATTGATGTGTATAAAGCGCTTGGAGGTGCTGAGATGAAGAGGACCTGAGAGAATTGCCAAAACAGTGCTGTACTGACCTCACCTGGGCTTGTTTGAAGTGGTGTTTAGGAATACTTCCTCGCCTGGAGGGTTGTTTATTTGAGTATCTTATGTACCTGCCTGGCTCTTGATTGGCATTTACTTTCTTTAGCAGAGGGTAGCTGGTGGTCCCAGCTTTCGGGCTGCTCAGTCTCCTTTTTTTTTTTTTTTAAGATTTTATTTATTTATTAATGAGAGCAACAAGGAGAGAGGCAGAGACACAGGCAGAGGGAGAAGCAGGCTCCTTGAGGGGAACCTGATGTGAAACTCGATCCCAGGACCCTGGGATCACGACTTGAGTTGAAGGCAGACGCTCAACCACTGAGCCACCCAGGCATCCCTACTCAGGCTGCTCACAGAGTGGGGTGGCTGTGGAGGAGAAAGTGAACTAGGTATAATTAAGAATGTCAGAAGAGAATCTTCTGCCAAAAGAATCTTTTTCTATAGAAGACTTAGGGAGAGGACCAGTGTGTCTCATCCTGTCTGGCAGCCCTGTGTTAGAGAAGTGTCTCCTTCTGACCAATATGGCCTCCTAGCAGCCCCCTGAGCCAGGGCCAGTTGTATGCAGGCTCTTGGGCTGAACCTTTTTTTTTTTTTTTTTTTTTAAGATTTTATTTATTTACTTGAGAGAGAGAGAGAGCACACAGGGAGAAGCAGACTCTCTGATGAGTAAGGACCCTGACACGGGGCTCCATTCCAGGACCCGGAGATCATGACCTGAGCCGAAGGCGGATGCTTTACCAGCTGAGCCCCCCCAGGTACCCCCCAGGCCCACTCTGACAGCCTCACTTACAAGGGGTGGAGGGCAGGGGTGGCCTCCTTTTCTTTGTAGAGGCTTGTAGGCTGGGCCACAGATCTCCTGATCCCGAAGAGACCACACTCTGGGGATGAAAAGGAGTCCATGATGCTTGTGTCCATGAGTCTGCAGCAAGAAGGAAGGGATAAGAAGGTTTTTAGGATGAGGCTGAGGAAGGCCGAGCTGTGCCTGAGGAGTCAGCCTAATCTTAAAAAAAGGGAAGGTTCTCGGGATTAATCTCCAAAAAGTGGGGTCTTGACATTTTGTATGAAGACCATGGCATATCAGAATATTAGCTGGGATTCTTTAAGTTGCAAGTGACAGAAACCCAGCTTAGTTGGCCTCAGTGAAAGAGAAAATGTACTCAAGAAGAACAAGAAGATTGAGTCTCAAATTATTTCATCAGCATCTTTGGATGGACCCATTGCATTCCCTCTCCCTCTCTCACTATCCTTCCCTCAGCTTTGCCCATGAGCGCTCTCCTCAGAGTGCCAGAGAGCCAGCTGCTCCACCTCTAGGCCCAGTTTATCAGCCGACCAAGCTCTGGTAGCCAGTCTGTCCTTCAGCAGATCCAGCCAAAGTCCTGAGTCATGTGGCCATAGCCAAAAAATGGAGGAAGCATCCTTTCCCATTGTGAAATCAGGGTAGACCTTCCAATGCTAACACTAGAGAGAGGGAGACCTGTGGGGAGAGCTTGCTGTGTGCCAAATGCTGCTCTAGGCACTTGGTACAAATAAACGTAAACTTAGTTCTCATAATGACTATGAGGAAGATATATTCTTTTTATAGATGAGGAAACAAGTCAATAAGTTTTTGTATCTAATAAGTAGAGAAGCTAGACCTCACACCCAGGCGGTTTAGCTGTGCTGTTTATACACTTCACCTCCAGGCCACCGTCTTTTTCTGACAAATGTGAGATGACAGTGGTCTGAGCAGGAAGGATGGCCACTACAACTCGATGAAAATCAGAGTTCTAGGTAAAAATATGAGGTGAGATCATACTATCCAAATTTGCACAATTAAACAAGAGAGGTAATCTACCCTTACCTTGTAGTAATTCTGTTTTTGCAGATCAAGGTACTTCTAGGATCACTTTTTGGAAATTACCATGCAAACTGGTTTATAAAACACAATAAATACCTGTCTCAATATTCCGTAACACTGCATTATTTTTTAACCCAAAATAATACTGTATCAAGATTTGGCTTTGAATGACTTGAAGCCATCACCAGCAATCCAACCCAGCAGACTGTTCACCGTCTCTAGGAATGGCCAAGAGGCCAAGGTAACTCCAGAAGAGGTACATCCGTGCTACACTGAGCCACGGCAGGAAAGAGAAGGGATTGTGAAGCCTTCCCTGGTGACCTGTCAGGAGTAACTTCTGATTCGTTTATTAAAACCCCAGTCATGCCTCTCATTCTCTCTCTTTTACAAATAAATAAATAAATAAAATCTTAAGAAAAAAAAAACTACCTCAGTTATGGAACACATGTGTTGTTTCTCAGAGATACGGCACAAGGCAACAAAGCAGGGCACAGTGAGTGTGGGAGTTCTGAACCACCTTTGTGTCTGGCGGCAGAACTGGCCCACAGAGTGGTAATGTGAGTCACACGTGAATTTGCTTCCATTCAATGGGCCCCGGCTTGTCAGGCCCTGGGTAAGCGGGCTGCTTGCCAGGACGCCTTCACTGGCTGGGGCAATCTGAGTCCTCTCTCTTGTTCTTTAAAGGTACACCCCTGGGGGATTTGTTGGGGTTGTGCCTCCCCACTGCACAAGTTGGGAGGCCTCCTGGCAGAGGCCGGGATTTTGGAGTTCCCTGGTGGGCAGCTCTTTGGCCCACACACCCCTTCTGCCTCCTGGGAAAGGTTGGACCAGAGAGCCTCAGCTCTGCAGGCAGCCCTGGGTTCTCTGGTCCTATAGCTCACAAGTGTGCCTGTTGTAGGGCCTCTGGAGAGTTGGAGAGTAACAGGGGAGAGTACTGCTTTATTAATTCTTTTCCCTGTCTTTTCTATGTTTTTTTTGTTGTTGTTGTTTAGGTTTCGTTTTTGGTTGTTGTTTTTTTTTTAAGATTTTATTTTCATTCATTCATTCATTCATTCATTCATTCATGAGAGCCCCAGAGAGAGAAGCAGACATAGGCAGAAGGAGAAAGAAGCAGGCTCCATGCAAGGAGACTGATGTGGGACTCCATCCCAGATCCCAGGATCACGCCCTGAGCCAAAGGCAGATGCTCAACTGCTGAGCCACCCAGGCGTCCCTGTTGGTTTGTTTTTTTAAAGATTATTTGTTTATTTGAGAGAGCGTGTGTACACATAAGCATGAGCAGGAAGGGGAGGGGCAGAGGTGGAGGGAGAAGCAGAATCCCTGCTCAGCAGGGAGCCTGATGTGGGGCTCAATCCCAGGACCCTGGGATCATGACCTGAGCTGAAGGAAGGCACTTAACTGACTGAGCCACTCAGGCGCCCCTTCCCCTGTCTTTTGGATTTTAAGTTCTGCATCCTATTTTTATTCTTTTACATTGTTAATACTCATATTTAGCAATGACAAACTTATGGAAGCTAGTCCTTCATCTACAGATAATTGAGTGTACCAACTACCTACCACACACTTGTGCAGGTGCTGGGGAAGCAGCCCTAACCAAAGTTTCTGCCCTGAGTACATAATAATCTGGACTCTTTCTACTCTAACTATGCCTTTAAGAGCTTCCATTTTGCTTAGTGTTTTAATTTTGCCCTGGTTTCAAAGCCTCTAAATTAGCTCTTTTTTTTAATATAAAATTTATGGCTGATGTTTAACTTTTTAAATTTAAGCTTCATTTTTAAGCAGTTGTTATTTAGATTTATGCATAAATTTGCCAGTTTCTTTTCTAACAGTTGATTCTTGCACACTGTTTATTTTTTGGATTTTGGGTTCCTTCATGAAATGTGTCTTTAAGTGGATCATTCAGTCAGTTTACAATTAGTAAACTTTCAGGTTTTGTTTGCCTCAAAAGTGTATTGTGCCCTCTTTTGGGTGATATTATAGAACTTTAGGGAAAGAGTTCTTTTCCTCAGTCAGCACTTTGAGAGATCCTTCCACGGTTTTTTGGCCTCTATTTTCTGTTTTCTTCAAAAGAAGAGTCTGCTGTTTATTTAATGTTACTTCTTTATCAGAAAACTTGCTTTTACTATTTTCTCTGTGTCTTGATGTTTGGCATTTTTCATTGTGATGTGCCTTGATGCAGACTTTTTCTAATTTACTCTTAGAATTTGAGATAACCCTTCATTCTGAGGACTTGTGTCTTCCTTTAATTCTAGAAAATGTTCAGTCATCCCTTTAAAAATTGTGTCAACCTTGGTGTGGACAGTCTAGGCCCAACTGAATGCAAGTTGGGTGCTTTGGACTCAAGTAACAAAACTGAAAATAGATCTAAAAATCACTTTAAGAAATGTATTTCCTGTAACAAGCCAGGATGAGTGACTCGATGGTTTGCTAATTCAGCGGCTCCAGGATTGACCATCTCCTTGCTGTGCATAACACGCTGGCTTAGCACCTCTGAGGATCCCAAGATGCCTGCCTTAGGGCCCTCAGGAAAAGATTTGTCTTCTGGGGTCTTTATGAGATCAGAGCAGCTTTCCCCAGATACCTCCATTTCCACCCCTGCCAACCCCCAACTTCTCCTCTTGACTACTTGGCCAGGATTGCATGGAGAAAGGGACACAATGATTCCTTTAGACCAACCAGGGTTTAGCTCCCAAATCTAGGGATAGGATCAACCATCTTGGAGTCACTGGGAGGAGGATTACACCAGAACCAAGTCAGAGGTCTGCCAGTAAGGAGAAGAGCCAGAGTGGTGGTTGGGTAGGCACCCAGCAGCATCTGCTACCTACGTTCTTCACTCTTTTGCTGCCCTTCTATTGAACTTATGTTGGATCTTCTTATCTGTCTTTTGTAAATCTTGACTTTTCATGTTTTCAGTTTCTTAATTGAATTTTGGGTAATTTCCTCAGAGCCATCTACCAGTTTACCATCTTTCTCTTTAGCTAAATCTGCTGTTCATCATAACCATTGAGTTTTTAATTTTGACAACAAAATTTTTAATTTCTAGAATCTCAATAGGATTCTTTTTTTTTCTCAGTTGCTTACAATTTTTTCATGGTATCTTGTTCTTTCGTTATGGTTCTTACCCCTTTTCTTTTTAAAGCTTTCAATAATATTTATATTATAGTCTCATTCAATTTTTTCTATTAATTTAAGTTCTTGGAATGTCAGTTCTGTTTTTTGTTCTGATTGTCACTCATGATGCAGTCAAATGCTCTACCCCTGAGCTATACCCCCTGATTGTCACTCATGATGAACACTATGCACTCACCTTCACTGTTTGTTTTGTGAACGTGGAAATTTACCACAGACCCATTTTATGTTTACTTTTGTCAGCATTAATTTTTACATGGATTTATTAGTTTGGATTTCTGCCCCATGCAGAATGCATGGATTTGGTACCTGCATCAGCATGGCACATGACTCAGTGTTTGCTTTCTCAAGGCGGGAGGTGTTTTTCATGCTCCACCCAGAGCCTCAGGTAAATAAATGACTGTGGGTTTTTTTTTGTTTTGTTTTGTTTTGTTTTGTTTTTTTGCTTCCCTCTGCCAGCGGGAAAAACTTTTCTAATCTCTTATTCACGGAGGGGGCTGCACTTCTAGAACCCATGGTTTATACAGGCATTGGTTCCAGTTCTCTGCCTTGTGGAGCTCAGAGTTGCCCTCCCACATAAACCACCTCAACCCCAGGGCTCTTGAACTGGATCTAACACTCTTTTGGCCGTAGGTGTGGGATTTTACCTGACTTTGAATTTTCTCCCTATTTTTGGTACCTGTGGATTTCTCTCTCTCGGCTTTTCTTTTCTTTTTTAAAAACTTGGGTCACATTTAAGCCAGCATTTCAGTGAATTTGGAGTGGGAAAGACATTCATGTAGGCTGAGTCCACCATTTTGCCAGATAGGATTCCCTTAATGAGTGAAAAACACTCTGCTTAGCTTGAGGAATAAAGCACGTATTTTCTCATTTACTTTTTTATTTTATAGATTCATTCTCTTAATCTTTCTGACTGCATTTCAGGGACTTTCCTTGGAAGTTGTTTCTGTATATTTGAATAGGGAGTTCATACTGATGCCTCCTGTACCAACCTAACACTACAGGGTCCGTCTTATTCTCTTCTTCCATAATCTGTGCCTCCTTTCTCCCACAGACATACAAACTCAGTTGCTCTACACTCAGAATAGTCGTAAAATTACAACACCATTATCATCAAGCCTACTACATAAACTTGGTAGTTCTTTAATATATACCATTAACAATTTGTAGTTAAAATACTGTATTTTATTTAATTATTTTTTAAAGATTTTATTTATTTACTCACAAGAGACACACAGAGAGAGGCAGAGGCATAGGCAGTGGGAGAAACAGACTTCCCTGTGGGGAGACCGGATGTGGACCTCAATCCCAGCACCCTGGGATCACAACCTGAGCCGAAGGCAGATGCTCAACCACTGAGCCACCCAGATGCCCCCAAAATACTGTATTTTAAAAGCTACTTGATAGAACTTTTTTGTCTGCATGGTTATGTTATCAATCGAATATATAGTTAGGCCTAATTTTTCTGTTGGCAATAATTTTGTCTCCTTTTTTTTTAAAGTTTTTATTTATTTATTCATGAGAGAGAGAAAGAGGCAGAGACATAGGCAGAAGGGAGAAGCAGGCTCCCTGCAGGGAGCCAGATGTGGACCATGATCCCAGGACCCTGGGATCACAATCTGAGCCAAAGGCAGATGCTCAACCAGTGAGCCCCCCAGGTGCCCCAATTTTACTTTTTGCATTCATTTGTATTGAAAATTTTTTAGTATATAAAATATTTACATGGTTCAAGAATCAAAACTGAAAAATACTTAGAGAAATTTTGCTTCCATTAGTTTCTTAATTTCTAGTTATCTTTACTATTTTTCTTTTTGCATAAGTAAACTAATATTTATGCATATTTATATGCGGATACATTCTTATTTTCCCTTCTTTCTCACATTTTTCTAATTTCTTATTGTTTTTTTACAATTAGTGCCTCAACAAATGAAACAACTTTGTGCATCTGTCATTTCATATTATGAACTTATACCTTCAGGCAGGTACCTAAGAAATAGAATTGCTGGGTCAAAGGGCACATGCATATGGAGCTTTGTTAGATATTGCCAAACCCCCTCCACAGGTCTTTTCCCTTCTGCAATCACATTTGGAGTGAGTGTGGGAGAACGCATGTTTCCCTGCAGCCTCACCAACAGAGTGATGCCGCACTCGTGAGTTTTTAGTGGCATGTAGTTTTGTCGGCATTTCTCTTATTTTAATTGACATTGGGCATCTTTTCATAGGTTTACAGTATGATTGGTATATCTTGTTCTGTGAACTGTTTATGTCTATTTGTGCCTGCTTTTATTGAAATATAAATTGACACATAACATCATGTAAGTTTAAGGGATACGACATAATGATTTGATGGATATATGTATGCAAAATGACCATAAGTTTTGTTGATATCTATCTCCTCAGAGAGCTACATTTTTTTCTATTTATTGCTTTTGCTCAATTTTCTGTTTTTTCACCTTTCTGGGGTATTTTTAATTATTTATAAATTAAATTGATTAATCCTTTCTCTATGACATACATTATAAATACTTTCTCGTATTTTGTCATTTGTCTAATGACTCAACGTCTGTTTTCTTTACCATGTCATCACTTGCAAAGTTAATATGCTTACGTAGGACCTTTGTTTTGAGACACCAAATAATTTACTTATAAGAGTTAACAAAATTCAAAAAAAAAAAAAAGAGTTAACAAAATTCAGAACTCACAAAATAAAGACAAAACCCCAAGACAACCTTACAAAGACACGGATGTAGAAGGCATACCTACAAGGTATATTCATTGCGCAAAGCCAGAGTAACTAACATACTGCATAACTGAGCAAAAATTTAGAATATTTCAGCAGCCTGGAAATATGGGCCCAAATGCACGAAATAAAATTTAGTAGAAATAATGTGTTGTATTTAGGTTTAAAAACATTAATGCCATCAATTAAAGATTGGGGACAGCTGCCTTCACAGAAATTCCTATGTGTATAAGTGTTAGGTTTTAGACGACCACACAGTTAGATAAGCCCAACAGGATGATACGGTTGATGAAGGAAAATGCATTCTTAGAGTGAACAGCAGGAGGAGGTTGTTCTGATGATGGAGAAAATTGCCCCCTTGTGCTCGACCACATCCAGAAGATGTGGAAAATTGCCCCCTTAGCAGACCACATCCAGAAGATGCGTTCGGTTTTGGGGACTATGGGATCAAGAAGGTCACAGTTAGCTGCAAACAGGTCCAAAGCAAGGAGTCTGAATTAGCCAAGAGTCTGGACTCATATCAGGGACTTAGGAGATAAAATCTAGAGAAGGGAAAGCAAGTCACTTGGGAAGCATTTAGAGGCTATCAAATGGAGAAGGGATTCAGATTGTTTGGTGGGGCTCAAGCCAGCAGGCCTCAGGTCTGTGGTGAGGACCCACAGCAGGCAGGCTCCCTGGAACAGGAAGCTCTCTGACCAGCACATGGGACTGCTGGAAGGGGAAAGGCCAGCTCTGAACCCACCTGCTCCCTGTGGCCAAAAGTTTGTGGACAGCGGTGTCAGGTCAGCCAGGGGCAGTGGGGAAAGCCTCTGCCGCCCTGTGTGGGCAGATTAGGAACTATGGTCCTGTCATCTGGCTCATGGAAGGAAAGCTTTCCTTTCTGGTGTCTTCTGTTTGTTGGGGAAAGGAGCAGGTAGGGGAAGTGATTGGTGGGATTTTTTGGCTGATGAAAGTAGATGAAGTTTTTGGAGAAACGTGGCCCTTGGAATTTAATGTTAAGATGTTAACCTTCAGTTTTAGCCAAGGTCTCGAGCTAGTGTCCCAAGAGCAGGGGCTGCGCTGTGTGGAGAATGGTGTCGTGGGCCAAGGCCTCACCCTGTGCCCGCATATCCCCATTTGTGCTTAGTGTCCAATGCTTGCCCTCCTTCGCTGTATCTGACAAGAGCCAGGATGATGGCTCTGAATGAATTGTACGTGTCAAAAGTCTGCTCAGGGACCTCAGAAGAGTTCCTACGATAAGCTTGCTTTGGAACTTAACAGGCACACAAATCACCTGGGGATGGATTCTGCATCTGAAACAAAGTATGTACTTTATGTTGGCTAATTGAATTTAAACTTTAAAAAATGTAAAAAAAAAAAAAAAACCACAAACCCATAAACCACCAAAAAAATATGCACATTCTGGTTCAGGGAGTCAGAGGTGTGCCTGAGATTCCCGGTCTCTGTGGGCTCCGTGGGATGCTACTGCCGCTGGCTCAGGGAGCTCCCCGGGTTGCAGGGACCCCGGAGCAGCACAGAGACCCCTGCCTGCTGCTTGTTTCCAGCGCAGGTTCCCAGGCTGGACATCTGATCTCCGGGACCAGCCCCTGTGCGGCGGGGCCCCAGAATTGGCTCTTGGGCCAGCACACAGGCCGTACATCACGGGCTTTGAACACTGGCCACAGGAACAGTGATTAGGTTGGGTTAGGTTGGAAGAACACGTCGTTCAAGGAGACACAGGGAGTCCCACACAAAGTAGGTTATAGAAAACAGGCCGCTTTTGTGGAGCTTGAGCGGGGAAGCCTGGCTGAGAGTCTCAGGCTGCCAAGAGGACTGGAGCCTCTGCTGCTCTTCTGTCGAGTGCATGTGAGAGGATCTGATGAGTCTTTTCCTGTCTGTCGGTCTCCCCTTTTTCTAGCCGTCCAGCATGCTTTGCACACCGCACGCCGAGGTGCCCTGACCATGAGCCTGAACTCCTCCCTCGGCCACAGGAAGGAGCTGAGTAACCTCACGGAGGAGGAGGGTGGTGAAGGGGGCGCTGTCGTCACTGACTTCATCACCATCATCATCATCACCATTTTCGTCTGCCTGGGCAACCTGGTCATCGCCGTCACCTTGTACAAGAAGTCGTACCTCCTCACCCTCAGCAACAAGTTCGTCTTCAGCCTGACCCTGTCCAACTTCCTGCTGTCCGTACTGGTGCTGCCTTTTGTGGCCACCAGCTCCATTCGGAGGGAATGGATCTTTGGCGTGGTCTGGTGCAACTTCTCCGCCCTCCTCTACCTGCTGATCAGCTCGGCCAGCATGCTCACGCTCGGGGTCATCGCTGTCGACCGGTAAGCCTGCCTCTGAGAATCAAGGAATTAAGGAATGGGTGCCGAGGGGGGAGCCTGGGAGATCATCTGGTCCTGTGACTTTCACTGTCTTAGTTCCTTGGGAGGATGTCGGGGGCTTTGGCTTCGTCCTCCATCCCTCTGACCAGAGTACCTCTGATTTTATCTAATCTGCATTATTGCATTTAGTTTTATTTTTTATAAAAAGATATTCTGATGCTTAAGAAGAAAGTTCTTAAAACCTCTGATGCACCCTTTATAGATGAGGAAAAGAAACTGGGGAAAGTGATCTGTCAGAGAGATTAGGTCCAGGGCTTCGCGGAGGGCTGCCTGCTGTCTCTTGCTTTGCTTGGGCCCCTCTGTTCATCATGCTTCTTAGGATTTTGCTCATGGGCACTTCACTCATCACAGGCAAGTGTTTGACTTCGGGGGGCGAGAGTAGATTGAAATTGTGGGATCAGGAGGGAGCAGTGGAGTCAGGAGGCTAGCCGGGGTTCCTGTCACTGGGTGACATGGTCTGCGGGCTCCCTCAGGACCATCTGTTGTTGAGCTGATGAACGGTAGCTGGATGGTGCACCCAGAGTGCAGGCCTGTACCAGGCCTAAGGCCAGACCGTGTCGGCCTCCTCTGGCTGTGGGGAATGCAAATTGGTCATAACTAATCAGTTGGCTTCTCTAAATCTCTTTTTTTTTCCAATAATGAAAATGATACAGAAAATGTGAAGAATAAAGTAAGAACTATCCCTAATCCCACCAATCAGAAGCAATCACTGTTTTGATGTTAGTATATTTACGTCTAGTAATCTTTGGTTGCATACAGTACGCTTTTTAAATAGGCTTTATGGCACGTGTGGTTTGTGTTACCTGCTTTTTTACTTAACAAGTGATCATGAGCATTGTTTTCCCACCTGCAAGTGTTGAATGCTCTTTAGAAACATGATGTTTAATGGTTCCATGGTATTCCATCCTGTGGAGGCACTAGAATTTGTTTTTACAGTCCCTTCTTATTAGCTTACTGTCATATAGAGCACGTTTGAGGAAGGCGTATGTTGTGGAATTGTGTTTTTGGTAAGAGTAATAAAACACACTTTCAAATTCTTTGTGTGTAAAAGGCATGTTGTTTTTCAGAAAGTGGTACAGATTTTTACTCTTGTAGCTATTTGTCAGCATCCTATCAAGACTGATTATATGACATTAAAAAAAAAACTGGAACTTTGTTGGCAGTGGGAGGCATGGGATCTCACGGTTGTTCTAAATTCTATGTTTTTAAAAAATTGGCGATCTTTGAGCATCCTTTCCTGGGCCTTGGGTCCTGTGGGACATGGAGTGAGGACCAATGGCTAGAGCAGAGCTGGGGAGTTAATTCTTAAGTGCCTCTCACGGGGGTCATCTCTATATGGATGCTTGGGGTATTGTCCCAGCTTGGCAAGGGTGGCTCTAAGGGGCTGTAAGTTGTTTGCTTGAATGTTGGGTTCCTCCGCAAGCATGACAGATCCTCCAGTTGTGCTGTCAGAACGCACTATCCCTGAGATGGGTGACTTGTTCCGGCACCCTGTTCTTTCCCACTGTGGCACTGGTTGGCACTGGTTGGCACTCTAGGGGAGGCCCTGTGCTGAGTCCTGAGGGTGGCAGGATACAAGTATGGACAGGACAGACCTCGCCCACCAGGAGTTTATAGGCGAAAGGCAGAGGCAGCAGGGGAGTGTGGGTGTGAACACAAAGCCGAAATAGCCGAGGGCGCAGCTCCAGTCCAGCCCTGGGTGGCAGGGCCAAGGGTGCTTCTGGGAAAGGTGGCATTTGAATGAATACATTAGGACAGCAAGTAGGATGCTTTGACCAGACTCTTGTGATTACAGGGGAGGGACTGGCGTAAAATGTAAAAGTTTTCAAATAACTTCATGGCAGGTGCCATTTATTTTTTTATATTGATCATTCGTGTGGTTTAAAGATACAAATTGACTGGACCAGTTAACTTGATTTTGTCCATTTAAGTGACATATTTATACACTCCTTCTGTCTGCTTAATTTTGTTAAATTAATTGTACTCAATCTTGGTAATTTCAGAGGTCATCTATTTGCCATAGTCTATTGGAAACCTAAAGATGCAACTATGTGTGCGTGTGTGTGTGTCTGTGAGAGAGGAAGGGGAGGAGAGATGGGGAGGGGTCAGGAGGGAGAGAGAAGAGGAAAAGCAATAACGCAGAGACAAAGAACAGAGAGAATGGGACTAGAAGAGAGAAATAGTTACATTTCTAAGAAAGTGGAAAAGAAGAAAACCTGGGGCCGTGGTCACGACCTCAACTAAAAAGGGTCGCTTGCTGATCCCTTGCCAGGCGCCGTTGTGAGGCTTTGTGAGCTCACCCAAGCCCACATGGCTGGTAGGTGGCTCGTCCAGTTCTGAGGAGGTAGAGGCTGGGCTTTTAATCACCTCCAGAGACTGCACAGGGAACCACCGGTCATGTCTGACAAGTGGTTAGTTTAGCTCCGGGTTTCTCAGCCTGACAGTGCTGACATCGTGGGCAGGTAACATTTGCTGCGCGGGGCTGAACTGGGAGCTCCTCGCCGGATGCAAGTGGCTCCTCTCCAGTTGTGACAACCCGGAATGTCTCCAGTCATCGTCACATGTCCCCAGGGGACACGTCATCCCCAGTCGTGAACCCCAGCTAAATCAATCAATCAAATAATAAGTTGGCAGATGACCAAAAGTGTTTATTTTGTGGCCTCATGAAGAGACAGCAAAAAAACACAAGTGAAGAAAGAGTAGCTGACTGGAGCGAAGTTTGGTGGAAGTGTCAACATCCTAAACCAGCCACATGGAGATAGGGCCAGGTGGGGACCGTCATTAGACCGGGGCAGAATTTCCCCATGCCTAAGTCTGTGACATGGTCACCTCTAGCTTAGCCTGGAAGCTGCTCATGTTTTCACTTTGTGCTGGGATGGATGAAACCCCAGCTCTAAAACCCGTGTTTAATAAATCAAAATAGCTGGGACTGTGAGATGGTTAGTCATAGTGAAGCAATTCACTAGTGCTTTTAGGACACTGTTCAGTATGAGTTAACGTGTGTTCTCCTCTTGCCTTGGGCTTTGTTCACATCTGTAGGTGGAGCTGTCTCATTGACCCAGACGTGGCTATTGGAGGGCTCCGCGTTAGAGCCCCCGTGTGCATAATGGCTTGTCAGTTACACGTGATGTTGTGAGAGCCTCTTTTGGGACCAGGGGTCCTGCTTGGGATCATGTGTAAAAATGAGTGGCTGGAGGAAAGACTGAGAGCCCCAGAAGCCAGTTACGAGCAAGAGCCCAGAAGGCGAAAGGAACCCCTGCGCTTTGGCCTCCGATGACCTGCAGGGGAGCAGGGAGTTGCTTGTGACCTGCATTTTCCTTTGAACCTGCAAATAGACCTAAATGATGCTAAGTTGAAAGAAATGACGTTTCAAATCTCTGAAATCCATGTTTTCTTGGTGGGCAGGTGTGGGATTGTTTCATATCTTTATAGAGCTGTAGATTTGTGCATTTCGTTGTATATAAATTTTATAAAAGATGGAAACAAACCCCAAAATTAGAATAGTCCTGGGGGGATAAAGGGGCAGCCCTCTGACCTTTGGCGACTGACCCCTTGGGAGCTGGCCCCTGACCCAGCATCCTGGAGGACTCAGGGTCCAGCTGGGAGAGAGTACTGTCGTGTCCCACTGGAATTGCTCATGGCCAGAACCTCCGTCAGTGGATGAAGGAAATACCATTTATTACAATAAAGAGAAGACTTGCCATAAAATAATAATAACTGAGTGTTTAGAATAGCCAGAAGGGTATGTTGCAGAGGACAGCTTATTAATTGTAATTATTTTTATGACTGCCAGAGCAGGGTTGGTCAGAGGAGCCAGGGGCAGTTAACATTCCCCAGGCTTGGCTTCCCACACCTGGACGCGCCCTTGCCCCTGAAGTGTCCTGAGGTCAGAGGGCCTGCACAGTTTTTAAGAGGGCAGAGAAAAGAAATCTGGGGTACCTGGGTGGCTTAGGCAGTTGAGTGTCCCATTCTTGGTTTCAGCTCAGGTCATGATCTCATGGGTCCTGGGATCAAGCCTCATGTTGGGCTCCTCGCTCAACAGGGAGTCTGCTTGAGATTCTCTCCCTCCCTATGCCACTCCGCCTGCTAACACGCATGCATGCACTTCCTCTCAAATCTTTTTTTTTTTTAATTTTTATTTATTTATGATAGTCACACACACACACACAGAGAGAGAGAGAGAGAGAGGCAGAGACACAGGCAGAGGGAGAAGCAGGCTCCATGCACCGGGAGCCCGACGTGGGACTCGATCCCGGGTCTCCAGGATCACGCCCTGGGCCAAAGGCAGGCGCCAAACTGCTGCACCACCCAGGGATCCCCTTCCTCTCAAATCTAAAAAAAAAAAAGAAAAAGAAAAATCTCTGCCTTGTTTTGTGTAAGTGAAGGAAACCTCCCAGGCACCCCTCCATCCCACCCTAGCTACTTCCTCACGTTTCACTTGCTGGGATGATGTACAGGTCAGGGTCTGGGCCATCACCTGGCAGGAGGTAGGAGACCACCAGAATGGCCTGGTTCATCTCTCGGGACTCAGAAGAGCCCAGTGTCCCTTCCTGGTCATGGCCATTGGGAGCAGTACGAACAATATGGGCCCCCATCTTCAGGAGAAGAGGGAGAGGTTGGTCAGAGAGAGAGCAGGCTCTGCCCCCACTGCCAGGGGAAGAGCAGGCACCATCTGGGCCTTTCCCTCAGTCCAACACGTTGCATTCTTGGAGCAGACCTGTGGCCGGGCTTCTGCAATGGTACAGATGAAGGACCTGAAGCTCTGAGAGGTTGAATCAGCTACCCAAAGTCACCCAGCTAGTCGACAGCAAAGCCACCATCTGAACCCAGGCATTCCAACTCCAAAGGCATGCTCCTTTCGCAGGCTGCACGGACATTGCAAGGTGCAAGCCCAGGTATCAGCATAAGACAGTGACAGTTGTACCCCAGGCCATGCGCAGTGACAGCTGTAATCCGTGCCAGATCCCTGCGGGATCTTTTCAGATCTCACACCCAGAAACGCTGTCTTTCCAGGCTCCATCTTGGCTGGAGCCCGCAGCCCAACATCAGCAGCCCCAGGCTTACGTCTGATTAGGAGGGCCCTTCACAAGGACGCAGATGGGGGAAGCAGCACCCCCCACCCCCCGCCCCAGGAGAGGCAGCAAGCAGCATATGGCAGTTTGGACAGTGGCCCCTGTCCTGGAGCCGCTGATGAGCAAAGGGTGACTCGAGATGGTCCCAGTGGAGCAGGAGGCTTCCCGGGAGGTGTGTGACCCTCACCACCACGGCCATTTTCTGACATCCTACCTATACCAGGCAGCATCAGTGTGTCCACCCCTGTCTTTTCCACATGCTGCCCTCATGGGGAAAACCCTATTACTCATTAAACAGCATTTCCTTTGGATAAAGTGTCTGAGTGGGGAGGACGGTGGTTTATTTCCAGCCCATGGTCTGGTCAGGCCTCCATGGCTCACATGCCCCTGGCCCCTGGCTCCTGGCCCCTGGCCCCGGCTTCCATCTCCTGCCCCGCCTCCGCCCCACACCTGCCTGATTGAACCCTGTGTAGCCTTCCCCTGAGGCAGACACTGGCTCCCATCCATGCCTCCCCGCAGCTGCCTTCCACCCCCGTTACTCCTGGGTCAGGGCTTCTGATCTTTGAAGACCTGGATGTGTGTGCCATCTCCCACAGGAAGCCTGCTCTGACCCTGCCGTCTGGAACAGGTGCCCTGCCAAGCATCCCTCCTCCACCCACGGCCAAGGGGTTGGGAGCTGCCCGTATGGTGTGGACTCCTGGAGAAGATGGTTAACGAGTGACTGCTGGCCTGTGCATTGGGGACTGCGTTTATCTCTTGTTTCTTCCCCTTGTTTTGGGCAGGCTACATCTTCTTTCTCTGCTTTAGTGTCCTCATCTGTACAATGAGGATAATGGTAATCCTCACCACCTCAAGCAGTTGTCGTGAAGATTCCAGTTAGCTCTTACCTCCAGACCCTCAACCTCTCCCTGTTGTCTGTCTCCCCTCACATCTCCTCACCGCCTTTCCAGTACATAGCACAGCGCTTAGCACAGCGGGCCTTCAGTAAATGTTCATCCAGTGAATGAACCCCTTAGTCCTTTAATATTGCTCTGGTTTTTAATGACCCTCTGAAAACTGATCTAAATGGATTAATAATGTCAGCAACCCAGAAACTATCTGGCTTGATGCAGGATCCCTTAGAACTCCTGTGGATGCCTCAACATTACCCACAGCCCCAAATATGATTGGGCTCTCACATTGTGACTTGGAAACAGGACCGCTTGAGCTCTGGCACCCAGCTCTTGCCTGAAGCGGGGTCTCAGAAAGCTGTGTAACATAGCACAGTCTGTGCCTTGTCGGGGAGAAGTTGGGAGAAGGAGCTACTTGTAGGAGCTCTGACCACATGGCTGGATCGGATGGAGAAATTCAGCAAAGCTCCCTATGTTGGAGGGCACAGGGTGCCTATTCTGGTATATGGTCCCTATTTTGATTCCCCTCTCTCGTCTCCCTCTGTCCTTCCTCTAGCTACTATGCTGTCCTGTACCCCATGGTGTATCCCATGAAGATCACGGGGAACCGAGCTGTGATGGCGCTTGTATATATATGGCTTCACTCCCTCATCGGCTGCCTGCCACCTCTGTTTGGTTGGTCGTCGGTGGAGTTTGACGAGTTCAAGTGGATGTGTGTGGCTGCGTGGCACCGGGAGCCCGGCTATACCGCCTTCTGGCAGATCTGGTGTGCCCTGTTCCCCTTCCTGGTCATGCTGGTGTGCTATGGCTTCATCTTCCGCGTGGCCAGGGTCAAGGCCCGCAAGGTGCACTGTGGCACTGTGGTCATCGTGGAGGAGGACGCGCAGAGGAACGGGAGGAAGAACTCCAGCACCTCCACCTCCTCCTCCGGCAGCAGGAGGAATGCCTTTCAGGGCGTGGTCTATTCGGCCAACCAGTGTAAAGCCCTCATCACCATCCTGGTGGTCATCGGGGCCTTCATGGTCACCTGGGGCCCCTACATGGTTGTCATCACCTCCGAGGCCCTCTGGGGGAGGAACTACGTCTCCCCGGCCCTGGAGACCTGGGCCACGTGGCTGTCCTTTACCAGCGCCATCTGCCACCCCCTGATCTACGGGCTCTGGAACAAGACGGTTCGCAAGGAGCTGCTGGGCATGTGCTTTGGGGATCGGTACTACCGGGAGCCGTTCGTGCAGCGGCAGAGGACGTCCAGGCTCTTCAGCATTTCCAACAGGATCACAGGTAACTTGGGCGTCCACTGGGCAAGGGATGTTCGCCCTGGCAGGAACTGCCTGCAGGCCTCGAGGGCGCTCTCACGTGTTGAAGGGTGAGCGCTCAGAGGCTCCCGGAGCGTCCCCTGTCTTTCCCAGGCAGCTTTCCCAAGCGCAGCAGCTTGAGGCAGGGGATGCCAGAGCTCAGAATCCGTGTTGCAAGCACAGCCCCGGCCCGCCGGCCTCTTTCTCCCGACCACATTGGACTGGGCTACCCTCCACCTTGGGCCAGTCCTTTCCTTTCAGTGTTCTGGAAAGCGGACTCCATTTCTGGGGCCCCCTCCCCTCCCCAGCTGCCCATCTCTGAACACATTCCTCCTCCTCAGGCCTTTCTGGCTGGGCCATGGTTTCCTCACACCGTCTCCGGTAACTCACGATGTGTCTGTGCCAAACCTCAGCCCTCACCTTGAAATGTCACTGTCTACTCTGTGTGAAGCGACTCCTCCATCTAGTAACCAATTTTGAGAGTTAACAGGTTTCTGGAGACAATCCTTTCACCTTTGGTGAGACCCAGAGGAATTACTCTAGGAAGAGATGGAATTTTTTTTTTAAGATTAAATTTGTATTTATTTGAGAGAGAGAGCATGAGGAGGGAGAGGGGGCAGAGGGAGAGGGAGAACCAGGCTCCTTGCTGAGCCAGGAGCCCAACACAGGGCTTGAACCCAGGACCCCTGGATCCTGACCTGAGCTGAATGCAGACACTTAGCCAGCCGATTGAGCCACCCAGTAGTTCGTTTTTTAATCCTTTTTATTTTGATATGATTTTAGACTTGGAAAAGAGCTGGGAAGCATGTACAGAGAATCCCATCTGCCCTGCTTCTTCTGGTGTTAGCACCTGGCCGAACCATAGCAGTTACCAAAATTAAGACATTAATACTGGTGTAGTGCTATCAACTATGCATTTGTTTTGTTTTTTTTTTAATTTTTTTTAAATTTTTATTTATTTATGATAGTCACAGAGAGAGAGAGAGAGAGAGAGAGAGGCGCAGAGACATAGGCAGAGGGAGAAGCAGGCTCCATGCACCGGGAGCCCGATGTGGGATTCGATCCTGGGTCTCCAGGATCGCACCCTGGGCCAAAGGCAGGCACCAAACCACTGCGCCACCCAGGGATCCCTCAACTATGCATTTGATTTGGATTTCACCCATTTTTCCCATTCCCATCCTTTTCCTGTTCCAGGATCCAGTTCACAATCATGTCATGGCTACCTTTGTCTTCTTCAAGTTTTGACAAGTCTGTGCTCTTCCCTTGTCTTCCATGACAGTAACGCTTTTGTAGAGAATTGGTTGGAGACTTCGTAGAATGCCCCGCAGTATGTGTGGGGCTGATGCGTTCTCAGGATTAGAATGAGGTTATACCTTTTTGGCAGGAATGCCGTGGGGGTGCCATGCTCTCTGTAGTGATCACGTCGGGGGCACCTCGCTCAGGTTACTTTGGTGTCTCAGTTGATGTCTTAGCTCAGGCTGCTATCACAAAATACCATAGATTAGGGGGCTTATACCACAGACATGTATTTCTCACAGTTCAGATGGCTGGAAATCTGAGGTCAAGGTGCTACACAGGTTGGGGTCTGGTGAGAGCTCTCTTCCTAGCTGTCTTCTTGCTGCGGCTCATGTGGTGGAGGTGTGGGGAGACAGGACAGAGCAAGCCCTGTGGTCTCTTCTTACGAGGACCCCACCCTCAGGACCTCATCTCCTCCTGATTACCTCCTAAAGGCCTTATTTCCAAATGCCAGCACGTTGGGGGTTAGGGTATATGAATTGGGCGGGGGGATACAGTCTATACAATTCAAGGGATGTCTATTGGGTTTCTCCATTGTAAAGTCACTGTTGTTTCCATTATAATTAATACATACAATGGGGGAGGTCCTTTGAGGCTGTGCAGAGGTCCTCTCTCTCCTTCAGCCTTGCATGCATTGGGGATCTTGCCTCCAGCCATTAGTACTGTGGTTATTCTAGTGGGGAAGTAGCTGGCTTTTCAGGGTCATGTTTGAGGGTGATTGTCACCTGGATGAGCCACTGGAAGAGAGATTATGAAGGCACTTAGATCAACTGGAAAAAGCCAGTTCAGATTATAATTTTGAGAAGGCTTCCAACTTCTCTCTCAAGAGGGTGGAAAGAAATAGCTCATAATTATCGTGAATACTCAGTGGTAGTGGTGATAGATCTTTTCTGTGAGGCAATAACAAACCAGCATCATTGATTTATTTCATGGGCTAATGAAGTGTTACTTCTTGAGGGAAGAACTCAGGGAGGTTTTTTTTTTTTTTTAATTTTTTTTAAATTTTAGGTAGGCTCCATGCTTGAACTCATGACCCTGTCAAGAGAGGGACTTTTTATTCTAACCAGAGGAGAAAAAGAATCTCTCCCCATCCTAGGATTTTAACCACTGAAATGCCCATCCCCTAGCCTTTGCGACTCTGTGTTTCCAAGTATGCCTCGTGAGCCAGGACTGCATTCAGGGTCTGGTTTCATTTCACTGATTAACTTATTTAGAGTTTGTAAAAACACTTGTCTTCTAGGCAAAAAATTTGAGATGTTTTATATTCCATGAAAATTTAGGAATGAGGAAAGAAAAAGAACAAGGAAAGAGAATGGAGGAGGAGAGGGTAGCTAACAAAAAAAAGAAACATCTGCTTGGGGGTGCCTGGGTGGCTCAGTCGGTTAGGTATCTGACTCTTGGTTT
Organism: Nyctereutes procyonoides; assembly: GCF_905146905.1. NCBI lineage: Eukaryota > Metazoa > Chordata > Mammalia > Carnivora > Canidae > Nyctereutes > Nyctereutes procyonoides. Next base: position 3,178,174 of record NW_026575044.1, read on the forward strand.
CAGCTCAGGTCACAATCTCAAGATTGTGGGATCAAGCCCCCATGTTGGGCTCTGAGCTCAGTGCAGAGTTGGCTCCGGATTCTCTTCTCTCCCTCCCCTTCTGCCCCCCACCCAATAGATGAATAGTCTTAAAAAAAAAATCTGCTTTTGGTTGCAATTTTCCATGCAGGGCACCTGTGACTGTGCGGGCTGAGGTCATGGGGCCAGAGAATGGGGGGACATGCCAGCTATAGTTTGGTGGCCAGTCCAAGGCAGCTGGTGGTCTCCTCTTGAGGGAAAAGAGCAATCTTGCTGGATGTTTTTGGGTTGAAGAGCGTGGGGACGAAGGGGTTCTGCATAGTTGGCTTTCCTGGTGGTGGTGGTGGTGGTGGCTGTGGGGGTGGCGGAGGCGGGAGGCTGCAGGCACCCTGGGGGAGTCCTGGAGAGGAAGCAGCAGACAGGCCCCAGCCTCACTCATTGCCCTTCTGGGCAGAATGGGGTGCCTCCGTCCCTCTGGCTGAGCCCCTCGGTGGGCCTGGCTCGCATCCACCCAGACTCCAGAACCAAACTCCTTGCTGGCTCCCGGAGCCTGCTTCAGGACCGCCTCCCTCCCCTCCGAGAGTGCCCCAGCTCTGGTGGTAGCACCAGGAAAGAAAGAAGGTGGATCTGTTGCGGAGAAGCAAGAGAGGACTGGGAAGCTCTGGCTTGGTTTTGTGCCTCCCTCCGTGTGTGGACACCTGGGAAGTTTTAATCAAGGAACGGGTACCTGGAAGTAGAGACTTCCCTCACAGTGCCTGTGAGCAGAGGCAGAGAGGAGCTCCAGAAAGACCTGGAGCTTTCCCAGCTGACTCTAGGATGTCAGGAGTTTTGTAAACACAGTGTCATGTTTATTTCCTACACAGATTTCCACCATAATCAGCGGGTCTGGGTTTTCTCGTTCTGTTAGCCCCAAGCTGAAGAAGTGCAAAAGCTGAGGTTTTCCCTAGATGCCACCTGCCACTGAGCCCCCCAAAAGCCTTCAGCCTGTGAGGTCTTATTGATAAATTTGCTAGGAATGGCCATTTCTGGGCCATCTGGAGGTTGTCAGGCTGTGCCCCCTCTGGTAGAGAGGTCAGCCCTAGAGCTGACACTGACTTCTAGTGCAAGAGGGTGGGCTGGATGCTGACATGTGGTGTTGGGAGGCCAGACCACACACCCAAAGCTGATAGGTGGCTACGGGTGACCAGGGGCCTTCAGGAGAAGGGGCAAACTGCCTTCCAGCAACTCTTCCATTGGCCGAGCCCAGGCAGGGCGGAGAGCCCAGGGCCCCCCACTCCAGGCTGGGAAGGTGGCCTGGGCACCCTGGGAAGGCAGCCTCTACAAATGCCTGCCACTCTGTGCCCGAAGCTCCTGGAACTGGGTTAGAGCCTTTCTAGCAGTCTTCTGGAGAGGAGGATGTGGACACACTCAGAAGAGACACCTTGGTGCAGGGCCTCTTGGAGAGCTCTGCGCTGGAGGGAGGGAAGGCCACCCTGGGGCCTTTGAATTTTCATACCTGGTTTGCAGGTTTCTTCCCTGGTGCCACTGAGAGGCTTTCTGGTGACTTCAAAGTGCCTGTTTCACCTCAGAACTGTGCTGCTGTTCCTTTACCTTCTGAAGGCACTAGTGACTCTGATTCATCCGGGGCTTGCTCAGATCCCCAGGGCCTGTCACTTTGTGCCTTTTTTTTTTTTTTTAATTTTGTAACAAGGCTTGGATTGGGCCTAATCCAATAGATATATTATTGCTTCGTGTGAAAAATACCAGGTATTTGTGCCCACTGTGGAGTGGTAAATGCGAAATCAACACAGGGCAGAGCAGTGCCCCAGATCTTTCAGCCCAGCCGCAGCGGGCTGGCTCAGATGGCTCCTCACGCTGCTGGAGACCAGGCCGTGCTCTGGCTCTCACCACAGCCTCAGAGCCGGTGTCCCAAACCCAGCACGGCCTTGGCCATCGCGGTTGGCAGTGCACTGTCCCCCACAGGGCCCTCCCCAGGCCAGGCTTCCTGCAGGGATGTCATATTCTGAGGCCAAGGTCCTGGATGGGGACAAGCACGTTTGGGTCTTGTCTGGTCCCAGGCCCCTCCTCCAGTGTGCTCTGCACAAGCACAGTTCCCCCAAGTTCATGGAGGGGTGATTCAGAGGGAAGCCTGTCCTCCCCCTACCGTCTCCTCCTTGGCTCCAGGGAAGGAAGGAAAGCATATTGTCCATCACCTCATACGCTCAGGAGAATTAGGATGAACATAAAGAACAGAGCCCTGTGCTGTCTGTAAGTGGACCGTGGGAGGAACTGGGCCGCCGTTACGGCAGGTCATTCAGTCCTCTGGGCAGCAGGCCTTCTGCGTTTGTAATTGCTGGGAGCTCCTTCTCCTGACCTCGTGGTCTCCAGAGCCTCCAGTCTTTTGTTCGTGGAGTTATTATTCTCTCAACTTTCTCAGGGGACTCCTGTAAATTTTTTTTTAATTCTTAAGCTCCCTCCCTTGTCTCCTCTGAGATCTATTTCCCCCTTTTCTTTCTTTTGTAATCTTTCATCTCTGTCTCTCAGGCTAGTGGCTCTCTCCGTGTTTAGTGACCTCGGCCATCCTCTGTGTTAGTGGCAAGGCCCTGGGAGCGGGTGGAGGCCCTCTGGGGGGCACGGGAGGCCCAGCTGCCCTGGGAAGGGTTCTCATTCCCTGGCCAGGCAGAGTAAGATGAGGGGCGGGGTCCCCCTGTGAACTCTGTGGCCTGGGCTTACACTGGGTAAGCCTGGGCCGTGGCCGGGGGAGTCTGCGAGGCCGGTCCCCTGGGTCACTCCCTGCCAACAAGGGGGCTGAGCACCCTGAGCCCAGGCTGGGAAGAGGGGTGGAGGGGCCCCGCACTGCCTCTGCTTTCCATCCAGCCCCGCCTGCCGCAGAGGCTCCTCGGTCTCCAGTTCCTGAGCTTCGGGGGCGCCGGGTGAGAAGCAGCCGCCGGCCTCAGCCCCCTGCCCTCACCTGGCTTGCGGACCTGCTGTCCCACTTTGCAGTTTACGCCCGTCTCTTAAAAATTCCCTTCTGGTATTCAGTGGGGATCCGAGGCGGTCACAGGGCACCCGTGTTCCTGTTTCACTGGAAGGTCATCACCCAGGGCTGTTGGCCCCACCTGCCTGGCTGGTGTGGGCTGCTGGCCTGAGAGTTTCCTCTCTGGGGGACCCAGAGAATCCTGGTGCAGACACCCCCAGGGTAGGAGCGAGAGGCAAAGGGGGCTGAGAGCCTGCATTGTAGGAGACAGAGAGGACAGGCAGGCCGGTGGTGAGGTGAGTGGGACAATGGAAAAGCGAGGGTCAGCGGCTGCCTCTGTGGGAGCTGGGTTGTGCTGACGGTGCGGATTTTACCTTTCAGACCTGGGCCTGTCCCCACACCTCACGGCTCTTATGGCAGGCGGCCAGCCCCTGGGGAATAGCAGCAGCACTGGGGACACTGGCTTCAGCTGCTCCCAGGACTCAGGTGAGCCTCCCGCGCGACCCTGGTGCCAGTGGAGGAGCTGGCAGGAGGGCCAGGCCCTGGGCGTGGGTTTCTAGGCATGGCTTTTCCCTCGCCAGCGTGTCCGTGCCTCCGTTTCCTCCTCTATAAAATTGGGGAGTTCAGTTCCCGTTCCCTCCACCGCCAGGGCTGTCGGATCCAAATTAAGTGAAACCCTTTGAAAAGTTAAAGTGTTAGTGACCACGAGTTGTTACAGTTATCCTCATGCTGTCGGCCAGCACAGGCTCGGGTGTCCGTGTCTGATCGGCCTTCTCCGAGCTGCGTTATCTTGGGCAAGATGCTTACTCTTTTTCTAAGCTTTGGAGCATCCCCGTTTGTGACCTGGGGGTAGCCATCCCTCTGTCAGGGGGCAGTCCTACTGAAGTCACATCACCTCGTCACTGTCACCGTCCTTGCATGCCCTGTGCCCTGCCTTTGGGAAACTCAGGCTCCCTGAAGAAACACATCTCCCGCACAGATGCTCCCTGCTCCCCAGTAGCAGCCCCCAGGGGATCCTGCAGGGCGGGCGCCGCCTCCTTCAGGCAGCTGCCTGTGATGTCTCAGTCCTGCCATGGCTCCTTGCTGCTGGGCACCTCACAAGGCCCCGGTGAGAGGCAGGTGGCCAGAGGCATCTGCTCTCCATCCTGGGGCTGGCCTTTACCCACAAGCTGGGCTGAGGGCCACGCCACGGGGGGTTCCTGCCACCTCTGTCTGCCTTGACCTGTTTTTCCCGGCCTGAGTCTGTGGGGTGGAACGCTGGGGCGGTCCGCGGGCTGGGACTGAGACAGTCAGTATTCTGTCATGGGCAGTATTCCCTAGAGGCAGGATATTCCCTAGAATGTTCTATCACCTGTCAGCCGATGGGCTGAACCACTGGTCACACTGGCCCATCTCGCCCCAAGTCCCTTGTGTGATTTGAAGGAAAGGTCGGGCTCTGGGTCACTCCCCAGGCTCTCCACCATTCTCTGACAACCAGCAAGGATCCAGAGGCAGTATCACACTCCTTCATTCAACAAATGCTGATTTGCCCAGCCCCTGTTTTGGTCAGACACTGTACTAGGTTCTAGAGATAGAGTGGTGAGCTGCCCTCCTGGAGCTTTCTATGGACTGCGGAAGACGGCCAGTCGTCCCCCCTGCTCCCAGTGATTCTGCTGTTAAGGAAGGATGAGAACTCTCCTGAAGGACAGGCCGGCCGTTCAGGGAGTGTTTTGGGGGGAGCGTTAGAACGGCTTCTCTGAGAGTGACACTGAAACCCAAAGAGCAGGTAGGAGGTGGCCAGGCAGAAGGAGCAAGGGCGCAGCCCTGTGGCCCAGAAGAGGAGCCGAGCCTGTGGGGCCACACAGAGGGAGCCTGCGGGGTTCCGCCCGACCCCTTATGCGCTGTGCCTTGTGACTCCGCACCTGCTGTGTGTCCCATAGTCCTCAGGCAACTCTGGAGGTGGATCCAATTACCCTCTCGCCTCATAGACTTGCAGACACTGAGGGATTCGGGAGGCTGCCTGGGACCCTAGGTCCCTGTGGGGCGTGACCGGCCGCTCCACCGCACGCTAACGCCCGGCCAAGGAGCACTCTGTCTGCAGGCCCCGCAGTGATGCCCTTCAGCCTGTTCTGAAGCAGCACAGACGTGCGCTGCCCTCTCTTCCTCACTTCCTGAGCACTTTCCTGAGCAAGGCCTTGAAGGATTGAGAGCTGGTGTGGGGCCAGGGGCCAGCCTCCACCGAGCCGCACCCCCCCTCCGCCCAGCTCTGAGATAGGACCCCTGCCTGCCTCTCCGCCTTGGCTTCCCCATGCTTCTGGGAGAGGTGTATTTTTCAGCTCTTTTTTGATCCCCAAAGCACTCTACATTTTCAAGTTTAACATGTTTATTTAGCACGACATATTTGAACAGTGATGGAAATTCCAATGGTGAGAAGAACCCCCAGAACACAGGGCTCCTTGTCCTGGCGCCGCCCTCCCCTCAGCACCCCGAGTCCTGCCACCTGTGGCTCGCAGCCTGCCTCTCCGGGCGGCCGCCCAAGTCTCCGGCCGCACCTCCTGAAATCACTGTTTCTCGGGCAGGTGCTATGGGGCAGGTGGTCGCACCTGCTGGCGGGATGAACACACGGCGGGGGGGGGGAGGGGGGCGGGCAGGGGGGCGAGGAGGACCTTGCATCGCCGGGTCTGTGGGCACGATCCCCCTCGCTTTTAGGAACAGATGTGATGCTGCTCGAGGACTACACGTCTGATGACAACCCTCCCTCCCACGGCACTTGCCCCCCCAAGAGAAGGAGCTCCGTGACATTTGAGGATGAAGTGGAACAAATCAAAGGTTGGTCTGTGGGACAGCCCGGGCACCGTCCTTGGCTCGCCCCCCCCCCCCCGCACCCCAACATCCCAGGGCTCCGCGCTTTGCCCGCGGCCACGCCTGTCCCTAGGCCGCCCTCCGAGGAGCGGCGGCGCCCAGGCTCGGGAGGGGAGGCTGCTCAACGCTAGACGCGCGCACGGCCACGCACGTACGCGTACGTACGCACCCACGTGCGCCCTGGCACGCACGCGCACGGACGCACGGACACGCACATGCGCACGTGCGCGCCCAGGGTCGGCGTCCTGGTTCCCGCCCCCTCCCTCGGGGAGCCGCTGGCGTAGGTAGCCGGGCCTGAGGCGTCCCTGGCTTCTCTGCCTCGTGGGTGCGGCGGGGGGGGGGGGGGGGGGGAAGCCCTGAGCCTCCGCTTCCGCTTCCGCGGAGAAGGGCAGCTGCGGCCCCAGGCCCACCGTGTCCCTCCGTTGGCGGCGGCCGCCACCCCGCCCCGCCCCGCCGTTGGTGAGGGCGCGAGTTCCGAGAGGCGAAGGGGCTCTGCTGCGGCGTCTACGCTTTTGTCCCCCGCCTGACTCGAATCCAGCCCCAGCACCTTGTCGCCTCTGAGATGTAGGGTCTGGTTTCCCGTGCGGACTTGCTGTGAGAAGAGTGACGGGACCGTCCGGAGTGCCCACAGTGCCCTTTGTCCTCTGAATGCCAGCCCGTGAGGACAGCCACAGGCCCGACTGGGTGCGGTTGTGGCGGAGTCTGGGGCTCGGGTCCTGACTCTGGCGGTAGACGGGGGCCCCGTGAGAGGGACAAGGTGGACCCAGGGGAGGGTGCGGCCTGCAGCCTCGTGGGCTTTCTAATACCTTTGCCCGTAAGTGAATGAACCTGTCGCGGGTCCGCCCGTCCACGCAGGCCAGTCTGGCCCCTTCCGGCCGGCTCAGCAGGGCTGGCGGCTCGGAGGGCGCCGGTCAGACCACAGGTGACGGGGCAGGGAGCGGCCACGTGGCCCTCCTCCACTCTTCCTGCACTCGTGTGTGGCTGCAGACTCCCTGAAATGGGGTGAAGGATGGCGTGTTCCTCACGTGGGGCAGAAGTTGTCCCCTCTCCAGAAAATGTGAGGGGTAGGGGATAAACTATCGCCCCAAAATGTCCGGGAAAGATGGGTAGCGAGGGCAATAGTAATAATAAGCAGTGGGTGTGAGGGTGAAGGTTGAGCTCTTTTTCTCTCCACGTGAGTTGTGAGGGGTCGTCATCCTGGGTGGGGCCTCAGGAGAGGCAGCATTCAGGTTTGTGCAAGTTTGCAGTCATAGACGTTATATGGTTCTACATAGTTGAAATACCAGAGAATTCTTCCAAAGATGTGGCATTTTTAGTATCATTACTAGGAAGTATTTATCAAGGCTTTCTTACGGGCCAAACCTAGACGTCTCAGAAAGCATTAATGATCATGGTTCTGCAACCCTAAGAAGAGGTGTACTGTGACCTCCTCTCTGCAGAGGAGGAAGCAGGTAAGTTCCATGCTCCCTACGTAGTATGTGGGAAGCCAAGGATTTGAGTCTAGGGAATTTGGCCACAAAACCCACACCGTCAGTTTGCATCCTGCCCCTCCCCAGGTGGTGAAGCATCCTCAGGCATATCCCCCACGGTTACCAGTCCCAGCTCTCTGCCAACCTTCTTTATGCTTCTCCCACAGATGCTGCCAGGAACCCTATTCTTCACGTGAAAGCTGAAGTGCATGAGTCCTTGGACAGTTATGCAGCCAGCTTGGCCAAAGTCATAGAGGCCGAAGCCAAAATCAACCTGTTTGGGGAGGAGGCTCTTCCCGGGGTCCTGGCCACAGCACGGACTGTCCCAGGAGCTGGCTTTGGGGGACGCCGAGGCAGCAGGACTCTTGCGAGTCAGAGGTTGCAGCTGCAGAGCATCGAGGAAGGGAACATTTTAGCTGCAGAACAGAGATGAAGGCCTCAGGGTGGACTGTCCCACAGAGGGGCGTCCGGGAAAGGAACAACATCTAGGCTGTAGCCACCAGAAAAAACACTGAGTACAGTGTCTTGTGAGACCACACGTGTGCTCCTTGTGGGTCCTGGCAACAGGACTAGAGGCATCTAAGGCACAGAGGCAAGCAGATGAAGGCGTGGCCATGACATTTTGGAAGTGAGGCATAGAAGGGGGACCCTGGCTTGGGAGGAAACCACCCTGTGGGTTACTTCCTCTCCCTTCATGATCTAGAAGTCCAGCTGAGCACTGTCCCAGAGGTCTCAGCAGTTAACCCTTCCCTGTGCACTTTGGAGGACAGAACTTCCTAACGAAGCATGATCATCCCTTGGGCTTCTGCATGGTTGATGCAGGCCACGTGGAGTCATCAGTTCTACACTGAATGGTCCCCAGAGGAGAACCCGGAAGCAGAGCCCCTCAGATGGAGTTCCTAACATCTCTATCCTGCTTATGACCTCAAAATCAGCAGAGTCACTTGCCGGTGCTGGCCACTATCAGGCCACACAGCTGCTGTCAATGAGGATGGGGCCACCTTGACCACCTCCCTATTGACTGATTCTCCAGTATTTCGAAAGAAGGGAGCAACCACTATAAAAGACACAAGGAGGGAGCAAGTGCCAGATATTTCATTTCTAGAATTAAAAAGATAATCCCTTTGGTTAGTACACACCACAATCTTCCCAAGCCTGACTGGGGCTGTGGTGCCCAGCATAGCCGGGAAACAGGCTGTTCTTCATGTAAGGAAACCTCATCTGCTAGATTGTTTGTGGTATTTGACCAGTCAGAGTGGCTGGCTTCCAGGTACACTGGCAAGAATCCCACTGCGGGCAACAGCGGCTGATTCCCCAGCCCCAGGCAGTGTGAGACAGGATGAAACAGAAAGAACGCTGGACTTGTGCTCTTGACCCAGTTCCTCTGCTTCCACTCTTCAGGACTTCCGGTCACCTCTCAAAGCCATCCAGAAAGTGGGATAATGGGGTGGGAAGTTGGAGAAAATGACTTCCGAGATCATTTCCAGCTGTCATCTTCAATGTCAGAGTCTGTAGGTGAGAGAGGTGGGGGGGAAGTGGACCCTTGGACCAACACCAGCACAGCTTTTGAGATGGTTTCTGACGGGCAAATGCAGCCCTGTGGGCACAGAGTGTGAACTCAGCCGTCCTGTGTCTAGCAGGGTCCTGACAGAAGGCTGACCTCCCAGAACCAGAAGTGAAGGAAGAGGTGGAAGTAGAGCTGCAGGAATGTGATTTGTATGGTTAGAACTTGCTCGTCTCCCATTTGATTTGGGACGGCAGTTGATGGGTGACCTGGCAGTAGTGCAGTGGTGACCTGGGAAGTCAGGGAATCCCTCGCATCTGCCCTTCCTGGAAAATAAGCACAAAACATTCCCCGCCTTTGGAATTCTAGGTGGCCAGAAGAAGGCAGATTCCGGGGAGATCCAGCTGCATCTGCTCCAAGGCAGCTACTCCAGACAGTACATTCCCTCTGTGGTGGTTTCTTTGGGGCCTACCTGGCTCCTGGTGACCAGTCGTGGCAGCCAGTGACCAGCTGCTTACTAAAGCCTTTTCACTCATCCTGGGGCTTGCTGCCTTTGTGTTGACTGAGGCCATCAGCAGTGCTCCCAGGTCAGCTGGGTGCCGGCCACTGGTCTGGGTTCTGGAGAGGGCGGGGAGGAGCAGGTGGCTTTTCCAGAGGAGCAGAGAGCAGTTGCACCTGTGGGCTCTGCCTATACGTGCAGGTCAGACAGATTATGCTACCACTACTGGGAGGCATTCCTAAGTCTGCGGGCATTTTATGTTTTCTATGTGTATGTATTTTTTTCCCTACACTCGTCTAGTAAAGGGGCCATATTCCTCATCAACTGATGTGCACAGAGATCTTCAGCTCCAGGCTGGACTAACCTGGGATGGCTTGTCCATTAGGCTTTTGTGAGAGCGGCACATTGGCTGGTGTCTGGGGAGAGTCCTGAAACCTCAAGGCCCCAGTGGCAGATCCCAGACTAGCTAGATCCCAGGGTTTCATCCTAGCCTATCTAGAAATGTCGCAGAAGGACTCACTGCCTTTCTCTTTTTCCTGTTGGCACTGCCAGACATGGCTCGTCCACTAGGTGCAGAGCAAAGCACTTCACTCATCACAATGTAGGGAGAGGCCTGGCTGGTAGTGATGCCAGTAAAGAGCAGTCAGGTAATGCTTATTCAATACGTCCACCAGGGGGAGGTGAACATTTCCAGGTAGAGCACTTAGGTGGGGGACCATGTGAGCCAAGCCTGGGAGGACGTTTGGTAGCTAGAGCCATATTTTGCACATTCAGGAATTCAAATCTGCCTTGATTCCGGCCTGAGAGCCAGAGCAAGTGGGGCGGGAGGAGCAGGGCAAGGAGGAGAGGAAAGGGAGAGAATCCCAACACGTTCTCGCGTTCCCGAGAGCCTCTTTGGGGACCCCTGCCCTCGGTGCAGAAGGTCAAAACCCTAACTGCCCCCATTCAGCCTGGGCCTGTTGGCTTTATACTGCTGTGCAGGGCGGGGGTGGGGTGGGGACACTTGGCCACGTGGTCGCTGAAAAACCTCAGTCGTGCGTGTCCCAGTTTTAACAGGACCACATTTTGGACTGTTGCCCATTTCTGCCCCTATCACTGAAACTGCCACTTGACTGGGCCCCCTGCTGGGCTCCGGGGGCCGAAGCTACCCGGCACAGCGCCGCTGCACGCCCGGCGGGAGGCACGGAGTCCTCGCCTTCGGGGCCCGGGACGCTAGGTGGCAGCAGTGCGGCTGCGGCGCCGCGGAGGCCGTGCGCCCCGCAGCCCGAAGCCTTTCTGGCGGCGGCGGCGGGCGGCTCTCTTCCGCGGGACCCGCGGGGCGCAGCCCCCAGATGGGTGCTGGGGACGTGGGGCGGCCGTTCGGACGGGAACGGGCTTTGACATGGAGACCTTAGGAGCGCGTTCAGCCCTGGCGACGGAGCGCTTCTGCGTCCGAGGGCTTGCTCGTGAGGGACTGGGCTCTGGAAGGGCCCCAGGGCCTGCCCGCGGCCGGTGGTCAGCCTGGAGCCCGGCTGCCTCCCGTCCACGGAGCCGGGGAGGGTGACGTGGCTCCGAAGGGCCGAGGGGGTCCGGCAGGCTCGGCGTTCCGTCCGGCGCTGCCGCTGAGGGAGCCGGGCAGCCTTGGGTCCCTGTCCTTATCGCTACGATAGGGGGTGTAACTTAGTCCTCTGTGGGGACGCGGGATGCAGGTGGGCCTCTTCCTAGGGGACCCTCCGGACCCGAGCGTCCCGCACGGCACCTGTGCGTGGCTGGAGCTGGGCCACCGCCTTTTCCCAGTATTGGTGGGCGGGGGCGGTGGACTGGTCTCCCAGGCATCTCCAGGACACGAAGGGGAAGATCTTGAGGAGACCACTGTTAGGTAGATAGGAGGTGCTGAGGGTTGTGGCCCTGGGGATGGCCCCGTTTGCTGCATACACAGCATAAGCGGGTCTTCTGGGAAGCGGGGTGTGGGGAGGCAATAGAGGGAGGAATGTGTGAAGTAGCAAAAATGAACTTTTTGGTTAATGGCATTCAAAAATGATGGACCTCCAGGGCCTGCTGTTGAGTCCCAGACCAAGGCACGGACTCAGCCTTGACCTCCCTTACAGCCCCTGAGATGTGACCTGGGTGCTAAGTACAGCTGTGTCCCGCTCTGACAGTGACTGCTTGGCAGCGGGTCTTGGGCTCACAGAATCTTTGATCCTCCAAGCCCCTGAGGCAAGAGGCCACAGGAGGCCATGCTGGTACCCACAGCATATGCAGAACCCAGATGAATCCCATGGGAGACAGAAGGGACATTACAATTTCCACCCTAAAGCAAAGTGGCTGTCATATGTGACTGTAGGCGGGGACAGAGCCTGACCACCCTCTGGGATGGGGAGAGGGGACACACAAAATCCAGGGAGGCCTAGGGAATGTCTGATACCCCGCCCCCCCAAGTACATTAAGCCAGAGTCTGGGTCAAATGCCAGATGTTGGCCATGTGACTGAGAAGGAGGTGGAGGAGGGATACTAAAAGTCATCATTAGGCCAGCTGGGCTTAGTAGGTGGGTAGAAACTAAACCAGAGAGCTTGGGAGCCTGAAATACTGGCTTGCGAGACCTCAAAAAACTGCAACCCAAGAAAAGTGATTGGATGTATTTGAAAGATTTCAAAGCACAAACTCAAATCTGCATGAGATTACCAAAAGCATGGTTTTGCTCAGTGTTATTTTTAGGAGAACATAATACACAAAGCTGTGTTCATTTCCCTCAGAGATTTTTCCTGAATAGTATTGGTATTAATAGCTTAGGAATGAGAAGCCATTTCTGGTTTTGTTTTTCACCCCACCATCTTTGAAATATCCAGAGTCACAGGCAAGTTAGCATGTCCCAGATGAAAAGGCAGTCCCCAGTCCCACACTCCCACAGAGGTGGCCTGGGGAATGGAATGTGCCACCTCCCAGGGAAGGTGCAGCCTCACAGCCTCTGAGTGCAGTGGGAAGAGCCTGTCTGCCAGGAAACAGGTCACTCTGTGATGCGGATATGCTGAGAGAGCCCTGTGCTGGATGCAGAAGTTGTCAAAAACCTTGAAAGCAAAACAAAAGCAAGCTAATCCTGAAATATATTCCACTTGAAGTTTTTGGACAATTTTTTTTTAAAAAAAGAAAAATGTTTAGGATAATTATAAATCACAGTATTTATAAACGATTAAAAGTATATTTAGAACAGTTTTATTTACCTGATTATCTGTTTGGTACCTGTATAGCTGAATTGTGGATTTGGACTTGTACTCCCTGGTGTCTGCCCTTTCCCCCACTGTGCTCAGACACATCCTTGGTGTAGCCTCCCTTTCCAAGGGCTGAAGAGAGGAAGGCAAGGAGGAAGGAGCTCACTGCTATAGAATTGGGAGGTGGCAATGTCCACACCACTCACCTCAGTACACCCATCCATATGCTGTTCATAAATTCTTCCAAGACAATTAGATTCAGAAAGTACTGACTTCCCCACATGACCCAGAAATACAGAACACTTAATTTTTTAAAGATTTTGAAAGAGAGGAAAGATAGTAAGAAAGCACAAGCCGGGGGAGGGAGAAGCAAACTCCCCATTTAGCAGGAAGCCTGATGCAGGGCTCAATCCCAGGACCCCAGGATAATGACCTGAGTCAAAGGCAGACATTTAACAACTCGGGCACTCAGGCACACTCTTTGTAAAAGATTTTTATTTTCATGTAATCTCTACACCCAACGTGGGGCTGGAACTCACAACCTTAAGATGCTCTACCAATTGAGCCTGCCAGGTGCCTCCTAATCCAAGGCTTTTAAAGGAGGCTTAATGGGGGTGTGTGGGAGGGGGCACCTGGATGGCCATCAGTTAAGCATCTGCCTTCAGCGTAAGTCATGATCTCAGGGTTCTGCTCAGTGGGAGTCTGCTTCTCTCTCCTCATGCTCTCAAATAAAATCTTAAAAAAAAAAAAAAAAGGCTTAATGAATAGCAACCCACTCTCTAGAGGTTTGTCCCATAACCAGAGGCAAAGGGTGGGTGACAGATTGCGCCTGAGACTTAGCAACCCCCAGGCACAAGACCTACCACCTTAACCTGATCACCTCACCTGCCACTACTGAGATCACAGTCCTTAGTCCCAGATGCAGGTGAGCCCCAGGGTCCAGCTGTCTGGCTGGGGTCTCCCTAACATAGGGATTCATGAGGTGTCAACTCTGCCTATATGTTTTCTTTTTGCTGCCTCCTTGACTGCTTGTTGGGCCTGCCCTGCTCCTTTGTAACACACAGTACCCAAACTGCACAATTAACAGCAGGGGGCCTAAGTCCTTTGACAAATATCACTTATTTTTTTTTCAGTAAGTTTTAAGGTTCCCAGCAAAACTGAGCAGAAAGTTCAAAATTTGCATATGCCCCTCTGTCCAGCCCCCAGGACTATGAACATCCTGTGCCAGAGGGGACATACATTTTCATTTTCTTCTGTGCTCTTCTGGTCAAAGAGCTGCTACTCCTTGACCCCTCTGAGCTCTCCAGTAGCCTCTGCCCCACCAGCCTTCCAGCACCTCTCTACAGCATATCCCTGTTTTATTACAGTGCGAGGAATGATGTCATGTGTGCTTCCAGTGGTCAGTTCAGTTGTTCTGTAAAGACCTTCAAACTCCATGGCTTCATGTGGTCCTAACAGCCCCTAGGACACAGGTGGTACAAATAAGATTGTCATTTTAGATCAGAGGAAACAAGCCCAGAGTTGTCACATGGCTTAAGCAGGTCATACAACTAATTGGTAACCAAAAACTAAGACCCTTGTACTTTCCAGAAATCATGCAGTTGCCCTATTTGGCTAAAGTTCTAATTCCTTTTCCCTTTGACCATTTACCACATTTCCTAATGTGCAAACACATGTGCCCTGTCTGGGGTGAGAGTCAGATGCTAAATTCCAATGGAAGTTACTGAGTTGGAAGAGTTATTTTTTCTCAACCCAAAAAGCCAGTCTGTCTTCTCTTAGTAGCTGGTGTCCCTGGGCTCGCAGCCATCTTGTGGGAAGGGGCAATGCCTGGTCCCCATGCAGGAATGGGAAGCTTTGCCTGACTACACCTGTGAGTCCATTCATGGCCTCGCTGGAAAAGAGCACACCAGTTTGGAAGAGGGGAGGGAGGATGACAGCAGGGTTAAATCTCCAGGAGCATTTTCAGCTCACAAGATATAGCCTGGGTGGAGACAGCCTAAAATGGGTGGAGTTAGACACTACATAAAGGAAGATGCGGAATTCTAAGATTGGACGATCAACAGCTTTCTTGAAATCTAGAAGTTGGAGAGCAGAAGACCAGAAGACAGAGCTTTCAGATCTTTCATGGGAGCGATCCACTGGATTGCCACTGGAAGCCTAGCTTCTGTACTGGGAGCCTAGCTTCTGTACTCGGTACAGAGGTACCATTAATCCTGAAAAGATGATGACTGGAAGTAAAGATAACATGCTTTAAAAGGAGAAATAAAAAAAGCTCCTCTATGTGATTCCATCATAAAGAAGCCAAAACAGAAAAGGTTATCAACTCTAGAATAGAGAAAAAGTCTCATGTTACAGAAAAGACTGGAAAACGTGGGTCAAGGTAGTAAGGCATGAAATAAAAGTCAAATTCATGATATTTAAAACAACCAACTTCTTTAATTAGAAAGCAACAAACATGCAAATGGCAAGTGTAGAAATTTATTTGAACCAATATTTTCACTATAATGAAAATTACTCTTCCACATTGATCCAAGCTCTCATTTCTGAAGGTTAGGGAAAATATTGCACTTTGCATTTTCTAGCACTCCTCATACATGGCAAAAGTTTTTAAAACATTTTGCTAGTTTTGTTTTACACACTCTCCCAAATTCATGCACACAATCATTCCAAACCAATGTTATTAGGTTATCCCAAAAAAAGGGAAAAACTCCAAAACACCATAACCTTAAAATTGCACTAAAGCTCTGTAAAGAAAAAATATAATAAATGTCTTATACAAATTTCAGAACATCTAAGTGCTTGCCAATAAGAGTTGGTTATTCCTCGTCCTCATTTTCATTCTCCTGACCAGAGCCTTCTGATCTGTCACCCTCCAACCGGTCTGGAAAACATAATATGAAACCCACAAAAAGAAATGCTTTAGTATTATAATTAAAATAATTTTCAGTACCTTTTATTTAAAACTGATTAAAATGTATACAGTTCAACACATCATCATGTAAAAATCAGTTCACTTCTGTGTGTAGGTATTTTTTGTGGCTAGAAGCAAACAGAATAAAGGAAACAGCACTATAACTTTGAATATGCATGTAATTCTAAACATATAACAATTAAAAAGAAAAACCCTAAGATCTTGATGTATTACAGTTCACCACCATGGACTTGGGAGTCTGGGAGACTAAGGAGGTGTATCATGCCACCAAACAGGGAGGCTGTGGGGGAACCCAGGGACCATTCTTGAGGATCTGTATTTCTGTTTATAAAACGATTTTTTAACTTATATCTGCCATGTTCCAGGCGTTGTCGTGTAAGGATACAATAGTGGCCAAAACATACATGTAATCTCTCCCTCAAGGAGCTTATCTAGATTAACTACCCAAATGAATATATAAACTAGTGAGTGAACACGGCATTGTTCTCAAGCTTTCACGATATATTTGTCGTTCTCTGCATGAGACACACCCCCAGTTGTTCCGCTATAAATGTTCTGCTTACTCATCTCAATGCAACTATTATCCCCTTTGTGAAAGGTTTCCCGGACTTTTTCAAACATCCGACTCGCAGAATGATGAACTCCCTCCTCTACATTCCAAACCCTGTGTCTACTGTATAACGATGATCCTAATTACAGGGATGGTTTGTTTGCATGTCTTCTTATAGACCAGACTTCAAGGGCTTTTTGAGCTCCTGGGATGGTAGGAGTTTTTTTTTTTTTTTTTTTTTTTTAATCTTACATTCTCAGAGCCTAGTACAGGATGTTCAATGATAGTTTGTAGAATAAACAGAACGAATGCCTTACTAAGATATGTTACCTTAGGGTATGTAAAGAAGGCAACAGTATGAAACCAGTACCACTATTAGGATGGAGCCCATTCTGCCACAGAAGCAGTTCCCCATGGTAATGTGGAAAGAAGATTGAATCCTGAAATTTTATTACCTAGAGCAGCTTAAACTCTCCCACTGGATCCCAAGTCAGTAAGACCAAGAGCAGTATACAGAAGGGACTGTATGTTTACCATCCAACTGAACTGGATTAGTAAGTCCCCTCCGTGCTGACTCCATTTCAAAGCCAAACGAATCAGATAATGTATGTGTATATGCTTTACAACCTGAATTATACAAATTTTAGCTATTATTACACAGTAAGTGTTCAATACACATGTGCAAAATAAGTGAACAAAAACAAGATTTGGATATACCTTCATATATATCACTGAGGACTCTGCACGCGGTGGAAGAATTGCTGATCACTTAAGGGCTACCTAACGAATGTCAGTATAAAGAGATTACAGTCTTTTTGTGTGACAGACTTCCATTAGAGAAGAAAACATGAAGCTGCTATCAGCTGAAGTAGATTACGGTGAAAGGGATCCTGGATGACTGACCACATTCAACACACCTATTCCTGTCACGTGGGAAGCAGGAGGAGGCGGTGTCAGACTACTTCCGAGCATGTAGGCTCTTACCCACATTCTTTTTGTCACATTATGAATGAAGATGGGGAAATGGGGGGTTAACAAGAATGGTCTCAGCCTTTATCCAGGAGTGTAGACGTGAGAATTCTGCCAAGTCCAGAGCAAGCCTTGAGGAGACCCGTGAAGCCCAGAGTGTCGAGTATAGGTCAGTGAATAACTGACAGTGGCTTCTAGAATGAGGAAGAGGGCAGAATAATTGTTCTTTTCTCAAACCCCTCTCAAACAACCGCTGTAGAGTCCTCTCTCAGAACATAAACCCAGTTTGCTAAGAATCAATTAGATGAAATCTTTTGTTCCTGAAACTGTACCTCTGAGGCAGGAAGACTACAAAGCAGCTCAGACCAAGCAGGTCTAAGACACACAATTCTTTTAAATCAAAACTAAAAATAAGAGTCGCCTTGACATCAGGAGACTCACCTCCAAACTCCCCTCCATGGGTCCTACCTGACTACTTAAACCAGGCAGTTACCAGAAAAGGGCAATAGGTAGCCATGCCCCTTCATCTGCTCTGGGTCTGTGGCAGAGGCCCTATCCTCTGCTGTCCTCCCCCCGCTCCCTGGTGGCGGATTCAACAAGCTTCTAGTGCCCTTGTTCTGCCTCAAGTGGATACTTTCACCTAATCTGCTTCATCCCACATTTAGAGGCCCCCACCCGACTGAGAGAGATACCACATTTAGACACCACAGTCTTTAGTGAAGTATTCATGGCATGACTTTGGTTGGTTTTTTGAAAATGCAGAAGCTCAAGCCCTATTCAGATAAAATGAGTAAGAATCTAAAGGAGCTAGGATCCAATTATTTGTAGTTTAAGAAGCACAATAGAGAATCTATAGTATAGCCTTCATTAAAAATCACAGCTCTACCAGGAAGGCATTGCCCTGAATCTATTCTCTGGACTTCCCAAGAAGCCTTGAGGAGTAACAGAGGGCTGGACTATTCTGTGGCTAGCCTGCACTTACATGACCACAGTCTGTTACTAACTCTCCTTGAATATGCACACATGATCTACTTGGAAAACTGGAGACCAGGAGGGAAGGAGAGGAAAGGGGGAACATGTGACTCATCAAATAACTAGATATTTTCAAGATTAAAGCAACTTGAATACCTTTTTCTCTCCAGTCTTTTAAATAAGAGAAGCAAGAGAGAGAGTTGACTAAACCAATTAGAAATTCTCTTTTTGGTTGACAGCAACAAGGACTGGAAAGAAGGGAATCTTCATGCTATAAGATATCTTATCTTTTTTTAATTTTTTTTAATTTTTATTTATTTATGATAGTCACACACACACACACACAGAGAGAGAGAGAGAGAGAGGCAGAGACATAGGCAGAGGGAGAAGCAGGCTCCATGCGCCGGGAGCCCGACGTGGGATTCGATCCCGGGTCTCCAGGATCGCGCCCTGGGCCAAAGGCAGGCGCCAAACCACTACGCCACCCAGGGATCCCAGACATCTTATCTCATACTAAAATTGAAGGAGAAGGGTAGTACCTGTTAGCTAACAAACCACTGGCTCCTCAGCAGCTGCATAAAACAGATTCTGCACGAATCAGAAGAATGGTTTTCTACAGAAACTCAGGGAGAGCCATTCACCAGATAAGCTCTTTACAAAAACAAGTGAGTTTTAGGAATCCTAATCAGCAAATGTTTTTGTTTTACAAAATGCTGCCTCCTCAAATCTGAAATCTAAATGGATGAATTTTAAGAATTACTCACTGTTATTCAAGAAAATGGATCAAAAATGTTACAGTGATAATGATTTGGGAACCCAAAAGCTACTGCAAAAGTATTTTGGACTACTAACATTTTCTGTTTCTATTCCATGTTTATTTTGAAATTTTCATTCTTTCCTGGTAGTAGTTAATATTTACAATTTGAATATTTCCTCTCCATCTCATATGGGCTTCTTCAATTCTTCAGATGTGCTCCATACTCTCCTCCAGGACTTTGAAAATTGCTACCTACCCTTTCCTTTCCCCGGTATACTCTCTCTCCATTCCCCACTCTCTCTGAGGAAGTGGTAATTAATCCACTGCTTACAGAGACCTGAAGGATAAGTAGAAGTTATCCTAACAAAGAGTGAGGATGGGTGGAGACAGCATAGTGTTAAAGATCCTGAGGTAGAAAAGAGCTTGACATGCCCCCAAATTCAAAGAGGGCCAGAGTGGATGGATTGGAAAGAGGAGGAGAGAATGCTGTGAGAGAGCCTGAGGAGCAGTTTGAGCTGAGATCACCCAGAGGGCTGCATGTCATATTCGTGAACTGAATGTATTCCTACAAGTGAATTTTCCAAGGTCAAACAGTGGTAAGGGCCTGGAAGCCAATTTCACATTAAGGCTTTACCATTCATCAGTAGTGTGACCTGGGGCTAGTTATTTTGTAATAATTGACGCTGTAAACGTTTGGAGCTAATTAGGAAAAATTTGTGAAATAAGTAGTATGATGCCTGATACATTATAGGTACTCCAGAAATGGTTGTTGTTATTAAATAACAGATACTACCCAGCATATGTAGAAATTTCATTTATGAAATCGTGAAGAACAATAAATGCTCCTGTTTGATAAATGTATTTTGTTTATAATGGATACTAGATCTTTTCTATCATTACAAACAGATTATTCACTTCCTTCTTGAATACTACTTATAATATATATATATTTTGTGTTCCTTTGGCACTCAAACTCACAGTGTATCATTGAAAACAAAAACATATTTAAAAAGCTTACTGAAGTTATGTGTTGCAACCCTTACAGTAGCATGTTACATCTGTTTTTTTCTGGGCTAGGGTTAATTTTGACCACATCTACCACTAAAAGGTATTTACTATAACATATTTTAAGGTTTATGGTATGATCCTACCCTCTGAGAAGCACAGATGATAAAAGTTTTCAAGTGACTTTGTTTTTGCATTCTGACACTTTTTGGTACATTTGGTTCATGAGGAAATAAGTTACTGTACTAAGATCAAGAGTTCACAGAACTCCTAGCTCAGAAGTTACACTGTTTCATTTTGTGGTTAAAAGAAAATTATATAAATCGCTTTAAAGCAGATCTTAAATAATGACATGATATAACAGTGGTGCTAATAATACACTGACAGTTCTTACCAGCTCGGATATGATTCAGCGAAGCCAACATCCTCAACATGAAAGAGGCTGGCACCGTGATGGTGTTTCTGGTCTCTTCCAACATGAGTTCATTTCGAGTTATAACCTATAAGGCAAGTTTAACAACCATGTCAGGAACCATGACATAACTGTAGTTTTTCCTTGAGGATTAGGAGGATTCTGCAGGTCTGAGGAGAAATTACTTCATTCTTTATATGTACTTCATTGTTGATATATATTTCCACCTTAAGGCTACTTGATGTTAGGTAATTACTTGAACTTGCAGTTGAGGGAGTAACATCACAGAGCACTAGCTTTCAACTGGCAGAAAGACAAAAGCCAAACATTGAGGCTACTTAAAACATCAAGAATTCAATTTATTTTTCACTTGAGATTCGTTTCCCAGAGCAGTCTACCTGTGTCTGCTCCTTTTCCCCTATGGTAGACCTGATACATTTAGTGACACAGTGGTGTTAAATTATTTCCGCAGGGTCACTCGGATCCTTCGAGAAAATGTTACTTGACTGAGGCAAAGTGATCTTGAAAAATAAACTTTTGGATAAGTTATCAATGGCTTCTCTCTTATGTACCAAGACAGGACTAAATGAATATCCATAAACACCTAGGGATCTAATGTGTAATCAAGGGCAAAGGGGAAAAGAAAAAGAACAGCAAAGTACATGGCAAAGGAAAAAAAGGAAGGCAGGAAAGGCTAAGAGGAAGACAAAGATGCTAATGTGGCCAAAAAAGGAAGGCAGGAAAGGCTAAGAGGAAGACAAAGATGCTAATGTGGCCAATGGCATACAACACACTTTTAGCCAGGCAGGGCACCCCCAGGCCCTTTACAATCTTGCCCCAAGGAGCTGCTCTCTTATCCATTCACCAAATGGCTCACTTACCTTAGACACCTTGGAAACTGCTGATTCTTCATTCTCAGGTCTCCTTAGCTCCCTGTCTGCCTGGTTTCAATTCACACCTCCTCTGTGAAGACTCCCCCATCCCATCTACCCCACTGACAAGCACATCTACTCCTTTTTTGCAAGGGCTTCCAGACGACTGTGCATGCCTCTGCATTCTGGCTGACTGTTCATATGTCTGTCTTTCCTGCCAGTCCATGAGCTCTGAGGGAAGGTTTATTTTTTAAAATTCAGCACTATGCCTGATATACACCACGTTTATAAATGTCTATTAGAAAGCAGATGTGGGTTGTGCTGTGAACTGTCAACCTAGGTTGACAGTACCCGTTTTCTAACTTACTAATTACATTTTTTAGCAATGGACCCTTACTTTATGTTTTTAAGAGGGTACAGCATCAACTTGAGCTGCACTCACTCACAGTTAATTAGTAGCTGATTAATGCCATGAACCCTTATTTTCGTAAGAAATCTTATATGAAAACCCACTAATAAAAACCCTAGCTGAAGTTGAGTAGGAAAAGCCCTGAATTTAGCTTTTGTATCATCCACCTTCTCCTTCCCAACCCCACAAAAAACCTAGAGCTTCACAAACCCAGTTTGAAAACTGCTGGCTTAACAAGAAGCTGAAATTTCAAAATCTTAAAATGTAACAATAAAGGAAGAGATTCTCCAATCATTTGTTCTGCCTCTTTTTGGCTGTGATTATGGAGGACAGCCATAGTAAAACTAATTTCCTTAAAAGGAGAGGAGATGTTTTTAAAATGATTCTTCATTGTAAAAAGCTCAAAAAACAGTCAATCTGTTTTTCTTAAACTATAATATACTTAATCTGGTATTACCAATGATCAATTTTATAATTAGCAAAGTAATATTTTGAATTTTACCTGGCTGATATTATAGGTATGTTTTTATCTTAATTTTTCTTTTTCTTAAAATTTGACCTCCTTAATTGAATAAACTTGTTCATGTTACCAAATAATAATAAGGTGCTTTCTATGTTCTTAAGAAAGCATTTCAGGAGGGCAGCCCGGGTGGCTTAGCAGTTTAGCGCTACCTTCAGCCCAGGGCGTGATCCTGGAGACCTGGGATCGAATCCCACATCAGGCTCCCTGCATGGAGCCTGCTTCTCCCTCTGCCTGTGTCTCTGCCTCTCTCTCTCTGTCTCTCATGAATAAATAAATAAAATCTTTAAAAAATGATACCTTAAAAAAAAAAAAGAAAGCATTTCAGGAACAAAGTAGCATATGTTCTATAATAAGTGTAAGTAAAAATCTTACTTCATCAGCAAGTTTTCGGTTAAAAATCCTTGACTCTTCTAGTGGTGACCAGATCTTTATGTCATAATCTATGCCAGATGAAGCTAGAACTAGAAATAAAATGTTGCATATTAATATAAAGCAGTAAGACATGCATACGTGTTATACATTATGCATGTATGTGTGTGTATATGTATGTGCACACACATGTATGTAGTATAGGTACAGCAAAACTGAACTGGCATGAAATTGTACTGATATATTTAATTAACTAAGAATATTATTTTGAAGATTTCCTAACAGTTAACCCTAGAGCATAATTTTAAGACCATATTTTGAAATCACTTAAATTTCTTTTTTATCCATTGCTCTTTTATGAGAAACACGGGCAACATCAAGTGGAAGCCACACATAAGCTAAGCTCCTTTGTTTTGGTAAATTAACTCCCACATGTGAAGACTAACCAGGCTTGGAGGTTCAGTTTGGATAAGCAGTGTGCAGAGTTCAGTCAAACCTCTTGCACTGGTAAAACTTAGAAGAAATATTAGAAAATAAACTCTTTAATCTATTTCCCCATACTTTCTGCCAAAGGGAGGTTATAAGTTTTTTTTGTTTTAAACCCAATGAGAGTTATAACAGACTCTCGTGGCTGCCTTCTAGGATAATTTGCATTATTCTATATTAACAACTAGAATAAAACTGGAGCTGATGTACTGATTTCTGTAAGAGGCCATCTTACTTGGGTCAAAAGGATGTGGCTGCAGGCAGTTTACCACATGATTATCAGCTTCCAGAAGCATTAAATGCTCAGCAGTGTGACGATCCCAGATGAAGATATGGCCACAGTCAGAACCACTCATTACAAAATTAGCACCCCAGAAATTGGCTTCTTTTATCTAAGGGTTTAAACAAAGGAAATTATAAGAAAATTCAAATCAAAGTTATTAAAACAAAGATTTATTCTATTCTGCAATTGAAAATATTAATTGGCTTAGAAAATAATAAAAAATAGAAGAGAGTCTTCATCTTCTATTTTAAAATGACAGAGATTTATCAACAAGCATGATGTGACAGTAAGTAATGAAGAGTTCCCCATGAAAATAGAGATTTTGCTCTGTTACTGTTATATTTATAGGGCCTTAAACAGTACTTGGCAACAGTAGGTGCTGAATTAGTAACTGCTAAATGAATGAGATTTCTGGGTTTTGGAAAGTATAATGGAAACTTCTATATATGTTGTTGAACATTCCAAAAATGGTTCCATTTTAGCTTTATAAGATAATAAAAACAAATCATAGAAAAAAATGAATGTCTCCCTTTTACATTTTGCTTTATGCCAAAAGAACAGAAAGTACCAATCTTTTTATTAGCTATTCTCTCACAACTGAGAAGGAAGGATATAAACATATTTACTTTTATGAAGCAATGAGACAAAGGAATAGTATATACTGGAATGGTTAGGAAGACATTTTTCAATGGTGCATTTGAATGAACCATCCAAAATCTTTGTAGTTTAGGATTTTTTTTCAGTCATTTCATTGACAGCTGATACTTTGCTATTTATGCCAACCCAAAGGGGGAGACAGTTTTGCTGTCTATAACTATTGTTATATTTACTTAACTTCTTTTCTTTTTTCACTCCTACCCTAAATATTTTCATCCAAACTTTTAAAAAGCAAAATACAAGAAATGTACATTGTTATATTTACTTAACTTCTTTTCTTTTTTCACTCCTACCCTAAATATTTTCATCCAAACTTTTAAAAAGCAAAATACAAGAAACGTACATTGATTACTTCTATCAATAATGAGCATTCTCTTTAAATTGTTACCACCACTGCTATCTATGGAGAGAGCTAAGTTATTTCCCTACCCCAAAGTAACCTTTTTTTTTAAGTAAGCTCTGTGCCCAGTGTGTGCTTGAACACGGAGCCCCTAGATCAAGTGTCACATGCTCTACCGACTGAGCCAGCCAGGAGTTCCCCCAAAAGTAACTTTTTCCCTTGACTCTGAAGAAAGCAGATTAAAACTGATTTTGTAGATACTTTTGGATGACTCAATGAATATTTGAGAACAACACTTTCTAAGTATGAATGTTTCAGAGTTAATAGTTATGCTAATATCTTGCAAGATGGTCTTAGTAAATAATTAGTATCACACTGGGCATACAGACTTATGGACTGTAAAACTTGAAAAGATGTTAGAGATCATGTGGTCTATTTTTTTTTCATGTGGTCTATTTTTTATTTATAGATGAGGACACTAAAGTCTAAAGAGACAAAGTGACTAAAATAAATCTTCACTTATCAATCTTAGGAAGAGTTGCTATAATTAATCAGACTACCTTTTACAATGAGCCTGGATTTTATATATATCTAAATCTTTCTCTCCAAATCAACCAGGGTGCTAATATGAGCTAAAAAAAAAAAAAAAAAAAAAATCTACTAGGCAGGTTGACAGCAAGTGTGAGAGACCAAAAAGAAGCAACTGTTACTTGTACCAGCTAAAAATTTTAACCTTCTACAACATTTCCTTAGTAGGGTAGAATTTTCTTGTAACAATAATGGTCTTTGGCAACATATTCGAGGACTAAAAGAACCATGTTTGAGTAAAGAGGTAACTGGTAAGGTATAATAATGCTATACTGGAATCACACCAGGAACATATGAAGATCATCAGTATGGAAAAAAAATTTAATATTATGAATCTGCAATTTCTCCAAAGAGTGCCATGAGCATTTGGTACCATTGTCCTGGAGTTGCGATGGCCCTTATAAACCATCTTTACTAGTGGCCTTCTAATGTTCAAAGTATCCAATTCTTCCATTTCTTTCCTTTCTTTTCTCCGCCTGAAGAATTCCTGAATGCGGGCAACAGCAGAGCGTCTATGAATTACATATTAAAAGAAAAAAACAAAAATAAATTAAAAAGACATTCACAGTCACTACAGAGCCAAAATGAGGAACATTAAAGTACAGTAAAGTCGAGAAAATATTTAAACTAAATATTATCTCAATAAGGCATCCCCAACCAAAGCATAAAAAGGCAGACACAACAGTGAGACTATATCAGACTAGTTGAGTTACTAAAACAAAATATTTTAGTGAAGAGATCACTTAGAAATTTGGTACTGGTTGAGAGAGTAAAGGAAATAGCATGCGGCACACTGGTTTTTAAAGGGCTATTTTATAAAAATGTAATATAGACAAAATTAATATGAAATTTACTACAAACAAAACAAATCCTATTCAGTATCATTTCTCTTCTCCATATGAGGAAATGTAAAGGCATACAGAGAAACCAAAAGAAATTAAGTGTAACATATAATATCAGTGGGTAAACTTGTTTTGAGATTTAGTTTAAAGATGTTCCCAGCAAAGAACAGACTAGGCATGAAAAAGAGAATATTATTTTATGTACAGTAAATCAAGAACTTTCAAATAGATTCTACTCTATATGGACTCCATACAAAAGTATAGATTTGGAGCTAATGAGGCAGATTTTACTCTCCTAAGAACTGAGTTGGTTATGGTGCTGGAGATTGAAGAATAATGAGCTCTTTTAAGACTGATTTAATTATTAGAAGAAACTTTTCCTAACACATGATATAGTTAATAAGCTTGTTAGTTTGAATTTATTATTTAAAACATTATATTTTGACATATAATAGACCAAAAAAGTTTACAAATCAGTAAGAAAAATGAACACTGTAACAGAAAAATAGTCAAAGGACAAGAGCAGGGAAATTATAGAAGAAATGGTCAGTAAATATATAATATAATGCTGAGCCTCACTAATAATAAGATGAAAATAACAAGTTGACTTTTTTTATGAGACAAGAGTATAGGAACTACTAATAGGCGTTGGCGAGTGGTTCTATATATAAAAAATCTAAATGAACTCCTTTACTGGAAACTTTTCATTGAAGCAGAATACATACACAGGGAGGCATATCATAAGTGTGTAATACAATGAATTTTCACAAGTGAAACAAACCCATGACCAGCACTGGTAGTGAGAAACAGCATAAGTGGAATTCCAGAATTCTCCCAGTGCTTCACTCCCACTGAGAGAGAACTATTATTCTGACTTCTAACAGTATGAATTACTTTTGCAAATTTGTGAATACTAATTATATGGAATCACAGGATATATATTTTTTAGTCTAGCTTCTTTAGCTTAACATTATTTTTTAAGATTCATCCATGTTGTCTTATTTAGCTGTAATCAATTCATCCCCTTTGCTGTAGAATACTACTTTGTAAAAAGACATTATAATTTATGTATCCATTCAACTGTTGGTAGACACTGGGTTGGTTCACAGTTGCTGATTATCAAATTAGTGCTACTGTCCTTGGCAAATATATGTCCATGTTTCTGCTGCGTATATACCCAGGAAAATGGCTAGACCACAGAATGTACATATGCTCAGCTTTAATAGATACTTCCAAACAATTTTTGAAGGGGTTACACCAATTTACATTCCCACCAGCAATATACTGTGTTCCAGTTCACTAAAAATTAAATAGTATCTATTAAAATTTAAAATATGTATTTGCTGGGAGCACCTGGCTGTCTCAGTCAGTAGAACATGCGACTCTTGATCTTGGGGGTTAATGAGTTCAAGCCCCACACTGAATGTAGAGATTACTTTTAAAAAAACTTTTTAAAAAATGTTTTATTTATTTGAGAGAGAGAGGGAAAGAGAGATAAGGGGGGAAGGGCAGAGAGAGAGAGGGAATTGCTCAACCGAGTCACCCAAGTTCCCCCCAAATAAAAAAAAACACTTAAAAAAAGTATTTGCTTTGATGCACCAATTCTACCTTTAAAAAATGTATGCTGCACAAAAGTTAAGCAAATATACAAATACTATATATTTTGTATTGTTTATATTTAGATTATACATACATTTATGTAATATAAATTTTTACTGTAGTGAAACTTCTGTAGTGTACTTTCAGAAAGACTGGAAATAATCTAAATGTTCACATGGAAAGGATAGATTAATTAAATAAGTTATGTTACATCCATATATTGGAATATTTATACCATCATTAAAAAAGATAAGGAAGGGGCACCTGGCTGGCTCAGTCAGTGGAGGGTGCGACTCTTGATCTCAGGATTGTGAGTCTGAGTCCCACACTGGGAGTGGAGATTACTTTAAAATATTTCAAAAATAAAATTAAAAAACCATATGGAGAATCCATAAGCAACTATGTGAAAACTGTTACCATTATACTGCCAAATCTGCAATACTGGTTAAAGAATATTCTTAGGGGCAGCCTGGTGGCACAGTGGTTTAGCGCTGCCTGCAGCCCAGGGTGTGATCCTGGGGACCCAGGATCGAGTCCCACGTCAGGCTCCCTGCAAGGAGCCTGCTTCTCCCTCTGCCTGTGTTTCTGCCTCTCTCTCTGTGTATCTCTCATGAATAAATAAATTTTTTAAAAAAAGAATAATTCTTAGGGAAACAATTCTATATATGCATAGAAAGGGTCTATGTAAAACCAGAAACCGAATCATTAGTAACACTTTTTTTTTTTTTAAAGATTTATTTATTCATGACAGACACATAGAGAGGGAGAGAGAGAGGCAGAGACACAGGCAGAGGGAGAAGCAGGCTCCAGGCAGGGAGCCCGAAGTGGGACTCGATCCCAGGTCTCCAGGATCCGGCCCTGGGCTGAAGGTGGCACTAAACCGCTGAGCCACCTGGGCTACCCTAGTAACACTTTTTAAAACAATTATATAACAATTTCATACTCCTACTTTTATAGTAAAAATGTATTTTCTTTTTCATAAAATGATATACTGTAAGTTATACAAGCTTATTTAAAAGTGTTGTAAAACCTTTATACTGTGCTTCGTATATCCAAAAAAAATGGGTCTACACATAAATTTTTAAATTAGATAAAATTAGGAAGTTCCATGCAAAAAAGTGACATGTTTACTCTGATTTTCTCTT
Source organism: Nyctereutes procyonoides (assembly GCF_905146905.1). Lineage (NCBI taxonomy): Eukaryota > Metazoa > Chordata > Mammalia > Carnivora > Canidae > Nyctereutes > Nyctereutes procyonoides. The sequence continues at coordinate 3,206,357 of NW_026575044.1, forward strand.
TCTGATTGGGAGGTGATAATAAGAAGGACTAAGAGTTCAAATACTCTCAAAAGAAACATAATATAATTAGATCTCTCTTCTTAAGTAGAAGAGAAGACACTCTGAATCAGATACAAATATATGCTTAGCAAAAAAACAATAAATAGGGATCCCTGGGTGGCTCAGCGGTTTGACACCTGCCTTTGGCCCAGGGAGCAATCCTGGAGTCCCGGGATCGAGTCCCGTGTCAGGCTCCCGGCATGGAGCCTGCTTCTCCCTCTGCCTGTGTCTCTGCCCCTCTCTCTCTCTCTCTCTCTCTCTCTCTCTCTCTCTCTCTCTGTCAATCATGAATGAATAAATAAAATCTTTAAAAAAAAAAAAAAAAAGAACAACAGGGCAGCCCTGGTGGCGCAGCGGTTTAGCGCCGCCTGTAGCCCAGGGTGTGATCCTGGAGACCCTGGATCGAGTCCCACGTCAGGCTCTCTGCATGGAGCCTGCTTCTCCCTCTGCTTCTCTCTCTGCCTCTCTCTCTCTGCATCTCTATGAATTTAAAAACAAAAAACAAAAAAACAAAACAATAAAGCAATAAATAAAAAAACTCTTTTGTTAAGAAAGCAGAGTATCAGGTAATAGAGGAAACAAATGACCTTGCTGACAAACGAAAGGCCTTAGGAGCTATAAATGGGAAGATAAATTATGTGATAAATTAAGAATTTAGATAGAAGCTCAAGTTATTTAAAACAAGATGTGTGGACAAAATTAAAGCTGAATGCTTAATGAGGTAATAATAATTAAGAACTAGTGAGGACAGTACTAGACCAAAAATGTTCATTTCATTTAAAAGTTAGCTGTAGAAAAAAAAAAGTTAGCTGTAGAATATGGTCTAATTTACTGCTTAATATTTGTTTAATTTAACCATTCTAATTTTAAAATCTAGAACTCCACTAATCAGCCATCAAAACACGTAATGAAATCTTCCCATTTGCAATAATGTGGACAGAGCTCAAGTATATTGTTCTAAACAAAGTCAGTCACTCAGAGAAAGACAAATACCACATTATTTCACTCATATTTAGAATTTAAGAAACAAAACCAATGAACATATGGGTGGGGAAAATAGAAGGAAACAAACCATAAGAGATTCTTTATGACAGAACAGGGTTGCTGGAGGAGAGGTGTTTGAGAGGATGGACTAGATGGGTGATGGGCATTAAGAAGGGTACCTGTGATGAGCTCTGGGTGCTGTATGTAAGTGATGAATCATGGAATTCTACTCCTGAAACCAGTATTATACTATATAACTAGAATTTAAATAAAAATTAGGAGAAAAGTAAATAAATAAAATCTAGATCTCAAGTTATGCGCTTTATATTATACAGTTTTGATCCAAGATTAGGGCACCTACCACTATATCACTGTAGGAAAATTATCTAAGAGAAAAAGCTTCACGTGCACAAATTTCATATTAGAAAATAAAATGTAACAATAGATACTACACTTAAATATACAATCACGTAATGTCCAACTCAGATAACATAATAAGCTTAAAGTGAATACACTGAAACAACTTTCCTGGAGAATATTTCATAGGAAACAGTGAAAAAATATATCATTGAAAATAATGTGTACTTTATTACTTTGCAAATTTTATCAAATGAAAGTGAAAATGATACATACATATGAAGAGCACCAATCAGCAAACAAATATTTATTAAAAGCCTACAACTGGCAAAGTTGTTCTGGAGAATATTAGTCATTCTTTTATGATAGCTTATGCTAGTTTGGCACCGAAATCAAAAGTCATAAAAGACATTATAAAGTTAATTAAGTATATACAATTTTAAAAGTAAACAATAAAATCATAGTAATACAGAGTATAAATTTAAACCCAATGCAGAAAATAGAGAAAAGCAAAACTTAAAAAAAAAGATAAATCAATCCTAAAAAAGGCAAGAAGTAAAATACAAAACAAAAAAATGGTAAAACAGGATAATTAGAAGTTGGAAAAAAGTTTAAATATATCCGTAATGCTGATTTCACTCATATGTGGAATTTAAGAAAGAAAAGAGAGGAGCAAAGAAGGAGAGAGGATAAAATAAAACAAGATGAAATCAGAGAGGGACAAACCATAACACTTTTAATCATAAGAAACAGAGTTGAAGAGGAGGGGGTGAGGGGATGGAGTAACTGGGTGATGGACATTAAGGAAGCCATGGGATGTAATGAGCACTGGGTATTATATGCAACTGATGATTCACTGAATTCCACCTCTGAAATGAGTAATAGTCTACTAATTAATTGAATTTAAATTTAAAAATAGTAAAATATATATATATATATCCATAATGATAGTAAATTTAAATAGAGTAAATTCACCAATTGAGAAAAAAGATTGTCTAAGACACACTGAGAGCATAAAGACAAGGAAACATTTCAAGCAAAAGGATATTACACAAATACTAATCAAATGAAAGGTGACTTGGCTACATTAATATCAAACAAAACAGACTAAGGTAAAAAGTAGGATTAAGAATAGAGAGGATTAGGGGCTCCTGGGTGGCTCAGTTGGTTAAATATCTGCTTTGGCTTGGGTCATGGGCCTGGGCCATGGGATGGAGCCCTACTTTGGGCTCCTTGCTTAGCCAGGAATCTCTTCTCCCTCACACTCTACCTCCTCCTCCCCCCTCACTTCTTTTATGCTCTCTCTCAAATAAATGAATAAAATCTTAAAAACAAACAAACAAAAGAATGGAGAGGATTACTACATACATATAGTAAGTTCAACTTACCAGGAAGATATAATAATTTAACATACACCCAGTAAAAGTAGCCTCAAATTGCATTTAAAAAGAAAAAGGACATAACTGCAAGGAGAATTAGACAAATCCACCATAATAGTGAAGATTTCAACACAACTCTCTCCCTATTTTATAAGCCAAGCTGACAAAAATACACAAACACCAAAAATATAAATAATTTTAACAACGCAATTAATGGTCTTGATCTAATAATCACATAAAAAATTCCACATTAAAAATTAGAGTAATATTCTTTTCAAGGACCTATGAAATATATACAAACTTGACATGTACAAGGCCACAAAGTCAGTTTCTATAAATTTCAAAGACTGCATCTAACACCAACCACATTCTCTGACCACAAGTTAGATGTTATTGAAAAAAAAAATAAAGTTAAATGTATACAACTTAAGAAGTTAGGGGGAGGGGCACCCGGGTGGCTCAGTGGTTGAGTGACTGACTGCCTTTGGCTCAGGTTGTGATCCTGAGGTCCTGGGATCAAGTCCCATAAGACTCCCATGGGGAGACTGCTTCTCCCTCTGCCTATGTCTCTGCCTCTCTGTGTGTGTGTCTCTCATGAATAAATACATAAAAACCTTAAAAAAAAAAAAAAGGAGTTAGGGGGGAAAAAGTCCCACAAAATAATCTCAAAGAAAATAGATCAAGGAAATAATGAAGAAAGAAAAAGTGGAAATACAAAACAAAGAGTAACAATATTATAGAGTTCTGCCATTATGATGAAAAAATTAAAGGAGTTCAAATAAATGTTATGAATAAAAAGGTGGTTATAACTCAAGATGGCAGAAATTAAAAGAGACAATAAAAAGAGCATAATAAATTTGCAAACCTTGATGGACTGACACATTTTTTTGAAAAACCTACTAAAACTCACTAAAGAAGAGCTAGTGTAAACAGTCCTATAGGTATTAAAGAAGTAAAATAATATTTAAAAACTATCTCCAAAAGAAAACACAAGGTCCAGATGGTTTTATAGGTAAGATCTACTAACCTTTTAAAGAAAAGATCATTCCAATCTTATACAAACTCTGAAAATATGAAATATTTTTCTACTAATTCTCTGATGCAAGTGTAACTTTTTACCAAAAACAGGATCATGAAAATACAAAAAAATTCATTCCAAATATAGATACAAAAATCCTTCACAAAATATCAGCAAATCAAATCCAACAATGTATCAAAAAGATAATACATCATATCATGATCAAGTTAATTTTTTCCCAGAAATATTAAGATTGTTCAACCCAACATGTAAGGAGTTTTAAAGTCTTCCACTCCACCAACTGACAAAAAATTTAACAGACCGAAAAGTCAACAAGTCTTCCTGGATCTATAAGAGAGGGAAAGACAGTGAAAACTGCTGTCCCTGAGACTGGAGAGACAACAGGCAAACTGGGAGTCCTAGCTTAACAGAGCAGAGACTTGGGGGTAAGAACACCTGAGCTGTGTTTGAGGAACTGCTGGAGGCTCAGTGTGGACAGCTGTGAGAGTTAAAAACTCCAGGGGAAACCAGTCATAGAGGCCCTCCCCACAATATTTTCAGATTTGCCTCTAGGAGCCAGAACAGACTGCCACACAAAATGCTGAAGAAAAATCCCCTTGAGTCTCTGGCAGGGAGAAGGAAAAGGACCATTTGGAAAACTGCCAGATCACCCTATTCTTCTTAGGAGGCCTGCTTTTAGGGGAAAGTTGTTAACTAGCTAACTAGTAAGTCAGCAGGGGTTATTATCATAAATAATCAAAGCCTAACTAACCTAAGGGAGGGAAAAAAGCCAACTACAGCCACTCTGGCCATTCCATCCCACTTGAAGGAAAAGAAAAAAGCCCCTGAGGAACACCTGTAAAGTCCAGAGATGTAGGCTCACTAAGAGACTGAGACCTACTCTTAAGACTATAGGATGCTTCCCGTCCCCATGCCTCACCACAATATTACTAAATGTTTATTTAGAGCAGTTCCTTTTACATAATACATCATATAGAGCTAGTAAAAAAAAAAAAAAGGCACACCGAAAGAGAAAAAGCAATTTAAAGAGAGCCAAGTTGGAATTATCAGACCAGGAATTTAAAGTAACTATGATTAACATAACTATGATTAGGGGAGCCTGGGTGGCTCAGTTGGTTAAGCGTCTGCCTTCAGTTCAGGACATGATCCCCAGGTCCTGGGATCGAGCCCTGCATTGGGGGTCCCTGCTACTCCCTCTACACCTCCCCACTGCTCATGTTCTTTCATGCTCACTCTCTCAAATACATAAATAGAATCCTAAAAAAAAATAATTACTATTAAGGGCGCTAATGGATAAAGTACCACATGCAACAATAGAGCAATGTAAGCAGAGTGCTGGAAATTCTAAGAAAAAAGAAAGGCCAGAGATAAACAAACAAAACAGAAATGAAGAATGCCTTTGATAGGCTTATTAATAGACTGGACATGGTTGAAAAAAATCCTTGACCTAGAAGATATATTAATAGAATGCTTGAAAATCAAAAAGCAAAGAAAATAAAGACTGAAAGAAAAAGCGCAAACAGAATATCCAAGGACTGTGAGATAACTACAATAGATGTAACATAAGCATAATGAAAATTCCAGAAAGTCAGGAAAGGAAAGAAAAGAAGGAAAAGTGAGGAAAGGAAAGATAAAAGACAAGCAATATTTGAAACAATATGACTGAGAATTTCACCCAAATTAATGTCAGACACCAAATCATAGATTCAGGAAGCCTAGAGAACACCAAACAGGATAAATACCAAAAAAATCAAACCAAACCAAAAATCCTACAACCCAGGCATATCATTTTAAAAATAGAGAAAATCAAAGATTTAAAAAAAAAAAAAATCCTGAAAGCCAGAGGAAAATAAACATCTTACCTAGAGAGGAACAAAGATAAGAATCACATCCAACTTCTCCTCAGAAACTATGAAGCAAGAAGAGAACGAAGTGAAATATTTAAAACACTGAGAGAAAACAAAATCACCAACCCAGAATTTTGTACCCTGTAGAATTATCCTTAAGTAAGAAATAAAGACTTTCTCAAACAAAAAGCAAAGGAATTTGTTGCCAGTAGACCTGCCTTGCAAAAATATTAAAAGAAGTTCTTTATAGAGAAAAAAAATGAAATCAGACACATGGATCTATAGAAACAAAGGAAAAGTATCAAAGTAGGAATAAGTGAAGATAAAATAAGAACTTTCATTTTTCTCAGTTTATCTAACAGATAAGTTCAAAATAATAATAGCAATAATGTATTACACTATGTATCTTACATGTATAAATGTTTATGTTAAAGTGAAATGCATGACAGCAGTGATACAAGGGACAGGAAGAAGGAATTAAGGTTTGTTATCATATGATATTCACACTACCTGTGAAGTGGTATAGTAGTATTTGATAGTGGATTGGATTAGTTGTAAAAGTACACTGCAAACTCTAGAGCACCCACTAAAGTCTTAAAAGTAGTACAGCTGATAAGCTAAGAAAGGAGAGAAAATACAGTCATATAAAGTACTGGATTCAAACCACAAAAGGCAGAAAAAAAGAAAAAGACAGACAAGAACAAAGAACAGAGAACAATAAAGAATATGGTAAACATTAATCCAATTATATCAATTATTGCTTTGAATATCAATGTTCTAAAAACACCAATTAAAACACAGATTATGGGATCCCTGGGTGGCGCAGCGGCTTGGTGCCTGCCTTTGGCCCAGGGCGCGATCTTGGAGACCCGGGATCGAATCCCACGTCGGGCTCCTGGTGCATGGAGCCTGCTTCTCCCTCTGCCTATGTCTCTGCCTCTCTCTCTCTCACTCTCTGTGTGACTATCATAAATAAATAAAAATTAAAAAAATAAAAATAAAACACAGATTATGGGGATCCTTGGGTGGCTCAGTGGTTTAGCGCCTGCCTTCAGCCCGGGGCATGATCCTGGGGTCCCGGGATCAAGTCCCACATCAGTTTCCCTGCATGGAGCCTACTTCTCCCTCTGCCTCTTTTTTTTTTTTTAATTTTTACTTATTTATGATAGTCACAGAGAGAGAGAGAGAGAGAGAGAGAGAGAGAGAGAGGCGGAGACCCAGGCAGAGGGAGAAGCAGGCTCCATGCACCGGGAGCCCGACGTGGGATTCGATCCCAGGTCTCCAGGATTGCGCCCTGGGCCAAAGGCAGGCGCCAAACCGCTGCGCCACCCAGGGATCCCCTCCCTCTGCCTCTGTTACTGCCTCTCTCTTTCTCTCTGTGTCTTTCATGAATAAATAAAAAATTTAAAATATATATATAAAAAATAAAACACAGATTATCGGAGTGGATCAAAAAACATGACCCAACCATCCACTGTCTATAATAAATCCACTTCAAAATAAAGACTGACATAGCCACTGAGGGGGACACTTGATGGGATGAGCACTGGGTGTTATTCTGTATGTTGGTAAATTGAACACCAATAAAAATTAATTTATTAAAAAAAAAAAGACTGACATAGCTTAAAAGTGAATGCATGGAGGAAAATATACCATGCTAACACTAAACAAAAGAAAGCAAGAGTAACTCTTTCTCTCAGACACAGCAGCCTTCAAAGTAAGCAACATTTTATCAGGGATAAGAAAAGCATTACATAATGTCAAAGGAATCAGTTCTCCATAAATAATCCTTATTGCGTATGTGCCTAACCAGAAAGGGTCAAAACACAGGGGGCAAAAGCAGATAGAAATGCAAGGAGAGGGATAAGTTAAAGAAAGATATTCCTGTTTGTAGGATATTATAACATGTTACTGAAAGGCATTTTTAAAAAGACCTAAATAAATGTGGAAATAACAATATTGTGAGGATAATCAATTCTCCAAATTTATTTACAGGTTTATTACACCTATAATCATATTCTGATGACTCATGTGTGGAACTTAAAAAGTTGATCATAAAACAGACCTAAGGAAACAAAGAGTAGGCAAGTCTCTTTTAAAGAAAAATAAGAGACTTAGAAGACATTAAGACTATAAGCTAGAGTAATGATAAGAGCATGGTATTGATGGAGAGGCAAACAACTGTCCAGTGGAATGAAACAGAGCCCAGAAACAGACTTGTGTTTTTTTTTTTTGTTTGTTTGTTTTTCCAGACTTGTGTTTATATGGAACTCTGTAATATGACATGGGTAGCACTGCAGCTCCCTGGGGAAATTCAACATTTAATAAATGAACAAGGAAAATAGGGCTATTTGAGCACAAATATATATCACAAATAAAGATCAATTCCACATAGATTAATATCTTAAATTGTCAAAAGGAAACTTCGAAAGAAAATTTTTAATTTTTGAAGTTTCAGGGTAAGTAAGGATTTCTGAAATAAAAGAAAATGATATGAATTAAAGAATGATAAAGTTCAACTACATCAAAATTAAGAATGGTTCCTCAAAAGACAGCTTAAAGAAAAAATAAATCACAAACCAGAAAAAAATATTTGCACACTTATGATAGCAAATTAGTATCAAAAATTATTAAAAATTCCTTAATAATAAAAACTCAATCAACATGGAAAAGTAAAACAAGTCAATTAAAACAACCCAGTAGAAAACTAATATGGCCAAAGAACAAATGAGAGATGCATAAACTCATTTTGTAAAAGGAGAAATGAAAATCAAAACCACAAGATACCACTGTACACCAAATCAATGAGCAAAATAAAAAAAAGTAACAAAACCAAGTTGTAGAGAAGATGTGGATCAATGTAATTACTTAGTGACTTTATTAATTTACACTCCCATTTTGGAAAACAATTTGAGATTTTTTTTTTTCAATTTGAGATTATCTTGTAAAATTAAACCTTCCATTCCTAGGTATGCACCCCAGAAAAACCCAAGGAGACATATTTCAGAATGTTCAAACCAGCACTGTTAATAACAGCAAAAACTGCAAACAACCTAAATGCCCATTCACAGGAAAAGAGATAAATTATGGGACAGTCATATAATGGATTATTATACAGCAGAAAATTGATTGAGCATCAGCTACACATAACAACATGGATGAATCTTAACATAATGTGGATGAAAAAGAAAGGGCAAGTCCTAAATCCCATATCCAGTATGATATTCTTTTTTATAAAGTTTAAAAGCGGGTAAAGCAAATTAAATGATATATTATTTTGCCATTTATGTTTGTCATAATTTCTTGTTTAAAGTAAAGCATGATAAATATGACATTCAGAAGAATGGTTTTGCCCCCGGTAAGGTGGGCAAAGGGACAGAATGGAGGACAGTACACATGGATCTAAGTTATTGGTAGTCTTATTATTAAAAAATGAGTAAAGAAAAGGAACCAAACATGAATTAACAATGATAGTGTGTCAAAAACCAAGAATTACAAAAATAGAATTCTCCCCCTTCTTAAATTAGGTTAAGAGTCCTTAATAACGCCAGTGCCTGTCCAAAACTCTATTGCTGCAATTACTATGTTATATGTGTCCATGTATCCCACTGAACCAAGAGCTAATGAAGGCTGAGTTGTCATTATCTTATATCACTAGCATCTGCCATGGTGTTTTTGGTTCATGTAGATTTATTGAATGGATAAAATAATAAATACGAAATTGATTCATCCAAGAATCTCAAAGGAAAAACTAAAACATCTCAAGGTATCAGGTATTTATTTGGGAGACAGCATTTAAAAAACAAAACAAAAACCTAGAATGAATCTAATATATAAGTAACCTAAGAAAATTAAATCCTAGATTCCCAAGTTTATTATTTAGATCCCTTCCTTTTCCCTGAGAGTCTTTGCATTTTATTAATATTACATATTCTAGAAAAATCTGTTTCTAAATGGTCAGCAAAATTTAAGATAATTCCAAGCTTACCATTAGAAGTTATAAAAATCAGAAAAAGTCTATAAATACTAGAGAGGAAAACAAACCATGAGAGTCTCCTAACTCTGGGAAACAAAGGGTTGCAGAAGGAGAGGGAGGGTGGGGAGATGGGGGTAACTGGGTGATGGGCATTAAGGAGGGCACATGATGAGATGAGACTGTTACATTGTATGTCAGCAAATTCAATTCAAATAAAATTAAAGAAAAACAGTCTATTAGCCCTATTTAAAAAAAATAAATTGGCACATTCAGTTGTTAGAGAACTAGGTTAAAATATAAGAAGAAATGAAACAGCACTAAAAATATAAAACATGAATTACTTTGCCTATTGTTTCTAATATGGTAAATCTTTTTATAAAACACTATTACAGGGGTGCCTGGGGGGCTCAGTCAGTTAAATGTCTTGACTCTTAATATCAGCTCAGGTCTTGATCTCAAGATCGTGAGTTCAAGTCCACGCCCAGTGTGGAGCCCACTTAAAACAAACAAAAAACCCTCCCACCATTACGTATAGCTAGAGTGGTACAAATTAATTGATATTATTGGTGTTATTAAAATGACTTGTGGAAGAACAAAGAAATTTTAAGGCAGAAAAAAATGGCCTAATCAAGACTGAGAGACGATTGATTTATTTAACCTACCATTAAATGATTTAAGGAGTAATTTAATTAGCCAAAGGAGTTTAATATAAAAGGATACTATAACTAAGGATAGAACTTAAAGGACAGGACTACAATCATAACAGGTGAATTCTGAGTCAACCTATAGGAAGAAATTCTTTGCAGGTGTGAAAGAGTCTTCTAGTCTAGGTATCTAATGAACTTGATACACTTTAGAATGTAAACTGGAAGAGCATTTTCCAAATTAATAGTTTTTTTTTTTTTAGGTGTTCCACAAAATGAGTTTGTGGAATGTGGAAAATAATGGGTTAAGTAAAACTAAACAGTTTTTTGGTTGCAAGTTTTCTGAGAGGCTTTCTTATGCTAGTTTTATGAATCTCAAAAGAGGTATACACAATGTAGTATTTCCCAAATTTTGTGACACCATGGTAGAGAACCAGAGCACTTAGGGTAACATGAAAAAAAAGTAGTGCTCAGAGACTTCTGGAGGTTCCTAGTCCAGAGATCTTACTGTTCTGAGATTGCTCACAATGTTTCCTCGGACAACCACAAAGACACTGTGGGGGGAACAGCCTAGCCGGCCCTTAGAATCACTAATTCAATCCAGGCTACCCAGGGTGGGAAGTGAATAGAAAGCTCATGTGCACACTTTCATTGTGGTACATAAAACCCTAACAACTTGGAGGGCATACAAAAAGACCTAGACATGAGCTGTGTGTGTGTGTAGGGGTAGGGAATGCATTTTCCCCTCAAAATGTACTAGTAGAGCTAAGGGAAAGCAAGCCTGACACTGCTATTTCTGCTTCCAAGGCTGGCCTTTGGCTGGTGTCTGGAAACTCGATTTGTGGGGACATTCCCTACATTGTTCTGCTTGCCTGGAACACTGACCCCTGATGTGCCTGCTTGCCTAGATCATCTGTAACAAATAACGTGAACACCTACTTTCCTTCTAGGTCTGGAGTTCAGATAGTTTTGTTTGGGTGTGGAGGGTGTCTACATAATCAGCCCCCAATAAAAATGCCAGATTTTGTATCTTAAGCAAGCTTCTCTAAACAGAAACACTACATAAGTGTTACAGCATTTTATTGCTGAAGGAAGGAGTACATTATACGGCCCATGCCGGGAGGGAGAATGTTGGAAGCTTATGCTTAGATTCTTCCAGACTCTGTCTGATGTGTCTTTTCCTTTGTCATAATTACAAGTGAATCTGAGTTCTTTGAGTCTTTCTAGGAAGTCATCAAATATGTGGGAAGGTTGTGGGACCTCTGAAACAATACAAGTTGATGTTTAAACAATGTGTGGTTTAGAAATACCAACTCCCCCACATCCCCATGCAGCTGAAAATCTGCATAAAACTTCTGACTCCCCATTAACTTACTGATAGCCTACCATTGACCAGAGAAGACTTACTGATAGCATAAATAGTCGAGTAACACATATTTTGTATGTTGTATGTATTACATATTGTCTACTTACAATAAAGCTGGAGAAAAAATGTTATAAAGAAAATTGTAAGGAAAAGAAAATTTATAGTACTGTAAACTTCTAGTATTGTACTTATTAAAAAAATCTGCATCTAAGTGGATCTACACAGTTCAAATCCATGTTATTCAAAGGTCAACTGTAATTCATAGTTTTTTCTTTATTTCAAGTTTGGAACTCAAAGGAAGAAAACAATAAGCCAGATCATCTAAAGAAATATGGAGGAAAATTTAGTTAGCTAGAGTTTTAGATGAAAAGATGTTTTCTTCGCCAACTCTTATTTACATATCCATGTATGTGTTATTATGCCGGCCTTAAAGGTGCTTACATCTTCTATACGGCAACATATACACACAGAGTAAGTGTTATAGGCAGCATAACAGATACATGTAAGAGCACACAGAAGAAACGTGCAGTCCTACCTGAGACTAAGAGAAGTATGGGCCAGGAAAAGTTTTAAAAATACGCCACTTAAGATGAATGTTGAGATAAGGTGGCTAACCTGATGGTGATGGTGACAGGAGGGCATTTCAAGTTGAGGGCACAAGTGAATAAAGCAACAGAGGCACTGAGTGTATTCAGAGACACTCCAAATAGGTCTGCTGTAGAGAGGTTCAGCAATTTTTGGCAGCAGCCACAACAGAGAATGCCCTACATAGCAGGCAAAGGAGCTGGAGTTTTTCTGTAGCACAGGCACTGGAGAGCCAGTGGGAGTGGCTATGATGAGGACATAGACTGCAAGCAGCGGGAGGACCATTGGGATAGGAGACCAGGTAAGAGGTGATTAGGTAATAGCAGTTGAGTGAAGAGTACGGGTGACTACCATTTTATTTATTATTAAAAGAAATAGATCAAATATGGCACCTATGATTCAGAATCTCAGCATATTACAGTAAAATACCTTCACAGAACACTATTGGACAGCCCCTAATGAAGACTGGCTATGTGACAGTACAGATATTAACATGTAATAATTCTGTTTCTAATTTTATTTTCTTAATTTTATCTTAAGCAGAACTCCTACATTCCTTTGCCATCCCCATCTGCTAAAAGGGGAGGCAGACTGAATATATGCTCGGTGTCACGAAACAACTATCTTTACTGAGAAACTGCCCCCGATGATCTCCATGTAGGGAAGAAATAAGTGAGGTAAAGAATGAGTCTAACTCAGCGCTGAGTGAAGAGAAGCATCACATTTTCTGCTTTGCTGCTGTTTATTAGTTCATAACTGTAAAAGCAAAAACTGGCTTTGCATACTTGAGATAAAAGGTATGAAGCAGAAAATCAAAAAGCCCTGAAACAAATTCCATTTTATGTTTTATAATCCCCTTTGTTTTAGAAACTAATGAATGGAAAAAAAAAAAAAGAAACTAATGAATGGTAAAAAAACAGACATGTTGTCACTGGAATTAGGGACAAGATTGATTTTGTCAGTAAACCAGGTTGGGGGTAGATGAATAATGGGATTAAAGTTTAAAGTTATATTTAAAAATGTACCCCATTGTTAGTCTTCAAATTACAGAAGTGTCTCAGAGTTACAGACCATCTTGATGTGTGACATTGTTATTAAGCTATTTAAAAGAAAAGTTTTCTTTAAAAAAAAATAAGAATTTTAAACCTATACACAGAATTAGACTCAAGTCTACTTTTGCTTCTCAAGGGAAAAGAGTATATTTTAATAATAACAAAAAGTTGCTAAATGCTAATTGGTAGCCTAATCAAGTTTTTAGAAAAAGCAAGTAGCATTCTTCAACAAAATATTCAAAATGAGTGACCAATACTTTAAAGTACATCATTTCAGATTATAGTTACCTTATCATATGGCACACTTGAAGTGAACATCAGTTACATCTGCACACAGGAAACTTCTTTTCATTCTATTCTCATGCAGTGCATGCAGCTAAATATAGTTTGTGAAAAGCAACCCGCTTTACAATGCTTAGCACTTAGAGTTCAGTAAGTTTAAAGAAGTATTAACTGTTAATAGGAAAGGTGGTTAGCTGTGGAAAAAGAGGACCTGGCAAATTCATCATAAAGAAAAAATAAAATAATGAAGGAACATACTGAATTACCTCATTATTCTATCACCTATTGTTGTTCCTCTGATATTAAATCTAGTGAAGGGAACACAATAACTAAAGTCACTCACAAAGACTTCAAAAAACCAAATATTTAAAGCATTCAGGTCACCACTTCTATCATTAATCACCTAAATCTAAGGAAACATTTGTTTCCCTTTGTGATTTAAGGTCTTATGTGAGACTATGTCATTTGACTAAATGTATCTGAGGAAATTAAAGGAACAGAACACTACTCACGGAAGACAGATTAGAAGGAAGACAGTGCACTTAATCTCTTTTATCTTTAAATAGATTAGAACCTCCCTGGTTACAGTGCAGGGAACTGCTCTGACTCACATCACCATATCATCCATTGAGACACCTACTTTATGCTCCTGGGGCTGTGCTGCTCTTTCAGAAAAAAATAATTAAGCCCTTAGCTGACTCATTTGTCCTAACCATAGACTGTATAGCAAGCAAGCAAAAATAACAGGGATTTTAACTCTCTAGGAGTTCAGTTCTTTGTCTCTAGTTAATTTTTTCTCTGCAATCTTCTTCAATAAGGAATACACTTGAATCATTAGAAATACTGAGAGTGATCATAATGATGGCTAAAGAAACAGTGGTAAATTTAGAGAACACAAAGAACTTTACCAATAAAGGCCATGTTTTACAGTCCAGATTGAAGTAAATGGAACTACAGTTCTATGCATATAAAAAATACTTTTTAAAAAAGTGGTTAACAGGTAATAACTTTATTTATGGGAAAAAATCTTTAGAACACCTTGATTGAGCCCATAACTAAAAACTTTAAAGACTATGTGAGAACTTCTTCAGGAAGCTCACTTAGATGCTTCTTAGCAAAAAACCTCTTGGGTTTGGCAACAGAAAGAGCTACCAGCCAGGCCATCATACCATTTATTGTAAAATTGATTTGGCACCATGGAAACAGTTTGTGTGAAAAACATATAAAACATATAAATAGAAAATCTGACCATGTTCCTTTCATTCCAAGGGCCACGCCTATATTTCTAAATCCAGTAAATAAAAATCACTAAGGGATAGATACTACATACTATTTTTAATTTTTTTAATACCATGATTGGAAGTATGTGTTTATTTCTTTCTTCAATTTAGTTTCCATTTAATGTTCTATGCTCTTGCCTTAGACAAAGTTAAAGGGGACCAAATACGTAGTAATTTAGAGACTGACTTCATTGTTTTAAACTCTGGATATCTACCAGTAGAGGCATTTTACCACAGACTATAACTGTTCTTCTCTAAGACTGATTTGCTATAGAATAGGAATCAGCAAACTATGGCTCTTTGGCCAAATGAGCTAGTCATCTGTTTTCTAACAGCTGGTAGGCAAAGAATAGTTTTTACATTTGTAAAACATTTTACAGTTACATTTAAATGGTTATATAAGTACCTACATAATAGCCTCCGTTTTGTCTCTAGGGCAGCAAAACTTAAATATTTACTCTGGCTTTTCAGGAAAAAGTCTGCTGACCTCTACTATAAAGAGTCCTAGTTGTATTTGTATCAAGACTAGCTATCGTTAATGAGAAGAGCATTCCATTTTAAAACATCTATGTTAGTTGTTAAGGCCTTTATCTTCTAAGACAGTTCCTTCTCATGCTTGATCTCAGCCTAAAAGTGAAAACCCAAGTCATATTTATCTAACCAAATTATAAATGCAAATCTTTATAAAGAAATCATTACTGTGCATTGCAAAGAACTGTTATGATATTTTTATTAAATGTATATCAAAAATGGCTTAGTTATCGGCAGCCCAGGTGGCTCAGCGGTTTAGCATCGCCTTCAGCCCAGGGCGTGATCCTGGAGACCCAGGATCGAGTCCCACATCGGGCTCCCTGCTTGGAGCCTGCGTCTCCCTCTGCCTGTGTCTCTGCCTCTCTCTCTCTCTCTCTCTCTCTCTCTCTCTCTGTGTGTCTCTCATGAATAAATAAATAAAATCTTAAAAAAAAAAAAAGGTTTAGTTATAAACTTTTCAGCTTTCATTTCAAAAATTAAACTTGGGGCAAAAAATTGAGATCTCCTATTATAATCTTCATACACATTAAAGTATAGATCTAAGTATATACTCTAATCATTTTTAATTTTAGGGCCATTTCTTTACTCTAACCAAACTAATCTTGACTGGGCTTCTCAAGTGGCAGCAACAAGGGAACTTTAAGACCTGTATCTTTTTAGTTGAGCACTTCATCCAAGTATGAACTATAACCTTAGATACTAGGAGCCAAATGGCATGATTTTTAAAATAGAGCTTTGAAATCTTTTATCCTTTTGGAAATAGAAATTCTCAGAAATCATATGCCTACTTACAAGCTGGTAAATGATTCTTTTCATGTTCTTAAGAAGCAAAATATCTTCTCTTAAGTTTCTCTCTTACGAATAAAAGTCAACATACCTATTCTCCAAATAGAGAAGATAAATGGGCAGTTGTCTCAAGGGTGAAGGATCCTTAGAAAGGTGCAGAAATATTAAAAATATACCTTATATAGGTAGTTCAATATTTAATCAAGATGGTGCTAAGAAAGTTAGGAACTATAAAAACCATTTAGATAAAAATCAGAAGAAAGATTTTTCACCATTTAAAAATTTTTGGCAGATAGTTAGAAAAGAATAATGCAAATTTCAAAGAAGAACTGATGTAGTGGTGAAAATGACTATAATCCTTTAGTATCACCTTAGTATATACATCTTTGTATATATGAAATATGGTATTTCATTTATTTATTTATTAAAACTGTTTTCCCCATTTTTATAACTAGCTTGTGGATCTGTCCTCTCTTCTTTAGTTCCCAAAGGGTAAGAACTTTATTATTCTTCTATTATTCTTCAGTAAGTTCACCCAAAGAAGGTTTCAGATCTGAATCCAACCTTGGGAGTATGAACTCAAGAGTATGTATGGAGTGGGGTCAGCTCTAGGCAACTGTCCCTGATTTCCCTGCCTCTAAAAGATTCTGCTGCTCTAGTTTAGCATCTGGGTCTCTTGGAACAATGAGGCTATCAGGTGCCAACTTTGTGGGAGATCCAACCCCTGGGGGAATTCCCTAAACCATAAATCATCTAAGTATTATGAAAATGGTAAGTAAATGATAAAGCTCAATAGAAAGATATTATAGTTTCTAAGGATAATACATCACAAGAAGTTTTAGGTTCTCTAGGACCCACTTTCCCTACCAAACCTTCCCTTCCCACTGATGTTATACTACTGTGTTTAAAAAAATAAACAAAAAACCTTTTTTGGTCTAGAATATACAAAAACTCTGCTTAGCACCTCAGTTTCCTCAGTTATAAGGTAGGCTTGATATAAAGTGTTTATCAGTTAGTTTGGATAGAAGATGCTAAATAATTATGATTTTTCCAAGTATCTAATATCTATTAAAATATATTAATTTCTTATTTAAACAAATAAACTTGGTTAAGTGATATGGTCCATTTTACTAGAAAGCATAAACTTAAACTTTATTTTCAATTATGACCTTAACATCATTTTTAGATAGAAAGTACAGAAAAAATCAAGGACATACGCTCACTTATATAAATAAAAGGCCCTAAGTGTACAAGCTTAAAATAATTATAGACTCTATCTCTCTACCTTGGGTTTTAGAAACCATCAATTTGATTTTCAAATTGTGCTCTGCTTGCCAACCTTATCTGTATACATCAACTGGTGATATCCCTCTGGGTATGGAAAGAAATGGAACTAAGTTTTACTTGTCTAAAATAGAGACTAAGAATGCTAAAGACTAAAGAGAAGATGTTTGTTTAAATCTCTAAGTACAAACACTGGGAGAGATTACTTCCTTTACAGGTAAAACAATGCCACTGCGAAATAAACATTCTGACTAAATATAACTAAAGGAACTATCCTTTCCTGGGTTTTGATGAACTGCAAGCAGTACTGTTTGGGATTTTTGCTCGTCCTCTGTCAGTCTTTACCCCTAAATTACTTATTGTAATTGCTTTTTAAGTCTGAGTAGCCACACAGACATCCAGGTTGTTTAACACAGCTATCATTTATTTAGTGCTTTCAAAGTGGACAGGTCCTACTTACTGACTGATGGATTTCTAAAAATTCTTGTAACAATTCTAGATAGTTATAACCTTATTTCATAGATAAGGAAACCAAACCTTACAAAAACATGAATTTAAATGAGGAAATACAGCTAAGTAGTAAAAGCAAGATTCAAATCCATGTCATAAAGTTTTTGATCACTAATTTACCATTAAAGAATGGCAATGCCATATAATGTTTTTATTATATTTTCCACTTGACAGAAATGTCAGAATATTTTAAAAGCAGTAGTATATTGAGCAAGGAAGTATGTGAAATGGTTCTTCACATCTGTGTGAACTAGGAACTTAAAGATAAAATTTTATTCTCTGGAAAAGGGCAGAACTTATAATGAGATATGATAGCCATATCTGCAGAAGCAGTTTTTGAAAACTATGGAACATAATGTGCCTTAAAAGACTTATTTTATCTACTAAAAAATAAGATGTATCCGTATGATCACACAAAATAAAATATGAAAGAAGTATACGTGAGCAATTCTTTATCATAGTTATATTTGTTACTTGGTGTAATTTTTCGTTTTCTAAACTAAGTTATTTAGTAGAAAACACAGAAAAACATAAGGTTCTCAAAAAGAGAACTATCACACTACCTTAACCCAGGGTCAATAAAAAGCAGAAAAACTATTAAACAAAACAGAACTGATAAAGGCTAGGCTGTCTACAGGGACCTGACAGCTAAATATAACCCTGACTTCATACACAACCTGTTGGTCATTCTCCACATTCCTTTCTCCTGATGTGTAAATTGAGGAGCAAGTCTCAGTGCTAGAGATACAAAGCAGTAAGACTTTTTATTCCCTTCTTAACACACAGTTTGCTCAAAGAATGTGCATTTTAATTTTAATACATAAAATCATTTACAGTTTAAAAAATTCTGTGAGTTTATACAACTGAGATACCCTTAGAGAAAGCAACTGTAAAAAAAAATGGAGAGATTCCTTTATGTGACATCAAAGTCCTGTGAATTGTATATTTTATAATTCATTTTAATTAAAAATTTACCAACCTATCACCAGGTCCGGCTCGATACCTTGCACCTGGGATCAGGACTGGGTCATCATCACTGTCATCTGTATCCTGGAGAGCAGAGTCCCTGGCTAATGTTTCCTCATGAGCCAAAGGTCCAATGGCTTCTGTTTGTGACTGAGGCTCAGGATTGGTGGTATTTTGACTGGTAGCACCTTCAGTGCTGGGTTGATCTGAAGTTCCTGGTTCCTTGCCTTGTTCAGACGAAGTGGATTCTTCTGGAACCTCACAAGAGCTATCAAGATTGAAGTCATTTCTTTCTCCTGAGCTGGAATCCAATGGCTCAGATGTGAATTTATCTGATTGTGCTATCAGGAAAAAAAGTAGAAACAGTTGGTCATGTCTGCAACACTGTTTAATGTAACTTGAAGCTCTCTAACACATCTACTTGAAAATGGCCTCCAACTCAGAAGAGAGTAATGTAAATTACAGCTTATTTTCCCACATGAAGCAACTGTCTAAAGAGAACAAGACAACTCACCTGTATCTATACGGTTCTCAATTGTGTTTTCTGCAGATGTACCTTCCTGATATGTTGTCACATCCTCTGATGATTCTTCAAGAGCTTCTGGGAAATAAACAAATTATGATTAAATCCAATTTTTTAAAATAAAAATAAACACTAATAGAATACTGTAGCTTTCCTCTGTATAAACAGTTCCTAATCCTTTTTGGATCATAGAATCTTCTGATACTCAGATCTAACCTCCCCTCAGTTTAATGCAAATACATATGTACATACCAAATTGTACAAACACTGTCAAGGATGGATGAGCAATTCTGCCCACTGCCTCCTCTCAAAGTCCATGCATAGACCTTCATGAACTCTTCGTGAAGAATTTCTGCATTAGCTTATCCCTTACAACTGACATTACTCAGTCTTGCCTTTTTTCTAAACTTCACAAAATCTAAAAACTGAGTATTTTTTCTATCCCTTTATCGTGTATTTGGTATAATTTCAACTACCATGAACAAATAATAGTTAATCCTACTATAAATTCTGTTTTGGCCACTGATAATACTTATTTCTGGGATTTAACCCCAAGACCCATTAGGGACCAGTCTTTTTTGCTCCTAACTGCACATCTGCTTACCAGATACATATTTAATTCTTGTAAACTATGTTATATTAAAATATCTATTTATTTAATCAAAAGCAGAATTCATTTATTCCTTCATTTACCAAGTATCTATTGAAAATCTATTGTGTTCCAGGCTCTGGACTAGACACTAAATTTCACATAATGGTCATGGAAAATATTCTAGGAAAGGGTTCTGAAAAAGTCCCTAAATGGCATCTCCTATATGAAATAAGATTCACTGAGAACCCATTCAAATTTTATTCCTTTTTTCCCCCCTTTACAAGCTACCTACCAATGCAGATACTTTGGATTTCACTGCTAGGTATAAAAACAGTAAGGTCTTTCAAACTAACATTTACATCTCACATATTTTCAGTACAATGACCACTGTCCTGGCTACTGTGTCCAGACAGGGACACTGTGCTTCACTCTGACTTCCCATCTGAAATGCATAAGGCTCCTGCCATTTGCATTTGCTATCTGTTCATCAATAGTAATGTATGCACTATTAAGGCAGAGATAATTTACTACAAACAAGAAACAGAACTACTACACTGAAGGAACAGAAAGTAGGTAGACATTCAACACTGGGGTTTCGTAATGACAAAAGCAAAACAATGCCATACTGGTGTCACTGTCTCCCGGTGGTTGCACAGAGCTCTGTGGGGCCAAGGGTCCCTCCTGACCCTCAGATTTGCAGTGGCTCCCATTTCCTCTAGAACTTGAGGCAGTACTGCTCCTATCATCAAAACAAAATAAGTGGTTCCACCAAGAAGTTAATAAATATGAACTTTTAGGATAATTTTTATATTTTACAACTAGAGATACAGAATAAAAAATTCATAACACAAAAAATGTAGGATTATTTTAATAGTACTTGTAAAACACTACTTTCAAAATCAAAGTGATTATTCTATCCTCTTTAACCTTAAAAAAGAGGTTTAAAAATATAAAAGGACCACTTGTGTTCACGGTGTTGAT
This sequence comes from Nyctereutes procyonoides, assembly GCF_905146905.1. Classification (NCBI taxonomy): domain Eukaryota; kingdom Metazoa; phylum Chordata; class Mammalia; order Carnivora; family Canidae; genus Nyctereutes; species Nyctereutes procyonoides. Next base: position 3,227,360 of record NW_026575044.1, read on the forward strand.
TCCTCTATAATCAAGTATATATTTCTATACATTTCTATTAAAATGTAATATAATTATATAGACAGATGCTTCACCACATCCAAATTCTTCCTGGTTTCACAGACTTTGATCATATATCCTTTCAGATTTTATTGTTCTAGGCTACTTTTAAATTAATACTTGAAAAGAAATCTGGATAGTTCTTTGGTCTTGGAACTGTCCCTGTGTGGATCATTTCCACTTCTGGGTGGTTATTCAAATACGGCAAGTAATTGAATACCATGGTTTTGTAGAAGGCTAGGGTAATGCTTCTTGTTTAGTTTTAATACTTACCTGATAATGACTATAATTCTGTCAGCATTTTTGGCTAGAGCAGAATACTAGATGGATTTAAATAAGTAATTTTCAATGAATATTCTGTGATAAATCATGGCCTATGTGTAAGGTGGGGACTGAATGGGAAAGACAATAAGAGGAAAATGTACAATGATCTAAGGTTAAAATTAAGTTCATAGAAATGCAATAAATTCTTAGATTTAAAATAAAAGTGAACAAGAAAAAACAGCTTAGGAGTTACAGTAACTTAAAAACTGTAAATTACAGACCTACAGCAGTGACTCGACAAACAATGCAAATTATCATGGACTTTTCACCAAGATTTTATAAAAACCCTTTTAGGCTAACTGCAGAAATCAATTTGATCTTTATTAAAGGGCACCCATGTATAATATGATATATTTTGTAAAAGAATACATTATCTACATGGGTATGTATGCAGAGAAAAATGTCAGAAAGGATATGCACCAATGTTAAGTGTCATCTCAGTAGGATTATTGCAAGTGAGTTTTTCCATACTTTTCTCTAGATTCTAATTTTTTTGCAACAAACATGTTATTTCTTTTTAATCAGAAAGAAATATATAGCAATTTTGGTAAAGAGAAGCTGATATGATATATAAATCTTTTCTTCCACTTAGAAAGCTATGATACACGAATAAATAAAATGCTTAGTGTTTAATAGTTATGATAATTGAAACATTATGGTACTGATGTAGGAAAACAGAGCCATTAGTGGAAAAGACAATGTAACCAAGTAAATATAAGTAGCATGTTAATACAGTATTTTAAGTCACAGAAAAAAGAATAAATTATTGAGTAAATGGTACCGGAACAAAGGAACAGTCATGTGGAAAAATTAAGCTATAGCTCTACATCATTCTTTATGGCAGAATAAATTGTAGAAGGATTAAACATGTATTTTTTATTTTAAAAATCACAGAAACATAAGAGGAAAATAAGAAGAAACTTTCCCCCTAATCCTGGGAAGGACAGGCTTTTCTAAGCATGAGCTTACAAGCTGAAACCATAAAGCAAAACTACCATAAGTAAACTGAAAGACAAACAACAAACTGGGAAAAATATTTGCAACAAATGAAAGACAAATGGTATCATCATCACTTAATCCTATAATAAATAAATAGTTCTTATAAATCAATAATAAAAAGATAAACATTACAGTAGAAAAATGGGCAAAGGATATGAAAGGCAATTTACAAACGAAGATAACTATAAGGGTGGCACCTGCGCCTATCATGTGCCCACAAGTGTGCTAAGTGCTAAGTACCTTTACTGGGTGATCTCATTAAACCTTCCTAACAAACCTCTGAAACAGGTTCTCTTAAATATGCCCATTTTCAGATGAAAACACTGAGATTCAGAGAGGTTCAACAGCTTGTCAAGTTTAACATCTACGTTCTTATTGTGCTCTACTGCCTGATCTGTCAGCAAAGAAACTAAAATAGAAGCGAGATACCATACTGGCAGAGATGAAAAGATTGCTACCTTTTTGAATTTTCCTTTTACTATTGTTTTCTTTTTTTCTTTCATAATCAGAAAAAATAGCTAAGTACTTTTTGATAAAGAAAAAAGAAACTAATGACAGAATAATTCACGGTCAGTTTTCAGAGAAGGAAAAGTAATATTCAAAAGAAGAGTGGGATCTTTGCTAAAAAATGTTCTAATGAGATTCTTTATAAAAAAAAAAGCAGCCTTTTCTGTACAGAAACATGAGAGTAGAATAGGAGAGATATAAAGAGTGAAATCTTCTATGATCGTAAATTACGTATTAAGAAAAAGAGCCACAGAGATCACGAATGATTATAAGAAGTTAAGTTCAAACACTAAGGCTCATTAAGAAAAGAGAAATTCTACTGACTGTTCAGCCTTCTAATATAAATATCAAGAATCCAATTTCTTTTTACTATTTCCACTTTTCTCACCACCCCTCACCTCTCTCTTTACTGTCATAGTCTTTCAACTGGTTGCCTGGCTTCTACCTATGGCCTATTCTCTACACAGCAATCAGAGACATCCTATGTTCTTTTAAATACGCTCCTCACTTACTGGCTGACCTTTGCCATTACTTTCTCCTTTGGTCACTCCTCTCTAGCTACAGTGGTTTTCTTAAAGTTCCTTGAACATACTCGGTCTGTTCCTGCATCAAAGCCTTTGAACTGGCTTTTTCTCTGCCTACAATGCTCTTCCTCCAAATTTATGCATGGCTCCCTCCTTCTTACCCTTCAAGTTTTTGTCCAAATGCCATCTTCTCAATGATGCCTACCCCTGCCCTAGGTCTCCTAATCACCCCTTACTTGCTTTATTTTCTTCCATAGCACTTAGTACCTCCTACTGTACTATATAATTCACTTATTTACTATTTATTGTCTATCTTCCTTCCCCTAGAACATAAGTTCCAATAGAACAGGGGTTTTTTTGAAAATTTTTTTTTCACTGATGTATTCCCAGTGTCTAGAATAATATCTGGAACATAGAAGGATTTCAATAATATTTGAAAATACTACTTAACCAAAGATTTTAATGTAAAATACAGACACATATAAACACAAATGGAAACTGGAATAAATAATATCACGTATCAACACATAATTATATATTAACAAATAATATATAACTACATATTATTCATATATTATACTAGCATATAATATATAATAATATACAATTGAATATGTTAATATATTAATTATACCGGATAATTAATATATTGGTTATAAGATGATTAATATAATTATATGTTAGAAACTGATACTTTCATTTAATGGAATGCTCATTATTTTATTTAGTTGCTAGAGCATCAAGAATAACTAACATTGGCTCCTTCAGAAACACTGAGAAGGAAGATGCTGGGGTTGTGAAATTATATTAATATAAGTATATTAATCATATTTTTTTTCAAATAGACCACTGCTTTATTTCAATTTCCAACACCAAGAACAAAACTGGTTAGTTCAAAATAAACGAAGCATCAATATTTTACCACCCCTGGCCAATACTTAGTATGTTGTCCCAAACCAGTGGTTTATTTTTGCTATCTCCAGGTAAGGGACCAGGCTCACGATGAAGTATTCTTCTGTCTCTTTGATCCACACCAGCTCCACATACACTTTGCCTTCCGAGTCCACATATTAATCATATACTTATATCAATATATAATCAATTATTTATGTATTAAGAAAGATATTATCTGTGTATTAAATCATATTAATATAGTAATAAATTTAAATCCAAAATTTTGGATGCTGTCTCAAGCAAAAAGCCATGAGACAATGTGAAAGAATATAAGAAGCTCACATAACTTGGTTTTTTTTTTAAACATAAGATTTAGCTAGATTAATGAGCCATAAGTATAATAAAAAATGTCATTAAAGACAATCTAGACAAAATATAAAGTACAATCTTACTAGTAATCAATTAAATAAAAATGACAATTATTTTAAGATCAAATATACCAAATACACAAATTAAAAATAAATGAATATATAGATATTGAACACAGGCCTGGGGACAGCAACATGTGTGTACTTTCCTATGCTGCTGGGAGAAATGTGGTGACAGAAAGGCCCTCTGAAAATAATTTGGCAATATCTTTTGACCTACATAGAATTTACTTCTAAAAATACATCTCAAATCGATAATCTTAAAGGTAGGAAAAAGCTTGTAAACAAAGATTTTCATTATTTTAAAAACAGGTAAAGAAATTTACTGTCCAGTGAAAGAGAAATGGTTAAGTAAACTATGGTAAATCTAACTGATGGTATATTACACAGCTAGTAAATTCATATTTATGAACATTAAGTAGAAATGTGGGAATATTTATTATGGAGTTAGGCCAAATAAATGCAAGAAAGAACAGAATATGTTCAGTATAATTATAATTACATTTTAAAACCCAAAATCATATATACATGTATATGTATATGTGTATATATACACACACACATATATACCCACACACCTATTCATAGGACCATGACTGCAAAAAGCTTCAAAATGTTAGATTTATTTTTTGGCACTAACGGTCTAGTGGTGGTTAATTTTTTTTTTTTTTTTTTTTTTTGTCTTTTGCATTTTCTATCAGAAGAAATACTCCAGGACCAACAACCTCAGAGTCTCCTGGGAAGTCTTTGGAAATACAAATTCTCTGATCCCACCTCAAATTTAACAAAGAGTGGGGCCCAGTATAATCTGTTTTAACAACTTTTTCAAGCCATTCTGAAGCACACTCAATTTGAGAACCAATGCATTACAGCAACAAAACATAAAGATGAAGTGTTAAAAATAATATCTAATACAATCCTACAAAATGGCTAAGAACAGCTTTACAAAAATATTATGAACTTACCATTCATCTGTAAAGTTCAGTTTTATTGTGCTTGTAGTTGTTCCTTCTGTGCTGTAGTGCAAACTTAAAACTGGTTCACCTGTCCCTGGTTTGGGGCTCAGCTTTTCATTATTGTTATCTGAAAATTGTGTTTAAAACATTTGAAAAAGTCTCTGAAACCAATAAAAAGATGACATTTCCTAAAATTTATAAAACTTAAATTAGGTTGTCCTTGTCATAATTCTTTCTCACAGCTGTTATGGTTCTCACTTAAAGTTCAAAAGCCAAGTGTTACAGAAACACTCTATTCCAAAGTGGCATTGCATCAAATTCTAGCTTTGTGTACATGACTCCCTTTGATTCAGATGGAAATTACACACATTTGAGAACCATACTAAGTCATTAGGAAATCAAAGAATATTAACAAGCAATGAGATATGTTGGAAACTGATACTTTCATTTAATGGAATGCTCATTATTTTATTCTTTAGTTGCTACAGCATCAAGAATAACTAACATTGGCTCCTTCAGAAACACTGAGAAGGAAGATGCTGGGGCTCCGAAAGAAGTTGTTCAGTAAAAATTTTGCAGCAACTGAAGTCTATGAAATTCTTTCTGTTCTTTCAAATTCATAGATCTATAATCTAGGAAGGGAGTATAGCCTGCACTCTATTGGGAGGGGAGGAAAAGAAAACAATGTGCTTTTGATACTTTTAAAACTCTCTTTGCTACAAGACCGTATATTTTGGTACGTTTCCTCTTCCTCTTTTGCAAGGAATTTTGCAAGGAATTCGTTTTATCAATTACGGAAATGGTAATTTCACCATAAGACTCAACAGGGAATGTCCATGATATATATCTATCTCAACATATTAAATCTTTGTAAAATGGCAAATAATATCAAGAACTTCTACAGAAATTAATAAAGACCAGTACAAAGCCATCTTTCCCCATGTCCCTCCCTTCCTCCGGAAAGAGTACATGGATATTCAAAGACAAAATAAAATAGAGCTTAAAATTTTTTTCTTTTTATGATGATTAATAGCTTGGAGAAACATTAACATATATAAAAAATACAAACTGCTATATAATCAAACATGTAACATTTCTGCCAGTTGCTTGCAGAAAGAATACTCTTCTGTGATACAACCGTTTTCTTGATACCAGTTCAAAAACTGATATAACAGTACTAAAAATAAGCCTTCTGCCTTGGAAAATAACAACAAAGGCAGTAACAACTTCATAAAACCAAAGTCACTCAGGCTTTTCAGTTATTAAGTTCACTTTATATTGCAATGGAGGCCTTGTATCTTTTTGCATTCCTCTTGAAGATGCTGGTGGATTTATTAAGAGAGAATCCGACAGGAACCTCTGCTCTAACTTTTATCCTGTGAGAGGGCAATTAACAAGACTTCAAATATAGAACTACAGTGGAAAGGGGAAAGGATTCTGTCCAAGAGATGAGAAATCAAGCTGGTAACAAAACTCAGGACTATCAGTTCTTAGGTCTTCAATTAGAACTTACGAGAAATTCTCTCCGATATTAATATTTGAAAATAAAAGTGTCAGTGAATTATAAAGCTGGCCTCCCAAATGGTAAAAACAGTTTCTGTACTACTTTTGCTAGGACTATGTCGTTGATATAAACAGCTGCTGGAAATAAATTAACAATCCATTACACAACTTTCAAAGATTCAGGTTTACATTCAGTGTTTTATAGGAGGTATTTTATCAAATGGCATTCTGATAAAACTGAATTAACAGACATTTAGCTTACATAAAATTATCAATGGGACTTTTAAAACATTTTCCTACCCTTGACCTTCCTTAAAAAATTTGCTGTTAGTCACACGTCTGCACCTAGTTTCCCCTTATTCTTAATTACGTTGCTGAAATCTTTGTCCTATTGCTGCCCAAGTTACGGTCATCTTTAGGCACCCAGAACTGACGAGGACAGACAGTGGAGACTGAGAATGAAGCAGGAAACCAAGAGGCAGAGCTGGGGCTCATTCTTTAATTATCTCTCACAACACTTTATAAGTGCTTTGCTATTTATTTTTCTTTTATGGTAAAGAAGGAATAGAAAACAAAAGCAGCTGTGAGAGAATTACAGGACTGAATCTCTTACATCCACCTCAGTTACAGATGCCTGTTTTAAGAAGTCATTTAAATGCTGTATCAAAATTTTCTCTTTTGAGTAAAATTAAAGAGACAGAGATCTGAATGCTATTACTATGGGAATATAGTAAACAAAGAGCTGTTTGAAGGTCAAAATGGTGTAAAAATATCTTATTTAAATGTATACAACACCCCCCTCATGGAAAGCATGAAGCTTCCTGAGATGATTGATGCTAATGAAAACCTTCTTTCTTATGGTATCTACTACAAAGTTATTCTTTAACCTCTCAGGAATATAATCTACATATTGTGAATCATGCAAAACATAGTGATATTCATTTAATTTATGAAATGACTATAGTTGACAAAATTTGTACATTTAGGTTATTAATAAACTCACCAGCCATGGGTGAAATTGGCCCATCACTGTATAAACAGAATGCACTCTTCTGTTAGCTACACAAACTTCAGACTCCCGAGTCTAGTTCATTCCTTGAAGACTGTGCATAAATAATGAGTGCCTCTGGCAGAAACACCACACAATGCAGAACTGAGGCATTAATTAGAGTATCTATCTAAGGTTTAGGATTTATCTCTTGGTTTGTTCCAGTCTACCTTTCCTAACTTCAGACTCTTCCTCTTGATCACATGTACCCTGTCATGTTGAGTGTTCTCAGAATTTAAGATTCCTGGCTTACTAATGAATTAATTCACTTTTTTTTCCTGATAAAATACATATTTTAAGGTAGAAATACCTAAGAAAAATCTACTTTAAAAAAACTAAAAAATTAAATGCTTCATTTTTACTGTACTTGAAAAAATATTTGTAACCATTTAAATTTTCCTTAACTTGCTCTATTTGTTAGCAGTTGGACACAATCTAAATACTGTGTTATTCAAAGCCTTATTTACACAATGCACAGAAATATATAATGAAAATATTTCTTGCTCAACAGAAGTTTTAATTTAACAGCCTATGGGGTTAGAACTAAACAAACGATTTTATATAAAAAAGCACCATCAAAATAATAACTAAAATTTATTAGGCATTGGGATGCCTGGGTGGCTCAGCAGTTAAGTGTCTGCCTTAGGCTCAGGGCGTGATCCTGAATTCCAGAGACTGAGTCTCACATCAGGCTCCCTGCATGAAGCCTGCTTCTCCCTCTGCCTATGTCTCTGCCTCTCTCTCTCTCTGTGTCTCATGAATAAATTTAAAAAATCTTTAAAAATAAATCATTATGCATTACTATGTCCCAGGAAATTCAAATACTCTTGTTTAAACCTTTGCAGCATGTATCCCCATGTGCACTTTACAGATGATGAAAGTGGTGATTCTGAGCTAGATTTTTTATTCTAGTCACCTAGGCTTCCTTCCATGTGAAGTTCCTACTTGCTATGCTGTCTTGGAAATGAATAAAAAGTAGAAAATAACATTGCTTAAATAAATATTTCAGTTAAGAAATATCAATTGTTGGTAGTGCTATTTGTCTAATTCATAGCAGCAATATTAATATAACTGATAAATGTTTGGATAGCCCAAATTGTCACTTTGGCCCCAGACTACTGGAAAACTACACTGTATCTTCTTGCAGGGTACTTAGAGAGTGAACTATTTCTCCTTCCTCTAAAAACATTATAGGAGAATAAAATTAATTAAATTATGGTGCTCTTAGCACAAAGGCAGGGTAGTGGGGAATATCCTTTTAAGTTGTTGAACACCGCTGAAGTTTAATGATGGCCATTTTATATTGCTTAGTAAGAATAATTATTAAAACAACTGATGATAGTAGCTGGTAACAAGGCAAACTACCACCTATTTAAAGACACATGTTTCAGAAGCACAATAATAATCAAGAAATCAATAATCACAACAATAATCACATAAAAATCAAGACGACATCCTGTAAAAGACCTCATTTTCGAGGTTACAAGTGAATAGTCAATTACATGAGACTCTGGAAACCAAATTTTAAAAACCCTGTCCAGATATGGTATAAGAGCCTTTCAGGTTAGTGTATGGACTCAGGAAAAAACTTCAGAATTGTCTGGAATATAATTAGATACCTTTTGAGCCTTTAACACATGAACCACAAATACACTTTTTGGTAATGTACATATACTTAAGCCATTTAATCTGTGCACTGACATTATGAAATTATAATCCTTTATGGTTCTAAAAAAACATGCTCAAAGACATACAAAAAATAAGCGTGCTAACAATAGTACAAAATACACTATCCTGGTAACTAAGTTTGCATATCATCTAAATATTGCTATGGAAGTTTCTTGGATTTTTAGCTAGGGTATCCCTGGTGACCTATCCTATATGTAATTTTAAAGAATAATCAAAAGGAAGATAATTAATGAGGATATGGCCACAATAATTTGTTTAGAATCGCTCTGCCCAACATTTTTCTGTCGCTGGGACACTATCATAACTATACAATCATACATTAATCATTCATAGTAGCTTAGGTAACCTGTGGATAACACAGAAACTATTTCTTTACTGAAAGTATTTTCTATTATGCAAGGAATGTGACACTTCTCATTCCATTATGTCAAATGTTAAACAAATCTAAAAGGAAACTTTGTTTTTCTGAATTCTGAATTCTCTAAATTCTCTGAAAAAATGTAGATACATCAAAGATAAGGTTCAACTATCTCCCCAAATTTTGTTCCCCAACTTACTTGGCTTACATAGAAGGAAAGGCAAATTTCTCAAATATAGTTTTTAGAACAATGAAATAACTTTCACTTTTATAGGTCAGGAATCTGTACCGTTTCTGCAGACCTCAGATTACTGGATACCCAGTTTTCCAAACAGTTGTATAAAGAGGCTACTCTGATTCAAAGGGGAGAAACTATTTTTAGGAGTAGATTCTTCACAGAAATCATCTACCATACAGATACTGGGTTTAATTCTAAAAATTAGTGTTCTCACTAGTGCAATCTGACTTTATAAATTATGTTTATGAAAGCCAAAACCAAAGTACAACTTCACTTTAATACTGATATTTCTTAGGAAATTCCTCCTATAAAATCTTTTGGAAAGAATATTCTAGTCAAATTTTCTCCCTGAAAATCAAAACTCAACCATTGTGTCAATTATACTAACTTTAATCCAAGTTTCATCTCATAACACAGACATGTAAATTGAACTTAAGCACGGGTTTGGGATACATATAGAGTCAGACTGTGCCTGGTATCATATTTCCAGTGATGTTTAGAATTTATGGGTTGAAACGTAGCTATCACCTCACTTAACACAACCTACGCTCTCTTTAGCCTCCTGGAGACCTGTGAGTCCTATAGCTCTCTGTGTATAAAAGTCCCTATTCTTATTTCCCATTTAGTCTTTAGGGAGAACAGACAGGAAGAAAACAGGTAAAGATGCCCACCCCACATGGGACATAAGCCCTACCAAAATCCTCATCCAGTATCTCTTTTCATAACTGTTTCCCCAGGCATAATCTTTTTTTTTTTAATTAAATCTGGGGGGTGCCTGGGTGGCTCATTAGGTTACACATCTGCCTCCCGCTCATATCATGGTCCCAGAGTCCTGGGATCAAGCCCAACATGGGATTCCCTGCTCTGTAGGGAGTCTGCTTCTCCCTCTGACCCTCACCCTGCTAGTGTTATCCCTATCTCACCCGTTCTCTAAAATAAATAATAAAATATTTATAAAAAATTAAATCTGTAATACACTAAACAAATTAATATGTTAAAAAATGTGCTTCCAGATGAAAATGAACAAGGTAGACAGCTTCAGAGAACACACTCTTTAACCACTTTCACTCCAGCGATTGTCCTCCTTGCTTATTGTTTGAAATGCTTTTATTTCTCATCTCCCATTTCTTCACCTGCTGCTCTACTGTGGCCTCTGTCTCTATCAGCCTGTGAAACGGCTCTCGCTAATTTAATATCAATCTCCTCCACATTAATTTAGTGGAGAATTTTGGAAACTACTTGCCCTATCAGCAGCACTCACATACACAGCTCTCCTGTATTTGAGAATTTCTCTTCTCTTAATCTCATGACACTGTGCTGGTCTACTCTACCCCTGACCTCTGTGGTTGCTCCTTTATCTCCTTTACCAGCTCTCCTCTAGCAAAATCTTTAATTTGGGGATTTTTCTGATTTTGAGATATTTTAAACATTATACTTCCTCCTCTCGCTTTTTTATATTCATCCTGTCAATTTCACCTACTTTTATGGCTTCAAATACCATCTATATACAGACAATTTCCAATTTATTTCTCTAGTTCTGACATCTTTCTTTTTTTTTTAAAAAAAAAGGGGGGGGATTTCTTTTTCCTTTCCTTTTCTCTCTTTTCTTTCTCTCCTCACACAAATTATATATATATATATATATATATATATATATATTTAAAGATTTCATCCATTTATTCATGACAGACACAGAGAGAGGCAGAGACCAAGGCAAAGGGAGAAGCAGGCTCCAATGCAGGGAGCCTGATGTGGGACTCGATCCTGGACTCCAGGATCACACACCCGGGTGAGGGTAGATGCAGAACCGCTGAGCCACCCAGGCATCCGTTTTTGTTGTTGTTTTTTAAAGTAAGCTCCAGGCCCAGCATGGGGCTTGAACTCCTGACCCTGAAATCAAGTATAGCAACTCTACTCACTGAGCCAGTCAGGAACCCTGACATCTTTTCTAAGCTTCATATCCATCCAATCAACTCCTAACAGACTTTTCTCACATCAGTGTCTCACACAGATAACTTAAAATCAACATATTCAAAACCAAGCCTGTAATGCCCATGTCCTTGTATGCATCTCCTCTCATACTTTACTCCTTTTTCAGGATATATATTTAATAAAGTATCCACCCACTTAACTGTGCTCAATCAAAACTTGAGAGTCACCCCTGCAGCAGGTAGAAATGGCATCTGTTCATCTCTATCGGTAACACCCCAAACAGCCACAAATATGTGAAGACACATTGTCTGACCCTGCGCTCTCCAACCAGCTTGCCATTGTTAAACCACTCCCATACAGAAATTCTGGAATTGTTACTGCAGTTTATACTCTGGACTCCTCCTCAATCCCTTGCCTCATTCGACTATTACCAAATACTGTTTATTCTATATCCTTGATATTTCTTGAATCTTTGCATTCTCTTGCCATACTTCTATCATCAGGTCAAAATCTTTATTACCAAGAGAACTTCCTAAGTGATTTGGTCTCTAGTCAATTCACCATTATCTATTCAGAACAAAGCAGATCAGGCCATACTCTACTTTAAATACTTCCTTGGCTTCCTACTTTTCTTAAACTAAAATCTATAACCTTAAACTCTCCCAAAGGTCCTTCTCAATCTGGGCTCCACCCATCTCTTGAACCTACACACACACTCCAGCCACACTGAGATTCTTGCGACCACGCTAATGTGATTATCTCAGAGCCTTTCCACATGCTATTCATGCTTCCCTGTACTCGCTCCTTCATCTAATTTACTCATACTCATCTTTCGGACCTCAGCTTAAATGCCTCATCCTCATGAATTCCTCACTTGGCCCTCAACCAGAAGAGATGAAGACTTACTAACATGTTTCCCCAATGAACCTTGTTACTTCCTCTTTTATGACACTCATCACACTTTTACATTTTTTCACCACCTATCTTTATTGTTAGATAAGGCAAAACATAGCAGTTATGATCACAGATGGCAGACCCGGTTTGGGTTTGAACCACATGTATAATGCTTAACACACTTACAGTATGTGACCTCAGGAAAGTTTCTTAACCTCTCTTTGCCTTGGTTTCCTCATCTGGAAAAGGAGAATAACAGTACCTCCTGTATAAGGTTGTGGCGTGGATTAAGTAAATGAACATATAAAAATATTTCAAAGTAATGATGGGCACAAAGACTGCAATATAAGGGTCTCTGCATAATATTATTATGGTTAATCAAGTCTGTTACTATTAACACTGCTGATATTAATAAACACTATGTTCCAAGCACAGGGAACATTAGCTTTATTCATTCATGCATCCTAAAACTGAGCCCAGTACTTGCCACAGGTAAAAACAGATAATTAAATAAGAATTGAACTAATGACAACTAATGACAGAACTAATGACAGAACTTATTTGCTTTGTCCTTATTATTTCTTAGAGTCTTGTTTTCTTCATCAGTAAAATAAGGTTATTACTACCCATTATATTGGAACAAATGAGGTAATGCATGTCAAATTCTTAATACAATGCCAGCCACACACTAAAAACTCAATAAATTTCTGTTATTTTTTTACCATACACAATTCTGAGTTAGAAAACAATTTAACTGGATATTTATACAGAAACCGATTTGGTTATTAGCATGAAAGTAGGACAAGTGAGCATATGCAATAAAAATGAAATAGGATTTAACTTCTGAGAAGAATCTAGACTTGGTAGTTGGGGAAAGGAGTCTAGTTGCTCCATCTTAAGCAACAAAGTAATATAAAAAAATCAACTTTCCCATTTTCCATCTACCCTAGTGCAGTTAGTCGAAGAGCTGTAACCCACAAGTCTCACTCTCTAACATTTTATCAACATCAAAAGAAGCCTGCTTTTGTACAATACTCACAACAGAGAGTTAACATTTATATTTCTAAAGCCACAAATTAGAGTGTCTAATATATACACAATTGCCTAAGTTTCAAATGTAAAAACATTATTAGCTTCCATTTAATGATTATCACTGTAATGAATATAAAGCAACTCACTTTAGTTACGGCCAAAATTTAAATAAAATTCAGGTAAAATTATTTTCTTATACCCTGTCAAAAATTAAAAGCTAAGATCACAGGTCTCTTTTGTTGTTTTAACAGGGGAATATCGCTGACCCAAGTATTTTTAACAGGAAAAAAAAGTGCTTGTTTTCATAATATAAATAGGCACAATAAATAAATAATAAATAGGCATGAAATAAATCAGCATGAGGCCACATTATTTCCCTTATAATACAGTAAGTGTAACATAATTAGAGATCTAAATAAAAAGAAACACCAGAACTACTCATTAAAACACTGCTTAGATTAAACAAAATGCATTGTTTAATGCATTAACAAAAAGATATCATTGTGCTTACTCAATTAGCACAAAAAGGCTGTCAATGTGCGCAAAGTCCATATTTGCATAATATAAGAAAGTATTTTACAACAGGATAAAAACAATGTGCATGTTGTACACTTATTTCCTTGACACTCTGTTTCTTTAAAAAGTACTTTGATAAAAAGAAATTAACTACTGAGGCAAGTAGGCAATTTGCATTTATGAGTCTGAAGGCTTAGACTAAATATATTTTTATCAAATGTGCTTTTGTCAAAAATGCAAGATAAACAAAACACTCTTTCCCCACTTTTATCCACTCCCCTGGTTTCAACTACTATCTATAAACTGATGATTCCTAATTTTTATCTCCACCTCAGGCCTCTCCAGTGACCCCCAGAAACATATACCCATCCAACTGTCTATAACATTTTTCCATTTGAATATCTCAAGGTACTTCAAGTTCAACATATTAAAAAAATCTGATGGATCCCTTCTCCCCTATAACCAGCTTGTTTCTCCTGAAATCCCGATCTTGGCTGATGGCATCACTATTACCATCAAGATACCTGTATATGGTTCCCTTATTCATTTTTAACTACTCAGTTTCAATGTGCCATCAATTCTGTCTCTTAAATATTTAAACAAAATATGTCCACTCTTCTCATTTCCCACCACTAACTACCTTAGGTTGGACCCCTAGCATCTCTCACCTGGACTACTGCACAGCCCCTCACATGGTCTCACAGTTTTCAATTTTATCCCCTTCCAATCAACCATCTATAATCCTGCCAAAAAACCTTTCCAATACATAAATATGGTTCTGCTTCTCCCACACTGAAATAATGCCTATGGCATCCCACTGCTTAAATTCATTTACTCTCTCATTTAACAGATACTTATTAATGCATAACAGATATGGTATTAGGTATTAAGTGTAATAGTGAATGAAAGCAATATTTAGAGAATATAGGAATCAAACAAACCCCTAAATCTATGATCACAAATTCTGACAAATGCAATGAAGGAAAATACTAGGTCACAAAGAGAAAAAGAGGGCAGAATTACTTCAAATTAAAATGTCATATTATTTTTGAGAAAGAAATTTCTAACAGATTTGATGAATAAAAGCTGCAGCCGGCAAAAGGACTTTGGTAGAGGGAACAGCATAAATAAGGGTTTTGAGAGGCAAAGAAGAATGGAGTCTCAGAAGGACAAGAGCAGGTTGTTTGTTAAGAGCTGAGTGAGGGAGGGGTAGCCTGAGATAAGGCTGGAGAGACAGAGGTCCAGGCTATATAGAGCTCTGTAAACCAAGGCATGGATTTAGGTTGTTTTGAAGGGCAAAGGGACACAATTTTAAAAGTTTTAGGTAAAAAAAAAAAAAAAAAAAACAGTTTTAGGTAGATGAAGGACATGATTAGATTTATGTTTTTAAAAGTTCACTCTGGTTATTGCTGGAGGTGAGGGAACAACACCTATCGCCTGAGTGGGTACAAGGATTACAGGTAAGAGGTGATTCCATTAGTCCAGGTGAGAAAGACAGCGGTGGGCAGTTTCTCTTAATTTTTATAGAAGTTATTTTTAGGTAATACAAGCCCAGGATGCAGAAGTCCTTAGTACTTCATAAGATGTAATCCTGTTGAACAAAAAGGCATGTAAAAAAAAAAAAAAAAAAACAAACTAACAACCTCAGGATTTAATTCATTTGGATATACTATTCACCTTTAGTAGAAAAACCTGCTCAGAGGACTTATTACACAGTTCATTGATGATGGTCTATTCTGATACAGCTTCTGCCAAGCCTACTCAATATTTGCCCCTTTATATAACACTTCTATGACTAAAAGACAAAGAACCTTGTGATTTTGCCTCCAAACTAGTCTACCCTAGTTAAGCGACATGATCATTCACCCAGGCCTTGATGCCAAAAATCTGACAGTTATCCTTTATTTGTCTTTTCCTCCATACCCCATATCTTAAGTTAATTAGGTACCAACTTAAACTGAATAAAATATTCAATGTAATCTATGGAAATTACTATGGAATTATGTCATGAATAGAATATGAATCTGGCTACAAACTCTCTGGTAGTGATATACTACTTACATTCATATATCCTTACAAAAAAAAGATTATTTGATTAGAGGGCAGTTTCAAACAATAGTACAATATATTATAATATGATGATATAATTATACTTTACCGTAAGGGAATTATTCTTCACTGTTAATATCGCTACAATAAATGTATATATATAAAAAACATGCTTTATTTCTTAGTTCTCAAATCCATTTACCAACTCACTCATCATTCATTCATTCATCCTCAAGAACAGAAAAACCTGTAGCAACACTTGTCAACTCAGGTCTAAAGGGAATAATTTAAGATCAGAAGTAATTTATTTTAAAATTAGTTTCTGAATATGTCTCTATGAAGATAGCTAAAATTAGATCTATTTCACACTACTTCAGCAATATTTAATTTCCCAAATACTACTGGCAAATGAGTAATACTACATGTGTAAACTTTCAGCCAACTAAAACTTATGGCCTTAGGGCTAAGTTATTTTTCTACAATTTTAAAAAAAATATTTATAAAGTCTATTAAATGATCACCTGTCTCTAAATAGAGAAAAGTGAATATTATTTAGTTATTCTTAATAACATCAACCTTTTTATTTTAAACCTCTGCATCACAATACACGGCCAAGGAATTCTGAGGGGCAATAGTAAAGCTGTTTGCCCTAATTCTAAAAGCTGATTCGTTTTTTTACAGTCTTCCTCTTTCGATCCTTCTTTTAGTTTCCCATTCTTACTGTCAGAATGTCTTCTACCGATCCATCTCTGTGCTGTATTTGCTCTACTAGTAATAAAGTGTGATAAATAAGTAGCCTGTCTACCTCATAAGGCTATGCTCACAGCTTTCAGGTTGATTTCATTCCTCTCCTACAAAAAAGTACAAGTGGTAATGGAAGCTATTTTCCCCTCTGATTGATGGCTCCTAAGCTTAATCTCGAAGTTCATAATTGTATTCCTTCTAGTTAAAGCTACCAGGAGTTTGACTACTAGGTAAGTGAGACATAAAATCAAATACCATTAGTACAGCCATTTGGTAATAGAGAATATTACTGTGTTCAAACAACCATTTCTAAATCAGCCACTAGGTAATATGGTAACCTCACATTCACAGTTCTACATAATTTTATCATACCTAGAATTTTAAAAATGGATATAGCTTATACCTATTAAAATACTGTTATAAAAAGAGAATTTAAAGTTGACATAAGGGGCCAAAGGTAGAAATTAACTTAGTTTATATAGAAAATAATTTGTTCAGGCCAAGGAGGACCTTTTTACACACCACCACCTAGGGTAATTTACCCCATAAAATACTGATTATTAGACAATAATCAAAATGAAATGCTATGAAAAAGTGAGAGAGAGCTTGGTTTATGCAATGCAATAAAACTATGGATGGATGGGCATAGCGCATCTCCTGTTGCACGCACCCTGTTGCTCGTCAAGTGACATGGATCCGAGCTGTTTGTTAACCACAGAAGAAGGAGAATCTGAAACAAAAATGAGATTTCAACTTAAAAGTAAGCAGCAGAAAACTGCACAGCAATGTCATGATCAACTCTAAGCTTAAGAAACAAATGTATAAGGGTAGGGAATAGAAGTAAGTACTGCAGTATATTTCCCAAGCAGTGAGTAAGCGGGGCCATGTGCTTCAGATCAGTTATTCCACGCAAGCATTTAGCAACGTTGAGAATGAGTTAAGAAAATATTCTTCTACTTCCATGCATATACCTTTTATCAAATTCAAATTTAGCACAGTCACAAGGTACATGGTAGATAAAACAGAACTGGAGTTATCTCCTTCACTAAACAGAAGACTCCTTCCCCTTCTCAAACCCCTTGCCAGCTCCTTAAAGATGGCTTTCCTTCTGGACTGGAGGATTCAAAGCATGAAATGGAGATGCTTGCTACACTTTGCTAGATGTTGGTTGATGTACCTTGGGCTGAAAATAGGAGCTCAAGTGAAGATGTCAGACAAAGAAAATGGTTTATAAGAGAAAAATTCAATGAAGTAATTGCCATTACAGAAATATAGGTAATTTTTTAAACTCTCAGATATGTTCTACATATTAAAACTGTACTCTGTTGAAGAATTAGGCTTCTTTAGGGGCTTGGTGGGAAAAGAAGAACAGAGGAAAGGAGTATGCTTAATGGTCTGGGCTTCATGCTTTCCACCCTGGCTTCAAATAGAACATTTAATTTTGTATCCTTTTGATACATTGAGCTTCTGTGTAAGAATCTGTTCTATAAATGGGTTCCATTGTTTGGAAAACACTGATATAAAGAAAGGGAGAATGATAAAATGGAAAGAGCACTAGTCTAGAATCCGTGAATTTTGATTCTAAATCTGGTTCTGACAACAAATAGCTCTGTGACATTTTGAGATCTAAGCATCTCCTTTCTTCCTGGACATCCTAGGAACCTAGTAACCTAAGCAAGACACTGGAGAATAGGAGGAGGTGGCTACCAAGTCCTGGCTTGAGTTCCAGTGTCCCAGTAGAGCTATATGTGGATAATAAACACAGCTCTCTCCTAAACATCAGAATAATTCCTAGTTTCTAGTATCCTGTGCTCCAGTTCTTAAATGTTAATAAAACAAAAACTTTGCACTTTTGGATAATCACCAGTTTCTACTGGCTTTATTGTCCTAAAAGTAGTTAAAATATTTTGCATTGATAATGTCCTCAACTTAATAGCTAAGAAAAAAAAATAATAGCTAAGAAAAGTTTTCCGATACATCCTGCGTTCTCAGCAATTTTATATCACTTGATTGCTTCAATTTCTACATTTAAAAGTCTGAATCCTGCTCCTGGGACCAACTTCTATCAACTTAAAATCATCTACCTTCTGATACAACCTGTTTGCTCAAAGACTTTTGTATGACTAGATTTTGATAAAGCATGATCATCTGAATAATAGCTTTGACTTATCCTTACTTATCACCTCTTCATTAAACATTCAGTTCAACAAATCTGTACAACACAAAAAAGAAAGAATGAATGCTAGTATTTCAATAAGTTCCTGAATCTATCCATGCTTTCCTTTCCTTTGTAAGACTTCTCATTTATCCATTTTAGAGTTAGATACAACATTCCTGTATTGTTTTCAAGAACAGGTAAGTTGGTTTTTAGAGAAAACAAAAATTACATTCCCTAAAGTCTAGAAATACATAACAAAAATTTTGAGTCCTAGTGAAATAAATATTGGAAAATCCTCCTAAAAAGTATCTTATGAAATTTTTTTGTCTTTGTATCTGTTATACATTTCATTGTGTTCTCATTTATAACTAAGAAAACTATCAATTAAAAAAAACTATCAACTCTCCAGATAATCTTTTTTCCAAGATTTAATTTTTCCATAAGTACTATGTAATGTACAAATCTTATGAAATAAAATGCATCTTATTTAATTTTTTAGGTGAAGTTTAGGAAAGAATATGTCTCTAAAAAACACATTAATGAAGGATCAAGAATGCTGTCACTGCCTCAAAATTATGTATTTTCAATCTCTTTAATGATTCAAAATATTAACAAAGTTTATGTTAAAATAGTATTAAACAAAAAGGGTTTCCTTACTGATTTTACAGTCTGTCACATTATTGTATGTATCTGGGGAATTATTTGTTGTTCCTTCCATCTTGAAAAACCAATCTTTAAGAAAAAATCCTTCTTGATTATTGCTTCTGTCCTATTTTTAATCTTGGGTACCATGCAACTTTTTTTGAAAGGATTATTTTCCTGTCTCATAAACATCTGAAATAACACATTTTTATACCACAAGTTATTCATAAACACAATACCCATAACTTCTAACTTACAGAAATATTTCCAAATATTAACACAATAAAAGTAGTTCAATGCTGACTGCTTTAGGTATCTGCATGCTCTACTCCAATTCCCTGTGAAATATATTCCAGAAAGCACCATAACAAATAAAAATCAGACCATACGGTCTAATGATAATTTATTACAAAATGCATTATGATTGGTCTGCTTATTGGAAGTGTTTAAAATTATTAATATTATTTTTAAGGTAGAGATAAACTTTAGGCAAAAATTCATGCAGTGCTGAGCTCAAGGTGTCTCATGGCCAATTTCTGTATATTTAAAAAAAAAAGTTTTGGTCTTGAAAAAATTCTTTAGAATTTTTTAAATTTTCTCATCAGAATTTTTTCAATTGTAGACAAAATAAGGAATTATAGTTTTAAAGGCAAATAACAAGTACTTGTCAGCCAAGCCAATTGAACTTCTGGGTTCAATTCTGACCTTTCCACTCAGTAATACTGTAACCTGGACAAGCCATTTAACATCTCTATGTCTCAGTTTCTCCATCTGTAAAATATGGATAATCACAGTATCTACCACATTCTGTTCTTGTGAAGATTTAATGAGATGATCCACGTAAACTACTTAGCATAGGAAAGGGTCAATTAATGTTATTATTACTTGCCTGTTTTTCAGAAACATGATATTGAATGATAAATAATGACAGGAAGCTGTTCTGAAAAATATAGAGCAATTCTCATGTCTGAAGCACTGAGGAGTTGGTCATTCAAGGTAGCTAAAGACTAAAGAACTACATCAACATTGTATCTTATTTACTAACTACTTATGCTATAAGCACGAAAAACAGGATCAAATGCATCCATTTGAGAAGTGCTACATGTGCCTATTGTCACGGACAGTGGGGAATTGGATGTTGTATAGAGCCTGCTTGCACAGGATCGGGTAAGTGCTGATTTTTTCCAATATGGCTCAGTTTTGAAAAGCCCTTTTTCAAAAATAATCACCAATGTTTTTATACCCTTTTTGGGTATAAAAATTATTTTTTTTTCCAATCAGCAAAACCGTGCCATAAAGTGAAAAAACAGTTCCTACCTGACCCTCTCTAGGCTGGCTCCATGCTCCAGTGGGGCTCTGTGGTGGTCGAGCCAGTAGAGCAGACTCCACAGGGTGTTGTCACTCTGAGCAGGAGCCAGCAACCCATGACTTCAGGGGACCTGAAATGGAAAAAAAGAGTTGGGTTTAAAATCAGCAATATGCTGACTGCCTCTGTCATAGCTGTTTATGGCACTCATCTTCATGCTCATTCAAAACCCTGAATGCCATCAACTGTATACAGCTGTGATATGAGGTAATTTTGAGGTACTAAGTGAAAGATATTATAATTAAGATAGTACATTATGTGTATTTCTCTACTTAGGAGCATAAAAATTTTATCCAGTATTTTCTACCCCACCCTTATGCTATCTCTATAAATTACGGTAGGCTAATACTATCTAAATCAATCAATAATTGGGAAACTGAGACATAAAGCAGCCAACTGACCTGTTCAAGCTCATCTAGTCATAGGAACAGGACAAGAACTCAACCAATCTAGTACCTAAGCAATAATATGATGAAGGCAAATTCATCCCTTTATAATTAAAAAAAAAAATCACTGAAAGCCTAGAAGTTATGATGTACTTCCTAAAAGCCTAGGGGAAAAATGCACTTTTGTTTTTAGCTAAAAAAAAAAAAAAAAAAAAGTAAAAATATTTTAAAATAATATATTCTGACTTTGAGAAATGAAAATTTTAAAAGTTAGCTATGGTGGATCAATTAATGTCCATAATACACAGACAATATTATATTTAATCATTAAGAACATGTTTTGTTACTCAAATAAAACCTATCTCCCTGCTAAATTTCGTAAATTTAATTCTTATTCTGTATTTTTATAATTTGTGTGTCCTTGAAGATATAAATTTTGCTTTAAGCTTATTCATTTTTCCTCTTATCCCACATTTACTAAATGAATAAAATATATAGATTTTATTGATTGTCCTTTGTAACAAACTATGCATTATTTAACTTTTTCTTATTTAATTACTGAATAGCTTTCCTGTCACATGTGTGGACAGAATAAAAGTAGCATGATCAAATGAACCCAGGGTATGTCACAGATTAAACTTATTAGGGTCTTCTATGAATGCTATGCTAAAAGCATATGACAGAGAGGAAGTACTTCATCTTGTAGGTGAAGGGAGCAGCATACATGGATGGTTAGCGCTAAAGGTCTCTAATATTGGCCATGTAGATAGCCTCAGGGGCCCAATGTATTGTTTAAAAACAAAGTACAGGTAACATGTTCCTCAACCTCAAAACCAGGCAAGGTATCTACTGAACTTTAGCTTTTTAAAGATTACCACAAATACATTGATTATCAAACTAGAGACTTTTTTAATGGGAAGGATACTCAGAGTTGGTACAATAGCATTTTATTTTACAGAGACCACATAACCACTCTGAAGTTTTCTGTAAAAAAAAGAACTTGCTTCAATTCAAATTGGTAGACTGGATGTGAAAGGCTAAGTCTCAAAATATTCTTCTAATGTCTACAATATATATTTCATTTCTTTCTGGCTAATGTAGACAGTATTATATTTTATACTCAAACTCACTTTAATATTTAGTTTCTTACCTGCTGAATTTCAGTATTATAAAAATATGTGTATATATAGGAGCATTTTAACTTCCTTCTTATTGGTTTTTATGCTGCATATTTTTTACTTTTGAAACACATAAGCTAGAGGTTTATAGATAGCACAAAATCATAACAAAATGTCTTACTTTTAAATGTCATGACTGCAATTTAATCAAATTCTCCAGGTAGTTTTAAGTATAGGAAAATAAATGGTCAGGGAGACATCTCTGCTTGGCCAATATTCCCTCTACTAATATTACATTGAATTAAAAATCGTCCAGAATTTATTCCAAACCTCACACCTATATTACAGTTATTTAAATCTATTTTATTTCACCATGATATTATATAATGTGCTTTTGTTACCAGTACATAGTAGAACAAATATTTATAAAGTGGAGGTTGTTCAGTTCTACCAATATACAAACAAATTAAATCAGAGTTCTCAAAGTAACTGACAAATACCCCAGCTTATCATTCCTAAGGGTGGAAAAACAAAGTAGTACATCAAAGTATCATAATCTTATTACTATCAAAACCCAGACACACTCTAGTTCCTAAAGATTTGTAGCATTTACCATGTAGTTCCTATAGAATAGGATATATAGAACCTATTACTCATCTTGAAAGAATTAAATTGACAAATTATTTTATGCTAAATCTTTCATTAATTCTGTCAACAAATGTTGAGCATCATGAGCTTGCTGGCCATAAAAATAACCAGACCATTAAAATACTCAAAGAAAAAGAGTGGCACAGATTATCACTGTCTTATCAGAGTTTAAAAGCATAAGAACAGCAACATGAGACTGTGGGGTTATTTCTGCTGCCGTATATATCAGATATGTATACAAGGAACAAGCAAGCAAATATTGAAAATTTTCAAATAATTACAGAAGAGGATAATTGAGTCAGCATGCTGGTATGGCCAAACAACACTATAATTCTAAAATCTAGTATTACTACTTCATAGGAATCCTGGTTAACTTTCAAAAGAAGAGGAGGAAGAACTAGGGGCCATGAGCATAGATATCATTTTGGCATATAAGAAATTTCAGTAAAACTATCAAAACAGGCTCTGAATTCACTAGATTATTAGAAAGTAGTTCATTAGCCATAGAAGTAATAAACATCTTCCCCCTCCCAGAAACATTACAAATAAAATAATGGGTTATTTTATATTCATCTCTCTGGCAAATACTGCTGCCTCTAGCCATGGAATGATGAACACCACCATATGCAAGAAAGGGAGGGAGAAGCTGCAAGTGCCATCAGCTCTTTGTCAAGGGGAAAAGGGAAGCATCTTGTTACACAGTAGCAGTGTTAAAACACCAACTCTACCAGCTGCTTGAGGACACTGGACAGTAATAACCTGAAGCCCGAGGGTCCTGGGAAGAGCCCTCATGAGAAGACTGACCAGAAGTGGAAGGCTGTTGCTGGGTGCACGCAGCTAGCTCTTGCTGCCTCTGCTGTTCAGCCCTCTTAAGCCTCAGTTGTTGTAGGCGCTTGCGGAGCAAAGCTATCTCAGGCCCCCTTAAAAATTCTGACACAGATGGAAAAAGAAAAGTGAAGAGATAGTAACAAAATAGAAATAGTAAGAATCTGATTATGTATTAAAGAGAGAAGGATAAGTAAAATACATGTCTCATGGAAGAATACTAAACAAAGCACTTATTAAAAAATGATCATTAAGTTAGGAGATAACACACACTAACATATTCAATTGCTTCTTCTATTTAACTAGAAATGAATTACACACATATAGTTCTCTAAGAATTTTTAAGTAACTAAATAGGTTGAAAATAAAGTCTTCCATAAGCAAAATCTTTTAAAATGAATATTCCTTTCTTCACTAATTTCATCTTTTTAAACAAAGTGATACTAAAGAAAATTGAAAAATATCAGTTATCTAATCTATACACAAAATTACTAGCTTCAATCAAATAATTAAAATTCAATTAAAATTATGAAAAAGTTATGCATTTGTAAACAATTCTTGGAATTTATTAGTGAAGAGCTCTTTAAAAAGTCAGTTACATATTTTTCAGCTAAAATATTTTTTATGTTGGAATTATCATTTACTCATTTTTAAACTAAAAATATTTACATAATCCTTAATATTTTCTTAAAGCAATAGTCCTAGATAAAAGTAGAAATATAACATAAAATTCTGCCTACTATTTACAAGGCATTGTTTTAGGCTCTGGAGAATAAATAAAACACTAAACAAAATAGTCCCTACTCAAGTGGAGATTATGTTCTGAAAGGAAGAAAAACATCAGTGAACTCACACCCACACATATATGTAATATACATGTATGTGTTTGTGTCAAGCAAGGACAACTACTGTGAAGGACGTTGGGCAGGTTAAGGTAAGGGGGACAGAGGTAGTGGAGGAGGGGTTGCTGTCTTCTGTATGGTCATTAAGGAAGGCTTCTCTCATAAGATGATTTTTGAACAAAGACCTCAAGGACTGAGGGTGTAAACCACCTGGGTATCTGGAGGAAGCATTCCAGGTGGAGAGAAAAGCAAGTGAAAATCCTCAGAGGAGGAAGTGTGTCTGGGTGTGAGTTACATATTATATGTAATGGCAGAAGAATTTGCTGGTAGTTTAGATACAGAATGGTCCCAAAGTTTTTGGCCTACATCCTAAGAAAAATAAGAGCTGTCATTTACTGTGATAGGAAAAAGGGAGGAGCAAGTGGTAGCAGAAGGAAGAGAACTAACAGGTATCCCAGTAGAGACGCTGAGTAGGGACTGAATAAAACAGTATAGAATTCACTTGTACATGGGATGTCATCAGTGATGTTACTGGAAGTTATCTAGAGTGTAAGTGATAATAAAGAAGTCTAAGAACTGAACTTTGGGATACTCCAATGTTGAACAGGAAGGAAGAATCTCCGAGTACAATAAGAAGGAGAAGCCAGTGAGGAGGTCAGAGGACTGAGTGAGCAGAACCTGTGGGCTGGGATGAAAGTATGTCAGGAAGGATGGAGGAGCAGCTGTGTTGAATGCTGCTGATACAATGAAAAAGATACTGAGAACTTATCACTGGCTTCTGCACCTTGGAAGTCACTGACAACCTTGACAAGAGCTGTTTCAGCAAAAATCACAGGGCCAAAACCCGTTTGGAACAGGTTCAAGAGAAAGAG
Organism: Nyctereutes procyonoides; assembly: GCF_905146905.1. NCBI lineage: Eukaryota > Metazoa > Chordata > Mammalia > Carnivora > Canidae > Nyctereutes > Nyctereutes procyonoides. The sequence continues at coordinate 3,252,891 of NW_026575044.1, forward strand.
GACGTAATGAAGTAGAGACACAAAGTATATATATGTATATATACTCTTTCCAGAAGTCTTCCTGCTAAAAGGGAACAGAGAAATTGGATGATTGTTGATGGAAAAGTAAAGAGTTAAAAAGGAGGTTTGTTTTAGTTTGAGAGATAACACATATGATGATTGTATGCTGATGGAGAACATTTCATTAAGGGAAGGAAAAAACGTGATACATGAAAAGAAGTGGGCAAAGGCAGGAATGATGTCCTTGAGTAGACCAAAAGAGATGAGCTGCAGTGAGTAAGAGGAAGAACTGGTTTTAAATAAAAACTTCATCCATTATAACCAAAGGCAATGCAGAGATTCAAGAGTTGCTTGTTTGATGGTGGGGGGAAAGAATTTTATGTCTCTCAGTGACACTGGAAGCAAATTACACAAACTACCAAACAACTTTCAGTCTCATTTACATAGATCATAAGAGTGTACATTTGGTTTATTGTTTCAGGAATCAATCGTGCCAGAGATACTAACAACTTGTTACCATGACCTCTAATTATAAAGAATTTTATTCAGTCAATTGGCAGTTAAGATCTAGCAAACAATTCAAGTATCATCACAGTCTCTCAATGCTAGTTCTTCCAAGAAAATTCTCTAGTACCAAGCAAGACAGTATTCACTGACTAATAAATTGTGATGCTCAATGGTATAGTGCCTTCTTTTTAGGTATATACATACATCTTATTTATTGACAGCATAATAGCAATGCTTTTAGCAGTATAAAACAAACAATTACGCACTCATAAAGTTTGTTAATTTTACACTTCAAAATAAATTACCATAAAGAGATTACATGTTTTGCTAAAACAGAAAAATCGCAGAAAATTCCCTTGACTTTATTGTTGTTTCAAACCCTCTCTCTTGTGCTGTCACGTGTTTTATGGAGATAGAAGAGTCTCCACCTAGACCCACTAGATGCTGCAGCATATAAATAGTAGGCTCTAAGTGCAAGAAGTGATGCTCTATACCTTGGAAAATCAAGATTTAGTTATGATGTCATGAACTATTTATTCAATGTTTCCAGTGCTTTTTAAAAGAACAATTTGTTTGTTTACTTTTAAGGCTGGTTGTATGTGGCTTTTTCTCCCCTGGGTTAAAACCAAAAATGAGGCCATGGAAAGAAGTCACCACATAGCCAACTAGGAAGGGCAAATATTAAGTTAAAAATTCCAACCAGACTAAGCAGACTAAACAGTACTGCTAGAAATCTGAAACATTAAAGGCAGGTAAGACATACACACATTACATCCTTTTAAAAATGTATAAACATATAATCTATAATGCAAATAAATGCATTGAGAATTCGTTTTTGTTAACATGAACCAAAATGCCAAGTGAATATAATGAATACTGTAGGTTGAATTTTAAAAACAACAACAAAAAAATCCTCAACGTGTCAGGAATTGCTAATGGGAAATTTGTGCTTCCATCTCCTGTAACAACCTACCCTTTTCTTGTTTTCTTCTGAAAGACTCCAGACTAATCTCCGTAATGACTCCATTCCCACTGATAGTAGACCCGACAAAGGTCCACTTGTTTCTAATTTCATGTCCCGCCTCTCCAATACACAGCATCTTTTGTCCTAGACACTGGATTATTTCGGCCTTTAATCTGCTAGTAGTTTATCTGCCTGCTATGGATCTGTCCTCCAATGCCAACTTGCTTCTTGTCCAGGTGATCCTTGTGCATTTTTATTTTTCTCTTAGAACTGTCATTCCTTTAATGACTTTCAAGTTCCCCTGGTCTCTTCTTTGGTCTCTCCAAAGTAACCATTAATCTAATATTTCCCCTTGTTTTTAATCTATATATTGCTTCTACCTAGACGGTACCCTTTAAGGAAGTTATAATCTGGATATTTGGGCTTTGAAAGGTTTGTTATTCTATGCCATATTATTTCTCAACTATTTTTCTACAGAGCTCAGTTTAGCTGTGAAGATTCTGAATAGACCTATATAAATTTGTAAATCTGGACAATTATTTGTAAAAAAGCAGGAATTCAACAAAAGCCGTATCACATACTATGTTACAGAAACTAAATTCTCATGGTCTGAATGGGCTATTTAATTAAACACACACGGATCCCTTAGGTGACTCACTTCTCACAAAGTGAAAATCTAAAGTGAATTTTCTATGTGCTGGTAACCCCATTCGATCCAAAGAAACCACCTTCTCAAATACTATAATAATAAAACGATTCTAAGAAGGCAAAATAAATCACAAATCAATCAAAAATTAACAAAATAATTACAAATTTTAGTAAGTGCTTTTCAGGAAGTAAACAGGGCTATATAAAAGAATATTTTAGTAAAGGAAGATGAATCTGGCTAGGGTAGTAAGGACATCAGAACTGAGACACAAAGAAAAAGAAGTTGGCTGCAATAAGTCAGGAGGAAGAGCTTCTTAAGTACAGAGAACAGCAAGTGCAAAGGCTCAGAATCAGAAACAAAGATGCAGAAGAGAACTTGGCACATTCAATGGAATAAAGGAAACCATTGCAGGTAGAGCATAATGATCACTGGGAACTGAGAAAGTCCTGTGAAATGAGGTTAGGTTAGAGAGGTGGACAAAACCCAAGCCACGTAGGTTCTTTAAGATCCATTAATTTTGGGACACCTGGGTGGCTCAGTGGTTGAGCATCTGCCTTCGGCCCAGGGTGTGATCCTGGAGTCCAGGTTCAAGTCCCACATCGGGCTCCCTGCATGGAGCCTGCTTCTCTCTCTGCCTGTTTCTGCCTTTCTCTCTTTCTGTGTCTCTCATGAATAAATAAGTAAAATATTTTTTTAAAAAATCCATCAATTTTTTTGGGGGTAATTCTACTCTTAAATGCAATTAGAAGACTTTGAGGGGTTTTAAACAGCAAAGCTATATAATCTGATTTAACACTGTAAAATACTGCTGCATGGTAAATAAGTGGTAAAAGAGTGACAGCAGATTCAGGGAGATCAATTAGAAGATTAAAAATGATGGATGGAAGAAGAGTAATTTATTTTAGACACAGAACCAACAAGACTTGCTGATGGACTGAGCATGGGACATGAAAGCAAGCAATCAAGAATAACATATAGGCTGTTAAAATAAGCAAATGGGGTTTTAAATTTACTAAAATATAAAACCACCAAGATGGAAGAGATTAGCAGACGGGAAGGATATGAGGCTAAATTAAGTTTTAGTGTGGACATGTTAAGCTTAAGATACTGAGAGATAACCAAAAAGAAGGGTCAAAGGAACAGCTGGACATAGAAGTCTGTAACTTAAAGTGGAAGATCAGATTGTTGACATACATTTAGAAATCTTCACCTTAGAAAAGCTATTAACAGCTATGTAAATTGATGCAGTCCCCCAGTGTTACAGAACAGAGAAAAGAGTGCAGACTAAGAAGTTCTACTAAAATATTCTGAAGGAAATAGAACAAGCATCAACAGTGATTACTGAAAATCAGCTAGAGTTTGTAATAAGAATAAATAGGCAAAGTGGTAACACAGATGCCAAGAAAGGAAAGTGTTTCAAGAAAAGAGTGTCAGGGACGCCTGGGTGGTGGCTCAGCGGTTGAGTCTCTGCCTTTGGCTCAGGGAGTGATCCCAGGGTCCTGGGATCGAGTCCCACATCAGGTTCCTCACAGGGAGCCGCTTCTCCTCTGCCTGTGTCTCTACCCCTCTCTCTACATCTCTCATACATAAATAAGTAAAATCTTAAAAAAAAAAAAAAACTGAAGAGTGTCAGACTATGTTAAATGCAAATGAATGAAAAATCTAGTAAGATACTAACAAGTCACCAGTGACTCTGACCAAAAGCTTCAGTAGATATAGAGCTGAAAGGCAGACAGGAGTTAGGTGAAAACACATGGAAGATGGAAAGACAGTGGAAACGATATGTGAGCACTTCTTGTGAAGACTCATCATGAGAGGAGCAAAGGCACAAGGCTGGGGGAGAGTGTGGGGTAATTAAGGGAAGGTATTTTTAAGAAAGGAGGTAGTAACAGAGCATGTTTGAAGTAGAAAAGGATCAATGCAGTAGAAAAGATAATACTGATGATGCAAAGCCCGGAGAATCTGGAAAGGGATAGTGATTGCACTGACTAGCCTTTGACAGGAACAGACATACTTCTTACCCAAATGAGAGAGTGTCAGGAGACTGAAAAGTAGGAAGGTGAGTGCTTCCCCCACACACATACTGTGAATGGAAGGTGACAGCTGGGAGGGGAGGATGAAGGTAAAGGAGAGTGATAAACGTCTGAGAGACAAGAAGGTGCAAAATAAACACTTTTAGTTGTTGAGCAGCAGTGTTTAAAAGACTGCTCTGACACAGTGTTGAGCACCCAATGAAATGTGCAGTTGTTACTTTCTTCACCACAACTCAGTTGCAGACTAAAAGAGGGCAAATAATTAGGTTCACAGATGGCATTTTGCCAGGCAAGCTTTCACATTCCCACCGTGCCTTTCTTTTACCTCAGCAATGTGACAGAGGAAATATAAGGGACATAAAGGAAACATTTACATAAAGAGGTACCTAAGGCAGGGCAAGAAGCACTTTTTTTTTTTTTTTTTTTAAGAAGCACTTTCTCATTCTATCTCTATGTAAGGCAATGGAGGCACACCTCCAAGAAACTGCAGATTGGTTCGAAAGCACCACAATAAAGCAAATATCCAATAAGGCAAGTCAAAAGAACTTTTTGGTTTCCTAGTGCATATAAAAGTCATGCTTACACCATTCTATAGTCTATTAAGTATGCAATTGCATGCTGTCTAAAAGACAATATACATACCTTAATTTAAAAATACTTTATTGCTTTAAAAAAAAAAGCTAACCATCATCCGACTTTCAGTGAGTCATAATCTTCTTACTGATAGAGAATCTTCCTTGATGTTTTTGGTTGCTGACTGATCAGGCTGTGAAGGGTGAGATGGCTGTGGCATCAACTGACTCTTTAACAATTTATCAGAAGCATGCAACACTATTGGATAGCATTTTACCCCACAGAACTTCTTTCAAAATTGGAATCAATCCTCTCCAACTCTGCCACTGCTTTATCAACTAAGTTTATGTAAGATTCTGAATTCTTTGTTGTCATTTCAGCAGTCTTTACAGCATGTTCACCAGGAGTAGATTCTATCTCAAGAAATACTTTCTTTGCTCATCTACCAGAAGCAACTCCTCATGCATTTAAGTATGATCCTGAGATTGTGGTGAGTCAGTCCCATCTTCCGGCTCCACTTCTCATGCTAGTTTTCTTGCTATTTCCACATCTGCAGTTATTTGCTCTACTGAAGAAGTCTTGAACACCTCAAAGTCATTCATGAGAGTTGAAATCGACTTCTTCCAAATTCCTATTCATGTTGATACTTTGACCTCATGAATATTCTTCTTTATTTTTTTAAGTAGGCTCCAAGCCCAGTGTGAGGCCTAACGTGGGACTTGAACCTGAGATCAAGAGTTGGACATTGAGCCACCCAGGTGCCCTGAAACATGAATATTCTTAATGTCATCTAGAATGAGGAAACCTTTCCAGAAGGTTTTCAATTTACTCCCAGATCCATTGGAGGAATCAATATCTTTGGCAGCTGTAGCCTTACAAAAGGTATTTCTCAAATAAGAAGATTTGACTTCTTGACCCAAGGGCTGCAGAATGGATGTTGTGTTAGCAGGCATAAAAACATTGACCTTGTACATCTCCATCAGAGCTCATGGATAACCAGATATATTGTGAATGAGCAGGAATATTTTGAAGGGAATCTTTTTTTCTAAGCAGTAGGTCTCAACAGTGGATTTAATATTCAGTGAACCGGAATGCCTGGGTGGCTCAGTGGTTTGGTGCCTGCCTGCGGCCAAGGGCGCGATCCTGTAGACCCAGGATCGAGTCCTACATCGGGCTCCCTGCATGGAGTCTGCTTCTCCCTCTGCCTCTCTCTCTCCCTGTGTCTCTCATGAATAAATAAATAAATAAATAAATCTTTTTAAAAATACATTCAGTGAACCATGTTGTAAACAGACATGCTGTCATCCTGGCTCTGTTGTTCCATTTCTAGAGCACAGGCAGAGTAGATTTAACATACATCTTAAGGGAGGGATACCTGGGTGGCTCAGCAGTTGAGCATCTGCCTTCAGCTCAAGGCATGATCCTGGGATCAGAGATCAAGTCTCGCACTGGGCTCCTTGCATGGAGCCTGCTTCTCCCTCTGCCTATATCTGTGCCTCTGTCTGTGTCTCTCATGAATAAATAAATAAAGTCTTAAATAAATAAATAAATAAATAAATAAATAAATAAATAAATAAATCTATCTATCTATCTATCTATCTATCTATCTATCTATCTATAAGGGACCTAGGATTTTCAGAATGGGAAATGCTATCTATCTATCTATCTATCTATCTATCTATCTATCTATCTATCTATAAGGGACCTAGGATTTTCAGAATGGGAAATGCTAGCTTCAAACTTTCCTCCTGCAGCTTCCTCACATCTCTGAGCCTTCACAGAGATGAAGAGAGTGAGAGCCTTCCTCTGGATTAGGCTTTGGCTTAAGGGAATGTTGTGGCTATTTGATCTTCTACACAGATCACTAAAACTTTCTCCATATCAGAGATAAGGTTGTTTCGCTTTCTTACCATTTGTGTGTTTACTGGAGCAACACTTCTGATTTCCTTCATGAACTTTTCCTTTGCATTCACAATTTGGCTGTTTGGCACAAGAGGCCTAGTTTTTTGCCTATCTAGGCTTTCAGCATGACTTCTTCACTGAGCTTAATCATATTTAGTTTTTTATTTAAAGTAAGAGACGTGTGACTCTTTCTTTCACTTGAACACTTAGAGGCCATTTTAGGTTATCAACTGGCCTACTTTCAATATTGTCATATCTCAGGGAATAGGGAGGTCCAAGGAGAGGGAGAGAGAGAGAGAAACAGCTGTTCAAGAGAGCAGTCAAAACACACACACATTTACAGAATAAGTTCACTGTCTTATATAGGTGGCATTTGTGGTACTCCAAGTCAATGACAATAGTAACATCAAAGATCACTGATCATAGATCACCCCAACAAATACGATAATAATGAAAAGGTTTGAAATATTGTGATAATTACCAAAATGTGACACAGACATGAAGCAAGCAAACACTGTTGGAAAAATACTGCCAACAGACTAGCTCGACGCAGGGTTGCCACAAACCTTCAATGTGTAAAAAAACAAAATATATGCAAAACATAACAAACTAAAGCACAATAAAATGAGGTATATATTTGTAATAAAAATCACGGGTCCCCCTACCACACGGAGAATTCCTAGTATCCATAAACCTATCTGAACCTAGAAGTGCAAAAGAGATTGGGGAAAAAACAAAACAAAACAGAAAAAACTCATTAAGTCCGTATTGTTAAAATGTTGTACTCAGGGATAACGAAAGGCTTGCTGTCAAAACAATTCCAGGTATAATCCTTAGATACTACATCTAACATCAAATCATTTTCTTCAATACTGACCCTATTTGAGTAATATGGAAGCATTCTGATTTTCCAAAGTGCAGTCAACTAAAATTCTTATAACGGGTAGAGACCAGTTAAAAATATTTCCTTACTAGGCAGCCCAGGTGGCTCAGCAGTTTAGCACTGCCTTCAGCCCAGGGCCTGATCCTGGAGACCGGGATAGAGTCCCGCATCGGGATCCCTGCATGGAGCCTGCTTCTCCCTCTGTCTGTGTCTCTGCCTCTCTCTGTGTCTCTCATGAATAAATAAATAAAATCTTTAAAAAAGGAAAGAAAAATATTTCCTTACTTCTTTAAAAAGATTACAGGCAAAGGTACCAAGTAATGATCAATCATTTCCCTATTTTAATGATTCAAATGACTACCTGATACTTACATTAAATATTACAAGGGATTTAACAATCTGAAATGCAATATTGTGTTAAATATCTGTAACAAAAAAGAAAAATGAAACTCCAAACTAAGTACTTTACTCAGAAATATGTTTAAAAAACAACTGGAATTAGTTAGAATTCAGTGGCACATGAATATAAGCTAGGGAATTTTCTTACTAAGTTTTCCTGATAACTTATAATTGATCAAAATCTTTAAGAATATTTCCAAGAATGCCATAACTTTAAAATTCTTTTTTTTTTTACCAATTTTATCAGCTTTGACAAACTTTTGATTCTACTTCCCAAACACTCCAAAATATTTTACTTTACCATAAGTTGAAATGCTAACTATGTCAATTAGACAGTGGAAAACCTGACTTAATAGCTCAGCTTTCAGCTTATTATTACAGATAAACTGTGCATAAGTATTAATAATTACATAATTGACTCTGGCTTCCATTCCCATAGAAACTGAAATGAATGACCAAAAATGGGATAAATTGATTAAAAAAAATGCCTAATTTAAAACATCCTTTATTTGGTGATCTGGTATCAGAATTCAGAGAAGAATAAAGTGACAGCTTGGCAGTTAAGATATCAGGAATTTTTTATAGATTTAAGTTTAGGCCTGCCAGTTGTATCTCTGGTTTCTAGTATTTTTTGTATGTCAAGTGAATGCCTCCTTAGTGGAACCCAGAGAAATATATTAATAAAATCTTACTGCTTATTATAATTACATGTACACAGTTGAAATACCAAGTAAACTATAGTCATATCTGCTGAAAACTACTGTTATAAATACTAGTACATTCCATAGTTGGGGGGAAAAAAGTTGAACATAAGTAGTTTTAATACTGGGAGGAAAATAGTATTTTAACAGAATTTAGGAGTGGATTTTTTTTTTCCACTAACATCAAGTATCAAGAAGACAAGGACTTGTTAAAACAAATCCTTTTCATGTAAGTATAGGAGAAATAAATCTTTTGGTAAATTGTGTATGTTGTCAACAAGAGATGCTATTGAAAGGACCACATATAATGTATTTAAAGTATTTCATGATTTGAAGAAAGATTATAAAAAATATAAATACAGAGGAACTGATAATACAGAGAACCAAGTTAAGTCTAGAAAGACATTTTTGTCTATAATGGTTTATAAAAGTAATTTTTAAATCAATTGCATGAAGCTATGTCAAAACACTATCTGCTGGCACCTACACTTTTTAAAGAATTATCTTAGGTAAACTGAAGATACTGGTATTTGTTAAATTCATGCAAGTTAGGCACACTTGAAGTTTGTGTTTAAATTACATGTTCACATATAACATGTCATTTTGATTTATTCTGGCAAGAACAAATTCATGTGATTTAGTATCTTTCAAACCAGATCATAAAGAAGTATTCATAATCAGAAATGATCAGATGAACCACAGCCTATTTAAAGAGTAGCATCCTCACCAGACTGATGATGAGTATGGCGTCCAGATGCCTCCACAGACTGCCTTTGTTCATTGTCTGGAGAAGACAGCAAAGATGTAGAATGAGGGCTTTCTGTAGAAGAGGATGTCGAATGAGCCTGAGCTGACATAGCAGAGGACGTAGAAGGCTGAAGAGACTGTTCAGCTGAAGGATCTACTTCCATTGCACTTTCCCCCACTTCCAAATCAGTACTTGATGGGACCGCAGGAAGTGCAGACACATCTGACTGGCTCGTTCCACCTTCAAAAAACACATGTTAATGCAAATTCAAATACTGACTGCTTTCCAAAACCAGCTACACTAAAGAGGTATGTTCAGGAAACACAAGTGCACTTGCACATTCATGTACACACACAGGAACATATAATTTCAGGATATCAAAAATACTCAGTGGGGGTTTGATCCCTCTGACCAAATAGGCTAATCAAGAGGGATAAAAATCTATCTACAGAACATTTTTGTTAAAATAATCAGTCTTTCAAGATCAATATGGTACCTCCATGTAGACAAAGCTAAATAATAGGTTGTAAAATGCCTAAAAATAACATCTTAATTTGAAGATGAGGACTCTGATTTAATGACTGGATAATAGCAGGATGGTTGTTGTTGTTGTTTTGGAAAGCATGCATAAAAGTAGAGGGGAGCAGAGTGAAAGAATCTTTTTTTTTTTTTAAGATTTTATTTATTTATTCATGAGAGACACACAGAGAGAGAAGCAGGCTCCATGCAAGGAGCCCGACATGAGACTCAATCCCAGGTCTCCAGAATCATGCCCTGGGCCGAAGGTGGTGCAAAACAGCTGAGCCACCCGGGCTGCTTGAGAGAATCTTAAGCAGGCTCCATGCCCAGTACAGAGCCCCACACAGGGCTCAGTCTCACGACCCTGAGATCATGACCTGAGCTGAAATCAAGAGTCAGATGCTTAACTAATGGAGCCATGTAGATGCCCCGAGAATGAATTTTATTGATATGTTTCCATTCTACAACATAACATCTTTGGTAAATATTTAAATATTTTGGGAAGAGTGAAGTTACAAATAAACCAGAATAAGATTAAGTTCCTATATTATGCTAAATGAAATAAGTCAATCAGAGAAAGACAATTATATTATTTCACTCATGTGGAATTTAAGAAACAAAACAGGAGCATAGAGGGAGAGAGGAAAAAATAAAACAAGATGAAATCAGAGAAGGACAAACTGTAAGAGACTCTTAATCGTAGGAAAAAACTGAGGGTCGCTGGAGAGGAGGTGGTGAGGGGATAGGGTAACTGGCTGATGGACATTAAAGAGGACACATGGGCAGCCCTGGTGGCACAGCGGTTTAGCACCACCTGCAGCCTAGGGCGTGATCCTGGAGACCCGGGATCGAGTCCCACGTCAGGCTTCCTGCGTGAAGCCTGCTTCTCCCTCTGTCTGTGTCTCTGCCCCTCTCTCTCTGAATAAATAAATAAATCTTTAAAAAAAAAATAAAGAGGGCACATGATATAATGAGCATTGGGTGTTATACGACTGATGAATTACTGGCCTCTACTTCTGAAACCAATAATATATTATATGTTAATTTAAATTAAATAAAATAAATTTAAATAAAATTTATTTAAATAAAATTAAAATAAAATAAATTTAAATAAAATTAAAAAATAAAAGTATACATACAAATAGAACAGAAACAAAAAGATTAGTTCCTGATTCCTACTTCATTAGTAATAATGTCTTAACCACTAAATTAACATAATACTGTCATGATTTTAAAAGGCTTGACTGAGGTGACTGGGTGGCTCAGTCTGGTAAGCATCTGCTTTCAACTCAGGTCATGATCCTGAGGGTCCTGGGATAGAGCTCCACATTGGGCTCCCCACTCAGCAGGGAGTCTGCTTCTCCTTCTCCCTCTTCCCCCACCCAACTCATGTACTCTCTTACATGCACTCTGCTCCTTGTCTCTCAAATAAATAAAATCTTTTAAAAAATTAAAAAATTAAAAAATAAACAAAAAGGCTTGAGTATCTACTATGTGCTATGCTAGGCTTCGTGCTTTCTGCAAAGGAATAATTAGGAATAATCCATAAACATTAACAATTTTCCTCAATTCTAGATGTTATTAAAAGAAAGACAGAATGGACTAATCAAGTTCATGTCTTATAAGATGCAACTACCACAAAATATCAAGTTTTTTCTTTTAATCACCATGATTTAAATATTTCTTAAACTTAAGCACAAATTCAGTAACTCTTAAGTACATCCGCAGCCAAGGAACTTTTTTTTAAGATTTTACTTATTTATTCATGAGAGACACTAAGAGAGAGGCAGACATAGGCAGAGGGAGATGCAGGCTCTTCACGAGGAGCCTAACGCAGGACTCAATCCCAGGACCCCGAGATCACCACCTGAGCAGAAGGCAGATGCTCAACCACTGAGCCACCCAGGTGCCCCCAAGGAATTTTTTAAGTTAATTGCCCAAGACCCCAAAGCTAGAAAGTAATGAACCAAAATATGAAAACAGGTCAGCTAACACTAGAAACAGCAATTAATAACCAACACATAAGTAACCTAAAGGTTAAACTATTCCATCATATAAAACTTCATCTACAGAGTTTTATATATTTCCATTCTCAGAATGCATACAAAAAAGACTTCAAAGGGAAATATCAGGTTTTCTTACTTTTCTTGAGAAAAGCGAAAAAGAAGAGGTAGGTCTACTGGAACGTGAAGGGACAAATTATACTCAATACCTTTGGTCCTCTACTGCTTCACACAATATAGTTAAGGACCTGTGATTATTATAGATATAAACTGGATGATATAAGTAAAGCAAATGTCAATAAAACAGCTTTTGTCAGCTTTTGAGTGACTTCAATTAAGAAAAATTACCTCTTGGTCGAGATCTTCCTCGCCCCCTATTGCTTTGTGCCACTTCACTTGCTTCTTCAAACCACCTCGATAACATGTCAGACATTCTCTGCATCAATGACACATTGGGACTTTGCTCACCTATCACAATACAGGTCTTATCAGTGAATTCAGTAGTAAGTCAGGATCTTTCATTAATGCAAAAACCCAGATATTAAGGCCTTTAAAATGAGAGCAATTAAAAAAAGAATCAAATTGCCTAAATAAATTCTATTAATGTACACAAATCTATCAGAGCTATCATCACATTTCATAGTATATATTTTTGCAAGTGACTCTCCATCTGTATTTTGAGTTCCTCAAGAATAGGATTTATATCTCATCTTTGTCTATTCTTAAGTACCTCTACACCTCTCACCCTGACCCCCAACCCACATCTTTAGTTCCACCAGCTCATGAATTATATCAATTAAAAGAAAGGTTTGCCCTCTCAAATTTCCTTAAACTGATTTTCACCACACTGTAAGCATATTCCATATATTTGAAATTAACAAAAACTAGAAAGTATTTTATTTGTCTCTTCCCTCTACTCCTTTTCTCCTTCAAATATGTTTTCTTTAGGGAATTATCAAATTAAGTATGACATCAAATTAAAGATAATCCTACAATCATATAATTTAAAATGCAAATAATTTGTTCTTGAATTTTCATGAAAATAGAATTTCATACTTTACTGCCTTTAATGTTGCTTTAAGTTTAAATATATAAGATGATAACAAGGATAATATATTGGGGAATATGCTTTTGATCTTAAAAGAATTCAAAAGTCATTAAAATAAGATTTTGGCTACCAACCATTTATTAACATACACAGATTAATTCTATTTTAAAAGTGTGCCATCTTAAGGCTCCCAAAGTAGTTTCTTATGCTTACCAAAAGCACTTGATAAAAGAAAAAAAATTTATCTGCTATTATAAAGCTCTTGGGTTGGAAATTGAAGTTTTCATTTCACTTTATATCTAATAGGCAAAGTTAAAAAGATTGATGATGTCCAATGTTTTACATGGCAATGGGCATTCTCATACTTCCAGTAGAAATGTAAAGTAGTGTACTTATTTTGGAGGGTAATTTGATAGCTATCAAAAGTAAATGTATTATCCAGTGATCCAGTCATTCATTCCACTTTTAGGAATTGATCCTCAGATGCATTTGCACAAGTATATTAAGATAAAAGTACAAGGATGTTTGTTTCAGCATCACTTATAAGAAAAAAAAGAAATAAAAGATTAATTTTTAAATTCTATATTAGAAAGGCTGAAAAGTAGAATTACCATCTCGTTCTCGTTCACTCTCAGGCCTCGCTCGGGGTCCAGTGTCTGACCAATCACCACGAAGTCTCAGACGCTTCACTGGAGGCTGTCGTAACTAAAAGATGAAGAGAAAACTCATTTGCTCAATTCTTAAAGCATACTTGAAGTCTAACAAATTCTGTCCATGTCTTTGCTTTCTTTATTGAGTGTGCAAAAGAGATCCTAAGTCAAAACATGAAAGACGGCTCTTAATAATGATGGTACCCTATTGATGGTACAGCCTACACTTAACATCTTCACCCTAAATTAGAGTCTGAGTGCAACTTTGAAATCATGTATATGTCACTTCTAATCCCACCTGTATCCCTTTACAACTGACCACAGGAAAGTTATTTAACTGCAGTGAGCTTGAGTTTTGTTCGTTTTTTTTTTTAAGATTTTATTTATTTATTCATGAGAGACACAGAGAGAGAGGCAGAGACACAGGCCGAGGGTGAAGTAGGCTCCATGCAGGGAGCCCGACGTGGGACTTGATCCCGGGACTTCAGGATTGCGCCCTGGGCCAAAGGCAGAAACTAAACCGCTGAGCCACCCAGGGATCCCCAATGAGCCTGAGTTTTGATGATGATACATGTAGTCTAGGTAAAGTATCTACATACCTGACAATAGGAATTATCACTATTTTATTATCAGTGACAGTTTACTCTCCGGTTCCCCCCATCTACTGCAACCCTTCATTACTCACTTCAGGATCTCTACTCTATCTGGTTTCCCTCATTTTTGGCTAATTACTCTTCCTCCTACTTCAGCTGCATCCTACAAACTTACTATAGTCTACAACTTCCTAATTCCTTCTAACCTTTCTCAGAAAATGTATCATTTATTTTGCTTAAGCTTAATAACTCCATCTGTGCTTTTCATTTTATTCCTTCAATTCCTCAAGCACCTTGCTTTGACAATTATGCTTTCCCATACCTACATTCATTTCCTCTCTCATTTCTTCTTTACAATATGCTGAAGATACTTACCATTTTTAACAAACAAAACACCTCAGTTTTATATTTCTATCCAGCTATACTCTTTCCCGTTTTCTGAAGCCTTATTGCCAAGCTTCTTGGAAAGAAGTCTATATTTATTCCACTTTTTTATCTTCTAATCCTTCCTCAATTCACTGTAGTCATCTTATGTTCCCAACATTCCACTGAATTCATTCTCATCAATGTCACCCATGAGTGATTACTTGCTAAGTTCACTGATCAGTGAAAAAGTGATCGACAATCAATTGCCAATTCAAATGGCACCTTTCACAACTTAATCCATTTGATGTCTATGGCATTTAACACCCTTGAACACCCATTCTCTGTAACTTTTATAATGTTTAATATTTTTTATTGAGATATAACACACGTAACATGATAGTCACCCTTTTAAAGTGTGTAAGTCAGTGGTTCATATGCACAAAGCTGTGCAACCACTTGCACAATTAATTCCAGGATGTTTTCATTACCTCAAAGAGAAATCCTAGAACTGTGAGCAGCTGCTCCTCACTCCTCCCAGCACTTGGCTCCTGGTGACCATGAATCTACTTTCTGTCTCTAGGGCTATGCCTGTTCTGGACACTTCATAGACATGGAATAATATGTGGTTCTATCTGGCTTCTTTCATATGGCATAGTATTTTCAAAGTTCATCCATGTTGTACCATGTATCATTTCTTTTTATGGTTCAATAATATTCCATTATTTGGATATACCATATTTTGTTTATTCATTTATCAGTCTATGAGCATTGAGTAGTTTTCATTTTCTGGCTGTTGTGAAGAAATGCTGCTAGGAACATATGTGGAAGATTTTATGGGGACATATGTTTTCAATTCTCTTCAGTATATATCTAGAAATGGATTTGCTAGATCATATGATAACTCTATGTTTAACTTTTGAGGAACTGCCAAGCTGTTTTCCAAAGCAGCTGCACCATTTTATATTCCTACCAGCAATGTGTGAAAGCTCCAATTTCTCCACATCTTCAACGCTGTTATTGACCTTTAAAATTTTAGCCGACCTAGTAAGTGTGAAATGGTACCTTACCGTGGTTCCAATATATTTTGGTTACTAGATTCTAAATCATAAATCAATGATATACAAACATTTTCTCCCATTTTTGTGGCTCACTTCTTTTATTTTTATTTTTTCATAAAACATTGATTTTTTTCCTTTTAATTAAGCAGATTTTGATAGAAATCTGTAAATTTTCTGTTTTCCCCTGGAAACCATACTGAGCAACAAGATGGAGAGAATCTTTACACCCTTAGCAAAGAAGACAGAAAAAAAAAAACCCTCACAAATTCCATAAGTATATAAATGTGGCTAAGAACAACAAAGAATAGCAAAATCTGCAGGAAGCCACAAGTGTGACAGGGAATAATCAGAAGATTAGAGAAAGCCCAGTGTGGCAGGTGTCCAAAATCTTAGACAAATAATCATTTCCAGAAACAGCAGGCCTCACTCTGTACGTGAACTATATTTAGAACAGAAAAGAGCCCTGCTCCATAGTTATGAAAGAGGAATTTTATATTATACAAGCAAAGAAAGTGTTTTAACTTCAGCAACTCTTCTAGAACAAGGTCTTCAAGTTAAAAACAGTCTCAAGCTTGACTTTTTGAGATATGCAAAATAACCTAGTCAAGAATACTGAAAATGGTGCAAGCATTAATTCAGTCATTCAACTAAGACTTTCCTGAGCACCTTCTATGTACCAGGTACCACTCTAGGTATTAGGAAAAGATCAATGGACAAATCACACAAAAACTCCAATGTTACATAATTTATAAACTAGTGGAGTAGATGGACAACACATGGTAAAAAAAAAAAAAAAGTAAAATATACAAAAGAAAGTGTTGAGTATTATGGGGGGAAAAATTAAGTAGACAAAGGTGATAGGCAGTACCTGGGAGTTAAGGGCTGCGATTTTAAAATGGGAGGTTAAGGAGGGCCTCACTGAGAATGTGACAAGAGTGAAGACCTAAAAACAGGTAAGAAAAGATGAAACCCAGATATGTGGGAAGACCATTTGATGTGCAGTAAATGCAAAAGCATAAGGGAGAAGCATGCTTAGGCTGCCTAAATAAGTCAGTAGAGGTGGCCAGAGCAGAGTACAGTAGAAGTACTGAGAAAACAGTACAAGTCAAGAAGCACATGATAGAAGATCTTGAAGCCACTATAGGGACCTTAGTTTTTGTTTTAAGTGAGATGGAGAACCACTTGGGAGTGTTGATCAGAAAAGTAGCGTAATTTGACTTGATTTTAAAGGATCATTTAGGTGCTACATAACTAAAGGACTATGGGGTTGGGGGTGAAAGCAAGGAGACTGGTTAAAAGCTACCACAACAATCTAGGAAAGATGGTGATGTCTTGGATCAGGGTAGTAGTGGTAGTGAGAACGCAAAGTAGTCCTACAGATTTGGGATATGTATTTTTGGAACAAACTGTGAGAACAGAAAATAAGACACCAGATTCAACAACGTGGACCAATAACGAAGTAGGGCAAGTGGGGAAAATGTCAAATAGATAGGAGAGGAAAAGGAAGACAGCAAAGACAATAAAAAGAAAACAGAATACAAAAAAAGAAAAATGAGAAGTGACAAAAAATACTAAAGAATGGAAAAATGAAAGAGAAATTATAAGAGGATATAAAGAAAGAAAAAGAAGCCTCCACAAATTAAGAAAATATAAAAATATCATGAATACATAAGAAAAAAATCATTATGTGAAACTTTTATTCACATTTTAAAACCCCAATCATTTCTTACATTTCCAGTCAAAATACATTATTCCTTCCTTTGCTCCTCTTATAACATAACTCATGTGTAATTTTATTGTTAAAGTTTTACATATTCATTTATTTGTATCTTTCCACTAAACTGTAAATTCCTGAGTAAGAGGCCATGTCTTTGTCACAGTTGTCCTTGAATGTCTAAAGTTTCTAAAGGACCTAGTGTACGCAGGTGCCCAATAAATATCTGGTGAGTAGAATGTATCCAAATGCTACTATCAAGGATTTGGCATAAAATACTGAAGAAAACCTGATGAGCTTAAGAAGGGGACAGACTACTAATTTCTTCTTCTATATACACCTGTGATTGCTTGGTTTAGTAATACTAAGCATGATTTATTTTTGTAATTTTAATCTACTGTCAGAAGTATTATTCTTAATTTAGTTAATTCAACAAAGAATACTGAGAAAACCACATTCAAAAAATAACCAAGTGTTCATGACTCAGCCTCATTCACACTGATTATGTAAACATATTTTGGCTAAGTATTCTATGGTATAAAAGCTGGTTGGCCCACTTAAAAATATTTCTGCATTTCCAACTTTCATTATGTAATAGTCACAAAGCTAGACTGTAACTTCACTAGAGCACATATCTCAAGAGGAATTACACAGCAGCAACAAAATAAAAGAGCAGATCTCATGTTTTCAATTAAACCAATAAATTCAAAAATAGCTTTCATTAGCCATCATACTCTTCTTTGTCAATTTCCTCATTCACTTAAATACACTAGCATATTTAAAATCCCCAAAAATATTTATAAAGTTATCCTGATTTTTTTCCCTCATTTTTTAGCCCTCTAAACCTGTAATCATAAGAACTGGATTTAGTTTTGTAGAAATTAGAAAATTGTTGTTCTTGAGTACCTTTAAAGTATGTTCAATAGGAGTTGGTCCAATACCGAAAAGTTACTGATTATTTATAAAGCAACAGTTAATTTCAAAAACATTTACAAGCCAAACAGTAGAGTGATTAAACACAAAACATTAAAAACAAAAAAATCCAAAGTGCAAAAGATGTTGGGGAAAGCAGTTTCTGATAGGTTAAAACAATCATTCTTCTATTATTGAATACTTCAAGGATGTATTATTATTTCTGGGTTTTGCCTTTTACAAATAAGAAGATGATCTGCTATTTTATTTTCTTTTATTTTATTTTTTAATTTACTTATGATAGTCACAGAGAGAGAGAGAGGCAGAGACACAGGCAGAAGGAGAAGCAGGCTCCATGCACCGGGAGCCCGACGTGGGATTCGATCCCGGGTCTCCAGGATCGCGCCCCGGGCCAAAGACAGGCGCCAAACCGCTGCTCCACCCAGGGATCCCTGCTATTTTATTTTTTTAAAGATTTTATTTTTAAGTAATCTCTGTGGGACTTAAACTCACAACCCCAAGATCAAGAGTTGCAGGCTCTACTAACTGAGCCTGCCAGGCATTCCAATGGTTTGGTTCACTATTTGAGTCATTTTAGTGGTAGTATTTCTTCTACCCAATTTTCAATATGTAATATTATATATATATGTGTGTGTATATATATATATATAATAGATATAAAATGTGATATATAAACTTCAATAAGACTAAATGTTTATGTTTAACAAGATTTTACATATTACCATTTACTATTCACATGTAGACAGCAATTCCTTCCTCTCCCCACTGTTTGCATATGTATGTGTGTGTATATACTTTAAGTTAACCTTTTTGCCACTAAGTCCTATGTATTTTGTAAAATGTACCTAGGGATGCATGTTCATAACCATGAAAGAGAAGCATGATCAGGAGAGAAAGGGATTGCTGTCCACATTTGAAATAGTAAATACTAACAGATAAAACTCTGATTGGTGAATGAACATAAACATTTAGTCTATTGGGAGTTTATAAATCCTAGTTTTTATTATTTTAGTTGCTTTTTCTGCAACCATTAGAACTGTTGATATTTCTTGCTTGCTGCTGTGCTTCCAACAAAGTTAAAGAAATATTTTGCTAGTGGATATATTCTTTAAAAAAAATTCACAATATTTTTCTAGAGCCTGATTCTTAATTATTAGCCCCTGTTCTTTTCTTTCTTTCTTTTTTTTTTTTTTTAAGATTTTATTTATTCTTGAGAGACAGAGAGAGAGAAAGGCAGAGACACAGGCAGAGGGAGAAGCAGGCTCCATGCAGGGAGCCTGATGTGGGACTCGATCCTGGAACCCCAGGGACATACCCTGAGCCAAAGGCAGATGCTCAACAACTGAGCCACCTAGGTATCCCTAGCCTCTGTTCTTTCATGTATATTCCATGTCCTTTTACAAACCTAGACTATAAATGCCTTAAAAATCTATTCTATTTTTTGAAGCCCTACAGGCCCCAGGAGTCACTGAATTAATGTTTCCTGAACTGAAAGAAGAATATGGTTTTGAGTAAACTTACCTCCTCTCTTCTTTCTTCTGCAGAAGGAGTTTTAAGTTCTCGTGCAGTATCATCTTTCGGGTCAAAAAGATATATATAATCTGAGGAGTAGCTAACAAGAATCTCTTGGCCATCCTCACTGTAACACAGAGATGTCACCCTGCAGGACTTATTATTGAGATGGGAAGGGATAAAACGGGCAACCATTCCAGTAGTTCCTCGACCTGCATAATTCCCTAAATAAGAAAACAGGAAGTTATATACATTTTTTAAGAAAAATATTTTTAAAACTCTTAATCTAAATTATGAGATGTGTGATTTAATGTAGCAATATAAAATCCAAAATATCATATTCTATTTCTAGAAGAGGCCCTTTTCTCAATAGCCTGATTTTATAACAAAATAATAGAGAATATAGCATAAAGGCTACATATCTTCAAAAAAAAATTTCCTGAGTGGCTGGAATTACATAGATTACATAAATGTTCTACAAATTACATGAATGTATTATTCAAAACATGAGTCATTTAATTAAAATGATTTGTGATTATAGTTATACTAAATCATCTTCCAAAAATTTTCCAATGAAGCTAATATAATTTTTAGAATATAAATAGTTAAGCTTATATTTATTATTAGCATACTAGATAAAATAGTGTACTTTCCTTTTTAAATGATTTACCTTTTGCTTCAGGTTAAAAAAAGATTTATTTATTTTTCTTATTAATCTCTACATTCAATGTGGGGCCCAAATTCATGACCCTGATATCAAAAATTGCATGATCTTCTGACTGACCCAGCCAGGCACCCCTATGCCTGTTTTTTTTTTTTTTAAGATTTTATTTATTTATTCATGAGAAACACACACAGAGAGAGGGGCAGAGACACAGGCAGAGGGAGAAGGAGGCTCCATGCAAGGAGCCTGTAGCGGGACTCAATCCCAGGACTCCAGGATCATGCCCTGGGCCAAAGGCAGGCACTAAACCACTGAGCCACCCAGGGATCTCAGGCACCCCTATGTTTTTAAAAGATTTTTGATTGTCATGAAATTTTCCTCTTGATATCAGAATGAGGACACATTTCCAACTTTAATAATTTTGGCAATCATCAATATAATACAATATGATAGGAAGAGTCCAACTGGCATTTGGCACCTTGTGCCCTGGAGGTCTGGAAATACTAAATTCTAAAAGTCCCACAAAATTGTATAATACTAACACAAGGAGATCATGTTCTGTTCAAATGTCAATTGTGTCCCATCTTGAACAATAGTAATTTAGCCTACAATTTCATATTATTTCTACTGTTTCCCTAAAAGTGTATATCCAAATAGACAAGATTTCTCAATCACAGTTCCAAAAAAACAAAAAAACTGTCTAGTCTTCCTTTCTATTTTAATCTTTTTCTTTTTCCTTTTTTAGAGAGAGAGAGCATCTGCACATGAGTGGGGGGTTTGTGGTGGGGAGGATGGGAGAAGGCAGAGGGAGAAGGAGAGAGAGAATCTTAAGCAGGCTCCATGCTCAGCAGAGCCCATTGCAGGGCTCTGAAATCTCATGACCCTGAAATCATGACCTGCATCAAAATCAAGAGTTGGACAAAAAACTGACTGAGCCACCCAGGTGCCCTCAACCTAGTCTTCCCATTTCAGTAAACTACGTCCATTTTTACTGGATATAAATTAACACTGAGATTGGCATTGTTAGTTTCTGGCCAAGTCCACTTTTATTTTTAGCAATATAAAACATGCGAATATATGTAATGTGTATATAATGTATGTATATTTGGTGGATGTGTGGGTATATAATCCTGGCCTCCCCTTACTGAGAAAATGCTAATAAGTTGGCTTTAATTTGGATATTTCAGAGGTGGTCTGAACATCCATAATGGATAAGGAGCAAATGAGTTTAAGACAATCAGTCTTAAATGGTATATAAATGTAGAAGCTGAGAATAAAAGGAAACATTAAAAAGCCAGATTGCTAACAACCACCAGAAACTAGGAGAGAAGCATGCAAGAGCCTCCTGAGTGCCACCAGCAGAAAACCCTACAAAAGACTGATTTTAGATCTCTAACCTCTGGAAAGGTAAGAATCAATTTCTGACATCTTAAACTTCAGTGCTCCAGCATCACTAATAGTAATTTAACTAGGCATAAGTATATACTGTACATTAACACATACCCAAGTCACTGTTCTTTCCTAACTTCCCTCTCTCCCACAAAAAGAAATTAGAAAGCCAAATGTTGTGGGCTAATCGTGTCCCCCCCAAATTCATGTCCATCCAGAACTCGGAATGATTCTGGAATATTTGGAAACAGGGTCTTTGCAGATGTAATGAGGTCACCCTGGATTAGGGAGAGCCCTAGTTCCAATATGACTAGTGTCCCAATAAGAGGAAAATGTGGATTCAGATACAGAGGAGAATGGTATATAAATGTGGAAGGAGAGAGTGAAAGGAAACATTGAAAGCCATATTGCCAACAATCATCAGAAACTAGGAGAGAAGCATGCAAGAGCTTCCCTGAGAGCCACCAGCAGAAAACCCTACAATAGACTGATTTTAGATATCTAACCTCCAGAAAGATGGGAAGTTATCTTAAGCCACCCACCCAATTTGTGGTAATTTGTTATCACAGCCCTAGGAAATTAATATGATCAACTGTTACAATTTTTAAAGTGATGAACTGCAAAAGTATCACCTTGATAGGGTCATAAAATCTTGGTAAATGCTATTTTTACATGTATATGTATGCTCCACACCTAGTGTGGAGTCCAATGCAGGGCTTGAACTCATGACCCTAAGATCAAAAGTTGGATGTTTAACTAATCAAGCCACCCAGGCACCCTAGTAAAATGCTATTTTTTTAAATAATAACCCATATTATTTAAATACATTGTATTTACTGAATTTTAGGACTAACTCATGAAATTTTAAAATTGCAAATATGTCATAAATATTTATTATTTGCACTCACAGAATCTTATATTTTCTGTAATATCAGCTTTTTACCTGTGGCTCTTGTGCCCAGCATTCGCCGATCATATATTCGTACTGAGCTATCTGAACAGCCAACAGCAAGATAATATGGTATTGGTGGACAAATAGCTACAGATGTGGCAGCACGTCGGCAGTTAATTAAAATATCCTACAAAAGATAAAACAACACCAGTTACATACAGCTTTGCTGTACAGAGGCTCCTCTAAAGATTTAAAACATTTTCCTCTTAATTAAAAGAAAATAACCTTTCTCAGAAATCCTAACTCAGTATGATAATGAGAAGACAAAAACAACATGGTTTTCTTTTAATTTATTTTTCATGTTTCTATCAGTGTTTCTAACAAATTCAGCTTATGTGAGACCATAATAAATATACTCAGTCAATATTCCTCCTTGGCCGTTTATCACTCTAAGGGAAATTCCTTTTTTCCTTACAGTTTGCTACACAACTCCAAAATTGACTTCTAGTACAGTATTGTACATTTTTCTTATAAACCAACCAAAATAAACAATACATATGGAAATATAAATTTAATTAGAGGTTAAAGAAACAAACAACAGTTGAGTAATGCAAATTGCATTCTGAAGAGGAAAAATTAAAAGTCAACTCCCAAATAGAAGACTAAAACACTGAGCAATTATACTAGATCAGCAAAATTTATTACAATCACATTTACCCATAATCTTATAACCCAGAGATTACTTATCATCAAATTTTAATTATAATCTTAATTTTTTTGTCATTTGTATAAAACTTTGATTCTTACATCTTTGCAATCTTCTTTTGTGCAGCTAGTTTTGATACGTGTATCAAACCACCGGACAGTTCCATCTTCACCACAAGATAGAAAAGTATATGGGTCATTGGGTACAGTCATAATCTGTATAGGACAACAAAAGTACAGGTAATGTTATTGAACATTTAAACAGTTGGCTTTGAAAGACATCACCATTATTTTGTAAAATAAAATAAAGAATAAAGAAACGTGTTTTTCTATTCATAGATGATCTGATCACCTATGCAGAAAATCCTATGCAATTAATTTTTTAAAAATTTAATGTTAGAATGCATCAAAGTTGCAGGATACAAGACCAATATATAAAAATCAATTGTATGTCTATATACTAGCAACAAAACCATTAGAAACTGAAAATTTAAAAATAATATTTACAAAAAATATGAAAAATATAAAATACTTGAAGATATGTAAGACATGTTAATATTGAAAATTATAAAAAATAAAATAAAAGTCCTAAATAACAGGATATATATTGTGTTCATGGATTGGGACATTTAATACTGTCAATTCTCCCTAAATTGATATATAGATTCAAATAAATTCCAGCGGGATTTTTGGTATAAATGACAATCTGATTATCAAATTTATGTGGAAATACAAAAGATCTAAAATACCTTAAGTAAGTTGAAGAAGAAGAGCAAAGGACTTATACTACTAGCTTTAAGAGTTACTATAAAACTACAGTAATTGGGATCCCTGGGTGGCGCAGCGGTTTAGCGCCTGCCTTTGGCCCAGGGCGCGATCCTGGAGACCCGGGATCGAATCCCACATTGGGCTCCCGGTGCATGGAGCCTGCTTCTCCCTCTGCCTATGTCTCTGCCTCTCTCTCTCTCTCACTGTGTGCCTATCATAAATAAATAAAATAAAAGAACCTCTGCCTGAGTACTAGGCAAATAAAAAAAAAAACTACAGTAATTAAGATAATATGATAGAAGTTTACTGATAAATCACTGGAAGAGAACAGGTACCGACCAAAAATAGGTGATATACATACAGCCAAGTGATTTATGATAATGGTATAAAGAAATTCAGTGGAGAAAAAAAACAGTGTCAGAAAACTGGATATCCATATGCAAAGTAACAAAAAAGTATTCAGGCAATACTTCAGACTTTCTTAAAAAATTATTACAACATAGATCATTGATCTAAGTGTAAAACATAAAACTATAAAACTTCTAGGAAAAAAAATCCCTGTGACTTTTGGTTAAAGTTTTTAGCTATAACATTAGCCCATAAGAACAAAGAACTTTGATAAAATGGGCTTCCTGAAAATTAAGAACTTCTTTTGGAAAGACAGCATTAAGAAAATGAGAAGAAAAGCCATTGACTGGGAGGAAAAACTTATAAATCACATACCTGAAAAATATCCAAAACATATTTTCAAAATCCCTCAAAACTCAATGAGAAATAAAAGTCCAATGGGCAAAGGATTTGAACAGTTCACCAAATACATAAAGATGATAAATAAGCACATAAAAAGTATGCTCAACATCATCAGATAATTGAGAAATAACACAAGAGATTCCATTATATATCTCTTAGAACGTCTAAAATAAAAAAGATTGACCACAGCAAGTGTTAAAAAGGATGCAGAACAACTGGAACTATCAGGCAATGCTTACAGAAATGTAAAATGATATAACCACTCTGGAAAAGTTTGGCAGTTTCTTAAAAAGTTAAACTCATTCCTCTAACATAACTCAGTCATTCCATTCCTATGTGTTTATCAAAGTAAAAGGAAAGTACATGTCCATCAAAGACATTTATACAAATATTCAAAACAGCATTATTTGTAACAGCCTAAAAGTAGAAACAACCCAAATGCCCATCCAAAGATGAAGGGTAATACAACTCAGGAATAAAAAGAGTTAGTTATTGATACTCTCAACAACATAAATGAATCTCAAAAATTATGCTAAGTGAAAAAAATCAGACCAAAAGAATACATATGGTTTGATTATATAATCTCATTCATATATAACTCCACAAAAAGTATAAACAAATCTACAGTAATTAAAAGATCAGTGACTTCCCAAGGATGTGGGGTTAAGTAGAGACAAGAGAAAGGGATTAAAAATGGGAATAAGGAAATTTTTGAATATAATGGATATATCCATTATCCTGAACTATGGAAATGATTTCAAGGTACAATAAGCTGTCAAAACTCCACAAATTGTACACTTTAAATGTGTGCGGTGTATGATATATCAATTAAATCTCAATAAAGAAGCTTCTGAATGCAACATTCATTCAAGATAAAATTCTTAGCAAACTAGGAACAGGTATATGGGTCGAAAATAAATAAATAAAAATGTTATGACATTCAAAAAAGATATGACTGTATACAGGAAATCCATAAGAATCTACAGTTGAATTATGAGAATTAATAAGTGAATAAAAGGGGATCCCTGGGTGGCGCAGCGGTTTAGCGCCTGCCTTTGGCCCAGGGCGCGATCCTGGAGACCCGGGATCGAATCCCACGTCGGGCTCCCGGTGTATGGAGCCTGCTTCTCCCTCTGCCTGTGTCTCTGCCTCTCTCTCTCTCACTGTGTGCCTATCATAAATAAATAAAACAAAAAAAATTAAAAAAAATAAAAAAAATAAGTGAATAAAAGATTTCCAGTTTTAAAATATTATGAAGACAATTGTATTTTTTATACCAGAAACATTTAAAAAGTAAAATTCTTTTTTTTTTTAGTTTTTTTTTTAATTTTTATTTATTTATGATAGTCACACAGAGAGAGAGAGAGAGAGGCAGAGACATAGGCAGAGGGAGAAGCAGGCTCCTTGCACCGGGAGCCCGACGTGGGATTCGATCCCGGGTCTCCAGGATCGCGTCCTGGGCCAAAGGCAGGTGCCAAACCGCTGCGCCACCCAGGGATCCCTAAAAAGTAAAATTCTTAAAAAGATAACAATTGCAACAGTACCAAAATATCAAATACTTAAAAAAAAATTAAAGGAAATTTGTACAGTAATGCCACATTAAAAATTATAAAATATTATTGAGAGAAGTTAAAATAAATACCTTTAAAATGCAAAAATATATCATCTTCATTGATTGGAATATACAATAATTGTAAGGTATTAGTTTGCCCTAAATTTATCTTTAAATTCAGTATAATCACAATCTAATTTTCAGCAAACTTTTTTTTTAGCTTAGACATTTATCACCTCACATAGTTAAACTTTTGTGTGTGTGTGATCAGAATTTTTATTTTATTTTTTTATAATAAATTTATTTTTTATTGGTGTTCAGTTTGCCAACATACAGAATAACACCCAGTGCTCATCCCGTCAAGTAGCAAACTGTTTTTTGTTGGAAAATAATACGCTGGTTTGAAAAGTTAGATTGAAACACAAAGAATCAACAATGGTCAAAATGTTCTTGGAAGCAGGAACAAGAAAATGTACTCTACTAGATATCAAGAGTCATTACAAAGCAATGGCAATTAAAACAATTTGGTACTTATAAAGTACAAATAGACCAATGGTGCAAAAAAGAGTAAAAAATGGATCTATGCATATATGAACTCTTGATTTACAATTAATGGCATGTTGAACAGCAATGGGGGAATAAAACTAATCTTTCAGTAAAAGATGGTAAGTAAAATCCATATGGAAATAGAGTGACAACAGCAAGATTGTAGAACAGAAAGCCTCAACCCATTTCCCCTACAAAAACACTTACTTTTAATAACAATATAAAGTCAAAAAGCCTTGGGGCACTTAGATGGCTCAGTTGATTGGTTAAGCGGTTGACTCTTGATTTCAGCTCAGGTTATGATCCCAGGGTCATAAACTCAAGCTCCAAAACGGGCTCAATACTGAGTGTGGAATATGCTTAGGATTCTCTCCCTTTGCCCCTCTACCGAACCCCTCAACTTATGCTTGCTCTCTCTCTCTCAATAAAATAAAATAAAATATATAATCAAAAAGCCTTTAGGAGAATACCAAAAATCAGTTAAGAAAGCAGTATACCAGGTAAGTTCAAAGCCAAGTGCAGCCATATTATATTATATATAATATATGATAATATATATATTATCATATAATTAGAAAAGCTTATTTCATTTCAATCATATCAGCATCTCCCCCAAGGCAGCACAGCTCAATAGTGGGGGAAAAAAGCCCAACTTGCAGCATGTCCATTGGAAAGGAAAAAAAAAGAGTGGAATGTCTGTTCAACACTCTAGCTTCTAGGTAGAAGGCTGACAATGGACTAGTTTCTGTCTTGCTTGACTCGGCATTAATAAAACAGGAATATCTTGACAAAAAAAGAGAGCTCAGCGACTCACTGCAGCACCAAAAAACCTTCAGTATTGCAGACAGGAAAGGGAGCATGATCTCTCTAAACGGAAAATTATACACTCAAGACTAGAGAAGATACATTGTCATAAAAAAGTCTAAGGGATCTCCAGAATCTCTAGCTGGGCTGACTGGTGAAGGCTTTCCCCTGCATAAAAAAAGTCTATAAAGACCAGGAAAGATGGCTGTTTTTTCGAAAGAAAAATCACAACAACAAAATAACAAGGCACACAAGCATACAGGGTAAGAGCCCATCAAAGGAACAAAATAAATCTTCAGAAACTAACTCTAATAAATATATGAAAAGAATTTACCTATGAAAAGAATTTACAAATTAATCATTCTAAGGAAGCTCAATGCACTACAAGAGAACACAAACAGACAACTATGAAACTAGGAAAACAATGCATTAACAAAATGAGAATATCACCAATGAGATAAATACTGGAAAAAGAACCAAATAGAAATTTTGGAACTGAAGAATATAATAATTACTTTAAAAATTCACTAGAGGGGATCAACATCAGGCTTGATTAAGCAGAAAGAAGAATCAGCAAACTTGAAGACAACTGTTTTGAAATTCTCAGAGAAACAAAAAGGAAGAATGCAGAAAATTGAAGAACACCCTAAGGGACTTACAGGACACAATAAGCTGAGCAATATATATGGAAATATGGAAATTCCAGACAGAAAAAAGGAGGGGAGAGAGCTTATTTGAAAAATAATGGCTGAAAACTTCCCAATGAAAATGGATATCCACACTCAAGAAGCTCAAAGGACTCTAAATAGGACAACTTGTCAAAGAGAGGGGTGCCTGGGTGACTCAGTTAAGTGTCTGCCTTCAGCTCCTAGAATCAAGACCCATCAAGCCTGCTTCTCCCTTTCTCTCTGCCCCCTCCCTGCTTGTGCTTTTTCTCTCAAATAAAAAAATAAAATCTTTATTTTAAAAAAGTCAAAAAGAATCTTGAAAGCAGCAAAGGAAACATGAATCATCATGTACAAGTGAGCTCCTATAGACAGTGGATTTCTCAGTAGAAACATTATAGGCCAGAAGGGAGTGGGATAATATATTCAATGTGCTGAAAGAAAGAAAAGAAACAAAAAGACCTGCAAACCAAGAATACTACATCCAGGAAAACTGTTTTTTAAAAATGACAGAGAAATAAAGACCTTCTTGGGTAAACAAAAGCTGAAGGAGTTGATCACCACAAGACCTGCCTTATAAGAACTGCTATAGGGATTCCTTCAAGTTAAAATAAAAAATATGAGATAGCAACATACTACAATATAAAAATATAAAGGTCTCTGATAAAGGTAAATATACAGACAAATACAGAAATGTGTAATACTAAATAGTGATATAGATCACTTTTAATTTGAGCATAGATATTTAAAAGGATAAAGCATTAAAAATTATGCACTATGTCAGTGAATACAACATACAAAAAGATGTAATCTGTGATAGTGATAACATAGTGGGAGCAGGATGTAATAAAGGAAGTAGTTTTTGTGTGTGATTAAAGTTAATTTGTTATCAGTTTAAGATAAATTGTAACTATAAAATGTTTTATAAAATCCTTATTTTAACCACAATGAAAAAAAATATATAGATGTACAAAAGAAGAATCAAAGGATGTCACTAAAAAAAAAAAAACAATGAAACATAAAAACAAGAGTGACAAAATCATTACAATACATACAGAAAAAAAATTGGTAAAATGGCAATAGTAAGAACTTCTCTATCAGTAACTACTTTAATGTAAATGGTACACTACCAAGAGAGAAGTTTATACCAGTAACCACCTACATTAGAAAATAAGAAAGATCTCAAATCAACAATCTATCTTTACACTTCAAAAAACTAACAAAAGGAGGCACCTGGGTGGCTCACTGGTTGAGCATCTGCCTTCAGCTCAGGTTGTGACCTGGCTGGGGTCCTAGGACAGAGTCCCACCCACATCATGCTCCCCACAGGGAGCCTGCTTCTCCCTCTGCCTATGTCTCTCTTTCTCTCTGTGTCCCTCATGAATAAATAAATAAAATCTTAAAAAAAAAAAAAAACTAACAAAAGAAGGACAAATGAAACCCAAAGTTAGAAGAGGAAAGAAATAATAGACTACCGCAAAAATAAATAGAAGACAAAAAAAAAAATCAACGAAACTAAGTTGGGTTTTTTATTTATTTTTTAAATATTTATTTATTTATTTATTTATTTATTTATTTATTTATTTATTTATTTATGATAGACACAGAGAGAGAGAAAGACAGACAGACAGACAGACAGACAGACAGACAGACGGGCAGAGGGAGAAGCAGGCTCCATGCTAGGAGCCCGATGCAGGACTCAATCCTGGGACTCCAGGATCGCGCCCTGGACCAAAGGCAGGTGCCAAACCGCCGAGCCACCCAGGGATTCCCTAAATTGGGTTTTTTAAAAAGATCTTCAATATTGACAAACTATTACCTAGACTAAAGAAAAAGATTCAACAAAAACCACAAATGGAAGAAGAGGCTTTACTAATTATGCCACAGAAATAAAAAGCATGTTAAGACTCATATGAACAATTATACAACACATTTCTAGAAGAAATGTATACATTTCTAGGAACATACAACCTTCCAAAACTAAATTATGAAGAAATAAATAATTTGAACAAATCTGTAACTAGTAAGGAGATTGAATCACTAATCAAAAATATCCCAACCAAAAAAGCCCAGAACCAGATGGCTTTACTGGGGAACTTTACCTTCACTTAAAGAACACCAATCCTCCCCAAACCCTTCCAAAAAAACTGAAGAAACAGGAACACTTCCAAATTCATCCTATAAGGACAACTTTATTGTGATACCAAAACCAAAGACACTAAAAGAACACAAAACTATAAACTATGTCCCTGATGAATACTGATGTAAAACTCTTCAACAAAATACAAAAAAAAAAAAAAAAAGAAAAAACCCAAAACGACAACATGTTATTCAGCACGATCAAGTGGGAATTACTAATGGAATGCAAAAATGAGTTCAATATATGCAAATCAATCAATATGATATACCGTATTAGCATAATGAAGAACAAAAGCCATATGATCATCATAACTGATATCAAAAAAAGCATCTGACACATCAACACTCCTTCACAATAAAAAATCTCAACAGACCAGGAATGGAAGGAAATTACCTCAACATAATAAAGACCATATAGAATCTCAGTTATCATATTCAATGGTAAAACACTAAAAGTTTTCTTACTAAGATCAGGAACAAAGTACAAATGCCTACTCTTATCACATCTATTCAATACAGCAGTGAATTCTAGCTAAAGCAATTAGGCAAGGAAAAAAAAAACACTGAAATTAGAAAGGAAGAGGTAAAATTATTTGTTTGGTGAAGATAAAATCTTATATGTAGAAAATGCTGAAGATCCCAATACAAAATACTGTTAGAACTAATAAATGAGGGGCGCCTGGGTGGCTCTGCCTGAGTGCTTTCCACTCAGGTCATAATCTCAGGATCTGGGATTGAGCCCCACGTCAGGCTTCCCACTCAGCAAGGAGCCTGCTTCTCCATCTGCCTCCCACTGCTGCTGGTGCTCTCTCTCTCAAATAAATAAATAAAATCTTAAAAAAAAACAAAAAACAAAAAACAAACCTAATGAATGTATACAGCAAAGCTGCAGGTTACAAAAATCAGCTTTTTCTATATACTATCAATAAACAATCTGAAAAGAAAATTAGGCCAACAGTCTCATTTACAATAGCTATCTTCTACAAATCTATGGAATGGGAGAACATGCAAACTGATAAGGCATTAATACACGAAATATAAAAAGAACCCGTTCAACTCAACCAGAACATTTCATTAAGTAAATGTAAATCAAAAACACAATGAAATATCTCCTCACACCCATTAAAATGGTCACTCTTGAACAAAAAAAGAAAATAACAAGGGTTGACAAGAATATAGAAAAATTGGAACCCTTATGTACTGCTGTTGGGAATGTAAAATGGAACAGCCACTATGGAAAACAGTATGGAGGTTCCTTAAAGAATTAAAAATAAGGGGGTGCCTAGGTTCATTCAGTGGAATGTCCAACTCTTGATTTTGGCATAGGTCATAATCTCAGGACGGTGGGATCGAGCCCTGTATCAGGCTCCATGCTTGGTGAGGAGTCTACATAAAATTCTTTCCCTTTCCCTCTGTTTCTCACCCTGTTCTCTCTCTCTGTGTCACTCTTTCTCTCTCAAACAAATAAATCTTTTTTAAAAATAGAATTATTACATAATCCAGCAATCCCATTCTGGGTATATACATCCAAAAAATCAAAACCGGGGTCCCAAAGAGATATTTGCATGGGGGTCCCCCATGTTCACTGCATTATTCACAATAACCAAGAAGTAGAAAGCCCAAATGTCCAATGGTAAGTAAAATGGATTGTATGATATATACATACAAGGGGAAAGTATTAAGCCTTAGAAAAGGAAATCCTGTCATAGATTGACATGGATGAACCATGAGGACATTATGCTAACCAAAATAAGCTAGTCACAAAAAGACAAATGCTGGGGCAGCCCGGGTGGCTCAGCGGTTTAGCGCCGCCTTCAGCCTGGCCATGATCCTGGAGACCCGGGATCGAGTCCCGTGTCAGGCTTCCTGCAAGGAGCCTGCTCCTCCCTCTCTCTGCCTGTGTCTCTGCCTCTCTCTGTGTGTCTCTCATGAATAAATAAATAAAATCTTAAAAAAAAAAAAGATTTAAAAAAAAGACAAACACTGCATGATTGTACTTATATGAGGTATCTAAAATAATCAAACTCAGAAATAAAGTAAAATGGAGGTTGCAAGGGATAGGGGAAGAGGGAATAGTGGAATTGTTCAATGGATAGATTTCAGCTTTGAAAAAATATCCTATTCACACATACATTACAGTTTATATGTATTCAGCAAAAAAAAAAAAAACACCTTTGGTTAATGGGTATACATTGTTAAAATGTCTTTATGGAGAATGCTCTTTGTATGCTATTTGGGATTCTCATTTACTTCTCCAAGAAATAAATTATGTTAATACAAAAATCCATAGGAGAAAAAAAATTTACCCTAACTTCATACTATCACAAAAATCAAATGCAGGTGAATTATAATACCTAAATGCAAAGACAAAACAATAAACTTTTTAAAAGAGAGAATAGAAGAATATTTCCATAATCTCAAACTAGGAAAAAAAATTTTTTTAAAGATTTAGAGAAAGAGAGAGGCAGAGACACAGGCAGAAGGAGAAGCAGACTCCATGCAGGGAGCACGATGTGGAACTAAATCCTGGGACTCCAGGATCATGCCCTGGGCTGAAGGCAGGCGCCAAACCCCTGAGCCACCCAGGAATCCCCAAGGTAAAACTATTTTGACCAGGATGCAGAAAGCACTAATACATCAACAGGGAAAGGCACTTGAAACCATAAAACGACACTATATAAGCTGCCAAAATTAGAGACTAATAATACCAATTGTTGGCAAAGATGGGCAACAATAGAAACTCTTGTATACTACTGGCGGGAATATAAGTTGTTACAATTATTTTGGAAAATTATTTAGTAATATCTCTAAAATAAACAAATACATATCCTATGACCAAGCAAGTTTACTTCTAAGTATATGTGCAACAAAGTACATGCATTTTGTACTTGGGAGTCATGTAAAGGAATGTTCTCCAAGCAGGAAATCAAATTTAAAAGTTTCATCAACAATAGAAGAAATCAATCAGTCATGATATATTCACACAATGGAATACTATAGCAATTAAAGTGAACAAATTATAGTTGCACCTAATATGGATGAATTTGACAAATTATTAGAGGTCAGAACAAGGAGGCTTCTGGGATACTTAATGCTTTTATATTTCTTGACCTAAGTAGTTGTTATCTGAATAGATTTACTTTGTGGTAATTTACTAAGCTATATACTTAGGATTTATGTACTTTTCCTAAATGGTTTTACTTCAATTAAAAAAAAAAGCTTAATGGTAGATGGAATAAAGTCATCTAATACATGTAATCAGAATTCCAAAAGAAAAAAATGGAGAATGGTAAATAACCAAAGACCTATTGATTGCAAATTTCCCACATTTTTCAAGATGCCAATTTCCTGATGCCAAAAACGCATCAATAAATTCCAAGTTTTAAAGAAAAGACTTGGCTGGTTCTAAAACTGATTTAAATGAATTCTGAAATGGTAAGATGAAACTACAGCAGAAGTCCCAACATCTCCTTCCTTAATTATATTTAAAGACTATGGGGCGACTGGGTGGCTCAGGTGGTTAAGCATCTGCCTTTGGCTCAGGTCATAATCCCGGGGTCCCAGGAAGGAGTCCTGTGTTGGACTCCCTGCTCAAATAAAAATAAAAAAGGAAAATCCAAACTTAAAAAAAAAAGAAAAGAAAATCCAAACTTAACTATACTGTGGTGACATTAATAAAGGAGAAAACACAGTAAAGAAAAATATAATTAAAAGTAGCCAAGGAAGGGCGACTGGGTGGCTCAGGTGGTTAAGTGTCTGCCTTTGGCTCAGGTCATAATCCCGGGATCCCAGGAAGGAGTCCTGTGTTGGACTCCCTGCTCAAATAAAAATAAAAAAGGAAATCCAAACTTAACTATACTGTGGTGACATTAATAAAGGAGAAAACAGAGTAAAGAAAAATATAATTAAAAGTAGCCAAGGAAGAGGGGTGCCTGGGTGGCTCAGTTGGTCAAGCGTCTACTTTCAGCTCAGGCAATGATCCCTGGGCCCTGGGATGGAGCTGGCCTCTCCCCCTGCTCATGTTCTCTCTCTCTCTCTCTCTCTCTCTCTCTCTCTCTCTCTCTCTCTCTCTCAAATAAATCTCTTTTAAAAAAAAAAGGCAGTGGGGTGCCTGGGTGGCTCAGTGGTTGAGTGTCTGCCTTCCCAGCATACTGGTCTTGAGTTCTGCATCAGGTTCCCCACAGGGAGCCTGCTTCTCCCTCTATGTCTCTGCTTCTCTCTGTGTCTCTCATGAATAAATAAATAACATCTAAAAAAAAAAAAAGAGTCAAAGAAGAGAGACAGATTAACTATAAAGAAATCACAATTAGACTGATGACTGAGTTCTCTTCAACAATAAAGTCAGAACACAGTGGAATAGCACCTAAATTAAAATAACTATCAAACTAGATATCCAGGGCAGCCCTGGTGGCACAGCAGTTTAGTGCCACCTGCAGCCCAGGGTGTGATCCTGGGGACCCGGGATCAAGTCCCACATCAGGCTCCTTGCATGGAGCCTGCTTCTCCCTCTGCCTGTGTCTCAGCCTCTCTCTCTCTGTGTGTGTCTCTCATGAATAAATAAATAAAATCTTAAAAAAAATAGATATGCAGCAAATATCCAGCAAAACTATCTTTGATGAATTGATATAAAATTCTTCATTTTCTGGAAAGAGATGAAAAAAAAAGGAAGGAAGGAAGAAAAGAAAAGGATAATAGGAAATGAAAATTGTTTCTATTAACAAACTTTTACTAGAGGAACTGGTAAAGAAAGTACTTTAGGTACACAAATGGCCCCACATGGAGAATCTGTGGTGGAAAAGCCAAAAAGTATTGGTAAATATGTAGGCAAGTCTAAACAAATACAAACTAATGAGACAGTAATATATAATTTATGAGAGAAAAGATATAACTAAATTCAGAATAATATAAGCATATAAAATTGGAAACAGGATGAAGAGATTAAAATGTTCTCAAGTGTTTTATTCAGAAGAGCAAAAGTATTGATTTTAGGCTTTGTTAATTATTCTTCTAAAGCATGAATGTCTATCTTCCATGCAAATAGCAGAAACAAAACAGAAAGCAAAATCTTCAAGCAATTTTAAAGAAAGGCATAAAGGCAAAGGATAATACATATAGAGGAAATTTAAAAAAAAAAACAAACAAAACACAAACAGAAAACAGTAAAATAAAAAAAACAGTAAAATAAATGAATAGATCCAAATATATCACCACTCACAATAAATTGTCAATATCATGAATTGACTAAAATCTCCAGTTCAAAGCCAAATTTATGAAAATGGATGAAAAAATAAAACGCAGCTATATGCTATTTTTGTAAGTACACACCAAAACATGAGGTCACCAGAGAAATGAAATTCAGATCATGGAAAAAGACATACCAGGTTAACAAATAATGGAAAACCGATGAAAGATTTCATGCAAAGAAATGATGTGAAAAGATTCTAAAAGAGCAGTCTGAAGAGTAAGCAATTTTTCTGAATCAAGTTAAGCAGTATCATTGTATCTTAAATTCATTTCACCTCATTTAATTCAGCTCCCAGTTTGAACTTATTAATGTCTTCTAGGAATCTGATTCTTTTGGCTAGTGTACAAGTGTTCTTTATGCCATGGGAACATTTGATAAACATGCCATCGACTTTATATAAGACAGAGATAAAGTGCTGAAGAGGTTAAAGCCTAGTATACAGGCTTATAGCACAGTAATAGAAATATTTCTAAAGGCTGACATTACAAACTCTATTACTATTACATTTTATTTCTTAATTTTATTCACAAGTCTATCAAGACACACTTTCTCAAGTACTTTACTGAAATCTAGATCGTCTGTCAATAATTTCTCTGACTACATATGCATGAGTATGTACATTACATACACAAATCTACACATATACATACTTATAAAAAACACACACTAATATATTTTCATAAATATAAAATACTGTACCTCATAGGTAGTTCCATAATGGCACGTAAATTGGCACTGTCTGTTGGTTTCTGCATCTTGCTCAATGTTGGTATAAAATATTACTCCATCTCCAGAGCAAGACACAATTTGCTTATCATTTGTGCACGGTAAGAACTTTGCGCTAAATATATTTGCTCGGTGCCCTGAACGAATTGTTGTCAAAACCTACAACACAGAGAAAGAACTTCTTGGTGATTTATTATTTCCTAGAAAGAAACATTCATATTTAATATAATCATAGCCAGGAATAAATTCTCATTAACATTACTATCTCAATAAAAAAATTATCATTTGATTCTCAACTATTATAATTTTTTAAAAATCAGAATCTCACATATTTTCTTTTTTTCTTTCTGAGATATGAAAAGCAAGTACCATCAGTAGGAACAGTGCTGTGAAAATTAAATTATGTATTTCCACCTACTTGGTGTATCTGTCTTATTCATAAAATCTCAGTAAATAAGGAGTATTATAAATGGGGGGGGGAGAGAGAGAGACAGAGAAGATGATTTTTATGATTTTAAAAATATTTTCCTATATTCCTCAGATAATTGACTTCAAACAAATTACTTTTAGGCCTGGGGAGTGGGTACAGGAATGGGGAGAAAGGACTACCCTAACAGACTTCTGAAACTGCTCACTAGATGATTTTTAAGTTATTCTCTTCCAGGATAACAAAATAAAAGTAAACTGATTTAAATGAATCCTGAAATGGTAAGATGAAACTACAGCAGAAGTCCCAACATCTCCTTCCTTAATTATATTTAAAGACTATGGGGCGACTGGGTGGCTCAGGTGGTTAAGCGCCTGCCTTTGGCTCAGGTCATAATCCCGGGGTCCCAGGAAGGAGTCCTGTGTTGGACTCCCTGCTTAGCAGGGAGTCTGCTCCTATCTCTCCCCCACTATTCCTCCCCTGCTCATGCTATCTCTCTCTCAAATAAATAAAATCTTTAAAAAAATAAAGACTAGAATTCCTGTGACAGAAATAAAGTTTAAAATAAATATTTAAATATTTGCAACATACAGTAAGGATAAAGGACAAATTCCCCTAATAGTGCTTAAAAATTGAGAGAAAGAAGCTTAACAAAACCTGGGTTTTTTTAACTGAATGGGCAAAAGATCTATATAGTCCACAAAAAGATCTACAAAGGGTCTTTAAGAATGTGAGAAAACATCCAACTTTGTTCATAAGGGAAATGCAAATTGAAGCTACACTGAAAAGCTAATTCTCATTTTCAGATTGGCAACAATTCAAGTTTGACAATACATTATGTAAGTAAGCCTCCTGGGAAACAGGCTTTTCAACATTTCTGGTGGAGCATTAGATGGTACAAGATGAGTGGAGAGGAATTTAGCAGCACTTCACAAAACTAGACACGTGTTTACCCTTTGACTAGACAAGTCTATTTCTAGGAATTTACCTTTAAGACATACCTCCAACAATACAAGAAAAAAAATGCACAAATTTATCTAAAGAGCTATTCATTACAGCAAATCACAAAAGACTTAGTGAATAAATTATGGTACATCCCCACACTGTATGTACAATGAGAATTTAATGCAGTGGGACTCTGGTGTGCTTTAAAAAATAAGGATATGTCAAAACAGACAAATTTGTCTTTAAATAACCCACCAAACAAACTGGGGTAATGAAAAAAAAAGTATTATCAGTAATAGATCATAATATATTGAATTTTTAAAAATCCATAATCCCAAAGTGATTTTTTTGAAAAAACAGTAGGGACAATCCTCTTACTTATAAAATAACGTCAATTAATAAATGTAGAAGGAATGACAATTAAAAATCACTATTTTGTAGCTACATTTTAATAACTGATCAAGGCAAGAATCAATACTAAAACCACTGTAAGAAAGATTATTATGAAAGAGAATATTCACACAGTCTCAACATACCACTTCACAAGCAGCTTATTAACTGCAAAGGGTAAACATTCCTATACAATGGAGAGCTCAAACTTAACATCACCAGTAAGGAGACAAACTAACATCACATACCACAAAGTCACCTGTGGAGATTTCTTAGCTATAATGTTTAATTTTTATCTATTCATGAAGAAACAATCAGACAAATCCAAACTGAGAAACATTGTATAAAACAACTGTTCTTCTGATGTTAATACAATAAAACAAGTATCATCTCAATGTCTCAAAAGACCAAGAAGTTGGATAAACTAACCTAAAGGAGACTAAGGAAATATGACAACTGCATGAAATGATGGATGGAGCTTGGATTGAAAGAGGCAAGGCAGTGACAACAGCATAAAACAAGTGAGAAAATTTGAATATAGA
Organism: Nyctereutes procyonoides; assembly: GCF_905146905.1. Lineage (NCBI taxonomy): Eukaryota > Metazoa > Chordata > Mammalia > Carnivora > Canidae > Nyctereutes > Nyctereutes procyonoides. The sequence continues at coordinate 3,291,795 of NW_026575044.1, forward strand.
CCATATTCATATATATGTGCATGTATTGCATATATACACTGTCAAATAGAAAATCATGTATGTAATAGCATATAGATGACTGATCATTCCTGATAAATCGCCACCAACACTGAATTAATAACAAGTACTGAATCAGTGCTCCTAGGGAAATACGTGGTTAGGTTCCTTTGAGCCTCATGCCACATTTTCCTTAATTAATCAATACACAGCATTGTTTTATAGGTTTCTGTATAAAGACATATTTAATATATACTGTTGACTCATTAACATTGAACTCATGGCCAATTGCATTATAACTCGTGCCTAATGAAGCTCAGCTAACATTTTTTTCTCCGTAAGAAACATCCCAGGCTTCTTGTGCTTAGGAACACAAGACAGTATTTCAACATGATATCTGGGGACATTTTAAAACAGTGAAATCATTATAAAAAGCACAAAAATGCAAAAATGTGACACAAAATATACCATGAAAAAGATATAGTATGTTTACAGTATGAGAGCTGAAATAAGAAGTCAGCCTTGTTTATCTCAGCTGGTAATGTAAGTATTGATTTGTGTATTGAATGACTTAATTCTCTTCCACTCTGCTCATGTGCATGGCCATGAATGGAAGTATCAACTTAGGAATTAAAAATAAATTTCAGGGACACCTGAGTGGCTCAGCGGTTGAGCCTCTGCCTTTGGCTCAGGATGTGATCCCGGATTTCTGGGATTGAGTTCCACATCGGGCTCCTTGCATGGAGCCTGCTTCTCCCTCTGCCTGTGTTCTCTGCCTCTCTTTCTGTGTCTCTCATGAATAAATAAATAAAATCTTTTTAAAAAGTAATAAATAAATAAATAAAAATAAATTTCAATGAATAGGCAAATTTGCAAATATGAAATCCACAAGTAATGAAGATTAACTCCATATTCAATATTACTTATTTTTAAAAATAGGATAATGTTGTCTTAGTAGATATATGCCAAAGTATTCATGAATAAAGTGCATGATGCCTCCAACTTACGCTCAATTGTTTTAAAAAAAAATCTATTTGTGGATGTTTATTGTATTTTTTTTAATTTTTCTAAAAGTTTTTAAATTTTAAAACAAAGTTAAGAAAATATATTTCAACTTTATTTTAGGTTTGGTTTTAAGTATTTAGTGTATAACACAAACTGCCAAATTTTTATCAGAGAGTACCACACTAAATCATAACAAAAATTTGGAATGACTATTAGCAGCTATTTATCTTGACCACTTTGAATACTTAAGTCACTTCATTTTATTTAAGATTTAGGTTACTGAGTTACGGCCAAAATAAGGATTTGCTGAGTGCCATTAATTACTCCACAGTAAGCCTTACACATATAAAGCACATATAATTAGAGTCAAATAAAAAACAGGGTGGGGGGGTATCTTTTGCACCTATATCAACCAAAGCCAATTAAGAATAAAATTTGTCTGTTAAAAGGTATTTTAAATTCTTTCATTCCTCTCTTCAAGTTTAAGACACTAAGATCTGCAAGACTAAGGTATAAAAATAATACAAAGAATAATTAATGTAAAGCCTTTAAACAAAATAGGTGTCATGGCCTTTACCTCTGTCAGGTATTTTGACATGGTTTACCAAGTAGCTAACTATGTAAAAGTCACTGCATACAGTGTATATAGTAATTTCTTCATCTTTTGTCTTTGCTTTAGTCACATTCAGCAGACATTATTCTTAACGACTCATGATTTATCTCCACTTAACAGGGTTATGCATAGCTTAAGAAACAAAAGCACTCAATACACTAGTATGTGTATTGACATATCACATATTATTCACCTATTATTCACATATTGAGATGGATTTCTTTATGAAAATGATCAAGATTTAAAGAGCAAAAATTTTAAGCCTTTTCCTTTTAGACAAATCTCTTGATTTCAGATGTCCTCTTTCAAACTTACTACCCTTCCAGTGTTCTCCATCTTTATCTCAATGGCAGCAATATCCACCCACACAGTTGATCAAGTCCAAAACTAAAGAATCGTCCTTCATTTCTTTCCCTCATCCACTATATAAAATCCACCAGAAAATCCAGGTCTAAGATATATTCCAAATTACTTCTCATCAATTCAATGGCATTACCTTTGTCTAACCTACCATTCCTTTTCACTGAGATGACTCAATGGCCTCCTATCTCCCACTTCTGATCTTACTCAAACTCTACTCTCCAGATAGCAGCCAGAGCTTATCTTTTAAAAACGCAAATCATATCACCATGAATGTTTAATATACTCCAGTGAGTATTTCAATTACATTAAAATGTAAACTCATTAATATTGCCTATTAAGCCTACTATCTGACCACTGCCTACCATGTTAATTTCATTTTGAACCACTCTCCCCAATTTATTAATAGATAATTGTTGGAAGAACAGTACTCATATGTATATGATCAGTAATTTCAACAAAGGTCAGAATTTGTTTAGAATTGTTGAAACTGAACTATATAATCAATACAGATATGCATTCTACTGAAGGTAAATAGTAGTAAGATTGATTTTTTAAAAAATGATGTGCACTTGCAGTTACTATTTTTGGCAGCTGGATTTATTTTCTTCTCTGTGCTTTCTGTGAGTCAATGCATTATAATACTTATTTGTATTATAATACATATAATTATTATAACATAATACATATACATATACATATAATACATATGTATATAACATATAATACATTATAATGTTTAGAAAACATCTAAGAATAATGGCCTAGAAAGGCAGAAGTTGGTAGAGTAACTCAAAGATGTAAATAACATATTGATAAATGCAATTAGTTATAAATGTGAATGTGAACTAGTTGTAACATCTATGACTTTACTGATCATCAGGTTACTCTGGCTAAAGCTACCAGACCAAGCAGGTATCTCTTTCCTTTTCCATCATGTCACTTAAAATGCTTCCAAAACCTTAAGCTTGATCCAGGGTTATCCAGATAGAAGATGTTGGTTCTTCAATCTCTTGCTAAAAATCACTTCTCTCTAAACCTAACCCATACCCATATCTAAGGAATTGAATACAAAAATTCCTTGCCTGCCTTTTACTGTATTTATGGTGCACCTAACTATGTGACAGGTAATTTACTAAGTGTTGAGGAAACAAAAAAGAAAAAAACTATCATTTTCCCAAAGAAATCACTGTCTAATGGTGAGGAACATGCAAACAAACATGATATAATAATCTAATTATCCACAAAGTACAATGAGAACATAGAGGAAGTAGTGCCTACATTTGCCTAAGGCAATTAGAGAGGCATACCACAGCTAAGAGCCAAGACTTGAAGGATGGATTTAAATTTGCCAAGTAAGTGGGAGGTGTATTACAAACCAGGAGAACATCCCATGAAGAGAGAACAGTGCAAGCAAAAGAACAGAGTAAAGAAATCTGTTATGGTCTGAGAACTTATAGGTAGCTGGCGAGACCAAATCAAGAAAAATTTTGCATACTCAGTACACTCAGGATTTATTTTTATTTTTTTATTTTTATTTTTTTAGCCATTTTTTTAATTTATTTATTTATTTATTTATGATAGTCACAGAGAGAGAGAGAGAGAGAGAGAGAGAGAGAGAGAGGCGCGCAGAGACATAGGCAGAGGGAGAAGCAGGCTCCATGCACCGGGAGCCCGATGTGGGATTCGATCCTGGGTCTCCAGGATCGCACCCTGGGCCAAAGGCAGGCGCCAAACCGCTGCGCCACCCAGGGATCCCATTTTTTTTTTTAATATTAGATATCACAGGGTTGCCTTTCTTTGGTTTCATCTATACCTTGAGGAGGTGGACCTCTTGGGGGGGGGGGTGGTGACCCAGCATACCGGGGAGAGTCTGCTATAGAAATCCATACCTGATTTAGTTCCTGAGCTTTGCTTGTCTACCTTGACCTTCAAGGCCATCAAGACTAAAGCTTATATATGCTTGGATTGGCAAATACCTTCAGGGAGAAAGTGGCTTTCACGTTCACTTCTCTGGACTCGCTTTTCCCCTTCCATTTTGGACTGGTAATCCCTTATTATCAAAGGCAGTTACTTATTACTTTTAGGACAAATTTTTTAGGACAATTTTTAAAGTCTTTAATCAAGAATATTTTAGCTATTTTCAGTGGGAGATTGGTCCAAATACACTTGACTGTAATTATTGGAAAAAGGAACTTCGCTTTTTTTTTAAATTTTTTTTTAAATTTATTTATGATAGTCACAGAGAGAGAAAGAGAGAGAGGCAGAGACATAGGCAGATGGAGAAGCAGGCTCCATGCACCGGGAGCCCGATGTGGGATTCGATCCCGGGTCTCCAGGATCGCGCCCTGGGCCAAAGGCAGGCGCCAAACCGCTGCGCCACCCAGGGATCCCCGGAACTTCGCTCTTAACGAAGTTAAGAGACATACCACATATAAAATTAGGATGTGTTACCATGCATTAAATTAATCTTTCCGTGAACTCGCAGAACCTAAAAATAAAGTCAAACTTTAAGAACAGTTAATATTGGGACGCCTGAGTGGCTCAGCGGTCAAGCATCTGCCTTCAGCTCAGGGCGTGATCCCAGGGTCCTGGGATCAAGTCCCACATTGGGCTCCCTGCCTGGAGCCTGCTTATCCCTCCGCCTGTGTCTCTACCTCTCTCTCTCTTTCTCTCTCTCTCTCTTTCTGTGTCTCTCATGAATAAATAAAATAAAATCTTAAAAAAAATAAAAAAGAACAGGTAATATGTGACTCAGGATCAAAACACATTATTTTCCTATGTAATTAATCATCTATGTTTTAAAATTTTTTTAAATATTCCTATAGGATAGCAAATTTGGATCTATTAAGACAACTATATGAAAAAGATAAAGTCCTATATCCTAACTCTTTAGAAGTATTATCTGATTACTCATTTCTTAAACTGGAAATAAGAGTAATCACTTTTCAAATACACATTCCATTGGGAACCATGCATCAAAACGAATGTCCTTTTTCCAAAAATAAGAGTATAAAGAAGAAACAAGATCTTCTAAAACTTATTACACTGAGTATAGTCACAAAATAATTGAAAGTAGGGGCTTGGAGAGATAAGTGTACCCCTATGTTCAGAGCAGCATTAGTCACATCATCAAAATGATAGAAGTAACTCAAGTACCCACCGAAAGATAAATGGAAACAACATGTGGTATATACATACAACAGAACATTATTCAGTCTTAAAAAAGAAGAAAAACTGACACATGCTGCAACATGTTAAATGTTAAGGGCATCATGATAAATGAAATAGGCAGTAACAAAAAGACAACTATTATAAATGCTTATATGAGGTATTCAGAGTAGTCAAATTCAGAGACACAAAAAGTAGAATGATGTTTGCCAAGAGCTGCGGTGAGGGAAGAAAAAGGAGTTATTGTTTAATGGGTAGAGTTACAGTTTTGCAAGATAAAAATAGCTCTATAGCTAGATGTGGTGATAGTATCAACAATGTAAATATACTTAATGTCACTGAACAGAAATATTAAAAATTATTAAGATAGTTAATTTTATGTGTATTTTACTAGTTTTGTTTCAGTGAAGTTCTGCATCTTTTCAAAAACAAAAAGATTATTCCATTGGTGTCTAGTCAACTGCCATGAATACCATAAGCATTAAAATTCTGATAGTGGGGCGCCTGGGTGGCTCAAATGGTTAAGCATCTGCCTTCCGCTCAAGTCATGATCTTAGGGTCCTGGGATGGAGTCCCACATTGGACTCCTGAATCAGTAGGGAGTCTGTTTCCCCTTCCTCTTCCTCTCCCCCTGCTCATGCTCATGCTCTCTCCCTCTCTCTCTCTCTCTCTCTAGCCCTCTGTCTCAAAATGAATAAATAAAATCTTTAAAAATAAATTAATTAATTAAATTCTGATACTGACGGTCAAAAAGCATTCCACATATACATCATCCCAGGAAATGTCCTCTACTTTAAGGAAAAGATTGTTCTAGTACAATATAATGATTTATAAGAAACCAAAGGGTCATCCAGATGTATTTCTCACATATATATGGTCTTTGTCAATGGTTTTTGAAAATACTTCAGAGCCTACTTGTGTCTTAGTATTAATGAAGGTGACTTTTGGACCCCACCAAAGGGTGGGGACTGGTTGCTGGGAGTAATCATGAGATTAAAGAGTTGGAACTCAGGAGGGGAGAGGGGCTGGAGGATGAATCAGTCAATGAACGATTACTTAGTCAATCAGAACTATGTAATGAAGTCTCTATAAAAACCCAAGAGGCTTTTTGGCCTTTTTCAGAGCTTCCACTCTTAGGGAATCAGAATGCTCTTATGTGCCACCAAGCCAGGTCCCAAGCTCCACACTGGAATTTGGTACAGGCACCTTAAAAGTAATGGTAGTGGACCTAACATAAGTGGAATTTGAAAACATTGAGTTTCCCTCTACTAAGTCAGGGCATTAAGTAAAACTACCTCGGAAATAAAATTATGACCTTTCTTTTAATCAAAGATATCTCCAATATGAACCTCAATCAGGCTGAAAGACCTCTATTTTAATATCTTAACTGTTTAAACGTGGAAAAATAAGAAATATATGAATAATTTATTGTGTAAGATTGTTATTATTCAATAACAATTTAGTCTGCCAATCCACCAAGTTCTCACTGATACAAAAATAGATGTATAGTTTCTCCAAATATAGAGAAGAGTCAATAAAAATCAGAACATAATCCTAATTACATAATCCTAAAACTCAAATGATTTGCAGTTTATGGTATTAGATATCACAAAGCATTTCACTAGAGCCTAGATAATGTTTTTGCAAACTAATAATGTTTCTTAAACCACTTGGCTAAAAAGTAGATTTTGTGCACATGAAAGAAAAAAAAATCACACTGCTTTTTTCCCCCCAAAGAATGGTCTACTGAGGATAATGTTACCTTTGGCAATTTTACTCATGTGGATAAAATGAAGCATATTTCAATTTGCCAGAGTCAAAAGCTGGGTGAAATATACTGTTTCCTTAAGGAGATTCAGGGATAGGCATGTAATAACTTCCAAATCACATAACTAACTTGAGTGAAACAAGGATATTCTAATACAAATGCCCATTCCCATAATTATTTACAGTTTCTTAATTTCTAGCTTCTTAATTTTTCTCATTAAATTACAAATTTTTTAAGCCACTTTACCTTTCTGCTGTAAGGATTACTGATTACTAACTTGGTGTCATCTGAGCCAGATAAAATATATTCTCCAGTCTCATTCCAACAGATTGTATTAACCTAAAAAGAAAGCAAAAAATATACTTAAGTAACCTGGACATATAAATAAGTATGCACATCTTTCAGTTAACTGATGTTTCAAAATGTATATCACTAAGAATCTCGTGTTTACGGTAAGGGGTATTTCCCAGCTAACCTACTGAAAATACATACTGCCATTTAGCAAACACAATATTCTGTAAATTCACAATGAAATGTCTGAGTCATTAAGTTTTATTGTTTAAATTTATTTTAATTAATTCATTTTATACCCAGAGACATAAAACAACGCTTCCTAAAAAGAAAAAAAAATTAAAAGAACTTATTACAGAGCTATAGAGCTTTAGTAATCAAGACTGTCTGGTACTGTCATGATTACAGACATATAAATTAATGGAATGGAACTGAGAGTCCAGAATTAAACCCTTACATTTATGGTCAAGTAATTTTTGACAAAAGATCCCAGACCTTTCAATGGAGAAAAGAGTATTTTTTTTTTTTTTAACAAATGGTGCTGGGACAACTAGATATACCCAAGCAAAGGAATACAATATACAAAAATGAACTGAAAATGACCAAAAATCTAAATGTAAGTGCCCAAACTATAAAACTCTTAGAAGGAAATATAGATATCAATCTTTATGAAAACTAGTAACACAATGAATCACCCCTTCACACCCATTAGGATGGCTATAATAATATTTAAAAACAAAATAATAAATGTTAGCTAGTGTGTCAAAAAATTGTAACTCTAATACATTGCTGATAAGAATATAAAATTGCGTCACTAAACAGTTTGCCATTTCCTCAAAAACTGAAACAGAGTTAGCCCATGACCCAGCAACACCACAATAAGGGATATAATATCCAAGAGAACTAAAAACATGTAGTAAACAAAACTTGTACATAAAAGCTCATAGCTGCATTATACCTAAGAGCAAAAAGGGGAAGCAATCCCAACATTTATCAACTAATAAATTAATAAACAAAATATGACTATCCATTTGCTCATAACAAAATATCCATAAAATGAAACATTATTCAGCCACAAAATGAAATGATGATATTTTAAAAGTCTAGACTAGGCCTATCTGTAGAGAAAGAAAATAGATTTAGTGACTGACAACAGCTTGGCAGAGGGGGAATGGGAGTGAATGATAACTGGAATGGACTTTCTCAGAGGGTGAAAATATACTAGAATTAAGATAGTTGTGATAACTGTACAACTTTATGAATATACTAAAAAAACCACGGAACTGCATACTTAAAATGGGTAAATTTTATCGTATATGAACTGTATCTAAATTTAAAAAACAAAACAGACTTCCCCTTCAGGCAAGATGGAATAGCATGAACCAGATTTACTATCACATCTTAAACAACTAAAAAATAGAATATACATTGTTTTTTAAAGATTTTATTTATTTATTTAGAGAGAGTGAGCAAGAGAGAGCATGTGCACAAGCAGGGAGAGGGGGGCAGAGGGAGAGGGAGAAGAGAGAATCAGGCAGCCCCGGTGGCTCAGTTAGCACCGCCTTCAGCCCAGGGCCTGATCCTGGAGACCCAGGATTGAGTCGCACTTCTGGCTCCCTGCATGGAGCCTCCTTCTTCCTCTGCCTGTGTCTCTGTCTCTGTCTCTCTCTCTCCTTGAATAAACAAATAAATAAACTTTCTCTATAAATAAATAAATAATAAATAGATAGATAGATAGATAGATAGATAGATAGATAGATAAAGTGGACTTGTCTGACACAGAGTCTGACATGCAGCTTGATCTTATAACCCCCAAATCAACACCTGAGCCAAAATCAAGAGTCAGACCATCAACCAACTAAGCCACCGAGGAACCCTGAAGAGACTTCTTTTTAAGTACACAAAAAATATTTACCAATAAAGAAAATATTTATGGGCCATAAAAACAAATCTCAATAATTTTAAAAGATTTCAACGAATATAGAATATGTTCTCTGACCAAAATGGAATTAAGTAAAAATCATTAATACAAAGAAATATTTAGAAACTACAAAATAACAGATATTCAAAAAAGAAATTATCCTACAAATTAGAAAGTATTTTGAACTGAATGAAAATGAAAGCACAACATATCTCAATTTATGGGTTGCAGCTAAACTCTGTATTTAGAAACTTACAGCACTAAAATATCTGTATTAGGTAAGTAAGATAAAGGTTTCATATCAATGCTCTCAGCCTCCAATCAAAAAAATTATAAAAAAGAACAAATGAAACCCAAAGTCAGCAGAAGATTGGAAATAATGAGTATCAGATCAGAAATCAATGAAAAAATAGAAAACAGAAAAACGAGGGGGGAGGAAGTAGACACACAAAAACACTAGAAGCTGGTTCTCTGACAAGACAAAAATTAATGAACATGTAGCCTGACTAATCAAGAAGAAGAAAGGAGGCGGGGAAACATGGAGACACACTACCAATATGAGGAATAAGAAAGATGACATCACTAACTATACATTCTACAAATACCTAAACATTAAGGGAATACTAGGGTCAACTTTATGGCAATAATTCAAAACTGACAAAAATCCTTTAAACACACATACTAAACAAAATTTACTCAATACATAGTCTGTTTTTAAGGCTTGCATTTAGAATTTTCCACAAAGAAAATTCCAGGCCCAGATGGCTTTACTGGTGAACTTTGCCAAACATTTTTTAAAAATAAATAATGAGAATTCTGTACCATTTCTTCAGAAAATTAGAGACAATATAAGTACTAGAAAAATAAGTGAGTTTAGGAACTTTGTGAGATACAGATGAATATGCAAGATTAGACAGGACAGAGAATTAAATCCACAACATGATATCACTAGATACCTACTAGAATGTCTAAATGTATTTTACACTTAATCTTAGCCAAAAGACTGAGAAGTGATCTCTAAATATCTTTTTTAATTATTATATCAGACCTAAAGGGAGAAACAAAGAACAAAAACAATGGTAGCTGCTTTCAATAGCCCATTTTCAACAATGGATAAATCATACAGAGAAAATCAATAAGAAACATTAGAACTGAACTACATTTTAGATCAAAATTTAGACATATATGAAACAGTCCATCAAACAGCAGCAGACATTCCTCAACTGCACACTGAACATCCTCCAGAATAAATCATGATTGATCACAAAACAAATATTAGCAAATTTTAGAAGAATTAAATCTTTCTGACCACAATGGTTTAAGACTAGAAATTAACAGCAAGAAAACTGGAAATTTCACCAAGATGTGGAAATTAAATAACATACTCTTGGCAGTATGTGGGTTCAAGAAGAAATAAAAAAAATCTCAAAATAAATGAAAATAGAATTAAAACATATGGGATGCAGCAAAAGCAGTTATAAGCAGGGATTTTATAGCAATAAATGCTTACGCTAAGAAAAAAGAAAGACCAGTGAGCCACCCAGGCATCCCTGTTTTCCTATTCTTTATTTCGTTTATTTCTGCTCTGATCTCTCATATCTCCTTTCTTCTTCTAACTTTGGACTCTGTTTTTCTCTTTCATTAATGTGCTAAGTTCTGTTTTTGAAAAGATAAACAAAATTGGCAAACCTTTAGCTAGACTTACCAAGAAAAAAAGAAGACACAAATAAATAAAAATTATAAATGAAAAAGAAGATATTACAATTGATAACAAAATACAAAGGATTATAAGAAAATACACTGAACAGTTATACACCAATAAATGAGACAACCTACTAGAAACATATAACCTACCAAGACTAAATAAATCACAAAAAAAAAATTTTAAAATCCAAATAGGCCAAAAACAAATAAGGAGATTCAATCAGTAATCACAGACCATTAAAAACCAACCAAAAAAGCCCAGGACCAGATGGCTTCAGGAGCTTTAATTATTCACCGAACATTTAAAGAAGAATAAACACCAATCCTTCTCAAACTCTCCGAAAAAGTGAAGAGGACACATGCCCAAACTCATTTTCTGAGGCAAGCATTACCATGATACCAAAGCCAGATAAGGTACTATAAAAAAAGAAAACTTCATGTCAATATTCCCTGTGAATATAAATATAAATATTCTCAACAAAACACTAGCAAATCAAATTCAACAGCACATGAAAAGGATCATACACCATAAACAAGTGGGGTGTATCTCTGAGATACAAAGATGGTTCAGTATACACAAATCAATAAATGTGATATTCCACATTAATATAATGAATAAAAATCATATGATCATCTCAATATATGCAGAAAAACATCTGATGAAATTCAGCATCTTTCATGATAAAAAATTCTCAAGAAATTGAGTACTGAAGGAACATATCCCAGCATAATAAAGGTTGTATATGATAAGCCCATAGCTAACATCATACTCAATGGTGAAAGGCTGAAACTTTTTCCTCTAAAATCAGGAACAAGAAAATAGTAATAAATAACTCTTATCTCTTTTATTTAACACAGTATTAGAGTCCTGGCCAGAACAATTAGGCAAGAAAAGGAATAAAAGGCATCCAAATTGGAAATGATGAATACTGAAGTAATACAATACAGATGACATGATCTTATACATAGAACACCCTGAAGACTACCAAAAAGCTCTTAGCACTAATAAATGAATTTAGTAGTTTCAAGATACAAAATCAACAAATATCAGTTACATGTCATGTCTACACACTAACAATACACTATCTGATGCTGAGTTACAAAAGCATCTAAAACAATAAAATACTTAGGGATAAATTTAAACAAAGAGGTGAAAGATCTGTACACTGAGATCTACATAATACTGATGAAAGACAATGAAGACACAAGTAAATAGAAAGATATGCCAAGTTCATGCATTGGAAGGCTTAATATTATTAAAATGTCCACACTACCCAAAGCCATCTATGAATTTAAGGCAATCCCTATCAAAATTCCAGTAGCATTTTTCTCAAAAAAAAAAACAAAAACCTTAACTTTGTTACGGAACCATAGAAGACTCCAAATAGCCAAAGGAATCTCGAGAAAGCAAAACAAATCTGGAGGCATCACACTTCCTGACTTAAACTTATTACAAAGTCACAATAATCAAAACAGTATTGGCATAAAACCGGACTTACAGATCAATGGAACAGAATAGAGAATCCAAAAAATAACACATACATATATGGTCAATTAATTTACAACAAAGGATCCAAAAATACTTGGTGGGGAAAGCATAGTTTTCTCGGTAAATGGTGTTTGGAAAACTGGATGCTCACGTGCAAAATAAAATAAAATTAACTTGAAATGTTTTGAATGCTTAAACATTAAACCCGAAACTATAAAACCCCTAGAAGAAAACAATGAAAAACTCCTTGACCTTGGTCTTCGCACTGATTTTTCTGGATATGACACCAAAAGCGCAAGCAACAAAAGCAAAAATGAACAAATGGGACTACATCAAATTTAGAAGCTTCTGCACAGCAACAGAAACCAACAAAATGAAGAGGAAACCTACAGAATGGGAGAAAATATATGCAAACCATATATTTGATAAGGGGTTAATATACAAAATATATAAAAGGAGCTCCTATAACTAACAAAAAAAATCATAAATAATCTGATTTAAATATGGGCAAAGGACCTATATAAACATTTTCCAAAAGTACACATAGTCAAAAAATACATGAAAAGGTACTCAACATCACTCATCATGAGGGAAATGCAAATTCAAACCATACTGAGATGTCACCTCACACCCACTAGAATGGCTATTATCAGAATAGACAACACAAAAGAGAACAGGTGCTGGTAAGTATGTGGGGGAAAGGGAGACCCTGTGTACTGCTGGTGGGGCTGTAAATTAGTGCAGCCACTGTGGAAAATAAAACAGTACAGAGGTTTCTCAAAAAATTCAGCATAGAACTATCATATGATCCAGCAATCCTATTGTATTTAACTGAAAGAAATAAAATCATTATCTTGAAGAAATACCTGCACCTCCCATATTCACCACAGTATTATTCACAACGGCCAAGACATGGAAAGAACCTATCTATCTATCTATGAACCAATGGACAAAGAAAATGTGATATATATATATATATATGATAGGATATTACTCAGTCATATAAAAGAAGGAAATCCTGTCATTCCCAACAACATGGATGAACACTGAGAGCAAGACAGAGAATAACAAATACTGTCTGATACCACTTACATGTGGAAATGAGCTGTTGTTGAAAAACTACAAACTTCCAGTTATTAGATGAGTTCTGGGGACCTAAGGTACAGACCTAAATGGGGATCTATGTACCTAATATATACCTAATGTATAAGATGAATAAGTTCTGGGGATCTAATGTACAGCATGGCTGGTGGTTATAGTTAACAACACCATGTCATATACTCAAAAGGTGCTAAGAGAGTAAATCTTAAATGTTCTCACCACCACCACCACCACCACCACCACCACCAAATGGTAACTACATGAGGTGACAGATGTGCTAACTAACCCTATTTTGGTAATCATTTCGTAACACATTATGTGTATCAAATCATCACACTGTACACCTTAAACCTACACAATGCTATATAGGCAAATAACATCTCAAGGGAGATGGAAAAAATAGATATCCAAAAAACTAAAATAAGTGGTTGTACATATTAGGGAGCGGAAACAAGGGTGGGAGCTACTTTTTATATACTTTTTAAAATAATTTATTTCTATACCATGAGAAAGTATTATCTATTTTAAAAACTAAATGCAAGATAAAAATAAGGACAACACGTTTTAAAAAGTGTGAAAGCAGAAAAACATATGGTTAAGCTTATAAGAAAGTTTACTTTCCATTCATCCTTAGAAAAATATTTTGAGAATATATTCAATAAAATTTGAGAGTAATTTAAAAATGAGAAGACACAGAATTCACAGCTTGTAAAAATTTGAGAATATCATACAGGTAACTGTCCGTTATGAGAGAATCCATCTGAAATTAATACTAGAAAATTCTCCTTTGGGTAAGGACAAAGATGTGACCTTTGATTCTTAAAGATATAAAGTCATAATACATAACACATACTTTGCCTCTTCAATCATAAGCACCATGTATGTACCAGGCACTCCTTCTGAGACTCGATGAAGTAAATCATTTCTAAAGATTTTTTTTAGTCCACTGTTCTGGGGCAGGTGTATAGTATAGACTATGAACAAATAAATACATGTGTTTGTATAATTATAGTTTCAGATAGTGATAGGTACCATGAAGGGGAAAAAAAAAAAAAACACAGAAGAAGGAACGATATTGATCTGGATGGGGAGCTATTTGATGAACGTGATTAGGAAAAGCTTCTCTGATAGGTAACATTTAAAGGCTAGATGAAATCAGGTGAGCTTTACAGATACAGGGGGTAAGAGATTCTGAGAAGGCATACAATACATAAGGCAGAGGCATACTTGGTGTATGTAGGGAACAGCGAAGAGATAAGTGTGACTGGAACAAATATGTGTAACTGAGAACATAGTTACAGGATGAAACTGGAGAAGGCAAGTGACAAATCACAGGGCCTGCAAGCAATAAGGCTATTGTTAGTTAGCTGGAAACCTCCTGGAGAGTTTGGAGCACTTGAGAATTACAAACAGATGATCTATCACATAGTTTTCTTTATAAATTTTCTTTCCACCCTCTCCTTATTTTGAGGAGTTTAACAAAAAGTAAGGAAAGTGCATATACCTATAAGACTTACTAACACCGTTTACTAAACTCTGACTTTTACAAAACATAGACAAGTTACAGAAGATGCCCAGGACACGCATAAAGGGTGCATGTAACTGACACTCAGAATATAAAAGCGTACGAGCTGATGGAGGTGTGAAATAGAGATAAAAAGGTGGAGGGATAGGAGTGCCTGGCTGGCTCAGTCAGTAAAGCACGATACTCTTGATCTCTGGGTTGTGAGTTCAAGCCTCATGATGGGTATAGAGAGATTACTTAAAAATAAAATCTTAAAGGTAGCCTGGGTGGCTCAGTGGTTTAGCGCTGCTTTCGGCCCAGGGCATGATCCTGGAGACCTGGGATCAAGTCCCATGTCAGGCTCCCTGCATGGAGCCTACTTCTCCCTCTGCCAGTGTCTCTACCTCTCTCTCTCTGTTTCTCATGAATAAATAAATATTTAAAAATAAAATAAAATCTTAAAAAAAAAGGTGGAATGAAATGAAAGAATTAAATGTCTCTTACAGAATGAAAATTCAAAAGATACTATCTCTAAATGGCAGAAAGACAAAAGGATGTTTACATATGTTGTTTAAAGTTCAACTGACCAGGGTAGAGACTAAGAACAGTAATATAAAAATTCTAAGAAGCCTGTATCGTAAAAAATGGGCATTTTATAAATAGGTTAAATCCTCTTCTATCATAGCAGGAACTCAGTAGACAATGTTTGAAGTTGTTAATTCAAAAAAGATAAACATAAGAATAATACATGGATATGGAAAATCATCAGAAGATCTGAAATAAAAAATTATGAAAAGAATTTGTTTCTGACAATGAGAAAGGAATAGGGAGAATGAGACACATCTATTACTTTTTGTTATGATCTGTTTTTAATCATGTGTATATATTATTTTGACCTGCTCCCCCCAAATGTGTTTTTTGTTTTAAAATATATAAAGAGGGGAATCCCTGGGTGGCGCAGCAGTTTGGCGCCTGCCTTTGGCCCAGGGCGCAATCCTGGAGACCCGGGATCGAATCCCACATCGGGCTCCCGGTGCATGGAGCCTGCTTCTCCCTCTGCCTGTGTCTCTGCCTCTCTCTCTCTCTCTCTGTGACTGTCATAAATAAATAAAAAATTTAAAAAATATATAAAATATATAAAGACACCTAGGTGGTTCAGTTGTTTAAGCATCTGACTCTTGATCTCAGCTGAGGTCTTGATCTCATCAGGGTGGTGAGTTCAAGCCCCACACTGGACTCCACAATCGGTGGAGCCTACATTTAAAAAATAGTAACAATAGATAAATAAAATAAATAATACATACCTAAACTGTACTTACAACATAATTATAATTCCATAATTGTGGATGGGAAAAAGAGAAGTTTGGTGGACAGGATTACAGAAACTTTTTCCCTCTTTACTTAAATGCTGGGTTCTTTACAGTAAGGAACTTGTCACTGTAACTTTTTCTTTGTAATTTCCTTTCAAGTCTCATGCTTTCAATAGGCAGCTATAGTAGTATTTTCCAAAGTATGATCCATGGATCACCTAGATCAAAATTACCCAAGGCATCTGTAAGACTATAGATTTCCTTGGCCTTACATCTCAGAGTTTTACCTTTCTTGTTTTGGTATCAGTACCTTTCAAAAATACCACAACAATTTAGAAGCATAGTGTTAAAAAAAAAAAAAAAGGAAGAAGAAGAAGAAGGAAGAAGAAGAAGAAAGGAGAAAGGAGGAGGAAGGAGGAAGGAGGAAGGAAGGAGGAAGGAGAAGAAGAAGAAGAAGAAGAAGAAGAAGAAGAAGAAGAAGAAGCAGCAGCAGCAGCAGCAGCGGCGGCGGCGAGACTGAGTGGCTCAGTCAGTTAAGTGTCTGCCTTCAGCTTAGGTCATGATCCCAGGGTCCTAGCATCGAGCCTCACATGGGGCTTCCTACTCAGTGGGGAATCTGCTTCTCCCTCTGCCTCTGTCTCTCCCTCTGCCTTTGCCCCTGTTCATGTTCTCTCCCTTTCTCTCAAATAATTAAATCTTTAAAAAAATAAAAATAAAAATAACTTTAAAAAATAAGTATACTGATAAGATAAACTTCTGTAATGAAATAGGGTATTCTAATATAACAGGAAAAATATACCCTTCCTTATTCATGTAAATAAATACGCTGACTTTCAGTAATTGCTGGTAATTACTGTCTGCTGACTCTTGGAGTTATCAAAAAACAGCATAGCGGGACACCTGGGTGGCTCAGTGGTTGAGCATCTCCCTTTGGCTCAGGTCGTCATCCTGGGTCCCTGGGACTGAGTCCTGCATCAGGCTCCCCAGAGGGAGCCTGCTTCTCCCTCTATGTCTCTGCCTCTCTCCCTCTCTCTGTGTCTCTCATGAATAAATAAAATTTAAAAAAAAATAGCCTAGCAAACTCAGACCATAGGGCTTGTTTCATAAAGACATTTTTCAAACTTTCTGCCTTTGTTAACCATACTGTAAGTCTTACATCCTAGAGGTAAAAAGGAGAAAATAACATAAAAGGAGTAATTTATATTCTAGGATCTATGTGTTGAATGAGTCAGTAGAATAATGAGAAGACCAATACAAGGATACTGCAATGGTCCAGGCGAGGGAAGAAACTTCAAATTAGGTGGCAGCATAGGGACAGAAATGGAGTAATTCCAGATATATTCTGGAGGGAGAATTTATCTATGGATAAGACTAGATGTGGAAGTTGAGGGAAAGAGAGTAATCAAGGATAACTTGAAATTTCTTAGCTTTATATTAACTGGATAAATGGTGGTGCTACTTACTGAAATGTAGGCTATAGATTTAGAAGGGAAAATCAAGTCTTTGTTTTAGCCACCTCACTCTTATGATCAATCTTACCATTATTAAAAATAGAAAAAAACATTTGTGCCTCTTTATTCCACATAATATGAAACATATAGTATCATCTGTAAATACTCCTGCCCCAAAAGTTATATCTGAATCTTATCAAACCTCCAGAAGTAACTTCCACTTACAGGAAATAAAAAATATATAAAAACAAGTTAAATGACAACACAAGAAATCAAATCAGTATCCAGAATGTGGGACAGTCTATAGCAAAACTGAGTCAGAATCTGTACCACATCAATAGCAGGGAGAAAAAACGGGAAGCCCGCTCTAGTCTAATAGTGATTTAAGAGGCATGGCAATCAAGGAAGGGACTTTGCCTAGATCCTTTTTTGAACAAACAACTATAAAAAGACATTTTTAAACAAGGAGGGAAATCTGATTATAGACTGTGTATCAGATGATACCAAAAATACACTGTCAATCTTGTTAAATTATATAATGGCATTTTGGTTACATAAAAAAAGTCCATTGTTTTTGGCCACATATAGAGTGAAATGATATAATAGTTGGGATTTACTTTGAAATACTTCACCAAGGAAAAAAAGAGAAAAATGAAATGGAAAATGTGTCCCAATCTTGGTAACTGCTAAATCCACCTGATAAGTACATGAAAAGCATGTCTAAAATTTTCATGACAGAAATTAAAAGGAAAAGGATTCTATCTTGGCCCTGCTAAATTTGGAATGCCTATTAGACATGCAACAGGGAATGTTAAGTAGAGAGCCAGATACATGAATCTAGAGTTCTGGGAAGAATTGGAGAGATGGAAGTGGTTGTAGTTTTTTAGCAATGGGACAGGAGAGTATGTCTTAGAAAAGTGAAGAGGAAAGAGGCTGGGAGGAGCCAGGACAAAGTCTTGATACATCCAACATCAAAGGTCAAGAAGAGGAGGAGTCAGCTAAGAAGACAAAGAAGATGCAGTGAGTCAATGAGATACAAAGAGAACCAAGAGAGTGTGGTATCAGCAGAAACCAAGAGAAAAATGTCTTTCAAAAAAAGAACATATGTTTAATTAATGTCTAAATTTCTTAAGAAGTAATCACAAGTAATCACTAGTGACCTTCACAAAATAAGTATCAGTGGACTACAAGAGATAGAAGTCTTTTTTTCTCTTAGAAGCCTTTTGATAATATTAGAAAAGTCATCTGTGCTTAAAAAAAATCTCCCATATACTTTTCTAAATTCAAAATTTACTTCATTATGTTTTAACATAAAGCTTTATTCTCCCGTTTTTTTTTTTTAAATTTTTATTTATTTATGATAGTCACACAGAGAGAGAGAGAGAGAGGCAGAGACACAGGCAATGGGAGAAGCAGGCTCCATGCACTGGGAGCCTGACGTGGGACTCGATCCCGGGTCTCCAGGATCGCACCCTGGGCCAAAGGCAGGCGCTAAACCGCTGCGCCACCCAGGGATCCCTATTCTCCCGTTTTATTATAGGTAGTCATAATCTCTTCTGGGAGGATGGGGCATTTAATCAAATATTTGAGCACTTAGTATTAAAGTCCTTCATAGTGATTACTTACACAGCCGTCATGCACATTCAGGGTTGCTTCAAGTTTCAGTCTTTGGATAAATTCTCTTCTTCCTGTTTAAAAAGAAACAACTAAATAAATCATAAGTCATTTTTGTTGAGAAAAGTGTAACAATGAAGGTAAGAGCCCAGGATCCAGCATGAGGAAACTCCAATTTCAACTCTTCCACTTACAAACTGAGTGATATTGAGTAGTTTAACCTCCTTCTCAGCCCTCATTTCCTCATTAGGTAGTTCTTACCTATCTCATGTGGTTATTGTAGAGATTAAGTCATTCAAGGATAGTGTCTGGACCACAGTAATCATTTAAATATTCCCTTAATTCAACCATTCATTCAACAAATATACTTAGTACTCACTCCACTCTAGGCAGTGTTCTAGGAGCTAGGAGTCCAGTGTGAGATAAAACAGAAAAAGATCCCTGCACCCTAATGAGCTTATGAAAGACTATAAACAATGTGTCACCTGGTCAAAGTATTCTATGGAAAAATAAAGCAGAGAGAAGGTAAGAGAGGACTGGAAGTAGGTGATAGAGTTTTGAATCTTAAATAGGTTGGCAAACAGTGTTTAGTAAGATACCACCTATTTTTAAACACATCTCAATTTCAGAAATGTTGAAATATTTTAAAGTTCATCTTACAATGATGAAATGTGGCAGCAAAATATAAAATAAAATCAGCCTAGATGTCCATCAATAGTAGAACAATACTGCAAAAATAGAACAAATCCCTTTGAAAAAGAGAAATATGTTTCCCTTTAAAAAAATGAATCATCTTTACCAAAGAAGGACCAAAAAGCTTCATGTTTATTCAGAAGCTGTAATGAAAAGAAGCTGAATATATGACAAAGAACAATAATTAGCTAAGTAATCAGGCTGATGAGCTCTCAAATAAAATTAAATTTGATATGCTCTCTGTATACTGTCACAAGGGACAGATTTCTCTATTATTTGTTCTTGCCATTCAACATAAAGATCAAGATCTTCTTGGAGCCAAATTGTTTTCTTTCTTTCTCCTCGCTTATAACTGGTAAGCTGGCTAGGTAAAGGATGAACATGTGGGTTAAAGAATTTTCTTTTTTGTGTGGGGGGGAATGCTGTATGATTCTGAAACATTGGAATAAAACAACCAACAGAAATTTAGTAAAGTATTTTCATGAATTGGCTGTACTTTATATAATTAACTTTTCAAATCTGAGTTTCAGTTTTAAAAAATGCTAACTAGTAAACAGAAAACATTAAAAAAATTTTTCTTCCTTTGGCCAACGGCAGGCTTGGCAATCCCACTGAGTTATATAATTAAGAGTTAAGAAACAGTATTCAAATTAACAACTTGATGGTAATTAAAATTCATTAAAGTGCTAAAAAAAAGCAGCAGCAGCACCAAAAAAATTTTTCCCAAAATTTTTAAAATCTAGGTTTGAAAACAGGGCTCTAGCCATCTCTGTCTAAAGAAAATGGTGGTGGGACATGAGAATAGAAGACAAAGTAAATTCTTCTAGCAAGAACTCCTACACATGAAACCTGCACATAAAAACATGCACTGAGACATTACAGTTATGTAACAGCTCCTGAATGATATTTCTGTATGTGACTTTGGAGATCAAAATGACTGTGTTGTCCACACATCCCACTAAATGTGCTTCCAGAACAAACTAGTATAAACCTCCTTTTCCCTTTTAGTAATTAAGTGCACTACCAAAAAATAGAAGCTGACAGACGCCATAAAGAACTGTAAGTTTACTAGGGTCAACTAATCTTATGGAAAAAAGACAGTCTCTTCAACAAATGGTGTTGGTAACACTGCACAGTCCCATGCAAAAGAATGACACTTGACCATTTCCTCACACCAGACACAAAAATAAACTCAAAATGGATGAAAGATCTAAACATGAGATAAGAACCCATCAAAATCCTAGAGAATACAGACAGCACTACCTCTGTGACCTTGGCCACACCAGCTTCCTGCTAGACACATCTCCAAAGGCAAGGGAAACTAAGGAAAAATGAACTATTGGGACTTAACAAGATAAAAAGCTTTTGCACAACAAAGGAAATGGTCAACAAAACCAAAAGACAACCAACAGAATGGGAGAAGTTATCTGCAAATGTCTTATCAGATAAAAGGCTAGTGTCCAAAATCTATAAAGAATTTATCAAACTTACCACCCAAAGAACAAATAAACCAATCAAGAAATGGGCAGAAGACACGGACATTTCTCCAAAGAACATATACAAATGGCCAACAGACACATGAAGAAATGCTCAACATCACTCAGCATCAGGGAAATAATACAAATCAAAACCACAATGAGATACCACCTCACACCAGTCAGAATGGTATTAAAATCAACAAATCAGGAAATGACAGATATTGGCGAGGATGCAGGGAAAGGGGAACCCTCTTATACCGTCAGTGGGAATGCAAGCTGGTGCAGCCACTCTGGGAAACAGCATGGAGCTTCCTCAAAAAGTTGAATATAGAGCTACCCTATGACCCAGCAATTGCACTACTTGCCATCTGCAACAATGTGGATGGAACTAGAGGGTATTATGCTAAATGAAGTAAGTCGGGATCCCTGGGTGGCGCAGCGGTTTGGCGCCTGCCTTTGGCCCAGGGCGCGATCCTGGAGACCCGGGATCGAATCCCACGTCGGGCTCCCGGTGCATGGAGCCTGCTTCTCCCTCTGCCTGTGTCTTTGCCCCTCTTTCTCTCTCTCTGTGACTCTCATAAAAATAAATAAATAAATAAATAAATAAATAAATAAATAAATAAATAAATAAATAAATAATGAAGTAAGTCAATAAAAGAAAATTATCATACAATCTCACACATATGCAGAATTTAAGAAACAAAACAGAGGAGCATAGGGGAAGAAAGGACAAAATAAGAGAAATTAGAGGGAGACAAACCATAAAAGACTCTTAATCATAGGAAACAGGGTAGGTGGAGGGGACGGAGATGGGGGGATGGGATAACTGGGTGACGGGCATTAAGGAGGGCACGTGATAAAATATGCACTGTGTGTTATATAAGACTGATGAATCACTGAACTTTACCTCTGAAACTAATAACACACTATATGTTAATTAAATCTAAATTTAAAAAACGAAAACAAAAACGAACTGTAAGTTTAAAAAACTGAGCTCCCTCAAGTTAAAATAAAAATAAACTCATACCTGTTATTAAAAACTGTGAAGTCTAGACTACTTATAAGCTAAGTACCTGCTATACCACCTCATGAATGCCTGCAGAAGACACAAGTCTCCTGAGTTAGAGGCAAAGGATTTTTTTACTCAAGCAGTGTTAAGCCTCAGGTTCACACTTGTTCCTTGTCCCTCAATTTCCACAGGGAAATACAGAGCAGTCTAGGTGAATACTGTACATGCAATGGGTTTGAATCACAACTGGGGACCCTGAAGTGAGGGAATCCAAATTTTTTAAAATATCAAGCAAACCTGCCCAAAGAGTGACATTACTTTTGTTAGACAATAAATAAATCTGCCCTCTGCTCCAGAGAGATACTGTAACTTCCAAAGTTATTTCCTATATATCTATCACTGAAAAGATAGTCCAGAACAAAGCAGCCAGTGCCTCAGCTCACAAATGTGCACAAATGCAAGAGACATGGAGAACTGTCTCACAACAATTACACAATTATTACAGGTGAATTTACCTATCCCTGTGGTTTCCTACTCAAGTCTTTCCTACAATTCATGCTGTCTCTCAGAACTCCATCACTGCTTTGACATTCTATCTTAATAGACTATAAGCTCAATAAAAGGGAAACACTCTTGTTCACCCAAGCATCCTAAATGCTTACTTAGAACAGTACCTAGGACAAAATAGGCATTCGATATACATTTGCTGAATCAGTGAATAAGTAAATGGGATCATAACATTCATTCTGTTCTATAATGCTTTCCCTCAATAATAGAGAGTGAACATCTTTCAATGACAGTATAGAGCTACTGCTCATTTTTAATGGCTGTATAACTTATTAAACAGCTTTGTAACTTATTTATTCACACACCTATCTCCCTTATTACACTCTGTGATATTTGAGCTAAGAAGTGTTAAACCAGGTTCAAATGCCCAACTTAGAACATTCTATGCATAAGCTGGGCAAAATATAACCTCTCAGAGCCTTTGTTTACATTTCTGTAAGTTTTACATTTGATAGGAACAGATTGTCAGGAGTAAATTAATCACCATACTCAAAACTTATAGATGTGCCTGATAAGCTCTAAACTTAAGTTCTCTCCCTATGTACAGGTGGTATTGTTCTAAGTTAATACTGCCTGAAAAGAGAGGAATGTTTTTTTTTTCGTAAATGACCTCATTTAGGAGTTGAGGTAAGTTCAGTTAAGGAAAAAGAATAAGGCTGGTGATAGTGAGAGAAAGAGATAGAAAAGCACTTACACAAATTTTTTTACTTCACTCTATTGTCCTTTGAGCTCTTTGTCTTTAGGCCAACCTTCCCAGTCATCTCCACATACTGCCTTCCTGAGCTCACTGTCAGGTCTTTCCCCTGCCCTGCATTGTCCCTGTGGCTCCCTCCTCTCCACAGGCTTTATTCTTAGAAATCATAGGTTATTGATAAATCAGTGGGCCCTTTCAAGACACATTTTTCATGACCTCAGTCTTAATTTGTCACAGCTAACTGCTATCTCCTTAAAATAATCTTCTTTGGCTACTACTGCACCGTAACAGCTAACCAGGAGTACTGAAAATCAAAGGGTGACAAAACTACCTTTGAGGTGAGACAGAACACAGAACTGTTTCATCTTTGACAAAGCACAAGACAAGGGGGCTACCATTAAAGTGTGTAAGAAGAAAACAGTGAAATTCAAACCGAATGCTTGAAGGCCAATTATGGCCTAGCGAGACAGTTGAGAATCTCTGAGATTATAGACAGGTAGAGTCCTTCATTCAGCCACCAGCTCTCTTCCATTAGCTTCTATCAAGAGCTCACAAGAAACATGGAAAATAGGGCAGAAGACAAGAAAGAGTCCCAGTTTGGTAGGACACAGGAATGAAACTCCACTCACTTTTCAGGCCCTTCTCTCTGGGGAAGCTAAAGTCACTGGGGAAACTCCAGACAGAAATGGCCTCAGCAAATGCCTCCTATCTCTGAGGCAGGAAACTTTCACTCTCATTTCAGGCAACGCCAACTACCCCAAGAAAGAGATAAAAGCATATATTGCCCACATTGCCTATCCTTGAGAGAAAGGCAGGAAACTCCTCCCATCTGAAAAATAATTAACATTGTGTGTTGGCATTGAAATGTGTCAACTCACACTGAACCATATTCCCAGAATTCCTTTCCTGTATACTTCTTAGAAAGAAGTCTTTACACAAGACTTGTGGTTGGAAGTAAAGTAACAGACATATTGACTTTCACCATCAGAAGGTTGGAGCTCCACAGCCCCGGTGGCTCAGAGGTTTAGCACCACCTTCAGCCCAGGGTGTGATCCTGGAGACCCAGGATGGAGTCCCACATCAGGTTTCCTGCATGGAGCCTGCTTCTCCCTCTGCCTGTGTCTCTGCCTCTCTCTGTCTCTCTCATGAATAAATAAATAAAATCTTAAAAAAAAAAATTCAATACACTAATATGCCAAATTAACAGAATTAATGAAAGAGAAATCATATAATCAACTTAATAGATGCAGGAAAAAAACTGACAAAATTCAGCAGCTAGTCATGACAACCATTCTCAGCAATCTAAGAAAGGAGATTTCTTCAAAGGGTGTCTACAAAAAACACATCATTAACAAGATATTTAATAGTGAAAACAAATGTTTTCGAAGATGAGGAATGAGGTAAGGATGCCCACTCTCAGTACTTCCACTCAAGATTCTGGGGCAATACTGGACAGTGCAATTAAGCATGAAAAAGGGAAAAAGAAGAAAAATAAAATACAGGTAAAAAAAGGAAGAAGCAAAACTATTTTAAAATGCACTGGTATCATCTACATAAAAATCCCCGAAATCTGCAACAAAAAAAAAAAAAAAGTTGTAAGAAGTAACTGGGGTGTGTGGCTGGCTCAGTTGGTAGAGCATGCAACTCTTGATCTTTGGGTCATGAGTTCAAGCTTCATGTTAGGGGTAGACATTACAAGAAGAAGAGGAAGAGAAAGAAGAAGAAATGAGTAGGTTTAGTAAAGTTGCAGGATATAAGGCTAATAAAAAAATCAAATAAAAAAAATCAACTATATTTCAATACACCCAAAATGAACTGGATACTGAAATTAAAAAACAATACTATCTAAAATAGTATTTAAAATATTATGGTACAAGGATTAATACAAAAAATATGAGTAAGACTGTACACTGAGAAATAGAAAACATTAGAGAAATGAAAGAATACATAAATAATTGAAGACAAAAATGACCATCATGTGTTGAATGTTCAATATTGTAAAGACTGTAATTCTCTGAAATAACATATAGATTCAACACAGTATCAATCAAAACCCCAATAGTCTTTTTTGCAGAAATTGACAAACTGATTCTAAAATTTATATGGGAATGAGAGATGCCTAGCTGGCTTAGTCAATAGAACATGTAACTCTTGATCTTTGGGTCAAGAGTTCAAGCCTCACAATGGAGGTGGAGTTTATTTAAAACAAAACAAAAAAAAATTTACATGGAAATGAAAAGAACCCAGAATAGCCAAAATAATTTTGAACAAAAAGAACTATGTTCAAAATATTGCACTAGCTGATTTCAATATTCACTATAAAGACATGAAAAACTAGCATAAAGACAGACACCTACCTCAATGGAACATGGTAGAGATATAAATTTACATATATGGCAAATTAATTTTCAACAAAGGGGACAAGATCGTTTTTTTCACAGATGATGCTGGAACAACTGCACATTCATATGCAAAGACATTAAAAGACCCTTACCTCACAGCACATATAAAAATTAACTCAAAATTGTTCATAGACCTAAATGTAAGAATTGAAAATAGAAAACTTCTAGGGGGAAAAAAAAAAAAAAACACAGTATAAATCTTTGTGACTTTGGATTAGGTAAAAATTCCTAAATAGACAGAAAAAGCATAAACTAAAAGATGCTGTTAAGAAAAGACAAGACGGGGTGCCTGGGTGGCTCAGTGGTTGCGCATCTGCCTTTGGCTCAGGTCATGATCCCAGGGTCCTGGGATCAGGATTGAGTCCTGCATCAGGCTCCCTGCAGGAAGCCTGTTTCTCCCTCTGCCTAGGTCTCTGCCTCTGTGTCTCTCATGAATAAATAAATATTTTTTTAAAAAAAAGAAAAAAAACTGGGAGAAAAATATTTGCAAAATGAGTATTCGATTAAGAGCTTGTATCGAGAATATATAGAGAATTCTTACAATATTAAGAAGGTACATCTGAACACTTAACCAAATATACGGAGGGCAAATAAGCCATGAAAAGATATTCAATATCACTAACCATTAGGAATAAATCAAATGGAAATTATAATAATAATATTATTATACCCACATACCTAGAAATGCTAAAATTAGGAAGACTCAATGCCAAGTGCTGTGGGAACACAGTATGGTACAACTATTTTGGAAAACAGTCGTATTACGAAGAAATAAGAATTGAAAAGGGTCCTATTCTAGTTACTTTTCCCGAGGGTAAATAAGATTTCATTATTTATATTTTCTTTATTAGCCTACAATGTTGTTGTTTTTTTTTTAAGATTTTTTTCTATTCATGAAAGACACAGAGAGGCAGAGACATAGGCAGAGGGAAAAGCAGGCTCCTCTTAAGGAGCCCCATTCGGCACTTGGTCCCAGGACCTTGGGATCACACCCTGAGCCAAAGGCAGACGCTTAACCACTGAACCATGCAGACATTCCACCAGTAGTGTTTTAAATATTTTTTAATCTGCTGCAAGTACTTGGTAAACCTACCCAACCTATTAACTGTTGAAGTTAATAACATTCTATTATAATTATTAAAAATACAAACCATTAGTATAGTTTTGCAAACCTCAAGCCAAGATGCATTAAATAATCTACTGGGTCAACAACCCCATTTTTAACATGATACATAACAGAAAGTAGTAACACCACCACCTCGAAAAATCTTTTATTTTAGTTGTAGGTGTGTTGTAGGTGTGTATCACAAGTTGCCATATAAATATATTTTTACTGTGGATCATGGTCAAACATTCTAGAAATACTGACCTAAAACACCCCTGTAATATAAATTCTATGTTACCAGTAGCTCCCATCCCTTCTAAGCACTTTCATCCTATACAAGGAAGAAATGAAATCCACCGTAGGGCTATTTTCCTCCTGCAGTTGCTATGATTGATGTCTTTGGTGGTCTTATCTTCAGGAATTATTCAGCTTATTCTATTACATGTATTTGTCATATTTGACAGTCATTGCTCACTACTAAAATCAGACAGCTTTCAACTTTGAGATTTCAAGACTAAAGAAACAAAATACATATATTCCACCAACTTTTCCCCAGTAGCTAACAAGGAAGCATAAATCAGAATTTACAGACTCTCATATAATATATTGTAACTTAGCAACACATGAAGAACTACATAATGTAGATGTAGTCAGGATATGTTAAAGAATAATCTAAAAGTAGGGGCGCCTGGGTGGCTAAGCCACTTAGGCATCCAACTCTTGATTTCGGCTCAGGGTCAAGGGATCAAGCCCTGTGTTGGACTCCATGATCAGCACAGAGTCTGAGATTCTCTCTCTCTTCCCCTCCCCTGTGCACATTCTCTAAAATAAATAAATATTTAAAAAGAATAATCCAAATGCAAAATTATCCATTTCAATATATATTGGCTCCAATGACATTCAAACGACAAAGACTTCCTAATCCCAGTATAAAGCTATCATTGGCTACCTGCTATAGTCTGAATGGCTGTGTCCCTTCAAAAATCCCTATGTTGAAATCCTAACCTTCAAGAAGGTGGGATCTTAGAGATGTGCTTAGGTTAGGATTAGTGCCCTTATAAAAGAGACCACAGAGAGTTATCACCCTCTTTCTGCCCTGTGTGGTTACAGTGAAAAGGCTATGAACCAGGAAGCTGGCCCTCCTCACAAGACCAAGATCCTGATGTGAGCACCCTACTCCCAGTCTTCCAGCCTCCAAAACTGAGAGAATAAATTTTGGTTGTTCATAAGCTACCCATTTTATGTTATTTTGTTACAGCAGCCCAAGCTGACCAGGACACTCCCTAATCATAGTTTAAGCATTTTATATTAAACATACTATATATCATGGCAACTCCCTAGAAAAGTTCCTTTACTCTTTTGTCAGTTAGTGTCCTTATATATAGAAGGGTTAGAAAGTATAAATTCAAGTTGTGGGCAAGTCTTTAAAATGAGAGGAATATGAATAGAAAGAGGAAATGTACAGAAACCAGTGTATTTTATAAGCATGTTTATCTTTATAAAGCTGTGTGTGTGGGCAGCCCGGGTGGCTCAGTGGTTTAGCGCCACCTTCGGCCGGGGTGTGGTCTGGAGACCCAGGATGAGTCCCACATCAGGCTCCCTGCAAGAAGCCTGCTTCTCCCTCTGCCTGTGTGTCTGCCTCTCTCTCTCTCTCTCTGTGGGTGTGTCTCTCATGAATAAATAAATAAAATCTTTGATAGATAGATAAATAGATAGATAAATAATAAAAAGACAAATCCAGGAAGCCTGAGTGGCTCAAGGGTTGAGTGACTGCCTTTGGCTCAGGGCGTGATCCTGGAGTCCCAGGACTGAGTTCCGCATTGGGATCCCTGCATGGAGCCTGCTTCTCTCTCTGCCTGTTTCTCTGCCTCTCTCTCTCTCTCTCTCTCTCTATGTCTCTCATAAATAAATAAAAATCTTAAAAAATAAAAAGATAAATCCTACATTGAAATTTAGATCAAGCTCATAAAGATTACAATAGCTGGCCTAGCTTCTGAATCCATGGTAAACCAAACAACAATCTGTTAGTTCAGGTGACTCTTGTGAATTTGGAGGTTGTAAGTGAACATATATATCGTTTTCTTCTAAATAACTTATGAAAAATTATTTATCTTCATTCCCACAACATAACAAGATGTTTTATGAACTTTAGTTTTCTTTGATAGGAGGAAAAGTAGTAATTAATCAAATTTGAAATCACCTGCAAAGCTTGAATACTACTATTAGAAAGACACATGCTATAATGAAATAATTTGAAATGTAAACATTACAAGAAAAATCTGTCAATTTTATCTGTGAATTATTTAGCAGTAATTCATTATTAAAAATGCAAATAATGGGAATAAATTGAAAAAATAACCTACAATACTGTAAACAACCAAAATGTTTGAAGTCTCAAAATAAAAAAGGAATCTACTTTCTAAAATACTATTTTTTAAAAACTCATTGATTCAGGTACTACTAAATGCGGATTTTACTATTTCCTGAATGCTAAACCAAGATTAGCACAGGGGTGTGGGAGAGTTAGATAAAATGGTGTAAAGAAGGTCTACTAAGGTCAGGAAATTACTTCACAAGCTATTTTCAAGTACTTAGAAAACCACTTTTAAAGGATGCTGTTTTGAGAATACACTATAAAGAATATATTATTAACATACACTTAAAACATTAAGATAAGAAACCTCATACACACACACACATGCACGCTGATATTTGAAAATCTGTAATTCAGACTTTCTACTGATGTCAGGGAACTCTTGCTCTTCAATTTCCCTCTACCCAGTGCAAACGTCACACTTAAAGGAGGAAGGGAAAAAACGGAAATGTAGAGTTTCATATTTTAACTGTCATAGATACAGCTGAACTAAATGAACCAGAAAAAAACACTAATATATAAACTTATCTAAATCAGTACTTAAACAGTCCAACTAATACAGGACCAAACAAATTTACTCATGCAGAACACACAGTATTAAAATTCGTTTGGGACGCCTGCTCAGGCGTGAGCTGAGGGTGGCTCAGCATTTGGGTGTCTGCCTTTGGCTCCGGGTATGATCCCAGAGTCCCAGGATCAAGTCCCAGGATGAGTCCCGTATCTGGCTCCCTGCATAGAGCCTGCTTCACCCTCTGCCTGTGTCTCTGCCTCTCTCTCTGTCTCTCATGAATAAATAAATAAAATCTTAAGAAAAAAAAAAAGGTTTGTCTTATTAAACTAAAATTAAGTTCTTTTTCAAAAAAAATTAAGAGAGGGGCAGCCTGGGTGGTTCAGTGGTTTGAGCACCTGCCTTCGGCCCAAGGCGTGATCCTGGAGACCAGGGATCGAGTCCCATGTCAGGCTCCCTGTATGGAGCCTGCTTCTCCCTCTGCCTGTGTCTCTGCCTCTCTCTCTATCGTGAATAAATAAATAAACTTTAAAAAATTTTAAGAGAAATACTGCACATCTTTTTTAGGTTAATGGTTTAAAAAATCACTCTCTACTAAAGTTTAATTTTAAGACAACTAATCACCACTCTAGGTTACTTATCCTAGAACAAATGCACAAGCATGTATAAGGATGTTCAGTGCAATGCCTCAGTAACAACCAAGATCTATTTCCAGAGGGAAAGTTTGAGTCTACTACTGTACCATCATACAGTTAAAACATTATGTGGTAGTTTAAAAGACTGAATAGGTCTATTTTTACTGCCTGGAAAGATCTCTAAGACCTAATGTAGAAGTAAGTTGTAAAACAAAGTTTACAAAAGGACACCATATATACACGTTTCACAGACACACAAATGCACACAGAACTTTGGCATTTCTGTATGTACATATGTGCTTGTAAAAATGGAAAGACAAAGGTCTGGAAAAATATTCAGGAAACAGAGAACAGTTACCTCTAACAGTGTGTGTGTAAAACTGGAATGGGAGGGAATCACAGGGATTTCTGCTTCATTTTTATTATGTCTGTACAACGAGAATGTATTCATATGTCACTTGAGACACTAAAAAACAAGAATAAGAAAAAAAAATGCTTGCTCAGTTCTCTCAAATCATTTACAAACCAGAACCGTTAGGTGTAAGGAGATTTCATTTTCTTCTACCGACTTGAAGGCAAAAACCAAGTGTCATCAACAGTACTTCCCTAGCAAAAAGTGACAAAACTGGAAAGAAAAACGTTTTAAATGTCTTACCTACAAATAAAAAAGAACAAAGTGGCGCTGAAGAGACGGCAGAGGAAGAAACCAAAAAAGACCCTTAACTCAAGACGTCCACTTTCAAGATCCTGGACTGGTTGAGCTAGCTCAGCTTGACCCAGAATCCTCATATAACCAATTTACCCAAAACGGGGGGAAAAAAAAAAAGTGGAATACTGTTCCCTCAAGTATTGAAGGTTGTTTTTAGAAAGCTTAACTAAGAAACCGTAAATGCCAAGTGTGTTTTACAGGGGTGGGAAGAGGAACATGAAACCCTACACCTCCTGAAAGCGGTCAAAACGAACTGAAGAGCACAGGGGACCCGGGGAAGCGCGCGGGGGTGGGGAGAGCTCGGCTATCACTTTTAGGCTTTGGCTGGGCGCCGCACCACAGTTTACGCCGAGTCCGTGTGGTGCACGAAGTCCCTCAAGCTGGTCACCGCGCCGCGGCCGACACCCCAGCCCTCCGAAGACTGAGGGGAGGGGAGTGCTGTCAGCAAAAACTTAGTCCTTCGCGAGCGGGGAGCGCTGGAGGGAGCCAAGCGCCAACTTGGGCTCCAAACGAAGCAGCTCCGGGAGGTTCGGCAAGTCTTCTCCCGAACAACCCCACTCCACACGCGCCCCCAACACCTTTCCCGGCCAGTAGCGTCTGCCGCCCACACGGCCCCCTGAGGGAAACCCAGCAAGGGCGGCGGCCGGCAGCACGCACGGGGGGCTTGGCCGTGGGAGGACACCCGCACCGGGGGCGCCAGCCAACGTCCACCCAGCACCCCGGGGTCTCCGGGGCGCCCCCGCCGAGGCGCTTCCCCACCAACAGCCCCCGCGGCGCGGCCCCTCCCCCACCTCTGGGCGGCGACCTCAGCGCCTCCGCCCCCGGGCCCCCGCTCACCCAGGTAGCGGCTCCGCAGCCGGGACGGGTCCTCCAGCCCGAGGGACCTTTTCCTCACGTCCCACAACAGGTGTGGGCAGGAGCCACCCCGAGACATGGCTCTGCCGGGCCGGGGTAGAAGGGGAGACCACCGCGTGGGGGAGGGGAGAAGGGGGAGGGGACACCGCGGATCAACACCGGAGCCGCACCGGCACCATCCGCGCGCCGGGCCTCGCGGGCGCTGCGAGTTAGATGGCGGCGGCGCCCTCGCCCCCGAAGCCCGGCCGCGCCCGGGCCGGAGCTCGCCTCATACTCTCCTTCTCAGACTACCCAGAACAGCCAGAGATCAGCAACAGTCCCCTCCCTCGGCCCCCCTCCAACAGGAGGAGGAGGCGGAGGCGGCCGCGACTCCTCCCTCTCCCCGTTCTCGACACCCTCCCTTCCAAGCGCGTCTCGCGAGATGACGACCACCCCCGGGACTGACGCCCGTCTGCGCCACGGCTGCCCTCACCCTAGGAAAGTGGGTTCTGTAGCTGACTCCTTGATTCTCTACGGATAAGTGAGGAATAGAGAGAGAAGGAGCTGTGAAGGAGATGTGAAGTCTCTCCGTCACAAGGCTCATTCTAAAGGAAGCAAGAGCGTTGTGCGGCGTCATCTTTAGTTGGGGCACTGAAGGCCCGGAAAGCCCATTTTAACTACGGGCTCTCTTAAAGCGGAGGGGGATTAGAGCCCGTGCAGCTTCACTTTCCCTTCTCCAACATGGCCTCGAGGGCAGGAAGGAGAAATTGGAGGTTCGCGCTGGACCCCGCCCGCACCGCGAGGCGGGCCAATCACCGTGGGGCGGCCGTGCTTGCGCAGGCGCGCTGCCGCCGGGGCGCCGGGTTGGCGTGGAGAGGCAGTCCTCCAGGCACCTGTTGCCATGACTCCTCCTCCTCCTGGGCGGCGGGAGTGAAGGAGGCGGGCCCGGGGCGGGCCGTCGCTGTATCTCCGCCCCCTCAGTGCTTTCCTGGGTTCTCGCCACCCCGGTGGTTCGCAGGGGGCAGCCTGAGCCGCGGGAAGGGCACCCTCGGAGAGAGGAGGACGCTAGGCGCTGTGGCAGGAGAAAGTGACGAGTGCCCTTCGTTGTCATCCAGGGAGCAGCACGCGGCCGCTCTCCCTCTCGACCGCCCACGACCGCTCGTCCGCAGAGATGTCAGCCGCTGGCGCCCGGGGCCTTCGGGCCACCTACCACCGGGTCCTGGATAAAGTGGAGCTCCTGCTGCCGGAGAAATTGAGGCCGCTGTACAACCACCCGGCAGGTAACAGACCCGGAATAGCTCTCAGCGAGACCTTCACTCCCTCCCCGTCGGAAATAGACCTTTAGCGGCCACGGACAACTCCGCCGCTGGAGGCATCGCCCGCAGCCCCAACTACTTCCCTTCAAGCGAGCCGGGTCTCACTTTCCCGTCCTCCCTGCTTTTCACTTTATCTCCTCCAACATCTCTCGTTAAACCTGAGGTTATCGATTCTGTGCCCTTCGCGACCTTTGCTGCACCCCATCCCTTAGGCACGACCCACACCCCGGCCCGGGCCTTTGGGTTTGAGCCTTCTCGCTTCCCGCGGCCACAGATCGGCCTGGGCCCCCACGAGATTCTCATTCTCTCCCTTATCCTCCACGAGTACTGGTGTATATTGATCCACGCGGATCTTGCCGCACCGGTTTGGAGTAAAGGTCACACTTCCCTCAGCTCCAGCTGGCCGAGGCCTGCAGATGCGTTTACCCGGGTTTCCGAGTCAGTGTCATACCTAGTCCCATAGATCCAGTTTGTTGAAGGCTGTCCTTTCTGACTGATTCTCCCTAGACTCTTTCATGTGGGCAGACCCGGATTTAATTCTGTTGTGCCTCTTACTATGTAGCTGTGACCTTGGGCGAAATCCTAGATAGTTTAGTCCCTGTAAAATCTGCTCAGTGTGAGGATTAAAGATAACATGCGTTTGAGTCTTCATAAATTGCCTAACAAGTGTTAGCTCTCACTTGTCCTGCTGGAAAACACTGTTCTTGTGGCTGAAAAAAAAAATAGTTGTATAAGAAACTGGAAGATCGGGATCCCTGGGTGGCGCGGCGGTTTAGCGCCTGCCTTTGGCCCAGGGCGCGATCCTGGAGACCCGGGATCGAATCCCACGTCGGGCTCCCGGTGCATGGAGCCTGCTTCTCCCTCTGCCTGTGTCTCTGCCTCTTTCTCTCTCTCTCTCTCTCTCTGTGTGTGTGTGTGTGACTGTCATAAATAAATAAATAATAAAAATTAAAAAAAAAAAAAGAAACTGGAAGATCCCAATCCTTACAACTCTTCAAGACCTAGAGTTTTGTTACCTCTTCTATAAAACAGGCGTAATATTACTTAGCTGGTAACTAAAACCCGAGGTACTGAGGTCTATTTCAAGCTTAAAACTTAGTGAATGAGAAAATATGTTACAAATTGAAAGATTGAAGTGCACCCCAAAAGTGACCCTTTTTTCCTTCCTCTGCAGTTGGCATCGTTAGGAAAGTTGTCTTTTCTCCACACGTTTGACTAGGAAGGAGTTCTCTGGAGTCTGAGATGGTTCCTGACTCTGATTTCCAGTTTGATAATGAAATGATGAATAGTATAATACTTTACTAAAATACAAAATAAATATTATACTTAAGTATTATATTGCTTACTGCAGTATCATACCCATTATAAAATTAGTCTTTAGGAAATTTATTTAGTTTATTTGCCTTTTAGGTTTTTTTAACCCTCAGTTTTTTGGAATTGTGCTGTGTTTGGTGACAAAGATTTTCAGGAGGGAGAGTTGAGCAATGCTTCTGTAGTAATCTGGGTTTTAGAGTCAACTGAATTCTATAGAGTCAACTTTGACCCTCTTCAGCTTTGTATTTGGGCTGTAGGATAAGGACAGGGCAGAGGAGGATCATTTTATTTTATTTTATTTTTTTTTTTATTTATGATAGTCACAGAGAGAGAGAGAGAGGCAGAGACACAGGCAGAGGGAGAAGCAGGCTCCATGCACCGGGAGCCTGACGTGGGATTCGATCCCGGGTCTCCAGGATCGCGCCCTGGGCCAAAGGCAGGCGCCAAACCGCTGCGCCACCCAGGGATCCCGAGGAGGATCATTTTAAACTGCTTTAATACAGAAGTGGAGGTTAGTTTT
The DNA here is from genome assembly GCF_905146905.1 of Nyctereutes procyonoides. Taxonomy (NCBI): domain Eukaryota; kingdom Metazoa; phylum Chordata; class Mammalia; order Carnivora; family Canidae; genus Nyctereutes; species Nyctereutes procyonoides. The sequence continues at coordinate 3,327,252 of NW_026575044.1, forward strand.
ATAATGATCTTTTCTGGGGTCTTGGCTTTAACCACTTATAATTATTGCTTTAGTCATCTTTGAGAATCAAGAGGATTTACCTTTCATTTGTAGACTGTGCACTTCATCTGGGTATTCTTGGATTAGTTCAGTTATTGTAACCCCATTTTCAGAGTAGGGGAAGGAGAATAGGCTCTGTATGGCTTCAGAGCCTATTCTGCTTTTAAGGTTTAAATCTTGGCTATGTGACCTTGATCTTAAAGCCCCCAAGCCTTATTTTTCTGATTTATAAAATGGAGATAGTAATTATTATCATTTAAGGATTGTTGTGAAAATTAAATGATATAATGGCTATAAAACATTTAGCAAAGTGATTGCACTTAGACTCTCAAAAAATGTTAATGCCCTCTCATCTAAGCTTTTAACCAACATACACAGTAAGAATATCTATCCCTGCAAAATTATTTATGATTAAAAAGTTGTAGCCACACCAATGTAGAAATGGAGAAGCATGAAAAATATTACTGTTAATTCATTAGTATTGAATAAAATCTGAGGAAATGCTAATTACTGCTCGCTAATTATTGCTCCAAGAGTCATCAGAGTGACTATTCAAGGTTTTTGTGTACTATTTTGCATAATAGTATGTTATTGAATCCTCATTTAAACATTAGTTTAAATTCACATACTGGAATTCACATAAGTTCACAATATACAATGATATGCAAGACTAGGATATTAACAGATATCATACACTGTGAATTCTAAATATCTGAGATACAATTTTGTCACTGGCAGAATGTCTGGTAAGGCGGCAAAAATATGTCTTTATATAGATATATACTAGGGTTATAGTACTGTTATATGTATCATATATTATTATATCATAATGGTATATATTATAATTACCTTGCGGCCATCATCATTCATGTATGTTGTTCCTGGCACACTATGATCTACCTCTATAAAGTAAGAATAGAGTTCTAATCAAATGTGTGTCCTAACAAGTTCAGTTCTCATAAGGTATACACTCTCCACTACCACCTCCTGACTGTAAAAAATATGACTCTACACTAACCAGCAGTATAGCTCCATTCCAGGTATTTGTCAGAGAAATAACCTTGAAGTCATGTTGCCCAGTGTTTACTTAAGAGCTTAGTTGAGGGAGAGAAACATTGTTAGTGCAGGCATGTCATTCCTTTGTATATTTATGAGTTCCAAAATAGGGTGAATTGTCCCGAAGTATGCACAAAATGAAACATTGGAATGTAGAAAGAAAACAGTACAACTTCTGTTAATGTGTACTATTATTTTATCCTTTTAAGTTTTCTATTCTGTATATATCTTATAATATAAAGATAAATTAGTATAGTTATATATATATAGTTATATGGAGAACACAGTTGAGTTCTGTGGAGTCAACATATGTACATATGTATGTATGTATGTATATAAATTATATGTATAGTTTATAAATACATACAATATATATGTAGGGGATGTATGCTCAAAAAAAAAAAGGAGGAGGGACGCCTGGGTGGCTCAGAGGCCGAGCATCTGCCTTTGTCTCAGGTTGTGATCCTGGGTCTGGAGATCGAGTCCCACATCGATCTGCAAGGAACCTGCTTCTCAATGAGAGCCCGATGTGGGACTCAATCCTGACATTCCAGGACCATGCCCTGAGCTGAAGGCAGGTGCTCACCCACTGAGTCCTCCAGGTGCCCCTAAATAAATAAAATCTTAAAAAAAAAAAAACTTTTTTTTTCTTTTTTTTAATGATAGAGTCCAATATTCAAAAGTAGTTAGGAGACCAAGAATCCAAAAACTATCCTACAGGTGGTCTAAAGGTATAAACTTCCAGTTACAAAATAAATAAGTTTGGGGGATATAATGTACAATATGATGACTGTAGTTAACAATACCATACTATGTATTTGAAAGCTGCTAAGAGAGTACATCTTAAAAGTTCTTATGACCAGAAAAAAAAATGAAGTGAGGCAACTCATGTTAACTGAATTTATTGTAGTAATAATTTTGTAGTTAAATATATATCAAATCATTATGTTGTACATCTTAAACTAATACAATGTTATATGTCAATTATCTCAGTGAATCTGGGGGAAATAAAATGATAATAAAAATAAATAAAAACTATCCTTCTACTAAGTCGGCCCAGAAAAGAGGTTTCTGAGCCATATCATTTTTTTACCTCACCATCGCTTTGCTTTTCTTGAGTTACATTTTGGCTTAAGTGAGAACTTTTGAAAAAATAGTTCTGTGAAATCAGTTGCAGTGCTTAGTGTGCTGTTGCTGAGACTATCATTCTCTCTACATTTCATGGTATTCTCCCTCTGAAGGATCACAGGAGTTACTTTAAGATCTTAATAGCAGTAATTCTTGTATTTCTCCTAGGTAAGAGAATTGTTTTTTCCCTTTTTATCTTAAACACCTAAAGAATATTTTTTAAAATATAAACAGGGCCACCTGTGTGGCCCAGTTGGTTAAGTGTGTGACTCTTGATTTTGGCTCAGGTCATGATCTTAGGGTGGTGAGATCGAGCCCGGCATCCAGCTTCCATGGCTACACCTGGAGTCTGCCTGAGATTCTCTCCCTCTGCCCCTCCCCTCTCTGGAGCTTGATAACTCTCTCTCTCTCTCTCTCTCTCTCTGTCAAATAAAATCTTTAAAAATAAAATAAAGCATACTAAATGAACCCATGTTAGCAGTGTTCATAAGGGAATATCGTTAAGGGAAAATTCAGAGTTAAATACTAAGGGAAATAGTGTTATATGAGACAGTCTAATAAACCTTAGTTCACTGTACATATTATTTTATTACATGTAAATAAAGCCAAATGTAGATCAAGTAAATAAACAGTGTAGATGCCCACATAGTTATGAATTAACATAGTTCTTTAGCATTTCTGTTAGAACAGTTTATTTTCTTGCTTCAGAGATTATTTGAAGAATTTTAATTACAGTCTATGATAGATATATAGGTATTTTAGATATCTAGATTATAATACATATCATATCTAATATATATCATGTTTATATATACATACCCTTAAAATTAAAGAATAAGAACCAAAATGGAAAGTTGGGATTTTACATACAACTGTGAGATACTGATAAAAAGTAAGATATCTTTAAACCAGTAGCTACCAAGAATGTTGAATTATTCAATATTTATTGAGGGCATACTGTGTATTAGATACTGTTCTGGCACTTGGAATGTTAGTGAATAAAATAAAAATCCCTACTCAGAGATTTTGTATTTTCAGAAGAGATCGTAAAAGGAATATGATCCAGCTGTAGTTGTTAGTTTGATACTTTATATAACTTTTGTCCATTAACCTGATTTTAAACTAATTTTAATATATTAAGACTATTTGTGCTTCACCTAGTTTAATTCAACAGATACACCAAAGGAGAAGCAAGCCCTAAGGAAAGTTATAAATAATTTGACATTTCAAAGTCATTCAAGAATATTAATTTTGGTTTTAAGAGAGTATGAAAATGTTTAAGGTATGGTATGACATAGTAGAAAGAAGAGGAAGATCAAAGAGATCTATGTTCTTGTCCTTGCTCTATCTGGAACTACCTGAGGATAAGACAGATTACTTAACATCTAAGTGCCTTTCTTTTTCTTCTGTTTCATCTGTTAAGGAAGCTTGGATTTTCCTTAAGGTCCTTTTCAGCTATAATAATCTTCAATTTGGTATTTTTTACTAGAGCTTTTCTTAGTTTTCAGAGTTTTTAAGAAACTCAGGTCTCATTGGGGAAAACTATGTAATTATTGTTAAGTTAGGATTTAGGTGTCTTAGTTTTTAATCCTTGCTGTGCTATGTATTTGATTCAGGTAATTCCACACTAGAGAAACAGTCTGAAAGGTAAAGGAAGGGGAAGTGAAAAGCATTCAATGAGAAACATTATTTTTCACATTGACTCATAGTAAGCATCTCAACACAATACTTGTGTGTGTGCTTGTTTGCATGTGTATAAAGTTATTTATTCTAAGAAGGAAATCCTTCCTACATAGAATCATACATACAATATATGTGCTGCTGAAGCAAGCACTGAATCATACATGCATTAAATGACACACTTCCTGGGTAGAATTTTTTTTTCCCCTGGGTAGAATTTATATGATATTTCATGAACAGTAATTCCTCTCAGAAGGAAATTAGGAAGTAAATGTATGTCATTATTTTATCAACAGGTTTATCAGAATTTTTCAAGACAACTAGATTTGTTAATTTGTTTGAAAATGTTATGTCTCTTAAATATTTGTTTATGATATTTTCTTGCAGAATTTCTCAAATTCTGCTGTGAAAGTTTGAACCTTCAATCAACTTCACGTTTAAAATGTGACAAACCTGGGAAGCCTGGGTGGCTCAGTGATTGAGCGCCTGCCTGCCTTCGGCCCAAGGCATAATCCTGGAGTCCGTCCTGGGATCGAGTCCCATAACTGGGCTCCCTGCTCAGCGGGAAACCTGCTTCTCCCTCTCCCTCTGCCTGCCGTTCTCCCTGCTGTGCATATATATATATTTTTTTAATTCTTCTTTGATATTTCCAAATTGTCAGCATTTGAGGCCTTTTTTAACTTCTGAGAGTGGACTTCTAAGAAACAAGATTAAAATATGTTAATTAACTGTTAATTTTTTATCTAAAAGAATGCACATTTGTTAATTTTTTTAAATGGTTGTTTTAAGCTACTAAGTTTGTTTGTTTGTTTATTTATTTATTTATTTATGAAAGACAGAGAGAGGCAGAGTCACTGGCAGAGGGAGAAGCAGGCTTCCTGCAAGGAGCCTGATGCAGGACTCGATTTGGGATCCCAGGATCACGCCCTGAGTCGAAGGCAGATGCTCAACCACTGAGCCACCCAGGTGTCCCTTTTTTTTTTCTTTAAGATTTTATTTATTTATTCATGAGAGACACAGAGAGAGAGGGGCAGAGACATAGGCAGAGGGAGAAGCAGTCTCCATGCAGGGAGCCCGATGTGGCACTTGATCCCGAGACTTCAGGATCATGCCCTGAGCTGAAGGCAGATACTTAACTACTGAGCCACCCAGGCATCCCAAGAATGCACATTTATATTTGGTGGGGACACATTTCCCTCATCTTGGACTCTAAATTAAATTTAAGAGGTGATTTTTATTCAGTATATTTTCAGCCGTTCGAAGTTTCTACCTATTGAAATTTTTTACTCATTGTAATAAATGTTAGCTAGATACTCTGTTTATATTTCTGATTATCTTGATATTAAGGTATTCTAATCCACTCAGGTGTCGTAATTAGTTATCTCATTTTTTTCTGTCTTTTATAAGAATAGCTGTGTCATTGTATAGAACTTGTTTTTACCATGTCTAGAAAGACAGTTGTCTTCTCATTATTTGATACTTATTTCCAAATACTTTGTTTTATCAAAATTTTATGTTTTAGAAATGTTAGAGTAAGTTGAAATGTTTCCTCATTACCATTTCCACTATTGATTCCTGTTTTCAGGAAAACAACCTCTGTACCTGAATTCATACATGTCGAAATATACTTGACTTTTTTACTCTTAAAGTAGAAAATGATTAGTAAGATAGAATGGAAAAGCAAACTAAAATAAGTTTTCTTTAAAATTTTTTGTTAGTCCATTGTATGATGACAGGTATTGCTAAGCTGCTGGGTTCCTTTTCTTAACAATGAAGAAAATTGTTTCTTTGCATTTCTAGATTATTTGTGTCACTCTGATGCATCCTCAGATATTTCAGAAATATTAAACATTTAGAATGTCTTGGGGCGCCTGGTTAGCTCAACGATTGAGCATCTGCCTTTGGCTCAGGTTGTGATCCTGGGGTCCTGGGATTGAGTCCTGCATCGGACTCCCTGCAGGGAGCCTGCTTCTCTCTCTACCTGTGTCTCTGTGTCTCTCGTGAATAAATAAAATCTTCAAAAACAAATTTAGAATGTTTTATAATACATATTTTCTAATGATATTTTTAAATTCAGTGCTTAGCAGTTATTAAAATAATTGAAGGTTTGTTTTATAATTTAAAATTATTGGGCTTTTTTTTAAAACGTTTTTTAAATTACGTTTATTTAGCGTATGTACACATAAAAGAGAAATCGCCCTCTGATCCCACCCAGCAGAAAACATGCACAAACCCAAGGTGTATGTGGAGGAAGGGGCCCCAGCCCCAAGTTATTGGTTGGGATGGTGCAATCCTGGGAGTCCCAAGCCCCAGTCAGGAGAGGGCTGGCCCGAAGTAGCGGGCAGCCCCCCTGCTGCCAGCCCTAAAATAAGCGTGCGCCATAGCCAAAAGTCTGTTTGATGCCCTCAAAGTAGTACCGCTGCCAGCCCTGCCGCGTTCTCTCTTCCTCGGGGGCAGGGATGCCTCTGCCTTCCATGCACAGCTCAGTCTCTCCATTCTTGTCAAGGAAGGTCAAGGTGATGGTGGCAAAGTGCCCTTCTGGCCAAGATTTAAACCTCCATTTCATCACAATAAGTTTCTCAGGGACCAGATCGGTGAAGCCCCGGTGGCACGGTGGTTTAACGCCGCCTGCAGCCTGGGGTGTGATCCTGGAAATTCGGGATCGAGTCCCACATCCGGCTTCCTGCGTGGAGCCTGCTTCTCCCTATGCCTGTGTCTCTGCCTCTCTCTCTGTGTCTCTATGAATAAAAAAAATAAAAATAAAAAAAATAAAAAAAATTTAAAATTACTCACTAACTAAAATATTTATACCTCTTTTGGTCCAGGTTCTAGCAACCATAATTACATGTTTGTAGGGTTTGTTTGTTTTTTTTTTTTTTTTCTGTTTGGTTTGGTTGTAAGGGAAAGGAACAGGAAATATTTTTAAATTATCATTTGGCTTGAGGCAGTTGTGTAAATTAGTTACCAGGCAAACACTTACTGAAAAGCTCTACTGTTCATAAACTCTGAAGGATCAAATATTTAAGCTCATAAAGGAACCAGAACCTAGAGGCATTGTTCAGGAAACAATTTGGAGGATAGCAGAGGAGGAAGCATCAGTTTTGAAATAGGAAGAGAGAAGTTGGCTGGGAAGTTCAAAGCCAGAGACCAAAACAATGTGCTGACTTACTTACCCTTGAGTGATGAAGCCACGCCTCCTGTAGGGATTAAAAAGTAAACTTAGTAATTGATACTGCATATGACCCAGAGACTTTGTATATGGCGAAGAAAAATAAGACAGGTGTGCTGTAATAGGAATCTCAGAAACTCAAGCTAAATAAAATAACTAGACAGTTTGAAAAGATTGACCTATAAGATCAAGTGCGTTATGGCATCAGACTTAGAGGAAAAATTTTCAGGAGCCAGAGAGGAAAGTGTCATGGTCTAAGAGTGGAGTAACTAATAAGTGAAAATCTGGTACAGCCTTGATGTAAAGGGAACTTGATGTCCATGGAGATGAGTAAATACCAGATTCTACCCTTTAGGATGAAGCAGTGTCAAGACATATCTGGTCAAACCAAAAATTTGTATATCTATGCTTAACACCTGTCCTGGACATAGTTAATTCAATTCAGTTCTGTTCACAAATATTATTTGTTAAGGAAAACTAAGAAACAGGCCTTGTCTTCATCTTGTCTGGTTCACGTGACAGATGCATAAATAAATCATTTTAATTGTTAAGCACAGAAAACAATAGACAATATACAGGCTGCTTTGGGTGTTTAGAGAAGGTGCATCTAATGTAACCTGGAGATGTTAAAGAAGGCTTCCTTGAGGAGATGAAATCTAAGATACGTTTTTGAAGGATATTAGGAATTAGCCAGATGAAGACAAGTCAGAATATTGGGATATTCTAAGTATAAACTAAGATTTAGAGTCATTAAATGTCAGGAAACTTAGTTGCATGCTTGTCAATCCATCTAGGCTAGGGTTTCTTACCCTTACTCTGTTGACATTTTGGGGGCTAGGTGATTACTTGTTGTGGGAGGCTGTCCTGTGCATTGTAGAATGTTTAACAGCCTGCCTGGCCTATACCCAGCAGGCATCAGTAACAGCAGCAGCAGCAGCAGCAGCAGCACCGCTGCAATTGTGACAACTACAGATGTCTCCAGACATTACTAAATGTGCCCTAGGGGGCAATATCACCTCTGGTTGAGAACCAGTGGACCTGGTCTAAAATTTAATTAAATTAGGATTCGAAATTTATATTCTGGAACTCAGTGCATTCATGTTTTCTTTTTCTATTTATTTAGCCCACTAAAAATTTATTTTGAAATTCCAACCTAGTCTTAACCAAAGAAAGAACATTGTTTCCGTATCTTGTTCAAGATATAGAAGAGGGGATCGTTATATGGCTAGAGTTCTGAGTGTAATGTTTGCTCTGATCAGTACAGTACAAAGCTTAGAACTGGATAAAAGATAAGTTCAGTAACCCAGAAACTGAGTATATAGAGATTTTTACTCGGTTATAAGAATGTCAAAATTTAGAACTCCTCAATAGCTTTAATTTTCCCAGGAGCGGTTTCAGCACTGTGTCCACTTTTGCACTACAACTTAAAATATTGAAAAACTTGAAAGTACATGGGAAGATGACTAGCTGTCCCATCTATGTGAGAAAATGTTTAGCATTATAATTGTTTTGGCTCACAAGGAAAGAGAGTCTATGCCATGATCTTCTAGAGTTTGAAGATTGAGAAAATATGACAGATTGCAGTATAACTTTAGGGTTAGGTTTAAATATTCTAGAAAATCAGAATTTTCTAGAAACTCTTTTTTGACTATAAGCCAGACTTTCAATATTTAAGTGTCAGACTGATAAAAATTCTGATTTTAAAGGATTTTTCAATTGTTTGCCTATGTATATACACACACATACTTATATACTTGTGTACATATTTATATATCACAGTTTAAGTCTAAACTCTAGTTAATATAAACTGCTTCCAACTGTGCTGGCTAACTCTTATTTTTATTCAACATTAGGTGGTAGGGCTGCAAGTATGAATACTTCTTAGCCACTAGCTTCAAGGAGGTAATAATTTTGATAGGTAAATGGATATACAACTAACTATAGTCGATTATTTACACTATAGTAGATTTTTAGATCTCTGTATAAAAATCACATTTATGATTAATCACATTTTGATTAATTAATGAATTTAGTAGCTGTAAGAACAATGTGAATTAGTTTGGAGGGATAAAAAAATATCAATGACTAAGTTGAGTTGTAGAAGATAGTCCAAAATATGTAACATTGCCATCACTTAATGCTAAAGGCAGGCAATAATTTGTGTGATACTTGGTAGAACTACTTAATAAGCAAAAGTTATAGAGAAAGCAGATGCCATTTTTACATTTTTCAAATTTCTCTCCTTAGGGTTAAGATTAACCAATTAGTTTCCTAAGTTTTTATTTTTTTATTTTTAAAGATTTTGTTTATTCATGAGAGACGAGAGAGAGAGAGAGAGAGAGAGAGAGAGAGAGAGAGAGAGGCAGAGACATAGGCAGAGGGAGAAGCAAGCTCCATGCCTCCATGCAGGGAGTCTGATGTGGGACCCAATCCCGGGACTCTAGGATCAGGAACTGAGCCAAAGGCAGACGCTTAATCGCTGAGCCACCCAGGCATTCCAGTTTTTGTTTTTTTCATATAATCTCTACATCCAATGTGGGGCTCAAACTTAAAACCCTGATATCAAGAGTCACGTGCTATACTGACTAAGCCAGCCAGGTGCCCCATACCGACCCCCTTGATAGTATTTCAGCCAAAATGCAACCCCTAAAAGAGTGTTATCATTGAGCTCATTTTTACTTTGATGATATTACCTACTGTGAAACTAGTGCAGCATTGATATAAGCATGTTAAAACTAAGTTTTCCTGAAATGTTAGCCTTCAGTTGTGACTTTAGTTGAACAGTATTCTTGTGCTTAGTTAATAAAAGCCAGCCCTGTATTCATTTACCAGCATATCCCCAGGGCTAGGTACATTGTAAAGCATCCAGTAATTATTATGGGTGAATGAATTGTCTTATCTGCAATAAATTAAACCCAGAACTACAACTAGGTCTTAATTTAAATCATTACCTTTTCAACTTCACTTTATTTTGTTTTGTTTCTAAATAATAGGTTTAAGTCAGTTTCATCTTTTAAATGTTCTTTACACATATTGAACAAAAATACTCCTTTTCATTAATGACTGTGAACACTTGCTCACCTACTAGAGGGAAAATGGATAAATGCATCTTTATCTGCTGGCACTATTGAGAAATATTAATTGGGAAAAAAAGAGAAATATTAATTAGGGATAGAGGAAGAGAAGTAAAATGTATTATGCTTAGATAATGATGCCATTTTAGATATGATTTTGATGATCCATGAAAACAAATGATTTATTCCTTCAAAGCAAAGTAGAATACTAAGGCAGCAATAATAGTCATGAATATATTTTAAAACTTTTGAATTTGCTAATAAATTAGTTTTCTTATATAAAGTTGTTTAATTTGTGTGTTAAGAAGTAAATGGATTTGTTGACCCAGTGTGTGAGAGAATACTCACCATGTTAAGTACTCTGATATATGTTGGATTTAGCATGCTTAGTTATATTTTAAATTATCATGGACCAAAATCTGTTTCTTTCCTGTCCCTGTAGCTTCTTGAAAGTTAAATGAGATATATGATTTGGAAGAGTTAAAAGTGGGCAGTTACGTAGTTAAAGAGCTAGAAGGCTTCGTTCCAGTCACAGTTCTGCTGCTTACTGGCTGCCCACCTGTACTAGGTCATGGATCTGCTCTGAGCCTCACTAGTAAACTGAAGGATTTAGGTTACATGAACGGAGGTTTCTTCTAGCTTTGAAACTTCCTATTTCTCAAATTCTACATTATCTAAGAACCTAGAATTGTTTACTTTTTTCTTTTCTTTTTTTAAGATTTTATTTATTTATTCATGAGAGACAGAGAAAGAGAGAGGCAGAGACACAGGCAGAGGGAGAAGCAGGCTCCATGCAGGGACCCTGATGTGGGACTCGATCCCTGGACTCCAGGATCACGCCCTGGGCCTGGGCCGAAGGCAGGCGCTAAACCAGTGAGCCACCCAGGGATCCCCCCCCACCCCAGAATTGTTTTCAATGCTACCAACATTTATTTAACATTTTGCAAAAGGCCAATGGATACCAGACTATCTAAAGTAAAAACCCTGCTGTTACAGAGCTTATAGATCTTAGTCTTTCCCCTTTCTCACGTGAACCTTAAAATTAGGCTCATTTTTACTCGCACCTGGGTGGCTCAGTTAAGCACCTGCCTTCTGCCCAGGTCAACCCCCAAGGCCAGGCTCCCTGCTCAGCATGGAGTCAGCTTCTCCCTCTGCCCCTCCCCCTGCGCACTCTCTCTCCCCCTCTCAAATAATAAATAAAATCTTTTTTAAAAATTCTGTTTTACTAGAAGTATAGACTCTTTATAGGAGCTTTTACTATCATACACATGGCAACAGGTCATTTATAATAAGAAATATTAATAGAATTAGTGAATAATAGCTACTGAGGCTCATCTCACAAATCTCTAGTTTCTAATTTCTCCAACTTGGAGGTTATCCTTGAGTGAACTAACATTCGATTTCATGTTCAAGGCAAAGCTTTGGAAATGGTTGCCAAACTATCTCCCTTATGCTTTAGATCATTTTTAACAAGTCACAAAACCACGAGTAATTGACAAGGAAATCAAAACAACTTGTATGTAAGGTTGGTACTATGGTAACTTTCTAATGTTAATACATAGAATGCAGAAAGCATAGTACAAATGACTAGGAATAGACTGCTAAATTTTGAGGATTTTGAAATGTGATGATGGCTGAAAAAAGACATAGAAAACCATTAAAGACCCTTAAAGATAGAGAACAAACTGAGGGTTATGGAGGGCAGGAGATGGGCGATGGGCTAGATGGGTCATGAGTATTAGGAAGGCACTTGCTATGATGAGCACTGGGTATCGTATGTGAGTGATGAATCACTGAATTCTATTCATGAAACCAATATTGCACTGTATGTTAACTAGAATTTAAATTAAAAATTTGAGAAAAAAAAGACATAAAATAGTTGGTTTATTTCTAAATTTTTCTCCTTTTTTTTTTTTAGGTCCCAAAACAGTTTTTTTCTGGGCTCCAATTATGAAATGGGTAAGTCTTGAGTTTTTGCAGGCACTACTGAAAAAAATATTCTTTAAAAGGAACTTATTGGGGGGCCTGGGTGGCTCATTTGGTTGAGAGGCTAGGCTGCCTTTGTCTCTAGTCAAGACCCTAGCTCCTGAGTTTGAGCCCCCCTCTCCCTCAGCAGGGTGCCTGCTTCTCCCTCTCCCTCTGCACCTCCCCTTGGCTATGCTCTCTGTCTTTCAGATAAATAAAATCTTTTTTAAAAGTAAATAAATATCTGCAAAAAAAAAAAAGGTAAATAACTAATTTAAAGTAACTTTTATGATGTATGTACTTTTAAAAGTATTCATTGCCTGGAGATGATTTCATGCAAATAATTTCAGACGTGTCATTTTTACTGTGTAAAGCACACTACCTACTTGTAGAGTTGTTCTCAACTCCTTAGATAAAAGGCCTTCTAGGAACATTATTGTTATCAAAAAGCTTGTAATTGGGGCACCTGTGTTGCTGTCGGGTAAAGAAGCATCTACCTTCAGCCCAGGTCATGATCTCAGGGTCCTGGGATTGAGGCCCATGTCAGCTCCCTACTAAGTGGAAAGTCGACTTCTCCTCTCCCTTTGCCCCTCCCCCCTCTCATTTTCTCTCTCTGTCTCAAATAGATCAATAAAATCTTTAAAAAAAAAAAAAAGCTTGTAATTGTGGACCCTTGAAACTTCATTCTAAGATTTTATGACTAAGTAAAACATTAAACTAATTAGAAACTCCCCCCAGTTTAACTTTTATTATTAATTTAGTACATGAACTGAAGATACCAACACCAAAATACATACAAACAAGGAAAGTTAGTCTCAAAAAAAAAATAGAAAAGATCATCCAAGGGTGTATATTAACATTTGGTAAATGGTAGAATCTAGGACTTCTGATCCTAGATCAGAAGCACTCCAAGACCAGTGCTTTTTAACTTATGTCAGAGTTTCCATTCCTGAAGTTCTCATTTAGCTGAAAAGAGATAATTGTAGAGATAATAAAACATCATTGATTTTATGTTCAAAGGGCCAGTTTTGGCCTATAGCAGTGCTTCTCAAAGTGTCATCCTAGACCTGCTGCATTTTCATTGCCCAGGAATTTATTAGAAATGCAGATTTTTGGGCTCCATCTCAGTTTTACTAAATCTGAAACTCTGAGGATGGAGCCTAGTAATCTGTGTTCTAATAAGCCCTCCTGGTGATTCGGATGCCTTCTAAAATTTGGAAAATACTGGTCTGTGGCCTTTTTTTTTTTTTATTGTGGTAAATTACACATAAAATTTACCATGTTAACCATTTTTTTTTGTTTAAGTACATCACATTTTGTGCAACCAATCTCCAGAACTCCTTTTATCCTGCAACACTAAAATTCTGTACCAGTTAAACTACTCATTTCCCTGCCCCCAGCCTTTGGCAACCACCATTCTACCTTCTGTCTCAATGAATTTTACTACTCTAGGTACCCCAAATAGGTGGAATTGTACAGTGTTTGTCTTTTTGTGTTTGTCTCACTTAGCCCAGTGTGCTCTGGTTTATTATCCATGTTGTAACATGTGTCAAACTTTTAGTATGAATAGTATTCCATTGTATAGATGCCACATTTTGCATATCCATTCATTTGTTGATGGACACTTGAAGTGCTTCCACCTATTGGCAATTGTGAATAATGCTGCTGTAAGTAATGGCGTCCATCTATTCCAGTCCCTGCTTTCTGTTCTTTGGGGCATATACCTGGAGGTGCAATTGTTGGATCAGTATTATTTTGAGCAACTGCCCTACTATATTCCACCGTGGCTGCACAGTTTTACATTCCCACCAGCAACTCACAAGGATTCCAATTTCTCCACATTGCCTGCCGATACTTGTTACTTTTGTTGTTGTTGTTGTTGTTGTTTTGTAATAGCCATCTTAATGGGTGTGAAGTGGTAGCTCATTGTGGTTTTGATTTACATTTTTTAATGTGATTAGTTATACTGAGAATCTTTTCATGTGCTTTATTGACCATTGTATATCTTTGGAGAAATGTCTTTTCAAACCCTTTGTCCATTTTTTAATCAAGTTGTTTGTTATTGAGTTGTAGGCTATTTTAATTTTCATAAATGCACCATTTAAAATCGTTAGAACAGTTTCAGAAACTCAGTTGTAAATCTAAGTAGTTGAGAATGTCAGAATTTACTGTCCCCCAATCTTACGACCTTAGGCAAGTTAAATCTGCCATTTTGTCTCCCTAACTGTAAAATGACTAGAGTAGATTAGTGTTTGGGAGCTGCCTTTTACAGAGAACTGAAGAGTAGTTCTTTTTATTATTATTATTATTTATATTGTTAAAAATCAGAATTCAACCAAGTGAATTTGAAGATCTAATTGGCTGTATTAAATGATTCATGAGTGGGACAGCATCCCATTTAGAAGTAAAGGGGAGCTCCCAAGGGCTACAGAAAGAGAATGTTTAAAGGTAGGACAAGGAAATGATAAACTTTTAGAAAAGAGGATTATTTCCAGGTGAGGTCACCTTCATTTAGAGACCCAAAAAAGAATCTTAGTAGGTGAATTATCTCATCTTTCTTTGGGAGTTGGGGAGAGGCCCATGTGACAAGATTACCTCATTGGTGCTGACCAGAACATTCCTAACTGGTTAAGACTACATTTCAAGGGGAGGTTGAAAGTGCAATTACATTAGGTATTGGTGATTTGGCCTAAGTGATGCCACTTTGGGCCTGTGGGTTTCTTTTAACAATATATTGAGAAAAGGTCCCATCAGTTAAAAAAAAAGAAGAAGAAATTTCAACATATTCATGTTTAATGGTTATGCTCACTCAAAACATTCAACACTAGTTTTAGTTTGGTGTGACAGTACTACAGCTATGTTTAGAACTATGTAGTATATTGAAGTAGGGGGAAATAGTACTGCTTTTTATCACTCATGTCTTTAAAGTTCTTTTCAGAATAAGTGTCAATCATTTATGGTGATTGTAAATAATGGTGCCCTTAACTTCATGTGTTTCCCTGGCATTTCATTCTGATCTTTTTCTTGACGTGGTGAGCAATTAGTAAGTAGTGTTCACTCACTTTCAATTACTAAAGACAAAAAAAAAAAAGAATTTACTAAAGACAAGAATTATGTACATTTACTAATGTTTTTCCCACAATAAATATCATTTTTTCTACTCCTCATGGGACTTAGTTAAACAGACATTTGATTTATGTCTTTGTTGCTCTGTAATTGAATGAGATTCAACTGTACACTAAATTCCATCATTACATTGTAATCCTACATTTATTCCCAGGAGTGGGAATTGAAGTTTGGTAATCTACCTCCATATATGTCTATACCCCACAGCTGAAACCTGTTCACTCATGTTCTACCATTCCTGTTTGGTAGAAAAACTCTATGAATATGGAGACTCTTCACAAGAGGCCCAGAACAAGAATTCTAAGGTCCAAACTGAATTTTAGTGTAGACTTTTATAGCAGATTTGTCTTGTAAGCTGTCTTACTTATATTTGTAAACATTATACAGTCACATGAATTACTTTCTTTATATAATGGGATTCAGAATCATAAAGGATATGATTGAAATCATTCTACAATAACTGTCACACTTGATCTTAGCCAAAAGGCCAAGAAGCGATTATAGTAACCATTAGATAAAATTCATTTTTATTATTCATTCAACTTTACACATAATTTTGTGTTTAGTTTGAATAAATATGTTTATATATTAATTCTCATGGCTAGAATGGAATTTCAGACAGTTCTTAAATGGTAATAGAGATTGTAGCAATCTAGTTATTGTGAGATGACAAAATACGCAACAAAGAATACCAGCAGAGAAAGGAAAATTACTACTTCAGTTGCCCTTAACATAATTTTTATAAACTGTGCAAATGTTTAATGTAAATGGTGATAACTACAGAGCAGAAATGAAGCAGTTGAGGATGGGACAAATTAAAAAGTCAGTGGGAAAGGTTAAAAAAAAACACTTGAAATTTTTGGTGCCCAACACTAATGGTCCATCTGTAGAAAACTCCATTAGTATGATGTATGAATGTCTTTTTTTTTTAATGTTTAAAATGTGTTGTCTACTTATTAATTTAATTAAAATGCAGGGACACCTGGGTGGCTCAGTCTGTTAAGCGTCTGTTTTCAGCTCAGGTCATGATCCCAGGGTCCTGGGATTGAGCCCCATGTTGGGCTCTCTGCGCAGCAGAGAGTCTGCTTCTCCCTCTCACTCTCCCTGTGTGTTCTCCTTCTCTCTCTCAAATAAATAAATGAAATCTTTAAAAAATAATAATTTGATTAAAATGCAGATCAAAGCAAAAATAAACATCTAAAACTAGTGTGATTTTTTTTAAATAATGGAAAATATATTATTTTCTTCCTCTACTCTGTGTCAGCAATGAAAGTTATATAGTAATTATATGTCTATAAAATATAATTGATTACTTAACTATTGTTTATAGCACTATTATTATTATAAGAGTAAGAATGACTTACTCTATTTATAATAAATTTGGGGGTTCTCTTTGACCTCAAATTTACCACAACTTAGAAGTTTACTGATTTTATCAATAGCTTTGGTGTTTTTTTGATCTGGCCCTCCAGTATTTTGAAACACTGACAGTATGATATACTCATAAGTGCCTTGTTGGTTATCTGTCTCCTTTAAAAACATCTATTTTAAGTTCATGTTGAAATCATACATAGTCTTCTGATGACAGCACAGCAGTAGAAACTGTGCCTTGTTCTCTGGTGAGGAGACTACTTTTGTTTGTTATGTATTTATGCACATATTATTCCAGACCAATTGATAATAATTCATGTATGGTAGTCTATCCATGACACGTGACAGTTGCTGCTCCAAGCCACATATGTTTTATATTAAGAATTTAAGACTATACTTGTTCAGACATTTAACTGTACCGGATTCCTTCTTAGCCACTTAATTAGCTACTTTATTATTTGGTTGAAACCAAATAATATTGAGGTCAAAGTGGATAATTCTAAAAAACAAAATAGATAATCCTTACATACTTTAAATATTTTATTTTAACTTAATATATATTCATTTGCCAATCATCTACAAGACTAAGGCTTTTATTGGTGTAAGGATTCTTTCAAGTTCCACATTTTCTACTTTGGAGGAATTATTCTACAGTGCATTCTGTGTAATTTTCACTTTAGGGGTGCCTGGCTGGCTTAGTCAGTAGAGCATGTGATTCTTAAACTCAGGGTCATAAGTTTGAGTCTCAGGTTTGGGGTAGAGATTACTTTAAAAAAAAATTTTTTTTTTACTTTCCACTTTCGTTTTGTTTGAAACACAGCAATTTCATAGATAATTTCACAATAGTATAAGAACAGAAATTTGCTAGATTTTTATGGCTTTCCCACCCAGTCTTTTTATATCTGTCTCGTTCACATAAATTTGACAGCAGGCTTTAACAACTTGCCTTTATTCAATCTTTCCAAAGCAGTCACTTTAATTTTCATAGAAATGACAACCCTCTTTTGTGTTTCACCTATTTACCTAATTGTTCATTAGGTTTAGAGGACAGAGTTGATAAGAATTCACCTCAACTAGTGAGAGCAAAAATTTGTGAATACAGAATAAAATGAAGATCCTTGGGTATTCAGCATGCCTCAGGCATCTGTTAACTTGTTTACAGAGGAATAGAGATCTTTGGCTAACCTGGGAAACTATTATGTGAAGGTCAAAGAGCTTCCTTTATTTTTGTTCATAGTCTTTTTGCACAGTTACACTCAACTCTCAAACAATATACCATTTTGTATAGTTCATTTTTGTGTTTTTTCTTCAATTTAGGAATAAATCCAACTATTTCAAGATTATCCATGCAGATTTTTAATACCTATTTCTTTTTCAGCTGGAGTTATTTATAGATTAATTTATGGTTTAGAATCTTGGGTGCCTGGGTGGCTCAGTGGTTGAGCATCTGCCTTTGGCTCAGGTAGTGATCCCGGGGTCCCAGGATCGAGTCCCGCTTTGGGCTCCCTGTGGGGAGCCTGCTTCTCCCTCTGCCTGCATCTCCACCTCTGTCTCTAGTAAGTAAATAAAATCTTTAAAAAACAAATGGCTTAGAATCTTGAGGATTGGGTGCTTGGGTGACTCAGTTGGTTAACGGTCTTCCTGAGCTCAGATCATGATTCCAGAGTCCTGGAATCAAGTCCCACATCGGGCTTCCGGCCCTGTGGGGAGCATGCTTCTCCATTTCCTGTTCCCCCTTCTTAACTGGCTCTCTCTCATTCATAAATAAATAATAAAATCTTTTTAAATATCTTGGGGGCTTTGCTATCTCTAAGCATTTGAAATTGGAATACTCTAAAGTGGTATCTCATTTTTTTAACATTCCTCTAAAAGTGTCATAAGACTTTTTTTTTTTTTTTTTTTTTTTTAGTAAATGAGAAAATACTGAAGAAAAGAAACACGATGTTTTATACTTTAGCATGGAGATATACCTACCCAACCCAATGGAGATAAAAAGATGCCAAAGAGAGTTACAGGGAACCTGGGTAGCTCAGTCAGTTGAGCAGCCCTAACTCTTGATTTTGATTGAGGTCATAGTCTTGCGGTCCTGGGATCCAGTCTGCGTCAGGCTCCATGGGAGTCCACTTGAGGATTCTCTCTCCCTCTGCCTCTGTCTCTCCCCTGTTTGTATGCGCAGGTGCATGCACGCTCTCTTTCTCAAATAAATAGATCTTTTAAAAAAACTGAAGGGCACCTGTGTGACTCAGTCAGTTAAGCATCTTGCCCTCAACTCAGGTCACGATCCTAGGGTCCTGGGATCAAACCCCACATCAGGCTGCATGCTCTTTGGGCAGCCTGCTTCTCTCCCTCTGTGTCCACCCCCCACCTCCCTGCTTGAGCATTCTCTCTCTCTCTCAAATATACATACTAAACATACTGTTGTGATAGTTGTTGTGGATCAGTACTTGCTTTGTATGTTAGAGTATTTTATATAATCTTATTACTTATTCTAAACACTCTCTGAATAGACTCTATATAGTTCTATCATTTGAATAAAGTTCATAATAAAGATGAAAAGGAACACAGGCCATCTGCCTTCTATCCTGAGACTAATAATGCAGGAAAAGACAGAAAACTAATATTCCTTTTTCTCTGTTGCTCTACAGACATAAGCTACTATTTGTTCTTGTTAATATTTTCTAGACACTGTGCTAAATGCTTTTAAGACATATCTCATTTAGTCATACATTACTTTTGCAGGGATAGCTATTAATATTCTCATTTTACACATGGGGAATTTAAAGCAAAGTGTTAATGTAATCTGACCAAAGTCACCCAGCTAGTAAATGACAGAGATTAGATTTGGTGAGATTTTCTAAGGTAATTTACATAAGGGTAGAGTGATATAGAAATAGAAAAGAGTTTTTTAGAAACATGAGAAAAGAGCTGAAGACCTTCATGGAAGAGAACAATTATTAACAAGTCCCAGAAAAATAAAGTGTATACTGTGAGCATAAACAAAATCATGACCATTGACTTCTTCCCCCAAAAAAGTTAGAATGTAGCCTATAGTGTTCATAGATCTATCCAACAAGCTGCAATGTAATAGTAGATTACCCAGTAGATTAATAGTAGACATCAATCCCTTTCATCCCTTCCCAATGGCAGTATATTACCCTCAGAAGCAGAACAAATATGAAATGGAGAAAACGCATATTGGGACCTGGAAGAAGAATCTAGGAGAGATAATTAAGTATTTGGGAGAAAAAAAAATCACAGGACTGTGGGTGAAAGTTAACAGTGGCAAAGAAAGAGGCAAAATAGTGTTAGCCATGATTTGCCTCTGATTATACTCCTCTGTGTAACCATTTCCCCCTTTTAAAATCAGAATCATTGCTTTCTTGTACTGCTGACTTTATTAATTCAAAACCCCCTTTGTATTCAGTTTAAATTTGTGTATAAATTCACAAGTATATCTATGTTCTACATAGGAGCAAAACCCTTTGCTGATTTATATTTTCCATGTCAGAGCATCTTTTAGAAACCCAGTGAGACCTAAAAATAATTACTTAAAAACATATTCTCTAATGACATTTAGAATTTGATTTAACAAAATATTTAAAGGAAAAAAGAAAGAGAAGAGAGGAGATGAAACAAATGTGGCAAAATTTCAATAATTAACTCTGATGGGCTTGTAAGCATTCTTTGTACTCGTCTCTTATTTGGGTATGCTTGAATTTTTCATCAATAAAAATCATTTTATTACATACTCTCATCTCTACAATAGAAAAGCATAACTAATACTCTAGTGAAGGAAGACTCATTACTAAATTTTCTGAGTGATACTAATGGCAAGGGTATCAGTAGGGGGATTATATAACAGTGTTAAAAACACGGCAGAGATGGGGCACTTGGATGGTTCAATTGGTTAAGCATCTGCCTTCACTCAGGTCATGATCCCAAGGCCCTGGGATGGAGCCCTAGGGCTGGGCTTCCTGCTCAGAGGGGAGTCTGCTTTTTCCTCCCCCTGCACCTGTGCACTTTGTCTTCTTCCCTCTCAAATAAATGAAATTTTTTTAAAGATTTTATTTATTCATAAGAGACACAGAGAGAGGCAGAGACATGGGTAGAGAGAGAAGCAGGCTCCATGCAGAGAGCCCAATGTGGGACTGGGTCCCAGGACTCCAGGGTCACGCCCTAAACCAAAGGCAGACACTTAACCACTGAACCACCCAGGCGTCCCTAAATAAAATCTTAAAAAAAAAAAAAAAAAAACAGCAGAGAAGAAATAACCTTGTGTACTTTGACATTAAAGAAAAATGTGACCCCAAAACTAAAATTATAACAGTTTTTCTGAAACTTCCACTTTTGTTTCTAAAGATTTATTTACCTCTTTCAGAGAAAGAGCGCACTGGAGAACTTGAGGGGGTGGATGGCAGAAGAAGGAAAGAGAAATTCAGGCAGAGTCCACGCTGAGCATGTAGCCTGACATGGGGCTTATCCTGCTACTGTGAGATCATGACCTGAGTGAAAACTAAGAGTCACTTTACCAACTGAGCCACCCAAGTGTCCCTGATACTTCTACTTTTAAAAAAGAATGTTGACAAAAACATGAAAGGAGGAATCTATACAGATTACCTTAAGGAGCTTTTAGGCATCCTCCACACCAGGGGTTTCCAGCATATATAAAGAATATATAATTTCATAAATGAAAGAAGTACTATTTGTTAGAATACATACACACTACTGATTTTCAAGTATATGAAGCTATTTGATGTGGTTAATAAAACACAAATTCAAAAAGCATTCCTGAATTCTTTATAGTTTTTCATGATGATATGTATACATTTGCTTAATGCACGGATACTAAAATTACAGCAACTGTCATATGGAAATCTCAAATAGTTTTATGTTTTATGTAAAATTAGGAATTAGGGACGCCTGGGTGGCTCAGTGGTTAAGTGCCTGCCTTCGGCCCAGGGAGTGATCCTGCGGTCCCAGGATTGAGTCCCACATCGGGCTCCCTGCATGGAGCCACCTTCTCTCTCTGCTTATGTCTCTGCCTCTCTGTGTCTATCATGTATAAATAAAATCTATAAATAAATAAATAAATAAATAAATAAATAAATAAATAAATAAAATTAAGAATTATTACTGCACTCTCATGGTACCTCTTCTCTTTCTGTGTATTGACGTGTATTTCTAGGGGTTGGTGTGTGCCGGATTGGCTGACATGGCCAGACCTGCAGAGAAACTCAGCACAGCTCAATCTGCTGTTTTGATGGCCACAGGTAAGTTAAAGATTTTCTGTATTCCATGTAGGACATGTGATATATTTATTTTGTTTTACATCAATTTATTTAATAGCTTAAAGTTTTAAGCACATATACACACTCAAACATACACACACACATACCAAGAAATTAACAATGTTTACTCTGGGAAATTATTATACATGGAGAAGGCAGAAGAGAATTACTATGAATAAGTACCTGCATGGATTTTTGTTTTTTAAGTTTTTGCCATGAACCTATTTTATAAGTAGGAAAAAGTTAATAAACATTTGCTCTGTAAAGATTCCCTGTTGATTTAAGAATTAAATATTTTGTGTAACACTGAATCATAACAACTTTATGAAAGACTCAAAGTACAGCATTTCTTTTTCCTTTATCCTACATTATGTTATCATGGTCTTATGTATAATTATCTTACTCTAATATTGAATGTTCAAAAGATATTGCGGCAGTACCCATGCTTTTTTAAAAATATTTTGTTTCTGTGGCACCTGGGTGGCTCAGCAGTTGAGCACCTGCCTTCGGCTCAGGGCCTGATCCCAGGGTCTGGGATCGAGTCCCACCCACATCAGGCTCCTTGTGGGGAGCCTGCTTCTCCCTCTACCTGTGTCTCTCTGTGTCTCTCATGAATAAATAAGTAAAATCTTTTAAAATAAATAAAAACAAAAACTTTTAAAAAATAAAAAAATATTTGTTTCAACAGGGTTTATTTGGTCAAGATACTCACTTGTAATTATTCCCAAAAACTGGAGTCTGTTTGCTGTTAATTTCTTTGTGGGTGCAGCAGGAGCTTCTCAGCTCTTCCGTATTTGGAGGTAAGCCTATCAAAGGTGTTAAAAAGAAAAATCTGCCTCAGAAGCCACCCAGATGGCAATGCCTTTTTTTTTTTTTAGATTCATGTATAATGATAAGATGGGATATGCCTAAAGCAGAAATTTATAGAAAAGTCAAGGGGTTTAAGTTAAGAGTGTTAAGCAATATGTTTGCTATCTAGGTTTTAAATCTGTCTGTGTATTATATCTAGATATGTAGCCCTTTCATAGAATCTTCTAAGACAACATACACAACTTATGAAATATTAAGTAATTTCATCCATGAATCTTTTATCATTATATATAATAAAATGGGACCCAAATGTGTATGGTTATGTGGTATTGGAAATGATCTTTAGAGTGAGCTGCTGGTCTTATCAGAAAGTGTTCCAGGAACATTTGGAAGTTTTTAAAACTGTTTACAGGGCATCCCTCATTTTATTTCATTTCGCTCCATTGTTCTTCATAGATATTGCACATTTTCACAAATTGAGGGTTGGTGGCAACCCTGCACCTAGCAAGTATCGACACCATTTCCCCAATAGAATTTGCTCCCTTTATGTCTGTTGTGTGTCACATTTTGGTAATTCTCACAATATTTCAAAAATTATCATTTAAAAATTTTTTTTTACATTTGTTTTTATTTAATTTCGATTTGCCAACGTATAGTAACACCCAGTACTCATCCCATCAAGTGCCCTCCTCAGTGCACCCCAACCCCCACCCACCTCCCCTTCCGCAACTCTTTGTTTCCCAGAGTTAGGAGTCTCTCATGGTTTGTCTCCCTCTCTAATTTTTCCCACTCAGTTTCCCTCCTTTTCCTTATAATCCCTTTCACTGTGAATATTCTGCATATGAGTGAAGCCGTATGATGATTGTCCTCTGATTGACTTATTTCACTCAGCATAATGCCCTCCAGTTCCATCCATGTTGAAGCAAATGGTGGGTATTCATCCTTTCTGATGGCTGAGTAGTATTCATTATAATATTTGTTATAGATGATCTGTGATCACTGATCTTTGATGTTACCACTGTCATTGTTTGGGGTGGGCACCACAAACCATGCCCCCCATAAGACAGTGAGTGAGCTTAACTGATAAATGTGTGTGTTCTGACTGCGCCACCGACCAGCCATTCCCCATCTCTCTCCCTCCTCAGATCTCCCTATTCCCTGAGATGCAGTAATACTAAAAATAGGCCAATTAATAAGCCTGCAGTATGCCTCTAAGGGTTCAATTGAAAGGAAGGATTTGTACATCTCTCACTTTAAAACAAAAGCTAGAAATAAGTTTAGTGAGGAAGGCATGTTGAAAGCCAACAAGACAGGCCAAAAGGTGGCCTCTCGTGCTGAACATTTAAGTTGTGAATGCAAAGGAACATTCTGGAAGGAAATTAAAATGCTACTCTAGTGAATATATGATTGATAAGAAAGTGAATGGCCTATCACTGATCTGGAGAAAGTGTTAGTGATCGGGATGTAAGATCAAACAGCCACAACATTCCCTTAAGCCTAAACCCAATCCAAAGTAATATCCTCACTCTCTTCAATTCTGTGAAACTCAGAGAGATGAAGAGGCTGCAGAAGAAAAATCTGAAGCCAATAGAGATTGGTTCATGTGTTTCAAGGAAAAGCCATCTCCATAACACACAAGTAGAAAGTGAAACAGCAAGTGCTGATGTAGAAGCTGCAGCAAATTATCCAGAAGATTTACCAGATTAAGTAATGAAGGTAGCTACAGCAAACAACAAATCTTCAGTGTAAGTGAAACAACTTTATATTGGAAGAAGATGCCATCCAGGACTTTGATAGTTAGAAGTCAATACCTGGCTTTTAGGCTTTGAAGGACAGTCTGACTCTCTTGCTAGGGGCTGATGCAGCTGATGACTTGAAGTTAACACCAGTGCTCATTTACCATTCTGAGAATCCTAAAGACCTAAGAATAAATAATAGTAAATCTCCTCTGCCTGTGCCCTATAAATTGACAACACATCTGTTCACAACATGGTTTATTGAATATTTTAAACCCATTGTTGAGACCCAGTGCTCAGGGAAAAACGGTTCCTTTCAAAATATTTCTGCTCGTTGACAATGTGCCTTGTCACCCAAGAGCTCTGATGAAGATGTACGGCAAGATTAGTGTTTTTTTCATCCTGCTAAGACAACAGCCATTCTGCAGCCCATGAATCAAGGAGTCATTTCAATTTTCATGCCTTCTTATTTAAGAAATATATTTTGTAAGGCCATAGATTGTAATTCCTCTGATGTATCTGGTCAAAGTAAATTGAAAACCTTCTGGAAAGGATTCCCTATTTTAGATGCCACTAGGAACATTTGTGATTCATGGGAAGAGGTCAAAATATCACTGTGAACGGGAGTTTGGAAGGAATTGGTTCCAACCCTCATAGATGACTGAGGGGTTCAAGACATCACTGAGGGAAATAACTGCAGATGTGGTAGAAATAACAAGAGAACTAAGTATGAGAAGTGGAGCCTGAAGATGAAACTGACTTGCCACAATCTCAGGATCAAACTTGAATGGATGAGGAGTTAATTCTTATGGATGAGCAAAAGAAAGTGTTTCTTGAGATAGAATCTTCTCCAGGTGAAGATTCTGTGAAGACTGCTGAAATGGCAACAAAGAATTCAGCATATTGCATAAACTTAGTTGATAAAGCAGCAGCAGAGTTTGAAAGGATCGATTCCAATTTTGAAAGAAATTCTTCTGTGGTAAGATGCTATCAAATGGCATCGTGTGCTACAGAGAAATCATGTGTAAAGGAAAGAGTTAATTGACATGACAACTTCGTTGTTGCCCTGTTTTAAGAAACTGTCACTGCCACCCCAGTCTTCACAACCACCACCCTGGTCAGTCAACAGCCATCAACATTGAGGCAAGACCCTCCACCAGCAAAAAGATTACGACTCACTGAAAACATAGATGGTGGTTAGCAATTTTTAGCAGTATTTTTAAATTAAGGTATGTACTTCTTTCCTAGACATAATGCTGTTGCACACTTAATAGACGATAGTATAGTGTAAACATAACTTTTATATGCACCAGGAAACCAAAATATTCATTTGCTTGCTTTATTGTGATACTTGCTTTTATTGTGGTGGCCTGGGAATGAACCCACAATGTTTCCAAAATTTGCCTATATACTCAGTAGTTAACATTATTTGTCAGTGATTGGCTAGCATTCCGGAGTGAGCTCATTTAGATGAAGACTCTAGGTTTGTTTGAACTGCCTTTCTAAATTACAAGACAATGTTTTTTGGCTAAAAAAAAATTTAAATTATCTCAATAAAGAAATAGAAAATACTCAGTTATAATTTACCTTCCTTTCAGAAGGCATCCTATTCTGCAGAGTATATTATATCTTGATTTTATTCATCTTTACTATCCCTGGGTTTATAATTCCATTCTTTCATAATCATCTAACAGTTTTAGAGCTTACTTATATTCCTATAAACTTTGATTTGTACAGTGATTTTATTCACGAGTATTTTTCTCAGCCACCATTTCATTCTAACCTTATGTTAACTCAGTAGTAGAGCTAAGAAAATGCTAAGTGCAACGTTCGGAACTATTTCTAAAGCAAAAACTCAGATGCAGTTTGACAAAAAGATTTTTGGCACCTCTCAGTCACAATAGCAGATTGGGAGATTTAATTAAAAATATAAATGTTGGACTCTGGAGCATTTAGAAGAACACTGTTGAGTATTTAAAATCAGAACTTTTTGAGAAATCTGGGAGGTATGGTAAACTTCATGGAATAAGTTACTTTTTGTGCTTATATTCTCTACTCTTGTAATCTGGGAAGAATAATAAATGAAGCTCAGGGTGTTGTAGAAGCAAAAGACTATGGCTTTGTGGTTAATTTTTCTTTAGATTAATGAGAATGGAAATAGGACTTAGCTTTACTGTCCTGCTAACCCAGCTTTTACAAACTGCTAACAACCAGTAGCCTGCCTGCATCACAAAAAATACATTTATTTTTAGTGATTAGATAGGATCCCATTCCCAATTTATTTTATTCTTAGGACAGATGTTTTATAAGTATAAAATAAAAAGTTCTAGATGGCCACACTTTAGTAAATTTTATCTGTATGTTCACATATTTGTTTTCACTCTTCTTACATAATTCAAGAATGAAAATATTCACCAAAATAATAGTTTTGTATAGGAAACTGTTGTCAAACTTTTTGGCATTTAGAGGCTAGATGTAAATAAAATTCTTAAGTCACTTTCTATTCTGCCTGTTTCACACATGCCCCTGAGAAGATTGTAGTTCCCAATATATAGCCTCTTGACTAGTGAGAAAGAAGACATGGAATATACTTCCCATTCTTTTCCTATTATACATTTATCTATTGTGATTCATAATTATTTTTCTTTCTGTTTCCTTTATAGATATAACCAAGAATTAAAAACTAAAGCAAACAAATAAGAGTTCCTGACCACCTGAACAATCTAGATGTGAACATAAACCACTGGGACTAATTTGATTTATAATTTGGCTGTTGATAAGGTGATATTAACTGTGCTACTGTTTGGAAGGCATAAAAAAATCAACCTGTAAATTGGGGGCTAATACTTGATTCAACAGAAAAATAAAGCAAACTTTTAATAACAGTGTTTCTTTATATATGACTTGAACTTATTTATGGATATGAGTAACATTCTTTTCTACTATTTGCCCATAATAAGTCATACTTGTTCCTTCTGTTCTAGTCTACCAGAGATGGTTAAAAGGTTAAGTAATCTGTTGTACAGTGAAGGATGATGAAGTCCCTGGAAGTGAAAGGAAATAGAGCTAAAGAGAGTGAGAAGTGGATAATGGAATGGCTAGCAGTTCTTTAATAGCCACAGAGTAACAGAGGATCTCTGAGTTTTTGAATTATATTCCATAATTTATATAATGTGGCAGAAAAGGTTCTGGAGTCCTAAATTTGAATCCCAGCTCTGTGATTTGTAATCTATGACTTTGGGCAGATTAAAGTGTCTAGTAGAGTGCCCTGAACATAAGTCAGCCTTCTATAAACATTATGACTTTTATCCCTCTTATGAAGAGAGACAACATAGATTACTCTGTGCTAGAAATAATCAACAGTCTATTCAATTTGAGCTCCTGTTTAGAGTAGTGGGTTTCCTTCTAAAAGTTCTACAAGAGCCAGTCCTGAGTAGAACTGTAGTCAGAGGAATCACCAAAGCAAGTTATTTCTAAGTTTGAAGAAGCAATGACAAAAGAACTTTTAAAATACAGTATGTGATCAAAATCTGGCAGTTAGCAGTGAAAACCTTATACTTTATCAGTTATCCTTTCTCTTTAGTCCATCTTTGAGGAGGAAGGATTAGAGAATTTGACATAGGAAAAAGTGAAGAGGTCCTGAAGAGCCCAATTATCACTGCTTTCTTTCTAACCATGCTGTTAAATTAGTTTGGCCTATGTGAACACACATGTGTATGTGTTTCCTATGGTTAAGCCTTTTTTCTGACCAAAACATTTAATTAACAAAAAATATTACAATAGCAGAGAAAATAATAATAACAATAAAGAGAAATTAGAAGAAGTGGGAGTTGGGGTAGAAGAAAATGCAAAGGCCGTGGTCCTTAAGAGACCAACACTCCGGCTGAGCTGGACTTAGACCCAGCCCCTTCTGAGTTCTCCTTGGTTGCTGGCTTCTCATCTTCCCCCATGAGACGAATGTTGTACTCTCCCTGGAATTCATTTAGTCCTCTTCCCTTTGCCTGAAGCTGCTGTGTGAATGTCTCAATGATCTTCTGTATCTGCTACGTGTTGTTCTCCAAAGCAGGCAACACGTCTTTGACAGTATGCTCCACCAGCACGCCTCTAGCACTTGCAGGCCCCATCTCTTAAGAAATATGACATAGACACAAAAGGTTTATTAAAATGTATATGTTGAACTGATATTTCCTTTTCATTAAAACCTGCTCTTTCCTGGGACACCTGGGTGGCTCAGTGGTTGAGCATCTGCCTTCAGCTCAGAGTGTGATTCCCAGGGTCCTGGGCTCAAGTCCCACATCAGCTTCTTGCTGGGAGCCTGTTTCTCCCTCTGTCTGTGTCTGTGTCTCTGCCTCTCTCTCTGTGTCTCTCATGAATAAATAAATAAAATCTTAAAATATAATAAAATAAAAACCTGCTCTTTCCTATGAGTTCTCCTAAGCCCCACTTGTCAGTCAAACTATTTATAGCAGTTAGATGCAATCACATTTCCTTTTGGTTCTCAGAAGTTCCATTGACAGACTACCGGCTCATGCTTTCTTTAGTCCCCAAAACATTCATCCACTCCATTACTGAATCTTAAAAATTAAATTACTCTAATAAGTTTCCAATAAAAAAATTCTTACCAATTGAAACACATAGTCCACGACCAGTTTCACAACTACTCTCAAAAACTTAGAATTTATATGCTAGAAGTCCTTACTACCAGTATAGGTACTGAAGTCCATAAAAGTACATTTCACAATGGTACAGATCACTTGATCGGTCTAATTGAGTTGATTTCTATATCAAAATTTCTAACCAGCCCTTACTGAAAGCTTTATTAGGTAAGTCCTCAATGCGAGGTCTAACAGGCCTGGGTTTCAATTCAACTCGGGTACATATTAACTGTGAGATCTTATTAATCTTTGTCTCTGGGCTTTAGTATTTTTAAGAGTAAAATGGAAATATGAAAGTATTTACATAATAGGATTGTTATAAAGACTAATTGAAATAATGTTTTAACTCAGGACTTGGTCGATGATGGGTGTAAAATTAGATATAGGAAGTTTCAGGATTAGTACTTTCTTATACCAAAGTATATCTGCAAAAAGGGTATAAACTGTGTTAACCTATTTGCACACTTTCTGGGGTCGTAGCTATTGGAACTCTTAAGGTTTTCATAGGCTAAAGCAGAAAACATGCTGCTTGTGATGTGGGGCCAGAAACAGGGTGGAGAGTGCTCAAGAAGAGATAAATTCTTTAAAAAAAAAAAAAAAAAGATAAATTCTTTAGCCTATCTTTTTTGTGGTTTGGCATTCATTTCAAAGAAATATTGATCCAAAGTACATCAGTGCTGTCATTTCTCCATAGTAAACAGGTTGTCTTTTTTTTTTAAGTTGTTCAAATGATGGTGAAAGGTTAAATCTTAACAAGGATTGACCTCAAATCCCAGGTTCCTCTCCATGAAGGAAAACAGTTTCTACTGGAGCTTGTTTATATGACGAAACAAAAATAGAAAGCACTGGTATTAAGATGGGCTTTCTCCCTAAGGGGTCTGTTTAATTACATGAGGTATGATTCTAATTATATTAAGACTGGTTTCCACAACTAACATCACAAAATTTTCTCAAGAAAATATAATTAAATTAATCTCTTTTCTCCCTAAGACAACTGTGTTTTACAATATTTTGAAACAGTAAAAATTTAATGATAGGGCTGGACTCATCTTGCGAATGATTACTTACTTTTAAACTTTTTTTTTTTTTATGAGAGTCACAGAGAGAGAGAGAGAGGCAGAGACACAGGCAGAGGGAGAAGCAGGCTCCATGCACCGGGAGCCTGATGTGGGATTCGATCCCAGGTCTCCAGGATCGCGCCCTGGGCCAAAGGCAGGCGCCAAACCGCTGCGCCACCCAGGGATCTCTAAAGTTCAACTTTTTTAAATTCAAGTTTTACATATGTGTCACTAAATGTTAATTGTAGTTGTGACATATATAAGAAGAGCTAGAAAATCAAAACAGGATTTAAGCTGTTAGAAAAAAATAAGCAACCCTCCTAAAACACATTATGGTCAGTGCCATGTTGGATTGCAAGTTATCTTTGGGGTAAATTTGATTAGAAATGTGCACTTGAATAAAAAAAGGATATGTAATTCTTTAAACAAAAATTTACCTCACAAAAATCCCTAAAGTACTAAATATTTAACTGATAAATTTCACGGTCCTGATAAAAGCCATAATTATTACTAACCAAAATTGGGTGTTTGCTTATTCAGGAGATACATGGCTTTATGATAATCACCCACTAACTATTGCCTAATTTCAACCCCCCTCTACTAGGTCAGAGAAAGAGTTATAAAAACTACTTTGGGTCCATCAGTCTCCCTGACCCTTGCCCCACATGTCTGGATGGAGAACGTGAACCAGCCAGTCCATGTAGGAGTAACAGGCCACTGGGACTGGTGGGGGAGGGGGGACCATGCCAGCCAATCAGAGGCACAGTTAGTGAGCGTGAAACAATGAGCTTCTGATGAGGGTGTGGTCTGGAAAACGGCTTTTAGACAAAACTGTCATTTTATGGGTCAGCTATAGATGGACATGGCACTTCTGCTGTCTTCAGAATAATGTCACCCAGGCCCCTTTTCTGTTTTCTGCACTCCTGAAACATCTGGTACCTGATCTAGGCTCTGGCTTTCCCTCAGCCCTGGAGAAAGAGGAGGTATGTGGCATCCCTGTAGGAAGAATGGTGGCAAAGGTGAAGGTGAGGTCACCCCTCTGGGAAGAAGACAGGTACTGGCTTAGAGGAAAGTGGGAAGTCCTTGAGCTAGGAATCCTAGAGAGATGATAGGTAGGTAGGTAGGTAGGTAGGTAGGTGATAGATAGATAGATGATAGATAGATAGATAGATAGATAGATAGATAGATAGATAGATGATAGATAGATAGATAATGTAAATCTGTGTCAGTCAAGTGAGGTTGGAAACTTGAAGTCTTAAATGTTGCCTCATCCTATTTATTCTGGATGGTTGCTCTATTTACCTGGCTTGCCGTCTTTAGTTACCCCTTTCCTGCAACTTCTCACATGATAGCCTCCTCTTTATCAGTCCTCAAACAGCAAATGCCAACTGTGTGAGGGGGTTGGTAGGAAATGCTGTGGAGGAAACAAGGTCATGTAGAACATGGTCTCTAAAACAGGAGTTTACAAATCACAGGAAGACATAAGCAGACCAATAGATAGGGAAGAATATCTAAATAGCAAATAAGGCGCATACATTTATAACACTAAGTACCCTCATAACTCAGAGGAAAAGTTGCCTTGGCTAGAGTGGTCTGGCAAGATTTCCTAACAACATTATCCCTTTAAGTTCAGAGTATCTCCTCTTTGGGCTCTTATAAAGCCTGATTTGACATAGTAGTGAAAAACTGGATGAAAGCTGAAATCTGTTAGAAGTTTCTAAAAGAGATGTTTAGAGAAACCATGATGGATATAATTGATCTTTAATTTCATTTTCATTTTCAGATACTGCTGAGTTTTAACTAGAATGAAGCCATTCACTCCTTCCTTCTTTCAGGGAACTCTTTCTTAATATATCTTTCAGGCCTCACCCACCTGCTTAATTACTCTTTCAGCCTTTCAGATATCCTCATACCTCAGTGCATTCATGCACCGTCAGTGCCTGCTCTTTTCGAGCTCTCTTCTTGATTATCATTGAGTTGGCCAAATAATTGATGACAGTGCCATCAATATGCATTGGAAGTACTCTAAGATTAAATACATCTTTTCACCAGGTCTTTATGACCTATATCCCCAAAGTGTCATAAAACAAATGAATGTAGCAAGGTGTGGTAGAAAGAACATGAATGTTCAAATCCCACCGACCTGGGCTTTCCAGCTGTGGAAATCTCTCTGAACCTCAGTTTCTGTGTCTATAAAATGGGGATGGGGCCTACCTCACAGTGCTGTTTTGAGGCAACCTATGTAAAATGCTTCACATAAAGAGGTCTCAAATGTATGCACCACAAGTAAATATTAATCTAAAATAGAAATGTTCTGTTGTCTTCTGAGTGTTCATAAGACAAACATTTATTTTAGACATCTGTGCCTCTTCAGCTCATGGACAAATCATTTTCTTACTCTAGTTTCTCTCATAAATAGTAGCCAAATGCATCTAGTTTCTTTGTCTACTAGTTATAAACTTAAAAAACTGTCCAAGTTCTCAAATCACCTTATTTAAAACAATGGAATCTAAGTAATCATCCTTCCATTAACTATAAGAATCATCGTGATCTTGCAGGGAAGACAGCTGTGCCCTTCTTGGGGAAATCCAGTGCTTCCTAAACTTCCAGGCTGGGAAGTTTACATCATTTAAATCTGCCTCCCAGTGATTGCCAGCCATTGAGCCGAGTTCCTCCTCTTGGAGCCACAAAAAATAAATCTAACCCACCTTCCACACAGTGTTCCAAGCAGAACAAGAGAGTGTACACTGTGCATGTGAGGAGAGTATGGTATTTACCAGAATTGACAGGCTAGAAGCAGCATTGCTAAATAAAATGCAATATTTGGGATATATTTAAAAATTATTCATTGTTCATTTAAAATTTAAATGTAATTGGATGTCCTATATATTGTATTAATCCTGGTAGTCTCACAAATGGTAGCCAAAATCAAAATGACTGAGAAGTCAGCAATGGCAGGAGAGGGAATAGAGCTACAGCCTTGCTCAGTTCTCTTCAGTCCTACCTCAGTTCTGTGGCTGCTTAGCACACCTGTGCAACCCTCTTCAGAGCATCCATGCCTACAGAAATACTGTTAAGATCACCCATTCTTTAATAAACTGATCCTCTCTACTGAGGAAGCTAACTTGCCTTTACTTGTCAACCTTCTTGTGAACTTTATTCTCACTTAGCCACACCGAATCCCTGCCTGAGGGAGAAAATAGAGGAATTAGTTTGTGCAGGGGCCTGCATTAGACTTTGTACAGGGACCTGTGTCTCCGTGCTACTTTACAACTTTCACATTTCCAAATATTTGAAGATGACTAGCATTTTCACTGGAATGTCATCATCTCCTGACAACATTTCCAATCTCTCCCATCATTCATGTTACATGGTTAGTGACCTTCAGATAAAATGGCCAGAACTAATCCCAATGCTCTGGATCAGATTTGAACACTACCTGTATACCTTAAGATTGCTTCGTATCCCAGTGGCCAATAAGCATATGAAAAGTTGCTTAATTTCATTAGTACCACCAGGATTATACAAAACCACACATACCACCACTCACCTACCGAGATAGCTAAGATTTTTTAAGACTGACAATAGCGTGTTGGCTGGGAGACAGAGATTCTGAAGTCTGATTATCTTGCTCATATGGTGTATATTGGTACGACCAATTTGGAAAACTGGCAGGATCTACTCAAGTTCAATATATGTATATCCTGTGACCCACCAACTCCACTCCTAAGTAGATGCCCAAGCAAAATGCATATGTGTTACCAGAACATATGTACAAGAATGTTCTTAGCAACATTGATTCTAATAGCCTAAAACTGGAAACATCCAATAGGTCAGTATTAAAATAGAAATATTTTCCAAGGATGTAACTTTTTAGGAGAGATTTGATATAGTTGATGAAATGAGCCCTGTAAAAAATTGGAATATTCTACATAAAGTAAATAGTAAGTGTAATGTTCATCAGGGAATACTCTTGGGATGAGTACAATGGATGAATTCTTGTGATCTAATGAGCTGGTGAAATACTAAACAATTCTAAAAAGGAACATTATTGGTACACATACAACATGGATGAATATCACAGACATTTGAGAAAAATGAAAGCATATATATATAGTATGATTCTACTTATGTAAAGCTTAAAAACTGATAAAGGTGACCTATGATGTTAGAAATAAGGAGAGGGGGTTACCTTTTGGCAGAAGCATGAGGGCATCCCTGGGCCATAGCATGAAAGGAGCTTCTGTAGTGGTAATGTTCTCTTTCTTGATATCAGTAGGAATTACATGGATTGTTCATTATATAATAATTCTAAAGCTATACCCTTATGAATTGTTCATTTTCCTGAACATGTTATGATTTAATAAAAATGTTTTTTAAAAGATATTTTTTAGCTGCATGGAATTTGCAGTGTATCTAGTTTTTCACACCGTATGCCTATGCATTTGATTTTGTTAAAATTCTACACATAGCAGTTTGTCTCTGTTCTTCTGAAATTTTATTATCATTTTAGTGAATAAAGATATTTTAAGACCCTGATTCTGTTATTAAGTACCTTAGCTCTCTCTCCAATTACATCTTTAAGTCCTCTAGCATGCCCATGGAGACTGCTGTCTGAGTAGACAACAGAACACAAATCAATATCCTTTAGGTTCGGATTGTTAACTGCGTTAAAAGATAACTGTGTTTTTATCACTCTTATAATTTTGTATCTTACCCATGAGGATGCGAGAAATTTGGCTAAATGCCTTGTTAAAGTCAAGATATATTTTACCTACAGCATTCTATTGATTTAAAAATTCAATAACTCTTCAAAAAAGGAAATAACTTTGTTCTTGGCTCTAAATCTATTTTAACTCCTTTTAACCACCTCTTGCTGATCTAAGTGCTCACATATTAACAAATATTTGAATTATCACAAATATTCCATCTCTGTCTCCCACTGCACACATAGTAGAATTGCACTTTCACACTTATTTGAAATTGCGTTCACATAATTTTCTTTAGCCAATGTCACGTGAGTTAGAAGAGAAATATGTCACTTTTGGGAGGACACTTTAAGAATGAGTCTGCCCCATCAAATCCTTTTTTCCCACTGTCTTGCTAGCCAGAATGTCCCAGCCTGGATCCCAATGTGAAAGCAAAAATAGAGCAAAGCCTCAGATGACTACAATAGACTTGTAGCACAAGTAAAAAATGAACAGGAAATAAGCCTTTATTTTAAGCCATTGTGATTTTAGAGTATTTGTTAATGAACCATAACCTAGCTTATACTGACTGAGACACTGTATTTACCAGTCTGTGTTTTCTGTAGCCACATCTTTTGAAATTTGGAAAAGAACATGCCCCTCTCCAGTTTTCCAGCTCCTCTCTTGTTCCCAGGATTAACATCTGTCCATTCTTCCAATATTTGTGTATATAGGTTATCTCAGGCTGGCTACTTGAATTTATTTAAAATAAGTGCTTTTAAATACCTTCTTATCTTGGAGTTCAATTCTTTCTTAACAATATTTGTTATACTTTTCATATAACACTTATCAAATTCAGTATCTGAAATTACTTATTTGATTTACATGTTCTCTATTCATTGTTCCTAGCACACGCTGTGGTTTTTTAATTGAGTTTTTAAATGCTGCCCCTTTTTTTAACCTTGGGTATGTGTTTCTCTTTTGTTCACTTCCTCACATTTGAGTTTACCAAGGCTTTTCCTTTCCTTTACTCAAAACCTAATATTTAGTACTCCATTTTAAAGGTTTCTGTACATTTTAAAGTTTGCTAAATATACTAATGTTTTCCTTGTTTTGTTAAAAAAAATGTTTTTCTTAAGTCTATGATACGTGTTTACTGTCTCACTTTTTCCTTCTAATGCTCATGTACCCCAGTATGACTTGTGTCTGGTTGAAATTACCAACCAGTTCCAACCGGTCAGTAACAGTTCCTTTTTTGTTTTTAAACTCTCTTGTTATCTGTATTACTTATTCCAGGAACTTGGATTGCTCTGAATATATCGGGTGTGCTATTTCTGTTCACGATCATAGAGCATGATTTTTACAACATTCAGGCATGAACATTTAATTGATCCCAACAGCTAAAGGAAAGTCTTAGGAAATTCTGGTTTTCTTAGAACTAGGTGAGCAATAAATTAAAATTTCAACATTTCCCTTTTACTTACAATTTAAAGCCTTAAAAACACACACACACACACACACGCACACCTTTGAATTTCTTCCCTCTTTTTATTTAAGACTATACCTTAATAAACTTAATCTCTCTTAATCTCTTGCTTATATGTGATACGTTGCTTTACTACTCACCTTTATATAAATACCCACATAAACTCACATCTATACTTTTTTTTAATTTTCAAAAAGGAGGGGGAGCCTGGGTGGCTCAGGCAGTTGGGCGTTATCTGCTTTCAGCTGGGTCATGATCTCGGAGTCCTGGGATCAAGGCCCATGTCAGGCTCTCTGCTCAATGAGGAGTCTGCTTCTCCCTCTCCCTCTCTCTCTCTCTGTACTCTTCCTCTCTCTCTCTCAAATAGATAAATCTTTAAAAATATTTTTTTTCTGAAAGGAGAAGAAAAAATGGGAGACCGAAATTGAAGGAGAGAGGAGGATGAACCATGAGGACAGGAGGAGAAAGATCACGAGCTGAGTGCTTATTGCCACTGGCTCCTCTTCAACAGGGCTTGTGTCCCAAGGGCCCATTTCTTCATGAAAATGAATGGACTCATTCAGCTATCCTCTTTCACCCCATTCCATTTATAATAGTGCTCATATATGTCACAGCTGTTCAGGATTGGGATGCCCAGTGTGTCAGGGGTTCTCCATATAGAAAAGTGGCCCTTTTCAAGTGGGACTCAACCCTTCAGGCATCATCACCACATAAATAAGTAGTCTGTAGTTTAGAACAAAGCAAGTGGAGAAAAAGAAATAGGAAAGTGAGAAAATGAATTTAAGTCAGATTTCCTCCATTCTCAGCTTTTCTTTGTAGAAGGCCTATTTGGAGACTTTGCTGTAGAAGGCCTATTTTGGAGACCATAAATCCCTGAACTTTTGCCTTGAACATGCACACTCGAAGAGAAGAATCACAGGACCGGGCCATCGTCAGAATAGCAGCTCATTTACCAGACCTCATTGTCTATGGAGACTTCTCTCCAAAGCTACCCTCTGTGGATTATTTTGATGGAGTCCTGATGTTTGTTGATATTTCAGGCAAGCGCAGGGGGAATTCTTTCATGTGGATGAACACACACAGCTTGATTGCGGGGCGGGGTGGGGGGGGGGAGGTGCCATTTTTGAGCTTGTGTGCTATTACAGCAGATATTCCCATGAAGAAAACAACGGAGGAGGGATACCCTGTGTTTCGTCTTCCCTTACCCAGCATGTCCAGTCATGGGCAAACCTTTAAGATGCCCCAGTTCCATGCTTGGAACTTTAGGCTCCATGTCCCTGCCCTATTTCACCAAATCTAGCTCCCAAGCCCCACACACCTCTAGGCAAACTAGACCTCAGGAAATGGTCTCTTCAGATGTTGTTTACATCCTAACAGTAAGCTTGGCACCTCTTCAGGAGTGTTTACATTTTGTGTGTTTTCATTACCATGGAATGAAGGTTCTATACCAGTTAAAGGAATTGCGGTCTTCCCTGTAAAGGGTGAGAAATTTGGAGGGAATAAGTAGCTGGCATCTTTCCCTGACCCTCTAAAATAATAAGCTTAGATAGGGGAGGCTGCATATTTGACACTTGACCAGCTGAAGATCATTGAGAAGAGACCTTGCCCATTCTTAAAAGCTGAGGCGCAGGGCTCTCCAGTGAGTTCCTCTTTTCCTGGCTCTGTTTGGTTCCTCCAAGCATCCAAGGAAACTAGGTGAACATTTATTACAGGTTTTACTGCAATGACTGAGAAGTTCAGCAGAGCCATGTACATGGACCGAGGGGCTGAGCAGTTGGTGGAGATCCTCAACCACTACATAAGTGCAATAGTGGAGAGTAAGTGTCCCCATGGGTTTCTGACTTAAGTATATTTCACCTATTGTTTCTCTGTATTTTTTGGTTATAACCGGTTAGAATGTTATTTTTATTTTCCTCATGAAATGTGTAAGAAACCAATCTCTTTTGGAATATAATATAGTGCAAGTAAAGGAATGTAACCAGACCTCACTAATACAGACTATTTGAGGAAAAGAGTGTTTTCCACCAGTTAAAAGACTGAATTAGAGATTACCTTTAAAGAACTTTAGGGGTGCAGGGCACCTGGGTGGTTCAGTGGTTGAGTATCTGCCTTTGGCTCAGGGTGTGATCCCGGGGTCCTGGGATCAAGTCCCACATCAGGCTTCCACTGGGAGCCTACTTCCCCCTCTGTCTGTATCTCTGCCTCTTTCATGAATAAACAAAATCTTTGAAAAAAAAAGAACTTTAGGTGTGCCCAGATGGCTCAGTCAGTTGAGCATCTGCCTTCAGCACAGGTCATGATCCCAGGATCCTGGGATCTAGCCCCACATTGGGTTCCCTGCTAAGCGGGGAGCATGCTTCTCCCTCTCCCTCTGCCCATCCCCCGTTCATGCTCTCTCTCTCTCTCTCTCTCTCTCAAATAAATAAATAGAATCTTTAAAAACAAAGTAAAGAATTTTAGTTATATTTAATTACTCAAAAAAGTGAGCATCAACATAACCCAAACATAGTCTTTAAGACTACATGTATGAATAAATAAGTGATTTATAAATAACTCATTAGTGCTTTGTCTTCTAATGAGAAATTTAGAAGCATGACTGACTTTTCAACCTCTGCCTGCCATCTTGGTTGTATTATTAATTTGACCTATTTATGAAGAAAAAGATGTACTCTATTAAGGTAAACTCGAGGTCTAGTCTTTTGTCAGGATGTAAGTTTCCTAGTTAATATTTTAATATCACCCACTAGACAAAAGTTAATGTTCCTTAAAAGCAGAAACCGTATCTAATTCCTGTTTGTGTCCCACTCAGTACAACGGTACTCAACAAATTTGTGATGATGCATAAAGAAGAGGGGGAAAATGCCCACTTCTGTCATAAAGGCTAAACAAAATACAAGTTGGTAGTATACAAAACCCAAGTTGACCCTAGTGGTGGTTTCCCAATTTTCTGATTCTCACTTCTATGGAATCCTGTCACTCATCCACTCACCCGTGTCACTCAAGCCCCAGCTTATAACATAGATTGACCAGTAAGAAGCATTCCACTATCAGGGGAATAGGTGGTTGTCCTCAGGCCTCCCCAGAAATCCCACCTTCTTTTCTATCTTTTCGCATTCCCAGAAACAGAGCATATGCATCATCTAGTTCAATGTGTGTATTCTGTACTTGAGGAAACACACTCCAATGGGTATAAGCAACTTGTCTCAGACATCCTTAATATAAGTTTTTTCTCTGAATTGTTCTTTGGACTGAATTTCTATTCCATGGATGGAGAATGAATTGTTATTAGTTTTAAGAAATTAAAGTTTGATTTACCTTATTTTCTTTTTTTTCCCTCAGAAGTGTTGCTTTTTGGAGGAGACATCTTAAAATTTGCAGGTATGGGGGCTCACAGAGATGGGAGTGGTAAGGAAGGAGTGCGAGGTGCCTGTGCTCTCACGAAGGAGGTGCTTCACAGAAAGCGGTGGCTGGCTTGAGGCATGTCTGAAGAGGAAGTGTCTATATAGATTTCAGACAAAACAGACTGGCCCCCAGGGCAGTTCAGGAGCCCTCCAGTGTGTCTGTCTCTTCAAGGTGATGCGCTGCTAGCCCTCTGGAAGGTGGAGCGAAGGCAACTGAAAAACATTATCACGGTGGTAATTAAATGTAGCCTGGAGATCCATGGATTGTTTGAAACACAGGAATCTGAAGAAGGCCTGGATATCCGAGTCAAGATCGGTAAGTCCTGAGAAAGGGGAGCTGCTACAGCAGTCTGAAAATGGGTCTCGACCCCTGAGGTGTCTCTCTCCCTAAGAGAAAACACAGAATATGGTGGAACATAGTGGCTCAGCCCACCCATCGTGTCTTGAACTTTGGGGTTGGGCCAACCAGAATGAGTTTTGGCATCCTCACTAGTGAAGGGATTTTGGGCTAATCCTGACATCTACCTCACAGGCTCTTACAAGAAGTGAGTTTAAGCAGTTAGCATAAATACCCACTCTGCAAGTCTTTGTTATCACTATTACTGCTAGTATTGTCAGGTCTTGCCGCTGTCAATCACAGTAATTTAAAGGAACTGTGTATCACCTGTAGGTCGTTCATATACACATTTTGTATACGTGTCATATTTCACAGCATTCTGTCTTCTGTCACTGAGGTACCAAAAGCTTCAGCTCTCAGCTTGAAAACAATCAGAGGGCACAAGGTTAGAATGGGGACCTAGTTGTCAAAATACCTACTCCTTTCCCCTCTGGCTATTGCTGAAATTCAACCCTAAAGGTTTCTTCTTAGTTAAAGCCTCCATCTCGGACAAAACGCATATCCTCTCCGAAAGGAGTTACTAAAGTTATTCTCTTACTCTGAAGTACAAGTAAATTGAAGAAAAGATAAAATCACTTTTGGGGCTGGTGGGGCCATCTAGAGAGCAATGTCCAGAAAGATGAAGACTAGTAGCCAACTTTCTAGCTTTGGGAGAAAGAAGAGCTTTAGAAATCCTGGGCCCATAGAGGCATTTTCTGATTCCTGTATAAAGTCTTAGAAACTACATTTTGCTCTGAGGTAGTACAGTCACATCAAGATTCTGACTGTCCTGAGAACCAGTGCTGCTGGGGAATAATCCAGAGCTTCTCGTGCTTGCCTCCCTGCCAGCACTGGCTGCTGGCCACATCACCATGTTGGTCTTTGGAGATGAAACACGCAACTTCTTCCTGGTGATTGGTCAGGCAGTAGATGATGTGCGCCTGGCACAGAACATGGCGCAGATGAACGATGTCATTCTGTCACCAAACTGCTGGCAGCTCTGTGACCGGAGCATGATCGAAATTGAGAGGATTCCAGATCAGAGAGCAGTTAAGGTAGGTGCAATGTTGTGCTTGCAGAAAGTTCTGTGACTCTGTGCCAGGGGTCGCCTGCAGGAAAGCCACTGGGAAGGCTGGTCCCATGAAGCTCCTGAGGTGGAAGCTCCTCAAGTGGAGACCACCTGAGTTGGACTAACAAGGCTTTAGTCCAGGAGCCAAGGCTGGACATTCCAGAGGAAATGATTCGGCTTCTGTGCTAACT
Organism: Nyctereutes procyonoides; assembly: GCF_905146905.1. NCBI lineage: Eukaryota > Metazoa > Chordata > Mammalia > Carnivora > Canidae > Nyctereutes > Nyctereutes procyonoides. Next base: position 3,368,618 of record NW_026575044.1, read on the forward strand.
GAAGATACGGACTTTAGGTATGGAGGCCTTTGGTGGAGCTAGTGTCCTTGCTTAAGGAACAGGAAGGGTCTCCTGCCTATTCCCTGGGAGTGGAGGGTTGTCATTTGAGGGCTGCCATTGGCCATCACTTGCGCTACTCAACACCCTCCTAACTCAGGGCCAGGGATCCCTGAGGGTAAGGTTAGGAGGCGAGCGGGGGCAGCTACTTACTGAGGGGAGAGAGGCTTTCCCCACAGCCCCATCTAGTAGCAAACACCTTGGTGAAGTTGGAGACTAACTATAAACAGAACTGTCTTGGGATATGGCCAGTTAGAGAAACTGGACTTGGAACATACGCAGCAGAGAGGAGGGCTGTGCCTCCAGCTGAACCCAGAACAGGTGACAGAGAGGAGGTGGAGAATTTGGGTAGCTGCTGGTGAAGGCAAGAGGCTCTTCCACTTCATGCATCAGTCTACCACCCTCATACCCACCCATCACTCTTCCTGCCATACTCCCCAGGCTACACCAACTCGCTGGCTCACAATGCCCCACTCCCCATCTTCAATCATTCCCTATACCTTTAGAAATTGTTTTAATTTTAATTAATTTTAGACTCACAGAAAAGTTCAAAATCAATAGAGTTTCCATATATCCCTTACTCAGCTTCCCCCAATGTTAACATCTTTCATAATCAGAGTACAGTAGTCAAAACCAGAAAATTGGCATTGGTATGATACCATTCACTAATTAAAAGCCTTCTTTGGACTTCACCAGTTTCCCACTGAATATCGTTGGTGGAATGTTCCAGGATTCTATCCATGATCTCACACTGCATTTTGTTGTTATTTTTACTTAGTCTTCTACAATATATAGCAATTCTTCAGTTTTTCCTTACCTTATTTGACCTTGATACTTAATAAGAATATTGACCATTTTGGTGAATGTCCCTCAATAAGAATATTGACCATTTCGGCGAATGTTCCTCTCTTTGGTATTGCCTGACACTTTCTCATGATTGGACTAAGGTTATTCATATGCGGTGGGAGGCAAGAACACCACAGAAGTGAGTCTGTACCATTCTCCATGAACCATGGAGATCCATGGGGATCCTGATCTTGGTATGAATCTTATTGCTGATGATGCTCCTACTACATTTTTAGGCATCAGCCCCTTTGTCCTCTTATCCTTATAAGAAAGAAATGATATATAGTTTAACCAGATTTTATTTACATTGAAATGTTATGAAAGAAAAAAGAAAAAAGTTCCAAGAGTTGGAAAAGTACACAGGTGAGCTGCCTGATGTGGCCTTGTGTGTACACACTAAAGTTTGAGACCTTAAGGACTAATCAGAAAGATTTTAATGTGAGCACATCCAGATTAAAGAAATCTGGATTTCTTTCTTTTTTACTTTTTTCTTTCTTTGTTGTCTAGATATGCCAGTCTCTGTTTTCCATGTCCTGGACATGAAAAAGCATACTCCCTGCCCTTTCTGCTGAAAAATTCTATTCAAAGAATAAGACAACCCTCAGAATAACCAAAAACTTCTCTCTTTTTTCTTTATTTAGGTTAATTTCTTAAAACCACCTTCTACTTTTAATTTTGATGAATTTTTCACAAAGTGTATGACTTTCATGAATTATTACCCTTCTGGTGACCACAAAAGTAAGTAGATTCTGTGGACAAGAGCCTTTATCTCTACCAGTAGTCAATAGGGTCTTATGAACACCAAGGGCTCTATTGTAAGTGGCTGGCCTCCTCAATACACCTCCCAGTCCTCAGCAGCACACAAAAGGAACCTCTTCCCATTCCTAATTACAGCAATTCCAAGTACAACCCTCCTTAGGCCCTCCACCTCTGCTCTGGCAATGAGTCTTCTCCCTCATTTTCTAAACATGTGCAAGTCTGCCCCATGATTAAGGAAAAATAAAACTTCTATGAACCCTACTTTCCCCTCCTAATTTTCACCACTAAAACTCTTAGAAGAGTAACCTATATGTCTGTATTTCCTCTTCTATCTTCTCTTATTTATTCACCCAATAAACTTGGGTAAAAATTGCATATGCCTAGTGTGTGTGTGTGGGGGGGGTGCATGTGTTCACCTACTCTTCAGTCTTGAGCCCCTGACATCTAGCTTCTAGCCACTTCTCCTGTCTACTGAGACTATTGAAGGCAGGGCCACCAATGACCATCAATTTGCCAAAGCAGGTGACCTCTCTTCATGCCTTATCCTAGCTGGTTGGCCTTAGATTACTCTCTTTCTTTGGACATGAGCTTCGCCTCTTTCCTCGGGTTCATGAATATTCTTTCCTAGTTTTGCTTTTACACCTTAAGCCACCTGTTTTCACTACCTTTGCTTAGTCTCCTTCCCGTTCCTTAAATGTTGGTAATTCTAGGGATCTATCCTTGACCTTCTAGTCTTTCCTACTCCCCTCTTGGAAATCCATTCTATTCATTTATGCCTGACTTCCCTAGGACTCTCAGCAGACTGGGACTAGGGTGGAGAAAGGAGGAGCATAGGGCATGAAATTTAAGGAGGCAATAGTCATGGTCTTGCAAGTTGCTTGCCTCACATAAGACCCAGCTGTAACTGTCAGAATTCAGCCCTGACTTTTGTCATGATTTCTAGACTCATAAAAAAATTGCCATTGGGTCATCTCCACTAGATGTCAAACAGGTACTCCAACATTAACACATTATTAAAAAATTGTTAAAGACAATTTAGGTGATGCAAACAATCTTGAATGCTTCATGAAGTGGACAGTCTCCTTTAGGAGACCTGCAAAGTGGGGTGGAAGACAAGCAACTTTTGTAAGATCTACAGTAAAGAATAAGGAAGCAACAAAAAGAAAATATCCAACTGTCTGGGGCCACATAGTCAACGTTATTTGGAGTGAAAAGACGGAGAGTTGGCTTGCATTTGAGGATTGGCTGGCTAGATACACTGCATTTCTGGTCAACTGAGGCATTTTCAGGGACATGACAGTTCCCGAAGTTTTGGTTTGCTGACCACAGGCAGAAGAAGCAGCTCCAGCATGGGCCTAGAAATTTTTTTCAACAATGTCTAAATTCTAAGCTACTTGTGTTTCCCCAACAATTGTTTCTTCCTCCACACTAGAAACTTCAAGAGCATCTTTGAATCATTCTCCTTCCTCATCATCTAAGTACAAGCCTTACATATTTCTAACACTAAAAATAGTAGATTATACTTTTACTAAGCTGTAGTATGTAATGGGGCAGGAGGTAGGACAGGAGGGAAACTGTTGGAAAATTGACTGGAAATAGCCAAGAACCCTACAGCTCCAGAGATGAAGAAGGTCCAGTGACACCCCTTGAGATCTAACTCATCCCATCTCCTAGGTCTTATGGGTGCCTTCAATGAAGAAACTCTTCAGGCTTTGTTTTGGGCACTGCAGTATCACAAAGCAATTCTGATGCTAGGACCTGGAGTTAGCACAGATTTCATAGGTTAAGTTCTCTCCAAGAGCTTCCTGCAACTTCAGCAGCCAACCAGCAATCAGCTCTGGGATCACCAGGCCACCTACACTTCTGACAATTGTCTGACAACAATCTAGGGGTTCCCCCCCACAATAATTTACTAGAATGACTCCCAGATTTTAGGGAGGTGCTATGTTTATGATGTCACTTTTATTGTGAGGGAAATAAATCAGGACCAGCCAAATCAAGGGAACATAGGATAAAGTTTGAAGAGTCCCTACCATGAGGCTTCTGTGTCCTTAGGGATAGCACCCTTCCTACACATCTATTGTGTGGTTACCAACCGAAACCAGTTCATCCAGGCTTTGGGTGTTCAGTTTTTATTGGGGTTTTATTAAGTCAGCATGATTGATTAAATCATTGGCCATGTGATTAAACTCAATCTTAAACCCTTGCCCTCCTCAGAGGTCGCAAGTCAGGCCCATATCACATGGTTCAAAGCCCCAACCCTCTCCTCCCATGGTTGCTGTTTTCAGCATAACCAACCCCATCCTGAGACCTCATTAGCATAAATTCAGCTGTGGTCCAAAGGTCCTACCATGAAGAACAAAGACAATCCCATTGTTTGAGAAATTCCAAGATTTTGAAGTTACTTCCCAGGTACCAGGACCAAAAACCAGCCAAATTCTTTATTTTACTTCAGGCACACCTACTTCTCCATAACATTGACACTATAGTACCTAGACCTTTATAACTCCTGCCCCCTTACCTCCCTCAGTCTGTTCCATATGGTTTCTTCTTCTTTTTTTTAAGATTTATTGATTTATTTGAGAGACAGTGAAGGGAGGAAGGGCAGAGGGAGAGAATCTTCAAGCAGACTCCCTGCGGATCGCATAGCCCTACTTGGGGCTCTATCTCAAAACCCATGAGATCATGACCTGAGCCAAAACCAAGAGCCAGATGCTTAACTGACTGAACCATCTAGGTGCCCCATATCATTTCTTCTTAATCTCCGGTACTCACAGCCAGGGGAGAATCTTCACCATCCTTTAACATACTGTGCTCATTCTTGAGTGTCACTGACTTGGTCCCTCTGCTAGGCATGGCCTCCTCAATCCTAGTACCATGCCAGAGTCATTCAAGATCCAGTAAAATTCTTGGGGTACCTGGATGGCTCAGTCAGTTGAGTTCCTGCCTTCAGCTCAGGTAGTGATCCCAGGGTCCTGGGATGGAGCCCCATGTCAGGCTCCCTGATTAGCGGGAAATCTGCTTCTCCCTCTCCCCACCCTTCTGCTCTCTCACTATCTCTCTCTCTCAAATAAACAAAATTTTTTTAAAAGATCCAGGAAGATTCTCTAGTTCTCCTGTGAACCTCTTTCTGATTAAACCACTTCATATTGACAACTTCTTCCTCTTTATAATCTATTAACCCATTTGACCTTTTCTTTTCCTTTTTAACTTTTCCACATATGTTATATTTGAACATAGAATGAGTAAGTGCCTCCAGGAAAAAGCCCAAGCTTCCTAATTATTTTTTTATTCCTATGTAGTGCCTAGAATGATATTTTGGGTTTTTCTTTTCTTTTTTTTTAAGATTTTATTTATTTATTCATGAAAGATACACAGGGAGAAGCAGAGACATAGGCAGAGGGAGAAGCAGGCTCCCCTATGGGGAGCCTTGATGTGGGTGGGACTCAATCCCAGGACCTCAGGATCATGACCTGAGCCAAAGGCAGACACTCAACCACTGAGCCAGCCAGGTGCTCCCTAGCATGGTATTTTGAATATACTAGGCTTTGAATACACTCAATAAACAGTTTTAAAAGAATTTCCTTCTTTATTTATATTCTTTAAGACTTCATTTTTAGTTTTCATCTCTTTTTTTTTTTTGCATTGTCATTCTGTTCCATGCTGAAAACCTATCACCATTTTCTCTCTCTCTCTCAATCTTTTTTTTTTTTTTTTTTTTAGTTTCTTCAAGCTCATTCCTGTCACTTCCTATTAGTCTAGAGTATGGAACTGTTAACCATCATAGTGATAGGAACCATAAAAATTATGAAACCCAGGCACCTGGGTGGCTCAGCAGCTGAGCGTCTGCCTTTGGCTCAGGGCGTGATCCTGGAGTCCCAGGATCGAGTCCCACATTAGGCTCCCTGCATGGAGCCTGCTTCTCCCTCTGCCTGTGTCTCTGCCTCTCTCTGTGTGTCTCTCATGAATAAATAAATAAAATCTTTTAAAAAAAATTATGAAACCCCATTGAGGGCAGCCCTGGTGGTGCAGTGGTTTGGCACTGCATGCAGCCTGGGGTGTGATCCTGGAGACCCGGGATCAAGTCCCCATGTCGGGCTCCCTGCATGGAGCCTGCTTCTCCCTCTGCCTGTGTCTCTGCTTCTCAGTCTCTCTCTCTCTCTCTGAATAAAATAAATAAATCTTAAAAAAAAAAAGAAAGAAACCCCACTGAGTTTTTTTCCAGATGAGGAAATGAGGGACCACCAGGGCAAAGAGGTGATTTGTCCAAGGCCACACAATGAGTTGGTATCAAACCAGGGATCAGAAACCCAGATATCAGAAGTCTCCTGAATCTTACCTGTGCTCCTCCTTCACCTCTGCTGTCCCCTTTATTCTGTCTTCCTTTTCTGTGGTCATACTCTCATCTATTTGCATCCTCTGTGGCAATAGCTTTAGCTCAAGTCTGTAAATAAAAGTCTCCCCAAGTTCTGAAGTGTAACCACAACTATAACAGGGTTTTGAGCTCTATGCAACTGAATTGTGGGAAACCTGCAACTTCAAAGAACTTCTTCGTGGATTTTCCTTGGTTCTATTTGGCTACAAGGTGTCCCAGAGTCCCCTGACTGGACTGTGAAGACCACCAACTAAGGGAACAGGGGTTGGAAGGCTCTTGTCTCTAGCTCTGCAGAACCACGCTTCCTTTTCTGATCCTGCTCCTCCTTCTGCTCTCTTAGACCTCTTGAGGCTTGCGTGCATGCTGGAGTCTGACCCTGAGCTGGAGTTGTCCCTACAAAAATATGTGATGGAAAGCATATTGAAGCAGGTATTTGCACAGTTTAATTTATTGACTTTTGAGGTGTCAGGGATCTTGGACATCAGGAAAGATCAAGAAAACCAGTAGCTAGTAAAATGTTTCATTAAATTAAGAGATGGGGCTGACTTTCTCCATGTGTGGGTGACTACAAAATGTATTCTTCAAATCGGTATACTTTTAAGAATTAAAGGAGGCATTATTCATAATTACACTGTGACAATGGGCGTAAACCAGGACTGTGTGTTTTATACAACTGGGCAGATAGGAACTATCTTTCCCAAGCAAATAACATGTGGTCACCCTTTCTATATGCCACATAGCAGAAAGATCTCAAGTGAATTAACATTGGTATGCTATTTCTCTAAGTCACTCACCTTAGATCTTGAGCTCTGAGATTAAAAGTACAGATAATTAGAATGCCCAGAACTACCTCCATTCCCTAAAATTTTCCATTTTTATTCACTTAGATCTAGGCTCTCTTAAATATATTAATTCATGTGAATCTCAACACTCACCATATGCCAGGCATTCTGCTCTTGTGTATTTATTCTTCACAATTCTTGCTAGATATCTTTATTTCCATTTTATATGTGAGAAAACTAAGACCCAGAAGGATACCAGGAACTTTCCTGAGGTATAAAGTAAGAGCTGTAGCTAGGATTTGAACCTTGTTCTGTCTGAATCTTACTTTTTTAAAAGATTTTATTTATTTATTCATGAGAGACAGAGAGAAAGAGAGGCAGAGACACAGGCAGAGGGAGAAACAGGCTCCATGCAGGGAGCCGGATGTGGGACTCGATCCCGGGTCTCCAGGATCACACCCTGGGCTTCTGAAGGCAGGCGCTAAACTGCTGAGCCACCCAGGGATCCCCTGAATCTTACATTTTTTGCACATGCTGTACACCTTCCTAATACATGCATGTTTTAACCCTTAATTCCATCAAAATGCAGTTTTGTCTTGGAGGAAATCTCAGGCAAGCCTGAACAGTGGGCAGCTGCCTTCACAGTGTGAGTGGAAGTGGTATCAGAACATACCCCTCCATCTTCAGCCCAATTTAGAAGCACTACCTCTAGTATCTACAATTGTTTGACTCTTCAAGATTTTTGAAGCTCCAGAAAGACTTCCCCTTCCAACCTCCAAGAGATATAACTACATTATGCTTCTTTAGCTGCAATTGCTGAGAACAAAGTCTACAGGAATGGGATACAAGATAGACTCCATGAGTCACCAGGAAAATTGTGGGTAGGAATGATGTACAGTGGGTGAAGAGATACAGTTAAGGGAGCTAAAAGGAGGCAAAAGATAAACCTTTCACTACAGAACCAAGACTGGTTCTGCATCTAAAGAATAGACTCCTCAGAGATGCAGAGATCACATTTTTCAAATCATAACTCAGAACACTCAGTCTGATGGAATAATTTTCAACTCGTTTATTTGCTAGATTTAATCTTTAATAATATTTAATATTAATTTTTTATTTAGTGATTTTTTTGTGAAATCAAAGAAAGTCATCACATCGATTTTTTTAGAAATTATTTAATCATCTTATATGAAGAGAATAAAATTGCCTGAAACCAGGACTGTCCCAGACAGTTAGGAAGCATGACTGCAGGATTTCCTATGCACAATTCCCTCTTTTGTCTAGAAGATATGTTTTATATTGTCCGTGGAGCATCTGATACTTTTGTGCCATTTGAAGAGAAAACGCAAAGATTTTCCTCCATTGGTTTGTTATGCACTTAACTTTAACAAAATTCAAGAATGATGATAGGCAGGCATGATTTGGGAACACCCTTCCTTCCTTTCCCTGGGCCTGTTGTGGATGGACGTGGAGAGAAGGAGCAGAATGAAATACACCGCCCAGGGATACAGGTGTGAGCTGTAAATGGAACCTGGAAATTTGGGTTCCTTGTGACCCTGGGGAACTTGTGTTATTGCTCCATGTCTTAGTTATCTAATCAGTGAAGTGGGGATAATATGATTTTATTTCCTTCAAAGATAAAGTGGGATAGAATAGAAAGTATTCCAGACGAACTACCCTGGGCTGTGAAATATAAGGTTGGATTACATAGGGGGGGTCCCTGGGTGGCTCAGCGGTTTAGCACCTGCCTTTGGCCCAGGGCCTGATCCTGGAGTCCTGGGATCGAGTCCCACGTTAGGCTCCCAGCATGGAGCCTGCTTCTCCCTCCTCCTGTGTCTCTGCCTCTCTCTCTCTCTATGTCTATAATAAATAAATAAATAAATAAATAAATAAATAAATAAATAAATAAATCTTTAAAAAAAAAAAGGTTGGATTACATAATATGCTATTCTTGTCCCTAAATTTTAAGAGAGCCAAAAGGAACAATACTTCTTTCTCTTTCTGTGATGGCTCATACTCGCACTAGGGAGCTAGCAGTTGGGGCAAGGGTGAGATGTTCATGGTTGTGGTGTTCACTAGGAAGTATGGAGGTTCACATTGGGAGAGATTTGAATAGTGCATTCCATTTCCATCTGCTCGACTTTGGGCTGACTCTGCCATGTTGTACCTCATGCATTCTGATAACTTCAGCTTTCTCTAGGATCTTCAAAGGCAGGCAGCCCAGGTGGCTCAGAGGTTTAGCACTGCCTTCAGCCCAGGGCCTGATGCTGAAGACCCAGAATCGAGTCCCACATCAGGCTCCCTGCATGGAGCCTGCTTCTCCCTCTGCCTGTGTCTCTGCCTCTCTGTGTGTGTGTGTGTCTCATGAATAAATAAATAAATAAATAAATAAATAAATAAATAAATAATCTTAAAAAACAAAAAAGAATCTCCAAAAGCTAGTTCCCAAGCAGTGATAAAGTCAGGGAGGTGGAGTTGTGTCCACTGGCAAGGACACATGCTAAGGAAAGCTGCTCTTGTCCCCACAGATTGATGACAAACAGCTTCGGGGTTATTTGTCTGAGCTCCGCCCAGTGACGATTGTGTTTGTGAACCTGGGGTTTAAGGACCAAGACAAAGCAGAAGTCATAGGCTCAGCCATCCAAGATGCCTGCATGCACATCAGTTCCGTCCTGAGGATCTTCCGAGGTCAAATCAATAAAGTTTTCATGTTTGACAAGGTAAATATGAACTAAGGGGGTGGAAACCTACCAATAATTTAAAGTTAGCACTCACACCTATGGACATTGATGAAGGAAAGAAGAGGCACTTTTAACCTAAAAATATCCATTTTTATTTATAATTACGGAAATAGCTTATCTGGTGGATTCGGCACTATGTGCCAGGCATTGTTCTCAATGCATTACACCTATTAACTCATTTCACCTCTAAGAGTAGGTGCTGAGACACTGAGACACTGAAACAAGGTGAGATTAAGTTTTGCTCATGATCATCCACTTAGTGTGGAATAGAGTGGGCTAGATTCAAACCTGGGTAGTGTGCCTTCCCAGGGTAGTGTCCTCAAGTGCTATGCTCTACTAGCTCTCCTTGTGGGCGCATCTCTACCCCCTCATCTCCCAGGCATTTGGGGTCTGGTGTCTAGTAACCATTACACCCCAGAAGCCTGTTTCCAAGAATCCCTACCTGCCGTATCTACACCGCCAGTTCCCCTTCCAGCTTCGTGGGGGTGGGGGTGGGGCATGGCAGGGAGGGAGAGGGCAGGTGGCACCTCTAGCTTCTGGGTGTTTTTCATCTGCTCTTAATTCAGAGAAAAACGTGTCATAGACAAATTACCACAGAGGTGCTAGTGAGAATTGATTCCCCATCTGAAGTGCTTTTGCATCGAAAGAGGAGAGCACTAAAGTACTGCCTCACTCACACTCACTCATCCATTTATTGGGCATTCTGCAGAAAGGGTTACCCCCTAGTCTTTACACAGAACCTGAATCAAGGCTTCCTTTCTCCCATCAAGACAGAGCCCAGCACCAAGTAGGATCTGACACTTAGACTCTTTTTGGAGAAGGTTGAAGAAATCAAGGCATTCTCTTTTGCATTTCATCTCGATATAACATATACAGACTGAAATCTGTAGCCCATTGTCCTTTAATTATTATGCTCTTTTCTTAGAGACAACAGCATCTGACTGAGGTAATTTTTTAGGTGATTGAAACTAAAAATGCCAAGCTTCAGAGTTTAATCTCTGCTTGGAACAGTTAAATTTATGCCAAGAAAAACCACTCTCAGTTTAAGCCTTTATCTCTAAGAATAATAAAATATCTGAAAAAAACATTATAGTTTACAAAATGTGACATTATATCAAGTTTACATTCTATGTGTATATAATGTTACATATTTTTACAAATATAGCATTAAATTTACAAAAGTATATATATGTATAAAATATGGAATATATATTATGTAAGGTGTATATATACTATAAAGTAGTTTACAAAGTTATATATGTGTGTATCTATACACACACGCGCACACACACACATAACCCTCATTCTAGTAGCCAAAGCAACCTTGACAGGTCTGTTATATTCATTTGCAGATTGAGAAACTGAGGTTCACAGTGTGTGGTTAACCAAGTTTCCAGAATTGTGAAGTGACCTGAGAACACAAATTTTCTGATTGCAGTGCTGGTGCATATTGCTCTGTGCTGCTTCTCAGATTTAAACTTAGCACCTTGTAGCATAAGATCTTGGCGGCAAGGGAAGAGACAAGTGAGTGCACATGTAGCCCAGTACAACCCATTATCTCTGCAGAAAAGCAAGCCCCCCTCAGGCTTGAGCCCTACTGTTGCTGATGCCCTAGAAATTATATGAAGTTTACTAAAAATAAAATAGATATGAGAGAAATCATGATGAAATGTGATCCAAAAAGTGAAAGTTGCTGCCCACCTTCCACTGGGCCTTTGGACTGGTCCACTATAAAGATCACCACGCACCAGCTATGTTTGCTGACTCTCTCCCTCACAGGGCTGCTCCTTCCTCTGTGTCTTTGGCTTCCCTGGGGAAAAGGCTCCTGATGAGGTCACTCATGCCTTGGAAAGTGCGGTGGATATATTTGACTTCTGCTCTCAGGTTCAAAAAATCCAGTGAGTGTTGACCTTGATCCCATCTGGTGGTTCCTGAGGTTTTTTAGTAGCTGGGGAGATAAGACAAGTGTCAGGGAACAGGAAGTAAGAAGAGGGCTGTTCTTGACTGGAACCCCTTCTGTTTTTGTATTTATTATTCAGGGCCAACCCAGCTGGGATGCAGGGATAGAGGTATAGTAAAGGCAAAGTGCAGAAAGGACACTCTTAAAAAGTCAAAATTTAGCAGGTTTGCAAGAAAATCTAATTGGGTTGTCTCTATGCTCTTACTTCTTGGTAAAGGTTGAACTACCAACACCATGTAGGAGACCTGAGTTTATTTTTAATAACTAGGAAATACAATGAGTCCTTTGGCTGGAAATTCATATATTCATCTGGCCTCAAGATGATATACTCACTGTAAAATTGTTAAGAAAATAAGATTTACTGTCCCCAGCCCTGGCTGCCTAAAAGCCCAGGCCCTCAGAGTCATCCAATCTGAGCACCCCAATGACCCAACTTGTAGCTCTACTTTGACAGGTATCACCCCCTTGCTCTAAATATTTCCACCACGTCAGCCCCTAGTCACCTATATACTCAGCCATACTCATGTGTTGACACAGTTAGCTTTTGATGCCACATACTATATCTGAGTTCCTTCCTTTCAAAATAATGACTTTGTTCTTTCTAGCAATAAGATACTTAAATCATTTACAACCAGTCACTCTATTTTGGAAGTCCACCTGAGGTGATGAGAAGTTATTTTCTAGAAAAGTCACTCAGATGAATACCTAAAAATAGCAGAAAAGTGAACTGACTTATCACTTCTAAGAACTTAGTTCTGTGTCTCAAACTGTTCCTCCTTCCCATTTCTAGGCCCTGTACAGTGGCCCGAAATTCCCCACAATGAAAGACAGTTACCTGTTGAAAATCCTTTCCCTGTCCCCCTGCCCTATTCATCATCATGTCCCCACCCTCCCCACTTTCTCTCTGCCCATTATCTTTCCCTTTTGCCTTACAACTCTCTTGCTTTCTTCCGGGCACCAGTACTGTTTCCATCGGCGTGGCCAGTGGGATTGTCTTCTGTGGAATCATCGGACACTCTGTGAGACATGAGTACACAGGTGTGCTGAGCTAGCTCATCTCGCCTCACCTTGCCACCCTGCTTTGTGGGAGGAAGGGCTAAACTAAGTGAGACATGGCCTTCTAAAGCTTAGAGTCTTCCAGGAGAAACCAAGCCATGTAGCTTCACCTATTGGCAGCTCATTGCTTACAAAGTGTGCATTTCTGGGGCTCTACATGAGTATCAAATATATAGTCATTCAAGGGTAACAACAGAGGAGAGGCCCTCAGCTCATGCAATGAGGAGGCCTTTATAATAATTTCCTGTGAACATTAGACAGTTACACCTCTTAATTCCAATTTAAAAATCCTAAAGAAGAATATTGGTATTCTTGATAAATAATACAAATCTCAAAATAAAATGGAAAGTAAATGTTATCTCAAGATTTCATGGCTTTTACTTCCCTTCTCAACTCTATTACAGTTTAAGATATTAAGAAACAATACATCTAAAATACTGAAATAGTTATACCTGAAATGATAGGATGTGTGAGATTTTCCTCAAAATAATGCAGGGTGGCAAGTAGATGGGAGTTAGAATGGGGCAGGATTGGCCATGGGTTTGTCACTTTGGGGACTGAGTGACAGGTATGTGGAGATTCATGATACTATGCTTTATTGCATGGCCAAATGCAATAAATGCATTTCCATAATATACAGTTTTTTTAAAGAATATCTTGATCAGAAGTGTTTGTGTTAATATTTAATATTAACAGAGTGCAATATTTAATACCTACTTAGTAGTAATATTGAAGGCTTATTAGCATTGAGGCACTATTGAAAGTGATGTGCATGAATTGACTCATTAATCTTTATAAACTGCCCCCTGAGAGGGATACTGTTATCATCCCCACTTACAGATCAGGAAATGGAGGCATGGGAGAATCTGGAAGTACTAATTTGCCTGAGTAATTTGGTAGAGGTAGAGCTGGGGATCGAACCCACGCAGCTTGCTACAGACTCTATGTACCACAGTGTATTACCCTTTAAAATATTCCCTGAGTCTGTCTTACACATACATCCCTCCCAGCCCTGTTTACTCACTTTTAAGAAATTGCCCACGGGGTGCCTGAGTGGCTCAGCTGGTTAAGCATCTGCCTTCCGGCTCAGGTCCTGATCTCAGGGTCCTTAGATAGAATCCCGCATCAGGCTCCCTGCTTAATGGGGAGTCTGCCTCTTCCTCTGCCCCTCCCCTTGCTCATGCACTCACTTTCTGTCAGTCCCTCTCTGTCTCTATCTCTCAAAAATGAATAAATAAAATCTTTTTAAAAGAGAGAAACTGCCAAATGAAGCTGATTGATTTCGAAAATGAAATGAGATGAAAAATTGCACATATAGGAACATTACAGATACAATTTTGTTCCTCTCCTGAGGTCACTTTTCTCTGCCCAAGCTTGTGGTTGTCTTGTAGCTGTACCTCATCTAGAGCCCTCAGGCGTGTGGCCACCACATATATAAAACCCTCTCTTTATACAAGACACTTTTATCTCTGAGTACATTGTTCTCATGGCCTCCCAGGAGAGGTAGAAACTGTGCTGATAGCTGATCAAGTTAACTCCCTGTATATTTTTAAATAACCATTGGCAAAATAAGGGTAATCACAAGCGAGACTTCTGTATCATTCATGAGAAGCGAAAGGAGTAACAAGTGAATATGCCCTTTGGGGACAGTATGTTTCAGATTACATTCTGCTAGTTCAATGTCTGTTTTCTCCCTGGTCTTTGCCTTTCTCCTTTCTGTTTTAGTAATTGGTCAAAAAGTCAACATAGCTGCCAGGATGATGATGTACTACCCAGGGATCGTGACATGTGACTCTGTCACCTACAATGGCAGCAACCTACCAGCCTACTTTTTTAAAGAGCTTCCAAAGAAGGTTATGAAAGGTGTTGCAGATTCTGGACCAGTCTATCAGTGTTTGGGACTTAATGAGAAAGTGTGAGTGTGGGGCATTTATTTTGTGGTATCTTTTAGTAAAGAAGTGGGAAAATTATGATAACAAAAATCATCAGTCCCCCATGTCGGATCCAAATCCAACTTATGAAATTAAAATCTGTTCCCTTCCCAGAACAAGGCCCAGATTTCAAAATCCTTTATCTTTCTCTATCCTACTGATATTATAAATGGTGTAAGATCCCATTCCACCATCACTACTGATAATCTGAGGGTGATTCTTCAAATGTTGTACAAATAGAACAGAGAATCCCCTCTTGTGAGTATCTCTTTGGACCCAGATGGACAAAGTGACCAATCATTAACCGTATGCTGATCATACCAACTGTATGCCAGGCATCAATAGGGCCAAAAGAGTAGAAGATATTGTTCCTTCTCTAGGTCTTTAGTGAAATATATTTCTTCAAAGCCCAGCTTAGATGTATGAGTATCACCTTGGTACTTAAAATCCTTCAGTGGTTTCTAATCATCTTCATGATCATGTTCAAATTCCTCGAAATGATGTATAAGGTAACCACCTGCTTTTCGAACTTCATCTCCTCCTGTGCCCCTTCTCTGGGCTATCTAAATAGATTGTCCTCTCCATCATCCACCCTATCTCCAGACTACTGGGAAACCACAGTCAACTTTTGCAATCTAGCTTAGGGATTTATTCCTTCATGAGGCTGGCTCTGGAGTTGCCCAATCCAGCTCAGACAATCCAGCTTTATCTTCCTCCACATACCCATCACAATTACTGACCTGATCTGCTTTTCACTGACTACATTATGAGCTCTTTGAGGACAGTGGCTGTTTCTTGTCCATTTTTATATACCCAGTACTTGGCATATAGTGGGCACTCATAGTGAATAAATGAATGAGTAAGTGGAAAGTGGAGAGGTATTATTCTTTATATTAGCAGGCTAGAATCTAGGTCTTAAAGGATCAGATAAAAGAATCAAGGCTCCAGTTGGTTCAAGGAGTCTTTATTATTTGCCTTTGTATTCCCAGGCTGCAGCACTGTACTTGGCATGTGTAGACCATCAATAAAATGCTGTTTGAATAAATGAGTGAATAATACTAATTTTTTGTGGACCCTTATTAAGTGCCAGGCACTCTACCTCAAAATATATAATTGACTCTAGTATCAACCATATCAGGTAGAATCGATTATTATCTCCAGTTTATAAATTTTGAAGCTGAGATTCAGAGATGTTAAATGACTTGCCCATGGTCATAAATCTAGTAAGCAATAAAGCCAAGACTCAAAATGCCACAATAATCTGCATTATAGGCAGCCACAAAACCTTAGTGGTATGTACCACAATAAACACTCATTTATCCCACCAAGAAGTGGGGCTTAATTGATCTTGGCTGGATTTGACTGATCTTGACTAGGCTTGTTCATATGCCTGGGGCTCAACAGGTTGTGGGTCAACCCAGGACCATGTCAGGTGGGATAACTGGGAAGTCTGGCTGACATAATGGGGAGAGTTTGGCTTTTTGTGACTCATCTTTTATCAGACTGGCCCAAGCATGTTGCCGTGGCAATATCAGAAGAGCAAGAGAGAGCAAGCCCAAGCACTTTTCAAGTCTCTCTGTTGTGTTTAATAACATCCCTTTGGTAAAGCATTCACAGAACTGAGCCTAGGGAAGGAGGGCACTCCAGAGTGACGTAGCACCGGGCATAGAAACAAGTAGGGGTGAGCAAGTGGGGCCATCATGCAGTCAGTGTACCACAGAAACCCAGGACTACCTGATCCCAAAGGCTGGCTGCCTCTTAGTTTTTCTAGACCATTGCTGCAGATAAGAGAGTATAGAAATTCACATACAAATATGAACAGGGCCTGGTTCTTGCCCTGAAAATTCACAATTTAATGGGGAAGACTAACATATACAACATACAAAATTAGCAGATGGCATCTGCTATAACAAAGACATAACAAAACAGTATGATAGTGCAGGCAAGGGAATGATCCATTGGACCAAAAAGCCTCCTTCAAGAAATAATATTATGCAATGGCCAAGTGTACATACCCTGGTCTGGTTCTATAGATACTTCTTCTTTTTTTTTTTAAGATTTTATTTATCCATGAGAGACACACAGAGAGAGGCAGAGACACAGACAGAGGGAGAAGCAGGCTCCTCGCAGGGACCCTGATGCGGGACTCAATCCTGGACCCTGGGGTCATGCCCTGAGCCAAAGGCAGATACTCAACCCCTGAACCACTCAGACACCCCAACTTATTCTGTCAGTATCCTCTGTCACTGTCACTACTACACATGGGATCTTGGGCAAGTTAAACTCTCTGCACCTCAATTTTCTCATTTGTAAAATGGACATAATAGTACTTCCTTAAAAAGGTTTTTGTCAGGAATAAAGGATGATACACGTAGAGCACTTGAAATGGTGCCAGGCACATAGTAGGTACTCACCAAAAGATGGGCTATTATTGTTTGAGCACTTGATAGAATATTTCCAAGTCTATGGGTCCCATAATGGTGTCTGGTTTCCCTAGAAAGGGATTCGTTTCCACCAGTGCAGACTCACAAGCATTTATTGAACACTGTACCAGGCACTATGGTAAAGGCTCTACATTAAGTTGTTTGGACTCTCTATTACCAGGTAAGAACTTCTCTTTTTCTCTTCCCCCCTGGCATCTGTAGTCCTTGAGTCAGGAGATAGACTGTTTTTAGAGATTGAAAAGGAGACTTTCTGGGAACTAAGAATGAAACCCTCTTGCTCTTGGTATTTCCCTGTTCTAACTCTAACTAACATCTTTTCTTTCCTTCTCTTCAGCATGTTTGGTATGGCATATCTCATCTGCAACAGAAATGAGGGCTACCCTTTGCTGGGTAGGTAGTGGGCCTTGATTTTTAAACTTTTTTATTGAACTATAACAAAACATTCAGAAAAGTACACCAATGTTACACCTGCATCTTACTGAATTATTTCAAAATGAGCATACAACCACCATCCAGGCAAAGAAATAGAAAAATAACAGTACACCAGGAACCCTCACACACTTTATTCCTCACCCTTTCCCCAAGATGTCTAACACCTTAAATCACTCAGGCCTGTTTGTGATATCCCTATAGGGGAAAGTACAATGTGTAATTACATATGCTTTCTTTCAGTCAGATTTATGTTATGAAATTCATCATGGTAGTAAGTGTAGCAGTAATTCACTTTCTTCACTATGTAGTATTCCATTTTATAAATATACAACAATTTATTCTTTCCATCATTGTACAACATTTGAGTTATTTCCAGTTCTTGGTTTTTATTAATAATACTGCCATATAGACTCTTATACATGTCTTTTGGCAAACACATGTACATGTTTCTGTCGAGCACATATGTAGGGGTGAAACTGTCAGGACAGAGGGCAGAGTTTTGGTAGATGATGCCAAACAATCTCCAAAATGGTTGTATTTGTTTGTATTCTGACTAACAGTGCTATGAGATTTCCAGTTGCTCCTAATCCTTACCAACAATTTAAACAGTCCTTGTAATTTTAATAAATCTGTTGGGTATGTAGTGGTGTCTTATTGTGATTTCCATTTGCATTTCCCGAATATGGTTGAGCTCCTTTTTCATATATTTATTGGCCCTTTGGACATTATCTTTTATAAAGCATCTATGCAAATCTTTTGCCTATTTTTCAATTGGGTTGTATGTTTATAGAACTCTTGGAATTTTTTATATATCCTAAAAATGGGTATACTGTCATTTGTTTTTCTGGTACATAACTTTCCCATGCTGTGCTTGCCTTTTTACTCTGTTGATTATGTATTTAATGAACAGAATATTTTAATGTAATCCATTTTGTCAATCTTTTATAGTTAGTACTTTTGTATACTTTTAGAAATTTTTCTTCATCCAAAAGTCATGAAGATATTTTTTTAGATTCTCTTCCAGTAAAAAAAAAAAAAAAAAAAAAAAGATTCTCTTCCAGAAATTTAGCTTTAGATCTGTGATCTATCTGGCAGTGGCAGTGATATTTTTGTGATTCTTGGTGACAGAGACCCTATTGTAAGAAAGCTAACTCTAGACTAGACAGGGAAGTGGACATAAAAGGAGGGACGGATATACCTTTTATGGGAAGAGACCCTCCTGAAGACAGGCCCGTGGATTCTGAAGGCAGCCATTTCTAGGAACACTGAAATTTCCTTCTGTTAGAGTTGAACAACCCTAAAAGTACCATCATAGGTTAAATCCTGGTCCTGTGTTAGGACAATTATGAGAACACTTTGGGACACTGTCTGCCAGGACAGAATCTTGATTTTAGCTGAGTCTGAGAGAAGGCAGTCATTCCCAAAGTGCAAAAGGTCAGCAGCCTTGCCCATTTTCACTGCGGGCAGGTGTTTTTCAGAGTCTAATCACTTCTTGTAAATGCAGACGCCCAGACTCCTAAAGGCTGGAAAGGAGAAGGAATATTCACTCTCCCCCTCCTCTGAGGCCTTACTTTCTCAGCCTAGGATATCCTTGTGATCATGATTGACAGCAAACCCCCTTGTACAAGATCAAGGACTCAATATGGCAGTCCTATTAGAACACATTGGTCCAATATGCCCATATTTGAGTTGCCTTTTTCCCTGATTCCACCAGTGTGAGGTAAAAATTAAGCCCACATATCTTTTCCTTAAAGCTCTAGCCAAAAAGAGACTGCCAGAGGTTAGGACTATAGGAAGTGCCCTTCTTTTACAAGAGTTCCTGTAAATGAAATTGTATGTGCTAACAGCATAGATATCAACAAAACTATAATCAAAAAGTGTTTAAGATCAAAAATCCATGCAACTGTCCCAGATATTAAGCCCTTGTTTAGATAGAAACAAGGTGCATGTATTTCAAGTCAAGGTGATTAGACTTTATTTTAGAACCCAGTTGAAAGATAATCCATAAGGTCTGACCTTATGGGTTCCATGTGAATAGGACATAGAGAGCCAGAAGATGCTGCTCTATGGCCTTCTGGGCTCTGTGAGCCCTATGTGAGTCTCAGGCCAGATAAGCGCATGACACATCTCACAATATTGAAGTTCAAATGCATTTTCAGAAAGAGAATGTTTCACCCAAAAGAAGCGATATAGTCCGTAGGCTAGTTCTAACTAAATCATGCCCAGCAATTTACATTACTTAGCTTCTTTGTATAAAACATCGAAGCTTAGAGGAATGGTCCTGGTTTTCAATAGACATTAGACCACACCTGGGTATGTGTTTACTCTATGAATGGACATCTAAAATGGGCCCTCAGCAGTGACCAATCCAGCAAAGGAGGAAGCAGCAGCCCTGAAGGGGTCTCCAGCTCTTTCCACAGAAATTGCTCACTCCTTTGAAATTACAGCTCTGCTAGTTCCTTCTTGGCCACTCTGGTTTTAAAGATTGTGAGCTAAGTTTGTGAGACTTCAGTCAGGGCATCCTATTACATATATTTAAAAACACATAAGAAAAATAACAGCATCCAGATTGTAACCAAGGTGATGTTTATGTTTTTCTAAGTTTTCCATATTTTTCACAGTGAGCATGTGTTTTATAATCAGAAAGACACTCTAACTTATTTTTACTAAGAATATAGGTTGTTTCTATGAAAAAAATAATCTACACATGAATTCTGAAAGCAAATTGAATGTTCTTATCACTGATAATGTTTTTAGTAGCCCTGAGATTAGTATAATTTCTCATTTATGAAGAGCAAGTTTATTTCCCAGAATTAGAAATATTTTATCCATAATTGTTTAATATAGGAACCCGAACTTTAATACATTTATTTTCCAATGTAATAATCTATAGATTCCTTCTAGTGTATTATAGAAAACAATAAAAAGGAAAAGAACATAAGCCTCAGGGCCAGATAACACTGGTTTAGTTTTTGGTGGTGTAATCTAAGCAGTTAGCTACACAAAATCTTGGTTTTATACACTAAAATTAAATGGACATTATAATGATCATTATAAGAATACTTGCCCTCACTGCTTGTGGGGATCAAACAAAACTGTAACACTACATTTCTGGAAAGCTCCAGAAAAAGATTTAAAAATTTTTTTCAAGTGCTCAGGATCTCAAGAAAGTTCATGAACAATTCCGTGGAAAACCCAAAAGGCATTTTTACAAGTGGTATCACTATGTGCTTTCTTATATCTCTAGACTATTTTATGTTGATTAGGTTTGCCCCTTTTTTAAAACATAAAAACAACAGGACGTGATAAGGAGATCAAATACTTCATGTGTACGATGAAGGAATTTTTGGTGTTCAACTGCAGCCGAGTTCTGATGTACGAAGGATTATCAGGATATGGAAAAAGCCAGATGCTTATGGAAATTGAGTATCTGGCCCAAGGTGAGAACCACAGGTGAGTGTCTTGCAATGATCACTTCTTATGAATCCAGAGAAACCTGATGTCCTTAAGAGTTTCACTTATTTTAATGCTCCTCTCCTTTATATTATGTGCCTTATGTAAACCACCCACAATCTTTCAGTTATTGGGTGCCATGCCCTTGGTACTAAATAAGTAATAATAAACATATTGAACTAATAAATGAGAAGCTATGCTGACCCATGGAGATCCTAATTTAATGCAAGATAGGGCTTGGATATCCGTATTTTAAAGCTTTCTGGAGTAATTCCAATGTGCAGAATATTTGAGAACTCCTGGCACAGACATTGAGAGCAAGGCTAGATGGGGTCTGCAGAACAAACACAGACATTTATCCAGCTAGCAGACAGAGAATCACTAGTTCGAACCATTTAGCCCTGTGGCTGGGGACAGAGAATGATAGGCCTCTGGATTTTCCTTTGGAAGACAGGGCTAAGGTATTTATCTTGCACTGTTCATATGTTTTCATATGAAAAATGTCATGAGGGCTCTCTGGGACAGCCCTGATGGTACTCTCAAGGCAGCGGATAGTATGGTATTCAATAACAGTGATGATGACTTAAGACGAGGATGATGGTATCTCATATTCTTTCATCGTCGAACCTCAAAGCTTTAAGGGGAAAATGCTTATAAACCTTATATTATTGTTAAGCTGTTTTTCTACTCTATTTTTTAAATATTTTTATTTATTTATTTGACAGAGAGAGAGAGCGAGAGAGCATGAGCAGGAGGTAGGCAGAGGGAGAGGGAGAAGCAGACTCCCAGCTGAGCCGGGAACCTGATTCGTGGCTCTATCCCAGGACCCTGAGATCACGACCCAAGCCAAAGGCAAATGTTTAACTGACTAAGCCACCCAGGTGCCCCTTAATGTATTTTAATGTCAAGCTTAAGAAAGGCCAGTTTATAGGGACACCTGGGTGGCTCAGCGGTTGAGCATCTGCCTTTGGCTCAGGGTGTGATCCTGGTTTTGGAATCAAGTCCCACATCAGGCTCCCTGCGAGGGGCCTGCTCCTCCCTCTGCCTGTGTCTCTGCCTCTCTCTCTGTATCTCATGAATAAAAAATAAATAAAATCTTTAAAAAAGAAAGGCCAGTTTATAAATATCTTTAACATTGCTAAGGAGATCATTCATAACAACCAGAGATATTTATTCACTCATTTATCCCATCACTTATTGAGTACCTACTATATTCCAAGAGCTGTTGAGTACTCTATTAGTTTTCTAGAGCTGCTGTAGCAAAGTACCACAAATCAGCTGGCTCAGTAAACAGAAGTTTATTGTCTCTGCGTTCTGGAGGTTAAGAGTGTAAGATCAAGGTGCCAGCTGGGCTAGTTACTTCTGCCGGCTGTAAGGCACAGTCTGCTCCAGGGCTTTGTCCTCAGCTGTTGGTGGTTGGCTTGCAATGATTGGTGTTCCTTGGGCTGTAGAAACATCACTCAATTTCTGCTGTTATCTTTTTTTTTTAAGATTTTTATTTATTCATGAGAGACAGAGACAGAGAGAAAGAGAGGCAGAGACACAGGCAGAGGGAGGGAGAAGTGGGCTCCATGCAGGGAGCCTGATGCAGGACTCGATCCCAGGTCTCCAGGATCTTGCCCTGGGCCAAAGGCAGGCGCTAAGCCGCTGAGCTACCCAGGGATTCCCTCTGCTGTTATCTTTGTATGGTCTTCTCCCTGTGCCTTGTCTGTGTCCAATTTCCCCTTCTTATAAAGACACTAGTGACTTTGCATTAGGGGCCCCATCAGCCAGTATCACCTCATCTTAACTTATGTCATTATATCCCTAATGACCCTGTTCCCAATAAGACCACATTCTGAGGTACTGGGGGCTGACTTCAACACAGGAATTTGGTGGGGGAGACATGAGCCAACCCATGACAAGTGCTACTGTCCCGAAGATGAGTAATATCTGATCCCTGCCCTCAAAGAGCTTTCACGGAAGAGAAGGAGAGAAAATAAAAATAGGATGCTGTGAGGACACTGATGGAGGTGTGCAATAGAGTACCATGAAAGCTAAAACAAAGAAGGGCCTGTAACCCAACCTGGGGAAGATTTCCAGGAGGCTGCACCTGAGCTGAGATTTGTAGAGAAGCAGGAGATATGAGGGATTAGATGAGGCTGTGAGGAGCGGTAACCTGCTGGCAGGGGAGATAGCCTACGCAAAGGCTTGGGAAGAAGAAACAGCTCTGGATGTGCAGGGAACTGTCACTAGTTTGTTGGTGGAGGGTAGATTGCTGGGCAGAGTGGCAAGAAATGACATCATGAGACCTGGGAAAGCCTAGTATGTCGAATAAAAGAAGTCTAGATTTAACACCTTTCAGTAGTAGGAGCCACTGAAAACTTGTAAATAGGAGAGAGGATTTGTATCTATCCAGATATGCCAGGCTTCTGGAAGGGTGATGCAATGAATCATGGCGCTAGGCAGGGGTAGTAGCATGTTTCCCAGTGGTGTGGGTGAGAGTCTGAGGGCTTGCAGCAAAGTGGTGCAGGTGGAGCTGCAGAAGAGGACATGGCTAGGGTCATTTAGGAGGGCTCAGGGACACAGTGGAATGAAGGAGTGTATCTGAAGCCAGAGTAATGAACAGCTTCCAGATAGTTTGGGAAATTGCTGTTGTAACAACTGAATATGAAGAGTCAGGGCTCTCCTTCAGTCTTTGTTATTTTCCAAAAATATACTTAAGAACCTTTTTCTGCTTCTTGTCTTTTTTATAAACAGGACTATTGCTATCGCTTTGACTAAGATCAACTTCCATCAAAACTTTTATACCATCCAGATACTCATGGCCAATGTACTAGGTCTGGATACTTGTAAACATTATAAAGAACGACAGACCAACCTTCAACATAAAGTCAAGACTCTGTTGGATGAGAAGTTCTACTGTCTCCTAAATGACATCTTCCATGTCCAGGTAAATAGCCAGATTGTACCTCTGCAAGAAAGAGTGCAGCGTACTTGTAGCAGCTCCTGTCTCAGGTCAGATGACTTAGCATCCCTTTGCCATTTTATTAGTTTTTCCTTTTTTCATGTGAGTGATAAGAAAGTGACTCCCAATCCTCCTTGAATGAACATCCACCCTCCTGAGACATTGGAGGTATCTAAAAATACCATACTCAAGAAAATCCAAATGGCCACCTGCTGATTCATTTTTTTCCTCACCTTTCCATCAGAGGTATACTCTACTAACTGGGGCTACATGCAGAGTCCTTCTGCTCCCTCAGGTGACTGCCAGGGCAAAGACAGAGTATGCCCTGTTACTTCCTGTATCTATTAGGCTCAGTGATCTAGGGTAGCACAGCTGGAAGGGACGTTGTGAATCATCTAACATATGAGGATTTGAAGGCACAGAATGGCAAAGTGATTTGCCCAAAGTCACACAGCTAATAGCTCCCTCTGCTATCCCCCCAGACTCAATCTTCTCATAATTCTTTATACAGTTCCCTATTTCACGAGAGGTTTCCAAGATGACCACCTTGAGAAAGCAAAAGCAGTTGGAAGCATTGTTTATGAAGATTTTGGAGCAAGTAAGAGCATCTTGTGGGTCAATCAATGGAGGAGGCTAACGGGAGGTGGCTGAGAGGTTCAAAGGCCATTGGCTAGAAGCTTGGAAGTGTATGAAAGCTTTATCCTAACACATCTCGCATCTCCTCCTTCTTCCTTCCTTCCAGACCTCAAGTCAAGAGTGTTCAGAATTTAGCTATGCTTGAACAGAGTCCCTGGAACATCACTCCTGGAGGTTTGGCCTCTCCTTAAAACCAACCCTCTTTCCTTCTCTCTCTGCATGAGATGCAGTATATATCCAAATGGTTATATATGTAGGCTCTGGAGTCAGACTACCAACATTTGAACCCTTAGGCCTATCACTTCCTGCCTGGGTAATCTTGAGCAAATGACTTAACTTGTCTCTGCTTTTGATTCATCATCTATAAAACAGAGAAACAGTAGTACCTGGCTCACAGGGTTGTGTAGAACATAGAACAGTGCCTCTTGATCAGAAACACTCTCCCGGGGGCAGCCCCGGTGGCTCAGTGGTTCAGCGCCGCCTTCAGCCCAGGGTGTGATCCTGGAGACCCAGGATTGAGTCCCATGCCAGGTTCCCTATGTGGAGCCTGCTTCTCCCTCTGCCTGTGTCTCTGCCTCTTTCTCTCTCTCTCTCTCTCTCTCTCTCGATAAATAAATAAATAAATAAATAAATAATAATAAATCTTTAAAAAAAAAAGCACTCTCCCCATCTTAGATCTCTCTCTGAGTCATCTCATGACAATCCACTCTATGTTGACAGTCACCGAATTTATATTCCAGTCCTTGCCTCTCCCATGAGCACCAGAACCATATTTCCAAGAACCTTCCATATATAACACGTGGATGTAGTATCTCACATCCAGTGCAGTGTCTAACACTGAATTTTATTTTTCCTACCACAAAGGCCCCTTCTTCCTCATTCTGATCCTTGATTCCATTAATGGTAAATTCATTCAAGCTTCATTTAAAGTTGCTTCTGCTCCCACTTCCTCATCGGTTGCCGCTGCTACCACATCTACTGAGCTGTCAGCTCCTACCATTTCTCCCATGGGTGGTCTCTGCAATGTCTTCATCCTCTATTCCTTGCTGTACTTCTCTCTATTCCATTTCCATAGCTTCCAACTAATCTTATGCCTCATACCTCTCCACTCCAGTTCATCCTCCATATAACTGCCCGAGCATAGGCAGATCGCACCAACCCATACTTCATACATGCAAATAATTCCCAAGGTTAATGACATAGAAGCCAAAAGTTGTTGTTGTTGTTGTTGCTTTTAACCTGGAGAAATACTATTCATCCTTAAATATCACTTCTTTGGTGAAAAGTCCCCAAAGCACCAGGCATGCTAGTTCTTCCACCCTGATTCTGTAGCACTTTGAACATCTTTCTTGTTATATTTACCATACACTATGACAATTTGTTCCTTATATGTATGTCTCTCTCCTTCAGGAGGCTGTGAGTTTCTTAAGGACAAGGAGCCTGATTCATTTTTTGTATTACTGTTGAGCAGGACAGCATCTGGCACATTATAAATGATCAATACAAGTTTGTGGCATTGTCTTAAGTTTCTGATACAAAATTTCTCCTTCCCCACTTCTAATATAAAACTGTATGTTAACTATACTCAAATAAAAAAACCCTCTATAGAAAATGAAGAAAACCCAAAAAACTAATAAACATGAATTTATGAGTTTTACCCCCTAAAGATTCAAAGGGGCTTAGATTGGGCTTAGCAATTTGTTCTGTTGTTGGCTTTTGTTTTAAAATTCCTCGTTTGGTCCTGATGTGCAATCTAGTTTGTAAACCACCACAAAAGCTATGCTTTAGCTAAGTGTGATGACAGTAATCTTCGGCTCATTTACTATCTTTGCAACCTTAGCAAGTTTCTTAACTGAAATTTTCTTAGTAAACAGATTCAATAGGACCACTTCCTGTGAATCTTATGAGGAATAAATGAGTTAATTTATGTAAAGAGCATCACACAGTGCTTGGAACATAGTAAGTGCAGTGTAAATGTTGGCTTTTAGTCACATTAAAGAGAATCCAGTTCAATCTTCTCATTTTAAATATGAAAAAACCAAGACCTAGGATGGACTATGGAATTCATGCTTTTCTAGCTCCTGCTTGACAGAGCCGGCATATAGTGAAAACTCACATTTTGATCTGCCCTATATTTTTAAAGGTATCAGTCAGGGGTGCCCAGGTGGCTCAGTCGGTTGGGCATCTGCCTTCAGCTCAGGTCATGATTCCAGAGTCCTGGGATTGAGCCCCAGGCCTGAGGCTCCCTGCTCAGCAAAGAGTCTGCTTCTCCCTTTGCTGCTCCACCCACTTGTGCTCTCAGTCTCTCAAATAAATAAATAAAATCTTTTTTAAAGTAAGAAAATAAAGGTATCAGTCAAAAACAAAATAAATGTAATGCTACCTTCCCTATTAAAATATCCTCAGATCATTGAAGAGCTAAATCTCTGGTCACAGAATTGGTTTGTAAGATCAGACTTATTATGTATATGTAATAAAACAGATTATAATACTTTATAATGATTGTCTTGTGAAATTTTAAATTTTAAAGTAGCTTTGCTGCTTTCATTTATAAAAACATGAAGGGAAGAATGGGCTAATCGAGCATCTCCCCAGAGGGAGCCAGAAGAGGTGAAGAGCAGTGTGAAGCAGTAAGAGCAGAGAAGGTCCTCTCCGTGTAGACACCTCACACAGTGGGATGCAGGGCCCACTCCTGCAAGGGGCTGACCCTAAAATGTATGCTCTTGGGACACCTGGGTGGCTCAGTGGTCGAGTGTCTGCCTTCGGCTCAGGGCGTGATCCCAGGTTGGGGGATTAAGTCCCACGGTGGGTTCCCTTGTGAGGAGCCTGCTTCTCCCTCTGCCTGTCTCTGCCTCTCTCTCTGTCTCTCATGAATAAATAAATAAAATATTTTTTTAAATGAAAATAAAAAATAAAGTGTAAGCCCCTATTTTGTTTAATACTCTATCCCCAGCACCTAGAACAAAACCCAACCCTGATGGCTGCTTAATAAATACTTGATGAGCGAATAAATAATTCAGACTAGTAGGGGAAAGGGAACCTATACAAGGAAAGGGACACGTGATCCATTTTCAAGCGTAACATATACCGTAGTTGGTGCTAGAACAACATAAACTAGGTCAGTTTCCTTCCGCACTGTGTATTAGCACCTTGCCCAGTAGATGCTCAGTTAGTATGTGTTGAATACATACATGTTGGTTGAATAAATGTCAATTAGATAAAGCCAGGAGATCTTCATTTGTCAAGAGATTAAAATGACTTGTGGTAAACATATCAGTCATTTTTATGCAGTGGGTGCTTTTACTTGGCTGTAACCCCATTGATCCCCCACATTTTCATTATCTTTACACAAGGATTTGACTAAGAATTCATTCCAGCCAGCTCTGTCCAAATGGCCACAAATTACAAGTTAATGGAATCTAAATTAATACAAATGTATCGGAAAGATTTTATTTTTTTAAGATTTTATTTATTTATTCATGAGAAACACAGAGAGAGAGAGAGACTGAGACACAGGCAGAGGGAGAAGCAGGCTCCATGCAGGGAGCCCAACATGGGGACTGGATCCCGGGTCTCCAGGATCACACCCTGGGCTGCAGGTGGCGCTAAACCGCTGCGCCACCGGGGCTGCCCTCGGAAAGATTTTAATATTTGAATTGAGCGCCACAAAACTGAGTGCATACACACACTTACCTATACCCATGAATAAAAACCCAAGGTCCTACAGCATTTTCCTTTTTCTCTACCTTGTGCAGACAGTGAAAGAGGAAAAGATTATTTTTATCATCGATGAGGGCCAGTTTGTTGATCCAGCTTCCTGGGCCTTTATGGAGAAGCTTATCCGGACTGTTCCTATCTTCATCATCATGTCCCTGTCTCCCTTCATTGACATACCCTGTGAAGCTGCCAATGCCATCATGAAGAACAGGAACACCACTTACGTCACTCTTGGAGCAGTGCAGCCAAAGGATATTCGCAACAAGGTCTGCCTGGACCTCAATGTCAGGGGCATCACAAAGGAACTGGACACGTGAGTATCCTGTTTCTCTCCTGAGGTATTCACATCTATGTCCATTCTCCAGATCCAGACTTCATCATGTTTCTTAAGATCTATCTGAAAGAATATGGAATATGCCTATTTCCATATTTTCTCTGGTCCTACCTTCAAAAGAGCCTTTTATCATGGTTGGCATGGGGGACCCTGCTTACCTTTTCCTTGCTTATGCTCCTGTTACGCTTTCTCAAACTTTGCTCAGAGATGTGAGTTTTGCTTCCCTCTCATTATGCTGGCTATGGGCGTGCTCAATTTAATCAACAGTGACAGAGGGGGCATCCACCCAGGCAAACTGGTAAGCTTTAAAGACACAGCCTGCAAATAAGCAAGGTCTTACTCAGCTGGCCTTAATGTAGGCTGGAATTGGTGTTCTGTCTATGGCAGGTGTGGAAGGCTGGCTCTTGAACTACGGCTTTCTGAGCTTCTCAATGACTCCCCTACTGGGGTCCAGACAGGGGTGGCCTTCACAGCATGGGCAAGGCCCCTTCTTTAGCTGGCTGTTTACAGCCCACCTCGGTGGGGCACCTGGGTGGCTCCAGTGGTTGAGTGTCTGCCTTTGGCTCGGGTTGTGATCCCAGGGTCCTGGGATCGAATTCTGTGTTGGGCTCCCCATAGGGAGCCTGCTTCTCCTTTTGCCTATGTCTCTGTCTCTTTCTGTGTCTCTCATAAACAAATAAATAAATCTAAAACAAACAAACAAAAAAACAACCCACCTTAGTATCTACATCCATTCTTCCTAATGGATTTGCCTTGCTTCTAGAAGAAGGATGTCTTGCACAGTCTCATTTAAAATAACTCCAGGCATGAATTTGGCATGCTCTTTTCCTTTGTCTCTTGCTCTGGTAACCCCAATTCTAGGAATCTATCTCAAAGATATATATATTTTTAAAGATTTTATTTATTTATTCATGATAGTCACACACACAGAGAGAGAGAGGCAGAGACACAGGCAGAGGGAGAGGAGAGGCAGGCTCCATGCAGGGAGCCCGACGTGGGATTCGATCCCGGGTCTCCAGGATTGCGCCCTGGGCCAAAGGCAGGCGCCAAACCGCTGCGCCACCCAGGGATCCCTATCTCAAAGATATATTAAACAAAAGTATAAAGTGACATATGGACAAAGGTTTGTCGAGGCATTATTTGTACTAGCAAAAGACTGAAAACAATCCAGATGTCCATCTCTAAGAAGATGGTAGGATAAAATAGGATGGATGCACACAATGAAGCACTATATGGCATTACAAAGAATGAGAAAGATCTGCTGATATGGGGGGATGAGCAGGATACATTCTTGGGTGAAAAAACAAGGTGTAGCCAAGTGTGCAGCATGTGTAACATCCTGTCTTTTAAGGAAAAAGGAGTGAAATAAGTCTGGGTGTTTCTGTTTACATTTTTTAAAAGAAACACTGAAAGATAAACCAGAAACTGACTGATGTGGTTATTTATAAGGAGAGCAAGGGAGTCAAGACTGCTGATGTACCTGAGTGCCTAGTGTTGGCTTTGAAAAAATGTAAATGTTTTATTTAATTTTTAAAAATGAAAGAGGGACACCTGGGTGGCTCAGTGGTTGAGCATCTGCCTTCAGTTCAGGTCGTGATCCCGGGGGTCCTGGGATAGAGTCCTGCATCAGGCTCCCCACAGGGAGCCTGCTTCTCCCTCTGCCTGGGTCTCTGCCTCTCTCTGTCTCTCATGAATAAATAAATAAAATATTTAAAATAAATAAATAATAAAAATGAAAGGAAAATTAAAAAGTGACCCTACAAAAGGAAAACGAATGGAAACAAATAGAGAATAATATTAGTTTCAGATAGAGTTACTTTCACATAATTAAATGAGTCAATTATTTTTGCTTCCTAAAAAATGGTTGTCTGGTATAAAGAGGTCTCCTTGTTTCCACTGCAGATACCTGGTGGAGGGAAGCTGTGGGATTCCATTTTACTGTGAAGAATTGCTAAAAAACCTTGACCATCACAGGGTACTTGTTTTCCAACCGATGGAGTCTGAGGAAAAGACCAACGTGTCTTGGAATAATCTGTTCAGTAAGTCCCCAGTTCAGGCTCTTTCTCTAGCTCCTTTTGCAGAGAGGGCAGGAATGGGCTTTCCATAGGCTGTATCATGTTATAGGGTCAGGAGGTTTGGGGAGGCAAGGAACCTTGGACCTGATATCCAAGTTCTCTATAGAGAACTTAACTGTGATTGTGGAGACTCATTGAACTGGGTGGAAGAACACTGCAAATGCTGTTCTTGGGCAGAACATGGAAGAACACTAGGGAATCTTAAAGCCCAGGATCAACACAGAAGAGAGAAGTTAGATGTTAAGTTGGGGGGACAAAATCCCTTGATTTCCAGAGGTAGAACTTCTAGCTCAAAGTGGATTGTCAACAGGGTTCCCATGCTACAGAGACAAACGAGAGGCTGAAACCTGAGATAACGCAGAGAGGAGGCCAGCTGGAATTTTTAGGAGATTAGTATTAGTGAAGAGAAAGGGAGAGTAGGGTAAGGATGCGTTCTAGAATGTGGAGGGTTAAAGCTAGCTTGAATGACAATGAAAGTCTGTGGTGCACATACTTGTTTAGGGAGTTGGCAGTAATAAGAAAAATCCATGTGCTAGCAAACGACAACGAAAATATGTGTCTCGACATAAAGGAGACCTATGGTGGTTGAAGAGGTGTTAGCTCTTCCTTGGAAAGAGAGGGTATAAAAGATGGGATCAAGAGAGATTTGGACTGTGAAGCCAGGGGCCCAGAGTTCCAATACCACCTGTGCCAGTTAGTTGCTGATATTTGAGGACTAGCTACAACCATCTTTGGTAGGCAGTGATTATAAAATGGGGGTAAGGGAACTGAAATCCTTCTTCATTTATTCATTCAACAAACATCTACTGAGCACCTTCTCTGGTCTGACACCACAGGAGGAACTCTGGGAGCCTCTTGGAATATAAATGAAGTGTCTAAATCAATATTACCTACTTAGCTACCTCATTTTTTAAAAAACAATATAGAGAGATTTCATGCATGCTTACCCAGTTTTCCCATTAGTAACACCATGGGAAGTGACAGTATAATAGCACAGCCGTCATATTGACATTGAGGCAGTCAAGGTACGGAAGATTCCCATCACAACAAGGATTCCTCTTGTGGCTCATTTTATAGCCACCCTCACTTCTGTCAACCATCCCTTCCCCCTTCACCACTGGCAAACACTAATCCCTCTCCATTTCTGTGATTCTGTCATTTTGAGAATGGAGTCTAACTGGACTCATACAGTATGTGTAATCTCTTGGGATTGGTGTTTCCACTCATCATGACTCTGTAAGGTCCTCCAGGTTGTCCTGTGTATCAGTCCTTTGTTGCTGTTACTTGCTGGGTGGTATTCAGAATTTGGATGCATCACAGTTTGTTATCCCATCTGTCTGTTGCAGAATCTGGGCTGCTTACAGCTTTTGGCTATTACAAACAAAACTCCTACAAGCTTTGTGTACATGTTTTTGTGTGAATCTAAGTTTTCAAATCTCTAGAATAAATACCCAGGAGTGCAATAGTTACATTGTTAGTTTTTTGTTCTTTTTTTTTTAATGCCAAATTATTTTTTTCAAGATTTTATTTTTTTTAATTTTATTTATTTATTCATGAGAGACAGAGAGAGAGAGGCAGAGACATAGGAGAGAGAGCATCAGGCTCCATGCAGGAAGCCCGATGTGAGAGACTCGATCCCAGGACTCCAGGATCACACCCTGGGCTGAAGGGAGGCGCCCAACTGCTGAGCCACCCAGGGATCCCAGATTTTTTTTTTTTTTGAGAGAGGTAGAAAGAGCGAGAAGGTGGTAGGCAGAGAGCGAGGAAAAAATAGACTCTCCATTGAGCAGGGAGCCTTATGTGGAGCTCCACCCCAGGACCCTGGGATCATGACCTGAGCAGAAGGCAGATACTTAACTGACTGAGCCACCCAGGCGCCCCTAAACTGCCAAACTATTTTCAAAGTGGCTATATAATTTTACATTACCAGTAACAGTGTATGGAGGGAGCTGGAATTTTCTGCAATCCTTGCTAGCATTTGTTGTCACTATGTTTTTTATTTTAGCCATTCTGATAAGTGTCTGGTGATATCTAACTGTGGTTTTAATTTGCATCTCCCCAATTGCTAATGATGTTGAATACCTTTTCATATGTTTTCTTTTGCCATCTCTACATCTTTGGTAAATATCTTTCCATGCTTTTTGCCCATTTTCTAATTGGATTACTTGTTGTTTTTTTAATGTTAAGTATGTTTTTTTAATGTTGAGAGTATCTCTCTTTTTTTCGTTCTTTTTAAGATTTTATTTATTTGAGAGAAACAGAGACAGAGCATGAGCAGGGGAAGAGGCAGAGGGAGAAGGAGAAGCAGACTCCCTGAGCAGGGGACTCGACTGGGGTCTCTTTCCTAGGAGCCTAAGCTGAAGGCAGGTGCTCAAGTGCCCTGTCAGCCACTCAGGTGCCCCAAGTTTTGAGAGTTTCTAATCTAGTCTAAATATGGGTCCTTTGTCATATGTGGGTTTGCAAATATTTTCTCTTTGGGACCTGTCTTCATTTTCTGCAAAGGAATCTCTCAAAGTGTTTTAATTTTGACAAAGTTCAATTATCAATTTTTCCTTTTATGAATCATGTTAAATCCAAGAACTCCTTGTGATTATCTCTAGATATCAAAGGTTTTCCTCTCTGTGTTTTTCCTTTTTTTCAAAGCTTTACATTTTACAATTCAGTTTGTGATCCCATTTTGAGTTAATTTTCTTTCTTTCTTTCTTTCTTTCTTTCTTTCTTTCTTTCTTTCTTTCTTTTTTTAGTTTTATACCTTTATTTGACAATCAGCGATTAGTTCTCATCCACATTAACAGTCTGTAGATTTTTGAAAGTGGTGACAGGTACGTAGGTAACAGCGTATAGAGCTTGCCTGGTGAATCTTCATCCTCCTTACGTTTTCTGGACAACCGCACACAGGTACGGTATGGAACGTTCCTTATTCCTTTGGCCCAGACAGCTTTGTTGAGCCTGGTGTCAATGCGCACATCTGGAGTTCCCATCTCCTTCATGGCTAATTTCCAGATCTCTTTGAGTGCTTCTTGAAACCCACTCCATGGATACATTTGTGAATGTTGATGGTGCATTCTCTGGTCACTACCTCACTGATGGCAGAACAGCCCTTCTTCTCGCCACCCTTCTTTGTGGGAGCCATTCTGCTGGGCCCTAGTTGGAAAGGAAGCTTGATCTCATATAAGGTGTGAGACATAGGTTGAAGCCCTTCTTTTCTCCTTCCTACACTCCATGGATGTCCACTTGCCCTGGCACCATTTGTTAAAAGGCTGTGTTTTCTTCCTTGAATTGCTTTTGCACCTTTGGCAAAAATCAGTTGGATGTTTTTATGGGGGTGTATATTTGGTTTCCTATTCTGTTCCATTGATCTATGTGTCTATCCCTTGCCAATACCATTCAGTTTTGATTATATCTTGAAACCATGTAAACTGATTCCTTCCATATTCTTCTTTTTTAAAAATTGTTTTAGCTATTCTTGTCCCTTTGCCTTTCCTTATGAAATTTAGAATAATCTTGTCTGGGGGCACCTGGGTGGCTCAGTCAGTTAAGCATCCAACTCTTGGATTCAGCTAAGGTCATGATTTTCGAGGTCATGAGATTGAGCTCCAGGTGGGTTCTGCACTCAATGGGGTGTTGGCTTGAGATTCTCTCCCTCTCCCCCACCCTTTCAAAAAATTAATAAGTCTTTAGAATAATATCATCTTTATCTACAAAAAATCTTGGTGGGATTTTTTTTAAGATTTGTTTGTTAAAAAAATAATAATAAAGATTTGTTTGTTTTGGGATGCCTGGGTGGCTGAGCAGTTGAGCACTTGCCTTCAGCCCAGGGTGTGATCCTGGGGTCCTGGGATTAAGTTCCATGTCGGGCTCCCTGCGTGGAGCCTGCCTCTCTCTCTGCCTGTGTCTCTGCCTCTCTCCGTGTGTGTCTCTCATGAATAAATAAATAAAATCTTAAAAAAAAAAGATGTGTTTATTTGAGAGAGATAGACAGAGCACGTGAGCACAGGGAAGGTGCAGAGAGAGAGAGAGAGAGAATCCTGAAGCAGATTCCTTGCTGAGTGCAGAGCTTGGAGCCCAACATGGGATTTGATCCCAGGACCTTGAGATCATGACCTGAGCTGAAACCAAGAGTCAGCTGCTTAACAGACTGAGCCACTCAGATGCCCCCTGGGAGAGATTTTAATAGGAATTTCAATATATATGCATTGCATTGTATATCAATTTGGGGCAAATTGACATCTTTTCTATGTTGTCTTCCAATCCATGAACACAGTACATCTCTCCACTTATTTTTAGATTTTCTTTGGTTTCTTTCATGAGTCTTTTGTAGTTTTCAGCCATACAAATCCTGTACATGTTTTGTTAGATTGACACTTAAATATTTCCTTTAAAAAATATATTGTAGGGGCGCCTTGACACAGTCAATTGAGTGTTGGACTCTTGGTTGTGGCTCAGAGTCATGGGATTGAGCCCTGAGTCAGGCTCCATGCTCAGTGCAGAATTCTGCATGGGACTCTCTCTTCCTTTCTTTTTGTCCCTTCCCTCTGTGTGCATGTGCGTGCACATGTGCACACTTTCTCTCTTTCTCTTAAATAAATAAAAAAAATCTCTTTAAAAAGATAAGGGACACCTGGGTGGCTCAGTGGTTGGGCATCTGCCTTCAGCTCAGGGCATGATCCCAGACTGCCGGGATTGAGTCCCACATCAGGCTCCCTGTGAGGAGCCTGCTTCTCCTCCCACTGACTATGTCTCTGCCTCTTTCTCTGTGTCTCTCATGAATAAATAAATAAAATCTTTTAAAAATATATATATATATAGTAAATGTTATATGTTTTTAATTTTGGTGTTCGCATGTTCATTGGTAGTATGTAGAAATGCAACTGAATTGTGTCCTTGCTGAACTCACTTATTAATTCTAAGAGATTTTTATTTTGTAGGGTCTTTGGGATTTTCTATGTACAAAATCATGTCATCTGCAAATAGGAGCAATTTTATTATTTCCCTTCTGATCTGTATACTTTTTATTTTCTTTCTTGGCCTTTTCAACTGGTTAGAACTTCCAGTTAGTTCTATGTTTAAGAGTGGTATAAGTAGCCATCTTTGCCTTATTCCTGATCTTAGGGAGAAAGCATTCAATCTTCAAGCATTAGTATGCTGTTAGCTGTAGGTTTTTTGTAGATGCTCTTTTTCAAGTTGAGAAAGTTCTCCTTTATTTCTATTTTTCTGAGAGTTTTTATCAAGAATGAGCTTTGAGGGGTACCTTGGGTGGCTCAGTTGGCTAAGCCTCTGTCTTCAGCTCAGGTCATGATCCCTGGATCCTGGGATTGAGGCCCCCCCCCCCCCGCATCGGGCTCCTTGCTCAGCAGAAAGCCTGCTTCTCTCTCTTCTCTCTCTCTGCTGCTCCCCCTGTTTATGCTCTATGTCAAATGAATAAATAAAATCTTAAAAAAAAAAAGAATGAGCTTTGAATCTTATCAGGTTATTTTTTGCATTGATTGTTATGATTATGTGAATTTTCTTTTCTGCTAGTATAGTAGATTACATTGATTACCCTTCAAATATTGAATCAGCCTTCCATCCCTGGCATAAACCCCATTAGGCATGTTCTATTCTTATTCTCGTATGTTGCTAAATTCTATTGGCTTAATATGGTGTTAAGGATTGTTCCATCTATATTCATGTGGGATATTGTTCTGTATTTTTCTCTCCCTCTTCCTCTTTGGCGTTTTTGTCTGTTTTTGACATCAGGGTAATACTAGCTTTGTAAAATGAAATAGAAATTGTTTCCTCCTCTTCTGTTTCTTGGCAAATTTTGTGTAAAATTGGAGATAGTCTTCGTTAAATGTTTGATAGAATTTTCCAGTGAAACCATCCCATCCTGGAGATTTCTTTTTTTAAGATTTTATTTATTTATTCATGAGAGACACACACAGAGAGAGTCAGAGACACAATTAGAGGGAGAAGCAGGGTCCATGCAGGGAGCCTGATGCAGGACTCCGTCCTGGGACCCCAGGATCACACCCTGGGCCAAAGGCAGGCGCTAAACCGCTGAGCCACCCAGGGATCCCTATTTTTTTTTAAGATTTATTTATTTATTCATGAAAGACACAGAGAGAAAGGCCAACACATAGGCAGGGGGAGAAGCAGGTCCCCTGCGGGGGGAGCCCAATGTGGGACTCGATCCCAGATCCTGGGATCACACCCTGAGCCGAAGGCAGATGCTCAACCGCTGAGCCACCCAGGCATCCCATGGAGATTTTTTTTGGGAGGGGGGAGTTTTGGTTTAGTTGGTTTCTTTGGTGATTGAAAATGTATTTTTCTTCAAATGATCTTTTTCAAGCAATAAATAAAAACAGACATGTTAACTTTTCTAAAATACAAAAACAAACAAATCCCCTAAACTATATACATCCTACAGAAATACAAACATATCAAATGTAGAAATGACATCATTTTGAAAGATGGGGCCATTTACAAAAATTACAAGTATTGCATTGCTTCATCTTGAAGAAGCCTCTTCCTCTTATGACTCATAAGCTCTATGGATGGGTAGGGTGCTCCTGGGGGAGACAGGAATGTCTTCAAGAGGTAAAACTGCCATTTTGCCTGCTAGACAAGGAAAATTTAAGGAAAAACCTCAACATCTTTTTGGGGAGTTTATAAATTAAAATTTTGATCTCCTTAATAGTTACGAGGCATTCAAATAATCTATTTTATAGTGTATTAATTATGGTAGGGTTGGGTTTTTGGTGTGTGGTTTTTTGTTTTTTGTTTTGTTTTGTTTTTGAGAAACTAGTCCATTTCATCTAAGTTCTCAAATTTATATGTCTAGGGACACCTGGGTGGCTCAGTGGTTGAGTATCTGCCTTTGGCTCAGGGCGTGATCCTGGAGTCCTGGGATTGAGTCCCTCATCAGGCTCCTTGCAACGAGCCTGTTTCTCCCTCTGCCTATGTCTCTGCCTCTCTATCTGTGTCTCTCATGAATAAATAAATAAAATCTTAAAAAAAAATTTATGTGTCTGGAGTTGTTCATAGTATTCCGTTAGTATCATCTTGATGTCTGTAAGGTCTGTAGTGATATCCCGTTTCATTCCTGATATTGGTAATTTGTATTTTCTCTCTTTCTTGTAGTCTTAACTACAGATTTGTCAATTTTCTTGATCTTTCCAAAGATTCAGCCCTTTGTTTTGTTGATTGTTGAAAATCTTTTTTTTAAAGATTTTATTTATTTATTCATGAGAGACAGAGACATAAGCAGAGGGAGAAGCAGGCTCCCTGCGAAGAGCCCGATGCAGGACTTGATTCTGGACCTCTGGGATCACACCCTGAGCCAAAGGCAGACACTCAACTGCTGACCTACCCAGGCGTCCCTTGATTTCTGCTCTTATCTATTATTTCCTTCCTTTTGCTTGCTTTGAGTTTAATTTGCTCTTCTTCATTGTTGGAGGTTTAGATTATCAGTGAGACATTTCTTTCTTATGCATGCTTTGTTAGTGCTATAATATACTCAGATAAAAAAATAAATACTTTCAAGTGATTTATCTTTCAATTGTTATATTTTGAACCATTTACATTTAATGCAATAATTGATATGTTAGAGTTTAAGTCTGCCATTTTATCTTTTGTTCCTTTTCTTCTCCCCATGTCACTGTTTCTATTTTCCTATTTCCCTTAGCTATTTGCGCATTCTTTTGAATTCTATCTTGATTAATCTATGGCATTTTTGAGGCTATCTTTTTGTACAGCTTTTTTAGTGATTGCTCTATCTATTAAATAATATATACGTATGTTATCACAGTCTACTGGTGTCACCGTTTTTACCAGTTTGAGTAAAGATTGGAAATTTTATCCCCCTTTACATTCCTTTACCATCTACTATTTATAATTATTTTAAATATTTTTTCTGCATACATTTAGAACCACATAAGGAAGTTGTTATGATTTTTGTTTAAACTGCAAACACAATTTACAAGACTTAAAAAGGAGAAGTGAAATCTATTGTACTTACCCATATTTTTGCTTATCTTATTCTTTATTCTTTTCTGATATTCTGTTTCTTCTTTTATTGTTTCTTTTCTGTTTAGAGAATGTCTTTTAGTCATTCTTTCAGGGTAGGTCTGCTGGCTACAAACTTTCTTAGTGTCCCATTATCTGAGACTATCTTGATTTCCCCTTCATTTGTGGAGGCTTTTTGCAGTGGATATAGGATTCTGGTTTGACAGTTCTTTTCTTTCAGCTTTTGGGATGGAAGCCTAGGCTCATCCCTCAGCCTTTGCTGGTGAGAGCAGACATGGGCTACAGTTATTTGTCTGGGGGATTTTTTGTTGATTGTTTGTTTGGCTGAAGTAAAATTTTTATTGTCTAAGAATTTCCTGTCTTGCTAGATGCCTCTTTGCTGGTCTTTTGGCAGAAAGTTCAGGCTATTGTTTGCAACCCTTGTTATTTCTGGATTGTGAGATTCTTCACTCAAGTCTGGGATATAAGGAAATTCACTGCTGTGTTGTTCCTTGGGTCCCAGTGTCTCTAGCCAGTCTGACTTCTCTCCACCTTCAGTGTCTTCTTATATTTGCTTTATATATAATGACAGTGTTTTTAGCTGTAGTTAACAGGGGGAATAGACAAAAACATGTATACTCCATCTTTCCAGAAATGGAAGTTCTCCAGTAAGTGATGGTGATTTCTTTTATAGCTCTAAGCACTGTGCACACTAATATTGCTAAACTTGTGGAATAACAACTCCTTTACTGAGATACATTTAAGGGTGAGCATGTGAATGGAAAATCAGTGTCGTGCTTAGACAAATATTTGTAATAAAGGAACTTATAGTGCTGGTTTTCTATACATAGCAGGATAGAAAATTACCACCTAAAAGTGGTAATAAGAGAAATTTCACACGCAAAAAAATCCTCTTGCTTCCCCATGTCTCCTGAGTGATCGAGTGAAGCTCAGAGGCCTCATGTCCCTCCATGAACTGTGTTTTGGTCTGTGGCTTCATCTGTTGCCTGTCATTTTGTGTATAATGACAGACCCACAGGACCACATGGCCAGCATGGTCACATCTAGAGAAGTGAAACAGACAATTGTCTGAGAGAAAAGCAAGGTTGAGTTAAGAGGTTTGTTTTTCAGAGAATGAGAGACATAAGTTTGCTTTTTAAAAGAAAGCTTTTTTGTTGTTGTTGCTTGTTTGTTTGTGGGTAATCATGATTTAAAAACAGTTAAGAAAGGTTTCTCTTGGCCAAACTAGTTTCTTTTTTTTCTTTCAAACTAGTTTTAAGGAGAATGGATCATCAGGTGGACAATGAGTGCTATGATCATTATTTTTAGATAGGTCTGTTACAACAATATATTAACCATATTATCTTAAGAAGATAATATGTAAACATAAACACTAAAACTGTTCAGGATCTTCTGGGGTGATGAAAAAATTTTGAAACTGGAGAGAGGTTTTGTTTGCACAACAATGTGAATGCACCAAATGCCATTGAATTATAAACATTAAAATGGTTAATTGTATATGAATTTCACCTAAATTTAAAAAAACAATGACAACTAAATACAATACAAGGTCCTAGACTTGATCCCATAATGGAAGAAAAAATGCAACCTGCATTCAAATGCTCCAGAAAAAAATATGTACATATAGAAAAAACAAAGGATATGGCAAATGAGGAAAAATATTAACAATACGTAACTTCGAATAAAGAGTACATAGCTTTATTCTTAGTACACAGTTTTATTCTTACAACTTTTGGTAAGTTTGAAACTTTCCAAATACAAAGATTTTTTTAGAAACATATGCACAAATCTAGTGGTTTCCCACTGAGCTTACAATGAAATCGAACCTCCCAACCAGGACTGGAAACCCCTCGAGAATCTGACTTTCACTTCCGTCTAGACTCATCAATGCTCTGAAATGTGTTCCAGCCACATTGGTTGCATTTCTGGCATTTCTGCTGCTGTGACACAGTATACTCCTTTCCGCTTCAGACCACTGTCCTCTCTCCTCAGGTGCTTCACACAGTTGGCTCTTCTCTCCCTCAACTGTTGCCTGCTCAGGGCATATTCCCAATTGCCCATTGGATCGTCTTCTAGACCCCCTCAAACTCAAACTACTTAAACCTTAATGCACTGCCCTCCCTCCCATACTGCACCTCCTCCTGTATCTCCCAGTTTGATTCTCAGCAACATTTGCATCTCAGCTCCATCATCACCTTGCTCAGACCCATTTCCTCCATACAACGCTTGGTACCACTACCTTGTCCTACCCACCATCACTTCTTCATATTCCAATGATACTGTTTCTTACATAGTCTTCCCTCTTTTGTTCTCTTCTCCCATACACACTTCCCTGTTACCTTCCTACAAGTAGCTGGTGGATGACTGCTATCTCCCTTTCAGAAACCTGTGATATTTCCTCTTTATTTTGGAATAAAGTCCAAACTTCATAGTGTGATGTTAAATGCCCTCCACAATCTGCTCCCAAACCCTTTCTCCCGACATGTGCCCCATCCCCCAGTAGTGCTCCAGCATCCCACACGCTGTAGTTGAGCTGCACTGGTTTCCTTCCAGTCCCCTAATTTGCAGAGTCCTCTTCTATGCCCTTGCATTGATCACCCCTCAGTCTTCCACTTGGATAACCCCTTCATCCTTCAAGGTTCAGCCAAAATACTTTCTCCTCCATAAAGCCTTTCTGACTCCACCAAGACTGAGTTGTTTTTCTCTTCTCTATTCTCACAACACACTTCTCTGTGCTTTTTAGCTCTTGAATCACTCTTTCTGACATTATGACTAATTACTTCAGTATCTGTCTCTATTGACGTTAAGCTCCTTAGGGTTGGAAGCATGAATTATTCACATTTATAGCCTTCACAGGCTATGGTGCACAAAAGGTCTGTACTGTATCAATATTGAACTCTGACTCACATGGCACATGTTTACTGCCTGGAAGCTTAGCTCTTTGTGTACATATCTTATCTCTCCAGGAGATTAGAAACTTAACTGTGTTGATCTTTGTATTTCCACATCACATATCACAGTGTCATGTGATTCAAGCGTTATATGAATGTCTGGAGGAATAAGTAGGTAATGCATTTTGGAGTACTAGGAGACAAAGTTACTAGGCAAGTGTGCTACCCAACCTTGCCATTTTAAATATCTCTTTCTGACTACCATGTTGTAAGTCAAATACAGTCTCCCACAGAACGTGTTTGCATCCGAGTGTTGGTATTTGAATGTGCATGCAAATATATGTTAATACATACTATAAGATACAACCTGATAACCTTTGAATCAAGTTTTTGTAGAACTGCATGTATTATGTATGACTTCCAATAATTCTTACCAATACTTTTGGGGGCAGCAGAACATTTTGAACCCATTTAGGTTTTCATATATTAATTTACTTAAAATGATATTCCAAAATATTTGGCAAGCCAACGCACATCCCTACCTGCTCTTTCTTTCATAAGATCCATCTTGAAGTTTACTGGAAAATCAAGATAAGGTGACTGGATGGCTCAGTCGGTTAAGTGACTGCCTTCAGCTCAAGGTCATGATCTCTCAGAGTCCTGGGATCCAGCCCTTACATTAGGCTCCCTGGTTGGCAGGGAGGTCTGCTTCTCCCTCTGCCCCTTTCCCCTGCTCATGCTCTCTTTCTCTCCCATAAGTAAGTAAAATCTTTTTTAAAAAAAGAAAATCAGATGGCTCTCAAACTTTCTTCCTTTTCATCTCCCTACAGAGAATTTTAGTAGACCTACAGAGGAATTAAAAATACTTACTCTCAGTAATGATGAGGAAATTGAAGAAGTCTGTAACCTCACTAGTGATGTCAAATTGCAAAACTTGTCACCACCAGCGTCATTAAAAGGTAAAGAAAATTTGACCCCGTGTTCCTTTTCCAGGACCTGGACTCCCCTTGTCCTTTCTAGGATGACTGTCTGCAAGGGAGAGAGAAAGACCATAGCAGACCGTGGTGGTTATTTTCTGTTGCCCCAAGCAGTCGAAATTGCCATGGAAGGTTTAGGTTTTCTGCCTCTGCTTTGGAGCCATCTGCTCCCCTGAGCATATTCTGATTTGAACAAAGTTTAGTTCAACTGCATAAATGAAGTACAGTACATTTTTCATTAAATCAAAGCCAAATAATGAGAGAGAAAATCAAATCCTGAAACTTTCTGCCATTTACTTTTATAAGAAACGACAAGCATGGAATTTATATCTGAGCAGTATTATTCTTTAAAGAAAAATGACTTTCGAGCCTTGTTCTAGTATGAATTAAGCTCCAGACATGCCATCTATAAAAAACTGAAAGTGTTTGAAGGATGGCTTAAGGACACCTCAAGGTTCTAAGTCTTCAGGAAAGCATTTGTTTCATTCACTATGTCTACGAAAGTAGGAAGGTAGGGTAACTTGGCTTCTGCCAAGTGTTTTGTGAACAAGTGGAGAAAGTGAGATTTTTGTCTTGAAGGCAGGTGATATAATGAAAGGACATCCTGGTCAAGATGTCCAGGAAGCCATGTGACTGTGACACCCAAGCTTAAGTGAGAAGTTGGAAATGGAGCTCAAAGCTCTCTGGCTCTTTATTATGAGCATAGAGATAGTAGTAGATGTCTCAAGAACAAATGAGTCTCCGGGGAGGCTGAGAGGAGGCTTGTGGCTAGGAGGAGGCAGAGTCAGTGAGGAGGACAGACAAGGCCCAGCTGGAGAAGTGAACATAGCAGGTAGATAGATGGCAGGTGCTCTCCTCTGACTGCCATGGCCTACCACGGCCTCCCCTCTCCTCACAAACCCTGTCACACTTTAGCCCAAAACCCAAACACCTCGAAATCCATCTCATTCTTGTCTGGCCGGTATGCTGTGCATATTTCAGATAGCAGCACCTCCCTCTTTTGTACTCGCAACACACATGCTGTCTGTGAAGTAGGTAGTAAGCAAATCTTTTTTGGTTTAGTGTGCCTGGGTTCCTGTGAAACAAGCAGTATAGAGTAGGACAGTTGTCCATCTCTAAGTTGTATTTGCTACAGACAGGTAACTGGTTCCCTCTTGTGTGGCTTTCCCCCTGCAGAAATCTCTCTGGTTCAGTTGGACAGCATGAGCCTTTCCCACCAGATGTTGGTGAGATGTGCTGCTATTA
The DNA here is from genome assembly GCF_905146905.1 of Nyctereutes procyonoides. Lineage (NCBI taxonomy): Eukaryota > Metazoa > Chordata > Mammalia > Carnivora > Canidae > Nyctereutes > Nyctereutes procyonoides. The sequence continues at coordinate 3,412,283 of NW_026575044.1, forward strand.
TCGGCCTGACCTTCACTACAGAGTTGTTGTTTGAGATTCTCCCTTGTTGGAATATGAAAATGATGATCAAGGCCCTGGCAAGTCTAGTGGAATCCAACGTCTTTGATTGTTTCCGGAATGGCAAGGAGCTCCAAATGGCTCTAAAACAGAATATAGTCTCATTCGAGGTGAATTATCGCTCCCTGTCTCTGAAGCCCAGTGAAGGAATGGGTGAGTAAAACTTGGAAGTACACACATTTTCTGTCAGTTAAAGGCACATCTGATCAAAGAACTGATGTGTGTGAGGGCACAGGGGCTGATCTGTTACCCTTCTTTTCTCCCTAGCTCATGGTGAGGAGGAAGAGCTCCGTGAGCTGGAAAGTGAGGTAATCGAGTGCCACATCATTCGATTCTGCAGGCCAATGATGCAGAAGACAGCCTATGAGCTGTGGCTGAAGGACCAGAAGAAAGCCATGCACTTGAAATGTGCCCGCTTCTTAGAGGAGAGTGCACACAAATGTGACCACTGCCAAAGTGGGGACTTCATTCCCTTCCACCACTTCACAGTGAACATTCGGCTCAACAGTTTGGATATGGATACCATTAAGAGGATGGCTAAGTTCCAGGGACTTAAAGGTAAACATACTTCATTCCTTGTTAGTCCTAGCTATTCCTGGAGAACAGAGTGGATTTGGACCTTGAGGGCTTCAAGTCCCTTGAGGGGACTTTAAAGCTTTACTAATGGCGAGAGTTGTGTAGGTCACTGGAGTGGGTAAGGGAGACATGTGAGTAGCTGAGTCCACCAGAAATAGTCTCACTGTGAGACTGTCAGAGTTTGAGGATTGGGACTCTGGCAAATGGGTGCAATCAGAGCTCAAAGAATATCCAGAGGAATAAAACTGACCCAGAATAATTCACACCAAGGGATGGAATCCAAGGGTGGGGGTGGGGGTGGTGGGTGGGGGTCTCACATGTTGAAGCAGAAACAAGAGCAGGAGGGACTACTGTTTCTTGGCAGGTAAGAATGTTGCTTTGGCAGTCAGGTTTAAAACGAGGTTCCATCAGAGAAAAAATATGAGTGGGGGAGAATTATGCAGACATAAGCAGGTTAGGGCCCCAGAAAAGGGGGCTTGGGCTCAGAGCAGGGATTCAAGACCATCTGTGAAGCAAAAGTGAGAAAGTTACAGTCTTATAGCACAAATCAGCCACACAATCTAGGAAGACACAGGAAAGGATTCAAGGGGTATCAGGAACTAGGGACTCACTTAATGTAGGCATGATGGATGTGAGGCTCAGGGCAGCAACCCCGACTTCAGCCCTCCCTCATGGTTGACCAGGGAGCGCCAGAGGGCTACATGCTCTAGCCAAAGGCCTTGGTGATTATGGCTAAATCTGGTTGGGAAAGCAGAGGCCACAAGACAGAATTCTTATATTATATGGATATTAAAAATTGGAAAGAGGGATGCTTAGGTGACTCAGTGGTTAAGCATCTGCCTTCAGCCCAGGGCATGATCCTGGAGTCCTGGGATTGAGTCCCACATTGGACTCCCTGCATGGAGCCTGCTTCTCTCTCTGGCTATGTCTCTGTCTCTCTTTCTCTCTGTGTGTGTCTCTCATGAATAAATAAATAAAATCTTTAAAAAATTGGAAAGAAATTTATGTAAAGTGCCTAGCACTAGTAGGTACAAAAAATAATTTTTTAAAAGATTTTAATTATTTATTTGAAAGAGTGAGCAAGCAAGAAAGAGAACACGATTGGGGGAAGGAGTAGAGGGAGAGGGAGAAGCAGATTCCCTGCTGAGGAGAGAGCCCAATGTGGGGCTCAATCCCAGGATTCTGGGATCATGACCTGAGCCAAAGGCAGATGCTTAACCAACTGAGCCACCCAGGCACTCCCCAAAATAAATATTTATTTTCATTCATTCTTTATTTCACATGCATTCTCATTTGATCTTCACGTTAACCTTTCAAGGTGGAGGGTTATTTTCATTTTATACACAAGAAAACTGAGATTCTGGAAGATTCAATAACTTTTCCAGTGCCACAGAATGAATGATAGACTATTCAATCACAGGTCAGTCTCATTCCCAAGCTCATGGTGTGCCCAGTACACCTGAGCTTCCCAAAGTGCAGGGTAGGACCTTGGGGCAAAGCTGGCAGGGGAAATTGGAAGAGGTTCCTTGGTACAGCAGTCAGTGGAGTCAGAGAGTGAGGAAGGCAATGCCCTCTCAGGACTCGATTGGGGAGAAGGCAGCTTTGCACTGTGGCACAAACTTATTGTTGACCCGGTACTAAATCTTGCCTGTCTCCCTTTTCAAAAAAGAGTAGTCAGGCTTTAGGTTCAGAGCCTTAGAATCTGGATCATGAGGGTTTCTCTGGATCAGATGAAAGAAGAAGCCAGCCTAGAGCCATTTTAAGTTCTTCCTACATTCTCTTGGAAGGGTGAGAAGAGCCTTAGTCCTTAGAATGGAAGACTCAAAGAAAATAACAACTTTTAAGAAGGACTTGAGGACCAAGAGAGGACAGACTCCTACAACAAAACCGGCAACCAGAGGGTGGGTGGTGAGGGTGGACAAGGATGCAAGTGCAAATCCAAGAAGCTTCAGGGACGATCCCAACACAGGGCCCTGTTCAAGGAACCAGTGAAAGTACTGAGGGAGAGGTTTGGCTGAGGGAGATAAGAAAAAGAGAAAGCAAAGGGCACCTGGGTAGCTCAGTCAGTTAAGCATCTGAATCTTTTTTTTTTTAAGATTTTATTTATTCATTCATGAGAGACACACAGAGAGAGAGAGAGAGAGGCAGAGACACAGGCAGAGGGAGAAGCAGGATCCATGCAGGGAGCCTGATGTGGGACTCAATCCCGGGACCCTGGGTCACGCCCTGAACCAAAGGCAGATGCTCAACCGCTGAGCTACCCAGCCATCCCTAAGCATCTGAATCTTGATCTCAGCCTATGTCTTGATCTCAGGGTTGTGAGTGCAAGCTCTGTGTTGGACCCCATGCTGGTTGCAGAGCCTACTTTAAAAATAAATAAATAGGGGACTCCTGGGTGGCTCAGTGGTTGAGCATCTGCCTTCAACTCAAGGCATGATTCTTCAGCTCAGGGTGTGATCCCAGAATGCCTGGATCGAGTCCCACATCGGGCTCCCTGCATGGAGCCTGCTTCTCCCTTTGCCTATGTCTCTGCCTCTCTCTGTATGTCTTTCATGAATAAATAAGTAAAATCTTTAAAAAAATAATATAAACGAATAAATAAAAGAGAAAGGGGAGGGAAGATTCCAAACTGTGTGGAACCTGTGGGTAAGTCTGTATCTGTAATTATATCTATACATTTTGTGGCAGTGAGGGGTAAAATCACAGTTGATTTTTGTTTAATATTTATTTATTTACTTACTTTAGGGATGGGGGAGGGACAGAGGAAAAGGGAGGGAAAGAATCCCAAGCAGACTCCCTGCTGAGCATGGGGCTTCATCCCACAACCCCCAAGATCATGACCTGAGTCACAATCAAGAATCAGATGCCCAATTGACTGAGCCACCCAGGCATCCCCACAGTTGGTTTTAAGCAGGCTGACTAGGGCTGTCAAAGAAAGCAACTTTAGTTATTTTTGGATTCTCCAATGTATCTTAGCAGTTTCACTCCAGCACTTCTCTGACCTCTCCTGTCTTTGACTAACGTCTGTGCTGAGGGGAAAAGGGTCAGTGTCCCCAAACCCCTGCATTGTTCAAGAGTCAGTTGTAGTTGGAAGAGGTTCAAAGACATGGCATTAGGTGTAGATTAGATAGGAAGTTGATTCTCTTTTCAATTCTCTCTCAATCCTTCTTGAACACTGTTATTTTCTTCTTAAGTTTTGAACCCCAAAGATCTGTAGTCCATGGGCTTCCTCCTGGGCTCTGTCCTTCAACTCGCTCTACCTACTTCATTAATGTTCATCAGCAACCACTCCTCTGGCTCCTTTGTCTTCCAGACAGGTGTTGAAACCCCACCCAACATTTCATTTACTCATTCAACAAATACTGAGGTTCTACTGTGTGCCAGACCTGCTGCATGCATAAGGATACATCAGTGAACAAAAGATCATTCTATTGTGGAGAAGTGATAGAGGAAAAAACATAATAAAGAAGTAAAGTCTATAGTATGTTACAAGGGGTAAATCCCATCCCAAGGAAGAAAACTGAAAAGTGTGTTGGGTAGGGCAAAGGGGATTAGGAATGCAGAGCCATTAGTGGAGTCCTCATTGAGAGGTGAGATTCATAAAAACAAAACAAAACAAACAAACAAACAAAAAAACAAAGGAAGTGAAAGATTTTGTCTTATGGATGACTGAGGAGGAACATTCCAGGCAAAGAGGATGCTCCTGCCTAAGACAAGAATCGATCCCTTCCATTCTATACATAGTGTGTTTAAGCTTTTTAAGACTATTTTATTCTCATTTTAATGGCATAAAATGTCCTGGACCTGGAGGTGCTGGATATAAACAAAAGAATTCAATCTGTCACCTTGAACCTGAGATCTTATTTCTAGGTCTTTGAAACCATGAGATGAGCAAGTGATATCTTTGCTTTTCTCCTTTCTTGAGAGCCTACAATCATTTTTTATGTATTTTTTCCTTTTGAATTTTACAGATCCCCTTTAAAGTAGGGAAATTTAATAAAATATGTCCATAATGAAGAAAATCGAGAACTAAAAAAATATTATTCACCAAGGGGTAAATGATATAATGACAAAAAGCATATCTTGTACTCCCCAACTTTGTTCCCTTTTCTGGCCTATGTTACTGGTCTCTGCATCTCATTCTATCACTATTACCATTTGAAACATAAAAAATATAGAGATGTTGAAGGAGAAATAGCATTTTATTTTCTTACCGATCTTTTTCAACAAATGTGCATTTTATTCAGTGGATATTTAAAGCTGCTGAGAGGTGTAATAAGATGTGGGCAAACATGTGACCTTTGGATCTGACAACACAGTAACCACTGGTAACCTTTACAAGAACAATTTTAGAAGAGTAGAAGAAAAAAGCCAAATTGAATTTATTCACATCTAGTCATTAGAAATACACTAGCTGGCTATCTAGAAGGAGAGATGGGCACATTATTCCTCACACAGTATGATAATAAGGACCATGAGGTAGGTCTGCTCAGGGCACGTGTGTCCCAGGCACTAGATCTCTGGGGACAAGGGCACAGAAGGCTTTCAAAAGAAGGTGATAATTAGGTGCTTAAACTGCATTTTTATAAGTTACAAGATCTGTGGAGCGATGCACTGGCCTTGGACCTGGGAGACCTAGGTTCTCGTCCTGCCTCCATCCCTAACAGATGATCTGAGACCAGTCCCTTCCCCTCCGTGGGATTCTTCCTTCCTTCTACATTAGCTAGATCCAACCATCCTCATTTGTTTTCTGTTTCAAGATCATTATGGAATTTTCTAACCTTCTGGAGTCTGAATGGGCTGAAGGTTTTCAATTCAAGGTTCTCCGTCCTTTAGTTAGCCTTTGGAGTATGTATTTAAACGTCTGTATTTCCTCCACTGGAAACAGATCATTTACTCATAGTTTTAGTTGCTGCAGGGTAAATTAGTTAGGATAATGTTATCATCTATAACCAAACTGCCAGTGGCTTAACACTGTAGGAGCCACTGCAGGTCACTCCAAGATGGGCCATTTTGGCATGAATATTATTTTGAATTAAAAGCAATCCAGGGACACTTGGGTGGCTTAGCAGTTGAGCGTCTGCTTTTGGCTCAGGGTATGATCATGGAGTTCCAGGATCGAGTCCCACGTCAGGCTCCCCACATGGAGCCTGCTTCTCCCTCTGCCTGTGTCTCTGCCTCTCTCTCTGCATATCTCTCATGAATAAGTAATAAAAATATTTTTTAATTAAAATAAAATAAAAGCAATCCAAATCCAGCAGATTCCAAAAAAGCTCTTTACCTGCCCCTCAACTGCCTGCTTTACCAGGAGGAGAGCTATTGACAAAGATTTTTTTTAACCTAAGAAACTTCTCTGCACAATATGGCAACCTTTGTTTTTCAAACATCTCCTCTCACTTTCGTGCTAATGGTCTTTCTCCCCTTTGTATCCTCCGACCTTCTACCTTCCTTCTTAGCTCATATAAACTTCATGTTTCCTCACTGTGTTTGGAATTTCCATGTCTGCCTGTATTCCCCTCATTGGCAGTTATTAAATTTGATTTTCCCCTGTTTATCTGTCTCATGTCAATTTGATTCTTAGTTCAGCTAATTGGACCTCTGAAGGGCAGAGGAAATTCTTCCTCCCCAATGACACAATAGAATAATTTTTTTCCTGCACATATAATGATCTAAAGAAAGTTTTGACAAATGGCCTTGACCTCAATAAGTCAGGGACCCAGGCTCCTTCCATTCTGTCTCTTTACCATCCCTTAGATTCTCAAAATTGTTTGCTTTCTGGTGGAAGCAAAGGGTAGAGAAGATACCAAACAGCTCAGAGGTGCCATATATTTCTTATGATAGAATTCCATTTTAAATGACTTATGCGGGTTCACCTGAGATGCAGTAGAGACTGGGAAATATAGAGCCTGGATGGGCACCAGGAACTGTGTCAGAAAAGGGGAACAAGAGTCTTTCGTGGACACCAAACATTTCTGCCACGTGGAACATTCTGTGATCCATGCAATTCATTTGTTTGTTTATTTTCTAGCTGAAGAAGAGATCACCTTTTCCAAAATAGAGATTCCTAAGAAACCTGAGCTATTTCCTGAAAATCTCAGGTACAGGCATTTGTAATCGTTTAGGAGGTAGAACATAAACAATTGTCATTAAGTTCAGAATACTGTTGAAATCATCTGGTCAGTTCTTTTTGGCCCCTTTGGTACAGTGGGGAAATGTTGGGGTGCATGCATGGTGACTTCTGTCAGTAGCATCTACATTAGATTTGATTATCTTGCTCTTTTATTCGTTTTTAAAGATATTTTCCTATCAAAAGCCAAGTGAAGCTATAAGTTATTACTCCTATTTATTTCTGCATTTGGACAGACCTGAAGAAATAAGAGAAAAAATCTTGAGTTTCTTTGACACCATTATAACAAAAATGAGGACGTCTAAGGAAAACATCATTCCTCTGGAATCTTGCCAGTGTGAAGAGATCGTAGAGATCGTCATCATGCCTCTGACCCACCATTTTCTGGCTTTGGGAGAAAACAACAAAGCCTTATATTACTTCCTAGAAATTACATCAGCTTATCTTATCTTGGGTGATAATTACATGGTAAGGTGTTTCTACTGAGGTCTCCCCAACCCTTGAGACAAGTTAGAGACCACAGAGCCCAAAGAGAAGCCCTAGGCTTCTTTCTTTATTATTTCATGTTCTTGATTCCTGCCAGCACCCCTTTCCTTTGAAAATCAAATTGCTAAAAAGAAAGAAAAGAAAAGAAAAGAAAAGAGAAAGAAAAGAGAAAAGAAAATTGCTTAGAAGGGAAATGACCTGAGATTGAGAAATGAAAGTTAGAACAAATTGAAACTAGCATTATACATCAGTTAAAATATTGTTACCTTTAGAAACTTGCCATAAACTGTCTACCTCTATGGGATGGGGATAGATGTCATATCTCATTCTCTAAATGATGCAAAAAGGACTATTGGTACTAATGCTGCTGTTTCAGCCGAGTCTTCCTCCTCAGGGCACTTGCCTTCTGTCCTCCCTAAACACCGTGAGCTCGGGCAGCCCAGATGGCTCAGCGGTTTAGCGCTGCCTTCAGCCCAGGGCATGACCCTGGAGACCTGGAATCGAGTCCCGCGTCAGGTTTCCTGCATGGAGCCTCCTTCTCCCTCTGCCTGTGTCTCTGCCTCTCTCTCTCTCTCTCTCTCTCTCTGTCTCTCATGAATAAATAAATAAAATCTTTGGGGAAAAAAAAAAAGAAAACACCGTGAGCTCAAGCTCAACTACCTGTAGGTCTTTGGATAGGTATGAATCTGGTTGTGATCCCCAAAAGAGCTCACCCACTTTAGTCTTCATGTAATTTGTGCTAAATTACCATACATTCCTTTAGACCGCCAAAACACTAGTGTTTCTCCAACATAATTGTAAATAACATTCCAGGGCAATATGTCCCTAGAAATGTGAGGATTCAATGTATGTATAATGAAATAAAAATAATTTATTCTTAAGTAAGGTGGGAAGCACTGAGCTGAATAAAGCTAAATAGGTTTCTTAACTGCAAATATTTCATAGCATTAATGTGCTAAGATACATGCAAATCATCCAGAGGGTCAGGCTAGTTCTGGGGCATACTGTATTTCTCAAATTTACCTGACCCTAGATCACTTTTCATAGAGCAGCTGGCTAGACTAACATTGCATGAATTCACTTTGGGAAATGCCCGTCTGCACACGATGTAATGAGCACTGGGCATTATATAAGTCTAATGTATCACCGACCTCTACCTCTGAAACTAATAATATATGTTAATTAATTGAATTTAAATAAAAAAGAGGGCAGCCCCGATGGCCCAGCAGTTTGGTGCCACCTTCAGCCCAGGGTATGATCCTGGAGACCCAGGATCCAGTCCCAGGTCGGACCCCCTGCATGGAGCCTGCTTCTCCCTCTGCCTGTGTATCTGCCTCCCTTTCTCTCTCTCTCTCTGTCATGAATAAATAAATAAAATCTTTAAAAATAAATAAATTAAATAAATAAATAAATAAATAAGAAAGAAAGAAAAAGAAAAAAAGAAAGAAAGAATAGATTAAAAGAAGTGCCCTTCCAGCCCTTGCTTCATCTGACTCGAGCCAGCTTCAGAAATAGCTTCACATATCTGAATAGGCATGCCTGCAGTTCATGTCCACACTGGTGGTCTGTTCCAAATTTACAATAGCTTTTTGATCACAGCAGCCTAATCGACCCTCATACCTTAGATTTTTATAAAAATTAAATCATTAAAAACGTTGGTAAGCCCCAGTTCTCTCAGGATTTATGTTAAAGATGAAAGTTGCCCATGCACATATAAATATATAATATAGATATAGATATGAACATATATGATATATGTGGAGATATATATTATATATATATATTATATATATATAAAAGGGGGATATGGCCAGTGAGTCCCAAAAAGAGAAGGTTTATGTAGCCCTGGGAGACCAACTTGCTAAGCACCTGCATTTCAATTAGCAAGGACTGAGGAATGGTCAGGAAGACAACGATTGGAAGCAGAGCCCCGGTTCAAGTTACCCAGAATGTGCCATTTGCATCCTGTCTCCTTTCAAAAATAAGCTATTACGTCCATGACTGGAAGACTGGTGGTAAACTCATGTTTTCCTCTTCTGCCTCCCACTCGTAGCCATTTAGCTATTTGAGACTTGAGGATATCACCTTCCCCTATTTTACTCTTCGTATCTGACCTTGCCTTGGTACTCACATGTACCAAAGCTGTCCTGTCTAATGGTGTCAAAGAAGATTTAAAATGAAGTGGGGAGGGCAGCCCGGGTGGCTCAGCGGTTTGGCACTGCCTTCAGCCCAGGGTGTTATCCTGTAGACCTGGGATTGAGTCCCACGTCGGGCTCCCTGCATTGACGTGCTTCTCCCTCTGCCTGTGTCTCTGCCTCTGTGTGTGTGTGTCTCTCATGAATAAGTAAATAAAATCTTAAAAATAAGATAAAAATAAAATAAAATAAAATAAAATAAAATAAAATAAAATAAAATAAAATAAAATAAATTGAAGTAGGGAAAGTTGCTCAGGGCCTTACCTTTCTCTTCCACCTTCTAATGATGGCCCTGGCAAAGGAAATGGGAGTGGTTCATAAGTCACTCCAAAAATTGAGACCAACTTCTCATAGATGTGGGGATGCCATTAGGAGCAGTGGGTACATTGTTGGAAATAGGGGCCATCGAGGGTGGAACTATTCAGAGGAGGATACTGTCCTGGATTCCTCCTCTAGAGCAAGTGATCCAGCAGACACAGATGGGCATGCAGGTGGCCAGGATCTTCACTGGGATCTTTATCCACCCAGAGCTGCCAGAGTGGAGGCCCTTTCTCATTAGGAGCCAGGGTGGGGGTGGAAGTAGACCTGCCGTGGCAGCTGCTTTTCTCCACTCAGGAGAGAGTGGGCTGTGGCCCTCTGCGGCCGGACCCCCACTGACTCAATACTCTGTGCCCCTGCGTTGGCTACAGGCATACACATATTTGAATGAAGGAGAGAGGTTGCTGAAAATGCTCAAGAACGACAAATCCTGGAGTCATACTTTTGAGTCAGCTACATTTTATAGCCTCAAAGGTCAGGTAAGAACCCATTACAAACATGGCCACCCACTATTTCGGGGACATTATAGAGAGACAGCAGAACCCATCCCTGTCTTTCCTGCAAACCCCCCCCCCCCCGCCCATCGCCAAAAATCCTCCCCCGGACTGTAGAACCTCAGTCCTGCTACTCACACCTCCTTGCCATCACTTGCCAGCAGCCAGCTCTTCTGGTTGGCGTCTTTATGAGATGTTTTTTAACTACCTCCAAAAATGGGCATCCATGGGTAAACATGTTCTCAGAGGTAAATCATGCACATAAAGATGGGATGCAGAATCCTAGTCATCCAGCCATCCTTCATACATTCATAAACATTTCCTGTTATGCCAGGCACAGGGGGATTTTGTTCTTGTGGCTTGAGTTACCTTTTCTCTCTCTTCTCCCCCTTGCTTCTCACTGCAGGTCTGTTTCAACATGGGCCAGATGGTGCTTGCTAAGAAAATGCTGCGGAAGGCCCTGAAGCTTCTCAACCGAATGTTTCCTCACAACTTAATCTCCCTGTTTCTTCAGTCCCATTTAGAGAAAAACAGACACTTTTACTATGTGAATCAACAGGCCCAAGAGAACTCACCTCCAAGGTAAGGGAAGGAGGGAGGTCTCACTCTTCCGAGAGAGACCTGCACATACTCCATCTGCCTGCAATGTCTGGGCCTCTAAGAAGCACCAGAAAGCCTGGTGGCTGTGACGGAGGCTCAAAGATGTGGGAGGGAGCCAGTGCGGGGGGGGGTGGGGTGGGTAGGGGAGTGGGGGGAGTGGAAGGGTGGTGGGTTGGCTACTAAGCGAGGTTGGGGTTGGCCCAGAACACAGAACACTTCACAGCAGCTTTTGTGAAAATGAGTCCAGATGACAAAAACCTCAGGGAGCCCTTTGCAAGATGAGCTCTGGTGCCAGGCCCTAGTCGGTCCCATCAATCCCTCTGGGCCGCCGTGCTCCCCTGGAAGCTGCACCTCTGCTCCTAGGGCCTCGGTCACAAGCCCTTTTCCATTCATGGGTAGGACACCGAGTATTGTCCCTCCCCCAAAATGGCATAGAAGGTCCCAAAGGCCTCTGTCAGAGGACAAACTGCCCATTCATCTGTTATCTGGATAGGGATATGGGAGTGTCCATCAGTCACAATTAAATCACTAAGATTTATACATTTCAGTGCATGTAAATTTTGCCTATAAAGAACCATCAAAAGTAATAAGGGGGACACCTGGGTGGCTCAGTTGGTTAAGCGTCTGACTCTTGGTCTCAGCTCGGGCCTGGATCTTGGGCTGTGAGTGCAAGCCCTGCATTGGTAGTTGTTGAAGCTGCATGTTCAGTGCATGTAGTTCATGATAATTTTCTGCTTTACTGTGTATATCTTTGAAATTTTCCACAACATGAGTTTTTGGATACAGTCCACCAATCCCAATCTGTACCAAGGGAAATGCCACCTAGCTGGGGATTTGGAGGGCTGACAGGGGACATCTCTCCCATGTTAGGAGAGGCCAGTAGCAGTATCCCTACTAGTTCTGCCTGAGATGCAAACATCTATTTCTAGGAGCCAGTTGCTATAGCACTTTCTCCACACCACCACGCCCGCTGCCTTCTCCCAAAAGTGTTCCCTTAAATGTGGGGAAGCCTGGGGTGGAGCTGAGCTCCTTTGCAGCTTATGGGGCAGGCTCCTGGGAAAGGGCCTGCTGTCTCAGAAGCCACCAGGAGGGAGTTGTGGGGAGAGTTCAGCAGAGATCTCTCTAATAGGTGGGAGGGAATCAGAGTTTGGTCACATGTAGATTTGTCTGATCAAACACAACATACCCGAGTACCTGGGTGGCTCAGTGGTTGAATGCATGTTTTTGGCCCAGGGCATGATCCTGGAGTCCTGGGATCGAGTCCCACGTCGGGCTCCCTGCATGGAGCCTGCTTCTCTCTCTGCCTCTCTCTCTCTCTCTGTGTCTCTCATGAATAGATAAATAAAATCTTCTTTAAAATATTTTTTTAAAAAAACACAGCATGCCTAATTAACTTTGAAGTTCTAATCATTTTTTCACTGTTTTGTTTTGCTTTAGAGAGAGAGACAGAGTGTGTGTGTGTGAACAGGGGAGTGCAGAGGGAGAAAGAGAAAGAGAAAATCATAAGCAGTCTCCACGCTCATCATGGGACCCAATGTGGGGCTCAAAACCACCAGCCCAAGATCACCACGTGAGCTGAAATCAAGAATCGGATGCTCAACCTACTGGGCCATGCGGGCGTCCTGAATCATTTTTTTAGGAGACATATACATCTCCTAGAAGATATTTAGGATGTATGCATTCTAAACAAGTTATTTATTGTTTTTTGAAATGCAAATTTACTGGGCATCCCACATTTTCATCCCCTACATCTGACAAGCCTAGTTAACAGCATATTTTGTAAAAGGAATAAGAAGTTACTCGCAAAAGGGAAAAGAAGTACTGGTGGGGAAGAAAGTGTAGAGCTTGGGTTTCCAATACCATCCGGCCAAAAAGTTCTGATCTCAAAAATGAGCACAAGAAACAACTCAAATGTAGGTCTCTCATGAACGTCCTATGCTGTAAGGAATTGTACCCTGTCCATGTTTCCTGAAAAACTTTGAAAAATACTTTCCACAACACAATGTCAATGCCTAAATGTTAAGTACCTAGAATTCTTCTTTAAAAGTCTCCGGGGGGGGGGGGGGGGGCAGCCCTGGTGGCGCAGCAGTTTAGCGCCACCTGCAGCCCAGGGCATGATCCTCGATTCTCGGGATCGAGTCCCACGTCGGGCTCTCTGCATGGAGCCTGCTTCTCTCTTTCTCTCTTTCTAATGAATAAATAAATCTTTTTTAAAAAATAAATAAATAAAAATAAAAGTCTCCGGGGGGGGTGTCTCCAGGATATTGCTTTCTTCCTCCTTTCTTGTTTTCATTTAAAATAAAAACACCTTGTGTTTTTTGGGCACCCAGGTGGCTCAGTAGGTTAGGCATCTGCCTTCAGCTCAGGTCATGATCTCAGTCATGGAGCCTCACATTGGGCTCTCTGCTCAGTGGGCAGTCTGCTTCTCCCTCTGCCTCTGCCTCTGAGCTCTCCCTCTCTCTCTCTCAAATAAATAAAATCTTTTAAAAAATAAAATCTGCTTTTTGATAAATATTTCCAATTCTCTTTTGTTTTCTTGGTTTTGTTAAATCACTAATATCAAAGCCAATTTGCTTTGGTTCCCATTTTTATCATAAATAGAAGGGACTGTTGGCTACATTATCAGTTAAATGGCTTGTTGAAGCCAAGATTGAGAATCCACACATTCTTCGTAGGTGGTCATCCATCCTCCCCTTGAATACCTCCAGCACAGGAGTTCAACACTTCCTGTGACATTCCATTCCATTGTTGGAATGTGTGTTAGTCTGCTCAGGCTGTCATAACAAAATGCCATAGACTAGGTGGCCTATTGACAGCAGAAATTTATTACTCAAGTCTGAGATCAAAGTCCCAGCATGGTCAGGGAGGGGCCTCTTCAGGGTCACAGACTTTTTTTTTTTCCACAGACTTTTTAATCTTCATATGGTGGGAACAGGCTGGAGAGCTCTGGGGTCTCTCTTTTCTCTTTTAATTTTTTAAATTGTATTTATTCATGAGAGAGGCAGAAACAGGCAGAGGGAGAAAGCAGGCTCCTTGCAGGAAGCCCTATGCGAGACTCGATCCAGGATCCCCGGATCACACCCTGAGCCAAAGGCAGACACCCAACCACTGAGCCACCCAGGCATCCCTGAGGTTTCTTTTATAAGAGCCCTAACCCCATTTATGAGGGCTCTACCCTCATGACCTTATTACCTCCCAAAGGGCCCACCTATTGTTACCATCACTTTTAGGGGTTAGGATCCAACATATGAACTGTTGGAGATACATTCAGATCATAACAGAATGTGATTGTTAAAAATGTTCATTTCCTTTATTGAGTTGAAAGCTAGCTATGCTCACTGGAGGACATGACACACTGGAATGGCCAGGCTGTAAGTAGACAGAGCTTGAGCCTTGGCACCACCACATTCTAGCTGTGTGACTTTGGGTTAGTCACTTAACCTGAGTCTCACCTGCTTACATAAAATGGGGTTCATTATTTCTTCCTTTCTTCCAGGCTTGTTATCAGAATCAAATGTGATGAATTATATAAATGTGCTTTTTAAATAACTTCATTTAAATGGCAGTGGCCTGACTGGGGACAAGTGATTTGCATAAATTATCTTAATGAATCCTCACAAAGTTGGTCTTATGGTCTCCATCATGTGGTGGAGAAAATGTGCTTCAGAAAAATTAACATACCTGTACTTTACCATCTTGTAAAGGAGGCAGGACTCACACTCACATCTGCTTTGACCACCCAGCCAGTAATGAGGACTCTACTTGCATTTCTCTCAAACATGCTGGTGACAATACCTTCTTTCTTTGTTCCATGTGCGTATTTTATCTAATAGGAAGAGGAGGCTGGCACAGCTCTACAGGCAAACAGCCTGCTTCTCCTTGCTGTGGCAAATCTATAGCTTAAATTATTTTTTTCACTACAAGTATTATGGCCACCTGGCAGCTATGATGCAAGTGAATACGGCACTGGAAACTCAAGATGATTTTCAGGTAGGGTGTTCTTGTAGCTGCTTTTTAAATTTCTGTATCTCATTTAGAGGGAGACTCCTACTGGGAGCCAATGGGGATTCAAAATCACAAGAGTGTAAAAAAGCCCTTCCTGGCTGGACTGTTTTGCCAAGGCCAGCAGTTCTCAAACACTTTTGGTCCCAGTATCACTTTGGACTCTTAATAATTACTGAGGACCTCAAGGCTTTTTTATTTCTATGGGTTGTATCTACTGAAATTATAAGAAACAAAAACTGAGAAATTTAAAATATATTTTTAAAGAAAAATAAATCTCAAAAAAAATTTAAAAAAGAAAAAAGAAAAATAAATCTCTTACATATTAACATAATCAACATTTTAATTGGGGGGAAAAAAGACCAATGTCCCCAAACAAAAAATTTAGTGAGAAGAATGGCATGTATTAAATTTCTGCAAATATTTTAATGTCTGACTTCATAGAAGATAGCTGGATTCTCAATCTGCTTCCACTTTCACTCTGTTGCAACATCAGATGTTGCCCCTGGAACACTGCACTGTAGGCCAGTAGAGAATGAGGGTAAAAAAGGAAAATGTTAAAGGATAGGTCTTTTTTAAAAAAGATAAAATTGTGACTCATAGACATACAAAAAGAACACATATCAAAGATCCTGTTAAACACATTAATTACTGAGAACTAGTATGTTACAACTGGTTCCAAGGAGAATTTAACTTATGACTGGATGTAAAACTAGTCTAGTCATGAGGCAATAATCTCATGCATTCCCCTAAACACTTATATTTCTATGCTAATTTATAATTTACATTATTAGCAGTTTTCTGCCTCATAGAGAGCTGTAAAATAGCCTAAAGACAAGGTAACAGAGGTAACCTTAATGAGTGAGCTAGACAGGACATCCACCGAGTTTTGTTTGTTTTGTTTTGTTTTGGTCTGGCACCATTTTTCCTGACACAGATAGTGCCTTGATATCCTGAAGCTAGCTTTGCCCTCTTGGTGCACTCCCTGAAATGCTCTAGGGAGGTCTCAGGACCACAGTGGCAGAACTACTGGTCTAAATTGTTGGGGAAAAATAATTTCCTCTGCCCTTCAGAGTCCTCCTTGACTGCACTAAGAATCAAGTTGACATGAGATAGATTAACAGGAGAAAATAAAATTTAATAGCATATGTATGGGGAGTCCGCATAGACGTGAAATTTCAAAGACATGAAGGCAACATGAGGCTTATACGCTTATACACATTAGGGAAGGGGTTGGGGAGAGGGGAGGAACCATCTTCCTCCCCTGCCAAGGGGAGGAAGATGGTTAGCAGGAAGGTGAGATGTTTGGAAAACAAAGGTGTTGCTCAGTTATGCAGATAAATTTCTGAGGTAAAGAGGAATCTCTGTTAGTAGCTCTCTTCCTGGTAAAGCAGGCAGTTGAGCAACAGGTAAAGAGCTCTTTGAAACTAATATAGCACTATATGTTAATTATATTTCAGTTTAAAAAATAAAACAAATAAATGTGTTTAAACCAAAAAAAAAAAAAAACTTTTCCTGAATGCTGGATTTTGATTGCTTTTGACTAAAAATTATGTTCATCTCAAAATGGCCCATCTCAGGGTGACCTTCCCTTGCCCTGTGAGGTCATAAACTGAGAAATCTTTGGCTAGATGCAGGAAACTCCAAGAGACAAGATCAAGAAATTATTAAGCTAGGGCAGCCCTGGTGGCTCAGCGGTTTAGCGCTGCCTTCAGCCCGGGGTGTGATCCTGGAGACCCGGGATTGAGTCCCATGTCAGGTACCCTGCATGGAGCCTGCTTCTCCCTCTGCCGGTGTCTCTGCCTCTCTCTCTGTATCTCTCATGAATAAATAAATAAAATCTTTAAAAAAAAAAGAAATTATTAAGCTAAATCCAGTTCATCTAATGAATGATCTGGTTCTTTTATAAAAATGCATCAAGTCAGGGCAGCCCTAGTGGCGCAGCGGTTTAGCGCCGCCTGCAGCCTGGGGTGTGATCCTGGGGACCCTGGATCGGGTCCCACATCGGGCTCCCTGCATGGAGCCTGCTTCTCCCTCTACCTGTTCCTCTGCCCTTCTCTCTCTCTGTGTCTCTATGAATAAATAAATAAATAAAATCTTTAAAAAAAAATGTATCAAGTCTAGGTTCCTTCTGGAGCAGTAACTTTCTCTTGAAGTGATTAATTATCAAGAATTAAGGGAAATGGTCAAGCCACTCTGCAAATGTTGGAGGAGCTTAAATTCCTAGCCAGGAGTCTGTCCCCAGCATATTAGTACCTTTCAAAAGCTGAGAAGACATAAATATGCATAAAGCCCATCAAATATAGCCCTCTGCCCATCCTCCTCTTGTGGCTCCCTGTGCTTAGCAGAAGGTCATCTCCTGCATAGGCCCTTCCTGACCACTTAACCCATTGACTCTTCAACCTGTCACTATTTTAGTAGCTCTTAGTACCATCTGACATTTTCTTGTTTGCTCCTTTGTTAGTGTGTAGCCTGTGTCCACTACTGGCCTGTAAACTCTGTGAGAGTGGGGACCTTGTCTGTCACCTTTGTCATATCCTGAGCATCAATAAGAGTGTCTGGCACATTCTCAAGAAACATTTAGTGAATAAAATGCTTTACTTCCCCTTCATATTTGCGAGGTGTCTCTTAAAAACATGGTGGCACTAGGGGACAGGAGACCATAATGGGAAAGCCAAAATTGGAAAGTGAATCAAAAGAGGCTTGTTAACAATGTGGCCATGACTGAGGGCAGAGCAGCCTGGCCAATGCTCCCCTGGGTGCTCAGAAGCAGACGAGACACTCATTGTTGGATAACAGAAAGACCCAGAATGAGCCCCGAGAGAGTAGTTTCCGGAACTTCACCTATCTGTGGTGTGACCACTGGCAAACCACATAACCTCCGAGCTGTGTATTTTCCCCATAAAGTAAAGCAATTGGACTCTGAGTCCTGGGCTCAGTCACAGCTTTGGACATTTCATTTGCCCGCCGGTCCTCTCCTGGTCCACAATTTCCAGCTGCCCTTCCCTTGTGGTAGCAGCATCTGAAACACAGCCCGGAACAAGAATACAGGAACTTCCTCAGATTGACTTTGTGGTTTAACAAATGCCCCCAGACCTGTCTGTAACACAGACTTTGTGGACTGCTTATTTTGTGTGATTTGAAGAATTCTACAGAAAAAAAAAGTTCTCTTCTCCTAAATGCCTCCCCACTAATGGGGCTTCCTTCTATCATTAGGAACACTTTTTTTTTTTTTTTTTTTTAGCTTTCTCTTCACCTGTCCCTAAGCATTTATATTCTGGGGCAACTTTATCATTTAAAAGAGTTGCTTATAGAGTAAATAACCGACTTCTCAGAAGTCTCTCAATTCAGTTTACAACCACTCTTTCCTCTTTTTAAAAGTAAACAAACCAAACCCACCCTTCTTTTTTGTTAAATAGAAGTATACACACTTGTTATAAAAATTAAACATCACATAAATGTATAAAGTAAAAAGTAAAGTCCCTCTTGTCCCTCAGATTCCTCCCCAGATAGGCACCATGGAGTGAGTCCTTCCACTGCTTCTTGCTACGCAATCATATATTCACATATATAAGTCACTGCTCTTATTTTTCACAAAAATTAAAACTCTTATATTTTGCTTAAGGACTCTGTGGATAAGAGGAACCATCGAGCTTGTCCTGGATAATCCAAATAACAGGTGGCAGAGACCCAGTTTAATTTCTGTACCTAAGGGCAGCCCGGGTGGCTCAGCGGTTTAGCACCTCCTTCAGCCCAGGGCTTGATCCTGGAGACCCAGGATCAAGTCCAACGTCCAGTCCCATGTCTGGGCTCCCTGCATGGAGCCTGCTTCTCTCTCTGCCTGTGTCTCTGCCTCTCTCTGTCTCCCTCTGTCTCTCTCTGTCTCTCTCTTTCTCTCTCTCTCTCTCCCTCATGAATAAATAAATAAAATCTTTAAAAAAAAATTCTGTACCTAAGCCCATGCCTTGGCCTAAGGACCGGCTCCATCCTCAATGGACTGTCCAACATTGGGCGATGTCCCCAAGCTTCCTGCTTTGGGTTCCTTCTCAGTTTTGCCACTTCTCTTTTCCACTGCTGCCATTTCAGATCATTAAGGCCTACCTGGACTATTCACTGTACCACCAGCTGGCCGGCTACCAGGGTATGTGGTTCAAATATGAAATCATGGCCATGGAACAGATCTCCAGTCTCCCCCTGAAAGACTCAGGCATTGAAATCGTGTCATATGTGGCTGATAAACTGGGCTACACCAAGCTTTTAATGGGTCACTTGGACTTGGCCATTGACTTAGGTAAGTTTGTCTGGGCAAGAAGGGACATGCAGATACAAGTGACACCTTGAAATACACTGGAATTGTTTTCTTCCCAGGATCTCGAGCCCACAAGATGTGGGCACTGCTCCAGAATCCCAACAGACGCTATAGGGTCCTCTGCTGGCTTAGTAAATCTCTCTTCTTGAAAAACAGGTATTTAGTTGAAAGTATTTTCCAAAATTAGAGGGAGGAAGCCATAATAATTGAGCATTCTGGGCTCACTTTACCCTGACCATGGGGTGACAAGGGAGTGGGATCTATGGCATGATGTGACTGATAATCATAGTCTTTGGGATACCACTGCTATTTGCATAGCCTTCTTTTTCTTTTAAGATTTTATTATTTTTTTAAAAGTAGTCTCTACATCCAATGTGGGCTCAAACTTACAACCCCGAGATCGAGAGTTGGACGCTCCATTGATGGAGCTAGCCAGGCACCCCTGCACAGCAGTCTCTTACATACATCATCCCTACTTTGTCTACTCTGGTCAGTGACTGGAGGAGAGTCAGCCCATCATCCTGCTGTGGGGGATGGGGTGCTCCACTGGCAGGGGGAGGAAACAGGAAGTCTCACAGGAGAGTCAAATGTCCAGAGAAGAGCAGCCAGGAGCAAAGCTCCCGCCAGCTTGGCCCAAATCTGGCTGCCCTGTGATAGACACAGGTCTGTGACAACAGTTTGAGCCAAGAGCCAATTTGAGATTTGGGAGTGGCTTTGAAATCTGTATCAGGGCCATATTTGATCTGGAACTCTGGGTAGCATGGAGAGGAGATCATTACTAACCTCCTTCCTCTCCTTCCCAGCACTTCCTAATCTTACCACCTTCCTTTGCCACAGAAACAAGCAACTGGTCCAGGTGCTGGGCTGGCTGTGGGACCTTTCTATAACGGAAGAGCACATCTTTAGCAAAGCATTTTTCTATTTTGTCTGCCTGGACATCATGCTTTATTCTGGTAAATGTGGCTTTGGAATTTACAAGAAATTGGGGATGTGGTATGCGTGTCGGTGTGGTGCTGTGGGGGCTGGGGTCTTGAGACCACTAGGGCTTGGTCTGGAAAGACATATAAGACAGGGAGGGGGAGGGATCCCTGGGTGGCGCAGTGGTTTGGCGCCTGCCTTTGGCCCAGGGCGCGATCCTGGAGACCTGGGATCGAATCCCATGTCGGGCTCCCGGTGCATGGAGCCTGCTTCTCCCTCTGCCTGTGTCTCTGCCTCTCTCTCTCTCTCTCTCTCTCTCTGTGCCTGTCATAAATAAATTAAAAAAAAAAAAGACAGGGATGGGGAGAGCCTGGTGTAAGAGCTGAGGAGCCATCTGGAAGGTGCAAGGATGGTGAAGGACCAACAAGGAAGAGAATTTAGTTCACAAGAAGCTGCCAGGTTAGCATCTAGATCTATTTACACACAAGTGGTAGTGACAACAATGTTTTACTATGTTTCTTTTACCCGAGTACTTGTTAGCAGAATATATTTAAAAACTTGATGTTTTAGGATGAAGGGTTAAATGGCTAATGAGTCCAGGCCCTGGTAGCTGTTGGAGATTCAGAGAACAAGTTCTGTCCCTATAACTCCTGGTTACACCAAGTAGGCGGCCCTTAGTGTCCATAGTAAACCAGTGGGGCCAAGCTGGGCATTCATTCCCCACCATGTGGTCTTGAAAAGGGATACAGATACTGCTGCCAACAAGGGAATCACCAGTGGGGAGATGGGGAAGTCCAGGGTCCCTCAGGGAGGCCCAGTTTAAACTCCACTCCTGTCTGGTCAATCCTATGGAGTTGTGCCCTGTGTGCATACACTTCCACAAAAGCTGGAACTCTGTGAACACAGAGCAGTGTGCTCACAAAGTGGTTGCCATCCACTGGACAATTCATAAAGTCAACAGAGACTCTGGCCTCTCCCCACAGTGGGAAACCTGCCTGGGAGCTACTAGGCCAGAACAGGACCACCCCAACCCACCACCCAAGCTCTCCTATTTCTCTTTTAGGCTTTGTTTATAAGACATTTGAAGAATGTTTGGAATTCATATACCAAAATGAAGACAACAGAATCCTCAAATTCCAAAGTGGAATCCTCCTGGGACTTTACTCCAGTGTTGCTGTCTGGTAACAATGTGTTTGCATATCACTAAACTCCCAAATTAGAAAATGTTGAATCCTGAATAAGAGTCTTATGATATTAAAAAAGAAAAGAAAAGATAGAAAAGAATTTATAATTTATACTTGAGACAGCTATAACTGAAAGGCACCTGGGGGGTCACCTAGTTCATCACCCTCCAGCAAGACCACCTCAGGTGCACTCAGCACTACAAGCATTTATTACTAGGCACAGTACCATGGCACAGTAACACAGAGAGGAGTAAGAGTACTTGCTTTGGAGGTGTGTCTTGGTGTTTGAGGGAGACTCATAAACAACACCACTTGCCCACCCACCACCCCGATCAAGATGGAATTATGTTGAAAAACGTTGCTAGAACTGATGTGGGAGGGTGTGGCTTATGTGTGCAAGTAGGTGGGCTTCCTACTTTTGAAGCCCAGTATTAACTTTGCCCACTTGGCAGCAGGCAGTTCTGGAAAACTGCAGTTCTCCCCCTTCAAGAAAGACCTCTTTCCACCACATGGTGGAGAGAAGAGCTACCGGAAGCTCCCACCCTATGGGCCTCACTGGCCCCTCAGGCTAGAGAGGCCAGGTACCAGGCTCCACCTGCCTACCTCCTTCCCCAGTCACCAATAAGCCGTTCTCCCTCCTTTTTTTTTTTAAGGTTTTATTTATTCATGAGAGACAGAGAGAGATAGAAACATAGGCAGAGGGAGAAGCAGGCTGTTGTGGGGAGCCCAATGTGGGACCGGATCCCGGATCCTGGGATCCTGAGCTGAAGGCAGACACTCAACTACTGAGCCACCCAGACATCCCTTGTTAACACTTGTTAACACAGATTCCTGACCCCATCTCCAGAGTGTCTGATTCCTCAGACTTGTCTTGGACCAACAAGTCTGCATTTCTAAGGGACATCCAGGTGATGCTGGTGATCCCCATCTGTAGCCCACACTTTGAGTAGCACTGGCCTAGGCCATCTCCCTTTGGAAGTGGAGCAATTTCTTTAAGCTCTAGAATGTATAGCTCCAAGTGTCTCAGATCCTTCACTTTATTTAGTTTCCAAAGAGTTAAATAAGTGGTTGCTAATATTACCTGAGCATTCCCCAGGATTCTGCTTGTCTCAAACCATCAAAAAATTCTATTCTTGTCCTGCTCCATATCACATCCTTCCCATACCAGGGAGTGGGCGGCAGGTTTCTGGGCCTGGGTACCAGGCACTCTACTTGCAGAGAGACCCATTTCTGAACCTCAGCTCATTCCAAGGGCAGCTCTGATTTGTGTTCTTCTTCTGTGATGGCACAGGTATGCCAGGCTCCAGGAATGGGACAACTTTCACATATTTTCCAATAGAGCTAAAAACTTAGTGTCAAGAAGAACACCGACAGCTCTTTACTATGAGGGCATCAGTAGGTACATGGAGGGACAAGTTCTCTACCTTCAAAAGCAGATTGAAGATCAATCTGAAAATGCTCAAGATAGTGGAGTCGAGCTACTCAAGGTAAGCCCAGGACAGACCACTCCTTAAGTGGATTTCTGTCTGCCTCCTTCCGATAATTTTCTTGGATTCCAGAATTTATATGTTTATAGTACAAATTCTTAAGATAACTCCTTCTCCCCAGATTAGAAGAAAATACAAATTGCCCACAACCTTACTTCTCAGAGATAACCACTTTTTACCTACAGAGACACCACTGCTTGAGTTTTTTTTCTGTATGCGCACAGGCACACATTTCTATTTTTTAAACATGCTACCAAATAAAATATATTGTGAATAATTTCATGCCAGTAGATTGTTTTCTATACCATGAGTTAAAAGGAAGCATAGTATTTTCTCTTATAGATAAATCTCTTAGATCTTGTTAGACGATATGCCAAACTGTTCTGGGACAGAAATTTTTTGTAGCATTTTATTCTTGTTCCTGTGATAAACATCTTGGTAGGTTAAGTCTTTGCACGAGGAAATTTAAATTGTTCAGCTGACCCTAAATGTGTCTCTCTCCTTTTTTTTTTTTAAGATTTTGTTTATTTATTTGACAGAGAGAGAAAGTACACAAGAAGGCAGAGCAGCAGGCAGAGGGACAGATGAGAAACAGACTCCCCACTGAGCAGGGAGCCCAATGCAGGGCTTGATCCCAGGACCCCAGGATCACGACCCAAACCAAAGGCAGATGCTAAACTAACTGAACCACCCAGGCACCCCCGAATGTGTCTTTTAAGTTAACTTCTTAAAAGAAACTTGTAAAATGCATCTTCAAACACTTCAATATAAGCATTACAGAATGCATATCTTCCACTCCCTGAACAAAATTGTGCTGAGTGCAAAAATCCATACATCAATAAAATATTCAGCTGATATGTAGTAACCACCAGGTACAGCAGCAGGAGTACAAGGCAGGAACAAATTATACCTGCTCTAGGCTTACAGCCCAGATGGGGCAAGCCCTCCAAGGGAGCAAACGGCTGGATCCCCGGTATTGACTTGACGCTTGTTTGCCTTGTTCACTTAAAAACCAAGTACAGGGCAGCCCGGGTGGCTCAGTGGTTTAGCGCCGCCTTCAGCCCAGGGTGGATTCCTGGATACCCGGGGTCGAGTCCCATGTCGAGCTCCCTGCATGGAGCCTGCTTCTCCCTCTGCCTGTGTCTCTGCCTCTCTCTCTGTGTGTCTCTCATGAATGAATAAATAAAATCTTTAAAAAAAAAAAAAGACTAAGCACAGGTGTATTAGTTTTCTATTGCTGGGTCCCCACTTAGCACAACTAACAGCTTACATAACACAAACCTTTTATCTCACTGTTTGGCAGATCAGAAGTCTGGACAGGCTTATCTGGGTTCTCTGCTTAGGGGTCTTAGAAATCTTTAAAATCAAGATGTTAAAAAAAAAATCAAGATGTTGACCAAACTACTTTCTCATGATCTAGGGAAGAACCTGCTCACAGGGGGCACCTGGGTGGCTCAGTTGGTTAAGCATCTGCCTTTGGTTTAGGTCATGATCCCGGAGTCTCTGAGTCCTGAGCAAGGAGTCTGCTTTTCCCTCTCCCTCTGCCCCTCCGCCTGCTCCTTCTCTCTCCTCTCTCTCTTTCTCTCAAATAAATACAATCTTTAAAAAAAGAAAAAAAGAAAAGAAACTGCTTGCAGGTTCCTTAAGTTTGTAAGCAGAATCCAGATGCTGAAAATTTAGGAGTGTCCCTATTTCAGAGATGTTAAAATATTTCAAAACAAGGCATCCTGGGACTTCAAGGCACCTTAAAGTCTAGTAGCTCTTTTATTTTTTTTTTAAGATTTTATTTATTTGTTCATGAGAGACACAGAGAGAGAGGTAGAGGGAGAAGCAGGCTCCTTGAAGGGAGACTGATGAAGGACTCAAATCCCAGGACCCCAGCATCATGACCTGACCCAAAGGCAAACACTCAACTGCTGAGCCACCCAGGCATCCCTATAGTAGCTTCTTTAATCTTGAGAACCTCATTAGGAGGGAGGTCCTTTTCCCAACTGCAGAGAGCCTTCCATCTGCCCAGGTAGGAGCCTTGAGCTACCATACTCACACAACACCCACGTGTCTCTTCCTGCAACTTGTTCACACCACTTATAGGTCATTGTCAGCACCGCTTAGAGATATGTACTCTTTGCCATAGAGCATGTGTTTATTATTTCTGATACATAAAGCATTCTACTGACTCACATTCAGGACTTGCTTGGTTTTATAAAACATTATTTCATTTCATGTAATTATTATGTATTATTTCGTTTCATGTAATTATTATGTAATTTCATGTAATTTGATAGAGTAAATGTCTTTCCTTGAGTTGAAAGAATGACCTATGTGGGATTTGAGACATGCTTAACTCCATGTTGGTCAGAAAAAATAGGGGAGGCACCTGGGTGGCTCAGTTGATTAAGCATCTGACTTTGGCTGGAGTCGTGATCTCAGGGTCCTGGAAGCAGGACCTCTCCCTCTGCCTGCTGACCCTTCTGCTTGTGTGTACTCTCTCTGTTCAAATAAATAAATAAATAAATAAATAAATAAATAAATAAATAAATAAATAATCTTTTTTTAAAAAATAGGTTTGTTTTTTTTACCATATTACACATGATTTATTCAAACATTCTTTTTTTTTTCTTCCAAATGCCAGGCACATTACATATGACAAGTGAACTGGCTGTCATTATCTTTTTTAAATATTGATTACTAATAAAGGTGTGCCACACTTTTGGCCAAAGTGATATTATGAAAATCCAGATAGATAAACTAGCAGGTGCTGAAAAGAAACACATCTTTATTTAATGAGTAGTAAAGTGATATAACTTACCCATCCCAAAGACAGAGTACAGGTTAAAAATAGAGTAGGTACTCCTGGGTTACAATAAAGATGAGAAAAATATTGTCTCTGCACTCAAGGACTTTGTGATTTACCGAGTTAGAAAAGTAGGTGGGGGAGGGGGCCCAGGGCTGGGAAGGCTAGGTAGAGGATGCTGGGGGAATGTGGGAGCACACGTGACGAGCCCACTGTAAGCTCTCCCACGGGACACAGAACAATGTCTTGTTCACAGTAGGTTTTTTTCTTTTAATTTTATTTATTTATGATAGGCACACAGTGAGAGAGAGAGAGAGGCAGAGACACAGGCAGAGGGAGAAGCAGGCTCCATGCACTGGGAGCCCGACGTGGGATTCGATCCCGGGTCTCCAGGATCGCGCCCTGGGCCAAAGGCAGGCGCCAAACCGCTGCGCCACCCAGGGATCCCCCCTCACAGTAGGTTTCATTTCTTAAATAACTGATGAATGAAATAGACATGGAACAGATTGGTCAGGAAAACTCAATGTTCAACTCCGTTTCTATAATACTGAAGTAAATACAATAAGATACTGTTTCATTGACTATCAAATTAGCAAAGACATGAAAGAAGACACATTCATACTCCGAAAGATTCCCATAAACTTTCTGGGAGCATTCTGGCAAAATATCTTTAAAATATGCACATCAGTTAATTCTCTTCCTGGGAATTATCCTAAGGAAAAATCTGATGGCAAAGAAAAAACTTATCTATGAAGGTATTAATCTCAGGTTTATAACATTAAAAAACTAGGAGAAAATGAAAACTATATATACTTCACAAAAAAGACTTTGGTTGAGTCAGAAATGGTGCATTTAAACATTGGGATATTTGACATAAAAATTCTGAATCTCTGACTCTTCTTTTAAAAACTGTAGTGTTGGGACGCCTGTGTGGTTCGTGGTTGAGCATCTGCCTTTGGCCCAGAGCATGATCCTGGGATCTGGGATCGAGTCCTGCATTGGGCTCCTTGCGGGGAGCCTGCTTCTCCCTCAGTCTGTGTCTCTACCTCTCTCTCTCTCAATCTGTGTCTCTCATGGATAAATAAATAAAAATATTTAAAACAAAGAAACAAACACAAAAAACTGGAGTACCTGGTGACTCTAAGCCCACAGTCAAAGTAGGGCAGCCTTTGGCTGGAATTGACAGGTGACACTTGATAGGCCACATCTTCTCTAGTATGACATAATCCCCTCTCCTTATCATGTTACATCCAGCCTGCTTATTTTTGTTGTTGTTGTTTTAGAGAGAGAGAGAGGCAAAGAAATAAGTGGGAAAGCATGTACCCAAATATTAAAAGTATTTCTCCATCCTAGGCTTATGGGTAATTCTTAGTCTATACTTTTTTCCCTAAATTTTGAACAATAACTTATATTGCCTTG
The DNA here is from genome assembly GCF_905146905.1 of Nyctereutes procyonoides. Lineage (NCBI taxonomy): Eukaryota > Metazoa > Chordata > Mammalia > Carnivora > Canidae > Nyctereutes > Nyctereutes procyonoides. The sequence continues at coordinate 3,439,249 of NW_026575044.1, forward strand.
CTAAACAAAAAAAATTTTTTTAAGATTATTTATTTATTTATTTATTTGAGAGAGAAAGAGGGAGCGAGCGTGAGCGGGGTGGGGGGAGGAACAGAAGGAGAGGAAGAAGCAGACTCCTCACTGGGCAGGAAGCCCAGTGTGTGTGTGGAGGTGGGGGAGGCTCAACCCCAGGACCCCAAGATCATGACCTGAGTGGAAGGGAGATGCTTAACCGACTGAGTCACCCAGGCACCCCTGAAAAGATTTTTTTTTTAATGTGGTTGCAGAGAAGGGTAGTAAGCCCATCCATATCACATTCTTGGTCTGAGGCTACTTCACTTGACATGTGTCACCATACAAGGTGACATGTATGTATGTCTCTGTAATACACTTTTTCATTTGATTGCTTAAATCTTTGAAATATTCCAAATCATCTGCAGAGGAAAAATCTTTGTGGCCAAGGACTAATTTCTGACTCAGATATGCTGTTTTTCCTTTAGAACTTGGAGAGTCTAGTGGCTCAGAATACCACTGGTCCTGTCTTCTACCCAAGGCTCTACCACCTAATGGCCTATGTCTGTATACTAATGGGAGACGGGCAGAACTGTGACCTCTTCCTGAACACAGCCATACAGCTCTGTGAAACACAGGGGAATGTGCTGGAGAAATGCTGGCTGAGCATGAACAAAGTATGTACCATCATCCAGCAAGCCAGGATGGGGATGCCCACCCTTCTAAGGAAGCCCCAGAAACCTATTGCCTAGTAGGTTTCCCCAAGCATGGAAGACCATCACAGGCCTTTCTGGACTCTTCCTGAAAGGGGTTAGAGATCCATAGTTCGGGTGTGTGTGCCGTCTCTTCCCCTTCAAGTTCCCATAGAATCTCCCTCACATTCATATCTGCTTCAGGAAGATCTCTGCCCCATCGTTGTGGCCCTCAGCACTCTCTACATTGTGTTATGTTGCTATGCATGTCTTTCCTCCCCCTTGAGAACGTGAACTCTTAGAAGGCAAAAATCACACGTAGCATCCAGCACCCGCCTTGCACTCAGTATTTGTTGAACAAGTGAATGGATGTGTGCTTATATGTGTTTATTTAAAGAATCGTGTCAGCATCTGAGTTTGGGCAGCAAAATTCAACATTTTGTCAGTGGGTTCACTCAGTTTTGAAAGCTGGACACTGGAGCCAGTCCTGTATGAGATCAACCTTGGTCACACAAGTTGAAGAGCACTAATTAATCCTTTGCCTTCTCCCTACTCGCAGGATTGGTGGTACTCAAGCTCTGAGTTAACAGAAAACCAATGGCTTAAAACAATCTCAAGTCTCCCATCATGGGAAAAAATTGTATCTGGCAAGGTAAAGATGCAGGATATTCAGAGAAACAAATTCCTGATGAGAATTAATATCCTGGACAATCCTTTCTAACATTTCATGAAAGAGGACAAAGATTTCAGGAAGACTCCTTCTCTTGCGATTATCCATTATTAACCTTTCCTCATAGCCGGCACCCCCCAGGTCCCTGCACATTCTCTTCTGTTCCAGACACGGAACCAAATACACTGGTTTCTTCCCTCTTCCTAGAGGGTCAGACAGGATCGGCAGGGTCATGCTTACTCTCTCCCAGTTTTATACAAACTGCCTTTGGCTCTCATTTTCAACTTGACCTGTTCATTTTGACCCATGCAAAATGTGTGTCCTGTGGAAAAATATCAATATCAAAATGGTATGTGTTGTGACAGATACATTTCTAGTTAATATATTAAACTGAAAATGTTATTTTTACATGTCTAGTTGTTCCACTTTTTGTAGCACCATATTGCAAATGGCAAATTCTTCTCTTGGTCTGTAAGGGCAAGATTTGAAAAGACACATTTTTAAAAAAGATTTTATTTATTCATGAGAGAGAGAGACAGAGACATAAGTAGGCTCCATGCAGGGAGCCCGACATGGGATTCGATCCCGGGACTCCAGAATTGTGCCCTGGGCCAAAGGCAGGTGCTAAACCGCTGAGCCACCTAGGGATCCCCTGAAAAGACACATTTTTGTGGTGCCTGATTGTAGCTTTCACATGCATCAAGTATCTGTGGAAATAGATTTTTTTTTAAGATTTTATTTATTTATTCATAGACAGAGAGAGGCAGAGACACAGGCAGAGGGAGAAGCAGGCTCCACGCAGGGAGCCCGGCGTGGGACTCGATCCCAGGTCTCCAGGATCACAACCCAGGCTGCAGGGGGCGCCAAACCGCTGAGCCACCGGGGCTGCCCTGTGGAAATAGATTTTTTTTAAGTTGAAATACTAGTAATTCTGATGCATGTACATGTACATGCTTAGAGTTAAATCTGTTTTATTTAAGGAAGCAATAGCATTCAACTTCATTTCCCAGATATTGGAGCCACGTGTTCCAGACTGCCCCAGAGCCACGTGTAGTCACTGTCTCCCTTTGTTGGCAGACAGAACAGCTCTGGGCAGCATTTTGTGCCTCTGAGGGCATAGATGTAATCCCTGTAGACACAGGCCACCTCTGCACTGCCACAGTTCCTGGCTCCTTCCATGGACCAGGGGGCCCTCTTGAGCAGGTGCACCAGGATTTCCATTTGTTGATTCCAGTCCTCTTCTGAGCCCAGAAGGAGGTTCTCCTAATGGACCCACATGTCCTGCTTTAAGGCATACCTTGACTCTCATACTGACTTCCACAGGCAGTGACACCATCCAGGGGTTTCTTTAGTAGGCCAGCATTTCATTGTCCTGCAAAAAGCAAGGGTGTGTATTTCTCATTCTGGTAACACAACTGGGTTCCACAGAGGCCTGGTGGCCTGACAAGGTGGGAAGAACAGCAGCCCAGGAAATTACAGCATTAAGTCTCAACGCAAGCTCTGCCCACACATGCTTTTTTCCTGTGGCTCATTACCTAGCCTCCCTGGTTCAGTGCATGGGTGTGAGGGTCACAGAAGACGATGGAGGTGAAATTGGAAATGACGACATATCATACAAGTAAAAAAAATTAGTAGTATTAGGCCGATGATTGATTTTAAAAATAAATACATCAAAGAGTAACTTTCCTGTAAGTATCATCCCCCTCAAAGTTGTTATTCTGGAAGTTGCACACTTCTCTCATGGTGCTACATAAAAATTACTTGCTTTCTAACTGCCTTCATTATTTAGTGTATCATTCATCTTATTCATTCACTTATTTACTCATCCGGCTAACATGCCTTGACTAATCACCACGTACCAGGGACTGATGAAGGAGTGGAGTTATGATTTAAAAGACATAAAAGACTTTATGGCAAGCTCATAAATCCATTAGAGGAAGCAGGTACCCCAGCAAAGCTCGCTGAGCCTGATGTACCCTCATCAGAACAGAGTGTAGAGCAGCATTTTGGTTACATTGTCCCTTCCTAGAGGAGTTGAAGATGGGAGGGGGTGTAGGACAGCCTGGCCGGGCAGGAGGGACCACAGGCTGGAGCACTGCTTGGCCAACAGAAAAGAGCTGTTTGGAGCTTGCCGGAGATGTAGGCCACGGGTCTAGGGAACCCACAGGTCCTGCCAGCGTCCCCGGTCGGGTCGGGCTGCGGCTCCGCCTCCCTCCGGCGGCACGGGCGGGGGCGCTCCCCTCTCGGGCCAGCAGGGGGCAGCACCGCCTCCGGCCGGGGCCGCCGCCCGAAGCCGACCATCTGGTCCAGCCCCGCGCCGGCGCCTTGGGCCCCCGGGAGCCGCTCTGCTTGCTCGACGGCGGCCCTCCTCTCCGGCAGCCACGTCGCTGGAGAACGTGGACTCGGCTTAGACCTCCTTTGAGGAGAAAGCACTTCAGGAGCAGAGGGGAATGAGAAGACATGATCCAGCCTTTAAAAAAACAAAAGCAAAAACAAACAAACAGGAGCCTCTGACCTCCGCCCTGCAGGTCCGGGAAGTCCTGGAGCGCAGGGCCTCTCCTCCTCCTCCACCTGCACAGCGGAGCCCGCGCCGGGGCAGACAGGACGCGCTCGGAGGTGCTTGCGGACTGATGCATTTTCATTTGACCATCTCAAATTCACTCTCACAGGCACCCCGAGGACGAGGAACCTAGGTGGACCCCCTGCAGATGAACGAAAGTTACTTAACATCAATTGCGGTGGCCAGGCTCTGCGCTGGGGCTGGGGCTCCAAGGACTGTCTGCAGGGTGCTCACTAGATTGCATCTACTGCCGGTTGCTAGCTTTGTGTCCTTGGGCAAGTTAACCTCTACCTGTGGCAGTTCCCTTGCTTTAAAATAGGGATGATGTGGGCGCCTGGGTGGCTCTAGGAGGTTAAGCACCTGCCTTTGGCTCAGGTCATGATCCCAGGGTCCATGGGGCTCCCTGCTCCGTGGCCAGTCTGCTTCTCCCTCTCCCTCTGTCTGCTGCTCCCTTTGCTTGTGCTCCCTTTCTCTGTCAAATAAACAAATAAAATCTAAAAAAAAAAAAAAAAGGATGATAATAGTATCCACCTTTGATATGGTTAATCCAGGTAAGGCACTCAGAATTCTGCAGAGGGACCAAATGGGCAATTAAAATTCAAAATTATGGAGGGGAACACACAGGGCTTACGGGAGGGCAAAACGGAGAGGCATGCACCCTGATGTGGTTTTACAAGTTTCCAGGAAGCTTCCTGGAAGAAGAAATCGGATTTAGCCAGGGGAAGACTTCCAGCTGGGACCTGGTATCCAGTGCCGTGGAGAGCGGGGTCCTCCCACTTGGTCTGAACGGAGCTCTGCTGAGCCAGGCATGTGGGAGGCCGGTGGGATCTGGGTGGACCAGACGGCTTCCAGGTTGGGACCTTAACCTGCCAGCACCACAGGAGGTGCTGACTTTCCTGAGGAAGTGCGGAGACCACCACATTTCTGTTTTAGAAAGACCACCCCTTTGTAGAGCAGGGCTGGAAGGGAGCTGCCCACCCGAAGATTGGGAGGCAGTGACTGTTGCAAGCCTGGAATGGAGGTGGTCTGCAGTAGAGCGGGGGCAGTGGAGACAGAAGTAAAGTCTTTGATTGGAGAAATACCAGAAGATGCAGAACAGAGATCAGAGATTGGCTTTCCAAGGAGGATGCTCAAAGTAATATCTAGGGAGAAGCCATCCCAGAACTCGCTAAATGGACTAGTAGATCACTCCGGCTCCCATCTGCCCCAGCCCCAGCGCCCTCTGGATCACCTGCTTGCAACCCAGCTTCCCACCTCTTCGTGGTGCGGGTCACTGCTCATCTGGAGTCTTCGGTCTCCAGCCCCTGCCAGTCATGATATTCTGCCCAAGGCCTTCCCTAGTCTCCCCAGCCCTCCTCAGACCCTCCTGACCAGTGTCCTTCCCTCTGCTGCTGAAAATCCGGCTGCTTTTCCAGGACTGAGCTCCGAAGTAGCCACGTAATTAACAGCTCTCGTGATTTCAGATGGCCACCCCCACCAACTGGCGGGGTGAGCTTGCTAACCTGCAAGTCCCTGTGTGCCACTCCTCTGCGTAAAACCCGATTTGCCTGCAGGACAACATCCCAGCTAAGAAACTGGGACTGCAAGTCTTCAAGGCTGGCTCCCTGCCAGATCCCATGCTGCAATCACTTCAGCCTCTCTCTCCCCCGCCTGCACCTTTGGGCTCTTCCCTCAAACTGGAATGGCCTTCACCGGTCTCCTGTGATCATGTGTGTGGCACAATGGACTGAACGGCTGCCAGCTCCTGCATGGTCTTCACCAGCGCTGGCCAACAGAACTTTCTGTGAGGAAGAAAATGTTCTATCTCTGCACTGTCCAATACTTTCCAAAATCACATGTGGCTACTGAGCACTTGAAATGTGGTCAGTGGGACCCCTGGGTGGCTCAGCAGTTTAGCGCCACTTTCAGCCCAGTCTGTGATCCTGGAGACCCGGGATCCAGTCCTGCGTCAGGCTCCCTGCATGGAGCCTGCTTCTCCCTCTGCCTGTGTCTCTGCCTCTCTCTCTCTCTGTGTCTCTCATGAATAAATAAAATAAAATCTTAAAAAAAAAAATGTGGTTAGCGTGACTGAGGATCTGAATTTTAAATTCTACTTAATTTCAAATTTAAATGTAAATGGCTGTATGTGGCCACTGACTACCATATGGGACAGTGCAATAACTTCATTAACCTTAACATGCCAAAGCAGAACCACTGAAAGTTGAATTGGGACATTTCTATAGCAAAGAATAATACCAGCATGGATCAGAGGGGAGGTATTAACATATTAAGAGAAAATGTATCATGCTGGATAGGCTAAACCTCTTATCAATATGTATTTCTCTCAGGTGCCTGGGTAGCTCAGTTGGTTAAGCCTCTGCCTTCGGCTCAGGTCATGATCCCAGGGTCCTGGGATCAAGTCCCACTTCCTGAGATCAACTTCCTGGGATCAAGTCTCACTTTCTGGGATCAAGTTCTGCATCAAGCTCTCTGCTCAGTGGGGAGTCTGCTTCTGCTCTCTAAAGTGTGCTTTTTCTCTCTCAAATAAATAAAATCTTTTTTTTTTTAAATAATGTATTTCTCTAATTATTGTAAGTCCAGGATGCCAAGCTAGTGCTCGACAGCAGATCTGGTGTTAGTCTAAGGCCCAGGTCATTTGCTGGCGAGACTGCTTTCTACTTCCATCCCTCCCTGTCAGAAGCGCAGGGACTGCATTTGCAGTGACTTCAATGCGCACCTGCTGACCTGGAGGAGGAGGAGGCATGCAGGTAACCCTGGAAGAATCCTAAGATTGAAAAGCTTGAAATGAGTTGAAATAGACAAAAATGTACAACAGGAACCCAAATCTTGCACTTTCTCCCACGGTATGTTTTGGAGGGGACGGGGAAGGCGGCCAGTTCTTTCCAGCCAGGTATGAGCTCTCTTCCTGTTTCCTTCCCCCCCCCCCGCCCCCCGGGGGGCTTTCTGGTCTCTTGCTCAGCCTCACGTAGCCAACATGAAGTCGTTAGCCCAGCCTCGGTCTCCGAGGGCCTGCGTGTCCTGGGGTGTCCCGCGTTAGAGCGATTCATTGCGCCCTCTGCGCGCTCCTGCCCGGGGACTCAGTGCCCGGTGGCCCGCAGACATCCTCTGGGACCAAAGTCCAGGAGCAAGATTTTCCAAAATACTCCTCCCTCTGGCACAGCAACTGCCCTCAGGAATGGCTTCCACGAACTAGGGGTGGTGGAAGGGGAGGAGGGCGGGGGTGGGGGTGACTGGGTGACGGGCACTGAGGGGGACACTTGACGGGATGAGCACTGGGTGTTATTCTGTATGTTGGTAAATTGAACACCAATAAAAAATAAATTTATTATTAAAAAAAAAAAAAGGAATGGCTTCCACGTAGAACAGGCCGGGCTTTTACTCAAATGCGAGCGTCCGGACGCGTTATCAACAAGCCCTCCGGGTTCCGCGGCTTCTGCTGGGCGGGCCCGCAAGAGCAAGGGCAGGGTGTTTTGGTTTGGGTTTTTTGATTTTTTATTTTTCGCAATGTTCCACATTCCTCTGGGTCTGTTGTACATTTTAAGAGATTCCCTACAAAATAAATTAAACATTTATGTTTCTTTTTTATCTCGTTGAAACTCTGTAATTAAAAAAATAACCCTATTCAAAGCCGGAGAAAGAACCAAGAATGGGTCTAGATTCAAGCTCAGCGTCCTCGGAGTCCGCAGCAGGGCAAGGCAAGCCTCAGGGCTTCGGCCAGCTGGCCTTGGCTTTGCCCTGTCGCCCACTCCCTCCGCAGATCTGGGCACAGGGGGGCAGAGGGGACTCCAAGGGTGTCAGCCACCGCGCCCGAGGGCAGGGCTCGAAAGCAAAACGGGAAGAGTAAACCTGCCAGACTTCCTCTTCCAACGGTTGAGGTAAGAAAAAAAAAAAAAGAGCCCAGCCCTCCAGCCCTTCCCGGTGCTTGGGAGCCCCCAGGCCGGTCAGGGAAGGGGCGGTGGCGGGACAATCAAACCCAAGCCTGAGCCAAGAAGGGACAATAGTTTCAACATCCTGTTTGCAGAGGGAAACGGAAGCTGGAAGCAGCGGCTCCTCTGGGACCCAGGCCGCTTGAAAGGTTTGGGTTTCCTTCCCTGTAAACACAGCTGGGCCCCTGCAGGTGCCAGGGCTCCCACCTGCCTTCTGTACCCCACTCCCCCATGCTCTGCGGCCAGGCTGCCAGCCCCGAAGGCTCTCGGAAGGACGTGATGGGGGAGGTGAGTTTAGCAGCTGCCACTGTCCCCCTCAGATCCCGTTTCCAAGGGGCCAGAGGACTCTCCCATCCTGCGCTGCTTCCCCGTAGTTGCAGATGATGTATATTTGCCTTTTTTCCTTAACAGTTCATAAGCACAAGTGACAATTACAGTACCACTTGGGAGGGACAAACACAAGACAACTAGAAACAAAAACCCAGGAAGTCAGAAATGGTTTAAAATATGGTGCATCTGTCCAAGAGGAGGCCCACTGGGTGTTAATGGCTCACAGCCCAGTTCTCTCTCTCTTTTTTTAAGATTTTATTTATTTATTTGAGAGAGTGAAGAGGGAGAGAGAGAGCACAGGAGAGGGAGAAGCAGGCTTCCCGCTGAGCAGGGAGCCCAAGGTGGTACTCGATTCCAGGACTCTAAGATCATGACATGAGCCAAGGCCAGACACCCAACCGACAGAGCCACCCAGGTGTCTTGGCCTAGTTCTTTCTCTCTGTACTCACATGGAAGCTTCTCTGACACCATGCTGAGGGGAGAAAACAATCTGCTGAGTACTATGGTCCTTTTTGTTTCTGAAATAGGCATGACATTGTTATACTAGAGCCATGTTTGGATCCCGATTTGAAGAAACCATTTGTAAAATGCCAGTTTTGAGACCAGGGGAAATTTGAGTATGAAGTAGGTATTAGATAAAATCAAGGAATTATTTGTTTACAAACTTTTTTTTAATATTTCTGTTAGGGGCCCCTGGTGGGCTCAGTTGGTTGAGCCTAAATCTTAAAAAAAAAAAAAAAAAGTTTCTGTTAAATGTGACAAGAGATTATGGTTATGTAAGAAAAATGCACATATTTTTAAAAAGATGCCCATCAAAGAATGTAGGGGTGAACTGACCTGTTTTGGGGTTTGTTTTAAAATGATTCAGAAAAGAGGAAAAAGAAGAAAGGAGTGGATGAAGCTATCACTGAGGACAGATATGTGGAAGTGGATTTTACTATTCTCTTTTATGCCTGTTTGAAATTCATTCTAAAATATCTTGAATACACAGGAAGATGTGTATGTGTGGGAACCTGTCATAAAAACAGATGGTCAGGGATCCCCGGGTGGTGCAGCGGTTTGGCGCCTGCCTTTGACCCAGGGCGCGATCCTGGAGACCCGGGATTGAATCCCACGTCGGGCTCCCGGTGCATGGAGCCTTCTCCCTCTGCCTGTGTCTCTGCCTCTCTCTCTCTCTCTCTGTGTGACTATCATAAATAAATAAAAATTAAAAAAAAAAAACAAAACAGGTGGTCAGTTACTTACACCACCTACACCAGCGCTACAAATGCTACCTTCCTCCTCTGTGAGAATGTTCCCTCAGCAGTCACAGGCAGGTGGGAGGAATAAGTCATTGGTTCCTATTTTCCAACCTGGTTAGCACTGGAATCACTCAGAAGGATCAGCTTTAAGGGGGTAAGAAAGTATCTGAGGTTTCCTCTTCAATACTGCCAAACCAGCCCACTTGGGGCTGTGGCTGCCCTCAGAGGTAACGAGTATGTATTTGGTTGGCATGTTCCCCATGCAGCTTGGAAGCCAGAGCCCCAGCAGGAGGAAACTCCCCGGTACTCAGTTCCCAATCCAGAGGAACCACAGAAAACCTGTCACTTCCCAGTACTCTGCCTTCGTGTCCTGGGGGAAGTGTCTCTCTTCCTGCCACATCACACATGAGGGATACGGTTCATGTGAGATCCACATACACAGGCGGTCCTGCCAGCCTTAATGTCTCCTCTCCCACTCAAGAAGGCATGAAGTTATGCAAGCCAGGAGCTTGTGCATCCATGATAATTCATAAAATTAATAAAGCACTAGAAAACATCACTGCTTTAAGTAAGACATTATTTCTGACACAGCTCTCAACAGACTGTCATCATAATGTCTTCCAAACCGAGGTTAAGGCCCCTGGGCCTCTGTGTCTCTACCATCTATACAACCACTTCCCTCACCTACCTCCCCATGTAGCTCTGAAGAACATAGGAAACTTTTTACAGGCATGTAGCACATTTATTTGAATAAGGAAGAAGTTCAATTTATTTCTTTTGGTGAGATAGGCCACAGGGCACAGTGTTTAAGAACAAGGAGTGGGATCAAGTAGCCTCAGACCCAGCCTTGCCTCTCTGGACCTTATTAGCTGAGTGACCTTTGGTGAGTTATATACTCTAAGCATGACACGGTCTTTCTAAAAGTGAGTTTAAGATTAGTACAACTAGCCTAAACTCATAATGCTATAGAGTAAGAAATGTAGTGCCTGGCACACAGCAAGGATTAATTGATTGATTTTTTATATTTTAAATTTTTTTAATTGGAGTTCAATTTGCCAACATTTAGTCTAACACCCAGTGCTCATCCCAAGTGCCCCCATTCATGCCCGTCACCCAGTCACCCCAACCTCCTGCCCACATCCCTTTCCACTACCCCTTGTAGGAGACACCTAACTCTTGTTTCCCAGAGTTAGGTGTCTACACAGCAAGGATTTTAGTAGCTATTAGCTATTACTGTTAATTCCCGTTACCCCGACTCTGTGGCAGGTCCTTGAAGAGCTTTGTCTTGTTCATTTATTTCCTCATGCTTAGCACACTGCCTGGCACAGGATAGTTCCCAATATATATGTGGTGAATTAATTACATCCACCATCCAACCAGTCAACACCTGCTGAGCCCCTGCTAAGTACCAGGTACTATTCTGTGTGCTAAAGATGGAGCAGTGAACAAGACAGAAAGGTCTGGTGCTTAACTCCAACAGGGAAAAACAGACAAGCACATGGGCAGAGGGATAGAACAGTTAAACAGAGAAGAACAGAGTGGGATTAAGGGGGCTTGGGAGAGCCAGTGGAGGGGGTGAGGTTGCTCTTTTATATATGGCAGGTCTCTCTCAGAGGGGGACCTCTGAGCAGAGACTTAACAGGTGCCCGCTGCATGCTCCGGGCAGAGGGGATGGCAGATGCAAAGGGCCTGAAGCCGGCAATGTGTGGTGTTTCTGAAGAATGAGGAGGACAGTGCCACCCGAGTGGGATGAATGAAAACACTTTTATCTCTTTTTCTACTTGATTAAAAATGAGCATACAACACAATTCAGTAATTGAAAAAGATGTATTAAAACATTCACAAAAGTACAATTTTGAAGAAGAAAAAACAAAAAACTAATAATGAACTTGATGGTTTTTTTCCCTAGCTGGATACATTTCCACTGAAAACCTACAGGTGGTTTGGGATTTTCACCTCTAAGAAATTCCATCTAGGTGGCCCCTTATCACACACAATTTTAAGAGGTCTCATTCTGCCAATGATTAGGGAAAGGGCCGTTCGGACACCCGGAAAGCAGCCCCCACTGTTGCCATCCGTGGCCAGGCAGGGGAACACTGGGACGAGGCGACAGAAGGGACCAAAAAGCCCAGAGGAGGCCAGGAAAAGGCCCCGACCCCAGGCGCTCCGCCCCAGCTGCGCGACCGCAGCCAGGAGGTCCTGTCGCCAGGTGCCCGGCTGGGGGCGGGGCGAGCCGGCAGGGGGCGCCCGAGGGCGCGCTGGGCGGGGGCCGGGCTGCAGGCGCGGGCGAGGGAGGCCAATCAGGAGGCTTTAGGGCCGCGTGCGGTAGTCGGGGCCCCGCGGGGAAAAGGACGCCCCTTTTCTCGGTAAAAAGTGCCTGTCAGTTAACGTGACACCTATAAAGGGGCACACTCGGGCTCGGGCGGCCGCACGAGGCGGAGGCGCAGCAGGGACAGCGCGACCCGGTCACCGCCACTCCCCGCAGGGGCGCTGCAAAGGCCTGGGGGGCAGGGGCGCCCCCCGCGGGCGCGGGGCCTGAGCTCGGCCTGGCGGCCCTGCTTTCCTCCTCCGGGCAGCCGGGCCCGGACCCCGCCCCGACCCCCGCGAGCTGGGGCAGCGGAGCCGCCACCACCAAGGGCTCCTCGGGAAATAAAAGTCCACGTGGACGGACGGACAGCAGGACGGACGGACGGGAGGCCGGTTCCGAGGCGCACGCGCCCTGGCTGTTTTGCCCCCGCGTGCACACCTTTACCTGCGCGCCCTTCGGGGTGGGGCGCGCCCGGGGAGTGACATTAGAGGGGAGGCGGGGGAGCCGCCCTGCGGGAGGAAGGCGAAGGCGAGCACCACCGGGTGTGCTCTGCGACCAGCAGGTCAGCGTCCTCGCCCTACCGGGGGCTTTCACGTCCTCTTAAGCGGAAAAGAAATTCTGTTACAACCAAATCATCCAGAAAGGGGGTAATGACCATATAAATGTTGGGTGACCTTCACCATGTTTTTCATTCCCAGTAAAAGATAAAAACTCCTAAGCTTGAGATGGGGGAAGGAGGGTAGTCAGTGGAAGAAAATGAACTCTTGGAAGGAATATCCAAACTTTTCCTCCTCTCGTTGTCTACCAATTCGACACAATGGGAAAAAGTGAAGGAAAAAAAAAAAAGAGGTAAAAACAAAAAAGGGAAATAAAATCAAAAGAACCCTATCCAAAACTCCAAAACAGTAAGACATTTCCAAAGTAGAAGTGCTAATAACCCTCCCTGCTGATTTAAAACACACACACACACACACACACACAAAAAAAAAAAAAAACAAAAAATACCCTAGACTATCCTTAACCTTTGAGGCGCCGTGAAGCTATTACAGAGCCATGACTAATGCTTCTTGCCAGAATCACCACGCAACCCTCTATAAAGAGGACTCTCTAGAGAGGGCTCTGAGACGCTACAAGCTGGCTTTGTAATTATCCCATTTGTGCCTACTTAAAAGGAAATAAAACTCCTCTCCTTTGGCTGTATGGGGACCCTTATTTCAAGCAGGAAGGTCTTAGGCAAAGACTGTAAGGGTACCTTTTACTCCACAAATGGTACAGTACTCAAGCGAGGCTGGGTTTCCTACTTCAATTATGTATATGGTATTGATCTAAAAGTACCTAGAAAGACGTGACCTTGGCGTTTATCCTTTGCTGGTCTTGCTAGGACGAATCCACAAACTGATAGGACAAACGGTTTAACATTAACGTCGGTCTCACAACATATAAAAGCAAAAAACCACCCTGTATTTTAGAGGGAAAAAAAACCACTCACAAAAACTTCTCAAACTGGGTTCAAGCGGCACAGCTAATGGAGGCTTTCTAAAACCTACAGCCAAATAGGTGGTGCTGACACTGGGTTAGAGGCCACCCTGGACACACTTCCATCTGTGTCTCCACTCTCCAACCACGATAAATGCTAAGACTGGTTAAGCCCTTAGATAAAAGGGCCATGTCTACTGGAATACTAAAGATCTGCTACCGTCTCCATTAAGGCAAACCACATCTAAATGACAGTGACAAGAATGTTTCTGACTTTTCCCAACTGTAAACAACCTTGAAAGAAAGTACAAAACAGCAAGACAATTTATATATGTAGAATCATACCATCTTCTCATCATGCAACATTGGCTCCCCATATCAGATTAAATAGAATATTTATACATATCCTTTATACACATCTTTTTCTCCATCCATGAATAAACATGTGCTTGTCCTTGCCCAGGTCTCCAAGGCCACATGTGGTTATGGGTTACATTCTCTGCACAAGCGTCCTGTTTGATTAGTTTCTTGCTTAGGATATGTTCTGGGTCTTCTCTTAATTTTTCCGGATGTCCGCATACACCACAGACTCTGACTTGTTAATCTTGTCACTGTGATGTCCACCAGAGTGGTCTAACTGCGCATATATGACTGGGCCCTGGAGAAGAGAAGGACAATTAGAGGTTTGGGGAAATCGGTGGTCCCTTCAGGGGCAGGTGCAGAAGCAATCGTTAAAGTGGTAACATTAGGGTTCCAGAGTAATGAGTTCCTTCTTTAGAATGTCTTCAAGAAGACCTCTTATGAACGCTATGTCCAGGACTGACTTCAAAACAACGTTGTTCACAATGTTGAACACAATGTTTTTGTGATTGTGAAAGCTGGTACAAGGAGGTATGTTACATTACTGTCTACTTCTGTAGCTGTTTGGGAATTTCTATACATAGAAAATTCCTCCTCAGGAAATTACCCTTATCTTCATACCTGACCTGCCACAGAATTCCTCAACCCTTGTAACTGGGATCAGAGTTTTAAGGACTAAGATGTACACTTCTACCAACCTGAGACCCACTGAAATCGTGAGCCTCAGAATGATGCACGTAAGAAACCAGCATGTTGGGTGTCACTCAAAAGATACGATCAATTTGAACGGGTCACTTTGTACAAACAGGCGCTTAAAAACATTTCAGATATCCTCCCATGTACTACTTAGAGTGTAATTCTTTTAGTCTGATCCTATCATAACCATTACAAGTATTGCTTCTTTGATATCTAAGATCAGGTAACTGGTTTTCCTGTTTTAAAATGAAAACCCAAAAGCCATGACCTGAAGCGATATAAAGAAAAATCTAGATGGACTAGCATACTAGCATAGAAGAGGTCTGCCCCCTGACCTCAGCAGTGAGGAAGGGGGTTCCAGGGACCCAGCCAGGGCACCCAGGGAAGGTGGGCTGCCTGGGGACACAGCGAGTTCTCAGACTCCTGGGGGAGGAGGTGTGAACAGCAGCAAGAGTTTCAAATACCAGAGGGATGTTTGCACTTCATGATCCCTAAAGTACCTTCCAACCCAGGGATTCTAAAGTTATAAACAACAATAACACAATAGCCCTGATTGTACAAGTTCAGTATAACCCCAAGTCAACCTTTCTCCCAATCCAGGAAATTCTCCTTGAGAAGTCAAATATTGTGCTTAAGCTTTCAACTTTGGAATCCTAAATTCAGTAGCGAGAAGCCTGTAGTTTCAACTAAACATCTTATTCCCACCCAGGAGCCCCACAGCCTGCATCCCCTAGAGGGTCATCCTGCAGATGTGCAGGCACTCCAACTTCTCCAGGAGGGACACACCAGCTGTCAGCACTGTACAGGGAGCACCCAAAGTGGAGTTACAAGGTAATACTCAGGGACATCTGGGTGGCTCAGTGGTTGAACGTCTGCCTTCAGCTTAGGGCGTGATCCTGAGATCCAGGATTGAATCCTGCATCGGGCTCCTTGCGGGGGGCCTGCTTCTCCCTTTGCCTATGTCTCTGCCTTTTTCTGTGTCTCTCATGAATGAATAAAATCTTTAAAATAAAAAAAAAAGTAATATTCAAGGGCTGTCTCTCAGGCCAACAGCCTGCCCACCAACAGCTGTGATTGAGAACACTGTAGACAGTCCAGCCAACTGTAGGGATGTGGGTGGGCCAGCAGAGATCTGCTGAACTGCTCCTGACCAGATGATCTGCCCAAACAACCTAAAGAACTGGGAGCCAAATAAATGGTGGTTGTTTTAGGTCATTATGTTTTGGGGTGGTTTGTTACACAGCAATAGGTAACAGATACACTAGGTGAGTGGAAAAGAAAGAGAACAGAGAAAGCAAAAATGAAAAAGAACACAGAATAGGTTATCAGTCAGTAAATGTTAAAATATCAGTAAAATCTCTCATGTGAGATGGTGTTGTCTTTCATGGCAAGAACACATAACAGTTTGTTGAAGGCAACTGGGAAAAAACTGAAAGATAAAAGGAATTCCCTCCTGTTGATGGATTTTTCTTTTTCCCCAAATTGCTTACCACTATCCAATGCCCTCAGTCCCTTTCCCTCTTACAATGGGGTCCTAAGATCAGGGACTTTGTTAGTTAAGTGCCTAGAGCAGTAGTGGGCAGACCCAGTAGGTGCTGGAGAAGGGGTGGACGATGTAATGGAACAAAGGAATTCTGGGATGTGGGTCCAGATCAGGCATCTGCTGATAGATCAATCTCCAACAGCTTTTTGAAGCCAGGTTCTGAACCTTATTGGGAGCTGAAAGTATTCTGGGTCTCTATGGAACATGGAGGATCCTGGAAACGAAGAGCAACATGGAAATGACTCTGCCACTACCAAGGCAGGCACTTTCAGGTATTTGAGAATTAATACATGAACAGCATCTAGATGTTTTTACTGTACATCTTGGCACGCATCCCCCCCACCTTCCACTTGTTTTTGCAGGGTGGGGTTGGGGGTGCTTTTCCACAAAGAATTACAGCAATCAAATGAAAAATTATTCCGGATACATTTTTACCCAACTGTTCACTACACAGACTGTCTTTGTTGAAAATGTTTCAAGAAACAAATTGCTTGACCCAGGTCTCTTCTTTTAGTGCCAGTTAGAGATAAAATTACTCCTGAATTCCATGTGTATAAAATGTATTAACATAAAAACATACTGGTGAAGGTGGGGAAAGAGGGTTCGTGAAGAGTCACGAAGGGCAAGGAGGCCTACCTCCAGGCATGTATTAATTACACAGAAGCTATGTGCTATGTCCCGCTTCCCCTTTCTGTAGTCTCTGCGGTCCTTCCTAATCTCAATCACACCTGATCCTCTAGCACCACTACCACCAAGAAAGAACATATCTGCTTTTACCACATGCTCACTGACTGTTCATGAAACACCCTTTTCAGTATTTATACCACTGCGAAAAATAGGTGTGAAACACAGTTACCTATTAGGACTCTGAGATACATGAAATCAATTATCAAAACGGAATTGAAAAGAAATGGACGGGCAGGAGAAAATAAGCACCTGCCTTTGAGCCAGACAGATCCAGGTCTAACACCAGCTCTGCCACTAACTAGTGACCTAGAACAAGTGACTCAATCTAACTAAGCTTCAGTTTCTTCATGTGTAAAACGGGATAAAAGAACCTCATCCGGCCGCTGTGAGAACCAGAGGAAGCGATGCGCCTGCATACTTCTTCAAACATTACTGGGTCTTTGTGACTCAGCCGAAAGGTGTGTAACTAGTCCACTCTATCACTGCCCCCCCCCCGCCCCCTACCAATACCTGCCTTGTGCATACAAAACATTAACCATTTCCAGAAAAGGATTCAGGAAAGATACCCACACGCAAAAAAATTATGTTAAACTAAACTTGACAAAGAGTTTTACTTCTCATCCCTAATGCTGGAATACTTTAAGTAGTGCCTACCTAACAACCTTCCCAAACCAACCTTCCACTTCCACTTGCTGGAAGAACCTTAATTTGGGTTCAGTGGTCAGCATCCCTTTACTCAGATAAACGATCCCACCCTTCCTTGCCTCCCCCCCCCCCCACCCTGGGGCGGGGGAGCCAATCATATTTCCCGTCCCCTTGCAGATGGGACTGGAAGTCATAAGCATGTGACCTGCTCCCAGTGGGGACTCAGAGAAGTTTGCTGGGGGGGCTTCTGGCCAAGATTTTCCTCCATAATTAAAACTGCATGGGAGGAGAGTCAGCTCTTCTGGCTGCCTCTTCTCAGGTGTTGCCTGAAACCACGGCAGCCATCTGGAGGCTGCGGGGAGCTCAAGAACAAAGACAATATACAGAAGATGAAAGAATATGGTGGAAAGAACATGTTTGGATCCTGATTTGAAGAAACCATTTGTAAAATGGTTTAACACTGTTGGGCCAGTGAACTCAAGAACACAGAAGTACCTTGCTTTGGGACCTCTTGTGAGTTAATAAACCTGTCTGTTAAAGCTACTTTTACTCAAGCCTTCTGTCACCAAGTCTATCAATGGTAACAAAAAATAGTGACCAAAGACAGAAAATAATACAGAAAACTTAATGTCCTGTTTCGGTGTTATGGTTCATCTTCTATAAATTTCCTTCTTAGCACACTCCTGTTAAGTTCTCTCCTGGAGTTATTTATTTATCCAAGTAGTAATTACTAATGCAATTAGATTCTCAGATGAGGGCAGCCCGGGTGGCTCAGCAGTTTAGCGCTGCCTTCAGCCCGGGGTATGATCCTGGAGACCCAGAATGGAGTCCCACGTTGGGCTCCCTGTGGGGAACCTGCTTCTCCCTCTGCCTGTGTCTCTCTCTCTCTCTGCCTCTCATGAATAAATAAATAAAATCTTTAAAAAAGAAAAAGATTCTCAGATGATGCCTGAGGGTAGAAGATGGAAGGTTTTGCTGATCAGGGAACGCGTCACAATAGAACTCCTGGAAGAAAGTACCAAGGGATAGTTTGCAAATATTCCCACCCACATCCCCACTTCACCGATCTGATTGCTAGCATGGGCAGCAACCGCCTATACCTGTCCTTATAAAGCACAGTGTGCCACGAGCCCTTATAATTAAAAATAGAAAAAAAAATGAGATCAACTTGTCCCAACCTATCATTTCAGAGGAGGAACAGATGCTGATGTCAAGTAATTCTCCCCAAGTTAATACCATTGTCTGGACCCCAGAGTCAGTGCTAGTTTGTAACACATCACTACCCTGGAGTTCAATTGAATATGAAGATTTTCTCAAGGCTGTTTGTGAGGGTATTCAAAAAACACCAAAAAACCTGTTCATTAGGATATTAAAAAAAATTCTCTACATCTGGGAAAAGCCTAAAAATAATCTTAACCACCCAGGAGACTCTAAGGTTCTTGAGTGCAGAGTCCAGGTGCTAATTATCCTCGCACTTTCTGAGTCTGGTCTACACTGCATGTACAGTAAACACCCACGTGTATGTGGAAGTGATCGAAACAGAATATCCAGAGGAATGATTAGATTTTTTTAAAGATTTTATTTATTTATTCAAGAGAGACACACACAGAGAGAGAGAGAGAGGCAGAGACACAGGCAGAGGGAGAAGCAGGCTCCATGCAGGGAATCTGACACAGGAGTCCTGGGATCACACCCTGGGCCAAACCGCTGAGCCACCCGGGCTGCCCTGATTAGATTCTTAAAAGAACTGTTCTGTTTGGTTGCATCCAACTTATAATTAATCTCATAGATTCCATAATAAGATGGAACATATCAGGTCAAGTACGTTTTTCCTAAACTGTGAAAAATTTTGCGGCCTCAGTTTGAACAAACTGAAGAAAGAATATATCATAAGGATTCTGAACTCCCATCAAATACTCCGGGGCCTGGAAAGAGAGGCATCCCTGATACATAAACTGAAAGTGGTGGGTGATGGTGAATAAAAGCACACACTAGGGGCACCTCGGTAGTTCACTAAGTTGAGCATCACATTGGATTCCGGCTCAGGTCATGATCATGGGTGATAAGGCTGGGCTCTGCACCAGCGGGGAGTGTGGCTTGAGCTTCTTCCCCCTGCCCCTTCCCCTGATCACACTCTATATAAATTGAATAAATACATTTTTTTTTAAAGCACACACTAGGACCCCCTGCTAATGCTCTACAGCACTTAGGAATTTTATGGAGTAAATGAAGCAACTGTTTTAACCTTAGGATAGCATTCCCTGTTGTAAGTGGACATGACCAGTAAATGCAAATCTAAATAAAACAAAAGCTAGAAGACCAATTGGCTAGGCAATCACATAGTCTACTTCCAAGCCTTGGGTTAACTGGCAAGGGATTTAGAAGTTCCAGAAACATGTAAGGCAGAAATTAGTTTGAAGATGTACAACTGTAAAATAAAATGTACAGTATGATTTGATTAAAAAAAAAACTGAGTCAGACAAAGTATACTCAGGTATAGGCCACCTAGGCAGAAACCCTGATGTGATGGGGGCTGAAGAGGCCTCCAGGGGTCTGCCCTGAGCACAGAGGAAATCACCTAAGAATCAACTGTGAGGAACCCAGTTTTACTCTCAAAGCTAATCTGGTATTATCCTGCAAATGCTGAAAAATGTGAATACGGATAGATAAAACGGTTGGATTATTTCTTACCAACCTCTAGAAAATGCCATCGGGTTCGAAGTCTGGCCTGGGCAGAACCCTGGGGTTTACTCACAGGAAGTGAGCCAGTCTCTGACTCAGGGACAGCAGACAAGGGGTGGGGGTGGGGGGTGGCCCTGAAAACAGGGTGAGCAAGTCTGCTTATTAAACAGTGAACCCTCACCTCTCCTTCCTCTACTCAGCTCCCAAGCAGGGATTTCTTTCCAGAGAAATTGACTAACCCAAGAGAAAAAGACTCTCAGCAATGGATACTTTCTAAGTCTCCAAATGGATGACAGTCAGTGCTTTATATAGTGAAGCCCACTACCCACCCAGGAAGCTCTTCTCTGCAGAAAGAGCTTCTGATCAGATTTGAGTGACTTAAGTATCAATAGATAACCAAAGATCATTGGGTATTTGAGTAAAGCTTTTAACATAAGACAGAAATTATGAGAGAAAGGTAATTTTTTTTTTAAGATTTTATTCATGAGAGACACACACACACACACAGAGAGAGAGAGGCAGAGACAGAGGCAGAGGGGGAAGCAGGTTCTATGCAGGGAGCCCGATGTGGGACTCAATCCCAGGACTCCAGGATCATGCCCCTCGCCAAAGGTAGGTGCTAAACCGCTGAGCCACCCAGGGATCCCCATAAATAAAATTTTAAAAAATTACATAAAACATAAATGATATGCTGAGAGAAGACAATGCATTCATAAAAACAAGTACAAGATGTTATAATTAGGGAATAAGAAATAGCTTTTGAAAAATTTAAAAAAAGATAATAGAAACTTAATATTCCATTAAAGTTGGAAAATAATGTTACAGAAATTTTCTAGAAAGCAGGACAAAGGGCAACCCAGGTGGCTCGGCGGTTTAGCACCGCCTTCAGCCCAGGGCCTGATCCTGGAGACCCGGGATGGAGTCCCACATCAGGCTCCCTGCATGGAGCCTGCTTCTCCCTCTGCCTGTGTCTCTGCCTCTCTCTCGCTCTGTGTCTCCCATAAATGAATGAATGAATGAATGAATGAATGAATGAGCAAATAAGTAAGTAAGTAAATAAATAAATAAATTAGAAAGCAGGACAAAAACTGCAAAACAAAAAAAATAAGAAAACTAAAGGACTGATCTAGGAGATGGTCCAATTCCTATTGGGATTTCCAAAGGAGAGAATAGAAAATAGGAGGAAAATCTCTAAAGCATAATGGGAGAAAACATCCTAAAACTGAGGAACATACTTTTCAGATTGAAAGGGCACACGGAATAGCAAACACAATGAATGAAAAGGACCCACAATTTTATGAAATTTTAGAATACAAGGGATAAAAGAAGATTCTGAGGGGATCTCTGGGTGGCTCAGAGGTTTAGCGCCTGCCTTTGGCCCAGGGCGCCGTCCTGGAGTCCCAGGATCGAGTCCCGCGTCGGGCTCCCGGCATGGAGCCTGCTTCTGTCTCTGCCTCTCTTTCTCTCTCTCTCTATGTCTATCATGAATAAATAAATAAGATATTTTAAAAAAAAAAAAGGATTCTGAGAAGGGGCTTAAAGTGGGTACCACACAAAGAAGCAGGAATGAGAAAAGAGCAACCTCTTTGCTTCTTTACAATGCAAGCTAGAAACATCAACAATGCTTCAAAATACTGAAGAACAATTTCTAACCTGGAATCCTACCCAACAGAGTTATCCATCACGTTTAAGGAAGGACAATAAAAACAACTTTAGACGTGCTAAAACCAAACATGTTCTCTTACATTTGGGGAGGTCAGAAGGACCCTCAGGAGGACCTCAAACACCAGCAGGGCTGTGTTACTTCTGGGGGCTCTGAGGAGAGTCCGCTTCCTTTTCTCAGCTTATGGAAGCTTCCTGTATTCCTTGGCTGAAGATTCCTTCCTCTGTCTTCAAGGCCTGGCAGGATAACATCTTCAATCGCTGGCCCTGACCCTCCTGCCTCATTCTTATGAGGACCCTTGTGATTACACGAGGCCTGCATGGATAATCCAGGAGAATTTCCCCATCTCGGATCCTTTACCAGAGCTGCAGAATCCCTTGGGAAAGGTCAAGCAATATATCTCACAGGTTCCAGGGATTAGGATGTGGACATCGTTGGGATCATTTTGCTTATCAACCAAAGCCTCAGAATTTTTATCTCCTGTGCCTCTCTCAAGAAATTATGGAGGAAAAAAAAAAAGAAATTATGGAGGATATATGTACCATAATATGGGAATAAACTAAAAAAGGTGAAGAACTGAGTCTAAATAAGAGATGAGTAAATAACATTTGTTGGGCTAGAAGGCCCAAGATGACTGCTATACAGCAGCCTAAAGCACAACAAATGCAGAAGATCCTAACAGGTGTGCCTCCAAAAAAAAAAGAAAAAAAAAAAAAACAACAAAACACGTCATGTGTTTCCATGTGCGCAGAGGTGTTTAAGTGGAGAGTTTTAAGAAGGAATATAAATACAGGCTTAGAAGACTATGCAAATAAAAAACAAGGCAAATATTGGCTCCATGAAAAACAAAAAAATTATAAAAGGAAGCAAATATATGTGGTACAATGATGGAAAAAAATAGGTACACGTAATACTGAAACATATTTAAATACAGTGATACAATCTCATTGGGAGGAGGTTTGTGTATGTGTACAAACTGTGTGTGGGAAGAAAGGCCAGGAGAAAAAGAAATGTACATTTTCATTCTCCATAGTATGGAGTCGGTAGTTAATATCTAAAACTGAAGTATCCAAAAGTAGTAATAAAATAAAGTTGTTTGGAAACATGAAGATAATACCAGAAAAATTAGTTTCCAAGAATGGAAAGCCTCTGGCTATTTTTTTTTTCTTATTCCCTTCTCTTTCCAGATATTGCCTATTTTCTCTAGTTGCCCTCCTCTTCATGCTTTATTCTGGATAGTTCCTATTGCTGTGTCTTCAAGCTTATGGATCTTTTCTTCTGTATAGTCTATGCCATCCAAGGTGGTTTGTTTGTTTTTTCCATTTTGTCTTTTTTTTATATTTCTCTCATTATGTCAAGGTTTCCTTTACATCATTAAGGTTAGTTATAAGATTTTCATACTTGTTTAAAAGTCCTGGTTCTATGAATTCTATTGTTCTGTCATTTCTGGGTTTGTTTCTATTGATTGGCTTTTCTCCTGGTCATATTTTTTTCCTGCTTCTCCATATGTGTGGTAATTTTTGATTGGTGTGAGACATCGTAAAATTTTACACTGTTGGGTGCTGGATTTTGTTGTATTCTTGTAAAGAGTGTTGGATTTTGTACTGGCATGCAGCTAAAATACTTTCAGTTTAGTTTGATTCTTTAAAGGCCTCCTTTTAAGCTTTGTTATGGCAGGTCCACAGTATCCATATTCTGGTGCTACATTAGCCTGGTACTACTATTATAGTAATACTACTATATTCCGGTACTACTGGGCATGATCATTTGGAGGAATGCAACCAATATTCTGTGTATTAAGAGGCACTCTGGCCTTTAGGAACACAAACGATTCCCAGCCCTGCATGATATCATATAACTTACTGCTTTTCAGATGGTTCTTTCTCTGGTTTTAGGTGTTTTCTCTCATACATCCAAAAATCTCTATCTACTCAGAAAAGGCTCAAAGGAGCCTGGCCATTCCATATTTCTTTTTTTCTGTGTAGTTTCTTCTTCTCTGGAACTTTGTCTCATAAATCCTAGAAACCTTGGCCTCCCCAAATACTGACTTCTCTTCCTCAATTCCTCAAACAACTGAGTTTGTTTGTGCTTCCCCTCCTAGCACTGCACCTTGGAAACTGCCTCAAGGCAGTAAACTCAGATAATCACAGGACTCCTTTTATTTGTGTCCTTTCTCTCAGGGATCACAGTACCACACAACCTGCTTTCCAATATCAGAAACCATTGTTGTTGTTTTTTTTTTTTCTTTCTAGTTTGTTTTCAACAGGTGAGCAACTCCCATAGCACTTCAAAAGTAGAAGAAAAATCTTCTAAGCCTTCTTCCAATGTTATGCCTAACTCTCAAACCTTTATTCTTAACCCTATTCCCATCTGCAATCCAAATTAGTGAATTGAGGTATCTGCGTTATACTATGTTATCCAAAAGAGACAGATAGACTAGGAATTAGTCACGAGCCCTGACGCTATGATATTAACAGAGAAAGTTCTAGAACTTGAGTTCTAGCCCTAATGCTGTGATTCGCTCGGCGTATGCTTTTAGTGATTTAATATCACAATGCCTCATGGTCCTCACTACATATTAACAGTTATGGAATAAGACTGAGTACTACTTTCACAGAACACTGTTATTCTTTTATTTCCTTTTAAATCCATCTGACCTCCAAAACACCTCAGGGAAAACCTGTAATTGGCCAAATTCCTTAGATTGCTTTCTACCCCAGAAGGACAGAATTGGTACTAAGCTATGGAATTTTTGCCATGCTGCAATTATAGTCACAAGAGCATAGTCAAAACATAGTACTAACCACCATGCTAGATTCTATGCTAAGTTCCAAATAAAAGTTATTTCTCTTCTGTACTTTCTAAAAGAAGTAGAAATCAATGCCTTGTTCATCAAGCCTACCAATTATTCAGATAAATGTTTACTTTCAATTTCTTCTAAAGAACTCATACAAAATAATTTATTTTCAATACCAAGAATATCAACCTTTTCCTAATTCCTTATCTTATAGAGCACCTCAGAACAGAATCTAGTTCACCAGATCTATTTCTTTAAGCAATTCAGGAATTACATCTGAGGGGCCATTTCCTAATTTCAATTGGCCTGGAGGAGCCAAATTATTAGTAAATCATCTGTTAGTGTTGCTTCGGTGGAAACCTTTCCTCAAGTCAGATTCTTCTCCCATATTTTCTTGTGGTCCTCCTAGGCCAGCTCTAATTTCCCCTCTTGTTATCTCTCTTTTCTGTCTCAGGGGTCAGTATTCTTTCCTGACCAGGAAAGTGACAGACCACCAAACTGCAGAGCACAGTACGGTGGGCAGAACTGCAATCAGCCGTTACCTGATGGGATCCAGAAGGCAGGCTCTTTACTAGACCCTCTGTGTCGGAGGGGGACTTCCGTGGAGCCTGCTTAACCGGTGACACACTCTCTGATGTACTGCAGCTGATGAGTTGGCAATTTGGAGAACAAATGTAAACAGAAAAAAAAATTAAAATAAATGGGAAAAAAATATAGAAATGCAAGTGATGGCAAGGTGAAGCAGCAGATAAAACAAAACACAACAGAACAATGAGTATCAAAATGATCACAGATCTTGAGACTATTTCTTATCCCTGACACTGTTTCTTAGAAGTTGATGAACCTACTTAAGGGTAAGTACAGAAACTGGGTAGTGCAACTTCTTTGCCCCACTTTGCAATCACACTATCTACTGAATGGGACTCTGCCTATAATGCTCATTTATCCTTTTGCTGCTCTGTGTTTTTCCCCTGCTATCACTCCTCCTCTGGGATGTTTAAAGGAGCAAGCTAAGCCTTTGTAATAGCAACAAGGCAAACCTTTGCTGAATGTATTCCAAAAATTACAGATCCACATCCAGGCTTGTAGTCTTGGCTCAACTCATTCCTTTCATTCCTTAGTTCCCCATATTTAGTTTCCCTACTAATACAACCAAAGAAAACCCAGGAAGTCATGAATGATAAGAAACTGTGGAATGCCACATCACACAGGCTGAACTTTTTCAGGGCTCTGGGGATCTTTCACAATAAACATTATCTCATAAATAAATAAGGGAAAGTGAATGGCAGGAGGTACCTCATTAGGGATTCTCTAATGGTACATGTCAGCTTAAATCCTTGTTAACGCATTTTTAAAGAAAATCTTAGGAGTTTGGGAAGGTTCACATTCTAGTGTGATTATAACTAAGACTAAAGCAAACTGTGTTCTATGAACTGCGTCTTCTCTGAATCAGGAAGCTCTAAGCTCTATATCCCAAACCAAAATGGTCTGAGTATCTAACACAAAGAGGGTCTCAGCCACCAATAACAATTCATGTATGAAAGAACACTAAAACACACACATACACAAAGTCATTCTACGTGAGGAATATATATACATATATGTATATACATATATATATATATATATATATATATATATATATATATATATATATATATATATATTCAGGTGATCATAAAACATCTGAGAAACCTGACAGCCCATTTTCACTGGGATGGTACACTCAACAAGTTGCCAATGCAAACATAAGACAAATTTGTGGACAAACCAAAATAGCTGTTGTGTTAGCACAGAGGTAGCTGGTTAGTTGTCAACAAGGGAGATGGGCTGAATACATACACATGAATGTTAACAGCAACGGGCAATGTGATTAGTTACCATGTGTCTAGTGGGATTGGAAGAGGACCCCAGCCCTGTTACAGTCCCAGTGTGTCGTCTATGTCAGCTTTTCTTAAGAAGTAGAAGATAAGCAGGATCTGATCCCGGCACACCAAGGTGGAAAAAGCAGGGCAAGGGGAAAAAAAATCATAGTAAGAAGAAAAGCAGCATTCACGATGCCATGCAGGACTCTAAGGCATACTCTTTTGCTCCTTTATTAACCCCAAAGCAAGAACTACAGACTGGCATGTCACCACCCTGGATTAGTCTCTCATGTTGAAGACCAACACTTGGGTTATATTTCATCATAAAGCACTCACTATGCAAAGGTATAGATACAGTCAGCAGAAAAGAAGCATTCCAAGCAAACAAGATCTGAATTTGAACACTCAAACTGGCTAAAACACAGCACTCCTAAAAAAACAGAGCAGCAGAGGCCGGGTTCCCACCATCCACCAGCAACGGGGTTTGGGGCAAGCAACCCCCTCACAGTCCT
This sequence comes from Nyctereutes procyonoides, assembly GCF_905146905.1. Lineage (NCBI taxonomy): Eukaryota > Metazoa > Chordata > Mammalia > Carnivora > Canidae > Nyctereutes > Nyctereutes procyonoides. The sequence continues at coordinate 3,465,893 of NW_026575044.1, forward strand.
TTAGGGCTGGTAAGGTGAGCCCGCGCACAGGGGACCCGGCTCGTGTGACAGCCTGAATCCAGCCTCTGCTAAGTCTTACCCCATGAGTTCTACATAGCTTACATGGCTAGGTGTCCCACTGGAGAGGGGGAGAAAGAAGGTTCTTCAGTTAGACACACCCTTTGCTCCGAGGTGTTTTTCGAGAAGCCATACACAAGAAGAAAAATCTACTTTTCTTTATTGCTGGTATATTTTGCTGTCCAACTCTTATTACCCCAGTCTGGATGAATCGAGCCATGCATTCGAGAATGATCAAAGCAATAAAACTGCTTACAAAACTATGAAAAGGAAAAGCCCTCATCATCACATCAGCTGGAGTCATTTATTAGCACAACTCTGTGACTAGAGTTTTCTATTTCCCTAACTGAAAAGAAGAACCTTGTGAGATTATGACCAAGAGATTCAAATGACAATCCTAGTGGGAGAGTGACGTGTGTGGTTTCATGATATGGTACTGTCACGCAGAGCCCACATTGCTGCGTGGTTCACTGCACAAACCCATGGCAGGTGTTCTGAAGTGGGGAGTAGTGCACGGCCCATGTTCACCAGCAGGTCACCGATTTCTGCTGGCCTGCACCAGCACACCTCTGAAGGACAGACTCCCCCGATCCCGATGTGAAAGTACCTAATTCTTCACCATTCTTTTTGCACAAAAAAAATATAGAAGTTTTTGGATTCTTTACCCCACCTCCCCCACAAAATGGTGTTTCTTACCCAGTATAATCCCTTTTAGAGTTTCTCCTTCTATAGAGGACAGCCAGGATCATGCTGATGAGCAGAGTGAGACCTAGCACCACAGCAGTAACTATACCCACCACCACCCAAACTGGAAACACGGGCAAGATCTCTAGAGAGAAAGAACAAAATTGTTTTAAGGTACTTTGCTACCAAGAGAGGAAGTGGGATTTTATTAAATTAATAAGCAAGTGCTTTAGGAGTGACCACTTCGTCTTTTATTGTCCACATTATGAGCTCCCACTGTCTAACCGATATTGTACAAATGTTAACCGATACAGAATAAGCTACAGAGCTAATAAGGATCTCTATACACTCAATCCCTCCCACTCAAGGCTCTGAAGTCAAAGCAATTCCAGGGGTGTGAATTTACCTCAATTTGCTCTCTGGCAAAGCAGACTTTGTCTCAAAGTGAGACACCAGAAGCTGCATTTCCTCCTTATTTTCCAGAAAAGGGAAGAAAAAACTGTACTGCAAGTGTTAGAACTTTCTCTTGGAGAATATCAAAGCAGTATTAATCTTATTCTCCACTGCCCATCCCATCCAACCATAGTGAACTAGGTCCTTCTTCTAATTAATACTGAAAAATTAACACTCCTAAAATTGGATCAGTGGGCTCCAGGTATACAAATGAAGAAACTAGCTACTCCAGCTGGATAAACAGGCCCCCCCACTGCCAAACTCTGGCATATATTGGGGAGCCACCGGTACATGAAACAGGGAGCGTTAACTGTAGCGCAAACACAATAGGAAATGTAACTCTGTTCTCCAACTAAACCTGAGATAAAGGGGACTGTGTCACCTTTGCCAAAATACTCAAGGAAGTACCTTTCTCTACAACATAGAGCCTAATGTGTCCTGGCTGCACAACAATGTCAGGAGGGTTTTTGACATCACAAATATAGGTGCCATTGTGTATAAACTGCATATTCTCTATGTTGATTGATGCATCTTTCTTGTCGAGGTCTCCAGCCCAGCTGATTCTGTCCTTAAATGGTGGGTAATTCCCAGGATATACTTGTCCTTGGGAGTAGTGGAAAAACTGCAATTAGAAAAAAAAGAACGTATGAGCTTTTCTCAAGGGCAGATGCTCTAAACTCTGTTAACAGGCATGCAGCACAAGGTTCTTTCAAAAAGACTTCATGTAGAAAGAAATACAACTTCATATGACAAATAAGCTATGGAATCAAAGCCAGACCAAAGTTTAGAAATCACAGGATTCAGTCCTCTTTCAGTTAAAGAGATAAACTCATCTATCATCTCAAATCTTGTCAATATGCCACTGATGTAGTGATTACTGCCCATTTTTCATACGTAAGGAAAAAAAGACTCAAAGAAGCCATTTGCCCAAGGTCACTACAATAGGTAGATCCAAGGTCAAAGTCAGGACTATCTAACTCTTCAGAGCCAGTGACAACATCATGATTGAGCCTGTGAATCCAAAGGTTTCAGTCTGAATTCATAAAACTTACCATTTAGTTATACAAAGATGTGAAGAAAGCAAAGCCTAATTATCACAGATCAGTTACTCTGAGAGGCTTTTTCCCTCTTACATATTGGTTTCCTAGGGGTACACATGTGAGAGGAAGCCCAGACACCCCAATGTTCTCGCTTCTCTTCGAAGATTCAGCCTTTAGCTCACTTTCCTCATACTTGCTTTTAGCAAAGGAACTCATTTCTCGAAGAAACCCGGTCAAGCCCAGCACCTTGAGCCCAGCACCTTGAAAGCTAGGGAAGGCCTAGTCAGTGGGGATCTAGCCTGAGACTTGGCTTCAATCCAAGTCGCTTTGCAGGAGGCTTCACACCTTTCTTTTAATTCACAGGTGAGGTCATAGTGGACCAGGGTAGAAATGGGCATTAGTCAACCACAAGCTCTGTGGTCAAGCAAACATTTTCAGAACCTCTGAGCACAGCGAAACCTCTGTGCATTCTTGTCCATTCCTCTGATTTAAGGACCATTGATATTTTGGTAACTCCTCACCCCTCTCTCCATCTGTGGTGGTTCCCTGAGCTCTGAATCCTCACCCGGCAGCCTACTCCAGCCTACTCACTTTATATAACTCAATGGCCCCACCTCCAAGTTTGTCACCTTCTCCTGTAAACGTCACCTTCCACTTGTGTGTCCCATCTCAACTGGTGGATTACTCCAGTCTCCTGAACCATGAATCCTGGAATAATCCTTGATTCCTCTACTTTCCTTCCCACCCAGTTAACCTACTAACCCTGTCAGTTCTACCTCTTAGGTTTCTCTCTTCTCTCTACTGAAGTTCCACTGATAATACCTCATTTCATGCTCTAATCATATTGGACTGTGACCTCTTAACTGGCCTTAACCTCCTCTAAACCCACCCTCCATGATGCTAAATGATCACTGGAAAATATTAGTAATAACAATTATATTATTATCACTACAATTTATCAATCATACACGCTGTGTGTAATATAACCTACATGCTTGTTAGGAAGAGCAAACATTCTTAATTCCTGGGGTAGGAAAAGGGGTGGAAAAGAAATGGGAGCAGATAGGGAGGACAGGACCACAAAACTCCCACAAGACTCAAGATTTTAAAACCAGATCCTTAGACAAACACAACTACCCAAAAAGAACTAGCAAAGAAGGTAAACAGAGGGGAGAGAAGATGAGTTCCAGTTTATTTTTTTAAGATTTTATTCATTCATAAGAGACAGAGACGCACAGAGACACAGGCAGAGGGAGAAACAGGCTCCACACAAGGATCCCAATGTGGGACTCCATCCTCAGACCCCAGGACCACGCCCTGAGCCAAAGGCAGACACTCAACCGCTGAGCCACCCAAGTGCCCCAAGTTCCAGTTTATTTTTTTATTTTTTTAAACTTTTTATTTATTTATGATAGTCACAGAGAGAGAGAGAGAGAGAGAGAGAGGCAGAGACACAGGCAGAGGGAGAAGCAGGCTCCATGCACCGGGAGCCCGATGTGGGATTCAATCCCGGGTCTCCAGGATCGCGCCCTGGGCGAAAGGCAGGCGCCAAACCGCTGCGCCACCCAGGGATCCCCCCCAAGTTCCAGTTTAGACATGGGGACCTTGATTCCACAGACCAGAAAAGCCATCTAAGGTATGTATGTCAGACTTGAATTTTCCTGGAAATCTGTAAACATTCAAAGCATCCTGCTCATCTTATTAAATGTGTTCTGACACTTCCAAGTATAAAATCTTATATCAATAGCTAAGCATTCTGGAATTACCTGTAATCAGTTTGGTGGGTTAACTATAAATTGATTAGCTAAATATGCTAATCAAAAATATAGCATGTTCTTTAGGTATATAAATTTGCCTCAACCTACTTGATAAGAATGTTTTGAGCATAAATGCAGCCAACTATTTGAGAGAAAGTTATTACCACTGGGTGTCTTCCTGGTGATGTTTGATTTTCTGTGAACTGCCTGCCTGCCTGCCTGCCTCCCTTCCTTCCTTCTCAGGCATAACACCCAGGGCCTATTCCTTTTTTTAATGTAAATCCTGGGGGACACAGGTCCACTCAAGAATTAGGAAAACAGGTATATATATTCCAATCCAGTGCAACAGAGATTTTCTTTTGGAGACTATTTCAACAGAAAACATATAGCTTTAATGAGACATCACATATGAAAATGAAGCTACTTAGGCTAAACATAAAACTGGTTTTATTCCAGGAACTATAGTCATCTATACACACTCCAAGTTCTCCCAAAGGAGACTCCCCAGACATCATGATCTAGAGATAATGGGCAGGTAGTCAACTCTATTCTGTCAGGAAGGTATCAAGGAGAAATTCTAAGCACAAAGGCTCTCTGGGGGGGTGGGGGTGGGGGCGGGGACGACACTCAAAACTTCCACAGATTGGGCAGCCCGGAGGGCTCAGCGGTTTAGAGCCGCCTTCAGCCCAGGGCGTGATCCTGGAGACCCAGGATAGAGTCCCACGTCAGGTTCCCTGCATGGAGCCTGCTTCTCCCTCTGCCTGTGTCTCTGCCTTCCTGTCTCATAAGTAAAATCTTAAAACAAAAAACAAAAAACAACTTCCACAGATGAACAGCAGCTTCTAAAGTTTCTAGACCATGCATTCTCCACAGAGGTGACATCTCTCACAGTGGGGGCAAATACTGGCTCTAAGGGCACGGAAGAATAAGAAAAAAATCTTCCTCTTTATACATAAAGCAGAGATGTAGTCTTAAAATTTCTAGAAAGGGGACAGAAATTAGGAAAGTATGTTTCAAAAAGACTCCTTAAAAAGGTGATAATGAATAGAAAGATTGGGAAATACTGCTTTGGGATGCCCGGGTGGCTCAGTGGTTGGGTGTCTGCCTTTGGCTCAGAGCATGATCCTGGGGTACGGGATCAAGTTCCGCATGAACTCCCTGCATGGAGCTTGCTTCTCCCTCTGCCTGTGTCTCTACCTCTCTCTTTCTCTCTGTGTCTGTCTCTCATGAATAAATAAATAAATCTTAAAAAAAAAAAAAAGAAAGAGAGAGAGAAACATTGCTTTAATCAATCTCTAAAGCCTAGAGACAGTAAACATTATTAACAAATTTTCCCATCTGAGAGATAAAGAATACATAAGGGAAGTAACAGTAACTAGAGGGCAACAAAACAGGGTTTGAACAAGTCCAGTCTGTATGGTGTGATCTTGGCTAGATCATGACCCTCTTGAGCGGTTTCCCACTCCCCCTCCTCAATCTGTAGTGGGGAACACACTTGTTCCTGTGCAGGTGAGGAGGTGATGTGACAGAGGTATGCAATGGAACTGTATCCAGATGATGGTCAACCATGTAACTCATCATCATGCAAAAGAATCTATCTTAAAGTGGCCGACTATCCCTGCCGAGTGCTGACACCCTGAAACATGAAACACTGCTAAAGCACGTGCCCATACATAAAGGATGGTCAACATGCAGTTCTCCCTCTCCCACTGCCCCACTCCCTGCTTCCACTTTCCCTCTCTCCCTCTCTCTCTCACAAATAAATAAATAAAATCTTTAAAAAAGAGAGAGAGAGAAATGCTGAACTTAATTTTTCCCAGAGAGCTTGGGACAAGAGAAGGGCCTTAAAATCTATGTGTCAACACACTTGTTTGGGAAGTGAACCACCAGAAGAACGGATGCTCATTACACCTGAGCAGCACAGAGCCCTGGGAACCCAGAGGGAGGCTCAGCAGGAGGAAGCAAGCATTCCTACCGACACAGTGGTGTCGGTCCCCTCTGGCTGGAAGCTCCAGGAGACCGAGGTCAATGTGCCCGTAGTGTTAGTAGACTTGAACTTGCATGTCAGCTTCCCTTGCGTCCCATTTGCCACGAAGATTTCTTTTGGGGTATACACCTCCAAGCCTGACGCATCAGTGGTCACTGGAGAGGGAGAAACAAGGAAAGCAGATTTAGGATTTAGCATAAATACTATGGTGCAATTTATCAGAGAAGACAACAGAGATAATGAGAAAGTTATGGGATATATACAGATTATCTGTTGCCATTGCGTCCTATACATTTTTGGAAGAATATTTCACAGCCAGGTACTCTTGTAAACAGGATAAACTGCTGACGGTCTGGGATTTTGTTTTCGTTTCTCAGTAAGAAGATATTTTCACCAGTTCAGCTATACCTAATGTTTTTCTTTTAAATTAAATTATTTCTTTTAAATTATGTTTTCTTCATGAGAGACTCCTAACTCTGGGAAACAAACAAGGGGTAGTGGAAAGGGAGGTGGGCAGGGGGCTGGGGTGACTGCGTGACAGGCACTGAGGGGAGCACTTGACAGGATGAGCACTGGGTAATACGGTATATGTTGGCAAATTGAACTCCAATAAAAAAGTTATGTTTTCTTCATTTAAATTTTCTTTTAAATTTCTTTATTTCTTAGAGCAGTTTTAGGGTTACAGAAACACTGAGCAGGAAGCAGAGGGTTCCCATAGATTACCTTCATCCCCACCCACCCCCACCCCCACCCCTGCCCTGTTTCACCTATTAGTAACATCTTTTGTTACTGTAACAGTTTTGTTATAGTTGAAGAGTCAATACTGTTACATTATTTTTTACTAAAGCTCATCATTTACATTAGGGTTCACTCCCTGTTACACATTTCATGGGTTTTGACAATGCATAATAACATGTATTTCCACTATTATAGGAAAACACAGAATCATCTCACTGTTCTAAACATCCCCCCGTTCCTTCCACCTATTCATTCCTCTCCTCCCTCCCCTGAACCCCCAGTAACCGCTGATCTTTTTACTGTTTCTTTATGTTTGCCTTTTCCAGATCATTATGTAGTTGGAATCATACAGCAAATGTAGCCTTTTCAGATTAGCTTCTATCACTTAGCAATATTTGTTTCCTCCATGTCATTTTATAGCAAGACAGTTCATTTCTTTTTATTGCTGAATAATATCCATTTTATGGATATTCACCCCTTGAAGGGGGACATCTCGGTTGTTTCCTTGATGATCTATTTTTAATAATGTAGAGGCCCTAATTTCTTCACTTAAGTAGTTCTCATATTTTACTGTCAAATTCAACTGCTATCACATTGAACTTTTTCTCATCTTTCGTATTTAATGCAATTAAAACTATTCTCTCTCTCTCTTTTAAAGATTTTATTGATTTATTCATGAGAAACACACACAGAGAGGCAGAGACATAGACAGAGAGAGAAGCAGGCTCCATGTAAGAAGCCTGATGTGAGACTCGATCCCAGGACTCCAGGATTATGCCCCGAGCCGAAGGGGAAGATGCTTAACCGCTGAGCCACCCTGCTGTCTCTACAATTAAAATTATGCTAGATGAGGTATCACTTCATGTAAAGCCACGTTTAAGGGTGCCTGGGTGGCTCAGTCATTAAGGGTCAGACACTTGATTTTGGCTCAGGTTATGATCTCCAGGTCTTGGGACTGAGTGCCTCCACCCTTGGACTCTGCGATCAGTGGGGAGTCTGCTTGAGATTCTCTTTCCTTCTCCCTCTGCCCCTCCTCCTTCTCTGAAATAAATAATTAAAAAAAATTAAAGTTATGTTTATTATTTAACTGATCCTTTCCTATAAGGGATTTAAGGAACATGCACAACATATTTTGTTTTCCTTAGTGAAATCGTATCTACTATTACATTTCAGCATGCTTGATACATATGCATTCAAGAACTAGCTGACCACTCTGGTTCACATTTTCACTTCACCCATTGAATTTATTCAGTTAGTCTAAGCCCAGAAATAGTCATTAAAATGCCTATCACTTAGAATATAAAAATAGGTCCTTTTTTCAAATCTGTAGTCAGAGGCAACTACAAGAATTTTAAGGATTGCTGATAAAATCAAATAGTCTTCACTCAAAAGACATTTTTATGGATTCAATGAAAGTTAGAAAGAAAAATATTTAGCCTAAAAATGAAACGAATTAAAGCTAATGTAGAGAAGCTTATCTTCCAAATAAGATATTTTTTAAAGAAATAGTTTGCAAAGAATCCAGATCTACAGTGTTCTAATTATTCTTAGAATGTAACAGATGAGCAGAATAAGGAAGGGTACTGTCACCCGGGACTGATGATCATATTAAGAATTTTTTCTTCCTGAGGTCTTAACCGTGACTCCAGGCCAAGGAGAACAAGAGTACTCCCCCAGTCCTCCCAACCATCTTCCAAATGTTTATTCTCAGAACACAATGGGCACTTTTGGCTATTCTTTTAAATAAACTGATAGCCACACTGCATCAAGCAGATTTTTTTTCTGCTAAAGAGGGTGGATTATTATTATAGAGAACAATGGATTATTATTTGTGGCCCAAACCTCAAAACAAGCCCTTCTTTCAAACAAGAAGCAAACAAAAGACGTTCCTTGCTATTGTGGGTAGGCAGAAAAGCAGCCCCAAGGCATCTGAGTTCAAAATGAAGGACAAAGCACAAGACCAGGCGATCTGACTAGCTTAACTACAGGAAACAGCACTGGCTTATAACCCTTATTTACTGTGTGATTTTTTTTTTAAAGATTTTATGTATTTATTCATGAGAGACACAGAGGGAGAGAGAGAGAGGCAGAGACACAGGCAGAGGGAGAAGCAGGCTCCATGCAGGGAGCCTGACACAGGACTCGATTCCGGGACCCCAGGATCACACCCTGGGTGGAAGGCGGTGCTAAACCACTGAGCCCCCCGGGCTGCCCTACTGTGTGATTTTGACTAGTTTTCTCCACAGTGGTGGACACTGAGGGGAAGCCGGTCTGCAAAGTCAATAAATAAGTCTCCTCAAAGGTTTTCTTAAACCAGATTCCTGCCTCAAGGCTGGCTGGCAAAATCTGACACCTGAGAGGTTATTTCAAGATGGAACTAGCCCATGTGTCCAAGTTCACTAAATTTTGACCAAAAAAGACTAACCAAATCCCTAGATGGCTTTTAGACTATCTGAGAAAGACTTAATTATACCAGAGCTGGTTAACGGACAAGTGGCTTAAAAAAAAAAAAAAAAAAAAAAAGTCACTCTAATTAGGACATGCAGCTCTTATAGCCAGGATTGCGAATTCCAACTCTCATCAATCAGCAGTTCCAAAAAATAAATAAATAAAATGCTCCATATATAGCTAGTTAACATCCTCTTGTCCCTGGCTCTCTTTCTTGCCAGCACTACTGTTGTCCTAGTCTTGGAGATCCCATTAGTCTTAAAATGAACCTTTCAAAGCCCTGGTCTCTTTGTTTATCTTCTCTTCCATTACATTAACCTCAGGCCTATCCCAGCCACCCATTCCCAAACGTACCCTAGGCCAGGGCTTCTCAACCTTGGCACTACTAACCACTGGGTTGGATTGTTCTCTGCTCAGGGGCTGTCCTATGCATTACAGGATATTTAGTATAACCCCTGGCCTCTACTAGATGTCAGTGGCATCTTCTCCCCTTGCTGCTGTGGCAACCAATAATGTCTCCCAATACTGAAACATGAGAACCATGGCCCCAGGCCCTATTATTAATACCAGCAACCCCTCTACCATCTCAGGCTTCTCCACGCTCTGCCACCTCTTGGCTTTTCAGAGCATTTCTTCCAATACCCTGAACTTTGTTGATTCTTCAGCCACATCAGAACCTAATATCCATCAACCCTCCAGTCTCTTTACTGTGTCTCATGCTCAGCACATCATTTGTCCTCCTCAAACTGGTTCCACGGTGCATGACTGGATTCATTCCCTGGCATGTGCCATCAGCTCCCTTGCCTCTCCCCTCAGTGTACTCTCCTGGCGAGACCTCAGCCCAATCCTCTACCAATCCTGCATCTCCACCAAGGCAGCAAAGCACACAATCCCCCCAACTGGTTTCCCTGAAGTTCATGACCATCAACTTCAAAGGGGGTTCCTAATAATGCCTACCAATCCTTCCCCCTTTCCCTATTCCATCTACTTGTCACTCCTCTCCAGGGCAGCCCCTCCTCTGTACACAGGACCTCCCTCATCTTTTCTTGGCTAAGGATGTTAATCCAGCAGTTCTGTCTCTTTCTCTTGAATTTTTCACTCTCTACTGACTTACTACCATCAGTCATATAAATACCTATATTTATATCCCAGCTTTAGGGGAACAAATCTTGACCCTGTATCTTCCCACAGCTATGGCCATTTTGTCCCTTCTATATTACAAATCTTGAAAGAATAGTCTACTTTCACTGTGCCCAATTTCTCTCCTCCCATATTCTCTTGAATAAACCCAATTCAGGCTTTTATTTCCAGTACTCCACTAAAACTCTTCTTGTTAAAGAATCTAATGACTCCATGTGGCTAAATCTATAGTCAATTCTCAAACTTCACCTTACTGACCCACCTGCAACACCGGACAGTTGATCACTCCTACTTGGAACACTTTCCCCCCCTCAGTTTGACTTCTGAAACATCACTCTTTGGTTCTCTTATCTCATAGCCTGCTCCTTTTCTAGTTCTCCTGAGCTCTGTTGGAGAGTTCCAGATCCTCCCGTTGACCGATCTCTTCTCTTGGTGACTTCATCTAGTTTCAAGGCTGTAATTAGTTCCTGAATGCTGATGACCCTTGTATGTACACACACACACACACACACACACACACACACACACACACACCTACCAACTTCACTTGGATCTAACTGGCATCTCAAATTCATTATGCCCAAATTGAATTCCTGATTCCCACCCTCAAACCCACCATTCCATGGCCTCTTCCATTTCAGTAAGTGGCAACACACCAGCCTTTCAGTGGCTGAGCCTTCTTGACACCTCTCTTTCTCATGATTTATCTCCATGCTGTCACAAAACATGTTGTGTCTACTTAGAAACAGCTCTCAAAAATGATCGATCTCTCCCTGCCTCTCCCAGTGCGGCCATCTTGGTCCAAGCCACTATCATCTTTCACTTGGGATATATCGGTGGCTTCCTGAACTGGTGTCTCTGCTTCCACCTTCACCCACTTAACTGTAGCCAATCCATGGGGAGGCCAGAGAGATCTCTTTAAGATATATATCAGATCTTACACTCCTCTGCTCAAACTACTCCAAGCGTTCTCCACATTAGCCAGGATCTGGCGAAGTCCTCGCAGGCCCACAAAGGCCAGGAAGAGCTAACTCCGAACCCCCTCTCAGACCTTGCCTCCCAGTCTTCTTCCTCAGATAGGCTGCAGCAGCCACCCTGGTCATTTTGTTGCTCCTCAGCCTGTGATGAGGGCCCCCAAACACAGAGAATGCTAAGGACAAAGAGATGTGAGTATCCCAGGAAGCTGTGATGCCATGAGAGACAAGGGAAGAGTAAGCCTTGTGTGGAACACTGAGCCGGGAGCTCTGCATGGCCACTCTCAGGGAGGAGCTTCAGGAGACACCCCTGCTGAAAGTGCCTGCGGTTACCCAGGCACTCTGCCAAGCACAGCACAGCACTTCCGACCAAATGCGATGAGCTAGAATGGTACTGCTGGAATGGCTCTTCTATGTGGGCAAAGTACAGGTTTCTCTCTCAGACTGCATTCCACGCAGCTTCAGCAAGAGATGAGTTCATGGGTTTCTTAAACAATTGGGAATGGTTTGCTTTGTCCAGTCTTTCCCCACCCCACCCCCAAGTCACTAGGGATATTATGGAAATACAGAGTAAAATTATCGCGGAATTCAGATGGCTTGTCTTCACAGTCATAACAGAGAGTCCGTTAAAATGGCTCCCAATGCAAATGTAAAGTACACTTGAGATGCGGAGAAACGGCTGCTGTAAATGCCACTGGGGACTGGAATCCCCGGCTGAGTGAGATATTAAACAGGGTTCTTTTAGGCCTACAATTTATGCTAGTGCCGTGAGAAGTATTTAAGCTTTAATTAAAAAATTCAGATGGGGAAAAGTCTCCTGTTGCATCCTGGAAAAACCAACTGCCTCAGGAAAAAGAACACAGAAATGAAAGGGAATAAAACGATTACGTGACATATGAATGTTTTCATATCCTGCCAACTTTGGATTCTGAGTTATATATTAGCTTACTTGTAAATTTCAAAATGGTAACAGGAGCTGAGCTTATTGCTCTCTTCCTGTGGGAAGGAATCTTGCTAAATTACACTAACATTCAAAGGGCAAGAAAACGAATAAGGACAACCCTTCTTGTAGATCAATTCAAATGAAAAAAGCCTGAAAAATCATTTGATGAGTAATCAAAAAGTTCATAGAATCAACTCACCAGGGGTCATTTCTACAGTAATCAAATACGATACCCACAATTTGATATTCTTCTATTTTGTAATGCAATGTCAATAATGTCTTGTAACTACCATGGTCAAAAGGTCCTACTCCAAGTAAATTTAAACTCTCATACCATAAAATCATTTGAAATACACTGCAATAGCATTAATATGAATGAATAAACACTTTCAAGGGCTAGACAGGGATCATGAAACTTAACGATTAAAGTAGTTCCTTGTCCTGTTACTCCTAGGTCCATCTGCAGTACCCTGGTCTGTAAAAACCTCACCCTTTTAACAACCCTCACTACGGTTTTCCTTGAAATTGAAAGGAGGTTTTTGTTTTGAACTTTTTTTTTGAAACACTTTGATGTTGCCATTATATTCTCCTGCCTAAAAGAGTACAATCAAGTAATTTATTTAAATAGCTTTCTGACCTCTCTTGTTGGCTGTTGGTACACAGTGTTAATCTGATACCATAATATCTCCTAACACAAGCATAAATATGATAAAAGAACACTGAACACAATTCAGCTTGATGGGTCTGAGTGCAAGAGGGTGGAGGGGGGTAGGATGAAAAAGGCACACAACTAACGGGAACATTTGATTTCCTAGGGTGGGCAGTGAGGGCATGGAAGATCATTTTAACATCAGCTCTGCAAACTGTATATTTGTGTGTGCACACACACACATTCTTTTGTATATATATTATTCTTCACAATAAAAACTGTGTTTTTAAAGCAAGGAAGACATCAGTAAGCTCATAAAAGATTTACTTCTTTAATTCCAGAATGCTCCAGTGAAAGTATTCAGCACAAGATTCCCTCAGAGTGTTGACTGTGACTCCTACGATCAGGCTGGATAAAGTAGAGCCACCTGATGATGTGCTTCAGTGGAAACAACGCGTGTGTCATCAGGTCAGGGACCTCTCGTGCTCGGAACAGGGCCATTCCTCTCTTCCATCAACCAAGGTTGACTATTTTGGATGTCCCTCAGCTGGAGAACACAGAGTAAGTGGAGACTATAAAAATATACTCTATTCAGTGAACCCTAAATGTGAATAAATTAAGCTTTTCACTTGTCAGGAACACATTCCTCTACACTCTTTGTCTGCAGTTACGCTTCAGGCCTCAATCTAAATGACTTCCTCACATCTCGCCAAACTCCCCACCCAGTGCTCCTTCGTATCCTGCCCTGCCCTCCCCGCGAAGCCCCCTGCCCTCTGCAGGAATACTGACCGCCTGTAACCAGGAGGCACTAAGGGCTGTATCCACCTTGCTTGTCATCATATTCTCCTTACTTCACAAATGCTTTTTTGTCAATATGTTCAACAAACTTTTTTTTTTTAAGATTTTATTTCTTTATTCATGAGAGACATAGAGAGAGAGGCAGAGACAAGCAGGCTCTATGCAGGAAGCCTGATGTGGGACTTGATCCTGGAACTCTGGTATCACGCCCTGAGCCAAAGGCAGACGCTCAACCGCTGAGCCACCCAGGCATCCCAACAAACATTTGTTTTAAAGTAGGAAGGAAGGAAAGAAAAGAGAGAAAAATAAAACATGTCAACTAAACTCAGTCATAAAAAGTATACTTGCTTCACAACAAATGCCTTTAGGATCATGCCCCAAACATTATTTCCAGAGATGACTCAGGGCCAAGTTAGGATGCTGACAACTATCTTACAGGAAGCTTAGACAGGTTTCCAGAGTTTTCTTCCAATCTAGATGAGATAATCCCAAAGGAGACTCAAATTTTGAAATGTTCAATAAGAAAAGTGTATGTCCTTTAAGACCCCAAATAGCCAAACTGAAGGCATCACAATTCCAGATTTCAAGTTATATTACAAAACTGTAGTGATCAAACCAGTATGGTATGGAGACAAAAACAGACATACAGATTAATGGAACAGAATAGAGAGCCCAGAAAAAAAATCCCACAATTATATGGTCAATTAATCTTCAACATCTGAGGCAAGAATATACAATGGGGAAAAGTCTCTTCAGCAAATGGTGTTGGGAAAACTGGGAAGCAGCATGCAAAAGAATGAAACTGGACCACTTTCTTTCTCTTATACCATGCACAAAAACAAACTCAAAATGGATTAAGGACCTAAATGTGAGACCTGAAACCATAAAAATCCTAAAAGACAGTACAGGTAGTAATTTCTCCGACAACAGCTGTATCTTTCTAGATATGTTTCCTAAGGCAAGGGAAACAAAAGCAAAAATAAACTATTGAAACTTCATCAAAATAAAAAGCTTCTGCAACAATCAACAAAACTAAAAGACAACCTACTGAATGGGAGAATAAAGTTGCAAATGACATATCTGACAAAATACAAAGAGAACTTACACAGCTCAACTTATACAACTCAATACCAAAAAACTCAAACAAGTAATCCAATTAAAAAATGGACAGAAGACATGAACACTCATCTCTTCACAGACATCCAGACGGCCAAAATGCAACATCGCTCCACATCACCCAACATCAAGGACATGTGAATCAAAACGACAATGAGATATCACCTCACACCTGTCAGAATGGCTAAAAAACACAAGAAACAAGTGTTGGTGAGGATGTAGAGAAATAGGAACGCTTGTGCACTGCTGATGGGAATGCAAATCAGTGCAGCCACTGAGGAAGACAGTATGGAGGTTCCTCAAAAAATTAAAAATAGAATTGCCCTATGATCCAGTAATTGCACTACTCGGTATTTACCCCAAAATACAAAAATACTATTTCAAAGGGATACACTCCTATAATTACTGCATTATTTGCAATAGCCAAATTATAGAAGTAACCTAAGTGTCCATCAATAGATGACTGGATAAAGAAGATCTAGTATATATAATACAATGGAATATTATTCAGACATAAAACAAAGAATGAAATCTTGCCATATGCAACAACATGGATGGATCTAGAAAGTATAATGCTAAGTGAAATAAGCCAGTGAGAGAAAAACAAATACCATATGATTTCACTCATATGTGGAAATTTTTTTTTAAGATTTTATTTATTTATTTATTCATGAGAGAGAGAGAGAGAGAGAGAGAGAGGCAGAGACACAGGCAGAGGGAGAAGCAGGCTCCATGCAGGGAGCCTGACGTGGGACTCGATCCTGGGTCTCCAGGATCACAGCCCGGGCCAAAGGCTGCGTTAAACCGCCGAGCCACCCGGGCTGCCCTCATATGTGGAATTTAAGAAATAAAACAGAGGGAAGAAAAAGGGAGAGACACAAACCAAGAAAGAGCTTCTTAACTATGAAGAACAAACTGATGGTCACCAGAGGAGAGGTGCAGGGGGAGAAGGGGTAAAGTAAATGAAGGGGATTAAGAGTACATTCATGATGATGAGCACTGAGTAGTATATATGGAAGTGTTTAAGCACTATATTGTACACCTGAAACTAATGCAATACATTAAGGACACCTGAAGTAAAATTAAAAGAAAAAAACTTATCTTGAAAAAAATAATAATAAAGAAAAGTCTGTGTACTTCCACTAACACACAGGATTACTAAACTCCTCAGAATCAATTCCTTCCACTCACAGTCAATGTCCAGCTGGCCACATCTCTATCTTTAACCTTTTTGCACCAACAAAGGTCTTTCTGTTTCTCAAATGAGACATTCAAAAGGTCCTGAATCAGGCCAGTCATTAACAAATCATTTGACTCCTTAAAGCCCTGGTATTTCTTCTTAGCCCCCTCTATGTATGTACTGTTCATCCTGCTTTCCTGCTACCACTTTTCTTTTTTTTCAGTCAACGATTCATTCTTTCAGAGCACACTGGGACTCAGCCTCTGCCCTTAAAAGACTGACAGTCTCTTGAAGACAAATAAACAAATACCTACAGTGTCAAGGCAAAGGCACGGTGCCTGGCCCCTGGGACACACACAGCCAGACTGTGGACTTTACACAGGGCAGGGCTTCCATCCAAACCCCAGATGGGCTGTCAATACAGTCAGGCAGTCAACACAGATGCCGCAGATGTGCTGAACCTCAACTGTCTCGTCCACATCAAGTGCCCTGCATTTCTCAGTTCTTAGAAAACAGATGAAAGTAAGAAATCAGATCTTCTGCTGATAGATTCTAGTGGACTAAAATGCTTTAGCATAAAGAATGTGTTGAAACCTTGGGGGTGGGGGTGGGGCACATTTAATACATTAAAAATAAATTAAAAAATAATGCATATATATATATATATATATAGTCATGAGAGACAGAGACAGAGAGACAGAGAGAGAGAGAGAGAGAGAGAGAGGCAGAGACACAGGCAGAGGGAGAAGCAGGCTCCACACAGGGAGCCGGACGTGGGACTAGATCCCGGGTCTCCAGGATCACAGACTGGGCTGAAAGCAGCGCTAAACCGCTGAGCCACCCGGGCTGCCCTACTCTCACATATTTTATACTTCTCATGTGTTGAAACAGCTTTTAAAATTTCTATTCAAACAAAAGACCACTGTACTTAAATCTGTCTGTCTGAGCTCTCAGATCTTATCAGAAGGTCTACAGTATGTTAGAAGATACTTGAACCACAATTTAATCCAAATCAGAAAAAAACAATACAAAATATTAGAGCCAACAAAAGAACATGTGATTAAAGAATATGCCAATGACAAGAAGGGTATTCCTCACTTCCAAAATAAGGCAAAAACAGTGCAATGCAAAAACCACCACTTACTGACTGCTTATTATGGGTAACGCATTACTAAACTAAGGAATATTTATTATTTTTCAACAGCACTATTGGGTGTCATCTACTAGATAAAAGTTCAGAGAGACTAAGGAACTTGCCCAAGTCCCTTATCCAGCAAATGTAAAGCCAAAAGTTCAATCTAGGACTTTATGACCCCAAAGCCTAGCTCTTTTCACTACTCTGATGATCAAGCTTTAACTGACTCTTTTATTCAAACAAAATATGGGTTTTTATGGGGAACTGACTATACAAAGAAGACAAAGGTACTTTTCACATACAAGTCAGATAAAAAGTACCCAAAACTTATAGTAATAAATAAGCCCCAGAACAAAAATACAGCACAATGGTTCTCGGCCTTGGCTACACCTAGAGAGCTTTAAAAAATACTGATACCAAAATAAATAAATAAATAAAAATTAAAAATAAAAAAAATAAAAAATACTGATACCTATTGAAACTACTGAAAATACCCTACATGGTAGTGTGATGATGGATACGTATCATAATGCATTTGTCCAAACCCTGAGGATGTATAACACCAAGAGCGAACCCTAATGTAAGTCATGGGCTACAGGTGGTTATGATGTATCAATGCAGGGAAGGTTGATAACGAGCGAGGCTAATCCATGTCTGGGATAATATGGGTCTATGGCATATGGATATACAACTTTTCTCTCAATTTTGCTGTGAAAAACAAAGTCTAGTAAAGACAAATACTGATGTCTGAGTCCCACCTCTAGCCCCAGGGACTCTGATTTCACTGATATGGGGTATGGCCTGGGCATCAGGATTTTTAAAAAGCCCTCAGTGATTCTACATTTTTTTTTTGAGAGAGAGAGATTTTTATTTAATTACTCATGAGACACACAATGAGGCCCATCTCTAAAATCCTACAGAATCTCAAGACAGCACCTAAACATGACTTCAGAAAACCCTCCCTGACCTCAATACCTCTTCTGCCCCACTACTCAGTATTTGTCATACATCTCTCTATGACTGCTGATTGTTTTTTTTTTAAGATTTTATTTATTTATCCATAGAGACACAGCTAGAGAGAGAGGCAGAGACACAGGCAGAGGGAGAAGCAGGCACCATGCAGGGAGCCCGATGTGGGACTCGATCCCGGGTCTCCAGGATCATGCCCTGGGCTACAGGCGGTGCTAAACCGCTGTGCCTTGGGGGCTGCCCTATGACTGCTGATTATTAAAGCTGCATCTTCAAGTGAGAGGCAAGATCTTTTTGGTACTAGTACAGCAACTATCTCGAGTACCCCTCCTAGACTCAAGACCCCTTAAAGGGTGGAATTACCTGTTGGCCTTTGTGTGCCAAACATACAGGACACTTCCTGGGGGTGACAAAGCTTTCAAAGAACACATAAGGTAGTCAACAACCTGAGAACAGCTGAATTTTTAGGATTCCTATAAGGTGAAGTTATTGTTAATGAAACTTAAACATTTTTTTTCCCCAGGTAAATTAAAGAAACCAACCTGCTTATTAACCTCAGTGAACAAGATTCATCAGCACCAACTTATCACTGTCAGAGAGAGTTCAAAGTATAAATGCTCATCCTTGGACAGAAAATAAAACGAGAGAGAACTGAAAACATTTGCCCTCCCCCCTTCCTGTTGAGATGCAGGCTAGAATAAAATAACAACAAAAAAGATAACAAAAATTTTAAAGATAGGGGGATCCCTGGGTGGCTCAGCGGTTTAATGCCTGCCTTCGGCTCAGGGCGTGATCCTGGAGTCCTGGATCAAGTCCCGCATCAGGCTCCCTTCATGCAGCCTGCTTCTCCCTCTGCCTGTGTCTCTGCCCTCTCTCTCTCTCTCTCTCTCTCTCTCTCTCTCTCTCTCTCTCTGTGCCTCTCATGAACAAATAAATAAATATTTTTAAAATTTTAAAGATAATTAAAAAAGATTAGTTATCAATTAAACAACTAATTTCCTGAATAGCAAATTCAGGACTAGCTAGGTCTGCAGGGGGTGCAGTCTCATTAGATACTATGAAGGAACATACATATCCATCAACAGACACTGAGCACCAGCAGCATGCAGGGTCCGGACACAATAAAATAGTCCTCCAAACGAGTCACACGCTACCAGGTCTGTATTTTACTTCTTTTTTTTTAAAAAAAAGATTTTATTTATTTATTAGAGAGAGAGAGAAAGAGAGAGCAAGCACAAGCATGGGGAGAGGCGGAGGGAGAGGGAGACGCAGACTCTCTGCAGAGCAGGGAGCCGACATGGGGCTCGATCACAGGACCCCGGGGCCATGACCCGAGCCAAAGGCAGCTGCTTAACCAACTGAGCTACTCAGGCACCCCAGTGTATTTTACTTCTTGTTTCACCTTATCTTCCCTAAAAAGTTCCTATGAAAGCATCTCCTTAGCAAAAAAACTGTATTGGTTAATTAAAGTTGAAAGTTTGAAAAATGGAGAGGTCAAGGGTGTGTTTCATGGAAAATGAACTTGAATTTTAGCTGGAAGGTTGAGAAAAACCAAGGTAGATGGAAAGGAAGGGAATTTTGCAAAGAGAGAAAAAGGTGAAGATGTTTACAAATGAACTGTGTAGGTTAATTTGGCTGGAATAGAAGAAAGCCTTCAAAGGTGAAAAGACATGCTGAGAAGCTGGAACTTGATCTCGTGGGAAATGGGCACCACCAGGTATATTTAAGGAGGCAATATGGTGAAAGTGGACATTTTGGTGGAGATATGAAAGAAACAGCAAAAGGAGAGAAAGAAGAGACATTAATAGATTCTCTGCCCTTGAAAGATTTTTGTTCATTTCATTCTGCCCCCAACACTGGACAAAAGGAAAACTTCCAGGCGTGATTCATTTCTTAATCTTTCAAAAGCAACAATGCTAGGCACCTGGGTGGCTCAGCAGTTAAGCGCATCTGCCTTTGGCTAAGAGTGTGATCCTGGAGTCCCGGGATCAAGTCCCACATCGGGCTCTCTGCATGGAGCCTGCGTCTCCCTCTGCCTATGTCTCTGCCTGCCTGCCTCTCTCTCCCTGTGTGTGTGATTAATAAATAAATAAAATCTTTTAAAAAAAAAAAGGCAACAATGCTACCAACATACCAAATTATTTTTACATTTGTAAGTTTACAAATTGACTTTAGGTATGTGAAGAATATTTTTAAAAAACTAAGAAGTGCAAGGACACCTGGGTGGCTCAGTGGTTGAGTGTCTGCCTTTGGCTCAGAGCGTGATCCCAGAGTCCAAGAATTGAGTCCTGCATTGGGCTCCCCGCAGGGAGCTTGCTTCTCCCTCTGCCTGTGTCTCTGTCTCTCATGAATAAATAAAATCTTTAAAAAAAACAAAAACAAAAACAAAACCTAGAAAGTACATATATCTAATTTCTTTGAAAGAATTCATAATTCTGCATGATTGGATTTGTCCTATGGCTGCCACAAGTTCCTTGAAGTTGTTTGGTTTTTAAAGATTTTATTTATTTGAGAGAGAGAGAGGAAGCAAGTGCCACTTACAACAGGGGGTGGGCAGAGGGAGAAGCAGCAGCTGACTCCTGGCTGAGCAGGGAGCCCAACGCGGGGCTGGATCCTGGGACCCTGACATCATGACCTGGGCCGGAAGGCAGATACTTAACTGCCTGAGCCACCCAAAGGCCCCTTCTCGAAGTTGTTTTGTAACACCACAACCATTTTGATGGAAATATTGCTAAAATGTATTATTTTTTCTGTCTTCATATAAAGGTAACAGGTTTACAGAGAAACAATATTTATAGTTTCAAAGTATTCCTCCACAAGATAGTTATTAAATACAAAGGGAAAAATAGTTACTTTACAGGGCAGAAATATGGCAGACATTATCTGAACTGGGGATCAAAGGTGATGTCAGGGACGCCTGGGTAGCTCAGCAGTTTAGCACTGCCTTCAGCTCAGGGCCTGATCCTGGAGACCTGGGATCCAGTCCCCTGTCGGGCTCCCTGCAGGGAGCCTGCTTCTCCCTCTGCCTTGCTCTGTGTCTCTCATGAATAAATAAAATCTTTTTTTTTTGAATAAATAAAATCTTAAAAAAAAAAAAGAGGTAATGTCATTAGTAATGGGGCAATTTGGGAAGACATGCCTCCCTGTTTCATGTCCTGAGAACAGAACACCAAACATGCATAACCCAAATCGTCAGACACACATGATGGAGGGGCATTCTAGTATATAACTGGCCTGTACTCTCCAAAAATGTTAATGTAAAATCAAGGAAAAAAGACTCAGGCAAACTGAGGTGACAGAAGGGACCTGACAACTCAAAGAAACTCATGATTCTCTACTATAATGCACACAATTGGGACAACTAGCAACACCTCAGTAACACCTGTATGTTAGCTACTTATACTATATTAGTATTAATTTCCTGATTTTGATAATTACACTGTGGTTATGTAAAATAATGCCCATAGTCTTTAGGAAACTTCAAAGAGCTTAAGGATGATGGTCTTACACATACACACACACACAGAGTATTTAAGGATTTAAGGACCATCATTTCTGCTGCTTTCATATAGTTGAGAAACACACACATGAGGGAGAGGGAAAAGGTTTAAGAAAATGTAATAAAATGTTAACATTTGAGAATTCTGGGTGAAGGGCAAATGGAATTCTTTGCATTCTTTTTGCACTTTGTTAGTCTGAAATTATGTCAAAACAAAAATGGAAAAATGCAGTATTTTGTATAACTGTTTTTTGTTTTGTTTTGTTTTGTTTTTGTTTTCTTTCTTTTTCTACCTGGTAACAAGACTAGTATGAACATCAGGAACATAATATAAATTTAGTGATGCCCTCTGGGTCCACTCAGATATGTAGGACTATTTGCCCCCATCTAGATGTCCTTAGCATGATTATTTTTGAACTTTTATAAATGCTTTTAATTTTCTTATTATCTGCTCCATTTGGATCAAGTCATCAGCTGACTGCAGCTTGCCTCCAGCAGCCCCTCCCGCACCTCCTAATTAATTGTTCTAACCTATTATGGGCATCAAAAAACTCATGTAGTTCAGGATTCATTTTAAAGATGATAAAAAAATTAAAAAATTAAAAAAAATAAAAATAAAATAAAATAAAAAAATAAAGATGAAAAAAACTCTAGCCCAGAGAGGGTAATTGATTGAAGGTATCCATGTTACCAAGAACAGAAAAAGGATTTAAAAAAAATTTTTTTTATTTATTCATGAGAGACACAGAGAGAGTGAGAGGCAGAGACACAGGCAGAGGGAGAAGCAGGCCCATGCAGGGAGCCCGATGCAGGACTTGATCCGGATCCCAGGATCATACTCTGAGCCGAAGGCAGATGCCCAACCACTGAGCAACCCAGGTCTCTGCAGATTAATCGAGTGTTGGTGCATTGTGAGTTTACTCTTTCTTTAAAAAAAAAAAAAAAACACATTTCATAATCCTCAGATGTTCTATAGTCTACGGAGTGCCTGGCTGATTGCCCAAAGTTTAGATTATTACTCACTTAGATTTATATATGTGAGACACAACTATGCAGCAAAAAAAAAAAAAAAAAAAAAAGCAAAAGGAGGACAAATTCTCATTTAAGTCATTTGTAACCAAATATAGTTAAAAAATGTACAACAAAATTTTTGTGTACCTTATTCCTCCAAACGTATCTTCCCCAGATATTTTCACAGAACTGAATATTCTGCTTCCTAACTTATTATTATTATAAACATTTAGTGAAATGAAATCTCCTGAAACCATTCTTTGGAATCATACTCCCCAGAGGACTGGCATTTATTCAAAGGCTTCTAGCTGGCAAGAACTGCTTAGAACAATAGTGGTCAAATGGTTGAAACTGCCATTTTGAGGAAGCTGATAGGAAATTACTTTTCAAGTCATATGGTATTTGAAATAATTTCCAAATCTAAATGTTTATGTATGGGGGGGACTGTTTAAATAAATGTCGGTGTATCTCTAAAAGGAAATAGCACGGTATCGTAAGAAAGAACGGGGAAGTTCCTTAGTGTTGATATGAAATGATCTCTAAGACATATTATTAAATGAAAAAAACAAAACACAGACACACCATATACAAAAAATTAACTCAAAATGGATCACAGACTTCAATCTGTGAGAGCTAAAACTATACAACTCTTTTTTTTTTAAAAGATTATTTATTTATTCATAGAGACACAGAGAGAGAGAGGCAGAGACACAGGCAGAGGGAGAAGCAGGCACCTTGCAAGGAGCCCGATGTGGGACTCGATCCAGGGTCTCCAGGATCACACCCTAGGCTGCAGGCGGCACTAAACCGCTGCGCCACCGGGGTTGCCCAAACTATACAACTCTTAAAAGAAAACACAATAAATCTTTGTGATCTTATATTAGGCAATGGTTTCTTTCTTTTTTTTTAAATTGTATTTATTTATTCAGGAGAGACACAGAGAGAGAGGCAGAGACATAGGCAGGCTCCATGCAGGGAGCCCGACGCAGGACTCAATCCCGGGAGTCCCAGGATCAGCCACCGCTGAGCCACCCAGGTGTCCCTAGGCAATGGTTTCTAAGATGACACCAAAAGCATGAACAACAAAAGAAAAAAAATAGGGAAACTGGACTTAAATCAAAATTAAAACCTTTGTGCTTCAAAGGATACCATCAAGAAAGTCAAAGGATACCATCAAGAAAGTCAACCCACAAAATGGGAGAAATATTTGCAAATTTTATATATGATAAGGAGCCTGTATCCAAAATATATAAAGAAACTTTAAAATCAACAGTAAAAAAAAAAAAAAAAAAAAAAAAACCAATTTAAAAATGAGCAAAGACTGGAATAGATATTTCTTCAAAAAAGATACACAAAAAGGGACGCCAGGGTGGCTCAGCGGTTGAGTGTCTGCCTTTCGCTCAGGGTGTGATCCCAGGATCTGGGATCAAGTCCCAGCATCAGGCTCCTTGTGGGAAGTCTGCTTCTCCCTCTGTGTCTCTGCCTCTTTCTCTGTGCCTCTCATAAAGAACTAAAATCCTTAAAAAAAAAAAAAAAAAAAGATACACAAATAACCCAACAAGTAAATGAAATGATGTTGAAACATCGTTAATCATTAGAGAAACGCAAATGAAAACCACACGAGATGCCACTTCACATCTAATTAGGATAACAATCATCAAAAACACATAACCAATATTAGTGAGGACAAGGCAAAATTTAAACTCTCAATGTTGCTGGTGGAAATATAAAATGGTACGACCCTTTGGAAAAGTTTGGCGGTTCCTCAAATGATTAAACACTGAGATACTTTATGACTTAGCAATTATACTAAGTATACATCCAAGAGAACTGAAATCATGCCCATCAACTGGTGAAAAGGTAAACAAAGAAAGGTATATCCACACAAAGGAGTATTTTTCAGCCATAAAAAGAACCAAAATTATACATGCTATACCACAGATATACTTGGAAAACATAATTTTTTAAGAAGATTTTATTTATTTATTCATGAGAAACACACACAGAGAGAGAGAGGGAGAAAGGTAGAGACACAGGCAGAGGGAGAAGCAGGCTCCATGCAGGGAGCCTGATGTGGGACCCGATCCTGGAACTCCAGGATCACACCCTGGGCTGAAGGCAGGGGCTAAACCACTGATCCACCCAGGGATCCCCAGAAAAACATAATCTTAAGGAAAATTAGATGCAAAAGGTCTCATTTTATATGATTCCATTTATAAAAAATTTCCAGAATAGGCAAACCCACAGACATAGAGTAGATTAGAGGGGCTGCAGGCAGAGAAATGGGGAATAACTACTAGTGAGCACAGGCTTTAAAAAAAAAAAAAGTTTTATTTATTTGAGAGATAGAGATAAGAAAAAGAAAGAAAGAGAGAGCTCACATGCTCAAGCAGGGGGAGGGCAGAGGGAGAAGCAAACTCCCTGCTGAGCAGGGAGCCCAAGACCCTGGAATCATGACATGAGCCTAAAGCAGATGTTTAACTAGTGCCCAGAGTAACAGATTTCTTTATGGTAATGAAAGTGTTCTAAAATTAGGTAGTTAAAAAAAAAAAAATTAGGTAGTAATGATGGCCACACTACTCTGTATATACTAAAAACCATTGAATTTTACACTTTAAAGGAGTAAATTTTATAGTAGGTTTATTTATTTTTATTTTTAAAAAATATTTTTATTTATTTATTCATGAGAGACACAGAGAGAGAGTCAGAGACACAGGCAGAGGGAGAAGCAGGCTCCATGTAGGGAGTCTGACGTGGGACTCCATCCCGGGTCTCCAGGATCACTCCCTGGGCTGAAGGTGGCGCTAAACCACTGAGCCACCCGGGCTGCCCAGTAGGTGAGTTTTATCAATAAAACCCCTGTTTTGGGATCCCTGGGTGGCGCAGCGGTTTGGCGCCTGCCTTTGGCCCAGGGCGCGATCCTGGAGACCCGGGATCGAATCCCACGTCGGGCTCCCGGTGCATGGAGCCTGCTTCTCCCTCTGCCTGTGTCTCTGCCTCTCTCTCTTTCTCTCTCTGTGACTATCATAAATAAATAAAAATTAAAAAAAAAAAAAAAAAAAAAAAAAAAAAAAAAACCCTGTTTAAAAAAATAATAATAAAAATAAATAAATAAATAAATAAATAAATAAATAAAACCACTGTTTTAAAAAAAAAAAGAGCAAGCTGTTGAACAACGTGTATGGGATGCTATCAACTTACAGGTTTGCTCATGTCTCAATTAAATATCTCTGGAAAGATCCATGGGAGACCAACGTTGGCCTCCTCAGCAAGGACTCTGGAGACAGAGGAAGATTTTCTATTGTGTGCTCTCTTTTTAAACTTTTGAACTACGCCAATACAGCAATGTTCAATTCTTTTCGTTAGGGACGCCTGGGTGGCTCAGTGATTGAGCATCTGCCTTCTGCTCAGGGCGTGATCCTAGAATCCTGGGATCAAGTCCTGCATTGGGCTCCTTGCGTGAAGCCTGCTTCTCCCTCTGCCTATGTCTCTGCCTCTCTCTCTCTCTGTCAAGAATAAATAAAATCTTTAAAAAAAAATGTTTTCGTTAGAAGTGAAATGAAAGTAGAAAATTTATAATAGACTAATCTCTTCCACTAGTTTAACAATGCAGAGCTCTGTGTACAATACACTCAGGAGCTGCAGGTGGGAACGAATATTACAATTACCCGGAAGCAACAGAAAAATCAGCAGTGCTCTATACTGTTTAGTTCTGGTTACATTAACTTTTCCTTACTGGTCTTCTAACTCTTTGTATCTCAGTGGCTCTCTGATGAACAAATTTTCTGTGCTTTTTTTTTTTTAAGATTTTTATTTATTTGAGAGAGAGAGAGAACATGTGCCAGGCGGAGAGGGAGAAGTATGCTGCCCGCCGAGCAAGGAGCCTGATGTGGGGCTCCATCCCAGGACCCTGGAATCATGAACTGAGCTGAAGGCAGGCGCTTAACCTACTGAGCCACCCAGGTGCCCCTTCCTGTGCCTCTTTGTTTGGAGACCCAAACTGAATATATCCTATAATGGATCAAATCCCCAAACTTGGGGGGGGGGGAGCACAAACCAAAAACCAATATTTAAAAAAATTTTTGTAATAAAACCTTCCTCTACCACATCATATTTTAGAGGAAAATGAGAATAATAAACGTTTTTACTTTAGGGAAAAAATTCAAGCACAAATGTCCCTTGGAAGAAAGCCAAATACAGCTTAGAAACACCATGAGATGCCTAGGTGGCTCAGCAGTTGAGCGTCTGTCTTTGGCTCAGGGTGTGATCCTGGAGATCTGGGATCGATAGGACCGATAGGCTATTGATAGGATCGATAGGCTATCCGCATGGAGCCTGCTTCTGCCTCTTTCTAGGTCTCTGCCTTCCGGTCTGTGTTCTCTCATGAATAAATAAATAAATTATTTAAAAAACAAAAAAACAAAAACACCTCTTCCTAATGCTTCCCTGCAAACTTCCATCCAGTTGGATTAAAACTGCCCCATGAGAGCCATTCTCTATTTTTCACCCGCAGTCATAGAAACAGGCTTCCAGAACAGGCCACCAAAACCCAGCTCCAGTCTCAACTGGGGCAGAAGGAAATAGCCCCACACAGTGAAGTTCCATTTAATCCCACACCATCGGGCTAGCTCCTTTCATTTGGAAGATCTCTGTACTACTGATCTTATTTGACATATGCATTATTTGCAGCACTATCTACTATGTCAAAGCTGCCCACCCCCTCGCTGATGCAAACAGGGGACAGCTGCTATACAAGGTACACAGGTGTACCAAACAAGCTCCACTCCCCAGCCTGCCACACCAAGGCTGGCTCCAGGTTACCATTCTGTCTGGTTATCAGTCTCCCCATCTCACCCTAGTTCCAACATTTCTGCCACACCATAGTCCTCGTCTTTTCTCCAACACAATACATTCCTTAACAACAACATGCTTTGTACATGCTATTCTCTTTGTCTGGAATGCCATCTCTACTAGCCCACTCACTCAAATTGAGCCAACGCCTACTTTTCCTTCAAGGCAACTCCAAGACAATCACATTTGTGAAGTCTCCCTCAACTTGGTTCTGTTTGTGGGTATTTTTTGAAGTTTAAATGAACCTATGCTGAAAAGACATAAAATTATAAAAACCAGCATGTTTCATCAATTCTAAAAGGCCACTGCTGGTAAAACACATTATTTTATGTGCCATTGGCAACTGAAAATGCTGGTTCTAACTCACCACTTGTAAGGCATGTCCCAATGTCAGAGATATTAAAATATGAAAAACTCTTAAAGATATGCAGTAAACCCCAAATCCTAAAAGGAAAGATGTTGTTTTCTGACTGTTTACCTGTAACACATTTCTTGATAATTGTTTCCCAGTTTCTCCCAGGCCTTCGGCATCTAAGTCTAGATTTAATCACATTTGATCCCGCTTCCCTACAGTCAGCCCAGAACTGGCTAAACCTAAGCCTAAAACTCAAGATATGCACAGTAAAATAAGAATCCCATTTATTAAATTTTAAAAAGTTCCTATTTATTAAGCACCTGCTAATAAAGTACAAAAGGAATGTGATAAAAGTTAAAAAGTCATCAATGCCATAAAAATAAAACTTAAAAAAAAAAACACTTGTCTATAATGACCAAGGGAATACTAAAT
The DNA here is from genome assembly GCF_905146905.1 of Nyctereutes procyonoides. Lineage (NCBI taxonomy): Eukaryota > Metazoa > Chordata > Mammalia > Carnivora > Canidae > Nyctereutes > Nyctereutes procyonoides. The sequence goes on from NW_026575044.1 coordinate 3,494,109, forward strand.
ATTTCAGCATCAAGGTTAACCCAAACATATAAGAGAACTGGTGGCAGCAAATGTGATTTCCCTCCCAGTTAAAAGGAAACAGATTTAATGAAACCATCAGATAAAGATGTTCACTCACTGTTGTAAAGGGCCCACGAAAAGGACTTTTATGAAGGCCAATACGTGAACTTAATTTCAGAGGGAGGTCTGCCTTTGTCTTTGTGTAAAACTCTTGGATTTCATTTAGTCACATTTTCTAATGAATCTTATTTGTTTTACATATCAAAAGTTGTCCCTCTTGTAAAGGGGACACCAAGAACATATGAAAAGGTTGCTCAGCCTTAAGGTATATTTTTAACAAGGTATCACAATTTTTCCTGAAAAACTACCAGTGTGAAAACCAGAGCAGTACATAAAATTGCAATGATGTATAATCTGGGGCAAAGACCCCTTTGTGTCTTGGCTTTTTTTTTTTTTTCCTTTAAAACAATTTTTTTTAAGATTTTATTTATTGGGATGCCTGGGTGGCTCAGCGGTTGAGGGTCTGCCTTTGGCTCAGAGCGTGATCCCAGATTCCCGGGTTCGAGTTCCATGTCAGGTTCCCTGCATGGAGACTGCTTTCCTCTCTGCCTAGGTCTCTGCCTCTATCTCTCATGAATAAATAAAATCTTTTAAAAAAATTATTTGAAAAAAAAATTGAGAGAGAGCGCAAGCATGAGCAGGGGGAACCTGTAGAGGGAGAAGCAGACACCCCACTGAGCAGGGAGCCTTATTCAGGTCTTGATCCCAGGACCCTAAGATCATGACCTGAGCCAAAGGCAGGCCCTTAACCATCTGAGCCCCCCAGGTGCCCCCCAGCTTTGTTTACTGTAAATGTATTCTAATAATAGTGTCTATCTCACAGGGTTTTACAAGAGCAAAACGAGTTAATGTCTCACGAAAGGGATGCAAAGGGGTTATTAGTAGAGGAACGCCCGGCCTGTGGTCAGCTCCTCACATGTTTCTGATAAATAAATAAGCAGCTGCAGTAACATTTAGGAATATTTGTGCAACGTGATGTTTCTAGGCTCTAAAAGGTACCTATGAAAATACACAATTGTCCTTCCCTTCTCTGAACAACCACTGTGTTAGTAAGGAGTCCAAAAATGTTGGTTCCATTTATTTCATGCATATTTGTTATCTCTCCAAATAAACTCTAAGTACCTTGAGTACAGACATAGGTCACTCCACACTCTTGCACTGTACCTGTCATAGCACTTCTGCAGTGCCAATCTCCTTAGCTGTATCCAGTAATGCTAGTAGGCTGGCTAGCTTTGGCAAGGTGTACCAATGTTAGAAGGAGAGGCTAGAAAGGCTGCCCAGTCCACCTAAATGAGATCTATTTTTCTGGAAATGCAAAGTGTTCTAAAGTAATCCGTAAGTCAAGACTGTTCAGCAATTGTTCATCCAGAGTCCAGAGACAGAGGACAGACAAGTCAACCAGAATCAGAGCACTGGAAAATGAAACAATATGACCTAACTACAGGAAACAAAAGGCATCATTACTTTTACTTACTTATACTCTGCTTACTTATATGAAGGAGTTGCTGTGGCTTACTGTAAGTACATATAAATACAAATATTAAATAAATTATGGAAATCAGGAAAAATATATATTAAAATAAAAGAGCAACATTGGGGATAGGAGAATAGAACACAGATATGCAGGAGGTATGGTCCATATACAGGCTAAAACAAAGCTTTTCCTGGCCAGTGTTCTAGGAGAGATTTCTCATACACATTATGTAAGGAGGGCATGCTGAGTAATGCAAGAGGCATGTCCCCAGAAACAACATATAGTAGTAAACTGTGAGTTTTATAAAGCAAGCTCTCCTGGCAACCCAAAAAATAAAAAATAAAACATAAAAAACACACACACTAACAGGACACCACAACAAATTCAAAGAAAGCAATTGTGTAAGGGACCAAAGCACAAGTGTCCAAGCACAAAGCCAAACCAAGGACAAAACATAGAACAGCTACAAAAATAAATGTAATATCACTTCCCTTAATGGGGCTACTGATAAAAGTTGTTTAGAGAAACATTTCCGTTATATTCTTCACCAGTGTGGTCTGTATTGATTATCAAAGGCAGACCTACATTCTTAACAGATCAAAGAACAGGGCAGGTTATAAAAACTGAGGTGCCAAATCAAAGCTCTGTGTGGCCCAGCTCTGGCCATCTCGCCCACAGGTGGGAGGTGAGCTACAGGTAGGCCCCTTAAAAGTGACAACAGTGCTTTTCTTAGCAAGTAACTTTGGGAATGCTCCAAAATAAGGTACAAATGATTAATCATGCTGCCAACTCTGGAACACAGAGCATGGGCAATGTGATCTTAGTCCAGAAATTTCCCATGGTACTTGCTACCAGTCACCCAATGCAGCCATTTGCTACATGGTCTGTAGGGCCCAAGCTAGGGATTGGTACCTGGATCAGGAAGATGAAGGTCCCTGTTGAGTTGTCCATCAAACTGGGAAGGGAATGGTCAGCAAATTACTCTGCCCACAGATAGCTCAGAGCATTCACCTGTCACTGATTCCTGGTAGAAGAGCAGCAGTCACAGAGCAGAGATGCTTGCAGAACCCAGGACACCGAGGGCTGGACAGCAGTTGAGTAAAATCCCATCCCAGCGAAGCAGAGAGGGGGCAGGAGGCAAGCTTGCATGTGAGCAGAGGCTCTTAAGTTTCTGTGCATACCCCACTGTCTCATCAGATTTCATGTACCAAACACACATGCGAAGATAAATTATTCAAAACTTCAAGATGGTGACCTCAGACCATTAAACCCCAAGTTGAAAACAAAACAAAACAAAACAAAAGTTGGTTATAGGGTCCTTCTGAATGTGGGGCCCTGCGTGACTGAGCTGGCTGCATACCTGTGAAGCTGGCTCTGGCAGCCATAAAAAACTGTGGAGAACATTCTCACAGTGTCTGCTTTTCAGTGATAAAATATACCAATAAACCTATCAACTGAATGAGTGGAAAAAGATATTCCTCTGTCACATTTATAATTCTATATCATATCAGACACAAAACATATTGCTTTAAAGTTACCACCACTACCTACAAATGACATATTTAAGAGTTTGGGCTCTAATTAAAAAATGAAACTATTGTTACTGTTCCGACTATGGTAGATTGATAATAGACTAGGGACTCCTTACAGAAATTTCTTCAGGAGGGACACCTGGGTGGTTCAGTGGTTGAGCAACTGCCTTTGGCTCAGGTCATGATCCCAGGGTCCTGGGATCAAGTCCCACATTGGGCTCCCCCCGAGGAGCCTGCTTCTCTCTCTGCCTATGTCTCTGCCTCTCTCCTGTGACTTTCATAAATAAATAAATAAAATCTTTAAAAAAGAAAAATTTCTTCAGGAAATACACATACTTACTTTCAAAGTCACAAATTATCTTTTACTGAAAGTTATTAATATTCCTGCCCATAATAATACAATTAAGTGACATACTCTTATATTTAGCACTTATAGTCAAGGCTTTCAACATTACGGAAAACAAAAAACATAATTTGATCAGATTGAAGGGTTTTTTGGTTTTATTTGAGAGAGAGCATATGCATGAGCATACACACAAGCAGGTAGGAGGGGCAGAAGGAGAAGCAGACTCCCTGCTGAGCACAGAGTCTGATATGGGGCTCAATCAATCTCAAGACCTAAGATCATGTCGAAGGCAGACACTTAACCACTGAGCCACCCAGACGTCCTGAGGTCTACACCTTTAAATGGAGTCAAGAGGGTACCTGGATATGCAGGTCTGAAGCTTATGGAGGTCTAGGCTGGGTATAAACCTGTGTATTGGGACGACTGGGTGGCTCACTGGCTGGGTGTCTGTCTTCGGCTCAGGGGGTGATCCTGGAGACCCAGGATTGAGTCTCACATTGGGCTCCTTGCATGGAGCCTGCTTCTTCCTCTGCCTGTGTCTCTGCACCCTCCCTCCATGTCTCTCATGAATAAATAAAATATTTTTTAAAGTATTTTTTAATAAATAAATAAAAATAAACCTGTGTATCCACCAATATACAGGTGGTATTTAAAATCACAGAAGAGGGGGATCCCTGGGTGGCTCAGCAGTTTGGTGTCTGCCTTTGGCCCAGGGCGTGATCCTGGAGTCCTGGGATCGAGTCCTACATTGGGCTCCCTGCATGAAGCCTGCTTCTCCCTCTGCCTGTGTCTCTCATGAATGAATGAATAAAATCTTAAATCAATCAATCAATCAATCAATCAATCAATAAAAAATCACAGAAGAGGGGTGCTTGGGTGGTTCAGTGGGCTAAGCATCTGCTTTCAGCTCAGGTCATGATCCCAGGGTCCTGGGATGGAGCCCCACATCAGGCTCCCTGGTCAGCAGAAAGCCCTCTTCTTCCTCTCCCTCTGCTGTTCCCCCTGCATGTGCTCTCTGGCACTCTCTCTAAATAAATAAAAATATTTTTAAAAAATCAAATCCAATCACAGAAGAAAATGTCATCACATCAGAAAATAATGTAGAGAAAGAGGAGGAGGCCAGGCTTAAGTCTGCAGAACTCTAATCTGCCAAAATCAGGTATGGAGGCAGGGAAGAACCTGCCAAGGTGGTCGCAAGGGAGCAGGTTGTGAGAAGGGAACAGGGTGTCAGAAAGCCAAAGAAAGAGGAGTGGCAGAGGGGTCTCAGAAGAGGACTACAGGAAATGATAAGAAGGGACCACAGCCTGGAGTGCATGGGTGATCCCAATGATTAGGGAGCAGATGGTAAGCTGAGGACAAAGCACAAGCTGACACCCTGCAACCCCTCTTCCCCACTCCCAGGTGGAGGGGTCCGTGGGACCTTCCTCAGGTACTCCTGGGTGCCCTAAAGCTAAGAAAGGAAAATGGTTAACTAATAGAGATCACAGTCCAGTAAGACCTGTCTCCCTCAGTTTACAAATGTCTTACTGATTTATAAGAAAAAAAGCATCCTGGGATCCCTGGGTGGCGCAGCGGTTTGGCGCCTGCCTTTGGCCCAGGGCGCGATCCTGGAGACCCGAGATCGAATCCCACATCGGGCTCCTGGTGCATGGAGCCTGCTTCTCCCTCTGCCTGTGTCTCTGCCTCTCTCTGTGACTATCATAAATGAATAAAAAGAAAAAAAGCATCCTGAGATACCTGAGTGGCTCAACGGTTGAGCGTCTGCCTTTAGCTCAGGTCGTGATCCCGGGATTGAGTCTTGCATGGGGCTCCTCGCAGGGGAGCCTGCTTCTCCCTCTGCCTATCTCTCTCTATGTCTCTCATGAGTAAATAAATGACATCTTAAAAAAAAAAAAAAGTGTTCTTATCAACAACCAAACTTCCAGAAGGAAACTCCCAACTGCCCTGTTAATGCTTTACTAGAGGGAAAAACCTTAACTTGACAATGGCAAGGCCTCCAATATCTTGTAGGTCCTCTTTAGCTACAAAAATTCTTTTGAAAACCTCCCTTTGGGCAGCCCGGGTGGCTCAGCGGTTTAGCACTTGCCTTCGGCCCGGGGCCTGATCCTGGAGACCCAGGATCGAGTCCCATGTCGGGCTCCCTGCATGGAGCCTGCTTCTCCCTCTGCCTGTGTCTGTGCCTCTCTCTCTCTCCCTCTGTGTCTTTCATGAATAAATAAATAAAATATTTTTAAAAAAAACCTCCCTTTTTGCTTCCAAGTATATAATCAGCCATCCCCCCAAACCCCCACCCCCACTGTGTAGCTCTTTCTACCCACAGGTCCTGTCCCCCTGCTTTAATAAAACCACCATTTTACACCAAAGGTGTCTCAAGGATTCTTTCTTGGCCATTGGCTCCGGACTGCACCCCACCAAACCTTGCCTACATTCCAAAACTACATCACTGACATGAGAAGTTTCAATGAGGGAGAGGCAGCTGGGACGAGGTAGGACTCCATGAAGACAGGGAGGAGGGGATCCCTGCGTGGCTCAGTGGTTTAGCCGTTGCCTTGGGCCCAGGGCATGATCCTGGAGACCTGAGATGGAGCCCCATATCGGGCTCTCTGCATGAAGCCTGCTTCTCCCTCTGCCTGTGTCTCTGCCTCTCTCTCTGTGTTTCTCATGGATAAATAAATGAAATCTTTAAAAAAAAAAAAAACAAAACAAAACAGGGAGGAGGTGTGTAAGGAGAACAGACAATTCCTGAGAAACTTCACCGAGAGCTGGAGTCTGGAAATGTACCTAAGGAGGACTGTGGGACCCCAGGGTTATTAAAGATTAGGAATTCTAGAGCAAATCGTATGGTCATGATACAGAGAGGCAATAACTAGAACAATAAAACTCTGAGTAGATGAAACGAGATGGTAGGGCTTCCTCACTGAATACAATGAAGAGACAGAAGGCAAGGAAGGTAGGTGTATGTGCAAGGAGGTGGTTCTAACAATGGACCACACACTCCAGGCTGGAGAGGGAGAGAGGAGCACAGCCAGGAAATGACTAATGTAAATAAAGAGTGGTGAGGCATCAGACATAATGAGTTCCAGAAAGTTCTGCAGTCAGACTCTAAGGAGATGGTGCTCAAACTATAGGGTGAGATGTGGGAGTTGGTGCATTTTCAGGTAATGATAAGGTTCAGAAAGACAAGAGGGTAGGAGAGATGGTAAGAGTAGTAAGAAACAAATCCTCCAGAGACAGCACACCTGGGGACCTCCTTCAGGTGACTGGTCAACAGGGATATGACAAATGAAGGGTAAATCCACACATGCCCTAAGACTGAGGTACAAAACAAGGGATTCCCCAGGTATCCAGCTCCCCAAGGCTTCGTGGAGTGCCATGGCAACGCTTATGGGAAGGCAGCACCTGAGAATTTCAGAGCCCAACTTCCACACTTTTAGGAAGTAAATTATACCTTAAAATTTTAGAAAGCTTTAATTTTTATTTTAAAAATTCAGAAAGCAGGACACCTGGATGGTTCAGCGGTTGCATGTCTACCTTCGGTTCAGATCGTGATCCCGGAGATCCGGGATCGAGTCCCACATCAGTCTCCCTGCATGGAGCCTGCTTCTCCCTCTGCCTCTATCTCTGCCTCTCTCTCTCTCTCTCTGTGTGTGTGTGTGTGTGTGTGTGTGTGTGTGTCATGAATAAATAAAATCTTTAAAAAATTAAAATTAAATAAATAATAAATGAATAATAAAATAATAAAATAAATAAGTAAAATTTCAGAAAGCTCCTCTATTTTAGGATACCTGGGTAGCTCAACAGTTAAGCACGTCTGCCTTCGGCTCAGGGCGTGATCCTGGAGTCTGGGGATTGGGATTGAGTCCCACATCAGGCTCCCTGCATGGAGTCTACTTCTCCCTCTGCCTGTGTGTCTCTGCCTCTGTGTGTGTGTGTGTGATGAATAAACAAATAAAATCTTAAAAAAAATAAACTAATAAACTTTAATACAGTATAGCAACACTTTGTTATATGGTAACCAACAAATACATTCAACAGACATGTACTGGGTTCCTATTATGTTCTAGGTACTTTTCTGGGCCTTAGTGTAAATTTTCACTGTAGTGGGAGGGCCAAGAAAGTAGACACATAAGGGATGCCTGGGTGGCTCAGCGGTTGAGAATCTGCTTTCAGCTTAGGGCGTGATCCTAGGGTCCAGGATTGAGTCCCACATCAGGCTCCTTGTGTGAGTCCAAACAAGGAGCCTGCTTCTCCCTCTGTCTATGTCTCTGCCCCTTTCTGCGTCTCTCATGAATAAATAATAAATAAATAAATAAAATTTTAAAAAAATAAATAGTAGGGAGAATTCAAACGAGTGCGATATGTTCATCTTTAGGCCATTGCCTTGTTAGGTGACATGAGCATTGGCCACACTTGGGTGCATTTTTTGTGCACTCTGACTCCTAAGTCCAATGTTTTTTCCATGTAACATTAATATAATAAATACCCTGAAATCTGGTAAAAACTTGATCTCTTAAAGAAAAAGAGGTCAGGCAGCCCCGGTGGCGCAGCGGTTTAGTGCTGCCTGCAGCCTAGGGTGTGATCCTGGAGTCCCGGGATCGAGTCCCACGTCGGGCTCCCTGCATGGAGCCTGCTTCTCCCTCTGCCTGTGTCTCTGCCTCTCTCTCTCTCTATGAATGAATAAATAAAATCTTAAAAAAAGAAAAAGACGTCAATGTATTTTGAAATGAGAAGTGTCAACACTCAGTGGCTGACACCATTTAGATGTAGAGAATCCACTGTAAATGCCAGGCTCTGTCTAGGGAACTCTCAAGATACAGGAAAGCCTACAGAGCAGTCAAACTTCCTAAGTGGTATCTTCATGTCTAGAGTGTGACTGTTAGAGAGCAGTGTACCACTCTCTAGGGAAGAGCATGATTTCACCAGTACAATGCATCTGTCACTTAAATTCCTACGGATGAAGGAAACAAAGGCCGAAGGAAATGTAGATAAAATTAAATGTCCTTACAACCTGCAGCCTGTTGATAAATACTTGAGATAGGCAATATAACATTCCTCCACGAACTCCCAACTGTCTTAAGCTTCACTAGAGGGAAAAACCTTAGCCTGACAACACCAAGGCCTCCAGGGTCCAGTGAGTCTTCTCTAGCATACGAAAATCCTTTTTTTTTTTTTTAAGGTGGAGGTTTTTTTTTTTTTAATTTTTATTTATTTATGATAGTCACAGAGAGAGAGAGAGAGGCAGAGACACAGGCAGAGGGAGAAGCAGGCTCCATGCACCGGGAGCCCGATGTGGGATTTGATCCCGGGTCTCCAGGATCGCGCCCTGGGCCAAAGGCAGGCGCCAAACTGCTGCGCCACCCAGGGATCCCGCAAACGAAAATCCTTTTGGAAACCTCTCTGTCCTCACTTCCCCCAACTCCAAAGTATATAATCAGAGACAACTGGGTGGCTCAGCAGTTGAACATCTGCCTTTGGCTCAGGGCATGATCCCAGAGTCCTGGGTTCGAGTCCCACATTGGGCTTCCTGCATGGAGCATGCTTCTCCCAGTGTGTGTCTCTGCCTCTCCTCTGTGTCTCTCATGAATAAATAAATAAAATCTTAAATATATATATATATATATATATGTATATATATATATATATATATATATATATATATATATATAAAATCAGCCACTCCTCACAACCCCAGTGCAGCTCTTTCTGCCCAAGGGTCCTGTCCCCAGCTTTAATAAAACCACCTTTTTGCACCAAAGTTGTCTCAAGAATTTGTTCCTGTCCACGGGCTCCCAACCCCACCACTTCACACCATATCACTACCATGGAAAGTTGTTGCAGGCTACCTTGGCTTGAAGACCATAGCCATCATAGTCTCTCAATAAACATCCACTGAGCTGATCCCATAATCCCTGGGCAATCTCATGAGGACAGTCTGCCTTTGCACAGGGAGAAAAATGCACTACCAGCCCCACGCACATAAGCAGTCTAACCTCCCAACATTTATAATGCTGTCAGTTAATAAGCCAACATTATGTTCTTGCTGGCTGTCATGCCCTTAAGAGCTTGGTTTTACCATTTCCCCCGAGCCATATCACTGTGAAATCCAGTGTCTAGAGACTCCCTGGATCTTGAAGTCCCAAGTTCTAGGAGGACCTGCCTCCTTATTTTCACTCACTCTCTAATGTTTATAGTTCCCACCTGGGATTCAGTTTAACACTTCACATACCTATTCAACACTCAACATGTTCTAGGTATTGTGCTAAGTGTTGGAGACCCAGAGGTGAATAAGACACAGTTTCTGCATTTGGAGAGGTAATCTTATAGGGGTGCCAGTGATGAGGGAGCAGAAGCTGAGGACAAAGCACAAGCTGACACCTGGCAACCCCCCCCTCCCCCCGCCCGCCCCACACATACTGGGTGTGCTATGTGTGACATTCCTCCAGGAAGCTCCCAACTGTCTTAATACCTTGCTAGAGGGAAAAACCACCGTAACAAAGGCAAGGCCTGTAGTAACTGGTAGGTCCTCTTTAGCATATGAAAGTTCTTTTGAAACCCCCCCTTTTCCTTACCTCACCCAACTCCCAAGTATATAATCAGCCACCTCTCACAACTCCAGGGCAGCAGCTCTTTCTACCCATGGGTCTTGTCCCCCAGATTTAATAAAACCACCTTTTTGCACCAAAGACATCTCAAGAATTCTTTCTTGGCCATTGGCTCTGGACCCCACACTAAACCTCACCTATATTCCAAAACTACATCACCTGGGTGGCTCAGTTGGTTAAGCATCTGCCTTTAGCTCAGGGCGCGATCTCGGGGTCCTGGGATGAAGCCCCACATGTGGCCTCCTGCTCAGCAGGGAGTCTGCCTCTCCCTCTGCCCCACTGTGCTCTCTCTTAAATAAATAAATATTTTTAATAAATAAATAAAAAGATAATTTTTTATATGAAGTGATAGAGGGGAAGCTTAGAGGCAGTGTGTTTTGGCCTTACCTGGGGATATCTGCTGCATGACAATGCACTTGAGATTGAAAGGCTAAATAAGAGTTAGCCAGGTAAATATGAAGCGTGATCAGGGGGGAGAGTGAGGGACACCTGGGTGGCTCAACAGTAGGACATGATCCGGGGTCCGGGGACTGAGTCCCATACTGGGCTCCCTGCAAGGAGCCTGTTTCTCCCTCTATGTCTCTGCCTCTCTCTGTGTGTCTCTCATAAATAAATAAATTAAAATCTTAAAAAAAAAAAAAAGGAGGGAGAGTGAACGTATCATATACAAAATCAAGACAAAACAAGCATCATGAAGAAATGTTGCAAACAATCAATAAAGAGCAAGGAAGGAAATGGCAGGTGCTGAGGGCAGGACAGATGAATCAAGCTGAGGACCTGAGCTCATCCTAGAGATAATAGGGATAGAGGGTCTTGGCACAGGAGTAGCACAATTACATCTGCCTATGAAAGATCCCTCTGGTAACAGTTGGGAGGGTAGACCTGAGTGGAACATGTAGCATTAGGAGGCTCTCTCAAGTAATCTGGACTTAAAATGGCTGGCAACTTGTCCTAGCACAAGCGAAAGGAAGGGCTGGATTCAGAAATAAAAGGTAAACACTGGCAAGACTGATTTAAATCCATGGAGGTGGGGGTGTCCTGGGTGGCTCAGAGGTTTAGTGCCGCCTTCAGGCCAGGCTCTGGCGTGCGTCAGGCTCCCTGCATGGGACCTGCTTCTCCTTCTGCCTGTGTCTCTGCCTCTCTCTCTCTCTCTCTCTGTCTCTCTGTCTCTCATGAATAAATAAAATATTTAAATTAAAAAAAAATAAATCCATGGAGGTGTGTAAGGGAAAGAGAGGAGTCTAAGATGATCAAGCTTTTTGGCTTGGGTGACTGAGGAAAAGGCTAAGGAGATAGCAGGAAACAGTGAGAACAATGGGGAGTAAAGTGGAGGCCCCATGTGGGAAAAAAGAGATACATGGAGTTTTATTTTTTTTTTTAAGATTTTATTTATCTATTCATGAGAGACACAGAGACATAGGCAGAGGGAGAAGCAGGCTCCATGCAGGGAGCCCGATGTGGGACTCAAACCTGGGACCCCAGGATTACGTCCTGAGCCAAAGGCAGATGCTCAACTGCTGAGCCACCCAGGTGTCCTGAAGTAGTTTTCAACAAAGTTTGGGGGTGCCTCTGGACATTCTAATGGAAATGGACAGTGGGTAAGAGTCTGTAGTTCAGTGATGGACATACATTTGGGAGTCACCATTTACTTAACAAACCCTTACTAAATGCCTGTACCTACTGAATATGGGTTGTAGTCAAAAAAGAGAAAAAAAAGTGGAGAAGATCACCAAAGATGAGCACATGGTGAGACTATCAGAACCTAAGGAAAATCAACCCTGGGGCACAGCTGGAAGAGCAATGCTTGGAGCAGACAGGGAAAGGCGATGAGAATCACAAGTCATGTCACAAAGACAAAGGAAATAAGATCAGAGTGGTTAACGATGTCAAGGAAAGCAAAGAAGTCCAGAAAGAAAAGGCCTGGAAGAGGATATGTGACTGGGCAATATCAGGTGGCCTTTATCAAAGTGTCACATAGTGAGAGGAGACCAAAGTCAGACATCGCTGACTTGAGATGTGATAGGAAATGCTGAAATAGAGCAAAGAACAGAATTGGGGGGATCCCTGGGTGGCGCAGCGGTTTAGCGCCTGCCTTTGGCCCAGGGCGCGATCCTGGAGACCCGGGATCGAATCCCACATTGGGCTCCCGGTGCATGGAGCCTGCTTCTCCCTCTGCCTGTGTCTCTGCCTCTCTCTCTCTCTCTCTCTCTCTGTGTGACTGTGTGACTGTGTCTGTGTGACTATCATAAATAAATAAAAAAATTAAAAAAAAAAAAGAACAGAATTGGGTACAATCAGGGGAAACCAACAATTTGAGATATGCCTTATCCTTTACATTGATGGTTAATTTTATATCATCTTGGTTGGGTCACCAGCTGGACCAATAATCTTTGGTCAAAGATAAATCTAGAGGTTTCTATGAAGATATTTTTTAGATGACATTAACACTGAAACTAGTAGATTCTGAGTAGACTATCCTTCACAATGAAGGCAGGCCTCGCGCAATCAGTTGAAGGTCTTAAAAGAACAAAAGAATTACCACCCCTGAAAAAGAATTCTACCAGCCGACTGTACCTGGACTCAAACTATACTACTTCCCTGAATCTCTAGTCTGTTGGCCTACCCTGTTGATTTTAGAATTACTAAGCTTCCATAAATGTGTGAGCCATTTTCTTAAAATTACCTATCTATCCATCCATCCATCCATCCATCTAACCACCCATCTATCCATCCATCCTGCTGGTTCTGTTTCTCGGACCCTAATACAGATTTTGGTACAGAGAGCGGTTCTAGAAGAGCAGAATCTCAATGATAAGTTTTCTGAATTTGGTCCTGGGGTTTCTGGAATCGGCTTTCTAATCTGATTAAAGACACTAATGACTCCATTTCTAGTAATAAAAAGAACACTGATTGTCCATGGAACGATGTGGTAATAGAGATCTGCAGAGTATCTCCACTGGATACTCCTAATCAAATGCTTATAAAAGGCAAGGTTCTGGGTCATCAGGTATATAATACCTCTAAACATTCATCAAACTAGTGAATATAATGATACTGACTGATTGTTCCTAATGCTACTAGATGAAGTGGGAAAAGAGATGAGCTCAGGGCTTTGAATTCCAACTTTAAGGGTTGAATAAATGATCAGAAAACTTCCATGTCTATCCTGAAAGAGACTTTTATCTCCTTTAGTCACAGAGATGAGATTGCTGAAACCAAACCCAGAATCTCAACCTGAGAGTGGCTGAATTACAAAGCAAACTGAATCCCCAACCTCAGAGGATATCTGCTACTAAAGTGAGGTCACTGGGATGCCTGGGTGGCTCAGTGGTTGAGCGTCTGCCTCCCAGCTCAGGGCGTGATCCTGGAGTCCAGGGATCAAGTCCCACATCGGGCTCCCGGCATGGAGCCTGCTTCTCCCTCTGCCTGTGTGTGTGTGTGTGTGTGTCTCATGAATAAATAAATAAAATCTTTAAATAAATAAAGTGAGGGCACTGATTAAGAACAGAATCCTGAAAATTGGGGACCCTGATGAAGCTGGCAATACTGAAGAGTCTTCTCTGCCAGTAGAAGTAACCACTCTACCCCTAAGGAGAAGAATAGTGCTTTCCCCCAGGAAACTGGAATGGTCTCTCCTGAGGCAGCTGCCCTGAAAGACACTGCTGGTTCTCCTCAGGACCCACCCCCACCACTCTTCTTTGCTTCCAGATTTTTTTTTTAAGACTTTATTTATTTATTCATGAGAGACACAGAGAGAGGCAGAGACACAGGCAGAGGGAGAAGCAGGCTCCATGAAGGGAGCCCGATGCGCAACTGGAGCCCGATGCGGAACTCAATCCCGAATCCCAGGATCACACCCTGGGCTGAAGGCAGGTGCTGAACCACTGAGCCACCCAGGGATCCCCTGCTTCCAGACTTATAACTGGACTCAAATCACAGAAGGCCCCTACCTGTACAAAGGAGACCCACTATACTCCCAAAAGAATTACTGGATTCTTCTAATTTATACAGACAGAAATCCAGGGAATGTGTGTGAGATGGGATACTAAATATGAGGGATAACAGTAAGAGAAACAAAGTTGGATCAGGCCAAATTTATTGATATGGGCCCACTAAACAAATATTCTGCATTTCATGTTGCAACTCGGAGAGTCAAAGAGTTCTTCTAGTTTGTTTCAATTCCTTGGCTACAATGTGGCCCATGGTAAATGAACTTGGAAGTGCCAGATCCATCTTGCTTCAACATAGAGGAAGGGACTCAAAGGCTTAAGGAGATTGGAATGTTTTGTTTTGTTTTATTTTTAAGATTTTATTTACTTATTTGTGAGAGACACGGAGAGAGGCAGAGACATAGGCAGAGGGAGAAGCAGGCTCCCTAAAGGGCGCCCGATGTGGGACTCCAGGATCCCACCCTGGCCCGAAGGGAGGTGCTCAACCACTGAGCCACCCAGGTGTCCCAAGAGATTGGAATGTTAAGAGTGGATTTGTCATTTAAGACCTCTCACCCACTATGGGAGGGTCCAGAAGACACATCTTTCACCATGATTGTGAGAAATAAATTTGTGAGAGGAGCCCCACATCCTTGAAGAGTTCTGTGATCACTCTGCTCTGTGCGCCAGACCTTCAGTGGGACACAATGCTTCCTAAATACAATGGAAGCAACGGCATCCTAGAGCAGCAGGGGTAAAGCGGCAGCATGCAATAGCCAGAGGGGGGTATGGTTACTCTAACAGATAAGTTAGATGAGATGAGAGCAGCGATCAGAACAGTCTGACTCCCAGAGACCTGCATTCAGCATTAGCTGGACAATCATAGTGTTCCTAGATGAGATACAGATGAGCAGCTTACTAAATTCTTACTTGATCTTTATACGCAGAAAAGTTCTAGGTCAAGTGAATGAAAGTCTAAATTGAGTCACAGAAACAGAAAGTCACACCTCTCAATCAATTTCCAGACTTGAGGGCAGCCCCGGTGGCTCAGCGGTTTGGCGCCGCCTTCAGCCCAGGGCATGATCCTGGAGACCTAAGATCGAGTCCCATGTGGGGGCTCCCTGTGTAGAGCCTGTTTCTCCCTCTGCCTGTGTCTCTGTCTCTCTCTCTCTCTCTGTGTCTCATGAATAAATAAAATTTATAAAAAAAAAAATTTCCAGACTTGAGCCAGTTTACAGACCCAGAACCCCTGAATGATAGGGAGGCCAGAACCAAGCTAACATAAACTGAGAAAGGAATTTGAATGAGGCACGTTAAATAGCAAACCATTAATTAGTTTGATGTACCACAACATTTAAAGAACTAAAAATGTGTTGTGTAGCTCTTAGTATTTCTGAGAGTAGAAGAAAATTTCAGAGATAAAATACTGCACAGGCCTACAGCCTCTTACTGAAAACCCTTGAGGCCAGCTGTGTTTGAGATGTAGAATTTTTCAGATTTAAAAAAATTAATACAATGCATTCACTATATGTTATCTACGAGCCTCAGTAGGGTTCAGGGCAGCATCCCATAGTCAAATGCATTAGTATTTCTGTCATGAAACACATGATTGATCATACCAAATGGGATCAGGACTAAAAATAGCCTCTCATTAGTACAGGTCAACTTTTGTAGCCAAAAGAATTTGTATCAAACTTAGGGGAAAAGTTTCTGTTTTCAGAGATTTGGGCATTTTTATTTATTTATTTTTAAATATTTTATTTATTTATTCATGAGGGACACAGAGAGAGAGACAGAGACATAGGCAGAGAGAGAAGCAGGCTCCGTGCAGGGAGCCCAACGCGGGACTCAATCCCAGGTCTCAGGATGCCTGGACGGCTCAGCGGTTGAGCGTCTGTCTGCCTTTGGCTCAGGATGTGATCCCAGAGTCCCAGATCAAGTCCCACATTGGGCCTCCTGCAAGGAGCCTGCTTCTCCTCTCCCTCTGCCTATGTCTCTGCCTCTCTGTGTGTGTGTCTCTCTCATGAATAAATAAATAAAATCTAAAAAAAAAAAAAATCCCAGGTCTCCAGGATCACACCCTAGGCTGAAGGCAGGCGCCAAACTGCTGAGCCACCCAGGTGTCCCAATTTGGGCATTTTAAATTGCTGATAAGAGACTATGGACCTACACTCTGAAATGACAATGCGAAACTGCCTCTCAGCATGTTCTGTTCTGAAATCCCTATGCTAGAGTCCGATTACAATCGCTATCACCTCTGTTCATTATCAATACGTTCTCTGGGGACACCTGGGTGGCTCAGTAGTTGAGTGTCTGCCTTTGACTCAGGGAGGAATCCTGGGGTCCAGGATCAAGTCCCACATGGGGCTTCTGCAGAGAGTCTGCTTCTCCCTCTGCCTGTATCTCTGCCTCTTTCTCTATCTCTCATGAATAAATAAATAAAATCTTAAAAAAAATAATACATTCTCTAATTTCTCCAGTGTTGTAAAATTCAGTAAGCCTCACTGGGGTTCTTCTACACTTACAGTCGGGGGGGCGGGTGGTGAGGGAGGATTAAATTCCTAATAGCTGAAAGTGGTTAAGACCAAGTCCCCACCAGTTCAGAGACAAGGGCTGGTACTCAGACTTGTGGTAGGCAAAGGAGCAGAGCTCTGGAACCTCTGCTGATGGAGTGGAGGGCCAGGCAAAGGTGCCAGTGAGGAGCCTCTCTGCAAACCCCTAGGGCCTGATTGGACATCCTGAGGGGTCTAGCCTGACACAAGTCTCAACTGTAGAAGGATTTACACAGCCTCCAGGGAAGAACTCAACCCAATCCAAAAGGTCAGGCTCACTGGCTTGGTCCATAGTGCCTCCTGCTATGGGGCGAGGGACCTTTCTGAGCCGAGCGTGGTATCGGAGGCTTGGTTAAATGGACTTGCGCTGTGTGGTAGCCAGAAGGATCAGTATAAGAGAGAAACCTACAAAAAACATATCATTAAAAATCCCTGAGTAATGGGGTGTCTGGGTGGCTTAGTGGTTGATTGTCAGCCGTGGGCTCAGATCGTGATCCAGGGGTCCTGGGATCGAATCCCACATCAGGCTCCCTGCAGGCACCCTTCTTCTCCCTCTGCCTGGGTCTCTGCCTCTCTCTCTCTCTGTGTCTCCTAAATAAATAAATAAAATCTTAAAAAAAAAAAAAAAAAAACAAAACAAAAAACCACCCTGAGTATCAAAGCATTGGGTGGCACAGATTCTGCACTGTCAGTAAGGATGGCTTCAACATGGCAGCTCTGTTCCTCCACAGCAGAGTCAGCAGGAAGCAAGCCATCAAGATTCTTATACAAACATTACCACAAAGAGCAGGAAACTGGATACCTTGGCACAGAGGAAAGACTCTATGTAAACATTTCAGATATGCCAAAAACCTCCTAAGAAATGGTTAGAGACTTTGAAGGAGAAATTCTATAATATAGCAGAGAGGCTGCAAATAAATGCTTTGAGTCCCATCCCTACCATGGATTAGCTTTATGTGACTTGTGCACAAGTTACACAAGCTACTGGATTCTTAGTTTGCTCATCTGCGAAATTCATAAAAATAGTAATAATCACACAGAATTGTAGATGAGATAATGCATTTAAGTTGCTTAGCAGAGGGGGATCCCCGGAAGGGTCAGTGGTTTGGCACCTGCCTTTGGCCCAGGGCATGATCCTGGAGTCCCAGGATTGAGTCCCACATTGGGCTCCCTGCATGGAGCCTGCTTCTCCCTCTGCCTCTGTCTCTGCCCCTCCCTGCCTCAGATGAATAAATAAATGAAATCTTAAAAAATAATAATAATAATAAATTGCTTAGCACAGACCTGGCACATAGTAAGCACTCAGTGAATGAGGGAAGAGCAAAAGAAATAGCATGAAGCTAGTTTTATATCTAAATTCTAAGGGCTAAGAAAGAACTATACCTGGCAGAAAAGACACACACACACACACAGGATCTGTATCTATATCTATATAGACAGATATAGTATCAATTAATTCAAAATTTCTCCCAAACAACTCATTCCTTTTCTCTCTGCCCTTCTTAGCCATTTAGGAGGTCTTGGAACACCTGGGTGGCTCAGCGGTTGAGCATCTGCCTTTGCCCCAGGGTGTGATCCTGGAGTCCCAGGATTGAGTTCCACATCGGGCTCTCTGCATGGAGCCTGCTTCTTCCTCTGCCTCTGTCTCTGCCTCTCTCTCTCAGTCTGTCTCTCATGAATAAATAAATAAAATCTTAAAAAAAAAAAGGTCTCAAATATTTGCATTTTATTTTATTTAAAGATCTTTATTTATTTATTCATGAAAAACACAGAAAGAGGCACAGAGGCAGAGGGAGAAGCAGGCTCCATGCAGGAAGCCTGATGTGGGACTTGATCCCGGGTCCCCAGGATAACGCCCTGGGCTGAAGGGGGCGCTAAGCTGCTGAGCCACCCGGGATGCCCCAAATATTTGCATTTTAACACATTTTTCTCTTAGGAAATGGAATCCTTCACCAGTGTTTGAGAAACACTCTTTGAAGAAGGGCATATAGCAAATATAACCTGGACATGACTGAAGAGCAACTAACTCTAAGATACCTTCTGGTACAGGGTCATATAAGGTTCTCACTGAAGCTCAGTCTACAATATAGCACCTTCACTTTTTTAGGAAAAACACAAGATTACATTAAAGTGACATAACTCCACACTGTGATCCTTAATGTTTGAAGAGAAAAAGAATACATTTCTTAACTTTGATAAAAGCATTTTAAAAAATATTTTTAAATTGCACTTAATAAAGTCCCAGATTCCCAAGTAGAGTATCAGGGCCGTAGCATAAACCATATTCATTGCAAATCAAAGTTTGTTCAGTTGGTTATAGCATGACACTAACAAAGCTCAAGTCATGGATTTCAATCTGTGCAGCAATTATCTACAATAATAACTGAGGCTCGACAAAGACATAGTACATTTCTAAATCCAATTAGCTAAACTTAGTTGCAAGACAACTACAGTTGAGTCTTGAACAATACCAGTTTGAACTGCACAGGTTCACTTATACATTTGTTTTTATTTTTTTTTTTTTTAAGATTTATTTATTTACTTATGAGAGAGAGAGAGAGAGGCAGAGACACAGGCAGAGGGAGAAGCAGGCTCCATGCCGGGAGCCCGATGTGGGATTCAATCCCGGGACTCCAGGATTGCGCCCTGGGCCAAAGGCAGGCACCAAACCTCTGAGCCACAGGGATCCCCTACATTTGTTTTTTAATACAGTACTGTATATTTTCTCATCCTTATGATTTTCTTAACATTTTCTTTTCTCTAGCTTGCTTTATTGTAAGAATACTATATACAATACATATGACATACAAAACATCTTAATCAACTATTTATTTTATTGGTGAGGCTTCCAGTCCACAGTAGGCTATTAGTGGTTTTTGGGAGTCAAAAGTTACTCTTGGGGCACCCTGGGTGGCTCAATGGTTGAGCATCTGCCTTTGGCTCAGGTCGTGATCCCAGGGTCCTGGTTTCGAGTCCTACATCAGGCTCCCCACAGAGAGTCTGCTTCTCCCTCTCCTTCTGTCTCTCAGGAATGAATAAATAAAATCCTAAAAGAAAAAAAAAAGTTACTCTTGAATTTGATTGTGTGGGGGTCAGTACCTCTAACCCCAGTGTTGTTTAAGGACCAACTATATTCCAACTATATGCCCAGAGAGTCAGAGGTATTGCAAAGTTCACAATTTCTAAAGAGAGTCTGAGTTTGAAAGATAAGTTAACTGAAGGAGAATTTATTAATGAAATCATCCTTTCTTTCTTGATAAAAGATTTAATGGGAACAATGGAAAATTTTAAGTGAATAAAAATTAGAGCAAGCCACATGCATTCAAAAAGATATTGAATAAAGTGGTTTAAGGGCAAAGATATGAGGTTCCCATGAGACAATTAAATTTCTCAATTTAGGCACTATGAATGGTCACAAAGCCAACTGACCTCTGCCTTGTTATGGCAGTCAAAATCCCAAGGACTATGGTGTGGACTCTAGGGCATTGCTAATGTCAAGCACTTGGCAAAATGAGTAGAAAAGGAAGAAAGGAAAATCACTCAAGATACATGAAAGCTTCATATCTTATCGGTCTTAGGAACCAAGACTCAAAGCTATATGATACTTAAGACCTCAGGAGAGATGTCTAGTTTTTCTAATAATTAAATTCCCTTTGATGGGGCCTAAGGATCAAACTAATCTATAATAAATTCTGTCAGAGCAAACCCTTTACTCTCTCATTTCAAATGATGCCAGTGATCCTAGAGAACAAGATTAAAATCTTTGCAAAGTTTAGGTACACTTAAGAGGCATGTCTTACACACAGAATTCAAATTCTCAGATAAAAGATAGAACTTAAATAAAAACACCCTTGGGGCCCTGTAGAAGATCTAATCACCCAGGAAAAATGTGACCATGGAATCACATAAATCAGCCTCAGTGGGAATAGAAAAGAATGTGAGAAATATTCAACAGGTAGGCCAGCATTTTCTAGATGGAGGGCATGCAGCAATGTTTTTTAAAAACCATGTATAACAAGTCTTTCCCAATCAAAGCACATTTAAAAAACTCAGTAGGAAAGATCAGCCATTAATGAAATCCTACAACATATCTCTTGTACGTTTAAAAATTATCTATTTTATAATACAAGTGTTCTAGTTTAATTCTGCAAATTTTCACAAGAGGTGAATCATATTTTCTTAAAAGTGGTGACTGTCAGGAATTTAATCTGTCCTTTATTTATTTCTTTTCAGTATATTCATCCTGTATAGGATCCAGTCTCCCTGCTGTATCCCCAGTAACTAAAACAGCACCAAACAACCAGTAGGTTTTCATTTAGTGCCTTTACTTTGTAAATACATAAATTTTCATTTCATGTACTTTTCACATATATCTTTTTTTCACTTAAGATTTGTTTTACTTCCTTTGGAGTATCTGAGCCTAATGACTACCCTAGAGTTAGGGCAAAAACAAGTGGTAGAGTATCTTTTTTTAAGGACTAAGTTTTGGTTTTTTTCTCTTTTAAGATTCCGTATGTTTATCTGAGAGAGAGAACAAGTGGAGAGAGGGACGAAGAGAAAGGAAGAAGCAGACTCCCCGCTGAGCAGGGAGCCCAAAGTGGGACTAGAGCCCAAGACCCCAGGATCATGACCTGAACTGAAGGCAGATGCTTAACCCAATGAGCCACCCAGGTGCCCCTGGACTAAGTTTAATTTTATTATCCCACCTAGTGTGCTCGCTTCGGCAGCACATATACTATATTATCCCACCTAGTGAGTAAGTTAAAGGCTGAGGGAACTAGTACTGAAATTTGTGGCCTTTTGGGCACCTGGTGTCTCAGTTGGTTAAGCATCTGCCTTCGGCTCTCAGTCTGGCTTTCTCTCTCTCTCTCAAATAAATAAATAAAATTAAAAAAAGAAAAGAAGGGACGCCTGGGTGACTCAGCGGTTAAGTGTCTGCCTTCGGCTCAGGGTGTGATCCTGGAGTCCCGGGATCGAGTCCCACATCGGGCTCCCTGCATGGAGCCTGCTTCTCCCTCTGCCTATGTCTCTGCCTCTCTCTCTGTGTCTTTCATGAATAAATAAATAAAATCTTTTAAAAGAAAAAAAAGAAATTTGTGGCCTTTGACTGCAGAGGTAGTGTCTCAAGTCTGAATTTTGTCAACAAGCATCAAAAGTCCTATTGATAAAATACTTAAAGGCTACAACAACCATGATTAATTTAAAAGTACAATAACTAGTAATTCTAAAACTATGGTGTTTAAAGTAGTTGAAGAATGTTAATTCATTTCATTCGTTTCCAAAGAAATATGAACTGGTACTTAAAAGAGTGAAAATAACCAGATAATACATGAAATCACACCTGTAACAAATATTCCTTTTTCCAAGAAACATTTATTGAGTACCTACCATATGTCAGGCTAAATCCTAACTGCATATTACAAACTGCTAACAAACTGATATCAAGACATACCTATGCCTCACTGCCCTTTAACAAACATTGGCATCTGTAGTGTTCACTGTGCTAAGCACTAGGAATATTTCTACAAACAAGACAAACACTATCTCTATCCTAGATTCTGAGAGAAGAAAAAAGAAAAACCAAAAAGGTTAGAAATTTCAACAGGGAAATAAAGGACCAGGAATGATAACAGGGAGTTCCTCTGGAGAGGCTGGATGGAGAAAGGCCTCTCTGAAAAAAAGTGACATTTATGATCTTAATGAATGAAAAGGAGACAACTCTGGGCAGTTCTGGGGAAAGAACAGGAAAAGGCAGCAGCCAGCAGCAAGTGCAAAGGACTTGAGGTGAGAATGAATGTCAAAGAGCAAAAGATGGCATGTGGCTTGAAAATAGTGGGCAGGGGGGCAAGTGGCATAAAGCTGAAGTCAGAGAGACAGGAAGTAGACCACACAGCATTGCAGGCCATGGAAGAAGCCAGTATGCCATTCAGAGTGTAAGGGGAAGCCATTAAGGCTTTTAAGCAAGAAAGCAAGATGATCTGATTGCAGTTTTATAAAAATCATTCTTGCAGTTGGGTGAAGAATGGATTAAAAAGAGCCAGAATATTTCAGCTCAGGTCATGATTTCAGGGTCCTGGAATGGCCAGAGTCTGGCTCCCAATCAGTGGGGAGCCTGGTTCTCCCTCTGCCCCTCCCCCTTCCACTACTCATGTGTGCCCTCTCTCAAATAAATAAAATCTTTTTTTAAAAGTTTTTAAGGAATACCTGGTGGCTCAGCGGTTTAGCGCCGCCTTCAGCCCAGGGCGTGAATAAGGCTACCACAGGATTGAGACAATCAGGATTGAGTCCCACTTCGGGCTCCCTGCATGGAGCCTGCTTCTCCCTCTGCCTGTGTCTCTGCCTCTCCTTCTCTCTCTCTGTGTGTCTCTCATGAATAAATAAAATCTTTAAAAAATAAAAAATAAAAAGTTTTTAAAAAGAGGCAGGATAGAGGAACAGGTAGACCAGCTGGGTGAATCTGACTAAAATGCTAAGAATGGACCACTAAGAGAAAACTAGTGGGTAATTCCAAATGCATTTTGCAGAGGGAAGAACATGTTGGATGTGGGGCTAAATGAAAGACAGGGAGGAATCAAGGGTGGATCCTAGGCTTCTGCGTTGAGCAACGAGATGCATGTTGGTGCCATTTACTAAAATGGGCGGCGC
The DNA here is from genome assembly GCF_905146905.1 of Nyctereutes procyonoides. Classification (NCBI taxonomy): domain Eukaryota; kingdom Metazoa; phylum Chordata; class Mammalia; order Carnivora; family Canidae; genus Nyctereutes; species Nyctereutes procyonoides. The sequence continues at coordinate 3,517,249 of NW_026575044.1, forward strand.
AGGGGGTCCCTGGGTGGCTCAGCGGTTTAGGGCCTGCCTTCGGCCCAGGGCCTGATCCTGGAGACCTGGGATCAAGTCCTGCATCAGGTTCCCAGTATGGAGCCTACTTCTCCCTCTCCCTGTGTCTCTGCCTCTCTTTCTCTGTGTCTCTCATGAAGAAATAAATAAATAAAATCTTAAAAAAATAAAATGGTCGGCGCAAATTACTGAAATTTATTCTTCATATATTGTGTGTTCATTCCTACTTATGGGGGACCACAGACCTGACAATTGCCAAATCCAACTAATCCTCATCATGTTTAATGTCTTCTGATACTCTTCACCACTCCCTCTTGCTTAAAACTTCATTATCTCTTGGTTTCAAAGACACAGCATTCTTCCGTTCTTCCTTTACTCATCAGGCCTCCTTCTCAGGTTCCATATACCCCAGGGCTCTGCCTTGGCCCTCCTATTTCCTTCAATACACTCTCTACAGGTCTCTGTTGGTGACCTCATCCAAGCAATGGTAGCTTTAACTACTATCTACATGATGCCTTCCAAATCTGCAGTTCCAACTAGAACTTTCTCATCTCCAGAATCATCTATCCTACTGTCTTCTGCCCACCTCTGTTGTTAGGATGTCTCAGCAGTATCTGAAACTCAACATACCCAAAAGTAACTTCATCGTCATCATCATCTTCCTCATACACTATTCCCTCAATCCCACGTTCACCTGTGAAAAGCCCCACTTGCCAAAAATAGGCCATTACCCAATCCCCAAACTTAGGATCATCTTTCATTCCTCTTTCAAGGCCACAGCAAATCCGTTTCCAAGCCCTATCAAATGTACTTTCTAACTAGCTCACGGGCATCCTCTCTTCATATCCCACTGCTTTAACTCAGCCCCTCATCCTCCACCTCTGGATTATGACAATAGCCCTCTCCGGTTTCTTCAGTCTCCCACCCCTCCAATCCATTCTTCACATCTCCAAAAAAAATCCTTCACCAGCTTCCCCAAGTCCTCAGGATAAAAAACCAGCCTTACAAAGTCCTTTGTGAGTTAATGCCTTTGGCTGGCTCCCCCACCTCCACTGCCCCCCATCTCCCTCCCACCGCACAAACCTATCTCCCACCACACTGACCTACCTACGTAAGAACAGGTCTATTCAGGACTCTGCTTCTACTGTTTCCTTGCCCAGTGCCTACTCAGCTTAAGCATCCCTTCCTCCAGGCCCTCAACTCCAGTCTGAGATGATGGCCCTTCTTCAAGTTCTCACAGCACACCACCATCAAATGACTTTTTATATGAACCGTGAGTTACAGGAGGGCAGGGACCATCCTTCCCAAGTATGTTTGGCGCATAATACTTACAAGGTGCTTAATCAATGTTTGCTGAATAACTGTATCTGGATCAAATTCAGGAAGGTTTTCTATAAAAGTGGACTGCTATAGACACTATCCACAACCAGGAAAAGACAATTTGGCAAGAGGGAGCATTTGATAGTTTCCCAAAACTAAGCAGTAGCATGAGTGGCTGATTTTCATCGGTCAACATTCATTTTTCCTTACTGAAGAGCCGGGCCCATCCAAGGTGTTTGTAGTTATTATTCTGACGGTCTTTTCATATTAATATCCATTAATATTCAGTATTTCAGTTCTGCTGCTTCTAGGACCTAGAGTCAGTAGCAATGTCTGAACTTTCCTAATTATTCTGTCTGACACACACAAGATTTCTCATAAACCTTATGTTTAGGCTATTTCCTACTGGTTAACTTAAAACACAAATACTGTCACCATCACCAACAAGAAACTTTTAACTTTTTTTCCCTCAGAACAGACATTTATACAGAATAGACTCTGACTTGTGTAAACACCGTATATCTTCATCTGTCAACCTCTAGAAGGTGAGGGCTTTTACCTTTACACCTCACCACCTCTGGAATCACCGGTTAAATAATAGTTTTCCTGGTCCCAAAGACTACACTAAGGACTTTTCTATGAGAGAAATTACTGAGTAAACTTGTATTCAGCCACTGTGATGCAACTGACATTTTGGGAAACAAAAGAAAGGAAAAAGTCTACGTGGTTTCTTAGGAGTTGGCCTTCTTTATAGCCATTACTTAACCGCACTCTGAAACAGCAACAAGTCCTCGGCTTTGAACAGCACAATGTCCTATGGCCAACACCACTTCAGACGTCCATAAAACAACTCATCCAATGCAATAAATCGAGCCTGAGGTTTACCTTATGTTGACCCACGAAATTTGGCAAGAAAAAAAGGTCAGTTTAAAAAAAAAAAAAAAGGAAAAATGAGCTTTTTAATGTCTGGTGTCTTGTCAAACCGTGGTGACTCTGTCTGGAATCATTAGGGATTCGACCAAATTCTTTTTAAGCCAGGTCATTTCAGTGCTACTCCCAGTGCATCCCAGAAGTAATGCAGATGTACTGTCGGTATGGGTGCTCGGCGGCTAGAGGCGAGACCCAGGAGACTGCAGCACTCCCCGATCCCGGAGGCTTACAAAATGCACTGGAGAGCATTCGAAATGGAATTTACAGGCTCAAAGAGAACGTGCGTTTAGACCGAGGACACAAGCCAACAAAGGCCCTGCGAAAGCAAACCCTGCGACCTTCCTCCGCCGCCTCCCTGAGGTGGGGAAGGTCGGGAACCCCGGATTCCCAAACCGGAATCCAGGCGGGCCGGGGCACCCCCGGGGCACAGGCGGGGAAGGCGGGCGACCCCGCGCGAGCTCCAGGCAGCCACCCGGCAGCGCCCCCAGGAGGGACAAGGTGGGGAGCTCGCCCCTCCTCCCGCACACGCAGGGACCGGGAAGAAGGAAAACCAGGCGCTCCCCAACCGCGCGCGCCCTCCAGGCCCCGGAGCGCGCAGGCCGCGCCCCCTCCCCGCCTCGGCGCCCGGCGCGCACGGACCGCGGCCGCCGCGAGGGGGAGGGCGCCGGCCCCGGGAGGCCCCCGCCGCCCCGCCGCCCCGCCGCCCCGCCGCCCGGCCGCGGCGCCCGCATCACTCACACAGCCCGAGCACCGCCGCCAGCACCAGCCACAGCCAGCGCCTGCGGGCTGCGGCTGCAAGCACGGCCGCGGCTCCCGCGAGTGCTGCCATCGTCCTCCCAACGCCGCTGCCGCCGCCGCCGCCGCCGCCGCCGCCGCGCCTCTGGGCCGCCGGCCCCACTGCACCCCGCTCGGCTTGCGGGAGGAACCTCGGCCTCGCTGCCGCCGCCGCCGCCGCCGCCCGCGCCCGCGCCCGCGCCCGCGCCCGCTGGCACCTCCACGCCGCGCTCCCCGCCGCTGGCCCCCGCGGCAGTCCCCGCCCCGCGCCCGCCCCCGCGGCCCGCTCATTGGCCCGCCCCGCGGCCTCGGGAGGACGCCATTGGAGGACGCCGCCTGTCCATCACCCCCCTCGTCCGGAGGGCCCGGCCCCCCGGTCCCACCCAGGCTCCTTCTCCCGGCGCTGGAGGCCGGGGTCTCCCGAGGGCTGGGCTCCTGCCGCCGGGCGCTCTGCCCGCCTGGGTGTCCGCCTGTCCCGCCGACCGGCCGCCGTCTCCGCTGCCTCGGAGGTCCAGTCCCGCAGATCTCTCCATAGTCCCTCCTCTTTGCCGGCTCCGTTCTCGCCTCGGTGTCAGCCCTTCTAGGTTTCTCCGAACCTCACCTAAAGAGAAAGCAGCGCTCCCTTTACAAAGGGAAAAAAAAAAAAAAATGAGAATGACGATGGGATGATTCAGTCGTCCACATGGAACGCATCTCCCGCCTTGCCGTTTGCAAGGCTTGTCCTTCGCCCGGACTAGGTAATTTATGTGTTGCAATTTGAGAAATCAGCCAGCTTGAAATGAAGTCTCCATCTTGCCCCAATCTCCTTTTAGGAGTGAGTCCTTTTTTCGGCTTAAGAAAGGCAGGACTGGGGCCTCTTACCTACTACCTGGAACACAAATGAATGTGCTTTTTAGTTTGTTTTTGCTTTTGCGGACAAAATGTCCCTTGATGTGTCGATTAAAATTGGAATGGGAAATTCCTGGTCCTGCAGTGCCTTGGCTGACCCTGCTCAGCTTGGTTACCTGGGCCCAGAGTGTGTCCCCTGCTCGCTGGTTGCCCGGTGAATGCTGAAAAGGGTTTGGAAGTGTCCTTAGGAGAACACCGTGCAAAAGGCACACAGCGGGGAGGGACAGGATGAGAGCGAGGGAAGAAAAGGAAAAATCCAGGTGGGAGGCCAGTAGAGTCAAGGAAGGAACAAAATGTAGACCATTTGGACAAGAGTAGGGGAAGAGTCTGGAGAACACCCAAATGCAACCCTCTCATTTCAGGGTTCTGTCTGAAGTCAATTTTAGACAAATTGGTATTTTTGCTGTTTTAGCCTACTAGCCTCGTAAGCAAACTCTTAATGATTAGGAGTAGGGAGAGATAACTAAAAAAGCATGACAACCACTATGCCCTATTTTTCTCAGCAAGGTCCTTAAGAAATGTGCCTGGAATGTATCATAGGTTGGATAGAATACAAAGTGTTAAGTGACTACTATGTGTTATAGATGTAGAACACCTAGACTTTAAAGAAGCACATAATCTACCGGTGTAGACAAACAAGTGCTAAATTTTTTTAAAATCCTTGAAGAGAAGGGCAAATAAAGGTAAAACCCAAGACCAACAGGGACATTAGCTCTCAAAGTCCCATGTAATGCTACAAGCTTCTCTGATATACCTCCAACGCACATACCTTCCTCTTCTGAGAGCCCCTGGCCCAATTGGTGTGTGGGAAAGATGCACAAAGGATGTAGAATTTGAGGTGGTCTTTCTTTTTTTAAAAAATATTTCTAAAAAATTTCAGTAAGAGAGTGACAGGACTGAGTATCAATTGGGTGGGAAGTCTGATCAAGAGAAAAGAATTCAGAAAGACAGATGTGACCTCCAATTCTAGCCTGAGTGGAAAATGATGCTACCAGACAACCAGAACTAAAAGCCAAGGAAGAGAAGCTGGTCTGCGAGGACAGCTGACAAGCTGGACCATGAACAGAGCTTAAAATGCTGACAGCACCCCACGGACAACCAGAAGGCAGCTAGCTGCCGGGGTCTGCAGCCCCAGGAAACCTCAGAAGGACTACCTGGAACCTGCAAGGTCTTCCACCAGAAACATTGGACCATCAGTCTCATGTCAGTAGAATGTCCTTCCCTTCAAGTATTTGATGTAAAGGAAACATCATTTTCTTGGAAGAGTCAGAGGGCTTGGTCGGTCTGGCATTGGGGCCTCCCTAGGGACTCCTGGATGACACCCAGATATGGCTACTCCCAGACTGACCACCTCTTGGTTCCCTAGCTTCAGGCCCCAGCCAGCTTCTCCCCTTGCATCTCCCTGGGGATCTTCGGATCTTCTCCAGTCCCCCATACCTGCATGGAGCCCCTGCAGGTAGGAAAACCAGTCCAGAGAAAACAAGCAAGAATACCTGGAGTGTGAGGTATTTTGCAAGGGGCTGGACTTTCCATGTCCCCTGTAACAGCTGAGATATTTTCACAACTTCCACAACTGCCAGAATATGGACAGAATGAATTTCCCATCTACTCCCTATTGGGAGCTTTTCTTGGGTCCTCATTGCCCTTACCATGAAGTTGGAGCAGCTTGAGTGGGACACATATCCCTGCAAGCTGCTTCTGTGAGCCCCTGCCTTATGCCCTTCACCCCACACTCCAGCCGCACAACCAAACCTGCCTTCAGTTTTAAGATTCTAATGCTGGGGCCCCTTGCGCCTACAGGGCTCTTTTCCCACTGCTTCCCCACGCTTTAGGCCTCCCTCTGCCCCTTGAAGGTCAACATTGACCTTCTCATCTTTCAGAATGTAACTGGAGGGTTGAATTCCCCTAGAAAGTTCCCCTGTAGTCTCTAATATCTCCCCACACTGCCCCATGTAGGCTTGACCACTGTCACCTGGTACACCTCTGTACTCATTTAGATTCCTAACAAATCATCTTTAGGCTTTAAATTGGGATTCATCTCTCAAGGTCTTTGCAACACAGTTGAGAATAATGTATGAGGTGATAAGTTCTTGATAAATGTTACTATTATCATATCAGCATTTGGTTGCTATTATCCATTCACTTGTCTGTCTCCCATGTAAAATGGTCCCTCCTGAGGGACTCAAGAGGGACTTGCCATAGAGTTTTCTGTTTTCCCAAGGCCTAAGATCGAGCCCGGCACTTAGGAATGCTCAACTGTTATTCTCACCCTTGCCCTCTCCTCTCAGATACACTGTCCTTATCACTGTCTCTGGAATGTTTCAGGTACACACACGTCTCTGGGGGTTTGCGCTGGCTCTCCCCTCTACCCATTTGGTTCTTCCAGATATGGCTTCTACATGATTCACACCTTCCTCCCCTTGCAGCTCTTGCTCCTGTGTTATCTTCGTGAAGAGGCCTATCCTCCCCACCCTGTTCAAATTGCAAACCCTCCCTATACAAATCACTTCATTATTTGTCTGTCTCCTCTCACTAAAATGTATGCTCCACCAGGGCAGGGACTGTTTCTGTTTTGTTCGCAAGTATATTCAGCATGCACAAAGCAGATGCTCAATATATTTTTATTTTGGATGAAAAGATGAATTCATATTTATTAAATTAATCTAGAGAAGTTGCAAATTTAAAAACATCATGCAAGTTTGTAGTTCCTGATCCTGCTGCAGAGAGTAAATGGGAAAACAAACAAGCAAAAAACAAAAAGAAAACAAACAAAAAAACAAATCCTTTGGATTCCAATCATTATTATTAGCGTGAGATCCTCACTCAGCAAAACTCCCCCTTCACAAACCTTTTCTTCCTCCCGGAAACTCCCCTTTTCCGGCTCATGCTGTCCAGATAATACAATCGGAATCAACTGGAGACTTCCAATGAGGTCAGAAGGGTCCTTTTAATGGACAGCTGCCTCTGAAAAGCAGCGGCTTCCCAGGAAGAATTTTCCTCACAGCATCAATAATAAGAAAAAATCATGTGTCAGGGCCTCCTGATAGCAGTTTTCATCAACACAGGCCCATTGCCTCACAGACTTCCTTTCTCATGCAGTGCACAATAAATGCAGTAGCAAGGAGGGGTTTGCCTTGGGAACATCTCAGGGCTTAATGGCTTCTCTTAATAGAGATGAAGGGCACTCAGGAGCATAAGTGCTGGCAAATATATAAGGGCAGAATTTTCTAGAGCTGGAATTAATGGACAAAGTAGAAAGAGGGTGACAGGCACCAAAATTTCAAACAGATCTTTGTGATTGTGGCACAATTCTCTCCCCTACCCGCCTGTATTCTCACTGGCATTCCTATCCTCCTTGTCTCTAAGATCTGTGGCCGCAGGAATTGGAACGCTGTGATCTGTGGGTAGCAATTGCAAGAAGTTCCTGGAACACTGAGAATTTGACTATTAATGAATAAATATCAGACAGAGTCGAAGATGAATTCCAGGCCACCATGAAAAAGTTTTCCTGAAGTTAAATCAATTTCAGTAACATTCTTTAAAAAAAAATTTTTTTTTTTAAATTTACTTATTTGAGAGAGAAGACAAGTGAGAGAGCACAAGGTGGGGAGAGGCAGAGGGAGAGGGAGGAATAAACCCCCCACTGAGGAGGGAGCCCTATTTGGGGCTAGAACCCAGGATGCTGGGACCGTGACCCTAGCAGAAGGCAGATCTCTGAACTGACTGAGCCACCCAGGAACCCCAATTTCATTAACATTTCTATTGACAGAATGGCTGAAATCAGGAGAAAGGTTGCATTTTTGCCAGAAAATACTGAAAATTTGAAAATTAGAATTCTAGTGTCTCTGCTGTTTCCGGGCACCAAGTTGTGGGAACACGAATAATGGGGTCAGTAAAAGTAGATGTCACCAGGCTTCTTCATTCACTGTGAATGGGATAAAATGTTCTTTGAGTTCCTCTGTCTCCTTACATGCTGCAACTATCTGCGTACCACAGGAAGGATTTGCCCTGGAGAGGGTCACAGGCATTCCTTGACTGGCAGAGAGATGTTTCTCACCATGAGTTAGGCAATTGATATCCGGAGTTTTGTGAGAGGCAAATGAGATACTCTAATGGAGCCTGAAGAGTAATAGACAAACTATTTTTCAATCACTAGAGAGCAGTAGGAGAAAAAAAAAAAGCCCTAAAAATGATAATAACTATAGTAAAGTCAAGAGGGAAAGGAGAGCATAGAGACCTCTTAGTAACTGTAGAAGGTAAGGTTTTCAGAAATACGAAGTGGTTACAATTATTTTAACTTACAAGTTATATTTCTTAGTTGCCTTATTCTCCTGAGAAATATAAACTTCTTGTGTCCAGGGCACATTTTTTCCAGTTCAGTTTTGATGAATAAAGTGAGCTGGCATCTAGAACTAATTAACATTTTAAAGGGTATTCTTTTCTCCTTGCCTTGAGCCCTAAGAAGAACTCAACACTCAAGTCAGGGCGGTTTCAAATAAAACAGAAGGGTGGAGAATGTGAGAGCTCCAAAACTATAATTTGCTAGTGTCAAACCATAGGAGGGAAGTTGACAATTCAGTGACCGGTACATAGTGCTTCTGAAGTTTGTTTAATGAATGAGCAATCAGATGAATTAATAAACTGATATGAAGCAAAATAAGTAAGTAAGTCTATTTAGGATTAGCCACCCCTCTATTTGTTGATGCTGATCTGGTTAGTTGTTTGTGAGAGTTCACACTTAACTAACTGTCCAAGTACCAAAATTTGTATTGTTAAGGAACTCGAAACTAATTGCAGTCATTTACTGAGGACCAGCTTTATTAGCATAAACTTAAATACCAAGTATTTAAGAACGTAAAATATAGTAAACAAGCTGTGCAGTAAAGATATTGGGAAAATTGGACACCAATCATAATGAATTATACGTTTAGTTGCCAATTATACAGATTTCAGGGTTTATGTTGGTGTCTTGTCCTCCAATAAATTATGATTAGAGGAAATAAGACCGCACGCCAGTTATATATCACAAAAAAATTTAATATGTTAAAGGATCTTTCTCTGGGAAGGTTAGAATTTGGGATTCATCCAAGAGGAAAAGAGATTTTCCAGCTGAAGAGTTTGAGTAAAAACACAAAGATGGGAATTCACAGGCTGGAAAAGTGGGGCCTTGAGCACTAAGATAAAAAGTATAGACAAGAAACAAAAAATTTTACTCTTTTTGGGAAATGCAACGTCCAGAACTCAATAAGGGAGAGAGTCTGGAATTTACCTGCCACAGGGACATTAGCACAGACATCCTGCAATTTTTTAGCCAAGAATGTAAACTGAAATAGGGCTTTTGAAATAAAGGGTAAATATATTACACTGGTAATGAGACAGTTATTTTTTTCTGTATCAGATTCGTAAAGGTAAAAAGTAAAAAAGAGAAAGAAAACATAAAGCCAATATAGAAGACAAAAATAAGTGGACATAAACACAATATATGAATAGCCACTTGGGGGCGCCAGACTAAGTTGGTCACCTTCCTTTAGCATGGCAGGGAGAACGGAATCACGCCGGCTCGTTGGTCTAGGGGTATGATTCTCGCTTAGGGTGCGAGAGGTCCCGGGTTCAAATCCCGGACGAGCCCTCTTTTTTCCCCTTGACGAATTAAAGATTTCTGAAAATTAATTTTTGAATACGTACTAAATATGTGTCCATGCAAAACACAAAGTCGAACTTTTGAGCACTGTACACCCAAATGCCATTAGAAGACAACGTGAAAACGTAGAAAGTTTGTGATACTCTGGCAATGCGGTCCCCACCACTGCTAGTTCCGGAGTCGCGCGCGTGTGCAAGGGACGCAGCGTTCCGTTCTCGGTCGCCCGCAGGTGTGGTTTACCTCCCCCCGCTTTCCGCGCACGTCCCGCCGCAGGCCGGGGCTGGGCGTCGGCAGGGGCCCGCGCGCCCCCGGCCCCGACCTCTGGGCGCCGGCACCCTGCCCACGTGCGGGGTGCGACGGGGCAGGACTCCGCACGAGGCTCCGCTCTGTCCCCAGCGCCTGTGCTTTAAGGGTACAGCGGTTCTCCTGCCCTGCTCTCTGGCGCTCAGAGGCCGAACGGTCCGAAATGATCCCATTTGGATTGCTCGCTGTAAAATTAGGGGAATCAACATTCAAGCTCAAGGCACCAGAGTGGTTAGTGTCATAGAAACCCTAAATGGGCTGTGTGGGGGCGAAAAAATAAGTTTAAGGTGTGGAGAGAAAGAAAAGCCTGGGCTCGTCCGGGATTTGAACCCGGGACCTCTCGCACCCGAAGCGAGAATCATACCCCTAGACCAACGAGCCACTCTCGGCAGAGCGGCTCCCGGCGCCTCCCTTCAGCCTCGCCCCGCCTCACGCCGCGCTCCTCGCCGGACCCGACCGGGGACCCTTCTCCCGCCGCCTGCACCGCGCACACAACCAGGCGCGGGCCCCGGAGCCCCTCTCGCCGCGCATTCTGGGGTACGGGGCCGGCCGGAGTCGGACCAGCCCGCGCCGCGCCCAGGGCTCGCTGGGAGCGAGGGGCCCCGTCCGGCTGCGCTCAGCCCCGGGTGCGCGCCCTCGGCCGGGAGCCGCGGCTGCAGGCGGGTGGAGCGGGCGGAAGAAGCCCCAGACGAGGGGTTAGAGCGACTTTTCCCAACATTCGTTGTGGGATCGTCCGCCCGGGTACGGAGCTCATTGGATATTCCTGACGTCGTACCCTAGGAGCTACCGGCCTCCCTTCGCGGAGGGAACGCAGGTCCCACACGTCAGGTAGCTCGCTTGGGGTCACGCGCGAGGAAGACTTCGGAAGGGGCGGCGGGTGGGGCGGGGGCGACCGGGGCCCCCGCGGCTGCCGGAGCAGGGAGGGCCCCGGTGCGTGTGCCCCGCGCAGCGGCAGGAGGGGCCTCCCTCGGCGCCTCCGCCTCGCCCCGCCCCTCGCCCCCGCCTAGCCCCGCCCCCTCTGCCTAGCCACGCCCCTCTGCTTCGCCCCGCCCCGCCCCGCCTCCTCCAGGGCTCCGAGGGCCTGGTGTCCGCAGCCCGACCCCGAGCTTCTTTTCAGTCGGGGTGGGAAGAAGCGCTTCCCCGGTCGCTGTCAGCCCTCCCAGCGTCCAGGGGTGTTCTTGCCCCCTCAGCTCTTGGGAGCCCCCCGCTTGCACTAGCTGCTCTGCTCTGCCCCGCCCCCTTCCTCCTGAGGCTCGCTGGCTCCTGGGGTCTCTCGCAGTGACGGAAGGGCAAGGTCCGGACCGAGCTCACGCCCTTGACGGGAGGGGCGGAGGGCATACAAGTGAAAACACCTCAGATCAAAGAACAAAGCCTGAAAAACGAAATCCAGACTCGTAGAGATCCCGGAGCCCTGCTGCTCCCTGGGGTGGGTTAATCCCTCTGTTTGCTTTGGTTGCACGTCCAACTTTTAGAGACACCTTCTCCTTGCCTGAGACCACTTTTCTTCCTTCTACTGAACCAAAGTTTCTGAGCTAAATATTGCTTTGAACTCACCCTTTTGTAGTTTGAGAGACTAGGTTGGGGATGCAGTGGGTTCCGGGGTGGGCGTGGGGCCGGAGGAGCTCTCAGCACAGTCCTGAACAACCTGCTTTGCTCCCTCGCCCTGATGCCCCCAGAGATGACAAGGCTGGAGGCTTCTCACCCCTGCGGGTGACACTCGCAGGGATGTTATTAAATTTCCCATGCCTGCTTTCTCCTCAAGTTGTTTGTGAGGACCATCCTGTTCCACCAAGGCAGTACAACGGCACAGTATTCTTATTTTCCTGTAAGCTACATAAGTGCTGTCCGACATTTCAATCCATGCCTTAATATTTTAATTTTATTAAATGGATCTGGTGGCATCAATGCTTTGGAGAATGGTGGTAATGTTAAAAGTATGACGGAAGATAATTTTGACTTGGGTCAGATGTATGAGAGGAGGATGACGAAATTAGAGTAGGTGCATTAGGAGATGATTAGAATAACTCTGGGATGATGCCAGGGTTGATGCCTTGAAACTGTAAATGGCTTTAACAATCACTCTAGTTCCTATTTTATACTGATGTCTCCATGCTACTGCATTCAGACTCAACCTAGACCTAAGTGGTGCAGACTTTGTTCTGACATGATATGGTTTTTGGTCTTTTTGGAAGTGAGAATACAATTTAATCGCATGGGTCACCATTCAGAGAACCCTTCCTGCTGACTTGGCACACAAGACTAGACTCAGGGCTGTGTGCCGGGCCTCATTTGCTGCTCATGAAGTTAGGCACTAACTGACTTTCAGGCCACCCCAATTGTCAGAACTGGCAGATTTGCTTCACCACCGCAAGCCATGTCCTGATCCAAACAGAAACTTGAATCTGATCGAAAATGTGTGTCTTTTTCCAGACTCCAGTTCAATGTCCTGTAATAGCTTCAGCTACTTTTTACTAAAAACATTTCTACGTGGTTTCCCTCAATGATTTCTTTTTCTGAGGTCTGTCTCATGCATTCCTCTGAATTTTGCAGCCCCTGAATCATCAGAAATGAATCTTTGGAGCAGCATCAGCCCTTTCTTTTTTCATTCAAAAGTTTTCTCTTGATTTAAGTTTTGAGAGTGCCTGAAGTCCTAAGGTGATAGAAGTCCAAGGCCGAGATTGTGAAAAGAACCACTTCCTTTTTTCTTTTTTCTTTTTTTAGATTTTATTTATTTATTCATGAGAGACAGAGAGAGAGGCAGAGACACAGGCAGAGGGAGAAGCAGGCTCCAAGCAGGGAGCCTGATGCTGAACTAGATCCCAGGACCCAGAGATCACGCCCTGAGCCGAAGGCAGATGCTCAACCACTGAACCACCCAGGCATCCCAAGAACTACTTTCTGCTAGAACACCATTTCTACCAGGGGATCTGTTTTATCCAGACTTGGTCTTGTTCTGGCTGTTATTGGCTACATAGGACAAACGTGTGTAGTTTTCATGATCAGAAGCATGATTATTTATGAAGACAGGCTCATGGTAGTTTGTTACAAAAAAGAAAGATGCACAAGTACATGTAGTGAGAGTTTAATTTTGTAACAAGCAAGAATTAAAACAAAAATATATATACAGATTAAAAAACTAAAAAAAAAAAACCTAGAAAAAAAATCCACAAAATTTTAATACCAGCTATTTCTAGGTAGTGGAATTATAAATATTTTTGTACTTAATTTTATTTTCCTCCAGAAATTTTGTAAAATAAAGATGTATTGCTTTTATAAGAAGAAAATCTAGGGATGCCTGGGTGGCTCAGTGGTTGGGTGTCTGCCTTTGGCTCAAGGCATGATTCTGAGTCTGGGGATTGAGTCCCACATCGGGCTCCCTGTGAGGAGCCTGCTTCTCCCTGTGCCTATATCTCTGCCTCTCTCTGTGTCTCTCCTGAATAAATAAATAAAATCTTAAAAAAAGGAGAAGAAAAAATAAAGATAATTAACATCTTTAAATCACACTTTAAGAACCCTGTGTTTCTTTGTGCTTGGTAGAAGAAAAGAGACACAGAATCAGAGGCAATACAAAGCAGGCCCTTTTGCCTTTTCAGCCCAGCTGCTTCCAGAGGCCATCAGTAAAGCTGTTATGGTCACTCCTGAGGGGACAAGTACAGCCATGATGGGGAAGTGCCTGCAGTATCCTGCACCTGTGGGTTCCTTCAATAGCCCAACTGTAGTGACTGGTATTGAAGTTCTTACTTTTTTTTTTTTTTTTTTTGAGTACCAACCATATATAATCATTCTAGAGTCTTGTTTTTGAATGCTGACTAAAGTGCAATCCAGTGCACTCATTCTCTTAAAAGGAAGCAGTTGAGAAGTGTGATAACTGACATTACAGGTTTGCCTAAATTCAAATAATTTTCTCAAATTTTTATGTAAAACTACACCCCGAAGGGCCAGCATCATTACTCACAGAAATGTGCCAACGGGCACTCTTGCTCATTTCGACCCCTTCCTTCTGCATCCTGTTTCCCTCTTAGCACCTCCCTGGCAGTGCCAGGACCAGCGTGTTGTGGCTCCCATGGGGAAGCCCACAACTTTCCAGGATTAGAAGAAGTAAGAAGTCTTTATGCTCTAGGTTTTGAGGGAGATAGTTTTACCCTCATGGCTCCCTTTTCACTGAGAAGCATAAATCATACACATTGTCTCTTCCCCCTCCGTGGAGTCTCAAAGAACCACAGTTTCCTGCCCCATTTGACCACAGTGGAGCCTCTCCGGAATTCTCACAGCTCTCCTGGGATTTGAGGGCAGAGCTGGAATAAAACTCTTCTCAGCAACCATCCCCACTCTGGTCAGGACATCACTGGGCTGGGTGGGAGTCTAGTTACCCCCAAGCAAGGCTGGGAAATCAGAAAATGGTGTCTCCTGCCCTTTAGACTTCTATACTTTGCTCTTCTTTTTTCAATGCCTCTGGGAAGTATTTCAAGAATCAACTCAACCCAAGATGTGATGATCAAGGAAACTTAAAATATTGCTTCTCTCAGGACATGCATTTTGATTGGGAAAGAGGACTGAAGCCAGTGGAAATAGTTGCTAATTATGACTTTTCAGGCATTTGGTATCAGATGAGGGAGGTGTTAGGCAGTGATCAATATTGAAAATAATCTATTCCAGCTCTGAAATCAATTTAATCATTCATTACTTAACAAATATTTATGGAGCACCTATAATGCATGGGCACTGTGCATAATGAAGAACGGTACAGACAATGAAAACATCAACTATACCCTCGTGGAGCTCCAGGTTAGCTCTGGACAAGCCCTGTATACATGAAATCATGAGACTGATATTCATGGGTGGCTTATGAAAACAAATTCTACTTTATTTGAGTAGCGCTTGCATTGTCTCTGTGCTCTTGGTATCTTAAGAAGTCACCTGATCATATATCAAATAGAAGCATTCTGTTCATACTATTTTTACCTGGTCCATAGAGCACAAGTTGATTAGAGGGGTTCAAACAAAATGTAATGTTTTAGTAAGCAATGGAATAGTAGTTTGGTGTGTCTGGGATTACCCTGTCGGACACATCTGTTAACAGTGTTTTGTTTTTTGCCCACCCAGCATAGTTTCATTTGGTAACAGTACCCTATTTGACACCCATTGTTCCCATTCAGTCCTTGCAGATTGTACAGGATTGGCTTACCCGGAGAGCCCTGCTCCGGAGGTCACATGACCTCCAGGCCTGGCCAATCTGATCCCCGCAACTCCTTGGTCATAAGCACTGGTTCAGGTATGAACAGGTGATCCACACAGGGTCTACAGAAAGCCTTTGCAGAACTTTTTCCCAGTGGTTGGAAAAGAATAAGCTCTTTCCATTGGGTTTGCAGGCTGTGAAGAGCTTGCTTGGGAATATGGCTAACACAGAGGAAAGCAGAGACTAAGAGCAAGGAGAGGTTTTTCACGTTGCTTGAGTGTTATATTTAGGTCTATTCATGGATTTTTAATTTATATTATTTAGTTTATAGGGAGAGAGAGAAAGATACTCATAGATAGATAGTTTTCTGTTTTTCATCAGCCAGGTCGAGTTGGGTTTCTTTCATCAGCAACTAAAGATCCTCATTCACTGTGTTAAACTGTTACACTCCCAAGAGTATCTGATCAAGAGAAGATGATGAACTGGTTCCTGTCCACTAATTTATCCCTTTATTGGACATATATTTATTGTGTGTCAGTGGACCGGTCACAGGCCCAAACAGGTATGGCAAACTGAGCTTTGTTCTGGGTGAGCTCAGTGTTCTGGTGAGGAGAGTGGATTCTGAAGCCCCTGGGCTTCCTGTGATCATCAGGATACCTGGCTCTAAAGGCAGCTGAAGCAGTATAATAGGCACCTACTAAATACTGGCTTTTCCCTTCAAAGTACCCAGGTTTTTGTTTTTTGTTTTTTTCCTAGCTCCCTTTCTGGAGAAAGGAAAGCTACAGTTTGAAATTCAAGCCGGATGACATAGATAAAGGAGGAATGACTCTGACTCTTCTCTTTAGCCTTGTAGCTGTGAAGGATCTGTACTTTCTTTCAAGCCTATTAGGGAGGCCTGAATGAAAGGTCTTCCTGGCATGGTGATGACTTTGTGCTGCCTAAGACACAAATGGATTTCTTTGATCCCCAATCTTGAAATCCCAGATTTGCAAATGCAATGCATAATCACGGTTGCTTCAGGAAAGGAGAGTGATAAACTGGACTGTAGCAGGAGCCAGAACAGTCCTGGCTCTCCATGAATTCCCTGCCAGGAGCCCCCATCACTCACAGCAACCCCTGGGAACAGGACCTCTGTTTTTTTCACAAAATAGACCCAATAGCGTGACTACTAGGGAACTGGGCAGATGGGAAACTATTTTGACCCATTACACCTGCTCCATCAGCATCACATTTTTGGCATTTTCTATTGCTCTTTACCCATCTGCTACTGTAAGGTGTCGCGCCTCCAGACGAAAAGTAATTTTATTGGGGCACCTGGGTGGCTCAGTGGTTGAACATCTGCCTTTGGCTCGGGTGTGATCCTGGGATCAAGTCCTGCATCGGGCTCCTCGCAGGGAGCCTGCTTCTCCCTCTGCCTGTGTCTCTGCCTCTCTCTGTGTGTCTCTCATGAATAAATAAATAAAAGCTTTAAAAAAGTGATTTTATCTTCACATCTACATCCCATGCTTTCTGTTCCATTCCTTTTCAAGTCAAGTGGCAGATGTCCCCTATCTGTCACATACGCTCACAATCATGCACACATTCACTAAACTCTGGCCTGAATAAGTGTGTGTGTGTGTGTGTGTGTGTATGTGTTTATAAACAACCCAAAGACAGATGTAAATAAAATCATGTATTGTTTAGGGGGGTACACATCTCCGTTGATAGCTAGATAGATGAAGGATAGATGTAGATGGATGGGTGGATGGATAGATAGATATGCATTATATAGACTTCAAAATAACTGAAACACACATATCTCCCAAATTCGGCTGAAACATAAAACTTAATAATACTGGGCTTGACTAAGTTACAGGTTTTAGAAGATGCATGTATTTAAAAAGTTCTGAAGAAAAAAATATATCCCAAGTATTAACACCATCCCGGACTTAGGAAAACCATAATGGGATGAGAACATGGAGGTACCAGCAGTGACATAAGGCCTTTTTGTCTGGGAGACTATTTTCTGAAGTCACGGTAGGAAGTGGTCTAACAGACCTCCAGAAAAACAACCACTCCATCTGCCGCATTAGCACAATGAGACACTGCAATATTCAGATCTGGATAAGAACCAACCCTAAAGATTCAACATTCATTGGGATTAACATCATTGCATCAAGAGGGAAGGGGAAATGAGTCAAGGAATAGGTAGTCAGGCCCTGGTTCCTTGCAAAGCCCCTGGCACTTCCCACACAGAACTTTAAAGTGGGAGGAGGGGAATGAGAATGGAGAGTGGGGGTTCTGGAGTGAGAAAACAGACTGAAGACCCAACCCCCTCCTCAGAGTTGAAAGGGAGCCTGGGCTTTGATTCAAGAGCAGCTTCCCAGGGAACCTAGGAAGGATGTTTTTTTGTTATGTACCTTTTAAACACAAGGCTCTCAAGCACCTCCCAGGAAACCTCTTACTCTCTGCTCAAGGAATTCCTTCTGGAAGTGCAAATTTCACCCTCCCAGGATAAGTCAGAGAGCAGGCATTGTTTAGGTATCCTTGCTCTGCTTTCAGGATGAGGACGTGCAGCATACAGAGCCATGACACCTTGACATCTGCTTCTGTGGGAGACTCACTCCCTACCTCCACCTCCTCCCTGGGAAGAGGGTGTGGGCTGAGCCTGTCACCTCCCGGTGTACCATGGACTACAAAACTCCTGAACAGGGAAAGCTCCTATTGCTGGAACAGATACATATTTGTTAATGTTGCAATAAGTATCTTTTCCAGTCCAATGTTTTAAAAATCCGCTCTCCAGTTCAAATTTGGACAAAGCTGAGAGGTTGTCTGAGGGTCTTGATACAATTTAAGGCCTTCTGTAACTTACGGGATTTATATTTTCAGCAACACTATTTTCTTTTGTTTCTAGCCACCTGAAAGTAGTTTTTACTTACATCTGAGAATCATAAAAACTTCAGAACATTAAAGAGGCTCTTGCTTTACACAAACAAAATTTGAGAAGCAAAATCAGAATCCAGTTCCGAGGTCAGCCGCAGGGACAGGTGGTTGTGGGTAGGATCCAGGTTGACCAGTATTCCTGGGAGCTGTCACCACAGCAAACTGTTTTAAATATTTTTTTTTTTAAACCAAGTCCATCAAGTGACACAAACTCAAGCTGATTAAAGGCTGCTGTTCTCTGACTGATCCTTGTTAGCAAGGGAATATTCTGCGTGGAGACCAGGAAACAACACAGTGGGTGTCTTCAGGCTGCCTCCATACTCTCCACGAATTCTGCTTTGGCGATGGCTTTGTTTGCTGCTACTCTTGTTGCTGCGCCTTCTAAAGTGATATCTCCAGCAGCCTTGTCACTAGGCACAACAAGTTCTTCACATTTTAGTGTCCTGGACAGGGGTCCTGTGAACACAGAAGGAAAAGAATGAGTTTGCAAGAGGGTGATGGAATCCTGACACTCGGCAGATCTCCTTGGGGATGCCAGATCCAGCCAGGACTGTTACACTAGTAGAGGTGATGGTAATAATAATGATGTAGCTTTTCACATGCATCAACTCATTTATTCCTCACTAAAGCAAGATGAGTTAGGTACTTCTATTAGCTCTGTTCTGCAAGTGGGGCAATTAAAGCACAGAAAGGTCAAGTGACTTCCCCCATCTAGGTAGTAAGGGAGTTGGGATTTAAAACCAGGGACCAGAGATTGAGCTTGAGCCAATCAACTGGTAGATGGCATTGCCCATTCCTTGATGCCTGGCTTCCAAGGTCCTCCGTGCCCTAGCTTCTTACCTACTGATTCATTCCCACTCTATTTCATCTTCCTGTTCTGCTGCTCGAGAATCTTTAGTAGCATGAAAGTGGAAAAAGAACACAAATAATCAAAAAAAGAAGATGGGTACTTTAGTAAAAAGACAGAAAAAGAGCTATTTATTCAACATTCATCCCTTGAATGGCGTTTAGCCCTTCTGGGCTGGGGCTGCACTAGGCCCATGAGTTTCCTGGTTGGGAAACAGGGACTTTTAGCAATGTACCCACAGCATCAGGTGGCATGTACTGTGGGCCACCCAAACACACTATACTGAAGGTGAGGAGGTGCATGAGCCACTGTGGGTATTTCTCATTGGGGCAGTTGGGGAAGGCCTGTGGAGGACAGAGATGGGGTGAGACCATTTCCAGGCAGCAGTGAGTGTGATCTTGCTTGGGGGTGCAGGCATTTCTGGTGGAGGGGATGGTGGGATGGTGGGAAGATATGTTGCCTCTTGTGAAACAACGGGTGTTGGCTGGAGTCTTGAGCCCCATGATGGGGGAGAAGGAGAGGGTGGGGGGAAGTTCTGCATGGGGAGGAGGGTGAACTCGATTTTCCACTTGATATTTTTTTTTTCCGACTTGATCTTAACAAAAAGGCCAAGAAGCCATGAACTCGATTTTCCAAGGAGTAGTGTCAAAGGGGTAGGAAAGCACACACTGAGATGTCATTTTCTGGAAGATGAATTTGGTGCTATGTATAGGGTGGGTCTGGAGACCAGGAATTCCATTAGGAGTGAGTCATGATTATAGAGATACCATGGAAGGGGGTCACAGCAGGGGAGACAGAACAGGAGGGAGAGTGAAAGGCTCTACCTGGGAACAGCACTGAGACCTGGGGGCTAAGGAGGCAGGGAAGTAGAAGAAGTAGGAGCATCTCATTAGCAGAGATGGGTAAGGATAACAAAGGAATGTGGGGTTTCAGATGAATACAAGTGAAGAAACAGAGCAAGTGGGACGAGTTTGATTTTGAATTTGTGGGACTGGCAGGCATCCAAGTGCAGAGGGTCATTGGTGTGTGGCCAGGACTAGGGCCAGGCAGGTGCTAAGCAGTCAGGAGTGATCCAGTGGCTGATGGTGAGGTGCAACTTTAGGAATCATTTACAAAACCTGATGGCTGGAGCGTGGCAGTAGGGGCCAGGCGAGACTGCCATGGTCAGAGTGTGGCAGCAATTCTCTAGGGGGCAGGGAGGGAGGGAAGTTGCTTGGACAGTCACGAGATGGAAACTACGGGTGGCAGGTAGCTTCAGGGATGGGATGCCAATGTCAGCCCCTCACAAAGGCGAGGATGCTCAGTCTTTGGTAGCAGGGAGGCACTTGTGAGCCTCAAAGCATAGTGAAGAGCATCACAAGGAGAAACAAAGGGAGACAGTGATGGGTGTGGGGGGGAGGGGCAGACTTGGCGGATTTTCCTTCCTGCCTGGAGAGGACTGAGCAAGGTCTGTAGGCAGAAGGGTGTGAGCCAGTGAGGAGCTAGAACATGGAAGAGTGCATGCTGGATGGGAAATCCTTAGTGTAATCTCTCACTTAAAATGCACAGACAACTTCCATAAATGTTCTGTAAAAATGTCCAGAAAATGGTAGTTGGGGGAAGCCAGATCACAGTAGATGGGGGTTTGTCCTGTCAAGAAGGGACCTGTCCTCGGGTTCATACTTTGAGAGAATGAGGCTGGTGGCACCCTGGCTGCTCTTCCTTTCAGTCACATAGGAGATGAAGTCATTTGCAGAGCAGGAGGGGATGAAGGAGGAGGAACTGAGGAACGTGGGTGAAAACAGGTGATAGATGTGCAGGGAAAGGGTGCCCAGGCAGCAGGGAAGATGGATGTGGCTCAGCCCCGTTGGTAAGAGTTCATAATCAGCTCATCCAGGCAGCATGGCTTTGTGAATTTCACCAAGGACACTCATGAACCTTAGCAGAGAAGGTGGAGGGAGAGGGGCTTAGCTCGGTGGATTAATACAGAAAGACACGGTAGGTCAGGGGGTAAGAGGGCCATGACGGTGCAGGACAGCACTGCAGTGGCAGCCACAGACCAGGTCCCCGCCACCCCTCCCGCAGGCTCGAGACAGCCCAGAGCTAGAGGGGTGCTGAAGAGGGAAAGCAGGGGAGTGTGGTCCCAAGAGAAGTGAGAACAGAAGGTCCAGAACTGAGGTGCAGAGACCTGCCCAGGTAACCAGCAGGGGGAAGTAAATGGAGTGACAAAGGCAGAAGGAGACTCAAGAGAAGGTGGTATCTCATCAGCTGTGGGAGAAAGGGATTTCTTTCTCTTTTTAAAATTTTTTTTAAAAAGATTTTATTTATTTATTCCTGAGAGACACTCACACACACCACACACACACACACAGAGAGAGAGAGGCAGAGACACAGGCAGAGGGAGAAGCAGGCTCCATGCAGGGAACCCAATATGGGACTCGATCCTGGGTCTCCAGGATCACGCCCTGGACTGAAGGCGGCGCTAAACCTCTGAGCCAACCGGGCTGCCCTCTTTTTTTTTTTTCAATTAAAAAATTTTTTTAAAGTTTTTATATTTTTTAAGTTGCTACCTTTTTTTTTTTTTTTGAAGATTTTATTTATTTATTCATGAGAGACACAGAGACAGAGACTGAGGCAGAGGGAGAAGCAGGTTCCCTGCAGGGAGCCCAATGTGGGACTTGATCCCAGGACCTTGGGATAACAACCTGAGCCAAAAGCAGATGCTCAACCACTGAGCCACCCAGGGGCCCCTTACTGAATCAGCCTTTCAACTTTTTAAACCCTCAGGGCCAGAAGATGCCACCAATGAGATGGGAAGTTCTCCTGGCAAGACAGGCAGCTCCTAGCCTGAAAATAAGATGTAGCTACCGGTAGGTGACAACGTGGACTCAGTGGCTTCATCCTTGAAAAAATGGAGGATTTGAGGCATGTGTTTGCCTTCTGGACATCTGGTGGAGATCTCCAGGATGACGGGATTAGATCACTCATTTAGGATGGATGGCGTTGAAGAAATGTGAAGCATCTTTGCCCAGCAGCCCAACCAAAGGAGACTCATACCTCAAGAGTCTTTGGGACTCCTACTTTCTTCTCCCCAGTCTAGTTTAAGTGGAAGTAATGTGAGGGTGCTCAGCGAGCTCTCCTAAACACACCAGCCCTTCTTATACCTCTAGTTGTATCATTAGAGATTATTTCCTGTGGGTCAAGAAATTTTCTCTCTTCTATTAAAAATGCATTCATTCACTCAACAAATATATATTTGTTGAACAACCATACTCCAAGTTCAGTGATAGGTGTTGGGGATGCAGTGAGGGAAAAAGAGTAGAGAGAGATGATAAAATAAAATATATAAGAGCATGTCAAATAGTGATATGTACCGTGATGGCAGAATAGAATAGTGCAGGAGAGGAATCAAGTCGTCAACACAGGCCCAAGGGACATCTGAAGGATGTGTAGGAAGTGGCCATGTGAAGATCAGGAGAAGTGTCCCAGGTGGGGGACAGCAGGACAGAGCTCTGCGCAAGGACTAATTTTGGTATATTTGAAGAACAAAATAACCACAGGCACGGTTAAAGCACAGTGAGGGGAGGGAGGGGTCAGGGACAAGTGGGCAGCAGCCTCTGATTCTGGGCCTCGTGAAGCATTTGGATTTTATTTGGAGTGCATGGGGAAGCAGTGGGACAGGGGCTGGGGAGGCACAGTGGGTTGAATACCCCCAAAAGATTTGTCAATCCTAACCCCCAGGACCTGTGAATGTGGCCTTACTTGGAACTGGGATCTTTGCAAACGTCAAGATCTCAAGATGAGATGATTCTGGATTTGGAGTGGGTCCTACATCCAGTGACTGGTATCCTCATGAGAGAAAGGGGGCGGATTTTGAGACACACAGAACCAGGGAAAGACCATATGGAGACAGAGGCAGAGATCACAGTACTGTGTCTACAACCCAGGGAAGGCCAATGTTTGCCCACAACCACCAGAAGCCGGAAGAGGCCAGGAAGGATTCCAGAGGTTGCCAGCAGTCATCAGAAGCTTGGGGACGGACATGGGACAGATTTCCCTGGGACCCTCCAGAGTGAACTCACCCTACTAACACCTTGATTTTGGAGTTCTGACCTCCAGAATTGTGAGAAAATACATTTCTATGGTTTTAAGCCACCGAGTCTGTGGTAGTAATTTGTTCTGGCAGCCCTCGCAAGCTAACATACGAGGTGAATAACTAGCAATCTGTAGATGATCTAAACAGACACCCACACTCACTGTGTCTCCCTTGCTTGTGCTCTGGACTCCCCCCAGAGGACGCCCTGGCTGCTGCCACACTCAACCCTCTCTAGCATGCCTAAGGAGCTGCAGGTCTCCCCTGCTGGCCGGGTTGATGGCAAGGTGCCCCCTCCATCTCTGAGCTGAGTACAGGGCCCTGCCTCCTGGGCCTTCAGGAGCTCCAGATACCCACATGCACCCAGAGTACCCCAGGACGCCAAGTGCATGGGAAGGCCAGCACAGGGATGGTCTGTCTGTCCCTCACTGTCCACAGCGGCCTGTCTCAAGCCAGGGCCTTTGTTCCTGCACACCAGAGCCAATTTGTGAGGAAGGATGGGCAGGCACATGCCACCCCGGCCCTGCCTGCCTCAGCTGACCGTGTAGGCCACTTACCTCCGTCTTAGGGGCTGCATCACGGGGGTGGCCGCCTGGCTCCTGACAGGCCCCCTCTTCATCCTTCTCCTGGCCTCTCCCCTGCTCAGGACTGCCGTGGCCCTCCACTCTTCCAGTGGGGCCTGGTGGGGCCTCCCCCACAGCTTCCTCCTCCAGCACCTCTGTGCCTTGGCTACCTTGTCTGGGCTCATCCTCTTCATTTCCTGCCGTCTCCTCCTTCACTTCTGCAGACTCTTCTGTCTTTTCTCCCAGGGCTTTTTCTTCTGTGGGGCTCCCGCACCCATTCGCTGCCTCTGGGCTGGAGGCAAGGGCTGCTGGGACAGCCTCATTGGCAGCTGGAGGCGGGCCGGCCTCCTCTTCAGAGCCCCCCATGGCCTTCGGGTGATGCTGGGCTTCGTCCTGGGCCTTGCCCGTCTCCTCCTGCTTCTCTGTTCTGCTGGACGTCCTCCTCAGAGGAGGCTTCTCCTGGGACCCCGGCGGCCTCCCTGCTTCCTCTCCCACCGGCCCCTGGCTGGGTGCAGGGGACCCCGGGGCCTTGCTCTTGGATGAGAACACCTCATCCCCGTTCTCTTCCTTGGCACCATTCTCCTGGGATGACTCGGGGGCCCTGTAATCTCCCAGGTCCCCACAGTCTGACTGAGACCTTCGGAATCGCCTGGAGGGAGGGCGCCTTTTTATCGAGCCTCTCGTCCGAACCTGGAAGAACGAGGTAAGGGATATTATCCACAACCTGTGAAAGAGTTCCAGAGGGGGACTACGTGTCTTTCAGTGTCAGTCTGAGGGACGGCTCTGTCTGCCAGCCTTTAAGGGTCATTTGATTTTCCAAGAGAAGGGAGCCCTGTGTGCTTTGTATCCTAGGCTAGAGCCCCAGGGCTGTGAAATCACAAGGGTAACCTGTGCGGTTTTTGCCTCGCCTCCTGAAGATGCAAATGCTTCCCATCCACAAAAGAGAACCTACACTTTTATTATCCTGTAAGACATTAACCAGCGTGGTGTCTAATTTAGCAATTTAATTCTAACATTTGTTTTGTGTTTTTAGAGTTTTATTTATTTGACAGAGAGAGAAACAGAGAGTGCAAGTGCATAAGCAGAGAGGCCTGCAGGCAGAGGGGAAGGGAACCTTGCTCCCGCTGAGCAAGGAGCCCCTGCAGGGCTCAATCTCGTGACTGACAGTCCGGGGATCATGACCTGAGCTGAAGGTAGATGCTCAACCAATTGAGCTACCCAGGAGCCCCTAACATTTGTTTTTTTCAGTTGCCTATAAATAGTCCGTTCTTTGAATGAGGTTTACCATCTTACAGGTTTCTTCACAAATTGATAAACTGCATAAAATGTCTCTCTGTTTTGCATAGGAGTCATGTTTTAACATTTAGGAAATTATATTTTGGCAAAAGTGAACCCAACAGACAAGAGGATTAGGGGTCTGAAGATGGTCTGGGACCTCATGGGCACATAGCTGGACAGCCAATAACTGGCTTGGTCCCCTTCCCCAGCCTGCCCTCCCAGCCCTCCCCAGAGCCGGCTAATCCTGGGAACGCTGTGCAGCTAAACGCCTTCACTTTCCTGGGCTCAGGTCCACCATGAACAGAAGCCTTGCTTTAGGAGCCTCCAGCAGACCTGCCTGAAAATCATCTCCTGTTCGGTAAGTGTGTGAATCTCAGGATTGCTCAGGCCTCATCTAGGCCCACTGGACTTTGCCAGAAGTTCAGTGAAGAGGTTTATTTATTCAAATGGTGTGTCTTTTAAAATTATATATGTAGATAAAAATCTTATTTCATAAGACTCAAATCTTATTTTTGTAAATCTGATTTTCCCATTGGCTTACGTTTTGGTATTTGTTGATCTTAGTTCCTTCTCAGAAATTTCGAGTGAATACTTGCCATATAAGGGCTCTTTCCTGAGACTATGGTTCGGCCAGCCCTGCAGGCTATCAAGGTCTGGCCCTGCCCCCGCAGTCAGCAAGGTTCAGGAATAATTTTGCCTGCACCCTGCTGGCCTCAGAAGGCTAAAACCTCCATCCGGTTATTACAACTGGGTGGCCCCGCCTCACTGCCGACCCCACCTCCCTAGCGAGCACCTTGTGAAAAGGGGAGGCTCTGGCCTGGGTTCCTCTCAGTTGTCTGGCGTCTCTGCTTACCGTGAGCTGGAGGGTCTCCACCCTATCCCCAGCCAGCAGGCTTAAGACTTAGCACCAGTTTGTTTCCTTGGGTCCTTCCTGTTTCTACACATTTGACTTTTTCCCCATGGATTTTCTGAAATGGTCCAGAAGACACCCCTTTCCATCCATACCTGTAAAGTTCTCTCCATTTGCCATTAACCGGCATCAGATCCCTTTTTGTTGGCCCTTGCCTGGCTCTGGCCCAGCTTTGCTGAGCACCTGCATGGGCTGTATCCAATTGTACCTCTGATTCTTACTGTGTATAGCAGGGCCGAGGATCTGATGAAAGAAACAGGCCCTATGTACATCTTTTTCAAACGGAACAGTTCGAATCCTCTTTAAATGGGGCAAGCTGCAGTAAGAATGAGTTGAGCCCATACTGGGACACTTAGATGTGTTTACATCAAGCCAGAACAGCGTGTTTTGGAGTCCTACTGACCCTGCCCACCCTCTGTGTGAATCACTGATCAGGGCTTTAGATTTTATTTTCAACTTTTGACACAATGTTCTGTGCAGCTGGGATCAGTTCTGAATTCTCAGCCCTTTCTCCACAAAGGCTAGAGCTCTCTATCTCCCAAGTGTGCCTTCTGGGTGAGTGGCACAGCTCCTGGGAGAGGAGATGAGGCAGGCCAGGTAGAGGGGCCATCTCAGTCACAGATCACTAGCAAGAAGAGATGTCCTTCTTTCCCCAGGACAACATCATGGCAGAAATAATTGAGGACTGTCCAGAGCCTACATCTCCACAGACATGCCACAGTGCTTTGAACCCAGACATTACCTTATTGTAACAAGGCAGATGGCTCCCTTCAGGAGGCTGGTCAAAGCTAACTGGCACCTCCTCTGGCTCCCCGGCCTGAGACCGCACACCGGGGCTGCTGGGGGTGGAAGGTGGGCTCTGGAATGGTGACACCACAGCCTTAAGCCCAGGGCTCTTGGGGGAGGCCCCCGGTAGCAGGGCCGCTGGATCAAAAGCTAAATTGGCCTGCCAAGAGAAAGTGAGACATTTCAGATAGGGGTGGGAGAAGATGAGCGTTCCCGCTTGAGCTTGTTGGGTACGTGGCCCGGAACTGGTTGGGGCTAGGTAACATGAGGCTCTTTGTGCCAATTCCTCATCAACCATCCATTGTCATAGCATGTCCTTCCCCAGGAAGCACTGCATACTCAAGCCATCTCCTGCTACCTGACTTACCACAGGCTGCATTCCAGAATGCCCAGAAAGTACTGATTTGGGGCCAACAAAAATGTCCTGGATCAGCCCCAGCTTATAGACAGAGGCCGAGATAGCAACTGCCAGCACCTCAGGCACTGGGTCTCACAGCAAGTCAGCCCCTTTATCAGCTTTCTCGGCTGAGCCAGTAGTAGTCTCTGCTTACCGGATGCCTACTATTTGCTGCCACGTGCAGCTTTTCCCTCTACAACAGCCCTATATGCTCCCTTTTGTTCTCATTGCACACATCAGGAAAGTAGCTAAGGAGCCTGCCCTGGGATTCAAGCCAGGTCTGCTTGTCTCTCAAGGCGTGTTGGTAGATGGCCAGAGTGGTGTACACAGTAGGCTGCGCAGCCCTTGGAGGGAGTTAGCAGAACAGATGCCAGTGTGTGCTCCATCTGGGCCATTGTGGGGCAGGTGAAACCAGATTCAAATGAATCCGGAGGACCACAAAGGGGAGAGATTACCCAAAGGGAACTGAGGTCTGAGGGAGCCAAAAATTGGGTATGGGAGGAGGCAGGGGTGGGGGGCAGGTCCATCTGGTGGCCCTGAGAAGATGGTGCAGAAGAGCTGTGTGGAACGCAGTCAGCACGGGTCCTCTTTTGCGCCATCTAGAGGCACTCCTCCTGCTTGGTCACCAAATCCTTGTACAGAGACGTCCTCCAGTCCTAGGGACCGCAGGACCCTCACAGGGAAGGGAAAGGCATGAGGGGCAGATGGTGCAGAGGGAAGCTCTCCATACAGAGCTAACTGCAAGACTTGGATCTTTCACTTAATAGGTGTGTGATCTTCAGTGAGTCCAATAAATAGCCTTTCTGAGTCTCAGATTCTTTATTTGTCCAAACCAGTGAGCCTGACCTGAATAATCTTCTGTGATCTAGTCCCTGGCGCTCTCTCCAGCCACCACCCACTCGTACCCCACACCCACCCCCTCCTTCCAGAGCTCCCTCAGGGCTCCCTTCCTCCAGCGGGGCTCTGTTGTCTTGGGGAACTCCTGCGTGTGCTTTAGGGCCTGCAGGCTACACAGCATTATTCATGTTTAGAAAAGTGTCAGTATTTCTACTGTGATTTTAAGAAAAAACTTAGAAGATGGGCAAGACTGAGTCGTGGTAAGAATTAAAAATATGAAAGTTACAAGGCAATGCTGTGAACACAAGCCATGTTAAGGGGCAGCATGTGATGAGTACCAGGGGCAGGTTTGGTCACAGGGCTTCAGGGCAGTGGATACTTAGGCTGGGTGATAAAGGAGGTCTCTCTCCCTGCCCGGTTCCAAGCGTGGTAAGTTCCCTCTCTAAGACTGCTTGCAAACAAAAGACATCTCGCTAGCCAGCAGGAAACCTGAACTCTGAATTATGGAGTACTCCAGTGAGGAAAAATCATACTTTATAACTCATCTAATAGAATATTTAGATGAAAAGTCTAGCTGATGGTGCATTTCTTAGTTCTTGCCCCCTCCCCCCGCCCCCATCCTTCCCAACAAAGTAAATTCCCTATGGAATCTGGCCAAATTGTCATCCTGTTGCTGATATTCTTAATGAGATTGAATGACTGGCGAACACAACCTCGTCCTCAGTTGCTATGCTTCCCAGAGAGGCTCTTTACTGATGGGAAAGGGGAAGGAGCCCAAGACTGTGGGCACAGAGCATGCACGCACTAATTCCTGGCATTCAGATGAGGGCTGAGGTGGGCTGCAGGGAGGCAAAGGTGCGGGTCCTGGCCTACACCCCTTGGCTGGCTACTATGGGCCATGTCCACATCTGGATCCCATCTGAGAGATCCCCCTCCTGTACATGGGATCCCTACAAGCCTCCCAGTGTGACAGACAGCCCCACTCCTTCTGTGCAGCTGGAGTGCAACAAGGGCAGTGGAGCCCCCCTCCCACCCTCCACAGAATGGGCTCATGGCCAGAAACCAGAGATGCTTTTCTTAACCCCAAATCAGGCTGGGGGCCAAATCCCAGGGCTCTCCCAGAGGTGGAATTGCAGAAGCTGTGGCTACTTGTCTTGACACACCCCTAATAATGGCTCCAGAACAAAGTAGATGAGCTGTTTTCTTAGTTGGGCCCAGATGGAGGATACAGTGTGTAAGAGCTTGCACAGAGCCTGTGGTTAAAGCTGGAGCGGCCTTCATGGGCCCGCCCAGACATACGCCAACCGTACCCTGTGCTTTAGCTCACACTGTTCCCCCCTCAGGAGCACCTTCCTCCTTCCTTTCCAGCAACCCGTCCTTGAGGACTGACATGGGGTATAGGTGTTTCATAAACCATTCATTAACTCCTCCTGCCTGCTCTGCTGTTTTCTTGCTCTAAAATTCTAGACCAGTGGTCCAGGAGACATTTGGAAATGCCTAGAGACTTTTTTTTTTTACTGTCACAACTTGTTGGAGAGTGCTCCTGCCACCTGGTGGGTAGGACTGGGATGCTGCTAAACATCTTGCAATGCACAAGGCAGTGCCCTGCCACAAAATTATCCTGACCAAATGTTGCCCAGGTTGAGAAACCCTGACATAAAGCAGTAGGAATCGGGTGGTTACACACCCTTTAGGTCTCAGTATTTACTCTCCAGGAAAGTCGGCTATGAGCACGATGGCGGGGGCTCTGGGCTCACAAGGTGATAGGTAGTAGAGAGGTAGGCTTTCCAAACAACAGATTTGGCCCCATCGAAGCAATGCCTACCAGCTGAATTTCAGTCCTGTGTTAAAATCAAAATGGGGTGTGGGGGCATTCAGACCTTGGTAGAGAGGACTTGGCTAGTCCTGGAGTGTTTCTTGTGCTATATATAGTGTCTTTTTCCAGACTCTTCAGGCACCCCATTATCCACCAAACACCATTAGCTGTTTACTACATGAGCTCATGCTTGATGTGATCCTTATTTTAGCCCTTGGCCCCTAGATAGAGCTCCTTATCCTCCATAGCTGGTTCTCAGAGATCAACTCTTCAGGTGACAGATGGTACTACCCCCGGGAGTCCCAAAGACATGCCGGTGTTGGATAAGAGATGGCGTGGGGTCAGAGGTAACCATACTGCACTTACCTGAAGCTTCTCAATCAGAGGAGAGCTCTTCACCTTGACTTTAGGAGGATGGCTTGCATTGGATGGTGATTTCTATGGAGCAAATGGACCAAGACAATGAAATGAGTGAGGTGAAGGGAGGTGGCATTCTGGCTGGAGTCCGCAAAGCACAAGTGGAAGAAGAGGAGCAGAAGTTGGTCTCAAACTTTCCCACTTAGCTGCAGCCTCTCCTACTTACCTGGTCAGGGCCTGGGCTGGCATAGACTACCCTCCACCCCTTCCTCCATCTCACAGCTAACAAGACCACTTGAATCTATGAATCAGAGCTGGCAGGACAGATCTGAGACACAGGAGGCCCCCTGGTCCAGGAAGGATGACTTCATGGTCATTACGAGAGAACAGACTCCATTTGATGGGATGAGATCTTCACCTCATGACTTTCAACAAAGTGAGCCAACCATAGGAGGGAATTCCAAAGAGAAAGGGTGAAATGACCATGTGTTCTGTTTGCACAAACAAAACAAGAAGCCACAGACCAAAGGTGAAACCTCATGGAGTTAACCAAAATCCCTCCCTTGAACTAATGTTATTTTGGAAAATCCCACCAATAGTGTTATTTATAGATTATCCTTTTCCAAAACATTGACTTCATTTCAATTAAGCTGACATTTATTATCTACTACATTCCAGGCATTGTGTTGGTTATATGAATATGATTTCGTCCCTGGCCTCTAGAAGCAGTCAATGGCTAATACATATGCATAAAACCATACATACATTCTGTTAGTTGGAGATATTTTTGTGATGAATGTATGTCAGGAATCTGTCTCTATTTTATTTTATCTAAAAAATGGACTTCTTGTTTTGTGTAAAGTCCCTGCAGCTTGAGTCTGGTTCCACAGGTAAACTGATCCTCAACATGCAGGAGTGATGACAGTGATGATGATGGTGATGATGGTGACTTTCACGTTGTTTAGCAGAGGCCAAGGCAGAAAAGGGACTTTTCTACAGTTTGGAGATCAAGCGTATGTTACGGGCTCCTCGCCCCCGTGTACTAGTTTACCTGAATCATAAAAAGAAGAATAACACCAATCTCTTGGAAATATTCTGAGATATTTATTGGGAGCTGATTGTTAGTGATGGAAGGAGGAAGACTTACTCAATTGAACTCCTTGTGACTTTTTTAAGGCCCAGCACTGAGTGAGAAGCATGGGAGTGGTAGTTTCCAGCTGGGACTCTGCCTTTGACAGGAGCCAGAGGGGTGCCCTGGCCTCAGCCTCCTCAACCATGACCCAGACAGGTGGGTTAGAATAAATGATTCGTGGGATGCCTGGCTGGCTTAGTCAGGTAAGTGGACGACTACTAATTTCCACTCAGGTCATGATCCCAGGGTCCTGGGATTGAGCCCTACTTTGGGCTCCCTGCTCAGCAGGGAGTCTGCTTCTCCCTTCCTTTGCCCCTCTCCTCACTTTATGCATGTTCTTGTGCTCATTCTCTCTCTCTCTCTCAAATAAATAATACGATTTAAAAAATGATTCTAAGGGGGGATCCCTGGGTGGCGCAGCAGTTTGGCGCCTGCCTTTGGCCCAGGGCGCGATCCTGGAGACCCGGGATCGAATCCCACATCAGGCTCCTGGTGCATGGAGCCTGCTTCTCCCTCTGCCTATGTCTCTGCCTCTCTCTCTCTCTCTCTCTCTCTGACTATCATAAAAAAAAATGATTCTAAGGACTCTGCCGCTTGAAGGTGTCTCTGGCTCCATGAGTTTACACTGTCAGACATATTCCTAGAACAATCTTGCAAGGAGCCATGTGTCCCAGATGAATACAAAGAGCTTCTAGCCCCAAATCAGTTGTTCCTTTTTTTTTTTTTTTAAGATTTTACTTATTTATTTGAGAGAGCAGGTGAGGATGAGTGGGAGGCAGAGGTAAAGGGAAAGGAAGAAGCAGATTCCCCATTGAGCCAAGGGATCATTCCAAGACCCTGAGGTCATGACCTGAGCTGAAGGCAGATGCTTAACCGCCTGAGCCACCCAGGTGCCCCCCAAACCAGTTGTTCTTAATTTCTGTGCTTTATGGTGAAATTTCACATGAGCCAGTATTTCTAAAGATACTGTTTTGGGAACTGCAACAATGATTTTGCTTACAAAGCTCACTTTATGTAATACCAGAAACTCTTCTCTTTCCCAAGTGACCACTGTCTTCTGAAGAGGGTGGACATTCAATAACACAGCCTGTTCACTATAGGACAGCCCTGGGAACCCAGCTCCTGCTCCACAAAGTCCTTGTTGATTTGAACTGCAAAGCTGGAAGATTCCAAAATAGCAGCTAGTGCAGTTCCTGGGTACGGCAGCAGGTGGCAGCATTTCCTCTGGCATTTAACACAGGACTCCAGGCCAGTGGCCTTGGAGAAAAACCCGCCTCCAGCTCTGTGTATCAGTTTACATGTGTACATGTGACACTCCTGTAATGTCTAGAAAATATCAACCTGATTTTTCAGATGGGAGTGCTTTTCAGCCCTTCTCAGGCAGAAGAGGCAGGGTCTGCTGCTATCCTAAATACTGTTGAGGTTGGGTCCTGCAGAGAGGGATAACTCCTCTGGTCACCCCACTGGCTCAGGCCTGAGCAGGACTAGGGAGGAGGCAGGAGTGAAGAAGGGATGGAAAGAGCCTTCCCTGCCCTGTGCATTGGGAACTAAGCAGCACCCTGACTGCCCCGCCCCCACCCTGAGGCCCCCTGAGGCTCCCAGAGTTAGGGCTTCTGCAGGCTGGGCTTAAAGAGTGGAGAAGAGCTGCAGGCAGCAGCCTCCATCCAGCCCAGCCAAACAAAGCTGGTTGTTCTCTATTTCTACATGATTTTCAAGTGACAGAAAGTGCTTCCATTGATCCTGGAAGCAATGTCCTTCCTATGTGCAAGGAGCCTGTCACTCTAGGCAGGATTTTTGTTCTAAACGCTAGCCTCCTATTATTCATCTAGCCCTTGGCTCACACTTGCCGTTTAGCTTCTGGGTGGTGCCCCGTGGGATGAACCTGTAGATTTATTTCTCCTAGAGCCAATGAACTAACCTGACTCACTCTGCTTTTATTTCAGGGAATAAAATGTCCCAGTTCTGTCCCCATCTGGTTAGTGTTCCTGTCCCATTTCACAAATAAGGAAGTAGGCTCGGTGCAGGACAGGGGCTTCTCCAGGGCTAAGTCCAAGTCATCAGAGGGCAGCCTCACAGGAGGCTCCTAATGGCCATGGCCTCAACAGGTGGCCTGGCACAGACACCAAGCCCCGAGGGCTAAAAGTCACAAGGAGAAGTTGACCCCATAAAGAGAAGTTGTTGGAATGTATTTGGCCATAGCACTGGCTAATAACTCCGTGAAGCCACAGAATCATCATATCAGTGCTTGAAGAAATGTCAACAAAAACCTCAATTTTTAAAAACTGTGAAATTGGGATTCCCACTCCCGAAGGAGACCCTTGTTCTGTGCCTGGGGGGAGTAGTTTCAGAGCAGTGGGGCTCTAGATGCCCACACCCCCATAAAGCAGGAGCAGCAATGAGTTCCTGCTTTCCTTGATGGGTTGCGGCACGTAAGCCTTGGGCGGGAAAGGCTTGAAAACTGTTGCTTGACCCCACATCGTCACTACAACAGGTGCTCACAGTCACACGGGTATCTAGTATTTATAGTCAGGTCACTGGTCCCCGAAAAGGAAGGGGGAGAGAGGTAGTTGAAGTGGGATTTGGAAACTGAACTGTCTTTGGCTGGCTTGCTCTCTCTTGGGGTTGGCCTCCCAGGATGGACAAGAAGAACACGCAAGTTCATTTCTGGAGGACCATGACGTACTACAGTGAAGGTTCACAGAGCTGCTGGGACGGGGCGCAGAGAAGTCACTCTTACAGCTACAATTAGATAAATAAGGGTAGTACATACCCAGTCTGGCAATCTATTGCTGGCTATGATCTGTGATGCCAGAGCCTTTCTTTTGTTGGTAACATTGGCTATTTATATGGGAAGGCAATGAGGCCTCTGTGTGCTCTGATTTTCTTCCAATGGTCCAAAACAGAGGCCAGCCATTACAAGGATAGCACGGAGCCACAGTACTCTCTTGTGTGGTGACTCTGCCTTATGTATGTGTAGCCTCTCTTTCCAGATGACTTCTCCACAAGGAAGATCATAGAAGTTGGACCTGGAGTAAAATATAACTTTTGTGACTCCTGAAGGTGGCGTGGTAATACTGTATGGCCTGTTCTCTTTGCTGAAATTCTCAGGCTTGGAAAACAGTGTTCCCGTCCTAGACAAATCCTGAAGGAGGCCCCATAGAAAATGTAGAAAGGAACCTGATGTCCCAGTAAAGGATTCTGGAAGCCTTGAGAAGAGGAGATTCAGCCCTGAACCTGAAAGGGAGACATGGCCTGCACAGGTTTCAAGGTCTAAATGTGTGCATTTTGTGCCCCCTCCTAGAAGGAGAAAGCAGATCCATAACCAGTGTCCCCTGAGCCCTGGCACAGCACTTACCTCCTCACCATTCTGGCCCAGCTCTACCTTGGGGGGGAACAGGGGGAGGGAGCAGGGTGGTTTCCTCCTTGTTGGTTTACAGGCTGGTGTCTAGAGGGAGGGGGACAGACAGACACACAGAGAGAGAAAGAGAGAGTAATCAGGCAACAGGGAGGAAGAGAAGGAAGTGGAAGCTGGTTTTAGGAATGGTCAGGGATGTCTGGAGAGAAAGGATGGAGGGAGGCGTTGCCTGTCTTTAAGGCTGCCCAATAGCTATATGCATTAATTCTATTCCACTGTCGACCCCTTTGGACTTCCAGGCTCCTGCCCTGATCATTTTCTGCTGGAGCATCTTCTTTTACTTGAGATTCATTGGCCTGAGACAACATCTCAAAATGACACCTGCTTCCAGCTTCCAAGCTCTGACAGCACCTTAGATCAACACTATCTTCTTCACCCTTTATGACATGACATTCCTGTACTGATTTTTTCAGATGGGAAAACAAAAGCACAAAATACTGTGCCTAAAAAAGCATGATTGATAGCTATGCCCTTGTTTGCCTCAAGGGGCCACCCCCCACCTTGGGGTGTTCCTCCTTCCTGTCACTCCTAATGAGCCCTTCATACTGTGGGACTAGATCTCTCTAGCACTCTCTCTTTTCACACTGTTCTCTCCAGCAGGATCCCCCTGGAGCCCATGGGTCACTGGATCCCTGGTTTCCTATCTGAATGCACTTCCCTGAGGGTTTTTCTTCCTCTTCAGTTCTCCATTTGGAATCCGCCCCGGGTCTTGCCTTGCTCCAGACTCCTGGGCTCTGGGGCAGGAGTCGAGCGTGGTCATCTCTTTATTCTGAACCAGTCCAGGCCTGGCACGGCAGGGCAGGATCTAAGTCTCCCACAGTGGATGATGAAGATGGAAATGGATCCAGACTCCCATCTTCCCAGCTCTCTGCCCTGTGTCTCCTCCCTCCCCGCCAGAGTGTAAGCCTCGCTCTGGTGGGGAAAGATCCTGCACAGGCCCAGCCACATGGCCACATTCCTCACATTCAGAGGGACCCCTCTCTGGCTTCTCTTCCTAATTTGGTAATTACCAAGCCTCCTCCCTCCCTCTCCTCTGGGCCTGACCCAGACTTCCCCTTCCTCCAGCCCCCTCCCAGAAGAGGGGCTCAGAAGCCGCCTGACTCACCTCCTTTGCAGCAGCAGCCTGCTCCCTGAACAGCCCAGCCAGCTGGGCCACAGAAGGGGGCGCCGATTCATCCACTTTGGCACTGGGCTCTGATCTTTCCTGGAAAACCAAAGGGAAGCGAAAGTTAATTGACAAATATACACTTGGCTCTTCTCAAGTGTTGTTCCTGGGTGCCACACAAGGGAGCAGGGAAGCTGTGACAATGAGGTATTTCAATAGCCTCTTGCAATTGGCCCCTGCATCTGAGGATTTTTTTGGTAAGATTTTATTTATTTATTCATGAGAGAGACACACACACACAGAGAGAGAGAGAGAGAGAGAGAGAGAGAGAGAGGCAGAGACACGGGCAGAGGGAGAAGCAGGCTCCATGCAGGGAGTCTGACGTGGGACTCGATCTGGGGTCTCCAGGATCACTCCCTGGGCTGAAGGCAGGCGCCAAACCACTGAGCCACCCAGGGAGCTCATGGGATTTTAAAAATCATCCAGTCAACCACATTTAGTGCATATTTACGATGTGCTCAGTCCTGGGTGTGACTCTGGGGGTCCGGAGAGGAACAAAACTTGGTCTTGTCCCCAAGAGGTACCCAGGAATCTGGGAAGTGTACAAGCCCCTTGTTCCTCATTCTTCAAAGACCCAGGCTGAAAAGAGGGTATCGCATAGATGGCACAGGAGTCTCCTTCCCTTGGTCAGAAGAGGCTTTCAGAAATGGGAGCTGGCAAGATGCCTTGGAAAGCAGGGCTTGTAGTGTATAGAATGGGGTAAGCAAGTGCCCTTTATTGAACTTTTAACCTGTATATGTCCTGTCCTCTCTCCATGAGTGCCTTGGACAAAGAAGTGTGTGGTATATATTTAATTATAAAGAATTAATAAGAAATTATTAATTGATAAATTAATAAAGAAATTAATAAAGAAATAATATGAGGGGCAGGTAGTATGGCCGATGAAAGCTGGACCACCTGGACTCAACCCCTGGGTGGTTCCCTGTCTTATGGGCTCAGTGACCAGGGCAAATGGCTTCACTTCCCTGTGCCTCGACAGGGATAATATAGTCGTAAAGCACTCCTAGGGCTGGTCTGCAGACCGAATGATTCACTTAAGAGCTTTAGAAGGCTTGTTATTAGTACCGGCGATCCGGTGATTCAGGTTAGGTACGCGCACGATGCGCTTCTGCTCTGCATGGCGTCCTCACCGAGAGACCTCATTCCTCTCCCACTCTGTTCCTTTGTGCTGGAGGAACCACCTGGAGGGTAGACTTCTCCAAGTTGGCCACAAGCATGCCTGTGCCCCTGCTCTGTCACTGGTCCTCTGCGGCCACCCCTCGAGGTGCCTCCAGGCTGCTGACCTGACCGAGATGCACCCTGGCCACTGTTGGCTCCCACGTGCCCCTGGTCACAGAGACACATGCAGTGAGTCAGTGAGAGCCACCAGTGGCCACTTCCTTCTGCCGAGTTGCATGTGGCCCACGTAACCACCTGGCTTTAGTATTTTTTCAGTGTCCAGTCCTATAGACATTAGACTTTTGGTTTGGGACCACGATGATGGCTGCAAACTCCCTCTGCCATGTCCCCTCCGCAAATTGGCTGACCCAAGAAAGTCTCTCTTTATCCCTCCAGGGGGCTTGTGGCCCACAAAGACAAGGCATGCCTCCTTCCAGCTGCAGGCTTGCGCCCCGATAGGCTGCATGCTCACACTCACACATGCATGCGTGAGCAACAAGCTCATGTGCACACACTTCTAGGTCCCTCCTTCTGTGCCCTAAGGTGTCTCCAGCCTTTCTTATTTGGGTGCTCCCTCCAAAGCAAATGTCACTGGTTGTCCTAGACCCGCCTGGTTGGACCAGGGGCAGGGCAAGCCCTAACCCTCACTAATTTTTGGTTGTGAAGTTAAGTAAATGGGGCCAAGCTCCACAGAGAAGGCTTTGCTTAGACATGGAAAGGCATGGCTGGGAGCACAGACCTTCAGATCTGCGAACAGGCTGTTCTGGAGGAAAGAACAGTTGGTCTTTACTGTTTCCTGTTATAATTCAAGGTCAAGCCCATTCCAGCCTAAACACCCAATACTGACTTTGCACAAAGATCTGAAAGGATTCACCTCCG
This sequence comes from Nyctereutes procyonoides, assembly GCF_905146905.1. Lineage (NCBI taxonomy): Eukaryota > Metazoa > Chordata > Mammalia > Carnivora > Canidae > Nyctereutes > Nyctereutes procyonoides. The sequence continues at coordinate 3,554,833 of NW_026575044.1, forward strand.
TTCAGGGTGCCAGGGCTACCCATAATGCCGGGGAGGCATGGGGGCATCTGAGGCCCACTGAGTCGTGCCCTCCTGGGCAGTGCTCACAGGACTCACACCTGTCTTCCTTCCACACCTGCCATGATGGGCGTGGTCACAGGCAAACATCTTGTCCCTCAGGAGCTACTGAGAGGCTTTAGGCACAGTGTGATTAACTGAGCCACTCTTGGCAAAGACGCTGGGCTGATTGGTTTGTCCATCTGTCTAACTTCCTGCCCACATAACAGATCAGTCTCTCTGTCCATGGCTATTTATTGCTCGGGTCCTGCTGACAGCGTACTTTACCTCAGCTTCGAAGGCACCAATCACTGGTGTGCAGGAAGATACATTCCAGATAAAAATAGAGCTGTACAGGAATAAAAAACTCCTCCCTAACTTCCTTGTCTCAAAACTGGGCTTGGCAAGGCGCTCAGAAATGATAGAACTATGAGGCTTCTGGAAGCATTTAGGACTTAAAAGCTGGGTTGAAGGAAAGATTATGATACATCTGAGTTTGTTTTCCTGGAGCCCAATGAATGACTTTTCTTTAGAATGGCTAAGGACTCCAGAGCTTGTTGAAGCCTGGCAAATCCACTCACCACCAGTCCCTGTCCAGACTCTTCTTCTGTGCTGGCACACAGAAGCCCAGAGAGGGCAAGTAACTTAGCCAGAGTCACACAGGAGAAGCCAAACAGGATAATCTATGAAACACTTTACTCCAACACCTGATAATCCAGCAAGCGGTATCAGGCGAGTAGTATAATTTGTGAAGGTGCTTTGAAAACTGCGAAGTGCTGTATATAAAAAGTGAAATTATTCTTAGCCACTGGGTTGCACAGGTACAATGGGAGAAGCATACCCTTGGAGACGGGCAGAAGTCAATGGCCCAGCCTGTTTGAGGCTCTGCCTGGATTTTCCTTATGATTCTGGCAGGTGCAACTACTAACCGCCACCAGTGGTTCAAAGGCAACTCCTCAGTTCCAGGTTAGCGAGCGACTTCTCTAGCTTTCTCTCTCAGCACTGTGGCTGCTTTGGTAGGGCCATGCTCTTACCCTGACGGAGAAGGACTTCAGTGTCCCTGCCCTAGTTCCAGACTTTTCTGGGACCCCTTCCTGGGATTAAGTGTTCTTTCTCTGTCCCTAAGACATCCATAAGGTATTTAACACAGAGCCAGAACGTTGAACGTCTTGATGGAAGGGTGCTTTCTTGCCCCTGCCCACATCCAACTCAGCCTGCAGGGTCAGGGTTGAACCTGTTCCCAGAGTCACTGACACCCTAACTTACCCTTTAGGACCACACGGGTCACAGGCCCTCCCCAGCCTGCATCTGGACTGAGCCTGAGTCACTGCTTAGACCTCAGCTGGTCCCCTCTTCTCTGGCCAATCTCTATGTCTTCAATCCTGTTTCTGGACTCATCTCCTTTCATGTCCTGCTTTAGTGGACACTCGTCTTTCCAGATGGCAGGGCTCCACTCCATTTTCCTGGGCCCAGATCTTGCTTACCAAACTCTCCCTGCCACGTTTCAGCCAGGCTCTGCCAGCCAGCTTGGAATCTACTCCTGTGTTCCTGTCTGACTCTGCCTAGGCCAGAAAAAAATCACCTCTGGTGTTTACTTTCCATTTCTATGGGACTTTCTTCTGAGAACTGAGGAGGCCTGTGTCTGGACAGCACAGAACTTCCCCCAAGCTGTTGCCATGTTGAGTAAATACAATTTGCATGCTGCCAACCATTCACATAGTGGAACCTTTGTGTACAGGCCTGAATTGGGCTCTACCTACCTCCCTGGCTCTGCCCTTGTTTCTCCATCCTCCTCCTTGGTCCAAGGTCTAAGTATCTGACACTGTCTGGGTCCTGGATTAGGGAAACAAGGCACCGAGAGAGGCCTTTCCATCTACAGCTTGGGAGGAGAAGCAATGAGAAGACTCAGCCCCAGAGGCTGAGGAACCCTTGCTCTTGGCTAAAAGGGAGGTTCTCTTGCTCACCAGAAACAGACTAGAAACCAGAGCTTTGAAAGTATGGGGTATGCTTGCTTCTTTGCTCTTCTAGAATGATGGATTTTAACAGTCATTTAGAGAGAGTCACACTCTGCGAACATGATCATACTTCAACTGTCACTTCAAAAGGGTCAACCGACTGTCTCTTTGGGATGCCACAATGGTTCCAGAATCTTCCTTTACACTCTTACCTTTTCCCTGACTCTTCATTTCATCCCAACGTCCATGTAATGGGATGATGCGAATGGCATTGGACCGGGAACCATATAGGCCCATTTTACCTACCTACATTCTTAGAGCCTCTGCTACGTGGGAAGCACTGTCCTCGTAGCACTTCATATACTTTCTGTAACTCTCACGATACTTCTTTCAGAAGAAGAAACTACCCCACGTTGCTGAATAACTTGTTATTCAAGTTAAAAGTGTCCACATCAGAGTTATGTAGATACCAAATCTCTAGCTCTTTCCAGACCAATATGCAAATTACTCTAGACCATCGATATCTTATTCTGGCATCAATAAACATTTGCTGTCCTGGGGTATAACAGTAAACAACACAGAGTTATTACTCTTAAGTGTTGTCTTCCAGTGAGGGAAACAAGCAACAAACATATACAGAGGTGAATAAGATGTCTCGTTAAATGCTAGGCAAGAGATCAAATAGGGCATTTTATCTCTGGGGGTGTGGGAAGATGTTTATGAGGAGGGGTCATCTGAGATAAATCCTGGCTGGGGAAAAGGTGGGAAGAAAACTCCTGAGCAGACAGCACAAACAGACTGAGGGCCAGAGTGACAAGCATGGCAAAGACACACTGTATACATGAGACGAGGGGGAAGTAAGGATGAGAGGCAGCCTGGGGCCCACCATGTGGGCAGCAACCTGTATTTTATTCTGAGTTAACAGAATGCCATTCAGAGGGTTTCAGGGAAGGGTGTGACCCAGGTCACACGTAAGAGGCTCTCTGTGGAGGATGGATGGGAGTGGAAGCCCAGAGTCCGTCCAGGAGGGAGCCTCCTGTGGTGGTAACCGTGGAATGTCCAGGCTTGTGGCTGGCAGGGAGTCAGCAGGGGGTGTCTGGGCAGGGCAGTGAAGAATTATTGATGCACTGGGTCTGGGGAGCAAGAGAAGAGAGTAGTCTGAAAGTTTGATTTGGACAACAGGATGCAGAAGTACTTTTCCTGAGTTGAGGAAGGATTGTGGAGAGCGATATGAGTGTGGTTAGGTAGGGGATGAACAACTCTTTCCTGATCCTGAAAGTCTGAAACATCTATAGACATCCAGGTGGAGATGCAGTGGAGGTAGCTGAATGGATACCCAGGTCTGGAAGCTCAGAGGAGGCATCTACACTGGATACAAAACTGGAAAATCACTAGTTAGAGCTGCTGTTTGTAGTTGCAGGACTAGATAAAATCATAGGATACACAGAAGAGGGAAAAGAAGGGGTCCACAGACTGAACCCAGGGCCACCTCCTTATCAGCACAGAGCTAGCTTTTATTCACAAAGGAGAGGGAGCTGCTCCTGTTACTGCAAGGCCAGCCTCACAGACATTTTCCTGCAGATGGGATGAGTTGGGGCCAGATCTCTGTGGCTTAGGTGACAGAGGGCAAGAAATCCTGGAATGTCACCAGACAGGAGAAACATCACCACTGTCACCTGTGCTGTTGAGTCCCTTTATCATTTCCTGAACATGTAGAGCCACACGGGAATGCCCTGGGATGGCAGTGTGGCCCTTGGTGAGCAAACGGCCTCTTTTGGAGGTGATGGGAATGGAGAGGGGGTCCAGCAACAAGATAAGGCAGAGCAATAGAAATGGTGTATTTGAACACTGAGCAGATATCTCAAGTCAGTCCAAAAAAGTCCCAAATATCCCCTACCTGCCCATTTGTAGGCTTTAAGGATCTGAAAATTGCAGATCCTTGGCCTCTGAGATTCTCTCTCAGGGAGAAACCCAGGGCGTGAAAAGCCCACAGACCTCTGATCCGGGGAGTGTGTCCCTCCTGAGGACCTTTAGGGCTTCCGACTTCCTCCCAGGATGTAGTGCTACAGCCCAGCTGCGTGGACACATGTTAGCAGCCCTCGGCCGGTGGGACACAATACTGACTGCCTCAGTGATCTTAGAATCAGTGTAGCCCACAGCCTTGGATGCCTGGTGGGGTCAGCAGGGTTAGCGGCAGCGGTACAGGCTGGGTTAGGGTCTAGGTGCATTCCCAGGAAACAGCAAGGACAACAGAGAAGTGGAAGAGAGATGTTTATCCCGAGTGCCATTATAGTGATGGGATGTTATAAGTGTAATTTGGGAGGCAAGGAATGCTAAAATCTCTAACAAACCAGTTAGCTACTGGACAAGCATAAGGAAGACACATTTATTTTGGGTCTGGTGGAGCTGGGCATGCACAGGGACAATTTGATAGAAGTGCAAAGAGCAACTAATTCAGAGTCAGATCTGAGGTCTAGTCTTGGCTCTAACATGTACTGGGCGGGGGTCTTGCTGACTCTTGGTTTCCTCATTTGCAACATCCATCAGCCTCGTTCCAACCCAGTGTGCAAAGCATGCTTGGTCTCCTGGAGGCTGTGCTATCATTCTCTCACAGACACCAAGAAGGGGCTAGAATCCCCCGGAGTCCCCACAAGATTCAGAATTAGCCCTGTCTATCCCAGGAGGCATGCACAGCTGATGATGTTATTATGCTCTATGTGAGGCAGTAGAGCACAGAGCTCAGGCTTTTGAGCCAGACTGCTTGGGTTCAAGTCTTGGCTCTGCCTTCACTAGTTCTGTGGCCTTGGACAGGTTACCTAACTTCTTTGTGCCTCAGTTTCTATCTGTAAAATGGGGATGATGATGGTAGCACCTATGATACATGGTCATTGGAGGGATTTAATGAGTTCATGCATGTAAAATACTTAGAATGGGGCATGGCATGAAGTCAACATTCCAGAATTGTTAACTATTACTAAATGCTGGCGAAGGGGCTCATGGCTCCCCTGAATATGCCAAGGGATGTCCAAGGTCTCATCCAGTCTACTCTTGCTCTGCCATTTCCTTTGGGTCACAGAGGCCTCAAGGGGAATCCCAGACGACGAAGGTGTGCTCCCTCTGTTTCCTGCCACCCTTAGTTCAGGAGTGAGCTATCTTGACTCAGCTATTTTTGTTGGCTGTCTTTTTACCAAGGCAGATTCTCAACAGACACTCCATCCCTGAGTGTTCAAGCCATCACTGAGAGACTGATGTGCACAGTAACGAGTGATTAAAAACAATAAACAAAGCTGTTATTTTTATGGTTTTCATGATCATAACATAGGTCATGAATACATACACATCCCAGCTGTCCAAAGCCCTGTGTCAAATCAAAAGAGTTGGATCAAAATATCACGTACATGGCCACTGACTGATGAATGGAGAAACAAATGTAACATATCCATGTATTGGACTATTACTTGGCCATAAAAAGGAAGGAAGTATTGCTCATCCTACAATGTGGATGAACCTTGAAGACATGATGCTTGCTCGGTTAGAGAAGCCAGTCATCGAAGACCACATACTGCATGATTCCATTTATCTGAAATGTCCAGAATAAGCAAATCTAAAGACAGAGAAGACCGTAAATTCCTAGTAGTAGTGGATTACTCTGTCATAGATTACCACAGAGAGTGGTGGCTGTGCAGGGCTGGAGAGGGGTAAAGATAAGGAGGTGGGGTGACTGTTAAGGGGTATGGGGTATCTTTTTTGGTGAGGTGACAAAAATGTCATAAAATTGACCATAGTGATGGCTGCACAACTCTGTGAGTATATGAAAAACCATCAAGTGTTACCCTTTAAATGGGTGAATTGTATGGTATGTAATTTCTCTCTCAATAAGGCTTATTGGCTTGGGAGTGGGAGAGGCCAATGGAGAGAAACCACCTCTGTTTCTATGTTCCTGACTTCCCTTCCTTCCTGTTCAGCATCCTCCACCTATAGGCTCCAGCTTTCCCAGGCTCCCAGCATGCCATGCAGCTGCAGATCCATACAAGAAGTCTTCCAACTTGCTGCTAGAGGGGCCGATTATGCAATCAGGTACCTTACAGGTTTGTGAAGAGGACAGAAGCGTTTGATGTCAAGCACCCAGTGAGGGCCTGTCACTAAGGAGGCACTCGGTTCATGGTTGTTCACTTCTTTATTCACTCAGTGCCTATTTATTGAACATCTATCATGTGCCCAACACTGGCTAAGTGTGGGGACATAAAGCTGCAAGTTCACAGTCCTGGAGCTTAAGGAGCTGCTTGTCTAGCTGAAAGACAGAATAATAATCAGGGAAACTTCATGGGGGAAGTGATGCTTAAGCAGTCTTGAAGGGTAAATAACAGTGTGGCAGGAGGGAAGGAGGGAGTTGGGGGAGAGGGAAGAGGCCATGCCAGGCACAGGGGACTGACTGGCAGGTGCAAAGTGTCCAAGTGTGGAAGACTAGTAAGTCTCTGGGGAACTTTAATTGGTTCAAAATGGTCTAAATAGGGGATCCCTGGATGGTGCAACGGTTTGGCGCCTGCCTTCAGCCCAGGGAGTGATCCTGGAGACCCCAGATCGAGTCCCACGTCAGACTCCCTGCATGGAGCCTGCTTCTCCCTCTGCCTGTGTCTCTGCCTCTCTCTCTCTCCGTATGACTATCATAAAAAAAAAACTGGTCTAAATGGAAAGGGGATAGAAGAGACATAGAGAAGTAGAAAGATGTTGCTTGTCCAGGATGAGGCATATTCAAATTTTAATTCAGGCTCTAGCACTTATTTCTTAGCTGTATGGGTGACCTTGGGCAAACTTGAGGTCTCTGAGTCTCATTAACTGGAAAATCAGGTTGATAATCCCTGTCTCATTGTGTGTGATGGGGAAGATAGGAGATGAGATGGGCCTTCGTAGCCAACATTTGCTGTGACTGTCCACTGTGCTAGACCCACATCTCCTGGGACATTATTCCCCAGGCTAGGGTGAGCTAATAAAACATTGTGATGGGGGTTGGAGGCTATAGGATTTGCTGTGTAGGAGGATCACTCTGGGAGCAGATGGTACAATAACATATATTTTCACCCATTCTGCAGTCGCTGGGCGACTAGAAGGATCTGTTGCTGCTCTTTGAAGGTGGTGCTGTTGAAAAGGGACATGTGTCTCCATCATCATCATCTTCCTTTTGTCCTTCTTTTCTTCTTTCTTTTATAAGATATTTAAAAATCTATTTATTTATGAGAGACATACACAGAGAGAGGCAGAGACATAGGCAGAGGGAGAAGCAGGCTTCATGCAGGGAGCCCGATGTGGGACCCAATCCCAGGACTCCAGGATCATGTCCTGGGCCAAAGGTAGGCGCTACTGAGCCACCCAGGCGTCCCTTATCTTCTCTTTCTGAGTATTGCTTGCTATCACCTCATGCAGGGAGCTCTCAGAGGCTTGCGGTAAGGACGCTAGGTAGGTCCTGCGCATAGCCTTGGATCTGCCCCTTTCTTGTGTGATTTGGTCAAGTCAGATGAGCTCCTGAAGCCTTGGCCTCCTTATCTGTACGTTGGGAATGAGGCCAGCCTCACCTTCCTCATGGGATAGTTGGGAAGCCCTATGGACATGAGGATGAATGCACACTAGACGAGAGGAGACAGAGATGGCCACCATGGGTCCTGTCTGCACCCGAGTTTATGGGCTACTGGGGAACAGGGACAGTTCAAATGTATTTAAAGTATGATAAATCTGCATGGTGGGCAGATTAATGGCCCCCAAAGATGTCCACATCCTCGTCCCTGGAACCTGTGAATATGGTAGGTTCCATGGCAAAGGGGAAGGAAGGTAGCAGATAGTATTGAGGTCGCTAATCAGCTGCCCTTAAAACAGGGAAAGTGTCCTGCATTAGTTGGGTGGTCTCATGCCATCAGGGTTCCTGGTGTGGCAGACTAGGGTGGAAGGGGAGAGAGAGTCTGGGAGGGTAAGGCTGTGGGGAGGGCCTGACCCATTGACCCATCAACCCATCACCGTGGGCCCTGAAGATTGGGGCGCATAGGGGTGGCACAGTGAAGCCAGGCAGGCAGCCCCAGAGCTGGCAAAGGTGAGGAAATGATTCCCCCCCCCCCAGAGCCTCCAGAAGAAATACAGCCTTGCCAACCTCTTGATTTTAGTGCAATGAAGCCCATTTCAAACTTGTGACCGCCAGAACTGCAAGGTGATAGACTTACATCGTTTAGGCTACAGTTTGTTACACTGGCCATGGGAAAAGAATGCGGTGAGCCAGCAAGTGCTTGCGGAGCACCCACTCACTGCATGCTCTGAGCTGTGGGAACGGGATGGTGAAGACAAAGTGCCTGCTCTCACTGCTCTCACTGGAACCCACATTTGGTGGGGAGGGACAAATGAACAAGTGAATGTATAATACAAGAGTGGTGCTAAGGGTCTGGAGGGTTTGCCTGAGACGGGAGTGTTGGGCACTGCTTGTGTGCATGTGGTCATAGGAGACCTCCCTGAGGAGGAGGGGGAGGGCCAGGGGAAGAAGAGAATGGGGAAGAGGTGACATTGAGTTGAGGATGCTATGACTGGAGAAAGATAGGGCACCAACCTGGCCAGAGGTGTCTGGGAAGGCTTCTAGGAGGAAGTACCAATCTGGCCAAGTTTGAGGGATGAGCACGGCTGGGTCCCTCTCCCTTCAAGGGAGCAGTATATGTGGAGGTTGTGAGGCCAGGGGCACTCAGGAAGCACAAGAAGCCCCTAAGCGTGGTGCAAGACTTGAGGTGTGAGGGATGAGAGGAGCCTGGAGTGAAAATAGTGGCCAAAATGGAAAGGGCCCTCTAAGCTGGGACCCTCCTCTAAGGGCCATGCAAAATCATCAGAGGGTTTTAAGCAAAACCATTGAATTTATTTTGATGTTCCCTCTGCCTAAGAAATGGATGGGCTGGGTACAGGGAGCCCAATTTGGAGGCTGTTCCATTGTGATAAAAGGTGGACAGGAAGCACATGGACAGCCCACTGCTGCCCATAGAAGTGGATCCTGGCCCTGAAAAGCACTTCCACTAGGCCAAGCCTTTTGCTGGGTCTGGATCTGCCAGGGAGCCAGGAGGTGCACTTGGGAAGAGTAAATGTAGAGGGCTGGGAAGGGGGCTGAGAGCCCAGGCAATGTTGAGGGTCGACAACGTCTGGGGCAGTGGCCAGGATGAAAGAAAGTCTGATGATAGGGGGCCGAAAAGTCTTGAAGATCAGGAGTCTGCAGTCACTAGTTTACAGTGTAGGATGTTTAGCGTTATCGGGGCTCGGGGCCCTCCCGTTAACTGCAGCCTCTAGTAAAGGATATGCTGTAAGCAGCAGCCTTTATTTGTGGGTGCTTTCTTAAGGGGTAGGGTGAGAATCAAAACTGTGTACAGCCCACCTTTTGTGGGTAAAGGAATAGCCTCAAGATGCAGAGTCTGTGGATTCACCCACTCAGAAGATCTAAATGAGTCTCTAGCACACGGCAGGGGGCTGCAGGGGGTCATGGATGAACGGACTGATGGGGGATCTCTTTATTTTTATTATTATTTATTTATTTTTTACTTTTTTTGATGGGGGATCTCTTAGGGCTATTGGCCTTGTAGGGGAGTGAGGACAAGGATTTTGCAGAGGCAGAGAACAGGGCTCAAAGGTAACCATGAGCAAGATGTCCTTTTGGGAATTAGTGGCTGTTTAAGTAAGGATGGCTTTACAGCTATAGGGCAGGAGCCAGCATTCTGCTGATCTCAGGAGTCCACCCAACTAAGGCGGATGGTGGCTGAACTGGGAAGGGACCATGGGGACAGGAGTGAAAAGCAATTTAGGAGAAAAGATTACAAACCAGGATGGGTGACTGACCAGGTGGCGCCAGGAGGAATCAGGTTCCTGTCCAGATCTCTAGCTGCTGGTGGACAGGGGTGCCCTTTCCAGAAAGGGGAGCCTAGGGAGGAAGGGAGCCGGGGGCAGGTTGTGAGAGGCAGCACTGGCCTGGGGGGGAGAGTCCCCCCGGGAAGGCCAGAGGACAGCCTCTGCCCCAAGTGCCCGCCAGGGGTTTCTGAAGTCATACAGACCCTTGGTTTGCAACTTGACTCCTGCCACAAGGTGAAGGCAAGCAAAGATTGCAAAGAGTCAGAGAAGGTGCCGGGGTGAGGAAGAGGCTCCAGACTGGGCTTTCTACACCACTGTCACCTCTCCCCCCCTCCTACTCCCAGCGGGGCAGAGGGGCAGTGAACCCAGCCTCTTTTGCCAGGCAGCTTCTGAACGGCTGGGCCTTTGCTTGTTTTTAGTTTTTCTTTGCAGGGCAAACGGGACAGTGTGGAAGAAGTGACTCTGCATAGCTGGCAGGGATGGTTTAGGGGGATTTCTCCGTCTGAGGCTGACAAATCAATCTACAATCTGTGGCTCTAGGAAGCAAGTTCAGAAGTGCCCCGTCCTGTGCTCCTCTTGCCCTGGTTAGTCATATAGTAAAGCTGACTTCACTGAGAGCCCCTCTAAGCCTGAGAGTGGGTTGGGCCCAGGGAGACCCCAGCGGTAGCTGCAGCCACCTGGAGGCTTGCATGAGTGCCTAATTAGGAGCCATTTCTGCTTCTCAAGGGAGAGTAACAGTGTATGTGTGTGTCCTGGGGTCTGGGACATTTGTCCTTCAGGCCGAAGCAGAAAGCCGAGACATACCTTCTAAGATTAGAACAAGTCACCCAAGGACCTGGGCCTGCCTCCCAGTCAGCTGCAGCCTCTCCTATTACAGCAGCTCCCCTGTTCTCCCCTCCTCCCCCCAAGTCTGAAGCTGGACTCACAGCAGGGAGCCCCTCTGGCTGCTCTGTGGCTTGGGCCACCATGGGCAGGGCACCTTGCTGGGCCCTCTGCTCCCTCCTGTTGTTTGACCACATCTAGGAATCATTCATTCATTCCCCCATCCATTCTTCCTGTACTCCAGGCCCTGCACCGGGATATAACAATGAACCAGAGGACACTGCTCCTTTCATAATGGAAGTTAGCGATGGAACCATACACTCAACCACCACCATCATTTTTCCCCGGGGTTAATTGTTCTTTAGGGCAGAAAATGATACAGAGGGAAAGGATGGGGGGAGATAAGTAGAAGGGATGCAAGCAAGGTATGTGTGTGGTAGGGAGGGCAGGAAGTAGCCAGGAGCATTCCAAGTAGAGTTGATATAAAGGCCAAGAAACCAGAAGAACAGGTGTTTGAGGAAAAGAAAAGAGGCTGGACTCAGAGAGTTGATCCAATACCTACAGTTTTGCAAGGTCATCTCTTCCTGCTGTGGCCTCTGAGCACAGGGATCATGTATTATTCATGTCCCCACCCCCAGCCCATTGCCTGGCCCATAGTAAGTACTCAGTACATGTCAGTAAATGAATGAAGGAAGAAATGAAGGATGCTGCAGGACTAGCCAACACCCTCGGGCTGACATTGTGAAAGCTTGATAAATATAGATCAGGACCTTGAAGTGAAAATGGAAACAAAGGGTCAGCCAGGGTTGGCTGGGCGCACCCCACTTGAGTATTTTCATGAAGGCTCATTGACTCATCCAAGGTTGCTGGAATACGAACTAGAGGGCAGAGAATTAGATCTTCCTTGCTGAATCTAATGCTTAGCAATCTAAGCCTCCAGTCTCTACTTGGAGCTAGGCAATCCATCATAATTTCATGTTCCCATCCCTGGGTATCTGTCGTCTCCAGTTTTAACAACCCAGTGTATACTAAAACATGACATCTAAAATGTGTCTATTTCTGTAGCAAGAGTGATCGAATCTTTGTGTAGGCTGTTGATATTTTCAGATACATTTCATCACGGAGCAAACTAAGGCAAAGGGAGGCATGAGTCCCATGTCAACGTAGAATGATATCTGCCCCAGTGGATCTGAAAACCATAGCCTGGGGCTGATCTCTGTAGCTCCCCCCCACGCCTCTGCTGCCTGGGCTGCTCTAGAAGAAGTCCACAATCCCTGGTGCATCAAAGAGGCATCATGCATGGGCCAGCCAGTTTCTACCTGCCCTAGTAGCCTGGTCAGCTGGGATGAGGCCCAAGGCGTCCTGAAGCTGTTATTTAATTATTGCTCCCATGTCCTCTTGCCACATCCTTCAAAGAAGAGAAAAGAAAAGTCACCTAGCTGAATGGAGTTGCTTCGCTTGAAAGGTCTGTTGGATTTTATAGAGCAAAACTGCTGGCCTCCTTGGCATGAAAAGGGGAGACTGGGAAGAATAGGGAGTTTGGCCTTCAGCCTGCAAAGGTTTGGGATGGCCAGACCTCCCTTTTTCATCTGCCCTTCGCTCCTGAGGGCCTGAGGCTGATTCACAGTGGGATTGTCCCTCCAGGTGCTACCTGAGAGCGCTCCAGGGCAGCAGTCCCACCTGAGTCCAGACCTGCGTGAAGTGACTGCAGCGCTGCTCGGGTCCCCAATGTACCCAGCATGGTTGACACTCTGAGTGATCTATTCGTACCTCTACCATTGCTCACATGTCTCTCCTTAGAAACTGGTTTTTAATTAGTAATAGTAACCTTTTGCCATGTATTTTCTCAACGGTAATAAACCAGCTCATTTGTTGAATGTTTATCATGCCAGGTGCTATGTTAAGATTGTCTCTTACAATTTTCACAACAGCCCTGGGACATGGATTTCCTAATCACCTCCAATTTGCTGATGAGAACACAGAGAGCGCAAATAACGGGGTCCAATATTGCACAGCTACTCATGGCAGGCTTAGCCTCCACATGTAGATGGTCTACTAAAGCCTGTGTTCCTGATCACAATACCATGTTGCCTCCAACAGAAAAGTATTTGGAAAAAAAAAAAAAAAAGAAAAAAAAGAGAAAAGAAAAAATATTTGGAAGTTCACGTTTTGGGATTAAAAAGGACTCATCAAATATTACTCTTTGGTAATAATAAGATAAACAACCCAGTTAAAAAAAATGGGCAAAGGATTAGAGCAGACACTTCACCAGAAAAGATATATGAATGGTTAATTAGCACATTAGTGATTAAGTAAACACAAATTAGAACTGTGAAGATACCACTACATACCCACAAGATGGCTAAGATGCAACAAACTGACATTATGAGATGCTGGTAAGGCTACAGAGCAATTGGAAGGCTCATACCATTGGTGAGAGTGCTAAATGGCATAACCACTTAGAAAAATATTTTGGCAGCTTCTCCTCGAGTTAAACGTACACTAACTGAACAACCCAACAATCCCACTCTTACGTATTTGCCCAAGAGAAAGGAAAACCTATGTCCACATAAAAACTCATATGTAGGGCAGGCTCAGCGGTTTAGCTCCGCCTTCATCCCAGGACGTGAGCCTAGAGACCCCGGATCGAGTCCCACGTCGGGGTCCCTGCACGGAACCTGCTTCTCCCTCTGCTTGTGTCTCTGCCTCCTCTCTCTCTCTCTCTCTCTCTCTCTCTCTCTCTCTCTCTCTCTCATGAATGAATAAAATAAAATCTTAAAAAAACACCTCATATGTAAATATAGCAGTTTTATTATAAATAGCCCAGATCTAGAAACAACCTAAATGTCCATCAATCGGTGAGTGGGTAAACAAACACATTGCATGTCATATCACAGAATACTACTCAACCAAAAAGGAATGAACTAGTGATACACACAAGGGCATAGATGAGTCTTGAAAGCAGTATGCCAAGTGAAAGAAGCCAGACACAAAACACTACCAGTACGATTCCATTTACATAATATTTTTAAAACACAAAGCAAAAAAAAATATTAAAAAAAAATAAAACACAAAGCATAATGACTGAGGGCAGATCACTGATCATCTAGGACCAAGGGTAGGGGACAGGGGATTAACTGCAAAGAGTACAAGGGAACTTTTGAGGCTATGGAAATGTTATATCCCTTGATTGTGATCTATATCTTGTAGTGGTGGGAGGCACCTGGGTGGCTCAGTAGTTGAGTGTCTTTGGCTCAGGTCATCATCATGGGGTCCTGGGATCGAGTTCCACATCAGGTTCTCCACAGGGAGCCTGCTTCTCTTTCTGCCTATGTCTCTGCCTCTCTCTCAGTCTCTCATGAATAAATAAATAAAAATCTAAAAAATAAAAAAAATATATACCTTGTCATGGTGGTTGCCTGACTGTATATAGTTTGTCAACACATCACATTGTACACTTAAAATAGGTGAATTTTATTGTGCATAAATTTTACCTTATGAATGTGATAAGCATTTAAAACATTTTTAAAAAGTACTCGTCAAATTAAAAATTTATTCATTTTGGGATACTTGGGCGGTTCAGTGGTTGAGCGTCTGCTTTCGGCTCAAGGTGTGATCCCAGGATCCAGGATTGAGTCCCGTATTGGGCTCTTGCAGGAAGCCTGCTTCTCCCTCTGCCTGTGTCTCTGCCTCTCTCTCTCTCTCTCTCTCTCTCTCTCTCTCTCTCTCTCCCTCTCTCTCTCTCTGTCTCTCATGAATAAATAAAAATCTTAAAAATAAATAAAAATAAAAATTTATTTTATTTTATTATTTTATTTTAAAGATTTTATTTATTTATTCATGGGAGACACACGGAGAGAGAGAGAGGTAGAGACACAGGCAGAGGGAGAAGCAGGCTCCATTCAGGGAGCCGAGCCCCATGTGAGACTCCATCCCAGGTCTCCAGGGTCATGCCCTGGACCGAAGGTGGCGCTAAATCGCTGAACAACCTGGGCTGCCCCAAATTTATTTATTTTAAAAATTTATTTAATTTATTCATCAGAGACATAGAAAGAGAGAAGCAGAAACATAGACAGAGAGAGAAGTAGGCTCCCAAAGGGGAGCCTGATGCGGAACTCGATCCTGGATCCTGGGATCATGCCCTGAGCCAAAGGCAGATGCTCAACCACTGAGCCACCCAGGTGTCCCCAAATTAAAAATTTTAAAGGGGGTGAGTTGCATTTTATCTGCATCAGTTTGCCTTTCATTTGTGCTGCAGCTCGGGGACCCAGATTAGCCCAGGATGCCAGTCCCAAGGGCCCAATGGCATTGGCCAGAAGGCGCCATGCTGCTGGAGGTTGGCAGCCCCTGGCAGCCTCTAGGAGGGGCCACACTCAGTCACTCCTGCCAGCTCAGCACAGCTGCCAGCACTTGTGAAGCAAGAATGGTGAAGAAAGCACAGAATCTGAAGTGCCAAGATTTTCCTATTCATGGGTGGTGGGAATCTCAGGCAATTGACTCACCTGCTTAGAGTCTCATCTGTAAAATGCGAATAATAACAGTCCCTACAGGTCATGGGGATGCTAAGAGCTAGTGCTTGATTAGACAGTTTGGGTTCAAATCCAAACCCTGCCTCTTACTAGAAGTGTGATCTTAGGCAAGTCACTTAACTTTGCTGAGCCTCAGTTTCCCTGCTTGTAAAATAAGGCTTATCTCATCGATTACAGTATATTATTTGGGTTATAAAACTCAAAGGAGATAATGGCAATAATGCCTGGCACATAATAAGTTTTCCCTCACACTGTTGTCACCTAAGATACTGATTGCCACACACTAGGTGGCTAGCTGGAACATGGACTTCCTTGCGCTCCTTGCAGGGATGCCGGGTTGTTGCCAGTTGGTGTTGAAGAACGCAAGGGCTGGGCAGGGATCTGCTGCTGCCAAGTCATTTTCATTCTCACCCTGGAGAACAGTTGGCAGACCAGGTAGGTTGGCACTGCATCTTAGTGTCAGGGGAATTTACAAACAGGAATCTTCTGAATCACGCAAAAGAGCAGACTGGCTAACTCGAGTGTAATTCTGGACTCCAGCCACAAAGAGTCTCACTCACAGCAGGGCCATTCATGGGCTGGGGTCATGTGGATGTCTTGGGGATGCTGAGTGGGTTAATGGGGACAGGACCAGCCACCAGAGGGAAGCCTGCTTCAGGCCTGTAGGTGGGGAAGGGTCTTGCCTTTTACCCAGGACCCTGCACCATGAAGGGGCCATAAAAGGGAAGCCCCGTAGCCAGAGGGTGAGGGTTGTGTCTGCCCCTGCAGGTCCAAGTCTGACCAGGACAATTTATCAAGTGGGAGCAGGTGCCCTCTGTGGTTACTGTGGCTCAATGGCTTGAGCAGCTCTCTAGGGACTGTGCTTGGGTCCAAATGGTGCAGGGATTAAGAATAAGGGGTTAAGTTTCTGGGAAGACATGTTCGGTCCTGCAGAAGGGAATATCCAGATGAGTTATTTCAAGAACTGAGCAGCCTGGAGGCGGGAGGCCACTGACCCCACAGTCAGGGTAGCTGTGTGAACTCCCCGCCCCTCCCTGCCCTTCTGTTTCCTCATCAGTGAAATGAGAGGCTCACTAAGGCCTCTGGAGCTAGCTGGATCTTTCTCTTTTCCCATTAACACCAGTCTGAAGAAAACTGGGAACGCTTAGATCATCTTTCTTATGTAGATAAAAATGGAGGCAGACAGCCTAAGTTCAGGCAGAATGGGAGCAAACTGGAGATGCAGTGGTCCACCTGGGACACCCTCCCAGACAGCTCTCCTCCTCCTTTCTTCAGAGAAGAGTCTAAGAGTGGAGCCCTCTCCCATTCTCAATCTGGGAATCAAATGGGTAATGTGATATGATCTCTTCATTCCAAATTAGCAAACTGGGGTCAGTAATTCTGTTGGAAAGAAGAGTCTCAGAAGAGCAAGATGGCATGGCTCAAATAGTCTAGGAAGCAGTTAGCACTTAAAGAGAAAGTGGGTCAAAACCCAGGAATAAAGAACAACTGATACCCCAGATGGAGGGGGTAGGGTTAGGAGGCTGAGGGATGCATGACCTTAACGTGGGTGGGGGGTGGGGATAGGGGAAGTAAACGAATACAGAGATCTCAGTCTCTACCCTGTGCTGCTGCCCAGCTGGGCAAAGAATAATCCTCACTCTGATTTTCTTTTAAAGTCTGTGTTTTGGGGAACTCCTACAAACAAGTGACTGCAAGTATACTTTTCTTTCATTCAGGATCCCTTGGCAGGTCATCTTCTTGCTACCTGCTACACCTAGGGGACAGGTTTGCACCCTGGCCATCTGGAGAGCCTCGCAGTTCCGAAGCAGGAAGGGTGAAGGCAAGAACCAGGGGCCTGAGAATTCATGGGTCTTCAGGGAAGCCCTAGGGGTCACACAGACCCCCTGCATGGGAAGGAGGATGGATCTTCCTTTCCACAGGGTACTTGGCCCCAGGTTCTGAGCAGAAGTTCCTCACAGGAAACCCAAGAAGGGTCCTTCCAGTAGTGAGCACACAAATATATGGATCCCAGCCAAAGAAGCAATGAGTATGAGGCCTAAGACACAAATAAACCAACCTCCTCCTGCTAGCCTCTTCTCTGCATCTGTTCCATCCTCCACCGCCTGCACACAAGAAGTTTCTCTTTAGATACCAGCCAATCTGCTCCTCACCTAGGTAGGTGTCTGGGCAGATGACTCACAGGATGATTTGGTTTTTCTTATTGACAATGGAGCTGTGGACACCCCAGGCAATACTTAATCCCATCACTCCAGGACTCCCACACACACCTGCTAACTGCCTCCAGGGAGCCCAGGAGGGCTGTTGCTATGGCTTTTCCAAGAGAGGTGGCTCCACTCTCACTGGCTTCCAGACCCCTTCACACATAGAGGATCTGGGACCAAAGGACCTTCTTAATGCCTGCAGAAAGTAGAGAGGAAGTGCTGTGCTGGGCACATCCATCTCAGGGTCAACACGGTGCTGGTAATGAGGTCAAATTGGTCCGGCCAGTCTGCTCTCCAAGCACAGGCTACGGGGATGCAGTGTGAGGGCCCAGAGTCCCAGGTACAGTCTACTTCCAGATCTGCCCAGATGTCAGCAGGGACCTGTCTCTTCTAGATTTCATTTCCTGTAAAACGAGGAGACTTGCTACACAGCATGATTATGAAGATTAAATAAAATGTGTGTGCAAAGTGTCTTATAGGCCAATGGTTATTGTTCCTGATTTCCACCAATTTTACTTAATATTGCCAAGAACTGGCCCTTTTTAGGGTTAGAGCTTGCTTGGTAGTCAAGACATTTAAGTTAAGCAGGGACTTCCTAGGTTCATCACTGCAGGTATTTTAAAGCCAAGTGAGATTTAAGAAGATTTAATATCCCCAGAGAAGTTGTGGCTAAGCCTCATTTTAGTGAAGGTGAGAGAAAGTGCCTGAAAAATAAAATGCAATCAGATGGCCATAGATACTTGAAAAGATGCTCGACATCACTATCAAGGAAATGCAAATTATTATTATTATTTTTTTAAAAGATTATTTATTCATAGACACACACACGCAGAGAGAAAGAGAGAGAGAGAGAGAGAGAGGCAGAGACACAGGCAGAGGGAGAAGCAGGCTCCATGCAGGGAGCCTGACTGGGACTCGGATGCCGGATGCCGGGTCTCCAGGATCACGCCCTAGGCTGTAGGCAGCGCTAAACCGCTAAACCGCTGCGCCACCGGGGCTGCCCAAGGAAATGCAAATTAAAACTATAATAAGATAGCACCTTACATCTGTCAGAATGGCTAAAATAAAAAATACAACAGCAAATGTTGACAAGGATGTGAAGAAAAAGGAACTCTCCTGCACTGTTGGTGGGAATGCAAACTGGTGCAGCCATTGTGGAAGACAGCATGGAGGGTCCTCAAAAAATTAAAAATAGAATTATATATGATCTAGTAATTCCACTGCTGGGTATTTATCCAAAGAAAACAAAAAACAAAATTTGAGGGCAGCCCAGGGGCTCAGTGGTTTAGCGCTGCCTTTGGTCCAGGGCGTGATCCTGGAGACTTGGCACTGAGTCCCACATTGGGTTCTCTGCATGGAGCCTGCTTCTCCCTCTGCCTCTCTCTCTGTGTGTGTCTCTCATTAATAAATAAATAAAATCGCCCAAAAATATTTAAAAACCCCGCTAATTTGAAAAGATATATGTGCCCTGATGTTTATTGCAGCATTATTTACAATAGACAAATTACCGAAACGATGCAAATGTCCATCCATAGATGAATGGATAAAGAAATGTAATATATATTATATATATGTATATAATGAAATATTATGCAGCTATTAAAAAGAATGAGATCTTGCCATTTGCAACACAATGGATGGATCTAGAGAGTATTAGGGTAAGTAAGTCAGACAGGAGGATGAATGCCATATGATTTCATTCATATGTGGAATTTAAGAAACAAAATAAATGAACAAAGGAAAAAAGAGATGAACAACAACAACAAAAAAACCAGACTTCTTAACTAAAGACAACACGCTAGTGGTCAGCAGAGGGGAGGTGGGGGGGATGAAGAGTACACCTATCGTGATGAGCACTGAGTAATGATAAGATTGTTAGATCACCATATTGTACACCTGAAATGAATATAATATTGTATATTAACTATATTGGAATTAAAACAAAAAATAAAAAGCAATCAACCAATGAATTTGCAGGGGAGGGGCTATAGGGAAATGCAGTCATGATCTTTGCTCTGTTTAGTGCATTTGGGGAAATTTGAAACAAGAGCAGAGTGAATGAGGAGTGAATTAAGAGGACAATGACACAGAAGCTGTATCCGTGTGGGGTGTGGTTAAGGCCTAAGGAGCAGCACAGTCTATATGCGTTCCTGAGTCTGAAGCTTCAGGAAGAAGTGGCCAGATAAGGATGCAGGGTAAGATGGGATCAGAAAGTGCTTACAGATAGTGTTCTGGAGACATGTTTGATTCTTATCCCTGCTTTGCTCCTTATGTGACCATAGGCAGGCAACTTAATCTTTTTAAATTTTGGAGGCCTCATCTATAAAGTGAGAATAGCAACATTTATATCCCACTGGCTTGTCTAAGAATCAAGTGAGAGCATAAGGTACAGTGCCTAGCACAGAGTCGGGCACATAATAAGTGCTCAATAAATGCAGGCTATTAGTAAACATAAAGCCAAAGCATTGAGAATTTATCCTGAAGGGTTAAATTTGGCCTGGAGTTTAAAGAAAAACATTTGTCCTGAATTTTTTTTTTTTAAGATTTTATTTGTTTGACAGAGAGAGGGAGAGCACATGTAGGTGGAGCAGCAAGTAGAGGGAGAGGGAGAAGCAGGCTCTCCACTGAGAGGGAGCCCAGGCTTGATACCAGCACTCTAGGATCATGACCTGAGTTGAAGGCGGATGCTTAACCAACTGAGCCACTCAGGCACCCATTTGTCCTGAATTCTTATGATGCAAATCCCACTGCAAAGAGGTACTAGGGCAGCCCCCATGGTGATGCAGACATCCTTCTGGTGAAAGGTTTGGATGTTCAGGGAAGGGTGGGTGATCTGGCTTAGGCTGCCCCTGTGACCTCAAAGGCCGTGGAGCAAGGACATGGAGAGTTCAGGGACAGTTCACATCTACTCTGGCAGAAAGAAGGGCAAAATATAGAGGAGAGCTGGTAAAAGGAAGGAAAAGCTGTCAGGGGCGGGAAGAGAAGACAGAGGCTCAGAGCTGGAGAGAGAAACATTCCAGACTGGTATCAGCGATAGGATCTAGCCAGAGAATAGACACGTGGCCTGAGGGGAGCCTGGAATAACAGTGCCCAGTATGCTTTGCTGAATTCCCACGCCTGGTTCTGGGTTCATGACATTTTGAAGGCACTGAGATTAATTAGCTGAAGTGTAGGTTAAAACGGCAGAGTACAGGATCAAAGAGTGTTAACATGAAATAGTTCCCTTTTATAACCAAGGGAGAAATCCTAGCTATTAAAAAAATAAAAAGCCCCTCTAGCTATAAAATAAGTAAAAATTTTATGGCAAAAATAATATAAATGAAGTAAAGAGAAAAGAATGGATTTGGAAAGCATTTGTAACACAGATGAAAAGGAGATGGTGTCTGTTATATAAAGTGCTCTGACAAAATGACAAGAACAATGTATCTATAAATAAGCGATTCACAGAAAAAAGCAAACCCCCAAAGTCCAAGAAACATAAAAGAAGCTCAAATTTATAAGTTGTCAGAGAACTATAAATGGACACTGAGACTTTTCTTTATGCTTATCAGACAGGCAGGGGGGTTGTGGAAGCAAGAGGGAAGACAGAGAAGTAGCTATTGCTGTTTGGGAATTGGGAAAAAGGAACCATCATACGTTGCTGGAGGAAATGTGAGTTGTTACAGCCTTTTGGGAATGTTATCTGGCAACATTTATTAAATTAGATTACATAAACGTTGTAACTCAGGCCCATGCTCCTGAGAATCTACTCCATAAACATAAAAGACCCAGTATATAAGGACGTGGAGGTTGATTGCAGCAAAGTTTATAACAGCAAGATACTGGAAACACAACAAATACCCATAAAGAGGGAAAAGGTTTATAGTCCATTCACATAACGGGTTATTATGAAACCATTAAGAAGAATGGATTAGAGTACTCCAAACATCCATGAAAAATTGTAAAGTGAGAACAGTTAGATGCATGGAATACTGTATCATATAGCCCCAGTTTTATAAAGCAACAGCTAAACAACCCACCCCCATACTGTGTGTATGTATATATCTACATGAGTGCGTTTGTATAAGCAATTATTTACAAAGCTACAGAGCATGAAGTATCCTATAGGGCATTTCTGGAGGCTGGGGTGTGGGGAGGGAAGCGGATTTGGAGGAGTCAAATCAAATGAAAAACTTTGCCTGTAAAAAACCAGCAGGCTTGCTATGATTTCAGTTATGTCAAACTATATGTGTGTATTTGAATGAATAAATTAGAATTGATTTATAGGGTTGCCTGTAATTGTTTTCTTTTCCTTTTTTTAAAGATTTTTTTCACTTATCTTTATTATTTTTTTATATTTTATTTATTTATTCATGAGAGACACACACAGAGAGAGGCAGAGACACAGGCAGAGAGAAAAGCAGGCTCCATGCAGGGAGCCCGATGCGGGACTCAATCCCAGATCCCGGGATCACGACCTGAGCCAAAGGCAGACCAACTGCTGAGCCACCCTGGCGTCCCTTTATTCACTTATCTGAGAGAGAGTGTGAGCGGGGAGAGCGGCAAACAGAGAGGGAGAGAGAATCTCAACCAGACTCCTCGCTGAGCATAGAGCCAGATATGTCTCAATCTCAGGATCCTGAGATCATGACCTGAGCTGAAATCAAGAGTTGGACACTTAACCAACTGAGCCACCCAGGCGCCCCACCCATGATTGCTTTCAAAAGAAAGAAAGGCTGCCAAGACCTATAATAAGATAAACGTAAAAGAAAAATGTTAAAAATACTGAAATGAGTGTTTTGAACTTTACTCCCTAAATCTTCTTGGAAGGTATGGTTTGAGCAGGGGAACAAATACCTGAAAACAACTCTAGAGTGAGTTGTCAGTCTACTTTTTTTTTTTAAGATTCTATTCATTTATTTGAGAGAGAGAGAGAATGAGCATGCACAGGGGAGGGGCAGAGGGAGAGGGAGAAGCAGATTTCCTGCTCAAAGGGAAGCCAGATGCAGAACTTGATCCCAGGACCCCAGGATCATGACCTGAGCTAAAGGTAGACACTTAACCAGCTGAGGCACCCAAGCTCCCCTGACAGTCTTCTCAAAATATCAAAGCCAAGGCCTGAGTGTCAGG
The DNA here is from genome assembly GCF_905146905.1 of Nyctereutes procyonoides. Classification (NCBI taxonomy): domain Eukaryota; kingdom Metazoa; phylum Chordata; class Mammalia; order Carnivora; family Canidae; genus Nyctereutes; species Nyctereutes procyonoides. The sequence goes on from NW_026575044.1 coordinate 3,577,342, forward strand.
GGACAGGACACATACCCAGGGAGGGGGAAAAGGAGGAGATGAAGTCAGTAATTCCGTAAAGATACTGTGTTGTTATCATAATTTCAGACTTTAGGTTATATTACAAAGTTATATTATATAATTATATTACGTTAATTAATTACTATTAATTATCACAGTATGGTACTGGCACAAAAACAGACATAGATCAAAGAAACAGAATATAAAATCCAGAAAGAAACTCGCACCTATGTGGTCACAATTAGTCTTGGACAGAGCAGAAAAAGAATATCCAATGGGAAAAGGACAATCTCTTCAACATATGGTGCTGGGAAAACTGGACAGCTACATGTGAAAGAATGAAATTAGGCCACTTTCTTACACCCTATGGAAAAATAAATTCAAAATGGATTAAAGACCTAAATGTGAGATCTGAAACCATAAAAATCCTAGAAGAGAGCACAAGTAGTAAGGTCTCTGACACTGGCCAGAGCAAGTTTTCTAGGTTATGTCTCCTGAGGCAGGGGAAATAAAAGCAAAAATAAACTACTGGGACTACATCAAAATAAAAACTTCTGCACAGTGAAGGAAAAAAATCAACAAAACTAGAAGGCAACCTATGGAATGGGAGAAGATACTTGCAAATGAGACGTCTAACAAATGGTCAGTATCCAAAAAATATATAAAAAACTGATATAACTCAACACCCAAAAAAACAAACAATCCAATTAAAAATAGGCAGATGACAAGAACAGACATTTTTCCAAAGAAGACATCCAGATGGCCAACAGACACATGAAAAGATGCTCAACATCACTCATCATCAGGGAAAAGCAAATCAAAACTGCAATGAGTTATCACCTCACACCTGTTAGAATGGCTAAAAATAAAAAATGCAAGAAACAACAGGTGTTGGGGAGGATGTGGAAAAAGGGGAACCCTCTTGCACTTTTGGTGGGAATGCAAACTGGTGTAGTCACGTGGAAAACAGTATGGAGATTTCTCAAAAAATTAAAAATAGAACTAACCTACAATCCAGCAATCATACTACTAGGTATCCAAAGAACACACAAATGCAACTGAAAGAGATGCACGCACCTCAATATTTATAGCAGCATTATTTACAATAGCGGAATTATGGAAGCAGCCTAAGTGTCCATTGATAGATGAATGAATAAAGAATATGTGACATATATCACTTCTCGGCCTTTTGGCTAAGATTAAGTGTAGTATCTGTTCTTATCAGTTTAATATCTGATACATCCTTTATCCAAGGACAATATATTAAATGGATTTTTGGAATTAGGAGACAGAATAGGAGCTTGCTCTGTCCACTCCACACATCGACCTGGTATTGCAGTATTTCCAGGAATGGTGCACCCTCCTCAAAGGAAATAAAAGTTGCAAAAAAAAAAAAAAAAGGAAATAAAAGCTGCTTAAAATTTAAAAAAAGAATATGTGGTATATATACACAATGGAATATTACTCAGCCATAAAAAGAATGAAAACTTGCCATTTGCACCGACATGGATGGAGCTAGAGAATATAATAGTGAGTGAAATAGTCAGAGAAAGACAAATACCATATGATTTCACCTTCATGTGGAATTTGAGAAACAAAACAAGCAAAGGGAGAGAGACAAACCAAGAAACAGACTCTCAACTATAGAGAACAAACTGATGGTCACCAGAGGCAAGGTGGGCTGTGATGAGCACCTGGTGATGTATGGAATGGCCAAATTGCTATAGTGTAAACCTAAAAATAATATAACCCTATTTGTTAACTATACTGGAATTAAAATAAAATGGAAAAAAAAGATATTGTGTCACTAAGTTAAATATATGCTCTTCAAAGCTGTTTTTAGGGTTAGTAAAATTTAGGCCAGTTTACCCCATTTGGAGGAGGCCTGAATACATTTTTAAGTGCTGTTGCGTTGCTATTACATACAGTCTCTGCTCAAGGAAATGATCAATCTGAAGCCAAAATGTCCCCTTCCAGCTCAGCATATACTCAGAAAAAAAAAATACAAATTATAAGACAAGACAAAGGAGAAACAGGTAATTTCCTTTGGGTTCCAAACCCTGATTTTCTACAGATTTTGGACAACTCACCATATAGCTATTTACATCTTTGGTGATAAATAGATTATGTCCCCAGGGAAGTCATGTGTTTATCAGCTTAGAAAAGGAAAATGAAGAGAAGAATGAACATTGATTGAGTGCTTAGTCTGCAGAAGGCACATCAAGGATGTACCTTGCCTAATCCCCTCAATAGCCATGTGAAGAAGACATTAATTACTATACTATTAGTCCTGTTTGACAAGGAAACCCAGTAGTGAATAGCCTTCCCAGAGTCATGTGCCCTGTAGTAGGGTTGGGTTCAAAATTTGGCCAGTCTGACTTTTTTCCCCCCAAGATCTTTTTTTTTTTAATATTTTATTTATTCATGAGAGACACACAGAGAGAGGCAGAGACATAGGCAGAGGGAGAAGCAGGGCCCATGCAGGAAGCCTGATGTGGAACTCGATCCCGGGAACCCAGGGTCACGCCCTGGTCCGAAGGCAGATACGCAACTGCTGAGCTGCTCAGGTGTCCTGTCCCCAAAGATCTTAACCATTTATTCATGAGAGACACAGAGAGAGAGGCAGAGACACAGGTAGAGGGAGAAGCAGGTTCCCCATGGGGAACCCGATGTGGCACTTGATCCGGGGACCCGAGGACCACACCCCAAATCAAAGGCAGACGCTCAACCACCGAAGACATCCAGGTGGCCCTGGGCAGTCCAATTCTTAATATGACACAGCCATCCTCCCTTCTATGAAATCTATTCATACACCAGATGTCGATGATATGAAGAGACTTTTCCAGTGTGCAAGACCTGTTCTGATCCTGAGTGCACTTCTGTGCACTGTTTTCACACCCCTCTCCTGCAGCATCTAGGGTGAGTGTTGCAAGGTCCAATGCCCTCAGAGGCTGGGCAGGCAATGCACAGAAGTGGGTGGGCACTGGGGGAGACCCCTGCCCACTCACACCAAAGGGGTGCCACTCTGCACCAGTCCACCACCTACATGGCTCACACTGAGTCATTTCTCAAAAGATCGTTCACATAATTTGATTTTTCAGGATAAGATTACAAGGCTGACTTGTAAATATAATCTATTGAATTTACTTTTTAATGTCAGGTTAGCTAAAAAGAAAAAAAGAAAGCTTTGCTGGGGAGAGAAAATGTTTGCCTACAGCATATGATCCAGGGGTTTGTTATTTCTGATTTATGGGAAGAACGTTTTATCCTATTTGACCTGTTTTCCTGGGTTATCCCAGGAGGTATCTTTTGGTTTAATATGTGAATTTATTTTTAATTATTTTAAGGACATCACTGATTCATTGCTCTTAATACTAAATAATATTACAGGCATTATGGGCTCCTCATGGAATTCTATGGGGGGATGAGGGTGCACTGTAGACAGGAGAGGGAGGGACCTGGGTTAGAGGTCTGCTCCTGCCCTGTGGAGCCACCAGACCTTTTACGCAGTCTAAGCGTTTGTCTCCTGTTCAGTACAACAGATCAGCAATACCCAACTCACAGAATGGTGGTGAAGGTTTTAAAAGAGAAGCTGTGTAATGAAAGTATTCAATAAATATTAGTCACATTCCTTGTGAAAGACAGATATGAGGCTCCATAGATTCATGAGTATTGTAAAATAGGTAGTTTGAGACAGACTATGTTGCTTTACTGATGGTCCCTTCACTTTATAAAAGATTTCCCATCACCAATGGCTTCTCTGGTGCGTGAAAAACACGATGCTTTCCCCAAAGTTTTAGTTTGTGCATAACTTTTTTGGGGTAAAAAACAAGTATTTCTGCCTTTTCAATAGTTGTTCTACAGAGTCTGTCATGATTGTTTGGAGGTGAGAGAACCGTCCTACAAATGAAAACTAAAGACTAATTTTACTGGAGCTACTGGGCAGCCCTGTCATGAATGCCACAATAGCCAGGGAATCAAAACCCAGAGTGCTGCTGGAACCAGAGACTTCCTCCTCCCCTCTCTCTCCATTGGCACCTCTCCAGGGGGTATTAGGAGCAACCCCCCCGCTTGCACCACAGGTGAATGGTGGGAAACACAAGCAGGTTATGGAGGGGCCATGTAGTCACCTTGCCTCGCCCCAAGGGGATTTGAGGTCACAGCAGGGAGACGTTTTAGAAATCTCAGGAACAGAGCTGATTATGCCTTTCTGACAGCAAGACCATAGGAAACACCTGTAGACAGCAGGAAACTAGAGAAATTAAAAATATCTGCTTCATCCCTAAAAAATAAATAAAAGAGGAAAGTAAATTGGTCTCTTTTCTTCACAGGGAAAACAAACAAGGCAATATCTGGTTTGAGCCATTTCCTCTCCACAAAGCACATCCCTCCTGTGGGCCACCCTTCCCGGGCAGAGCTGGGCCAGGCCCATATGCTGCAAAAGCCCAGGATATCCGGATGCCTGAGGTGGTCAGCAGGGAAGGTCTCGAGCGGGTTCCAAGTCACCAACCTTGAGATTTCTTTTGCAGGAGTGGGAGACTAAGGAAGCTGAGCTCATTTCCTTGGGGAGAGGTGTAGCCTCCAGCTAGTGTTTGAACAAATGGGCCCTGTGCTCTTCCTTTGCAGTTTGCCTAACCCCTGGGAGTCAGTGTCTGGGAGCCATGAAGATCAGGGACAATGGGCCCCTTTGGAGAGGGATTGTTGGGGCTGCTGGATCAGGTGAAGCACAGGAGCACACCTGCAGGGGGTGGAGTGAGGAAACATCCCATTTCGCTCCCTGTCCCCTGCCTTCCCACATCCAACAGATCACCAAGCCTAGTTAATCTGCATTTCTGGTTTGGCCTCTTCATTCTCACAGTGGTCACTGCACCTGAAGGCCCCCATCACCTCTCCTGTGGTTGTGGAGAGAGATTATGGTCACCTGACCTCTTTGCCTCTGCTCCTCTCTCTCCTGTCCATTTTCCCCTCTGTTGCCCAGACTATCTTAAATCTGTCTGATTATGTCTTTGCGTGACCTACCTACTCTATAGTCCTTACTCTATGATCAGATCATCTCAGTATAGAATATAAGGCCCCTGTCCATCTCTTCTCCATAAAAGATTACGTCTTCTCAATAATGACAACCAAAGTTATAGGGCATTTACCATGTGCCAAAAATAATGCCTAGGGCTCAATAAAGATCTCATTTGGTCAACCTCCAGCCACCCAGCCAGGCACTATGATCATCATGGGATAGATGGGAGATTTGGAGCTTAGAGAGGCTACATAACTTGCTGAAGATGACAACGCTGTGGTGGAGCTGGCAGGCCGACTACGTGCCCTGCTCTTCCCACTCCGCACCCCTGCAATGCCTCTAGCACGTTACCCGTTTTCATGCCTCTGTGTCTTTGCACATGCTGTTTCTCTACTTCAAAAGCCTTCATCCTTAGTCCCTCCACCTGGGTAGCTCTTCTTCATTCAAAACCCAGCTTCTTGCTTCCTTCAAGAAGCTTTTGAGGATCTCTCCCATTACACTTCCCTAGCTACAACGAGCTGCCTGTCCCTCTCAATGGTGTGACCCCTGCTGAAGGTATGTACCATAGACTTTACCTGGGCCTCCCCCCTTCCTAGCAGAGTGGCCAACTCATAGTAGGTGTGCAACAAATATTTATTGGCTTGAAAGCATCAGCCACTGGATAAAGACTGACGTTCTAGTTTCTGATCAAGTCTCCAGGCCTCGGGGTCTTTATCTGTTTGAGGAAACCAACAGCTCCTCTTCTATACTTCTAATGCGGCTAAGGTCTGTATTTTTTTTAAAGACTTTATTTATTATTTATTTGAGAGAGGGAGAGAGTTTGAGCTGGCAGAGGGAGAGGGAGAAACAGGTTCCCCACTGAGCAGGGAGTCTGATGCAGGACTTGATCCCAGGACTCTGAGGTCACGACCTGAGCCAAAGACAGATGCTTAATCAACTGAGCCACCCAGGCGCACCTAATGTCTGTGTTTTAGAAACTCTCCCAGGTGACTCTAACATGCATCCAGGGTTGAAAATCATTGCTTGATCTAAAGAAGACTTAGCAGAGGAAGGCTGCCAGGATAGAAGCTCACTAAAGGAAATCACACAACATGTTTATGCATGTGAAATGTCTGTAAAATAAGCACCCAGAAGGCAACCAAAGCAGGTAAACTTCCAAAACCAAGGGAGAAAATACTAACCCAAAGTTATTATTTGGGAGGACAGAATGTTGACAGTCAGTACTAAAACGTAAATTAACTTTAAGGTCACTTTGCACAACCATTACATCGGCAAAATATGTCATCATGATAAACAGCCAGAGTTGCCAGGATTATGGAGAAAATCGTTTCTTTAAAAATTGCTCGTAGTATTACATCTTAATTCTGGTCCTCTCTTGAGACAATGGTCTGGCCCTGTGTATCAAGAGCGTGAAAATGCCTCACTCTATTTTTATAATAAATGTTAAGGAAATAAAGAAAAAAACATGCAGTTTATACAAAATAATCTATGATACTGCTATTCGCATAAAGGTGGAAAATTAGAAACCATCTGAATATTAAATTTGAGAGAACAGTAGGAGTAAACTATAGAGCATGAAGGCAATAAAACACTGGGCTCCTATTAAAAATGACAAGTAGTTAACGCTCCTAACACAGAGATGTGTATGGAACAAAAAAAAAAAATCAGGGCTGAGAAATCCAGTGTTTTGTATGCAGTGATGAGACTCACAGAAACACATCAAATTTACAAATTTACATTTGTAAATTGACAAAGGCAAGGGGTGCCTGGGTGGCTCAGTCGGTTACTCGTCCAACTCTTGATTTCAGCTTGGGTCACGGTCTTAGGGTTGTGGAATGGAGCCCCACGTTGGGCTCTGTACTCACAGGGGAGTCTGCCTGAGATTCTTTCTCTCCTTCTCCCTCTGTCCCATTCCTGTTCACATTAAATAGATAAATAAATACAATCTTTAAAAAAATTGATGAAGATGAGAGTGAATTTGGAACCATGGGTCAAAAAAAATTGTTCATCAGCTTTGAAGTTGTTCACAGTTTTCATAATTAGAAAATGTGTGTCCCCAGCTGGGGCAGCAACTGGTCAGTGTCTCTCTTGGGCGGGGGGGGGGGGGGGGGGAAGGGAGGGAGCCAGGCCTGATTCCAGGCTGACAACTGCTTGTATCTTCACCTAGGCCTCCTGCTGAAAATACACTCCCATATCTGGTCATGGTGAAGTTTCAACTTTAAAGGGGCCCAGTTCCCTTTAAACTCAAGTCCTCCCCTGTCTGGATGATAAGAAGGACATCAAGGGCTCAGGAGAGTGAACAGAGCTAGGAGCCAGGCTGGGGGAACCTCCTCCCAGGGCCTGGAAACAGGGCGCTGGTTCCTGTGGGAAAAGGCACTGGGGACTGTGTGTGTGAGAGGAAACATCTGGGACCCACCCCCAGATAAGACAGGAGATGGGAGGAGAGCAGCCCTTGAGGAACGAGTGGGAGGGGGCCCACCACAGCCTCTGCCCCCTCCTGCCAGCCCCCATGCCCTGTTGACAGAGGGCAGATAGGCATGAGTTGGTTCATGCCAGCCATGGTCCTTCCAGGCCTCACCCTTCATCCCGGCTGGAGAGACATCGTGTCCCACATCGAATGGTGACTGGGGAGGAAGAGCCCCACAGTAATGAAACTCCCCACAGGGTGATGGTGAGGAGCAGCAGTGAGGTTCCAGACAGAGGCACCAGCATGAGTAAAGGCCTGCAAGACAGGAAGCTGGGAGAATTTTCCAGAGCAGCTGTTAAATGCCATGGTTGCAGTCCCCAGCACTGCACTTTGCGTCAGCAGGAGAGGGGACAAGGAGAAGGTGGCGGAAGCTGTGCCTGGGTGAGGGGAGCCAGGCAGCAACCTTGCCAGTGCGGGGCTCAGTGTGCCCTGCTGCCCTGCTGCCCTCTTTCTAGGATATGGCCCAAGGACAGGCATGACAGAGGTAACAGAAGTAGCCAGGCATGGAGTGAATGGTGGGCTCTGGGCCACTGCTCTGCTCTTAGAGCCCTTACAGCTCCATCTCTGCCCCGTGGCTATGGCTGGGCCGTGACCTCCATGGCAACCTGTCCTCACCCACGGCTGGAAGGGAGGCTCCGCATCTGGGTTTTTTTTTCATGGGCCGAATGGTGTCCCCCAGATTCATATGTTGATGTCCTAACCCTTAATACCTCAGAAGGAGACTCAGGAGACAAGTCTTCAAAGACAGAGTTAAGTTAGAAAGAGCCTCAGCCAACGTGGTTGATGTCCTTATAAGAGAAGGAGATTAGGACACAATCTTAGGGAGGGGAGACCCCATGAAGAGACAGGAGAAGATGCCCATACTAAAGCCAAGAGGAGAGGCCAGCGCTGCTGACACGTTAACCTCAGACTTCTGGTGTCCACAGCTGTGAGGAAACACTTCTGTTGTGTCAGCGGCACCTTGTGATGGTGGCCCTAGCAAACTAACAAAGGCATTGAATCTCGCCAATGGAAGCTGCCTCTGGGGCTCTGCCCCAAGACCCCCTCACTCCAGCAGCCTGTGCATGCTCTTGCTCTGCAGGGGGTCAGGCCCAAGTGCCTTACATCCTTCTCCCCTACCAAAATTGCCCAACTTCACACAAGCAGAGACTTTGGCTGGGCTGGAATTCTGACCTTCCCTGCTCCCTGCTCTGTTTTTTTTTTTTTTTTTTAAGATTTTATTTTTTTATTCATGAGAGATACAGAGAGAGAGAGAGAGGCAGAGACACAGGCAGAGGGAGAAGCAGGCTCTATGCAGGGAGCCCGATGTGGGACTCGATCCCGGGCCTCCAGGATCACACTCCAGGCTGCAGGCGGTGCCAAACCGCTGCGCCACTGGGGCTGCTGGGTACTTTTGTTTCTAAAACTCAAAACACTTCACTGGACAGAAGAGGGGTCCCTGGAGCTCCTGAACTTTGCCCTTGACTGTGGCTAGAACAGAGTCCCTGGCAGGAGTGATGGGGCAGTGGTGCCCCTGGTATGGACAACAGGCCTTTCCTCCCCACGGCCTCCTGGAGGGCATCAGGTCAGAGACGTCCAAACACTAGAGAGCTTGGAGTCTGGAAGTCCTGCCAGCCCCCCGCCAGTTTCCTCGGTGTGGCTTCAAACATGGCCTCTGCCTCTGAGCAGAGTGATCTGGGCTGGGCCCGACCTGTTCTTTGATCTAACAGCTGCCCTCAGCTTCAAAGGCAAACCACAAGAAGAGGAGGAAGCAGGGACCCAAGCAGAGGTGCACACCCTGTGGCTTCCCCACCCTCACCCACCCCCCATGCCCCCCACCTCTTTCTCTCTCTCTGGCTCCAGGGGGCCTACCTCTCTTTTGAGGGACTAAGTTATTTCAAGATATTTCCCTATGTTTTCCAAAGCACAGAGGTGACAATCTATGGCATCCTTTGTATCTTCTCCAAGGTCTTGACTATGGACATATTTTCTCACTGAATCCTCCCAATAAGCCAGGCAGGGATGGAATTATCATCCAGGTGAGGACCCCAAATCTTGTGGCATTGATCCCAATCAAGATCCCACAGTGATTGAGTGATGGTATTTAGTCCAGAGCCCTGAACTCAGTCACCACTGTGCCTGGCTTCTTCCAGCTGCAGTGTAACACTCACTTGGCTCTCCTCCCGCACACACAGTGTAACTTCACAGGCCTGGGAGGCACATGTGAGTTGCCTTTCATTATGGACATAGAAACCCAGCCCCAGGTCTGTCCTCTCATTAAATGCTATGGTCGCACCTGGGCATCCCATTGGACCACAGGCCCCTGGAAATGGCTGTTCCTTCCCTTAACCCTCAGTGAGGCTTGTAGGGAGAAAGTTCTTGGCCCTGGGAGGAAGGGTCCCCTTCCACCTCCCTCAAACCCCACGGTTCCTTCTGAAGCATGGCTTGCTTGACCTCTGGTCTGGATGACTGACCAGCCCCCTAAAGGACCCCACGGTCTCTCCAATCCATTCTGCAAACCTCAGCCACAGAGAACTTTCTAAAATGTAAATCTGGTCATATGACTTCCTGCCCCCCCACATTGCTCTGAGAATCAAATGAGTCGTGACCCAAAGAGGTGGCTTTGGAGAGCTTTAAAGGTCCCCATGATCTCATCAAGAAACATTCAATTTATGTTAAAAAGTCTGAGCTATAAATGCAGCTTCAAGGATCCCAGGCTCCCCCTCGCAGCTGGGACTGTGAGCTAAGTGCCTCTGCAGAGGAATCCTTAGGCCTCCACAACCAAGTCTGAAAGAGGCTCCCAGGGTCTTGCCTGGTCTTCCACTTCACGCACTCCCCGCTCTCCTGCTTTGGCATCCCCAGCTGGAACATCCTTCACTTCGGATGCTGCCCATCACCTCTGCCTGCCGCACATGGAGCTCACATGCTAACTCCTCTGAGTCACACGAAGATCTGTGTCCCGAGCACAGGTCTGTAGGATAGGTGATGATGCTGTTGCAATCACTGTTACCCTTCTGACTTCCTTACCAGCTTGCAAGCTCCCTGAGGGCAGAGCCCAAGTTTTATTCCCTTTAGGATCAGAATTTCCAGCACCTGACATAGTGGCCACTCAAATATTTATCAAGCAAGGGAGTGAGTGTCTCTTCAGCCTAATGCAGAACACTCTTGCCCAGGACCATTTCCTAGGGGCAAGTCCACAGCTCCCTAGAGACCATTCCAAACACTAACGGTGTTCTGCCCTCATCCAGGGCGGGAGGGGGGGGTTGTTCTTGGGGCTGCATGTTTACTCTGCCCTGCCTCCCTTTCGCTGGTATGTAATTTCTCATCTGCAGCTGCTCTGGCAGGAAGTACCAGATTGTTGCTTCATTTCCCACGGTGCCCACAACCCTTTCCTGCCCTCTCCTCCCCTCCCTGGGGTGGAGGACCCACAGGAGTACCTGGGAGGACAAGGCTCTGTGCTGATCCAGGTGCCACGGGCAGATTTCTGTTCACATTCCCTTCCTGGCACATCTCACTGAGCTTATAATTTGTGCCCACTAGGTACAGTGAGCCTTTAAGGAAGGAAGGAAGGATGGGGGCCAATCTGGCAACATTTATTGAGAACCATAAAAGCATCCATATTTTTTGACCTAATAATTCCACTCCTGGGAATTGCTTCCAAAGAAATAATTCAAAAGAACAACAAAAAAAGATACATGGGCTGTTTACAGATCTGTTATTTACAATAAGGAGAAAGTAAAAGCAAATGCCATGTCCGAAAATAGAAAAAAGATTAAATAAATTATGGTGTATTTGTAGAACAGAATACCACTCAAGTATTTAAAATGAAAATAGGACTATATTGAACAAGCATATTGTCTTGGAAATAATAGTAAGAGAAAAGATACAGGCTTGCATATACACCGATTATAATTTTGTAAGAACTATGTATGTGGCAGAAAGTAATAAAGACACAAAAAGTTGGAAGTAGTTACATGAAGTGGAGTTGTCTTTCCTAGTTTGTTTTTTTTTTAATGATAAAGGGGATTAAAATTGAGGATCAGAAAGGTGTGAGAAAAAGAAAAAGGAGAATGAATTTTTACGATTTTACTTTAAAATGCCTATTAGTTTAATAATAAAATAACATTTTAAAGCTAAACATATACCCTGAACACAAAGTCCTGGGGTTTTCTTTCTTTCTTTCTTTCCTTTTTTTTTTTTTTTAAAGATTTTATTTACTTATTCATGACACACACACACAGACGGGGGGTGGGGTGGAGGGGGGCAGAGGGAGAAGCAGGTTCCCAGTAGGGGGCCTGACGCGGACTCGATCCTGGGTCTCCAGAATCAGGCCCTGGACTGAAGGCGGCGCTAAACCCCTGAGTCCCCCGGGGCTGCCCAAGTCCTGGGTTTTTCTAAGAGGAAAATTGGTTAATTGTGGTTTTAGCATTGTTTTACAAATAATAACAAGAACACCCCTCATTCAGACCTTCCCACTGTGTGTGGAACCTGAGGTCTGATTGCCCTAAAAGCACTTCAAAGACCTTTGCCTGGTGGATAAAGAATCCTGTCCCCTCTCCCTCTGCTCTCTCCGTCTTCACTACCACAGTCCCAGTCCCCGGGGCCTCCATTCCTGGGCTTGAGAGACATTAGGGGATGGAAGTCAGGATCCCACCAAGGAGAGACCTAGGGAGGCCGCCTGTGCAGGATAAAAACTCTAGTCCTGCATTGGTGGGGTCTAGAGGGAAAAGCCTGAGATGCAGCCTTTCTTCTCGTTAGTTTACATGAAGGTTATGGTGGGTTAGAGTTTCCTACCCTCTGTGTATAAACCAAAGTGCTCCTTCACTGTCCTGAGTCTCTGGTTGTCACTTACACAGGAGGGGTGTCCCCACCTCATCCCTGGCTTGATTCTCCCCTTGCAGTGGCTCTCACTCGCCCTGCTTTGCAACCACTTCTGTGCAGGTAACCACCAAACCTTCTCTACCCAAAGCCCCTCCAAGCTCCAGTTCTGAGTTCCCGGTCCCAAATGTTCTACCAACCCTTCAGCCCAAACACAGTGTCTCCCTGCCCAGACCAGCAATGTTCCTGCCCCTACTCCTGGACCGACAGTGGGGTCACTGTGCACTGTGCACACCTGCCTCTCTCACCACTGCCCCCTTGGCAGCCTCCAACCAAATACCAAATGCTGGGGATCCCTCTCACAGTTTATTCTGCAGCTTCTTTGCCGCTCCAATCTCAAGGCCACCCCTCATTGGTGCTTTGGACCCTCGAATGGTACTTTTCAGCCTCTAGAGTCTCCCCTTCTGCCCCTCTGTGCGCTGGGACTGGATGAATGGCCTTCTGGCACCCCTCGGAACCCAGGGGCCCCTCTCCTGGAGAGCCTTCATTTCCCACTGAGGAAAGCCCACATTACCAACGTTGTCTTTCTAGACGATGCACAGTCTAGTTTCATCTTATCTTTGTGCCACTGTCCACCCTACCTCTCCCCATCCCCGTGTGTACATGTATGCGTGCCCCTGTGTGCACGTACACGTGTATACACGTTTGCACACATGCCCCTGTGCACATACACATGCATGCATGTTTGCACACACACCCATTCCCTTAAGAGACCCTCCATTTTAATCACTTCAGGTATTCATCATTGCCCATACACATCCTTCATTCCTTCTCTTCGTCACATTAGCTTTTTTTTTTTTTGAAGATTTTATTTATTTATTCATGAGAGACACACACAGAGAGAGGCAGAGACATAGGCAGAGGGAGAAGCAGGCTCCATGCAAGGAGCCCGATGTGGGACTCGATCCCGGGACTCCAGGATCACGCCCTGAGACGAACACAGACACTTAATCGCTGATCCATCCAGGCATCCTGTCACATTAGCTTCTGAACCCCACCATTTCTTTTTTGCCCATGCACCCCTGCCGCCTTTTAAAAAAAATCATCCTAGTATTCAGTGCCTACTCTGAAGTCACCCCTCCCCCCAAGCCTCCTCCAGTTGCACCATTTGAGAATGCTCTTTCTCTGAGAAGGTCCTCAAGCCCCTTGGTCTTGTCGCTTGCATAACAGCCTGTGCCCTGCCTTTATTTGGAGATGCATTGTGTGGCTTCCCACCACCACTACTAAACCTTCAGCTTACTGAGACCCTGTGTTTATATTTGACTCCCTCCGAGAATCTGGACAGCATCTTCTTACAGTAGGCCCAATAAATACATGTGGAATGAGTGACCAAATGAATGCATATTTCTAAGCCAGGTCTCGTCTATACCCATGCATGACATTTCCCTCAAGCAGAGGACTTTACATTCATTCTAGTTTAATTTCATTAGGTTGGTTTTGGTCCAGCATCCCACCCTATATAAATCATTTTGAACTTGTCATGTAACACATTAACATATCCTGGCTGTGGGTCATTTGGATTCTATTTTTCATCCAAGTCATTAACAAAAGTGTTTAACAAGCCAGGGCTAAGGACAGAGCCCTGTGACCTGTCCCTGGAGACATCCCTCAGGAGAAACCGGAGATGCAAAACGTAGCTCACCACCCTTTGGGCAAGGTAGCTCATCCTGCTCTGAATTCATCTTGCTGGAAAATCCTTTGTACTACAAGCGTAGTAGCTGTTTGAGAAACCAGAATACTCTGGTTGGTCTACGAAAGCACTTACTTCCTTCAGCCCAGCCAGAAGGGCTCTGGTTTGAAGGGTTAGCTTCAAACTCTGCAGTCCCTGCGGCTGTCCTAGCACTCTCAGAATCCCACATCCCATGCTGCTCAGTCCCCCAGCAGCGGCCTCCCACGCAGGTGTGAAAGGTGAGGGTGGGTCAGGGAAGAGGTAATCAAAGTGAGAAGGAAGCGGAGCAGTTGAGTTGGTCAGATGGGTCCTTCCCATTTCCTCCCTCCTCATTTCACTGCTCTATCAGGATGAACCCACGAAATACACCTGCTGTCTCCTCTCCTAAATTTGAAATGCATTTATTGAGCCAATGATATCCCCTTCCTCTTGCAGGCTTTGGCTGCCCTGTGAGCCTGCAGCTTGGATTTGCTGTTCCATGCCTGAGCCTCACCCATTTCCCAGTTTCTACCCTGGACTAAACTGTTCCAGCACTGCCCTGAGGACCGGCCGAGGTCCACACGCAGTGTATTAACTGCCCCCTGCCCACACACTCTCCAGCTGGAGGAGGCCTTCCGATGTCCTCGTGTCCATCCTGGGTCCCAGTCAAAGCTGTACCAAGAGGTACAGGGAGGCTGTCCTCTTTTAAATGACTGTAAAAATCTACTTATTTATTCCAGCAAACAATCATGTCACACCTATTATGTGCCAGTCATTGTTCCAAGTGCTTTACACAAATATTAACTCACTTAATCCACAGAACTACCCAATCATGTAGGTACTATTTCCATTTTACAGATGGGAAACCAAGGCACAGAGAGGTCACAAGCTAGTAGTAACTGGAAAAAATCAGGGTTCAAATCCAGCTGTGTGGCTCCTGGGTCTGTGCTCTTAAGCCTTATCTCATGCTGCCTCTCAGGGAAGCAGTGTGAAGCCTGAATTTCATCCTTTGTCCAAAAGGGTGTGTTAAATACATTCTATGGTCATTGCAGGATAACTAGGGCCATCGATGGAGGTTTTTAGACCTTACCATTTAGTGTAAGAGCTACGGGAGAGTGCTTTAAAAATAAAGCAAGGTGAAATTGTATTTTCCTTCTTACCATTATGCAGACCAGGGTTTCTTTTGTATATCTTTGTTTTTTTTTAAAGATTTTATTTATTTGAGAGAGAGAGAGAGAACCAGCAGGGTGTGGGAG
The DNA here is from genome assembly GCF_905146905.1 of Nyctereutes procyonoides. NCBI lineage: Eukaryota > Metazoa > Chordata > Mammalia > Carnivora > Canidae > Nyctereutes > Nyctereutes procyonoides. The sequence continues at coordinate 3,592,584 of NW_026575044.1, forward strand.
GGGCACAGGGAAAAGGAGAAGTAGCCCCCACTAGGCAGGGAGCCCAGTGTAGGGCTCGATGCCCAGGGACTCTGGGATTGTGACCTGAGCCAAAGGCAGAGCCTGAGCCACCTGGGCACCCTTCTTTTGTGTATCTTCTGACCTACACTGGAAGCCTTAGCTCTGCTCATATTCACCAATGTCATCTTCTTTGCACCTCCTCTGTGCCACTGTCCACTAGGCAAAGAGAACATCAGAACCTTCTTACAGAAGACATGCTCAGGGATGTTAAAATTTTTCACAATATCCACTTAATAAGTATTAATAACCATATACCATGACTTTATATCAATGGGATGTTTTAACATTCCAAGCAATTTCATAATTTTTTTAAAAATCACACATGATCTTACTTCCTTCTCAAATTAGCCCTAGATGGTAAGTAAAGCAGGAACCAGTTTTACAGATGGAGGGATGAAACAAACCCTCAAGTAGTTACCGACTCTGGACCTGAACTCAGTTTCCATGGTTCCCTCTGTCCACATATCATCTCTATTTGCCTTTGCTGATGCAATAATCAGAAAAGGAAAATCTGGGGAGTGGGGTAGACAGAACAGAACGTAGCCTGTTGTTATCAGTCCCTTCAAATCCACCACCTAATTCCAATGTTATTTGTAGACTTTCACTAACCCTTTCACTAAGCACAGAGGGCAGGGCTTGTGTATAAGGCTGATAGCAAAATTGTAATTCTGAGTGTTTTGTACATGCAGAAAAAGAAGTGTAGATTCCCTGTTCACTATGGAGGGGCCCTTCAAATCAAAAAGACTGGTTACAAGCTCTTGATGGCGTGGTCTGTGGAATTGGTTGTTTGAGGGCTAAGATGTTTGAGAAACATTTTATTTTATTAAGATTTTTAAATTTATTTATTCATGAGAGACACAGAGAGAGAGGCAGAAGACAAAGGCAGAGGGAGAAGCAGGCGCCATGCAGGGAGCCTGACGTGGGACTCGATCCCGGGTCTCCAGGATGGCACCCTAGGCTGAAGGTGGCGCTAAACCGCTGAGCCACCAGGGCTGCCCTTATTTTATTTTACTTATTCTTTGAGAAACACTGTAAACAGTTGCATCTAAGGTTTATGTTTATATTTCACTAAATCATTTTCCTTTGGAAATGGGGCGTGTGTTCACCCATGACTTTCCCTTCGGACCTACGTGCCCCTCCAAACATGCCCCAAAGCATGAAGAAGAATAACTCCCTGAAAACATTCTTTGTGCTTGAGAAGCAGGTTTCATTTTAATCAGGAAACTCTCTCCAGCCATGAGAGTTGTGTAAGTCTCCAGTAAATGAGAGACTTCCTCAGCCTTCACACCTTTGTTAGCCTAAACGACACAGCCTTACTTCCATACCCAGTTCAAAAATCATCTCCTCTGGAAGTCTTGTAAGACTCCACCAGGATCCTGATGATATTCATGAAACACTTGCAGCTTTCATCATTCAGGGCACATGGGAGGATCACTCTTCCGCTTTCCTGTGGTCAAGTGTACCTGTGTGCTACTCCTGACCTTTCCAAGCCAGAGCCACAGCCAGTGCAAACCCTCCAGAACTTTCCTTCCCTCTGCCATGAAAACCGACAGTGCTGCATACAGAAGCTGCTGTCACCCTGGGTCCCCATGGGAGGACAACAATGACATGGAGCAGAGCCCCCAGTTCCACTCTTGACAGACATGTAGCAAAGGAGAAATAAACCTGTGTTGTTTTCAGCCACACACTAGCCTGTCCTAATCTTTACAGTTACCTGTCATCTTGTGTGCCACCAAACTGTTTGCTTACTGCCTGTACAGAGCCAATCACATTGTTTGGTATCATTTGTTCCATCTCTGCCCTCTCTCCACCTCCAGACTGTATGGACCTTATAGCAGGTGTTGTGTCTCATTAACTCCCATTTGGTACCTGCTCAAAACATGTCCTTAAATAAGTTAATGAAGGGATAAATCAAGAATAAGGTATCTGACAGCAGAATATCAAATGAGATCACATATTAAAATGCAGTTTTATAATCTTGCCAGGCACAATCCTTTCTGAAGGTGGGGATGATCATGGATAATCTTAAGTAGCTCTTCTCAGCCTGCTAACACTGTACTTATCTTACCCAGGAGAGACCAAGGGGAGACCATCCTTAGAGCCTCATGGCAATGCTCCATAGCACCCTGTGGACCTCCTCTCTTAAATGTGGCTCTGACCAAAAAGAACTGTGTTTGTGACCTACCCCATTACTGATCTTGTAGGCTACCCGAGAGGCAGGAAATTAGTCACATAACAGATATAAATGAATATTCACTAGAAATTCACTTGAGGGCAGTGACAGAGGTAGTAGTGTCACAATGTGGCCTGCAAGAACCAAGGATTCACCCTGCCAAATCCCCAAGTCTCCAGCCCCTATAATGCTGTCATGGGCTAAATGGTGGCCCCCAAGAAGATATGATCCCACCCTAATCTCTGGAACCTGTGAATATTACCTTATTTAGTAAAAGGGTTATAGATTTGAAATGTGGAGATCACCTTGGATTATCAGTGTGGATCCTAAACCCAATGATACATGGATTAGGAGAGACACACAGAGGAGAAGGTAAAGTGAACATGAGGCATGGACTGCAGTGGTCACAAGCCAGAAACCACCAGGAGCTAGAAGAGGCATGGAACACTTCCCTCCCCTGGAAACTCGGTAGGGAATGTGGCCCTGGGACACCTTGATTTCAGATATCTGGCCTCCAGAACCGAGAGGATAAATTTCTAATGTTTTAAGTCCACCTAGTTTGTAGCCATGTTATGGCAGTCCTAGCAAGCTCATCTACCTGCCAACTCCACTGTCTCTAGATTCTCCATGTGGGCAGCACTCTGGCATCCTGCTGTAGCCTGGGCCATCACGTCTCTCTGAGTCTCCCATTTGTGGGAGAAAACACAAGGGCTTGGAACCGACCTTGTTTCTCTCCTCCTGAGGACTTCAGTTCAGGCACTCGGGAGGGTGTTCAGGCATGACTGGGAGACAGCGGTCAGGGGCTCTCCCAGGAAGAGCCCCCCAGGAAGACTAGTAGAACGAGGTAAGGCACTGCACCTGGGGGGTTCGGCTTCCCAGCTTTAGCTCTGGATCCCTTGCCCTTGCAGTCTAGAAGGATGACAATAAAAGCTGTTCTTCTCCCTGTGTCACCCCCAGAGATAACAGTGCTTGTTCAATAAAGCCTAGAAAACTGAGCACCAGCAGTGTGGACTTGGGAGAGCCTCGAGGAGACGATACACAGAAATGGGGCGGTGAGGCAGTAATTTCCACACATGATCTACAGTGCCCCGTGCAGGGGGAGTTCCTGTGCTGAGGGCTGGAGGGCCTTCATCTTAGGTCTGACTCTGCCACTAACTGATTTTAAGTGTGACCACCGGTAAAGCATTTATGTGCCGTTTCTTCATCTTTTAAAGATTTTAAATGAAGGGAAGGGAGAAATGGTTAACAGTCCTCTTTGCTCTCAAAACTCTAAGCCCTAAAATTTAATTTTTATTTAAACTTTCTTTTTTGCCATAGACATTCACACTAGTTTCACCCAGAGATATAGCTGGAAACTTTCAGACATCTTTCATATATGTAGTGAGGGCTCAGAGTGAATCTCTGCCAGACCTTAGAGGTCCCCTCATGCCCTGAGCCACCTGGCTCCCACCGTGGGCTGGCCCTGAGCTGGAGGAGGACTAGGCAGGTCCAGGGGCAGGTGGTCTCCCTGTGAGCACACAGACACTATAGGGGCGGCTGGAGCTTCTCCAGTGCAGGAGATAAGAACAGAGGCCATAGGATCCCCCCCACCCCAACAGGGTGAGTTCCAATGTGGGCTTCAGGTAGTCAACTTCTAGACCTCAGGCATATAATTTAATCACACAGAAGCCCCAGCATCCTTATCTAGAAAACAGAGATAACGGGCAGCACTGGGCACAGTGGTTTAGCACCACCTGCAGCCTGGGGTGTGATCCTGGAGACCCGGGATCAAGTCCCACATCAGGCTTCCTGTATGGAGCCTGCTTTCCCCTCTGCCTATGTCTCTGCCTCTCTCTGTGTGTGTGTCTCTCATGAATAAATAAATAAAATCTTAAAAAAGAAAAACATTAAAAAATAGAAAACAGAGATAATTGGACTTTAGGAGGACTAAAACAAGATAAGCTTAGGCAAAACACCTGTAGTTAGTAGGTTTTCTTTCTTTCTTTCTTTCTTTCTTTCTTTCTTTCTTTCTTTCTTTCTTCTTTCTTTCTTTCTTTCTCTTTCTTTCTTTTTTTTTTTTTTTTTAAGTTGGTAGCCTTTCAACACGTGGCAGTGATTACCCGGATGACAAGCTTCAGGTTTCTCCCACACTAACATCAAGGTGGCTGCTCAGAAATGATTTCCCATTATCCATCAAAACACACCTCAAAAGCAAGTTGAGCCAGGGACCTGAAGCCTGGGCATGCATTTCAGCGGTGGGGCCAGGTGGGGGTGGGTGGCCCTATCAGGGTGGGGGAACTGTCCCTTTAGCTCCTGTGCTTGGAATGAATGATTGCTGATGGGGGTCTGGAGGGGAGGCCCCTCTGTGGCACATCGTGAAATGAATATTCTCCGTGACCTCTTGTGTGGGTGCCGGGCTTGTGTAATAGAGGCCACAAGGCTCTACTTCCTGTTTCTATGAAGCTGTTGTTCTGGGCCCGGCCCAGGCCGGTGCTTGCGGTTGGCTGCTGCTGCTGCAGGGCCCACCTCACTGTGTCCCTGCGTGGCCTTGGGCCAAAGAAGAGAAAAGCTAGCTTTTCAGAACACCCACAGGATGTGCAACCCAAATGGGGGGAGTGAATGGGGCTGCAGGTAGAGGTATGAACCAGGACAAGGTGGTTTTTTTGTACGCTTGGTTATTCCCAGGCCTCTTTCATTCAGAGCCTATTTCAAATGGATTTCCTCAGCAAGAGTGTGGAGGTGCAGACCCAAGGCAGAGCGCACTCATCACTGGAGTGAAATCCTTATGGTTCCTGGGCTGCTGGGAGGCTGCCACATTTGTGGATCCCCAGCAGAGGAAGCAAGTTTTCTCTAGCTCCAATTAGAGATGCTGGCTTTGAACCTCTACATACCTGAGAGCTCATCGAGATACTATCTTATATTTTTTTATGTCATGTGATGTGTGTACATCTTGTTTCCCCAAATAGAAGAGAGCTCCTTGAAGGCAGGAACTGTAACTTCTCTTACTTTGTACCCCCTATCTATCCCCCAACTTCAAATGCCTTCATCTCACTTTGTCCTCCAAGAATGAACCGTGGGTGGTTCCCCAGGCACACCGTGTTGTTTCTAGCACTGGGGGGTTTGCTCTTGTCATTCTCTCCAACTGGAATGCTCTTCCCAATTTTCTGTGTTAGAACTCATACTCCTCCCTCAAGACTCAGAAATTGCCTCTAACAGGAAGACCCCTGAGCCTTGCGCTGGGTACACCACTTCTTCTCTGTCTTCATGAACTCCTATACTTGAATCCTTCAAGGCTGGGCAGAGTAAGGCATTTACCTTTGTGAAGCCAGTGCCTGGCATCAACCCATGTCTTTTGGGCCTAATTAAAGAGCGAGGGTGCCGTCATGTCTGGTTAGTGATCGATTACAGAAGATCCAGTCCGGGAAAGAGCTGTGATTGTTACCCTGAGGCCAGGAGGGTGGCCCTGATATGGCACAAGCAGTTTTGAAACAAAGGGCTGGGGACATCTGATGAGGCAGATGCTTAGCTTCGTGGCTGGAGAGAATGTCCAGTTCCACTGTTTGGAATTTCTCAGTGCTTCCAGCCTCATCCATTCGAGTGAGTTTTTATAGGGGGTGCCTTATGGGCTCAGCAGTCATTTCCCACAATTCCCAGAAGACAGGTATTGAGGAAGCCCAAAAAGGAGAAAACGGGGAGCTCACCCTCCAAATGCCAGGGTACAAGGGCAGATCCATTCAAGAGATGAGCTCTTGAAGAGTCCTAGCACAGTAAGGTTGAGGGTAACTACCATGCCCAAGCACTGTGCCAGCAGCATTCTGATGTTCTCTTTTGCACAGAGATAAAACCCCAAAGGTCAAACATGAGGTGAATATTGCTTTTGTGGAGAAACTGATGGTCTTACTTCTTAAGGCTTAGACTGTACTGCTCCCCAGGTGAGAGAAACACTGCAAGCCTTTGGCTTCCCAAAGGTCCACCAGCACACTCCCTCACAATTGTGGCGGAGGCACCTAGAGATGGTTTACTTCCACCCACAGCTTTGAAATGTTTCGATTCTAGCGAGTCCAGGAGGGGAGTCAAGCTGGCCACAAACCTAAAGCTATTACTAGAGGAAAGCAGGGCTGCCTTCAGATTTCTCTGGAACCAAAATGCTTTTCCCTGTGGCCCTGATAAGATTACCGGGCCGCTAAGCTGCCAGCGTTCAGATTTCCCACAGAACCCCAGAACCCCCGCTCTGGTTCCTCTCGCCTGCCTGCCACCCTCCCCCCCCTCCTGTGAGGAGGCATGCTGTGGATCAGGCTCTGAAACCTGACTCCATCCCAGGAATGCATGCTCACCCTCCTGTGATCCGGCCTGGGCCCTTCAAGTCAGATTGCCCCAAATTCCCTCTTGTCATTGCAGTCCCATGAATGAAAAGTGTTGGCTCAGTGGAAGCCAGTGTTACTTTGAAGGTCCTGCAGAGCACTGGGGAGCCACACAGGAATGCAAGGGTACTTGGGCATGCCCACAAGTCCTCCAAGCTAAACCCCGGCTTCCAGAAACCATGCAATCCCTAATTATGACCCATAAGTTCCAGCTAGCAGCCAACATATGGCTCAGTGAGAGGGTGGGTCCCAAAACAGCAAAGGCTGTTGGTGAAATTGTGGTAAAAAAAAATTGATGAAATTTTAAAAAATCAGTAAAAAAGTAGGTTACGAATTGAACACATTATATACACAGGTACATGGATACACACACTCTGATCCCCCAGCCCCACCCCATTTCTCTCTCATTGTCAGTAATACAGATAGTTTGTGAGGAGGAAAAAGCAGGATAGTCCAGTAATTTTTAAGAAACATTTCAAACACAAGGTTCAGTATGTAATAAATGCTCAAAAAATACTGAATAAATGGATGAGGAACAAATGATGTCTGGAAGGGACTTAGCATAGCCTCAGAGAAAAGGGCTCATTAATTGTCTCCATCTAAATTAGAAATTAATGAACTGTTCAGTGGCAAGAAAGTTTAATCTTCACAGATGAAATCCTTCATATGTTCAACTAAATAGTAGATGCATGGGTGCCTGGGTGGCTCAGTGGGTTAAGCATCTGCTTTTGGCTTGGGTGATGATTCCAGGGTCCTGGGATGGAGCCTCACATCAGGCTCCTTTCCCAGCAAAGAGCCTGCTTCTTCCTCTCCCTCTGTTCTTCTCCCTGCTTGCACTCTCTCTCTCTCTCTCTCTCTGTTAAAATAAATAAATACAATCTTTTTTAAAAAAGAAGAAATAGTAGACACATGGTTTTGGGAGATAAGGTTAATTTTCATGTGTCTACTATTTGTTGAACAAATGAAGGATTTCATCTGTGAAGATTGAACTTTTTGCAAGTGTTCTCAGGCTATTTGGTAGGGACTACATTAAAAAAAATTTTTTTTAAGATTTCATTTATTCATGAGAGACACACACACACACAGAGAGGCAGAGACACAGGCAGAGGGCAAAGCAGGCTCCTCACAGGGAGCCCGATGTGGAACTCGATCCCAGGACCCCAGGATCATGCCCTGGGCCGAAGGCAGATGCTCAATAGCTGAGCCACTCAGGCTGCCCTACATTTTAAATTTAAATTAATAAGAATATTAATTTAATTTGGATGTCCTAAGCCTCCAACTCTTTCTTTACTATATATTTCTCTTTTCTGGGCTCTTATCCACAGTGATGTCACCCATTAGCTCTTCTAAAGAAGAATCCTTTTTGTATCCTAAGAGGTCTGTATTTCTTGTGGAATGCTGGGCATTTCAAAAACCAATATACCTAAATTTTGCTTTAAAAAAAAAACAAAAAACCTAAGACTATACTTTCAGGGATCATTTCTATAGTTTGTTACTAGAGAAGTTTCTCTGAACGTGTAGGGTACCCGAAACCACAAAGAGGAGGTGCAGTGTCCCTTCCTGAGCGTGAAATTGGCTTTGGGCGTCACTTTGGTGCTGCCCTTTGTCCTTGATGATCGTTCTTTTTTCTCCTTTGGGGGGAACTAGAAGGAAGGGATGCCATCTGAGTGGTTTCTATAAAGAAAAAAAAAAAAACCCTGATCTTTCTCTCACCATCAATCATTTATTCACTCATTTAGAATGCATGTATTGAGTGTCTGTTGGGATACTCTCAGGGAGAGAGGCAGGTGGGCAGACGTTACAAGTGGGACCTAGTACCCAGGTCCAGTTTGCACAAAGTGTTTGAGGAGAGAGCTACAGAGTCTGAGGGCATCTGGGAAGGCTTCCCAAGGAGTCACAAGAGCTATGGACTGAGGTGTCAAGGAGTTCCTGTTAATTAATTTACCAAGCAAACTTCTCTCGAGAAGTGAGATGATTATAATTCAAGGCACTGTGCTAATCTCTGGAGACTGAAAGACCAACAGGACAGACTCTGCTTACAAAAGGCTTATAGGCTTACGTAAAAGCTGCACTGCCATTCTCCTTGGTGTCTCGGACAACTCCGCTCTTCTGGGCACCCTGGGGAGCTCAAACATGAACGTCATTTCTGATTTCTCCTTTGACCCATGGTCTTTACTCTTCCATCTTTTCCACCCTTACTCTCTCTCGAAGTCAGAATCTGCACGGACACTTAGAGAAACTTCTCAGCCTGGTTCCCCTGCTGACTCTATGAACTGGCATTTCTGCCAGGTCATCCCTGCTTCTTCATGGCCACCATCTTACTAAATGCTCTGCAGAGTTTCCTACTCTCTGTGGAGCAGAACCCAGGGCCATCCACTATCTGGCCTTTGAGGGCCACAGCTGGCCTCTGTCTTAGAAAAAGGCACCCCTTTGGGGGCACAGCAAGACAAGGAGACTTTGTATGAAGAAAAAGTAACCCTTTCCTCCAGATGGCTTGGATTCCAGCTCCCACTCACCCACTTGGCCAGCATCCATTATACTTGGAGGCCCTGTGGTTTTTATCTTATTACTTTCATTTTTCTCTCGCGCTGCTTCCCTACCTTCCTCTCCAGCCAACTGGCCTACTTTCCTGAACAAAGCTGGCATGTTCTCCCCGTACCCATTCCTATGCCTTCTCCTCCTCACCACCCACCTTTTTTTTCAAGGCTTCTGTCAGGTCTCACCTCCAAACACCCGAGTACTGTAGCACTTATGATCCGCAGTAGTCATTCATTTGGCATTTACACATTTGAAAATACATACATGACAGGATCCAGTAAGTCTCATTTGCCCTACTGGATTGTCAGCTTTAAAAAGATATCTTTCTCTTGTCTATTCCAGAGGGCTTAAATGAGGGCTGAAGCAATGATTGAGATTGTCAATAATGGTAATAGTGGCTTAAAAAAAGAAAAGATGGGGCGCCTGGGTTGCTCAGTTGGTTAAGTGTCTGCCTTCGGCTCAGATCAAGATCTCAGGGTCCTGGGATGGAGCCTCACGTTGGGCTCCCTGCTCAACGGGAAGCCTGCTTCTCCCTTCTCTCTAGTGCTCCCCTGCTTCTGCTCTCTCTCTGTCAAATAAATAAATAATATATATATATATATAAAGATTTCCTGAAGACTTCTAATAGGTAAGTGGGTTCTAGAGAATGAATGTTGAGTAAGCCTTATTGGTCTGGCTTGAATTCCTAATACTGAGATATCATATAACTTGGTTGCTCCCCAAATAGAGTGTGGTGCCTTCATGCCTCGAAAGTGGGATTCATCTCTCCAAAGAGGCTTTTACTCTGCGATTTGTCAGGAGTTCCCAAATCCCACTGCTGCATATCATGTCCCACCATGAAAAGTTTGCTTCCTGGCTGCAAATTGAAACGTCACTTCCCCAGCCTCTGGGTTTCCTCTTTACTTCCTTTTCCAGGGCTTTGCTACTGCAGTCCTTTTCTGAGTGGTTCTGACAAAGGAACTTCAAAAACAGTCATTGTCGATCAGCAGTGCCCAGCGGTGGTCTCAGGGCAAACTGACAGGTTTCCTGGCTGACTGAGCAAATCCCTCCCAGGCCCCAACTTGGTAAAATCCCCCAGCAGTTATTACACGCCTCCATCTGGGGACCGGAGGGCCTTGTCTTTTCCTGGGCCCCCAGCCATACAGGAAGTTGCTCAGGTGACCCTTTCAGGGCCTCTACCACATATACACCCTGTTTCTTCCTCAGCTGAGGGAGAAGATGGGCCTCTGTGGAAGGAGTCCCTCTGTATCTTCCAAGAACAAAGTTCACATACTCATTTGGCCCCCAAGGAGCAACATGCTTTTAAGCTTGCTTTGCTCTTATGCCCAATCCATTTTGGCAAGAGCTGAGACGGGTCCTAAAGCATACTGAACCTCTAGCCTAGGGCCTGAGGCCCCCCTGTACTTTCCCAGATGAGGGAACCCACTTTTCAAGCAACTTCCTTAGGAGCCTTCATTCATACCACCTGACAAGTCTGCCATCTGCCCCCTCTGCCCTGAAGTTAGAGCCAGCCTGAGAGAACCCTGATGCTCTATGCTTAGAGGATCTTTGAGCAGTGTGGACACCACGGCTGAGCTTAGCTGCATGTTCCCCACCACCCTTCCCCAGCGCTTATCTGCCCGAGTTTCCCTGACTTGCAAATGTTTCTATGGAGGGTGGATCCCACACTCTAAAGGCCCCCTGAAGATGATCCTTGTTCCTTGGAGACAACCAGTGGAACTGCATGCCTGAATGCAGGAGGCCTGCTCCGGACAGACCTACAGCCCTGCAGAGAAGTCACAGAGCTTCCAGGCCCAGCAGGGGTCTAGCTGCGAGCCAGCCAGGGCTCCTGCTGGAGTCCTGGTGGCTGCTGACTACAGCCTCGGGAGGAACAATCTTCCTTTTGAATGTGGGTGGGAATCACCTTAGAAGCTACATAACATCTGCACCTTCTCCTTTCATCTTGTTCAAAAGCCCTGTCCTGTTGGGATTGGCTGAGGGCTAAATGTCAGCTCTCCATTTCAAGGGGGAAGTCTGCGGAAGCCTCAAATTGTGGCGAAGGGAGGGACCGGGCATACACCCGGCATTCCTCCCCTGGAGGGAGGCTGGACCGGGACCAGGAAAGAGCCCTGCCGAGGAGCCGGGCGGCACCCGGTGCACCCCGCGCGTGCGGCCAGCACACCTCCGCACGGCCGTCCCAGGAGGCAGGGACACGCCCGGGAGCCTCAAGGCTGGTGGCAAAGGGTGCCATTGGACTACCCACCGGGGGAGCTTTGCAGGAAGTTCTGAAAGATGCGACGGACACAGGCACTCGAGAAGCAAGAGGACTCTCTGGAAGGTCAATCTTCAGTCGGAAAGGGAAGCGCACAGCCCGGCGCACAAGCGCCTCACGTCGCCCGTTCTGTTTCTCTTTTAACGCCCATCTCTTGAGGTCAGGGGCGTCTGCTCCTGCCACTTTTGCCCACACGTCTGCCCATCTACAAAGTCGGCCGCACCTAACTTTTTAATTCTCGAGCGGAGAGGTCCTCACCCCAGCACCTGGCCCCCGAGGGCGCCCCGCTGCCCACCCCGCGCCCTCCCTCGGGCGGTCCTCCCGCCCCCCCCCCCGCCCGCTCAGCGGGGTGGCCCGGGGAGCCCGGGGCTGGGCCGGGGGCGTTTCGCCCCCCTCCCGGGCGGCCCGGGGCCCCGCACCCCCTCCTCAAGCCCGCGCGGGGCCTTACCTCCATGGTCTCCAGGTGCCGGCTCCGCGGCGGCTGCGCTCGCTGTGCGCTCGGCTCCCAGCGCGGGCCGGGGCAGGGGCAGGGGCAGGGGCCGGGGTTGGGGCAGGGGCTGGGGCAGGGGCTGGGGCAGGGCAGGGCAGGGGGGCGGCGGCGCGCCGGCTGCCTCGCTCGGGACTGCGGGCGGCCCGGCCCTGCGCGGGAGCACGAGGGAGGGGGAGGCCGGGGGAGGCCGCGGGAGGGGGAAGGGGTGGGGAGCGGGGGAGGGAGGCCGGCGATCAGGGTTTAAATTTAGACGCAAATCTAAACAGATACTGTCCCCTCCCAGGGCAGGACTCGAGCGAGGGAGTCACGACTCCATTAATCTGCCCAAACATGGGGATGGGACGGCCGCCTGGCCCCTCTTCCCCGCGAACTTTCTGCAGGACCCCGGTCTCTGCAGGTCCCAGCTCTTCTCAAGCCTCGCCCCCCTTCAAAATGCCTAGCGCTTGCCCTACAAGTTAAAGCCGCTCGTTTATTCTTCTTATCTTCCCCTCTTTACTGCTTCTTTCTTTTACGTGCATCTTTATTGCTTTCTTGCCTCCTTTTCTTAAAAAAAAAAAATTACGGCACTCGTGTCATACCTGGGTCTCCTGGCACGGTCGCGTGGGAGGGCAGGACCTCCGCTGGGCGCTCAGCGTGGGAGCCACAGGACCACCTTTCCTATTTCGCGTCTCTTGTCCTTTCCACGTGCACTCTCGCGTTTTCAGGAAACCGCTATCAATCTATCCATCTCTCCTCTGTGCCCGCCCGGGTGCTGGGGGGAGTTAGAGGGGTTGGGGGACCGCAGGGGATCCCAGGAAGAATTTTCAAGTCCCCTGTAGCATGACATCTTTTTTCTCTCGCTCTGATTTGATTGAGGCATTGGATGCTGTGGGAATCTCAGCTCCCACAAGCTGCATGCTAAAGGGCCTTTGCGCCGTTCCTATGAAAGAGAGTAAAGGGCAAGGTCCTGAACATCCGATTCCCATAAGACCCAGCATAGCAACCCTCCCCCGGGGCTGTCCCAGGCCTCTGGGCGTCGGAGAGGCTGAGGAAGAGGAGGCTGCGGGAGGGGTGTGGGACCTGGAATCTGCAGTGGGATATTTCTGAGCTACCAACTTGAGTGCTGGCCAGCAGCCCTAGGTGCCCCTTCTGGGACCCTCCCCGCAGGACAGAGAGGAGAGGGGAGATGCCGGCAAGGACTGTGAGCAGGAGGGGATTGGGCTGGCAGGACGGATGCCTCTGTTTCCCTGCAGCACTGGCCTGCCCTGCCCTGTCCCCAAAGCCTCACCCAGTTCACCTGAGACAGGCAGGGCCATCTCAGAGGGCCACAGCCAGGTGGGCAACGGGGAGCCCTGCAAAGGGAAATACACGAAGAATCCCATAACAGGGTGACCCGGGAGGCTCAGTGGTTTAGTACTGCCATCAGCCCAGGGCATGATCCTGGAGACCCGAGTCCCACGTGGGGGCTCCCTGCATGGAGCCTGCTTATCCCTCTGCCTGTGTCTCTGCCTCTCTTTCTCATGAAAAATAAATAAAATCTTAAAAAAAAAAAAGAATCCCATAACAGAGACAAGTTGAGAGTTTGTTCACGTTAAGAAGAGCTACTCTGATTCAGCTCTTAATCCCAACACCACCCATGGTCTTTCAGGTGCTTAGATTGCTGCTTTGGGTACCAGTCTTACAAACAAGACCTTCTTCCTGTCATACAACCTTCTAAAGCCTGACTTTCTAAAACACTAGCAGCCCAAATACCAAAGTCTTTTCTAATTCTGAACATAGGGGCAAGACCTCGATTTCAGAAACAGACTCTGGGTTGAATTCTAGCTCGGCTACTTTCTAGCTGGGTTTCCTCTGACAAGTCACTTAACCTCTCTGATCCTCAGCTTCCTCACCTATACAGTTCAGTTGGCACTCTGAGTAGCTGTTTTTATAATATTTCACTTTGTGTACAAGCTCAAACGAATAGGGACCAAGTATTTCTTTTATTTAGAGCAGGGCATTTGGGGGGCTCCCAAAAGGGCTCCTAACCCCCAGGAATTAGGATGAGTCCCCTCCCATTTCAGCCACACAGCTACAGAGGTGAGGACTCTAGGGCAGAGTTGGCAGCAGGAAAGGAAATTTCCTGGTACCTTACAATGCATACTTGTGCTTGTGTTTTCCTTTCTTCCTTTTAAAAGTTCATGGCTGAGCTGGTGAGAGGAACATAGTCTCTTCCCGTGTCTTCTAACCCTGACTCATAGCGCCTTGTTCTTTCTGCCTCTATCTAGTCCTCTTTTCGGCTCAGAATGGGGGCTGCCCCAGCACAGGTTTCTGGCTTCAAAAACAGGAGGGCGGAAGTGCCTACCCAAAGGAAACCGTTAGGCCCAGATAGCATCACAGCCACCCAAGGTACCTTGCAGCTGCACCCCACGCCCTGCTCAGGCCTTCCCTTGTCCAGTGAGAACACAGCACAAACAAGCTTGGCCTCTGCCACACTTGGAGTCTCAAGACATGCCCCAGGGCTTTTAGGGCCTGTGGCAGAGGCTTTCACTGGAGGAAGGAATGGGAATGGGGAGACGGGCAGAGGGGCAGGCAGCCCAGAGCTGTTTCAGCAGCCGTGAAGAGAGGATAGATGTGGGGATGTGCCTCCTCCTTTCCCTCCTCTTGCTCCTCCAGCAGATTCCTGGAAGCCAGAGTGCAGATAACCCAGCTGGTAAAGACTCTATAGTTCTGTTGGGTCACCTGGGATTGTGACTTGCTGCTCTGTGGGCCTGGAGGAGCTGACAGCCCAAGAGGAATAGAAAGTGGCTCTGAGGGGGTGGTTCCCCTCCCCCTGGGTGGGGGGGGGCTGGTTGTCTCATGAGGACCCACTTCCTGTACTTTCTCCCATGCCCCCTTCACACACCCTTGCAGTCTGACCAGCCAAGCAGTAAATAGAAACCAGTGCAGAATGCAGAACAAGGAACACTAGAGACATAGTCAGGGCAGGGGAGACTATGTGTCCTGGAGTCCATATTACCACAGGTAGCCACAGGCGCACAGGAGGCCCTCAGTGGACATTTGATGAATGAATGAACCCATAAGTGAATAAATGGAGCAAATTAGTAGAGTCTTTGTCTTTAAATCAAAGGCAAAGCCTTTTCTATAGATGGGTCTTCAATGGGAGAAAAGACCCATTGGGATTGAAGATCTTTGAAGGCCATAAGTTAAGCAGTAACTTACTGAGTTTTTGAACAGAAATGTCAAGAGCTCAATCAATCAGCTATTAGTAAGTGGCCACACATGGTGCTGCTGATGGTTCGTTTTTAAAATTAAGAGCAAGAGGGGCACTTGGGTGGCTCACTGGTTGAGCATTTGCCTTTGGCTCAGGTCATGATCCCCGGGTCCTGGGATTGAGTCCCACATTGGGCTCCCCCAGGGAGCCTGCCTCTCCCTCTGCCTGTGTCTCTGCCTCTCTCTGTGTGTCTTTCATGAATAAATAAATAAAATCTTAAAAAAAAATAAAGAGCAGGAAACAAATATTCTTTTATGATTGCAAATATATATATTTCTGCCCTAAATTCTGGGAATGTGGCAAAAACAAAACATCTAATTCTGCTATAACTATCATTAAGGAACAGAGTTGAAAACACTGAAATGAAAGCATAAAGGCTTAGAGTTTTTATGCGTTTAAAGAATTGCACGACAGAGGGGTTCCCAGATGGTAGGAGATAGAAGATGCTAGCTGTTTTTAATGTGTGGAAGGTAAATTGAGGAGGAAGGTAGCAGGGTAGCAATGGAGCCACAGGGAAGATGTTCAAGTGTGTAGAGGACAGTCAACAGGGATTGGAGACCTCATGAGGAATGGTTTGACTGGTCCTTTGGGGATCAGGAGATTGGCTACATAGGGAAATTGAGCAAATACATTGATATATTGAGGCCTATGGGAGCCAGGTTTCTCATTGATGGTCAAGGGTCAGAAAAATATGCAGGGGTGGGGTGGAGGGACTAGAATGAACTTTGGTGCTGGATTAGAATGAGAGGTATCGATATGAAGTCATGGTTTTCAGCCTGTAGATAGCTGTAGATATCAATGTATGTATATACATGCAGATATTTCTTAGTTTGAGCCACTGAGAGAGCCTAGGAGCAGTGACACTCCAGTAGCAATCAGTGCACACAGAGCCCAGATCTTGGTTTCTAAATACACTTCTTCACTAAAGGAACCAGGGCTTCTTGGAGAAAATGGCTGATTACTGGGCTTGGGCAGATAAAAAAACAAGATAAGCCCAGAACATCTTTTTTTTTTTTTTTGACAGAAAATGTCGAAGTCCTCAATGAATGACAAAGAGGTGTTAAAAGGACACAGAAGTCTGATTGCAGGAGTTTCCACTGGCAATATTGGGGTAATTTGGGGGGATAATATAAGGATCAAAAGAAATAATAGTAGCAATGAAGTATTACCCATGAAATAAAATAGAAATTCATGAGTCCAAACTGATAAAAAAGAAACAGGTAAAGAAGTACGAGAAGACAAAGTACTTACAGCACAATACCAATGAACAAATGTGAAACAAAGCTTAGAAGAAAATTGCCATATGACCATCATCATCATAATTTCAGGTAAGAAATACTATTGGATGTTAAATATAGTGGGCAAAAATGAGATGAGGAATGGGATTTTACGTAATTTAAAAATATCTCTCCTATAAGTTACTCACTAATTACAAAGGAGGAAAAGTACCTTTACAGAGAACAAACATAACAGATATCATATTAACCAGATATCATATTAATTAATATCATATTAACCAGGTGATCAAAGTAAACATGACCAATGGTGGGACAAGTTGATGTTTTGTGCTATCCAATGGAATACAAGAACATAACATCACTTCTGGAATATTCTTGCCCAAAGTGCATCAACTGAATCTAATCATGAGGAAACATTGGAGAAGCTACATAGGAAGACATTCCTCAGAATGACTGGTCTATAATCTCCAAGTGCAGTCAAAGGAAGGATGAGGAAGAGTCCTAGGCAAAAGGAGACGAAAGTGACATGACTACGTTGTATCAATGTGTGGTTCTGGGTTGGCTCCTTTGACTATAGAGTCTATTAAAGGGTTATTGTATAAACATGTATCAAATAATGGCAATGTACAATTTAAGTATCTTACAGTATTATTAGTCAATTATACCCCAATAAAGCTGAAAAAAGAAATTATTAGGATAATTGGCAAAACTGTAAGGCTATGTGGGAGTCCTTGGTGTTAACCTTATAGCTTTTCTCAATGTTTAAAATTATTTCAAACTGGAAAACGAAGGAAAAAGGTGGTGGGGGAAGAATTGAACTGTCCCATTTGTTTGATTCCAACTGACTCCCTGCCCAGCCCCTCCACTGTCTGTTCCTCCCCACCCCATCCCCACCCCAGACACCCACAGGGTGGCCAGGTCCCCAGTGTTGGAGAGGGACAACAGCCAGAGAACACCTAGTCTTCTGGCATGACAGGGGATGGAGATAGGAAGGGGAAGATTATTCATGTCTTTCTTTGTACAGATATCTTTGTGTGGTCATAGTAAACACATCTATCTTTATGATTTTGGAGAAGAGAACCAGCTAAGACACTGATCTGGTTACCAATGCCAAGGAACAGCATTGACAAAAACCCGAAGTGGGTAGTCTGCAGGTCCCAACAGATTGTGGCCTTCTCCTTCTGAGTGACGCAGATCCCATGTTTAGGAATGAAGTTATGCAGCTCTCCAGGGAAACACAAACCTTCTTGATCTTATTGTATCATGCCAGAGCACCTGTGCACTGGCCTCATTTCTAGCTATAAATTAGAGTGATCCAAGGAGCTCTGAAAAAAGTATCCATGCCTAGGTCCCACCCCTGGTCAACAGGGTGTGGCACCTGGTGTGTGTTTTTTCAAAGCTTCAGTAAAGAGGTAAATCCTGAATAGTCAGCCAATTGTGGAAATGACATTCCTCTTGCCAGAAATTGGTTTAGAGAGAATTAAGTGAGATTTTGGTCAATGAGATAAAACGGGAAATCTTTATGCTTTCTGCTAAAGAAACACATAGGAAGCGATACCCTGTGAATATGGGGTGTTTTCTTACCTAATGTTATGCCTGGAATGTTATGCCGCAGCAACCATTTTGCTATCATTAGAAAACCTGGAAAGAGCCAGAATATACGCTCCACAAAGACAGAGATTTTTGTTTCTTTTCTGGTCAGTGTCGATCCCGTGTACCTAAATCAAGGCCAGGCACCAACAGTTATTCGGTAAATACTCAGCAAATAAGGAACCCAGTGACTGTGGAGGCACTGAATTGGCCAATTCTAGAGAGACTATCCCCTGGATTTCTTCTGTGAAGTAATACATTTCTTTGTAGTTTAAGCTATTTGAGCACAGTGTTTTGTTATAGCTGAAAGCACCCAATGATTAAGATAGATGCAAACTTACAAGAAGACATAATCAGACATACACGCCAGCACAGTCAAAGAAGCATTCCTCAAAAAAATGTTGAGCAGAGATGTGGAGAAAGAGACTGGCATGGAAGGGCAGAGAGAGAAACACACACACACACACACACAAACAACACAGATGGGAGAATATGATGCAGAAAAAGAGAGTGGGAAACCTGACTAATTAATACCTATTGGGGAAGAAAAAAATTTAGATTGAAAAAATTAGAGTAATCACTCAGAATGTGAAGTGTCGTAATTCCTATCTGAATTTTGGACAGTAGTTGTAGATAATCCTCTATCTTTCCATATTCTTTTTTTTTCCCCGAATATTTTATTTACTCATTTTTAGAGAGACAGTGAATGCAAGCAGGGAAAAGAGCAGAGCATGCGGGAGGGGGACAAAATGTCAAGCAGACTCATGCTGAGCATGGAGCCTGACACAGGGCTCCATCCCACAATCCATGAGATCATGACCTGAGCCAAAACCAAGAGTTGGAGTCTCAACTGACTGAGCCACCTGGGCATCACTATCTTTCCTTATTTTTTTTTTCTTTTTAAGATTTTTTTTTTTTGGGGGGGGAGAGTGAAAGCACACAAGCAGAGGAGAAGAACAGGTAGAGGGAGAAGCAGACTGTGATGAGTATGCAGCCTTCATGTGGGGCTCGATCTCATGACCCTGAGATCATGACTTGAGCCAAAACCAAGAATCGGCTGCCTAATTGACTGAGCTACCCAGGCGCCTCTCTTTCCTTATTCTTTTTTTTTTCTGACAGAGAGAGAGAGAGAGAAGAGAGAGAGAGAGAGAGAGAGAGAGAGAGAGAGAGAATGAGAACAAGCAGAGGGAGAAGCAGACTCCTCACTGAGCAGGGAGCCCAATGTGGGGGTACATCTCAGGACCCCAGGATCATGACCTGAACCGAAGGCAGACACTTTCCTTATTCTTCAAAAGAAAAATAACTGATTTCTTCTAGAATGAAAGTGGGTGATATTTACAGAATTAAAGGTATGTTTTCTTTCTTTTTTTTTAAGATTTTTTATTTACTTATTCATGAGAGACACAGAGACAGAGAGAGACAGAGACACAGGCAGAGGGAGAAGCAGGCTCCATGCAGGGAGCCCAACGTGGGACTCAATCCCACGTCTCCAGGATCAGGCCTTGGGCTAAAGGCAGCGCTAAACCACTGAACCACCCGGGCTTCCCTGTTTTTTTTTTTTTTTAATTTTTATTTATTTATGATAGTCACACAGGGAGAGAGAGAGAGAGAGAGAGAGAGAGAGAGAGAGAGAGAGAGGCAGAGACACAGGCAGAGGGAGAAGCAGGCTCCATGCACCGGGAGCCCGATGTGGGATTCGATCCCAGGTCTCCAGGATCGCGCCCTGGGCCAAAGGCAGGCGCCAAACCACTGTGCCACCCAGGGATCCCTGTTTGTTTTTGTTTTTTTTTTTAAAGTATATTTTCATAGAGTAATCTCGTATTACAATTTCTTTTAGGATATTTTTAGCAATGTTAAGTGCTGTTGCAGTTTTGCCAGTAAAGGCATTTACTAATATGAATCGGTATCTGGGATTGGGCAGGAACTTATCCAAAACTAGAGGTTACCCACATGGCCTTAGAATAAATATCTGTAATGATTCTACACAATAAAGTGAAGCAGGTTATGAGAAAAAATAGTACTCAAGTCCTGTCTACCCAGTCATCCCCATGGCTTTCTTTGCATGGACAATAGGCAAAGAATGAAGTGGGAAGTTTTCTGCATACTACATGCTCATTTTCAACCCCAGCAAAGTGCACATTCGCAAAAATTTACTAAAAACCACTGTCCTGGGATCCCTGGGTGGCTCGGCGGTTTGGTGCCTGCCTTTGGCCCAGGGCACGGTCCTGGGGTCCCGGGATCGAGTTCCACGTTGGGCTCCCTGCATGGAGCCTGCTTCTCCCTCTGCCTGTGTCTCTGCCTCTCTTTCTCTCTCTCTCTCTGTGTCTATCATGAATAAATAAATAAATAAATAAATAAATAAATAAATAAATAAATCTTAAAAAAAATAATAAAAGCCGTGTGTCCTGGGGCACCTGGGTGGTTCAGTGGTTGAGCATCTGCCTTTGGCTCAGGGCATGATCCTGGGGTCCAGGGATCAAGTCCCACTTCAGGCTCCCCGGAGGGAGCCTGCCTCTCCCTCTGCCTGTGTCTCTGCCTCTCTCTGTGTGTCTCTCATGAATACATAAATAAAATTTAAAAACAAACAAAAAACAATCTGTGTCCCCACCTGTTAGTTTATCTTTTCCTCTTGGGGTGGTTCCATTATTCATCCATTTGTTAGGACAGAAACCTGGGAGTTGTTCTTTTTTTTTTTTTTTTAAATATTTTTATTTAGTTATTCATGAGACACAGAGAGAGAGAGGCAGAGAAAGAAGCAGGCTCCATGCAGGGAGCCCGACGTGGGACTTGATCCCAGGACTACAGGATCACGCCCTGGGCCAAAGGCAGGCGCTAAACCGCTGAGCCACCCAGGGATCCCCCTGGGAGTTGTTCTTGATTCTTCCTTTATCTTTACCAAGCAGATGCTACCATCTGGACTTCAAAACATCCTACCCTCCTTCCCCCACCAACCACTGTCGTCTGGATAAGATGTCCTCGTTCGTCTCTATGTATCCCCTAATTGTTGGGCTTGCTGTCAACCTGACTTACCATCTCCCCTCAACAGTTTCCACTCTACAGACAGCAAATCTTTCTAAAACATGTATCTCATACCCTTCCCCAAGAGGGCCCACTTACCTGTCTGACCTCTTCTCAACAAGGAACACCCAGGACTCCACACTCCAGACGTCCTGAACTGCTTTCAGGTCTGTGAAAGAGCTGTGTTCTCTGCTTGGAACACAATTTCTTCCTTTGCACAAAGCTAACTCTTACCTATCCTTTGGTTCTCTGTTAGGCTTCCCCAGGGAGAGGGTCTTGACCATGCTGCCCCTCCCTCCACCCACCGCCTCCCCCAGATATGTGCTTCCCACTCACACCTCCTGCCTGTACTCTTCCTGTCATTGCAATGCTCGCTTTCTAATTGCCTGTTTACTTTCTTTATCCTCTCTACGAACTTGCAGCTTCATGAAGGCACATTCCATTTTGCCTTGGTCAAGGTTCTATGATCAATGCTAGGTTCAACTTTGGTGAATAAATACATGTGGGATGAATGAATGGACACTGGCTCCATGCAAAAGAAGTAGATAATCTATTTTGTAATCCAGTCCTTGATCATCCACCTGAAAATGCAGTAAGAATGTAAAGAGGAGTAATGTAGAGGGCAGCACGGAGATTGATAAAGATCAGGATTGAGGGGATCCCTGGATGGCTCAGAGATTTAGCACCTGCCCTCAGCCCAGGGCATGATCCTGGAGTCCAAGGATCGAGTCCCACATAAGGCTCCATACATGGAGCCTGCTTCTCCCTCTGCCTGTGTCTCTGCCTCTCTCTCTCTCTCTCTCTGTCTCTCTCATAAATAAATAAATAAAATCTTAAAAAAAAATCAGCATTGAAACCAGACTTCCTTTGTCCTTCTGTGACCTTGACCAAGTTACTTAACCATTTTACTCCTCTGTTTCTCTATCTGTAAAGTGGGGATAATAATAGAATTTACCACATAGAGCTGTAAGGATTAAATGAGTTAATACATGTGAAATGCTTAAAATAGTTACCAGTGAATAGTAAGTGTGGTAAATGTTGGGTGGTGATTGACATAGCAGTAACAGGAGCAGCAGCCATACCATGTCATGAGGAAAGGACTATCACCAGGGGCAGGTCTAGTAGGAGGTGCAGCTTCCTTCCCAACAAGAGTCCATCCTTGTGTATCTCTCAATTCCAAGCCATCCACTTATGATTTCCACCTTCTTCTTCTTCTTCTTCTTCTTCTTCTTCTTCTTCTTCTTCTTCTTCTTCTTTCTTCTTCTTCTTCTTCTTTTTTAATATTTTTAAAATTTTATTTGACAGAGAGAGAACAGGCAGGTAGGGGGAGAAGGAGAAATGGGCTTACTGCCAAGGGGGGAGCCCAATGCAGGGCTGGATCATGATCTGAGCCAAAGGCAGACGCTTCACCTACTGGGCCACCCAGGCACCCCTTATTAAGTTCTCTGCAGCCTCACATTGGAGGAAAGATACATCTTTGTCACATTTCTCCTCATTTGCACTTTATTCAACAGTTCTTGAATATTCTAAGTTCAGATTCAATTCTGCATTTTTTTGCTTGCACATGTCAAAAAAGGGGGGCGGTGAGGAAGGGTTTCATATTTCAATTCTGAATAAAGAGAATCGAGTGGTGTTTCTTCATTTTGGAAAATGGTTTAAAGTTACCCTCATTTAAAGAATGCATAAATGTCATGCATAGAAGCTATGGGGTTTTTCTGGAATAGTCAAGCATTTGACCTTCTTTCTGAATGCTACCACTTATCAACTTGCTTCCTTGCCTCATCCCATTGGATAACCTCACGATTCTGAGTGCCAAAAGTTTTCCTGTGATTTTACAGTCTTGGAGTATGTCATTATTACATTTCCTGCACTCACATCTCTTCATACACTTTTTCTGCTTCCCCACCTGTGATAGTACTTGAGACTTTTTTTTAAAGATTTTCTTTTTAAGCAATCGCTACACCTGGCATGGGGCTTGAACTCATGACCCTGAGATCAAGAGTCCCACGCTCCTCTGATGGAGCCAGTCAGGAGCCCCTTAGTTGAGACTTTTACAGATTTTTTTTCATCTTAGTGTACCCAATACCATTCAGCCCTGTGAGGCCCACCTGGGGTCCCAATCTTCCAAGAATGTCCATTTATCTGAGAAGGCAATGAATAGTAGACCCTTGAACATTTGAATCATAATTTGAACTAAATACTAAATAGCCTGAAGTAGTGTTAAGACTGGCTGCTGCGGGGTCCTGAGAAAGGCCTGGGAATGAGAGGAAAGGATGCTGGCCGAGGGCACCCTTGGTGGAGTTGGAGATGGTGGGGCTCTGGGTGGAAGAACCATGTGAGTGAAGGGCTCTGGGAGCCCAAGGAGGGTGGAGAGGGACAGAAGGGTTTGTCAGATGCCAGCTTGGACAGTCCTTCTCAGGTTTGCAGTTTCTGCTGCAACAGGGCACACATTAGCCCTTTGAGCAGGCATGACGTTTAAATCCATCCTGGCCTTTATAAAGGGGGCCGGCTGCTTCCATAGTTTTGATCTGGGAGTGCTTTAGACTTGTATTTGCTTCTGAAAAATAGGTGATTATTGACCTTGAGCGGAGTCGCTTCTGTTTCAATTTTTTTGTTTCTTTTTGTACATGACAGGAATTTTAGGCAGCAACAAAGAAAGACATGGGGTGAGCAGGGAGAGAGACAGGACGATCACACACCTGTAGCAACTGAGGGCAGAGGGGCCACACCAAGGACTGGCGACCCCAGGACTCAAGCACATGTGCACTTCCTAAAGGGCGAAGTTATTTCACCATTCTCTTTCTTCATTTGAAGATTATTCTCCTCAGTCACCTGAGGATGTAGTAAGGAAGTCCTGATGAAAAGGACCATAAATCTCAACTGAAAATGGGTTAGGCACTAAATCTGACCTCACGCAGCCCAGCTGGCAATGAACAAAGGAGGCAGGCAACCCCTGATGGGAGTCACTCAGGGAGATTAAGGCATCTCTGCTGTGGAAAGGGGAATGGTGTGGGTGGCAGTGATCGGGAGCAGGGTGGGGGCGGGGTAGAGAAGGAATTTGCATCTTGTGGCTTAATCAGATCTGAAACCTAACATCCTGTTTTCTGTAGGTTGGGCACATCAGTAGCTGAAAGCCTCTTCTGACCATGGTCAGCCTCAGGAAGTAAGTGTCAACAGCCTTGCAGATGGGAACCCAACTCTTGAATGACCATGACTGCAAAGGTGTCGTTCCACACACCCCCACCCCCCCGCACTGCAACCAGGCCCCCTGCCTTCCCTCTACCACAATTCTAGAACTCCAGACTTCACCCCTCTTCTGAGACTTATCAACAGGAAGTTAAGTCAGCTGGAACACTCTGTTCCTTTGACATTTTTGTTTTAATTCTGCAGCTGTGTTTAAGACTTCATGAATTATCTCTCTGGCACTGTGTCTTGGGTCTATCTGTTTCTCGGTCTAGTGCTTTTTCTCTCACACCCATGTACCAAGTCATGGTTACCATCAGGCGAGTGGAGTGGAATGAGAACTAGGATTGATAAGAAGGAAGTAAGGTGGCAAGAAAGTGCTTTAGGGGCTGTAATAGTAGCAATTGATGAGCTAAGTAAGATGACTATTTGCTCCAGGATCATTACTCAGGAGAAATGTAAATGCTGAGGAGTTCCTAAATCATTAACAATGTGCACTGCCCAGAGCATTCCTCCTCACCCCTTCATGATGCTTATGTCTACTTCATAGTGCAGTGTGAGCATGTCTTCTTTCTTCAACATTCTAGAGTGTCTACCCAGCAGATGCCCTACTCACACATATTCTCACTCAGGAAGCTTCTCTCCTTTCTTTTATCCCTAGTTAGCTTATCACTTAAGAAACCACAACACAGTTCACACATGCAACTTGATCCCACTTTGTGCTCTTAATCTCTGGTAGCTGCAATTCATAGGTTCTTCCTTGCTGAACATCTAAATTTTGTTCACAGAACACTGTTATTTTTTTTTTAAGATTTTATTTACTTATTCATGAGAGACTGAGAGAGAGGGAGAGACATAGGCAGAGGGATAAGCAGGTTCCCTGTGGAGAGCCCAATGCCGGGGTGGGGGTGTGTGCGTACAGACGCAACGCCAGACCTGAGCCAAAGGCAGACCTCAACCACTGAGCCACTCAGGTGCCCCAGAGAACACTGTTCTAAGACTCATCAGGGCATTATTTTTTCTGTCCTGGTTTCTTTTCCTTCCACTGCCTCTCATTCAAGTGTAGAGGGAAAAGACCTCTAAACTCAGAGCCTGTGGTCTCTCAAGTACCCTCACGGCTACAAAGGAAACTAGTCATTGTTCTTTCTCTAGGTTCTCCTGCCCCAACAAACCAAAATAGAGGGTCTCCCATCTACAATAGTAGCTGGCCCATTAAACATACATGTGTAAACTGCCAGAGTTGGTTTTATTTTATTTTTATTTTTTTATTTTTTCAGAGTTGGTTTTAAAGGAGTACCTGAGGCAAATACTTACAGTCACAGATCGGAAAAGCTTTGCCAAGCACTTGAAACTCAACATAGCTGATAATACAGGTATCGTCCCTTATATTTCTGTAAAACCACATCTAGAGAACCCATACACGGATCTGTTATCAGTTCTGTGTTTCTATACATGAGAATGAACAATCCAAGAAGAAAATTAAGACAACAATCCATTTAAAATGGCATTAAAAAATTTAGGAGTAAACTTAACCAAGGAAGTGGAAAATCTATACACTAAAACCCATAAAACATTGTGAAAAGAAACTAAAGAAGACACAAATAAATGGAAATATGTTATGTGTTTGTACCTTGGAACATTTAACATTGCTAAAATGTCCATATTACCCAAAGCTACAGATTCAAAACACTTCTGTTTAAAATCCTAATGGCATATTTTTTTCAGAAATAGAAAAAAGATCCTACAATTCATATGGAATCTCAAATTGCCTGAATTGAAAAAAATAAATCTTGAAAAACAAGAACAAAGTTGGAGGCCTCACACTTCCTGCATTCAAAACATATGACAGTGCTACTGTGATCAGAATAGGTGCTGGCATGAAGACAGACACAGAGACCTATGGGATAGAACAGAAAGCCCAGAAATCAACCTTTGTGCATATGGTCAAGTGATCTTCAACAGAGCGCCAAGACCACACATTGGGGAAAAGGACAGCATCTTCAACAAATGCAGTATTTGCACAACCAGATAGATTTTCACATGTGAAAGATTGAAGGTAAATCTTTACCTTACACTATATTTAAAAACTAACTCAAAATGGATTAAAGACCTAAACAGAAGACTTAAAACCACAAAACTCCTGGAAGAAAACACAGGAGAAAATCTTCATGGCATTGGATTTGGCAATGATTTATCGGATATGACACCACAAGAACAGGTGACAAAAGCAAAAACAGACCAATGGGACTGCATCACACTTTAAACCTTCTGTGCATTAAAGGTTACAATCAACAGAGTGAAAAGGCAATCTAGAGAATGGGGGAAATCATAGCAATTATATATCTGATAAGGGGATTAATGTCTAGAATGTATAAAGAACTCCTATTACTCAACAACAAAAAATGAAATAACTCAATTGAAAAATAGGCAAAGGGCTTGAATAGACATATTTGAATAGACATCAAAGAAGATACACAAATGGCCAAAATGCACATGAAAAGATGCTTAACAGCACTAATCATTAGAGAAATGCAAGTTAGAATCACAATGAGGCATCACTTCATACCCATCAGGATAGGAACTATAAAAAACACAAAATACAAAATAAGAAATATTGGTGAGGATGTGGGAAAATTGGAACCATTGCGCAATATGGTGGAAATGTAAATGGTGCAACCACTAAGCAAAATGGTATGTAGTTTCCTCAAAAAACCAAAAATAGAATTACTGTATGATTCAGCAATCCCACTTCTAGGTATATATCCAAAAGACTTTATTTATTATTTTTTTAAAGATTTTATTTATTCATTCATCTGAGACACACAGAGAGAGAGAGGTAGAGACATAAGCAGGGGGAGAAGCAAACTCTATGCAGGAAGTCTGATGTGGGACTCGATCCCGAGACTCCAGGATCACATCCTGAGCCAAAGGCAGAGTGTCAATCGCTGAGCCACCCAGGCGTCCCTCCAAAAGAACTTAAAACAGGATCTCGGGGCACCTTGGTGGCTCAGTGGTTAGGTGTCTGCCTTTGGTTCAGGTCATGATCCCAGTGTCCTGGGATCAAGTCCTGCATCAGGCTCCCCACAGGGAGCCTGCTTCTCCCTCTGCCTATGTCTATGCCTCTCTCTGTGTGTCTCTTGAGAATAAATTAATTAAATCTTTAAAAACAAATAGGATCTCAAAGAAGTATTTGCACATCTATGTTTATTGAAGCATTATTCACAATTCATAATTATTCACAATCTTCCTCAAAGAGGTGGAAGCAGCCCAAATGTCCATTGCCAAATGAATGGATAAAGAAATTGTGGTATTTATATCTATATCTATATCTATATCTACATCTATCTATCTTAAAAAAGGAAAATCTCTCACCTGCTACAACATATTTGAACCTTGAGGACATTATGCTAAGTGAAATAAGTCAGTCACAAAAAGACTACTACTGTATGGTTCTACTTATATGAGATATCCAGGGTAGTCAAAGTCATGGAAACAGACAGTAGAATGGTGGTTGCCAGGAGCTGGGGGAGGCGAAAGGGAGAGTGGAGTTGTTATTCAATTGGTATAGACTTTCCATTTTGCAAGATGGAAAAGTTCTGGAGATCTGCTGTACAAGAATGTGAATGTTAACACCACTGAAATGTATACATAAAAATGGTTAAGAGAGTGAATTTTATTTTATTTTTATTTTGACCACAATTAAAACTAAAAAAGGTGGAGGGGATGAATAGAAGCATACATGCTTGAATATACCTAATCATGAATTACCTTCATTGTTGCCACACCTGTGGGTTTATGTCAAAGACCAAGCCTATGAGTAACTGAGTAAAACTGTCTAAAAAATCATATTTATCACCAAGAAGGAAAACACCTTTATAACAACTAGGCTTCCAACTGTGGTCTTTAGTGGACTAAGAAGCCAATCTCAGGCAATCACTTAGGGAGATGTTATAGAGCATCCATGTTTTGATGGAGTTGAACCACATGATTTTCAAAGTAGTTCCTAACATCGAGATTCTAGGATTCTAAACCACAAATTGGAGTGAGAAGTGATGATAGTGGTACACATTATTTCAGCCTCTCTGACTGGGCCATGAGATGAACTCCTGAAGCCACGTGGAGCCTGAAGGCTCAGTTGAGGGGATAAAGTGTAGGACAATGATTATAGTGTGTGTCTGTGGGTTGGGGGTGGGGTGGGGCAATATACAGGCATTGAAGGAGGGGCAAAGGTAGAGCTGGGAGCAAGCAAAGGCTTGGGAGGAGTGGAAGGGGAAGGGATGCACACTACACATTTTAGCATCTTTCAAAGTAGGAAACAAGATGCTATGTACCTCCTGACATGATGCAATAGGAAGCACACAGGGCCACCTATGATGTGACATTTGCAAAGTAATTAAAAATTCAACCAGAGTCTAATCATGCTTCTAGTTCTAACTCCCAGTTATAGGAAATACATACGGTTTATGTATGACCCATGAGGACTTATTTTTTTAATTAAAAATATTTTAAAAATATTTTATTTATTTATTCATGAGAGACACAGAGAGAGAGGCAGAAGCACAGGCAAAGGGAGCAGTGGGCTCCCTACAGGGAGCCCAATGTGGAACTGGATTCCAGGACCCTGGGATCACGACTTGAGCCAAAGGCAAACACTCAACCACTGAGCTACCCAGGTGCCCTGACCCATGAGGATTTAATCGGTAAAACCTGGAATAGGATTTTCTATTGATCAAATGAACTGGTTTTGCCTACAAATAAATGACATTTTAAAAAAAGAGTAAAAAAACAAAACAAAACAGAAAGTAAAGAAAGGGAAAGAAGGAATTGTTCTAAATTGAAAGAGACATAAGAGAAGTATCAAAATATAATGTGCAGAACTTCATTGGATCCTGATTCAAACACAGCAATGATTTGGAGACAGTTGGGAAAATTTGAACACAGATGATATGCAGAAATCTATGTAACTTTTCTCAGGTATGATAGTGATGTGAAATACAAAAGTTATCATGTGTCAAAGGTACATACTGATGTATCTATGGCTAAGCTTCAGAGGTCCAAGATTTGCTTTAAAATATTCCAGGAAAAAAAAATGGTTAGGGGAATAGACAAGGCGGGATTGGGAACTCACTAACCATTGTTGAAACTGAGTGTAGCGTGTGGGAATTCACAGCATTATTCTCTCTGGGATTTTGTATCCTTATACATTTTCACAATAATGAGAAGACAGTGAACTGACTCAAGCTGACTAGGTATCCCAAGCAAGTCTTGGTGTAGAAGGCAGAAGGGGCACTGAAAACTTTGAGATAAATAAAGATGTCTTTATCTGCTCTACAGGTTTGCTTGAAGGCTGTCTCCTTCATGTGGTTATGGGGAGAGTTACTTCATTAATTTCTTTAAAACTTTGAGAGTCAGTTCCATGACCAAGCAGCCCACACCTAGGCAAACTAGAGAAACCTAGAGAAACGAGTGGCTCCATCTATCAAAGACAGGTACGAGAATGCTCACATCAGATTTATCCATAGTACAAAACTAGAAACAATCCAAGTATCAAAGAACAGATCAACGGATTGTGTATCATTTATACAAAACAATATAATGCAGCAGTGAAAAACAAACTACTGACCCAGGTGACAACACAGATGAATTTCAAACACACAGTGCTGAGCAGGACAAGACACAGAATACGGGTTGTGATGTTCAAGAATACAGACAACTAACTAAAGGTGACAGATGCCAGGGTAACAGTCGTCCCTGGGCAGTGGTACTGTCTGGGCAGGGGCAGAGGGACCCTCCTGAGGTGATGGAAATGTCTTACATCCTGATCTGAGGGCTGGTGTACACATATGTAAGAACCCATCAACCCAGACATTTAAAATCAGCGTGCTTTGTGCATTCTGGGGTATATATAATTCAATTTTATTTTATTTTATTTTTTTAAAGATTCCATTTGCTCATTCGTGAGACACGTACAGAGAGAGGCATAGACATAGGCAGAGGGAGAAGCAGGCTTCTGTGGGAAGCCTGATGCAAAACTCGATCCCAAGACCCTGGGATCACCACCTGAGCCAAAGGCAGATGCTCAACCACTGAACCATCCCCAAATTCAATTTCAGAAATAATGTTTAAAAACAGAAAAAGAGGGGCCCCTGGGTGGCTCAGTCAGTAAGTGTCCGACTCTTGATTTTGATTCAGGTCATGATCTCAGGGTCGTGAGATCAAACCCTGGGTCAAGCTCTGTACTGTGTGGAGTGCACTTAGGATTCTCTCTCTCCTTTTCCCTCTGCCCCTCACTGGTCACACTCTCTCCCTAAAAATAACAAAAATAATAATGATACAATAAAATAAACTCCTTTAAAAAATAAGTAAAAATAGGAAAAGAAAGAAGAAAATCTTTGAAGTGTTTGGAATTTCCAAGAGAGACCTAAGTGATGGTATAATCTAAGATAATTTTAGCGTCTAAAAACACCTAAGTTCCTAACTCTGAAAGCAAGTCTCTTCTGAGGAAAATGCTGCCTGGAATATTCTACAGTCCAGGGGTCAGGGAAAGGGTTCCAGTTCTACCTCAGAATTTCATTCTGCTTTTTCCTTTTTGTAAAATACAAAAAGCCCTCTTTTTCCAGCTGTTTGCTCCAGTAGCAATTAAAGAACCCATTATTTTTTCTATTTTTGTTTTTTTTCTGACAACATTCATGGCAAATTCCTAATCAGCACCAATTCAACACACCAAGTCAAATGAAGATGTCACGTACAGAATAATGAGCATGTGGGCTTGCAAAGAAGACACGATTTGTTGTCCAGGACCCCCTTGTGGGACAGTGAGGGGCTGGGGGAAGGGGAGAAGTGGGTGGCTAGGTGGCAAAGTTCTGTAAATAGTTCTGGACATACAGTAAGAAGACGGGTGCCAAGCGTAGCTTCTTTCTTTCTTTTTCTTTCTTTCTTTCTTTCTTTCTTTCTTTCTTTCTTTCTTTCTTTCTTTCTTCTTTCTTTCTTTCATTTTTTATTGGTGTTCAATGTAGCTATTTCTCTGACTAGTTAAGTATTGGGGGGCAAATCATGCAATGTCTCTTGTCACACAAGAGAATGTCCACATCCGAGAACTGAGGGTTGTGAGCCTGCAAGGCTGTCACGGGGGTTCACTGGGATCTTGTGCACACAGCGGCCAGTGCAGATCCTGTTGCTCAACACATGGTGATAATAGGAGAGGAGGAGGAAGAAGCACCATGTCCAAGTTTCTTCTTTTCCTCTTCTACTTATCCCTTTTCTCTCTTCCTAGCCTCCCAGTGCCCTGAGGGTCCCAGACCCCTCCTGCCGTCAGGACCACACCCCCGCACCTCCTCTCGGATGCTCCACTGCACACCTGTGACAGAGAGTTAGAGATGTGGCCAGTGTCCTCCAGATGCCCTCTGCCAGGTGCAGAGAGAGCTGAGGTGCTTGGAGATTTCACTGAGGAGGTGATACTGGGATTAATGATGAAGACCCAAAGCAGGTTTTTTTCCAGACTGTGAGGTCAGCAGAAGCAAGCCAGAGGATGCATGGAAGCGTGCACTATAGGGAGGGAAAAGCAAAGTCGAGTGTGGCTGGGACAGTGGAGGAGAATGAGGGCGGGCTTTGGACATGCTAAGGAGCTTAGACTTTCATAGGAGAAGAGGCAACCCGGGAGAGGCTGTTTGGCAGGGATTAGAATTGCACTTTGGGATGATGATTCTGGCAGCAGATGGAATCGGAGGCAATATGTTTGCAGACAGGGAAACAAATCAGGACATCCTGGCCACGTCAGCTGAGGCATGAGAAAGACCTAAACTGGAACGGAGGGGAGGACTTGAAAGACATGGCAAGTTTCTTATTGATGAGCGAGGACTGGGGTACAGGGGTAAGCTAGAGCAGCTGAGGATAACTAAGACTTTCAGAGGAGGGTTGCCAGGTTTATGGGACAAAAACACAGGGCAGATGTCCAGGCAAATTTAAATTTCATATCATCAATGAATAATTTTTAGTATCAATGTGTCCTGTGCAATAATTCATCTAATGTTCAAATAGAATTGGGGGTCCTGGGTTTTCTCTGGTAACTTGATTTCAGAATCATTTCCCTAAAATGCAAATCTGATTTGCTTAAAGCATTGCTATTTCCTAGGTAGATAATCCTCCTGGGAAGAGACTGTACTTGTTAGTTAGAAAGAGTGTCTGGGGTGGGGGAGAAGTGGGGGGGGAGAGCATGTGAGTGGCTCAGTTGTTAAGCATCTGTCTCTGGCTCAGGTCATGATACCGGGGTCCCTGGATCTCAAGTCATGACCCTGGGGTGCCCAGATCAAGCCCCACATGGGCTCCCTGCTCAGCAGGGAATCTGCTTCTCCGTCTCCCTCTGCCTTTTTCCCCACTCATGCTCTCTCTCTCTCCCTTTCTCTGTCTCTCTCAAATAAATAAATGAAATCTTTAAACAAAATGAAACAATAACAACCAAAAGAAAGAGAGTGTTTGGGTCAATTGAGCAACCCTGGTTTTCCTTCTCAGTTGGATAGTGAAGAGCACTTTCCTAGCACCGTCTTTATTTTAGTGGCATAGCCCACCTGTGCCAACATCTACTCCATATGTTTTTAGATCTATGTTACATTTGCTCACTTTTAAATTAGTGTTGTCCTAAGTAATCATATCCATGAAATCCTCACTGTAGTATGCTATTTTTTTCTGTACTAATTAATATAAACACCTATAAAATAATTTTTTTAGCCCCATACTACATAAAATTTGCATACGCACTTTGGAAAATTCCAGTAAAGTCAGGAGAACTGGGCTGGGGCTGGGCTAGGCTGATTCATACCTGAGGGGCCTGGAGCCCCAGTCATGGTCATGGGGAGAAAGGTGTCCCCATGTGCTTGCGAACCTGCACTTGACTGCACAAGATTAGGAGAGGATGGACAAGCCCCAATAAGAGACAGGTAAGTGGGAC
Organism: Nyctereutes procyonoides; assembly: GCF_905146905.1. Lineage (NCBI taxonomy): Eukaryota > Metazoa > Chordata > Mammalia > Carnivora > Canidae > Nyctereutes > Nyctereutes procyonoides. Next base: position 3,625,641 of record NW_026575044.1, read on the forward strand.
TACAGCTCACCCTCCAGGGTCCTCCTGGCCCCACTGCTCAAGATGAACTGCATGGGGACAGGTGAGTGCCAAGAACGTGGCTTCAGATTAGTTGGGTTGAGGCCTGACCTCCCTGGGGACTGTAAACTGATATCCAAGAACACTCACTGTGGGATTTGGACACAGACTGCGATCTACCTGCTTGCACAATATCTAATTGTTCCTGACTTGTTTGGAAAGCTTCTCCTGATACTTGGTAGCAGTTCAGCTTGGTTTCAGTCCCTGGGCCATCCAACAAAGTTTTTCCCAGGTTTCTTGGTGGAGACTGGAGCCATTGGAATTGGGGCGCCCTGAACTCAAACCAACCAGCCATTCTTGCCCAGGTACCCTAAAGGTCATGCCAGGAGCCGGGAGGCTCTGATCATGATTTCAGCACTTCAGCCAAATATTGGCTCTCAGTGTTGTGTTTCCCAAATGCCACAAGGCTCTCTTCCCTCCAGGTTTCACTGATCTACCCTGCTTGTAGAAAGACCCCTGGATTGTGTCAACATTCCTCTGGGCTCTCCCTCTGCTTATCAAAGTCCAGACCTCTTGGTGTGGGCTGACAGATGCCTGTGTACTTTTCCAAGGTGGGCTAGTGAGACAAAAGACAGTAGGGGTGGGGGAGGTGAGTTGGAATGAATGCGCAGCTGCTGTAACAGACCAAAATACAATAACTTACACTAAGTTATTTCTCTCTCATATAAAATTTCAGGTGAGTAGTTCAGAGGTGGTACTCCAAAATGGCTTCCTCAGCTCCTGCCATCACATTCCATATCCCTGCCATCAGGAAGAAGGAGAGCACAGGCTTTTGTTTTAAGGGGTTGGCCTTGGGCAGCCTGGGTGGCTCAGTGGTTTAGCGCCGCCTTCAGCCCAGGGCCTGATCCTGGGGCCTGATCCTGGAGACCTGGGATCCAGTCCCACATTGGGCTCCCTGCATGGAGCCTGCTTCTCCCTCTGCCTGTGTCTCTGCCTCTCTCTCCCTGTGTCTCTCATGAATGAATAAATAAATAAAAATCTTTTAAAAAAATAAGGGGCTGGCCTAGAAGAGTACACATATCACTTTTACTTATATTTCATGTTGGCCCAAACATAATTACATGGACAGTTGCAGTTGCAAGGGAAATTGGGAAATGTAGTCTTTAGCTGAGTTGCCAGTGTGCAGTAAGAACTTCTATTGCTGTAGAAAAAGAGAACAGATGCTGGGGAGAACAGATAACTCCACTCCCACAATAACTCTGGGAAGAGTTGCAATCTTGGCAAGTTGTGTAACTTCTCTGAGTCTCAGTTTGCCCCCTCTGTACAATTAGGTAATGGTAATTAATCTGCCCACTTCACTGGCATGTTGGGAGGCTCAAACAAACTATCTTTGAGAACCTTGAGTAGGTACATCATCACCTGAAAAGCAGGGTGCTACCTTCTCCACTGGGACACCCCAAGATGGCTTTTTGTTGTTGTTGCTTTTAAGCTGTGAGCACTTGGTTCTAGCTGTTCAGCTTGGTTTAGGGTGAAAACCACATATCTGAAATTCCCTGGAATTGTGTTTCCACTCACAGAGGAATACTTAGGTATGTCCTAGTCACCTCCCCTGGTTAGCCTGCCCCGGCATGGCCACGAACCCTTCCCCAGGCTCGTGGGCTCCTATCTTTCTCCTGAGTGACAGTCATGGGCATCCTGCCCCACAGGGTCTTTCTGAGCTCTAATCATGTGTGGCTGATGAAGGCCCAGGAAGTTACTCCTCGCAGAATGGTTTTGGGTGGAGAGCCCAGGAACAGGACTGGCAGGGAGGAAACTGGTGAGCCGCCCCGGCTTTGCCATTCTGAGTGGTTCTCTCCACCCCATGGGCAACAAACCATAAAAAGCAGTCTTGGCATGTTTTTGCACCCCTCACTGAGCTTGTATGGCAGTCTACAATGTGTATTAGTTACGGCAGAATTTGGTCTCTAAGCTCCCGAAGGAAGGAAGGAAGGAAGGAAGGAAGGAAGGATAGGAGGGAGGAAGGAAGGAAGACAGGAAAGCTTTTCTCAGCATCTTTTATGTCACAAGCACATAAACAACTTGCCAGCATTTATCCCTCACCCAACCTCACTGCCTGCAGGTATTATGACTTTCTTCTTGATGGACGAGGACTCAGAGGTTGAACTATCTTGCTCAGGACAACATAGCCATCAAGTAAAAGAATCAAGATTTGAACCCAAGACCTATGACACCACATCTGCCTCTTTTTCTATAATGACATAATTATTTTTATTATAGCTGAGTATGAAAGAGTAGAAATCACCTGGTCAGTCCTTGGATCCTCCTTTGGGCAGTAGCATGATTTCACATCTACGGCAAGTACCCAAAGGAGTTAGAATAACGGGCCTTTTTCACCATTTCATCCCTGACAGTGCACAGCACAGTACCTGACATGTGAAACAGGTCACTAAAGTATTTACTGGACATACTTAAGTTGTTAGACTGATATTTTTAAAAGAATCATAGCTGTATTCCAAGAGTGAAAGGTAAAAGTGCCTTGCAAAGCCTTCATGGGACTAGGGTCTTTACACAGATACAACAAACAAGTGAAATCAAGGAAGGAGGTTTTCTAGACACAACTGTTCATGCCCAGATTCCTGGCAGGCCCTGAGCACGAGTTCACCAATGGCCCTTGTGTCTGGTATCTGAGTTACAGTCTTGAATCGGTGGCAAGAACAGATGACACTTCCGGCAGGCATCCCCCAGAGAAGAGAATTTCCCATGAGGTCTGTGCATGGCAACCATCCACCTCAGATTCTCTGGCATGGTCCAGTTTTGTCTTTTTACAGAAGTTTTAGAAAGGCACATGCTAGTTGGGTAATGAGTCCTGCTCTTGAATTTGGAAAATATGGTTATAGCAGGCACGTGGAAGGTGCTTCCTGCTGTAGATCAAAAGTAGAGAGGTTGGATTGCCCAGGACAGCCTGCTTTACCCAGGCCAAGGGAGGGACCTCAGGGCTCATGAGTCATTCTGCTATTCTGTTGAGGTTAGGAGGCCTGGGGCAGCTTCCCCTAGAGAAAACCTACTGAAGCAGGGCTGCATCCCCTCGGGTCCTGGAAAAGCTACGGAAAGTGATAACAGGAAAGGGAAGAAGCAGAGTCAGAAACTGCTCTTTGGATCTCATTGCACAAAGGAAGGAGGTGACCCAAGGCTCCTTGTGACACAGGAAGAAGCACTTTTGGGGAAGTGAGAGCTCTCCCTGCAGATCTCTCAGATTAGAGACCAACCGTGGGTGGCCCCAGGGTAAGCATGAGCTTCTTTTGTGGTTCTGGCTCTTTCCACACCAGGGTGGGGTCACTGCTGGATAAGGGTGCTTCTCACAAGCACTGTCAAACCAAACCGATAGCCTATTTGTTTTCCAGGACCAGTCCATTAAGATTTCCCCTGTCCCCATCCCACCCTTTAGCTCCCAACATCTTTGGTGGCTCCCTGAGGGTTGTGCTATGTGTTAGGCCTCAGGAGACTTGGGGTCTTATCTGGATTCACCAATCAGCTCTGACACCTCGGGCACATCACTTTTCCCCTCTGAGCCCTGTTTTCCTGCCAGTTGAATGAGGAGTAGTGCAGGCTGACAGAGCTATAGAGTGCTTACCACTCACTCACTTGACTGGTGGCTTCACTCTGACGTGACTCAGCCAGCTGACTCCACATGAGGAAAGCTCGAAAATGTTAACTTTCCTCAGTCCAGTACAAACTTTCCAATTCTACACACTCCATTTTTTCATCCATTCATTCACTTAAACATGTATTGAGCACCACTGTACGCCAGCACTGGTAAGTACCACCTAGTGTTTGCTTCTACTTGTTGAGCCCCTCTAATGTGACTTCTGCTGTCTTACCTGCTGTAGATAGATCATCCATCCCATTTAATCCTTCCCACAGCTCCAGGAGATGACACTTCTCTTTTTTAGGCTAAGAATTGAAGCAGCTTGCTCCATACACCGTTGATTCTGGGTCAGACCCGGGTCCTGTTTTGATACACCCATTCTGTCGCTGCAGAGATGAGTGATATGCAGTCAGTTGATTCTGATCTGAAGGAGGCTCCAGCCAGCAGCCCTGTGGCAGAAGGACAGCCCTTGACATTAGAACATGTCCTACCAGTTCCAGAAAACCTGGTAACCCTAGAACATGTAGCAGCTCCTTTTCTCTCCATGCTGCCACAGGTTCCCCAGCCCGGGGTCCCACGAGAATGTAAACCGTAGAAACAGCGCCCTCGTGTGTCAGAAAACCAACATACACTTGAACTCGGGAAGGACACATTTTAAACAATCTTAAACTATGAAGCGCTTTAGCTTTTACTCCTCCCCCACCCCTTTCCTTCTATGCCTTTGAAACATGCTGGGGAGAAATGATGACAACTCGCTAAACCTGCAGAATTTCACCCACAGGTGAATGACTAAAGCTAGGATCAGCAAGGAGAGAACAAGGTGACCAGTCTTGGAATACTCCCTGCGAATGACTTGATGTCCTGCGAAAGCCTGGAAAATCAAAACTTCTGTTGTTTCAATCTGAGAATGATCCTTACTTCTTTACATGTTCTTTCTTCCTTTATACTTGATTTTTCATTTTTTTTCTCTTTTTCTCATTTTTTCTCTATTCATTTGCTTTTCCCCCTTCCCCTCTCTACTCTCCCTAACAACTCTTAGAAGCAGTTATATTTCCCTACAAATCATAGCATTTTTATTTCTCTCTTTCATGTTATGAAAAAATTTTGCCTCTTCCTTTTTGAGTGTTTTGGTAGAGAGGGTATGCAAAGAGAGAAACCCTGATATAATAGAGAAAATCAGATTTGGATCCAGAAGATCTGGATCTACCCATCCCTCTCTGCTCTTCCCACAGTCGCTTATTACAAGTCACACAAGTATAGGCTGGGACATAATGATGCAGGCAAGCACACGTGATAATATTAAGGTCGCCACAAAGTAATGCATCCCTGCACATCTGCTCAAAATCGGTCACAAGATACTTCATTGTGAAATCTCTCAGAAACCAACACAAAGAGGAACAAATAATTAGGAATTGTGTTCATCATATTCATTAGGTGAACAAACAATTAATTGTTCTTTGGAAGGACTGTGCTTTCTGATATCAGGACCTGACAAATTGCCCCCATGGGGACTCAGGAGGGGAGGGCTTCGATGGGAGACACTCTCACCAACTCCCCTGCTATAGCTACAGTAACACATTTCCTTAGAACAATGTTCAAAGTAGGGCTGATAGTGTAACTCCAGGATAGAGTTCAGAGAAATAAAACCAAACAAGGCCAGGGTGGGGTGGGGTGCAGTGGGGTGTGGGGGGAGCGGTGGCAGGGGGTTGAGGGGATGCACGACTATATAATCCAAGGAGGCAATTCTCTGTTACTCTGATACACTTCAAGGGTAAAATTAGGAATAGCTACAACAATGAGTGGACTGCTTGTTCTTAGGAAATCTACCACCATATTATTTCTCCTGACTCAGATTTTGATAAAACTGAACAAGGCAGAATGTGAGTTTGCAATCTCTCAAAAGAATCTGTGTTGTTGATAAAAAGAAGATTGTCGTGCTTTTAATAATTGAAAAGGAGAAGAGAATTTAGGATTGCCTCCAGACTCATGGCTGGCTGGGGCCCTACTCCATCTCAGCAGAGGGTGAAATAAGACTTAGAAATTAGAGCCAAAATCTTAAAACAAACAAACAAACAAACAAACCAGTTTGGGGTCAACTGTAGCTAAGGAAAGAAAGAAAAAAAGAGGCACCAAAAAATTCTTGAATTTTCACTTGCACAGGACCTACTAAGATACTTGTTTGCAATGCAGGGCCCCAGGACCACCCCCCAAAATTTTGGCTTCATTCTTCTAGACTGGATAGATGAATCTGCACTTTAAATTCTAGAAACAATAGGACAAGACGCTGTTTTAAAGTGGGGCTATGAGAATTTAGTTGGGAAAGAAAAAATGCAAAGCAGTTGCTAGTGATCATTCACTTTTTTATGGATTTATTGATTTATTTTGTTTATGAGAGATTACAAAAATCTCTCAGTAAAATGCCTTGAACTGATGTTAATTTTAAACTACAATTTCCTGGTAAATCCTGTAGGACAAATTAATTTAGAATGATGCCCCTCCTTCAGGAACTAAATGTTCTAACTTGATGCATAGAATTGCTGCTATAAGCCAATTTTGTGTTGGAAGATGTTTGCCAAAATAAATTTGATTTTAGAGGAAATACACTCCAATCGATAGGTCATTTAGGATTAGGTTTTCATGTAACAGAAAAGTCACAGTGGCCCAAAGAAAGCCTAGTACTTTTTTTTTTTAAGATTTTATTTTTTTATTCATGAGAGACATGAGAGAGAGAGAAAAGCAGGCTCCCTGCGGGGAGCCTGATGTGGGACTTGATCCCAGGACCCTGGGATCATGACCTGAGCCCAAGGCAGACAATCACTGAGCCATCCAGGTACCCCTGCTTGTTTCCATTCTTACAGTTTTGAAAACTGTACATGTGGGTGCCTGGATGACTCTGTCGGTTAAGTGTCTGCTTTGGGCTCAGGTCAGAATATCAGGGTCCTGGAACTGAGTCCTGCATTGGCCTCCGTGCTCGGTGAGGAGCCTGCTTCTCCCTCTCCCTCTGCTCCCCGCCCCACAGGTGCTCTCTCTTTCTCAGATAAATAAATAAAATCTAAAAAAAATGAAGAAGAAAGAAAACTGTACACATGTGACACAGCTGTGACAAACCCAAGCAGCTCAGAAGATAAAAACCTGCAAGTTCTCTATTGCCACAGCCCCCACCCTCAGTCCTGCCTCAAGGGCAGTCTTGGTGCCCTTTGGGGCATTTCTTGCCAGATGAGATTATGTTTCCCACTCAGACTTGTTACCTGATTTATCAGTCTCCTGGGCTTACCCTGACTTCTGTTTTGGTTTGTTCTGTATTACTGTGGAGTTTCACTGTTATTTATCCCAAGGAGGGAGGCAGGGAGTCCATGATTACAGATGTTAGAAAGTTAAAGGGCTGGGGATGCTTAGTAGTTAAGTGTCTGCCTTTGGCTCAGGTCATGATTCCAGGGTCCTGGGATTGAGTTCCACATTGGGCTCCCACAGGGAGTCTGCCTCTCCCTCTGCCTATGTCTCTGTCTCTCATGAATAAATAAATAAGTAACCTTAAAAAAAAGAAGAAAGCTAAAGGGCTTGAGAAATTGCAATGGGTTCTCACAAGTTATTCCTTGCTATATAAGCCAGGAAATGTAAATGGACCTAGGTTTGCTCTTTTTTTTCCCCCACTTGACTTAAGGAATTTTCTTTCTTTTTTTTTTATAAATTTTATTTAGTTATTCATGAGAGACACACACACACACAGAGAGAGAGAGACAGAGAGAGAGAGAGAGAGAGAGAGAGAGAGAGGCAGAGACACAGGTAGTAGGAGAAGCAGGCTCCATGCAGGGAACCTGACGTGGGACTCGATTCTGGGTCTCCAGGATCACACCCTGAGCTGTAGGCAGCGCTAAACCGCTGAGCCACCGGGGTTGCCCCAAAAGTAAATATGTTTTAAAAAAGTAAATATGTTATATATACATATATATAGATATTGTGTATCTATATACATGTGTGTAATATCTAATCCAGATAGATTATCACCAGTGCCTCCCATACTGCCAATGTGATTTTTTCTCAGCCTCCTGCCTCCCCACTAGAGGTCATGGTATCCTAAATTTTGTGTTTTAAATTCCTTTGGCTTTAAAAAATAGTTTTAACACAGATATATTTATATATATTTATAAACTATATATGCTTAATTTTGTTTCTTTCTGAGCTTAAAAAAAAAGCATTTATGATGGACAACCCTCTGCAACTTGACTCTGCCCACTCAATTTCATATTTCCAGGATCCTTTGACAGTGATACAGGCAGCTGGAGAGAATTTATTTCCATTGTTGTATAACATTCCACCACTGGGACTGGGTCGCACAGGAAGAAATTCAAGACTCCTTGGAGAACTACCAGACAGATGCTCTTGTCCTGCCCTGGACATATGAGGTTATGATGGTTTGCCCCCACCTGGGGCCTAAGAATGGAGCCAACACAGGGAAGAGCAGAATGCAGGTGGAAAGAAATGGACCTGGAGTATATCACTTGAACTCTGAGTGCAGCTGTTCTGGGAGGGAGAGCTTCCCTTGGGCTCTTCACTAACACGAGCTCATCTGTGCTCGAGTTTGGGCTCTTGTCAGTCTGAGGGTGATTTTGCTGACACTTATCCAGACAGTGTCCTCATAGGTAATAGAGTCCTATGCTTAACCAGCTGAGCCACCCAGGCATCCCTATTATTTCTTTTTATTCTTAGCTGAGCTAACAGGTAACAGTTCAAAAGACTAATACTAACAATGCACTTGATTATGCATGCTAATATACATGCATGCCAATGCATACTTGCAGATAAGTAAGATAACCAAGGAGGGGAGGAATGAGGATTATTTGCATCAGTACCATCCAACAATTGCACCCCTTGGTATTCATCCAAAGGAGTTGAAAAACTCATGTTCACACAAAAACCTGCACACAGATGTTTATAGCAGCTTTATTGATAATGGCCAAAATTTGGAAGCAACCAAAATGTTCTTCAGTGGGTAAATGAACAGTGGCACATCCAGATAACGGAATATTGTTGAGTGCTAAAAATAAATGAGCTACCAGCCTTGAAAAGACATGGAGGAACTTTAAATGCCAATTACGAAGTGAAAGAAGCTGAAACAAGCTACATACCGTGTGATCTAGACTATATGACATTGTGGAGACAGTAAAAAGATGAGTGGTTGCCAGGGGCTGGGTGGTGGGGATAAGGGAGGGATGAGCAGGTGGCACTGAGGATTCTGAGGCAGTGGAAGTGCTCTGTATAATATCATAATGATGATGCATGTCATTATACACCTGTCCAAACCCACAGAATATCCAACACCAAGAGTGAACCCTAATGTAAACTATGGACTTTGGGTGATTATGACATGTTAATGTAGTTTCACTGATTGTAACAAACATGGCCTTCTGGTGGGGAATGCTGAGAATGGGAGAGGCTGTGTGTATGGGAAATCTTTGCTCCCCTCAATTTTGCAGTAAACCTAAAACTGCTCTAAAAAAGTCTTTTTTTTTTTTTTGGAAAGGCAGACTGCCACATGCAGTGCCTCATTTGGGTATATTGGGAGTCTTAGAAACTTGACGACCCTACATTCTCCTACAAATGGACCTTGAGAGCTTGTTTGGAGGTTCTAGCAGGGCACAACAGCTACTTGTACACCCTTGACCAAAGAGCAGTCCTCCTCTATCGGGGAAAGTCATCCTCTTCAACCAAGTGCACAGCTTTAGGAGGAAGGAAAGAGGGAAGGAGGGGACACCCACCTCGCAAGACATGCCAACCAAATCAACCCTGGTGATCACTGGGGTGACGGATATCATAGTCAGATCACCCTCACATACAACACAGTGGATCATTAGGAGACTGGGAGCAGCCACCACAATAAAGAATTAAAGTCTCTGTTTCCATTTTCAGACCTGAGCCAGTTTGCAGACCTAGAACCCACTAATCCAGGAGAGGCTGAATCCCTTGGAAGAAGGCCTTGTAACACCACGGCTTGTATACATGGCAATGATGCCCTCAGTAGTTCCCTCTCCCTCCCACAAAAGTAAGAACTATCTAGTTAGGTAACTGTGCACTGAGAAAGGGGTAGTACCAAATATTTTGAGGACACAGGATCCAAGTTGATATGATACCTGGAAACCTAAAGCCTTACCTTGTCCCTTCGTTAGAGTAGGGGCAGGTGGGGACCAAGTAATAAGTCATCCTGACCTCAGTCCAGCTCACAGCTGCTCTCTAGGGGTCATTTCCCCTGTCCCCAAATGTATCATTTGAAATGGGCAAACTTGAGGGTTGGCAGAAACCTTATATTGGCCTGCATAGTGAGGTATCATAGTGGGGAAGGTCCAGGGAAATCCCCTGAAAGTGTTCCCTTACCCCATCCAAGATAGTAGGGGCAAACAGTGGTGATTCATGCCATCCTGAAAACCATAAAGGATGTGGGTTGGTGGCTCTCAACATGTCTCCATTTAATTTATCACTCTGGCCTGACATGGGCCCTGGAGGATGACAGCAGACTGTGGCAAGGTCAAGTCATAACCTCAACTCTAGCTGCTGTGTCATACATGCTCTTTGCTAGAGTGAATTACCACTAATCTGCACATGGGATGTGGCCATTGGTTAGCTATGTACCCCTTTCTAGCTGTCAGAAAGGGGAATCTGAAACAGTTCTCATTCATGTGGGAGTCAAAAGTACAAAAGTACTTTTGAGTACTTTTTGAGGAGCATTCTTGCTCCTCTAGGACCTTCCCTCTTTCTGCAATAATACAGTAGAGGGACCTGGATTTCTGGGCCATGCAACATGGTCATTACATTGGTTCGTCTTAGGCTGACATTATGTTATTCAGACTCTATGACCAAACAATGGCTAATACATTGGAAGAATTGTTCAGACACATGAGCCCTACTTTCCAACCCTAACCTGGTGTGGGAGTGGGGAACGGTTATGGCTCGGTGGTGGTAGAAAGGTTCCCCACCTGCTTTTGCTGGTGTGGGTGGAGTCAGTTTTTTTCTATGGTACTTGGTTGGAGTAGAATGATTTCTGTCTAAAAGTTTCTGCTTTGTAGAAAAGTTTCTGCTTTGTAGAATGATCCATTCCTGCTCTTTGGCTAAAGAGAACAGATTTTTGTAGGAGCTTCCCCCCACCGCTCACCTATGCTCATTGTGCTTGCAGATTGCCAGTTACTTTAGTGGCAAGTTCGGGATATATAAGAGAAGAGAAAATCCAGAGAGCCCACCACTGTGTCCTTCCTCCCATCCCATGGCCTTTAGCCAGTTAGCCATATTTTCTCAATCTTTTAGAGTCTTATGTTTTTTAAATGTATATGTAATTCTCAGAGTTTTCAGTTGTACTTAATGGGAGGACTAGGGAAAAGGAATATTCCATCTGCTGGAAAGTGGAAGCCCAGAAGTGTTTGAGCCTCAGAAACGAGATCTCCCACAACATAACATTGGACCAAGTGATCCACTTTACAGCACAGGAGACACAGAAGTAGGCCCATGACCCTAGGGTTCACTGGTTCATCATGGAACCTCTGGAAGGCACAGTGAGGTATGGGGCTGGAGTGGATACCACATGAAGTCGGATGTCATCCTCCTGGACAGAGTACACATTCCCTATCACCAATCATTACATGGTACAGTGTCCCCAGCAGTAGACTACTTGGGTCTGGAAAAATGGAGTGAAAATAAGAGAGGTCCCATTTATCCTTGTTCCAAGTGGTCCACTTTGGAAATGCATGTTTCCTGCTCTGCATTGCCAGGCTCTGCAGCTTTAGAGGTCTTGGCTCCCAGAGGGGGAACGTATCCACCCATCATCTTGAGTTTCCCATGCTGAGAGACCAGCAGGAAAAGACCTGATCATTAGGAGGAGGTAAATCTGCTATTACCCTGGGGTCAGAGAAGAACTCCTCACTGTCAACCCTTCCTTGAGGGGTGGGGTGAAAGCAAAGTCACTAATTTGGAGAGTGGGTATTTGATTTCTTCACTCTCTTGACTTCCAGTACCCGACGGGTTGTCCTAACTCATCTTGGCCCCCAGTCTCACCACTGTTGTCAGAATAGTCTGTGCGATGCAGCTCTAGGAACCACTCATGGAGGTGTTGCCTGTGATGACAGGATACTTCCCCTCTGCCACCTCAGCCATCGAGGCCTTTATTTTTTTTACGATAGAGAGAGAGAGAGAGAGAGAGAGAGAGAGACAGAGGCAGAGACATAGGCAGAGGGAGACGCAGGCTCCATGCACCGGGAGCCCGACGTGGGATTCGATCCCGGGTCTCCAGGATCGCGCCCTGGGCCAAAGGCAGGCGCCAAACCGCTGCGCCACCCAGGGATTCCCCCCATCGAGGCCTTTTGTGTTCAAGCTTCCTATCTGCAGAAAGCAGGCTTGGGGGCAGTAGATTAGATTGCTAGGAAGATTTACCAACCCTTGTTCCTCATTTCTTCCCTGCATGGCTTTCTCTATGTCTCTCTCTTCTTCGTTTTTTTTTTTTAAAGATTTTATTTCTTTGAGAGAGAGAGAGAGAGAGAGCGTGCGAGCAGAGGGAGAGGGAGAAGCACACTCCCCAATGAGCAGGGAGCCCAACTGGGGACTCGATTCCCGGACCCCAAGATCCTGACCAACTGAAGGCAGACACTCAACCAACTGAGCCACTCAGTCGCCCCTTTTCCCTCTCCCACTTCTTTTTTTAAAATTTATTATTTTTTAATTTCATGTATTTATTCATGAGAGACACAGAGAGAGAGAAAGAGAAGCAGAGACACAGGCAGAGGGAGAAGCAGGCTCCATACAAGGAGCCGGATGTGGGACTCCATCCCCGGTCTCCAGCATCACACCCTGGGCTGTAGGTGGCGCTAAACCACTGCGCCACTGGGGCCAACCCCCTCTCCCACTTCTTAAAAAATAAGACACTTGTCCCAAATTGGACATGGAATCTCTGGGCAATTTTGTCTAGTCCAAGGGCATGGTTGGCCAGGGAACGCATTCCATCTTAGTTTTCACTCCCCAGAGCTAGGGGAAAGGCTGCCACTCACACAAAGCTCCCATGAATGATGTGCTAATCAATGTTCAACAATCTGTTAAGAAAAAAGAAAGGAAGGAAGGAAGAAAGAGTCTTGATTTGTAGCATTTACCAGTTTCCATGGTGTAAACACTCCCGACTTGGCCAACTTCAAGTTGCTGCAAGGTCACTAAACTCAGAGATGGAAGAGATGTGCAGAAGTAACTCTTGAGAGCTGGGACCAGTGGGCTCCAGAGCACCACTGATCTGTTTTTGCAGAAGTCTACAGACTTCTTTCTGGAAACTGTCTCTTTTCTCCTAATTTACTCTCTTCAGAGTTTATCAACAGGTCTGGCTTAAGAAGTATGCTCCTCACAAAGGATGAGATAAGTGGATGAGAGAATGAATGAAATCATTGTTGCTTGCTCTACCATCCTTGTGTATGCAGCATGAGGCAAACAGTACTCAATGGAGAAAAACTAGTTGGTTTGAAAGGCATTCTGAACATAGAAATGGCACCACACCTGAAGTCAGAAATCTTGGGCTCAGGACCTGACTCTGTCATATAATACCTATCTCTCTGAGGGCAAGTCCCTTACTGGCTCTGAATTTCATTTGGATCATCTGCAAAGTGAGGCAGAAAAGACACTGCTTATCAAAAAGGGTTGTTGGGGGATGCATGCTGAGCGTGGGTGGCTCAGTGGTAAGCATCTGCCTTTGTTTGGCTCAGGGTGTGATCCCGGGGTCCTGGAATCGAGTCCCACAATGGGCTCCCTGCATGGAGCCTGCTTCTCCCTCTGCCTCTCTCTCTCTCTCTCTCTCTCTCAGGAAAAAATAAATAAAATCTTTAAAAAAAACCCTACCAAATCAAACGGTTGTTGAAAGGATGGAATGAAATAATGTACAGTAGAAACTCTGAAGTGCTATTTTATTCATATCACTGTACAGCAGAAACAGAGATTTTAAAAAAGTCATGAGTCAGTTGGTAAGAATACTCATCGGAAAGCAAAGTTTAGTAAAAAGAACTATAAATGCAGGGTGAGGCTCGGTGTGGCATCAGACAGATGTGGGTTTGAAAACTGTCTCTATCACTTATTTGTTCTGTGACCTGAGGAAATTTCATCCAAAAAAATGGATATAATAATAACCCTTTGTAGGGTTGTTGCAGGAATTAGAATCAGTACATCAGTCAAAATGGGCTAATTATGCACAGTAGCAAAGAACATCCCAGTCTCTGGGAATTCCAACACGAAAGGTTGATTGCTATTTCCCACTGGTAATACATGTTCACTGTGTCCCCTGCTGATCAGCCTGGAGGTGGGGGAGGATCTGCTCTACGTGGTTTCTGGCTATCCTAGAGCACTGCTAGTTGCCTGGGTAGAGGGAGAGAGAGCTGTACATCAGCATGAAAGTGATATACATCATTTCCACTTATATCTTATTGGCCAGAGTTGGGCATGTAACCTTACTAACCCCAAGCTGGTTGCAGACTGTAGACCTTGAAACGCTGCAGATGGCCCGAAATGTTCTATGGGCAGCACGATGGCTACCAGAGACAGCATGATGACCTTGGCACAGAATGTCAACCCAAAGATTCCTTGTCTCCCCTCTCTTGAAACTGAGGAATAAGATGAACTCAATCATGAGGCTTGAAATTTATTTGATCAGCACCCACTGAGTAACTACTTAAAGCTTCCCTTTGTAGTTTTATAAGAGAAAGAGAAAAAAGACTATTAGTTTAAAAGTGGGTCCCTGTGTCTATTTAGAAAAAGAAGTGTATCTTACTTAACAAAATGCCCAGAAAATCACTTTGTTCTGGAAAAATAGCCTCCAAGCAGGGTGGCTGGCCTAGGAAAGGATGTTGAGCTAAATTACTGTATATACTAAAGAGACAAGAATTTATAGTTTCTTGAAGCAGCCTCCTTGAAGGGACGCTTTCTAGAAAAGAGACTCAAATATTCAATTTAGAACTATCTACTGGGTTACACAACAGTCTAGCTCTACCCTCAAACCTTCAACACAACCCTGCCACACTCTGGGTAAGTGGTGTTTGCTGGGCGTGGGGGTGGATTAAGAAAAAAAAATCCTTGTTCAGTTAATTCAGGACAAAAAGAAGAGAATGCTCTAAGCGATATCAAGAGTTTAGCAAAAAACTGTTGTGAGAAACGAAACTCCCTGAGAATCCTCAGTTACTCTGCAAGGGAAATGGAATGAATTCCCCAACCCAGTATATGAGAGATTTTAATTTAAATATTAAAGGGGGGGCACCTGGGTGGCTTAGTGGTTGAGCGTCTGCCTTTGGCTCAGCGCATGATTCTGTGTTCCAGTCCCACATTGGGCTCCCCATAGGGAGCCTGCTTCTCCGTCTTCTCCTTTCCTCTCTCTGCGCCTCTCTCTCTGTCTCTCATGAATAAATAAAATCTTCCTAAATGAATGAATGAATGAATGAATGAGTAAATAAACATTAAAGGGAAAAGTGGTCCTATGAAGCAGAGAAAATGAGGCTCTCCAGCTGCTAACAGATATTTATAAAGAGTAGAGGCCTCCAGGTGGAGGTGGGGGGTGTCTTCAAGGATGTCATTGGTCAACATTTAAAAAGTTATAGTTGGGGGCAGCCCCGGTGGCGCAGTGGTTTAGTGCCGCCTGCAGCCCAGGGTGTGATCCTGGAGACCCTGGATCCCGGAGACCCACAGAGTCCCATGTCGGGTTCCCTGCATGGAGCCTGCTTCTCCCTCTGCCTGTGTCTCTGCCTCTCTCTCTCTCTCTGTGTCTCTATGAATAAATAAATAAAATCTTTAAAAAAAAAAAAAGAACCCGTCTTTGTTTAAAAAAAAAAAGTTATAGTTGGAGATGCCTGGGTGGCTCAGTGGTTTAGTGCTTGCCTTTGGCCCAAGGTGTGATCCTGGAGTCCTAGGGATCGAGTCCCACTTCGGTCTCCCTGCATGGAACCTGCTTCTCCCTCTGCCTATGTCTTTGCCTCTCTCTGTGTCTCTCATGAATAAATAAATCTTTTTTTAAAAAGTCATAGTTGGAGTAGATTTCTTTGAGAAATGTCAGCTTCTTATTAAGAAAGACCCTGCTGTAGTAAAGTACTGAAATGAGCTCCCTGCACTTCTCTCTGAGTTGAAGCAGATAGGACATGTTTCCTGCTGAGGCTCTGTGTTCCTAAGTGCCCTCAGCTGTCCTGGGATTTCCTCAACAACCCAGGCCCCTCCAGGACTTTGGAGCCAGTGAGCTGAAAGGGCTTTAGTTGACCTCCACACGCCATGCAATTGCCTCCAGTCAAATAGAAAATGACATTTCTCAAAATCCAAGTGGACTTTGGGGTCACAATAAGCTTCAGGGTGATGCCCATGGGTGGTACAGATTGTTTACAGAAGAAAATAGGTTCTGTGAAGAGGGTACTGTGAAATACAGATTTGTGGAACTCTTCCTAAGTTGGTTTTGGTGGTGGTTGGTGGTGTTTTGAGAGGGGACTTACTTAAAACTTTTGTGACATTTCAATTTTTAAAAAATGTTTACCCGAGTTTACACAAGAAATACTGAATTTTTTCTTAAGTCTTTCTTTTTTTAAAATTTTATTTATTTATTCGTGAGAGACACAGAGTACAAGAGACAGAGGCAGAGACACAGGCAGATGGAGAAGCAGGCTCCAGGCAGGGAGCCCAGAGCCCTAACATGGGACTCAATCCCGGGTCTCCAGGACCACACCCGGGGCCAAAGGCGGTGCTAAACCACTGAGCCACCCGGGCTGCCCAAAGTACTGGGAGAATTTACTGAGTGTTAAAGCAGGTTGTGGGATCCCTGGGTGGCGCAGCGGTTTGGCGCCTGCCTTTGGCCCAGGGCGCTATCCTGGAGACCCGGGATCGAATCCCACGTTGGGCTCCCGGTGCATGGAGCCTGCTTCTCTCTCTGCCTGTGTCTCTGCCTCTCTCTTTCTCTCTCTGTGACTATCATAAATAAATAAAAATTAAAAAAAATAAAAATAAAGCAGGTTGTTAGTGGGAGACTTGCCCCATGGCTGCCCTGCTGCAGGGAATGGCCGCCTTTTCCTCTGTGTCAGAACTTCAGGGCCAGGCCAGACGTTTAGCCTCTGTGAGCACTTTTCTTTCGACTTTCAATAAGGAGTCATTTAGACTTTTATTTATTCTAAATAACCCTTAAAAAGAAAAAAAACCAACTTAAATTATTATCAATGGTTAAAGAAAAACTTTCTTCTACTTACAACACTTCTGATTGCAAGTGTATGTGGGGTTTTCCCACATCAACCGGTTCTCCAACTCTCCAGGCACCAACAGGGTATCCTGCAGTTCCATTCCGACACCAACTATGCAGAGTTAGCATAGGTTTTGCAAGTAGGTGGCTCCATCCCCCCCACTTCAGATACTAATCACATGTAGTGGGTCCCCAGGATATCCATACTTCTGTCCAACTTGGCTACAAGTCAGTGCTTACCACGACCCTCTCAAGTTCAAGAATTTGTTAGAGCAGCTCACAGAACTAAAGGAAATACTTATGTTTATTGGTTTATTATAAAAGATTGTAGGGGCACCTGGGTGGCTCAGTCAGTTATGTGTCTGCCTTCAGCTCAGGTCATGATCCTGGGGTCCAGGGATAGAGCCCCAAGTCGTCTCCCTGCTCAGCAAGGAGCCTGCTTTCCCACTCCTTCTGCCCCCCACCCCGTTCATGCTCTCTCTCTGTCAAATGAATAAATAAAATCTTTATAAGAAAAATATATAATAAAGGATAGAGATGAATAGCCAGGTGAAAGGTACGTAGAGCGAAGTCCAGGAGGGTCCCAAGCACAGGCACTTCTGTCCCCACGGAGTTTGGGGTACTTCTGGCTCATGCATGCTTCTCCCATCCTGGAAGCTCTCCCAACTCAGTTTAGAGTTTTTACGGAGGAGATTTCATCACATAGGCACCACTGATTACATCATTGGCCCTTGGTTATTGACTCAATCTCTAGCTCACTCCCCTCCCCAGAGGTCAGTAGGTGGAGGACTCAGGTCTAAAATAAAATATTAGAACAAAAGATGCTCCAGTCACTCAGGAACTTACAAGGGTTTTAGAAGGTCTGTGCCAGGAACTGGGGACAAAAACCAAATATATATTTCTCATTTATGTCACAGTGGTCAAGAAAGTCTGACAGGGAGAAAATAAAGTGGAGAGGAAGATAACCACAGGTTTCCTACTCCAGCCTCAGAGAGGCAAGAGACATAGAAATGTCAGAGTGGGCTTTCTCCCTGGTCATCCTTGACCTCAGGACAAGAGGCAGTGCCTCCGCCTGCAGCCCAGCGCAGGAGGTCAGGTCCAAGGCAGAGCAGCTCTGGGCACAGCACCCAGGCAAAGCTGTACACACATCTCTTCCAATCAGCTGCTGCGGTACCTGGGAGGGACTTGCAGAAAATGAGTTGTCTGTTGCGAGGCCTTGGGTGGGCTCCTGAACCCCTATGGCTCTCAGCTTCCTCAGCTGTAAGATGGGGCTGATAAAAAGAAACCCTTAACCAAGAAACATGGGGCCAGATGTGTCTCAGAATTCATAGTTTTTCCGATCTGAGAAAGGTAATAAGATGCCCATAAGTGTCTGGTTTTTTGTATTATACAATGCCTCACAGCAGGGTCTGCAGCAGTAAATCCCCCGTGAAGGCCCCTGAAGGATTGAGAAGTGTCCACGGAAGCCCTCTCAGTCCTTGTCCTCCTCAGCAGGTTCTTCCAATCCCCCTGGCCCATGACCTCAGCCCCTGACTGTTCCTCCCCACCTCTCCTGATGAAATCCAAATTCTTGAATCTTGGCTGCAGACAAGCAGGAAGAATGCCTTCCCCTCCCAGACCCATCTTGAACCAACTATTCCTGAAACTGTTAAAGGAGAACTAGTGGAGGGGCACCTGAGTGGCTCAGCAGTTGAGCGCCTACCTTTGGCTCAGGGCGTGATCCCAGATTTCCGGGCTCCGAGTCCCACATCGGGCTCCCTGCAGGGAGCCTGCTTCTCCCTCTGCCTGTGTCTCTGCCTCTCAGTGTGTCTCTCATTAATAAATAAAGTCTTTTTTTTTTTTTAAAAAAAAGGGGGGATCCCTGGGTGGCTCAGCAGTTTGGTGCCTGCCTTCAGCCCAGGGCATGATCCTGAAGTCCCGGGATTGAGTCCCATGTCAGGCTCCCTGCATGGAGCCTGCTTCTCCCTCTGCCTGTATCTCTGCCTCTTTCTCTCTCAATAATAAATAAATAAAATCTTTAAAAAGAAAAAAGGAGAACTGATGGAAGTCCCTGTGACAGTCCCTCCCTCCTTCTCCAAGGCAGAACACTCCTTTACGGGCCTTTCAGCCTGGAGTTCTGGAATAAAGGTGTGCTGATGCTGCTCTGTTTTTTTCTTCCACAACATTTGGAATTTTACACTGAAACACAGGTGTGTTCTCCATAAGCAGAGAGGATAAAAACTGTAAAGAATCTCCCCCGAGGTTAAGGTTTGCTGCCAAAGGACTCAGAAAAAGTTGTTTTCAGAGCTTCTTGGATTTGGGAAATGAGAATATGAGATTGAGGACCTGTACTGAGTATCAAGGGATGTGAAGATTTAATGAGATAGTCCAGGAAAGTGTTTAGAATAGCGCTGGGCACTTAGAGCTTAGTAAGTATTTGCCACATGGATCATTGTTTTTTTTAGAGAAAGAGAGGGCATGCACATGCGCTGGCAGTGGGGGGTGGGAGCAGAGGAGAGAGAGAATCTTCAGCAGGCTCCACACTCAGTGCAGAGCCCAACATGCCGCTTGAACTCACCACCCTGAGATCATGACCTGAGCTGCAATCAAGAGTCTGATGCTTAACTGACTGAGCCACCCAGGCACCCCTGGTGAAGCCTTTATAGGATCTTTAATTCATTCTACTTACTGTAGCTATTCCAGGGGTCACCCAGTTACTAATATTATCTTTTGTCACAACCTAACCTCCAAAATCAAATCATTCCATCTTTATCAAAGCCTGTGATTGTTCAAAATAAAGCACGTGACCTAAGGAATATAGTTTTTTCTATTGTGCAAAAGCCCCTTACATTAAAAATAGAAATGCCCATCAAACACTGGTTTAAATAACGATGCACATGAAGATCTAAATGACACAAGCACCTCATATGCGAGCCACGTAATGTCTCGACAGTTCAACTCTGCCACTACTTAGCTCTCATTTTCCTTCTTGCTTTTAGGAAAAACTATCAACAGCCCCACATGCCCCATCTCCTCCCACACCTCTCCATGCCACTCATCCACTTTCTTGATAAGTGAGGATTTTTGGCACCAAGCCTAACTCTCTTAGAGGTTGTAGAGAAA
This sequence comes from Nyctereutes procyonoides, assembly GCF_905146905.1. Taxonomy (NCBI): domain Eukaryota; kingdom Metazoa; phylum Chordata; class Mammalia; order Carnivora; family Canidae; genus Nyctereutes; species Nyctereutes procyonoides. The sequence continues at coordinate 3,645,590 of NW_026575044.1, forward strand.
CAACGTGGAGATTCAGTCCAGTGGCTGCCACTTGAAGACCTTGACCAAAGCCAGCTTTGCATTCACCTCAAACGTTGTGTCTAGCTAGCTAATGGTTTTCTCTTTTTTCCAATGACAGCTTAACCTACATAAATGTAAGTTTGCCCAGACAAAATGAGTCACGTTAGCAGTAACACGCTAGGTTTATGCTCCTCACTTTCACTCATGATAGTGAGACTGCCCTGCCCTCCAAGCCTTCCTGTCACCGAGGAGTTTCACAGGGGCTCACAAAGAGCTCACTCTCCATGTCGAGCCACCACTACCCATAAATGCCTGAGGGCCCTTCCTCTGTGGTCAGAGCCTTTAGTTGAGCCACTTTCGGGGACACTGCTGTGTCAGACACTGCGGATCTGTGTACTAGCTGACAGCCTCCAGGCACCATCAAAGTGGGTGCTCTGCTGTTGCCAAACATTACTGCCACCATATGCACTTTCAGTTTATGTAGTTGAGGGTATTTTAGTCTCTCCTTCCCCTTTCCATCATGTTCTGTTGCTAGACCAAGGCATGAGACCAGAGGAGGGTATACAGTTGGGCAGGGGGACAGATATACCCTGCAGATGTTTTTCTGAGTTCACACTGGCTGTATTCGTAACTGAACATCTTGGTCGTGTGACTGCAACAACCCCACATGCCTATCTGGCCCACTTATGTTCCGTGTTAATTCCCTTCCTTCTAGTGATGGGATGTCACTCTGAGATCTAAAGAAGTCCTAGAAAGACTGGCTTCCATCTTGCTGGCCCTCTCTCTTTCTCCTTCAACCATTTGCTTTGAAACCAGCTGCCAGGATGTGAGCTGCCCTTTGGAGAGGTGATGTGGCAAGGAGTGGGGGGAGGCTTCCAACAAGCACCCAGCAAGAAACTGAGGCCCTCAATCCAAAACACACCAGGGACTGCAACCTACTGGTGAGTGAGCTCCAGTGGAGCCTGGAGGTGACTGCAATCTCTGGCTTCAGCATGTCTATCTCCCACCATGGGTTCTTTCCATTCCCTTCATCTTGCAACTGCTTTCCCTGACACATAATGTCTCCTCGCCTGTGTGTGTTCTATTTCCTCTATATAGAACTCTCCCTTTCCCTTCACTTTCTCATTGTCTGCCAAGCTTCTATTTATTTTTCAAGTCTCAACTCGAGAACTACCCCTGATCAGGAGCCTTCCACAAGTGTCTTCCTCTGTTTCCTTGGCCCCTTACGGAGTCATTCGCACAGCACTATTGGAGTGACCCAGACAAGGGCAGCACTGTGTGAGGAGGGGAGCATGCAGGGTGGGTTTCTAACTGGGGTCAAAGCCAGAGGCAAAGAGAAGAAACTATTTCCTGGTGGGCCTGTGGGGGATGGAGAGCAGCTCGATCTATTCAAATACAGACAGAAAGTCCAGATGAGAACAGCAGGATCTGGATGATGGATCCCCCCACTTTGGCTAAGTGTTTTCCTGGAGACTCCAAGGAGGAGGGTCTGCTAATTAAGAGCTGAAGCATTTCCTGTTATTCTTCAGCATCTCCATTTAGTTAACGTCACTTCCTACTGTCAATCTTAGAAGGCTCTATGTGCAAATAATTCCTTCGGATATTATTAAGTTGGGCAGGCATTCAACAGATATATTTATTGAGTGCCTATTCCGTGCAGTGGGAATACAGGCATAAGATAATATTCCTGCTCTCCTAGAACTTAGGTTCTAGCAGGGGGAGACAATTGAGAAGTAACTATACTAGCAAATAGGGTTACTACAGAGAGTGACAATTGCTATGAAAGAAATGAACAGTGTTGCCCACTGGAGAGTAACTGAAGAAGGCCTCTTAGAAACAGTGCTCAAGGAGGCATGTCTGGGGGAGATCTGGATGGCAATGAAGTAGCTATGCCCACAGTTGAGGAAGAGCGAGTGGGCATGGGGAACAGTGAGTGCAGAGGCAGACACTGAGGAGAGGTACTTAAAGCTAGGGGGTTTGTAGACCTCAATCTTAAGCCCAAGTGCATGGAGACCAAGTTCTAGGCACCTGTTTTGCAATGGAGCTATACTAGGCCTCTTGTTATTTTGTATATGAGCAAAAAGTGTCAAAGCAATAAACAAAAAATTTTTTTTTGTCCTCTTGGAAAAACATCATTGTGAAACTTACTGAAGACCCACATTTGGCATGTTAACAGATTATGGAGCTAACAGAGGTATCATCTAATTTAACTTCTCATTTCAGGCGAGAAAACTGAGCCCAGACAAAGGGAAATGGAAGTCTTACAGTTCACGGCCTGATAGGGGCAGAGCTGAGATTTAGAACTCCAAATGTGAAATTATGTACGCTCTTTCCTTAATAGGTTAAGGCAGTTACTCAAATTACTTGTATTTCTTCTTTTTAAAAAGATTTTATTTATTCATGAGAGACAGAGAGAGAGACAGAGGTAGAGACATAGGCAGAGACACAGGCAGCGGGAGAAGCAGGCTCCATACAGGGACCCTCGATGTGGGACTTGATCCCAGGACTCCAGGATCATACCCTGGGCCGAAGGCAGTCGCTAAACCACTGAGCCACCCAGGGATCCCCCAATTCCTTGTATTTCTTTAGAAAATTATAAACCTGCTTTTCCTCCTCTTAAATTTCTCCCTCCTTAGTTTTCCATTTGGCCTGAAGCACTTCCAAATTCAGTTGTTAAAAAAAGGAACCCAACTTTGACCAAGGGTTGTTCACACTCCTCTTTCCTGAATGTGAAAGCCCTGTGTATAACATCCTTTGGCTACCACAGGGAACCAAAAACTCCTACTCAGAGTAAACAGTCTTTTTTCTATACACAAGTTCTCACTGCCTAGCCCTCTTGGCTGAAGATGGCTGAGTCTGAGACAGAAAGCAGAGGCAGGACTTTGGCTCACACTCCTGTCACCCACACCTGCTCACATGACTGGCCCACAGCCCCTGAATGAAATTACTTCACCTCTATTGAATGCAGCTCCAGACGACCAGGTAGCTGCCAGAGCCGGATTTTCAAAGCTGACGAGCACCATCACCACGCAGCATTTATAACAAGGAAGGTGGGGCTATGAGGCCAGGCCCATAAGAGTAGGATTCAGGTGGAGATGTGACCAAAGCTTACAGGTATAAAGAATGTAGGTCAAGTGGTCTGAGCTCATTTACCAGTTCCCAAATTATAATGAGAAGGCAGACACGCCTGAAAAAATGGATCCAAACCCGAGTGAGGTAGCCATGCCCACAACCGAGGGAAGGGGGGCATAGGGGAGGGATGCCCCACATGCTCCTCCTGGAAGAAGATTCTTAGCAGGAGCAAGAGGGAAATGCTATTTACGTGGCGTGGGAGGGTCAGTAAGGGTGAGAAATTTGTGAAATCACTGACCCCTCTGATGACTCAACAGGTCCCCAGCTGGTTTCAGTAAGTTCAAATTTGTGCATGGGATACAGAGGGTAGACCGTCAATCCCCTAGCGGCTGTGTCCAAAGGTATTTTTAAAAGGGGTGTGTGTGTGTGTGTGTGTGTAGCCAGCAGTCTTCTCCTAACAGGACGATTTCCATGTTCCATCTACCAAACAAAGCAAACTTCACATTTGGGACAACGTCACGGTCCTTAAAGAGCGGCGGTGGGGAGAGGCGCCTGGGAGGCTCGGTGGGAACGCGTCTGATTTCGGCTGAGGTCACGATCTTGGGGTGCTGGGAGCAAGCCGCTCAGCGGGGAGTCTGCTTCTTCCTCTCCCGCTGCCCTAGAGACGCCCTCTCTCTCTCTCTCTCTCTCTCTCTCGCAAATAAATAAATTAAAAAAAAAAAAAAAAAAAGCGCGTCTGGGCGGCAGCCGCAGGGAGCCGGACAAACAAGCGGGCTCCGCGCAGGTGGCGGGGCGCACAGAGGGCCCCGCCCCCTCCGCTCCCGGACTCCTGATTGGCCCCCGCGGAGGGGGCGGGGCCGGCCCGCGCCGTGGGGGCGGGGCCGGGGCGCCGGCTCACCCTCGACCCCTGGAGGTCGCGGCGCTTTGGGCTGTCGCCGCAGTCGTCGTCATGGCCGGCCGAGCCCGCGGGTCCGCGCGCTCGCTGCTCGCCGCCCTGCTGGCGCCGGCGCTGGCGGCGCTGCTCGTGTCGCCGGCGCGGGGCCGGGGCGGCCGGGGTCACGGGGACTGGGACGCCGCCGCGCAGCTGCCCCCGCTGCCGCCCCGCGAAGACGCGGCGCGCGTGGCGCGCTTCGTGACGCACGTGTGCGACTGGGGCGCGCTGGCCTCGCTGTCCACCGACCCGGCGGTGCGCGGCTGGGCCTTCGCCGACGTCCTCTCGCTCAGCGACGGGCCCCCGGGCGCGGGCAGCGGCGTGCCCTACTTCTACCTGAGCCCGCTGCAGCAGTTGGTGGGCAACCTGCAGGTGAGCCGCGGCCGCGGGGCCCAAGGTCGGCCCTGGCGGGGGGCGGGGGGCGCGCCGCGGAGCCCAGCCTCCTACCTCCCGGCCCCGCGTTGGGAGAGCAGCGTTCTTTTTTTTTTTTTTTTCCCCAAAGATTTAATTTGTTTATTCATGAGAGAGGCAGAGACACAGGCAGAGGGAGAAGCAGGCTCCATGCAGGGAGCCCGACGTGGGACTCGATCCCGGGTCTCCAGGATCACGCCCTGGGCTGAACCGCTGAGCCACCCGGGCTGCCCCCCAGCGTTCTGTCCGCCAGCGAGTGCGGGAATTCCACGCACGCCCCCGCCGCGCGGCTGAATTCTTTGCCAGCACCTACCCTGGGGACCTCTCGCCCCTGGGTCGCCCCGGGGCACGGTTGTGGTATTCTAGAATTTCACAAGGCCTCCCCTTCTCCTGAATTAAGAATTTGCCTTTCAGCAGCAGGGAGCGAATACACAACGTCGTGAGCGACTAATGCAGCTTTTAGGACTCCTGTGCTCACTGCCTTCCCTGGAAAGGAGCGGAACTGATGTTATGAGGTCTAGGGCTCAGCCTGTGCCCAGCTTTGGTGGCAGGGCCGTGCTTACAAGCCCCTGGTGGATCCCCGCTGTCCCCAGAGTGGTGTCACAGCTCTACAGTCCGAGGGGCTCCAGCCACAGAGTCCAGGAGTGGGCTGCAGATGAACTTGAGGCTTGGATAGGTTGAGTGACTTGCCCAGAGCCAGTAGCCAAACTGGAATTTTATGTCAAGTCTGTCTGCCTTCAAAATACAGACCACAGAAATAGTGGCACGAGAGCTGCACATGTCCCACAGACCGGATTTCTTTGGCTGACACAGAGTTCCGTTTGTTTTTTAAATAAATCCTAGTTACAGGAGTTCCCCCTTATCCACAGTTACACTTCATGATTTCAGCTACCTGCAGTCAGCTGTATTTCAGAGGCACGTAATTCTCCTCCTGAGGTACTGGCGAATAGTAGTAGCTTAGTGCTAGGTCACAAAGCCTACCCTGATTCACCTGATCCGATAGATATCTGATCAGATCTCAGCATTATCATCAGAATAGTGACTACAGGACACTAAGGTATTTTGAGAGAGAGTGAGCATATTCACCCAACATTTATTACAGTATATTGTTATAATTGTCCTATTTTATTACTAGTTATTGTTGCCAATCTCTTACTATGACTGATTTATAAATTAAAACTTTATCATAGGGGTGTGTGTGTATAGGAAAAAGCATAGTCTGTCTAAGGTTCAGTACTCTCCAAGGTTTCAGGCATCCACAGGGAGTCTTGGATTGTATTCCCTGTGGGTAAGGTGGGGAGAGGCTAGTGTAGTTACTAACATTCAAAAATTGAGATTTCAGTGACAAATCTAAGTTTCTAGTTTCTTGGAAGATCTGTACCTACGAGGACCCGAATTCTCTGAGCAAAAACAAACTGCTGCTCTTTAAGACACACACACCTCCTCGTTCACCCTTTTCTTATTCCACACCCACCCCACTCTCAGACATTTGCCCAAAGCAAGCTCATTCTGCTCAGTGAGCAATGCTCAACCTTGGCTGCAAACACGGTCACCTGGGAATACTTTAAAAAATACAGTACTGGGATATTTTATTAAAAACACATGTTAGGGGATCCCTGGGTGGCTCAGCAGTTTAGCACCTGCCTTTGGCCCAGGGTGTGATCCTGGAGTCCCGGGATCAAGTCCCACATCGGGTTCCCTGCACGGAGCCTGCTTCTCCCTCCTCCTGTGTCTCTGCCTCTCTCTCTCTCTGTGTCTTTCATGAATAAATAAAATCTTAAAAAACCACACATTTTATTAAAAAACAGCTCCCCAATCCCTCCCTGATGCTTCTAATGAGGGAGAGGAATTGAAAACCACTGTATGCAAGATTATATTTAAACCCATGCTGATGTGGTCGTCTGCTCTGTTGAAAGGATGAAAACTAAGACTCAGAGGTGTGGGAATCACCTGTAACCAGCCACTAATGGCTGCCAGGTCGAACTCCAGCCCCAGTCTTTGACAGGTCTAGAAAGGCAGTGTAAGGAACCTATCCAGGATTGTAGTTCTCCACGATGGCAATGCAAAGGTGTGGCCACATCAGAATTAGTCTGATTCCATCAGTTAAACAGTCAGGTTGGTATATACTTTCTACTTTTCCTCCTTTTGACCTCTGTCTTCTCCCTGTCACCCTACCCACCAGATTGACATGAACAAAATACCACTCAGCATTGCCCTCTGCCCAGAAACCTTTAATAACATCTGGTTGCCTGGAGCTGCATAAGATTCACTTGGGATGTTTTGTTAAAAATACAAATACCAGGGCTGGGAATGGAGCCCAGAAACCAGCATTTTAACAAGTTCTCCATGTATGTGGTTCTTGGAAAGCACAGACAGATGCCAGGCTACACAGCACAATCCTGACTCCTCAGCTTGGAGTTGAGCCACCCTCACTACCCACCCCCCAACCTCTCTCACATCCTCCCCAACCGTCCCAGAGCCTCTCTTTTAAGCAGATTGGGTTTCTCGTTACTCAACTCACAACCATGTGCCACATTTTCCCAGTTCTGTTTTTGAAATTCCCTTTACCTTTAATACATCATCCCACTTCTGTCCTGGTTTTGAATATCTTATGAGGCTCTGTGGAGTGTCCAAACGACTCCAGGCTGTGTTGACATCTCTTTGTACTAGACTTTGAATATACCTAACTGATCCATTCGCCTGGCAATTAGTTATATGCCTTCTGACCTCTTGTCATTAGGCACTAGTTACGTTTTGTTTATGTCTGACTTTTCCATCCACCAGATTATAAAGTCACAGGGAAAGGAGAGACTTTTTTTTTTTTTGGTCTCCTATGGCTCCTTGCCCAGTAGTGTACAAACAGTGTTTAGCTACAGCTACATGATTTCAAGGAGCTTTCTCCATACTCCTCGTTTTGCTAGGTCACCATGATATAGCAGAATTTGCCACGCGAGCTACTTGGAATTTAAAGCACTAAGCGCAACGTGAATTTTGCTGTGATCTGTCAACAATGTCTTTTGTGAAGCTGATTTCTGAATAAGAAAGAAGAATTTTGCTTGCTTCACACTTTTTTAGTTGAGGCATTCTTACTACTAAAACAGGAACAAACAACTTCTCCAATTTTGAGATCATGTGACGATTTCTGCTAGCATAAGATAACCAAAAAACGTGATTCAGCAACTTTCTTGCTTAAATTGTACAATTAGCTAGTTGAACAATTGTTTTTATGTACTAGTTGCATATTAAGAGTCTATCTAACCCTTTCGATCTTTCAGTAAAGGCTCTAGAGTAGCCTTGTATTTCAGTGAGGCTGTGACAGTCATTTCTCTGGTGACTATGAAACAGATTAAGAGTTTAAGAAAAAAGAGTCTTAAAATTATTCTGAGTCAGTGAATTTTTTTTTTTTTTGAGTCAGTGAATTTTAAAAATGGAACCCTAGCCCCTGCTTCTTGGGAAGAAACGTCAAGCTCGATCTCTACCCCACTAGAAATTTTCTCAAGTGGTAGGTGGTGTTTTATAATTCACGTGGAAGAATGTGCAGCTCTAGGGACAGTGTGTACATAACTTACGAAGTTTATTTTTTTTTTATTTTTTTATTTTTTTATTTTTAACTTATGAAGTTTAGTACCTCTCCAGAGACAGTATCTCACACACGAGGATCTTTATTTTCTCTGTGCAGGAAAATCCACATGCTACGCTGACCATGTCTTTGGCACAGACCAACTTCTGCAGGAAGAAGGGATTTGACCCCCAGAGTCCCCTCTGTGCGCACATAATACTGTCAGGAACTGTCACCAAGGTGAGTATTTACTCCACGAGAACAGAGACAGGTTTGAGAAGAGCACCATCTATGAACAATGAAAGAAGAGACATCTTAAGTATAAAATGAAAATGATTTGTGATTGAGATACAGCATTAGAATATGTTCTAGTGTATACTTTCATGAAAACCAAAGGCTTAAATCAGTTGATTTCCTATAGCTGTTCAATAAGAACTTAGGCGGAAAATGAAGGATTTTTTGAAGCTGAACAGATATAACAGCTGTTCACCTCCTCTGTGAGGAACATCTGTTCAACCAGAGCTCTCTGCCCCTGGCAGTGTTGTACACACACAGTATCTCGCATGTGTGGGTTCCTTGTCTCCATATTTTACCAGTGGCTCAGGGCAGAGAGCATACCATGGAAGCTCCAAGAGGGGTACCTGTTACTAAATACCATGAATTTAGGCAGTGGGGTGAATGCTGCAGGACAGAGGGCAAGGTATCACAGCTGATTAATTGCCGGGCCAGCAGATTTGCTTTTTGACCTTATCTCTCATGACAACCTCAGACAAGTTAGATTAATGGTCTGGAAATTCTGTGTGGATGCATCTCTGTGGCTGCGTTTCATGAACAGGAGGTGGGGGATGGGCAACAAATGCTCTTGAGGTCCACTGCACTTTTTCCAGAGACTTCTGTCCTTTCTGGATATGCATCTCCATGTTTAACATCTGCTTATTATAGGATATGTGTGCTGACGTAACACAACGAAAGCACCTGAACACTTTATTATATGCCACGTGCTGGTTCTCTGATAGCTCAGAGTGACTATGGAGCAACAGAAGTTGGTGCTTGTGATGCTTCCCCAACTCAGTATCTGTACCACTCACACCTGAATGCTCGGATGTTGTCTGCTTACCTTTATGCTTCCTTCATTTTCTCCTGATTCCTAAAGTTTCAGATCAGGATTTGTAACTGAATAAACTTTTCAGGATGTGTAGGATGCTAGGATTACCTCTCCTAAGCAGGTGAGGAAACCAAGTGTTGCTGCTATGAGTTGCTCACGTCATTTATGTCCCTCAGGTGAATCAGACGGAAATGGACTTTGCCAAGCATTCACTGTTTGTCCGACACCCTGAAATGAAGACCTGGCCTTCCAGCCATAATTGGTTCTTTGCCAAGTTGAATATAACCAACATCTGGGTCCTGGACTACTTTGGTGGACCAAAAATAGTGACACCTGAAGAATATTATAATGTCACAGTTCAGTAAGTGTTTGCACATCTTTCTAATACTGCAACTTTTATCAGCGGTCCTCAATATTTTAAAGCAAGGGGAGGGGTCTCAGCTGCTTTCTGTACCATGGACCGACCCTTTTGGCAAGTTGGTAAAGCCTATTACCCCCATCAAAATAATATTTTTAGAATAATATTTAAATAATATTTAAAATGTATAAAATACACAGAAAATACAATGTAAACCAACTCTATTGAAATACATTTATAAAAATATTTTATTTATTTATTTTAAAGATTTTATTTATTTATTCATGAGAGACACACAGAGAGGCAGAGACACAGGCAGAGGGAGAAGCAGGCTCCATGCAGGGAGCCCGATGTGGGACTTGATCCCGGGTCCCCAGGATCACACCCTGGGCTGAAGGCGGCGCTAAACCGCTGAGCCACCTGGGCTGTCCTGAAAAAATATTTTTAAATGTGTAGTGTAGTAATATGTTGATGACTTAATGAACATATTAAATAAGGTTTAATGGTGTGTCTATAACGTTACTACACTATTTTCTGAATAGTGAGGACTGAATATTTTCAGGCATCTGCGATGACTCTTAACACAATATGAGAGTGTGATTTCTTTATTTCTGTTGGTGACAGTCACAGATATGCTATCACCACTGAGGTTTGTTGCCTACATTCATCGTTGAAAGAAATGATACACTTCAATTAGAGCTTAATGAAAATGAAAATACTTTTTTCCATCCAAGTTCACAAACCCCCAAGCTCTGGCTACAGGCTTGCATAGCAGGTTGAGACCTTGTTTTAAAGCAATGCTCTGGGGCCCTGGCTGGCCTGTGATGGCATTTTCCCATGAGAATCAGACTCTGAATGGTCCACATCTGAGTCTGAGCACACAGCCCTGTGCACATCCGCCCCAGTGCTGTGAGTGCTGAGGGGCCATAGGGGGCACCCAGCAGGAGTGGGGTGGGGGGCAGTCAACACCCAAGGGACCCCAGGAAAGAATGAATAAGATAGCCTGAAGATGGGAAAAGGACAGGGAAGAAGGGTGTGGTTAGATCCTTTGAAATTAGGCCATGGTTTGAATGAAGGAATACAGAGGCCTGCGCTTTTCCCGGGGTCAGTGGCCTTAGCTGCCATCTTCCAGGCCTGGAAACCAGCGATCACAGCAGCAGTAACACTGCTGGTGCATGCTGAGTGTTTGTTGCTTGCAGGGCACTGTGCTGGCTTGGTGCTGTGCTCTGCTTTGCGCTCATTGAATTCTCCCCATAAGATGCTAGGTAATATTTTTCTTCAGCTGTCATATGGAGAGCTGATGCACAGAAAAGTAAGAAACTTGCCTGAAGTCTGACAGCCAGTACGTGTTGGTGCTGGGATCGAAACCCCAGCATTCTAACTCTGGGGCCCCCACCTTGCTTCTAACCAGGTTGAGAGCCCATTTTTCTGCTTACCTCTCTGCTAGCTGGCCAGGCTCCTAAACCAGTATTATTCATATGATGCACTTCTACCTGTGATGACTGAGTGCTGTTTGCAGAGATCAGGGTGATAATACTGTCAGACCTATGCACTGTAGCTCATTTGCAGGTCTTAGATTCTCAGTGTTTCATTATTCTGGGTCTTATTCTCTTATAGAACAGTTCCACACTGAACTCTTGACTTCCTGTCACCATTGCAAATTTCTTTACAGCAAAGCTCAGGTTTTACTTATTTATTCATTTGTTCTTCATTCATTCTTTCATTCCCAAACAGGGCCTAGGACAGTGCATGGCTCAGAGAAGGTGCTTAGTAAATACTAGCTACTTGTCAGACTGATAATTTGAGACAAAGATTCTCAGCTTCTTTGTTTGAATAAGGAATCCAGCAGTCATGGCTTTTATTTTGCTTTTGAGCATGCAGGTGAAGAGGCACAGGCTAGTGATTCTCTTCTGGACTGACAAAGCCACCTTACTCTATAGGAATACAGAGGCAGCAATTATAACATTATTACTGGGCAGTTAATTTTTCAGGAGGATGGCCAGTAAGATGACAGGCCCACTATGCAAGGTTAAAGTTTACTTTTACAAGATGTGACAATCTCTGAAGTACAGTTATTTTTGTATAAATAACATGCCCAAGGGCAATGCTTCCTTTAATAACAAAATAAAAATGTGCTTGCCTGTAAGTCTTTGTATTGAATAAGTGAGTAGAAATAGATAAATTTGAGGTTCCCATTTTATTACACAGACTAGTGAGCCTTTTCTGCAGCTCAGAGATAAGAGGAGGACCAAAGTCTAGACCAGGATGTAACCCCTTCTATGCAGGACACCAGAATCCTAGGGAGAGGCAGCCCTAAAGCTGACCTTTAGGAACTCGTCTGACTATTAATCGTCCATTTCAGAGTCCGGGAGTGGGCCCCTCACCATCCCACCCACCTGGTTTGCCATCAGAGCTGTTCAGTAGCTCAGGAGAGAGTGATGTCTGTAAGGGCTGAGAGCCTGCATGCTCGGAGGGAACCACTCCCAGGGGCCTCGTGGGCACTCTGGAGCTTTACCGGATGGCAGCCGTCTTGGCCAGCTTGCCCATGTCAGTTTTGGAAGATGTTATTTCTCTGAATGCCATAAAGCCATCTGCGTCTGAAATCTGTTGCATTCAGGTGGAGTCTTATGAAAAGGCTTCGTATAAGTGACACTTAGTAGGGCTCATATGGGGCCTACTGAATCTGGTTTGGCTCACTGGACTGTTGGGTCCAGGCCACGAGTATATTTGCATGTGGAGTGGAAGGTTTTACTGTCAAACCGCGTATCTGCTGAAACCCTTGAGTAGGCCATCCTTCCAAGAATAAGCAGTTGCCTCCTGTCACTGTTAAGTGTGAGCAGCAGGATGCTTGCCCCAGGCTTCATCTCTTCTCTGACATGCCCACAAAGGCACATTTAGTTACAGGTGCAGGTTATAAACTTACCAGGTCTCCCTCACCTGGAGATGGATTTCCTGATAGCCGTGGTCAGACTGTCACAGGAAGAGGGATCCCAGCTAGACTCAGTGTGGGAGGGCACTTGCCATGTTACTGCTGTTTTGCTTAATGTTCAGGGCCCCTTCTGTTCTCAACTGCTTTTGTCTTTTAAACCCGCTAAGCTGTCAGGTATCCTCCATGGGATAGCCAGCAGCCACAGCTGCTTCTCAGTGCTGCGTCCCACAGGCCTCTACTGGAGTATGTCGACACCACACTCACAGGGTGGGGCTTCTGGCTAAAATGAAGTTTTCCAATGCCTCACCCTAAACCTGTTGATACCAGCACTCAGGAATGTGCATAAACTCGGGCAGTTCTTCACTACACCAAAATGACTGAAATTAACTCAAAATCCTAAACTTCTGGATCAGGAGTTTCTCTGATCATTCCCTAGAATGATTAACTTGTAAGATTTGTTAAACTCAGTTTAATGAAATAATCCTTCTTCCTCTCTCTTCCTCTCCCTAGGTGAAGCAAAATACGGCATCTTTAATGACACCCGGGAGGTTGCTTAGGATGGCTCATACAGACCTGAAGGGTTTAGTGTTCCTCTCCAGAACATTTCCCAGATTGATTTGTTTGCTTTGCTTGCTTGCTTACTTACAAAATCAAGTTGGACTATTCCTGGATTTCTTGGAAGATGTGGTTGCTAGACTCTTCTTTTTTTTTTTTTTTTTTGCAAATTTTGAAGCCATTTTCATAGAGGGGTGTCTTTCATTATGATCAAGGAAATCTTGTTCCATTAGTTCCAAATGGAAATGCTCCAGTTTTCCAAAGGTACTCCTTGAAGAGGAGGAGGTGCCAGATTTAGATTGCCCATTTGAAGGTACTCAAAAATGTATCCTTACTTCCTGGGAGAAGTTCAGGGGAGAGGTCCTCACTTACCCATGGCCACACCTGAGCTGCCCGAGCCTGTCCGGCGGCCTGTGTTACCGTGCACCCACATGTGCACAGCCATGTCAAGTCGTGGTGAGACACAAATGGGACTTCCTCTTTCTGGTCCATGTGTGTCTGACAGTCTGGGTGGTGTTGATCCCACAGAGGGCATAACTATTTCTTATGAAGAACTTTTTTTTCCCCCCACTTTTCAAGTCTAAAGTGATAGTTACCTAGAACAGAAGTTCGTAAAACTTTTCCTGAATTTGATTTCCCCACCTAAGTGGACACTGTATAATCTGTGTCTTCACCCAAAACACACACCTACATATAGGTACACATTATTTTATTTTATTTTTTGCCCCCAAATGGGCTTGCAAAAGAAAAAAGGATGCAGGAAATTTCGTGTAAGTAATTTCTGGTGTTCTTTTGTAAGTAAAGTTTATCGGACGTAGACCAGCCTAAGCCAAGCCTATAACCTGCTGCCCCCAACTGCACTGTAGTTTTTTAAAATAATGCTGCTCTCAGCAGTGGGCTTAGCTCTCTAAATCTTTAAATGGCTACCATGCTGTTACTACCTAATTGGGTCACGAGAGAGAAGATAAGGTTAAAAAAAATCACAGTTCTTCAGAAAAGAAGGAACTGTTTCATTTTATTACCTATATACATGATTTCAGAAGATGATGGAAGGTCCCTCCTAAAGAGGGGTGTCAGGAACCAAGCTGCCGAATCCTTAAATGGCTAAGAAAAGAAGATGAATATGAGTTCTGTTTTAAAACTACAAAATGAACCTAAAATCCAGCAAACAGCTTCTGTTTAAGAAAAATGATTTACATTAAACTTGGTAAAATAGATTTTTCACTCAAAATAATTAAAAGCATTATTTTCATGAAATGTGTTGGATTTATTTTCTTAAACAGATGTTAATATTATACTTCCATTGCTGTCAAAAGCCTTTTGCATTTCTATTTTAGCATGATGTTAAATCACCTCTTGGCTGTTTCAGAGCTTACAGTGAATAATTTGACCCTTTCCCATTGGTAAACAGCTCATGGTGTCCTACAATTTGGAGGATAGCCAGAATGCAGAGTTCATCAAGGGGCTTCCCATGGTGTCTCCGGTGCCAAGATACCTTGTGATAGAATTAGGTTGAGGGTGTATATCTCTATTTCTCCCGTTACTCACTGATTGTGAGTTTTATATCATTGATACCATATAAGAACATATTCAGGTAAGATCCAATTTGGAAAGTCAACTATGTTTTTTTAGTAGGTGTTGGAGATTCCTTCATGCTTGAGATTATGTCTGTTATGTCTGAGTGACCAGCAGAGGGCACTTTAGACCACTTTTTATGGAGATGCAGGCTTCCTGTCCGCTGTGCCCATCAGGTCCCTAAGAATGACACCATGGGCCAGGTTAGGGGTGGATGGCCTTGATGAGATGACACTGGGGTAAAGGCAGCCCAGCAGGGGCAGGAGAAAAAACAGAGGCCTGGTCTGCTGCTGCTGCCAGGCTTTCATGGCTTTACTACTTCTTCCATGTCATTTGCTTCAGGTCCCTTTGCACCCCACCTGTGGCAGAAGAGAGACGGAGCTCTTCCTTTACCAGATAGGGGATGAGTGTTTCAGATCAAGACTGGCTTTGGCACAGAGAGCAAGGCAGGCCCTGATCAAGAAGAGAATTAAAATAGGGAGCGACTGCAGAGCATAAAACTACTGTGCCCACCTGGCTGTCTGGTGGATATCGTCTTGGCTTTCGGTCTGTGCTTAGTAGGTCAAGGCTGTTTGTCTTTACCAGGCCATGGCCAATAATTAGCATTTTTTTTTTTCCCTGTCTCCTAGTTCAGGTTCAGATTCCTTGGAGGCATGGGAGTGGGGTAGAGAATAGTCCTTTATGAAATGAGGCAGGGTTCAATGAAATCAGTGCATAAATAATCTGATTTGGTGTAGTTCATGTCACCCCTCCCTTCTTAGTAATATTCAGACTGCAGGTCACAAAGTAATCGAAGAGCAGAGTCTACTTTCCTATAATGGGGTATGTTTTCAGTTTGACTAATGAAAATAATAGTGTTCTACTGTTGTGCAAAGCAGGTAGGACAATATTTCTCAGGGGAATTCCAAACTGTCACTTCAGAGCCAAACACTCGAGAATGAATATTCATCTGAGAAGACCATTATAACAAGTCCTTTTTGGAATCAAACAAGGTATAAATCAACCAACAAAACTTGATCTTTTTCTAAGCTTTTTTCTTTACTACTTATTGTAAGATACATATATCTGTATGGAAATTTTTTTTAAAGTCTAAAAGTCCATAATCTCAGCCGTCAGCATGGTGCTAATATTTTGATGTGTTCGCTTCCCATTTTTGCATCCGTGCGATTTTTAAATGGAATCAAGATCATGCTGTACACGGGACGTATATCACACTCTTTCACTTAATCATAAGCGTGTTCTGTTACCAGGAACCACGCACGGGGATGGCTAGAACGGCCGCAGAGAATTTCATCAGCACGGGCTCCCCCGGCTCCCCAATAATGGTCTGTATTAGCGCGCTGCTGCCGGGGGACAGGAACCCTCCTCAAAGCAGCTTAGGCAAAAAGAGGAGCTCATTGATCTTAAAATATTCCTTCAGAAGTGCCTTCATCTCCTGGCTCCTCTTTGCACTGTGTTGGTTTTAATTGCAGCCAATTTAATCTCACAGCAAAGAGGGCCCATCTTTCCTGGTGAGAGAGCGGGTCCTGCAGGATCGCGGCGTCGGGGGGCGCGCTCGTCGGCCGCGCCGGGTCACGTGCCCTGCCCCGCGGGGGGGGGGGGGGGGGGAAGGGGGCGCTCGGCGCCCGCAGAACCGTGGGGGCCCGCGGGGACCCGCCAATTCCGAGGCTGGGCTCCTGAAAGGAGCGTGAAGTTGGGCTAACGAAAGGACACTGGACACACAAAGGCTAAGTGCTGTTTTCACTTTCTCCAGTTTTTCTGCCTGTAAGTGACTTCCGATCCTGTCTGCTGTGAGAAAGCTCTTTATGCACAGAATATATTCCACTGCTCGGTTTATTTCCTTAGAGAGATGCCCAGAACTGGAATTACCGAGCCAAGAGCTGTCAGTTCTCGTTCCAGATTGCTCCTAAGACTTTTTGTCAATTAGTCCTGCAAATCTCCTATGATCGTGCACACCCAGGGCACTGAATTTGACAGGTAAAAATAGAATTATTTTAATTGACAACTCTTAGGTTGCTGTTAACATTAGACATTGGAAAACCCAGATACTAGCTGCTTTTCTTTCCTTTGCTTCAAATATCAGTTGGCAACTCATAGGTTGACTTTTCTCAAAAATAAAAGGATTGTCCTAGGACTTAATTTTACAAAATAAGTTCCTGTGCAGTATTTTGTCTCATCCTTGCAACAAACCCAAGAGGGAGACAGGACCCACATTATTTTCCTTCCTTCGGGAGGCAATTGGAGTCCCCAGAAAGTTAGCTGGGAGGTGTTCACACTGTCACATGTCGGACAAGGTCCTTTAAGAATCCAGTGACCCTTCAATGGCAGGTTCATAGGGATCCTTTGAAGAAATGTCTTGCCACCTGTATTAGAGGTGTGTGGTAAAGAAATGGCACAGGTCAGGGGCACCTGGGTGGTGGAATCAGTTCAGCATCAGACCCTTAGTTTCAGCTCAGGTCGTGATCTCAGCATCACGACTGAGCCCTGTGTTGGACTCTGTGCTTGAGACTCTCCCTTTTCCCTTACCCCCCCCCCACCCTGCTCCCTCCCTCTCTCTCTCTCTCTCTCTCTCTCTCTCAAATAAATAAATCTTAAAAAAAATAAAAAAAGGAAATGGCAAAGGTCACATGTAAGAAAAGTCCAGATTTCACAGGCAGCACACTGACTTCTTTTGGGGCAGGCAGTGTCAAGCACAGGAAAGGGTGTCAGCTCTGTATGCTCAAATCCCAGCTCAGCCACTTAGCCGAGTGGCCTTAGGCAAGTGCTCTACTAGAGGTCCCCTCTGTCAGTTGGAGATGATCTCTAGGATGGGTGGCGATTAATTGGCATTAGTTAATCTCCATCATAGTGTGAGATAGCCTGAGGCCACCCATTACCTGGATGAGCTGATCAGGCTATAGAGGAGCAAAGAACTAGTTATTTTCTTGGTAATACCTCTGCAAGGTCATACCAGTCATGCATTAGTCACTGGTCTCCACTGTGCTTTGGGGGAAACCCTCCTTCACCATGTGTTAGCTGTGTACCATGTCCAAACATTGGACGAATGAGAACTCTGGGGTCCTGGGGTAAAACCTGATGAGAGCTCAGGCCCACCAGGCTAGGAGCAGAAGAGCCTGGGGACTGCAGTTTGACATGACAATGGTTAGAGGTCCCTGACAAGCTGCCTTGAACTGCCCAGGGAAGGTCACCCAGAGCAGGAAAATCCTGTTCAATCCTCGCATGCCAGGACCAGACCAGTTGCTCTGCTGGAATTTGTCTATTTTAACTACCTTACCTTTCTCTTAAGCTGGTGACCATCCAAAGGAACTGCAAAGTTCTCATGTGAGAACCCACCTGTCCTGGCCTAGCAGTCCCCAGAAGTGGACTTCCCTCAGACTTACTCCTCGAGTGGGAGGACACAGGCCTGGATTGGTGTGGGGGTGAGTTGGGCCATGGCCAGGGTTGGCCAAGAGAGGACTTCCAAGCCACCAGCTGCCTCCATTTCATGCAAGCCCATTGGTCCTTCCCAGCTGCAAATGATCAAAATGTGGTCTGCACGAGGTCAGAGCCACTCCAGGGCTATAAGATGGAGCAGAGCCCTGCAAACTGGTGGTAAATGGTGAAGGTCTAATTGGCTTTATTGAATGATTCATGAATCAGGCAGCGTCTCATTCAGCAAGTAGGAGCTCGCAGGAGCTATACAAAATGGGAGGCTTTTACAGGCAGAATGAGACAGGGACAAGGAAAGAGAGGATTATCTCATCTTTCTCTGGGGGAAGAAAAGGGCCTGTGTGCAGATTACCTCACTGGTACTGACCAGAAGATTTCAGCCTGAGCAGTTAAGAGTATGTTCCTGGAGAAGGTTGAAACTATAAATGGTTACGTATCAAGCCTTGGTTTGGTGATGTGGGTTTAGTACAAGTGACTCCATTTTGGGCCTGTTGTGGTTTCTTTTAACACCCTCATGTGGAAGCCTGGACACAAGGCAGTCACTGGCTTGCTCCCGTAGTCAAAATGGTGCAGGGGTAGATAACAGCAGGTACAGCTAAAATGGGAGGGACATTTAAGAGGCAGGAATAATTGTATGTGAATATAATTCCCAGCTAGAAGTCAACATGTGAGGGCCATTTAGTTTACCCTTCCATCTTTTGTTGTTGTTGTTGAAGACGAGAAGAAGTGCTTTATATTTTTAATGCTTTGGTCATAAATACAAATAAAGACAATCACTTTTTATCTAACAAATACTGAACTTCAAATATGTACAAGGCACTATACCAGGTCGCATGAGACAAGGCAGCCCTCACAAGCTGCTTTCCTGATGGAGGAACCCACAATATCTCTATATCTCAGGATATTTTTCAGTCTCAAGTAATAAAAAAATCTACCTTGGCATCCAGCCCCTTCATCTTGCAGCTGAGGACACCAGGCCCAAGGGAGGTAAAGTGATTTGGTCAAGGCCCCACAGCAAGTCAAGGTCAGAGCTAGGGGCCAGCTCCTAGGTTTGTGCATTCCATGGAGGCAGCTCTCAGTGGCACCACACTGAGGGGAACACCACTTGGTAGAGTCAGAGGAGGGGATGAGCCCCGGCAGAGGTGAGGAATTTGCTACAAATATCCACTGCTCACACATAATTATGGCCTGGGCTCTCAGGTGCCCTGATGTCTCAGGGTTGGAAGCTTGCCCATTGCAGATGATGATTTTGTGTTTGCTCAGATGTGCAGGAATGGACTTGCTAGGTGTTCTGTGGCTAAACGCATCACCTCCACCAGCCCAGGAACTGGAACCACGTGTTTGTAATGCACACAAGGCAGATGCACTGTCTTCCCACCTGATTGATGCTCAAGAACTTTTTTTTTTAAGATTTTATTTATTTATTCATGAGACACACACACACACACACACACACAGAGAGAGACTGGCAGAGACACAGGCAGAGGGAGAAGCAGGCTCCACCAGGGAGCCCAATTCTTGATCCTGGGTCTCTAGGATCACACCCTGGGCCGAAGGCAGTGCTAAACTGCTGAGCCACTGGGGCTGCCCTGCTCCGGGGTGGGGGGAATCTCCCTCCTTCCAGAGGACTTGTCCATACCACCCCACCATCAACAACTCTCCTTCTCACTCCTCAGGACTCCTGTCATTCCTGGAAAGACTTTGCACACAGGATCTGCCCCCAAACATTTAATGACCCCCTGGAGTCCTTTCCCCAGGCAATGGTGGGGACTGTCACCTCCCCTGAATGATGTAAAAGGAACCAATTCTTCCCAACACCTTCTATTCCGGGCACATAAATCATTTTATTCATTCCTCCAATCACCCACTGTTGGCCAACCAGCTAGTAAATGGTAGGACTGGAACTTGAAGCTGGAGCTGGCTGTTCTACAGCTCATGTTCTTCCAACCAGCACCCAGAAAACCTGAGTTACAGTCCTGATCCGGCCACTCACTGGCCTTGTGACCTCGAGCAAATTACCTCATTTTTCTGAGTGTGTTTCCTTAAGTATGAAATGAAAACTGCATACCAATGTTTACTACCTTACTGAGTCATCATGAAGATTAAATCTGACATATATGTGAAAGTGACACATGCATGTAGGCATCTCCATTAAAGCAGAAACAGTCCTTTTAAAGTGGAAGCTCCTTGACTGTCAACAGCAATACGCAGTTAGAATTCTTCTCCTCCCTTGATAGCATCTCTTCAATTTTATCGAAACCCAACTTGTTTCTGCCATCCCTTGCCACCTTTGAAAATCTTTTATATCTTCACACAGTCTTCTCATTTCTTTCTTTCTTGTGTGTTTGGAGACTAGGCATACTTTTTCTCGCTTATGTCTCATTAAAGAAACAAAATTTTGTGGCTGAATTTTCTTAGGGACAAATAATTTGAGGTGTGGGAAAGGGCCCATCAGGTAAAACTCTCAAAAAGTGGACGCAGCAAAATTGCGAATTGGCAAGCACGTCTTTGGTGGCCATGCATTTTCAGCATCTGTAACAGTCAAGACCATGTCAATTGTAAGGTACAGAATCAAAGTCCTGTAGCTTAAGAAAAAGTTACTGGCTCATGAAATGGAAAAGCCTGTGGGCAAGCCTTTAGGTATGGCACGATCCAGGTTGTCAATGGATGCAGTAAGTGTTTTGTTTTTACACATCTCGTTTGCTCTTCTCTCGGTTGGCTTCATTCCCAGGCAAGCTTCCTCCATCTGATAAGAAAGAAAAATAGATACTGGGGTGTTGGGTGGCTCAGTCGGTTAAGCATCTGACTCTTAGTTTCGGCTCAGGTCATGATCTCACAGTTGTGGGATGGAGCCCTGCATCAGGCTCTGTGCTCAGCATGGAGTCGGCTTCATATTTTCTCTCTCTCTCTCACTCACTCACTCTCAAGTAAGTAAATAAAACCTTAAAAAAAAAAAGAAATAGGGGTGCCTGGGTGGCTCAATGGTTGAGCGTCTGCCTTTGGCTCAGGTCATGATCTCTGGGTCCTGGGATTGAGTCCCACATTGGGCTCCCCAAAGGGAGCCTGCTTCTCCCTCTGCTATGTCTCTACCTCTCTCTCTATGTCTTTCATGAATAAATAAATAAATAATCTTCGAAAGAAAGAAAAGAAAGAAAGAAAAAAAGAAAGAAAGAAAAAGATACCATACCTCTTCCTTCACAGATGAAGAAGAAAGGAGCACCTTTTCTAATAGCTCTTCTTTGGGAGACAGGATCATGAAATGGCCTCCAAAATTTCCACACTTTGGTGTATATGCCCTACATAATCTCCTTGATTGTGGTAAGGACCTGTGAATATGATGAGATATCACTCCTGTGATTCTGTTGTTATCCTGGGTGGGCCTGACCTAATCAGGAAAACCCTTTATTTTATTTTTTTTTTAAATTTTTTTTTTTTTAATTTTTTATTTATTTATTCATGATAGTCACAGAGAGAGAGAGAGGCAGAGACACAGGCAGAGGGAGAAGCAGACTCCATGCACTGGGAGTCTGACGTGGGACTCGATCCCGGGTCTCCAGGATCGCGCCCTGGGCCGAAGGCAGGCGCCAAACCGCTGCGCCACCCAGGGATCCCCTTTTTTTTTTTTATTTATGATAGTCACAGAGAGAGAGAGAGGCAGAGACACAGGCAGAGGGAGAAGCAGGCTCCATGCACCGGGAGCCCGACGTGGGATTCGATCCCGGGTCTCCAGGATCGCGCCCTGGGCCAAAGGCAGGCGCCAAACCGCTGCGCCACCCAGGGATCCCAGGAAAACCCTTTAAACACAGAGTTTTCTCAAGCTGGTTGCAGAAGTCAGAGATATGCTCTAATTGGCCTGGGAAAAGGCAAAAATCCATATTGTGAACTGTCTTTGGGGCCACATTCAAGTAACTACAGGTGTTCTCTAGGATCTGAGAGCAGTCTTGGCCAATAATTAGAAAGAAAATTGGGATCTCAGTTCTATATTTGTAAGAGAATAAATTTTGCCAACAACCGTTGACCTTAGAACAGGTTCCTGAGCCTCAGATGAGAACTGCCACTCCAGCCAACGTCTCTTGATTTCAGCCTCATAGGGACCTGAGTGGAGAGTCTAGTCATATTGTTCTTGGATTTCTGACCAACATTACTGTGAGATAATAAATTTGTGTTATGTTCAGCCACCAAGCTTGTGACAATCTGTTATGCAGCAATAGAAAGCTAATGCGATGTCCAAAAACTCAATGTCTAAGTTAGAATTACTTGGTTGCAACAAGAGCCCACTTAGTAATTTAGGAAGAAAGGAAATTTACTGGACTAGTGTTCATAGAGCATGAACATGAGCAGTTCTTGGGATGGATCCAAACAGAAGAAGTGAACAGGGGGTGTTTCCAGGTCCTGTCTTGCTCTTTCAGTATGTGAATTTCATCAAGACTGTAACCAAGGGAGAGTTGTTGGTTCTTCAAAACAAAATGGATGAAGTGACAACCACAGCATGGCTGAATAAGACATCCCTTATTCACGTGTCACCCTTAATAAAAATTTGCCTCCATCCATGGACAGAAGTGCCATTGTGGGAGCTATGGGATTCAGCAGCATATGCCAAGGAACCTGGGAGCAATCTTGCCCACCTATGCAGCAGGTGATAGGCCTAAGGACCTCAGTTCCACCTGTGAACCCTACGATGGCCCTTGAACCAACTCCTCCCAGCTATCATCCAGAAGCTCCTGGAAAACACTGTCTCAGACAGTGTTTGAGACAATCAATCAATCAGATCAGTGCTCTGATTGAACAACAACAACAAAAAACCTGAGTTGGGGTACATTGGGGTGGTTAAGAGGCACAGCGTGAATGTATGTGCATCATCCCTCCCCTGAGGTGGCATGGCTTAGGGCTGAGATCTCTCAGCCCCTGTGATTTCTCCTGTGGGGGAAAGTGAGAGCATGTGAGTAAGAAATCAGCTTCCCTAGCTGTGTGGGATGCTGCTAGAGGCCCATTTCTCTTTCGTTCCATCCAGAGCACTGCATCATGAGCTACACGACCAAGGGACAGGAAGAGACTGTAGAAGTTGTAGATGGAGGGCATTAAAGGAATGTGGATCCAAGCACTTGGAGGGCATTAAAGGAATGTGGATCCTACTAACCGCATTGTGGCTCCATCAAGACACCAGCCCATGAACTGCTGGGGCTGCCTTGCCTATAAATGCCCCCAACTGGCTCACAGGCACCACAGTGCTGTGCATGCCTCCCCAGATACCTGGCTCCCTGTGTGCACTCCTGATGGCACTAGTGAGTGTGAGTGTTGGCAGATGACTAGTGAGCATGCATAGAAAGCCAACCTGAATCTATGGGCCAGGGAGAGACCAGAAACTTAGATTTTGGCATTACCCTTGGGAAAGCACAAGGGAGGCTGTCAGCACTTGGCCTGGTGCCATATAAGACAGAGAGAAGGCATACAGGTGTATCAATTCTGCCACAAGAGGGATCAAGGAGTGAGGAGCAGACCTATCGATAGAAGGTTGAGAACATCTCAGAATCCCTAGCAGAGCTTATGGAAGAAGATATTTTCCCCCAAAGGCAGGTAGTAAAGACTGGCCGCTTCAGATGTGTAGACAGCAACACAAGACTTCCAAGGAATGTGAAAAACCAATGAAATATGATGCCACCAAAGGATTACAATAATTTTCCAGTAACTGATTCCAAAGATGGAGATTTGAGTTGTACCTGATAAAGAATTCAAAATAGATAGTTTAAAGAAGCTCACTGAGCTATAAGGAAACACATAAAGACAATTCAATAAAATCAAGAAAATGATAAATGAACAAAATGAGAAGTTTAACAAAGAGAAATGTAAAAAACAAACATTCTGGAGCTGAAGAATACAATGAATGAAAAAATACAATAAAGAACATCAACAGCAAAGGATATGAAGCAGAAAAGAGAATCTTTGTATTGGAAGACAGGAACTTTGAAATTATGCAGAGAACAACAACAACAACAACAACAAAAACTGAAGAAAGCTTCTGTGATCTATGAGATGCCAGCAAAAAGAAAAACCAATTTGTGAATTATTGGAGTCCCAGAAGAGAGGGAGAGGGGGCAGAAAGTTTACTTAAAGAAATAGTAGCCAAGAACTTTCCATATCTGGAGAGAGATTTGGATATCCAAGTTTATGAAGCTCATAGGTCATAAACAAATTCAAATTAAAGAGATCTTCTCTGAGATGCATTACAGTAAAACTGTTAAAAAGAAAAGAACAAAGAATCTCAAAACAACAAGAGAAAAGAAATTTATAACTTACAATGGAACCCTTGTAAGTTTATCAGCAGAGACCTTATAGGCAGGGAGAGAATAGGACGATAAACTCAAAATGCTGAAAGAAAAAACTGCCAACCAACAATACTTTATCCAGGAAAGTTAACTCTCAGAAAATGAAAGAGAAATAAAGATTTCCCTAGACAAACAAAAGCTGAGGGCATTCACCACTAGGGGACCTGCCTTACAAGAGATCCGAAAGGAGTCTTTCAACTGAAATTAAAGGTTGCTGATTAGTAATGTGAAACATACGAAAATGTACAATACACTAGTCAAAGTAAATGTAGAGTCACATTCAGAATACCCTAATACTGTATTATGGTACCATGCTAACCACTTACTTCTAGGATAATGGTTAAAGGACAAGAATATTAAAAATAACTACAGATCTAATTTTTTAATAAATACACGATGTAAAAATAGGTAAACTGTGACACCAAAAACATAAAAGGGGTGAGCACAAGGGTAGAGTTTTGTATGTGATTGAAGTTGTTATTAGTGTAAATTAGACTGTTGTATCTAAAAGATGTTTTAAGTAAGCGTCATGGTAAACATAAAGCAAAAATCTATGGTAGATTCACAAAAGCTAAGGAGAAAGAACTCAAAGCTTACCACTACAGAAAATCAGTTCACAAAGGAAGGAAGCAAGAGAGGTAGAAAGGGACAAAGGAACAGCAAAACAGCCAGAAAATAATTAATAAGATGGCATTAGTAAGTCCTTATCTATCAATAATTACTCTAAATGTAGATGGAGGGCAGCCCGGGTGGCCCAGCGGTTTAGCGCTGCTTTCAGCCCCAGGCGTGATCCTGGAGACCCGGGGTCGAGTCCCATGTCGGGCTCCCTGCATGGAGCCTGCTTCTCCCTCTGCCTGTGTCTCTGCCTCTCTCTCTCTCTCTCTTTCTCTAATGAATAAATAAATAAAATCTTAAAAAAATAAATGTAGATGGATTTTTTTTTTAGATTTTATTTACCCATGAGAAACACACAGAAAGAGGCATAGACATAGGCAGAGGGAGAAGCAGGCTCCCTCTGGGGATCCTGATTTGGGACTTGATCCCAGGACCCTGGGATTGTGACCTGAGCCAAAGGCAGATGCTCAACCACTGAGACACCCAGGTGTCCCTAAATGTAAATGGATTTCATTCTTCCAACAGAAAACAGAGTGGCTGGATGAATAAAAAAACAAGATCCAACTATATGTTGCTTATAAGAGACTTACTACAGTTTTAATTTGAAGGGGTGGAAACAGATGTTCTATGCAAGTCAAAGCCAAGAGAAAGCAGGGCTAGTTACACTTATATCAGACAAAATAGACTAAGTAAAAAACTGTAACAAATACAAAGAGGATCATTATATACTAATAAAGGGATAATTTCTTCCAGAGGATATAGCAGTCATAAATATATTTATGGCCAACATCAGAGCACCTAAATACAGTGAGCAAATACTAACAAATCTGAAGGGAGACAGTACAATAAGAGTAGACTTCAATATGCTGCTTTCAACAATGGACGGATAATCCAGATGGAAGATCAGTTAAGAAATATTGGGCCTGAATCACACTTTTGACCAAATGAACCTATCAGACACATGCAGAACATTCCATCCAGCAACAGAACACACATTCTTCTCAAGTGCCCCCAAGAACAGTTTTAAGGAGAAAGTTTATAGTTAATAAATTCCCCACATTAAGAAACAAGAAAAATTTCAAGTAAACAACCTAATTTTACAGTTTAAGAGAGCAGAAAAAGAAGAACTAAGCCCAAAGCAGATGGAAGAGAATAATAAAGATCAGAGAAGAAATAAATGGAATAGAGACCAGAGAAATAATATAAAGGATCAATGGAACTAATAGCCATATGTTAACAAAAACAAAATGACAAACCTTTAACTAAACCTATCAAGAAAAAAAGAGAAAAGTCAAATAAATAAAATCAGAAATGAGGGACGCCTGGGTGGCTCAGTGGTTTAGCGTCTGCCTTTGGCTTGGGTTATAATCCTGGGATCCTGAGATCAAGTCTCGCATCAGGCTTCCCAGAGGGAGCCTGCTTCTCCCTCTGCCTATGCCTATGCCTCTCTGTGTGTGTCTCTCATGGGTAAATAAAATCTTAAAAAAAAAAAATCTGTCTCTCATGAATCAATCTTTTAAAAAAATCAGAAATGAAAGAGGAGACATTGTAGCTGATAACACAGAAATAAAAAGGATCGTAAGAAATTACTATGAACAATTATATGCCAACAAGTTGGATAGCCTAGAAGTGGATAAATTCCTAGAAACATGAAACCTACCCAGACTGAATCTTGAAGAAATAGAAAATCTTAACAGACCAATAATGAGTAGAGATTGAATCAGTAATCCAAAGTCTCCCAACAAAGAAAAGGCCAGGAGCAAATGTTCTCCCTAGGGAACTCTACCAAACATTTAAAGAATTAAAGAATTAAAGAAAGCAGTCCTCAAACTCTTTCAAAAAATTAAAGAGGAGAGAACACTCTCTAACTCAGTTTACAAGGCCAGCATTATTACCCTGACACCAAAGTCAAATAAAGACATTACAAAGAAAACCATAGGTCAATATCCCTGATAAACATAGACACAAAAATTTTCTTTCTTTTTTTTAAATGAGTTTTTGGTTTTAATTCCAGTATGGTTAACATAAAGTGTTATATTACTTTCATATATCACAAAATTTTTAAGAAAATTTTCAATAAAAATATTAACCAACCGGAATGCCTGGGTGACTCAATGGTTAAAGGTCTGCCTTTTGCTCAGGGCATGATCCTGAAATACCAGGACCAAGTCCCACATCGGGCTCCCTGCATGGAGCCTGCTACTCCCTCTGCCTATGCCTCTGCCTCTCTATCTGTGCCTCTCACGAATAAATAAATAAAATCTTTAAAAAAGTATTAACCAACCAAATTCAACAGCTCTTAAAAGAACCATGCATCATGATCAATTGTAGTTTATCCCTGGGATGCAAGGGTGGTGTGACACATGCAAATCCATTAATACAAAACACCACATTAATAGAATAAAGGATAAAAGTCATAAAATCATCTCAATAGATGCAGAAAAAAGCTTTCAACAAAACACAATATTTTTTCATGATAAAAATGCCCAATGAATGGTATAGAATATAAGAAGCACAAACCATAAGCAAAAAATGGATAAATTGGATATCAACACAATTAAAACATTTTCTTTTAAGATTTTATTAATTAATTAATTTATTTATTCATTCATTCATTCAGGAGAGACACAGAGAGAGCGAGAAGCAGAGACATAGGCAGAGGGAGAAGCAGGTTCCATGCAGGGAGCCTGACGTGGGACTTGGTCCCGGGTTTCCAGGATCACGCCCTGGGATGAAGGCAGTGCTAAACCACTGAGCCACCCGGGATGCCCAATTAAAACATTTTCATTTAAAAATACCGTTAAGAAAATGGAAGCCACAGACAGTGAGATTCTTGCAAGCACAGAATCAATATTGTTTGTTTTAGCATTATTTTTTGTTTAAAGATACATTTCACATAACATAAAATTCACCATTTTAAAGCGTAATCTCCATGATTTTTGCTATGTTCATTGTGTCTACACTATCACCACCATTTAATGCTGGAATGTTTCTGTCACCCCAAAAAGAAACCTCTTACCTATAAGCAGTTATTTTGAATTTCACCACTTCCCCATCTCCTGGCAACCACTAATCTACTTTCTGTCTACAATGCATGTTCTTTTGTTTGGCTTCTTTCACTTAACAGAATGTTTTCAAGGTCTATCCATGTTGTAACACGTAATAATACTTCATCCCTTTTTATGCTTGAATCATATTCCATTTTGGGGATATACCACATTTGTTTACTATTTCCTCAGTTGGCTGGTTTCCAGTGTAGGGCTATTATGAATAATGCTACAGTGAACATTCAGGTAGGAGTCTTTGTGTGGACATATGTTTTCAATTCTCTTGGGTATATGGCTAGAGGTCGAATTGCTGGATCATATGATAATTCTGTTTAACTTTTTGAGGAACTGTCAAACCATTTTCTTTTTCTTTTCTTTAGTCTTTTGTTTTTTTTTAAAGTAGGCATGGAGCCCAACATGGGCTTGAACTCATAACTGTGAGATCAAGACCTGAGCCGATATCAAGAGTCAGACGTTCAAATGACTGAGCCACCCTGGTGCCCCTCAAACTGTTTTCTGTAAGGGTTTCATCATTTGACATTTTCACCAGCAGCATATAAGGGTTCCAATTTCTCTACCTCCTCACCAACACTAATCGTCTATCTTTTTTATTTTAGTCATCCCAGGGGGTATGAAGTAGTATCTCACTATAGATTTTTTTCTTTCTTTTTTCGTCTTACCCATCCCCCCACTCACCTCATCTCTTGCAACCACCAGTTTTTTCTCTGTATCAAAGACTCTGTTTCTCTCTTTTTCTCTTCATTTGTCCATTTGTTTTGTTTCATAAGTTCCACATTTGAGTGAAATCATGTGGTATTTATCTTTCTCTGTCTGACTTATTTCCCTTAGCATAATACCCTCTAGGTCCACCCATGTTATTGCAAATGGCAAGATCTCATTTTTTAAAAATATTTATGTATTCATGAGAATACACAGAGAGGAGAGAGAGAGAGAGGCAGACACAGGCAGAGGGAGAAGCAGGCTCCATGCAGGGAGCCTGATGTGGGACTCGATCCCAGGTCTCCAGGATCACACCCTGGGCTGAAGGCGATGCTCAACTGCTGAGCCACCCGGGCTGCCCAAGATCTCATTTTTTTATGGCTGAGTAATATTCCATTATATACCACATCTTCTTTATCCATTCACCTAATAGGTGGATACCTGGGTTGCTTCCTATCTTGGCTACTGTAAATACTGCTGCAATAAACATAGGGATGTATATATCTTTTTTAAATTAGTGTTTTAGTTTTCTTTGGGTAAATACCCAGTAGTGGAATTACTGAATTGTATGGTAATTCTATTTTTAATTTTTTGAGGGACATCCATAACGTTTTCCACAGAAGCTGCACGAATTTACATTCCCACCAACAGTGCACAAATGTTGTTCCTTTTTCTTCACATCCTTGTCAACACTTGTTTCTTGTGTTTTTAATTTTAGCCATTCTGACAGGTGTGAGGTGATATCTCATTGTGGTTTTAATTTGCAACTTCCTGATGATTAGTGACGTTGAGCATCTTTTCATGTGTTTATGGCCATTAGCATATCTTCTTTGGAGAAATATCTATTTTGATCTTTGGCTAATTTTGAGGACAATGGTTTTCTGATTGTTGAATTGTATTTATGTGTTGGTATTTTTAGTGGGATGGGTTGATTAGTTTACAATGGTGGTCCTCTTAAGATTATCAAAGACCATAGGCTTTTCCATATACTCAGGTCTTTTGCATTCTTCAGCAACATTTATTTCTAGTTATTTATCTTATTATTGTAAATTACTCCAGTGTTTTAATATTGACAATCCAAAAAAGCATTTGAAATGCTAGGTAATTCCATTCAGGCCAAGTTTTGATCTGCAGCCTCCGGTCTACCCAAGCTACTTGCTTTAAAGGGAAGGACGCTGACACCTCGAGATGCTGAGTGACTTTGTCAAGGCCACACAGTGCATAGGTGGCAGAGAGTGGCACGAAAGCCCAGGTATTCTGCCTCTGTGTTCATCCTGACTCTGGATCCAGAGCTCTGCCATCTCACCAACCTCCAGAAAAATGTCTCAGTCTAGGAAAATGGCAAATAGCCTTATGTGCATCACGGACACCTACTTGCCCAGGGCCTAAAGTCACCAATCAAGAGGAATTAGGGATAATTTGACAACAATTAGGATAAAAGGAGAGTAAAGCAATGGTTGCATGAGAGAAAAAGCAAAAATTTAGATACACACACGCCTCAAACCCTCAAACCTCCAGAGCTTCCTGCCGATGAACCGAAAGGGGGAGTGTGAGCTTCTTGGCCCTGTTGGCAGGTGTCTGTCTTCTCACCAGCCCCACAGTCCTCCACTTCCTGAGGAGGCAGGAGCAGAACAAAGGCGGCAGCCTCCTTTTCTCTTCTGTGTCCCAGCCATGGCTGCCACAGCGTTGGCCTCCTGGCATCATCCTGGGGGAAAGGACAAGGTGATGTGGAAGGTGCTGGTTATCGCGGCCCTGCTGCAGGCACAGCTCCCGGTGACAGGTAAGGCCCAACATGTTGACGGCAAGGAGCTTTAAGAAAGTCTTTGTGCATGTGTGTGGGGCAAGAGGAGGGGTTGTGAGGGGCTGGTATCTCTGTTGAATCCTGTTCTCCCCAGATCAAGGGGCGGCAGAGCAGAGAGGACCCTGCTCGATGCAGGCATCTGCTCATTACAGCCAAGCTGGGCCTGGGTTCAGAGCCAGATAGATGCTTGAGCACACACCTGCCCTAAGTACAGGGTTTTCCAGTGATAAAAGGAGAGAAGGAAGTGCGTGGAGGGGGAGGATGGGGTGGAAGGAGGCAGAAGAGCAGCTGGAGCAGACCCAGTGTGGAGAAAAGGAAAGGGAGTATCTCACAGATGCCTGGTGGGATGAGAAACTGTCAGCCAGGCCATCTTTCTCTTGGCATCTTCTTTCACCCCCTTGCTGACGCCATCATTGCCCCTTTCCTTCTTCCTTTACCAAAAGAACACTTCTCTCGTTGGTCCGTCAGGGTCACGACTGTGATCATGGCTGACTGGAAGCACCTGGATGGGGCAGGGACTAAGCAGCGGCGTCAATGAAGGAGGGAAGGGGTCTTCCTTGGGGTCCATGTCTAGACACAGCTCTGTCATGGCTGCCCTGCACCCCACAGCCAAAGGCTGCCCTGTGACACACCCATCAGGTTAGTGACTCACCTACTGCCCCTCACTGCAAGCAGCTCTCTATCCGAGGCCAAAAAGCTAGAGATACTGACAGAATGTAGGGACAAATGAGAAGATGTGATCTGTTAAGTCACCACTGTGAGGAACACCCAACCAGCAGGAGAACTCACTCATCTTGTTTTAGTTCACGGGAACCTGGCTTTTCTAGAATCCTTTCACTCCTACCATGTTTTCTAGGCCACGTAGTAAGGAGATCATGCGAAGACAAAACAGGCTGTCTCAGGGGATTGGTGCCATGGCATTTTTATAGGAAACAGGACCAGCTGTATTTGAATCTAAAAAAAAAAAAAGAAGGGAGGGTGGTCACAAATAAATGACCTTCCTCTACCTCACAGGTTACCTCGGGGTAGGGGAGACCGTTTAGCAACAATGGTAGGAGGGCAGGAGAGGCCACTGGCAGTTTTTGCTCCTGCCAGGGAACATGGCACAGCCTCAGCTTGGTGCCTCAGGGCTTCTGAGGACTAAATAATCGTGGGGTTTTCTGTAAGATCACAGCTTTCTTCTCAGAAAAGCCTTGTTGGGTATGAGTCACATGGTGCTGTGGGGTGAGGACTCCATTGCAAACCCTGAGCAGCCCATCCTGTGTGCAGGGGACAAGAGGACCACATAGCCTGTGAATTCAGTGATTTCAGGGCAACAGCTGACGGTAGCTGCTTCAGACCCTGGGCTTCAGGCCATGGAGAGAATTCCGCTACACAGAGTTTCCTCACCAGTCCATTTGTGTTGGCCTGGGGGCTGAGGTAGCAGCAAAGTAGAGTCAGAAGAGAAAAAGGAAAAGCTGCTTGGGTGGTGGTGGCTGCTGAGAGTGGCAAACAAAAGCCCCACCAAGCAGACTAGATGGGGGCTGTGCCCCTTTCCACACTTGGCACACATGAGGAAAACGTTAGATTGACTGGATTTTTCATCTTTCCGTGACCCTTGCTTTGCTAGGGTGGAGAGGGACATTTCAGCTTCTCTTAGATAAGGCTCCTAGATGAAAGTTCTTCCAAGCATCTCACCCAGCTGAAGCGAGGTGAAGGGAGACTTGAGCCTTTAACACCAAGGGCTGCAAATGGCACCATGTGGCCTTTACGACTTCACAGGGTGAAGATAGAATTTGAGTTGAGGTCTTCTCTCTTTTCTTCCTCAATTAAGTCACCCATCCCCCAAACTCTTTATAAAAATCCACTTTAAAAAATTATTTATTTATTTATTCATGAGAGACACACAGAGAGAAGCAGAGACAGGCAGAGGGAGAAGAAGGCTCACTGCAGGGAGCCTGATGCCGAATTTGATACCAGGACCCCAGGATCACGACCTAAGCCAAAGGCAGATGCTCAACTGCTGAGCTACCTAGGTGCCCCTAAAAATCCACTTTTTACTAAGATTTTTCCATTTTCCTTTTATGGAAATGCCCAGATTATGAGGATCAAAGCAAATAGTGATCCAGTTTGTCTACACGAGGAGGTGTCCCTGGGTGAGAGTCTGCCTAGATGGTCACCGGGATCTGGGGCTGAAAGTGACAATGGTGGTGTGCTTAACAGCACAGGCGCACTTTTGCCTGGAGAGCCGTCAGCTCCTGGGTACCTATAACTCCCTACCCCGAAGTGGCCAAGAATGCACCAGTGGTCAGTGGCCATTGTCTTGCAAGGCGAGGTCCTACAGCTGTGACACAAAACCTCGGAAAATACAGGTCCCCAGGCGTATTTGCACCTCTACTTTTAGGGAGGCAGCTGGATGTGGTGGCAAAAGTCAGGCCAATCATAGATGGAATCCCAGTGTTGCCACTTTTCTAGCTGTGCAACCTTAGGCAGATTGCTTAACCTCTCTGGGCCTTAGTTTTCTCCCCTCTAAAATAAGGATAACTTTTTTTGCAGAGTTGTAAAGATGAGAAATGAATATAATATGCTTGATACACAGCAGACAGCCAATACATGGAAGTGGTATTAATTATTACTATTATTACATCATGATCTGTTTTCTTGTTCTCAATATCTAGCAACAGGAAATGGAAACCCATGGTTAGAATTCTTAATTTGCTCTCAACTGTGTGGTAAACAGCACTGGGCATTCTCTCCATCTGTTGAAATCCAACTCGTCCTTCTTTTGAGTTCTGAGCATACCCGTTCTAGCACAGGAACATGGTGATCCAGCGGAGCAGTGGGCCCAATCGGGAACAAAGCTCGAAGCTTTGACAGGCCCCAGGATGAGGTTTAGAAATAGCCATTTTTATTTTCTAAGACAACTTATTCTGTAGGGGATGTTCCCCCAAAGTGAAAACATACTCCAAAATATATAATATAAATAATTAGGGGAGGGAAATGAGAGGCAAAATCCGCCAGGTCGTCAACTGGTCAGGATGGCCACCCAGATTTTGTAGCTGAATGTTTGGTGTGCGTGCTCAGTGACTGGATATTTAAGTGCAAACTTCTCGAACGCCAGCTCTTTGCTTAAACCGCTCAGAGCTGGATGTAAGGGGAACTTCTAAGTAACGCCAGGACAAGGTTTTCTTCAACAGCATTTTCACCAACATCTAGTCATCTGGCTCTGTTCATCCAAATGAGCTCCTTAAATTTTTTCCCTTGGCATTTCTCACACTTGCTGGCTTAGAGACCAAGCTGCTGCTGTTGCCCAGTCCTGGGAAGCTCTTGCTTAGGTGAACGACCACTGTTGTATGTATTTTTAATTCTTTTTCTTTTTGCCTCTGTCTTTAAAAAGGTAGATTTAACTTTTACTGGATGTACGCTTTTACTTTCAAGAGTCCCCAAGCATCGTGTCTTGTGTTTTATTTAGAAGGGTTAGGGCCCTCGCTCGGGAACTGGTTTGCATTAGAGCTGTCCAAACACGCTACCTTGGGAATCCTTTTTCTCCTGAGCTGTATTTACCTACGGTCAGCTAATGGATTAAATAAACAGCAGGGATATTTCAACATAGACTTCTCTGCTTGAGCCAACGTTAGTTCTTATTAACACTGAACTGATGGTAGATTTAATCAATTTGAGCAAACATTCAGTCAATTGGTTAAAAAACAATCAAACTAGTCACTTGACATATTAGTTGAGACAAACTATTTAGTCACTGTGGTACTTAGCTGTTCCTTCCAGGCTGAAAAAGTGAGTCTATGTTCCCTGAGGGAAGAGACCACTCCATCTTGCTCAGAGAGGTGTGCGGTGCTTAGTGCACTGCTGGAAGCAGAGTCCACACACCATAAACACTTGTGGAACGAATTAAATAGTGGATGAGTGAAAGAAATCTGGATGTTTCCATGTGATTAAATTAACTTTAATGGTTTATTGAGTGTGAAATATATTGGAGTGGCATTATTTGGAAGTTTCCTCTAGAGGACTTAGCATTTAAATCTAAGCCAAGCAAAAAAAAAAAAAAAAAAAAAAAAAAACAGAACTTAAACTGGTGGAGGGGACAGGGCAATTTAAGTGAACAAAATAATTCAAAATAAGTTG
This sequence comes from Nyctereutes procyonoides, assembly GCF_905146905.1. NCBI lineage: Eukaryota > Metazoa > Chordata > Mammalia > Carnivora > Canidae > Nyctereutes > Nyctereutes procyonoides. Next base: position 3,680,139 of record NW_026575044.1, read on the forward strand.
TGAGGATGGTTTAAGATAAAATTTGTTGTTATTAAAATTTTTGATATAAAATTTCCAATATTTGTTTGTTTTGGACATACAAATAAGATAATTTCATATGATCTGAATAATATTATATCTCAAAAATAAATAAGCAAATAAAGAAAAAATGTTAATTTTTCTGACTTGGCTTCAAGACTGGGAAAAAGCAGAAAATAAAAAAAGGCTAACAGTTGGAGAATGTTAACCAACAAACTTTAAAAAAAACCTAATTAATGAGAGGTACCAGGAGAAGAATAAGTTTGTGGATTATGGCAAAAATCACAGTATTAAATTCCCTCAAAATATGGGAAGAATAAAAAGGCAGATTGCCTAACCAATGTGGTCTGATTTGGTCTAGGTTACTAACTAAATGTTCCAAGTAGCTATCACTATTTTCCCCTATCTTAATTTGAGGTGTTTTAATAAAAATATCATAAACTCATTTGAGGAAGTTATAGATTTTTTTAAATCCATAATCTGACAAGCTAACCCAATAACTTGTTGTTTTTATTTCCTTGTGTTCCATTCCAATAGTTTTTATAACTGTATACATATCTTATGTAGTTGCCATCATAAAAGCATTTCCATGTGCTATTTTTTCTTAGTAATCCATTGTAAGCATTTTTTTTTATGCTGAGCTTTCACAATTGGTTTTAATGACTATGTAAGCTTCCATAGTTCATGCATCATATTTTCCTACTTCTTTACTGTTGGACATTTGGGCTGTTTCTGATTTTTGTTATTATAGCCAATCCGGCGAGAAAATCTTTACATACATAGCTTCTAAAATTTCTTTTGAATTATGTTCTTGGGCTAATGTCTCCAGGATTGACAATTAAAAGAATAGGTTAAAGTAAAAAACATTTCGCAGAATACTTTAGGCCTGTGTTGAAAAAAGTTCAGTTGAGGAAAGACAATTTTTTTTCCTAAGGTTCCAACCCTCTGCAAGTGCTTCTATCTTCTCTGGAGCAGCACCATGGGGAAGGAAGGAGAGGGCCATGGAGCTAGAAAGGTCTGGCTTCAGGAGGTGGTTCCTCCCCAGCCTTCCACCGAGGGAAGCAGCCGGCCTGCAGAGCCTTTCTTCCTCTGTAAGATGGCGGTAACGATGTCTACCTCCTGCAGAGGATGATGGAGCAGAGATGCCACTCTGAAGTGATGCACCCAAAAAGGTGCTTGGAACTCAGTAGCCTGAATACCTGGAAAACCATGTGGGCCTGAGTCTCCCAACCTGCTAAAGAGAAAGAACGTCATTTGCCCAATAAGAATAGCTGGAAACACTGGTCCTAACATCTTTTTCCTTTTTTTGTTGCTGAATTGGAATGTAAACTTGGGGGCAGACAGCTCTCTCTGGGCTCTAGTTTCTCATCGGTGAGATGAGGTAGGAGAGAGCTGAACATCCCTTTCACCTACAAAATGAATTGTGTGTGTTCTTGAAATTACGAAGTTTTAAGAACATTTACTTATCGGCCCCCACCCTCCTGATATTGGCTCATAGAATTAGGAAACTAAATTTGGTGATTCCCTGCAGCTCTAAATACTTTTTTAAAATCTGGGCTTCCACCTTATCACAATATTTGTAACTCTCTAGCAGGACCCTCTGTTGTGAAAAATCCAAGGACGTAGTCCAACATTTCTGGCTTGCCCGTTATGCTTATACATTTGCTGCAGATTTATCGGAGGCCACCCAAGGACTTTGTTGACTTGAAGAGGAAGCAGATTGCTGTCTGAAGCAGCCCGATTAGCAGTGGGGGAGTGTTAGGAATGTTCACTGCCCACTTTGCTTGCCTGTTATGATTTGTGCTACTCAGCAACTAATTTTCAGGCTCAAGGGGAAAAAAATAAATAGAAAGCATTAGAACAAGGACAAGCAAGATCCTTCCTCCGACCAGAGATGGAGACTGTCCAGAAACTATCGGTCTCTTAATGCAGTCAGACCTTTATATTTACAAAGTGCCTTCCTATACCCTCACTTGCTGGATCTTCTTCACTATCCTGTGGCCAGTGGCAGATAAAGTAGTAGGATTCTCTTTTTGTAAACAAAGAAAATAAGGCTCAGAAGTTTGATGACTTGCCCAAGAGTAGAACCAGGCCCCAAACACAGTTTCTCTGATCCCTCGTTCAGGGTACACATTCTCGAATATTCTATGCAGCCTCTCTCCCAGGTCTTCGCTCGGCAGTTTGCAATATCATGCACCGGTGACTGAGCTCTGAGGCAGACTTCTGAAGATATTGTGCTTAGTAAGCACTGACCACTATTTCCCCTCTCAATTTTTTAAGAAATAGTTATTTTGATGCTGAATATCTTCACTCACGTAATATGAATTTTTCTGCTGAGTATGAAATATTTGATTGTTAACATGGAATTATGTTTTTCTCCAGTGTGCTACTATAATTCTGAACTCACATTTCCCACAAATCTGGTAAAATCTATATTATCGGTTTTACTATTAATAAATACATCTATTTTGGAGCTTGTCTTGGGAGGGATGGCCCTCCGTGTGCAATCCGTGTGTGCCCCATCCCCACCACTGCCCTACATGTATATGAAAATCAAATGCGTAAAGAAAAATTAAATTAAATTATATTTGAGAGGTTTTGATTCTAAGTAATAGCTTGTAATTGATCTGCTTGGTAAGAATGTATCTTCATACAGCGTGTAAAATTTTGTATGTGTGAGGTTTTCTAAAGGAACACTGAACTGTTACACACAGAGTTGAGGTTTATTTGTTTACGAAATCCTGAAGGAGTAGGAGAATTGCCTTTGAATGTCAAATGTCTGTTATCAGCTTTCAATTATTTTTGCCAGCTCTTAGCCTTGAGTCCACTTGCATCTGCTTGATCTGAGCTCAGGGGAGGGCAAACCCTTTTGCTCTTGACTGGCACAAAACAAACCAAGATAAGAAATCTGATGCAAAGCGAACTACGTGAAGCACTAAAGAACCAAATGTGTGAATATCTGTCACCTTCTCAAAGTTGCCTGTGAAGTGCTCATGAGCTTCTGCGGGACATTTGTAGGGCACTGGGCTAAGAGTGGGTTTGCAAACTTTGGGGTTGGGAAGGACAACCCAGAATGCAACCACCATTTGGGATAGGATGAATTCCTACTTCTCTCTTTTGCTGTAGATACTAGGAACTCAGCTGTGTGCTTCTGTGTTTCCCCAGGTCCCTTCCATGGGATGCTGTACTGGTTTTAAGACATAACGTGAATGATGGCCCTCAGTTAGAACTGCCCTTTCATCATGTGGGCTGAGAGGGATGATGGAGAATTGGAGAGAAGAGGTGTTACAGGGGAAAGAATAGAAAAGACAGCCTGGGGGTGAGGGTGGAGGTTGCGACCTGTTGTCACAGGAGGCAGAATGGCCAAAGCAACCTGCTCCAGGGAGAAGGCAGCTGAGCCAAGTGAATCCACTGTGGACATAGCCTGTGGCCAATCCCAGTCCTGCGACTAATAGCTCAGGGTGGGTGCTGGCAAACACGCGTGCCAGTGTGTGCTTACCCATGTGCTCTGACGGGGGTGCAGATGTCTGTGCCCTAGTGTGCACATGCTCATGTGGGACGCTGTGTGTTTGTGTACGTGTTTTGGTGTGTTCCAGTGTGTGTGTGTGTACACATGCATTGACATCCAGTGTTCACACACTGCTGTGCCTAGCATGTGTACGTGCTCGTCTGCAAGCTGACGGACATGTCTTGTGTCGCAGATACATGTTTTGGTGAGCATCACCGAGCGGTGTTGTGTGTATGGAATGTGTATTTAAGAGGAGGTCGGTGGGGGATCCCTGGGTGGCGCAGCGGTTTGGCGCCTGCCTTTAGCCCAGGGCATGATCCTGGAGTCCCGGGATCAAGTCCCACGTTGGGCTCCCTGCATGGAGCCTGCTTCTCCCTCTGCCTGTGTCTCTGCCCCTCTCTCTCTGTGTCTCTTGTGACTAAATAAATAAAATCTTAAAAAAAAAAAAAGGGAGGTTGGTGGCAGCAGGACAGCTCTGAAGAAAGAAGGGCAAACGTTGGTTCAACTCATAGCTGGCAATCTGGGGAAGTGAACAGTAGGGCTGAGATGCTGCTGGGTATGTTCTAGGGATTCTATGAAGAAGGGAGATAAGAAAACCTATTCAAACTAGAATCCCTAGGACCTTGGAGAGGTGGGAGTAGCCTCCTTATAGCTGCAGAATCTCCAGGTCCCTCAACTTCCCTCAGAACTTTCCTGTCTCCCAATGGAGCCTGCTGTCTGTCCTTCATTCTACCTTTCTTCCAGCTGTCTCTACTAAGAATACTGACTCTACCTCACTGCCGCCTGTAGAAATCCCTAGCTGTCCCCTTAAAATCAAGCCCAGATGTGTGTGGCTCTCCAGGGCAGGGCCCACTGTTGACATTGTTATCAGCATTAAGGTGACAAAAGAAGTTGGAAAGTTTGTTGTTCTCAGAACTCAGTATAAAAACCCAACACCAATAGTTCCCTATGGTGAGCCTTTCTCAAAGAGGAGGTTCAACACACAGATAGTTTCAGGAACACTTTCCCATCAGCAGAAAATGTTACCAACTCCTCAAATTCTCACCAGTTCTTTCCACAGTGGCCATCTTATGAGTTCTGACTAAAATAGTCAAAATGCATGTGACGCATTTCTTCATTTCTGCCCTGAGAATAGAATAACGAGCAACCCAATTACATGGTTCCTGGTGACCTACTTTGGCCACTGAGAGTTGGTATTGCCAGACCGATAGCTATTTCTAATATCCAATTATTCAAACCATCTGATCAGCTACTGGATGTATCAGTGAGTAAATATTAACCAAGTACCTCTCATGTACCCCAAGTCAAACAATGATGGTTTGCAGATGGTTGTCCAAGCAGCCCATTGACCAGGCCAGTGTCTTAGAGATGCCTGTTGAGTGATTAAGAGCCTGTAAGTAAAAGAAAGCTTCCCTGGTCCTATAAACCATGTTCTCAGATTTTATGAAAAAGTCTTAATTTGCCTACAGGCTTGCTTTGTTACAGTCTGGCCTAATTTTCATCATTTTGTAAGCCTGTGCTAATTTCCATGCTGAGTTTTGTAGCAAAGGAGGTGTATGTCTGGAGATATCACCCAGCACTGTTTTGAGTTAGGCCAGAGAGTTTCAGAAATTCCCCCTCTGATTTCCTCAGATTAGAGAGAAATCTTTGTCTTTTCTCCCACTTAACTATCAATGCTTCAAAGCTCAGACCTATATGAAATACACAAATGCTTTCTGGACAAAATGAATCTTGTCCATTTTCTTTGGACTTTACTGGGAACAATAAAGATTGAGCTACAAAAGGTTGGCAAAGAGGATTATTCTTTTTCTTTCTATTAAGTGTAGAGGCTTCAAAAGAACAGCTCAGAAAGTCAAATAATTGTATCCCATCCACCTCCCTGCTGACCTGGTCTGTGAAATCCCCTTTAAAAACTTGGCCAGCTCTCACCTGCCCGTTGCAAATGCTGTATTGTTAAATGTCCCCATACATAATTCCACAAGGGAGGTTGCTATAAAGCAGATTCCTTCCGTTTCAACAGAGGACCTCGTCAAGGATAGCTCTTTGGGGTGAGGGGAGGAGTGCCTCTAATTTTCAAAGCTTTGTAATCTCATCTTGGAGAGGGAGCTACTTGAAAACCAGAAATGGGTTGTGAATAAAGTTATAATCACAAACTCCTGCAATCTAAAGGGACCAGCCAGGAGGACATGGAAGGGAAGATTTAGAGAACAGTTTTTTTTTTTTTTAAATCTTCATGGCTATTTCTTGATTTCACTGGTTTAGAAAAAACATATGTTTTAGCTTCTAGCTATGGTTCTAAACACAAAGTCTCAGACTTGAAACTGATCTAACCCTGGTTTGTTTTTAGACCGTAGTGTCCTCAGAAAATTCCTGTCAGCCTTCCTGAAGAGCACAAAATGGCTCCTCTGTGCCAAAGGCCAAGGGGAGGTTGTTGCTATTTGGGCATTTTTAATTTGGGGGTTGAACATTTTTTAGCAGCATTCAAGCTGGGAGTGATTTTAATAAAAAAAAAAAAAGAAGAAGAAGAAATCTAACTTCCAAATTGGCCATTCATCTCAAATTCAGTACAGAGTAATCACCCAAGGAAGCCAAGATTGTGCTCCTGGGTCATCTCTACGGCATCCTCTCTATGGTCCTGGATGTTCCTCTGGCCGGATCCCTTCAAACCCATGGTCTTTTTCCATCAAGTCTGGCCCTATGTCATCACCTATCTCACCTACCACCTCCATTCCCTCTCTTGAAGGTTTAAAAAATCAGAGAGAATACTCAAGTCACACGTAATAGGATTTTGAATTATGCAAACTCAAAATAATGCAATAAAAATGTTTCAATTCGTGTGCTCTATTAAAAATAATGTGACCCTAATTTCACACTTATTCCTATGAGAAATTAATTTTGCGAAGTTGTTGAGAATACACTTCTCACTTTGTGTAACTACCTTGTAATCAGGAGCGGCTTATGGGGGTGCCTGGATGGGCTCACTCAGTTAAGCGTCTACCTTCGGCTCAGGTCATGATCACAGGGTCCTGGGGTGGAGCCCCAAGTCAGACTCCCTGCTCGTGAGAGCCTGCTTCTCTGTCTACCCTGGCTCGTGCTCTTTCTTCCTCTCACAAATAAATAAATAAAATCTTTTAAAAAGAAGTTTTTTAAAAAAAGAAGTGGCTTGTGATAATATCATAATTAGGTCAGGGTGAGAGCTGGAATGCTGCCAGTGAATTTTACCTTCAATGACAGGAATAGTACATGGAGCCTCTTTGGGAAGATCTTCTATGATCACAGTGGGGCTGGCCTGATGGGGCTAAATCACAGGATATTTTTGCTGGGGGGAGGATTGATATATTCTAGCTCCACTTCCAGATTTTCAGGGAGGAAACGTGTGCCTAAGAAACCGATAAACCAGCTGAATGTCACATAGCAAGCAAGTGGCAGAGTCAGTACTTGAACTAAGGACTTTAGGATTCTTTTGGATTCTTGCTCTGGTGCTCAGTCCTCTGGGCCTGTGAGTGGCCGTGTTGTAAGTAAATGGTGCTTCCTGAGCTGGCCACTTGGGTCTTAGGTGCCTGTGAAGAGGCATGGCACATTGAAATGGCCACCACCAGGCCACCATGGGTGCCATTAGTTCAGCCTGCCCACGAGGCCCCGATGATGGCAAACTGATCACCTCCATGAGCCGAAAATATACTTACGAGATTGTTGTTGAATTGTTGTTGTCTTTTTTTTTTTTTTTTTAAGATTTTATTTAAGGGTGTCCGGGTGGCTCAGTCGGTGAAGCGGCTGCCTTCGCGTCAGTTCAGTGTCCCTGTGTCCTGGGATAGAGCCCTGCATCAGACACTCTGCTCAGCGGAGAGCCTGCTTCTCCCTTGCCCTCTATGCTCTCTCTCTCCCCTAACCCCCTCAAGTAAATAAATAAAAACTTGAGAGAGAATGAGAGAACGTGCAAAAGAACACAAGCGGTGGAGAGGGAGAAGCAGGCCGCCCATCGAGCAGCGAGGCTGACGTGGAGCTCCATTCCAGCACCCGGGGATTATGACCCGAGCGAACGCAGACTCGTAGCCCTCTGAGCCAACCAGGTTCCCTGTGCTGCTTAGTAATGTAAGGATTTATTTTCTAATTTAGCTATTTTCATTAGTGTAAAATTTCACTTCTTGGATTTTCATAGAATGAACATACATGTTTAATTTTCTTAAAGAGAAACATGCCTAGATTTTCCTTTCAGTTATTCACCTCCCTAGTGTGGCAGGATTGATTCCTAGGACCTGGAAGGATTCCCCTTCAAGGGTTTTCTGTGATGCCATTTCACCTGGGATCCCCACCCTGGCACCCCACTCAGGAGGGAAAGGAAAGTTCAGTGCCTTTGTGTGGATGATCAATGGTATCTCCTACTTCTCTGCTGAGATTATCCAGGACCACAGTGATCACAAGGACAGTGACCCACTGATCTAAGACTCTGGATGCCAAACTTTCCTTAATAATAATAGGTTATCTGTTAGATAAATCTAGTTGGGGTCAGAGGATTAAATCTAATGAGAGAAATTCAAGTAATTTTCCTATTAGTGGAGAAAGCGTGTTTTAACAATATATCTCATTGTCAGAAACATGATCAGAGATAGAAAGAAAATTCAGAGAACAGCCACACCTTAATTCGCCCTAAGAGTATTTGAGCAAGCAGAGGACTGTCAGATGCTGCAGGTGGTACGTCCCAGCTGCTGTGCTCAGAGAACTCACACCTTTCTAGGGCTGATGGCCGCATGATTGGTTTAGTAAAGTAACACAAACTGCACGAACAGCTAACACTTGTCGAGAGGAACTTGCTTCATGTGCTGTTCCCGTGTATTAGGTCAACTAATCCTGCGGCGCTTTTACCGGTGTCCTCATTTGGCAGGTGGGGAACTGAGGTAGCGGTATGTGGCTAGCACACACCAGAGCTGTGCTTTGACCTCACGCAGCCACCCCCACCACGAATCATGTTGCTTCTGGGTGGGGGAATAAAGCCTGACGTTTTATCATGAATTCAAGGGAGGAGCTGAGTTTTGTTTGCCACGTGGAGGAGGGAGTTGCAAAGGATAGATCTGGTGGATGGGGTACAATGTGCCCACCAGAGGAAACCAGCAAACACCAGTGAGTGCTCTCTGGGGCTCCCACTCCATCCCTGGATCCCCATTCTCCAAGCTCAGGGTGGGTCCTGGGATGGAGAGCCTGGGGATATCTCCCACTCACGGCCCTCAGGACCCGACACATGGCCTATCTCTCCACCTGGCCTGTTCCCAGTGACTCCTCTCAACGTCTCTGAAGACTATCTGGCCAAGTTCTTTCTATGATGGCTCCGTTTACTTGTTTTGGACACTGATTGCCATTCACCGTGATGTGGCTCAATGAGGAAAGGAGAGGCGTGTTCATATCCAATAAAGGCAGGTTCATATCCAATAGAGGGGGTCTTCGCCATCAGGCATCATTAAGGGAAGAACACTTCAAGCTTAAGACATAAACTTTCACTTCCAACCTGAGTGGCTATCAAGTCCCTGCTGAAATGGGTGGCGTTGATTATGGTGCTGCTGAGCCAGCTCTGTCCTCTCCCTTCCCCCTCCCCCCGGAAAATGGAATAAGTATGTCAGAAGGGAGGGTGCCTCCCATCTCGGGAGCACCGGGGTTGCCCTTTAGAAAAACATCGCCAGCACATTCTGCAATCTCGAAATGAATCTGAATGGTAATTCGAGCATCGGGGCTTGTTCTGGATTTTAGACAATTCGAACTGCTCCAGAGCCTCCTTTTCCCTGCTCCCACCCTGTGGTCCCAGCTCCACCATAGCGGTGGTCTGAACTGACAGAGGGACTTCGGCAGGAGAGGCCAACGTGGCAGGTGTGGCTGGCCCCTCCTGCCTTCTGTGTACTCTCCTGGGCTCCGAGGTGGGGTGGGTGGGAGAGAAGAACAAACAATCGTGTTTCCAGGTCACAGCTGCCAGGGGAGCCTCAGCTGGGAGGCAGTGTGGCTCTTGTTTTGTTCTGAGTCAAGAAATGCTCCAACTGTCTTCTTGGGAAGGGTCACTATGAATTAGCCATTTCTTTCTGTAGCTTCCTTCATCCAATGAGCATTCAAGAAACCGGATTAGGGTCCAGCCCTGACTTGCAAGGAAAGGCTATGTGAATGTGTTTTAGTTGAATAAATTTTAACTCTAGTGAGGTGTTTGTTTACAACACAGGTGCATAGGCAGGGCCTAGGGATGACCTTGAGTTTCTCTGCTGTTGCAGGAAGAGTGTGTGTGTGTGTGTGCGTGTGTGTGTGTGTGTGTGTGTTGTGTTTATGCATGTGCACATGTGAGAGAAAGAGGAGGTCAGGGGTGGGAATTAGGAGTCAGGCAAGGTACAGGAAGATATATCGAAAGGATATTCATGAGAAAAAATATACTGTCAGCATTCCTTTTCTCTTTATGTTAGCAGCCACTGATGTTTACATGGTCTTCCCTCTTGTGGGGGGGCACAGTTTCTTAGACTCTTCTCTCTTCTTCTTGGCTTTGCTTAGACCCACGTCTGCTTTGAAGCCCTGGTAGTTTGCTCCAGCCCACAAACAGTCCGGCACTGCTCAGACTCCTGAGGTCCTCACCGTCTGCCGCTCAGCTGATGGTGAAGAGCATGGGTCCTGGAATCACACGTGCTGGGTTCAAAGGACTCAGTACTTTTTAGCTGTGTCTTTGGGGGCAAATAAGGCTCTCTGGATCTGGCACTCTTCATTTGTATAATGTGGGTAATAATATTTACCTCAAAGGGGTTTTGTGAGGAACTAACCCTGTAATGCATTAAAAGTACTAGGCTTGGTGCCCAGGACATTGGTGCCTGGTATATGCCAGCTCAGAAGATCATCGCACTGCGCTGTCCTTGATTGCTGACTCATATCATCAATTCTTGTATTCTTGTATTATTAATTAATTTTTCAGGTAGTTACACTTTGCTTTTCCAACAGGAAGATTCTTGAGGCAGGAATCCTGACATTTGTTTGTGTTTCCTATATACCTAAAGTATTTACCATTGAGCTCCCTCAGATGAAACCCAGTGGTGGAGCAGAGGTTAGCGAACTTTTCTCCAAAGGACCAGATAGTAAAAACTTTAGGCTTTAGGGTCATATGGTCCTTTTCACAATGACTCGACTCAGCTGGCATAGCACAAAAGTGGCCATGGACATATATGAGCTTGGCGATGTTCCAATAAAACTATTTACAATACATGCTGCCACTCAGATTTGGCCACAGGCCATGCTTTGCTAACCCTTGGTTAAGAGCAATGATCAGAAGTCAGATGCTTGGTTCCAAAGCTACCTTCACTACTTCTTAATGCTCAGTTTTCCATCTCTGGATGTGAAAGGAGACCCCACCAGTAAGTGTCTGCCCACCTCTGCGTGTTCCCATCCCATAGCACCAGGGAGACACCTGAAGTGGCTTCCTTAGGCAGCCGCACAGCTGGAGTGGGTTCACTGAGCATCAAGGGCAGGTACCAAGCTTAAAACAAAAATGGCTCATGTCTTCAAGGCCATTACCTTCTCGCTCAAGTGAAATGGAAAACCCGGACTGATTCGGCTAGCCTGAGTGATAAAAGCATTTGTTGTTCTTCTCTGATTTGCTCTGCTCATGGAGAGTTTAGTCATGGGAGTTTCTATTCTCAGGAACTCACAGCACATTGCAAATTATAGCTCATTTGTTCTCAAAATAATTCTGCTCTGCATAACAAGACTTTACAGGCAAGAAAGGGGGGCAGTTATGAGAAACCATGTGTGTCAGAAACACTACAAGAGCCTTGAGATCATCAGATACAAGTTCATTAGCAATGCATGTACAGGCCACTTCTCTAATTCACAGCAGAAGCTCGGGTTGTAATGTAAGGGTGGCATGTGCTTTTAAAAATTTTTTATGACCCTTAAAATTGTGTTGATTTTGAAAGTAAAAATCCAGCATCCTGTTAGTGAAGGAAAGACAAAAGCAGACAAGAATTGAAGAGCAGTAAGACTTTGGCTCCAAGTGGGAAGAATTGCTGTAGGACAATAAAGCAGAGGCTGATGTCAAGATTTCATCGTTCGGAAACTAGAAAGCTGTATCATAAATATCATTAGTCCGATCATCCTAGCCTTCTTGTAATGGGAGGTATTGTCCTCTCGGAAGCAATAATCTCCTTTGGGGCATGATTAAACTAAGTTGAATTCTATGTTCCATTTTATGCTATAGAGAGTATTTTTCCAGTGTGGCATAAGAAACAGGAGAATCACCCAGGAGAAGCCCACACAGGCAGTGATCATGCAGGAAAATCTGCTACAGAGAATCCACGTGCCCCATGGAGGAGAAGCCCTCTGTGTGTGTGTGATCATCATCATGCAAACAATTAAATCATACTTTGTAGTTTGGCCAAGGGCTTTTATGTAAATTATGTTTCGAAAAACTCACAGTTCTCTGGGATGTGCAGGCACAGACCCGCCCTTTAGCCTCTGCTAAAGCTTAAAGAAGGTGATTTGGTCAAGATTAGTTCGTGGTAGATTTGGAATTTGAAATCCATTCTTTTGGGCCCAAACCCCAGCTTTCCTCCTATGAGTTGCGTGTGGGTGGATGAGGTACATACCTGTGGCCTGAGGGGTGGTGTGCGGGGCGAATAACCTTATAGAGAAGAAATACACGCTATTAAAGTTTGCACACAAATTTCCATTATTACACATATTTTTCATTTTCTGTTTCTTTTCCTCCTAGAGGTTAAATTTTTCCATTCTTGATTTTAACCCAAAGAAATGCTAAGTAAATTCCATGGACCACTCTTGATTAAGACAAACTGGAAAAAATATACAATGCCCACTGGTTAGCCTAACAGGAAATGGACTGGTCTCAGCTAACCCTACCCACAGATTCCCAGGAATAAAATAGCTGCTCTTTCTGATATTTAATTAATTTCCAGTTGCATCAAATCCCTTTGGATTGATTATTTGCAGCAGGGTTTCCAAACTTCTGCATGGACATTTGGAGTCAGAGGAGTCTTTATTGTGGGGAGCTGAACTGTGCGTTGTAGGGTATTTGGCCTCTACCCAATCCAGGACCTCTACCCCCTAGATTCCCATAGATTCTCCAAGTTGTGACAACCCAAAACGTCTTCAGACATTGCCAGTATCCAGGGGGCAAAATCTGCCCTGGTTGAGACCCAATGACTGAAGTCAGAATTTTTGTTTGTAATCACTCAGTGATGGCTAGGCTATGGTGGACAATCCAGTCTGACTTCATTTTGTCCATTAAGTTGACCAGCACAGGAGGCTAGCAACTAATCCACTGCTAATCACTTTCCCAACATTAGTTGAAATGATGGCTTCAGGAATGCCCTTTGAGCGTGGCTTGGGGAATGGCTCTTCCCAAGGGGAATAGCTGTAAAGCACAAAAAGCAACCACTTCACATTGGGTACCCATAGTTGGTAAGTGACTCCTTCATCTTCCACCTGTATTTGCATCTAGATGGAGGATTCGAAGGGAGGTCAGTTTTGGTAGGGAGCAGAAAGAGGAGAGATTTATGAGGCAGCCAGCCCTAAACTGTAGTAGCTTTAGCACTACTTAGCAATGTGACTTAGGCAAGTGACTCAACCTCTCTGAAACTATCTTCTCTTTTATTAAACGAAGATAACTCTATCTACCTTAAAGTGTCACTGGGAGAATTGAAGATAATGTGCATAGAGGGTCCAGACAGAGCTAGGAAGGCAGCAGCAGTGTAATAAATGTTTTCTGTTACTGTAAATTAAAAAGATGAGTGCCTGAACAGTTAAGTAGAAGTGCCAAATGGCATTCCTGAGGTACCTCCGTGGGAATACCAGAGGCCACGTGTATCTGTAGCTGCCCTCTCAGATGTCCTGATGACCCCTGAAACATGTGCTCTCCCTAGCCCCTGAAGACCCTCTGCACCTGGCCTCACTCCAATATCCCTGCTCCTCTGACTCTTAGGGGACTGGAGCATTCCAAAAGGTAGGCTTGGGAAGGCATAGATTCATGTAGAGAGACACCCAAGCATTGTTAGCTTAGCAGCTAATCTGTCTTGGAGTGTCACCAATGAAGTTATGCACCAGAGTGACAGAAGTATAAACAGATGGGTGCAGCTCTTTGAGGGCAGCTACTACCTTTGCCAAAGGCTGGAAGAGAGGCAACAGGACAGAGATGGCAGAGAGCTGCACAGGCCAGGACACCCAAGGCTAAGTTGCTGGCCCCATCACCCATTTGCAGCAGGGTACCCAGCAGAAACGGCCATGTCCTCAGTAGAATACTGGCCAGGACAGCACTGGGTAAAATGATGAAGAAGGCTTATCTGGCACCATCTTTCTTCCCCTTCTGCATCATAGAGTCTCTGGTTGGTAAAGGATCTCCTAGGTCCCAATTTCTGTTTTGCTGAGAAACGAGCCCTGAGAAAGGAGGTGGCAGTCCTGAAACTGGTGGCTAAGCCAGCAAGAGGCTGCCCGTGGAAGTCAGGGCATGGGTAGGGGTGGTTTCCACTTACATAGGGGTTTTTGCTTTTTTTTTCTGTTGGGAGTTTGTGATTCTACATCTACAACCCAGGACTGGGCCTCAGCCCAGTGCTCCTGCTATGCCAGGCTACCTTGTCTTGTTTTAATTCGAAGTTCCAGGGTGACAGGTATTCAAAGAGATCAGGATTTATTTCAATAGAAATACTGGCAACACTTACAATCTTCTTTAAAAAAAAAAAAAAAGAGGGATCCCTGGGTGCCTCAGCGGTTTAGAGCCTGCCTTCCGCCCAGGGCGTGATTCTGGAGACCCAGGATCGAGTCCCACATCGGGCTTCCTGAATGGAGCCTGCTTCTCCCTCTGCCTGTGTCTCTGCCTCTCACTCTCTCTCTGTGTCTCTCATGAATAAATAAATAAAATCTTAAAAATAAATAAAAGAGATTTTATTTATTTATTCATAAGAGACTCAGAGAGAAGCAGAGACACAGGCAGAGGGAGAAGCAGGCCCTGCAGGGAGCCTGATGCAGGACTGGATCCTAGGACTCCAGGATTATGACCTGAGCCACAGGCAGATGCTCAACCCCTGAGCCACCCAGGTCCCCCCACTTATAATCTTCTTGTCCTTACTTAACGATGCTCCTAAAAGTAGTAATTTACCACTAAGAACATTGCCCTGCCCTAGAAGACTGAAGAAAATGAGAAATAAGCAAAACATGACCTGGAAATCAGCCATCTCACTGTTTATTCTTATTTAAAATGAAATGGATTTTATTTTCTGCTTTTAGAACCAAAGACACACACACTTTAAAGGAAAATATTTTTAGTATTTTAACGATTACAAGGTCAAAGCTTACTTACTGTGGAAAACTTGGAAAATATGGAAAAGAACAAAGAAAAACAAAAATCATTTTTAAAAAAATCTGCCACCAAGACTCATTAGTATGTTGGGGACTGTCCTTTGAGGTTTGATTGTGTACATTTAGTTTTGTAACTGTGTAACTGTGTTTCTCACTTAACAATAAATCATGGCCATCTTTCCTTGCTGTTAAATATTTCTCTACATCAATTTTAGTGCCTATAGAATGTCACATTTTATTCTCCCACTGCCTATTGTCGGACATTTAGATGGCTTCACATTTTGACACGTTATGAACAGTGCTTCTGGGGACACTACTGTGCATTTATGGGTGTCCGCAGCTGGGGTTATTTCCTTGGAATAAATTCTTGGCAGTGGAATTGCTAGGGCTTCCCTCACTGCCAATGTCCCTGCTCCCTGGGGCCCACCTCTGGTGCCTTCATGAGCCTAAACTTTACATTCCCCATCTTCTTTGTGAAGCTTCCTGAATTCCATCTGATGGAGGTCTCACATGAGACAGGGGACACACCACATCCCTCCTGGCTTCTCCCAAGCATGGAGTCGATGACCGTTTATAGTTATGGTGGTCAAGACCAAGAATGGTGTCATTCCTCCCAGGCATTTATGATGGTGACAGAGGAACACAGATACTGTGCTCTGGTGCAAAGACATCTCTCAGAAAACAGTCTCCGTATCTCAACTTCCACCCAGCTCAGTCCCTGCTGAGACCCTTATCGTGCCGGGCAGTATTGCTGGCTGTGCTTTTCCTTCCTCCCACCCTGTGTCCACCTTTGAGCCCCATTCAGGAGCTTGGTGCGTCAGTTGGCCTGTAACTTCGCTCTTAGCCCAGCACCCCCGAGCTCCCACTGCCTCCTCCCGGGCCCCTTCTTCCTACTCCCTGCCTACTCGACAGAGAGAAGCAGACCGTCCACGGGATGGAGCAGGCTTCAGGTCAAAGTGACGCAAAACCTTATCACTTTAGGATTCGGTGGTGAGCTATCGCTTTTTAGCAGCTCCTTAGCCAGGCAGACCCCAGTGCTAACCAGGGGAGGAGGCATGGAAGTGGAGGTCAGGGTGGCACGCAGGGCTTCAGAGCATGCAGGACCAACTAGGCACAGTGGCCAGAGAGTCAAAGGTGACTTCAAGGCCATCAAGTCCAAGCTCTTTTCCCAACATAGCCAAGACTGGGTGGAAATCCATATGGTTGGGAACGTTTATGTGATGAACAGCTCACTACTTACCTATTTTCTGCCTTATTCTATAATTCTTGCTGTGGAAGACAAAAGCAAAAGCCAGCATTAATGTTATTTATTAATTTGTTTATTCAACAAATATTTATTGACTATTTTATGCCAAGAACAGTTCTAGGTGCTTGGAAACAACCATGAACAAATCAAACCAAAAAACCCCAAAATTCTAGTGTTTGGAAACAATCATGAACAAATCAACCCAAAAAACCCCAAGTTCTCCAACCTCAAAGAGCTAATATTTTAAAGATGGAGACAGGCAACAAACAAGGTGAATGGATGAAATATATAGTATGGTAGTAGAAGTGCTAAGAAGAAAAATAACACAGGGAAGGTGCATAGGAAGTGTTGGGGTGGTGGCAGAGGGGATGGTTGTAGGTAGGATGCTCAGGGATGTCCTCGCACAGAAGGTGACATGAGAGTTCACACCAGAAGGAAGTGAGTGAACATCTGGGGAAAGCCTGGCAAGTTTCTAATTGCAGAAAGACAGGCTGAGTGAGGGGAAGGCTGGTACAGTGTGAGGTCAGGGATACTGGGTGCCAGTTGGAGGTACAAGGAGAGTGGCAATTAGTTATGGACTTGAAGGACACCCTACAAATGAGATGGAAGACAAGGACTTAGAAAGGAAAAGAGATGCAATCTTATGTTTTAGCATGATCATGCTAGCCGCTGGGCTGGAATTTACTGAGAGGAGTAAGGACAGAAGTATTACTTAGTGTTATTTATTCAACAAATATTTATTGAGCTCCTATGTACCAAACACTGAACAAAGCGATAAGGATCCACCAGGGAGCAAACTCTTCTGCCCAGTAGGTCTGGATCACCACTGTCCCCACTTCCATTTAATGAACACTTAGCCAGTGTTGAGTTCCAGGCCAGACTCACCCCATCCATCAGTGCAATTTGCCTCTCAAAAACCTGTGAAGTAAGAACCCCTAACATGCCCATTTTACAGATGGAGAAACTTAGGCTCAGAGAGACTACACAGCTGGCCACTAGCCAGCCTGGATCTAACCGGGGACTGTCCCCCTCCAAGCCTGCAATCCTAACCACTATGTCGTGGTTGGGAACTTTTTCTCACACTGGACTTTGCAAGTCTCTCTAGGACAGCATGAGAAGTCCACGGAAATCTTTCCGGTGGCATCTGGGCCAGCAGTTCTCCTCTCTTCCCACTGTGTCTGAATGGAAGGCCCCCCAAACTATGTGGGGACATGAGAACCAAGCAGGTGAGAACAGAGTTCCAGCCCAACCCCACTGGGGCAAGGGATTCGCTCTCTCTGGACCTCAGACCTCTTTGCTCTAAGATAAGGCCCTGGAATAGGTCTCTAATCCTCCTCCTAGCTCTAAAACCTGATGAGGGGACGCCTGGGTGGCTCAGCGGTTGAGCGTCTGCCTTTGGCTCAGGGTCTAGGATCAAGTCCCACATCAGGCTCCTGTATGGAGCCTGCTTCTTCCTCTGCCTGTGTCTCTGCCTCTCTCTCTGTCTCTTGTGAATAAATAAATAAAGATTAAAAATAAATAAATAAAACCTGATGAGTACAAGATCTGATGTGATCATGGCCTTGCTCCTCACATTTGGTTTCTGACAAGACCTTCACACTCAACACCCATTGCTTTAACAAATATTTTTCTGTACCTCGCCTCCCAGAAGATACAAAATACAAAGCAAAGCTCCTGTCCTCTGAGGAACACACGATTCATGATCTTAATCTGATCCTTATAATGATCCAGTAATGTGGGTGATGTAGAGCCACAGAGCAAAATAAAACTAAGGCAACACAACAACGAGACCACCACACCCGGGAATAGTGCATTTCCCAGCTACTACTTCCCCACTCATTTGCTCATCTGACCCTCGCAGCAGACCTGAGAAGTGAACAGGGTGAGGAAATGATTCCCATGTCACAGGTAGGCGAATCACAGCCCTGCGGGCTATATGATTTCTCCAAGGTCCTGCTCATACAGCTGTAGAGGAGCCACCATATTTCTCCTTCAGACAATTCAACAGTCTTTAGAATATTCCAAGTCCCTGACCATTGCCCATGTAGATGGAGAACATCCGAAAAGTTGAAACTAACCCCTAATATTTTGGCGGAGGCTTTGCTGAACTGGCTTCCAGGGATTCCAACTTGATGGACAGCAAGGTTCTTCAGAAGCACATTCTATTTACCACCCTCCACCCCTTCCGTCCTCCTGACCCAGTTACATCTCCCTGCTGTCTTGCTCCTCTAATAACTCTGGGGAGACTGATCCCCAGAATGAATGTCTACGGTCCCCGAGGCTGTACCTGCAGACAGATTCAGCAAAAGTAAGAGCATACCAAGTGTTCTAGGTCTGTGGGGTTTACTGATTCTAGGCCTGACTAGGATAAGTGCTTAGTGAATGCTTCCTGGATCAGTTCATGATTACAGATAAGTAAACCTAGCAGACAGCCATCCACGGAGAAGGCCTCTAGAACAGAAAGAGTCTTGGCATTAGGTGGCCAGGTTTGGGTCTGGGCTCTGCCACTACCCAGCTGTGCGACGTTAAGCACACTTGATGTCTCTGGTCCTATTTTCTTCTGCATGCATGCTGTGGACGGTTTGGACAGAGATAATAATCCAAGAGTAAGTTTCCTTCTAGCCCTGGAACTTGGCTATTCTAGAAAAGGCAGGCAAGAAATAAACCTACATTCCCATCATGAGCTAGCTTGAGCCTGGTTGCCTCCTGTCCTTACCCATCAAACTTCTCCCCTGTTCCCTGCTGACACCACTATCATCAGACTTTACTCCCTTAAGGGGAAAAAATGGGGAAAGGAATCTGTGGTAGAGAATGAGAAAAGGAAGGAAGAGAATTTGCAAAAAAATATAGCAACACGATGACAGGCCTGAGCTCTGACAGCAGATGGTCCCATTTAAATCCCTACTCTGCTCATTCAAATCTCACGCTCTAGCTGTGTGGCCCTAGACAACTTACCTAACCTCTCCAAGCCTTAGCATCTCCATCTGCAAAATGGGTCCAATAGCCTCTGTCTCACATGGCTGCTGTGATACACCCACGGTGCCTTTGGCCCTGAGACAGGGCTCCACTGAGTAACAGCTGTTCCTTGTACACCCGTGTTTGTTCTGTGAGGCAGAAAGGAGAAGGTGGGCAGAAAAGAGAAGACAAAATATGAACAGGGAGGGTGAGAGAGGAGCCAGAAAAGGGTTGAGGGTGACAGTAGAATCATTTTCACCTGTCTAGGAGTAGACTCAGAAGTGGATATGTGTGGACTCCCAAACATGCCCCCGTTGCCGTCCTCTGCATCCCCAGCAGACCCACAGCGCCCCAGGAATGAAGCCTTCTCTAACTGTGGGGCACGCTTGTCCGGGCTGACACCCTTCTGGCAACCCTGGTCACCCGCCCACCCACCACCCACCCAGAGGAGACTTCTCTGTGACATGGATCTGAGTGGTTTCTCACCTCCTACTAGGGGGAACTGTCAGTTCAAGAAGGAGGTTTGGGGGAGCAGGGCGCCCCCCACCTGGGGCTTCCCCTGGCTGGGGAGGTTGTTCATGATTTGAAACTGAAGACAGGAGCCAACGCGGGAGAGGACGATCCTTGCTAGCTAAGAGGCTTTCCAGACCTCACCAATGTGTGGTCTTCGTGCCTAAGACGATTGTAATGGCAAACTATAATTCTAATCTCCCCCATGCTTTTATTGTGGTAAAAAAAAAACACATAGAATTTACCATCTTAATCTTTTCTAAGTGTACGCACGGTGGCATGAAGCTTTATCTTGCTGTGCAGCCACTATCACCATCCAGCTGCAGAGCTCTCTTCATCTTGCAAAACTGAAACTTTGTACTCGTGAAATGCAAACCACCCCCCATCCCTCTGCCCTAGCCCCTGACCACTAGTGTCCCCTCTGTCTCCACGAATCGGACTCCTCTAGGGACCTCGTGCAAGTGGAAATATAAAATACCGGTCCTTTTGTATCTGGCTGACTTCACTTGGCGTAACGTCCTCCAGGTTCATCCATGCCCTAGCCTGGGTCAGAATCCCTCCTTTTATGGCTAATATTCTTCATGTGTAGCACACTTTTGCTTGGCCATGTATTTGTCAAGGGTTGTTTCCACCTTTTGGCTGGAGTGAATAATGCTATTAGAAACACGAGTGTGCAGCTATCTTCTCGGGACTCTGCTTTTGGTGCTTCTGGGTGTAAACTCAGAAGTGGAATTGCTGGATCCCAGGGTGGTCTGTTTGTAAACCTCTGAGGAAGCTGCACGGTGCTTCCCGCAGGGCTGCGGCCTCTAACTTCCCCACCAACAGTGCACGAGGTCTCCGCTCTCTCCACATCATCACCAGCACCGGGTGTTTTCCGTTTCTTGATAACAACCTTTGGAGAAAGGATAAGAGGTAGTCCAACTCTCGTTTAAAAGGAAGAAATGCAGGCAGCCCCAGTGGCTCAGCGGTTTAGTGCTGCCTGCAGCCCAGGGCGTGATCCTGGAGTCCTGGGATCGAGTCCCATGTCGGGCTCCCTGCATAGTGCCTGTTTCTCCCTCTGTCTGTGTCTCTGCCCCTCTCTCTCTCTGTGTCTCTATGAATAAATAAATCTTAAAAAAAAAAAAAAGGAAGAAATGCCCAAACTAGGATTTCAGGAGTTATAGACCTAGAATAAAAATGTATGATTTTAGATGTGACAAATAATTTAACAAAGTGATGATTTTAACACACACATACAAATGTAATAACTGCTCATGTAAGTTCCTTCAGAGACGTCAGAAGGAGGAAAGGGAAAAGGAGAGAGGGAAAGAAAAAGAATGGGAGGAAAGAATGAGGTGAAATGCGGGCAAGGTGAAGGGAAGAGGCTCCAAGGGGGCATCCGGGGATCGTGTTTGGAGTTTGAGGCCACAGGCTTGTGACACAGGACAACCTTCCCGCCGTAGGCCCCGTCTGCGAGTATTTGCTTGAGGGACGCGAACTGTTCTCTATGGTGTGTCTCTGTGCTGGGAGGGACATGAAAATGGGCAAGCCACTTTCCTTACCTGGCCTGAAGGTCTGGAAAGGGTGAGGATGGGGCAGAGGCAGCTGAGCCGACTCTGTCTCCTCACCGAGCCTGGCCTGGCTGCCCCAACACCTCGGTGCAGGGCAGAGGCAGGACGAGCAGGGTGTCAGGCTGTTTCATGCATTTCCAAAGCTGCTTATTTCCTGAGAGGAGAGGGTGTGGGGAAAGCTTGGGGCCGGAGGGGCCACCCTGGGCTTCCTCTGCAGCTGGGCTCAGGCCCTTTGGAAAGCCCTGGGCAGGAACCCCTAAGCCTCTCTCCTGGGGGGCAGGCACATCGCGTCCAGGAAAGAGGGCCCGAGTGTCTGTCTGGAGTCACTCCGGGTTTGTGTCCTTGCATCTCCTCCGGGTCGTTTTTCAGCCTCCAGATGAACTGTCTCAGTTTGCCTCTCTCCTTCCAGGGTGGGGGTCACACTTCCATGGACTTCCACACTGGACCAAATGAATAGAAAGAAAATGAATGGAGTCAATTAAGTGGACAAGACATTCTTGGCATCTCACTGGGAGTGTTACCTACTCACAGACAGGCAGGAAATAGTTCCTCAACCCTCTTTCCAGACACAAAAGCCTGTGAGAACATGTATCCTATTTGAAGACCTGTTTTCAAAGAAGGTGAAGTGTGAGCACTTTTATTTTGTTATTTGAGTACTAATTTAACATCATGGATATTTGAAACTGTCATCCGAGAACATGAAATCTGTCCCTATAAGCACCGAGTATGCGGCGGGAGGCAATCCTTCTAGGAATTTCCTTTATGTGTTCCATGTGCATTCCAGTGACACATCCCTCTTGGGAAAACGCTGCCCTGGATTTTTATTAGTCTTTTGTAGGCTGTCGGGTATTAAACCCTCACGAATCCCTATGTGCTTCTCAGCCCTACCTTTCAAGTTTCGTCTGCTGGAGGTGTGGACTCCTGGGGTGGTGGGTAACGACCAGGGTTGGGGGTGAGCAACTGCCCTCAGCCCAGACAGCCCTTCCTGCAGGAGATGCCCAGGACCCATCGTCTTTTCACTTTCCTGAATTTTTATTAATAGCCACTTGAGGGGGATCCCTGGGTGGCTCAGTGGTTTAGCGCCTACCTTCGGCCCAGGGCGTGATCCTGGGGTCCTGGGATTGAGTCCCACGTCGGGCTCCCCTGCATGAAGCTTGTTTCTCCTTCTGCCTGTGTCTCTGCCTCTCTCTCTGTGTCTCTCATGAATAAATAAATAAAATCTTTAAAAAAAAAGAGAGCCATTTGAACTTCAGGGATGTAGCATAACACATGCATGCATGCACATGCAGAAAGGGAAATATTTATTTACTCCATCAGCTAGGGTTTTCCCCCCTAATTTTAAGATACATCTTAATATTATGTCATCTTAGCAATAAAATTACTTTTTAGATTTTGTCAGAACGTAGAATAACATGGCCGTTCTCTGGCTTCCACTTTACAAAGCTTTCTCATCATCTCAGCTCCTCTGTGCCTAACCGTAAGCCTTTTGAAAGAATGATTGTCATTCCCATTTGTCAGATGGGGAAACTGAGGTTTGGGGAGGCTGAGTGAGCTTCTCAAGGGATCACGGCTAGAGAGCAATACTATGGGACCAGGACCTGTATCTTCTAACTGCCAACCCAGTGTAGGCTCCAGTTAGTCATGCTGCTTTGTCACAAGAAGACACTGAATACCACGTTGTTGGAGGGACAGTGGGTCGGACCCTCACCAGGGAGATCAGCCACCGGTCGCTCAGGACAGGCAAGGATGGTTTTCAGTCGGAGCCCAGCCGAAGGCCCGGGTGGGGCCTGGAAGCTGGCTGTGCCCCCACTGTGTGGGTCCAGGAGCCCCCACCTGGAGGAGGGGCTCAGCCTGCCCTCCGCAGAGATACCTTTCTCTCCCACACAAAGGCATAGGCCCCGCACTAGCGGTCCGAGTCTTTCAGGGGGCCGAGGGGCCGATGCTGCGCTGACCCTCTCAGCAGGCAGGGGCTCCCACAAGCCAGAGAGGGAGGATGTGGTAGCAGAGACCGCTCTGCAGCGTGGGAGCGGCTGCGTGCCATGGGCGGCCTGGCTGCCGAACTGCACGCTCTGCCGCCCAGTGGACTGGGTTCTGGACGGGCAGGGGCTGTGGGGGTCTGGGCCCCGGTCCCACTTCTGCCACTGACCCCTGGCGTTTGATTCCTACTTTTCCGTTTACGGAGCTTTCTCCCGGAAGCAGTGTCGGTTGATGCGCCTCTGGAGTTGGTGCATCCCTGTTCTGTTCTGACGCTCAGAGAGGTTAAGGGACTTGCCTGTGTCCACAGCATTTCTGCCTCCGAGGCCAGGGCACCTTCCACCTCCCTGAGCGGTCTCTCACCAGCTGTGGTGGCCCGTGTCCCTTCTGAACTTTGATTTCTCATGTGAAAAATGAGGGGGCTGGTGCAAGAAGCAGACCAAGTTTCTTGATTTTGCTGTGTTGCAAACATGTTTTCTTTCCACTGACTTTTCCAAGTTGCTCACTTCTTTGACCTGACTACCTCTTCTCTCGCCGTTTTCAGCAGCAGAGCTGCACCACCTGCCCCTCAGAGCGTGAGGGTGTGTCCCTGGAGGGGTCTGGGGGCAGTATGCACAGGGAGGGCGGGAGAGGGGGGTTTCTGCAAGGTGGCCAACAACAAATTGTACCCCTCCCTGTCCCAGCCCTCAGGTCATTTTCTTTTCAGTTAATGACCTGGTTGTTTGACCTTCTGGTCAACACCCTGGCTTCTTTCCCCACCCCCACCCGGTGGCCACTCTGGTCTATGGGGCTCAGGCAGAGGGAAGCAGAGAGCAAAATCCACATTGTTCTCGATGGGGAATAGTTAAGAGGGGCCATATCCACCTACAGGGAGAGTGGGGACTTGAGGTCAGAGATGCCCCTGAAGAGAGGGTTTCCTGAGCTCCGCCCTTCATGTCTCCTGTCCCTGCCCCAGTGTCACCTGTCAAGGAAACCTTGCCTGGAAGGCTTCTCCTTCCCTGTTCCTGCCAGCACGACAAAAGAGAGACAGACGGGCGGATGGGGTGCAGGTCTCAGGGAGCTCATGGGGATTCAAGAGAGGCAGGTGCACACAGATCACTGCCCTGTGCCTCCAGAGTGCACACTGGACTGAGATTCAGCAGCTGCCCTCCTGCACTGTGATCGTCCTGCGGGCTGTGGGCTGCCACCCTGTAAGGTCAGGGGAGGGGGCAGGCCTCAGGCTCCACCCCGCCGCAGTGCCCACCAGCCACAGGGCTGCCCGGGCAAGTGGTGTCCCTGCAACACCCAGCCCCTGGCCTGCCTCTGTTTGTGCAAAGGTAGGGGCTAAACGTAGGAAGAGCTCTCAGGATGCTGCAGCCAGAGGGTTCCACACTGCCCCCTGCCCCCCACTCCCTGCCTCTGGGACCTCCCCTGTAGCCACTGGGCCCCTGGAGGGAAGGCACCAGAAAGGGGCTGTGGGGAGCCAGGAGGGCAGGCCAGTTGTCCCTGTGTCCAATGGCAGCAGGTGGAGAAGGGGAGAAAACAGGGGCAAGTGTGAGCTGGCCGCATCAGCCTGATAAGTGGAGGTAAAGGAGTCCGTCTCCCCAAGGCCAAGTTGTTCCCAAAGAAATGAGAAGAAGACAAAAGGGGCCACAGGCCTCTGTGTCAGAGCATGAGGAATGACACCCAGGAGAGCTGCGGCCTCCGCCCCCACACCACCCAGTGTAGCCCCACCTCTGATGACCACCTCTCAGCAGATCTGGGACTGGAGGTCCTTCTGCCCTGGTCCCCCTCATGCACCTGGCAGGACAGCAGGACACTTGCTGGGGGCATCCCGGGAGGCCTTTGCTTGGGGAGACCTCCTGCTGTCACTGGAGCCAGCCCAGCCAGAAAACTGTGTCTTGAGTCCCTCAGGAAGAGCCTGAGGCTCAGGTGATCTCGGTGCTGGAGGAGAGATGGGGAACAGCTCTTCTTTTTGGACTTGGTTCATGCCCTGAATTCAGAGCTGAGGAGCACTGTTGTAAAGTGCAGTGCAAATGTGATGTGCTTTCATTGTCACTGTCATTGTCATCGTCATGACGGGGCACATCGTGCCGCCCCCAAAGCAGGCCCTCAGAAGCATCTGCAGCATATTGCAGGTGATGTGGGCCTTACTGCGTCACAGAACAGCTCCTTTACCTACTGACTATGTGCCTTGGGCAAGCAGCTTCACCTCTCTGAACCTCTGCCTCCTATCTGTAAGATGGGGAGACTCTGACCCACCTCCCTGAGCACCCTCTGAGGATTAAATGAGATAAACATTTATAACTAGTGCCAGCAACAGAGGAGATAGTAATAAATGCCAGAAAAAACTAGCAAGAATGTTCTAAAGGGCATGAGGATACCCAAGGTTGGTGAAAAAAGCAGAGTGGGAGCCAGAGGGTGGCCTACGCACCAAATCCCTGAGAGGGGCTTGGTTTTCTTTACCGGGCGCTATAATTTGTAAGTTAAAGGTATTAGATGGCTAGCTGCTCTGTGGGTACAGCTGTGGGGTTCCTGGGTCAGATCAGACAGCTCAGAAAGGGCCCAGACTGGGAGCTGAACAAGACTCACCCAGATCTCTCCCTGCCGCCATTTTAGTCCCTCACCCCCTGGAAGCAGACTTGGGGTCTGTCTTAATGAACTGTGGATGTTCAGGATAGGCTACCCCCACCCCACCTGCCTACTCCGGGTGGGACAGCTCGAGGCTCTCCTCCAAGAGAAGAGGCACGAGGGCAGAAGGAGTCCTGAATGTCGCTCCAGGCCTCCACAGTCTTGGGAGACCCAAGGCCTGGTCCTCCCTGGCTGCCGCCTCCGTGGCCGTGGGTTTCCTCCACACTCTGCTGCCAGCTGCACACTCGTGAATGTCAGCACCCGGCCCGGCCCGGGGAGGCTTCGCTTCTGGCGAGGGTGAGAGATGGGAGAGGGATGAGGTGGAGGCGGGGGAGGAGGAAGGCTCACCCAGCCCCAGCCCCGCTGAGGCAAGGCCTGCACAACCCCGGGGTCCGGCTCAACTGTCGCGCCACTTCTTGGGTCCGTGGGCAGGTCCCACCCACCTTCTTTACCATCGGTATCTGCGGGATCTCAACATTTTGTGAGCACTAGGGAGAGTGTAGGGGTTCTGAAAGGACGGGGAGCAGGGAGCATGGCCAGGAGAGGGCACAGCAGGTCCTAACTGCAGGAGGCCAGAAGCCAACCTCTCAGAGGCCTGAAGTCCTTCTCAGTGCCAGCACTGGCTTCAGCCCGCCGCCCTGGTCCCTGGCACCTCAGGCAAGCAGGAGTGTCTGACCCAGTCCCTGGACTAAATGAAGTGAGGATCTTGCGACCCCCACCGCTTTTCCAGGAGACAGTGGGACAATGGTCCCATTTGGAATGTGGCTCCAGCTGGAGGATTACATATTGGTCAATTCAATAAGCTATTTTTTAAGCTCCTGGGGCTCCGCACTAGATGGCATCATGAACTTAGTGCATCTATCCTCAAGAAACTGATGGTTTCGAAAAGAGAGAAGGCATCTACAGAGAAGGATCAGAGCCATAATTCTGAATTGTTCTTTCAACCTCCACCCCACATTACAGATGGCACCAAAATGTGTGCTCCCCGTGTGCTTACGAAATTCCACCTTTAACCTACTTCCAAATTTCTCTGCCACCAAGAAAGTTCTTTTTTCTTTCTTTCTTTCTTTTTTTTAAAGATTTATTTTTTCATGAGAGAGAGAGAGAGAGAGAGGCAGAGACATAGGCAGAGGGAGAAGCAGGCTCCATGCAGGTACAGGGAACCCGACGTGGGACTCGATCTGGGGTCTCCAGGATCACACCCTGGGCTGAAGATGGTGCTAAACCTCTGGGCCACTGGGACTGCTCTCTCTCTCTCTCTCTCTTTTTTTTAAGATTTTATTTATTTATTAAATAAATAAAGAGAGAGGCAGAGATATAGGCAGAGGGAAAAGCAGTCTCCCTCTGGGGAGCCCAATATTAGACTCCATCCCAGGATCCCAGGATCATGACCTGAGCCAAAGGTAGATGCTTAACCACTGAGCCACCCAAGTCCCCCCAAGAAAGCTTTTGGAAAGCAAATGAAGGGACGTGATTTTAGTAGAGGTATAGCTTTGACTCCTTCTTGAATTTTTTAATAGAGTATTTTCAAGTGTTTGTGTTCTATTATAAATAACAATTTTCTTGCAGTACCTCTTGATAAGTTATGGCTGAGAACCAAAACACGAGACACTGAGGCTCGGGCAATACTATAAGTGCTCTGTAGCAGCCTGATTGTTGACTTAAATACTCACATAAATCTTCCATGTGAAAACAAGCTTTAAGTTAGTTTCCCATGACAAAAATTCCCAGGAATGTGTGATGAAAGCCAAGAAACTATAGCCAATTCTAAATTAAATGAATTATTTATAACCAAATAATTTCTGAATCAAAAGTATAAAAACATTATCATATATTTTGAGAGTAAAATCGCTATGTATTTTATGTGGAACGTGCACGCACCTTCCTGTTTAATTTAAAGTAGGGTGGCTCAAAGAGGTAAGAGGTCTGAAAAGGCCCTATTAAGCCATCCTTTAAAATAGATCTCTATTTTTTCTAAAATCACCTGAAAAGGTGTTCCAGAGTTATCCTTGTTTACCTGCCTTAGAGACTATAGTCTGAGATAATGGAGGCTCTACGCTGAAGTTTCAGAGCCGAGAGAGATCTCACAGTTGAGTAGGACTGGGCTCCTGGGCTGGTTGAACAGGACAAGCCCCCCAACCCCAGGCTGAGATGGGGACGGTGGTGCAGGGGCACGCAGAGCTGCCACAGTCTTCTCGCGTGTTAGACTCTATAAAGTGTCCTCTCTTTCTCCAGATAGATGGATACTATTCTGTTTTACTTTGTACTCCATTTCCCAATCTGCTTCCCTTTTCCTGCCAAGAACTTTCTGCTCCGGGGCACCTGGGCGGCTCAGTGGTTGAGCGTCTGCCTTTGGCTCAGGGCATGATCCCTGGTCTGGGGATGGAGTCCCACATCAGGCTCCTCACAGGGAGCCTGCTTCTCCCTTTGTCTGTGTCTCTCATGAATAAATAAATAAAATCTTAAAAAAAAAAAAAAGAACTTTCCCTCTCCATTGGGCATGTGTTGAGGAACACTACCCTGATCCGAGGAGGGCAAGAAAGCAGTGTTTCTTCCACTCTGGACAGGACTGTGTCTCACCTGCAGAGCTACCCTGACAAATCACCTTTAACCTGCAGGGTCACTGCCTTTTCAGATCTGGGTCTGCCCCCACTGGGTCCTGGCCTCTGCTGACACTGGGGCATCAGGTACAAGGGCAGTGGCCATTGGGTAACGAGGGCCAGCTGCTGCACCTTGGGGACTCCCTCAGCATGGAGCTGGATGCTTTGGTTTGGGGCATGGAAGACAAAAGAGAAGCAGGAAATGTGGCTCTGCAGTCAAGAAGCTCCCACCCAAATGGGGAGGCAAGACTCAGGGTCAAGAAGCAGTGAAGGATGCGGCTATGACCATGTAGTGTAAGGAAGGACGCGCTCTGTGAACCTGGCTTGGAAGAAGTGACCTTGACTGATGGGTGGAACCTGGATGGACCAGAGGGAAGGGGGGTGCCCCGGAGGCCAGCCGAGGCATGGTCGGGGCTGATGTTAGTGAGGCCCCGTGGAGGCAGACCTGGTTGAGTGAGAGAGACATGGACATGGAGCATCAGTGGAAAGTTGTGTGACCAGAGTATGAGAGGCTGAAGCCACATGGGGAGGGAGGGTTTGCCATGTGACGCAAAAGCAAACCGGAACTCCCAGGTGGTTTATTTGAAGGTGGGGGCCCTGGCCAGCATTGGGCTGCAGTGTGCGGTGGATGGAGGAGGATGTGTCACATGATGCAATCGCCACCATCTTGTGGTCACAGAATCATGGTCATGGTAACTAGATCGGCAGGCCTATGGGGGCCTTTGAGCTAATGTAGATTGATCTTTTCTTTTGATTTCTTTTTAGTTTTTATTACAGTTAATGCCCCCCTCCATTTTCAAAGTAATGCACATTTAATTTAGAAAGATTTTAAGGTGCACAAAGAGGAAAGACAGGAACAAGCCATACCTATCATCTGTCTCTGCAGAGTGGCTGCTGGTGTCACCTGGCCCCTTCCAATCTTCATGCTCATGCACTGGAGTCTTTATGCGGTTGAGATTAAACAGTCCATGAGCCCTATGGGCTTGAGTATTTGTAATGACAGGGTGGTTTAGTGACCAGGATCTCACTATCTTTTCAAGCACATTATGCCTTTCTAAAATAGAGTGCTAAAAAATGGGGCCTTGGGTATCCCTGGGTGGCTCAGTGGTTTAGCGCCTGCCTTTGGCCCAGGGCACGATCCTGGAGTCCCGGGATCGAGTCCTGCGTCGGGCTCCCTGCATGGAGCCTGCTTCTCCCTCCTCCTGTGTCTCTGCCTCTCTTTCTCTCTCTCTGTCTATCATAAATAAATAAATAAATAAATCTTTAAAAAAAATGGGGCCTTTTCCATTGAAATAGTATGAGGTTACCTAGAAGGGGTACAATATTCAAAAATAAAAACTTTAAATCTCCATAACCCTCTTGTCCAGAAATCACCTAATCTTTTGTGTTATTTTCTTCCAATATTCTTCCGAAACAATGTGTACTTTAAAAACAAAACTGGAGGGCAGCCTCGGTGGCTCAGCGGTTTAGCGCCGCCTTCAGCCCAGGGCGTGATCCCGGAAATGGGGAATCAAGTCCCATGTCAGGCTCCCTGCAGGGAGCCTGCTTCTCCCTCTGCCTGTGTCTCTGCCTCTCTCTGTGTCTCTCATGAATAAATAAATAAAATCTTTAAAAAATAATAAAACAAAACAAAACTGGAATCACACCACAAACAGTTTGGATCGTGCTACCTTCACTTATTATATGATAGAAGCTTCCATTTTCTGACAGTGGTGGACATTATACTAGCCTAACACTGGTTACTTAGCATGGGTCAGGCCACTCGAAGCATTTCACGTACATCAACTCATGCTACCTCACGGCAGCCCTTGGAGAGAAGTACTATTTCTTTATTCCCACCTCATAGACAAGACGACTAAGGCACAGAAGGCAGGACTTAAAGTTAGACATTTGGACTTCAGTGCCTGCCTTGCTACTCGCCACACTCCTCAGCCGGTTCTCAGTGAAGCTTCTCCTGATTTCCAGCATGCACGCACACAATATACACGTGCACACATAACTGCTGACCTGTGACGAGCAAAGAGTGCTTTTCCCAAATCTCTTGCTCCCTCATGGGCTCCATGGCCTGGTCGTCCAGCCTTTTGATTCTTTGCTTGGTTCTGCAGAGCACAGCCCAGAAGAAGGGAAGGCAAGGGTTTCCAGGGGCCTTAGTGTGACTGGGCTAAGAACTTCCATGATCCTTGGTGGGGATCAAAATGGCAGCGTCTTGCTTGAATGGGTCACTGGGGCAGGAGGAGAGACCCAGAATCTGGAAGGAGGGCTGGCAGCTGTCCCAGGAGCATCTGTGGTTTCTCCAGATGGCTTCCAAGTTTTGCCCTTTGTCTTTTAACCAAGAAATCATTAGCAGTCACAAGAGCCAGTATTGGGATGGGAGACTGAGTGGGTGGGATGACAAAGAAGGGACCATCAGGGAAAGTGCTGGAACCACACAGAGGACACATCCACTCCTCTCCCTTCTCTGGGTCTGAGAAAGAGAAAGCCTTCTTTGTTTGCCTTCACCTGCACTGATCACTTGGAGTTGGGGTCAGGGCAGGCTCCAGGTAAAACTGCCAAGGACATGGGCTTTGGCCCTCAGTGCCTGGCCTGACCGGTCCTGTTTTTGCTCAGGGTCTGTTAAAGGAGGGAGAGGAATCTGGTAAATAATGTTGTATTAAGGTATTTGTGGTGGTTACTGAGCTGCCCTCTCAGAGTATTTTCTATCGTTAATAGAGACCTCTTAACCCTCTGTATACCTCTGTCTAGAGATATTGCCAGAGGGGGAATTCCCTGTTGCTCCTCCACTTACAATGGGGTGGCCAATGCTCTCTTCCATCTCTGTGCAGTAGGAGCAGAGACTGTAGCACCCGACGGGTCGTCCTTGACATCTCTGAGACGAGTCACTGTCCCTTCCGGGGAGATAAGGGGAAGGACACTGCACACCTCCTAGGGTTTTACGAGAATTAAAGAAATGACCCGATGCATCTGAAGCCCTTAGACTCCAAGCCGAGCACAGTCAGCCCTCAGTACATGGTAGCCGTTATTGTCAGTGGAATTGTTATTTTTAGATGGAGAGCCGATTCATATACATTATGCCATTTTATCCTCATGACACCCTGTGAATTCAGTTTTATTGGTCCCGGTTCATAGATAAAAAAGGGGAGTTGAAAGAGCAAGTCCACAGCTAAGTGATTGCAGAGCAGAGCCAGCTCTCTGAGAGGATCATCCCCTTTCCTTGGCAGAGCAGGGCATAGGGACAGCCTGCAGGGGATGGACGCCAGGGCCTGGGGCCCCAGAGGCTCAAGAGACACGCAGAGCTCATAACTCACCCTCACCAAGGTCACCAGGATCTCAGAGAAAGTGTCAGCAGAGGGGGACAAAGTGTCAGGTCAACACACAGGGTTGTAGCGACCAGGGAAGTTTCATTTTTTTTTTTTTATAAATTAATTTTTATTGGTGTTCAATTTACCAACATACAGAATAACACCCAGTGCTCATCCCGTCAAGTGTACCCCTCAGTGCCCGTCACCCATTCACCCCCACCCCCGCCCTCCTCCCCCTCCACCACCCCTAGTTCATTTCCCAGAGTTAGAAGTCTTTATGTTCTGTCTCCCTTTCTGATATTTCTCACACATTTCTTCTCCCTTCCCTTATATTCCCTTTCACTATTCATATTCCCCAAATGAATGAGAACATACACTGTTTGTCCTTCTCCGGTTACTGTGGCCAAGTTCAAAAAGGGTGTTGCCTGAGTTCTCCTCTGGGATTTTGATGGAATCTTGTCTCACATTTAGATCTTTCATCTATTTTGAGTTTATCTTTGTGTATGGTGCAAGAGAGTGGTCCAGTTTCATTCTTCTGCATGTGGATGTCCAATTTTCCCAGCACCATTTATTGAAGAGACTGTCTTTCTTCCAGTGGATCGTCTTTCCTCCTTTATCGTATATTAGTTGAACATAAAGTTCAGGGTCCACTTCTGGGTTCTCTGTTCTGTTCCATTGATCTATGTGTCTGTTTTTGTGCCAGTACCACACTGTCTTGATGAACACAGCTTTGTAGTACAACCTGAAATCTGGCATTGTGATGCCCCCAGATATGGTTTTCTTTTTTTAAAATTCCCCTGGCTGTTTGGGGTCTTTTCTGATTCCACACAAATCTTAAAATAATTTGTTCTAAGTCTCTGAAGAAAGTCCATGGTATTTTGATAGGGATTGCATTATATGTGTAAATTGCCCTGGGTAACATGGAAGCTTCATTTTTAATTACTTCTCTGACTTCTTTTCTTTTTTTAATTACATTTTTATAAAAGATTTTTATTTATTTCATTTATGGGAGACACACAGAGAGAGGAGAGGCAGAGACACAGGCAGAGGGAGAAGCAGGCTCCATGCAGGGAGCCCAATGTGGGACTTGATCCTGGGACCAGGGGATCACGCCCTGAACTGCTGAACCACCCAGGTGTCCCTTTTATTACATTTTTAAATTTAAATCCAATTTGCCAGAATATAGTATAACACTCAGGGCTGATCCCATCACATTCCCGCATTAGTGCCCACCACCCAGTTACCCCATGTCCCTGCCCTCCTCCCCTTCTGCAATCCTTTGTTTCCCAGAGTCAGGAGTCTCTCATGATTTGTGTTCCTCTCTGATTTTTCTCCAAGTCCCCTGGCCTTCCCTTATGGTCCCTTTCACTATTTCTTATATTCCACATATGAGTGAGACCATATGATGATTGTCTTTCTCCAACTGACTTATTTCACTCTGCCTAATACCCTCCAGTTCCATCCATGTCAGTGTAAATGGTCCTACCATTTGTCCTTTCTGATGGCTGCAACTCTCTGACTTCTGCAGGGGAAACTGGGGCAGCTGTTTCTGTCTTAAACATGTATAAAAGCAGAGAAAATAATAAAGTGAACAGCATGTACATGTTTCAGTATATATCTCTAAAAGATAGGGACTTTTTTTTTTAACACAACCACAACACTATTATCCTCCTTACACAATTTACAATGATTTCTTAATATCATCAAATACCAACTCCGTGTTTAAACTTCTCCCACATCCCTGGGTGGCGCAGCGATTTGGCGCCTGCCTTTGGCCCAGGGCATGATCCTGGAGACCCGGGATCGAATCCCACGTCGGGCTCCCAGTGCATGGAGCCTGCTTCTCCCTCTGCCTGTGTCTCTGCCTCTCTCTCTCTCTCTCTCTCTCTCTGTGTGTGTGTGAGACTATCATAAATAAAAAATAAAAAAAAAATAAAAATAAATAAACTTCTCCCACTATCTCATTTCTTTAAATTTTTCAGTTTGAATTGGGAGCCAACTGGCTTATATGTTACTTAGTCTCTTTCGTACTTAGAATTTCCTTCCCCACCCCCAGCCCCAGCCCCTTTATTTCCTTGAACTGTGCTTGTGGAGGAAGTTGAGTTATTTGTCCCAGAGAATTTCCCACAGTCTGAATTTCACAAATTGCATCCATGTGGTGTCTTGTGCCATGTTCTTCTGCCTGTGGTATGTTTATAAACTGGAAGCTGCATCTGGAGCCTTGATTAGATTCAAGTCTGATGATGTAGTGAGAATACTTAAGGTGGTTTGGTGTGTTCTCATCAGGAAGTTCATTATATCCTGAGGCCATCCTTTGGGTGATGCTAAAACCACTAGTGATCATTACCCAGAGCTACTATTTTATCAGGGGTTAGCTCTTCTTTCATTTATTTGGAGGAATATTTCTATAAGGAAAAAACTGCCCTTTGTCAACTATTTGGTTATCCTGATAAATACCTGGAATAAATATTTTGTTCCTTCCCCTTATTTACAGTGATTTGTTATCTTCCGATGAAATGACAGATAAAATGCTTATGGTTTGGTTCCAAATAATTCTGGGAAGAGGGAATGGGTAGGCATCTAGAAGAAGAGCTGTGGGCTCATCACTGTTGAGTTAAGAGTAACAGGTGAACAGAGGTTCGTTCTACTATTCTACTTTTACGTATGTTTGGTACAGTTTATAACAAAAGGAGGTGGGTTTTTGTTTTTTTGGGTTTTTTTTTAGTAAAATAGTAAGTAATATGAGTTCGCTGGCATCCTCCAAAGGCAAGCAATAAATGTGTTGGTTGGTTTTAGTGTCATAATGTCTACAGGCACTTAAACATATTTGAGTGTTTTGATCCCTCCCTCTTATTGATGTTTAACCCATTCTGTCATTGGCCAATGGGAACCTCTTCAAGTTAGCTCCTAAAAGTTCCTTTTGACAAGTCCAGTGGTCTTTGATAGTGCCCTTGCTGACAGTATGACAAGAGTCTTACTCGTGTTGTACATTCCTTATACTGACCTGGGACATTATTTTATTCCAAGGTAGGCTGCTGTCTTTTGCTCCGGGTCTTTTTTGTGCCTGGCCGCCATTCCCTAACAAGATCTCTTTGAGGCTCCAGTTAGACTCTATAGCCAAGAGCAGAATTTTCCTCCCCATACACCAAGCAAGTGTGCCTCTACCATCCTCTACCCCACTACCGCTACCCTCCCACCCCCACCCGAGCAGGTGTCTCAAGACGTTGACTGTGCTGGTAGGTGGGTGGAGGGGAAAGGAGATTAAAATCTGACTTTAAAGGCTCAGGCAGTAACTTACTTGAGGCTGGCTCCCCCTCCCCAGCGCTAACCCCACCCCCAGACTCAGAACCAGGGAGAAGGAAAGGAGGGCAGTGAGAGTGTTCAGTATCTCCATCTATCTATATTTAGGCAGATTTATCTTGCAAGCAAAATCAGAGAGAAACATTCAAGGAGGAGGTAGTGGGGACCTTGGGTTCACACAGCTTTATTTCATTTGCAGGGGGTTTGGGGGTAGAGGGTTTTGCACAGTAGGCAGAGCCCCACCCCACCTCCGACTCCTGAGACAAGGGTAAAACATAAAGGACATAAAAGACCAGAGGGGTATAGGCCAAGAGCAGTCCTCAGCTGTGTGAGGTAGGAGCAAGTAGGAGAAAGAGCCTACTGGTTAGCTTCCAAGGACACAGCTAGACCTTGTTGGTCGGTGTGGTGGTGGAGGCTGGGGAAAAGGAAGAGGACACTTGATGGGCTGCTACACAGAGCAGGGAGCCCTCTTCATAGTGAGAGTTCAACAAAGCCCGGAAGATCTCTAGTCAGGAATGTCTGGGGAGGGAGGTTCCACTGGGAGCACACTCATGAGAGAGCATGAATTTGCACATGGCAGAGGAGGAGAGGCCCAGGGCTCACAGTTCAACGTATGAGCTGTGTGAAACTCACTCAGATCAGTTTTTTCTTTATTGTTTTACAATCCTCAAGGCTGTTGTGGAGGGTGAAGGATTTGGTGAGGAGTGGAGGGAGAAGCCAAGATTGCTTGTGGGGAATGAATGGAGAATCTGTGGAAAGATGGTTATTTCTTTTTTAATTTTTTTTCAGACGATCATTTCTAGGGATAGACTCACCCAGAGGCCCTAATAGTGAGGCTGAATATGGATTTATTGCTTTTCAAGTAAAGGTCTTAGACTAGGTCTAAGACTATAGGTGTGTGTGTGTGTGCAAAACTTAGAGAAAGCAAATGGTGGCAAACACCTGAGGAGTCTATACCTGACATCCCTCCAGGCCTAAGCTCTCAGATACAGGTTTCCCCCACTATCTCGAAGGAGAGTGTTTGTAAGGCAAAGTGGCATAAAACAAAAAAGCAATTACCATTAATGTATGTGGGAACATTTTTGAGCACTCCCAGATTCAAAAAGTTACCTCCCTGGCCTTTCTGATACCTAGCGCACATCTTGCTAATGAATGCACAAGATAAACTGAGGTCAAGTACAGATACAGACACAGGATGCCCAAAGCATAGACCAGGCAAAAAGGAACCCTCTCCAGGATGTGAAGTCACTAGGCCATGGGACCACCAAGCCTGGCAAGCACTGGGGCTTGATCAGACACGAGATACGCAGCCACACAATATATACAGTATTTCCTACGGATGCCTCTGTCCCTTTGATTTTTTATTTCTTTAAAGAAACTGTGATAAGTTAAATAAGCTGCAGAGGGACCTGATTTTAGTGTTGGCAAAATACTATCAGAAGTGTCATGACACACCCCTAACCTGGCTATAAAAAAAAAGCGATCTCACCTATGTTGTTGTCCCTGTGAAAAAATCCACAATTGTGCCTTCTTAATTTTGCTGCATTTAAATAGAAAAAAATCAAATTTTCCTAGACTTGCTTTCCTGATGTGCACAAACTGTGCATGTGAGTGTGTGTAAACACAATTCGTTATAGATCTAATTCGCCAGCCTAGGCTGCTGCCTAAGATCTGCTTAATTTTTTATTGCAAATGTTTCTTGGAACATCACTGGAAAACAATACCTTCAAGAAAAGATAAGCGAATTTGTATTGGATCTCAAAATGAGGAAATAGTTTCTAAGCATATAAGTAAAAGCAGAATATTTGACTATTTAAATTTCAATTTCTATGTGTCAAAGATACCTGGTGAATGGTAGATGACAAAGTAGAAAAATAGTCACACTACATATGATGTGAAAAGGGTGAACATCTCCAGTAACACACTTTTAGAAATCACTTCTTAAGAAGGCACATCCAAAAAAAGTAGTAAATACAGATCATCACCAATTTATGAAACAAAAAACAGACATGGTGAAGAAAAAGCACACAAAAAAATGTTTAACATCACTACTAATCAAAGAAATGCAAATTTAAATTTTTTTATTTTTTTAAAGATTTTATTTTTTTATTAATGAGAGAGAGAGAGAGAGAGAGAGAGAGAGAGGCAGAGACAAAGGCAGAGGGAGAAGCAGGCTCCATGCAGGGAGCGACGTGGGACTTGATCCCCGGTCTCCAGGATCACACCCTGGGCCAAAGGCAGGCGCTTAACTGCTGAGCCACCCAGGGATCCCCAAGAAATGCAAATTTATAACTTTGATTCTGTTTTATGTTTACCGAGTAGGTCATTTTTGTTTTTATTTAATGATAATATGTAGCATTGGCAGGCAGAAATGAATTAGAGTCTCAAAAATTGCTGAGTGTAAACTGGCACCATCTTTCTGGAAAGTAATTCATCTCTAAGCTGAAAGAGTCTCAAAAATATTTATTCCCTTTAGTTATGTATTTCCATGTATCTTCATTTTTTTCTTAAATAATCATAGAGATAAAAGTATCTATGTTCCAGGATATTTATTGCAACACTATAATACTAAAAAAGTCAATAATAACCCATACTCTCACAATATGGGGGTTTGCTAAATAATTATACATAATAATACCTAAAGACAGTAAAAAAAAAATAGGTAGTCCTAAGTAAAAAACAAACAACAAAAACCCGAAGGATACAACCCCAATCTTGAAAAATATATATATATATATTAGAATAAACATAGGAAGAAAATACAGCAAAATATTGGCAGAGATTATGTTTGAGGGTGGCAGTTGTGTGTAATTTTAATTTTCTTATTCCTGCTTCTCTATAATACCCAATATTTTTATAATTAACATTTTTAGTCCTGTGATCAGCGATTTTTATATAGAATATAAAATTATTTCCCCCAGTTTTGAATTGAGAAATCAAATTTATCCTAAGGCCATCTGGTGACCCCCGAAAGAGCAGGCTTGGTGTGGGAGGAGCAGGAGTCCTGCTTAGGACAAGCATAGCTGCCCTGTCCACCAGACACCGAAGTGCATGTTGAAGTCTCATTTCAGGGGAGCTGGAGCTGAGATATAACTGTTGGGGTCAGTGACATATTCAAAGGATGCCTGGGTGGCTTAGTAGTTGAGCATCTGCCTTTGGCTCAGGTCGTGATCCTGGGGTCCTGGGATCAAGTCCCACATCGGGCTCCTGTGGGGGAGCCTGCTTCTCCCTATGCCTATGTCTCTGCCTCTCTCTCTCTCTGTCTCTCATGAATAAATAAATAAAATCTTTTTAAAAATGGCATATGCAAGTACTTCAAAACCCCAAGAATAAATGGGTAAAGTCAAAAAAGCAGTGAGTTGAAGATCAGAAAAGAGATCCAAAGCCTGACCCTTCAGGGAGAGACAGAGAGGCATTAGCAAGGGAGTCAGGCCCAGGGAGCTGTCTTCTGTGCTTAGTCACAGGTCTGCAATGACTAAAGGGACAAGCAAATGAACTCATGGGACTATCTATTCTCAAACCTCTCATCAGTTGCCTGCACTTTTCCTTTCTATCTCTTTTTCCTTTCAGAACCAGTTCTTGAAAAAAATGGGGAGGGGAGCATGCAACATTCTTGAGAATAAAATTGTCTTCACCTAACAAAAATTAAAAAATGTTGATTCTGGGGTGCCTGGCTGGCTCAGTCCATAGAGCATGTGACGTCTGATCTCGGGGTCGTGAGTTTGAGCCCCATATTGGTTATAGAGTCTACTTAAAAAAATAAAATCTTTAAAAATGTTGATTCAACATCTGTGACTATGTTAGCATGCAAGTATATCCACAACAATGATAAGCACTTGTGGATACTGGGAAGTGATTAGTCCTGGAGGATGGCCGAGACCTGATTTTTTCTCTGGTGAATCCTGTGATCCAATGTGCAGCTAGATCTTTCAGCTGAAAACCTCATGGGGCTCCAGCTTCTAATTCAACACATCTGTCCTGCGGGTCTCTGGTTTGGGTCCAGCACATTACATAGGCTCAACCTCACAAATGCTTAAATCTCACTTGCCAAACTTTTTTATAAGATCTATTTTGAAGCCAGATCACATTTTTTTCTGTTTTAAGAACTCCTGTGGTTGAGTGTAGTTTGCTTCTTTTCTATGCTTGAGAGTGTAGCTTCCTTCCACTACTTGGAAGGAAAGATAATATTGTATCTTCCTGTCCCCTTGATTCACGACCCATCAGCTAGCTAGAGGACTTCTGTCTAGGAGTGACCAGTTCCCTGGGAACGGAGGTGGTTGTCCTCTGTAGACATGTTGGTTACGACTTAGCAGAAGGCAAGTCTGACAGTGGCAGTGGGGAGAGAAAAATGAGATTCCCTTGCCTTGGTTTCCCTTCTTGGGAGCAAGGTGGCCAGGTTGGGAACCTTCCCCAGGACTGGGCCCAGGGATATGGGCTCAGAGTGTAAGTTGCTAGGCTGATGTGAAGGAAGGTGGCCCACTCAGTCCCACTGGGCGACCAGAGGCTGACTTGGAGGAGCCTTCGCATTAAACTGATTGATGTCCTCTCCGTGTCCAGGAGAGGTGTTTTGGCTCTGTGTCAGAGTCCGCATCAGACAGGCTTGTGCTATGAGAGGTTTGAAAAATGGCTCAGATGAAAAAATGGACTCTGTTCAATAATAAATTATAATGATGCTTTGTATTTATAGAGCATCCTTCAACTGAGGAAGTTCTAAGTTCTTTATGGATATTAACTCACCTTTCTCACAACAGAGAAAAGATAATTTTGTCAATTCAATATTTTTGTATCCTTTTTTTTCTTTTACCGGGGGAAGAGGATGCTATTACAGGGGTGTTTTCTTATATTAATTTGGAAGCAATAAGTCTTCCTTTCGTTCTTTTTCCACTAGAACCCTCTTCTTATTGAATATCACAGAAGAAATTAAAAATGAATAGTGATGTCTACAATGTGTGTATGTGCATTTATATGTCTATGTGGATATAGTATCTATATAAATATTTAATTTTTATGGCCTAAGCCTTCTCCCTCAGTTTTCATGAGCTAGAATTTATTAGCTACTGAACAGTGGGGCTATTATTATTTGCTTTTGCACCTAAATGATTTAAAAGTCAATTATGAATTGGCTAAGGGGATTGGAGAACTGTGGCATGTAATATGGCTCTGCAATTTCGATTTGTTACCAAATGTCTGGAATGAGGAAGTGTCCAGGGTGGGAAATAGCCCACAGACGTACCATACGGATATTAAACCAACCAGACAGAGGCCCTAGGTCACTGGGATGTGAGCAAGTCTGCTGGTTTTCATCTGAGTTGGTTTGGGGTGGGGGTAGACGTGCTGGGGGGATGTACAGGCAGGCACATAAATCTGAGAATAAAGCAGAACCCCAGGACTGGCCAAAACAATGAATGAAAACTAGGCAAGCCCGAGAAGAACGAGTCATAGCAGCCAGCCCCCAGCACATGTGCCCTGCACCGCTAGCGACAATTATAGCAAGCACCAACCTCCTCCAGGGTCCCCTAGGAGGGAGCATAAACCTTTACTGTGTTTCCTATTTATCTGCAAAGTGCCATGTTCTGAGTCACCAAGGCAGAGAAACAGGCTGGATGCCGGTAATAACCCAAAAGAATTATTTGTTGAACAGAAAATCCCCTCTAGAATTCGGGTCTTTAAATATTCCAAATGGGAGGTGGGAGATTTCAGGTGCTAAAAAAAAAAACAAGGTAGAAAATAGCAAAGCACAATTCATGCCCTGGACCCTCCACTAGGGGCTTCGTGACTGTGTGAAGGGCCACTGAAAATCAGATTATTTTCACCCAGGAATTAGTCAGAAGCAAATGGTGAATCTTTATGAACAAGTGTGGATTACACAAAAAATGTTTAAAAGTGAGTGTACACTACCATGAGCATTCGCAACAAATCTTTTGATGCCTCCAGGTTCTGGCCTGGAAGCTGAAAAGCATGAAGTGCTTTAGGAACAAGAGCCAGGCCTTCCGATGCCTTTTCACATTAAATAGCTAATCAAGGTGCTCCAGCCGGTCAGGCCCATGCTACCTGGCTAT
Source organism: Nyctereutes procyonoides (assembly GCF_905146905.1). Taxonomy (NCBI): domain Eukaryota; kingdom Metazoa; phylum Chordata; class Mammalia; order Carnivora; family Canidae; genus Nyctereutes; species Nyctereutes procyonoides. The sequence continues at coordinate 3,721,084 of NW_026575044.1, forward strand.
CACTTACCTGACTTCTTTGCAGTCCCTACCCCTGAACACCTGAAACTGCTGCATGGTATATGTTATATACGTTCTCAAATACATATACATGTGAGTACATGTACATACCTACATATACATATGTACCTGTGTGTATATATACACATAAGTTCACTTTTCCCCTCATAAATGCAATTGAATTAAAATTTATTTTCAGGGGCTCAGTTGATAGAGCATGTGACTCTTGATCTCGGGGGTTCTGAGTTTGAGCCCCATGTTGGGTGTGGAGATTACTTAAAATTGAAATCTTTTTAAAAATGTATTTTCAGCATTTTGAGTGACTCTTAAAACTGAGGGGCAAAGTTGGGGTTAAAAGGGCAGAGCAGGGAAAGAATTATTCTTCAGACTATCGCTAAGTGTAAATTTCCCTAAAAACATTAGTCCTCAAAAAAACAAAACAAAACAAAAAAAAACAGTCCTCAATTTATAATATTAAAAAAATCAAAGTGGTAATATATAAAGATGGACCAAAATATAAGACACAAAACCATCTAGCACCACTGGTCCAAAGAAGGACTGATTTTTTTCCCCCAAAGGAGGTCAGAGTGAACCTGGCAAATGGTCAGACAAGTGCACGGGGGTGGGGGTGGGGGGTCTTTGTTAATTTGTCTGATTTGAGGTCCTCCTAAGCATGGTGATTGGTACCGGTCACGAGGTCTGAGGTCTGCAATGAGCCACAAACTCCAAAGCGGCAACCAAGCCCCTAGTGAAGTTAATTAAGTTTGAGTCTCAGGCTAGTTGATGCCAGAATAAATCTAATGTGTTGTCAGCAGGCTAAGCCAGAAGAGCAGAGCTCCAGCGAGGAATTTCTATGCAGTAAATATCACTTAAATTCCTCTCAAAGTTGGAGCTGGTGTCAAAGTCCAAAAAAGCAATATTCTCTGGCAACGGCTGTCAGGAGTGCGTTTGTGCCTGGCCATGTATCATCTGAGCACTCAAATTAGCAAAGAAGAAAGATAGTGAGTTAATATCACCCGACTGACTGCTCCAAGAACCGCTTTCACTGGAGCCAGAGAAATATGGAGGGGGCATGGCCAGTCATCAGTGACCTCCAAATGACGAGCCGCTCAGAATTTTCTGGCAGCCGGGGCTAGATAAATAATTCCTGCTGCAAAATAAATAAATTCCCTGAAATATTTCAGGGAAACCAGTGCTTTGATTTGTCGGCCTCTGGGCTGCAAGGAGCTGGGGAAACAGCACAGGTGAGGAGCAGAGAGAGGTGGGAGGACCCACCTGCTGCTTTCCATCTCACTGCCCCGGCCCTCATCCGCCCTGCCCTCGGAGCAGTGGGGTGCAATGGCCACGGTGGGGGGGTGCGGGCAGGGCAAGATCTTCCAGAACCCTGAATGTGAGGCTTGTAAACACACTGTGTGTCCGGATGGGTGTTGGGAAGGGAAGGGAAGGGAAGGGAAGGGAAGGGAAGGGAAGGGAAGGGAAGGGAAGGGAAGGGAAGGGAAGGGAAGGGAAGGGAAGGGAAGGGAAGGAGGAGACGAGAAAGGAAGGGAGGGGATGGATGCCCGGAGCCTGAACTGAAGATGGGAGAAGAGGGGAGGAAGGCAGGAGGCCTGGAAATTAACACAGAAGGCAATAAGTGATGGGCAGAGGGAGGGAGAGATGGGGAGAGGGAGGGAGAGAGGGAGGGACCGTACCAAGTTAGAGTACCAGGCACCCTTTTCCCAGAGCACACGCCGCCGCCAAATAGTGAGGTCTTGAAGCCTCTTCAGTCACTGTGCTCCTCTCGTTCTTCTTGTTGCCTTTTTTTACATTAACTTGGCCATTTTTGCTTTTGAAACAGAGATGACTCAAGTTTGGGGTTAGCGCTGTCACCTGTTTCTCAGCATGGTGTTGGTTCCGGGACCAGATCCACCGCAGGCAGACTTCTCCCCTTCCCCTCCTCCTGTGCTCACCTGGCTGGGGCAGCTCCGGGCTCTCAGATAGGGGCTGGGGGGCTAGAAAGACGGCTCAAGATGTGGCGGGGGGGGGGGGGGCTGCCTCGGGAGCTGCCCCTCCCCACCCCCGCCCCCCCAGCCCAGGCCAGAAGGCAGCCAATCCTGAACAGCATCTCTCAGGGAGTTTGCCAAGGGGACCCTTGCGGAGGCGATGTTCAGAACTAAAACTCAGTTCCTCCTCCTCAGAAGCAAACGAGGGGTGTTTAGGGACCCCCCCCCCCACACACACACATACACACACAGCTCGCAGCAAGGAGGCAGCCACTGTGTTTGGAGCTAAGTGTTTGTAAGAAGCCAGTCAGAAATCCAGGCTGGGGAAACAAGCACGCTGCCTTCAATACATCACAAACTGGGAGGCAGAAAAGCTGTGGCTACATGCTGGGGTCCCCTGCCATCCCGGGCTGGTTTTGTTTCAGAAGACTGGCACCTGCTGGGGGGGAGGGAATTATAAGCTTATTATTTCCTTTTGTAATTTAAGCTTATCAAAGAAAGAGGGAACTCAAAAACAGTTTTATGGTTGCCCAATGAAAAGGCAATTGCTACCTGCCACGCTTGCCACATTTTGGAGAAAAACAATGTGCAGCTAAACACATGACACTTGAGTACAGGGGTTTCTTTTTGAGGCAGTTATTAAAATGTGGCTTGTTAGCCAGAGTCAGGATTTCTGGGGTGTTTTTTTGTCTCATGGAATGAGGAGGCCATCTCCCGGGTTGTGTGCTTCTTAGACCAGCAAACAAAACATTAAAGACAAACGTTTTTTTTCGCCATTTCCCTGACCATCCCCCTTTACATCTGTAGGATGCAGTACTCACGGAAAAAGAAAACTTCTTTAGCTGAAATGAATCGCTGGTTTTCATTTAGGCAATAGTTTGGCATTCTCCTTAATTTCATAATCTTAGGAAATAAATTGATGTAGATTCAGATCAAATTCCAAAGATTCCTTTCAATGAGATCTATTTTGTTTTAAGTTTAAAAGTTTGATTCTGTTTCTTCCAAAAATAATGACTCTTTGAATTTTGTGTTCCACTAATAAATTAGCACAAATGTAGTTCCAGTTCCCACCGAACTGGAGGCTGACATGCAGGATCAAGAGAAAAGAGATGCAAGTTACAAACCCAGATTCTAAATATCCCTGCAGACAACCTCCCTGAAAACGACTTTCATTTTTGTGTGTGTGTGTGAATTAGCGTATGTGTGTTACCCTCTCTTTCCCCCTTCTCCTTTGAAAACAAGAAATGATGACTTTTTCAGGTCTCCGCTTCCCGATGGGCAGGGCTTTGGGTATTTGAAGTCAGACGGAGGCAGGAGTGAGAACTCCTAATTGGATGCATCCTGGTGTGCGGCTATAAAGGGTGGCTGGTGTAACTGCCAGTTTCTGAGGTCGCCGTCCAAACCTGGCCTGTCTGGGGAGTAAGAAAGGCTGGCTGGCCCCGATCAGAGGTCATGTCACAGACTGGACTGCAATTCCCTCTACTCGAGTGGACAGAGTGACCTTTCTGTTAAATAGCCCAGGGAGGCTCCTGCTCCGCAGGAGTGCGGAAGAGCTGTGGGCAGATGCCAGGAAGGGCAACGTGCTGACTGCCTGCAGAGACCCAGAGCTAGCAAAAGGAAGAGGTCCCAAGTCCTTAGGGCTGGGGCTGGTGGGCACCATGTCACCTCAGGCCATCTGAGGTGCCAGGCCAGGATGCTACCTCTGGAAGGGATCGCTTGTGAATGAGGAGGGGTGGGGAAGGAGGAAGAGAGGAGGAGAGAGAAAGAAAAAGCTGGTAGGGGAGAGGCAGGGAGGAAATGTGGAGAGAAGACAAACAAGAGAAAACCAGAGGGAAGAAAATAGGACCGAACCGCACCGGAGGGAAGCTAGAAGAGGGCTGACGAGGCTGCAGCCCTGGAAGCAGGGGGGTGGGGGTGGGGTGGGGGTGGGGGCAGATCCTTCCAGGGCTGGGAGACTCTGCCCCTTCTGCTGACTGGTCACCTTCTGACACTGCAGAGAGAATCTAGGCTGGGAAATGGCCCTGGTGCCGCTTCTCTGCAAACAGGTCTGGAGCTGACTGCCCTTGGGGGGGCACTAGGCCAAACTTTCCCGGCAGGGGCTTGGCCCTGGCCCGCAGGGCTAGTTCACTTGCTCTGCTGCTTTCAAGTTTCTGAGAGGCAGGACATGCCTGTGGCCGACCCTCCTCCCCCGGCACTCTGCATCCAGGTACATTCATCACACACGCAGACTTCCAGGTCCCAATTCAGGGTGCCCACAGAACTCCAGCTTTGTCAGCGTTCCTGCCCGCTGCTCAAGCTTTGCTGCCAAAGCCACACCGGTCTAGCTGCATGGCCAGCTATTTGGTGCCTGGCACAAACAGGCCTCTCCCCCCACCCCCCATCACCGAGACAGAGCTGTGTCTGGTTGGGGCTCCGGGAACACTGGCCCATGACACCAAGAGCAAACGCAAACCCCAACCTGGTCCTTGGCCCAGGATGTGAGCAGAGAATGAGGAGGTAGTGTGCTCCCATTGGCTTCCTGGGCTCCACACAGGCTCAGCGCTGCTTAGTCGGGGCGGCGGCCAAGGACTGGGTGACTTATACCACACTGAGTGTCCGGCTGTCCTCTTGCAGCCTCTGCTGATCTGTGTGTGGGTTCGAACCAGCCTTTACCACAAGTATGCCATCGGCTACCTACCTCCCGCTGGTGTTTAAGTGAAGAATGCAGAGTAATTTAGATAGTCATTGGCCTTAAGTGTGGCTAAGGATGAGGAGGGGGGTGGTTAATACAGGCATCAAGAATGTACTTTTACGATTTCTCTTATTTCAAAATTTTATATTCTTATATAACATATTGTAGGACTTGGAAAACAGGGAAAGGCATAAAAAAGATTTAAATCACCCTCAATTTCACAAACCAGGTATGAAACCATTGTTAACACTTTGCTGTATTTCCTTCCAGTCGCTTTTCCGTAGGAACATCTAGATCTCTGTCTAGACTTCTAAATCTAGATGTGGAATCAAATAGGAATGGCTTTAGGGTTCTGCAGGTGCCATCATCAGCTCTGATCCCTTGTGGTCCTGGGGAGACGTCCTAGGGACCAAACTACGGGAACAAAGCAAGAGGGGAGGTGACAGGCCCAAGGCTCACCTTCCATCCTATTACCCCCTAGAAAGAGAAAGGCCCGACCTGAGTGTGGAGGCCACAAGGGTGAGCTCCCTCTTTGGGAGAGAGGTGGTAGCCCAACAGGCTGTCTGTCTGCCCACCATCGCCCACGGCCCTCAGCACCTCCCCAGCTGCAGGGGTGGCAGGTTTTGTGGGGCCTTTGATCCATGCAAACAAAGTACGTCACAGGCGAGTGCTAGTGGGGCGTGGGCTGCTGGGCACACTGAGGGTTGCCAAACTGACAAATACACTCCAAGAAAGCCTTCCCACTTTAGCAGGGCTTCAATCCAGCCAGCAGCCCCGCGGTCTCATGGAACACTTGCATAGGAGACCTGGAAATGCACACGGCCCTTCTGCCCGCTGGACCCTCAGCTGGGACTCAGAGGAGCTCAGAAATAGCTTTCCCCGGGCTGCAAGGGGCAGCCAGTCAGCAGGCTGGCCGAGTGAGAACTCGGTCTTTCTGGGCGTCTTCCTGCATACAGGGGCGGATTTTTCTGGCGCTACATTTATTCCTCAACATTGAAGACATAAAACTTAATCTTACTTCTTCTTGTCAAACTTTTGGAGGGATTAGGGAGAGACAGCTGAAACCATAGGGATGAGGCAGGCAGCCCACTCTGGACTCAGCCTCAGAGTAAGGGTTCGAGGAAAACCTACCAGACTATCATCAACTCATTCATCCAACCCTTATGATTACCTACTTCATGCTGGCACAAGCTAGAGGTTGGAGAGTCAAAGAAGAATTAAATCTATTCTGGATGTTGTGGAGTTTAATTTTTAATGGGGACAGACCTGTCACTGAATAATTTGTGAAAAATGTGTCAAGGACTGCAGTGTCTGAAAGTCAGAAATGTTGCCATATCAAGCAGGACTTCTCTTTAAACAGAACGTTAACTATATTTTCAAACAAATATGCTCAATATGGTTTCCTTCAACCCCCTAGACACCTTTTCAGGAAGTTCTTCTAAATTGAAAGTAATGAGTCCAATTGTTAATGTGGAAAAGTACAAGAAATACACGACTGCCTGTTGCCAGAAAGTTCTGTATTTCTTGTACTTTTTTTTTTTACAAGGTTAACAACTAGAACCCTTTTCTGAATTTAGAGGTACTACATCTGAAAGGTATCTGAAGGTTGAAGGAAAACGTGTTGACTATATTATTTGAAAATGTAATTAATATTCTGTTTAACAATAAATTTAACCCATGATTAATAGAATTGGAGCAGGTGCCCACTGAAGGGGGAATCAGTTCTGCCTGGAGCCGGTACAGAAGTGTTTCCAGGGGAGGTAACATTTGAGCTGGACCTCAAACGATGAATAAAAGTTTGTGGAGCTGGCAAGTCCAATGGAGGGATAAGTGAATCACAGGCATACTGGAATGGGGCAAGGGAGGGGTCATCCTTCCAGAAGGCGGGCAGCCCCTCTCTGGGTGATCTTTGGCTCATTCTGTGTTCAGGTGTCAGCAGGATGCTGCTTGGCGTGGAGGGGGGGCTGTCTGGCAGGGTAGAGGGCCTGCTCGCCTGGGGTCCGCCCGCCTTCCTCCCTGTAGGACTCAGGGCTCAGGAACTGCAACATCGCCATCCTACTGGCTCCTGTCCCACGTGCATAAGGACAGCGGGGAAGAGCATACTTGGGAACCTGACACTTTGTGATGGCTCCTCATTATGAAATCTTCTGTAGTTTTCTTTCTGATGACTGGCTGCAACACTGAGCACCATTGCAAGGAACCATAGAGATTATTAAATCAACATCTTCAGTTTGGAGGCAAGGAAACCAGAGTGAAGTAACTTCCCTAAGGGCACATACATGTTGGGTGATAGCATTAGCCAAGGTGCCCAGAAAAATGGTTTCTCCCAGGCCTCTTCCAACTCATAGATTCTTTGACATGTAAGGGGCAAAGTTCATTCATTTTACTGCATTAATGATCACAACTCAGTCAGTCAATCAATCAGCATCTCAGTCATCCAAGCATTTATCTAATTACTCAGTCCTGACGCTGCCTACCACTAGGCTTCCTACAGCAGTAGAAACCAGAAAGTGAGAAGCCATGGTCTTTGACCTTGAGCAGCCTGCAATCTACCTGAGTATGAAAGAACCCTTTGGACACAATGAGAGTAACAAATAAAGTGCTCTTTACACTAGAAATAGTTGATGCAGTGGAAGCCAGTGTGGGCTGGAGCTCTGATGGAAGGAAGCCATGGGTGAAGGTGACTGCCGAGAAAGGCTGGGAGAGATCACTGGAGGGAGGGCCCCGGGAAAGGCAGCACTAGGATGGAGAACTGTGGGCAATGGTTGGGGAGACTCAGGTGTGCTCATTTGCAGGCCAGGCTGCGCTTGCTCCTATGCTCCAGCACTTCTCACCTTCCAGGGCCGGGGGTGACTTTGCTCCTTCTGCATCCAGGATGAATCAGCGAAGGATATATAGGGGCCAGAGGCCAGCTCTATTTTGGCTGCCACATTTCTTTGTTCTTACCTTCTTCACTGGTTATTCTGTTTGGAAGTTGGACTTGTTCTGTGTGACCAGCTAATCCTGTAGAGGTTAAAGCATGAGTGGCACACCTGGTCACCCCCATCCCATTACACAGCCCTGATGAAAGCACTCAGGGGCCCTGGCTTGCCCAGAGCAGTTTGCGGTTCCCTTCCAGAAGCACAGAACACCTCTGAGACAGAGCTGATGCAGCGTGAGATACCCACTCCCATTCCTAGCCCTGCCCAGGCGGGCCTGTCATGCCCACGCTGCCCAGAGTCTCCTGAGACCCAGGTGGCTATGAAGTCTTCCTGTCAGGCCCCCAGTAAGCTGGTCCTCAGCAAATGCCTGGATGTGAAGAACGCAGGGCAGGAGAAAAGGAAATCCCAGGACTGTCCTCATTAGTGTATTTTATTTTTAAAAAAGATTTTATTTATTTATTTGACAGAGAGAGAGCGTGCACAAACAGGGAGAGCAGCAGAGGGAGGGGGAGAAGCAGGGTCCCTGCATAGCAGGGAGCCCGAAAGCCCGGGCTCTATCCCAGGACCCCGGGATCATGACCTGAGCCGAAGGCAGGCGCTTAACACCCTGAGCCACCCAGGTGTCCCTTGTTAGTATAGTTTTAACAAGGTAAATCCTAAGGCAGCCCTGTTCGGTGACATGATATCCACATGAGATTACACATCGGTGCGGATAAATGTGGAGAATGAGCACAAGATGGATCAGCAATGTTAAAGTCGTGGCTCCCTTGGGTGTCTCTCTGACATATGAGATGGAGTGTGTGAGTCTGGGTCCCAGTCAGGTTGCTCTGTGTCTGCGACAGAGAGTTCTGGGTCTGCCCTCCCTCAGGGAGCAGCCCATCCACAAATGCTGGGTGGGTGTGTGTGTGGGGGGGGCAGACGGATACATTCATAGTATTTTCCAGATCCAGCTAGCCCAGAAAGCAGTGGTCCCCACGGCATGGTGTACATGAGAACCCAGGGGGAGCGTGTTAAAAACCCAGATCCCTAGATTCACCTCCAGAAACTCTAATTCAGTGGCTGGGGGTGATTCCCGACACAGGCCCCAGACCAGACAGGGAAACACTGCTGAGGACTTTGCTATAGGCCAAGAGGGGAGTAAAGAAGCCCCTTTTTGTCCAGGAACTAGCTCAACTGGCTTTTTGTTTCTAAGTCAAAATTCCCTACATCTGTGTTTGTCAGGAGACCTGGTCAGCTCAAGTCAAAGAAAAGCAGAAAAAGCCAGTCGTCGCCAGGTCCTTGGCCACCGCGTCTGCAGCGGGGCTCCTCGCGGCCGCCGCGGGGCGGGCGCCCGCAGCCCCGCAGCCCCGCGGTGCGGCCTGCCCGGCGCAGTGCACCTGCCGGGCGTGCGTACCGGGAAAGCCCGGAAGCGCAGGCAGTGCTCACGGGGCTCCAAAGTGAGAGGGCTGTCGGGGCTGAGCGTGGCAGCTTTGACGACACTTGGAGTCCCCCTGTTGAGAGCAGAGAGCCCCCTGCGCTTCCTCCCGGTCCCGAGGGCTGGCGGGGAGCTGGGGCGGGGGGGGGGGGTGGGCGGGAGGCCCGGCCTCCGCGGGGGCCCGCGTCCTGCGCCTTCGGCTCGGCCCCGGCGAGGGCACGCGCGGGCGTTTGCCGGGTGACCCAGCCAGGCCTCTCCCAGGCGGACCCCGGGCTCTCAGGGGGGACCCCCGCATCGCTGTTCCCGGCGCCTGGAGCCAGCCCTCGGCCCCGGCGCCGCCGCCGCCGCCCCCGCCCCGCCCCGCCGGCTCCCGCCGGGGCCACTTGTCAGCGCAGCGGGCTGGGCGGTGCGGTCGCGGTGGGGAGGGGAGGGGACCGCAAGTGGGGGCGGCCGCCTGAGTGTGAGCAGTTTAGATGGGAGATCACGGGCGGGCGATAACCCGGGCCCTGGATGGCAGCTCAACAGGAAACCTCGAGGAGGAGATGGCTGCGGGCGGCAGGGGCGGGGCTGCTGCTCGCTGTAACCGCACCGGGGGCGCGCCGCCGCCGCCGGGGAGCCCGCCCTGGCTGCATGCAGAGGCAGGGCCCCGCGCCCCTCTCCCGGCCCCAGGTTCCCTCGCCCTCTTGGCGAACGCTGCCCTTTATGAATTTGGTTGGTGTCTTTGGGGCTGGGCTTTGGGTGTGGCCGGAGTGAGGAGCCCAGCCCCCGACTGCGCCGGGGTGGGCTGTGCCAGCCTGAGCAGGGTGGCTGCGGGTCACGCGGTGGGTGGTGAGTGTGAGTGAGGGTGGCCACCTCTGGAGAAGCCTCCGGAGCCGCTCGGTCTGCTCCTTCCCCTTTCCATGGAGGAGCCCAAGGGACAGAGAGTGTGGCCTGGGAGGGCCAGCCTCAGCTCTTGAAAATCCCAGTGAGTTGTTTACTCTGTTGAGGGATCTGTATCTGATTTAGAATCCTAATAGCATTTCCTCCCCACCCCAACCTCTGAGGAGCTTGGTGCAGTGGGACCTGCTCCCCGGGCCTCCTCCTGGACGCTTGCGCCTCCGTGGCCACGCAGGGTAAGAGGCACAGGGCCTCCAGACTTGGACCCAGAGCGGCCCTGGGCAATGGAGGCCACTGGCTGGAGGGGGCATCAGGCAAGCAGGTTTCTGCTACAGGTGCTGGGAGAGCCCTGAGGAGGTGCTGTCAGTGGCCTGGGGCTGCAGGATGGCTCCCAGAGGACTCGAGAGGCTGCAGGTACAGCCCCCCCTTACACCCCAGGGTCTTCATTCAGTTGCCCAGGGAGCTCAGCTTCCGTTGCCCAGAAACCTACTTGGCTTCTGGGGTCCCTGGCTCCCCAAGGGCGGTGGCTCTGGCTGGGCAAGGCTGTGTGGCCAGAGCTGTTTTCATCTCACTGTACCTGCCTGCCTGGGCTGGTGCTCCTAGTGGGGATGAGGAAGGGAGAGACTTTGCCCTCATTCCTGCAGCACTGGATAATGGCATCAATAGTAATCGGTTGGTTAAGTGTTTACCTTCACCTGAGGTCATGGTCTCGGGGTCCTGGGATTGAGCGCCACATTGGGCTTCCTGCTCAGCGGAAGCTTCCCAGGTCAGCTCCCTCCCTCTCCCTCTGCCCCTTCTGCTGTCTCTCTCTGTCTCTCAAATAAATAAATCAAATCTTTAAAAATCCTCATCATCATCATTCTGTTTGCTGGCAGCAATTGTTTTCATGTTCATTCAGAAGTGTAACCATATTCCCCAAACACCATTATAGTGAAAATTTCTATCTATTGGAGATACTTCCAAACCCCAGTAAGTCATCACCAGAAGTGCACTGAACCACAGCCTAGTTGGAGGAACCTTGCTGGATGGATGAGTCCCCGTGCCTCCACTGGGTGCCCTGCCTAGAACTGTGCTGCACATACCTCGTCTGATTTAAGGGTTCACGTCATTCATGGAAAATAAACTCCTCCCGACCTCCCCCTTCCCTGACTCCTCTTGAATTAAGTGTGGAGAACATTTTTTGAGAATGTAGCCACCCAGATATTGATAGCAACATCAATATTGATATAGACATACCTATATAAACATTTTTCTTGCGGTAAAGTATACAAAAATATAATTTTACCATTTTAAGTGTATAATTCAGTGGCATAAAGTTGTTGTGCAGTCATTACCACTATCAGTTTCCAGAACTTTTTCATCATCTCATACAGAAACTCTAATCAGAGATAGATTTCTGTATTATTATACATACACAGCCTATATATATCTTCTTTTTCATACATACAGAAGCATAACATTCCAGAGTTTGCTTTTTTTTCATCTATTTATCTTGGAGACCTTCCCATAACAGCCTGTACAGAACTATCTGTTGTGTCTTTAATTTTTTTAAACTGCTACCCATGACTATACCTACATTTACTAATTAGATTCCTAGCTGGTGGATGCTTAAGTTGTTTCCTTTTTTCTTTTTTTGCTCCTGCAGATAATTATGTAATAAACATCTGTGTGTGTGTGCGCGCACATGCCCTGCATGTGCATCCTATGAGAGTTTATCTGCAGAGTAAATTAAGGTCTCAGAGAATTAGCAAAATCATGCCTGGAATTTTGACATGAGAAGGTTTGATAGAGTGGATTTCTTTTAAACAGTGCTAATGTTCAGGAGTATAATGTGATGGCTATGTGCTGTGTGGGAAAAAACAAAGGCCAGGCCACATAGGCATCTCGGGACCTCTCTGACCTTCAGTGTCTTTATCTGCAAAGTAGAATAAATAAGATGTGCCCAGATCAACCAGTCACGTCGGTTTAGGGCCTACCCTAGGTCATCCTATGAACCAAATTACCTCTGTAAAGGCCACTCTCCAAACACAGTCGCATCCTGAGCGATTAAGGGTTAGGACTTCCATGTATGAATTTTGGGGGGGGGACACAATTCAGGCCATCACAAAGAACCTGGTGATGAATGATGGAAGAGCACAAGAATGAAGGGATTTGTACCCATTGAGTAGAAATAGACCACTTTCTGTGTGGAAACCATAGCTTGGTTTATGGGGCAAGGGCAGGAAGAGATAAAGATTACTACGTTCAGTTGAATGCAGAAAAACTGTGTGTGTATGGTCTTTTCAGGGCAGTCGGCATCCTCGTGGCAGCGTCTGGATTGTAGGCCTGTCCTGTAGTGTGCCTGGGCAAAGGCAACCATGAACCAAATTTACTCCAATTGGCTAGTTTTTTCTTTTAAAATTTATTCACAGTCTTGAAATTACAAAAATGATGTGTATTTGTTGTAAAAAGAGAAAACCTTGCCATGGCTCCCTATCTCATTCAGAGTAAAATCCACTGGCTGAGAAGGTTCTAACTAATGCCCCCACCTTCTTACCCTCTGACCTCACATTCTAGCACTCTCCCTCTTTCATGCCATCCTGACCACATCTACCTCCTTGTGGTTCAGATACGCCAGGCCTGGATCCACCACAGGACCTTTGTACCTTCTCTTCCTTTGCCAGGGGTGCCCTTCCTTCGCATATCTTCACAGCTGAGGCCTTCTGACTATCCGTGAACAACGGGATCCCTCGCTCTGTCATTTTGTACTTTCAATAGTGAGTAATCAGCAATGAGATTGAGAGTTTTTTATTATGCTATAAGCAGTTTGTTTTTCCTCCTCTAAGGATTGCCTGTGTTTATCTTTTGCTGATTTTTCTCTTGGATTAGTTATCTTAGCTTTCATTTTTCAAGGTTTTATTGATTGAATTCTAAACCTGGAGGAAGCTCTAGGAATGGAACTGTTCATCACAGAGTTATTTACAATGGTGAAAAATTGGAAACGAACAACCTTCAAGGCAGAAATGGTAAATAAGTAGTGGGAGAATTGTTATGTGACCATTAGAAAGGGAATTCAGTAGACCTATGAAATAATATGAAACATGAAATATAAAAATGTGAAAAAAAAACAAGAAAATGTAATGTTAAATTATAATACTAACAGGAAAAAATGTTTTTTTTCAGGGAAAAAATTTTATGTAGAATAATTCTAATTTATAAATAATGAAGACCTTGGAAGGAAATCAATTTGCCATTCTATGACTAGTGGCTGTATTTGAATGTGGTATTATAGGTGATTCTGATTATTTTGTACTTTCCTGCACTTTCACAATGAGTTGATTTACTTGAAAATAAAAAGTGCTCATAGGAAAATTTTAAAAACTATTACAGAAATCATAACACATGTAATGGAAGTAGTAGTACAAGAAGTGAAATATTCTTGCATAATCCTGTTACTTCTAAGAAATCAAACAACCTCCTTTCTTCCCCTTTGCCTTGGGATCCCTGTCTATGGGATTATATAATCTGTAGGTAGTTATGACCAGATATTCAGCTTTACAATGAAACATGAGTATTTGAAATCCAACACTTGACAAGGAGGGCGGTTGAGGAGGCTGTGCCTAATCAAAGCGAGTAGCAGGAAATTATGTGGTACCAATAGTGATGTAAGCTCATTCTGCAGGTCAAGGCTGTCTCCAGGTGGATCAGTCTCCACAGGCACTGGCCCATGGAGCCTCACATTTGGTAGCCGGCCATCTGTCCCTATTAATCCTGTAGGCCTCTCAGACTCCTGCCCCCTCAAGGAAAGAAGGCCAGGTGTGGAGTTAGAAACACACCTGCTAATATGGTGTGATCTTCAGAGGAGGAAACACTCCGTCCACGGCCTTGAGAGGAGCCCCTCTCCCCAGCCCTGAGGACAAATAAGGGGTCCAAGGTCAGTGCCAAATGGTGGTTAGGATTCTGAGACCTTGAGACCTTTGGCATCTTATGAACCTCTCTGAACCTCAGTTTCCCCAGCTATAAAGACACTGTCCCTGGAAGGATTGAATGAGAAAACTCACATAAGCTTCAACTGGTGGTTATCAGTATTACCGATGTGTCTATCTTTCCTGCTGCAGTGAAAGTCAGGAGTTCAACGAGAGGGAGCAAGCCCCCTTGCAGGGGAGGTGTGGGTGCCTCCGGTGCTGTGGTCAGTGAGCCGGGCATCACACCCAGCATGGCACCCCAGAACTGCTGCCACTGCCTTCCTGAAAACACATGACTTCCTGTTTTCTAAACTCTTCGCCCGCATGTCATCGCTACTTGTGTCTGAGCCCAGGGGGTGGGGCTGGGCGGCAGCAGGACCCGGGCGGCTCCAGGTTTGGCTGCAAAAGGCACTTGGGGGACTTGGAATCTGGCTGATTCGAGTGAACTGTGAATGATGAAGACTGATGCGAATGATGAGCACTGGTGCTACTCCCTGGGGAGGGAGCCGCGAAGATACTCCGTGGTCTCACCACCGATGGTGAAGTGCCAGAGCCAGGATTTGTACTCAGGTGGCCTACCCTCGAAGGCTTGGTTCTCGCTGTCATCACAGCAAGTGATGACTAAGCGTTTCCTATTAAGAGGGAGACAAGCTGGACATGGGTGAGATTTTAAGGCTGCCTTGTAGAAGTGGGGGAACCTGCATTCTTTGTGCTTCTGAAGCACTCCGTGTGCTGCAGAGGTGAGGCAGAGCCAGGCCAGCACTCTGTGTGCTGCAGAGGTGAGGCAGAGCCAGGCGAGCACTCCGTGTGCTGCAGAGGTGAGGCACACCCCAGGCCGGGAGGCAGGAAACGTAGCCGGTGCCTGGAGGCCCAGTAGAGCCCCAGCTCTGCCGCTAGCCTGCTGTTGTCCTTGGGGACGCTACTGTGCTCCCCGGTCTGGGTCTGTACCCGAGCTGAATTGCACCCACTAACAGACCCTTGCCTGTCTTCCGGACTCCCACAGAAGCGAGCTCCATCAGGCACAGGAAGTAATTTTACAGATACACATTGGGCCTCCGATGGCAGGGATCCTTACCAGTTGGAAGGGAGGGAGCCCGCAGTCCCTGTGCTCTGGAACAGGGGGTCCCGGAGCAGGAAGCTGGCAGAGGGGCGCTGGGCACTCGGGTGTGTCCAGCTTCCAGCTCCGGCTGGACCAGGTGGATTGAGACCTCTCAGAAGCCCACGGTCTGGCTGGGAGATAATTTTTCAAACGCACCTCATCCAAAGAAACTAGACTCTGTAAGGGCAGGTGCCTCCCCAGACTGCCGTCTGGGGCCCGAGTCTTCTGCTAAAGGTCAGTGCCGGGAAACTTCCGAACTGGCTTTTGTAGCAAGGAGAGGGCTACAGAGACTGCTGCGTAGCTCCTCTGAGCTGCCGGTTGCCATGGAGCCTCCTCTGGGTGTCTCTTGGGCCTGTTCCAGGTACTACAAGGCAGGCAGGCAGCTCCAGCTTATCAGGCTTGGGGTGGCACCATGGGGGGTTGCTCAGAGCAGAGCTGCTCCCTGAGCTCACGGTGAGGCAGTGGGGGGCAAGGGGCAGCATGGCGGGGGGGGGGGGCCCAAGGCCAGGGCTCAGGGTACATGGTCGATTCATTGCACGGGGCAGCGCCACCGTCGGCAGATGGCACAGCCCTCGGCTCGGGGATGGACGGAGTGTGGACGGGGCTGGAGCTCGAGACAACCCCAGGTCACCGAGGCGCTTGTCACAAGGTGTTTTCATGGCCCGGGGCGTGAGCAGTAGACACCACTCTCCCTGAGGCTGCTCGTCCGGGGTGCACCACGGGCCGCTGTGCGCCCCCAGCCCCGGGACTAACGTGCAGGGGAGGAAGGCCCTCTGCAGCTGGGCTTCCCCACCTGCCAGTAGGCTGTGCAAGTGGATGGGCCGCCCCGCACCCCAGCCCTCGGGGATGTCCAACGCCGGGCCCGCTGTGCTCAGGGGCCGTGTGAGGAGCTTTCCCCTCCAGATGAGGTCAAGCAGGAGGGATCCTCATCCTTTCTGACAAGGATGGTAGGAAGAGTTCTCCTGTAGACGATGCCCGGCCACTGCCCCACAGGCAGGCCACCCACCACAGGCCGTGTCCATGCGCCCCGTGGTCTAGTTTGGGGCGCGGGAGGCCAGGTGCAGCTGGGTGCTGAGCACCACTGAGAAGATTCTCGAAGAGGAGGGGCTGCTGGGATTCTATCTGTCTGCCCTGTCCCTAGCTGGGAGATGTGGTTTTCTTAGGGGCGGTGACCTGCTGGCCCATTTCATCAGTGCCTGCCTGGTAGCTGACAGCATGGCGGTGGGGGTGGGGGCCAAGAAAGGACCGAAGTCCAGGCCCCAGGTCAGCCAGGCCCTGGCCATCTGGAGCCCTACCAGTTCGTGATGGGGATCGCCGTGCGCATGCTGGGCACTGACCCCTGGGCTGTGGACGAGGGCAGGCTGTGGCCAGGCTCCTCCTCCCACCCCGCAGGGTTTCAATCCTGTTCCCAGCACCCGTGGTACTAGGTGAGCAAGGCCAGCTCTTCCCAGGCTTCAGCTGGCTCTTCTGCAAGGTGTCATCAGGGTTGTGACTTGCCCTGGAATAACTGGAATCACCTAAAGTACCTCTGTCTCAGCCTGGCCGCCGTGTATAAGGCCTGGTCATCTGGGAACCCCTGCCTACGTCCCCAACCCTGTGACACCTGGATGTGCTCCAGCCCAGCTGGACTTCAGTTTCCATATTTGCCACGTGTCCGTCCGGATGCAAGGGGCTGGCACAGTGGGGTCACCTGTTAGACCTGGGTAAGGTGGTGTGGGAGTGGGATTGGGACCGAGTCCCCTTATTTACCAGATTTGCTGAGTATGCCTCTTGTAGGGGGCCAGAGCATGGCCTGTGGACGTTCAGGTTGGATGGAAAAGGCTCATGGGATCAGATCCCACCTCCAGCTCTCATCCTGCAGCCCAGAGCTGGAAGCATGGGGCTTGTCCCCTTTCACCTGGCCACTGTCATGTCTAGGCCGGCACCAGGAAGCTATTGTGAGGGTGTCTTTGTTCTCCTCGATACAACTTCTCTGATATGAAGGCAGCATTTTCTAAATGGGAAATCATGTGACTGCTCAGAATGCATCCCCCTCATCAAATGCCCGCTGGTTTAATGGTGACGACAGCATCTGGTTAGCTGTGCGGTGTCAACACCCAGAAGTTAGACGCTCTCTCGTCTTATCCAGTTTAAAAGTTCTTGATACAATTTGACCTTTTCTTCCTCAAAAAAAAAAAAAAGTGTTAGTGGTGATTTGGGGGAAAAAAACCCCAATAAGCTGACACACGGAGCGCTTATTACATGTCGGGTCTGACACCTGCAATAAATAATCCTCACTGCTACCTAATGAGACACACTGTCGTGTTAGCTCCATTTTGCAGACAAGGGCACAGAGGTTCAAGGAGTCGGGCACACACAGTGCGGAAGTACACAAATCAGTGTATAAGGAACACTGAGGCCTTCATGCCATCCTCCGCTCTGCCTGTGAAACGTGCCCTGACTGTAGGATATGTGTGGGAACGGCTGCACCGTGTGAGGGGCGACCCTGGCTGTGCCCTGGCCCAGGCTCAGGCCCAGGCCCAGGCTGTACCGCAGACCTAGTCAGTGAGAATCCGGGGCGGGGAGGGGGGCGCAGCCAGCCAGAGAGTCTGTGCGAGAATCTTAATCAGCTTCTGCATTTGCTCAGACACTGAGTTCTCTTGGGTGCTGTGGATCTGGGGCAGAGCAGGAGAACTGTCGGAGAAAATAGTCCCAGTCCTATAGGAAAGCAGCCCCCATCAGCATGTTAAATGAACAAGGTGTGAAAGTGGATCAGGGAAGGAGGCAAAGAGGTGTCTGCCTTGGGGATGAGGGTGCAGGGAAGGAGCCGGAACCAGGAAGCGAGTGTCTCTGCCTCATGCCTTTGAGTTGGCATCCTGGAAAACTGCCTGCTAGCCGAGGGAAGCCCTTCCGCGCTGTGCAAGCTAGAGCCATAAGCCCCGCGAGGGCAGGGACACGGAAGGCCTGACCCACACGTTAGACATCATTGTCCTTATGGGAGATATACAAAAACATCGACCAATACATCTTTTAGTTTTCTTTTTTAAAAGATTTTATTTATTTATTAATGAGAGACACAGAGAGAGGCAGAGACATAGGCAGAGGGAGAAGCAGGCTCTCTGTGTAGGAGCCTGCTTGGATCAGGGGTCATGCCCTGAGCCCAAGGCAGATGCTCAACTACTGAGCCACCCAGGCGTCCCTCGTTTTATTTTCACCACACCCTTAGGGTAGATACGTTTACCAGCCATTTTACAGAGGAAGACACTGAGGTCCAGAGAGGTGAGGTCACTTGTCCAAGACCACACGGCTCCTTAGCGGCAAGCGAAGGACTAGAGAATCCACCTGACACCCAATCGGGGGTCCTTCTGTTTTGACATTCCCTGGCATTTTAAGCAGGTGCCCAAGAAAAATGGATCAGTTTTGTAATTGAATTAAGTCCTGGGTCCCTTTGTGGAACACTCGGTGCTCTCACCACCCTCCTTGAGCCCGGCACTCCCAGCACAAGCACAGCTGGCCCGGGCAGAGGGGCGATCCCCACCCTGGGAAACGTGCTGCGGTTAATCTGCTCGCCTTGGTCAAACCACACACAGCATACTTGTCATGGGCCATAAAATCATGCTGCTCTTTAAAAAGAGCGAGAGAAAACCTGTCCCTGTTACTTATTTCTGGGGGAGGCAACCAGTTCCCCACCCCCGCTGTGCGGGCTGTGTGCAACATGAAGAAATATTTCTTCTCATTTGTTCTAAATTTACTGTCCAGTAATTTTTCTGTCCTCATTTTATGTGACAGGCAGCTGAGCGATTTTCTTCCAGCCCTTTTTCTGAATCTCAACCACCCCAATAAATCTCCACTGACACCTCTTCTCCAGTCCTAAAAGAAAAAAAATCACCCCGGTGTTGGTGGCCTTTGCTGGGAGGTGGCTCACCTCCCAGAGGGCTTCAGACCCTACCTGTGCTCAGTGGGGGCAGGTGGCCCTGCCTCAGGGCCAGAGGGCAGGCCTACTTTGGGTCAGGCCCCAGCATCTTCCCTGAAAAATCGCACAGCATCTAATGAGTGTCTCCCGTGCACCCCGGGGTTCTGTTGTTGAGGATGAAGGAGGAGGCCAAACTGCAGCCGTTTAGGGCCTACGTGGAGGGCAGTCTCAGAACCTGACATATCGTGTGGGGGGTGCTCTGTGGGAGGCAGGCTCTTGCACGTGTATCGGGGCAGAACCAGCCACTGGAACGCGGGGTGAAGGTGGAGGACAGGAGTCTCATTTCCTGCTGAGTGGAGGGGTGTGCTAGCACCAGCAGGGGGGACGAGGAACAAGCTCAAGGTGGCTAGGAAAGTACTGGTGAATTCAAGGAAGGGCAGCGCATCCTCTACAGGAGCAGGAGAGGCAGTGGGCGGCAGGCTTGGGGGAGCCAGGCCTGGGCCGGGGGGCTGGGGACACTGGGTACAGCCTGATGAGGAGCTTGGATTTGCTCCAGGTGACTGTCATCACGGGTTTCTGAGCAGGGGCCTTCCTAAGTTTACCAGGAGTTCAGCTGCCTGAGGCACAGAGGGGTCCTGAATCAGGGTGGGAGTCACAGGTTTGGATGGGGATTCGGGGACGTTAGAGTTGGAACCCAGTGCTCACACAGCGCGGGGCTCCTGGTCAGAGCTGGGCCGGGCCGGGCGGGGAGCGAAGAGCCGAGGCGCCCTGCCCGCCGCAGTCCTGGGGCAGCCTCTCTCGCAGCGGGGCCTGCTGCTGGCTGGCCTTGGTGCTGGCGTTGTCCGGAGGATCGGATTCGTTTTCCCATTAAAGTGTCCGGCACATAGTAAACACTGAAGAAATGTTCGTTTTCACCCTCTTTAGCCAAAGAGGCAGCTGAAAGAGGGTGGAAAGCTTGCCCCAAGTGAACCCGCTGGTAGGTAAAGACAGGCTCAGGTGCCGGCGTGCCCTCCCACGGCCCGGGCAGCGCAGCGCTTCAGGCGGCCACCAGAGGGCGCCGTGGCCTTGGGAGGAGCAGCCGCTGTGGGCCCGCGCCGCCTTAGCGGGCAGGGCGGGAGGCAGGGGCAGGCCATCTGCAGGCTGAGCGCACACCTGGCAGGAAGTAACCATCTAAAATCCGTGTCTTCTCACCCACGGTGCAGTGAGCTTTACAAATAAAAATGCTTTTATTTAACCAGGAAAGCTACTAGACCGCCAATGCCATTGCACTAAAATGCCAGCTACACGTGCATTGCTAGTTTGACAAAGGTTAATATGGCCGTGAGGACTAGGGATTCATCTGCAGCTTGGGATGGGACAGGCTAGACAGATTTCTGAGCTATGTTTTGTAGGAAGCATCAGATTTTACCAGGTGGCAGGGTTGCAGGGAGAGAAAGGGAGAGAAAACAACGTAGAGGGAACAGAGGCAGAGTCTGGAAGAGCAAGGTGTGTCCCGGGAATTCTAAGTGTGTAGGGGAAGGGCAAGGTGTGTTCCCCCAATTGTAAGTAGGGGTGGGGGGGAAGGGCAAGGGGACAAGCACAGATGAAACTGAGGCCATGGAGCAGGGAGGGGTGAGCAGGGGAATTGCCGGGTTCAGGCTGGGAGGGGCTCACTGAATAGACCTTTGTCTATTGCTCATGAGACTCCTTGGGGCTCAGTGCCAGCCCCAAGTGGGAGACCCTGCTCAGTGCCTGGCACCAAGGAGACTGGGAGTCAGGAAGGGAGAGTTTTGTGTGTGTGTGTGTGTGTTTTAAGATTTTATTTATTTATTCATGAGAGACACACACAGAGGTGGAGATATAGGCAGAGGGAGAAGCAGGATTCCTGGGGGGAGCCTGATGAGGGACTTGATGCCAGGATTCCAGGATCACAACCTGAGCCAAAGGCAGATGCTCAACCACTGAGCCACCCAGGTGCCCCAGGAAGGAAGAATTGACCCAGATTCTCACAGTCCTAATTAACAATCTCATTCAAATATCAATTTTGTTCTCTCCCTGTGAATAGGCCTTAGGGAGCCTCATACCCTAATTCAGGGGTGCCATCCATTCATCCAGACACAGGCATTTTATTACAGAGGTTTCCAGGGTGCGTGGCTCCTATGGGAGTTTACGTGCAGCTGGGCTCCAGTGGTGTCCACTGGACACCTAGTTTCTGCTTCCTTCTAGTCTTCCCAGGATCTGGGGTCCCACCCAGAGTCATGTCTGGCTATTGGGGAGGCCAGGTTTTCCCCAGAGCTGGTCCAAGGATATGGGAGGGAAGTTGCGGTCAGATAGGGTGTGGGGAATGGATCCAGGCCTCCTTGTCAGTCACAGGGTTGCCTTGGGATGGTGGGGACGTGTCCTGTCACCCTGGGCCTGGCTGATCAGTCTTATCTCTTGGCACAGGGGCTCAGAGCTTAGGCCTGCTGGATCCCAAATTGTGCTACCTGCTGGATGGAGTCCTCTTCATCTATGGTGTCATTATCACTGCTCTGTTCCTGAGAGCAAAGGTAAGTACTGGGGGCTTTGGGGAGAAGGCGTGGGCTCCCCTACTTGGGGAGTGTTCAGAAGGGCCTTAGTCTTGGAAATTCTGCAGCTCAGGTAGTGCCTGGAGCATGGCATCCACTGGCTCCAGGGACCTGCCAAGCACGCAGCATGGGTGGGCTGGTGTCCCAGCCCTACAGCTGGGAGGCAGCGCCTGCTGCTGGGTGTCTTCCTGAGCAACGGTCAAAGCATCCCCGGGGGGTGGGGGTGGGGGGGCTACTGCTGGCAGGAGAGGGCTTAGGCTTCAGGCAACTAAGAGCAGGGGGGGGAATGCAGGGTTTCTTCCCAGACGGAGGCCCACCCAGCCTGTCTCTGGAAACTCGGGTTCCCTATCAGGGCCCGTGAGGGCAGGCCCGGAGCCCGGGTTTCTTGGAGGGGCTGCGGCGGGGGGTGGCTTTGGAGCCGCGGAGGGTGCAAGGTCTCTACCGCCCGGTTATCTCTTCTGTCCCCCAAACCATTGCTCTTTTGGCCTGTAGACTTTGGCAAAAGACTGTGAAGCAGTCTCACCCACTTTCTTTTTTCAAGCATGAGTCCTCGGGGATCCCTAGGGGGTTTCCGACGCTGGGGAGAACAGCCCCAGAGCAGCGTGGCGGGGTGTGCAGGGACGCGGTGCAGCGGTGGGGGGGGGGCACGATGGGGCTGGGACCCCGCGGGGGGGGGCACGATGGGGCTGGGACCCCGCGGGGGGGGCGGGGGGGGCACGGTGGGGCTGGGACCCCGCGGGGGGGGCGGGGGGGCGGGGGGGCTCTCAGCCCTCCGCCCTCTCTTCCAGTACGGCAGGAGCGCGGCCGCGCCCGAGGACCAGCAGGGCCCCAACCAGCTCTACAACGTAAGTGTGTGCCCCGCGGGGCCGCCGGGGTGGGGGGTGGCGGGGGGGGGCCCGGCGGGCGGGGGCGGGGCTCAGACTCCCCGCGCGGCGGCCCGGCCGCTGGGTTCACCCGCCCTGTCCCCGGGGGGCTCCCCGAGGCGGACGGGGCTCGGCTCCACCGGGCCCGCGGCTCCCCTGGGCGCCCCACGGGGTCCAGGCCAGAGGGCCCAGCGCCCCCGACGGTCTTCCCGCCTCCTGCAGGAGCTCAATCTGCGAGGAAGAGAGGAGTACGAGGTTTTGGATAAGAGACGCGGCCTGGACCCGGAGATGGGAGGAAAGCAGGTGGGGATCCCTCCGGGGCCTGCGCGAGCGCGGGTGTGCGCAGCGGGACACGGGGAGGGGGCTCCGAGGGCAGCTCCATCCGGGGCCTCCCCCAGGGCTCCATTCTGGTCCGCGGGGGGCGCCCCATGGAATGCGCCCCGGCCCTCGGCCCGGCTCCAAGCTCCACCCCCTCCCGGTAAACTGCTTGGCCACCTGGGATGCACACCCGGGGGGCTCCCCCCAGGACAGATCTGGTGAAGAGGTCCATGCAGGAAGGGCCCCGGGCCACTGGACGGGTCCCAGGTCCCCCTTGGAGCGCGCTCCCGCTCCAGGCTCCCAGCCGTGGGAGGGGAGGCTGGAGGAGGCCAGGCAGGGTCCTCTAGGCGCAGGTCCAGGGGCGCTGGGTGGCTCAGTCACTTAAGCGTCTGCTTTCAGCTCAGGTCATGATGTCGGGGTCCGGGGATCCAGTCTCGCATTGGGCTCCCTGCTCAGCGGGGAGCCAGCTTCTCCTTCTGCCCCTCCCCCTGCTCTCTCTCTCTCAAATAAATAAATAAAATCTTAAAAAACAAAAAAAAAAAAAAGTAGGGTTCAGCCCAAAGGCCCAGGCTGCCCAGGCTTTAGGGCAGTGCTGCCCGACGATGCCCAGCAGCCCCTGATGTTCCTGGTCACACGTGTCCACCGTCTGAGCCGGGTGCTGGGCAGGAGGAGACGCTGGCAGTTTCCTCGGCCTCTGCCCTCCGCATCAGCTCTTCTCTCCTCCTCTTATCTGGACCCTGAACCCTGGATGGGGAGGGGTGAAAAGAGGTGGGTAATGGGGGTCAGTAGGGCTTGCTGGGCACTGGTTGGCCCAGGACTTTTCATTTTCAGCCAGAAACCCCACCTGTAAGTTTATGACACCTGTGGCACTGTAACTGCAAGGGGACACACGGACTGCCACCTGCAGATACCCCAAGGCTTGCCCTGGGCAAAGCTGGACTGGGGAGGCCATGTGGGGAGGTGAAGCCAGTGTGCAAGGGTGTGTGCGAGTGTGCACTAGGAAGCAGGGGCTGCAGCAGAGCTGCGAGGGCCGGGGTTTGGGGTGGTACGGGTGCAGGGGTCGGGGGGGGGGCACGGGTGTGGATGGGGGGCAGGGCCACGGGGGGTGGAGGGGCATGGGTGTGTGGGAGAGCAGGGCAGGGGTGGGGCATGGGTGTGGAGGGCAGGGAGAGCAGAGGGGGCACAGGTGATGGGGAGAGCAGGGAGGGCAGCGGAGCAGGTGGCCCGGGGTGGGGGGTTCATGGATGCTTTTACAACTTTCCAGGCCTGGCTCCTGGTTTCTCCGCCTCTAACCTCCTCCTTGTTTTTCCCCCCCGCAGAGGAAGAGGAACCCTCAGGAGGTCGTGTACAATGTGAGTGCAGGAGGGAGGTGGGTGGAGGGCTCTGGGAATAGTGCTCCCTGCCTTGTGTCTGCCTCACTGGACCTTGACCTCCCTGCCTGACCTTGACCTCCCTGCCTGCTGGCTGCAGCAGCTGATTGTTTGGGGGACAACCCCTTCACTTGCCTTCCCTCCCCAGTCCCTGAGTCTGCTGTTGGGCTTCCCTGGAGATGGGCCTGGGGAACAGCAAGGTCAGGCCCGGCAAGGACAGGGTGGCAAGCCCCTCTGGGGGACTCCTGCTTCTGGAGGCTCGAGTCTCTTCCTGAGTGCCACCTCTTGTCGGAAGGTCAGTCTCACCACTCGGTGCGGACCTGACTGTGGTTTTCAGGCTGTTGATCTGGGTTGGCCACGAAGGGGACTGTCACAGGTGGTCACTCCTGTAGACAGAGCTGCCTCTCCTTCCTTCCTGCAATTGGTGGAGTCACAACCCCTGGCTTTGGCCATGTAAAGACACAACTTACTCAAATAAATGGTTCTGGGGACTCCAGGCCAGCCCTCGCATTTGTTCACGTTTGTGTTCTTTGGCTAGAATTCCGCATTTTATCTTTGAACCTAACCTGAGCTTCTCAGCTCGGTGCAAAGGGCTGGCGGCTCAGAGGAGTCCAAAGGGCTGAGAAGGGTAAGGGTGGAGCTGGCTGTGGCCAGAGATGCTTGTGGGAATGACTGGAGCCTTGAGTGTGGGGGCTCCCTGCCAGCTGGGAAGTCGAGAGGCTCCCTCGTGTAGGGAAGCCCGCTGTTTTGTGCAGCAGTTAATCAGTGTCCCATGCCCTCTCCTTTGCCAGGCACTGCAGAAAGACAAGATGGCAGAGGCCTACAGTGAGATTGGGATAAAAAGCGAGGTGAGTGCTGATTCCTAAGGACTGGTCAGGGTGGGGGTGCTCCCAGGGAGTCCTCATCACCTTCTAGGTAACCCTTCCAGGCTTCCATCCTGGCCCTTCGCAGCCATTCTCGTATCACCTGTGGAAGCCCCCGTGGTAGCTGCCAGGGGCGAGGGGTAATCCAGTTCTCACCCCCTTGATAGCACATAAGATAGGAAAGGCTGGTGTTCTTTCAGGAACCCAGTCTAGATTCTAAGACTAAGCTTTGTGAAAGCCAGTCAGATGTCACCACTCATTGATAACTGGTGCCATCAAGGGCTTAATGTGTGCCATGGTGTGTTTAGTGCTGAGGACGTTGGGACTCAGGGTAAAATGATAATGCAGCGCCCCTTATTTCTAAAAGATTAAGGATTTCCATGGGCAGCCCCAGTGGCACAGCGGTTTGGCACCGCCTGCAGCCTGGGGTGTGATCCTGGAGACCCGGGATCGAGTCCCACGTCGGGCTCCCTGCATGGAGCCTGCTTCTCCCTCTGCCTGTGTCTCTGCCTCTCTCTCTGTGTCTAATAAATAAAAATCTTAAAAAAAAAAAAGAATTTCCAAATGGTGAGCGAGGCTTCGTGGAAGCCTGGGTGTCAGGGATGGCCAATTCTGGGGAGCAAACTTTGATTCTAGCTCCATGTTCAGGGATGGCCCAGTCCTGTTGGGAAGCCCTTCTGGGGCCAGGCTCACCATTTGGAAATTGGGGCCCCTCACATGCTTTACGAGGTTGGTGGTCTCATGTAATCCTCACAAGAACCCAATGAGAAATGTGTGCCCTGTAAGGCACAGGAGGGTAAATATCTTACTCCAGGTCACTTGTAGTGACCAGATGTAATGGACCCTGTAGCCAGGGCTCATACCACTCTATGGTTGTCATTCCCAGGGAACACTCATGAGTAGCCAGGAATTCTGGAGCAGCAGGGAAGCCCCTTTATTCCAAGTGGCAGGCAACATGGCCAGCTCCCGTGCAGCCTGGGTTCTAGGGCTCTGGGGACATGAATGGGGCAGAGCAAGCCTGGGCCCCCTCGAAGCCGGTCCTCACCTTACCTGCAGAGTAAGATCTGCCCAGTGGCCCGAGGACCCCTCTCTTCCAGGGGCAGGGGTACAACTGGGAGACAGTCCCCTCTGACTGTCTAGGGCCTTGAGCAGGACTCTGACTTCCTGCCCTTTTGTCTCCTTCCCACAGAACCAGCGTCGGAGAGGGAAGGGGCATGATGGCCTTTACCAGGTAAAAGCTGCGGTGCCTCTGGTGTGCGCTGTGGGCGCTCCTTCCCTGGGTGGAACCCTCTAATCAAGGGCAAGGCTAGACTCCACATTTTGCTTGCTGGTGGCACCCAGCTCATGCCATCGGCTGGGCAGGGCAGATCCCAGGCCCTAATTCGGGTCCCAGTGCCACCTCTGTCAGTAAGGCCCTGGGGGCATGGCTGGGAGTCAGCTGTTGGAGACACGACTTGGTTCCAACGAGCTGGCTCCAGCTGGGAGACGGTGGGAGCCCCCAGGCATGGCCCCGGATAAGCAGCAGTTCCCAGAGGCCGTGTGGTCTTGCCCAAAGGGATGAAGTAGGCAAAGGACCCCACACAAGCAATTTCCTGCCTCTTCCTCTGCTGCTCTGGGCCCTTGCAAGAAGCCTTGCTCTGCATGTATCCTCAGACCTAAGAAGATGGGTGGATGGGTGGGAAAGTTGAAGGAAAAAAAAAAATCAAGAGGATGCCTGGGTGGCTCAGTGGTTGAGCATCTGCGTTTGGCTCAGGGTGTGATCCCGGGGTCTGGGGATCAAGTCCTGAATCCACAGGGAGTCTGCTGCTCCCTCTGCTTGTCTCTGCCTCTCTCTGTGTCTCTCATGAATAAATAAATAAATAAAATCTTTTTTAAAAATCGAGAGAATAACTTTAAAAAGAAAGTGTTGTTATAGTCAGGTGCCTGGTTTATGCAAATCAGTGTGAAGCATTATGCAAAACAAACATACCCAACCTACTTCTCTAAAATATAATCCCCAGTGGGTTCTTATTTGGCTGCCTCTGGCTCCCTTGGGCTCTTCACAGCTTGCTTGACTGGCTCCAAAGTGCCAGGCTGCCCAGCTTGCCCGAGTCCAGAATGATGTCAGACAGGGCCCCCAGAATATTCTGTGTGTGGCTGCTTTGATCTGTCTTCTGGGCCAGGGAGTGGTGTTCCAGTGGGATTGGGGCCAGCTTGCCTGCTCCCTGACAGAGAACGCAACTGTAGTGGGGTGGCCTGGGAAGGAGGCTGATGGGAGAAGGCTGGGGTCAGGGAGCCACCATCTTCTGGTGACAAGTCCTGGCTTCCTGGAAGCCCGGGTGTCAGGGATGGCCAACTCTGGGGAGCAAACCTTGATTCCAGCTCCATGTTCAGGGATGGCCCAATCCTGTTGGGAAGCCCTTCTGGGGCCACGCACTGCAGGGCTCAGGACTTGGGAAGCTGGGAGGGATTTGCTCCAGGGCCACTGCCGGCAGTGGGGAGACCCTCGTCCTGCAGTTCCCCGGGCCGGCCCCACCAGCGCCAGGAGAGGACTGGTCCAGTTCCACTTGACCTCTAGGTAGGCCGGTGCCCGCACGGAGCTCCTGACCCACTTTTCTTTCCTGACTTGCTTTCTAGGGGCTCAGCACGGCCACCAAGGACACCTACGATGCCCTCCACATGCAGGCCCTACCTCCTCGCTAACAGCTCCAGGTCTCCCACCGAACACAGGCCAACTCCGCAGACGCCCAGATTGTTAAAGACACAGGATAAAGCGTTTATAACCCGGTTCACTCGTATTTCTCCACCGCCAAAGTATTCCCTCTTTATGAATTGGGTACTTTGCACTGTAACATTCGGTCATATCCAATTCAACCATCGTCCCCGGGCTCTGTAGGGGAGTGCTCCCCCAAGCTTATGGCCCGTCCTCGAG
This sequence comes from Nyctereutes procyonoides, assembly GCF_905146905.1. Taxonomy (NCBI): domain Eukaryota; kingdom Metazoa; phylum Chordata; class Mammalia; order Carnivora; family Canidae; genus Nyctereutes; species Nyctereutes procyonoides. The sequence continues at coordinate 3,748,751 of NW_026575044.1, forward strand.
GAAGAGTTGTGACACTCTGGGCTCTTCGGGTTTGATGGAGACTGTGGCCGGGCCCCTACCCTGGAAGCCCCAGGCTCTTACCTGGGAGATGGGCACCCGCTTCTCACAGCCGTGTTCAGTCTGTTTTGTCAGGTCCCCTGAGAACCCCCCAGTGTTTGCACGTAGCCTAATAGTTTTTAGTGTTCTGTCAGTATTTGAATGGCTTTGCTCCTGCTGTAAATTTGGCTTCTGTTTGCCTCATTTCAGGGGAACTTGTAATCAAGGCCAAGGGACTGTTGTGCCTCCTGGTGACAGGCCTGAGTAGAGGTGGGGAGGGGAGGAGAGCCTCTGCAGGTACAGCTCAGGGGCTGGTGAAGGGGAGCATGGGCTGGAGTGTGGGGCGGACAGGCATCCGTTCCCCCTTGCAGGGCTTAGCACCTGGAGGCTAGGTGCTCCGGGGACCCCGTGATGAACCAGGGTGCTTGCCGTCATGGGGCTCACTCTCATGGGGGACACAAACCGGGAAGAAACTGGCCTCAAAGAGCAGAGGAAGTGCAGAGTGTAGGGGCGAGGGAAGGGAGCAATAGGGCACGATCTCCAGGCACCTGTTTGAAGCACCCAGAGGGAGGGCCAGCTTCCCTGTCCCCACGAGGCCTCCACAGGTGGCCCGGCCCCGCACACCCCTGTGGACACCCTGTGTGGACTACCAAGAACATTGCTGTGGGAGGTCTCATGTGTAACCCTCTCTGTTCTGCTTGGTCTTAATTTATACTGGTTTGCTAAAGCCTTACTTACTCTTTTGCACAATAAACGCTTTGGTGAAAATGCTGCCTTTACCCTGGGCTCTCTCTGGGTGGTCCAGCAGGTGAAGCTAATCCAGCCGTGGGGAGAAACTGCACACCCCAGAGAGCAGGGTGGCTCCTTGGGGCCTGCAGGTGGGCACAGGGGCACCCAGGGGCCGGGGGGCTGCCATACACGATGCAGTTTGCTCGGGGCCACAGAGGAGCTGCAGGCCGGGCCGGGCCGTGAGGGGCCTGTGGGAAGCGGCTGGGATGCGGCCCGGGGTGCACGGCTCCTGGCACCCAGCACCCAGCTCTGTGCCAGCCACTGCAGTACAGGCAGAGGGAGGCTAGGGAGCGGCCCCTGTCAGCAGAGGGTGCTGGGAGTTGTGAATGGCTGCTGATGTCACGGCACAAAACCTCGGTTTGTAGGGTTTGGGGCAGGCTGGAGGATGACAGGTCTTTCCAGGTCAGCTTCTCTCTAAACGTAGTGGCTATAAAAGAGGCCCCAACTCATCAAGCAGCCAGTTAACACTGGGTAGACTTTGAGTTCAAAACCCCAAGGTCGGGTTCCCAACACTGGGTGGCTCAGCGGTTTAGCGCCTGCCTTTGGCCCAGGGCATGGTCCTGGGGTCCCGGGATCGAGTCCCACATCGGGCTCCCTGCGTGGAGCCTGCATCTCCCTCTGCCTGTGTCTCTGCCTCTCTGCCTCTATGTCTATCATGAATAAAAAAAAAAAAAAAAAAAAAAAAAAAAAAAAAAAAACAAAACCCAAGGTCTTGGCCATTAGAGGCCCTGGGGAATCTGAGATTGCAGCAGGAGTGACTCGCATCTCCACTAGGTGCACATAGGACACCTATAAAGGGAAGACATTCGTTTTGTAACCTGGCCTCATAGGGGGAATTTGATTTGTCAATAAATATCTACCCTGCACCTATTCCTGTGCCCAGCACTTTGCAAGCCACTAGGGAGGGACTGAACATCTGCCACAGGATTCCGGCCACATCCCAGGAAGGCTGCGTTGTGGTACCCCACAGCCAGGCAGGGAGGCGGAGCTGCCAGTGCAGGGGTGCAGAGTCCCACAAGGGGCTGGAGACATGGGGCAGGTTTCATGGGAGAAGGCTTCTGACGCCGGCCAGCCTGAATTATGTGACCTGGTCACCAGGTGAGGGAGTGGGAAATGGTGTGTAGCTTTGGCTGCCTTGATTCCCAGACAACAGCCGCTTTGGGGTTGCTACTCCTTCATCTTCTACTCGCCAGGCTTTCTAAACACTGAAGTTGAGTTCATCGGTTGGCCTCACACCGCAGACCTAGTTTCAAAGTCTGCTGAATTCTACACAGGCCATGTGACCCATGTGGCTGGCTTGAATTCAGAGTCTAACCCACTTCTGTCAAGAATCTGACTCAAGAGGCAGGGAGGAGAGCTGGCAATGAGGTGTGGGTGCTGCAGCAGATGTGGGTGGGCGAGCGAGCGAGGACACTCGTGGGACCACAGGCAAGACACAGAGAAGACAGCTGGTGAGCTGAGCCTGTACCGGGAGAACGAACCCCAGGGCCCGGGGCAGGGTCCCCGGGCTGCCCAGTTCCTGTCCTACTCCGGGTCTGGCCGTCTTCTCCCTGAAGCACAACTGGATCCCTTTCATCCCAGGAAGTTACTGATTGTATGAGATGTGCCAGGAACTCATTGTAAGTAAAAACACCACTCTTCACATAAACATCCATTTTAAGAGGATTAAAATATGAAGATGCGTCCATATTTCACTTGCACTGAGGAACCAAAACATTTTATGAGTGTGTGTAAATGAAAATGGAAGCTTCCAGAGTATTTTTCAAAACTGTCATTACTTTGATGTTAGTAAAATCAGGTAGGATGTGAATACTTCTGATCAGTTTTTCTTCTTCCCGGAATATGACTCAAGGCTCCTGGGTTTACACACAGGATAGTCACTGAAGCCCAGGTTTGGCTGGTACAACAGGACAGACGATCAATTCAAGTGTACAGGATGGCTCCAAAGGGGACTCAAAGCCCGGTCATTTGGTCAGCTGTTGACCTGTCCACGGGTAACTCCGGCCACAGCTCGGTAGCCCGGTACTGGACATGCCTGTGAACCTGTGCCTACTGTCTAACGACACATGCCCTATAACCTCAAGCCCTAGTTTTTAGAGAAAGGAAAGGCGGCAATGAGAGCAGATGTTACTTACATCATCTCCCAGGTAATCTGGCTTGGCAGATGCCAACCAGAAGTGGGTTAGAATATAACCATGTTTTTAAAAAGGGCAACAGGACACTGATCTCATCAGTACTGTACCCTCATTCTTTAGGGTGTGACAAATGGGTTTGTTTTCTGAGGTCTTTCCCATGCTAGTGAGCATGCCACTGTCTCTACCAAACAGGATTTCTATTGAAAACTCCAAGTTGTTTTAAGGAAACAACTCCCCAAACTTATGTGCAAGCTCTAAATACAAGAAGGGGTGGAGTGGTAAAGAATGACGGGTTCTTAGATGCAGGAGCGGCGAGTTAGAGCCGTTGTCTTCCCACGGTGGGCCCTGGAGAGGACAGCAAGCCCGTCTTGAGACACGGAGCACACACTCCTATCTGGACAGGAATGCCTCTGTCTGAAAGCTCGACAAGCTGAGGTTTGCTCTCCGTGGGAAATTCACTTTAAGATTCACATTTTCAAATGACAAATTGCATCAAGACATTACCTGTGAACTAGTATAAGCCGGAGGGAGGGAGCTATGCTAAGCTGTGTACCCTCCGACAGAAGTGGATGCCACGTCCAGGACTAGTGGATGTTCAGGATGTGGCAGGAAATGCTGGAGGGGCACAAGAGAATATAAACAGTAAGTGTGGAAAAGTCAAGCTCAATACCAGGTCTGCCGTCAGACACAAGTGAAATGGGAGCTCTGAAGAGTTCTGGCACAGGAGCGGTCAAGGGTCTGTGTGTTCGGTCACATGAAGCCCTGGGGTGTGAAGGGGACTAAAGCTACTCCTTCGAGGAGGAGGCAGGGGAACTCTAGACCAAGGTCTGGGAAGGTGGGTGGAGAGGTGTGGTGGCTGCAGGGCCCATGGGCACAGGCGGAAACGCACAGTAGGACCCAGGAACCCATGTGCCTGGGTCTCCTGGGAGCTCCTGCTTTTCTGGAAAACACCAACCAGAAGGCCTAGGTGGCCCTCTGTGCAGGAAGCATCCAGAACACCAACATACAATTTCAAGGAAACTCCAACAATGTGAAAACACTTGGAAAATGGTTTAATGATGTTTTACAACAGAAACGAACTGTACAGTTACAGTAAGTTTAATATATATATAAAAATTACAGCAGACAAATGCATCTACACAAAATCTACCATTTCATTCTGATTCACTGTCACCTACGCAATCTCTCCCAAGCCTACAGCCCCTGCAGGAGGCCCCAGGAGGGGGAATCATATAAAGGGCACTTTTAAAGAGACAGCACCGCTCATATTCCCCACCACCTCCTTAAGCCTCTGGGAGGCACATCAGCTAATTCCCCCAAATGTAAAGTTGCTTGTGTTCTGGATTTTCAAAATCAAGAAAACACATGTTTCCCAGGGGCCCAGATAACAAGGTCCCCCAAACTCCAAGTTATCAGCAGATTCTTAGAAAACATCCCTATCAAGGGGAAATGGCTAAGCAGGCATTCTGGGGCAGTGAGGCTACACAATAGCCACCCAGACTGCAAAGTTATCTAAGGAGAAATGTCAAAGGACTCCCAACCAACTACTCAGAAACCGTCACTGCCTCATTAAAGCTGCTGGACAATTTTGGAAAGAATCATTTACACCACATCTTAAGTTTCCACAAAAGAGAACTCAAACTCACATTTTAAACTTAAGTACATAAAACAAAAAGTTCTAGGAGGCCAGGGGGTCAGTCCCCCTTATGACCCTCCCTTGACAACAGTGGAAAAACACCCCTGAATCAATATTAAAAAAAAAAAAAGGAAAAGGAAAAGAAAAAAGTGTGGGGGAGAGTTAAGATATTAAAAGACAAGAGAGAGAGAGAGAGAGAAAACATCTTTAGGAAAACACGATCACTGTCTCTTTAAAACAAAACAAAATCCCAGTTGGGAACAGTAATCAGCAAATATGCAAACCAAATTGAACCTGGTGGAAGTTTATTACTGAATATTATGTACACTCAGAACTTTTTCATTTTCTTTTTTTATTATGAACACCTAGGCAGTGAAAACTGTTATGTTAATACATAGACACACCCAAAACATACAAAAATACTATTATTTCAAACTACTAAGAATAGGACAGTTCAGTTATTTTCATGCTATGACTTTAAGAGCATTACACTGAAACAAACAAGAAGTTAAACGACATTTTTTTTAATATCCCAGAAATATACCAAAATATACATCTAAGCTTTGGAATTACTGAGGTTAGACTAATGCAAGTGCTGGGTAATCGTACTTAATACACAAGTCTAAGGTTCTGCAGGAAAGAAATCATCTTTGGTATCTGCATCAGGCTAATATTATTAACATTTGGATTTTGCTTTGGGATAGAGCTTGTATGACCCTAGAACCAAATACCCCCCTCCCCCAATCAACTGAGATTAAAAAGATCCATGTAAAAAGTTCCTTCATTTGCAATCCCCCCACCCCCCAAGTTAAAAAGTCACAGGCATCTACCTAGCACAAAGGTTGTGAGATACAATGCATAGTTGCACAGTGGTGCTGCCAAAGGAAACCAACTACAGCAAGGATACATGAAAAGCTTGGTAATCGTTCTGCATGTTTTCTCACAAACAGGGCAGCCACTTCCAAGCAGTTCCAGTAAAGGAAAAGAGAAAAGGCTCAGAAGGGCACCTTGGCGTGTACTCACTGTCATGACCCCAGAGGTCCAAGCACCCAGCAGAGCAGCCAGTCCTGCACCAGTGTCTTCAACTTCCCCCCACTCTGTGGGTCCAGCGGTCCAGCAGCATCCCCAGCCTCCCAGTCCCTGTGCTGAGCCCCTGTGGTGACCGTGGTTATTGTCGGGTGGAGCATCCGGGTGATGGCGTTTCGTCTGTTTTAGAAAGTCTGAAATGCCAATTTTCCCCACGGCACATTCACGAGCTGGCCAGGGCCAAAGCTACTGAGGATGCACCTCCACAAACTCCAAAACACGGGCAAAAGAGCCCCCTACCCTTCCCGTGGGTCAGAGGTCCCCATCCCACCCCTAGCCTCACTCCTCTAAATGCCAGGACGCCACAGACTGGATTGATGCTGAAGACTTCCCTTTTCTTTGGTTTTTTTGTTTGTTTTGAGTTTATACAATCATTAAGGAATCTTTGGTTTTGGCTGGAAATTTAAAAAACAAAACAAAACAAAGAAACCACCCTCCCCTGGCTTATAGCAGCAGTATTAAGACCTGGCAAAGCTTTCTTTCAACGTTGGGGGTGGGAATCAAAGGTTGGGAACTACATTCAAAGAAAAGGTGAAAGGGCTGGGGATGCAGCTTCTAGAGAGCCCATTGGATACAAGATTGTCAAATAATAATAATATTAATAATAAAAACTTAAATATTTGGATTTTTTTTTTTTTTTGGTCATGTCAAAGGAAAAAAAGTGAAATGTGTATGCAGCAGTCAGCTTAAAGGAGCCTTTGGTGTCTTTTCCCTTCCACCCAAAGTCCTGAAAATAAGCAGAACCCTGAGGCCTCAGAGAGGAAGGGGATGGCCTCCACCCACTAGGGAAATCTAAAATGTGGGCTGGGGGGGTGGGGGAGTGGAGAGCTGGCCAGCCCCTGAAGGCAGGGTGGCAGGGAAAGGAGATGTTAAGAGACCTGTGAAGACCCCTTGCAACAAAAAGAAATAGAAGATTGCAATTTGCCCTCAGTTTGCAGTAGCTTTTCAGCAGCGACATTCAGAGGCTTTAGGAGGTCCCACCCTAGGCTACAGGTCCTGTGATGCTATAGGCCAGAGTTCAACATTGCTTAGAGGAGGGAGGGCAGACTTGGCAACTCTGTAGGGTTTAGAGAAAGTTAAAGCAAGTTACTCAATCACGAGTTAGAAATGAGGTATACAACAGCTCCTGGATTTGAGGTGGGCAGAAGCCCCACACTTACTCACCTAGCCTTTGCTACAACCATAGAGAAAGGGACTGGAACTACGGTCTAATGTGGGGGAGGGGGCTGAGTAATACGGTGCAGTGCTCCCTAGGGCAGAGGGGAGGAGCTGGAAGTCTTGCCTCTCTCCCTTGGTCTCAGGGGCCCCACACCTCCGATGTTGCCAAGGGCCGCCTTGTAGTACGATTGCAAGGTGTCTTGCTCCTTCCTCCCCGTGCCCCCTACCCCCCACCCCGTGTCTGCAGTCTTAAATCCACCGGGGCAGGCATCATTCTGCTCCACTCTTAGGAAAGTCCGTGCGGGACTGGACTCTGGGACGTGGCACCGCACCCACCTACAGATAGCCTTTCCTGACATAACTGCCTATATTGTAGCCTCTGAAAGTGCATTTCCTTTCCTGCTGTATTGTCAGACTTGAAGACACTGGGAGGACTCTGTCCTTTCTTACTGTTTTCATTCAAAGGAGATTCCAATTATAAAGAAGGATTTGATGTTTCGTTTTTTACCCAGCACCGTATCCGGCCGTCTGCCTGCAGACTTCAGGATATAATGTTAGAGAACTCAATGCTGCTGCCAGGTGATGAAAGAAGCCCGAAAAGCTGCTTTTGCAAGGTGGTGGCTGACTTAAAACAAGGATGAACAAGTGAAGAGAGAAAACACGGGGGAACTTTGCAGCAGACCTCAATTTTTTTTTTTTTGTTGTTGTTGTTGCTGTTGTTGTTGTTTTTTGTTTTTTTTTTTTACAGTAAGTTACTTTTGGGGTCTGAACTTTTTGACAGTGTCCTGGGTTTGAACCCGAAGGTGGTGCTGGGTGACAGAGCCGGGCGCAGAGTGGGCAGATGCAGAGAAAGAACCAGACCTGGCACCTTCCCTCCCTGGCCTGGGGAGGCTCACTTCTGTGCTCAAAGTGGTGTTCCATCAAGCACACCTTGTTTCCTGTAACTTCTGTGTCAAGTGCTCTTACTTTCTATAACCCTATTGCCTACTTACAAACCTATCTAGCACTTTGAAAAGTCACACAATAGTAATACCACTTTTATATAATGTCAGAACAATTAGATTATTAGTAAAGCTTTCATGACGTTCTGCAACCTGATCATTTTTTGACAGAATATTGAGAGCAATAAATGTCTCATCTTTCTGTGTCCCATCAATAGTACACCAAGACAATGAAACTCTTAACTCCCTAGAACTCATGTACAAAATCATTTTGGAAAGATAAAGCTCCCTGGGAGAGTAAAGGACAGTCTATTGGTTTTCCATGTAATCCTGCTCTTGAAAATGCTTATCCTTTACAAGTGACACAACAGAGACAGCACAGCTAGGTATCATCTGAACTCAAACAGGCTGTACTGGTTTTATTTATAAGCGTTAGATAAAGGGAAATAAAGAAAAAAAATTTACCTTCATCTTTTGCTCTCCCCCCATAATTTGCCAGCAATTCCAAGAACATCAAGGCTACACTGAGCAACCCTACCCATCTTTACAGAGTCAGCAGAGTGAAACCAAATCGATCTCTCTTCTAAAACCAGGATAACCAACAAGACTTCATTCAAAAAGTGGGTAAGGGAGGAGAGAAAAGAGACATAGGTACAGCTTTTCCCACATTTCAACCTTTCACTCCTATTCTTTCTGCCTGTTTTAAAAATTTAAGAATGAACAATGACATAGCAGTGTCTTTGGTATCTAAACCAAATCCCACTCAAGTTCTGTGAGATGGATGGTTTATTTAAAAATCAGATACAGTATGATTTTTTTTTTTTTTGAGATACAATCCATATCTGAACATGGGGAACCAAGACAGTCTGTCTGTATGGGCAGAAGGGGCTCTTTAATTTCTCCTAAACCAGTATGATTTCTCATTCACATTCTCAGCAAGAACAATCCTCTCCTCAATCTCACCAACCTACCAATCCCTAAAGGTCATGCTTATCACACATGTGAGGCAAGCAGGTTGGCTTTCAACTGCTTGGTTTAGTTTTACTTCTGTTTGCATTTTTGGTCTAGACAGAAATAGCCTTGGTATGAAAAAAGGAAGTAGGGTTTTAAAATGTTGGCCTATTAGCACAACATTCAATAACATGACAGGGTGACAAAAAGAACGGGTATTACTTCAGTTTTCCTCGATCAAGATACATCACACACTCCTCTTTCCTCTCCAAATTAAGTGGCACATGTCTATTTCTGCCTATTTCTCAACCACACACCCAGATTCCGTACATACACCCTTTACCGAAGCTCTTGGTACATAGAGGTAATGAGTCCTTAGGGGAGAATGGCAGGGTCTGGTGGCAAGGGTCCCATAGGAAGGGAGTGAATGCCTCAGGGGACCCTGAACCTCCAGGACAACCCATATGTAACCTGCATACCACCACCACACACTGCAAAGCGAGTCAAACCACAGAGAGGCCAATGAATCCCCAACCCATCACAGGGATAATCAAGTTTCCTTTGGCAAGACAGATATAAGGAAAAACAAACACATGAGCAACATTTTCCTTCTAACATAATCAACTCCTCCTCTCCCCATCCCAACCCTCCCTAACCCTATAAATTGTAACCTATAAACAGGATCCCAAATACATACAGCATCAATCATGTTTATCATAATAAACATCAGTTCAACTAAATGCTACAGCTAGAATTATTTCCACTATTTATAAAGTTTTCTTCTTTTTATTTATTTGGTTTTTAGATTAAAACCAGGTCTGCAACAATGCTAAGCTACACTGAGGTATTTTATGAAGGTGCCAGAAGCTAGCTGTTACCCACCAGCATTACCCTCACAGATTAAGGTTATCACCATTCAAAAAGAAAAGGAAGAGAAGGCGGAGGGAAAGGAACTCCAGGTCAAAGAATCAAAGAAAGACTCACTCAAGCTACTGCTTTTAGAAAAGGCCAAGAGTAGAAGAGCCAAAACAAGAACCAAGTGCTTCATGAATAAGGACAATTAGAAGAAAGCACCAGGTTACAAATCATATGGAAATCTGAGTGTAAACTGGACAAATCTGAGAAAAAGCATGTTCCCGGCCCTCCTAATGGAATCCTTTCAAATATCTTACTGGAAATCTCAGGGGTATCCCATTTAATCCCTTTGGATTAAGAAAAGAATGAGGCAGAACAGGATTAGTATCAGCTTTTAATGAAAAAAGCAGTCTATTTATCCTATTCCTGTCCAAGCTCACATTTGTACTGTGTCTGCCATTATGCAAACTTGCATAATAGCGGATCTTAGTTATTTTTTTTAAAGAATGGCAAAAGATTCTTTTTCCTTCTCAAAAATGAAGGTAATTGCTTAGAAAGATTTACCATTTTATAGTGTCGTCTTCAAAATGGCCAGGGCTATGACCACATGAACAATGTCACACATTACATGCTTTTCACACACATACAAAAATGAACTCATAATGGTTACGATCAAAGTAATCCATCAATTCTTGAATAACTTTAAATTTCAGGACTTAAGTCATTTTTTTCTGTCAACACTGATGGTCTCTTGACATTTTCAGCTCCAATAATCATGGTTTGAAGAATAAACAAACTTTAAATTAATTTAAATGCTGATTTAATAAAAAAAGTATTTGGCCAAAATATAACAAATTGTTGAGGCTCTCTTCTGACTGAGGGTTGTCAAACTACAGACTGACTGTGGGGTGCCCTCACCATCACTGCCTCCACCAGCCCTGGTGCCTGTGGACTTCTCTACACCAGCACTTCTCCCTTATCTTCCTATCTCAACGGGTTTATTTTTTTCTTGGTGAAGAAAGTTTTGTGAGGATGACCAGGGTTGGGTACTTGAGACCAGAACTATAAAGAGTTTCTTCTGTAAGCAAAGTGTTTATTCTACACTAATTGCAATGTTTACTATCAGATTTATAACTTTAAAAATCTGCAATGATTTCCTATATTTGCAAATATATCCAGCATTCCCAGCAATTTAAATAGAAAATTTAATGCTGAAGATTGGGCTGACCTTCAATATTGTGTTGAGCAATATCTGTGCTTCTGGATAATACAGACAAGGTTTCCCCTACCTTCCCATATATACATGAGAACAGGAGAAAATAATATAAAAAAGAGGTATAATTGTGCTTTTTTTCCCCAACGATGAATTATGTAGAACAAAATTGCATAATCTCACTAAAAATCTTTTCATTATAACCTTATTTTCCCTTAAAAAAAAAAGATTGTTAATGTCTAATAATGCCACCACAAAGTACAGACACGTATGGTCCTACACAAAATGGAAGTTGGATTCCTTTGGTTCCACTTCTTGAGTAATAAGTTGAGTAAATTGGGATGGTATTGGTCTTTCTTATCAACCAAATGAAAGGAAGTGTATATTGGGTCAGGTAATGGAGATGACCTTTTTTTTTTTTTTAATTCTAAAAAGCTGCCTATATAATTTCAGAAACATTTGAACTAATAGAGCACTCAACTTCTTAAATTAGGAACAACAATACTGTTCCTACAAGAAGCGCTTTTCCAAGTCTTTCTGCTCTGTCCCTCAGACCCATATAAATACAGTTCATGAGCAAACTGCACTGCTTGTGATAAGCAGGATTCAATTACATTCACCACGCCCTAGGGAGGGCCCATTACCATGGGCAAATAGAGTATCACTATAAATGCATTCAGAATTAGTCTTTGGTTTAATATGTATTCACCAAATTCAGGGATGAAATAAAATTTGCATAATTATTAGGAGGAAAAAAGAATGTACAATGAGTTATGATGACCTATCTAGCCCATCCGCTTAGAAACTCTACCAAACGCCTCTTTTTGATCAAATGGTCCCCTTAATTTCCAGACTCTCTGTATAAAGGGGTTTAAAGTTAAGTTTGAGTACCTTAGCTGAGGAGATTCACTCAATTCAAAACGCATTTCTTGAGATGATAAAAGAATATAAAGTAAAATGGACTAAAGGTTGAGTCATGAAGCAGTCTGATGAGCAGAATATCTAGGGGTGGTGATGGGGAGGTGATTTGAAGCTCAACACCCATCAACAAAGGGTTTTAGTGTTTCATGTGTTCATGTACAAATGTACTTTTCATTTTACAACTTGTCTTTAAGAAAAAAAATGAGAAAAATTTAAAAAGTTACCTTTGTCTAAGGATTTATTTCTTTTAAACACAGATTTTTATGCTGGTTTAAGGTTTATCCTCCTAAAGTGGATCCACACACACACAAAAAGGCAGAATCTCCTTATCCCAGATTGACTAGAGAATACAGACAAGGCAGGGAGTAGAGGACCATCATACTGACATTTAAAGCTTAAGATCTTTCAAAATATTGAAGTCTGTTGGTGAATCTTATTTGGGAGAGGGAGCATCTTTTGAACCACACAGGAAAACAAACAAACAAGCACAGCCTTTCCTTGCCCTTCCTTTTAACCCATTGGGTTTGAGTCTTGAAGGACTCCATACTTCCTTTGGTAGCAGTTTTGGGAAATTAATGCTATAACCTCTAATCCAGGATGGTGGGTATCAGCATTTCCCTCCCTGAATCCTTCCTCCTAACTTACCTCTCCCGAGGGAGGGACTCATTCCACCGGGCACCACAGTATTACCGATTGCCCTAAAACCATTTACGCAGACTAAAGTTAGACATGTCAAGTCAGGATAACAAATTAAATGTAACTACATCAGAGAAATAGCAAGATGGAGAGGAGAAAAATTAGTAACTGACACTGCCATTCTATTTACACACCAAACTAAATACACTAGTTAAAATCAAGTTAATGTCTGCCCAGAGGATATTACAATTTACCAACATAAAAGATTAAAACAAGCAGCAACTTTTATATAAAATTAATAAAGACAAATGAAAAAAGAAATTGTCAGTAGCATCTATCTCCTCAATGTGTCTGAAACGCACGTTTATAAACTAGTCCATTAGTACAGCAGCTTGCTAAAAATTGACTTTGGTTCAAGCTTAGTTAAAAAAAAAACAAAAACAAAAAAAACCCCCGACAACATAAAAAAAACACACCACACATAAAAAAGGTGGATGGACATTTGTTAGTTTCCCTGCTTGCAGTTCACTGATTTGGGAGGAATTTTAGGGAAGGTGAATGGTAAGAAGAGGAAATTTAGGTTGATAATTAAATACTCTGTGAAATAAAACAGGAAGACAGAAGCAACGAAAGAAAAACTAACAAAGGGACTACAAATGTTTCTGGCCTTTTAATATTAAGGTGCCTGTCTCCCACTTGGATGATCACAAACATATGCACTGTGTCTGTGTCACTGCCTTTCTCAACACTGTGAAGAGACAAATACAAAGATTCCAAGCTCCCTTGGGGACACAAGCAGAGCGATCAGAATGAAAATGACCTACACACCCTCTCTCAGACCCCAGCTTGAAAGGGGGGCAAGTGCAGTCTTGGGCCACCAGAGACAGACATAAGCAAGCACCCACAGATGCCAACTGGGAACCTTGACCTCCGATAAGGAGGGGAGCTCACATGAGCCCCACTGCAGTGACCCCGGCTTCTGGGAAATGTTCTGGTATAGATACTGTAATGACAGCACACTGACAGGAAGGGGAACTGAATTTCCATGTTACCCTCCATTCCTCTTCATCTACTTCCATAAACTCTTCCTCTCTGTGGGCTCATGTACATAGTCTAGAAACACCCTGAAAACGATTCCAGAAGCTATATATCACTTTCTACATTGTACAGCGAGACGTGTATTTCCATTGTGACCTGCCTAAGCTGGAGCATCACTAACAAACCAAGGAGACACTTGAGGTGTGTGCAAAGTTCCTGCTCAAAGTCCTTCAAAGGTTCTAATGACCCCATGCCCAGCTAGTAAGTGCGTTCCCCAGTCAGGGCAGCAAGGAGAGTCTCAGGGCTAGAGGGATTTACGCGCCGTCCAGTGAAAAGGGGTCTGCGGCCAGAGCAAAGGTGGTGGCCTCAGACTCTTCTCATCACACCTCTTTGGGGATACAGAATGGATGGCAATAGTCTAGTGGAGTTCCTTCAGAAAACAAAAGAAGGGCGGAGTTTCCCAATTTCAATCAGTCAATTCGCTCTTTGCCAAGTAAATGAAAGGAAGTTTGGATGAAAAACTTCCACAAAATGCAAACAAACAAACAAACACACCAACAGTAGGAGCATTTTTCAGGAGATAAGAAATCAGGAGAACCACCAAGTCAGGTGTCTGCAGTAGTCTTTGCTCTTCGGGCCCAGATCCCGTCCTGCAACACGCATGGCTGTTCCCGCTGAAAGTGGCAGAAGCAGCACCTGTGCACCGCAGGATCTGGGCCTCAGGGTCATTCAATGATCTGGGGTGAGTGAGAGCTACAGTTCAGCAGGAATTCCTTCCTACGCAAAAGTGCTCGAAAGGCACCACCTGATGGGGGGAGGGGGCGTGTGTGGAGTGGGAGTGTTTGCACACACTGCCTTCAGCTTCTGCACCAAGCCTCTTGCATAAGTGGCAAAAGAAAATAATTTTCTAGCACCTCTGTAAGAGTCATCAAGGATAAGGAAACCAGCAAGAACATTCCCCGCAGTTAAGAACGTAAGTCTCCCCTGACCCCCAAACCCTCCCTCCCCACAGTGTGGGAGCTCACTGAAATAGGATCCAGGAGCAAGAGATAAACATGTCCAAACTATATATATATATAAAAAACAATAACAACAACAACAATAATAGAGATACAGTAATACAGGCCTGCCTAAATTGTACCAGTTAAGAAAGGAACCCCCAACACAATTGATACGATTATAAACACCTTGTTATGACTTAATGGCCTGTACAACAGACCCATAAAAATGATTTTTTTTTAAGAAAAAAAGAAATTTAGACAAACAAGAAACCCCCTTCCTATATTGGAATTGGTACCCACCTTAACTTGTCACCATGACTGCTGGAAATGAGAAGTAGTCCTTTCACTTCTTTTTTTGTTTGTTTTTGATTTTTTTGTTTCTGCTTTTTTTTTTTTTTTAATTTTTGGTTAGAAAGTTCTCCAATCCATGAAGCAATCCTGAAAAGACAGTGTTTTATTACAAAATTAGGCAAATGTTGTCCTGTCTCCATCCTTTTGTTGTTCTGGTATGCATTTTTTTTTCCTTCTCTCCCTTCTTCCCTTGCTGCTGAAACATGGCAAGAGGAAGCCAATCACATTTTTCAGTCTCAGCTTGGCTGGCAGCCCCATCATGCCGCGAGTGGAAAAGGCTAGTGGCAGCCCCGTGCAGCCCAGCTCACTGTGCCTTGGAGGCGGTGGTGGTGGTGGAAGCGGCCCCACCGGCAGAGGCCACTGTGAAGAGAGAGTTCTGGATGGACTCAGCAGAGGTGGAGGTGGCGTGAAGGCTGGCTACAGGTCCAGAGTTCCCTGCGGAGGCTGCAGCGGCAGAGACCAAGCTCACTGGGTTGCTGGTGAGCAGAGAGAGGTTCTGAGGGTTCAGGAACAGGGGGGCAGTCACGATGTTGGGGGCTCCTCCTGCATTGGCAAATACCAGGTTCCCGGTTGCATCCAGTGACGTTATTGGAAGAGAGCCACCGGAAGCAAGAGCTACAGACAAAATCCCCCCAAACAGGCAGAAAGGAAAATGTTAAAACCATTCTAGAGAAGCCAAGTAACACATCAAATGCACTGAGTTCTCCTACAACCTGGGTGGAAAGAGTGCAGCCCTTCATTGATGTTCTCTCTTATAACACTTTCCTGTCGCTTACTGAAGTGTATTTGTAATTTTGGAAGAGCCTGAGCAGCTGTATTATTAAATAATTTAATGAGCACACAGGACGGGGGGGAGGGGAGAGCCAAGCACTACTGAATCACACCATGCTGCCGTCTCGGGGCCTCATCTCCCTAGAGTACCTCATCCACCTATAAGGACTTATTAAGTCCAATAATTTTGTTTTTAAGGAAGATTGCTGATTTTAAACTACTTTCATTCAAAAGACAAACAAGGTATAGTGACTGCGCATTAAAATATGGTTAGCTTTTAGCCAATAACTGGCATCATTGATAAATTTGAGTACTTTTTTTTTAGTATGATGTACAGGATGAAAATGATCCTTCAAAATGGCTTTAGTTCTAAAATAATTTTCTATTACTAAATAAAATGTAACGTGTGGTTACTGTTTCACTTGCCAAGGCATCGATATGATTCCTAGGACTTACTTGTACACAGGAGAAGGACAGCAGAGAGGCACTGAGGCAGACGGCCTTAGGGGCTAGCTGAGGTCAGGGCCTGCTCTCATGAGGGAGAATTTCTCTATGACGCTGTCGCTGCTCCATAGAAGCCATCACTGAACTTTTCTTTGAAATAATTCTGCACTCTCAATATCTTCTGTCATCTGACAACCCCTCCAATACCCTCCCACCCATAAAACCACATTTTCACATGTAGATTTGAGGGGTTTTCTAACGGCATTAAAATTTTGGTTAGTTTCTTCTCTAGTATATATAAAGAAAGCTAGGGGGACTGAAGGGAATGTTTCTGACTTCAGACATAATCATACAGAGAGTACAGATCAGTGAGATGTGGTGCAGCTTGAAGTTTTTGGAGATTCTATGCTTAGGGTTACAGAATAGTTCTAGATCTTCCCAGAGGGTACTTGTTCTAAACTCAGCTGTGCCCTGGGAAAGGCATCTGCCTTAGTAGCATCACTACAGCCCAGAGGTACACCCTCATGCAAGAGAAAAAGTGATTTATCACAAATCTTATGCCAAAAAGAAATCCTTCTATAACAAAAGGTTTACAGGTCTAATCATCAATTTTATGTATCATTTATCCTATGTGAAAGTCAATATAATGTAAGGTAATGATTTATAATACATATTCAAATGACTGAATGACCAAATTAGTTATTTCTCAGATATATCTGGTCTGTATCCACAGATCCTGAAAATACTTCAGAGCCAAAAAGGTGAAATGGTCCTAATATCTGTGCGGGTAACTTGAGGACCCCACCCAAGGGCAGTGACTGTTTGCCTTGAGGACCAGCCATGTGATCAGAGGGCTAGAACTTTCAATTCTACCCCCAACCTCACGGGAGGGAAGAGGAGATGGAGGTTGAATTAGCCAAGGGCGAATGACTTAGTCAATCAGGACTAGGTCATGAAGCCTCTGTAAAAACCCAAGAGGACAGATCTTACGTTTTTTTTTGGAGAGCTTCCACTCTTGGAGAACTGGAATACTTATATGTGCCACTGAGCCAGGTCCCAAACTCCACGAGGACAGAAATTCCTTTGTCTGGGACCTCTCCCTATGTATCTTTTCATCTGACTATTGATTTCTTTCCTTCACCATATCCTTTATTAAACTGGTGAACATAAATGTTTCCCTGAGTTCTGTGAGCTGCTCTAGCAAAGTAACAGAAACAATTAAGGAAGAGGTTGCTGGAACCTCAAATCTGTACTTGGTCAGAAGTACTGGTAGTAACAGCCTGGGCTTACAACTGATGGGAGAGAGCAGGAGCAGCCTTGTAGGACTGAGCTCTTAACCTGTGGAATCTGACACTGTCTCTAGGTAGACAGTATCAGAATTAATTTGAACTCTCAGATCCCCTGCTGGTAAACAAGAATTGCTTGGTGTTAGGGGTGGGGAGGGGCATGCTGGAATCGGATCTAGGAACCCTAGAAAGAGCAATCTAATCTAAATTATGTCTTAGATTTGTCTGTAACTCATATTCTCTATAGTATACTGTGGAGGTATCATTCATAAAACACTAATCTTAATTGAGGTTGGCTAACAGCTTATTTTTTGGCCCCAGGAAGTCTCATTTAAGAGGTTAAACCATTTAAATTTTAAGGAGAAAATTATTCTCTGATTAATACAGTGATGTCTCAAATTGTCTTCCTGAATCACATAACATAGCATCTTCAGACACAAAGCTCAGAAGCCAAACAAGGCAAACCCTTCCCTATATGGAATGAGTGGATTTAGACTGGATAGCATGCTAAATCCAAAAGAGATGCATCTGGGCTTGGAAATGAGACAATCCAAGAGAATATATGCTCTAAACTGATGGGGATAAAAAAGGGCAGAACCTAACAATGAAAGGTACTCCTAAAGTCTGCATAATGTGCTCCAATGTTAATTCATTACTGGACCTTCTCACATGTGCCTCTCTTAGGGGTGGGGTTGGGGACTAGGAGATGTTTCTTTCTTTCTTTCTTTCTTTTCTTTCTTTCTTTTCTTTCTTTTCTTCCTTCCTTCCTTCCTTCCTTCCTTCCTTCCTTCCTTCCTTCCTTCCTTTCTTTCTTTCTTTCTTTCTTTCTTTCTTTCTTTCTTTCTTTCTTTCTTTCTTTCTTTCTTTCTTTTTTTTCTTGGTCAAGTTTGCCTGAGGATGGATCTTAGATGCCTATTTAGGTAAGTTTATCAGGGGGAAATTCTGCATCCAAGTCTATTCACATAAGAAGATAAATATCAGGGACACCTGGGTTGCTCAGCAGTTAAGCACTTGCCTTTGGCCAGGGCGTGATCCTGGAGACCTGGGATCAAGTCCCACATCAGGCTCCCTGTATGGAGCCTGCTTCTCTCTCTGCCTATATCTCTGCCTCTCTCTGTGTCTCTCATGAATAAATAAAAAAATCTTAAAAAAAAAAAAAAGAATAAATATCAACATAGAGTCCTGGTTTTTTACAATACTAGAAACTAAGCATATTTCCTGTTCTTACAAACTAACACCTTTCTTGTAGAAAGTTTTTTTTACAAGGACATCTTGGTCCTCAAGTAAGTCAGCATTATCAATTCAAACTCTCTCTCCCCATCAACTTTACCTCTAGCAAAGCAAACTTCCCTCATTAAAAAAAAAAAAAAAAAAAAAAAAAAAAAAAGAAAAGAAAAAAGAAAAAAAGAAAGACCTAAGTAAGAGGAAAAATTCTACTGACCTTGAATAGTTGCCAGTGTACTGTTGCTCATGAGAGCTGGGCTGAGGGCACCGCCCAGGGTCCCTGGATTGAGACTGAGTAAGGCACCTCTGCAAGTCCAAAAGAGGAGTCACTTCATTACAATGTAGACACAATATATCCAAAGGGATAAGAGAAAGAAGAAAATACAGCTGGGGAAGTATACGGAAATATTTGTTATTCTCCTTATGAGAATAAGTTTACTGTTTTCTTTGATGCTTACTTGTACAAAGCAAAATAAGGATATGATCCACACAAAACCTAAAGCCTGCACAGTCACTTTGACTCTTCTTTGAATTACTTTTTTTCTAAAACAAAACAAAATGCCAGAGAAAGGAATATATTTACAAAGTTATCCTTATTATGTTTGATAAGATAAAATTGAGGATCTTATTACTCTATCGAGTGTCTGTGTCTGACAATTAGAAAGCAGACAGCTGAGAGAGTTTAAATGGAGAATTCTGGGCATTCCTCCTGGACCCACAACTCACACAGATCAACTCTGATGGCCTGGTGTTCTAGGTCTTCATCTGGAAATAACAATATGATTGCTGCTTCCCCAGGACACTAAGAAAACTAAGTCCAGCTATAACCAAGGCCTTTGTGCTACCACAGAGCTACCTGTTCCAAAGAGAAGATGGGTTTAAAGAGAGTTTTTTTTTTTTTTTTTTTTTGCATTTAAGGTGGTGATGGGAGTATCCCCTACAAGTAACTGGAGGGATGACTCCTGGCTGGTTTTCAGAGGTATCGGGGGTGGGAACTCCTTACCCAGCTGCAAACTGCGAGGGTGCCATCAGGCCTGGGCTCAGTCCGGCAGCGGCAGCCATGGCAGCGAGACTGGCATTTGCAGGCAGCGGCGCAGCCCCCTGGAGGGCGGCTGCCGCGGCTGTTTGCAACCCTGACGCTGTCACCATCACCTGGCTGGTCCCAAGAGGAGAGGACAAAGTGGAGGTGGTCTGTGTTGTGCTGGTCTCACTGGCACTAGATGCCTCGGAGGTGGAGGCTGAGGCGGACGGGGAGGGGCTCAGCGAGGGGGAAGTGACTGCTGAGGAAGCCGGTGGCGCTGTGGAGATGACGGTGGCAGTGTTGCTGGAGGTGCTGTCTGTGGTGCCTGGAGGCAGAACCAGAGGAGAGAGTGACCTTTGGTGGGGCATGCCGCGAGAACCGTGGCTTTGCTCAGCCCTACTCTAGGCTCCACAGTTGCCAGTTGTTAACCTACCATCCAATAACCTTCTTGGGATGTGTCCTTTTGCTCTCACCTTGTTTAGCGATGCTACGGAAATTAACATTTTAGAACCAAAAGCACAAACCCTACACTTTAAGAGGCAGGAGCCATAAAATAAATAGAGAACAGTTTTCTATTTCCAATTTCCTATTCAAAAAATAAAAGAAAGAATCACAGAAGCTTTAACTATGGAATACAACTGGTCTGGGGAAGAACCACTGAAGCAAAACAATCCTTGCTTCTGAAAAGCATTTTTGATCAGAAATCTTAGTCTCTATAGAAAAATCAAAACAAAACAATGAAGGTAAGAAAAACTAAAAGTTAAATAATTTTCTAAAGTTAAGTGTGAATAATAACATCTGCAGAAATAGTATGAAAATAAGGGCCCAAGTCTAGATGCCTTCTTTGCATTGAAAAATTTAAGGAGCTATTTTATAATGAAAATCAGCTCTCAAAATGCCTATTGTGGTATACACATATTTTTTATTCATGGAAACAGTAACAAACAAGGATATTATGAATCTCACCAAAAGCACGAAAAATGAATCTCTAGGAAATTGTTATTTGAGAGACCTTTAAAAAAAGACATCAAACTTCTTTTGTGTTGTAAGGAAAACAACAAACATTTCTATACAAACAACAAATTGACCTTACAAATAGCATTGCTGAAAACTAAAACACACTCACACTGGAATTATATAATCAATGTTGTCCAACAGAAATATAATATATATTATTTAAAGTTTTCTAGTGGTCCTAATGAAAATACTAAAAAGAACTAGGTTAAAATATTTCCACGATATTATCATTTTAACATGAAATCAGTACCAAGAGTATTTTTTCATATGAAGTCTTTGAAAATGGCATATACTTTACACTTCTGGTGGCATATCTCCATGTGAACCACTCCCATTTTATGTGCTTATAAAGCACACGAGGCTAGTGCTGGCCAGTACAGGTCTTAAATATGTCTAGAAGTTAGACCTGTTGAGTCACAAAGGTAAGTGTGATATAAAGAATGTAGTCTCTTGGCCTAAAGTAGAAATGACTCATCAGACAGTCAAAGGATAGAAAACCTTCTGTAAAGCAGATGCCAGCTGTCCCCAGTGAGCTGTAATTCTGATGCTATTTACAGAAGGCAATATAGAACAGGCTCTCTTATGTCAGTTCTCAGTAAATGCCACATATCAAACACGGGCTGCCTACATCAGATGGAACTTAATTTACTGAAACTCACTATGTTCTAGGATATCACCAAACATATAGATGGATAAAACAGAACCTAAGTGGTATTTTCTCAGGACAGAGAACTCAAAAAACAAAAAGCATCTATAAATTTTCAGTATAATATTTCTGCGGGTTATAAAAGACCTGATAAATTATAGAAGAACTCGCCCAATCAAAATAAATATTTCAAACCCATCAACACATTAGAACAAAGATCTTATGTAAAAGATAACCTTTTGGTGATAAAATCTATCACTAAGATGAGGAAGACTCTCTCTTAAAAAAATCAGTTTTATCTTCCTAAATCTATTCTCGAGCCTTCTGATCTATACTAAGAACATCCAGAATTCAACTCTCTTCTCATTTTAACGCTAAGGAAACGTTTCTTTCACACACCATGGAGCTGGGAGGAAATTCGACATCATCTGTTTCAGTACTGACTCCACTCTTCCCGCCCCCATACTGCTGCACAAAAGTGTTATGTGGTCTCAGTGAATCCCATAAACATATCTTTCTTACTGCTAGTCAAAAAGGGACCACTTACTCCTCTTTCTCCCTTCTCAAAAACAGATAAAGTTTCCTCTTTATCGCTCTGTCCCTAAATACAACTAAACTTGTGTGGGTATCATTAATCATGGCTCCATTATTGTTTCGGTTCTACATTTACCTGATCACTCTTTATCTCTTGAGCCCCTGATGCAGTGCTGGGTCCTAGGCTGGGCAGATTCACACTCTTCCACTTTGATACCTATAAGACCTGCCTCTTGTTCTATTTAGAAAGATAAACGTTTTTTTCTCATTTCTCTTGTACTACTAAGATATTTCAATGCACTTTCAATCTTTTCTTGCCCAATTTCTCACCTTATCTACCCTTTTATGTATATATTTATACTTCCCTTTCAAAGTTCTGAAACTGTCCATCTCCATAAGACCCCTTGTCTTGAGGTCAAAGGCTTAATATAAGCCTTTTTCACTCTCCATTGCCACTGTTTTCAGACAGACCATTCAGTGTCACTCTCTTAAAATCCCATATGTATACAAAGAAAGTCCCAGTCATTCTCAGTGGCAAAGTTAACCTGACCCCAGAAACCACTCCCAGGTGTTTTCAATAAGAATATGTCATATGAGCACCAGTAATTTTCAAATAAATTCTCCTAGCCAGTGAATCACATTTTAATCAACATTTTATGACCTTATATTCTTATATTCTTGGCAACATAATTACTTGGGAAACTTCGACCAAAGAACTGATGTTTCCTGAGCTTCATTGTCTTCAACAACAAAATAAGATGCCATCACCTACCTGGAAGGCTAGTAGGAAGTTACATGCAAGGATATATAGTGTTTGGCACATCCTGTCACTTCCTACCTCATCTTCTCTTTTAGAAAATAGATTTTTTGAGGTATAATTTATGCCATAAAATACACCCAATTTAAACGCAAAATTCAATGGTTTCTAATATATTTACCAAGTTGTATAATTATCACCCACTGCGCCCAGTTTATGACACTACCACCACTCAGAAAAGGTCCCTTGTACCTATTTGCAGTCACATCCCACTCCCACCTACAGCTCACCTAGTCATTCGCTTTTCTCTCTGTAGATTTACCTTTTCAGGACACTTGACATAAATGGAATCATATGACTTGTAATCTTTTTCATCTGGCTTCTTCCAGTTAGCATACTGTTTTCAAGGTTTATCCATGTTGTAGCACAAAATAATACTTCCTTTTTCTGGCTGGAAAGTACCACTGGATGGGTAGACCACTGCATGAGGATAGACCATTACTGATTCACAGTGGATGGGCATTGACTTGTTTCCAGTTTTTGGTTATTATAAATAATGCTGCTATGATCATCTCTACCAAAATTTTTGTGTGGGCATGCTTTTATTTCTCTTGGGGACGTACCAGACAAAAATGAAAAACTTACATTTAACTTTTAAAGATACAGCCAAAGTGTTTTCCAAAGTGGCTGTATCATTTTCACTGTCCAGCAATGTGTATAGGTTCTAGGGCAGCACTTGTTATTCTTGGTCTTCTTGATGACAGCCATTATATAGTGAGTATGAAAAATACCTATGGTTTTAATTTGCAATTCTCAGATGAGTAATAATGTTGAGCATCTTTTCATGTTCTACTCGGCCATTTCTGTATGTTCTTTGGTATAATGTGTATTAAATTAAAAACCTTTGTCCTTTTAAAAATGAGGCTGTTGGCTCAGTGGTTAAGTGTCTGCCTTCCAGCTCAGGGCATGATCCTGGAGTCCTGGAATCAAGCCCCACATCGGGCCCCCCAGCATGGAGCCTGCTTCTCCCTCTGCCTCTCTCTCTCTGTGTGCCTCTCATGAATAAATAAAATCTTAAAAAAAAATGAGGCTGTTTATATTTTTGTATTTTTACTACTTAATCTTACTTATTTATATGCTCTAGATGCAGCTCCTTTATCAGACATATAATTTACAAATGTTTTCTCCAAGTCTGTGGGTATCTTTTCATTTTCTTAAAATGTCTCCTTTAGAACAAAAGATTCTGCTTTTTAAGTACAAAAAAATTCCAATTTATCAATTTTTTTCTTCTATGGATTGTTTGGTGCTGTATCTTCAAACTCTTTGCCTAACCTAAGGTCATAAAGATTTTCTATTTGTTTTCTAAAAGTTTTATTTCTTATATTTAGGCCTTTGATCCTTCCTTCTTAATTTTTGTGCCTGGTATAAGGAAAGGGTCTAAATTCATCTTCATGTATATGGACATCTAATTGTCTTGGAACCATCTAATTGTCTCATTATCTTTTTGCTACTGAATTGCTTTGGTACCTCTGTCAAAAGTCAACAGAGTATATATCTAAAGGTTTGTATCTGGACTCCTGATTCTGTTCCATTACTCTATTATTTGTCTTCATGCTGGCGGGATACTGTCTTTATTATATAGCTTTATACTATACTCTGAAATCAGGATATTTAAGTCCTCCAATGTCATTCTATTTCAAAATTATTTTGGCTATTCTGGTTCCCTTCTATGTATATTTTAGAATGAATTTATCATAATTACTGCCAAAAAATCGCTAGAAATCTGACTATAATTGTATTCAATCTATAGATCAATTCAGAGAATACTGTCATCTTAAAAATACTGAATCTTCCAAACTATGAACATGGAATATCTCCTTTTATTTAGACTTTCTTTAATTTCTCTCAGCAAATTACAGTTTTCACTGGGTAAGTTTTGTACTTCTTTTGTTAGATTTATTCCCAAGTATTTTATTCTTTTTGAAGCTATTATGAATAAAATTATTTTAGTAATTTTATCTTTGGACTGCTCATTGATACACATACAAATGCAATTGATTTTTATATATTGATCTTGTATCCAACAAACAGCACTAAATTCATCTACTAGTCCTAGTAGTTTTCTTTGGTATGTGGATTCCTTGGGATTTTTATATATATATATAGAATAATGCATATAAGGACTTTAGACTTCTCCTCTTTCTTATTGGATGTTTTATTTTTATTTTTTTTAAAGATCTTATTTATTTATTTATTTATTTATTTATTTATTCATAAGAGACAGAGCGAGACACCGAGAGAGAGAAAGAAAGGGGCGGGGGGCAGAGACACAGGCAGAGGGAGAAGCAGGCTCCATGCACCGGGAGCCCGATGTGGGATTCGATCCCGGGTCTCCAGGATCGCGCCCTGGGCCAAAGGCAGGCGCTAAACCGCTGCGCCACCCAGGGATCCCTCCAGTACAATTTTAATTCAAAGTCTATGAGAGCTTGCTTTGTTCCCAATTTTAGGGGGAAAGTATTCAGTCTTTTCACCATGCAGTATCCAGTTAGCTGTAGGATTTTAGCTGGTGCTGTTTATTCTTTATCAGGTGAGGAAGTTCCCTTCTATTCCAGGTTTTTATTATGTTGGATTTTGTCAAATGCTTTTCCTGTATCTGCTGAGATGATCATGTTGGTTCTGGTCTTTTATTCTACCGGTGTGGTGTATTACATTATTTGATGTTCCGTTATTATTAAACAAACCTTACATTTCTGGGACAAGTCCCCCTAAGTGGTGATGTATAGTCTTTTCTGTATGTTACTGGATTTGATTTACTAAAATTTGCTGAGTGTTTCTGTGTATATTTTCATAAGGGATACAGGCCTGTAATTTTCTTTTTTGTGGTATCTTTGTCTGGCTTTAGCATAGAGGTAATACTGACTTCATTCAATGAGCTATCCTTCCTCTTTCTTCTGGAAGATGGCTGAAGATTAACTTTATTTTTTCTTATATCTGATAGAACTCACTGCTAAAGTCATCTGGGCCTAGGTTTTTCTTTTTGGAAAAGCTTTAACATTAATGATTCATTTACTTTCTTGCTTTAAGTCTATTTACATTTTTTTTAAATTTGAGTTGGTTTAGATAATTTGTCTTTCTCAGAATTTATCATTTCATCTAAATTGTCTTATTTTTGGGGGGCATATGGTTGTTCATAATATTCCACTATGCCAACATAATGTACCATTTCCATTCCTAAATATATATCCAAGAAAACTGAAAACATGTCCACATAAAAAGCTGTATGCAAATGCTCAAAGCAGTATTCAAAATGCTCCAAAACTGAAAGCAGCTCAAATGTCCATCAATTCATAAATGATAAACAAAATGTGTTTTACCCATACAATTAAATATCACATAACCATAAAAAGGAATGAAGTATTGATATATTCTACAAGATGGATAAACCTTGGAAAATGGAAAATGTTATACTAAATGGAAGATGCCATACACAGAAGGCCACATAATATATTACCCTATTTGTATGAAATATCCAAAACAGGCATACCCATAGAGACAGAGTAGACCAGCCAGGAGTAGGGTGGGGAGGGACTGTAAATGGGCATAGGGTGGCATATGGTTCATTATGAAACATTGATTTTGAAAAAAAAAAAAATTGGGACAGAGCATGTTAGTTGAGATTATTAAAGGCTGTTGATTTTTTTTTTTTAAGTCTGAGACACATCAGAACACACGTCTTTCTGTGTATAGTCATATTCATTCTTTTATTTATTCTAGGAAAGTTTACCAGGGAGCTATAATGTGCGAAGCACTATGCTAAATATTGGAAAACAAAAACAACTGTGTCAATCAGATAAGATTTCTCTTAGCAGATAGTAAACTGAGGATATGTTTTCTTTCTCTTCATTTCTTTTTTTTTTTATTTTCTAGCTAAAAATTTTATTTTAACACATACCATAAAATTCATCCTTTTAAAGTAAAAACACAGAACAAAATAAAATAAAGTTCAGTGTATATCCACAAAGTTGTGCAACCATTGCAATGATCTAATTCCAAAACATTTTCATCATCCCCAAAGAGAAACTCTGTACCCATTAGCAGTCAGTCCCCAATCTCTTCTCCTTCCAGCTCCTGGCAACCACAAATCTATTTTCTGTCTCTATGTGTTTGCCTATTCTGACCATTTCATATAAATGGAATCATACGATATTTTTCTCTTTTTTACTTATCATGTTTTCTTTCTTTTTTTTTTTTTAATAAATTTCTAAAATCCTATTCCAAATGATGGTAAAGAAAAAAGGAAGCAGAGCTCTGGGGACAGATATCAGAGGACTTGAGATTTTGATAGATTTGCAGAAATGAGAAAGAGGTTCAAACTGGGTGGTAGGGGAAGCCAACGAGAGTCCAGAAGGACATAGCAGAAGACTATGACAGAAGTGAGAATCACTCACCTCAACAGAGCCCTGAGGAGATTCCAAGCTCAGAGTTGTCAGAGAAAGAGAATTACAACAGAAGGGAATGACATTATTCTGAAGAGAACTTTCTGTATAGTCCTGCCTTTTGAAACCAATGTTTGATGATATGCTATATTATATCATATACTTAAAAATAAAAATCACAAGGATGAGAGGAAGAACACTAATACTGAATACAAGCAAAACAAACTGAATTTCAAATGAATAATGTAACTACACTGAAGAGGATATAAAAAAAACCTAATCTGAACAACCTTTGAACACGGTATTTGTACTATATCCCTTCAGATTAAAGACAAGAATGCTACCCAAAAATGAAACTCAAACTAGTAGGCCTTTTTTGTTCAGAGGCATAGGTTAGCCATTTTGAAACCATTTCGTTTTCACTATAGGATCGAGCAATTAAGTAACAATATTATTGATAATAGGAGCCAGGTTGCTCATTGTCACTTTGAAGGGAGTTAACATATGGAAAAAGGTAAGGATAGAAAAGAATAAACTCTAGGGTGCTGGACTGGAATTGGAGATACCAGTATGTATGAGTGGATTTTAATAAATGAAGATAAAGAAAAAAACGCATGTAGATATGGATCTATATGTAAAAATATACTTCCAGATGTATATATCTAAGCACATATACTAATGTATGTATATGTCTATCTGTTTCCACCAAGATGCCCTAGCAGCCATCACAACACAGTATCAATAAGTGCATGTAGATCTTGATATCTACATACCTCTCCACACTAAAAGGAACTAGAGATTCTTGAAGAAATGGCTGATTTTAGGCCTGGATCAGAGAAACTTTAAGATGAGGCTGAACATCTTGGGCCAAAAAATAAGGAAGCACTCAAAGAATGGTAGGGACATGTCAAAAAAGCACAGGAGTCACTTTGAAGGGCTCCCACTGGCAAATGCAGAACAATTTGAACATTAAAATAAAAAAAAGATAGGACTCTAACCTATTGAAGACAGAAAGAATGTCTGAGTCCATACTGATACAGACAGATAAATAGGGAAAAGGAAAAGTTCATCCTTATAATTGAAAGGCAACTAAAAAATGTAGAAGAAATGACAGAATTACTTGAGAATCATAGTAGATCCACGCAAAAATCATCAATGGACACTAGTGGGCAAAGGCTTAGAAAAAAAAAACAAACCAACCAAGATATCTGTATAGTTTCAAATCCATTTACTAGCTATGAAGAGTAAAATAATTATGACACAATAGAAAATCCTGACATATATCACCTTAATAAAATTATCAAAGTCAATACCACCAGTAGTGGGAATACTCAACAGCATGTGTCTGTATCATGCACAAAGGAGGACTGAACATCACTTCTGTTGTCTTCTTGCCCAAAGTACATAATCTGAATCTAATCATGAGGAAATGTCAGACAAAACATCTACATAATTAACAGCTATATTCCTCAAAAAGTCAACGTCCTAAAATACAAAGACCCATATTGTCCCCAATTTAATAAGACTAAAGAGACAACAGCAACTAAATGCAATGCATGATTTAAGATTTTTTTCTATGAGACATTATTGGCACAGCCGGTAAAATATGAATGTGAACTGTTTACTAGATATTAGTACTGAGTCAATGTTAATCTTCTGTTTTTGATAACTGTATTCGGGCTATATGAGGTAATTTATTATTATTTTTTTTTAGAAAATACACAATGAGGCAGTTGGGAATCAAGTAGCATGTCCACAACTTGCTCTTAAAACAGTTCAGAAAGGGGCACCTGGGTGGCTCACTCAGTTAAGCGGCTGCCTTCAGCCCAGAAAGAGAAACATAAAGAGGAAAAGTAGAGAAAAAGCAAATAGTAAGATTTTCCCATTTGGAGAATGGGAAGAAATGTGGGATTTCTCTGAACTATTCTTCTAACTTTTCTATAAATCTGAAATTACATAAAAATAAAGCATTTAAGGGGATTCCTGGGTGGCTCAGTGGTTTAGCGCCTGCTTTTGGCCCAAGGTGTGATCCTGGAATCCTGGGATTGAGTCCCATATTGGGCTCCCTGCATGGAGCCTGCTTCTCCCTCTGCCTGTGTCTCTGCCTCTGCCTCTCTCTCTCTCTGTGTGTGTGTCTCTTATGAATAAATAAAACAAAAAAAAAAAAAAAGAAAGAAAGAAAATTTAAGACAAATATATATGTCAAAGTTCCTCATTATAGCATCATTTATAATAGTGAAAACTTTATTCCTTTAGTAATTAGTTACTGGGTATCTTACATTCTAGGTAGTGTGCTAAAGACAAAGGAAACAGTATTGAACAAGCAAGACCAGTTTTGTGATTTAGAAACTGAGGGGTTTCTCAGGAGGCAAGATTTGCAGGACTCAAACTAGATAAGCTGGTCATTCTAAGTAGAACTGAATTATGATGGCTCTACGCAGAAATGTTTATAAAATTCTGATACAGCCATTAAATACAATAAGGGCAAATCAAAAGTAGTAATGTAAAAACTGTAAGGGAATGATACTTATTGTAAGACAGAAAGAAAAACTAGGACACAGAAACACTATTAGAATTGTGTGTGTGTGTGTGTGTGTATGATTTAAAGGCAAAATTAAAATAGCTAATTGTGATTATTTTTCCTATTTTAGTTTCCTATAATGTTCTACTGTTTTAAGAACCAAAGAAGAAATTCATCCTAAAAAAAGTTACCAACACTTCCATTGTTATTGTTTATATATTTATTTTTCTTTATTTTTTAAGTAGGGTCCATGCTGGGCTTGAACTCATGACCCTGGTATCAAGACCTGAGCTGAGTTCAAGAGTTGTATGCTTAACTGACTAAGCTACCCAGGCGCCCCAATTACCAACATTTCAGAAAATAGATTATTTTTTTTTGAAGACTTTATTTGACATAAAGAGAGAGAGCACATGCACAAGCAGGAGGAGAAACAGAGGGAGAGGTAGAAGCAGGCTCCCCTCATTTGAGCAGGGAGCCTGATGTGGGTCTCCATCCCAAGACCCTAGGATCATGACCCTGAGCTATAGGCAGATGCCCAACCTGACTGAGCCATCCAGGTGCCCCTCAGAAAATGGTTCTAACTAAATCCACATAAGTGGGCTAATTAAATGAGTTCAGGAAAATGTCATCAGTCAGTTAGGATCATGAAAAACTGAGAGAAAATTTTTAAGCTAGTTTTGAGTACGTGTGTCTCCTAAAAATTAACTTGTTTCAGATTTTTTTCACATTTTTAGAAAATCTACAAAGCTACCTATTCTACTAAGTTCTATTTGAACCATTAGGAATTGTTTTGTGGAAAATGGTTACCTTTAGGCCTAATGTAATACAACTTATAATTTGTTGGGAAGGTAAAGTTCAGCTCATAATTTAAAAGATGATGGCAGCCATGGTAGATGTTGAGCTCCTCAAAGGTGGGAATCTGACATTCCTACTGCCTAAAACAAAGCAACCAATCATCCACAGTTTGCTTACTAAGCTAAAGTGCTGAATACTATATACTCTGAAACATGGGGTTCTTAACTTGCAATGTCTATTCCTAAGGCATCCAAAAATGGCCCTGGTGAGGTGGAGACTGATGGGAGTCGTTATTTATGAACCTCCTTACATTTTACTAAAAATAATGAGTATATCTATTTTGTGAGGGGAAAGTTTAAAGCTTTCATCAAATTTCTTTTCTTTTTTAAAAGATTTTATTTATTCACTTATTTATTTGAGAGAGAGAAAGAAGCCTGAGAGAGATCATGAGCAGCAGGGAGGGGAAGAAGGAGAAGCAGGACCCTGGGATCACGACCTGAGTGAAAAGCAGACGTTTAACGGACTGAGCCACTCAGGCGTCTCTCTCATCAAATTTTCAAGGAGCTCTAAGACCCAAAAGAGGTCAAGAAGTACTATTCTATGGGCGCCTGGGTGGCTCAGTCAATTAAGCATCCAACTCTTGATCTCAGCTCAGGTCTTGATCTCAGGGTCTTGAGTTCAAGCCCCACTCTGGGCTCCACTTTAAGCCTATTAAAAAAAAAAAGTGCTACAACAAATAAATAAACAAAATTATGAGATTTCCTAATGACTTAGAAATTTAATAACTCTAAAAGCCATTCAATTAGATCACAGAACCAAAGAAGTATTATAACAAACTTAAAACATGAGTGAAGACAATCAAATTCCTTAACTCTAGGTTAAATTCAAGTTTCATTGTGAAATATCACAAATCTCTTCGAGAGTTTATTAGCACATAATCAAGCTGGTGAATAATTACAGAATGCCTTATGCATCATATATCACTAAAAAACTTCTGATGACAACACTGAGTTATTTTAAATGTACTTGGGAAATGTGCTATTTTAAAGGAGGCCAAAGGAAAAAAAAATTATTCATTTTATAGTAAATGTCAGGCACTAGACCCTGAGATTGCAAAAAGAATATTTAGATCTTTTAAGAAGTGCAAAGTCGGGATCCCTGAGTGGCGCAGCGGTTTGGCGCCTGCCTTTGGCCCAGGGCGCGATCCAGGAGACCCGGGATCGAATCCCACGTCGGGCTCCCGGTGCATGGAGCCTGCTTCTCCCTCTGCCTGTGTCTCTGCCTCTCTCTCTCTCTCTCTCTCTCTCTCTCTCTCTCTGAGACTATCATAAATAAATGTAAAAAAAAATTAAAAAAAAAAGATTAAGAAGTGCAAAGTCTATTGGAAAAGACAAAGCATAAAAATATAATTATTTATAATACAAGCAGGTAGAAATTAACAGTTTCTGGGAAAGCTAAAGAGTATTTCTAGAAAGAACTGATACTTAAGCTGGAACAGTTTCATTGCTATCAGAAAGAAGTGCAGGTTGGGATAACATTTTAGGCAGTGGAGATGTCTACAAAGGCATGGATGGAATCTTCCTGTGTGTTGAGGGTGGAAAGGAGAAAAGACTAGCAGAAGATAAGATCCAGACTAGAAATAACCTTCTATGAATTGATGATGAATTTGGATGCTTTCCTGAATACAAAAAGCTGCAGCCACTGAAGGTTTTTACGAAGAAGAGTTACTTAAAAAAAAGTTGGGAGTTTTGAAAGGTTATTTCTGGGAACAGTGTAGAAAATAAGAGTAACATGGGAAAGAACAGATAAGAAAATCTTAAGTGGAAGTATTCTTTCTAACAAAATTAATTATGCCTGTTTTTTTGGACTTCAGGTTTTTATGTATGACTTTTCAAAAAAAGCAATATGTATTTCTAGTTAGAGCCTTAATTTGCAGTTTAATTCACAATTCTCAGAGAGACCTGTCATGGGCCTACAGTTTGCTCGCCAGCTGCACAGCCTTGCCGTTGCTTACCTGTAACAGAGAGGTTGGTCACCGCAGCGCTGCTCAGCGGGAGAACTGGATTGACAGTGAGGGTAGTTGCTGCGCTGCTAGGCACAAGGCTTGGCGTGGTTGCCACCTAGAGGTCCGAAATGAAAATACGCAAAAGTATTTTGAAAAATAAAAAAATTTACATCAATATTGAAGACATATTTTGCCTATAAAAAAATTTAAAATTCCAGATATAGGGTGGCCCAGGTGGCTCAGCAGTTTAGCACCGCCTTCAGCCCAGGGCCTGATCCTGGAGACCTGGGATTGAGTCCCATGTTGGACTCCCTGAATGGAGCCTGCTTCTCCCTCTGCCTGTGTCTCTGCCTCTCTCTCTCTCTGTGTCTCTAATGAATAAATAAAATCTTAAAAAAAAATAATAAAATTCTAGATACAACAGGATTATAAGGGCCTCAGAGGAAATAATTTCATAATCATTTTTTGATCTTGGAATTGAGAAAATAGACCTATGTTCAAAGGCGGCTATTAGAAGATGGTTTTTCATGGATAAGAGAAACAGCTTTGCCCAAGGTTTTAAAAAGAAATACTCCAAGTAAGGAATATTATGCTGATTATCAACTTAATCTACAAAAGAAAATTATTCAATAGGATCAGAGCATCAAGGATTTTGGATTGCTTTTAATTTTGGTCTGTCTTGTTTTTGTTTTGGTTTTGATTTTAATGAAAAGATATAATGGAAAGAATGTGAAGCAAAATTTTAAAAAGATGACAGTTTCTTTTTGAAATAAAGTATTTCTACAGTTTTATAAGAAACACTGTCTTTCTTTTAGTACAAATAAATACAAAACACAAAACAGAACTGTGTCTAAAGACTGTCTTTTTCATAACTACTATGTCATAAACTTCAAGATTAAAGCCCAACCATTCAACAACCACAGCCTTCTCTTAACAACTAGTATGCATTCTTAATGATGACTTCAGTTTAAAAAGCATCCAGTACAGAATGATATTCAAATATAATAAAAACAAATTAACAAGGAAAGATCAGAAATGCAAACTCAATCCTGTCATCTGTGGAAGCCTGCCTGGAAATACAGAGTCACATCTGCCGTCATCCTTACGATCAAGGGAGTACCTGAGCGCTGCATGTCCCTTTAGTCTAGAATACTGTTCCAAAGCAATTGGTGGAAGTTACTCAATGAGGTTATCAATGAAAGGCCCCATACATGTTTGGAAGTGAAGATGTGAGATGGTTGTTTTCATACAAGTTCAGAGCTAAAGGCTATCTGGGGAATTTACTGTCACCTGTCACTTCCTCATGTAAGCTTAATAAACTGGGCTTTAAAACCCAATAGGAATATGGGAGAGCCTGGGTGGCTTAATCGGTCAATCATCTAACCCTTGATTTTGCCTCCATGATCTTAGGGCTGTGAGATGGAGCCCTATGTTGGCTCCAAGCTGAGGGGGTGGGGGTGGGGGAGTCTGCTTGAGATTCTTTCCCTCTCCCTCGCTCCCTCTCTAAAAAACAACAAAACAAAAACTCCAAAACCCAACATGAATAAAAAGCAACTAAAGATTTTTTTTAGGTAACTGGAATCTAGCAAATCTGTTCCCACAGTTAGAGTAACCTAATAAACTAAACTACATCAAAGAAGAGAAAAATGGAGCCATCATGAAATAGGAAAGAATTAAAATTGTTCACTTAAAAAATCAGTTAAGTTCTTGGCTTAATGATAACATGAGATTTAGTTACTTTGATAACATTTAAAATAAAAATCTATATATACTTACTCAACATGAATGTGTATATATATACGTGTGTGTATATATATGTATATATACACACAATAAATTACTATCATGAAATAAATTGATTTCATAGATCATCCTCTATTTCTTTATCCTTACCAGTGAGGTTGGACTAGGGAAAATTGCTTTGATAGGTGAGCTGCTGGTCCCACCACTGCTTGGTGGGTTGATTCTTTTTTCTTTCTGGCGGCGGTTACAAAACCAAACACGAATCACTTCCTTTTCCATACTGAGCTGATCAGCAATCATGGTGATCTCTTCCGAGGTAGGCTTTTGATTCTAAAGGGGAAAAAGAAAAATCATCTTGTGGAATAACTTTTAATTTTTTTTTAATTAAAAAAATTTTGGGGGGGATAACTTTTTAAACCTACTGGCGTAAATAAACAAATGGGAAGGGCCAAATCAGAGAATGAAGTTGCGATATATATGATCATTTTGGCCTACTTTAAACAAAGAACTTCTATAAATAAACATTCTAATGAACATATATTTATTAAACTTATTCATTTAACTAAGAATAAGTTATCCTTGAATATTCATTTTTTTATCTTAAGGGCTATTAATCTTGACTAAAATTAATAATCAACACAACTGTATATATTAGTAGGAATTTAGGAGATTTTTCAGTGCTTCACACACATGCTTTCAACAGGATCCATGAGGTAGGCAGTGAGCCCATGGGGCAGAAAAGGCAAGTGTTTTACAGATAAAGGGACTTTAGCATAAGAAATCAAGTGACTGGGATCCCTGGGTGGCGCAGCGGTTTGGCGCTTGCCTTTGGCCCAGGGCGCGATCCTGGAGACCCGGGATCGAATCCCACGTCAGGCTCCCGGTGCATGGAGCCTGCTTCTCCCTCTGCCTATGTCTCTGCCTCTCTCTCTCTCACTGTGTGACTATCATAAATAAATAAAAATTAAAAAAAAAAAATAAAAGGTTTAAGAAATCAAGTGACTTGACCAATCACAGTTAATAAAAGTGGTAGAACGGGTAAAGATTCCTGATTCAATGTTCCTTCCACTATGCTTAACCCTTTTTTAAACTAGAAGTCAAAATTGTATTGGAAGCTCTGTGTTCTTCCATGAGGCAATTAACAAACGGGAGGCCAAATACCTGTTAGAACTAACTTGAACTACTGAGATCCAAGGCCTGTAGTGGTCTAGTCCCAAATGACTATTCTAGGCACACAGGCTAGAATTTAGTTAAACCAAACTGTTTTGTGTGTCACCGGCTCTACCTCATGGTTTTCCCTCTCTGGATGCCTTTGGTTGTGCATTTTCTCTGCTTCCAGTGCTTCCCTGCCACTTCTCCCAGCCTGGTCCTATGTATCCCAGGGGAGCTGCTGCTTCTGTCACCCTGGTGCTCACATGGATGTGAGCCTGGACTCTCCTCAACCCGGAAGTATTCTGGTTCTGTTTCCAATGTTCAGTAAGTTCAGCAACTGGTTTGTCTCTTGTTCTCTACTATGTTATAAGCATCTTTAAGGACTGAGGCAAGTAAGTCCATCTTTTATCATATATAGCACCTAGTATCACACAAACAATCACATGTACATGAAGAACTTTATTAACCTCCAAGAAACTCTTCTCTAAGGCCACACGGATGTTGGTCTCTATGCTGGTGCGTTTCTTCCTCCTACGGTTCAAGCCTTCCATTCCTAGCCCTGGAGAATTCAGGGCACTTGGGCTGGAGAGACCTGAATCAGATGAGAGGTTCTCTGTAAGAAAGAAGAAAACACAGAAACCAAGTTAGTGGAGCACAATTCATGCATATAATACACATATTACCAATAATAAAACTGACCAAAATATGTTAAGCTAAAAGCAAGCATGGAAGGGTTTTCATAACCTACATTAAAACATCATTCACTACCATATCTTTCTGAATTCTTTAAGGCTTAAACAAGGTTCTGTTATTTAATAGACCAATGACCCTGGTCATGTCATAGACATCTTTGAGTTTCTTTACACACTATGTAAAATGAGATGTTCTCACCTGTAGAACTCAGTAAGATTATAGACGCTAAGGCCTCATTCAGAGCTATGGATGCAGACCATCCAAAGGTGGGCATTACAGATTCATCTTTTCCAAAGACCTGACTTTTGTTCACATTTACAACAAGAACTATAGTCTAGGAGATCTCCATGGCTCCTTACAGTTCTCACATAGCCTATTGATTCTGTGACTCAAAATTCAAATTTTCCAAAAGGAAATCTCAGTACAAAGTACCTAAGTTAAACCTAGCAGCTCAGCTTTTTACGTATGAAATATATGGTCATTTTTAATTACAAAAGCAGACAAATTATCAGAAATAAGTTTATGAGGGCAGCCCCGGTGGTACAGCGGTTTAGCGCCGCCTGCAGCTCAAGGTGTGATCCTGGATACCCAGGATCGAGTCCCACATCAGGCTCCCTGCATGGAGCTTGCTTCTCCCTCTGCCTGTGTCTCTGCTCCAATCTCTCTCTCTCTCTCTCTCTCTCTCTCTGTGTGTGTGTGTGTCTCTCATGAATAAATAAATAAAATCTTTTTTTTTTAAAAAAAAAAGAAGTTCATGATAATTCATCAAGGAAGAATCTATAAATTTGTTTTCAAGTGTATCTAAATATATAAGACTTATCTTCTTCCCTCAATTATTCCTAACCCTGGCTCAAATACAAGAAATATTCCAAGGCTAAAAATTCTTGCTCATTGTGTACGTTGTAATTATTACATTTAAGTGAATTAGTTCTCTAATTTATAGTCATAATTTACATTGATCCTCTCAACATCAGTGTGGTTCAATGTTCTGAAGTACCAATAATGCAACAGGGAACATAAATCTAAGTGTAAACAATTCTCCTGTAAAATTCCACTGGTCACTTCCTGTGTCTTACATATTTACTCACCTGCGTCATTTAGCCACTTCTCCAAAAGTGGCTTTAGCTTGCACATGTTCTTAAAGCTGAGGTTCAAGGCTTCAAAGCGAGAGATGGTAGTTTGGCTGAAGTCATTTCCATACAGTTTACCCATAGCGAGCCCAACATCACCCTGCACAGTAATACAGAACAGGAGGGGGAGAGGAAGAGAGAAGAGACTTATCTTACTAATGTCCAAAGTCTTCATTCTAGGATGCTGCTCCAATAACTGTTCTAAAGACTAAACAATCATTCCATTTATTAGGTCCCACAAAAGCATCCAACCTTAAACTGAGCACAGCATTCAATGAAGACTGTTAGACCTTGATTATTACAAAATTCTTAACTCCCATAAGCTCTGCATTTTCAGTCTCTTCTTGTTACCTCATGTAACAATCAAGATATCAAGAATTTCTAAGTTTCAAAAGATAATACTAATATTCTAACAAGCCCACAATGATTTAAATAATCTTTAAGGAAAAAAAAATAAATAATCTTTAAGGGACAACTGGGTGGCTCAGCGGTTGAGTGTCTGCCTTCAGCTCAGGACATGGAGTTCTGGGAATGAGTCCCGCATTGGGTTCCTGCATGGCACCTGTTTCTCCTCCCTCTGCTTATGTCTCTGCCTCTCTCTGTGTCTCTCATGAATAAATAAATAAAAATCTTTAAATAATAATAATAATAATAATAATAATAATAAATAATCCTTAAAATCAGTTCTCTGTATCACCTACAGGGTTAATAGATATAACTGTTTAGATAAAACTTCAGGTATTTCTGAATTAGCCAAACTTTCTTATTATAAATCACTTTAAAATTTAGAAGTAATGCCCCACTCTCCCTGCACTCCCCCTACCCGCCTCCCATAAAATATTTCTGGAAGCAGTGAAAAAAATCTATTTTCCATCCTTAGTTTGGATTTCAAAGTTGGTTACAAAAACACATATCCTAAAAGACTACTTTTGTAACTATTATAGAGACAGAAATTCACAGTAGAGAGGTTTGACCCACTTAGTTAAACCTTCATGGGCACTGGAAACTTGGTAACCTTATAGCAATAGAACAATGATCCCCTGAATATATTACAAAAGATGTCTTTCTTTATAAGCCTATAACCTTTGAAATGTATACAGTGCTTTTCTTCTAGCTGAATCTCTCTTGTTAAATCTGGAAAAAGCCATATCTTAATAGTTATTTTATATACGGGTAATAAAAACACATGGAGTTTAAATGATTCATGCTCTCGTTTCAGCTAGTTTGGTGGCGGGGCAGAAAGGCAACATTTCTAGTCCTAAGTACTACACAGCCAATTCTACCATGCAACAGCCAATTCCCAACAACTGTGGCAACACTTATTTTGAATTGGGATTATCTTAGTCCTTTGACTCCCCCCACCCCTGCCCAACCATATTTTGGAAAACACATTGTTTATTAGCACCTGCATTAGGTTGTAGTTAAGGAAAGGAAAAAACATTTTTTAAGAAACTTCCATTTTCTTACTGGTGTGCAACTCTGATAAAAAGTTTAATAGAGAGTTATAAGTTTAAATGTTTAAATTATATGATAAAATGAGGTTTAGAGAATATCAGGACTTCAATTGGTGTCTCTATTTAAACTCAGTTCCTTATGTCAAAGTCTTTCTGGAAGAAAAAAAAAAAAAGGGAAGAGTCATGCCATCTTTCAAGTGCTCAGTAGCCACATGTGGAGAGTGGCTATTGTACTGCTTAGCACAAATACAGAACATTCCCAGAATCACAGAAAGTTTCACCGACAGCTCTGAATACACAATCTCTAAGAACAGAAATGGACTGCTTATTGATTTCCTTCCAATTACAGTAAAACTGAAAGAACCAGGATAGTGTGAGTGGGGCATAATGCTATCCATGATATTTATATATAAATGTATCTGTAGATAAAGATTTATCTATATTGGTATCTCTATACATTTATTTAATCTTACTTCATTTAATCAACAAATATTTACCAAGTGCCTAGTATATTCAGGCATTAAACATGTTTTGTTTGTCACATATATTCATGTCTTGGTCACTTTATTTCTTTAGATTATTATCTTCCAGAAAGCTGGGCCAACTAAACCTTACAATTCTTTAAGACCTGCTGTAGTAGTCAGGTGAAAATAAATGTCTTCTGAGATTGTATCTGCATAATTTGCTAAGAATTTCTGAAAAACTTCTATATTTCTATGAAAAGTAACAATATTGGTAAGTACACAAAAATAACACATCAAAAATCATATCATTATAAAAATAAACAATGCCTTAAAATGGTGGCTAGACATAAAGCCATGCCATCAACTCATGACAACTATGACAGATCCATGTGAGATTTATTTTCTTTAAGGATTTTATCATTTGACACACAGAGAGAGGCAGGCAGAGAGAGGAGAAGCAGATTTCCTACTGAGCAGGGAGCGTGATATAGAACTCGATCCCAGGACCCTGGGATCATGACCTGAGCTGAAGGCAAATGCTTAACCAAATGAGCCACCCAGGTGCACCCCCCTTGCGAAATTTATAATACAATTTTACTTCATATTTAAGTTTTTAAAAAAGACTTGAGAGAGAGAAATCGAGTAAACAAGCAGGGGGGGGCGGGAAGAGGAGGGGAGAGTGAGAGAATCCTAAGCAGATTCTGTGCTGAGCATAGAGCTCTACATTAGGCTCGGTCTCATGATCCTGAGATCATGACCCAAGACAAAAACAAGCTGACACTTAACTGTGCCACCCATATGCCCCTAAATTATTTAAATGAATAAAAAGCAACAGGCCCCTCAGTTAATATACTAATTCTCATTAATTTGATATATGCTCAGTTTGGTGCTCTTGTTACTACCATGCTGAGTTCTTCCTCACAAAAGTAAATGTTTTAAGTAATTGTGTCCTACATCATCTGAACTATATAATATCTCTGATATGTTTTTCTTTGATAAGATTTTATTTACTTATTTGACACACACAGAGAGAGAGAGAGAGAGAGAGAGAGATAGAGAGAGAGAGAAGGAGGAGGGGCAGAGATAGAGAGACAGGCAGACTGAGTGGGGAACCTGACACAGGGCTGGATCCCAGGATCCTGAGACCATGACCTGAGTCGAAGTCAGACACTTAACTGACTGAGCCACCCAGGAAGCCCCTGATATTTTTTAACAGGAAAAAAGGAACAAAGATTGGGATTAGGAAATAATGAATATATCACATATGACAAAAGTGTTATACAATGGTATGCCTCCCAATTATAGAGAGACATTTATAGCAATCTTTTAAGCAACTAAGTAATTAGAAAATTACTGTTTAGAGGGCACCTGGGTGGTTCAGTCAGTTAAGCATTTGCCTTCAGCTCAGGTCATAATCCCAGGGGGTCCTGGGCTGGAGGCCTGTGTCAGGCTCCCTGCTCAGTTGGAAGTCTGCTTCTCCCTCTCCCTCTCCCCTCTGCTCATACTCTCTCTTGCTTTCTCTCTCACACACAAATAAAATCTTAAAAACATCAACAACAACAAGAGAAACACTGTTTAAAATATCTAATAACATGTATATTTACTCAGAGAATAGAGATTTTTGTTTGTTTAAACTAATAACTTGAATGTCTAATTTCCTCTGTGTGTTTATATAAACCAACAGGATACAAAGCAACCTTTGAATAGCTAACTGGGGTATGTGACTTAAAAATAAAAGTTGATTTTCCCATCCTCCATCAGTAATATATGGTTTAATCCACGTAGTTAAATTTTACAAAATGTTGTCTCTGGTATGTCAGTCTTTCTGGAAAAAAAAAAAAAGGAAGAATCATGCCAAATAATAGGATAAAAACCATAAAGCACCAGACCGTAAGGATGCTCCTTTACATATAAGAAAGAAATATGTTGGGTCAAACGCCACAGGAAGGGTAAACATTATTTGGGCAAAAGTTAAAGATTTTTAAAAGCCTTAATATACTTGGCATATCACTGAGGCAACAATCTCTTAGGGAACCTAAGAGTATGTTGTGCTAATAGCCTAAAAGCTGAAGCAGTGCTCCATATGCTAACCTTATACTTAGCAGTTAAGCATTCAAGCTTAACTCACTCCTATCAAACTAGTTGTATCCTCAGCTTTCTTTTTTAAAAACAAGCCAAAGGGCAGCCCAGGTGACTCAGCGGCTCAGCGGTTTAATGCCGCCTTCAGCCCAGGGTGTGATCCTGGAGACCCAGGATCGAGTCCCATGTTGGGCTCCCTGCATGGAGCTTGCTTCTCCCTCTGCCTGTGTCTCTGCCTCTCTCTCTTTCCCTCTCTGTGTCTCTCATGAATAAATAAAAAAATAAAACCTTTAAAAAATAAAATAAGAACAAGCCAGACTGTTGAGATGTTTCAAAAATACTAAACTCTTTTTGAATTGTAATTTGTTTCTTCACAACTGAAATTCCTCATTTTCTCTAAAATTATATCTACTTAAAAAATCATTTCATGTTCCTAATATGTATGTAATTAGTTCTTCTGAGCAGAGAAATATAAGGAATAAAAGTCTGTTCTTAAAAACACCAGAAAATTAAGATATCATCTTTGGTTTTTGATTTACCACAGTAGAATCATTATTTTACTTTCAACTGAAAATAATTCAGATAGTGTTTCAGTAGTGGCTTAATCTTCAAACAGGAATTATATTCTTAGAAAATACCAGGTTTTTCCTGATTCCGTAAGAATATCCACTCCAATCTATACTTCAGTAACTGTTTTTCATCTAATGATCTCATATCATTTTACATGAATGTATGTATGTCTCCACTGGCCCCTCTTCTCTCCTCAAAATCTGTTTTTAAACAAGTCTTTCAAACTTTTTCCCTTTCAGTTACTATAAAAGACCCTGCAATCTTACAAACAAAGCACTAAGGTCTAGAGCCAGATGTTCTACAAATAAAATCCTAACTGTAGTTACAGTAGCCCCAAACACAATCTTTTAA
This sequence comes from Nyctereutes procyonoides, assembly GCF_905146905.1. Taxonomy (NCBI): domain Eukaryota; kingdom Metazoa; phylum Chordata; class Mammalia; order Carnivora; family Canidae; genus Nyctereutes; species Nyctereutes procyonoides. Next base: position 3,790,591 of record NW_026575044.1, read on the forward strand.
ACTCTGACCATTTATTGGTCTAATTATGATTTCAGGGGCCTGTGTTCTGAGAGAAATCTTAAAGGTTTTTTTTTTTTTAATCTTAAAGGTTTTAACCAAACATTAAATCATAACTTTGTAATTGAATATATGACTAGCAGTCTAAATTTGTAAGTGCAGAAAATGGCTAAGAACAAATAGAAGTCTAAAACTAAGTGACAGGGATGCCTGGGTGGCTCAGCGGTTGAGTGTCTGCCTTTGGCTCAGGGCGTGATCCTGGAGGTCTAGGATCAAGTCCCACATCGGGCTCCCTGCATGGAGTCTGCTTCTCCCTCTGCCTATGTCTCTGCCTCTCTGTCTCTCATGAATAAATAAATAAAATTTTAAAAAATAAAATAAAACTAAGTGACAGCGGCACCTGAATGGCTCAATGGGTTAAGTAACTGCCTTCAGCTCAGGTCATGGTCCCCAGGTTCTGGGATTGAGTCCAGCATCAGAGGACTCTTCTCAACGGGGAGCCTGCTTCTCCCTCTACCTCTCTCCCTGCTCACTCTCTCTTTCTCTCTCTCAAATAAATAAACTCTTTATTTTAAATAAATAATAAATAAATAATACATACATACATACGAAGGGACAGCAAGGCCGAGGAACATACTGTGCCTCAGAAGCCTCTATGGACCTAGAAAGCACAGATCTGGACACAGTCAAGGAGGGAGATCCAAGTGAAGGGTGGGGTCATCCTACCTGAGTGAATCCAAGTTTGATTCGTCTTTGTTTGAAGGTCTTGGCAAATTGCTCAAGCTCCTCAAGGTCACTGGGCTCCTCCAAGCTGGGAGTATCAATTCGCTTTGGTGTGGACTGGCTCTGTGGAAGTGTCTGAATTGGGGTTGCTGCTATTGTGCGTGTTGGGGTTGCTGGCTGTTGCAAAGAACAGAAGGAGAAGAACAAGCATACAAAATGATACTTAAGTTTATCATGGAATGTGTCACAAGTGAAAAACTTAAGGAAGCAGCTCTATTCATGAAGAACTATGAAGACCACGTAACATTGTAGAAGGTATAACAAAATGCTCAGCCAGAAAAGCAGTATGAAATTGTGTGTACTATAATTACAGTTAAGGTTAAACATATAAGTCCATGAAGAAGTACTGAAAAATGAAACCCCTTATATTTGGGTTTTCAAATATATGTATGCATGAAATATGTGTGTTCAGAACATACATAATAAATTACTCTATTTTAAAGAATCTATTTCATAAATAGACCCCTTAATGACACTGTATTATAAAAAGAGTAAGATTAAAATGATTTTAAGGGAAAAGCAAATCATCTATCATTTAAATAAGTTACTAGCTTCCTTTTTGTGTATTTCTTCCCATAGACCTACATTTCTTTCCTTTTTTTATCCTGTTTTTGATTTGTTGCACTGTTTAATCTGTAAATGTTTCTTTCACAAGTTAGAAGTAATTTCCAAATTTTCAATAACAGCATACACCTCACAGATCAGAGTAACTTTTATGATATGATTAAGACATTGGAAGGGGTCATAGAGCACAAAATCAAAATGGTAAACTTTGTTTTTACTCAGGTATGACTGACATACAAAAAAGCTGTATATATTTAATGTGTACATCTTGATGAGTCTGAAGATAGTATACATTCACGAATATATATTTTCACCATACACAATGCCCTAAATTTACTCATTACCTCTAGCAAGTCCATCCCTCCCTTGGATCTACATTCTTTTTTTTTTTTAAAGATTTATTTACATTCTTAAGTTTAATTACAGTACATATAATTTTATACTCTGCTTCACAATTATCACTTTCAAAGGCTGAGGCAATATTATTGTTAATTAATTTAATAATTTCTTCATTGCTAAACACTTTTTCATTTATGTTCTCACTAACATAGTTAACACCATAATGAAAAACTTTGTGCAGAGGGTAATTTACCCCACCATCGTAATTAGTTCTTTGAGATAAATTCACAAGTGATTTTCTGCAACCGGATAAAGGGTACACCATAAACAGTTGCATGGCTTTTGATACACATCATGTTGGTTCTCACTATAAAATGCTAGTTTCTTCCACATGATTATGTTAGCAGTTCTTAAAAATGTTTTGCTAATTGAGGGAGTATATGGTACTTGACTATTTCCTTGATTTGTATTTCTCTTATTACTCAAAGTAAAATTTTTCTGTGCCCATTATTACTTGTATTTCTTTATCAATTGATTTATATCCACAACCCATCTATATATTAATGATCTCCTTATCCTCATCCTTATTGAGCTCATCAGATGTTAGAGATTAAGCCTTTGTCTGTTTTATTAGTACAAACAGATTTCCCAATCTGCTTTTTCTCCTTTTATTTTTCAGCGTACGTAAGTTTTAAATTGTCATTTGGGTTATTTTTCTTTTCCTTTCTAATACCTTGTTGCTTCAAATCTGAGAAAGCTTTTACTTATTCCTAACTCAGATAAAATTCCTTTTAATAGACTGCTAGCTTCCTCTTACATATTTTTAAATATTTATTTAAATCTGAGATTTATTTGGGGACATGAAGGTATACTCTTTCTTTTTCTTTTAAAGAAACTATTAAATTTCCTTATTACACAAACACAAGGCTACTCTGTTTTACTCACAAGCCCTGAGTAGAACCTGCCCTTGCCAGTATTCATGAGGAGAAGGTGTTGCCCTGACTGCAAAAACAGTTGCAGAGTTGACCCTTCCTGTGACCAGCAGCTCAGGTGAGAGATTATAAACCAGGGTTACAGATGAAGTCTGTGGCTGTGAATTTTCTTGTCATTTAAATGCATCATACACCCCAAACTTCGAGCTGGATAGTAATATGCTTTTTCCAGCTGAACCAAATGGCCCAGAAAACTACACAACAGACACGCCATAGGCCTACAAATGGAGTAGGCTCCTTTCTATCATCCTGCTTCAATGAAGACAACCAAGTCCATCTCTATTAGATGTTGCTCACACTGAGTGATTTTCAACCTGACCATTCTATAGGAGCCAAAAGAAGCATCAACCATACTAAAATCCTATGCAGTTGTACATTTCCTGGTGTGACTGGTGGATAGGTAGAAGTGTGTCTCAATTCTCTGTTACTTCATCTCCAGGCTTGACATAGCCCTGTTCTCAAATAATAAAGGACTAAAAATAGTTTGAGTACCTTCAGGTGGAGTGGTTACAGATAAGTTATCCCTGAGGCTGGACTGGGCTAGATCTAGAAGTAGTCGAGTAGAGTTCACTGAGCAGGAGTCAGGATAAAGCTACAACAGCCCTGCCACTGTGCCCAGAGCACAGAGGTCAAGAAGGAATTGCTGGTACAGGCTTTTTTCAAAACTCCAACCTGACTTTTATATGCAGCATATTCACAATTAAATGCAAATTTAAAAGTGTACAGTTTAATGTTCTATATAAAGTGTACAACTGTATATAGTCATGAACTGCTATGACAATTACAACACAGAACATTTCTATCCCTTACAAAAGTTTCTTTGTGCTCTTTGCTACCAATCTCCACCCTTAGCCCCCAGCCCCTGGCAGTACTGATACGATTTCTATCTCTATAGTTCTATCTTCTAAAACACCATACACATTGAATCATATGGTATTCAGACCTTTTATGTTTAGCTTCTTTCACTTAACATAATGCTTCCAAAATTTAAACATGCTGGTGAATGTTTCAGAAGTATTTATATTGCTGAGTAGTATTCCATCCTATGGATATGGCAAAAATCATGTTACTTATTCACCAACTGATGGACATTTAGATTATTTCCGGTCTGGGTAATGATGAATAAAACTGCTTTGAAGATTTATATACAGGTCTTTGTGTGGACATATGCTTCCATTTCTAGGAGCAGAACTGCTAGGTCATAACGTATGAGCATATTTAATTTTATAAGAAACTGCCGGGCAGCCTGGGTGGCTCAGTGGTTTAGCACCACCTTCGGCCAAGGGTGTGATCTTGGAGACCCGGGATCGAGTCCCACATCAGGCTCCCTGCATGGAGCCTGCTTCTCCCTCTGCCTGTGTCTCTGCCTCTCTCTGTGTCTCTCATGAATAAATAAATAAAATCTTAAAAAAGAAAATAAAAGAAACTGCCAAACTGTTTTCCAAAGTGTTTGCACCAACTTACAACCCCACTAATGATATAAAAAAGAGCCCAGTTGCTTTACACTTGGTATTGTCAGAGTCTTTTTAATTTTGCTCTTTCTAGTGGATGTGTAGTGCTATTTCATTTGCATTTCCCTGATGACTAATGATTTTGAGCATTATTTTGGTATGTTTACTGGGCTTTACATATCTTCTTTGGTTAAATACTTTCAAATTTTGCACATACCCACCCTTTTTTTTTTTAAGATTTTATTTATTTATTCACGAGAGACACAGAAAGAGAGAGAGAGAGGTAGAGACACAGGCAGAGGGAGAAGCAGGCTCCATGCAGGGAGCCCGACGTGGGACTCGATCCTGGGTCCCCAGGATTAGGCCCTGGGGTGAAGGCGGCGCTAAATCGCTGAGCCACCCGGGCTGCCCCCCGCCCTTTTATTTATTTTTTAAATCAAGTTGTCTTATTATTGAGTTGTGTGAATTCATTTAAAATCTGAACAGTCTTTTATCAGATATAAATCTGAAGAATATTCTCTTCCATTCTGTGCCTTTTAGTATTTTAAAAAAAATTTTAATTTTTATAAAATTAAATTTATTAATTTTTCTTTTATGATTAGGCTTTTCATGTCCTTTTTTTTTTTTAAAGATTTTATTTATTTATTCATGAGACACAGAGAGAGAGAGAGGGAGAGAGAGGCACAGACATAGGGAGAAAGTAGGCTCCACGCAGGAAGCCTGACATGGGACTCCATCCAGGGTCTCCAGGATCACACCCTAGGCTGAAAGTGGCACTAAACCGCTGAGCCACCCGGGCTGCCCTGTGTTCTATTTTTTTTTTAAGGATTTATTTTATAGTGAGAATGCAGGCATGTGAGAGGCAGAGGAAAGGGAGAGGAGAGAAGCAGACTCCCTGCTGACTGTGAAGACCAATATGGGGTTTGACCCATGACCCCGAGATCATGACCTGAGTTGAAATCAAGAGTCAAACTGAAAATCAAGAGTTACTTAACTGACTGACCCACCCAGGCACCCCCTTTTGGGTCCTATTTAAGAAATCATTACTTTGGGGCACCTGGGTGGCTCAGTTAAGTGTCTGCGTTTGGCTCAGGTCATAATCCTGGGTTCCTGGGATCAAGTCCCATGCTGGGCTCCCTGGTCAGTGGAGAATCTGCTTCTTCTCTCTCCCTTTGTCCCTCCCTACCGCTTGTGCTCTCTCTTTTTCTCAAATAAATAAAATCTTTTAAAAACCATTTTATTTCCAAGGAAACAAAGATTTTTCCCTAAGTTTTCTTCTGGAAGGTTAGGTCCATAACCTATTTCAAATTAATCATTGTAAATTGCATAGAATAAAATCAAGATTCTTTTTTTTTTCCCCCTTGCTGATGGATAACCAAAGACTTTCCTTTTCTCACTGAAATCATTTGGCTCCTTTGTGGAAAATCAGTTGGCCATAGATGTACAGGTCTACTTAACCTTCTTTCTGTTTCATTTCTATCCATGCACCATAATCATGCTATCTGCATTTCTGTAGCTTGATAACAGTTCTTGACATGAGGTAATCTTTCAATATTTTTATTTCCAAAATTGTTTTGATCATTCTATGTCCTCTACAATTCCATATAAATGTTAGAAAGACCATGCAAATTTCTATTTAAAAAAGCCTGTTGTATTGACTGTAATTGTGTTGAATTTTTTTGTGTTGAATTTATAGATCAATTTGGAAAAGAATTCACATTTTAACAACTTAAGTCTTCTGATTCATGAACATATTATATCTCTCCATTTAATTTCAACTCAGCAATATTTTGTAGTTTTCAATGTTTAATTCTTACAAATGTTTTAAATTTATCCGTAAGTACTATATTTTTCCTCTTAATTTAAACTTCCAAACAAACAAAACAAAAAAAACAAAACAAAAAACTTCCAATCATAGTTAATACTGATTATAAGAATATAATCCTACATTCTTGCTAAATTCACTTATTAATTCCAGTAGCTTTTTGTAGATTCCTTAGGATTGTGTACATAGACGATCATGTCCTCTACTAAATAAGACAGGTTTACATCTTCCTTTCTAATCTATATGTCCTTTATTTCTTTTTCTTGTCTTATTGCTAGGACCTATAGTACAATGCTGCATAAAAGTGGTTAACAGCGGACATCCTTGCCTTATTCCTGATCTTAATGGGAAAGTATGATGTAGGTTTTGTTTTGTTTTGTTTTTGTAGATGTCTTTACTAGGTTTGAAAACTATTCCTATTAGCATGAATTTTTATCTTAAACAGATGTATCTGGTAATGTGCTAATGATAAATTCCAAGATTATAGATAAAGAGAATCAGAGCTGGAAGAGGGATTTAGGATCAGTCAGTTCAATCATCTAATTTACAGAAGAAATGACTGTCCACAGAGGTGAAATGACATGCTCAAAGTCATAGCTGGTTAAGAAATAAACTAGATCTAAAGCTCAAATCTTAAGATACCTAGACATATACGTTTTATAGAATTAAACTCTAGTAGAAATGAGCTAAAGCAACATCTTGAAGTTGAGAGGAAAGAAAATAGAGATATCAGAGCAATTTCTGAGACAGGACAAAGGACAATGATGTGTTTCAACTAAGGCACTAGGTTTCTAGTGCAAGTGGTAATCTCTACTGCCAACTACAGGGAGGGGTTGAAGAAGACTAGAAGATGTCAAATAGAACCCATTACTCATTTGCCACTAACAGAGTTATTCTTTATAAACATAAAAGAAAATAGGAACTCCGAAGATTTTCAAAGACTACGTCAATTTGGTAGCATTGCTTTACAAGCTGATAAGTTTTGCTTTGAATTTTTGATCAGTTTGTGAAAACTATCTGGATAACTTTTAGTAGAGTATTATGGGGTTTCGCTGTTTTTAATTTAATAAAGTTCAAGAATCCCTCAAAACACCAGGGCAAGAGAAAGCAACCCTTAATGGGAGAAAACTGACCTGGGAGGTGAGGGTGATGCTTGGCTGCGACTGTAGGAGGTTGGCTTGGCTTTGCTGAGGTAGTTGCGTTAAAAGATTTTGCGCTTGCAGGAGTCCTGTAAAACATAAACATGTCATATCAGAAACAATGAAGATTATTGTGAACATACGGCAAAATAAAATATAAGAAAGTAAAATGAAAATCTCCTACTGATCTCTTGATAACCTTATCAATCTTAAAACTTTTAATGTCTTATTTGCCTTAAATTCAAACTTGTTAAATATGACTTGAGTAGGAAGAATTGGACATCAAACTAAAATTGATGTGTATGTGTTTGATAACCTGTCTGATGACCCTTCTGACTGGCCAATCCTCTACATTAGTAAGGAATAGATGAAAATGAAGAAATATTCTAAATGGAAGCAGCTTGAAACTCAAAAAAGAGCTCATCTTACCCCAGAATCCATTAGAAACTGCCAGTATATATTGGACCAGAGAACTGTCTGGTTCATGAAAGGAGCAGACTATCTATTAAGTGGAACAGATATTTACACAAAGATTTTGGAGGGCAGCCCGGGTGGCTCAGCGGTTTAGCGCCGCCTTCAGCCCAGGGTGTGATCCTGGAGACCCAGGATCAAGTCCCACGTCAAGCTCCCTGCATGGAGCCTGCTTCTCCCTCTGCCTGTGTCTCTGCCTCTCTCTCTCTGTGTCTCTCATGAATAAATAAATAAAATCTTAAAAAAAATTTTTTTTGGAATTAATCATTAAGAGGAAGGCTAAAGGACAGAAATAATGCGGACTTGGTAGAGATGCACTTTCCCTTGGGAGAAAGCCTCACTACCCTGTCACTCTCCACACTGATTCCATTAACCAACTACAAACATGACTGAACTTAACTGATACAGAAATGACACGACAATATTTACCACTAAAAAATCTGCAACTTCTAATATAATACTCTTCTCACACTTTAAAAGAAAATATATGATTGTTAGAAGCATATGATTTTAATGCTCAGCCCACATTTTTTAATACATTCCCAAGAAAAACTATCAAAATACCAGAAGTAATTTATGTTGAAGGATTTCATTTAGACTTTTGGCCAAACTCTTGGTCCCCCCTAAGTGATTAAACAGATGAAAGACAGTAAAAGACGACTTCAACATGTGGTGTGCATGACCAAAAAATGTATTTTTCTTAACATGAATACCGAGGTTACTTATTTATTTTCAAGATTTTATTATTTATTTGAGAGAGAGAGAGAGAGAGAGAGAGAGAGAGAGCGTGCACACACAAATTGGGGGGAGAAGGAGAGAGACCTGAAAACTCCCCGCTGAGCAGAGAGCCCGATGCAGGACTGGATCCTGGGACCCCAGGATTGTCATCTGAGCTGAAGGCAGATGCGTAACAGACTGAACCACCCAGGTGCCCCTGAATATTGAGTTTAAAGTAAATGAAATGAAAACATTGTGCTGATAGACAGAATGACAGCAGCGGATGTACAGTTCCTTAAGTGGCAGCCCTATGCAGTGCTATGCTAGGGGTTGCTGGGGAGGAGCTCACCCTGTTGGCCCTGGGGCGTCTGTGAGATGATAAACTGCGCTGGCTGCAAGTTGGTGGTTGGATGCACCAACACAAACTGCTGCAGGTTGAGATTCTGCTGCTGAAGCTGCTGCAGTTGCTGCAGATCCTAGAAAACCAGAATTAAAACACAGATTGGAGATCCTGAAACAAAAACTCCCTGAGTCATAAGGTTCCCAGATTATGAACTGTGTCACCCACATAAAAAAGAGTTAGTAGTTTACATCCTTCCATTCTTGGGAACTGGGTGTGCTCTGAGTATGTTCACAAAGCATGGGAGGAAACCTGGGACCACCCCAAGGATTTACGATTCTTGTGGGTATCTGCTGCATCATAACTTAGGCCAAACCTCATTTCCAATAGTTATTTCCAATTTCCTCAGAACAAATGATTACGGTTGAGTGTTCTAACATGTAAAGACCAATATGGGCTTTAAAATCAAGTGAGAAAAGAATATGTTGAGTATTTGAATATTCAACTGATCTTTCTCAAAGTAAAAATTGAGAGCACTATGTCTGAATTTACATCAATAAATTAAAATATCTATAATGATTCATTAAATCTGACACAAGTATGAGAAATCAGTGAAAAATACCTAAAAATAGCTATCCATATAAAAATCCAATCCATAGTGTATTAAACTTGCTCATCTTGGTTTTAGCATTTTATAATTTTCAATTTGCTTTCATGCACATTATCTTATTAGAATAATGTCACCATAGGGTCTCATACACTAAAAACATGTATTTGGTGATGAACAAAGTACCCCAAACTAAACATTATCTTGATAAAACCTGTATATAATGGTCATAAGGATTAGTGATATCTATTCTTTACTCATATAGTCAACTGGCTCTTTTTTCACATCTAATCAAACTCTAGCTACAACACAAATCCACTTCTGAGTCTTCTCTAGGGGGATAAAGACCCTCGTCTAGCACTAGACTCATAAGAATTCTTTGTATGACTTACTGATATGACACTTGTACTTTTTTCCTCTCCTTGAAATAAAGGATTTCATTTACCTTTCTTCCTTGGTAGTACTGTCTATGCCTCTTAGATAACTTTTTATTATCTCTCGATACCTTGCCCTAAAATGTGAAAACTGAAACCAAACAACATTCTAATACAGTTCTGCCGGAGTTAACGACTCTGTAGCAGAAAGATGATGTGCCATCTCTCACACACACAAGTGTCAACATTCACTGCAGAGCACATGAAAGAACCCATGCCTGCCATAATTAGCTAATTAAAATAAATACAGTAATCCTCTGCTTCAGAAATATGCCAACTAATTATTCAAGAATTGTCACTTAATATAAACAGTTATTCAAATAATCAGTTATGTGTTTATAATATCAACTCAAATAAGCAAACAAACATATTACTTCTAGTTCAGTGGTAAGGAAGGCTACCACATAGTTCACTGATCTAGAGCTTTCCAGGCCTTGAAGGACCTACATGAACAATCAGAAAGTGAATTTTATACTAAAGAAAACCTGTCGTTTTTTCCTCAACTTCCTGCTCCAGCCCCAGGAGCTACTCACTCACCTGTGCGATCTGGATGGGCTGAGACAGGGGGATCTGCGTCATGGGCGTGGCGGCGGAGGCTGAGATGGTGGCACCAGCAGCGCTGTGCTGCTGGCTAGCGGAATGCTGCTGCACTGCAGCAGCCAGCAGCTGGGCCTGGGCCTGGGCCTGCTGTAGCAGTAACTGCTGTTGGGCTGGCGTCAAAGTAAGCTAAACAAAATGAGAACAAACAATCTGAAAGGTCTGGAGGAGAAGGGGCCCTGATGCAAGCCAATTTACTTTGTGTAGGTATCTCAAGTGGTGTAAGACCTTGGCTACCCAACTTCACACGGTTACTATGACACTAAACCATTCATCAGCAATCAAGCTATCATTACTAGCAGAACATTTAAATGAAAATGGTGTTCCTCACTCTGGACTTAAACAATCATTCAAGCTTGTCCAGGGCCCTGGGGTTCAGGCAAAAAAAGTAATTAACTAGTAAGCAAGGAAAAAAAGAATCAATGCTGACAGGATATGAAAAGAAATTTACACCAAACAGAACATCAAGTGATTAGTCAGATGAATGAGGAACAAGGATGCTGGGTCTGACCACGGAAAGAACTGATAAGGCCCAGCTGCTTGCCATTAGCATGAATCTCTGCCATATTCCATCATTTCCATTATGCCCTAAGATATGACTAAAGAATATGAGCTCCATTTGTTTCTTTTCCAAGTCTCCCTACAGCCCTCCCCAACCCAGTCTTTTCTGTTATTGAAAAGCACTGGGTCTCTGCAACTTCACATCCCCTTCCTAAGACATTATCTCGGTGAAACAGGTGGTGACAGCCGCTCTCTTTACATGCAAATGAATCCTAATGCCCAGGTTTAATAGAAGCTCCAGCCACAAGAACCTGGAATCCCAAGTGTCTCTTACTATTGTAGACACTAATCACCCCAAACAAACCCAAAGTGTAAAACAGGAAATGTATTTAGAGCAGATTTAAACTTGCTTTCATAATGCAACTTATTTCAAACACAAAGTAGTGTGTTTTGCCTTCCTTTTGGTGGCATATTCTAATCAGACAAGAAAGAATCCTAGAATATATTTTTATTTTTAAAAGTTTTTTTTTAAAAAAAATAAATAAAAGTTTTTTTTTTTTTTTTAAATAATCTCTACCCCCAACATGGGGTTTGAACTCATGACCCTGAGATCAAGATTCACATGCTCTTCTGACTGAGCCAGCCAGGTACCCCACCTTGGAATATATTCTTAAGTGCATTCACTTAGTGGTACAACCCTCCTAAAAGGGTCCAATACAATTTGCATATTAGAGTCAAAAGAATCAAAATCAAATCATTCAAAAACTTAATATCTATCAAGTATATTTGCTTATAAATATTTTATATAATACACAAATATATCAATCTCTATTGAAGGAATTTTTATTTTAAAATTTTATTTTATTTAAATTCAATTATAATTAACATATAATGTATTATTAGTTTCAGAGGAAAAGTTTAGTGATTCATCAGTTACATATCACACCCATGCTCATTATATCACATGCCCTTCTTAATGCCCATCACTCTATTACCCCACCCACCTCCCCTCCAACAACCCTCAGTTTGTTTCCTAAGGTTAAGAGACCCTTACAGTTTGTCTCTATTGAGGGGATTTCTAAAAACAGTTTTGCAACATGTCTTCTTTTTTTTTTTTAAGATTTTATTTATTTATTCATGAGAGACAGAGAGAGGCAGAGACACAGGTAGAGGGAGAAGCAGGCTCCTTACAGGGAACCTGATGTGGGACTCAATCTCTGCACTGGGATCATGCCCTGAGCCACCCAGGTGTCCCAGTTTTGCAACATTTCTTAAAAGAGCTTTTCCATTACCAAGACATACTTAACAAAAAAAAAAAAAAGAAAAAATTGTGTGGGCTGATGTGATATGAATTGAACAATAACAACTCTTACCTCTCTCCTAGCCTTTCCACCCACAAAGTAACAGACAAATGTTCAACACTGGAAAAATATTTTTGGAGTCTTGGGCAGCCCGGGTGGCTCACCGGTTTAGCACCGCCTTCAGCCCAGGGCGTGATCCTGGAGACCCGCGATGGAGTCCCATGTCGGGCTCCCTGCATGGAGCCTGCTTCTCCCTCTGCCTTGTCTCTCTCTCTCTCTCTCTCTCTCATGAATAAATAATAAAATGAAATTTGTTAAAATATATATATATTTTTGAAATCTTAAAACAAAGAAAGCTGAAAAGTTAAAAACTTAATATATTCATGAGAAGGCCAATTTATTACCAATAAAAGTAAATAACATTTATTGATGGTTACGTGCCAAGCACTGTTCTTTGAGTTTCACAAATATTGGGACTCTTCACCTTTGAATAATATGAGATGCATCTTACATGGAGAACATCCTCATCTAACTGAAAGAAAAATGAGGCATAGGGAGACAAGTAGATTAGCCCAGACAGCAAACTGCAGAGCCAGGGCAGGAGACCAGAGGTTTCATTTGAGAACATTACACCGTGACTTTAAAGAAAATGTTTTTCTTTTGTAGGTACTGGTCTGTTCTTTAACTTCTACTCTGCAGCAATATCAGAACTCCAAACTAACCACTATAATTTCATCAATGTAATGGTCTCAGTTACAGGATGACTTCACTGGCATGATGAAGCAATGGTTGAAACATGAGTTTAAAGAAGTGTTTAGTTTATCTAAAGCGTCTGCAAAAGTAAGAAAAGATACCCTGAAAACTTATGACAAAGGTAATTCCTTTTTCAGAGCTGCCTACAGAAAATTCCTACAGTACAGAAAATAGTGTCAGGCAAAACCATGTCACTGTCTACTACAAACCATTCTTCTTCTTCTTCTTCTTCTTTTTTTTTTTAAAAAAATACTTTATTTATTCATGAATGACACAGAGAAAGGCAGACACACAGATAGAGGGAGAAGCAGTTTCCCTGCAGGGAGTCCTATGCAGGACTTGATCCCAGGACCCCAGGATGAGGACCTGAGCTGAGCCAAAGGCAGATACTCAACCACTGAGCCACCCAGGCATCCTCCTCTACCTCCCCCGGCCCCGATTTTTAAAGGGTTTTATTTATTTATTTATTTGAGAGAGAGAGAGCATACACGTGGACAGAAGACCAAAGGGAGAGGAGAAACAAGACTCCTCACTGAGCAGGAGCCCAACGCAGGGCAATCCCAGCACTCTGGGATCATGATTCAAGCTGAAGGCAGACACTTAACCGATTGACCAAGCCACCCAGGCGCACCTACTGCAAAAAAAAACCAGTACTAATCAGGTATTGACCAATGGCAGTTCCAACACAAAGCTTATTAGAATTCTTAGTGGAGACTTACCCCAGTTATCTGTCCTCCAGCCAGCATGAGCTGGGTCTGGGGGATGGCTGCCTGCACTGAAGGCTGCTGGGAAGGCTGGCTTGGCTGCTGTGACTCTCCGGATTCTTCATTAGATTTAGACTGGGCAGTTCAGGAAGGAACATGAGATTTCAAGCGACTGACTAAAAAAACTGTACTTAAAACTCCATATTTTAAGAATTATTTACAACATGAATTTATCTAGTCATAGGTTTTCTGGTTTCCCTCTTTTCCTTTCTTATTAATCTTTGTATTTTCCTAATTTTGACATAGTAAGTTTTTAGACTTTTTTCCTTTAAAAATCACATTTACTATTTGTTGTTTTCTAAGTATAAATGGTCAAATATGGAACATATAAAAGTAGAAAAATAAAATATAAAAATTATCCACAAGTTTTTGGTATAGACTTTTTGTTCCAATGGTATAGACTCAGTTTGTTCCAACTAGAGCAATGTTCCACTGCTCTAGTTACAACTTCCAAGAAAAAAAAAATAATTGGTCCTCCTCAGATCAACAGGATTCTTTAAAAACCCCAATCCTCAACTTTGGAAATAAGGAATAAGGGAAGAGCACATTCTTAATCCACCTCTACATCAGACCCTCCATCCCAACATTCTGAGATGTATTTGGTGGTCAGTGGGAAACTTCCTTAAATATATCGTCTCAGAGACTGATTACTTGACCCACAGAACCTTTCATCTAATATTTAAAATAACTGTAAGCTTAGCAAATCCCAACAAGTAACACACAAATTTAGAGGGAAAATGCTGCAGTCAGGAGGGAAAGAGAACACACTCCTAAAAGGGACACTAAGAGGAAATTTTATGGTAATTAAAACTGGGTATGCAGAGCATTAACATTCTGCATAGATTTGCATATTTCCCACCACCTGTTTTGGGGACTGCAGCAAGGCTAATTAACATAAAGGCTCTGATTAATTCTGCCAGTCATTGAGAGATAATTACAGTGCAGGACTGTAAACATGCTGCACTGGAGATACAGCCTGTTTGCCAACATCTCTCTAAGGGATGAAAGTTTACCATGGCAACCAAGGCAATTTTCTGCCTCCTCTCCCTCAGAAAGGAAGGTCACATTATCTCTTTTTCTTTTCTCTTCTTGCTTCCATGTGTTACTAGGTCCATATTCCACTGGGTTTCCTGGAATGCTCAACTCAAGGTCTTTAGTCATTAGCAACACTGAAATCAATCTTCTAGAATACGGTTTTTCCCTCTTGACTGTTAGCAACCTAAAGACTATACCGAAAGGAAGGAGATCCACTAAATGAAGATGGAGTGAAGCATAATAACTGAACTCTGCATGTTTTACCATATGGTCTGTATCAGAAAAGTAGCCGATTTAACTTTTGTTTTGAAAATTCTGACTATATGAAGCCTATCAATGACTATAACAGGTTTAGTTACAAACCTTAGAATCAGCACTTTAGAGCAGAGAGGAACTATGGCAAGATTCTAAACTTCTGCACTTAAATAAACGTAAGACAAAAGGAACCCCACGAGGTGAAATGACTTGCCAAAGGTCACACAGCTAGTTAGTGCGACAGTACAAACCTAAGACCTTTGTATCTCAGTCCAGTGCTCTTTCCTCTACACTATAAAATGACAAATAAAAAGACATCTGGAAACAAAAGGGCATTAAGATATTATTTGGCTTTGTGTTTAGGTATGTGTTATTACTGTATGACTTAGAAACATTTTACTAAACGTACATATCTAACTCTGAAAATAGGACTTTTCTTTCTTGTTCACCTTTTGTCATTCACAGTAGCATACTATAAACTGGATTTTCATTAATGTCAATGATTATCATTATTTGGATCTTAATAACATTAGGTAATAAAAAAGGGTAATACCTCTAAGTATTTCTTATTATAGAATTACTGTATGCTCATTATCAAAAAATCAGAAAAATATGGTAAAAAATAGGAAAACTGATCCATAATCCCATGACCCAGCTTACCTGTACATTTAATGACTGAGCAGCAGCCTGTAAACTTGTTCCAGCGAGCTGGACCTAGAAGCAATGTAATCAGGTAAATTTCTAGTCTAATACTGTAAGTTGACATCAACAAGTATTTCAAGAATCTCTACTAAGTGAATATCACTGAGTTAGAACTGAGAACATAAAGAGATCTATCTCAGAGGGCGAAAACTTAATGGACAAGTTCACAGTTCCTCCACTCCCGCCAGAAAATGCTATTAATATTTCTTTTCTAAAAAATGCTTTCCCACACTAAAATAGCCTCTTCAGGCATGCCGCACTGGTATTAGGCAATCCTTATATAGCATCCTGTTTGTATTCATTGGACACTTAGATTCTAACAACTTAATTCACCTTCCATTGTATTAGAAAAAAATAACAAGCTACTTATATACATTATTTGTATCATTATAATCAGAATTATCTACTCATTCTAATTTCAAAATTTTCATGTACATACCAGAGTAAAAACCTTACTTATATAAACACCTACATAGCTAAGTCTTAAAACATTTATAGTCATAACTCAAAACTGCCAGCCGAAATAAAGAATCTGTCTTATAAACCACACATGGAAGTCTGTCATAACACTTAATATATTTCATGCATTTAGAGAGTTAAAACCATGATTAGAATCAGGATCATTATTTGGCAATCATGTTAATAATAACTGATTCTGGTTAAGTGTCATCAATGGATGCCCTAATGGGTGAAATTTGAGGAATAACATGATATTTTCATATTCTCAACTATCTTTCCATACATATTTACCAATTACAAAAGGTAAAGTCACCAGTAGTGACACATGTGCCTTCCAGTTTGATCCACTAAAGAACACAGAGTTACTTTACGTTGTATTCCTCTGCAAACCCCAACTGAGCAACAATGTACAAAATAACTAGTTTGTATTCTTTTCAAAAATGCCAGTGTCTTGAAAACAAAGACAGACTATGTTGGGAGAAAAAGAAAATAAACTAGGGTAAAATAAATGGAAGCCTAAATTAGAATGGCAGCAGTCAGCATAAAAAGTAGTTAACGTGAGAGACATTGCGAAGTGCTACATAGGATCCCAGTAACTGGCTAGATATAAATAAAGGAAAAGGCCATGAATTATTCTAGGGTTCAAATCTGAGAGACTGGAAAAAGGTAGTATCATTGATAGAAAGCCAGTGAGTTCCATCTTGGATATATAACATTGCATCGAAGTTTTCTGAAGTTAAATATAAGTGTTGATATGGAGCTCAGTATAGAGTTCAGGGCTAAAATGAATAGACTGCTACCCTTTATTTAAAACTAACAGTCCTGGGGGCACCTGGGTGGCTCAGTGGTTGAGCATCTGCCTTTGGCTCAGGGCGTGATCCCGGGGTTCCGGGATCGAGTTCTGCATCGGGCTCCTTGTGTGGAGCCTGCTTCTCCCTCTGCCTGTGTCTCTGCCTCTCTCTCTGCATCTCTCATGAATGAATAAAATCTTTTAAAAATAAAAAATAAAAAAAATAAAAATAACAGTCCTGTTAATAGATAATAACCCTCAGAAATAAACCTAGACATTTACAGAGAACACATTTTAGATGTAGTGCATTCAAGGAAGGATTATCTGAAAAGATGCTTAAGATCCAAAGGCTAAGAATTCAACCAAAGAGCCAGAGGAAAGAGTTTTGGTACAAAGAGTTAAAGGTAGTAAAGTTTCCATGTGATTTTATTTAAGTCATGTGGTTTCTGGGTAGAAGTTTGTTGAAGAACAGGATAGTTACAGGTCTTAAAATATCCCCTTTCATGGATTATTTGCTAATTACAAAGAGGAAGAAAAATGCCTTTATAGTGGACAAATCTAAAACACTACCATTATCAAATAATCAAATTTATTATCACAATAATGGGACAAGGTGATACCACAGAATTTCTAATGTGCTCCTGTCAAAAACTTGGATCCAATCACAAGGGAAAAATTAAACAAACTCAAATTGAGGGGCCTTCTACAAAACAGTTGTTTTCTACTTTTAAAAAATGTTAATATCGTGAAAGATGAAGACAGACTGAGGAATTGTTCCAGAACAAAGAAGCCTAAATAGACATGACAACTAAATGCAAGGTGTGGACTAGACTGTAGATCAGAAAACACTTAAATACTGACTGAACATTAGATAATAGTATTGCATTGATGCTAAATTTCTGGAATTTGAAATTTATGTTATAGCTATATAAAAGAATGCTGTTTTTTAGGAAAAACATGACAAAGTACTTAGAAGTAGAAGGTCATAGTGCCTGCTACTTATCTAAAATGATTTTGAAAAAAAATATATGTACACTTTTATGTATGTGTGTTTATACACACACAGCAAAGACAGCAAATACTAATAGTTGATAATTCCAGATGAGGGGCTTTCAGTAAAAAACAGTTCTACAGTTATAACTTTTCTATAATTTGAAAGTGTTCAAAATAGAAAGTTGAAAAAAAAAAAGTGAGAGCATCCTTTTACCACTTCATTTAGCTACCTCCCAACATCCTTCAAAACTTAGCTCAAAGTCATCCTGTGATAAATGTCCTTGATTGTACAGGTTCAGCTAATTATTTCTACCTCTATATTCCCATATAACTTTACCATTCATTTATTCAGTAAATAATGACTGAACATCTATTATATTTTGGGCTCTTTGGAAAATACTGGGATAAAGATTAAAAAAAGGTTCCCATCTTTATGGAATTTATGGGGTGATAGAACTAAAATCATCTACTTTGTATATGTGTACACACGTTTATAATTATGGTAAGGAAAAAGAGTATGAATCTGGTCAATAAGAGGGCTAGAAACAGAAGGTAAGTGCCACATTTATGTTAATTATGTGTCTAATCAGATGGTGAGCAATTCTGCAGGGACTGACATCTTAATGGAGAATTCAGTGATGTCAAGATTTCATATCAAATTCCTTGATTTTAAAGTCCTTTGGTTTGGGGGGATACTGAAGGTTCAATGATTTTGGTAATCAGTAGCTGGAGGCCTTGGAGCTGGTGCAAGAGTTGCACTCTTCTTGGAATTCAGATCCAATGGAGAAAAGACTGCATATCATCTATGTACTTTCCGGGATTTTTTTTTTTAACACATTTGGACCATCACAAATTTAAGCCAGGTAGAGGCTTAATATGTACCACATAAATTGACTACCAAATATGTCATTCCTCTAAAAAAACAGAAAACTTGTTGGAGGCTACACATGTTTTTATTTTTTAAAAGACTATCTATCTATGTATCTATCTATCTATCTAAGAAAGAGAGAGAGTATGCGCGCGCGTGTGCACACGCCCGCATGCATGCCCGCACACAGAGGTAGAGAGAGAGAAGCAGATCGAGGTAGGGCTCGATCCCAGGACCCTGAGATCTGAGCTACAGGCAGATGCTTAATCAACTGAGCCACCCAGGTGCACTTACAAAAGTTTTTAGAAGAAAATCAATATGAAAATAATATTTTTGGTTTTCTACAATACAGTCTTAAATTATTTTAGATGCTAAATCATCTTAATATTTTACCTGGAAGTTTCATATAGAAGTTCCTCTACTTTTTTTTTTTTTTCCAGAAGTTCCTCTACTTTCAAAAGCAAACAAAGCTATCGGCTTGAGCAAAAGTGTGTGTCAACTAGGACCTCACTCCAGTATGCTAATTGCCACCAGCATACTACTCCTCTGAATTTGTAAATAAATGGGCTTTAGAAGACCTTTCTAAAATTCCATTGTTTCAAGTGCAGGAGCTTCTTTTATACAAAGTACAGGTAGTCTAAAGATATATTTTACAAGCTCAAAAGACATACGAAGATACAGTTTATGAAAACATATTCTGAACTGAGAGCCTTACACAGTAGGTCTCGGGCAATGGTGGCTACATCCTTTTGGATAGCTTTGTAATTTACTACCTTCAGTGAGCCATCACAGACCCACAGTGACATGTAAATAGTAACTCAGTTGTTACGTACATTCCATTCATAACAAAGAATTGTTTTTTCCACACAACGGTGAGGTCAGTAGCTATACAGTCAATTAAACACTATGATTCCAGTCTAGCCATTCTGAAGGACACAATCAGGTGTGATTAGCACCAGGCTTTAATTGATTTAAAAAGTCCTGCACACTGGGAGCACCTGGGTGGCTCAGTGGTTGAGTGTCTGCCTTTGGCTCAGGGCATGATCCCAGGGTCCTGGGATTGAGTCCCACATCAGGTTCCCCAGAGGGAGCCTGCTTCTCCCTCTGCCTATGTCTCGGCCTCTCTTTATCTCTTTGAATAAATAAATTTTTAAAAATATAAAAAAAAGTCCTGCACACTGAAGTAACTTCCCTAGGTCCTAACATTCTGTGCCTCCAGTTTTTACTCTCCCTCATGGTTGAGCAGAGCATTCTACCTGATGGAGATGTCCAAGGAAAGCCTGGGCCTGGGCTGTTGAAATTGCTCCACCAACAGGCACAGGCTGCTTCTGAAAGTCCAGACCATTGGTTTGTGTGCCTAAAAAGCAAGCAAAATAATGTTAACTAATTAAAAACAAAAAATGAAATAAAGCACTAGACTTTAGTCACGAGCATTTACCAGGCATCTATTTTGTATATGCGCTTTCTTAAGTACCTCCATAAATGAGATTTAAAAGATAGATAAATCATTTTACTGTATTTTATCTTCTAAAGAGAGGACTGCTGGACAAGTAAATATGAACACAAAGCTTAAGAAACAGAAACAAAAATATAAATAATGAATTCTAATCCTAAAATAGTGTTACAGAATCCAGAAGTGAATGTAGTAATTGGGGTCAGAATAAGCATGGCACCTATGAGCATCAAGGAAGAGATTATTGTCATTACTACTGTTGTACAGAATGGTACAGACAGACTTCCAAGGAGGGACTAAAGCTCTTTTTTGGTCTCCCTGTTCTCAATACTTGGCATGAGCAGAAGAAATTCACTGGTGACTTTCCAAGATGATACATTCTTAACTTAGGCTTTTAATACATGACAGTCCGATGGCAAAAACTACCATTTACATGATAAAATAGTTTTACTCATTTCTTCAATCCCAAAGTATAGACTGCTGCATATATCTAATTAGCAAGAATTTTTCTATAATTACAACCTTCGAGCTGTTACGCCTGTGCATTTTAATCACTTATGCTGAGATCTGATGTTAGAAGAGGACTAATTTATAAAAGGCATACCATCCTAATACTCAGAAATTTTTAAAGAATATAATACATTGTTTTCAAACTAATATATCGAGTTATTATTTACAAATTACCAGAATTCCGTGTACTCAAAATATAAGACTACAAGAACCTGCAAGAATCATCAAGACACAGGAACTTCCATTTCCTAACATTCAAACAACCCACCTGTCCATCCATACTCCTGTGTGTGCACACATGGAGCACACCAGTTAGGGCAGTAGAAGCTAGCACATTAGAGTAGTATTTCTAAATGGCTACTAACTTAGGCCATTATATATCCTAACTAACCTCTAGCAAGTGTATCATTTTAATAAGAATAATGAGGTAGATCACATGAATCAAAAGAACTACTTAAGGTTTCCTTGAGATAATTATAAAAGGAGTGTCACCTACTTAAAACTTCATAGTGATTGTTCTCTTATGGTTTTTTTTCCCAAGTTTTCCATAAATAGAAAATGAAAGGCCTACCTAGACATACATAGCTAACAATATTAAAAGAGCATATATACTTGTGTCAAGTAGTGAGAAACTAGTATGAATTAAAATTTAAATTAGGGTCACCTTCACAAGCCATATACAGAAACTTCATTATTTTAAAGTTGCACATTCTGTCATTAGCTGCTGTCTCTATTTCTATGCAGAAAATCATTATTTAGGTTGATTTTAAGATTGTGCACCATTAGAGAGTTATGCTCAATATATATCACATAAATCCACATGGCTAGGGACGCCTGGGTGGCTCAGTGGTTGAGTGTCTGCCTTCAGCTCAGGCCATTATCCTGGAGTTCTGGGATCAAGTCCCACATCGGGGCTCTCTGCATGGAGCCTGTTTCTCTCTCTGCTTATGTCTATGGCTCTCTCTTTATCTCTCTCTCTCTCTCTCTCTCTCTCTCTCTCTCTCTCTGTGTCTCTCATGAATGAATAAATAAAATCTAAAAAATCAATCAATCAATCCACAAGACTAAAAGAAGATGAGAGTTTGAAAAACAGAGACAAGCATTTAGAGATTAACACATCACCAATATAGGAAGTCTTCTAGAACCAAATATTTCACTCCCATGAAAATTCTACACGCTGGTTCCACTTTCCAGTTGCCATAAAAGTGATATACCCCTTGTAAATCACAAGGCACTATATGACATAACTGACTAATTTTTATCTCTGGACAGAGCCTCCTACAGTAGCCTACAAGTAACTGTGCCTGGCTTTACCCTCTTGGGGGAATGCAGAGGTATAGTATCCAATATTAGTAAGTAAAAGAACGTTCTGGGCAACAATTCAGATAAGCAGAGATTTAAGATGGAAAAGCAGGCATTTTTTAAATAAAATTCTGAGGCTCCACTAGGAGGTAAGGGATGGAAGAGTGTAGATATTACATAGAAATCATTCTTGTAAAATATAAATTGGGCTAAAAGGAAAGGAGAGTGGAACAGACAGACACAGGCACAGGCACACACACAGACACATACACCTGACTTGAGTAAGCAGACAGTACGGGGAGACAGGGATGTTGGGAGCCAAAACCAAATGTGTGTCAGAGACAACAGGAACATCCAAATAAGGAGCTAGGGGAATTAACAGGATGGGAGAGAAGGTAAATTATGTAAGAAGATTAACATAACATATACAGAGTTTGAGAAACCCCAAAACGTAAGAAAAGTAATCCAGAAGGCATTTAGAAATGACATAGTCCAGAGCTAAAGATTCTATAAGGTTGCCACTAGAACAGTGTTACTTAGGTGAACCTCAGAGATCTTGAATCCAACCTCCTTATTTTATTGGTGAAGATTAAGTAGTCTTAATGAATTGTTCACAATGTCATAGCTAGTTAGTGGAAAAGCCAAGTCAAGGGCAGGGTCCCCTGATTCTGTGTAATCACTCACAGAGAAGTGATAGTTGAAATCTGGAGAGTAAAAATGTCAATCAACTAAAAGTGGATATAGAGAAAAGAAGATAAGAGGGTCTCTACATTAGGAGATGTAAACACAAAGAGAACTAGAGAGGAAGCAGTTAGAAAACAGGAAAAAAAAAATCTCTCAGGACTAGTGTACCTTAGGAGCCAGGCACAGGCAAAAGAAGGCTACAAGGATGGGGTGGTTTACTACTGCCAAATGGTATAGAACAGGATCAAATACTGAGAAAGAAATTAATCCGAAGAGAATAGATGAAAGACAGTAATAAAGGTAAGATCAAAACTTAATGAAATAGCAGGGGGGAAACCCACATAATACCCAACTTGGTTCTTTCAAAAGATTCATACAGCTTACAAACTTCTGGTAAGATGAAGGAAAAAAATAAAAGAGAAGGAGCAAAGAATTTAAGGATAACAGAAGGAAGGACAATCAAAAAATGCTGCAGATGCTTAAAAAAAAAGATTCATAAACCAATAAAAAATATGTCAATAAAATTAAAACTTAAAAATGGATTACTCCCGGGATACCTGGATGGCTGAGTGGTTTAGTGCCTGCCTTCAGCCCGGGGCGAGATCCTGAACTCCCAGGACGGAGTCCCACATCAGTCTCCGTGCATGAAGCATGCTTCTACCTTTGCCTGTGTCTCTGCCTCTCTCTCTGTATCTCTCATAAATAAATAAATAAATAAATAAATAAATAAATAAATAAATAAATAAATAAATAAATAACTTAAAAAAAAAAAAGGATTACTCCCAAGAAAATATAACTTATCAAGACTAACTCAAGAAGAAACAGAAAATCCAAAGGATCCCACAACATTTGAAGAGATTTAATTTGTAAGTAAAAATCTTCCCAAAAGGAAAAATGAAAACCTAGATAATTTTACTCTGCTTGCTTCCAGAAATCCAAGGGACAAACAAGTCCAATCTTACACAACTTTTCCAGAGTATGGGGAAAAAAGGGAAATAATTCCTAACTTATTTTATGAGGTCAGCATCATCTCATTACCAAAACCTGACAAAAAGGAGTATAAAAAAGAAAAAAATATATATGCCAGTTTTACTCACAAACATACATTAAAATATCCTAAATAGTACTAGCAAAAATAATCTCATAAGATAAAATATTATGACCACCATGGATTTATCTCAGGAATGCAAGGTTAGTTTGGGGTTAAAAAAAAAATTGGTGTGATTCACCACATTCATTAAAGGGGAGAAATCCTATAATCATCTCAAAGGGTAAAGAAAGTCCTTAGATAAAATTCAATATCCACTTATGATAAAAATTCTAGGCAAAGGAACAGAAAGAAACTTCCCTAACTTGATAAAGAGTAATATTAAAAGCATTAAAATTAAGAACAAGCTAAGGGTGCCAGCTCCTGGATGGCTCAGCCAATAGACAAGGCAAGAAAAGAAAATACACCAGTTGGGAAAAGACACAAAACTTCCTTTTCAGATGATTTGATAATGTATATACAGTACTCTGAGGAATCCAATGATCTATTTCTAGAGTAAGAGAGTTTAATAAGGTTGTAGCACATGAAACTATCAAAATTGCTTTTATATACCAAAGGTAAACATTTTTAACAATTTTATTTCTAACATTTCAAAAATATAAAATCCTGAGAATAAAGCTATATACCTACAGCAATTCCTAATTAGTGAAAAACTATAGAACTTTATTTAAAAATTATAAAGAAGACATATGTAAATGCTCATTTACTGGAAAACTCAACATTGTAAGATATCAATCAGTTCTTTCCAAACTGATCTACGGATTCAAAGCAATTTCATATCAAAATCTCAGTAAGTTATTTTCTTTCTCTTTTTCCTTCATTCTCTTTCTCAGAGTTGGGGCGTGTGTGTAACTGACAATGTGATTCTAACATTATTAAAGTTTTCCCCCCAGTTATCTCTATACCCAATGTGGTGGGGCTTGAACTCATGACCCCAAGATCGAGTTGCTTGCTTTTCTAACTGAGCCAGCTAGATGCCCCAAGATTCTAAAATTTCAATAGAAGGGCAAAGGGTCAAGATGCTTTTGAAAAAAACCCAAGTGGAGGGATCTGTACTATCAAGATATTATGAATTATCATAGAACAGCAATAATTAGAACAGCATAGTATTAGAACAGTGATGAACAGACCAGAGTAGAGTCTGGAAACCACACTTTAGATACTTGCAACGTGATAGGTAGTACTACTACACATCAGCGAGGAAAGGATGGAGTTTCCAATAAAGGATAACTGGGTATCTATTTGGGGAAAAAAATGAAATTAGATCAATTCGTACTATACAGAAGGAAGGATACAAGCAAGCAGACAGGCAAGCAGGGAGGGAGGAAGGAAGAAAGTTAAGTTTCAGAAGTATTAAAGGCCTAAATGTGAAGTTCAAAACTATTACGTTTTCAGAAGACAAATTAAGAGTACATCATTATAACCTTGGGAAAAGGATTTATCAAAACCCAAAAAATGAGAAGATGTAAGTTTAACTACTTCAAAATTTAAAAAGTCCTCTGAGGGATCCCTGGGTGGCGCAGCGGTCTGGCGCCTGCCTTTGGCCCAGGGCGCGATCCTGGAGACCCGGGATCGAATCCCACCTTGGGCTCCCGGTGCATGGAGCCTGCTTCTCCCTCTGCCTGTGTCTCTGCCTCTCTCTGTGTGTGTGTGACTATCATAAATAAATAAATAAACTTAAAAAAAGTCCTCTGTTCATCAAAGAACTACACAAAGAGAATGCAAAGAAGAAAGTATTTGCAATACATACAAACAACAAAGGATTAGTATTCAGAACACACAGAGAATTCCTATGAATCCAATAAAGAAGCCAAACCAATAGAAATGAACAGGAATTTCACAAAAGAAGAAACATAAGTGGTGCACAAACACTAGAAAAGACGTTCAGCTTCCTTGGAAATTAGAGAAATGCAAATTAAAATCCCAATACAATACCATTTTATGGTCACTAAATTGGCTAAAATTACAAAGTTGGTTAATATCAAGTTTTGGCCAGATTGTGAAATTCTTATCTGTTGTTGGTAGAGATACAAAGTAGTACAAATGCTTTGAAAACTGGCTGGCAGTACCGAGTAACACTGGAGTAAGGTCAGCACTTACACTACTAAGTCTTTTTAGACTTTTATGCAAATGCATCGGGAGATAAGTACAAAATTATTTTACAGCAATAATATAATAGCAAAAGCCTAAAAATAACCCAAATAATAGAATGGATAGAAAACTTGTGATATATTCATATAATGGGGGTATTCTATCCACTGAAAATAAATTATAAACATATGCACTAAGTTGGACGAATCTCAAAAACATAATGTTGAACAAAAGAAACCAGTCAGAATATAGTCTGATTCAATTTATATAATGGCAACAGATGAATCTAAGTATTATTTGAGGATAGTAAATACACAGATGAAAAAAAAATTTGTAAAGAAGGAAGCCTGGGTGGCTCAGCAGTTGTGCGCCTGCCTTTGGCCCAGGCCAGGATCCTGGAGTACCCGGATCAAGTCCCACATTGGGCTCCCTGCATAGAGCCTGCTTCTCCTTCTACCTATGTCTCTGCCTCTCTCTCTGTGTGTGTGTCTCATGAATAAATAAATAAAATCTTAAAAAAAAAAACTAATTAGAAAGAAATTTGGAAAGAAAAGCAATATGACTATTAACACTAAATTTAGAATGAATTCTACCTCTGTGGCAGAAGAAGGGACTCTAACCAGGGTGGACCTACAGTGGCCTCCTAGGACAGGGTAACATTCTGTTTCATGATCAGAATGGGAGACACATGAATACTTAAACTATACATGCATGTTTACATACAGGTGTCTAAGATTATTACATTTACATTAAAACAGTAAAACGCCCATGACAAAAGAGTTGCAATAAAATTTCAAGGACACATCCAGATGATAAGGAGCAAAGGAAAAAGTAGGTGGTAATGAAGCCAAAGTATTGAGTGGGGCTCCATCCTTTAGTAAGTCTGGCAGTGGCAGGAGTGAGAGAAGACGGTCTTTGAAAGGGGTATAGACTGGGGGTGGGGGGCTGTTAGGGTCTATGGGCTGATAAACCCATGTATACCTCAGCACTGTGAGGAAAGGTTCTATGGGAAGGGATATATTGAATATGCAAGAAGGGGTGAAAAGATGGAGCAAGAACCTGAAGGAAGTGAGAAGACAGAATTAAGAGTGAAAAGTGAAGGATCATAATAGTGGAAAAGGTTATTTCTTACATGCGAGTGAAAAGGAGAAGCTGAGTGAAAAAAAATATAAAGCTGAGGGAGACAGCTACAATTTTCTCAGTAATCAAAAGGTGGTCATTTTCAGAAAACAAAAACAGCAAAACAGAAGGCAGAAAACTTCTGGACAGGAGCGCCAGGGTGGCTCAGTGGTTGAGTGTCTGCCTTTGGCTCAGGTCATGATCCCGGAGTCCTGGGATCAAGTACCACACTGGGCTCCATGCTCAGAGAGAAGCCTGCTTTTCCCCCCCTGCCTGCTGCTCTCTCTGCTTGTACACAAGCTTGTACGCGCGTGCGCTTTCGCTCTCTGATAAATAAATAAATAAATAAATAAATAAATAAATAAATAAATAAATAAAGTCTTATAAAAAGAAAGGAAAAAAAAAAGTTCTGGACAAGAGAAAAGGTTTGGGAATGTGTAAGGGAATCCAAAAGGTGAATCCAAGGCAGCACCAGTTACAGTGAAGGCCCAGCTGAATGTACATGGAGTCCTCATCTCCCCAGAAGTTCTTGTTGCTCTCTTCGTAACCAGCAGTCAAAGATGAAATATAAAAATCAAAGGAAGAGTTCATACTACCCAGTTTTGCACAGGTGTCAGGCTTTCAAAGTCCTTTAAATGGAGCTCACAGCTCAAATGCTGCCTTCCTTCATGGTTCCCAGCTCTCTAACCCAAAAGCAATAATCTGTACCTTCTATATACATACTACTGCAACACATTTGGCACTTCTCCAGCCTGGGGAGGGCAGCAAGAGGGGAGATTGAGCTGTGATACATAGAACAATAGGGATGAATGTCAAACATACTAAGCTAAGTGAAAGAAGCCAGACTCAATAGCTACATAGTATGATTCCATTTATATGGCATTTTGGAAAAGGCAAAACTGAAAGACACCATCAAAAGGAATCAATCAACCTCCTTAATTTACAAATGAGAAAAACAAAATAATATATGGAAATATGTTCACTGAAGTAACAGAGCTGGATAATTACCAAGGCCAGACTGAAATTCGGAATCCTTGACTCTCTTCTCATTGTTCTTTGTACTATACCATCCTAAGATCAAGGAGTCCAATTCAACAGTCATTAGCAAAGGATATTAACCAACTTATAACTGAGCCAAGGTCATGCTAAGGACATAGCACATGATGACAGTATAAGAAATTTGAGCCTTTGGTTTCTACCTCACAGCGTTTTGAGCTACTTTTACTATTTTACAATAAAGTAAAAAGTTTTAAGTTGATCAATCAAATTTAAAGCTCATGAAAAATATTACCACATTATATAAAACTTTTGCGCCCCCCCCCCCAGAAAAGGGCTCCAAATAGGCAACAAATCAAAATGTCGATAGTAGATACATTAATCTATATTTTTCAAATGATCTACTGTGGGTATTATAACTGGTCATAACAACAAAAAAACTGGTCATAACAACTTAATGTTTTGTTCAGTTTCACATTTCCTAAAATAGGCTTCCTTTCTATCTTTCCTTCAATGTTATCTCCAAAGTGAACTATCTCTTGGATTAGACTGACTTCTGCTATTTAAATTCTGTGACTACACCTGTTTTTTATTTACCCTGTTATTGTTATTTCTCCATAAATGAGAATAGAAATCTGTACCCTCTAAATGCTAATGTTAAAATTCATAAATGGGACAGGAAACATAACATACTAGTGAGGGAAGTACAAAGATAGGAGGAGAAGAATGTGGGGAGGAAGGAGGAGACAGAAAACTAATATAACATCCTCACAATAGGATCCAAATGTAGATGTCCTCCATCATCTTCTCTATGTCTGAAAGTCCAGGTATTATTCAACATGCAGCCTGGAATCTACCTTCTTTAAGGGCCAATCTAATTATAAATAATCTTTCCCAAATCTTATTTTTTTGGGGGCGGGGGGGGCAGAGGGTGAGAGAGAATCCAAGCAAGCTTCATGCCCCACGGAGCCCAATGCAGGGCTTGTTTTCACAACCCTGAGATTATGGCCTGAGTTGAAATTAAGAGTTGGATGCTCAACCAACTGAGCCACCCAGGCACACCAATCTCTCCCCAGTCTTGATGCCTATATAGCCTAACAAAAACAGATCAACCAGATCAACCCTTTAAGGCCAAAATTAAAACTTATAGTAATATATTTTAAAAATCTCTTCAGGATACAGCTATGTCTAAAGGAAGCCAGTTTTAAAAAGGAAAAAAAATCTTTTTTCTAATGTAAGTGGCCTCAGACTCTTTTGCTAATGCGTAGAAATTGATTTGTTACTTTGTTACTGTGCTACTCACACCAAGTATGAGAAACATCACACATCACAAAACAGAATTAAATCAAAGATATTGGTTACAGACAACTGAGATTTCTGGAATCCCTGAAAATATTTGTTAATATTCTTGATTTCAAAGGAGGATAAAAAATTACTTACTCTGAGTGGGGGCCTAAACTCTGAATATATAAAAGAATAAGGTACCCTCTTCCTTCTTAGATCTGATAAGACTCTACTTGTAAGGAGAGAGTGTCATAGTCAGCTGCTTACCCCAACCCAATTAATAATGTTGGGGACAAGGGGAAGCCACATTAAATATACTACATCTGTGCTGAAGCTACTTTGCTTCCAAAAACATTTGTTATCATTGGCTAATTAAATTGGGAACTTAATCTAATCTGCAGTGTATGTGATCTCCTCTTATAAATCTGGTTCATCTGATATATTATTTTATATAGATGTTTATACCTAAATAATTATATAAAAGCAGAAAATGCACATAAGCAAAATGAACACTCTCAGTGCAAATGGAAGATGATTCATTCATAAATTTCATGTATATAGCCATAACTACATTATCAAAAGATATTCCCTATAAAGATAAAAATGTTCATTTGAAAGGAGAAATTTCTTTTGACTGTAAAGATGGACAACACTGTTGGTTAAGAAGTTAATCATTTAGGATATAGCCAAATAAACTCAGTATCTGTATTCCAAAGTAGTCACTATTGGAATAGATTAAAAATAAAACATATAAATGTTATTTAGGTAAAAACAACAACAAAAGAGAACCAATAATATACCATGTAGAAGAAAGACCTTGTAAGAATGAATGCTACATTCAACAAACATTTCCTGTGCATTGGTGTGCCAAGTGCTGAGATTATATAAAGAAGAAAAGAACAGTCCTTGTTCTTTTTTAATTAAAAAAATTTTTTTTAAGATTTTATTAAAAAATATTTTATTTATTTATTTATTCATGAGAGACAGAGAGAGAGAGGCAAGAAACATAGGCAGAGGGAGAAGCAGGCTCCATGCAGGAAGCCCAATGTGGGACTCTATCCCAGGACCCCAGGATCATGCCCTGAGCCGAAGACAGACGCTCAACCCTTAAGCCACCCAGGCATCCCCACAGTCCTTGTTCTTAAGGAGTTCTCAGGCCTATGAATTCACCATTAAAGAAAAACTCCTGAGTATCTATGTGGCAGACACTGTCCTAGATGCAGGAGATAGAACAGTAAAGAAGAGAGACAGAAACCATGTCTTCATAGAGCTTAAATTCTAGTGTGGGGCAACAGACAATAAAAATGAAAATGAAAAGTATTGAACATTAGATAGAAATAAATGCTATGGAAAAAATAAAGAGGACAAATGGATAGGGAATGTAGTGGGGGTGGAGAGGTAACAACTGTGGTTCCAATTTCATAAAACAACACGGCAACCAAAACAGCAGATGTTCACACGTGACCAGGATACATAAGGGGGACTTTAAGGGAAAAGGTAATGCTCTTTCAGAGGCAATATTTTAGTTGAATCTTAAGAGGATGAGATGGAATTAAAAGGAAGTGGTTATGTGAAGAAGAAAAACATTAAGCATTTCTCTCCCAAAAGTAGAAGACACTATGACACAAGTTTAACATCCAGGAATCCAAACAAACAATTTTAGATATTCTATTAGGTCCTTGGTTTACAAAAATAAACAAGTCATGCTCCCATATCACAAGTTGTTCAACAGTTAGGTACAGGTGACAGACAAGAAAATAAACAATTAAAAAAAAAAAGAAAAGAAACAATTACAATGTAAAAGATGATTACTCCAAAGGAGTTATCTACAAAAAGATGACAGAAGGCAGAACATAAAAAAGAATAGTCACCAATCCCAACAAAGTAAGGCAGTTCTGTAATGGTTCAGATGTAGACAGTTTATATTAGCCACTGCTCATCTCATTCTTGCAAGACATTCTGACCATAATATAGAAGGAGATGCACAAAGACACTATTAGAAACAAGAGAAAGGATTCAGTTTCTATATTATTCCCTGAGGAAAAAGGAGTGCACAGGTGCTACTTTAAAAAAGTACATTATTTAAAAAAATACATAGGGGCCCCTGGGTAGCTCAGTGGTAGGATATTTGCCTTTTTAAGCTCAGGGCATGATCCCGGGGTCCAGGGATGGAGTCCCACAGGCTCCCTGCCAGGAGTTTGCTTCTCTCTTCCTCCCTCTCTGTCTCTCTCATGAATAAATAAAATCTTTAAAAATAAACAAGCAAATAAATAAATGTAGATTATTCAACCCATTAGGATATCTATTAACAGAAAAAAAAAGGAAATAACAAGTGTTGGGAAGAATATAGAGAAACTGGAATCCTTGTACATTGACTATGCAAATGTGAAATGATTCAGGTGCTGTGGAAAAGACTTTGGTGGTTCTTCAAAAAGCTAAATACAGAATTACTATATGACCCATCTACTGCGAGGAATATACCCAAAAGAAGTAAAAACAGGTACTCAAACAAATCTTTTGATATTAATGTTCATAGCAGCACTACTCACAATAGCCAAAAAAGTAGAAACAACCCAAATGTCCATCAACAAACGACTGGATAAACAAACTGTGGTATGTACACACAATGTAGTAATAGTCAGCCATTAAAAGGAATGAAGTATTATACATACTACAATGTAGATGAACCTCGAAGACACTGTGGCAAGTGAAGGAAGCCAGACACAAAAAAGGTCACAAAGCCCTAAATCCCATTATATGAAATATCCAGAATAGGTGAATCTCTATATAGAGATGGGCTGGGGCTGGAGTAAAATGAAGGGCAACTGCTTTATGAGTGAAGGTTCCTTTTGGGGTGATGCAAACATTTCAGAACTAGAAAAAGGCAGTAGCTGCACAAACTGCGAACATACTAAATGCCATTGAATTGTTTACCTTAAATGATTAATTTCATGTTATATACATTTCACCTCAATTAGATAAAATCAAAGAGAAATCTGCAGCTCAGCACAAACCTGGCAGTAACAATTCTACTGCCCTATGAGTTTGCCCGTCTATAGCACCCAGCCTCATCAGCCCAAGTAGCTACTTAAACTGTGCTATACACCAAGTAATGTGAGAGCCACCCTGGTGGAATTTGTCTGTCCATCAATTTAAGGCCCTCAAAGTGAAATTTACCAATTAGAGCTTAAACTTCAGATGCCCTCCAAGGAAATAATAACAATGTCTGCATCTATTACTACATTACCATAACAAGCTAGCACAGATTCTAAAAGAAGTTTACTGAAAGTCATGTAACTATGGGACATAACTAACCATAAATAACAGCTAAAAGATCTTCAAGGAAAAGTCAGCTTATGCTCATTTGGGGATGTGTGTGTGTGTGTGTGTGTGTGTGTGTGTGTGTAGGTGATTACTTCCTAATGAGCCATCATAAAATGGGAAGAATCTGGGATAATGGAAATCTAGAAAGAAAACCTCTTATGGCTCTAGAAAAGTTCTATATTACTATAAAATCATGAAGCATAATCAGAAACGATGCTCTAAATTTCTACAGGATGGATGACTATTACCTATCTACTAAAAATCTCTACTGCTGTTATACTGTATATTCTTCATTTCTTAAGTAATGATATACATTTTGTTTTTTAATTGCTTATTTATATATTGCCTTGTAGATGACTGCACATCAGTGATACACAACAAGATTTCCATAAATGGTTAATGTTTGTCAAATTGTTACAAAGTCTATCTGGATGAAAGGCATTATTAAAACAGACTTTATTCTTAATTGTAGAAAAATGAATGACTTGTGACCTACCAGCTATTCAGACCAGGTCTTTTTCAAATAACTTAAATATGTAGCATCTAAAGGGAATACTTTGAGGACCAAGAAAACCACAAATAAAGTCCTTATTCTAAAATTGTAATATCATGCTAATAGTTTTCTTGAAAAGAAAAATTTACCAAATATTTACTCTGCTCCATCTTTCTCCTGCCCCCCTAACTTAGTCAAATGTTCCTTACTCATCTTGACCCTTACGATGTAAGCTAGCTAAAGGGTGGCAGTTTCCTGCCTTCTTTAGAAACACAGAGTGCCTGAGAAGCTGCAGTGAAACTCCTGGTCCTCTGATTTTATCTGATGTCAAAGTTCCTAGCTTGAATTATGACTCCTTGCTATCAATCCTTCTTATATTGTTTATTTATCTGGATGAACTAACTACTCCCAGACTTCATTGCATTTTGTTCACTGGTTTCATTTCCCCAATATGACAAAGACATCCCTAATTGCCTCTGTTTCGAATCCTATTCAGAGTGCTTTCTTACTTTACCCTTCCACCTACAAACTTATCTATAGGCATTATCTATATCTATCTTTAACTCCTTCACTCTCCCATTTCTCTAACTTAAAGTGGCAGTGGGGGCGGGGGGAGGACGAGGAGGGACGCTTCTATTCTAAGCTACTTCATCTACCAGTGCTCAGAAACTTACTGCTTCCCTTCTCTTTGGGAACTTTGATTCCTAAATCATCCATCCATCCTTTTTGCACCACTCTCTCCTGCTGTTTCTTCTCCTTCATATACAAATATACTTGATCTCCTCTCCTATTCCTTCCTTTCCTTTAATATATAATTACCATATCATCATCATATTCTGAATAAATACTGCCAATTAGTACTTATTGAGTCCTATGTCTACTTGCTTTCAATGCATACATCACTTTTATGCAATGATTTATTACTTATGTCCATTTTACAGCTAAGAAAATTATGTCACAGAAAGAAATAATTTGCCCAAAGTAACATAACTGGTAAATGAAGGAACCAGCGATCTGAATCCAGGTGGTTTAGTTCCAGGGCCTGTGTTCTTAACCACTATGCTATACAGCATCTCACGGAGTTTCTATTACAAGAGCTGCCTATATTTATCATTTCCCTTCCTCAATTATTCACTTCTCTAGGCACAGCAATTTCTTTCTCTACCACTTACCTAGAGCCATTTAAAAGCACCATAATAACTAATATAGAGGTCACAGTTTAAGCTTCCTATCTTGATCATTCTGCAGGACTGGACTACACTGGACAGACACTAACTATGAACATCACCATCTGGTTCATTTCTGATTTCCATGGTTGCTCTTTAGTCAACTTAAGCACCACCCAGTGGAAATTTCTGTAATGATAGAAACACTACATATATGTGCTACCCAATATGGTAGCCTCTAGCAACACGTGGCTACTAAGCAATAGAAATATGGCCAGCCTGACAGAATTTGTAATTTAATTTCAAAGTCAAGACACCTGGGTGGCTCAGCAGTTGAGCATCTACCTTTGGCTGAGGGCATGATCCCGGTCTCAGGATCAAGCCCCACATTGGGCTCCCTGCGAGGAGCCTGCTTCTCCCTCTATGTCTCTGCCTGTCTCTCTCCGTCTCTCATGAATAAATAAATAAAATTAAAAAAAAATTTTTAATGTTAACAGCCACAGGTAGCCTGGGGCCATCCTCCTGGATAGTACAGGGCTCCTTCATGGCCCGTCTTCCTCTGCCAGCCCTTTCAGTGTCTGGCACTGAAAGAGGTCTGTCTTTGTTTTTTTCCTAGCTTGTTCCATTTTCCTCCCAGTGGTGTCTCCCTGCTAACTACTTCCACTCCTATATAAGCAGCCAGGTTTCTTTCCTCTGGAGTACAGCTCTATTTTCAATTGCTCACTTCTTCCCCTGCAGGCACCACAAGGCACCTCCAGTACAACATTTTCAGAACCTGATGCATCACCCATCATCAAGCATACTTGGGGCTCAGGCATACCCCTTCACAGGATGGCACTACATTTATCCAGGTCCCAAACCAAATACAGGCACTCATTTTAGATTCCTGTCTTCCCTTGTTTATTCCCTTCTCAATGTCCTCTCCTCTTCCCACAAATGCTCATTAAATCTGACCCCTGGCTTCCACTGCCACTGCTATAAGCCAGAGTTCCATATAATGGATCTAACTGAAAGAATAATGAGTTTAGTTCTTTAGGTTCAAGTAAAATGTAAAGTGTAACATAACTAGAAAATTCTTTTATACTTGTTGGAGGGGAAAAAACACACAAAAAATTAACATGACAGGAAACAAAACCGCCCTCTAAGGGAGAAAGGAGAAAATTATAATCTCACAATTTATACCTACAGTGGCATTTGAGCAATAAATCCTCTTTTATTAATGTTCCAAATTTCTGTTGGTAATGAATAAAAATGAAATGGATTCTATTTTTAAAATTCTGTATTTGTTATTGGGTTGCCGCCTGGCAAAAGGATCACTTGCTCCTTCATTCATTTAATAAAAACATATTCTTAATTCAAATGCCACTTAGTATTCTCACACATTCAGTAATTATAGCTCCTTGTCTCATATACCTAAAAAAAAATCTCCACATGTACCAATGGGGCAGGGCCAGGACAAGTTTCTCAACATATAGTGGTCAGAATCTCATAGAAGCTGTGTCTTATAACTGATATCTACCAAACCAAACACTACAGTGAGATCTATCTTTCCTATAGGCATTTGCTTTTTGTTTCTAGATCATCAAGGACACAGTATATCCTCCACTGTGTTTCTGAGGCTTTCTAGAAGTGTTCCAGCCAGCCAGTTTCATTGACCCATAGAACTAACCACTATTGGCAGCCTGGGTGGCTCAACGGTTTAGCGCCGCCTTCAGCCCAGGGCCTGATCCTGGAGACCGGGGATCAAGTCCCAAGTCAGGCTCTCTGCATGGAGCCTGCTTTCTCTCTGCCTGTGTCTCTGCCTCTCTCTCTCTCTCTCTCTTTCTCTCTCTCTCTCATGAATAAATAAATAAAATCTTAAACAAAGCAAAACTACCCACTATTTAAAACTTCAGTAACTCCAAT
Source organism: Nyctereutes procyonoides (assembly GCF_905146905.1). NCBI lineage: Eukaryota > Metazoa > Chordata > Mammalia > Carnivora > Canidae > Nyctereutes > Nyctereutes procyonoides. The sequence continues at coordinate 3,826,643 of NW_026575044.1, forward strand.
GAGGAACTCCAAGAAAAATAAGTATTGGTATTTCCACTCTTAGGCTTATATAAGAGCACTTTGGCCAGTAGAGAATGTAGTCTACACAGTAAAGCATGCAATAAATTTAAAATGATAATAATAAAAGCAATAAGAATATTAGAAATGGCCCTTAGATAAACATAAGTTCAAAGGGAAAATAGCCCTTTGGAGTCTGAAATCTGCAATTGCTTTACTGTTTTGATGAGAACTTTATGAGAGGCCTGCTCCTCAGTGAATTTCTGAGGCTTCTCTGAAAACACTGTATTTTATCTGGAACTGTTTTCCAAAACTAGTGCTGGCTGGTTCAAGACTTCAAGATTCTTCAATTACTATGAAGAATAGCAGGTATATTCACTGGTGCCCTGGTCTTTCAGGATTCTTTCTCTTTATCTTGGAGAAAATGATGTCTGCTCAAGCTCTCTTATAATTTGCTAAAATCGCAAAGCGCTAATAAATCTCACAGAACAAATATATCCTTAGTTGCTAGACACTTCTGATAAAGTATTTTTTGAATGCAATTTCATAGATGTACATTGGATTGCATTAATAACCTTATTTGATCTTTTCAGTTGCGAAAAGATCTTGACATCATCCTGGGAAAAAATCATCAAAATGAAAAATCAAGTGAATTAGGACAGAATAGGGGAGCTTTAGCACTATCATAATTCAGGTGAAAAAAGACTTACAGTTAATTGACCACAATCTCAATGAATCAGCAAGTGAGTTAGCAGTTTTGAAATAAGTTTTAGTATTTCAAAACAATCAAATATTCTAAGAAAATAACATTTTTTATTTTAAACATTTAAATCTAATGTCATTTTGGGACGCCTGGGGGGCTCAGTGGTTAAGTGTCTGCCTTCGGCTCAGGGTGTGATCCTGGAATCCTGGGATCAAGTCCCACATTGGGCTACCTGCATGGAGCCTACTTCTCCCTCTGCCTATGTCTCTGCCTCTCTCTCTCTTTGTGTGTCTCTAATGAATAAATAAAATCTTTAAAAAAAATCTAATGTCATTTTACCTTAATTATAAAAAATTACAATAAGCAAATGATAAGTTTTCAAAAACAACAATAAGCCAATGGTGATGGTAATGGTTGCACTTAAGTATAAAGAACTAGACTCCATCTGATTCTGAGAACGATGGAATGATAAAGGTTTTAGAAATCTTAGGGCATGATGGAAGAGTTGGAAGGGATCAGAAAACTTTAGGACACATCTTTTCCCATCTTAGCTTTACTGCTTCTTTATGCTAAGCATGTACACTGCCTCTACCACTAAACTGAAATCTTGTCCGGCCCTCAAAGTCCAATTTCATCTCTACCTTCTCCCAAAGCTTTCCCTCACCCTCCCAGCTAGAAACAAGTTTCCCACACCAAAGTCTCATGGACCTCTGTATATTTCTTATGAATCTTCTACTACATTTTCATGATATTTTTTCTGTAAGTTAAGTTTATTGAGAACAAAATCAATGTTTGATTCACCTTTAGTGATCTTACTTAGTATAGCATCTTGCACACAGAAGACAAAACATATGGGCAGCCCCAGTGGCGCAACAGTTTAGCGCCGCCTGCAGCCTGGGGCGTGATCCTGGAGACCTGGGATCGAGTCCCACATCGGGCTCCCTGCATGGAGCCTGCTTCTCCCTCTGCCTGTGTCTCTGCCTCTCTCTCTCTGTGTCTCTCATGAATAAATTAATTTTAAAAAATCTTAAAAAAAAAGTCATAACCTCTAAAAAAAAAAAAAGAAGACAAAACATAAGAAACAACATAGCTCAAAGGACAAGAGAACAGGTTATGTATATGTGTGACCTTTATAAAGTGACCAAACATCCCTGAGCCTCAAATCCCTGATGCATAAAGAGAAAAACAGTGCTTCATATGGTTGTTACAAAGATTAACTGAGACAATCTATACAAAGTGCTTAACACACCTAGTAAATAATTTTTTTTACACCTAGTAAATACTTAATGATGGCTGCTATTATAATATTACAGTATGAAGAATTATTACTCTATAATAAATTATAGTATCTCATAATAACTTAGTATCTCATAATTATAGTATCTCATAATAACTTAGCATTTATCAAATAAATGGATAAGACTTAAAATATGGCAATGACTTCCAGAAGAGCTTCCATTTTTTTAGAACACCAGGAAAATTGTTTCAATCTATGTTACTCCTAAGGGCAGAATCCAAAAGACTATAGATGATAGAGCTGTGTAACAACAGAAGATGTATTAAAAATTACTACTCCTAGTCAGTGGATGAGCCCAGGCAGGGTAGATAACCAATGGTCAGAAGTACTGATGAAAGAAGTCTGCCCTTTGATTAAAAGTGAGCAAGACTTTAAAATTTGTCCACTATTTCTAATATCAAAAAATGCACCGATTGTCCCTACTGATGTTTATAAAACCTTATACAACTTTTTTTTACTCTTCTAATTGGTATCTGTAATAAAGCTGATCAGATTTAATTTAGGATAAAGTAGTGTAGTAGGCAGAACAATGGCCAAAGATGTCTACATTCCAATCCCCAGAAGCTGTGAACAGTTACCCTTACACAGCAAAAGGATTTTGAAGATCTGATGAAGTTAACAGTCTTGAGATAGGGAGATTATGCTCGTGTATCTGGGTGGACCCAGTGTAATCACAATGGTCCTTGTAAGGAAGAGGGAGGCAAAATGAGACAAAGAAGTTGTGATGATGGAAGCAGGAATCTGACAGACAGAATGACAACCCTGAAGACACCTTACTTCTGGCTCTGAAGAGGCCATAAACCAATGAAGGCAGGTGGCCTACAGAAGCTAGAAAGGTGAAGGAAATAGATTCTCCACAGAGGATCCTGAAGGAATGCACACTTCCAACACTAATTTTAGAACTTCTAACCAGAACTGTAAAGATAATAAATTTGTGATTCACCCAGCAATTTTACTGCTAGTTTAGCCCAAAGAACTGAAAACAGAGGCTGTAAGATACTCGTGCACCAGTGTTTACTGTAGCTGTAGCTAAAAGGTGAAAACAATCCAGTTGTCCATTAACAGATAAACGGATAAATAAAATGTGGTATATACATACACTGGAGTATTATTCAGTTATACATGCTACAATGGAGATGAACCCTGAAAACATGCTAAATGAAAAGAAAAAATATTGTATGATTCCCCTTACACTGAGTATATAGAATAGGCAAATTCATAGAGACAAAAAATAGATCAGAGGTCACCAAGGGTTGGAAGGAGGAAGATATGGAGAGTTACTGCTTACCCTAGGGGAAATATCCTTGGCAGCATCCTGGCCTAACAAACTGTAAGAAATATCATTACTATTCTCTTATCCAGATGGATAAGTTTGTTGAGAGGAAATTATTTTGGGAAAATAATCAATCTTCCATTTTCTTCACTTATGATCTTGGACTTTTTAAATGAGGCTATGAAAAGGTCATATAATCTATTGGCTAGATAGATGAACTACATATTTGTTTTCTTTAAACTGAGCCTGACCCTCAAAAAGCTTATTAATCTTATTTATGTATTTATTTATATCAGTTCCATAAAGGTAGCTATATCAAAACTCATTCACTCTACTCAAACTCCCAAATCCATTTCATTCAATCTTTGAGGTTATGTAAGATAATGAAAAGTAGTGAAAGGCTCATGGTCTTAACAATCACAAATTACTAAACAGTTCTGAATTTAGTTCCATTATCGTGTTAAAACACCACCTTAGGGGAGTATTTTAACAATTATGATATAAAGCATACCTAATAAAGTAACTAGACATGCATACCTAGTAACATTTCAACACATTTTAACTGCTGCTATTATCATTATCCCTATTTTCCTCTTAAATGACCACCTCAAAAAAAAATAAATAAATGACCACCTCAACTACTTTAATGATAAATTTTTAAAAAGCAGCCTAATATGAATTGTTTATTTCTTTTTCTTTCCACCTCAATTTTGTCATTCTTCAATGCTAACTTCTCCCCAATTGTAGAAAAATGAGTACATATTCTTCTATTTTAAAAAATTATTTATTTATTTGAGAGAGAAAGTGTGTGTGCACTAGTGCCCGAGTAGGGGAAGGGACAGAGGGGGAGGGAAAGGGAAATAGACTCCCCACTGAGTGCAGAAATCAGGGATTCCAGGACCCAGAGATCATGACCTGAGCCAAAGTCAGGTGCTTAACCAACTGAACCACCCACGCCAACTCTTGGTTTTGGCCTTGATTATGATCTCATGGTCCTGGGATGGAGCCCTGCACATGGCTCTGTGCTCAGTGGGAAGTATGCTTTGCGATTCTCTCTCCTCCTACCCCACCCTGCCCACCCCCACCACCACGGCTTGCTTGCTCTCTCCCTTCAAAATAAATAAATAAATCTTTTTTTAAAAGGAGGATATAGCTAGAATCATCATATTGCCTTATTTCAAACTATATTACAAAGCTATAATAATCTAAATAGTATGGTATGGTATAAAAACAGACACACAGATCAACATAACAGTACAGAGTCCAAAAATAAACCCATACACATATGGTCAATTTATGACAAAATATGTGAAAAACTCATATAACTCAATAACAAAAAAACCAATCTGATAAAATAAATTAGCAATTTTTGCAAAGACGATATACAGATGGCCAACAGGCACATGAAAAGATACTCAACATCACTAATCATCAGAGAAATGCAAATGAAAACCACATGAGGTATCATCTCACATCTGTCAGAATGGCTGTTATCAAAAAGACAAGAAGTAACAAGTATTGGTGACTTGTGCAGAAAAGGGAACATTAGTGCACTGTTGGTAGGAATGTAAATTGGTGCAGCCGCTGTGGAAAACAGAATGGAGGATCCTTAAAAAGCTAAAAATTCAACCACCTACTGGTATTTATCCAAAAAACAAAGCAAAACAAAACAAAAATAGTAATTAGAAAAGATATATGCATGCCCATGTTCACTGCAGCATTATTCACAATAGCTAAGATATGGAAACAACCAAAGTATCCATTCACAGATATTGAAACAACCAAAGTATCCATTCATGGATTAATGGATAAAGAAGATGTTGTATATACACACAATTGGAATATTACTTGGCCATAATAAAGAATGAAGTCTTGACATTTGTGATAACATGGATGGATCTTGAGGGTATTATGCTGAGTGAAATAAGTCAGAGAATGGCAAATACCATACGTGGAATCTAAAAAGAGAAACAAACAACAAAAAGAAAACTCCATCAAGGCAGAGAACAGACTGGTGGTTACCAGAAAGGATGAATGACGGGAAGATGGGCCAAAAAGGAGAAGGGGGTCAAGAGGTACAAACTTCTAGTCATAAAATAGTAAGTTATGGGGATGTAAATGATGACTATATTCAACAATACTGTAATGCATATTATCTAACTTTATATGGTGACAAAGGAAACTAGATTTAGTGGTCATCATTTCACAGTGTATACAAATATTGAATCATTATGTTATACACCTGAAACTAATACATTTTATGTCAATTATACCTCAAAAAAATACTCAGATTTCCTCAAAAAAAATACCATTATGATATTTTTGTATACCTCCTCTTAAATTACCATAATCTACTCTGAATCTCCTGTTTATCTGTTTTCTTAATGGACTGCTAACTCTTCAAAAATTGAGAGAATCTCATTTATTTGCACTATCTTATAATAACACCACATACAATATTTTACATATGTGACAAGCAATTAATGAATAAGTAAATTGACAACCTAAACGACAGATTTTCTGTGAACACATAAGGACAATTTGACAAAAGTACATCATCAGATTTATCTCCTCAACTTAAATAGATCGCTCTGGCAGAAAAAAGGCAAGAAGAAACATATCAAACACAATTTTAAATAATTTTATAGTATTACACCCCATAAAATGTCACAAATCAAACTTATTTTTTCCTGAAATATTTTAAATTGCAGTAATCTACACAAAAGTATTCCAAATCCAAGAAAAGGTAAGACTTTAGTTTTATTATAACACTAAAGAACACTAAAGGTTCTTTCTACTGAAACTTTACTTGTTATTCAATTAGCAAAAACTAAGAATCCATATATCCTTTACAATTAAATAAGCTGCCGGTCGGTTCATTTTATTTTTAAATAAAAATCAATTTGTAAGCATGTAATTGTCTGAAAAAACTGTAATTCTATATCTAATATATACATATATTTTAAAGATTTTATTTATTTATTCATGAGAGACGCAGAGAAAGAGAGACAGAGGCAGAGGCAGAGTTCTGAGAAGCAGGCTCCATGAAGGGAGCCTGACATGGGACTCGATCCTGGGTCTCCAGGATCATGCCCTAGGCTGAAGGCGGCACTAAACCGCTGAGCCACCAGGGCTGCCCTATATCTAATATAATGAACATTGTACTTTAATAGGCAAAGTGGAACTCAAATGTAATTTTTATATTCCTAAACTAACAAACTGACATTAGTGGGAGATACTAGTGATAGGCCCTTAACATTTCAGAAATTGAGACCCCTGAGCCTGGGTGGCTCAGCGGTTGAGCATCTGCCTTCAGCTCAGGGCGTGATCCCATGATCCAGGGATCGAGTCCTGCATCAGGCTCCCTGTGAGGGGCCTGCTTCTCCCTCTGCCTGTGTCTCTGCCTCTCTCTCTCTGTGTGTCTCTCATGAATAAACAAATTCTTTAAAAAAATTTTTTTTCAGAAACTGATATTCAAGATTTTAGTTATCTTCAAGTGCATGTAAAGGTCTGTAACATGGAAGTAATTTATAATTTTACAAAGGCAACAAATGCTGAGTTTAGAGACATCAATAAGTAAATATCTATAGTGATGCTGCTCAGCTTTAGGAGTTCGCCATGCACTGCATTTAAAACTATTCATGAGACTGTTTTAGCGAGTGCTCCAGCTAGAATTTCTCTTATATATGGTTCTGAAAATAGTTTTGACCTGAATATATATACAAAGCATTGCTTAAGTTTTTTGTTTTATTTTATTGCAGTTCATGGGAGAAACCACATGCACAGTGTAAATCCTCATTCTGCCTTTATTTCCTGGCTGGTTTTGTGTCTCAATTTCCTATTCCTTGAAATAATAATACCTAACTTATAGGACTGTCATTAAGAACTCAAAACCTCAAAACTGGGGGATCCCTGGGTGGCTCGGCAGTTTGGCGCCTGCCTTTGGCCCAGGGCGCAGTCCTGGAGTCCCGGGATCGAGTCTCGCGTTGGGCTCCCAACATGGAATGGAGCCTGCTTCTCCCTCCTCCTGTGTCTCTGCCTCTCTCTCTCTGTGTGTGTGTGTGTCTATCATAAATAAATAAATAAATCTTAAAAAAAAAAAAAAAAAAAAGAACCCAAAACTGGGGTAGCCCAGGTGGCTCAGCGGTTTGGTGCCACCTTCAGCCCAGGGCCTGATCCTGGAGACCCAGGATTGAGTCCCATGTTGGGCTCCCTGCATGGAGCCTGCTTCTCCCTCTGCCTATGTCTCTGGCTCTTTCATGAATAAATAAATAAAATCTTAAAACAACAAACAAAAAACCCCCTCAAAACTGAAATCAAGTAATGGGTACAGTGCTTAAGATTTTTAAAAACATGTCATTGAGAAATTATTTATTATATGTAGGTGCTCAATAAATGGTAGCTATTGATAAGTCTCGTTATTAGTTGGAGTTTCAAAAGGTGTAGAGACATTTTCACTGTTCTCCATCATGCTTTTCTTCCCTTAGAAACACCTGCCTCTCCTTTGAAGCAGTTTTTTTAGGCAGGAGTGCCCTGCACACTCTCCCCTAATGTTTTAAAGGATCGACTGCCCAGTTTCTCTTTGCAGACAAATCCCACACCTAAGCTAGATGCCCAAAGCACTGGCAGATGGACCAGTGCTACAAAATAATGCAAGACAGAACCCAAACAGAGGACAAAGAAACAACAAAAATGAGGCTGCGGCTAACCACCTAGACAGAGTAGAATGCTGCCTTTCTCCTCCTCAGGAGGTGCTAGAGCAGTCTACCTGGCTAGCCTCAGTATTTTGAGTGACATGGTCGGTACAACAGAAAGACCCATAAAGAAACATGTATACTTTAGAAATGAAAAGGTTAACAAGGATCTCCAGACATAGAACAATTTTGAATGGAAAGATATGTAGGCAGGAACTGCTATACTGGTTCAACTCATCAACTTCTAATTAAAACATGTTATGGTCAGTAGAGGTGGAAAACAAAGGCTGTTTCCAGAGTGACTCTCATTCTTATAACTCTCATAGTTAAGTATTTTTAAAATTATGGGTCAAAGAGGCAACCCTCTCTGCAAGTGATAAACCTAGTTTACATTAGAAACTATTACTTTGTGTAACCCTGCCCACAGAATTCCCTTCTCACACATTTCATTATTTTATGTCTCCACCAGAAACTGGGGAAGTCCCTGTACCTTCTCTTGCAGATGATAAAGACACACAGTTAAATGTCCTCTGACTAATGTGAAGAATTAAGAGTATGGGTTGTGGAGACATTCGGTCCTTCACGGATTTACCTTTCTCTCAGGGGGCCTCAGTTTTCTCATTTACATGATATTAATTTTCTCCTGATCAATAGTTGCATTTAAATTTTTAAAACTTGGGATCCCTGGGTGGCGCAGCGGTTTGGCGCCTGCCTTTGGCCCAAGGCGCGATCCTGGAGACCCAGGATCGAATCCCACGTCGGGCTCCCGGTGCATGGAGCCTGCTTCTCCCTCTGCCTATGTCTCTGCCTCTCTCTCTCTCTCTCTCTCTCTCTGTGTGTGACTATCATAAATAAGTAAAAATTTAAAAAAAAAATTTTTTTAAACTTACCGAATAAAATAACATATTAGGAATAGAAACAAGTGTGTGTGTGTGTTTTATTTATTCATGAAAGACACAGAGAGAAGAGGGAGAAGACATAGGCAGAGGGAGAAGCAGGCTCCATGCAGGAAGCCCAATGTGGGACTCGATCCCAGGTCTCCAGGATCACACCTTGAGCTGAAGGCAGACGCTTAACCGCTGAGCCACCCAGGCGTCCTGCAGTATGTGTTTTTAACTGTCTACTGACACTATAACTTCCAAATACTTTATATTGAATGGGGGGTGGTAGATAACATTTACTATTTTAACACCTGTAACAAACGCAACTTTTTACTGAATGGTTACTGTGTACCTGGCACTGTGCTTAATCCATTTCCTTTAATACTCACAACGACCTATGAAATATATTATCCTCATTTCATAGTGGTAGTCTCAAAAAATTGGGGAAATTCCCCAAAGTCCAAAGCCAGTAAATAATAAATTCCTAATTCATTTTTAAAAAGATTCATTTATTTATTCATGAGACACATGAGAGAGGGGGGCAAGAGGGAGAAGCAGGCTCCTCGCAGGGAGTCCGATGTAGGACTTGATCCTGGATCCTGGGATCATGACCTGAGCCAAAAGCAGGTGCCCAACCACTGAGCCACCCAGGCATCTCACAAATCCCTAATTCATACCAGAACTACTTGACTCCAAAGGACTATTCTCTGAACTACTTCAGAGCTTCTCTGATAAATAGTAACAAAAAGATGAAGTAATTTGCAAATAATTTTAAACAAATACAATACCAGTTCCTGCAAGCACTAAATTATATTTGACAACTCAATACTACAACTGGTCTTTATTTGCCAAACAGGAGTCACAGTTAATGAAAAGTTTCTTTTGTTAACTCTGTTAGATCTGGTTAAAAAGCTGGATCTGGGAACCATCTCTTACCTGTGTTGCCATCTCCACTCTCCATAGATGGTTTACTGGTTTCTGACGGATTGTTCATTCTCGAGTCTGCAATGAAAATCAGAGGTGAAAAAACAAAATCAGAGGTGAATGAAGCTTTTCAAAAATTGGAGATGTGGTTAGGGAGGGAAAATTGTGGAAAAGGACAGGTTTAAGAATATTGACTGTTACAGTCCTACAGTTCAAAGAGAGGGTCAAGCTAAAACACTAGAAATTGTAATAAAAGTTTATCTGAAAGAAATTCAGGATTCCCTTAACCCTGAAGTGATCCACAAATAAATTGTCTTTCCAAAGAATTTTAATGTTCTTCTAACAAAGATAACTGAAATTTAACCTGAAAAAAATTATACTAGAGTCTAACATGTAAATGGAGTAAATGTAGTATGAATCATAAAATACTTTACAGAAATAAAGCTAGGCCAAGCACCCTACAAAGTAAAACATGTTATTCTCTCTCTTTTAAAAAAATATTTTATTTATTTATTCATGAGAGAGACAGAGAGAGGAGCAGAGACAGAGGCAGAGAAGCAGACTCCCCACAGGGAGCCTGATGCAGAACTCGATTCCAGGACCTCGGGATCATGCCCTCAGCCAAAGGCAGACGCTCAACCACTGAACCACTTAGGTGTCCCTAAAACATGTTATTCTCAAATAAAGTTTATTTTTCCATAAGAAAGGTATTTCTTTTTTTTTTTTTTTTTGAATTTTTATTTATTTACGATAGGCACACAGTGAGAGAGAGAGAGAGAGAGAGAGAGAGAGAGAGAGAGAGAGGCAGAGAGAGAAGCAGGCTCCACGCACCGGGAGCCCGACGTGGGACTCGATCCTGGGTCTCCAGGATCGCGCCCTGGGCCAAAGGCAGGCGCCAAACCGCTGCGCCACCCAGGGATCCCAGGTATTTCTTAATTACAACCAAAATCTTCATAACAAATTGGACAGTAACTCAACCTAACAGAATAAGAAAGCATGTCTAAGAAAAAAAAAACCTCCTTATTTACTTCCTGCCCAAACTAACCATGTGTCAAAATAAAAATACGTCAAATTCATATCTCAATCATAAACCAGAACAAGAAGTTGTACCATAAGGGATAACAGATACATCTAATAATTTCAAAATTGAACCACATCCACACACACCTAAAAATATCACCTATCTGATCAATATCCCATATGAACCTCCAGACATTATCTCCTTAATGAAGCACTATTAGGTATCCCAGAGGATATACAAGAGATAAGAACAAGTCTGCTTTTCTTCCAACTTTTTAATAGGGTAAAACCCAAATACACATTTAATATATACCTCATTCTATTCTACTATAAACCCAAACTTAACATATTTAGATTCAAGTTGACTATAAAGCAAGTTCTCCCTTTTCTCGTATTGGGTTAAAAACCATTTAACTATAATTATTAGTTGAGAATAAATAGACTATTTGATTTTTTTTTCCACTGAAGAGTACATTTTGCCATCTGCTTCAATGTTTAAGTAGGAAATCACAATCATGAGAAGTCCCAACCATGCTGTCCACGGTTGCTTTACATAAATGTGTAAGTGATGAGAGAGAATCAAGAGTCCTCCTCCCATAAATTTCATTTCCAACCTGGAAGCTGTGTAATAGCTTTTCTAATTTTTTTTTTAAAAATGTTTGTCTTATGCAGTTCTATCATATCTTTGGTTTGTTCTTCAGATGTTCAAAGGGTTCAAATTCGTTTTTCTGTGGTCATAAATGAGAGTAGTTCTACAACTTCCGTGCCCCTACTGTACAGAAAAATTTAAATGTCACTGAAAGCATACTAAGGTTTGAAAGGAACAGGTGTACAACTTAGTGAAAATCAGCTTTCTGAATGACTTAACCAAATCTTATGAATGTCAGCAAAGATCACAACAAATGTTAATATACCATTAAACATACATTCTGCTCATTACTGCCTTCAGAATGTATGTTAAAAGTGGGAAAAATATGAACCAGTTATTATTCATAAAAACAGTTTTTCCACATATCTTTTACACAGAGAAGTAGGAATAATTCTTAACAAGTCATGAGCTTGTCCTTGTGCAATTCATAACCTAATTTCCACACATCTAAATTAAAAATTATGTCACAGGTATTGTGTGAGTCTTCTAAGCATTTTCGACTGAATTGTCAAGAACTTAAGACATGTAAAAGTACTTCACACATACATACACATGTAAATACATCAAAATTCTGACTAACTGTACAACAGTGTGAAGACTATTCAAATGACAGTTACTGTTAATAATAAGAGATCTAATTTCTCATTCTAAAATATAATGCTAAAGTATTTCAAAAAGATATTTTTCTTTCCTTTCTTGACTTTCCAACTTAATAGATGTAAAAGAGTAAATACAAGTAAGTTCTTTTTTGATATTTAAGCTTTTTCTCTCTCTGGGCACAGTGAGCTGACTGTGTAAGAATATAATACACAGTCTACAAATTACTCTCGGATTGAATTCTTGACACCAGTTTGTTGTTTTAATCATAGTTTTTATTGTGCTATACAAATATTACTACTGCCTTGAGTTTAGGCCATTCTTTCTTCCTAAGAATGTAAACATTTTCTGAACTATCATTTAATTTTATCCTTAGCAACTGTGAAGGAGATTGGGGGGAGGGGGGGGTCAAGCCACAAATTTTCAAGTGAGAAAAATGACACAGGAAAAAAAAAAAAACACTTGCAAAGGTTTTCAACCTAAAGTTTATATCATCGGACTCTCCAGGTAACCAGAGTGACCTAAAGAGGTTTCAAGAATTTTGCATACAAAACAGACAAATCTCAACACAAAATAGGGCCACCATGAGCCACAATGTGTCTCAATCTATTTTAAATCTCAGTTACCAAAGACAGTTTATATAATCAAGCCTCACACTCCCTTCCCTAAAAGGTTTGCTGTTCTATAGAGAAAACTCTAAAAATAGGCTTTCCAGCACTTAAAATTGTTTTCTGAAGAACAGAAGTTGATTTTTTTTTTTAATAAAAAAGGCTAATATCAGCCAAATTTTGGAAACGGTGGTTTCTCAAATCTGAAAACTGATCAACAGTCCTATTGCAGTACCACTGCAATTACCCTCTGCATTTGTATTTATGGGAGCCATTCTGCACTATGGCTCCATCTTATTTTTCACTATGCACTTTTGGTTTTTATATAAGACACTCACATTAGGTATGCAAAACATTTTTATTAATATGTACACATTATTTAGGTACACTTTATACCAGTTTTAGATTTTGAGTGTTTTTTAGAACTATATGAAATGCTCCCAATAGATATTTCCAAAAAGCAAAAATGTACTCTGTTTAAGTTGAATTCCAAATCTACACTATGTACTGAAAATGTCTTCTGAACCAGAAGAGCTAGTGATAGGGAGGGACCTACTGCAAATTCAAGTATGCTCGTGCCTTGCAAATGCTTTCTTCCTTCTCTGCTCAATCCACCTCTCCCCCTCCCCCGAGTTGGTTGCATATGCGATTAAGTATTTATGCATAGTCAACCCCACACGCGCTATTTCCATATTAAAGCTTATAAGAAAGAACTGTGCTGGTACCCACCTAGAACATAGTCACTGCAGTCCAGCATTGCTGTGAAATCTTCTAGAGGTTCCCACAGTCCAGAGCAAGGAAGAAACAGGTAGCAGTTTGGGGTGGGGGAAAGAAGGTACTACTATTTCTAATAAATCTACACTATGTTCTTAAGAGAACAAGGGTGGGAGGTGGAAAGTGGATTGGGGGAGAAGCAAAATACAACTTCAGTTACACCATAGCAATCTTCAACTGAATAAGGAAACTTCAGTTGCTCAGAGGAGTTTTAGTCTCTCCTACCAGCTAGGACTGACATTGTCAAGGCAACTGAAGCATGAAAAGTTCCCCTTTTTGTAATAAAATAGAAACAAAGATTGCAGCTGGCAGTTTCCATAATGAAGCTTAATCAGTATGCGTGTGATTAGGGCCTTATGCAAATCTCCCCTCGTTAGCACAGCAGCCAGCACTTTGAAGTCCACGAACAATTCATTTACAGAACACACTGAAAGCACTCCCTGCATAATTTAAATCATTGCATAAATATTTATCAGTCCATTTGCATATTAATTGGCAGTGCATGAAGGGAAAAATTATCTCCTGAGTGCCAGCATAATAATTAGGAGGATAAAATGAGATTTCTTCCAATGGCCTGGCTTCTCGGACCTAACTTGAGATAGTACCGGGGGAGAAGGGAGAGACAGGAGACAGAGTTCTGTTAAAATGGCACTGAAATGACACGTACAAATTAGAAACAACTCTACAGACTTAAGCACCTTTAATCTTATTCCTGCTGGCAACAATGACTTCAGTAATAAGAGGATTTGCAAAAAGCTTTCTACACAATCCAAATAATCCCAAGGAAACAATTAGCAAGGTAGAAGCAGAACATAGGGCTGTCAAGATGGTGCTAGCCTACTGATAGGGAATTTTCCAAATATTAACATATACTAGGGAAAGTCCTACTTTAAAACAAGGCAACAATATAAATCCAGAAGCAGTGGAAGAGCTATAAAATTATTTTCAAGAGTATGGAAATTCATCATCGATAAATCTTTTTATACTACCAAATCCACAGATTAGTTGAATGCCATATATTATGCAGTATTCTTCCCCCATCAAAATCACTCTAAAGTATGAAGGCACTTTGTTCTTTACAATATCATAAAAAAATGGGTCATATAAATTATGGACTTAGTATTTTCAAGTAAAGTTCATCTAATGTATATGAATATATATATGTATACTCTTTATATATATAGATATATATACTCTTTACTAAAGAATGTATCTGTTCAATTTAAAGTGAATTTACAAGGTAAAAATATCAGCCCAAAACTTTTTAGGCATGATATGACATGATATGACATTCTACTGTAAACACCATAGACAACTTGGGAGAAAATTTATAAAAATCTCATGAGTAAAAAAAAAAAAAAAAAAAATCTCATGAAGTAGGTATTACTACTTTGTTAAAAAAATAAATAAATAAAAGGAAACTGAGGCACAGTGAGCAGTAAGCTAAAGCATTTTAACCAGTATTACACTAATAATCTGGAGTCGGGATTTAAAATTGGATTTTACTGACATCAAAATCTGAGCTCTTGGCTATTATCACACATTGTGGCCAAGTTATATACTTATGGAAGGAGAAGGCACTGGGGGCCGAAATAAGGTAGCAGATTAAAATAGCTTGTTGTCAGTGTAGTGAAGACACTAATAGTTGGTGACAAAGATTTTGTGTGTGTGTGTGTTTTTTTTAAGATTTTATTTATTTATTTCATGAGAGACAGAGAGAGAGAGGCAGAGACACAGGCAGAGGGAGAAGCAGTCTCCATGCAGGGAGCCCGGTGTGGCACTCGATCCTGGGTCTCCAGCATCACGCCCCGGGCTGAAGGCAGGTGCTAAACCACCGAGCCACACATGCTGCCCAGATTTTGTCTTTAAAAGTCAAGTTTGTACAGATACACAGAAGAGTGCACTAGAATTGAAGAGAGTTCTCCAGGGTATTATCCCATTAATGACTATTTTTATTTAAAACTAGTCTTCAAACATGCCAAATGTCTGATTTTTAAAAATATGTATGTACTTTTTTCCAACGTTAAGGGTGAAATTAAATTCAACATGCATATGTAGAAATGAAAGACAAGACTTCTATCATGGACCTTTAAAAAGATTTCTTTACAAGTCAATAAATTATGCAGGAACAGAACCAAAAACTTCTCAACTTTTAGATAAGCACTCTATTTATATTGCTAGCTTTTCTGTTTTGTAGAAGCACAAAATCCTTGAGGAGTTAAGGGGAGAAACTGAACACTGTCACTGCACTTAGTTCCAGTGAGACCAAGTTCCTTCCCGTTTTGAACCCTGATTTTCTCATCTGTAAAATGGTAATATCTATTCATGAGGTTGCTCTGAGGATAAATGTGCCTGTGCCTCTCAGACTAGATCATGGAGTGCAGCATGATGCAGCTGTACCTGGGGACAGGACAAACATGCTACATCTTTTAAGAGCACCAATTTTATCCAGTAATAATTCACAACACTTTGTAGTAAAACAATCAAGACTATATTATACAACGAAATATAAAATTCAAATGAGGTTCGAATGCATTGAACTATACAAGTGCTTTTGGTGAGAAAGTATTAGAAGAAATGCTGAATGTGACTGGAAAATAGTAGCTATCAATATATGTTTATTTCCCTTCTCTTTTGTCTTCATAAAATTTTACATTTACTGCCTGTGCTTATTATAGACGATCTTTGCAACTTACCATCTACTTTTTATGCTATTTGCATCAACACCTCTAAACTATCTTTCTTATACCAATTTGGTCTTTCATAAATCAGCTAAGTGTGATCTGAAGCTGCAGCCAGATAATTACTGCCAACTAAGTGTTTGCCGGAAGGTACCTCGCAGGGACAGGACCTTGGCAGTGTAAAAACCTACTCCCTTGAGCCAAGAGTCCCACGGGCCTTGGCATAGCAGGGGGCCTATAGCTCCCCATCACAGAGGCTGCTCTCCCAAGAGGGAACCTTGTCCCCTCTACTGCAAAAGTCATTATCTTCACCCCAGGAACAGGAAGAGGGGGCAAAAGAAGGCCGATGCTGAAATGCAGGTATCCAGGGTGACAGGAAGCCTCACCCATGCTGTGGACTTGATTACAACAGGGACGGCAAGAAAACTCCCACTCACCACCCTTGATGCAGGTACTCTCCACATTCTAAAAGGCAGGTTTAAATACAAGAAGGTTGTCTAAGCCTCTATAGATGGATTAGGGGAAAATGGCTGCCATCTATTTCTGCCCTGGACTCCCTCAACCATGGCAAAGTTAGATCCAAAAGAAGGGAACAGACAGCTTTCCCCACAAAGCTCAAGTGTTCACTTTATATGGTCCTCTGTCTGAAATATCAGATTAAAACTTAACCTAAAAAGAATACCCTTTTAAAAAAAAGAAAATTTCTGTAAAGTTGGTAGAACTGTCATTCACATTTCAGCATAAATTAATCCAATTCAACTGCTTTCCTTTAACACTCATTTAGGAGTTGATTAGTATAGTAATAATTGTTCCCACTGGAAAAAGGCCAGTAAATACTCTTATAAAGTAAATGCTGTTTAGCTGACCTGGACTCAGGGGATAGGGGTGGGAGCACAGGGTTCATAGAAAGTAGAAAATAGGAAATAGTAGCATATGGAAGTATAAAAAGGAGCTGCAAGACAAAATTAAAATTCACGAATTTCAAAATTATGCTTAAAACTGAGCTGTTTTATAATTTTAATTATTACTTTAGTAATTTCTACATCCACTGTGAGGTTTGAACTCAATGATCCTGAGATTAAGAGTTGCATGCCCTTCCAACTGAGCCAGCCAGGCACCCCTGAGCCTTTTCTTTAAAAAGGGGGAAGGGGAAGAAATGATCTTTGAGGATCCACAATTCACGGCTAACACCATCTGTATTAGAGTGACTTTTCACTCGTGATCTTATGGGCTAGTCTAGGTCTCATTAGAAAGGCAACTGATGACAGAATCAACTCAATTACAAACTAGCTTTTTAAAATACATCTTTTGTATATGAGTGAACTGAGGTAGGCCTGTATTCTACCTACCTAAATTATCAAATTCCAACCTGGTCACATACTAGATGAACAGCCATTTGTACATGCTATCCTGGACTGCCTGTATACCTAGTCCAATGGATGGGAATGTACGACTCAGCAACTGTCCTCTTGGTAGGATTTGTCATCTCCTAGCTCCACTGCTTTCACTCCTAGGCAGTCTCAATTGCACATCGATATCCTTTTTAAACATCACCTCTTTTCAAAATCTGCCACTACTTTAGTCTCCTTAAAACAGTGACACTGTGTCAGCAGATGCTCAGTAATAAAAATGCTATTACCTCAAGAATTATAAATTGTTATCTTACCAAAAAAATTAATCCCAAAACTCCTCACCCACAGACAGCCTACAATAATTTACTAATGCTCAAATACAAAAGATCATTCCGGGATCTGGAAATTTCTTAGATCCAGAATCAAGTAATGAGTATTAGCACCACCACTATTCTTATGCACTGTATATCACAATATATGTGAATGATGCCCCCTAAGGTTGCAATATGAGGATTTCAGTGCTCAAGAAAAAAAAAAAAGATTTAAGAAAACAGAATGTCTGCTATTTATAAAAAATCTTAGATGGCAAACACCAAGATAGAATTTATCATTCTGGCAAATAAGCACTGCCAAATAAGTGGTCTAAAGGATAATTTTATTTCCTAAAAACCAAACTGAGGCCTAAAGAATGACTCTTGGTCACACGATTAAGTGACAGAGAAAGCAGGAGAAAAAGATGTAATGAGGAGGCATGAGATGAAAGTAAGTAAAATAAAATATGTTAAAACTCTTACCCATAACATGGAGATTTGCAGTTGGTCAATTAAAAAGGTCAACTTAAAATAAATACTATACAACCATTATATACATACCTTAAATATTTCACGTTAACATAAAGTACATTAATATGTATTTAACAATCTTTTGATGGTAGACTTGCTTTAAAAATTTGAATCTACTAATTTCAGTGCCCTTTTTTGGGTAAATCATATCCTTTATACTTACTCTAGTATTTCCATTTTCAATTTAAGCTTTGTTTTTCAAGCTTTTCACAGTTTACATATATATTAAGAACATTAAAAACTCAAAAAAAATTCATGAAATGATGCTCCTTTCTAGATGTAACGCAGTATGATTATAATCTGGTATATCCTTATTTTTATATTTTTTTAAAGATTTTATTTATTTATTTAATCATGAAAGACAGAGAGAGAGAGAGAGAGAGAGAGAGAGAGGCAGAGGCACAGCCAGAGGGAGAAGCAGGCTCCATGCAGGGAGCCCATGTGGGACTCGATCCGGGACTCCAGGATCACGCCCTGGGCTGAAGGCGGCGCTAAACCCCTGCGCCACCGAGGCTGCCCTATCCTTGTTTTTTTTAAAAAAAGGTTCCAGATTTCAACCTACTAAACTGACTTGATGACCCACAGATTGAAAAACTGCTTTAAAGGTAAGACAAGGGAACACATGGGTGGCACAGCGGTTGAGCACCTGCCTTCCGCTCAGGGTGTGATCCTGGAGTCGGGCGATCAAGCCCCACATCAGGCTCCCAGTATGGACCCTGCTTCTCTCTCTCCCTGGGTCTCTGCCACTGTGGTGTGTGTGTGTGTGTGTGTGTGTGTGTGTGTGTGTGTGTGTGTCTCCCTCTCATGAATTAATAAATAAAATCTTAAAAAAAAATGCAAGGGGCAGCCCAGGTGGCTCAGCCGTTTAGCGCCGCCTTCAGCCTAGGGGCCTGATCCTTGAGACCCGCGATCCAGTCAGGCTCCTAGCATGGAGCCTGCTTCTCCTTCTGCCTAGGTCTCTGCCTCTCTCTCTCTGTCTTTCATGAATAAATAAAATCTTTAAAAAAAATGCAAGAACTTAACAAGTCAAGCACTCTGGGTACAGAATCTTCTTCTTTCTTTTTTAAAGAATAATTAATTTATCTCTAATATTTTACAGCTCTTTTCATATCTAATTCAGCAGTATTTTTAGTCATTACCTTTTATCTACTCTTTTCAAAACATTCAACTTAAGTTTTCACAGAAACATCATCTCTTCTGTTTTCCTTAGCTTATATAATGATTTAAATCATGTAACTAAAATAAGTACCACCAGTTGGAACAGGCTTGGGAACACAAACAAGTCATGATCCTGTTGATCATACCATTCAACTAGTTGCAGCAGAAATGCAGAGACATACTGAAAAGTGTATTCAACATGCTGAAGGGCATCATGGTGTGTTTTAAGCAGAAATCCTCAAGGAAGCAGTTAATCTAATGAGTCATTTATTTAATGTTAGTTTGTTAAGGAAGCTATCACAGCAGCTAGTATGAAGTGGCTGGTGCTCCTGCTCTTTTCCTTAATTTCTGCCAACATACGTTACTACAGTCATGTATATAGCTCATCTATTGCTCAATCGAACATGTTGGCATCCTTTAGGAAACATATCATTACAGAACCCAATCCTGAATTTCTTGGTTGTAAAGTTTAAATTCCGCATAGCTCTACCAAAGTTTTACCATCATATTACATGTACCTGTCTAGCCTTCCTTATCATCCTGTTTATTTCTATAACTGTCTTTTCTTTGTTCTAGTTTAAAGAGTTTTTGCAAAGTCATTGATTTCATGCATGAGCACATTCAACAAATATTTACTAGGTGCTGCCAGGCAGTGGGATAGGAATTGAGGATACACTGCTGAGCCACAGAAAGCTTACAACTGAATAGAAAGAAATATTAAGCATCCAAAAACACAATCATCAAGTATGAAAATTCCATGGAGTAAAAGAATAGGTGACTACACAGCTTTAACACAAGCCTATAATTTGTCTGACATCTTTGGCTAAAATTAGAGTTCTCCTACTTTAACAATTGCATTGTGACTTTTTCTCTGATTCCATTTCTTAAACCCATGAAATACAGGCTTTTATTTTATTATTATTTTTTGAAACCACACTACTTTAATGATTCCCATCCTTCCCTTTGAAGTATTAGGTTTCATCTATGATATTGGGGATTTGTGTCTTCTCTATGTCTCTTACTCTCAGGTTTCATAAATTTGTGTGAAAATACAAGGGTAACAAGTATCTCAGAGTCTATGTGAGATATAAAATTTATTTTTTTATTTTTATTTTTTTTAATTTTTCTTTTAAATTTATTTATAATAGTCACAGAGAGAGAGAGAGAGAGAGAGAGAGAGAGAGGCAGAGACACAGGCAGAGGGAGAAGCAGGCTCCATGCACTGGGAGCCCGACGTGGGATTCAATCCCGGATCTCCAGGATCGCGCCCCGGGCCAAAGGCAGGCGCCAAACCGCTGCGCCACCCAGGGATCCCTATTTTTTTATTTTTATTTTTTAAAGATTTTATTTATTTATTCATGAGAGACACAGAAAGAGAGAGGCAGAGACATTGGCAGAGAGAGAAGAAACAAGCTCCATGCAGGAGCCCAATGCGGGACTCAATCCCAGAATTCCAGGACCACGTCCTGAGCTGAAGGCAGACGCTCAACAGCTGAGCCACCCAGGCATCCCAGAGATAAAAAATTTAAAGACACATTCCTCTACTCAACTAATTAAAATGTTCTTTTGACTAAGTGGATGTTACTCATATGCTTTAATAGTATCAACGGTATAGTAGCACCATTCCATTAACATTTACCGATTCCCAATCTAAAATATCTTTCCCTCCCCAAATCAACTCATGAAAAAAGTCTATCCATCCTATAAAACAGGTTCAAAAGCTATGACCTCAGATCTTCCTTTATTCCTCTCCTTGTCAGGTAACTATTTCTCTGAAATCCTATAGCAATGACAATCTCTCTCTCTTTTGTTTGAAATAGTTAGAAATTCCTAAGAATTTGTAAAGACTTTACCCAGTTTCCACACTGGTTACATCTTACAATATGCCATCAAATCCAGGCAAATGACATTGGTATAAAAGGTATGTATAGTTCTATGTCATTTTATTGTCACATGAATAAGTAGATCACATAACCACCATTCAAAATACAGAACTATTTCATCACAAAGAATTCCTTCCTGCTATCCCATTATAAGCGTATTCATTCCTCCCCTTCCGGCTATTCTGAATCCTTGACAACCACTAATCTGTCATTCATCTTTATAATTTTGTCATTTTGAGAATATGATACAAATGGAATCATAGAGTATACAACCATTTCAGATTGGCATAATTTTATTCAACATAATACCCTTAAGATCTAATTAAGTTGTCCCGTGTATCAACAGTTCATTTCTATTTACTGCTGAACAGAATATTCCATAGTATGGATGTACCATAATTTGTTTAACTATTCACCCATTGAAAGAATTTTCAGTTGTTCCCAGTTTTGAGTTATTACCAAAAAAAAGGTGCTACGAACATTCACATTTGGGATGTACATTGGATCACAAGCTCCACACAGGGAAAAAATACTTGCAAAGGACATGTCTGGTAAATGACTTTCATCTATAACATGTAAAGCATATTCATGTATATCTTTTTATGTGGGCATATTTTTATTTCTCTGGGATAAATGCACAGAAGTGATATTGCTGGGCCACATGGTAAGTGTATATTTAGTTTCTAATGAAACTTCCATATATTTTCCAGAATGGCTGTACCATTTTAGATTCCCACAGTCTATGAGAGATCCGGTTTCTCCAAATCTACATCAGCATTTGGTACTGTCATTATTTTTCATGGTAGCTGTTCTAACATGTAGTGACATCTCAAGTGGTCTCAATCTGCATTTCCCTAATGGCTAGTAATATGGAATGTATTTTCATATGCTTAATTTACCATTAGTATATCCTCTTCAGTGACATGTCTATTTCATTCTTTTGGATTTTCCTAAAAATCCATAATATCCCTTCTGGACTATTTACATTTTTAGGACTGAGTTTCATTGTGTGTGTGTGTGGGGGGGGTTGAGTACAGCTGACACATGTTACATCAGTTTCAGGAATATAACAGTGATTCAACAATGTTATGCTATGCTCACCACAAGTGTATCTATCATCTGTCATCATTCAATGCTAATACAATATCATTGATTATATTCCCTAAGCTATGTCTTTTATTCCTGTGATTTGTTCAATTCCATAACTGGAAACCTGTATCTCCCGTTCCCCTTTACCCATTTTTGTCTATTCCCCCAACCCCTCCCCACTGGCAACCATCAGTTTGTTCCTGTATTTACAGATCTGATTCCACTTTTTGTTTGTTTATTCATTTGTTTCTTAGATTCCACATGTAAGTGAAATCATATGGTATCTTTCTCTGTCTGGCTTATTTCACTTAGCATAATACCTTCTAGGTCCGTCCATGTTTTCACAAGTGGCAAGATCTCATCCTTTTTTTATGGCTGGTTTTGATAAAGTCTAGTTTATCAATTTTTTTTTCAATTTTTTTCTTTTGTAGGCTGTATTTCTGGTATCATGTTTTTGTTTTTAATTTTATTTTTAAGTTCTCTCTATTCCCAACATGGGGTTTGAACTCACAACCCCAAGATCAAGAGTTGCATGCTCCACTGGTTGAAGCAGCTAGCTGCCCCTCTGGTGTCATGTTTCTTTTTCTTTTCTTTTCTTTTCCTTTTTCTTTTTTTCTTTTTTCTCTTTCTTTTCTTTTTTTTTCCTTCCTTCCTTCCTTCCTTCCTTCCTTCCTTCCTTCCTTCCTTTCAGATTTTAATTATTTACTCATGAGAGACACACAGAGAAAGGCAGAGACATAGGCAGAGGGAGAGGCAGGCTTCATGCAGGGAGCCCAAAGTGTGGGCCTGGAACTCCAGGATCAGGCCCCCAGCCAAAGGCAGACACCCAACTGCTGAGCCACCCAGGTGTCCCTGGTATCATGTTTCTTATATGTTTTTTTTTTTCCTAGTGTGAAGATTAAAGGTTGGTGTGTTTTTTTTTTAATTATTTGTCTAAAAGATTTTCCTTTCTCTGTTCCAACTGTTTTTGTACCTTAGTCACGTATCAGTCAATTATGCCTGTGTAGACCTATTTGGGTTTTGTATTCTGTTCCAATGATTAATACATGTCAATTTCTCCACCAACATCTTCAGACCTGATTCCTGCAACTATATAAGTCTTGAAATTAGAAAAACTGATTTTCTCTACTTTCTTCTTTTTCAAAATTTTGCTAGCTATTCTAATTCCTTTGCATTCCTATATTAATTTTAGAATAATCTTGTCTATTAAAAGTCATAGGGGGGATTCTGTTAGGAATTGCATTAAACCTGTGTATCAATTTGGGGAGAAGTGAACTTTGCTATGTTGAGTCTTCTAACATGCGAACACAGTGTATCTCTCCTTTTCCCTGTATGTTCCTTGATGTCTCCCACCAGCATTTGGTAGTCTCGGTACACAAGTCCTAAATATGTTCTGTTGATTTAAAACTACATTTTTCATTTCTTTAGCAATTCATTTAGGGTAGGTCTACTGGAGATGAATTTGCTTTGCTTTCCTTCATCTAAGAATGTCTTGATTTCCCCTTCATTCCTGAAGGATGTATTTGCTGAATAAAGAACTTGGGATTTTTAGGGGATCCCTGGGTGGCGCAGTGGTTTGGCACCTGCCTTTGGCCCAAGGCGCGATCCTGGAGACCCGGGATCGAATCCCACGTCGGGCTCCTGGTGCATGGAGCCTGCTTCTCCCTCTACCTGTGTCTCTGCCTCTCTCTCTCTGTGACTATAATAAATCAATCAATCAATCAATCAATCAATCAATCAATAAATAAACTAACTAACTAACTTGGGATTTTTAGCTTTCGTTTTTGTTTTTTTTTTTTGTTTTTTGTTTTTTTTATGATAGTCATACAGAGAGGGAGAGAGAGGGGGAGAGGCAGAGACACAGGCAGAGGGAGAAGCAGGCTCCATGCACCGGGAGCCCAACGTGGGATTCGATCCCGGGTCTCCAGGATCGCGCCCTGGGCCAAAGGCAGGCGCCAAACCGCTGCGCCACCCAGAGATCCCATGTTTTGTTTTGTTTTTAAAGATTTTATTTATTTATTCATGAGAGACATAGAGAGAGGCAGAGACATTAAGCAGAGAGAGAAACAGGCTCCCTATGGGGAGCCTGATGCTGGACTCGATCCCAGGACCCCAGGATCATGACCTGAGCCGAAGGCAGATGCTCGACCACTGAGCCACCCAGGTGCCCCAATTTTTATGTTTCTGAATACTTGAAAAATGTTATGCTGCTGCCTCTTGGCCTCCTTGGTTTCTGAGGAGAAATCCACTATCACTGGAGTTGTTTTTCTCCATAGGGAAAGGTGTCATTTCTCTTTTACGGTTTTCAGGATTTTTCTTTTGTCTTTAGTTTTCAACATTTTATTATTACTTCTTTGGGTTTATATTGTTTGGAACTTGCTCAGATCCTGGAATCTGTAGGTCTGTGCCTTCTGACCAGTTTCGAAAGTTTTCAGCCAGTCCTTCGGCAAAGCTTTCCAGCCCTGCCCCTATTCTTCTCTCCTCCTCTGTGGTCCTTCTGTCATAGTCCCATAAGTCTCTGTGCTCTCTGTTCATTTACTGTTCCATTTTCTCTTTCTTGCTCAGATTGGGTAATTTCCACTGTTTGACGTTCCAGTTCCATTGTTCTATGCCCCCTCTATTCTGCTGTGAGCCCATCCAGTGAGTTATTATTTCAGTTACTGTACTTTTCAGTTCTAAAATTTCTATTTAGTCCTTTAGATTTTCTTTTTTTTTTTTAGAGATTTTATTTATTTATTCATTAGAGACACAGACAGAAGAGCAGAAACATAGGCAGAGGGAGAAGCAGGCTCCCCAGAGGAAGTCTGATGCAGGACATGATCCCAGGACTCCGGGATCAAGACCTGAGCCAAAGGCAGATGCTCAACCACTGAGCCACCCAGGTACACCTAGTTCTTTATATTTTCTATTTCTTTACTGAGGCTTTTTGTTTCTAGGCTGAGACTTTATATTTTATTTTTCTTTTACTGTTTTGGTGAAAAAATTAGTAGCGGAAGTGCTTTAAAAATTATGGGAATATGTGGAGAAGACAGAGAAGCAAGTTTGAAAGGCCTCCCATTGATCAAATTTTGGACAATATGAACAAAATAAATGAAAATAATAAATTCTAACCATTACCGGGGCGCCTGGGTGGCTCAGTTGGTTAAGTGTCTGACTTCAGCTCAGGTCATCTCAGGGTCCTGGGATTGAGCCCTGTGTTGAGCCTCGCTCAGTCGGGAGCCTGCTTGTCCCCCTCCTTCTGTGCTCTCTCTCTCTCTCTCAAGTGAATAAATCAAAATCTTAAAAGAAAAAATTGTAAACATTACT
The DNA here is from genome assembly GCF_905146905.1 of Nyctereutes procyonoides. Taxonomy (NCBI): domain Eukaryota; kingdom Metazoa; phylum Chordata; class Mammalia; order Carnivora; family Canidae; genus Nyctereutes; species Nyctereutes procyonoides. Next base: position 3,852,371 of record NW_026575044.1, read on the forward strand.
CATAGGAATTCATGTTGATATAAAATAAACAGGGAAAAGAGAAAGTTTTTCCTTACAGATTGCCAAATAATAAATATAGAAAGAATAACAGAAAATCAGCTTTTGGAAACTCTCATTATCATCATTATCAAAAGTTTAGTCAAAATACTCTATGTAGTGGGCAAAAATTTGATGATAAAAATTTACAGTTTCCCTACAAAATATTAAGCAATTAAAAGGAAAGACACAATTTTACAGAGGAAAAGCCTGGTACACATCACCTTAATCAAGTGATCAAAGTTAACATCACTTGTCAAAGGACAAATCAAAATTGTACACTACCAGAAAAGATGGAGAGAACACATCACTTCTGTGATATTCTTGCCACAGATGCATAATCTGAACCTAATCATGGGGAACTATTAAACACAAATTTAAAGACATTCCACAAAATACATTCTTCCAAAGTGTCATAGTCTTGAAAATCAAGGAAAGACTAAGGAACTATGATTGAAGAATACTAAAGAGACAGGATAATTATATGCTATGTAAAATCCTAGATTAGATACTTTTGCTATAAAGGGTATTTTGGGGACAACTTGTGAAATTTGAATCAGGTCTATGAATTAGTGGATAGTAAAGTGATACTGCTAATTTCCCACATTTTATGTTTGTATCATGGCTATGCAGAACATCATTATTTGTGGTATTATGTTATTCACTAAAGTACTGGGAGTGATTTAAAATCAAAATAAAACAATAGCAAAGAAAGAAAAGAAAAAAGGGGGAAGGGAGCAGCTAAACAAACTACCAGTGTTTTGTTATTTTTCTAGTGGAGCCCTGCCCTCTCCATCCCTCAGAAATCTGATTGCAAGGTGCATATTAACACTGACAACACTACAATTCTTACAGATCCTGAAATGCACATATTATCTATGGTCAAAGTGCACCTGAAACAATTTAAACAATATTCTGATGGACACCTCAAGGTATGGAGGAGGAGTCCACATCTTAAGGCTCCACATTGCATGAATGGAAGTTCAGATTTAAACTCATATGCAAGCACTAAGAACTGAACAACTTTTCCACAGTTGGAAACACATCATATACCAAAAAAAGAGCTTAAAACCCATCATAACCCAAAATTCTATTAAATATTTTATTTATTTTTTAAAAGATTTTATTTATTTGAGAGAGAAAGTATGAGCAGGACAGAGAAGGAAAAGCAGACTCCTGGCTGAGCAGCGAACCCGATGGAGGGTGGGGGGAGGCTCGATCCCAGAACTCTGGGATCACAACCTGAGCTGAAGGCAGATGATTACCTGACTGAGCCACCCAGGTGCCCCTCTATTAAATATTTTAGAAACTCAGTTAATTTTGAATAAAATCTACCCAGACAAAAGGCAATATTAGTAAATATATATTTTTAAAGATTGATTGATTGATTTATGATAGACATAGAGAGAGAGACAGAGACAGGAGGAGGGAGAAGCAGGCTTCATGTCGGGAGTCCAACGTGGGACTCGATCCCGGGACTCCAGGATCGCGCCCTAGGTCAAAGGCAGGCGCCAAACCACTGAGCCACCCAGGGATCCCCAGTAAATATATATTTTTAAGACTTTATTTATTCATGAGAGACATGGAGAGACAGACATAGGCAGAGGAAGATGCAGGTTCCCCATGGGGAGCCCAATGTGAGACTTAATCCCAGGACCTCAGGATCACAACCTGAGCCTAAGAAAGACATTCAACCACTGAACCACCCAGGTGCCCCAGTAAATAAATCTTATATATATTTTACGTTCTTTTAATACTACTATTTTACTGGCACTACTATGCAATCTAACTTTCCTACTTTAGAGACGTTGAGCAAAAGACTTATCATCTATTATGGGTTGAATTGTGTCCCCCAAAAGATGTTAAAAGCCTAACCCCAAGGATCTGTGTCACCTTAGCTGGAAATGGGGTCTTTACAGATGATCAAGTTAAGATGAGGTCAACAAGGTGAGCCCCAATCCAACACTACTGATTTAAACTCCTTATAATAAGGGAGAATTTGGTCACAGAGACAGATACAGAGGGAAGATGTGAAGAAAGACATGAAACAGATTCTCCCTCATTTCCTTCAGAAGGAACCAACACCCTGCTAATACCTTAATCTTGAATTTCTACCCTCAGAACTATGAGGTAAGAAATTTCCGTTATTCAAGCCACCCAGTTTGTGGTATTTTCCTATGGCATCCCTAGAAAATTTAACATAACATCTGAACCTTAATCTCTTCATTTGAAAAATGAAGATCATGTTATCACTCATGCTTATTTTTAAATTTAAAATGAGAATATAAATTATTTCTTAAATAACCAAGAATTATGAAAATGATAATGGTATTATTATGCTTTTGATAATTTAATAAATACCACTGTCAAAAATTTTGTTATAATAAAAAATTTTAAGTGATGCTCTTGAACATTTCTACTTTTTTTCCCCATTTTTAAACTTTTTTTAAGGTTTTATTTATTTATTCATGAGAGACACAGAGAGAGAGAGGCACAGACACAGGCAGAGAGAGAAGCAGGCTCCATGCAGGGAACCCGACGCGGGACTCAATCCCAGGTCCCAAGGATTACAGTCTGGGCTGAAGGCGGCGCTAAACCGCTAAACCACCCGGGCTGCCTTACTTTTATGTTTTTTAATTGACTTTTAATCCATAGGCCCAAAAATTCCCTTTGCTGTATATGGTAAGAACAGACTTAATTTACAACCATCTGAACATGGCTGATTTCTGCTTTTTTCTCATGCTTTGGTCTTTAAATAACATTTAAGAAGTAGGATTTTTCTCTTCTAAAACCTTTTTTGAAACACACTCTGTCAAGTTATAAATGAGATATAAAAAGCTGTACATATTTAATGTATACAACTTGATAAATTTAGAGATAAGTATACACCTGTGAGAGTATAAACAAGGCCATAAACTTGTCCATCACCTCCAAAAGTTTCCTTCCCTCCTTTTTCTTCATTAAAAATTTCTGTGAATGGCAAGAGCACTTAACGTAAGATCTACCCTCTAAGCAATTTTTTAATCATAATTTTAAATAGTACAATATTGTTAACTATAGTTTTCTGAAAATTTGAAACTTGACCCCATCCCCACCAAAAACAAAAAAAACCAAAACCAAACAAAATTCAGAACACTGATCCCCTTATGGCCATAAGCAATAAAAGAGCAATCCCAGGTAGTTGTGACTCAGAGCACTACAAACAACCAACAGCATTTGGTGCTGCCAAAGGCAGATGATGAAGGAATATGGTAGATCAATAAACTGAGCATCTAAACAAAATGTAAGGCTTAATTTTGTACATAGTACAAATTCTCTTTGCTCTACTTCCTGTACTTCTACACTTCCACTAAAAAACATACCTAGTAGATGCCCAAAAGAGTAGGAATTCAGTATGCATTAGCTGTCCCAGCCCTGCCTCACTTCCTTCCCTTCTACTCAGATGATACAAAGTTGCAATATAAAAGTAGGGAAGCAACTTTGTAATCTTCTCACAATGTCATAATATCAGTAAGTTTCACACCATCTTTGCAAGCTCCAGTTAGTTAGAAAGAATTTAACTAAAAAAAATAAGGAAATTTGTCAATGTATCTCACCTTTTATAGAGTCCTAACATATGACTGCCCAAAATAGAAAAATACCAGGCAAGCTAATGTAATTTCTCATTTTGAATAGATTAAAATGCACGCAAATTATATTTCTTTTCTGTAAGTTCTCCACACTACCAGAAATAAAAGCTAACTGACATGAGGTACTAATAAAACAAATTTTTAGTATCTCATTGCCTACATTCTATGCATCCCCACCCTCTTTTGGCCAGGCAGGTGATGGTGTTAAATCAAAGATTTGTGGGGAAAGGTAAGTTTCAGGGTATAAGTCATGTTTTAAGGGAAAGATACACCTGGTCCGGGCAAACTCAGTATTCTGGGTACTTTACTAAAGAATGAACTTTCTTTATAGTTTCATCATTACAATTTCATTTAAGATAATAAGCTATTATTTATCCCCAAGCAGTCAGACATTTGAAATGTATTAATTTTTGGATGATATCTTTGCTGTAACATTGATTTCTTTCATTAAGATTTCTTAACCAATTTTGAAAGGTCTATTTTAAAAATCATTCCTCACTGATCAACTACAATAAGTAAAAATATGGAGACAAATGTTCAGTCACACAAAATATACCTTTGGACTTACTTGAGTTAGTTTAAGCATATGTTTAGAATATAAAAATATTTCATAATATTCTTTCTTCTTTAAAGGGGGTATAAGATCTATACCTCTAAATAACATTACAAAAATAGCTAATATGATTCCTATAGTTAAAATCATTACAGAGGAAGACCTGGTTTCTTTATACTACCTTAATGTGTCCCTAAAATGCTCAGATTTTTGGATGGGTGAATTATGAGAGGAAATTATTCCATAATCAGCATCAGTTAACATGTGAGAGGTTGGGTTTATGATTAGTTTTAATTCCAAAAAATCAACAGGCTTTACAGCTTAGTAATGGGCTTTGAAGTCACAGAGAACTGGGTTTAAACTCCACTTCTAACATCCTAAGCTATAGCACACTCTTTTTTTTTTAAGATTTTTAAGATTTTGTTTATTTATTCATAGAGACACACAGACAGAGGGGCAGAGACACAGACAGAGGGAGAAGCAGGCTCCATGCAGGAACCCTGACTTGGGACTCGATCCCGGGTCTCCAGGATCACACCCCAGGCTGCAGGCGGCGCTAAACCGCTATGACACCGGGGCTGCCCTTTTTTTTTTTAAGATTTTATTTATTCATGAGAGACACAGAGAGAGAGAGAGGCAGAGACACAGTTAGAGGGAGAAGCAGGCTCCATGCAAGGAGCCCAACGCGGGACTTGATCTTTGGTCTCCAGGATCACACCCTGGGCTGAAGGCGGCACTAAACCACTGAACCACCCGGGCTGCCCTATATAGCACACTCTTTGAAAGACTCAGTTTACTCGTCTGCAGAGCAAGTCCAAAATATGCCCAAAGGTTCACCTCAGGCTTAAATAAAGTATATTTAAAAGGTTTAATGGTACCTAGAAGCTAATTAATGGCTGTTAATAGATAGAATATTTTATGTAGCATATATTAATCCATTTTGTCTTCTGTGTTCTTACATTAACATTATAAGTTTTACAAAAGACCCATATGAAATGTCACTATGGGGGGACACCTAGGTGGCTTAGCGGTTGGGCGCCTGCCTTCAGCTCAGGTCGTGATCCTGGGATCCGGGATTGAGTCCTGCATCAGGCTCCCTGTGAGGAGTCTGCTTCTCCCTCTGTCTATGTCTCTGCCTCTCATGAATAAATAAATCTTAAAAAAAAAAAAATGAAATGTCACTATGGTTTATTCACTCTCTTGGGCATGTTAATTCTTTTTTTTTTAAAAAAGATTTTATTTATTTATTTATGATAGACACAGAGAGAGAGAGAAAGGCAGAGACACAGGCAGAGGGAGAAGCAGGCCCCATGCAGGGAGCCCGACATGGGACCCGATCCCAGGATCACGCCATGAGCCAAAGGCGGCGCTAAACCCACTGAGCCACCTGGGCTGCCCAGGGGCATGTTAATTCTTATTTAAGGTACTTAAGGGATGCCTGGGTGGCTCAGAGGTTTAGTGCCTGTCTTTGGCCTGGGGCGTGATCCTGGAGACCCAGGATTGAGTCACAGTGGGGCTCCCTGCATGGACCCTGCTTCTCTCTCTGCCTATGTCTCTGCCTCTCTCTGTATCTCTCATGAATAAATAAAATCTTAAAAAAAATAAAAAAAATAAGGTACTTAAAAATAAGAATTTTTAAAAGGCACTAGAGTAGGAATCAAAATATGTAGCCTCTGATCTAAATTCTGATCTCAGCTATACATTGGCTGGCTGAACTTTCTTAAGCAAGTTACTTGATCTAAGTTCAGTCAGGTCATCTGTAAAATGGTAAAATGTAGGTTTAATATTCTGATTCCTAGATTAATTTTATAAAACTATTATTTATAAGTACTTTTAAATAGAGAATACTTAACAAAATAATATATTTATGCATCCTATTTACATTAATGTCACAACTTTTTCCAAAAAAATTCAAAAAACCCCACAATACCCAAGAGTACCTAACCTAAATACTAGGGCCAATCCTGAAATATTTTCTGTTGCTGGCTAGGGCACAGGCATTCTAAGCATCACTCCATATCAATAAGTATCAAATAAATTTCAGAGTTCATATCATATATATAAGTCATTTTTATAGTCATTCCACAAAATTAAAGGCAACCATCACAAACACCTGGATTTATCAGAGGCTACTAAATTAATAGCTTTTAGGAGCAGAAAATATTTACCAGGTATAGAAAGACTGCATTCTTTCTTTGAATTGATTCATTGAAAATTGAGAGTAGTTTGGTAATTAAAAAGGCAGGAAAGCTCTTCTTACTTTTCCAGTCTATGAATACAAAAAGAGAAAAAGGCAAGACTGAGTAAGCTGTATAAAATAACCTAACACTTCAAGGGGGAACAATTATACACAGTGGGGAACACTGGACTACCCATCAGGGTGTGTTTAGCTGCCTAAACATAAAGGGATTACAGGCAGCTCCCCTCTCCTGTGCCTATTTCCTCATCTACAAAATAGGGATATTAGCACCTGCCCTTACTTCAGGAACATGGAGGTAAATAGAAATTTCTTGGAACATGTATTACACAAGGTGCTACTCTCTCATAAAGCTGAATAAAATAACCTACAAAGTTTTTTCTTCAGAGTAGATTTCACTAATAAAAAAAATCCCCAAATCCAAAATGCTACCTACTTCCAAATGTACAAGTATCTACTTCAACTGGCTTTATCCACACCCATTATACACACACACACATATATATGCATACATACACACACACATGTAAGTTCACAGGTAATCAATATATATTGCTATCACTGTAAAATATTCTGAAAAAAGGGTACAGGATTACATTTTGTCTCTAGAAGACAAGAAATACTTGGCACACACAAGTGTGGAGACTCACCATCACTGGCTGACCACTACATTCTTTGCCAGAAAATCTCAGAATCCTGACAAGTAAAAAGTTCAAGCAGCCTTAACCAAGGAAGAAGAGTGGGTACATGCACTAACTGTTATTTGCCATGTACCTGTACTGTATAGCTATATTTGAATTAGCATAACTAATTAGTACAACTAGTATAAATTAGTATAACTGAGTGGTATAACTTATTAATTAAAAGCATCTAAGTTTTATATAACTGTACTCTGTGCTCATGTAACTAGTCCATATAATTTTTTTCCTATACATTCAGTGATGGTCCTAACCATTTATGAAACTCTGAAACAAAGCTTAATAAGTTCAATGGTGCAAACAAAATCAAATATGTAAATAATTCAAACTGTCTTATTTTTTGTGAGAGAAGGGGTTCACAGCAGCTCATTACACTTGAAAGTGGAGATCAACACAAAATTCTGCCATAATTCTGCAACAGTGTCAAAAACTAAGATATTTTTACCTTATACAACTGGAAAGAAACTAAATTCTTTCTTCCTTGAAAAAGAGTCTGATCCATATGTACTTTAAATTCTTTAAGGGAATTTTAATATCATAAAATTAGGATATTTAATTAAAGATATAAATTAGGATATTTCATTTAAAAGGCTATTCCTAAAATAGAAACAAAACACAAGACAAATACACAAAACAAGTACAAATTTTAACATACCCACCAAAGCCCTCCAAAACCATGCACTATAATGAATAAGGAAAACCACCCAACTCTTCCTCTTTAGACCAATATGATGGTTACAAACAAGCTCTTTCTGGCTGTCCATCGACACATCTACAGACCTTTTATTCTTTTGAAATTTCCTCAACTTAAATTGGATGCAAATAAGCCAGGTGTGGTCCTTACAATAGTAATCCTGCTGGCCCCTATTGAGTTTCCATAGAAACATGCACAGCTGGCAATAGCAAAGGGGTTGTACTGGCCTCAGACTGGTTTAAAGTTTCAATACTTACTGAGTGAAATAACAATTACGATATCTTAGTAAAGAACAGATAGGAAAAAAAATCCTATCTTTGGGATCATCAAGCAAAATAATGCAAAGTGCTTTCATCTAGGCCAAAAGTGGGTTTCAGCCCAGCAGCAATAATCAATGCATCTGTGAAAAGTTAAGAGATGCCAATTGCCAAATGGTAATTACTCTTTAGTAAAGAAACATAATTTAAGAGAGTATTCCCTGTGGGTCACTTAATGTAATAGCCAACAACCAGAGAGAGAAAAGCAATACAAAGTCTAATCTAGGGATCCCTGGGTGGCGCAGTGGTTTGGCGCCTGCCTTTGGCCCAGGGCGCGATCCTGGAGACCCGGGATTGAATCCCATGTCGGGCTCCCGGTGCATGGAGCCTGCTTCTCCCTCTGCCTGTGTCTCTGCCTCTCTCTCTCTCACTGTGTGCCTATCATAAATAAATTAAAAAAATTAAAAAAAAAAAAACCAAAGTCTAATCTAAACAGTAGTAAATACCATGTATCTTTTCCTTAAATAAATTCAGTATGACTGAATTCCTTGCTTTTTATTACATGTCAAATGTTTTCACAACAGTGATTCTCGAAGTACAGTACCTGGATCAGTATCATCAGGATCATCTGGGAAATTATTAGGAATGTAAACTCTCAGGCTCTACCCCAGACCTATTGAATCAGAAACTTTGGGGGTTGGAAGCCTAGCAATAATTTTTTTCACAAACCCTCCAGAATATTCTTATGCATGATAAAGCTCAAGAACTTCTGATTTACAGTGCCAAACCTCAGAGAAGACTGATATATGAAATAGAAAATGCAATGCCTTACCTCACTCCTTGGAACTAAGTGAGGCATAGTAATAAAATGTAAAGGAGAACTCACTGGCCTCCTGAATTGGTTCTGTTGGCTAGTAACTCACTGCCTAAAAAATATGCAGAGATGAGCAGTGGTTCATCATATCTATCCTTCCTACACATGTCAAGTACAAGAAAAAAAATTATAGTGTAGGCTCATGATTACTCAAGGAGAGGAGGGTCTGCAAATAAGACACATGATCCACTACCACACATAGCCCCCTACCAATCACAACCCATTTCTTTTTTTTTTTTAAGATTGTATTTATTTATTCATGAGAGACAGAGACAGAGACAGAGAGAGAGAGAGAGAGAGAGAGAGAGGCAGGCAGAGACACAGAGGGAGAAGCAGGCTCCATGCAGGGAGCCCGACCAGGGACGTGGGACTCGATCCCAGGTCTCCAGGATCACACCCCTGGCTGAAGGCGGTGCTAAACCAAACCGCTGGGCCACTGGGGCTGCCCTCACAACCCATTTCTAATCATTAAAGTCTTCAGACACAGGGTAGTAAATCTCACCATTTATTCTTTTATAGTAAAAAAATAATAATTTTTCTAAGATACCTAACATGTAGTAGGTATAAGTCTGAAGTTTGTCATAAATTTTAACATTACTCACTTCTTATAAAGAACTACTTATAAGAACTTTAAAAAAAAAGCATACAGCTCTTGCAGTTCTTTAGTATCTTAATCATTAGATACTTTATATACTACAAAATACACATTTCACTTTTCCTTTAACTTCAGGACACCATGTATAATTATTTCCCTATTTCCTTTAAGATAATGAGCAGCATATCAAAGAAACACCATTCTAGTGACATTAAAGTAACCAGACACAAACAGAGAGATATAATAGAGAAAAACTACTGGGAAAATGAAATATGACATACGCTGTTAGAAATGATTAAATAAGGCCAAATGAATAGCTTTCTGTAGCTCATAATTAAAAATACATACAAAATAAATTTAAGTAAGAAGACTGATTCACAGGCTTCTCGTTCTCTTTGTTAAATGCTGGTGTTGCTCAGGGTCTGCCCTCAGTCCACTCTCACTATACCAGTGATTCCCAAAGTATTGTCTTTGTGCTACTAGTGGACCAGAACTGATCCCCAAATGCTAATTATTGATTTTTTAAAAATTTTTATTTTGAAATATAGTTGACATATGTTTCAGTGTAAAACACAGTGATTGACAATCCTATACATTACACAATGCTAATCATGAGAAGTGAGGTTACCATCTGCTACCATACAGTGTTATTAGGCTGTTATTGACTATAATCCTTACGCTATGCTGTACTTTTCATCCTCATCATTTATTTATTTCAAAACTGAAATTTGTATTTCTTAATCCCATTCTGAAGTTTCACTTCAGACTACATACTAAGCACATGCTGGTTGCCATTCCAATTCTCCCCATTTGGGTAAGAATAATTCTGTTTAGCAAATGACCTCTCAGCTCAAGGGAAAGATCTAAATGATCAATCCGATCCCTGTAGCTACTGACTTGTTCAGGAATAGACTGCAACCCAGAACGTTACTCAGTTGTAGCCAATGAAACCAAGGAAAGAGCTTAGATCTTTCTGAGAGTTATTCTCATTTTTAATAGAAAATAAGTGGTTGGGAGGCCTGGGTGGCTCAGCAGTTGAGCAACTGCCTTTGGCTCAGGGCGTGATCTCAGAGTCCCAAGATCGAGTCCTACACTGGGCTTCCAGCATGGTGCCTGCTTCTCCCTCTGCCTGTGTCTCTGCCTCTCTCTCTCTCTCTCTCTCTCTCTCTCTCTCTCATGAATAAATAAATAAATCTTTAAAAAAAAAAAAAAAGAAAAGAAGTGGTTACTCTCCATTCTCCAGATTCTCATAAGGAAGCTAGCAGGTGTTTTGCAACCACCAGGGAAAGAACCTGAGGGCAAAGGAACATACAGAACCCAGTCCTGAAGCTTCACGTCTCTAAATCATGTGATCCAAGCCAATTCTCTTGTGTTTAAGCCAGACTCAGTTTCCATTATCTGTAGCTGAAAGCAATCTACCAGTAACATATATTTATTAAATGAGATACTAATTTTGTGCTCATCAATTAGAAATTAGTTACTGGAATCTGCTAAGAAATGTGGTTGCCACTTATGTTAGAGGCAACTCTGCAAAACTATTTTTTTTTAAGATTTTTATTTATTTATTCATGAGAGACACAGAGAGAAAGGCAGAGACATAGGCAGGGAGAGAAGCAGGCTCCATGCAGGGAGCCCGATGTGGGACTCGATCCGGGACTCTAGGATCATGCCCTGAGATGAAGGCAGACGCTTAACCCTGAGCCACCCAGGCATCCCAATTCCGCAAAACTCTTAATGTACAAGTACATAATGTACAAGGTGGAATTTCCAAAATTTGGTCCTATTATTTGTGCATGATCAAATTATAGGTTTTCAGTCTCAATTATTCCTTCCTATTTCATGTATTAATTTAGTGATCTACTTGTGTATTTGCATCAACATTTCTAGCTTATAGTATTTCAAAAGAGGGGATCCCTGGGTGGCTCAGCAGTTTAGCGCCTGCCTTCGGCCCCGCAGCATGATCCTGGAGTCCTGGAATCGAGTCCCACATCGGGCTCCCTGCATGGAGCCTGCTTGTCCCTCTGCCTATGTCTCTGCCTGTGTCTCTGCTTCTCTCTCTCTGTGTCTCTCATGAATGGATAAATAAAATCTTTTAAAAAAAATTTTTTTTTCAAAAGAAATTAGTCTTCATGATAGAAGTCAGTAAAGTTCAAATAGTTCCATTTCACAGTAAAGTGCTTTGCATATAAACAGGAGTATGTTAGATGAGTTATAAGCATGATTTCCACCTTTTTTTTGTACATATGTATATATACATATATGTGTTCATGTGTGTACAGGTTTATAAATAAAGTTAATATTTAGCATATACATCTGTTTTTATTCGTTTCAACCGATACATAGTTTTTATAAATTTCTTTTTTTATTATTAAACATTTTTTAAACTGAATTACTTAAACAAAATTTTCTACTTGTACAGTTTTGAGACAAAATAAAAATGTTAATTTTTTTGTTTTTAATTTAATTTTGTTTTTTAAAGATTTTATTTATTTATTCACAGAGAGAGAGAGACAAAGACAGAGAGAGAGGCAGTGGGAGGAGAAGCAAGCTCCATGCAGGGAGCCCAATGTGGGACTCGATCCCAGGACCTGGGATCACGTCCTGAGCTAAAAGCAGACACTCAACCACTGAGGCACCCAGGTGACCCTGTTAATGTTTTTTAAATATTATGGCAGCCACTCAAGATCCTTTTTGCACTATCTTTAGTAGAAAGCAGTACCTCCAGAACATACCTCTATTATAGGTTCTGCTTATTAGTTAATTAGTTAATTAATTTTTAAGATTTTATTTATTTATTCATGAGAGACAGAGAGGGAGAGAGAGAGAGGCAGAGACACAGGCAGAGGGAAAGGCAGGCTCCACGCAGGGAGCCCGACAGGGGACTCAATCCCGGGCCTCTAGGATCAGGCCCCGGGGCCAAAGGCAGGTGCCAAACTGCTGAGCCACCCAGACTGCCAGAGGTTCTGCTTATTTAATAGTTGAACCATTCATCAAAAAATGGCAACAAAATATTAACAGCGACCCTTAAGGGGTTCAAATGGTAGAAAAGCTTTTTGGTCAACATGGTAGAGAGAAAGACCTTCTACAACCCTTTCACACTACACTGGTTATGACAACACCAAGCAAATGATTCCTCACAAAGCCATTAAAAAAAAAATCTCATTATAATTTTGGCCTCTGAAGTAATGTTCGTACTCCACAAAAATGATTGCAGGAATTTCTAAAGCCCTATAGGAAAATTCTGAAACTATTAACCTAACAGCAGATGATTCTATAGCCCTGTTCACTCAGTGCTCCTTCCAGACAGTAAAGCCAACATACGTTAGAATTGCCAGTAACTTTCAAAGTGGAAAGTCAATATAAGAATTCCAAGCAATGAGGAATAATTAATGACAATTAGAAAAAGGATCAACAAACAGGGAACATTTTAGCTAAATGAGATAAGAACCTGTCTTGAATTTGTTTTTATTCCATACTGTCACTCCTTTCTCCTGTAATAGAGTGCTACGAAGGAGACCAAAAAGATAGAAAAAAGAAGCATAATTTACCTGTAAGAAGCCTCCCTAGCTCTTTCTCCCCAGTCTAGAAGCATCAAGAAGAGATAATTAAGGCAACATAAATATTTGTGAGTGCATATTCTAACATGAATTTGTTTTTTTTTTTTAATTTTTTAAAATTTATTTATGATAGTCACACACAGAGAGAGAGAGAGAGAAAACGGCAGATACATAGGCAGAGGGAGAAGCAGACTCCATGCACTGGGAGCTCAACGTGGGATTCGATCCCGAGTCTCCAGGATCACACCCTGGGCCAAAGGCAGGCGCTAAACCGCTGTGCCACCCAGGGATCCCCCTAACATGAATTTGAAAGAAAACAAATTAAGACAGGGTAACAAAAATGGGATCCAAGGAGCTCCAAGCCAGCAGCACTTCTACAGGGTAGCTAGGCTTCATTTTGCCTACCACATGGGAAGAAACAAGAGCATCTACAGTAATGTTATTATTATTACTCAAATAATCTTCCACCACCTTACCCTGTTTGGTAGACAAAATGAGGCCATTACAATTCTCCATTCTGGGGCGCCTGGCTGGCTCAGTTGATAGAGCATATGACTACTGAATCTCGGGGTTGTGGGTTTGAGCCCCATATTGGGTATATAGATTACTTAATAGAATTTTTTATAAAATTCTCTATTCTAAACTTGAATATGCTACTAAACAGATTTTATTTTCACTTTAGAAAACTTCCTCAACAACATGCTAACATGCTATAAAAGAGAGTAATTAAAAAAAAAGATTTTTATTTATTCATGAGAGACACACAGAGAGAATGGCAGAGACAGGCAGAAGAAGCAGGCTCCATGCACCCCAGGATCAGGCCCTGAGCAGAAGGCAGACACCCAACCGCTGAGCCACCCAGGTATCCCTAAAAGAGAATGTTAGGCTGAATTTGAAAGAGAGAGGTACCTAGCACCTCCTTCCACCCTAAAAAAGACCTTTTTTTTTTTTTTTTAAAAAAAAGGTACTATATTATAGACTAGCTCATACTTAGAAACTTATCAACTATCTAGACATCTTTTTTTTTTCTTAATGATCCAGACATTTTACCATACTGGCTAAGTCCCTTCTTAAAAATGCACTCCTTGTTTGTGCTAAAATAATAATATTAAGAGAAAAATTAGATAGGCAGATGAAGAGTATAGGCCATTAAAATAAAAGTAGCAGTTAGTCGTAACAAAGCACAGTGTGTATTCATACTACCACTGAACCTTTTTCAGCGTTTCCTTACTGTTTAACAAAAAATAATTTAAGCACCACTGTCCTGTATCATTAGATTTAGAATCAAATCTAACATAAAAGGCAACCTTTATCTCTCCTGGCTCTTGCAAATAGCAAAGGATAAAAATCAGAGGGTTTTAGAGCAGAGAGAAATGTTAGCAACAATCAATCCAATCCCTTCACTGTACAAACAAGGAAATTATGTGCAAGGTTGCATGATTTATTTCAGAACACTCTGTGAGTGATGGCACACAGCTTAAATTCAGATCCATTTTCTGATTCTTAGCCCATATGAGTTCTCTCCATAATGGCCACCTCCCTTTCAGAAATGCTTAAATTTTCCAACAATAATATTATAAAGGCACTTTTTAAAAAGTGATGTCTTTTTAAGTATACTGATTATTGGTAATTATTCTCCAAACACTAACTTTATAATAAACGTTCATATATTCATTCGTTCATTTGTTCAGGCACTCCAGTAATTTTAAGAGATCATTATGTATAAGGCGCTGTACTCTGCTCCATGGGATCAGAAAGATGAGTTAGACATGATTCTGACCTTGGAAAGCTTCAGTCTGGCGGACTGAAAAGACAGAACAGACAAAAGAACTCTATTAGAGCTAAATTAGGTTAAAAAAAGTTTTTACTTTTTGACAAAAGGGTACAAATAAATGCATGTTTTAACACAAAAAATACAGTTTTCCGGTGATTTAAAGGGCTTATTTATGTAGAATAACCGTAAGTAACTAGATATTTATGAAATAGTTTATTCTAAAGAAAACAAACTAGATGCTTAAATTCTATAGCATAATTTGAGGGTTTGGATACTGCCTTTAAAGTTTCTTTAAAAAGAACTTCATGTGTAAAACACTATGATCATTTGTCATTCTTCTTTGTCTCCTATGTAAAAAAAAAAAAAAACTAGATTTGTAATTCAACCAAGTTTAGCTAAATATTTTAATGTTTTTATGTTACAGTGGAGTCACTAAAAACTGCCCAAATGAGAACAGACCACATGCCAGCAAATATATCAAACATCTCCAACCAAATATTACCGAGTTCACTGGCTGAAAACAGAATAGAGTAAAAATTACAGTAACAACACTTGAGTCAGTAAAAGATAGAATTTAAGGTATGACAATCTGGTGTGATTTTCATACCATTATAAAATCAAAATTAATTTCTACAAAATGGAAAGTCATTTTAAACCATCACATTAATATGCTCTCTCAGCACTTACAATCCCACAGAAGCAAACACCATACAGCAGGCCTTTATATTGCAATTTCTGTTCCTTCGGCTGAAGACTTCTGCTCAGGTGCCTTCTTCTCCCTATTCCAGGCTCTGACTGTCATCTCCCCAAAAAGGCTTTCCCTGACCGTTCAACCTAAAACACATGCCCCCCTCCTCCAGTTACTATTGTGTCACCCTATTTTAGTCTCTTTATGTTCTTTTGATAATTTAAAACTCATTTACTTGTCCCACCAGAAGGCAAGCTCCCCAAGCTCTGGCACCTTATTAATCTTGTTCACTACAGCAACCTTTGTGCAGGAGACAATCTGACAGGTGCTCAAAAATATCTGTTAAATAAAGGAATGGTGGTTAGAAAGCCTAATAAATAATAGATCAGGGATATCAACTTAAGTCCACAACACTCCTTAAAAAAAAAAAAACTATTTCAAAAACACATAAAAATATATGCTGAGAGGACTCATCTATTGATTTTGGCCCTTCTAACAAAATCCTACTGTAAGTATACTACTGACATCATATCTGAATTTCAACAGAAAAAATTCTGTCTAGCAAATACTTCTTTTTAAAGGCAAGACTATAAGGGACAAAGAGCAGTTCCTGGTTTGTGAGATTCCTGGACATTTAGAGGACCAAGTTCTATTTTATTTATTATTATGTTTAATGTTTCCCCTAGATTAGCATGAGTTCTCAGAAACAATAATTTTAGAACTGCATTCTAAATAATGGATGAAAAATCTAAGAACATTTTGTGTAGAAATTCCAGATTCAAATATAAATCAAGAGTGACATTTAGGATCTTGGTAAATGGGGTAAAGTTAGTTAATACCTAAATTAAACTTTGCTCACCAATAAATAGATACAAATCTTTCAAGAAACTGAGCCATTCCAAGTCACACCTAAAAGACCAACCGTGCCTCCTAACTTTGTAAAATAAGACTAATTATGTTGGGAGTCCCATTAAAATTCCAGCGTCTCTTGAAAAATTCTGATTAAGAAGTGAATTCCTCTATTTGCCATCGAGGAACAGGAGAGCACACTATTTCAGGAAAATTGATGGACCAATTATCTGTCAATCAAGCATTTACTATGGGCCAAGGTCTAAACACAGGTTTGTAGACTTTACGCAGATATGCCTACATTATCAACATCTTTGCTTACCATTCCCTCTTACATCTTGGTCTTTTCATCTGAGTTCAATTTCCTTCTTTATGTACATTTACAAGTTCCTTTAGTTAAAGTGTGATGGGGGCGAATTCAGCTTTTATTTGTTTAAAAATGCCAATTCAGGGCAGCCTTGGTGGCTCGGCAGTTTAGCACAACCTTCGGCCTAGTGCATGATCCTGAAGACCCGGGATCGAGTCCCATGTTGGGCTTCCTGCATGAAGCCTGCTTCTCCATGTCTGCCTGTGTCTGTGTCTCATGAAAAAATAAATAAAACCTTTTTTTAAAAAAAGTCAATTCATTTTTATTCTTGAATAAAAGGTTAGCTGGGTAAAAATTTTAAGGTTGGGGGAAGCCTGGGTGGCTCAGCGGAGCACCTGCCTTTGGCCCAGGGCGTGATCCTGGAGTCCCAGGATTGAGTCCCACATCGGGCTCCCTGTGTGGAGCCTGCTTCTCGCTCTGCCTGTCTCTCTCTGTCTCTCATGAATAAATAAAATCTTTTTTAAAAATTTTAAGGTTGTAGTTATTTTCTCTCAGCATTTGATAATTTCATTGTCTTCAGGATTCCATTGCTGCTCTTGAGTACTGTGAAATGTGGCTCTTTTATGAGCAATGATCTATTCTTCCTATCCCCTATTAAAGATACTCTTTTTATATATGATTTTCTGTAGTTTCACTATAATATATCTAGGGATAGAACTTTTATCTATCCTGTGTGGGGTTTCACTGTGCTTCCTTAAAGCTTAGAATTCATGCCTTTCATCAATTCTAGAAAATTCTCAGCCAGTATGTAGTATTTGAATTGATAACAGCTGAGAACTCCTTCTATTCTCTCTGAACTCCAAAATTAGATTCATTTTAAACTTCTCATCCCACCCTCCAGATCTCTTACCTTCCCATTCCTGTCTTTCATCTGTAACTACTAGTACTACATCTGGTTAATTTCCTGAGCTCGATCATTAATTCACTCTTCAAAAAGTTTGTATTCTACCATTAGCTTGTCCACGGAGCTTTTAAAATTACAATGACTATTTTCCTGTCTAGAAATTGTTTCTTTGCCAAATCTGCCTTGTCATTTTTACTTTGTTTCTTACCCATATTTTCAATCACTTCTCTTATTATTAAAACATTTGTAAGTTAATTTGAATAATAATAAATCTGATTAATTCCAATAATCTGCGATCCTTGAAGATGAGGGGAGTCTACCTCTATTGTTGATTGCTTTGCTGCAACTCTGATATTGGCTTGTTCCTTCCAAGTTCCATAATTTGGGGATATAGGCTCTGGAGGAGGAATCTGAGAAGCCTGGATTGAAAGCGCATTCCCTCAAAAAGACCATAAATTTGTCGCTGCCCCAGTGAGGCACTTCTAGCCCAAGATCACTTTTATTTTTTATTTCTGGGTTTCCCAGACTACACAGGTTGACTGACCATACCCTTTCCTTTTCACTGGCCCTGGAGAAATCCCCTATATCCTTAAGCTTGCAAGCAAACATTAAAGGGATATATATCACAGGCATTTGTAGGAGTTTTGCAAAATACTTTAGAATAATCTATTGTAGTGCCAGAAGTCTCTGAGAATAAGTTTTAAAACAAACAACTTCAATCTTTACAAGCGAGCTTTAAATGAGTTTTGTCAGCTCCTGTGTGTTCCCACAGCCCAGCGCACACTCTGTCATGGGTCTTCCTTTACCCCACCGTGTCATGAGTTTGACATCTCCTCCCTGCTCTGATTACAACAGACATACCCAGTGTTCAGCAACGCGAGGGAACTCATGAACAATGACAATACCTCAGCAATTCCTGCTTGGACTACAACAAGAAAATAAGAATAAGCAAATTGTTTCTTTAGCTTTGCTATAACTTTGGAGATAAGGATCAAGGGCAGTGACATGACTTGCACTTGCTCTCTACAGTATTTTGAGAATGAAGGACTATAAGGGTTTTGACAAGTGCTCTAAAACAGGACAACAGGAATGTAAACTTACTGGTTGATTCTGGGCCATGTATGACAGTAATCTAGAAAAGAGATGACGGTGACTTAAGCTCAGTTGGTAGCAAAAGGGACAGATTCTATATGTGTTTTAGATGTAGAGCTGACAAGTGTCTGATTTGATATAAGGGATGAGAAAGATATCGACTCTGTAAGGCTATAGAGAATGAACTGGAATAAAGAGATGAAAGTTACAGGTAGCTCAAATGGTTGAATATCTGCCTTTGGCTCAGGTCATGATCCCAGTGTCCTGGGATTGAGCCCCACATCAGGGCTGAGCAGGAAGCCTGCTTCTCCCTCTCCCTCTGCTGTTCCCCCTGCTTGTGCTCTCTGGCTCTTTCTCTCTGTTAAATAAATACAAAAATATTTTTTAAAGAGGAGAGAGATGAAAGTTACAAAAAGGGAGCATATTTCAAGTTAATAATAAGGGAGAACTACTTAAAAATCAGAACATTTATTATAAAATGGAATCAATCTGAGTATATCACTTCTAGTTAAAATTTTGCTCTATGGGGCAGCCCGGATGGCTCAGTGGTTTAGTGCCACCTTCAGCCTATATCGGGCTCCCTGCATGGAGCCTGCTTCTCTCTTTGCCCGTGTCTCTGCCTCTCTCTCTGTCTCTGTGTCTCTCATGAATAAATAAATAAAATTTTCAAAAAAAATTTTTTTGCTCTGTATTGCATTAGAGGGTATGAGGTCAATCTGAAGGCAGCATCCAAGATTCTACTCTCTGGCCATAATCTTTTACAACCTTACCTCTCACTATCCTTTTACCTTCCCCTAATGTCCTATTAAATGGAATTACTCAAATTCATTATTTTCTGTAGCTGCCCTATATTCTTTCCTTTGTTGCACCTATTCCCGTAGTCAGAAACCCCTCTAAATATCTGGATCCTAACCATCTTTCAAGAGCTACCTTCACTGCCAGGTCTTCCGTGAAGCCGGCCCTGCCCTGAACTATTTCCTTGAGAAGAATATATGTGCCTTATACAACTCTGCAGCTTCCTAAAAATCTAAAAGTGTCCTGTCTGTAGAAGAAACTTAACAGCAGCTGAGAAATTAACACTTGACAAGGATACTAGAGAAGTAATTAAATTCTTAAAAAGGAGGCTGAGCTTGAACTCTGATAGTCTCTCTAATTCTAAGGTTTTGTGATTCTTTTTTTTTTATTTCTTTTTTTTATTATTTATTCATGATAGTCATAGAGAGAGGAGAGAGAGGCAGAGACACAGGCAGAGGGAGAAGCGGGATCCATGCCAGGAGCCCGACGTGGGACTCGATCCCGGCACTCCGGGATCGCGCCCTGGGCCAAAGGCCAAACCGCTGAGCCACCCAGGGATCCCCCAGGTTTTGTGATTCTATAAGATATACCTGAAGCGCTATTTGTTTTTTAATTTGGTAAATATTTATTATTCACTCTTCATGTACCAGATACTGTGCTAGGTAAGCTTAAATGTGATCCCATTTAATCCTAACAAAAACTCTGTGAGGCCTTACTCTCTTCTTCCTTTTACAAATGGGAAAAATCTATGCAGGTTGTCCTAATACAAATGCTATCCAAGTGCCAGAGTCAAGGCACAAACTTGATCTTTCAATTTCAAGCTTACTGCTCTTATACTAACATCACAGCTGATAAGTGATTTCGAATATCATTTAACTTCCACATCTAAATAAGTAAGAAAAAATACTTTAAAAATATCATAGGGGCACCTGGGTGGCTAGTTGGTTAAGCATCTGCCTTCCACTGTGGTCATGATCCTGGGGTCCTGGGATTGAACTCCATGTTGGGCTCCTGCTCAGCAGAGAGTCTCCCCTCCGCACCATCACCCCCACTAGTGCTCTCCCTTGCTCTCAAATAAACAAACAAACAAATAAATAAATAAAATCTTTGGGGGAGGGAACAATATCATAGACAAGAATAAATCCAGTATAGATAGCAAATAGCCACAAATTATTCCTCTATACTTGCGACAGAATTTTTGTTTCAGAAAAGCCAAACAATTCATCTACTCAGCAAGTTCAATTCAACAAATATTTATTGGGACGCCTGGATGTCTCAGTGGTTGAGCGCCTGCCTTCAGCCCAGGGTGTGATCCTGGAGTCCCAAGATCATCCCACATCGGGCTCCCTGCATGTGTCTCTGCGCCTCTCTCTGGGTCTCTCATGAATAAATAAATAAATTCTTTATTTTTTTTTAAGATTTTATTTATTTATTTATTCATGAGAGACACAGAGAGACAGGCAGAGGGATAAGCAGGCTCCACGCAGAGAGCCTGACCTGGGACTCAATCCCGGGTCTCCAAGATCAGGCCCTGGGCTGATGGCAGCGTTAAACCGCTGAGCCACCCGGGCTGCCCAAATAAAATCTTTAAAATAAAACACAAATATTTATTGCAAAACACATTAATAGAATTCTAAAAGAAAAAGTCTAAGAAAAATATTAAAGCAGAGAATCTACCATTGGTAGCATGAAGGAAAATTTTATAGGTTAACACTAAAAATTAAACATCAAGTTATGGGGCGCCTGGGTGGCTCAGTCTGTTAAGTCTGCCTTTGGCTCAGGTCATGATTCCAGGGTCTCGGATCAAGCCCCGTTTCAGCTCCCTGCTCAGAGGAGAGCCTGCTTCTCTCTCTCCCTCTGCTCTTCTGCTTGTGCTGTGAGATAAATAAAGTCTTTTAAATAAATAAACATCAAATTAGTCCCCATTTTTTGTTTAAAAAAATCCATTTAAAGAGAAAAATGTAACCTAATATTGACATCAAGTTTTTTCCACAAGGCAGGGTTCCAGAGCAGGGTTTTTCTTCTAAATCAGAATACAGAGGTGAGCACTATATATATTAAAATGCATTTATCTTAGTTCCACCAAAGAACATCCATTAGGCCAGGACAGCAGGAGATGCGGTATGATCTACCAGAAAGCAAAAACTGTGGAAGCCAAAGCACTGGGCTTCTACCTCTCAGATACTAATAAGTACAAAAAAAAAAAAAAAAAAATACTACCAAGCACCTTTGTGATTTTAAGTAGTTGACCAATCTGTGAAATACATTTTGGTACTTTCAGATTAGAAATATGCACGTGGTTTCCAATTAACTTTTAAAAAATTAATTTTTATAGAGTTTTTTAATTTTTAATTTTTTTTAAAGATTTTACCCATTTATTCATGAGAGACACAGAAAGAGAGAGAAAGAGAGAAGCAGAGACACAGGCAGAGGGAGAAGCAGGCTCCATGCAAGAAGCCTGATGCGGGACTCAATCCCAGAGCCCCAGGATTACTCCCTGGGCTGAAGGCAGCGCTAAATTGCTGAGCCACCTGGGCTGCCCTTAAATTAATTTTTAAAAAATCAATATTTACTACAATATTTACTATAATTAAACGTTAACTTTAAGACATACACTATTTAGGGATGCCTGGGTGGCTCAGTGGTTGAGCATCTGCCTTTGGCTCAGGTCATGATCCCGGAGACCCAGGACCGAGTCCCACATTGGGCTCCCTGCATAGAGCCTGCTTCTCCCTCTGCCTATGTCTCTGCCTCTCTCTCTCTCTCTGTGTCTCTCATGAATAAATAAATAAAATCTTAAAAAAAAAAAAGACATATAGTATTTAGAGCAAATAGAAAGTTGAATCATTAAGGAAATTAAAAGGAAAAGAAACCGTTTAAGTGCCATAAATAGAAAATTAGAGGGTAAATTGCTTTGGCCAGAGTCCTTAAGAATGGAGAAAAAAATTTTAAAGAATCTGGTTTATTTATTTCTTTTTAAAGACTTTATTTATTTATTCATGAGAGATGCAGAGAGAGGCAGAGACATAGGCAGAGGGAGAAGGAGGCTCCCCTCAGGACCCCAGGATCACAATCTGAGCCAAAGGCAGATGCTTAACTACTGAGCCACCCAGATGCCCTAAAGAATCTGGTTTAAAGTTGCTATTACTCAGCCTGCTCTATTTCTACGAATCTACACAAGCAAAATATATGAAACCAGTTAAACATAGAGGTACTCTTTATCCCAGACCTGTAAATTCAACTATTTGCTAAAACTGCCTGTAGAGCAAGCCCTGTGTTTAGCCTCTCCAGTAGCATGCTAAAAAGGCAGAGAAGAGATGCAACATCTCAATCAGAGAACAGTCAAAGCAGCCTTCCTTAAGAAGTAGAAACAAGTGAAACAAAGAATGTTGGTGTAAACAAATACAGAAAAAGCAGAACATTTACGACTACACTCCAACTAAAAATAAAGGAAAAACAAAACGTCAAACACAGGAAGGGAAAAGAGATGTATGTGGCAGGCAGGACAAGTCCAGGAAGTGGCAAATCTACGAGATGGCCAGAGTGAAGGGTGAGGAGATGTCAGGAGGTGAGAGGAGAAAAGTGAGCAAGGATAGAATCAAGTTCCTCAACTTTAACTTTCAGCTCAACTGAAAGTTTAGATTTTGTCCTTAAAGTTGTGTGGGTTTTAATCAAGAGTAATATAATAATTTTAAAAACCATTTTTTGAGAGTTTACTTGATAGCTGTATAAATACAGGTTATATGGGCTCAGTCTGAAAACTGAACCAACACATGAAACGAAGGAAGAATGGAAGCTAGAACAAAGGTAGCAGCCAAGATAATGGATAAGAAACAGGTATGAACAATATTGAGTACTACTCTGAATGCTCAGTTAAGTGAAGGAGATGTGCAGAGCGACGGCGAGTTTCAAGCTGGAGCCCTGAGTAGGTGGTGGAGCTACAGAGGAAAATGAGCACAAGAAGGGAAAATGTGGGAATGATGGGGAAAAGAAGGAGTTTGGATACCTTTAAGTGGCTATACCTAGGGCAGAGTTTTAGCAAATAGTTGAACTAACAGGTTTGGAATAAAGAGCACCCCTATGTTTACTGCAGCAGTATTTACAATAGCCAAATTATGGAACCAACCCAAGTGTCCATCCATAGATGAATGGATAAAGATATGGTATATAAATATACAATGGAGTATTAATCATAAAAAAGAATGAAATCTTGACATTAACATGTTAATGGATGGATCTAGATGGTATATCACTAAATGAAATAAGTTAATCAGAGAAAAACAAATACTATATTATTTCACTCATGTGGAATAAGAAGCAAAACAAATAGACAAAAAAAAAGACAAACTAAGCAACTGATGAATTACTGAACTCTACATTTGAAACTAGTGATGAATTATATGTTGGCTAATTGAATTAAAAAAAAGACAAAAAGCGAAACATAAATATAGAGAGCAAACTTGTGGCTACTGGGGGTGAGGGTGGGGGGTGTGTTTGTATATAAAATGAAGGGGTGATTAAGAATAAATCACTTATCATGATGAGCACTGAATAATGTATAGAATTGTTGAATCACTATAGTGTACACATAAAAGTAACATAACACTGTATGTTAACTAGACTGGATTTTTTTTTTTTAAGTATGCACAACACTTAGCCAAGCATCTGGCATCATGGAAATTTCAGTAACATTAGTTACTATCTGTTGAAAAACAAACAAAAAACCAAACAAACCAAAAACCTTGAAATCAAGGGAGAAGACAGAGCTGGATATAGAAATTTGAGAGTTAAAATTGCAGATGTATTTGTAGCCAGGAACATACCCAGGGAATGAGAGTAGGAAGAAGAGAAAAGGTTTGATTCTGAGTCTTGGGCACTGTAACATTTAGAGGTCAGGAAGATTAAGGAAGATTCAGCAATGGAAACAATTTAAAGCTACAAACTGGCATTCTTGAGCCTGGTTTATAAGAGTCCTATCTAAAGACATGTACTGATAAATGGGGTTCTGAACCCATCTCGCTGGAGACTAAATCTTGAACTTTGGCATATAAACTATGACAACAAAACCTGTCTTGTGAGGCTTTTTCCAGAGCCCTCACAACTGTGGACAATCTGTTTCCATTTGAGTGTCTGTACTTGATTCATTAATCCCTGTATCAACTCTGGATTAACTGTTATTTTTTTTAAAGATTATTTATTAATTCAGAGAGAGAGAGACAGAGACACAGGCAGAGGGAGAAGCACGCTCCATGCAGGGAGCCTGACATGGGATTCGATCCCAGATCTCCAGGATCACACCCCGGGCCGCAGGCGGCGCTAAACTGCTGCGCCACAGGAGCTGCCCTGGATGTAACTGTTATTACACTCATTTTAAAGGTGAAAAAAACTGGGGTGGGGTCTGCTCAGGAAAGCAGGATAATTTGCCTGATGTCACATGGGAAATTAATGGAAAAGCTGGGATGAGATCTCTGATATGTTTAATCTAAATGTATCGTTATTTTCTTCCATTGAGAATAAAGTGATCTACCGGAAAAAACAAATGATAATGTTGACAGCAGGGTGGTCAGTGTAAGGAGGTGTTTGTATGGATCATGGTGTATTAGATTAACCTGAGCTAAATTTGTATTCTTTGTTTTATACAAGAAGGGGTGGAGATATTATAAATGTAGGCTTCTACTACCAGGTGGCCTTTATTATACCTTGTGCTAGAACATTGTTTCTTAACCTCAGCACTCCTGAAATTTTAACAAATCTCTGCTGTGGGGACTATCCTGTGCACTGTAGGACGTTTAACTGCACCCAGGCCTCTAACCACGAGATGACAGTGGCACCCTTCTCCCCCAACTTGGGGAAATACAATTAAAAATGTCTCCAAAGAGGCAAATGTGCCCATGTTTGAGAACACGGACTGATCTAGACCCATATAAACTGATTTAACATCATCTTTCCAGCTCTGAACTCTTCTCATAAATTAATCCTGATTCCTGGAATGCTCTTCTACATTCAGCAGGCCAATCTTTTGTCATTCAAACAACCCTTAAAACCCCCTTTTAATAAACCTCAAGCACCATAATTATATCCCAGAATTCTAAAAACATGAATATTTACATGCTACTGGAAGGCATTCTCCACTGGATCTGATCTTCAGTTTCCCAGTAAATTTATTTAAGGACATGCTAATTAATTGGGGGGTGCTTTTTATTTTTCATTTGTCCAATATCTAGTTCTCCAAATCCTTAAGAAGTTCTAGTGTTCTTCAAATTAATAGCTACCATTTAATGAGCCCTTACTGTGGTTCAATAACTGTTCTAAACACTTTGCATACATTATCCTCAGAACAACCTACTTTATAGATGAGGCAGCCAAGACACATAGGGGTGGGGAGCCCCCCAAGACTCAAATGCAGATAGTCTAGCTCTAGAATCCCATTTCTCAAACCCCTCTGTGTCTCAAAGGTTGATTTAAAAAAACTCTGCATCTCTTGATTCCACCTATTCAAAATTTTATAACCTGTGATCATATATAATCCCAAAGTTTTATTTGTGTTGTACTTCTTGTTCTTTTCTTTTCCCCTAACAGCATAAGAAAAACAATTAGTGAGGCATAGTTTGCACGGACCAGTAGTATACTGTCTGACAAAGGCAACAAAGAACATTTTGTGAACTCAGCACAAGGCCTAGAACATAGTTGTTCCTCAATAAATAGCTGCCTGAATGAATGCCTAAACATCCTAAATTTTTATAAAAATAATCCAGATTGGAGCACCTGGGTGGCTCAGTGGTTGAGCATCTGTCTGCCTTTGGCTCAGGTCGTGATCTCAGGATCCTAGGATGTAGTCTTGCATCAGACTCCCCACAGGGAGCCTGCTTCTCCTCTGTGTCTCTCACAAATAAATAAATAAAATCTCATATATTCATTCATTCATTCATTCATTCCAGATTGAAATGTTGTAATTATTTTGGCTTTCTGGTCCTTAATCATACGTCTTCTGGACCTTCCTTCTTTGCTGAAACAATGTGTTCAAATTTACATATAGTATACAGAGATCATTTAGGTGTAAGAGTAGAAAAATATTTTGTGTTTCCAATAAGCTCTCTTTTGGAATCCAGAACTAATCTTTTGATCACAGTACATCAGTCTGCTATTTTCTTTCTTTTTTTTTTTTTTGCTATTTTCAATAATAATAAACAATAACTTTTCATTTCTCTTCCCTAACAGTAACTTGAAAACCATAATTCTAACAAGTGTAACTAGAATATTGTCCCCAAATACATTATTTTAAGCTTGCACACTATAGCTCTTTTGCCACTATTCCTTATTCACACAATCGCAGTCTTAGGCATTTTGCTACTGGGAGAGTATTCCCAAATACTTTATGTACATTTTAAGTACGACCAGTCTATAAATGGACCTCTGGAGAACTGTATAACTTGTATTTCGTCATCTAAACCAGACCCAAATGAAAACTAAACACTCCACCCTCCTCCTATGGGGATGCAATCTTAAAGCATTTAAGGCACTTAGCTAGGTGGGATGGGGGCAGAGGGACACCATTTATATGAATGCCTTTGGTAATATGATTTGCATTAGTGTTACCTGGCACTTTAAAAGCACTTAATAGATGTGAGTCCCGAGAGTTCCTACTTTATTACTACAACACTTAGCATAGTAGCAAGCACATATGGACACTTAATAAATGCCTTTAGCATGAGGATTGCTTGATATCTAAGAAGCTGGTAATTTAGCACAATTAATTTCAGGGAAGAGGTTAGAAGAAAGATCATTTTATGCTTAGCTGGGGTTGAAAAATAAAGGTTAAGACTGGAAAGAACATGCAAAGGAAACCATCTCAATGAAAAAGAAAGTCAAACATTCACAAAAGCCTAAATTAAAATAATTTCAAAGAAAAGCAAAATTGGCTTGTGACACACGCTGATATTCACCTTCCAAAAAAAAAAGACAGGGTCATATAAAAACCTAATGTCAACTATCTTTGTAAAGGTAACTATCACAGTACTATTCATATTGTATGGTCCAAAGACAGGCTGCCCATGATGGCGTACTTGGGCATGAACAGTACTTTGAGTTAAAAGCAATCCAAACCCAGTAGGTTCAGGGAAAGCTCTTCACCTGCCGTCTGCTTTACCAGCATGGGAGCTATTAACAAAGATTCTTCTTTTCAATCTGAATAGGGCAACATCTTTGTTTTCTAAACATCTCCTCACCTTCTGTTAATGAGCTTGCTCCTCCCTTTTGTGCCTTCAGGCATCTACCCTTTCCCTGGCTCAATAAGCCTCATTGTCTTTGGAATTTCACGTCTATGTGGATTCCCCAGACATAAACTATAAATTTGATTTTCTCCTGTTCATCTGTCTCCTTTCAACCTGATTCTTAGTCCAGCCATAAAGATCTTGAAGGGCAGAGGAAACTCTTCCTCCTCAACAGTATCTTTAAGTAATTTTGGCTGATACTGGCACAGAACAAATGACTGTAGAAATTATTTTGTTGAGAGCCTAACAACATGTTCACTAATGGGAAGTGTTCAGGGTTATTTTTCCACATTCTCCAAATGAATAGACCAGCTATAAAATCTCAAAAACAAAGCAAACAAAAAAATCAAGCTCAAGTATCAAGTATCTTTGCTACCTATCATGTCCACTTTCATTTTCACAAGACCAACAGAGGAAGTTTTATTCTTCCTTACATCACAAATTTGTCCTGTTTTTAAATTTTTTATTTATTTATTTATTTATGATAGTCACAGAGAGAGAGAGAGAGAGAGAGAGAGAGAGAGAGAGAGGCAGAGACACAGGCAGAGGGAGAAGCAGGCTCCATGCACTGGGAGCCCGACGTGGGATTCGATCCCGGGTCTCCAGGATCATGCTCTGGGCCAAAGGCAGGCGCCAAACCGCTGCGCCACCCAGGGATCCCTGTCCTGTTTTTAAATACAAATCATTTTATTAAGTCAGAATTCTTAGCCTATGTTTCCAATCATAATTCCAACTAATACCTTTTTTCTTCACTCTATACTAATGAAGGGGTTCAAAAAGAGCCCCAAAATGTGTCACTTTGACAGGTGGATTTTTCTCGATGATCAAAGCCCTAAAGACTCAGAAAAAGGTTTTGTGTGTATGTGTGTGTGTTTACCTCCACTTTAACTGCCTGTAAGATAGAGGACTTGGTCTAGGAAGAAAGTTGTCAGTAGGGACAACTACCATGAATATAGGGTAGGCATAGCAAACTGGAGGGTATTTGCAGGGCTTATTTGTTCAGGTTCTTCTCTGTGTCCCACTGTCTCCATGTGGTAGGACAAATATTTGTTAACCAAACATTTGTTCTTCTCATCTTCCTTTGAAATCGTCTTCCTATGTTTTGAGGCCCCAGACCCTTACCCCCTTCCCCTTAGGTCAGGATGCATATAAACCTCCATTACCTGTTTGGAGTTCTCTCCTGTTAATGTAAATTTAATTAATAAACAGTCAAAACAACCTAGAAGGACAGAGGAAAAAATTCTCTCCCCTACACAAGAACCCTGCTTGAAAAGCCTTCTACTTGATCCCAGTCATCATTGGCCAAATCCAACCAATATTGGCATGTTCCCTTTGAAACATTTATGCTGTAGTTTCTTCTACGAAAAATTGCATTTCTGCCCCAACTCTAGATCATATCTCTTCTTACCTTTTAAGTATTCCTCAAGCTCTTATTACTAATTTATCAAGTATTTCTATAGTTATCTGAATTACAAGGGTAGGTCACAGGTTATTCCCTTAACTCTAGAGTATGTATTCTATCATGGCTGGGAGGACATCTACAAAAGAAATGGTTCAGCATAAACCTACATTTGAAAACTTGTAACAGTTGTTGGTCTGTATCTTAGAGTAGAAATCGGTGTATTATATTTGTAAAACAAGAGACTGAATTTTTTTATCAGTGTTGAATCTTCCCCGTCTTTTTTTTTTTTTTTTTAAGATTTACTTATTCATGAGAGACACAGAGAGAGGCAGAGACATAGGCAGAGGGGGAAGCAGGGTCCTCACATGGAGCCCAATGTGGGACTTGAAACCTGGACCCGGGATCATGCCCTGAGCCGAAGGCAGACGCTCAACCACTGAGCTACCCAGGCCTTCTACCCTGCCCTGCTCCCCAATTATGTTTGCTAAGTCTCATCCCATAATGACATTTGTTACACATTGCCAACCTCTGCCAAATATCTAGACAGTATTCTACATATAATGTGTGTTCATTAAATACTGTCAGGCTTATGCTATAAGAATTGAATATTATCATGATCAGAGGGAAAGAGAAGAACTCAGGGACACAAACCTTAATCCAATAGCATTTGAATACCTTTAACATGCATAATTATGTATAAAGTAAAGAGAATTTACTTAACTAACCAGTCAAGTGAGAAAAGTTTTCAAGTAAGCATTTTATTTATAATGTACATTTTTTAAAAGATTTTTTAAATTTATTCACAAAAAGAGGCAGAGAGCAGAGACACAGGCAGAGGGAGAAGCAGGCTCCTTGTGGGGATACTGATGCCATGCCAGACTCAATCCTGGGACCAGGATCACACCCTGAGCCAAAAATAAATAAACACTCAACTCCTGAGCCACCCAGGCATCCCCATAAAGTGCTTTTTTTTTTTTTAAAGAATCCTCAGGGACAGCTGGGTGGCTCAGTTGGTTAGGCATCTGCCTTCTGCTGGGGTCATGATCTGGAGGTCCTGATCCCATTTGTCTTCCCTGTTCAGCAAGGAGTCTGCTTCTCCCCTACGCCCCTTCTCCCCTCACTTGTGCTCATTCTCTTGGCTCTTTCTCATGCTCTCTCTCAAATAAATAAAATACATAACCATAAACCCAAATATATAACCATGGGGAAACAGAGGTCTTGAAAACCAAATCTAAGTTTAAAATTATTTTAAATTCCATTATCATAGAAAGACAAATAAAGGGAAAGTAGCTAATTAAAGTCTCCCAAGTGTGTGGCATAATATAAGCCCTCAAATGTTTGCTAAATTAAAGCAAAATCTCTAAGTCAGTTTATCTTCTTTAAGGAAACATGTCAGGACAGGTAAAAATGGGAGTTCAGAGACAATCTGAAGAGATTCAAGTCCAGCTCAAAAATTGGCTGATTTTACTGGATCTCTAGTTTCTGACTTGTGTTAATGATAAGCATACTATCCTTAAATTTGAGTCCTAGGGATCCCTGGGTGGCGCAGCGGTTTGGCGCCTGCCTTTGGCCCAGGGCGCGATCCTGGAGACCCGGGATCGAATCCCATATCGGGCTCCCGGTGCATGGAGCCTGCTTCTCCCTCTGCCTGCGTCTCTGCCTCTCTCTCTCTCTCTCTGTGACTATCATAAAATAAAAATAAAATTTAAAAAAAAAATTTGAGGGGATCCCTCGGTGGCGCAGCGGTTTGGCGCCTGCCTTTGGCCCAGGGCGCGATCCTGGAGACCCGGGATCGAATCCCACATCGGGCTCCCGGTGCATGGAGCCTGCTTCTCCCTCTGCCTGTGTCTCTGCCTCTCTCTCTCTCTCTCTCTCTGTGACTATCATAAATAAATAAAAAAAAAAAATTTGAGTCCTAAAAGATTATGCTGTGCCCTAAGTAAAATTTATGGGAAAAGTAAAATTTATAGACCAGTGAAGGATACCTTAAATCTATAGAAAAGACAAACTCTAGTCATTTAACCAGTATTTATTAATCACCTACCAGGTGCCAGGTGCTAGAGATACTTGGAGTTCAGAACACAATGAATAAAACCGACAAGGTTCCATTCCTCTTGGGAGTTTTTGGTCTCATTGCAGACATATATAATGATAAATTATGATAAATTCTATAAAAGGAAAGATATATCTCAAGAAGCAGTTTTTCTATAGAAACTCTCTTTGTGTTGAGCTCTGAAGAATTAAATGGAATTGACTCAGCAAAAGGGGATGTGGAGGGTCAGAGCATGGTCCCTGTGAGGACGTGAACAAAGGCCTGGGTGCCTCAAGTACCGAGAGGGAGGAAAGGCTAAAGATGCAGGCATACGAGATGCTGGTCTTTATCCTAAGAGCAGTGGGGAATAATCTTAAGCAGGAGAATGACATGACTGGATTTGTATTTTCAAATGATCATCCCAGCTTCAGTGTAGAAAATCAATTAAAGGAAGATTGGGGGAACTGGTATTATTCTGCAAGACAGAGATGCTGCTGCTCCTTGGACTGGGGCAGAGAACATGGACTGAGAGAAATGGGCAGATTTGGGAATTACTAAAGGATATAAAACTTACAGATTTTGCTATAATATTGGGAATCCCTGGGTGGCTCAACGGTTTAGCGCCTCCCTTTGGCCCAGGGCGTGATCCTGGAGTCCCTGCATGGAGCCTGCTTCTCTGCCTCTCTCTCTCTCTGTGTCTCTCATGAATAAATAAATAAAATCTTAAAAAAAAAAGAGAGAGAAGATTTTGCTGTAATAAGAATTTGAAGCTGAGAGTGAGGGGCTACTGGTAATACTCCTAAGTCTCTGACCTGGTGTTAAGAAAATATTACTGGTGGGAGCATAGTCTCTTCTCACCAAGGTACTCCCTGACAAAAGCACTCCCTCTCCAACCATGGCCTCCGATGTGTGTACACAGGTGTATTTATTCAACAAGTATTCTATTTTTTTTTAAAAAAAATTTATTTATTCATGAGAGACACAGAGACACAGGCAGAGGGAGAAGCAGGCTTCCAGCCTGACGTGGGATTCGATCCCGGGTCTCCAGGATCACGCCCTGGGCTGAAGGCAGTGCTAAACCACTAAGCCACTCGGGCTGCCCTATATTCAACAAGTATTCTGAGCACCTAGTGAGCTCTCTTCACTGTTCAGGTGCTGGCGATAGCACAGAGAACATGCCAATACCTGTGCCCTCATGGAGCATACATACCAGTAGGGGAAACCATGACTTTTAAAATATACACATAAGTGTTAAGGAGAAAAATTACTTTAAAAGGAAATGAAGTATTGGGTGTCTGCCTTCGGCTCAGGGTGTGATCCTGGAGTCTGGGATTGAGTACTGCATTGAGCTCCCCACGCGGAGCCTGCTTCTCACTATGCCTGTGTCTCTGCCTCTCTCTCTCTCTCTCTCTCTCTCTGAGTCTCTCATGAATAAATAAATTTTAAAAATCTTAAAAAAACAACAGTAAAATGAAACTCCTAATTTGCAGGAAAAAAAAAAACAACATAAGACAATCATTGCAAGAATGACAAAATAAAATAAAATTTAAACCACTCCTCTATGTTCCTTACAAAAATACTGTAATTCCTCTTAGGCAAATTGATACTGCTCCTTACGGTGACAGTGACCTACCTTACCCTCCTGCTGCAATATACAAGTATTTCCAAAAGAAATAAAAAGAAAGGAAGAAAACACTATTGGTCCTATCACAGTGCTCCTATCAGCTATAACTATCACACTTGTCTGACTGAGGGTAAACTAACCCTGGAACTCAGCAGCAGCAAATCTGAGGACTAACGGCAGCATGTTCCAAACGAGAATCTTCAGAAAGACCAGAAAAAAGACAGAACAAGAAAGGACTGCAGAGGAAAGTGGGAGGAGTGCCAATATTCTTAGATGGAGATGTTGGTATTAATGAAAAGTGACAAGAATTCTTGCAAAAACTGGATTTATTAAAAAAAGAGAGAGAGAGAGAGAGTAGGGCTCCTGGGTGGCTCAGTCTTAGGCGACTGCCTTTTGGCTCACTCAGGTCATAATCCCAAGGTCCTGGGATTGAGTCCCACATCAGGCTCCCTGCTCAGTGGGGAGAGTCTGCTCTTACCTCTGGCCCTCCCCACTACTTGTGCTCTCTCTCTCTCTCTCCCCCAAATAAAATATTATTTTAAAAAAGAATAACTTTACTAAAATTCATAGTTTATACACACAACTGAATAACAACAAATAAGAACCAAACTACTTTAACTCCCCAATCTTTTTGACAGCACAGTTGAATCTATAGAGAGGTAATCCTACTAATTACCAAATGTATCAACTATGTTAAAACTGACAGTAGTGGGTAAACTTTTGGTTTCTAAGGCAGAGTATGTAGCACCAAATACAGCAAATTCTTCAGAAAGCAGGGCCAATAAAATAGCAAGAATAGGTAACTTCTTATTTAAAATCAAGTCTGCCGGGCAGCCTGGTAGGTCCGGTTTAGCGCCGCCCCTCCAGCCCAGGGCTTGATCCTGGAGATCTGGGATCAAGTCCCATGTCAGGCTCCATGCATGGAGCCTGCTTCTCCCTCTGCCTCTGCCTCTGCCTCTGCCTCTGTCTCTGCCTTTCTCTGTGTGTGTCTCTCATGAATAAATAAATAAAATCTTTAAAATAAATAAATAAAATAAAATCTGCCTCTTCAATATTGCCACATCTCCTATACAAATTTACCAGAAAAGGTATATTTTAGGCAATACTCAGAGCTAGAAGAACAAGAAAAAAAAATTTGGGAAAGGAATTATCTAAAATAGTCAAACTGAATAGTATTATTAGTTCTAATAGCCATATGGATTTTTGACAGCTTATTCTCTATCCAGGCACATTATTATAAAACTCCTTGAACTTTACCCAAAAGAGGGTGGGGGGGCTACTAGGAGACATAAGCAACAGATTAACTGCAAAATACTACCTGCTAGAGATTACATCTCTAACAAATGAGGAAAAAGACGTGTAAGAACTTATATAAAGTATTTTTTAAAATCCTGCATAGAGGGCAGCCTGGGTGGCTCCACGGTTTAGCACCGCCTTCAGTCCAGGGCATGATCCCAGAGTCCCCCATGGGGTTCCCTGCATGGGGCCTGCTTCTCCTCTGCCTATGTCTCTGCCTCTCTCTGTCTCTTATGAATAAATAAAATCTTAAAAAAAAAAATCCTGCATAGAGTAATTCAGTGTGAACCAAAAGAAGTTAAAAAAAAAAAAAAAGAAATATCAACCTTATCATTGTTTAGGTATGATAAGGAAAAGAAAATCTAGTTGGGGGAAAAAGAAATCACTTAATTTGCAGTCTATTGTCTTCAGAATAAATCAGGAGTTTGACCTACAGTTACTACCTTTGTTTTGTTTTTTTACAGAGAGATTAGTCATAAACAATGTGATCATGGTTCAGGTCCAATTATTTAAGAGAAGAAATACAAGAAAATTAAATAACTTATTTTTATCTATGAGTCTTATAACTTTGTTAAGCCCAATAATTTATTTCACTGTGACATTTCAAAATCCCTAATTTTATTGTCCTAAGTACGTGAAGCTGTTAGGAGGGAGGAAGGTGGAATAATTAGAGAAAATGGGCTGCAAGTTCAAATTCTTGTCTACCTACTCTTCTACACAGGGAAATCAGTAGATTGTAATATGGGTCATCCCAGCTTTTCCTATGGAAGTCCAGGAGAGCTCCCAGTTACTTCCCAACAAGGCCCACACTCCTCACAGGTATAATAGGGGAAACAGAAGCTACTGGACCAGAGAACAAGGAGAATCTAAGCTTTATTTTTAATTTTCATTATTTTTTTAAATTTTAAGTAAACCCTATCCCTCGCTATATGGGCCTGAACTCACGGCCCCAAGATCAAGAGTCGCCAGCTGTACAGACTGAGCCAGTGAGGCACCCCAAAAAAGCAACTATTTTAATGAAAAAGTCTACATTACATTTCTTTAAATTCATTTTTAAATGCCTGGTTTACAAATTTTGGATGACCTAATGCTTTCAAGAAAGATTCACTGCCCATTTCAATGTAGTTGGCTCCAACGGGGCAAAACTTGTGTGTGCAAATCTAAGATCCTAAACCTTCACTAACAGCAGTGTTAAAAACCACAGGCTCAAATGGCATCACTTAAACCAAGTCACCAAGTCTGGGTTTAATAACTAATCTGATTGCAGTTTCAACCTCACCCAGAAATGTATTCATAACTGGTTAGTCAGGAATTTTCTGACCCCCACTGGTGAAGTAATGGGGCACAAGGGTCCTCTCCACTCCCCAAAGGAAAATGATATAGTCTGCATGATAAGACAACCTGTTCTTCCCCCCTAAGGAAAAGTGAACCTGCCTGGAACAATTCTTTTCTTTTGCTAATAATTTTCTCACCCTATCCTTCTTCCCATAAAAACTTTTTATTTTTGTATAACTCCTGAGAGTTCCCCTCTACTTACTACAGGGGATGCTACCTAATTCATGAACCCTTTAATAAAGCTAATTACATCTTCATATTTCCTTGGCTGAATTTTATTTTGTAAGAGCAGTAAACAGCTCTCCCAGTGTTCAAATAGTGGAATCTCCCATGCTCCAAAGAGTGCAACAAAACTCTTAGCAGACTTTAGAAGTTTAGAATGAGTCCTCAATATGGTTTGATCTTCTGAAATCTTAATGAGTAGGGAATATATTTAATGAGCCAGATTAAGAACACCTCCACCCCAAAATAAGGAGCCCCCCAAAGGGCCATATTTATTATTTCCACATTCTGCAGAATTAATGAAACAATTCACTAGAAAAAGCATTGATTATTGATGAATATATACAAAAATATAGAAAACACCCACAAATGGCAAACATACCTAACCTTAGCAAAAAGTCCACCCTGCAGGCAATCCTTTATTATAGCAAATATGTTCTGGAAAGGGCCAGGAAGCAAACACTTTAGTCATTATGAGCAATTACCTATGCCACTGTAGCACAAGTACAGTCATACATAATACACTGATGATACTAAACATATGGGTATGGTTGTGTCCCAATATAACTTTATTTATGGATACAGAAATGTCGATTTCATAGAATTTTCGTGTCATAAAATATCATGCTTTTTATTTCTTCCAATTAAAAATGTAAAATTCATTCTTAGAGGCCCATTTGATGCCATACCTGTGTTATTTCTATCAACATTTGCAGAAATAAAAATTTACAAATATCTATAAAAATATTTTTCTTAATATTTCTTTAATTTCTTTTCTCCATTCCCAGTTCCAAGCCTTCCACAGAAACTTTCTAAAGTCCTATTTCATCAGATTCCTTCCCTCCTTGCACATCCCTGTCCCCAGGGTACAGCTTGCCAGTCCCTTGGATGTTTTTAAATCAAAATCTACCCATGTCAGAAAAAAAGTCACTCATCACATTTTTTTTATAAATCCTACTTCCTTGAACTACTGTAAAGCTCCAAATCTTTTCATGCTCAATCTTTCAATAAGTATAGATTTGGCCAATCTTATTATGCTCTGTCTCTTTCAGCCATCATTTAAGTCTGGTTCTATACAATGAGACCCCTGTGAGGTTGTAGCAGTTACGCTGCATTCTTAAGAAGGAAGGTTTTAGTCACAAATACATTTAACGTTTAAAATCTTGCCAGTAACTAACTGTTCAAATGGTGTCTCAAGAAAAGAGGTGATCTACTAGTTTAAAATGCTTCTGTTTCCACTTTGCTGGTTAAGGATTCTTTTCTATTTTTAAAATTATTTATCACTTTTCTAATTACTATTATTATTGTTACAATAACATCATTACTAGGACGTTTCATATATGTAAAAAAACTTGCATCTCTTTAAATTTAAAGCTACAAAGTCCTAAAATGTTAAATTACTTAAATAACTGAACCATTGTAAGTAGGCATTAAACCCATCAGAGTGTAACATCTGAAATAAGTTAAAATCAATACTAAAACTTGGAAAGGTACAATCTTAAACTAGAAAGTGTCAAGAAATCATCCATTTCATAAGTGTCTCTTTATATGTGGAAAGTGTGTAAATGTGTAGTCCCTGCTGCAGGGGCTCTTTCAGATTAGCATAAATATTCGGGCATTAGTGAAAAAGCCTTGTACTAGGACAGAATTGTGTTCTTGAAAGGTGATGGTCAGGAGATGGAGCATTTAATAAGGAATGAGACTTCACTCTCCAACTCTCCCCATTCATAAATAACAAGTGTTTAAATGCACCTATATTAAAACAGTTCCCAGTGAATTCAGGATAACAGTAACAGCAAAAATGCCACAGTTCAGCAATCTGTGTTTGACTGTGAAGTGATTTCTCCTGAAGACAGATGCCACCCCAAGGAACAAAAGCAGAAAAACAATCCATCCTATGACCAGAGGCAAAAGCAAGAAAAGATTAGAACTGCATCTCTCTCTCTCTCTCTCTCCTCTGAGACTCCCTGGCTACATCTTTACAACATCCTGCACAGACAACAGAAATGGTAATTTCCTACACAATACAAAGCAAGAAGCTCTTTGCCTTTTATTCTGCTGTCAAGTATATAAACCAAAGGATTTCTTGCAAACCACTGTACCCCCCCCCCCACCAAAAACAAGAAACCAAGGGATACAGTTCCTGAAAAGCAACATCCAGGGTCCATTAAAGGTCAAAACATTTCCTCTAGTAGTTAACACATTTAATTTTTTTTTTCAAGTGCACTAGCTAGGATTGAGTATTCTAAAAGAAATCCTTAGGACACAAAAAAAAAAAAAAAAAAAAAAAAAGCCGGGAGGATTACTTGTATTATGTATTTTTACTTGAATGCACATGGGGAAAGAAACAAATACTAAAAACTTATTCATGAAATTTTCAAAATAAAACGGTACTACTATCCCTACAAAGAAATTACTTTTTTAATGCTCTTTTTACTCCACTGAATGACTCCTATGATCCTAAAAAGACAGACACCCTAACTGCATGTTGTCACAAGTTGCCCGCCATTAATTTAACATCAGCTAAAATATAAAACACATTGTCAGAAATTCTAACCTTGCTCTTCACTACACTGCAATTTTTAATTTAAAAATACAATAAAGGGAAACACTGCTCTTTTTTCCCCCATCATCCTTCTCCCTCTTCCATCTCTTTTGGACAGTCCCCTGAACCCTACCACAGAGCACTTATTATCCAATTTCTTCAAGAGAATAAAAATAAATCAAACCACGGTCCAAAACTCTAATTATCTTTGCAAGGAATTAAGTTCATTTCTAAAGATTTGCTAACTTGATGTTTCTCTCAATGATTAACAGTAGGCAAATATCTAGAATCATACACTATTTGCAAAAGCAACATTAAAACAACTTGACCATAAGCCGGCTAAATTTCAAGTATGTATAACATAAAATTTCAGTAATTTTCTCTGAAGTTTTAAGTTTGTTCTACATAGGTTATCTCTTTTGTTATTTCCTATTTAAAGCTTTTTATTAAAAAAATCTTATTTCTCAGTTCCATTCCAATGAAAAGTACCATTAAGACAACAAACCTACAGCTAAGCCATCTACATGACACTAAAGAGCAAACATCCAATAAGCAGGAGCAGATTAGCAAGAGTTTCTCATTATTACAAGAACTGTTCTCAGCAATTAAATTTATTCCCATTTGTATGTTTTGTTACATAGACAAAGAAAGCAGAAACTAACTCACCAATCTATAGGGAGTGTAAATCAAAGTTATTACCCTAAAAATACAGGATATTAAAAGGCACAGAGTGGAAGAATAATAGCAGTAAAATCTTTGGTTCCTTCCACCTGCCCTGGATTCTTGGGTTGCAGCTTCTCTATCAGCTAATTTTCTCTCTGTGTGGAGTTTTACTTGGTGTGCATTGCTCTCCACTTCCATTTCTACCCCTGTCGTTCTTTAAAGGAGATAAAGCAACTGTATAAGAATGCTTAAAGACATCAAAGACCTAAAGCTTCACTGGTTGTGTGTGGCATAGGAGGAAGAGGAGGAAAACGTG
Source organism: Nyctereutes procyonoides (assembly GCF_905146905.1). Lineage (NCBI taxonomy): Eukaryota > Metazoa > Chordata > Mammalia > Carnivora > Canidae > Nyctereutes > Nyctereutes procyonoides. The sequence goes on from NW_026575044.1 coordinate 3,891,575, forward strand.
AGGTAATGAGGATCTACTGTATTTACCTTATGTGCAGGGCATGTGGACAACAATAGAAACCATGTAGGGTGCACGTTTGGTCAAAAAAGAACATGGCAGCCTAATGGGAGGCCTTTGTTCTTCAAAAGGGTCTCCTTTCCCCCTTTTGTGTTTCACCTAATTCATGGCATCTGAGCTGCTCTTGAACTTGACAGACTGAGAGAAAGAGAGGGAGAAGAGCGGGGGAGTTGAACACACAAAGAGAAGGGAAAGGGGGGGACTTCAAAAGGAATTCATTTGAAAAAATTAGTTCTCTTGCCAGTTTTGATGAAGTTTTGGAACTTTAAAGGAATTAGAGAATATCATTCAGGGTTGAAATTAATTTTTCCAGAGATTGTAATGAGAAATAACCTAGACAAATAAGGAACAAAATGAATTATGTCCTTATAACCAGTTACAATTTTTTTCTGCTATACCACGGTTCTTGAAATAATAGTAATAAAATACCTGATTTTCAACAATTACATAATTAGATAGCATTCTATACCCAGAACCAATAATTAAATAATTTTCCAGTTCAGGGAATTACACTTGAGTATAAACAGTGCCCAGGAACACTGCAAAAACACCAGCACCACCTGCAGGATAAATACAGATGAGCATTCTAGAACATTTCAAAGCCTAAGATTGATTGATTGACTGATTTTTAGAGATTTGTTTATGAGAGATAGCAAGAGAGCACAAGTGGGGCGGGGAGGGGAGCAGAGGGCCAGGGAGAAGCAGGCTCCCTGCTAAGCAGGGAGCCCAATGTGGGGGTTCCAACCCAGGACCCTGAGATCATGACCTAAGCCAAAGGCAGCCCCTTAACTGACTCAGCCATCCCTGCCTTGACACTTTCACTTTAATGTCAAGACTTAAAAAACTTTTAAAACGAGTGAATAACTTTAAATAGAGAACAAAAAATGTAGGAACCTTTGGCCAATTTAGGTATTCATGAATATAAATACAGGACTCAAAAGATCCTTAGCTATGTTATGTATTAATACAAAAGGTTGCTTCAAAACAATAAAAGATCATGACTTTAAAATTGATTTATTTGGGGGCTCTGGGTGGCTCAGGCGGTTAGGCATCCAACTCTTGGTTTTGGTTCAGGTCATGGTCTTTTGGGGTTTTAGGATGGAGCCCCATGTTGGGCTTGCCCTCTCCTTCTGCTCCTCCTCTTGCTCTCTCTCTTCTCTCTCAAGTAAATAAATATTTTTTAAAAATAGATTGGGATCCCTGGGTGGCGCAGCGGTTTGGCGCCTGCCTTTGGCCCAGGGCGCGATCCTGGAGACCCGGGATCGAATCCCACGTCGGGCTCCCGGTGCATGGGGCCTGCTTCTCCCTCTGCCTGTGTCTCTGCCTCTCTCTCTCTCTCTGTGACTATCATAAATAAATAAAAATTAAAAAAAAATTAAAAAAAATAAAAATAAAAATAAAAATAGATTTATTTTTTTATGATTGTAAAACACTACATTCATTATACAACAACCAAATAAGTCTGAAATACTGGAAGCTATTCTATGCCTACTGTTAGATCTAGTATTTTTTCTTCCAGGTCTTTCTTCTATGTGTATCTTACATACATAATTTTGTATTGTATACCACACATACTAGTTTGGGACTGCTGTTTTTACACACTCCTACCTCGATTTAATATATTTTGTACCTCCTTTCATGTCAGGTATCATATCAAAAGTTTCATATCAAAAATTTTGAGGGAGGGGATCCCCGGGTGGCTCAGCGGTTCAGCACCTGCCTTTGGCCCAGGGATGATCCTGGAGTCCCAGGATCAAGTCCCACGTCGGGCTCCCAGCATGGAGCCTACTTCTCCCTCTGCCTGTGTCTCTGCCTCTATGTCTATCATGAATAAATAAATTTAAAAATCTCAAAAAATTGGGAGGGACACCTGGGTGGCTCAGCAGTTGAGCATCCTCCTTCAGTTCAGGGCATGATCCTGGGGTCCTGGGATTGAGTTCCACATCCAGCTCCCTGCATGAAGCCTGCTTCTCTCTCTGCCTCTCTGTGTCGCTCATGAATAAATAAATAAAATCTTAAGAAAAATGTTTTTGGTAGTATATAGTAGTAATCCACTGAAAGGACACACTAAGGATTAATGACCAATGTGCTATTACTATATATTTGAGCTATATCTATTTTTTCCCACTTTACTAACAAAGTTTTAAGAAATAACACTATATATGTGTTCCTTTGCTCACTGGTCTAAATGATTCTATAAATTAACGGCTAGAGATAGAATTCCTAAGTGAAAGGGTACAAACATTTTTAAATTTAATAGTATAATCAAATTGCTGTCCAAAAGTTTTGTCAAGTTGTCTTCCCAATATTATGTAAGAATGTCTGTTTCCCATGATTCTAGACAACTATGTTTTTAGTATTTGACATTCTAATAAACACAGCTTTAGTTTTAAATCATTTTAGAGGGCAGCCCGGGTGGCGCAGCGGTTTGGCGCCGCCTGCAGCCCGGGGAGTGATCCTGGAGACCCGGGATCGAGTCCGCGTTGGGCTCCCTGCATGGAGCCTGCTTGTGTCTCTGCCTCTCTGTCTCTCTCTCTGTGTTGCTCATGAACAAATAAATAAAATCTTTAAAAATAAAAAATAAAATAAATAAATCATTTTAGAACTTTCACACATAACTACTCTTCTTCAAAATGAGAATATATACATTTACTTCAATATTTACTGATGAAGATATTGTGTTAGAAGAAACATCACTTTTAAACTATGTTTAGAACCAATTATTTCTTTACGGTCATTTATCTCAATTTCATCTTACAATAAAATTAATACACAACCTCATTATTCATCAGAGTACAATCAGAAAGTACTGGATATTTCTAAACACTCAGAAAAAAAATATGGTACCAATAAGGAGATTGAAAGAATTTCCCACAGGTCTCAAAAGCAACTATAAAAGAGGTAGGGTCACATAAACAAACAAACAACCTTTTTTAAGGGAACTATTTTGAAGATGTAGCTTTCTTTTTTTTTTTTTTTAAGAGAATCTTTTTTTTTCTATATTTTATTTATTCATGAGAGACACAGAGAGAGAGAGGAGGCAGGGACACAGGCAGAGAGAGAAGCAGGCTCCATGCAGGGAGCCTGACATGGGACTCGATCCTGAGACTCTAGGATCATGCCCTGGGCCAAAGGCAGGCGCTCAGCCCCTGAGCCACCCAGGGATCCCAGAAGATATAGCTTTCAACTGGATTTAAGTACATGAGCATGCATGTGTGTCAGTTATACTAAATTTGTTTGAAAGTTAAGCACAGGGACGCCTGGGTGGCTCAGCGGTTTAGTGCCTGCCTTCAGCCCAGGGCGTGATCCTGGAGTCCGGGGATTGAGTCCCATGTCAGGCTCCCTGCATGGAGCCTCCTTCTCTCTTTGCCTGTGTCTCTGCCTTTCTCTCTCTGTGTCTCTCATGAATAAATAACTAAAATCTTAAAAAAAAAAGAAAAGAAAAAAAAAGAAAGAAAGAAAGTAAGTAAGTTAAGCACAACCATTCTAGTTGTACCAGCCTGTGGATGTAACAGAATAACTGTAAATTTGGCACTGATAAAGCTTTAATTCCTGAGGCAGGGTTTCTCAACCTGGGCACTGCTAACATCCTGGACCAGATAATTGTGCTGGAGGGAGGAGGGGTGATCTGTGTACTGCAGGATGTTTAGCAACATACCTGGCCTCCAATGACTACTGCCGTGAATACCACACTACAGGTTATGACGACAAAAATGTCTCCACAGATTGCCACATAGCCCCTAGGGGCAAAATCATCCCCATTTGAGAACCACCACTACTCCATGCTAACCAAAACAACTATCACATGCATCTCACTTCTGTAGGCATGATCTCACATGTTAAATTTTTAAAGTATGCAAATATGTTAAGCACTCGAAATATTTATCAAATTCTTATTAACCTTCATCACATCTACTGCCATCAGTGAATATGACAGCACCAAAGACACAGACTTAAAAAAAAAAAAAGACTCATCTGGTTACTAACATATTACTAGCTAACAATTAGGTTTCATTCGGTTTAACAGAAAGAATATTAAATTTGTTAAGGTAAAAACTTGAGTTATTTTAACTATTATGAACTATCCTGTTGATTCTATATCCAAAATATATCTTGAATCCATCATTTCTCTGCATCTTGGACAACCTTCATCTCAGCCAACATCATCTCTCATACAAAGAGCCTTTTTAAATGTTCTCTCAGCTTCTACTCACCTTTTACTTTCAACTCTTCCAACCCATTCTCCACTCATTCATTCATTCATTCATTCATCCATTCAACTAGTTTCATGGAAGTCTACTATGTGTCAGGCACTCCATGCACTAAGAAAACATTGGTGCATAAAATTCTCTTACAAAATCCTTTACCTAGGGAAACTTAAATTCTAATATAAAATATGTGAGAGAAAGGGACATCTGGGTGGCTCAGTGGTTGAGCATCTGCCTTTAGCCCAGGGCATGATCCTGGAGTTCTGGGATTGAGTCCCACATTGGGCTCCCTGCATGGAGCCTGCTTCTCCCTCTGCCTGTGTCTCTGCCTCTCTCTTTCTGTGTCTCTCATGAATAAATAAATAAAATCTCTAAACAAAAAAATAAAATAAAATATATGAGAGGATAGTGTTTTGAAGAGAAGGTAGGGAAAGATGGGCAGGGATGGGGTCTGGCCAAGGATAGATTCACCAGTTATATAAAGACCTGAAGGTTAGGAATTGAACCATGTAGATATTGGAGAAAGCATTGTAGGCAAAGGACAGCAAGTACAAAGGCCCTGAGTTGGGGGCATGCCTCTGCCTTTACATTGCACAAAATGGGAAACCACTAGAAGACTTGGAGCAGAGGCGAATCATGCTCTAATATTTTATTTTTTATTTTTATTTTTATTTTTTTTAAAGATTTTATTTATTTATTCATGAGAGACAAAGACATTGGCAGAGAGAGAAGCAGGCTCCATGCAGGGAGCCTGATATGAGACTCGATCCCGGGATTCCAAGATCATGCCCTGGGTTGAACGCAGACACTCAACCGCTGAGCCACCCAGGCGTCCCATGCTGTAATATTTTAAAGGAAAATACCGGTGACTATGTCAAGAATAGGCTGAAGGGCTACAAGGGTGGAAGCAGAGACCAGTTAATTTATGAGATTTAGACCAGAGTGGGTTAGTGAAGATAAGAAATAGTTGGATTTTGGATGTATTATTAATCACAACTTAGTATTTTAAAACATACTAACACAACTTAGTATTAAAACATAAATGGAGTTGTGCCACTCCTCAACTCAAACATCCTTCAACTGTCACCTTTTTCCCACTGCACTTTATATAAAATGAAAAATCCTTAATATGGCCTAAACAGCTCTGTAAGATCTGGTCTCTGCCTAAGTCTCCAGCCTCATCTTACTTCTCAGCAATCAAAATACATTCTGGCCACACTGTCCTTTCAGGTTCTCTACTACTCCAAATTCTTTTCCATGGGGTGGAGCTTTGAGCATACTGTTCTCTCTGCCTGAAATGCCCTTCTCACTCTTGGCCTTGCCTACATGATAGCTGGAGCTCTCACATTTCAATTCTCAGCTTATAAAATTCACTTCCTTTAAAAAAAAAAAAAGATTTTATTTATTAATGAGAGACACAGAGAGAGAGAGAGAGAGAGAGGCAGAGACACAGGCAGAGGGAGAAGCAGGCTCCCCTCAGAGGGCCCGATGCAGCACTCAATCCCAGAAGTTGATCCCAGGACCCCGGGATCATGACCTGAACCAAAGGAAGACACTCAGCCACTGAGCCACCCAGGTGCCCCTGAATGCAAAAATTTAATTAGAATCCAAATGCACCAAATACTTCTGCTTTTTCAGCCTTCTTGGAGCCTGTGGAGGCCTGCTGGGAACAGGGCTTCTAAAACAACAAACATGCCTAGAAGGCTGTGGTTGAAGGCCATTTTTGCTGGTGATAAGCGGGGTCTCCAGAACAAGAGGGAGCACACAGCTCTTAAAATTGAAGGTATTTATGCTCGAGATTAAACTGAATTCTATCTAGGCGAGAGATATGCCTATGTGTACAAAGCAAAGCACAACAACACAGTGACTCCTGGTGGTAAACCCAACAACCCCAGAATAATCTGGAGAAAAGCAACTAGTGATCATGGAAACAATGGGATGGTTCCTGCTAAATTCTGAAGCAGCCTTCCTGCTAAGGTCATTGGCCACAGAGTCCATGAGATGCTGTACCCCTCAAGCATCAAGTACTGAAAAGTAAATAAATGTGTAGATTTGTTCTCTTGTATTTTTGTTAAAACAAAATAAATGCAACAAGTACTTCTGACAGTGGGGAAGCCCCCAAAGAAATGCCAGTCATACAGAAAATTTTTAATTAGAATTCAACAGGTGAATAAGGCCTCAACTAGTTTGAAAAGGCAGTTGAAGAACACAAATATATTTTTTCTTACTTATTAATTAATGAGGATTCTTAGCATTATTTTAATGACTAAATTAAGCATACATTTGTTTTAATTATATTTTGTATAGAAAACAAAAACTGATCCAACAATGGAAAATACTTTCATTTTCCCATTCATTCATTACTTCTAATGCAATCAGATTAATCTTCCAAACACATGGCTAAGATCATATTACTCAAAAAACTTCAGTGGCTCCCCACTGTCTACTGAATTAAGTCCAAACACCTTAGCCTGATATTTAAGACCCTACATAAATTGGCCCCAACTTATTTGCTTTTAATACCCTATAGTCTGTCTAGCCAAATTTAACTACTTTTGCTCCAACAGAGCCAGCTTTTTCTGCCTCCACCAGACCTTGGTTCATATTGTTCCATCTTTCTGAAATGCAATTCTACCCTCTACTCCTAATCCACCTGTCAAAATCCTGCATTCCTGTTTCAGGACTCAGCTCACATGCTTCTAAGACCCACAGTCTCTCTCCAGCATCCTTAATACAAAATCACCTCTTCCTCTATAGACACCCAGAGCCCCAGCGCTTTGTAACTTACTACATTCTTATCTTAGATGACCTTTTCCTTGTAGGTTTGAGCTTCCTAATTAAATCACAAATAATTTCTAGCCCCTTCCTTTTGTGAAAGATGGATACTTATGTACACAAAATTAACAACTGTATTTACAATTTATAAACTGTTCTTTTTTTAAATTTTTTTTTTATTTACTTATGATAGTCACAGAGAGAGAGAGAGAGAGGAGAGAGAGAGAGAGAGGCAGAGACACAGGCAGAGGGAGAAGCAGGCTCCATGCACTGGGAGCCCGACGTGGGATTCGATCCCGGGTCTCCAGGATCGCGCCCTGGGCCAAAGACAGGCGCCAAACCGCTGCGCCACCCAGGGATCCCTATAAACTGTTCTAAGAGCCTATTCCTTTTGAGGGCAAGAACTGTTTCTGATTCACCTTTTGTTTCTTGAAATTCTTTGAACAAAGTTATGTATTTAAACAACTTTGTTGGGGATCCCTGGGTGGCGCAGTGGTTTGGCGCCTGCCTTTGGCCCAGGGCACGATCCTGGAGACCCAGGATCGAATCCCACATCGGGTTCCCGGTGCATGGAGCCTGCTTCTCCCTCTGCCTGTGTCTCTGCCTCTCTCTCTCTCTCTCTCTGTGACTATCATAAATAAATAAAAATTAAAAAAAAAATTTAAACAACTTTGTTGAGTAAAACACAAAAATTTAAGTTGAACATAAAGTTGCCTTTTATCACTCAGATCTTATTCACTGAGCCACATTAAAAAAAGAACAGAGGTGCCTGGGTGGCTCAATTGGTTAAACATCCAGTGCTTGATTTCAGTTCAGGTCATGATCTCAGAGTTGTGAGACAGAGCTCCTGAGCATGGAGCCTGCTTGGGATTCTCTCTCTCCCTCTCCTTCTGGTTTTGCCCCCACTCCCTTTCTGTAAAAACACATACACACAATTAAGCAACTGTACTGCAGTTGGCTACTGCGCTAAGAGAACACATGATTACAAATAATTATAAAATACCATCCCTGTCCTAAGAAGCTTATTAATAATATTGTTAGGAACATATGACAATTTCCACAGCAATCAGAAAAATAATAAAAGTACTATCAAACAATTAAATTCTAAACTATGAATTTCAAAAGAGCTGATATAAATAACAAGTGCCATGAAAGTCGAGAATGCAGAGGCCACAGCTGGCAAGGCTTTGATGAAGAATACTTCTGAGAGTCATAGCTGGAAGAGGCAAGATTATCCAAAACAACGTGTTCCCAGGTTGCTCCAATAGCCATATCCTCCTCCTAGATCTTGGTTTAAAAAAATAATAATAAACCATGTAGAGCACCGGGTCTCTGACCTATAAATGTACATGCTCACTGACCTCATTCACTGCACAGAGAAGTCCTCTACTAGCACTCAGATATAAAACTCAGAAATTTCAGGGATGCCTGGGTGGCTCAGCGGTTGGGTGCCTGCCTTCGGTTCAGGTCATGATCCCAAGATCCAGGATTGAGTCCCGCATCGGGTTCCCTCTGCCTGTGTTTCTCATGAATAAATAAATAAATAAATCTTAAAAATAAAGTCCAGAAATTTGAAAACACAGCATTTTCCAAAACACAAAATCATTTTCTACATTTTCCTTACATGCAATGTGAAGGTAGAGAAGGAAATTGCAAAGATGACCATTTTAGGAAGCCAAATAAATTTTAAAAACAAATTACAATAAATCTTCATGGCCCTGCCTGCCTCATTCTTTTTTTTTTTTAATTTTTTTAATTTATTTATGATAGTCATACACACACACACACAGAGAGAGAGAGAGGCAGAGACAGAAGCAGGCTCCATGCACTGGGAGCCCGATGTGGGATTCGATCCCGGGTCTCCAGGATCGCGCCCTGGGCCAAAGGCAGGCGCCAAACCACTGCGCCACCCAGGGATCCCCTGCCTCATTCTAATAATTACCTCCTTAAACATCCATAATCGGACAAACTTTCTCCTTGAGATATATAGTTAAATCTACAGTTCAAATGTTTCAGATTAGAAAAGTAACTTATAAACTCATTCAAATGAAGGAGAGCAGAGCATAGTGGTTAAAACTGAGACCCTCAGGCCAGCTGGGTTGGGTTCATAATCCCAGCTACCCAGACTTCCTCTGTGCCTCAGTTTATTCATCTCTAAAATGAGAACAAAATCAGCTACTCATAGTATGGTTATGAGGGCCAAATGAACTAAAATTCATTAAAGCACTAAGAATAGAAATCTAGCACACACTAAGCAACAAAGACAAATCTATTATTATTATCCAAAGGAATTAAGGACCCTATCTCAGTCAGGACTACTTAGGCAATAACACATTAGAGCAGTGACTCCTTATCCATGGTGGATATGTTCCACCACCTCCACTGGGTGCCTGAAACCTCCAATAGTACAGAATCCCTGTATATACTAGTTTTTTCTTCACATACATACATACACGCATAACTATGATTAAGTTTAATTTAAAAATTAGGCACAAAAAAATAAAATAAAAATTAGGCACAGTAAAAGATTAACAACAATAATAATAAAAAAGAGCAGTTGTAACAATGCAGTGCAATAAAAGTTTTGAGAATGTACCCTCTCAAAATATCTTACTGTGCTATACTCACCCTTCTTGTGATGATGGGAGGTGATAAAATGCCTACGTGATGAGATGAAGTGAGGGAATAACGTAGGCATGTGACGTAGCACTAGGCTACTACTGACCTTCTGACGAGTGTCAGGAGGATCAGCTGATTCTGGACCACGGCTGACTGTAGGTAACTGAAACCATGTAAAGCAAAACCACAGATGATGGGGGATTACTGAGGAAACTAAAAGTATCAGCTTCAAAAGTGAAAAGTAGGCATTCTATTGTGTAGCAGCCTGGGCAGGCTGCCCCAGAAGATGCCCCTTTGGCATAAAGATGATTTCAAGTTAAAAGTAATAAAAACCCAGAGTAAGCAGGAAGGCTCTCTGCCTTCTCCCTAACTGCCTAGATTTACACTGAAAAAGAGAGCCTGTAACAAGGAGCAAGCAGTGTATTAACAGAGCCCCCCTTTACTCAAGGAATCATTTGCATAACAGAACAGTCTTGTTTTTCCAAACAAATCCGTTCGTTTTTTTTGCTAATGAGTTTTCTCCCTTATGAGTGCTCAGGCACTTTTCCTTAGCTCCTAGAAGCTTCCTCTGGCTTTACAGTCTTCAGAATTTCATGTCTGAATGGATGCCCCATACATACATCTATTAAATTTGATTTTCTCCTGTTAATCTGTCTCATGTCAATTTGATTCTGCGTCCAGCTGGAAGGACTACAGGGCAGAGGAAGGTCTTCCTCCCTGACACTATATAAAAAAATTCACATTAAATGAAATGCAGAACCTATGTACACATAAAAACTCAATGTATGACAGAGCTGACATTGCTTAAAAGCAGATGGAAAAAAACAATTCAACAAATTGCCTTGGAAGAACTGCAAATCCATATATATGTCCTGACCTCACACCATACACAAAAATAAATCAAAGCTGATTTATGACCAAAATGTGAAAAAACAAACTTCTTAACTTCCAGAAAATATAAGATTTTGAAATTGGAAAAGGAAAGAAATATTTCTTTAATAAGGCATAAAAAATACAAACCATGAAAGAAAAGGCTTAAAATCCAACAGTATTAAAATAATTTTTTTTCTAAGACTTTTTTTATTTATTCATGAGAGACACAGAAAGAGAGGCAGAGACAGGAGAAGCAGACTCCATGCAAGGAGCCTGATGTGGGACTCGATCCCAGGAATCCGGGATCAGGCCCTGAGCCAAAGGCAGATGCTCAACCGCTGGGCCACCCAGGCGTCCCTCAACAGTATTAAAATTAAAAACTTTTTAAATCAAGAGTTCATTTAAGTAATGGAAAGACAGGGGAGCCAGGGGGGCAGTCAGTTAAGCTTCTGACCCTGGTTTTCAGCAGAGGTTATGATCTCAGGGTCCTGGGATCAATGGAACCCTCCTTCTGGCTCTGTGCTTTGCCAAGTCTGCTTGTCCCTCTCGCTCCCCCTGTTCCTCTCCCCCCTCCTTGGTCTCCCTCTCCCTCAAATAAAGTCTTCTTTTAAAAAAATGCAAAGACAAAAAAAAATGCAAAGACAAATCACAGACTGGGAAAGGGTATTATAACACATAAAACCAATAAAGGATTAGAATCCAAAATTGTCTACAAATCAAGGAAAGATAAAACAATCCAGTTAAAAATGGTAAGATAGGGACCCCTGGGTGGCTCAGCAGTTGATTGTCTGCCTTTGACTCAGGGCATGATCCCGGAGTCCTGGGATCGAGTTCACATCGGGCTCCCCACATGGAGCCTGCTTCTCCCTCTGCCTAGCTCTCTGCCTCTCTCTGTGTCTCTCATGAATAAATAAATAAAATCTTAAAAAAAAAAAGACTACTTAAAAAAATGGGTAAGATATATTAACTGGCAATTCACAAAAGAAACACAATGGTCAATAAGGGTATGAAAAGGTGCTTACCTCAATAATAAAGAAAATACAAAACCTTCTAAGAGATACCATTTCACACCCATTGGGGGCTGGCAAAAAAACGAAAACTTCTTCACAAAGATGTGCATCAATGAGAACTACACTACTTAGTAGGATTGTAAATTGATCCAGTCACTCTGGCAATATGTAGTCAAGCTAAAAATGAGCATACAATTTCACTTCCAGTTTATGTAAGTACATACATATTTTGCACATGCATTCTCTTTCTCTCTCACACACACCTTAATGAAACTCTTGCAGTGCATGTATCCAAGGAGATGCACACAACATTATCCACAGTAGCCTTGCTTATAAGTGCCAAGAATTAGAGACAGTAGAAATGTGCATTAATGTGTATTAATAAAAGAACGTGCCAGTTCCTAGCCTCAGCCTCCAGGCCTTGCACACTTCCTCTTGCTCTCCTGTGACCTTGCTCAGTCAATGTTGGGCTAACCTCCTACAGGATAAAATATGTGAAGCAGAGAACAAGCTGTCTCCACCAAAGCATTCTGACCTACCAAAACTTCAGCCAACCCAGCTGGCCATAGATATACATGAACAAGCCTAGCCATGATAAGTGAGTCACCTAGCTGACCCAAGTCTCTTGAGTAATAATGAATGGTTGTTATTTTAAGTCAGTAAGTTTGTTACAAAGTGATAGATAACTGATATGTAAAAGGATTAAAGTGATACATATTAATATGAAATGAATTTGAAAAATATTGTTATGCATAAAAAGTTGCACAAAAATATGTTATCATATCTACACATGTTTTAAAAGCCTTGTTCAATTATACTACATATTTATGAAAAATGATGGTTATCTGAAGGTTTGGAAAAGATGACACTGGGGAGAGGTACACAGGGGCCTCAAAGCTTCCCAGGGAGAACCTCCCTAACCACCCTACCTAAAATTGCAATCCTCCCAAAACACCTTGCCCTATATTCCCTTCCCTGTTTTATTTTCCTACTTAGCATTTAACACTAGCTAATTGCATAAAAGCAGGGATTTGTATTGTGTTTGTCACTGCTTCCCTAGCTCCCACAATAATGATTGGCAGAAATTCTAATTTAAGGCTCCCAGGTAACTGTAACATGCACCCTGGATGGAGAATCACCACCTTGGTAATATTAAGTACCATGGTAGCAGTTAAGGACAGGAATTGGCAAACTACAGACTGCATGCAAAATTTGGCCGGCTGCCTGGTTTGTATGGTCCACAAGTTAAAAATAGTTTTTACAGAAGAACATTTCAATTGATTTGATGATAGGGAACACTAACTTTGAACTCCAATTAAGTGAAATGTTACCCCCCCCCAATAATTCTATTATTCTCATTAATAGATCTGTATTACAAAAATTTTTAACCAATTACAGTATTTCGAATTTCAGTAACTAAAAATGCATGGAGGGATCCCTGGGTGGCACAGCAGTTTAGTGCCTGCCTTTGGCCCAGGGCACGATCCTGGGGACCTGGGATCGAATCCCACATCAGGCTCCCGGTGCATGGAGCCTGCTTCTCCCTCTGCCTGTGTCTCTGCCTCTCTCTCTCTCTCTCTCCCTCTCTGTGTGTGACTATCATAAATAAATAAAAATTTTTAAAAATTAAAAATGCATGGAATTTGTTCCCTCTCTTGTTATAGAAGTACTCACATCCAAAAAAAAAAAAATCTACATATTTTCGAAATGTCTCAAAAGCTTAAAATATTTACCACCTGGCTCTTTACAGAAAAAGTTTGTCAGCCTCTAAGAGCAACAGCCGTGCTGTATCCTGTGTAAATTTAAGCAAGTTCTTAAACTCCTCATGCTTTAATTTTCTTAACTGTTATCTGAAAGAGTTATTAGAAATAATCATAACAGTCAAAATATACAGAGCACAACTGACACTAGGAAAGGCTAAATACAGGATATTATTACTAGTGAGGAAGAAAAAAAGTAAACAAAGAAATTAATGCAATTATACAATGATTTGCAATTTATGGTAATTGCTATGAAGGAAATAAAGGATAGAAGTAGATAATAACCAGGATGACAAAAAGTACCTAATGATCACATTCAGAAAAGGAAGAAAAGGGATGCCTGGGTGGCTCAGAGGTTGAACATCTGCCTTTGGTTCAGGGTGTGATTCCAGGGTCTGAAGATGGAGTCCTGCAATGGGCACCCTGCAGGAAGCCCACTTCTCCCTCTCTCTCTCTCTCTCTCTCTCTCTGTATCCCTCATGAATAAATAAAAATAAAATCTTAAAAAAAAAAGAGAGAGAGAGAGAAAATAAAATGAAGAAAATGTGATGGGGAGGAATTGCTGATTCTTGTCCACTTAAGTCATTGCCCCCAAAAGATGGAGATGTACCCACACCATGAGAAATAACAAAAAATGAGGTAAATTTTATCTGTGGTCATTTCTGAAGTTACAACACAACCAGAGGCAGTAGAGCATACTGGTTAAAAGTGGGGCTAAGAATCAGTGTGCCTAGGTTCAAATCTCAGTTCTAATATTTATAGCTTAGCTTTGAAACCTTGGGCAAGTTATTTAACTTAAATTTCAAGATTTCTCTGCTGTAAAATGAGGGTTTAAAACACCATCTGCATCCTAAGACTCCTGTGCATTAAACAAAATAATACAGTTAAGCAAAGGGCTGGCACAACATCAGTGATAAATAAATGATGGTATTATTACAACTAGTTGCCAAAGTCTTATCTAAACAGATCCCTTAGTATTTCCTACAAAGCCAGTCATTTATAGTCCATATTTTCCATTTTCTCTAAAACTCTTCTTCCTCAGTGTTTAATAACTAACACCTTTACTTTACTTCTCAGCAAATTTCTTTAGATTTCAAACTACTATATTCTTAGCCCTGTATACTTCCAACACTTCCAACTGAAAATCAATATTGGGGCTCAAAAGAAATATATTTTTCTAGGGGAAAGAATTATAGTAACTGACACTGAACCAAACTGCCATCTACTTCTCATCATTTGGACATAGGTATATATCATGTTATTGTAATGTTCTTCCTCATTTTTATTTTCCATAGAACAAATAAAACAGAGCCAATGCCTCAAAAGGGGTTGTTTTTAAGTTATCTTTCTCATGCTCATATGAGCATTTGCTGGATTTTCTGCTTAAATCAAGGAAAAAGTAGTGCCAATGTCAGATTTTAAAGTGAGAGACCATTTGATGCCCAAAATGAGACATGATTCCTCAGCACTACCTATTCTTGTACAAAACAATAAATGGCTCCCTGCAGGACACAGTCTACAGCTCACCTACCCAACTTAATAACAATCTTATCACCAAAAGTACCGTGAGCAATAGATAGCATCAAGAAGTGGCTCTGTTATAAATTTAGGAACAAAATTAAAGGTCCTAGGGAGACATTTTCCACAAGCACATCCAGACAGTGAAAAGGCACTGCTACATTCAAACAGGATTTTACTGCTTTATAAGTATCTCTCTCCCTGAAGCAACTCAAAATTATGACTGCCTCAAAATAAAGATTTGTGTAACTATAACCAGAGTACCCAGACCCTAATATATCAATAGATATACACTGAGGCTCTTCAGAGCAGGAAAGTCTTTGTACTGCTATATTCCAAAGAGTTTTTCAAATACCATCACCAAAAGAAAAAAAAATTCATGTCTCCCTTTATCCACAGGCAGCTGATCAAAAGACTAACATTTTTTTAAACACCTCTGTTAGCATAAGTAAGATAATATGGTATAAAAATCACTGAGTTGGAAGTCCCAGATCTGAATTCTAGGCTCAGCTCTTACTTGTCTGATGCTTGATCTTTAACAAGTCACCTAACCTCAGTTGCTTCCAACTTAGGAACTCAAGGTTATTTGGTGTGTGAATATGCTTACCAATTCCTCTGCTACAAATTCACCTTAGTCCCACCATTTATTCTTCTGTCTCAAAAACAACAACAAATCATCCTTTCCTTATCAGTTAAGGATCCTATTAATTCTAAGGCACAAGAAACCTAATACACACAGCTAAGTAAAAAAAAAAAAAGATGAAGGAGGAGGTGGGGGTGATGCAAGTAACTGGAATTGCCAGAAGTAGAAGATACTACCAACCCTCAAACAGTATCTTCAAGACCTGATTTCTCTCTCTCTCTCTCTCACTCACTCTCTCTCTCTCCTTCTCCCTCTCCCACCCCTCCTAATTCCCTTCAACATGTCTCTCTTATTTGGACTTTAATCTTGGGTGTCACATGGTACCCAGCTAACTGCAGTCACTCTTGCCTTTCATCAGCCTGGGTTTAGGTTCCATAGCTTCCCCCCCAAAACAGAAGCTGTCAGGATCCCTGGGTGGCTCAGCAGTTTAGCGCCTGCCTTCAGCCCAGGGTGTGATACTGGAGTCCCAGGATGAAGTCCCACACTGGGCTCCCTGCATGAAGCCTGCTTCTCCTTCTGCCTGTGTCTCTGCCTTTCTCTCTCTCTCTCTCTCTCTGTCTCTCATGAATAAATAAAATCTAAAAACAAAAACAAACAGAAACTGTGGTTGGCTTCACTTGAGAAACTGTCCATCTGAACCGATCGCTTGCCTAGGGGTACACAGTCCTAAATGCCAGAACAGAGTGAGAACCACCTATCAGGGCAGGGACTGCAAGTGGACAGGAGTAAGACTCTCCACACAAAACAGATGTTCCTTTTTTTCCCCCCTAGTTGCATCGTAAAAGCAGGGAACAAATAGGAAAAAATGAAATAATACAACAAAGACATCAAAATTTCTTTCAGCCAGTATTTTCTATTCTTTTCCACACTGAGACAAACAAACCTAGCACCAAGTTAAAACTAAAAAAATCTAAGGGGAACTTTTTTCTTTAAAATTAAAAAAAAAAAAATCCTTATATAGGGGGCACCGGGTGGCTCAGTCATTTAACTATCAGCTCCTGAGTTCAGTTCAGGTCAGGATCTTAGGGTCCTGGGACCTAGGCTGGCATCAGGCTCCACTCTTGCCCCCTCCTTCTGCTTCTCCCCCCTCGCTAATGTTCAGGCACACTCTCTCTCTCTCTAAAATAAATAAAATCTAAAAAAGAAAAAATTCTTAATATTGTTCCAAGTTTCACTCTTGGGAAAAAAAACTAGAAAAATAAAGGATTAAACATTTTAGTGGGGAAACAAATGACACCTGTTGTACAAGAGAGTAAATTCTCAAAGGCTAAAAGTTTTGTCTCTGACCCTCAAATACAAACTCTTTGGCAGATGAGAGATAAAAACATAATTCAAACCATTAAAAGTAAATACTGTAGGCTTCCCTTTTGAAGTGAAACTCTTGGCCTCATAAGTGAATTTGTACCTCGATGATCAAGTTTGTCCAAATTTCAGACATATTTCATTAGCAAACTCATCATAACGGGCTCTTTGGGCCACCCCATTTAAAAATATGCATTGTAATGAACACTATACTGCAATAAAACAAGGCCATTTTTTAAAACCCAAAGGCCCAATTAGATTATGTAAATTTGAATTAAATGTATACATAAATCAGTCAATACCCAAAGCTCCTGGCAAAATGCCAGGCAGCAGTCTTTGGCATAGGAAGTATTAGAAATGCCATCCTAGAGGGATACATGCTTTTTCCCCGCTACTGTCAACATGCATTAGATTGAAAGCTATAAACTTGTCATCCATGTTAACTTGACGCTGGTGTGAGCAAGAAACTACCAAGTACAGTTGCACTTTGAAAGAATGTTTTTAACCTTTCTTACTGCCCAGAAATGCCATTCATTTGGCCACTTGTGGTTCAGTTATGAACATTCTTGGGTGTGGAGTTTGCAAAAAGTAAAAAACCAAATCTAATAAAAGCTGTAACTATGCAATTATACAGAATACAGATAATTATCTGATTTGTGCTCTCAGATGATCAACAATGGAGTTTATTATGGTGCTAGTTCCCCTTCGTGGTGAGAAAAAATTAACACTGAAAACAGATTTGAGGATCTTGGGTCCCCCCACAAAATTTCGTATTAGCAATTCCTGCATGAGTTTCTTCAACATGGAAAACCATACAGGAATTAAGTTTGGCTAGAACTCTGGAAAAGCCCACTTGAATTCTCAAGTCTTTCAGGGAGGAATTGGTGGGGACTGCTGTTCTGTAGGGATATTCTATAAAGAAACTGCAAACATCTGTGCTCTTGCTTCTCCTCATTTGCAAAGACATAACACATGAAACCTGAACTACTGGTTCTAAATATAGTCTCTCCAGAGGTCTGTTCAGATAATCCTAATAGCAAATAGAATGGCCTTCATTTGTAGAAGCATATAAAGCGATTTTGTTATGACATAAAATATAAGAAAACTTGGGAGAAAACTGCCAACCCTTAGAAAAGAAATGTGTTTGACTTAAATAATCCATATATCAAGAAACAGGAAAAGCTTAATATTATGTCATATCAATTTTCTCATAATTGTGACAAAATACAGGAAATTACTTTACATTATACATCATGAAGCCTGTCACACCATATATTCATTGATGACAAAAATGGTATGGAGTCTTCACTCACTTTGCAAAGCCTACTATGTCAAGCAGGAAAGACTCTATAGTCAGAACAACAAGCTCATGCTGTCAAACCAGGAGAATTTCTAAGTAGTATGATCTTTTAATGGAAAAATGCTATTTTCCTAGTACCTGATATGGAGAGAAGATGAAAGAAAATGAAAATGAAAATTTCCCACTAACATTAATTGAAACTCTTTCTCTAATCTCTATTTCTCTCCATACTCCGGGAAATACTGGTAAATATTGGCCCTAATTTTCTGAGGTACAAATGAATTCAAGATTAGTTTTAAAGCTAAAAACCTCATAGTCTGCTCATGAGATTTTCTTTTAATACCTTTCTCTTTCTCACACACATAAATCTCACTATTATTACCTGAAACTATTGTTGGTTAAATCTTTACTGATCTCTTGAGGAACACAATTCTGAAACTACTAAAATAACACATTAATTTATTTTTATAGAATCCTAGCAAAATAGACTGTGTATGTGTACTCATTTTTTATCTAATCTAAACATAAGTAGGAAAGGTAACAAAATTTGAAGAAATAAAATAACTTACAATAAAAAGACAGGGTGTTAAGATACATATTTTAAAATAATGCTCTAGTACACAAGAAAACTGAAGTATGTAATATATTCCAGGCGTTTAGGTTTCCTCTGTTTAGAAGATGACTAGAAACCATTTTTTAGACTCTATTTGATCCATTCTGTTGACTTTTTTTAAAAAGGCAGCTTTGGGGGTAGAGGGTAGCATGGGGAGTGGCACTTCCAGAGTCCACTTAAAGTATAGTTATGCCAAAGCTCATAGAAAACCAACAAACTTTGTTTGTTTCTTGTATACATCAATGTTTAGCCCCAAAGTAGTATCCTTTCAGGGAGAGGCTAACAACAATAAACTAATTCTCTCAATCATAAGATTGCATTTTTCCCTCTGATGTTCTTGTGGTGACATCCTCAAAAATAAAAGTACTATTAAGCATCATTTTCCATTTTTACTAAAATTTAAACATCATAATTCAAATTCTGGTAAGAACCTACAAATAAAAACAACAAAAAGAAAACAATATTTCCTAAGCTATGATTACAGCTTTCTGTCTACCTGACCCTGGTGAATATTCCCCAAAATCATCAGCATAATTCAAACACTCTGAGCTCAAGATGAGTGTCCATCCACATCTTCATTTCATATCCTTTCTCTTCTTTGACTTCTGGAAAGAAAATGCCAGAACAGATTGTCCAGAATGACAGATAAGGTCAAAACACTGCTAACATGAGAAATTATGCTAGGAAACATACCAAAAATAAGATACATACAAGAATCTGATCATACAAATAATGTTCCTTTTCACTGAAGCCTTTGCATTATTCTATCCAAACAAAAATAAAATGTCAATTACAAAGGTAAACACATCCCCATTAATAAAACGAGTATCTACCATTTAACTGCTAGCAAGGGACAGAGATAAATAAAAAGCATTTTGCAAATTCTGCATTCATTCTTTCATGGCTCATCAGTGTTCACTGCTGTACACATAAGGCCCCTCCTCACCAGAGGGAATCAGTAGCCTCCACTTAATAACTGTTCCTTCAGTCACTCACATCAATGGCCAGATCCTGAACTCCATCACCACCTAGAACTCTTCTTCCTCTAATATCTTAAACTCTCTCAATCCAACCCTACTCCTGGATCTGTCACTCCCTCAACCCCATGAAAGACGACTACTCTCCAACTCATCCAGTAAGTCAGGCAGCCCTCCTGCCCCCACCTCTTTCCCCTGAGACCATTAATAACTCCTTTCTTCATTTCTATCTCAATTCCACGGAGACCACAAGGTCCATTAATACTTTCTAGTCAATATTTTCTACTCCTTGGCTTCCTTGTCCTTCTGCTATATATCCCAACAAAGCCCAGTCCTCACAGATTCCATCTGATTGCCTTCTCCACTCATATACCTCGGGCTTCCAAGCACTATTAGCAAAATTAAAAATAGAAGGCACAGTCCTGCAGGCTGGCCCTCCACAATCCAGCAAGTGTCCTCATGAATCTCTCTTTAGAACCCAGATTTTAATGAGTGGAGGAAGAAATTAAAGGCGTTTAGCAGAGGAAGGGAGTTGAGTTTACATTATGTTCAAAGAAGCTTGGAGATAAGAAGGAAAAGGCTGGTATGCAAGGGAGCAGAAACAAAGTTGGCTCAGGCTGAGGTTTAAGAGGGCTGGTAACTGAGCCTTTTGGAGGCAAGGAGAAGATAAAGATGTCCAACATTCCTCCAGAAGCAGAAAGAAATGGGTGGGATCCATTGCTTTCATTTTACAGAAATAATATATTTGCTTCAGTAATACAAGTTAATTGAAAAGGGTTTATCTCCAATGCAACCCACAGTTTAATTCCTCATATAGTAAAAGCCCCAACTCTGAAATCAGACAGCCTGGGTTTCAACTGCAGCTCTTCAACTTCCTAGCCATGCTATTTCCCAGACAAGTTCATGTATCTTTCTGCATCTCAGTTTTCTCATCTGTAAAATGGGGATGAATAGAATACCTATATAATAGTGTTATTGTGAAAATGAAAGGAGTTCATACATAGAACATACTTGGAATGGTGACTGGACCGTAATAAGCATTATATGGAATGTTAGCTCCTATTCTGGCTAAGAACTTAAAATGTTATTTAGATGCTTTTGTGTTCAGTCCACTACAGAAGAGTGTACTGGACTTTCCTGATCCCCTTTTACCCCACCTAATTTTTACTAGCCTTCCAGGTCTTCTTTGACATGTCTCCCCTGGCTGGCTCTCTCCCTCCTCCCTGCTAAACAGCTGGGTTAAGTGAATCTCTTCTATTTGTCCAGAGCACACTGGGTTTACATTCTCACAGTATTTATCACAGGGTATTATAATTTTCAGTGATACATTTGTTTTCCCCTCCCCCTAGCTAAATTGTGAGTTCTTCCAGGACAGGAGCTATCTTTTCTGATTAAAGTTAAGGGGGTTTAAGAATAAGTGATGTACATAATTCAGTATTAACATCATACTTGACGGGTAACAATGAATGTTAAAATCAATGAATAAATCAGTTATTCTAGTCTTAGAGGACTGTTTTATGGAACAGAGTAAACAAATTCATCTACTAACTTAACGTCTATCATTTATAACATACGCTACAGTTAAACTCTTAAGTTAAAAAAATATAACTACCAGAGTCCTTAAAGAGCATTACACTCCAAAGAATTACCACACATAAATTCCCGCAATGTTTCTAAATTCAGAATATACATGCACATTTTTTTTAAGATTTTTTTATTTATTCATGAGAGACACACACAGAGAGAGAGGCAGAGACACACGGAAAGGGAGAAGCAGGCTCCATGCAGGGAGCCCGACATGGGACTCGATCCTGGGTCTCCAGGATCACATCCCCAGCCGAAGGCGCACTAAACTGCTGAGCCACCTGGGCTGCCACATGCACATTATTCAAATAACTTATACACACATTACTCAAACAACTCTTTCCAAAATATATCTGATAATAGTTTTTTTTAATATTTTATTTATTTATTCATGAGAGACAGAGAGAGAGAGGCAGAGACACAATCAGAGGGAGAAACAGGATCCATGCAGGGAGCCTGATGTGTGACTAGATCCCAGGACCCTGCAATCACGACCTGAGCCAAAGGCAGACACTCAACCACTGAGCCACCTAGGCGCCCCAGAAACTTTGAAGATAGACAGAACCTTCTTCATCGTGGCTCCATTTACATCAAGAAATTTTTGCCCATAGAGATTAAGACCACAGAAGTAAACAGTGGCAAAATGGATAGTGGAATCTTTTCAAAATCTGGATGAGAAACCAAGCATTTTAGCTTCTCAGGTCCTACAGGATAATACAAATGTTAGTTAGATGCTATTTTTTCATCTCTCACTCAGGTACCCTAAGTATCTACATTCTTTCCTCCCACTAATGACATGAAGTTTCAATGACTAGGACAAAACTGTGCTTTGTGTTCTCCTGGCAGCTATGATAAATTTCAGAGATGTTTTGGCTTTTATAACCTTGCTATTTTTCCTGTTATGTTTGTGTCATTTCCTAAAAGATGCTGCTGGAAAATGACTATGTAATAAATATGTAATATTAGGATGCCTCTCTTCAGAAAATAAGGTACATAAAAATCAGAGGCTTTCCTCATTTTATTTTCACTCTACAGGCCCATGTTCTGACTCCAAAAAAATACCTTTTCAAGGGAGGGATTATCTCCCACACATAGCCCATAAGTTTAGTATGTCTATTAGCAGTTCTTTTTTTTTTTTTTTAATTTCAGGGCCCCTTTTCATCTCTAAAAATTATTAAAGGCCCTGTAGTAAGCAGATTTCTAAGATGGCCCCAAACGAGTTCCAAATCTTGCTACTGGTGCCTTCGTGCTGTCCCCTCCCCGTGAGTGTAGGGCCAGACCAAGTGATTTGCTTCAAACAGAATAGTGCAAAAGGGGCAGGATATCATTTCTGTGATTAGGTTACAAAGGCTGTGAATTCTAATACTCCTTTCCTGTTGATCCTTGAACAACATGGGTTTGAACAGGGTGGGTCCACTTATACATAGTATTTTATTTTGTTTTGTTTATTTTAAAGAGTTGACAGCAAAAATCACGAGCCATTTATTTACAACTGCCCACTCGTCTCCACACGACTGAATCTAAGGCTATTAGTACAGGGGTCACACCTGCTGCCCTTTGAGTACAACAGCTCCTGGGGGACCCCATGTGGGTGATCTGGTGGGACTGAACCCTGGGGTCTTGTGGCCAGGAGGCTGGGCTGAAGCAGAGGCAAGGTTTGGACTGGGCAGGGGTGCCCTACTCCCTGTCCCAGTCCTCCCAGCTATGCATCAGGTTGGCTGCAGACCTGGGGCCCCTCCCAGCAAGGCATCAATCCCTTTATGGGGCAGTACCTCAGTCTGGAGGTCTCCCAGAGGCTGGCTCACTGTGTGGCTGGCTGAAGCTTCCAGTGGCTATGGCCAGTGCTACACCTCCAGGTGGCTGGGATAGCTGTCTGGGTACCTCTGGGCCACTGTTGCCTCAGACCACCCTGCAGCTGACCCTGCTGAGCCAAGGCCACGAACCCAGAACATTACTATTCCCCAGCCAGGCCCACCACTCCTGTCCTAGCCAGGCCAACCTATATGCAGATTTTTCCTCAATAAATATAGGTACAGTACTATAAAAATGTTTTCTTGTCCTTATGCTTTTCTGAACATTTTCTTTTCTCTAGCTTACTTTATTCTGAGAATACAGCATATAATACATACAAAATATATGTTAATCAACTGTTAATATTATCAGTAAGGCTTCCAGTCAATAAGTAGGCTACTAGTAGTTAAGTTTTGGGGGAGGCAAAATTATAGGGGGGCAGGGCTAGGCACCTAGCCCACAGGGTTTTCAAATGTCAACTGTATACTCTCTAGTTTTTTTTGTTTGTTTGTTTTTTGTTTTTAAGATTTTGAGAGGCAGCACAAGCAGGAGGAGAAGTAGAGGGGGCGGGAAAGGGACAAGGAGACTCCCTACGGAGCGGAGAGCACGATGCAGAGACCCCAAGATCATGAGCTGAGCCAGTCAGATGCTTAACTGACTGAGCCACCCAGGCACCCCTCTAGCTCTTATGTGCTTGCTCTGATGAAGTGATGTGGAGAAGCCCACATGGCAAAGAACTGAGGGCAGCCTCCAGCCAACAACCCTGTAGGTGAACTTGAAAGCAGTTCCTTTCCCACTTGAACCTTCAGATGAGACCACATTCTGGCCAATGCCTTGATTACAACCTTTTGAGAGATTGAAGCAGAGGACTCAGCTAAGCCATGCCCAGATATATGACCCACAAAATTGCTCCCTCTTCCCTTACATGCTAGTCTCCAACCTAAAAGATACTGCCAATTCCAAAACTCCAGAAACCATATGATAACACTGTTCCAACCCTTCTTCACTAAGCCTTACAGATAACAAGGACTTTTGCTATCTCAGGTCCAGTGTTCAGGATTCTCAAAGCCAGGATGAGTAGAAAACTGGCAATATGATTTAGAACATGGACAGACACAGGGAGACTCTGAGTGAGTTATGGAGGAGTCACTGGGGCTGCCTGTAAGGAAGGATTCTTATAGGTAAGTTCTCAGAGTCTTAGTTCATCAATTCCTAGTTATGCTAACACTGGAAAATTATGTAACATCCCTGTGTTTCAGTTTCCATATCTACAAAACATAGGTAACAATATGTGTGTTCATCATAGTGCTGAGGTGGGAATTCAATGAGGTGGGAATTCAATGAGATAATCCACAAAAACCAGTGACAGGCAAATGAGCTAAAAACAAACCTGATAAATTGCTATTTTATAACCCAGAACCATTCCATCTTAAGCTAATACCACCAAATGAAGTTGTTTGCTAATTTTTTAGCTCAAGCAACAAAATTTGCTGTTAACTTATTTACCTATAGCAAATTTTGCTTTAAAATTCTTGTAACAGCATCACTTCATCTCCTCAATTAACTTTGCTGATATCACTTTTACAACCCAGCAGCACCTAGAAGCAAAGCAGTTTCTGACTCCTTTCTAAACAAATATTTTCATTATTTCACCTGGCACTAGAAAAAAGATTCCGTAAGATCATTTGGAGTCATGCCTGGAGAAGACAAGTAGGTCATAACAAAAGAGATGACTGTACTAAGGTTACTGGCCAATGAAAAAGAGGAGAGAAGGATTGCTGGTTAACTCCTATCTGGGTGACAATTTCATTACAAAACATGTAATCCCCTAACTCAAAAGTTGCAGAGTTAAAAAAAAAAAAAAAAGTTGCAGAGTTGAGTTCTGAATCCAAATAAAATTCCCATAAACAAAATGTTGGAAAACTCAGGGAGGCTTCAAATCACTGCAACACAGTACCTTCATCAATAACAGTAAGTATTTATTAGAGATGTCTGTGCAGGAGCACAAGAAAAAGTGAGTTAGAACAACAGATGACTTTCCGTTATCTGTGAGACACTTATCTTGGAACAAATGAACAATTACTGCGCAAGCTCAGGCAAGGCATAAACCCAAATCACTCATCTGTTGTCCCTCATATTAAATCAGGAATGGCAGGAATCCCTTCTCTACTTAACTATTTCCTGATTTTAAATATTTGTTCCTCCTTTAAAGCAATAAAGTTACCAAGTATATTAAAAAAAAACACTCATAAATTACTGCTAAATAATTGCCAGAATTCACTTAAACTCTATTCTTTCCCCTAACATGTTAATTTCCTCATTACCCCACCAAAAGGACACATCTGCCAATGTCTTCATCTTTCATTTTTTTAAAAGATTTATTTATTCATGAGAGACACACACAGAGAAAGGTGGGGCAGGGGGGCAGAGACACAGGCAGAGGAGAAGTAGGCTCCATGCAGAGCCCGACGTGGGACTCGATCCTAGGTCTCTAGGATCACGCCCTGGGCTGAAGGTGGCACTAAACCACTGAGCCACCCCGGGCTGCCCCCATCTTTCATTTTTTATCTAACTGGAAAAAGGTTCTGGTTTTTGCATCTGAGAATCTTAATCAGGGTTCAAACGCTTATACGCCTAACTGAACTGCCTATTCATACATTTTGACCATTTTTCTATTGAGATATTTGTCATTTATTTTTGATGTCTAAGAGGATTTAATACATTAAGGAAAAATTAAATCTAACATATAGGCTACTGATATTTTCTCCCACATATTACATACCTTATTTATATCTGTACATTCTTTTGGTAGGCAGAACGTTACATATTTTACACAAATCTATCAAATCTTTTCATTCTATGAGTTGTGTGTCATGTCAAAAAGGCTTTCCATTCCTAAAATTAAATTAAAATTATCCCTCCTGTTGTCCTAGTGCTATTCTGAGTTTTTCTTTAAACATTCAAATCTTGGGATGCCTGGGTGGCTCAGTGGTTGAGCGTCTGCCTTCAGCCCAGGGCGTGATCCTGGAGACCCGGGATCGAGTCCCACGTCGGGCTCCCTGCATGGGGCCTGCTTCTCCCTCTGCCTGTGTCTCTGCCTCTCTCTCTGTGTCTCTCATAAATAAATAAAATCTTTAAAAAAAATAAAATAAACATTCAAATCTTTAATATCTCCAGAACTCATTTTTGTGTATTACATAAGGTATGACCCTGACACACAATTTCTTCTTTCAGACAGCCAACTATCCTAATACTACCTGGTTCCTATACCTATGTCAATTTCAATCATTCCATGCTCCTAAACTCTGGTTTAATGCTGACAAGAAACTTTCGTGTCTGCATCAAAGTGATCACTTTTCAAAGCATATTGTTGTTCAAGGGGCTACGTATTCTGCTTCAAGCATTCCCAGCACCTGCCAGACTGAAAATAAAAGGGAAAGGTGGAATGGGAGTATCAAATTTGACTACAATGCCAAAATATAACCATTAAGCCACCAGAGCAGTTAATTATGCATGTGTACACCTGTCATATGCATTAAAATTAAAACCTAAACTGCTGCCTATGGGTAGCACTTTTAGATATACTCTTTTACTCTGGCAAAGCAGTGAAAACTATGCAAGCTATACATATTTATTATAACTGAGAGCTCACTATGCCTTAACAGCTTGACAAACAAGAACATGGGGAGTTTAGATTCACATATAATCCAAATATCAAATATCAACCTTTTCCCTTATTTATAACACCCTTTAAGCAGACTATTTAAGTTTTCTCTGTCCATGTTTTTAGAAGGCAGTGCCTGGATTAAGAATAGGAAAGGGAAGGATGCCTGGGTGGCTCAGTGATTGAGCCTTTGGCTCAGGTAGTGATCCCAGGGTCCTGGGATCCACTGCCTTATCAGGCTCCTCATGGGGAGCCTGCTTCTCCCTCGGCCTGTGTGTCTGCCTCTCTGTCTCTCATGAATAAAAGAATAAAATCTTAAAAAAAAAGAAAAAGAACAGGAAAGGGAAAACTAGAAAATTCCCAAAATTTTCAGGATGTGACCAGCACCGTTCAGGGTAAAATATACCTTAGCCGGCAGGAAAGGTATGTCTTGATCATCAACATAATTAATTAATTTCCTTGGCCTTGACTAAGGAAGAGTCATTAAGCAACTCTTCTAATTATAATTTGGCTTCTCCTAAAGCAAGAATACATACTGCTGAATGGCCAACAATTCTAGTCCACCATGCAAATATACTTCTCATGTTAGGTTAACACAAACAAGCACTGTTTCTTTTCTTTTCTTTTTTTTTTAGAGAGAGAATGTGCACACACAGAGGGGAAAGGGAGAGGGAGAGGGAAAGGAGCAGACTCCCCGCAGAGCAGGGAGCCCTATGAAGGGCTTGATCCCAGGATCCTGGAATCATGACCTGAACTGCAGGCAAATGCACAAGCATTGTTTCTATTTCCGTCCCATCCTTCCTGTATTTGGTTATCAAGACTCAGTTCCTCTGAACTCAATTACCTGCAAGTATGGTAACAAAACTGAGTTTCTGAGAAGCAGGCCTGCCAATGAGCCTGCCAATGTAGTAATATCCTTTTTTTTTTTTAAAGATTTTTATTTATTTATTCATAGAGACACACAGAGAGAGAGGCAGAGACACAGGCAGAGAGAGAAGCAGGCCCCATGCAGAGAGCCCGACATGAGACTCGATCCAGTGTCTCCAGGATCACACCCTGGGCTGCAGGCGGCGCTAAACTGGTGTGCTACCGGGGCTGCCCTGAGAGGCCATGTGAGTAGCCAACTAGTCTTCCTGAACAAGACCATTTTCTCTTCCTACCTTCGATAATAGCCACAATTTAAAAATCAGTGCAGGGATCCCTGGGTGGCACAGAGGTTTAGTGCCTGCCTTTGGCCCAGGGCGCGATCCTGGAGACCCGGTATCGAATCCCACGTCGGGCTCCCGGTGCATGGAGCCTGCTTCTCCCTCTCCCTGTGTCTCTGCCTCTCTCTCTCTCTCTCTCTCTCTCTCTCTCTCTGTGTGACTATCATAAATAAATAAAAAATTTTTTAAAAAAGTGCAGTTCAGTATTTATTCTGACAAAACTTCTTACTGCCATTACTCCTGAACTAATGTGAACACAGATATACTTCCTCCTTGAACAAAAAGTTGAGAAAGGGAATATTTATAGAAGATTGACTAAGAATATGAATATAAGAATATCTCTATCATTCTAATTATTCCAAAACCTTTTCCTCTTTTAGCTCAGACTCTGTTCTGAATCATTCTCACCTCTCTACTGCATAAATGCCTTTACATGAGGTGATCTGGTTGATGTGTGGCCTATACAGGGGTGTTCCAAAGTCTGCTGGTGCATCCATCGTGGGCTACAATGAGGCTACTGCTCATTCCATAACAGGGAGTCCTGTTTTTGTTTTTTTTTTTAAGATTTTATTTATTTATTCATGAGAGACACACAGAGAGAGGCAGAGAAAAAGATAGAGGGAGAAGCAGGCTCCTCTCAGGGAGCCTAATGTGGGGCTCGATCCCAGAACCAGGATCATGCCCTGAGCCAGAGGTAGATGCTCAACCACTGAGCTACCCAGGCGTCCCAGGGAGTCCTGTTTATAGAGCCTCAAAGAAAAAATTCCCTTATGACCTTAGTGTCAAGG
This sequence comes from Nyctereutes procyonoides, assembly GCF_905146905.1. Lineage (NCBI taxonomy): Eukaryota > Metazoa > Chordata > Mammalia > Carnivora > Canidae > Nyctereutes > Nyctereutes procyonoides. Next base: position 3,920,262 of record NW_026575044.1, read on the forward strand.
AATTGTGCTTTACTTTAAACAAAAGTGTATTTGCTTTTAAATGTTATGGACATAAATCGACCAGGTTTCTTTTTTTTTTTGTACCGCCTAATATGAACTTTAGAGAAATATTTATGCTCTACTGAAAGCAAATATTGGATTTTTATATTAAGCCTTGATTTTATTTTACATCTTTAGCTCACATTTCTTGCTAGTTTATGAATCTTTATAAACCACCTTAAATTTGGGGGAGGGGACAAAATAAAACAAATGGATAGTTGGCATTAATGCATGATAGGGACAATTTTCTTTTTAAATTTAAGGGGTTAGGAAAAAAAGTCATATGAGAAGTCAAGGGAGAGGAAGGATTTGGAGAATAGGATGTAGGGATTGAAAAAAATAAAACCCAGCCAACTCTCAATTAACTGGGGAAGAAGGGAAGAGAAATTAACAAGAGAAGAGGTACAGAGAAAAGATGAGGGACTATCTCAAATTATTTTATAAATTAGACAAAAGGTAGTAAAAAAATGACTCTGTAAACTTAACCAAACCTACTGTATGGTTAAAGTTATATATGATATTTAGAAATCTTTATTATTCCACAGGAATCACTCAACATCGTAAAAATAACAGTTACATTGATAAAGAAAAACATAGAAACTGCTTGACAAAATTGGCTAAAAGGGTACTACCTGTAAAAGCAAACAGACTGATGCCTCCAAGAACCCCAAGTTTGCTCAAAGGTTAAATCCCACTTAAATCTAGCACTGGAAAGACTGAGTCCTATTAAGTATGTCAAATCCAAATAAACTCCTAGACTGCCCAAACAGCATTATCTTTCCATTCCTCTATTATTCTTCCCTTCTCAAATATTTTTTTAAAAATATTTTTTTTTAATTTATTCATGAGAGACACACAGACTGAGAGAGAGGCAGAGGGAGCAGGCTCCACACAGGGAGCCCGATGTGGGACTCATACAGGGACTCCAGGATCACGTCTTGGGCTGAAGGCAGGCACTAAGCCACTGAGCCACCTAGGCATCCTTCCTCTCAAATATTTGATAAAAAAAAATCAAAATGTCTTATGAGCACACAGAGTAAAAAATTATACTCACTCAAGTTACCCTGTGCTAAAAGGAACATTTTGTACAAGGGTGAGATATGATTCTGCTTTCCATGATCACAGTGCTACAGCTGATCAGTCCCTCCTAGACTTCAACTCTCCCCTCTCTATGACTGAACAGCTAAGAGATGGCTAGAAAAAGAAAGTATCTGACTACCAAGGTGATAAATACAGCTAACATTTATTGGTTACGATGCAGGGATCAATGAGAGGTCGTTTAAATTATGTAGATTTTTCTGCTGATCATTTCTTATTCTTTCAAACATGCAGTATTCCTTTTATTTATTTATTTTTAAGGATTTTATTTATTTATTCATGAGAGACAACAGAGAGAGAGGCAGAGACGCAGGGAGAGGGAGAAGCAGGCTCCCTGCAAGGAGCCCAACGCGGACTCCTGGATCCTGGATCTCCAGGATCAAGCCCCAGGCTGAAGGCAGGGCTAAATCGCTGAGCCACCGGGGATGCCCCAGTATTTCTTTTAAACAATGGTTAGTCTGCATACCCTGCTTCCAGATTAGTAAAATTTGGCTGTCTGTCGCTGAAGCTCTGTTAAGTAGAAGGGAAATTAGCTACAGATCCAGGGAAAGAGGGCAAATGTGTAACAGTCACAGAGAAGAGAACCTTGGCACATGGAATACTCCATAAAGATAAGCACTATGGCCATTACAATCACAAACTTAGAACAGTGCCTTGAAAACTGTAAACATTCAGTAAATATATGCTATGCATAAACTTGCTAAATAAAGTGAATCATTCTGGAGAGTACTACAAAGAGACTAAATAACTAGCCCATTGGCCCCCAGCCAGTAAATGACAAAGCCAAGATTCCAACCCAAATCTGTCCGGTTCCAGAGACAGAGCTCCTTTCACTTCCTTATGGCGGGAGATCAATATACCAAGGATCGATGGGAGAGTACTCAAAGGCACAGGATAAACATGCCAGATCTCCCTGGAAAGTAAATTTACTCAAAGTTGAATAATTTTAAGTATTTGGTATATAAAACTAACACCAATGCATTACAAAAGAGAATAAAGAATTCATAATTACTATTTTTAGTTATATGGGCCACGAAATTTTTGTGATAGCCCCAGGCTCTCTTAAAGATACAAGTTCATTATCCTCTTCCACTAGAAGTACGGTACTCAAAGAAAATCTGAAAATCAAAACATCACTCCATCATCAATACTTGTTGACCCCTCCAGGCTGACAGCAGCCATCGGCTGAAACCGAAGCCAAGATGGGCGCTTCCAAGTGTTCGGGGGTGCGGCCAGGGCGCGCAGGGAAGCGGGGAGGGGAGGCGGGGCTCCTGCGCTCCCGGCCCCGCCCACCCGGCGAGGCCCGCTCCTAAGGCACCACCCACCCCAGGCCTGGCCAGCCGGGGTGTAAACCAGTTCAAGGCGGCTTGAAGCCTTCTGGCTTGCCCAGGAGCAAGCTGGGCCCCGCTATGCGACTCTCAGAGTCCCCAGTTCTTACTGGGTTGGTGAGGATTCCGCGGGCAAGATCTCAGGGGCTATCCTCATTGGTCCACTCCGTAAAGCTATCAGAGGAACTCCTGCCACCCAGTGCCTCACCACACCAGTCCACAGCAAGCACAAGGAGACGTGAGGGCCGGCATGTGCAACCCGCCAAGGCCGTGGCCATGAAAAGGGCTACAAGTTCCACCGCACCGCTGCTGGTTCCCGCCGTGCGGCTTGGAGAAGACCAATGCTCTTCAGCTCCACCGTAATATAGGTAATGTCTGTAAAATTCCTACCTAAGAAAGCAGTCATATCCGCTTAAGTGTTCTCTGTTAAAACTAGTTGTCTACATGTCAAATATGAAAAGTTAAACTGCAATAGTTCTAAAAGACTATAAAGTGATGGTGTTGTTTCTTCTGTCTTTATCTTATTAGGGAGTTTATGTATGTTAGTGTTTAAAATGCTGTTTGGTCTAACAGGTGTAAAATTAATTCTGTAAAAGCAGAGAACAAATAAATAAACATCCCTGTTAAGCACCAAATACTTAGCAAGCATATGTTAAATGTCAGGGATAAAATGCAGTCCTTAACCACACAGAGCTTAAGCTATTCTGAAAAAGAGGAAAAAGTTAACCTGTAATTAAAAGCGCTAAGATAGATGGCTAAATAGGATTTACAGAAACAGAAAAGGTCACTAACTCTGACTCGGACTTTGAGTCTGGGAGAAATGGGGAAGGCAGTAGAAGTTGAGTTCCCAACAGGTGACCTAATCTCTCCTCTCATCCCTAAACTACTTCTCAAAAGACAGATAAGAATTAATTAGATGGAAGAAGGGGGAGGTACTTACTCATAGAAAGAGAATATTTAAGTTATAAATTTTCAGGAAAACCACAAATATTCTGAAAGGCTAGAACCATTGCAATATGAAAGAAAAATATTTTATTTTATTTTTTTAAAGAAAAATATTTTAAAAGATGCCAAACTTACAATAGATACATGAAAATGAAAATGTTGATAAATATTTTTCATCTATCAACATAGCAATAATTTAAAAGAACTTATGGAGAAACTGACACTATTAAATACTGTAGATAAAATATATATTGTAGATAGGTAAAAATATACAATGACAAAATGTAAAATTCTTACAGGTGTAAAATTTTTTTATCCTACAATTTTTATTCTTAATTTATATATAAAAAAAATACACTATCGGGACATGCCTGGCTGGCTCAGTGAGTGGACCATGCACCTCCATCTTGGGGTTGTGAATTAGAGACCCATGTTGGGTGTAGAGATTACTTAAAAATAAAATCTTTAAAAAAACCCAATAGTATAGAGGAATGCTTGTAACTATGGGGAAAAATCTAACACATCAAAAGGGATCAAGTAAATTTAAATTAGTTCATCCGCCCATACAATAAAGTACTATGCAAGCATTCAGAAGGATGAGGTGAGACGTGGAAGAATATTTATGAACAACTGTTAGATAAAAAGAAGGCAGGTTAGGGGGCACCTGGGTGGCTCAGTCAGTTGAGTTTCGGACTCCTGATTTTGGCTCAGGGCTCGGATCATGATTTTAGGATCTTAGGATCCTGGGACCACACCCTACAAGTCAGGGCTCCCCAATCAGTGGGGAATCTGCTTCTCTTCCTTTCCCTATGCCCCTCCCCTCCTCTCTCTCTCTCTAAAATGAATAAATAAAATCTTAAGAAAAACTGAAACTTGTAGCCATGTCAGTATTTTCTAGTTTTATAAGACACGGTAAAAAATTGCTCCTCTGCTAAGATTCATTGGGCCTTTCTGTTTAACCTAACAATCACCCTTGATCAGCTACGGCCACCCTGAGTCATAATTCAACAATTAATTTATCATTTGTTACTTATGCCACTAGAAGTTACTCAACTAAATAAACTTCAGAGATCTGTAAAAGAAAAAGGAGGAGGAAAAAAAGTTAGCCTTGAAATTACCCAAGGGTTACACTTGGCAAATAAAAAAAGTTTACCTGAAAAAATCCTGAATAGGAAGCCTTGCAAAAATTTAAGAAACGGGAATGGAGGCAAATTATGTAACAGGTGTACTAGGATTCCTTTTTAAAATTAAATGTACATACATGAGAAGTCAGACACATCTGGGGTGTAAGTGTGGATATATGTAGGCACTATGCACCAATGGGTATGTGTCTACACATACAAGCACATTCCAGAAAGGGGTTCAGTAATTAAACCAACATCATAGGGGATCCCTGGGTGGCTCAGCGGTTTAGCGCCTGCCTTTGGCCCAGGGCGCAATCCTGGAGTCCAGGGATCGGGTCCCGCATCAGGCTCCCAGCATGGAGCCTGCTTCTCCCAACTCCTGTGTCTCTGCCTCTCTCTCTCTCTCTCTCTCTCTCTATCATAAATAAATAAATAAATAAATAAATAAATAAATAAATAAATAAATAAATAAATAAATAAATAAATCTTTAAAAAAAATAAACCAACATCATATTGGTTGTTATAGCATTATATAACTGATAAGACATGATTCCAGCATCATGAGCGGGCAGTGGCTTGACACTAGAGTCTAAGTCCCTGAAAACACAACATGATTTCTTCTAGCAATATGCATTATTAATTCGTCTTCCCAGGCTATAGTGATGTTTACCGTATCTGACATCAAAGGATTCTCACCAATTCCCTTCTAACTGATTGCTGTATGAGTGTGTGTGTGTGTGTGTGTGTGTGTGTGTGTATTAGTCTCCTAATATTTAGTCTCCCTAAACAGCATTCTTGGCTGACTGTGTAAGAAAATACTAGATGAGTGGAGGGGAGTAGCTCTCAACAAGGTAAAGAAAAATATTTCAGACAAGAACAGTGTAACAACTAAACTAGGTGACACTGAGCAAGACTAAACAGGGTATATATGATAGAGAACACCAATACTATTAAATGACTAACTTATCAGAAATAATATTCAACTGCCATGTTTCCTCAACTGAAAGCTACACCTCTAGTTTATTTTTATATTTTTTAAATTTTATTTATTTACTCATGAGAGACAGAGAGAGGCAGAGACATAGGCAGAGGGAGAAGCAGGCTCCCTGCAAGGAGCCCTATGTGGGACTTGATCCTGGACTCTGGGATCACACCCAGAGCCAAAGACAGACACTCAACCGCTGAGCCACCCAGGTGTCCCTACACCTCTGGTTTAATAACAGTTTGGTAAGGGGTAAAGGGAAAGAAAAACAAATGCATAGTATATTTGCCTATACATCAATTTTAAGTCAGAACTCATTAAACATTAAAATATTTTATTTATTTATTTATATTTTCTTCCAAGATTTTATTTAAATTCAAGTTAGTTAACATACAGTGTAGAACTAGTTTCAGGGGTAGAATTCAGGGATTCATCACTTACATATAACACCCAGTGCTCATCATAACAAGTGCCCTCCTTAATTCCCATCACCCACTTAGTCCATCCCCCCCCACCTCCCCTCTAGCAACCTTCAATTTGTTTTCTCTAGTCAATAGTCTCTTACAGTTTGCCTCCCTCTCTGTAGAATATTTTAAACACATGTTAATCAAAATAATACAAAACAGAGTAAGTCCTAATTTCCTATGTAGCATACTGGGTCATGAAAAAATAGAAAATAAACGATGCCCCAAATAAAAATTATCTAATTGTTAACAATTGCAACTTCAGTTTTAAATACGATTCTTTTTTTTTAATTTATTTTATTTTTTTGTTTATTTGAGAGAGAGCAAGAGAAAGAGAGAGCACAAAGCAGGGGAAGGGGCAGAGGCTCTGAGAGAGGGAAGCAGGCTCCCCGCTGAGCAGGCAGCTGATGTGGGGCTAAATCCCAGAAGCCTGGGATCATGACTTGAGCTGAAGGCAGATATTTAACCAACTGAGCCACCCAGGCACCCCTTAGATATAATTCTTAACAGAAATCCAAAATGTTCAGGATTTATGGGTTATCAGATTCAGCAATGTGTACACAAATAGCTTCAAAATATTTTCTTTAAAGATTCTATTTATTATTTGAGAGAGAGAGAGAGAACAGTGGGAAGAGCAGAGGGACAAGCAGACTCTGCTGAGCACGGACCTGGATGCCCTGAGATCATGACCTGAGCCGAAACCAAGAGATGGACACTTAACCAACTGAGCCACTCAGGCACCCCGCAAAATATTTTTATAATCAACATCTGGAGATACCTGAAAGATAGGTTAACAATAGAGGTAGTAATCAGTTGTCCACCTCTCCAAATTGCAAGATAGAGATGAATATACAATTGGTTCTAGACCACACAGTTTGGGCATGGGAGCTTTAAGTGCTCTAAGGATAAACTCAGAAGTAATAGCTGCTATATACTTCTCATCCAAGTGGCCTGAAACAGAATTTAATGGTTAAGAGCATGATAATTCTCTTAATTGCTACTGCCACAATCAAAATAGGCCGGAGACCTAGATGTGCCACTTAGCCTCTTTTAACCACAGTTTTCTCACGTGAAAGATACGGATAACAACTGCACATAACCTCATGGGGTCATTGTCAAGAGTAATACAAAAATGCATGTCAAGCATTTTGTAACTGGCTCAAAGGCTTGGTAAATGTTATTTATTATTGTCACTGGAAATCAATACATTTGGTGTAGGGTATGGAGTCTCTTCCACAGATTTTGCCTGTATATTTAGCCATTAAAAAGGACAAAGATCATAAAAATAGCCTTATAATAAAATCATCATCACCTCTTTAGCTAAATATGGACTAGACAGGCCCAACTTGAGTTCCTTGAAAGTGCTATGCTTTCCACGAGTTTCAAGAGTAATGTACTATACTGTTCCCTTTGCCTAGAACATTTGCAATCCTACTTCCTATTCAGTCTTGGACTGATTAACTTTGTCATCCTTCATGTCTCAGTGTAAACATCACTTGCTTAGGGAGTCTGTCCCAAATCCTCTAGTCCAGATTAGGTGTCCCTATCTTTAAGTTGATGACCCTATCTTATTCAGAGTACCCCTGATTTCCATGTTTTACTCAGTTAAGTAGGAACAGTGTTATTTAATGTATGACTTGCCTAACAGATTGTAAGCTTTGAAGGCAAAAACCATATCCATCCTACTCACTATTCTATCTCCAGTGTTGGGTACATGGCAAGGAATAAAGAAGTTCTATAAATACTTACTGAATTAAATGAATGCAGAAGGACCAGTCAGGTTGGTTAATTATAATCCAGTTCATGCTCACATTGAAAACTATTACAGTTTCTGATAAGCTTACTGTCCTTATTCAGTCACACTGTAGTAAGATGTTTCAAAACTTAGTTCCACCTTTCTGGACTACCCATCTTATGATTTAGCTCTGTTGCTAAGATAGGATCATGCCTATCATGCTCTATATTTTTAATATATTTAAAATGGTATTCAGATGAAAGCGAAGCTATTCAAAGTATCTGTTTACTGGCCTTCACCCAAGAAATATTACTGAAGAACTCTGTAGCTTAAAAAGCAAAAAAAAAAAAAAAAGTATGAAGACAATCTACAATATATCCGTGAGAATCCTATGGGCCAGAAAAGTGAAGCATCATCAGAAAGCTACACAGTGCTACAAACAGAATAAGGACCTAGGTTTACTAGTTCTGTTTGTCTTTCCACTGTAGAGCCACTTTAGTATATCAAGAATCACTGTTCAAAATAGTCTAAGCAATAGTCTTGAAATGAAACTATCCTAATTTAAATTATCCTAATCATTCAATGCTACTAATTTATAAAGCTTTTTTTTTTTAAGATTGTATTTATTTAAGAGAGAATGCGTGTGAGAGCAGGATCGGGGAGGGACAGAGAGGGATGTAGACTCCCCACTGAGCAGGGAGCCAGAAGTGGGGCTCCATCCCAGGACCCTGAGATCATGACCCGAACGGAAGGCAGATGCTTGACTGAGCTACCCACACGCCCCATTTGTAAGGCTTTTTTAAACTGTGGATGGCCATACCTCTACTGTATTAGGAACTCTGGGGGAAAGGCCTATCTATGCCTTTGCATGCTGAGAAAGTTCCAAGGGTGATTCTTATCCCAACAAAGACTAAGAACCCTAATTTAATCAATCAAACATTATCTGCTAAATGTCTATTCTGTCCTTAGTAACACACTTGCTCTCCTCTTAGAGGAGAAAAGATTTACTTATATAACTCAATTAGAGAAGAAAATAAGACTGTGTATAATGAAGTGCTGAATTAGCTAAATGAACACAAATTAAGTGCTAAACTCAGAGAAACTAGGACAGTAGCATAGGCTTGAGAGATCAGCTATTTTTGGAGACAGAATAACAGATAGGTCCTTTATGATAAACAAGGACAACAGCTTTCCAACAGTGCTCAGCAGGAGTCTGTAAGAATCCTGTGGAAGTGCCTTAGGGGCCACAATGATAAGAGACAGAGGATGCTTTTCCGGCCCTGACAACCATTTCCATAGGAACAAGTCCACTCTTAGTTTTCATATAGTAAGCTTCGGCCTAAACTTCATTTTATTATTCTTTTAAGATTTTTTTTTTTTTTCATGAGAGGCAGAGACATAGGCAGAGGAAGAAACAGGCTCCCTGTGGGGAGCCCAATGCGGGACTCATCCCAGGACCCAGGGATCACAGGACCCGGGGATCACACCCCGAGCCAAAGGCAGACCCTCAACCACTGAGCCACCCAGGGGTCTAAACTTCATTTTAAAAAGAACTCTAGATAGATTAGATAGATAGATAGATAGATAGATAGATAGATAGATAGATAGATATTACAAAAAAAACCGCAAAACACTCAAATGGCTTTTAAGTGTAAAAACTCTTATTTACAAATATGAAGAAAAGGGGGGGGGCATCAGTGAAGTAACTTGTCCCAAAATCACAAAGCTAATTAGTGATCGAGAACCCAGGTCTCTCAGCTCACTATACCATGTCACACACTATGACATTCCCAAGGAGGGGACAATGTGAGCAGAGGTTCTCACAAAGAATCCCAAATGCCAGCCTGACCAAAACATCAGGTTTACTTTCAAACTGGGATTTCAAACTGTGGAGCAGGATGGGTAGGTGGTGGGAAAGGAGGTTGAAAGAGCCCAAACAACCATCAGAACAAAATATAGCCACCTTCCCTGAACAGCTCTTCAACACAAAATTTTAAGTAGATTTTTAAAAAATGACAACCTGATAAAAGCAGCTGTGTGGCGATCTATAAGGGGACTTCCTGGGTGGAAGTGTTGAGTCAGGCTCTATAAGGAAGTAGCATAAGATAAGGATGCACAGACAGGGATGGGGACTAGATAGCAGAATACCTTCAAAGTTCATGTTTGCTACAATGCAACACCACCACCATGTAAAACTTTCAGAAGTAGCAGGGAGTATACTCCCTCTTGCAAGGTGCTGGCTGCACAAGGAAATGTACAACCTGCAGTAAGGTGCCCCACAGAATCAATCTAAAGCTAGCTTCTCCTTCGCTACAGCAACAATACAAGTAATGAAATTGCTGATTTTACTCTGGTGCTCCTGTAAGAAAAACTATTACAGTGCTTTAAAAATACTTCTGTTATCAATTTGTTACTCCCCACAGCATCACTCTAACACTGGTATTATCACCATCTTACTGTTGAAACAACCACAGAAGTCAGTGGCAAAGTCAAAATGAGATGTCTAGTATTTACAATGCTCCGACTCAGTCCATACACACACATTTGTGGCATGAGCACAAATCTCAATCCTAATATTTGTATGTTTATCACACGTTTACTTCAGTAAAACTGTTCTGATCTTCACAATGAGTTTATAACCTAATATCCACCCAATCATGTCTCAAATGACATTTCCAAAATTGAATTCATTGCCTATTCTCCAAAGAGCTCCCCCTTCCAACCTCCCTACTTCCTTTCATTTGGCACTGTCCTAGAAATTAAGTCCAAAACCTTAGCATCCCCACCTTGACTCTAATTAGCTGCGTTTTAAACACTTAAAATTCAGGGCTCTGATCATGGCTAGTCCAGGAAAAAAAAAAAAAATTCAATGGCTCCGTACTGCCTAGGCAAAAGAAATCCAAACTTCTACACCACCAATACAGAGCATTCAGAGCTATCCAGAACAGAGTCCCAAACTACCTTCCACCACACCCCACTGTATAGCCTATGTAAGAACTAACCTGGAAGTCCTGCTGTTCCCCAAATATACTTTGTGCTTACTGAGCACGTGACCTTGAGAAATCACTTAATCTAGGCTTTATTTTACTCAACTATAAAATGGGCATAATAATACTTGCCTGAAAGGAACAACTGAGGTAATGAAAATGAGAGTGCTGCTATAAACTTTAAAGTACTATAAAAATACAGACATTATCATTATGTCATGGTGATGGTAATTTTATTTACACCTGCCTTGCTCCAGAAAGGATATAAAGGCAGCCCACATAAAACACAGAATAACAAGACTTTGAAGATAGAAGCAATAAAAGAAATATAAAATAAAAGGTGTAAGGACATGAAATGGAAATGGGAATGAGGAGGCTAAGAAAAATGCATACCATAATTCCTATCTCATTTTCAGGTTAATAATGTGGTCTAAACACTACAGTTTGAGTAAAAGGAAACTAAGACAATAAGACAATCCAATGTCCAGAGACTAAAAACAAAACGATTGGTCAGAAATAAAACAGTTCTCCTAATATAAAAACCTAACAAGAATTTTTCCCAAAGGTTCCTATTCCACGTGATTAACTGGACATCTTCAGCATATTTATCATGGATTCTCCATTTTATTACATTATTATTAGACTGAAAGTCTGTGGAGGTCAGGTAACTGTCCTGTTTGTAGCTCTAACAGTGTTTAAAGCAATTAGTCAACAAACCACATGCCTCAATTTTTATTATACTGGTTTCCATGGATCCAGTCTCTGCTTCCTATTTCCAACCATCTTGTACACCACCATATTAATCCTAAAATATCACTTTTATCACAGAATTACTTCAAAACCTTACTTCAAAAACCTTCAAAAGACTCCCTGCACATAGAACAATTGCCTCATCCTTTATCTACAGTCCTGAACTTTTCCCCAGCAATGTGTTTCCCTGTCTTCCCATTCCTCCAAATTCTTTTAGCCTTTTTAAGCTCAGCTTTAAGACTCATCTTCTACTTAACGTCTTCTTTGACTGGCAGCAGTGAGGTAGAGAGAGGGGAGAGACTGGAGGTGTGGGTAGGAGGAGTCTAGAAAGTCAGATGTCTTGTATTCTGACGGCTAACTCAACAGTTAAGAAACTGAGGGCAAGACACTAAACCACTGTGAGAGCATTTCCTCATTTATAAAGGCTTTAAGATAGATGGTATCTACATTACCTTCCAGCTATAACGGCTCTAGGATGCTTTGGTTCCTACAAATTTGGACACACTTTGATCTCTACTCTGATCGTTATTATCTGCTATATATTTTAATATGTAATTACATACATTGTTTTTAAATTTTCCCTGCTAAGAAAACATACCAACTGCTCCACAGCAGAGTCTTAGATTTCCCTTGTTATCTCCAAAAACAACTGGCATAAGACCAGGTACACAGCAGATAAATAGCTTTTGTAAGCGATGAAGTAAGTGTCTTTAAAAGCTTGATTATAATATACTTCCTTGCTGCAGTATGAATCAGCAAAAAAAGGACTTTTTTTTTCATTAAGCAGACCATTAAAATAAGTGTACTAAACAAGAAAACAGGTAAGTCACTTTTTTTCTAAAAAAGTAAATTTACTCCGTAAGTTACAACACCAGTCAGTACAACTCCATTATTTAAGGTGATCACGTTAAACAAAACATAATGTTCACTTCCCAGCCATTCTTGTTTATATCTTCTTCTTTTTCTTCTTTGAGATTTTATTTATTTATTCATGAGAGACAGAGAGAGAGAGACACAGGCAGAGGGAGAAGCAGGCTCCATGCAGGGAGCCTGATGTTGGACTCGATCTCGTGACTCCAGGATCACGCCCTGGGCTAAAGGCAGGTGCTAAACTGCTGAGCCACCGAGGAATCCCCATGTTTATATCTTCTATTGCAAAGAGAAAGCTGACTAGTCCAAAAAAAAAAAAAAAATGAAACAAAACAAAAAACCTACATAGGTTTTATTATTTTACTGATTTAACTTTATCCACTATTGTGATTCCAACATAAAAACCAATAAAGTTACAGAGAATATGAAATAAATCATGTGACAAATTAAACTGTACTTGTAATGACTTTCAACATTGCAGATTAAGTAAAGCTACTTACTACCAATACTCATATTGAGCTTAGTTTTGTGCTTTTCACATTGTCTTTTTTTTAAAATTATTTTTATGTATCCTTTTCTGGATAAATATCCAGTTTCCTGGACAGTACTTTAAAAAAACAATCTGGGCAGCCCGAGTGGCTCAGCGGTTTAGCACTGCCTTCAGTCCAGGGTGTGATCCTAGAGACCCGGGATCGAGTCCCACAACGGGCTCCCTGCATGGAGCCTGCTTCTCCCTCTGCCTGTGTCTCTGCCTCTCTCTCTCTCTCTCTGTCTCTATGAATAAATAAATAAAAATTTTAAAAAATCTGATAAATCTAGAGGTCTACTGATTCTTCTTTTGCTCAGTGCTAGTCTTGTCAGCAAAATCTAGGTAACAGTGAAGACTTGGTATTGGTGAAAAACAAAATCCCAAAGAAGCTATATGAGCCACTGACAAACAAGATAACCTATCAAATGCTCAGTAACACCCTCTAGTAAAAACACATAGCACTCTCTAAACTATATGCACACTATATAAAGAGCCTCTTTATATCAGTCTCTGAAATCCAAGATAATTCTCATATTCCGAATTCTAAATATACTGTAAGTAGATCAGAAAGTCAGGCAATGGCTCCACTCATGCTATTTTTTTTTTCCTTGCTATTAGTGCTGAAAGAGTTTATAAGGGCTCACAGCCAGTTTAGAACATAGAAATATTTCAGTACAAAATAAAACAGATTTATCACTAAAAAGAAATAGAGGGGGGGAGTCTGGGAAGATGGCAAAGAAGGAGCACCCTAAGCTTGCCTCTTTCCATGGATACAATTAGATAACACATCAGTGTAAATAACCTAAGAAGAAATATAAATCTGCAAAGTTATTATCTTTATTCACAGAATGTCAATAATGTGCAAAAATGTTGAGCAAAAGATGGATAAGGAACCTGCTATTCTCTATGATCTGTAACCATTACCTCTTTCAACCCTGATTCCCCTCAAAAAGATTTATCGTATTTAAGCAATACAATAAAAAAAATTAAGCAAAACTCCTGCCCAGTTTCTTTAAAGAGAGGAGGAGGAGGAAAAATTCATGCAGAAAGGATACAGAAACTCAAGTAAGACAAATGTATAATAATCAAACCTACACTGTAATACCTAACACTGGATTTCCTTGAAGAAATAAGTAATAAGCATGTTTGCTCAGGTATTTAACATTAAAAGAAAAAACAGAAATAAGAACAAAGTGACCCAAAAGGAGCATGTTTTGTCTGTGACTTGTTCCGTTCAGTAAACAATAATTATTTAAATAGTTCTAAACATAATCACTTCCATTGGGAAAACACATCCTGCTTAAAATTGCGCTTTCATAATAAGTATTTACTAATCACAAAAACTGTAGTTGAGCAAATACTGTTGTATAAAAGTTAATGAGTCATGTACCAGTATTTTCAAAGAAAATTATTTCTAATAGTGCATGAAAGACTTATATGCAAAGACTAGACCTGTGGGTTTTCAACATAAAAAACAAAGCAAAAAAACCCATTAATAATAAGGCAATCACCCCTACACAATATCATAGTCTTCCTAGGACTAGGAAACATACTCATGAAAGTAACCAATTTTAAAAACAACTTAAACATACACAACTAAATCCAAGATCAAATAATTCAGATTCAAGAAACTTCAAATAGTTCATTTTTAATGCAAAATACTTATGAAAGATAACCTTCAAATTTCCAGTTCTGTCGTTATAGAAGCACTGGCCTAAGATATTCAGGGCTCCTTTAAACATCTTTGGTGGCTTGATAACAGCAATTTAACATTCTGAGCCCTAAACTTATTCCAAAATCCAGTGACCAGATGAATATAGTAGATTAACAATTACTGCAATCGAGGCAACAATAAAACACGTTTTATTTCTTCTGCTTTATACTGCCTGTCGATGCAGAGAATAATACATTTAAAAATATGACAGAATACTATACAATTTAAACCTGAATAGTCACTTTGTTTTCCTTTGACTACTGGGGTTTTCGACAATGACAAAATGAAAGGAATCAAATTAGTTTGGGAAAGATGTTAAAAATTACTTTACAATAGCAGCTTGGAGGCAGAATGGTCCTTTCAGATATTAAAAACATTTGGTCGGCTGTCGCGTGAATTTTCAAGACCTGGACTCAAAGTACCATTATAATTAACAGGTGGGGCAAGTTAAGAAGGAAGCAACAGTGGGTCTTCTGAAAACTTGTGAGAAGCTGCCTGACAGACGCATAAGGAGACAGGCCGATTATAAACTTACTAAGGCTCAACAGTAATCTAAAATTCTCTATCAAGCTTGAAAGGGATAAAGCACAGCATCCTACCACATTCCCAGGGCATTTTATTCAGCACTTCAAGATAAACTGGTAAAAACTACGATGAAAAATGTCTAAAAGAAGTCTTCTATGTCAGAAATCATAGGTGGAAGCACTACCTCACAATGTAATTCTAAAAATTACTTATCAGGGGATCCCTGGGTGGTTCAGCAGTCTGGCACCTGCCTTTAGCCCGGGGCGTGATCCTGGAGTCCCAGGATCGAGTCCCACATCAGGCTCCCTGCATGGAGCCTGCTTCTTCCTCTGCCAGTGTCTCTGCCTCTCTCTCTCTCTCTCTCTCTGTGTCTATCATAGATAAATAAATCTTTAAAAAAAATTACTTATCAAAATAAACAAATTTGTCCAGACTAAAGACAAATTCAAAAAGAATTTTGAATTATTTTTTAAAAAACTGTTTGCAAAGCAAATACTTTCTTCTAAGTATCTACCTTATTTGAAACATTGTAATTTCAATCTAAAAACATATAGCCTTCATTCTCTTCAACTTCACTTTACTCACTGAAATAGGTTCTAAGGCAAATGATCTCTCCTTCTTTAGCCTGGCAGCTTCTTCCTTGAGTTTGGGAGGTCACAAAGAACAGCTCTAAAATAAGCATTTATATTGATCCACTTCCATGATTATATTTACTTAAAACCCATGGTCTCCTTCTGAGAATTTGAGGGGGTGAATTTTTACAAAGCATAGAATGCCAACCAAAATAGAAGGCCAGTTAACAGTACTCATCCTTTCCTCTATTACAAAAATTCTGAACAGTGGAATTTTGTTTATAAAATGCAGCGTACATTTTATCATCCTGGATAAAATATCTACAGCCTTGGTAGTGGTTAAATTGCAGCTATAAAGGAAATTGTCCCGAGATAAATGGTTTCCCTATGAGAAGGTTTCACTGCTACACTTCACCTCAGGACAATAAATCAAATTAACTGCACCTTGTCCTCAGTCCAATGACATCATCAGTTTGACCACATCTTGGGAATCGGGTGCAAAAACATACGCTATTTAAGGCATGAAATCATATTACTGCTTTTTGTCCATTCGACCTCATGCTTCAAGTCTCTGAAGCAGTCATTCACCTGAACATTCACATGAAAGCTACAGACTTTTTTCCCTGCTGCATTCAGGGCCTGCCTAGTGGAGGTGAAAAAGGAAAAAATGATAAGAACTGGTCATTGGAAACTGGCTTGCTTTTAGCCCATCAAATCTACAATTTTGTTACAAATTAAACTGAAGACTAATGTCTTCCAAAATATGTACCTAGCAACTGACCATAAAGTGCCTTATATTTTCAAAGGTTTAACACATCAATGCTAAATAACACTTCTCTGGTACTTTACTAATAGGGTAAAAAAACCACCAATGAGAAGCAACGCTGTTTAAAAACAAACACAAAAACAAAAAAACACACTAAAACTATGTAAAATAAAAAAGAAAACTTTAACAAGGGAAAGACCAAAAATGAAAATTACTGTTTCTTCTGAATTATGGAAGTTAGCCTGACTTTCACAGACCAACTGTCCTAATTCTACATAAAACATAAAATCAATTCTGACAACTTAAAGAGGGGTGGGTGTGCTGGGAGAAGAATAAGTTACAAGATCAGGGTAGACACAATGCCCATGTTTATTATTCTACCATGTTCACTCCTTTAACCATGACACAAATACTTAAAGAAAACATAACCCCATTTCTGTTTTTAGGAGTGCTACCATTAAAATAAGCAAACCTTAACAGGGATAATAGCACAAAATTAATATCAGCCATCTTTTAAATTAGAATGAAGAAGTTGAAAAGGAAATGCAGCACTGAGACATTCTGAAAGTGCTGTTAATTGGAACTTCTAAAACATTTATTCTACAACTCCTAGGAAAAAACTATGGGTTTTACAAATACTGCAGACCTTTACAAAGCCTGAAAGTGTTTAACTTGGAGGTAGAAGTCAAGGGGCAGGGGAGAACTATCACCAAAGTAAAGTGATTTATTTGTATGAAATCAAAATAGGTTTCAGTCGCCTCTGAAAATGAGAAGATTTTCTTTCCTTAGGCCTAATATTACTGCAAACTGTAAGAAAGTCTTTTTAAGAGAAAACAAAACACGACAGAGTTGAAGCTTAGCTAGGAGCTGCTTTACTGCTGGTTAAGGCCCCAGGAGGGTTTGTTTTGCCCGCGGAGGACGGGTCTGTGTATGGAAGTTGGTAGGGGAAAGTCATTTTGGTTATTAGTAAATAAATCAAGCGGCAGAGAATGAGGCCTAGGCAACTGCTAGAGGAGCCAAGGCCTAGCTCTCCCCCTGCTCTTCCCAGCACAGCCTGGGTTTGATCTCAGAGCCCCGTGGATTGCCAAGGAAAAAAAAAAAAAAAGAATCATATCGAACCACAAAAGCACATGGGGCGAATGTAAAATATAAACACGGCGTTGGGCTGTGAGTGGCTGTTATTAAAGGTCTGAATTACTAAACATGAGAGGCGGGGAAAGCCAGGCGGCCATTTCAATAATATAAACCTCCCCGAATTAGACATTATTCAAATGAGAGAGGTTCGGCTAAGCCGAGAGTAGAGAGGACCCAGCACCCAGCAAGAAACCGACACCACAGGACCGGGGAGGGGATCCCCGCCCCTACCTAACTCCCCCCAGGAGAGGGGAAATCTAGCATATTATCAACTTGTCAGGCCAGCCGGTTCTGGGGCAGGGGCAGGAGGGCAGCCCTCTCTACATCCAAGTTCCTGAGAGGCCTCCGGGTGCTCCTGGGGCCTGAGAGCCAGAGGCCCCCGAGGGCCCCCGGTCCCGTCCGCCCGGGTTGGGCGCGGGGGCGGGCGCGGGGGCGGGGGCGGGGGCGCGGGAAGGGGCGGGGGGGAACGGAGATCAGACCACGCCAGACGCCTCCAGCCAACTCCCCAGGGAAAGCACGACCCACGGGGACCGCTGACCGACGGTCCGGAACACATGGGGCTGCCCCGGAGGGCATCCCCCTCCGAGGGGAACTTTCCACGAGGGCCGCCTTCCCAGCCCGTCCGCCCCGGAGGGGGCGAGGCGGACCCCTGCGCGGGCTCCCCACCCCCGCCGCCCCGAGGCCACCTCACAGCGCCCACGACCGCTTGCCCCTACCCACCTAGGGCGCAGGCCCGGTTCAGGTCAGGCCGCCACACGGGGGACAAGCGGGGCGCGGCCGAGGTGCCCGGGGCCGTGACCCCCGGGCTCAGCCCCGCTCCGACCCCCGTGCGGCGGCGGGGCGCGGGCAGAACGCTCTCCCCGGGCGCACCCCCGGGCACCCCCGGGCGCCCTCCGGGCCGAGCCCCCCCCCCCCGCCCGGGCCCTCTCCCGGGGGGGACGCGTGTGGCTGTCCGGCCGCCGGGGTCCGCTCCGGCCCCGCCGCCTCCCCGGCATTGTGCTCGCCGCCACCTCCATCCCCCTCCACGCCCCCCCCCACCCCGCGCCCGCCCGGCCCGGGTCGCCCGCCCGCGCCCCGCCGGCCCAGCGGCTATGAATATGTAAAATGTCTTTATTGTCCTCTCCCTGTGCCCCGGCCCCGCGGCCCCGCCGTGGACCCGCTCGGGTTCGGGCACGGCGGCGAAGAGGCGGCGGCGGCCGCGGAGGAGGAGGGCCGGTGCCGGCGGGCGGGCGAGCGGCGGCGGCGGCGGCGGGGTGGGCCGGGGGCAGGAGGAGGGCGGTGGATCGCAGCCCCCTTTGCCCCTTGTCTTCCCCCTCCGCCTGGCCGCTCCGAGCCTCTTTTGCCCTCCGTTCGGCGCCCGGCGGGGGCTCCGTGCTCCCCGGCCCCCCATCTCCCCGCCGTTAATTATAATAATCCTGAGTACTAATAAATTATGCTAAGTCGCGGGGGGGGCAGCGGGAGCCGGGGTTGAGTATGAATATGAATATGTAAAATGCTGTAATGATTACCTGCTGCTGCTGCCGCCGCGGCTGAACTCTCATCTTGACTCGCTGCTCCTCCGTCCGCCATTTTGAATATTTTAACCAAAATCGCCCGGTCGATAAACCCTCCCTCGCTCCGGCTCCCCTCCCCCCTCCCGCCCTTCGTGCCTCCTCCCTCCTCTCCGCCCCCTCCCGCTCCTTCCTCTCCCCGGGCTCGCGCCAGGGGGCGCGCGAGGCCGTCCCCTTGGAGGAGCCCCACCCCTTCGGGCGCTCTGCGCACGCGCCCCCGGGTCGCCGTGGCTCTCCAGTAGCTAAAGCGCCCTCAACCTGCCAGTCACCCCTTTGCTGCACTTGCCCCCCCGCCCCCCGCCCCTCTCGGCTCTGCACATGCGCAACGCTTTCCACGCGCCTGAGATGCAGGCGGCGCATGCGTTACCTCTCCTGGGCTCCTTCTTGAAGCGTAACCTGTGTAGCACGTTGAGCATTCGTCCCTTCTTACTATCCCCGCTCTCCTCCCGCCTCACTGCCCTCCCAGCCTCCCTCCGACGTTCCCCAATGGACAGTGGCATTTTGAAAGAAGGGCAGGGGGCACGGCGGCCCAGAGCGTGGAAACGCGTGGAGTACCCGCGGGCAGGACCAGCCCCGGCGTCCCCTCCGCTGCGCGCTTTTTAAGGCTTTCCGCGCAGTTGAACCTCTGACAACAAAGGAGGGGCAGCTCCCCCGCTAGGTAATTTCCGGCCCGGTGGGCAGGTAGGGGCGGAAACGCCCGCCGCGGGGAGCCGGGCTGGAGGCACCTGCTGAGCTCTGCGCGCGCGTCCCGCTTTAAATTTGAATCCTAACGAGTCCCCGCCCCCAGCTCCGCGAATGCTGGAGACCCGGCCGGGCGAGCGCGCGGGGGAGCGTCTCGTGCTGGTTTTAATTAGCCTCCCATCCCTTCTGCTCTACTTGTTTGTAACCCCCGGTCGCTTCTGGGGCGCCGGACGCTCCAGTGGCCCGTGCCTGCCCCTGCCCTTGGCGGGGTTTTCCTGCGCCCCGATCGCAGCTCGCCCGACGGGAGCGCGTAGCCGGCGCCCTGGGCCGTGGGAAGCCGTTCTCCCCTGACTTTGGCTTGGGAACATACTTAAAACCTAGCCGTAAACTGGAAACTGATGACCTTAAAAAATCAATCTATCAATCAATCAGTCTCGAAATCAGCGGTAGCCTCATCCAGAATGTCACTGTTTCTCAGAGCAAATAATAGCAGGCGTTTTGTGTTGTAGATCTCTTGTATTTCAGTCATGTTCTAAGATTTATCTTTAAAGGTAAATTTCCCTGGACAAGACCCAGGTCAATTATTTTTACAATTTCTTTTTAAAAAAAGCCCTAAGATTTTTCCAGTTTGGGTTTTTGTTTGTTTGTTTTTTGGTCTTTGTTTTTGAGGCTGAATAGAATAGCATCTCTCCTAAGGGAAGTTAGAAAAAAAGAAATTCAGGAGGGCCCTGGGCGGCTCAGTGGGTTGAGTCTGTGATTCCTGATTTCAGCGTCCTGAGTTCAAGCCCCACTTTTGGTGTAGAGCTTAGTTGTTTTGTTTGTTTGTTTAATAAAAAAGAAATTCAATCCTAGATTGTCTTGAGAGAAATGACTGTAAAGTTTAAATGGAGTAGAATTGCCGATTCCACATAAAAGAAAAACGGATCTCTAAGAGAGCGGTTATTCTAACGGCTAAAGTTTTAATCACGGGTCTTAGCCTCCTCATTGAATTCCTTACACTGTGCGAGTACAGATGAAGCTATTGTCAGTGACAGCCAATGAATTTGGGGTGGGATTGATTTATTCATGGTAATTAAGCCGTAGGGTGTGTGCTTGACTGTGCAAACCAAATAATTGGGCCACCATATAATCTAATTATTTCAAGCCACGCCAACCAACACACAGTTAAGGAAATGCAAATTTCAATGCTGTTACAATTAATCCGGAAATATAGCCTAAGTTATATTCACCGGCATTACCATAAGGGAAGTCTCAAAA
This sequence comes from Nyctereutes procyonoides, assembly GCF_905146905.1. NCBI lineage: Eukaryota > Metazoa > Chordata > Mammalia > Carnivora > Canidae > Nyctereutes > Nyctereutes procyonoides. The sequence continues at coordinate 3,941,312 of NW_026575044.1, forward strand.
TCTTCAACCTATTTGAAGCAAAGTTAATTACAGGTCCCTGCTCTGAGGGCAAGGAAATACCTCCACTAAGAAAAAGAACCTAAATACTTAAATTCCTATCTTCTGTCTTGATCTTTGTTTTGCTCTTTAGTTTAAAAAAGCAAATTAATATGACTCTCAGAAAGTACTTGAAGCCTGTGCATGTGCTATTCATTCTTTATCTCATTTCCATAAAAAGAAATTTTCATAGAATGAATTTTTATTTAAGGAAGAATAGCTCTGTGAGGAAAAAAACAGTTTAAAATAGTCTATATCAATGATTCATTTTCCTCCTAATGAAAACGTTTATGCCTGGGCATAGTAGGTATTCATAAATATTTGCTGAATAAAAATAATGAATAATACAGTTATATATGTTAGGATTATTTTTTAAAAATGATTAAGTCATTTATTCAACAAATATTTATGAACATCTGCATTCTGCCATCAACTTTACTAAGTGATAAAAATAAAAAATGTAGAAAACACTGCTTTGACCTCAGCAAACTCTGTGTATCAGTTATTTTTTTTAATCCTCACAACTCTGGAAGGTAGAAACTGTTAATCCCAATTTTCCAGGTTGAGGAAATTGAGACACAGAGATGTTACATTACATTACTTGCCTTTATTGGGGTTTTCCAGAGAAACAAAACCAATGGAATATATATATATATATGTATATATATATATATATATATATATATATATATATATATATATGAATGACTTTCATTATGCAGTTGACACTTGAACAAGGCAGGGTTTAGGATTACTGACCCTCCCAAGCAAGTGAAAGTTCAAGTATAGCTTTTAATTCCTCAAAAACTTAACTACTAACAGCCTACTGTTGACTGGGGAAGCCTTACCAATAACATAAATAGTCAAACAGTGAATTAACACTATTTTGTGTATTATATGAATTATAAATAAATATACCACATTTTATGTGTTATTTGTATGTTATATATATTGTGTTACTGAATTCTTACAATAAAGTAAGCTAGAGAAAAAATGCTATTAAAATCATAAGGAAAAGAAAATACATTTACAGTACTCTATGATAAAAAAAAATTCATGTAAAAGTAGACCTGCACACTTCAAACCCATGTTGTTCAAGGACCAACTGTATATATGAACGAGATTTGTTATAAGGAATTTACTTATACAGTTTTGGAGGTTGAGAAGTCACTTTATGTTCCTTCTACCATTATCCCATACCCTTAATATCCATCCTCACACGTGTTCCCCAGATTTCTGTCTGTATACATTAGAAAACTCATGCAGTTCTTTTGGAATGTAGCGTCTCTCCTCACAAGTCAGATGATGGGGAGCTCAGGTCTCATGGTAATTTGGTGGCTATGATTAAGCATTCAGTCTCTCCTAAGGTCTAGCAGCAGGCCAAGAGCTATTTTTCAAAAGGAGAATAGTTATCCATAGAGGATGTCAGGCTTTGTTCTAAAATCCTGAGTCTGAGCTGCAGGTCACCTGTTGAGACCTGCCAGAGACTCCTAGTAGCTTCCTTACCTGCCACTGACACTTCAAGCACCATTGGATCTGCTGCATCATATGGTGGAAATGGCAGAGCAGCTTGCACAGCACTCTGGACATATTACAGAGTCTTCTCATTCAGCAGCTTTTTGAGTCACTTGGAAAATAGGTTGGAATAATTAATACACTCCAATGGAATATGTTGCCTCCAAAATCCAAAGAGTTCCACTCAGCATTGTGCCTCTTTTTTTTACTGTAAGAGAGGCCAAATGTAACAACTTATCCATTACCTTAGAAGGGATATCTTGACATGCCTCACACTACTGGATTCCCCCCAAATTTCACTGAGATAGAAGGCCCCTCAATTTGTGCCAGATTTATTTCCAATGTCTTAACAATAAGCCTACTGTGGGTACTGCTTCTTGCTCACCATGTCCAATCAGCATGATATCATCAGTGTAATGGATTAGTGTGACAACCTGTGGAAGGGAAAGGAGATCAAGATTCCCATGAATTAAATTAGAACATAGAGCTGGAAAGTTGATATACCTCTGAGGTGGGACAGGAAAGGTAGAATGCTGGCCTTGCCAGCCGAAAGCAAACTGCTTTTGGTGGTTCTTCTTGACAGGGCTAAAGAAAAAAGCATGCCAGCCCAATAGCTGCATATCAGTTTCCAGGATATGTGTTAATTTGCTCAAACAACAAAACCACATATGGTATAGCAGCTGCAAGTACAGCCACCACTAATTCAGTTTAACAATAATCCACTATCATTCTCTAAGATCCACCTGTCTTCTGTACAAACCACATAGGAGAGTTAAATGGGGATGTGGTGGGAACGACCACCCCTACATCTTTCAAATCCTTGATGGTGGCACTAATCCCTGCAATCCCTCCAATATGCAGTGTTGCTTTTAGTGTATTATTTTCCTAAATACAAGTAGATCTAGTGGCTTCCATATGGCCTTTCCTGCTATAATAGTCTCACTCCACAGGTCAGGGAACCAACATGGGGATCCTGCCAGTTGCTTCAATTTTTCAGGACGGGGAAAACTGAGGCATAGAGATGTGAAGTAACTTGCCTAATGCCACATCACTATTGAAAAGTATACAGTCCAGGAACTTACTCTTCATGGTACCAGTCTGCTACTTGCTTTGAATCAGGCAAAATCCTGGAGGTTCATATATTTCAATGTGGGAAGAGAACATATTAATGGTTAGGTCCTTGTATGTAATCTCATCATAATAAAAACATAGATATGGGTGAAAACTTACATTCACACAAAAACATACATAAATAGCAGCTCTGTTACAACTGTCAAAAACTAGAAACAATCCAAATGTCCTTCTGCAGGTGAATGAATAAACAAACAGGGATACCTGCATGCTGTGGAATACTATTAGGCAACAAAAAGGGATGAACTACCAACACAACAACTTCAACGAATCTCAAAGGCATTGTGCTGAGTGAAAGAAGGCAGTCCCAAAAGGAATCCTACTATCTGATTCCATTTGTACGACATTCTTGAAATCCCAAAACTATGGTGATGGAAAACAGATGAGTGGTTCCCAGGAGATAATGGCGGGAGAAGGTGCAACTGTAAGGGATAGGCATGTGAGAGGATTTTTGGGGTAATGGAATTGTTCTGTATCCTGATTGGGCTGGTGGGAATAAAAATCTATACATATAAAAAAAAATCTATACATATGGTTTTATTCATATGTATACACACACACAAGTATAGAAGCAGTCAACGGTATGATAGTAAGTCGGCCTAGGTATTCCTGTTACCAGGTGTTCCTTTATTAACAGTAGAAATATGCAAATGGGAAGGTGTCAGTATGTTTTACTAAAGGGAACCACGTAAGCCTTTGCAGCAGGGTCACCCCGTTCCTTCCTCTTTCTCCCTTTTTCTCATCTGGAACATAGATGCCAATACTAAAATTCGAGCAGATCTTTTTGGGCTGGGGGGTGATGTTCTCAAGAGATCAGTCCATGTGAGGAGCAAGAAGCAAATCCGATCTTCTCCACGGGCTGAAGAGAAGCCTGGGCCTGAGCGTGGCATTGCCTTCCTTCACCTGAACTTAACTCTGGGTGCTGCTATGTTAGTTTTGTTAGACTGAAGAATCCAGACTCTGGAGGATGTATTCTAATGACTGTAATTACCGTAGGTAACTAAATTAAAAATGGTCATTTTTTTATAAATATCTCCAACATTTTGCCCATTCATAAACATTATCATTCTAATAGAGCAAATTAATGTGTTTAGTGACTGGTAGTGCATTTCGTAACTAATTAATCTTACAACAGAGGCTTCCAAGCCATGTTTCATGAAACCCTTAAGGCTGGCCTTAAGGTAGGATGAAAACCAACCTTCTACCTCCTTTTTATTCAGGAGGTATATATATACACCTGGAGCTTACATAAGCTTAGCAATAGTAACTTTTAAAAGTTTTCAAAATAAATTGATCCATGGCTATTGTATATGAAGCATCAGGAGCTTAATCTCCTTTTCCTCCACATCTTACTTCATAACCAGGAGTTTTTCCAAGGAAGATTTTGATCTTGCCTTAGATACTTCCATGGTCCTCTACCTTGAACAGGTGGAGAGGGCTTCTAGTAAGTGAATGAATATATTCTGATCACATATATTAATATTCATAAAAGGATGTCAAACCTACTGGCTGTAGCTGACTGCTGCAATTTATGTTTCTACTCTTAATGTATAACGTAGAGTACTTGTACTCCTCAGAGAATGTACACTGAAGTTTTTAACAAGTCAATACTTATCAAAAAGCTCAATATCATTGATGGAAAACTATCTGATGGATACATAGCCCATTTTCCTTCCCTGGTTCAGGGTCAGCAAATTCATGACCCTACTCTTCCTACCATCCCTTCTCAAGCCTCTGGCCAACTTCTTTAATCCATAGCCCTTTCTTATGCTGAGCCTAGACTCCCTCAAACATGATTCTGTCCAACCAGTGCTTCAGGAAGTCATTGGCATCTCATCAGTGCTGGCATGCAGGATGAAATCCATTTGTAATTCCAACCCTAGATACTCTTAAAAGCTAAACTGTCACAAAGCTGTGCACTTGAAATACATCATTTTGTCCCCTTGTAGGCTTCTTTCCTAGAATTATGCTTTGGACTTATGTCATCAGCCTACATTAAAATCATAAGAAAAAAAAACCTCTGAGAAATGTATCATATTTACTGTAGGAGTGTTTTTGAGTGTCTATCTTCTTTCTGGGTATTCTTTCTTAATATCTGAAGGGCAGAGTTTTAAGAAATTTGCCCAAATTCATACAGTAAGGGACAGAGCTAAGAACTGAACCAAAGATTGCCTGATCTCTTACCTTCTCTGCCTTTCCTCTCTAAGGCCTCCACATTTGCTCCCAGCCTTGACGGCCATCTGCCTCCCCATCCTGACATTTGGCCTACATCTAGACATTCAGCCCTGGGCTTTGTTTCCATGAGGTTTTTTTGGTGCTTACTTTTTCCTGCATTCATTGATTCCATATCTGCCCTTCCTGTTTTTTCCTGCCTCTTCCTATCCCTTCTCATAAGCTTTTCTAGATAAACTCTTCCTGCATTTACTCATCAACTCATTATAGTCTGACATCTGCTCCAATCATTTTCCTGAAATTACTTTATTGGAAGTCACTGATGACCTCCTAACTGCCAGATCTGATAACATCTTCACTCCTCATCCTGCTCCATCTCTCCACAATTTGACAATGGTGATTGTTCCTCCCTTCTTAAAACCATCTTTCTAACTCTGGCCTGTGACAAATTGCTCTCCAATTTCTCCCCTTAGCTATCTTGACCGTGTCTTGGTTTTCCTCATTGGATCCTCTTTTTCTCCCCATCTAATATAGGTACTCTCCAAGGATTTACCCTCATCCCTCTCCTCATTGCTGCAAGCCTTATGTCATTATCTATCCCCACAATTTCAGCTGTTATCCCTCTGAAGACAACCCCCAAATCTACACCTTCATGCTGCTTTCCCCTCCAACATCAGAGTATGTTTGTTACATTTGTCTCTTTCACTAGAGTATAAACTATTCCAGGGGTGGTCCATCTTGTCCTCATTTTTTAATATCTTTTTTATGCTTAAAGTAACAGCTCAGAGGCTGGACATAGTCTATGTTTAACAATTTTTTTTCATACTTCTCTCTGTATTTTAGTGACCATTCAGTGGTGTATGAGAAGCCTTTATTCTCTCATAAGTATTCTTCAGGTACCCACCAGGTGCTTGGCATTGCTCTAGGCAAAATATTTCTTTTTGGTTTTTGGAACATCTTGAGATGAGTGCACATTTAATTCAACCTTTTTATCTTTCAAGTCTGTATCTATAACTCTATATTTGATCTAGCTTAAGATGCACATTTTTTCACATTTTAGTATCTTTGAAACCAAGATGCATCTTACAAAGAATGTGCAGGAAAACATTGCATCATAGTTTAATTGGCAGCATTTTTTAATGGTACATAAAATAATGGTCTATCTCACAATCAGTAGCATTTTAAATTCCATGAAATATGGTTTTTACATGAATTTTTATGGTTTAGATATTTCATTCTGATATGTTTTATCATCCAAGAAATATTTAATTATTCTGAGTATATACTAGACTTTTTAAGGCAGGACAAGAAATGTTTTAAAGGGATTTTCAATGATACGGGTTAAAACAAGAGGAAAAAGATTTCCACGGCCATAGAAGTTTCACACATACAAGCATTTCCTCTGCTGTAAATACACAGCAATGACAGATAAAATGCAAAGACTGATAACCAAAAATAAATGGGCTCAAAAGCAGTTATCATTTCTAAGAATCAAGAAGAGCACAAAACACAAACCATGAGTGAGTCTGTTGCAGTGGGCCTATTAGAGTATAGGCCCAGAGGCAGGCAATGGTGTCTGAAGTTTTAGTGCCACAAAGAGGACAAACCAGAACACACACACACACACACACACACACACACACACACACACACTCCTTTTGTATCTGTAGGGCTTTGTTATAATTTTATCTTACATAAATCATCTTATCTTACAAAAATGACAACTTAAAAATATAGCATTTTATGATACAGAGAATTCCCATGTTCTCCCCATTCCCCACTTCTCCTTTTTAGGAAACCATTTATATTTGCTGCTTATCCTTATCCATCTCTTCTTGCAACTATATAAATTCTTATTTTTCTCCTTTTCTTTCACAAAAGAGAGTGGTTCCATCTATATTGTTCTGTACCCTGCTTTTTTCACTTAGCTGTATATTAAGAAGATCGTATCATGGAGATTTTACTCATTTTTTTTTTTTTTTTATAGCTGCGTGTACTTCATCGTGTGTGTGAACTGTGGTTTACTCAACCAGTCCTCCTCTCTTGCTGGACAAGCTATATACAAAGTTTCCTGCTACTCACAGTATCAAAGTGAGCAACCTTCTTCCTGAGTCATTTCACACTCCCACACACCTTTGTGAATGGAGGCTGAATAGAATTGCTTCCTGACTGCTGCCTGAGGCTATGGCTTTTTAGGAAGTTGAGGATCTGCCAAGTAGGAAGACCAAGACAGCCTTCCAACCGGGAAGTGAATGGATCTACTCCCTGGAATTCTCTAATATTGCTGGAACCCTAACCACCACCAGAAGACCCAGAATAGACTAGACACCTGGAGGTAGGGTGACAGTAATCACAAAACTATTAAACAGCAAAAGAGAGAGAAAGGAGAAAAACTTCAAAAAATATGTACACATGTATGTGTACAGATATATGTATTTCAAAAGCAAAATATATGTATGTACATGTTAATATATATTACATATAAAATTGGGTCTGTACTTCAGAACTAGCCTAGGATCAATTCCCAATGGTTCAAAGATTTAAATGTAAAAAAATAAAAATAAAAATTCCAGAAGAAAACATGAATGAAATCCTTTATAAAAAGCTATTAAACGGGGATTCCGGGATCCCTGGGTGGCGCAGGGGTTTAGCGCCTGCCTTTGGCCCAGGGCGCGATCCTGGAGACCCGGGATCAAATCCCACATCGGGCTCCCGGTGCATGGAGCCTGTTTCTCCCTCTGCCTGTGTCTCTGCCTCTCTCTCTGTGTGTGTGACTATCATAAATAAATAAAAATTTAAAAAAATCTTAAAAAAAAAAAACGGGGATCCCTGGGTGGCTCAGCGGTTTAGTGCCTGACTTGGACCCAGGGCATGATCATGGGGTCCTGGGATCGAGTCCCACATCCGGCTCCCTGCATGGAGCCTGCTTCCCCCTCTGCCTGTATCTCTGCCTCTCTCTCTCTCTCTCTCTCTCTCTCTCTCTCTCTCTCTCTCTCAGTCTGTCTCTCATGAATAAATAAATAAAATATTTTTAAAAAGCTATTAAGCAATATTATTATCATAAAAAAATGGAATTTAAGGCAAAGGAATAAAAATACATGTTAAGGCTAATCCATCAAGAAGCTATAACAGGGGCACCTCAGTGGCTCAGTGGTTGAGCATCTGCCTTTGGCTGAAGTTGTGACTGGGGGTCCTGGGTTGGAGTCCTGCATCGGGCTCCCTGCATGGAGCCTACTTCTCCCTCTGCTTGTGTCTCTGCCTCTCTCTGTGGGTTTCTCATGAATAAATAAATAAAAATATCTTCAAAATACAAATTAAAAAAATTATGAATTTGTATGCAACTAACAACCTACCTTGAAATGTATAAAATAAAAACTAAATTACAAAGACTGACAAGATCATAAGCATAGAAGACTTCAATGAAAAAGGTGTTTCTCCCAATTATTGCTTAACCAGAAATGTAAAGTAACCATGATGCCCATTCCCATCTTGTTACAATCAAGTGTGTCGGAACCCTGGCAAGACCGAGCCCAAACTGTAGACCATTAATGTTTAGCTATGTCTGGACATATCTAGCTGTGTGCGATGGATCAATAGACAACTGTTTACTTAAAGATGTAAAGAAACTTCTTCATTTTTTTTTTTTTTCTAAAGAAACTTCTGAGAGAAAAACTATCCTAAACAATTCTGGTACTGACAGCCTGACCATACATCCAAGTCCATCTTGATCTTTCAAGGGTAAAGGCAACTATGCTTTGGTTAAACTCAGGTTAAACTCCTGGCTCAGACTCCCATGAGCACTCATCTATGGCTTCCTGTGGAGAGGTAGCTCTGGAAGCAGAGGTGATACTCAAAATATTTAGCACCCAATTTGGTTTGAGCATTGACCAAACAGAACAGACAAGCAACCCATCTGAGTAGATGCCAGCTGCACCCCATGCCTTCCCAGGGCATACTTGATGAATTTCAGCCCTTTCTATAAAGATTATTCTATGAAACTTGCTCTAGGACATGGAGACACAAGGAGCTCTGGTACTCCTCTGGTCAAGGTTAATGCAGGGGAGAGAGAGAACGCCAACCAACTCTGGCAAATCAAAAACTGCAGTGCTGGAAAGAAGACTAAGTAAACAAAAGGGTATAAAATGGGGATGCCATGGGTAACTGATCAGACGTTTTTCTTTTTCTTTTTTTTTAAGATTTATTTATTTATTTATTCAGAGAGAGAGAGGCAGAGACAGGCAGAGGGAGAAGCAGGCTCCATGCAGGAAGCCCGATGTGGGACTCGATCCTGGGTCTCCAGGATCACACCCTGGGCTGTAGGCAGCGCTAAACCGGTGCGCCACCGGGGCTGCCCTGAGACGCATTTCTTAAAAGATTTTACCTATTTATTATTTATTTGAAAGAGGGGGAGAGAACACAAGGATGGGGAGGGGTAGAGAGAGAGGAGAAGGCGGCTCCCCGCTGAGTGGGGAGCCTGAACCCAGGACCCCAGGATCACGACTTGAGCCACCCAGCCTGATGTATTGAAGGAGAAAAGATAGTGAGAAGGTTAGGTGAGTTCTGACATCAGTCAGACCTGAGATCCATCCCATTCTGCCTCTCCCTCTTACTGTTTCACCTCAGGCAAGATACACGAATGCCCTGGAGATCACAGTGCTCTCTAGTGTTGCTGTCATTGCAGGTGGTGGTAGGAGCATGGGACATACCTACAGGTTCTCAGAAATACCCTCGGAGACTAGACCTGCATGGCTTGGCAGGGCAAGAGCCAGTGACACACAAGAGCCACACAAGTCAGCATCTTGAGTGTAAGCAGGAATAGGGAGAGAGCAAACTGGGATTTTGGGGGCTATTTCTCTTTTATTTTACTTCAGTTTCATAGGTATCATTGCCGGATATAAAAACTACAATTCCTCCCCTCAAGAAAATTTTAGGTTATAGAGCATTCACCAGTGTAGGTTAAGTACACACTTTGTAGTATGCGTAGATCAGTCAGTCTCAAAGTAGACACATCTGACTGCTACCTCAAATGAGAATTGGGGACAGGGAGTCATTCAGAGCCAGTGGGAGGAAGGGGAGGGAGGAAACAACCACTGGCTTCCGGGTTGGGTGGCTGGAAGCCCCTACAAAGATAATACATAGAAGAGGTGAGGACCAGTACACCAATGGTGTAGACTACAGTTTCCCAACAGAGGGGATGTAGGGTGGAGGAAAGGGCTAAATGTACACTATCTCATTGAAACATTATCCATCCTTGTGAAGGAAAGATCATTTCCATTGCTCAGAGGAACTAAGATTGAGAGAAATTTAGTAATTTGCCCAGTCACGTAGGCATTGAGATTTGAACCCAGGAGCACCTTACATCAGCTTTCCTTATTAAGCCAGGCTTCCCCAACTCAGGAGAGAGGAAAAACCTAGTATTTCTCATTGCCAGATAGTTCTGATTGCTATTTACTTTCTCATCTATTTCATATTATGATAATGTTTTCCTGGAATTGGATGATATAATACTAGAAATTGAAGATGTTTATTCGCTACAAAGATTACATATGCAGGCTTCCTGTCATAATCAAGGGAAGTTGCTCACATCATTTATGATTTCCAGTCTTCTCTGTATATGATAATGCTTATTTAAAAAAAATCTGTTTTTACTAAGCCTGCTGATCTTCAAAAGAGAAACAGGCAGAGGCAGGACAGTGATATACCCTTTTGATATTTATCAAGTCTGGAGTCTATCTTAAATTAGTTTGCTGGGAAGCATTGCATGTGATGAATGGTATAGTATTTAAATGATGCCGTGGATGTTCTCCCTTGTAATAAAGCAAATTACTCTAACAAAACTATTTTGTTTCATTTCTTCATACAAAATTCATGTTTGAATTTCATCTAGGTCCTAAAATTTTAAATTTCCATAACAATTCTATGCATTATTAAATTTTATACACCACTGCATTATGCTTTTGAAACTGATTGTACAATCTAATTAATTCTGAATATTAACTACAATTTCCATAAAATGAATAGGATAATGTTACTCAGGGTAAGATGGTGGGCTACCGTCGTCTGTTACCATCTCCCCAGGATCTCAATTATATGTACACTAAAACCACTTCTCTGGAAGTCCCTTATCCAGTAACTTCAATTTGGGGCAACATAGCCAAGAGCAAAAGTTAAATCAAAATGCCTCCAAATAGACCAAATAACTATCTTAAATACTTGCCCTCCATTCCTAGGCAAACCTTTCCAACAGTGTGTCAGAAGGCAGTTGTTTTTTTTGTTGTTGTTGTTGTTGTTGTTGATTTGGGTTTTTTTTTTTTTTTTTTTGCTTTTTTTAAGAGAGACTGTTTACAAGAGTCATGTGACTTCTAGATCCAAAGCAGATTAAATACTAAATTTAAAGGATGATGAGGTTAAAGTAGATTTCTAGAAATTGTCTCCTCAAGAGATGCAAGAAGAGTCTATGGACAGTGGATAACTATGCAAGTGGAAATAACTATCAGAGTGGACACAGGAACCCAGAGAGCAGAGCAGATCAGCCCAATTTATCTTAGGAGAGCAGAGCCCTACATATGTCAGAGCCTGAGGGCCTTGCCATATCATGGCACAAAAAGTAATCCGTGCTCATGATGACTTGGAGATATCAAGGAATGGTTAAATTCATCCTTTTCTTCTGTTTAAGAAAGTATCAAAGTGTAGTATTTGGGCATCTTTCCATCAGAAAGATTAAAATAGTGTAATCTTAGGGGACTATTTCAATCGTTTGGAAAATTGACTTACTTAGAATATCACATTTCCTAATAATATAAAATATGTGAGTCTCTTATTATACAACATAAGTTGAATCTTCTTTCCTCTGTTTAAAAAAAAACAGATCACACAAATCACACTGATATCATACACCCCAGATGTCTCAAGACCCTACTGGACTGTGGGTACAAATGAAGTCAAATTATCATTGATTATTCCAAAGCTCCTGTTCACAGCACCAATCCCCATCACTGCAGAACATCAGCACACCCTGTGGGAGTTGTCCTTCCGTGTACCTCTGCTCAAAGCCACCCTGCCATCCCTACCAGGCAGGAGAAGGTGGCCTCCCAGGGCTGCCACCAGCCCCTGGGCCTACTCTGCTGGGTGTTTGGCTTACACGGAGACAGGACATCTCACTCCACCACTGTTTCCTATTCTTTTCTTTTCTAAAAATTTTATTTATTTATTCATGAGAGACACACAGAGAAAGGCAGTTACATAGGCAGAGGGAGAAGCAGGCTCCCTGCAGGAAGCCCAATGCGGCACTTGATCCCAGGACCTCAGATCACACCCTGAACCAGAGATAAATGCTCAACCACTGAGCCACCCAAGCATCCCTTCTACCACTGTTTTCAAATTTGTTGCCTGGCCCAGAAGCATCACTGCTCGTGCCTCAAATCCCACCAAGTACTTTAAGAAAACTGTTTCTTTGGTTTTGGACTATCCTTTATCTCCCTTGAGTTCAGCCCAGGAACAGGCACCATTCTTAATTCACTTTGCCCTCTTTTTTCTAGGTATTTACCCCAAACCTCCCTTTCAAATGCCTCTCTCCAACAAGCATAGCAAGGAACACGGATTTTAGGGCTGCCAGCTACGGGTCCAGCAGCTCTACTCAACAACCACCAGCTGGACCTGGGGCTCAGCTAGAGTATCATGCCCCATAACGTGGTTGGAATTCTTTTTTTTTTTTTTTCATGGTTGGAATTCTTAAATTCTTTTCTTTTTTTAAAAAGATTTATTTATTTATTTGAGATGGTGAGAGAGAAGGAGAGAGAGAGAGGGAGAGAGCAAGCATGAAGAGTGGGAGGGGCAGAAGACGAAAGAGAGAAAATCTTCAGCAGCTCCACCTGATCATGGAGCCTGTTGTGGGGCTCCATCCCAGAATCCTAAGATCATGACCTGAGCCAAAATCAAGAGTCAGCTGCCCAACCGACTGAGCCACCAAAGTGTACCTGAAATTCTTAAATTCCTTTTAAAAAAAAGCCACTATATGGAGTCATAACATTTAAAAAAATTTTTTTAGTAATCATGGAAACTCTCCCTTAAAACCCAATCTTGCACAGAAACTCAGCTCCTTTGCCCCTGGCCCCCTGTTCTGAGAACTGCCACATTCCTTCAGCCCATACCGTGGCATCTTGAGGCTGAAGACAATATCAGTAAAATCTGAATGTGCCTCTTCCCCCATTATTATCTCATGAGAGAACAGTGGTTTCTCACTGTGGTGTTAATTTGCCTCTCCCTCAGGATTTACAGAGCTGAATAACTTCTAGTATGTTTGTTAGCTATTTTGTGAAATGCCTTTTCCAAGTTTTTGTTCATTTTAGTATTGTATTGTCTTATTGATTTGTAGGACTGCATTATATACTAACCCTTTGTTGGCTAGAGGTATGGTAAATATCTCCTCCCATTTCAATACTTGCCTTTTCACTCTCTCAGTGATGTATTTTGATGAGCAGAAATTCTTAGTTTTAATGCAGTCCACCTTGTCGATATTTTCACTTATAGGTTATTAGGGTGACCAACCATTCGAGAATGTCTGGAAATAACACAATCCAAATAATCCGTTGCCCAGATATGAGATATCAACACTAAAAGAAGGACAGTCCCAGGTAAGCCACAGTGGTTGGTCACTCTAGGCCAGGTGGTTCTTATTGTTTGAAGGGAAGGGACAGGGCCTGTCGTGTCACAAATATATTTTCCAATGTTATCTTCTAGAAGCTTTATAGCTGTATCTCTCACATTTACATCAAACTCCATCTGGAATTTACTTTTTGTGTGTGGTGTGAGGTAGAGGCCAACATTTATTTTCTTCCCTTTATGGATGGATACCAACCACTCAGCACTATCTATGGAAATGACCAGACTTTCTCCATTGCTTTGCAGTGTTGACTTTGTCATAATTAATTGTGCAGCTTGGTTTGTGGACTTTATTGTGTTCCATTCATCTTTTTATCTCTTTCTGTGCCATTTTATTTATTTAGCTTTTTAATAAGTCATGATATCTGATAGCATAGAAGTACTCTGACTTTCTTCTTTTTCTTTAAGATTGTCTTGCCTATTCTTCGTCAGTTGCATTTCTGTATATATTTTAGAACCAGATTGTTGAATTTCTGAAAAAAATGTGTTGGGATTTTGATTGAGGGATTTTGAGCTAGATTACTTTTGGGAGATATGATATCTTTACAAAATTCAATATGCCAGTTCATGAATATTGTATATATCTATATATATTTAGGTCTTTACATTTTTATTTATTTATTTATTTGAGAGAGAGAGAGAGAGAGAGAGAGGAGTACGTGTGTGTGCGGAGGGGTGGGGCGGGTGGGTGGGTGGGGCAGAGGGAGAGGGAGAAGCAGGCTCTCTACTGAGCAGGGAGCCCAATATGGGGCTTGATACTAGGAGCCTGGGATCATGACCTGAGCCAAAGGCAGACATTTAACCGACTGAGCCACCTAAGCGCCCCTAGGTCTTTTAATTCTCTCATCAGTGTTTGGTAACTTTCTTGAATAAACTTTTATATTTATTTATTGTTTATTTATTTATAAACTTTTATTTATTTATTTATTTATTTATAACATAGAGAGCAAGCCAGAGAGTACTGGGGGGGGGGGGGGGGAAGAGCAGAGGCAGCAGGAGAAGCAGACTCCCTGCTGAGCAGGGAGCCAGATATGGGGTTCCATCCCAGGACCTTAGGATCATGACCTGAGCTGAAGGCAAATGCTTAACTGATTGAGCCACCCAGGCACCCCTGAATAAACTTTTGAATAAACATATTTAGGGGCCCCAAATGTGATGAATTAGAACCTCTAAAAATGAGTTGTGGTTATGATGGGGATAGTTTGGTGCATATTCTCTGGACTTGACTCAATGCTTAAAAATTATAAATGGGTACTTTTGTCTGGAGAGATTCTGGTCCCTTGAGATCTAAATATAATTACCTAACTTCCATTTTTGCCAACTGCAATGCCTATCTTTCTACTTCCCTCAATATAATATTACAATTTTGGAAGCAAATGGTCTCATGGTCACTTCTGTCCCTGAGCCCTGGTCTGGCTGACCTCTGACCTCACTTCTAGCCCACTGACAGGCTTTCCTCTCTTCTGCCTTCACAACAATCCAAATAATCAGTGGGCCCCCTAGTGGAAGTTAAGCCCCTTTTTCGGATTCCCTATCATGAATTCAGCAAAACTTCTCTCTTCCACCCTCTAGACTCCACTCTGGCTCACATCTGCTCGTCCAGACACATTGAGGCACTCTGAAGAGGCTATCATTCAACCTCCTATTTTAGCATCAGAGAGGATGAGGATTTAAAATGTTTGTGTTTCTTACCACTCTTGCTTCCACGAGTCTCGTAAGCAGAAGAGACTAATTGGAAATAACTATTTCCCCATACATAAACAGTATTTTAGAATGACTCCAACTTGCAGAGGAATGACGCTTCTCATATACATATATATACAACACACATTTACATATGTGTACACGCATTATATGTATATATGTCTACACACACACTAACATTTATCTTTAAAGTAGTCTCCATATTGAATTTAGTAATGGTTTAAAAAGTGATTCTCCTGGTACGTGGGTAGGCGGTTGGGGTAACTGGATGATGAGCATTAAGGAGGGTACTTGATGTAATGAGCACTGGGTGTTACTTGCAACTGATGAATCACTGAACTCTACCTCTGAAACTAATGATGCGCAGTATGTTAATTAATTGAATCTAAATAAAATTAATTTAAAAAATAAAAGTGATTCTCCTATGATTTTTTCAAGTATACAATCATGTTATTTTCCACAACAATAATTTTGAAGAGACCACAATTAAAAGAAAAACTTTTAGAAAAGAAATACTGTTAGGAAAGTGTCGAGTACTTTGTGGCTCGAAGGCTGCATGCTACTGCCCTTGCTTTTTGATTTACATTCATGGAAAGATTGAAAAATCTTCCACTTTGCTGCTTCTTTAATGGTCTGAAGATTCATATTTATTGGCTACAAAGCAGCTTTAATTTTTCTGAGTTTATACTATATTTATAAAGAGAGAAAAAATAAAGACATTTTCATTTAGAAAAAGATAAGAGAGTGGGGACTGTAAACTTTTTATTTTATGTTTTTATATTGGCTTTTACATGAAAAGATGCTTACCACTAGTTTAGAATTTAAGGATTAAATTATATTCATTTGTATTAAAAAGAAAACCACGTTTGTCCAAGAAAAGGCTCAAGAATGTCTTCCCTTAATCTTTAGGAAACCCCACGTACTGCACAGATACTTCTGGACTGTAGGACTCTCAGCTGTTGATTGGCAACAGATTGTTGCTTTGGGGAAGAAGTCTTGCTACCACAATGGGCTGCCACAAAAGCAAGATTTATAACCATACTACTCCAAATAGATTTTTAACTAAATTACGTATTAGTCATTTTAACCTGCTTTATACAGTTTGTACCCTCAAAATTTCCTCCCAGTGTAATAAAATAGCTTTGATCTCCAGATATGAAAAATATGTACTGATAATAAACTTGGTGAAGAGGAGGCAGAAGGATGAGGGATAGTGGAGGCAGAAGAAACTGCAAAGTTTACAGGTTCAAAGAAATTCTCATCTTTGGGGTGGAAACAGCAGAAGTGTCCAGACTTTGAACATTAGAAGCCTTCCATTTGAGGTGCTTGGAACTTTGACACAGATCACTCTGAGAAGCAGCACAGACATTCCCAGGGGGATTTGAATTATTCTCATCTACATGATCAAGCACTGTGCACTTAGAACATGACAGTTTCAAACCTTTGCAGAGTTAGGAGTTAGGAGTACATTATCTGAGTCAGCATTTTCCCCTTATTGAATACCATCCACACAGCATTTGCAGCTTTTGAGTTATCATCCCCTTGAAGTTTTCTAATTGTTTTAAATAAAAGAAGTTGCAACATCTCTTTTGGTAGAAGACGCAAATCTCACAGAGGGAGAGCTTGTGCTCCAGCTCTTACCTTCCTTTTGAAGCAAGATGGTGATCTAATTTTGGGTGCTTATCTCTTGCACTAAAAAAAACTATTATTTCCGACTGAAAGTGTTTCTGACTCTTTTTTTTTTAAAGATTTTATTTATTTATTCATGAGAGACAGGAAGAGAGAGGCAGAAACACAGGCAGAGGGAGAAGCAGGCTCCACACAGGGAGCCTGACATGGGCCTCGATCCCAGGTCCCCAGGATCACACCCTGGGCTGAAGGCGACGCTAAACCTCTGAGCCACCTGTGCTGCCCTGTTTTCTGACTCTTAAATTTATTAATCTTTTGCTAAAACAGAAAGTAAGAATTCCTGGACTGCTGCTCATCATAAACCAGTTTTTCAGCCTCAGGAACTAACATTTATAGGGCACAACTTATGAATCACGGTTTTTGCTTTTTAGTTTACACATGCTAGCTCACTTAAACTTGGCAACAGCCCTAAGAGGAAGTTCCAAAGCCCACTTCATAGATGAAGAAATGAGTGAGGCTCAGAGAGGCTGAGTGACAGCCCAGTGTTCACACTTAAAAGGTGGAGTCAGACTTCAAATCCAGGTTAGCATGTCTCCCTGATGGCTTCCCAGGCAGTCCAAGGCTGTCCTTGCTCTGTATTTTGAAGCTGCTTTCCTAGTATATGCTTAGTTAAAAATGCCAGAAGTACTTAGTATATGCTATTAGAATACAACTATGGATGATGTTGGTAAGACACAAATCACCATCAACACCCCATATATTCCTGAACACAACCTGTACAAATTCTCTGTAACAATCACTAATATAATGGTAATAATAATAATACCACCACCTTAAGTTTGGGGGCACATGGGTGGTGCAGCCGATTGAGTGTCTGACTCTTGGTTTTGGCTCAGGTCATGATCACAGGGTTCTGAGATCAAGTGGGGCTCCGTGCTCAACCCAAAGTCTGTGTAAGACTTTCTCTCCTTCTGCTCCTCTCTGTCTCAAATACATAAATCTTAAAAAAAAAAAAAACCTTAAATTTGTACAACATAGAAGAGCACTTGTACATGCTATCTCCATACTTTGTAGATTTTGAGACCAAGACTTGTATGTAGATTCCAGTTTGAGTGTCAGGTCCAGGGACTGGTAGCAGCTGCCTGGAACTCTGTACTGAAAAGTATCCTGAAGATTATTCCAGGGTTGGTAGTAATCAGGGCCATGATTGATTAGTCATGTCTGCCATGGCAAAGTTGTTAGGAGTAATAGAATATTAGTCATATGTTTTCTGTCTCTTATTTGTTCTAGTCCGCTCTTTATAAAGGAATAAAAACTTGTCTTCGGCCACATAATGAGTGGCTGAACTGAAATCAAAGTTCTCCTTGGGAGTGTCTGGGTGGTGCAGTTGATCGAGCCACTGACTCTTGGTTTTGGCTCAGGTCATAATCTTGGGTTTGTGGAAGAGAGCCCTGGGTTGGGCTCTGTGCTCAGTGTGGAGTCTGCTTGAGATTCCCTCTCCTTGTCCCTCTACACCATCCCTCCCACTCTCTCTCTCTCAAGTAAATAAATAAATCTTAAAAAAAGAAAGTTCATTTTCCTTCAATCTGCTGCCATTGCTATTCGATGATATTGTATGTGGAGACATATAAATAATCTGAAGTTTAGTATTCAAATGAACTGGAATTTATTATAAAGTCTTGATCTCAGTAATGTTTGATCTAGAACAAACTAGGTGTTTTTCTACAACAAAATGCCAAAAAAAATATTTGCACAACTTATGACTATCATGTAGGAATAGCCTCAGGCATGCAAGTGCTACAGAGTGGACATACTACCTCGTGGGCTCAAGATGTGCTGAGATATCTTCACTGTGTGCTCTTAACTCAACTGATACTATCTGGAAAGTCCAAGAAGCTCAAAACCCTATTTCAAGGGCCAAGAGTATTTTGATAGTGCCAGGGTAGCATCAACATGGCATTAGACATCCCAAGTCTAAGCTGACACAGCAATAAGTGTGATCAATGTTCCAATTTAGAGTCCTCTTCTGGTTTGTGACAGAAGCACATCCAGCTTCTTAAGAATTTTAGTAGTGGGATGCCTGAGTGGCAACTGAGTCTTGGTTTCAGTTCAGGTCATGATCTCAGGGTCATGAGATCGAGCCCCGTGCTGGGCTCTGGGCTCAGTGCAGAGTCTACTTGAGATTCTCTCTCTCCCCCTCTCCCTCTCCCTCCCCCTCCCCTCTGCCTATCCCCTTGCTCATGCTCTTTGTCTCTCTCAAAGAAATAAAAACCTTTTTAAAAAGGAATTTCATTAGTGCAGTGCTTATGCAACTTAGGATAAAAAGGTAAGAGAAGGTTAGTAACCACATGCAAGCAGTGACACAGAGACGACCTTGGGAATGACGGCGCGGTCTCACAGATTGTTATGGTCTATTCAGAGGAAACACTGTACAGGTTGTAAAATCACTGACTACAATAGGACTTGCAAAGAAAAGCCATACAGCAAAGAGAGTGGACTGTCCCCAGTGCAGGTCACAGGTTCCAACACTGAGGCCACACTCTCCTCTGTCAGCAGGGTTATCTTTGAATACAAAAGACAAGGAGGTACATATAATGTAGTCAGCTGTGACCATCAAAGCCAAACAGCTTTTTCTTCCAGCTGGAGCTACCTGCCTGACTACACAATACCCAAGACCCAGGGCAGTCGAGTGGCTGAATGCCCCACCCCTGCACTTAGCCCCAGCCACCTCTGAGAGAGCAGCCAGGGATTTCTTAGAGCTTTACACACTGCCTTTGTTGGCTGTTTCCAAGGTGACAAAGTGTTCTGTCCTTTGCTGTAAATAAAGACAGGAGCAAAGGGATCCAACCCTGTCCTCCTCCTCTATTAGCTTCTGTCACGTTCAGTTGCATGCTTCTTATGAGGGCGTGTGTGAAAACCCTGCTTCCCAGAGTCAGACCTTCCCTGGTGGCGTCTGTTTGTCTGTTTGTTGGTTTGTCTGTTTGTTAGATGTGCATTTGGAACTTTGTTGGCAGTCATGAGCCTTGTAGCTGGCATTCTCAGCTCACTCCTACCCCTCACTCCAAAATGTTTTCTCATCAGGGGAGTGGTAAATTCAAATGCTGCTGAAGATTGCATTATATGTTCCCAGTTAGTCACTGAACCTCCCTGTCAAAGGATTGTATTTTCCCAAACCACTGACATAGGCTTAACATGTCACATGCCTTGACCAAATGCATTCTCAGAGGAAGTGATGGATGCCGTGTCTGAGTAAAGGTTTTAAGAGCCATTTCATGGTTCTGCCATTTTTCTGATCTTTTTCCTGTCTCTCTTGAGAACAGTACATCTTGAGTAGGTGCTGTTTCTTCAGATCCCAGAAGGAAGGAGACACAGAGTACAGCCACAGCCAACTGACATGCATTAAGGGTGAGAAATAAAACTTTGTGGTTGTGACTGAGATTTTGGGGAGTGTTTGTTACCGTAGCGTAACCTAGCAAAAGTGGGCTCATTAAATACAGTAAGCATGAGAATGAGGAAGTAAAGCAAATGGGCCAGGCAGGGACTGCGTCCAAGGAAAACTTGTGCTCTGCTCCAAGGGGTATGGCAGTGATGTTGGCCTTCCAGGAACACAGACCTATTGCTACCAGACTTCCCAATTTTTAAGAGAATACCAAGAATCCAACTGTTGATGTGACTTCTATCAGTTTTTCAATATTCAAACTACATTTGGGTCAAATAACACATATACCACAGCCCCAAATCAGACATCAGGCTCCAGTTAGTAAACTCTGTTCTATGTTCCCCTTGTACTGGAGCAGATCTAGCCTGTTCATTGCTCTCCAGCACCCCTCATGTTCCCTCCTCCTTGCCAGGCCCTCCTGTTCTCCCACCCCTAAATTCCCACATTCCCCTCTTTCAAGGCCTTTGTCAAGTTCTCCTTCGTCCATTTCCCCAACTAGACTATCCCCTAACCCTGAACTTATTCTAGTCTCTATAGACTATTTGGACTTTTAGTCTATATTACAGTAAGCATTTTGCATGTTTCTCCAATTTTTTTTTCTTATACACATTCTGCCCTTTGAGAGTCTATAAACCCAGACATAGACCTTAGCTTATACTTTTGGCATCCTTAGTGCCTCGCAGGCGTAATAGGTACAAAATGTTTTTATACGACAGCTTTGTTGGTTCAGATGAATACCCACATTCAACGATCTGATTCTGAGATTCTAGAAAACAAAGAATGAAGTCCAGAAGGAGCCAGATTCTAGACTCTTAATCACATATTTTTCTCATACTGAAGAGTATAACTCATTAACAAACAAATAAACAAATAAATGATAATTCGGGGTTTAATTATGCACACACAAACCTTGTTAACACCTGTGCTTCTTTGTAGATTAAATCCTGTCTGCAGTGAAATATACAGTTAAGGATATAATATCAGGGTTAATCCAATTCAAATAGGATTGAGTTCAGCTTTAGGTTGACCATCCTTCTGAGACCCCAATTATAACTTGTTTGATGCCTCAGCCACCAAAATAAGTTATGACATTCAGTTGAGTTCTTAGAGAAGGACATTTAATTTGTCAAGCTTCTGGGACATTCTTTCTAGCACTTTTTGGAGGATGCTATTATATGCTATGGTCACTACAGTATTTTTGGTGAGCCTCAATATGAGTTTTTTGAGTGAACAAATAAATTAATGAAATGGTTTATACTGCAGGTGTTGTTTCTTGGCATAGAAAGATTAGATTCCCACCACCATCCCCTATTCTTTCATCATCCAAATTGGTTTAACCCTTATAGTTTTCACTGCTTTTAGAGTAACTCTGTACTAATAGTCCTCCTAATTTCCCTGAGAACCTGATTTAACTAGGAGAATCTAGCTCTTTAATTAGCAAGTTCTTAAAACAAATGTTTTCTTATATTTTAGAAGTGAGTTGTTCAGTGCACATGTGAAAAAGGGCCAGATAACACCCCATGGTATTAAACCAATTACTAGAAGATGTAAGACCAGTCTCTGTGCTAGGAAAATAATATCAGAGTCAAAACAAATCATTTGGAAGTGAATCACTTCCCTTTGCCAACAGAAATTAATTGAAACAACTCCCCCACCCCGCCATCCCCCCACCCCATCCCTATGATGTTGTCTGACATTTCTTTTAAATGCCAATGAGCACCTCACTTTGTCAAATTAAATAAGTACAAGCTGCTGGTAATATGCAACTTTAAAGCCATATGGCCATATGTCTACATGTTCCAGGATACTCTGGTTTCATAGTAATTTTAATCTTTTTAATAAAGGCAATTTGTTAGATATATAACTAAATATGGAGTCATTTTATATCATTGTAAAGCTTCATATGATCAAATTCACAAATAAAAAAACATTCTCTATTACCATTCAATTCAATTCAACCAACATTTACTGACTGCTCTATGATATGCCAGTTCCTAAGTTAGGTCAAGGGAATCTAGATGTAAATGTGACTTTATCCCTGCCCTCAAGGATCTTACAAAGTAAACAATAAATTGCAATTTAGTGATTCATATAACAATCAAAAGATGTTCCAACCACAGAGGAGCATATAAGCTCATTTAGTTTTAGTTTGGAGGTAAGACAATGGCAGGGGAGGCTTCCTAGAGAAGGTGACTTCTTGGTTGGGCTTTAAAGGTAGATCAGGGGATACGCCCTGGTAATCAAAGCAGAGGAATAGCTTGTATGTGTCCTGATAATTTTTTTAAGGAAATAAGGATCATTCCATAGAGATAACAGAATCAAGAGCCTAAAAAAGAGCTCTTGGCTTAATGATATTTATCATACCTCAGAAATGTTTTTGGAGTTTTAATTTTCACTTAAAATATTCTCTTGCTAGCCTGAGTTGGGAAGAAAATTTATGAGTGCAGCTATTTTTTTTTGCTATTGTTTGTTTAAAAACTAAAATCGCTTCTTGGAATTTTTGTTCATTGGCTATATACAAGAAGGATCATTATTTTCTTATCTTAAAAGAAAATATATATCCTGAACAATAATCATGTTTCTTAAATTTCAATATAGTTAACATTGTTATAACCATATAATAGTGTTATATTAATTTCAGTTGTATAATATAGTGATTCAGCAGTTCTGTACAACACCCAGTGCTCATTATGACAAGTGTACCCCTTAATCCCCATCATTTATTTCACCCATCCCCCTACCTCCTTCCTCTCTGGTGATAATGTTTTCTATAGTTAAGTGTCTGTTTTTTGGTTTTTATCTTTCTCTGACTGACTTGTTTTGCTTAGCTTTATACTCTGTAGTCCATTGATGTCATTGCAAATGGAAAATTTCATTATTTTTTATGGCTGAATAGTATTCCATTGTGTATATATACCACTTCTTCTTTTTATCCATTCATCTATCAGCGGACACTTGGGCTGCTTCCATAATTCAGCTAGTGTAAATAATGCTGCTATAAATATACGGGTGATTTTGAATCAAATAATTATTTTTTTTAAAGTAGGCTCCAGGGGATCCCTGGGTGGCTCAGTGGTTTAGTGCCTGCCTTTGGCCCAGGAGTTCCAGGATGGAGTCCCACATTGGGCTCCCTGCATGGAGCCTGCTTCTCCCTCTGCCTGTGTCTCTGTCTCTCTCTCTCTCTCTGTGTCTCTCATGAATAAGTAAATAAAAATCTTTAAAAGAAGTAAATAAAGTAGGCTCCATGCCCAGTGTAGAGCCCAGCACAGGGCTTGAACTCACGACCCTGAGATCAAGACCTGAGCTGAGATCAAGAGTCAGACGTTTAACCAACTGAGCCTTCCAGGCACCCCTTAAATCATCACTTTTAAACATCCAAAGCTCTGAGAAGACATCTCTCTAGGCATGTTTAGTAACTCATTGACCATGCGTCTGCTGGGTGCCTGCCACGGACAAGATGCTTGTTGGGCGTGGTGTCCAATGCCAAATTGTATATGAACTTTTTCTGTCCTGAGGAACTTGTCATCCTGGAGAGAGGGAGGATCCCTTTGGGGAGATAATCTGGATTTCTGCACTTGGAGGTGAAGACTTTTCAAAATTCACAGGATGAATGGAGAAGCACTCCTTGGCAGCTATTTGGAGATCTGAGAAGATCATGAAAAGCCTCTCAGCTCTGTTCTTCCTGACATGATTGAGAGGGAAAGGCAGACCCAGTACCTGCCAGGTGTTCATTCACACTGTAGGATGATGAATCTTTCCCTGCTTCACTGTGAAAGCCTTCTAAAAAGCTGCCCTAATGCAACTATGGCTACAAAGAAACTCAAGAAACAACAGCCAAATTACTCACCATATTTCCTTCTCCTACTTCTTCCATCTCTTGAAAGCCCAAACCATCCCTCAACACATTACACTCCCTGCTGCTCTGCTTTCCAATGCACCTCTTAGCCGGGATATTTTTGGAATCTGAACACTAAGCAAGCTTAGTCCACTTCCATGCCACACGATGAACTGAGCCAAAACCTACCTACTGGTGAGACCAAGATAAACTGGAAGGGAGAACTTGGTTTGCTGGAAGTCACTAGCTTGTGAAATTGCCTAACACTGTTTCTCTTATAAGACATCTGACACACCTGACATTTGCTCTGTGCTTTCTTGAAAAGAGAAGAATCACCTGTCCAGACTGGTGATGGTGATGGTTTTGGGGCCAGGGGGAAAGAGAATCATTTGAACAAAATCTGTAGTTTGCAATAACCCAGTAGTCCACTAGCTGGCCATGATTTCAGGTGCAAAAGAGAATCTGAAAATTTGAGGAAAGACGGTTTCTTCCTGATTAGAAGCATACAAGTCCCACTGATTGAAAGGAGTCTTCTGCTGTACAAACCCAAGTGACTAATAATTACAAGGACTTCTATGTAGTAAAAATGCATCAGTGGAATGAGTCTTTGAGAAGTGGGAAAGAGAAAATGAAGTGTCCTTCATTGAAGAGGAAAATTATGATGATCTGCTTCTTTTAAGCAAGATTCCTAGACTTTCACATATGCTTTTCCCCCACCCTTACATAAAATTTTTCTAAGGATCTGCCTGGAAAGTAGGCGTAAAATAGAGAATAAATGGATTTATGTTTCATTTTTGGAATCTTAAAAATACCCTAAGGACCATAATTTCACCTTGCCTTTAAGACAGAATCTTTAATCTATTTCAAACATTTTATTTTCATGTTTTTTCTTTGCCTTTATAATTCAACACATAGAATTAGGGTGTGGGGTTTGTTTTGTTTTGTTTACATTGACAACATTAAGTCCAATGGACATTTGTATTAGGCTAAAGACTGATACTGCAGCACAATGATTTTCAACTTTGTCTTAAGTCCATTAAATTAATGAGAACTTTGCCTCCTATCACTAATAAGAACACTTTTATTTCCTGTTCTCCAGTCATTAAAAACTTAAGTATATCAAAGTAAAACATGTATACATATTACTCAATAGTACTACAACTTCTAGAATTTATGAATGCACCCATGTGCCCAATCTCTTTCCCCATTCTACTGCATGCTCCTGGAGGCAACCATATAAAAATATTTTAGCTGTTTCTTCAGTTTTTGACTCTCGTGTTTCTAAATATTCTTATATTGCTAATTTTTCAAAATTTTCTACTTTAGACATTGCTTATTTACTTCCAATTATAGAGGATGAGGATTTAGTTTCCTTATACCACCCCACCACAACTATACACATACTTTCTCACTTTCTGTCTACCTAAAGATCTATGTTACTATTATTTTTATTAAATCAACATTTAAAATTATACTAAACAATATAAAAATCAGATATGACATTTTTATTACTTGGCAGACATAGGCCCCAGTTGAACCACTGAATCTTCTTTGATTGTCTCTACTGTTAGGTACCACCTTTTTCCCCCCAAAGTAAATAATTGTCTTCTTTTTTGTTTGCTTAGATTTCCATGTAATAATTAATGAATTCATCCCCAATCTTTCTGGGAATAGGATACTCTTCAAAATACAGTAAACATAAATTTATCAATTTTATGTCTGTGTTTTTCTTGGAGCAGTCTCTCCAGGGCCCTCCCTGTCCTTCCTGACCTATACTGGGTGCCCCTGAAGCCTGCTGATCTTGAACTTCTCTTTGCCAGCAGCCTGAGAATCCCCTGTGCTCCTCTGCAATATCCCCTCCTTCCTTCAGCCTACATTTTCCTTTTTTTTCTAAAGATGTCATTTATTTATTCATGAGAGACACGGAGCTAAAGGCAGAGACATAGGCAGAGGGAGAAGCAGGATCCTCACAGAGGGCATGATGTGGGACTTGATCCCAGGATTCTGGGATCACCACCTAAGCCAAAGGCATGGGCCCACTCAACCACTGAGCCACCCAGGTGCCCCCACATTTTCCTTTTCCTTGACTTATCCCGTCACTCCTTTGAAACAAATCCAGCAGTAGCTTCTGGAGAAAAGTTGCACAAGAAATAATTTTTTTTATTTTATTCTATTTTCTTGAGTTCTTAATCTTAATCCTACTCTCTACTTAGTTAAATATTTAGCTGGGACTAGAAATTCAGGTTGGCAATGCTGTTCTGTCAGAATTTTAAAGGCATTATTCCAATGCCTTCTAGCTTCCAATTCTTGGTCCTTTGAATCTTTCTTTCTTTTCTCTCTCTGTTTCTCTCTTTCTTTCTTTCTTTCTTTTTTTCTTTTCTTTCTTTTCTTTCTTTCTTTTCTTTCTTTCTTTCTTTTCTTTTTTTCTTTTCTTTTCTTTTCTCTCTCCCAGAAACTTTTTAAATGGTATCTTTCTCCCTATACCATGGGAGGTTTGCTATTATTTTTAGTTTATTGATCATTTCTTCTCTTTTGTTTCTTCTTTCCTTTTCTGGATTTTTTGTACCTTGTAGATTAAATTGTTATATATTTTTTTCTGTTTTCTATTTGCCTTTTTTTTGCTCCATTTTCTGGGATATTTTCTCCACTTGATCTTCCAACCCTTCCACTGGACTTTTAATTTTTGATATTATATAGCAGTTGTTTTATTATGAAGAGCTCTTTCTCATTTTCTAATTTTTTTCATAACATCATATTCTTACTTAATAGGTGCAATATATTTTTATCTGTCTGTACATACTACTTATGCCTTTTGTGAATTAGTCTCTGCTCCCTGCATTGTCTGTCTTCTAAGATCCTTATTCTGTTTCTTTAGTTTTTTTGTCCACAAATTTATAGGATTTTTTCATATGTCTAGTAGGCAATTCATGTTTAAAAATGAGGCCCTCCAAATATGCCCAAAAGTTCTATGTGCACGGGCAGAGACTGTCCACTAGCAAGTTAACCACAACAACTGCTCTTCATGAGGAGACCCCAAATGTCAGCATCTATGGTCTTTTTGCTCAGGATGGTAAACTTCCCCAGAGGGGAAACTTCTCAATTTTTTCTGGGAGCGGTGAGTAGGTCCGAGAGATATGTTTAGCTAAGAGCATTCTGGAATTCAAGCAAAGAATCTGGGAATTCTTACCTTTCAATAGGCTATTCAGAGTGATATCTCCCTCCCACCTCTAGCAGTGCTAGGTGTCCCTGAGCTCAGAGATAATCTGCTTGTACTCCTAGACAGCAACCACTTCTCTGCTATTGGGGTCAGGACAAGATACCTTTAGAACTACCTGTCATCTTGATTTCCTTTATTCTGTTACTAGAATGAATATGCTCTTTTAATAGATAAGAGCTTTTCTGCTAAATAGAGACTACTCATTCATTTACTCATTGTCCTTCTTCCAAGTTTGTTGACATCTCTGGACTATGATCATTGTCTTTTCCATTTTCTTTCTCTCTGTTTACACCTTTTTATTTCTTTACTGTTGTTTTAGTTGGGCTTTAGGGAGAAAAAGAGATGAAAAAGTGTGTTCAAAAACTCATGCTTAGAGAAGAAGTCTCTAATATTCTATTTTTAAATAAGATAACAAGAGATTTGAGTAACAACAAGAAAATTTAAATAAACAACCAAAACAAGTTCAGAGCCAAAAATGCTGCTGTTGAAGCTGAACAAATGGACTGGCAGGCATTGATACTATGTGAGAGTTCAGTGTCCTCCTGTTTGTGGAGTGCAAAAGTTTGAATTCCACGTATGTGTGAGTATGCTAGCCATGCGAAAGCCCTCACAAAGTAGGGTCCCAGTGAATACATTATGCCAAAGTAATTTGAGTTATTTCCATGACTGAGTGATGCGTTATACAGATAAAGGACAAGAAGATATACAGTGAAGATTGGAATTTTACTGAGTTTTCCCTATAGCCAAACCAAGAAGATGTGGTCATATATATATACTTAACATGTATTTGTAGGAATCCTTAACAATAGTTTTCTTGCTTTTGAAAAATTATATTCTCATATTTCAAAAAAAAGTCAAAGAATATTAAGATGGGAAATCATAAAATAGTATTTCACTGCCCCGAAAAGTTCTAGACATTTTTCTTTCTTTTTTTTTTTTTAAAGATTTTTTCTTTTTTTAAGATTTTACTTACTCATTCATGGGAGACACAGAGGGAGAGAGAGACGCAGAGACACAGGCGGAGGGAAAAGCAGGTTTCATGCAGGGAGCCCGATGTGAGACCCGATCCTAGGACTCCCAGATCACAACTTGAGCCAAAGGCAGATGCTCCACCACAGAGCCACCCAGGCGTCCCTTCTTTTCTTTTCTTTTCTTTTCTTTTCTTTTCTTTTCTTTTCTTTTCTTTTCTTTTCTTTTTCTTTCTTTTCTTTTCTCTTTTCTTTTCTTTTCTTTCTTCTTTTTAAGATTTTATTCATTTATTTGAGGGTATATATAGAAAGAGCACAAGCAGGGTGAGGGGCAGTGGGAGAAGACTTCCCACTGAGCAGGGAGCCCAGTGCAGGGCTTGCTACTAGGATCCCAGGATCATGACCTGAGCCAAAGGCAGACGCTTATCCTACTGGGCCGCCTGCTCCTAAGACATTTTTTGTGTAAATAAATATAAATACAATCATTTTTAGTAGTTGAATGGTATACCATTATATTATATACTATAATTTCCTTAACTAATCTATAGCCAGGTTATTTCCAAGTTTGGGCATATTATAAACAAAATTGTAATGGATAGTTTGGGGCACATACACTATTGCTCGAGGATTTCTACAAAACAGCAAATATACTATAGGACATCAATTGATAAATACATAATGACCAAAATCTCATATGAATTTAGTCACAATTTCAAATGAATTTGTGATTTAGTATTCTTAATATCCTTCAGGTACATTTTATTTATTTTTTATTTTTTTATTTTTAAAAAGATTTTATTTATTTATTCATAGACACAGAGAGAAAGGGGCAGAGACACAGGCAGAGGGAGAAGCAGGCTCCATGCAGGGAGTCCGATGTGGGACTCAATCCTGGGACCCCAGGATCATACCCCAGGCTGCAGGCGGCGCCAAACCGCTGCGCCACCGGGGCTGCCTCTTTCAGGTACATTTTAAAAGCAGAAATACACCTATGCATGAAGCACTATTTACAAACATCTACAAACAATGAGAGATTCACAGAAACCTAGGGGTAACTCTTTGCCCATGCACCTTTCTTCCCAAACTCCCCAAATTCATGACCCACTGGTTTGGAATGAGTGCGTAGAGTATGTTAGATGGTACCCAGCTGATTTGAAGCCAATGAAAGCATGTAGTGTTAAGAACTGTCCTGCAGAACTTAATTCTAGGCATCTAATATCTTCATCAACAATTTAGATGATGGACTTTTGGTACGTTCATTACTTTTTCAGAGGACAGATTGAATAGGGTTGTTTGTGAAGGCTTGAAGGCAATATTACCTTTTAAAACTGGGGAGGAAAATGTCGATTGGACAAAGAAGCATCCTCCCCCTTATGGAAAGCAGACATGGTATAAGAGAAAGGCCTAATGGTCTTAGTGGGCCACAAGCTGGAGGTACGGTGTTCTTTTTGAGATAATTGTGGTAACAGGATCTAGTAACAAGAGAAATACATTCAAGGCCAAAGTGTAATCCATCCAGTATATTTCCAGTGGCCCAGCAGGCACTAGGGCATGAATTTCTCCCAGTATATTTGACTCTCCAAAACAAATTCATAGTCAACATAAATGAAACTAATCATTTTATATATTTTCATATGCACAATTCCTTCAGTGATGGTTTTGAGTATAATGGGTTATATCAATCCATTCTCATACTACTCCACAGATTGTACAAATCAGTATTTGAAATATTCTCTTTTTCATGTGTTTGGTTGGTTGGGTGATTGGGTGGTTGATTCTTCCCCCCTCCAGACTGATGATAGCAACTAGCTCTGGTTGGCTGCTTCTCCCTAGCTCCCTGGATGCTGGCAGTGTCAATGTTTTTGAAGATCCTTTAATCAAAGCTCATACTTAAGTGATGCACAGACAATACTGAATTGCCAAGTTGCCCCAGTCTATGGATTTTACTGCTAATGTATGTTAAACCAACAGGTACTGGGGCACCTGGGTGGCTTAGTGGTTGAGCGTCAGCCTTCAGCTCAGGGCATGATCCTGAGGTCCTGGGACTGAGTCCTGCATTGGGCTCCCTGCAGGGAGCCTGCTTCTCCCTCTGCCTGTGTCTCTGCCTCTCTGTGTGTCTCTCATGAATAAATAAATAAAATCTTAAAAAAAAACAAACAAAAACCAACAGGTACCCAAACCAGCAGGCCTCTACCAGGCTCCCTAATTTCGGGGTGAGAGCTTCAGTCAAATAACAAATTCTTTCCAACCTGCGGAAGGTCAGTGTCTTTAGCCCTTCCAGGGGCTGAGTGGATGCAGACCACTGATACCAGAAGCCACCTCAGCATGACAAAGCCTGATCTGAAGTAGCTAGAGGTGTCCTGGTAGCTGGAGCCAGCCCCAGGAGACTGGTGAGCTAACCAGCTTACACCCACCGAACAGAAGGATGAAAAGTGGCCTGTGCTCCAACGACTCTCTCTCTGTCTCTCCTATCAAACCTGGAGGACAGGGATGCTGGTGGTAGGTGTGGGGTTGGTAAGGCCAGTCTGCTGAGCCTGAGGAAGTGGTCTATTCCCCAGGGTCAGGGGTTTTCTTTAGAATGTAGGGTTCTCAGTGCTTGGTACCAACTCTGAGTTCCCGTCAACATGTACATTCTCCCCATGGCTACAATGTTTAACTGTCACAGAACTTGTTGAATAGATGAAAAAATTATTGTTTGACAGAACATGCAAGAGTCACACTAGGATGGAGAAGAAAGTAAACCTGGCAGCTACCCAGTTTCCTTCCCTGCAAACAACTATTATCACCTATGTTTTGCGTGTCTTTCCAGAGATTTCGTATGCATAAGGAAGCAACCACTTACACATATAAATGTAGATGCTTTTTTAACACAAATATTGGGTATAAGGTTCCAGCCAGCTCACACTTACATACAACATGAGAACAAAGAAGATGGTAAGTTCATTCCCTGAGTTCTTAGGTCACTGGTTTTGATCCTTTATTTATTTTTTTAAAAGATTTTACTGATTTATTCATGAGAGACACAGAAAGAGAGGCAGAGACATAGGCAGAGGGAAAAGCAGGCTTCCCATGGGGAGCCCAATGCAGGACTCAATCCCGGGACCCCGGGATCACGACCTGAGCTGAGGGCAGATGCTCAACCACTGAGCAACCCAGGCGTCCCTGGCTTAGATCCTTTAGAGTCCTGTTTGCACTGCCATCCCCCCAGCTTGTTTCTGTTGTCAGGTTCCTGCACAAAAGTCTGGGACCCTGTGCCCATGACTCCTATTCTCAGCATCCCATGAGCTTCCTGCCTGAGCCTGGGATCACCAACCTTCTGGGACGTGGGGAAAAGATCACCACAGTGAGGCAAAGCCTTCTCGATGTCCAGTGCTGACAGCCCTCACATACTTGTAATGAAAGCAAAGTCTGACCATCTGCCCGGGCCACGCTTGAAAATGCCAGTGACCTTTTGGCGGCCAGGCGCCAGGGTTCACGTGAGCAGCACGGCCTCACTGCAGCTCGGCAGCATCATTGGAAACCCCGCTCTGCCTCCAGGACACCAAGGCTGATGCCAGAGCAGGCGGTTTCTAGGCCTCTGATCAAACCACAGCTGGTCAACCTCGGGCAGATTAATTTTTAGCCTTAATGCCCATTCACACTTATTTCAAGCTTTATTTTCTCTATAATTTATTTAGGGCAAAATTTATTCCTTTGAGACCAAACAACACAGAATCTGGTAGACCATTTAGACGTTCTCAGACAGTGTAGCCAAGCATTCACTGAGAGTAAACATCTTACAAATTATAAAGTGCCTGCTTGATTTTCCGCAATGGGAATAGGAGAAATTGTTTTCAGAGAGCTTTATTTATTTATCTATTTTTAAGATTTTTATTCAAATTCCAATTAGTTAACATATGGTGTGCTATTAGTTCTAGGTGTACTATATATAGTGATTCAGCCCTTCCATACGACGCCCAGTGCTCATGGAAGGGTGCTCCTGAATCCCCAGCACCTATTAATTTTTTAAAAGTTTTTCTTTAGGGCAGCCTGGGCGGCTCAGTGGTTTAAGCGCCTGCCTTCAGCCCAGGGCATGGACCTGGAGTCCCGGGATCGAGTCCAACATCATGCTTCCTGCATGGAGCCTGCTTCTCCCTCTGCCTGTGTCTCTGCCTCTCTCTCTCTGTGTGTGTGTGTCTCTCATGAATAAATAAATAAAACCTTTTAAAAAAAGTTTTTCTTTAAAGACTTTATTTTTAAAATTTACTCATGAGAGACACAGAGAGAGGCAGAGACACAGGCAGAGGGAGAAGCAGGCTCCCTGTGGGGAGCCCGATGTAGGACTCGACCCCACAATCCCAGGATCACAACCTGAATCAAAGGCAGATGTGCCACCACTGAGCTATACAGGTGCCCCTAAAGTTTTTCTTTAAATTCCAGTTAGTTAATGTAGAGTGTGTTTTCAGAGAGATTTAAAATACAGTTGGTGCTAATGTAGCTTGTGCTCAGTAAACACTGTTAGAAATGCTTGCTTGAAAAGCTTGAAAACTTGTTTTCTCTATCTTGTTTTTCAATTTTTCTGTTTATCTTGTTCCTCCTCTATCTCCCTTCCTCTGCTTCTTTAGTTATTTTATGGAATTTTAGAAAACAATCTGAGACCTCAGGAAAGATCTTAGAGTTTTTCCTTTTTTTTTTTTTTTTTTTAAATAACCTCTGCTCATCAGTACCCCCTTGGGATGCTTTTTAAAAAAATGTAGACTCTTTAGCCCTATCTCTGGAAAGTTGATTTCAATAGCTCTAAGATGTGGCCAGGGAGTCTGCACTGTTAAAAGCTTTCCAAATAATTCCAAGGGCACTCCTAGCCGAGAACCACAGCTCTTCAGTATATGGCAGGGGCTCAGTTCATTGATTTCCTCATTCACATGTGTATAGGGTCTGTCTATGGATCAGGCACTATTCTCAGTGTGTGGAATTAACAACAAACCTTCACCCAGAACTCCTCACCGTCTACCAACCCAGTTGCATCCTTAAACTCTGTTGATCTTGCAAATGCCTATCTCTGGTCATAAGAGAAGTGAGATAAAATATGGAAGGGTAAGTGCATGAATCCTGTATACAAGGATCATTAATGGGACGCCTGGGTGACTCAGTCAGTTAAGTGTCTGACTCTTGATTTAGGCTCAGGTCATGATCTCAGTGTCGTGAGATGGAGCCCTACATCGGGCTCCGCACTGAGCAGAGAGGCTGCTTAAGATTCTCTCTCTCCTTCTCCCTTTGTCCTTCCCCACTGTCTCCCTACAAAATTAAATTTTTTTTAAGATTTTGTTTATTTACTCATGAGACAGAGAGAGAGAGAGAGAGAGAGAGAGAGAGAGGCAGAGATACAGGCAGAGGGAGGAGCAGGCTCCATGCAGGGAGCCCGACATGGGACTTGATCCCGGGTCTCCAGGATCAGCCCTGTGCCCAAGGCAGCGCTAAACCGCTGAGCCACCCGGGCTGCCCCAAAATTAAAAATTAAAAAAAAAATCTTTAATCACTTTCCCTCCAACCCCCTCCTGTCTTCTTGCAGAACTTGCTCTCAACTTTTTCTCAGAACTGTTACTCCCGCAGGTCCCGCTGAGTGTCACATGACTCCTGTGGCCAAATTGTTTGGACCAGGGTGCAGATATGTGGTCATGCTGGATCAGTCTAATGCTTCTGAGAGTTTAGAATATACACTTAGAAAAGTCACAGGGGTTGCAAATTCAAATGCCCGTAAAGATCAAACAGGTAATGTAGTAAATGATGCTGGCCAGGTGTAAGGAAAGCAACAACATGACTTCTGAGCACAATTTTCACCTGACCTGTGTGTGATCTTGGGCTCAGCGACCCTGCTATGAATTGAATGTTTGTGTCCCCCCAAATTCTTATGTTGAAACTCCAGTCTGCAGTGTGATGGTATTTGGAGGTGAGACCTGTGGGAAATAATTGGATCATGAGGGCATGGTCCTGGTGAACAGATTAGTGCCCTTGTAAGAAGGAACATGAGAAAACGTGCATCCTCTCTCTTCCTCTCCTTTCTTCCAGGAAGAAGGCTCTCAGCAGAACTCAACCAGTCTGGCACCCTCATCTCAGATTTTCTAGAACTTCTCCAGAATTGTTAGAAGTAAGTGTGCAGTGTGTAAGATGCCAATCTATTGCATTCTTGGGACAGCAGCTGGGACAGATGAGGGCAGGTGCAGTCCTGAGCAAGAGCCAGGAGGCTGGAGGGCTGGTGCTCCATGCAAAGGGCTGGCTGTTATTCATCTCCAGCCAGATGCTGTCACATTTGAGCCTAGTTTGCCAGGTTTTCCAATGTTATAGAAGTCC
Source organism: Nyctereutes procyonoides (assembly GCF_905146905.1). Lineage (NCBI taxonomy): Eukaryota > Metazoa > Chordata > Mammalia > Carnivora > Canidae > Nyctereutes > Nyctereutes procyonoides. Next base: position 3,975,946 of record NW_026575044.1, read on the forward strand.
TCAATTCAGGTTTTTATATGAAATCTCACAATGTTGAAATGATTTTACATTTAAAAAGTTGTGTTGTCCATGTCAAACCTAGTTGCTGGCCGTAACTGATAGAGAGCACCAGTTTGCCCTGTGAGCTTGCTCTGGCCAGTATGTGGGAAGCAGGACAGGGGCTGTGGTTGCTGTGTTTGGTCTGTGCATCCGGAGTAGAGATAGCCAGACTTCAGAGAAACAAGGGGAACAATGGCAAAAGCAGAGGGTTTGGTTTTGTTTTTTAATGTTGTAGAAAGACACACTGGTTCCTGACAGCTTTCTAGTTTTTTATTCCAGTCCATTGCTTCTCAATCTGGGGTTCGGTAAGGTCCTGTTTCTTTATAATAAAGCACCTTTTTTACTGAAGCTTCTGGTAAATACACGCAATCACTGATAAAGTTGTAGGTGTCTGTTATCTTTTCCCCAAAGGGCAGTATTATCACTCAGCATTCGTGTAACTAGTATTGACTCTTCTATGTGTCAGTTGGTTTGGTATATGTCAGGCAGATCCTGATTTATTGAATTAAACTGATGTTCATCTAGTGGTTGCCAGACCTGGCTGTGCATCAATATCACCTGGGAGCTTTTGGAAAAATCCACATCTTTTTGTAACCAAACCCAAGTTTGTATGCCTGATGCACAGCAAAGAGAATCAACTGAGACATCACCTATAGCAAGGAAAGAGTTTTAGAGGCAGCTAGACGAGGAAACAGGAAGGCAAGCTTCAAATCCATTTCCCAAAGGAAAGAAGGGTAAAGCCAAAGGAAAGAAGGGTAAAAAGATGCAGCTGTGCTCATTAGCTTGTAGCTTTAATCAGTCCCATTAATGCTTTGGTTTCACCCTGACCCCACGCCAGACCTACAGAATCAGTCACCAGAGGGAGAGCCTAGAGGCTGTATTATAAGCTCCCTGGGTGCTGTTGAGGCAGCCAGCCCAATGCTGGTCTGGCAATCAGAGTTTGGGGGTACCACCATGAGACCACCGTCAAGTATGGACCACACCAGTGCTTAGCTATTTAAAAAGGATTTCTAGGAGATGCCAGCTTCCAAGTTACATTATCTTATGTTATAATTGAAAAGTTTTGCATCTTGCCCCTTTTTATCCTTTCTTGATATAGGAGAGTAGGTTGAGGGCAGGAGATCCTGGAACCACTTGGTTAAATCCCATGTGAGAATTACACTCTACTGGCCTGCAACTGGCTCCTCTAACTTTCTTTGATGACAGAGTGGTAAGCAGTTAAACATTATCGCTGAAACAGAATTTCCGTACAGCTTTTTCGTAATGGGATTTGTGGGTGGAGCTTAGGGCTGATAACAGTAAGGATACTTGGCAACTGAAGGCCTCTTATTTAAAGCACTCTAAGAGCTTTGTAGAAGGTGAGAAACTTGAAATGTGAATGTGATTTCTGACACATAAATAAACATGTGTTTTCTGATATGCTCACCTGAAGTCTGTGGGCTCAGTCAAAGTGGAGGGTCTGTGGTGTGTTTGTGTGTCATGTGGTTGAAGAAGGTCACTTGGTAGGATTCAGGTAGCAGTTGGGCTTTTCTGTAGGATGCAAGACAGCTTTGTCATTACCCTGGCAGCCGGGTGGGGGCAGTTGGAAGGATGGGCTCAGCTGGGCCTCCTCCTCTCCTGTGTCTTCTCAGGGCCTTCCCACAGTGTCTCTCTAGAGTCAGACACAGCAGCTTAGGGCAGACAGAAGTGTCAGTTCTCCTAATGGCCAGACCCACTCAGGCACAGTATCACTTCCACCATGCTCTGTTGATCAAAGCAGCCAAACCTTCTCTGATTCCAAGGGAGGTGGGGAATAACTCTAATTTGCTTCCCTACGTTCCCTTTCATTGGTGAGATCATTAATTTTGGCTGGTGAGGGAGACTCAAAATTCAGGACCTCGATCCCTGATAATGTGCTGCATTTTCCAATATATTTTGTTTTGAAAATTGATAGAGATTACTGATAGTCAATAGGCATTTATTGAGCACCCACCAAAGACAGAGCTTTGTATTGTAATAAAAATCACAGAACTCAATATTATAATAACTGTAGAAACCCCACTTTTGGTTTTGTACTGAATGTAAATAGGACATGTCTAGAAGATAAAATCAAGAGCAATATTATTCTAAGGTCTGAGACAGGAAGTTCTCTCAGAACTGAGGGCTCTTTGGTGCTCTGACTCTGGTCCTTGACCCCCAGCCCCACCCTCCACTCCTCACTTCCTGACATAATACATGAGCATTGCACTTACCATCCTCCTCAAGACCTACATCCACCTGGCTCTGCTGCTCTGTTCTTCTTGTGTTTGATTTGTTTTTTCTTGCCCTGGACCACGAGAGCCCCGCTGCCTGCTTTTGGCCAGCACAGGGGAGTCTGACTTGAGCCTATGTCTAGCTCTCAGATCTACCTCAAGGCTCTGCCATAATTTCCTACTGTTCTGTGCAGACCTAGCTGACTTTAGCATACCTTCCCAAAGCCTTGGCTTCCAGAAAAAGACATAAGAGTCATCACACCAGTGATCTCTAGCCTTCTTCATCCCACTGAGGACTTTTGGTTTTACATTTCCATGGCTCTCCTGAAAGTGGTCCCTAAGCCCAGTGAAGTGGGATTAGGCCGTTCTATTGAAGAGGCAAGAACTTTGAGAAGCAGTAGCAGGAGAAACAGAGCTGCCAGGGTTAGTGATGTCTTACAGAGAAGGTGAAACTTAGTCTATGAGCCACTATGGCAGATGCTATTTCAGCTTGCTAAATATTCCAGTTCCCTCCAAAGGGGGCTACATGTGGCCATTTCACTGATGCCAGAATTGGCTCCAAGACAACTTGGCAAAAGCAATGTGAGTGAAGTAGCCATATGGCCCCGACTGATCTCACCTTCTGGAATCTGTGGTCTTGTGGAATCCCCGTCTTCACGGAGTCAGGGGTTGTGGTCAACAGAATATGGCAAAATGCATGAGTTCAAAGGTGAGGCTCTGAAAGGCATGGCAGCTTTTGCCTTTCTCTGTAGGATCACTTGGTCTGGGAAAGGTCATCCACTGTCCTGTGAGGACACTAAAGCAGCCCCAGGAAGAGATGCATGTGGAGACGACTCTATAGCCTTGAGAGTAACCACCTTGGAAGAGAGTCTTCAGCTCTAGACAAGTCTTTGGATGATGCAACCTCAGCTTGGACTCTCATAAGAGACACCGAGAGAACCGCACTGTTTGAACTCCTGACCCACAGAAACTGAGATAATACATAGTTATTAATGCATAGGCCACTATTTTTTTGGAGTGATTCGTTATGCTGCCATAGGTAGTTAATACACATGAGTGATGTGGGTTGTTTCACACAGTACAGAGTCATTCAAAGCCAGCCTGCATTTGCCATGGTCTCTTTTCTCTCTATCATGATGCCAGCTATGCCCCACAAGAAGCTTGCTTCACTAGTTCAGGTCCTAGAGTGAAAGCAACATAGAGCTCAACACAGCTGATCCAAGATGGATGTGATGCTTGAACAAGAAGTAAATCTTCATGGTTGTCAGCCTTGAGATTTTAGAGTTGTTTATTATCACAGCACAATCCAGCCTGTCCTGGCTGATGCAGCTACAGATAGTCCATATTCCAAGTTAAATTCAAACTGCCTTCCACAGCTGTAGATTAGTGGAGGATTCCTGGGGATGGAAAAGAGATCTGATGTATATTTGGGATGGTAAATGCAGGGAAGAGAGCTGGAGCTCCTGCAGTCCTGCCCCAGGCTGTGCAAACACACAGACGGAGGAACACTGAGCAGCAGTATCTTCAGCCAGACCACGTTCCTGCACGTGGCTGCTCACAGGATCAGATCAGAACAGGTGGTTTGGACCCAGAGACTCTGCCTTTAAACCAGGGACTGGTAGCTGGTTGCCAAAAGCCATCCTTCCTGGGCTGCAGAGGTGGGAAAATGAAGGGAGGGTCCTTTCCAAACTGCGAGTGGGCATTCCCAGTGAGTGCTAATGGCCATTCAACGCTACTGTGTCGCCGTTTATGGATGAGTCTGCAAACATCCAGATTTTATTGGCTTTACTGCTGATTTTATCCTCTTAAGAAAGGAACGAATTGGAAGAAGCAGGGAGAAGCATTCAAACTCATCTGCAAGCTTGTGAGATTTTTCCCAGCTTAGAATTCATGCTTACACAATCTCCTGAGAGAGTAACCTCGAGGTTGGTATGTGTGGGTCTCCTAACTGAGAGATACCAGAAAGGGGGAAAGCCTCTAACATATGAGCATACTACAGTGTTCATCTCAAGCTAGTTTGTGAGGTGCACTGGGCATTGCCAGGTTCAGGCTCCCACTGTTCTGGAACCTTGAGAAAAGCCCAGGCAGTATTGCTCTGAGGGTCAGAGATGGCAGCAGGAAGCTGTTCACCCACTGATACAATGAATCCAGCTCTTCTCCCAGTTCCTGGGCCTCCTCAAGCCAGGGACCAATCCCTCAAGTGAGGAGAGAGATCATGAGCTCCTGTGTCATGACTGCCTGGCTGTCTGGCTCTCTGTGGAGAGAAGTAGGTTGGCTTCCCTGCTCTCCCTGCCACCCAGCCCTTGCCCCACAGCCATGCATTTTAACCACAGTCAGGCCTCTGGGAGATCACAATTAGCACCCACTCTTGCCCAAGGGCCAGTGTTAACCCGCAGGATCAGATGCGAACAGGTGGCCACCCTCCTTGCCACCTCACACACTTGCTTAGTCTCTTTCCACCTCTTCCTCCTTCCTTCCTCTCCTTAAGCAGCAGAGGATTGGAAACAAACTAAAATGAGAATATTCAAGCTTGTCATCTCTGGTCTGTTTCTTCCATCTCCTAAGCTAAATTCCAAGGGGTAATTGCATTAATTATCCCTAGACCCAGTCTTCCCAAGGGGCCAGCACTCCCCTCCCTCTTCCTCCCTCTTTTCTGGGGCTAGAACCCAGTTTGCAAAAGCCTCTGCACCTTGATTTCCGATCTGGATCCTCTCTGGAACCTTGTCCCTTTTTGGAGACCAGTCATGCTAGTCCATGTTGAAGCTCAAAAGACTTTCAGAATATAATCCTTCCTGTCACATCCTCCACCTCACAGCCCCAATTAAAGGCATAGAAAGCTAGCTGCTGCTGCTACAGCTCCAGGAAGGAAGGGAGGAGGGGGAGATGAGGAGGGGGAATTAAGGAGAGGCTGGTGAGAGGCCCTGATGAGAATGGGGCCAGGCTGGGGCTAAGATGGGATGGAATGCGCAAAGGGATTCTTGGAAGCTGGGGCTGGACATGAAATTGTGCACAACCATGCTGAATTGCAGCCCTGGAGATGAAAAACTAACTAATAATAAGATTCATCCATTTTCCCTACAAATTTGGCATTCTCTCTGGAGTAGCTATGATTCTCTGTTCTGTGGACAGGGCACGGGTGATTTTCCTAGGACTGTTCACTGCATCTTTTTACCTACCTCTAGCACCTAAATACACATTGAGGTATTTGAAATAGATATCACCTGCCCTTCTGCCTCATAAAAAAAAAAAAAACAATTTGAGCCTCCACTTTGTATTTTATCCCATGTACCCCTGTGTGCCCCACATACACAACTCCTTTTTGAGGAGGTATATGTTTTTGCTGTGGGGCTTATGGTCAGGAATAAGAAATTTACTTGGTATGTATGTTTAGATATGTGCATTGTTATTTAAATACAGATATATTATAGGTGATAGATAATAAATAAACTGGCGCTAACTTCCCAAAGCTAGCATAGTCCCCCAAGACTGCTCCCACTTCATGCAGCCACAAGTTCAGGGGGTTCCCAGACCACCTGCCCTCTGGCTGATTGTCTATAAATTTAAGAGTTCTCATGACCACTGTAGTTTGATAGTTTGCTAGAACAACTGACAGAACTCAGGAAAGAGCTAGACCATGAGTACACTTTTATTATTAAAAAATACATACACTCCTAACTCTGGGAAACAAACTAGGGGTGGTGGAAGGGGAGGAGGGCGGGGGGCTGGGGGTGACTGGGTGACGGGCACTGAGGGGGGCACTTGACGGGATGAGCACTGGGTGTTATTCTGTAGTTGGTAAATTGAACACCAATAAAAATTAATTTATTAAAAAAAATAAAAATAAAAAATACATACAGATCAGGAACAGCCAAATGAAGAGACACATATGAGGTCTGGGAGGGTCCTGGGCAGTCTTCTCATGGAGTGAGGGTGCATCATGTCCAGCACATCAAAGTGTTCACCGGTCAGAAAGTTCCACTGAGCTTTGGCATCTAGAGTTTTATTACATAGGCATAATTGATTAAATCATTGGCCCCATGGTTAAACTCAATCACCAGTCTTCCTTCTTTCCCTGGAGCCAGAGCTAGCTCAAAGAGCCAACTAAAGACCCTCTAATCATACGGTCAGTCTTCCTGGTGACCAGCTCCCATTCTGAAGCTATTTAGGGTCCCACAAATAAGTCACCTCATTAACTTCATGATAGCATAGTGATAGGACTCACGAATAACAGAGGTACTTCTATCATTCAGGAAATCCTGAGGATGTTAGAAGCTCCATGCTAGGAGCCTGGGGGGAAAATCACACAAATTCTTTATACCTTGACAAATTCATTAGACCAACTAAGATGCTCTGAGTAGAAAGCTTTATCAAATGATGAAGAGTTACTGCAAGTGTAGAATTTTGGCCTACACTGACCAGAAACTAAGTTGAAGATTTCCCCTGGTCCCTGTACACAGGGGAGCAGGGGAGCTTGGCATGGATTAGAGATAGCGTGAGTCACCTCTGTTTATTTTCTCCCTTTTCCGCAGCCTTGCATCTCCCTCCACTTCTGCCTGCTGTTCCTTTTCATCAGTTCCTTCAGCCTTTCCTGCCTGAATTGCTTCTAGTTATGGCACAAAGCCCCAAACTCCACTGGCAGCAGCATCACATCAGAGAGCCCTTCTTTCTAACCACATTCCTCCCCAAGGCTGAGAGTCAGATGTCAACCCCCAGAGCCCCACCCCTGTGTCTCACACCAGCAGCCAGAGGTGAAATCATGTGGCAGCCACTTTAGCTCGGATTTTACATTCTTTTTGTTTTTTTTTTTTTTTTTGATTTTACATTCTTTAAAGTGGTCACAACTCAGAAACAAAAGTCTGGAGCTTTTTTACAGAGACTTTAGAAAGAAGAGAAAAAATAGCATCCCCTAGGATCTCTGTGATGTGAGTTCTGTCTCTCATCATGCTCTTCCCTTTGTGACTGGGTTCTCCCCATCCTCTTCCGGGAGGTGGTAAGGAATCATCATTGTCCTTGCCTTGTAGACACAACGTTTGTCCCAAAGGATGGCCATGAAAGACAGGACCCCTTTAATGGCGCATGCACATCATCCATAAATTTTCTCTATCTTTGACTCTCTCTGCTGGGGGTTGGGGTGCTGTTAGGAAAAAATTATGAAAAGGAGGGTAAGTTTCAAACTATAAGAAAATAAAACAATTTCTCTCCAGGAGATAAAGCTTTTACATCAAAATTCCCTTTCTCCTTAGAGACATTGTGAGATTCGATGGGGAAGGAGGACGGCTTTATTTTCTTAAGGAGTTCCTAGACTTATTGATTCATTCAACAAATACTTATTGAATATCAGCTATGTACAAGACACTATTCTAGATGCTTGGGATAAAGCAAGAAATGAAATTGAAAACTTCCCAGTGTGGACAGTCTCTTCAATAAATGATGCTGGGGAAAGTGGACAGCCACATGCAAAAGAATGAAACTGGACCACTTTCTTACACTGTCCACAAAAATCAACTCAAAATGGATTAAAGACTTGAATGCAACACCCAAAACCATAAAACTCCTAGATGAAAACAGGCAGTAAGTTCCTTAACATCAATTTTCAATTTTTGAATAAAGGCAAATAAAATAAAAGGCAATAAAATAAAGGTAAATAAAATAAAATACTTTACCAAAAGTAAAGGCAATAAAAGCAAAAATAAACAAGTGGGACTACACCAAACTAAAAAGCTTCTGCATAGTAAAGAAGACCAACAACAAAACTATAAGGCAAAATACTGAGAAGATATTTACAAATCAGATATCCCCCAAAATATAAAAAAACATACAATTCAATAGCAAAAAACCAAACAATCTGATTTAAAATTGAGCAGAAGATCTGAATTGGCATTTTTCCAAAGAAGACCTACAGATAGCCCAATGAGTACATGAAAAGGTGCTCAACACCACTCATCATCAGAGAAAGGCAAATCAAAACCACGGTGAGTTATCACTTCACATCTATTAGAAAGGCTAGTATAGAAAAGAAGAAATAGCAAGTGTTAGCAAAGATGTGCAGAAAAGGGAACCCTTGTGCACTATTGGTGGAAATGCAAACTGGTGCAGCCACTGTGGAAGACAGTACAGAGCGTCCTCAAAAAGTTAAAAATAGGGGCACCTGGGTGGCTCAATGGTTGAGTGTCTGCCTTTGGCTCAGGGCGTAATCTCTCAGGGTCCTGGGGTTGAACCCCTAGTTGGGTTCCCCGCTCAGTGAGGAGCCTGCTTTTCCCTCTGCCTCTGCCCCTCCCCTTGCTTATGCTCTCTCTCTCTCAAATAAATAAATGAAGTCTTAAAAAGAAAGTTAAAAATAGAACTACCATATGCTACCATATGATCCAGCATTTCCCCTTTTGGGTATTTATCTTTTTTTTTTTTTTTTTTTGGTGCCAAAACCTTGAGTATTTATCTGAAGAAAAGAACACTAGCTTGAGAAAATTATCTGCACCCCCATGTTTATTGCAGCATTATTTACAATAGCCAAGATGTGGAAACAAAGTATCAATTGATGGATGAATAGATAAAGAAATTGTGATAAATATATATATAACATAAATATTTTGTGTGTATTATATATTATTTTATCTATAATGGAATATTATTCAGCTATAGAAAGAATGAAATCCTGCTCTATGTGACAACATGGCTCGACCTTGAGAGTACTACACTAAGTGAAATAAGTCAAACAAAAAAAGACAAATACCTATGATCTCACTTATATGTGGAATCTAAAAACAAACAAAAAACCTCAGATACAGAGAACAGATTGATGGTTGCCAGAGAATGGGGTGGGGATAGGGGAGTGAAATGGATGAAAGGGGGAATCTCTGGGTGGCTCAGCGGTTTAGCGCCGCCTTTGGCCCAGGGCATGATCCTGGAGACCCGGGATCGAGTCCCATGTCAGGCTCCCTGCATGGAGCCTGCTTCTCCCTCTGCCTATGTCTCTGCCTCTCTCTCTCTGTGTGTGACTATCATAAATAAATAAAAAAAATTAAAATAAATAAAATAAATAAGTTATAGGAATGTAATGTATGTGGTGACTATAGTTAATAATACTATATTGCATATTTGAAAGTTGTTAATGGGGCACTGGGTGGCTCAGTCCATTAAGCGTTGGTCTTCAGCTCAGGTCATGATCTCAGGGTCCTGGGATTGAGCCCTGAGTTGGGCTCCCTGCTCAGTGGTGAGTCTGCTTCTCCTTCTCCCTCTGTTCCTCCCCCTACTCATGCTCTCTCTCTCATACATGCTCTTTCTCCTTCAGATAAATAAATAGAATCTTTTTTAAAAAAAAGTTGCCAATACAGTAGATCTTAAAATTTTCATCACAGGAAAAAAAATGTTTGTGACTATATATGGTGATAGATTAACTACAGTAATTGTGGGGATCATTTTGCAATGTATACAAATAAATCATTATGTTGTACACCTGAATGTACAATGTTATATGCCAATATACCTTAGTTTAAAAAAGAGAGAAAAAAAAGAAAGAAAATGGTAGACCGTATACTTCAATAATTCCTAAGACATACAAATGTCCTAGACAGTGCTGAGTTAATCACTGACAAATAAAAAAAAAATAGCACAAAGTGTTTCAGATGTATATATTAGTTATGTGAAATATTCCTATTAAAATGTTGCTATAGGATATTGCTCTTATTTCTGCAGAGTAGTTTTGGAAACGCTTAGGACTCCTTGTTTTCTTCAAGTTAGATAAACAATTTATAGTAATTAAAAAAAAAGAGGGAGAAACTCCGTGTTGATGAAGTTTACATTTCTTTGAAGGAAGAAAAACAAACCAAAAAACATCATAAGGCAGGTGATGATAATTGCTTTGAAGAAAGAAGAACCAGTTAAGCAATTAGAGTGATGACAGGGAGGGGACTATAGGGAGATCAAGACAGCCTCATCATGAGATGACTTTTTTTTTTAAGATCTTTATTTATTTATTTGAGAGAAAGAGAGAGACAGAAATAGCAAGAGAGAGAGAGAGAGAGAGCAGGAGTAGTGGGGAAAGGGAGAAGTAGACTCCCTGCTAAGTTGGGAGCCCGACGCAGGGCTGGATCCCAGGACCCCCGGATCATGACCTGAGCTGAAGGCAGACACTTAACCAACTGAGCCACCTAGGTGCCCCTCACTTCATTTGAAGTGTGTTGAGAAAGTGACAACATTGAGGAGAGGGAGCTCCTGGTGGAAGCAACAATTGCAAAGGCCCTGAGGTAAGCCCTCACGACCATGCTAGAAAGTCTACCCTTTCTTTTAACTCTGCTTCTCCAGTTTCCTCACCCTCTACCTCCTCCCCTTTCCCCAACCTCTCCCTTCCACTTTTCCTCTTCCATTTCCTTCCCTGATTTTCTCCTTCACTTAACATCAGCCTTACCTAGCACTAGCCTGATCTTTTTTTTTTTTTAGCACTAGCCTGATCTTGTCCAGGAAATGCTAAAATTTTTAAAAGGTTGGGGAGAAGAATAGAAAGAAAATCTGCCTCATTGAGTGACACTCAGGGCACATGTAGCCACCATGTGACCCCAACATGGTGCTGAAAAAGCCCTTCCCTGTCTCTGGGGCTGCCTGTGGAGCAAACTTCAGCTCTCCAAGCATGCGGCTACCTTCTGCCAACTGTCAACAGCATCTATTGCCAGCTCTGAGAAGTATGGGAAGCAGAACAGGGGATGAGAGGAAAGGACTGCAGAGAGCACATTTCTGTATCCGTCAGCAGCCAAACTGAAGACTCACCAGGATCTGCCGTGACAGATTTCCTGGTTCATGAACTGAAATCAGAATGCTTAACTGCTCAGCTACTTCTGTGATAGAGGAAACGTAAGTTGTCTAGCCTGCGTACGGTTTCAGAAAATGCATTACATTCTCTAAAAGAAAGGAAAGTATCTCTCTTAACAACAGCGTCATTTCCACATCCTCTTCTCTTTAAACTTGTGCCAGAAGATATGCCATGATTAGTTCTCTTTAAGAGAAACTTCCAGTCGTATGTGCAAAGATCAATGTTGCTTGAATCCGTCCATTGGAGTGTCTCCCAAGACAGGAGGGAAATGCCTGGTGGAGGCGGTCCCCACCTCAGACGGTACTGAGATGAAGGATGACCAAGAAATACCCTCTCTCCATCCTATTCTGGCCCCTCCTGATCTCATCTTCACTCCACCAAACCTACCCCATCCTGTGTTACTCCCGCCGAGAATCCCGCCAGCACCCTGTCTACACTGTGTCTCTGCTGAAGCCCTCTTCACATTTTAGGGTGACAACATCTTTCCCTGTGTCCTCCCTGCTAGCCTGCAGGCCCCCATGCATCAGTCTTCTGGTCACTCTCATCCCTGGGGGGTCCAGTCCCCATGCAGGCCCAGAAATGGTACCTGACCAGCTGAGGGGCTGACAGGCCTTACCTCTGAGGGGGATTTGAAGCCCTGCCTGAGTTTTACCGCTGAGGTTCTTGCGTCACTGCCATGGTTTTCCTTGGGGCACTTGACCTTGAAGACTGTGCTTGGTGCTAGTGTCCAGTCAGCACATGCTTCCATCGTGATCACCTCCTCGGCTTTGTGTCGTGTCTGATTTACACGAAGACATCACTGGCTTGCATTTGTAGAGCACTTGATGCAGAGCCCAGCTCTGAGTTTACGGCTGGTGGCAAGGGGTTAACTCCCAGGATGTGTGGAATCACCGGCCAGAGTTGGAATGGTGCCCTGGAAGTCCTAGACTATTCATATGTTGTAGGGAAAAAAACATAAGGAACGTAGGAAGAAGAGGAAAGAATGGAGACAATTTAAAAAGGAAAGAGCTGGAGAATGACTTCATTTCTTCTTTCATGCATTCGTGGAGTAGTTGAACAGAACACTGAACAGATATGTGAAGTGTTCATGGAGCCCCAATTATCCCAGGCGCTGTCCTGGGCGTAAGGAATGTAGGAGTGAACATGGCGGACGAGGTCATGGGCCTCAGATTCTGTGCCCAGCACCCCTCGGGAGCCTGGGGAATATGCCCGGCCCAGGTCACATAACTGGAATACCTAGCAGCTTCCCCCCCGTTACCATGGAGACCCCACGGAGAAGAGGAGGGAGGTCCTCTCTGGTATCATCCAGCAGCTTCCAGCCTTCTCTCATCTTGGCCTAAGCAGTGGCCCTTCTGCCAGCTGCTGATACCACCCACGCTGGGCCTCTGGCAGAGGGGGAAGGAGCAGGTGACCCCTGGGGGCTTCAGGCTGAAGGTGATGTATGCCACGGAGGAGGGGATGTTGGCTCTGCCTCACGGCTGGCCCAGCAGAACTGCCACAAAGAAAATTATGAGGTAAATTAAACTTTAATTTGATTTTTATTTGGTTTCAGCAACCAATAAAGGGACAGCCATTTCCAAGTCCTGTCAGCGGTTGGAGGAATGTTTTGAGAACATCTGTTTTATTAACAGCAGCAACAATAAAAGCCAATCCCATATTTGTAGAGGAGCTGCCTCCAAGGCCCTCTGAGCACTTTCACTGATCTTATCTGCTGCCTTTCCCCAGCAGTTCCAGAGAAATTGTATTTACTTGTAATTAAGCTTAACTCCAGAGCTCTCCTGCAACCCTCCCCACTGCTGCCTCCTCAAGCCCTGGCACCAGGAAAAGACCAGTATGGGGGGGGGGCAGGGAGCAGGGAGTGAGGGCACCAGGTGCCACCATCCCTCATTCAGCACTTGCTGGGATCTCAGCACCCAGCTGCCACAGCACCGCGTGTTGTTTTCAGGGCTGGGGAAAGCATCACGTGATGTGTGGTCACAGGGGGAAAGTGGGAAAGCATTTCTGGTTTGAAAAAAATTCCATTTTTCTCAAAGAATAGAAAAATACAGAAATTTTCTCCCCCCCCCAGCCTTTTGTCTCTCTCCCCCTTCATCTTGTTGAAATTCCTAAATTGTCTAAAAATTAGACATCATTTATCCGAATTACTTGATAGAAAGTAAATATTACAACAATCTCCAAACTGACCATAGTGTAGGCTCTGGAAGTGATACGCTTTTCCTTGTAGAGGCCAATGGGACACACAAAATACTAGATATCAACGCAGTGGAGCATTGCTTGACTGGTAAAAGAAATAAAATACATGTCCCATTGTGCATGACCCTTGAAAACACTATGCTAAGTGAAAGAAGCCAGTCACAAATGATAACATATTAACTGTCCAAGATAGGACATGGAACGTGTTTGGTGATGGGACAAATCTTCGAAACACGGTGCTGGGTGAGCAAAGTGCATGGTGTGTCTTCCTAGGCCTGCGGCGAAAACAGGTCCTTGGGATTGGGCTGGAATGATGGTCAGGGATGAGGGGAAGGGTCTTAAATGGGTTGATGATAGTAATAATGTACCATAACTGAAGGGTTTGATTACCTTCTAAGATTGTTAAAATTTGGCAAAAAAGATTCTTGGAAAAGAAGCTGAGGAATTATGCAGTGTTCTAACCAGGGAAACAGGAAATACAATTAAAAAGCTAAATAGCACAAAGGTATCAATGTTAGCTTTTCCTCAGCAGTCTCCCGGCAATGATTTTTTAAAAAACTATTCTCAGGATGAGGGCAGATACAAAATGGAACGAAGAAGTCGGTTGGATTGTTGAATGAGGTTGATTCAAAGTCACAGCTGAAACAATAGTCTTGAAAGGCAAGGAACCAGAGAGTAGAAAGGTTTTTTAAATTTCAGAGGCTGGCTTTGAACATCAAAAGCCAAACTGGAAGGAAGCTGGGCATAACATTTATCCACAAAACAGAATAGGTAGGAATGTATGACAGAGTCGGCTGCCTCCTGAGAACTGTTTATTACTGAGATAAAGAGCTCATAACAGAATGTAAATCAACTTTATCACTGTGAACACTATTTAGTTCAGTTGGCACTATTATTTTTTTTTTAGTAGCCAGACTTCCTCGATGAAGGGAACAGTGTGTTGATTCCCATGCCAGCATAGCATCCTTCTTGTGTTGCAAACCAGCACCGTGAGTAGCAGGATGGAAGAGACAACTTTCCGTCCCAGAACAGGAGGCAAGAGACAGAGATGCCACTGTGGTACTTCCCTGTGAGAATGTTTGGAATCCTGACCACCACCCTGGACCCCTCTCCTTGGGCTTAATCCCAGCAACTGGGTAGGACCAAAAGGACAGACACCTCTGATAGATTCAGGGAGGTGGGGCCCAAGATGAGCAGACACTTGTGCCTTGCTACCCAAGGACTAGCCTCGGGAGGTGGTGAGGTTCTTAGGGAAAGACATCTCCTGCCATCACCTGCGATGTGGCCTGGTGCTGGAACGGTGGTCACTGTGGCTGAATGAAGTACCTGAGGACTAATTCATAGCATCTTAAAGACTGTGCGGTCCATAGGGGAAGGAGAAATGCTGTGAGTAGGCTAACAGATACCAGAGGCCTTGGATTGGGATGAGGAGGTGCCAGAGTGGTGCATCTGGTGTTCGCAGGCCTTGGCAGTGCTGGCCATCCACTACAGAGGTTGAGAGGGAAGGCACATGGCCATGATGGCCTGCAGAATGGAAGCTGTGGAGCAAAGGGGTCCCCTGTGCCTCTCTTCTCATTTCCTCCATTGCCTAGAACTTAGATGTACTATCCTGTTCCCCACTGGACAAGGCGGGGAGCAGAACCTTGAGTTTACCAAGTATTCCTCCCTCAAAAAATGGCTGACCATTACATTGAAAGTGAGTAGATCTCCCTCTGCCTGTGTCTCTGCCTCTCTCTCTCTCTGTGTCTCTCATGAATAAATAAATAAAATCTTAAAAAAAAAAAAAGAAAGTGAGTAGAGTGGGTAAGACTAGATTTTCTACGTTGGTAAAAGTGAGGGCTTGATCATAGAGTTCAGTTAAGAGAAAATAAAGGTATATTTTGTACTTTCTAGGTTGTTTCAGTTAGGGTAGGCTAGACTATGCTGCAATATCAATCCCCAAATTTCTGCACACAACATATCTACCTTGAGCCTGCTGGGGGTTGGCTCAATGTTGTTCTCGCTTTAGGACCTATACTGATGGAGCTGGAACTGGGCCATTCACAGAGGGAAGGGAGCTCTGAGAGGTCCCGGTCTGGTGTTGACACACACCACAATTAGTACTTCCACTCACACAACTCATTGGTCGGAATGGGTCACAGGGCCTTGCGCAACCAGCTGACGTCAGGAAGTCTGTGCCCAAAAAGGTGGAGATCTGAAAATATTTGGTGAACAGCACTAATAACTATTCCTATAGATGTAAAATTCTTACCCACTACATGACTGAGGGTTCAAATACAAAAACTAAACCAAACCAAAACAAAAAAACCTCCACAACAAAAACAAGATAAACACAGCATAGCTCTTTAGAAAATGGAACCTGGGTTTGAATTTTGACTCTGTCACTTGCGAGTAGTAGTAGCATCTTGTCTAGGTTACCTCTATGACCCTTAGGGTTTCCCACAGGTGGGTACAAATAGGTTATAAAATAACTTCCTGGTGCACAGAAGTGACACAATAAATAGCTATTATTTTTATCTTTTTTGTTATCATTTTGCTTCTTTTCTTTGTAGTTTACAATCCTAATTAAGTAAGAGTTCTAGTTAGTTCGATTTCAGCAAATTGTTTGTTTTTAGGTTCACTTTCTTTTAAAAATATAGTCAGATACGTATATTTATAGTGGTAGCCTTTGGGGTCACTCTGAATGGTAAATGATAAATCCCCACCCTGGAACGGCTGTATGCTGTTGGGTAGAACCAGTGGTCAGGGACTCAGGAGTGGTCTGCCTTCAGTTTTGTGTGCTTTATGGTTGGTAATAATAGGGAATGATTGCCTGCCCTTGCCAGTGCTGACAAATGTGAGAGTAAGTAGAAACCAGGAGAGAGAAGCAGCGGAAACAGAGCCACATGCTGGCACACACCCGTCACCACTACGCTCACCTCAAACCAATAATGACACTATTCACAGTTAACCCTGGGAGGATTTCCATGAACAAATGGTCCTGCCACTTCTTTAGAAGGAACCCAGAAATATATATGCATGCCATATATATTTTTTAAGATTTTATTTATTTATTCATGAGAGACACAGGCAGAGGGAGAAGCAGGCTTCCTGTGGGGAGTCTGATGCGGGGTTTGATCCCAGGACCCTGGGGTCATGACCTAAGCCAAAGGCAGATGCTCAACCACTGAGTCATCCAGGTGTCCCCTGCATGCCATATTTTGGTTTTGAGTATGAAAAGGTCCCCAACAGGAATATGGATATAGCAGTGCTGTCCATCTCTGCTTCCTACCTATGTGTGCTGGAGTGTTAGCCAGGCTATGGAACTGGGAGAAAGGAAGTGCTCATCCTGTGGCGGCTGGCTTTCAGCTTCTCTGACTGCTTCCCTTTCCAACTCCAACTGCAGACCACCACTGAGGTGGAGGAAACACAGGCCCAAACTCACACATCACATTCACCCTCCCTCCTTTTGCCCTTCTCTTCTCAAGGAAGAGGTTCAGGCTTGAGTAGCAATAAAAGGAACTCTTCTGGAAGGCACATTTCTCCCAGAGTCTGTGTGTATATGTGTGTGTGTAAAACAAGCCCTGTGTCTTCTTTTTAATCACTGAGGAACCAAGTATGATAGCTGAAAGCAAAATGCTAGACACTGAGCAAGAATAACCGCAAAGGTGAATAGGTTTGGCCTGAGGCAGAAGGATGTTTTTTGTAGAGAGCGTTGCCAGTATTTCAGGATATCCACCGCTCACCCTGATTATGTTGTAAAGTAACCTCAGCCTGAGAGGGGGGACACTGCCTTCCTGTTAGTTGGGTCACCAGGTCACCCATTCCGCCCCCCCCCCCCGAAACAACACCAAGAATAAAACAAAACAGAGGTCCAGGAACAATTTCTTCTATAGAATAATCCTCAGTACGCATTCTGCAGAGAGAATAAAAAATGTCCTTCAAGGAAGGACAGCCTCAGAAATTGCATTCTCTTTCAAAATTAATTTTAAAACCCCGTGGCAGAGGTGGGGAGAAAATCCTTTAGCATACCTTATAAAACACAGGATAAGGTCAACCATAAATAGCAGAGTCCCTCTTCTCACTTGGTTTGAAAGAAGAGCGAGACTGAGAGAAAGACACATGAAATAAAAGATTTCACAAGAAAGGGAATGCTGAAGTCAATTAGAGGTACCTGCGGAACAAGAATGTAGACCTCCCGGAGGACACAGATGTCCTCCATGAATCCCGTCTGGAAATGACGTGGGAAAGGTGGGATTCCAGGCTGCTCGGAGGTTCTCCGCTTTCTTGGAGCAGCAGAGCAGAACCAGGGAAAATTCTTCAAGTTTATGGAGGTGAAGCCTGGAGAGAGCGACTCTTAATCAAGAAAGCAGTGCCAGTAAAAAAAAATAAAAAAAATAATAAAAACTATATATATATATATATATATATATATATATATATATATATATATATAAAAAGAAAGCAGTACCAGGGTTGACCAGCAGTCTTGGAAATCACCCAGACCAAGAGCAAAATGTGTGTACATGTGTGTGCATATGTGTGTGTGCACATGATCATTCAGATACATGACGAGGGAGGGGAGGGGTTGGAAAGGGAACCTGGGCAGGGCCAGGCAGGCCCACACCCCACTGAGGTCCCATTCCAAAGGTGCAGGGAAAAGAAGGTGGATGGGAAAATTGTTACCTGGCCTGCCCACTCAGGGTGATGGAATATCAGATGCAGCTCTTAGTGGGATCCAGTTAGACCGGGTATCTCTCAACACCACCTAAAGGGTTTTGTCTGCTTGTGACTTTATGGAGGCAGCAAAATGATTCATCGAGAGTGGCAGTACCCACATTCTTGGGACTTCCGGTGGCAGTGCGCACACCTCACTAAGCATTAAACTAAACAAATGAGTGTATGCTGTTATTACAATGATGGTTTAAAATGCTTTTTTTTTTTATGGTTATAAAAGTGACCTATGTTCTTCAGTGTGGTTTTGATGGTAATGCTCCCATCTCTCTCCAGATTGCTAGGACAGATCAGAGGCAGTCAAGGGGTAAAGCCAACCTTTTACCCTGATGCTGACAGAACGTGTCTTATTTGGTTGGGCGATTCTGCATCACTTCCTGATTCTCTGATGCATGGAGCCTGTTTACCTTCCAGTTCTGCATAGGGATGGTCAACCGCTCCTCTAGCTGGGCCTAGGATGAGCCTTAGTTGAGTCCTACGGATGTTTGTGGCAACTCTTTGGAGACATGTGGCAGTGCTGCAAGGTCCTGAGCCCACTGCGATGAAAAGGAGAAGAGGGAGCTACTCCTCACTCTCCCTGTAGTGCCAGGAGGAGGACAAGTGTCAGGAGGAGGACAGCAGCAAGGAAAGCCCAGTCTTGGCACCTGGAAGACCTGGAGGAGCTTCTGCAGATCCAGATCCAGCTGGAGAAACAGGGGGACTAGGCCCCAGAGCAGATGGCTGCCCTTTGTGCCCACCTGGCTGTGAACGTCGTGCAGAGCTCTCTAGGCAGTGGGCCCAGATGATGGGAGCCAAGCAGGGCAGGGCAGTGGCAGGGGGAGCTGAGGGGTCTCTTCCCTGGCACACAAGAGCTCTGTGGGAACCCCCTAAATAATGTGTGTGCAAGGCCCACAGTAGCACACTGAAGAGAAATACTGTTTATTTCTGCTAATGTGACCCTATCTTAGCCTCCTGGCCAATGTGGCTTTGGATGCATATGATTACATCAGGGCTTTTATGTAAAATATATAATAAAAATATTTTATTCTCTCTGCAATTACTTTAGGTCCACTTTTTAAATGTAGAGTCCTACTCAGCCATGTTTTCCCTGAATATAGAAATTATTTATTTCTATATAATTATTTTACAATAAGGCTGCAGAGCTACCTGGATGAATTGAGAACAGACCTGGGTCCAGCCATTATTCACAGACACTGTGAAAAATTCATCTTACCAAGGTCCTGGGGGTGATCAGACTCAGTGGCTTTGACCCACACTTTACAAAGCTCATAAAATACAGATGGCAAAACAGAGATGCCCTTTTATTAATGCACATTTAGATTTATGTCCACCAAGGTGACTAGGTACCTCCGACCCTTGACCTATAAATTCTCTCTCTAGGGGAAATCTACTGGGGAAGATCATTTATAATCATGAAGCATTCCAGGTGAGTGCAGAGTCAGAGAGGGATTGGCGAGGAGAGTCACCTGTTCTTGGCAGCGGCTGAGCTAGCCTGAGGCCACTGTCTCCAAGGAGCATCCACATGCAGGTCAGAATGAGAATGGGACACCTTCGTGAATGTGCTGTGCTGGGAGGGCTTCCCCCCATGCTCGCTTTTGTCACTCTTATTTTCTTCTGCCTATAACATCACTTCTTAAGTGAAGCAAACCAACTTTCCAAAAGCTGATATACCAGTTTGCTGAAAGTCAGGTCCTGAATCCTCAATTTGCCGAGTGAACCACTTACCAAAGTATTGATTCTCCAAAACCTTGCTTCTGCTACCTATTCATGGAGCTTGTTGCAGATGGATTGTATGACGTCGCTTCAGTTGTCTCTGAGGCGTAACTCTCAGTGTCTGTTTGGTGTGGCTCATGGGAGCTGCTTCAGCCGGCAATTTTACTGAGAGTTTGTCAGCCTGACCCGGTTGAATGTTGGCCTTATGTTTTTTACTTTTAGATCTCCACCGCACAGCATTTTATATGTTAACAGGTGAGCTCACTCTGCAGCACAGCCTCATGCCTTCTCTTGTTTTGAGGCTTCAAGCATAACTTGGATTTTATAGGCCACACACCTAAAGTTATATATAGAACTCATTTCATGAAAAGAAAATTCTAGTTTCCGCATTTGTTATAGATACGCAAAATTAACAAGTAGACAAAAATTTTTGTTCAAAAGACTGATAAAGTCAGCAAAAATAGGGAAGGGAAAACTGGCATAAAACTGTGTTTAAAGGGCAAACCATTCTTCCACATATACATTAAAGTGAAAGGAGTCTGAAACCTGAAACATGCACAATATATTTGTTTGAGCTTATTCACAAGGCCATGATTAAGGATAATAGGAAAGACAATGGGCTAAATATAGTTGCAGAGAGAAACCTACCTTATTATTTATCAAATCCTTGACATTGAAGATGTGCCCACTGCATGAAATCTCAAATGTACAAAATCGTCTTGTTACATAATGGCATAGACCCAAAGTGCCAAATTCACTAGCAGTTGGCCAGCCTCAGTGACACACCTGTAGCAAACTGGCTTGGACTGAAATCACTCTGATGAGCTCATCTAGAGGCCTAAGGTTTCAGGTACCAGATTTGGCAGTCTGGGGTAAATTAATCAATCATTCAGCAAATTAATTTTCAACATGTTGGCTTTTGAGGAATTGGTCACTGAGTGACTTATCTTTCGGTGAATTGATGTTTGATGAATTGATTTTCATCAAGTTTACCTAAAGTTGTATGGATTTATTACTACCATTATTTAGGTTAGCATTAAATCTCTAGTCTTAGGTACTTCTAGCTCTTTAAGATGACTTAGCAAATCCCCGATTGAATCCTACTATGTTGATTTTATAGTTTGGTCTAAGGGCAAGCATAGTTTTAGTTTCTTGGGAAACATGTCACCAACATGTGCCTGTACTGTTTATCAGGTTTTGGGCCTCTGTTTCCAGGATGCTACTGAATTATTCATACCATACATGGAGTTAGGGCATGGGATCTTCTTGCAAATAGTTTCCTGAGGTCTCCCCAGACATCAATTCTCAGTGATGGTCACACCACTGGGAGAATTATGGGAATTAATGGAAGCAGTTTTGTTTGTCACAGACTGGAGGGTACCACTGACATTTTAGGGAGGAGACCAAGGATGCTGAGCTTCCTGAAATGCACAAGGTAATCCTCCCTTACAGCAAGCTCTTATAAGGGTCTTATATGACTTTGGGAAATTGCACTAGATGTTTGAAAATCTTACAGATAATTCTCTGAGCCTAGAATGTAACTGTGAGTCAAAGGAAGATGATATTGGGATCCCTGGGTGGCGCAGCGGTTTGGCGCCTGCCTTTGGCCCAGGGTGCGATCCTGGAGACCCGGGATCGAATCCCACATCAGGCTCCCGGTGCATGGAGCCTGCTTCTCCCTCTGCCTGTGTCTCTGCCCCCCCCCTCACTGTGTGCCTATCATAAATAAATAAATAAAAATTTAAAAAAAAGGAAGATGATATTATGTTTTGTTTAGCACTTTACCTAAAGTTGTTCACAATTTTGTAAATGGATGTTTCTGACAGCAATATTTATTCTGATATTAACTCACCAATTTTAACCACACCTATATCAATCTTTGTAGCCATTGTGCTCATGATGCTTTTAAGTGAAGGTGCAAGCATCTGGCTCTTTGCTATGTCCTCCAGTGTATTCGTGTGCTAGGATCGTATTTTTTTTAAAGATTTTATTTATTTATTCACAAGAGACACACACAGAGAGGCAGAGACATAGGCAGAAGGAGATGCAGCCTCCTTGCAGGTAGCCCAATGTGGGACTCGATCCCAGGACCAAGGGTTGTGACCAAAGGCAGATGCTCAACCACTGAGCCACCCAGATGCCCCTAGGATCACATATTTAAACACATTTTATTTATGATTACTTTCTTTTTATTTTTACTTTATATTATAGGTAGGAGATCATATTGATTTTTTCAAAAAATGTGTGTAGGTAGGTTATATTATCTAAGAATTCTATTTGCAGAGAGTAAAAGGGATATTAAGAAATATTTCTCCTAAAAGGGAAGCATCGTGTCCGAGAGGGCTGTTCCCAACTTTCCTTCTCCCTGCACTGCTCTATTTTCAGGCCCGGGCCCTCCGTTCTCTCTAATTGTGCTCTGGGGGCAGAGGGAGCCTTGTAGTCAGCCTAGGCTTTGAGGCAAGAACAACCTCCAAGATGAGCTGCCCTCACCAGAGTCCTCAGTGGCTCCCAGGTCGGGGATTTCCTGTGTTACAAGATGAAACATCTTTCCCCACCACCCACCTGCCACCACGCCTCATCACAGCTCCACATCTGGTGCTTTTACCGTGAAAACACTTCTTTCCCACTGGTAAAGCCTCAAAATAGAGATGACATGCTCCAAGAAAATGCCAAAAGCCTGGTTGAGCCCAGTGTTATCTCTACATTGGACTTGCAGCAAAAAACCACAGTATCTCTCAAACATTCCTGTCTCTTTAGAAACATGTCACCCGTGAGTAGTAAGAGGGGTAACTGACTTAACGCTTCAGCATTATCACCTGATATGATTAGGTTAGCCATGCTGTACGCAAAGGAGGGCAGGCCTCTTCGGGAACCGGGCCCTGGTGTGGGAAGGGAGAACAGAACAGGCCTTGGGTCTGGTCAAGAGACTCATTTGGTGTGGGCCCCACAGGGGTCACCTGGAGGGGGCAGGGGTGCAGCTTTTCTCAGGGGTGGTCTTGAGATACGCCACTGACAGGGAAGAAGAGAGATAATTTCCCACAGGAACGTGCCTGCCATTACTGCCACGGTGATGTCAGATGGAGCTTGCAATAAGGACAGCAGGAAGGAAATGAAACCAGTAGTCATCTCTGTTGGTGGAATTGGCCATTATTTTTATTCTCTTCCTTTCCCTCTTCTATGTTTCATAGTTGGGCGCCACAGTCACACTGCCTGGGTGTGCGTCCCACAGCTACCACTCAGGAACTGCGATCTGACACACATGACTTACCTGTCTGAGTTTGTTTCCTCAAGTGCAAAATGGGAAAATAATAGAACTGACTCCACAGAGCAGGTGAAAAGATTCAGTGAACTAGCACAGAGTGCTGTGGTGCTCGGTAGCGAAAACAACTCCAGTGCCTGTAACTTTGGAAGAGTGGGTTTTTTGTGGGTTGATCTGGACCAGCCATGCCTTGAGTGGAGCCTTCAGTGGTGGTCACTACCTAGGTCACCACTGTGGAGAGACACGGGCATCCTGATAGGGTCCTTTGCCCTGAAAAAGCAAATACATGGACTAGCCCAGCACAGAGAGCCCAGGAAGTGGTGGAAGAAGCAAAGCAGGACTGAGTGACTGCTGGCCTAGAGGCAGGTCATCCAGGAGAGAAATGGCCACCATGGTGACCAGGGCTGGCCTTGCCCAGGGAAGTTGATCATCGCTTCCCCTTCAGCACCACCCCCTGCTACCAACCTTGTTTCTTTGAAGGTAATGGTATTGTGGGCTAGTCAAGTCAGAGTATTTCTTACATGACACTTTCCCCTTACCTTCCATTAATTCCTGACATAAATCTTAACTATAAATTGCCTGAATTTATTTTTATTTTTTAAAAAGGATTTATTTATTTATTTGAGAGAGAGAATGTGAATGAGCAAGAGGGAGAAGCAGAGGGAGACAGAGAAGAAGACTCATCGCGGAGCAGGGGGCCTAATGAGGGACTCGACCCTGGGATCACAACCTGACCAAAAGGAAGACGCCCAGCCAGCTGAGTCACACATGCACCCTGAATTTAGTTTTAGGTACCATTCACCACTTTAACTTTCCAGCAACTTTATGGGTGGGTTACATACATACTGGACAACAATCAAGTCCTATGGATGGCCAGCACAGGCTCTCATGGCTACTGCAAGCATGCCAAATGTTGATTTGGGGCAGCAAGAAAGGAAACTTGCTTCCTATTGGGAAAATCAGCAGCGTCTGTGCTACTAATTCCTGAGGCTTGAGTCCTTGAGTATACTCTGGGCCCCCAGGGCTTTGTGAATATGGCGGTGATGGGGTGGGTGGGTGGCAGTTTGGATCTGCATGAAGAATACTGAAGTGCCTCCTGGCTTAGTTGTCTAGAACCCTCCTACCTTTCTGACTTAATTCTGTTTTATCTTCAAACTTCTCACAGAACCTTCTCTCTACCACTTTCCCTTAACTAAAAGCTGATCCCAATTCAAGGACTTGTTTTCTTCAGTATTCTTCTTCTAATCTCATATGCTACATTGTAGGACCTGGAAATTCAAATTTGTAGTTCACTGGAAGTACAGAAGTCTTTAGGAGCTTGATTCCTATTAACCAAATTTACAGAAGATTGATGTATAAATCTGTAGTACCAATTTTTCCTTTGCAAACAGAGATACACCTAACCAGTGAGCCCTAGGCATCCTGCTTGGCATATAGGGCATTAGAAATAGTGTTTCACTGTTACCAAAAGAAATCTAGGGTAGTAGTGGTTTAAAGAAGATAGAAGTTCATTTTTCTCTCATGTAAATGTGGGCAATTAAGGGCTGGTATGCTGGCTCTGTAGAGTCATCAGTGGTCTTGACTCCTTTAATAAGCCATCTTTTCTGCATAGTTTCCATTTAGAAGGTCACTCAAGGTCACAAGTTAGACATTGCCTTTCCAATCATTGAACCCACAGTTCTGACAGGAAGGAACGGAATGGCAAGGCCAATGGGAACTCCCACCTGATTCAAATATCATTTTTATGGGGCTTTCCCCAAGGGTTTCCAATATCTTAGAAACCAGAATTTAGTCACAGAGTTAACCTAATCTCTTTAAAGGAGCTGGGGATTTCAGCACCCCTCCTCTTCCCAAAATCATAATTATGTTATAAATAAAGGGACAGAAAGGATATTGGATAGACAACTAGCAATCTCTGCCATTACTGGGGAAACAGGGTCAGATTTTTTTTTCTTTAAGATTTTATTTTATTTATTTGAGAGAGAGAGGGAACATGACTGCGGGGAGGGGTAGAGGGAGAAGTAGGCTCCCTGCTGAGCAGGGAGTCCAAAAGGGCTCAATCCCAGGACCCTGAGATTATGATCTGAGCTGAAGCCAGACATTTAACTGTGAGCCACCCAGGACCCCAAGGATCAGACTATTTCAAAGCAGCCATAGAATCAGAGATTAGCCAGTTAGGTACTCTTTCTTCAGGAATATTTCATTTAGGCTACGGAAAAGATGGATGAGCACCAAGCCTCACATAGGGGCATTCACTTCTGGAATGCAGTGTCCATTCCTTTTTGTGGGACTGAATAAACACTGATAAAGTGTTCATAACATTCTTCCCCCATACAGTCCCTGCAAAACACACTACAGTGGGACTGAGCAGCTTACACTGGTGCTGCTCACATTTCCACTGAGACACCCGTATCGGATATGAATAGAATGCTGATCCTGAATAAGCTCCTGAAGTTTCCTCTCTGGCTGATAATTTCACTCTAGGAAAGGGAGAAAAAAAGCAGAGGCTCTTCCTCTATGCCGTTTAACTACGAGACCAGAAAGTAGGGAGTAAAGAGAAACCAAGAAGACATAGCAGGGGTTCTGGGAAGAGAAGGTGCTGGAGAACTCTGGCTTCTTGGGATATGCTGACAGGAGGAACACACTAAGGTCCTTTAGATGGAAACTGGATAGTGGCTCAGAGCTTTTGTTCACTCAGTTGAGGTAGGTGTGACATAACTGGTAGTTAGAAGCCCAGGCTATAGGTCCCAGAAGTTTGCACCCAGGATGGATATCCTGTCATTTCTGTTGTCCTGAATGGGTGCTCTACCTGTCTTTTTAGTACTCTGAACTCTGCCTTGACATACAGTTTTTACTTAATATTACATCAAATTTTCTTTGGCTGTTATCCACATTGCCAATTTCTGCTTCAATTTCAGAATATTTTAAGCTTAATGCCTTCTGGACCAGCCTCTTAGGTATTGAATGGAGGTAAATTGGGAACTTGGCACACCCATATAAACACACACTGATAATTATTACAGAGAACATCTTACTCTTATACCACAATTCCACAGCAACTTCCCATGGCAAAGTGAATAAAGGCATCCTCTTGGAGTCTAGGGTGTAGTTTAATTAGCCTACTGCAATCAAGAGTAATATCTTTTAGTAATTTGTTTTATCTTGAAAATAGATACAAATTACATTTTACTCCTTGGCATTGCTGTATTTATATTAATTTATTTTTTTAAAGATTTATTTATTTATTTGAGAGAGAGAGAGAAAGAGAGCAAGCACATTCATAAGTGTGGGGAGGGCAGAAGGAGAGGGGGAAGGAGAGAGACAGAGAGAGAGAGAGAGAGAGAGAGAGAGGCAGACTCCTCTCTGCTGAGTGTGGAGCTGGGCCTGGGGCTTGATCTCACAACCCTGAGATCACAACCTGAGCCAAAACCAGAGTCAGATGCTTAACCAACTGCACCATCCTGGCACCTCTATATTAACATTTTTAGCTCAATAGTCTAGTAGTATTGATATTCCATGAAATAGGAAAGAACGACTTTTCCATAATATTTATGTACTTCTAGGGTATGCGTGGTCTAAAATGTGCTAGTTATTTATTTATTTATTTATTTATTTATTTATTTATTTATTTATTTATTTATTTGAGAGAGTGTGCTCATGAGCACTAACAGCGGGAGGGGTAGAGGGAGACGGAGAAGAAGAGAAGCAGAACCCCTGGTGAGTGCAGAGCTCTATGCTAGGCTCCAGCTAAAGACCCTGAGATCATGACCTGAGCTGAAGTCAGGAGTCTGATGCTTAATCAACTGAGCCACCCAGGTGCCCCCAATTTGAGCTCTCTTTGGTTACCTTTTGGTATTGAGTTATGATTCCCTTGACTGGATTAGGACATTTCCCAATATTTACTGCAGGAACATAGTCATTTCTGGTGATGGTAAATCCTCTTATTGTGTTTTATTTAATTATTAAATTATATTGTATAGTGGTGATTTATACTTACAAAAATAGATGTTCTATTTAAAGATTGTCTTGTTAATTTTTATACCCTGCATACTTCATTCCTATGGAGTCACTGGCAAAATTTTTCTGTGAAGGGCAAAATTGCAAACACTTTGGCTTTGTGGGCTATACAGTTTGTATTAAAATTACTCAACTCTGTGGGTGTCTGGGTGGCTCAGTCGGTTAAGTGTCTGACTCTTAGTTTTGGCTCAGGTCATGATCTCATGGGTCATGGGCTCAAGCCCCCATGAGGTTCCATGCTCAGCAGGGAGTCTGCTTGAGGATTCTCTCCTTCTGTTCCTCCCCCTACTTGTGCATGCACACATTCTCAAGTGCTGTCTCTCAAGTAAATAAACAAATATTTTTTAAAAAGCCAAACAACTCAGCTCTGTGGTTGTATTTTGAAAACATCCATAGAGAATAAATAAATGGGTTGGGTGTGGATTGTTTCAACAAGATTTTCTTTGCAAAAACAGGCAGTAGGTGGGGATTGGACCTATTTTATTGATTCCTGCTCTACACCCTATAGAAATTGAATATTGACAAAAATTTGCTCACATATTCAGCCACAAAAAATTTTTAAAAGCCACCCAAATGATTGGAAATTCTTAAGTGCTCTCTTAAGTAATTCCTGAGTCAAAGAAAAAAAACAAAATTATAATTGCAAAATATTTAGGAATCATGGCAATAAAAATAACAACTAGCAAAACTTAAGGGGGATAGCCAAAGCTATATTCAGAGTCAGCTTTGTGGCCTTTAAGAAATTTAATATAAATATAAGTTAGTATATATTTATATTAAATATATTATATATTTATTTAAAAATAAATGTAAATGGGGTGCCTGGGTGGCTTAGTCAGTTGAGCATCTAACTCTTGATTTCTGCTCAGATCATGATCTCAGGGTTATGGTATCAAGCCGGCATAGAGCTCCATGCTTCTTGGAGAGTCTGCTTGAGATTCTTTCCCTCAGCCTCTCCCCTGTTCACACACACTCTCTCTCAATTAATAAATAAATTTAAAAATAAGTGTAAATAAAAAATAAGTACACCAAGCGTTCTATTCAAGATGTGAGCAAAAGAACAGTAGAACAAACCCAAGGAAAGTAGAGATATACAATTAATAAAGATAAAAGCAAACACTCACAAATTAGAAAAATAATAGTAAAATACAGTGTCTTTATTTTTATTTTTTATTTATTCATGAGAGACACAGAGAGAGAGAGAGAGAGGGGCAGAGACATAGGCAGAGGGAGAAGCAGGCTCCATGCAGGGAGCCCGATGTGGGACTCAATCTCAGGACTCAAGGATCACACCCTGGGCTGAAGGCAGGCGCCAAACTGCTGAGCCATTCAGGCATCCTAAAATACAGTTTCTTTTGACAAGATACAAGGAAATAGATAATCTACTATCTAATCTAAATCAAAAATGAATAAACAGATATAAAACATTAGGAACGAGGAAGAATATAGTCATAAATACAGCAGAAATGTTGAAGATTTGTGAGTATGCTTCATATAATACATTTGAAAATTTGCATTAAACAATTTTCTAGGAAAATATAAACAATTAAAACTTCCTCAAAAAGATGTAGAAACTAATAAGCCAAAGCCCATGGAAGAACCACTTTCAATACTGTATAAAATAACTAGATGGATGATCACCAAGGAAATAGAAAATTTAACACTGTAAGCCCATAGACTGAATGGCCATTTACAGAACTCTATAGCCCACAAAGGCACAGGATACTCATTCTTCTCAAGAGCACTTCACCCAGTTAGACCATGTGCTAGCTTATAAAACAAGAGTCAGTAAATTTTAAAAGATCAAAATCATACTAAGTATGCTCTCTGATGAAATGGAATTAAATTAGACATCAGTAACAGATGGGCACAGGAAGAAATTAAACAACACACTCCTTGGTAAGAAATCCTTGGTTCAAAGACAAAATCACAAGGGAAATTAGAAAATACTTTGAGATGAATGAAAATGAAAACACAACATTCAAAATTTGGGATGCAGCTAAAGCAGTGCCTAGAGGAAAATTTATAACTGTAAACACCTGTTTAAAAAAAAATGACTTCAGGGCAGCCCGGGTGGCTCAGCGGCTCAGCGGTTTACCACCGCCTTCAGCCCAGGGTGTGATCCTGGAGACCTGGGATCGAGTCCCACGTGGGGCTCCCTGCATGGAGCCTGCTTCTCCCTCTGCCTGTGTCTCTGCCTCTCTCTCTCTCTCTCTCTCTCTCTCTCTCTATGTCTCTCATGAATAAATAAATAAAATCTTTAAAAAAATGACTTCAAGTCAATAATCCTACCCTCCACCATAAAAAACTAGAAAAGAAGAGCAAAGTAAACACAGAGCAAGTAGAGGAAGCAAATAACTACTAGTAGAGCAGAAATAATTAAAATAGAATAGAAAAATATTAGTCAGTAAGGAGTTGGTTGTTTGAAACGAATGACTAGTAACAAATCTTTAGCTAGATTAGGCAAGAAGGAAGAGAGAAGACAGAACTTATTAATCGCAAAGATGAAGAAGGGGACGTCATTACCAACCTTACAAAAATAAAAAAAGATTGTAAGGAAATAGTATGAACATCTGTGCATATAAATATATAGTTACATACACAAACCATTTGTATGAATTACTGAATAAGAAAGGGTTTTCAAAGCAGAAACCATAAAGACAAAGACTGAAATTTTTGACTATCTGAAAACATAAAATGTCTGTATATCTGAAAAATAGCATTAATAAAACTACAAGAAAATAAACCAAGGAAATGATTTGCAATATATAGGACAGAGTCAAAATGCATTAATACTACCGACTATATGTAAATTAGTCAGATCAATACCCCAAAGTGAAAAGGGCACAGCAACTGCTAATGAAGCAACTTTTAAATTATGAAACACCAAGAGTCAGAAAACAGAAAAAAGTCAAATTCAGTAGCAATATATAAAAAAAGCAAAGCAAAACAATGAGGTGGTATCTTATTATGTGATTTGGGGCAAGCTACTTATATTTCTATACTTTTCTTCTTTAAGATATTTAATTTTTATCAAAGTAATAGATGTGTGTTGCTTTACATGTACATCATTTCTAAGGTGAAATAAAATGACAAAGCTGATAACAAAAGTCAGCAGACTCTGGGTCTGCTCTCCTCACTTCCGATTTTTGCCTTCTGGAACCATCTTCAGCTGTTTCTTCTAGCAAACACGCCATGTGGCCTAAAGGCATAAAAAGCCATTGCTTAAGAACTGAAGCAATGTCCTGAATGAAATGCAACTGAAGCTGTGTCCTGAATGAAATGCCAGATTTCTTCTAAGGCTGAGAGAGGATGAGGGCACTCAGAGAAGACAGTGGGTCTGCAGGGAGTGCCCATCTGCAGGAGGGTGTGGAGGTGGGGAGCTGTGGGGGCATGGGCGTGGGCAAGGAGGTGCCAAGCATCCAGGGGATGATGGTGCAGAGAAGGTGTGGCCAGGGTGGCTGACATGTGAGCATAATCAGATGAAAAACGAGATCAGGGGCACTTGGGTCTTAGTTCCCAGTTTCTGAGAGCCAATACACCATGGGCTCGGACTAGAAGATAAGTCTCACTCAGGCTGACAAGGCCCTAAAAATGGCACACTCTTGCAAGATCTAGGAAAGCACTAGCACGATGCCTAGCACACAACAAGCATTTCATAACCACAGCCATCATGAATATCACATTGTTATATTGGCAAAGATAAGTGTATTTGCAATATCCAGCACAGGTAGGAGTTTGATACTGCTGCTGATACCAAATATATACAATCTTCCTAGAAGGCAGTTGGCTATATGCTACAAAGAGGTTTTTGGTTTTTAAGTATGTATGTACTGAGGTAAGAACTTCATAGGATTTCATTTTTTTCTTTTAAGATTTATTTATTTTAGAGAAAGAGAGAGTGAACAAGAGAGCCAGGTAGTGGTGGAAGGAGGAGAGAGAGAATCTCAAGCAGACTCCCTGTTGAGCGTGAAGCCAGATGTGGAGCCTGATCTCACCATCCTGAGATCTTGATCTCAGCCAAAAGCAAGAGTTCTTTGCTCAACTGACTGAGCCACCCAGGTACCCCAGGGATTTATTCTGAAGAAATAACTGAGCAGATACACAACCATGCGTGTATAAGGTGATTCATTTCAGGAATCTAGGGAAAATTAGAAAACATAATTGTTCGGTAATAAAGATCTATAAAATGAATGAGGCAGCTCCAAGACAGAATACTATGAGGTTGTTAAAAATCACATTTTAGGGAAATATCTTGAATGGAAAACTATTTAGTGAAAATTAGTTTAAAAATGCACAATATGTCAGATATATTAAAAATATGTATTTATATACATGTAAAAATATTAACAGTGAACTCTGATTATAGATAGGTTTTCTTTGTGTGTTTCTGTGTGTATGTTCTAAATTTTCTTCAGTGAAATTTTCCTTTCTGTTTTTAAGTTTTTAAAAATTTCTTGGCAATGGAGGATAAAATTCAAGAATGTTACTGGGAAAACTGTGAAGATTTACATCGCCTAGGTTCATGCTTCATTACCTACCTTTTATATATTATCTAATGATTCTCTAATTCGTCAGTGGGCGTTGGGTTTGTCCTTTCCAACCTGGAAGCTGTACTCTTACAGGAAACTGTTCTGGCGGGGAGGGATTTCTTACCCTCAGTATTTCTGTCAGACCAGACCCATGAACCTTCCTGTAAACAGCAGCTCTACTCCCAGTGACAGAAGTCTGCATGAGTTACTAATGTCACCAATCTTTTAGCTGCAGTTCTCTGAAATTTGTGATGGAATCACTGTGTACAACAGGCACAGATCTCTTTTATTGGCAGAGGTGCCTCCACAGCAGAACAGCATTAGCAGGGGCTGGTTTCTCTTCTTTCCTTCAAAGTGCCTAGAAGAGTGAGTAGCAGCAATGGAATTAAGTAAGCTGATGGTGGCATCACTAACAGAGGGCATTCTCACTTTACACAAACATTCTCAAGCAACAGGTATGAATGATGTTTGTGGAATGCACCAATAAATCTGAAGAAGCACATCTGATATCTATAGCAAGCTTAAAGCCAAATGAGGAAATTGTTCCAGAAAATAGCAGATGCTCTCAATCAAATATATCTCCCCAAAGGAAAGAGAAACAAACAGAAAATAACTTCAGACATGATCAGGACGTCCAGCTGGGGAGACATCAATACTATACAACTCAATTGAAAATTATGTGCCCAGGGTTGATTTATGGTATTAGTCCCTGATTTGGGGTTCTGGGAATGGTAGTTAAAATGCTTTGGAAACATCAAAAAGTCTGTGGACTTTCAAATTCCCATGTAATACCTGCTAGAGCATTTTGCAGTTGGGAGGCCAAGTGGGGTGTGAGAGAGGGTGTTGGCTTCAAAGTTAGGCAGAAATATGTTTTAAGGTCAGTTCCACCAGTCTAGATGTGTGACATTGAGCAAGTAATTAAACTTCTCTGAACATGTTTCCTCACCTGCAAAATGGGTATAGAAATGCCTGTCTCAGGATTGTTGTGAATATGAAATAAAAGAATGCATAGTGTCTGTGGACATTCCATCAGTGGAGGCACTGAATATTATTGGTAACATTAAGGGATCAGTGCACAGTAGTACACAGAGCAGCAAAACAGACTGTGATAAACAAACAAACCCAAATGATTGGGTGCTGAGGCATCCAGTTCCTTGCTGGAAAAAATAAGAGAACACCTTTGTTTAAGACTAATCTTGAAAAAAAAAAAAAGACTAATCTTGGGGTTAATCCAACCAATCTTGAGTTCAACTCTTCCATACTCAAATGGCAAAAATATATTACTATTCCAGAAAAGACTTGGGAGGGGAGGAATTGTTGTCTAAAAATTTAAAGATATTCTTGAGAAAAAACAGAATTTCATTAAAACAGAACATCTTAAAAATCACCCCAAGGAAATTGATCATTTTCTAGCAAGTTCTTAATGGCTAAAGAGCGGGCATTGAAGTAAAAAATGTGAAAAATCATCCTACTGATTTATAACACTAAAAGAAAAAGTCTAGTATGTAGTAGTTACATTTTAATTATTAACTATTTTTTAAGTCAATCAAAATGCTGTCACATATTGCTTTGGATCTAGAACTAAAACCAATCAAAGTAGCACAGTGAAGAAATTTGAGATCTAGGCTCAAAGTTTTATGGTGGATTCCCTACTCTGTTTTTTCCAGTTGATTGAGTAATTTCTTAAACTCCTGAACCTATTTTTCCATCTGCAAAATGATGATTAAAATGATTTTTGGTTTTTGTTAGATCACTGACATGATGAGATGTGCCAACTCTGGCTTCCAGAAAGGTCTTGGTGAGTCCTGGAAACTTGAGTGACAAATGGCTCTCAAAGACAAGTTGAGAGATTTTATGGAGAAATTAGGGGTTGGGGGTAGCTTGGGCTACAACCATGCAGCTAAGGTGCAGAGGGGGAGATTTTCTGAAAGTTGACTTAGAGCTTCAGACTTGAAGAAACATAATTGTAGTCAACAAGAAAAAAGATGGAAGTATAATGTCTGGTGCCATTTTATTCTATAATTTTCTTGATTGGTTCTCAGCTTTATCATAATGAAATAGACACAGCATGTTAGTTTTCTTACGTAGATGGATGCACAAGTTAATGAAATGATATTTAAAGGGCTAAAGGGAAGGAAAGTTTGAATGCTGTCCATGGAATTAAATTGTTCTGCTCACTTGTCTTCTACAGTAAATACTGTTGGCTTTGCCAGGCAAGTGGAGACAATGAAGGTACCATGGGTATCTGATGGCCAACCATCATAGTTATGTAGCATTCATCTGGACAGAACTCAGTCTCAATGCTGAGACTTTATTGAGGGTCTGTCTGCAAAGCTAGAGTTTAGAGGGCCTTTTGTTTATTATTGTAGGGGTGGTGAAAATATTTTATAATAGTAAATGGAATTTTTAAAAACCATCCAGTAGGTGCACCTGGGTGGCTCAGTCAGTAAAGGGTCTGACTCTTGGTTTCTGCTCAGGTCATGATCTTGGGGTCCTGGGATTGAGCCCTGTGTCCAGCTCCATGCTTAGCGTGGGGTCTACTTGAGATTGTCTTTCTCCCTCTGCCTCTCCTGCTCTTGCTGTATCTTTTTCTCAAATAAATAAATAAATAAATAAAATATTTAAGAAAAAATCCATCTAGTATATAACCATAGCAAAAACAATGTTTTTGTATCAAGTAAACATCATGACCTCAAACTCCACTATTAGCATACTTGAATAAAAACTTTGATTGGCTTAGGGCATCTGAGTGGCTCAGTCAGTTAAGCAGCCGACTCTTGATATCTGCTCAGGTCATGCTCTCAGGGTTCTGGGATCAAGCCCTGATTCTGGTTCTGTGTTCAGTGGCGGTGGCGGGGGTGGGGGGGTTCTGCTTCGAGATTCTCTCCTCCTCTCCCTCCCCCTCATTGATGTGTGCATGTGCTCTCTCTCTCAAATAAATAAATGAATCTTTTAAAAAACTTTAATTGGCTTGGCTGAACTGCTGACACAGACTTAAACACAGACTTAAACAAACACAGACTTAAACAAAAGAAAATTTTGGTCAAGGCCAACGAGGTTGCTGCCTGTGTTCTCCTCTAGGATTTTGATGTTTTCCAGTCTCACATTTAGGTCTTTCATCCATTTTGGACTTATTTTTGTTTATGGTGTAAGGAAGTGGTCCAGTTTCATTCTTCTGCACATGGCTGACTGTCCAGTTTTCCCAATACCATTTTTTGAAGAAACTGTCTTTTTTCCATTGGATATTCTTTCCTACTTTGTCAAAGATTAGTTGACCATAGAGTTCTGGGTCCATTTCTGGGTTCTCTATTCTGTTCCACTGAGCTATGTGTCTGTTTTTGTGCCTGTATCATACTGTCTTGATGACTACAGCTTTGCCATAGCAACTTCTTACTAGACAAATTGCCAGAGGTAAGGGAAACAAAAGCAAAAATGAACCACTGGGACTTCATCAAGATAAAAAGCTTCTGCACAGCAAAGGAAACAATCAACAAGACAAAAAAGCAGCCTATGGAAAGGGAGAAGATATTCACAAATGACATATCTGATAAAGGATTAGTATCCAAAATCTATATCAAAATCAACACCCAAAAAACAAATAATCCAGTTAAGAAATGGGCAAAAGACATGAATAGCTTTTTTTTTTTTTTAAAGAAAACATACAGCTGGCTAACAGACGCATGAAAAGATTCTCAACATTTCTTACTGTCAGGGAAATGCAAATCAAAACCATGATGAGATACGTCTCACACCTGTCAGAATGGCTAAAATTAACAATACCTGAAACAGTAAGTGTTGGTGAGGATGCAGAAGAAAAGGAACCCTCTTGCACTTTGGTAGGAATGCAAACTGGTGCAGCCACTGTGGGAAACAGTATGGAGTTTCCTCAAAAAGTTAAAAGTAGAACTACCCGACAATCCACCAATTGCACTACCAGGTATTTACACAAAGTATACAAAAATGCAGATTCAAAGGAGTAAATTCACCTGATATTTATAGCAGAATTATCAACAATAGCCAGACGATAGAAAGAGCCCAAGTGCCATCGACAGATGAATGGATAAAGAAGATGTGGTATACATATACAATGGAATATCACTCGGCCATCAAAAAATGAAATCTTGTCATTTGCAATGACATGGGTGGAACTAGAGTGTATCATGCTAAGTGATTTAAGTCAGTCAGAGAAAGAAATGATTTGATTTCAAATCATTTTGAAAAAGATAATCATTACTCAAAAGATATGATTTCACTCATGTGTGGCATTTAAGAAACAAAACAAATATATGGGAAGGGGTAAAAAAAGGGAGAGAGAGACGGAAAGAAACCAGTAGACTCTTAATGATAGAGAACAAACTGAAAGGTGATGATGGGACATGGGAGGTGGATGGGATGAATGGGGGATGGGCATTAAGGAGGGCACTCATTATGATGAGCACTGGATGATATATATAAGGGATGAATTACTGAACTGTACTCCTAAAAGCAATATATCATGCTGTATTTGAATCAGAATTTAAATAAAAAATTTTTAAAGAAAGAAAATTTCTTGGAGTGGAGGGCCAGCATATTTACAGTGAGCTATGTTGTCTTGTGCTTCAGTGAGATGTGCATCTTAAGAAACTTACAATGATAGAGGACAAAGGAGGGAAAGGACTCTTTCTTGATTTGCAAATGGCCTTGTGCTGCCCTTGTTAATCCCCTGACACAATTTATAGGCTCCTGGACCTTTTGATATTCCTTATGGAAACTTATTTTCTCGGGGTCTGTCTCATTTCAAAGGGACCAGCTAATCCACGCCACAGAGTTACCCCTAATTCATAGACACTGTAATTGCAGCTAGGCCTTAATTCAAAGGAATGAGTCTAATGCTGGGATTTCAAGCCAAAATTGCCTCCGGGCTCCCAAGTGCAGTTCTTTGTTAGAGAGCCCACCAGACCCCATTCACACCCTTCAAAGAAAGACACTATATTTCATTCTTTGCATTTCCAGCACCCAGAACAATTCTTGCCGTCTAGTAAGTACTCCCTAAGTGCTGGTTGAATGAAAGAAGGAAAGGATGGATGAAACCAGTGAAGGAGATCTTTTACAGCAGGTCCCAACTGTTGTCGAATAATATATTATAATACAGGTCAACTGACCGGCTCTAGTATTAGACCCATTTGTCTAAATGTTGGCTGTGTGTGAAGTCCTCATTCCCCCTGACCCCATTGCTATCAAGCAGGGGGCATTTTCCTTCTGTTTGAGAGACTGTGGGGCTGAGTGATTTGCTCTGTCTCTATTTCCATCTCTGTCTCTGTCTCTCTCTGTCTCCCTCTCACACACACACACACATGCATGCGCACATGCACACGCTCTCTGCCATCTCCCCCAGCAGCCTTTGTAATAAATCCAGAGCTACATAACTACCTGTGCTGCACAGCTTTAAAAAGAAAGCTGTCTGAAATACGCACAAATATTGTGACTCCCTGGAATGAAAGCTTCTCTCCCAGGAGTCGGGAGGAGAGAGCGTGCTGAAAACTAAACCTCTTTGAACATCCCATCCTTTAGGTAAGGCTCCCATTTAAGAGCAGTCCCTGGGGGCTTCGTGCTTGTCATCTTCCTGACACTCTTTTGCACTAGACTGTTTATTAGTGAGACGGCTAACACAGAGGATGGAGGGAGGCCAACTGGAGCCCTGGCTTTGTTCGTAGACTGCATCTTCTGGATGGATGCAGCCCTGCAGTCAGATTTCAGATTTCTCTGCAATTTTGGTTTTAATCCCTCCCTGGGCATAGATCTTTCTTAAAGGCAAAATGGTGTGGTAGATAGAGGCTTTAAAATCAGACGTAACTAGGTTCAAATTTTTGTTCCCCTACTTACATTGTGATTCTGGGCACATCACTTAGTCCCTTTACGTCTGACTGTTCTCATCTGTAAAAGGGGGATGTTAACAGTGACTTTGCAGGGTTGTATTGGTCAGCAGGGCTAAATGGTGCCTAAGTGCAATTCCAAAAGAAGAGCAAGGGGGTCTCTCTTGGGGCCACCAGGGTGAGGAGCAGGAAGCCACTGAACTGTCTTCCTGTTTGAGGGCTTGTTTGCATGGTCTTCTTATTCCAGTAACTTTAATAAGGCAATGATCCACTTAAGCCATGTCTTCTCAAAATCTTGCAAAGGGCAGTGAGTCATGCCTGCTGTCTGCCCTTTTGCCTGCTGCCTGGGCCTTTGTTGCTCTGTGTTCCTTTGAGGAATGCCTACTTTTCCCAAAACAGCTCTTAGCAGCCTCCTGTGAATGAAGTCAGAGCAGGCTGGCTGTAGCCGGCCCAGAGCAGGGCCAGGACCAGTCATAACTATGATGCCTTTTGGATTGGCTTTCCTCTCTCCTATCCTTCTCTCCACGCCAGCCTTTGCTCTGCCTTGGAGAGCGTGGACATTGGTCAAGACTGGCCTCCACTGGGCAGCCCTGGTGGTTCAGTGGTTTAGCACCAGCTTCAGCCCAGGGAGTGATCCTGGAGACCCGTGATCGAGTCCCACGTCGAGCTCCCTGCATGGAGCCTGCTTCTCCCTCTGCCTATGTCTCTGCCTCTCTCTCTCTCACTCTCTCTCTGTCTCTCATGAATAAATAAAATAAAATAAAATAAAATAAAGAAAAAAGACTGGTCTCCACTGGAGTAGCTGCAGTGTCACTGTGACTTAGAAAGAAATGCTTTTAATAACCCTGGCCCGACAGTCAGTGTCAGTGAAATGGGGGCTGCTCTCCCAAGTGGGTGGCTGAACTGTTGTGCTTCCCATAGATGTCTGGGTTCCCTCCCACCTTGCGTATCTTGGGACGTTCTCTCTCCCATCACCCTCTCCATCTTGCTCACTTATCTGGGAGGGAAAAAGATCACTCTGAAACTAAACAGCAACAAACTGACTTCTTTGGGTCCTAAAAGTCATCCATATGCTGAATCATTAACCAGCTGATCAATAATTCCATGCTTTTAAAACAGGATTGATTTAAAAACAATCCAGGAGTAGATGTAAGAGATGCTTACTGAGCATTTATTATGTACCAGGCATTGTCCTAAGCATCTTACGGATGTTACATACTCTGTGAAATAGTCACATAGTCTCTAAAATCAGATTGTCTCAATTTGCATTTTGCGTGTGGGGTGGAGTTGCCCTATGGCCTCAGGTCATTCATGGTTTCAACCCTCTAAACCCCAGCATCTCCACTGGTTTCTTTGCAGGGGGTGTTTTTCCTCGGGGTCCTTACCTGGATGGCTCCTTCTCATTGCTTAGGTTTTAGCTCCTCAGAAAGAGGTTCTTCTGATCATCCTACTGTCCCCCTGCTCCCCACCAACCATTTCCACTGTTACCCGGCTTACTTCTCTCAGAGCACTAACATCTTCAGCCATAACACAAGTTTGTTAAGAGTTCTTTTCATTCTAGGCTTGGCTTCTAGGTGCAGGGATACAGCAATGAACTGGAGGCACCCCCATGGGACTTGCATTTTATCATTTTATTTTATTTTATTTTATTTTTTATTTATTTTTATTTTATTTTTTTTATTTTTTAGTGAACTCTATCCCCAATTGGGGCTTGAACTCATGACCCCACAATCAAGGGTCACATACTTTACTGACTGAGGCAGCCACACACCTGGGGCTTGCATTTCTTTTTAAGATTTAATTTATGTATTCATGAGAGACACAGAGAGAGAAAGGCAGAGACATAGGCAGGGGAGAAGCAGGCAGGACTCCATCCCAGATCCTGGGATCATGCCCTGAGCCGCAGGCAGACGCTCAACCATTGACCCACCCAGTCATCCCCTGGGCCTTGCATTTTAGTAGGTAGAGACAGACATATAGGCAAGCAGATATTTATTATTCAAATTATTCAAAATTCCTTGTTTACTGCCTATCTCTGTTAATAAAATTATCAGTTCCTTGAGGGCAAGCCCTCTTCTCTCTTGGTTTCTCCTGAATCTCCAGTGCCTCTCATTTTGTTTAGCACATCATATGCTTCAAAAAATGAAGTAAAAAAAAAAAAAGGGTAAGATCGTGAAGAGATAATCCATGCTAAAACTCTTAGCGTCGTGCCTGGAGCATCATAAACACTTAATAAAGTGTTGGCTGTTTTTCCATTAGATTCCAAAGCTGTGTTCTTAACCACTTTAGCACATTGTGTCTATAGTAATTATAACAGTAATCACATTATTATTATAGAATTACATATAACGATGTACAACTTACTAGATTTTATGGTATGCTATCACCTGTCTAGGTATATTAAAATAATATCTTACTTAATTACAACCACACAGTAATCCTAAAAGACATTCTTATCCTTATGTACGAAATTCCTATAATAAAAAGCAGACTAGGGTAAGCATCGAAGACAAGTGCCAGCAAAACGCTGTGCGATTTCAGAGGAGGAAGAGACCCGGGTGGCCAGGGAGGCTGGAAGAGGTTTAGTAGCGAAGGAGAAGCCTGGAGGGTGATGAGACCGTCACAGGGAGGTGGCAGGGCACCATGGGGACGCCTGAGGCAGAGGGACAGCCCCGAGAAAGAGCACAATAAAGGGTGTGAAACAGCGTGCTGCTCATGCGATGTGGGAGGTGTGGCGCGGGAGGGGAGCAACCCATGAGGCTGGAAATGCAGGGTAGGGGGCCCTTGAAGGTCAGTGAGGAAATGTTAGCTTCATTACCTAGGCAGTAAGGAGCACTGCAGTTTTTAAGCTAAGCATTACAAAGAACCAGGATTACGAACCGTGGGAAGATTGGTTTGGTTCTAGACTAGATAGAAAAGAGGGGAGGCCAAAACCAGTTAGGGAGGCAGCCGCAACAGCCGGTGGTGGACAGAGGGCCTGGCTGCGGGAGTGGCGAGGGGAATAGAAGGCAGGCGGCAAATGTGATGGGCAGAGTTACCTGGTGCAGCCACAGGCAAGGGCCTAGGGAGGCCTCAAACGTGGCCGTGAGGGCTCGAGCTTCCGTGATCGATGCTCTCCTGGCACACCGCTGAGCCTAGTCATTTGTCACTGGTTAATAATTCTCCCTAGCCATACCAGGTGGGAACGTTTCAGAGGCCAGAGAAATTCACGTCCCTTTTCTGGGGACATGCCTACCACCAAAAGCAGAGTCTTCATAACCTAGCATCCACAATATGTCACAGGATAACTGGCGCACTGGCCCCACATTTTGCCTTTGCTCTTGGCTGGAAGGCCATCTGCCTTCCAGCTCTGCTCCCCTTACCACCCTCCTCTGTGCCCATGAGGCTGATGGGATGCATGGCATGCAACTCTATTGCCTCGGGGTTTTGGTTTGTGGGGAGGCGGCGGGAGCCTGAGGCTGAAGTCCTCTGGCTCCTGCCCCATAGGATCTTGTCAGGCTGGTTCCCTTGACCAAAGAAAGCTCTTGCAGGACAGCCTCCTCCATACAGCCAGCCTGCCTGTCTTGGGGCTGGCTGCCTGGAACAGCTCCATGTACTTGCCTCTTCAGCCTAGAGACTTGAGCCCTGGCCCTGGGATGCACGCTAGCCCTCTACACTTGCCCACGGCTTTGTAGGGGACTCCTTTCTGGACCTCCCCTCTCAACGACCCTAATGTGGGTGCACCCTCTGTTTGGTTCTGGCATGCTCCCCATGCCTTGTTTCTTCACAGCCTCCGTGTTTTCATTTACCGTCCAGGGCCTCACCTTTGGGGCAAAATCTGTTCAGCTCTCTTTCTCTCTCTTCCTCGCCCCTGACCCCAGAATTCTCTGCAGGATTTCCACTCTTGTGGGGCCCCCTTCTGAACACTGTTCTCCCCTTATT
Source organism: Nyctereutes procyonoides (assembly GCF_905146905.1). Classification (NCBI taxonomy): domain Eukaryota; kingdom Metazoa; phylum Chordata; class Mammalia; order Carnivora; family Canidae; genus Nyctereutes; species Nyctereutes procyonoides. The sequence continues at coordinate 4,017,219 of NW_026575044.1, forward strand.
GGGGGGGTTTTCTCCTAGCCAACGAAGGACACAGATTCAGATCTGTCTTCGCCTTTTATTTCCTGTAAAACAAAATTACAGACTCTCTTTATTGGTTTTGTGTAGCTAAAAACCCTGTTCCAGTCATTAATTAATTCTTAAGAGCGGATTGACCTTGTGTTCAGCGCACAGTGTTCTCGGTTATTCAGAACAACATCACCAGGGAGGCTCATGGACGTGGCTTTTCCATTCAAATGTATTCATGTCCATGCTGGGTATTCTCTGCCCCACCTCAGATCTGCTATTCATTCTTCTCCAGCATTCCGGTACTGGGCTCCCCTTCTCTCTGGAGTCCAGTTAGGTTTGGCCAGTGAACGTTACTAACATGATGACAATCTAGAAGGAGAGGGAAGTCAGGATATCCATACCCCTTCTCCTCTGCCGGGTTGTCAGGTGGCCCTTCCCCCATGTTTGTGGCTCTTGCCCGGCTCTGCAAACAGCTCCCTCACATTGTCCCCTCAGCCCTAGGGTGGTATCAGTTTTTTGCTCTTGCTAGTTACTGGGTGCTTTACTATTCTTTCTTGTCCTCTTAATCCTACTCATGCCTCTGTACATAGTTCCTGCATTAAACTCTCATCAGTTTCCAGTTGGGGCATGCCACCTACTGGGACCTTTACAGACACAATGCATACCTTTTAATGTCATTCAGAGTCTAGGAGGCTGGAGTGCAACCTATCATCCCAGATTTGGTCTAATTCAGAAGTCACAGTTGTGATCCTAACACTCCAAATCCCAGCTAATCCTAATCATAAAAAATCACATAATATTTCTATTGATGTGTGTCCCAACACAAAGTCTGAACACCAGGAATAAGCTGAATTCAGAACCCCATGTTTCCAGACAGATACCTCTCTCAATACAGGATCCTAAAGGAGCTCTCCATGAAGACACAGCAAGCAAAGGCCTTTCTCCAGGGCTTGATGCTGCCCCTCTCTGGTCACTTCCTCTGGCAAGCTGAGCTCCTCCATGTGGGGGCCATGGCTGCCTGTAGCCTATGAGCACAGATAAAAGCAGGCCAGGAGGTCTCCCTGGTCTGTGCCTCCCCAGGCTCACCTTCAGGACTGGGGAAAGACTAGATGTCTTGAAACTAAGATGCGTTGCATGTTTGTTCAACATCCATTCAGTGGGGTATGAATTGGGAGTATTATGTTTTTAAAAAAATTATCTACTTCAAAGTGACTAAGATCAACTTCTTTATTTTTTCACTTATGTTAACAAAGAGAAAGATGTGTGGAAACCTGAGTTAACTGGCTCCTATGGATGGATATTAGGGGCAGTTGCTCAGCTGGCTTGTCAATTCACTTGGTGTATTCATCCCTGACCTTGGCTGTCTAAGTATTTATGATTAAATTGCAAGATAACTCAAGGTAAGAAGATCAGAAAAGAAACAGAGAGCTGCTATCGCAGAGACATTCTCATTCCTCCATCCAGAAGACTGACTTCCCACTTGATTGTGCCTGTACCAGAAATTTCCCTATTGGAGTAAAATGAGAGAGGAAAGGTTGAGCTCACCCAGAAATGGCCTTCATGCTGGAGGTATATTAAGATGGTGCCATTTCATAAGAAGAGAATGTTCTATCAAGCAATGGAAACCAGGGACAAAGGCTCACTGACATCTAGACATCTTGCAGCCCTGCATGGCATATGCCTATTTTCAAATCTTGCAAGGTGCTGCCTGTTGAAAGGAACTGTAGGAACCAATCCACCAATGCTCGTTGTCAGGTGTTCAACACACCAGCTGGCCTTAGAAATCCAACTTGTGTTCTGTAAAGCAAACATGCCTTGGGAATAAAGGGTAAAGAATTCTCACCAACTTAGCCCAACCAGAGTGCAGGAAGGATCCCGTGGGCTGCCTACCGCATGGTCTGACCATCCTCCAAGGAATGAAAAGCAAGGGTGACCGAAAGATTTCATGAAACTACATCTCCATCTCCTTGTATTGGGCTTCTTTTCTTCTCCCTCACCCCCATTGGTTTGCTTTTGTCTCTCTGCTATTCCAGGGGGCCCTCCTCTCTGCCTATGTCTCACCACTCTCACCCCAATAAAACGTGATCTCCCTGTAATTCCCTGTTACTCTCAAGGGTCTTCCTCATGTCTTCCCACTTTACTGTATCATAGACAAAATACTTGGTTACTGTTTTAATGTAAAAAGTGCGGTGTAGTCTGGAGGCCAGCATTTATGGAACAAGGTGAGACTGGCTCATGATAACCCATCTGTGTCTTTTAAGGTATAGGTTCAGAAAGCTAAAAATGACCAGAATGACATAAGAAATGTTAGACAACATACCATTTTAATGGAGATCCCAAACATTTAAGAGAAACAACCAGAAATCAGCTTTGCCAGGAGAGGTGAGACTCGCCACAGGATGAATTTCCTGGCTCTGATGAAACCTCCACAACCAGAACCACATCCTGTATTGAGTATTCCTGGATGTAAGCTGGAATCTCTGACAAGCTATGGTGTCACACGAGCTCACCTCCAATCTCTGATGGACACGATCACATGTGTAAGTGAAGTGTCAAAACTTAAGAGGACATTGGGCAACAGAAAGCAGTGTCGGTGGGTTTAGCATTCAGATCTCACTCTCCTCCTCCTCTCCACCCCAACTCGAGTGCCCTGCTGCCCCTCAGGATGATCCTCTCCACACCCCTGTCCCTTGATGGGTGGTGGCCGTGTGTGCTCTGAGCCCTGCACTAAGCTGCGTGGCCCAGGTCCACCTTGCCCAGCTTAATCCTCCCTCCTTCTCTGCAGCTTCGTCCTGGTTTCTTCCTGCCGACGTCTCCAGGCAGCAATGATGGCTTCATCATCCATTTCTTCCTCCTCCTCCCTGTCAGTGCTTCTCCGATACTGAGACCGCCTCCCTGAAGCAAACCTCCCTTCTTCTCTGTTTTCCATTCTCTCTTTTTCTCCCTCCTCTTCAGACCTCATGAAGCTCTGGGTGAATTTCCTCTTGGCTCCAAATTCAGAAAAGTCTGAGTTAGATGACTCTTCCACGTCTTCCCAGTCCCTGGGCCTGGCCCAGTTTGGACGCCGTGGTTCCGGGGATGCATCCCCTTCAGAGGGCTCAGGGCTCCGGCGGAAGAAGTAGGGCTCTGGGCTCTCCTCTCGGGAGCTGGAGGTCTCGCTGAACATCGACCTGGAGAACTTGTGCATCTCTCTGCCCTCCCTGGTAGAGGAAGAAGAGATCCGTGAAGTGCTCCTTACAGAGTTGCCATTGGCCTCATGGTAGGAGGAGGTGTCCTGCTCCTCTGACTGGGATTTGGAGAACTTGTAGCTGGAGGACTTGGACTCCGTCTCCCGGAGCAGGGAAGATCTGGTGTACTTCCCCCTGGAGCTTCCCGACCAATCACTCTGGGGAGAAGATTTTTCCTCTGTCCGGAGGCCACTGAGCCACTTGGTAATACTGCCGTCCATCTCTTTGCCAGCCCTGCTACCACTTCCATTGCGATCAGAAATGGCCAGGGAGGAGGAGGTGTCTGTTTCAGGTTTTTGGGAATTACTGCGGGAAGAATACAGGAAGCTCCCGATGGCACTGTCAGTGTCCTCATCCCTGTCACCCACATCATCGTCTTCATCTTCCTTGACCTTCTTCTTCTTGAAAAGGGAGCTCCGTTTGTTGTCGGAGGCCAGCTTCTCCATCTTGTACTCAGACATCTTCTCCCTCAGCTCCATCTGCATCTCCCTTTCCTTCCGGCCAAGCTCTTTCAGATCCACGCTGTCAGCAAAGAGGCTGTAGATAGGCTTGCTGGTCCCCCTGACTTTGCCCCCCTGACTTTCGGCCCTCGGACCCCCCGCAGCGCGGGAGGACAGCAGGGATGGTGAGCCGGAGCTGGGCCCCAGCTGGCTCTGCGGCAGCAGGCAGCCACCCAGGGAGGAGTCGCTGTGTCCACTGAGAAGGGACACCTGGTCGTCCCCCAGGCAGCCGGCTGCTGGCGGCACCTTCGCGCTCGCGATGGACGGCGAGCGGGGCAAGAGCAGCATCTCGTTTTGCTTCTGGGCCAGAGTTTCACTGACCACGTTGGCAATCCAGTTCTGAATACTGGCAATGGAAATGGTGTCCCCGGGCCCCACGGGCAGGTTGGGCACAGCTGTGCCGGGGAGTGAGGCCAAGCACCCCCCTGCGTTGCTCCCCGCCTGCGAGGCGCGGGAGCTGTGGCTCTGGGTGCTGAGCACCGAGGCCGCGTCCTCCTCAGCGCCCACCGAGGAGCCTGCTGCCCAGAAGGCAGACAGGGGGATGCTCCTGCTGGTGGCCGAGCCGTCGGCCTCCCAGCTGCCCAGGGACTGGCTCTCCTCCAGCGTCTGCCGGCTTCTCTCCAGCAGCTCCAGCCTCCGCTGCCTCTTCTTGGCCGAGGCGGCGGCGTCCGCCTTGCTGAGCTCCACCACCTCCTCCTTGTCCTCACTGCCCACCTTCTTCTGGTGCTGCAGCTTCCAGGCCTGGTAGGCCGTCAGGCTGACGTCGGCGCTCTTCTCCCTCTCGGCGTCCTCGGCGCCCGGCTCACCGCCGCTCTCTTCAGCCCCCAGGTCCTTCTTGTGAAACCCAAATTGGATTCTCTTGATCTTCCACCTTTCGAGGGCAGTGAGCTTGTCCTTGTTCCTGCTGCAGAAGTTGTAGAACGAGCTGGCCTCGGAAGACACGCTCTCCTCGTCGTCTTGGCGCCCCCTGCTCCCCGCCTCCGAGCTCGCGTCCGCCTCCTCCCTCTTGCTCCGAGAGCGATACCGCCGGGCGGCTTCCTTCTCAATCTCCTGCAGCCTCTGGTTCCACGTGTCCCAGGTGCTCTCCGTGGACACCGAGTCCGAGCGGCGCCTCCCAGCCCGGCCCAGGCTGCTCACCTGCAGCTGCTGCTTCAGGACCCGGATGTCGTGGCTGCTCACACTCTCCGAAGTGCTGCTCTCGCTCAGCATGCGCCGCCGGCTCCTCCTCACGAAGGAGCCCTCTTCGCCCTCCTCCTCCTCCTCCTCCTCCTCCTCCCTCCCCCACCGCTGATGCCCTTCTGCCTGGTACCTCTCATTTCGGCTCTGCCACTCCCGAATCATCCTCTCCACGTCCTCTCCGTCTTCTGGCTCCTCCCTACCCTGGCCAGAGGCCGGCCGTCTCTGGGCATTTCCAGCCTGGGGGACCTGGCCGGCCGGGAGGCCCTGCTCCTTCTTCCACTCCTCGTACAGCTTCTCCTCCTCATCTTCGTCAATGAGGCTGAGGGGCTTGGAGGCCTGGCTGGCCCGGCCCCAGGAGGAGCCGCTCAGGTGGCTGATGGTGTCCTCCTCCTCCTGCACCGTGAGGCTGTGCACTCTGGCCCCCACCTTGCTCTCCCTATCCTCACCCTCCTCAGCCTCATCTGTCACCCCTTCCTGGCTGTAGTCCTCTTCTCTCTCCTCCATCAACTTCTCATTGAGCTCCCGGAGCTGCTTCAGGAAGCCGTCATTGGGGTAGATGGCCCGCTTCCGGCGCACAGTCATCAAGGCCTCCAGGATGGCCATGTTGTGGAAGATCATCAGGTAGGCCACCACCAGCACTGCTGACCGGCTGATGCCCATCTCACTACTGACCAGGACTTTCCCTGAAAGCAAACACGAGAGGGAATAACATAACTACGGTGGCTTCCTTATTAGGGTTTTTAAAGTTCTGTTAAAAAGTACGGTTTGGTGGGACGCCTGAGTGGCTCAGTGGTTAAGCATCTGCCTTTGGCTCAGGGCATGATCCTGGGATCCAGCATGGAGTCCCACATTGGGCTTCCTTGTGGGGAGCCTGCTTCTCCCTCTGCCTGTGTCTCTGCCTCTCTCTGTGTCTCTCATGAATAAATAAATAAATCTTTAAAAATAAATAAATGAAAAGTACTGTTTGGATGTGCTGGACTTAATATATTTACTAGCCTCTGGCATTCATCTGCACTCAAGTCCCATGAGGGATGAGCATCACTGCCCCATGTTACGGACATCAGAGAGGCCAGTGAGGCTGCCCTGCGCTTGGGCAAGCATTTTCTGCATTGCCTGAACATGGGCAGGGAGGGAAGGGTGGGGAGGGAAAAGAGCTAACAAGTGCCCCCACTTTTGAAACACTGGGGTGCACCCCTACTTTCTTCCTGCCAGATGGATGAGCACCAGAGGGAGGAGAAACAAAGGAATGGGGGGAGGGGGAAGAAAGAAGAAAAGAAATGAGGCTGAGGTGAATGAATCACAATGACACGGAATGTCAGTGTGGGAAAGCACCAGGAGTATAGTGGAAACTTGAGAATTCCCTTTACAATGTCCTCGATGCTGGATCATCCATCATCCAGGAGAGACTGGATGCTTCCTGTGACAGGGAGCTCAGTATCATGCACATGCACACACACACACACACACACACATCCTTCACTCTATATTTAGATCAATTTACTCTTTCGAAACTTGTTTCACATGTTAGGGCAAAGTATAGCTTTCTCTAATGAGTATCTCATGCTCCTACTCTGACATTCTGACATTTCCATAATGAACCAGGGCTTTTATACAAAAATATGTAAGAGCTCACTATTACATTCTTCATTAATTTTTTTTCCCATTTCTTGGCTATTCTGGGTCTTTCAATCATTACTAGCCAAACTTGCAGGTCAAACTTTATTAGTTTTTTTTTTTTTCTTCCTTAGGAGTCTGTGTCAGGATTGAGCAAATATATTTCAGATTTCGATTGATCCACACAGAATAGAGTGGGCCTCTTGCCACTCTCATTCTGGGCACCGAGGCTTCATTGATGCCATTTAAGCTTGCAATGTGGATGGATAGGTCCTAAAATGAACTCAGATTATCTTTTATATCAACTGAAACCTGTAAAGGTTTTTTTTTTTTTTTTAAACTGCTATTAAGTCATGTGTCAGCATTTTTAAAACATAAGGATAACTTTACCAATTCCTATTAATGTTTTTGGTAAAAATAACCTTATAGCCTACCAGAAACTTTTACCAAGTCTTGACTCTAGCATTCAATAAATCAGTTATCCCCTTGCCTCATCTTCTGCTTCATGTCCTTAATAAATATGACAAACATGCCTTCTATGCCTTCATTCTAATGGCTGTTTTTGAGCAGCCTGGAACCACGGGAGACCTCCTTGCATGCTGCCATCAATCTATTTGCCAACAGTCTTTGGGGATGCTCGTTACATCTTTAAGAGTCCTAGCTAACAATATGGGATGGGCAGGGGGTGATTTTCATCAGCGCATCTTGCATCCAGTTAAGACTGTTTGTCACATGAAGTCGGAGACCAAGGCAAGCCTAGAAGGGACCTGAGGCCCAGTCACGCAGAAGAACATTATTGCCAAAGGACAGCAGTGACTAGAGGGAGGTGAAGGGCGGAGGGTGTCCTCTCCTCCCATCACCAGCTCTGGGCTCAGCTGTCTCTCACCAAAGATTGCCCTTTAACTGGCTGACCAGGCCACTGCCGCCACTTACTACCACCAGCACCAAAGTCTTCCTTCCTTTCTTTGGAGGTGGAGTTACCGGGCCGGCTCACAACAGGACACTTCTGGCACAAGCAGCCCAGCTTCCTCATAGAGACTGGCATCAAGTGCTACTTAGACTCAGTCTGGCAGAAACCAGCTTGGGGGGTGCTGTGCTTTTCCATGCTGTGTTCCCTGCACCCCAGAGTTCCTCTGTGGAGCTTCAAGTGTGGCCTGAGGACAAGGGGGAGGCGAGGTGGGTCAGGCCCTGGGTGACAGGACTGTCTGCTCTCTGTTTGACACATGGTCACACTGACACTGTACCATATGTATATCCAAGTCAAAGTCAATTTGCAGATTTGTTTGATTCTGATGAAACATCTCCAGCAATAAAACGGCTTGAGGAAGGTGGTCTTTTTCTAAATTGCAGCCACCATTTTGATGAGCAGCAGGAAGAGGGAGGTGCCCTCTCGATGTGGTCCCTCTGTTTGAAGAGTTTGAAGGATGTGGCTTGGAGAGAGCACTGGGCTTGAGTAAGAAAGGTCTCTTTCCATTTTCAGTATTCCTCTACATGGCTGGCTTTTGTGTTGTATTCTCCCAATTATCATTCTCATTTTCCTCAGAATGTTCCCTCTTTCCATATTCGGGAAAAACACAAGAAGCACTTGTCCAGAAGCTATGCTCCCCACCTTGCCACCATGGATAGAATTCAAGGTAGACAAAGGACCAGAGTCTGCCAAGCACATTTTCTCCCTAGGAAATTTGGAAATGACACTGAGGCAGGAAGTTAGCCAGTCTATGTTCAGGTCTGTGAAGGGCCATGCTACCTGGGGTAGAAAGAAAAAGAGAAGATGGAAAACAAGAGTCCAGAGATTATCCAGTCCTTGTTCAGGTGAGTCTGGAGCCACATCCCCGTCTTTGGATTTTTTCTTCTGTTGTTATAATTAATGCCTTTGGTGATGGTTAAATAGTTTGAGATGGTTTCTACTTACTAGCAACCAAGAGAACCTTGATTATCACACAGCGACAAAGTCACTAAACCTTCTGTGGGTCTCAGTTTCCTCATTTGTAAAATGTAAATAACATCCTCCACTGTAGTTATTGTGACTATTACCTAAACCGCCCAGCCCAGGTGTTAGTTTGGCCTTCCTCCCTCTTCAGAGCAGACTCCAAAGCATCCTGGAGTAGAGGAAATCACAGAAGCTACCGATTAGGGGTGGTGACAGCCCTCAGGCTGGAGTAGGAAGGATGCAGAGGTAACCCCAGTGGGGATAAGGTCCTTTCCCTGCCTGGCAGGGGTGCGGGGTGCGGGGTGCAGGGGGTAGAGGCGGAGGCAGCGAGGGCAGGCTGATGGCCACCGCCAGCAGCAGCGGAGGGGAGGAGCAGGTGACAGGGCCCAGCAGGGCCACAGGGAGGCCCCGCCACCCGCCCGCCCTGGCGGCTCCGGCTCCGCTCAAGTTGGCCCGACCACGCTCCCTGGTCCTGCTCTGGCCCCACGTCCGTGGCCACGCTCTCCCCGCCGCTCCGTGCGGGGCAGAAGCGCGCCAGAAACCCCCTCCCCGCTGGCGTCTGCACACAGGCTCCAGTCAACGATGGTCGGAAGGAATAAATTTTTAAAAGTAGGGATGTTTTTTTTTTTCTCCATAGAAATGTGTCAAACCATAGGTATTGTTTTCAATTCAGTTTTGTTCACTTAATCTATTATAAGCATCCTCTCATGGTAGCAAGTATGAGGCTCCGTTTTCATTTTTTTTCCCGTTTTCATTTTTTTTAATAAAGATTTATTTATTTATTTATGATAGAGAGAGAGAGAGAGAGAGAGAGAGAGAGAGGCAGAGACACAGGAGGAGAGAGAAGCAGGCTCCACGCCAGGAGCCCGACGTGGGACTCAATCCGGGGACTCCAGGATAGTGCCCTGGGCCAAAGGCAGGCGCCAAACTGCTGAGCCACCCCCCGTTTTCATTTTTAATGAGAGCCGAGGTTCCTGGTCTATGACCATATCAAACTTTACGTAACCAATCCACATTTCGTGTTTCTGATCATTCAGACTATGATCCCACGAGTAATCCTTGTAAGCACATCTCTGTAGGTATATCTGATCCCCTCAGGGTGGGTTCCTAGTAGAGCTGGTCTGTCAAGTGTTATGTTCTTAAAGTTCTTACTAAGGGTTTTTTTTTTTTAAAGAATTGAAAAGGAGAGAAAACTATTTCATATAGTATACATACATATGTAATATATATGCATAAAATTTAAAAATTTCATTTTAATAAAAATCTCTATAAAACATTCTATGTATAGAGATACATACATATATTTATAACTATACATATACATACACATACATATTTGCCAGGTGCTGTGCTAAGTAAGTTTTTATACGCATTTTAAAATTTTTTTTTTAAATTTTTTTTTTAATTTTTATTTATTTATGATAGGCACACAGTGAGAAAGAGAGAGAGGCAGAGACACAGGCAGAGGGAGAAGCAGGCTCCATGCACCAGGAGCCCGACGTGGGATTCGATCCCGGGTCTCCAGGATCGCGCCCTGGGCCAAAGGCAGGCGCTAAACCGCTGCGCCACCCAGGGATCCCCGCATTTTAAAATTTAATCCTCATAGCAATGTTAGGAAGATTACATCTCTTTATCTCTGTTGTATATACAAGGAAACAGGTTCTCCTGGAGAAAGAAATGGCTCAAGGTCCTGGGGAAGAGAGAGCATAGCAGAGCCTGGACTCAAGCCCGAGGTTTCTGACTCCGGATCTGAACTCCAGCCACCCCCAACGCATGGGTTGCATCCTGTCCCCACTGAGGTGTCCTATCTACTCTGTGGCTGAGTCTCTGGTCATCTCGCGTTTGGACGACAGCCACGGCCTCAGCACTCCCTGCTCCTAGTCCCACCCTTCTGCCGCCACAGTCTCCCAAGCCCAGAGAGAGTTTTCTACAATGTAGATCAGATTCAAGGAACTTTCCATCTCTTTCACTTTGGCCTTCAACTTCTTGCATGACTGGGCCCTGCCACTCTAACCCTTCCCCACCGTGCTGACATATGAGCCTGTGATCCCGGACACACCAAGCTTATTCCACTTTAGGAGCTTCAAGCTAGCACTTTCCCTGGCCAGGAATGCTCTTCTTCCTATTTTTCCATGGCTACATCCTTCCTATCACTTGGCTTAAATGTCCTCTTCTCAGAGAGGCTCTCTCAACCACCGTCCCCACGGCATCCAGCCAGTCACTCCAACACATCATCCTATTTGGTCTCTGCCTCACACTTGTCACTCTCTGACACATTTCTCTGTGCTCACTACAGTGTGAGATTCAAAGGTCAGAGCTTTTTCTGTGTCTTTCTGTGTCCTTCTGTACCTAGAACAGTGCCTGATATGTATTAGGCCCTCAATAATTACCAATAAGATGAATGATTGTCCTTTCCGTGCCTCTCTTCTTAGAATGAGACAACTACCTTCTTAGGACAGATAACCTCCAGACATGCCAGGTAATCCGGAGTTCTCCTGATGTCCCCCACTCTGCCTCTCCCCCTGTGGAGTTCTAGCAGCCTGGAGAGGGCACACTCTACTCCCTCACCTCTGTAGGTCAGCAGGGCTTCATCAAGGAACTCAGCAGCCTTCCGGAAATGCTGGGAGATGTCCACCTCGGGAAAGTCATCCACCTCCAAGCCCAAGTACTGAATCTCCAGGCCAGTGTAGAATTCGGGCCCAGTATAGACGCCGGTGCCATGAGCAGCATTCAGGATGTGAGTGATTCCCAGCCTCTTCAGCCTCCCTTTGTTCACAGCTACACTCCTGGGGAGGAGGAAGGAGTCAGAGAGAGTTTTTGCCAGAGTCAGAGCAGGAAAGGTGCATTACCAGAGACCAGGAGCGAGAGGCCACAGCTGGGTGAGCACCTCCTTCTTTGGTGCCAGGCAAATATGGTTATAAAAAGGGGCCAGAGAAAGAAGGACAGGGAGCTGGGCAGGGGAGGGTAGAATGAAGAGGAGAATAAGAGTGATAGGGAAGGAAATCTTTGATCTAGAGACCTCTGGTTTAAAATTCTTTGCCTTGGGAATGGACATTCATCTGGACGCAAAAGTGGCAGACAGAACTAATGATCAAATTAGATGTGCTTCACGTTGATATGTCATGCTGTATTTTTCAAAGTCCTTTTACACACATTATTTCATTTTATCCCTAAGGATAAACTTAAGAGGTAGATAGGGTAACTATTTTCATTCCCATTCGAAGATTATAAAAATGAACCTAAGAACTTTTCTGACTTCCCAGGACTTAAAGGAAAAAAGACTGAACAAAGAGAGGTGTTTTGGTTTCTAGTTCACAGCTCTTTTTGCTCAGTGAAGTAAGTGGAGCTTGGTTTGAAGAGGCTCTGAAGATGAGATTGCCAAAGAAGAACCAGAAACCTGGGGTTATCCGGAGGCGTCTGGGGTCCCTGATGAGCATGATGGAATGTCCCTGGATCTCCAGAGCTAGCTAGAGATCACTTAGGACTTGGTGCCCAGCTCTGAGGTTCAGGTTGTGATCATCACTCCTGGTGGAGTACAAGCCCCACCATCCAAAGTTGTCTTCCCTACTGCCTGCCGCCACGGGGGCCCCCAAATCCTCACATATATGAGTAATTGCACAGGGAGGCTATCTCATTATGTAGCTAATTGATCAGCAAAGATTAGTTTCACAAACTAACCTGTGGGTACTGATTGTACATTAGCAGGACCCTGAAGGAACAGGACATGAGTGAAGTGTTTTGGGTTTTGTTCTGAAAAACCACTCATAAACTTTTTAAAAATAACATTTTTTTCTGATTATAAAACCAAGAAATGTTTACTCTAGGCAATCTGTACAATTCAAAAGAAACCTAGAGAAGAAAATAAAAACCACTTGCAGAACCACCTCTTAGAGAATATTGTTACTGTTTAATCACATTTGTTTCTAATTGTTGTCTATGCAAAAGTGCATACACACATCTATGTGTTGCTCAATTAGTATATTATACATATCTATGTACATAGATATGTATTAATTATAACCTGTTTGTCATCTTATTATATTGTGAAAGTCTTCATTGGTACCATCCCTGACTCCAAATGTCCCATCAGACAGCATCAACTTGTGGGATGAAGCTATTGGGGCCTTTTCGGGGAAAGTGGGAGGTGTTTCGTGTGTCTCGGGCACTGAAAGGGTGGGACAAAGGGTCACAACTTGCAGCAGTCAGACTCACTTCTCTGCTATGAAGACATTGGGCCAGACCTCATCCACCTCATTCCAGGGCGCCTCCTGGCGGTCTTGGACCAAGGCCCGCTGTAAATCCAGGACGCAGGGGGTATTGTATAGGCTGGTGTCATCCATCTTCTCCCTGACACGGTTGTACAGGTCCTCCACCAGCAGCTGCTCGGCCGACTCCAGCATGCCTGGACACTCTGCCTCGGCTCTGATCCCCCGTGGCTTGAATTCTAGACAGGACAAGCAGTATTCTCATTAAGGAGTTAAGAATGCCACGGCCCTCCCCATTCTCAGGAGGATCTGCTCTTGGCCAGGCTGCTGCTAGGACTCTGAGCATGCCCCAATACCAGGAAGGACTTAATGAAGGTCTGGGGGTGGTGGTGAGGGCTGCATTGGCCTGGACACTTGTGGTCAGGACCAACAACAGTATAGGTAGATGGGTGTAGGTGGAGGGACACTCATTTCCCTTACTCCCTCCTGTATTTTTCTAAAGGTTGATAATTTCTTAGAACAAGGTCCTTAAGTACCTGGCGTATGTCTGATTCACCTGCACAGCTCCCACAGGGTACCATGTAAACTAGAAGCATTTACCAAATGAATAAATGGCATTCTTTCATATCACATTTCACTTTATTAGTTTGACTCCTTTTCATACGGAATGCAGGTAACTTGGGAAAAGTAAAACTTTCAGCATTTATGTGAGGTCACTTTCTCATACACATTTAATTTAGTTGTTTATTTTCTTGTCTGCTTCTCCGCACTGGAGTGTAAGTGCCTGTGAATCTCAGTCCCCCAAACTTTCTGGCAGGCAGCAAGGGTTTGCCAAGAACTCCCATGCCGGTCCCAAAACACCATGCAGGGCCTTTCTGCCTCAGAAAAGCTCAGATTGCAAATGAATTCAAAATCTATTCACCCACATCTCCAGTGAGCCTTTAGCTCCTCCTCCTAATATTTTTGTTCCCGGTTTATCAAATTTGGGGGGAATGTAAGATATTTCTTTCTCTGAGAAATATAAGAATAAAGGAGGGCAAAACCTTTCCTGCCACTTAGTAGCCAAAAATACTGAATAGAGAGAGGGGGAAAAGTAAGAAAGGAAAGAGTGTCTCCCGTGTGGGCCATGACCTCTTGCTGGCACCATCTCTTTCCCTGATGGGTGAAGAGCACAGTCACATTTGGCGACTAGACGTGGCCCAACCCTTCACAAGCTGAACAGGTGTCCATGAGCTAGGCCGGCTGCTCAAGGTCTGCGGGTCCCGGGGGTTCTGCTTTCTACCCAGGTCTGAGCACTCCGTTTCCCTAAAGCTCTTCTCTCTCTCTTCCCTTTTCTGAACCACCTGATGGGCCCCCCATCCCTGAATCAGATCTCAGCTCTAAATGTTCTCTGATCTCCGTTTCAAAAGCAGAAAAAAGAAAAGCCCTGCAATCCCAGAGCTCTATTTTGTTTAAAAATAGATGAAGCGTTCCTATTCTCTCTACCACTCAGTCTTCTCCCCTGGCTCTCCTGGGATCTTACCTAGCAAATGAAAAAGGCCCTCTCCTTCCCTCCCCTAACAGAGGCCTCTCTTCTTTACTACATATAAAAAACTAAAACTCCCTGATGCCTCATTAAAATATACAGCATTGTCCTCCTCAGCTATTTACATAGCTGGTTGTTGTCTTGATTTTTCCCTTTCCAGTTTAAAAACAAGTGTCCCAGCCCCTCATTCTTACTGACAGCTCCTGCTTTCCCCAGGTCTGGTCTACCTCCCTCCCTGCATCAATTTCTCCCATTTATTTTACTATGTAATATTCCTTCAGAAGCAAAGCCTATACTTTTCTCCTTGAAGCTCTCTCGGGTATATGGCACATGCAGACTTTCATGAAAATGAAGGGTTCTTCAACACATGTTTTTATCCCTCTGATCACTGGTGAGCAGGGTAATGTTTTGAAATAGCACCTGATACATTTTCCTTTCTCTGCTGTGTTTTTTACCTCCCCACTCCACCCATGAGCCACTGAGACTAAGAAAACCTAGGCTCAATGCCCCGACAAGGGACGGTAGATAAAATCTAGAATTTAAGAAAAGGCACTGTTTAGCTTTAGATTTCAACCTACATGTGCAATGTCCTGTAGACCCATGTAGAGCATTCTATAGGCTTGAAAGCAAAGTTTTCAAAGAGAGGAAATGGTTTTCTTACAGCTCTGAAAGCCAGATTTTTACTTCCCAAGAACCCAAGGATGGAGAAGGGTCCAGGGAGTAAGGCACAGAGCAGGGGTGTTGCAAGTGGGAAGGTGAGGGAAGTTCCCAAACACATGGGAGGAAAAAAGAACTTCCAGAGCTAGGGTGGTGCTGGGATCAATTCAGAGAGATCTAGACTGGGTGAAGCCACTTTGGCCTGGCTTGGAGCAAAGGGAAGAGAGACTCCAGGTAGGGCGGTAAAATAAAAGGGAAAAAAACTTGAGAGTTCCTTGAGAAGATGGGGCCCCCGAGGATGTCTATGTCACAAGCAGTGGCAGATGGAATTTCTGGCTCCTCATGAAGTGGATCCAGATGCCCTTAGCGACCCTGGGGGCACCCAGAGGGCCTGAGGACCGAGAAAGACCTGGGACTACATGGAGAAGCAGCAGTATGTGTGGTTCTCACAACTAAAGGCCAGGGAAGGTTTCACAGACACCAGCAGTGGATGCCAAATTAAGCTCAAAGCCCAGCAGGACCCTATGTCATTAGCATGGCTGCTACGTCCTACCCCACCCCAACAGTAGTGACAGAGACACTCAAGGCAGAGGGAGTAGAAAAGATGTTTGCCCAAAATTGATTTAAAAAAAAATTCATCCAATCAGGATGAGTATCCTTGAATGAAATATATAGTATGTTTCTGTGCCAAAATTTACGGTGTGCATATTAACATTTCTCCCCATTCTACCTTTCCCTGCCTCCTCCTCATACATAATTCAGATTGAAAACCACCTTCAAACACTAGTGGGAATGCAGATCTAAATCTAGATATCCTGGGCAGCCAGGTGGCTGGGCAGTTTAGCGCCGCCTTCAGCCGAGGGCCTGATGCTGGGGACCTGGGATCGAGTCTCATGTTGGGCTCCCTGCATGGAGCCTGCTTCTCCCTCTGCCTGTGTCTCTGCCTCTCTCTCTCTCTCTCTCTCTCTTTGTCTGTATCTCATGAATAAATAAATAAAATCTTAAAGAAAATGAATAAATCTAGATATCCCTTTGAACAGAACTCTCTGTGTGCTTCTGGTCATTTCTTGGGCTTTCAGGTCTGTGTCTCTAGTATAAGCCACCCCAGGATTCCTGAGATTAACTACAAAACTGAATGGGAGGACATAGAAGCAGGTTGGCACTGTCTCCCTGGCTGCTGACTCCAGAGAACGATTCACACCGATGCGTAATAATTTCCGCCTCTATCTCTTGAAGGTTGATGATGAGTTGTGTTGGCCGAATCACAATCTTTGGATCTACTCCTCCTAATGTGATGGGCAGCCCCTGAGAAGCACCCTGACCTCCTCCAGTGGGCCTTCTCCAGGGATCCCCAGATGGCTGTGGACTCTGCCTGCTTCCACCAGCCTTCTGGTGGCATTACCTTCGTTGATGATCTGTTTAGCTGCAACCGATGAAGACAGGTGAATGGGCTCCATGAAAATGCTTTCTGTTTCTGCATCTGAGACCATCGAGTACCTAAGAGAAAAGAGTATTTGTGTAAGATGACTCTGAGCCGCATCTGAGTGGGAGGCATTCTTTTTAGACAGAAAAACTGGACCTGATTTTGGGCACAGTAGACAGCAATGAGAGATAAAAGGAATGCCCTCCTTAGTTTAGGGAACCTGAGAATGGCGAACACTGTGGCTCAGTTGCCACTTTTCAGACCTGAGTTGGCACTTATGTGAGCTGATGTCTAATGACGTGGTAGTCTAGGCTGTGGAGGGAAGAGCGCATGTCTGTGGTTGGGGAGATCTCACCCTGATGTGAGTTCACCTTCTCTACTGGGTTACACTGTTGTTCATATTTTCTGTCTTACCCCTGTTCCTCTGTTATCAATACTATAGGATGTCCCTAACTATGCTGTTCCTGAGGTTCTGCTGGATTGGTGGGCTGGGTAGGCTACCATCCTTAACCCTTACCCACATGCCCTATATCTTTGCCCTGTTTGAAAGAGAATGGGCTAAGAATGATGGGCTGGCACAGGGAAATCTGAAGGTTTGCTCAAATGCACAGTCCTGATTCTGGACACAAGAAATCAAGACTCAGCCTGAGCCCAGGGATGCAATCAAGTAACATAGGTAAATGTCAAGGTAATTTTCCAGAAATAATTCAGCAGAAATGTCCTAAGGGATTTGAGGAACATGGTGAATCAGGGGCAGAAACAAGGGGTAAGACCACAGTATCACAGTGGGTGCTACCTCCCACCCACGACCTTATGGTTTTTGTTTTTTTTTTTTTGCTTACTCTTTCCTTTAGGTCCAAAAAGATTAAAGAAAAAGTGAGAGAATTTAATGGATACCATTTTTCTCCCATCACAAAAATTCCCTTGTGCTACTTCTTTAGAGTCAATGCCTCCCTTAACCTCATCCCTTGCCAATCACTGATCTGCTTTCTGTCCTTACAGTGTGGCTTGTCCCAGAATGTTATATAAATTGAATCATATCACAGTCTTTGGGACTTGGCTTATATCACTTAGCAAAATGCATCTACAAGTCATCTATTTTTTTGCATTAATCAATAATTTATTGCTGAAAAATATTCCATATTTTAGGCACCTCGGGCTATTGTTTCCATTGCTGTCACATTGCCTTGAGTCATGTCTGGGTATTCCAGAGGGGGAAAAAAATGATATTGACATTGCTGATTTGGTTGTACTTTGAATTCTCTCTTCCTCAATCTGTCTGCTACTATTTACTTTTCAAAATCTTCAAACAGTTGCTGTATCCTTCTGTTCAGGTTTTATAAAGGCAGTCCATGGGAGAGTGGAGGGTGTGTCTGCCATCTTAGCCAGGACTAGAACCTCTGTTCTACTGTCTTTTTGCTTTTAAATGTCTGAAGTCAATGTGTTTCCTGATTCTTATAAGTGACCTATTTTATCTTTATTAAAACCCATAGGATCTTTTGGTTCATGGTGTTTAGAAACTTCCCAATGATGTTCATTGGTTATTTTCATCCATTGTTCTGGGAATGGATACCATTTTTTAATCCTGACGAAATTCTCACACAGTAGGCATTATTATTCCACTTTAAAATTAGGAAATTGGGGAACGTGGGTGGCTCAGTGGTTGAGAGTCTGCCTTTGGCTCAGGTCATGATCCTGGGGTTCTGGGATTGAGTCCCACATCAGGCTCCCCGCAGGAAGTCTGCTTCTCTCTGTGTCTCTCAAGAATAAATTAAATTAAATTAAATTAAAAAAATAAAAATAAAAAATAAAAAGAGTAAATTGTGGCCCAGATAACCTAATGAAATTCTCCAATCCAATACATAAGAGGCAGGGCTAGGATGCAAACACAGGGCAATCCTGCTCAAAGTCCAATCTGCTCTTCACCACAATACACTATTTAGATTAGACAGAGGAGGTAAGTTGATTGGTGGATCCCCAAGCCAAACATAGACTTCGACTCAGAAAAGTACTTAAAAAATACTTGTTGAAAGCATGGATTGATGAACAGATAGATGAATGGATGGACTGAATCGAGTTGTACTGAGTCTGGCTGAACTGCATGGAGCTACCTTGAGCAAAGATAAGTTTAGTTGAATTGATTAACAGAACAATTTTCTCATCGTAGAAATCCACACGAGAGTCCTCCCTTGGGAGAATGGTGTGCTCAGGGCTAGTCAAGCTATGGAGAAAAAAAAATCTTTCCCAAAAGAAAGGAACCTATGACTCTACCCCGAATGTGGCTAGACTTGTCAATGCAGCAAAAGGGACAGCACAATGTGGCATTATTGTTGGTGGTTCCTGATGGATTTCCAAGAAAAGTCGTGTTGGATTCCCATTCTAGCATCAAGTACTCCTCTAATACTCTAAGTACTCAAGAAGATGCATTTTTATATAAGTATGACTGGGAAGTGGGGGTGGATTCAGGGAGAAGCGTACAGGATAGTATCCTTGCTTATTAGAATCAGTGAGGTCTCATTATTTGGAGGGTAGTAGTAAAGAGTGAATGCTTGGTGGGCATGGGCATGAGCTCTGTAAAGGCACACCTGAGGTCATTTTATTTACTTCTGTATCGCCAGCACATGGAAAGTGATCGGTCAACTAAGAATAGACCGAATGGATGGTGGGCAGACAGATGGGTAGAGGGACGAACAGACAGACAGATGGAAGAATGCATGGGATTTGCTGGGTATTGGGCAAGGTGTCCACATATCACCTTGAGGAGCAAACCCAATAGTCTTCAGGGCCCTGCCATCTCTGGCTGCTTTCTCCTCTCCAGCCTCAGCTCACACTGGCTTCCCTCTGGATCACTCCTCTCTAGGACACTAATCTTGGCTTTCCATACTCACCAAGCTTCCTTTTGCCCTGGGACTTTCCAGAAGCCCATTTCCACTGCCTACATGCTCAGTGCTTCCCACCTTACCTATCTTGCACATCTTAGTCCGATCATCACTCCTCTGGTCTCTACCTCTCTCATTGCACGAAGTACCTTTCCTTTATGGTGCTGCTATCAGGTGCAATTTTACTTTTATTTATGAAATCATTTGATAAATCCCTTTTTCCTTTACTAAATCATACCCTCTATGAGGCAGGCACCATGAATGGTACTTTGATGACTGTGTTCCCAGCACCTAATACAATGTCTGGCACAGACTAAATGCGTAGAAGGGATTTTCTGATTCACAGACTGAACTAGTCCTCAGTATAGTACCATATTTATGGTGATGTAGCAGTTTCAACAATTAGCAACAGGCACTTATCAAGTATTTGCTACTTGCTCAACATTTTACTGGGATACCAGTAGCAAGCTCAGAAGGAAAACCAAGGTTCTAACTATGTTCTGTTCATGCTCATTCTCTGCCCTTGTGAGGCCACATTGCATACGATCTTGGAGGCCAATGTTGACAATTTGCAATTTTTTCCTAGGGTGGATTAAAGGTGGCCCGGATCTGTGACACTCCTCACACCTCCTTTGAATCTGGGTGGTCTCTGTGACTGCTTTTACCAACAGAATATGGTAGAAGTGACACTATGGCATTGTCTGGCCCCAGTCTTAAAGGCAGCTTCTCCTTCCTGGCTCTCTTTGGAAGCCCTGAGCTGTCATGTGAGAAGACCACCAAGCTGAAAAAGCCAATGGTCAGCAGTTCATGCAGAGCTTCCAGCCACATGGATGAGTCACTTACTCCTCCACCTGTCAAGCCACCACAGCCGACACTACACAGACAAGATGCCCAGTAGGCTTCTGTCCAAATTCCTAGCCCACCAAAAGGGGAGCAAAATAAAATCATTGTCTTAAGTCATTATGTTTTGGGGTAAATTTGCTAAGCAGCAACAGATAACAGGAGCTGTGTTATTCTAAGGGCTAAGAAGTGAGATTTGAGAAAATGCTAAGGCATCTTCTCCCTAATAGTGAACGTAGAACCTAATAAATATCATTGAATGACCTGGAATTGTTGCAGTTGGGAAGTAACAACAAAGTAACACCAATATGAGAGCAAGCCCCGCCACCACACCAGACCCTGTGGACGTTTGGGTCCAGGTTTCAGGGCGGTCTCAGTATTAAAATAGCAACATTCCATAAAACTAAAGTCAGAACCTCAAATTTTATATACATATGAGTGATATCCTTATAAATAAACAATATTTATTAAGGGGGTTTATTCCTTCATTAAAAAACAATTATTTATACCATTATTTATTATTTATACTATTATTTGTAAAATAATCATTTTGTTTATTAAGGGTCAATATTATGTAAAATGAGGTTGGGGTGGAAACCAAAGCAAAACTCTGACCAGGTAAATAGCAGAGAATCACTACGTAGGGATGAGAAGGGCTTTCTCCTGGCACAGTCTCATTTCTCCCACGGGTAGGTTTTCTGTTTCTCTTAGGCTTCCACAGCTGTGTACTTGGAGGCAGCCTTCTCACATCCATAATCAGTATTCCCAACAATGGGCATGAACTGGAAAGGGGCAGAGAAGGAGCCCTCACCTGTCAGGTGTGAAGAAAGGTTTGGGAGGAACTCGCCTGGCCGTGCCACCTGGATTCCTTCCTGGAGCCATTGACAAGCCCATTATCATGACATTTTCCCTAAACAACACTGATTTCAGATGGTGTGGATTTGGTCTCACATGACAAATACAGGGACCTGAGAATCTGTCCTAAATATACCTAATCTCTGAGGCTGTGAGTTTGATAGGGGAGAATTTGAAATTAAAATTTGAAAATAGAAATGATGGAGAAATATCCTTCTTCTTAGGGGTTGTCAAGATTGAACTTTTTCTCCTTCTTCTTTTCTTCTTTTTTAAAAGATTTTATTTATTTATTCATGAGAGATACAGAGAGGCAGAGACACAGGTAGAGGGAGAAGCAGGAGCCCAGAATCCCAGGATCACAACCTGAGCCAAAGGCAGATGCTCACCACTTAGTCACCCAGGCACCCAAGACTGAACTTCTTCTAATGAGTCAGTGAATAGGACACCCTTGAAGACTCTACCCAGTACACTTTTCAGAAGTTGGAGATTTTGTGATTGAGAAAAGAGGGGTGTGAAGAACAGATTCTCTCCCCAGCCCCACAATGTGTCTCTTCCTAGCTGCTGATGCAACCATGTGAACAATAGTAAAGTGAGCTCAGCATTATGTAGTGTTGAGTATAGGGTGTAAACTATGAGTCAACTGCTAAAAGAAAAGGAAATGTAAACCTAACAGTCCTAAATTGTTTTGCCCCAGAGGCAGTTTACCATGTCAGATGTGGGGGTGGGACCCAAAAGGACCCAAGTGGAGAACAAAGTTTAGGCATCAAGGAGCGGTTCCTTTGTTTTCCAGGGAGAAGCAGGACTGCAGGGAAAGAAAGGAGGAAGGAGAGCGAAACCTGAACAATTGTCCCTGTTTATATTTGCAAGGTCAGTGAGACAGTGGCCCTAGAGGTTTTGATTTATGACCATGTCCATGCCTACCCCCCGCAGACCTGAGACAGAATGAAATGACACCCAGACCCTGATTGGAAAGCGGCAAGGGCTGGCTGCTCAAAAAGACAGGCAGGGAAGGAGAGAATCTAGGATCGATACACACCTCATCACAGGATCACCAAGCAGCAGCTAAAAAGCCTTGAGGGTGATTTGAAACAGAAACAATAAAGCAGAGTTTGATGGACTTCCTAACCAAGAGCGGGAGACTGGTGCCGTTTTCTTTAAACCCATGTTTTACAAAATTGCGGACTGTGGCCCGTTAGTGTATCATAAAATCAATTCAATGGGTCCTGCCCAGCATCTGGAGAAGGAAGGAGGGAGAGAGAAAGAGAGAAAAAGAGTACACAGTACTATCCATTTTAAGGTAAGTATAATCTTGTGAAATCTACTTTTTTATTTATACAGACCTGAATGTATGTTCTGAGTTGAGAAGTAAGTGGCACATCCTACCGTGGATTACTGTCACTGAAGTTTAAAAGCCACTGCTTTAAACCAATTGCCATGCTGTCAAGGCACAGAAGTCCTTCAACCCAGACCCCCCCCTGCCAGCTGATCACTTCATTTCAAGGAGTCCCTTGGAAATGAAATAGAGGCAGAGGCCCAGGAGGGGGTGTCTATCTTGATTTGGCTTTTGCAAAAAAGGAACAGATCTCTGAGTTTCTTCTAAGTGTTCATTCACTTCAGAGAAAGTGACCACATGGGCAAAGTTCAGGTTCCAAAGAAAGAGAGAAGTCAGTAAACAAAAGCAAATTGATTTATAGCAAGCTGCTTCTGGCAGGCCTTGTGGAAGCCGGAAAAGTCTTCACGGAAAAAGAAATACAAAAGAGAAAGGGTAGCTAGAAATAGCCAGTTCCCAAGGACACTCCACGCCCCGATCGCCTGTCCCACCTGCCCCTACCGGCCACAGAGACCTCACTGTAAAGGAACTTGGCTGAAGGTGGAGGGGAAGATGCCTTCACGACAGGCAGCCTGAGCAGATGACCAAGGAGTTCTAGAAACTTCAAAGGCTTAAGAATTCCAGATCTGAAAAGCCAAATCCAGAAATGAACTTTAATTTGGAAAGAAATCAAGGCAAAACAGAAAAAACATTCTCCAAATCAGAGCAAGAGAAGGATAAAGGAGTCTGGTCCTTCATTTGGAAAGGAAGAGAAAACTGGTGATTGCTGAAGAGGAAGAGGAGAGGCAGAGGGGGGCTCCGGAGCCCCTGCAGCATGGGAGGGCTTGGGGGGCTGTAGCGTCCTCGGTTCACCGCACAAGCACACTGATTTCTTAGCCTGTGCTCGTCTGGATGACTGGCAAGGTCTGATGGAGATCACAGAGACAGGCAAAGCCCCGCCAACTTGCCCCCCTGGACAGGAGGTTTTAAATTTTAGTGTTAACTCATAAATTACCTAGGGAAATTAGTCTCATGGGGAGATGGAATAATCTCTTGCCAAAGGCTTTCTTCCAGAAAGAACGCTTCACAGACATGGGTTTGAATTTAAGGCATTTGAGGTCAGTGCCTAAGCCAGACAAAAATGAAGATCTGACGCCTTTATCCACTGCCTCTCCCTCTTTCTCAGATTCTTTATTCACCCCAGGAGGCGATTTACTGGTGAGGTTGGAGATGTTAAGACGCCCTGCCAACTTCATCCCGCAGCTAGTTCTGATTGATCAGCCGTGGCTTCTAGTCTACAGCACAGGGTAGACTTTGCAAGGCCCTATCCTGGTTGCACAGCAGAGTCCAGTTATGTCTCCCCAGGGCTGGATCTAGGGCTGTAGTAAGTTGAATGGTGGTATCCCAAAAAGGTAGGTCTCCCAGAACCTGTGAATGTAATTTTATTTGGAAAAAGGATGACAGTAGATATAATTCGGTAAAGGATCTTGAGATGAGATCATTGTGGACTAGGATGGGCCCTAAGACCGATGGCAAATGTCCTTAAAAAGGGCAGAGAAAGAGAAGATGGAAGAAGATGAAGGCAGAGGTTGGAGGGACAGAGCCACAGCCAAGAAACTGTTGGAGCCGCCAGAAGCTGGAGAGGCCAGGAAGTCCTCCTAGAGCCTTCAGAGGGAGGGTGGTGCTGCCAACACCTCGATTTCAGACTTCTGGCCTCTAAAACTATGGGAGAATATGTCTTTTGTTGTTGTTTTAAAGATTTTATTATTTATTTATTTATTTATTTATTTATTTATTTATTTATTTATGAGAGACACAGAGAGGCAGAGACATAGGCAGAGGGAGTAGCATGCTCCCCACTGAGCAGGGAGCTTGATGCAGTATTGGATTCCAGGACCCCAGGATCGTAACCTGAGCCGAAGACAGACGCTCACCCACTGAACCACCCAGGCACCCCTATGGGAGAATATATGCTGTTTTTAGGCAACTCAGTTTGTGGTAATTTGGTAGAGTAGCCTTAGGAAACCAGTTGGGTGGGGTATCTGCTGACTCTGTATATTTAATTTTAAAAAGGCTCAAGCCTTTAACTACAGAGATAAAACAAGAAGGATGGAATTTCAAGCACAAATTAAGTACAGGAGGGACTGTGCTGGCTGGAGACCAACAGCAATGGTGATGATCAGTTGCTCAGAATACAGTATTTGCTTAGAGCAGAATGAGAGAAACATGGTATTTTATTTAACTAGAACATGTAGGTCTCTGGTTAAATAAAAATTTCTTGACATCATGAGTTACTGTCAGATATCTTTCACTGGAAGGAACAGGAAAGAGAATCACCATATTTCAATACCTAGTATGATACATGTTTACACCTGTTATATACATGTTATAATAATATATGTTACATATCTTATATATTATAAACAGCATATATTATATGGTTTAATTTCTACCACTGAGTAAACTATTACAATTTTATAACTTGAACAAGCTCTCATGGCTAGTAAGTGGTAGAGCAGAGCTGACTTCAATTTTGGCCTATTGAAGTTTTTTTTTTTAAGATTTTATTTACTTATTTATCCATGAGAGACACAGAGAGGGAGAGAGAGAGAGAGGCAGAGACACAGGCAGAGGGAGAAGCAGGCTCCACGCAGGGAGCCTGACATGGGACTTGATCCTGGGTCTCCAGGATCACGCCCTTGGGCCAAAGGTGGCACTAAGCATCTGAGCCACCAGGCTGCCCTTGAAGTTCTTTCCATAGTATCGCACTGCCTCCTAGAAGAGACTTTTATTTCCCCTCTCATAGCTTTAAAAAAAAAAAAAAAAAGCAAAAGCAGCACAGCTTTTTGAGGTATAATTATTATATAAACATCACATATTTAATGTGTACAGAGTGGTTAACATTTGACATATGTATATACCTGTGAAACCATCACCACAATCAAGACTGTGAACCTCCCTAGCTCCTCCGAAGTTCCCTTGTGCCCCATTGTAAGCCCCCCTCTCCGCGCCCCCAGCCCTGGGCTCCCCAGGCAACTACTGATTTGCTTTCTAACACTATAGAGAGTCATTTGCATTTCCTGGATTTTTAATATAAATTGAATCATATGGTATGTACTCTTTTATGTCTGATTGCTTTCATTTAGCATAAGAGATTCATCCGTGTTGTTGTATGAATCAATACTTCATTCCTTTTTTCTGCTGAATAGTATTCTGGGGTATAAATTTACCACAGTACACTGTATTTTTTTTTTTTACAGTACACTGTATTTATCCATCCACTGGTTGATGGACGTTTGGCTTGTCTAAGCTATTGCAAATGAAGTTGCTCTGAACATTCAGGTACAAGTCTTGGTATGGATGTAGGCTTTCATTTCTCTTGAGTAAATACCCAGGAGTAGAATGAGTAGATCATATAGGTGTAGGTGTACATTTAAGCAGGTGTATGGTCAACTTCTTAAAAAAAGTTTATAAAATGGTTGTACCATTTTACATTTCCACCAGTAGCGGGCTTGTTTCAGGTACTCCACATTCTCACTGATATTTGGTATGGTCAGGCTTTTTAACTTTAGGTATTCTATTGGTGTGTAATCGTATCCCACTGCAGTTTTAATTTGCATTCTCAAAATTGAGCATTTTGGATCTTTTCATGTGCTCATTTGCCAGCCACATACCTTCTCTGGTGAAGTATCTGTTCAAATCTTTTGTTCATTCTTAAAATTGGTTGTTTGTTTCTTTTTTATTGGGTTTTGAGGAGTTTTAAAACATATCTTCTGGGTACAAGCGCTTTATCAGATATGTGATTTGTGAATTTTTCTTCTAGACTGTGGATTGCCTTTTCATTTTTTAAAAATTTTTATTTATTTATGATAGTCACACACACACAGAGAGAGAGGCAGAGACAGAAGCAGGCTCCATGCACCGGGAGCCCGAAGTGTGATTCGATCCCAGGTCTCCAGGATCACGCCCTGGGCCAAAGGCAGGCGCTAAACCACTGCGCCACCCAGGGATCCCTGCCTTTTCATTTTTAAAGATACTATGGATTCATTCATCTGTGGTGGTTTAGGCCTGGGTCTGTAGTGCAGACTGAATCATAACTCAAAAGCCAGTGCAGCTGTAATAGTTTATACCTGAAGTTTAACTATGATGATTATTATGGGAAGGTTTTAGGATGATTATTGCAGGAAGGGATAGCCCACCAAGTATCACTGTGTGCTTGCCTCCCTTGAAAATCTCTGAAGGAGGCTAGCTAATTTGGGATCAGCTTCAAAAACCAATTGTTAAGGAGCCTACACAAACCAAGAAGAGCATCAAAACCAAGAGGATTCAGCAGAAGAAAATTTGGCTCTGTATGTGGGGCCATGCAAAAGCTCAGCCCATTCCACATGTAAGTGGGGCTTTCAGGCTGAGCCTGATTTTTCCCAGGAGTGAGACTGGCAGCTGGATAGGCTAAAGATTGAGTATCACTGGAACTGCTCGATTACAAACAACTGCTTCTATCCTGTATGTGGCAAGCTAACTTTTTTTGAAACTGTGAAACCACCAGAATTGGCCATCCCTGTCTCCTACCTCCCCTTGCAATGAGTGACCCACTTCTCACCTTCGCATCCAGTGCTCACTGCCTTTCCCAACCAATAATCTGAGAAACTCAATCACACCAACGTGATACACACTTAAACATGTTTATTCCCTAGGGCAGCATTTAAAAACATATATATCCAACTTTATTTATCCAGCCTACTATTAATTGGGCAGTTTATCAACTTGCTTACACATCTTATACCCTTAATGACTGTTAGCTAATAAAACATTCCTTGACTTCTCTTCTGATGCACAAATGTACTTATTTCTGTTAAGTATGTATCAGGAATGAGCCTGCTGGGTTACAGGACAGGCATATGTTGGGCTTTAGTAGTTACTATGAAAGAGTTTTCCAAGCGGTTGTACTAATTTACACTCTCCCCGGCTATGAATGGAGTTCTGATTGTTTTACAACCTCATTTATAGTTGCTATCATTGGGTTTTAATTTTAGATGGCCTAGTGAATATGCAGTAGTATTGAGTTGTAGTTTTAGTCAGAATTTCGATTATATATTTATGCTTTTATTGATTTCTAGCTTCAATCTTCCAAAGTCAAAGAATGTATTTTATATGACTTCAAGCATGAAAAATTTGTTGATACATGTATGGCCAGGATATGATCTATTTTGATAAATGTTCCATGTGCATGTGATAAGAATATGTATCCTGCACTTATTGGGTACATGTTCTATAAGTGCCAACTAGGATGACATTGCTTATTGTTTTGCTCAAACTTCTCATATTCTTTTTAAAAAATATTTACTCATTTTAGAAAGAGAGACTGTGTGTGTGTGAATGTGGAGGGAGGGGCAGAGAAGGGAGAGAAGCAGGTTTCTTGCTGAGCATGGAGCCCCGTGCAAGGCTCACGCTCATGACCCTGAGATCATGAACTGAGTGGAAATCAAGAGTCAGATGTTTACCTGACTGAGCCACCAGGCTCTTCCTTCCTATATTCTTAATGATTTTTTGTCTGTCTCATACCATCGGTTGCTGAGATTGTTTTTTAAAAATTTTATGTTTGACTAAGATTGTGGATTTTATTTTTTTCTTTAGTTCTGTCAATTTTTTGCTTTGCACATTTTAAGACTACATTATTAGATCCCAGAAATTTTATTTATTTGTTTAGAAAAGATGTATGTATTATTTGAGAGAGAGAGGGAGAGAAAGAGTGTGAGCAGGGTCGGGGGAAGAGGCAGGGGGGAGAGAGAATCTCAAGCGGACTCCTTGCTGAGCTGAAATCAATGGTTGGAGGTTTAACTGACTGAGCCACCCACGTGCCCCAGATCATAGAAATTTTAAATGATTACATCTTCCTGGTGAACCACACCTTTGATCACTGTGAAACATCCTTCTTGGTCTCTAGTAATGCCCGTCTTAAATTCTTCCTTGTCTGAAATCAACAAATACCTTTAATCAGTGTCTGTGATTGTGGCAGTTTGTATTTCTCCAAAACGGCCCTGCTATTTCCCATCTTGCTTCTCTTCAGTGTGACGCTGGTACTCCTGTAATGCTGGCAGAATTTATGTTGCCTCCTTTTGAACCTCTGGGGTCCTGTACATGACCCCTGAGGCTAGGTCATGAAACTCAGTGCATGTTTGCCTTGTTCTCTTGGATGCTAACCCTTGGCATTTGGCTACTGGGCTATGAGAAAGCCCGAACTGGAGAGCCCATAGGAAAAGATCACGTTAGGTGCTCTAGCCAACAGCCTGGCTAAGGGCTGGAAATGAAGTGTCATACTTGTGAAGAAGCCACTAGGCTACCAACCCTCAGTTGTTGAGTCATCCTTCTTCTTAAGTCTTCCTGGGCCGAAAGTCTTTCCAGCTGGGGCCCTAGACATCTTGGAGTAAAGACGTGCCACACTTCTGTACCTTGTGAGGTTCCTGATTGTGAACATGAAACAGTGGTTGTTTTATGCCACTAGGTTTTGAAGGTACAAGAGCAACTTTAATTGGAACAGTGTAGTATAGGTTTTCTAGTCTTTGTTAATCTTTGTATATCTCTCTCTTTTTTAAAATTTGAAGTAGGATCCATACCCCGTGTGGGGCTGGAATTCATGACCATAAGATCAGGAGCTGCCCACTCCACTGACAGAGCCAGTCTGGTGCCCCTCATATATCTCTATTTCTTAAGGTGTGTCTCTTGTAAACAGCATGTAGGCTTTTTAAAAAACACTAACTCTGACAATTGGAGTATTAGCTTAATATTTTTTTAAGATTTTATTTATTCATGAGAGATACAGAGCAAGAAGCAGACACATAGGCTGAAGGAGAAGCAGGCTCCCTGTTGGTGAGTCCAAAGCAGGACCCTGGGATCACACCCTCCGTCAAAGGCAGATACTCAACCACTGAGCCACCCAGACATCCCAGTTTAATACTTTTAATTGGAGTATTTTTATTATGATTTTATTATGCTTTAAATTGGAGTATTTCATTTCTATTAGGTTTAAAGTAATTATTTCCACACTTGGGTTTAAATCTACCATCCTACTCCTCTCTTATCATTTGTTATGCTTCCTCTGTACTCTTTTTCTCTTCTTACTTGCCTTCTTTTGGGTTGATCATATTTTAGCTTTGCATCCTCCCCTCATTTGCTTGTTAGTTATACTTTATGTTGTAGAACTTCTAACAATTATGCTATAAATGCACAACACACCTCCTGGACTTCCCATTCGCATTTAAAGTTTCAGATACATTCTGCAGATAATAGCTTAAGCTTAGATAGTAAAGTATGCAGACAAGGAGGCAAAGAAAGAAATCAAGACAGAAAAATTGTATCTAAGAAAGAACTTCATGTGTGGTTTCTGACACGTGAGGTTGTCTGGTCTATATCCATCAGAAACCTATTAAGTTTTTTTTTTTTAATGTATATTTTTCTGTTGGAGTTCGATTTGCCAACATATAGTATAACACCCAGTGCTCCTCCCATCAAGTGCCCCCCTCAGTGCCCGTCACCCAGTCACCCCATCCCCCCGCCCACCTCCCCTTCCACTACCCCTTGTTCGTTTCCCAGAGTTAGGAGTCTCTCATGGTTTGTCACCCTTTCTAATTTTTCCCACTCATTTTATCTCCTTTCCCCTATAATCCCTTTCACTATTTTTTATATTCCCCGTATGAATGAACCTATATAATGATTGTCCTTCTCCAATTGACTTTCTTCACTCAGCATAATACCCTCCAGTTCCATCCACGTTGAAGCAAATGGTAGGTATTCATCGAGAAACCTATTAAGTTTTTGAAGGGATCCTATTTTCAAAGAATCCAGGGTCCTTAAAAAGCCTTTGGCTGCTTTCAGCCTTAAACAACCCTCGGGCCCCCAAATTTCCATAATCAGGACTAGTCTATGAAAGCTATATAGCCTTTAAGGAAAACACACTCTCTAACCTCAGATCAGATGTGGCTCTAGAGGATAACAGACAAGGAAAAAGGCCCAGAGGGTGGAGCTAGAGGCCACCGAGAACAGCACTAGGGAATGCAGCCCTGAGAGTCAAATCAAGGTTAAATCTAGGAGATCTTCCCGCCTCTCAGGCAAACATGCTCATTAATTATATGGGCTGATGACTGCTATGCCTCCCACTCCTCCTTTTATCAAATGGGAGCTTGTTTTGCAAACAACCAGGTGCTGCACTCTGACCTGGACAAGAGGATGCATACCCTCCAGAGAACCTAGCTTTTTTTTTTTTCTTTCAAGTTTCCTTTTTTTTTTTTTTTTTTTAAGATTTGATTTATTTATTCATGAGAGGCACAGAGAGACAGAGGCAGAGATACAGGCAGAAGGAGAAGCAGGATCCTTGAGGGGAGCCCAATGTGGGACTCGATCCTGGGACTCTGTGTTCACACCCTGAGCTGAAGGCAGACTCTCAACTGCTAAGCCACCCAGGCGTCCCTCTTTCAAGTTTTAATTTAAATTCTAGTTAGTTTACATACAGAGAACCTAGCCTTTGAACTGCATGTAGCAGTTGGTAAACTGCTTTTGGGATTGTCTCCCTTGGGAGTTTCATGAGTGGGGGGAAAAAGGTAGCATGAATATTAACTGTCCACAGAGGAATACTGTGGCTGAGACTGCTATGTATTAGCAAACCCATTTCCTCTTTCCTGGACTCATGGACCTCATTTCCCACCCTCCCTTATAAGAAAGCATGGCTTTGCTGAGTTCTAGCCAATGGAAAATGAGCAGAAGACAAATAGCCATTTTCAGGCCTGGCCCATAAAAACCTCCCGAGAGATTCTTTATTCTCTTCCCATTTTGTCTTGATGCTGATGAGCACAGTAACTTTAGCAGCCTGCCTTAAAATGGAAGATCTACAGGACAGAAGGAGCCTCAGTTCCTGGATTACTGCTCAGATACCTGTTTTGGCATTTATTTGAGTGAGAAAAAAATACCCATTTGCTAAAGCAGCTAGCATTACGCTAACTACTACACAAAGCCATCCATCACCTACCTCGATCACACACAAAACTATCTCTGCCTTGCCTGGTAGTGTAGAGAGGGGAGGGATCCATTTTAGAAACTCTATCCTGATAGGTTTTCTGAGTGGGAACATAATGCTGAATTTTAAAGGAAAAATCTCCAACATTTGGACAAAGTGTCCTGGCCAATGAGTGATGAATTTCATTCCATTGGGGAAGCCTTTCAAGCTCTGAGAAGCAAGAGCCAGCAAGACCCCAGAAGGACTTCAGAAAAGTGAAGTCAAACAGAAATCATAGATATTTTGAAGTAAAGTTATCTTAAGTTATCTTAGTTGGGTCTTTCCTTCCTTCCTTTTTTTTTTTTTATACATAAGGAGACATAGGCTCAAGAATTAAAGGGATTCTTCACATAAATTTGGTGACAGAACTAATATTAGAAGTCATGTCCTCTACTTTGATTTATGGCAGAAGAAAATAGATAGGCACACATCCCTATTGCTTCAGCAGGCAAGTAAACATTTCTTTGATGTCTCATGGTTTTTCTTACAATTTCATGCAAATTTTCCAATCTACCTCATAATACACCCTCAATAACGTTATGTAAAGAAAAAATTTAAATTATGTGTCATATAATAAAGAGGACTTTCCAGGAAGACACACCGTGTTGATCGACCCCCCGGGCACATTGTCAGTTACCTTAAGGTTTGCGCGTATCTCAGTTTGAAAGACACAGCTTGATCACAGATGCAGAATTATCTTAGTACCAGGGCCTGATCTTATGCCTCTTCCTGTCCTGATGCCTCCCATGCAGTCTGTGGTCTAGCATCCTCATATTCAGCCTCAATCCTAGTGAGTCAAGCATCACTCTCCAGGTAGGCCTATCAGATTCCTAGGTTCTGGTCCAGCATCACTTCCTCCAGGAAGCTTCCTATGGACCCATCCAAGTCCAACTTTCCCTGGCCCACCCTGCACTAGACCTGAGGCATACTGATTCTAGCACTTACAATGCCACATCACAATGTAGTCTGTCTGCTTATTTGCCTCTTCCAGCAAGTATGACACATAAAAAATAATCAATATATTTGTTAAATGAATGAACTTAATATGGTGACTGTAGGCTCCCTGGGGCCCATATCTCATCCTGCTCCCCAGCCCACTCCTGCTGTGGCTGCAGGGGTAGGGAGCACAACAAGTATACACTTACTGGCTGGGGGAGGGGCTCCGGAGGTACTGGGCCTGCACGGCCCTCACATTGGCTTCATCCTCTTCACTTGGGACTACCTGCTCCTCCTCTGGGTCCCCACTGGTCGCCATGACAGCCTGCAGTCCCTGTAAGTTTGGCATGAGAAAGGTGGTTAGGAAATTAGCTTCTGGAGGTTTTGTGGGGAGAAGGGGTATATTAGTGATGTCAGGGGGGAAGGTCACCACATGCTACTACTTTGGTGGGGAAAGGAACCACGGGGGAAAAACCCAGTCTAACTTGGACCAGCTACTGTTAACCAGGATGCCAAGACACACACCTCAGCCATATAAACTGTCTACCTTAGAGTCACATTATTTAAGAAATGAAAACTTGGCTCCTTCCTCAGATTCCAGTAAGGAAGCAGAGAGGGGACTGGGGTCCTGGGTTTACATTAATATAGCTAAACTAGTTGGAAAGCACTGAATTCCCTAGATCAGAAAGGTCTTTTTTGAAACTCCTAGGTGTACACACACATATGCACACGTGGGGACACATATATAAGCACACACCCCACCTGCACACAGGAATACACCTTTCCTTCTGTTGGGGGGAGGTGCAGCAGCTGGCCTTCTTCAGTATCTTTAACCAAGGCCACAGGAGTCATTACCTTTGACTCAGGCACCATCCCACAGCCTATTAAAGAACATGAAATCCCTCAGGAGCTGGTCCCACACATGGCTGGGCCCTGACACTCGAGGCAGCCCGCCCTTCTACTTATAAGTCTTGGATTCACAGGACAAATTGAAGGGAAAAGCACACTCACCACTGGCTTGCCTGTACCTCCACACCAAAGGACAGTCACCCAAGGGCTCAGGGACCCAGATAAAATGGCCAAAAGTTCTGACTAGTGAGAGGGAACAACCTCTCTCCTCTCTTCAGTGCTTCTTCTCTGAGGGGCAGGACAGCTGTTAACAGGAAATCTTAGCTACCTTCTAAATTTAGCCTCTGGCCCCACAGCCTGGCAGATCTCTAGGAGGAAGGAATGCAGTCTCAGGACCCAGACCTGAAAGCAGGCCCCACTTAACTCTTTCCCTCCTGGCAGATTCTCTGGACGCTGGATACTACCAAGGAGCAAAGTTAGGAGGTCACATTCCATTGACGGAGAGACCTAAAGAAAAGGGTTTTGGGGGGCTTGCTCTCTATACTCTCCTGCCTGAGGCTACCTATTCAAAGTCTTTCCAGAAGATGATCTGATACCAAAAATCTAGAAGAATGAAACAAACTATATCTCAGCCCCATGTCAGTCTAGAGGGTGCTGGGAAAAAATACCTGATATGTAGAATGGGCAGGGGTCTCTGATAGACGCCAGGAGAGCACTATGGTGCTACTAAAGGATATAGTCATGGCTGTGACCAGGCTTACATTTCTTTGAACAGCAATGACTGTGGATAGTAAAGCAGACAGTTGTACTCACCTTCACAGTCACCGCCACACTCACACTCACGGTAATGGTCAAGTGGCAAGGATCGAAGGTATAAAAATTCCATGAGCTTCAGGGTGTGTAGGTGGCTCGGTTGGTTAAGCATCCAATTCTTCATTTCGGCTCAGGTTATGATCTCAGAGTTGTGAGATCCAGCCCCGCATTGGGTGCGGAGCCTGCTTAAGATTTTCTCTCTCTTTTTCTCTCTGTTTTGCCCTCTGCCCCTCCCTCCACCACACTCTCTTAAAAAAAAAATCCACGAACTTCATTAACTTCAAATGAGCACATAACCCACTCTATCCCACTTTATCACCTCTTGCCATTCCCATGACCAAAGCAAACCAAAGCATCCCACACATTCTATAATTATGCCTTCATCCATCCATCTATCCATTCATTTATCTACCCGTTCACAAATTACCCACTATGTGTCAGGCACTATACTTGACCAAAGTTAGTAAGATACATAATTACATGCTCAAAACAGTCCTTCCTCTTAGCTAAGTGGAACAATGCCCTGCACATAGTATCATCAAAAATTGGCTGAATAAATGAATGAGCTCACAGTTTATTAGGAGAAATGAGACACAGGTCAAAAATAACTCAAGCATAAGGCAGAATGTTGTTAGTATCCTGAGAGAGATGCAGAACTGTGTGAGTTCAAAGAAGGGAAGAGCCCTGAAGAAGTCAGGAAAGCCTTCATAGAAAAAGTAATGATACATGCATTGGCCTTTAAAAAACAAGTTGGATTATAACAGCAGGTGTGATGGGGGAAGGAATGCCAGAGGGGATAGCATGGACAAAGTTTGGGGATGTCAGTGGTTAGAGCTGGAAAAAAAGCAAACAGGTTGTGTGGCAGAGACTTGGCAGGGCTGGAGTGGGGGGCTCCTTTGGGAAGAGTGACCAAGGAACACATCTCAGAGGATGCATATGACGCCACCATGGACCAGTCGCCAAACCTCCAATCTGCGGTCAAAATAGGGACCCATTAATTGACTGCCAAAGAATGACCACAACTGAGAATGGGGGTTCATTTCATGCCCACACACTTCAAGGATCCATAAAGATGAAAAATGGCTTGAGAGAGAGGTGAGAAGAGGCGGTAAGGGTCAGGGAAGGACTAAAGGGCTGCATCAGTCAGGGTAAAGCTCAAGATGACAGGACACCAGCACAGAGAATGAGAGGGTGGCAAGGAAGTGAGGGAGGAAAAGTTGGAGAGCCAACACACCTACGAGAGGCAACAGATAATGAGGGAGCCACTCAGGAGAAAGACATAGCCCCTGCCTTCTATATACCCTGAGTTACCTATAGCGTATGACATCAAGTCGCTGCAATGGTAAACTGGAAATTAGAAAACTACTTACTAGCCATGTGACCTTTGAGAAGTCATTTCACTTCTCTGAGACTCAGATCCCTGTTTGTAAAATAGAGATGAGTAATACTCATCTCTCCATCTTGTTCTGACTGCTCAACTAAAGTGAGGCCCTGCCCCTGCCCCAATTTCATTTCCTATACCATGTTTCAGGTTATGTTCCCCACAGTACCACCACCCTTTAAGTAGGGTGACCAACCATTCCAACTTTGCTTGGGACTAAGACATTCCAGGGCCAAGGAACTTCCTGTTTTAAAACCAGGACAGTTCCATGGGGGAAAAGACAGTCCCTTTAATAAAGGGTTGCTGGGAAAACTGGAGAGCTACATGCAAAAGAGTGAAACTGGACCACTTTCTTATACCATACACAAAAATAAACTCCAAATGGACCTAAATGTGAGACATGAAACAATAAAACTCCTAGAAATAAACACAGACAGTAATTTCTTTAACATCAGCCACAGCAACATTTTTCTAGATATGTCTCCTAAGGCAAGGGAAACAAAAGCAAAAATAAACTATTGGGACTACACCAAAATAAAAAGCTTTTTTTGCACAGTGAAAAAAAATCAACAAAATGAAAGGACAACTTACTGATTGGGAGAAGGTATTCACAAAGGATATATCCTATGAGGAGTTAATATCCAAATTATATAAAGAACTTATATAACTCAATATCAAAAAAACCAAATAACCTGATTTAAAAATGCAAAGAGGACCTGAATATCATTTTCCTAAAAAATACTTATGGATGGCCTACAGACATATGAAAAGATGCTCAATATCACTCATTATCAGGAAAATGCAAATCAAAACCCAAATGAGATATCATTTTACACATGCCAGCATGGATAAAATAATAACAATTTTAAAAAGACAACAAATTACAAGTGTTGGCAAGGATGCGGAGAAAAAAGAACCCTCTTGTGTTGTTGGTGCAGCCACTGTAGAAAAGTATGGAGGCTCCTCAAAAAATTAAAAATAGAAATACCATATGACCCAGTAATTCCACTACTGAATATACACCCAAAGAAAATGAAAACACTAATTGGAAAAGATATATACACTCCTATATTTATTGGAGCATCTCTTACAGAAGTCAAGATACGGAAGCAACCGAAATGTCCACAAGATGGGGATATGAGTATTACACATCTCTATTTTACAACCAGGGATCTGAGTCTCGGAGTATATGAAGAATATTACTCCTCCATAAAAAAGAATGAGATCCTGTCATTTCCAACAGTGTGGATGGACCTAGAGAACATTATACTAAGTGAAATAAATCAGACAAAGATAAATACCATATGATTTCACTTACATGTGGAATCTAAAACAAATGAATAAACAAACAAAGAAGCAGAAACAGGCCCATAAATACAGAGAACAAACTGATGGTTGCCAGAGGGAAGGGGGGAAAAATAGGTGAAGGGGAGTAGGAGATACCATCTTCCAGTTACAGAATAAGTCACAAGAATAAAAGGCACAACATAGAGAATTCTAGTTAATGGTATTCTAATAGTATTGTATGGTGACAGGTGGTGGCTACACATGTGAGCATAGCATAAAGTCTAAATGCGTGGAATCACTGTGTTGTGCATCTAAAACTAATGTAACATTGTGTCTAGTTCAACTGTACCTCAATTTTTTTGAAAAAAAAGACAATTTCAAGTAAACAGACAAGTTGGTCATGGTATTTCTAAGATTCTTTATTTTGTCTTCTTTGTTTACTTCTGTACTTTCTATCTCCCCAACCAAATTATCAACTTTCTGAACATAGAGACTTCCTGCCTTTTTCATGGCTACGTCTGTAGCATGGGTGGGTTGGGGTTGTAGGAAAGGGAGAGAAGGAGAGGAACAGATCCTATTGTGCTTTGGAGTATTTCAGCAATTGTGGGCAACACCCCTCTTTTATTGGCTTTGAAAGCCTGCTTCCAAGATCATTCCCTTTTTATTACAAGATGATAATTTCCTATCTGTTATAGAAGCCCACACCTTGGTGAGAAGCCCAGGACTTTGTACACTGCTAAGTGGAGAAAAGGTGGGGGGGCCAGGGGACTGGTTCAAGGAGAAGTTGGGGAAGGTTCCTCTTGGGGCCTCTGGCGGAGTAGGAGGAGCACGAGCCCAGTCCCATAGGTGAGTTCACCTGCCAGTCCCGTTGAGTAGCACAGTGTGTGGGGGCCAGGCTGGGCAAAGGTAAACAGGAAAAGGGAAACCACAAGGACAGAGGGCTGGGTGAGGCTAGGGCTGCTTTAACTTTAAATAGTCAGCCCAGACCTATGCAGAGCCAATCCCTGCCAGGCTGGGCTTCGGGCTCCAAGGAAGCAAGACCATGGTAGGGAAGATGTTGCCTGTGCTGTGGACGCTCTGCGCAGGTGAGTGGGCCGCTCCCCTGTCCAGCGCTCAGGGGTGGGTGAAACAAGGGGACTGAGTGTTGACCGTCTCCCAGAGCCTCCCCAGGGGTGACCTCCAGGGACAAAGTTGCATCCCTGCTGGGCAGAATTACAGGTTCTGTTATGCAGGCAGTAGGTTCTAGGCCAGCACCCAGTAAGAGAATGGTTTGTATATGCATGTTAATAAATAAAATTCCAGCCCATTTCTGGACTGGATAATTCATACATTTTCAAGACCATTAATTCTGATCCCAAATCAGATCATAAGTTCTGACACAAGATCTGACAACAGGGACTAGGTATTTGAAATCAAGTTTGTCCTGGAAAATCCCAAATGTGGGGTTCTAGATATGTTCACTCCCTAGGATTCTGGCATTGCTTTAAAACCAGAGAAAAAGGCAATGGTAAAAGTGATAACTTCTCCATCACATGTAAAGAAACCAAGGCAGAGAGAAAATGCAACTTAAAATCATTCCCAGAGCAAGAGAATACTCAAACCTTTCAAAAACCAAACTAGAAAGGCCCTTTCCAAAGGTTAAAGCTCCTCAGCCCTTCTGATACTCCAGTCATTGAAAACTTGGAAGATGGGGAAGCCCTACAAAGTAGAAACTAAACATTTGTTGATATAATGATTAAATCCAAATCAAGTGTTATTAAATAGTAAAGTTGTTGCGTGGTGCCCATGGAGTGTTTAAGGGTTAGGATGGAGGCCTTGACATTCAGGGTACTAGGTACAGGGAAGAAGCAGAATGGAGAATGGAAGTTGAGAGATTGGGGTGAGGGAATTTGAGGAGTATCTCTAATTCAGTGTATTGGGCTATGCTGAGAAATCCCATCAGCCTGCG
The DNA here is from genome assembly GCF_905146905.1 of Nyctereutes procyonoides. Lineage (NCBI taxonomy): Eukaryota > Metazoa > Chordata > Mammalia > Carnivora > Canidae > Nyctereutes > Nyctereutes procyonoides. Next base: position 4,055,628 of record NW_026575044.1, read on the forward strand.
ATTTAGAAACTGTTACAGGCTTCAGGGGTCCGGAAAGAACGGGGAGGAGGCAAAGAGTTTTACATGGAAACGTAGGAGCCCTAAGGTCTGGGAACTAGGGCCAAGGAGGCTCTGACTTAGAGCTTGATTTTCAGCTCCTACAGCAAACCTCAGGACCAGCTGGCCGACCTGCCAGGCAGGCCCCACTCTTATCACTCAAACCTGACCTTTGAGACCTCAGGTGAAGGTGCTGGGGAAGGACTGGGTCAAGGCTTAGAGGTAGCCCTGGAAAAGACCAATCGGCTCCATCTGGCTCCAGCCAAGAGACCCAACTGCCTGGGCGGCGGAGATGCCCTCATGATCAGGACAGAGGGCCTGGTTCCTTCATTCCTTCATCCAAACCTCTTTACTGATCACATAGTTTGTGCAGGCCTCTCAGGAGTGAGGATTGTGAAATGATTGCAGCCCCGAGGGCACCTATCTCAGCCATCGGATCCAGACGGTACGGATACTTCAAGTCCGGAGGGAGGCTGAAAGCAAAAAACCATCCTTCCTGGACAAAGCGAGGGACAGACACTCTGATACTTTTCTTTGGAGCTGGAAGCCTTGTTAGGGATGCCTCTCCTTCCCCCACCCCCAGGACACATCCCTGCAATCACTGCATTTTTTGGTCTAGGAAAAACTCTAGAATAAAACAGCTCCCCCAGCTTAGAAGGAAAAGTGGCCTTAACTCTGAAATGCCTGGAGCAAGTACATTTTCCCTCTTCCTTTAAGAAGGCATGTGACCCTGGGGTGAACTCCTCCACTGGAACCAGTTCTCGGGCCTGTGTTCAGACTCGATGGTGAAGTGTATTTTCTGCCCCCAGCCCCTCCCATCTGCCCGCCCAGACTGCCCAGTCCAGATTCACATGCCCGCCACCTGTGGCTTCACACCTTACAGTGGGAGTGGAAGCCTGGGTTGGTGGCTGGGTGGGTGGTCAGCTCGAGGCATACGGACAGTTTGCCAAATGAAAATATTTGTGGGCAGGATGCCTGGGTGGCTCTGCCTTTGGCGCAGGCATGATCCTGGAGCCCTGGGATGAGTCCCGCATCAGGCTCCCTGTGGGAAGCCCGCTATTCCCTCTGACTATGTCTCTGCCTCTCTCTGTGTCTCTCATGAATAAATAAATTAAATCTTAAAAAAAAAGAGAAAATATTTGGGAGCAAAATAGCCATTAACATGTGCAAGTGAGCAATGAAGGTGTTCAGAGGTCAAATCTAAGAGCAACTGGGTGGCCCTCCCCACTATGTCTCATGAGAGCACACCAGAGGGAGGAACAGGGAAATGAAGGAGAGCTTCCTGAAGGAGGTGGAGCTTGAGCTGGGTTCCAGAGGACCTACTGGCCTTTGCCCTTCTTCCTTTCTCCATCTGAACATGCGCAGTAATAACCTAGATTTTAGTGATGTACTGGGCAGAGCAACACCCAGCTGATGAGCCAGTCGGCCCCAGAACTCAACAGACCCTAGGGAGGCAGAAAATATCACATATGGAAGGGACCCAAATAGAAGGTGGTACATTAGAAAACTTAGAAAGAATACTACAACCAACTAAAAATCAGTCTGACAATTCTAAACACTGTCAGTGACAAAATACTTCACCCTTCCAGAACAGATGTTCCCATCCCTTCCTATCATGGCACTCTACGGCCATCACAAGCACGTGGGGCAGCCTTCTTCCTATACTGACTTTAGCGCAGGGCGAATTAAGTCACCTTTATAAACCTCAGTTTCCCACTCTGTGAAATGGGCAGGGGAATCTATAACATGTCAAAATGCAGCGTGCCTCCCACAGGGTTGTTATGGATAGTAAATAAGTTTGTAAATCTTGGAACAGTGTCTGACATAATAAGCATTCAATACATGCCAGTTATTATTATTATTGATATTATTAGTGTGGGCAAGTGTAAATTACAGAGAATCAGTAGACTTTGGGGATCAGTCGCCTGAGTGCTGGTATCTGGTAGAAGTGTGTCCAGAAAGAGAGTTGGAGGGACACCTGGGTGGCTCCGCAGTTGAGCATCTGCCTTTGGCTCACATTGTGATCCCGGAACCCCAGGATCGAGTCCTGCATTGGGCTCCTCACGGGGAGCCTGCTTCTCCCTCTGTCTGTATCTCTGCCTCTCTCTCTCTGTGTCTCTCATGAATAAATAAATAAATCTTAGAAAGAAAGAAAGAAAGAAAGAAAGAAAGAAAGAAAGAAAGAAAGAAAGAAAGAGTCAGAGTCACTGTAGATGAACCCTGAGTTACCACCCCTCCCGAAGGCTGCTAGAGAAAACACCCCAACTTGGGCACAGAACTAAGGTTCTTCCCTTTCGGGAAATTGCCAGCCACTGGACTGATGAAACTCAATGTGATGTGATATCCAAAATATACTAGATGAGAAAATACAACTTTTCTTCCCATCTAAAAATATTTCAATAAATCCATAGATGCTTGATCCATAGGGAGGGGTCTTTTCTGGGATCTAAGTGTCCAAGTTCCTGAACTGAGACTGATATGCCATTTTAGAATCTTTCCCAGGGGTCTTTGCTAGAGCCACAATTCCTAGCAGGATAACTTTCCCTAAAAGACTTAACGTTTGTCCACTCTGAAGTACTGTGTTTCTGTTGGTCACACAGGCTTGGGGAGCTCCCTGTGGTCTGCCCTGTCAGAGTGTGGCACATCTGAGCTCAGTGTCACCTGCATGTCTAAGCTCCATGCAGTGACCTGGCCCAGGCCATGAGGTTTACAGGTCTCGGCCTGAGACATGCACATCTGATGAGAGTCCGATGAGAGAGTGGCTTTTGTCCAGTTAACCTTGACTCTGAGAGGGTGGTATTCAGGCCAGAGCCAGGGTGGTGTCAGCCTGCAAGTGTGCTGTGAGATGGGCAGCCCAGCCTTTCATCTGCTCCGTGGGTGTGAGCCCCATTGCCACCCCAATCCCCAGCACCTGGCTCCCACTTGGGGCCTGGGCACCACCTGCTGCTGGTATCTGAACAAAAGTCAGAAGCCAGTGCTCCCAGGGAGCTCATGTGCCTGGGGAATTACACTGTCTGCCTGCCAGAGATGCAGTCGGGATTAAAATGCCCCAGTCCCAGCCACAGCCTCAAAGGGGAAGATGTAACCGTCAGCCTAAGAGGAGTATGTGTGCAAAGGGGGTAGAGTGATGGTCTGGGGCAGTGGCTATCAACTCTGGCTGCCCATCAGAATCACCTGGGTAGTAAAAAAACAGATGCCCAAGCCCCCCAGACCTTCTGAGTTAGAATTATGGGGGGCAGGATCTGGGTCTCTCTATGATTTTGACAGTTATCCTGGTGATTCTGACACGCAAGCTACTGGAACTAGATAGGGTTAGATCCTGAAACTAGAAGGAAAGTAGGTGTCATCAACAGTCAGCTTCTGTTGCTGGGACTTGGCTCAGTTTTGCGCCATCTGGCGGCTTCCCGGAGTTCCTGTCCAGCACCTGATTCCATGACCCAAGAGCAAGCATTCTCACACATTTGTGTACATAGAAGTCACCTGGGGATCTTGTTAAAATGCAGACTGATTCCGTAGGGCAGGGTCTGAGATTCTGCATTTCTAGCAAGCTTCCAAGTGATGCTGCTGCTGATTTAGAGACTTGTGTTTAAGAAATAAGGCTCAGGGAGGAACTCGTTTGTGGGCACAGGTGTGGTCCTCATTTTGCCTTTGTTTCCCAGTCCCAACCCCGGACGGGTAACCCAGCCATACTGCTTCCTGTGATGTTGGTCCCTAGGATGCCTGTGGGAAAGTGTGCCTGGCTCAGCCTGTGCTTGTATTCCTGACAGCGCTTGACCCTGTTAATCCCTCCTCCCTCCTGAAACTATTCTGTTGCTCCCATGATACACCCTCTCCGGGTTCTCCTCCTAGATCCCTGGCTTCTTGCAGGTCTTCTTTGCAGCTTCACTCTCCTATGCCCACTAAGAAATGTCAGAGCTCCTCACACCAAAACGCACTTCTATTTTCACTCTAGACCCCACATCCACATTCATGTCTCTAAGTGACACCCATTTCCAATTGACTCACAATTTGTCTCCAAACCCAAGTCTCTCCTGAGCTACATACCCACAAATCCAACAGCCCACATGACCTCTCAACTTAAATGTCTCAGAAGCACTGCAAACTCACAAACTGAAAAGAAAACCCATAATCTTCCCCCCACCCTCAACCTGGGCTTTCTCAGTGGTCTCTGCACCATAAATGACTCCCATCCATCCAAGAATGAAAGCTAGAAACCTAGCAGTCACCCGTTACGGTTCTTCTACTGCTATGTAATGAACGATCCTGAAACTTAAAACAAGAAAATAAGTTATTTTGCTCACAGATTCACAATTTTGTTGGGGCTTGGCAGGGACAGTCTGTCCTTGCTCCATGCAGCATCACTTGGGGTGACTTGACTGGGATTGGAACACCCACTTCCAAGATGGTGCACTCACTGGTGGGCAAGTTGGTGCTAACTCTGATTCCTCTCTGTGCGTGGGCCTCTCCTCAGGAAAGTCTGGGCATCTTCAGAGCATGGTAGCTGGAGTCTAAGAGCAAACATCGAAAGAGAAAGAAAATGAAAGCTGCCAGTACCTTAAGGTCTAGCCCAGATACTGACTGAGCATCGCTTCCACCAAGTTCTACTGGTCAGGGAGTCACAGAACCCAGACTCAAGGAAAGGGACATGAACCTCACCTCTGGATGAGAGGAGTTTCAAAGTATTTGGGGACCATATTTTAGAATCCCCATATCACCCAATACCTCCTTCTCCCTCAGCTACAAATTCAAGTCATCACTGTGCCCTGACGATTTTGGCTCTTTTGAATCTGTTTACTTTTCTGTTTCTCTGCCACTAGCTGATGTGAGCTGCCTCTCCTAAGCTGCTTCCATAACCTCTAACTGGCCTTTGCATGCTTGTTCTGCTCCTTCTATCTGTTCTCCATGCTGGAGCCAGCATGATCTTTAAAAAAAAAATTGTGACCATGTCACTCCCCCTACTTAAAGCTCTTCAGTGATTTCTCACTAGCACTAGAATAAAGACTCAAATCATAAGGACAGGTTCTCTAAGTTATATTTAAGTTCTATAAATCACTAAAGTGTTCCCCAAGCCCCAGTATTTCAGCACCCTGATCTCCCAGAGTGCCTCCTATACCTTGAATAGTACAAAAATTTTTGTCATGTCATATCTTTTACTCCTTGATTTGGAAAAATATCACCACCTCCACCTGTAGTATCCACACCTTCCTTTTTTCCTAATTTTCAGAGGTCACACATCCCTTTCCTCCATTAAAGCCTTCCCAGGTCACTCTGGGCCCCACTGATTTTTTCCTAACAGGAATATATAGTCTCAACCACCTCTTTGGCATCTGTTATATTGCCATTTAACCTTTCACCCACTTCGGGCCTTGTCTTCCTCAATAACCCGAGGGCCACAACTATTGCTTCTACTTTTCTTTTTTTTTTCCTTTTTTCTCCTTCCGTCTCCTCCCCACCTTTTTTCTTTTCTTTCTTTCTTCCTCCCTTCCTCCCTTTCTTTCTCTCTCCTTCCTTCCTTCCTTCTTTTTTCTTCCTTTCTTTCTTTTTCTCTCTTCCTTCTTTTCTTTTCTCCTTCCTTCCTTCTTTTCCTTTCTTTTTTCTTTTCTTTTCTTTTTCCTTTTTTTCTCTTTCTCACAGTTACCAGAACAAAGGTTCACAATGTCTATTTCGTTTTCCACAACGAAGTTACACGTCTCTGGCCCTCTTTTCCTCTCCAGTACTTTTCGCTGAGCTCTCGCCTCGGCTCTGAGACTCTCTGTAGTCCGGCCTGGGCATCCATCCCAAGCATCCGCAGACACCGCTGTTGACTTGTGAGATCCTACACCACAAACTAAACACCACACGCTAAACAAAGACATCCAGATCTCCGTCCCTGGTGATACAGGCGCTTCTGCTTGCTTATCTCCTTCATAATATTCCTCTTCCCTGCCCTCAAAATTGAAATTACCCATCTATTCGGACAACGGCCACGACTAGGCCTTCTTCCCAAGTAGCAGCCCACCTCTCCCCGCTCCCATCACTCCTCGCGCCCGTTTCCGGCGCGCCTTCCCTTCCCCAAGATGGCTGCGACGGAGCGCAAGGACGGCGGCGCGGGTCCCAGCCACGCAGGGCCGCTGGTGTGCTGGGGGCTGGGGGACGAGAAGCCCAAGGCCGGGGGCGCCTGAGGAGCGGGAAGGGCCGCAGAGCGGCACCTGTGAGGCCCACCGCCGGGCAGCCTGCACCTGCTGTGGCCAGAGCCACGGCCCGGCACAGGAAGTGGGCGCCTCATCCCCCAGCATCAGGGGCCGGAAGTGAATGTTGCTGAGGCCCGGATGTGGGTGAGGGTTCCCGTGTCTCCGCGGAGCCCTCGGTCGGGCAGAAGAGGCTTACAAGCGATGCTGTTGTCAAAAATAAATTGGCCACTTGTCCCTTTGATGGTCACCACCAAGTTCCTTGGGCTGAAACCAGTGATGACAAAGGTTGTGTTGAGGGAGATGTCAACCACACACGCTGAGAACCTTGGACAAGAGACTGGTTGAGCACACACGGCAGGGCCTTCCTTGCCAAGAAGACTGGGTTGGGATTTGTAGGAAAAGACCAATACCCATTTGTCTGGCATGCCCAATTACTGTGGCCCAACAGCCCCACAAACAGCATAGGTATGGAACGTAAAAGTAACCTGGCTCCAGGCATGCACCTTCCCAACTGTATTTTCTGCCGTAGAAAAACCATGGAAATGCACAATCACTGAGTACCTACCTCTCTTATTCACCCGCTAGACCCTGGAAGTTGCTTGCTTTTTCCTGCTCTCAGTGGGTTCCTTACTTTTCTCCTAATCCAATTCTTTAGAAAGATAAATTGTCTTTCAAACTCATAAGTACCCTTGTTTCCTCCCCCCTTTGAGTCTTAACTCATTTGATGCAAGAAAGAACCCTCATATTTAGAACTGTTTCAAATAAACCATCAATGCAGATAGCAAACAAACAAAACAAAACCCACAAGAAACCAAAATCCTCAAATTGTGGTCACGGCCAATTAGACTTGGGCCCATCCCATATTTCTGGCCACACCTGCAGTGGCGTAATTCCAGAATTGCATTGCAGGACATCCTTGAGGGGGCAAGGGGAAGCAGCCAGGCTGAGAGAGGGCACATAGTGGAACTTGTCCTAAACTGCCCTGATGGAATGAGTATGCTGTTTGTCCTTGGTGTGTATGTTTATTTGGAGTCTTAGTGGGGAGGTTAAAAGATATACAGGGGGTCACACACACCCCAATCACCTCCTTGGTGCTATTGCTACAGACTGGCATGGTTTACTTTCTGAATGTGCCCTACCTTCTCCATGCCCTGGCCTCTGCACAGTGCTCCTCTCCCCCCCCCCCCCCCGCCACCTGTTCTCCAATTTTCTCATGGTTCATTCTTGCTCATCCTCCAATGTCAGCACAACAGACCTTTCCTTCGGACAACCACTTCTCATCCCCAAACCTTTAATTCTATCCTGTTATCAAATATGTAACACTTGTTTCCATGGTGGCTTAAATGTTTCTCTGGGATTATTTATTACAATTTGACTTACCCAGAAGACTGAATGCTATGAGAGTAGGAACGATGTCTGTCTCTGTCATTTTCTCCCAGGAGCCTAGCACAGTGCCTGCAACATGGGTGCCCAGCAGCCATTGGCTTTATGGGTGTTCATGAATAAGAACCTATCCTTTTGAACCTCACGAGGCAGCAAGCTGGTTTGTTTTTTAGTGTCTCCTATCCTGCCTGCCCTCCTTTCCCTCTTTCTCTAGACAGTTCCAGCTTCTGTCTAAGCCTCAACTTTCTAATTTCATATGCTTCTGTCAAAAGGTACCCGTTTTGAGTCCCTTTCTTGAGTCTGATGGATAAGAGGAACTTATTAGGGAAATGGGTCTGTCCTGCAAGTGAAAGGAAGAGAGCCCCTCAGTGTGTCTTCCCTCCCTCCCAGACAGCACTTGTATTTTAGCAGCAGCTTCAGTGTCTGTCCTCAATGGTGCAAATTTTCAGGATTGAGAAAGCTGGTGGAGGCCATATTTGACTTGGAGGTTTGTAAAGAGAGTTGTCCTCAGACTACTCCATGCTGGCAGTGCTCAGGTTTTCTCCCTTCTCCTCTCTGCCTGCCGGGCTTGTCTCTGTTCCCAGATCACCCTGTCCCTAGAGCAGCCCTCTCTGCCTGGAGCACCAACTGTCACACTTGGACCTACCTTCTTCCTGAGAGGCCTCCCTCCCCTCTACCACCCAGGGACCTTTGGTCTGTGTCGTTTTCTGCCCCAGTGAGTCAGGGATGCCATAAACACCTGGCACAGGCAGTACACAGTGATAGATAGTTGCTCTCACTTAGACCTTATCTCTCTGTACACGTGGGAATGGGTTACACTTGCTATGAGGAACACTAGTCTCCCCTGTGACCTCTCCACACCCCTCTCACCCAGGCTGGAGTCTTGCTCCATCTGGCTCCTCTTCTATTTTCAGTGTCTTCCTTTCTGGAGCTCCTTCCCTATTGCCTACAAGCCTGCTTCAAGTCTCTGCATCTTCTATCCCAGAGGAGACCAAAGAACTTTCTCAAGGCCCCCTTGTTTCATCTTTTTCATTTTCCTGTGTTCAACGAGCTCCTTGCCAAAATAGGCTGCCCTCCCTGTCTCTATGTCCTCACTTTCGGCTTGATTCATAAAATTGTCACATGGCTTTTTGATTACAAGAGTAATGCATATTTACTACAGAGCATTTGGAAAATAAAAATATACAAACAAGAAATCCAAAATTTATCCATGATCCCAAAATCCAGAGATAACTTATTAATACCATATTTTGGTATATTTGCTTCTAGAATTTGCTCTCTTTCTGTGATTAGGTGGAAGTGTGATACTGTTTATATATAGTTGCGCATCCTGCTTTATTTTCTTACCTGTACAAGTTCAAAGAAGTGAATCAACTCCCTTGGGGGCAATTTCAAGTCCCACCTTCTCGACAAGCCTTTCTAATACAATCCTTCTTCTGGATAGTGACACAACCCCTCCACTCTCTCCCTCTACATTTTATTCCCTTAACACTTGCATTTAACACCTAATTAGGCTCCATTAGGTTGCTGACAGTGACCTCTAACTGCTGCCTGGGTAGGGACTATGCCCCAGGCTACTGAACCCACGGGTCTTATTAGCACTCAGCTCTGTAGAAACCTTGAGGTGTGAACTGGCAAACAGTAGAGACAAGAGAAACATGAGACACAGGCCCCACAGGAAGGGGCGTACTGTCTGCTGAGAGGAGGAGGCTTGCATGCACCAACCCTCATCAATGGAGTTTTGTGTGTACCTGGTGAAGAGCTGCCTGAAGTGGCTCCAGAAAACCCGTGAGCATTAAGGGCTGGGATGGTCCCAATCGTTTCTGGAGGATATAGCACATCAACATGCCTCTGATCATTTTCCCAGTGCCTTGCATGAAACTCGGACTGTAGGAAAAATTCATTGAGTTGATTGGAATTTACAGATGCCTAAACATCCATGTTGAACAGTTGGACAAGTTCTAACCGCCCATCCCTCCACCGCTGCCAGTGGAGACAGGACAAACCAACCTGCCTGTGTGAACTGCCCCTCCTCATCCAGGGTACCAATACTTTCTCAAGGCGAGAGCAAGTGCCTGGTCCTGGGGCAGGCTGGGACACCTCTGGCCTCCAGCACTTCCTCCCTGAGAATGTGGTTTCTCCGAGCAAATGGATTTTCCTAAGTGGAGGCATTACTGCCAGTTTCCCAAGGGTTCCCATAATGCGCTGTGTATGCCTCAGGCAGCCAGTTCCATCAAGCATTTCATTATTCTCCTTGGATGTATTACTTTCTGGTTAGCTCTCAAGAGACAGTTTATTATCTTCTTAACAAACCTTAATTATTTACAAGCAATCATCAAATCTTCAGGCTGGGTCTCCACACCCCACCCTTTCAGGGAGGTTAAAGGACCTCGCTCATTTCCTTCTGGGGCATCTTGCGGACTCAGCTTCCCTTCTCTGGGGTCTCTTTTGATCCCTTATTTGATTTTTTTTTTTTTGGCATTTTCTAGCAATCTGTAAGATAGGTTCTCCAATAAGTTTCTCTGGTTGTGAATCCTACCCATCTTTTAAGCTTAAATTCTCTGTAACTCATGTATTTGCTGCCAAAGAGCACTTCCTGTGTTAGGCACTTTGTCGAACCTTGGGGACATCGAGATGAAGAAAATGGTAGCAGAGGAGAAAGATGTGACAATATAGAACACTGGTATGGTTCTTGCCACATCGGGTAGGGGATGTGCCTGCCCACGATGGTCAGTCATTCAACCCTCACCATAATATTGTTATTCTCATTTGATAGGTGAGAAAACAGGCACAGCAAAATTAATTAAGTTGGCCAAGGTCACACAGTTAAAAAAAAGTAAGAATGAGGATGCCAGCTGGGGCAGTTTGTTTCTTGCACTTGTGTTCTTAGCCACTCTGGTGTATTGTGCAATAAACTTTCATGAGACAGAAGTCTTAGGAGGCAGGCACTTGTGAGCAGTAGGTGGGACAAAGGGCAATGGCGTTGATTCTGCTTGGGAGAGTCTGGACGTTTCCTCTAGGAAGTGAATATGCACTCCAAACGCCTTCCTCAGCAAACTGCTATGGTGCTGGGAGATGTTGACTTCTTCCTGGAGGTGAAAAGCACTCACTCTCCCAGGGTGTCTATCCTTAGGGAGGTTAACACAACCCTGAACTATTCCTTCTTAACTCCTTGTGGGGAACTAGCTGAGCATCAGATGGATGCTCTTCCTGGACAGGAGAAGGGCTCAGCCTTGAAAAGGGAGCAGGGAAATGAGGGTGAGAAAGACTCCTGGAGCACGAGACACACAGCTTGCAGGTGGCAGCAGGATGAGTGAGCTGCAGCTGCTTGAGGCAGGGTGGGTTCTGAACCACTAGAAAGGAGATGCCGGATGTAGACCCACACAGGGAAGTAGAACGGGAGGTAGTTGGAAGGTTCTAGACATGAACTTCTCTACTTCCTACTTTTCTAATCACAGATGAGATTCCCATCTGATACTTTTGTCACACCCACTGAGTAGGGAAGCAAAGATCCCATAGAAGAAGAAAACAAGGGCCACAGTATCAAAAATATTTTTTAAATAATCAAACATATATTTTTTTTAAAGTCACAAACATCTTTTGATCCTACAGACTCTTTTAACTCCCACATGCCTTTCTCTCTCTCTCCTTTTTGGCAAAAGCTGTCCTCTTCTCATCCACTTGCCCTTGAGCTCATCTTCCCAGGCTCCATCCTCTCTACTCCATGGAATCTGCTCCTGCTGAGGTCCCCCCACCCCCTCCATGGTGCCACATCCAGGGGTCATCTCTCTGTTCCCAGGTCCCTGGCCCAGCAGATCAGTAATGTTGAATTAGTTGACCCCCTCTGCTTTTATGAAACACTTGTCCTGCTTGGTCTCTGGGAAACACTTTTTCTTGTCTCTCTTCCTAGCCCCCTGGCCAGTTCTCCTTCTCCTTTGCTGGTTTCTCCTCATTTCCTCCACCACTAAGCACCCAGGCCTCCTCCATCCCAGACACCTTCCCTGTCTTCCTCCCCATCCTCTAGCCTTCAGTGACCTCTCCAAGAACTGTCTCCTCACCACCTCTGTTGGGTGTGTAATAAGCATCTCAAACTTCACATGTCCACAAACAAACTCCTGATCTTCCCCCTGAAACCTGCCCACCTCAGCCTTCATCATCTCCCTAAATTAGAATTCCATCCTTCCAGTTATTTAGGCCAAATCCTGATCTATCTTTGACTCCTCTTTTCCTCTAACACATAAAATCTAATCTGCAGTCAAATCCCATTGGCTCTTTCTACATACATTCCAATCTGGATCACTTCTCTCTACCTACACCACCAGGACCTGTGCCCAAGCCACCATTAGCACTCACCTGTACTATTGTAGTAGCCTCTTAAATGGTTGTCCTGCTTCCGCTCTGTTCCCCAATCTCCTCCTTCCTCTCACTTCACTTCAGCCAAGATGACCCTTTAAAATGTATGTCAAGTTTATTACCTTGCTTAAATCCCTCTAAGGGTTTCCCACCTCCTCCAAAGAAAAATATGAAGTCTTAGATATGGGCTATAAGACCCAATGTGACCTGAGACCTCTCTACTTCTCTGTCTCATCTCTCTTCCCTCCTCCCCTCCTACCACATGGCTTCCTTGCTGTTCCTCACATGGGCCACACTTACTTCTGCCTAGAAAGTTCTCACAACACGTATCCACATGGCTTTCTGTTTCAATCATCTATTGCTACATACCAAATCACCCCAAATCTTAACGTCCTAAAACAATGCTAAAACTTAGCGTCCTAAAACAATGAGCTAGATTTGGCTCAGGAATCTTCACTCTGCGCAGGCTCTGCAGGAATAGCTCAGCCCTGCTTTCCTAGACAGCTAGCTGAACATGCTCGTACACATGCTAGGAGTTGATGTTGGCTGTCCCAAGGAACCTCAGCTGGGGCTATGTCCCAAATACCTGCATGTGGTCTTGCCATGTGACTGCTTAACTTTATCACAGAATGTTATTGGGTTCTCAGAGTGAGCATCTCCAGAGGACCAAGCAAAGCTTATGTCCTCTTACAAGTTAGCATGAGAAGCCATATGGTACCACTCACATTGTAGTCCCAGGCCCACCCAGATTCAAGAGGAGGGGACACAGAGGAAGGAGAGTCACCATCACATGGTAAGATAAGTATACATGATGAGAGATACTGGTGTGGCCACACGGTTTTTCTCACCTTTTCCTGATAAACTTATGTAGAGTAAACTAGCCTGGGAATCCCTCTATTTCTTTATCTTGATTTAATCTTATGTATAAAATTCCTTACCACATTTAAGTGCTCCATAAAAATTTGTTAAATGAATGACTATATCATCATCACAACAAAAAAGATGGCAAAGAATATTTATCACGAGCTCTCTGTGTGACAGGCACTAAAAAAAGTATTTATGCATATTATCTCTTTAAGTTCCCCTAGCAACTCTGGGAAGTATTTGTGTTCCTATGTAATGGATGAGAAAAGTTCACACAGCTGGTAAGAGGTTGGGGCTGAGGCTCAAAGCTGGGCTTTTAGCTACCACACAATGCATTTGACTTATTTGTGATGCTGCAGGATGGATATACAGTGAACCAAGGCACACGGCTGTGTTCGCCTCAGTCTCGGAGAGCAGTTGGTGCGCCGTGGCCAAGATCACAATCATAGTGTGTCTAGCTGTGGTTGCAGGAAGAGAATATCACTGAGCATTCCCTCAGAAGTCCTATGGGCAATGAGTGGCTATGCCATTTACTTCTCTTACTTCCCACTTTCTTTCCAGTCTGGGTGACTGTCAATGCCATCTCTGTGGAAACCCCACAGGGTGTTCTTAAGGCTGCCCGGGGGAAGAGTGTTACCCTTCCATGTACCTACCAGACTTCTGCCTCTGACCGAAATGGATTTATCCAATGGGACAAGCTTCTAAGGACCCACACGGTAAGAATCCTTAAAAAGTTGAGGGTATCATGGGAACGAATATTATCTGACCATGACCTCTTATAGGATGAGCACTCCAATAAATAAATGTTAGAATAAACATAAGCACCCAAGCTGGATTGGGTGGGGAGAGAGCAATGAATGTTGGGCCCAGCGAGGGACATATTATGCCACCTTTATTTTGAAAAAGTGAGCGTCCCTAAAATATCCTTCTGCTAGTCGGTTTCAAATTACCTAAATTGTATAATTTGAGACAGTCACTCCTTTTTTTGTTTTGTTTTTTAGAAAGATTTTATTTATTTATTCATGAAAGGCACACTCAGAGAGAGAAGCAGAGACATAGGCAGAGGGAGAAGCAGGCTCCCTGTAGGGAGCCCAATGTGGAACTCGATGGTGATCCCGGGATCACAACCTGAGCCAAATGCAGATGCTCAACCACTGAACCACCCAGGCATCCCCAGTCACTCCTTTTGACTGGCACAGAGCTCTCCCTGAGGCCAGATTTTACTTTATAGTGTTTGGGGGATTTTTCCCTGTTTGTGATCTTTTGGAGAATATAGAAGACATTTTGTTCTATTTTTTTATTTTTATTTTGAAATAGATAATACAGTCCCATGGTTCCAAAATTAAAACATCATCAACATCGTAAAGTCTCATTCCCATCCTTTCTCCTCCTGTCTACACTAATCTTCTATTCCGCACCACTTCCCCACCCTCACACACGCTCCCCATCTGTAGGCAAGGCTGACTTTCACTGGTACTGGTTGTTTGGGACCAGCATCTATTCTGATTGGTTGGTATCTCTGCTGCAATTGCTAAGTATTTTGAATATTACTCTTGGCTAGGAGAACCAGTTTAGTTTCTAGTGTATCCTTCCATTGATTTTTTTATGCAAATTCAAGAAAATGTTAATGTTTTGTGTGTATGTATGTGTGTGTTCCTATTTCCCCTGTTTTTACACAAAAGGTAGCATATTCTAGGCACTATTCTGCCCCTTGCATTTTTCACTTAACCTAGTTCCTGAAGAGCTTTCTATATCAGCAATAGAGAGCTCCTTCATTCTTTAAGAGCTGCATAGGAGTCCATTGTGTGGATACACTGTTAATATTTAACCTGCCCCAATATGATAGACACTTGCTTATTCCCAACCCTCCAATTACCAAGAATAACCATTTACCTATGCCATTTTGTGTCTGCACAGGTAGACCTCTAGATACACACCCAGAAAGGGTAAATGCTTTTATAATTTCATAGAGACTACCAAATTGCCTCCCCAGGAAAGCATCCTGTGCTCCCCCAGCAGAACCTGAGTGCTCATTTGTGTGTATGTGTGTCTAAGTAATACATGCACATCACTAAAGATTAAGCAGTAGAAAAGTACACAAAGTGAAAGTATATCTACCTCATACCCTGAACTCCCAGGCTCCTGTTTCCCTCACCAAAGGGAACCTACTCCTACGAGTTTTAGGGTGACCTTCAATAATGCTGTACATATATACAAACATACATACAGACATTTATATGTAAATACACATCTATAAATATGTATGTTTATATAGACTACGTACACACTGTGCTGCACTTGGCTTTTTTCTCTCAATACATATCATGAAGCTCTTTCCATATGTCAGTACATTTATATCTATCTCGTTTTTTACATTTGATCTTAGCCAAAAGGCCTAGAAGCAATCTACCTCATTTTTTTTAACATTTGTATTAAGCGTTCCATTTTATTAATGTACTATATATACCAATGATGGATATTTGATTCAGTTCCTGTATTTTGCTGCTACAAATAATGCTGCAATAAAATATCTCTAATGTCTATGGATGAATATAGCACACATACATAGCATAAATGTATATGTAAAGTATATGAATATAAGATAAATTATTTAAAAAAGAACTTTTGAGTCACAGGGTATGTGAATTTAAAATTTTGAAAAATAAGATCAAATTGCTTTCATCAGATGTCATGCCAATGTCTACCTTCACCAGCAAGATGAGGGCACCTACTTCTCTAACACATAGTATCCCCAAATGTTTGATATTTGCCATTTTGGTAAATGAAAAAAAGTGTCTCCTTTCTTATTACATTCACATGTCTCTAATTATAAGAAATGGAGCATCTACTCATAAGTTTGAGTGAGGTCTACTTTTATTTATTTTATAAAAGTAGAGGGTGGGAGGAAGAAGAACACATTCAAAAAAATTTTTTTGAACACATTCAAAATTAATTCTCCAGCAGACAGACAGCATCAGCAGGTGCAACTGCAAAGGTTTCTCCGTAGATCATATATTCACAAGGCATTATTTGCTTAACAGTGAGAAAGGTTCTGGTGTGTTCTCTGTAACAACATCCACTTCACAGTGTGAGCAAGCACTAGTATTGTGTTCCACTTACAATTCCAGGAGGAAAAGCACAACTTGGCAAAAAATATTTTTTGGATCCTAAAGTCAGGTACAATAACATAGACAAACTTTTTATAACACTTGATCTACTTTTCCACAAAGGAGACTTCTCCACCCAGAAATTAGAGTCTTTCTTTCTCCTTCCCTTGTTTAACTGTTAGAGCAATGCCTCATCATTTCCTTGTATATTACAAATACAGAATGGGGGGTTTAAAAAATTACAAAATATCTCAAATGTCCCCATTTGGAACCCTTCAGCAGTCATAAAATAGGGAAATAGATATTTGATGCAAAAATAAAAAATAAATGAGGTAGATAAATGAATGCTTTCAACACCCATTACTTGCCTGTTCCAACTTCCTAGCCTTCACACAATATTCAAGAACAATTTTCACAATTACTTGGCAAACTGCACCAAGGACATTTTTGTACATGTTAGTTTGTGAACTGAGGGGCACCTGGGTGGCTCAGTCTATTCAGCACCCAATTCTTGGTTTTGGCTCAGGTCATGATCTCAGGGTTGTGAGATGGAGCCAGCACTTGTTTGGCTCTGCTGTCAGGGGGGTGGGAAGGTGGGAGTCTGCTTGAGATTCTCTTTTTCTCCCTCTGCCCTTCCCTCGCTGGTGTGCTTCTTCTCTTTTTCTCAAATAAATAAATGAGTCTTTTTTTTAAAGATTATTTATTTATGTATTCATGAGAAACACAGAGAGAGGCAGAGACACAGGCAGAGTGAGAAGCAGGCTCCCCATAGGGAGCCCAATGAGGGACTCTATCCCAGGACCCTGGGATCACAACCCGAGCCAAAGGCAGATGCTCAACCACTGACCCACCCAGGTGCTCCAAATAAATCTTTTTTTTTTTAAAGAAAGGTTTTTTTTTAATTTTATTTATTTATTTATGATAGTCACAGAGAGAGAGAGAGAGAGAGAGGCAAAGACACAGGCAGAGGGAGAAGCAGGCTCCATGCACCGGGAGCCCGATGTGGGATTCGATCCCGGGTCTTCAGGATCGCGCCCTGGGCCAAAGGCAGGCGCTAAACCCCTGCGCCACCCGGGGATCCCTAAATCTTTTTTTTTTTAAAATGAGTATGTCAACCTATAATAAACATGCCCTTCTATGAGTTTCTTCAAGAATAAAAACCCAGTTCTTCAACTGAGTAGGCACTGGTGAACTAAATTAAGTCACCTGGGAGTCCCTGCTCCCGTATTTCAGGAAGGAGACACCTGGAAAGCACAGGGAGTACACTGGCATTCTCAGGGCTCCAGCTGGCTCCAGCTGAACTGTATTTAAATAAGCAGCAACCCACATCGACTCCCTAAGGACTAAAATCAGTCACTTTGAGGGTGTCTCACCTAAGGTCCCAAGTTTGAAGGAATTTTATAATTCTACAACCTTATTTTTTTAGGTTTTTTTGGTAAAGTACATTTAGAAAAAAAGAAAGGATGGGTGCAGGGTTAGGGGGATCATACAAAAAACATCTCTAAACAGGTGCCAGATCTTGTTCATGTACCTGCACCCGGTCATCAGGGAAGTAGATAGTACCCTCTCCCACCTTAGGCTAACAGTTGTCTTTTCCTTTGTGGTTCAGTAAGTTCCAGAGTGAGATCTACTTTTAAAATGCAAACATAGGGGCTCTTGGGTGGCTCAGTCATTTAAGCACCAAACTCTTGGTCTCGGCTCTGGTCTTGATCACAGGGTCTTGAGGTCAGGTCCTGGAAAGGGCTCCATGCTGGGTGTGGAGTCTACTTAATAAAATTTTTTTAAAAAAATCTAAAAGTGCCAGGATGCCTGGGTGGCTCAGCAGTTGAGCCTCTGCCTTTGGCTCAGGGCGTGATCCCGGGGTCCCAGGATCGGCTCCCATATCGGGCTCCCTGCATGGAGTCTGCTTCTCCCTCTGCCTGTGTCTCTGCCTCTCTCTCTGTCTCTCATGAATAAATAAGTAAATAATTTGAAAAAAAATTCAAACGTGCCTGCTGGGGGTAAGCATCAGGTCCCTGGAATACCCAGAGTGAAAGCATTTAGCTTTTTCCCTGACAGGAAAGAAGAGGTGATTCAGGATACCCACAGCCTAGAGGAGCAGGACCGATGGGACAGGAGAGTAAATCCTGCCTGATGCACCCTGTTGTCTGTTACCCCAGAGTCTCTGATGGCCACGGGCACAGGTCCTCTCTATTACCAGAATCTCAGGGTAAAAACCTAGAGGGAAACTGCTGCCCCTAGCTTGAAGAAACTGAAGGAAGTCTCTTTCACCACCATGTGTGTTCAGCCAACCAGCTGTAGGGTCTCACCAGGCACTTCTGAGTGCTTAGAGAAGCACTGAAGTTCTTCTATTGACTGATGGATCCTCGCCTTCAAAAGGATTTGAGGCAATCCCCTTGAGAATAAGCAAGGGTGCAGAGAAAGGGATTACATCTGAGTCCTCAAGGAGATTATTGTGACATGTCCTGGCAAGGGGGTGGGGGCAGGGGATCCAGGGAGGAAGCCTTGGGACAGCTGTGATTAGGAGAATGGTTGGGGCATGACGAGTCCCAGGCAGAGTCAACTCCTTGGAAAAGAGCTGAGCTGGGACAGATTCGCATTCTCGGACTGGTCCACAGCCCCAGACACTTCTTCCCCTCCTGCCCTGATGCCCTTGTACTTCTCAGCCAAGCTTCCTGAGAGCTGGTTACCTGCACACACACCACCCCCCAGGACATGCCCTGCCCAAGGGTACCCAGCCCAGGGGGCCTGCACTCCATCACCTGTGCCCCGGCACAGGCTGTGTCTGTCCAAAAACTAGGGCACCTTGTCCTAATTTGCCCAAAGGACCTGTCTCCACACTCCCTTCTCTACACAAGCATGCTCTGCCATCTGCCTCTACCAATCCACTGACTTCGTCGGCAACTTCTCTTTTGCTGAATTCACGTGCTCATTCAGGCTTTATCTTGTTTCATCTCTCACTAGCATATCCCACTATCAACCACGTTCCCATCTGGAAATCTTCCTCCTTTGGCTTTTTTGGTAATCCTATCTTGGGTTTTCTTCTATCTGACCTGTCGCCGACCATTCAGAATGAAGTAACCTGGGGACTTGGCATACCTCACTGTTACCTGGGGTAGCTTCATCTAGCCCATGGCTCAGTTAACATCTGAGTCGCTGACTCCCAAACCTTCATCCCCAGGTGCACTCAGCCACCCAGTCCAGCTCCTACGGAACTCCACCTGGGTGTCCCATCCACACTTCAGGCACATCACATATAGAACAGAATGCATCACTTTTTTTCTTACAACATTCTCTTTCTAAGGTATTTCTTCTCTTGGAGGTGACATCACCACACATCTGAATATTCAGGCCAAAGACTCTCACTTTGAGGTCTTCCACTCCTTGACCCTGTACAGTTAATACACTCCCAGGCCCATTGGTCCACCCTGTTCACACTCCCCAAATTCACTTTATCCTTCCCGGCTGCACTGCCACAGCCTGATCTGAAGACCCATCATTTTTCATCTGAATTGCTAAACTGATTTCTTAACTGCCCTTCCTTCTCCTTCTAATTCATTTCCCACTCTGAATGGAGAGCTAACTTCCTAAAATACATGGCTCTCTAGTGCTTTCAGGATAAAATGCAAATTATTCAGACCTATATACATGGTGCCTGAAGCCAGAATGTCCAGTTCAAATCCCTGCCCTGCCATTTGGTCAGCCACGTAAACTTGGGAGAGGTACTTAACCTCTTGGTGCCTTAGTTTCCTCATGTGTAAAATGGGTATAATCATAATACCTCCATGGGGGGGGTGTTGTGAGGATTAAATGAGATAATACATACCAAGTGCTTAGAATATTACCCAGCATGTAGCATGTACTCAATAAGTAGCAGCTGTGATCTTTATAGCTACCTGCCCATGCTTCTCATTTCTCCCTCCCCTTCACTCACACACTCACCTCCATTCATACTGAACCACTTGGGGTTGACCCAAAGCTTCCCACTCCTAGGTCTTTATTCAATATTCTTCCTTTGCCTAAAATGCCAGATACATCTGTCTTCCTCCAATATGCGCCGCCCCAACCCCCTAGGGGCCTGGCCAGTTCTCCTTTGTCCTTCAGGATCCAAGGCACTGTCTTCTGAGAACTCTTCCAGGAAGCCTTCCCTGAGTTCCCAGTTTAGACATAATGCCTTCTGAGGTCCCATATAGCTAATTACAGGATGTTGTAGCATTTATTCTTTGAGGACAGAAATCATGAGTTATTCATCTTTGAATGTCAGGCACCTAGTAGATGCTCAGTAACCATTATGTCTAGCACTTACAGCAAACCTACTATGTCAGGCAATGCCGTTTTGCATATATATACTTTCATCCTCACAAAAACTGTATAAAATAGGTATTATTGTTTTTATCTCCATTTTGTAGGAAAGGAAACAGTCACATTTTGGTGGAATTGGGATTTGTACTGAGGCAGTTTAGCTCAAAAGTAGTGATCCAGCTAGTATCATGTTCTTTTTGGTAAACAATGAGTAGAAGAGTCAAGTAAATAAAGTGGGCTTGGAAGCCAATAGTGGCTGCCCAGCACAATGTGTGGCACATAATAGGTGCTCAATAAATACTAGTTGTCTGAATGAGTGAGGACAATGAACTGAAATCGAATGCGTAAGGGAGATGTCAGAAGATACCGGCAGTGCAATTATGGGGATCCAAGAAAGCCCCATTTATCCACATGTGCTCCTGTGGTATGAACAGCCTACCTGCCCTGGTCTTTCAATATTTTTATTAAAAGCACATATATGTCGTAAGAGGAATCCACAAATGGGCATTATGTATTAGAGCTGTTTGTTTGAAGGGGTTGTTGAGACAGGGCTTTGGGCCTGGGAATGGTGGACGAGAATCATCAGCACAGGCAGCAAGCACCATGCCAAGCCCTGGGGTAAGGCCAAGTGGTGGTTTCTTCTTCCTCCCAGGAAAAGGTGCTCATCTGGCAATTTTTGGAGAAAAGATACATCTATGGTGAACTTTATAAGAACCGTGTCAACATATCAACAAATGCTGAGCAATCAGATGCCTCCATCACTATTGATCAGCTGACCATGGATGACAATGGCACCTACGAGTGCTCAGTCTCACTGATGTCAGACATGATGGGCACCTCTCAGTCACGTGTCCGGCTTTTGGTCCTCGGTGAGTGTCTCCATCTCCTTCCTGGCGGGGAGAGGGTGCAGGGGGGGTACAGGGAGGAGAAGCGCCCTGTAAGGTAAGCGGTAAGGTAAAGCCGGGGCAGCAATGCCTGACCAGGAGCTCAAACTCTTCCCCTCATCCCGTCTGCCTGGGCAGGGGGCTGCTCCTCCCTTTTCAAGAAGACTGTTCTGAGCTGTCCACCCCTGGGAACCAGTTCCCAGGGCAGAGGAGGAGGCCGGTTTGGAGCGGCCCCGGGGGCAGCCTGGGAAGTTCTGCCCCCGTTCTGTCCAGTGCTCTTCTTCCCCATATCCCAGCTCTCTTCCTTTTCATAGCAAACTTATTAGGGAGAAGAAAAAGGGAAATGATAGATTCTAAAGAAGGACTCTCACCGTGCTTTCCTGTGGTGCCGGCTGAGAGCCAGATCGTGACTTTCCCGTCATAAATTCAGCTACTCAGTAGAAACCCTTCACACCACCATCTCTCTACCCCTGGGCCCCAACAACACACCACTGATCAGGCTCTACTGCCTTTGACAGATGTCCCAAGATGACACTCTTTTCCTACCAATATCTTATTATAGGAGCTTCTAGTTGGGGAAGAATCTGAACAATCATCTCCCTGAGTATCTTCATTTTGTAGATGAAGCCCAGGGAAAGTAGGCACCTGACTCAGAGTCAGTAACTGGAACATTTTAATGAATGCCTCCTCTATGTCCAATATAGGAGTGGCCTCCACCCCAGGAAGTAGCAATGCTTTTATGCCAAAATGATGGATCATTTTTCCTTTATTTTTTTCCATTTATACTACTTAGTGGGATTTTATTTTTAATTGCGGAAAGTGGCCACCTGGCTTTCTGAAGCATTGTATCAGTCAAACAATAGAGCCCTGAATACAGAATAATTGTCTCCTTCTTCCATCCTAAAACCAGCATGGCAGCCACTGGTAATATTCTTTCATGCTTTTCTCCATGTCCTTTCCAAACAGAGATTGTATTATAAAGATCATTTTGGGGGGTAATGTTTCATGCGTATTTCTCGAGATCAATATCTATGGATCTACCTATTAGCAGCGTGTTCCATCATGCGGATATACTATGATTCAATCAAGTGTTCCATACTGATGGATAGTCTCAGGCTGTTTCCATTTTTTTGTATGAACAATACTGACAGATAGATGATAGATAGATAGATAGATAGATAGATAGATAGATAGACAGATATTCTTCCACTCTGTTTTTATTCCTTTTTAAAAAAGATTTTATTTATTAATGAGAGACACAGAGAGAGAGAGAGAGGCAGAGACATAGGCAGAGGGAGAAGCAGGCTCCATGCAGGGAGCCCGACGTGGGACTCGATCCCAGGACACCGGGATCACGACCTGGGCCAGAGACAGATGTTCAACCACTGAGACAGCCAGGGGCCCCTGTTGTTTTTATTTCTATTGGCTAGATTCTCAAAAGTAGGATTTCTAGGTCAAAGACTATGCCTTCATTAACTATTAATCCATCCCAGCAAACTACTTTCCTCAAAGCAACTTACATTGCTATGGCATTTTATGAGCATGCCTGCTTTCCCATATCCTTACCAGTACTGAATCTTATCAATCTTTCTAATTTTTGTAAATTTTGTTAATTTGGTAGGTGAAAAAAAATTCAGTTCAGTCTAAACGAAAATGTTAATCTAGCCACTAATATGCTTCACTACCCCTTATTTGGACCCAACTTCCTGAAGCTTGGGGACCAGCAGTGGGCCTGTTTCCTCACCTTCCCTCCTTCATCTGATTCTTCCCACCCCTGGGAGATGATGACGTGGCTCCTTGGAGGTCATGGCCAAGGGAGGAAAGGTTAAAGGGAGGAAAGGGAAAGGCCTGCTCACCTGGCTAGGCCACGAGTGTCTCTCTTGGCTCTTACATAATCCCACTATAGGTTTTTTTAGGGGGTGCACTGGCAGTTTCTTCCACCTGACACAGGTAGCATGTGTGCCCCCCATCCTTTTTCTACCCAGCCCCTGCTTTTGGCACTCACTGCGGCCAGTCCACTATGGGCTCTCCTGTGGCCCAGGGAGCAGAGTCCCTTCAGAATGATGTGAATCAGCACACCACCCCCCACCTGCCACACCCCTACTTACCCTGCCATTGAAGCTTGCTCCGGCCAGCTTTTCTTGGCAACATGCAGGCATTACAGTCCTCAGGCGGGTCCCCAAAACCCAGAGGATCTATATAGCCCTCCCATCATCACACTGCAGGATCAGCACTTCAGCAACTTACAGGTTCCTCTCTCTCTGAGCCTCAGCCAGGGAATGAGGGATGCCATCTCCCGACAGTAGGGAACCCTAATCTCCATGTTGGATTTTTTTGGTGCCTCCCTGGCTTGACCTGAGATGGGGGAAATCCTTTCTTCCCTTCCCACAAGAGAGGAGAGTAAATGCTCATGGATCCCTATTCCTAAGTATCCTCTACAAAGAAATCTCCTCTAGGCTTCTCTTGCTTGGGTGGGAGGAAGGTAACTGATAACCTAAGGATTTGCTCTTGGAAAGGCTGCTGGGATGTTCCTCATGCTTCTCCTTAATATTGAGGATACTTACCACCCTGGAGGTTGTAGTAAATTCTGAGCCACAGGAGAAGTCCCAATCTGTATCTTGCTAATGTTTTCTATCATGCATTTGAAGTCTCTTGTCATGTACCATCACTGCTGGGAATATAAAAATGAACTTAATATTCTTTTCTTATGTCATTAGGTCTTATTTTTTACATTTAGATCTTTATTTTACTTGAAATTTATTTTTGTAAATAGGATACTAGGAGTCTAACTTTGTTTTCTTTCAAATGGGTAACCAATTACATCAGCATCATTTATTGTACCAAAGAAATAATTATTATCCCACTGGAATGCCAGCTTTGTCACATATTAAGTTCTTACATAGACATGGCTGATTTTTCATTCCTTTTTTGTTCATTTTCCTTTTGATTATTCCTATGCTGTTACATGGTTTTGATTACAGCATGCTTATAGTGTTGATGTATATATATATAATTTTTGTGGGTTTTTTTTTTAGTTGGAGCTATCAGTGCTTGAATAGTTGGCTTTTAATATCTGATGCTGTGTGATATCTTCTCTTACTAAACTTCTCCAAAAAAAATGTTGTCAATTTTTTACACATTTTTCTTCCACGTTAATTTTTTAAACCACTTTGCTTCGTTAAAAATAGAAGTTGATTGGAATTATGGTCAACTTACACATTAATATGCAAAGGAATTACAAGTTAAAAATAGCAAGTCCTCTCATCTAAGAAGATGTATTTCAGGTTTAATGACCTTCAATAACATGGGATCTCTAACAGAATTCCAGGCCTCCTGTGGACAGATGCAGAGCCTTTTTTGTCTGTAGGAGAAAGGCATGGGACTCCTTTCACAACCCTGTTCCCATCCTATCTAGTAAAATTTCCCATTCTATGTGTCCTCTTGCTCTAAAAACAGAGGGGATTTAACTTAGAGAGAAACTACCATCAACTTGCAATGACCTTGGTGTGTGTGCAAGTTGCCACAAATTCATGGTTATAATACCTCCCATTTACTGAGCACCAGGTATGTGCCAGGCCTCTAAGAGCTTTACAGATATGGCCTCTTTTAATCTTTGCAATCCATCTGTGAAAGTGGGAATTAACACTTTTGTTTAATAGAAGAGAACAGTGAGGCTCGAGACACCTGTAGGAAGTGTCCAAGCTTCCATCGAAACAGGATGGCCCAAAAGCAAAGCCCTTCACTGCTCCACGGTGTAAATCTGCCACTCCCAGCCAGTAATCAATCCAGTTCAGGATGGTTACCAAATTCTTCTATATTTACCTACCTTTCAAAGTAAGGTAACAGCTGTCAGTTGATAGTAGACACAAGCTTGCCAGTGATGTTTTAGCTCGCCTTGGCAGTAACTTGCATCCTGCCTTTCCTGGATCCACGCCAACAAGAGAAGGCTAGAGGGGCAGAGCCGTGCCAGCCCTGGATGTGCCACTTGCCTGCCCTTGTCCACAGCACACCTGCATCTTGAACACATCACTCGGTGGTAACTGAGGTTCTGTACCTGCTCTTCCAGGGGGAAGGCTTTCGCTTAGGGTCTAAGAGATGGAAGCTCCACTGCCCTGTGAGTGCATGGGCAGTTGTTTCTGGGTTTTCACGGGATGCTCTTGATGGTCTTAGATCTAGGAACATTCACACCTCCTCTCATCTCATGGACGAGGCTGTCACCATCACACATTATCATCTTCAAGCATCTTTGTAGCTGTGTTTTAGTTGCTCCAGATCTAGTCGGGGTGCCATGCTGTGTTTGTCTCTCTGGGTCCATCAGAGCAAGAGGCCTGCTCTCCGGAGGGCTCCTCGTGTGCAGATCTGCAGCACAGAGAAGGCTGTGGGTTGTTAAAATGGAGCTCTTCTCGCTCTCCTCCTTCTGCCACCTTGGTCCACACACAACAAAGAACTGTTTGGTGATGCTGCCCTGCCTCTTAAGAAATACTATTAGAAAAGAGAGAGAGAGAGAAAGAGAGAGAGAGAGAGAGAGAAACTAAAAAAGGAAAAACATTCACTTGTGTCACTAGGTTTTCTATTTGTCGGTGCTTCCTTCCAGCTCCTGCCCAAGTGCTTGTTTCTGTCCATAACTGAATCTGTCGCCTAAGGAGTTGGGACTTTGCCCCTTTCGTGCCTCATCAGGTAGCTCCTTCTGGTCTCTCCGCACTTACCATCGCCCCTCGGGGGAGGGGGTGCAGCATCCCCGGTCCCTAACCGAACAGTCAACCTGTTGCAATTAAAGCCCTTATAAATAATGTCCTAACAAATTGTTCTGTGTACATAGCTCTTCATTTCTATTTGCCTTAGCTCCTCGGGGAGATACTACAAGCCAAAAAAAAAAAAAAAATGCACGTTTGTATCTAGTTTCTGTTCTGCACTTCTTTCTCCTGTCCCCTTGCCCCGCATGGCCCCTGGCTGAACCCCTCCCTTCTCTGCACCTGGTCCTTTTCTGGCTAATTCGGTCTCCTTTTGGCTTCCCTGAAGCAGCTTCTGTTTTCGTCCGGCGACGAGCTGCTTCGGGAAAGCCAGCAGGACCCGCTTACCCGTGACTGTCCAGTTCCTCCCGCCCCTCCAGGGCCAGCTTCATCTTAAGACAGGAGCTCTCCAGCAGGGGGGCGAAGGATACACGTTCGATGGGAGATTATGGATCTCAGTGTTTTGCTTTGGAAGGAGGCAGAGAGAAAGGAAAGTGAGACAGACGTCATTTTGTACTCCAAGTTAAGAAATCCGGTAAAAAAAATCTTTAAAAGAAAGTTTGCTTTGCAAATGGCTTTGCTACTGGGCTATTTTTAGGTAGAAGGGCTTTAATTATACGGGGCCGCCCAGCGGGCGGGGCGAGGGCGCAGAGAGCTTCGGGACCGGTCCCCGCGGGGAAGCCACCTGGCGCGGCGGCGGGCGCGGGCGCGGGCGCGGGCGCGGGCGCGGGCGCGGGGGCGGGCGCGGGGGCGGGCGCGGGCGCGGGCGGCTCCGCGGCCTCTGGCGCCCCTGGCGGCTGCCGCGGGAGGCGCAGCTTCGGAGCGGCCGGGCCCGCCGCGGAGATCTCCCGGGAGCAGCCGCTCTCCGTCCGCGAGCTCCAGGTCGCAAGGGCAGATCGGAGCCCCGCAGGCCTCGCAGCTCCGCAGGAGGGGCTGTCTGCCTGGAGCTGACTCGAGGTCCTCGCTGGCTTTCATGGTGGGGGGCCGGGGAGGGAGCCCTTAGAGAGGCTGGGGACAGAGTGACGGCCGGTGCCTAGGTGGGCTGGGGGGAGGACAGCCAGGGCGCTGAGGTTAGGGCCCCCGGTGTCAGGGTGGGGGTGGGGGGCCCTGACGTGCTCCCTCATAAGGCTGGCCTCCTGGGGGTGCTTGGTCTCTTGTCTCTACTGCTGCCTGCAGAGTGAATTAAGGATTCGCCTTAATAATTTCCCCTAGCTAGCCTCCGGATGTGTCCGGATAGGCTTCTCTAGGGGCTCCTTTTTTTTTTTTTTTAGAGATTTATTTTTATTTATTTATGATAGACATGGAGAGAGAGAGAGAGAGAGAGAGAGAGAGGCAGAGACACAGGCAGAGGGAGAAGCAGGCTCCACGCTGGGAGCCCGACGTGGGATTCGATCCCGGGTCTCCAGGATCGCGCCCTGGGCCAAAGGCAGGAGCTAAACCGCTGAGCCACCCAGGGATCCCCTCTAGAGGCTCCTTCGCCTTGGTCTGCTCTCTTCCCTTTTTGTCTTGGATCCCAGAAAGCTGGTCCCAGAAAGGCCTGACTACAGTCATGCACACCCTGAGTATGATGCTGGTTGCAGTGTTGTGTCCCAGGGGGTGTTGTACTTTAGGCCGACTCTCTCATTGTGAAATGAAAGCCCCGCTCCTCCAAAGGCAGAGCTGAGAAATAGGGTGACTGCTTTTGGTGAGTGGAGAGGGATGTTCCTGTACGCCGGAGCAGTCAGGAGGTAAAGCGTGGCCTGCCAACCCTGACCTAGTGCCAGACCCAGGGCAGGTAGCAGGGCTCACCTTCTCCTGTTCCTGCTGGGCCAGAACCCAGTGAAGGCCGCAGTCCCCTCCTGCCCAGGCTGCTTGTCCCTGGGGCCTGGACCAGGATGTAGGAAGGCAGTTCTTGAACTTCCCACCTCTTAGGTTTAGGGGAGTCCAACTGGGACAGGCTTAGGGGAGTGCCTGTTACTTGCTCCATGCTTGTCCCACACCTGGTGGGCCCTCACTGGAGCAGCAGAAGATGTGGAGCACACCCACCCACAAGTGCCTTGGCCTTTCAGAGCAAAGCTAGAACTGGCAGCTGGGTCAGAGGGGAGGGGTGCATCATCCTGCATAGCTTCTCCCAGCTACTCTTCATGCTCAGTGAGCATGCGTCAGTGCAGTCTGGACCGTACAATGGGTGGCACTATTTACTGGAGAAGCAGACTATCCATGGGTCTAAAGAAGGAGTTGGAGGGGACAGGCCTGCCAAGGCATTCAGTGGTAGCCCTCTGTGCTGCGTATTCTCCCCTTCTCGAGCCCCAGGGATACTACCTGAAGTCTCAAGCATAGCTGATGTTTCTTCCTGTCTCAGGGCCTTTGCACATGCTTTGCACACTCTGTGTGGAGTGCCCTCACCTGTCTCTGACCACCACCGCCTCCATTGGCTTTGTTTACTCTCACCCTCCTTCAGGTCACGGCCCAGTCTGTGACCTTGCTTGTGCCATCCCTGTCCTGGCAGCCTGGCCTCCTGCCTGCCTGTTATTGTCTAATTACTTGTCTTTTGCCCCACTGGACTCCTTGAACACAGGAACTCACTATGTCATCCCAGTGGCCCGCAGTTTGAGTTGAAGGGCTTCTGAGACAGGGCTTTCCCCTAACCTGGGGGCAGGCAAAGTTGGCCAAATCCAGCCTAGGCCTGTTCATACATGGCCTGCAAGCTTAGAATGGTTTTTACATTTAGAAAGGATTATTTAAAAAGTAGAAGCAGTGACAGAGACCATAGCATGGCCACAAAATCTAAAATATTACCTTTGACCCTTTACAGAAAACCTATTGTCCCCTGCTCTTAGAGATGGGACACTGAGAGACTGCAGGATTGATTTGAAAGGGTCAACACCAGAGGGAGTTGCTATGGCTGCTGGAGAGAGTACTGGATGTGGAGTCAGAAGACCTGGTTCTAGTCCCATGCAGGTCTTGCCTAGTCTCCTCTCTGGGCCTCAGTCTCCCCACCTTTATAATGGTGGTGACTCTACTGTTGCACTCAGGACACTTCCTGACGTCTGTGCGTGCTGCCCACTGATGGTGACAGGCCACAGAGGAGATATTTGGGGTGGGTTGACCTTATGGCACTTTCTCTCCCCAGGAGGCTATGAATTTCTCTGCCCTAGAACAAGCAAAGTGGTACATGTGTGAGTGAGGTGGAAGGTGTCTGTCCCCAGGCCCCTCCTGGGTCATGCCTTCACTTTGGTCTTCCCACTCTGCAGTGCCGCCCTCCACGCCCGACTGCGGCATCGAGGGAGAGACCGTGATCGGGAACAATATCCAGCTGACCTGCCAGTCGAAGGAGGGCTCTCCGGCTCCTCAATACAGCTGGAAGAGCTATGACATCCTGAACAAGGAGCGGCCAGCCGCACCAGGTAACAGGGTCAGCGGGAAGACGGGCCCCCGCCCCAAAATGCAGATGACTGGCTAGGGTTGCCCGGGGAGATCCCAGCCTGGCCAATCCGGCCTCCGTGCAGGGCTGCTGGGCTGCTGGGCTGCAGGGCTGCAGGGCTGCAGGGCTGCTCTTTCCCTCCACCCTGCAGTCAGCCTGTGATATCTTGCAGTTTCTCTAAGTTTTCTCATGATAATACCCATCTCACAGGTTGTTGTGGGAAATAAAAGTGAATCATGTAAAGCACTCAGTGGAAGCACATAATAAATGTTCATTTGTTAACTTTGTTCCCTGCAACTCAATTCTCTCAAATGAGCATGTATGGATCACACTCCGTGCAAAAGCACTGCGTGGGATTTAATTTTGACTATGATCGTGTCCTAGTCTAGCACTATGGCTGTACTCACAGGCAGGCATTCCCATCCTCATTCCCTATCTGGGCTTCACTGAACCTCACCTTCCCAAACATGCCCTCCATTTCTTCTTCTTCTTCTTCTTCTTTTTTTAAGATTTTATTTATTTATTCATGAGAGACACAGAGAGAGAGAGAGGCAGAGACACAGGCAGAGGGAGAAGCAGGCTCCAAGCAGGGAGCCTGATGTGAGACTCGACCCCAGTCCTCAGGTGCTAAACCACTGAGCCACCCAGGGATCCCATGCCCCCCATTTCGGGCCACACCCAACTCTCAGGAGACATGAGGTTCAGCTGTGGTTGCCTGGACACCTGCTTTGTACTAGGCAGCTTGGTATTTGACCTTTGATCAGGAAACAAACTGAAAAAAAAAAAAAAACCAACAACCAAAGAACCCTATATAAATATTTTACTGTCATATTACCTTGGCACCAACTGCTGTGGGAATACCTCGCTGGCATTTTTGGGCTCCAGGGCCCCCTGGCACACCCAGTGCTCCTGGAGATAAAAAAAAAAAAACAAAGTCTGAAAGATGCCAGTTGGTTTAACTTCTGGGATATCTTTCCGCTCAGTGTGGGCAGTAAAAAGTGAAGCAGTGGTTGGAGACATGTGAGAAATGGGATGGGGCAGGAGAAGAGCCCTCCGGGGCCTGCTGAGTCCCACCTGGTGAATGAACATTTTGAGGCTTTGGTCAAACGAGGATGAGCTTTTTCATTCTGTCCTTCACTCACTTGGGGAACAAAATAAGAACTTTTAAAAAGTAATAATAATAATAAAAATAGAACCCACTCAATCTAATGTAAATTAGAAAGTATAATGTGGATTTCAACAAGCTTCCAGTTTTGTTTCCAAATTTCTGGCTGGCAAATTTTTATCGAGTGTGTCTGGAATTTCTGTTGAAACCACCTGGCAGCCCTCCTCTGGGTCTATGGCCTGCCTCTCTGACCCATGTGTGACCCAGTGACTCCAGCAATGGACACCAAGGTCTGCCATGGACAATGTTGGCCTGCACTTCCTTGCAGCAAAGTGTGTATAGGGAGACCCAGAGCTGAAGGTTACATGATGAATGCTATAATAGTTTTATATCCAATGGTGTTGGAAGCCAGAGGATGCACAAGGAGATAAAAGAAGGTTTCTGCAAAGAGGGGGCACTTGGGGTGGCAATGTAGCATGGTGGCCAAGAGCATGGTGTGAGCTTGAATCATGGCTCTGCCACTTGTTAGCTATGGGACCATGGTCACATGGTGATTGACTTGGCCTCTTTGTGCTTTAGTTTTTACATCGGTAAAATGAGCATAAAACTAGTACTTACTTCCTAGAGTTCCTGTGAAGATTAAATAAAAGTACATGTAAAGCACGGAGACCGTGCCTGGTAAGAACTCCTTAATGCTGTGTGTTATGTGAGCTAGATCCTTAAGGATGAGTGGGCGAGGTGTGGGAAATATCCCGGGAGCAGTGAGTTTCCATGCAGCCAAGGGTAGGGGGCATGCGCTGCAGGAAGGAGGGATCACAGAGAGCCTGTGCATTGGGCTGGGGAGGCCAGCCTTTGCCCTGGAGGTCACCTTCTGAGGAGCATCATCACAGATACTACGCTACTCATAGCTCTCCTGCCTCCAGCTGGAAGGTGCTAGAAGCCAAAACTTCGTCTTTCTATGATTCAAAAGAGGAGAAACCCAAGGACTTGAAAGAAGGTCAAAGGGAGACTCACATACTTACTTTGGAAAAGCTTCATCCTGTTTCAAGTTAAGGTTTGCTCAGAATCAGAATCCAGATCTGGGAGTGCCAGCCAAGCTTGCACCCGGTGTTGGCGTACAGGTGGGGTCATTCAGAGCCTTTGGTCTCCACTCGCCTCACGAGCACCAGAGTCTATCCTGTCTTCTTCAGTTGGACCAAACCCAGTTTTAATTCTTAAAACATGTTAGTCCACAGTGGACAACTTGGAGAGTAGGGTTCCTCCACACTCCTACATCTGAAGACAGCAGAGATTGCTTCCTTTCACTTAGTAATCAGTGGAAGCAAGCCAGCAGTGAAAAGAACAGGGAATCTGGAATCAGTAAATAAGAATTTCAGTCCTGGTGTGTCCGCTTTGTAGCTGTAAGTCACTCACAGCCTCTTTGACCCTTAGTATCATCATCTGAAAACCTGGGATGATCATTATACAACCTTCCCTGAATGCTGTGAAGAGGATAAGAGGAGATCCCATGTATGATAGTTCTGAACATCCTTTGTCGGCCAGCTGAGCTTCATGTACTGGAAGGGCAGGAATTTGGGTCTCAAAGAAGGAAGGAGGGGTAATTCCGGGGCTAGAGCACTTTAGAAGAGGAGATTCTCGAAGGGTTGAAAGAGTGGGCAGGGGCCCTGCAGCCAGGGAGGGTCCTGAGGATCCTGGGTGAGAGGTGGCAGCCTGAGCTTATTGACAAGCCATAGGGTCAGGGTTGTGGGGTGGAAAATGGCCAGGGAAATGAAAGTTAAATCTTGCCAATTTAACATCAGTGCCTCTGGGAGACCAGGGTTTCTCCGTGGGGAAATCTCGCCCCAGCTGTCGCCCTGGAAGTGCTGGGAAGGGCTGACTGTCCTGTGTGTTCCTCTTCTGGACCACAAGGTGTCGCCACCACAGCAAAAACATTAGCTTTAGCCAGATTTCAAAAACTGTATTAGGTCCCTTTTAAGAGGACAAGCAGCTTGGGAGCCCCAGCTCAGAATCAGAGCAGATCTTGTGGCACTAGATATACACTGGTTAATTCCAGAGCAGCTTCTTTTTTTTTTAAAGATTTTATTTATTTATTCATGAGAGACACAGAGTCATCGGCAGAGGGAGAAGCAGGCTCCACACTGGGAGCCTGATGCAGGACTTGATTCCAGGACCCCAGGATCACAACATAAGCCAAAGACAGACACCAACCACTTAGCCACCCAGGTGCCCCTCCAGAGCAGCTTCTAATGACTGTCATTTCCTTTGTGCAACAAGCCCCAGAGCCCAAAGCTGGGCTCTGATAACCAGCACGGTCCTGGAGGCAGTCTGAAGTCCTGTCTGATGTGTCTGCTCTGTGTCTTACACATAGACTGAATCTCACACTCTAAAGCAGGGGGAATCTGATAAGGGTTATAGACCTTGTAAGTATTCACAGGGTCATAGAACATTTCCCAAAGTGTATTCCTTCAAGATGCCTCTTTTTTTTTTTTTTTTTTTAAGATTTTATTTATTTACGAGAGAGAGCGTGCGCAAGCAGGTTGGGGCAGTTTGAAAGAAAGGGAGAGAGAATCCCAAGCAGACCCTGTGCTGAGCATGGAGCCCAGGAAGGGCTCGATCTCACAACCTTGAGATCATGATCTGAGCCAAATATCAAGAGTCAGACACTCAACTGACTGAGCAGCCCAGGAGCCCCAAGATGCCTCTAAAAATAAAAGAATCCAATTAGTTTACAAAATAAGACCATTAGGGAGGAGGCGTTGTGATGGCAGAGGAGTAGGGGACCCTCAGTTGGTCTCGTTCCTCGAATACAACTAGACAGTTACTGAATCATTCTGAACAGCCAAGAAATCAATCAGAGGTTCTGAGAAAACGAATACCGCAAGTGGACAAGCTGAAAAGTGAGCACCTTTTGGGAGGTGGGAGGTGCAGAGGCCGGACCCCAGTGTGACACGGCTGAATGTTGGTGGCGTAGAGGGTGCCTGCTGGAGGAGCACCCCCCGCCCCCTTGCCAGGCGCTGCGGCAGCGAGCGCAGACCTTCCGGAGCCGCAGGTGGCAGAGCAGGGCAGAAATCCAGGTGTGACACTGTGATCTGAGGGTCCCCTGGGTCACAGGAACAACAGATTGCGCCTAAGTGGTGCACTGTCCCCAGGCATAGGGACGTGGGACCCGGCTGAGAACAGCAAGTCTAGGTGCTGGCCTTCTGCCTAGATGGCCATAAACTGCGTGGTTGTGTGACGCTTTCCGGGGCCGGGGCCGGGTCCAGCAAAAGGCAGAAGCCTGGTGAGACCCTCCCCAGGAGGAGTAGTGCAGGTCTGTGCTGCTGGAGTCCCTAAAATCTGGAGGAGTTCTGAAACTCAGTCATGCACCTGAGACAAAAAAAGCTTGGACGCAAGCAGGGTGAACGCAGAGTTCTGATGGAAATCAGGGCGACAAGAGTGATTGATTCTGCGAGGGCTCACTGAAGAGTGGGGAGCCCAATTTTCAACTCTGGGCCTAGAGAGGGCGCAGGGGCTGCCACTTTCCCCCAGCCCAACAGTGTTGAAAGCCTTAGGGGAGCAAAAACAGTGCCACCTAGTGGAGCCCAGAGCCACTTACACCAAGCCCTACTTCCCTGCGCCCTGGAGGCCCATTTTCACTAGGGCAAGTTCACCTGAGAATCAGCACAACCGCCCCTCCTCCAGAAGACCACACAAACCCGAGTTTACTGATCATAGAGAGCTGCAAACCTTCAGCTCTGGGGGAAAATAGTATCTAGCATCTTTTGTACTTTTATTCTTTAGTTTATTATTTTTTTATTTTAAAATTTTTTATATATACTTTATATATTATTTTTTGTTTCCTTTTATTTTATTCATATATTTTTTCTTTCTTATTTTGGTATCTAGTTTCTTTTAAAGCAGGCCAAAACACACCCAGGACCTAGGTTTTTGTTGTTATTGTTTTGTTGCTTTTCTTTTTCCTTTCTTCTTTTCATTTCTGGACAAAATGACAAGATGGAGAAAATTCACCCCAAAAGAAAGAACAGGAGGTAGTACTCACAGCCAGGGAGTTCATCAATATGGATAGAAGTAAGATGTCTGTACTAGAATTTAAAATGATGATTATAAAGATAGTAGTTGGGCTTGAAAAAAGCACAGATGACACTAGAGAATTCCTTACAATAGAGAAAAAGAACTGAAATCTAGTCAGGCTGAAATTTAAAATGCTATGACTGAAATGTAGTCCCAAGTGGAGGCTATAAAACCAAGGATGAATGAATCAGAAGAGTGAATCAGTGATATAGAAGATAGGATTATGGAAAATAAGGAAGCTGAAAAGAAGGAAATAAAACTATTAGATCACAAAAGAAGACTTAGGGAACTCAGTGATTCCATACAATGAAATGAAATCCATAGTATAGGAGTATCAAAAGAAGAACAGCAGGGCAGGGGATGGGGGGAGTGGGGAGAGAAAGGGCAGAAGGTTTATTTGAATAAATTATAGCTGAGAACTTCTTTAATCTGGGGAAGGAAACAGGCATTCAAGTCCAAGATGTACAGAGAACTCTCAAAATCAACAAAAATAGATCAACAGCACAACATACTATAGTGAAACTTGCAAATTAAAGATAAAGAGAAATACCTGAAGGCACCTCGGAACAAGAGGTCCTTAACTTATAAGGACAGACACATGAGGCTGATACAGACCTGTCCACAGAGACCTGGCAGGCCAGAAAGGACCGGCATGATATATTATTCAATATGCTAAATGAGAAAAATGTGCAGCCAAGAATCCTTTATTCAGCAAGGCTGTCATTCAGGATAAAAGGAGAGATAAAGAGTTTCTATGACAAACAAAAACTAAAGGAATTTGTGAATACTAAACCAGCCCTGCAAGAAATATATTTTTTAAAGATTTTATTCATTCATTCCCGAGAGAAAGAGAGAGGCAGAGACACAGGCAGAGGGAGAAGCAGGCTCCATGTAGGGATCCTGACATGGGACTCGATCCTGGGTCTCCAGGATCAGGCCCTGGGCTGAAGGTGGCAACAGTAAACCGCTGAGCCACCTGGGCTGAACCTGTGCAAGAAATATTAAAGGGGATCCTTTGAGCAGAAAGAGAGACCAAAAGTAACAAAGATCAGAAAGGAACAGACAATCTATAGGAACAGCAACTTTACAGGTAATACAATGGTATTAAATTCATATCTTTGAATAATTACTCAATGTAAATGGAACAAATGCTCCAATCAAAACATTTAGGGTATCAGAATGGATAAAAAAAAAAAGACTCATTGATATGCTGCTTACAAGAGACTCATTTTAGAAAGTGAAGGGGTGGAGAACCATCTATCATGTTAATGGACATCAAAAGAAAGCTAGAGTAGCCAGCTTTAAAGTCAGACAAACTAGATTTTAAACCAAAGATTGTACTAAGAGATGAAGAAGGACGACGCCTTCTCATTATAAAAGGATCTATCCAACAAGAAGATTTAACAACTGTAAATATTTATGCCCCTAACTTGGTAGCAGTCAAATATATAAGTCAACAAATAACAAAATTAAAGAAACTCATTAATAATAATACAATAATAGTAGGGTACTTTGACACCCCACTCACAGCAATGGACAGATCATCTAAGCAGAAGATCAACAAAGAAACAAGGGCTGTGAATGACACACTGAACCAGATGGACCTCACAGATACATTCACAGCATTTCACCCTAAATCGGCAGAATGCACATTCTTCTCAAGTGCACATGAAACATTCTCCAGAATAGATCATATACTGGGTTGCAAGTCAGGACTCAACTGGTACAAAAAGATCATACCATGCATATTTTCAGATCACAATTATGTGAAACTTGAAGTCGACCACAAGAAAAAATTTGGAAGGACCACAAATACATGGAGGTTAAAGAACATCCTGCTGAAGAATGAATGGGTCGACCAGGAAAATAAAGAACAAATTTAAAATACATGGAATCACAAGAAAATGAAAACGCCAATAGTTCAAAACCTTTGGGATACAGCAAAAGTGGTCCTAAGAGGGAAGTATATAGCAGTACAGGTCTCTGTCAAGAAACAATAAAAGGCTCAAATACACAATCTAACCTTACACCTAAGGGAGCTGGGGGGAAAAAAAACACCAAATAAAGCCTAAGTTCAGCAGGAGAAAAGTAATAATAATGATTAGAGCAGAAATCAATGAGATAGAAATTTTTAAAAAGCATTAGAACAGATGAACAAAACTAGGAGCTGGTTCATTGAAGGAATTAACAAGATTGATAAACTCCTAGCCAGACTTACCAAAAAGAAAACAGAATGGACCCAAATAAATAAAATCATAAATGAAACAGGAGAGATCATAACTAGCACTGAAGAAATATAAGAGAATATTATGAACAATTATATGCCAACAAATTAGGCAATGTGGAAGAAATGGATACATTCTTAGAAACATAAACTACCAAAACTGAAACAAGAAGACATAGAAAACCTGAAAGGAGCCATAACCAGCAAAGAAATCGAAGATATTATCAAAATCTCTCAACCAGGATGCCTGGGTGGCTCCGTGGTTTAGTGCCTGCCTTCCGCCCAGGGCGTGATCCTGGAGTCCTGGGATCGAGTCCCACATCAGGCTCCCTGCGTGGAGCCTGCTTCTTCCTCTGCCTGTGTCTCTGCCTCTCTCTCTCTCTCTCTTTGTCTCTCATGAATAATAATAATAATAAATCTCTCAAGAAACAAGAGTCTAGGGCCAGATGGCTTCCCAAGCAAATTCTATCAAACATTTAAAGAAGAATTAATACCTATTCTTCTGAAGCCATTTCAAAAAATAGAAATGGGAGGAAAATTTCCAAACTGATCCTATGAGGCCATTACCTTGATCTCCAAACCAAAGAATTCACCAAAAAGGAGAATTACAGACCAGTATCCCTGATGAACATGGGTGCAAAATTCTCACCGATACTAGCCAATAGGATCCAAACTCTCTTTAGTGTAGGGATAGAGGAAACATACCTCAACATCATAAAGCCATATGTGAAAAACCCATAGCAAGTATCATCCTTCATGGAAAAAACTGAGTTTTCCCCCTAAGGTCACAAACATGTCAGGCTGTTCGCTCTCACTACTTTTGTTCAACATAGTACTTACAAGAAGTCCTAGCCTCAGCAATCAGACAACAAAAGAAATAAAAAGCATCCAAATTGGCAAAGGAGAAATCAAGCTTTCAGTCTTTGTAGATGACATGACATTCTATGTAGAAAATCTGAAAGACTCCACCAGAAAATTGCTAGAACTGATACAGGAATTCATCAACATCAAATTGTTTGCATTTCTATACAGTAACAGTGAAGTAGCAGAAAGAGAAATCAGGGTATCGATCATGTTTACAATTGCATGAAAAACCATAAGATACCTAGGAATAACTTAACCAAAGAGGTAAAAGATCTGTACTCTGAATACTATAGAACACTTATGAAAGAAATTGAGGAAGACACAAAGAAATGGAAAAACATTCCATATTCATGACTGGAAGAACAAATATTGTTGAAATGTTTATGCTACCCAAAGCAATCTACACATTCAATGCAATCGCTATCAAAATACCACCAGCATTTTTCACAGAGCTGGAACAAACAATCCTAAAATTTGTATGGAACCAGAAAAGACCCCAGATAGCCAAAGGAATGTTGAAAAAGAAAACCAGAGCAGAGACATCACAATTCTGGACTTCAAGCTGTATTACAAAGCTAATCATCAGGACAGTATGGTTATGGGCACAAAAGCAGACAGACACATAGATCAGTGGAACAGAAGAAGAACTCAGAAATGAACCTTCAACTCTATGGTCAACTAATCTTGAGCAAAGCAAGAAAGAATATCCAATGAAAAAAAGACAGTCTCTTCAACAGTCACTCGTCACCAGGGAAATACAAATCAAAACCACAATGAGATACCACCTCACACCAGTCAGAATGGCTAAAATTAACAAGTCAGGAAATGACAGATGTTGGTGAGGATGTGGAGAAAGGAGAACCCTCATACACTGTTGGTGGCAATGCAAAGTGGTATAGCCACTCTGGAAAACAGTATGCAGGTTCCTCAAAAAAGTTGAAAATAGAGCTACCTACAACCCAGAAATTGCACTACTGGGTATTTACCTTCAAAGATACAAATGTAGTGATCCAAAGGGGCACCTGCACCCCATTGTTTATAGCAGCAATGTCCACAATAGCCAAATTATGGAAAGAGCCCAGATGTCTACCAACAGATGAATGGGTAAAGAAGATATATCTAGAAATATCGATATATATACACACAATGTACACTACTTAGCCATCAAAAAATGAGATCTTGCCCTTTGGAGCGATGTGAATGGAACTAGAGGATATTATGTTAAGTGAAATAAGTCAATTATAGAAAGACAATTATCATATGATCTCACTCATCTGTGGAATTTAAGAAACAAAACAGAGGATCATAAGGGAAGAGAGGTAAAAATAAATCAAAGTGAAATCAGAGAGAGAGACAAACCATAAGAGACTCTTAACTATAGGGAACAAACAATGTTGCTGGAGGGGAGGCGGGTGGGGGACGGGGCAATTGGGTGATGGATATTAAGGAGGGCACTTCATGTAATGAGCTACTGGATGGTATATGCAACTGATGAATCACTCAATCCTACCCCTGAAACTAATAATATACTATACGTTAACTAACTTTAAAAAAAATTGAAAGAAAAGAAAGGCCATTAATACTATAATCCTCATTTAGGGACACCCAGTCCACACTAGCAAATTAGAAGCTCTAAGAGTTCTCTTGTTAAAAAACATATTTAACCCTCTTTTAATGATTTTGAAATTTGCTTTGGCCTTGGATCACTTTTTTAGCACAGCATATTAATGTCACATGTAAGCAATATTGCAGAAAACAATGACATATGAAATTCTAGGATGGAAGAAGTAGCACTTTATATAGAATGAGCACCCAGAAAATACAGCTGTGGGTTTCAAGGGAAGAATCTGAAGAAAGTACATAGCAAAAGATTGGAAGAAAATAACCCACATCACCAGCTGTTATTTCTAGCTGGTGAAATTATGGATGATTTTATTTTATTCTCTGTTCTTTATACCAGTTTTCCCTGAACCTTCAGATGAGATTAAACTCCTTTGCTATAAACGCAAATAGCATTTCCATTTTGAACTCTAATCACCCTGTGACCACCCTGGTTTCATGTCTATTAGCCTTCATGCCA
The DNA here is from genome assembly GCF_905146905.1 of Nyctereutes procyonoides. Taxonomy (NCBI): domain Eukaryota; kingdom Metazoa; phylum Chordata; class Mammalia; order Carnivora; family Canidae; genus Nyctereutes; species Nyctereutes procyonoides. The sequence continues at coordinate 4,095,204 of NW_026575044.1, forward strand.
GGACAAACACTGTCTTCATCTTGTTTAGTGCTAATTCGATCAAGCATCTAAAGGTTTTCTGGTCTGAACTGAATTGAAATAATAGCTTCATGTCATGTACAAGTTCTTATAATGAATGTACATCATTTTTATAATACCTTTTTTTTTTTTAAGAAAATTGTCAACTGCTCTTGAGAGCTCTAGACCTAAAACAGGATTTTTGTTACACTTTGTCATTTCTTAATTTTGTGATGTTCGGCAAGTACCTTAAGTTCTCTAAGCTTTAAATTACCTCTGTGACATTGGAGATTTTGTTCCACTTCCCATACGAGATTGCTGACGAAAATCATAGGACATTTGAGGAAGTATACCGAGTAGCACATCCAGACAAGGAAAATCCACACCAAGATACAATCTTGCAAGAATGTGGAGGTGGGGCTGGGGGAGGCTGTGCACACCAGGGGAACTGGCAAGAGGTAAAGCTGAGGTGATTACAGGACCAGATATGTAACCCTGTGATCGTATTAAGAAGCTTGGACTTGTGTGTGTGTATTTATGTTTTAATTTTAATTCCAGTTAGTTAACATACAATGTAATATTAGTTTCAGGTGTACAATATAGTGATGCAACACTTCCATGCATCACCAAGTGCACATCACAAGTGTACTCCTTAATCCCAATCACCTATTTCACCCATCCCCCCACCCACCTCCACTCTTACCATCAATTTGTTCACTATAATTAAGAGTCTGTTTCTTTATTTGTCTCTCTTATTTTTTGCATTTTAAAATTTTACTTAAATTCAATTAATTAACATATAATGTATGTTAATTAGAGGTAGAGGTCAGTGATTCATCAGTTATATATAACACCCAGTGCTCATTACATCACATGCCCTCCTTAGTGTTCATCACACAGTTATCCCAACCCCCACCCCTTTCCCTTCCAGTGACCTTCAGTTTGTCCCCCATAGTTAAGACTCTCTTATGGTTTGTCTCCCTCTCTGATTTCACCATGTTTTATTTTTTCTTCTCTCCATCTATTATCCTCTGTTTTATTTCTTAAATTCCACAGATGAATGAGATCATATAATTGTCTTTCTATGACTGACTTATTTCACTTAGCGTAATATCCTCTAGTTCCATCCACATCATTGCAAGAGACAAGATTTCATTTTTTTTTAAGATTTTATTTATTTATTGACGCAGAGGGAGAGGGAGAAGCAGGCTCCATGCAGGGAGCCCGATGTGGGACCTGATCCCAGGTCTCCAGGATCACACCCCAGGCTGCAGGCGGCACCAAACCGCTGCGCCACCAGGGCTGCCCTTTTTATTTTTTTTTTAAGATTTTATTTATTTAAAGATTTCATTTTTTGATGGCTAAGTAGTATTCCAGTGTGTGTGTGTGTGCATGTGTGTGTGTGTGTGTGTATACATCTTCTTTATCCATTCATCTGGTTTTAAAGATTTTTAAAAATTTATTTATTCATGAGAGACACAGAGAGACAGGGACACAGACAGAGGGAGAAGCAGGCTCCCCTTGGGAAGCCCGATAGGGGACTCTATCCTGGGATCCCAGGATCACGCCCTGAGCATTAAGGCAAATGCTCAACCACTGAGCCACCCAGGCATCCTTATCCATTCATCTATAGGGGGAAGTCTGGGCTTTTTCTATAGTTTGGCAATTATGGACATTGCTGCTATAAACATTGGGGTGCAGGTGCCCTTTTGGATCACTACATTTGTATCTTTGAAGGTAAATATCCACTAGTGCAATTCCTGGGTCATAGGGTAGCTATATTTTCAACTTTTTGAGGAACCTCCATACTGTTTTCCAGAGTGGCTGTACCACTTTGCATTGCCACCAACAGTGTATGAGGGTTCTCCTTTCTCCACATCCTCATCAACATCCATCATTTCCTGACTTGTTAATTTTAGCCATTCTGACTGGTGTGAGGTGGTATCTCATTGTGGTTTTGATTTGTATTTCCCTGGTGATTAGTGATGTTGAGCACTTCTTTTATGTGTCTGTTGGCCATTTATTTATTTGTATGTCTTCTTTGGAGAAATATCTGTTCATGTCTTCTGCCCATTTATTGATTGGATTATTCTTTGGGTGTTGAGTTTGATGATTTGTCTCTGTCTTTTTCCCTTGGCTCATTTGTTTTGTTTCTTAAATTCTACATAGGTGGAAAACAGTATGGAGGTTCCTCAAAAAGTTAAAAATAGAACTACACTACGATCCTAATTGAATTTAAGTTAAAAAAAAAAAACTACACTATGATCCAGTCATCACATTACTATTTACCCAAAGAATACAAAAACAAAAATTCAAAGGGATACATGTAGCTCTATGTTTATAGCAGTATTATTTACAATAGTCAAGATATGGAAGCAGCCCAAGTGTCCATCCACTGATGAATGGATAAAGAAGTGGTATGCATATACAAAATATTACTCAGACATAAAAAAAGAATGAAAATCTTGCCATTTGCAACAATATGAAGCTAGAGGGTATAATAGTGAGTGAAATAAGTCAGTTAGAGAAAGCCTGGACTTCTTATTGAAGATTATGAACCACCTCTAAAATGTCTGAGCAGTGCATGACTGGATCTTACTTGCCAGGCCAAACATCTCTTCTGGAGGAAATGCAGCCACTGGATGGCAGCAGAATCTTACAAGGCTAACTGCTGCAAAGCAGAGGAACATGTCTCTAACTCTCCACTCAAAATAGCAGTTAGGACAAAGCATCTTTGAAGACAGGGCATATAAATGTGTCTAAGCATAAAGCTTTCCATTTCAAGGTGAAGAGATTCATAGGATCACAGATTTAGCAGGAAGGTTTCTCATGAGGACTATTGGGCCATTCTTGATTTCTCAAAGACTTCTTCCATAAGTCCAAGCTCAAGGATTCGGTTTCTGAAGATCATAAAAGTGGTTATAACCATATCTTCTAGTTATAAAGCATTTTGTGTGGTATATAATGTATTTTATTATTATTCCTGAGCACTTAATATACATCAGGTGTTCTGATGTGGGCTTGTATTGATCAATACCTCATTTTATACTCACTATTACTGTGCCTCACATGGACTATTGCTATTTATAAATAAAGAAGCTAAGGTTCCATGAGGCTAAGTTCCTGGGCCAAGGTCACAAAATTAATCAGTGGCAGAACCAGGCTTCAAACCTAGGGGACCTGACTGAATTCTAAACACTTTAGAATTGTGTATCCTGCCTGCAGTTGTTCTGGAAGGCCCAGAGGTTGATATTCTCTCCATATTACAGAGGATGCTCAGACAAGTTCAGTGGCAGTGCTTGTATCTGCCTAGAAATCTGAATTCCTAGGTGTCTCTACTGAACTGTGGTGCTTGGGCTCCTCACCCTGATTGTTCTTCCTTCCCAGTCATAGGCCAGACCTTCTCTCTGAAGAACATCTCCACAGACATGTCGGGTTATTACATCTGTACATCCAGCAATGAGGTGGGGATGGAGTCCTGTAACATCACTGTGGCTGTCAGACCTCGTAAGAGTGGTTTGGGGGTGGGAGGGAGGGTGAGGAGTTGGGGGGGTGGGTTGGACAATGGCCAAAAGATCAGTAGCTTGGGGTCCAAAGAGGCAGCTGAGAGAGACCCTGTGGAGGTGAATTGGGGAGCCTCCTTAGGGGCACCGGCTGGCAGGGTAGCTGGGGCGACCTCAGCCAAATGCTCCTGTTCCATGCTCCCTTGCCTAGAGGTCAGTCCAGTTCCCTTGGTTCTCGGAAGAGAGAACCTCAGACTGACTGCTGGAGACCTGCTCAGTCCTGCCGGCCTTTAGCACCACTCAGCGGGCCTGAGAGAAGTACCCAGAGTCAGTTGCCAGAGTCTGGACCTTATCTTTTGATGTGGGTCACCTCCACCAGCTCAAGGACAAGCTAAAGTAGGAATTGGCATGGCTGACAGCTGAGGGCTTTTAGGGACCTGGGTAGCCCAGAGAGTGTTGAGACACAAATCTATTGGCCTGTGTATCTTTGTGTACACCTCCATCCTGAAGAGTAGTCTCTAGACCTACCTGATTACCTTCCTACCAGGTCATGCCCTTCACAGAGTGTTACTAGAAGCTGGCAGCACTCCCTGGGCTGGGAGGAAGACTGGGCCTGCCCAGAGGCACCCCCCATCATGGCTCAGCCTCCCCAGATGCCTGGGCTCCTGTCAGCACTCGGGAGGTGCAGCTGCTCTGCTCTGTCTCTTGCAGCCTCCATGAATGTGGCATTGTATGCGGGCATCGCGGGGGGCCTGGCCGCCGCCATCATCATTCTTGTCATCATTGTCTACTGCTGCTGCTGCCGGGGGAAGGACGAGGCTGAGGACACCAAGCTGTGAGTGTTTGTGGGCAGCTTGTTGGCAAGGAGCTGAGCAGAGTGGGAGGAAGTATCACAGCTCCTCATGGCCTTTTCCACTCATGCCACCACTGGGGACAGCTTCCCTGCAAGTGGCGTTGCAGTCCTGGCACTTGATTCCAAGGCCCGCAGTTCCCCAGGCTTCCTGTGGCCTGCTCAGGGGCAGCGTCAGGTGGAGCCACCTCCACGGGCTCGCCCCTCCTTACCTAGTGAGCCAGCCTGTTCCTCTAACACCCTGAGCTCATGAGCAGAGCCAGTCTGTGCCACCTACCTGTCTACTCTGAGCCAGCTCGTCAGCCTAGTGTCCCTTCGCATCTGGACGGGTAGGGATGGCAGGTCCAATGTCTCCTCTTCCCATAAGGAGTGCTAGGCCCAATCCCCCAGCTGGAGTGAGAGCAACCCTTCCCCTCTGTCCTCCCTGCTCTCAGGAGTCAGGTGGCCTACCAGAAGCCTTCAGAGCAGGTGAGAGAGCCTCCCACAGAGCCGGAAGAGGAGGATGACTACAGGCGAGAAGACGAGAGGAGCACTGGGCGGGAGTCCTATGGCCACGCTGACCGGTGACTGGAGCATGCTGCAGGCTGTGGTGGAGGGGAGATTGGTGTCATTTCTCTGCCTCTGCCTCCCCTCTCCTTGCCCCATTTTTCCAGCCCTCCATTCCAGTCACTGATGGGATGCTTCTTCCCTATGTCATCTGCTGGAGGACTTGGCTAAGGGGATCTTGTGACTGACTGCCAAGTGCCCTCACCCACAAAGTGATCCCTTCCTACTCCCCTGCCTAGCTCACAGCCAGGCCCTCAGCCTGGACCAGGCCACAGCCTCAGCTTCCTCTGCAGCTGGGAGGCTCCCAGAGGCATAGGATGGAGCCTGCGTACTCCTGGTTGTGAGTGGTCTGAAATCTGCAGAAGCAGCACCCCCTTGGGAGAGCAGGAACTGCTCAGCTGCCCTGTGTGCACAGCACCCTGGGGAGCACCTGAGGATCATCTGCATACAGTACATATTTGTTGAATAAATGAGCCTGAGAAGGACTCCCTGTTATTTAGCCAACCTGAGTGAAAACTCCTGCTTCAGGAACCACTTTGGCCTCCAGTTCTCTTTGCAGCTCATCTCCCACAGCTTTCCTGCACTCTCCAGAAACTTCACAAGGGCCACCTCCCACTCCACTGCACATCTCCTCTGGGCTCTTTTTTCCTGTCTCTGGCTGGGATGCCCATGCAGTTTCCATCTCCACTTTTCCCGATAGGCCTGTCTCAAATCCCAGTGATTCCTATAACTGGACCCTGATCTCCCCTACACATGGGAACAAGCTTGTCACTCCTCAGGGCCACACAGCAGTTATCTGAGCATTAGCATATGCCTAGGCTAATGTCTGAGCTCCTTGGGCCAGAGCCTGGGCTTCACTGCCCCCTGCCCCAGCCCTTCCAGTGAACACTTACTCCAGCTGAATCTAGGTACCTTTTTTTTTTTTTTTTTAAGATTTAATTATTTACCCATGATAGACAAGAGAGAGAGAGGCAGAGACACAGGCAGAGGGAGGAGCAGGCTCCATCCTGGGACCCCGATGCGGGACTCGATCCCGGGACTCCAGGATCACATCCTGGGCCAAAGGCAGGTGCTAAACCACTGAGCCACCCAGGGATCCCCTAGGTACCTATTTTGATAAGTTGAGTCTTCTCCTCCCTGGTCTCTCTGATATGTTTGTAGACTAACAACTCCCGCACAAACCTCTTGGCTAGTTTAGTGAATGAAGTATGTGCTGATATAAGTGAACACACAGTTGTACACACACAGGAGCTTCTTTCAGCTGGTCCCACATTCTCACATCATGATGACTCCTCTCAAGAGTAACCGGCATGCCCACCCCTGCTTCCTGACACCCAACCCTGGCCTTGCCAGCCTGGTCCTGCCCGGTGCCGGCTCTGCTCGTTGGCAGTCACGCTGCCCTGCCGTAGCTCCCCACTGGCCTGGCTTGTCTCCCCACTGTTGGAGCACAGGCAGCATCCCAGCCTAGGGCTCAGGGTCCTGTGGCTAGTCACGCCCAAAGGTAGTTTCCTATAAATAAACATCATTGGATCCGGGCGTGCTGCAGCTGTGCGTCCACTCGAAAAAAAAAAAATAAATAAACATCATTGTCTTTTCTGATCGGAAAACCAATCTATAAATCTATCATCCATTTGAGATTTTTAAAAATATATATTTTTTACACATTTTGTTAAATTCGTTGCTTCATTCAAAATGCTATCAGTAATAATAAATTTGTTAGTGGAAATTCTTATTTCTTTTTTAATGTGGGGTTTGTTCACACAAAGGCAAAGGTCAAAAAAAAAAAAAAGGCAAAGCTCGTTTCTTGTGGGTTTGTGTCTGCTTATTGCACAGCTCTTCTGATTCCTAGGAGAGGCACGGCAAGGTGACAGGCTGAGAGATCGAAGTACAAGGTCAGAACCTGTGGGTCCCATTGCCAGTGGCACTGCTTCCAGTGGTTGCTAGGAACAGGACAGAACCCAATCTGGTAGTGGAGGGATAGTCCAGGGAAAATGGTGGAGATGCTCTTGCCACTTACACCCCAAGTGGAGCTCCTCCTGAGAGAGGAGGAAGCAATCCTTTTGTTGCAGCTGTCAGAACAGGTGGCTCTCCCTCCTCAAAGCAGCGTGGTCCACAGTTGGTTCTCACCTGTGACATTGTCTCTCCTGCCATATGTTCAAAGTTGTCTGTTCCGTGTCCCTTCCCATGGCACCTTGTGCTCCCTCCTGTCCCAGCACTTGTTACACAGTACTCTCATTACCATGGTCTGTTTCTGCCTAGGCCTATACAATTTGTGAGAGTGGGAACTGAATCTCATTCATGGCATGTGTTGACACTTGATAAATGTCTATTGAATAAATAATGTTTAGAGTCAATGTATCTTGCTTAAGGTCATCTCCTGGTCCTTTAGATACTTTGAGGTGCCTTCCAGTCTTCCTGGTGCAAGTCTCTACAAGCATGCTCTTGATAAAGCTATGGAAGGGGAGGTGGCCATGTCCCCTAGTTTTGGCTGGCTTATCTCTCTGGTCTGGAAAGGCTCTGAAGGTTCACATGCCTTCGTTCCAGACTTGTGTAAGAAAATGAGGGAAATTAGGACCCATTGCATTAATTCAATAGCCTTAAATCAGGACCTATTGCATTAATTTAATGACAAATCTTTTGTGAGCACCTATTATGTACCAAGCATTGTTCTGGCTGCAGGATATATAAAGGTCACCAAGACATTATAACTCAGGAGGAGCTAAAGTCTAATGGAGGTAACAGGCACATGATTATGTGAGATGGAGAAGATGCAGGAACACAGTGGAGACCCTGAGAGAGTTCAAGGAAGTTCCAAAGAGAATGTGATGTTTGGGCTGCATCTTGAAGGAAAACAAGTGATTGTTTTCAAGTGGAACAACAAACAAGTAGAAAAGGTATGGTGCTGAAAGGTCCATACTCCAATGTGGGGGTTCTCTTACTTGAGTCTCAAATCACATTATCAGCTGGTAAGGACACAGTCTCCTGCTGAATTTATTTCAAACCAGAAACAGTGGGAATTAGATGGTTGCAGGTTCTCTTACAGTCAAAATTAGCTATTACAGTCTCCTTAAGGTGTCAGGCATTCCCTTCCCAATGCATGGTTTCCAGGTGACAGTTCAAAGATTTATGGTGCTTGAGAAGAGAGACAAAGGGCATCATTATTTGAGGGAAGGCTGTGTGCTAGACATTTGTTAGTCATTTGAACCAGTTTTTCATACAATCTTTATGTACAGATGCAAATATTAAGGCACATGACAAGATGAGTCACGCATATTATCACCTAAGAAGGGACTCTGGCTGCCCAGAAATGTCCCTTCAAAGTAATATGAACCTTGGTAAATCAGCCACACTTCAGGGACTTGTTAAGTTGCTTTGGTATGCACCCACACAGCACTGGCTTTCAAAGGCAGAGTGACATTAACCAGCCTCACAGAGCCTGATGTACAATACTAATAGTGAACACTCAGCTAGTACTTGCTCTGGGCCAGCCACCATTCCGAGCACCTTCCATATAGCTCTCATAATCCTCACAGCAACTCTGAGAGGTGATATTATTACCATTTTACAGTTGAGGAAGCTAAGGCACAGTAAATTTTAGCAAGTTGAATACACACAGAATGTCACTTTGCTATTTGCAGCTATTAAGCCAACCAGACTTTCTGTATATGTACCCCAAGCATTCTCACCCCATGAAAACCATGCCCTCAGCTGCTTGGTGAACATGGAATCAGAATAAGGGAAGCTAGCTATCTTCAAGGAACCATTCTCTCTACAGCAGTGTGTATCACCAGGCATCATGTCATCTGGGGGGATTATGAAGGATTCACCAGCCTTGCCCCCTCCCTGGAGGTTCTGATTCAGGGCCCCGAGTATCTGAAGGAGCAGTGCCTAGTCCTACTGGAAGTGCCGTCCTATGGGAAGGACCTCCTTGGGGATACTTGCTATTGGCTCTTGAGTTTGCTCACAGAGATTGGCTCTTTTCTTTCTTTTTTATTTAAATTCAATTAGCCAACATATAGCACATCATTAGTTTCAGATGCAGTGGTCAATAATTTATCAGTTGTGTATAACACCCAGGGCTCATCATAGCAGGTGCCCTCCTTAATGCCCATCACCCAATTAACCCATCCTTCCACCCACCTCCCTTCTCTTCTGGATGATTTCCAGAAAGGCCTTTCCTCCCTCTCCATTACAGATGAGGAAGCTGAGGCTCAGGGAGATAGCATCACCAGAGTTAACAGAGTTAGTAGGTATCAGAATAAGGATTAGACTCAGTCTTGTCTGATTCTGAAGACCATGCCCTTTCTACTTGACCACATTTCCTCCTGACCCCGTGCATATGTACAGGATGACTAAATGGGGAACAAGCAGGGATGGAGAAAGAGTTACAGGGGTTTTGTTTGTTTTAAATTTGTATATGGGAATTGTTACCTACTGTAATAGACATTTCAGATATGACACTATATGCGCATTTCCCCAAACCCCAGAATTTTACAAAATCACACACTAAAAGTAAGAAAATTAGGATAAGAGGCAGACCACAGGAAAACAGTGGGACTTTGTAACTGGATCACTTCTAAAACAACAATCCTAGTAAAAATACAGCAGTGTTAAATCTATGTTAACAGCAAGTATCATAGTCATAAACCTTTGACCCTGAGGACCTTTTGGCTTTCATTTCTATAGCAACTGACTTACCAAAATTAAAAAATGATTCCGGTAATTCATTTGGCTATAGAGTTGAGAGGGTCTCCCTTTAAAAATTTTGGCTTCTACCATGTGTATTGATTTTTAGCCATGTGCTTATCTTTGTACTTGAGTTCTCTTGTTAGTGTATGGATATAACCTGCCTTTGCCATGTGTGGGAAAGGGCCAGGATATATTGCAAGATGGGTTTACCATCATTATCTCATCTTAAAAAAAAAATCCTTCCTTTTAAAAAATGTGTATTTATTTATTTTAGAGAGAAAGAGAGAGAAGGGAGAGGGGCAGAAGGGAGAGGGAGAGGATCCTCAATCAGACCCCCTACCAAGTGTAGAGGTAAACATGGGGTTGGATCCCAGGTCCCTGAGATCATGACCTGAGCCAAAATCAAGAGCTGGATGTTCAACTGACTGAGCCACATAGGCACTCCCTTCCTTTTTTTTTTTTTTTTTAAATAATGAAAGGTAAATGTCTTTTGTATTAATCAATTTAAGCCAAATTATGTCATGGTAACAATGTAAAATATCAGTGACTTACAACAACACAGGGTTATTTCTTGTTCATATTAAATGCTATCTCAGGTTAGCTTGGCCCTGTTGCACATCTTCGTCATTCTGGGATGCAGACTGAAGATCAACCCAGCTCTGGAGACCGGGCTAGTCTCACAGCACAGGAAAAAAAGAAAAAAAAAGAAAGACTCTGAGAAGACTCATAAAGCTTCTGCTTACCAGGGGCTGCCATCCCTTCTGCTCCTATTATGCAGCACGGGGAAAGTCACATGTCATTGGGACATGGGTCCACCATCCTTTTCAGGGAGAAACAGTGAATACACTGAACAATCGAACATCTGCTACACCTTCACTGTCTCCTCCTCTGTACTCATAGCTTCTTCGTACAGTTATAATGTAAAGCAAAGTGAATTTATTCTTCAAATCACTTGAAGCCCCTTTTAGAATGAAAGGAGGGCACTTGTGCAGTATATTTAGCTTTTTTATTAAGGCCATCATGTATTGCTCAGGCTTTGTCTTTCATTGTGGGAAAGCTTTTTCCTCATGCCTGGGAAAGCTATTATCTCCCCAAGGCCCAAAAGAACAAGGTAGGAGAAGGCGGCGAACCCTTCCAGAACCCAGTGGGAGCTAGAGACATGGAAAAGGGATTTCCAAGAGCAGGTGGAGTCATGGAGAGAAACCAATGCCAGAACAGCAGCACCAGTGCAGGGAGTGGGCAGGGGAGGAAACACCACTCTCCCACCTTGCCCACTTCCCACTGGAAGAACCCAAGCAGAAGCCAGATGGCAAGACGTCAGGCCATGCCTTCTATGGGGATCAGCCTCTTGGAGTAAAAGTCGAGGAAGGAAGGGAAAGAGAAGAAGCGGGGGAAGGCGTAAATGAAGAATAACCATCACAACTGCCTTTACCTGTAACCAATTGTGAGTATTCTATTTTTACCAAGTACTAAATCTCTTCATCCCTACTCCTCTGCACCTTTTTTTTTTTTAAGATTTATTTATTTATTCATGAGAATACAGAGAGAAGAGAGAGAGGCAGAGACACAGGCAGAGGGAGAAGCAGGCTTCATGCAGAGAGCCTGACGTGGGACTTGATCTTGGGTCTCCAGGATCATGCCCTGCGCTGAAGGTGGCGCTAAACCACTGAGCCATCCGAGCTGCCCTCCTCTGCACCTTCTTAAGGGGTGAAGAGAATCTAAAAGAGTTAAAGCTCACTTAGAGGTGACCTAGTCTAAGTTCCAAATAAGGAGTTTTAGAAACACCCATATCCTCCTATTTTGAGGCCTAAAGAACAAGTGCCTTTCAATGTCCTTCCAGTTCCAGAAAATGGGGGATTGGTTCTCCAAATGGCTGGTCTCGTGCTAGGATTGCAGTTGACTGGGAGGGGCTGTAGGAGCCATGCCTATGTCGATACCAAACATATACAGGAAGGTGGTGTGATTCTACTGTATCCCTCCACTGGACTTTTTTCTCCTTACACTATTTTTCTTGAAAAACCTACAAAAAATGTGTAAGTAGAACACAAAAGACTTTTTTTTCCCTGAACCATTTCAGAATGCCAACACAATGCCCCATCACCCTAAATATGTATTATATATGTGTAATATTTAATGTGCATTTCCTCCCTATCAGGATATGTCCCTATGTAACAGCCATTGATAGCAGGAAATCCCCAGACCTCATTAAGTTTCCCCAGTTTTTCCAGGAATATCCATTTGAGCAAGAGAATCTAGTTCAAAATTACCTTATTGCATCCAGTTATATGTTGCACATATAACATATGTAATATCTTTGTTGGTCTGTCTGTGCGTCTCTCATATGTATTCAGTCTGGAACAATTCTTCAGTCTTCCCTTGGTTTTCAGGACTTTGACACTTCTGATGATAAGCCAGGTATTTTGTAGAAAGTCTCTCAATGTGGATTTGTCTGCTATTTCTTCATGATTAAACTCATGTGTTTTACAGAAGAGAATCACAGAAATGAAGCTGTTCTTCTCATTGCATCCTATCTGGTGGCACAGGATTTTAATTTTCATTTACCGATAATGTTAACCTTAATCACTGGATTGAAGTGGTGTCTGCAAGTTTTCTCCATTCTAAAGTTACTTGTTTTCCCATTGCAATGAATAACTTTTTTTTGAGAGGTTCTTAGAGACTATGTAAACATCCCATTTCTCATCAGAGTTTGAACTTACTCATCAATTGATTAAATCTCTATGGGCTCTTGTGTTTCTATTTTATCTCCTGGGTTATAATACATTGCTGTCATCACTTATTTTGATGCTCAAATAGTCCCAGATTTGGCTTTGGGAGCCCCTTTCTAGCTGGCTTCTTAGACCCTTGACAATTCTATAATTCTTTGTACACTTCATCACTTTCTGACTTAAGGTATTTCGGGTATATATTGTACTATCTCTTTCTCAGCCCTGAAATCAGTTGTTTCCCCAAGGAGCACTTGTCTGTTTTAGTGAAAAATGGTGTTAGAAATGAAGATCTGAGAATTGGGTGTGCTTATTGTTATTGTTTGCAAGCCCCTCTCAGAACTGTAAAGATCAAGTGAGTGAATTAGGCATATATCATATATAAGAAGTTACATTTAATAGATACAATTATATATAATTTTAATAATATATAACTTTAAATAATTTATATAATTGTTATATAATTTTTCTACATACACATTATCCTTTATTTTCCATCTGTCTTTATTTCTCTATTAATAATCTCTATATACTGAAGACCAGTAGTTCACACTAATGCCTCCAATTCCAATCCAACATTGGATTTGAGTTTTCTCTCCTTCTATATTTGTAGCTTCCTCTTCCAGCAGTGGGAACCCATGGGTTAGGGATCTTTCTCTTTCCAGAGATGAAAGATGTTTGGAGACAATTTCCCATAGCAAATTCAAGGGAAATAACACATCCCTGATTTCCCCTATCAGCAAATCTTCCCCCCTCAAAAATAAAAAAAAAGAAAGAAAAATTGTGAGAAACAGTCCACTTGGCTTTCAGCAGTAGTCCTGAAGTCACTTGCCATTTTTATGGTATGGAGAATTCACCCAGAGTTTCAAAGGAACAATAAGACCAGTGAGAAGAATAAAAAGGGAGGAGGAGGAAAATGATGTTGGGCTAGTCTAAAGGAGCCAACAAAGTGAATGCTTAATCTCTAGACACTTTTTGGTGATTCTGACTCTGAGAAGCATGGCATGGCCTGAAGCTCTTCTAATCCTAGACAGAAAAACTGTCCTCTCAGAGCTTGCCAAAGAATGTACAGCAGGGAAAACAGCTCCACATCTGTTCCTCTTTCCTTTATGGAGTACCCATCCTGATTGTTACCCTTCTTCTCTCTGAAAGGCATTCCCCATTATGACCAGAAGCTGCTGTAGAGTGAGGTGCAAGGACAGGTCTTACACAAATGTCTTGGCAAAGAGGCTGATGGGTTGAGTTAACTGCAATGGTGTCTTAGCTGTAGAATAGATGGGTGATCAACTGGTGGCTCTGATCACTGAATGCTAATAGAAATGCTAATAGAAATGACCCAAGGGCAAAATGCCTGACCCACTGAGCTTTTTTTTCTCTCTACTTCCTTTGTTGGAAAGCAGAGAAATTGAAGATAAAGGGTTATGAGAAGATGATAGATATCTACCCAATAAAGTTACACAGAGACCATCTAACGTGAACTCTTGTAATAACCTGTTGGTCTCCCCCGGAACTCCTATTATTTGAATTGCACACATCCACTTAGAGCATCCAAATCTCCTAACACTTTTTAGATTTTCCATATTCATTTCTCCCTGATGTCTTCTGGGAATGTTCCTTAACCCAATTTTCTAACTAATTTTGGGATCAAGGCTGGCTTCCTACACCTTCCCCAGAAAGCAGAGCCTGAAATCAAGGTGCTTATCTTGGGCAGCCCCAGTGGCTCAGTGGTTTAGCATCGCCTTCAGCCGGGGGTGGGATCCTGGGTACCCAGGATTGAGTCCCATGTCGGGCTCCCTACGTGGAGCCTGCTTCTTCCTCTGCCTGTGTCTCTGCCTCTCTCTTTCTCTATGTCTCTCATGCATAAATAAATTTTAAAAAATCTTTAAAAAAAGGTGTTTGTCTTACGAGGTAATTATCAAGAAGCTGAAGTGATGCAGTAAGTAGAATGGTGTAGGGAAAAAGTCAGTAAAATCAGTGTTATTGTGCTGGTCCCTACTGTGGGCAACTGGGGCTCAATCACACTGGGTACCCTCTGAGAAACTGTGTGGAACATGCCTCAGATTTTTCCCACTGAAGGGATGATCAGCTGGGGCATTTATCTACTAAATTCCATCCCCTACAGATTCTGCTGCTTAAAGGTTGTTTCTGGGGGTGGCAACTTTCCCATACTTCCCAGTTGTTCCTCCTAGGTTGTGTGATGTGCTCCTGAGGCAAAAAAAAAAAAAAAAAAAAAAAGGAAAGAGATTGTAGCAGACATTCAAGTGGGTGTAGAAGCATCATGCACAGACCTGTCCATCTAAGCAGCACCAAACTCAGGTGACCAAGAGGATGAGGTAAGGGTGTTTGCCCAACCCTAGTGGCCAGGGTGAAGAGTTTACAAGGTTGCTTCTCCTCAAGGAGACCCTGATCACAGGGAAACTTAAAATTTTTTTTAAATTACAGTGTAGTTAACATACAGTGTTATATTCGTTTCCGGTGTACAATGTGATTCAGCAATTCCATAAATTACTCGGTGCACATCATGACAAGGGTACTGTCAATCCCCTTCACCTAGTTCATCCATCCTCCCATCTCCCTTCTGGGAACCTTCTATTTGTTTTCTATAGTTAAGAGTCTAGTTTTTGTTGTTGTTATTTTGGTTTGTCTCTTCCCCCCACCTCCCACTTGTTTGTTCATTTTGTTTCTTAAATTCCACATATAAATAAAATAATATGGTATTTGTCTTTCACTGTCTGGCTTATTTCACTTAGCATTATACTCTCTAGATCCATCCATGTTGTTGCAAATGGCAAGATTTCATTCTTTCTCACGGCTGAATAATATTCTATTATTCTTTATCCATTCATCTGTCCATAGACACTTGGGTTACCTCCATATTTTGGCTATTGTAAACAACAATGCAATAAACATAGAAGTGCAAAAAACCCTTCAAATTAGTGTTTTTGTATTTTGGGGTAAATAGCATCCCCCAAATTTTAATATTTTGAGGAACCTATTTTTAATATTTTGAGGAACCTCCACACTATCTTTCACATTGGCTTCATCAGTTTGCATTCCCACCAACAGTGAATGAAGATTCCTTTTCTAGACATCTTTGCCAACACTTGTTTCTTTTTTTTAATTTAATTTAAATTCAATAAGCCAACATATAGTACCTTATTGGTATATGCAACCGATGATTTACTGAACTCAACACTTGTTTCCTGAGCTTTTGATTTTAGCCATTCTAACAGATGTGAATGATATCTCATTTGCATTTCCCTAATGATATAGAACTGATGTTCTTTATATATTTTGGATACTAACCCTGTATCAGATATGTCACTTGTAAATATCTTCTCCCATTTAGTAGATTATCTTTTAGTTTTGTTGGTTGTTTCCTTTGCTGAACAGAAGCTTTTTATTTGATGAAGTTCTAATAGTTTATTTTTGCTTTTGTTTCCCTTGCCTCAGGAGACATATCTAGAAAGATATTTTTATGGCTGATGTCAGAGAAACTATTGCCTGTACTGTCTTCTAGGATTTTTTATGGTTTTAGGTCTTACAGTCAAGTCTTTAGTCCATTTTGAGTTTATTTTTCTTGTGTGGTCTAAGAAAGTGGTCCATTTTCATTCTTTGGCATGTAGCTGTCCAGTTTCCCAACACCATTTGTAGAAGAGAATTTTTCCCAGAGACCCTCTTTATACTTCAGCCTCAGATATTATCCCTCTTCAGCCTCAGGAGTGTGGAGAGAGGGGGGTCCAGCCAGGGTCCCTGTCCTGTTATTTGCTCTGGCGTGGCATCCTGTGGCTTGCAACTGATTCCTGTAGTGTTGTACCTGCAGCAGCTTCTCTTCTTCTTAGTAGTGATTTGCCCAGGGCAATACGATGAAGAGAAGACAGCACAAAATGAAAGCCTTTCCCCAACCTGAGGGTCCTGATAGACCTCTCTTTCTCTTCAAACCAATCTATGGTCAATTCTGAAGATTCTATCCCTTTAGCATTTCTCCATGTGTCTTTCTCCTCTCCATTCTCCACCATTTTGGCATTGTCCCATGGCATAGAGATCTGAGCCTCATTTGTGGACACATCCTTGGTGTGAAGTGAAGCTGGGGTTGTTTGCTTCCCCCTTAATAGCCCCCCCAGGCCATCTCCATGCAGAAACAGGTGGAGTGGCCTCTGCTAGGTAAGTGTCTTGATTAGGCATTTCAACTTTCATAAGAGGATATCACTTTTACCCTCACCCTCAATGGCTGGCTTTTAAAGCAAATGTGTCTGCACTTAACTGCCAAGAAAGACTATTTGTACACCAGAAATATCAGGCAATTGCAACTTAGGATTCACTACCAGTCAATTCATTTAAAAATCTCTACTGAAAAAAAAAATAAAATGTATAGAGTATTTTACAGAGTATATAATATTCATTACCCTTGACTCAAGCCACACCATCAGATCTGCATATTTGGTTTGTATAATCTTAATTTTTTCTGGAATTCTTTTACATTAACTGTGTTATACATATTCTTTTACATAACTATGTTATTCCACTGGACACTATTGTAAAAGATTGTTAAAAACATTAGGTCTCTCATTTTTTATTTACCCTTATGATACTGTTGAGAATGCTGATAATTACATTGCAAACTTCTTATTGAAAAGAATCAATAAGAACTAGAGAATTTTCTCTTGGTTATGCTTACTCAAAAGGTTTTTGCTACTTGTGAACAACAAATTTGCTATATTGTTTTAACTTAACATATGAATTGTGAACTTGTGTTTCCCTCTTTGCAATGGTTAGTAGGAAGCTCAAAGTCAAACTTATGATGCAGGTCATGCAAGTTATAGAACTTTTCTAAATAGAGGCACCCCGGTGGCTTAGCAGTTGAAAGTCTGCCTTTGGTCCAGGCCGTGATCCTGGAGTACCCGACTGAGTACCACACTGGGCTCCCTGCTTGTCTCTCTGCCTATGTCTCTGCCTCTCTCTCTGTGTCTCTCATGAATAAATAAATAAAACCTTTAAAAAAAAAAGAACTTTTCTAAATAGATTTGTGAACTTTTTCCACTACCTTACCCTTTTTTTTGCCCTCATATTTATCTTCACATTGATTTTGCTTTTATTTATTGTCTTTATTTGGTTTTCATCTTTTATGTATTTTTCGAATCCACCTTAAGTTATTTTGAAAATAAGATGGGTTTGATTAGCAATAAGAGTAATAAAAGCAGCTATGGGGTTTGAGGTCTAAATGTCTGGAGCTCTGAAGAGAGTTTTGGCTGGTTCAGCACTTCAAGGGTCACCGGCATCCAGGAGGAGGTAAAGTCATAGACATGGAAGAGGTGCCCTGCATGAGGGTGAGTGGTAAGAAAGAAGCCAGGGAGGAATCCTGGGGACATCTCTAATGACATATAGAGCAAGAGAACTCAGCAAAGGAGTTAAATGTGAAGCCTGCAGGAAGGCTAGAAGAAAGCCCAAGAGATGATGGCCTACACAGCAGGAGAATATAGATTTTTCTTTTTTTTTAAAAGAAAACTCTTTTCTTTTTTCCCAAAGATTTTATCTATCTATTCATGAAAGACACACAGACAGAGAGAGAGAGAGAGAGAGAGAGAGAGAGAGAGAGGCATAGAGACACAGGCAGAGGGAGAAGCAGGCTCCAGGCAGGGGAGCCTGACACGGGACTCAATCCCAGGTCCCCAGGATCACACCCTGGGCTGAAGATGGTGCTAAACCGCTGACCCACCCGGGCTGCTCCTAGATTCTTCTCTTTTAAAATATCTTAAACCCATCATGTTTCTATTTCGTCTTTCACTGTTGAAAGTAATTTTTTTAAAAGGAGTATTAGAAAAACACCTTAATTGTTGTAAGTACTTTAAAACTTTGGATATAAGTTTACAACTTATGGAATTAGTTTCATCAACAAAGGATAAAGCAATCATTATGATGAATTAATTTTCCAGGCGTTTAAGCAACATTCAACATTGAGGGAGCCCAAGCGAACTACCTGGCAAGGGATTTCTTTCTTTCTTTTTTTTTTTTTTTATAAATTTATTTTCTGGGATCCCTGGGTGGCGCAGCGATTTGGCGCCTGCCTTTGGCCCAGGGCGCGATCCTGAAGACCCGGGATCGAGTCCCACATCGGGCTCCCGGTGCATGGAGCCTGCTTCTCCCTCCTCCTGTGTCTCTGCCTCTCTCTCTCTCTGTGTGTGTGACTATCATAAATAAATAAAAATTTATAAAAAAATAATAATAAAATAAATTTATTTTCTATTGGTGTTCAATTTGCCAACATATAGAATAACACCCAATGCGCATCCCATCAAGTGCACCCCTCAGTGCCCATCACCCAGTCACCCCCACCCCCCGCCCACCTCCCTTTCTACCACCCCTAGTTGTTTCCTAGAGTTAGGAGTCTCTCATGTTCTGTCTCCCTTTCTGATATTTCCCACTCATTTTTTCTCCTTTCCCCTTTATTCTCTTTCACTATTTTTTATATTCCCCAAATGAATGAGACCATACCCTCTTGCACTGTTGGTGGGAATGTGAACTGGTGCAGCCACTCTAGAAAACTGTGTGGAGGTTCCTCAAAGAGTTAAAAATAGACCTGCCCTACGACCCAGCAATTGCACTGCTGGGGATTTACCCCAAAGATACAGATGCAATGAAACCCCGGGACACCTGCACCCCGATGTTCATAGCGGCAATTCCACAATAGTCAAACTGTGGAAGGAGCCTTGGTGTCCATCGAAAGATGAATGGATAAAGAGATGTGGTTCATGTATACAATGGAATATTACTCAGCCATTAGAAATGACAAATACCCACCAGTTGCTTCGACATGGATGGAACTGGAGGGTATTATGCTGAGTGAAATAAGTCAATCAGAGAAGGACAAACATTATATGGTCTCATTGAAAGTATTAATTGAGCATAGCTTATATAGCATGACAATCTTTTATGATTTTTTCCTTTTTTAAAAAAAATATATTTATTTATTTAATTTAAAAGAGAGCGAGAAAGCATGTGTGCTTAACCAGGGAAAGGGTCAGAGGAAGAGGGATAGGCAGAGAGAATCTCAAGCAGAATCCCCACTGAGTGCAGAGCCTGAGGCAGGCTCAGTCTCACGACCCTGAGATCATGGCCTGATGCTGAACCAAGAGTTGGATGCTTTTTTTTAATTTTTATTTATTTTTTTAATTTATGACAGGCACACAGTGAGAGAGAGAGAGGCAGAGACACAGGCAGAGGGAGAAGCAGGCTCTATGCACCGGGAGCCCGATGTGGGATTCGATCCCGGGTCTCCAGGATCGCGCCCCGGGCCAAAGGCAGGCGCCAAACCGCTGCGCCACCCAGGGATCCCAAGTTGATGCTTAACAGACTGAGCCACGCAGGTGCCCCTTTTATGATTTTTTTTGAAGATTTTATTTATTTATTCATGAGACACACAGAGAGAGGCAGAGACATAGGCAGAGGGAGAAGCAGGCTCCCTGCAGGGAACTTGTTGTAGGACTCGATCCCAGGACCTCGGGATCACAACCTGATCCAAAGGCAGATGCTCAACCACTGAGCAACCTAGGCACCCCTATGATTTTTTTCTTAATCTATGGTTATCTATGGGAAGACAAACCTTTTTGTTTCCATCTAAATTTCACCTCCCACATTCCCAGTGACCTAGACAGACACCTGTCAGCCTGTCTACCACCAGATTAAGCAGTCTTATAATGTAATACTTTCAGGCTGAGAGCATGCCCAGATCACAGGCAGACCTCCCAGGGAACAGAAGAGCAGGGCTCAGGAAGTGATTGTGGTGGAAACTGACATTAGCATCGGAGTGAGGCGGAAGTGGGTTTCTGCAGAGACACCTGGACTCATAATTTAGGCTGCTGTCACTTCCTACCCCACTTGACAGTCAAAACCGGAGATGCTCTTGAGCTTTCTTTTGTGCTGCCAGGAGAGAAGATGGGCTCACTGTGCCAATGGGTAATTATTTCACATCCCTCTAAAAAGAGTACAAACTGCAGCTGCCTTGGAGCAGGAGCTTTGAGAGGTGGATTCAAAGTGTCTCATCTCACCCAGCATCCAGGAGGAGGATTCAAAGAACCTGATGAAACATTAATTGAGCAACTTCCTAGAAAAATAAGCCTCAGTGAATCACAACTAGTCAGTCTTCCTATCTCAATATTTTGTGGTATGTATACACATGCTTGAGGTTGTTGGGGTGGGAACTGTGTTTCAGAAGTTCATGAATGGGGCTGCCTGGGTGGCACAGTTGGTTGAGCATCTGACTCTTGGTTTGGGCTGGGGTGATCTTAGGGTCATAGGATCGAGCCCCATCTGAGACTCCACACTCAGCGGGGAGTCTACTTGGGTTTCTCTCTCCTTCTCCCTCCGCTCCTCCCTGCCCTCTGATCTCTCTCTCAAATAAATAAATAAATCTTAAAAAAAAGAAGTATTGAACTTTATAAAGCATAGTCTTTTTTAAAAAAAGATTTTATTTATTTATTCATGAGAGACACAAAGAGAGAGAGAGAGAGAGGCAGAGACATAGGCAGAGGGAGAAGCAGGCTCCATGCAAGAAGCCTGATGTAGGACTTGATCCCAGGACTCCAGGATCACACCTGGAGCCAAAGGCAGATGCTCAACCGCTGAGCCACCCAGGTGTCCCTATAAAGCATATTCAAAGACATGACCCATTTTGATCCTCCCAGTTACACTATCAGCCAGAGAGCCACACTATCTCAGAAGAAACCAAGGATCAGAAGAATTGAAGTGACTTGTCAAGGATTCAGGCAGCTGTTTGGTAATAGCTGGGGCTCAAATTCAGGTCTAACTCTATGTAAGTCCTGAGCTCTTTTATAGAACTTTTTGTCTCAGAGAGAGATCCAGAACCCCTGAACAATACGTTAGTTGCTTAAGTACAATTCTACATGCCATGAACCGTAGTCCTTCCCTTCAGAAACAATCTTTATGGTTTATCAGATCAGAGCAGCCTTCCTCCTCTCTCAGCATGTTGCTTTTATCTTCCCGTTCCCACTTTTCTCCAATTGGTTTTTATTATCTCCCTCATGAAATTAAAAACATCTTGCAAAAAAAACAAAAAACAAAAAACCCAAAACATCTTGCAGTTCCTTTAAACCCATTCCACTACTCAGGAGAGCTCTGTGGCTTGGCAGATAGGGTGGAGACAGGGAAGAGTCAGGCAGAAACAATGCCACCACCAAAAATTGCCCAAGGCCCCATTAATTGGAGTTATTTTCTAGACCAGATGGGGACAAACAGATGGGATTGCATTTGTCTTATTTTTGCTCCCTTAACTTCTCTACAATGTTGATGCTGTGGAAATAACCCAGGAACACCTGAAAATCAGGGGCTTTGGCTGTGTGACTTAGCAGTAATAAGATTTGTGGGTTTTTTTCCTTCATTGATAAAAGAAGCCAATGAGACAAAATGAGGTGACTAACAGTCATCTCTACGGCAAAAACTTTACCACTGCTTTTGGCTCACTGGCAGGGATGACCCCAAATTTCTGAATATCACAGATGGAAACATGGGGAATATCAAATGAACCAAGAATGAATCAAGAGTATATTGTTTAGGAAAAATCTTTCAGCCTGAATCAGAAGAATAGTGTCATTTACTTCTCCATTAGCTCCTTTAGGTAGAAGAATAAGCTCATTGTTGGATCTCCTGTGCCTAGAACAGTGTTTGGATATAGCATGCGCTTAGTAAATATTAGTTAAATAAATGAGTAAATGAAATTAATGTAAACACTCAAGAAATCCAAGATTTTTAATCTCACCATCAAAACCCTAATTAATATTTGAAAATATTTGTACATATCACCCTTAGACTGCAAATTTCACCAGGACTTAAGTTTCTTTGGTGTATCCTATTTTGCTAAAATTTGAGGCTGTGTTAGCAGACAGATAATAATTTGAAACATAAGGAAAAGCCTGAAGAATCTATTATCAGATATATGAACACAGCACAGAGAGAGTGAGAATTACCCTTAATCATGCAAAAATATGTGGGTTTTTTTGCAAAAATATGTTCAACATCACTCACAATAACTCTTGCCAGACAACATAAAAGTAGCAGTGAACAAAAGAGAAAGAAAAATCCCTGTCTCCATGGAGCTTACGTTCTAGTGATGGGAAAGGCCATCATAAAAAAAATGAGTGAAACAAAGTGCGTCAGATGCTTCTAACTACAATGGTGACTGTAAATCAGGCTAGGGAGCTAGAAAATGTGAGGGAACAGTTATTCTGAAGAGGTTTCCCCACAAAGATGACTTTTTTTTCTTGTTTTTAAGTTCTTATTTTAATTCCAGTTAATTACAGTGTTAGTTTCAGATATACAATACGGTGATTCAGCCATTCCACACAGTGCTCATTACAAGTGCACTCCTTAATCTCCATCACCTATTTAACCCATCCCCCTACCCACTACTCCTCTGGTAACCATCAGTTTGTTCTCTATAATTATGAGTCTCTTTCTTGATTTGTCTCTTTCTTCCTTTTTTCATTTGTTTTGTTTCTTAAATTTCACATGAGTGAAATCATACAGTATCATCTTTCTCTGACTGACTTATTTCCCTTAGCACTATACTCTCTAACTCACCCACGTCATTGCGAATGGCAATATCTCATTCATTTTCACAGCTGTATATAATTACATATATTACTGGTGTGTATATATATGTATCTATCTATATATAAAATATATATATACTTCTTTATCCATTTAACTGATGGACACTTGACTGCTATATCTTGGCTATTGTAAATAATGCTGCTATTTATATATCATCAGGGGGCATATATCCCTTTGAATTAGTGTTATTGTAGTCTTTGGGTAAATATCCAACACAATAGTGCAATTATTGAATCATTGTGTAGTTCTGTTTTTAACTTGAGGAACCTGCATACTGTCTACTGGCTGCACCAGCTTGCATTCCCCACCAACACTGCATGAATGTTCCTTTTTCTCCACATCCTTGCCAATACCTGTTGTTTCTTGTTTGTTGATTTTAGCCATTCTGACAGGTGCGAGGTGTTATCTCATTGTGGTTTTGATTTGCATTTCCCTAATGATGAGTGATGTTGAGCATCTTTCCATGTGTTTGTTGGCCATCCCTATGTCTTCTCTGGAGAAATGTCTGTTCATATTTTCTGCCCATTTTAGTCAGATTATTTGTTTTTTTGGATGTTGAATTGTAATAGTTCTTTATATTTTTTGGATACCAACCCTTTATTGGACATGTCATTTGCAAGTATCTTCTCCTATTCAGTTGGCTGCCTTTTAGTTTTGTTGTTTGTTTCCTTTGCTGTACAGGTGCTTTTTATTTTCATAAAGTCCCAATAATTTATTTTTGCTCTTGTTTCCCTTGTCTCAAGAGACAGATCTAGAAAAAAGTTGCTATGGCTGATGTTAAAGAAGTTACTGCTTGTGTTCTTTCTTAGGATTTTTATGGTTTCAGGTCTCACATTTTTATGGTTTAGGTCTTTAATCCATTTTGAATTTATTTTTGTGTATAGTGTAAGAGAGTATTCCATTTTTTTTCTTTTGCACGTTGCTGTCCAGTGTTCCCAACACTATTTGTTGAAGAGACTGCCTTTTTCCCATTGCATATTCTTCTTTGCCTTGTGGAAGATTAACTGACCATGTAATTGTGGATTCATGTCTGGGTTTTCTCTTCTGTCTCATTGATTTATGTGTCTATTTTTGTGCCAGTACCATACTATTTTGATTTCTACAGCTTTGTAATATAACTTGAAGTCCAGAATTGCATTGTGATGTCTCTAGCTTTGCTTTTTTTTTTTTTTTAAAGATTGCTTTGACTATTTGGGCTCTTTTGTGGTTCCATATACATTTTAGGATTGTTCATTTTAGTTCTGTGAAAAGTGCTGTTGGTATTTTGATAGGTGTGTGTTAAATGTGTATATTGCTTTGAGTAGTATACACATTTTAACAATATTTGCTCTTCCAATCCATGAGATGGAGTATCTTTCCAGTTTTTTCTGTTGTCTTCAATTTCTTTCATCAGTGTTTTATTGTTTTCAGAGTGCAGTTCTTTCACCTCTTTGGTTAGGTTTACTCCTAGATATCATAACTTTTGGAGCAATTGTAAATGGAATTGTTTTCTTAATTTCTTTTTCAGCTGCCTCATTATCAGTGTATATAAGTGCAACAGATTTCTGTGCCTTATATCCTGTGACTTTACTGAATTTACCAATTCTAGTAGTTTTTGGTGGTTTTCAGGTTTTCTATATATAGTATCATGTCATGTACAAATAATAAGTTTTACTTTTTCCTTACTGATTTGGATGCCTTTTATTTCTTTTTGTTGTCTGGTTGCTATGGCTAGGACGTCCAGTATTATGTTGAATAAAACTGGTGAGAGTGGACATCCTTGCCTTTTCCTAACCTTAGAGGAAAAGCTCTAAGTTTTTCCACATTGAGGATCATGGTAACTGTGGGCTTTTCATATGTTGCCTTTATTATGTCGAGGTATGTTCCTTCTAAACCTATTTTGTTGAGGATTTTCATTATGAATGGATATTATACTTTGTCGAATGCTTTTTCGATGTCTATTGAAATGATCATATAGTTCTTATCCTTTCTCTTACTGATGTGATGTATCACGTTGATTGACTTGTGAATACTAAACCACACTTGTAACCCAGGAATAAATCCCAGTAGATCATCATAAATGATTTTTTAATATATGTTGGATTCGGTTTGCTAGTATTTTGTTGAGGATTTTTGCATCTTTATGTTCTGCACAAAAAATTCACAACAGCTATGTTTCAGTTTCAAAAGGGAAATAAAACTCTATTATTATTGTAGAAAGCTAATAGAAACAGAAGAGGAAAGGAAACTACACAGAGGTGAAGGTAATAGTAGGTAATAAATGAGAATAAGGCAATGTTACATCAAATCTGGTACTTACAACATCCAATCTCATCAGCTGGTGAAGCACCATGGAGACAGCCAGGATGGAGTCCCCATTGAGAGGCCTGGGCAGAGCATCCTCCCCTCAGGTGAGACTTCCAACTGACCGTTCTGCTAAGGGCCATATTTAAAGGGCAAGTGACAGGGTTTGAAATTAAACATTTGTTTGCCTATGTGCAGTTTGGAGCCAGCTGCATTTCCATGTTATCATGTTTCTGTATTTTCAAGGAGCTTGGGCTATGTGTGTCTGCCTCCCCTCCTGGATTCCATTCCAGGGGGCCAGCCCAGTCTGGAGCAGAAGGAGATGTGAGACAAGATTTATAGCTCTTGGTGCCCAGAACAGAAGGGCCAGTTTTGACCTGTAGGCCAGATATTATATTTCAAACAATTAGGCTCCCAAGATTATTCACACAGCATGAGTCTCACAAACAATATTCCTCGGCTTGTGCATGCAGGTCCAGGTGGTCAGTTTGAGGGACAAATCATAAAAAAATATATCTATACAGAACAGTTTATCATGAATATTGGCCTGTAGTTCTCTTTGTGATGTCTTTACCTGGTTTTGGAATGGGATAATGCTGGAATCATAGAATGAGTTTGGAAGTTTTCCTTCCTTTTCTATTTTTTGGAATAGTTTGAGAAGAATAGGTGTTAACTGTTCTTTAAATGTTTGGTAGTATTCTCCTGTGAAGCCCTCTGGTCCTGGAATTTTGTCTGTTGGGAGTTTTAAAAAAATTATTACAGATATAATTTCTTTGCTGGTTATTTTCTCTTCAAATTTTCTATTTCTTCCTGGTTCAGTTTTGGTAGTGTGTGTGTTTCTAGGAATTTATCCATTTGAGAAGATGACATTTAAGCAAACAGTTAAAGAGGGTAAGGGAAGAGTTGCATGGATACCTTTGGGAAGAGCATTCCAGGCAGATGGACTTAGCATACTGGCCCTACGGCAAGAGAATGCCTGGAGTGCTAATGGAACAGCAAGAGAAAAGTGTGGTTGCAGCAGAGTGTGCAAAAGGAAAGGGTGGGAAGCAAAGTCAAAGAGGTAGTACAGGGTCTTGGTAGCTATAGAAAGGACTCTCTTACATGAATTGAGATGGAAAATCATTAAAGGTTGATGGGTTTGTTTTTAAGGAGTTTATTGAAGTACGCATTAATTTCTTAGGACTGCCATACAAATTATACAAACTTGATAGCTTAAAACAATAGAAATTTATTCTCTCACATTCTGGAGTCTAGAAGTACAAAATCAGGGTGTCAGTAGAGCTTATTCTTCCTGGAGGCTGAGCCCTGAGGAACTATAAAATTTGGAGGAAGGGAGATAATACTTAGTTAAGATTGCAATCAGTAAGACAGGAGAGAATCAAGAAAATGTGCTGTCCTAGAAACCAAGTGAAAAAACTGTTTCAACTGTGTCTAAGAAAGGTTGCTGATAGATTAATTAAGAGGAGGACTGAACTGACCATATTCAGCTTAGCAATATGAAAGTCACTAGTGACCTTGATAAGAACAATTACAGTTGAATGACAGGGAGAGATGCCTTACTGGGTTCAGGAGACAATGGGAGGAGAGGAAAGGAAGAAAAGATAATTCTTTTGAGAAGCTTTGCTCTAAGAGCTGATTATGGAGCAATATAGAGAAGTACGAGGATTACTTGTTTTTATTTAATTTTTTAACTTTTATTTTTTTAGAAAGAGAGAGAGAGAGAGTAGGGGGAAGGGAAGGGGGAGAGGGAGAGAGAGAATCCCAGGCAGGCTCCACTCTGGACATGGAGCCTGATCTCATGACTCTGAAATCATGATCTGAGCTGAAAACAAGAATTGGACACTTAACCGACTAAGCCACCTAGGCACTCCACTTGTTTTGATTTTTAATGGAAGAAATAATAACAAGTTTATATAGAGTAATGAGAATAATCAAATAGGGAAGGAAGCATGAACAATGCCAGAGGAAAAAAAATTGCAGGTACAGTGTTCTGAGAGAGAGGGATGAGAATTAGATCGAAGGAGTGTTTTGATGTTAAGGAGAAGTGGAAACAAATCATCCCTTCTAACAGGATGAGGTGGCTAGGACACAGATATGCATCAGAATGCCAGTGGCTGGGTATATGTCATGGTAGGAGCTTGTACAAGTTTTCTTCTGAATGCTGCCTCTTTCTCAATAAAGTGTGAAGCTAGGAGTGAGGATGTGGTAGGAGGTGTTGGAGTTTTGAGGAAAGAAGAGAAGGTATGAAAGAACCACCTAGAAGAGTGGGAAAGTAAGAGACTCGGGTGATATAGAAGCATTAAGGGTGCCCTTGAGGTGGTGATCATAAATTTATAGTGAGATGGGGCAACTTGGTAATGTGTCTTTCTCCAGCTATTATCAGATGTGCAGGTGTTGACACAAAGTAGGTAGGGTTGGGTTTTGAAAGGACCTGGATTGTATCAAACAAAGAAAGGAAAAGATCAGCAAAGGAGATGACAACGTATGCAAGGGAGTGACACTTGACTGTGGACTTTTAACATCGCAAAAAGCAAAATGAAGACTGTGTGTGGTAAGAGATGGGGGAAATGGTGACTGAATCAACAGATTGTAGGATCCACATGCAACAGAAGGTTGTTGAACTTGGGGTGCTAGGAGATACGAGCTAAAAAACTGAGGTGGTGAGTAGATCATAGAATTTGAAATGAATGTATTCTGTGGCTGTGTTACTGGTAATTATAAGGACCAGGACATAAGTAGGAGAGTGGGTATTGAAGTAGGATGCAGGAGAAGTTCACTGGAGAGGATGTCAAAGAACTGAGACATCAGGATTTGAAAATATCATCTTTACAGAGACTGAAATCACCAAGAACCATGGCAGAAGTAGCACTGGAGAGGGTGACAGTGAGTCCGGAACTGAAATCATCAAAGAATGAGTGTGAGTGTGCTGGCAGAGGTGACAACAGCACGGAGGGGTAGGTGACAATCTATCCACAGGATACTACAACCTGGAGGTTCTTAGGGAGAAATGAGGGAAAATGAGGGGTCCCAGGGGTATCCATCTCACCACTAGGCCCAGCAGTATGAGGAAGGTGGGAAAGAGCCAACCAGAAGTGGAGAGAACAGAGAAGCATGAAGAGAAAGGGAATGTTCTAACAAGAGGTGGTATATAATGGAGGATGCACCCACAACCTCCCTTGAGCTCCAAAGGTCCCAGTAGAAGGGTTTTATGAGATGGCACCAGAAAAGAAATGTGTAGAGCTGTATGGGGATCTTCATGTGGGGGAAAAAGGATGACTTAAGAGTCTGGTGCTTGGAAGCATGGGGTGGGGGTAGATGATGTAAACAAAAATAACTGGCCCAATGAGATTAGTCTCAAGTCTCAAAACAGGAAGTGGTGAAGCCACTTACGGTTGTTGGGTGTGAGGAAGCCATAGGGTCATAGGCCATGATAAATAACATTTATGTCAACCAGAGATAAGGAGGTTGAGGACTTGACATCTTATAAGAGCACTGAGACATCCCTGGAGGCTTAGGGAGAGGGGTGATGGCAAGGTTGTCTTACCTAGAATTTGCTTGGGGCCAGGAATATTCTAAGTATACTCATAACAACTCTAAAAGGTAGGTGTTACTATCATCACTTTTGGATGAGAAGCACAGAGAGGTTAGGTAATTTGTCCAAGGCCATACAGCGAGTAAGTGGTATAGCCCAGATTTGAATGGAGACTGTCTACGTCAGGGACCATGCTCTTGACCACTAACTCTACCAATATTTGACATCCACTGAACGTTGACGAGGTACCACCTGTGTGCCTACTTCTCTGTGAACTCTCTAAGAGTAGGGATTGCTGTTCTTTTTCTCTCCTGCGCTGGCATAATGCCAGGTATTTAGAAGCTGTTTAATAAATGTTTGAATAGTAAATAAATGGGTATATGAATTGAATGGATAAATAGATAAATGAAATAAACAAATTTAATCTTGCAGAACGGTAGGGATTGGGTTAAAAGTGAATGAAATCATTCCTTTGCCATACCAGATAATTACAGATATACAAGATACTTGTTGTAAAGCTATAAGTAAAACAGGGCAATAAGTAAATGAATAGAACAGAAAATCAGGAATTAGACCTAAATATACATAGGCATTTATTAAATGAAAAATCAGCATTTTGAAATTATTATGGAAACATGAATTTAATAAATGATCTGGGGAAATCAGTTAACCATCTAGAAAAAAAAATGCAGTCTGAATCTGTAACATTGCAACAGGATGCAATTTGGGATGGATCAAAAATTAAAATGTAAAAATGAAATTCAATAAGTCTGAAAAGCAAGGTTATATATATATAAAATATATTTTTTAACATATATAATATATATATGTTAAAAATATATTTATTACTTATTAAGTTATTTCATTTTTTTAAAGATTTTATTTATTTATTCATGAGAGACACAGAGAGAGAGAGAGAGGCAGAGACACAGGCAGAAGGAGAAGTAGGCTCTATGCGGGAGCCCAACATGGGACTTGATCCGGGTCTCCAGGATCAGGCCCTGGACTCAAGGCGGCGCTAAACCGCTGAGCCACCTGGGCTGCCCACATTTATTTATTTGAGAGAGAGACCACAACTGGGAGGGGCAGAGGGAGAAAAAGAATCTCCAGCAGACTCCAAGCTGAGTGCAGAGCCCAGCTCGGGACTCAATCTCATGACCCTGAGATCACGACCTGAGCTGAAACCAAGAGTTGTATGTTTAACCAATTGTACCACTTAAGTGCTCCAGAATGAATATATTTTTATCTAAACGTGTGGAAGGCATTTTATTAATGCAATATAAAGCCCCCAAACATAAAAGATTGATAAATCTGATCAACATAAAAATTTCAGCATGGCAAAAGCCACAGTTGATCAAGATAATAGATGTTTAATAGGATGGACTAAAGTATTTGCAACTCGTATCATAAAGGGCTTTTGAAAATCAAGTTTAAAAACAATTCAAAAATATAGTAGACAAAGAACAGGAATGCTTAATTAATAAAAAAGGAAATATACAGTTGCTTTTAAGCATATAAAGTATCCTCAGCCTCACTTATAAGAGAAATGGGATTTAAATTATACTGCATTACCATGTTTACCTATCACACTGGCAAAAAGCCAAGTTTGATAACATACTGTGTGGTGAGAGTATAGAGAAACAGGCACACTTATGTACTAACACATGTGCAAAATTACACATGTACAAAAATATTCATTGCAGCTTTTGTAACAGCAAAAGATAAGAAGTCATTAATGAAAATAAAAAGAAGCCATTAGTAGGGATATGCCACACCCACACAATGGTGTGTTGCTACATGCACATGTAAATACAATAAAAAGGAGGAAACTCTATAGAATGATGTGGAATGAGCTCGAAGATACAGCCAGTTTAAAAACAAAAAACAAGGTGCAGAACATTATGCTACCATTTCTAGTTTTTTTCTGAGAGGATAAAGAATATATGAATGTATACATGTTTGGTATGGTTCAATAGATGTAAAATCAAAAAAAAAAAAAAATAGATGTAAAATCCTGAGGATGGAATCCCAAGAAACTGGCAATATTGGCTGCCGCTGGGGAAGAAAATTTGAATACATGTCGAGCAGTGGTGTCATGCATGCCATGCATAGAGATTACTGCATATACCCTTTGTATCTTTTGAATTGTAGTGGTATTAAGAAGAATGTCTTTTTGTCCTCAAGTTGGGAAGACCAAATATACATGCACTGTTTTACCACAAGATGAAAAATGTTAGGTGTCCTGAGAGAGGCAGAGATGAAATTATGCTCTGGCGTGGCTAGGAAGACAGAGCTGGTAGGAATTTAGCAGGAGTATGCTTGTATTTTATTTAAATATACCCATGTGGAACTGGAATGAGTATGCTTATTTCTACGTTCAGGTCATGTTGAGCAGCACTTTGGCCTCCAACAAGTTTTTTTTTCTGGTGAAAAGCAGTCCCTGAACACTTGAAGAATTCCACAAGAGCACAGACAGCACGTGGTAAAAGTCAAGGGTCTGATGTTACTGAAGCCTTTTTAAGTGCTCGTCGCCCTGCTTTGTGACCTGTTCTGGCAGTAAAACAATGTGCTTAACATCATTGTGTGCCAGTGGGAGACAGAAGATGTATACTATTTTTAGCAAATTCTAGTAAAAATGGTAGATGCTCTTTGGACTCTGCTGGCAGATTTGCCTCTCAGCTCCTGGGAAGCCAAACTTAGTTAAATTGCCATCCTTGTCTGTCATCTCAAATGGAAAAATGGGCTTTTTAGGTTCCCCAAACTGTGTGATGGGTGAATAAATTCCCAAGGTGGCATCCAACTGGGGCTGACAGAAAGTTTTGGGTTTGTTTTTCTTCTTAAAGCCAAGGAAAGACGCAGAGTCTCAGCTTGGCAGCTGACACAGACACCTAGTTTGCTGATGTACCACATAAAGCACTTCTGCCTTTATCTTCTAAAGTAGAAGTTTCAGGTGACTCCTTAACTCTAGCCCTTTCCATATCAACTAGCAGAAACTGTCTTAAAGATTAAAATATTGTAACTTGAGAGAAAGAAACTTTTTATTTCACTATTTATTGCCTGAGTCATCAAAAAAGTCTCTATTAAAATTTGCTCTGTATTGTCCCTTTAAATGTAATATTTGACACATATATTTCTCTGCTTTCTCACTTTCATTCCCCAGAGGCAACCACTATCCTGACTCTGTGTTTATAATTTCCAGCCTGTGGATTATCTTTTCACAATCTTTGTCGTTTGTTTTTGTTTTAATGAACACAAGTTCTTTAATGTAGTCACACATATCAATAGTTTTTTATAGCAAGCTCTTTCTGTATTATGTGTTCAAAAAATTCTTATGACCTCAAAGTCAGATATTATATGTCTTCTAAAACTTAAAATTTCTTTTCACATTTAAATCCTTGGACCAAGTGGAATACTTTGTTGAAGAAAGTAGGGAAGGGGTCTAATTTTAGTTGTTTTCCCTTTATGCATTTGTCAATTTTTCTAAATAGGCAATTGTCTAAGTGGACGATTTTCTAAATAGTCCCATTGTCTGAAATGTCACTCCTGTCATATATCAGTTCCATAAATGGATGGGTCTTTTGACTCTTTTCCATTAATTTGTCTAACCTTACTGCAGGATCTCACAATCTTAATTATTATTATAATAAGCTCTATAATAAATTGAAGGTCTGGCAGAGCAAGTCCCATCTTCTTTACCACATTATTCTACAGGAGTGTCCTGGCTTTTCTTTGTCTCTATTCTTCCCAAAATTGGCTTATTAAGTCCACAAAAACAAGGTTGGAATTTTAACTGAAACTGCAATCTACAGATGAGTCCAAGGAAAATTGAAATCTTTATGATTTTTTTAATAGCTAGAAAATCTATCTATAGAAAGACAATATTAAAGAGATTTCTGTATAGGTCTTTATTAAGATTTGCCACTAAAGTTGTATAATTTTCCATATATGGGTCTTATAAGTCTTTGTCAGATTTATTATTTAGGTATCTCACAGTTTTTTGCTATTATAAATGCTGTCTTTTCATTCACTCATTCATTCATTCATTCATTTATTCATTCATGGGAGACGCAGAGAGAGAGAGATAGAGAGAGAGAGGCAGAGACACAGGCAGAGGGAGAAGCAGGCTCCACGCAGGGAGCTCGATGTGGGACTTGATCCCAGATCCCGGGATCAGGCCCTGAGCCAAAGGCAGGCGCCCAACAGCTGAGCCACCCAGGTGTCCCTATCTTTTCTTTTTAAAAATATTTTTTCAAAACTATGTTGATGTATAGAAATGATTTGATTTTTTATATTAATCTTATAGCCAGCCAAACTTACTATTTCTGCTCATTATCTGTAGATCTTTTGAGCTTTTATATAGACAACAGTATGTGAATAATGACAATTTATTCCTCTCCAAGTCTTTTCCCCTTCTTATATTGTGTATGCTTAGAAATTGCAGTACAATTTTTTTTTACAGTACAATGTTGAATAGAAATAAAACAGGGCATTTTGTCTTATTCCTGGTTTTAAAGGAGATGCTTTTAAAGTTTCTCTGATAACAATATTTGCTGTAGAATTTTTGTAAATATTATTCATCAGGCTAAGAAAGTTCCAATCCCATTTCTAGTTTGCATTGAAATTTTGACATTAATAGGTGAATTTAGTCAATGTTTCTTTCTTCATCCATTCTAATAATAACATGCTATTCACACTTGAATCCATTGGTATAATAATTGACATTTATAGGGTTTCTAATGTTAAATCACTTTTGCTTTCCTGAATAAACCCAGATTGGACATAGACTATTATTTTTTTTAATATTGGAATGATATATTCCTTGAAAATTTAGAATTCCAAGTTAAACCATGTGGCCCTCACATTTTATTCTTTTTGTAATTTTTTTTAATTTTTAAAACTTAATTAAAATTATTTAATTAATTTAATTCAATTAACTAACCAATAGTGTATTATTAGTTTCAGAAATAGAGTTTAGTGATTCATCTGATGCATATAACACCCATTGCTCATTACATTACATGCCCTCCTTAATGTCAATCACTCAGTTACCACATCCTCCCATCTACCTCCCCTCCAACAACCCTCAGTTTGTTTCTTACAGTTAAGACTCTCTTATGGTTGTGTCTTCCTCTCTGATTTCCTCTTATTTTATTTTTCTCTCCCTTTCCCTATGATATTTTCTTAAATTCCACAGAGGAGTGAGATAATATGATTGACTTATTTCACTTAGCATAATATCCTCTAGTTCCATCCACATCGTTGCAAATGTCAAGATTTCTTTTTTTATGGCTAAGTAGTATTCCATTGTGTATGTGTATATATAATGTATAAAGAAGATGTGTGTATATAGATACGTGTATATGATGTGTGTATAGATACACATCTTCTTTATCCATTCATCTATTGATGGACATCTGGCTCTTTCCATAGTTTGGCTATTATGGACACTGCTGCTATAACCATTGGGGCACAGATGCCCCTTTGGATCACTACATTTGTATCTTCTACATTTGTATCTCTGAAGGTAAATACCCATTTTCAACTTTTTGAGGAAGCTCAATACTGTTTTCCAGAATGGCTGCACCACTTTGGATTGCCACTAACAGTGTATGAGGGTTCCCCTTTCTTCAAATTCTCACCAACATCTGTCATTTCCTGACTTGTTAATTTTAGCCATTCTAACTGGTGTGAGGTGGTATTTCATTGTGGTTCTGATTTGTATTTCCCTGATGCCAAGTGATGTTGAGCATTTTTTCATGTGTCTGTTGGCCATTCGTATGTCTTCTTTGGGGAAATGTCCATGTCTTCTGCCCATTTCTTGATTGAATTATTTGCGTTTTGCTGTTGAGTTTGAGAGGTTCTCCCTGTATATGATAAGATATTTGCAAGTGTCTTCTCCCATTCCATATGTTGCATTTTAGTTTTGTTGACTGTTTCCTTCACTGTGCAAAAAAGCTTTTTATCTTAATGAAATTCCAATAGTTCACTTTTGTTTTTGTTTTCCTTGCCTCTGGATATGTGTCTAGCAAGATATTGCTGAGGCTGAGGTCAAAGATGTGCTGCCTGTGTTCTCCTCTAGGATTTGATGGATTCCTGTCTCACATTTAGGTCTTTCATCCATTTTGGGTTTATTTTTGTGTATGGAAAGAGAGTAGTCCAGTTTCTTTCTTTTGCATGCTGCTGTCCAGTGTTCCCAACACCACTTGTTGAAGAGACTTTTTTTCATTGGATATTCTTTCTTGTTTTGCCCAAGATTAGTTGACCATAGAGTTGAGAGTCTATTTCTGGGTTCCCTCTTCTGCTCCATTGATATATGTGTCTGTTTTTGTGCCAGTAATAATACTGTCTTGATGGTTACAGCTTTGTAATACAGCTTGAAGTCCAGAATTGTGATGCCTCCAGCTCGGGTTTTCAACATTCCTTTGGTTATGTGAGGTCTTTTCTGGTTCCATACAAATTTTAGGATTATTTGTTCCAGCTCTGTGAAAAATGCTGGTGGTATTTTTATAGAGATTGCATTGAATGCATAGATTGCTTTGGGTAGCATAGAAATTTCAACAATATTTGTTCTTTCAGTCATGAATATAGAATGTTTTTTCCATTTCTTTGTGTCTTCCTCAATTTCTTTCCTAAGTGTTCTATAGTATGCAGAGTACAGATCTTTTACCTCTTTGATTAAGTTATTCCTAGGTATCTTATGGTTTTTTGTGCAATTGTTTACATGATCAATTCCCTGATTTCTCTTTCTGCTACTTTACTGTTACTGTATAGAAATGCAACTGAATTCTGTGCATTGATTTTATATCTTTCCACTTTGCTGAATTCCTGTGAGTTACAATTTTTGGGTGGAATCTTTTGATATTTCAACATAGACTATCAAGTCATCTGAAGAGTGAGAGTCTGACTTCTTTGCTGGTCTGGATGCCTTTTATTTTTTTTTTTTGTTATCTGATTGCTGAGACTAGGACTTTCAATACAGTGTTGAACAACAGGGGGAGAGTAGGCATCCCTATTGTGTTCCTGACCTTGGAGAAAAAGTTCTCAGTTTTTCCCCATTGAGGATTATGTTAGCTTTGGTTTTTCATATATGGCTCTTATGATATTGAGGTATGTTGCCTCTATCCCTACACTAAAGACAGTTTTAATCAAGAAATGATGCCATAATTTGTCAAATGATTTTTCTGCATCTTTTGAGAGGATCCTATGGTTCTTGTCCTTTTCTTGATTAATGTGGTGTATCACATTGATTGATTTGTGGATGTTGAATCACCCTCGCAGCCCAGGAATAAGTCCCACGTGGTCATGGTGAATAATCCTTTTAATGTACTGTTGGATCCTATTGGCCAGTATCTTGGTGAGAATTGTTTCACCCATGTTCATTTAGGGATATTGGTCTGTAATTCTTTTTAGTGAGTTCTTTGTCTGGTTTTGGGATCATGGTAATCTCATAGGATGAGTTTGGAAGTTTTCCTTCCATTTCTATTTTTTGAAACAGCTTCAGAAGAATAGGTATTAATTCTTCTTTAAATGTTTGATAGCCTTCCACTGGGAGGCCATCCAGCCATAGATGGAAGATTTCTGATTATTGCCTTCAATTTCTTTGCTGGTTTCTTCTATTTCTTACGTTTCAGTTTTGGTAGTTTATACGTTTCTAGGAATGCATTCATTTCTTCCACATTGTCTAATTTGTTGGCATATAATTGCTCATAATATTCTCTTATAATTATTTGTGTTTCTTTGGTATTGGTTGTGATCTCTTTCATTTATGATTTTATTTATTTGGGTCCCCCCTCTTTCTTTTTTATAGGTCCTGCTAGGGGTTTATCAATCTCATTAATTCTTTCAAAAACCAGTTCCTGCTTTTGCTGATCTATTCTTTTGAATTCTATTTCATTGATTTCTGCTCTTTTATTTCTCTCCTGCTGGATTTATGTTTTATTCTGTTTCCAGCTGCATTAGGTATAAGGTTAGGTTGTATATTTGAGCCTTTTCTTATTTCTTGAGAGAGGCCTGTATTGCTATATACCTCCCTCTTAGGACCGTCTTTGCTGCATCTGAAAGGTTCTGAATAGTTGTGCTTTCATTTTCAATTGTTTCCATGAATTTCTTAAATTCTTTAATTTCTTGGTTGACCCATTTATTCTTTAGTAGGATGCTCTTTAACATCCATGTATTTGTGGTCCTTCCAAATTTTCTCTTGTGATTCAAGTTTTAAAGTATGAAAATATGCAGAAAATAATCCCAATCCTTTGATACCAGTTGAGTCCTGACTTGCAACCCAGTATATGATCTATTCTGGAGAATGTTCCATGTTCACTTGAGGAGAATGTGCATTCTGCCAATTTAGGATGAAATACTCTGAATAGA
Source organism: Nyctereutes procyonoides (assembly GCF_905146905.1). Taxonomy (NCBI): domain Eukaryota; kingdom Metazoa; phylum Chordata; class Mammalia; order Carnivora; family Canidae; genus Nyctereutes; species Nyctereutes procyonoides. The sequence goes on from NW_026575044.1 coordinate 4,132,320, forward strand.
TCTGTGAGGTCCATCTGGTCCAGTGTGTTATTCAAACCCCTTGTTTTCTTGTTGATCAGCCTAGATGGTCTGTCCACTGCTGTGAGTGGTGTGTTAAAGTCCCCTACTATTGTTATATTAACAATGTGTTTCTTTAATTTTGTTATTAATTGGTTTATATACTTGGCTGCTCCAGAGTTAGGGCATAAGTATTTATAATTATTAAATCTTCCTGTTGGATAGACCCTTTTTTTATGATACAATGTCCTTCTTCATCTCTTATTTCCAGTCCTTGGTTTAAAATTTAGTTTGTCTGATATAAGGATTGTTACCCCAGCTTTTTTTTTATGTCCACTAGCATGATAAAAGGTTCTCCGCCCCTTTACTTTCAATCTGGAGGTGTCTTTGGATCTAAAATGAGTCTCTTGTAGATAGCATATCGATGGGTCTTTTTTTTTTTTAATACACTCTGATTCCCCGTGTCTTTTGATTGGAGCATTTAACCCATTTATGTTCAGAATAATTACTTCAGTAATTATTTGAATTACTGAATTAATTGAATTATTGAATTAATATATGAATTTAATACCATTGTATTACCTGTAAAGTCACTGTTTCTGTTTATTGTCTCCGTCTGTTACTTTTGGGCTCTCTCTTCACTCAAAGCGTCCCCTCCTTTAGTATTTCTTGCAGGACTGATTTAATGATCACAAATTCTTTTAGTTTCTATATGTCCTAGAAGCTCTTTATCTCTCCCTCTATTCTGAATGACAGCCTTGCTGGATAAAGGATTCTTGGCTGTGTTATTTTTCTCATTTAGCACCTTGAATAATATGCCCGTCCTTTCCAGCCCGCCAGGTCTCTGTGGACAGGTTTGTATCAGACTTACTTGTCTATCCTTAGGTTAAGGACTTAATGTCCTGAGCTTCTTTCAGGATTTTCTCTTTATCTCTGAATTTTGCAAGCTTCATTATTATAAATCAAGGTGCTGACCTATTTTTATTGATTTTGAAGGTGGGGTTTTCTGTGCCTTCTGGACTTGAATGTCAGTTTCCTTCTCCAGATTAGGGTAGTTCTCTGCTCCAATTTGTTGAAATAGACCTTCTGCCTCTGTCTTTCCTCTTCCTCTGGGACCCCAATTATTCTAATATTGTTTTGCTTTATGGTATTGCTGATCTCTCAAATCCTCTTTGTGATCCAGTATTTATCTTTTTCTCTGTTTCTTTATTCTCCATCATTTGCTTTATATATCACTGACTCTTCTGCCTCATTTGTCCTAGCAGTTGGAGCCTCTATTTGATTGCATCTCAGTAATATCCTTTTTATTTCAGCCTGATTAGATTTTAGTTCTTCTATTTTTCCAGTAAGGGATTCTCTAGTGTCCTCTATGCCTTTTTAAAGCCTAGCTAGTAACTTTATAATCATTATTTTGAATTATACTTCCAACATCTTACTTATATCCATACTGATTAAATCCCGGGCAGTGAGTACTGCCTCTTGTTCATTCTTTTGCAGGTTTTCCGTCTCATCATTATGTCCAGAAAATATGAGAAAATATAACAACAGTAACAACAAAATACACTAGAAAAATACACACTAATCAGAACAGAAATGAGAGAGAGAGAGAGAGAGAGAGAGAGAGAGAGAGAGAGAGAGAACCAAACAAGAAGTAGAATAGCAGATGAATTCTGGGACCAGATGAAACTAAGGTCTCCTCCTCCTCTGCCATCTTGGATTCAAGAAGAAGTAGAATAGAACACATAAATAAAGTAGATAATGGATGTATTCTGATCTGTCAGAATAAACTAAATACCAAAATAGGAAAGAAAAACATATATATATGTACACAAAATTAAAATCGAATAAAAGGAAACAGAAAATGTAAAATATTTACAATGTAAATGTAAAAATAAAAATTAAAAAAGACTTAAAAAATAAGAAAACAGCTGAAAAGGAAAGAAATATATAAAATTGAAAGGCTAAAGAGTAACAAAAAACAACACATGCTATATACTGTTTTCCCCAAGAACTATAGGTTAACCATTCTGGTTTTTTTTATTATGAATTTTTTTCTTTTTAACATTTTTAAAAAATTTGAATTTGATTTGCCAACATATAGTGTAACACCCGGTGCTCATCCCATCAAGTGTCCTCCTCTCTCTGATGGGTAAACTTGGTATTAGCTGGTTCCTGTTGGTCTTCTGGGGGAGGGGCCTGTTACTCTGATTCTCAGGTGTCCTTGCTGTAGTGAAATTGCACCACCCTTGCCAGTGGGCAGGGCTCAGTATAAGCTGCTCCAAATTGCACTATGTGGCTGTTTTGCTGCCTGAAGGCTTTCAGCACTGATGGGGGGGGATGAAAGTGGTGGCACCCCATCTCTAGCCTGGGAGCTGAAAGTCTGTACCCTGCACTCCTCTGTGAGCCCCCAAAGAAAAGCAGTCAATCACTCTTGTCTCTCAGGTTTCCATCTGAACTCTGTGTTCACCCAGGTTGTGACTGTGCATTTTTATCTCACGATGTGACACAGCTTTGAGTCTCCAAACTTTATGGGACTCCTGTGGACCCTGGGGAAGGATGGGGGTCTCTCTGCAGTTTTGTCTCTCACTGGGTTCCTGCTCAGAGAGTGTGGTAGCCTGACCATGTGTGTAGTGGTTTGTGGTTCATGGCAACACCTAGCAGAAAGTGGGTGTCTAGACTTGCTGTTTGCAGCCAGCCTTCCTGCTCTGATGCTTTGTAACCCTGGAAATCCTGAGACCATGCTGTCCTACTTGGGATTCCACCCACTTTGCCCCCGAGCACCTTTCAGGCAGACTTTTAAAAGTTCTCATGTTGTACTCCACTGCTTGTAACACTTTCCGGTACCCAGCTTATGGAGGCTCCCTCCTTCGCAGTTTATCTTCTGATATATCGCCTCAGATTCACTTCTTTACACCTCCCACCCTGCAAAAGTGGCTGCTTTTCTGTTTGTAAATTGCAGTAATTCTTTTCTCAGATCTCTGGTTAATTTCACAGGCATTCAGAATGATTTGATAACTATCTAGCTGAATTCCAGGGGCCAGACAAAATTAGGGTACCGTACTCCTCTACCATCTTAAATCCCCTGAACATTTTATTCTTTTAAAAATGTTTTAAATGATTCAATTTCTCCATTACAGGAGATGTAGGCTTTCTCTGTCTTACGGCACTTCTAGTGAATTATATTTTTCTAGGTATTCGTTTCTAGTTCATCTAAGTTTTCAAATTTATTGGTATGAAATGGTCATGGTATTATTTCATCTCTTTAACTTCCACTGGCCTCTTAATTTTTTTAGCTCATTTACCATTTTTCATCTTAACAATATTTTTCAAAATTTAAATTCAATTTGCCAACATATAACACACTATGCTCATCCCATCTAGTGCCTGTCACCCAGTTACTTCATCCCCTGACCTTCCTCCCTTTCTACAACCCTTTGTTTCCCAGAGTTAGGAGTCTCTCATGGTTTGACTTCCTAATTTTTCCACACTCAGTTTCCCTCCTTTCCCTTACAGTCCCTTTCAAGATTTCTTATATTCCACATATGAGCAAAACCATATGATGATTGTCTTTCTCCGACTGACTTATTTCACTCAGCATAATACCCTCTGGTTCCATCCACGTCGAAGCAAACTGTATTCATCCTTTCTGATTGCTGAGTAATATTCCATTGTGTGTGTGTATCTTCTTTATATGACCTCTTTTATATTCCTAATATTGTATTCCTAATATTGCTTGTGCCTCTTTTTTGCTTGATTCATCTCATCAGAGTTTTTATCTATTTTAATAGTCTTTCAAAGAGCCATGCAGGGCTTTGCTGAATCTATTGTATTTTTTTTTTTTTGAGTGAATGTGGGAAGGGGGTAGGGGCAGAGGAAGAGGAAGCGAGAGAATCTTAAGCAGGCTCCATACCTACCATGGAGTCCAATGCAGGGATCAATTTCATGACCCTGAGATCATGACCTGAGCTCAAAATAAGAATTGGATACTTAACCAACTGAGCTACCCAGGTGCCCCTGTATCTTTGTTTTCTATTTCACTGATGTTGACTCATTTTCTTTCTTCTACTTTTCATGGGTTTATCGTTCATTCTAATTCTTAAATTGAGTATTTAGTTGCTTGTCAGCCTGTCTTTTCTTCCAGTGTATTTAAAGCTATATTTTCCTTTCTCTCAGTACTCCTAATATGTATTTATATTATTGTTCAACTGTTATGCAGAATCAAAACATCAGTTATTATGATTTAGTTCATTATCATTACTATCATTTAGTCACAGGGAAGTTTTTAGATTCCATTAGGACTACCAATTGTATGGGGTTTTTAAAAAGTTATTTTTAGAACTATATTGTTAATTGAATAGTGCAAAAAGAACAGGACTTATCAACTCCTTGAAATTTGAAACTTATTTTGTAGCTTGGTCTATTTTTTGGAAAAAATTCCATGTATATTTGAAATGAATATAGTCAACAAACTACTAATTCAAGTTTGTTATTAATATTTCTATTTTATATATTTATTGATTTCTAGTATGCTTATCAATAAAAGGCTTATATTTAAATCTTTCAGTGTGATAACACACTTGCCTATTTCTCCTTATGCTCTAAAACTTTGCAGTTTTCAAAACTATTAGGTGCATAAAAGGAAAAATCATTGAACCAAGAAATATTAATATTTGGGGACCTCTTGCCTCAGCTGTACAATTCTCTCCCATGGGCGTGATTTTGACCTAAGTGGTTGGACAAAACTTGGTGCTAAGAGAGTAAAGCTGTTCAGCACCAAGGCACGGAAGCTCTGTGTGTCCCCATAGCTGGGGCCAGCTTGTGCCCCCGGAGCCTAAAGCCTGCCAATGCTCCTAGGAGGTGGCATCAGAAAAAGACACCCCAAATTGAACCGGCCTGACACCCCGCCCCTGTCTCAGGGAAACCCTGTGAACCTGAGCCAAAGGGCTGATGTGCACTTGTTTACTATGTATGCAGGAGTAGAAGAATGTCTAATGTACAGTGGAACCTTGTACAGTATAAATAACAGCTTTGAGAAAAAAAAACCATGTTGATAATGAGTAAAGACATGTATGTGTGGGGGCAGGGGCCATACAGATCTCTGCAGCTTCCTTTACATTTTGCTATGAATCTAAAACTCTTCTAACAAATAAACTTTTAAAATCCTTTTAAAAAACTATTTCAGGGGCACCTGGGTGGCTCCGTGGTTGAGCATCTGCCTTTGCCTCAGGTCGTGACCTTGGGGTCCTGGTATCGAATCCTGCATCAGGCTACCTACAGGGAGCCTCTCCCTCTGCCTATGTCTCTGCCTCTCTGTCTTGCTCATGAATAAATAAAATCTAAAAAAAAATTATTTCCATTAGCAATGCCTAAAAATGAAACACTTAGGTATAAGTCTAACAAAATATGTATTAGATCTGTATGAGGAAAACTATAAAACTCTACTGAAAGATATCAAAGAAGAATTAAATTAATGGAGGGATATCCTATGTACTTGGATAGGAAGACTCAATATTGTCAAGATGTCAGTTCTTCCCAACTTCATCTACAGATTTGATATAATCAAAATCCCAGCAAGTTATTTTGTGAATATTAACAATCTGATTTTAAAGTATATATGGGAAGCTGAAAGATCCAGTACAACCAACTGAACATTGAAGAACAATGTCAAAGGACAGACTACTTCAAGACTTTCTATAAAGCGGGACACCTGGGTGGCTCAGTGGCTAATCATCTGCCTTCGGTTCAGGTTGTGATCCCGGGGTCCTGAGATCAAGTCCACATCTGGCTCCCTGTGAGGAGCCTGCTTCTCCCTCTGCCTGTGTCTCTGCCTCTCTATCATGAATAAAGTTTTTTTTTAAAGACTTTCTATAAAGCAACATTAATCAAGATAGTGTGTTACTGAAATAGACAAGAGACCAGTAGATTAGAACAGATCCACCTAAATATAGTTAACTGATTTTTGACAAAAAAGCAGACCTTAACCCTTCACAAAATTTAACTCAAGCTGATCATAAACTTAAATGTAAAACACAAAACTATGAAACTTCTGGAAGACAACAAAGAAAATCTAGATGACTTTGAATATGGAAACAACCTTTTAGATGTAACCCTATAGGTAAAATTCATGAAATAAATCAGTAAGCTGGACATCATTAAAAATTCTGTTCTGCAAAACACAATATAGCAATAATCACGCCTCAGATAAACCTCATTGGCTACGATACTGCCACTGCGCAAAGTTTGCAAAACACAATATAAAGAGACACCTGGGTGGCTCAGTGGTTGAGTGTTTGGTTCACGTTGTGATCCTGGGGTTCTGGGATTGAGTCCCGCATCAGGCTCCCCCACAGGGAGCCTGCTTCTCCCTCTGCCTATGTCTCCGCCTATCTCTGTGTTTCTCATGAATAAATAAAAAATCTTTAAGAAAAAAAACATAATATAAAGAAAATGAAAAGCCAAAGACAGAAAAATATTTGTAAAAGACACATGTGATATATAACTGTTATCCAATTGTATAAAGAACTCTTAAAATTTAATTTAAAAATGAACGACCCAATTAAAAAATGGACAAAAGAACTTAAAAGACACCATTCCCATTTTTAAATTAGGTTGACTTTTTACTGTTGCATCATAAGAGTTATTTATATATTCTGGATTCTAGACCCTTATCAGATAAATGATTTCCAAATACTTTCTCCCATTTCTGTGGGTTGTCTTTTGACTTTGATAGTATCTTTTAATGCACACAGACAACTTTTACTGGACTTTTGATGAAGTCCAATTTCTCTCTTTTGTTGTTGTTGCTTGTATGTTTGCTGTCCTATTAAGAAATCAATGCCTCATCTAAGGTCATGATTTACCCTTGTACTTTCTTCTAAGAGTTGTATAGTTTTAGTTCTTATATTTAAGTTTTTTAACCATTCTGAGCTAATTTTTATATATGGTAGGGTCCAAATTAGTTCTTTTGAATATGAATATCCAATTGTTCCAGCACCATTTGTTGAAAGACTATTATTCTTTTCCCTGTTGAATGGTTTTGGCACAAACAACAAATCAACTGACCATAGATAGTTTATTTCTAGAGTCTCAATTCTATTCCATTGACCCATGTATCTTAGCATTTTTAATAATACATTAATCACTTATTACACCTATGAAACAAAGTTCCTTGCAGGTGGGGGAAATATTTGTATTCACCTTAGTGTTTTTAACACATCACTTAGCAAATCCTCAAAACATGTTTACTGAACAAATAGTTTACTTTTGAGGCTCCCTGCATGGAGCCTGCTTCTCCCTCTGCCTCTCTGTCTCTCATGAATAAATAAAATCTTAAAAAAAAATAGAAAAAAATAGAAAGCTTCTGTGCAGCAAAGGAAATATTCAACAAAACTAGAAGGCAACCTACAGAATAGGAGAAAATATCGGGATTATTCAAACACTTACTGAACATTTTGTACAGAAATTTGGGCACCTCAAAGTTGGCAACTGAGGAAAAAATAGGTCATGAACTCAAACAGCAACAATTAAAGCTCTAAGTGTTGTCAGTTAACACAAAGAAAATGCTCCTGAAAATAGAACAAAAATCACTTTCAACCAGGACATCTAGGAGTGTCCCCCACACTAATAAAGTCTTCTTGAAGGGTAGGTTAATACCTCAAATTTCCTGTAATGAATTTTGAAAAAAAAAATAAGGAGACAGGAGTTTGAATTTCACTAATATGGTTTGGGAGTTTTGATTAGCTTTCAAGAGTAAGAACAGCTACTCTTCTTAAGTAAATTCCTGGGACCTATTCTTTTGGTTTATCTGACACATATACCTCAAAAGTACAACACGACCTATAAAATTTTAAAAATATAAGTTGATTAACACAGGATTAAATTTAGATGGCAGAATAGGACTTAGACACACACCTAAAGCCATGGATGTAAATTATAATTTTAGGCCTTCCCTTCAACTTATTCAAATTACTGTCATGATTTTTTTCCCCCACAGAGGGAGGGAGGGAGGGAGGGAGGAAGAGTCAAAGGGAGAGGCAGAGAAAGAGAATCTTTTTTTTTTTTAATTTTTTTTATTTTTATTTTTATTTTTTTAAATTTTAATTTATTCATGATAGTCACACAGAGACAGAGAGAGAGGGGCAGAGACACAGGCAGAGGGAGAAGCAGGCTCCATGCACCAGGAGCCCGACGTGGGATTCGATCCCGGTCTCCAGGATCGCGCCCTGAGCCAAAGGCAGGCGCCAAACCGCTGCGCCACCCAGGGATCCCAGAGAAAGAGAATCTTAAGCAAGCTCCACACTCCATGCACGAGCCCAGTGTAAGGCTTGATTTCACAATCCTAAGATTTTTGGCTTAGGTCAAAGAGTCAGACACTTAGCTGACCAAGCCACCCCTCTGTCATACTGATTTTGAAGAAACATATGCTTTCAAAGCTTGGATATAAAATTTTTTTAAAATCTGCTAGTAAGGGATCCCTGGGTGGCGCAGCGGTTTGGCGCCTGCCTTTGGCCCAGGGCGCGATCCTGGAGACCCGGGATCGAATCCCACGTCGGGCTCCCGGTGCATGGAGCCTGCTTCTCCCTCTGCCTGTGTCTCTGCGCCTCTCTCTCTGTGACTATCATAAATTAAAAAAAAAAAAAAAAAGTTTAAAAAAAAATCTGCTAGTAAAAAATGCAATATATAAACTTACATTGTGTGAGTTATTTCTTGTTCAAAGATCTGATACCAAAAACAGATGAAAAGAAAAGTAGAAGACAGTGTCATATATGAGAAACAGTCTTTGGAATCAGTTAACAGTTCCTCCAGAATATGACCTAAATCTCTGAGCTGTGTGTGTGTGTGTGTGTGTGTGTGTGTGTGTGTGTGTGTGTGAGAGAGAGAGAGACAGAGACAGAGAAATGAAAGTAATCTTTCTCTGCGTGGTTATAAGGATTTTACAAGATGATATATATGTTCATAAAGTAGATACTCAATAAGGTTCCAACATTTCATAATGGTAAGACAGATTAACTGTTTAAAAAGCCTTTCAAAACAGATATTCAATACCTTTATTGTAGAGGAAAAGATTATCAAAATATTCCCAAAAGCACAACTCTGAAATGCCAGTTTTGTTCTTAAAGGACTTAAAAACTTTAATGGTGTTCACACCATACAGTCAGGAAGTAGAACAACCCCACAAAAAAGCAAAAAGAAAAGCAAAAATGCCAAGATCTTCTCCAACCACAATTATTTTTACTATGAAACAGAATTTCCTTACAAATTAAGTAGTTTTTACAGTGGTGACATTTATCATTGATGTGATCTGTTTAATATGACTGTAGTCAAAAGGGAAGTTGGGCTTGTTATTTTTCCAGAAATTGAAAAAAGTACCATCATTAAGATAAGGAAGAGAAAGATTTGTATCCATCTTTTTGGGACATGTAAGGTGAGAGTGCAGTCTCACAGTTGGAGAATTTGTGGCTATTGCTGGAGGAACTGGAGATGCTCTCTAGTAAGCGGGTAATCCCTCTTCCCCGAACACTGCTGTTTTGGCCAGAAATTTTCACCCCAGATGGATAGTCACCTAAGGATATTGGAAATACAAGAAGAGAATATGTAGCAATTTCATGGCTTTATTATAGAGATCCCTCAATTGACTCTTATCCCACTGTAAGCCTTTCATGAATAGGACAGAGATTCTTAGTAAAGGAAAACATTCTCAGAGTAAAAGCTAAAAGGCTGAACAAGAATATTTTTGTTTTTAGCTCCAGAAACCTTAATTGAAGTTCTTCAGGCACTACTTGAAATTTCACATTCCTAAGCTTTTAAATTTTCCTATCTGCCCCAAAACATCACAAAACTATAAAACTATAGCTGCTACAAGAATATCAGACTTTAGTTTTTAAATGCCCTGAACAAAAGTCTGGAGGATAAGTTAAATTATATTAAAGTGATACAAAAATGTACATATTCTAATTGTTTAAGGTGCTAATAACGCCAAATAAAACTCCTAATTCAACAAGATCCTTGTAGCTTCAAACTAATTTAGAGCATCTTTAAGTACCATACCCTGGATCTGATTAAGCTTTAAGGTCCTATACTGTCTAAAGTACATTCTTAGGAAACAGAAGATACTTACCAGTGGGTGGGTTTGATCTTTGTTCCTGATTAGAAGAACTGAAATGAGAAAATCCTGAACTCTCAACCCTTAGCTTCTATAAGTAACAAAAATACAGGGAAAATAAGTTTTATTTTTTAATTATTGGATCTACTTCAATTTCAGATTATTTTTTATAAAATACTAACACCCATTTTTCCAACATCTAATCAACTTTTGAAGAGTATTGCTGAAAAGTGAAGCAGAAGGTAGTGTTTGGAGGGGAATTACAGGGTTAAGACAGGATTATTTTTAAAGATGAATAATAACATGTATCCTGATAAGAATGATTCAGTACTGAGAGAAATGGTAAAAATGCAGGAAAGAGAAGTAAATTGTTGGAGTCATATCTTTGAGGAGGTAAGAGAATAAGATCTCAAACATAAATTAGTTTGGATTGGTCTTAGCAGGAACACAGACAATTCATGCATTAAAAAGCAGAATGCAGTGGTAGGAATATGTAGAAAATCTGACTGTTTCTATTTTCTCGGTGAAGTAGGAGGCAAGGGTATCAGCTCAAATAAGGATGAGGGAAGAGGTGACTGAATCTGAAGTGAAAGAAGGTGAGAAATAACACTAGGACACTGGGAGAAATGGACAACTGACAGTGTTCCAGTAAGGGCTCACCTGAGATTGGTAATGCTGTTTAATAAAACTAGTCAGTATGGCAGTTTCCTTTCAGCCTCATTTAGCTTCATGAGTATGGGAACAGAGTAAGTGAAGAGCTAGGTTTAATCAGGGTATTTGTCAACCAAGTTTGATAAAAAACTTGATATTGCAAAAGTGAGTGGAAATAATAGAACAAGGAATCTAAGCTTCCTGGGAAGGAAAGAGGTGATGGGTGGTGGAAAGAGAGGGGTACAGAAGGAGACACAAGGCTGTTGCACTGCATATATGTCAGGGGTACCACTAGGGTCTAGGGCAGGATAGTGGGAATGAGTACCTGCTGTACACCAGGAAACAGGACCACTGGGGAACGGAAAGTCAAGGAACTAAGAAGTCAGGCAGTTGGAAGGATTACCCATGGGCAAACTGAAACCAAGAATTCAGACAGGAATATTGTTTGATCTCCTGGCTCAGCGTTGCTCTGGGAATGAGGACAACCAACTCAGGGACCTATTGATTCCAAGATGCAGTTATTAGGCACTACAGTCTTTATGGCATAAGATTTAAAGCCTAAAGATTTTAGGGGCACCTGAGTGGCTCAGAAGTTGAGCGTCTGCCTTCTGCTCAGGGCGTGACCTTGGAGTCCTAGGATCGAATCCCGTATCAGGCTCCTTGCATGGAGCCTGCTTCTCCCGTCTCTGCCTTTGTGTCTCTCATGAATAAATAAAATCTTAAAAAAAGGGGGGGGGCATAATGAGATTAATTCTGGGGTCTTAATACAATGATGACACGGCTAATGAGGCAGGGTTTTTCAACCTAGGCATTACTGACATCTTAGACTGGGTAACACTTGGTTGTGAGAGGCTGTCCTATGCATTGTAGGATGTGTGGCAGGATCTCTGGCCTCTACCCATTCGGTACCAGTAGCACCCCGTTCGTAGCTGACAACCAAAAATGTCTCCCAACATTGCCAAATGTCTCCCAGAGGACACAAAATAGGCCCTAGCTAATAACAACTGAGTTAAAAGGAGAAAGAAGAGTCTTGCTCAGAATATATGGACAGTCTGGGACATTTATTCTTTAAATTGTCATACATTAAGATGGACTTTTTGGTGTGTATATTCTACAAGTTTTAACACATGACGAGATTTGTGAAACCACTACTGCAATCAGGATATAGAGCCATTCTATCACCTCAAAAACTTTCTTCATGCTATCCCTTTACAGTTATACCCTCCCTCCAACTCCAAACCCCTGGGAACCACAGATAGGTTATCATTATTGTTTTTCTTTTCAAGAATGCCACATAATATTTTGAGAATGCTTCTTTTTTGCTAAGTATAATTAATACCTTTGAGAATGATCCTAATTACTGACTGTTATCAATAGTTTATCCTATTTTGGGGGTTCTCTTTTCACTGTTTTCTGAACCTCTTTTAACTAATATTTATTACCTACTATGCTCCAAGGTAGAGTTCTTGGCCATTTCATATTCAGTCGCATTTAATCCACAACTACTAGCCCTTATTACTATTCTTGTTTTATAGGTAAGGAATCAGCACAGAAAGTTCAAATAACTTGCATTAAGTCGCACAGCCCGTATGGAGTAGGTCTGAAATCCAATTCAGGAATTCTAACTCCAGAATCTATACTCTTAGCTGCTATGCTGTTAGTACCATATAGAGGTCTACTAGTAAATAAATTTCAAGGAGGAAATCTCAAGAAATTAATTCCCTTAATTTATTTAGGGAGATTAAATAGCTCTTAATCAAATCCTGAATCAGGTCTTATCCATTTCAAAGTAAATATTTTAAATATTTACATTATTTACATTCAGATATTTAATATTTGGAATGAATTTTGGATATGATTTGTTAAAGACTAACTGCTCATGTTAATTTTCTTATAACTTCATTAAATATAGTGGAAAAATATACCAGGAAGGAGAAAGATTTACGCAACTGGGTCCAAATGGATTAAGGGGTCTTTGACATACCAGGGGTGCCTGGGTGGCTGAGTCAGTTGAGTAACCAACAACTCTGATTTCGGCTCAGGTCACGATCTCAGAGTCCTGAGAAGTCCCCCATATCTAGATCTGTGCTCAGCAGGGTGTCTGCTCCCTCTCCTTCTGCCCCTCCCCCACATGCTCTCTTTCTCTCTCTCTTAAATAAATCTTCGGGGGGGGGGTGTCTGACATTCCATGAAAGACTTTTTAAAAAAAATGTTTTTGAAGAAAGAAAGAACCAAAGTCATGATCTTTAGCTGTTGCTGACCAGAGCCACAGCGAGTACCACATACAGAGTGATCAGTACCTCCTAAAAGTCAGTTCCTTACCTGGTAACGCCCTGCATCCAATACAACAATTTTGGGTGTCACACTATTGCTGGCCTCATAATCTTGAAGTGGTACATGAGTATCTGTGAGCTGGATTCCAAAGAGAGTGGCCAGAGAGTTACTGATACAGTACCTTCAAAAGGAGGTAAGAAAAGCTGGATATCAGAATCTAATTCATTCTAAAATGATTCATATTTTTAAAATTTTTTTTTTAATTTTTTTTTTTTTTATTTATTTATGATAGTCACAGAGAGAGAGGCGCAGAGACATAGGCAGAGGGAGAAGCAGGCTCCAGGCACCGGGAGCCCGACGTGGGATTCGATCCCGGGTCTCCAGGATCGCGCCCTGGGCCAAAGGCAGGCGCCAAACCGCTGCGCCACCCAGGGATCCCCATATTTTTAAAATTTCTAATATAAAGAAAAAGCATGTAAGATATACTGTTCTAAAAAAGAAAAAAAACTTAGAGATTTGGAGAAGAAATGGGTTCAGGGAGCAATACATCTTATAAACTGATCATTACTGGTAAGCAATACTCTGATACCAGATAAAATTTCAGGTTCATTTTAAGGGAATAGGATTGAGAGTAAAGGTTACCAGAATTCTCAAATGTTTAAGTCAGGCAGAGGGCAGCAACAGAAATTATACTACAACTTTAAAAATACTTATTTATCCTCAGAACCAACTAATCAGCCATGTAAAGGGACTACCAGAGCACCGAAAAATCTAAGGCTCCAGGTGCTTTCACTACAAAATAAGAAGAAAAGTGTCTATATTTTTGAGCATCTTAACAATGCTAATGTTAATGGTATTAGCGAATTTCATCTCCTACAAGGAGAACTTTCAGTAAGTGCTTCTGAAGGTTCACCGAAATGGCTCAAGTGATAACTATACCAACAAGTGAGACATGGACAGAATAATAAAAGTAACATGAAGCTTTTTTTGTTTGTTTCTTTTAAAGATTTATTAATTCATGAGAGACAGAGAGAGGCAGAGACACAGGCAGAGGGAGAAGCCCATTGCGGGACTTGATCCCAGGACTGCAGGATCATGACCTGAGCTGAAGGCAGACGCTCAACTGCTGAGCCACCCAGGCGTCCCAACATGAAGTTTTTTTTTTTTTTTTTTTTTAAAGAAAAAAAGAAAAAAAAAACCCAACCATTTGTTTTAGAAAAGAATTATGGAAATAGGTGAACAGTGTTTAACCCCAATTTGCAAAAGCAACAGCGAGCAAAATGGCAAAGAATTCAATGCAGAATACAGCATTATGAAGAAACTCTTTTCTCCGACTTACGCAATTTTCTTGCAAACAGCTAGAGCACAGAAGAGAATATCGTTTTCTTCATGCCACTTGCACCTGTACAAAGAAAGGACTTTAATATCCTTAATGGCAGTAGCACTGCTTACAGGTTTTTATATGCCAGATTTCTAAAATCATTTAAGAAAAACTGACACTATTACTCAAAGATTAAGGTTTCTTAGTTAACAAAAACCAGATTCTTTCAGAAAGACTTGTTTAAATGTTATCTCTTCTGATGTAAATTCATGATGCTATGCAAACCACACATAACTCTACCAGGTAAATTCTACCTTGAAATAAAATGAGTGTTACAGGGACACATTAGTGACTGTGGTTAACATGCACTTGTTCAACATTTGTTTACTAAGTGCATACTATTTACCAAGTATTGATCTTGGCTCTAGACAAACAGTATTGAATGAAACATGTTTAAAAAGAGAGATAGAAAGAAGAAAACACAGAAAGTCTTAATAATTACAAATGGAAATGATGAACAACATACTTTTACAATGGCATACTTTTACCATAAACCTGTATCTTTCCACTGAGCAATGTCTATTGAAACTCAGAACAGTACTAACTGCATAATTCACAGCTTGCCTGAACCCTAGGAAGAATCATTTAAAAGTTACAAACATGCTAAACACTAAATGTAAAAACTTAGTTATCTACACTTAATGAAAGTTACTTAACTGAATAGAAGACTATCTAAATATGAGATTAAGAATTTCTCCCATTGCTTTTCTAAAAAGTCACTCAGTAAATAGGATTCATAAAACTCTTAACTCTAAAATGAAGGCTCAAGTTGAAACTAAGCCTATGTTCTTACATATGCACACAGAATCAAGTAATTTTTAAATTCCTAGTTTTGCTCCTTTTCTGGAACTTAAAACCAAGTTTTAAGTGCCTCATATACACATTTCCATTATAGATCATATTTGAAATAAAAGCAATTGAAAAACCAACAATGTATTCTAGGATTAAAAACAAACCCAAGAACAAGCCTATGGAAATCTGACCCCAGGGGAAAAATGCCTCCAACCTACAGTTACATTGTTTAAAATGACGGTGTTTTCATCTCTTTTTACTTAAGTTTTCCTTTAAATTCCAGTTAGTTAACATACAGTGTAAATATTAGTTTTGGGTATACAATTCAGTAATTAAACACTTACATACATCATCCTATATTCATCAGAAGTGCACTCCCCAATCCCCATCACCTATTTAAGCCCCCCACCCCCACCCCATAACCATCACAGTTGAGAGTCTGTTTTTTGGTTGGCCTCCGTTCCCAACCCCTCCCCGTAATCTTTTGTTTCTTAAATTCCACATATGATGAAATCATATGGTACTGGTCTTTCTCTGACTTATTTCTTCTTGATTTTCTTCCTCAAAATCACCCCACCAATCCCCCTAAAAATATGAGTGTATTTTCTAGTAAAGGAAGATTCACTCTAAGTATCTGTCAAAATTCAGAACCGATTTGTATACTTTGTTAAGCTATTAACATTCACTTTGCAATATCAAATCTAGCCCTAGCTTTAACACCTCTTAGATGGGTTTCTTTGATGAAATTCTAAAGTTATGAGGTCACAAGTGAGTAAATCTATCCAACACTCTCTCATTCACTCAAACGACATGTAGCATAAAGACCTTGAGACTCCTCTTTTCCTATCTCCAAAGGTGGCAATAATCTCCTTTCCTCCTATTTCAGGAGGATTCCTCCTCCTTTTCAAGGATAGCCCAGCCTCTACCTTGCTAAGGAAGCACGATCACCTGGCAGCTACAGAGGCTCTACACTCTAGTCAAACCGAATCAGTAGTCTCTCTTCAACAGTTCATGTACTTTCCGCCCTTTGAGTCACTGTTCAGGTCGTTTTCTTCTCTTGGAAGGTCTTCCTTTCAACTCAAATCTCTGCTCAGAGAAATTCTATGCATCATTCCAGCAGAACCAAATAAAAAATTTACCTCATAAGGTAGTGCATACATTTTTAGCCCTTACACTGATGTAATTTCTTCCTGATGTATCATCTTCTGAAACACCAGTTATCAGAAATTATCACACACAACTCCAGCATCTTTACATGCTTTATTGCTTTTGTCAGCCAGGAGACACCGAGGCCAAAGAAAATCATGTTGCCCTTTCCCATATTTCCCACTGAATCCAGTTTCAGGCCTTATGTACAAGAGCCGCCCAAGGATTTGTTAAATCAAAAACTCAACAAATTGGGCTAAGAAAAAACTATTCTAAAGTGACATCAATATACAAAATTTCACCCCTTAAAAACTACTATTGCTGGGGCTTCTGGCTTAAAATAAACAAATCTATCTCCTCTTGATCCCAATACTATGAAAACAAAAGTCAAAGAATAAAAACAGTAGCAGTCCACAATAAAGGGAAAACAGAAGGAGGCCTCCATGGAAGAGAGTTTAACAAATGTGTGGGATATGGAAAGTAAATGCAGGAGTGGGAACTGAGGAGGAAGTAGTAACTAGACAAAGGAGGTCACAGCCTTCACTCCTCACAGAAACAGCTGCACAGAAGGAGATATGCCTCCCAGAAGTCAAGAGAGACTCTGAATCCATGCAGATATCCCTGGCCAGAAAGCAGAGTAAGACAGGAAGCTGGACTTCTTCTGTAGAAAGAATAGTCGAGTTCCCTGACCTTGTACAAAGAAGTCAACTGCTCTTGGAGAACCTCTGGCATTTAGGATTCTGTCTCAGTGTAACCTCTAGCTCCGTCATCTGCTTCCGCTATAGTAAAGTCCAACTAGTTGATAATACCCACTGAATACAGAGCACTTACTCAGCTATACAGCCTGATTTCTAAATATGGACATAACCAAGGACAATCAGACATTCAAAGAAAACATGCAACATGAAAAGATCAAGACAGGACACAACTCACAACCCCAAAGAATGAGATAATCCAGAAAACCAAAGCAAACATCTCCACTCCATCAACAAGTATCCCAATGAGATCTGTGAAATTATTGTATCTATGATCCTAGTTTTCTTCCTCTTATCTGCAACTCAAACCAACAATGACGGCAGCTATGGCAATACGTGTAACATGATAGTAACTGCAGGCTGAGAGCTACTGAGAGCTCCAAAAGTAGCCTCTGCCCAGTTCTAAAATGTCAGAACTTGTCAGGGCTCTATGCTGGGTCCTCTTCTGTTTATGCCCTCTCTCTGAGTGATCTCGTCAATATGCTGTAAGATCCATTACAGCAGAAGACTAGTCTCTCTTCATTGTATTTTCAGGGCCCAGAACAGTGCCTGGCACACAGTGAATGAGTGCTGGCATTACCCAAACCTCTCCAGAGTGCTAGGCCAGAACCAACAGCTGCCTCCTTGTTATTTCTAGATCTTACCTCACCAGGGCCTCAAAACATTCTAAACTTGCTCTTCTCTCTCTTCCCCATCTACCCTGAAGTATATACTACAAACCTAAGTATGGTCTTTATTTCTTTTCATTCTGTCTTCCTGTATCCAGTCCATCAGCAAGTTCCACTGGTTTTTACCAAGATGAAATCTACTTAATCCTCTCCATTTCTACTGTCACCTCCCTGCAAGCCATTTCTTGCCTGGACCAGAGAAATAGTCTAATAGTTTTAGACTATACTTCCCTTTTTGCCTCCTCTCAATATATCCATTAAAAGCTCAGGCCATCTTTTAGAAACCTAATCATTCTGTGAATTCCGTGCTTGATAAAATTCCTTCCTGAACCCCCCTAAATACAGAGAACTGATGGTTGCCAAGGGTGGGGGGATTCTTTTCTGTAGTGAAGAAGGTGTATGGTGTTTATAATCCTTATATCTTCAACCTCACCTTGTGTGTTCTCCCCTTTGCTCACTATCTTCCAGTCACACTGACAACAATTTCCAGTAAACACCAAGCTTTCACCTCCAGGCTTTTGCACCTCTCTTCCCAGAATGCTTTTCTTTACATTTTTCACATGTTTGCATTACTTTCTTGCTTCAGATCTCAGTTTTAAGGTTACATCCTCAAAAAAAAGTCTTGACTATTCTAGAAAGTAGTCTTTCTATACACTCTTCTAAAAGAGGAACAATATCCTGTTGATTTCCTTAGCACTGATCACAAAATTACCATTTTATTATTTACTGTATTGTTTCACTTTCCCACTAAAATGTTAACTTTATGAAGGCAGAACCCACATTGATCTTGTTCACCACTGTACCTTCAGCGCAGCACAGTGCCTGGGACAGAGAAGATCCTCAATAAATACTGGTTGATTAAATAAAAGCTGCCTTGTTTCATCCATAGGTCATACACAGTAAATTAAAGATAATTATGACAAAAAACCAGGAGAATGGGAGATTTATAAAATTATAAATATTCTAGCCTTCAAAATATAGCCTGCTTAATAAGATTCCAATACTTAGTCTAACTGAACTCAATTTCACCAATATCTACCCATTTCACTTACCCATTTCTCCAAAAGCTAGAGACATTTATCAAAAATTTATTAAAAACTTTAATGTAAAAGCAAAAGTTTAAGATAGTGTTTGAAATGAGCCCCATCTGCTTATATTAACTGATCCCAACAAGAGCTTCTGTTGGCTACTACAACCCAATCTCCCTCCTAAATACTACATATTGGAATCTTACATTAAGCAGCTCAGAAAAAGGTAGATTCATCCTGTTCAAAGCAGCTTATTACAAAGTGCTTACAGTACTGTGTAATAGTTTCATCGTTAACAAAACCCATGGAACAAGCCTCAGTGTCTTATAACAAATCTACCCTTGCTACAGCCTGTACTTATTCAACTGAGCTCAACCCTGTATTTCTTCAATTTTAAAACATGTTTTCTTTTTCCACATTTTAACTGAAGTTGGAATGCATCTTACAATTGAAGGTATTTTACAATTGCTATTGGTCAATCTAGAATTAGTTGTGTTGCCTGAACATGTACAAATTTGCTTGTTCTTGATGATAAGCAATTGCAACTCATTTTAGTCAATAAACCATTTGAAGATTATTTGAGAAAGTACTGGTTTGTGTCTGAATACTTTATGCTGACATCATCTGATAAAATCAAGAAAGAACCAGCATCAAACTCACAGAAAAGGTAGGTGTCAGTGGCAAAGAAGAATTTTAATACACCAGCATAAAAATACATATAACCATTATGTATGTTTCATTTTAATTCATATCATTCACTTTCTTTGTAGAATACTTGCTCAGCCTATTCTTTTTTCTTCTAGTAACCATATACACTTTATCCTTCCCCTAAAATTACTTTTCATTTTTTAATTGAAGTATAATTGACACACAAGTGCTACATTAGTTTCAGATGTACAATATAGTACTTCCATAAGTCTGTACATTACACTATGCTGACAAGGGTAGCTACCACCTGTCACCATACAACACTATTAAAATACCACTGACTATATTCCCTATACTATACTTTTCATCCCCAAAACATATTCATTCCATAACTGGAAGCCTATACCTCCTACTCCCCCCCCCCCTTTACTCATTTTGCCCATTTCTCCACCCTCCCCTCTGGCAACCATCAGTTTAGTTTGTTGTATGTATTTATGAACCTATTTTTGCTTTTTTTTGTTTTTTAGATTTCACATATAAGTAAAATCCTGTATTTGTCTTTCTCTTTGTTCATCCTAACACCCTCTAGGTCCATCCATGCTTTACAAAAGGTAAGCTCTTATTCTTTTTTATGGCTGAATATTATTCTATTTTGTGTGTGTGTGTGTGTGTGTGTGACTCTATACACACACATACAACATCCTTTTTATACATTCATCTATTGATGGACAGTTGGGTTGCTTTCATATTTTGGCTATTGTAAATAATGCAATAAATACACGGGTGCATATATATTTTCCAATTAGTTTTAATTTTCTATGGGTAAATACCCAGAAATGGAATTACTGGATCATATGGTATTTCTATTTTTAATTTTTTGAAGAACTTCAATACTGTTTTTCACAGTGGCTGCACCAATTTACACTCCCATCAAAAATGCACAAGGAAAAAAACCTGTTAATTTCCAACGGAGTAATTTCTCAAGTTCACACCTGACCCTTTATATGGCTTTATAGGGAGAGTAGAGTCCACAAAACACTGGGGGAGAGAAAGAAGGGAAATAGAGATCCTAAGATTAAGTCACAATCATTTCACAATGATAAGATCTATAAATATTCAGAATCTTGATAGAGCAGGGCACTGACTACAGCAAAGGAACTTAAAAGTGCCTGTGAGGTTTCAGGAGGCAGTCTGGAAGGGAGGGAAGGAAAAGAGTTATTTAGAAACTGTGTGGAGGGGAAAAAAAGGCAAAAGGGGAGAAATTGTTTTCTTTTGTCCTGAAAATTCCTAAAGAAAAACGGGAATCCCACAACCACACCCCTGCTACCCTGAAAGCATTCAAAGAAATTAGTTTGGTACACTGACAGAAGAGGGAGCACTTGAACTATGAATCTCCAAACCACCGGCCATGTCCAAGAAATACAAAGGAACAACATACCTTGATGTACAGAAAGCTACAAGGAAACTGAAAATGAGACTGAAAACACTCTTGCTGATAACCCTCTCTTTATCTTCCTTCCCTCCCCAGTCAAAAAATCATGAGAGGAAAACTATAACATAACACTGTGTTGAATTAAATATCTTCAAACAAGAATTTTAAGATATGATAACATGCCCTGAATGAGAAATTTCAAAACTAAGAACACAAATAAGTAAGAGCTGACAAAACTCTGGAAATAAAATTACATCGGAAAAGAAGTAAATTACAAACATATGCTGGACTCCCTTCAGAAAAGAAATTAAATAGAACAGAACCAATAAACTACAACTGAATAAAAATCTCCAGGAATAAGACCTGATTCTGCATACTGAATGGGCTCACCAAACAACTGAGAAATTTGGAAACATAAAATGTAAAATCTCTGGAAGAAGTACAGATTACCAAAACAGATCCTATTAAAGTCAAAAAGCCTAATCAAACCGATTTTCATAGAACAGGGAAAGTTATCAAAGAACTGCCCCACAAAAATTTGCCAGTCCTAGATATGCACAACTTGTAGGAGAAACTTTTAAAGGTCTTGAAAGACCCAAAAGTAGATTTGAGAAATGGAAAGACAAATCTCTTGTCTTTGGATAGAATTCAACATTATAAACATTTCAGTTCTCCCCAAGTTAATTTATAAATATAATGCAATCCAAGGAGTTTCATGGAGCTAGACAGAAGTGAAGTGATACTTCTGAATATACTTTTTTGTTTAAACACATTAAAAAGGTAAGAGAATCAATAAGGATGGGGAAAAACAAATGGAATAAAACAAGCAAATGGACGCAATTATATTTCAAAGGAATATTTTAACCATGCTGAAAAAGGGGGGGGGGGGAACCAACCCAGATAACTTTTGAGCGAAGTATTTTGACTATATGCCTTCAGACTAAAAAACAACTGAAAGCAAATTCTGAACTATTAATTTTTTACAGTAATATCACTCAATTTTTAAACAATTGACTTTTAGTTCATGTATTCTAGGACTGAACAAACAAGTAAGAATATTGAACACCAGGTTTTTTACTCAGAGGAAAAATACAAAAATAGAAAAGTGGAAAACTAGAAAACAGTATGTGTTGAACTGGAATTATAGGTATTCAGTATGAACTCATGGTGAGATAGACATAAAAATGTATGCAGAGGCTGTACATATATGTAGCTCTCTCCACTACAGGGAATAATCAGTGATGCTTTAGAAGGAATGAGCATACCCGTAACCCACATTCTATCTCCTAATCGCTGTCCTCCATTTAAAGGAACCAGGGATCCTTGGAGAAATGGGTAATCCAAAGCTGAAGCAGGGAAAGCACAAAGATAAGCCTGCAACACTAAGTCAGAAAGCAAAGCACTCAAAGAATTATGAAGAAATGTCAAAAGGACAAACCACTGCTTTGAAGGGCTTCCCATTGGCCATAAATCAAACTGAGCATAAAAACTAAGTTGATAGTAACAGATTGCAGCCCATTTGATAAAACAGGAATCCATGATTCTATACTCCTAAATTATTTTTTAAAAATAAAAGCTCTTAGGGCATCTGGGTGGCTCAGTCAGTTGAGCAGCTGACTCTTGGTTTCAGCTTGGGTTATCTTCCCGGAGTCCTGGGATCAAGCCTCATGTCAGGTTGCTGCTAAGATGGAACTCTGTTTGAGGATTCTCTCTCCCTCTCCTTTCCCCCTGACAAATAAATAAATAAATCTTAAAAAAATATATATAAAAGCAAAGCTCTTCCTTACAGAATGTCAACTAATAAACGTAAAAGGAACAGCTGGATTAGAAAACTCACCATTTAGAAACATAATAATTACTGATTCAGGCAAAAGTCATCAGTGGATGTGAAAACCATGAGGCAGACTAAAGTTTGATATTATCTACCAAATCTCAAAATATCTCCCTACAAAATAATTCCAAGGTGAAAACCAGTAACTTTTCAAGGGAGAAATCTGGCAAGGACTATTTTAAGTTATCAAAGTTATCATCAGTGATGGAACTAGATATCATATGCATCCAGATAAGACCTAATTTTTGTGGTATTCCTGTCTAAAATATATTACCTCAAACTAATCATGAAGAAATACAGGCAAACTAAAACTAAAACATTCTATAAAGCAACTGGCCTGTAATCTTAAAAAAAGTTAAGATCATGAAACTCAAAGTCAGTCATTTGCAACTACCTTCTCCCATTCTGAAGGTTGCCTATTAGTTTTTATTTTTTCCTTCACCGTGCAGAAACTTTTTATATGTTGATGATGTCCCAATAGTTTAATTTTTGCTTTTGTTTCCTTTGCCTCAGGAGATACACCTAGTAAGAAGTTGCTATGGCCAATGTCGAAGAGGTTACTGCCTGTGTTCTCCTCTAGGATTTTGATGATTTCAGGTTTCACGTTTAGGTCTTTCATCCATTTTGAATTTATTTTTGTGTATGGTGTAAGAAAGTGGTCCAGTTTCATTCTTTTGCATGTGGCTGTCTAGTTTTCCCAATGCTATTTGTACATATAGAAAGAACTTCTAAAACTGAACATCCAAAAAACAAATAATCCAATTAAAAGGTGAGAAGATATGAATAGACATTTCTCTGAAGAAGGCATACAGATGGCTAACTTGAAAAGATGCTCAAAATCACTCAGAGAAACACAAATTAAAACTACAATGAGACATTACCTCATACCTGTCAGAATGGCTAAAATTAACAGCACAGGAAACAACAGGTGTTGGTGAGGATGTGGGGAAAGGGAACCCTGTTGGTGGAAATGCAAGGTGGTACAGCCACTCTAGAAAACAGTATGGAGGTTCCTAAAGTTAAAAACAGAGCTACCCTTCAATCCAGCAATTACACTACTAGGTACTTACTCAAAAGTTACAAAAATACTAATCCAAAGGCATACATGCAACCTAATGTTTATATAGCATTATCAACAATATCCAAACTATGGAAAGAGCATTTCCCAATGTCTACCAACTGATGAATGGATAAAGAATATGTGGTATACACACACACACACTGGAATATCACTTAGCCATAAAGAGAATGATATCATGCTATTTGCAACATCGTGAATAGACCTAGAGAGTATTATGCTAAGTAAAATAAGTTAGTCAGAGAAAGACAAATACCATATGATTTCACTCCTAACTGGAATTTAAGAAACAGAACAGATGAACACAGGTGGGGAAGAAAAGACACAAATCAGGAGACTCTTAACTACAGAGAACAAACTGAGGATTTCTGGAGGGAGGAAGGTACGGGAATGGGTTAAACAGGTGATGGGCATTAAGGAGTGCATTTGGTGTTGTATGTAAGTGATGAATCATTGTATCCTATACCCGAAACACTATATGTTGACACAAATTTAAATAAAAACTTGATAAAAGACAAAACAGTCAAAGTAAGACTTCAGTCTAACTATTTCAGAGTAAAGGAGTCTAAAGAAACCTGATAACTAAATGCAACAGGTGATCTTGGATTGAATTTAATTTGTGTTAATATACAATAAAATTATCAAAACAAGAAATTGCCATTGGCACAATATTATGTCAAATCAGAAGGCCATATTCATATTTTGCTAGTGTTCCAATAATGTCTTTTATAGTGAAAGAAAAAAAATCTAGTCTAGATTTCTGCCCAGGACCACATGCTCCATTTAGTTATCAGGTTTCTTTAGACTCCTTTAACTGAAATAGTTTCTCAGTCTTACTTTGACTCAAAATTTTCAAGTTTTTATTTAAATTTCTGTACTATTCCTTTTTTCTTCTCTGTACTATTCTTGCAAACTTTTCTGTAAACCTGAAATTATCTCAAAATAAAAAATATTTTCAATTTATTTCACTGCCATACTTCTTATAGGTAAGTAGTATAAAGATTCCATGTAATAAAACATCTGTTTAAATAAATGTATTCTTTCATCAGTACAAAAATTCTAAGTGATAAAGCACCATCTCAGTTACTTGGTAATGTGTTTTGCTTTTAGCTGTAGACAACATGACAATGTATGGGACAATCGATGGAATCGTCTTATTCAAGGAAATAATGATTCCAAGGTTTCATAGGAAAATAGTGCCTGCTGACGAAAAAAAGAAAAGACTAACCCTGTCATATTTTGTCAGTTCACAAATTCAAAACCACTATCACAAAATCACTTATAAATACCTTGTGTTGCTAGAATAATCCCACATGGCCACATCTAGGAGGCTCCGAACCCAGGTTTTAGAGGGCTCCTTAAGAAATTTTTGCTGGTAGATTCCCACTACAAGATCTTCTACAGTGAGAAGTTCTAGATCTTGTCTGATTTCTTCCATTGGTAAACAGAAAAAGGTAAACAATTACTGAATTTAGGTACACAGAACATATATACCAAAATGGAAATAACAGATGTTACAATGCACTTAAACAGTGACCTAGTTTTACTTACCTGATGCCTTTGCCATATGCTTCAAACACCAGTTGACTCTGGCTCTGTCATCAGACTGGAGAAGGGAAAAAATTTACTTGTATTTTCTCCTACACTGAGTTAATTTTAATCAATTGCTGTCCTTTCAAACTGGGGAGGTGGGGGTGGCAGGAAGGGAAAGACTGAAGAGTTTGTGACAACTAAATGAGAACCATAAAAAAGAGCAACATACATTTTAAAAAAGACTACTGCTTTTAATAACCAGTAACATTTATAAAGCGATGCTAAGAGACTCTGTGAAAAGGGAGATCTAGGGTAGGCACATGAAGAAACCAATGTTCAGAAAAAGATAAGGTAATCTGTTCATGGTTACACTAAAATAGTAATGTTAAAATCCAGTTCTTCAACTCCTAGCCTAAAAGAATTAGACAAAATAAAGAATAAAGGCTCTCTAAAGATTACAAAAGAGGATCAAGAGATTGTTACAAAGTTTTTAAAAAACAGTGATCTTACTTAGGACAGGTGTACAGATTAGAGCACCCTTTCTTCAGAGTAAAAAAGGGATTTCAGCAGGAGAAACTAAAAACATGAGATCTGCCAAATTAGAAATAACATTCAGCTTTTGCAGTCTTCAAAATCCCTTCAATACCACAGAAATTATTATACCTAATCACATTCAAAACAATTCAGAATGAACATGTTTTACCACACACAGATAACACACAAGCAAACATTCTTTCTTTGGGTACCTTTCATGGGTCTTTTAGTATCTCAGTACATGCCTTAAAAAAAATTCTTAAAAAAAAATTCTTAAAATGAAATTACCTTGCAGTAGATAAGTGGCCAGTTTCCTGGGTTTGGGTGAATAAACCTATAAAGGTTTTGTAACACAGTTGCTTGGTCATACCCAGATTCGAAGTTTGAAATAGGAATCTTGTGACTAGAATCAC
Source organism: Nyctereutes procyonoides (assembly GCF_905146905.1). Classification (NCBI taxonomy): domain Eukaryota; kingdom Metazoa; phylum Chordata; class Mammalia; order Carnivora; family Canidae; genus Nyctereutes; species Nyctereutes procyonoides. Next base: position 4,158,583 of record NW_026575044.1, read on the forward strand.
CTGAAGGGAATACAAAGGAGTAAGGAGTTCAAAATTTGATCAAAATAAGTATTATGAAATGGGTAAGGAAGAAGGGTTACAGGAACAAGGTACTGGGTAACTCATATTTAAGCACTTGTACCAAGCCTAATTATAGTTAGATACTTTTTATTACCCCATAATCTTATAAGAAGGGCATACACACATATTATAGAAGACACAACTGAGAATCACAAAAGTTAGCAGAGGTCAATAGTTGGCAAACAATGGAGTCAGGACTCAAGCCTGGTTTAAGTGACTGAGCCTATGTGTGTTCACTATTCCCATCTGCCATTCATGAATCTGTTTTATATATAAGGCTGAAGAACTTAATAGCAAGGACTGCTTTTTCAAAGGTTGTAGGATTCAGGTTTCACTTCCAGTAAAAAAAATGGGCCAAGTAATTCAGACCAACTGCTCACAAAAATTTAAACTACCTGAGGATATCAAGAGCACATACAGAGGGACGCCTAGGTGGCTCAGTGGTTGAGCACCTGCCTTTGGCTCAGGATGTGATCCTGGATGCAGGGATCGAGTCCCACATCAGGCTCCCTACAAAGAGCCTGCTTCTCCCTCTGCCTGTGTCTCTGCCTCTCTCTCTGGATCTCTCATGAATAAAGAAATAAAATCTTAAAAAGAAAATCTTTTTCTGTCTAGCAAACATAAATCCTCTCTGGATGAGGGGAACATCATTATTAGCTTTCAATTACTTTAAAATCATTTCTTCAGCATGGCAGGGAAAATGGCGGATGGGAAGGTGGGAGAAGAGAAGCCTGAGAAGCCATGGTAAACTGAAGCCTCCAGAATAATGGAGGAGAAAGTTCCAGTTGCTGCACTGAGAAGTGAGCAGCTGAAGCAGCAGCCTGCAGACCTCCCAAAAAAGTCTACAAAAATATCCAAGTCTGGATTTGCCACAGGTAGTTAGATGACAAAGAAAGCCTCAGCCATATCCATCAAACTCAGATCAAGTAAGCCTTAAAAAAACTGTTCCAATTCTTGTTTCAAAACCCTTTTCAGCAGCAGCAGCTTTTAATGAAGACGACGACAGTAAACCAAAGGAAATGCCTCCAGAAGCAAAGATAAAGATGAAAAATACTGGAAGGAATACACCAACATTAGCAGGACCAAAACTCCTTCAATAAAGTAAAGCATGGTTTCTCTGATAACCAGAAGCTACGGGAGCAAAATATAAAATCTCATCTTGGAAATGTCCATGACCAAGACAAATCATGTGTTTTGAAACTGGAGTGTGGAGTGTCAAGTTAAAAGGAATAGTTTCCTTTTTTAAAGAATGGTTATTAAGATTACCCTTGGAGCCGCCTTTTTTAAGATTGAGTGGCGGAACACAAATAAGTTTGAAATCAGAATTACTTTATGTTATAAATGCAGATTTCAAGACCTTCGCTTAAAAAAAAATCAGAAATGGTACTTTTCTATTTTTTTAAACACAACTATTAGCACATTAAAAGGGAGGTATAAAGTTATTGTCTATTTAAACTGCAAACAATTACTCTTAACTCCCTGAACCTAACTGTCTGGCTCCCGGGAACAGCTTTATGAGAGAGGGAGTATTGTATTGTGAGGAAAAGGTTATGGAACTATATACTGAAAGTATATTAGAGAATCAAAATACAGCTTTTGTCCTCATAGGCATTTGTTTTGTTTCAAGTCATCATAAACAAGGTATTGCACTGCTAGCAGTTGGTACAAATACTTAGCTCCTTAGAAAAAAATTTAAAAATTGTATATAAATTATTGAGTATTCTAAATAGCCCACTTCAACCATTTCAGTGGGTCTACCTATTTATCCGTCTTCAAAGACCATTTGCTACAAAAGTAAGTATTTTGAATGTGCTTCCCTTGGTTTTTGTTATTAGTCAGTTCCTGTAAGCATTTCCATCAAATCCTGAGGCAAATCACAAGGAAGTGGTTTCTTTTCAAATAACAAACTACCAAAAACTTAAATATATAATATTAAATCTTTGGCTATTTTTTTTAAAGGTAGAAACACCGAAAAAGCAACATCGCATGAAAATGAAGAGGAGAATAATGTATTTTCTATAACTCGGTTAAAGCTTAAGTTACTAACTTGTGAAAGTGAATTTGATTTGGACTTAATAAAAAAATTATTTTAGTACAGTAATATAATTCGATGTATATATATGTTAATATATAACATACAGGTTTATAAATATATATATATGTTTATATACATATATAAACAGCCTTTCAAAAGCACAATTCAGGTACCAAAGATAAAAAGAAAGAAAATGCATCTTTACACACATCTTATGGGATCTTTGACCACATATACATTGTTCGATCTATGTATTACAGGGTTTCAAAAGGATTTTTGTGATAGTTAATGTGATAAACACATATTTAAAAGCATAGTCACAGATAAAAGAAATAGTCTAATGATTTCCTTGAAAACAACTACAGTGTTTAATCTGGAGGCAGCTTCAGATGATTTTATTGGTAATCACTACTCGCTGAGCTCTTTTAATAGGTAACAGAGAAGTAACCTGTATATGTTCCCAACACTTTGTTAATTTGCATTCAAGTTTAGAGTAAAACCCCAAACAATGGAAATGTATATAGAACTATTAGTTCATACATGATTTAATTATGTCACGATACATGAACTCAACTTGCTTTGAGTAAGCAAACTTTCCACTTTTGTAATTTTACTGTTTGTTAAAATAACATGCTTCTCTTATGTATGTATTCTTTTCTTGCCTTAAGTGAAATATTAGCCTAAGGTCAAGATGGGAGAGAAACAACTGAAATGAAGGTCTTCATTAAAATACCAATAAATTTGGGGTGCCTGCATGATTCAGTTGGTTAAGTGTCTGACTCTTGATTGCTTTGATCATAATCACAGGGTCCTGGGACTGAAGCCCAAGTTGGTCTCCAAGCTCAGTGGGGAGTCTGCTCAAGATTCTCTCTCTCCCTCTTTCCTCTTCCCTGCCCCACATGCTCTAAAATACATTTTAATAAGTACCAATAAAAAATACCAATAAATTTGCCGTTCTCAAAAAAGATTTTTTTAGTCTACATGAATAACCAGGTACATGAAAAAAGAAGGAAAACCAAACCAAAACTGATACAAGGAGATCCAAAGGTATTTCAGCTACTGAAATTATTCAGCACAGATTTTAAATCATTCTTGTATCTGAGGAGATCAAATTATGAATTTCAGCATAAAGTTATATAAAAGGATAGAGTTCAATTTCTGATAATGACAGTGAGAAACTGAACAAATGAAACACCTGCTTGAAAGCACTGTAGAGGGATCCCTGGGTGGCGCAGCGGTTTGGCGCCTGCCTTTGGCCCAGGGCGCGATCCTGGAGACCGGGATCGAGTCCCACATCGGGCTCCCGGTGCATGGAGCCTGCTTCTCCCTCTGCCTGTGTCTCTGCCTCTCTCTCTCTCAATCTGTGACTATCATAAATAAATAAAAATTAAAAAAAAAAGCACTGTAGAGATAAAACTGCAGTGAGAATCAGGAGTCCAAAGTCTTGGAGAGGAAGGAAATCCTAGAAAGCTTGATTCTGGCATTTGGGTTCATTGGTAATTTGAGCACTTCATCAATTCTAGAATAGGAGGTTTAGAGTGTGAGAAAATTAGTAGTTTTCAACAGACCTAGACTTGTAAGAATTAAAAATATTATACCAGGGGCACCTGGCTGGCTTTGTTGGTGGAGAAAGTGACTCTTGGTTTTTGGGCTGTGAGTTCAAACCCTATGTTGACTGTAGAGATTATCTAAAAATAATTTCAAGATTTTATTTATTTATTCATGAGAGACATGAGAGAGAAAAAGAGAGGCAGAGACACAGGTAGAGGGAGAAGCAGACTCCATGCAGGGAGCCCGACGTGGGACTCAATCCTGGGTCTCCAGGATCACGCCCCAGGCTGAAGGCAACGCTAAACCACTGAGCCACCCAGGCTGCCCATCTAAAAATAATTTTTAAGAAAATTTATTTATTCATCTGCGACAGAGAGAGAGAGGGAGAGAAAGAATGCATGTGAGCAGGGGCAGAGGGAGAGGGAGAAGCAGACTCCCCGCAGAGTAGGGAGACCTATGCAGGGCTTGATCCCAGGATCGAGAGAGACCTGAGCCGAAGGCAGATGCTTAACCGTGACCCACCCAGGCACCCCCAAAATAAAAATCTTTAAAAAAATATTACTCCAGTATTACTTGCATATGTTAAATATGTAGTTAGAAAATATTCAACTGTCTTCTGGCTTCCACGGTTTATGCTATGAAGTCAATTACAAATTTCACAAGTGGTCCTTCAGTGGTAATGTGCTTTTCCTTTTTTAGAGATCACCTAGAAATAGATGGGACTCTTAAAATATCTGAACCCATTTTGTATTAGCTCAATCCCTGAAATTGAATTAAGGTGCTCTGAGATGGCTAGTGACAGAAGCTTTCTGCCAAAAGCAATCACATTTTTTTTTTTGGGGGGGGGGGAGAGGAGTAACAAGTTTTCCCATCTACTGTTTGGCACTCAAAAAAATGATCAGACATATGAAGAAATCTGGTACCTTGACTGAGCATGAAGATAAACAGACCCAAAAAGATCTCTACAATAGGGTTATCAGACATAAGACTTTAAATGTTCAGGGAAATCAATATTAATAATTTCACCAAAACCATAAAAAAGAACCAAAGGTAAATTAAAAAAAAAAACTAAAGACATATTCTCTAACCCATTTTAGGAGGGCAAAGCAACCTTGGTAACAAAATTAGGTAAAATTATCCTCAGTCTTTAACATGAATGCACAAATCCTAAAACAAAATATTAACAAACCAAATCCAGCAGTTTCTTTAACAGCGATGTAGTGACTTTGTTGGGTTTACTGCTAGAATGGAAGGTTGGTTATTAGCAAATTACCAGATGAACAAAAGATCACAAATCATGTGAGACAGAAGTACTGTTCATTAAAATGTGCAACTGGTACCTCCAACCGAACTGGGAATAGAACTTTACTGTGATCAAGAATGCATACAAAAAAAAAAATGCATGAAGAAAAAAAGAAACAAAATATAAAGCAAACAGCATAGTTGTTGGTGAAACATTAGAAACTAGAATTCCTACCTAGTACCCTACGACAAATTTTTAAGTTTTAAATAAAAGAAACATAGATTAGAAAAATGTCATCCCACAGACAGGACTATATAAGGAATTTTAAGAACTCAAGTTACAGTTTAGCAATGGCTGGATAAAACTAAAATACAAAAGCAAATAAAAATATAATTTCAAGAGATATCACTTAAAAATAACAAAGTTTATAAGCTATAAATTTAACAAGATATTAAGATCCTTGTGAAGAAGACTGTGTTGTAAGGCTTACAGATCTCAAAAATAAAAGAGTCACCCCCTGATTACAGATAGAATATCATGAAGCTTCAGTTTTCTCCAAAATGATCTGAAGATTTAAAGGTAATTCTAATCTAAATTTCAACAAAGGTATTTGTAAAGCAGGATACTCCAACTCTGAATCGTATGAACAGCAAAGGGTCAAGAATAATGAGGATATTCCAAAATTAAGTCAAGGAACTTGTTTAAGTACTATTAAAATCTTGTGTTTAACAATATGGATACCAAACAAGCAGACCCATAGAACAAAATAAAGATATCAGAAAGACTCAAGCATCAAACAGAAATGTGGCACTACATACTGAGAACAAACTGATTAATAAATAATGCTGAGACAACGGATTATCCACATGGGAAAAGAATGAATCAGAATCTCTACATCACACCAAACATAAGTCAATGCCAGGAGAATTAAGAACTTTGGCATGAAAAACAAAACTTAATAAAAACTATCCTTTATGGCCTTCTGGTAGAAGAAGATTCTTAAATAAGATACTAAACCCCCTCAAAATGTAAGAGAAAAAACTGATACATCCACTAAGTCAAAAATAAAAACTTTCGTTCATTAAAAGACATTGTACTGACAATAAAAAAAATAGAAGGTACAAACTGAAAATTGGGATCTGCAATTATATCAATAAGCAGATATGTAGTAAAATTCCACAAGTCAATATAAAAGACAATCCCATAGAAAAATTAGGAAAAGGTAATGCTGAGTTAGAAAAAATACAGGTACATAAAGCAGCATACAATGTTAATTTATGTAAAAGTTTGAAAAACAAAAATTAAATTCATAACTTAAATATTCACAGGGTGCCTGGGTGGCTCAGTTGGTTAAGCATCCAACTCCTGATTTCAGCTCAGGTCACAATCTCAGGGTCATGAGACTGAGCCCTGAGTCGGGCTCTGCACTGGGCATGGAGCCTGCTTAGGATTCTGTCTTGCTCTCACCCTTGCCCTCTGCCCCTCCCCCACCACTCCCAAGCCCTTGTGTGCACTTGTCTCCTTAAAAAAAAAAAAAAGTATTAACAAAACTATTCAGAAAAGAAAGGGAATGATTAGTACAAAATTCTAAATAGGGTCTCTCTTATAAAGAGGGAGGTGGATGCAGTCAAGGAGAGATTTAGGGACCTTCGATGACAGCACACTGCTCTTATTTCTTCAGCTGACTGGGGAATGCACTACCGTTCGTTAATTAATATCCTTTATGCCTTAAGTCAATGTTAAATTTCTGTGTATGAAGATTAATATTAAAAGCTGATGGAACTTCCGTATAGGAAGCTAAAAGGAGTTTTCAAAGCTTTGCTTATTTTAAAGCAGAACTTCCCTCAAGAAAATTAACCAATAAAATGGAATCAGAGCTCCTCTGGTTAAAGTGGGGGAGGAGGAGAAGGGCCAGAAACTTCCTGCCTCCATGCACTCATAAGAACCCTAAGTACCCCTTCAGAGAAGAACATGGCAGTGGGGGTGGGAAAAAAAAAAGAATCAATAGATTCCATATCAATATCTCTTCCAATCCTGACATTCCTTGACTCTAATGTGCTAAACCATAAACATCCATCCATCAAGTATTCACTTAATTATATTTACATGTATTTCATAAAAGGCCAGATAGCACAGGAGCATTTGAAAAAATCTACACACACATTCCTTAGCTACTACCCAAACTTGCTTCAGTGTGTTCCTCTATGAAATATGATATTTTCCTAAGCACCAGGTTGATTACACCACCATAAGCATTTTTAGTTATGTCAACATAGCCGTCTAATATAGTCATTTATCTTCTTTAACTGGCACATTACCCAGGGTTATCAAATTGGCAATTTAAGACCTGTTTAAATTGGTGAGCTTTCCTGAACAAATTGTGTTCAATTTCAATTAGTTTGAATACTAAATTAAGAAGACATTCCTAGTGTCTTTAATAGGTTTATGTTAATCTGGTTAACTTGAAAAGGTTGTAAAAATAAGCCTCAAAAACTTTTTAAAAATCAAGTATATATCAGAACCAAAATAATAAACAGTAAGGCCAGTGGCACTCCCATCTGGCACTCAATAGATGAACAAACCAAAAACAGCTTAAGTAAAAATGAAGTTAACTCACTAGCTAAGTTTCTATTTTTGTCTTACCACCACCTATTTAGTGAATACCTCAGGTGATGTAACTTGTGGGGAGATTAGCTAGGTTCACACTTCAAAATCTGTATTATAAATTTTTTTCATTCAAAGCTACATAAAGGGACCAACTAAAAAAATTTCCCTTACCTGTTTCAATCTATGGCCCTGATCCCAGTCAAACACAAAAAGGACTACTATATACTTTTTGCTAAGACTGGAAAAAACTCAAAGCTCATAAGCAAAGGGGACTGTAAAATATTCTCTTCATTTATGAAGAACAGTATTATAAATATTACAAATAGCTGCTTGTTATGGCAGATTTGAAAAACTTATTTGTAATTTCAAACACTAACAGGCTAGTTGTCTACGTTAAGTAAAAAAAAAACTTTTTGAATATAAATTAAAAATAAATCTATTACCATGATTTTCATTCTAATCATAGGAAACTGGTTAAAACCTAGTTTCTAGACGAATTTAGTTCAGAGCTTATTAGGTATATGGTCATATCCTTTAGTATCCCACAAGTCTATTCAATTTTAAAGTTTTTAAGGATCACATATATCATCTACCATTTCTATGATGATTCTCCAACAATTTCTTCCCCCAACTTAATGTTTTATGTGCCCATGTAAAGCAGTAAATCTTAACCAGATACATATCCATTCAATGCCTATGATTCTACCCCATTCCTTTATACTTACTTGCAGCCTGACAATGAAACCGAAATCCTCGTGGAATTTCACCTGTTAATACAAAATATTTTGTTGGGAGAAGCTCTCTGGTTTTCCCATAGCCGTATGCCATAGGATGACCAATTGGTAGGTAATAGTATTGCTATATGAAAATACAAAAAAAAATTAAACCTTCATAAGAGTTCTTTTAAACCAAAGGAATGAGGATTATTAAAGAATTTCGGTATACTGTCTAAACTACTTTAAAAAGGAAGTCACTTCTTTATAAAAAAGAAATAGTAGGTAAAGCAAAGTTGTGCTAAAAGGAGTCTTAGCTAGGGGTCCATGAGGCCCTATTAAAGGCCTCATGTATGTATTTCTCAACAAAAGTTTCCAAATTCTATCTTTTTAATGTTTTACAATCATATGAACAAAAGTAGCTGTTTAATTTATCCTAAGCAGCAACTCTTACAAGTGTGAGTAGGATGATTAGTTGCTCTGTCATCGAAACACAAGAAAAAGTGCTGGCTTGTTCTAATGAATTTTAAATCAACTGGCAAAACTAAAGATGAAGATCTTCTTTCCCCAACCTTTTCTCCTTTACTCTTCCCCCTATACGTTTCTCCTACTTGCCTTTAAAAGTATACTGGTCCTTTAACTATCTTCTTGGGAACTGAACTGAATCCTAGGTCTTCATTACTACTTGCTTTTGCTAGAGTGGAATAGCCAGAAGAGACACTAAAAACATTGGAGAGACTATTAAATATTAGGCTATTTCCATATCTTCTCTTGTATTCCTTAGAGCAGCCAATAATAGGTATTATTCCCACTTCACAGATAAGCTAGTAAGTTCAGAAAGATTAATAACTTTCTTCAAGGTTACAAAACAACATCAAATTAAAATCTAGTAATCACTATGGTGAAGGATGGGTCAAAGAAATGAAAGAGCAAAAGGCATAAAAAGCCTTTAGAAAATTCCAAGATGTAAGGCTACAGGTAAGCAAATGACAGGCTACACATTTTTTTAGGCATACTATCCCACTCAACTCTAATGCTTTCTTCAGGTTAAAAGCTTAAACTGAAAAACTCTGTAAACACCTAGTTCTTAGCAATTTTTCAACCAATTATGATGAAGTCTTGTATACTTTAAGAACTCAACTATGCATCAGCCTTTAAGAAAACAAATACTGTTAAATAAAGTCAAGATAAAATGTATACTGTTTAGATCTAGCATCTTTCACTCTACTTACCAGGATTTATAAATCTGTGGAACTCTGCCATTATACCTTCTTGGAGAGAGTATTTAACACACCCTATTTCACAAGGGAGGAAGCGCTGCTCACAATGAGGAGGGAGCTCACCATGGCTAAAAATGTTCAAAAAATAAAAAATGCCTCCAAGGAGAGCTAAAAAAGAAAAAGAAAGTAAGAAAACACAAACAGATGAGAGTTTACCCCTCTACAAAACCAAGTTTGAAAACTATTTTCCTTGTGTTCCTATCATCAATCCTATGTGAGCTGGAAAAGAGAAAACTAATCTGTACCAATTAAGTGAATAAAAATTTTTATAATTACACTTATCAAGAATTACAGTGGTAACCATTCTGCATGAAGCAACAAAATTATTCAAACTTGCAGCCAGTTCTACATAATTTAGCTAAACATAAGCCCTGAATTTCAGGAATGACTTAAAAAGCTGTGACCTGTACTCAACAAATACAAGAGGTTTGGGAAATAAAGCTAAGTAGAATCAGCACTGAAAAACTCTGAATATAAACCATGGACAATTTAGTTCACTCTTTACTTTTTACCAATATACACAAGAATACTGATAAATTCTCTAAAGAAAGAAATGTGAGAAAGTGTGAAGGCTCTTATTTACCAGGATTAGCCACATTTAAGACTATTAAAAGTTTATTAATCTTCAGTAAATTCAGGACACAATGAAAAAGCCAGAGGAAATAACAAGGACTTTTATTAGCTAAGCTCTTTTCTAGGCTAGATCTTTATACTTTAAATGTTTCTAAAAATCTAGCTATAAACACTTAAATCTAAGAAGTATATTTAGTAACCTATGAAGTGGTTATTAATCAAGAGACCGGATTTTTGTATAAAACAAAATCTTCTCTTGTATCTTTCTCGTGTTATTTCAACAAATGCAAATTACCCAATCTTTTACAACTTTAGCACCATATTTGAATACTTGGTAGTCAATTATTCTGAAATGCAGGATCAAAATAAACAGAACACGTAATTACTGATCAACATATCATAGTGTTCTGAGCAACCACATTTATCTAAGCACAAAATTTTAGGATTACTCTACCTTGATCACTTTTTAGAGACAAATTTGACATATCCGGGGGTGAAACATTCTGCTTCGGTACAAGCATGCCTGGCTGCCGCAGTGGAGTGGAAACAGGTTTCTAAAGAGGAAGAAAATAATTGATCACATAATCAAACTCTTACTGAGCACTTTATACAAATACTTAAGTTTAGCAAAACACCTGGAAAACAACTCACTGACTACTTCAGTAACCTCTCTAGGCCAATGAACCCAATGAGTAAAGAAGCACACATCTGTCAGTGACATCAACACCCAAAGGCAGACAAGGGCAAAATCTATACATATTCTGAATCAAAAAGTGAGTGGCAAACAACCAATTCAACCATTGCTGAAAACCATTTGCCCACTACTGATAATCTAAAGTAATCCCACTGAATCCCATAATACATACCAGCCCAGTGTCCAAAAGAACATCATTCAACAAAGTACTCCAATTATGCTGACTTCAAGTCTCAATGAGATATGCATACTTCGAGAATGTCTTATAAGACATCATAGTTTAAAAAAAAGGTTTATCTGTATAAACTAAGTACCAATTCTACTGAAACACACATCCACAGATTTAAAATCACTCAAACCTAAAGCAAGCAAAGTGCTCTTGAATTTCTATCCAATGTTGCCAGTTTAAAATAAGAATGGAACTTTACTATGTCAGAATGAAAACACAGAGAGGGTAAAAGTCCACAATTACCTTGAATTTTCCTGATACAAACCAACAAGAAAAAGTTTATTCAATACTTTATCATTCTACTACACATAAATTTACCCAAATAAACTTTATTCAACTCTTACCTATAAGGCATACTAATATTCACTAGCATGTGCAAGTTTTGTTGTTTCAATATTTTAAACACAACCGCTTGCTGGTTCTGGGTGTCACTTAAAAAGAATAGAATGGCCCAAGCTACTTTAAAATTAGAAAGGGGGGGAGGGGTCTTCAATCATAAAGGGGTTGGAAGGAACCCTCAGCGTTCATCTGGTACCAACCCTAAAACCCAATAATCTCCTCGCAGATCAAAGTTTATTGGTTGCAGGTTTCCTAATAGGGATTCCCCTGGCCTTTCACTACCAAGTAGCAACATGTCTCCTAGTTAAGGGAACCTGTTGGGTTTTTCACAGGCATTCTGACGCCAGAAAAAAAAGAAAAGAAAAGAAAAATTCTTTGCACTAACCTAAGTCACCCACTCACCCATCCAGCATTTACTGAACACGCCCATGTGCCAGGCAGGTAGCGCTCTTCTCAGGCTAACTTTACCTGCTTCTCTGAAGGCCCAAAGTCCCTTCCCTGGGCTGCTCTCCACTCTCGAGCCATTTCTGCGTATTTCTCCTTTTCTTCCTCCTTCAGAAGCTTGGGGACATTTAAGGAGGAGAGAAAGGAGAGAAGCAGCAATGAGGACCCAGTGCCCCGGGCCCCAGAGGCAGAAGCCAGGGCTTCACGGGGCGGTCCCTGCGTCGGTTTGCCCTAGGGCGGGAACAGGGGCCTTCCTTTCACGCCAGCTGGAGCCAAGGAGTCATTAGCCTCCTCGAGGCCTCCTTCCTTGCCGCCTCGCCCTCCCACTTGCCCAACTGCCTGGTCCGCCCCCCGCAGCCTCCCTACCCCCCCACCCCCACCGCCACCGCCACCCCCACCCCACTACCTCCAGCCTCACCGCCCAGTCAGCAGAGCAGTAGGGGATGGCATCAGCTATGCGAGCCACAGGCAGGCCTCGCCGCCGTAGTTCGGGGATCTTCTCCTGCACAAAGAAATAGTAGGCATTACGGCTGGCCCTGCGGTTTGGCATGGCGAGCGAGGCCAGGATTCGACACCCTGCGCCAGAGACAGCACAAGCCGCCGGCGCCCTCGCCGGGCTCCCGCCCTTAGTAACCGAGGCTGGCGCCTGCGCGCCAAGGCCCACAGCGCTGGACCAATCAGGGCGCGGTGCGCAGCCGCATTGGCCTTGCTCCGAGAAAAACAGTCTGAGACTGACTCGCGGGGCAGTGGGGGTGGGGGGCGGGGGAGCCTGGTCACAGGTGCGAAGCATTCTGATTGGCTGAGATGAGGCGTTGATGGGCGTGCTGTCACGCGGAGGGCTTGGCGCAATTCCTGTACATTATTGCGTAATATGTGTCAAAGTAGGTGGAGAAAAAGCGGTCCAGAGAGTGGTTCAAGTTCTTTCATGTTTTGTAACTGTAAAAGGCCTACTCTGTGCCAGGCACTGTGAAACGTGTTGGGTGGCGGCGGCAGAGTGAGGACTATGACAAACAATATCCTGTCCCTGAAGAAGTTTACAATCTAGTGGGGGGCGTTTGAGGGGAAGATGACAAGTCAAGGGCATCAACCCAGGTGGGGTGGGGGGGGGTTGTGACTGCTTTTCTGTCTTTCCCCCATTCTTAAATGACACTTGTTAGAGTTGCAAAGAATATGTTTTTGAAATCAATTTTTTAAAATTTTTATTTATTTATGATAGTCACAGAGAGAGGGGCGGGGGCAGAGACACAGGCAGAGGGAGAAGCAGGCTCCATGCACCGGGAGCCCGACGTGGGATTCGATCCCTGGTCTCCAGGATCGCGCCCTGGGCCAAAGGCAGGCGCTAAACTGCTGCGCCACCCAGGGATCCCTTGAAATCAATTTTTAACGTGTCAGAAAGCACAATAAGGAACAGAGGTTTAAAATAATGTCCTTCAATACAATTTTATAGATTTCCTCAAAAAGGTGATGTCATTTTGTTGTTGTTAGTTTTATTCCTGGAATATATTTGGAGCTACTATGAAAGCTTTTTTTCCCCCACATTATTTTCTTTTTTAAAATTCTCTATTTGAATTCAATTTAGTTAATATATACTATATTATTACTCATGGGTAGAATCCGTTACATACAACATCCAGTGCTCATTGTAACAAGTGCCCTCCTTAATGCCTGTCATCCAATTATCTCCCCCCCCCCTCCACCTCCCCTCCAAACCCTTGGTGTATTTCCCAGAGTTTAGCCTCTGGTATGGTTTGCCTCCCTCTCTGTTTTCATCTTGTTTTATTTTCCCTTCCCTTCGCCTATGTTCATCTGTTTGGTTTCTTAAACTCCACACGCGTGAAATCATATGGTATTTATCGGTCTCTGACTAATTTATTTCACTTGGCATAATACCCTCTAGTTTTATCCACATCATTGCAAATGGCAAGATTTCATTCTTTTTGATGGCTGAGTAATTTCCATTTTTTTTGTGTGTGTGACATTTTCTTTCTTTATTCATCTGTTAATGGACACCTGGGCTCTTTCCAAATTTTGGCTATTTAAGACATGTTGCCATAAACATTAGGGTGCATGTGCCCCTTTGGGTTTTTTTTTTAATTTTTTTTATTGGAGTTCAATTTGCCAACATATAGCATAACACCCAGTGCTCATCCGTCAAGTGCCCCCGTCAAGTGCCCCCCTTAGTGCCCATCACCCAGTCACCCCAATGCATGTCCCCCTTTGAATCACTATGAATGAATGGATCAACCAGGACATTAACGAAGAATTTTAAAAATTCACAGAAACAGAGGATGATGAAAAAATAACTGTTCAAAACCCTTCAGATGCAGCAAAGGCAGTCCTAAGAGGGAAATATATAGCAATACAAGACTTTCTTAAAAAACAAGAACAGTCTCAAATATACAATCTAACCTAACCCCTAAGGAGCTGGAGAAAGAAGAGCAAATAGAGCCTAAATCCAGCAGGAGAAGAGAATTAATAAAGATTAGAGCAGAAATCAATAAAATAGAAGCCAAAAGAACAGTAGGACAGATCAATGAACTAGGAGCTGGTTTTTGGATAAGATCACTCAACCTCTAGCCAGACTTATTGAGAAGAAAGGAGAAAGAACCCAAATAAAAAAATCCAGAAACAGGAGGAATCACAACCAACATCCAAGAAATACAAACAATTATAGGAACATATTATGAGCAACTATATGCTAACAAATAAGGTGATCTGGAAGAAATGGATGCATTCCTAGAAACATAAACTATCAAAACTGAAACAGGAAGAAATAGAAAACCTTAACAGAGCCATAACCAGCAGAGAAATTGAAGCAGTAATCAAAAATCTCCCGGCAAACAAGAGCCCAGGGCCAGATGGCTTCTACCAAATATTCTACCAAATATTTAAAGAAGAAATAATAACAATTCTACTGAAGCTGTTTCAAAAGATGGGAACGGAAGAAAAATTTCCAAACTCGTTCTATTAAGCCAACATTACCTTGATCCCCAAACCAGACAAAGACCCCACCAAAAAAGAGAATTACAGAGTATGAATGCAAAAATTCATAGGGTCCAACAATAGGTTCAACAGTACATTAAAAGGATTACTCACCATGACCAAGTGGGATATATTCCTGGACTGTAAGGGTAGTTCAACATCCACAAATCAATCAGTGTGATAAACTACATTAATAAAGGAAAGGACAAGAACCATAGGATCTTCTCAATAGATGCAGAAAAAGTATTTGATGAAATACAGCACGCTTTCTTGATTAAATAACTCCATAGTGTAGGGATAGAGAGAACATACTTCAAAATCACAAAAGCTATATATGAAAAGCCCACAGTGAATTTCATTCTCAGCAGAGGAAAAACTGAGAGCTTTTCCCTTAAGGTCAGGGACAAGAAGGGGATGTCCACTCTCATCACTGTTGAAAGTACTAACATAGTACTAGAAGTCCCAGCCTCAGCAATCAGACAGCAAAAAGAAATAAAAGGCATCCAAATTGGCAAAGAAAAAAAAAAAAAGAATAACTCTTAAATGACTTTGCTCATTCCATCATCTGTGTCATTTCTGGGTCTGTTTCTACTGATTGATTTTTCTCCTTATTGTAGGTTGTATTGTCTTGCTTCTTGCAAGCTTGGTAACATATGATTTGATGACAACTTTAAATTTTATCTTTTGAATGCTTCATGTTTGTATTCTTATAAATATTCTTATGCTTCTTCTGGGACAGAGTTATATTATTTACAAACAGTTCAAATGTAGTTTTTCCTACTTTTGAGGCTTGCTTTTATGCTTTGTTATTTGAAATCAGAGCAACCTTTAGGGCTAATTTTCTCCTCTGCTGATATGATACCCTTTTAGTACTCTGCCTGACACCCATGAATTTGGAAGTTTTTCCATTTTGGCTGATGGAAGCACAAGCTATTTCTAGCCCTGTGTGAATTTCAAGGATTGTTCTTTCTAATCCTTTCAGGTTGTTCTTTCCCTGGCACTGTGTAGTTTCCTCCCACACATACACAGATCAGTATTCAGCTGGAGCTTCAAGGGAGATCCTTAGCAGATTTCCAGAGCTCTTTCTTTGTGCTGTTCTTTCTTTTCTGGCACTCTGCCCTGCAAACTATAGTCACTGTGGCCTACCTAGATACCAACTCCATCTCCTCAACTCAGGGAGACCACAGGGCTTGGTCTGGGTTACCCCTCTTGCTGCATTCTGGATACTCTCTCCAGGAATCTGGGGCAATCATAGAGATCACTTTGTTTGTTTCTGTTCTTTCAGGGATTACTCACCCTGCCCTTGATGTCCAGTGTCTGAAACCATTGCTTTTGATATTTATTTTTGAAATATGTAGTTGTTTAAGACTGATGGATAAATTCATTCACTGTTATTCCACCTTGGTCAAGATTGCTTTACCTTATTTTGACATTTTAAAACAATATGTAGATTTAACTGCTAAATTTTTATTTTTATTTTTTTAAAGATTTTATTTATTTATTCATGAGAGACACAGAGAGAGAGAGAGGCAGAGATACAGGCAGAGAGAAGCAGGCTCCATGCAGGGAGCCTGACCTGCGACTTGATCCGGGGTCTCCAGGATCACACCCTGGGCTGAAGGCGGCACTAAACCGCTGAACCACGCGGGCTGCCCAACTGCTAAATTTTTAGATATGTAATCAGGACAATCTCTCTGAGGAGAGCCATTTAAAATGAGAATGGATGCTAAAGAACAGAGCTAATCATGTGAAGAATCAAAAGAAGAGCATTCTAGATAGAGGGAACAGCATGTGTACTGGTCTCAGACAATAGTTTGGTGTATCATCAGAATAGACAGAAAACTGATTGATGTTACAGTTGTGTGTCCACTCAGGTGGAGAAGGTGATTGCTGAGGTTGGGATTTGAGCATAGCAGTGTCAAGTGTTCAAGTATTACTAAGTACGTGGGTGGTCATTGAAAGATTTTTTTTTTTTAAGTGTCATGACATGGCTTACAGTTGAAGAAGATCAGTCTTGTTGCTATTTTGGGAATAGGTTCAAAGCAGCAAGAATGGGCATGGGGAGACTAGTTAGGAGGTCCCTTCAGAAGTCTATGTGAGAGATGATGGTGACCTAGAACAGAAAAGAAACAGGAGAAATGAAAGGGAGAGGATGGCTTCAAATTGTACTTTGGGGAAAAAAGAAATAACTGATGGATTGGATGCAGAAGTGAGAGAAAGGGAGAATTCCTAGGGTTTTGGCTTGAGTAACCCAGTGGCAACTCATGTGTTTTTCTAAGTAGCAAGAACTGGGGGAATGAGGACAGTGCTGGTACCACAGAGGGTCCACTGCTCCTCATATTTTCTATTACCTGCTCCTCTCCTTCTTTGGCACACCTGATTTTTTTCAGTCTTAGTTAAGTAAAGTCCTATGTAAATGGATCAGTTTTTTCCCTCTTTTCAACCAGATTGATCTTCCTATTCAGAAATTCTAGAGGGTGGTAGGTTTTGGTTGAGGGTGTGCATGGCAGGGGGATCAAGAATTCTGTTGCATATGTTAATTTTGAAATGCCTCTTCTACATCCAAGGGGAGATGTCAAGTAGGTAGTTGGCTGTGTACGTCTGGTGTTCTGGGCTAGAGACAGAATTTGGAAGCAATTTGGACATAAAGATGGTATTTAAATTCATAGAAATGGCTTAGATCACCTAGGCAGAGAGTGAAGAGAGGAAAAAAAGTTTCTAGGATGGAGTCCTGAAATACCAGCAAGAACAGGAAAACCTAGCAAAGGTGACTAAAAAAGAATGTCTGAAGATGCAAGGAGAAAACCAGGGAAAGTAAGACACGAGAGTATTTACAAGGGAAAGCACTTCATTCATTTAATAGATATATATGGACAGTCTGTGGACTACCAAGCTCAGTTTTAGGCCCAAGAACACATTACAAAGTGTGTAACATAGTGAGGAATGCAGACCATAAAGAAATAAACAATCATGAATATAATAAGTTGTCCGAATATATTATTAGACAATAACTCCAATGAAGAAAAATAATGCAGGATAAGGGATAGGAACCAATTGAAGGTGCAATTTAGGTCAGAAAAGGCCCTTTTGAGGAAATGAAATTTAAGCAAACAGTGGAAGGAAGTGAAGAAGCAAACCATGAAGATGTCAGGCAAAGGGTAGTCCAAGCAGAAGGAAGAGCAAGCAGGTACAAAGACCCCAAGGGATACATGTCAAGTACGTGTGAAGAACAGCAAAGCAAGTCTGTGGATGCAGTGCAGCAAGAAAAGTAGGAAAACAGAGCGTATTGGAGAAGGAGTTTGGGCCAAACCATCCAGGGCTTACAAGGCCATCATAAGAATCTTAGATCTCACCTAAATGGGTGGGAAGCACCCATTAGAGATTTGGAGGACTTCTACTCTTTTTTTTTAAATATGAAGTATAAACTGATTTTTAACTGAGTGTTACAAAACCACCAGGAACACATGGCATTTCAGGAAAATATTTTTCCTAATGCTAGTGTTTTCCCGATGCTAGTTTAAGTTAAGGCCCTGACATTGTTCAATGTGCATTCTGTGCTGGTAATAATAGTAATAGTAATGTTCACTTGTGAAACAATTATAGAATCATCCCCATTTTGCAGAACAGGAAATCGAGGCTTAGAGTAGTAAAGTGACATCCCCAGCCCACACAGCCCATGAGTGCCTCTGACCTCTATGAAATTCCTGCTTCTTTAGAGCTCTTACTGCAAGCTATTCATTATCAATACTCGAGGATGTTTATTATATAATTGTTTGCCAAAGCAAAAGGGGATTTCCAAGTTGCCTGTCATCTCTAGATGTTGCCCAAATGCACAACCACCCTTGAGTAACTCAGCCTGAGGCCTAGTTGATTCTTCTGCTTGCTCAGTCAGGTCACGCAGATTCTACCTTGTGTCTCCCTGCGATGTCTCTCCCACTTATTGTTTGCTTCCCATTTCTGCTACCCTGTAGCCTAGTTTTGGTTCTTGTTCCTTTTTGGGCTTTTGTAATGAGCTCTCACATGGAAGAGGTTGTCTCTCTTCCCATCAACCCATCCTACATCCTGTGGCCAGAATAGCTTGGCTGAAACTAATCTTGTTCTTCTGCTGAGAAATCCTGGTGTCGTCCATAGCCCACAGAATTAAGGTCAGACCTGGGAGCCTGGTCCCCTTGGTCTGCCCTTGGCCTCCAACTCTGGCCCTCTTGCTATCTCTGCCCATGTTCCAGACAGCAGACTCCACTCTGTTCTCTGCCTGTTGCTTGAGTCTGTTCTACCTCCTGCTCCATTTCTGCTTTTAGAAATTCTGCCCAGATAATGTTTAAAACTTAGCTCAGGGATTACCTTTTCTTGAAGAGATAATCTCTGACCCACACTCCTTAATGAGTGATTGACCCCCTTCCCTTTTTCTACCACCGTACCTGGCATTTGTCCTAGTATAGATCCTGTCGCACCATCACAGTTCAAGACCATATGTCTGTCTCTTCCCCACCCCAACACACACACATGGCTACATCTCAACAGTAAACTCTTTGACATAAGGGACTGTGACTCATTCGTCTTTAAATTCCTTTCATCTTAAATCTCTAGACAGGATTGTGTTTAAAATATAGTAAGGGCTCAATACATGTATATGGACTAAATGAATGAATTCATGGAAGAGAGAAGATGAGGAAAAGGGAAGAAGACCCTAAAAAGTTTGTAATTAATTAAACAAAAATCCACATCGATCATCTCTGTGTCTAAAGCACCCACTCAGAATTGGGGTAGAAGTACAAAACCAGCAATTCTATGAGAGAGCCCCACCTCTCTCCACAACTCCCAACACAAAGGTCAAAGCTGTTGTTTTTAAAACTAGCTTTTGAGAGCCTACTAATGACCCCTCATTTGTTTGAGCTGTTTCCTTTTATGCTCAGTGTCCAGGCTCTCTTATTCTAGCTCCCGTTCCTGCCTGTTTTCTGGGGGTGAGGTCATTGGATGACATACTTGTTCTGGCTCACTTCCCTTTCTTAGGTCCCATCTTTGACCTGTGCCAGGGAAGAAGGCCTCTAGAAGGATGCTTACAGCTGAGAAGCAATCTTCTGGCTTAATCATCAAGACCTAGTGCCCAAGGCCTTGATAAAATATGGGAAGACAGGACCTCTTTAATCTTTCTTTTGGGCTGAAGGATACGGCTCCAGCACTGAAATCTGCTCTGCTGCTGATGTGGGGGTTGTTAATGTTGTTCAGGTCTCCAGGACACTAACATTGAAACAAAAAGAAACAAAAGGGGGGACTGGGTGGTGCAATTTGGTGCAATTCGCTGAGAGTCCAACTCTTGGTTTTGGCTCAGGGGGTGATCTTGGGGTCCTGGGATCAGGTTGTGGTGGGTTCTGCACTCAGAGTTTTCTTAAAAAGACTCTCTCTCCCTCTGCCTCTCACCCTACCCCCCTCACATGCTCTCTATCTCTCAAATAAATAAATACATCTTTTAAAAAAAGAAAGAAACGAAAGCAAAAATCAGAGAAAGAGCTCATGAAAGAGAAGCAAGCTGACTTCATCTTTGGCTCCGTAACTCTCAAAGAAATTATAGTTGAACCATCAGTTAGTAAGGGCTCCCAGGGCTTCAATTGCTCATAATTAACTTGAATAACTGCTCAGGATTGAGACAGAATGAGAGCAGGTGTACATTTGGGAGCTTTGTATCTGGCTAAAGATACAGGCCTGACAAAACATCTGTCACTTTTTCTTTGTGCCTCTTTCCTTCCTCCAGTGATGTCCCAGAAACAGTAAATTGTGGCACAGTTGTATCTTTTGTCCAGCAACTTTCTCTATGTTGTATAAATATTAGAGGATATAGAAAATTATTCAGAAGATACAAATGAATGACAATCCTACCCAGAGATAACCATTCTCAGTCTTTTGTTGTTTCCATTGACTCTTTTACCTGTATTTCCTATATTTCGGACCATCCTGTTTTACAGTTTTATGTTCTGCTCTTTTTTCTGTACATTGTCCTTGGATGGACCTTTGCAGGCAAATTGTCATTAGAAAGGTAACTCAGGTAGAGGCTGCCCACTTTTGGTGAGGTCTGGGCTCAGGATGGGGCAGGTAGTCACCATCCAATTCAGCATCCTACACCACTGTAGTTTGATTGGAAGCCTGAAATAGCAGACTTTTGGGTTAAATCTGCTTCAAGTACATGGAATTTTCAGCACATTTTTCCAATCTTTTACTTATTATATACTTACCACTGTTCTTGGCAGTACAGCTTTTTAAATTTTTTGGCATCATGCGCTCTACATTTGCATATCCTTTCTTTAAAGCATTTTCTTAATGAAACAATTTATTCCTCAATATGAAAGGGCTTTCAGATTGAAAATGTCTCTAGTTTCCAGTATAGAGTGCCCAGAATCTCCAATTTTTTTTCAGTTCCTTGCTTGAATTTAGATTTTTAAAAACTTATAATTCACTGAAGGTGGTTTTGAAAATGCGAGAGATGGGGAAGATAACAGACCTAAAGGGTAGCACAGGGAAGGAAAGCTGAACAAAGCTTAGGTAAGAAACATGGTATCTATTTTAAAGTCAAACCTCATAGATTCTTCCTGGAAGTCAAGATCAGAGAAGAGAAGTAGAAATGTGATGTTATCTGTGTGCTTTAAAAAGACCTGTGTTAAGCAGGATTTATGTACATGCATGCCTATATGCTTGCAATGAAATCATGTTTTAAAGAGGATTCAGCTGCATTATATTTATAACCATGAGGTTGCTACCAGCTACCAGCATATCTCCTTGTGGTGGTTCACTTCTCTTCATGTCCTGATTCTGTTCTACAGTATACAGCTTTAATAAAGCAGTCTGCTAGTCCACTCCCCCTGCATCCCCAAGACCCACAATTCTAGCTATGGCTTCCTTCGACTCTGCTCTGGTCCCAGGAGTCTATGTTCTGACATGTTTGTCCCTGGCAGCTGCAGAGAGTTTGAAGTATTAGGGATTCAGACCCTGCCATAGCTGTGAAAGCTAATCTCTACTGTGGGTCCTGTCCTTTCTGGCCAAAAGAAATGGATAACTGGAGCATCACCAGATCTGAATCTGAGGCTCATTTGCAAACATCAACTCAACAGCTCCCCAGGGAAACAATAAAAGTAATTAGGTACTACCTCAAACCATAGAGTGCTTCAGAAGCGACTGAGGAAGGAAGGCAGTTAAAATGCAGATTTTCAGGCCCCTCCCAGAGTTCCTGATCTTAGTTTTTAGAAAGTCAGGGAACCTGCATTTTAAGTAAACACTTTAATGTAATTCTGATGCTGAAAGTTCAAAAACCACCCTTGGAAGGACCCCAGGATTCTGACATCATACCCCTCTACCATCAACAATACAGTAAAATAATATCATTGTTCTGCCTGTTTTCTACTGCCATCCTTTAGGCTGTGTGTTTTGAACCATTAGGTGTGCCCTCAAAGCTTCTCTTAATCTTCCATCAGCTTGGTAGTAACCTGTGCATTTGGGAGGGGCATACACCACGATTTAAGCCAGTTTGGCACCTCCTTAGAGGTGGCTGGGAGTCCCCGACACTCAGGAAGATGAAGCCTAGACCAATTGTTCTTCTCCAGCTGGAAGTTATGCAGAGTGCTATACAGAAAACAAATGACCAGGTTGGTGGACAAGGCCCCTGTGTTCTATGACTCACTCTGGCACAAGCTTCTGCCCAAGTTTCCTGAAACCCTGTTGACATACACACAGGCATATACCTAGAGCACACATGCAAAGCTCACTTCTTTGGTGGGTGCTCACTTTGGTGGGTGCTCACTTTCTATGCAGGTTTTCTTTGCTCAGTCCATCTCTCCTTCCCAATTGTTCAACTCTTAAAAATTGTCCGAGTTTTGGATAAAATACCATTGCTCTGTGGGCTTAGATATTAAACACTATTCAAAATTTTGTTCATTATGTGCACCCGCCCATGCACCCACAGTCACATTCACATACAATAAATGGGAGAACATAATACAAAGACATCATCATATCAACTCTCTGATCTGGGTGCCCTTTTATGGTACAAGGGGCATATGCTTTGGAGTCCAAAGACTTCAGTTCAAATCCTACCTCTACCATTTACAAGCTACTTAATCTTAGAGAAGTTAATTAAATTCTTTGAACCTGGACTTCCTCATTAGAGTTAAATGAGAAAGCTTGTAAAACACCTAGGACTGTGCTTAGAACCTAAGAGGAAAAGTTAGGTATCTCCTTTATTCTTATTTTCTATTTCTATTTTATTTTTTTATGAAATAATCCTCCAAATTTCTCTCACATAGCATATTAGTCAGGGTTCTTAACTGCAAGTATCAGAAATCATCTCTGGCCAAAATACACAAAGAGGGAATTTATGAAAGATACTGGGTGCCAGGAAGGCTGAAGAGCCAGGTGCAGAAAATGGGCTGGAACCCAGAGAGATCTGCACAAGCAAGACCACAGCCAAAATCCCACCTCAGAGCAATCTGGTGGCCTGACCTCTGCCATAGCTGCCCCTAAACTCTGGGTACCCCTACCCCCTCAGGGGCAAAATCTGATTCTCTGCTGTCTCTGCTTCTTTTATCACTTGCTCCAGACTCAAAAAGCTCTGAGTGAGAGGTTCCTGGTCAGGCCTGTGGCCTGGGCCTGTATCCCAGCTGGGGTGGTTAGGGAGGTGGCTCTAGACTCTCTGGTTTCCACACTTGGAGTTTATCAAAAACAATGATATAGGCAGACTGAGTCTGAGGACCCAGAGGGGGTCCACGGACCAGCTATAATCCAAGAGGGTCGTTGGCTTTGTGCAGGATAGGATAGAAATCAAATGTGAGCTGAGAGGAAGTAAGAACAGAGTTTATTAAAGACAGAGAGTAGATACAGAGCACCTGAGGGACTCAGAAAGAAAAAGGAGAATGAATCTTTGCTTATGGCCTGGGGATTTTATTGTGGTCTGGTGTACATGTCCTCTCATGCATCCAGGAACCAGTCAAAACAAGGGTGAGTGCTTAAGTGTCCTCCAGAAGCTACTGATGCCCTAGAGCCAGGGGTTTTGGCATCAAGCTGTCTGTAGTTAGTGATCTACATGATGACCTTGCCCAGTCACTCCTTAGATATAATCTGTTGTGCTGGAAGACTCCAAAGAAATCATGAATTCCTTGAGCTGTACAAGGAGGACCTACATTATCTGTACCACGAGGTATGTGTAAGGTGTGGGGCTGCAGGCGCTAGCGAGAACAGAAGCAGGGAAAGGAGCAAAAATGCGGTCTTTCATGAGTCCTTTTAGTTTTTCTGTCACAATAAGAAGGCAATTCAAATGTCAGGTAGTCATAAAAGATCAGTGTCCAGAGTCTTTTCTCACCCTTTCTAATGTTCATATTGCATCTGTTTCATCTATAAATTCATTCTTAAGTGTGTAGAGTCTTTCTCTCCAGGAACTCTCCTCAAGCCTCAAACTACTCTGTTTCAGAGGCAATTTTACACCTTTCTGCCTTGTCTCCTTTCTTTTCTCTGTCCAAAATTCCCTATCCTGCCCCCTTTCCATCACCAGTCCCTGAACAGCCCAAATCTTGCCCACTCTGCAAATGCTGGAGGAGATGCCACCGTTTCTTTCTTGTGGTGCTGTGCCCCACTCCTTCCATGCTCCTTCCAATGTGTTCCTTTTTTTTTTTTAAGGTTTTATTTATTCATGAGAGTTACAGAGAGAGGCAGAGGGAGAAGCAGGCTCCCTGCAGGGAGCCCTATGTGGGACTCCATCCCAAGACCCAGGGATCAAGACCTGAGCCCAAGGCAGATGCTCAACCACTGAGCCACCCAAGGTGCTCCTTCCCACTGTGTTCTGAGGGCACTCTTGCTATGTCTCCCTTACCATCTTTGCTCCATTTTACAACAAATATGTGTTATGCGTTTAATGGCCTCACCTTCCTTCCTCTCCTGGATGCACGTTGAAGCTCTTGAACGGCTTGGAAGTCTGTTTTATTCATATTGCAGCGCTGGTCTTACGACCTAGTAGATGCTTAATACACACTTGTCAAGCAAAGCTCAAGTTTCTTCTCATGTGTCTCTCAACGCATACATTTAGACTCCTTTCCTACACACATGTGACAGATCCGTTTAATAAAAAATGGAAACAATCCATGTGAGTGCACCCTGCAAACTGTAAAGTGTTGAACAAACGCATTTGATCTTAGCCAAAGGCCGAGAAGTGATTAAGAGGTGGACCCATGTGAATGCCATGACTATTTCATTCTAGTTTCACCTATTTTCTGTTAAAGAGCTAGGTGCCGGCAGCCCCGGTGGCTCAGCGGTTTAGCGCTGCCTTTGGTCTGGGGCGTGATCCTGGAGACTCAGGATGGAGACCCACATCGGGCTCCCTGCATGGAGCCTGCTTCTCCCTCTGCCTGTGGTCTTTGCCTCTCACACTCTCTCTGTCTCTCATGAATAAATAAATAAAATCTTAAAAAAAAAAAAAAAGAGCTAGGCGCCCTTATTATGCTTCAGGGTGTTTTCACAGGAGAAGGTTGCAGCGCGGGTCTCTCTCCCACCCCTACCTTTCCCGATTTTGCAGAGCCTCTGGGGTCCCTTGCATTGCCAAGAAGGGAAGCCCACCGAGGCGCGGGGGGCGGCGCGGAAGCGGAGCCCCTTCGCCCGAGAGGACTTGCTGGGCGAAGTCCCGTGACAGCTCATGCCCAGTCCCCGCGCGTCGCCCCTCCTGCCTCCGTCCCTCTCCCGGCTCAGGTTGGCCAGAGCCACCTGCGTCCGCGGACTCCCCCTCCCAGAGCCTCCGCTCCGTCGGGTCTCGGGTTCCCTGGGAGACGCAGCGCCGACCGCCCCGCTCCCGCAGCCCGCCTCCCCCGCACCCCCTGCCCCCCGTGTACTTTGCCGCTCGGCGCGACCTCGGGGCCGGCACGTGACCCAGAAACTTGGGAAGCCCCGGGGCGGCGGGCGGCGGGCGGCGGGCGGCGGAGGCGGAGGCGGCCGAGCTCCCCCGCGCGGCGGGCTCTGCGGCCGGGAGGCGCTCGCCCCGCGCCGCGCTCGCTGCCTGGGCGTGCGGAGCGCCGTGCGGGAGCGGCCGGGAGCCGCGCCGAGCCAGCCCCGGAGGCCGCGGCAGCGCGCGCTCGGCAGGCGGCGCGGCGGGCCCGGCGGGCGGCGGCGCCCAGGGACGCCGGGGGCCCGCTGGCGCGCGCGGCCGCAGCCCCGCAGCCCCGCAGCCCCGCAGCCCGCCGCCGCCCCCCCCGCCGCCGCCGCCCCCGCCGCCGCCCCCGCCGCCTGGCCACCCCGAGCCTGGCGCTGCCGCCCTTCCGCACTTCGCTCACTCCTTCCTCTGAATGGGAAGTTGGGGAACATGGACGGGGTCGTGCTGGCGTGGACCGCGCTCTTCTGGCTGACAGGTAGGAGGCCTTTTCTACCAACGCCAGGAACTTTCTGTATATCCCCTTGGTGGGGGCTGTGCCCGCCCTGCCCGAGCCGCGTCCCCCCCGGCCGGGCTCGGAGCTGCTCCGCGGCTCGGCGGCAGGTGGGGGCAGGGGCTGGGCGCGCTAGGATGATGGAGGAGGCGGGGGAGAAGCTCGGCTACAAGTGAGACGGGTCGACACGCAGGTGTCTGACTCCTTGGGGGATTGTCCTTGCGCTCGTGCATTTCCTCTTCCACACAACGGTTCTTGTCGATATTATCCTGAGTTGGTAATGCTGTGTGGTTCCTGGGAAGAGCCTGGTTAGGAAAAAAAAAAAAAAGAAGAAGAAGAAGAAGAAAGAAAGGAAAAGAAAGCTCGGAGGAGACATTAATTGGGAGAACTGCTTTTCTGGAGGTGAGGGATGGAGGAGTGTCTGTCTCCCTGATTCCTTCCCAGGAGAAGCCGGGAGACCCCGCGGCGTCCGCCCTGTGCCTCGCGGTGCCGTAGGGCGGGATGAGGAAGGAGATGGGGATGCAGGCTTGATTGGCTGTGGAGTTTAGGGCCTGGCTCGCTCGCGCGTGGTGCCATTTGGGGGAGTGGTCCCATAGCCGAGAAGAACCTTCCTCCCCAGATAAACAGTCTCCCCTCCCCCAGCGAGGATAAATTGCAGAGATATCCAGAAGGTAGAGCTTCTCCCCAGCATTCAAGCCCCTTCCGCTAGCTGGGTCCTTAGTGTGCTTTCTCCTCCCCTTTGGTGAACTTTCTCCCCACCCGCCAGCCTGAGGTCTGGAAAGGCTCTTGCTCCTGGCCCGTTGTCTCACACGAGGGTCCTGCGCGGCTGAGGGACCCGTGGCCAGTCCTGAGAGATTCACAAAGTAACCCAGCTTGGGTGGGGGTGTGCATGGGTGAGGGAGGTTCGGGTAGTTTGGGAAGGGGTTGAGACAAAGATTCCAGGCAAGGTGGAATGGTTAAGAAAGGAACAAAGGGTCAGAAAGGTTGCGAGGATAGGATGAGGGCAGTGCAGGGCAGGAGAGAAATCAGAAAATAGCACCAAAAAAAAAAAAAAAAAAAAAAGTTCTGTTCCCTCCTGGGGCACCAATCAGAAAATTTGGAAAAATCCAGTCAGTAGGAAAAGGGGAACAAGTTTAAAATCTCTAAGGCAGTCATTGAAAGCAGATAAAATGTATTTAAGAAGAAAAGCAAAAACTCCATTTCCCATAGCTTCAAAGAAGATTATTGATTGCCTCACATTTTTTCCCCTCTCTTATTCCAAATGAGGGCCCTCAACACTCAGTCTGCCCCATACTGGCTTTAGGTATAGGGGATGGGGGTGGGCAGGGCATGTCAGCAGAGTTAGCCTCTTCTCTTGGCTGCTCTGAGTTCATCCCTCCCACATTATTCAAATATGAATCATCTCTAATTTCAGGGTTTGGCTGATCCATGTCTCCCCACTCCCCTGGCCTCCTAGGGCCTTCTACTTCCACCCTCACTGATTCTGAATGTCCTTAATTTGCCTCTACTTCTGCGCTATCACACTAGAAGGCAACTAGGCCTGAAGCCCGAATCACCCCTCCCTGAGGCCAATGAGGCATCCTGGGGCAAGAGTAATAAGTCAGAGATGCTCTTCTAGATACCCCAAGGTATGCCCAAGAAAAGCACAGGGAGTGGGGGCAGAAGGGGAACATAGAACTCTTGTGGCTAGCAGCTTTTTATGAAATGGAATCATATCATTTGAAGGGGCCACAGGCCATCTAGTCCAGTCCCTTAGTTGATAAAAATGGAGGCCCACAGAGGTGATTGGCACCCAGCAAATGTGTGATGGAGCCGGGACTAGAACCTAGTTCTTCAAACCCCAGGCCAATCCCATTTGCGTTCTCCTGAGCTACCTCACTGGGCTTTTTTTTTGTTGTAGGGTGTTCTGTTCTGTGTGTATTTTGAGGGGAGTTGCTGCTTTGTCCGTGCCTCCTTTGCTCTGTACCTGGAGAGGCCACCCCCTGCCTAGTGGCAGGCAACAGGTTAGTTATTAGGGCCTCCTCAGCTGTCAGAGGCTGGGCTTCTGTGCTCTGCACAGGAGGTTGGCTTTCTGAGATCCCACTGAGCACTGCAGGCATCCCCAGATCCCAGCCTCTGCTTCCCCCCCACCCCATCCCGGCAGGCAGGCTGCTGGACACGCTGCCTCAGCCTCAGCAAAGTAGAGGAGCTGACAATGGCGGCTGAGGGGTGTGTGTGTGTGGGGGGGGGAGGAGCAGTCAAGGAGGAGATGGATTCAGACTCATGGCTCCCAGAAAAACCCTGAGAGGAAAGGTAAGAAATTTCAGTCCAGCCCGATCAATGAATTCTCTCCTGAGGGGGTGGTACAAAGAGAAGGAGAGAGGGAAGGACAGATCAAAAATGAGTCAGAGAGCCTGGGGAAAAACACATTCATTCTCCTTCTCCCTCCCTTTGTCCTCCCCCACTCTCTCGCCTCCCTCCTCCCCTCCCCTGTTTCTCTCTTCTAATGCCGGCTGAGCAATTTCTAATCAACACTTTAGGTTTTTTCCTCAGTCTCAGGCAGCTCCTTCCTTGTCTTTCATTGCTAAAATTCTGCTGTATATTTAGTCTCATGATTTCTCATTGTCACTGTGATGCTGCTTCCTGTAATAAATTGTTGCTGTTGTTGTTTTGAACAAACATAGTGTTTCTCAGCTGCTATTTTAGCAACAGGTGCCATCCAGCAGTAGGACCTGAAGGAGGCTTCACCAGGTCTTTGTTCCTGAAGGCGGATGGCATTCCCTCTGTTCCTGGCAGCAGAGGCTGCCAGAGGCTCTCTCCCAGGGAGGGAGCTGGCGACGTGCTTTCCCTGAGACTTTTGGGTCTCTGTGGTGAAGATTGCTATGCTCTGTTAGCATTTCTTTCTTTTTTTTTTTTTTTTTATTTATGATAGGCACACACACACAGAGAGAGAGAGGGAGGCAGAGACACAGGCAGAGGGAGAAGCAGGCTCCATGCACGGGAGCCTGACGTGGGATTCGATCCGGGGTCTCCAGGATCGCGCCCTGGGCCAAAGGCAGGCGCCAAACCGCTGCGCCACCCAGGGATCCTCTGTTAGCATTTCTTTTGGTCGCCTTTTGGTTGTATTCACTCACTTATCCATCCATTCTACAGGCACACACTAAATCCCTCTGCTTTCTAAGTATTGTGATGGGTGCTGAGGATAAAGAGAGAGGAAAGACACAGCCGTTCCCCTCAGAGTTGTCAGTTTAGTCGTGACTCAAGCGACTTTTCTGGTGATTGTGGTTTGGAAGCAGAAGGTCCTCTGATGAGAGCTGTGAGCACCACACAGAGGCTAGGAGAGCACCCAAGCCACCCTGACGTGGAGGCGGAGCAGTCTTAAAGGAGCTCCTAGGAGACGTGTTCATGCCTCTTCAGCTGCTGAGTTACTAACCACATCCAGCGTGGTGCTGGGGTTATGGAGATGAATGAGACACAGCCCTGCCTTCCAGCACTCGCAGTCTGGTGGCAGGACACCATTATGGAGTAGCCTATCCCCAGGCAGTAGCAGAGGTCTGCACCCAGTGCTTTGGGGTGCTCCATGGGGGCTGGGTCCCAGCCCAGCCTGTAGGGAGAAGGAGGTATCTAGGGGAGGTTGTTGCCTGGGCTGGCTTGCATTCCAGTAGATGCCTGGTGACTGTGTGCGGAGAGTTAAAGCACTATTAGCCCTGGAGAAGGAAGAGTGGCTTTCAGAGGTTGCTGACACCTCAACTTCCACTGTCTCCTTCTCTGTCCTGCTTACCTTTCAATTTCTCTCCCTCTACTGTTCTTCTTTCCCCTGCAGAAGAGACCTTGCCCTTACCAGAGCATCTTCTTTCAACACTTTGTCACAGCTCTCCCAACTCCCCTCCGGCCCCCAGCCAGGTGCTTTTTTCTGGACTTGTTTCAGAGACTCACATGATTCTGCTGGTTGGCTAGTTTCTACAGACTTGGAATTAGTAGTAGCAGCAATCTTAATGCAAGTACTTAGTACTCAGTACAGTGTTTGCAGTTTCAGTGCCAGGACTTCGTTGGTGGAAGGAATCCTGACCTGGGAGTTAAGGATTGGGTTCTAGTCCTACCTGCTCCATAGATTGACTATGTAACCATGAGATCTGGGTCTCATAATCTCTTGAATGAGATGACTTCTAAGGTCGCTTTCAGCTCAAAGATTCTATGGTTTAAATCTTTTTTCCATTTAATTTTAATGAGTTGGAAGTCACAACTAAAGCGTGACAGGTCCAGTCTTCCTTTTATAATTCACCTAGTGAAAAGCCCCAGTTTCTTCAGCCTTTCCCTGATTAATAATGATTGGAATGAAAAACACTAGCTGGGGAGGGAAAGCTCTTGTTAGGATTGTCAGAAGGATAGATGGAATAGCATTTGGTGCTTGGTAGATAGGAGAGGGTCCACTCATATTGGGGACTGGTAAAGCAAGGCAAGCACTTTGGACTAGGTGGGATGAATCCTACTCTAGCCAACACAGTCCCTTCTGGTGTGAACTTTTTGTTCCAGGACCTACTTACCTCTTCACTCTTTCTGACATTTTAGCACTTATGTCTCCTTTTCTGCCATCAAGAATATAAAGAAAGGTGTGATGTGGTTGTTGTTCTTGCTTATTTACATGCTATGATGCTTTTCTTTGTGTTAAAGGGCCTTCC
Organism: Nyctereutes procyonoides; assembly: GCF_905146905.1. Classification (NCBI taxonomy): domain Eukaryota; kingdom Metazoa; phylum Chordata; class Mammalia; order Carnivora; family Canidae; genus Nyctereutes; species Nyctereutes procyonoides. Next base: position 4,189,375 of record NW_026575044.1, read on the forward strand.
TATACATTACGCCTTTTGATCATTTAAAGCAAGAATGGTTGATATTACCTACCCTTGTATAAGACGACAAAAGCTTAGAGAGAATAAATGACTTGTCCACGTCCATGGTATCTTATTGTTTAAAAGAATAAGAAATAGTGTCACTGACTTAATATGACTTGGTTGGGTCAAGTGCCTGAGTCCAGGGGAAACTTCTTTTCTGCCTGAATCCAAGGGTCAAAGTAGAACTCTTGATTTAAGTGAACATACATAGTGTCTTTTATGGGGCACTGGGTAGTGAGGCTTAGAAGTCATAAAGCTCAGGGAAATATTGCAGGGAAAAGTGAGAAAGAATAGCATTTTGTTTTTCCAATAACTCTAAGATCTAATGGGAAGGAGTAAATGAGAAGTGCTCCAGTGAGCACAGGAGAGGGTATCAGAGCCCATTTGGGACTAGGGGTTGGCGCTATGCACTCAGGAGCCACACAGGATGTAGCTGTGGCATATGTATGCTTAAAATTTTGGTTTTCAAGATAGTCTTTGGCTCTCTGAAAAAGAAAGAAGGCATCTTGGATGACTAGTGTTCTTTACGGGCCAAGAACAAATAAGAACTCCGAAGAGCATGCTGCTTCCCCTGTTTCCCTGCAGCACCTGCGGTCCTGCATTAGGAGTAGAACCCTTGCATTTGGTCCCGGGATCCTGCATCATCACTCCTCCTGTGCCCTCTGCTCATCAGGAGGCAGACTCAGAGGCAGTGCAGGAAGAGGGATTAGATTCAAACTGACCTGGATTTGAAAACTAGCTTAATATTTTACTGTATCTTCTTTGGTTTTAAAATGGGAAATGAATTTACCTTATAGGTTGTTGTGATAATTAAAATGGAATTATATAAAACTCGTAGCACAATATTTGGTACACAGTAGGCCCTCAATACTGATTATGAACCCCAAATAGGTATGTTAGCCAGCATTTTGATGCCGCAATGAGCAACCTCCAAATCTCAATAGCTCACTTGAGCAAACATTTAGTTCTTGCTCATATTACATGGGAGCCAAAGTCAGCTGCAAGTTAGCTGTGACTTGGCTAGAATTGGTATACTTGGCTCAGTTCCAAATGTTTTCTTATTCTGAGACCCAGGATGAGGGATCAGTCACTGTTTGGGCATACTTTTGTTATGGCAGAGGGCTCAAGAAGGTAGGGAGAGCGCTTAGGGTGCCAGAGCCAAAGCATGTACAGACCTTTTAAACTTTTGCTTGGACATGTCTTATGGCATGCGTGTCATGCAGAAAAGCCCAGGGTTTTTGGAGTGGTGAGTGTCCTCTGCCTACAGGGAACAATGCAAGAGTCCAGAGGGAAAACTAATTGGGAACAAATAATAAGCTCTATTAACTGGGTTAAATCATTCAACAAATATGTTAAGTACCTTCTATGTAGCAGAGTCTTTAAAAGGCTACAGGGGAGTTTGTTGTTAATGGCAGAGACAGATAGCTAGGTAGGAAGTTCTTAGGCAATTCAATGTCATCCTCTGGGGTGCTGGAACTACAGTAAGAGCAAAAAGAAACTTCTAGAGGAAGTGACAGCTGAGCAAGTTTGGAGAGATTAGTAGGAATTACTAGGAGAAAAGTGGGATGGGAGAAGGAGAATTTATAGAGGGAACAGCATGTGCAAAAGCCAAGAATCAGGGAGGATGTGATTTGTGAAAATTACAAATGTTTTAGTATGATTGGGGAATTTACTGCGGCAGGAGGAATGAAAGAGAGTGGCCCTCTCTGAAAGGGGCCAGTTGTGCTCCCGAAATGGCGAGGAGTCTTTAAAAGGGTCAGGACAAAGGAATGCCCCGAGCAGATGTGCATTTTAGAAATGTCATTGGGACCACAATGTGGAGAATAGGTTAGATGTGGGCAAACTTGCAGCAGAAACCACCCAGGAGACCCTTGTGGAAAGAGAGACAAAGCATGCTGAGAGCCTGAAGTCACAGGGTGCAGTGGGGATGGGAGAGGTGGACAGAGTGACTGGAGGTGGAGGAGTGGCATGGTTGGATGTGAAGGTTGAAGGAGTGGGTATGTCAAAGATACTTTCAGTTTTGTGGCTTGGGATTGCTGGGGATGCCATTTGTGAGCATGAACTATCTAAGTTGCTATAATAGACTGAAATGCAGTAATGCACAGAAAATAATTTCTTTCTCTCTCCTATAACAATCTGGACCTAGTGAGGGGTGAGTCTCCCATTCCCAGCGTGTGGCTGCCAAGACCGCTCCAGTGACAAACATTCTCAGCAGTTGGACCAAGGAAGGCAGAGAGCCAGGGCATGCAGCTTGTGCTGCAGCTTTAGAAAGGGGACCTAGAAGTTGCACATATCACTTCTCACATACTTTCATCCAGAGCATATGGTCACAATTAGCTACAAAGAAGCTAGGAAATGTTGTATTTAGTTGGTTTGGGGGGCTAGATTAAGACCCAAGCAGTTCCTTTACTAATGGAAGAGGATAGTAGGTGTCTTCCTCTATAGAGTGACACGTCGGAGGTGCTTGTGTAACATCCATGTGGAGAAGGAAGTTCGTATTTGGGTCTGGAGCTCAGGGGAGAGATCTAAACTGGAAACATAGGCAACAGCTTAGTAAAGGTTGATAAGGAGTTTTCTCTGTCCAAAGAGCCCGTCCATCCCAGAAAGCTGACCCACCCAGTTAACCAGGACAGCTTCCACAGCACCTCTGCCCTGCAGGGTAGGGGCTAACCCCTTTTAGTACAGCTTTGGTCCCATTGGAGCAGCAGGGGGGCCAGTGAGACATTAGTCACAAGCTCATTCCAGGTCTCTGGGAGACAAGGCAAATCAGACAGAAAAGAATATGCTTCTGGCTTTTATCTGCTCAATGGTGGCCGAGAATGGGAAAGCATGGCTCAGTTGGACACACAGGACTTATGCTTAATGAATGGCAAGCTCTGTGTGCACAAGTACCAGAGCTATGGGTAGCAGATAATAACTAGGCCATAAGCAAAGCCTCCTTGGGCAAGGGCAGGACTGACATTTTCCATAGTCCCATGGAAGTGGGGGAACTATTGCTGCCTTTGGGGACTGTCAGGGAGAAAGCACACAAGGATGCTGTCATGTTTTTGTTTTTGTATTTGTTTTTGTTTTAAATCTCCAAATGGTACATCTGGTCACCCTGATCCTAACATGGATTGAGCAATCAGGTGTCATGATAGCAAACAAGAGAAGCTGATCCTGGCCAATTTGGGCAGGAAAGGAATTTGCTGGAAAGCAGTTGATTAACTTACAGAACCAACAGGAAAGCTGGATAATTAGGCTTAGATATTAGGCAAATACCAAGGGAATGTCTACTATTCTTTGTAAAATCTTTTTATTTTTTAATCCAGGTATATCAGGAAGATGAATCTTTCCTATTTCTTTAGGGAGGGAAAAAAAAGACCCAAGCTGCATTCTCTTTACCTTTAAACCTTGAGCCTGCAGGACAACATTTCTCCAAATACTTTGCTCCTATCCTGACAATGCTACTGAGGGGTGGACAGGCTTTATTTTCTCATCTGGATTGTGAACTAAACCTAGAGGAGCTGGGTAGATACTTCATATTCATCTCTTACCCTTAGAAAATATGTCCATCAGTTGTCTCTAAGCAGTTTCTTAAGAAATTGGGACAACATGTTAAAAGCGTGAAGACAAGAGATAAATTTCTTAAAGAAGATCAACTTGAAGGCAGGAAAAGGAAGAGTTGTATTGTCACACTGAATGAAGAGAAACCTTAGGAGTCTGAAGGCCAAGATATGCTGGGGAACATGTAAGTCTGAGGTCAAAATCCCACTTCTGGGACTTAAAGATGGATGAGCTCTTTATTCTAAAGATACCTATTTTTACAATGATGATTTTCCATAACCTTCAGCAGCAATCTTTGCTTCTGTAAAATGGGGCTGTGCTTAAGATCTGCCTCTCAAAGATGTAGCAGGCAGGAATAGCTTACCAAGTAACTAGTGGGGAAAAGGAACTGGCTTTGGGAAAAAATGAAATTGCTAAAATAAGAACAGCTTTGCTTTAGATACTGCTTTTGTTATTCTTGCAAGAACACGGGTTCGTTGTGTATAGCATCCTTTTCTTTACATGAGAATTGGGGCAGGACCTTATTTTGCCACATGAAGGGAGGCATTGTCTGCACTTGGAGCTGATCTTCCCTGGCCTAGTGACTGGCTGAGTTGGGGGCTGCTCTCTGAGCTGTCACTCATCACTCTACTTCTAGGCAGCTTTTCTAGTTATTCGCCGGAATCCATTCTCTGCACTAGGGGTAATCTGCTAAGAAAGGTCCTTCTGACTCACTCCTTCATTTATTCTTTCATTCTTTGATTCATTCCACATTGTATGACCTTCAGCCATATTCTATGACTTTGTTATATACCAGGGATACACAGTCAACCAAATCCTGGTCCCTGCCCTCAGGGACCTTAGAGTTAGAAATTAAGTTTACATTGGATTTCTCAAGATCTGGGACTGGTCTTTCAAATTGATTTTCCCAGAACTTAACATAATGTTTTAAAATATGTTTCTGATTGAATTTGAATTAGATAGTCAAGGGCAGTTTCTCTGTGCATCAAGAGCACAGAAGTTACAGGAATGGTCTGGTGGTCTAAGACTGAGGATTCCCTCCTTTGCAGATGTAGAAGAGCACACAATCTGCAGTCTTCACTTATGATCTTTCGTATGCTGTTTAGTGCTGCTCTCATTCAGGAATCCTAATTTTTACAGGTACCTTCTATACAGGATGATCCTTTCCCTTGCTTTACTTCTTTTTCTGTCTTTTGCTCTCTTCCCTATTTGTCTCCAGTGCCCTGGAATACTTGGCTTTCTTTGGAGGATGAGACTCAGATTCTTTCCTCACCTCTGTGAATCTCTTTATGGGAACACTGACACAGAAGTCCCTTACGGTGTCACTGGTGCCTGGACTCAAAGTCCCAGCCTTTGCAAGACCCACACTCTGGCTGCCGGAGCCTCCTTCAGTTACATGTTCTTGTGTTTCCCCAGATGAAAGGGATAATACATTTATAGTTAAAGAATGAAAACTGTTTTCATATGTCTGGAGTTGCTTGGGACCAAATCACAGGGAAGACCTTATAGGCATTCAGGTCTCATCCTGGAAGGAATGGGGAATCGATGGAGGCCTTAAAGCACAGGAAAAAAAAAAAATATATATATATATAATATAGTATGTATATATTCTAAACAACTCTAGATAAAAAATGTGGAAAGTATACTGGGCTGGAAGTATGGAGGCCACGTAGGAAGCTATTATAAAACTGAGGAGGTGACGAAGGCCTATGTAAAGTGATGGTTAAGAGCTTTGGAGCCAGTCAGCCTGGGTTCATACCTGACTGTCACTTGCTAGCCCTGAGATGATAGGGAAGATACATACAACCTCTGAGATTCAGATTCTTCATCTATAAAATGAGTATGATAATAATTCCTACTTTATAGAATTTTTTTGAGAGAATATAGATACTACATGAATAGGGACACCTGGGTAGCTCAGTGTTGAGCATCTGCCTTTGGCTCAGGTCATGATCCTGGAGTCCTGCGATCAAGCCCCACATTCAGGCTCCTCACAGGGAGCCTGCTTCTTCTTCTGCCTATGTCTCTGCCTCTCTCTATGTCTCTCATGAATAAATAAATGAAATCTTAAAAAAATACTACATGAATAATGCTTAACACCATTTCTGACACCTAGTAAGCATTTCATATTTAATACCTAGTGGAAGGAATAGAAACCTAATTTAAGGGCGTGGCAGTGTAAATAAAGAAGGACCAAATTTAAGAGATGTTTGGATTTAGTGACCAACCAAATGTATTTGGGGACAGAGAAGAAATCATCAAAGCTATAATTTCTCTCTGAGGTGATAGGATGGGGGTATACTGGCAAAGGAACCAGAGGGGGAGAGAGAAGAAGGACAGCTTTATAAGCAAGAAGTGAGAAGAGAGATCATGAATGAGGTTAGACATATTGAATTTGAAGTATCTGTTAAAACCTGCAAATGAGGCTTCTGAGAGTTGAGGTCTGAGACATAATGATAGAACTGTGGGAATGAATAAGATTTCTTAGATAATGCACAGATGAACACCACAAAGAGGCTGAACATTTTTAATTTATCTACCTGGCATACAAAAGTATTCTCACTATAAACTCCAGCATAAGAAGTACTAGGTTTTGGCATCTGACGAGTGCTGAAATAGGAAAGACTCTGTAGGAGAGAGGACCAAAGCTCAGGACACTAACCTCACTCCAAGGTAGATCTCTTGGAAATGGGAGGTACTATCTCTGAGGAGCCTGATCTGGAGGTAGGAATGGAGATCCCATGAGAGGTACTTTTTGAAGTTGGGTGGTTAGCCACATCAATTTCAGATATGGTTCAGTCACGTGTAAGGGATATAGGAAACAATGCCAAATCCTCTAGAGAAAGGGCTGGTGTCATGGCCCAAGCAAGCAGGCCGGTGCTCAGAGTAGGATCTCAGTCCCAGTGAGGCAAATGGATAGGAAGTAAGGAGGAAACAGTCCAGGATAAACACAAGTTGAGCAAAAGAGATGCTGCTTAGTGGCTGTAAGGTATCCAAGCCTTCATCTTGGCTTGGATTTAGTTAGGGCCAGACGAGCACTTCTAGATCGCATCCTTCAATGGGAATGGGGTTCCAAATAGGCATGGCCAGGGCAGACTCAAGAATTGGGTGGCATTCATCTTGCAGTTTACAGAGCTAAAGCAGGGGCTGGCATTTTCAGCTTTCTTTCTAACTCTTCACTATTATGGTCCTTAAAGATCCAATGAACTTTCATTTCCTTGAAATGTCTAGTCCTGTCCTCTCCAGTTGTCCAGATTCATCCTTAGCTTACAGCCCTAGGATTCCCATCATACTCTGCACATGTACACACATGGTTACCCTCCATTTTCTGATTTCCAGAAGGTGATGCATGCTTGGGTAGTGATGAGCACACCCAGGCACTGTTACTGTTGTACTCCTAATTACCTATTCTAGCATTCCTGTGCGGTTTTTGCCCATTCTGTGCTATACACATTCAGCATCTCCCATCTTGATATCTGTGCTCACCTAGTTCTAGGTTCATAGCTTCACAGAAGTCAACAGACTTCTGTTTACTGTTTTTGACAGTAGCAGCAACAGCTACATTTATTGAGTGTTTACTATATACCATATTATCCTAAGTGCTTAGGTTAAATTTTCATTTAACCCTCAGTCAGCTCCATAAGGTAGTTACAATTATTCTGGTTTTACCAGTGAGGAAACTGAAATTTGTGAGTTGAGAAATTTGCCTTAGGCCATGCAGCTATGAAGTGGTAGAGCTCAGATTCTAATTTAGGACTAACTCCGAAATCCATGCCTTTAACTCTCATGTTATAAAAAGGCAGATGCTTCTGACACTGTATTCCTTATTCTTTGGAGCTTGGATTTATATTGTGTGTCATGGCATAAACTAAGAACCAACTAAACTCTATTACTAAGGAGAGAGAGAGTCCAGGAGTGCCTGGGTGGCTCAGTGGGTTAAGCATCCTACTCTTGATTTTGGCTCAGGTCATGATTTCAGGATTGTGAGATCCAACCTCACATGTCAGGTTCTGTGCTGGGTACGGAGCTTGCTTGAGATTCTCTCTCTTCCTCTCCTGCTGGGCCCTCCCCTCCCTCTTTTAAAAAAAATTAAGGGAGTCCAATGGCTTGGTCAAGTGGCTAATCTAACAGACAGCAGAGCTGGAAAGAGGTTATTCTTGGTAATCACCTAATGAACAAAACCCCACACTTAACTCTCTGTCAAAAAAAAAAAAAAAAACCCTGATGAAACAAAACAGAAAACCCTACAACACTTTTATTTAGCACTTGCCTCCTTTGCTGTTTTATTTATCTTACAAAGGCTAGGAAATACGATTTCCCAGGTATAGCCTGAATAGATAGCTGAGAAGAAAGGTGACATGGTCAAGTACAAAGCGTTGTACTGGGAACAATCCACCCTCAATCACTGCTAATTGAAGTCCCTTCACATCTCTGTCCCATTTTTGTTACCTGGAGAATTGGAGTGTGAATAAGGATTTGGAGGAGAATTACAAGGTTAAGAATTAATGCAATAGAATTTAAGGAGAAACTAAAGAAATTTCCTAATCCAGCTCTGTGAGTTAGACAGCAGTGGAATTAGCCACATCAATATTTGAGGGTGGTGGAAGGAAACAATGGAGCCTAAAACTGAGGTTCTTCAGTGAGCTTCCAGAAGGAAATTATTTGCCCCTTGGTGAGGCTGATCTACATATTCTGGCTGTAATCAAACTTATTGGTGGTGAATGGTCATGGAGATTCAGGGGGCCTCAGTATGGGAAGTAGAGAAAAAGGAGGAAATGGAAAGGAGGATTAGCGTTTGAGATCTACCAGTACTGGGGATGATCACAATGCTCTGCTCTAGAGTCTCCTCCCTACGAGTTATTTGTTAATAACCCTGTGAGTAAGGATTATGAGGCTCATTTTGTAAGTGAGGGCTGCTTAAGAGGCTTCATGGCTAGTGGATGGCCAGATAGGATTCAAAGTCCTATCTATTTGATTCCAATGCTATTTTACTATACCATGCTATCTACAGCATATTTAACTGGTTTTCTCTTAAAAATGCTGGAGATTCCCATAGTAGTAATTATTCATTTGTGCATGCTTTCCTTCATTTATTCTATGGCATTTGGTAGGTTCAAAACACTAAGATTTGGTAAATCTCAAATACTCTCATTTCCTCAGTCCACAGAATGCAGAAACTGTTTTCTCCCAAGAAGAATTAGAACCTGGTTTTTCATAGTAGAGAGACACTGGTCTGGAAATCAGAAGACATGAACACAAACGTAGTATCCTGCCCTTGTCAAGGCTGCTTCCATAAGAGACATTCATAAATAAGTGTATGTTTGAACCATAAGAGTGTCATTTTGAACACTGGCAGGAATGAAGGACAGAAGGTGCCCCACGGAAACTAGTCCTTGTGTGTCTTGAGTCCATTGTAATTCTAGGGTGGAGCTTTCTGTTCTCAAGCTACCTGACACTGACTTGGCAGGCTCCTAGATTTAATTCAAAACCTCTTTATGGTATCTTTTTATTCATATTCCTTTTTTCTGCCTCTCATCATCATTCTGTTTCTGCTTCTAATATCAGCTCAAGTTAAAAACTCTTGATTCTCTCTTTCAACTGGGAAAGTTAAGTTCTCTTTGCTTGGAATTTCTAGATCTCACTATTGAATTAAGAGACCATTTGCCTCTCAAACACTCCCCTGGTCTTCCGTTCACTGAAATTTCCCTCTTGGACACCAGGTCTCAGGTCAGATCTTTTCACCACTTAAACTTCTCATCCACTCTCTAGCACTTTTTTTTCTCCCTTTTTTTTGATTACCCTTCAAAGCTTTTGAACTTAGTCTACAGCTTTTGATCGGAAAATCTTCATCTCTCTTAAAGCTTTCATTTCCCCTTCATCTCTGTCCCCTATACTTGGTTATCAGCTGGAAGGGAAGTCACTTCCTCCTGAAGTCATACTTCCCAGCTTCATTGTCTTTATTTATCAAATATTTATTGAGTACTTATGGGCTTCACAAGCTGGGACAGCAAGATAAGACCCGTTCCTTACCTGACAAGTCTGTTGGGGGTGACAGGCATGAAAATAAATACAGGCATGAAAATAAATACTTGCAAAGCAATTATAAGAAATGTCTAGAAGAGGATGCTGGGGTTCTGATGGCACAAAGGAGGAAGTGACTAATGGGTTGAGGGTCAGAGAAGGCCTACAGAAAGCGTTTAACCTGGGCTTTGAAAGGCAGGAAAGAGTTTCCCAAGGAAAGAAGTGAGGAAGAAGCATTACAGAAGCTAGGAGCATCGTGTGCAAAGACCTAGAGGTGTGAGATAGCATGTCCCACTGGGGAAACTGTTACTTGTTTGGTTATTCTTGGAGGTTGGTGCGCAAGTAGAGATGCCACCAGAAGTGAGGCTGAGGAAGTAAGGGGTAGATGATGGAGCACCTACAATGCCTTTTCAGGAACTTTTGGGCCATAGAGATTGAGGGAAGGGTTTAAAGAAGGAGAGCCATGACAATTAGATTTAGAAAGATCATCTGGATTATATAGCAAAGTAAATGTATGGCATATGGGCAACTGCAGGCAGGGAGACCAGACGAAAGATTATTGTAAAATTCTAAGTAAGAAATGAATAGAGCACCACCAAAGCAATGATAGTGAGGTCAAAGAGGAGGGAAGAAATATTAAAGATGTTTAGAGATCAAGTGGAGGGGCACTTGGGTGTCTCAGTCATTTAAGCATCTGCCTTTGGCTCAGGTTGTGATCTCAGGGTCCTGGGATCAAGCCCCATGTCCAGCTCCCTGCTCTGCAGGAAATCTGCTTCTCCCTCTTCCTTTCCCTCTGCTCCTCCCCCAGCTCATGCTCATGTTCTTTCTCTCTCTCTCAAATGAATAAAATCTTTAAAAAGAGAGAAAGAGAGAGATCAAGTTGATACGGCTTAGTGACTGTTTGAGTATTGGGAGCAAGGACAGGCTTCTGGACAACACAACCAGATGGATATTGATGCCATTAATGGTGATGGAGAAAGCAGGGAGAGACAGGTCATGGAGGTGAGGTGGAAAGGCATGACTGTGGGGTGTGAAGTGAGGTCCATAATATGGATGCTGTTTGGACATATTCATTCTGTTTTGCAGCCATGGCTGATGGCCTTCAAGTCACGGTGCCTGACAAGAAGAAGGTGGCCATGCTCTTTCAGCCTACTGTGCTTCGCTGCCACTTCTCCACATCCTCCCATCAGCCTGCAGTCGTGCAGTGGAAGTTCAAGTCTTACTGCCAAGATCGCATGGGAGAATCCTTGGGCATGGCCTCTCCCCGAGCCCAGCCTCTCAGCAAAAGAAACCTGGAATGGGACCCCTACTTGGATTGTTTAGACAGCAGGAGGACTGTTCGAGTGGTAGCTTCAAAACAGGGCTCAACTGTCACCCTGGGGGATTTCTACAGGGGCAGAGAGATCACGATTGTGCATGGTAATGATGCCTCTGCTTTGAACCCAGGAATAGAAGGAAGATTAGTTCCCCTGTCCCAAACACAATGGGATGTCAGCCTCTCTGCCTTGCTGCCCCTCAAGATTTTGATTTTATGGGAGATGGAAACATCAAGAAGCCTAGCAGATTACTTAATGGGACAGTAAGGGGAATAAAGGGTGGAGGGTATAATATCTAGCAAGACACAGAGATGAGCTCTGAAAATAGTCTTTCTCCAACCTGACCTCTAGTCTGAAGAGCTTGTGAACTGAACTGGAATAGGCTCTAGTCAAAGAATGTTCTCAAATACACCTTGACCTCAGCCTCTATGGCCCTTTCCCAAACTCAGAAAGCAGGCTTCCATTAGAAGTTCCTCTGCTGGGAGAAGGGATGTAGGCATAGATGTTACAGAGCCAGGTAGATGCCCCAGCTGGTTCTGTATCAGTTCTACCCTTTTTTCTGTTCCGTAAACCATTGGGCAAGAAAAGGGCCTAAGAGCCTGACCTGACTTGTTTGATTATTTGAATTTTGAAGAATGCCTGTGAAGCCAGCTCATTTCCAAGAGTCCAGAGTAATTCTGGAATGTATCTGGCTTTCAGGGGCTTCTGCAGACCTGGTTAGTTGAAGGCAATCTTCTATTCCTAAAACTGGACTGGAAGTAGACCATTTTCTGGGGTCACCCTAAGTCTTTCACTTAGGCATGCTGGTGTTTGCTGTTGGGTTTTTATTTGTGTATTTGTTTGAAATAAACATCTTGTCAACCACCATTTAGGTGGAGAAGTAAGACACAGCAGACATTCCTTCCAGAAGGGTCCCCTCTCACCCTCCATTTTTCAGTGTTTTCCTTTCAGGGGCCAGTTTTAGGACTGGGCACTTCTTTTTGTGATAACAGATGCAGATCTTCAAATTGGAAAACTCATGTGGGGAGACAGCGGACTCTATTACTGTATTATCACTACCCCCGATGACCTGGAGGGCAAAAATGAGGACTTGGCGGAACTGCTGGTGTTGGGTAAGTGAGAGCCATCAGCACATTTGTATCTTAGACCGCTTGCACTGTTCCCTGTCCTCACATCTCCCTGAATGTTCCAGCAGCTTACATACATGGACTTTATTTCTTGTGTACTAACTGGTTTTAGAATATGCTCTTTACAAGCAGTGGCCATATTTCTTGTATCCTGTTTCTTGGAGGCTGTGGCCCCCTTTATGGCATTGTCCTGAATGTTTCTTCTGCCTTCTCAGGGTTTTTTTTTCCCCCTCCTTTTCACTTGTATACCTTTAAGCCTGATTTCTTTCTGCTCTTATGCTCTACTTATCTTTTGGTGTGCTAAGTGTTGACAAAAATGCCAGAGGTCTTTGAAGCAGAGTAGAGACAGCTGAGAGATAAGAACTCATTGGTGAGTAGGGATCTCCCAAGACATCAGGAATTTTTTTCCACTCAGTTACCTACGATTAAGACAATCACGGGAGGGATCCCTGGGTGGCGCAGCAGTTTGGCACCTGCCTTTGGCCCAGGGCGCAATCCTGGAGACCCAGGATCGAATCCCACGTCGGGCTCCCGGTGCATGGAGCCTGCTTCTCCCTCTGCCTGTGTCTCTGCCTCTCTCTCTCTCTCTCTCTGTGACTATCATAAATAAATAAAAAAAAATTAAAAAAAAAAAAGACAATCACGGGAAAGGGTGACTGGGAGTTTAAAAAGAAAATGTTCCTGATGGAAAGAGCTGTTGGAGAGTCTGCTAGTGTTTAATTGGAAGGCAAATGCCTTGAAACCTAAAAGTGGTTGAGTCATTTTCAAAGCAAATGTGTCTAATCCTTATTAATATTCATTTCTTCATAAAGGAAAACTCATTATCTTTGGCTATACCTGTCCTCTTTTGTGGATTGGAAGAATGTCAGTGGGAGATGACCTCCTTATATGAAACTAAAAATTGACCATATATTTTAGGTTCTATACATGTTGGTTGTACAAGAAAGGTAGAATAAAATATACAGAAATTAAGAAAAGAGACTCCCTTAATTGTAGGAGAAGAGGTAAAGACTTGAGGCCATTTTTTAAATGAAATAATCTTTTTTTGTAGTTTCCAAGAAGCCAGGTGGTAAACAATTTGGAGGAATATTTAATAGTGCTTTCTTTTAAAGGCAGATGAGGTTGCAGGTTAATTTTTACCCTTTGGGGGAAACTCAGGGCCCAGGGAAGAAGTAGATTTGCTAGTTAGGATTTTTGGTTTTACTCTATCATGACTGTGTACAACTATTCTGCTGCCTTACTTTTATGGTTTATAAAATGGATTCAGGTAATTATTTATTCATAATTAACCTTTTAATTAATAATAACCCTTACTCGAGTGTTGACTTAATTCAAATACATATTCCTTGGGTCTAATATACAAAGCATGGCTGTTGTGATTTGTAAAAGAATGTGGAGAGTATGACACACATAGAAAAGGAAGTAAAAAAGTGAAAAGACTTATACTGACATTGTGAAAGAATACAGGGAAATCAGATTTGGGATCTGCTATGACTCTGTAAATCAGAAGGGAGTAAAGAGATAAATTTCTGCCCAATCACACAACGGTAATGGCCAAGTCTGAAGGAACAAGTGGCTCATTGAGCCTGCAATTAGCTAATTGTGGACACAATTATTTGGCCAGTGCAGCCATTTGCAGAGAAGTAATTGCCTGTGCAGGAAAAGGAGGCCAGGTAAAAACCACTTTAAATAATTTGTTCCCAATTCTACAAATGTGGGGAAATGAATAGAGTAAAAGCCTTGTCATATGAGGTTGTGCTGAAGTATAGGAAGGGTATTCCCTTGGATAAAACGTACAGTCATTTGGGGGAAGATGCTGTCCTTGGGACAAAGAGAGGTGGGTGAGAGAAAGGCTCAGATGAAAATGGTCACCAATGATGGGAGAAAAGATGAAAAGAAGAAATCAGTGTCACTCCAAAAAGAATGGTAAAGCAGGACTGGGGAGGCTGCAAATCTACTCTTCATCACAGGTAGAAGAAGCCTATCTGTGAGAAAAACGGATACATACTAGAGTTCTTGGGGAGGAGAAACACAACATTCCACTGTGTTCCACATTAATGAGAAATGTTCAGAGTATGATATATTTGCTGTGTAAATTTTTCAGGGCAACACTAGATGTGTTAGATTGATTTAGAGAAGTAGTTTGAAATCTATGAGAATTTTCTGGACACAGGAAGTACTATATTTACTTTCCAGGTGCAAAATTCTGATCTTTATATACTCTTTAGAGAATTTTTCAAAATATTGTCACATTTTAAAAAATTCTAATTATTTGGTTGCTATATCATGCAGGCCTAATAGTTAGGTGTTCCTTTTATATGAGACCAAGAGAGCAACCTGATGTCTGAGGTAAACCTCAAAAAGATGAAGACCTCAGGGGCCATATAACTGCATCCACAGTTTGCTAATTACAACCTTCATGAGCCACTGGTTTAGTCATTGAATTTTACATGAGGAATGGTTGGAGGAGCTAGAAAGGCTTGATCTAGTGAAGGAGGACTTGAGAAAGCGAGCATGGGAGGTATCTCTAGTGAAATTGTGCAGAAGAGGGACTGGACTTACTCTGTTTGTGTGGCTTGGTAGAACTAGAACCAGGAGTAGAGGAATCCATCTCAGTGTGAAGAAATAACTGTTAGCAATGGGAAACATCTAAAGATGGAGTAGGCATTCTCAGGAGTAGTGATTTTTTTTTTTTTGTCCCAGGAGGGTTGGAAATTTCTTAAAAGTTGTAATAAATGAGATATTTATGTATAGGAAAGGGGGCTTAGGTTACTTTTGAGCTTCATTACAATTTAAAAATTTTTGGATTGAAAAGTAGATGAACATGAAAGATGTGACTACCTTGATAGATGAGAAAAAGACCTCCCAGGACTTCCGTCCTCATGACAGGGATAGCAGGGGTTATAGGTTGGTTACAAGAATGTACAGGGTGAGTCTCATTCACAAGGAAGCCAGAGAAATAGACTGTGGTCTTTTGCAGGGGGTCAGGGTTAAAAGGAAAAAATCCTACAAGAATGAGAGGAAACTATTGATGGTGGTGGAGAGTTGAGAGTAGCTCCTCTTGGAGATGATCACGAAGTGGAGAGTAAAAACCTGGTTGGAATTTCAGATGACCAATTACTAAGGAAAAGCAAGTTAAAGAGATAAGTTAGAGGCAAAGTTAAGAATTTATTTTTCCCATCATACAAAGGTGAAGATGGAAAAAATGAGAGAACAAGATTGTGAAGTGTCTTATATGTCAGATTAAGAAGTTTGGACTTTATCCTGAAGACTTTTGGGAGTCAGTAAAGAAATATTAACAGATAATTGAAGTGAGATCTCAGGGTCAAAACAATAATTAGCAGCAGGGTAGACAGTGCAAAAGGAATGCTAGAACAGAGGGATGGGCAATGGGGCTGCTGTAGCAGGATGGGTATGAGATTCTGAACCAGAGCAGTGGATTGAGAAGTGACAACACAGAAACATTTCTGAGATGGAAATGATGGATGTTGGTGACTATGTATAAAAGGAAATGAGAGAGTGGGATGAGTCAAAAGGACACCATGATTTCTAGCTAGCTGGGTAGCCAACTGTTCCATCAACTAAGAGAGGATACAGGTTGGAAAGCAGGTTAGAGAGGCAGGAGAATGACTGTGGTTCTTGATATGTTGAATATGAGAGGCCTGTGGGACACCCGGGTAGGGATGTATTGCTGACAACTGGAAATGCAGGTGTGGAACTCAGTGGAGAAGACAGGATTAGATATACTAGATTTGAGAATACTGAGTGATAGAACCATAGAAGAATAGATGAGTCACCTAGGAAGATTATATAAAGTAGAAAGGGCCAAGGACAGAACTTATCAGTCTTATATTCTAGTTTTACTTCATGTGACTGGTAACACTGGCACTGCATATGCACTTGTCTTGATGTTTCCTGCCACATTACAAGCTTCTCAGTAGCACTGGACCATGTGCTTTTCAGAGTAAAGGACCAATGCTCATTTGTCTTTATATCTATAATGCCTAGCAGAGTGTCTAGTGTAAAGAGGCTGGTGTGAATGTTTTTTAAATGATAAATGGGCAGAATCTGTAATTAATATTTTATGCCTCCTAAATGTTAGTGCTAAGTATGTATTTGTTGACTTATAAAGGATCAATACAATAAATATGTAGTCTCAAGTGAAATAACATGGTTTAATCTGATCATAATACTTTATTGGCTGTTTAAATTATTACTGGTAATGGATCCATAAGGACTGTGGTTGAAAGCAACCAAAGTGGACTCTGGCTAACTTCAGCAGGAAAATAATTTGTTGAAAAGGTATCATAATTGAAAGGAAGGCTGGAAAAATCAGTCTCTGAAAAGGATAGTATGGTAGGGTAACACTTGTTAGTTCTGTAAAAACACCCCCCAAGTCTCAGTGACTTACTACAGCAGAAGTCTGTTACTTCCTCTTGTCCTAGTCAGATGGGGGTTAGAAGGCTTCCTTCCAGGTGGTAGAGTAGGGTCTAACCTTCCCCATTATGTGGTTCAGCTGTACTGAAGACATTTGCTCCCAGCTGCTCAGAAAGAGAGAAAGGCATATGGGACTTTTAGGGGCAGGTCTGACAGTGAGATGGGTCACTTCTGCTGTTATTTTGTATTTTCCCACGAAAAAGTAAGAATGTTTTGATGAATACAGCACAGTCCTTACTGTGCCACCGTTGCTTTAGGGTCTATGTAGCAAGAATTAATAGACAATGTCTTTAAGGCTCCATAGCCAGAAAAAAGTCAATTCAACTGGGTTTTGTTTTGTTTTGTTTTCTGATTTTGCATTTTCCCACTCAAGAATCAGTCTCAGGAGAGAGAGTCCAATTGGCCTAGTTTGGACAGGTATCCACTGCTTAGCCTTGGGAGACCAAGGGCTCTTGGTGGCTAGTCCATCAAGATAAGGAGAAGAATCAATTCTGTGAAGCAAATTGGGGCACTCTTACAAAACAAAGGAAGAATGGATGTGAGATTTTTAAAAAAGCAATAAATATCCACCAAAGTGGATGCCATTATTATGTATGCTACTAATGTTAATGTACACTGATAATAATTCGAAGTTCACAGATTTTTTTTCCTATAAGAACTGCATATGGTAGGAGAGAAGGCATTATTTTCATCATTTTCCAAATGAAGAAATTAATGTTCAGGTTTTATGACAGTTATCCCTGTAAAAAAAATAGTGATGATGATCAAACCTCATCTTTTTTAAAGATTTTATTTATTTATTCATGAGAGACACACAGAGAGAGGCAAAGACATAGGCAAACACTCAACCACTGAGCCACCCAGGCGTCCCAAACCCAAATGTTTTGATTCCTAGCCTCATCTCTTTCCATGATACCATATGACCTGTGTATATTAAGAAGCTATAGAATGTTCCTCTGCATAAACCATGTTTGTTTGTTTGTTTGTTTGTTTAGAGTGCCGGAGCAGGGGAGAGGGAGGGAGAGGTACAGGGAGAAGAAGAGAGAGCATCTTAAGCAGGCTCCTCCTGCAGCACAGAGTCTGATGTACCGGGTTCCATCTCACTACCCTGAGGTAATGAGCTGAGCCTAAAAATCAAGAGTCAGAGGCTTAACTGACCGAGCCACCTAGGCGCCCATGAGCCATGTTTTAAAAATTGTGGTTGCTGCTTGAGGTCATGGGCAATCATTTTTACTTGTCCCAGATTTGCTTTAGTACTTCACTTTATTTCTTTTTTTTTCTTTTTTTTTTAATTTTTTAAAAATTTATTTATGATAGCTACAGAGAGAGAGAGAGAGAGAGAGAGAGAGGCAGAGACACAGGCAGAGGGAGAAGCAGGCTCCATGCACCGGGAGCACGACGTGGGATTCGATCCCGGGTCTCCAGGATCACGCCCTGGGCCAAAGGCAGGCGCCAAACTGCTGCGCCACCCAGGGATCCCTTCACTTTATTTCTTAGGGAAACTGCCTACAACCATTGACCTAGGCCCTCACTTCAAAGGCATAGTCGTTTTTGCCCGTATTGCATACCTCCCCCACTGAGCATGACCCCATCCTCCTTTTCCCAGACGTCTGAACCATCTATAAATCACTATGGATGTTTCTTTCAGAGGTTTCAGAAGTATCTGAAGACATGTGATTCAGAGAAATGGGAGGACAACTGCTGATTCAACATTAAACATAAAAACTATGCTGAACATTCTTTATCTCTTTTTGATGATTCAGGAGGTAAAGTCATACAGAAGTTGGAAATACACTTGGTGTTTTGAATGCTTTGAGATGACTGTGACAGGTACCTTAGAAACATTTAGACACTTGGGATCTTAGAGCCATACCAGCAGACAGAAGCAGGGAGTGTCCAGAAATGTGCCACCCTGAGATTAGATGTTGGTCTAAGATCTGTGGCAAGGACAGGATGTTTATAACCTGGAACTGTGCCACTGTTTGGATAGGAGGAAGGTTCCCTTGGACAGCTCCAGCTGGCAGGAAAAAGACTTCAACATTCAGGAAGGCTCAAGCAGAGAAGTTATTATTTTAAAATCTAAAAGCAGCTCGCCTTGTTCTTACTTCTTTCCATGCGCAATATGAGGGCCTGACCCCTTCTTTCAGATGTCCCATGTGGTAGCTTGTTTTTGAAGGCCCTTCAAGCAGAAAAATGAGGGAAACATGGCGGGGTGAACACTCCTGATTCTGGACCAAGAAGCAAGGAAGAGGACATGACCCAAGAGGTCTTGAGATTAAGGCTAAGGAAGGCTTTCCTAATGGTAAATAACAATTTTTAGAAATTATGGTTGGTGGGAGAAATTATAGAAACTCCCTCTCTGATGAGCTTTCAACATGGAATAGGTTCTCTTGTCTCAGATATTAGGATAAAAAAATAGTTTTCAGAGTCTTTTCTATGATTTTGACTTCATTTAGAAGACCCACGGATTGCAGAATTAATTCTCTATATAGAGTGATGCCTAGAATACTGCTGTCTTGTTTTGCTTTAATATTGTTTGTTTTAGAAAAAATAATATATATATATTGTAAACATTTCAAGCAGAACAG
The DNA here is from genome assembly GCF_905146905.1 of Nyctereutes procyonoides. Lineage (NCBI taxonomy): Eukaryota > Metazoa > Chordata > Mammalia > Carnivora > Canidae > Nyctereutes > Nyctereutes procyonoides. The sequence goes on from NW_026575044.1 coordinate 4,208,452, forward strand.
GAATGTACAAATGAAGAAAATATCTCCTAAAATCTCACCATTCGGAGCTACTGACTATATTCTTCAGAACTCTTCCAATTGCAAGGGCTAGACCCTCAACTTGGCACAGGGGAATTTTTTGGCTAGGCAACTGACAAGTCCAAGCTCAAGCATGGCTGAGTCTCAGTGTTCGGATTATATTTTAAAGAATCTCTGTCCCCTCTGTGTTAGCTTAATTCTCAGTGAGGCTCCCCATTTGGGGCAAAGATAACCCCCAGCAGGTCTAGACTTTCATGGTCTTTAATGACTTCCATCTCAGGAGGGTAAAGCACCTTTCTCCATAGTTTCAGCCATAATCCTGTTTATTAGGGGTGGGCTGTGCTTTGGGAAAGGAGTATAACTATACCACCAGCCCCAATTGAACCATATGAATTGAAGGGGAAAAAGATAAGGAGTAGCTTCCTAAAGGGAAATTGGGCAGTTGTTTCCAAATGAAGAAGGCAGGCAAAAGCAAACAGTGTTAATATTTTGTGGAATGCATCCATTTGTGCTTCTTTATAGGCCAGATGCAATGCTATTCCAGGATGCCAGAAATAGGTTTGCTCCCAGTAGGTCCTTGTGAGTAGGCGCTAAGTTGGGATTGATTCTTCCCTGTGACAGTAATGTCACAGAGATACCTTTGTTTTCGCGTCAGCTTCTATTTTCCTTCATATCTCCTGCTGTGACTTACCCAGAAGTACAAATGTGTATTACCTAGGCAAGGGGCGGAGTAACAGACATCCATGAATTTTTATAAAATCAAGTTGTTCACAACACCTGAAATTGCCTGAAATTGTTACTGTGGTCCAAAATACACCTTTCAGCCTGTTAGTTTTAAGAAGCCATTAAGGACACACTCAGAAATTAGGGGATTCTTGGGAGGGGAGATCTCAGAACTTGCCACTGATTTTTGACAGGTGCGTGGTCCTGAGCCTGAGCAGAAATGCTCTCGCACTCACCCCTTGTCAGCACTGCCTCAGTCTGAAGTCTTTTGCACTCCCACCCCCATGACATTAGTTCTGGCTGTTGGGAAAGGCTACTTGTTGCCAAGGCTCCTCCTCCTCCTTCTCTTCCTCTTTGCCAGCCCCAGCCCAGTGCTGCTAACCGAGGAGATTTGCCGATTAAAAGGGCTTCAGCTCCCAGAGTTCCCATGGCAACAGCCTCCTTGGAGGTCTTTGTTGCTTGCTAAAACTTTGATCTCTCAGAGTGGCTGCCGCTGTTTCTCTCCAAGATTTACAAACAGAAGAAGAGGGAAAAGAATTGGGGGAGAAGAAAGAAAAAGTTTACTCCTGGCAGAAAGGAGAGAAGGAATTAATTACAGAGCCACACTCTAGCCATAAATCTGAGGTTTACACCTTTGGAACATCTTTGGCTTTGGGCTGTGCTCATATTTTCATGTGTAGACTCAGTTGTACCTCAGATATCTTGCCCCCGTATGAAAGACCTTAAGTGGACTCAATTCCACTAGGAGGGCAGAACCATCCTATCTTCAGTAGACACATGTGCCTTCAGGTTTCTGAGAGAGCCGAGATAGCCATGCTGGCTCCCATGCAAGGAGAGAAAGAGAACTAATGAGGAGTGAGCTCTTTAGCCTATCACCTTTTCTCCTAGTCCTCTCTCCTAGTCCTGGTCCGCTCTGTCCTGAGCTTACCTAGATGCCTCTGTTGGAAGAACTACAAAGTTAGCCAGGCATGAACTAGAATGTGATTCTGGTTAATAACTGTCAGCGACAACCGTTCTACTCTGTGAGCAGTGGAGTGGGGGTTGTGGATGCTCCGAAGACTTTGGATTATGCTTTTTAGTCTTTGCAGGAAGTCTCCTGTGGCCTTCAAAACTCTTGGCTGCATAATTGCAACCTTGCTCTTTGATAGGCACCAAGGAATAGAGTCAGTTTTGCTTCAACTATGATTTACATTTAAATTATGATTTACATTTAACTTGTCTTTTTTGCATACTGTGTCCCTAGCACAGTGAAGATACAAAATAAATAAGTGACACTATATTATCCCTATAAAAATTACTGTCTTTTGGTAAAGATAAGTATTGCATTTCTGAAGCAGTTTGAAAATACAAGAAGGGATTGACTGTATTTGATATTAAATGTCTAGGCTAATTGGTATTCAAGAGGGAGCTATTTTGGCTTCCCCCACCAGGAGACATTTGGCAATGTCTAGAAACATTTTCGGTTGTCACAATTTGTGAGGTGCTATGGCTTCTAGTGGGTAGGGGCCAAGGAGGCTGCTAAACATTCTGAAATACACAGGACAGCCCTCCTACACCCCATAAAGAATTATCTGGCCCCAAATGTCAATAGTGCCTATGTTGCAAAATCCTGATCTTGACCAAAGGTCCATCTGGATACTGGGACGAGGTTTACTGTGAAGAGCATGGGCTTTGGGGTCAGATATCCCTGGACTCAGTGCAGCAAAATAACCTTAGTTACATAAGTTGATGTTGAAGAGCCTTGGTTTCATTATTTGTAAAAGTGGGGAAGGGGTAATAAAAGTTACATGGAAGACCTATTGTGAGGATTAAATGGCACATAATAAGAACTCCCACCAGTTCCCATCCCCCACATTTCATTCCTAGTGTGTCATCCTTAATCTGAGGGAACCCTCTTTAGGGAATTCTGTGTTCTGGGACTCCTGCTGGAGAGCCGATTTCCCTTTAGCCTGTTCCATAGGCAGAGGCTTTAAGGAGCCATCTGTGAATTGGCAATCCTATTACTAATAGATTCACGTTTTCTCAATGACATCTGTGCAGTGCCTTGCCAGTGGTGACCCTAATCAGCCCTGTGGGACTCTTCCTGCTAGTGGATTTCAGGACAGTCTGTCCCAGCATGCTTTGTTTTGGTTACTATATTTTGGTTGCTGTTGGAAGTTCCCATTTCTCAGTAGATGGCCCTTCCTTAATTACAGGGTGTTTTGTGCCTAAATACAAGATTATACAGGCCATTTGATGAAGTCTGGAGGGGTTTGGGGAACACCTAACTTGGATTAGGATCTGGGTGGCCCTGAAAAGACGTTAGATAGGGTGACTCTATAATTTACTATCTAAACCAGAATACTTGAGAGTGACACAGGGAAACTTTTAATAATTTATGTCAAGACAACAGGCATAAACTTGTATTGTGCTGTCAAACTGGTGATGGTCACCCCATAAACATGACCACCCTCAAGGTTCTTCTTTGGGCTTGAAGGGAACAGAAGATCCAGAGAAGCTGGGGGCAAATTAGTGTCAGCTCATTTCTTCCACTGAGAAACCCTTGCTGCTAGCTGGCATTTTATTCGTGGAGACCCAGGGATGCGCACATCTCCATTCATTTGCTAGAAACAAGCAAAGGGGCCCAGCGCCGCGGCGATGGTGGTTTGCCTTAATTGTTCACTGGAAAATTTGCACTAAGATGTCTGCAGGGTAAATGATGTCCATTTAGGCCCTCACGACCGACCCCGGGTTGTTAGGAGAACAAACGAGGTCTCGAAGGCGCCCTTTGCCTCCGCGAATCCCTCGCCCCGCAGCCCCCGCCCCGCGCGGTGCCAGCTCTCCCCTCCACCCCCAGCTCGCTCTCAGCCTTTATCCCGCCTCACTATTTTTGCTTCACTTGTTGCTCATCACTGTGGGAGGAAGCTCGGCCTTCAATTAGTGCGCATTCCTGAAGCCTGCGGTTGCCGTGGTTACCGGGGCGCGAGCTGGAGCAGCCGGGTCAGCCCGCCAGCCTCATTGTGGTCTCCCGGCCTGGGCGCGGGAGGGGAGAGTGGGTGTCACCGAGAAATCGGCTCAGCCCTGGAAAGAAAGAGCTGCGGCCCTTGAAAGCCGGGCAGGAAACAGGTATTCCATTTTTCTCCGGAGCCAGCTGCTGCCATTCAAGTGTGCAGATTCGCGTCCACACGCGGGCGGTGCCTCGACTGGGGTCTGGGAAAGGCCCCACGGTGGAAGCCCCTCACCCCAAGAGGGGCTGGCCAGGGAGGAGAGGGCAGGGACTCCGGCCATCCAAGACCTGCATACAAGCCGTGTGCCCTCCGCCTCTGCCTCAGACCACCAGGGCTTTAGGGGGTTAAGGAGAGTAGCCGTTCTTGGTATCTTTGTGTTTAATTTGCAGTGCCGGTCTGTTGCATGGAGCACTGTGAGCTCAGGAACTCCCACTGGGTGCCAAGAAAGCCCATTTCCTCCTTCCATTAAGTCCCACCTTCCTTTATGTCATCTTGGAGTCAAGTCTAGCTGTCTTCTGCATTTCATCGCAGGCCAAGTTGTACATGTTCTATTACTAATAATGCTTGGCATCTGTTCTTTCTCTGGGGGCAGGGAGTTGGTTCACTCTAGCACTTTGCAAAAGCAGAGTACTTTGCAATCATTTTTATTATTGTTTATTAGTTCGTAGCAGCATGGTGAATGTCTTAATTAGCTCATACTGTGTTATGATGTATTCAGTAATCATCTTCTGGTCACAACTTTAAGAGATGCCGAAAATTTTAACCATCTCTAACATTTTGTACATCCAAAAATTATGCCTTAATTATATAAGTAGAGCAGTAATGCCACAAACATAAATTTCAGCGTTGCTCCTTGCAAATACTAGGAGGCTAAAAAGCCCTTGCTGCACATTTTTAAATTAAGGATAAGCAAAGCTTGAGGGGGGAGGAGATATTGGGGAAAAAATACTGCAATGAGGCTGAGTAGACTCAGGTTCTACTCCTGGTTCATTAGCTATGTTACTCTGAGTAAGATCCTTAATCTCTCTGATCCTCAGATTCCTGAAAACATAGAGTGGGTTATGGATTAGATGACCTGTGAGATTCTTTCTAGCTATAACATCTAACTCTGGAATTCTGTGTGAATAGAAGTCAGTGTCAGGACGCCTGAGTGGCTCAGTTGGTCAAGCATAATCAGGTCTTGATCTCAAGGTTTTGAGTTCAAGCCCTGTGTTGGGGTCCCTGCTGGGTGTGAAGCCTACTTAAAATAAATAAATAAATAAATAAATAAAGTCAGTGCCTTAGGTCAAGCTTATAATCACTGCCAAAAAGCTGAAGCACTTATTAATAGTTAATTGCAGATGGTCCAATACTAGTCATTTTGTGGAGAGAATTCACTGTCAGAATTATTCACTATAATTTAAAGTGACCTAAAATGTAAAAGATATAAAAGAAAAAAGTACATGCATGAAATGCTTAAATACAGTTTATAAATATATGTAAAAGAAAGGGAAGCTATATCCACATTTGTGATGGATAATCATAAATTATATTTATTGAATGCATGGTTGCTATGGGAATATAGAATAAAAACAGGGATGTGTGTGTACTTGGGAAATTTCCAGTCTTTTTGGGATTCCAAATAGCCATAGAAACAACTTTACACTTAAGGGGGCCAGAGAAAACCATCTGCTCTCCTAAAAGACTTAGGAGAGAAACATTTTGGATGGTTAGGAGCTGAGAGACCAGGGGGTGGGTATAGTACATCCCTGAAAATGGATCTAGGGCATGTTAGGAAAGCTTGGAAGTGGGATGAAGCCAGATGTGCATTAAACAGAAGGAAGAAGAAGGAAATTACAAGGAACTGGAGAAGAAAAGCATTCTAGATCATCCTGAACAGAAAGGTCATTGGTATGAATATTGGTAAACCTAAGGAGGACTCCAAGGTAATACCTTCAAAGAAATGACTGAAGATAACAATGCTGTCAACAGTGGTGACATCATAAGTATGAAGAAAGTATTATTTTTTTCTCCTCTTTATGAGTTCCAGTGCTTTAAATAGTGTGTTTGTTGCAAGTAATGGAATAACAGATCTAGGATCTGAAAGCAAGTTTGTCCTAAATCCAGAATTTCTGTACCTTCCATTGCACTTTGAAGGTTTGAACTAGTAATCAGAGCTTAGATTTAAGTTTTAAGAGTAGAGACAAAAACAACTTTTTTGGCTAAATTTTGTATGCATAGTGTATCTCTCTGAAGTGACTGCCTTAAAAACACCATAGCCTGGTAGTTTGCAACTTGTGGAGTGTGGGGTGGGGTGATGCTTCAATCCCCCTAGATAGCAAGATGGCATTTGGGGGTGTTGCAAGGACTAGTGTATGCTCCTGGCATTGAGCCCCGAGTCCAGGGGTGCTAAACATTCTCCAGTACATAGAATAGTGCTTTATGAATGAATAAATGTTTCCTTCATGTTCTTATTAAGAGCTGGTTCCCATCTGAGATAAAAAGTACTTTTGTGAACAATAAACCAGAAGTCCAGCCAGAAGCTCAGCATATCAGCCTGGGGATTTGCTATTGGAAACACTTCAAGGTCCAATTGGGTTAGGTGGGCTTCTGGGGATGCCAAGCACGGAGCACAGTCCCTGCCTTCGAAGTGTTTCCATCCTGCTAGAGGAGGCATGTGTAAAGGAGTTACTGCAGCAGGGAAATAAGTGCCCTCAGGAAGGTGTCTGCAGGGTCCTCAGGAGCATGGAAAGGGGCAGCACTCTTCCAGGGCTCTACCAGGATGGATTTCAGAGTCTAGGAGACTGTGTGTAGTAAGGATTTGAACAAAGCAGGAGATTGAGAACTGTATTAGCTGGTTATGTTATTAAAGAAGGTAAGTACATCCTGCCTTGAGGAGCCTGGCCTACCAAGAAAAGAGCATTTGAACCTTGGGGAAATAGCACCAGGACATAGTTTGTTGTGAAATGTGCAGAGATAAGGCCATGAGTGGAAGAGAGGTGGGAAACCAGGCGAGGACTGTGTTTCTGGGGAAAGGCCTCATTGCCTCATCAGGTGGAGCTTGATGTCAAAAATGAAGAAAAAAAAAAAAAGCTGATGATAATTGAATTTGGCAGGAGGAAAGTCCTTTGAGTTTAGTAAGTTTGTGAAACAAGCAGCTAGCTACAACTCATTCTTATACCTACACCGTTGGACAAGCCGCATGGGCTAGACAGTGAGCCTCTCGGGCATAGGGTTCACATCTCATTTCTGTGTCTCCACCTGGCACAGTCCATATTTCTTTGTTGACTGAATAATGAATGAATGAATTGGGGACATTCCAGAAGTGGGCTGGTTTTCAGGAATATGTACAAAGAGTTCAGGTGGGGATAACTTCAATGTGTCAATGGTAGAAAACAGCTATGAAATAGAGAATTCTATAGGTAAGACACAAGGGTCATTTTTTCCCACAATTCATGTTTCTGCCCTGATCATTCAACTTAATGTGTGAGTGTTTTTGGCTATGAAGTTTGTGAGGGTAATTGTACAAAGCTGGCATTTGTGTGTGTGCGTGCGTGTACAAACTATTAGTATGCCTAATTTGTTTGGTCTATTCATGTGGAAATTTCTTAAAAGTAATGGATTCTGCAAGGTTTGGAGAAAACTATTTGAGTGCTTATGTAAAAACTGTATTTTCTACTGATAGTTTGAGCTGTGGTTTGAAAAGCATAAACGTGGCCTTCTATTTGCAGGGTCTGTTTTCTATCCTTTCCTCAGACATTAAAGTGACTTGTAATTGCCCCTCTTAAACTGAATCCTGGAAGAAAAGCAATGATTCACAAGTGTTGGTAAAGTGCTACTGAAATCTGGAAAGTATTTACTGCAATTGTTTGGACTTTCTAAGATCAGACCTCTATTGGATGTGATAGAATAGGAAGAAAAGATGGAGCATTTCTAACTGGCAACAGCATTTCTTAGGAATTGTTAGGTAAGAAGCTGGAAGCAAAATTATTTTCAGAAATATATGATTCCAGCATAAATCTACTTTTAAAAATGTCTTTAGTCCCAGTAAAATATAAGTTGTGGTATAAAAGCCAGAGAGACTTGTACTCTCTCTCTCTCTGCTGTTGCCATGATATAGTCATATTGTCTGCTATCCCAGAACTCCTTCTGTGTCCTGAATTCTGAAGACCTTAAAGTTCACCCACTATCTGGCAAGATTCTTCACCTACACCATCCTGGGGCTAGCACTACATGGGCATATTCTGGGAAAACTCCATTGCTTCAGGGAGAATGAGAAGCTTGATGTATGTTTTTCTGTTGGAGTGACAAGCTTTGTGAATCTCCTGTCCATATTTTTGATACCACCCATCCTTAATTTTTTTGAATTAGAAATATAAACAAAATCTAGAAATGAAAATTCCTTCATTGTTCTTCCATGATGCCCATTCCAGCCCCCCCAAAATCAGAAGGGCAAACAGTCTGGCATGTAATACTGTTGCTTTCAGATTTTAATTCGAATATAGGTTCCTAGAGCTTGTATTCATTGACATTCAGTGTGTAGTAGCAATGTCAGGAAACCAACAACATAACCTAAACAGCCTTGGGGAAATCCAGCTTTTTGTGTGTGTTTTACATGCTCATAAATATGTTGGTTTGTATATACCCGTCAGTGGTTGCCAGTATGTGATCTCTGGGCTCTATAAAGCCCCAAAATATATTTTGTATGGCTTGTCTAGTGTTTTTTAAAAAAAAACTGTGAATCAGTTGCCAACATTTGAAAATCAGGATATTTCACACAAAACTCTGTGGTCTGGCTAATCTTGAAAAATTAGAAGACCTGAGACCATGGAGACACATTCCTAGGAGGCAGCAACTGGCTAGAGGTGAGTAGTAGCAGTCCCCGTAGACACATAATCTGCCATTTGGTTCACCCCTAAATGCTCCCTGTGGTATTACATTTGGCAAGCTGTATTTACTTGCATTGCCTGCTGTCCCTATAAACATACAGAGCTGAGTTTGCAACTCTAATCACTAAGTAGCAGATATGAGAACCAAAAATGTTATAGATGGGATGGCCATATAATTAATTGTCCAAAATAGCACACCTTGAGAGCAAAAAGTAGTGCTCTTAATATTTACACCAGGACAACAGGCACCCACCAGGATATATGGTCTCCCTCTTTATAGATCACTTTATTCAACCACTTCATTTGACTAATGAGAAAATTGAGATCTAGAAAGAGGAAGTAATTTGCCTGTAGTAGCAAGTAAACTAATGGCAAAGCTGACTCCCAGTACCCTGACCCCCAGTCCACTGCTTTTTCTAGTTTAATGTGCTTTATGTAATATGTATGAGCACCATATTTTCCTTGAATATATGGATTTTTTGCAGTTAATAATTATCACATGACTACTTTCCTGGGAGGGTATACAAATCAGTTGTTTATATCATCAATAACATTTCTATTTTCAATGTAGTTAATTATGGGCTATAGCACATCTAGAGATGTTTAAAACATTGGTAGGCTTGAGAGCTAAAGAGTAGACACAAGAAAAGCCTTTTCATTTTACCAGATATAATAAGAGATTCATTCAGAAGTGCCAATTGTCTGAATTTTTTTTAAACCACTGTTAAGTAAGTATCCCATAACCAGTTTGCTAAAAACACAGCATATAGACTTCTTGATCATTGGCTATTGGCTGGTAATTAATATTAGCTGTGTCTTTAAGAGATGGCCAACATCCAAAATTCCCCAATCCTTGACCACTGCTTCTTTGTTGAGTTTCCAAGAGATATTTGTACACAGAACACTCCAGATGAAATCAATGCATGCTCCTAATCACTTGCTCAGACTCTGGCCCCAAATCCCTGTCTGGCATCCCATCCTAGGAACTGGATTAGACCACGTGTGAGTTTTAGAGGCACCTCTTAGCATTTCATGAAGGCTTAGGCCAAAGTCTAGCCTGAGAATTTTCAAATTCAGGATGCCTTTCTCCAGTGTCCCACTTGGCTCCTGTATGTTCTTCCAAGAGACCTTGCAAACAGCAGACCATCCCTACCATGTCAGATGCACAAGATAGAATACAGAAGGAAAGAAGCCCTTCTTGCTAAAACCTAAAACGGAGCTAGCCTGAGTCAGTCTCTATACTTCCTTGACCTTGGAATGTACTGTGATACTGATTAATTTTTCAGATGAGGAACCATTACCCATGCAGGAGACATGATCAGGGCATATTTTACCACATTGGCCTTGTATGGCTAGGGAGAGCCGAGAAAAAGTAAATGTCCTGGAGGAACTTCTTTTTCTTTGACCTTTATCAGAGCTTCTTTTCTATGGAGCAGTTTGATAGAACGGGGGGGGGGGGCCAGTGACCAATCATCACCAACCTTTAGACTCAAAATATAAACCACACACATGGGTAGCTTTTTCTCTAATGCACCTCAAAAAATTTGTTTTCTAAATGAACCAAATCTATATGCAAGAAACAGAGCCCTAAAACTGTGTATTCAATAGTGACACATGGCTATTGAAACTTTGAAGTGTTAATATTTGGCTACATTGGTATGAGTCAAAATAGTATTAAATTAACTTTTTTTTTTTACTCTTTAATGTGATTACTAGAAAAGCTAAAATTATGGGTAGCTCATATTTTATTTCTATTGGGCAGAGCTGTTCTAGGGGTATATGTTATGCACATAAGTGAAGTAAATTTCAGTTGCATGCTTACGTGGTACCTCAGTGGCTTTTTGCCATCGGAAGTCTGAAAGGAGGGCAATTTTGCTAGTTGCTTCATATTGTTGCTAGTTGGGAGCTTGTTTATTAGCAAGGCTTCGGTGTGGTAGAAATATCTGGTATAGGTGCAAAAACCACATCAGGGCCTTTACATTTATTTTGATATGAGAACATGGTGAAAGCATTTTCAGTGGTTCTTTCTATAAATCAGGCTAATTTTTAGAAGGACTAACCTCTCTCTCACATGTTCCATAGTCTTGGTTCTTTCACACCTCTTTGCCTTCTAAACCCTGAGGGGCACCTGTTCTCACACCAGCCCTTAAGCTCCTATGCTGAATCATGCAGAAGGCACTTGGGTTCATACAGTGCCAGCTGTGGGTCCCATATGGAAAAGCCATACCATATACATATGTATAGAGTATTTCTGAAACCAGAAGGAGTGTAGAAGAGCGTATAACTCATCTAGCTTTATCTTTTCCTTGCCTTTGAAAATTTTAATCATTGAAACATCTTTAGGCTATAAATAGAATCATGTAGTGAGACAATTCTGAGTTAAAACCAAATATGTACTTTTGTTTTTATATGGACATAGGACTGTGTATGGATGTATGAAAATGTAGGTTGAACGTTTGGATACAGATGGGTTTGACTCTCCAATAAAATGTGTGGAGAAGAATGTATAAATGAATGGAGATGGTGTATGCCAGTCTGCTCAAGCCGGGTTTTTCAGATTTGAAGCAGAGATTTCCTCCTCCTATAAATAGTTGGAGAGAAAGTTCTGTTTCTGCTTCCATCTGGTCTAGGTGCAAAGTTCACTTAGATGGCTGCCAAAGATTGATGGAGAAGATTTTTCTCTTGACTGAGTCCAGCCTCTGTGACTTGCCTCTCCTACCAGCTAGAGCCTGGATCTTTGACCCTGTGTAGGGATGGTGCCAACTGGAGCCAGCCTTTAAGCTGTATTTTCCTTTGGAGTAACCTCTTTCCTTCTTCTTTTCCTTCCACCTCTTCTAGGCAGGACAGGGCTGCTTGCTGATCTCTTGCCCAGTTTTGCTGTGGAGATTATGCCAGGTATTCAGTCATTTAACTCTTTATTTGCTTAATTTGCTGTCACTCCTTCTGTCTTGCTTCTGCATTAGTCACTAATTGCTCCTTTTTTTTTTATTTGCACATTTGTCTATATTTCTGTGGTCTTTTCCAGGATGAACTAAGCCCAGTGGAAAAGACTTTAGATTGTGTTTCTTCTGTTACTAGGCCCTAAGAGAACAATCGTAATTCAAATAGGCTGCAAGGGGACCCAGTCCTTCCATGTCAGGCCTTGCAGGCTCTTTGGCAATCTCCAAATTCAGTGTCTCAGCTGTACCGAGACACCTATAAGTATCCTTAACAGAGTTATTATTATCCGCATTTCCTTATTCCCTAAGTTATATGTTTATCCATTCATTAGTGTACAATCATGTAACTCTGAATTGCCTTTTATAACTTTATCAAAAAATGTTTTTTCAAGCCTTATGAAAGTAATGCACGCCTCCTCCCTTGAACTACACTCTTAGAGACATTGCTTAGTATACAATTTCAGAGGCTTGTTGGGCCCCCTGAGTCCCCGAGATCCACCAACCAGGTGTCAAGGAAACCCCAAATGCACACCTCTGTCATCTTATGTAGCTTGAGTTGATTGCCGCAGCCTAGACAAGCCAACATGAGTTTGGTGCAGCCCCAGAGTCCATAGTGGATGGAAGTTCAGAGAGAAACTAGAATGAACTACAGGAAAGGACATATCTGAACTCAGGAAATACATAGTCTTTACTATGTATAATTCAGTCTTGCTTCTGCCAAAGAGTTAATAGTTGGGAGTGACAGAGAGATACAAAACATTCCTGGCCATTGGTTTTGACTCTATTCAGGCTTTAAACATCCATAATCTTTACATTTGAGTTTCACTAATTATTCTTCCATAAATTTTCCTGCTTTGCCATGAGCTGGCCAACCCAAATATAGACAGTCTTCATATTACTGTTGATCCCAAGGACCCAAATGGATACCTCTTTGTAATTCCTCTTATCCAGTTTTGTCAGCATGTACTCATTCGTTCCTTACACACACAATGTTACAAAGCATTGCCTCAAACTAGATGTTATTTCCCCCAGTCCCAAGAAAGAGTTATTGTATTTTTCATATCTGGTCCTTGTCCCTTGAATATCCCTCCCTTTGGACCCCCACGAATCCTTCCATGGATAACATTATTTTGTTCCTCCAAGGTAACCTGCCAGTCTTTATACCATTGACTGCCTGACTCTAGTTGTAGCCACCCCACACCTCTGCTCCTCAGAGTTCACCTCTGGCTCAGACTACATAATGTTACTGTGTTGTAGATGAGGCCCAGGACAAAGCCCTCCGCTATCTGTTGTCCTCAGCAGGAATGCTCTCCAGACCATCCTCAGCAAGCGCAAGACCTCATTTCCTCCCCGAAGAGATGGTGACCTGATTAATTTGAATGTATTTCACATGGCTGAGTAAGGAGGGACATTTAGAAAACATAAGTTATTTGTTTTCTTCCTGAGGAAATTATGTTCTAAACAAAGGTCAGATAATTTTATCATTAACACAGAACACTTTATACAACAAAAATGTCATATTCTCAAGCTCCAGCTGAATGACCATTTAATTGAAGGAATATTTAATAACCAAAATTCAAGAAACAACATGTACATAAAGTTCATTGTAAAGGGATTTGGGGTAGGTGGCTTTCAATCAAGATGAATCACTTTAATCTTTGGACTTTTAAAGGAAATCCTGGCTTGCTCCAGCCTGTCCTAGGCCTCAGTGGGAAGCTGGGTCCTGTAGCCAAGTCCTGAAAGCGTGACATAAGGTCACTTGAGGGTCACAGTGATTTTTTACTAAGCCAAATGGAATTTGTTTCCTTTCTCTAATCTTTTGGATTAGCAGATGAGCTAGAATTTGTGTTCAGCCCCTGGTAGAGGTGTGACAATAGCAGAAGTTAACAAACAGCCAATATAGTCATCAAAGCCCTGCACCATTTTAGCTGGGGCTCTGCTGGCTACTTAGCGTGGTTAGCCCGAGTACAATCAAACCAAGCCATTCTTGGGGCATGGGGACAGCATATTCTCTACCTGAGTCTTTGTCTCTAGTTTTCTCTAGCCATGGTTTGTTACACAGGTATAAGCAAAAGGTTTTGGTCTCAGCCCTGATGCTGAGTACAGGTGTTATGGGGGTGCTCAACAGAGAAAATAGATGAATACATGAGGGACCCAGACCACCTAAATAAGATCACGGAGACATAGAGAATTTTTTCTCAGGACTTATATTTTTGTAGGTAAGAATAACTTGACCACAAAAGGAACATATTCACAGAACCCACCACGTCATAGCTCAGCAAGCAAGATTCCTCCTCTCCCCAGCCAGGAGTCTTTCTGCTCTTGTCCATACTTGTCCTGACACTACAGTTGATATGGTAAACCCTCTTCTCAGGTGGGGGTCCCAAAAGTCCCCCGTCACTTTGTGTTGGTCATTACATGTGCTCAGTATGACCTAGGTAACCTTCTTCCGCCTTCTCCATATCCCTACCCTGTAAAGCCAATACATCTCACTCTCAGAGTTCCTCCTGAGTGTGAGGGCTCCATGCCTTGTCATGAGATGCTTACTTCCCCAGGTCCCTCTCACCCACTCTTCTCACAGGAGACAGTGATGAAAGTGTGTGTGTCCCAACAGTGGGCCACCTCCAGTGTGGGTTTCTCTGTGCGTCCTTCCAGAGTGGGTGTTTGTTGGCCTGGTGATCCTGGGAGTCTTCCTCTTCTTCGTCCTGGTGGGAATCTGCTGGTGCCAGTGCTGCCCTCACAGCTGCTGTTGCTACATCCGGTGCCCATGTTGTCCAGATTCCTGCTGCTGCCCTCAGGCCTGTGAGTAAAGTGACCAGTGGGGAGACAAGGAGTGATCAGAAGAGATGTCACCTCTCCATCAGACAGCTGTGTGCCCTGATTCCTTCTCCACCTCCTTTCCTTCCACCTTAAAAGTTGGTTGTTCCAGGTTCACTCTGCTGGGAGCTCCTGGCTTCCTGAGATGGCCATTCTTGTTTGCCTTCTCGCCTGCATGCACTTCTCCATACTCTTTATTCACACCAATCACCCATGCATTTGCATTTGTCATTGGAACTACTGATGAAAGGAAGGGCAGGTTCCAGATGGTCAGGTTGTGAGTAAGGCTTTTGCCCTCTCTTCAGGCATTTAGGCTAGAGGAAACCTTCTCTGGTCATGCCTCTCATATACAGAGAACTCTTCTTTTTACAAGCAGAGTGTGCAAACTGCAGCTTTTGCATACCATCTAGCCACAGATGAGTTTGATTTATTTCCATGACACAATAGTCCACGAAGGGACTAGTCCTCATTTGAGAATTCACAATTGTATCTTAATGGCCAAGCCCATGTAGACACTATGTTGGGCACCCCTGCCAGAAACCAAATACATCCTCAAGGGAAAGACATACATGTATCTTTAATGTCCTTAGGAATAAAGCAGTTTCCAGGAAGAGTCAGATTATTTGCTCTGCTTTTGAGATCACAGCAGAGCCAAGTGCAAGCTCATTGCCTGCCCTGCCTTTCTAAAAGGGTTCAGGATCCTCCTGGAAGCAGCCCTGGGTAGCCCAGTGCTAGGCTTCCTCCAGAGGGACTGAGGCGGCCTGCAGACAGTGTGGTTGAGTGGGCTGCGGCTGTCACCGGGGAGGCTGCTGTGACAGCTCCTAGTACTGCTTAATTACTCAGTTGCCAGGTACTAAACACTGTAATTCCTTATGTCATTCATTTTTGGTGGAGCTGGAGGAGTCCAAGGAAGTGGGGTAGAGTGGTTCTGATGAATCAATTCAGGCCTAGGAGAGCACACGTACACACAGGCACACACCCGGGAGCTCCCTTGAGCGAATCCTCAGGCAGTTTTGGTGTGAGGGTTGTGGAGGGTGGGATGATAATATAATCTCTTTTGCTCTTCATCTCCCTCCACAGTGTATGAAGCAGGGAAAGCAGCAAAGGCCGGGTACCCTCCCTCTGTCTCCGGTGTCCCCGGCCCTTACTCCATCCCCTCTGTCCCCTTGGGAGGAGCCCCCTCATCTGGCATGCTGATGGACAAGCCGCATCCACCTCCCCTGGCACCAAGTGACTCCACTGGAGGAAGCCACAGTGGTAAATGTAGTTCCAGACTGCCCTGCCCCATGCTCCTCTCTGGCTTCTACTCTGGTTCCTTACTGATAAGAACCATCAGCTCCGTGATTCTTCTTTGGAAAACAATGATCTCCATTCCAGAAATGGGATCCCTCCAGCTGTATCAGATGTCATCTGGAGTGCAATGCAGGCTTTCCAAAGGACTGCAGGGTGTAGCTGTCTTTGCTTTCTTCCCAGGCTCCTCAATAACTAAAATGATAAGGAAAAGAGGCAAGGTACACCTTGAATGTTGATCATCCAATTAATAAATAGTTATCTCCTCCCCACCTAGTGTTCAGGAGTGTAACAGGTACTGTAAGGGACATTAAGATGTATAGGATGGGATTTCTGCAGAAAGCAGTAGGGTCCATCCAGGGAGGGAGAATGTACTTTTATCAGGACAGTTAGATACTGCAAAGAGTATGGTGCTAGGAGTTCAAAGGAGAAAGAGCCGGAGCGTTACAGAGTGTTCAGGGAAGTGGTGAAATTGAGCTGGGCCTTAGAAGAGACAAAGGACTAGGAGAGCAGAGAGGGAGGTGCTGATTACCCCCCAGGATGGACACACTGTGCAAGCCTGAAGCTGGAAGAACAGGGTGTGTGTGTGTTTGACAGTCTCCAATGTGGCTGACTGGAAGAAAGTGGAGGGCTTTGGTGGAGCCTCATCCAGATTAGAGAAGGCCTTGAAACCCATCCAGGAGAGCCCAGGGTTTGGTGCCATAAGTGAGCGGGAGCCATTGCAGGAAGGTTCCTGAGTTCTTGAAGAGGTGACATGCTGCCAAGGTGAGTGGTAATGGAAGAGAGTGGGATCAGAGATCCCAAGCTGAGATGTGATTGAAGCCATTAAGGGGGGATGAGAGCACTTGGGTCCTGATAGAGGCCATGGGAATTGAAATGATTAGGTAAATCTGAGAGATACTTCAAAATGTGACCTTAGGGAATGAAGGAAAGGGAGGGTTCAGGAAGAGCCCAAGTTGCCCAGTGATGTACATCATAGAATTAAGTAATTGGTAAGAAGGGTTTATTTGGGTGGGTATTAGCCATGTTATTTAGGGAATGATGAATTCATGGTTATTGGCAGGGGCAGAGGAGTAGAGGGGTGGAGGGGCATTAAAATTAGCTTCCCTGGAGGCATTTGAACAGGGTAGTAAAGGTTAGATGTGTGTGAAGTATATGCAGGAGGTGATTTTTAAATCCCTAGGTGTGGATGAGCCAGTAGGGTTGGTAAAACAGACATTTCTCCCCTGGAGGTATCCTGGCTTCCTGTGTTGGGAGAGGGGAAGAGTATCTGGCCCACGATTGAACTGTCAGTGCTTGACCGTGGAAGGAGTGGATATCCTCAGTGAGTAATTGGTATTTGTGAGGTTTTTTCTCTCCCTGGAACTATTAGTAGAATTCTGACGTCTGAGCCTGGGAATGAGTCACAGACTGAGAAATAAAAGTTAATGATCAAGGACACACAGGGAATTAGAGAGATAAAGACAATA
This sequence comes from Nyctereutes procyonoides, assembly GCF_905146905.1. Classification (NCBI taxonomy): domain Eukaryota; kingdom Metazoa; phylum Chordata; class Mammalia; order Carnivora; family Canidae; genus Nyctereutes; species Nyctereutes procyonoides. The sequence goes on from NW_026575044.1 coordinate 4,225,563, forward strand.
CAGTTCATTTCTCCAAGGATGGAGTGGGCCAAGGGACATTAATGGAACTTGTCTCATATTTTATTTGCAGCTTCCCCTTTTTTCCAGTTGTTTTATCCTTCCTTCCCACCAGAACCCGTTCCTTCTTACTTTTTAAGAAATGGATTCTCATAATGAAATAATTCTTAATAATTCTTATTCATAGGATAAGTACTTCCTCTCTACTGATTTAAACCTTTTTCTATTTCCTGCTTGTTGCAGTTCAATCATTTTGGCCCCATCCTGCCATACTAACCAACTGTAATTAGAAGTGGCTTGGGGGCAGCCCCAGTGGCGCAGCAGTTTAGTGCCACCTGCAGCCCGGGGTGTGATCCTGGAGACCTGGGATCGAGTCCCACGTCTGGCTCCCTGCATGGAACCTGCTTCTCCCTCTGCCTGTCTCTCTCTCTCTCTCTCTCTCTCTCTCTCTCTCTGTCTCTATGAATAAATAAATACAATCTTTAAAAAGAAAAAAAAGTGGCTTGGGAGTGCCTGGGTAGCTCAGTCAGTTGTGCATCCAACTCTTGATTTTGGATCAGGTCATGATCTTGTGGTGAGATCGAGCCCCGTGTCAGGCTCTGCCCTCAGCAAGGTGGTGGAGTCTGCTTGAGATTCTCTTTCCCTCTCTGCCTCTGCCCCTCCCCCCTGCTCTCTCTCTCTCAAAATAAATAAATAAATCTTTTTTAAAAACAAAAGAAGTGGCTTGAAAAATAGGAACATTTATTATTTCACATAGCAAGAAATCCCAAGGAAAGATGGCTCTGGGGTTGGTTAATTGATTGGTTCAGATGGTACCAGTGTAGGACTTAGTTCTTTCCATCTTTTTGCTCTGTCCTTCTGGGCTAGCTCTCCTCATGATCCTATCATGACTCCCATAGTTTCAGGTACTAAATGTGCTTAGAGATGGAAAAAGATATGTTTCTTCCTTGTGTTGCTTTTCTCAAGAGTGAGGAAACCTCTTCCAGAAGCCCCTGCCCCTTCTAACAGACTTCTCCTTGCAGTTTCATTGGCAAGAACCATGTCCTGTGCCCATTTCTCTACCAGATTGGCTTGAATTAGTCAAGACTCATCTCTGAGCTCAGAACACTATTCACCTTAGAAGTGAATAAAATCAGTATTCTATTAGCAAGGGAAAAGGGAAGAATGCACAGCTGATGTTGGCCACAGCTAGTCTGGCCCTGGGTGTCATTGTCTGGTTCACAGAGTCAGGATGGAGTTCTCCATGATCCTCCAGTGGACACATTTCTGAACTCAAGGTCCCATGGCTAGACTTAATGATGGCATTTGGCTATTTGTTCTTTAAGGCAAAGGTGGCTTAAGCCAATGTTGCATGTAGCTTCTTTTAAAAAGAATGTTAGAGATGTTAAGAAATGCTGATTAATAAATATGTAAATTTGTCCTATTTTATATTTATATGCTACTTCAATTTTAGGGTAATCGTCTAGCAACAGTGACTTATTTAAGATTACATTTGTACACATGCCCTTTTGAACCCTCTGGGTAGTTGAAAAGGCAGGGTTACCAAATGTGAGAGACAAGAAGAGGCATCCTGATTCCTTCTCCCATTCTTCATTTGAGATCTCTGTTCCAATAGAAGAAGACTGTCTCGTCCTATCCTCCTCTGGATGCAGCCTCTTCAGCTTTGTCAAGATTCCCTTTTTATTGAGAATCCACAGTCCATCCAATCTTCCCTCTCATTGCCAGCCAATCTTCCTTCCCTCTCATCGCCAGCCTTTTCTTCTCTAGTGACTCCTTCCTCTCAGCATTCAAACCATGCTTACATCTCTCCCATTAAAATATAATAATTTGCAAAAACCCCATAGTCCTCTGATGTTAGTTGCCTGTCTGTTTTCTCTTCTTCACAGCCAAACTCCTTCAACATTTTGAATATTTCATGTCTCTATTTCCTCTGCTTTTTTCTGCTTTTTACCAATTCCTTACTTCCATCTTGCAGTAGCTTTCACTACTCCAAAAACCAGTGCTTGTGAAGATTGCCTTAGTGCTAAATCTAATGGCTACATCTCAATTCTCAAGCCCCTTGACTTCTCAAAAGCATTTACCACCTCTGCTATACTCTTCTTTCTTTGCCTTCCTCAACACTTTACTTAGCGATTTTCCCTACCTATTTCACTATATGCTGGCTGCCCTTCCTCTGACACACTCCAGATGTTGGGGTTCCTGTTTTGTCCAAGGTCCTCTCTCTGGGAAATCTTACCTACTTCTGTGGCTTCAGTCATTTTCTCATCTTCTCCATGCTCATGACTCCCAGTCTCCAACCCCTCCTCTGCTCCTCAGTCCGATATATCAAATTGCCTTCTGTACATCTCACAGGCATTTCAAGCTTAAACTCTAGGAAATTGAATTAATCTGCTGTTTTTCAACTTCAAACCAACGTCTACAATTCTTATCTCAGTGGATGGCACCATTGTCCACCTAGCAGCCCAGACCAGAAGCAAGGACCTCATCCTTATCTCTTCCTCATTTCCCTCTTTTGGTTCATCACCAAATCCTTCAGATTATACCTCAAAATAACCTTGAATCAGTTTACTTTTCCTCCATCTCGGTATTGTACCATCCTAGTCCTTGCTACCATCATCTCCTTCCTTAATTAATGCAACTGTCTCCTACCTTGGCTTCCCACAGCTTCTCTTGCTTTGCTCTAATTCATTTTCACATCTACCTGGCCCCCACTCATCCTTCTTACAAAAGAATTGAGTAGGCAAGTAGGGTTTTGAAATGTCATTTTCAAAACTAATAAGGATGTGTGTCTATATATATGCCTACTGTATGTATACAGAGAATATGCAAATTTTAAGCATCACTTCTCCCACAACTGAGCTGCTATCACCCTGGGGGTGGAATCTGGCAGCTGTTCCATCATCCATAAACAGCCTTACTTAGCTCATTAAGATAGGACAGGAAAAACAAGGCTATATCCATGGGTATCTGCCTTAGAGACTTCTTTTGCAAGTTTATAAGTTAGTTTTAGCTGTAAAGGAGAAATTAGCTGAAAAATAGTTAATTTTCAGTTAACTGGGTCAAAAGTATCAGCTCAACTGCCTTAACAATAGGAATTTTTGAAGTTACAGTTTGGCATCAGAATGAATATCCCAATATTCCCTCTTCACTAAAACCAAGGTTGGCAAGGCTAATAAATTAGAGGAGCTCAAGTATGAAGAGCCACACCAACCAAAGGACTTGGACCAGACAGAACTTGAAAAAGATAAATAAATCATCCATCCAACCTAAACTGAAACATCCCTGCGGGGAGAAGTCATTTTCTAAAAAAGTGCTGGACTTTGGCCCATAGTCTAGGACACATCTTATTAAAATATCACCATACATCAGAGTTCTCTGATCTCCAGACAAATTACAGATTAAAACAAAACAAAGCAAAACAAAAGCCAACATCTTTTACTGGGAGAATTGCCTAGCTTTTTAGCTACTGAAACCAAGTGGATGATCCCTTTAAAGTCTAAATATCAATACTTCTTGGCAAATTAAAGGGACATAGATTTATGGAGATATTAGCTGGGGTGACTGAGAAGTCAAGGCTGAAAATATCTATTCCAGTGGAGTCCCTTTATAATACCAGTATTGAAAGGTAAACCTACCATCTTCATTTTGAAGCTGGAAATAGTTACTGTAACTTTTCAGGGACATGATAACCTGTGCATACGTAATCAAATCTGTCTCATAATCAGGACCGTAATTTGTTATAATGACACAGAAAACAGTCTATGCTCTAGTGCAAGTTGCAATTAACTGAGAGGTTTCCAGCTGTTGCTCAGAGTGGCCACCATCTCTCACCACCAGGGGACGGCCAGTACATTGTTCCATGAAGGAACACCCCCCACCTCCACTTTATCTCAGAATGACTGACTATGTACCATAACAGTGCTTCACATATTAAAAGCACCTAGATAAAGCCATAAGTCGGGTAGAGTAGGCCCTTTCCCTAATGCCTATAAAATGCTAGTTTTATCCTAGCATTTTAAAAATAATCACCATCAACAATAACAACAAAACTTGCTGAAAACTTGCTGCTCCCTCAAGCTACCATTCAAGTTCTTCCCTTCCTGGTCAAAACTCTCCAACAAACCAACTACATGGCTGCTTCTGCCTTACTTTGTAGTCCCTTGTAATGTGGTTTCTATTCCTAGTTTCTGTTCATTCATTCATTCATTCATTCATCCTATTCATACAAACACACATGTTTTGAGTGTCTACAGTGTGCTAGGCTCTGTGCTAAGTGGTGGGGATGCAGAGACAAAGAGAACTGGTCCTTATCCTCAGGAAGTTTACAATCTAGAGGGGGAAACTCTACTAAAAATACTGTTTTCAAAAAAAGTCATTAACTCCACTACCATCCCCAGACTGGCACCAGTTCATCTCAAACAAACATCGATTAAGTGCCTACTAAGCAGTGTCCTTGGCTTTACACTGATTTAGAATAAGAATTCTTTTCAAAAAAAAAAAAAAGAATTCTTTTCCTTCAAGTATCTCTGGGAAGATTGGACATTTATACAAATAATTTAGAAAAAAGTAGCATATATTGAAAGTCATAGTGAAAGTTCAAAGTAAATGATTTATAAGAGAGAAATGAGGTGGAGAGAGAGAGAGAAGATATAGAATTTTCTAGCTATGAGAATCAGAGAAAGCTTTCTGGATGTGTTGCCATTTGAGCTGCCCCTAATAATTATAAAGAACTCAGAGTAATCTATTGATTTGGTCTTTGTCATCTTCTTTTTTTCTTTTTAAATTTTTCTCTATATTTGTCTTCTCTTTTTTATGAAGACAAAGGCTGGGAAGTATTAGTTGCGTTTTATAGACATGAAAACTGGATCCTTGATAGGTCATCATTTATTTGAGGTCCCTCAATAAACCAGCAACATGCCTACAAATGCCTGATCCCTTACTTCCTAGCCCTGTGTTTTTCATCCATCAGACATAACTGCCTCAGAACAGACATAGCGGTTCCGTGGGATAATTGCATTTTAATTGAACTGTCTGTACAACTCTGTAAACGCCTCTGCAGAGATGGAATAGTGTGTAGCTTGATAAATAAAATAATTCCTATTAATAATTGCTTCGGCATAAGGATTATGGGCTCTAACCCCCAGGAGAAGGTGTGCTGAGATTAAAAGCGTGTGCTGAGATTCATTAATTTTTTTAAAGTAATTCCACAATTTGAGGTGAATATGAACAACTCAGAATGTTCTCATACAGAAAAATCAGTGCACCTGCAAATGGGTGTGGGGATGTTCTTTTAGTCTTCAGTGCCAGGGCTGTGATCAGAGTGCTGTGGGATACTCTATTTTAATCTCCCATGTGCACAGTTTGTGTGCAGGACTCTGTCCACAGTCAGGGTAACACGACTAGAAAGCAGAAAGCAGAATGTCCTCTGGAGGCACATGCAGTCGTGTGGTATCTTTGGTATTTGCCCTGCTTTGGAAACAGAGAATGTTGGGAGTTGGGTTACTTGCTTCCATCCCATTGTATAGTCCTGACTGGCCTGAAGATAGGACTGATCATACCAGCCGTGGCACACCTATGAGTGTTTCCTACTCTGGGCTTTCTTGTCTTCCTCTTCTGTCTCTCCTTACTACCTCTACTTCTGGGCTCCAGAGAGGTTTCTAACAAGGTACATAGTTCTAGCCCCAGTGCTGCCAGTTATTCTTGAGCAGGTTATGAAACCTCTGTGAGCCAAAGTTTTCACAACCGTAAAATGAGGCTAATATTAAGTTCAGTAGGGCTTGTGAGGAACAAATGTCCACGTAAAGCATTTAGCACAGTACCTAGCACATTTACAGTACCCAATGAGTATTGTCTCTCACCACTGTTGTCCTGTTCCCGTTCCATTCGTTCTTTCTCTCTCTTGTTTCTCTTATTTGTAAAGATGACACTTGCCTGTGTCTGATCACCCTTGAGGCTGGTATTGGACTTGACTGATACTAAGTGATGTGGGGCTTAAACAGGCTTTGCTCCTGAGACTATGAGTGATGGGAACATTGGAAGTGGTCTATCTCTCATGCTTTAATTTTGTTTTTTATTAACAAAATTAATAAAAATTAATGTTTTTATTAAGCCCCCCAAACAACACCTGCTTGTAACCACATAGCAGCAGGTTGAATTAATCATGTCTAGAATATGGTATTCCCTCTCCTAAAAGGAAAATGTCGAAGAAATAAAATGGAACCATAATTAGCAATCCACATATTTTGCACTAATGTGTCTTATTGTCAATCATGTTGGCTCTTATGCACCACCCTGTTACGGAGTTTTTACATCATCTCCCATGAAACTAGAGGCTTTTAGGCTACCTTCATCAAGGTCCCTGATGTTTGGGTGTCTGTTTTATTTACATGTGCTCCCACCAAGTAAAGATGTGATCCTCAGGTGGTATAGAGTGATCTGTGTCCTCGGTCTAGAAAATTGTCTTTTTTTAGTGTAAGTATACGTCTCTGAGCTTTACGTGGAGCTACAGGAGGTCAGAGGGTAGGAAGCAGACGGTAACAAATGACCCAAACTATACTGTAATAGAATTTTGTTGTTTACCTGCTGTTCCTCCATTCCAGGGGCACCATCTGATAAAAGGGATCTCAGGTATGGTTCCATAAGTATAAACGTAAATGATTATTTCTGGTGATTTCAAAAAGAATTGTTATAAGCAGGAGCCAAGTGTTTTACTTGGTAAAGTAAGTGGAGGTCCTCTCCTGCTTTTTTCAGTTCCCTTTCCTGCCCTTTCTCAACAGTTCGCAAAGGTTACCGGATTCAAGCTGACAAAGAGAGAGACTCCATGAAGGTCCTGTACTACGTCGAGAAGGAGCTGGCTCAGTTTGATCCAGCCAGAAGGATGAGAGGCAGATGTGAGCATCAGTTACTTCTTTGTGATCTGTGCATCATGCAGGAGTTCACAGCTAAAGGGGATTTGAGGGTTAGCAAACTTGGGCAGCCCTGAGCTCCCAGGACTTTGAACTAACAGGGATGCTGGTGATGCCCTGAAGAAAGTAGCTCTAAGTCCACAGAAGGGAGAAACAGGGCTTCTGGTGGACCACCTTGGTTTATGTTATTTCTCTCTGTGGGGCAGTCAGCATTGCTGGGCCTATGCAATCCTGGGGTTGGAAAAGTTTTATTCAGAGAGTCTTTCCCTACTACTCTCTTTAAAATATATTCAAAATAGTGACTAAAAAGGTGAGTTTTTTCCAACATGAAAACTCCTACCCTTGAATGGTCTAGCTGCCGACTTGCTACATGGAGGCCTAGATGAAGTAGAAGAATAAGTTGGCCCAATGAATCTACAAAGAAGAAGCCTGTGTTCCTCTGAGATTCCCAGCAGCAGAGATTAATGGGCTAGCAAAGAGGTGCCCCTTTTGTCAAAAGGACTTTTAAGTTACTGAGTTTGTAGGTGGCAAGGCCCCAACCTTAACTCACCCACAGCCCTTGGACACCCTGCAGCTGGTACAGCTGATTATTTGGGGGTGGATTCCAAATTACCATGTATGATGAGAGAGAGCACAGGGCAGGTCTGACCTGGACGGGCTAATTATTGGGCGGTGCTGGCAGGCACGGCAGTGAGGTCACTGTGTCTCTCTCTCTTTGAACCCTGCTTGCCTTGGAAGCAAAGAGAGACTTGGTGGAATTGTTGGGGAAACAGTCCCAGACTAGAGGCGCTTTATTCAGATTAAGGACAACATATTCCTCCCAGTTTGCAATGCTAAATTCATCCTGTCTGATCCGCATCCATCGCTGCATCCTCCCACCGCCCCGACTATAAAAAGACCATCTCCAGATTGGAATGTCAGGAATGCAGATGTCACTGCACTTGACGAGTTAGTTGTAATGTGTTGTCATGGAGCCCTGTAAGGGGACAGAAACGGCGACCAAGGAGAAGGGACCTGGGGAGGAAATCTGTGGATCTCTCAGCTCCGAGAAAGAGTTAAAAACTGAGGTTAAAAGTAAAGGATGGATCCTGATTAAGGTGATGTCTCCTGGCCATCTGGATTACAGTGGTCTCCAGGGACTGGCTGGTCCTAAGGTAATGGCATCTTAGCATCCCAGGGGACCTTAGAGATGGCCAAGATCAATCTTCGCAATGTACAGCTGGGGAAACAGAAACCCAAAGGGTTGAAGTGACTGGACCGGGATTAGAACCCAGCTTGTCTGACTCCCAGTCCTGGGCTCTTTACACAATAAATTTTTGAGCAAATTGATGGCTCCATGGCTGTAGCAGCTGTTCCTGTTCAGAGATCACAGCCTTCTACCTCCTAGGACTTTAGTATGTTAGAGCTGAAGAGACTGAGATGGTTGAAGCCACCTCCCTCATCTTACAGAGGGAGCAAAGAGGGAAAGTACCCAGTGCTGGTACCTCAGTGCCAAAACTAGAACCAAGATCTTCTGGAGCCTGCAGGTTGACATGACAATAATTGCATAGAGATGAAATAGGAATACAGTTCACTTGGCTTTGAGAGGTTCTATTTCTGAAGAGCAGAATAAACCCTGGGGTGGATCATGGATGTGGGACAGTCTTTGAGGATCTCATTGTAAAATGGATCTCATGGTTTCGGGTTGGTACATGAATCTGTAAGAACTGGGAATTTCAGGTTTGTGAATTTGCTAGCCATAAGAGCCTCACTTTCCTTGTCTCTTTTAAGTAGGGGGTTGCTCTTGGGATATTTTTAGTCCGGAAACTGGTGCAGTGATCTTGCAGACTTTAGCTCCCAGGGCAAATATGTTCCACCTCCAGTTTTTAGAAATAGTTTGTATTGGAGCAGAACCATGCCAGTTCACTTACATACTGTCTGTGACTGCTTTCACACTACCATGAGAGTTGAGTAATTGTAACAGTATGGCTTACAAAGCCTAAAATACTTAACATCTGGCCCTTTATGGAAAAAGTTTGCTTATCCTGTCCTAGAATTACATTGTCAGGTGTTTGTGAAGCAGGGATGTTGATGTTTAAGTTCAATGTGGCAGAAATGTTAGAGCAGTATACAACCTAGACAGCCCGTCACTATGAATGGTGACACTGAGGTAGCCCTCAGTATGTGGAGAAATGGAAAAGATCCATTATTCGCTGAAGTTTAAGGAAAGTTCTGAGCCAACAATGTGATTTTTCAATAGTTTTGTTTGATGTGTTTTAAAGTTCTTTACTGTTCTCAGGAGATTAGAATTCTCTGGGATCATGAGAAAAGGGAGGTTCTAGATTTTATTAATCAGTAGTATCTGAGTTATTTTCCTTTCAAATAGTCACTGACTAATCCATTCTCCTTAGAAGGATGAAAACGTTTAAAAATTAGATCATAATTCAAAACCAACTGATTACATGACCAAAATGAATCTGCAGTAAGCCCAGACCTGGTAAAACAGGACAAGGAGGCTGTGTTTATCCAGGGGGGAGGAGGCAGGGGGCAGGTCCTTCCTTTTCTTTATGGGTGGGAGTCAGCAAAATTCTCTGTTCCACCAAGAACTGTTGGGGATAGGAAAAGAGAAGTTGAGGGGAACCCAAGACACATATTTTTGCTGCCCACATCCTATGTTGGCTTACCTTTTGCTCAATAGCCAGTCCTGATACTTTGTAAATATTGATTTTGATAATATTTTAAGTTCTAATCAAAGGATTTTAGAAAACAAATGGATCCAGTTGCATTACAAATAGATTCACTAGCTGTGTTTTTTAAGTAAAATGAAATGCAATCCATTTCAAAGTTCTATAAATAAATAGTTGGGTTTTTTTTTTTTTCTTTTAGACTGTGATTCTGGTCTTGTTCACAAGTGCTTTTGCAAAATGCTACTTAGGCCACTTTAGGAAATGAGAAAACTATGAACCCCCCACCCCCACTCCGTCCCTTACAGTTGTTTAGGAAAAGTACAAGTGGAGCCAACAGGCCATAGTGCAGCCAACCTCCCTTCTTTCCTCATACCTCAACACAGCTGTCCTAGTTACCCATGGCCACATACACTTGGATTACTCTTTGAGGAGGCAAAGAAGTCTTTATAGACCCTGGAAATGGGCTTGGTACCAATTGAGAAGGGTAGTCCACATTCCTGGATGAGCATACAGAAAGGGGATGATTGGATACTAGGTATGCAGTCCTCTTGACCCTGTGGACTATGTTCTGTGCTGAAGGGCACAGCTGGAGGAGGCTGGAATGGGTTCCTCTGAAGCATGGGGCTATTCTGGTTCCAAAGACCCATCTTGGGATTCGGCCAAAAGCAAGGAAGATTTTGTGAACTGTAGCTTCTCTCTCTTTTTTGCCCATTTTGTGTCCTCATGCCCGGGATCATCATGGCTTTCACAGAAGTATACAAGAAGAAGAAAAACACTGGAACAAGGATGATGATGTCTTAGGAGGAAACCAGCTGCAAAAAGCCCAACTTCTGGGAAACGTGCCTTAGGTGGAACAGAAACAATTGTTTTCCTCTTCTAAGATCAGAGCATGTAGGAAGTCTTCTTCTCTATAAGCAAGGGGGCTTCTGGATGGAGCCAGTTCCTGCTGAGCTTAGTTCAGGCCTACAACAAAACATGGACAGGATTGAGGCCTTCGGGAGGGTGTTTCCCCAGAGCCTTGGTCTCAGCCCTTAACAGAGCTCCCATCCTGATATGTAGAAAGGTCTATCATGCCTGGTTTTGTCCCTGCAGATAACAACACCATCTCTGAACTCAGCTCTCTGCATGAGGAAGACAGCAATTTCCGCCAGGCCTACCACCAGATGAGAAGCAAGCAGTTCCCTGTGTCCGGGGACTTGGAGAGCAATCCTGACTACTGGTCGGGTGTCATGGGAGGCAGCGGTGGGGCAAGCCGGGGACCCTCAGCCATGGAATATAACAAAGAGGATCGGGAGAGCTTCAGGTACAGGTGAAGATGGCTGTGCCAGTGCTGCAGCTCTGGTGCTTGATGCAAGGGGTGGGAGCTGGAAGGCAAGGTGGCTCTGAGACTGTCAGTTCCCGATAGCATCTCTGTCCCCCATTCAGGTTTTCCTGCCACACCTCTTTTTGGCCTATTGAACATCCCCTTCTCATGTTGATTAAGCAAGGGAACACTTGTGACACCATGCGTAGTAATAGTCATTCAAGTCCATTTGAAATGGCTACTCTACGCTCCTTAAGGAACCTTATTAACATTTCCTTGCACTTCTCATAAAATCTTATCCTGTAACCTCTGAAAATTTCCATGTATCATTTCCATCACTTTTTTTTTAAAGGTTTATTTATTTTGTTTGAGAGAGAGAGCATGTGTGCGCACAGCAGAATGACTGGTGAGGGGAGGGGCAGAGGGAGAGAATCTTTAAGCAGACTCCCGGCCTCAGGATAGATCTCAGCACCCATGAGATGATGACCTGGGCCAAAACCAAGGGGGCAAGATGCTTCACCGACTGAGCCACCCAGGTGCCCCTCAATCATTTTTGATCGCTCCTATGTGAAAAGTAAAATGCCAAACCCCTTATACTGCTGTGTTTGATTCTCAGAAGTCTACAAGGCGGTACTGTTAACGGCTCCGTTTTAAGTTGGGGAAACTGAAATGTACAGATGTGAAGGAACTTACCTAGAGTCACCTGGCCAGTGAACGTGGGAGGCCAAGATGTGCACCTTGTTTTGTATGGCTGCTTCCCACTGAATAGCACCGTTACCACTCACCTGTCCTTCATCTTGAAGGACAGTAGACATTGCCTTTTTCTTAGACTTACCAACTGCAGGAAACTTGCAGAGGGAACTTGGCCGCGGGCTCTGAGGGAGGAAAAGGCTTCTCCGTCTATCACCAGATATTACAGGGAATCCTTGGGCTCCGACTGTTTGTATCACAAGCCACACCACCCGCGCTGGCTTCGAGGGTGCCAGAAGTGGGACAGGTGCTTGTCAACCAGAAGTCCCATAACAATGATCAGAGGGTCCCACGGTGTGCTTCGGCACCCTACAAATCACCGCTGCGTTTTGATCCTTAGCACAAATTCAGGAGAGAGCCGCGGTCGCCCTCCTTCCTGTGTCTGAGAGCGCCAGAGGGGTCCCAGGCTGCTCAGCCAGGCGCTGGGAGCCAGGAGGCTGCTCAGCCTGGGGCCAGGGGCCGGAAGGCTGCTCAGCCCCGGGCCCAGGGGCCGGAAGGCTGCTCAGCGTGGGCCCAGGGGCCAGGGGCCGGGAGGCTGCTCAGCCCGGGCCCAGGGGCCAGGGGCCCGAAGGCTGCTCAGCGTGGGCCCAGGGGCCAGGGGCCGGAAGGCTGCTCAGCCCGGGCCCAGGGGCCAGGGGCCGGGAGGCTGCTCAGCCCGGGCCCAGGGGCCAGGGGCCGGGAGGCTGCTCAGCCTGGGCCCCGGGGCCAGGGGCCGGGAGGCAGCTCAGGGGCGCGGGGCGCGCTCGCGGCTCCCCCGGGCTCCCGGCCCCGGCAGGGGCGCGGGTCCGGGTTACAGTTTGGGGCCCGGGCGCGCTGCGCTGACCGCCGGCTCCTGTGCCCTCTGCCCGCAGCCAGCAGCGCTCCAAGTCCGAGATGCTGTCCCGGAAGAACTTCGCCGCCGGGGTGCCGGCCGTGTCCATGGACGAACTGGCCGCCTTCGCCGACTCGTACGGGGCGCGCTCCCGCAGGGCCGACGGCGACAGCCACGAGGCGCGGGGCGGCGGCGGCCGCTTCGAGCGCCCGGAGGCGCGCGCCCTCGGGGGCTTCTTCCAGGACGGCTCGCCCGAGGGCTACTACGGCCGCAGCCGCAGCCGCAGCCGGGAGCCGCTGGGCGACGCGGGCCGCGCCTGGGCCCCCAGCCCCCCGCGCCGGCGGCCCGACGACGCGCCGCTGCCGCGCCTGGTGAGCCGGACGCCGGGCACCGCGCCCAAGTACGAGCACGCGCCCCGCGCCGGCGGCCTGGAGCGCCAGGCCCGGCCCGAGGGCGCCAGCCGCGGCGGCAGCCTCGAGACGCCGTCCCGGCTGAGCGCGCAGCTCGGCCGCCGCAGCGCCTCCTACTACGCCTGGTCGCCGCCCGCCACCTACAAGGCGGCCGCGCCGCAGGACGACGACGACGACGACGACTCCGCCGACGACGACTCCGCCGACGACGCGCTGCCGCCCTACAGCGAGCGCGAGCTGAGCCGGGGCCCGTCCTACCGCGGCCGCGACCTGCCCTATCACAGCAACTCGGAGAAGAAGCGGAAGAAGGAGCCCAGCAAGAAACCCGTGAGGCCGAGCCCGCCGCTGCCCGTGGGGGGAGGGGGGAGGGGGGAGGGGGGAGGGGGAGGGAGGAGGGAGACGCCGGGGGCGGGGGCGGGGGCGGCGGGGGCCGCGGGGGCGCGGGGACGGGGGGGACGGAGCGCGCAGGCGCGGTAGGAACCGTGGGGAGCCGGGATGCCGGGCTGGCTTGCGGGGGGGCCTCGCGCTGCTGCGCCGCGCCCTGCCCTGCCCTGCCCTGCCCTGCCCTGCCCTGCCCTGCCCTGCCCCAGGTCGTGTCAGTAAGCCTGGGGCCCTGCGCACTCGCGCAGAGCAGAAATAAGCGGTGTGTGGATGTGGGGTCTCAGATGCTTAAGACCAGCTGTAAGCGTGCAGCATCGGGGATTCGAGGCAGTCATCCAGGTGGACTTCGGAGACGTGTGTGCATGTTCTGTGCATGCCTCTGTGCGCATTCCTCCCAGGTCTCCCACCCCATACCGGGAGGGTTTATGACTTGCATAAAATTCCCAAAGCCTTCACATCCCAGAGAAGGTTAGTAGCTGCTGCTATTTTTGAAGGACAGCTCACTTCTTTCCTCCTTTGACATTTTGTTGAATGGAAACTGAAAATTGTGCTCTGTGTGAGGGAAACCTTTTGGTCCCTGCCCAGTTAATTGCCTCTTTTTGTAATTGGCCTTACATAGGTTTTTATTGCTTTCTCTGTGAATGCCAAGAGCAGCCCAGTGCATCCCTCAGCCCCTAAATGTGAGCCCTGGACTTCAGAGGAAGGCTGGGGGACAGTCACAGATGTCCACTCTGGGTTGCCTCTGCCCCTTGTGCTCTGGGGGCCCCTCTGCAAGCCCCAGTGCTCATGCTCCCTCCTCAGGTCCTCTGCCTCTTCCGCCATTTTGTGTTTCATAATTCAAGGTGGACATTTTCTTTAGTGTGAGGTATGGGGAGAGAATGTGAATGGAAAGAAATTTTGACATGATTATTAACCCCTCCAAAATAATTAACTTTTCTTGGTTGTTGTTCTTTAAAGAGAAAAATGAGATGATGTATGAAGTACCATGAGCAGGAGTGAACTTTGTGGTTCCGTTGGGTTGATGACACACCATCCGCACTAGCTGTTGTGTGTTATGAACATTGTGGTTAGCCCTAAGCGGTTGGGAAGCCATTCTCTGGCTGTAGAGCTAAGTTCTGTCACATGTATGTTGGCTTCAGCAGGAACTGAGGCTTAGGAATAATGACCACAAGCTTGATAAAATGCCCTGAGTCAGGGGGTGCCAGACTCTGAACAGGTTGTGGACTCTGCCCAAGGAACCACCTCTTATGTTGGGTTTCTTTAACCATTGTGTAGTTTAATGCTGTGCCCATTCTGCTCTTTTCCAGAGTGACTTTCCAACCAGGATGTCCCTTGTGGTCTGATGTTTGTTTTCAAGACATCTCTCTGGGTGACTAGAAATCAGAAGTGGACTACCGGGACAAGACACAGATCCAAGAGCCAGCAGGCCCACCAGGGACCTTCTCTGGCCACCACCTTGGAAGATTTGCTGATCTTTGCTTTGGCAAGGGGTGGGGGGCAGCCTTTCAGGGAGGCTGATTCCAAACCTCAGTGTATATCTAACTAGTATGAGAAACTTAGGAAGATGACTACGTGTGAGAACATTCCCACACATGGAGTGTCTCACTCACTGAGTTCATCCTGCCTGATGTTCTTCCTTAGCCGAACCAGGATTCCTTTTCTAATTCTGAAAGGGAGTTAGCTCCAGACTGCTAATCCCTCGAAAATGCCTCTGCCTACAGTATGTTCTTCTATACCTTCTGTGCTGTGCTTAGAGACAGAAGAACTTAATAGTACTGTTAGAAGAAGGCCTTGTACTGACAACGGAAGATAGCTTTGGGCAAAATATACCTTTTATCCCCATTTCCTCCCAGTCACTAGTCAATGACTATTGTTACACACAAATCAGAAGGCCTTTGGTGAGTTCAGTGACAGTGACCTGCTGGACAATCAGAGAAATGACTTCAGTTTGCTGTTCTGAATGACAGTTCTTGAGTGGCTGGAACAAGACAAAAGAGAGTATACTTTTTTTTTTTTCTTTTTTGAGAGTATACCTTTTTGAAAAGCTGTATAAGTGTTATTTCTTTTTCCATTCTGAGAACACAAACTGCTGTTTTTCTTTCCTCTGTGCACAGTGACATATGAGTCTTGGACATTAAGGGCTCTCCTCATCCTTCCTTCCCCTGGATTTTCCACAGGTTGGTGCCACCCATGGAGCCCCCCTCCCTCTGCACTCTGATTCAATTGTCATCAGGTGCCTTTTAATAAAGTTTAAAATACACATATAAAAGCAAAGAGGAAGGGGAAAGAAGGAGAAACAGTAACCTAAAATAAAGAATGATGAAAAAGAATTGAAGAGAAAAAGAATATATGATTTCATTATGTTCTGAATGCGGGCCGTGTTCCCCACAAACTCTACTCAGTCTTCTCTGGTTTAGTACTTCATTTACCATGAGTTGTTTCTGCCATTCCAGCTCTGTTATTCCAGGACACCAGAGATGTATGCAGCACGTATCTCTGCCTCACTAGGCTGCTGCTCTAGATGCTTTGGGAAATGAGTGCTATTGCTCTCAGGAAGGAGGAGCACTTCCTATTCCCACTCTTGCCAAAATGATAGATATTACCTAAATCCCAAAGCTAGATATCTCTGGATTTTGTAATTTGTATAGATTGCAAAAAAATGGCCACAACTACTTCCCTTCTCATCAAGAGGTGCAGTCTGTTTCTCTACCCCTCGAATCTGGGATTGGCTGTGTGATTTGATTTGGCCAGTGGCCCAAAACAAATGTAACACAAGCAGAGACCTGAAAAATTCTTGTGCATGGGGCCTATCTTCTCTTGCTGTTCTTGGGAACCTTGCAGGTGCCACTAGGTAAACAAGCCTGGGCTATCCCCGCTGCATGATGAGGAAAAAAGGCCCAATAGCCCTTACACCCGAACAGTCAAGTCTCAGCTGATCGCAAACACAGGCGTGAGCCAGCCAAGACTGACAAAAGAACTGCCTAGCTGAGCCCAGCCCAAACTGCTGATTCCTATTCAAGGCATGAGAAGTTGGTGCACCCTTTAAATGTCTGTTTGTCTTCAAGGAAAAGCTGACTGTTCTTGTCTGGATGTTCAGCCCTTACTCCCTGACTCCATCTAACCTTAGGTGTTTCACAGTCTCCACTACCTTTGGCAAACGTTTGCCAAAGCTTTTTTTCATCCCACGCCATTATGGTGGGACACATGGTTGGATCAAATCAACGCAGGACAGTGATGCTTGGCCTCCCAGTACTGGTCAATTTTCTATATTGGACTAAAAAATAGTCCAATATGAAGTCTTCTTGTTCAACATCTCCTTGGTCTCCAGAACCACCTGACTGGAGCTGGGCCCTATTCTCAGAGCACCATTCCACTGGTATCCATTTACTTCATGGCACTTCTAAAACAGTCCTACGTTTGCAATGAAATAAAGAAGTGGCTGGTGAGGATCAGAAGGATGAGTTGATATCAACTCATGCTTGGAGACTTGGCTTACCAAAGGACTTTGCAGTGGCTTTGGCCTAAGAGGAACCAGGGACAGTTCAGCCCAGTGCTGGCACTTCCAAGGGCAGGAAGACACAAGCCATAACCCTGGTGCTGAATTTTAGACTTGCTGGTGTCCCTGGCCTCTGAGAGTGAGGTCTAGTCTGTTTGGGCCCCAGTTCAGATGGAAAGGATGATTAAACATCGTCATTTCTTAGTCACCAGCTTTGGATTTTAACTTGCTCAGGCAATTCTGGAGAATATTGGGTAGCTTCAGAGGCTATTCTCTCTTCACACTGAGCACTGTGTCAGGCTTCTCTCCACCAAAGAGCCCCATAGCACCAGCTGCAGAGACCAGACATATTGTTTTTGTTAGCCGAGGGCATGTAGGATTTTGGAGAAAGTTAGGGGAGTCATGGAAAAGAATTATTAAAATTGGAAACCTGCAATCCCAAAGACAGCAAAACGATGGACAGACAATGCAATCAAAACCATGAAGATAACAGGCTCCTGAAATAACCTGGGGATATAGGACCAGGTTGTCCTCTGTAGGGCTTCATAAATCACTCCCAGGAGAGAGAACACTGTTGTTTCTGGGTATGTGGATAGAGACAAGACTGGCTAGACAAGCAAAGGCAAAGCTGGCCATTCTCAGCCCTGTGGCTTTTCTCAGTGGGTCTTCTTGTTTCTTCCCCGAGTAGCGTTTCCCACACAGGAAGGGCTTATACATATTAGCTTCCTTCCTAGGTTTTATTGGGGGTACAAAATAAGTCCTGTGTAAGAGATGATCTCTGTCCATTGGGACCCTGCAATTGAAAAGGGGAAATAAGACATGCCCAGGAAAGAAGTAGGAGGTTTTATGCATATAATGTGAAATACTGCTATGGATAAATTACAACAAACCCAGAGAATTAAAGTTTTTAAATTTAAATGGGTATATTTTGATATTTAAATGTTGTGTGTGTGTGTGTGTGTCAGTCCATTGTATTTTAAAGATAAGCTCAGTGTTCTACAAACCAGTATTAAAAAATCTGATTGAAAGAGGTGAATTAGGATGGAGAGGGGTAGAAGGCAGAAGGCCCAGTGGGATGATGGCAGGAGCTGCTGTTTGCTTGTGAGTCACAGCTGAGTCAGGGATATGTCGGGAAAGTGGATGCAGGTGGCTGGAGGTATCCCCCAGAACAGCTTCTTTAGGCCATACATAGATTCACTAGGAAGCTGGGGACATTTGCCATGGACCTGATGATACATGTGCTGTTCCATGCAAGCATGCTCACGGGCGCTCTGCCTCTGCTTGACCAGGGCCTCAGTTCTGCAGCCGTGAGTGCTGCTGGCCACCCTCCATAACACACAGAAAGTCTGGCACAGGTAATGGGCGTCTCATCTCGCTTCACATGATCCTCACTTCTGCACCTGGCATGGGACTGGGGGTAGAAAGGGGCTGCCACTGTAGCCCGCGGCACTCCATGCTGAAAACACCTGGCCACATGTCTAAGTATTTCTAAATAATCTGAAAGACATCATATAGGTCATCTGACTAGACTTTGGGGAGCGTTTGAGAGAAGCTGAAGTTGCAAATACTATTGTAATCCAACCCCGCTTTCTTTAAAGGTGAAGAAATAAACCAGCATTGCTGTTAGTGAAGTTACAAATCTAATTAGGCTTTTAGATTTCAAGCCTGATCCTTTCTGCTGGATTAGTGTTTCCCCAGATTGCCTAAGCTACAAATTACTTGATTGCTGTTGAAAATGTATTGTTGGGCCCTTCCTTGGAGATTGATTAGGTGGGTTCAGACGTCTTCTTACTCCCTTGGGGAAGGCAGTGGTGAAGCACCCAGCAGTCTGGCTGTGATGGTGGGGATCGGCTTGCCAGGGTCCAGAGGCAGGAGAACTGTGTGAGGCAGAGAGAGAAACTAGGAACACTCCCCAAGAGCCGGTTCTAGATGTTTCTAATCCTAGAATAGTGATCTGTTGTGACAACCTTAGATCTGACAACAAGAATTATAGGTAATTTTCTCATTCCCTTAATGTCATTCTGAGCAAAACTTAGATCATGAATAGAAGGAAATGGAAAAGGGAAATGGCAAATCATTTTTTGAAGCATTCAAATTATCAGCCTGGCTGGTCAACTCCCTCTTCCACCTTAAGACCCAAAGTGGGGTGGGCAAGAAAAATTAAATCTGCATTATATACCCTTCCAACATCAGATTTAGATGCTGCCAGAATCTTGCTAGAGTTCAAAACTGACTTACAGGATGTAGAGATCCAAATTCACCAAAATAGTACCCTGGGTACTTAAAGTCCTAGAGGAAGAGTGCCTAGTTTTTTTGTTTTTTGTTTTTTGTTTTTTTCCTGCCAGGATCCTACCTCCTAGTCACCTGGAACGCTGATCCGTGGAGCTTTAAGTAAGGGGTTTTACTATCAGAACAGAGATAATGTTGTGCTGCTTTAAGCAGTATCCCGAGTTTTGGCACTGCCTGAGGGTGATAAGTTTAATACTAATGTATTTGTGTTATTTTTATGGTATATCACTGTTTACAGAGCACTTTCACAGGCATTATAGCCTTTGATCCTCCCAACACCCTCCTCCCTCTGTCTGTGTAGGGTTCTTCCCAGATGATCCTGCAAACCCCCCCCCTCCCCAGGACTGGTATCTGACTGGTCTGCACCTGGTGCAGAGTCCTGGCCCCCGTGCTCACCCACACACCACCAGTAGTGGGGAGGCTGTGAAGGCTGGCAGTGAGGGCTGCTTCATGCTGCCCACCCCACTCCTCCACTGCGGCTCTGCACGAAAGCCAGCTTCCCTCAAGGATGGTTTCTGGTTTCATTAGCTGTGCTGTGAGGAGAAAAGGCTTGGACAAAAATATACTTCAGATTCCTCTTGAAGAGGAACTTCTGAGCCAAACTACAAATTCATCGAAACTCAGAATTCTAGGGCTTGGGGGCAACCTGCTTAGAAGTGAACTATCTGGCACCTCCACTGCATTTGGGGATTTTAGGCAGAGCTAGGAGGGACTAGATGTAGAAGGAGGCGATGCAGCTTTAACACTTAGAAGCTTTGTTAGAGTTTCTTCCTGGGGCTGGACACAAGCTCATGTCACCCGACCCATCTCTTCTGGAAAAACCAAAAGAGACACAAATAACTTTGATCTTACCTTGGCTTTAAGGAAAAGCCAGCTTATTAACAAAGCTATCAGACACTATCCCATGAGAATTTTCCTTTTGGGAATATACAAGAGGGGAATAGAAGGAAAAACAGGACAAGGGGTCAGAAATCTGTTGCTTGAGAGTCACCTGCCTAGTTATTTTGTGCCTTGTCTGTGGCATCAAAACTAAAATGTTGTATAACTGTTGCCCATGATTTTTTCAGTGTCAAACATATAAAGTGATTTTGCTTGTAATGTTTTACTCTAAATAAAGCATTTCACCTACATTTGTTACCAAGAGCTCCTAATTAACACAACTATGTTTAATCATGATCTGACATTAAATAACCTCAGCAGGGGGAAAAAAAATCATACACGACTGCCTCTGATTGTTTTAAGTACTGTATTAGAGGGTTAAATACAGTGGGATTGTAGGGGAGGCAAGTACTAACAGAGCATAAATATGTTTTCACAGACTTTTTAAAATAATATTTTTATTTATTTATTTATAAGAGAGACACAGGTGGAGGGAGAAGCAGGCTCCCTGCAGGGATCCTGACGCAGGACTCAATCCCAGGATCCCAGGATCACGCCCTGAGTTGAAGGTAGACTCTCAACCACTGAGCCACCCAGGCATCTCTGTTTTCACAGACTTTCATATGCTATGTATGGCCCGGATAGATTCTAGTGCCACTCTCGCTGCTCTCCACAGACTAACATTCAGGAGAGTATGAGCAGTAGGAAAGACGGTGGGCAAGGTGATGGTACCTAGCTCATTTTCACGATGGACACAAGGATCTGCCTGCTAGAAATGGGGAAGGGAGGAAGGAAGCTATTTGTGGGAGGACATTTTAAGTTCCAAAGAGATCTGAAAAATCTTTGTTAGCAAAAGAAAGGATAACTACCTTGGGGACATACTAATCCTTTCTTATGAGAGACCCTACCGAGGGAGTCCTAGATTTTAGAGTTCTGGTTGAATAGAAAGCCTATCCTTGCTGGAAGCATCTGGACTCAATTCTGTTAGTAGTTACCTTAAAAATGTTCACTTGAAGATAGACTCCAAAGCAATTTAACTCTGACTACCTCCTCTGGACTTTTGATTTTGTCCTTTGTTTTCACTTTATCTTGCCTTTTCAGCTTTATAAAATATTGTCTAGAAAAAATACAATATTGATTTATATATCTACATGTTTTCTCCACACATCTTTTCTTTCTGCATTTCAGATCTTCTTTTGAAATCTTTTCCCTTCTTTCTGAAGTAAGTTTTCTCTAGTAGTGGTCTTCTGGTAGGATGCTGTGTCCATTTTTGTTATCTAAAACAAAGGCTTTACATCATTCTTGTTCTTGAAAGATAATTTTACCGAGTATGCAACTTTAGACTAATAGTTATTTTCCTTTGGCACACTGAAGATATTAGTCCAATCTCTTCTGACTTTTGCTGTTGCTTGTAAGTCAGTTACCAATCTAATTATCCTTCCTTTGTATCTGTCTTGTCTCTCTGGCTGTTTTTAAGATTTTCTTTTTGTCTCTTGTGTTCTTTGGCTTAATTAACATGGTGTTGATTTCTTTTTTTATTCAGATTGGGATTTGTTGTGCTCCCTAAATCTGTGGGTTGGATTTTCCATTAATGATGGTAAACTCTTACTTATTAATATGTCAAGTATGTCTTCTCTTTAAGCTCTCTTTTAATGATTCCAGCTAAATGTATGTTAGGCCTTTTTATTCTATCCTCCATATTGCTTAATCTGTCTTTTGTCTTCTTCATCTCATTGTCTTTCTGTGCTGTATTCTGGGTAATTCCGTCAAGTTTATCCTCCAGTTCACTATTTTCAAGTGGCTCTAATCTCCTTCTTTGAGTTTTAATTTCAATTCAAAATTTTTCATTTCTAAAAGTTCACTTTAGTTCTTTTTCAAATTTTCATGGTCATTGTTGATACTGTCCTGCTCCTTAATTTTTTTTTAAAGATTTTATTTATTCATGAGACACACACACACACACACACACAGAGAGAGAGAGAGAGAGAGGCAGAGACACAGGCAGAGGGAGAAGCAGGTTCCATACAGGGAGCCCGATGCAGGACTCGATCCTGGGACTCCAGGATCAGGCCCTGGGCTTAAGGCTGTGCTAAACCACTGAGCCACCCAGGCTGCCCTCTGCTCCTTAATCTTGTAGACAATTCCCTCTTATTTCTTTGACTATGTTAAGTATACTAATTTTATACTTTATACCCAGTTATTCTTTCTGCAATCTTTATAGGTTTTTGAAGTTCATTAGTTCCGTTAACTCTCACTTATGGTTTCTTATTTCCTTATACATTTTGTAGTTTTTAAATTATGTTTGGTAGAATGCCATACTGTATGGATACCAGTGAAGAAAGACCTTTCTTGCTCCTTACCTGTCTTCCTTCTCTCCATAATGACTACGTATACACGGTAGGACCTTCTCTGGAGGGTCCAAGAGAAATGAGTAATTGAGTGAAGAGGGAATGGAAGTGCTAAGTGAGATAAATCTAGAAGGTACATGAATTTCTTTCTAAGCAAGCTTCTAGCCTAAAATGAGCCTAAGAGGGATGCCTGGATGGCTCAGCAGTTGAGCATCTGCCTTTGGCTCAGGGCATGGTCCCGGAGTCCTAGGATCGAGTCCCACATCAGACTCCCTGCATGGAGTCTGCTTCTCCCTCTGCTTGTGTCTCTGCCTCTCTCTGTGTTTCTCTCATGAATAAATAAATAAAATCTTTAAAAATAAATAAATACAAATAAAGTGAGCCTAAGATAAAAGAGAACAAAAAGCTTTAACTTTACATATTGTTCATAGTTTGATCATTTTATAATGAATCACTATTTTAATAATTTGGGGGGTTAAAAGCAAACTGAAGTCCATTTACCAGTCAAAAGTGACCAAAAACATTATGGATCCAGATTTTATTCAAGAAGCAAGGAAGAACTAGACCCATGGGATGGATCAAAATTAGACAGTTGTGGAGAAAAAATATTTTATGTTTGCACCTATTGATTCCCATTTGTTTAATGTAAAAATCATATTTTTATATTCATTCAAGAAATAAAGAACTAGGCTTAACTAGGCTTCAGAAAGGTTCTGAAAAATCTTGACGATACATCCTAATAATACTCATCACACCATTTAGGTGAAAGACTTTCTGCTGAATTTAGTTTTAAGCATTTCCTGAAAGCTTGTTAAGTGGTCTGAGATGACTCACCAAATATGGCAGGAGGCTTAGAGGTAGCCAGCAAGCCCAACTCTAGAGAAGGGCAGTGGGTTAGCCTGACACGCCATCTAGTGGCACACTTCCACGGAACTACCTCTGGTACTAACTTTCCAGGATTCAAGGTATTAGAGGTGTTCCTCACATTGTTCATGAGGTATAGACTTTTTGTTTCTTTTTCTTTTTTTTAAAGATTTTATTTATTTATTCATGAGACACACACACAGAGAGGCAGAGACATAGGCAGAAGCAGCGTCCATGCAGGGAGCTCAATGCAATTGAGCTCAATTGATTCTGGGTCTCTGGGATCACGTCCTGAGCTGAAGGCAGACCTCAACCGCTGAGCCACCCAGGCGTCCCATGAGGTGTAGTCTTAAAAAGTCATGTATGAATTCACTTTTGGCAAATAAAATTCAAGTATATTAGGAGTTATTTATTTAGAAGTGATAAGTTTTTCTGTATCTTTTTCAAGTGTAGATCTTCCCATATTATCTTTTCAGGGCAGACTTTTGTGGATCCCATGTGGGGAATATCTCATGTTTCTTCCTTGGGACCAAGTGGGAATGAGGCACATGCCTTCTTTGATTTAAAGCTATTTTAAAGTGTGTTTTTAACACCATTGAGTTACAAGTCTTTTCTGAAGTCAGATCAGACTTTGATACTACAGAGTTATAGTGAAGCCAGTTTCTCATTAACAAGCAAAAATTATGTCACTGAAATGGGCAACCAAATAGTCCATTGCCTGGCCTTTGGCCATAGAAAGATGAATCTCTCTTTCTCTCTCTCTCTCTGTCTCAAAAATAAGTAGAGAAGATTCTGTCGTCTCTTATATTAAAACACTTTAAATACAACCCTTGCTCTCAGGAGATGTGTTCTTGTATTTTGTTTATATATCTTGTGCAACAGCCCAGCACCAATATATTCTTCCTGGCTCACTTTGTTTTTTCTGGAGATGTTCATTCTCCAGCAGAGCAAAGCCAAAAAGATATATATGCTGACTTCTGTTTACCACTCTTCTTATAAAAGATCTTTGTTTAACTGAATGGAATTCATTTATAATAGATATACTAGCATCCTTCCTCAATTACAGCCTCTTGGTGTTGCTGCTACCATCCTGGAACTGGCTTTTCTCATTCCTTCATGACAGGGAGACATAAAGTTCCAGCTGAGGTTTTTCCTTTAGCAGTGATATTAGTCAAAAATCTTTTGGTTGCAAATGACAGAAAGCCAACTCAGACTAGCTGAAAAAAAAAAAAGGAGGGAATGGAGGTAGTTTATTAGAAAGATCCTGGGGTAGTTCATGAAATGGAAAAAGAGTAGTAGTAATGAGAGAAAATCTGGGTTTAATGTAGTCAGTTCTATGTCCACCACTCACATCTCCTTATCTTTTTATATCTATATTTTTTCCTAGTAACAACAGACCTTCTCTACAAGGCAGGAATAAAGACACTAGCAATCCAGGAGTCACACTTTCCCAGCTTATGTGACAAGACAGATGAAAGGCCTTACTCAAGAGAACAATGAGGAAAGGCTGTGATTGACCCATAGTAAGTCATGTGCCCATCTTTGACCTAATCTTTGTGGCCGGAAAGATAGCAAGTCCACTATGACTAGGAAGATGAGATTCTGTGAAGGACTGGAGAGTGGGATGAGAACATTTCTCCAAAGAAGAGAGGGGAGTATTGATAGAAGTGGGAAATGGGATGCTGCATAAATCAAACACAATAACAGGTATCCACTACTATATCCAAAAAGAGTCTTTCATTTCTTATTTAAATTAAATTTAGTTAACATAAAGTATTTTATTAGTTTCAGGGATAGAATTTAGTGATTCCTCAGTTGTATATAATACCCAGTGCTTATTACATCAAGTACCCTTGCTATAATGGTCATCACCCAGTTACTCCATCCCCTACCCACCACCCCTCCAGCAACCCTCAGTGTGTTCCCTAAGAATTTCTTAGGGTTTGCCTCCCTCTCTGTTTTCATTTTACTTTACTTTTCCTTCTCTTCCCTATGTTCATCTGTTTGGTTTCTTAAATTCCACATATGAATGAAATCATACGGTATTTGTCTTTCTCTAACTAATACATATTTCACCTGCATAATACCCTCTAGTTCCATCTACCTTGTTGCAAATGTCAAGATTTCATTCTTTTTGATGTCTGAGTAATATTCCATTGTATATATACCATATCTTCTTTATCCATTCATCTGTTGATGGACATCTGGGCTCTTTCCATAGTTTGGCTATTGTGGACATGGTTATAAATATTGGGGCACAGGTGCCCCTTTGAATCATGATGTTTGTATCCTTTGGCTAAATACTTAGAAATGCAATTGTTGGGTCATAGCAATTTTTAACTTTTTGAAGAACCTCCATACTGTTTTCCAGAGGAGCTGCACCAGTTTGCATTCCCACCAACAGTATCAGAGGGGTCCCTTTTCTATGCATCCTTACTAATGCTGTTGTTTCTCGAGATATTAAATTTAGCTATTCTGTCCAGTGTGAGATGGTATCTCATTGTAGTTTAGATTTGTATTTCCCTGATGCTGAGTGATGTTAAGCATTTTTTCATTTGTCTGTTAGCCATTAGCATTTAATTCATTTACATTCAGAGTATTATTTTTTAAAATTAGTTTCAGAGGTAGAATTTAGTGATTCATCAGTTGCATATAACACCCAATGCTCATTACATCAAGTGTCCTCCTTAATGCCCATCACCCAATTATCCCTTCCCCCAATCCACCTCCCTTCCAGCAACCCTCAGTTTGTTTCCTGGAGTTCAGCATCTCTTATTATGGCTTGCCTCCCTCTCAATTTTTATCTTATTTCCTTTTTCAGAGTAATTATTGAAAAATATTAATTTAGTTCCATTGTATTACTTGTAAAGTTACTGTTCCTATAGACTCTGTTCCTTTCTGGTCTTTGCTTTTGGTCTTTCAGCTCAAAGGGTCTCCTTAATATTTCTTGCAGGGATGGTTTAGTGTTCACAAATTCTTTTTATTTTATTAATTTATTCATGAAAGACACCCAGAGAGAGAGGCAGAGACACAGGCAGAGGGAGAAGCAGGCTCCATGCAGGGACCCTGATGCGGGACTCAATCCCAGGACCCTAGGATCACACCCTGGGCCGAAGGCAGGCACTATACTGCTGAGCCACCCAGGGATCCCCAGTGTTCACAAATTCTTTTAGTTTTTGATTGTCTTGGAAACTCTTTATCCCTCCTATTCCAAATGACAGCCTTACTGGATAAAGTATTCTTGGCTGTGTATTTTTCCCACTTAGCATGTTGAATATATCATGCCAGTCCTTTCTAGCCTGCCAGGTCTCTCTGGACAGGTCTGTACCAGCCTCATGTGTCAACCCTTGTAGGTTAAGGGTTAACCCTTTTGTCTGAGCTACTTTCAGGTTTTTCTCTTTATAGTTTGCAAATTTCACTATAATCATGTTGTACTCTTGAGCTATTTTTGTTGATCTTGAGGGGATTCTCTGTGCCTCTTGGACTTGAATGCCTATTTTCTTCCCCAGATTAGGGAAATTCTCAGCTATAATTTGTTCAAATAAACCTTCTGCCCTTTTTCCCCCCACAACCCCCACTCTTCTTCTGAGCCTCTTACTCCTATAATATGGATAGTATTTCACTTTATGGAAATGCTGAGTTCCCTATGTCTACCTTTATCATCTAACAGTTTTCTCTTTCTTCTTTTCAGCTTCCTAATTTTCCATAATTTTATCTTCTATATCACTGATTCACTCTTCTGCTTCATTCATCCTCAGTTTTATGGCCTCCACTTGGGACTACATCTTGGTCATAGCATTTTAATTTCAGCCCAACTAGATTTTAGTTCTTTTATCTCTATAGTAAGGGATTTTCTAGTGTCTTCTATGCTTTTTTAAAGCTCAGCTAGTATCTTTATAATCATCCTTTTAAATTCTAGTTCAGACATCTTACTTAAATCTGTATTGATTAAATCCCTGGCTGTGAGTACTACCTCCTGTTCTTTCTTTTAGGGTGAATTCTGCATCTCATCATCTTGTCCAGAAAGGAAAGGAATAAAGGGAAAGAAAAAACTCCCAAAACAACAACAACAAATCCTGGGCATGTTTCAGTCTTCTTATTAAAAGAATCTAGTTCCCAAAATAAGAAAGAAAAAGATATATACATATAAAAATAAAATAAAATGAAATAAAACCACAAATATATATGTGTGTATAATATATGTATAGGGATGCCTGGATGGCTCAGTGGTTGAGCATCTGCTTTTGGCTCAGGTCATGATCCCGGGGTCCTGGGATCAAGCCCCACATCAGGCTCCCCATAGGGAGCCTGCTGCTCCCTCTGCCTCTCTGTGTGTCTCTCATGAATAAATAAATACAGTCTTTTTAAAAATAAAGTATATATAAAAATTAAAAAGCATTAAAAATGCTTTATATGTATATAGTGGCCCTAGTGGAAATGGGTCTCCAGGGCGCAGGGAGGAAGGGCTTGATGTAAGCGGCTCTGGACTCCACTAGGTTGTGCTCCCTTGAAGACTTTTAGCACTGTTGGGATGGGGGGATGCATATGGCTGAGCCCAGCTCTCTAGCCCCACACTCTTCAGTGAGCCCTCACAGAAGGGCAATAAATCACTCTTGTCTCCCAGTTTCTGTCAAAACTCTGTGTTCACCCTGCCTGTATCCAGGCTTTTCTTTCTTTCTTTTTTTTTCTTTCTTTTTTCTTTCTTTCTTTCTCTTTCTTTCTTTCTTTCTTTCTTTCTTTCTTTCTTTCTTTCTCTTTCCTTTCTTCTTTCTTTTTCTTTCTTTCTCTTTCTTTTCTTTCTTCTCTTTCTTTCTTTCTTTCTTTTCTTTCTTCTTCTTCTTTCTTTCTTTCTTTCTTTCTTTCTTTCTTTCTTTCTTTCTTTCTTTCTTTCTTTCTTTTTCTTTTTCTTTTTTTCAAATCTCAGGTAGCTGAGTTTCAAAACTCCAAACTTTGGGGATTCCTGAGACACATACCTGTACTTTTCTTCCCAGGGAGGGTCTCTCCATGCTTCTGCCTTTTGCTGGACCCATACCAAGAAAGCAGTTGAACAACTGTGCAGTGGTTCACAGTTAATGGCAACACAGAGCAAAAAGCCAGCACCTACACTCACTGTTCTCAGCCAGTTTCCACGCTCCTAAGCCTGGGAACAGTTGCAACACTTAGGTACCACCTGTTCTTGTGCCCAGGGAATCCTCATATCACAGTGTCACACCTGAGATTCCAGCCCACTTGGCCACCTGGGCACTCTACTTAGCAGAGTCTTGAAAGTTCCAATTTTGCACTCCTTTGCTTATGATGCTTTGTGGTAGCCTCCTTAAGCAGGCTCCTTCCCCGCCACCATATACTCAGCTATTCAAGTCTCTGCATCTCCTACCTTGCAAAGGGTGGCCACTTCCTACTTATAGACTAGCTGTATTTGTTTTCTCTGACCTCTGATTGATTTCTCAGGTGTTCAGAAAGATCTGATCACTATCTAGTTGTATTTGAGGAGCAAGATAAACTTAGGGTCCCCCTACTCCCCTACCATCTTAACTCTTCCTCCCCAAAACATTCTTCACCTATAGTCATAAAGGCCTAAACCACCCTCAGAACATCAGAGAGGCTGTTTTCACTGCAACTCATAAAAGAATCCCACCAGCACCTTCCACATATTCTTAAGGTTATACTCAGCTCATTTCAAATTCAGAAATCCATCTCTGTGTTACCATGTTATTTAAGACTTTTCATCTCTTTCCAGGGTTATTTTCCTTTCTTCTATCCTACCTCCAATTCTATCCCATAATAATTCACCCTTTCTTTGTTGCCAGACATTCTAGATCGTTTCAAGAAAAACACTTGATGTTGGGCAAGGGCTTTCCTCTTCCTCTCTTAATTCCATAGAACTGGGGACTTTTTGCTTCACCATCTACCTTTTCATTCTTTTCTGTTCAAGCAGGAAAGGGGAACTAACTAGGTTCTGGAGAATCGACAGTTCACCATGCCACATTTCACATTATAAAGCACTTTCTCTTTTCTGGTCCCAAGTCCTGTTTCATTTCTTGTTCTCAGGGATGGCCAGCACCTCTTGTTCTTGGGGATGGCGCACTTGGGTAGAGTCATCTCTAGGCACCTTGGCTTCAGATAAAACAGCATTCTTTATTTTTTTTTTAATTTTTTTTTAAATTTTTATTTACTTAGGATAGTCACAGAGAGAGAGAGAGAGAGGCAGAGACACAGGCAGAGGGAGAAGCAGGCTCCATGCACTGGGAGCCCGATGTGGGATTCGATCCCGGGTCTCCAGGATCGCGCCCTGGGCCAAAGGCAGGTGCCAAACCGCTGTGCCACCCAGGGATCCCCAATAGCCTGTCTTTTTGTTTGTCTCTTTTTTACTTTGTTTTGTTTCTTAAATTCTTCATGTAACTGAAATTATATTGTATTTGTCTTTCTGACTGACTTAGCATTATACTCTCTAGTTCCACCCATGTTGTTGCAAATGTCAAGTTTTCATTCCTTTTTATGGCTGAGTAATATTCCATGGTACCTACATAACACATCTTTATCCATTCATCAATTAATGGATACTTAGGTTGCTTCCATACTTTGGCTATAGTAAATAATGCTTCAATAAACACAATTCTTTTTGAATTAGTGCTTTTGTTTTCTTTGGGTAAATAACCTGTAGTGAAACTACTGGATCATAGGGTAGGTAATTCCATTTTTAATTTTTGTTTTATTTAAAATTAAAGTTAGTTAACATATAGTACATTATTAATTTTAGGGTAGAATTTAGTGATTCATCAGTTCATATAAGACCCAATGCTCATTATATCAAGTGCCCTCCTTATAGTCCATCAACCAATTACCCCATTCTCCCACCCACCACCCTTCCAGCAACCTTCAGTGTGTTTCCTAAAGTTAAGAATCTCTTATAGTTTGCCTTCCTCTCTGTTTTCATCCTATTTTACTTTTCCTTCCCTTCCCATCATTCTTTTTGATGGCTGAATAATATTCATATATATCTTTCTCAATCTTTATCCATTCATCTGTTGATGGACATCTGTGCTCTTTCCATAGCTTGACTTATTGTGAATATTGTTGCTATAAGCATTGGGATGCATGTGCCCCTTCAATTCCCTATGTTTGTATCCTTTGTATAGATGCCTAGTAATGCAATTGCTGGGTTGTAGGGTAGTTCTATTTTTAGCTTTTTTTTAAAGATTTTTATTTATTCATGAGAGATGCACACAGAGAGAGACAGAGACACAGGCATAGAGAGAAGCAGGCTCCATGCAGGGAGCCCGACGTGGGATTTGATCCCGGGTCTCCAGCATCACGCCCTGAGCTGAAGGCAGATGCTCAACCACTGAGCCACCTAGGCGTCCCTATTTTTAGCTTTTTGAGGAATCTCCATACTGTTCCAGAGTGGCTGCACCAGTTTGCATTCCCACTGGCAGTGCACAAGGGGTCCTTTTTCTCTTCACCCTTACCAGCATTTGTTATTTTTTATGCTTTTGACACTAGCCATTCTGACAGGTGTAAAGTGATACCTCATTGTGGTTTTCATTTGAATTTACCTGATAATTAGTGATGTTGAGCATCTTTCCATGTGTCCAGAGCAGCAGAGTTTTGAAGGAAAAAAATCTGTTAATTAAGAGTTCTTCCTTCCAGGGGAGTGAGCATCATGTACAAGGTGTTCCTCATGAAAACTTGGTGAGTGCTCATTTTCCCAAGGAGATTTTTCAGATTTAAATAATTCTATTAAATGAAGGGGATTTTCATAAACATCTAAACTCCGGCCACTCAGAATAGGTCATGGGGAATTTTGTAAAGGAAACCTCTTCTCCAGGCATTTGAGAAGGTTTTGTGTCCACTTTCAGTGCTTCAGAGGAAAAAGTCTTTAAGAATTGGCAAACAACTCTTTATCATGGCAAACGTATCTCTCATTACAAGAAACTTCACACATTTTTATCTCTTAAGGAAATTCAGGACTAAATAAAATGTTTTAATTTCTTGATTTGAGGAGACCAGCATTTTTTAGAAAGCTGCCAAATGCTCCTCACAGTTTGAGAAAGAAAAAAGATTTTTACCTAAAGACTCTCAGTGTAAGAAATGTAAGGTATAAAAGGGAGCTACCTAGTTCTGCCTTATAGTAGAGGATGCCTGGCCCACACAGAGGATGGGGCACTGCACTGTGTGCCATGAACTGATGGGTTCCTGTACCCCTGGATCCAGGCAAAAGAAAACAAAACAAAAAGAAAAAGAAAACTAGCAGCACACAGTTCACTCAAGAGGGCAAACCTGAATATTCTTCTCACACAAGCCCCATCGCATCTTGATAACGTCCCTCAAATATGAAATTCCATATGTGCAAATGTTTCCTAAGCAGAAAACTCAAATAACAAATACTTCATTAAAATCAAGATACATGGCAAGACTAAAGTCTGACTGTGTCGCTCCCTGCTTAAAACTTTTCTGGCTCGCCACAGTCTTTTGGACACAAAATCAAGTGCCTTAGAACACACACAAGGTTCTCTGTGATCTGATTCTTCCCTGCCATTGCACCTTGATTGCCAGTTTCTACTTCTACTTCTCTATTTCTTTGCTATGCTCTCAGATGCGGAACCATTTGTAGCATTGGAATATACTGTGTTGTTTTGCACTTTTGTGCCTTTATTGCAGAATGCCTTCCCTCTTTGTGCATTTTCTTATGCACACTTTAGGGTTTAGTTTGGGTGTCACGTCCTCTAGGGAACCCTGCTCTCACCAGGCTGAGCTAAGAGCCTCAGTTTCATGCTCCCCAGCACTGTTCATCCTGTGGCTGCATTCAACACACTATTTCAACCTGATCTCTTTTTGTGTCTGTCCACCCACTGCAATGCAAGTTCTTTGAAAGTATTCTTTTTGAATCCTTCAAATCACTATGGTGTATGGCACACCATAAGTTCTCCAATGTTAGTTTCACTAAACCAAAGCAAAATCACTTATGACATTCTGAAAGCTCTGACCTCAGGAGGGCTCGAGACCAGTAACTGCCATGTGGTTGAATGTGCCCAAACACTTTTACATCCAGGTCACATCTCAGCTAGTACAAATTATCTCAGTCACTTTAGGGCTTTCCTCTTTGCTATATGCTAGAGCAGAGCTTGGAAAATTTTTGAGAGGGACTTGCCAAGAAACTGCTCCCTTTCACAATGACCTACAAGCCTGGAGGGGTTTGCAGGGCAGGAGATGGGGATTGTTTTCACTTATAAGCCATAGGTAAGAGGCCAAAAATTTTGGAGGTAGATACATCTGAGGTGCAGTGCACTGGCTGCTAACCTCAAGTGCTCAGCTCAACACACAGAGGTTACTGAAGAGGCTGTGGCTTAGACATGAAGGAGGCAATGAGTCCAAAGGCCAGCTATTTGTATGTATTTTCACCAATGCCTAGACTAGGAATTACTACCCTCAAGCGCAAGAGAATCACACGAGAGTATAAGCTATGTATACAAGATAGAGACATTAGGCTTAGACAACTGGGGAGCGTGGAAGACACCCTATCCAGGTCATGGGGAGGATGAAGCATGAACTACTAAGAAATATGCTCAGACTCTGTGTCTGCTATAGTCTCTGTGTATGTTCCCGTCCTCTCCACCGTGTCTGAGCATCAATTTCTTTTAATCTGAAAGGCAACAAATCAGTATAATAGGTAGAAAATATCAAAGTTATGAGCACTCTTCAACTTTGTTCTCTTTCAGTGTACACCAATTTCTGAACAGCCAGCTCAGTGTCTGCAATTTCTAGTATCAAACAAGGTAATGTATCAGAGGATCCAGGCCTGGTTTCACTGATTCACATGGAAGGATCAGAGTGTAGGAAAGAAGAACACAAAGGATAATGTTCAAGATGAGCTAGAGAATTTGGAGAGTCAAACACACACAGATTTGGGGATATAACCATCATTTATTTGAGCTCTTGAGGAACATATGAAAAGAAGATTCTAAGGATTTGTTGTTATTGTTATGGGTGCAATTCTCTTTGGCAATTTTTGAGAAACTTCATGTGCAGTGATAAGGCTATGGGTTACACTGGTTATAACAGTATTTTAAAAGTCTCCCTTTTTATCAAGGCCATCTTCTAGCCATCTAGCGCAAAGGGATGCTTTTGATGTCTTCTCTAAGGAGGTGTCTCCATGCTTGACATGAAAACTGGAGGGAAAAGGCCAAGACACCATACTTTGTACAGCAGATGGGGTGGGGAGCTGATGATTTTTGAGATACATTCCCCAACAGTCTCCCACATTGCACAGACTCTCCCTGACTCCTGTCACCTGGCCCTGGCTGTCCTGGAATACTATCTTCCATTTCAATAGAATTTTGGATTGTTTCATGGCATGTTTATATACATTGTTATCTGATCTTTCTAACAATTCTATGAGGAAAGCAGAGCAGGCATTTTTCTCCCTCTATTTTACATATGGAAAATCAAGACTACAAAGAAAGGGAATGCCTTTCACGAGGTCATTTTAAAAAACGACCACAGTGGCAATGGAGCTAGCCCCCAAATCTGAATCCTTGTTCATTACTCCTCAAGACACACAATTCCTGCTTATAAACAAGTGTAAAGATTGTGGGAACTCATATTCAAAAGGGAGATGAAATGAAAAGGAAACATAACTAAAGACCCTGGGAATGGTGAGTGCCCATTAACACAGTGTGAAAGGCTGACGGCCAACTTGCATGGGATGCTGCGAGGATCTGCAGGTCCTGATTCTGGGCCAGGTAGTGGGCAGGTCCAGAATCAAATCCCAAGAGAGATCTGTAGCTGTGGGCAATGGGCTAAATCTAACAAAATAAAATTAGAAGGTAAAAAGCAAAGTCGTAAATGCTGATCTGAAAGATAATCGCATAGAGATGAGATGTGGAGATACTGCTTAGGATCTTTTCATTCAATTTACTTTTTTTAAAAAAAGATCTTATTTATTTATTTGAGAGAGTAAGAAAGAGAGAGCTTGAGAGAGAAGACCAGTGGTGGTGGGGGGGAGCTAAGGGAGGGGGAGAAGTAGTCTCTCTGCTGAGCAGGGAGCCCAATGTGGGGCTCAATGTGGGCTCAATCCCAGGACCCTGGAACCACAACCTGAGCCAAAGGTAGCTATTTAACTGACTAAGCCACCCAGGTGCCCCTCAATTTACTTTTAAAAGGATTTTTTTGGCACTTTCCATGTTTATACAATGTTCTTGGCACTGAGGTTGTAACCCCAGTAAACAGGAACAAGACAAATAAAGCCCCTACCTTCATGGAACTCAGATTCCAGTGAGGGAGACAGCCAACCTACAAAAAAATTAATGAGTTCATGAAATATCAGCATTATGAAGAAAATGAAGCAGAGTTATAGCCATTGACAGCTAAGAAGTAGGACAGTTTTGGAAGGGAGATTAGAGAAGTCTTCTCAAAGGAAGAAACTGTTCATACTGCTACCTGGAGATTAAGAAGGAACCCAGATATGAGGATTACTGGGCAGTATTCCAGGCAAAGGGAGAACAAGTACAAAGGGTCTAAGGTAGGAATGACTTCAGAATGTTTGAATGGTAGAAAGGAAGCCACCACAGCTCATAATAAGTGAATTAGGAAAGATGTAGGAGATGATGCTGGAGGAGACCAGGCCTTGAAGGCCACATTAAATATGACACACTGCTAGTCATCTTCCCAAAATCTATTTTCCTTTTCTTCCTTGGTAAAAGATTTTTTATCTGGGTACCTAGCCAGACAATATGCTTCCCAGTCTTCTTTGCTGTGCGGTGTGCCCATACCACCAAAGTTATTACCAGTGGAAAATGAACAAAGGAGATGTGTGTAACACCCACTTCACAAGGTGGCAGGGAAAATGCTTGTCTTTAACTTCCTCTTTTTCCCTTCCCTTGAGTGACCAACCTTGCAAATACAGACAATATGCTAGCCTATGGGACAGTGGAGTGAGAAGACAGAAGGAACCTGGGTCTCTGAATAGGCTCATGGAGCAGAACTGTCCTGCCAGCCTGGATCGTTATGTGAAAGAGAAATAAACTTTTATTTGAGATCTTTATTATAGTTATGTAGTCTTTCCTATAATTATGAGATATTTGGATTTTTTCTAAGTGAGAAAGAATTAAAAGTTTTAAATTAAAAAAAAAGTTTTAAAGAGATGAATAACATGACCTATGCTTTAAGAAGATCGTTCTGAGTTCTTCATGGATAACAGATGATAGGAAGGCCAGCAAGTGAGAAGGGAAAACAGAAGGCTATTGCAGATTTTAGGTGAGAGACAACGGAATAAGATGATAGCATTGGAGATGGATGTATAGAATGGATTATGAAGATATTTTGGAGGTTAGAGTTAACAGATTTTCTGATTAAGTTCTGGAGATGGGGCAGGAAAAGTAAAAACATCTGATTCCTAGGTCACTGACTTGAATAACTGGTGAGACAGCGATAGATTTCCTGAAGTGGACAAGACTGAAGTACAGGGTGCAGTGGGACATTTTGACAAGAAAAAACAAAAACAAAAACAAAACAATAGAACAACAGTAATAAAACCAGAAATCTTGACACACACTGGTAAA
This sequence comes from Nyctereutes procyonoides, assembly GCF_905146905.1. Taxonomy (NCBI): domain Eukaryota; kingdom Metazoa; phylum Chordata; class Mammalia; order Carnivora; family Canidae; genus Nyctereutes; species Nyctereutes procyonoides. Next base: position 4,261,219 of record NW_026575044.1, read on the forward strand.
AACAATAAGCAAAATTATTAGCTAACAAAATGTAGAACAGGCCACAAGGGTTGGTTTTTTCAATGTCTTCAATATATGTTATCAATGATCTCTTTCTAACTCTGCTCTTTGTCATCCAGGTTGAAGCTTCATCCTAAAACTGATTCCTTTTGTAATCAGCAACTGGGACAATGGATTTCTCTGCTCACACCCAACAGCAAAGAAAGAGAAACCATTCCTTTTTAATATTTAATACTAGCCCTTTCTGCTAACCTAAATTTGTTGTTTTAGGTCTGCCCTGTTCTGACTGGATTAAATGGATAAGTGCTAGAGGTGGAGTCACTGTCCTCTCAGTCATGATTGCTGATTGGAGGGTAGAGGATGACACATTGAGGAGGGGCAGGGATCAAGTTCTCTTCAGAAGGACAGGAGGAAGGCTTGCGTAAGAGTTTATGTTCATGCACTTAAGCTTTTTGTTCCTTTCTCCCCATCTGTGAAGTGGGGGAAAGATATGTGCAGCCTTAACATACAGAGAAGAGATTTTTGCAACCATCAGAAGAAAAAACTAGAGCTGAAGTCTCTCCAGCACCTGTAAGAAAAGCCCCTTTTAATATCAAAGGGACCCACAGAGCAAACCTGCTGCCTGAATGATGTCATGTGAATATCAGTGACTTTATTTTTTTTAAGATTGTATTTATTTATTCATGAGAGACACACAGAGAGAGGCAGAGACATAGGCAGAGGGAGAAGCAGACTCCCTGCAGGGGGAGCCTGATGCGGGACTTGACTCCAGGACCCCCAGGATCACGACCTGAGCAAAAGGCAGGCGCTCAACCACTGAGCCACCCAGGCACTCTATCAGTGATTTTATTACGGTGACACGAATATGCTGAGACTGATGCGTCCATGTTGCCCTGTAGGGGAGCCAGGCAAAAGGCAGCAAAATAAAACCCTTTGGCTCTGGTTTCCGGGTCTTAGAAACCCAGTCTTTTGGTCTGGAGAGTGATCACAAAGGATTCTAAAACTGTCTCGCTTTTGTAAGTCAGGCCTATAACATTTTCAGAAACCAGGCCTTGAATATAAAAAACAAACTGGGACTGTGCCATAGAGGTCAAAAGGAGCCTCAGTCCAGAGTGAGGGAGGTATGAGGAGGGAACTTCCAAGAATAGTGCAGTATTATAAGCCACACCTGCTCTCCAGGCAGGCCCAAATGGGGTGGGCTGCTTTCTTGGTTAAAGAGTCTTGTATGCATGTATGTATGTATGTATGTATGAATAAATAAACAATAAATAAATAGTCTTGTCAAAAGCTGTTCACAGTTGACTTTGGAGAGGAACCGTTAGGAGAAGGTTTTAGTTAACCTTTGTGATAACCCTGGAAGCACCAATGATTGTCATATTGATGTGGGTTGGGGTCATCTGTTTTCCACCCAGAGAGGAAGAGAGCAGGGTTTATTTCCTGTCACAGGTGTTGCTGCCAAAAACCTAAGAAACTTAGGGGATGTGAGGCATTTGCACATCACCAATTAGTTTGCATCAGACACACAGATTCTGAACCCTTTTAAGCCCCAGAGCATACCTCAAGTCATCAACCCCAATTGCTAAAGATACAAGTAGCCAAAGAAATGAGGAAAAGCTATGAAGCTATCAGTGCTTCAGTTCTGATTTTGAGTCTTCTTTGGGCATGCTCCATCTATCATTTTATATTTCTTCAGGAAGATTTTGGCATATTGAATTCTAAAAATGAGTTAACAGTTACTACAAAGGTTGAACAAAGAAGGTAGGAAATCAGAGAACAAGCAACTTTTATATTTAACCTTAGGAATGAACTGGGATTTGTAACGTGGAGTAACAGTAACTTAGCATTACCCAACACCAAAGCCCAGGCCTTTCACCTGTTTTTCCTGGCTGTGTTGACCTCACCAATCCCAGTTAGTTCACCTGAGTCCACAGTCAGACTTCTTCCGTTTAAATCCCATCTTTGCCACTTTACACCTCCTTGAATTTGGACAACATACCTTTCTGAGCCTTGGTTTCCCCACTTTTGAATGAGAATAAGAACACTATCTACTTCATAGAGTAGAACAGGCCATGACACAAAGTAAGAATAAAATAAATGTCAGAGAATATTATGATTAACCAATCAATTACTGAGTTCTGTCGATTTTACCTTTTAAATATATCATGCATTTGCCCTCCATGGCCATCTTAAAGTATGTGCAGTGAGATGAAAGGCTCTGTACTGAGGAAGCTGCTTGTTGTGGGAGGACAAATCAGAGGGAAATATGCTCACCAGCGGGCAGTGGCGGAGGGGCAGACATGGACAGCTCAGGCTTTTTGAAGGGGGTTCTTGTGAGGCAGCACTGGGGTGGTAGGTATGAAAGGACAACAGAGAGAAGAGAAGCTGGGGCTGGCAGGTGTGTGGAACTTTGAGGCAAGAGATGAGCATTTTTAAGAATTTTTCTTTCTGGGGGAACCGGGGTGGCTCAGTGGTTGAGCATCTGCCTCTGGCTCAGGTTGTGATCCTGGAGTCCTGGGGACAAGTCCCACATCAGGCTCTCCTCGGGGAACCTGCTTCTCCCTCTGCCCATGTCTCTGCTTCTCTCTGTGTCTCTCATGAATAAATAAATAAAATCTTTAAAATAATAAAAAGAATTTTTCTGTTAATTTTTCATATAAACATCTCTATTGTGACTTCCAGTAAACCTAGAGTGAAGACCTACATTATTTTTCTCTGATATTTCTTAATTTAATTTACATTCAATTAATTAATATATAGTGTATTGCTAGTTTCAGAGACAGAAATCAGTGATTCATCAGTCATATATAACACCCAGTGCTCATACTTTTAAAGTAATTTGGGGCAATATTTGGATTTCTTTTACACATAGCACAGTCCAAGATTTTCTTTAATTGACCTATTTTATTTGGACCACATGCAGTGCCCAGAACGGAACACAGCACTCAGGGCATTCTCAGCATCATAGGACAGTGGAAGACCATCATCTTGCCTGAACCAGAGACCAGACTCTGCCAGCAGAGCCTAAGACCACACAGACTTCTGTGGCAGTCACATCACACTACTGACATACCGTCAACTAAAATCCAGTAAGCAATATCACATAGGCTGATACTTTTGTCTTTCATCATTCATTTTTCATATGGAAGCTTCAAAAAACCTATTCTAGTCGCACTGGCCTCCTTTCAATTTCTTGAACAAAAATTATTATTCTTGATTCCTTCTAATTTTTAATGGCTCAATTTTAAATGTCCCTTCCTTGGAAAAGCCTTCCTGGTCAGCCTATCTGGTGCCTCTCTTCATCTCCCGATTTCCTTTATGGTGCAAGGTGCTATTTCATTAGCTCGAATATTTGTTACTTCTTTTAAAAATTTTTTTTTAAGATTTTATTTATTTGAGAAAGGGAGAGAGAGAGAGAGCACACACAAGCAGCGGGAGCAGCAGAGGGAGAGGGAGAAGCAGACTCCTCACTGAGCAGGGAGCCCTATGTGGGACTTGATGTGGGGCTCGACCCCAGGACCCTAGGATCATGACCTGAACCAAAGGCAGACACTTAACTGACTGAACCACCCAGGCACCCTTATTTGTTACTTCTTTATTGCCTCTCTTCTCCAGTAGTATAAAATGTGAGCTTACATGGAATATAAGCTTTATGAGGGCAAGAATCTTATTATTTTATCACTGTATTCCAACACTTCCTGGGAACTGTGTCCTGGTGAAGTATTTACTTAATTAATTAATTAATGTAAAAACAGCACACCATAAAGATTAAAAGATTTTAAAAGGCTATTTAAAAAAATAAGTACTTGAGAGCATTTTATTTATATGTCCTACTCTGTGTAGAGACAGAGTTCTCAAGTAAAAGACTCTTAGAAGTCACAAAGTAATAGTGCTATAGTTGAAGAGATCTTATAGATGAGAGACCTAAGGCTTAGGGGTCTGTCCAGAGCCACACAGCTTGCTAGGGTCTATAGTGTGTTGACTGGTGGCTCCCCTCAAAATTTGTCTATATCCTAACCACAAAAATCTGTAAATGTAACTTTATTTTGGAAAAAAAATCTTTGAAGGTATAATGAAGTTAAGGATCTCAAGACGAGATCATTCTGGACTATCTTGGTGGACCTAAATCCAATGACAAATGTCTTTATAAGAGATTGAAGAGGAGACACAGAGAGATAGAGAAGGCCACCTGAAGGCAGAATTATCTAGCCTACAGCCAGGGAATGCTGAGAACCACCAGAAATGGAAGAGTCAAGGAAAAAAGGGTTCTTACCTAGAACTTTCAGAGTGAGCATGTCCTGCAGTCAGATTGATTTCCAACTTCTGTCCTCCAGAACTGTGCTCTCACAATAGAATAAATTTCTGTTGTTTGAAGTCTTCAAATTGTGGTGATGTATTAGTGTAGCCACAGGAAGTTAATACAGGGGCACAGCGAGGAACTACACCCATATTTCTTAGTGCACTTTCTAATCTCTCATTCGTTGGGAGCACTGGGTTGACTAACCTCTGGTACCTGAGGACCAGTGGAGGTTACTGCGGGTCTGTTGGGTGGCAGAAATTTCTTCCTGTTTGGTGTTCTTTGCTGGTCATGCTTCTTGCTGCCCCCTGACTACGCAGACTGGTTTTCAGTGTGAAGGCCCCAGCTGCTGCCCAGGCCTGTCTACTGCCACCTGCTCTCCCAAGATCTCTCTCTCTCTCTTTTTTTTTTAAGATTTATTTATTCATTAGAGAGACAGACTGAGAAAGAGGCAAAGACACAGACAGAGGGAGGAGCAGGCTCCTCACAGGGAGACTGATGTGGGACCTGATTCCGGACCCTGGGATCACGACCTAAGCTGAAGGCAGGCGCCCAACCACTGAGCCAGCCAGGCGTCCCTCTCCCAAGATCTCTTATCCCTCCCAGTGATGGCTGAGCTGGGGATGGTAGTGCCGAGGGCCCTCTGTCTGGTGAAGGACCTGCCGCTGCTTCTGTCTCTCTTTCCACCCCTCCTTGGCTGATGACCCAGAGCCCACTGATAATGGCATTCTCCTGGCAAGAGAAAAGCACTGTTGGTGGGAATGTGAACTGGTGCAGCCACTCTGGAAAACTGTGTGGAGGTTACTCAAAGAGTTAAAAATAGAGCTACTCTAAGACCCAGCAATTGCACTGCTCGGGATTTACCCCAAAGATACAGATGCAATGAAACGCCGGGACACCTGCACCCCCATGTTTCTAGCAGCCATGTCCACAATAGCCAAACTGTGGAAGGAGCCTCGGTGTCCATCGAAAGATGAATGGATAAAGAAGATGTGGTTTATGTATACAATGGAATATTACTCAGCCATTAGAAACGACAAATACCCACCATTTGCTTCGACGTGGATGGAGCTGGAGGGTATTATGCTGAGTGAAGTAAGTCAATCAGAGAAGGACAAACATTATATGGTCTCATTCATTTGGGGAATATAAAAACTAGTGAAAGGGAATAAAGGGGAAAGGAGAAAAAATGAGTAGGGAATATCAGAAAGGGAGACAGAACATGAGAGACTCCTAACTCTGGGAAACAAACAAGGGGTGGTGGAAAGGGAGGTGGGTGGGGGGTGGGGGTGACTGGGTGACGGACACTGAGGGGGGCACCTGATGGGATGAGCACTGGGTGTTATGCTATATGTTGGCAAATTGAACTCCAATAAAAAATAATTATTAAATTATTTATAATGATGAGAAAAAAAAAGAAAAGGACTTGACTAGCCTTTCTGAACTTGAACAGTTTCAGATTATATTTTATTTTATTTTTTGTACAGGTTCTGATTCTAATACATTTCAACATGCTTTTTTTTAAAAAAAAAAATCAGGAACCATGGGCTCCTGGTTCCTCAGAGTGACTGAATAATGATATAATCAAGTTCCAAGTGGCAAACCAAACCGTTAGCACCCAAGTCTACAGGCATTTAACTCAAAACAAGTTACATATTGAAATCCCAGGTGAAACCTTTAAGAGCTAAAACTTGAAGAAAGAAAATCTGAATTCTGAATCCAGGGAAAGTTGCTTTCTTAAGCCACCAAAAGAGGAAATAAACTGGACTCTAAAACAGTCCTGACATTCAGGTAGGGATGGGTGGGTCTTGTGGCTCATGGGACCACATTTCTTCCCCAAACTCCATTCCAAGAATTTGAAGCATTAAGAAACTGAGTTCACTTTGCTCACGGCCAGCCTGAATACAAAGCCCATTTTTGTACAATTATGCTGAGCAAAGGTCTGTCTTTCAAGATTCTTCTCTATATCTAAGGTAGGAGAATATGTCTGAGCCAGAGGTAGACTCTTCTCTCTACCAGTTCATTAAAAATGCTCACCATGGGGCGCTTGGGTGGCTCAGTCAGTTAAGTGTCTGCCTTCAGGTCAGGTCATGACCTTGGGGTCCTGGGATCCAGCCCCATGTCTGGCTTCCTGGTCAGCAGGGAGTCTGCTTCTCCTTCTGCTCCAAACCTCGCTCATGTTCTCTCTTTCTCTATCAAAAAAAAAAAAAAAAAAAAAAAAAACCAAACCAAAAAACTCATCATGACATCAAGAGTCTTTACCAAGCAGTCAGTGTTTACAAGGGATGAAACTTAATTTCCCTTGCATAATTATAGCATTTCACAGAATTCCACAGGAAATTCTCTGAGCAGTGCTTCTCAAACTTTATTGTGCATTTGAATCACCTAGTGATCTTGTTAAAAATTCAGATCCTGGGGAATGCCTGGCTGGTTCAGTCAGTGGAGCCTGTAACTCTTGATCTCAGGGTTATGAGTTTGAGCTCCATGTTGGGTGTAGAGATTATTTCAAAATAAAAGCTTTCAAAATTTTTTCAGATTCTGATTCAATAGGTCTTTATAGGACCTGAGACCCCACATTACTAACAAAGCTCCCAGGTAATGTTGATGCTTTGAAAGGTCCAAAGCAGCAAAGGAACAGAGCTAATTCTTGCATCATCCTTTGACTTAAGTGGTGAACTTTGAAACTCCTATAGATCTGTTTGCATTACACTTTTATGGAGTTGTCCCAAAATAACTTTTTCTCTTTCCCTAGACCACTTGTCAATATTCATAGTAGTGCCAGAGCAAGGAGAAAGGGGTATGAGTAGGGAAAAGCTAGTGTAAGTGTAGATAGATAGGATGTGAAAAATGCTAACAAACAAAAGAAATAAATGTTTGGCATCCACTGAAAAACCAAAAATGAAGAAATATTTAATTTTCTGAAATCCAGCTTCTTCTACGGACAAATGCTAAGTTAGTTGAACATACTAACTCCTGTCAGCTTATAAAATGAATTTAAATTAGATAACCTCCTCAGTTACAATTTGTACATAATCACATGATCAAAAGAATTTGGTTAGCATATAAGTGTCTGAACTCCCTCAGACTGTAAACTCCTTGAAGACAGCAACCATGTCTTTTCATCTTTATATCTTTAACACTAAGCACCTATTAGGTGCTCAAATATTTTTTTGGAAAAAAATAATGAACTATCTCATCATGTTATATAATGCACGAGTGATAAGACAAGCTTAACCTTGCAAAGGTTCAGAGTTGTGCCCTCCCCATCCACACAAGAGTGAAAAGGGCAAGAGTCATATAGGCAGATTATCAAATGAGAATCGGTGAGAGCATAAGTGAACAGCACACATAGTGTGGAGGGTGTGTTTAGAGCCACCTGGTTATCTATCCTCTCTACATCATTGTCTTAACATTTGGACAGGAAGACAGTTTTACGATCACTTCAGGCCAAAGTGGGAAGAGGATGAAGAAGAAGGCATAACTTGGGTGGAGTTGTGATAGGAAAGGCAAAGCACAGGATGATCTCTCTAGCCAGAGGACAGCAGATGGAAGGAGCAAGGGCTTTAGAGGACACGAAGGCAGGAAAAAAATCCTATTTCAACATCCTGAATATGGGGCACTCCTAAATCTTCTTCTGTGGCCCAGATTCTCTTCTGAACTCCAACTGTGTAGCTTCCTAGACATTGCAACCCTAAAGATAATAGACTCCTTAAAGTTGACAGGAATAGTACCCAATCCATCCTCCCCTGCTCTGACTCAGACCTGCATCTCCTATTGAGTTCCCTTTATTTTTAACTTAGAAACTGTACAGTCATCCTCAACCTGTTCTCTTTCACCCTGCAATGCAACCCTGACACTAGCTAGACAGAATTAGGTTAAATATCGCAGGTTAAGGGCACATCCCCTTATATGACTGCTCTCATTTCAGATGCCAACTACAACTGGCTAAAAATTGAGGGGTTTTCCAAAACCTTTTGCAGGTTTGATAATTCACTAGAATGACTCACAGAACTCAGAAAGTGTTATATTTCTGATTAGAGTTTATTATAATAGGATACAAATCAGGACAAGTCCCCCAAATAGACCATAGTACAAGGTCGGGGTGGGGGGTGTCCCACATGTAAAGTTTCTGTGTCCTTAGGACACAACACCCTTCCAGCCCACTAGTGTAAAGAAAACTCACTCAAGCCTCAGTGTCCAGAGTTTTTATTAGGGCTTTATTATATATATAGGCATGATTGCTTGAATCATTGGCCATGTGATCGACCTCTATTTCTAACCCTTCCATCCCTCCCCAAGGTTGGGAGGTCTGGCTGATAACACTTAGCTCAAAGTCCAACCCCCCAATCTTATGACTGGTCTTTCTGGCATGGCCAGCCCCATTCTGAAACTATCTAGGGGCTTACCATGAGTCACTTCCTTAGCATAACTCAGGTGTGGTCCAGGAGTCCACCATGAACAACAAAGACACTCCTATCACTTGGGAGATTTCCAGGATTTTGAGGTTACCTCTCAGGAACCAGGAACAAAAATTAAATTTTTTATTGTACAACACACTCCCAGAGCCATTACTAAGCCATGCCAACTTCCCTTCCTAAATATATTTTCAATATAGCCCCTCCATTCCATCCCTACTACTACTTCAGTTAGGTCCTTATTGGCTCTTAAGTGAACTATATCAATAGCCTTCTAGTTGGTTAGTCACCTTCCTCCTGGGCGCACTCACCCATCAAGCCATCCTTCACTCTATTTGTAGTTATAAAACCCCATTTGATCACATTCTTTCCTTTGCACAAAAACTCTCAATGGCTCCCAACTGCCTATAGCAGCACTGTCCAAAATAAATATTACATGAGCTAAATACGTAATTTTAAAGGTTCTAACAGCCTCATTAAAAAAAAATTTATTTATTTGAGATGGGGCGGGGGTGGTGGTGTGGTGGACAAAAGGAGAGGGAGAAAAGGTCCTAAGCAGACACTGCACTGAGCATGGAGACTGGCTTGGGGCTCTGATCTCAGGGTACTGAGATCAAGATCTGAGCCAAAATCATGAGTTGGAGGCTTAATCAACTGAGCTACCCAGGCGCTCCAGCCTCATTTTTTTAAAAGTAAAAAGAAATAGGTGAAATTAATTTTAATAATGTATTTTTTAAAAGATTTAATTTATTTATTCATGAGAGATACACAGAGAGAGAGAGAGAGAGAGGCAGAGACACAGGCAGAGGGAGAAGCAGACTCCATGCAGGGAGCCTGATGTGGGACTGGATCCCGGGTGTCCAGGATCACACCTTGGGCTGAAGGCAGCACTAAACTGCTGAGCCACCCGGGCTGCCCCTTAATAATATATTTTATTTAACCCAGCATACCTAAAATATTATCAACATGTTATCTACCTCTATTTATTTTAGACTATTTTCATTTTTAAATCTAAAAAAATTCTGTCCCTCAGTTGTTCTAGCCACATTTCACATACTCAAGAGCCGTGTTTTGTTAGTAGCTATCCTACTGGACAGCACAGGCCTACCGTACAAGGTCAATTTCCTGCCCATGATGTACAAGTCGTTGACATGCTGCCCCCTTTAATCCTTTCTCCTACCATCCCCATCCCTCTTCTGCCCGCCCCCAGCACAGACACCTCTTCTTCTGGCCACCCCAAACCACTTGTTCTTCTTCCAAACAAACCATACTCTTTCCCACTTCCACACTCATGCACACACTTGACCTGTCTGCCCTCAAAGCTCCCTGTGCCCCAAAAAGTCACATAATTGGTTGAGTACTTTGCCTCCTGTGTGAAAACTTCTCAGACCCTCCAGGCTGAGTCAGTCATGGTCACCACTGAACTTTGGTGGTGTTTTTATTCATCTGTTAGTGCAAACCATATTTTCTGCATCCAAGATGGCAACACAGAATTTGACACGTCAACTGACAACTAAGCAGACTATCTGAAAATCAACCACATTGTTTTTGCAATTAGAGTACTTATTGTGTTATATGGAAATTGTTTGTACATGCCTGGGTGGTGAGCTCAAGGACACAGACTGCTCCTCTTCACTGCTGTACACCACCAGGTCCCTGCCTGGTGACTGCTAGCCCCTTCCCACCTTATTCAACAGGAAAGATATCTTTCCCTGGGTACAGGAAGCCCCTCTAGAGAGGAAGAAAATGGACCAGTTATATACACTGCTCTTTCCCTTAGCCATCACTCCATTTTGCTTCATCAAAACACTCTTGGAATGTTTATTCCTATTCAAGGTGTACCTAATTGATGACAATGGAAATTGTGATCAATCGTATTGGGGTTTGCATTTTGACAGAGTTCAAAGAGTCAAACTAAGAAGATGAAACATAAGGGCAGAGGGAGAGACATCTTCAGTGAGAGAGGAAGCATTGATCACTCAGGAAAGTTCTGGAGTGTCTGAAAACATACCTCATATACGTACTGTTTGGGACAAGACTAAGTCATTTCAAAAATACAGTGTGCTTTACCACTTTTAAGTTTGGTGGTTTCTGACAAAACTAAACATAATCTTACCATAAAACCCAGCAATTTTACCACTTGGTATTTACTCGAAGGAGGTGAAAACTTATGTTCACACAAAAATCTACACATGCATGTTTGTAGCAGCTTTATTCATAATTGTCAAAACTTGGAAACAACCAAGATGTCCTTCAGTAGGGGAACAGATATATAAATGGAGGCACATCAGACAATGGAACATTATTCAGCGCTACAAAGAAATGAGCTATCAAGCCATGAAAGGAGATATTTAGGGAACTTAAATGCATATTTCTAAATGAAAGAAGCCAATCTAAAAAGGCTACATACTGTATATTCCAATTATATAATCTTCTGGAAAAGGCAAAACTAAGGAGACAATAAAAAGATCAATGATTGCCATGTATTAAGAGGCAGGGCACAGAGGATTTTTAAGGCAGTGAGACTATTCCGTATGGTACCACAAGGATGGATATGTGTCATTATGCATTTGTCAAAACCCACAGAATGTACACCACTAAGAGTGAAAGCTAATGTAACCTATGGACTTTGGCTGATAAGGACAAGTACAATGATTGTTACAAAGTACCTCTCCAATGTAGGATGTTGATGGGGAGTATATTATGTACATATAGGGGGCAAGGGGTATCTGGAAACAATACATTCTGCTCAGTTTTGTTGTGAACCTAAAACTGCTATAAAAAGTAAAGTCTATTTAAATAAACAAACAAACACTGTAAAATGAAGCCAATTCTGTCCATGCACTTCTGTGGTACTTGAGGAAAAAGACTCTACGCTCTCCCAGGTTCAGAAGTCCCGGGAATACCATGGTGGACTCACTCCACTGACCACCCCGACCAGGTGGATTTACTCATTCATCTCCTCAGCTAGGCTGGAGCCTCTTGAGGGCAGGGACTGCATTTTTTTCAATGTTGCCTGCTCGTTTGCCTGGCACAAGGCTTGGCATCTGTTTGGTGCTCAATCAATGAATCAGAGTGTGGGCAGCTACTTAGCTATGAGATTTTATGCAGTACATCTTTACATGGAAATATGTGAATGACATATAAATTAGGAAAAGCGAATTGCAGAACTATCTAAATCCCATTTTTGTAACAAGAGAATACTGTAATTGTGCATATGCACAGATGCATATTTGTACCTTCCTTGTCTACATATAGAAAAAAAAACAATGAAAAAATATCTCTGGGCATTGCAGTTGGAGTAGAGAAAAGGAAACTCCTGATGTCAGTTTTTTAAAATGACATATACAAAACATGTATAAGATGGAAAATTTACCAAGTAAAAGATATAAAATGAAAGTAAAAATTTCTGCCCTTGGGACGCCTGGGTGGCTCAGTGCTTGAGCATCTGCCTTTGGTTCAGGTCATGATCTTGGGGTCCTAGGATCAAGTCCCACATAAGGATCCCTGCAGGGAGCTTGCTTCTCCCTCTGCCTAGGTCTCTGCTTCTCTCTTTGTGTCTCTCATGAATAAATAAATCTTTTTAAAAATTTTTATTTCCTTTTCTTCACACCAGCTCACATCCACTAATAACTGTTTCCTGTAATTTATTGCCAAAAATATTTTAATGCATATATCCACATCATATATAGATCTATTTGTCTATTCTTGTCAAAGTGTTACACACTGTCCTGCAACTTGGTCTTTTGAACCTTGAGCATATACAACTATTTTATTCTTTTCTCAGGGCCATCCTTATTCATCATATAGATTTACTGGAATTTAGTAAATTTGACCCCTATTTTTGAATACTGAATGTTTCCAATTTTTTTGCTGCTTCACAATAATGTAGCAATAAATATTCTGGCACACACATTTTGCTAAACATCTGCAGCTATATATATTGGGCAAATTTAAGGCAGAGGGATTAGTAGTAAAAGATGAGAATTTTGAGTGTTCTGATGGATATTGTCAAAGCATCCTCCAGAAAGAACACACCAATGTACATTTTCTCAACAATTTGAGAGTGCTCATTCTCTCCTCAGTCTTGCAGAAGCAGGCACCACTAAACATCAATATTTACCAATTAGATCAGTGAACCAACAATCATATCTTTTTATTCACTGTAGCTTGCTTGCATTTATTTAATTATGAGTGAGGTTGTACATCTTGTCATCTGCTTTATGGACTATTGTTCCTTTTTTCTGCCAACAATTTCTTTTGGCCATTTTCCTCCTGGCTTGGTCATCTTTTTCATACTGATTCATATAAACTCTTTAATAATTAAAGAAGTTTAACCTTTTTTTAAGATTTTATTTATTTGACAGAGAGTGCTTGTGCACAAGCAGGGGGAGCATTAGAGAGAGAGGAGAGGCAGACCCCCTGCTGACCAGGGAGCCAGATGTGGGACTTGATCCCAGGACCTAAGATCATGATCTGAGCTGAAGACAGATGCTTAACTGACTGAGCCACACAGGTACCCCAGGAGGTTTAACTTTTTACCAGTTTTCTTTGTAAATACATTTCCCAGTTTTTCATTAGTCTTTTGGCTTTGTTTATGGCATTTTCCCCATGCAGCTTTAGAAATGTTTATATGGTCAAATACATTGTTTCTTGATGGCTTCTGGAATTTGTTCTTACTTAAAATGATCTTGCTTATCACAGATTATAAATTCTTCTAGAACTTTTATAGTTTTTTATGTTTAAATCATTGATCCAGCCAGAATTTATTTTGGTAAGGAATGTTTACCTTAACTTTGTAGGCATCTGTATTATTTGAGTTGTCTAAAATGAGGATGTATTTGCTTTGGCAATTTAAAAATTCCACTTAAGGAAAAAAGAATATAAAGCATAAAAACACACAGGACAAAGCCTGGAGATGGAAATATCAGGTAAGAGCTATTTTAATACTTTGACTACCTATTATTTGTCAGGCTCAGTGCTAGGTACTGAAGACATAATAAGGGCCTGGACTGCAGAACTGACAATGGTTATGGGAAGGAGGGGAAGGATTGACGGAAGTGTTTAGCTCAAGAATGATCACCATGGCAACAGGAGCCTGAATCATCACTATGGAGACAAAGTGCTTGAAATTATGACTAGATAGTGTGACTCTGTTGGTGAGGATTTTGAAAAAGGTAAATAGGTACGTTACAGATGTTTCAAAATGACACTGTTTCTCTCAGTAGAGGTTATTGGCTTTTCCCCCAGTGTTTTACTTCAGGGAGGCTAGAGACAAAATAATTCAAAGATGACATGGATTAAGACAAGCACAAGCTTTATTTGGTCATTGCTAGTCATGAATGTACCAGCCAGGGAACAGCCTTTTATTCAAAGAATTTAGTATCTAATATAACATGTATTACATATAGAGTGTCCTGATGTCTTAGAGCACTGATCCCCAGGATACCTTCCTTGCTGGGAGAGAATGCTCATATATTTTCTTCCCTGCAGCAACCAGAAAGATGTCCATCTAACACTAAAGGCCAAATAGAAACTTACATATGGTTGGGAGTGGGGCTTTGTTTTCATGGGAAATTTGAGTAGTGCTTGAGGTATACTCCTGAGCTATCAGATTATACCAATATGTGGTAGGCTTCCCCGGCTCACCAGTATAGGCTATTATCCACGTCCAAATAATAATGCCTCTTTTCCCGTCTCTCCTACCCCTTCATATAGAACCTCCAGTCTCACTTTCAGTGGTGATGGGGACTTGGGCAGTCTCCGGGGCAAAAAGATCTGTACAGTGCCAGTCAATCTCTGACACCACTACATTACTGTCACTATTAGCTGTGGACACTGCTCCTTGCCCTGCCTGGGATCTCTGTTCATGCTATTGCTGACTCTTCTCCTGCAGTGCCCAGCCACCATGTGATCCTAAACAAGATTATCGCTCCTCTTTCACCAGTCCACCCTTAGACTCTTCCCTAATCCCCAGAGCACAGCTCAAACTAGACTTTCACTTTGGGTGTGTATTTTCATTAAGTTCAAGGATAACCAAAGGGCAGCTCAAAGTTAGTTGTCCAATGACACTACTTTTGGGGCCAAGGCTCAGTCTCAACTTCCACGATGTGACAAAGGCCAACTTACTTCCATCCTGGAATGCCCTCAACATGTCTATATTCCTTAATATAAAATGATCCTATATAATTGGTATCTGATTTGATCTGTAGCAAACATATTGGAACTTGCCTCTTTTAATTCAATCAGATCAGCATCCTCTCCCCAGGAACATTTGAGGTTCCAAGCCTACAGGCCTCTGCCCTAAAGGTGCTGTAGGTACCCTGCACTGTAAGTCATGTTTAGGAGGGAAAGTATGAGGAATGGATGCACACTGACATCACTTGGTTGGGGGATGGGGAGCTTTGAAAAATACTGGTACCTGGGTTTCATTTCCCAGACATTCTCATTTAATCAGTTTGGAGTGTGGCTTGTGTGTGGTTTTAACACCAAAGTTGAGAAACTATTTTTATCAAAGTTATATTGGGGGGCAAATTAAACAGAAATAATTATCTGTTAGGGAAAGCAAATCTCAGTAATCTTTGGCCATATCAGGTCCCAGAAATGGAGGGTAGATACCCTTCCTGTCTTCCATAGGCCCCTTTGGGCTTCCCAAAGTAATCAACTGGAATTAATTCCATTGCCCTAGCCCAGTTGGTTCCTAGGTATCCCCTAATGACATGGAAAACACTGGACTACATTGGACATTAGAGTGATTTGTGTGGACATATTAAGTGCTTGATAAATGTTTATTAGCAGTATTATCTGATCAGAAGCTGGCTGTGCTGGACATTAGAACACAGTGCCCTTCTTCCAACTGGCACAGGGAAGAAAAGGCTAAGGCCCCTGTTACTGGGATTCTACAAAACCCTGTCACCCCAGTGGCCCAGCGATGTAATAGGTACTTTGGGATGTGAGGCTGCTCAGCAGTCCCTCATAGCTAGTAAAGAAGTGACTTCCAGTTACTATCCATTTGGTATTAGACAGACATCCCTCAGTCACTTGTCACAGGAGCAGCCAAATTTCATTAATCTGTTTTTTTTTTTTATGATAGTCACACACACACACACACACAGAGGCAGAGACACAGGCAGAGGGAGAAGCAGGCTCCCTGCACCGGGAGCCCGACGTGGGACTCGATCCCGGGTCTCCAGGATTGCGCCCTGGGCCAAAGGCAGGCGCTAAACCGCTGCGCCACCCAGGGATCCCCTCATTAATCTGGTTTACACTGTCTATAACCTTCTCCACACACCAATTTAATGTCATAGGGTCCCTACAGATCATAATGATGGAGAAGTAGCAAAAGACAAACTTCTAACCTTTTTTATTTGCTTTTTTTTGTTTTGAAGTCCCAAGCCTCAAGAACCCTACTGGGGAACAGTAAGAGTAAAGCCAACTACGTCATGCTCTACCATACAGATACAATACCAAAGTTTATTTCAAACAACACATAGAAATGGTGGTAGTCCTACCTCCACATGGGAGAAGCCTGGGTGGGACCTGCTTCATGTTCCTGGACTGGAGTCGACCACTTAGATACTATTTTCTAGGTTTGGATTCTTCAGTACACTTGGTAATGGGGGCAGGGGGAGAGGCAATAAATCCAGGCCTCAGACATTTGTGCCAAAACAAAACAAAACAAAAGAAAAACAGAAAGAAAAGACTATTTTGCCCAAATCTCCTAACCTAGCTGATGTGCACAAGACGAGGTGCAGTGTGTAGAGGAGTCTCTCATAACATGGATGCAGGACATGCATGAACTCTGTCCCCACAGTACACAGGAATCATGGGGTTGCAAGGAGTTGTAATATAATGTGTAATGTAGATCACTGAAAGGATGGCATCAACTATAGTGGTTGGAAGGCAGCAGGAATTTCACTATTCCCTGGCTTGTCTCAGATGAAATCCTTGGGAAGAGGTGGCTGGAGGCACCTGTAATAGGGTGAGCACTAGAACATGGTAGCTAGTGTATGCACTTTGATGTGGGACTGTCTGGGCTCAACTCCAGCTATACCAGTGATCAGCCATATAACTGTAGGCAAGTTTCTTATCTCTTTATGACAGTTTATCTCCCTGTAAAATAATAGTGATGATAATAGTACCTACCTTGCTAGTATCCAAAATCTATAAACTCAACACTCAAAAAACAAAAAATCCAGTCAAGAAATGGGAAGAAGACTTGAACAGACATTTCTCCAAAGAAGACATACAAATGGAGGGATCCCTGGGTGGCTCAGCAGTTTGACACCTGCCTGCGGGCCAGGGCATGATCCTGGAGTCCTGGGATCGAGTTCCACATCCCACGTCAGGCTCCCTGCATGAAGCCTGCTTCTCCCTCTGCCTGTGTCTCTGCCTCTCTCTATCTCTGTGTGTGTCTCATGAATAAATGAGTAAAATCTTTTAAAAAAAGACATAAAAATGGACAACAGACACATGAAAAAATGCTCAATATTACTCAGCATCAGGAACATACAAATCAAAACCACAGTGAGATATCACCTCACACCAGTCCGAATGGCTAAAATTAACAAGTCAGCAAACAGGTGTTGGCGAGGATACTGAAAAAGGGGAACCCTCTAACACTGTTGTGGGAATGTAAACTGGTGCAGTCACTCTGGAAAACAGTATGGAGGTTTCCGAAAAAGTTAAAAATAGAGCTACCCTACAACCCAGCAATTGCACTACTAGCCATTTATCCAAAGGATAAAAACATAGTGATTCGAAGGGGCACCTGCACCCCAATGTTTATAGTAGTAATGTCCACAATAGCCCGGATAGAAACTATATTAAGAGCCCAGATGTCCATGGATATGGATGAATGGATAAAGATGTGGTATATATATACAATAGGATGTTACTCAGCCATCAAAAAGAATGAAATCTTGCCATTTGCAATGACATGGATAGAACTAGAGAGTATTACGCTAAGCAAAATAAGTCAATCAGAGAAAGACAAATACCATGACTTTACTCATGTGGAATTTAAGACACAAAACAGATGAACAAAGGGGAAGGGAAGAAAAAATCAGAAAAACAGAGAGAAAAGAGATTCCATAAGAGATGTTGAACTCTAGGAAACAAACTGAGGAGAGATGGGTGGGAGGAGATGGGGTAACTGGGTGATGAGCATTAAGGAGGGCACTTAATGTAATGGGCATTGAGTGTTGTATGCAACTGATGAATCACCTCGTTCTACCCGATATTAATACTATACTGTATGTTAACTAAATTTAAATAAAAATAAATATTTTTTAAAGATCTTATTTATTTATTCATAGAGACACAGCTAGAGAGAGAGAGGCAGAGACACAGGCAGAGGGAGAAGCAGGCACCATGCAGGGAGCCTGATGTGGGACTCGATCCCAGGTCTCCAGGATCACACCCTGGGCTGCAGGCGGCGCTAAACTGCTGCGCCACCGGGGCTGCCCTAAATAAAAATATTTAAAAATAATAGCACCTACCTTATAGGGTTGTGGTGACAATTAAAGAGAGTACTCTGGTAACAATAAGGTACTGTATGTGGGGTAACCCCCTTGGGTGGAGCTGGCAGTGTGGGTGGTGAAAGAATTCACCCAAGGCAAAGGACAAAGAGGACAGAAGTTTATTGAATACACTGCAAGGGAACAGCAGGCAGGACAGCAAAGAAGAGTGTCTGCCAAGAGGCAGTAGGAGGGGGCTGTGGCTAAAGGCCAAGTGAGGAGTTATGGGAATGTCTGGAACTATCCCTTTTTTGGTACTTTTTGGTACCTGTGCCTGGTTGCAAGTAGCCCATTGGCTAGTTAGGGCTTATGGCTACTTCCAAGTGGGTGGCTTAATGAGCCTATTTGCATTCAGCTCAGTGGGCCCTGTGGGCTGCTCTGCTTGCCCAGGAGTCCACGGCTCAGGTCTGTTGCTTAAAGGCAGCCTCTACATATATATAAAGTACTATGATAATATAATAGTACTTTCCTCATAGGATTATTGTGAGAATGAAATAAAGCATGGGAAGGGATGCCCAGGTGGCTCAGTCAGGTAAGCATCTGACTCTTGATTTCCACTCGGGTCTCAGGGAGGTGAGACCCAGCCCTCTCTGGCTCCGGGCTCAGTGGGGAGTCTACCTGAGATTCTCTTTCTCCCTCTGTGCCCGCCCAATTAAATACATCTTAAAAAAAAAAAAAGCATTACAAAACATTCTGTTCCTTGCTTGGCAGACATTAAATGCTCTGTGGAATTAACTTTTGTCATTATGGTTATCACAGCAGAGTGGATAAGCACAAAAACTAGTACCAGACTTGGGTTCCAGGCTTTACCACTTATTTTATATCGTGGGGCAACTTGACTTTCCTGGGCCTCAGTTTCCTCACCTATGGCATGGGGAGAGCAGGAGTTAGGACCTCACCAAGTTATGTCATTACTGATTAGGGTCTGATGAGAAAGGCATTCCACAATGGACTTTCTGCTCTCTCTCCCCTTCCGGACCCAAGCTCTCAGGGTTGGGTCAGCTCTGCAGGCCTTCACCACCCCCGCCACCCCCAGCTCTAAGTCTCCTTTGGTCTTCAGCTCCTAAATGTGGCAATTCCATTTCTTCCTCTAGGTGACTACCTTGCATAGAATATGGCAATGATTTTCCAGCCCATTGCTGGCAGGGGCTTTATGGTGGCCGACTGCACACCGTCAACCAGTTAAACCTGAACGCTCCATGGGGCAATGTCCTGCAACATTCCTGGAGACCACCCCTGGAGCACCTACATGTGAGTCGGAGGGCTTCTAATCCGTAGGAGGAGGGCGGCCACCTTTCAGATGGCCACCTGAGCCCCGCTAGTGGCCGATGGAAGCTGCCGGGGGCGGCCCAGGGGTGCGGCGCTCCGGGCTGGGCTGCCTAAGACGCGGCATCCTCGCCAGCAGCCGCCCATCCCAGAGGCAGGATTAGGGCACATCACCCCCGTGTGGCCGCCGGCGGAAACCGGCCGCGGCCGCGGTCTCTCCCGGAGCGGCAGCGGGTCGCCTCGGCCAGGCGGGCTCTAGCTCCGAATCTCCGCTTTGCTTCTCAGGGACAGGCGCCCGCACAGTCGGGTCTCCGCGGGCAAGGTGCGCTCTTGAACTGGACACAGCCCTGAACCCACCTGTGTCGCTGCCGGCGACATCCAACCTCGGCCAAGGGGACCAGGATGGAGGCCAGCAGGTAGGCCGGCCTGGGCGAAAGGCTGTTCACTGCCCTGGGCTACCCAGACCTGCGCGATGTCACTGCCCGACCGCGCGCCGCTGGTCACGGCTGGCCCACCACCTCCTCGGGGAGCGCAGGACCAGCCCGGACCCGGGGGGTGGGGGGTCTGTTTTCTCTACGCAGAAATTATTTGTGGCTGCTCCGAGAGGCCTTGGTGGGGCTGAACACAGATTTGCCAGGCCGGTGATCGCTCCAATGGCCCGAAAGGAGACGGGGATCCAAATTGGGTTTGCAAATCCAAGAGCCTCTTTATAAAAATGTTGTGGAAAAACTGGGACCCCAAATTAGAGAACCCACAACCCCGGCTTTCCTTCATCATGTGACCCTCCTGAATTTTCTTTGGAATAAAGTTTCCATGAATGAGGCCAGAGGTGGGGGAGATTCTTTGAAGTGTCGGGAAAATAGTGTTATCCCCACATCCACCAACATGCAAAGAAGGGGGATATGTTAATGCGATACTCATCCACCTTCGCAGCCCATCCTCACCCCAGCAAAATAAGTACCTATCAACACAGAGCTCCTTTGAAAAACTTAGAGGAAATGGAAAAGTAGACAGAAAAACACATCAATTAACAGAAGTAACTCGAGAAAAAAATAGGACACCCAAAAATCAGAGAATGGAATTGGAAATTCTTAAAAACCTGCCCTCTTCTCCACCAGAGCGGGCTTGGATGATTTCACAGGAAAATTTTCTCAAACTTTAAAAGAACAGAGAAGCCCCTCTCCCTTTTTATGTTTTATTTTTTTCCCCTCTCCCTTTTTAAACACTGTTTCAGAGACAGAAAAGCAGGAAAACTCCCCAACTCATTTAATGATGTAAGTTTATGCCCAAACAAGGACCATATTCAAAAGTTTTAGATTGATACTAATATTACTCAGGTATTATCAATAGATGCAAAAACTCCTAAACAAAATGTGATCAAATCAAATACACTAGTGTATTTTAAAAATGTATCACAATCAAGGAGGATTTATTCCAGAAATATGAGTGGAGAAAAAAAATCAATCAGTGTAATTTACCACACCAAAAAAGTAAAGGAGAAAAAACAGTACAATCCTTTGAATAGATGCAGAAACACATTTATGCGTTCAATGATAATGCATGGTAAAACTTTCAGCAAAGTAGGAATAAAGGGTATTTTTTCTAAGTGTACAGCAAATATCATACCTACTGGTGAAATGTGAAAAGTGCCATGAAAACCAGGTGCAAGGCAAAGATACCCACTATGAAGAGCCCTGTTCCACACGGTAATGGAGGGTCTGGCCTTGAGCTAGCTACTCAGTGACTGGAACTAGCCACAGGTGGTTTTTCAACTTTCAATGCAATAGATGAAAAAGATGTCTTTACAAAAGCAACAAAAATTGTTAAAGAAATCAGGCATAAATATAGAAAAGATATGTAAGACTAAGCTCCTTACTTTGGAGGAAGTGCTGACTCCCAGCGGGCTTACTGTTTCTGATAAGGATAGAGAGTGGACTCAGGGCTCCAGCAAGTGGATTGGACTGCAGCTATAACTCCAGGCAACAAATCACCTCCTGGATTTCAAACACTAAGCACGGGCCAAATCTTCAAAAATTTACGAATCAAGTTCGTTCCCTAGGGTCAGGCTTTTCAGGGCAACTGCAGGCAATTCACCTTTCTGGGTCAGCCCTGTGGCTTTCCCTCTGTCCGGAGGGTGAGGTGTGTAGTCTGGTCTCCATCCAGCACAGTCTGAATGTCATGAGCAACTCCAGTGCCAGTGTGTCAGTTGACATTTCCCCAAGTGGCCTCAAGTGCCAAAGATCTCTCTAATGCTTGACCTCCATCATCACTATACAAAAATATTTTTTAGCACCTGGAGAAACTCTTTAAAATTTTATTTATTTATTTATGAGAGACACAGAGAGAAGCAGAGACATAGACAGAGGGAGAAGCAGGCTCCCTGGAGGGAGCCTGATGGGGGACTAGATCCCAGTGCTGGGATCACACCCTGAGCCAAAGGCAACGACTCAACCACTGAGCCACCCAGGTGTCCCAACACCCGGAGAAGCTCTTGTCCACATTCTGAGTAGTGGCCAAAGGCTTCAGCTAAGTTTTCCAAATTTCAGCTTGACAAGCTGCTTACAGAAGTTTGAAGGGGTTGTTTCCCAGTATATGTAGTTTAATAATTCATGTTTTCCAAAGTTTAAAGGATGGCTCCACAAATACCATTGGTATGCCCAAACTAACTTCCTCCCTAATGGGAGCTCTTTGAGCCATCTCTGTTTCCCTACAGTCCGTCTGTAGTGTTCTTACTACCATCACAGAAACAGAACCAATAGGGTCTTTCTGTTAGGCTGTCAGAGTGAGAAAGGGCAAAAGAATGAAGAGCTGCTTCTGAGATTCCCTCCAAGGCACAGAAATATTCTAGCAAGATCTAAGAGGCTGTGCCCAAGGTTGGCTGCCTCTCTGTGTCCTCAGAAGCTAATCTGTGGTCCAGCTCTGTCCCCTATTCTGCCCTTTTAGCTGAGTAACAAACTCTACTGGGTTTCTATTCTCTGTTGATTGTCCTATCTCTAGCCATTGCATCTAAAGTCCTCTGCTCTACCAACTGAGCTATGGAAGGGCTCTCTGTCCTAATTCTAAGGTTTCTTTTGTTTTTGTTTGTATGTTTTTTTTTTTTTACAATACTTATATTTTTACTTATCCTCCCCTGAGGGGGAAGGAAAACTGTTACAAAATAATTTAAAAAACAGATTTTTAAAACTAGACTAGCTAATGTTTGTAGAGTTATTTACATTTTATAATGTATAACATATGTACAGAGAGGCAAAGACATAGGCAGAGAGAGAAGCAGACTCCACACAGGGAGCCTGATGTGGGACTCAATCCTGGGACTTCAGGATCACACCCTGAGCCAAAGGCAGACGCTTAACCGCTGAACCACCCAGGCGTCCCTACAGTTGACTCTCTTAATTATTGTCCATCTATGTCACAGATCATGGTTCTTCCTTTCTATCCCTTATATTCTGAGACTATTTTAAAACTAACTTCAGCAAAAATGCTTTGATCAAGTCAACCATGATAGTATCAAAACATATGTAAAAACAGTGTTTACTTTTCAGTATTCTTAGGGTTGCTTAGGTATTTTCATTTACTAGAATCCCTAGATGTCTTCCATTTCTGAGAGTCCTAAAACTCTAATCTCCAAAAGATTAAAAAAGAATGGGAAACTCTTATTAACTTCCTGTAGTACTGTTTTGGACTGAATGTTTGCATCCCCCCCCCACCTCCAATTCATATTTTGAATCCCTAGCCCTCAGTGTGACTGTGTGTGGAGATGGGGCCTTTAAAGAAGTAATTAAGGTTAAATAAGGTCATAAGAGTGGGGCCCCGACCCAATAGGATTAGTGTCCTTACAAGCAGAGACACCAGAGAGCTGCCATGCTTGTGCTCTCTCCCTCTTACCCTCCCTACACACACACATACACACTGAAGAAAGGCATTGTGAAGCCATAGAAAGAGGATGGCCCTCTACAAGCCAGGAACAGAGCTCTCACAAGAAACCAAACTTGATGGCATCTGAATCATGACTTCTAGCATCCAGAACTAGGAGAAAATATATCTCTGTTGTTTAAACCACTGTGGGGGATCCCTGAGTGACTCAGTGGCTTAGCGCCTGCCTTCAGCCCAGGGCATAATCCTGGAGTCTCCCGGGATCGAGTCCCGCATCAGGCTCCCTGCATGGAGCCTGCTTCTCCCTCTGCCTGTGTCTCTGCCTCTCTCTCTCTCTCTCTGTGTCTCTCATGAATAAATAAATAAAATATTTAAAAATAAATAAAATATTAAAAAATAAAAATAAAAATAAAATAAACCACTGTGATATTTTGTTACAGCAGCCTGAGGAATCTAAGTACTTATAAAGCTTCAGAGGGCTTTAAGCTGGGACTCAAGGCTAGAAGAGGTTCAGTAAAATTGTTTAAAATGTAACCCTACATAGTTTATTTATTTAGAAAGATTATTCTGAGAAGAGAAGGGGTGCAGAGGCTTTTCCAGAGTGGCGATGAAATTCGTGGCATAAAAAAAGATTTAGAGCCTCTTCACCTCCTTTTGGCAGACATAAAATAAATATATGTGGTGTCAGGGTGACATGCCTCTCTAATTGTCTTCAGCCATAAATTTAACTTGGGCCTAATATATTCTAGTCTATAAACTTTAACTGTATTAAAATTTGAACCTCAATATAGATAGAGATTTAAGAAGACCATTACATAGAATCTTCTAAAATATTTTATGCTGACAGACACATATGTTGAGTGTGAGCCACTGTGTACCACTGCACATAACTATAAATATATACACACAAGTAGCCTAGTGTAGCATAATAAGTATTACAAATTACAGTAAGCGTTATAGCGGTTAATTCAACAGGGCAACTAAAAATATTATCAATAATATTTTAAAGCTGAATAAGAGTCTTTCCAAGTGAAGCAGAGCTGCTGATGTCTGAAATAGAACAACAGCTCACACATTTGCTGGCAGTGCTCTGGGAAAAAGGCTAATGAGCCAATGTTAATGAATGGAGTAAGAAAGCCAATCAACAAGTATTTGTAAAGAGGGAGCCAGTGGTTTATAAATAGGTCTAAAAATCCCAAATATGGTATCTGTGAAAAAGAATAACAATAATTTTAATTTCCAGAGCAGAGACCTCTCACAACTCCATCAACATCAAATCCTATTGCCAAAAATCCAATGCTTTATAAAATACAGAATGGGGAAGAATTAAGCAAGCAGAGGCCAAGCTTTCATAGATACCTAAACAAGATTGCTATGAAAATAAACTTTTTGTGGGGCTTTCCTTTGTATTCTATTTGTACACAATTATATTTATATAATCACATATTTACGGTTTATGTAATTACATACTGAAAGAAGTTGCATAAAAATAGGCAATGTATAAATACTATCAACCTTTAACTTTGTTTTAATGAAATGCAAAAAAGATATAATGTAATAGAAACTCTTATTTTATATTGCTTGTTCCCAATATCTTATTGAGTTGACTTTACTAGTTACTCTAAAACTAGTCTACAACTGGGGAAGAGAAAATTACTATGAGATGGTCCAAAAAACAGATTCTTAAAAACTAGATTAAAGTAACATTTGTAGAATTCTTTACACTTCACAAACTACTTTAACCTACATTCTCTGAAGCTATTTAATAGTTGATTGTATGTAGTATGTAGTGTGTAACTATTGCTATCCCCAAAGAAGATTTAGAATCAGTTTCTTTAAAGTAAATCACCAAACTTCAAATTTTTAAAATTTAAATTCAATTTAGTTAACACATAGTGTAGTATTAGTTTCAGTGAAATTAGTGATTCACCAGTTGTATATCACATCCAGTGCTCATCACATCACGTGCCCTCCTTAATGCCCATCGCCCAGTTACCCCAACCCCCCACCCATCCTCCTCCAGTGACCCTGTTTGTGTCCTAGAGTTAAGAGTGTCTTATGGTTTGCCTCCTTCTCTGTTTTTATTTTTCCTTCCCTTATGTTTATGTTCATCTGTTTGATTTCTTAAATTCCACATGAGTGAAATCATATAACTGTCTTTCTCTGATTTATTTCGCTCAGCATCATATACTCTAGTTCCTTCCATGTCGTTGCAAATGGCAAAATTTCATTTTTTTTGATGGCTGAGTAATATTCCATTGTGTGTATGTGTGTGTGTGTGTGTGTGTGTGTGTATCTTCTTTATCCATTCATCTGTTGATGGACATCTGCCAAATTATAAATGTTTTTGATATTTATTTCTGTTAGGTACATTGGTCAGATTTCTGTGTATGTTATATTGTCTAACACTATAGTTTAGGTGGACATTTAACAATTACACTGAAATCAGTGCTAATAGGTGTACAAAGAGATGAGAGAAAAAAGGAATATAATTGAACTAGATGTATAGAGTTATGGGTGCTATGAAGCACAGATGTGATGAGCTAAGAGTCGTATTTCTCCTAGTGGATGGGAAGTGATGGAGATGAAAAACAAGAACTGTTCCTGGAAGATATACCTAAACACTTCCTGTGCCCTTTCCTAGTGCTGCTGAATTGCCCCTTAGCAGGTTCTTACACATGTTTGGACCTGTCTGCAAAAAATGTAGGTAGCCACCCATAGGTCTCAAACCTAGCAGAGGGGGAGAAAGGTGTAGAGGGACTGACTCATGTGGTTTGTTACAGAAAGTCAAGTAACGGATGCAAAATGCATCCTGAGGGGTGACAGGGACAGTCCAGGATGTGTGTGATCTGGACAGACAGGCAGAGTTCAGGTCATAAGAAAGTGTAAATGCCAG
This sequence comes from Nyctereutes procyonoides, assembly GCF_905146905.1. Lineage (NCBI taxonomy): Eukaryota > Metazoa > Chordata > Mammalia > Carnivora > Canidae > Nyctereutes > Nyctereutes procyonoides. The sequence goes on from NW_026575044.1 coordinate 4,287,481, forward strand.
ATTGAGGAGTCTGATATTTGTTCAATACTCAATATGCACCCAGACCACAGTAGGTGACCAGTGACAGCCTTCAGTGACCATCTCAAGTCATCTCAAGGAGAAATGGACAACAGGAAGAACTGGAAGACCAGTTAATCAGAGGCACTCAAGCACTATTTTTAAACAGTCAGATATGATAGAAACATAATGTATTCAGATGACTTAAGGGTCTTTCTCACATCTGTGTGAACATCAGTAAACCTTCATTTTAATGACTCTAACAACTTATACCTTGTGATGCACAAGTATTTGGAGAACTGCTTGCAAGCACATGAGCCCCTTTCCCCTTATGTATATACAATAATTTTACATACATAATTTGTATACATAATATATAACAAGTTTTGGAGCAGTTCTTCAGAGCAATTTGAAAGACTGTTCCTGGGCTATAGTTCTCAGTAACACAATGAATAAAGTATTTACTAGCTTACTTAGCTGGTGACTTTCTGTTTACAGTGGGGAGCCATGGAAAAGCAGAAGTGGATAACCACTTTTTAAAAAGTCAAAATTTTGGGCCACCTGGGGGGCTCAGTCAGTTAAAGGTCTGCTTTCAGCTTGGGTCATGATCCCAGGGACCTGGGATAGAGCCCTGCATGGAGCCCTGCATTGGGCTCCCTGCTCAGTGAGTCGCCTGCTTCTCCCTCTCCCTTTGCCCCTTCTCCCCTGCTCAGCTTCTCTCCTGTTCACTCTCTAAATAAATAAAATCTTAAAAAAAAAAAAAGGTAAAAAAATTCTCTGGAGTTTTATGAACACAGATAGAAATACTTTACCTGGCTTGTTCATCTTTGTAAATCCAGCACATAAGAGTTCCCAGCACATAATAGGAGGGCATTTTGCTGAACAAATGAAGCAGCTTGAAGGGGCCTTCGTAGAGAAATTACACAAGATTTCAAAGCAATTAGGATTATTTTCCATCTTTGGGAGGCAATTTGACAATATACACCAAGATTCTTATAAATATTCCTATCATTTAAACCAGTAATTCTATTTGTGGGACTCTATCCTAAAGTGATAATCCTAAATGCAGAAAAGGTTTATGCAAAAAAGTTCATTACTTTAAAAATTGCTTTTAATAGAGAAAAAAAATGGAAACAACCAGGCTAACAATTAGGAAACAAGTCACTGTGTACATTTTATCTGTGGGGTATTTGATAAGCTGTCATTAAAATGATTATAAAGACACTAAAATACCAGAGGAAAAGATTTGTATTAGTATATTAAGCTTTAAAGACCCCCACCAAGATGCACAATAGAAGACAGAGCATGATTATAAATTATGGGGACTGTGGTGTGGGTAGAGGAGAAATCTCAAAGTTTGTCCGGAGGTAGTAAAACACATTTTTTTCTTCTTCTTTTTTTTTTTTTTTTAATTTTTAGCCTTCTGTGTCTTTTCCTTATTTCTCACAATTACTTCATTCATTCCGCAAGTACTTACTGAGAGCCCAGTATGTGGGCAAACGGCAGTGAATAAAACACAATCCTGTCCACATGGAACTTACAATTTAGCTGGAAGTCGCAGAGAATTAAGACGAATCGATTAAGTGTCATATTACACGATCGGTGCCTGGCGAAAAAATAAGTCGGAGGGAACCAACCAGATACTACACTTACTTTTTGACCTGCCGGGAAAGATAACTCCTGTAGGTGAAAGGACAGCGGGCCCAACCGTGCCCTCGCCGGCGGGTCGCAGCCTGCAGGAGCCCAGAAGCACCAGCCCGGCAGGCGCCGCTGCAGCCCACGGCGGCCGCGGCGGCGGCGGGGGGCGGGGGCCACACGCGATCACGTGACCCCAGGGGCGGGGGCAGGAGGACCGAGAAAACAGCGAATTTGCCGCCTCACTTTCTCTTCAGGAAGGCCGGCGGAGCCGAAAACCAAACAAACGTCTTCTGAGCGATTGGGGGCGGGGCAGACGCCGGCGGACTGAGCCTCCAGCGCCGGGACTCTCGCCGCGTTGGCTTTTCGGTTGTTGGTCAGCGTGGCAGAGCCGTCTGCGGTCGGGCTGAGACGTGGGGAGCAATGGCGACCTTTGTGAGCGAGCTGGAAGCGGCCAAGAAGAACTTGAGCGAGGCCCTGGGGGACAACGTGAAACAGTAAGAGCGGTTGTGGCGCAGCTTCCAGGTCTCCGCGCCTGTGCTCCCCTGGCTTCGGGCTGCCCCCCGCCCCCGGAGACGCCCCTCGCCGCCCCGAGGCCTGCGCTGCCTGGCGTCCCGGGCGGCGGGGCCTCCGGGTTTCTTGGGCCAGCGCGGGGCTGGAGGGCCGGGCCTCCCTGCCTCCTGCGGGCCGCGGGCCTCGGGGGGGCGCCTTCGCCCGGGACTCCCCGCCCTGCGCGGGCGGGAGAGGCACGATCCGTGCCTAAACGGTTGCAGGCCCCCATGCAGAGTTCGAGACCGGTGAGGCCTGCCCCGGGCCGGGTGACCGCGAACGCGACGCTCCCCGGCGGGAGCGGGCACCGCGTGGGGCGGCGCGCCCCTGGAGGGCTTCCTGGAGGCGGAGGCTTACCGAGATCCGGGCCCTGCGTAGACCCTGCGTTTTAGAGCGTTGACAACAGTTTCGGAAGGCAGACAGACCCGCGGGTAGAATACCGAACATCACTGCAGTGATAGTGAGGATCTCAGTAGGGGACATTAATTGAACACTTTTTAAGTACTCTCCAATGTACTATCTCATCTAATCCTCACAGCAGGGATGTGAGGTAGGTACGGTTACCCTTCTCATTTGATGAGAAGACTGAGATCTAGAGAAGTTAAGTCTTCAAAAGTCACTGGGCTCCCCGTGCCCTAATTCCTGGCCCTGATACCTTACAAAGGGTTCTTTTTTTTTTTTTTTAAAGATTTATTTATTTATTCATGATAGAGAGCGAGAGAGAGGCAGAGACACAGGCAGAGGGAGAAGCACGCTCCATGCAGGGAGCCCAGCGTGAGACTCGAACCCGGGTCTCCAGGACCACGCCCTGGGCCAGAGGCAGGCGCCAAACCGCTGAGCTACCCAGGGATTCCCCCCTTACGGGGGGTTCTAGAGGAACCTGCGCCCAGCCAGGCGGACACAAGCAGGTCCGATGCGGAATGGCAGGATGGAAGATCAATACTTCATCCAAGGCCGAAGCCAAATATATTTCTGAAATAACAAGGAGGTGTTTTAGAAGTTGTTGGAACATCAACTGTTATTACAATTTTACTTTTTAAATTTGTATTATTTTTTAAAGATCTCATTCATTCATTCATTCATTCATGAGAGACACAGAGAGGCAGAGACAGAGGCAGCCCTCCCCCCACCCCCCACTCAGCCGAATTCGGGACTTGATCCCAGGACTCCCGGTTCATAACCTGAGCAGAAGGCAGATGCTCAACCACTGAGCCACCCAGGTGCCCCCTCTATTTGGTTAGTAAAGACCAATGCTGGCTATCAAATGTTGGTCAAATATAGATGCTAAAGCTAAATTTGGTGCATCTGTAGGGTGAATCACTATATTGCACTGATATTGCAATCAAAATATGCTTTTGTGCCAGGAATAGTTAGTGGCACAGGGTTGGTATTTGTTTTTCCATTCTCTCGCTTTTTCCCCTGCTCCTTAAAAAGTGCCTTTCGGTTAAACACTCTGTACTATTGCTATACAGTAATTTCTCACATTTCCTTCGTGAGTAGTTTGCTTTGGTTTATATAACCTGGCAGTTTAAACATGGTCCTGGGTGGTAGGTAAAACACAGAGAGTGTATAAGGAACCCAGATAAGAGTTGCTTTCTATTTATCTAGTGGTCCACATGTCCTTTATGTCAGGTTGCATGCCCACATCAGCTTCTAGAAAGACATGGCCTTTGCTAGCTAATTCACTTTGTGTAGTACCCAGGAAGGTGTCCTATTTAAAGTGTTGAATTTTTTTGGTGGCTTGATCATATGTTATTTAGTTTTCTCTAAATATCTCCAGTGCTTCCTAGTTTGACCCACTCCCATTTCTCTCCTATCATCCTCATTTTCATAGATGTTGACTCTGGTATTGTTGAGGAAAACAGTCATTTGTCCATGGCTGTACAGCAAGGTAATATAGGGACCAGGTTTGGGGAGCAGGTCTCTCAGATCTTTTCGGCTAGGAAGTTTGCCATTGGAGAAGATAAGTAGTATCATGTTGGCAGAGCTTCCTGTTAGAGCCTTGTTTTACATATAAGTTCACACTCAAAATTTTTGCATCGTTCTTGCCAAATAGTGACACAGGGCTTTTAAATAATGAAATTTGTCTCATGTTACTATCCTCTTTTGTTGGATAGAATGGGCCAGGAAGAAACTTGTTTTTTCTGTAGAGCTTTATTTCCTGTCCTAAAACAAAACAAAACAAAACAAAAAACACGAGCATTTAGATGTCTGTTGTTAAGAAGTTACTGACTAATGAGCGTGTGTGAGTATCAGGTGAAATGTCCTGCCAAGCTCTGAAACTAAACATTTTGCTGTTGAAATGGGTCTTGGGCAACTTTGGCCCCATTAAAACTATAGTTTTCTCCTGGGGGGGGCGAAAAATGGATGTGAGCCCAAAGCTTTGCATGCAGTTACATGCACACATATCCAGTTACATACAGAGGTACATACTAAGATGACTTGAAGGGAAGCTATGTGCAGGAGAAGCCCTGCCATGGGTATAATGCAGTGAGAGCATTAAACCATCTAATTTAGAAATCTTCTTTTTTCTTTTCTGTTAGGAACTCAAATGAGAATTAGAAAATAGCTAAGTGTAAGTTGAAAGTGATTGTAAGACATGCACTGAGTAGTCTTTAATTCTGTTTGATGAACAAGGGCTGTGGATGTGAAAAGTCATATTTTAGTGCTCTGATAATGTTGTTAAGGTCTAAGGGATCAAATCTTTTTTTTTTTTTTTCCTCTCAGTTAACTGGTACCTTTTATAACTAGTGGTTGGTTTTCACTTTAAAAACCACTAAGTTTCTCATATCCACGGGTATTTTCTTTGTGGTGAGGTGTTTTAGAAACTCATTACTCCAGCCAGTTAGATTAAAACTTGAGTTCATTTGAAAGGAAAAAGTTTATCAGGATCAATATTAATGACTACTCCCGAACCCATAAAACACAAACATCTTTTAAAATACAAATCTTTTGGGATCCCTGGGTGGCGCAGCGGTTTGGCGCCTGCCTTTGGCCCAGGGCGCGATCCTGGAGACCCGGGATCGAATCCCACGTCGGGCTCCTGGCGCATGGAGCCCGCTTCTCCCTCTGCCTGTGTCTCTGCCTCTCTCTCTCTCTGTGACTATCATAAAATTAAAAAAAAAAATCTTTTTTTTTATTGAGGAATGATTGACATGTAACATTATATTAGTTTTGGGTGTGCAACAAGTATTCTATCTGTATACTGCAAAATTATCACGATGAGTCTAGTTCATATCTGTCATGACACATAGGTAAAAAAATTTTTAATGAACTTTTAAGATCTCTCAGCAAACTTCCAAATATACAATAGTTTATTAATTATAGTTAATTATAAAAATTAATGTATTTGAAATTAATATTTAAAAATTAATACTTTTAATAATAATACTTTTAAAATATATATCTCAAATGTAGGATTCTGGAGGGTAGGTCTTTTACAAAGGCAACAGAGAAGAAGGAAAGGTATGTCTGTGATTTTTGGCTAATTGACTTGTGAGTCCAATTGTGTGACTATCAGTTCCTTTTTGGAAGAACTTCCTTTTCCTTCTGTTGGTTTTCTGATTCCTAGGTGTATTCATTTTCAAGGCTGCCATAACAAAATACCACAGATGGGGTGGCTTAAACAACATAGATTTGTTTTCTCCTAGTTCTGGAGGCTGGAAGTCTGACATCAGAGTATCCTCAGGATTGTTTTTTCTGAGGCCTCTCCCTTAGGCTTGTAGATGGCCACTGTCTGGGGTCACGGGTGTGTGTGTGTGTGTGTGTGTGTGTGTGTGTGTGTGTGTGTTCGTGTGTTCGTTCTTTCTGTCCTAATCTCTTTTTACAAGGATACTCATCAAATTGGCTTAGGGCCCACCCCCACCCTGAAGAAAACGCCATTTTAGTTTAATTACCTCTTTAAAAAGGTTTTGTCTCCAAATACAGTCACACCCTGGGTACTGGGGTAATGATTAGGGCTTCAACGTATGAATTTGGGGAGAAGTGTATGAACTCAGTTCACAATACAGTAGGAAATGCAAAATTTCCTTTCCTTGGTTTTGGAGCAGGTAAGGTGAATTTGGGAAGGAAAGAAGCAGACCCGTTGGTTCTTAATACTGCTTCTGCCTTTGCAGATACTGGGCTAATTTAAAGTTGTGGTTCAAGCAGAAGATCAGCAAAGAAGAGTTTGACCTTGAAGCCCATAGACTTCTCACGCAGGATAATGGTAAAATAATTATCCGGAGAGTTACTTTACTGTTCTGAAGTATTCTCAGATTTGTAATAAATGACAGATAAGTAATTGCAAAAATAAATGGCAGTACATTTTGCAGTAAATCTTTTCACTTAAAAAATAAAATTGGGTTTAGTGGTGTGTAAGATTATTTTAATAATATGGATATTTGAAATAAAGTGTAAAGAATGGCAGGGTGGGGATAATCCAAAGTTAAATAATGGTTTCCTTACATTTTTAAATATTTTGTAATTTACTTGTGACAATCTTCCCTTTTTCAGTCCATTCTCACAACGATTTCCTCCTGGCTATTCTTACGCGTTGTCAGATTTTGGTGTCTACACCAGGTAAGGGAGTGGAAATACTTCTGGGGATGTCATTCAGCAGAGCCATGGAGCAGTGGGCTTTAGTTTCCTCTTTAACAGACACATCTGTTGTTTGCAAGTGAAATGTTCTTTGAACTGCTCAGAAGAAAACATTTATTATGTAGGTAAAGATGGTTTTATAGAACCTTTGTGAAGTAGATGATTTCCCTGTGCTTATACTGAATTTTGGTCTTTACTGTCCACTCAGCTTGATTTTGTTTTATTATTTTTTTTAATAATAAATTTATTTTTTTTAATAATAAATTTATTTTTTATTGGCGTTCAATTTGCCACTGAGCATATGAACCCAGTCTCATCCCGTCAAGTGCCCCCCTCAGTGCCCATCACCCATTCACCCCCACCCCCCGCCCTCCTCCCCTTCCACCACCCCTAGTTCATTTCCCAGAGTTAGGAGTCTTTATGTTCTGTCTCCCTTTCTGATATTTCTTACACATTTCTTCTCCCTTCCCTTATATTCCCTTTCACTATTATTTATATTCCCCAAATGAATGAGAACATATAATGTTTGTCCTTCTCCGATTGACTTATTTCACTCAGCTCAGCTTGATTTTAGATTGCGTAAATGAGATGCCAGAGGGCGAACAATCAGGATGAAGAAGCCAAGGGCCGCTGGTGTTAGGAGAGGGTTTCTGTGATCTAGGGAAGATGAGTTAGGGTTAGGCGGAGGAGAAACCACAACGTGGTGAGAACCTGGACTTTGACTTGTATTCTCAAGTAGGAGATTGGCACCTGGAAGATTACAGCCTTAGCTTGTTGGGGAGGTAGGTAGGGGCTGATTCTGTCACATACCCGAAATAGATACAGATAAGAAACAGTGACTATTTTGCCCTAATTTTTTGGAGCTTAAGTGGTATAAGTCACTTTTTTCAACCATCTTATTTTAATCAAGTGATCAAAAATAAATGCATTAAAATTTGCCTCACAATAAAAACTATATTGAGCTCTTGTTAGAAATTTGGATTTCTAGGTATCTCGTGCTGTAGATTAAGTTGAATATTTTTGTTTTTAAAGGACTTGTGGTGATTGTGATAATAATCTTTATGGAGAAATGGCTAGTACTTTCTGTGTTTCTCACCTAACCCTCTACTGTATAATAATGAACTCAGATGCAGTCTCCTAAAGTCCAAGTCCCCCACACTCAAAGAAGTTGTCATTGGTAAAGAGTAGTTAACAATGAGCATTTGTATATGGAGATTGGAGTTAATAGGGGCTGCTTCCCTTACCCCACACTGCCCTTTTCTGCACATTGTCACGTGTATCTGATTTTGCATGTTCTGTTTTCTTTAAATAGAAGTGGACTTCAGCTAGTTAGATCATAGAGATGATCCACTCCTTAGTGTAAAATTTAATTTGATCAGGAAAGACAGCATTGTGAGAACTAGATCTTGCTCTGTATATTTATTCTAAAGTGGCATATGTGCAAAAGGTGAGTGGTATGTTTGGGGATAGAAACCCTGGTTGATTAGAGTCAAGAGACTTAGGTTCAAGTTTAGGTTTTGCCACTAGCTTAGGTAGTATAGTTAATTATTGGATGTTCTTAGCTTTTACATTACAGTAATATCTGCTCTACAGATATATATATATAGATAGATAGATAGATAATTATATTTATACATATACGGATGAAAGAACATATGAAAAAGTGCTCTTGAAAGTAAAAAAATGCTAAACAAAATGAAGTATTAGTATAAGTGGCTGATTTTAACTAAATAAAGCCTTTGATGTTCATGAACATTTGTTATTGATTATTTTAAAATAAATGATGAAATATTTGGAATTTGAGAGGTTATTTCTCTATCAAACACCAAAATATATTTCCTCAAAATGAAATTGATAGTTGCTAGCAACAAAGAGATGATTTCTATTAAAAGTGAAATAGAGGGCAACCTGTTGGGACCTCTCTCACTTCTGAGAGCTTTCTCTGTATCTTTGCTTTATAAACTTCTATCCTTTTACTCAAAAAAAAAAAAAAAAAAGAAGAAGAAGAAGAAAGAAAGAAATAGAGAAATAGTTCATTGTATGTATAATACTTAGGAGTGGGTTTTCTGTTTTTCTAAGTTAGGCAGGAAAGAGTATTTTCATTGAGTAACTGCAATGCAACACTTTCTGTGCATTCTTTTTAATTGTCACAATTCCTTAGGATAGGTCTTAACCTCCTCTTATGGATTAGGAAACAAACTTTAGAGAAAACAAAAAGAAAAGCAAAACTTACCTGACACTTTATCCAACTAGTAAGTGGAAGTGTTGGATCCACACTGAAATCTGCCTAGCGCTGGAAAGCTGTCCTCATTGTCAGTGAGTCCATACTCACCATGCTGTGCTTCCTTGCTTGGAGTGTGCTCACACATCAGCAGTGTCATGGAACACTCAGGCTGACCAGCAGGAATAGGTTTCTCTGGGAGTCTTCTGGGATTGGCTGACCTCATCAGTGAGACCTGGGTATACCAAAGACATTTAAAGTGGTGGAGAGGAGGAACTTGATTTCCCAAACAGTTTTTTCCCCCTAACTCTAGTCTAGTTAACATGCAGTGTTATATTAGTTTCAGGTGTACAATATAGTGATTCAACGATTCTGTACAGTATCTAGTGCTCATCATCATAAGTGTCCAAACAGCTCCTTTTTAACTGGCAAACTTGGAGTATTTTTTTTAAAAACTTTAAAAACTTCTTAAAAAAACATCAAAAAACATCAAAAACATCAAAATAGTATTTTTGCTTAGATGATGAGTGGGGTTTTTCTTCTGTCTTACAAAAATTTTGGGGAGTAATTTTTTTAAGTGTACTATAATGAGCTTAGATTACTTCAGTTTTTTTTTTTCTTTAAACTATATATGCATACACTCATGGTTAGAGATAATACAGAAGCGTTAGAGTGAAATACTTCTTCCCCCTCCTGGACTTTTTCTCAAAGACACCTACTTTGTCTCTTGTTCCGGTAGGACTTCAGTAGCTCCTTACTGGAGCTTAAGTCTCTTTCTGCATTTACTGATTTTGGGCATCTGTCTTCATGCTTTGTGTTTGTGAGATTTCCTCAGCTGTTTCAACCTTCCTGCTCAATGGGTTCTTTAATTCAGCAATTTTTATAATATCTTCTTTTTGTTTTATGGCTATATATCTTTCAAACTTCTGAAGGTACCAGTTAGAAATTACTTGAAGTCCTTTGTGTTGCCTGAAATCTTTAATCTGGGACCTTTATTTTCTGTTTGTTTAGCTTGGTCTTCTGATCATATTACAGACTATTGTCAAATGTCTGGTGATTCATATTTAAGAATGAAGCATACAATGCTTGGGGCTCCTTAAATGGAAGCATACAGAGAGCTGTGCTCTAGAATGCCAACATCTATACCAACTACGTGAATAGATCCCAGAAATTTTGTTCAGTTTAAGTAGAGGAGAGTCCTCCATTCACTTGTCCCCTTCCTCTCTCTCCCCTGCTGTTGTAGTTACTGTACTATGTATGGGCATGAGCCGGGCTGGCTTCAAGGCCTGTGAACTGCCCAGGAACTCAGACGGGCCCCATGCTTGGCTTAGCGCTCTACTTTGGTTGCCTTGAAATGGTAAATGTTTGCACAAGGGACCTGCATTTTTATTTTGTACTGTGCCCACTACTGGTGGTGATGATTTTTGAATATAGACCTTCCATTAATCTTATTTTTAGCTTTATTGATCCCTCCGTGGTTTCCACTGCACTTACCTCCTCCAAATCCAGAGTCTTTCTAGATTTCTGCTATGCAGGTAGACTGGTTTCTGTATTTCCCAACCTTGCCTCGCCTAGGTTATAGCTTCCATATGTCTGCTTGTAAGTCAGACAGTTTTAGACCGTTGTTGAAATTTGTTGAGATATCATCTTGTTTCACTCATTTTCCTTTTTGTTGCTATTGTGCATATGTGCTGTTTACTTTCCACTGTTACCATTTTTAGTAGGGTCTTAGAGAAATTCATGTGCTCTGTTCACCATCTTGAACTAGAAAATTCTCTCTTACTTTTTTGATATTACTGCTACTTACAAGCAAACAAAACACCCAATAAACATTAGAGTTGAAAATATGAAAAACAAATTGTCTTCATAAAGGAATAATTTTGGCTACAGCTGGAAAAAACATGCTTTGAGATGATTCATAATTTTGTTTAGAGAAAAAAGAGAAGATCTGAATTTAAGCATTTATTATTTATTTTCATTACTTGAGCATTCCATAATTTTTTAGCCCAAAATAAAAACAAACTTAGCAGTTGACACCTATCATTATTTTCTCTATGGTTATTATTTTTCTGTCTCACAGAGGGTGCTGGATCTCTGCACTGGACCGGGGGTTCTGCAGCTAAACCTGGAAAACCAAAGGGAAAGAAAAAACTTTCTTCTGTTCGTCAGAAATTTGATGTAGGTTGTTATTCAATAGATCTTGGTAACAACTGATTTAAATGCTGATGTGATGAAACTGGCCTTAGTTTTTAAATACATCTTAAAATACTAGTAGTAGAGTTGGAAAAAAGGGGGGCATGATTTGAGGAGGAATGTTACTGTATTTGAAGTTGAGAGTTTCAAAGATTGTGAGTCCCAGGTATCTGAGTTTTTATAATTCTAGTTTGTTATTGCATAAATATTAATATATTTTTGTTAATACCTAATGATTTTTTAATGATTCAAAAAAATATACCTGTATTCTTTCTCCTCTTAAGTATTTTTCTGGAATGAATAATGTTTCTTATATTGAAGATTTGTGTTCCATGGCTCCAGGACGCTTGCCTCTGGCAGGATCCTGATGTTGCCCAACTAGGCCCTGAGCCTTTGGGGATCAGCAGAGAAGTCATGAAGGCATTTGGCTATAAAATTTGTAAACATTGTAGAATAACTTGCTTTTTTGTTTGTATTTGGAGAAGAAAGTTTCTCAAAAATATTTCTTTTATAGATTTGACTGGGTGTTAATAGCTTTATTGATTAACCTCAACAAATACTTATTGCTACCTTTGTTTTTATGTATTCTATAAATAATACTCAATCTGGAAGGCATTAGTACCTCCAGAGAGGCATTCCTTGGTTTGAAAAGGGATATTTGATATAAAATACAGTTTTGTACTTGGAAAATGGAAAAACAACCAGTGTTTTCTTTTGCAATACAAACTTCAAACAGGGACAGGTCATGTTTGCTACTGTGGGTGTATCTCGCACTGACGATGGAGTATACAGATGGGCTTTCAGAGTCCACCAGAGGAAGGCAGAGGTTTTATGAGTGGGAAAAGGTTAAGAAACACTATGTTATTTTTTTAAAGATTTATTTATTTTAGAGAGAGAGAGTGCATGTGTGCGCTCCTATGAATGGGGAGAGGGGCAGAGGGCCAGAGAATCTCAAGCAGACTCCCCACTGAGCATAGAGCCCTATTTGGGGCTTGATCTCATGACCTGGAGATCATGACCTGAGCTGAAATCAAGAGTTGGATACTTAACCAACTGAGCCACCAGGTGCCCAAGAAAAATTATTTTAAATAATTAGAATGACTATGTTAGCAAGATTCTGTGTTGAGGATTGTAAGTAAAAGACTATATAAAATAGTTATATCATCTGGTGTTCTTTTAGAATACCTGTTATTAAATCTGTTATGTTGGTTGGCTAGGCTTTTTACAGCATAATTGGAGTATTACTATATATTTCTACTTTCAGAACTTGCTTACTTACAAGTATATTTAAAATGCTCTGACTTGTTTGAAAATAATTTTATATCTTCTCCTTCCCCCTAATTGTTATTTTTAGCACAGAGCCATATATTCTGTGGTTACCAAGGTATTAATTGAATAGAATAAACTGCTGTGCATACTACCATTATTCCCCTTAATTCATGTCTTCATTATGTAATGGGTGTGAATCTGTGATTATTTGTACACAAGTCACTTTTTTTTTTTAAACCCCTCCGGTATGGTTTGGTGACAATTTGTGGGATCTCAAGTCCAATAAATTGGTTATTTTTGTTGTGTCTCATTACTTGCCACTGTGATGAATAATTTTGAAAAGTTTTCTTACCCATAGCATAGATTCCAGCCTCAAAATCCCCTCTCGGGAGCCCAGCAGTTTGTGGCAAAGGATCCCCAAGATGATGATGACTTGAAACTCTGTTCCCATACAATGATGCTTCCCACTCGGGGTCAGCTGGAAGGGAGAATGATAGTGACTGCTTATGAGCACGGGTTGGACAACGTCACCGAGGAGGCAGTCTCAGCTGTTGTCTATGCGGTGGAGGTTGGTTTGCTGGTGGCAGAAAGAGTTTTACAGGTTGAATGTAACAAGCTTGTGTGTGTTGTTAATTTGATCCTGCAAGAAAAGAACCAAAATGTCATGATCTGAGAATTGTTGTCTTGAAATGGATTTCTTTTGAGGGGAGAAACACCTCATAGTTCAAGCAGTTGCCTTTAGTTAACAGACTAAGCTTTTCAGAAAACTTATTGTGGCCTAACACTTCTGCTTAATTTGGTGTTAATTTGTTAGTAAGGGAGCAGTTTTTGCTTTTTTTTTTTTTTTTTTTTTTAAGATTTTATTTATTGGGGCTCCCTGGGTGGCGCAGCGGTTTGGTGCCTGCCTTTGGCCCAGGGCGCGATCCTGGAGACCCGGGATCGAATCCCACGTCGGGCTCCCGGTGCATGGAGCCTGCTTCTCCCTCTGCCTGTGTCTCTGCCTCTCTCTCTCTCTCTCTCTCTCCCTCTCTCTCTGTGTGTGTGACTGTCATAAATAAATAAAAAAATTAAAAAAAAAGATTTTATTTATTTATTCATAAGAGACACAGAGAGAGAGAGAGAGAGGCAGAGACACAGGCAGAGGGAGAAGCAGGCTCCATGCAGGGAGCCCGATGTGGGACTGGATCCTGGGTCTCCAGGATCACTCCCTGGGCTGAAGGCGGCACCAAACCACTTAGCCACCCAGGCTGCCCTGATAAGGGAGCAGGTTTTGTTTTTTTTTTTAATTTTTATTTATTTATGATAGTCACACACAGAGAGAGAGGCGGAGACATAGGCAGAGGGAGAAGCAGGCTCCATGCACTGGGAGCCCGATGTGGGATTCGATCCTGGGTCTCCAGGATCACGCCCTGGGCCAAAGGCAGGCGCTAAACCGCTGCGCCACCCAGGGATCCCCAAGGGAGCAGGTTTTAAGGAAAAAATTGAGATGTAGAATCCTAAAGATTAAAATCACTGATTTTTGCTGTGGCACAGCATTTAAAGAGTCTAAACAGTGAGATTCTTGTCTTAGCACACTCTTTCACTGATCCATTCACTTTATTCATTTAATTATTTGACAAAATATATTGGGATCTATAGTGTGTAGGTATGCCAGATGATACTGGGTAATTCCCAATACTTGGGGCCTCCATTTGCTCTCATGTACTCCAGAGATTATAATAGCTGTCTCATCAAGTTGTAAACATTAAATGAATTTGGTGTGTGGAAATGACAAATTGTATCATGAAAGCCTGGATATGAGATTATTTTACTAGTATAGTTGAAACACCAGGCCTAATACTGACTCTCCTGTTATTAATAGTAGACTGGGACCAGCTCTCTCTCTTTATTTTCACATTTTCCATTCCTCTCTAATGTACTTGGCTCTCCTTAAGAGATATTAAATACCTAATTTTTGTTTATTTTCTATATATCTGTTATGTATGGTTTTTGGGGAGAGCCAAGGTTCTTTAATGCAAGAATTTTAGTAGATTGGGCATTGTAACCAATAAATTTTAGATCTTGAGACTTTCTGTCCTATTTTAAAACAGGTTTCAAATTAATTTGCCTCCTTTTTAAAATTTTATGTATTTGTTTTTGTACTTTAAGGCTATCTGAAAATCCTTTTCTGAGAGGAGCCAATTTGGAGATATAAATAACTTCTTTAATAAATTTCATGTAGAGTAAGCCCATGTTAAATTGAACTAAATAAAAATAGCACATCTCCCTCTTTCCTTTACCCTCCTACTCTGGTGTGGCTTTGTGGCTCTTTGGTAAATAAATATTCATTTGGTTCCAACATATGCTAGCTTGTCTCATATCTCCATCCACTAAATGCTAGTAAACATTTTTTGGTCAATGGAAGTTCTATGATTTGCTTTTAAACAAGAGTTCATGCTATTTTTCTTTTCTTTTTTGTTTTTACAGAATCACCTTAAAGATATATTGACATCAGTTGTGTCAAGAAGGAAAGCTTATCGGTTACGTGATGGTCACTTTAAGTATGCCTTTGGTAGTAATGTAACCCCACAGCCATACCTGAAGAATAGTGTAGTAGCTTACAACAACTTAATAGAAAGGTATATGAAGTTTCTTGTGATTTTTGCATCCATCCTTTCCTTTCTGGTTGGTATACTACTATTACGTATTAGACCACTGTTAAATAATTGCTTATTATGTTTCTGTAAGTCTCAGGTACCTTTGAGGACAGTGCAGTTTTATTTTCTTTGGTGCATCCTTGGTGATAACTAATTAATTGTTTGGTACTTTGTATCAGAAGGGAAGTTGCAGAGTTTGGCTGCCACAAGTAGTTTACTGTGAGTGTGCCCCACTTTCTGAGGTGGACGGAGTGGTTCCCTGGGGTGGTGCATTCTGATGGCTCCTAACGGGCCAGCATCTGCCTGGTGGTAGAAGTGGGCCTGCTCTGGGTCAGAAGTGAAGCCTGAGATTGTTGGCTCAGGGTTGGGTATCGATGGTGGGAGGAGGACTGGGAGGCATTTCTCTATAGCTTCTGTAGCTATAGCTCAAGGGAGTGGCCTATGTTGGGTGTCATCAGATTGTTCTCGGCATGCCATTGTGCAGACCTGGTCTCTCGGCCCCACACCTGGGATTCCTCTGTCCGCCCTCCACAGAGGGGGCTCCCAAGACTTCTAAGGTCCTCCTGAGTCATCACTTTATGAGACAGCCTGGATCACCTTTCATCTCATCCGCGTGTTGTCTGATTTCACCTCTCCACCTTTCTTTCTTCCTTTCCCACAGATAATTTAGTCCACAGATTGTAAGCCTTTGGGAAAGAAAAAGGAATGATGTGATTTTTCTTGTGGTAACTGAAGTGACTGAATTTCCTTGGGCGCCAGTTATCTGGTTGTTTAGGGAGATGACAGGAGGTCCAAGTTCAGAGCAAAAAAAAGTGTGACTGGGAAGACTGGCAGGAGTGATGATGGTGAAGAAGGAATAGGAAGGGAACGTAGGAGACGTGGTAGGAAAGCCGAGAAGAGAGTTGGACACAACAGGGAGGGGGTTGTACCTACTTCATGGCTGAAGACCTTTAGGCCCATTTTGAAGAGCCCCATCTTAAATTAGGTTCACTATTTTTATTTAGATTGTCAAATGTGAAGATTTACATTCTCAGTCTCATTCAGGCCTATCCTGTGTGGGAGTATTCTCTTTGTAAGTCATTCTTTTCTGGAAAAAAAACAAACCAAAAACAGGGAGAGGGGGCTCCTTTTAGTGGCCGAATGCTGGGAGCAGCCTATCTGACCCTGCTAGGCCTCCCGAGCTGCCTCTCTCCCCCGCCGGCGGGCCCACAGGGCGTCACCTCAGTGTCGGGGCATCACCTCACTGTCGGCGCTTGTTTCTCCAACAGGGCTGCCTTTGTCTCATGCCCATACCCACGCACATACCCGCTTGTGCTTTGGTCTGAGTTACCTCCTCGTTGTTTTACCTCCTAGATGTTCTTGAGAACTGTAAAGGTCATCTCCTACAGTATTATGATACAAAAATTATGCCTGACTTCCCTGCTGATACTATATCTGGATCCTGTTTTCGGAAATTGGCAAGATTTGGGTTTTCTCCGTCCCCCGTTTTTGCCTGCTGCTTATTCTGTGCCATATCTTCTTTTCTTGCATGTTAATTTTCAATCCTGTTGCCTCCAGTTACATTTTATCTTCCTTTCCCAAGTCAGTTTTTCAATTTCATTCTCCTTTAATTAAGGTCTGTTTTTCTTCCCCTGACTAGAAGCACTTTAAGGGCAGGAAACAATTTTGGTTCAGTATCTTGAGCTCAGTAAATATTTTATGTGTTTATGTTTTGTTTCCAGCCTGACGGATGGGCTGCCTATGATAATTAAAATTAGAGGCTACTCATGTATATGCTAGCTAAAAAAATAATTAGATTTGTAATTGGGTTTTTTGTTCCTTTTAAGATATTTTTAATAAGCTGTATTAAAGCCCATTTCTACTCTAGTTGTTCAGTTGTCTCCTTCCTAGTTACTGGGAATATTTTTAAAATACTTTGTCTTCAGCCCTCCAGCCTTCTCTGCTCCTTGTGCTGGTCAGAACCCAGCTTCCCACCCGCCCCCTGATGACGCGGAGCAGCAAGCTGCACTCCTCTTGGCGTGCTCTGGGGATACCCTCCCTGCGTCTTTGCCTCCAGTCAACATGTACGACCTTTTTGAAGCTTTGCAGGTAACTCTTGGCCCCTTGAGGTTTATCTAGATTTATGGTTCAAAGTTCACTTGAGTTTACAAAGATAATTTGGTAGCTTTTCCTCCTCCTGGTTTTGGTTTTCAGTTTCTGTTGTTTGTTATTAAAGCCATTAATACTATCCTCATTTTTCAAATCCAGGGCCCAGGCCTCCTTCCTAAAACTTACCTCTTCCAGCCCCCATGTCCCCAGTGAAAGAAAGAAAAGAAAAAAAATTTATTCCCTTACTCCTATTTCAGAAGCTTGTTATTTCTTTGTTTTCTTGCTATCTAGTTGGAGCTTTATCATTAGGCATTGGCTTATAGTTTATAGGTATGTGTGTCTTTTGTGTGTTTTGTTGACATAAACCTTACTTTTTAATTTATAAAATGTTGGAAAAATATACTGAAACATAATGGAGTCATGCTAATATTTTAATCACAGGTACACAGGGAAGTCATTCCTACACATACCGTATATGCTCTCAACATTGAAAGGATCATCATGAAACTCTGGCATCCAAATCATGAAGAACTGCAGCAAGACAAAGTCCACCGCCAGCGCCTGGCAGCCAAGGAGGGCTTTTGCTCTGCTGAATTAAGGTGATTTGAGGGCATGGGACCCTCAGCAAATTCATTGGTTAGAGAATTGAATGTTTCTTGGGTCCACACTTCAAAACTGAAGTGTATAGTGTAAATATAAACTTTCCTATGGAAATGTGACACTGAGTACATTTTGCGTTGCTACTGTGAAGCCATTAATATAAATCTGACTTTGATAATGACCCATATCTCTGTATGTATGTATGTATGTATGTATGTATGTATGTATGTGTTCCCAGTGATGGGAGTAAGAAGCACTGATAAAATCCTGTGCCTAGAATGGAGATGTTTTTAGGCATCTGAGGCTTAGTATCCTGTGGTCTGTTTGTGAGGTAGATGACATCCTAGAACAAAGAAGCTTTTATAACTTAGTTCCCATGATCAGCAGGACATCTGTGTGTTCAATGACAGCATATATTCTGTTATCTGGCAAGCCTAAAATTTCTGCCTTTTCCTAAAGAACTGTGCTCTTGGATTTGGGTTGAAATAATCCACAGTATTAAAAATCATATACCTCCTTTAGTGAGCAGATATAGGTATCTCCCCCCAAATTCATTACAACTCTATAGAAAATAGGACTTAGAAATGCTATACTGTTAGACAAAATAAAGTCCTTTCTTTACATTAAAAACCAAAATAAAAACTCTGGAATGTAACTAATAAAGTTTTTTCTCATAACTTACGTTTCTTTTATACTTAATATGCCCAAAGACTTTGGCAAAATTCATCTCTTGATTATTCCTATAGAATAGGTTTTAAGAAGCCCATGTAGACATACTGGATTTATACTTAGAAATTCCCCACTTCCTGTGCAGTATCTGTTCTGTCCTTCCAAATGATAAAGTGCAAATAATTTACATTTTACAGTGTTACTAATAATAAAGTTTGTTTTTTTAGAGGTGATGCTTTTTATTCAGAAGATAGTGTTGGTGACTAGATTAGAAGGTACAGATGGGTTGTGTAGGTCTAAGTAGTATGTATAGATATGTATACATGGTTCAATATTTGTGTATTTGATTTTGTACTTCAAATGTGACAAATAAACCTTTTGGGAGAAAACTTTCCTCTTGTGTACTTATTAAACATATAAGGAATACTGCTGCCTTTAGAAGTTTGAAAAGCCCTGCTCTGTGAGATTTAGAAGACTGTTCAGAGAGGGATGTGATGGATGAGAAAGATTAAAAAACAGGTTCCAACTTAGGTATGTAGATCATTTCTTCCTTTTGTGATGTGTGGACTGAAAAGAAAAATTAAACACCTTAGTTTCAGTTCTGGGTGCAAGTCTGAAAAGTCCTTTAGAGTTTTAGATAATTTTTCAGGTTTAGAAGAATTTGGACGGACACTCAGCTGAATGTAATGATTTGGTTTGGGGCTATTCGTAGATCTGGGGCCTTACTGCTGAGTATGTGTTAAATTCCATGCAGTCCCTGGATGGAAAGCAGCCAGGAGCCTCAGCCATGTCTGGCTGCCTGTTGCAATGGCAGCTCCCATGGAAGTCCCACTGCTCCCTAGTGTGTGGTCCACATCCTCAGCCACCTACCCTGGTGGGACCACAGGACACCAGAGGACTCTGTTTGCCTCATGTCTCTTGTGCCTACATGAAAATCTACTTTCTGTGCCAGTTTTCCTAAGGAATCATTTTGTAAAGTGAAAGATGGGGTTGAAGGTAGAGGGATACTTAGGCTTTTTCAAGAGATGCCCTGAAAGATGTGAACACCTGTGTTGCACCGAAGGTTGGTTCCAACTCCCAACTGTTGCCAACTGTGGGATCCAGAGTGAAATCGTGACTGCTTATTACCAAGCATTTAGAAAAGTAACTCCCAGTGAGGAAAAAGCTGTTAGAAACTAGGTAATTTCAAAATTAGAATAAAGCTTATTTTTCCTGCAGGAGTGTAATGGCCTTTTAGCTACAGGTGTGTCACTATGTAAACCAGGTTGGATAAGGCCCACCTTACTTTATACCAGGCATCCCGTGCTGGATTTGCACACATTCTCATTGCCTTGATCACCCCCTGCTGGGACCAAGTACAGGTTCCTCAGACACTACCCACCCTGCCCCCGCCACCATTGCCTGAAGCGATCTGGATGTTTCTGACTGCACCTCACAATTAACTTCTAAAGGATTACTGTTTGACCATTAGATAAATGCCCGTGTTCCATCATATTTTGGCTCCTGCCAAAATGCCTCCAGGATGCAGAATAAGGGTAAGGAAGCTTGATTTTAGGAGTCAGACTTAGGTGCTGTGGCCAACAGATTGGTTCAGCGCTGGATTCTGATGGCTTAAAAAAAGGAAAAATGTCTGGATTGTTCTTAGATAGTAGACTACTAATTTCATTGAATCTGTGGGTATGGTAGATCATCAGGACTAATTTGATTTAAAGCACACCATGAAAAGGGATGTAGGTTCTTCATGCTTTCATTTTTTCAAGAAATTTATGAAAACAGGATACTGAGTTTTCTTCTCTGTTCATCAACTTCCTAGCATGCCTTCACTAAGATTAATATCCCTTTATGGATTTACTCCATGTGATTTGGTAACGTGCCATCCCTGAGAGCATCTGAGATGTGACTGAGGAAAAAAGCTATTCATGCCAGGTATCCCAACACCTCCTGCCTGACTTTTAATTCAGTTTGAAACCATATACACCATTTTCCTTTGTCTTCAGACACCAGCATTTATGTTGCCATCCCAGGAATATTACATACACAAACATACCCCAAACTGAATGGAGAATAAAGCGTAAATGATCGTTTGAAGTGTGACCTTTCACAATGCTAGCAGGTAAATAAATAAAACCACCATAGCCTATTGTCTTTATTATCAAAGTTTATTGTTGGGGTCAATTTCTATCTACTGGGGAGTACAACTATGTCTCAATATGTGCTATAGTAATTCTAGGGTAATAGCCATTCTGCAAAATAGTTGTACTGGGACTCTGTTAAGCATAGATCATAATTAAGTCTGGAAGAATGAGCCCAGAAAAACCCTGACAGTAGAGCCATTACTCTAGGAAAGTTCCAGTGCTATGCAACCTGTAAGGCATCATCTATCAGCTGATGATGAGACTCAAGAAGGTGTTGGTGGAATGAAACAGGACTTGAGCCCATTTTCTACTCTTTTCCGTAAGAAAACTATGGCTCCAGTGCAGGAACCCAAAATTAGGTCTCATAAAATCAATTAAGCTCCCAAAGCAAGTAAAACAGGACATAAGAGGAAGGGCCAGGAACCAGGACAGTGGAGGAGAAATTAAGTGGAAGTGGAGGGGATGGAAACTTCTGGAATGCAAAGTAGCGGGATTTGGATGCCATTTGTGGTAACACAAATGTGTTGGTGAAAAGCAAATGGGGAGACAATTCAAACACTGAAAGTTATTCAGATACCAGAAACTAAGTGAAATTATCTCCCCCATCCCCACAACTCCCTTGGAGGAAAACTGGTTTTAAAAAAATGAGTAAGGTGAATCACTAATAGGAAAATGAGTACCTGAGTAGAAATAGGTGTTTCAAGATGCCAAGAACAGTATGATCTATAAATGAGCTGAGTCTACAAGGAAAAGTGGTTACTGTTACTCAGATCTGACATTGGAATGACATTTCTAGCAGTGGCTTTGTCTATAAGGTCCTGGCATATTTTTTGTAGCACAGATAAGCTTAGAAGGAATGTTCTCATGACAACTTCTGTGGGAATGCAAATGTCTATAATGTAAAAATTCAAAGACCTCCCATCTATTCCTGCAGGGTAGAGATTTAAAGTACTGAAACAGCTTGTGGCTAAAAGGCCCATGTCCTCTCATACCCTTGTGATAAAAATATTAAAGAAATGAACAAAACAAGTATCAGATGAGTCAATGAGCCTTGTACCATGTAGACAGCAGATAATTTATGGTGACTTCTTCTGCAGGCAGCCTGAGAAACAGAAGAGCTTGTGTACTAAATGCTGCCCTATCATTAAGTATAATGACAAACAGAGCCATTAAAGAAGACCCTAAAAAATTCTAGCTGCCGACCAGATTAGGAAGATAAATAAAACAGCACAGTTTATTTTAACCTGTATCTTCCACACTAACCTAATTTGTCTGTAGAAAAGCCATCTGCTGGCACCAGGCCAGTATGTCTGAAGTTTGCTATCATTAGTATTTTCATTTTTCCAAAAGAGGAAATGTATAAGTAGCAGGTATACATAAAAGACTCATTTCCATAAAGCCTTTTCTGTAGTTTTAACCTGTGTGGGGACAGGTTCTACTCTTGGAAGCATTTTTAAAGGCAAAAGAAATCATTTACTTGAGGTTTGCTCCACAGAAAGGACACCAGTGGAGTTGGGCCCATGAGTCTCTTGTTGGTATTGAACAAATGGTCTCTTCTCCAGGAAATACCTTTGTTCATTCATATTTACAGGGTTTTTTAGTGGACACATGGATTAATCTCTAAACAAAAAATGGGGCAGAAGCAGTTTCTTCCCTAATCATGTCTCTGCTGAAATCGAGGGTCCAAGACACCTTTTCTGACACCTTGTGGATGTGGGGCGGGGTTAGGCTGTATCGCAGGATGGGGTACACAGGCTGCTGTCCAGACGGGCTTGTTCCGAGCCCTGTGGCCTTTTGCTGCTCCCTGTGCATCCACACTTTGAGGAATCTTCTTGAGGATTTTCCTCCTCACCTGTTTCAAATAGTTCCATTTGCTGGAAAACAGAGAGAACCGAAGTATGAATTAACCCTTGGATTTTGGATTTTAGAAATCGTATACATTTTAACAAACACAATTATTCCATTAGTCAGACTTCCAAAGACATGAGTAGAGGCAGTTTTATGGCCGTCTATCCCCTCCTAAAACTCCTGCTTCCTGAGAATCCCTACTTCTATCACTTCTTCAGCTCACAAAAGGGCAGCTGTAGAGAGAAGTGGTCATGATGGGCAAAAGGTCACATTTGGTATTGGACGTACATGCCTACCTTCGCAGCTGCAGCCTAGCCCTGTCTCTTCCCTCTCCTCTTTTGGTAGTAAAGAGCTTAGAAAAGAAAAAAATGTTATCTAACAAGGAAGGGGGCGCAGAAAAGTAAAATGAGAAACGAATTAAAAATTCACTATAACTCAAAGTTTGATATCCAGCGGAGGTTGGTTAGCAGAAAAGGAGGCTGAATTCATGAAGAGAGAGGGAAGGGACGTGAGGGGGGAGAAAGCAGTTTCGGTGATGTGAATGGAACAGTAAGAACACCCTGCTGGAGGACTGACAGAACTCCCAGTGGAGACAGTATCTAGGGGTCTCAGAATCACAGTGGGGTTCAGTAGTATGCATACGATTCGATCTGAGGGCAGGGACAGAGACGGAAGTCACTCTTGCACTTATACAGCAAGGAGTGGGATGAAAGATTTGAGTTAGCACTTCCCTTGAAGAAAACAGCAAGTAGGATGGAACCGTGGAGTTACGCCACAAAAGACATGTCAAGGTAGTTTTGGGTCCTCTGTAGAAAAAGGAATGACCCTTCATATTAAATACTGTGTGTCTAGGGAAATAAATTGACCATCAGGGAGACAAGAGCAAGAGGGTAAAATGAATTGTATGTTCTTTCCACATGTTCCCTCAGTGTACCTGGTTGGCCGCGCTCTCATCTCAAGGTGTGTGTGTGTGTGTGTGTGGTGTAGACTTGCCTCCACCAGTGGTGTGTTCATCTGCACTCCCCGATTCCTCTTAAAGCTGCTCCCCTTCTATATTCAATTCTGAAAATTCCAGGCCTTGGACTTTATTCACTGTAGTCCCAGATATGTGCCCTGTTTTCTTTTCTTTTTTTGGTGCAAAGATTCAAATTAGAAATATCTCCCTTCAGACATCAGTGGGCTATAAGAAATTACTGCAATTGCTCATTCCATCCATGTGAAGGTCATGATGAGATTAAGAGATGTTTTAAAAACACTTTTGAACTTCATGGGAAAAGCAAGTCTAAGCTACCGTTTTCACACCCCCGTGGGTTTCTGCAGACTACTCAAGCACGGAGGTGAGGCTCACAGCACACAGTGCTCTCCCCTACACCAGGGTGTTCTCCCTACATCATGGTCCTACAGGCCAGTCGGCTTTTTGGCAAAACCTCTTGCTAACTATGCTCTTTCAGGCCCAAATCATTTCTTTGAGCACGATGGCTCTCAGATGAAATGTTCGGGTAACTCTTGGCTCATGTTATGTACTATACAAGTGCTCCCAGGTCCGGGCCTCAGAGCAAAACACCCACAGAGTAAGCCATGCAACACAAGACTGACATAAAGGAGAGGCTGCTGGCCTGTTACGTAGGGTACTATACCATAGGCTTGACAGTTCTTGGAAGCACAAGAAAGTAATGGCAAGAGGAAGGGTATCTGTGGACCACAAACTGGGCCGTCAGCGCGGGCGCCAGGTATGTGCCGATGGCTGCCTGGTTACCTTAGCTCTCCCGTCGGCTGTCAGTTGCCCTCCGGCGCACTCTCTGTATCGCATTCTTTGGGCGCCTCCCCTCCTCCTGGAAGCTCACTCTCAATCTCCCACAGGACGTCATCTTCATCTTCCAAATTGCTGGAGATGTGGCACTTCTTGAACCCCTGGACGATGGATTCACTGGAGATGCTATTCCACGCCACCATGACCCACTCGAGGAAGAGCCCCAGGGGCGGCTTCTTGGCGTTGCCAGTGGGGCTCAGTGCCAGGTTCCCTGCCAGAAGCCAGTTGGAGTACTGGGCCCGGACGCTGTCATTTAGTGGCTTGTAAACCACTACATCCAACACCTGCAGCTGTGAGGTCAGGCCCCCAGGGATGATAACCATGTCGGTGTTCATGCTCTCCATGGAGCTCTTCACAGAATCAGTGGCGTGGCCACGGAAGCCGTTCAGGATCAGCATCCCACGCTGCTTGGGTGCCGCACCCGTCCTCCGCCGCCACACTACCTCCAACCAGTCCTGCATCAAGTCCTCTGTCATCCACCCGTACCGGTGGCAGCGGATTTCCATCCCACTAGGGAACTTCCCGGGGGGGATGTACGTGCCCCTCAAAATGATGTATGGAGGCAGCTTCCTCCCATCTGCCAAGACACCGAGCATCGCTGTGATTTTTAGTTTCTCCCTGCCGGGCGTCTTGACCAAGACAGGCTTTTCGCCCTGGTTGTCCACAGTCACCCGCGATGGCACCTCTAGACAAATGGGCGTCTCGTCGGCATTGCCCATCTGAGCCACCTGGTAGTCGTGCGCCCTGCGCAGCGCCAGGACACTCCGCTGGTATGTGACAAGCTTCTCAGTCAGGTCTTCGGGCAGCTGCTGGGGCACAGGCACTTTATGCCTCAGGGACAAGTCATACCTTCGCATCATTCTTCGACACCAGCCCAAGCTAGCCTTGAACCCCTTCTCCGGAATGTTCATTTCTTGGGCTATCTCGAGAGCTTTCAGCTGCATCGCCTCCCTGGTGATCGGGTCCCCTTTGGCCTGCATGTACCTGACATACTCGGCCACACGCTGGTCCACCAGGGCGAAGCGACCGTTTTTGGGACCGCGGAAGGCCCGCCGCATGGCATGGGCATTCTGGAGCTGCGGCTTCACTTTGCGCCAGTCTCGAACATTCTTTTCCAGCACTCCAAACTGCTTGGCCGCCTGGCAGTTGTTGGTGCTCTCGGCATACTCCACCACCATTAACTTGAATCCTGCGTCGTAACTGCGCCGCATGCCCCTGCTGAACTGGAGCTTCCCGGCAATCTCGTCTGCCGAGAGGTCATACCCCGGGAAGCCCATGGCCATGTAGAAGGGGTACCCCTCACTCCACTCAGGCAGATCCGTGAGGTCTCGAGGCAGGCGGAGGCCAAACCCGTCTAGGTGCTGGGGCTGAGCAAACTGTGCGGTGGCATGCATCTGGCCGGCCCAGTCTGGGGGCTTGACATCAGACTCTTCATTTTCTGGGAGACAAACGGGGAGGGGCAAAGATAATGACAGTACTTATAATAGTTTCTGGCCAGTTCCCTGATTTTTTGGGTTGAAAT
Organism: Nyctereutes procyonoides; assembly: GCF_905146905.1. NCBI lineage: Eukaryota > Metazoa > Chordata > Mammalia > Carnivora > Canidae > Nyctereutes > Nyctereutes procyonoides. Next base: position 4,313,231 of record NW_026575044.1, read on the forward strand.
ACTAAGAATATCTTAATCTGAAGTTTACCCAAAGCAGTAACTTTAATAACAGGTAGCATTTCCTAAGTCCTTACTCACATGCCAATTCTTACAGACTGCTACATCCAATTCCAATAATACCTATATATCATCATTACTCCTGCTTTGCAGATGAAGCTACAGAAGTGAAGTGATAAATCCAGGTAGGTGAGCTAGAAAGTGCCAGAGTGGGGAACTGAACACAGGTAAAACCTGGATCACATGGTTGTTCTGTGGGCCATGTTTGGGTCAAAATATTTTTATGTGGGGGAGAAGTCAAATAAAACCCATACTACCATATAAGAGTCCAGAATTTAGATGCATCATGGCCTGCATCACATTCCTTAAACCAAAAAAATCTATGGCAAAACCATACTTAGCACAGCTAAGCTTTTAAGGCAGAAAACTAGTTCCTTCTACTAATGTCAGAACTGGGTTTCATTGTATACATGTATTTAGAAGGTGGTCACAGAAACTGAATAGGACTTGGAGAAATTATCCTATCTCACCAAAACTAAGATGCCATCAGTTTTAAGATATACCATTAAAAAAGGGAAAAAATGCCATTAATTCTAAGAGGCATTCTTAATTTAACAGATGTTAAATTTAAACATCAGAGATGTTAACAAGATGGGGTGGGGGGGGAAGCACGTCTTAGAATCAATGAAATGTGGCATTTTAAACTCTTAGCTATAGAGGTGAATAAAACCAGTGGCTGCTCGGGATTCCTGGGTGGCGCAGCGGTTTGGCGCCTGCCTTTGGCCCAGGGCGCGATCCTGGAGACCCGGGATCGAATCCCACGTCGGGCTCCCGGTGCATGGAGCCTGCTTCTCTCTCTGCCTGTGTCTCTGCCTCTCTCTCTCTCTCTGTGTGACTATCATAAATTTAAAAAAAAAAAAACAGTGGCTGCTTAAAAGTTGTATTTATCCAACTGTTGCCCTAACTATGATGCCTGATAAAGGACCACGTGCTTCTCAGATATATTTGCTCACATATGTACTACATTTGCTCTTGCTGGCCACATGCTTCGTCATGTGATTTTCCTTGGCTTTCAGAGGTACTTGGTGTACTGCTGAGGTGGCCTCCTTCCCCTGGGATGTGCGCTGGACCAGATGCCATACAAGCTTCAGTATGCTGCATGCACATACAACACTGCACATTGAGACATATCACCCACAGCTGACAGAGGAAGAAATGGAGGCTCAGAGAGGTGAATGAAATGGCCTAAAGTCACACAGCACTGGAAAGATTTTGAAACTCCAAAGCCCATGATCTTTCTGCCTCACAACCCTGCCTTACTGTTAAATACGCCACACAACGTATATGGAAAATCCAGCCTCACGATGCTCCCCTATTGGATGGATGCTGGAGTGGTTTAATTGTAGTACCTGCAAAGGTTCCTCCATGGAGCTGCCATTCATCAGAATTCTGAGACTCCTCGTCCCCTTCCAATCGAGTGATCATGTCTGGCTTAGGGAATGGGAATTCTGTTTATAGGAAATAAAACAGGTAACAGCTGTGTGTTACTGTCTTGAAACACTGCCAAAAGTAGTACTTTATAATATTTACGAAATACCCTCCCATGCACATGCTATTCTCAATGTGGAGATACACAAAAGACGGGGGAAAGGGCTCAGGGGTACTTAAAGAAAAAATATAATAGGAAGTTATTCTGTCCAAGGGAATTTACGGATCTTTGCTAAGGAGGGCTGGTACTAGCAACAACAAAAAAAGAGCTGCATTTAGCAGGGACTTGGTGGATCCAGTGACATTCTGGTACATGTATGAGCAACTCAGGAAATGCTTCCAACTGGTTACACTCTAACTATGTAGATTACCAACGCTGGGAGGGGAACCAGGATTCTCTGGTGGTATGTTCCCACGCAACTGAAGCTGGACAGGGCAAGAATGAGGCTTCCTAAGGAATATATGGAACACAGGCCCAGACTTGTGGTGACATTTCTTAGGTTATGTCTTTTTTTTTTTTTTTCTAAGATTTATTTATTTATTTGAGAGAGAGAGAATGTGTGCACGAGCATGTGGTGGGTAGGGGGCAGAGGGAGAGGGAGAGAAAGTTTTAAGCAGACACCACACAGAGCCCGATGCAGGGCTCTGATCTCACGACCCTGATCTCATGACCTGAGATGAAATCAAGAGGCGGACCCTTAACCGACTGAGCCACCCAGATGCCCCAGGTTATGACTCTATGTGAACACCTGGGTCGAATGAGGATGGTTCAGAGAGCTGGCACAAGTTGCTGAGTAGGAGGACACAATATTTATATCCTGCCTAAATCAAAAACAGGAAATTAAATGGGCACAGGCATCAAGGGGACAGAATCCAAGTTCAGGAGAAAGGGATGTTGGACACCAGAGAAGAGACATGGAAACAATTCTCTGGGCTCAGGGCTTCCAGGAGACAAAGGAAAACAAAGCTTTACCCAGGGACAGGACAGTTTCATAATTCATCCTCATGACTTCCCGGTAGAGGGCCTTTTGTTGCTCCGTCAAAACTTCCCACTCCTCGTCGGAAAAATATATGGCCACCTCATCGAATAGGGCGGGCACCTGAAATAGCGAACAGGCCTTTCTCAACGACTAACAGGCACACGCAGACACAGACTCACACCCTTTCATCCTAGAAGGGAGGGGCCTCGACATGCTCCATCACATTCACCACGGCTCCTAGAGGCACCCTAGGACATAGCACAGGCCCTGCCTGCCCTGCTGAGTACCCATCACTGCCTTGGCCCACAGACAGGCAGAGCAGCACCCCGAGGAGAAAAACTCCCCAGCACAGATCACCAGGTCACCAGGCGGGGACATCCACTGCGGGGACAGCTGGTCTTGGCTTAGCCCCCCCACTCTGGAGCCGGGAGCACCCACACCCAAGCAGACACCCTGGGGCAGTTCCCCCATCAAGACAACCTGTCCCCTGCCTTCTCTCATCTGCAGATCCCTAGCCCAGTGGGGGCAGGCGGGGGTCCTGGGTACTGTTTCCTTTTCCAGGGGCACCAGCCTTAGCGTTTGACTCAGAACCCAAAGCCCGGGGAGGAACCAGTGAGAGAGGGGGCCTCATTTGGCCTTTTCCAACCTACGATCTGAGAGGAGAGCTAATTAGAGCTTAAATTTATGTAATGAGACACCAGAGCAAACTAGTTTGCTTTCATGCCTAGACCTTCTGCAGAAAGCCCTAAGGGCAGAGAAGGCAGCTCCAAAGCTCTCCCCACTGTCCCCCCTCCCCCAGCACTGTGGGAGGGGGCACTGTGGGAGGGGGCGCTGGCAGCTAGGCCACCCACACCAACCTCCTCTTGCTCATCCAACTACATGTCTTTTTTTTTTTTTTAACCATGATGTTTCTTTCAGTCACTAAAAAGCCTCAAAGTTCATCATATTCAGTGATCGGAGATCATTGGGCCAGGGTTTTGGGCTGGTTTCTTTGCATTACTGCTTTCAAAGCTATTCTCCAAGGCTGAATCCAGAGCCTGGGTGATGATGAACCCAGTTTTCATCAGCTTAGAAAATTCATGTCTGCACTGTCTGTAGCTTCTTCAGGTGTCCAGCCATCAGTCATGTGACTGGTATGACATACTGGCATTTCCCCTTATTCCCAAAGTCCACATCCTCCCTTCCCACTCTCAGCACCCTATATGCAGGGAGCACTTCTTAGGGAAAGGCCCCTGTAACTACTTTATCTGTTTTTTCCAACAACCCCATTTAATCAAGAAGGAAATGGGCTCGGAGAGGCCTTGCTGCTGGTCAAAGTCACACGGCCAATAAATGGCAGGGTGGAGATTTGGACCTGGCACTCTCTGGGTTCAAGGCTCCAGCCCCTACAAAGTAAACTGTCCTCCCTGATGACCAGCCGCCCCCTCTCCCCCACCTCCATGCACAGCTATACTCCATGCCTACTCTTTGACCTTTCACGTCCCTGCACATTGCTCTCCCACTGCCTCAGAGCTCCTCCTCATTCTTGATCCAGCTAACACCCACACACCCACCGTCCCACCCATCTTCCAAGACTTAGCCTAGATGTCCTGCTCCCTGGGAAGTCCACCCTGACCTGGGCTGTGTGCCCACCTACACGTTCCCATGATACCTGGGCTCAACACTACGGTGGCACTTATCACAACGCAGTATTCTTTTGGTTTCCTTGTCAGCTTCTTCTTCTGCAGTACAAGCTCACTGAATGCAAAACCTATGGTTATTCCATTTCCCTCAGCCTAACACACTTCTCATAGACAGTAATCACTTAAAAATGTCCTTTTGATTTAAGCAAACAATATCCGAATTTCCCTTCCCTTATTCCACTTAGAATGGTTTCAAATGATCATTAAATTTTATCTGTCACAGAAGTAAGCCTCCCCTTTGGAGTATGTGTGAGACACTAGGAGGTAAAAGTAGATGGATCTCTAGGCCTTCCACAGGCTTCATCAATCTGGAAAGCCAGGCAGCCAGGGATTCTCTACCCCACCCCTGCCCACTTCCCAGACTTTTGAACAACCCTCCCTCTGGCCTTTTCTCTCCCTAGGAAATTCCAGATCTAGGCCAGACCTATTTATAGTCCCTTTCCCTTTGCTGATAAAATGGGACACAGGACTAGCCATGTCTGTCATTTCAGAGGGGCTATCGATACTCAGAAAGGTAACACATCCTTGGCCTGGTAAAAACACCAGGAGCCCTGATGTTGTGAGAAAGTGGCTAGAGGCTGGCTGGGGCCAGATTCGTCTCCTCATACACTTATGTCTGATCCACAGAGGATCTTCAAACAAGCCCACATTATGCTCTGGAGACACACAGTACAGTGGCTTAGAAATTCCCCTCACAGCAACCCTCTGTGAGAATTGAGCAAGCCTTCAGCCAGGCCCTGTGGTGCATGCCTCTCCTCTCTCCACAGAGGCTTTTCATCTGGCTAAGCACAGCAGAAGGTAAACAGGGCCAGCCCTGGGCCACACTCAGAAGTCAGGCAGCCTGTGTTCAATCCCCAGATACCTTTCTTGGCCCCCTCCCCTTCACTTTCCTCAGAAGATCCAGGACACATCAGATAGGTACTCCTGCCTCTAGCTGTGTACTGCCTTGCTCTGCTGGCAAGCTGGCGTTCTAATGCTCATCTCCAAGGGTAACACTGTACAGCCTCACTGATGAAGTGGCCTAACTACCCAATGAAGGTGGCAGGGATCTCAGGGCAAGGGGTTGTTACCAGTGCACCAAGATGGTGCCTGCTGGATGTCAGACACCGGGCAGGGCGCTCCTTCTTACATGCTTAAATAGATTACCTTGTTGAACCCTTTAAATTATCTTATTGAATCCTTTAAATAATATTAAGATATGAGCATCACTACCCACTATCTATTATGAGTGAGGAAACAGCTGCTAAGTAACTTGCCTGCAGTCAGAGTTAGAGAGTCTGATTTCCAAAGCCCATGCTTTTTCAGCAGGCCACTTAGCTACGGGGGCTGCTCCTAACTGCACACAGCTTTCCTCTCCGATGCTTTTGCGTATGCTTTCTGCGAGTCTGGAGTGCAGGCCCTGTCCCTCCCCCTGGCCAGTGCCACTCGTAAGATTCAGTTCAAGGCGTGTTTTTCCTTTTCTCTACTTGAAACTCTATTTCTACTCCAACTCTCCTATGGAATATTATTCCGATACGTAGCAAGGTTCTTATGTTGGAAGGACTTTTATTGATCACCCTAACACAATTCTCTACAACCAAAATATCTATTTAAGGAACAGATTCATTTCTTTTCTTCCCCTAGCGTAATGTCCTAAAGAAGGGTTTTTCAACCTTGGCATGAATGACATTTTGAGCCAGATAACTCTTTGTGGTGGGGGCTGTCCTGGGTACTATAGATGGATTAGCAGTGTCCCTGGCCTCTCCCCAGGAGAGGCCTAGTAGGATCTTCCACTCCCCAACCCCTATCCAAATCATGAGAGCCAAAAATGTCTCCAGATATTGCCAAGTGTCCCCAGGAGGGGATGGGCCTGGGAGTCAACCTGCCTACTGGTCAAGACTAGGTAGGTCCATGCTTCCCTTCTGCCAAGAGCCTCTTGAGTTCTCCAGTCTGAATGAGACCCCACACCTGAGCCAACTTCCCCCACTGCACTCTGAATACCGTACTATGAATTGCATTCACTTCCCTACCTTCCTCACAAGAGTGGCAACTGCAGGAGACTAGAGATCTTGTCTTAAGAACATCACCACTGTGCTCAGTAACTACAGATGGCCTGGAGGCCCCAAAAGCCAGTCCCCCGCCTCCTTTCTCAGCCAAGCATGGTCTTCACCTTGATCTCTTCTCGCTGTCCTGCCATACTTCAATGTCCACCTTCCCTGTACTCATTTTCTAAGGTTTTCCATGCTATCAAGATGTTCTGGGATAGCCAATTTAGCCTTAAAGCCCAAGGTCTCTAATGCCTGGAAGTCTTGCTCCATGCTACATGGGACAGACTCCTGTCTTCCAACGTCTCCCCAGCTGCAAGGGATCAGGCCAGGGAGAAGGATGGGATGGGCAGAGAACACAAAAAGACAAGGGCAGTGCAGCCTACAGAGCCAGGCTGCAAGCCCAGGGGCTGGTAGTGTATTATTATTTTTTCTTTTTTTAAATTGAGGTATAACATATAACAAAATGCACCACTCTTAAGAGTCCAGCTCAACAGGCATTTTTAAGAACAAATGTCAGTGTGCATGCGTATCCTTGGGGCAAAGTAGATAACTCCTCTGCTCCCCAATTCCTTTGTGTGGGAGGGGAGCTAGGCGGGACATTTGGGAGTACCAGGATTCTATGAATACACATCTCCTATTGGAAACAAAGAATATAACGGATACTGATAATGTTCACACATAGAACTAAGCAGAGAAAAGAAATGTCAATTTGTTGCATGTTTAAGATTTTCACCATTCATGCCCAAATGTCAGGGTGTCCAGTATGTACTATGAATAATCATATGCAATTATAACAATAATTCTCTATTACACCCCCCCCCCCAGCCACCCACCCCGGTGTTTCCTGAAGCGCCCCTGGCACAAGCCCACTGCAGCCCTGCCCACTTCTTTGGGTGAGGCTTCCAGAGTGCTCGTGCTCACAGGTGCAACCTGGTGGGCCACAGCAGACAGGCAAAGATCGGGACGGACAATGTTGCGTCTACGTGTTCATGAATTTACCCTGCTTCTATCAACTTTTCTGTTTGAGTATGTTCCAGATTCTCTGCTGCCCATCACCCCAACCCTTCAATTCAGGCCTGCTGGATGTGCAGCTCTCCTGAGTGTGCTAACACAAGAGATGTTCGCACAGAACCAATTGTCCTCACCTCCTGCAGCTCTCCTCATGTCAGCTCAACGCCCCAAGTCTTATTTAAAATGGTTCCCTTCAAGCAGCAGCAGACTCTCTCCTTCCCCAACTTTAGTCTGAACCCTCTTCTCCACCAGGCTACCATGTGGGCGCCCCTCCTGTCCTAAGCTAGCCCAGCCCAATCTTAGTAAGAATCCTGCTAAGTCACTTTAGAAAGAGTCTCCCCCCACCCCTGACATGTGATCAACCTAGCCTGCCTTTAGCAAGAATCTTATTAAGTCAGTTTAGCAAGAATCCCCCCATTCTTGAAGTTGCCTCTTAGTAATTTTCTGTCCCCTGACCCCTCCACTCTGGCGGATTTTCTGGTTAGAAATCCCCGCTCGTCTCACTGTATTCAGTGTTGACCCCAGCTCCCCAGCTCCCTCCTCTACTGCAACAGTCCTGACACCTGTCTCAACAGTCCTGAACAGAATTTTTCTTACCGTCTTCACAAACGTCAGAATATTTTTTTCTTTAACATAGGTCAGCAAAACGTTTAGTTGGTGTCTGCAGCATGCCTGGCACCGAGCAGGATGTAGGGGATTCAGGGGTAGGACAGAGAGATAAGCTCTCTCTGCCTCTCGGATTTCCACCCCGAAGGATGATAAGCTACATGGCTGGAGACTGTTCCCATAACCAGCTCCTCCATTCTTCACAGTGCCTTTTAAAGCCACAGGACTGTTTTCTCAGGAATGCAAACATACCGGGCTGGGCTGGGCTATTTTTACTTCCTATGTCTGCCTGAGGAGGAGACTTAACACAAGCCTGGCTCAGGCCTGCTTCTCTCCTCAGAGCTGTGTGGACCTCACACCTTCTTACTTACCCATCCACCCTCTGAGCAGATCCGGACTTTCTGCATATCCGTGGGGCCATCCTCCAGCTCCCGGCTCTGAATCTCTTCTTCCTCTTCTTCTTCTTTTAGGGTCAAGTTGAGAGTGTAGGCTGTGGACTCCATCTCTGCAAGCAAGATTCAGTTGAGAAAAATCAGGTACGAGTGTAAACTCTTCGAAGGCTAGGATGGGGGCAGCTTGCACAAACCTCTTAGCCTTGAGCACTCTTCAGGCTGGAATAAGGGAAGGAAACAGAGTCAGGCCTGGGGAGGAAGAGATTCAGGAGAAGCACTAGGAAGCTGGAAGGTGACGTATTTAATTACGAGAAGAGGGGCTGCAGGCAGACAGCATACCTGACTGTCTTCAAATATTTAAAAAGCTACCTGTGGAAGAGACCAGACTGGTTCTGTAGAGACCCAGCAGCGGAACAGGCCTGGTGGGTAAACATTCCTGGAAGAGGTTTTAAAGAGCACTGCAAGCCAGAACTTTCTCACAGCCAGTGCCACCCAAACACGAAATAAGTGGCAGGAAAGGGGTGCTGGCTTCCTACCGATGAAGGTGTTGGAATACAGATGGGACGGACACTTGCTCAACGGGGTTGTCTCCACAGCCCGGTTAGGCACTGGGAGGCTGGCAGGCCCGGAACACCCACCCATCACCCGGATTTTCCAAAGTCAAAGATTCTGTCCAGGAGCTGGTTCAGGAAACAGGGCCACTCTGCCGTCAGGGATTTTCCGAGCCGGAGCCTCAGGGACACCCAGTGAGGCGTGCCCCGAGCGCCCGCGGAGACGCAGCCAAGGGCTGGGGCCCACCCGCGCCGGGAAGCGCCTCGGGCCGCGGGCGCCCTCCCGGCCGAGCATCGGGCCAGTACAAAGGGCCGCGCTCCTGCCCTCTCGGGGCGCCGCCAGTTCCTGGGTGCGAGCGGGCGCGCGCGTCTCGGGGGCCGCCGCGTCCTCCCGGGCCTCGGAAGCAAAGACCCCCGCAGGGCGCGAAGTATGCTTTTCTCGAGATTTCCAAAAAGGACGGGCGGAGGCGGCGGGTCTGGGGAAGAGCGGGACGGGCTTCGGAGCCCCGGAGCCCGGGCCCGAACTTGGCCGCGGCCTGCCCCGCCCGCTCCGGCGCGCGAGGCGGGGCGGGGGCGGCGGCGGCGGCGGCGGCGGCGGCGGCGGCGGCGACAGCGCCCCGCAGCGACAGTGCCCCCGGCGCGGTGCCGGCTGCCAGGGCCGCCGCCGCCCGCCGCCCGCCACCCGCCGCCCGCCGCCCCCGGCCCCGCGGCCCCGCGCCCCTGCGCCCCCGCGCCCCGCCTGCGGCCGCCGCGCCCCCGGGCGCGCTCGGGTTTCTCCAGCCATCTTGTCCCATTTCCCTTTCTCCGCGGCCCCGCGCCCGCAGCGCTCCCGCCGCCCCCGGCCCCCACCCGGCGCGGCCCTCCTCGCCGCCGGGCCCCCTCCCCGGCCCCGCGCACCTGCCGGGCGGCGGGAGCCGGCGCCGCCTGCCACCCGCCACCCGGGCGGGCCCGCAACAAAGGCGGCGGCGCCCGCCGCGGCTCCAGCCCCGCGCCCCCGCCCCCGCCGGCGCCGGAACGCCCCGGAGCCGCGGGAAGGGCCGCGCCACCCCGCGCCCGCCGCCCCGCGCCCGCCGCCCGCCGCCCGCCGCCCGCGCACTCACCGAGCGGCCGGGGCGCCGGCCGGGGCCGCGGGGGGAGACGCCGAGGGCTCCGAGCCGGCTGTCACAGCGCCATCCCTGCCGCCTCTCCGGCTTCCCGTGCGCGCGGCCCCTCGGGAGGGAGCGGGGAGGACACGTGGTGGGAGGAGGAGGGTCCGGCCGCGAGCTGAGGGTGTTGGGAGGCGAGGGGAGGAGCGCGGCTGATGTCAGCGGGCTCGGCGGCGCCGGCTCCGGACACTCCTCCCCGCGCGGTTTCCGGCAGGTCCGCGCCGCACGGTCCTCGCCGCCGAGCCCGGGACCGTCCTCGCGTCCCCCGGCCGGCCTGGCCGCCGCGCCCCCGCGCCCCCGCGCCCTCCGCGCCCTCCGCGCTCCCGGCTCTCCCCGGCCCCCACCCCCACCCCCACCCCGGGACCGTCGGCTTCGCAGCGCTCAGGGCGCCCTCCGCGGGCCGCAGGCGGGAAGGGCCCGGCTCTCCGCTTTCACCGAGCGTGACCCGGGTTGCGCCGTCCCGACGCTTGTTTGCACTGTGCGGGGGTTTGCGTTTGCTTGGCTGAGCCCTCGAGGCGCTCTCCCCACGCTTCGAGGAATGCATCGCGAAGAGTAGACCAGCAGGGGACCGGCGGGGACTAAGGAGGGGTCCAGGGTCTTTGGGGAAGCAAGCTTGGATGCTGGCAAGCCCACGTGCAGAACTTCCATCGCTGTCTACGTGGGCAAGGAACTTCCTGGCATGTGCAGTTGTTACCTGTTAAATAAAGCAAGCCCTACCCCTCCCACCTCCCCTCCAACAATCCGCAGTTTGTTTCCTATAGTCCAGAGTTTCTTTCTCATGGATTGTCTCGTCTCTGATCACAAGTGATCTCGTGGAAGTAGCTCTACAGAAGCATCTTCTCCGAAACGTTCAAAGGACAGCTCTGTGGACCATGAGCACACAAGCCCCGCCCGTGCCGTTCTCATTCCAGAAAAAAAGATTCTGGGTTTGGGTTTTTGTTGGGAAGTCGTTAAGAAGAAAGAAAGAAAGAAAGAAAAAATTACGCTGGCACCTGTTAAAATGGAAAGGAAGACTATATTCAGAAATATGGAAGTAGGTGTCAAGACTGTCACACTAGGAGAGAGCTATAGACTGGACTCTCAATACAGCAAAGACAGGTTGGGGAAGTACAGCCCACGGACCGAGTGAGGGAGTCGGGTGGAAATTTATTCAGAGGTGACAGTAAAGGGAGAGGATTCTTGCTGAAGGCAGGCCAGGCCGATGAGATATCCAGGGTGGGGCGAGTTCTCCCTGAACTGACTCAGGAGGGTTCTTGCTAAAAGTTGGCTAAGGCCAGTGGCTGGAGGGGATTGTGTCCGGGCTAGAGAGAGAGGCCTCGCAGAGAAGAGGGCTCAGATGAGGCTAAAATTTGGTCAAGGTGAGAGTTTTCTCAAACTTCGTAGAGTGTTCTGAGATCTCAGTAGCTGCTAGGAAAAATCTCTCCAGGTTTTTTGTGGCCATTTCTATTTATTTATATATCACCCAATTACCCTATCCCTCCCGCCTCCCCTCCAACAATCCTCAGTTTGTTTCCTATAGTTGAGAGTTTCTCATGGTTTGTCTCCTCTCTGATCACTTCCCATTCAGTTTCCCCTCCCTTCTCTTTGATCCACTACGCTGGTTCTTATATTCCATTTATGAGTGAAACCATATGATAATTCTTTCTCGGACTGACTGACTTACTCATTTCACTCAGCACAATACCCTCCAGTTCTACTCATGTCGATGTAAATGGTATTTGTCTTTTCTGATGGCTGAGTAATATTCCATCATTATATAATATATATATATATGTTAACCACATTTTCTTTATCCAGTTATCTGTAGATGGATATCTGGGATCTTTCCATAGATTGGCTGTTGTGGACATTGCTGCTATAAACATTGGGGTGCATGTACCCCTTCAGATCATTACATTTCTATCTTAGGGTTAAAAACCTAATAGTGTAATTGCTGGTAAGAGAGTAGTTCTATTTTTAACTTTTTGATGGACTTCCATACTGTTTTCCAGAGCAGCTGTACCAGCTTGCATTCCCAACATCAGTATAAGAGGGTTCCCCTTTCTCAGTATCCTCGCCAACATTTGTCATTTGCTGACTTGTTAAATTTAGCCATTCTGACTGGTGTAAGGTGGTATCTCATTGTGATTTTGATTTCTTTTTCCCTGATGCCTAGTGATGTTGAGCATTTTTTTTCACATGTCTGCTGGCTATTTGTATGTCTTTTTTAGGGAAATGTCTGTTCACGTTTTCTGCCCACTTCTTGACTGGATTATTTATTTTTGGGGTGTTCAGTTTTATAAGTTCATTATACATCTTGGATGTTAGCCCTTTATCTGATATGTCATTTGCAAATATATTTTCCCATTCCATGGATTGCCTTTAGTTTTGTTAACTGTTTCTTTGCTGTGCAGAAGCTTTTTACCCTGATGAAGTCCCAATAGTTCATTTTTGCTTTTGTTTCCCTTGCCTTTGGAGACTTAACTAGCAGTTGATATGCCCAAGGTCAATGAGGTTGCTGTCTGTGTTCTCCTCTGGGAGTTTTATGGATTCCTGTCTTACATTTAGGTCTTTCATCCATTTTGAGTTTATTTTTGTGTATGGTATAAGAGAATGGTCTAGTTTCATTCTTCTTCATGTTGCTGTCCAATTTTCCCAACACCATTTGTTGAAGAGACTGTCTTTTTTCATTGGATATTCTCCCCTGCTTTGTCAAAGATGGGTTGACCATAGAGTTGAGGGTCCATTTCTGGGTTTCCTATTCTGTTCCATTGATCTGTTGTCTGTTTTTGTGCAGGTTTCATGCTGTCTTGATGATCACAGCTTTGTAATATAGCTTGAAATTAGGCATTTTGATGCCCCAGCTTTTCAATATTCCTCTATTTGTGGTCTTTTCTGGTTCTGAACAAATCTTAGGATTATTTGTTCCAGCTCTGAGAAGAATGTGGATGGTATTTTGTTGGGGATTGCATTGAATGTGTAGATTGCTCTGGGTAGCATAGACATTTTAGTAGTATTTGTTCTTCCAATCCATGAGTGTGGAATGTTTTTCCATTTCTATGTGTCTTCCTCAATTTCTTAAGTATTCTATAGTTTTCAGTGTACAGATGCTTTACCTCTTTGGTGAGATTTATTCCTAGGTATCTTATGGGTTTTGGTGTAATTGTGAATGGGATCAATTCTTTAATTTCTCTCTCTTCCATCTCATTGTCTGAGTATAGAAATGCAACTGATTTCTGGGCATTGGTTTTATATCCTGCCACGTTGTTGAATTCCTGTATGAGTTCTAACAATTTGGCTAGAGTCTTTTGGCTTTTCCACTTACAGTATCATGTCATCTGCAAAGAGTGAGAGTTTGACTTCTTCTTTGCCAATTTGAATTCCTTTTTATTTCTTTTTGTTGTTTGATTACTGAGGCTAGTTCTAGTACTATGTTGAAAAGCAGAGGTGAGAATGGACATCCTTGTCATGCTCCTGACCTTAGGGGAAAAGCTCTCAGTTTTTCCCCATTGAGAATGATATTCGCTATGGGATTTTCATAGATGGCTTTTATGATATTGAGGTATGTTCCCTCTATCCTTACACTATGAAGAGTTTTAGGGATCCCTGGGTGGCACAGTGGTTTAGCGCCTGCCTTTGGCCCAGGGCGCGATCCTGGAGACCCAGGATCGAGTACCACGTCGGGCTCCCGGTGCATGGAGCCTGCTCCATCTGCCTGTGTCTCTGTCTCTCTCTCTCTCTCTCACTGTGTGCCTATCATAAATAAAATAAAATAAAATATTTGAAGAGTTTTAATCAAGAAAGGATGCCATGAATGCAAAAATTCTCAACAAGATACTAGCCAATATGATCCAACAATACATTAAGAAGATTATTCACCATGACCAAGTGGGATTTATCCCCAGGATGCAAGCCTGGTCCAACACTCATAAAACAATCAATGTGATTCATCATATCAGCAAGAGAAAAAACAAGAACGGTATGATCCTCTCAATAGATGCAGAGAAAGCATTTGACAAAATACAGCATCCATTCCTGATCAAAACTCCTCAGAGTGTAGGGATAGAGGGAACATTCCTCAACCATCTATGAAAAGCCCACAGCAAATATCATTCTCAATGGGGTTAACACTGGGATCCTTTCCCCTAAGATCAGGATCAAGACAGGGATGTCCACTCTCCCTCTTCGCAGATGACACGATACTCTACATAGAAAACCCAAAAGACTCCACCCCAAGATTGCTAGAACTCATACAGCAATTTGGCAGTGTGGCAGGATACAAAAACAATGCCCAGAAATCAGTGGCATTTCTATACACTAACAATGAGACTGAAGAAAGAGAAATTAAGGAGTTAATCCCATTTACAATTGCACCCAAAAGCATTAGATACCTAGGAATAAACCTAACCAAAGAGGTAAAGGATCTATAGCCTAAAAACTACAGAACACTTCTGAAAGAAATTGAGGAAGACACAAAGAGATGGAAAAATATTCCATGCTCATGGATTGGAAAAATTAATATTGTGAAAATGTCAATGTTACCCAGGGCAATTTACACATTTAATGCAATCCCTATCAAAATACCATGGACTTTCTTCAGAGAGTTGGAACAAATTATTTTAAGATTTGTGTGGAATCAGAAAAGACCCCGAATAGCCAGGGGAATATTAAAAAAGAAAACCATGGCTGGGGGCATCATAATGTCAGATTTCAGGTTGTACTACAGAGCTGTGGTCATCAAGACAGTGTGGTACTGGCACAAAAACAGACACATAGATCAATGGAACAGAATAGAGAATCCAGAAGTGGATCCTCAACTTTATGGTCAACTAATATTCGATAAAGGAGGAAAGACTATCCATTGGAAGAAAGACAGTCTCTTCAATAAATGGTGCTGGGAGAATTGAACATCCACATGCAGAAGAATAAAACTAGACCACTCTCTTGCACCATACACAAAGATAAACTCAAAATGGATGAAAGATCTTAATATGAGACAAGATTCCATCAAAATCCTAGAGGAGAACACAGGCAACACCCTTTTTGAACTCAGCCACAGTAACTTCTTGCAAGATACATCCATGAAGGCAAGAGAAACAAGAGCAAAAATGAACTATGGGGACTTCATCAAGATAAGAAGCTTTTGCACAGCAAAAGAAACAGTCAACAAAACTAAAAGACAACCTACAGAATGGGAGAAGATATTTGCAAATGACGTTATCAGATGAAGGGCTAGTATCCAAGACCTATAAAGGACTTTATAAACTCAACAGCAAAGAAACAAACAATCCAATCATGAAATGGGCAAAAGACATGAAGAGAAATCTCACAGAGGAAGACATAGACATGGCCAACAAGCACATGAGAAAATGCTCCGCATCACTTGCCATCAGGGAAATACAAATCAAAACCACAATGAGATACCACCTCACACCACTGAGAATGGGGAAAATTAACAAGGCAGGAAACAACAAATGTTGGAGAGGATGTGGAGAAAGGGGAACCCTCCTGCACTGTTGGTGGGAATGTGAACTGGTGCAGCCACTCTGGAAAACTGTGTGCAGTTTCCTCAAAGAGTTAAAAATAGATCTGCCCTACAACCCAGGAATTGCACTGCTGGGGATTTACCCGAAAGATACAGATGAGGTGAAACGCTGGGACACCTGCACCCTGATGTTTATAGCAGCAATGTCCACAATAGCCAAACTGTGGAAGGAGCCTCGGTGTCCATCGAAAGATGAATGGATAAAGAAGATGTGGTCTATGTATACAATGGAATATTACTCAGCCATTAGAAACGACAAATACCCACGATTTGCTTCAATGTGGATGGAACTGGAGGGTATTATGCTGAGTGAAGTAAGTCAATCAGAGAAGGACAAACATTATATGGTCTCATTCATTTGGGGAATATAAAAAATAGTGAAAGGGAATAGAGGGGAAAGGAGAAAAAATGAGTGGGAAATATCAGTAAGGGAGACAGAACATGAGAGACTCCTAACTCTGGGAAACGAACTAGGGGTGGTGGAAGGGGAGGAGGGTGGGGGGTGGGGGTGAATGGGTGACAGTCACTAAGGGGGGCACTTGATGGGGTGAGCACTGGGTGTTATTCTATATGTTGGCAAATTGAACACCAATAAAAAATAAATTAAAAAAAAAAAAAAGAAAGGATGCCATAGGATGCATGGGTGGCTCAGCAGTTGAGCATCTGCCTTCAGCTCAAGGCATGATCCCGTGATCCCGGGATATGGGATCGAGTCTCACATCAGGCTCCTTGCATGAAGCCTGCTTCTCCCTCTGCCTGTGTCTCTGCCTCTCTCTCTCTCTCTCTCTCTGTCTCTCATGAATAAATAAATAAAATCTTAAAAAAAAGAAAGGATGCTATATTTTGTCAAATGCTTTTTCTGCCTCTGTTGGGAGAATCATATGGTTCTTGTTCTTTTGTTTATTAATGTCATGTATCACATTAATTGCTCTACGAATGTTGTACCATCTCGAAGCCCAGGAATAAACCACACTTGGTTATGGTGAATAATCCTTTTAATGCACTGTTACATCCTATTGGCTATAATTTTGGTGAGAATTTTGGCATCCATGTTCATCAGGGATATTGGTCTGTAATACTCCTTTTTGGTGGGGTCTTTATCTGGTTTGAGGATCAAGGTAATGCTGGCCTCATAGAACGAGTTTGGAAGTTTTCTTTCCACTTCTATTTTTTTTGAAACAGCTCAGAAGAATAGTTGTTATTTCTTCCTTAAATGTTTGGTAGAATTTCCCTGAGAAGCCATCTGGCCCTGAACTCTTGTTTCTTGGGAGGTTTTTGATGACTGCTTCAATTTCCTTATTGGTTATTTGTCTATTCAGATTTTCTATTTCTCACTGTTTCAGATTTGGTAGTTTATTGGTTTCTAGGAATGCATCTATTTCTTCCAGATTGCCTGATACGTTGGCATATCGTTCCTCATGATATGCTTTTTAAATTGTTTGTATTTTCTTAGTGTTCGTTGTGATCTCTCTTCTTTCATCATGATTTTATTAATTTTTGTCTTTTTTCTTTTTGATAAGTCTGGCTACGGATTTCAATCTTATTAATTCTTTCTTGAACCAGCTTCTAGATCTATTGATCTGTTCTACTCTTCTTTCGGTTTCTATTTCATTGATTTCTGCTCTAATATTTATTAATTTTTATCTCTGGTTGGCTTAGGCTTTATTTGCTATTTTTGCTCCAACTCCTTTAGGTGTGAGGTTAGGTTGTGTATTTGAGACGTTTCTTGTTTCTTGAGAAAGGCCTGTATTGCTATGTACTTGCCTTTTAGGACCACCTTTGCTGCATTCCAAAGGTTTTGAACTGTTATATTTTCATTTTAATTGTTTCTTTTTTTAAAGATTTTATGTATTTATTCATGAGACACACACAGAGAGAGAGAGAGAGAGAGAGAGAGAGAGAGAGAGAGGCAGAGACATAGGCAGAGGGAGAAGCAGGCTCCTTACAGGGAGCCCGATGTGGGACTTGATCCTGGGTCTCCAAGATCATGCCCTGGGCTGAAGGCAGCGCTAAGCCACTGAGCCACGTGGGCTGCCCCAATTTTCATATGTTTCTTTGTTTTTCTCAAATTCTTCTTTATTTTTCTCGTTGACCCATTCATTCTTGATGGGTAGGATGCTCATTAACCTCCATGTATTTAAGTTCCTTCCAAATTTTCTCTTATGATTGAGTTCAAGTTTTAAAGCATTGTGGTCTGAAAATATGCAGAGAATAATCTCAATCTTTTGGTATCAGTTGAGACCTGATTTGGGACCCAATATGTGATATATTCTGGAGAATGTTCCATGTGCACTCAAGAAGAATGTGTATTCTTTTGCTTTAGGATGATATGCTCTGAATATATCAGTGAAGTCCATCTGGTCCAATGTGTCATTCAAAGCCCTTGTTTCCTTGTTGATCCTCTGCTTTGATTATCTGTCTACAGCTGTGCATGGGGTATTAAAATGCTCTACTATTACTTTATTATTATCAATGTGTTTCTTTAACTTTGTCATTAATTGATTTATATAATTGGCTGCTCCCAAGTTAGAGGCATGAGTATGTACAGTTGTTAGATCTTCTTGTTGGATGGACCCTTTCATTATGATAGTATCTTTCTTCATCTCTTATTTCAATCTTGGTTTAAAATCTAATTTATCTGATATAAGGATGGCCACTAAGCTTTCTTTTGATGTTCTTTAGCATGATAAATAGTTCTCCACCCCTGACTTTCATTCTAAAGATGGCTTTGTGTCCAAAATGAGTCTCTTGTAAGCAGCATCTCAATTTTTTTTAAATCAATTCTGATACCCTATGTCTTTTGATTGGAGCATTTAGTCCATTTACATTCAGAGTAATTACTGAAAGATATTAATTTAGTGCCATTGTATTACCTGTAATGTTGCTGTGCTGGTAGATTGTCTCTGTTCTTTTCTAGTTTTTGTTACTTTTGGTCTCTCTTTCCACTCAAAGCATCCCCTTTAATATTTCTTGCAGGGCTTAGTTTTCAGGAATTCTTTTAGTTTTTGTTTTTCCTGGAAACTCTTTATCCCTCCTTCTATTCTGAACGACGCCTTGGTGGATAAAGTATTCTTGGCTGCATATTTTCCCCATGTATCACATTGAATTTATCATGCCAGTATTTTGTGGCCTGCCAGGTCTCTGTGGACAGGTCTGCTGCCAGCCTTATGTTTCTATCCTTATAGGTTGAGGACCTCTTGTCCCAACCTGCTTTCAGGTTTTTCCTCTATATCTTTGGCATTTGCAAGTTTCACTATAATATATTGAGGTATTCACCTATTTTTATTGATTTTGAGGGGGGTGTTCTCTGCCTCCTGGACTTGAATGCCTGTTTCCTTCCCCAGATTAGGGAAATTCTCAGCTATAATTTGTTCAAATAAACCTTCTGCCCCTTTCTCCCATTCTTCATGTTCTAAGACCCCTAATATACAGTTATTATTTTGCTCTGTGGAATTTCTGAGCTCTCTGCCTCCTTTCATAATCTAATAGTTTTCTTTCTCCTTTTCAGCTTCCTTAATTTCCATCATTTTATCTTCTGTATCACAGATTCTTTCTTTGTATCATTCACTCTCATTTTCATGGCCTCCATTTGGGACTGCATCTTGGAAGTAGCATTTTTTTTAAGATTTTATTTATTTATTCATGAAAGACACAGAGAGGCAGAGACATAGGTAGAGGGAGAAGCAGGCTCCTTATGGGGAGTCTGATGTAGGACTCTATCCCAGGACCCCGGGGATCACACCCTGAGCTGAAGGCAACCACTGAGCTGCTCAGGCATCCTGGAAGTAGCATTTCAAATTTTGTTTGACTAGATTTTAGTTCTTTTATCTCTACACTAAGGGATTCTCTAGTGTTTCCTTTTTTTTTTTTTTTTTGAGCCCAGCTAGTATCTGTATAATCATTATTTTAAATTCTAGTTCCAACATCTTACTTATATTGATTAAATCCCTGGCAATGAGTACTATGTGCTGTTCTTTCTTTTGTGGTGAATTTCTCTGTCTCATCATTATGTCTGGAAAAGAAAAAAGAAAAAGAAAAAAGACAACAATAACAACAACGGAAAAAAAAACTCAGAGGAAAACAAAACTGAATGAATTAAGAAAAAAAATCAAACCAGAAATGAAATAGAGCAAGACAGAAAACTAGATCCTCATTGTATTTTGACTGTCTGATATAGGAAACTATATCCCAAAATAGGAAACAATGAAATATATATATATATATATATTACGCATAGTATGTGTATATTACAATGAAAGGAAACAAAAAATAAAATATACATATATTGTATATATAAAAATAAAATTTAAAAAAGAAGAAAGAATTGAACAAATAAGAAAATATCTGCAAAAGACCTGAAAGACTGAAGAATAAGAAAAAAAAAAAAAAAGAAAGAAAATCACGAATGCTACATATTATTTTCCCAAAGAGCTGAAGTTTAGCAGTTTTCTGATTGGCAACCTTGGTGCTAGCCAGTTGTTCCTGCAGGTATCCTGGGGAAGGGACCTGCCGTACTAATTCTCAGGAGCCATTGCATTTGTGGAAATGTACCTCCCTTGCCAGGAGGTCAGGCTCAGTGAGAGAGGCTCTGGAGTGCACTATGTGGCACTCTTTTGCTCCTTGAAGTCTTTCAGCATCAATGAGGGGGATGACAATGGTGGTGCCCCACTCTCTAGCCCCAGAGCTGAGAGTTCATGCCCCTCCCTCTTCAGTATGCCCTCAGAAAAAAAAAAAAGGCAATCACTTTTGTCTCCCTGGCTTCCATCTGAATTCTGTGTTCACCCAGCATGTCACTGAACATTTTTATCTCAGGTACTCAACTGAGTTTCAAGTCTCCAAATTTTATGGACTTCTGTGGTGTGGACCTGCACTGTTCCTCCTGGGGGAGGGAGGAGGTTCTCCCCATGCTTCTGCCTTCAAAACTCCAAGTTTAAAAGGACCTGGTCAGGTTCTCGTCCACTCCTGTCCCCCAAAAGGAACAGCACAGGTCTGTTCCACAGCAAGTGTTCTGTGCACAGCACAGAGGTTTAAGCCTATTGTGGTTCACAGCATAAAGTTGTTAAGAGGTTTTCTGCCCTCTGTGCACACCTCTGACCCTGCTACTGAGCACTGCTCAATGACTCCCAGCTGGCCTTTTGTCTTTGGAAAGGCAAAATATACTCTTCCAAATGTACTCTGGGAAGGGGAGTGATCTCTCCTTGTGTGACCCAGGGGATCTCCTCACCATGGCTTATTGTGCAGTCCCTACCTGCTGCTCTCTTTCCCACTTTGTCCCGCTTCCTTACTTTGCTCCACAAAAAGGGTTCCCTCCCGTTTAACACCCCTTGGGACCTCTAATTCTCAGTTCTCCCCTAATTCTCAGCTCTGAACCTTGCATCTGTCATGTTCTCTCCTCAGATTATCTTCCTAGTTATTCAAAGTAGTTGAATGTTGATGTGGCTGTATTTGAAGGATGCAGCAAATTTATGGGCCCCCTCCTACTGTGCCATCTTCCCACTCTTCCATAATATTCATTTGTTGCTCCTAGGCTCAGCCTGAGATGACACAAAACAAATCTAACATAACAACCTGGTCAATATTTAAACACTTCTGTTTTGTCTCTTCAAGTCTTCTCTAACTATTTCTGTTTTCTAGTTCCTCATAGGGCATGGTTTCAAGTTTCTTGTCACGGAGATTACTTATGATATAATTCAGAGTTTTCCTCAGATTTTAGTAATACCATAATCCTCAAAGTAATTTTTCCACATCTATTTTCCCCTTATTCCTGTTTTCCTCAGCTGTATTCTTTTTATTTCCTTACTTCCTAATTCAGATACTCTGTACTTGTAGATTCATTCAGTTATTGAGTGTCCCCCATATTGTTAAATACAATATTCCCTTCCCACATCTATTTTTGAAGTTTTTTTAATTTTTAAAATTTATTTTTAAAATTGAATTCAGGGATCCCTGGGTGGCGCAGCGGTTTGGCGCCTGCCTTTGGCCCAGGGCGCGATCCTGGAGACCCGGGATCGAATCCCACATCGGGTTCCCGGTGCATGGAGCCTGCTTCTCCCTCTGCCTGTGTCTCTGCCTCTCTCTCTCTCTCTGTGACTATCATAAGTAAATAAAAATAAAAAAAAAAATTGAATTCAATTAGCCAACATATAGTGCATCATTAGTTTCAGATGTAGAGCTTAATAATTCATCAGTTGCATATAACACCCAGTGCTCATCACATCATGTGCCCCCTTAATGCCCATCACCCAGTTGCCCCATCCCCCCCCGCTCACCTCCCCTTCAGTAACCCTCAGTTTGTTTCTCAGAGTTAAGAGTCTCTCATGATTTGTCTCCCTTTCTGACTTTTTCCCATTCAGTTTTCCCTCCCTTCCCTTATGGTCCTCTGCACTATTTTTTATTTTCCACATATGAGTGAAACCATATGATAATTTTCTTTCTTTGATTGACTTATTTCACTCTGCATAGTACCCTTCAGTTCCATCCACATTGATGCGTATAGTAATTATTCATCCTTTCTGATTGCTGAACAATATTCTATTGTGTATGTGCATGTATACACACATATATACCATATCTTCTTTATCCATTCATCTGTCAAAGGGCATCTCCACTCCTGCCACAGTTTGGCTATTTTTGAATGTGCTTTTTCCTCTCTTCTTTTTACAGAGAAGCCTCTTTATTGAAAAGGAAAAAAAAAACTAGTTCTTCAGCAGAAAAAGTCTTCTGTAGCAGTGAATGCTAGATCAAATTTCTCATGTGTCTTATATAAGGAACACTGAATGATATAATACAGAATGTCCTCAACAACACTTTGAGAAAATATAGTCCCAAAATTAAAATAGTGTAGTAGTCCACTTTTGCTGGACAACAATGGGATGCTGGTGGACATACTGTGAGCAGAGAATTGACCTGTGCTTGCACAGTGGGACTTGCCTTGGATGCTCTGGTGAGTGGCAATGAAGTTTCCCCTGGGTAACTGCTTCTCAAACCTGGTCTCCAGACAACAGCATGTGCAGCAGACCTTAGGCCAACCCATAGTCTGGAACCCACTGTGCAAGTACATGTCAATCCTCTGCTCATATTATGTTCACTAACATCTTATAGGTCAAAACAAATCACATGGCCAAGCTCAACCTTAATACACTCTGTCCACCATGAGGTGATGGTAAAGGTATTGTCTCAGTCTGCTCGGGTTGCCTTAACAAATACCATAGCTTGGGTGGCTTAAATAACAGACATTTATTTCTCACAGTTTGGAGGCTGGAAAACCCAAGATCAAGATACTGGCAAGATAGATTTCATTCCAAGGCCTTTTCTCTTGGCCTGTAGGTAACTGTATCTTGTGTGCTTACATGTACTTCTGTTAGTGCTGCATGTAGAAAGAGTGTGAGATCTTTCTCTCATCCTCTTTTAAGGCCACTAGTCCTATTGGATTAGGGAGCCACCTTTATGACCTCATTTAACTTTAATTAACTCCCAAAGACCCTTTTCCAAATATAATCACATTGCAGGATAGAACTTCAACATATGAATTTTGAGAGGCCACAATTCAGCCCATAGTGTCAATGTATACAACTATGACAAGGGAGTAAATAGTTAGAACCAATAATTTAGCCAACAAAATTATTCACAACCCTCCCTCATGCACAATACACTCACACCCATTCTAAGATCCTGCAAATTTTATGTGATCATGGCATCAGCTCAATGTCCAGACTTTTTTTTAAGATTTTATTTATTTATTCATGAGAGACCCAGAGAGAGAGAGAGGCAGAGCCACAGACAGAGAAAAAAGCAGGCTCCATGCAGGGAGCCTGATGTGGGACTCCATCCTGGGACTCCAGGATCATGCCCTAGGCCAAAGGCAGGCCCTCAACCACTGGGCCACCCAGGTGTTCCAATGTCCAGACTTTTATGACTTCCATCAGATCTGCTTGGTCAGGAGACCTATGAACTAAGAAGGCAAGTTATCTCTTCTCCACCCAGCATCCTCCATATAGAGTGGTGGTGCAGAGATGGGATGACCACAATCAACATTTTGATGTGAAAAGGGGGAAGAATGAGAGGCTGAGAGGTCATATTCATAGCAATTCTGAAAGCCCACTGGGCAAATGTCAGGTCCTCCTGTACTAAGGGTAGGGGATATATAATCCTTGGTTAGGCCCTGGGCCTGTTTCTAGGAGTGGCTCCAAGGGTCGTGTTCTTCACCACTATGGCTCTATATTCTGGGAGGTCTTTCATTTTCCATCATTTTCCTTACCCTCTCCTGAAGAAACCATAGGAGAAGAGGCCTTTCTTGGGGGCAGAGTAGCTTTCTCAGTCTGCTCCTTGCTTTTATTTTATTATTTTTTAATTTATTTTTATTTTTTAAAGATATTATTTATTTATTCATGAGAGACAGAGAGAGAGAGGCAGAGACACAGGCAGAGGGAGAAGCAGGCTCCATGCAGGGAGCCCGACGTGGGACTTGATCTGGGGTCTCCAGGATCACGCCGTGGACCAAAGGCAGCACTAAACCGCTGAGCTACCCAGGCTGCCCTGCTCCTTGCTTTTAAAAAATAGAAGCCCAGAGATCCTTTTGTGTCTTGAACAGAATCAGGTATTTTTGCTTTGTTTTAATAGCCCAGGTCTGACCTGTGTGGGGCACTTTTTGCCAATATAGCTCTCTTAACAATGTTGTAAGTTTTCTAAGCATTTGATTACAGTTTATATCACATGCCCAGAAAGTCATGTTTACTAGTCTTTTGGGATATGGCTTTCTCACTAGGCACAGTTAAGGAAACTTTGGGAAACTCAGGCTTTGGGCAAAGCTTTTAACATTTTTTTTTAGCAGTCTTTTTGTGCAGCTGAAAAAATCTACTCTATTTTACCTTTACTTTATTTTACTTCACTTTATTTTATTCTAGTCCTTTTCAAGGTCTTAACAAAGAGTCATACATCTGATTTGGTCTTTTTCTTGAGGCTGTATTTAAATGTGATTTCATGAGAAATACTTTCATTTTTACAACTCTGCAATTTTTGTGACCTCTATATTCCCTCTAAGTTCTGCTTGAGACTGGTCAGTTCTTTAATCAGCTCATTTCTTAGTTCTCTTTAGTACTTTATCAAATGCACCTAGTGGTAACTAGTTTACAGCTAACATGTGCCTTTAAACTTAATTCCTCAACCATTTCATTAGGTACATTATTTGCTTTCAAGTAACTGCAGATCTGGTTTTACCAAATGTTTTACAATTACATAATATGCAAACACACTTTAAGTCTCTGGGCTACCTTCTTCCCAGTCTGAAATATACTTTTACATTTTTGTTACAGCTCCAGCCCACTTCTAGTTACAATCTTCTGTATTAATTAGATTTTCCTGTATAACAAACTACTTTAAAACTCAGTGTCTTGGAATGCCTGGGTGGCTCAGCAGTTGAGCTTCTGCCTTTGGCTCAGGGCATGGTCCCAGAGTCCCAGAATCAAGACCCACATTGGGCTTCCTGCACGGGGCCTTCGTCTCCCTCTGCCTGTGTCTCTCTCTCTCTCTGTCTGTCATGAATAAATGAAAATAAAATCTTAAAAAAAAAACTCCGTGTCTAACAAAAATAATCATTTCTTTTTATGCTCACTGGCCTGCATGTCAACTATTGTTTAGCTGATCTTAGCTTGGTAGCTATGCTTCAGTCAGTGGGCTGACTGCACATGACAGTCGCGCTCATGTGTACTCCAGATTAACACAGTAGCAGCAACTAGATGGAAATTCTTCTCATGGTGGATTACTGGAACATGAGAGGGGAAGACTTTCTGTAAGAGCACTTTTCAAGTCTTCACTTACTTACTAATATTATTGTCCAAACAAGTCACAAGGCAAAGCCCAAAGTCAAGGGGCTTACTGTGAGGCCATAGCAGGGGACTCTTAACTTAAAACCCTGAGATCAAGAGTCACATGCTCCACTGACTTAGCCAGCCAGGCACCTCTAGGTGTCTAAAGCTTGATATAAGGAGTGAATTTAGAAATTTTGGAGGAGTAGATGGATGCTCATTTGTTGGTCTCTTCTGAATATTATTGTTCCCAGCCTAGCTTTTGCTGGGAGCTAGAAAGGACACAATTTGCTAATGATAGATGGAAATGCTGGTGCCTTATATTGCTCACTGGAAATTTCTTTCTTTTTTGGAAGTTTCTATATGCTTTTGAATTCACATCAGCAGAGGGAGAGTTGATATCCAATTATAAAATAACAAAAAAAAAAAAAAGCTCTAAAGAGAAGAGCACCTGTAGACAAAGCCAAACTTTTCTTAAATTTTATTTTTAATTTAAATTTGATTAATTAACATATAATATACTATTAGTTTCAGAGGTAGAGTTTAGTGATTCATCAATTATATATAATACCCAGTGCTCATCACATCAAGTACCCTCCTTAATGCCCATCACCCAGTTATCCCATCCTCCCACCCATTTCCCATCCAGCAACCCTCAGTTTGTCTCCAATAGTTAAGAATCTCTTATCATGGGCAGCCCGGGTGGCTCAGAGATTTAGCGCCACTTTTGGCCCAGGCTGTGATCCTGGGGACCCGATATCGAGTCCCAAGTCAGGCTCCCTGCATGGAGCCTGCTTCTCCCTCTCCTGTGTCTCTGCGCCTCTCTCTCTCTCTCTCTCTGTCTGTCTTTCATGAATAAATAAATAAAATTTTTAAAAAATACTGTTTTAAAAAAAGAATCTCTTATGATTTGTCTGTCTCTCTGACAGTGTCTTATTTTAATTTTCCCTCCATTTCCCTATGATCCTGTCTTGTTTCTTAAATTCACCATAAGAGGGATCCCTGGGTGGCGCAGTGGTTTGGCGCCTGTCTTTGGCCCAGGGCGCGATCCTGGAGACCCGGGATCGAATCCCACGTCGGGCTCCCGGTGTATGGAGCCTGCTTCTCCCTCTGCCTGTGTCTCTGCCTCTCTCTCTCTCTCTCTCTCTCTCTCTCTCTCTCTGTGACTGTCATAAATAAATAAATTAATTAATTAAAAAAAATAAATTCACCATAAGAATGAGATCATATGATAATTGTCTTTCTCTGATTGACTTATTTTGCTCATCATAATACTCTCTAGTTCCATCTTTGTCTTTGCAAATGATAAGATATCATCTTTCTGATGGCTGAGTAACACTCCATTGTACATATATATCACATTTTCTTTATTCATTCATCTGTAGATGGACATCTTGGCTCTTTCCATAGTTTGGCTATTGTGGACATTGCTGCTATGAACATGGGGATGCATGTGCCCCTTCAAATCACTAGTTTGTATCTTTAGGATAAATGCCTAGTAGTGCAATTGTTGGGTGGGGTAGGTCTATTTTTAACTTCTTGAGGAACCTCCCTACTGTTTTCCAGAGTGGCTGTACCAGTTTGTATTCCCACCAACAGTGCATGAGGGTCCCTTTTAAAATACTTTACCTCTTTGGTAAGATTTATTCCTGGGTATCTTATGGTTTTTGGTGCAATTGTGAATGGGATTGATTCCTTAATTTCTCTTTCTTCTGTCTCATTGTTAGTTATAGAAATGCAACTGATTTTTATGCATTGATTTTATACCCTGCCATGTTGCTGAATTCCTGTATTAATTCTAGCAATTTTGAGGTGGAGTCTTTGGCTTTTCCACATACAGTATCATGTCATCTGCAAAGAGTGAAAGTTTGACTTCTTTGCCGATTTGGATGCCTTTTATTTCTTTTTTTTTTTCTTGTATGATTGCTGAGGCTAGGACTTCTAGTTGAACAACAGTGGTGAGAGTGGGCATCCCTGTTGTGTTCCTGACCTCAGTTTTTCCCTGTTGATGATGATACTTGCTGTGGGCTTTTTATATATGGCTTTTATGATATTGAAATATAGTTCCCTCTATCCCTACACTCTGGAGAGTTTTAATCAAAAAAGAATGCTGTATTTTGTCAAATGCTTTTTCTGCATCTATTGAGAGGGTCATATGGTTCTTGGACTTCTCTTAAATTTTAGATGAGTTTCAGCACATGCTTGGTGGGATCCTTAAAAGTTCTAAACCTCAAGCATGGTGAAACAATTTTGGCCATGAACAACTTTAAAGAAGATGTTAACAGTTGCCTTACAAAGGTTATAGAGAAATAATGGTCACATGAATCATCTATTGGATAATTTCTACCAGTATAGAAGTATGTTGCAAAATTTCTCATTAAATACAACCAAAACTTTCTACATCATGTCTCCCACCATGTACCTTTTCTTTGCTCTCTTGCCACAAAATCCCTTGAGCTGTCTGTTCTATTTCCCATGTCTCTCTCCATCTTCCTTTTGGACACTCTCCAGACATGTTTTCTCCCCTATGATAGAACTTCTCAAGGTCATCAGTGAAGTCTACGTTGCTAACCTGAATGACCAGTTATCAATCTGCATCTTACATATCTATGATAGAATGTTACATTACTGCCCTCTCCCCACCAAATCATGGCTCTCAGGATTCATCCATGTGTCCCCTTCCACACCAGCTCTGGACTTGGACATGGAGCTTATTTTGACCCACAGGATATCAGCAAGTCTGAAGCAAGCAGAAGATTGATAAGCACACAGGCTCCAGCTGCCAAGGAACAAATCTGTGCTGCTTTGCTAGAGAGATGATGTGGAAGAGAATCAAGGTGTACAACCCAAATGGACAATCAGATCTGTGATTTAAGCCATCAGAAAAGTGCCAGCTCCTAGCCAAACTGTTGTCTGACTACAGCTGCTTAAGTGATCCCAAAGAAGTCTATCAGATGTGCTGCCTAGGAGACAGACATCTATCCATGAAGAAAAATACTTTTGTGGGTGTTGTGGGATTTAGCACCATATGCTAAGGGACCTGGAAGGAAACCTGCACACCTATGTATCTAGTAATAGAAGAACACACCTTAGTATGGGCTTAGTATGGGCTGCCAAACCAGGGCAGCCAGTCAATCTGCTCAGACCCTTCTCAGCCTAGTTGGGAAAAAGCCTGGAGAATACTGTACTGGCCTGGGTAGATACTCATGCATGGGAAAGAATTTGCAGAAGTCCAGCCTTCCAGAGATAGGATTTTAGCACACCAATCTAGAAAAGAAATAGGAGTTGGGTCACAGTGGAGGTAGTATAAGAAATACCCAGTGTGCCCACTCAAGATCCCCAGGAAATACTTCACCCAGGCTGATGTATCTAGCAGCTGTGACCTCTCTTAAGGGAACAAGATAGCAGAAAGTGAGTGCCTGTACTGTAGCTATCAAGAAGTGACTGGAGAAACTTGTCATTTTTTTCCCAGCAACACCCAGAGTACTGATGTGGGACACCTCCATGATTGGGGGGGAAGAGAGAGGATATTGGGACAAGGCAATATCAGGCAAGAAACAGGCAAGAGACTCCATCTGCTAACTGCAGTCGTCAAGAAGTCCATTCACACAACTTTGGGAGTACCATGTCCAGGAATCTCTCTATTAGATCCACAGGCATGCACAATGCCCCAAGTGCTAAAGCCAACCTCTTCCCACTTTGTGGCCAGCTCCTTGCACCCACTTCCACATGAAGCATCAAGGGAGAACTCCCCATAGACAGTGAGCAATCAGAAAGCCCACCGCTGTCTGTAAACAAAGAGTTCAGACTTGAACTATAGTGTCATCTTCTGCAAAACAAAAGAGGTTTCCAGTAGCCAGCCTGGTGACTTGAAGAACCAGAGAAGATACAAAATCTTAAGAATCCTACCATAAAAGGAGCAAGAAGAGTGGAGTAGGTGTACCAATACAAAGAGATTAAACCCTAGATAATAACACTACTGAATAGAATACTTCATCTAAGAGCAATTTGCAGAGATTTAAGGAGGCATATGCTACTTGAATGTAAAAACAGCAATGCAAAATTACAAGAAATATGAAAAATCAGGGAAATATATAATCACAAAGAGAAAATGATAATTCTCCAATAACCAAGTTCAAAGGCATAGAATTTTGTGATCTAGCTGATAAAGACTCAAGATAGCTGTTTTGAAGAAACTCAACAAGCTATAAGAAAACACACAATTCAATAAATTCTCAAAAAAACCCCACAAAATTAAATGTATTCCAAATTTAATTTAATTTCATTTAGAATTTTTAAATTTAATTAAAAAGAGCCAAACAGAGATCCTGGAGCTGAAGAACTCAATAAATGAGATGAAAAATGCAATAGGGATCATCTGCAGTGAGTAGAACAAATGGAAGACAGTGTGAGTTAGAGGATAGGAATTTTGGAATAACCCCCTTAGAAGTGAACAACAGCAAAAGAATGAGAAAGAGTGAATACAACCTAGTGTGATCTATGAGATCCAAACAAAGCAAACAGAATAATTAGGATTTCAGAAGAAGAGAAGGAGGAAAAAACTCAGAAAACTGATTTAAAGAATAATAGCTGACAACCTCCCAAACCTGGGGAGAGAATTGAACATCCAAAAAGTGAAGCCATCGGATCACTTTATTATTTCAGTGCCAAAAGACCTTCTCCAGGACACGTTATAATAAAATTGTTTAAAATCAAGGATAAGAAAAAATTCTAGGGCAGCCTAGGTGGCTCAGCGGTTTAAGTGCCTGCCTTCGGCCCAGAGCGTGATCATGGGGTCAAGGGATCAAGTCCTGCGTCGGGCTCCCTGCATGGCACATGCTTCTCCCTCTGCCTATGTCTCTGTCTCTCTGTCTCTGTCTCTCTCTCTCTGTCTATAATGAATAAAATAAATAAATAAATCTTAAAAAAATTCTAAAAACATCTAGGGGAAAAAAAGATCATAACAAGAAATAAAGAATTCCTTAGACAAACAAAGCTGAGTTAGTTTACCACAGTAGACTTTCCTTGCAAGAAATGCCAAAAAAAGTTCCTAAAACTGAAAAGAAAAGGAAATAATCAGCAGCACAAACACAAATAAAGTATACAACCCACTGGTAAAGCTAAACCTATAAAACTTTAAAGCTGCAATAGTATGATGTGTTGACCACTTAACTATAGCATAAAGGTCAAAGGATAAGATTATTAAAATAATTATAGATACTATATTGTGTTAATGAATACACAATATAAAAAGAAGATTATAAGGACATCAGAAATATTTAAACGCAGGAGTAAAGGATGAAGCTTTTGTAGACAAAGTTAAGTTGTTATCAGCTTAAAATGGACTATTTTATCTATGAGATGTCTAATATAAGCCTCATGGTAATCAAAAATCAAAACTTAGAGCAGATGCACTAAAGATTAAAAAAAAAAAAAAAGGTGGGACATCTGGGTGGCTCAGTGGTTGAGTGTCTACCTTCAGCTCAGGGCGTGATCCCAGGTCCTGGGACCAGGTCCCATATTGGGCTCCTTGTATGGAGCCTGCTTCTCTTATCTCTGCCTCTCTCTGTGTCTCTCATGAATAAATAAAATCTTTTTTTTTTAAAGAAATTGGTTTAATAAATAAATAAATAAATAAATAAATAAATAAAGGTAAAAAAAAGGAGAAATAGAGCATATCACCATGGAAAATCACCAATTTGCAGAGATAGGGGAAAAGAAACAACAGAAATACAAATCAACTAGAAAACAACAGATTGGTGTTAGTAATCCTTCACATGTCAATAATGACTAAATGTAAATGGCATGAATTCATTAATCAAAAGACACAGAGTAGCTGGATGGATAAAAAAAGAACAAGACTCAACTGTATACTGCCTATAAGAGACTCAGTTCCACTTTAAAGACACACACAGTCTCAAAGTGAAGAGATAGAAAAAGACATTCCATGCTAGAAAAGTGGGAATAGTTATACTAATATGAGACAAAATAGGCTTTAAGCCAAAAACAATAACAGGAGACAAGGAAGGCCATCATGTAATGATAAATAGATCAATGTATCAAGATGATATAATAATTGTAAATATATATGTACCCAACATTGGAACACCTAAATATATTAAGCAAATACTAAGATCTAAAAGGGGGAATAGACAATAATACAATAATAGTAGGTGACTTCAATAGCCTATTTTCAGCAAAGGATAGATCATCCAGACATAAAATCAACAAGGTAACAATAGACTTAGACATTTATAGAACTTCCCTTTCAACAGGAGCAGAATACATGTTCTTCTCAAGTGCACATGAAACATTCTTCAGGATAGACCTTATGATAGGACACAAAATAAATCTTAGCAAATTTAAGAAGATCAAAATCTACCAAGTACATTTTTCAACCACTGTGTTATGAAACTAGAAATCAACATCAAAGGGAAACTGGATAATCTATAAATATGTGGAAATAAACACATGCCTAAACAAACAAGGAATCAAAGAAGAAATAAAAAATGAAACAACATATATGATTTTACTCATGTGGAATTTAAGAAAACAGATGAACATAGGGGAAGGGGGGGGAATAAAATAAGATGAAATCAGAGAGGGAGGCAATCCATAAGAGACTCTTAATTATAGGAAACAAACTGAGGGTTATTGGATAGGAGGTGGGGGAGGGGATAGGGTAACTGCATGATGGGCATTAAGGAAGGTACTTGATGTAATGAGCACTGAGTGTTACATGCAACTAATGAATCACTATGCCTTTGAAACTAATAATACACTATAAGTTAACTAATTGATTTTAAATATATTAAACTAATTGATTTTAAGTATATTAAAATCTGAAAAAAATGAAAATGGAAACAGCATGCAAAATTTATGTGTGCTGCAAAAGCAGTTTTGAAAGGAAAGTTTATAACAATAAATATATTAAGAAAAGAAAAAGATCTCAAATAAACCACTGAATTTCACATCTCAAGGAACATAGAGCAAAAAAAGAGAATTTGAAGCCCAAAGTTAGCAGAAGGAGGGAAATAACAAAAGTGGGAATAAATGAAATAGAGACCAGAAAAATAATAGAAAAAATCAATAAGGCTGTTTAAAAAAATTTAATTTTAGTACAATTAGCATAGTTTCAATTTATAATATAGTGATTCAATAATTCCATACATCACCCAGTGCTCATCACAAGTGCTGTCCCTAATCCCTATCATCTATTTCACTCATCTTCCCACTGACCTCCCTTCTGGTAACCATCAGTTTGTTCTCTGTAGTTAAGAGTCTGTTTCTTGGTTCATCTAAGCCTTTAAAAAAAAAAAAAGATAAACAAAATTGACAAATTTTTAATTAGACCAAGGAAAAAGAGAAGACTTGTAAATAAAATCAGAGATGAAAGAGAAAACATTACAACTTATACTACAGAGATATAAAACATCATAAGAGACTCCTATGAACAATTACATGCCAATAAATTGGATAACTAGAAGAAATGGATAAATTCCTACAAACATACAACCTACCAGGACTAAATCAAGAAGGAACAGAAAATCTGAATAGGTCAATAATGAGTAAGGAGTTGGAGTAAGTAAGTAAAAATCTCCCAACACAGAAAATTCTAGGACCAGATTAGTTTATTGGTGAATTCTACCAAATATTTAAAGAAGAATTAATACCAATCCTTACCAGACTCTTCCAAAAAGTTGAAGAGGGAATGCTTCCAAACTCACTTTATGAAGCCAGAGTTACCCTGATACCAAAGCCAGAAAAGAACTCCAAAGAAAACCGTAGAGTAATATCTATGATGAATGTAGGTGTGAAAACTAATCAACAAAGTATCAGCAAACTGAATTGAACAACACATTGAAAGGATCATACACCACAATTAAGTGGGACTTATTTCTGGGATGCAAGAATGGTTCAACATACACAGATCAACAAATGTGAAATATTAATAAAATTAAAAATAAGACTAAGATATACCATATTAATAAGAATGAAAGATAATAATCTTATGATTGTCTCAAATGCAGAAAAAGCAATAGGCAAAATACAATATCCTTTCATGATTAAAATGTTCAACAGGTAGGGGACAGAGTTAAGATAACAGAGTATCAGGGGGACCCTGAGCTTGCCTCATCCTTCAAATACAGCTAGATCAGCATCCAACTACTTTGAACAATTAGGAAATTTTATCTAAGGATTAAGAAAACAATTTGCACAATTGGAGGGAGAGAATGCGGTGGATGTGAGGTTTGGAGGAAGAACGGGGGGAGAAGGAAGCTGAGGAGCCATGAGGGGCAGGTAACCTTTTTCTTGGAACAAATTCAGGAAGACAGAGAGAGCGCAGTGGGTATGGATCACACAATAAGCGGAGGTGAGGGTCTGGGTTGCACAGGGAGAGATTGCTCCTCTTCTCAGAGTACAATTGGAAGAGCATATTTTGCCTCCTCAAGGACAAAAGGCGAGCTGGGAGCCTTTGAGTGGCCCTCAACAGCAGGGTCAGAGGTGCGCACAGAGGTCAGAAAAACCCCTTAACAACTTTTCACTGTGAGCCACAATAGGCTTAAACCTCTGTGTGTGCACAGAGTGGCTGCTTTTCTGTGGCAGAAATGGACAGAGAGCAGACACAGGCCGACTGCCACCACTTGTCACTTTCTGCCACAATGGATTCAAGCTTCTGTGGCACTGCTTTTCTGGGACAGAATGAAACTTATATGGTATTTATCTTTCTCTGACTATTTTGCTTATCACTATGCCATGCACATCATTGCAAAAGGCAAGATTTCATTCTTTTTGATGTGTAACATATATATATATATATATATATATGTATATATATATATATATATATATATATAAAATCTCTCATCTTCTTTATTCATTCACCTGACGATGTGGACATCTGGGCTTTTTCCATAGTTTGGTTATTGTGGACATTGCTGCTATAAACCTCAAGGTGTATGTGCCCCTTTGAATCACTATGTGTGTATCTTTTGGACAAATACCTAGCAGTGCAATTGCTGGGTCGTGGGGAGCTCTATTTTGAACTTTTTCAGGAAACTCCATATTGCTTTACAGAGTTGCTGCACCAGTTTGCATTCTCACCAGTAGTTTAAGAGGTTTCCCTTTCTCCATATCCTTGCCAACATCGGTTGTTTCCTAAGTTTTTCATTTTAGGCATTCTAACCGGTGTGAGGTGATATCTCAGTGTGGTTTTGATTTTTATTTCCCTGATGCTGAATCATGTTGAACATTTTTTCATATGACTGTTAACCAAGACTGAATGTCTTCATTGGGGAAATGTTTTGTCTTCTGCCCATTTCTTGACTCAATTTTTTTGTTTCTTGGGTGTTGAGTTTGACATATTCTTTATAGATTTGGATACTAGCCCTAAATCTGTTATGTCATTTGTGAATATGTTCCATAGGTTACATTTTAGTTTTGTTGATTCTGATGTTAATGGACTCCTGAAAATAACTTACCAGTGACACTGTGACCCAACCTATCCCACAGTCACAAAGACTTGTCCAGAAATCCCAGTTTACAGTAGAAAATATTTCTTTGAAACACTGAGTCGGAATGGCCCCCACAGTGAAACTAGTTTGAAAAAGGAGGAAAAAGATGGAAATGGATATACAAAGAGCCAAAGTTCTTTTACTTTTTTTTTAAAAGATTTTATTTATTTATTCATGAGAGATACAGAGAGAGAGAGAGAGAGAGAGAGAGAGAGAGAGAGAGAGGCAGAGGCAGAGGGAGAAGCAGGCTCCATGCAGGGAGCCTGACGTGGGACTCGATCCCCAGGTCTCCCGAATCAAGCCCTGGACTGAAGGCGGCGCTAAACCGCTGAGCCACCCAGGCTGCCCCAAAGTTCTTCATTAGACATGAAGATGGGATAATGTTGAGAAAGAAGTGTCTAGCAGTCTTCTAACAAGCAGTCTGCCTCAGGAATAACAAACACCTGTGGGTGTGGGCGATGGGAAATCTCCACTACCTACACCTAGGAGCCCTGTCAGTAAGAGCTCTGGATTCATCCCTCAGAAAGACAGGGAAAGCTCCTGACTTTGTCCCTTTATGTTTTTCACCCTGCTGAGCAGTGGATGGAGGGAGCAGTGATCCAGGCATAGCAGTTTGCTACTCCAGGCTGATGTTCAAGAATTTAGAACCAAGTGTAGGTATAGTATTCTTTGAAAAGGTGCTTTCTACAGTGACCAGGTCTTGGAGAATACTGTACCTGTGAGAACCATCTGCTCCTCAGAATGAAGGCATCTCTACCAGCCAGGGAATAATGGTGAGCTGGCTACTGATAACCACAACTAAATCAGCTAGTCATGCACTAAGCAGAGAGACATGATGGCCATCTTCGTTTTAATATATCAGAAAGTGACAGACTCAGCACAGTGCCAGAGTGTGAACTCACCAATTCCTGTGTACTGGCAGTATTAGTGACAGCCCACTTTCCTCTGACTATAAACCAAGACCTTGTTAGAAAATCAGCGTGAGGCTGGGAATGGCTACAAGGAGATCCAAAAATCTACTTTTATTTATTTTCATTAAATATTTTTTATTTATTTATTTATTTATTTATTTATTTATTTATTTATTTATTTATTTATTTATTCATGAGAGACACACACAGAGAGAGGCAGAGACACAGGCAGAGGGAGAAGCAGGCTCCATGCAGGAAGCCCGATGTGGGATTCATCGGATCCCAGGACTCCAGGATCATGCCTGGAACCAAAGGCAGATGCTCAACCGCTGAGCCACCCAGGTGTTCCACAAAAATCTACTTTTAGAAAGGGAATGGGACAAACCTGGGAATAAGCAAAGGTATGAAAATGGAAACATGGAAAACTAAAGTTTCTCTTTAGAGATGAGCAGGAACAAAGCTTTTTTTTTTCCTTCTCTTTTAAAAATTTAATTTATTTTTTAGAAAATTCGATTAGCCAACATGTACAACACCAAGTACTCATCACATTAAGTTCCCTTCTTGTTGCCCATTACCCAATTACCCCATCCCCCCACCCTCCAGCAACTCTCATTTTGTTTCCTAGATTAAGAGTCACTTCTGCCTTGACTCCCTCTCTGTTTCATCTTTTATTTTTCATTCCCTTCCTTTATATTCATGTTTGTTTCTTAACTTGCACATGAGGGAAGTAATATGGTATTTCATTTAGCATAATACCCTCTAGTTCCATCCACATCATTGCAAAAGGCAAGATTTCATTCTTTTCGATGACTGAGGAATATTTTATTATATATACAGCTATTGTAGACATTACTGCCATAAATATTAGGGTGGAGGTGCCACTTCAGATCACTATGTTTGTATCCTTTGGGTACTTAGTAATGCAATTACTGATTCATGGGGTAGCTCTATTTTTAACTTTTTCAGAAACCTCCATATTGTTTTCCAGAGTGCACCCAGTTTGCATTCCTACCAGCAGTGTAAGGGTGTTCCCCTTTCTCTGCATCCTCCCAAACATGTGTTGTTTCCTGACTTGTATATTTTAGCCATTGTGACTGATGTGAGGTGGTATCTCATTGTTGCTTTGATTTTTATTTCCCTGATGTCAAGTGATGTTGAACAGTTTTTAATAGTACTAGAGAAGAACACGGGCAGTAACCTCAGCCCCTTCAACCTCAGTCAGTGCAATTTCTTACTAGACACATCCCCAAAGGCAAGGGAAACAATAGCAGAAATGAACTATTTGGACTTCATCAAGATAAAAAGGTTTTGCACAGCAAAGGAGGACTCAACAAAACCAAAACACAACCTACAGAATGGGAGAAGATATTTGCAAATGTCTTATCAGATAAAGGGCTAGTATCCAAAATCTATAAAGAACATATCTAACTCACCCCCCCCCCAAAAAAAAATAATGTAGTCAAGCAATGAACAGAAGACATGAACAGGCATTTCTCCAAAGAAGACATACAAATGGCCAATAGAAAGCATTTTTCAGAAGGAGGGAGTGAAGAGGCAGGAAGAGAAGGGGGCCCTGCTACACCTGGTCCCTTGAATTCCACTAGATAGCTATCAAATTATTATGAACACCTGTGAGTTCAGCCTAAGCTCCAAGAAAAGAATTGCTGAAATTCTACAACTAGAAAAGTGACCACTTTCTGCAAGATAAGAGGTGCAGACAAGTGAATCTGAGGGGATGTATTGGAAGATAAACCGCAAGGGGAGGGAGCCACTATAAGCCAGTTACTGGAGAGTGGTATAGGTGCAGAGAGTGCAAAATCAGAATTTTTAGAGGTTTTCTCCTAGGAGGGAAGTCGCTGCCTGAAAGGTGCTTACGTGGTGAAGAAGGGCAGAATCCTAGGTGGGAAAGTGTAGTCCCAGCGTCCCCAGGGCCACAGAAAGAACAGGCGTGCCTACGTGCAGCAGCATCCCCAAGCGTTGGAAAGAAGGCTGCAATCAGCAAGCCCAAGAACGGGCTTTCATCTTAGTGGTACCATAAACCGTGAACTGTGGCACAGTCAGGCAAGTGCTCTTCAAGCAGGGGCCCAGCTAGCCTCAGAATGCCAGGGACCCTCCTCCCTCCCCTGGGAAGATCAGTGCAGGTGTGCACCATAAAAGTCTGCAGAGTTTGGCACACACAAATGTGACTGAGTGCTCTTCGCCGAGGGTGCACTGAAGGGTGAGGGCCATGATCCTTCAGCTGTGGAGCTAGAGATCAGGGCACCATGTTTTCCCATCCTCTAAAGAGGCTCAGAAAGCCTTCAGGGAACAAAAGCTACTTAGAGCAACCCAAAGCAGCTTACGCTGAGCCAGGCCCCCTGGCAAGGGGTGGTGCAACTTCCCCCAGGCAAAGACACCTGAGAATCAGTGCAACAGGCCCCTCCCCCCAGAAGATCAGCAGGAACAACAGGCTAATACTAAGTTTATGGATCACACAGAACTGAAAAACTCCTGCACTAGGAGAAAATAGTATATATAATTAGAGGATTTTTCTCACGAGCATTTAGTCTTTCAGTTTGAAAATTGACTTTTCTTCTTTTTTTTTTCTTTTCAATTAGTTTCTTATTTTATCAACTCTGTTTTTGAGACTTTTTAGTTTTTATTTTTACATTTACATTTTACATTTATATTTTTTAGATATATTCTTCATTTTTGGCTTCCTTTCACTGTATCCAACTTTATTTTTGTATGTGTATAGGATTTGCTTTCTTTACAATTTTGGAATTTAATGTCTTCTAATGTCTTCTGTACCAGAATACACCCAGGAACAAGGTTATCACCCTGTTTTGTTCACCTGTGAGATTATATTATCTCTTTCTTCCCTTTTTTATATTCTGGTTTTGGATCTCTTCAGATTTGTCTGGTGTATATTTCACTGGAGTCATGGTTGGTACCCTTTATTTTGTACTCTCATTCATCTATTCTTCTCTGGACAAAATGAAGAGAAGGAGAAATTCACAACAAACAAAAGAACCGGAAGTAATACTCTTGGCTATAGATTTAATCAATATGGATATAAGTATAATGTCAGAGTAGAATTCAGAAAGACATTTCTAAAGATACTAGCTGGGCTTGAAAAAAGCATAGACACTAGAAACTCCCTTAGTACAGAAATAAAAGAACTAAAATCTAATCAGGCTGAGATTAAAAATGCTGTAATTGGGATGCAGTCTAAACAGGATGCTTTATTTTTTATTTATTTATTTATTTTAAATAGGATGCTTTAATGGCTAGGGTAAATGAGGCAGAAGAGAGTCAGTGACGCAGAAGACACAATGATGGAAAGTAAGGAAGCCAAAGAAAAGAGAGAAAAACAACTAATGGACCATGAGGGGAGCTTAAAGAAATCAGTGATACCATAAAACAAAACAATATGAGATTTATTGGGATTTCAGGGTAAGAAGAAAGAGAGAGAGGGATAGAAGGTATATTTGAGCAAATCATAGCAGAGAACTTCCCTAATCTGGGGAGGGAAATAAGCATTCAAGTCCAGGAGATAGACAGAACCCCACTAAAAATCAATAAAAATAGATCAACATCCCAACATATAATAATGAAGCTTGCAAACATCAGAAATAAGGAGAAAAGCCTGAAATCAGCTCAAGGCAAGAGCTTCTTAACCTATAAGGATAGAAATACTAGACTGGCAGCAGACCTATCCACAGTGACCTGGTAGGCCAGAAAGGGTTGGCATGGTACATTAAGGGTACTAAATGAAAAAAAAAAAATGCAGCCAAGAATACTGTCCTTCAGAATGGAAGGAGAAACAAAGAGCTACCAGGACAAACAGAAACTAAAAGAAAATGAGACCACTAAACTAGTCCTGCAAGAAATATCAAAGGGGATCCTGTAGGCAAAGAGAGAGCCCAAAAGTAAGGTGGACAAGAAAAGGACAGAGACGGGATACAAAAATGGCAACTTTACAGATAATACAATAGCACTAAATTCCTATCTTTCAATGGTTACTCTGAATGTAAATGGGTAAAATGCTCCAATCAAAAGACACACGGTATCAGACTGGAGAAAAAAGCAAAACCCATACATACGCTGACTACAAGAAGCTCAACTCAGAGCCAAAGATACCTGCAGATTGAAAATGAGGGGTGGAGAACCATTTATCTATCATGCTGATGGACCTCAAAAGAAAACTGGGGTAGCAATTCTTATATCAGACAAAGTATACTTTAAAACAAAGACTGTACTAAATATTTGCACAAGGACACTATATCATACTTAAAGGTCTATTCAATAATAAGATCTAACAGTTCTGAATATTTATGCTCTTGAGAGCAGCCAATTATATAAATCAATTAATAACAAAATTAAAGAAACACATTGATAATAATATAATAGTAGGAAGGGACTTCAACACCCATTCACAGCAATGGACAGATAATCTGAGCAGAAGATCAACAAGGAAACAAGGGCTTTGGATGACACATTGTAACAGAGGGACTTCACAGATATATACAGAGAATTCCATTCTAACCAACAAAATACATATTCTTCTCAAATGCACACAGAATAATCTCCAGGATAGATCACATACTGGGTCACAAATTAGATCTCAACCAACACAAAAAGATTGGGATTTTTTCCCTGCCTATTTTCAGATCACAATGGTTTGAAACTTTAACTCAAACACAAAAGGAAATTTGGAAGGAACCCAAATACTTGGAGGTCAAAGAGCATCCTACTAAAGAATGAATGCGTCAACCAGGAAACTAAAGAAGAATTTTTAAAATCCGTGGAAACAAGTGAAATTGAAAACACAACTGTTCAAAACCTTTGGAATGCAGCAAAGGCTGTCCTAAGAGGGAAGTACATAGCAATACAAATCTCTCTGAAAGAATTAGAAAAGTCTCAAAGACAGAAGATAACCTTACACCTAAAGGAGCTGGAGAAAGAGTAGCAAAGAAAGCCTGAACCAAGCAGGAGATGACAAATAATAAAGAAAAGATCAATGAAACTAGATGCTGGCCCTTTGAAAGATTTAATAATATTGATAAACTCCTGCCAGGCTTATCAAAAAGAAAAGAGAAGGGACCCAAATTAATAAAATCATGAACAAAGGAGGAGAGATCATGAACGACACCAAGGAAATACAAACAGTTTTAAGGACATGTTGTGAACAATTATATGCCAACAAATTAGGCAATCTGGAAGAAATGGATGCATTCCCCAGAAATTTACAAACTATTGAAACAGAAATGTGAAGAACAGACCCATGACGAGCAAGAAAATCGAAGCAGTAATAAAAAACTCTCCCAATAAACAAGAGTCCAGGGCCAGATGGCTTCCCAGAGGAATGCCACCAAACATTCAGAGAACTAATACCTATTCTCCTGAAGCTGTTCAAAAAAATAGAAGTGGAAGGAAAACTTCCAAACTAGTTTTGTGAGGTCAGCATTACCTTGATACCAAAACCAAAGACCCCACCAAAAAAGAGAATTAAAGACCAATATCCCTCAAGAACATGGATACCAAAATTCTCACCAAGATACTAGCCAATAGGATCCAACAGTACGTTAAAAGGATTATTCATCAGGACACAGTGGGATTAATTCCTGGGATTAGTGTGATTCAACATTCACAAGTCAATCAATATGATACATCACATTAATAAAAGAAAGGACAAGAAACATATAATCATCTCAATTGATGCAGAAAAAACATTTGACAAAATACAGCATCCTTTCTTGATTAAAACTCTTCACAGTGAAAGGATAGAGGGAGCATTCCTCAGCATCATAAAAGCCATCTATGAAAAGTTCAAAATGAATATCATTCTCAATGAGGAAAAACTGAGAGCTTTTCCCCTAAGGTCAGGAAAATGACAAGGATGCTCATTCTTACCACTGCTTTTCAACACAGTACTAGAAGTCCTAGCCTCAGTAATCAAACAACAAAAAGAAATAAAAGGCATTGTTCGATGCAAAAAAAAAAAAAAAGCAAATAAAGTTTCAATGCAAAAAAAATAGCAAATAAAGCTTCGATGCAAAAAAAATAGCAAATAAAGCTTCGATGCAAATAAAATAAAATAATATAAAATAATATAAAATAAAATAAAAGGCATTGAAATTGGCAAAGAAGAAGTCAAATACTCACTCTTTGCCAATGCCATGATACTGTATGTGGAAAACCCAAAAGATTCCACCCCAAAGTTGCTAGAACTCATGTTGCAATTCAGCAATGTGGCAGGATACAAAATCAATGCACAGAAATCAGTTTCATTTCTACACACTACCAATGAAACTGAAGAGAAATTAAGGAATTGATCCCCTTTACAATTATGCAAAAATCATAGGATACCTAGGAACAAATGTAACCAAAGAGGTAAAGGATCTGTGCTATTTTTTGGACCAAGATCACGGAAGATTGGGATTGAGATCTCACAAGACTTGGAGGAGATCTTACGATTTTTGAACAGAGATCAAATGAAATTGGGACTGAGATCCCATTAAAATCAGAAGAGATCTTGTGAGATTTGGACTGAGATCACAGGAGATTTAGAGATCTCATGAGATTTGGACCAAGATCACGTAAGACTCAGAGGTGATGTCAGGAGATTTGTTCCAAGATCATGTGAGATTGGGACTGAGATCTCGTGAGATATGGAACAAGAACACTAGAGAATCAGAGGTGATCTTGTGAGCTATGTACTGAGATCAAGTGAGACTGAGAGGAGATCTCAAAAGATTTGGACTGAGATCAT
This sequence comes from Nyctereutes procyonoides, assembly GCF_905146905.1. NCBI lineage: Eukaryota > Metazoa > Chordata > Mammalia > Carnivora > Canidae > Nyctereutes > Nyctereutes procyonoides. The sequence goes on from NW_026575044.1 coordinate 4,355,617, forward strand.
GTGAGGAGATTGGGTGGAGATTTCATGAGATTTGCACTAAACTTATAGAAGAATGCTGGCCACCTCCCAAGATTTGGGTGAAGATCACATGAGATTGACTCCCAATATCACGTAAGATCTGGTCCAGGCAAGATCTGGCTTGTTCATGCAAGTGGTGACTCTCACACACTCTGGCCTAAATCATTCCAAGTCTAGGGAAACCCCCAGGGGGCTCCCCTGGGTGTTCTGAGGACCCAGCTCCTAGGCTTCTTGCCTATTCCTCTACTGAATGCCCTCCTGGGTGGATCACCTCTTGTATCACGACCATAAGGGAAGTGGGGGCCCCTCCTTCCCCATTTCAGGGCTCCAGTGGGATCCAACACCACAATGAGGTCTGTGGGCTTAAGTGGCATGCCAGGTGTTCCCAGGCTTCCCCACACAGGAATCCCCAGGGCATTAAGGCATTAAACCCATCCCTGCCAAGGGCCCATGAGATTTCTCTCCAGCTCTCAAGAGCTTGGGCTCTAGATATGAGAAGATTGGCCCCACCTCTCAGGGGACTTGGACCCAGTTCTTGCAAGTGAGTTATGATCTCTGAGATGTATCCCGATCCTCCTGAGATGTGTTCTGAGGACATGAGGTAGCCAGAGAGTTGGCAAGATTGGCCCATGGATGACAGGAATTGCCCCTGAGGACATCACAGTACTTGATTTCAAGCTGTATTACACAGCTGTGATCATCGAGACAGTATGGTACTGGCACAAAAACAGACATATAGATCAATAGAACAAAATAGAGAACCCAGAAATGGGCCCTCAACTCTGGTCAACTAATCTTTGACAAAACAGGAGAGAATATCCACTGGAAAAAAGACAGTGCCTTCAATAAATACTGATGTGATAATTGGAAAGCCCCATGTAGAACAATGAAACAGGGCCATTTCTTACACCATACACAAAGATAAACTCAAAATAGATGAAAGAAATGTGAGACAGAAATCCATCAAAATCCTAGAGGAGAACACAGGCAGTAACCTTTTCGACCTCATCTGCAGAACTTCTTCCTAGACACATCTCCAAAGGCACAGGAAACAAAAGGAAAAAGGAACCATTGGGACTTCATCAAGATTAAAAGCTTCTGCATAGCAAACACAACAAAACTAGAAGGTGACCTACAGAATGGGAGAAGATATTTGCAAATGGGCTATCAGATAAAGGGCTAGTATTCAAGATCTACAAACAACTTATCAAACTCAACACCCAAAACACAAAGAATCCAGTCATGAAATGGACAGGAGATATGAACAGACATTTCTCCAAAGAAGACATACACATGGCCAACAAATACATGAAAAATATCCCACATCAAGTGACATCAGGGAAATACAAATTAAAACTACGGTGATATATCAGTTAGAATGGCTAAAATTAACAAGACAGTAAACACCAAAGTTAGTGAGGATGCATAGAAAAGGGGACCCTCTTACACTGTTGGTGGGCATGCAAGCTGGTACAGCCACTCTGGAAAACAATGTGGAGGTTCCTCAAGAAGTTAAATTTAGAGTTAACCTATGACCCAGCAATAGCACTACTGAGTATTTACCCCAAAGATGCAGTTGTAGTGAAACAAAGGGGCACCTGCACCCCAATATTCATAGTAGCAATGTTCACAATAGCCAACTGTAGAAGGAGCCAAGATGTCTATATGTCTATTGACAGATGAATGAATAAAGATGTGAGACTATATATATAATATATATATATAGATTACATTGACATGGATGGAACTGAAGGGTGTTATGCTGAGTGAAATAAGTCAATCAGAGAAAGACAATTATATGGTTTCACCCATATGTGGAATATAAGAAACAGTGCTGAGGATCATAGGAAAAGGGAGGGAATGCTGAATGGGAAGTCATGAGAGAGGGAGACAAACCATGAGAGACTCTTAACTTAGGAAACAAAGTGAGGATTGCTGGAGGGGAGGTAGGTGGGAGGATAAGGCAATTGGGTAATGGCATTGAGGAGGGCAGGTGACGAAATGAGCACTAGTTGTTATATGTAACTGATGAATTATTGAACACTATATCTGAAACTAATGATGCACTATATGTTGAGTAATTGAATTTAAATAAAAACATAAAATAGGGGATCCCTGGGTGGCGCAACGGTTTAGCGCCTGCCTTTGGCCCAGGGCGCGATCCTGGAGACCCGGGATTGAGTCTGACGTCGGGCTCCCGCTGCATGGATCCTGCTTCTCCCTCTGCCTATGTCTCTGCCTCTCTCTCTCTCTCTCTCTCTCTCTCTATCATAAATAAATAAAAATTAAAAAAAATAAATAAAAACATAAAATAAAAGAATTATTTTAAAAAAACATAAGGGATAAAATAAGATATTCCCAGATAAACAAAAATGGGGAAATTTATTACCACTAGACCTGCCCTACAAGAAATTCTAAAGGAAATCCTCCAGATTGAAATGAAAGGATGTTAGAAAGTATTATTTAGTAACTAGACACTAGCAACTAGACACCATATGTACAAGTAAAAATCTCAGGTAAAGGAAAATATATGGGTAATTATAATAGCAAGTATTATTGTTATTTTGATTAGTAATTTTACAGTTTTCTATATGATTTAAGAGACTAATGCATAGAAAACATTTATTAGTCTATGTTTTGGGTTACATAATGCATAAAGATATAATTTTGTGACATTTTTAACTGAAAGAGAACAGAGATGGACCTGAATGGGAACAGGGATTCTGTATGTTATTGAAGTTAAGCCTTAAGCTATAGACTCAATGTTGCATCTCTCCAAAATTCATATGTTGAGACTTAAGCCTCACTGCGATGATATTGGAGGTGATTCCTTTAGGAGTTATTTAGGTCATGAGGGTGGAGTCCTCAAAAATGGAATGGAATCAGTGCCTTTATAAAAGAGTCCCTAGAGATCTCCCTTCCCACTACTGCCATGTGAAGACACAGTGAAGACAGCCATCTGTGAACCAGGAAGTGCTTCCTCACCAGACACCAATTTTGCTAGACACCTTGGAACTCTTAGCCTCCACAACTGTGAGAAACAAATTTCTATTGTTTACAAGATACCCATTTTATGTTTTTTTTTTTTTTTGGTATTTTTTAAATAAAAGCCTTCACAGACTGAAGTGTAATCCCTATTGTTTTTTTTTTCCAAATAAAACTTTATTTCAAAGCTTAAAAATTACATAATAATTTTAATTTACCCATATTTTTACTTCTGTTATATAAGAGGATATTATTAAAATAATATATCTAATAGATACTCTTAAAGGAATATATATAATTTAGACAATAAAAAAATTATAAATAATATTTGTGGGAGTTAAATAATACACTCTTAAACAACCATTGGGCCAAAGGAATAAATGATAAGAGAAATGAGAAAATATTTAGAGATGAATGAAAATGAAAGCACAACATACCATGCTGATGGGATGCAGTGAAAACAGTGTAAAGAGGGAAATTTAGAACTTTAAATACTTACATTAAATAAGATCTCAAATCAACAGCTAAATGTACAATTTAATGATCTAAAAGAACACATTAAACCCAATGCTAGCAGAAAAAAGGAAATAATGAAGATTAGAGCAAGATAAATAAAATAGACAATAGACATTAAAGAAAATCAGACAAGCCTTTAGTTGGATTGATTGAGAAACAAAGAATATCCAAGTTATTAAAATCAGAAATAAAAGAGGGGACATCACTATTAATCATACAGAAATAGAAAAGATTATGAGAGTACTATGAACAATCATATGCCAACAAATTGCATAACCTAGGTAAAATAGACAAATCCTAGAAGTAGAGACCCAACCAAGACTGAATGACAAAGGAAATCTGAATAGATCTCTAACTAACTAGTGAGGAGATTGAACAAGTAATCAAAAACCTCCCAACAAAGAAAAGCTCTGAATCTCATAACTTCACAATATGAATTTAGAGGGATGCCTGGGTGGCTCAGCAGTTGGTTGCTTGCCTTTGGCTCAGGTCATGATCCCAGGATCTGGGATGAAGTCCTGCATTGGTCTCTCTGCAAGGAGTCTGCTTCTCCCTCTGCCTAGGTCTCTGCCTCTCTCTCTCTCAGTCTGTGTCTCTCAGGAATAATAAATAAGTCTTTAAAAAAATGTGAATTTAGAGGAACTGATACCATTTGTTTTCAAATTTTCCCAAAAAATCAAAGAGAAGGAAATACTTCCTAACTCATTCTATCAGTCCAGCATTAGTCCTACTACCAAAACCAGACAAAGGTACTACAAGAAAATAAACTACAGACTAATATCCCCTAAAAGTGATGCAAAAATCCTCAATATATATTGGATCCTTGGCCTATGGGGTGAGACTCACCATAGAAAGGAAAACCAAGTGGAGGCTCAAAAGTATACCCCTGCTCCAGAGTGAATGTTGCATCAAGGAAAATGGCAGATATTAGCGCCATCCTCAGGGGTCTAAAGAATGCAGGGATAGCATCTCCATCATGTCTGACTCATCATTCTGGTCCCTTCAGGACACAGATGGACCCCAGTGGATGGCTAGACTAGGGATCTGCAAAATACAGATTTCAGGCCCAAACAGGCCATCATCTATTTTTGTATGTGTGGAAAAAAGAAAAAAAAACACAAAGAGGAATAATATTTTGTAATGTGTGAAAATAACATGAAATCCAAATTTAAACATTTATGAATAAAGATACATCAGAACACAGAGGGGCACTTGCTCACTTATGTATCATCTGGCTGCTTTGGCACATTACAAATCACAGTGACCACAGTGTTTCAAGAGCTGCTTACCACGGAAACCACTACCGTGGTACTGAAAGAATAGTTACATGTCTATTACCAGACTAGGCAGTTATCCCAATATTCTCAATTCACAAGAAAGCAATGATTAATAAAATTAATTAATATTTAAGCAGGAATATCTCAACAGAACTAATTTTCTTCTTAAAAAGTGGAGAGAGAGAGGCAAGATGATAAAGAGTAGGGGTCCTTGTTTTATCTGATCCCCTAAATTTAGCTAGATAATTATCAAACCATCCTGCATACCTATGAATTCAATTTGAGGTGTAAAGAAAGAATGGCAGGAACTCTACAAATAGAAAACCTACCACTTTTTGCAAGAGGTGCAGAAAACCTTCAGGGAACAACAACAACAACAAAAAAACTCACACAACAAACAGCTTACAGTGAACCTGGCCATCTGGCAAGGGGCAGTGCAACTCCACGCAGGCATAGACACCTGAGAATCAACACAGCAGGCTCCTACCCCAGAAAATCAGCTGGAAGAACAGTGTGTATTTGGCTTAGGTTGTGGTTGATATTTTTGACTCTGCTCACTCATATAGCCCTTCTGCACTGGACAAAATGATGGAGTAATTTACCACAAAAGAAAGAACCAGAGGTTCTTTGCTATAGATCTAATGGTTATGGATTTAAGTAAAATATCAGAGATGGAGTTTAGGATTACAAGTATAAAGTTACTAGTTGGGCTTGAAAAAAGCATAAAAGATTCTAGAGATTTTCTTTCTGCACAATTGAGATCTAATCAGGTCGAAATTAAAAAATACTTTAACTGAGATGCAGTCTAAATTGGATGCTCTAATAGGTAGGGTTAAAGAGGCAGATAAGGGAGTGAGTGATACAGAACACAAGTTGATGGAAAGAAAGGAAACTGATGAAAAGAAAGAAAAAAAAAACTAAGAGCCCATGAGGAGAGACTCTGGGAATTAGGTGATGGCTTGAGAAAGAATAATATTTGTCTTATTGGTATTCCAGAGGATGTGAAGAGAGAAAGAGGACCAGAAAGTATGATTGAACAAATCATAACTGAGAACTTCCCTAGTCTGGGGAAGGTGACGGGCATACATATCCAAGAGACAGAGAGGAGCCCTCCCCACAAATAAAAACTGATCAACACCCCAACATATAATAGTGAAACTTGCAAATTTCAGAGATAAATCCTAAAAGCAGCTTGAAACAAGAGATTGCAAACTATATAGGGAGAAACATCAAATTAACAGCAGACCTATAGACAGAGACCTGGCAGGCCAGAAAGGGCTGTTATGATATATTCAGGGTACTAAATGAGAAAAATGTGCAGCCAAGAATATTTTATCAAGCAAGGGTGACATTCACCTTTGAAGATAAAGATAAAGATAAAGAGCTCCCAAGATAGACAGAAACTGAAAGAATATGTGACCACCAAACCAGCTCTGCAAGAAATATTAAGGGGGACCCTATAAGCGAGGTGAGGACCCAAAGAAACAATCTGCAGAAATGGAGACTGTATAAGTAACACTATGACATTAAATTCATATCTTTCAATAGTTACTCTGAACGTGAATGGGCTAAATGATCCAGTCAAAAGACACAGGGATCAGACTGGATAAAAAAGCAAGGGCTCCCCTCCCTCACAAAAAAGCAAGACCCATCTAATGTTATCTACAAGAGACTCATTTTAGAACTAAGAACACCTTCAGACTGAAAATGAGGGTGGTGGAGAACCATTTACCATGCAAGTGGACCTCAGAAGAAAGCTGGGGTAGCAATCCTCATATCAGATAAATTAGATTTTAAACCAAACACTAATAAGAGATGAAGAGGGACACCATGTCATAATTAAAAGGTCTACCCAGCAAGAAGACTTAACAATTATTAATATTTATGCCCCTAATGTGATAGCAGCCAATTATTTCAACCAATTAATAACAAAAGTAAACAGATACATAGATAATAATACATTAATAGTAGGAGACTTCAACACTCCACTTTCAGCAAGGGACAGATTTTGTAAGCAGAAGATCACCAAAGGAACAAGGACTTTGAATAACACACTGAACCAAATGGATTTCACAGATATACACAGAACTTTCCATCCTAATGCAACAGAATACTCATTCTTCTCAAGTGCACATGGAACTTTCTCCAGAATAGACCACATACTGGGTCACAAATCAGGTCTCAACCAACACCAAAACATTGGGATTATTCCCTGCATATTTTCAGACCACAATGCTTTGAAACTAGGACTCAATCACAAGAAGAAATTTGGTAGGAATTCAAACACTTGGAAGTTAAAGAGCATCCTACTAAAAGACCAATGGGTCAACCAGGAAATTAGAGAAGAATTAAAAGGACTCATATAAATGAAAATGAAAGCGCAATTGTTCAAAACCTTTGGGATACAGCAAAGATGGTTCTAAGAAGGAAGTATATTTCAATACAAGCCTCTCTCAAAATATTAGAAAAATATCAAATACACAGGCTAACCTTACACCTAAAGGAGCTGGAGGAAGAACATCAAATAAAGCCTAAACCAAGCAATAGAAGAGAAATAATAAAGAGTAGAGCAGAGTTCAATGAGATAGAGACCAGAAGAGCAGTAGAACAGATCAATGAAACCAGGAGCTGGTTCTTTGAAAGAATTAATGAGATAGATAAGCCCCTAACCAGCCTTACTGAAAAGAAAAAAGACTCAAATTAATAAAATCATGAATGAAAGAGGAGAGATCCCAACTAACTTCAAGGAAATATAAACAATTTTAAGACTATATTATGAACAACTATATGCCAACTAATTAGGCAATCTAGATGGATTTCTGGAAACTTATAAACTACCAAAACTGAAACAGGAAGAAATAGAAAATCTGAACAGACCCATAACCAGCAAGAAAATTGAAGCAGTAATCAACACCCCCCCACCCCCACCCCAATAAACAAGAGTCCAGGGCCAGGTGGCTTCCCAGGGAAATTCTACCAAGAATTTGAAGAAGAACTAATACCTATTTTACTGAAGTTGTTTCAAATAATAGAAATGGAAGGAAATTTTCCTAACTCATTCTCTGAGACCAGTATTTCCTTCATCCCCAAACCAGGCACACACCTCATCAAAAAGGAGAATTACAGTCCAATATCCCTGATAAACATGGATGACAAAATACTTACCAAGATGCGAGCCAATAGGATCCAACATTAAAAGGATTATTCACCATGACCAAGTGGGATTTATTCCTAAGATGCAAGGGTGGTTCATCATTCATAAATCAAACAATGTGATAAATCAATTAATAAAAGAAAGGACAAGAACCATATGATCCTCTCAATTGATGCAGAAAAAAGCATTTGACAAAATACAGCATCCTTTCTTGCTTAAAATTCAAAAAACAAAGAATCCAGTCAAGAAATGGGCAGAGGACATGAACAGATATTTCTCCAAAGAAGACCTGCACATGGCCAACAGGCACATGAAAAAATGCTCCACATCACTTGCTATCAGGGAAATATAAATCAAAACCACAATGAGATATCACTTTACACCAGTGAGAATGACCAAAATTAACAAGACAGGAAACAACAAATCTTGACGAGAATGTGAGAAAGGGAAACCCTCATATACTCTTGGTGGCAATACAAGTTGGTACACCATTTCTGGGATACAGTATGGAGTATTTTAACCTCAAGAAGTTAAAAATAGAGGTACGCTATGACCCAGCAATTGCAGTACTGGATATTTACCTCAAAGATACAAATGTAGTGAAACAAAGGGGCACCTGCACCCCAATGTTCACAGAAGCAATGTCTATAATAACCAAACTGTGGAAGGAGCCAAGATGTCCATTGACTGATGAATGGATAAAGAAGATGATGTATATATACAATGGAATATTACTCAGTCATCAGAAAGGATGAATACATACCATTTACATTGATGTGGATGGAACTGAAGGGTATGATGCTAAGTAAAAATAAGTCAGTTGGTGAAGGACAATCATCATATGGTTTCACTCATACATGGAATATAAGGAATAGTGAAAGGAACATAAGAGAAGGAGGGGAAACTGAATGAGGAAAAATTAGAGAGGAAGACAAACCAGAAGAGACTCTTAACTCAGAAACAAAGGGTTGCTGAAGGGGAGGTGGGTGTGGGGATGGGGTAACTGGGTGATGGGCATTAAGGAGGGCACATGATGTGATGAGTACTGAGTGCTATACTATATGTTGGCAAATTGAACTTAAATAAAAAATAAAATAAAAAAGAGTGGAAATGAGGCTGCAACCAAAGTAAGTTGACAAGAGGCTCATATGTTTTCCAAGTGAGGAAAGCCATTTACTGAGGGTAAGTTAATTCAGTCATGTTTGATCACAGCAGACAAAGAAATGTATTCAGAGAACATAAACTTGTTGAAGATTATTAGCTTTTTTGCTTGATAAAGTGAGGACATTGGGAGAAACAATGGTTAATTTTACAAATGCATAATTTCCCAGCAGAGGGCAGCATTACTCCATGGAGCCAAAACCTTCACCATCAGGAAAAGGATTTACAGGGTCTGAAGCATGGATCTGTGCTCATTCGCCAAGATTTAATAACCAATGTATTAGCTCATTTAATCTTCATGAAACCACTACAAGATAGGGGTTGGTTTTATCTTTATTTTATAAATAAGAAAGCTGAAACTCAGAGTGGTTAAGTAACTTTCACAAGGTCACATACCTACCAAGTCCAAGCCATTTGTTTGATTCCAGAATTTGTCTTTTTAAGTAAGTAATTATAAAATGCTTGTTATGTGCCAAGCATGATCTAAGGTCTTGATATGTCTTAACTCCTTTAATCCTTATAGCAATCCCAGTATTTAGGTACTATTAGCAGCATCCCCATTTTACATCTAGAGAAACTAAGGTACAGAAATGTCAGCAATTTTCCTAATGTAATTCCACTAGTAAGTGGCAGAACTAGAATCTGCACTCAAACTGTTGGTTCAAGTTCCTGAAGCTCTTCACAGCCCTGAACCCTGCCTTCTGCTGATGGGCTCAGCATCAAGATAGGCCAGATCTTTTCAAAGTAGGGGTTAGCATCACTTGGGAACTTTCTAGCATTGCAGTTTTGAGACCACGGCCCAGACCTTCTGAATCTGAAACTTGGTGGGTAGAACTCAGCAATCTGAGTTGAACAAGCCCTTGAGGGGCATGCTAAAGTTAGACACCAGAGGTATTGATTCTCATCGTGGTTCTCTCCACTCCAGCACCCTCCATAAGAACGAGTAAATATGTAACACACACTTGACAGTTATGGGTTGAGGCAGATGTGTTTGTATTGAATCCAGTTCTTGGCTTCCTTTGAATTACCAGGAGCAAGTTTTCTGGGCTGGGGCTTTGGCTATCTATTTACAAATTATTACAACAATAATAACCATTCTTGGTCCTGCCTCATATCTGTGTAGCTATTCTCATTATGAAACTTTCCCCCTTTCTCCTTATCATTTATTATATCATATCATACATAAACATGATGGTTTTCAAGCATGTGTAAAACCTTGTAGTCCTCTCTGGGGAACTCTGTGACTTACTCTGATCTAGCACTTTCAAGAGAGAGAGAGACAGAGACAGAGACAGAGAGACAAAGAGAGAAGAGACCGGCTAGATGTCTATAGAAAAGCTAGGGTAAGGTGCTACTCTGTGTGGCCAGGATTAAGTGAGACAGGTGAGGCTCCCACTACTCAGGCCTGGCTGGGTAAAATTAGAAACAGTGACTGGTGTAGGAGGGGACACTCCTTCAGTGAATCCCTAGCTGGGCTTCTGAATGACTTGGCTACTTTGGATGAGGGGATAAGGAAGTGGAACACCAGTGCAGGGGGATGTGGGAGCTGCTGGATGAAGAACCTGAATAAACATGAAATAGGAGCCTGCCATTTCCTCTCCCAACCACCCTTGTTTCGTTTACAGTGAAATTTTGTTTTCATCTTTGTTTTCTTCTTGCTGTTTACTGTCTCTTGTTTTTCTACCTTCTTTTCCTTTTTTTTCTCCTTTCCATCTTTTCCCTCTCCTTTTTATTCTCTTCTTTTCTTTTTCACAAAACAGAAGTTATTTGTATCCTATCAGTAGAAATCCAGTCAGGAGAGAGGAGCCACATACTATTTGCCCAAGAAGGGTTTCATATAAAGAATTACAGTAGCCACCCTCCCCACTGCCAAAATTTCACTTTTCACAGTTTCAGTTACCTAAAGTCAACTGAGGTCCAAATATGGATGGTCCTCCTGACCTACTGGCAGAAGGCCAATAGTAGTCTAACACAATGTCTATGTCACTTCATCTCATCACATGGGCATTTTGTCATCTCACATCATCATCATCAGAAAAAGAAGAATGAGTACAGTTCAACAAAATATTGAGAAAGATCACATTCACATAACTTTTATTACAGTATAGTGTTATAGTTGTTCTATTATATTATTAGTTTTCATTATTCATCTCTTACTGTGCCTAATTTATAGTTAAACTTTATTACAATGAATAGGAAAAAATAGTATGTATAGGGGCTGGTACTGCCCATAGTTTCCAGCATCCATCTGGGATATTGGAATAAATCCTGTGGGGACGCCTGGGTGGCTCAGTGGTTGAGCATCTGCCTTCAGCTCAGGGCGTGATCCTGGGGTCCTGGGATTGAGTCCCATATCTGGCTCCCCACAGGTAGCCTGCTTCTCTCTCTGCCTGTGTCTCTGCCTCTGTCTCTATGTGTCTTTCATGAATAAATAAACAAAATCTTTATTTAAAAAAGGGAATATATCCTGTGGATAATGGTGGAACTGTATTAACAGTTACAGTGGTTAGAGTAACAAGAGATTGACTAATGAAAAAGGAAAGAGAACTCTGAAATAGCAGGTATGAGAGACAGTCCACTGCTAGGGCTGAGACAAAGTGCCTAGGAAGGCCTCCCTTCCTGTTGGGAATTTGATCAAAAAAAGGTGAGCTGGACCTGAGCACCCAGGACCTCCTCACCCTATCCTCTATTCATAGAATGTGGGTTCCACTTGCCTTTTCTATTCCCAGAGGCTGCTCGAAGGACAGTCTTGAGATGATGATGTGATACTGAAAACACCTGCATGATACAAATAATTGAGCCCAGTTAGAGCCTCTTTATAAACTTTGAAAGATTTGAAGGACAAGTGTAGAGGTTCATTTGTGTTGCTGTCGCTCAAGACAAGCCTCCTATGTAAATTCCCTTTGCCATTATTAAAATTGGCACCTACCACTATGGAGTGGCTCGCTTCTGTGTTTAGTCTCTCCCTGCCTTCTGCATATGGAAGTGTTTCTGATTACACCAGGAAAACTCCTGAGAGCATTATGAAATTACAGTACCCCACCCCAGACCTTGGACTGGAGAGTCACTGGCTGTGTAAAAGGTGCTGTGGTGGCAAGCTGGAAGAACTTTCTTGAAAATCAATCCTCTATAACTTTTCCTAAATCCACCTTGGGAAAGGTGGATGTTCTGGGAAGGCTGAGTCTTACTTTACTTTACTCACCGTAACATTGTTTTATCACTTAAATAAAAATAATAACAATGCTACAATATTGTTTATTGGGAAACACATCCTGACTCAGAAATATAATGGAGTGTAATTATAAAAAAGGATTTGTCTTAGAATTGATGAAATGCACCCTTTCTCAGCAGTTGCAGCCCCTGTGCTTGCTCAGCCTCTGGGCTGCTCATTTCCGATTTCACTAACATTGAACTCCCTGATTTCTATCTAAGCCTTCTCTTAACCCTGGAAGCCATCAGCACAAGGTCATCTTCTCTCCTGCCTTTCTATTCTGTTCCAAACAGGACAAACTGAGGGAACCTGGAAATCGGGTCAATCTGGGCATCAGGAAGAGCAGTCAGGCAGTGGTGGTTACCGGGATATGTTGATAAGGAGCCTGCACCTTGATAGTTTGGAGAACCTCATGTAGGAAGTGGGCATTCCTGGAGGGCATTAAGCAGGGAAGTGACATTTCTGTGTGAAAATAGGCAGCAGGAATTAGAGAGGCAACAAATATTTTCTCTAGGTTTCACCAGCCTTTGGAGAGAAATAGGAGTCAGGCAATACAGTAGATTTGAGTCTCTGATAGCATAACCACAGCAACCCCAGCCCCCAAACTCTAGCTGTTCTCACCTAGCCGCATCCTGCTGCTTAGAAACCTGCAGAAGTAGCTCTTCCTGATGGTTCACAACTGGAGTGGGACAAGCAGCTTCCTTCCTCCACTTGTCCTGGCCATTCAGGTGTTGCCCTGGGTGATTTAAAGCAAGGGCAGGGGCAGCATCTCAGCCCAGAAAGTCTTAGTGGTCTGTGTCTTGCATTAAAAGCTTCCATACTTTTTTTTTAAATTATTTTTTTGGGTCAGCCTGGGTGGCTCAGCGGTTTAGTGCCACCTTCGGCCTGGGGTGTAATCCTGGAGCCCTGGGATCGAGTCCCACATTGGGCTCTCTGCATGGAGCCTGCTTCTCCCTCTGCCTGTGTCTCTATCTCTCTCCCTCTGTGTCTCTCATGAATAAATAAATAAAATCTTTAAAAATTTTTATTTTTTGGACAAAATGTTTAACTTGAAAAATGAACAGTGTCATTGCCTGATTTTTTTTTTTCTGAGAGTCAGCACAACTATCCAAGCTGTTAACTAAAAGATGGAGGTCATCCATTAGCTTTTGTTAGGCCACATCTCTGATTCAGACCTTTGGACCTGTGTGAAGTTATTATTAGAGTAGAACTAAAAGGCTTATCTTGCTCATGTAAAATTTTAACTTAGATTTAATCTCCCTCTTCTTAGGCTTATGGTTGGTCATGTCTGCCCTACAGATACTTCTTCTGAAGTGGATAATAATGGCATGACTGCTGAGTAGGGAAGGGTGTCAGTCCCTAAAAGTTATAGACATTTTAGCCACTTAATTGTGGAATGCATTTCTATCTAGAATTCTCCCAAAGTCATAGTAGTGCCTAAAGGATGAGATTTGCTCTTTTGTGTCCTCAATGCTAAAAATCGTAAAGACATTGAGATGTATATGAAACACCACTACTGGAATGTTAACATGAAATTCACATAATTAATTGCTTTTGAAACCGTCCACTAGCACGCAGCAGTCAACTGGTCAAACATAAACCCCTTCTGGGCTTGGCACTGCTCTTGGCAATGAGGGTAAACAAAATTTCTGCTCTTGAGGATCTTTCCAGGACAATGAGTAGATAAATTAATGGTAGGTACTGATAAGGACAATGACAAAGATAAGATACAATATTAAGGTAGAGACTGAGTGGTGCAGATTTAGCTAGGGTGGTTAGGGAAGACCTCTCTGAAGAAAGTGATATTTAGGGGTGCCTAGGTAGCTCAGTGGGTTATTTATCTGCATTCGGCTCAGATCATGATCTCAGAGATCTTGAGCCCCACATCAGGCTCCCTGCTCAATGAGGGAGTCTGCTTCTCCTTTTCCCTCTGCTCCTCCTCCCACTCCACTCGTGGGCTCTCTCTCTCAAATAAGTAAATAACACTTTTTTAAAAAAGTGATGTTTAAGTTAAAACCTAAACAAACAGGTTATCAAATATTGGCCCCAGCCATCCATCATCACCACCATCCCCTCTCCTCAGAAAACCTGGACTAAGAGGTTGTCTCCCTGCCAGCTAGGCAGTTGCTCAGAGCACTGATGAAGAGAAACAAATCACTAGAGGTATTCAGCAAAGCGTAAAAAACGTTAGAAAGGACTTCCCAGTGGAAATAGAAACCTGGTTAGAGCAAAGTTGTCTCTCTACAGGGCCTTTGCACAGCTGCTTGCAGCCTCAGCCCACCAGCTTGGAAAGGGATAGAACAGTGTCGATTACAAGGAAGGAAAGATTTATCTTAGTTAAGTATTAATCCCTTTAATATGCCTCTCAAGAATGTCATTGCTTCAGAAAAATTACAAAAGAAAACTGAAGAGAGAACATGAGCTCTCACTGCCTAGAGCCTCTCCTTTAGGATAAGCCTACTTATAGAAAAAAAATAATAATAATGTGACAACTGTCTCATAAGGCAGAAAGAATTGCCAGGCCAGTTCTTCATTTTTCTGGAACATTCTATAATGACTTCCCTTATTGAGATCCTGTTCCTCATCCCCAGCATAGACATTCTTATCATTTATTTCTTAGGAGACAAAGAGGTGATATGTTTGATGATGATGATGATGATGGTTGTTTTTAACTGGGCTCCACACTGGAGCCCAATGTACAGGTTGTACTCACAATCCTGAGATCAACACCTGAGCTGAGATCAAGAGTTAGACACTTAATCGATGAGCCACCCAGGTGCCACTGTTTTAGTACTTTTTTTAAAAAAATTATTTATTTATTTATTTATGATAGTCACAGAGAGAGAGAGAGAGAGGCAGAGACACAGGCAGAGGGAGAAGCAGGCTCCATGCACCGGGAGCCCGATGTGGGATTCGATCCCGGGTCTCCAGGATCGTGCCCTGGGCCAAAGGCAGGCGCCAAACCGCTGCGCCACCCAGAGATCCCTGTTTTAGTACTTTTTAAATGTGAAAATGCAAATTAAAAAAATATGACAACCAAGAGAAAAGGGTGGACAGAAAAAGGCAATTTAAGTTTCCTATTTTCAACTTTAGCAGTGATTACTCCCAATGGACACTAGAATACTGAGGGTTTATCTCCCCATGACTTGACATTTGTTTCCATTTTTCAAAAGAATATACATTTTGTGGAGCACCAGGGTGGCTCAGGAGGTTGGGCATCCAACTGTCAGTTTTAGCTCAGGTCATGATCTCATGAGTCTTGGGATCAAGTCCCATATCAGGCTCTGCACTCAGCAGGGTCTCTGCTTGTGATTCTCTCCTTCTGCCTTTCCCCCAACTTGTGCTCTCCCTCTCTATGATAAATAAATAAAACTTTTTTTAAAAGAATATGCATTTTTTATTAAATATAAATTTATTTAATAAAAAATTAATTCTGCCCTTATAAATTCTTTTCAATGAATGTATACCAAAGGTAAAAACTACTATCATATGGGAGTCAGTCACATAACTAAACGCTCATGTATACTCACACATACATTAAAAGAAGTACTTAAATGGTTGAAAAGGACTGCATTCACATAGTCACATTAAATGTTCTAGAAAATAGAGTGAGATTCTAGGGCCTTCATCTCAATATAATGATTTTTCACATTAAGGGAAAACCTTTAGCAGCACAAACTTAACTTTGTAACAGTTTTATGACTTAAACTTTATAAATTTTATAAACTTAAATTATAACAAATTTTAAGTCAGGATTGAACTTGGGTCAGCTCTAGCTAAGTCAAAAGCTATCAATAAGGACATGAAAACAAGATGTACTCCCTGAGGGAAGATGATGCACATACCTTGGTTTACAATGCAACAGTGGGAAAAAAATAAATGAATTTAAACCACTGGATATGTGAAATTCACAAATCATCTGTGGTATCACCTCAGGAGGTCAGAGTTTTTACCTTGTAGTATTACCTAAATTTTCATTCCCATACTTATCCAAGCCTTTTTTGGTGGTCTGACCTTTACTGCGTTACCACAGTTTCCTGTCGACCAGTACCACAGACTAGGGAGTACTAAGAAACACAGTGAGTGGACTGGTTTCCCATCATACTACTTTTTTTAGTGGGTAGCAGTAGCCTAGCTCCATGTGGCATCCCAGTAAAGACATAGACTGTCTTTTAATTTTGTTGATTGTTTCCTTGACTGTGCAGACGCTTTTTTTTTTAAAGATTTATTTATTTATTTATTGGAGATAGAGAGAGAGAGAAAGAGAGAAAGGGTGGGAAGGAGAAGCAGACTCCATGCAGGGATGGGACTCGATCCCGGGTCTCTAGGATCACACCCTGGGCTGAAGGCAGTGCTAAACCGCTAAACCACTGGGGCTGCCCTGTGCAGAAGCTTTTTATCTTGATGGAGCCCCAATAGTTTATTTTGTTTTCATTTCCCTTGCATATTTCTGTATGACTAGTAAGAAGCTGCTGCAGCTGAGGTCAAAGAGGTTCCTGCCTGTGTTCTCCTTTAGGATTTTGATGGATTCCTGTCTCACTTTTAGGTCTTTCATCTATTTTGAATTTATTTTTGTGTATGGTATAAGAAAGTGGTCCAAAAAAAAAAGGTCCAGTTTCATTCTTCTGCATGTGGCTGTCCAATTTCCCAACAACACTTGCTGAAAAAACTGTTTTTCCCCTTTGGATATTCTTTCCTGTTTTGTCAAAGAGTAGTTGACCATATAGTTTTGGGTCTATTTCTGGGTTCTCTATTTTGTTTTGTTGGTCTATGTGTTTGTTTTTATGTCACTATGATACTGTCTTGATCACTACAGCTTTGTAATATAGCTTGAAACCGAATTGTGATGTCTCCAGCTTTGCTTTGCTTTTCAAGATTGCTTTGGCTATTCAGGGTCTTCTCTGGTTCTATACAAATTTTAGGATTGCTTGTTCTAGCTCTGTGAAAAATACTGGCAGTGCTTTGAACGGGATTGCATGAAAAGTGTAGTTTGCTTTTGGTACTATAGAAATTTTAACAAAGTTTGTTCTTCCAATCCATAAACATGGATGTTTTTCCATTTCTTTGTGTTACCTTCAATTTCCTTCATCAGTATCTTTTTTGTTCTCAGAGTACAGATCTATCAGCCCTTTTGTTAGGTTTATTCCTGGGTATCTTATGGGATCTGGTGAAATTTTAAATGGTTTTGATTCCTTAATTTATCTTTCTGATGGGGTGCCTAGGTGGCTTAGCAGTTTAGCCCCTGCCTTTGGCCTGGAATCTCAGGATCGAGTCCCATGTCCGGCTCCCCGCATGAAGTCTGCTTCTCACTCTGCCTGTGTCTCTGCCTCTCTCTGTCTCTGTGTCTCTCATGCATAAATAAATAAAATCTTAAAAAATAATTTATCTTTCTGATGCTTCACTATTGGGATATAGAAATGCAACAGATTTTTGTGCATTGATTTTATATTTTGTGACTAGTGAATCCATGTATCAGTTCTAGGAATTTTTTGGTGTAGTCTTACAAGTTTTCTAAATATGAAATATCATCTGCAAATTAGTGAAAGTTTGACTTCCTTGTCGACTTGGATGCCTTTTATTTTTTTGTTGTTGTCTTATTATTATTGCTAGGACTTCCAGGACTATATTAAATAATAGTGGTGAGAGTGGACATCCCTGTCTTGTTCTTGACCATAGAGAAAAAACTCAGTTTATCCCCACTGGGGATGATATTAGTTGTGGGGTTTTCATATATGGCCTTTATAATGTTGATGTACATTACCTCTAAATTTACTTTGGTGAGGGTTTTTATCTGTTGAATGCTTTTTCTGCATACATTTAAATGATCCTATCATTCTTACCTGTTCTTTTATTAATGTGGTGTAACACATCAATTGATTTGTGAATATTGAACAAGACTTGCAATCCAGGAATAAATCCTACTTGATCATGGTCAATGATTTTTTGTAATGTATTGTTGAATTCAGTTTGCTAATATTTTATTAAGAATTTTTGCCTCCAATTCATCAGAGATATTGGCCTGTATTTGCTTTTTTACTGGAGTATTTATCTGATTTTCATATCAGGGTAATGCAGGCCTCATAAAATGAATTTGGAAGTTTTCCTTACTTTTCTATTTTTGGAATTGTTTGAGAAGAATGGGAGTATTAACTCTTCTTTAAATGTTTGGTAGAATTTGCCTGTGAAGCCATATGGCCCTGAACTTTTGTTTACTAGGAAATTTTTGATTACTGATTCAATTTTTTTGCTGGTTATTGGTCTGCTCAAGGTTTCTATTTCTTCCTATTTCAGTTTTGGTAAATTATGTTTCTAGGAATTTATCCATTTCTTCCAAGTTGTCCAGTTTGTTGGTATGTAGTTTTTTATAATGTTCTCTTATAATTGTGTTTCTGTGGTGTTGTTTCTCTTCTCTTGTTTGTGATTTTATTTATTTGGGTCCTTTCTCTTTTATTTTTGAAAAGTCTGACTAGGAGTTTGTCAATTTTTTTTTTCAAAGAACCAGGTCTTGCTTTCATTGACCAGTTCTATTGTTTTCTTTTAGTTTGTACATCATTTGTTTCTGCTTTACTCTTTATTACTTCCCTTCTTCTCCTGGATTTAGGTTTTTTAAAAGATTTTATTTATTTATTTGAAAGAGAGAGTGAGCAAAAGAGAGAGAGAGCATGAGCAAGGGGGAGGGCAGAAGGAGAGGGAGAAGCAGGCTCCTCACTGAGCAGGGAAGCTTAACATGAAGCTCCATCCCAGGACCTGAGATCATGACTTGAGCCAAAGGCAGACATTCAACCAACTGACCCACCCAAGTGCCCCCGGATTTAGGCTTTGTTTGTTGTTGTTGTTCTTTTTTTAAAAAATCTCCTTTAGGTATAATTTAAGTTAGATTATTTATTTGAGTTTATACTTAATTCTTTGGAGCACTTTTGCTGCATCTCAAAGGTTTTGGACTGTTATGTTTTCAGTTTCATTTGCTTCCATGTACTTTTTTATTATCTTCTTTGATTTCTTGGTTGACCTATTGATTGTTTAGTAGCATGTTGTTTAGTCTCCATGTGTTTGTGGTCATTCCAAATTTTTTCTTGTGGTTTACTTCAAGTTTCATAGTGTTGTGGTCAGAAAATATGCATGGTATGATTTGAATTTTTATATACTTGTTGAGGCATAGTTTGTCACTTAGTATATGATCTACACTGGAGAATGTTCCATGTGCACTCAAAAAGAATGTGTATTCTGCTGCTTTAGGACAAAATGTTCTGAAAATATCTGTTAAGTCCAACTGGTCCAATGTGTCTTCAAATCCATTGTTCCTTGTTGATTTTCTGCTTGGATGATCTGTCCATTGATGTAAGTAGGTTGTTAAAGTCTCCTATTATTTTTATATTATCATCAACTAGGTCCCTTATTTATTATTAATTGATTAATATATTTGTGCTTTCCTGTGCTGGGGACATAAATATTTATAATTGTCAGATCTTCATGTTGGATAGACTCCTTAACTATGGTATAATGCCCTTCTTCATCTCTTGTTACAGTGGTTTAAAACCTGGTTTGTCCAGTGTAAATACTGCTACTCCAGCTTTCTTTTGATGTCCATTTGTATGATAAATACTTCTCCTCTCCCTCATTTTCATTCTGCTGGTATCTTAAGTCTAATCTGAGTCTCTTATGGGCAGAATACTGTGTTTTATCCATTCTGACATCTAATGTCTTTTGATTGGAGTGTTTAGTCCACTTGCATTTAGAGTAATTATTGATAGACATGAATTAGTGCCATTTTTTACTTGTCTTATCATTGTTTCTTAAGATTTCTCTTTTCATTTCTTGTCTTTGTCACTTTTGGTGTTTCTACTTGAAGAGTCCCTTTTAGTATTTCTTGTAGGACTGGTCTGTTGGTCACAAATTCCTTTAGGTTTTGTTTGTCAAGGAAACTCTATCTCTCCTTCTATTCTGAATTTTAGCCTTGCTGAGTAAAGTATTCTTGGCTGCATGTTTTTCCCATTCAGCACATTGAATATATCATGTGCTGGGTTGCCAAGTGTCTGTGAAGAGATCACCTGCTATACTTACTCATCTTCCCTTTTAGGTTAGGGATTTCCTTTCTCTTGCTGCTTTAAGGATTCTTTCCTTATCTCTGTATATGGCAAATTTTACTACAGTATGTCTTTACTATGTCTTTACTATGATACTTTTGTTGATTTTGATGGGAGTTCTCTGTGCTTTCTGGATTTTAATGTCTGTTTCCCTTTCCTGATGTGTGAAGGTTTCAGCTGTATTTTGTTCAAATAAACCTTCTGCCTCTTTTTGCCTCTCTTTTTCTAGGACTCCTATGATATGAATGTTATTACACTTTATGGAGTGACTGAGTTCCCTGTCTACATTTATGATCAAATGCCATTTTTTCTCTCTTCTTTTCACCTTCATCATTTTCCATAAATGTATCTTCTCTATCACTCATTCATTCTGCTTCTTCCATCCTTGTGGTCATTACTTCTAGTTGGTTTTGCATCTCAATTATAGCATTTTTAAATTTTGGCTTGACTAGTTTTTAGGTCTTTTATCTCTGTGGTAAGGAACTCCCTGGTGTCTTCTATGCTTTTCTCAAGCCCAGCTGGTGTTCTTATGTTTTTTTGTTTTAAATTCTGGTTCTTCAGACATATTACTTACATTGTTTTGATTAGAACACTGGTCATGACCTCTTGTTCTTTCTTTTGGGATGAATTCTTCCATGTGGCATTTTGTCTAGGTCTCTGTCTTGTGTGTTAGGATTATTTACCACAACCAAGTGGGATTTATTCCTGGATTGCAGGGGTGGTTCAACATCTGCAAATGAATCAATATGATATACCACATTAATGGAAGAAAAGACAAGAACCATATGATCCTCTCAATAGATGCAGAAAAAGTATTTGACAAAATACAGTATCGTTTCTTGGTTGAAACTCTTTGCAGTGTAGGGATAGAGGAAACATACATCACTATCATAAAAGCCATCAATGAAAAACCCACAGCAAATATCATCCTCAATGGGGGAAAACAGAATTTTACCCCGAAGGTCAGGAACACAGCAGGGATGTCCATTCTCACTGATTTTGTTCAGCATAGTACTGGAAGTCCTAGCCTCAGCAATCGAACAACAAGAATTTAATAGCATCCAAACTGGCAAAGAAGTAGTCAAACTTTCAGTCTTTGCAGATGACATGATACTCTATGAAGAAAACTCAAAAGCCTCCACCACAAAATTGCTATAACTCATACAGGAATTCAGCAACATAGCAGGATATAAAATCAATGCACAGAAATCAGATGCATTTCTACACGTCATTTCTAAATGCTAACAATGAGGCAGAAGAAAGAGAAATCAAGGAATTGATTCCATTTACAATTATACCAAAAACCATAAGATACCTAGGAATAAACCTAATCAAAGAGGTAAAGGATCTGTACTCTGAAAACTATAGAACACTTATGAAAGAAATTGAGGAAGGCATAAAGAAATAGGGAAACATTCCATTCTCATGGATTGGAAGAATAAATATTGTGAAAATGTCTATGCTACTCAGAGCAATCTACACCTTCAATACAATCCCTATCAAAATACCTTCAATATTTTTCACAGAGCTGGAACAAATAATCCTAAAATTTGTGTAGAACCAGAAAAGACCTTGAATAGTCAAAGGAATGTTGAAAGAGAAAACCAAAGCAGGAGTCATCACACTCAAGCTGTATTACAAAGGTGTAATCATCAGGATAGTATGGTACTGGCACAAAAACAGATCAGTGGCATAGAATAGAGAACCCAGAAATGGATCCTCAACTCCATGGTGAACTAGTCTTTGACAAAGCAATACATAATATCTAATGGAAAAAAGACGATCTTTTCAATAAATGCTGGGGAAATTGGACAGCCACATGCAGAAGAATGAAACTAGACCTCTTTCTTACACCAGATACAGAAATAAATTCAAAATGAGTGAAAGACCTAAATGTGAGATAGGAATCCATCCAAACACTAGAGGAGAACACAGTCAGCAACTTCTTTGACTTCGGCCACAGCAATTTCTTGCTAGACATATCTCCAAAGGCAAGGGAAACAAAAGCAAAAATGAACTCTTGGGACTTCATCAAGATAAAAAAAAAACTTTTCACAGTGAAGGAAATAGTCAACAAAACTAAAAAGCAACCTACACAATGGGAGAAGATATTTGCAAATGACATGTCAGATAAAGGGCTAATATTCAAGATCTATAAAGAACTTATCAAACTCAACACCTCAAAAACAAAGAAAGATCCAGTCAAGAAATGGGCAGAAGACATGAACAGATATTTCTCCAAAGAAATAAATGGATAAAATGTCCAACAGAGACATGAAAAAAAAGCTCCACATCATTTGGCATCAGGGCAATACACATCAAAATCACAGTTAGGGGCACCTGGGGGGTTCAGTGGTTGAGTGTCTGCCTTTGGCTCAGGTTGTGATCCCAGGGTCCTGGGATAGGGTTCTGTATCAGGCTTTCTATGGGGAGCCTGCTTCTCCCTCTGCCTATGTCTCTTCCTCTCTCTGTGTCTCTCATGAATAAATAAAATCTTAAAAAAAAAACCCCACACACAATGAGACACCACCTTACACCAGTCAGAATGGCTAAATTTGACAACTCAGGAAACAACATATGTTGGTGAGGATGTGGAAAAAGAGGAGTCATCTTATACTTTTGTGGGAATGCAAACTGGTGCTGCCACTCTGGAGACCAGTATGGAGGTTCTTCAAAGAGGTAAAGATGGATCTACCCTAGAACCCAGCAACTGCACTTCTAGGTATTTATCCAAAGCATACAAACATAGTGATTCAAAAGGGCACATGCATCCCAATGTTCATATTGGCAATATCCACAATAGCCAAAACCTGGAAAAAAACCCAGATGTCCATTGACAGATGAATGGCTAAAGAAGAGATGGGATACATACGTATACAATGGAATATTACTCAGCCATCAAAAAATGAAATCTTTCCATTTGCAATGAAGTGAGTGGAACTAGAGGACGTTATGCTAAGTGAAATAAATCAGTCACACAAAGACAAATACCATATGATTTCACTCACATGTGGAATTCAAGAAACAAAACAGATGAATACAGGGGAAGAGAAGAAAAAAAAATAAGAGGAAAGCAGAGAGGGAGGCAAATCATAAGAGACTCTTAACCCTACCTAACAAACTGAGGGTTGCTGGAGGGAAGATGGGTAGGGACATGAGGTGACTGGGTGATGGGCATTAAGGAGGGCACTTGATGTAATGAGCACTGGGTGTTATATGTCAGTGATGAATCACTAAATTCTACCCCTGAAACTAGTAAGACACTTTATGTTAACTAAATTGAATTTAAATTTTTAAAAAAGGTAAAAAAATTTTTTCAAAGAAGGGTAGAAAGGAAACTTCTAAGAAAATCTACATAACTTTTTATTTTGATTGATGTAATCTTAAGGCCGATGAAATCACTATATAGTTAACAATCACAAAATTGGCGAGCATTCATTCTTCTTGTGACAAATAGGTCTTTAAACTCTGAGGTGAATAAACACAGTTCTGCTGCACATGGTTTCCTGTAACAAACATTTATAATTTCAACATTATAAATCAATAATCCTTGGAATTGCTAGATTAAATAGCCAAATATTTTCAAAAAGTATCAAAAGTCTATAATTCAAATTTATGATGACAAAATATAGAACAATTATAAATTTAAATTAAAATATGGAGTATGCAAATGTATTCATATGCCAACCCTTCACTTGGGAGTGATAAGTGAAGCCTATTTCCCTGGTTTGGGAGAGAGATAAAACAGTGAGTCAGAGTCTCTAGAGTCAGATTGTTGATGCCCAACACTTACTAGCCATGTGATCCATGATATTACTTATTCTTGCTAAGCCTCAGTTTCATTCTATCTAAAATGCATAAGATCCCAAACCTGCCTTACAGAGCTATTGACTAAATGATATAAAGCCTACACTCAGCTATGTTCACCCAAAATGTGAGTTGTAATGGTTATTAATTAATACTAGTATTGTCATTACCATTACTCGGTGGTATGATGAGTTGACAGAAGCAAAATGCCTGGCTTCCTTAAAAAGAGAATATGTAGAGTAGGAAGCAAGAGCACTATGGATGGGACTACACTGAACAATATTTAAAGCCAAACAAAGAAGAAGAGCCATAAAGGGAAATTAAGGTAAATGATGCAGAAGAAAAACCAGGAGGCAAACCCGGGAAAGCAAAGTAAAAAAGAGGGTTAGAAAAAGAAGGGGATAGTTGACATTTTAAAAACACTATATAATTCCAATGGGATGAAGACTGAAGAAAGGTAATTGGATTTTGATGTAACAAAATTACTGGTGATTGTAGCAAATGTAACAGAAATGAAATGTATTTAGTAACTGCTAAGTACACTTATAGATGACTTCCTGAAGAAGAACATAAGAACAACTTCAGTGGGGTTCCTGGGTAGTAGAGTTGGCTAAGCATCTGACTCTTGGTTTCCGCTAAGATCATGATGGCAAGTTTGTGAGATCAAACCTGCATAGTGCTCTGTACTCAGCAAGGAGTCTGCTTGAGATTCTGTCTCTCTCCCTGCCCCTCCCACTTGTGCTCCATTTAAAATAAATAAATCTTTAGAAAATAAAAAACAAAAACAAACAAAAAACGACTTCAGTAGATTAGGGAGGGAGAGCTCATACCAGAATACTACTAATTAAGAAGTAAATGCAAAGTTAGAAAATGGGAGTGTATTGGTTTGCTAGAGCTGCCATAAAAAATTACCACAGATTGGATAGCTTAAACAACAAGAATTTATCTCTTCACTGATTTGGAGGCTAGAAATCCAAATTCAAGGTACCAGCAAGGTTGGATTCTTCTGAGGGTCTCTCTTCAGGTTGTAGATGGTCATCTTTGCCCCAGGTTTTCACAAGGTCTTGCCTTTATGTCTATGTCCTAATCTACTTTTCTTGTAAGGACACCAATCATGTTAGATTAGAGCACACCCATTGTACCCTAATTACTTCTTTAAAGGTTCTGTCTTCAAATACAGTTACATTCTGAGCATTGGTGAGGGGGTTAGGACCTCAGTATATGAATGGGGGGCAAAATGTAGTTTATATGGGAAGTATTACATGCCCTTTGTTTAAGACATTCAAGTATAAAGCTAAAGTCAGACACAAAGTTTGAAAGCAAGCAGATTTATAGAAGGTAGACTAAAGATTTAAAGAGAAACTTGGTAGGCAGAGGACAGGTATCCTGAAAGGAATTAGATGAATAGTCACAGTAGGGGGAAAAAAACTTGCTTCATCAGAGGCTGTTAGAGTTGGAATATTATGGCTCTTGATAAGTGATTTTTTAAAAAAGATTTTTCTTATTTGTGCATGAGAGACACACAGAGAGAGGCAGAGACACAGGCAGAGGGAGAAGCAGGCTCCCTCAGGGGAGCCCGATGCAACACTCCACCCTGGTACTCTGGGACCATCCCCCAAGCCGAACTAAGGCAGACGCCCAACCGGTGAGCCACCCAGGCACTCCTTGATAAGTGATTCTTGAGAGAAGAAATGGTAGACATGAGATGAAGCATAAATAAACCAACATTCAACATTCAATGGCTTTGATTTTCTGTACCATATTGGCAGTTATTTGCTGTGAATGAGGAAAATAGATGTAGGGAAGACCTTGAGGAGGGATGAGGGATGTAAAGAATTGAAATGCCTCTTGAAAGTAATGAAAAAAAGAAGGTAGGGACACCTGGCCACCTGGGTGGCTCAGCGGTTGACTGTCTGCCTTTGGCTCAGGGTGTGATCCTGGAGTGCTGGGATCGAGTCCCACATAGGGTTCTTTGTGTGGAGCCTGCTTCTCCCTCTGCCTGTGACTCTGTCTCTCTCTCTCTTTTTCTGTCATGAATAAATAAATAAAATCTTAAAAAAAAGAAGAAGAAGAAGCTAACAGTTGAATGCCAGAAGGACTGAGGGGTAGCATGCAAAGGCCTGGATGAGTTTGGAAACAATATATTAGAATCTGTATGGTTACAATGCTTCCTCAGGAATAACCAGGTAAACTGACAGCAGATGGTTGAATTAATCCAGAGTTTGAGGTACACAGAACCACTTAATTGCAAATTATGTAAAATTGGTGGAATATTCTTGTATATTAGTCATTTATTCCTGTGTAACAAATTACCCCTAAATTTAGGGGCTTGAAGCAACAGACATATATTATTTCATTATTGCATATGGGTCGGAAATCTGGGTGCAGTTTAGGTAATTCTGACACACAGTCTCTCATCTAAAGCTTGACTGAGAAAGTTTATTAGTCTATTTAACCTGCTATAACAGAATACCATAGACATGATCTTACATAAAAAAAGAGAAATTTATTTCTCACAGTTCTGCAAGCTAGAAAGTCCATGATCAAGGTACTACTAGATTTGATGTGTGGTCAGGCTTGCTTCCTAGCCAGCCATCTCCTGTAACTTCATGTGGCATGAGCAACAAGGCAGCTTTCTCAGGTCTCTTTCATAAAGACATTAATTTCATTCATTCATGAGGGATCCACCCTAATGCCCTAATCATCTCCCAATGGCTCTACTTCTTAATACATCAAAATGATCATTAGGTTTCAACACATGAATAGGCAGTGGGGGCTGGGTTGTGGGGGACACAAGCATTCAATCTGTAGCAGGAAGGATCTGCTTCCAAATTCATTTATGTGGTCGTTGGCAAGATTATATTCATTGGGTATTAGATTGAGGACCTCAGATCTTCCGTAGCTGTTGGCTGAAGGCCTCACCACTTGGGGTAGCTCACAACAGAGCCTATAAGTAGAGGGACAGGCGGGCAAAGAGCAACAAGAGAGATGAAGCATTAAAGTATTTAGATCTGAATATTTACCATTTACATCAATGTGAATGGAACTGTAGGGTATTATGCTGAGCAAAATAAACAAATCAGAGAAAGACAATTATCATATGACTTCACTCATAGGTGGAATATAAGAAATAGGACAGAGGATCATAAGGGAAGGGAGGGAAAACTGAATGAGAAGTCAGTCATCAGAGAGGGAGAAAAACCATGAGAGACTCTTAGCTATTAGGAAACAAACTGAGGGTTGCTGGAGGGGAGGTGGGGGTGGGGATGGGGTAATTGGATGATGGGCATTAAGGAGGGCACCTGATGTGATGAGGACTGGGTGTTACATGCAACTGATGGATTATTTGAACACTACATCTGAAACTAAGTATGTACTATATTATATGTTGGCTAATTGAATTTAAATTAAAAAAAGTATTTAGATCTAGTAAGGCTTTAGGGGACATGGAATCAGTGGTGGAGATGAAAGTAGAGTGGCTAGAAGCAGCCAAATTGTAAAGAGACATAGGTGTTTTGCTAAGATGTTTATATTTCACTTTATGATAAATTTATCACTTTATGATAACATCTAAGGATTTTCCTTTCTTTTTTTTAAGATTTTATTTATTTATTCATGAGAGACAGAGAGACAGAGAGAGAGAGAGGCAGAGACACAGGCAGAGGGAGAAGCAGGCTCCATGCAGGGAGTCTGATGTGGGACTCGATCCCGGGACTCCAGGATTATGCTCTGGGCCAAAGGCAGGCGCTAAACCACTGAGCCACCCAGGTTTCCCCTTTTCTTTCTTTTTTAAATTTAAATTCAATTATCCAATATATAGTACATCATTTATATATATATGTAAATGTGTATCACATATATATAAATCACATCTTCTTTACCCATTCATCTGCCAATGGACATCTCAGCTCTTTCCACAGTTTGACTATTGTGGACATTCCTGCTATGAACATGGCGGGCAGGTGCCCCTTTAGATCACTACATTTATATCTTTGGGGGTAAATACCTAGTAGTGCCATTGCTAGGTCATAGGGTAGCTCTGTTTTTAACTTCTTGAGGAACCTCCATACTGTTTTTCAGAGCAGCTGTACCAGTTTGCATTCCCACCAACAGTTCAAGAGGGTTCCCCCTTTCTCCACATCCTCACCAACATTTGTTGTTTCCTGTCTTGTTAATTTTGGCCGTTCTCACTGATGTGAGGTGGTATCTCATTGTGGTTTTGATTTGGATTTCCCTAATGCCATGTGATGTGGAGCATTTTTCATGTGTCTATTGGCCATGTGTATGTCTTCTTTGGAGAAATGTATGTTCAAGTCTTCTGCCCATTTCTTGATTGGATTGTGTGTTTTGGGGTGTTGAATTTTATAAGTTCTTTATACATCTTGGATACTAGCCCTTTATCCGACAGGTCATTTGCAAGTATCTTCTCCTATTCTGTAGATTGCCTTTTAGTTTTGTTGACTGTTTTCTTTCTTTTTTTGTCTTTAAAGATTTATTTATTTATTTATTTATGATAGACACACACACACACACACAGAGGCAGAGACACAGGCAGAGGGAGAAGCAGGCTCCATGCCGGGAGCCCGACGCGGGACTCGAGCCAGGGATTCCAGGATCACGCCCTGGGCCAAAGGCAGGCGCCAAACCGCTGAGCCACCCAGGGATCCCCTGTTGACTGTTTTCTTTGCTGTGCAGAAGCTTTTCATCTTGATGAAGTCCCAATAGTTCATTTCTGCTTTTATTTCCCTTGCCTTTGGAAATGTGTCTAGCAAGAAGATGCTGCAGCTAAGGTGGCAGAGGTTACTGCCTCTGTTCTCTAGGATTTTGATGGATTCCTGTCTCACATTTAGGTCTTTCATCCATTTTGAGTTTATCTTTGTGTATGGTGTAAGAAAATGATCCAGTTTCATTTTTCTACATGTGGCTGTTCAATTTTCCCTGCATTTGTTACAGAGACTGTCTTTTTTCCATTGGATATTCCTTCCTGCTTTGCTGCAGATTAGTTGACCATAGAATAGAAGGTCCACTTCTGTATTCTCTATTCTGTTCCATTGATCTATGTGTCTGTTTTTGTGTCAGTGTCATGCTATATTGATGATTATGGCTTTGTAATACAGCTTGAAGTCCAGCATTGTGATGCCACCAGCTTTGGTTTTCTTTTTCAACATTCCTCTATTTGGGGAGTTTCTGGTTCCATACATATTTTAGGATTATTTGTTCCAGCTCTGTGAAAAATGTCAATGGTATTTTGATAGGGATTGCATTGAATGTGTAGATTGCTCTGGGCATGGAACATTTTCCATTTCTTTGTGCCTTCTCCAATTTCTTTCATAAGTGTTCTATAGTTTTCAGAGTACAGATCCTTTGCCTCTCTGGTTAGGTTTATTCCTAGGTATCTTATGGGTTTTGGTGCAATTGTAAAGGGGATTCATTCCTTAATTTCTCTTTCTTCTGTCTCATTGTTAGCATTTAGAAATGCAAATGATTTCTGTGCATTGAGTTTGTATCCCACTATGTTGCTGAATTCCTATATGAATTCTAGCAATTTTGTGATGGAACCTTTGGGTTTTCCACATAAAGTATCATGTCATCTGCGATGAGTGAGAGTTGACTTCTTTATCAATTTGAATGCTTTTTATTTCTTTTTTTTGTCTGATTGCTGAGGCTAGGACTTCCAGTATTATGTTGTACATTGGTGAGAGTGGGCATCCCTGTCATGTTCCTGACCTTAGGGGAAGCCCTCAGTTTTTTTCCATTGAGAATTATATTCCTGTGAGCTTTTCATAGATGGCTTTTAAGATATTGAGGTATGTTTTCTTTATCCCTACACTGCAGAGAGTTTTAATCAAGAAAAGATACTGTATTTTGTCAAATGCTTTTTCTGCATCTATTGAGAGGATCATATGATTCTTGTTTTTTCTTTTATTGATGTGACCTATCACGTTGATTATTTTACAAATGTTGAACCACTCTTGAATCCCAGGAATAAACCCTGCTTGGTTGTGGTGGAACTATTTTTTTTTTAAAGATTTTATTTATTTATTCATAGGCACAGAGAGAGAGGGGCAGAGACACAGACAGAGGGAGAAGCAGGCTCCATGCAGGGAGCCCGATGTGGGACTCGATCCTAACATCTTGGTGAGAGTTTTGTCATCCATGTTCATCAGGGATATTGGTCTGTAATTCTCCTTTTTGGTGGAGTCTTTGTCTGGTTTTGGGATCAAGGTAATGCAGGTATCATAGAAAAAGTTTTGAAGTTTTCCTTCCATTTCTATCTTTGAAGCAGCTTCAGAAGAATAGGTATTAATTCTTCTTTAAATGTTTGGTAGCATTCCCCTGGGAAGCCATTTGGCCCTGCACTCTTGTTTAGTGGGAGATTTTTGATTACTGTTTTCATTTTCTTGCGAGGTTATGGGTCTGTTCAGATATTCTATTTCCTCTTGTTTCAGTTTTGGTAGGTTATAAGTTTCAAGGAATGCATCCATTTCTTCCAGATTGCCTAATTTGTTAGCATATGGTTGCTCAAAATATGTTCTTAAAATTGTTTATATTTCCTTGGTGTTGATCATGATCTCTCATCTTTCATTCATGATTTTATTAATTTGGGTCCTTTCTCTTTTCTTACCTCCAAAGATTTCCTAATTAAATAGAAAAATAACATGAAAAATTTGGCTACAGTGTGCAAGCTGGTGTGGAGGTCATGTGTGTTAGAAATCAGTTAGGAAGTTACAAATATGTTCTGTATAAGAATTATTTAGGGCCTAAATTAATCCTGTAATAAGAAGGTAAAGGAGAATGCTAAGGCTATTGTTCAAAGATCAAATCAACTTGGTGACTGTTAGACACTGAAGTCCAGAGAAGACACTTAGAATTTTGAGTTGGATCACTTGGGTAAGTGGTGAGGCCATTCTATATGGGAACAAAACAGGAAACAGATTGGTGGAAGGAAGGCACCTAAATCCATGGTAGTAAGCACTCTATAAATATGATAAAGGGCAGAATATTTCTCTTTTTCAATAATTTTATAATAATATTCAAACCAGTTAGGTTAAAATGGATTAAGAGATGAGATGAAAGATGCTAACATTATTTCTGAATTACAAACAAAATTGGCTTATTAACTTTGGAAATCCATTATATTTGCTGAGTCTTTGTTTCTTAATCCAAAATATGACCACTTTTTGTCCTATTTTTTTGTTCATGATCTATTACTTATTTAAAGAGCTTTAATTTCCTAATTTTCATAATAACTCTGACTGGCCTTTTTCCTTAACACTAATTTTCATTTTGTGACCACCTCTTTGTTTTTCTTTGACTAATTTTTTCCATTTCACTTATTTTTCATTTAAATATCTTTTTTATATCTCATACATCATTTTTAATATATAAAATTTTAAAGGAGTTTCTTGGGAAGATAAAGTGAAATATCCCTAGCAATAACATGTTCACTTCATATACTGAAGATAGTAGCATCTGTTAGAGAGAAAGATAGAATCTTTTCCCTGGAATTAGGTTACCCTAATGTTTACATACAAAAAACTAGATTGAAACTTTCATTTACAGAAGGAAAAATGCTTTATAGACATTTATTCAAGTGATATTTTCCCTGTTTTGTCATAGACTGAAAACTCCAAATGTACAGAGCTTGTTAATATGCCACAAACTAAGCACTTAATGGATTACATTTCAGTGATAATGCTGTAAAGCCATAATGTAGTCCAGTAATTAAGGGTTAATTTGTAGGAATTTTTTAAATCTTGGGAACCACATCAGTAAGGACCAAAAATCTATGGGGCAATTGTATGCAATTTTACTCAAGACAGACAATGTCTATCCTACTAATTCAAATGGTATGCAAACCTTGATTTGAATATTGAGGAACAGAAATGCCTCTAAAATACCAGAGTTCTGGAAAATTCTCAGTAATTTTTGTCACTTTCCAGTAATTGGCTAGTTGGCAATGTGGTTTATAAGGCTGCAACCATACTATTGGAAACCAGTGGATAACTTTTTTAAAAAGCTCCCAAAAGATCTTAAAAAAAAAAAAAGCTTTATTGAGGTAGCCCCAGTGGCTCAGTAGTTTAGTGCCACCTTCGGCCCGGGGTGTAATCCTGGAGCCTCAGCATCAAGTCCCACATTGGGTTCCCTGCATGGAACCTGCTTCTCCCTCTGCCTGTGTCTCTGCCTCTCTCTCTCTTTCTCTGTCATGAATAAATAAATAAAATCTTTTAGAAAAATAAAAAATAAAAATAAAAAAAGCTTTATTGAGATATAATTCACAGATTATACAATCCACCCATTAAAATGTAGAATTCAGTGGGTTTTAATATATTCACAGAGTTGTGAAACCATCTTCACAATCAATTTTCTCCTTCCCAAATCCATACCCATTAGGAGTCACTCTCCACTTCCCCCCAACCTTTTCCAGCCCCTGGCAACCATTAATCTACTTTTTGTCCTTATGGATTTGCCTGTTCTGTGAATTTTACATAAATGAGATCATGTAATATGTGGGATCTTTTGGTTTTAAGAGAAAGGGTAGGGAAAGAGCACTGCTTTGTTTTTCTATTGTGAGTTTCTTGTCTTAGGATATTTAGAATCCTTCTGTTCTTAACTATTATTTTTCTAATTCCCAACACAGCTGATGTCCTGGTTAATTATGATGTTTCCCAAAAGCAAGAACTGATACCTTGCTGTACAAAGTACATGCTACAATAGGAATGGGAGGGCATGTCAAACTCATACTCTTTTCAGAAAACAAATGCTGATTCTGGGTTCCCTAGAAACATAAATCACCCAATAAGGTAATTCAGAGTAGGAAGAAGTCAGATGTATACGTATAAGCTGGAATTCAGAGAAAGTTGAGAATCCAACACTTGAGAAATGAGCTAAAACATTGAATGGTGTAGACAAAAGTAAGATTAAAGTTATGATATGGCAGCTAGTGTTTAAAGTTAGAAAACAGATCAGAATAACAGTAGGTAAAAGCAAGCAATTAATATTCACCATGTTGGCCAAACTTTTTGATAGCCTTAATCTAGAACATAGATCTTTTTTTAAATATTTTATTTATTTATTTATGAGAGAGAGAGAGAGAGAGAGAGAGAGAGGGAGGGAGAGAGAGATTAGAGAGGCAGAGGGACAAGCAGGCTCCATGCAAGGAGCCTGATGTGGGACTTGATCCCAGGACACCAGGATCACGCCCTGGGCGGAAGGCAGGTGTTAAACCGTGGAGTCACCCAGAAATCCCCTAGAACATAGATCTCCTGTTGGAAGGCACTGAAGGGTCAATTATTCTGTGCCATTCATTTAAGTCTTTGTGTTCTTGGAGAATGCTTAGACGTTTTTGGTTGCCTTCAAAGTATTTATCTCTCCCTCTCCCTGCTCCACCACAAATCCCTTCCTCCACTCTGGCTAAGTATATGTCTGAAAATGCTAGATATTATATTTCCATTTCTTCTTACAGGTAGAGCTAAGAATAAGATCCAATCATAGCCAATGTGACCTGGTGGAAGATTGCTGGTAGACTTCCTGGAATGGATTTATTCCACCTACACCCCCCCCCAAAAGATTCACAAAAAAATTAATATTCCAGTAAGACATTGTCTTCATTGGATCCCCAAAAGTGTAATAACCATCTTAATACCATGAAGGGACAAGTCAAAGGATGCCAAAAAGAAAATATAGAATACATCCAAGTCCTTGATGTCAATGTTGTACTTCCAATATAACCAATCATGGAATGCCTCTTCTCAGTTTGTTTGTTTGTTTGTTTGTTTTTGTTTTTGCTTATTGCTTTCACTTTTAAGTAGGCTTCATGCCAGTGTGAGGCTCAAACTTGCAGTCCCCAAGATCAAGAGTCCATGCTTACTGACTGAGCCAGCTAGGTGCCCCACTTTTTTTCATCTTTTTCTTATATAAGTTTAAACTACATTTAATTGGGTATTCTGACACTTTTTATAGAAAGTATCCTAGAATGGTATCCTGGAAGAAATATACTACTTTCGGAGGATCATCGGTTATGAATTTTGGTTACCATATCACATCTATATTTGTACTTCCTGTGTGATTTTAATCTCTTTGATTTCTCCTTGAAAAAACCCTCCCAGTTGGTGCCATACTTGGTCAATATTCCAAGATCTGGGGATGATGTTGTGGAATAGAAGATCCTAAGAACCAAAGATAGCATTTTCAACTTTCCTTGGCAATGAATGCTTTCTTAGAAGCAGTGAGACCATAAAAACACCAAGGTACAACGCCAGAAATTGGCTGATGGAGCAAATCAGCAACTTGAGGTGGGAAGGTATGGGGGGAGGTGCAGTGAGGGAGGCTGATTTTCTTTGTGTTATGGATTCTAAATAATAGGCTTTCACAGGTAGTGCTTTGGGTTAAATTATAGCTGGGCCCACTGACTGGGACTTGTCTATACAACAGCTCATATTTCTATAATTCTCTTCAACAAAGGGCGTTAAGACTGGCCTTAGCTAGAAACCAGAATACATCATTTTGATTATGGTTTTAGGTTTAGCAAAAGCTAAAAGCAGGGCCCAAACTCACTATGATCAACACATTGTGACATTGCTCAGAAGAAGTTTTGATAGCTCTTGAACAAGAAATAAATTTCTATTTTTAAAAAATATTTTCTTTATTTACTCATGAATGACAGAGAGAGAGAGAGAGAGAGAGAGAGAGAGAGAGAGGCAGAGACATAGGCAGAGGGAGAAGCAGGCTCTCTGCAAGGAGTCTGATGTGGGACTTGATCCCAGGCCCCAGGATCACACCATGAGCAGAAGGCAGATGCTCAACCACTGAGCCACCCAGATGTCCCTAAATTTCTATTTTTAAGTTAAGATGATACAATCATACTGCCTAGTGGTACTACCCCTTCTAGAAAGTAGTAGGGTCTTATGCCAAGCAACTGGGCTGTACACCTGTCTTAATTCCCTACCCTTACATTAGAGAAAGTCAATAACCAAAAAATGTATGTGAACACTCTCTTCAATAAAGTACTTCCATATTCAAGCAAAAGCCTGTTATGCAAAAGGCTCTTTGGACTCTCCCAGCTAAACACAGAGTTCCTCTACTTATGCCCAGAATGAACCACATTATCAGTCTTTCTCACAGTTTTACCTCTATAAACCAGTGAGATAGTGGAAACACCATGCTTTCAGGCTTCCACACAAATGATGGGTTCTGTATGTTTATTTAAAAAACACAAACACAAAACAAAGCAAAAAAAAATACTAGGTATGGTGGTTTTCTGGATTTCATGTAAATTTTTGGTTGTGGGGAATAGGAATGACATTGGGATCTTACACATCTGTGAACACTAGTCAAGTGGCTTCACTCAATTATCTCATAAGTTGAATAACACATTGGATGCCAGATATTAAGAATCTTTATTTCATGCTTAGGAAAATGACCTTTAAGCTATTGTAGTTTCTAATCTGAGGACATGATTAGACACTTCCACAGCAAGTTTCTCTAATTCACATGTCTACTTGGCCAGGCCCTAAGTGTGGATGAAGAAGCCATGTGGAGATGGTGATGAACTATGCCCATCTAAAGGGGACTATGCTATCCAGTTTCATTGAGGTTTTTATCATCTGATGATATAGGCTAGTGTCCTCAGATCTTTAAAATTTTTCTTGAAACGTATTTGACAGATAGCATTGTGTAAATGTAAGGTATAAAATGTGTTACTTTGATACATTTATATATTGTAATATGATTGCTAGTGTAGCAATAATTAGCACTGAATCATGTTACATAATTATTATTTCTTTTTAGTGGTTGGAATAATTAAGTTCTAGTCTCTTAGCAAGTTTGATGATTGTAATACAGTATAATCATTCATATTCACTATATAGGCATTAGATCAAATCTTTAAAATGTTTTTTTTAATCTTTAAAATTTTAAAAAGAAGCCAGAACACCAGCTACATGAAACTCCTAATTTTTTAACATTTGGCAATTAATTTAAAACCGAAGTTCTCAGCAATTTTTTTGGCCAAGCAAAGCACTTTTACAAGCTGGATGTGTCGGGTCTGAAGGTGTCTAGATGTTTACTCAGCACTACAATGCTGCAAAGTAGATACATTGCATGTGTATATCCATTTTCATGGTTTTATCATAATGAACTTTTAAACCAGATTTAAAAACCTGAAGTGCTGAAAGGGTTAATTAGTGCCAATGCAGCTCAAGAGACAGGCTGTACATATGAACTCTAAGGTTAGAAGTCTGGCCTTAAGATTGAAACTGATTTATTCAGTGATCTTGAATAAGGTTGTTTTCCAGGAGTTAGCCTCCGTATCTGGGTCTATGTAACACAAAGATAGGAACTGCTAAGCTCTTGTGAGAAAAGCTAATCAACAGGATTTGAAACATTTAGCTCCTTCCAAAAAAAATGCGTTAAGCATTCAAAATAGGGGTGCCTGGGTGGCTCAGAGGTTGAGCCTCTCCCTTCTGCTCAGGGCTTGATATGGAGTCTCAGCAATAAGGATCTAGTCCCGTATTGGGTTCCGTGCAAGGACCCCACTTCTCCCTCTGCCTTTGTCTCTGCCTTTCTTTCGTGTCTCTCATGAATAAATAAATAAAATCTTAAAAAGAAGAATTCATAATACTATCTGATAAATGCAGTGATCCAAAGAGGCACCTGTACCCCAATGTTTATAGAAGCAATGTCCACAATAGCTAAACTATGGAAAGAGCCCAGATGTCCATTGAAAGATGAAGGAATGAAGAAGATATGGTATAGATATACAACAGAATACTACTCATCCATCAAAATAATGATATCTTGCCATTTGCAGTGATCTGGATAGAACTAGAGGATATTATGCTAAGCAAAATAACCCAATCAGAGAAAGACAATTATCATTTGATCTCACTCATATGTGGAATTTAAGAAACAAAGCAGAGGATCATAGGGGAAGAGGGGAAAAAATAAAACAAAATGAAATCAGAGAGGGAGACACATCATAAGAGACTTTTTAAAAAAAGATTTTATTTATTTATTCATGAGAGACACAGAGACACAAGCATAGGGAGAAGCAGGCTCCATGCAGGGAGCCTGATGCAGGACTCAATCCTGGGACTTGATCTGGGGATTCCAGGATCATGCCCTGGGCAGAAAGGAGGCACTCAACCACTGAGCCACCCAAGCGTCCCAAGAGACTTTAAAAAAATTTTTTTTTCCCCCAAGAGACTTTTAATCATAGGAAACAAACTGAGGATTACTGGAGGGGAGATGAGTGGGGGGCATGGGGTAACTGAGTGACAGGCTTTAAGGACCGCATGTGATATAATGAGCACTGGGTGTGATATACAACTGATGAGTCACTGAGCTCTACCTCTAAAACCAATTATACATTATGTGTTAATTAATTGAATTTAAATAAAATCTTAAAATTAAAAAAATTAATAAAAAGTTAGGTACTCCTTTTATAAATTATAACATATATTTTCCAGGAAAGAATATTTCCATTTAAGTCAATATTTTCTTTACAATTCCTTAGGCTCTGAAACTACCTTGTAAGGCATACTAGAAAAATGAAAACATATTCAATATTTTAAGCCTCATAAATAAATTGGTGGAAGGTAATATTTAACTTCTTTGCTTATCCACTCATATCTGTACATGAGCCTTGAGTTGAGGCTATGAAGAGTGTTTATTTACACTATTCCTTATTAGGATATTGTATTCCATTAACTATAAAGGGCTCTTTTTTATTTTGTTGCTAATGCTAAAGTGTATTTAATATCCCCATGCTGTATTTTATAAATCTAGATGTGAACCGCACTGGTATGCAAAATAACTATAATTTTGAAAGTTCCAGCTCAATTTAATAAATTGTATACACTTCAAAATCATTTCATGGTATGTAATACCATATTTTACCTATTCGTCAGTACAGAAAGTTTTACTTTTGGATATGGGCATTTTAGTAACTGATCTTTAGTAACTCCCTCAACATCCTCCAACCCATCAATGGCATTAAAAATGAATCCTTATGTTTCTAATTTGCAAACTTTTGTAATTTTCTTCAGCATTATAAATTAGTTGATTGCTGTTCTCAAACACCTATACCTTCTTTCTCTAAAAAATTTACAACATTGATCTCACAAAATCAACATGAACATTTCATTTTTGTGCATCCTTAGTATCCTGACATGTTCCCCACTTCATCCCCACTGTTCATTTCTCCTCCCCCACCTCTTTAGCCACAGATCACCAGCTCCAATAATTCTGCCCTTCTTTGCTACTTTTTTATCTGAGCCCCTTTTTCAGCATCCTCTTGCTTCACACAGACCTGATTCATTTGGCATCTGTGCGCATTTCTGACCCTCCAGCCTCCTACGTGCAGCTTGCTTGCACTACTCTGCCCAAGCCCATCTTCTGACTGCATGCTTTGTCTCCATCACCCACTCCCAAACTCCATCCCTTGTTTTTTGTTGACCTTTATCCTCAGAGCTGCCTCCCACAAACATTCATAAACCTCCTCACTGTGCTCCCTCAGATCATTTCCCCAGAAGAGCTTTGTGGTCTGCAAGCATCCTGCTTTTGTGTCTGTATGTCACACTCCTAGCTGTTTCTGGTTCATTTATAGCAATTCACTTTTCCTCCCTGAAAGACTTTATATGGAGACTTAATTTGTTCTGGATACTTTCTTTACAGAAATAATCAGCGGGGGATGCCTGGGTGGCTCATTGGTTGAGCGTCTGCCTTTGGTTCAGCTCGTGATCCCGGGGTCCTGGGATCAAGTCCCGCATTGGGCTCCCTACATGGAGCCTGCTTCTCCCTCTGCCTGTGTCTCTGCCTCTCTGTGTGTCTATAATGAATAAATAAATAAAATCTTTAAAAAAAGGAAATAATCAGGGAAAGTACAGCAATGTATGTTAAATAAAACTGTATAACATTTATTTTTAAGTGAATTATGTAAACACACAGGCAGGAGTAATACTGCCTGATGATCAGATGGAACAATGATGGGAGGATCTAAATAGTTTCTCACACATCTGGGAAATTTACATCTTTGCTATAGTATTTAATAACCACTACTATTAGGAATTTTGAACTTTTTAAATAATAGTGCCAGGTTGACCTAAAAGGCTTTTTAAAACTGACTTTATTATAGACATAAGAACACCTTATTAGAATTCCCCAAGCAGTTTCATTCTGTATAGTATATGTCTTGAACTGAATGAATTTGTATGCATTTTATTTTATTTTATTTTATTTTTTTTTAAGTTTTTTTATTTTTATTTATTTATTATAGTCAGAGAGAGAGAGAGAGAGAGAGAGAGAGAGAGAGAGAGAGGCAGAGACATAGGCAGAGGGAGAAGCAGGCTCCATGCACCGGGAGCCGTGGGATTCGATCCTGGGTCTCCAGGATCGCGCCCTGGGCCAAAGGCAGGCGCTAAACCGCTGCGCCACCCAGGGATCCCTGTATGCATTTTAAATCTCTTTGAAAGCAAACACTGTTATTACATCTTTTTCAACTAGAGCAATTACCAAACAATCTTTAGGAAAAAAATATTTGTCCTGTGTGTTAGTCTCAGACTCAGCATTACATTGATCCTATGCACTTAATTTAAAAGTAGAAATAAAAGGTATGATGTGTGCTTTCTTGGTGAAAAAAAAAAAGGAGAAAATATTTGTCATCTACTTGCTTCAATAAAACTTGAAGCAGTTTTTAAAGATTCTGTGTTTGAAAATCCCCTGTGATCACTTATAAACTAATACAATAATAATAATGATAATAAAAATTACAAGCTTTGGACTCATTGCAAACTAAGGCCAGAGGGCAGGCTGCCAAATCTCTCTTTAGAATGATAGCTCCCAGTCTAGGAAAAGATTGATGCTAAATAAATAGTTCATTGCTTTGCCCAAAGCCTCAAAAAGTGCCCTTTGTCCCAGATAGTAAAAGTAGTGAAAAAAAAAATGGAGGTCCAAAGTCTTCATTTGGTCTTCTCCAGACATTCCATCAAGCACAATCCCCACTTCTATTGAGCTATTGGCATGTTATTTATTTTGACAATTACACATGCAGTTTTTTCTTTCTCCAGGTTTTTGTCTTCCTTATGTAGGATTGCTGGAGGTGGGGACCATAGAGTATATTATTTGTGCTTGTCACTTCAGCATTGGTACAATGCAAAGTGAGGTACCTGAATTCATTCAGTAAATATTTGCTGCATATTTATCAAGTATGCACTAGGCCCTGTAAAGGTTCCTAGAGATACAATGATAAAAAAGACAAATTCTTGCAATTAGAGAACTGAAATCTAGTGGGAGTAAAATAGGCAAGTATCATAAAAGGTACTAAGTGATTGTCACTGAAGCCAGGATTAAGGGTTATGAGACCACATTTGGAGGGATTTGAACTGCTTGTAAAGAGTCCAATACGAGCTCTCAGAAGAAATGGTTTCTATCTTGCAATCTGGAGATAAGTGGAAATTAGCACAGTAAAAAAGAGCTGGGGAAGCCAACAGTTTAAACCCATCCCAAGAAGTGAGAGAGAGCATATTTTAAGAAACAATAAATATTTCAATATATTTGAAATTTATAGTGGCAGAAGAGATTCAACATGGGGGAAAGAAGGTTTAAGGATGAGCAAAGCCAAAGAGATAGAATTTTGGTCTTGGATCTTGAGGGTCATGAAAGGCAGGTTTTGAGCCGATGTGTGGCATAATTACAGCTGGCCTTGGAAAGGTCTTTCTGATTGAACCATGATGAGATGGTTTGAGGAAGGTTCAGTGGCTGTGGCAGTGATCCAAGTGAGGGAAGGAGGGCCTGTCCGGTAATGATGAAGAATGGAGAGAAGTGATTGCACTCACTTCTTATTTGGCACAGAGAGTAAATAAACAAGACCTGGTGGATGACTTTGTGTGAAGGATGTAAGAGAAGGAAAATCAAGAGGGCACTATGTTTCCAGGTCAGTCAACTGAAAGTAGGCTAATAATTCTAGAGTAGCAGTTCTCAAGGTGTGGAACAGCAAACTCTCATCACCTGGGAGCCTATGAAAAATAGAAATTCTGAGCCCCACTCTTGACCAAGTGAATGAGAAACTTTGGGGATGGAGACTAGTGACCTGTGTTTTAACAAGACTCACAGGTGATTCTGATGCCTGCTTAAGTTGGAAAAACAATGTTCTAGCTTGCAGATGTTCAAATTATTTTGCTCCGTAACCGAAGAAATCTTTAAAAACATTGTATCGTTCAAACATTTTAAATTTGACATCTAAAAATTTTCTTTACAAGTATAAATAGTTGCAAAGGATATAATTTCCAGCATATTAAAAATGTTATGTATTTTAAATAAATTCAAAGGAATCAAAATACTCTAGCAATTTAGTACCCATCATCACACATTAAGAAAATGAACAAGTTGTTTTTTATTTTTTCAACAGCTATAAATTTTATAGTGTACTTTTTATGTATTTATTTTATTTTTTATTTATGTTTTTAAATTTTTAAAAATCTGCTTTTAAGTAGGCTCCATGCCCGGCATGGAGTCCAGTGTGGGGCTTGAACTCACAACTCTGAGATGGAGACCAGCTCAAATTAAGAGTCAGATGCTCAACCAACTGAGCCGTCCAGGCACCCCTATAGTGCACTTTTTTTCCTGAAACATTTATATCCTTTTAACTTCCTTAACTGAATTTTAGACTATATTCTATTAATCAGCCTACCATATTTATCTGCAAAAAATATGAATGCAATAAAATATTTTCCTCACTTTAGTTATAATGATTTTAGTGCACAATTGATAAAAATAACGTTAAGTTTTTATAATTTTGATAATAACTACAAAACATGAAAAAGTAAGATATTTTTGAAATACATCTTCTAATGAGATAAATAGGGCTTTTGAAATTTGATTTTTACTTTCATATTTTTATTTATATTCTAGTTAGTTAATATATAGTGTAGTATTGGTTTCAGGAGTAGAATTTAGTGCTCATCATTTACATATAACACTGCTTGTCATAACAAGTGCCCTCCTCAATAACAACCATCACCCATTTAGCCCATCCCAAACCACCTCCCTCCACCAACCTGTTTGTTCTCTATCCTTAAGAGTCTCTTATGGTTTCCTCCAACGCCCCCCACCCTCCTTTTTTTTTGTCTTCCCCAGGTGGTGGATCATGTGGTTCTCAACCTTTCTTGTACTAATGTGGTGTATCATATAAATTGGTTTGCTAATATTGAACCACTCCTGCAGTTCAAGAAGAAATCCCACTTGTTCATGGTGAATTATTCTTTTAATGTACTGTTTGATTCCATTTGCTAGTATTTTATTGAGAATTTTTGCATCCGGGTTCATCAGGGATACGGGCTTGTAATTCTCCTTTTCTAGTGGGGTCTTTGTCTGTTTCAGCATCAAGGTAATGCTAGCTTCATAGAAGGAGTTTGGAATTGTTCTTTCCATTTTTATTTTTTTGGAGTAGTTTGAGAAGAATAAGTATTAACTTTTCTTTAAATGTCTGGTAGAATTTCCCTGGGACCCATGCTGTCTGGCCCTGGACTTTTGCTTTTTGGGAAGTTTTTGATTACTGATTCAGTTTCCTTGCTGGTTATGGTCTGTTCAAATTTTCTTTTCCTCCTGTTTCAGTTTTGGTAGTTTGTAGGTTTCTAG
Organism: Nyctereutes procyonoides; assembly: GCF_905146905.1. Lineage (NCBI taxonomy): Eukaryota > Metazoa > Chordata > Mammalia > Carnivora > Canidae > Nyctereutes > Nyctereutes procyonoides. The sequence continues at coordinate 4,398,466 of NW_026575044.1, forward strand.
GGATTTGTCCATTTCTTACAGATTGCCCAGTTTGTTGACATATAATTTTTAATAATATTCTCTTAGAATTTTTTGTTTTTCTGTGGTGTTGGTTGTGATCTCTCCTCTTTCATTTGTCATTTTATTTGTTTGGGTTCTTTCCCTTTTCTTTTTGATTAGTCTGGCTAGGAGTTTATTGATCTTATTAATTCATTCAAAGAACCAGTGCTTCTGTTTTTAAAATTTCTATAACATTTATTTATTCTCTAATCTTTATTTCCCCTCCTGCTGGATTTAGGCTTTATTTGGTATTCCTTTTCTAGCTTCTTTAAGTGTAAAATTAGATTGTGTATTTGAGATTTTTCTTGCTTCTTGAGATAGGCTGGTATTGCAATATACTTTCCTCTTAGGGCTACCACCTTTGCCGCAAAGGTTTTTGCATTGTCATGTTTTTATTTTCATTTGCTTCCATATAATTTTTTATTTCTTTCTTAATTTCCTGGTTAACCCATTCATTTCTTAGTAGGATATGCTTTAGCCTCCATGTATTTGTGGTCTTTTCAAATTTTTTCATATGATTGATTTCTAGTTTCATAGTGTTGTGGTCAGAAAATATGCATCATATGATCTCCATCTTTTTTTGATTATTGAAGACTGATTTGTGACATGGTATGTGATCTATTCTGGAGAATATTTCATAGACACTGGGAAAGAATGTGTATTTTGCCACTTTAGGATGAAATGCTCTGAATATATCTGTTAAGTCCATCTGGTCCAGTGTGTCATTCAAAGCCATTGTTCCCTTGTTGATCTTCTGCTTAGGAGATCTGCCCATTGCTGTAAGTGGGGTGTTAAAATACCCTACTATTATTGTATATCAATGAGTTTCTTTATGTTTGTTATTTTTTTTTAATTTTTATTTATTTATGATAGTCAGAGAGAGAGAGAGAGAGAGAGAGAGAGACACAGGCAGAGGGAGAAGCAGGCTCCATGCACCGGGAGCCCGACGTGGGATTTGATCCTGGGTCTCCAGGATCGCGCCCTGGGCCAAAGGCAGGCGCTAAACCGCTGCGCCACCCAGGGATCCCCTTTATGTTTGTTATTAATTGATTTATGTATCTGGGTGCTCCCAAGTTAGGGACATAAATATTTATAATTGTTAGATGTTCTTGATGAATAGACCCCTTAATCATGATATCATATCTTTCTTCATCTCTTGCTATAGTCTTTGGTTTAAAATTTAGTTTGTCTGATAGTATGACTACTTTAGCTTTCTTTAGCATTATAGATGGTTCTCCACCCCTTCACTTTCAATCTGGTTGCCTTGGGCCTGAACTGTGTCTCTTGTAGGCAGCATATCAATGGATCTTGTTTATTTATCCATTCTGAAATCTCTTTTCTTTTAATTGGAGCATTTAGTCAGTTTACATTTAAAGTGATTATTGATAGATATGAACTTAATGCCATTGTGTTATCTGTAAAACTAGCATTTTTGGTGATGTTTTCTGTTCCTTTCTAATCTTTCTTGTTTCTGGTCTTTCTTTCCCACTCATTGAGTCCCCTTTAATATTTCTTGTAGGGCTGGTTTAGTGGTCATAAAAATCCTTTAGTTTTTGTTTGTCTGGGAAATGCTTTGTCTCTTCTTCTATTCTGAATGACAGCCTGCTGGATAAAGTATTCTTGGCTGCATTTTTTCCCCACTCAGCATGTTGAATATATCCTGCCACACTCTTTTGGCCTGCTAAATTTCTGTGGACAGATCTTCTGTGAACCTGATTTGTCTTCTGTTGTAGATTAAGGACTTTTTCCCCTTTGTGCTTTCAGGATTCTTTCCTTGTTTGTGTATTTTGTGAATTTTGTGTATTTAGTTATGACATGTCTTGGTTTTGGTCAGCTCTTGTTGAATTTGATGGGAGTTCTCTATGCCTGTTGGATTTCAGTATCTATTTCCTTCCCCAGATCAGGAAAGTTTTCAGTTGTAATTTGCTCAAATAAACTTTCTGCTCTCGGGCAGCCCAGGTGGCTCAGAGGTTTAGTGCGCCTTCAGCCCAGGGCGAGATCCTGGAGACCCAAGATCCAGTCCCACGTTGGGCTCCCTGTGGGGAGCCTGCTTCTCCCTCTGCCTTTCTCTCTCTCTCTCTCTCTCTCTCTCTCTCTCTCTGTCTCTCTCTCATGAATAAATAAATAAAATCTTAAAAAAAAAACCAAAAAACTTTCTGCTCCCTTTTCCCTCACATCTACAGGAACTCTTATGATACAAATGTTATGCATTAAGGAGTCACTGAGTTCCCTTAGTGTACATTCACAATCCAATACTTTTCTTTCTCTCTTCTCTTCAGCTTCATTATTTTAATTTCATCTTGTATATCACTGATTTGTTCCTCTTTGTCCATCCTCATTGCATCCAGTCACTTTTGCAACTCAGTTATAGCATTTTTTATTTTGGCCTGACTTGTTCTTAATTCTTTTATCTTTTCAGGAAAGGATTCTCTAGTGTCTTCTATGCTTTTCCCAAGCCCAGCTAGTATCCTTAGGATTGTTGCTTTAGGAACACCTGGGTGGTTCAGTGATTAGGGGTCTGCCTCTGGCTCAGGACGTGATCCCATGGTCCTCGGATCAAGTCCCACATCAATCTCCCTGCATGGAGCCTACTTCTCCCTCTGCCTCTGCCTCTGTCTCTGCTTCTTTCTCTCTCTTTCATGAATAAACAAATAAAATATTTTAAAAAAATAAAATGAAATTTGTTTATTTGTTTTTAGTTAGGTTTTTGTTTATAAAGAGAGAGACAGAGTATGAACAGGGAGGGGGCAGAGGAAGAGGAAGGGAGAGAATCTTAAGCAGACTCTATGCCCAGCACAAGCCCAATATGGGGCTTGATCTTATGACACTGAGATCATGACCTGAGCCTAAATCAAGAGTCAGATGATTAACTGACTGAGATGCTCAGGTGCCCTTCATTGAGGTTTTTAAAAAATATATATTCAATTTATTAAAAATCACAGATTCAAAACCCTAGTTCTTCCCAAAGTTTTTAAGTCCATATTACAATATTCTTTTTCTATTTTAAGCAATAATTAATTGTCATTTCTGGGGAGGTAGGGGGCGATGCTAAGTCTCATCCTTTTTTGATACATCCCATTTCCCCTACAAGTATTTTGACCTAATAAACAAAATGTAAGTACTAGATAATTCTTATAAATGTAATAAATTGAATTTATAAATACAGTGAAGGTTAAAGTCACAAAAAGGTTCCAACTCAGGAAGATTTTAACTAAAATCATGAGTATAAATCAATTTCTCAATCTCACATTTTAGAATTATAAAGCTGAAGTTCTGGTAGGACAAATTATTTTATAAATTAATACTTAACAGAATATCGTTAATACTATTAATACTATGGTTTTTTATTTTCCTAAACATTCAGAATTTTCCTAAAACTGAAAAGATGCTTTCCATTAAGGAAAACAGCTATACATGCCAAAACACAATTCCATCAATTGTAACAGATGTACCACTGGGGAGCAAGATAACCATAGCAGGAAGGTTATATGTATGGGGGGGATAGAGAGTATATGGGAACATGCTGTACTTTCTACTCAATTTTGTTGTGAACCTAAATGGCTCTAAAAAATACAGTCTATTAATTCATTAGAAGGAAAAAAAAGACATTCACCATCTCTATTAATAGGAAATTTTAGTTGGAAGGCTACATTTTTTGTCCACAATCCTCAAACCTATTTGTAGTTGCCGTGTCAATGACTCCGTAATTTCAAGAGGTAAGGCATTCCCCAGATTCAAGTTATACTCACTATTACATAACTCTTGAGTCTTTTACAGAACTCTGTAGTCCATGCAAGTTAATCACTTAATTGAGTATTGCATGGTTTTGGCTTTTAAGATATGGCAATATTTCTTCTTTACATGAAAAGATCTTTGAACATTACTAAATACCTGCATTTTATATATTTATTTTATATATGTTTCATAGGCACACAAAACAGATATTAAAAGTATATCCCTGAATCTTGTGTATTTTCACAACATCTTCTCTGATGTTGCAATTTACAAGGTCATTTTAATAACAATGCTCCCAAAACCCTAAGAGCTTATAGAAGAGATGTAACTAAATAAGTGTACTATATGGTGAAATATTCAATTATATAAGCAACTCACATAAGACAACAATATTAGAAGATAAACTAATTCTTGGTGGGAAGAGGTATCATGTATGTGTTTTCAGAAGACTTGATGACTAGAAGAGTTTATTTATTTTTTATTTTTTTCTAGTAAGCTTTTAAAATGTTAAACTAAACTTAACATTTGCATGTTAAAGGCAAATGCTAGGCAACTAATACAGAAAGAAATTCCAACAAGGAATGAAATATGTCCAAATTCATACAGAACAGTTTGACCTAGGACAGTGCCTGACATAATTGTATAATGCTTAATAACCATTTCTCAAGTAAATGAATGAATACATGAATTGTGAATAAATACAGCATAAAGTACTTATAGAAAAAATACAACATAAAGTGCTTAGGTTGTTATTGCTAGAGTATAAAGTAAAAGGGTTATGGATTTTGAGTTATAGTAAAATAAAATCCATTGCACCCTAAAACCCCATTGTGCTGCACCTATTCATCTGCCCCCTTCTCCCAGAACCTATGGCAACCACTGATCATTTTGCTATCCATGTAGTTTTGTATTTTCCAGATGTTGTATACTTGAACTAAGTAATATGTACCTTTTTCATACTCGCTTCTTTCATCTAGCAATATACATTTAAGATTCCTCCATGTCTTTTCATGGCTTCTTTTCATCACTGAATTATGTCCCATTGTATTGGTGTACCACAGTTCTGTTCACCCATTCAGCTATTGAAGGACATTTTTGTTGCTTTCAGTTTTAGGTGACTATGAATAAAGTTAGCAGAGACATTTTTTTGGAAGGATTTTGTGTGAATATAGATTTTCTTTCTTTTCTTTTTTTTTTAAAGATTTATTTATTTATTTATTTATTCAGAGAGAGAGAGAGAGAGAGAGAGAGAGAGAGAGAGAGAGAGAGAGGCAGAGACACAGGCCGAGGGAGAAGCAGGCTCCATTCAGGGAGCCCGACGTGGGACTCGATCCTGGGTCTCCAAGATCACACCCCGGTCTGCAGGCGGTGCCAAACCACTGCACCACAGGGGCTGCCCTGAATATAGATTTTCAAATCCGTTGTGTAAATAAGATTTCTGAGTCATATGGTAAGATTGCTTGGCTTTGTAAGAAACCACCAAACTGTCTTCCAAAGGGGTATGCCATTTGCATTTCCACCAGCAATGAATGAGAGTGCCTACTGCTTTACCTGCTTGCTAGCATTTGGTTTTGCCAGTGTTTGGGTTAGCCATTCTAAGAGATGTGTAGTGGTGTCTCACTATTGTTTTAATTTGCAATTCCTATATGACAAATGATGACAACCATCTTTTCATTTCATATGCTTATTAGCATCTTCCTTAGTGACTGTTCAGATCTTTTGCCTATTTTTAAATTGGACTGTTTTCTTACTGTTGACTTTAAAGTGTTCTTTGATTTTAATGAAACTCTTTTCTCAGTTCTTTTCTTTCTTTCTTTCTTTCTTTCTTTCTTTCTTTCTTTCTTTCTTTCTTTCTTTCTTTCTTTCTTTCTTTCTTTCTTCTTCTGTAGGTTCCATGCTCAATATGGGGCTTGAACTCACAACCTTGAGATTAAGAACCACATGCTCTACTAACTGAGCCAGCCAAGGACCCCATGAAAATTCTTTCTCAGATATGTGTCTTTGCAAATATTTTCTTACTGTCTGTGACACATCCTTTCATTATCTTAATAGTCTTTCACAAAAACTTTTTTAATATTAATAACATCTAATTTATCATTTTTTCTTTGATTAAATGTACCTTTGGAATTGTACCTAAAAACTCATAGCCAAACCCAAAGTCACATAAATTTTCTCCTGTTTTTTTTTTTTAAGATTTTATTTATTTATTCATGAGAGACAGAGAGAGGCAGAGACGCAGGCAGAGGGAGAAGCAAGCTCTGTGCAGGAAGCCTGATGTGGGGCTCGATCCTGGGATCCTGGGATCACACCCTGAGTCAAAGGCAAATGCTCAACCTCTGAGTCACCCAGGTGTCCCATTTCTCCTGTTTTATTATAGAAGTTTTACAGTATTGTGCTTAATATCTAGTTCCATAATTGTGAAATAATAGGAAAAGTATTGATTTCTGTCCCTAGTGTGGCACAGAGCTCCTAAGATGGTTGTAATTTCCTACATGATAAGAATATCTGACATAGGGATGCCTGGGTGCCTCAGTGGTTGAGCGTCTGCCTTTGGCTCCGGCATGATCCTGGGGTTGGGATCGAGTCCCGCATTGGGCTACTTGCTGGGAGCCTGCTTCTCCCTCTGCCTGTCTCTGCCTCTCTCTGTGTGTGTCTCTCATGAATAAATAAATAAAATCTAAAAAAAAAAAAAAAAGAATATCTAACATAGAACTTCCAAATCCCTTGGAATTTCATGAGTGATAAAAATGTGTTTTTTTTTTTCCAATGAGAGAACTGTTGTTGGACTCCTGGATGAGATCTGGTCACCTGAAAGATCAAGCCATAATTAGAAGTTTGAAACTTTCAGCCCCACTTCCCATCCCTAGAGAGGAAGAGGGGCTGGAATTGGAGTTAATAATGGATCATGCCCATGTGATAGAGTCTCCGTTAGAATCCCAAAAGCATGAGGTTCAGAGAGCTTCCAGGTTGATGAATATATCCACATAGCAGGAGGATGGTACACCTCAACTCTTTGGGGGCAGAAGCTCCTGCACTCAGGACCCTCCTGGACCTTGCTATATGCATTTCTTCATCTGGCTATTTATCTGTATCCTTTATTATATAATGAACTTGTAATGTAAGAACGTATTTCCCTAAGTTCTCTGAGGTGTTCTAGCAAGTGACTGGCCTGATAAGGAGATTGTAGAAACCTCTGATTTATAACCAGTAGGTCAGAAGCACGTATATTACTCAGTGCTTATCATAATAAGTGTACTCTTAATTTCCTCCACCTATTTCGTTCATAACCTCACCCACCTCCCCTCTGGCAATTATCAGTCTGTTCTCTAAAGTTAAGAATATAGGATTTTTGTTTGTCTCCTTTTTCTTTGCTTTGTTTTTAAAATTCCACATGAGTGAAATCATATGATACTTGTCTTTTTTCATGTCATCTGCAAATAGTGAAAGTCTGACTTCTTCCTTACCAATTAGTTTTCCTTTTATTTCTTTTCTCCCCTTCCCTCTTCTTTTATTTATTTTTGTTATCTGATTCCTGGAGCTAGAATTTCCAGTACTATGTTGAATAAAAGTGGTGAGAGTGGACATCCTTGCCTTGTTCCTGAACTTAGAAAGCTCTCAGTTTTTCACTACTGAGGATGATGTTAGCTGTGTGTTTTCCATATATGTAGCCTTTATTATGTTGAGGTGTGTTCCCTCTAAACCCACTTTGTGAGGGTTTTTATCAATGGATGACATACTTTGTCAAATGCTTCTTCTGAATCTATTGACATGATCATATGGTTCTTATACTTTCTTTTATTGATGTGATGTATCACATTTCTGAATGTGATTAATTTACGAATAGTGAACTCCTTTAAACCCAGGAATAAATCCCACATGATCCTGGTAAATGATTTTTTAAATGTATTATTGAATTCACTTTCCTACTATTTTATTGAGGATGTTTGCACCTATGTTCATTAGAGATATTGACTTGTAGTTCTTTCGTGGTGTCCTTATCCAGTTTGGGTATTAAGATAAGTCTGGCCTTATAGAAGGAATTGGAAGTTATTTTTCCTTTTTTTTTTTTGTTGTTGTTGTTTGGAATACTTTGAGTATAGGTATTAACTCTTCTTTAAATGTTTGGTAGAATTCATCTATGAAGCCCTTTGGACCTGGACATCAGCTTGCTGGGAGTTTTTAAAATTATTATTGACTTAATTTCTTTGCAGTTTGTTCAAGTTTTCTAGTTTTTCCTCTTTTAGTTTTGGTAGTTTATATGTTTCTAGGAATTTATACATTTCTTCTAGATGTCCAATTTGTTAGCATATAGTTATTCATAATATTCTCTTAAAATTGTATTTCTGTGGTGTTGGTTGTTATTTCGCCTATCTCATTTGTGATTTTATTTGAGTCATTTTTCTTTTTTTCTTTATAAGTCGGCTAGGAGTTTATCAATTTTGTTGATTTTTAGAGAAGAACCACCTTCTGGTTTTATTGATTTTTTTAATCAATTTATTTCTGCTCTAATGTTTATTCCCTCCTTGTACTGTTTTAGGTTTTATTTGTTGTTATTTTTCTAACTCCTTCAGGTATAAGATTAGGTTGTTCATTTGAGATTTTTCTTTCTTTTTGAGGTAGGTTTATACTGCTATAAACTTCCCTCTTAGAATCACTTGCCACATCCCAAAGGTTTTAGACCATGTGTTTTTATTTTCATTTGTTTTCATGTACTTTTAAAATTTCTTGTTTTATTTCCTGGTTGTTCCATTCATTGTTTATAGCATGTTGTTTAACCTCCATATATTTGTTATCTTTCCAGATTTTGTCTTGTGGTTGACTTCTAGTGTCATAGCATCATGGTCAGAAAAGATGCATGGTATGACTTCAACATTCTTGAATTACTTGAGGCTGGTTGTGTGGGCTGATATGTGATCTATTCTGGAGAAGGCTCCATGTGCACTTGAAAAGAATGAGTATTTTGCTGTTTTAGGATGGAATGTTCTGAAAATGCCTGTTTAATCAATCTATTCCAGTGTGTCATTTAAAGCCACTGTTTTCTTGTTGAGTTTCAGTTTGGATGATCTATCAATGTATGTGAGTGTTAAATCTCTCTACTATTATTGTATAGTATTAGTATCTATTAGTTCCTACACGGTTATTAATTGTGTTATGTATTTGGATGCTTCCATGTTGGGGGCATAAATATTTACAAATTATATATTCCTATTGGATAGTCCCCTTTATTATTATATAGGGTCCTTCTTTGTCTCTTGTTATAGTGTTTGTTTTAAAGTCTATTTTTTTCCAAAATAAGTATACCCTTTCTTTTGACATCCATATGCATGACAGATGTCTCTCCATTCCCTGACTTTCAGTCTGTAGATGTCTTCAGATCTAAAATGAGTCTCTCATAGGCAGAATATACATGGGTCTTATTTTTTTAATCTGTTCTGTCACCTATAGATTTTGATTTGAGTGTTTAGTCCATTTACATTCAAACTAATTATTGATAGATATGTATTTATTGCCATTTTATTACTTGTTTTGTTATTGTTCCTGAAGCTCTTCTCAGATTCTTCCTTGTCTTTCTCTTTTTCATGTTTTGCTGATTTTCCTTAGTAACATATTTAGCTGACTTTCTCTTTATTCTTTGCATGTTAATTAGTGCTTAGTAACATATTTAGCTTACTTTCTCTTTATTCTTTGCATGTTATACCATTTGGTTTGTATATACCCTCCTCTACATATAGCAGTATTTTATTAAATTGATAATCTTTTGAGTTTGATTCCATTCTTTTCTCCTCTTCTCTCCATGTTTTAGGTATATGTATATGTATCCTTTTGTGTGTGTATGAATTCCTTCACTGATGTTTAGAGAAATACTCTCCCCCTGCCCCCCGTTTTTGTGTTTTTTGTGTGTCCTATCTTTATACTTTCACATTTGGTCTCTCTTTTCCATTCAAAAAAGTCCCCTTTAATATTTCTTGCAGGGTAGGTTTAGTGATCATGAACTCCTTTAGTTTTTGTTGGAATGGAAAACTCTTAATGTCTCCTTCTATTCTGAATGATAGCCTTGCTGGATAGAGTTCTTGGCTTCAAATGTTTCCCATTCAGCAGTTTGAATATATCATGCCACTCCCTTCTGATCTGCCAAGTTTCTTTTAAAAAGTATCCTACTAGCCTGATAGGTTTTCCCTTCTAAGTTAAGGGCTTCTTTTGTCTTGGAGATTTTAACAAGATCTTTAAAAAAACTAGTCAACACCCTGACATATAATAGTGAAACTATAAAATTTCAGAGATAAAGAGAAAATCCTAAACAGCTCGAGACAAGAGATTCCTAACTTATATGTGGAAACATATCAGATTAACAGCAGACCTATTGACAGTGAACTGTCAGGCCAGAAAAGGCTGGCATGATATATTCAGAGTACTAAACAAGAAAACATGCAGCCAAGAATACTTTAGCTGTCATTCAGAATAAAAGTGGAGATAAAGAGTTTCCAGGATAGAAAGAAACTGAAAGAATATGTGACCACCAAACCAACTCTGCAGGAAATATTTGGGGGAACCCTATAAGTGAAGAGGAGGCCCCCCCAAAAAATCTGCAGAAATGGAGACTGTATAGGTAACACTATGAGACTAAATTCATATCTTTCAATAGTTACTCTGAATGTGAATGGGCTAAATGATCCGGTCAAAAGACACAGGGTATCAGACTGGATAAAAAAGCAAGACCCATCTATATGCAGTCTACAAGAGACTCATTTTAGAAATAAGGACACCTTCAGACTGAAAATGAGGGGTATGGAGAACCATTTACCATGCAAATAGGCCTCAAAAGAAAGCTGGGGTAGCAATCCTCATATCAGATAAATTAGATTTTATTATTATTATTTAAAGATTTTATTTATTTATTCATTTGAGACACACACACACACACACACACACAGAGAGAGAGAGAAAGACAGAGAGAGAGAGAGAGGCATAGATAGAGGGAGAAGCAGGGTCCATGCAGGGAGTCTGATGTGGGACTCGATCCCAGGACTCCAGGATCATGCCCTGAACCAAAGGCAGACACTTAACGGCTGAGCCACCCACGCATCCCTAAATTAGATTTTAAAACCAAAGCTGGGGGGATCACAATGCCTGACTTCAAGCTACACTATAAAACTGTGATTATCAAGACAGTCTGGTACTGTCACAAAAACAGACACATAGATCATTAGCACAGAATAGAGAATCCAGAAATGGACCCTCAACTCTATGGTCAACCCATCTTTGACAAAGCAGGAAAGAATCTCCAGTGAAAACTGACAGTCTCTTCAATAAATGGTGTCAGGAAAATTGAACAGTCACACGCAGATAACTGAAATTGGACCATTTTCTTACCATACACAAAGATAAATTCAAAACGGTTGAAAGTTCTAAATGTGAGACAAGAATCCATCAAAATCCTAGAGGAGAACACAGGCAACAACCTTTTTGATCCTGGCCACAGCTACTTCTTGCAAGACACATCTATGAAGGCAAGGGAAACAAAAGCAAAAATGAATTATTGGGACTTCATCAAGATAAAAAGCTTCTGCACACCAAAGGAAACAGTCAACAAAACTAAAAGACAACCAACAGAATGGGAGAAGATATTTGCAAATGACATACCATCACATAAAGGGCTAGTATCCAAAATGTATAAAGAACTTATCAAACTCAACACCCAAGAAACAAACAATCCAGTCATATAGGCAGAAGACATGAATGGACATTTCTCCAAAGAAAAGATACACATGGCCTACAGGCACATGGAAAAATGCTCCTTGTCACTTGCCATCAGGAAAATACAAATCAAAACCACCATGAGATACCACCTTAGACCAGTGAGAATGGCTAATATTAACAACACAGGAAACAACAAATGTGGGAGAGGATGTGGAGAAAGGGGAACCCTCTGGCACTGTTGGTGAGAATGCAAGCTGGTACAGCTACTCTGGAAAACAGTGTGGAGTTCCTCAAGATGTTAAAAATAGAGCTACCTATGACCCAGCAATTGGGGTATTTACCCCAAAGATACAGGTATTTACCCCAAAGATACAGGTATTTACCCCAAAGATACATATGTAGTGAAATGGTGGGACACTTGCACCCCAATGTTCATAGCAGCAATGTCCACAATAGCCAAACTGTGGAAGGAGCCATAATGTCTTTCATTAGATGAATGGATAAAGATGTGGTATATATACACAATGGAATAGTACTCAGCCATCAGAAAGGATTTATACTTACCATTTCCACCAATGTGGATGGAACTGGAGGTTATAATGGTGAGTGAAATAAGATAGTTATCATACGGTTTCAGGCATATGTGGAGTATAAGAAATAGTGAAAATGTCCATCAGAGAAAGGAGGAAAACTGCGTGGGGAACAATTAGAGAGGAAGACAAACCATGAGAGACTCCTAACTCTGGGAAACAAAGGGTTGTAGAAGGGGAGATGGGTGGGGTAATGGGGTAACTGGGTGATAGGATTAAGGAGGGCACATGATGTAATGAGCACTGGTTGTACCATATGTTGGAAAATTGAATTTAAATAAATTATAAAAAAGATTTTTTTATACATTTTATTTTTTTTAATTTTTATTTATTTATGATAGTCACACAGAATGAGAGAGAGAGAGGCAGAGACATAGGCAGAGGGAGAAGCAGGCTCCATGCACCGGGAGAGCCCGACGTGGGATTCGATCCTGGGTCCCCAGGATCGCACCCTGGGCCAAAGGCAGGCTCTAAACCGCTGTGCCACCCAGGGATCCCATAAAAAAAGATTTTGTGTTTATCACTAAAATTTGCAAGTTTCATTACAGTCTGTCTTGGTGTGGCTCTCCTCTTGTTGATTTTGATGGGAGTTCTTCGTGTCTCCAGGATTTGGAGATCTATTTCCTTCCCTAGATCTGGGAATTTTTTTTAAAGATTTTATTTACTTATTCATGAGAGACACAGAGAGAGAGGCAGAGATATAGGCAGAGGAAGAAGCAGGCTCCCTGCAGGGAGCAGGATTCAGGACTCAAACCTAGGACCTGGGGATAATGACCTGAGCCAAAGGCAGATGCTTAACCACTGAGCCACCCAGGTGCCCCCTTTCCTATCATTTTTTATGTAGCCTCCTCTGGATATTTAACTGTGGACAGTTTGTTCTGTTAGACTTTGGGTCATTTTCTGGGTTAGTTGCACTGATGTCAGTGTTATCTAGGTGTATATGGGATGAGATGAACCTATGATCCTCCTAGTCCACTATCTTCTCCAGAAGTCTCTCTTTACAGGTTTCAGTTCTATGTATACATTTTTTTGTTTTTTGTTTTGTTTTGCATCCAGAAGTCCAATTGTTCCAGCAGCGTTTGTTGAAAAGATTCTCTTTTCTCCATTGAATTACCTTTGTTTGTTGTCAAAGATCAATTGCCTGCATTTATGTGGATCTATTTCTGGGGTCTCTTTTCTCTCTTTCTTTCTTTCTTTCTTTCTTTCTTTCTTTCTTTCTTTTTCTTCTTTCTTTTTTAAGATTTTATTTATTTATTCATTAGAGACAGAGAGAGAGAGAGGCACAGAAACAGGCAGAGGGAGAAAGCAGGCTTCATGCAGGGAGCCCGATGTGGGACTCGATCCGGGGTCTCCAGGATCACACCCCAGGCCGAAGGCAGTGCTAAACTGCTGAGCCACCCGGGCTGTCCTGGGCTCTCTTTTCTGTTGTATTTTTCTATCTATTTTTTTTCCTTAAGTTTTTATTTAGTTATTCATGAGAGACACAGAAAGAGACGCAGAGACACAGGCAGAGGAGCAGGCTCCATGCAAGGAGCTTGATGTGGGACTTGATCCAAATCCCGGGAATCGGGGATCACTTCCCTGAGCCAAAGGCAGACGTCCAATCACTGAGCCACCCAGGCTTCCCTATCTGTCTATTCTTTTAGCAATACCACATTGTCTTTTTTTTTTTTATAAAGATGTATTCATTTATTTATTCATGAGAGACATAGAGAGAGAGAAGCAGAGATACAGGTAGAGGGAAACGTAGGCTCCCTGCAGAAGCCTGATGCCGGACTCTATCCTGGAACTCCAGGATCAGATCCTGAGCCAAAGGCGTCTGCACGTAAGGAGCACCTGGGTAGCTGAATGGTTGAGCGTCTGCCTTTGGCTGAGCCACCCAGGCATCCCAATACCACACTGTCTTAATTACTGTGATTTATTTTTTATTTTTTAAAAGATTTTATTTATTTATTCATGATAGACATAGGGAGAGAGAGAGGCAGAGACACAGGCAGAGGGAGAAGCAGGCTCCATGCAGAAGCCCAACGCAGGACTCAATCCCGGGACTCCAGGATCGCGCCCTGGGCCAAAGGCAGGCGCTAAACCACTGAGCCACCCAGGGATTCCCAATTACTGTGATTTATAATAAATTTTTTGCCTTTCATACAAACTTTAGAGTTAATTTGTCAATATCCACAAAATACATTGCTGGGATTTTGATTAGGACTGCTGAATCTATAGATCTGATTAGGAAGAATTGACATCTTAATAATATTGGGTCTTTCAATCAATGAAAAGAGTACCTACTTATATAAATCTCAATTTAAATACATTAAATAATGAAATGAGTTTATTTACTCACATAACTGAAAATTTCCAAAATAATATAGTCTTCAGGAATAATTTCATGCAATGCTCATGTTATTACCCTAGGACACACGCTTGCCCTGCAGAGGCCAGATTGCCCTTAGTGGGCTTTCCTCATGGTGCTAAATTGACCTCTAGTATTCCAGACCGTTTATCCATCTACCACCCTACCCAGAGCCTTTGTGCATGAAATTCTGTATCCATGATTTGAACTACCAGAGGTTATATGCACATTATTTTTTAAAAATATTTTATTTATTCATTCATGAGAGACAGAGAGAGGGGCAGAGGAGGAAGCAGGTTCCTGCGAGGAACCTGATGCAGGAATTGATCCTAGGACTCCAGGATCATGACTTGAGCCAAAAGCAGACGCTCAACCATTCAGCCACCCAGGTGCTCCTTATATGCACATTTTTTTTAAAATTTCACTTATTTATTGAGACACACACACACCCACACACACAGAGAGAGGCAGAGGGAGAAACAGGCTCCATGCAGGGAACCCGATGTGGGACTTGAACCCAAGTCTCCAGGATCACACCCCAGGCTGCAGGCGGCACTAAACCACTGCGCCATCAGGGCTGCCCTATATGCACAGTCTTCAAATAGTATTTCTGTATTAAGTCACACATACTAGCTATGGGGTAAGAGTGGGTGGCATCACCTTCCCTGTAAGCCCATGGATTTCTAAATGGAAACTAGGTACTCGGGATCCCTGGGTGGCGCAGCTGTTTAGCGCCTGCCTTTGGCCCGGGGCGCGATCCTGGGGACCCGGGATCGAGTCCCACGTTGGGCTCCCGGTGCATGGAGCCTGCTTCTCCCTTTGCCTGTGTCTCTGCCTCTCTCTCTTTCTCTCTCTGTGTGTGACTATCATAAATAAATAAAAATTAAAAAGAAATTAAAAAAGAAACTGGGTACTCTTCTATGATGCTAGAGAAGCAATCATATATACAGCTATAGAATGAAACTGAAGTGGTAGTGATCAGATCGTTTTGTGTAAAGTAATGGATTTTACACAAGAATGTGAAATGATAAGATTTATATGTTAGAAACTTTTCTGTGGTCCACTTGGAATGAATTGAAGTTTATATGCCTTGAGGTAGATTACTTAGGAAGCTGTGACAGTGGTCCTGAGAGAGAAGCTAAAGTTTTAGAGATTGACTGTGGTGGCTGTGGCAAGGAGGAGAGCAGGTTTGAAGAATACATACGATTTTAAGAACACTCCAGGGATCCCTGGGTGGCGCAGCGGTTTGGCGCCTGCCTTTGGCCCAGGGCGTGATACTGGAGACCCGGGATCGAATCCCACATCGGGCTCCCTGCATGGAACCTGCTTCTCCCTCTGCCTGTGTCTCTGCCCTCTCTCTCTCTCTCTCTCTCTCTCTCTCTCTGGCTATCATAAATAAATAAAAATTAAAAAAAAAGAACACTCCAAAAAAAAAAAAAACACTTAGAATCACTTTCTGATTTCTCTGATAACCTCATTGATGAGGGAAAAAGTAATATTAGGGCATGTGGGTCAGGGTGGGGTACGTTGGTGAATTATTTGGGAATGTTGGATGTGGAATATCTTTGAGTCAACCTAAGGAAATATGAAGTAGGGAGTTGGGGATGTATTATAGTTAGACTGAGGGCAGAGAAAAACTGGTTATCATCATATATGGGGAGATTAAAACCAAAGACAGCAGGATTCAAGCAGACTACATTTTTAATAAAGAATTGGAAGCAAGCAAGGGAAACAAGCACAAATGAACTATTGAGACTTCCTCAAAATAGAAAGCTTGTGCACAGTGAAGGAAATAATCAATGAAATTAAAAAGCAACTGACAGAATGAGAGAAGATATTTGCAAATGACATATCCAATAAGGGTTAGTATACAAAATCTATAAAGAATTTACCAATCTTAACACCCCCAAAACAAATAATCCAGTTAAGAAATGACAGAAGTGAAATAAGTCAATCAAGAGAAAGACAAATATCATATGATTTCATTCATATGTGGAATTTAATAAACAAAACAGATAGACATAGAGGAAATGAAGGAAAAAGGAAATAAGATAAAAACAGGGAGGCAGGGATGCGTGGATGGCTCAGCGGTTAAGCATCTGGCTTTGGCTCAGGGCAGGATCCTGGAGTTCCGGGATCAAGTCCCACATCAGCCTCCCAGCATGGAGCCTGCTTCTCCCTCTGCCTATGGCTCTGCCTCTTTCTCTCTGTGTCTTTCATGAATAAATAAATAAATTCTAAAAAAAAAAAAAGATAGGGAGGCAAACCATAACAGACTCTTAACTATAGGACAAATCTGAGGGTTGCTGGAAGGGGGAAGGGTGAGAGGATGGGATAATTGGGTGACAGGCATTAAGGAGGGCACTTGATGTAATGAACACTGGGTGTTATATGCAACTGATGAATCACTAAACCCCACCCCTGAAATGAATAATACATTATATGTTAAATAAGTTTAATATAAATAAATGAATAAGAAATGAGAAGACATGAATAGACACTTTTCCAGAAAAGACATCCAGATGGCTAACAGATACATGAAAATATGCTCAACATCATGCATCATCAGGGAAATACAAATCAAAACCACAATGAGATATCACCTCGCATCTGTCACAATGGCTAAAGTTAACAACTCAGGAAACAGCAGATGTTGGCAATGATGTGGAGAAAGGGGAACCATTTTACACTGTTTATGGAAATGCAAACTGGTGCTGTCACTCTGGAGACCAGTATGGAGGTTCCTCAAAAAGATAAAAATAGAACTACCCTAGAACCCAGCAACTGCACTTCTAGGTATTTACCCAAAGGATACAAACATAGTGATTCAAAAGGGTGCATGCATCCCAATGTTTATAGCAGCAATATCCACAATAGCCAAAACCTGGAAAGATCCCAGATGTCCATTGACAGATGAATGGATGAAGAAGAGATGGGATATATACACAATGAAATATTAGTCATCAAAAATGAAATCTTTCCATTTGCAATGATGTGGGTGAAACTAGAGGACATTATGTGAAGTGAAATAAGTCAGTCAAAGACAAATACCATCTGATTTCACTCACATGTGGAATTTAAGAAGCAAAACAGATGAACATAGGGGAGGGGAAAGAAAAATAACGTAAGATAACAGATAACAGAGAGAAGCAAACCGTAAGAGATCTTAAATATAGAGGACAAACTGAGGCTGGCTGGAGGGTAGGTAGGTGGTGGGATGGGCTAAATGGTGATGGGCATTAAGAAGGCTCATTTGGGATGAGCACTGGGTGTTACATGTGATGAATCATCAAATTCTACTCCTGAAACCACTACTATACTATATGTTAACTAACATATTTATTTATCTATTTATCTATTTAATTAATTAATTAATTTATTTATTTATTTTTAAGATTTAAAAAGAATTTATTTATTCATGAGAGACACAGAAGGAGAAGCAGGCTCCCCACAAGGAGCCCCATGTGGGACTCAATCCCAGATCCCGGGATCACGCCCCGAGCTGAAGGCAGATGCTTATCCACTGAGCCACCCAGGTGTCCCAACTAACATAGTTAAATTAAAAAATAGAAAGCAACAAGGACAAAATTGGAAGCTAACTTTAAAGCCTATGTATTATTTATTCTTTAAGTTAATTGTTAAATAAACTAGTTATGGCTCTTATTTAGTGTGGCTAATGTAGTATCAATCAATCCTTATAATAATTTTAATGTTCTAAATTGAAGAACCATTTTATGTGTGATTCTATACAGATGTCTGAAGCGGCTGTGCTCCAAATTAATAGTTGCAATCCAGATTCTGATATCCAGCACAGGAAGACTAGATGAGTAACATCTTTTCCTAATAGTCTGTTAATAAGGCTTGTCCCTGTATTTATAAAAGTAAAGTTTTCTAATGAGTAAGGCCTGAAGGCTTACCTTTAAATTTTCCTGAGAGTAATCCATGAAACATGGAGATTCACTTTTTTAAACACCGCATTAGTTTTCTAATGCTGCTATAACAAATTACCACAAATCTTAGTGTCCTAAAATAATGGCAATGTATTAACATATAGTACTGGAAGTCGGCAGTTCTAAAATCAATGTGTCAGCAGGAATGTTCCTTCTGGATGCTCTAGGAAAGAATTCGTGGAAGGCTCTAGGAAAGAAAGCTTGCCTTTGCCAGCTTCTAGAGGCCATTTGCATTCCTTGGCTTGGGCCCCTTCCTCATATGACTTTGGCTGATGCTTCTGTCTTCATATCTCTTCCCCTGATGCTGACTCTTCTATTCCCCTCTTTCACTTACATAAACACTTGTGATTGCATTGGGCCCTCCTGGATAATCCAGGATAATCTGCTCCTCTCAAGGACATCTATCAGTTTAATTCCCTTTACAGCCATAATTCCTCCTCTCCATGCAACATATTTACTCATTCTGGGAATTATAATGTACATCTTTGGGGGCCATCATGCTGCTACCATAGTGAGTCTATGTAACCATGACAGACCTTGTGACTCTTCTTTCCTGGCCTGAGCGGGTTGGATCAGGATAGATGCTCATCATTGGTGGAACAGACTTTAGTTGTGATGAGCCAAACATTGCTTAGTACTTGAACTGTAGGATTATATGGATCCTGGCCTTGCTCATTCATTTTAGGTCACATACATGCTGTACAGTAAACAGAAAAGACAGGAAATTGTAGATACATGGAGAGCAATAGAGGCAAGAAAGTCCAGGAAGACAGATAAAGTAGCTGTGTGATGACTTTTAAGTCTCTGTATATGGTTCAGTGTTCTTCGTTTCAAGTTCTTTGAAGTCCATTCAAATGCCTATCATGTCCTTGAAAGAAAATCTTCTTACCTGGACTGTGAATGAATATTGTTTCCTTGCAGCTAAGCTACAAGTTCCCTAATTGAAGTTGTTTATACCTATATGAAGCAATAATAATTAATCATTATTGAATATTAATTTGAGGATTGGAATAAAAAAACTTGGGCTTGAATTTAGTTTTCCATACTCCTATTCTTTCCCTTCTATGATTAACATCTCAAATCAATGAAGAAAGGAGTTAAAAGATTGATTCAAAAGAGTTTCCTTGCTGGAGATCCAGATATTTGATGGTCTCTGTCACTCCCACTGGTGACTAACAGATTTTCAGCCCATTTGCAGTATAGCACTTTAAAATATGTGTTATTCTCTTTTGCTCTCTTATCACTAAAAGGAAACATTACAGTATTTGGGGATTGGCAATATCAAATTCATAATGTGTATGCCAGCTGACCTGTTACTATCAATAATACATGACAAACCAGAGTTCCCTTCTTTACTAAGCTTATCTAGTGAGAGCCATTCCTCAGCAGCCCCACCCCTTATGATTTGGAACATTCATCTCTGGAACTCATTTGTAATTCCTTTTGGATCTGAGACATGAGTCAAATTTGGGCACCCAGGCCAACACTGCAGAGCAATAGAACCTAGGCCATTTCTTGTCAGGAAATCATTGCCTCTAAGCTGAGGCCCAAAGTGAAAACCATTCACTTTTTATTTTTTAATTTATTCTTACTTTTTAAAAGATTTTATTTATTTGTTCATGAGAAACACAAAGCGAAAGGCAGAAACACAGGCAGAGAGAGAAGCAGGCTCCTTATGGGGAACCTGATGCGGGCCTTGATCTTAAGGCCTCTGAGCCAAAGGCAGATGCTCAACCATTGAGCCACCCAGATGCTCCCCATTACTTTTTTTTTTTTCATCATTCACTTTTTAAATTAGTTTTTTATTAATGGTTTTGTGGAGGTATAATTTACATAGGATAAATTCACCTGTTTTAATTCCATGACTTCTTAGTATATTTACAGAAATGTATAACTATCACCATGATATATTTTGAGTGTTTCTACCCCTATCCTCAAATGAAACCCATGCCCATTTATAGTCAGTACCCATTCCTGCATCAGCTCCAGGCAACCACTTGTGTACTATCTTTCTCAATAGAATTGCCTTTTCTGGACATTTCTTATAAAAGATGTGGCCATTTTTCTCTCTGGCTTTTTCACTTAGTGTAACGTATTCACCCCTTGTGTAATGCTTTTGAGGTTCATCCATATGCTAACATGATCAGTACTTCCTAACTTATTATTGCTAAGCAGTAGTCCATTGTTATGAATATACCGCATTTTGTTTATCTGTTTTCTAAAATATTAATTTTTACTCTTAGATCATGAAAATGTATTCTAGCTCAGAAAATGTACTCACAAATCTGCCAGATGTAGTCAGATCTAGGGTATCAGGGCAGATTCATGTCTTTCATTATAGTTGGGAATTCTTGAGTCAATGTTCTTTCCCTTGAAGAGGACTCAAAGTTCAGCTCAGTCTGAATCTGCTGGTTGGGAGGCCTGAGTAACTGGCTCCAGGTTCATTTTCTATGGACTCACATCTCCACAGCCGTGGTAGATAAAATCTAGCATTTAGGGGCAGGAAAGCTCTAGACTAACAGAAAAACACTCACCCCTTGGCACACATCTGAGAGTAGCATAAGTATAGGATCTTTGTTGGCAGGAAAGCAATAGTTCAGAACACCTAACAGAATTTGAGAACATCCAGCTCCTCATGCCTGGCAGGCTTTCTCATCCTTGGTGAATTAAAAATTTTGCCTTTTTGTATTTCTAGGATTTCTCAGATGTAAGAGGTCTGGAAATTTGGGGATTACATAATTGGCTCTTATTTCCTTTGTTCAACATTTATTGAGCACCTATTATGTGCTTGGCCATTTGTATATATGGTCAATTAAATCCTTGTAATAATCTTATAAAGTAGGGATCCCTGGGTGGCGCAGCGGTTTGGTGCCTGCCTTTGGCCCAGGGCACGATCCTGGAGACCCAGGATCGAATCCCACATCAGGCTCCCGGTGCATGGAGCCTGCTTCTCCCTCTGCCTCTCTCTTTCTCTGTGTGACTCTCATAAAAAAAAATAATAATAATAATAAAGTAGCTACTCTTATATTTATTTTACAGTTAGAGAAATCAAACCTCAGAGAGATTATTTGCCCCAAATACCCAGGCCAAATGGTAATCAAGATTTGAACCCACTTGATCTAAGGCCAATTCTTCCTACACAATAACAAGCTGCTTTAACCAGGGAGCTTTAAAAAAAGGAGGTGGAATTTAATTTATTGTGGTCAAATGGCGATAGAGAAAGTAGGAGATAGTTAAAACAGGTCTTTCCCAGTGATTTTAGGGAGAGAAAAATGACATAGGCTTGATAACTATCAGAATCATGGAGGGAGGGTGGGATCAGGGGAGGAGATGCTCACCTGTTCAGTTTGAAACTGCTCCTAAGGTGCTTCTATTAATCACGGTTCCCCCAGTCCATACCGTTGCTTGGTTCATACTCTAGTTACATAAATAATTGTAAGGATCAGATAGTTCTTAAAAGATAGATAATTAATACTTCATTCTTTTATGATGAAAATAGGTGATAAGCAGAAATACAAAATATTAAGAGACTTCCCAGGAACTTAGATGCTGTGAAAATAGGGTCATAGATTCTGAGGCATAGAACTAAACTACTTGTTTGTTTTTTTAAAGATTTTAATTTATTCATGAAAGGCACACAGAGAGGCAGAGATATAGGCAAGGGGAGAAGCAGGCTCCCTTTGAGGACCCCGATGTGGGACTTGATCCCTGGACTCTGGGGTCATGACCTGAGCCAAAGGCAGATGCTCAACTGCTGAGCCACCCAGGCGTCCCAACTACTTGGTTTTTAAACCTTGATTCATACTTTTTCCTCTGCCCAAATACTTTTCTCACACATTTTGCTTGTTTGAAACCTTCTCAACCTCTATTTCTCATCATGAATGCCAGCCCTTGCAGAAGACTTCCCTAAGGTGAAGTATAAATAAACCCACTTTAAAGTAGGTTAGTCTCATTCTTAAAGCACCTGTTTTTAATGTCTTTGTAATGATCACAGTTTGTAATTACATAGTATGTTGACTTGTTTAAGGTTTGTCTTACTTCATCCTTTACGCTGTAAATTCCTGGAGGGTAGGGAACAAGACTGTTTTAATCACCACTACAGAACCATCTGCTAGTGTAGTGCTTGAAGGATCTCAGTGAAAAAAATTTGTGACTATATGAGGCAATGGATGTTACCTAAACTTATTGTGGTAATCAATTTGCAATATATGTTGTATACAAACTTTTATGTATTGTATGTCAATTATACCTCAAGAAAACGGATTAATTTAATATAAGTTAAAAATAAATTAACAATATAATCAATATATTTATATGTAATATAATTAATATATTTACATATATAACATTTTAACATAATTTTAATAGTAAAATTAATAATGTAAATTAATATAAAAATTAATTTATATTAATTAAAACAAAACACTATCAGTAATAAACAGGTAAGGCTTCAAAAATGCTTTTGAAGCCTACTTTCAAGCTCCTTAAATATGTTTTTTTAAAATATTTTACTTGGGCAGCTCCAGTGGCCCAGTGGTTTAGCGCTGCCTTCAGCCCAGTGTGTGATCCTGGAGACCCGGGATTGAGTCCCATATCAGGCTCCCTGCATGGAGCCTGCTTCTCCCTCTGCCTGTGTCTCTGCCTCTCTCTCTCTCTCTGCATCTCTCATGAATAAATAAAAATCTTTTTAAAAACTTTATTTATTTATTTATTTATTTATTTATTTGAGAGAGAGAGAGAGAGAGAGAGAGAGAGAGAGAGAGAGAGAGAATGAGTAGGTGGGGAGAGGGAGAGAGAATCTGAAGCTGACTCCACACTGATTGTGGAACCGGACATGGGGCTCTATCCCATGACCAAGCTGAAACCAAGAGTCCAGTGCTCAACTGACAGAGCCACTCAGGTGTCCCAAGCTCCTTCAATATTAAAGGAATTGACACTGTGGGAGTTAACATATCTTGTAGACCAGAAGGCTGCTGGGTACACATACTTCCAGTTGCACTCAGCCCACTTCAATCTGGCAGCTGAAATTGATCCACCTGGAAGCTTTCTAAAGTCGTCATTGCCTGAGGCCCATAAAACTATTGTCTTGATGGAGACAAGTTCGCAAGCTTTGCACCTTTCTCTCTAGGCACCCTAGATCTGACAACTCAAGAAAATCCAGAGAGGACCTTCTAAATTTTAAAATAGGGATGCCTGGGTAGCACAGCAGTTGAGCGTCTGCCTTCAGCTCAGGGCATGATCCCAGAATCCAGGATAGAGCCCCACACTGGGCTCCCTGTGAGGAGCCTGCTTCTCCCTTTGCCTATGTCTCTGCCTCTCTCTGTATCTCTCATGAAGAAATAAATAAATAAATAAATAAAAATTTAAAAATAAACTTCTCAACTGCTTAACAGCTGTTTTAATTTTTGTTGTCATTTTTTAGATTTTGCATGTGCATATATCTTAAATGAAGTCCCAGTAGCTTTAGTAAGGGCAGAGGAAGAAATGCCTAGAAAATATGTTCCTTGGGTAGAAAGCATCTGGAAGACTAGATGAGCACTAAAGTGCCAAATAGCTATCTAGCAGTCTTAAATACAATGCCACAAGCAAGGAAAGGCAGACTTCAAAACAGTTTTCTTTTCTTGCCAATCTCTGAGGAAGTATTTATTTTTTAAAGATTTTATTTATTTATTCATGAGAGACATAGAGAGAGAGGCAGGGTCCATGCAGGGAACCTGATGCAGGACTTGATCCCAGGACTCCAGGATCACATCCTGGGCCAAAGGCAGGCACTCAACTGCTGAGCCACCCAGGTGTCCCTCTGAGGGAGTATTTAAAGTGTAGTAGTAGAGAGGTGCCTGGGTGGCTCAGCTGATTGAGCGTCAGACTCTTGACTTCAGCTCAGGTCACGACCTCAAGGCCTGGGATTAAGCCCCCTTTTGGGGTCTGTACTAGGTGGGGAGTCTGAGGATTCTCTCTCCCAGTGACCCTCTCCCCACCCCTGCTCCTTCGCACACTCTCTTTAAAATAAATTAATCTTTAAAAAGTGTAGTAGTAGACACTGTTAAATTAATTCCCAGTACGTATTACAATCATTTTGTCCTGAAATTCTGATGATAGCCATTTCTAATCTGTTACCAGAACCTAGTTATATTTTTGATAGTAAAATTTTCCCATTTCCCAGCGAACACCTTGAAATCACATTTGTACAGCTGAAGCACCAACACAGGTGAGTGAAATAAAATCTCCCACCAGCCTTTTCCTGCTTTTCTGAGGAAAATTAATCTGAAGCAAAGCTCCACACTGAAACCACTCTGTTGTGTGGCAAAACAAAACAAAAACCAGCAACCAGCTGTTTTCTAGTGAGGTATAAATTATTTGTGGGTAATTCTCAGGAAAGATCTTCAGTGAGAGATGTGAGTTTCAAACTTCTTTTGGATTATTTGTGATCAGAACAAGTTTCTCTTAATTTCTGTGTGAAAATGCAAAGGTTTAAGGTATTTGTTTCATAAAGAGCAGGCAAGCCATGCCTCTAAACTGAAACATTTATTTTCTTTTAAAAAAATTATTTATTTGAGAGAGAGAGCTATCAAGAGAGAGCACATAGTTGGAGGGAGGGGCAGAGGAAGAGGGAGAAGCAGACCCCCTGCTGAGCAGGGATGAGTGTGGGACTCAATCTTGGGATCATGACCTGAGCTGAAGGTAGTAGTTTAACCAACTGAGCCACCCGGGTAAACCTGAAACATTTATTTTCTCCTCTTCACCTTTTTTTTGGTCTTTTTCCATTGTTAAAAAGAAAACCACAGGCTCAAAATGGAATCATTTATGTTAAGGCTCCATGTTAGTGAAACAAGACTTAATACTGAACTTAATTGAGGATTCAGCTTCCTCCAAAATGTGACCTTTAACCAGGTAAGCTGAAATTTCCTGATTAGCACTTGGAGGTAATTAATTGATAGACCGCTTTCTTTTTCTTTAGGCGGGTGTCCTTGACTAAAACAACACGTTCTTTGCTAAAAATTTCTTTTTTTTCCTGTTCCTTCTCTTCCATTACCAAGTTTTCCTTTTCTGCAGCTTGATGGAGTTCCTTTCTATTTGCTACATGAGTTGCTATCCAATTCATGAATTGCTAAATAAAGCGAATTTAATCTTTAAATTTAATTCAAAGAATTTCATTTAATATCATATTGTGGTGATTAGGTTGGCTCTTAAATTTGAAGAGAAAATGCTGACACTTAGAATTCAATGTAAAAGCACCTTTAAAAAATATAAATTGTGAATATCTTAGGGAGCAGTATTGTTTAAACCAATGTTAAGATCATCTTCTGGGATATGCATAGACA
Source organism: Nyctereutes procyonoides (assembly GCF_905146905.1). NCBI lineage: Eukaryota > Metazoa > Chordata > Mammalia > Carnivora > Canidae > Nyctereutes > Nyctereutes procyonoides. The sequence goes on from NW_026575044.1 coordinate 4,424,153, forward strand.
AACTAATGTCTCTTAGTACAAACACATGTATGCATGCTTTTTGTGGTGTTTTGGTTTAATGAAAATCCATGTTTAGCCTAATTTTTGTGGACAGCCCTTATTTTAGTAGTAAAGGCAGAGAAAAGATTAGCAAAACCAGAGTGCTCTGTGGAATATAGTTTTCTCTCTTCTGTGTATATACCAGAATCTCTCTTTTAAATTTTTTTAAAGTAAGGCTCGAGGCTCAGTGTGGTGCTCGAACTCACAACCCTGAGATCAAGAGTCATATATGCTCTACTGACGGAGTCAGCTAGAATCTCTTCCCATGCCTGTTTCATGGATTTTTTTATTGTAATGGTAGCAAGCTCTGTCAAGAGCGAGGACTTAGCCCAATTACATTTCTATTAAAATGAATGGTTGATAAAAGGTTTATAATTTTTTCCCAAAATATGTTAAATAAGAAATGTTATGCTTACATATGAGAACATACAGTGTTCTACTACCTACATGTCATTTTAAGTCTATCAAAATACATAATACTATTTTAAAAATCAATAGCACAGTTTGGATTAGTGTTTGCAGATTCTAAAAGTTGCTCAAAAAGCCCTGAAAAATCTAAGGCTAAGGCTGTACTGTCCAAAAAGAATGACCTTTTGCCATAGATGGCTATTAATCAATTAAAATGTGACTAGTCTGAATTGAGATGTTGCCATTAATAAAATTCACACTGGATCTCAAAGACTTAGTGTGGAAAAAAGAATGTAATGTATTTCCCTAATAATTTTCATTGATTTCTTATAGAAATATTTGGGATATTCTGGGTTAAATAAAATGTATTCTTCAAATTATTTTATTTCGTTTAGGCTTTTTAATATGGCTACTAGAATATTTATGTTACCAGTGAGGCTTACATTACATTTTTATTGGAGAGCAGTGTTCTCCAGGCCGAGGATTAGCTGTTTCAATCTTAATTTCGTATTGGATCTGTCTTTAGAATGCTTTTTGTTGCTTCTTGCTACTGAATATGGTACATTATGGCGTTACAGTAGGCTTTCTATTGGTAATTCTGAATAGTTGCTGATTACTCACTTGAGAGTCCCCCGATGGTCCCTTTCAGGTAGAAAGGCCAACTTCACTTACAAAGGGTACATCTGGAGAATCAATACCAGGACTCTTTAGCTTTGTAGGAGATTCCTTGTGACATAAGAACAAAATAATGTTTTTCTTCCTTCCTTTGTTTCTCAGTTACAAATAATCCAAAATCTTTTTGGCTAATCTATGTTGAAAGCTAAAGTGTACTCACCTATCTAGAAGGGAAGTTTATGTTTCGCTTGTAGCAGTGAGAAAGACATGTGATTTATAATTCATTACCTTTAACTCTTTTCTAAAATAGAAAGAAATTTGTAGTGTATTCTGTATTGCTTAGGGAAAGTAACGTTTTGACTTTTTCTCAGTTTTGTAAGCACTTAATTTCTAAGAACTGCATGGGTGATAACATGAAAGAGGATGGTAAAAATGGAAAGCTACCTAATTCTTATGTGTAATCCACATATTATTATCCATAATAATTTCTGTAAAAGAACTCTCAGGATTCTGTACTGAAATTTTCTGGTAAGATTAAGGGCTTTTTATAATGTTAGCAGGTACGTGAACAAGTGGAATATTTATACAGATATATCATTTCATAGAATATGAATGTTTCAGAGAAGAATTAATTCTCCATTTAAGATATAGGTACTATAGACACAGTGGTTAAAATCTTATTTGTCCTGTTAGGTTCTGCTTTCAAGTTTCTGATTTGGCTTGATTAGCTGAGAAATAATTTTCAAAATAATAATTTTCATTCCTTTTCTCATTCATTAAACATTTATTGACTCAGCTCTGGTAAGGGGCTTCATGATAAAGCAGATGCTCAACCACAGCATTATTGACATTTTGGGCTGGATCATTCTTGGTTGAAGGGAGGGGGCTGTCCTGTGCATTGTGTTTAGCAGCATCATTTCTGCCAGCAGCATCCATTATGACAACCAAGAATATCTCCAGAGAAGGCCAGATATTCCCTGGGGGAGCAAAACATCTCCCCAGTTGAGAATCATTGATGAAAGCAAGAAAGAACAGATGGGATTTGGAGTGGAGGTAGGAGAAAGATGAGGGAAATGACATTTGGGATTGAAGAGATGAGTGGATTTAAGAGATAGAAGGAAGAAGAATAGAGATGTCTCTGCGATTGGTAAATTGTGTGGAATTAAGGAAAAGCAGGAGTTAGCAACAAGTTGCATTCGTGCAACTGGAAAAATTGTGGTGCATTTCCCGAACAAAAAAATAAAGGAGGATGAAATATGCAAGAAAGAGGAGTCCCATTTCAGATATGGTGGGTTTGAGTGGGGGCATGGCAGTGGAACTATTGTCTAGGAAGTGGGTCCAGGAGTCTGTAGGATAGGAGTAAAGTCAGGACTGAGAGGTGGATTGAGGAGGCCAAGTCTCAGTAGGTAATACCTGGACAGAGTTATCTTTCAAGATAAGGTCATTCACCTGCTGGAGAGAAGGGCAAGTTGGATATTATCATCCAATCTGATTGTTTTGATAGAGATTCTCAAACATTCCACCAAGATGAAGTGGAGAGAAAACTAAAAACACATGTATGAAAACATTTTAGTATTGAGAGATACTGAATTGAGAGAGTGATGGAGGAGTGGGAGAGCTGAAAGAAGAGAGAAAAATGACATATAATTCAGACAGATAGGTAAAAGTGAAGAAAGGAGAGTTTGCTTATTTGTTGTTTATTGAGTGCTATTAACCATTATATGATTTTATGGGACACCTAGGTGGCTCAGTGGTTGAGCATCTGCCTTGGGCTCAAGGCGTGATCCTGCCATCCCAGGATCAATTCCCACATCAGGCTCCCTGCAGGGAGCCTGCTTCTCCCTCTGCCTCTGTCTCTGCCTCTCTCTGTCTCTCTGTCTCCCATGAATAAATAAAATATTTTAAAAAACCCATTATATGATTTTAATTTAAGAGAAGCTGGGAAATTCACACATTCTTGCAACCCACTTTCTTATACCACATTTTAGTGTAAAAAATTTCAAACATACAGGGGATCCCTGGGCGGCTCAGCAGTTTAGCGCCCTTTGACCCAGGATGTGATCCTGGAGACCTGGGATCGAGTCCCATGTCGGGCTCCCTGCATGGAGCCTGCTTCTCCCTCTGCCTGTGTCTCTGCCTCTCTCTCTCTCTGTGTCTCTCATGAATGAATAAATTCTTTAAAAAAAAATTTCAAACATACGGAAGAGTGGAAAGAATTTTACAGCAACAGCATATATCCATCACCTAAATTATACAATTAAAATTTAAACATACTTTATTCTGTTGTCTATCCATATATCCATCCATTAAAGTATCTTGATTTTTTTTTAAAAAAGATTTTATTTATTTATTCATGAGAGACACAGAGAGTTCAATCACCGAGCTGCCCAGGTGCCCAGCATCTTAATTTTTCGATACATTTTTGACTAAGTTGGAGAGTTTAGTACATTTATCCCAACTATATTCACATATGCATATTATGAACTGGAGTTCAACATTTGTTAAAAATTTTCCAATCTACTTATATTATTTTTAAAGTCCATATCCAATTCCCTCTATTGGAAAATGGGTAGCAACTCATCTTCTATACTGTTTTTGTGACCTGTTTGGGATGCTAATGCTAAAGACTTTTACCAACAATTATGCTAGATTGGATTCTTGAATATAGAGGCTGGCCACATCTATTTCTTTTCTGTACCTTGGTACATGGCATAGTATTTGGTCAAGCATAAGGTAGGGATCTCTATTTGTTAAATATGGTTTTTTGCAGCTAGAGATATGACATCCCGTCTTGATCAAATGGCTTAGGCCATATCCCAGACATCTTTGGGGTTACTAAATACTATCTGCCTTCATGATGCTCTTGCCAGTCTGTGAAAGAATAAACTATGCAGTGTTGTTTGTTATAAAGAATTTGGAACCAGCCAGCCTGGGTGGCTCAGCGGTTTAGCGCCGCCTTCAGTCCAGGACCTGATCCTAGAGACCCGGGATTGAGTCCCACCCACATCAGACTCCCTGCATGGAGCCTGCTTCTCTCTCTGCCTGTGTCTCTGCCTCTCTCTCTGTCTCTCATGAATAGATAAATAAAATCTATAAAAAACAAACAAACAAACAAACAAACAGACAAAAAAAGAATTTGGAACCTAAATCTATAGGTCCAAGTATTGTCTTTGCTGCTATGTGACCTTTGACAAATCTTTTAGCTTGATCTTTTTTTTTTTAAGATTTTATTTATTCATGACAGAGAGAGAGAGAGAGAGAGAGAGAGGCAGAGACACAGGCAGAGGAAGAAGCAGGTTCCATGCAGGGAGCCCAACGTGGGTCTCCATCCCCAGTCTCCAGGATCACACCCCAGGCCAAAGGAGGCACTAAACCGCTGAGCCACTGGGGCTGCCCTTTTAGCCCGATCTTAATCATTTATTAAATTGGATTAAGAAAACCCACTTACATTTGATGCCCACACTTGTGAGTTTCCAACAAACCTTTGCATGTAGTAGAACTCTGTAGCCTGTGACCTCCTACATAATTGTCATCTGGTATTTTGCATTTAAAGGATGTGGAAGCATCAGCAGTCTTCACTCTCCTTTTCTTCTCTCCTATCCTCCCTCCTTGCCTTCTCCTCTCCCCCCCCCCCTTTTTTTAAACCTCTGGAACTTAAATATATCACAGAAGTAAACAGTAAACAAACAAACAAAACCCCCCAAAGACCTCCAAATAGTTCAGAGTCAAAGATATATTATTAAAGAAAAAGCAAAAATAAAAATCCATGCTACCTCAGTGTTCAAAGAGGCAGAAAATTATAATGGTCTTAGGCAAATTGTTCCCTCTGAGGAGCCTACATTCTAGAAGAGAGCAGTCTTGTGAAAGAGGGGAAACAAAGGCTTTTCAAACACTCCAGAACTGTTGAGAGACAGGGTTGTTACTCTGCTAGAGTTATTAAAGTTGACTTCTCCAAACCATTTACTCAAAAAAGACACCTAAAATGACTGGCTGGCTGACTTTAAATTATCTATATTTAAGAACATAATTTGAAAAAGGCTAGTAATTATTGTTGCATAATACTTTTACATTGGAAGATTTGTAGGACTTTTTTTTTTTTAAGATAAAAATGCTTTAGGAGAGAGGTTCAAAATGCAGTGCACAACATGCAAAAGAACATTTGCTTGCTGCATTTAAATTGCATCATATAATATGTAGTGCCTTTTCCTCCTTTGGGCTTATTTAAAAATACTAACATGTTGGAAAGCTACTCCAATATATTTTCAAAGTGTTTAACAATGAATTTGCAACTCAAATACTTGTAACATCATTGATTAATGCTGCTTTAATCTCTTGGAACTTCTTTATTTACCAGTGATGTTTAAACTTTTTTTTTTTTAATATGGGTAACTAAATTTACTAAGTAACAGTGACAAGATTTACAATGAAGGATATTTTCCTATTAATACAGGAGCCAGAATGTTAAGAAACTCTGTTATAGTAAACTGTTATACACTTTTATAATAAGGCAAGGACAAAATTTGCCTTGAAGGGTTTGCTTGGGAAGCAGTGGTTTACACCATAACATCTGATTTCATGTGTTTGTGCCAAGGGTGTTTCCTTTTTTGTCTTTTTCCTTTTTATATGCAACAACAATAGAAGCATGTTTAATATTGATGAGTTTGACCTCCTGGGAATTATAGTATATGTACCCTTTTGGAATACAAATGCTATTTGATTTATATGGTAAATACGTAGAATTTTGGAGATTAGCATTTTAATCAACTCTAATCGCTTAGGATTTTTTTTTATTCCCTCACCTTGCCATTTTGTCAAGAAAAGTTTGAAAAATGAACTTTTGATATGGCTAATGTTCTCTCACGTAGATAGATGCTAGGTCTGCATCAAATATAAAAGTAGCACTGTATGTAGTAATCTCTCCTAAACCATATGCACAAGCAGACTGAGTGTTGAAGATCAGTTATTAAAGAAAAGAATAATCCATTCATTCAACAAATATTTCTTGAAGGGCCACGCTTCTGCACGCACGTTGAGGGGAGGGTGGGTAGTGCATGTGGCCGCGGTATCACAGCACCTCTAAAACTGGAATGTAGCTTGTTTTCCCCCATTTAAAATTCTCTTTTTTTTGTGTGTAACTTTCTTCACTGCAGCTCCCAGAGCTTTGAAGTTCCTTGTGCATCTTCCAGCTGACGAACTTTTTCCACGGGGACAATGCATTCGATTAGCACGGTAGAGATGAAAGTCCCCGAGATAGAGCAAACATTTTTCGCGCCCCGCTTGGGTGAGGAGCCCAGCGAGGGCGGAGGGGCCGGCGGCGGCCATCGGGGAGCCAGGCCCGGGCTGCGTTCTGCGCAGCCATTGGCTGGCTCTGAGCACCGCACTGAGCATGTTCGAGCCCCACTAGCTCCCGGCGGCAGCGGCAGCCACGGCAGCCGCGGGGGCAGGCGCGCATTGTGCGAAGAGGCGGCAGATGCGAGCAGGGCCGGCCCCGCGCGCGTCGGCCTCCTCGCGCCGCGGCTCGCCTGGCCGCCTCGCTGGCCCCGGTGCCTCCACCTCTGCGGGCTGGGGGCCAAGCAGCGCTGGCATGGCCTGAGTGCTGGAGGCGCCTCGGCTCAGCGGTGGGATTACAACATGGGGAACCAGGATGGCAAGCTGAAGAGGAGCGCAGGTGATGCCTTGCACGAAGGCGGAAGCAGCGCAGAGGATGCTGTTGGGCCCAGAGACCTGGAAGCCACAAAGAAGGGGAGCGGGGGCAAGAAGGCGCTGGGCAAGCACGGCAAGGGGGGAGGGGGCGGCGGCGGCGGGGAGTCAGGCAAGAAGAAGGGCAAGTCGGAATCCCGAGCCTCCGTGTTTTCCAACCTGCGGATCAGAAAGAACCTATCCAAGGGGAAAGGCACTGGAGGCTCCCGAGAGGATGTGCTGGACTCCCAGGCCCTGCAGACTGGGGAGCTGGACAGCGCTCATTCCCTGGTCACCAAGACCCCAGACCTCAGCCTCTCCGCGGACGAGACGGGCCTGTCGGACACCGAGTGTGCTGATCCTTTCGAGGTAACCCGCCCGAGTGGCCATGGACCCACTGATGTTGGGGTTGGGGGCAGGGTGGTCTTGGAGGATTTGGAAACAGCCGTGGGGGTGCAGGATGGACAAAGGACCAGTTCAGGCTCGGACACAGACATCTATAGCTTTCATTCGGCCACGGAGCAAGAGGATTTGCTCTCAGACATCCAGCAGGCGATCCGCCAGCAGCACAGCAGCAGCAGCAGCAGCAGCAGCAGCAGCAGCTGCAGCAGCTGCTGCTCCAGGGCCCCGAGGAGCCTGCAGCACCTCCCACAACCGCCTCCCCCCAGCCCGGGGCCTTCTTGGGCCTGGACCAGTACCTGCTGGGGTCCAGCCGCGCAGCCGGGGAGGCCCCTTGCAGTCCTGACACGGAGCAGGCTCCGTCTGCGCTCTCTGACCTGCCTGGTAGCCTAGTCACGGAGCCCCAGGTGCCGGAGCAGCCGCCGCCCCCCGGCAGTCCCGGAGCCGTGGCGGTGCCTGGCCTGCCGGTGGGCCAGCCCGGAGCCGCAGACTCGCCCTCCTCCACCGCCTTCCAGTTCCCGGAGTCCTCAGCAGGGGAGCAATCGGCCGGAGCCCCGGGCCCAGGGGCTGGGGACACCGACGAGGAAGGCGAGGAGGATGCTTTTGAGGATGCCCCTCGAGGCTCGCCAGGGGAGGCCTGGGGCCTGGCGGTGGGAGAGGATCCCCCGAGGCTGGGGGCAGAGCCCGAGGGGGAGCGCAGCGGGCCTAGCGCCCCGGCGGCTGCCTCCCTCCCCAGCAGCCCCGCGCCCAGCGCCCGCTGCTTCAAGCCCTACCCGCTCATCACTCCCTGCTACATCAAGACCACCACCCGGCAGCTCAGCTCGCCCAATCACTCCCCCTCGCAGTCCCCCAGTCAGAGCCCCAGGATCAAGAGGCGGCTGGAGTCCTCCCTGAGCCGCGGGCCCAGAGCTGCCCTGGTGTCAGCCGCCGCTCCAGCCAAGAAGCACCGGGCTGACGGCGGCCTCGCCTGTGGCCTCAGCCGCTCTGCGGACTGGACCGAGGAGCTGGGCAGCCGCGCGCCCCCGGCGGGGGGCTCCGCGCACCTGCTGGAAAGCGGGGCGGCCTCGGAGGGAGGCGGTGCGGCGCCGCCCGTGCAGGCAGCCAAGGTGTCTGGGGCACAGGCGGCAGCGGATGGCTTCCAGAACGTGTTCACAGGTGAGTGTGCCCTGCGCTGGGTCGCCTGCCAATCAGAGCCTTCCCCTGTCACCTGCTGTCCTCACTCTGAGAAGCCTGGGCCAGCTGGTTGCATGGCCTGCCTTCTTAGGGCAATCCTAAAGTCCTGCACGCCAGTTCAGTAAAATTCATTTCTTTTTCTTTTCTCTACTTTTTCCCCCTATCTTTTCTTTTACACCATCTTCAAGAGAACAACTTTGTTGTGTCTCTTAAGTCCTCCCAAGAAAGGGCTCCTCTGTCCGTTTCTCCAAAACATGTGGTGTTCTCTATGTCCAGGGTGTCACCAAGCGGATTAACTTTTTTTTTTTTTTTGGCATAGTTAGCTAAACCATCATCCTCTGTCCATCCTTATCCCCACAGCACTAAAAAGCACAAAATTGTTAATGATTCTTTGACAAGAGTCAGTATTGGAGAAATAAATAATTTATTCCAGTACTATCCTCAGCAATGAGGCGATCTCTCATTGCGCTAATATATATGTGTATGTGTATGTATGTAATATGCAGTTTCTATTTTGCAGCAATCTGGGTAGACTACTCAGCGAAGTGAAGGGGGCACTCCTGTTTGCTGATGCAACCAAATCTGATACATGCTATTAGAAAGTTAATACATAATGAAATAGAATATTAGGGATAATTTTCATTTGGTTTTATGTCCAATCAAAACAAGATATAGGTTGGAGATAGTAAAGGTGAGAAAACCAAAAGAACATGTAATCCAACTAGTACCTCTCTTTAGCTTTTGTTATAGATTCTGATGGGCACCATAAAAGCCTAGCTAAGGAATACCTACTTACTGTGGTAAATAGCAAGTAGTATAATGAGTTTCTCCATTTTATAGGCTTAAATGTCCCAAGGCCTTACCTGAAGTACCCACTGGTAGAGTGACAGTTGGTTTCATGTTCTCTTCTACTCTTAATTATTATTATTATTAAAGATCTTATTTATTTATTTATGAGAGACACAGAAAGAGAGAGACAGAGGCAGAGACATAGGCAGAGGGATAAGCAGGCTCCCTGCAGGGAGCCCCAAGCCGGGACTCGATCCCGAATCCCAGGATCAGGACCTGAGCCATCCAAGCATCCCTCTACTCTTAATTATTAAAGGAAATATTCACTATAAGAATTTAAGGAGGGATCCCTGGATGGCGCAGCGGTTTGGCGCCTGCCTTTGGCCCAGGGCGCGATCCTGGAGACCCGGGATCGGATCCCACGTCAGGCTCCCGGTGCATGGAGCCTGCTTCTCCCTCTGCCTGTGTCTCTGCCTCTCTCTCTCTCTCTGTATGACTATCGTAAATAAATAAATAAAAAAAAAAGAATTTAAGGAGTAGGAAACAGTGAAAATTTATGCAATTACTGGTAGGTTTGTGATAAGTATTTGAATGATTAAAAATTTCAAATGTAATTTGAAAAGCTTAACAGCTTCTGTTACTTTAATAAATGGGTTATCTATAAAACAGTCTTCTTTTTTTAAAGATTTTATTTATTTATTCATGAGAGACACACTGGGAGAGAGAGAAGCAGGTTCTCCACAGAGAGCTGGATGCGGGACTCTATCCCAGGACCCTGGGATCACAATCTGAGCTGAAGGCAGGCACTCAACCAGTGAGCCAGCCAGGCGTCCCCACATTTTAATTTTCACCTATGGGTTACCTTTTACTTTACATTTATAGATTCTTATACTTAAGAGTAACCTTTTTTCATTCATTTATTTATTGCTCCTTTTCTCTCTCTTTTTTTTTTACTTCTCTCTTCCCTTTATTGTATAGGTTAAATGAAAAGTAATGTTTATTGTCTAATACCTTTTACATAAAATGTAAAAAAAAATAAAAAAACCCTCCAAATCCCTGGAAGACCATTTTTGAAGGATGAAGATAGGAAAGTTCTTGAGTTAATTTTGTGAATTTAATGTTGGTGAGAAATCATGTGTTTCCTCTTTAGTTAAGTAATCATTCATTTATAAATATATATATGTATATATATTCATAGATTTATTCATTTGACAGAGAGAGAGTGCAGGAGGGGTTTCAGGTAGGGGCAGAGGGGGAGAACCTCATGTAGACTCCCTGCTGAGTGCAGAGCTGGACTTGGAGCTGGATCCCAGGATTCTGAGATCATGACCTGACTGAAACCAAGAGTCAGACACTCAACCCATTGAGACACCTGGGCGCTGCTATAAATATATATATATTTTAAAGATTTTATTTATTCATTTATGAGAGAGAGAGAGAGAGAGAGAGAGAGAGAGAGAGGCAGAGATACAGAAAGAGGGAGAAGCAGGCTCCATGCAGGGAGCCCGATATGGGACTCGATCCCGGGTCTTCAGCATCATGCCCTGGGCCAAAGGCAGTGCTAAACCACTGAGCCACCCGGGCTGCCCTAAATACATGTTTTTAAATGAAAATATCACCATGATTTAGATAATTATTTCTTAATATTAATGGTTGCTCTTCCTAATAGCATTAGAGTTTGGATATATATTCATTTATTTAATTTAACAAATATATATATGTATATACATAGATATACCCACATACATTCTGGGTAATATGTTAGTGGCAGGACATATAAAGTTCATTAAATCATGGTTCTGCCTCTCCAGGGCTTCCTGAGTACACTAGAGCAATAGAGACATGCCACACAGTCTTCTGGGACATCAAGGGTAAAGGGACTGATTTCCTTTGCAGGAGTCAGGGAAGAGGACTTCATAAGAAGATTGATCAGAGTCCTGAAGATCATAGGCAGTATTTAGGTTGAACATTTGTTTTCCTTTAGGGAAAAACAAAACTCTCGCTACTTGGATTGTATTTTAATTTGCTGAGTATTTCCTAATTTGAAATTTTAGACTCTTAAAGGAGTCCTGTTCAGTAAGTATCTGTGTTCTGTTGCCCTCTCCAGGGAGATTTTTACTGTGCAGGGCAAAAGTGCAGAGTGAGTTCTTTTAATACGGACCTCACCGATTTTGTTTTCGATGGTTGAATATAGCTGCTCAGTGATCCATAGATATTCGTGTAGCTATTTCCATATATTTTTCTCAGCCACTTACTTTCTTAAAAAAAAAATTGATAAGTTTAACCCAGTCTTGAAACTGGTGGGGAAATGCAGGTAGGTAAAGAGATGAAATAACTTTCTCAAGGTCACACTGTGATTCATTCTGAGGCAGAGCCAGAAATAGAAGCTGAGTCTACTGATTTAAGTCTGAATGTCCTTGCTTATTACACATTTTTGAATGTTGGGTACTGTAAGATAACATAAAGTAAAAACTGTTTACAAAAAATATAGAATTTAAATCTTGACTACAAGATTTTCTAGTTTGTCTGTTTTTAATAAGGTCAATCCCTTTAATTGCTGAACATCTGGGCTTCCTTGGGCTGAAAGTAGAGTGATTGTTGGTCAGACTGAACCAAATTCTCTCGAAGCAGCTTTCAGGGAAACTGTTCTTGTGGTGGTAGAGTGAATCCAGATTGACACATGCTGCCTGTTTTCTTGTCATCTGGCATCACAGTTGCTTCTTTACCATCCTCTACAATTTAATGGGTGTCTTGGATATTACTGAAGGCCTGGGAAACAGTGGCATTCTCCTTAGGGAAACTGGGATTTTTTTGGCCTTTTTTTTTTTTTTTTTTTGCATGTCTTTGGATCTATTAATTGCCAGCTGCCTTTGAAGCAGGTGATCATTATATCTATAAGATTCCATAAACGTCTTTTATTTTTAAACCATAGAATGAGGGTTGTCAACTCTACAGAAAGGAACAGATGTTTTTCTCTTTTTACTGTCTTCCAAACGTAGGGAGAAAATTCAGGCAGATAGAGATCTTCGTGGCACATGTTTTTATTTGTTTGGTAGATATAACAACATTTAATGATGACAGAGACCAAAACTTTATCTTGTTTTGTTGATGATGTTTTAGGGCATTGCACTGAAATATTTCCAAAGTTAATTTGTTTGACATACATCTTTTTCAGTATTGAGTAGAAAAAAGGCTTCTGAAATTTGAGAGGTTCCTTTGCACAGTAAATCTAGCAGAAGCTTGTTAATAGATTTTTGCAGTTAAAGTTTAGACATGTAAAATGTTAAATTTGTGATGCTAAATCACTTTTGATGGGAATCTTTCCAAAATCTGTTATGTGCTTATCTGTCTTTTTAAACACATGGAATCAAAGTTTAATCTGTTTTAAATGGCTTAATGTCCTCTTCAGACAGGTCATTGTTACATGCTGTGATAACCTCACCGCTGTTGAGGTATGCAGGGTGCTGGCTCCAAGTCTGCTGTTTCCTGACTTTGTTTCTTGGCTCTTTGCACCTTTATTTCTTGACTCTTTCCTTTCTGTCAGCTATTCATTCATAGAGCTGTCTTTGTCTCTTCTCTACCCCCCGTAATTCTAATTTGATTCTTCTGATCAATTTGTTGTTGGTTGGCAAATCCTTTCATTATGATGTAAGGTTATATTTATTGCACTTCTACTAAATGCCACAGTGTGGTGCATTATATAATTATCTGTAATCCTTAGGACAGTCCTGAAGTATAGCTATTTATTTCCATTTTCCCAGTGAGCTAAACAAGGTTCTGACAAGTGAAGTAACTTGCCTAAGGACTTTAAGCCAGTAAAAGCCTCATCTAGGATATGTACTTAGATAAGCAAATCTGTTGTTCATGTGTATAAAATAAAATCGAGGTTATCATTGAGCTTTTAAATGACTAGCTAATTAGTAAATGGGTTGCACATTAGCATTTGGATTGTATGACTCTCATTTTGGCTTTTCTAAAGGTTATCTTGATTTTTATATCTATAGAGAGGGAACCACTATAGGAGTACAGTACAGGTTTTCTTATATAGCTTGTTAAATTATTAAACTTCTGAATTTGTTAAGGCCAGTTGCTGTCTTATTTCTAGCATCTGACAGAGTATCGATGTCCTTCATGTCCAATACATGAAGTCAGAATCGTGTCTGATGTGTATATATAATGCATCTGTCTTACTATATAACAGGAGAGGGGATTGATTATATGAATACTGTCCTTTTTCCTTTATCTTGATTTACTGGGTTCCATATATCAGAATAGATTTTGGTAACAAAAGCTGGGACTGGAAGCACTGTTCTTAAATCATTTTAGTTTGGTCTGAAATGTCCTTTCCTCATGATGTTTTTTTTAAGACTGTGGTTTGGATTGAAGTCAAGCACCCCAGTGGTGAATTTTCATGACTACTTTATGAGCTGAGGACTGGCCTACTTTTAAGTGCATTTAAGTATGTGGATGTAAGCCATGTGTATTTGAAATTCGACAGGTGCTTTTAGAGCTCTGTTTCCTTCTGATTCTGTTAAAAAGGTTCTGAACATATATACAGTCAGGTGATGGTACAGCAATTATTCAACTATTATTCTAGATTAGTTTGTATCCTAGCTTTTTTAAGTGACTCTCAAGTAATTTTTTCTTACATATATGAAGGTAGAGGAGTAATTTCAAATTGATAATGTTAAGATTAAGTGAAATAGTATATATGAAGCTACCACAACTCTTCTTGGTATGTAGGAGGCCCACAATTGATGCTATTTGCTTTCCTCTCCTAGTTTATTGTATTAATAAACTTCATTGCTCAAAATGGTCCAAAACCAAATCGGTTAAAACAAAACAAAACAACTCTGGAATTGTATACAGAAGTTTGATTAATATACCTAATCACTATTTTCCCCCCATTTATGCATCATTTTTTTTTTCTTTTAGCATTTTCTATGATTATTGGTTTCCTTCAGGGTTTGGATAAGGAAAGCATATGATGGAGGTGTGGCTGTGTGATTAGGTGCAGGTGCTAATTTTTAAAGGAGGGGTGGGGAAGAGGAGGTAGCAGGCAGACATCCTCAGTATTTATGTTCTGCATAGCATTTGGCTGCAATGCCTGACTTTGCAGCCTTAACCTCCCACAGTTTCCTTCGTAAGCACTCAGCTTTAGACAAGTTAATCTGCTTACCCTCCTATGAATGTGCATTACATTTTCCTGACTTGTGCCTTTATCTAGAAGTTTTTACCCTCTTGGACCATACTATTTTCTCTCTTGATTTAGCATCTGAAAGGGCTAAATTTCCATTTTCATTTTTTAATGTCTTTACCGATGACCTCTAACTGGTGTCATTTACTTCAGTATCTCTACACTTACTGTCTGCATCATATTATGTATACTTCTTGGGTTTAGGGATTCCTTGTCTTTTTTCTCACCTGTTTCTGCTCTTCCTTCCTCCTCGTATACTCATCTGATTCTGTCCATCATTTAATCTTCTATCAGTACATCCACCAATATCTTTTCTGTGCTGCTGTGTGCCAGTGAATGTGATGGACACTTAGCATAAATGGACTCCATTTATACTGTGGGATAAAGAGGTCTTCATGTGGGGCAGCCTCGGTGGCTCAGCGGTTTGGCGCCTGCCTTCCGCCCAGGGCCTGATCCTGGAGACCCAGGACCGAGTCCCACGTCGGGCTCTCGGCAGGGAGCCTGCTTCTCCCTCCGCCTGTGTCTCTGCCTCTCTCTCTCTATGTCTATCATAAATAAATAAATCTTTAAAAAAAGATTTTTATTAATTCATGAAATACACAATTCATGATAGACATAGAGAGAGAGAGGCAGAGACACAGGCGGAGGAGAAGCAGGCTCCCTGCCGAGAGCCCGACGTGGGACTCGAACCAGGGACTCCAGGATCGCGCCCTGGGCCGAAGGCAGGCGCCAAACCGCTGAGCCACCCAGGGATCCCCTGAATTAATAAAAATCTTGAAGAAAAAGAGGTCTTCATGAATAATTCTTTGCCACTTTAATGAAAATTTTTACTTATTTTTTAAACACTTTATTTATTTATAGTGAGCACGAGTAGGGAGGAACAGAGGGAGAGGGAGAGAGAGAATCTCAAATGTATTCTCCACTGAACGTGAAGCCAGATGCAGGAGTTCATTTCATGACCTGAGCTGAAATCAAGAATCTGATGCTCAGCCAACTGAGCCACCCAGGCAGTCCTGCCATTTTTTTTAAAAACAGGCAAGTTGGGTATCTAGGCTTCTTATTGGTAACTTCCTATTGAATTCAGGCTGGAAAATTATTAACATTTTTGATTAGTTGAAATTAATTATTTTCATTGAGTTGTGATTGAATCTGATGAAAGTAGAATGATATTTTGATAGAACTTGTTTTGAGAGAACATCTATTCCTATATTTGTTGGTTGATTTTAAAATAGCAATGGTAATTCAGTAATTGAGCTTCCAATTATAAATTTTATTGGTAATGAAAGAAGAAAGGAAATAGAGAAACTTTTATTACTGTGTTTATTCCTGCTTATGCATTATAAGTAATAACCTGATGTTAATGAAATTTAGCATTAAGGGACCATTAGGAAGAAACAAATAAGTACTGCCTGTAACTTGATAGTTATTGGATATCATTTAGTTACTGAAAACTTTCCCAGGCTTTTTTTTTATATTAGAAATATAAATATATGACAAATATGACTTCTAATCAATTTGAAATGCTATTTAGTAAAGCAAGGTGTTATCACATCAGTGTTAGAGCTGAAGAAAATCCCTGTGCTGGGGGATCCATTTATACTGTGGGATAAAGATACTTTGAATATTGGTAGTAAGTGATGGTGAGAGCAATGATGTTTTGATCTTGCTAGTTATGACCAATTGTTGATTGATACTACAGGAGATTTGGATTGGTTGGACTGCCATTACCTAATGCATATCGAGGATCTGGTGTTTTTGGACACTAAGTTAGTGACTATGTGTGGTGAGTGGTTGACATGTTTTATGAAAAGGAAAATTGTGTTGTACAATGTATGATGCCAGGAGTATAATGAGTAGAAGTATATGGAATCTTTCTAATATTGACACCAAACATATTGAGAAAGTCCTTTTTGTACTTATTGTCTACAATATAAGTCATCTCCTATTTTTGGATGGATAATTGGCTTTGTATTTTTCTTTTAGTTTAAACTGCTCAAGAAAAATAGTACTATTAATTCTCTTATTTCATTGTACTTTCACATTCATTTGACCCCTGAACAACACGGGGATTAGGGGTGCTGACCCCCACCCCTGCAGTCAAAAATCCATGTATAATTTTTGACTCCCCCAGAATCTAAATACTAATAGCCTACTGTTGACCATAAGACTTACCAATAACAGTCTACTAAAACATATTTTGTATGTTATATGTATTATTTACTACATTTTTTATAATATGGTAAGCTAGGAAAAAGAAAATGTTATTAAAAAAAATGATAAGGAAGTTGAGGCACCTGAGTGGCTCAGTGGGTTGAGCATCTGCCTTAAGCTCAGGTCATGATCTTGGTGTCCTGGGATTGAGCCCCGTATTGGCTCCCTGTTTCTCCTTCCCTCCTTCTCTCCTTCTGCCCCTCCCCACCCTGCTCCTGTGTGCATGCTCTCTCAAATAAATAAATAAATAACATCTTAAAAAAATAAGGAAATTAAAATACATTTACAGTACTGTATTCTATTTATATATAAAAAAATCCACCCATGCAGTTCAAGCGATTGCTGCTCAAGATTCAACTACATTGGTTTTTGTATGTTTTCAAGTTTCCCTTCTGTCCTATATGCTTACTCAAAATTTTTGTTAATCCATGATGTTCCATGTAGAATTTTTCATTGACTTAAACTTTCTTAGAGACTGAGGCTAAAAGATATTGAGAACTCCTAGGATTTTTACTTTTGTTTTGTTTGTTTGGTTTTATTGTCCTTAAAAAAGTGCAGCTTGTTTAAGCCCATTAAGAAGCAAATAGACTAGAAGAGAACTATTTCAGCATCACAAATGAATTCATTTGAATACTCTGTGGAAAGTTATGTAAACAATGATTCTCTTCATTATTAACATACAAGTCTTATCTTTCAAAAGATGAATGAAAACAATGGGATAACTATAGAGATAATCTTTTGGAACTCATTTTTTTAACTTGTAGATCATTGGCCCTTCCTCTTTCACTCCACCCTCTTTTATTTTATTTATTTGTTTTTTCCCACCCTCTTTTAAATCTGTAGACTAATACTTTCCCTTTGGAGACATAAGGTATGTAAATTATTTATGGGAGGTGTTATGTTTTGCAGCTACCCAAGATGTTCTGCAAGACAATTATATCTTACTGTCCTTATAGTGTTATTTTGGTTAAATGGCTTTAAGAGTGTTAAATGTTTGGATAGTATCCTGGTAGTTTATTTCAGGCTATAGGGTTTGATCTGTCTCTTCTAATTTTAGAAAAATCCAACATTGTGTTGACGCTGTTGGATCTAGCATATAAGGTTGTATAAGAACTGCAGTGATTTCTGTAGCGAGACAGTTGTCTGGGCCAAACATGTGATATAAGTGAAAAAGTCATCTTTAACAGATGACTTTTATCTCTGATTTGGATTATTTCTGTAAGGAGGCTTATTTGATTCTAAATTCACAGATCATTTTCAGTACCATCTGCCTTGTAAAAGCTGGGCATGTAGATTTAGGTAGCTTTAGCTCAACCCCAAGTTTGAGCTACCAGTTTCCTTTGTATGTACCTTCTTGGTTTTATTACCAACCAAAGTTACCAATCTGTAGCTCCTATCTCTCTCCTGGGTATCAAGCAGATCCCACTTGGTATCATGGCTCTGGCTCTTTGATTATTCTCTATAAGGCGGGATGCCTGGGTGGCTCAGTGGTGAGCATCTGCCTTTGGCTCAGGGTGTGATCCTGGGGTCCTGAGATGAGTCCCGCATCAGACTTCTTTTAGGGAGCCTGCTTCTCCCTCTGCCTCTTTCTTATGTCTCTCATGAATAAATAAATAAAAATCTTTAGGAAAAAAATCTCTATAAGGCAAGAGAGTAAACTAGTAATAATATAAAGATGAGCTAAGATGAGCTGGTGATTGCAGTTTAGAAACATTTCAGTGATTCCCTACTGCCCTGAGGCTAAAGTTTAAAATCTTTACTGTATATGTCTTAATATTCTAATGCTCTGTGGTTTTATCCCCTTTTTGTTGCGCAGTGTCTGTCTCATCCTGTCTTGAATACTTCAGTTCTTCAGATATCTCATGTTCTCTCTAGTAGTTTTAAGTATTAATGACACTGTTTCTGATCTGCAGGATAAAACACATTTATTCACATCCCTCAGTATATGGCATACCCCATCATTAGTCCATGCAAGACTCTTCATTTTGTCTGTTATTTATTCCCTGTATGGAGTTTCCTTCATCATCCAAAAGTACAGCATTCCTACGAAAACTTTTGTAAGCTGAAATGGTATATTTTTTATTTTTTTTTAAATTTTTTTTATTTATTTATGATAGTCACACACACACACACACACACACAGAGAAAGAGAGAGAGAGAGAGAGAGAGAGAGAGAGAGAGAGAGGCAGAGACACAGCCAGAGGGAGAAACAGGCTCCATGCACCGGGAGCCTGACGTGGGATTCGATTCCGGGTCTCCAGGATCGCGCCCTGGGCCAAAGGCAGGCGCCAAACCGCTTCGCCACCCAGGGATCCCTGAAATGGTATAAAACAAAGAAATAATTACCATTAACTTATATGGGAAAAATTTTGAAGGTTCCCAGACTCAAAAAAAAACAAAAAAACAAAAAAAACCCTCTCTGAGACTTTTTCTGATATCTTAGGATGCATCTTGCTATTGGCTGCACAAAATAAATCAAGGTACAGAACAGATGCCCACAGACACTGGTCAAAGCTCTGGTTGCATGATGCTGACATGCTAAGTGTAGTTCCTGGGGAAGGCACTGGGGTGGGGGGTACCACTCTTGTGTGGGGTGTAAAGATGACTTGAAAACAAATGCTGAATGCCATTTTTGCTTTTTTCAAGAAAGTGGAAGTCCTTTTTGGATTTCTTTTGGTTACTGTAAACAAGTACTAACATGGATCTTTTGCAAAAACAAACTGTTGTTTTGCTACTTTTCAAAAAGCAGGGAATAGCTGTGTGTTCATTTCCTATTCTGCTCTTTCAATGGGCATAGGGAACTGCTTTTGATGTTTGATTGATATCTATGGAATTGTATGTATTTTTGTAAAGTATATAATATTTCTGTATATGTTTAATTTAGTTTATACAAACATTCTGATTTGGACTTATTTTCTCTTCTTATTTTTTAAAGATTTACTTATTTACTTGAGAGAGAGATTAGGAAGGGGCAGAGGGAGAGAGAGTGTTAACTAGACTCCTGGGTGAGCAAGGAGACCCACATCAGGCTTGACCTCAACTTGAGTCAAAACTAAGAGTCATTTAACCCACTGCACCACCCAGGTGCCCCTTTGTGTGCTGGGGGAGCCCGGTTATGGGGCTCACAGCAGATGTAACATCCAGCCATGAGACTTCATAATTCTAGCAGTCAGTGGGAGTGTGCTGTGGAACCCAGGACTTTAGATCAGAGAAGACACAGCCACTTCCTTGGTGGCCTGGTTTTAAATTGTGTCTTGGTGAGTGACGGAGGAACAGGGCTAGCTGAGGACAAAGCACAGCCGATATCTCACAAACAACCCCACTTAGAGTGGGATACGTGTGGCATTCCTCAGGAAGCTTCTAGTCCTCTTAATTTTTTTTTAAGATTTTATTTATTCATGAGAGAGAGAGAGGCAGGCAGAGACACAGGCAGAGGGAGAAGCAGGCTCCATGCAGGGAGCCTGATATGGAACTGGATCCCGGGTCTCCAGGATCAGGCTTTGGGCTGAAGGTGGCCTGAACCACTGAGCCACCGGGGCTGCCCTAGTCCTCTTAATGTTAATGCTTTGGTAGAGGGAAAAACAATCTTTAGCTTGACAATGGCAATGCCTCCAATATCTTGTAGGTTCTCCTTAGCATTTGAAAATCCTTTTGAAATCTTCCTTTTCCTTACTTCCCCCAACTCCCCGGTATATAATCAGCTACTTCTCACAAACCCTAGGCAGCAGCACTTCCTGCCCACATGTCCTGTCTTTGTGCTTTATTTATTTATTTTTAAAAGATTTTATTTATTTATTCATGAGAGATGGAGAGAGAGGCAGAGACACAGGCAGAGGGAGAAGCAGGCTCCATACAGGGAGCCTGGTGTGGAAATCGATCCTGGGTCTCCAGGATCACGTTCTGAGCCGAAGGCAGACACTCAGCCGCTGAGCCACCCAAGTGTCCCCTGTCTCTGTGCTTTAATAAAATCGCCATTTTGCATCAAAGACGTCTCAAGAATTCTTTCTGGACCTTACCTATATTCCAAAACTTCATCAGTGAGTAGTTCTAAAAAGATTGTAGAATCTTTTCCTTCAACCCTTCCAAGATTCTGTACAATAAGAAATTCTTCTTACTATTTAAACTATTTGGAGTGGATTCAGTTGTATGTAATCATTGGAATCTTAGCATATACAATTATATGTATATTATATATATTTATTATATATATTTATATATTTAGATATTATATATTTCACCCTTTACATTTAAGCTTTTGATTTATCTAGTATCCAGTGTATGATGTGATTAATGTAGGGATTCAGTTTTATTCTTCTCAACATCATCCCCTGTATAGTTTTTACTCAGTGATTTTTCATACTACCTTCATGTGATTCCCGTATATAGGTAAGTTTGTTTCTGAGGTCTATTCCTTTTATGTTTGATTTTCTATCTTCATTCAGTACTATACAGTTCTTTTCTTTTATTTTTTTTTAGATTTTATTTGTTTATTCATGCAAAGCACAGAAAGAGAGAGAGAGAGAGAGAGAGAGAGCGAGAGCCAGAGACATAGGCAGAAGGAGAAGGAGGCTCCATGCAGGGAGCCTGATGTGGGACTCTATCTTAGGACTCCAGGATCACACCCTGAGCTGAAGGCAGATGCTCAACTGCTGAGCCACCCAGACATCCTTGGTACTATATAGTTCTTAAAGTGTGGCTTTGCAATGTGTATAATTCCTGGAAGTGTCCTCCTTTTTCAAAGTTGATGGACCTGTTGTCTTCCATAAGTGTGGAGTTTCTTAAAAAGTCCTAATGGTGTTTGATTGGTATTTTATTAAGTTTATAGATTAAATTAAGGATTATTGTTGCTTCTGTAATATCACCCATGACTGAAAGGCATCTTCATTTATTTAGATTATTTATGTTCTTTTACTAGAGTTTGGACTTTTCTCTACAGAGGATTTGTGTTTTCTTTGATGAGCTAGTTTCTGAATGCTTCATATGTTTTATTGTTAAGGGTCATGGTATCTTACTTTTGTATTATTTCTAGTTTCTATTGGGGGATAAAGACATCTTTTCACTGTCTTTCAGTTGTATGGTATGATTTCCCTTATACATATTTTTTAAAATTAAAGGTTAGTAATATCTAAAGTTTAGAGTTAAGATTCTTTTTTTTTTTTTTAAAGATCTTATTCATTTATTTGTGAGAGACACAAGAGAGGCAGAGACATGGGCAAAGGGAGAAGCAGGCTCTATGCAGGGAGCCCCATGTGGGACTGGATCCCGGGACTCTGGGATCATGCCCTGAGCCAAAGGCAGATGCTCAACCACTGAGCCACCCAGGAGTCTCTATAATTAAGGTTCTTTTTTTTTTTTTTTTTAAAGATTTTATTTATTTATTTATTTATTCGAGAGAGAGAGAGAGAGAGAGAGAGAGAGAGAGAGAGAGAGAGAGGCAGAGACACAGGCAGAAGGAGAAGCAGGCTCCATGCAGGGAGCCTGATGTGGGACTCGATCCTGGGTCTCCAGGATCAGGCCCTGGGCTGAAGGTGGTGCTAAACCGCTGAGCCACCTGGACTGCCCTATAGTTAAGATTCTTATCCAACTCTGATGTGTGGGTTTTTCCCTCCATAGCACTAAGCAGTTCTTTATGACTCCAGCTAGATGTTTTATAATTCAACTTAATTTTGACATTATCTACCTGGAGATAGTGTACTACCAGATTGCCCCTCATCACTTGCCAACCAAAATTCCAGACCTGGGCTTCTGACTGACCAGTTATACGTTCCAACAGCTCTCTCCTTGGGTTCAATTAGTTTGCTAGAGCATCTTACAGAACTCAGAGAAACATTTTACTTACTAGATTACCATAAAAGGATATAACTTTAATATAAAAGTTTATTATAAAAGAATATCACTCAGGAACAGCCAGATGAAAGAGATACATAGGGCAAGGTATGGGAAGCTGTGGAACTCTCATTTTCTCTTAGCATGCCATTCTCCCCAAATCTCCATGTGTTCACCAACCAGGAAGTGCTAATGCAGTCCTTAAGTTTTTAGGAGGTTTTTAAGGAGGCTTCATTATATAGGTTTGATTGATTAAATCATTGCCTTTGGTGATTGAACTTGGTCTCCAGCTACTCTTCCCTCCTGGAGGTCAAGAGTAGAACTAAAAGTTCCAGCCCTCTAATCACAAGGTTTCCCCCCTGGCTAACTGTCCTCATCCCTAGGTGCTTTCCAAATGTCATGTCATTAACATAAATGCAGCTGTGGTTGAAAGGGGTTTGTTGTGAATACCAAGATGCCTTTAGTGCTCTATCACTTAGGAAATTCCAAGAGACTTAGGGGCCAGAAACTGTGTGAAAAACAAATATGTATTTCTGTTTATAAATCATAATATCATGAGGCACCTGGGGTGACTGGCTCTTGGTTTTATTTATTTTTTCTTTTTTAAAAATTTTTATTTATTATTTATGATAGTCACACAGAGAGAGAGAGAGAGAGGCAGAGACACAGGCAGAGGGAGAAGCAGGCTCCATGCACCGGGAACCGATGTGGGATTCGACCCCGGTCTCCAGGATCGCCCCTGGGCCAAAGGCAGGCGCTAAACTGCTGCGACACCCAGGGATCCCTGGCTCTTGGTTTTAGCTCAGGTCATGATCTTGATCAAGTTTTGGAATACAAGTGAGGCCGGAGCCGACGACCAAGAAAGATTCTTGAGATGTCTTTGGTGCAAAATTATGGTTTTATTAAAGCATGGGGACAGGACCCGGGGCAGGAAGAGCTGGTGCCCCTGGCCCCTGAGGGGTGGCTGATTATATACCTGGGCATTGGGAGGGGTTTGAGAATAGCTATACTCTAAGGAATTTTGGAAGAAAGGTTTCCAGGACCTTGACGGGGCTAGCCATTGGTGGGAAAAGGTGCACTTATTACTGTCTAATAAAACCTGAGTCATGAGACCCTTCAGATGTGTATCGGTGGGCCATGTCCTTGGCAGATGATTGCCATCATGCATCTTGGGGGTTTAGAGATAAAGGAATTTTTTTTAAAGGATTTTCTTTATTTATTCATGAGAGATACAGAGAGAGAGAGGCAGAGACACAGGCAGAGGGAAAAGCAGGCTCCAAGCAGGGAGCCCGATGTGGGACCCGATCCTGGGTCTCCAGGATCACGCCCTGAGCTGAAGACAGGCACCAAACTGCTGAGCCACTCAGGCATCCCAAAGGAAATTTCTAAAGGAATTTTTATATGTTAAAGTAGGCTTACAGGCTCTTGGGGGTTGGGCTAAGATTGCCTTCTGCCCTTAGCAAAGCATTAACTTCGAGGCAGTTGAGTCCATAGAAGGTTGCACTCCCTATTTCAAGGACTTGTCAATGTGCTTTGTCCTCAGCTAGTCCTCTGTACCCTCATCAATCTCAGGGTTATAAGATCTGTCCCCTCCACACCGTACTAGGTGTGGAGCCTGTTTGGGATTCTCTCTCTCCTTTCCCCTCTGCCACTCCCTCACTCCAATTCACACTGGGTCTCTCTCTCAAAAAACAAAAAATCATAGTATCATAATAGTCATATGGATTTTATTTTTTATTATTTATTTATTTATTTTAAAGATTTTATTTTTTTATTCATAGACACAGAGAGAGAGGGGCAGAGACACAGACAGAGGGAGAAGCAGGCTCCACGCAGGGAGCCCGCTGTGGGACTCCATCCTGGGTCTCCAGGATCACACCCCAGGCTGCAGGCGGCGCCAAACCGCTGCGCCACCGGGGCTGCCCGTCATATGGGTTTTAAAAAGCAATATTTTTTTTTTACAGCAAAATGATTGAAATATAATCTTATGTCATGATATGAATTATATATATTCTTTTGAAAATACTGTGGTTGTTATGGCTTTCTTTTTGTCATTGTATGTGATCAGTTTTTGTGTCTGTGCCTCTCTTTGG
Source organism: Nyctereutes procyonoides (assembly GCF_905146905.1). Lineage (NCBI taxonomy): Eukaryota > Metazoa > Chordata > Mammalia > Carnivora > Canidae > Nyctereutes > Nyctereutes procyonoides. Next base: position 4,448,582 of record NW_026575044.1, read on the forward strand.
GGAGTCATAATCCTAAAATCCAGAAACATTACTAACATTTTAATTTAGAAGGTTGTGTTTTACACTCAACATTAATAAAAATCTCTAGTATTTAAAGTGCTTCTAAGGAACCATTTAAACAATTATATAATATTTTACCAATCAGAAAAACACCCACCCGTCAGTGTTCATTACATACTCTTCCTTGGCTTGCCCACTATATATTGGGCTAACTTTTCACACCTTCATTTGGTCTTTGTCCACCTTAATTTAACATTCACCCTTGGCGTATCCTTTCCATGCATATCTCAAATTTCTGTTTCAGTTCAATAATGAATTCCAGGCATAAATTTCCTATTGCCTTAAAAGTATGATTGTAAGGATATGGGAGTAGATCCAAACTCAACTTCTCTTTCCTCTAAACCCCAAATGCTCCCTTATTTATTGCCTGTCCTGGTGCATGGTTAACAGTTCTGGCACAGCTCTTTACCCAGTTTCTTAAGCCAAAATCTGGGAGTATGCAAGTTAGCCAAGTTCCTCACACTTACTCTTTCTTAAATCCAGTCAGTCACTAAATCCTGTTAAAATACATTTCAGAACATCTTTCTTAAAATACTCATCCTATTCTTTGCAGGGGAATGATTAATGCTCTTCTCACAATTATTCAATGGATCTGCATCGGCTTCAGGGACAAATTTTAAACTTTAGGTATATATTCAAGCAGAAAGTTGAATGCGTTAAAGGACAGCGAACTAGATTTGCTAGCAGTTGTCTGATTTAACTCAACATAAAGAAGGCTGTCTCTTATAGAATGTCCAGCCTTGGAATGGATGATCTTGAAAGGAGTGATTTCACTGGTCAAGTGAACACTGGAGATGTTCAACTAGAGAGTAAATGGGGATCTATTGGGCTACTCATAACTCTGGAGAGTCTGAACTTGGTAACCACTGATATTCCTTTCCAGAAAAGAGAATGCTGTTTGACTTCTAAAGTAAGAGCAGCAGCTGTGGTCTGTCTTATTCCTTTGATTTGACACTGCTTTAAAGAGATAACTCTTCAACTAGAGGTAATTTAGAAGTTGCCATTTATTAGGTTCACTTTTATGGATTTAACTTAATAGATTGAAATTAAGTTTTTTTCTTTTAAAGCATTTCTCTCTCACATGTTTAAATTTTCCCTTTGAACTTTGATTTGCTTCAGGTACTTTATTTATTTATTTATTTTAAAGGTTTTATTTATTTATGAGAGACACACAGAGAGAGGCAGAGACATAGGCAGAGGGAGAAGCAGGCTTCCCACAGGGAACCTGATGTGGGAATGGATCCTGGGACTCTGGGATCATACCCTGAGCCAAAGGCAGACACTCAACCGCCAAGCCACCTAGGCGTCCCTGCTTCAGGTACTTTAAAAATGTTCCCAGATAAATCCATACTCTAACATAGGTCCTAAAAATGTTTGGTAGTCATTGTTATTTATGTTCTATGATATTCTTTGGCCAGTTTTTTATTAAATTTATGAGATTAAATTTCTTGATCTGTTTTTGTCCAATTTCATCTCTTGATTAATCAAAGTCGCATAACTCCTTTTTTTTTCTCAGAGAAAAGCCTTGATGGAAGCCAAATATGAACTTTATATACATTTTTAATAGGCTGTTTTGTGACTCTAGTCAGAGGTCTGTAAAAAATTACCAAAGTAAATTTTTTTACCTTATTTATTTATTTACTTATTTATATGTAGTTGACACATAATGTTGCATTAGTTTGAGGTGTAGAACTTGGTCATTTGACAAGTTTATATAAATATGCTGTGTTTACAAGTGTAACTAACATCTGTCAATGTACAATGCTGTTATATCATTGATTGCATTTTTTATGCTGTGCCTTTTAGTCCTGTGACTCATTCATTCCATAACTGGAAGCCTGTACCTCCCTCTCCATTCACCCATGTTGGTCAACGTCCTCAGTCCCTCTCTTCTTGCAAACATCACTTTGTGTTCTGAATCTATAGGTCTGATTCCACCTTTTGTTTGTTTATTCCTTTTTTTCCTTTTGAGATTTCACTTATCAGTAGAATCATATATTTGTCTTTCTTAATCTGACCTACTTCACTTAGCATAATACCCTTTATGTCCATCGGTATTGTCACAAAATGGCATGATGCCAACCTTTTTATGGCTGTGTAATATTCCTCTGTGTGTGTGTGTGTATGCTGTGTACACCATATTTTCCCATTTCATTTGTTAATGGATACTTAGGTTGCTTCCATATCTTAGCTAATGTAAATAATATTGGAATAAACATAGAAGTGCATATATCTCTTCACATTAGTGTTTTCAGTTTGAGTAAATACTTAATAGTGGAATTATTGGATCCTATGGTATTTCTGTTTTAACTTTTTGAGGAACCTCCATACTGTTTTTCACAGTGGCTGCCCCAATTTACATTTCCACTGACCGTGCAGGAAGACTCCTTTTTCTCCACATCCTTGCCAGCATTTGTTATTTCTTGTTGTGTTGATTTTAGCCATTCTTACTGGTGTGAAGTGATATCTCATTGTAGTTTTGAGTTACATTTCCCTGATGATGAGTGATGTTGAGCGTATTTCATGTGTCTGTTGGCCATTTATATGTCTTTAGAAAAATATCTATTCAAGTCCTCCTCTCATTTTTAAATCAGATTGTATTTTTTGGTGTTGAGTTGTATAACTTCTTTATATATTTTGGATATTAACCCCTTATTACATATGTCATTTGCAATATCTTCTCCCATTCTGTAGGTTGTCTTTTACTTTTTTTGGTGGTTTCCTTTGCTATCAAAAAGTTTTTTTTTTTTTAAAAAATTTTAAGGTAATCCCAATAATTTATTTTTGCTTTTGTTTCCCTTGCCCTAGGAAATGTATCTAGAAAAAAATTGCTATGGCTAATGTTTTCTTCTAGGATTTTTATGGATTCAGGTCTCACATTCAGGTCTTTAATCTATCTTGAGTTTATTTTTGTGTATGCTGTTAGAAAGTAGTCTGGTTTCTGGTTTCATTCTTTTAAGTGTAGCTGTCCAGTTTTTGTAGCACCACTTATTGAAAAGACTTTCTCTTCTCTGTTCTGTATTCTTACGTCCTTTATCATAGATTAATTGACCATATAATCATGGGTTTATTTCTGGGGTCTCTATTCTGTTCCATTGATTTCTGTGTCTGTTTTTGTGCAGTCCCATACTGTTTTGATTACTACAGCTTTGTTTGTGGTATATCTTGAAATCTGGGACTGTGATACCCCCAGCTTTGTTTTTCTTTCCAGGATTGCCTTGGCAGTTTGGGGTCTTTTGTGGTTCCATACAAATTTTAGGATTATTTGTTCCTAGTTTTGTGAAAAGTGCTGCTAGTATTTTATTAAGGATTGCATTAAATCTGTAGATGTCAGGGATGCCTGGGTGGCTCAGTGGTTAAGCATCTGCCTTTGGCTCAGGATTGATCCTAGAGTCCCACATTGGGCTCCCTGCATGGGGCCTGCTTCTCTCTCTCTGTGTCTCTCATGAATCAATAAATAAAATATTTAAACAAAAATAAATCTGTAGATTGCTTTGTTTAGTAGGAACTCTTTAACAATAATTTTTCCAGCCCACGAGCGTGGGATATCTTTCCATTTGTTTGTGTCATCTTCAAGTTGTTTCATTAGTGTTTTATAGTTTTCAGAGAACAAGTTGTTCACTTTTTTAGTTAAGCTGATTCTTAGTTATTTCATTCTTTTTGGTACAATTGTAAATGGGATTGTTTACTTAATTTCTCTTTCTGCTACCTTGTTATTAGTGTATAGAAATAGTATCAATTTCTGGGTATTAATTTTGTATCTTGCCAGTTTACTGAATTAATTTATTATTTCTAGTAGCTTTTTGATGTAGTCTTTATTTTTTAAGCTTTTAAAAAAGATTTTATTTATTTATTTGAGAAAAAGAGAGAGAGAGAGAGAGAAAGAGAGAGAGAGAGAAAGAGAGAATGAGTGGTGGGAGGGGTAGAAGGAGAGGGAGAAAGAGTATCTCCAACAGACTCCATGATGAGCACTGAGCACAATGCAGGGCTTGATCTCATGACTTGAGATCATGACTTGAGCTGAAATCAGGATCTGGATGCTTAACCAATGAGCCACCAAGCTGCTCCTTAATGGAATCTTTAGAAATTTCTGTGTATAGTATCATATCATCTGCAAATAGTGACAGTTTAACGTTGTCTCTTATTTCTTTTCCTTGTTTGATTGTTGTGGTTAGGACTTCCAGTGCTATGTTGAAAAAAAGTGATGAGAGGGGATATCCTTGTCTTGTCCCTGCCTTAGAGGGAAAGCTCTCAGTTTTTCACCCTTGAGTATAATGTTAGTTATGGGTTTTTCATAAGTGGCCTTTATTATTTTGAGGTATGTTCCTTCCTCTTTTTGTTGAGTTTTTTTTTAAATCATGAATGGATGTTGTACTTTGTCAGATGCTTTTTCTGCATCAACTGAGGTGATCATATGATTTTTATTTTTTGTTTTGTTGATGTGGTGTATGACATTGATTCCAAAGTCACTTTTTCTTTTTAAAAGTAGGCACCATGCCTAGTGTGGAGCCTAATGCGGGAGTTGAGCTCATGATCCTGAGATCTTAGACACTTAACCAACTGAGCCACCCAGGCACCACCTAAATCTTTGTTTTTTCCCCCAAAGATTTTATTTATTTATTCATGAGAGACAGAGAGAGATGCAGACATAGGCAGCGGGAGAAGCAGGCTCCTCACAGGGAGCCCGATGTGGGACTCGATCCTGGATCACACCCTGAGCCAAAGGCAGACGCTGAACTGCTGAGCCACCCAGGCCTCCCTAAATCTTTTTTAATGCTCTGTTGTAGTGTGGCATTTTATTGTAATGATGTCAAATACATTTATTACTACTCTTTTCCATATTGTCAGTGTTAGGTAACAAAATGCAGCAAATGTGAGTCCCCTTTCACCACGCAGAGCAGTCAACTTCTTCAAAAAAAAAAAAAAGATAAAGGTACATAGAATTGAGGACTTAGAAAACCAGCACATCTGCAGGCCAGTCTGCAAGTGTTTTATAAAGTTTAAATATCAAAATATTTCTTCCTTATCTGGAATTTTGAGCTTGATAATGTGCTCAGAGGAGGGAGTTTCCTGCAAGAGTGGCTAGTCTGTGCTGTCCACAGTTGCAGGGGGTTCTGTTCAGAGGGAGCAGAGAGCTTCATCCTCATCTGTTCACATCCCTTCATGAGCTGAGGTCATCTTCTCTGCAGGTAGGGACTGAAGGTTAGTTATCTTCATGTGTCCTATGATTTATTTTTCTATGACATGTCCAGCAGTTTGACTACACATATGTCTTCTTGCCTCAAGACAACCCTAGATATTTATACCAAGGAGGGTCTTCTTATTGTAAAAGTTGAAGCATTGGTGTCTGAAACTAGACATGGTAGTTTCTATTTGATCATAATTGGCCTCTCATACCTGTTTTTTTCTTATTTCTCCAGCACAGATCATCAGTACGTGGTAATACACAATATGTGATATCTCTGTATTCACCAACATCCTAAACTCAGTTATGTCTAACTAGATTTGCTGTCAACAATACATTTCCTTTGTCATTTCAATTGATGGTTACTATGGGCTTTCAGGGGAAGTTTATCAGATAAGTCTCAGCTAGAAGATCAGGAAAAAGCTTAGCATAATAAGACTTCTGTTTAATTCTCATTTTGCATAAGATATAGAACTTGGAAGAAACAGAAACTTATACTGACCCCTTTCAAAATATAGCAGTTATATTTTGCTCATAATTATAAATGAATGATGTTATGGGCCATAAAACAACATCAGACTCACACTCAGCCCTTCCCCATATATGGCCCGGGATATATTAGTCAAAGATTTGAGTACACTGTCATAACGTATTATTATTATTATTTGTAAGGGACAGGGAGCATGTTTTCATCATGATTATATCCTCTGGTGGACCTAGGACATTCTTTGCAAATGATAGACTCTTCAGTGTTTGGTTATATCTTTGGTACTTTATCTCTCTTTTTACTATTTCTGCAAAGGATGTTTAATTAAGATACTGTATCTAAATAGACTGCATTTAAAGCATTCCTTCATGAGCTTTGGTCATTATAACTGTCTTGTCAACCCCAGCAGGGTGCAGATCATGTGGTCTATTTCTTTTATATTGTAATAGAGAATGTTGGTCAGAAGCTTTTCCCAGAGTTGCTGGCTTACTCAGAAGTAGAAGATCCCTGGAATAAAAATTAGGAGAGCAGAGTATGCATCCAGTTTTGGCACAGTTACCCTCCAGTCTGTAGCCTGATTCTACAACCTTTTCATCCTTTGGTTAGTTGCTTTGAAATCGTGATGGTAAATCCTTGCCTTGCTTCACAAGCTGACAATAGATGTGGAAGTGCCCTTTATATTATATCATTCTGTCTGAAATACAGGTTTTCTACTTTTTATAGCATCACTGCTCACTGCCCAAAAGAACTCCAGTGCCAGGGACTCATGATTTTACTTTTTCCTTGTGTTGGAGGATGACTGCATTTGGCCTTGTTTCCATGTTTGTCCAGCTCTGTGAGTTTTGCTTAGCAATGCAAGAAAAGTATTTGTGGATAGTGTGTTATTACAAAGCTGATACCACATGCTAAAGTAAATATCTTTACTAACTAGGGTGGGTAAGTGTATGCAAGAGGAAGTAGAGGGGATTAGTGTAGAAATAATTGGAGAACATTAGTGATGAATAGGTTCTCTCTCACTGAGTGAATATTATTTTTAACATGAATTTAACAAATACAGTGAAACAAATAATGCAAGTTAAAAAATCATAAGTTAGGAATTCTAGAAAGCAGAGTCTTAAATATTACCTATGGTGTCATTAAGAGCTACTGAATGTAAGAGGAAAAACAAAAACGGAAATGAAAACTTGGTGGACAAAGATTTTAATCTGTGATCATCCTGCTTATTATCATACGTTCTAATGCCTTTAGGTTAGAGGTATATTCTTAGGATTACATTGATTAGTTATGATTTCCTTTCTCTAGGTTAACCAAATTTTTATTTATCCTATTTAAGAGTACAAAACCTTTGAAATGAATCTTGATAAAAATAATGATAGGGTCATATTTATTGGACACTGTTAAACTTGTTACAAAAATTATTTCAACTTAGTTTTTTTTATAAAGATTTTATTTATTTATTCATGAAAGACACACAGAGAGAGGCAGAGATATAGGCAGAGAGAGAAGCAGGCTCCCTGTAGGGAGCATGATGCAGGACCTGATTCCAGGATCCTGGGATCACTACCTGAGCCAAAGGCAGACACTCAACCACTGAGCCCACCCAGGTGTCCCTCAACTTAGTTCTTATAACAATCAGGCTCAGTCTCTCCCTAGTTTGGATTCAAGGCATTCCTGTAGTAGGTGAGTGTGTCCCAGCTAAGTCCCCATTTATCAGCTGTGAGAAGAAAAACAAGTTCATGTCTCTGTCTGTTCCTTCCACCCTGGTCAAATTATATTCATAGTCAGAAAGGGAGCTCAGTACAGTCCAGCTAGAGTGCAGGTCCTAGAAGTAAAAACTTATGATGTTCCTTTCCTACCACAATCATTTGACCCTTTAATAAATTGAATTCATGTCTCTTGTTTTTGTAGAATAAGGGGCACCTTGTTTAGCTTTGCAATCTTAAGAGTCTCATGTTCTGACTGAGCCAGTCAGGTGCTATCTATCTATCTATCTATCTAGCCTTGCAATCATTAATGTTTCTAATGGCATGATTTAAGGTATTTGTTGTGAAAATTTGATTGTACATACACATAGAGGTATGATGAGCCCAATGCACTCATCACCCAGCTTCAATAATTATCATCGCTGTAATAGTTTTATCTGCCTCTCCCAAATACACACTTTCTTATGGAATTATGAGAGGATCATGAGGATCATGTTAACTTCAAGTACTTCAGTATGCATCTCAAAAAAGGACTTTTTAATATGCTGCAATGCCATTATTATATTGAATGCAAATCAAATTTATTGTTTAATATTATCTGGTAACTAGTCCATTTTCAGAGATCTCTGATACCTTAGATTAGAAGTTAGGTCCAATCTGACGTATGATTCAATCTTATTCTCTTTTTCTCCCAGGGATTAGGGGAAGCACATGTGCTAGATGGACAGTGCTATACACTTTCTAAACCCATATCCAGGAGTCTTACTGTATCTGCCTATGTCAGTTGTATTGAAGCTGTGAATGATTTGTGGGTTTGTTGGTGGCAGCCTGATTCCTTCTTTGCAAATTTTTCAGTTGGCTTCTTCTCTAATGGGTTTCCTATCCATTGGCTATTCATTAAGTGAATCATTAAGGATTGCAAAAGGGCGATTTTCTAATTTTGTCACTTTTTTTGTTCCTTTTGGCTAGAACTTTTCTGTGTTGAAACTTTTCTTTATTCACTAGGTGTATTACCCTGAAATCAGTTTATACTGGAAATGTTTCTGGTATTTCACATTAATTCTCTATTATCAGTGATGTTTGTGCCCTAGTATTCTCCAGTGATATCTATTTTTTATTTTTCTTCTTCCTTTTCAATATGTTTAAATTAATTGAGTTACTATTTTTTCTATAATAGCATGATTTTTTTAAAAGATTTTATTTATTTGTTTGATAGAGAGTGAGAAAGAATTAGCAGGGAAAGTGGGAGAGAAAAAGGAAGATGAAGACTCCCCATTGAGCAGGGAGCCAGATGTGGGGCTCTGTCCCAGGTTGCTGGGATCATGACCTGAGCCAAAGGCAGACACTTAACTGGCTGAGCTATCCAGGTACCCCTAATTGTGTGATTTCAGTGGCTACATGTATAGCCATTTATATAAAGCCATCTTTTTTACCTGATATTTTGTTGTTACACATTCTAATTTCTTTCAATTTTTTACTATTAATAATTTATTATTGCAACAGGAACTGTGCTGAGCACTTGATTTGTAGTATGTCATTTAATCTTTGCAGTAACCCTGTGACACATCACTCTTTGCATATATCTGAATATTTATGTAGGATTGATTTTACAAAGTTGAATTGTGGGTCAAGGGTTGAGATTTTTCATATCGTGGACACATCACAAAATTGCCCCTTAAAGTTCTTCCTGTTAATTCTGTTGGTCCCTTCTGGATTTCAGCTTACCTTGAATCCAGGTTGGAGAAAAAAGAAATGACAAACTCATTGCCCATTTGGTGGTCCTTAGACCAGGGGACTTTAACACCCCACCCACTGCAATGGACAGATCATCTAAGCAGAAGATCAACAGGGAAATAAGGGCTTTGAATGACACACTGGACTGGATAGACATCACAGATATATTCAGAACATTCCATCCTAAAGCAACAGAATACACATTCTTCTCGAGTGCACATGGAACATTCTCCTGAATAGACCACATACTGGGTCACAAAGCAGGTCTCAACTGGTACCAAATGATTGGGATCATTCCTTGCATATTTTCAGACCACAGTGATTTGAAGCTTGAACTCATTACAAGAGGAAATTTGGAAAGAACTCAAATACATGGAGGTCAAAAAGTATCCTACTAAAGAATGAATGGGTCAGCCAGAAAATCAAAGAAAAATTTAAAAAATTCATGGAAGCAAATGCAAATGGGAACACAACTGTTCAAAATCATTGGGATGAAGCAAAGGCAGTCCTAAGAGGGAAGTATATTGAGCAATACTCAAATGCACAATCTAACCTGACACTTAAAGGAGCTAGAGAAAGAAAGAATGGCAAATAAAGCCTAAACATGGCAAGAAAGAGAATGAATAAAGATTAGAGCAGAAATCAATGAAATAGAAATCAAAAGAACAGAACAGATCAATGAAAATAGGAGCTTGTTCTTGAAATAATTAATAAGATTGATAAGCCCCTAACCAGACTTACCAAAAAGAAAAGAGGAAGGACCCAAATAAATAAAATCATGAATGAAAGAGGAGATGTCACAACCAATATGAAGGAAATACAAAAAATTATAAAAACATCTTATAAACAAGTATATGACAACAAATTAGGCAATCTGGAAGAAATGGATGCATTGCTAGAAACATATAAGCTACCAAAACTGAAACAGAAAGAAATAGAAAACCTGAACAGACCCATAACCAGCAAGAATATTGAAACAGTAATCAAGAATCTCTCAACAAGAGTCCAGGGCCAGATGGCTTCCCAGGGGAATTCCACCAAACATTTAAAGAAGAATTAATGCATATTCTTCTGAAGCTTTTTTCAAAAAATAGAAATGGAAGGGAAACTTCAAACTTGTTCTGTGAGACCAACATTACCTTGATCCTTTTTTTTTTTTTTTATATTCTTTTTTTCTTTATTTATTCATGATAGTCACACACACACACAGAGAGAGAGAGAGAGAGAGAGAGAGAGAGAGAGAGAGAGGCAGAGACAGAAGCAGGCTCCATGCACCAGGAGCCCGACGTGGGATTTGATCCCGGGTCTCCAGGATCGCGCCCTGGGCCAAAGGCAGGCGCCAAACCGCTGCGCCACCCAGGGATCCCCATTACCTTGATCCTAAAACCAGACAAAGACTCCAGCAAACAGGAGAATTACAGACCAATATCCCTGATGAACATGGATGCAGACATTCTCAATAAGATACTAGCCAATAGGATCCAACAGTACATTAAAAGGATTATTTACCACAACCAAGTGGGATTTATTCCTGGGCCACAAGAGTGCTTCAGCATTCACAGATCAATCAATGTGATACGCTACCTTAATAAAAGAAGGGACAAGAACCATATGATCCTCTCAATAGATGCAGAGAATGCATTTGACAAAGTACAGCATTTGTTCTTGATTAAAAGTCTTCACAGTGTAAGGATAGAGGGAACATACCTCAGCATCATAAAAGCCATCTATGAAAAGCCTGCCGTGATATATTCTCAATGGGGAAAAACTGAGAGAGGAAGGTCAGGAACATGACAGGGATGTCCACTCTCACCGTTCAACATAGTATTAGAAGTCAGCCTCAGCAGTCAGACAACAAAATGAAATAAAAGGCATCTGAATTGGCAAAGAAAAATCAAACTCTTAGTCTTTGCATATGACATGATATTCCATGTGGAAAACCCAAAAGACTACCCCCAAATTGGTAGAACTCATACAGGTATCAGCAGCGGCAGGATATAAAAGTCAAGGCAGGGATGCCCAGGTGGTTCAGCGGTTGAGCGTCGTCTGCCTCTGGCCCCGGGCGTGATCCTGGGATCCCGGATTGAGTCCTGCATTGGGCTCCTTCCAGGGAGCCTACTTCTCCCTCTGCCTGTGTCTCTGCCTTTCTCTCTTCTCTGTGTTTCTCATGAATAAATAAAATAAAAAAAAGTCAATGCACAGAAATCAGTTGCATTTCTACACACTAACAATGAGACTGAAGAAAGGGAAATTAAGAAATCGATTCCATTTACAATTGCATCAAAATCTATATGATACCTAGGAATAAATCTAAGCAGAGAGGCAAAAGATCTGTACTCAGAAAACTATAAGACGCTCATGAAAAAATTGAGGAAGTCCTAAAGAAATGGGAAAACATTCCCACACTCACAGATTGGAAGAAAAAATATTTTAAAAATATCTATGCTACCTAGAGCAATTTGCATTCAGTGCAATCCCTATCAAAATGCCATCGACATTTTTCACACAGCTGGAACAAATAATCCTAAAATATGTATGGAACCAGGAAAGACCTCAAATAGTCAAAGGAATGTTGAAAGAGAAAACCAAAGCTGGTGGCATCACAATGCTGGACTTCAAGCTCTATTACAAAGCTAATCATCAAGACAGTATGGTACTGGCACAAAAACAGGCACATAGATCATTGGAACAGAATAGAGAACCCAGAAATGGACCCTCAACTCTATGGTCTACTAATCTTGGATAAAGCAGGAAAGAATGTCTAAGGGGGAAACAAGTCTCTTCAACAAATGTTGGGAAAATTGGACAGCCATATGTGGAAGAATGATACGGGACCATTCTTTACCCCATACACAAAGATAAACTCAAAATGGTTGAAAGACCTAAATGTGAGACAGAAATCCATCAAAATCCTAGAGGAAAACATAGGTAGCAACCTCTTTGACCTTGACTATAGCAACTTCTTGCCAGACAGGTCTCCAAAGGCAAGGGAAACAAAAGCAAAAATGAACTATTGGGACTTTATCAAGATAAAAAGTACGGCAAAGGAAACAGTTGTCAAAGCCAAAAGACAACTGACAGAATGGTAGAAGATATTTGCAAATGTCTTCTCAGATAAAGAGCTAATATCCAAAATCTATAAAGAACTTATCAAACCTATCATCTAAATAACAATTAATCCAATCAAGAATCAGGCTGAAGTCATAAACAGACATTTCTCCAAAGAAGACATACCAATGGCCAGTACACATATGAAAAAGTGCTCAACATCACTTAGCATCAGGGAAATACAAATCAAAACCACAATGAGATACAACCTCACACCAGTGAGAATGGCTAAAATTAACAAGTCAGGAATCAACACGTTGGCAAGGTTTGGGAGAAAGGGCAACCTCTTAAGACTGCTGGTGGGAGTGCAAGATGTTGCGGCCACTCTGGAAAACAGTAGGGAAATTACTCAAAAAGTTGAAAATAGAGTTACCCTATGATCCAGCAATTGCACTACTAGGTGTTTATCCCAGAAATGCAAATGTAGTGATCCAAAATGGCACCTGCAATCCATGTTTACAGTAGCAGTGTCCACAATAGCCAAACTATGGAAAGAGCCCAGATATCCATCAACACATGAATAGATAAAGAAGATGTATACATGCACACACACACACACACACACACACACACAGACACAAAATGTAATACTGCTCAGCATAAAAAAAAGAAATACTGCTATTTGCAATGATTTGGATGGAACTAGCGGGTATTTGCTAGCAAAATTAGTCAATCAGAGAAAGACAATTTTATGTTCTCACTCGTGGAATTTAAGAAACAAAACAGAATCATAGAGGAAGGGAGGGAAAAATAAAACAAGACAAAATCAGAGAGGGAGTCAAACCATATAATAGACTCTTAGTCATAGGAAATAAACTGAGGGTCACTGGATGAAAGGGGGGTTGGGGGAGATGGGGTCCCTGGGTGATGAACATTAAGGAGGGCATGTGATACAGTGAGCACTAGGTGTTAATATGAGACTGGTGACTCACTGAATTCCTCCTCTGAAAATAATAATATACTATATGTTAATTAATTAATTTAAAGAATAAAATGAAGTGCCAGGAAAATTGTATGACTAGTATCCTGATAGATATTTATACATTTGAAATTTAGTTGTTCTAACGAAATACAGACCTGGACCTCATTTTGCACAATCACAAGCTTAACATGCTTTTTTACATTTTGAAAACTATTCAGAACAAAAATCAAGAAGAATGTGCAACATAGACCTTCCATTACCTTCCAATCCTAAAATATTTACTGTTTGACACTTTATGGAATGAAAAAGTTTGTTGATCGATCTCTGGTATAGATGTATTTTCTATCTAGTTTTGACCATGATAAGAGTATTTGTCACAGAGTCATAGCATTGCATTTATTCAGAAATCCTAAAACTATTTGTTGATACTCCTTATGTGCAAGTGGCTACATTTACAGGATATATGCTGGTTGTCAGAGAGTTTATTTTACTACGAGGTGTAGGTTTTTATATTTTTTAAGGATTTATTTGAGAGAAAGAGAGAGAGCCAGGAGTGAGGGAGGGGCAGAGGACAAGGGAGAAGTAGGCTCCCTGCTGAGCAGAGAGCCTGAGGTGGGGCTGGATTCCAGGATCCTGGGATCATGACCTGAGCTGAAGGCAGATGCTTAACTGACTAAGCCACCCAGGCACCTGCATCATTACAGAAAGTACTAAGAAGGGTTTCAAAAAAGTATGGGAGGGGGTCATTGAAGGCTTTATGGATAAGTGATTTTAATCTAACTTTGAAGAGTGAATCCACCAATTGGAAGGATGGGCAGGAGCTGGGCAAGAACTGAGAGGCACTTGTGGCCCTGAAACGGATCCTTTCTTATACCAATGACTAATGGAGAATCAGCTAAATCAATTTCTAAAGGATAATAAATTAGAGAGAGAGTAGTATCAGATATGGATTAGGAACTTGCAGTTATTGTGTTGTCCCAGATGAATCTAAGGTGTAGCTAGGTTTGAGAACCATGGCACTAGGTTGATGCAGGCCCTTTGGGGTCCTCTGCCAGTGGCCTCTTCTCATGCATCTTTTTTGTCTCTTTTTTTTTAAATTTTTATTTATTTATTTATGATAGTCACGGAGAGAGAGAGAGAGAGGTAGAGACACAGGCAGAGGGAGAAGCAGGCTCCATGCACCGGGAGCCCGATGTGGGATTCGATCCCGGGTCTCCAGGATCGCGCCCTGGGCCAAAGGCAGGCGCCAAACCGTTGCGCCACCCAGGGATCCCCTTTTTTGTCTCTTTGATGGAAATAAAAACTAAAGTTTGCACCTAGTGTAGAGCTATGGTTCTGAGGAGCATGTGAGAAAATTTTGAGCCTGTATGTCTTTCTTCAGGGTGATGTGTTGGCTGGCCAACTCTTTCCTCAGGGGTAAGGGCCTTTCTCTGCCTACTGTCCCCTCATTCCCTGTCCCTCCCCATGACCATGCCAGAGACTGTGAATGTCAGTTATTGATATTTCTTAGCTCACTTGGTGGTTGCTAACTGCTCCCTCAGAGAGCCATCAGCAGGGTAAACAAAGAGGAAGGAGGGTTACCAATGAAATCCAAAAAGTTAGGCACTCTTCAGGTGGAAAATGTGCAGCCAATCATGTGGCCTCTTTTGGGGCAGGAGATGTTTTGGGAGATGGGAGAGCAAACCAGATGTGACTTTTTCCAAGTGGAATCCCAGGCCTCAGACTGCAGTTCTCTGTGATTGGGAAGCTGCTGTCGGTGCATGTGAGTAGCCTTGGCAACAGTGATGCTCACTTGTGTTTTCTAGGCCTCACTCCTCTGGGATGGTTCTGAGCTAGGTGACCTGCCAGTGTTCCTTCCTAATGACTGTTTCATCTGCAGGGCGAACTCTGTTGGAGAAGTTGTTCAGCCAGCAGGAGAACGGGCCTCCAGAAGAAGCAGAGAAGTTTTGCTCCCGGATTATTGCTATGGGCCTTCTACTTCCTTTCAGTGACTGCTTCAGGGAACCCTGTGATCGAAATGCCCAATCAAGTTCAGCTCCATTTGATGTAAGTAGGAACATTTACTTCTCTGTCTGTGAGGCAGATTGCAGTAAAAAAAGCAACTGTGAAGTGTGTGCCCAATCACTCTATAATTTAAAAACCAACATGTGATGCAAGCCATTCTCTCCTCCACCACTCAGCAGCTAAGCATGTCAGTGTCTACGCTTTCCTTGAATAATCTTAAGTATTGGCCAAACCTCCTTTTCTTAACAGATGGCCACACTCTTGACAGTTTTCCAGCCTGTTTTAATCAGTGATGATTTTAAAGTGGCTATAATTCAGGACTGCTGACTTTGCTGTTTGTGGACATTACTTCAGAAGCAGTACCATAGGGCTAGAGCTTTGTTCCCTGTAGGCCTCTGGTTTCCATGGGCACCTAGAACACTATTTCAGTGCGATCATAGCTCATCTGTTATTAACTATTGGTATGAAGCAGCACTGTCTGCTTCTTCCCTAGCTCCCATTCACCAAGAGAATAGTGATTATTGCAGAGCAGTAATCCAAAAGGCATATAATTCCCAATGAATATCAGCACAGCTGGATTATCATTTTCAAGCCAGGTTATTGCTAATCTTTCTCAGGTATGTGGTACATGTGTGATATTGGTAGTTGTGTTGAGTCTGCATCTAAAACCCAGATATAGGGGATCCCTGGGTGGCTCAGCAGTTTAGTGCCTGCCTTCGGCCCAGGGCCTGATCCTGGAGTCCTGGGATTGAGTCCCACGTCAAGCTCCCTGCATGGAGCCTGCTTTTCCCTCTGCCTGTGTCTCTGCCATTCTCTCTCTCTCTCTCTCTCTCTCTCTATTATATATATATATATATATATATATATGTCTCTCATGAATAAGTAAATAAAATCTTAAAAAAATAAAACCCAGATATATAAGAATTCTTCTGTATGATTTTCTCAATAAAAATTGAAGGTCTAGCTGGCTCACTTGTGTGGAGCCCAGTATTTATAAGGCATAGTAATGGGTTCTCAACCATATGGGTTAGTCGCAGTTGTTCTTTGCTTCTGACTATACCCTTCTTCTGTGCCTTCAGTATATCTACTATTGACCAATGAATGAGACACTGGTGAATTTTGAAAGACAATGAGTCCCAACTGAGATTAAGGTATAATAGTAAATAATAATATGTCTATGTGTCCTGTATTTCTTCCTCCTCTTCTTCATACATTATGACCTATGTTTTTCCTTGATTTCCCTTCAGTATTAGAATTAATCACAGAAAATATTGTGAGATCTTCTTGATACTTCTTCCTATGTGAAAGAAGTTTCCTCAGTGACTTGTGAAAGTTGCTTAAGATCTTTTTATTTATTTAAGTATTTTAAAATGACATAGCTAATTACTGCTAGGTAGATCTCTTCTCTTCTGTAGGAAGAACTGGACAATTTAAATTTTTTCCTTTTTTGTTTTTCCTTTTGTGTGTGTGTGTGTGTGTGTGTGTGTGTGATGTATGTGTTATTATAGACACAGGACCTGGGGACTGTGTTGCGCTAAAAGTGTTGTAGAGCTATATTCTAGAAAATATATCAGTTTGCAATTTGGAATTAAAATCAATGTGGTATAGACAAAGCAAGACCCTAGGCATGTCTAAAGCTTGCCTTTTGATTGAAACTATTCCCAAGTTGATTGCATTTTCTTCTCTTAAAGTTTAGATGTAAACAGTTTTATCATTCAAAAAATGTGAAATTGAAATAAATGAAAAGAATAGAGTAATTGTATACCTTCTTTTTTTTAAAAAATCACTGAACTGGCTGCTTCTTATCTCCCACCTCTTGTGTTAGAGTAGTAACTCCTTCCATCATTTACTATTTGGAAGACAGTTGGGTGTGGCATGAGGAGGGAAAAGCAAACAACAAATAAAATTCCTTAATATGGTAGGAAATAATTTCATCAGAATGAGGAATTTGTTTCCTCCAACTTTATAGGTTTGCATTTTCTCCTTTCTTTGTTGGCTCTGTAGTATATCTCTACTCCCTCTGCCAAACTAAACACAAAACAAATATGAAATTAAAGGCCCTGTAGTAAGAAATTTTACTCCATATACTTAAGCAGCATTTCAGTCACAGAACTGTGCATTTGCTGTACGCGTAGTTAAGGATTTTCTTCAAAACTCAGAAGAAGTAGCATTACAAGGAGTTATGTAGACTGAAGTATTGGTGGAATGGGGAGGAATGCATTTATTTGTATGGAGATAAGTTTCTGATAATTAGTCTCTCTGCTGATTTCCAGAAAATTGCTGTTGGGAGGATTTCTAACCAGAAATTCTCTTGAGGACAGTTGCCTTCGAGACAGAGCACCATATGGGACTAAACTCATAACTGGCATTCTTCCCACCCCCAACTTTGTTCCCTTCTCTGAGAGCATTTGATCCACTCCCCCTTCTCCTCTCTCCATTTATACACATAACTAAAGTAGCAAAGGGTTTTGAATTAGGGGTCTTACTGATCCAGTTTATGGCTTAGCCTTCTTCATTCAACCCTTTTGATTTTAGTACCATGTTAGGTCATTCATTTTTGGGGCCTAACATTTTGCTTTAGAAATGCTATAGAAAATATGAAAGGACTTGACATTTTCTCCTCATCTTTTAACTTGGTTAAAGTTTCAAGAACCCTAAAAGGCAAAGAGCTGTGAGTGATAATGTTAATTCATTCACAAATACTGACTACATTCTGTAGGCAGTGTTGCATTAGTGAGGAAGAGAAATGAGATTTTTTTTTTCTTTTTTTTGAGAAATAGTTTTCTGTTCTCCTGAAATTTGTATCCTTATCACAGTGGGGAGAGACACATAAAAACCAAAAACCAAAACATCAATAACAAATAAGAGCATAGATCATGAATTTCCATCAGATTGTAATAAATGCTATAAAGGAAATAAACCCTAGTAATGTGATAGGGTGAATGTAGGGGAGGCCTCACTAAGGATCCATGATGGGAGGTCTGAAGGAAGGTCATTCTATGAAGTTACTTGGCAAATACAAAGGGCCTGGGGAGAGCATAGGCATGACCTAATCAAGGCACAGCTTGAGTGCCTATGTAGCTGAAGTTTCACGGGAGAAGGGCAGAAAGGACCTGGGGCTGGAATATGTAGTCTTGAAAGCTATGGAAGGAAATTTTTTTTTTTTTTTTAAGTAGGAGATTTTGGAAGGTTTTGTGCAGGGAAAGAACATACTTTACATGGATGACTCAGTCTGGTCTTTGGGTAATGGAATAGAAGGGTGGAAGTAGAAGCAGGAATACCAGGTGGGCGATTGTAGTAGTGGAGTGAGGGACAGTGGCAGTAGCTTGAGGTGGGATGCTGATGAGAGTTAGAGAAGAGTTCTTAGGTGTGGGACAGATTCTGGAGGCAGAACTGATGGGACTTCTAGTGAGTTGGGAAGTCAACTACAGCTTCTTGGTTTTTGATTTTAAATAGCTGTGTGGATGATTGTGACATTTATTGAAATGGAAAGGACAAGTCCATTTTAGGAGGAAAATATTGTAAGGATATACTTTTCTTGAGTAAAATTCTGTTAATTTAGAAAACTAATACTGAGCATATAAGCTGACAAACATAAACTTTTGATTTTTGCTTGTGGAATGATGTTGACTTTATTAGCCAATCAAAATTAGGGCCATGATACTCAAAGACATTTCAGCCATCAGAAGGGTTGGTCGCCCTTTCTTTGCATTGCCATGTCTTCATAACAGAAAGAAAGATTGGGCTCCTTTAAGGGCATAATAACATTGTCCATTATCTTTTTCCATTTCCATTACTAATCTGGGGACCCAAAAGCTATCACCTTACTTCGTATTCTCTGGTAGTATGCTCACATTTGCCTCTTGCTTTGTTTGTTTCTTTTCGTTTTATATCTCAGAATTCTAAGCTAGATCATTTCTTTTTCTTTTTTTTAAGCTAGGTCATTTCTAATAAGAGAAAACACACGCATAATAAAACTGCTTAGTAGATTGTATTGTTTAGTTGTAACTCAAGGTATTTCTTGTGATGAGGAAAGACTTTTTTTCTTTTTGAAGTCTGTTCTAGTCATTTCTCAAGTGTGAGGAAAAATATCTCTCCTGAAAATGTTTACTGTAAATCCTTAGAAATAGCAAAACCTTTGTTATTATGACACACAGTTGACCCTTGAACAACATGAAGTTTAGGGTCGCCAACCCCCTACACAGTAAAAAATCCACATATAACTTTTGACTTCTCCCAAATTTAACTACCAATGACCTACTGTTGATTGGAAGCCTTACCAATAGCACCAACAGTCGATTAACACATTTTATATATGTATTGTATGTTGTATTCTTACAACAAAGTAAGGTAGAGAAAACAAAATGTTAAGAAAATCATAAGGAAGGAAAATACATTTACTATACTATAAAAAATCCACATATAAGTGAACCCACATAGTCCAAACCTGAGTTATTCAAGACTCAACTTTACTTTGCATTTTTGGGTCACTGCCCTGCTACCTGTGAATAAGATATGCTAGTCCTCACCCTGTGGCTGACCACAGGCCCATGCTCATTGTCTGTTAGGTGTGAGATGGAGATTATTTTGCAAGAGTAGGTCCAGTATATAGTCCCTTAAGATTCATTTTCTCTTGAATACTTTTTTTAAAAAGACTTTTATTTACTTTTTTGAGAGAGAGAGAGGTAGAGCATGGGTGGGAGGAGGGGCAGAGAGAGAGGGACAAGCAGACTCTCCAATGATCCAGGATCCCAATCTGTGCTCAATCCCAGGACCCTGAGATCATGATCTGAACCGAAGTTGGACACTTAACTGACTGAGCTACACAAGCACCCCTTCTTTTGAATACTTTTATTCATATTGGTTTTTCTGGGTCATATTCATCAGTGGCTGTTGTCCAGCAAATTATAGTTATTTCACATAATTGTTGATTATCCATTAACAAGCTCTTGTAGGGTTTCTTCAGTCATCACTGTGTTAGATATCACAATATCTCTTTATAACATGAAAAATCAAGCCCAAAGATTTTGGCTGGAGTAGATGATTATACCTTCTTAATCCTTTAGAACTGATTATCTATCTATCTATCTATCTATCTATCTATCATCTATCTATCTATAAAGATTTATTTCTTGAGAGAGTGAGAAAGGGAGAGCATGGGGGAGGGGAAAGGGGAGAGATAGTCTCAAGCCGACTCTGTGCTGAGTGTAGAGCCACTCGGGGCACTATTATAACCCCGAGATCACAACCTGAGCAGAGACTCAGGGTGGCCTGCTCAACTGACTGAGCCACCCAGGCACCCCTAGAACTGATTTTAAATGTCTTTCTAGTAGAACATTTTTGGATGCTGGGCTTTTTTGGGGTTGGCATATTTGCTAATTTTACTAAATATACAGTGGTCCCTATGCTTACCAGATGGATGGGAGTTTCTTGCTATGTATATAAATAGACATAAGTTTAGATGAGTGTATTAGCAGGGCCAGAATTAGTGAGAAGAAGACATAAAAGTCTAGGCTAAAAGGAATAAAGGAAACCTGATCCTGAGCCTGTTGGAAAAATAATTCATTAATCAAAACTAATAGTGGTCTCGACCAGAAAACTAATGGAATGTACTCTGCTCACTGTCACTAATAGTCAGAATGAAGACTTAAGTGAATAGAAATGATCATTTGTATTTGAATCCAACTTTTTTCCAGAGTAGGAAGAACACTTGGATGCTGTGTAGTGAAGCCCACACGCATCTTTTACTGAGAAGCAAAAAGAGCCATGACACAGCTTTCAGCTCTAAGAGCACATACACACACACACTCACACGATCATATGATCATACAACTCATGTATATATTACTGCTCTACTTTTATTCTTGAAACATTGGTTTTTTTTTTAAAAATTTTATTTATTTATTCATGAGAGACAGAGAAAGAGGCAGAGGCACAGGCAGAGGAAGAAGTAGGCTCCATGCGGGGAGCCCGATGTAGGACTCGGTCCCAGATCTCCAGGATCAGGCCCCGGGCTGAAGGTGGTGCTAAACTTCTGAGCTACTCGGGCTATCCCTACTCTTGAAACATTGTGTAGAGTATTAAGTCTCAGGAAGTTTATACCTGTGATATTAAAATTGTACTTAATTTTCAAACCAGCTTTTTAAATTATTTTAGCTGAACATTTCTTTTCCTTGCAGACTTATCTAATCTTAACATAGGAGTCAGTAGTAAATAGATTTCATTTACTGATTCATTTTGTAGGCACATTTTACATCTATTCCATACTCAGGTAATCATTGCCTAAACTCATGAGAAGTGGGGTGACAACAATAGGTTGGAAACTATAATCCTTTTTCTCAGTTTTATTCTAGTTTTTGTTTTGTTTAATTTTAAGGACTTAAGGGATGTCTAAGATACTACATTTGCCTCTTAAAAAGCAGCTCTGCTCCTCACCTGGCCCCTCCACTCCAGTCCTACCCCAGCCTGGTTCTCCTTATTCTTGTTTTTCTGTTTTTTTATTGATATATATTTTTTTATTTATTTATGATAGTCACAGAGAGAGAGAGAGAGGCAGAGACATAGGCAGAGGGAGAAGCAGGCTCCATGCACCGGGAGCCCGACGTGGGATGCGATCTCGTGTCTCCAGGATCGCGCCCTGGGCCAAAGGCAGGCGCCGAACCGCTGCGCCACCCAGGGATCCCTTTTTATTGATATTTTTAAGTTTGGTGATTCAGTTTGGTTAGCAACATTGCTATTGCCTTTGGGCTGTCACAGATTAGGATTTAGGTATTTCTCAACACTTCCCCTCCCCATTCCTTCAGTATAGTTAATACTCTTCTAACTTCCCTTTAATAATTCTCCCTTTAACCTTAACTAATATGCTTCAGGTTATTTTGCTGTTGTCTCATCAATTCAGATAATGTCTGCTGCAGTCCCACCCACCTCATACAATTAGGCTGTCGCC
This sequence comes from Nyctereutes procyonoides, assembly GCF_905146905.1. NCBI lineage: Eukaryota > Metazoa > Chordata > Mammalia > Carnivora > Canidae > Nyctereutes > Nyctereutes procyonoides. Next base: position 4,470,731 of record NW_026575044.1, read on the forward strand.
TTCCCCTCTACCTAGTTTAAACCTCAACTGTTCTAGCTTAAACCAAGAGCACATTGATCCTAAAGTATATTTTTAAGGTTAAGTTTTAATTTAATTTATTTTTAAAAAAGATTTTGTTCATTCATGAGAGAGAGGCAGAGACATAGGCAGAGGGAGAAGCAGGCTCTTCACAGGGAGCCCAGAGTGGGACTCGATCCCCAGACCCGGGATCACACCCTGAACCAAAGGCTCAACCATTGAGCCACCCACGAGTCCCTTAATTTTTAATTTTAGTTTAAGAGTTGAAAACCTATGGACACATTACGACTATTGCCCTGCGGAGCCAATAGTGTGCTCTAATTTCATTTCTTTCTTAATACCCCAATATCACAGCCCCCAGATCCCTCAAACAGGGATGTTCCTGGGGTTAAGTTCCAATGGATTCTGTTACTTTAAGAAACAATCACTTGCTTAAAAGTGATATTTAGTTCAGTTTACATTGGATTTATCCCTTTTTTATACAGAGAGCCCTCATCTAGTACAACAAAGTTTTTGATTGCCTTTTATTTTATTTTGGGAGAAGAAGCCTATACCTTTCTTTATTTTTTTCCTCTATATTCTCAGTATCTTTGAGTTTGTACCTCATTCTTACCATTTAGTGAAGTTCTGTCAATTTTTCTTGAAGACTACTGCTGTTGTCTGAATATTTGTGTCCAAAATTCATAGATTGGAATCCTTAGGTCCAAAGTGATGTTGTTTGAAGGTGAGGCCTTTGGGAGGTTGACTGGATCATGAGGATGAGGTCCTCATGAATGGGGGATTCCATACAGCTGTCTCTCCTACCATGTCAGGGTATGGTGAGAAGGTACCAGCAATGAACTGAGAAGACAGATAAAGAGATCATGTTGGTTCCTTGATCTTGTACTTCCAAGCTCCAGAACTGTGAGAAATAAATTCTGCTAATAAATTCTGTTTATAAGCCACCCAAACTGTGATATTTTGTTATAGCAGCCTGAATGGACTATAAGATACCTACTAGCTTCCTCTTCTAATTTAGATCAGGTTCTTGATATGTAATTATGATTTCTATTTTTTTTTTTTTCAGCTCCTCTCTTTTCTCTTGCCCTGCCCCTACTGGGGACAGATAAATGAAAAAAGAAAGAAAGAAAGGAAGAAAGATAAAAAGAAAGAAAAGCTTTTATTCTCAACTGATTTATAGCCACTTTAGAAAAATAAGATATGCAAAGAAATTATTAGACTATAGTGGTTGAAGAGGGTTCTCTAGTCAGACTGTCCTGGATTTGAGTGCTGGATTTCCCACTTACTGTGTTAACTTAGGTAAATGGCTTAGTGTCTCAAAGTTTGTTTCTTCTGTAAAATGAGCAGTGATGTAGTAAGTTTCTAAATAAGAAGGTATGAATACAAGTAAAGCATTTTGCACCTTATGGGGCATGCAGTTAGTGTTCAATGTATGTTAACTGTTAACACAGATCATAATCAAATTTGGAGTTTAGTGCAGAAATGTATAGCGGGGGGAGCAAAGGAGAGGATTAATGTGTCTCTTTGGTACCTCAGGAGATAACTTTTGGGGTGAGACTCATGAGTGTACTTGGAATTGGCTGCGGGGATCAGCCAAATATGGAGAAGTCTATGTGTGAGGTATACAGATGTAGGTGACTACAGTTTGTAATTATTCTGGAATATAAATTGGGAGAATGATAGGTGGGAGGAGGACAAACATAAAAACAAGGATATTTATGTCACTTTGGAGATATTTTTAGTATATGTGCTGCTGAAGCAAGTGCTCCTTGGGGATATTTGTAAATAATTTTTTAGTAGTTAAGCTATAAACAGATTGGCATTTATAAAAAAATCATTCTGGTGGCAGAGTAGAGAATGAAGAAATGTAAAATTTAGTGTCTGGGTGATCAGTAAAAATGCCTAAACTCAAACAGGCAGTGCAGATGGAAGGATACAGCTATGGGGAATATTTAGAATTTAGAATTGACAGGACTTGTCATTTGATTAGGTATTGGGAAGTAAAGGAGTAGATGATTTCTTTGGTTTCTGATTGGCACCTCTGGGTGGATGATGATACTCCACAAAGAGGCGGAATATTAATAAAGGAATAAGTTTTAGGGAAGATAATAATTCGTGGACATCTAGAATGTGTGGTTATTTGGGACATGATGGTTGGCAATTCCCAGAGGGTGAAGGAGCTGATGTTACTAGCATCACCATTGTTGCTTAAAAGATAAGCAGATGTAGTAAATTAAGACAGAGTGTAATTAAGATTAAAATTCTTAAGGACAGTGAAGAATAAGTGTGTCCTGGGAGGGGATTCATGAGAGGCCAGAAGATACTGGGATTTAAGAATTCAGAGGTGAAGCTGTTCTATTGATTCTAAAGTCCAGTCTGTGGAATGCAATGTGCATTGTCATTGGAATTGAGGCTTTGATGGTATTGGTTTGGATTCAGTGTCTCACTGAATTGTGGAGGAGTAGGTATTGAGGTGCAGACACAGGACCAGGCCATATAGTCCTCCAGGAGTAGAAGTCCCTGTGGAGTTTAGTCAGTTTTTGCATTAAGAGTGGATGATGACACTACTGCTTGATATGGATTTCAAAGATGCAGAGGATTTTGCACAGAATGAACAAGGAATATTCTCTAGGTGATTATGGAGGGCTATATTACAAGGCCATGTTACACTGAACTTTTAGTTCAGTTCTTACTTGCTTGATTTATCACATCAACCTTTTTAATTACCTTCTTGAATCTGCCCATTACTGGTCTCCAGTCTGGTCTCCTTATGCTTTCCTAGGAATTCATTGTTGGAATCATGTTCCTTTCCAGATATATATGGCAATATCTGAAGACATTTTTGGTTGCCACAGTGGGGGAGGGCTGCAGCTGGCATCTTCCCTCCTCAACGAGGGATTTCCCAGTACAAAATGCCAATAGTTGAGAAACACTGCAGTGTATATCCTGCATAAAGCCTTTAGTGGTTTCTCTATCAGAATGAAGTGCCAGTTCCTTGGACTTCTGTGATTTGTCTCTTGCCTTCACCTCTTCCATGTTTTTTCTAGCTCACGACGCACTTCCTTTCTGTTCCTCCAAATTTTGTCTTTTATGATGCTGAAGTGCTATCAGTTTCACAATTGTCTATACGTTCTCTCACCTCTGGAGCTCTGTGAGTACTACTGCTTCTGTTCCCCAACTATTATTATCCAGTTAAGTTCTACTTTTTATTTTTTTAAATAGAATGATGTTCAGAGATCCCTCTGAGATACCTTCTTTAACCATCTAAGTCTGAATTTTCTCTCTCTCTCTTTTTTTTTTATTTATGATAGTCACAGAGAGAGAGAGAGAGAGAGAGAGAGAGAGAGAGGCAGAGACACAGGCAGAGGGAGAAGCAGGCTCCATGCACCGGGAGCCCGATGTGGGATTCGATCCCGGGTCTCCAGGATCGCGCCCTGGGCCAAAGGCAGGCGCCAAACCGTTGCGCCACCCAGGGATCCCTGAATTTTCTCTCTTAATAGACGTGTTATAATTTGCTGTAATGCCCCAATGCAACTTATTTTATGTAAAGGTGTCCCTCTGATCAGAGCAATGCTTTGTCTCTATGTCTATAGATCTATAGTAAACATAGGCATCAGGTTTCCCCAGAGTGGTTAAGAGCAGGCCCTAGTCCTAGATTGGATTACAATGTCATCTACTCCACTTAAGAGGTTAGGACATTTACTGAAGGTCTTAGATTATTGTTATTATTTTTTAAGATTTTATTTATTTATTCAGAGAGAGAGAAAGAGAGAGAGAGAGAGAGGCAGAGACACAGGCAGAGGGAGAAGCAGGCTCCATGCAGGGAGACTGATGCGGGACTCAATCCCTGGTCTCTGGGATCACGCCCTGGACTGAAGGCAGCACTCAAGGACTGAAGTCACCTACAGTGACTGTACCAGCTTGCATTCCCACCAACAGTGCCAGAGGGTTCCCCTTTCTCCACATCCTCTCCAACATTTGCCCTGACGGTTGTAGATTCAAGTTTTTCATGTGCAATAATGGTGCCTACCTTTGGAGTTACTTTGAATATTAAATAGATTGATAAAGCATAGCACAATTCCTGGCACATAATCAGTACCCAGTAAATATTACCAATTATTATTTTTAATCATTCTCTTTCAAGTTCCTATCATAGAACCTGGTATAGCTCTTCAATAAAAATACCTTGATTTCATGAAGAGGGCTGTAAGAAAAGCCTTATGCTTTAATGAATTATCTTGAATGGACAAAAGTTACATATGTATAATATTTTTTAATATATTTTATTTAAATTTAATTGCCAACATATAACACCCAGTGCTGATCTCACCATGTGCCCTCCTTAATGCTCATCACCCAGTTACCCCACAATCCACCTGCCTCCCCCTCTGCAATCCTTTGTTTGTTTCCTAGAGTTAGGAGTCTCATGGTTTGTCTTCCTCTCTAATTGTTCCCCACTCAGTTTCCCTCCTTTCCCTGATAGACACTTTCACTATTTCTTATATTCCACATATGACTGAAACCATGTGACAACTGCCTTATTTCACTCACCATAATAACCTTCAGTTCTATCCACATCGATGGAAATGGTAAGTATAAATCCTTTCTGATGGCTGAGTACTATTCCATTGTGTATATATACCACATCATCTTCTTTATCCATTCATCTATTGAAAGACATTATGGCTCCTTCCACAGTTTGGCTATTGTGGACATTGCTGCTATGAACATTGGGGTGCAAGTGTCCCATCATTTCACTACATATGTATCTTTGGGGTAAATACCTGGGAGTGCAATTGCTGGGTCATAGGTAGCTCTATTTTTAACGTCTTGAGGAACCTCCACACTGTTTTCCAGAGTGGCTGTACCAGCTTGCATTCTTACCAACAGTGCCAGAGGGTTCCCCTTTCTCCACATCCTCTGCCACATTTGTTGTTTCCTGTGTTGTTAATATTAGCCATTCTCACTGGACTAAGGTGGTATCTCATGGTGGTTTTGATTTGTATTTTCCTGATGGCAAGTGACAAGGAGCATTTTTCCATGTGCCTGTAGGCCATGTGTATCTTTTCTTTGGAGAAATGTCCATTCATGTCTTCTGCCTATTTCATGACTGGATTGTTTGTTTCTTGGGTGTTGAGTTTGATAAGTTCTTTATACATCTTGGATACTAGTCCTTTATGTGATGGTATGTCATTTGCAAATATCTTCTCCCATTCTGTTGGTTGTCTTTTAGTTTTGTTGACTGTTTCCTTTGGTGTGCAGAAGCTTTTTATCTTGATGAAGTCCCAGTAATTCATTTTTGCTTTTGTTTCCCTTACCCTCATAGATGTGTCTTGCAAGAAGTAGCTGTGGCCAGGATCAAAAAGGTTGTTGCCTGTGTTCTCCTCTAGGATTTTGATGGATTCTTGTCTCACATTTAGAACTTTCAACCGTTTTGAATTTATCTTTGTGTATGGTAAGAAAATGGTCCAATTTCAGTTATCTGCGTGTGACTGTTCAATTTTCCTGACACCATTTATTGAAGAGACTGTCAGTTTTCACTGGAGATTCTTTCCTGCTTTGTCAAAGATGGGTTGACCATAGAGTTGAGGGTCCATTTCTGGATTCTCTATTCTGTGCCAATGATCTATGTGTCTGTTTTTGTGACAGTACCAGACTGTCTTGATAATCACAGCTTTATAGTGTAGCTTGAAGTCAGGCATTGTGATCCCCCCAGCTTTGGTTTTCTTTTTCCACATTCTTCTGGCTATTTGGGATCTTTTCCGGTTCCATTCAAATCTTAGGATTATTTGTTCCAGTTCTGTGAAAAACGTTGATGGTATTTTGATAGGGATTGAATGTGTAGATTGCCCTGGGTAGCATAGACATTTTCACAATATTTATTCTTCCAATCCATGTGCGTGGAATGTTTTTTCCATCTCTTTATGTCTTCCACAATGTCTTTCATAAGTGTTCTGTAGTTTTTAGAGTATAGATCCTTTACCTCCTTGGTTAGGATTATTCCTAGGTATCTTATGGTTTTGGGCATAATTGTAAATGGCATTGATTCCGTAATTTCTCTTTCTTCAATCTCATTGTTAATGTATAGAAATACAAATTTCTTTGCATTGATTCTGTATCCTGCCATGTTGTTAAATTCCTGTATGAGTTCTAGCAATTTGGGGGTGGAGTCTTTTGGGTCTTCTTCTTCTTCCTTTTTTTTTCTTCAAGATTTTGTTTATTCATTAATGAGAGACATACAGAGAGAGGAAGAAACATAGGCAGAGGGAGAAGCAGGCTCTCTGTGGGGAGCCCGATTCAGGACTCAATCCCTGGAACCCAGGATCATGACGTGAGCCAAAGGCAAACACTCAGCCAGTGAGCCACCCAGGTCCCCCTCTTTTGGGTCTTCTATATACAGTATCATGTCATCTGAGAAGAGAGAGAGTTTGACTTCTTCTTTGCCAATTCGAATGCCTTTTATTTCTTTTGTTGTCTGATTGCTGAGGCTAGGCCTATTCTAGTACTATGTTGAATAACAGTGGTGAGAGTAGACACTTGTCATGTTCCTGATCTTAGGGGAAAGGCTCTCCATTTTTCCCCATTGAGAATCATATTCACTGTGGGGTTTCCATAAATGGCTTTTAAGAATTTGAGAATGTTCCTTCTATCCCTACACTTAGAAGGGTTTTAATGAAGAATGGATGCTGTATTTTGTCAAATGCTTTCTCTGTATCTATTGAGAGGATAATATGGTTCCTGTCTCTTCTTTTATTGATGCGATCTATCACGTTGATTGTTTTACAAATGTTGAATCACCCTTGCATCCCAGGAATAAATCCCACTTGGTTGTGATGAATAATCCTCTTAATGTATTTTTGGATATTATTCACTAGTATCTGCTGAGAATGTTTGCATCCATGTTCACAGGGATATTGGTCTATACTTTTCCTTTTTAGTGGGGTCTTTGTCTGGTTTTGGGATCAAGGTAATGCTGACCTCATAGAATGAGTTTGGAAGTATTCCTTCCATTTCTATCCTTTGAAGCAGCTTTAGTAGAACAGGTATTGTTTCTTCTTTAAATGTTTGGTAGAATTCTGCTGGGAAGCCATCTGGCCCTGGACTTTTGTTTCTTGGGAGGTTTTTGATGACTGCTTTGTTTTCCTCGCTGGTTATGGGTCTGTTCACATTTTCTATGTCTTCCTGTTTCATTTTTGGTAATTTGTAGGTTTCAAGGAATGCATCCATTTCTTCCAGATTGCCTAATTTTTTTGGGATATGGTTTCTCATAATACATTTTAAAAATTGTTTTTATATCCTTGGTACTGGCTGTGATCTTTCCTCTTTCATTCATGATTTCATTAATTTGAGTTTTGTCTCTTTTCTTTTTAATAAGTTTGGCTAGGGGTTTATGTATCTTATTAATTTTTTCATAGAACCAATTCCTGGTTTTATTGGTGTGTTCTACAGTTCTTCTGGTCTCCATTTCATTGAGTTCTGTTGTATTCTTATTATTTCTCTTCTCTTGCTTGGTTTAGGCTTTACTGTTCTTTCTCCAGCTCCTTTATGTGTAAATTTACCTTGTATATTTGAGATATTTGCATTTTTTTTTGAGGGAGGCTTGTATTGAGATGTGTTTCCCTTTTAGGACAACCTTTGCTGTATCCTAAAGATTTTGAACAGTTGTGCCTTCATTTTCTTTAGTTTCCATGAATCTTTTTAATCTTTCTCTAATTTCTTTGTTGACCCGTTCATCTTTAGTAGTATGTTTTTTAACCTCCAAGTATTTGAGTTTCATCCAAATTTCTTATTGTGATTGAATTCTTCTTTCAAAGCAGTGTGGTCTGAAAATACGCAGGGAATAATGCCAATCTTTTGCTATTGGTTGAGACCTGATTTGTGACCCAGTATGTGGTCTCTTCTGGAGGAAGTTCCATGTACACTTGAGAAGAGTGTGTATTCTGTTGCGTTAACATGGGAAGTTCTGTATATTATCTGTGAAATCCATTTGGTTCAGTGTGTTATTCGAAGTCCTTGTTCCTTTGGTGATCTTCTTAGAAAATCTGCCCATTGCTGAGAGTGGAGTGTTGAAGTCTCCTACTATTAATATATTATTATCTATGTATTTGTTTACTTTGGTTATTAATTGATTGAAATAATTGGCTGCTCCCACATTAGGGGCATAAATATTCATAATTGTTAAGTATTCTTGCTGGGTGGACCTTTTGAGTATGATATGGTGTCCCTCTTCATATCTTATTATAGTGTTTTGTTTAACATCTGGTTTTTCTGATATGAGCATTGCTACCCTAGCTTTCCTTTGAAGCCCCTTTTCATGCTAATGTTTCTCCAAACCACTCATTTTACATCTGAAGGTTTATTTAGGCCTTAAATGAGTCTCTTGTAGATTGCATATAGATGGGTCTTGCTTTTTTATCCAGTCTGATATCCTGTGGTTTTTGAGTGGACCATTTAGCCTATTCATGTTCAGAGTAACTATTCGAAGATATTAATTTAATGTCATACTGTTACCTATACAGCCTGTTTCTGCAGATTGTTTCTTTGGGCCCCCTCTTCACTTACAGGGTCTCTCTTACTATTTCTTGCAGAGTTGATTTGGTGGTCACATATTCTTTCAGTTTCTTTCTATCCTAAGCTCTTTATCTCTCCTTCTATTCTGAATGACAGCCTTGCTGGATAAAGTATCTTTTTTTAAATAAATTTTTTAAAATTTATTTATTCATGATAGAGAGAGAGACAGAGACACAGGAGGAGGGAGAAGCAGGCTCCATGCTGAGAGCCCGACGTGGGACTTGATCCTGGGACTCCAGGATCGTGCCCTGGGCCAAAGGCAGGCGTCAAACCGTTGAGCCACCCAGGGATCCCCTGGATAAATATCTTTGCTGCATATTTTTCTTGTTGAGTACCCTTAATATATCATGCCAGTCTTTTCTGGCCTGCCAGGTCTCTGTCAAAAGGTCTGCTGTTAATCTGATATCTCTCCCCATATAAGTTAGCAATCTCTTGTTTTGGGCTGCTTTTAGGATTTTCTCTTTATCTCTGAAATTTGCAAGATTCACTATTATATTTCGAGGTGTTGATTGTTTTTTTTTCTTTATTGTAGGGAGGTCTTCTCTGTCTCTTGGATATGTATGCCTATTGCCTTTCCAGATTAGGGAAATTCTCAGCTATGATTAGTTTAATCATACTTTCTGGTCCTTCCTCTGTCTGCATGTCATCTGGAATCCCAATAAGATGAATATTATTCTTTTTCAAACTATCCCTTAATGCCCAAAGTCTCTCTTCATGGGCTTTTAGTTGTTTTTCTCTTCCTCAGCTTTCTTCCTTTCCATCAACTTGTCTTCTATGTCACTCACTCCTTATTCTGCCTCATTAATCCTAGCTGTTAGAACATCCAGTTTAGACTGTATCTTAATTAAAGTATTTGTATTTTGCTCTGATTAGATCTGCATTCTGCAGAAAGAGACTCTCCAGAGTCTTCTATGCTTTTTTCAAGAGCCACCAGTAATTTTTAAATTTTAATCCTGAATTGTATCTCTGACATCTTACTTAAAGCCATATCCATTAGATCTGTGGCAGAGAGTATTACTTCTGGATATTTCTTTTGTCGAGATTCTTCCTTCTAGTCATTTTGTCCAGTGCAGAATAGCTGTATGAGTCAGCAGTGTCAAAAATATCAAGCACAATCGAAGTAAAATACATTCTAGACAATACCAAAGAGTTCAGGGGCCAGAAATAAAAGGGGGGAAATCAGACAATGAAAGTGAAAAAGAAAAAAATGGAGGGGAGACAGAGGTGGTGGAGAGAGAATATAGTCTCAGAGATTGGACCAAAATGGTGATCATCTGGTTCTCAGTGTATTTTGGTGTGTACGTTAGAAGGTGGTAAATTCTAAATTTTATGTTAAGAACCAAAACTTACATAGAGAGATGACAACAACAACAACAAAAATAAAAACATGACGAAAAAAGAGGGGGCAGAGTGGATAGGAAGATAGAATATAATCTCACAGAGTGGACCAGCATGGTGCACCACTTGGTTCTGAATCTATTTTGGTATATAGTTTAGAAGGTACTAAATTCCAGAAATGTGAAACAAATCAAAACAGAAAATCCAAAATACTCCCAAAAACTTAAATGTATCTACAAAAATTAAATTGAATACATTGAAAGGAAGCCAAAATGAAGAATTTATCTATGACATGTAATTATAAAAAATATGAAAGTCAAAAAGGAAAAAACTTGAAGTTTTGATAGAATATTGCAGTTAAGACATGAAAACGATAGAATATGGGAAATTTTTACCCTGAAAAATAAATCTTAAGGAAAAAAAGTCTTGATTTCTATATACTATTTCCCCTCAGTCCTGGAGGTTTCCAGTACTATTTGATCAGTAGACTTGCTGTTTGCTTGTTCTTCCAGCTGGTCTTCTTTCTAGGGGATGGGCCTGTTGCACTGATTTTCAGTTGTCTCGGCCAGGGTAGAGATGCCCTGTCCCTTGCCTGATGGTCAGGCTCCACGTTAGCTGTTTGCCCTGTAAGGTCTTTGTTCCTTGGAGGCTGAGCTTCTGCAGGTTGAAAGGAGAAAAAAAAATGGTGGCAGCCAGATCTCCAGCCTCCAAGCTAAGACCTCCCAGCTGTAGTTACCTGTGGTTTCTTTGTCTGCACTGCCTCAGATCCCTCTGGGGTCAGTCATGGGGGCAATGACTCATACAATTTGAAAGGTAACAGGTGGTTTGAGAGGTTTCCCAGTCTTTTTTTTTTTTTTTTAAAGATTTTATTTATTTATTCATGAGAGACACACACACACAGAGAGGCAGAGACACAGGCAGAGGGAAAAGCAGTCTCCACGCAGGGAGCCCGATGCGGGACTCGATCCCGGGACTCCAGGATCACACCCTGGGCCAAAGGCAGGCGCTAAACCGCTGAGCCACCCAGGTGTCCCAGGTTTCCCAGTCTTATGTAGTCACGAGCTCTACCTCTCCTGGAGGAAGTGCAGGATAGCTTGCTTCTATCTGCTGCTGGGTGGTGGGTTGGAGAATGTTCACCTGCTCTAGTGCTACTCAGTCTGCCTCTCTTGGAAGATTGCTGCATTCCAATCCTTTATTGGGACCAGGATGGATGGTGTTTTGCGGTTTATGGCACAGGTTGAGCTTTCTCCGGGGTGCCCCTGTTCTTTCTGTGCGTCCGGGAATACTGAGACCTCACTGCCCCTCCTGTGATTCTGCTCTGTTTCTCCACTAAGCATTTTTCAGACAGGGAATACTGTCTCAGGAGCAGATTTCTAAAGGACCTGATAGTGCACCCTAAAGCTGTATTAGTTTCCTGCAGCATGCTTGCAAAGGCTCCCTCCCCCAGCCATATATCTTCTGATATATCCCCTCCCTTTCTCTTCTCTGGACTCCTACTTTGCAAAAAGCATTCACTTTTCTCCCTGTAGCACCCAGTGATTCTTTCTTTATATTTCAGGTTGAATTCATAGATTTTTCACAATGGTTTGAAATTTATCTGGCTAAATTTGGGAGACCAAATGAAAGGAGGACCCCTGCTCTTCCTCCATCTTGCCTAAAATCTGTATTTAATATATATTTTTTTAGATTCTACTTATTTATTTGAGAGAGAGAGAGAGAGAAGCAGAGGGGGAGAAAAAGAGAGAGAGAGAGAGAGAGATCATGAACTGGGGGGAGTAGCCCCCAACTGAGCAGGGAGGCCAATGGTGGGATCAATCCCAGCTCCTTGGGATTATAACCTGAGCTGAAGGCAGACACCCAACCCACTGAACCACACTGGTGCTCCCCTGTTTAATAATCTTTAAACACCTGGAGGGAGAGCTGATAGAGAATGGGATGGAATATGGATTTGCTCAGAAATTAGTTGGCTTGAGAATTGACTCTGTTGGATATCTGCTTCTGGGCTTATTGTCATTCTTCTTTCTTAATCCATTTGCTACTCATGATTTTACTGCTCTAATTACCATATTTTCCCCCCAACCTGCCCTCTCCACTCTTTCTGGATGGAGTCAAATGGAGATGGAGAGAGTAGGAGAACCTATGGAGAGGTAACTACAAACTGTGAAGGGAAGCCAGCATGCCCACTTGGTCCTGTGTTCATGACCACTTCATATTGACTACATGCTGTCTTTCGTTCTGAGAAGTATTATACTCATATCTTGGCAGATAACTTACATATTTGCTGCTTTAGCTCTCAGTGTTTGTGTGTGTGAATGTCTGGCATACTTTACAGATAATGTGGCATGAATGAATGGCTTTCTGTAACACCTCCCCAAAGAATAAGGACCTCTGTTTCACTACGCATTCCTGAGAAGCCAAAAAGGCAGATATTTGTTTGCTAAACAACTTTTCTCCTCTTTCAAAGAACTCTACCACATGGAATAAGTTTGGTTTTGATTGGATAATTCAATAAAAAATTGAAGGGACCAGTCAATAAATATAAATAAGGAAAAAATGTGCTTATTATTATTTGTTTTCTCCAAAAGACATTTTTTAAATTTAAATTTATTTTTTGTTATAAAATAGATTTATTTCACAAAGAATATGATAAGCAGGTATGTATCAAGAAGTTCCTACTTGATTTCTTTCTTTGCAAGCTGTATATTTGTATGGTTTTAAAAAAAATTGCCATACTAACCTTTCTTTACCATGAGATTGATTATGTGTTGTGTTAAATTATGTCTGCCATGTTTGTAGTCATACAATTCAGTGTGAATTAGAGGACTTTAATATATATATTTTAAACACTGTTATTTCTCTGGACTCCATTATTTTAAAATGTGTTCTGTTACATTCTTTTTTTTTTAATTTTTTTTTTAATTTTTATTTATTTATGATAGTCACACACAGAGAGAGAGAGAGGCAGAGACACAGGCAGAGGGAGAAGCAGGCTCCATGCACCGGGAGCCCGATGTGGGATTCGATCCCGGGTCTCCAGGATCGTGCCCTGGGCCAAAGGCAGGCGCCAAACCGCTGTGCCACCCAGGGATCCCCTGTTACATTCTTTTTATCCGGACAATCTATAGTGATCGGTCCCTGGTTACTATTCAGTGAATGGTTCTATGACTGGATCCTGTGGTAATCAGTGTCCAAGTTTTACACAGTTGAGTTTAAGCATGTATATTTTAAGATTATTTGAATTTTTTGATCTGATATGTGATTTTAGTAAATTTCTAACACATGTGCTTTTGTTTATTTTGTTTAAGAAGGTAAAACAAGGTTATTTAAGAATAAAGGGGGTCATGAGTTCAAGCCCCACAGTGGGAGTAGAGGTTACTTAAAAAAGTAAAGAAAAATTAAAACAACAACAACAACAACAACAACAACAAACACCACGGATTTGGTGGCTTAAACAACAAAAATTGGGGTTCCTGGCTGTTTCAGGCGGTAAAGGGTGGGGCTCTTGATCTCAGGTTTGTGAGTTACAGCTCCACATTGGGTATAAAGAGTACTTTTAAGAAAAAGAAGATAAAACAGGTGAATCCCCCACCCCACCTCCAATTAGGCTGAATTCAAGAGTGTTGTTATAAAAGTGGTAAGGGTAACTAATTGTTTATTCCTTCTCCATAGAATTTTCTGAGTTTAGAAGAAGTACCACCAGTACATTGTAGATTTTAGAGTAGTCTCCAACCATAAAGTTAATTGAAGTTTAGAAAAATCAGTTTCTAAAAATACATTATTGGCAGTCATACTTTCTAAGGCAGTGACATACTTTCTTCATGATTTGTTTTTTTCTCAGTTGAGAGTATTAAGCTATTAGAGATATCTATTTCGGCTTTTACAACTGGTACTTTTTATCATCTACTTGGCAAACTGTGCTGAGTGACTCAGAATTCATTTTGAATTTGTATGATGGACTTTTATTAAAATGGGCAACTTAGCCCAACTTTTCTGTCATGATTTCTTTTTGTATTCTTTTTCTCTATATGCACTGAATATTAATAAGTTCTGTTGGTTATTAAGTTTGTTTCATGTGATCTTTCTTTCATTTTTTTTAAAGATTTTATTTATTTATTCATGAGACACACATACACACACACAGAGAGAGAGAGAGGCAGAGACACAGGCAGAGGGAGAAGCAGGCTCCCTGTAGGGAGCCCGATATGGGACTCTATCCTGGGACTCCAGGACCACGCCCTGGGCAGAAGGCAGGTGCTAAACTACTGAGCCACCCAGGGATCCTGTGGTGGCTCCTGTGACCTTTCTTATATCAAGAGCCAGGAGAAGTAGAGAATTATGAATCTGTGGCACAATGAAGGTGACGTGTATTGAGAAAACATCACCCACACAGATAGTTAGAGGGTTATTTTTTTGTTTTTGGGGTACCTGAAAGAAGAGTTATTCCAAGGCGACCAGATAGAACATATTTTAGGCTTCAGCAAATATTTACAGTCTTTGTCACAACTGCTGTTATATGAAAGCAGCCACAGACAATGTGTAATGAATAAGCATGGCTGTGTTTCCTAATGAAACTATTTTCAAAAATGGGCAATTGGCCATATTTGGCCTGTAGACTGTGGTTTGCTGACCCCTGGTCTATACTCAGGTAAGATTTTAAAAGTGAATCTGTTGTGTGAATTGATTTTTCTGTCTTTATGTGTGGTTACTGGCCAATTACACAATATTTATTGAATTTTTTTCCATGAAAAATGCAGATAGTCTCTTGTATTTATTTGCTTACTGTTAAAAGAATGGAAAGATGTAGCAGCATACTGTTTAATAGGGGGGTGATGGTGGAAGAGTTTTGAGCTTTGAGTGGTCAGTTTGACCAGAGCAGAGTCACACCAGGAGACAGGGACAGAGGAGACAACATTAGATGTTGGATGGTATCCAGAGCCATTTATGAAGGCTTCTGAAGGAATGTTTAGAAATTGGAACTCAGGGCAGCCCAGGTGGCTCAGCGGTTTAGTACTGCCTTCAGCCCAGGGTGTGGTCCTGGAGACCTGGAATTGAGTCCCACATCAGGCTCCCTGCATGGAATGGAGCCTGCTTCTCCCTCTACCTCTGCCTGTGTCTCTGCCTCTCTCTGTCTCTCTCTCTGTCTCTCATGAATAAAAAAAAAAGAAAAAAAAGAAAAAAAAAAGAAATTAGAACTCAATCCTGAAAGCATTGAGGGTTTTAGGTGGAGGAATGTGATGTAATCAGATCCATGTTTTAGAAAGAACATTCTGGGTGTTTGTGGAATATCAACTGAGAGGTGTTAGATGGGTATGGTTTGTAGGCCGGAAGATTCTGAGAAGATGTTGCAATAATCCAGGAGAAGGGAGATAATTGCCTTTGACTATATAAGTAGTAGTAAGGATGAACAAAGGGGAATTCTTTTTTCTTTTAAAGTTTTATTCATTTATCTGAGAGAGAGCATGCATAGGCAGGAGGAAGGTCAGAGGGAGAGGGACAAGCAGACTCCCCACTAAGCTGGGAGCCTGACATGGGGCTCCATCACTGGACCTTGACATCATGATCTGAGCTGAAGTCAGATGCTTAACCAATTGAGCCACCCAGGTACCCCAACAAAAGTCAGTTCTGATGGTTCTTAGTTTTGAAACTCTAGTAGGCATTTGGAATCACCTGGAGGATTTGTTGAAACACTAATTGCTGGGCTCCACCTCTAGAGTTTCTGATTCCATGAGTCTGAGGATGGGGTTGGAGAATCTGCATTTCTAACAAGTTCCCAGTTGATGCTGATATTGCTGGTCTGGGGACCGCACTTTGAGAAGCAAGGGTTGAAATGCTTTAGAAGGTCGAGTAGACAAGCCTTGAGAATTCGGTTGATTGTGTAAAGGGGAGGGAGAGGCAGAAACAAGAAGGATGTGCCCAGATTTCTGGCTTGAGTGAGAGGGAAGAGGGTGATGCTATTTACTAACTATAAAACACAGAGGAAGTGGGTTGGGAGGACAATTTAGGTCTTACTGAATTTGAGGATATCTACTAAAACATGTGCAAAAATAATTAGTTGTTTGTATTTAGGGGTCAGGAGAGTGAGCCTATGGGGAGAGAGATTGAGGAATCTTTAGTGTGTAGATGATACTCAAAGCCATTATTCATTGAAAAGTGCCTGCAGGTTGAAAAGGGATAGGGGCCTGCTATATAAGGATGAACATTTATGCAATGGGCAGTGTTAAAAAGGATGCTGCAGGAAGATAGAGAAGGATCAGTCATAGAGGTAGGACAGAAAAAAAGATTTTGGAATATTAAGTGGTACCAAATGTTGCCAAGAGGTCAAAGTAAGATTAAGACAGAAAAGTAGTTACTGAAGGTACCAAAAGTTAATAACCTTGTAGAGAGGAATTTGAGTTGGATGCTGTGCGCACAATTCAGATTTCAGGAAGCTTAGGTTTGAATGGATCTTGTGTGTAGATCAGAAATGTGTTAGAGTTTCCTGAGATCTTTGAGGTTGGGAGAGAGCTCTCCTTGAGGATGAATCGGCATCCTCCTTTTTTTCTAGGGCTAAGATTCTCAAGGTTCCAGTTAGACTCTATGGAAGATCCTATTGACCATATCAGAAGCATGAAAATAGGGTATCCTCGGAAAGAAAAAGCATCTGGTGCAAAGCCAAAATATAAATTAGAGACTAGCATTAATAGAACTTTATTGAATCTGAAATTGGCCTCATGTAGTAATAAATTGACTGTATATCATATCTATATTTACTGTAAGTGGATGAGGAAAAGGACTTCTGAGCAAGCAGAGAACAACAGTGCCCCTACGATCACAAGACATAGTGGAGAAAAGTATTTATTTTTAATATTATACTTAGAATACAGCCAATATTTACTACAATGTGAGGAGATTTTCAAATTCAAGATAAATGGCAGCAGTAGCTAAGGCAAGGTCTGAGACAAATCTTGTTATTTACCATAGAATGCTATAGCTCTTGACCAAGTACACTGCAAAAAGGGGGTGCTCATTAGATAGATAATGAGATCAAGCAAGAACTATTAAAGGTCTTTGAGTTGCCATCTCTTGGTGCTTATAATCACTCTTCTTACTATGTGTGAATTATGAAGTTGAAAGACAATGGTCTAAGTATGGCGTTTTCAAAGTAATTTGAAAAAAATGTATATATTAAGGAATTTAATGCCTAGTTTGCTATCCAATAAGAAAAAAAATTTACTCTTAACGTAAATTATAGTGATAGATATTTAAGAGCTTGCCCCTGAATTAGCAGACATCAATCTTGATATTAGTATTATACCATTACTGTTGACAACTGCTATAGAGTGTATCCTTTAAGATGATATCTTGACAAAGTGGTAATTCAGACTCATTTTGGATATAGGCAATGAAGACCTAATGGTGGGTGATGTTTTCTTCTATGTAAGTAAGAAAATGGGAAAGGGAGTGATTATATCCTATGGTGAATGCAAATTAGTGAATCCACATGTCTGTTTGGTTTCCCTAGGCCAAGTGGGGAATAGAGAAGACAGTCAGAAACTGGTGCAAGCCACCTTTGTCTTGTGTCCGGACCACAAAAGTAGTCTCCTAATTAGTCTACCTGGTTCCATTCTTGGTCCCTCCAGTTCCTTCTCAGCAAAAGAATGATCCTGGTACACTTGCTAGAGATGCTTTACCTTTAGGATAACACCAGAGCTCTTATTTATGGCCTCCAAGGCCCTCCCTTACTTACGTCCTGGCTAGGTCTGCAGCTTCATCTCCACATGTCTGTGCTTCCCAGGAAGCTTCCTAAAATGGTAACTTTGTGGTTCCACTTAGGGAATGTCCAGTCAACTAGGTATGAGGATGGATTCTGGATATAAGGGATTTTGGTCAGCCAGCTTTGGGAGAGCTTTGCTCTAGAAAATGTGTTCTTTCAGTATAGCTTAGATGTGGAAGCTGCTCTTGGCTTTTTGTAAACTCCAAGAAGGGCCTATCTTGAAATCTCCAGGGTTTTACCTCAGCTGATGAGAGCTGCTGTGCTAGAACTAAGCTTAATGAGGGAACATTGGGATCCCTGGGTGGCGCAGCGGTTTGTCGCCAGCCTTTGGCCCAGGGCGCGATCCTGGAGACCCGTGATCGAATCCCACGTCGGGCTCCCGGTGCATGGAGCCTGCTTCTCCCTCTGCCTGTGTCTCTGCCTCTCTCTCTCTCTCTGTGACTATCATAAATAAATAAAAATTAAAAAAAAAATCATTAATGAGGGAACATTTTCCCCAACTGCTTGTTAAGGCTTTGCTTCCCTTTCTGTAATTGAGAATATGAGAGGGAGAGAGAGAGAGAGAGAGAGAGAGAGAGAGAGAGAGAGAGACACCAAGTTGGGTCTAAGTGGGTTTATAGGATCTTCAGTAGAACTAATGCCACTTTTAATTTCTTATAGGAATGTCCTCTGTTTAACTTTCATTCCTCTTATTAAAAAAAACAAAAACAAAAAAACACCTTGAGATGTAAAATGCAGATATTCAGACCAGGAAATATAACTCTGAATAAATCCTTATCTTTAACGAATAATATATCAAATTTAATCTTATTCAATATTTACGTGGCCCCAGGCCTAACCCTGGGGTTTTTCTTCCTTTTGATTCTTCCTTTATAGATTTATAAGTGTGTTCTTTTGGTTTTTACCTTTGAAGTATTAGACATTGTGTAACATTGAGGTTACAGAACATTAAGAATAAACTAATTGCTTATAAATTTATCAAAGTTTCAAATCTGAAAGAAAAAATTTAAAACTTCTTCAACAATTTTGTCTATAGAGTGTGTATTTTAGGTTAAGGAACTGTTATGGAATGCATATACAGATACAAATTACATTTATAGATTAATTTATATACATATTTTTATCTCTACCCTTAGCACATATACCATGTATTTCTGATTTGATTTGTAAGCTATTTAATTGTACCACATGTATGGCATAAAATGAACAAGGTACTATTAATGTTACATTATTTCATTTGTTTATTCTGTTAATTTCAAGCATTTCTACTAAGGTTATTTATTCTGTTGCAGTGTTGATTTTATTTCCCCATTTGTACTAAAGAGAATTTTATTAGGTTGACATTTCTTCTTGACATGTCTCCAAATTCAGCAAATATAGCAACTGAGGTGTTAAATTTCAGTGAAAAATAGAACTTGTCAGCCTCTTTTTGGAAATTTTTTTCTCATTCATGCTCAGGATTCCAGGTATCAAATGTTTAGTTTTGCCCTCTGCTGGTCATTTCAAATTATGGAGAGGGAATTGGAATTCTCAGAATGGTTTTAATTTCCTTCCAAGTTTAGAGTGGCCAGAAGACATTTTAAAATGTCAGCACTGCAAGGTCTATTCACTAGAAAATTAATTGTAATAGTCTTGATTTTTAAAATTTAAAAATTTGTTCATTTAGTAGCTTTAAAACTGGAGAGAAGTTTCTACTTTTTATATTGCTCAAGAAAATAGCATTTGTGGTTTTCTTCAAGTAAGATGAAAACAAAAATACATGTAGTTAAGGTTACAGTAACATTAGAGAATGTCCAATATTTTAAATGCTGTGAGGCCGCCTCCTGCCCAGCCTCCAGCCCCCCCCCCCTTTTGTTGACCCTTCAAGAAATTTACTTTTTAAAAATAGCCACCTGAGTAGTGATGGTGCAGGGAAACAGTGGTGACAAAGACTGTGGTCTCAGGGCCCATGCAGAGGGAGCTCTGTGAGAGCCCATTCCCTGCTGGAGGGATACCTAATGTTACAGCAGCCACACAGGGTCAATAGGAGGCTCAGATGGAGGCTCAGGGAAGGAGGAAGTGGAAGGGAAGCTGAGCTGCCCTCTGAAGGGTTGCTGTCACCAGGACCAGAGCCCCCAAGGGAGCTGGGTCACCTCAGGCAAGCAGTGGCTCATCCTCCGCTTTGACCACCCAGACCCCCGACTCACCCAGTGGCAACAGAAGCACATACATCATCCTCATCCTCTGGGGACAGGACCATTGTGTGGAGTTCGGGTGGCTTCCGAGTTGGTCCTCGCAATATTTTAAATGCTGATGTTGATAAAGTTAAAGGATTTTTTTTTTTTTTTGTACTCTACTGACACAGCACTTACTCATTTGAAGCTCTTGATAAGTCTCTTAAGTTGTTTTAGGTTAAAACAGTATACCTTCTTTTTTAGATAGAACAGAGTTTTCATTAAGTTCAATTTGCTAAGTGATTATCTCCTTTAGCTAAAGGATTGATTTATTGAAATATTCCTTCATTTTTAGGATTTGCACAGAACTTTGTAAAGGAGCTTATATCAAGATTTAAAGGTAATGGGAGTTTATATGTAGGATGAGCTGGAATTCCAAATTTGAGGTCAGCCATCCATCAGGTATAGTCAACACCTAGAATTGATGGAAATCAGTTAGTCTCTTCTGTACTGAACAATAAAGTGAGTATTGATTAAACTGGACTTCATTCGATCCTATGTTCTCTTTAGCTATGACAGAGAAGCTGTATCTGTAAGCATGAAGAAAGTTTCCACGGGGTAAGATTAAGCACTACACAATTAAGGCATATATTGCTCAGAACCTTGTTGGATCATGCCTTTAATTAAGGTCACACTGACATTGAATGATTTGAGACTAAAATCCTGCTAAAGAGTACTGAGCTGGTGATGAGAATTGCTTTTGTTTTTAAGTTACTACCAATTCTGTGACCTCACTGGTAAAATGCAGCATAGTTCAGTGACCCCAATGGCCTTTTAAATAATAATAGTTACCATTTTTTTGGTGTGTGTGTGACCTTACTTTGCTAAGGATTTTCCACAGATCATTTGTTCCTTATAACACCCCTGGGAGCTATTATTATGTCCATTTTAGAGAGAAGGAGACTGGACATAGTAATTAGCAGAGATATGGTTCCCATCTACTAGATGATGTTCTGTTGAACTTTAACTGCCTGCTCTTAACTCTCATGACTATTATGCAGGTCTGTGAGTCTATTTTAGAATAATCATTATAGGCTGTGAATACAAATGTGTTAGCATTTCACAAGTCTGTTTAGAAGCAAAGGAGCAAGTTCTAACAGGAGCCTCTCTTTCATCAGTAGTTTCAGAAAATAAGTAATAGGTGGTAGAAACAAGAGTAAGGTAATAAGCTCTCTTCCCAATGGAACTGTACATGGATATATTGATAAATTTGCTGCTTCCTAAGCATCAACTGTTACATCAGTTTAAGGACTTGTTTTTTAAGAAATGGTTTGCTCAAAGTCTATTTTGTGTAGTCCTATTTAAGCTCTATAGATCAAGGCATTGCATTTGAAGATAGCCCTTGTTTT
The DNA here is from genome assembly GCF_905146905.1 of Nyctereutes procyonoides. NCBI lineage: Eukaryota > Metazoa > Chordata > Mammalia > Carnivora > Canidae > Nyctereutes > Nyctereutes procyonoides. The sequence continues at coordinate 4,491,973 of NW_026575044.1, forward strand.
TATTTATTTATTTTTTAAAATTTATTTATTTATTTATTTATGATAGTCATACAGAGAGAGAGTGAGAGGAAGAGACACAGGCAGAGGGAGAAGCAGGCTCCATGCACTGGGAGCCCGATGTGGGATTTGATCCCGGGTCTCCAGGATCGTGCCCTGGGCCAAAGGCAGGCGCCAAACCGCTGAGCCACCCAGGGATCCCTAGCCCTTGTTTTTAAATGGTGATGATCATCGCTCTAGCCATAATGGCAACGCATTCTACTAATTATTGAATCATTTTCCCTTTTAAGCATCCTGTAGGTGTTCTTGTCTGTAAGTAGCAGAGCTTATTACAGATCTTTATCTCACTTCGAGGTTGTTTTCTCTGCTATACATGGTTGGTGACAACTTTTAAGGCTGAGACTTTATTTTAGCTTTTCTTTCTGTGAATAGAGGCTCAACATGCCGCTTTAATATATGTGCTAATTCAGCTTGATATGTGTTTTCCTGGAGCAAATTGTCAAAACTCACCTTCAGCTAACACCTTTTTTTTTTTTTTTAAAGATTTTATTTATTTATTCATGAGAGACAAAGAGAGAGGCGGAAACATAGGCCAAGGGAGGAGAAGCAGGCTCCAAGGCGCCTGATGTGGGACTTGATCCTGGGACTCAGGGATCGCACCCTGAACTGAAGGCAGATACTCAACCACTGAGCCACCCAGGCATCCCTTCAGCTAACACCTTTTGGAAAGTGTTAGCTCTGCTGTGTGAAGCCTGGATTCTGAGGGAGGGAAGTCCTACAAAATCAGGAATGTTAGTTTTCTACAATACTTCCTTATGGTTAAGAAAGTTCCAGTATTGGCGTCCAGATATTCTCCCTCTCAATTTGAGATTTGTTGATATTTAATTATAAGACTGGATTGCTACTGAATATGAATCTACCTCTCACTGAGCAGAGCTGCATAGTACAAGCAGAGGGACTGATGGGCTTGTGGATAAATGGTTAGCCCCTGCCCTCAGGAGTCTTCCTTTTCCCTCATTGGTGGTTACTACCATGAGCTGTGATATTTACAGTTTACACATCATCTAATTGAGCTCTGACGCTGTGTCTCCTCCAGGCCCAATCTGAATCTAAGTGTCCTTCTCTGGGCCCTTTTGACACTCTGAGCTCATTTTAAAAAATAAGCTTTTTTTCCCCCTCAACAAATTCCTTTTACTTCTTTAACTCAACATTGGTTTTCATTTATCAAACCATAGTTTTTGAAATTGACTTTTTTTTGGAACTTCTAATCTCATAGTGTCAGGAGGTAGGGTGCACATTTGTGTTTGGTCTAGCTATAGCTTCCTACCATGCTGTCCTCTTTTGGGGCCTGTTTTCATGTCATTGGGAACCTCAGCACACTGCCTGTGCCTACTTCTGGTGTGAGCTGGAGGGTGAGGCACACATAGAAACTAAAGTTATGCTGGAATACCAATTGAGGAAATTCTGCTTTTGGAACCCTTGCTGCTCTACTAAACAGATCTGTGCAGAGATAAGCCTGCTACTGAGAATTTCACAGATTTTTTGATCTTCTGGAATTTTTACCTTGCTACCCACCACCTGCTCTTTTGTGCAGAGCTGACAGCCAATCACTGGAAAAAGCCACAAAACGGTGGCCATAAAGTCCACCATGTCTTCCAGAAGCCCAATCTGAGCTGCCTGAGGACTCTTGACTGCTCGGCTGACATTTCATTCCCATTTGAAACATGCCTTCTCTTCTCAACAACCATATAGCCAACTGACTCTGAACTGGGACCCTCTAATTTTACTGGGAAGTTTGCACTTTTATGTGATCTTTCTCTTCCTCTTATAGGCACTGGCATCTTAGATTCAACATATCTGCTTCCTGAGAGTGGCATTATTCTCACTTTTTCTCCTAGGTGCAAAGCCTTGACTGCCTGTCTGCACTGATGGCACTGTGGCCTCTTGCCTGTGTCCAATCAAGCTGCGGGAGGGTCTGCCTCTTGAGCCTCAGGGTACTACCACCGCTCTGCTCCAGGCTTCTTGCCAGGATCAGTCCCCCTAACTCTGGTGCCTCTACTCATTCCAACTCATTTTTACAGTGACTGAGTCTGATTTATTTTACTTTAATTTGCAAACATCACTTTGAGCTCCCCAGTCCTACCTAACGTAGACATACCCTGACTACATTCAAGGCCCTCTTCATGCCTTCTCTTGTACTTTCCTTCTCCCTTTGTTGAGCTGGACTTGCTGCCCCTGGCACGTCTCATGATTCTGATTTGCTAACAGCCCCCTTTTCCTGAATGCTCTTCAGCCATTATTTTTGGTTTTTAATTTTATTTTTAAAATGCTTTTTTAAACCTTTTGGAAAGGTTTTCCTGGTAGCCTCACTGAGAAGGAATCTTACATTATTTTGATTACCATAACACAGGTGTTTTTCCTATGGTACACATTGTTTTTTCTCTGTTTTATAGTTTTTTTGTACTTTTTATAATAGTCTAGCATTTTGGCTGAAGCACTTTGAGTTTAGACACATTTGGGTTTGAATCCTAGCTTGTTTGCTCTGAAGCTGTATCATTTGGGGGCAAGTTATTTACTTGAGCCTCAATTTCTTCATCTGTAAAATGGGGAAAGTAGAAGGGATTTGGGGGAGCATCAAATTAAATATTGGTCACTTAGGGAAAGTGAAATAGCTTTATAGAACTTATGATTGAATCCCCAGTTGTTTGATTCTTGGCTTTGCCTCATACTTACCATGTGGCATTGGTCAGCTCACTTGTCCTCTCTGGGCCTCTGTTCCTAGATAATAAATGGGGAGGCTAGTGGCCACATCAGTTGTAATGGTGATAATGCAATGCACGGCACAGAATGGGTGCTCAGTAGGTACCAGAGCCATTTTATATATTGTTGTGTTCATGCCAAGACTTTTTCAGGCAATGTTCATATATCGTTTCATTTTATTTTCGTTTTCAAAAAGATCCCTCTCTCCCTGTGAGCTGGTTGTACTACCAATTTATAGGCAAGGTAGAAGCCAGGATTCCATGGCTGTTTCTAGAAAAAGATGGGACTATGATCTATGATTTAAATCCGGAAGTTGCCTGGCTTAAACTTCATGGACTTTTTGTTAGATCATGATAAGCTAATATGTAGTCGGTGATTCAGTAAATGCTAATATCCATATCCACTTAAGAATAATACATAGTCCACGTCTTAGGAAATCTTATCGTCTAGTTGGGGGTGGGGAGTGGACAGACAACATGAGAGAGAAAGAGAAGTCAACTTAGAGAAAACGCTGCTACAGAATCTACAAAGAGTTGTGGGAATATGGAAGATGATGCCATTAACTCATACCTGGGAAAGGACAGAGGAAGAAGATCCCTACTTTAGAGAGATGACATTTGAATGTCACTTGAAGGTTAAGCAGAAGTTTGCTAGGTGGAAAAGCTGAGTTGTCTTTTGGGAGAAGAACTGAATTCTGTTTGAGGGGCATGGGGCTCTGAAAGATCCTGGCACATTCAGGAAATGGTGAGCATTCTCCAGTGGCAGAAACAAAGGGTGATGGAAAAGGATGGGAGCAGAGAGGAATGGGCCTTTGGCCATTCATAGGATGGCTTCACATGCCAGAGCAGCAACCTGAATTCTATCTCAGAATCATTGGAGATCTGAATGGTTTTAGCAGCAAGAAATGAACATGTTCATCTTTGCTTTTGATGAAGACTTACTGCATAGTGGGAGGTGAGGTGCGGGGGTGTGGTGGCTGCATATGAGAATTTTGAAATCTTTTAAACTGGGTCTGAGTGGCTGGGATATGGAGAGGCTAATTCTAGAGACACATGTGAGATGGAGTTAATTGGTTTTGCTAACTTACTGGATTTAGGAGGTGCAGGGTTGTCAAAGATCAAGATTTTTAATTTAGGAGACTTGATAGGGATGTGTAGTGATTTTAAATAATTCATACTCTGAAAATTTTTGATGAAGAATTCACAATTTGTCCACATGTGGACTCTAGCTATATCATTAAAAAAAAAAAAAGACTGACCATCTGTATACTGGCACAGCAAACCTAATTAAATGCCTTCTTCTTTCTTCTTCTTTTTCTTTTCCTTCCTTCCTTTCTTCTTCTTCTTCTTCTTCTTCTTCTTCTTCTTCTTCTTCTTCTTCTTCTTCTTCTTCTTCTTCTTCTTCTTCTTCTCCTCCTCCTCCTCCTCCTCCTCCTCCTCCTCCTCCTCCTTCTTGTGGCTAACACTTGGGATTTTTAAAAAATGTGTATCAGTGAAAAGAGTCCCAGGCAGAGGACAACATTCAGCTGGGTTTGAGGCAGATCAAAACCATTTGTCTAAATTCCAAACCAGTGGCTGCTTGTGAAATTTTATTTTAGTATACTTAAATTTTATTGATTACCTGCTCAAAAGCTTTAAATCTCTGCAGAGGGCTTTCTTTTTAATTCATCCATGTTGCTCATGCTGCATTTTCAAAGGAAATGCTAGGGAGAGAGAATGCTGAGTCAGGAAACTGGTTCCAGTAATGGTGTGGGAAGTAGTAAGAGCAGGTTTGAGTCTGAAACAGAGACACTGAACTTGCTTCAAAAGAGGGATACTTTTTCTCTTTAAAAACACTTCCAACAGCTAGAGTAGAGCACACTAGAGTTGGCAGTCTGGAGATCCTGGCTGGCCCTGGGATCCTAAGAGAAATAATCCACTTTTGTTGTGGGAAGGCCTCATGCAAAATAGAAAACATGTGTCATGACCTGTGTCCCAAAAAGATAAAGCAAAATGTTCTGACCAAAATGATGGAATTTAAACATCTTATGAAATAGTATATGTGTCAGATTAATAGATATAATTGTTCTTCATTTGAGTCATAATATATAGGAAAGACATGCAGAAAGAAGAAAAATATAGTCTAGAAACATACAAAAGATTTATTTTGCCACTTGAGAAGGCTTTTTAAAAGTTTTAGGAAGAGTGGCACAGCAGAATTACACAATTTTAAGTCCATTTACTCTTTATCATACTTGCTGAAATCTATAAAATGAAATTAAAAAAAATTCTTTTTGATGATAGCAGGTGTGTAACTACCAACTTTATAAAATGTAGATTTGCCTAACAGCTTACATTGTTTACTGTGACAAATTATTGTTTCCCCTACAGTGCTTTGCTATTAGCAGATGCTTTATAGGATGACCATCTTCTGAAGCTGTAGAAATGTAATTGACATTATAGTATTTCCCGGTGTATCTGGAATAAAGTAGTTGCTCACCATTGATTACTCCTGAGAACTGAAGTATGTGTGTCATAGTGAGAAATGTGTGGGAGTGTGTGGCTTCATTAAAAATGGTACTTTTTCAGTCATCGTTATATTAGTTCAACGCTTTCTTTGAAATATCAGTTACTTAGAGAAATAATTGCTTTTGTGATGGCTGTGCTCTGCTATGTACTATATGATTTATTTCTACTTTTTCCAGAAGTATTGTAATAAAGCAATCTCCTTCATGGCTGCATTATATGAAGGTAAAAGTAGTAAATGATTATAATATTAACTATTATTAATAATTATATTTGGTACTATTTATTGAATATTTACCAGAGATTGAAGCACTGTGATTTGCAAAAATTATAATTTTCTCATTCTACAGAGGGAATATTGAGGTTCAGGGGGATTAAGTAATTTATTCAAAATTAAGAGTAGAATCCAAGGTTTAAATTAATTTTTTAAAACTCTAAAACTATTCTCCTAATTGCCTACCTCTTCCACTTGTTTTTTATTTCTGTCAGCTGGATAATGCTAGAAGCTGTGTTAAATATTGAATCCAACCAGATGCCAAGTTATATTCAGCTTGGATTAAAAAATATATATATATATATACATACATTCTTCTTCAAGGTCTCCCAATAATAAGCTCTGTGTATTCTAGGAAAATTTATATATTTAGCTGGATGTAGGAAAATCTTGCTTTCTTTTTCTGGATTGGCTATGACCTTGGGTAAGTTGACTGACCTTCTTGGGTGATATTCAGAGCATTATTGATGTTAAATAATATATTCTTATCAATGCTACAAGCAAGATTGATTTGACATGTTTCCTTCCTAATGTTTGATGAGGAAAGAGAATTTTAGACTAAAGTGATTTCTTTTTTCCACCCTCATGGTCAACCAACATTTTAGATATGTCAAGTTGAACAGAAATTATTTAAATATAGGTAAAATACTTTTTAATAAAAATCACATAACTGTGTCTCCTTTCCCATGCCCAAATTTGATCCACCTACTAAAAAGATCTCCGCAGGTCCTGCCCAGCTCCTCCTGTCAGTACCTTATTGAGCAGGGCACCCGTCCCATATCTGTGCCTGATTACTTATTAAGGAACTTTCTTCTGAGCCCCTAATGTATCCTCTGTTGTGACCACATTCTGTTAAAGTCTCTAGTGGAGAAAATGATAGGCCGAATATTGCGAATTTCAATATTTTAATTCAGATGTAATAACTCTTAAGAATTGAGCTAATTAATAACATGTTTATATGTTTAATATTATATTATTCATTCTTACTCTTGTCCTCATGTGAATACTCCTTCTTTCCCACTGTTTTAGTGGTGTCTGGTAAAGAAAACTCATGTGATACTTCCTTTCAACTGATATCTTAAGTATTTGGATTAACAGTAGTTATAGTATGACCAATCACATCCTCTATAAAGATAATCAGAAACAGGAGTTATACTATTTCCAGTTCCTATCTTTAGTTGCTGTGGGAGTAGTTCAAGTGCTGCATAATATTTATACACACTCTTTTATCTGGAGCTAACAAAAAGATTTGAGAAAAGTCATTATGAAAACTGTTTCCCTCTAACTTGACAGCTTTGTTCTGTTTCCTTTAATTCTGTGCTTATATATTATTTGCTTTATGTTGCTGATGGTAGAATAATCTTGCGTTACAAATTAAGAGACTCATAAGAAACTGAGTTGGCCTATTCAACCAATACAGAGTTATAAAGATTACCTTTCTATGTGGTTTTCTTAATATACCTTATGAAAAATTTTTAAATATTTGTCTTCCATCTGATACCCCGGAGCTTAAAGTAAGTTGCAGTAGCTTGGAAGATATTCTCCTTTATTCCAGGCTCAGTATTATTTTTCTCTGTTCTTGTTTTAACACCTTTGTCTTCTTTATTGGACAATAACAGCTTCACTTTCAAACCTCAACCAACAATCTCAACTTTTGGTATAGAGTTCAAAGTACTACTCCTCACTCTTCTAAGAGGCAGATGTTACTTTGTTCTGACTGTGGGAAGTGGAAAACTAGTGAAATAAATTAATAGTATCTTCAAGGTGAAACACACTTTATTCCAAACTCATAGCAAGTCAGAAAGCCCCTGTGCAACATCATTATGGGGTCAGAACAGAGAGTGGGAAGAGAGCCCAGTCCATTGATGGACAACTCTGACTGCCATTTATTTTGGTTCTTGTTAGAAATAATGCATGTTCACTGAGAGGGTTTGAAAAATTTATGAAAGCTCAAGAGAAAGTAAAAACGTCCATACTTCCAAGATCTTGGGCTTTTACAAATTTTCAAACTTTTATTGAACAATAATTATATGTATTATGTGTATGTATACCTATGCACCATTCACATTTAGTATTAAGTTTGCACACACCCCTACCTTTTAAAATATTTTTGTCATTAATAAAACAATCTTGTTAACAGAAAAAAGAACACCTGGGGTTGAGGTGGCTTCATTGGTGAGTTTCACCAAACCTTAAAAGAAGAAATAATATCAGTCCTACATAAGCTCTGTCCAAAAATAGAGACAGGGACACTGTCCTTTTTATTTATGAGGCTAAACTTTCCCCAATACTGGAACTACATAGAGTCATTAGAAAAATGCAGAGAAGTATCCCTGATCAAAACATAGCTAGGGCATTCCTTAACAAAATACTTGCACATTTAATCCAATATATATATATATATATATATATATATATATATATATTTTATATATATATAAAGGAATGTGAGGTTGACTTAATATTTGAAACTCAACAAAGTATAAAGGAGAAAATTACATAATCTCAGTAGATGCAGAGAAAGCATTTTAACAGAATTCAAGCCCATTCATAATAAAAAATCTGGGCAAACTAGGAAGAGAAAGGAAGGGCCTCACCCTGGTAAATAGTATCCTATGAAAAACCTAGAGCTGACAACGAGTTTAATGGTGAAAGACAATATTTTCTCCCAAACAATGGGAACAAGTCAAGGATGCCCACTTTTACCATATCTGTTCAACATTATACTGCAGATTCTAGCCATTGAACTAAGGCAAAAAAGGGAATAGAAGACATAAAGATTAGAGAGGAATAAAACTTTCTTGAAGTGCAGATTACATGATTGTTTATGTAGAAAGTTCTGGGACAGTACTTTTTCCTTTTTTTTTGTTTCAAGTTTTTATTTAAATTCCATTTGGTTAATATATAGTGTAATATTAATTTCAGGAGTAGAATTTAGTGATTCATCACTTACATATAACACTAAATGTTTATCACAAGTGCCCTTATTATTTTTTTTAAATTTTATTTATTCATTCATGAAAGACATAGAGAGAGAGGCAGAGACATAGGCAGAGGGAGAAGCAGGCTCCCTGCAGAAGCCCGATGTGGGACTCGATCCCAGTATTCTGGGATCACACCCTGAACCAAAGGCAGACGCTCAACCTCTGAGCCATGCAGTCATCCCACAAGTGCCCTTCCTAATACCCATCACCCATCTAGCCCACCCCCCTGCCCATATTCCCTCCAGCAACCCTCAGTTTGTTCTCTATAGTTCAGAGTCTGTTTTATGGCTTCTCTCTCTCCTTTCCCCCCATGTTCATCTGTTTCATTTTTTAAATTCCATATATGCATGAAGTCATATGGTATTACCTTTCTCTGACTGACTTATTTCATTTAGCATAATACACTCTAGCTCCATCTATGTTGTTGCAAATGGCAAAATGTTATTTTTTATGGCCGACTAGTATTCCATTATATATACCATATCTTTTTATCCCTTCATCAGTTCTGATGACAATACTAAACAACCATTACAACTAATATATGAATTTAAGAAGTTTATTAAGCAAAGACAAACATATGAAAATCAGTCATAGTTCCACGTCTAGCAAAGAGCATTTGGACTATAAAGTTGAAGAAATAATACCATTTAAAATCGCATGATAACTGGAACTTAGATAAAAACTAGGAGGAAGAAAAAAAATACCATGAAAAACATAAAATATTTAGAGATAAATTTGATAAAATCTAGGCCAGAGCTATATTATGAAAACTACCTAACATTGCTAAGGTTACTTAAAGAACTATGTTAAATGGGAGATTTCTCACCCTGAATTGGAAGATGCAATATTAAAATCTCACTTTACTCCCAGATTGATCCAGAGATTCAGTATAATCCCAATAAACATTCCAGCAGGCATTTTGTAGACATTGACAATGGATTTTAAAACATATGGTGAGGTGCAAAGGAATTAGAAAAATAAAAATAGTTTCAGAAAAGATAAAGTTGGCAGACTAACAAGTACTTTCCACATATATGCCAAGGCACTCAATCTTTTTTTTCCTTTTGAGAGAGAGAGAGTGCACGTCCATACACACACACACGCGCATGCGCATGCACACATATGCACGCACGTCTATGGTCAAGGATGGACAAACAGAGAAGGAGAGAGAGAATCTTAAGTCGGCTCCACACCCAGTGCAGAGCTGCACACAGGGCTTGATCTTACAACCCTGAGATCATGACCTGAGCTGAAATCAACAGTTGGATGCTTATTTGACAGAAACACCCAGGCACCCCAAGGCAGTTCATTTTTTAAAAAAGCTTTTATATTGGGAAATACAGCTTACATATAGAAAAGTACACAAGTGTAGCTCAGTGATTTATCACAAATATATCACCCATCTTACTGTTGCCCAGGTCAAGAAATAAAACATTGATAGCATCTCAGAAAATTCCTCTCATTCCTGTTCCTTGCTGCCAAAAGTGATTAATGCTCTGACTTAAATGATAATCACAACCTCCTTTTCCTTATGATTTTACTACACTAGTTTTTTTCTTTTTTTTTTAAGATTTTATTTATTCATAAGAGAGACAGAGAGAGAGTCAGAGACATAAGCAGAGGGAGAAGCAGGCTCCCTGCGGGGAGCTTGATACAGGACTTGATCCCAGGACCCTGGGATCACATGCTGAGCAAGAGGCAGATGCTCAACCACTGATCCACCCAGGTGCCCCACTATACTAGTTTCAGTCCTAAAATACTGTAGTTTAATTTTATATGCTTCTAGGACTTTGAATAAATAGCCAAAAGTATGTATTTTTCTGTGTCTACTTATTTTGCTCACATTACGTTTGCAGTTTGTGCAGAGTTGTAGTTTATTTTCTTTTGCTCCATTGTATGAAGATTTCATATTTTACCTAGCTGTCCTGCTGTTTATGAGCATATCTGTTTTCTGTTTTGAGTGATGACAATACTGTTATGGATATTCTTGTACATTTCTGTGGATGAACAGGTACACATTTCTGTTGGGTTATAGGATATGCATATATATTTAGTTTTATGAGATGTGGCTAAATACTTTTCCAAAGTCGTTTTACCAATTTACAATCTCAGCAGCAGCATATGAGAATTCCCATACTTTACATTCATGGGAATTTTGGTATTGTCACCCTTTTATTATTGTTTTTGCTACTATTTTGATGACTTTAACCACTTTGATGGATGTGTAATGTTATGACACTCCGATTTTAATTTACCTTTCTCTGATCATTAATGTGGGTGATAATTTTTTCATACATTTATATGTATATTCTTTGAAGTTTCTTATTCATTTTTTCTATGGGTTGATTACAATTTCTTGGTGACTGTAGCAACTCTTTTCTTATGGATTCAAATCCTTTGTTTTACTTTATGGTGTCTTTCAGTGATTACTTTAAATGTAGTCCAAATTATTAGCCTTTTCTTTGACAGCTAGTGTATCAGATATCCTGTTTAAAAGTCTTTGCTTACCATACAAGCTACAAGATATCCTCCGATATTATCTTTGCAAAACTTTGTTGGTTTTGGCTATTTGGATCTACAATCACCTTAGAATGACATTTTAGGTGTGTAAGGTAAAGACCCTATTTTATTATCCGTCTGTATGGGTGAGAGACTGGTATGTGAATCTCTATTTTGTTCCATTGTGTGTTAAGTCTTGATGTCTAGAATAGCAAATCTTTCCACTTTGAGTTTTTTAAAGACTGTTTTAGGTCCCTTTAATATACAATTTAGAAACGGTTTGTCATATCCACCGAAATACACAGGTGTACTTGAGATGTTGATTAGAATTGCATTTAACTATCAGTTTAGAGAAAAGTGAGATAACCGAGACCTAAATACACAAATGTTATAAATCCATTCATATATATTTAAGTCATTTTTATTTCCTCTCATTGCAATTTGATAAGTTTCTTCCTAGAGGCCAAGCACATTTATATTCAGTGGCTCCTTAGGGATTTGAGTTTTTAAATGCTACTTTAAAGTACTTTTTTGATGGAATCTTGTCTCACATTTAGATCTTTCATCCATTTTGAGTTTATCTTTGTGTATGGTGAAAGAGAGTGGTCTAGTTTCATTCTTCTGCACGTGGATGTCCAATTTTCCCAGCACCATTTATTGAAGAGACTGTCTTTCTTCCAATAGGTAGTCTTTCCTCCTTTATCGAATATTAGTTGACCATAAAGGTCAGGGTCCACTTCTGGGTTCTCTATTCTGTTCCATTGATCTATGTGTCTGTTTTTGTGCCAGTACCACACTGTCTTGATGACCACAGCTTTGTAGTACAACCTGAAATCTGGCATTGTGATGCCCCCAGATATGGTTTTCTTTTTTAAAATTCCCCTGGCTATTTTCCATCAAAATCCTAGAGGAGAACACAGGCAACACCCTTTTTGAACTTGACTACAGTAACTTCTTGCAAGATACATCCATGAAGGCAAAAGAAACAAAAGCAAAAATGAACCATTGGGACTTCATCAAGATAAGAAGCTTTTGCATAGCAAAGGATACAGTTGACAAAACTAAAAGACAACCTACAGAATGGGAGAAGATATTTGCAAATGACTATCAGATAAAGGGCTAGTTTCCAAGATCTGTAAAGAACTTCTTAAACTCAACACCAAAGAAACAAACAATTCAATCATGAAATGGGCAAAAGACATGAAGAGAAATCTCACAGAGGAAGACATAGACATGGCCAACACACACATGAGAAAATGCTCTGCATCACTTGCCATCAAGGAAATACAAATCAAAACCACAATGAGATACCACCTCACACCAGTGAGAATGGGGAAAATTAACAAGGCAGGAAACCACAAATGTTGGAGAGGATGCGGAGAATAGGGTGAGAATGTGAACTGGTGCAGCCACTTTGGAAAACTGTGTGGAGGTTCCTCAAAGAGTTAAAAATAGACCTGCCCTACGACCCAACAATTGCACTGTTGGGGATTTACCCCAAAGATACAGATGCAATGAAACGCCGGGACACCTGCACCCCGATGTTTCTAGCAGCCATGTCCACAATAGCCAAACTGTGGAAGGAGCCTCGGTGTCCATCGAAAGATGAATGGATAAAGAAGATGTGGTTTATGTATACAATGGAATATTACTCAGCCATTAGAAATAACAAATACCCACCATTTGCTTCAACGTGGATGGAACTGGAGGGTATTATGCTGAGTGAAGTAAGTCAATTGGAGAAGGACAAACAGTGTATGTTTTCATTCATTTGGGGAATATAAATAACAGTGAAAGAGAGTATAAGGGAAGGGAGAAGAAAAAGACTCCTAACTCTGGGAAATGAACTAGGGGTGGTGGAAGGGGAGGAGGGCGGGGGGTGGGGGTGAATGGGTGACGGGCACTGAGGGGGGCACTTGACGGGATGCGCACTGGGTGTTATTCTGTATGTTGGTAAATTGAACACCAATAAAAAATTAATTTATTTAAAAAAATAAGGTACTTTTTTTGGTTTGTATTTGATGTACAACACTGTGTAAATTTAATGTGTACGGGTTGATTTGATATTTTTGTATTGCAATAAGGTTGCCATGGTAGCATTAGTACCTCTATTTTGTGACGTAGTTATCATTTCTTCTAGTATTGGGGACAATTAAAGTCTAGCCTCTTAGCAATATTTGCAATATGGTTTTGTTGTCTGTAATCACTGTACTGTATTAAGTCTCCAGGACTTAATTTTCTGTTTGGAAGTATGTGCCCTTAAACAACATCTTTCTCATTCCCCCCACCCCAACCACTGGTAACCTCCATTTTACTCTCTGCTTTTAAAATTACAATTTTGATCAAATAATTTCCATATATAAGAGATACCATTTCTCTGTCTGACCTATCTCAGCATAATGATCTCAAGGCCCATCTGTGTTACCGCAAATGGAGAGTGTCCTTTTTTTTCTCATGGCCAAATAGTATTTCATTGTATATTTATACCACATCATCTTTGTCCATTCATTTGTTGGTGGACACTTAGGTTGTTTCCATATCTTGGTTATTGTGAAAAATGCTGCAGTAAACATGGGAGTGGAGATAATCTCTTCAATACCATATTTTTATTTCCTTTGGACATATATCTAGAAGTGGAATTGGTGGATCATATGGCAGTTTTAATTTTCTTTTTTAATTTAAATTTTAGTTAACATACAGTGCAGTATTTGTTTCTGGAGTAGGATTCAGTGATTCATCACTTACATACAACACCTAGTGCTCCTCCCAAGTGTCCTCTTCAGTACCCATCACCCATCTAGCCCATCCCCTACCCACCTCCCCCAACAGTCCTCAGTTTGTCTCTATCCTTAAGAGCCTCTTATGGCTTGTTTCACTCCTTCCTTTTTTTCTTTACCTGCTTTCTATATTTTCATCTCTTTCTTAAATTCTACGTGAGTGAGATCATATAGTGTTGCCTTTCTCTGACTGACTTATTTCAATTACCATAATGCACTCTAGCTCCATCCATGTCATTACAAATGGCAAGATTTCTTTCTTTTTCATGGCTGAGTAACATTTATCCATTCATCAGTTGATGTATATTTGGGCTCTTTCTATATTTTGGATATTATTGATAATGCTGCTATAAACATTGAGGTGTATGTATCTCCTTGAATTATATTTTTGTATTCTTTGGGTAGATACCTAGTAGTGTGATCACTGGGTCATTGGGTAGTTCTATTTTTAACTTTCCGAGGAACCTCCAAACTGTTCTCCAGAGTGGCTACACCAGTTTGCATTCCCACCAACAGTGAGAGAGTTCCCTTTTCTCCACATACTTACCAACACCTGTTGGCTCTTGTGTTATTAATTTTAGCCATTCTGACGTGTGTGAGGTGGTATCTCATCATGATTTTGATTTATATTTCCTTAATGATGAGTCATGTTGAGCATCTTTTCATGTGTCTAGTCTATTAGCCATCTGGATGTCTTTGGAAAAATGTCTATTCATGTCTTTTGCCCATTTCTTAACTGTATTATTTATTTTTGGGTGTTGAGTTTGGTAAGTTCTTTATAGATTTTGCATACTAGCCCTTTATCAAATATGTCATTGACAAATCTTCTACCATTTTATAGGCTGCCTTTTAGTTTTGTTTAGTTCACTGTGAAGAAGCTCCTATCTTGATGAAGTCCCAATAGTTCATTTTTTGCTTTTGTTTCCCTTGCCTCCAGGGATGTGTCTAATAAGAAGTTGCTATGGCCAAAGTCAAAGAGGTTGCTGCCTGTGTTCTCCTCTTAGGATTTTGATGGTTTCCTTTCTCATATTTAGGTCTTTCATCAATTTTGAATTTGCTTTTCTCTGTGGTATAAGAAAGTGGTCAAGTTTCATTCTTCTGCATGTTGTTGTCCAGTTTTCTCAACACCATTTGTTGAAGAGACTTTTTTCCATTGGATATTCTTTCCTGCTTTGTTGCAGATTAGTTGACCATATAGTTGTGGGTCCATTTCTGGGTTCTCGGTTCTGTTTCATTGATCTATATGTCTGTTTTGGGTGCCAGAACCATACTGTCTTGACGATCACAGGTTTGTAATACAGCTTGAAATCCGGAATCATGATGCCTCCATTTTTGTTTTTCTTTTTCAGAATTGCTTTGACTACTTGGGATCTTTTCTGGTTCCATACAAATTTTAGGATGTTTTAGCTCTGTGAAAAATGATGGCATTATTTTGATAGGGATTGCATTAAATGTGTAGATTGCTTTGGGTAGGATAGACATTTTTAAAATGTTTGTTTATCTAGTCCATGAGATTGGAATGTTTTTCCATTTCTTTGTGTCCTCTTCAATTTCTTTCATAAGTATTCTATAGTTTTCAGAGTACAGATCTTCAACCTTATTAGTTAGGTTTATTCCTAGGTATCTTACTGTTTTTGATGCAATTGCAAATGGGATTGATTACTTGGTTTCTCTTTCTGCTACTTTGTTTTTGGATATAGACATGCAACCAAATTCTACAAGTTGATTTTATATCCTGCAACTGTGATGAATTCCTGTATTGTCCTAGCAGTTTGTTGGTGGAGTCTTTAGGTTTTCTAGATAGAGTATCATATTGTCTTCAAATAGTGAAAGTTTGGTGTCTTCCTTACTGATTTGAATGCCTTTTACTTATTTTTGTTGTCTGATTGCTGAGGCTAAGAGTTTCAGTACCATGTTAAATAGTAATGGTGAGAGTGGCCATCCTGTCTTATTCCTGACCATAAAGGGAAAAGCTTTCAATTTTTCCTCATTGAAGATGAGATTAGCTGTGGGTCTTTGTATATGGCCTTTATGATGTTGAAATGTGTTCCATCTATCCCTGTTTTGTTGAAGATTTTTATCAAAGTAGCCTGCTATATTTTGTCAAATATTTTTTCTGCATCTATTGACAGGATCATATCATTCTTATCCTTTCTTTTGTTAATGTGGTATCACACCGATTGATTTGCTAATATTGAACAAACCCTGCTGACTAGGAGTACATCCCACTTGAATGTAGTGATAATTCTTTTAATGTACTGTTGAATTTGATATTTTATTGATAAATCTTGCATCCATCTTCATCGGAGATATTGACCTATAATTCTTCTTTTTAGTGGGGTCTTTGTCTTATTTTGGAATCAAGGTAATGCTGGTTTCATAGAATGGGTTTGGGAGTTTCCTTTCCATTTCTATTTTTTGGAACAGTGTGATAAGAATATGTATTAATTCTTTAAATGTTTGGTGAATTCTCATGGTAAGTCACCTGGCCCAGGACTTTTGTTTGTTGGGAGAATTTTGATTACTTATTCAACTTCTTTGCTGATTATGAGTCTGTTCAAATTTTCTATTTCTTTCAGTTTCAGTTTTGGTAGCTTGTAGGTTTCTAGGAATTCATGCATTTATTTCTTCAAGATTGCGCTGTTCATTGGCATATAATTTTTCATAGTATTCTCTTATAATTGTTCATATTTTTGTGGTATTGATTGTGATCTCTCCTCTCATTCATGATTTTATTTGTTTGTATTTTTTCTGTTTTCTTTTTGTTAAGTCTGGCTAGGGGTTTATCAGGTTTATTAATTTTTTTGAAGAGCTACCACTTAATTTCATTAATCCATTCTATTGTTTTTGTTAGGTTTCTATATCATTTCTTTCTGTCCTAAGCTTTATTTTTTCCCTTCTTTTGGTGGCTTTAAGTTTTACTTACTGTTCCTTTTCTAGCTCCTTTAGGTGTAAGTTTAGATTGTGTACTTGAGATTTTTCTTACTTCTTGAGGTAGGCCTATATTGTAATATACTTCCCTTTTAGGACTGCCTTTGTTGCATCCCAAAGCTTTTGGACGATCATGTTTTCATTTTCAAGATTTTTTTAAAAAATTATTTATTCATGGAAGACAAAGAGAGAGAGAGAGAGAGAGGGAGGCAGAGGGAGAAGCAGAGAGAGAGAGAGAGAGAGAGAGAGAGAGAGAGAGAGAGACAGAGAGGCAGAGGGAGAAGCAGGCTCCCTGCAAGGACCCCGACATGGGACTCGATCCTGGCTCCCCAGGATCATATTCTGGGCTGAGCCACCCAGGCTGCCCATGTTTTCATTTTCATTTCATTTTCATTTACTTCCATTAAAAGAAAAATTTACGTTTCTTCTTTAATTTCCTGGTTAATCCATTCTTTTCTTAGTAGGATGTTCTTTAACCTCCATATATTTATGGTCATTCCATGTTCTTTCTTGTGATTGACTTCAAGTTTCATAGCGTTGTGGTCTGAAAATATGCCTGATAAGATCTTGATCTTTTTGTACTTGTTGAGGGCTGATTTGTGACCCAGTATACTATCTGTTCTGTAAAGTGTTCTATCTGCACTCAAAAAGAATGTGTATTCTGCTGCTTTAGGATGAAATGTTCTGAATATATCTGTTAACTCCATCTGGTCCAGTGTGTCATTCAAAGCCCTCATTTCCTTGTTTTTCTGCTTAGATGATCTATCCATTGCTGTAAGGAGGGGGTTAATGGTCCTTACTATTATTGTATTAATATTAATAAGTTTCTTATGTTTGTTATTAATTGATTTATGTATCCGGGTGCTCCCAAGTTGGGGCTATAAATATTTACAATTGTAAGATCTTCTTGATGGATAGACCCCTTAATTAGGATATAATGCCCTTCTTCTTCTTCTTCTTTTTATGCCCTTCTTCATCTATCATTACAGTCTTTGGTTTGAAACTTAGTTTGTCTGATACAAGTATGGCTACTCTGGCTTTCTTTTTTTTAAATTTAATTTTATTTTAAATTTTATTTATTTATTCATTAAAGACACACACACATACAGAGAGGCAGAGACATAGGCAGAGGGAGAAGCAGGCTCCATGCATGAAGCCCAATGTGGGACTCGATCCCAGGACCCCGGAATCACGCCCCTAGCCAAAGGCAGATGCTCAACCGCTGAGCCACCCAGGTGTCCCTACTCTGCCTTTCTTTTGACATCCATTAGGATAGATGGTTCTCCATCCCCTCACTTTCAATCTGCAGGTATTTTCTGTCTGAAATGAGTCTCTTATAGGTAGTATATATTTGGATTTTGTTTTTAAATCCATTCTGATATGTATTTTTTAGAAAAGATTTTATTCATTCATTCATGAGAGACACACAGAGAGAGGCAGAGACATAGGCAGAGGGAGAACAAGCTCCCTGCCTGAGGGGAGCCTGATGCGGGACTCGATTCCAGGGCCTCAGAATCGACCTGAAGCCACCCAGATATCCATACCCTATGTATTTTGATTGGAGCATTTAGTCCATTTATATTCAGAGTGATTATTTAAATATATGAGTTTAGTGTCGTGATACCTGTAGAGTTGGTGTTTCTGGTGATGTTCTTTGGTCATTTCTAGTCTTTCTTGCTTTTGGTCTTTCTTTTTCCCCACTCAAAGA
This sequence comes from Nyctereutes procyonoides, assembly GCF_905146905.1. Classification (NCBI taxonomy): domain Eukaryota; kingdom Metazoa; phylum Chordata; class Mammalia; order Carnivora; family Canidae; genus Nyctereutes; species Nyctereutes procyonoides. Next base: position 4,510,407 of record NW_026575044.1, read on the forward strand.
GTCCCCCTTAAAATTTCTTGCAAGACTGCTTTAGTGGTCATGAACTCCTTTAGTTTTTGTTTGGGAACCTCTTTATCTCTTCTATTCTGAGCGACAGCCTTGTTGATAAAGTATTCTTGACTACATATTTTTCCCTTTCAGTACTTGAATATTTCTTGCCATTCCTTTCTGGCCTGCCAATATCCTGTGGGAATCCTTTTCTGTCTTCCCTTGTTGGTTAAGGAATTTATTTTTTCCATGCTGCTTTCAGCATTATTGCCTTGCCTGTGTATTTCCTGAAGTTGACCATGATATACTTTGGTTTTTTTTTGAATTTATTGGGTGTTTTCTCTTCTTGGATTTGAATGTCAGTGCCCTTGCCCACATTAGGACAGTTTTCATCTATAATTGTTTGAATAAACCTTTTGTCCCTTTTTCTCTCTCCATCTTAAGGGCTCCTATGATATGAATGTTACTACATTTTAATAAGTCGTTGAGTTCCTTATATGTAACTTTGTGGCCTGTTACCATTTTTTCCCTCTTCTTTTCAGCTTCATTATTTTCCATAATTTAATCTTTTATGTCACTTATTCATTCCTCTACTTTGCCCATTCTTGTTTTGATGTCCCCCCTTTGGTCTGCATCTTGGTTACGGCATTTTTAATTTCAGCCTGACTAGATTTTAGTTCTTTTATCTCTTTAGTAAGGGTTTCTCTAACTTCTTTTTTTGCTTTTTTCAAGCCCAGGTAGTAGCCATATAATTGTTGTTTTTAATTTTAGTTCCAACATCTTACTTATATCTGCATTGATTAAATACCTGGCTCTGAGTTCTATCTCCTGTTCTTTCTTTGATGAATTTTTCCATCTCGTTATTTTGTTCAGAAAAGAAAAGAAGATAGAAAGAAAAAACCCAAACAAAAAGCAAAGGAAAAACAAGCAAACAAACAAACAAAAAACTAGATCCTGAGTGTGTTTTGGTCTGCTTGTTAAAAGAATCTCCATCCCAATATAAATAAAAAATAAGTGAAGGTTAACTATATATAGGTAAACTATATGTATTTTACATATATAAAAATAAAAGCCTAAAAAATTAATAATGAAAAATAAATTGAAAAAAATTAGAAACTAAATGAAAATAAAATAAAAAAAAGATTAAAAATATAAAGGAAGCTAGATCCTACTTCCCGTAGATCTGAAGCTTTGCAGCACTCTCATTAGTAGACTTGGTGTGAAGGAGTTATTTGGGCTGGTTTTCTGGCACCGGGGCCTCTTGTGCTGATTCTCAGGTGGACCTGCCCAGGTGGAAATGGGCCTCTAGGATGCAGGGGGCGGGGCTTAGCGTAGGGTGCTCTGACCTCTGCTAGGTGGCGCTCTGCTTGCTCCCAGAAGGCTTTCAGCGCTGATGGGTGGTGGGACGAATATGGCTGCACCTGCTCCCTAACCCTTGCGCTGAAGGCTCATGCCCCTGCCCCTACAGTGAGCCCTCACAGATGAGCAGTCAATCACTTTTGCTGCCAGATTTCTGTCAAAACCCTGCGTTCACCCTGCCTGTGCCCAAGATTTTTATCTCAGATGCGACTGAGTTTCAAAACTCCAAATTTTAGGGACTCCCGCAGCATGGAGTTGCACTGTTCCTCTGGGGGTGGGGGTGGGGGTGGGGAGGGTCTCCCCACACTTTTGCCATTTGCTGGCGCGTTCCAGGAAAACGATCTTATTACTGCAGAGCAGTTCACAGTTTCTTGCAACATGAAGCAGAAACATGGCACTAAGACCCGCAGCTTTCAGCTGGCTTCCTTGCTAGTGTGCCTCGGAACAGTGCAGAGTTTGGCGTCCCCCATTCTTGCGACCCAGGGGATCCTCAAGCCACGCTGTTACACCTGGATTCCACCTGGCCTCACCATCTGAGCATATTTCCCACGGTAGCAGACTTCTAAAAGTTCAGATTTTGTGGTAGCCTCTGGAAGCAGGCCCCCTCTCCTCCACCATATTCAGTCATATCTCTCCTGTGTGTGCTCTCTGCACCTCCTACCTTCCAAAAGCTGATTGCTTTTCTCCTGGTAGACTTGCAGTTTTTGTCCTCTCAGACCTCTGGTTGATTTCTTGGTTGTTTTGAATGATTTGCTAACTGTCTAGCTGTGTTTGAGGGAGGAGACAAACCTAGGGTCCCCCTACTCCTCCACCATCTTACTCCTCTGGCAGTTGTATTTTCAATATTTAGGGAACCTCTATAGTGAACTCCATAGTGGCTGAACTGGTTTACCAGCAGTGCACCGTGTTTCTCTATATCCTCACCAGCACTTGAGCTTGTCTTCTTGATGGTTACTACTCTTACAGGTGTGAAGTGATACCCCATTGTGGTTTTGATTTGTATTTCCCTGAAGGTTAGTGATATTTAGCACCTTCAGTTGTACCTATTGGCAATATAGATGTCTTCTTGGGAAAAATGTCTGTTTAGTTCTTCTGCCCCTTTTTCAAAATCAGTTTTTTTTTTCTTTTTTGTTACTGAGTTGTATGCATTCTCTATAAACTTTGAGTATTAATGCCTTATCTGATACATAGTTTACAGATTTTTTTCTCTCATTCTGTAGGTTGCATTTTCATTTTGTTTCTTTTGCTGTACAGAAGCTTTCTTTCTTTCTTTTTTTTTTAAAGATTTTATTTATTTATTCATGAGTGACACACACACACACAGAGAAGCAGAGACACAGGCAAAGGGAGAAGCAGGCTCCATGCAGGGAGCCCAATATGGGACTTGATCCCTGGTCTGCAAGATCAAGCCCTGGGCTGAAGGTGATGCTAGACTGCTGAGCCACTGGGCTGCCCTGTGCAGAAGCTTTTAAGTTTGATGTAGTCCCACTTGCTGATTTTTTTCTACTGGTGCTTGTGCTTTTAGTGCCATATCCACAAAATCATTGTCAAGACAGATGTTGAGGAGCGTCTTCCCCATGTTTTATTCTAAGAGTTTTATGGTTTCAGTTCTTATGTTTACATCTTTGATCCATTTTGAGGTAATTAGTGTTACGGGTGTAAAATAGGAGTCTAGTTTCATTTTTCTTCATGTGGTTATCCTGTTTCCTCAACACCATTTGTTGAACACTGCCGTTTTCACACTGGATGTTTCTGCTCCTTAGTCAAATATTAGTTGACTATATATGCAGGGGCTTAATTCTTGGCTCTGTATTCTGTTTCCTTGGTTGGGTGTCCTTTTTTTTTTTTAAGATTTATTCCTTTATTTGAGAGAGAGAGATTGTGTGTGGAAGGAGGAAGGAGGGACCAAGGAAGAGAATCTTCAGGAAGACTCCCCACTGAGTCTAGAGCTCAACTCAGGGCTCCATCCCATGACCCATGACAGCATGACCTGAGTTGAAACCAAGAATTGGGTGCTCAACTGAGCTACCCAGGTGCTCCAGATGTCTATTTTTTATATCAGATTATAAAAGTATGATGTTTAAGCATTTTTAAAAGTTTATTTTGTGTTTGTTCATGGAGAAATGCAATTGATTTTTTATATTGACCTTGTATTCAGAACCATGTGATATTTATTTATAATTTGAAATTTTTATGTATACAATCATGTCCTCATAAATAATGGCATTTTTAATTTCTTCTCTAATCTCTTGTCTGTCTTGTTTAACAACTTCTAGACTGAATAGGGATAATTTTGAAATAGAATACAGAGTGATGATAGTGGCATTGTTTTTTCTTTCCCAGATTTAGAAGGAGAAACCTACAAAATTTCAGCGTTTAATTGCATAACCAAGTTTCTTCTATTCCAGAGAGTTTCTATCATGGATGGGTTTTATCAAATGCTTTTCTGATACTTCTATTGGGAATACCTTTTTCTCCTTTGTTCTGTTCATATGGAATATTACATGAATTTAATTATAAAATACAAGCTTACTTTATTTTCCTGGAATCAACCAACTTACTTGTGATATATCATTCTTTTAATGTTCTGCTGAATTTGGATTGCTAATATTGCGTTTTAGATTTTTTTCATCCATGTTCAGGAAGGTATTTGGCCTGTAATTATCCTTTCTTTTAATGTCCTTTTTATATTTTGGTAACTCTGTTATGTTGGTCTAATAAAATAAGTGTATTTTATTAGTGTTCTCTCTTTTTCTAATCTTTGGTGGAATTTGTGTAAGATTAGTGTTGCTTTTTCCCTAAGGGTTTGGGTAGAATTTGTTCATCTAGCAACATGAATGTGCCTAATGAGACATTTTAAAAATTTTAGTTTAGTTTGAGTTATGGGGGACACCCAAGTGTCCCAGTGAGTTAAGCATCTGCCTTTGGCTCAGGTCATGATCCTGGGGTCCTGGGATTGAGCCCCATATTGGGCTCCCTGCTCAGCAGGGAGCTTGCTTCTCTCTCACCCTCTGCTGCTCCCCCTGCTTGTGTTCTCTTGCTCTCTCTTTGTCAAATAAATAAGTAAAAAATCTTTTAAAGAATTTGAGTCCTGGGATTACTCGCATTTTTCCATTTCATTTGTCAGTTTGGATAAATTCCTTTTTAAAAGGAGAGATAATTTAATAATTTTATCTAATGTTAAAAAATGTTTAAAGTTATTTTAAATTCTATTTTTTAAAATGTCTGTAGGATCCGTATAATGTTTCCATTTTTATTTCTGACATTGCTTAATTGTATCTTTACTTGATTATATTTGTCAGAGGTTTTGAATTTTATTCACTCTTTTAGGGGACTTCCTTTTTTTTTCTTGTGAGTTTTTATTTAAATTCCAGTTAGTTAACATACAGTATAATAAATTGGTTTCAGGTGTACAATTTAGTGATTCAACACTTCCATGCAGTGCTAGTACTCATCACAAGTTCCCTCCTTAATTCTTATCACCTATGTAACCCAATCACTGCATTTCCTCCCCTCTGTTAACCATCAGTTTGTTCTCTATAGTTCCTTGGTTTGCACCTCTCTCTCTCTCTCTCTCTCTCTCTCTCTCTCTCTCTCCTCTCTCCCTCTCTCCCTCTCCCCTCTCCCTCTCCCTCTCCCTCTCTCCCTCTCCCCTCCATCCTCTCATTTTCTCTACCCCATCACTTTATTCATTTATTTTGTTTCTTAAATTCACATATGAGTGAAATCCTATGGATTTGTCTTTCTCTGACAGATGTATTTCACTTAGCATAAAATTCTCTAACTCCATGCATGTCATTGGAAATGGCAAGATTTTATTCTTTTTTATGGCTGAGTAATGTTCCATTGTGTGTGTGTGTGTGTGTGTGTGTGTGTGTGTATGTATGTGTATTCTTTATCCATTCATCAGTTGCTGGACACTTGGGCTGTTCCATAGTTTGGCTATTGTAGATAATGCTATTATAAACACTGAGGTGCATGTATCTCTTTGAATTAGTATTTTTGTATTTTTTGGGTAATTATCTATAGTGCCATTGCTGGATCTGTAAGGTATTTCTATTTTTAACTTTTTGAGAAACCTCTGTACTGTTTTCCGCAGTGGCTGTACCAGTTTGCATTTCTATCAACAGTGAAAAGGTGTCTTTTTTCTCCACATCCTTGCCAACACCTGTTGTTTCTTGTGTTGTTGATTTTAGCCACTCAGACAGGTGTGATATAATATCTCACCTGTGGTTTTGATTTGTATTTCTCCTAGGATCAGTAATGTTGAATATCTTTCCATATGGCCATCAGTATGACTTTTTTTGAAAAATGTTTATTCATGTCTTTTGCCCATTTTTTTTCATTGGATTGTTTATTTTCTGGGTGTTGACTTTTATAAGGTTTTTCTATATTTTGGATACTAACCCTTTATTAGTATATGTCATTTGCAGATATCTTCTCCTATTCTGTAGGTTGCCCTTTTTTTGGGCTGTTTTTTTTCAATGTGCAGAAGATTTTTATTTTGATGATGTCCCAATAGTTTTTATTTTTGCATTTGTTTTCCTTGTCTCAGGACACATATATAAAAGGAAATTGCTACAGCGGATGTCAAAGAGGTACTGGCTGTGTTCTCTGGGATTTTTATGCTTTCTGCTGTCACATCCACTTTGAATTTATTTTTGTGTTTGTGGTAAGAAAGTGGTCCAGTGGGGATCCCTGGGTGGCTCAGAGGTTTGGTGCCTGCCTTTGGCCCAGGGCGCGATCCTGGAGTCCCGGGATGAGTCCTGCATTGGGCTCCCGGCATGGAGCCTGCTTCTCCCTCTGCCTCTCTCTCTGTCTATCATAAATAAATAAATAAATCTTAAAAAAAAGAAAGTGGTCAGTTTCATTCTTTTGCATGTTGCTGTACAATATTCCCAAGAAGAGACTGTCTTTTTTCCTGTGGGATATTCTTTCCTCTTTTGTTAAAGATTTTTTTTAATAATATTTTATTTTTTATTTATTTATGATAGTCGCGCACAGAGAGAGAGAGAGAGAGAGAGAGAGAGAGAGAGAGAGAGAGGCAGAGACACAGGCAGAGGGAGAAGCAGGCTTCATGCACCGGGAGCCTGACGTGGGATTCGATCCCTGGTCTCCAGGACTGCGCCCTGGGCCAAAGGCAGGCGCTAAACCGCTGCGCCACCCAGGGATCCCCTCTTTTGTTAAAGATTAATTGAACATATAATTAGGGATTCACTTCTGGATTTTCTGTTCCATTTTTCTAGGTTTCTATTTTTGTGCCAGTGCTATACTGTTTTGATCACTACTGCTGTGTCATATATCTCGATCTCTGAATATGTGACACCTCTAGCCTTGCTTTTCTTTTTCAAGATTGCTTTGGTTATTCAGGGTCTTTTGTGGTTCCATAGAAATTTTAGGGTTCTAGCTCTGTGAAAAATGCTGGCAGTATTTTGGTTGGGATCGCATTGTGTAGATTGCTTTGGGTAGTACAGACATTTTAACAATATTTGTCCTTCCAGTTGATCACCATGAAATATTTTTCCACAGCTAAGAAAATACCCCCTTTTTTATATTACACTGAAACATTTTCAAAGACCTCTGCTCTCCTATAGATTTAGTCTTTATGATGTTACTCTTATTATTCTTTTGTATATGTCATTTTTATATACCCTTCCAGGTTTATAACTTCTTTTCTATTTTTATTTTTTTAAAGGTTTTATTTCTTTATTCATGAGAGGCAGAGACATAGGCAGAGGGAGAAGCAGGTTCCCCACAGGGAGCCTGATGTGGGACTTCCTTCTAGAACCCCAGGATCACACCCTAAGCCAAAGATAGACGCTCAACTGCTGAGCCACCTAGGCATCCCTATAACTTCTTTTTTAAATGCCGACCAGGGATGCTTTGAGCAGTCACATTCACATGTTCTCTTTAGAGTTGATTGAGTATATTGTAATGCTAATTGTGTCAAGACTGTTGCAGAAATATAATTTGTAAGCATGACTATGATGCAGTGATTTAAAAAAATCTGTAGTATGTTATTTATTAGAAAGCATGTACACCATGATTACAGTTACATAAATAATTCAGTATAGACAATAGACAATAATATATTCAGTGCATGCTGTCACATGTACTGGTTAGACATTGTTTTTCTTATTCCCCTTACCCCAAAGCAATTCTATAGAGTTGTGCTGTTGGTTTTTTTTTACAATTAAATTGTCAATACAAACCAAAATATTGTGAGTACAATTTTGTCTACTATCATGGATCTACTTTTTATCCAGTCAGATATCTTACAAAAAGTTCAAATGAGCTAAAATAGGCATATGAATGGATCTTTCTTCATTTTTCTAATACAAATTATGTGTTTATTGCTAGCTTATTTCAAAAACTACTTAGAATGATTAGTAAGAAAAGTAAGACATCATAAAATAAAAAAATTAGCTATCAGTATAAAGGAAAAAAAAATAACAAAGAATAAAATAGAGCCAGAAATGGGGCTGATAAAAAACATGTATTCTGTTAACTCCAAAACATGAGGCAAATGGGACATATGCTTATTTTAAGTTTTTCAGTAGCCAAAACAATAAACAAATTTGGTTAACACACAGTGGTCCATAAGATGAAAAAAGTACAAATAAACTCAAGATACCATCCAACTATTGAATATTTAGGTTAGGCTATGAAATTCTAGTTTAGAAATAGTTATCTTCAGAACTCTCTCATAGAAAATATTGTGTGATGGGATGAATATTTTCAGCTGTCTTCTTTTAGTGAACCTAGCAGTCTTTTTTTCTTAGAGGTCACACCCAAGCGCAGTTTAGCTGAAGTAATTCTTGAAGAAAAAGAGTCCTTGGGTGGCTTGAGATAGGTTTCATCTATGCACTCTGTGGGTGAATGGAATATATGTAAAGAAATGGATGAACTGTATACTTTTTTGAAATTTTTTTAGTTTTCTCCCGCAAACATAAAGATATTATTTATGCAGAATTAGACATCCAATGTTATATTAATTTTGGGTGCACAGCATAGTGGGGTTAACTAGTAGCCAACTCGTGATTTCAATCATGATTTCAGGGTCCTTGAATTGAGCCCCACATCAGGCTCCATGCTCAGTGGAGAGTCTGCTTGTGGATTATTTCTCTTTTGCTCTTCCTTTGCCCCTCCCCCCATTTTCTTTCCCTTTTCCTCCCCCTTTGAAATAAATAAATAATCTTTAAAACAATTCTATACATTTTACACAATAACTATAATTACCATCTGTCACTATATGCTATTATAATATTTTTGAATATAATTCCCTTTCCTGTACTTTTTATCTTCCTTTATCTATTTTATAACTGGAAATTTGTACCTCTTGAATCCTCTTCACCTATTTCTCCCATATCTTCTGGTAACTACCAGTTCTCTGTATTTATGAGTCTGTGTCTTTTTTGTTTTTTCATTTGTTTTTCTTGTTAGATTCCACATATAACTGAAATCATTTAGAATTTGTTTTTCTCTGTTTTATTTCACTTAGGATAATGCCTTTTAATTTGGTCTAGGTCACAAATGACAAGATCTTGTTCCTTTTCATGCCTGAGTAATAATCCATTGTGTGTGTGTGTGTGCATGTGTGTACCCCACACCTTTTCCCATTCGTCTATTGATGGACACTTCAGTTGCTTCCGTATCTTGGCTATTATAAATAATGCTGCAATGAACATGGGGACAGAGGACCTGAATACACATTTTCCCAGAGACATGCAGATGGCCAACAGATATAAGAAATGATTCTCAACATCTCTCATCATCCAGGAAATGCAAATCAAAACCACAATGAGATAATACCTCACACCAGTCAGAATGGCTAGTATCGAAAAGACAAGAAATAACAAGTGTTGGTGAGCATGTGTTGATAAGATTATCCCTGTACACTGTGGTAGGAATGTAAATTGGTGCAACCACTGTTGAAAACAGTATGGAGTTTCCTTAAAACAGTAAAAATAGTATTACCATATGATCTGGGAATTCCATCATGGGTATTTACCCATTTAAAGTACTGCCATGGGAACATATTCTTGTTTTAATCCAGATAGAAAATTATGATTTGATTTGTCACAAAACAATTTTTAATGCTCTTGACCCTTGTGTTCATGTGTACAGAATAATATCCTGGGGGAAAAGTGGGATATAGAAAAAAAAACTCAAACACTAATTTTATTTTATTTTATTATTTTTTCAAACACTAATTTTAAAATATGTATTCACCCTCAGTCAGACTTCTGATTTTTGATAGGGGATTGTACTTCTTAGAATATCTGAGATACAGTTCTATAACTTGCCACTCAAATATAGATCTATCAGCCTTGATAGACACTTGAGTAGGGGCAGCACTGAGGATTTTCTGAGGAAGTGAGGAACTCCAGACTAAGACTTATTCCCATATGTGTGGACATCCCATCCCCACTCACTGATGAGTCATAGGAATACCAATGGGAGGGCAGTACTTCTCAGAAAGTAGTTTATTTTATTTTATTATTTTATTTTATTTATTTTTAAAGATTTTACTTTTTGAGAGAGAGAGACAGAGAAAGAGGGGGAGGGCAGAGACACAGAGGGAGAAACAGGCTCCATGCAGGGAGCCCAATGTGAGACACAATCCCGGGACTCCAGGATCATGCCCTGAGCTTAAGGCAGACGCTTAACTGCTGAGCCACCCTGGCATCCCTCAGAGAGTAGTTTAGATTGTGCTTTAACATACAGACTAATGGACCATGAAATTTTCTTGCATAAAGCACTATCAGAAAAATGTTAACATGAGATGTTTTAAACTGATAAACAAACCTTACTTTGGGTTGAAAAATCTCAATGAAATACTCTTAGAATGCTTAACTTTGAGTATTATATTTTCCAGTGGGTTCTCTAAAATAAACTATTTATGCATTATAGCTCTGAGTTATTTTGGGGTTATTATTAAATATCTGCTATAAGTAGCTATTCTTTCTTTTTTGAAGTAGTAGGCTTATGGTCTATTTATGTCATTTTTGGTATGTGATTTTAAATCTTCTGATCTGCCTATGGTAGAAAGCTTATATTTGTTTTCTTTAACAAGAAGAAATGATCCAACTCAACAAAAGTTAAAACAGACTTCAAGAATTTAAAGTACTGCCATGGGAACATATTCTTGTTTTAACCCAGATAGAAAATTATGATTTGATTTGTCAAAAAACAATTTTTATTGCTCTTGACCCTTGTAGTTCATGTGTATAGAATAATATCCTGGGGGAAAAGTGGGATATAGAATATGGTAGTTGGAGCAAGGGGCTTATAACCCTCCTTGGGAAAATAACAAATATATTTCTGGAATATTAGAAAGAAATACAACAAAGAAAAAGAAATTCATGGATGGTTGAGGAAAGATCACAGGGCAATCATTACTTGAATTAAGAAGTTAGGAACAATCAGTGCAATTGGCAAGAGAACTCTGGAGACCAAAGTGTGCTGAACTACTTCCTACCATAAAGCAAAGATTTAGTGTTGGTTTTATATCTTGATGTGTACATATGATGACAATTTTGAATTCCTCTGAAAAGGATTTTTTATTTTATTTTATTTTTTTTGAAAAGGATTTTTTAAATACAAGAAATGATCTAATCAAAAATAGATTAAAAAAATCAAAAAAGTAGTACTCATGATGTATTGTTATTATTTTTAAAGATTTTATTTATTTTTTCATGAGAGACACAGAGAGAGAGAGAGAGAGGCAGAGAGAGAGGCAGAGGGAGAAGCAGCCGGACGTGGGACTTGATCCTGGGTCTCCAGGATCACACCCTGGGCTGAAGATGGCGCTAAACGGCTGAACCACCCAGGCTGCTCATGATGTGTTATTTTTGAATAACAGCATGTCATTATCATAGCTCTTTCCACATAGTATTTGCTCCTACTTCATGCTAGCCATATAAAAAAAGCTGTATAAAAAAAAAAACGGGCAGTCGTTTTTCCTGATTTACTGATAAGAACATCAAGACCTTGTAAAGTTAAGAGATTTGTCTGTGATGCAGCACTGATAATGTCCTAGGAGTTTTGTCTACTCCGTATTTTTCTTTATATTGTATATTTGCCAATAGAATTAGGTAGAACGGATTATTTAATAGCTTTGTTTTACATGTGATGTCCACAAAGTACCTTTTCAGTACCTTGTTAAGTAAATGAAGAAAAATGGGATTACCAGCTACTGTCACTGCTCATATTGATAAGCCATCTCTTATTTCTTTTGTATCTGATAATTCTGTTAATTCAGTAGACAGTTAAATGGCTTTTATGTAGTCATCATCACATTATCAAGTGCTAGGGGAGATTTATAGGACCTGTGTACATACTTCACATGCTGAAGGAGTTTTCAGTCAATTTGGGGAAAGATCAGATGTACTCAGAAAAGTGTTAAGCCACCATCCTGGATGGCATACCATTACTTCTCAAAATGAAGGATGGCATACCATTACTTCTCAAAATGCTGTACTGGTGTTCTGATGGAGGAGTGGTCCAGGTGAGGTGGGACTTCAGCTAGACTTTTACTGATAGATTAGATTCTATGAGTGGAGAGAACTGGAGAGGCATTGTAGTAGAGTGAAGCTTGATTTAGGGAACATGGAGAGATAAATTGGGGTGGGGGTGGATGGAATTTAGAAAAATTTAAATGATAGGTTGAAGAGTTGACATCTGTATGTTTTAAAAAGCCACAAAAGAAATTTGTGTTTTGCTTCTTTTCTGCTAGTGGAGCCATGCTATGAAGGAGGAATTTTGAGATTACCATCATAGCATTGTGATATATTACAATCCCGGGGTGTGGCTTCAAAAACTGGAGGGCTGACCAAAATTTATTGTTGTTGTTTGTTTATATGAGGCTTATAAAGTGCTTTTAGCATACTTTGTATTTTGGTGAATTGTGAAATCCTAAGTGAAACTGTTTATCCTTTTTTTTTCTTTTTCTGTTTATCCTCTTGACTATTGTTGCCTTTTTTTATATGGCGCCAAGTCTGAGGTGGAGTGGGTCTGTTATTAAGATGATGAAGCTCTCTAGGCAAGAGTTCCTTTGTCAGGGAATGTACAGCTTGCCACCCGGCTAGGTGCTTGACTACACTTTCCATGAAAGGTTCACGTATTGCAGACACGAAGGAAGCAGAATTCTGTGTTTAATGGTTGGCAGCAGAAAAGGAGACATTTTTCTAAAGCAGTGACTGGATGCTGCACTGCATCAGGCCTTGACATTGTCTCTCACCCAAGTCTTACTCTGTTCTCGTAGGGATGAGGATATTCTCTGATTACGGTATATGTTTTGTTTGTTTGTTTTTAATTTGCTCTTCACCTCTATCATACTGTCATTCTCTTTACTTATGTTGATCAAAAGCTATGGGGAAATATACCTATAAGTAAGGAAAATGTCACAAAGAAACCTAGGGCATACGTATATTGAGCGCATGCATCCTAAAATGGTTAAACATGTTATTCTGAAATCCTAATGAGCAATTTTCCTAGGTGTTTATAGGCCTCAAAGTGACTTCCTTTGTGAGATTTCCACTTTGCTCTCTGGCACTAGGTATAGTTATGAGCCTTCTCATTCTGTCCAGATTCTGTTGGTCGGCAGCTGGGAAGCACTTTCTTTGCCAGAAGATCCCTGTCCAATTCTTTTATTCTTGGCAGGTTCATTTACTTTTTCATGGTTTCAGTTCCAAACAGTTCCCAGCCTGGACCCAAGATAAGTCGGTTTCCTAGGCTTTTTGTTGTTGAAGGCAAGGAAGCTATTATTGTCCAGTGGTGCCCAAGTACAGCCTGTCCTTTGACTTTGCTACGAGTGTTTAAACAGATTTTAAAGGGACATCACATTCAAATGTCTTAAAGATGCTAGTTCAGGGAGTTCTCTGATTGAATGTCTGGATTTTCTGATAATTCCTTGCAGACTCCTATGGCATCTGTACCACTGAAGAAAGACTGAGTTTTGCTATAGAAAAGCAGTTGAGACAAGTATACTCATGAAAATGAAATGACTATGTGAAAGGATGTTTATGTTATGAGTCTACATTGGATAGTATGCAGTGTTGTTTTATATGTGTATATACAACCCCAAAATGAATGTATATATATGTGTGTGTGTGTATGTGTGTGTATATGATAGAAATGAAGTTGTAGTGATCAAAGACTTCATTTTTTCATGATTGATTAAAATAGCGTTACATTGTATTTATTTATTTTTATTTTTTATTTTTAAATATAGCAAGATCAACTTTATACCTGGGCTGCAGTCAGCCAACCCACTCACTCACTGGATTACACAGAAGGACAGTTTCCCAGGCGAGTCCCATCTGTTTGGCCACCATCTAAACCTCGTGATGAAGAACACAGGCCCAAGGATGCTGAAACAGGTGGGACCCCAGGAACAGTGCATGTTCTGAAAGTGCATAACATAAAGTACCTGTGCAGTGCTTACTGGCTAGTGAGTCTGCATTTCTTTTCTAAGTATCTCTTCGCTTACAGTCTGCAGCTAACTCAAGTAAAATCACTAGGAGTCTTGTTAAATTGAAAATTTTTATGCTCCACCTTCAAGACTGCTGAGTCAGAATTTTAGGGAATGGGATACTGGAATTACACAGTTATTATTGTATATACAAAAGTTTGCGAACTACTGCTTCAAGTGACCATCTATAGCCGCTACCTGAGCTTGAAGCTCTGTATCATGTGTGGACTGAGAACTCCAAAGGGAAATTTCTGTCTCTTGCCTTCAAGGATGGTGACTACCTTACCTCTCTACTCTGACTATCTTCCTCTACTGCTTTCCTTACGCTTTTCTTGATCTTTTTCTTTACCTTCAGAGTGATAGAGATAAAAATTTCATTAAACCTAAATTTTAAATGATCTTTTCAAAACTACAATGTTCAGATGTATTTATTCTTCTTTAAAATTTTTCTTTTTGGTTGTTTTTGTATCTTTTGTTATCTTAAAGTCTTTTGTGTTATTGGCTGGGAAGATAGCATGAGATTAATATCAGCTTTATATGGAGTCTGAAAGTGGGAAAACACTTTGTGTTTGTTTTAGAAATTATGAATCATATTTGTGTAAGAATATTTTATGAAATTTGGTTGTTTAATTCCTTTTTATACATTCTTCAATTTGGAATAATAAGTTCCGGATTTCTCAGTGGACTGACTTATAAGTGGAAACTACATGGGAGGGCACCATTACTCTTTAGAAATCTACCCTCACCAAATTTTCCTAAATAGTAGCATGAATGTTAGAGTTAAGAATTTTGATTTTTTTTTTAAAGGTTCCTGGGTGGCTCGTTTAAGCATCTGACTTGTGATTTTGGCTTAGGTCATGATCTCAGGGTCATGAGATTGAGCCCCAAATTGAGCTCTGAGCTCAGCAGGGAAGTGTGCTTGAGATTCTCTCTCTCCCTCTGATCCTGCCCCTGCTCATAGAAAGAAAGTCCTTAATCTGGACTTGTAATAAAGAGTATAACATAAGAGCATGGAGGTTTGTTACCTTGGGCAAATTTCTTAATCCTTGTACTCAATTCCCTTACCTGTAAAATGTCAGTAAGAATAGCATCTACTACGTAGCGCTGTTTTGAGGATTATATGAGTTAATGCATGTTAAAGCACAGTTAGCATTTAGGGTGCAATGCCAGGCTTGGTTTAAGTGTTTGCTACTGTTATCATTATTAGTACTATTTGATATCTTTATTAGTTTTCCATGAGTTCCCTTTAAAACCAACAATGGCCCACAGTGTCAAGGATTTTATTCTAGGCCCCTTTCCAAAGTGAATATGGTGTTTACAATCCAGTCTCGGGAGAGATGCATTTATTTACCTTTCTTTCTATTAAAGATCACATGTCCAGCTAAGTCAGAGTTCTTTCTATGGGAGCCCACACTCAACCGTGCATGTCCCCTTTTTAATGTCTAATTAAATGCTTTTGAAACCCTGCTTAATGCTCACTCTG
Organism: Nyctereutes procyonoides; assembly: GCF_905146905.1. Taxonomy (NCBI): domain Eukaryota; kingdom Metazoa; phylum Chordata; class Mammalia; order Carnivora; family Canidae; genus Nyctereutes; species Nyctereutes procyonoides. Next base: position 4,525,712 of record NW_026575044.1, read on the forward strand.
TGGACTGTACTCCCTGAAATGAACAACAAATGAGAAAGAGAAAGTAGGAAACATTATTAGTGTTGGGCTCTGAGTTTCTTTTAACACAGAACAGTTGATCAAGGGCTAAGGTGTAGAGTTCCTTAATGCCTATGCTTTCCAAGATGAAGGGGTTCTAACATGATAGCACCTGAAAATAAAGCAGTCACATAAAAGCATATTTAGTTTTAAAAAGTTTTAAAATATTGTTCCTGTTAAGTACACTATGTTATTCATGTTAAAAATTACTTCAGCTTCTTGACAGGAAACAGCCAGGTGTAGGTATAGTAGAATTGATTAGCTTCATTGAGAGCTTTCTTTCCTGCTCTCCATGTCTTGTGTTTTACATCATGATTAGTGTGGTATTTTCATTTTTTTCTTCCCTGGTATATCTTTACCCACTTTTTGGAAACATTTATATTCTCCTCTAAAATTTTAAGGCACTTTAAAAAAGTTTGAAATATTTTATATTACTGATTTTGTATGCTGGAGGAGGAGTAAATCGAAAGCTAGTGATAATCTAAATTTTAGTTTGGTAAAAAGTGATAATTGGAATTGATACCAGGAACTTCATAATGTAGTTTTCTTTGTTATTTGATGTAGCTTGCAAAATGCCAGATCAAGTAATTTTTAATATAGTAACTTGTATCCTTTTAAAATATGCATTCTTGAAGAGGATGATGGAGGTAAGTAGAAAATAATATTGTGTAGTGATTTTTTTTCTCCAGTTGATCTGTTATAAACCTCAACAACTGTATAGGATTCTTTTGTCCAAATGATCTAATGGCACTTTTTAAACCTTTCCTGCTGTAACTTCATAGGGCATTCTCATTCTGAGGACCATACTACCTTCTCCCTCCTAGTCAGTCAGTTGTAAGAGTGAGAATATCAGTAGTATAGCAAAAACCTTGCATAGAACCTACTGCTTTAATATATATATACATATATATATATATAGCAAATTTGATAATATAAATATTAGTAGTAATAAACTCTTTGTAGTACACTTAATGACTGATTGCTATACATTGTTGTGTAATGGCACCATGGTTAAAACCAGTATAAAACCAACATGTGGCCCCTTTCAATTTTAGATCAAAGTAAAACAGTTCAGTGACTTTTTTCTTTTTGAAGAAAAAGACTTTCAGTTACATCTTAGAAAACTGAAAACTTGTTAATTTTGGTCTTGCGGCTCTTTTTCATATTGATTACTAATTCACATGTCCAGCTAAGTCAGATTTCTCATGCATCTGACTTAAATATTTTTATAATTCTTCTGTAAGAGAGGTTTTTCTCCACCTTTCATATAATGATAAAAAAAAAAACCCCAAACGTCCTTTATATGGATTTGAAGTGCAGAGGTCAAGGTGAAGCCTTGGTGTCTCTCCCTACCAGTAAGCTGGACAAAAGCTTCAAATTCTTGGGAATCTTTTGCAGTTGGCATTGTCACCACAGAAGAGCCCAAGGTGTGAAAATTGACCTTTTGAAGTCTATAGAATCTCTCCTGGAAGGATAAGTCTGGCTGGATAGGAAATTAGGAAGCAACGTTTTGCAAAGTTTGGTGGTAGAAGCATTGATAAGAAAGCCTTTCCATTTAGGTTGTTTTCTCTTTATCCTCTCTCCCTTCATTTTCCTTTACTTATACTAAGCAACACCCTCCTCACCCTCTCTGGTTGTTCTTTTTTCTGGAGTCCCATGGCATTTTATTCATATCTGTATCATTCAAATTACATATGCATTATAATTTATCTGTACATATATGTCTTCCTTGGAGACTCCCAACATTTCAAGACTTTTGGGCACATAGTATATGTTTATATATTTAAGCCAATAAATTAAGATCTTTTTTGGAAGAAGATCAAAAATAAATATCTACTTAGCACATTAATGCAAGTATTTGAGAGAGTTTTGTGTGTGTGCTGGAATAGCCCATGGATCCATTTTCCAGACTCAATACCAAGTCTCAAAAATTATTCACTAGATTCACAGAGATGAAAGAGATAATAACTTTAGTTTATGGAGAATAGGGGCAGGATGTCTAGATGTGTGTAGGGACTTGATCATTCTTTGTTGTCTCTTTGAAACATCAAGCCTTTTTCTTTCTCTGAAAATGTAAATGGCTGGAGAAGTAATATTTAGGAAGGCAATTTTGGGGCAGAAAATCCTGGAGGAAAATACGTGGAAGGAGAGGTGGTAGAAACATGGCAGAGACTATTTATATTGAAATTCTAAAACTCATGTTTAAATGTTGGCTGAAAGCAGTGTAACCCACCTTTGCTCTAGAAGAGATTTGAGCACCATATAAGTATCTAAGATATACAAAAGGATTACAAAGGAAAATAAATCAAGCTGAAAGGAATTTAGGATAAACAGTAAAATGAAACTGAGGTAAGGTAGCACACAGATGTATTTCAGAAGCACTTGGAATTTTCAAAGGTAGTTGGAAATTTTTCCTCAGATTTTTTTTTTTTAATTTTCCTCAGATTTAAAGCAGAAAGGGAAATGGGGACAATTCTCTCATCATCCCCTATGTCTATGAGATTAAAAGCAACAGTGTCTCAGAGAAGCACTTTTCTGGGCTTCTATATAAAAAAAAAAGTGTTCCTAATAAGAGAGATTCTGTGTGATGTAAGGCAAACAGTATCATCAACTCATTTCCAGGTGTATTCTGAATGCTTTAACATATATACATTCCATTGAGGTAATACAGAAATTCTATAAGGAACCCAGGAAGAATCTGATAGTGTTCTATTTCTCAGCTTGCCACTTGATTAAGGGATAAAATGTGCTAGAAAATATTGAAAGATTGACCATGTCTCCTATAGGTAATTCTTTCTTTTCTTTTTCTTTCTTTTTTTTTTCTTTTGTAATTTTGGCCTGCATTTCTTTCTTATATATGCAAGCTAAAGCTAGTGTGTCACAATGACAATGAGGGGTATATCCATACTGTGAGATAATCAAATAAGCAGAACATAGAGTTGAACTCTTTTAGGAAAATTGCATTCTATCTTCATTTATGGAAGGACATGATATACCAGAATTAAAAACATCTCCCATTTATTAGGTAGCTAACCATAAGTCATACTATTTAAATAACATTTAATAAGTTCTCCCTCAGTTAAATTGACTAGACTTGAATCAAATTGATGTATGTATCATTAAAGAAACTGTATTTTAATAATTTTATGTAAGTGCATTTTTACTTAAAATGTAAAACTGGAGACTGCTTAATTCATTTTAGAAGGCATACTTTATAAGCTTTAAAAAGGTGATTTAGTTTATTTTCCATTCATTACACAGAGGAATATCCTCATTTTCTTTCTTTCTACAAATATACAATTCATCCAAGTTTGTTTTGTTTTACAAGTTATAGGCTTATTTTGTGATGATGAAGAGCTCATTTCTGAAATATATTTGGAATTGTGGGGAGCCCAGAATTTTAGATTATCGATTTATTTAGAATACTTAAAGTTTTGTCAGGAACGTTCTTTCTCCTACTGTGCTTCACAGTGATTTTTGTTTTTGTTTTTGTTTTCAAAAACGGTCTAGTTTCTGAATTCTTAAGAAGGGTCAGTGAAGGAGTTGGCAGTTTTAAATGTACCCTTGAGAGAGCTCTCACTGGGTTACTCTTTAATAACAACTATCCTGGGTGATGAATATGTAATGGGGACTGGACTGTCCGTTCCAGAGCTGAGTGGAAAGCAATTCTCGAATGCCTCTGGATGCTGGGAGAGGAAAGGGTTGGTAATAAGTGTCATGGGCGTTTGTACCAGAGGTAATTATTCTAAGAATGTTAGAACTAAGTGGATTTCTCAAATTCACTGGCCCATTGACCCTAGCTTTTAGCAGAAACCAGCTTTTACTCAGAAACCAGCTTACTTATCATTTGCTGCAAACATGCCATTTTCTCTCTACTCACACTACTTTGTGCTATATCTCATGCTCCTTTTTATTTTCTCCTTCCTATGCCTTGTTTGCTTTTTCTTTACTTGTCTTCTCCTTAACTTTTTTCTTTTCTCTTAGTTCTCTTTCATTTTACCTTTGTTTTGCAGTGCATTGTACCTCTGTACATCTTTTTCATCTTAAAATCTTGACACTCTCGGTAGAACTCCTATGCTTCAGTTTATGATTTTGAAGAAAGCATTTTCCATAAATTTCTCTTAGATGTTGTAATACACTGATTCAAAGAAATAAGAAGTATAATGGAAGAGAGGGAAGTGGGGGAATGAATTAATAAGTTCTGGCACCAGTGAATTTCTTGACAGAGGGAAACTGAAAGTTTGGGAGGAGGAAGATTCAGAAAAATGACTGTCTTTCTAGTTCATTATTCTAGTAAACTGTATGCATTCTTCTTTAACATCAGAGCCCAGAAGTTTGCTTTTTTGGGGCAGGTCACCAAGTCTATGGCTATAGGGAAAAAAAGCTAAGAAACACTGTATGTATTTCTAATACAAAGAACTGTTGGTGTTCCACCAGGAGATCCTTTGGGTTCTCCCTGAACTATCAAAATAGAAAACAAAAGAAGAAAAGTGTTTTCCATCAATACAAAGCCCCAGGACCTTATCTAGAATCTATTGTGTTTGGGGATTTGGAGGTAACTAGAAACAAAAGTGTTCAAGAGTTCAGATTTGCTCTAATATGAATTGCTGCTTGGCTTTGATGTTAGGATCCTTATTCAAAATGAGCTAACTCTGGTGTTAAGTTCAGAGCAGACGTAAAAAAGGAGACTCCCTTTTTAATTACCTCAATGAAATCGAATACTTGTCTGGGAAAATGCTTATGTTTTAATATAAGGCCACTTGTTAATATTCTATGGCCACAGTGACCTCTGTTGGTAAGTGACTACTTCATGCTCTTTTCAAGGATTTTTCTTTTGAAAGATGAACTCTTAGCTGAGGTGCAGGAAGCAGCTAAAGGCAAAGTGTTATCTATATTGCCCCCTTTAAAATCCTTACTCCCATTCTCCCTCCCCCAGAATACCCCTTTCATGATTTGATTATTCTCTTGATCACCCCTTCCATTCACTCCTACAATTACTCAGCAAATATTTTAAGCACCTACTTTGTGTCAGGCACTATTCTAGATGTCAGAGATATCATGGGGAAAAAAGGACAAAAATCCCTGCCTTACGTTATAGTAGAGTAAGAGAGATAAAAATTGGAGGTGATCACATGTAAAATAGGCATCACATATAACATGTGAGGCTCCATGTTACAAAGAAAGTAAGAGACAGGGGATGAGGAGTGATAGCAGTGCGTGGGATTGCCACTTTATTCACAAGAGTGCCAGGAAGTCTGAAACAAAGCCCTAGGGAAGGGGCAAGGCAAGGGGACATGCCAAAAGATATTGCACCTCAGCAGAGACCTTGTGGAGGGAATATGATTGCACGTTTAAGGGTAGTGAGAAGGCCAGGGTAGGGGGAAAGGCAGAGATGGTCAGAGAGGTCAGGGACTGTGGACAGATGGAAGAAGGTCAGTAGGCCTGTACAGAGACTGTGCTTTAATCTCTGTGAAATGCAAACTTTCAATGTAGTTTAACAATGTTACAAAGTTTAAATAGTAGGCATATTTTATTTTTCTATGGCATTGTAACATGTATCAACTAAAATCCTGCTAAATTAGGAATGTCTGAATTATCCTCAAGAGTGACTGCTATTTTTTGTCAGGTGTCTGGTCTGCATGCTAGTTGTGGGTGGGGAGCCATGTGACTGGAGACAAACTCTCATCTCAACTTCCCACCAATTGCTTATATTATAGCCTCTGATTTCTCAGCTATAAATCTGGACAGAGGACACAATGAGTTGGTTTCAGATTATGCTCCATGGAGCACTGGGGATTTCTGAAGGCGCTTTTGTTTTTATTTTTTGTTTTTAAATTTTCATGCAAGTTTCACTTAGAAGAAATTGCTCCTTCACCTAAAAAGTAATCCTGGAATTGGTTATCCCTTAGGTTTTCCAGCATGAATTTGCAGACTCATAGAGTCTCAAAGGCAAATAAAGGAACAAAATCCTTTCAGAACCCCTTATTACTCAATGCCTCTTGGTGGTAGTGAAATTAGAAGGTAATTTGTCAATAGATAAGACAATTAAATTCTGTCTTTAAGATTGATGAGTTGGCTTCTGTCATTGTACAGACTTTGGTTAAGTGAATAATATAGTAAGTGAATGTTTCAGTAGAAACACTCAATTGAAACTGGCAACTGAGAACAGTAATTATGATTGATGTGTCAAGGGCCTGAGGCTATTCTAATTTTAAAAATAATGACGTGTTAGTCATTAAATGTGTTCTATATACTGAAGAGTAGTTATGTCCTCATAATACAGAAGTATAATTGGAAGATAAATTGGATGTTTTTGGTAGTTCGGGGTAAAGATATATTTTAGTTCATTTTGTTTTCTGTTGAGGAAATGGGAAAATTTCTTCTCTGAGATACTGACTACCTTCTTCTTTTCCAAACCAGAATCTCAGTCTGCTGTTTTGGAAACTCCAAAAAAATGTTCAGATGCTGTTCAGCGGGTAAGAAGATCTTATTAGGATGTTGAATCCTACTCTTTCTTTCTTACTTTCTCTCTTGCTTGTCTTAAAATTGTGACAGATTCTGATTTATTTTTTCATCTGCCAGCTAGCTTAGGCCACCCTTATTTCTCTTAAGCCTTTAGGGGAATCTAGTCATGTGGAAGGGAATGTTTTCTTCCATTTAGGCTTTGCAAAGAAAATCAACCTTGAAGTGGAACTGACTACAAGCTTTTTAGAAGCTGCATCATTCTATATCTGGCCAAAGAGTTGGGCCTGACAGCAGCTGACTCCAGGAAACGGTGGCCATTCCAGATGTCACGTGGAGATGTGCCTGGCTGAAATAATAGTCACATGGATACGAATTTTTAAAAAAAATTCCAGAGCTTTCCTAAAATCAAATCATTTTCCTAAGTTGCTTTAGTGGATGAAACATTAGTTAGTGTCTGTTTAATTTCCACAGAAATATTTTTTTCTGTTCCTAAAAAAAGCCAAATTTTATGTGTTTTTTTTTCTTATATCAAAATACTATTAAAGGAAAAAAGACTTAAAGAAAGGAAATGCTTATATGGAATAGTAATTGTGGATAGCAGTTTTTCTTTTGGATACAAAACCATTTTTTAAGAATGTATTTATACTTTCCCCCAACTAATCTTTTGAAAATAACTTAGTATTACAAATTATCAGTAAGAAGAGTCTGTCCTCCAGAGTGGTGTAGTAGGTGATAAGACTTTCTTATTAGTGTATAACAACATACGAGGCAATTTGGGACACAGTGTTTTTCTCAGTATAATTAATGAATCTGATGGTTTTTTGAGAGCTTTTCCAAGTTAAAAAATGACTTCCCTTTTGAAAAGGAGCAGTCCTGCACCAGACATGAAAAGTTGTGCTCCTCCTGAGAAGAAGTGAGGATGTAACACTGGTCAAGAATTTTATTTTAAAACTTACTCATGCTTTAAAACAAATATAGCTATAAAGTTATTACAATATTACAAACACCCATGCTATACTTTTCATCCCTATGACTGGTTTCTTTTATTACTGGACGTTTGTACCTCTTAAATCCCCTTCACTTATTTTACCTATCTGAAACTAATATGTCATCTGTACTTCAGTTAAAAAAATAATAATTGGAGTGTCTGGGTGACCCAGTCAGTTAAGCATTTGACTCTTGATTTTAGCTCAGGTCATGATCTCAGGGTCGTAAAATTGAGCCCCACCTTAGGCTCTGTACTGGGTATGGAGCCTGCTTAAGATTCTCTCTCCTTCTGTGCCTTCCCATCCCCATGTGCACTCTCTCTCTCTAAATGAAAATAATAATAATAATAATAATAATAATAGTAATAGCAATTAAAAAATGTAGCCACATTGCCCATTATTGTAAGGTTAAGGACACTCTTAAGGATAGTGTCATAAAACATGGTTCTTTTAGCTTTTTGTCAGAGCAGAGAACTACGTGAGGCCAGGACACTTGGAGAGGGATGGTGTTCTCAGTTAATTAACTGTGTAATGATTAGCCAGTAGTGATTGAGATGAAGAAAGATAAAAAGAGGTAAAGAGAAATAAGTTCAGGAATAATTAAGAAAAATAGTGCCCTCAAAATATCCTCTCATTTTTATAGCCTTTTTTTTTGAGGCATGACTAAGTACATCTAATGTAATATACTAGATTTACATGTTCCTAAATTTACATGTTACTTAATTTTGTGATACATGATAATGCCAAAGAAAGCCTCAACAAAATATAATCTATACTATCAAAAATGATAAATGTGCAACTTTGCTCTATGTACCAAGATTCAAGGTATCTATTCATGCGTATAAAATTAGAGTGATTTTTCAGGGAGGCTGGGTGGCTCAGTTGGTTGAGCCTCTGGTCATGATCCCGGGATCCTGGATTGACCCCGCATTCGGCTCCCTGCTCAGTGGAGAGCCTGCTTCCTCCTCTCCCTCTGCTACTCCCTCTGCTTGTGCTCTCTCTCTGTCAAATAAATATATAAAATCTTAAAAAAATTATAGTGATTTTTCTATTTTTCTTGAGCTGTGAACCGTGGTAAAATATATTGTAATAAGCAGAAAACCTGATGGCACTGGGTGATTTACAAATGCTTGATATTCTAGTTTTGGAACCTCAGCGGTGAAATAGATGGATTTAAATTTCACATCTTTCCTTGTTGCCAGTGAACTCTCTAGAAGCCGAAAGTAATTGAGAGGAAAAAATAATTTGGAAGCAATTAAGGTTAAATCCTCAACAATGACATTGCTTATTTTCTTTGTCATCAGTTTAATTATAGATTGGTTCCTTCCTTTGATATGTGTATGTTTCATAAGTGCTGAAACTAAGTGGCCATCAAAGGGATACAGGAAAATTGAATTAATTACCAATCTACTGTGCACATGCTCTTTCACTGTATTATTTTATACAATTCTTATAATAGTTCTTTAAAATAGCTATTATAATTAATCTTTAACTAATACAGAAAAAGATGTTTGTAGTAGTCAACTTATTTACAATCAGAGAATTGAGAAAGGGTTAAGAGCCAGGACTCAAATATAGGTCTGTTTGATTTTATACATGTTTGATATAGTATGATACAAATTATACTTAAACATGAGCAATTGCCTTATGAACAGTTGCCAAAATCATTAGATTGATAGATGAGAAGTTTATTTTAAAAGTTGTCCTATTATATTTAAACTATATCATTTGTAAGAGGCAGAGGTCAAGATATGTTTCAGAGGCACATAGACTCATTAGTTTACCTATACATTTTTAAGTTTTAGCATGACTTTGGTGTGCTACATCATGCCAATTTTGCTAACCTCAGTGTTTCATGACTCAAAAAACTTACAATTTAGTTTTCATGTGAAGTACCCTGCTTTTTTCTTCTTAGTCACTAGATGGCAGTTCAGTATCTCTCTAAATTACCACTGCTGAAGGATATGCGAGATTTTAAGCCAGTTTACTCTCTACAAATGATGAATAGAAGAGTTTTTCTGGTCCATCCCAGGCTGCCTGCATTATTCTGTGGTTGTAATGCGAGATCTCTAGGACTGCTTAGTCAGAGGCATGGAGCAGGGTTGGAAAGCACCCTCTTAAGTTTTTCTTCAGATGTGAGTTCAGGCACCTGTTCTCTCAATCTGAGCACACTGGAATTTATTTGAATGAGTTTTGACTTTTACTCTTTCCGTGTAGTTAATAATTCTGAGAGCTCCATATCCCTAGAAAAAACACATGACTCATAAAATCTTTTCTCAACTAAAAGAAGGTAAAGGCTGTGGTGTTGTCAGAGAGTCTGATGCTTAAAGCAAATAGAGCTGGCACTTATGCGAGGAGAAAGAACTATAGCTTTCTCCCTGAGGCTTATATTGATGGCTTTATAGAATTAGAAAGTTTTCAGATAAAACTACATTATTTAGGACCTCATTTATTGATTATTTTCAAGTGCTACACTCTGAAAATCTGCATGCCTAAAGGATTATTTCAAAAAACAAATAGGACTGTCTTTCAATTCTGTTTTAAAATTTTTCATAATTTGAAATACTATTTAAACTGTAAACTCTTTTATATTCTACAACATATAATTATAATTTCTAAAAATATTTGCCTCTATATTAAATATTAGTATACGGTAGCAAAACTGGTTACTACCCAATTTTAACTTTTTTTTTTTTGCATTTGAAATTATAGTTGACCCCTGAACAACCTGGGTTTGAACTGTGCAGGTTCATTTATATGTGGATTTTGTTCCCATAAATACAGTACTATAAATGTATTTTCCTTATGATTTTCCTAATCCTATTTTCTTTTTTCTAGCTTACTTTATTGTAAGAATGCAGTATATAATGCATATAACATATGAAATATGTATCAATCAACTGTTTATGTTATCACTAAGTCTTTTAGTCTACAGGTAGTTAAGTTTTGGGGCAGTCAAAAGTAATACAGAGATTTTTGGATGTGTGGGTGGTTGGTGCTTCTAACTGCTATTCAAGAGTCAACTATACCTATAAAATGAAGCATTTTCCTAAAACTCCTTATACCTTTCTAATACAAATGGACCAGTTGAAAGGTAAATAGAATAAAATTTGTTTAAAAATTCAAGCTTTGGGTAAGAATTGATAATATCAGGCGGTTGAAAGTTAAGGCTCTCTACACATTATGGTTTTTATGAATTGTGTATAGCCATGTCTATTACAAGTCTTGGATAATGAAAATAAATTAAACAATATCAGCACTCTCTTACCCCATATGTTATATAGTTCATCTGCAAATAAATTCTCAAAGTTCAGCAAAATGCTTATGACTTGAGATAACTGGCAAAATCCTATATCAGCCCAATTTTAACTTTCTTTGAAATTGGCTTAAAAACTCTTCTCAGGGAACACCTGGTTGGCTCAGCGGTTGAGCATCTGCCTTTGGTTGAGCATCTGCCTTTGGTTGAGCATCTGCCTTTGTGATCCCAGGATCCTGGGATGGAGTCCCACATTGGGCTCCCCACAAGAAACCTGCTTCTCCCTCTGCCTATGTCTTTGCCTCTCTTTTTGTATCTCTTATGAATAAATTTAAAAAAATCTTCAAAACAAAACTCTCTCTTAGGATCCTGCTCTGATCAGTGCTCTTGGATCTCCTCAATGCCTAATTTATCACAAACTCATTTGAGGAATTAAATATTTTTTCCATTGGTTCTCCGTAAAAGTGTTTATTATAGTGCTCTTCATACAATAACCACCCAGTACAATTTATTGTTAGTTTCAGAAACATCTTTATTTGGGAACAAATCAAGGAAATAGATGTGAGTAATATGAGGTAGCCTAGTTGATGGTGCTTGAGAGTTACTCACATGTGTCTTGGGATAGAAAAATTTAGAGAGTAAAAGAAGTATGGGTCAGATCAAAAGAAATGTGTGGGGTGAATATAATTCTGAAAGGATAATGATGACTTATAAAAATAAGAAGCCACTTGAATTTTGTTGGAATGTATTACACATATCAAAGGGTTGGAAAAAATTGTTTAAGTTCCTTCAAAACTCTAATGATGAATTTCCATGGTTATTATAAACCTACAAAGTGATGATTTACAAGACAAGTAAACAACCAAAATATAAACCATGGTAAGGAAAATAGAGGTTAAAGGACAGAGGCAGAGAGATGGTTGAAGGGAGAAAACATGAGTCAGTCTAGCCATCCTTGAAGTTACCTCAGGCTGAACATTCTTAGGCGTTTGACAAACACATTGACCCAGTGAGTCTGGAGAGGGGCAGGGTGAGAGGTGGTTGGGAAGGGTAGAGATGCAGGACACAGTGGTGGAGGCACTCACATTGAAAATGGGTAATATTTGGGCAAGGTATTTACCATAATATGTTAAGAGGAAGAAAGGATTTTTCTGGAAAATATATTTTCATTTTGTGGAAACCCTCTACTAGCTCAGAGAAAAATTAAGACATTTTAACTACAGAAATAAAGAGAAAAGAGAAAGTGTTCTTAATTTTAAGAATGAAAAGCCATTAGCATCTGAAAAACAGTTAAAATTTGAGATGAGAATGTGAAGAAAGAATTAGATCTTACACTGTTTTCTCTTTACTCTAGGGCAGTAGGGCTGGGAGGTGAAATGACGTTATATCTTTGTTCTGTTGAATGTTAGATGGTATAAACCTCATTTGTGCCAGACAACATTGTTGATGTCCTACAGAGAATGACAAATAGTTCAAGCAACTGACCTGAAAGAATAGCCGAGCCAATAGAAGTTCTTAGCTTGGTTGCTTAACCTTTATTGGACATCTGTTGAAATACTACGCACAAGGTATTTGTGGTAGGTATTGAAGGAAATTCACCCAATTGTAAGGTCCCAGGCTCTTCCATATACAGGAAATGATTTGCAAGATATGTGATCTTGCTGAGATGTTTAGTATAATAATGTATTGCAGAACTTAAAAAAAAGGGAAATATTATTGAGAAAATGTAATTAAGGACAACTTAGGGAGGCTGAAATTTAGATCAAGTCTTCAAAGTGATCAGTTTTGGACAGATGGAGGGAAGGAGAGAGAATTTCAGGTGAGAAAAGAGAATAAAGGCACAAAGGTGAATGTGAATGTCGCATTTTGGCAAGGGGGCTTGAGGGAGGACACAATAGACAGAATAGTTCTGGTGACCAGGTGACATTAAGTGGTGGCTCAATTTATTCCTCTAGCAACCCAGCTTTGCTTTCCACCTCCTGGGCCTCTGCCTGGGGCCCAGTCTTATCTGGATTGCAGGGATAGTCCCCAACAGGACTCTATACTTCCTCTCTTAATCCCTTCTAATCTTTCCTCCACAATGCCTTGAGTCATCTTTCTAAACTCCAGATTTACTTATGTCTGATATCTGCTAGGGCTCATTCAATGACTGCTCCTAGCATTTGAGGGGGAAAAAAAAATCAGGCCCCTGAGCTTGACATGCAGGCTTTTTCCTTGCCATCCTCCATCTGCAGCCTTACCACCCACTGTTTCCTATGTTTAGTTTGTTCTAGCATTAAAAAATACCCTAGTTTTCTGAAAAATAGCCTAGTTTTGGGATCCTTCATATCTGTCTTTTTATATGTTTTTGTGCTAATTCCTGTTTCTTAATCTAAACTCATGTTAAACTTTACTTCCACTTAGAGAATTTCCCTGAGACTTCAGTCTGGAGAGTTCTTTTGGCATCCCTACTCTGGGACTGTCCTTATTTTCTCTGTGCCTCCTGTATCTAACATAGCACTTGACATTTTTTTAGGAGCTCAGAAAATATTGATGAATGGCTAATTAGTAGGAGACCACACTGACTAGAGCAGAGGATGCTTATTGGGAGTGATGGAAAATTCGCCTCTATTCATACATGGTAGTTGAAGATGTGGGCTTTGGACCAGTTTCCATGGGCATAAATACCACTATTCTTTTAGCTGGCAAACCTAAGCATACTATTTTACTCCCTGTGCCTTAGTTTCCTCATCTATAAACTTTTATCTCATATGGGTTTTGTGAGATTTAAATGAATTAATTTAAGTGTATTCATTTAAATGCATTAATTTAAGTGCTCCTGACAGATAGTAGGCACTCTATGTTAGCTGTTATTTTTGTTATTATTGTTGTTATATCTGATTTTGAAAGTTGTTTCATAATTTGGTTGATCCTCATTATTCATAGATTCTGTATATGCAGAATACGTTCTGCGATGTTTGTATCCCTAAAATCAATACTCACAGGCTTTCATGTTCATTTGTAGACATGCACAAAGCGGTGAACAATTTGAGTTGCCCTACATGCACTTTCCCAGCTGAGGTGGACCAAGGTGATACTCTACCTTCTTGTTTCAGCTTATACTGTAAACAAATATCCTTTTTGCAATATATTTAGTGCCATATTTTTTGCCTCTGTGCTTTTTGTTGCTCTCACTGTTTATAATGACCCCCTGGGCATAGTGCTTCAGTGATGTCTAGTGTTCCCATGTTTGGGAAGATGTGACATGTCTCAGGGAGACAATGCATATATTAGATCCGCTTCATTCACACAGGAGTTAATAATGCTATTGTGTGAGTAAAATGGCTATAAATCCACAATATATATTACACAAGGTGACTTTAAACAGAAACGAAGAGAAAACAAGGTTATGTATTGATCAGTTGATGAAAATGTTGTGGCCAAAGGCTTGTGGGAACCTAACTCTGTATTTTCCCTAGGATCTATGGTTGAGTATTCACTAATTAATTATCCACTTTATAGAGTATCACAACTGTGAATGATGACTGACTGTATCTGTGTAATCCTCACAATACCCCATTGCAGTAGGCAGGGTATGTAATAGGGTAATCTACTTTTTACAAGCTATGAAAGACCTTGTGAGCCAAGTAGAGAATTTAAAATGTCTTATGTGTAACATATGAGCATAAGAGCCATAAGTTTTTGAGCAAGAAAGTACATGAGTTAATGCTTCAGATACAATTATCTGGCAAGAGAATGGAGAATTAATAGGGAAATAGGAGGGAAAATAGAGCCAGAAAAGAGGACCACTTATTAAACTCTCCATATGTCCCCATAGTCAGGTAAGGAGAATCTGAACTAAGGTGCTGATCTGATAAAAGGGAAGGTAGCAGCCAAAGGTTGAAATAATGGATTTGGCAACCACGTCTAGGGTATACTTTGGCTGTAGTTCTTAAAGTGTGGTCCCTGGACCAGCAGCATTAGCATTTGGGACCTGGTTAGAAAGGCAAATTCCAGGCCCTTCTCCAGAACTAACAAATTGGAAACTCTGAGGGTGGGAACTAGGAATTTGTGTTTTAACAAGTCCTCCATGTAATTCTGGTACACAGCATGGGCCAGTGAATGAGAAAAAATGATTGAAAGATATTACTATTCCTAGATAAACTATAAGGCATGGAGTTGATATTTCTTTGGAAATAAATGCATTTTAAATTTAAGGAAAATACAGAGTAATCAAAATGCAATGATAGCTAAACGATCACAATATGGAAGAGAAGGTGAGGAAAACAAGGAAATAATCATATAGAGATGAAGACTAAAGACGTAAAAATTGATGCTCTCGCAGCATACATGGAAAAGATAGTGGGCTAAAGGACAAAGTCTTGGGAGTTACTGTAGGTTTGATACCCTGCTCCCCCCAAAAAATACAAAAGAGGGAACAGAGAAAAAGAAATGGGAAGGAGAGAGCATAAAATTACAGACAAAAGAAGAACAGGAGGGATTATGGGGACAGTAATGTAAGAGGATAGCAAGGTGCAAAGCAGCTCTACCACTCTGGCTAACATATCTAATCCATTGATTTCCTCCAAACTTTGCTTTTTATGAAGTCTGATGTTGGGGATTAGTTGGATGTTAAGGAAGGTGGTAAGGAGGTGGAAAACTGAGGTGTACCTTATATCCATAGATCATTAATGAAAATAAAACTATAATAAAATAGTATTTTTTTTCCTTGCACTATTTGGGACTATATTGCTTTAGAACATGGTTCAGAATGTTCCCACAACTCTGGCTCAAATAACTAGAGAGAAAATTCAGAAGATGTAGGGATACCAAAAAGGCAGGTTCTCTTTGCCATTTCTTTCTCTTTTTTCCTGACCCCCTTTCCTTATCATGTTTATTACTTCTACTTGGGTTATGCACTAGGGATGTTGACTTTCCATTGATCAGATTGTTATCAACTATTGCAATAAGGAGATGTTAAAAGGAATACGGCCAGTTATGAGTTCTAACTAATCCCTCCCCCTCACATTTCTCATCTATGCAATGAAGGGATTGGAAGAGATTTGTCATATCCATTCCAGTTTGATGATATTATAATTTCACTAGTTCATCTGTTTCATTGTAAGGATTCCAGAAATACTATTTTAGCTCTCTGTGTGAAGCTCTTTTTTTCCCGTAATATGTTCTGTTTTAAGAAGACCTAGGTAAGTTATTTTCTACTTATCATGTATTCTGATATTCTCTCCTTTCCTGAGATTTCCTTTTCAAACTTGAAATTGATGGTACTTTATTTTTGTTCATAATCTTATCTATTTAAAATCTGGATTTCTTTTCCTGCCTATAATCATGTATAGCATCTGTTGGCTTATTGTAAATCTGGAATGCCATTGGTCTGTTCAAAAACCTTAGAATGCTGTTTAGAGTTTAGATCATGACAGAGAATTTATATGCTTCTCTGAAGAGTAGGATTTATATTTTACAGATGTCTAGAGGTATCTTAACTTGCCAGTAACATGGCCTTAAAATTTAGCAGAACTTGAAAATCTGAATGTGATAGAAAATAAATTACATATCTCATATTAACATTTACAAAATAAATTATCACAGTGTTAACTTACCAATAGCTGTTTTTGTATTCCAGGCTCTGAAAGTATCTTGCTTACATTATAAACATCATAAAGTTTCAAAGACGAGCAAATTAACTTTTCACCAAAAGCTTTACTTGAGTGTATCTTGGCTTCCTTTTTGACAGTTTTAGCCTTAATGTTACATTAATGTTTCTTTTTCTGGGAATCAGATAATCTTGTAATTGGAAAAAAATTTTGGTGAACATTTTATTTTTTAATGGAAACTTGTATTTTGTGATATGCAAGTGTTCAAACAATTTATAAGAACTAACCATCACCACCCACATATAAGATTATACAGGAATAGAAGAATTTTGGCTGATGTATTGTATATAATTATTCAGCCAAAGTGGACGGCAGACTTTACTACTTATAGTGATTTAGGGGATTGAAGTAATATTTTAAAATACAAACATTCTCAACATTAGTAATATATAAGGTATATTACATACTGTTTTTTTTTTACATACTGTTTTGAATAACTAAAGTCGACTTGTTATTATCTTTTCCCCATTTATAGGATGTACCCATTATTTGGATTCTGTGCAAAATTATAAAGATTACTTATTTTCTATTCTCCTTTTTAAAAATTTGTTTATTTTAATTTTTAATAGTGAGAACCATTAGTGTTGGGTAAACCGTCACATAATTATTGGAAATGCTGTCTTTTTGAAAAGTTTAGAAGTCTAAAGATAATAGAAAGTAGTGTTTTACCATTGTTAAGTCCTTTGAGGATCTGATAGGCCTCTATCTAGGTATATATCCTAAAGAGATGGAAGATTAAGTACCAGGCACAGGACACAAGGAACAGGCTCTCCACTTGAGGGCCTTCCATGGACCACTGAGTGCCTGGCAGGCTCTTAGAGATTAAATCTGAGCTTTGTGGGTGGGCCCTAAGAGGACTTTTGTTTAAATGGCCAGAGAATAGGCAGTCTTTTTTTCTTGATAGGAGTTATTATTTACCATGTAAATTTCTTTATAAATCTTCGAAAAAAAATGAAAAATATAACCCAAATAGAAACCAACTCTTACTGATGATAGGCAACACAGCCTTCACTAAATAGCTGTATAGGAATGTCTCAGCTGATGAAATTGGTACTCTCTGAGAGCCAGCCAGCGCTCCATTGATAACTCTGGATAAGGAAGGTCAGATAAGATTCTTTGAAGACTCCCCGCTGAATTCAAAACCAAAAATCTTACATACATTTGGCTACTCTGTAAGAATAGATGGCTGGCCTTATTTTATGGGTTAATCAGTTAAAGTTTGAGATGAGCTTAATTGTTTTTTCCTGGAATGGAAAAGGAGGATTGTAACATTGATTAGGGCTGGGATGTTGAAGGTAAAGATAGGGTCATAGAGGGGAATCCAAATTTTAGCAAATTGGTTTTTTGTTCTCTCTACACTGGAATTAATGTAAGAAGCAGATAGTCTCTCACTCCAAGTTTTTTCCATGTCCTCTGTCTGTAATAATTATCTCTACAAAACAATCCTCTATGCAAATATCAGCCTTTTGTCTTTGTGGTCTGTTTATTCTCTATGAATTCTTTGACTTCACCACCTTCCCGGCACCACAAGTTTAGCATTGCTATATTTACTGCAAAGTCAGTTTTTGAGTTTCGTTGTCTATTTCCCCTGCCATTTCCTCCTCATTCTAGTTCTTATTGTATCTTACATTTGAAAACCTATAAAGTTTATGGAATGTGTCATTCCCTTATTTTCTCATCTTTTTCTTATCTGAGTGCCCTCAATTATCACTTTTTAAAGAATGTAAGTAAAATAAGTAACAGAACAATATACTCTAATAAATTGACCACTTATAAAATTAGGTCCAACCCCAAATCTATCCCTGCTTAACTTAGACCATCTGTTATTATCTACTATGCTTTAGTTTGGGCAGTGTCATTTTATCAATGTTTTTCGATGTTTTAAGCCACATGATACAAATACAATGTAAGGTTAAATTGTTAGTCTTGCAGTAGGTGTAGAATTTCCTGAAGTCAGGGGATGGCGATGGAGAACCTGAATCACATGCAAAGTGATTGATTAATGAGTACCTGACAGAATTAGTTAATTTGGTAAGGATAGTAATTGACATATATGTATGAAAAGGTTATTTTGCTTATCAGAGGATTGTCAGAGGCCACTGGGAAAAAAGGATGAATTTCTCTAATGTTATAATTGATATTATAAAAAAATGACCGTCTTTTCATAAAAGTTGTTATATATCATGGCATTATATACTTTTGCTGGAAAGTTTGTGCTGTAGAAAATTAAACTTGGGTCATTTTAATTCTAACAATTTGTTCATGCTTACCATTAGGGGAAAAATTGTTTAAGAAATAAGAATATAGTTGTTTTATTTTTTTCATTTTTTAAGGAAGAATCTTTTTTCCACAATTAAAAAAACCACTTTTATATGCAATTATTTTATGCTGAATGGATTTTTAGGCTTTAAGTTTTCATTTCTTAATTTTCTTCTGGAATCTCTCTCTCTCTCTCTCTCTCTTTCTCTCTCTCTCTCTTCTTTTTCCTATGTAATCTCCTCTTCTAGTTTAGAAACTACATTTTCAGTAAGGATCATCTCATTGTGGCAATAGGAGATCATGTATGGGTTAATCTGTGAGCTATATAAATCTGGCAGTATGTGTTTGGGAGCTTTTGTTTACGTGGATATGCTCCATGACCAGATAATCATCATTTAAACCCTTAAGTTCAGCATTATTTTCTGCATTTTAGTCACATAAATAAAAATTCAGCAGTCTTTTTGGGCCACTGACCCTGTGTCCAGCCTTAGTGTTTGGCCTGGATATGCTTCCAATAGCCCCATTGTGTCTATGGAATGGCGCTTGTTGCTTCTGTAAAGTGACATCTTTCAGATACTTGGTGGCTTTTCCCATGTGTGTGCCCTGGGTGATGTTCTTAAAGTGAACATGAAGATTTGAACCTCTTGATTTGCATGATGTTTTTGGATTTTCTGGGTCAAGTGAAAGTGAATCATTTTTAGAGATCACCTTGGGCTGCTTACAGGAAGATCCTTTTTTCCCTTCATATTTTAATCTGAAGTATTAGTAACTAGTTATTATCAATCAGGCTTTATTGACGAACAAGAAACCATACTAAATATATTAAACAGAAGGGTTTACTATATAAAGTTAACTTTTTCATGAAAAGGTTAAAAAATTTGAAAGATCTGTGTCTAGCCTGAAACTTTTCAAAGGGATCATATACAACTGGTATACCAGGGAAGCTAAAATCTTTGAGGCTACTGTTGGAAACTGGAGCGTGGACAGTAGAACGCTGTTCTAGAGCAGCTTCCAGTTAGCAGATCTTGATTGCTAAGAACAGTTAAGGACACTGGAGTATGGCTCCTGTCTTATTCTACTTGCTAAATCTCTGGGCAACTGCATCTAATTGGATGAACCTAATTGCAAGGGAGCTATAAATGTACTTTTTCTTCCCACTTCTGCATATAGAAGGAGAAGGAGCTGGAGGTTGGGAGAGTCAATCCACAATAACTGCAAAATTGTCTTGATTCCATTTAAGAAGTCTTTTTCTGGTATAGCATATGTAATGGAATACTCTTCTACCTTTTTCTTGCTGGCTGTATAAGTAATCAGAAAAGCTTAAAAATCTCAGGAATCTTTCTAGTCGCTGGTACTATGACCTTCTATGCTCATGGTCTTTGAGTGCTGTGTTGGACTAGTTGGCTTGTAAATGTGGGAGCATAAATTCATGTAGAAAGAAATGTAATAGTTACTATTACAATAGTTGCTAAGCTGTCATGATTTAGGATTAATTCCTCCTCTTATTGTTGTCCTCCTTCCTGTCTTTTACTTTTATATGCTTTCATTATATTCTTTCCCTAGATGCAGAAAGTTTTCAGCTATGATTTCCTCAAATAAATTTTCTGCCCCCTTTTCTTTCTCTTCCTCTAAGACTCCTATAATGTGAATGTTATTATGTTTAATGGAGTCACTGAGTTCCCGAAGTCTATTTTTGTGTTCCATAATTATTCTTTCTCTCTTTTGTTCAGCTTCATTATTTTCCATCATTTTATCTTCTATATCACTTATTTATTCCTTTGCCTCTTCTATCCTTGTTTTTCATTACATCTAGTCTGTTTGTAATCTTGGTCATTTCACTTTTCATTTCTGACTGTTTTTTAACTCTTCTATCTCTGTGGTAAGGGCCTCCTTGAAGTCTTCCATGCTTTTCTCAAGTCCAGTGAGTGAGTATCCTTATGATTGTTGTTTAAAGTCTCCATCAGGCATATTACTTATATGTGTTTCAATTAGATCTCTGGCCATGACCTTATCTTGTTGTTTCGTTTGGGATGAATTCCTTCATCTTGGCATTTTGTTTAAGTCTCTGTCTTCTTCTCTGTGTTAGGAAAGCCTGTTATGTTTCCTGCTCCTGAGACTAATGGCTTTATGAAGAAGAGGTCATATAGTGCTTTCATTATATTCAAATCTACAATGAAAAAGAGCTGACCTCAGTAATAACATTTAAGAAATGAGTGCTCAAAAAGGGTATTATTTATTATAGTTTTTTTTTTTTTACCATGGACTATTTAGAAAATGGCATGATTTCTCAAACTATGCATTGTAATACTTTTGTCTTTTGTAGACACCGATGTAGACATCGGTGAAAAGTAGCAACAAAGTACCTATATATATATGTATATATATATATATATATATATATATATATATATAATCTATATTTACAAATAAATAGTCCCTCAAATTTTGCCTGTTTAAAGTATATTACATTCCTTTATTAGTTGAAAAGTAAATTAGTTTCCTTTTTAGTTTTCTTCCATAGTAAGGGCTATGTGGCATTACATGACAAAGCACTTTGTGGAAAGGCCATGCCTTTGAGGTTACAAGTTCTCTTTAGTTCCCAACAGGCATCATAACTGATCTAAAGGAAGTTAAATGTTGTAATAAAAGATAGAGTTTCCAGGGAAGAAGTTACAGGGATTAGTATTAAGACTACTAAATTAAGGGACGCCTGGGTGGCTCAGTGGTTGAGCGTCTGCATTCAGCTCAGGGCATGATCCTGCTCTGGGGCTCGAGTCCCGTATTAGGCTTCTTGTAAGGAGCCTGCTTCTCCCTCTGTCTATCTCTCTGCCCCTCTCTCTCTGTGCCTCAAATGAATGAATGAATGAATGAATGAATGAATAAATAAATAAATAAATAAACAAACAAAATCTTAAAAAAACAAAAGACTACCAAGTTTATACCTTCTTTACTTCCCATGGGAGGGATAGGGAACTAGCTCTGAGAACTTTTTTTTTTTTATTTTTAAGAACTATACAAATAGTACCAAAATTCTTCATTTATAGTAAATATTGTACATACATTTATATAAAGAACATTTCTGTCTTGTCCATTTACAAATTTTCCATTGCAGATGGGTTAGGTATTTGTTTTGGATTTAATAAAAGGGAAATAAAAAGTTTATTTTTTATTTTGTGGAGAGTTTTCTTGTATCCAGAGTTTAACCTTGGGCAAGCAGAATATGAGTTTAGTTTTATACTTAACATAATCTTGATATTACCTCTTAATTATTCTTACATTATTTGTAAAGAGCAGGTCTGAAGTGGCAGGTTCAGGCTCCCATATGGGGAAGGTAATAGATGTGTATGTCTGTGGACTATGGCTCTTTATGGAGACCCCTGTTGGGATCATCTGCGGAAAGCCCTGGGACACTGGAGAAACAGCTCTTACTATGAGAACTCTCCCACATTCTCTTTGCCTTGTATGCGAGCCTTGAATGAGCAAATCCATGTCTGCCTGAGCAGTTGTCCAATGTTGCAGCTTCACATAGCTGGGGT
Source organism: Nyctereutes procyonoides (assembly GCF_905146905.1). Classification (NCBI taxonomy): domain Eukaryota; kingdom Metazoa; phylum Chordata; class Mammalia; order Carnivora; family Canidae; genus Nyctereutes; species Nyctereutes procyonoides. The sequence continues at coordinate 4,547,922 of NW_026575044.1, forward strand.
TTGTCTCTCATCTCTTCTACCTTCTCCTATTCCCTTTTTCCTCATTTTTCTTTACCCCTACCTTATTCTTCTAAACGCATTTTGCTCATCTGTTATTTTTATTTAATTTACCCATAAGGCTTTTCCCCTCCTTTGACCCCCAAAGCATTTTCTTTTTCTTAAAGTATTTCTGGTTGACTCTATGCCTTGGGAAAGAAAGACACTGTTTAGAGGTGAGGGTGATCCATACATTGGCACAGTTGTTATCAGGAGTCTTCATAAATTGTGCAGAGTCATAGACATCACTTTCTGAAATGTCTTCGGTAAAAGATTAAAGTTTTAGTAAACATGACGTAAGTGAAATGGTAACATGTGCATATGGATGTCAGAGCTGTTTCAGATAATCTTATTGGAGACTCTTTCAATGACTACCTTTAAAAGGTAGTGATAATTTTTAAAACAGGATTTAAAATGTCTTTAGGGAACATAGTAGTAGCAAGTGTTACTGGGCAGGTATGAGAGGAGGCTGTCTTGGAAATAAACTCATTTATTACTCAGAATTTTTTCCCCCTGTTGTCAGTGATCCGCTTGTCTTGTCTTGTAATATCATTTAAAGATTAGGGATCCCTGGGAGGCGCAGCGGTTTAGCGCCTGCCTTTGGCCCAGGGCGCGATCCTGGAGACCCGGGATCGAATCCCACATCAGGCTCCCGGTGCATGGAGCTGCTTCTCCCTCTGCCTATGTCTCTGCCTCTCTCTCTCTCTCTCTCTGACCATCATAAATAAATAAAAATTAAAAAAAATAAAAATAAAAGATTGAACAAACAAGAGCCTTTGGACTTTATGGTAATGTGTGTAAACTACTTTGAAGTCTAAGGGTGGGAAAGAAGGGATACATAGAAACACTAATAGTATCTTTCTGTGGAGGGATATTTCTGGAAGTATTACAACAAATAAATATAATTTGCAAGTTTTAAAATTATTATTTTAATATTTTTGATCATATTTTATATTTAACTATATTTAACTTTGTTGCCCCTCAGGAAGTTTTTGAGATGAAGTCTGAAGGACAGGCAACTGTAATTCAGCAGCTGGAACAGACCATTGAAGATCTGAGGACCAAAATAGCTGAGCTGGAAAAGCAATATCCTGCCTTGGACATGGAGGTGGCCAGCGGCCGTCATGGGGCTCAGAATGGAATGGCACCCTTAGAAGGTGTCTGTCTTGAAGCTCTCAGGTTAGGAGAAAAGGATGTACGTCATCAAAGGATTTTAGAGGCAAAGTCAATCCAGACGTCCCCGACAGAAGAGGGTGGGATACCAACATTGCCTTCTGTTAATGCACTGCCAGAGTGTCCTCCCCACCCACCTGGGGCCGAAAGTGGAGACTCAGCTGTGCCCTCCTCACCTTCTGGACCTCAGACAAAATTCTGTTCAGAGATTTCTTTGATTGTGTCTCCAAGGCGAATATCAGTACAGCTCGACACACATCAGCCCAGTTTGCCTCCACCACCTCCATCCCTTCCGTGGTCTGACGGTCAAAGACAGGCCGGGTTACAACCTTCCCATCCTTCTCTTCATACTGAATTTGAAACCAGCCATGAACAGCCTGTTTTCTCTTCCTTTGAAAACAGCCATAGCATCCAACCCTCACCACCTCTGCCTTGCACAGAGTCTTCCAGCTCCATGCCTGGAGTGGACATAGTGGCTCCCTCACCTCCCCCTTTCCCTGCTCTGTCCAGTACAGCCATCCCCCCACCTCCTCCTCTGCCTGGTAGAGAAATGCTACCACCCCCTCCTCCACCTTTGCCTGGTGAGGGAATACCTCCTCCTCCTCCTCTTCCTGTAGTGGGGATACCTCCTCCCCCTCCTCTGCCAGGTAAAGGAATACCTCCTCCCCCTCCTCTGCCAGGTGAAGGAATACCTCCTCCCCCTCCTTTGCCAGGTGAAGGAATACCTCCTCCGCCTCCTCTGCCAGGTGAAGGAATACCTCCTCCCCCTCCGCTTCCCAGTATGGGTATACCTCCTCCCCCTCCTCTTCCTGTAGTGGGGATACCTCCTCCGCCTCCTCTGCCAGGTGAAGGAATACCTCCTCCCCCTCCGCTTCCCAGTATGGGTATACCTCCTCCCCCTCCTCTTCCTGTAGTGGGGATACCTCCTCCGCCTCCTCTGCCAGGTGAAGGAATACCTCCTCCCCCTCCGCTTCCCAGTATGGGTATACCTCCTCCTCCACCTCTTCCTGGAGTGGGTATACCTCCTCCTCCACCTCTTCCTGGAGTGGGGATACCTCCGCCTCCTCCTCTTCCCGGTATGGGAATACCTCCTCCCCCTCCACTTCCCAGTATGGGAATACCTCCTCCCCCACCTCTTCCTGGAGTGGGGATACCTCCTCCCCCTCCCCTTCCTGGAGTGGGGATACCTCCTCCCCCTCCCCTTCCTGGAGTGGGAATACCTCCTCCTCCTCCTCTTCCCCATGTGGGAATACCTCCCCCGCCTCCTTTGCCAGGTATGGGGATTCCACCCCTTCCAGCTCCCCCTCCCACTTCTGGAGCAGGCATTCCCCCACCCCCTCTGCTTCCTGGATCAGGCCCTCCACTCCCCCCTCAAGTTGGAAGTAGCACTTTATCAGCACCACAAGTATGTGGCTTTCTTCCTCCTCCATTGCCAGCTGGCTTGTTTGGATTAGGGCTGAACCAAGACAGAGGGAGTAGGAAGCAGCCAGTAGAGCCTTGTCGGCCCATGAAGCCTCTGTATTGGACGAGAATTCAACTGCATAGTAAAAGGTAACATGAATTGGAGCTCATCTTTGCACAGTTTGTCAATATGAGGGAACATTTGTCTTTACAACTCTTGGGGAAATTATATTTTAATGAATTTTTTAGTACTGTTCTGAAACTTTTCTGTAGATTTTTACATTAATGTTTAGTGAAGCATCTGTTATTTAGATTTTTAGACTTTTCTCCAGAAGTATCAGAGATATAAAACAAATGACATACATGTATCAATGTATAAGGTGTACAGCTATCCATCTGTATATCCGTCTGATCAACCCTGTAAAGATGGAGGGATATATTTTTCTTAGCATACATGTTCTATTGACTAGTTCTAGAACCTCACTCTGACAAATAGCTTATAAATCATAAATCAAATTCTTTTTTTTTATAAATCAAATTCTTAAGACAGATTGAACCTCAAGAATATTTTTTGCAACCTTTTGAAGGCACAGCCTTGTCTTACTATTCCAGTTTTATTTGCAATAGTCTTTCTCTTCAAAGATGTGCTATACAAAAATACACAAATCCATATGCCATGTGTGAAATAATTTAGTTTTGAGAATTCCTGGCATTTCTATAGATAATTGGTGACACAGTGTGAAGTTATAAAATCATACTTGGGAACGATATTTATAAAAGAATATTTCCCAGAAGGTAAGCTTAAGTATGATATACTTATCCATGCATAGTCTATAGTTGGTTTCCCTGATTCCTAGGACAGTGCTGTGATACTTGGCTGAGGAATGTGCCAGTGGGGGACAAAACATACTCTTTAAACTTCACTGGACTTCCTTATTATACCTTTTCATGATTCCTTGAATTTTTTTTTGTATGATATGGCATGCATTTAGAAGAGGATATTTACCAGGCCTCCTCATATGTTACACTAATTGTCTCTTCACTGAATCAGACTAGGGGAGAAGAATCTATATAGTTTGACTATTTCTAACTTCACAGCTTATTTTCTGTATAACTGCCATGTCACTTATATACACTGATGCTTCATTTCAAATCATGCTCCAAACTCGTTTTATCCAGATACATTATATGAAGTTATTTTATTTTGTTGTTCCTTTGCTCTAAAAAATAGACCTACCCTTTTTAGGTGGTATGACATGAATCTGCAGTCACTGTAGAGTGAAGGGAAGTGGTAGGGAGATGGAGGATGCTACCTTGGATCATAAAATAATTTCTTTTTTTAAAAATAATTTCTTTTTTAAACATATGCGTAGTCCACAAAGCTGATGAGTCAAGTTGGAATTGTGAGATAGTAAGCATTCCTGCATTTATAGCTTATACTGAGAGGGGTTTTTCTTCTACATTTTTATACAGGACTTGATAACTAAGAATTCTTAGAAATTATTTTTTTTTTAGGCAAAGGTTTCATTCTGTATTGATGGTATTTTAACTTTATCATCAAGTTGATGGCAGTGTTAAAAAGAGTATTCTTTTCCTCCTTATTGCTTTCCTCTTGCCCTCCCTTCTCCCTGCCTCCTCCTATTCCCTTCCTTCCATACTTCTTTTCTTCCTACCTCTCATCTTTTTTTTCTCTCTTGCCCTTCTTTCCTTCTATTCTTCATTTTTGTTTATTATACTCACAATGATATCTTATAGTTCAATTTGATAGCTATTTCATTGGTTTTTTGCTTAACTTTAGAGACTCCAGTGCTTCACTTATTTGGGAGAAAATTGAAGAGCCATCCATAGATTGTCATGAATTTGAAGAATTATTTTCTAAAACTGCTGTGAAGGAGAGGAAGAAACCTATTTCTGACACCATTACAAAGACCAAGGCTAAACAAGTGAGTACTTTTGTGCGCTTCCTGATATTGGAAACTAATTTGGGCATAAATGTGAACTTTGATTAGAAAAAAAAAATGAAATGGTTTTCTGAGCTGTGTAACCTCCATACTCCTTATAGATAGTAGAAGTTAGAATTTTGGGACATGTGGATAAATAAGACTATCCCAAATAGAACAATAAATCATTGTCTCTACCAAGTGATAATGTCCTGATGATTTTATTTGTAACCTCGTGATACATATTCTCAAAATTTCAGCTATTGCTTGTTTCTAGAATTAGTTGTCTAGAAAGAAACTGTCAGTTGATTGAAATTCATCTGAGAACTAGTATGGATAGAAAGAAAGGTTAAAAGTGGGCAAAGAAATACAAGTAAGTAAGAAATCCAGGCCTTAGTAATCTATAATGTGTTTGGTATTTTGTGGAATTGGACATTCTTTAGAGAGTCCAGCTAAACAATCACACTGTACTTGACATATGAAAGAAAGTCTTTTTTTTTTTTGAAAGAAAGTCTTATATCTAGTACATCTCTATTCTGTGATAGATCCTTTGATCTATCTTGTGACACCTGAGTTAGAAAAAGAAAGAATAGTGCATTTGGAGTAAAACATTTCCAAGCAACATTTCCCAACTGATCCACCCAGTGGACTTAATCATGAAATGATATTGTAAATTTCTCAAGGGTGTCATTTTCAGGAAAGTATAGCAACACTCCACAATAATGAGCCCCAGATAGGAGTTATTGCTATTGGTATCCATCGTTTACCCTAAAATGGGGTGTGGCTACATTTCATAACTTTACTGGGTAAGTGAAAAAGTGTATGGAAGTAAGAGAATGGTGCATGGTCTTAGGGGGCAGTAAGAGAGAGAAAAATGAGACCCAAAGTTCCCAGTGTTCTCCTGGACTGTTATCTCCAGAGGAGTGGTAGCCAATGGAATTTTTGCCTCTTACCTGAAAGCTGTAGCTAGTAGTGTGACCCAGTTGTTTCCGTTGATACTTATTTCAGAGCAGACAACTCCCAGCATATGGATACTGCCAAATCTAGCCAGGGAAGGATGGATTTGAATGGCACAACTTGAATGTTGTGCCATTGAATGTCTAGTTAAGTGAATTGGCAGGCTCACCCCAGGCATTTCTATTAATCTGAAAATGACGCAAACCTAAACATTATGCAGTTGAATTTTGAGAATCATTTATTGTAGTAAAGCTGGCCTCTGGTGACCATAGGTCAGGAACTATGATGAAGTATACAGCACCTGGCATATTGTAGGCACTGAATAAAATTTTGTTTAAAAATAAACCAACTAATTGAGGGAGGAGGACCTTATAAATATCAATGACTCTGCCTAGTAATTATTAAAAAAACAGAAAATCATTCATCTCATAATAATTAGTATGGTCAAGGTGGCAGTGCTAAGGGGAATAAAGGTAAATGAAAGTCACATTTTCTCTGGCAGAGATAAATATTAAAAAAATATTTTTCACAGTACATTTGCATATAGCACACTTAGTCTGAATCATACTTCTTCTCATGGATTGTCAGAGATGGGAAAATTAGGCAAGGAATCTTGTCAGAGTGACTATATCAAGGCCAGTGAGGCAGCTAGGATTGTCATTTAATGAGGTGCCTGTGCTGGGCAGATGTGACACAGAATGTCTCTTGTCTAGGGATGAAATGCTCAGAAAGGCAAATGATGCCTCCCTCACCTTCCATCATCACTTTTTTCTATTGAGTGAACACAGATAAGGAAGATGCTTCATATGTTGCCAGCAACTATCGGATTTCATGACTTATTTGATATAATATTCAGTTTTAGCTTACTGAAATACAATGTTAAAATAATCAAAACTTGAAATTCAACTAGTTGGCATGAGATGGCCTCTTTGTACATGAACAGTTCATCTGTACTGAACATCATCTGGACACAATCACCTTACTCTGTTATTAGGACATTTCATAAACTGTGGGTAAGAGACTTCGCCAATGTCATAGTTAGCACTTATTGACGGTGATGCTACTGTTGACCTTCAACTTCAAACAGGATTAATGGAATAGTCTCTATCATGACTCCTGATAAGCTTGCTCTGCGTCTCTTTGGCCTGGCTCTTGGTACTGAGCCCTCCACTTCAGATCTGGTTTTGGAGGGATAAGATTTGTTTTCTTTCTTTCTTTCTTTCTTTCTTTCTTTCTTTCTTTCTTTCTTTCTTTCTTTCTTTCTTTCTTTCTCTCTCTTTCTCTCTCTTTCTTTCTTTCTTTCTTTCTTTCTTTCTTTCTTTCTTTCGTATGTTGGAGAGAGAAAAATCTGTGAAGTGATATATTGCTGAAGAAACCTAGTTTTATTTAACTTTGTTGTATTTGGAAGAAAAATCTATTCATTCCATCTACTTGAGACATTTAAAATTTTGTTTAAGGAAAATATATTTTCAGGATGCATGCAAATAGTTCCCCTTTTTATGGGAAATGTATACTGATTGTATGTGCAGACATTTTGGTACCTCATGATTCATGTCCAGTGAAATGAATAGTCTTTAATGCTCTGGCATATGTTTATGGAGGTATTTCAAGCAATTCTTCTTATATACAATGGAAGCTAGAAGTTCTGTTTTTCTTTAAATATTTAAAAATAGCCAAATAATTTTTCTGTGATCTGTCTTCTTGAAAGTAAGACTGTGGTCAAATGCACTGGTATTTAATGAGGTGCCTGTGCTGTTTTTACTCTTTTAGAAGAGACATTTTCAGCTTGATAATAGAAGATTCTTTAGCTGGGCACGTTGCTGTTTGGCATGAGGAGAAAGAAGGTTACTCTTTGGGTATCTAGTCTAGTAGTAATGATGGATATCTTGTATTTCCAGACCCCTTTTCCTCAAGGAACCTAAAACAAAGCATTTCTTATTTTTTTCATATAACATATATATTTCTGTGATGACTTCTTAGTTTATTCTTTATTTTAAAGTATTTAAAACATTAGAGGATTAGCTGAGAAGGTATATGGGAGTTTATCAGACTTTGATTTGACATAGTTCTTAACCAAATGAGTGTGATACTTATACATCACAATTAAATATCAATCTACTAACTTAATAACAACAACTCCATTTCATAAGGAATCAGGAGGAAAATAGGAAAAATAGTTTTTTATGAGGCCTGTTTTAAATGCTGATAGGCATACATACTTGACCATTATTAGGGAATGCTCTAGAACTAATAAACACTTAGCCCAATCTCCTCTCTATTGCTGGGCTAATCCAGAAATATTAATGACAATAATGATCTTAAGTCACTTCAGGATCTTCTGTGTTTCACTAAAGGTTAAGTTTAACCTGAGCAGAAAAGTAAAGTAAGAGCTGCCTCACAAGGAGTTTCTAGTTAATCCTGTGTCAAACGAGGTCATAAACAAGTATATTTTGGTAAACATGGCAGCAGTTGTAGTAATAGCAACAGCAATACTAATAATAGCGCGAATTATGACAAGAAACCACAAGGCATACTATACTTTACCATGTACCAGTCATTGCTGTTAGCATTCTGCATATATTGATTGACTCATTTAATCCTCCTTGTCATATGAGGTAGACAGCATTATCACCAGTATAGAGTACAGAAAACTAAGGTGTAAAGGGATTAATGCTTCCAGGCTAGTTTAAACTCTAACCATCTGGCTCCAGAGACTGTGCTCTTGATCATTAAGTAATATGTATGAATGTGAAGTATTTTATGTAACTATGAATATACTATTTTATTTATCTGGAAACCAGAATAGATACTTTTAGAAAATAATTTGAATTTGTATTGGTTTTTATATATGCTCAATATTTAAATGACTAGTTACACTAACAAAATTGTATATGAAGATACTTTTAAAGCATTTTCCATATTCTAACCGATTTTGACAAATACATAAACTATGATGCCACCAAACATGACATTTGCCCAGTTAAGTAAAAGTTTATCTGAGAGATGTGAATTTGAGACACATAAACTTCTGGAAACAGTAAGAATGAGGGTCATTTGCTTGTTTGGCATGTAAGTACTGGTTGGAGGTCTACAGCCACAGTGGTTAAACCTCACCAAATGCCAAATGATGATACCTTTGATTCATTCCATGACACAGAAAGGAGCCATCTCTATAAATATGTCTTAAGTAAATAAAATCTAATCATACTTTAAAAGTCTGTAAAAGAACATGCTATGCACAATGGAAATTTACACACAGAAGTTAACAAGAGTGAATAAGAAGAATCTGTGTTATTTTTAAAGTAAACTGACATTTGTATAGTCATTTAATGTAACACAAATGAATCTCTTTCTGGACTTCTTCTATTTATCAGATTAAAATGCTCTGCCCAGAGAATGGCAGAGCAAAACAAGTCATAATAGTTAAGTATTTGTTGGGATTTAGCCTCTGGAAATATGATTAGAAAAATAGTTAAATCTGCTACTTATTTTAAGGAGAGGTAATAACAGAATTTGTTAGAATTCCCATTTAATACAAATATAAATGTTAAGAAATTAGACATTTGGTATCTTGTTCTATTTTCCATTGTGTTTGCTAACCTAACCTCTAAAAAGGCTGTTTTTGTGTGTAATATAAAAACCCATTATCACAATGGAAAAAGAAGTGTTCATTATTCAGATGTTCCTATATAGGGGTGTATAATGTAATGCTTTCAAATGTTCTTACATGAAATAGTAATTGCCATTATAAGGCTGCTTTCTACCATGTGGAGGCATTGGGAAATTGTATGTACTATACTTCAGATATTGTCTGCTGCTGTTATATTGACCTGCATGAAAAGGAAAAAGGGGTATGTATTTTACTCATGAATCTCTATTTATTGCAAATGTTTTACCATCCTCACAGGATATTTTAGTGTAGGCTGGGTGATAATCTGAGTAGTAGAAATCTAGTTTTTTTTTAAACTGATGTTAATTTTTCCTATTGTAGCTGACAAGGGTGTGTTTTGGTTGATTTGGATAGTTATATTGGTGATCTAGACTGAAGACCTAAAATAATGTCTGAAACACAAAATATCTTACAATAAGACAATTTAGATTTGTTTTGGGGATACATAATAAACATTTGGTACTTTGTAACTTTTAGCATAACATCTGTTTTTAATAGAATACATTCCTATTGCAAGCCTTAAAATGTATTTACATAGAAAACCACATCAAAATACAAAGCTATAATTAGACAAACATAGGTTTTGTGGAATCTGGATTTGTTTTAGATGTTGAAAGATTTATTATTTTTTGAAGATGCTATTCCCATAACTATTTGTAGAGCATACCCAATCAATTCAAAGAATGCAAAAATAATAATGTCTATTTTTAAATTTTCTTTCAGCCAAAAAATTGTTTTTATACTTCTAAGTAAATGGCAAAAAAAAAACAAAAAAAAAAAACCCCAAAACTACTGGCATAATGAAAAGGAAAAATAATTAGGCTAAAGTTCCTTGACCTTGCTATATTACATATTAGGAAAATTATGTTTGATTAATTATGCATTGAAATCGCACAAAACCTAATCATGATCCTGAAAGTTAATTGTTTTGGACCTTATATTCATATATTATAATGATACTAAGATTCTTTTTTTTTTTTTTGGATACTAAGATTCTTTTGTACTAGATGTATAGGAAAGAGTTGTTGGTATTTAATGACTGAGATGTTCTGTTTATCACAATCCATAGGTATTGAAGAAATGGTTGTTTGGAAAATTCATGTACAATTCATTACCTTATTATGATTATTTATGAACACTGAATGTCATCCTTGCAAAAGTAAGGAAAGATTTTTCATCATTCACAGAGTCTAAATTGTATAATTTGGAGCAGGTGATGGGAGGGTATTTTCTCAGTACTACTAATATTGTGTGGGACAAATACTACAGACAGCCCTGAAAAACCAAAGAAAGGGAGCACCCCGAGAAGAGTAGGGTTTATTCATTTCAGCAAGGAATACAATAAAGAAGAGAAGGCTGCCAGGCCAGAGAAGTTTTCTGGAGGGTTGATTTACTACTGTCTCCATGAGACATGGTATGAAGCAATTCAGGTTTAGTCACTTGAATTACTCTTCAACTTTCACACTATATACTAAAATAATAAGTGTTGTGGGTGGTCAGGAGGAGTTTAACAGAGCACACTGGCTGGACTTAGTGTGAGGCTGTGTAGAAGAGACAAGGCTTGAAGTAGGCCTTGAATTTATTGTTTAGATATGTAGAGAGGATTAAGGATGAATTTTGAAAATAGCACCATGTGCAAAAATTTCTTTGAACCTTATTTAAAACCATAGTAAATCAGTCAGTTTTTTTCTTCTTTTTCTTTTTTTCTTTTACTTTTTCTTTTTCTTTTTCTCTTTCTCTTCCTTTTTCTTTTTCTTTCTCTTTCTCTTTTTTCTTTTTCTTTCTCTTTCTTTTTTTTTTTTAGTACTCCTGTGTGTGTGTGGAAAGCTCCTGTTTGATGGTTTCAGGACTGCGGATAATTTGTTTCCTTAGCTGAGTATGTTTCCTTCTCATTCCAAAGACTGGAAAAAGTCTTTAGGCTTGTTTTAGACCATAAGAGTGGAATGGAATTTCATAAATTAGACCTGAAGTTGGTTTCTGATGTCTTGATATTACATAGTGGAAGGTATGTTTCTTTACCATGGACAGCAACTGTGTGTTAAATTATCCTAGAGTGGAGAATTTATCTGATTTGATTCACATAGTACAATTATTATAGCTCCTACCTTTTCCCTGTGGAAAGTGATGCAGATGACAATAGTTGGATAGTTCACACTATACTTTAGTGTAAGGTAAGCTGAAAAATGATTCCAATTATTTGAGGATACAAGTTTCAGACTTAGAAGAAAATGAAGTTTTATCATGTTTCTATATTTTTATTTAAAACTTTTTTGTGGTTTCAACTAAAAGGTAGATTTGTTTCTTTTTCCAAAACCCTGTTTATAATGAAGATTTCCATCATTTCTGCTTTTATTTTGTTAAATGTTAATATAAGAATTTTTAAAATTACTTAATTATAATTAGAAACTATCTGAAGTATTTTTAAAAAATATTTTATTTATTTATTTGAGAGAGAGAGCATGCACAAGCAGGGGCAGGAGCAAAAGGAGAGTCAGAAGCAGGCTCCCTGCTGAACAGGAAGCCCATCTTCTTGGGGTTCGATCCCAGGACCCTGAGATTGTGACCTGGGCTGAAGGCAGATGCTTCATCAACTGAGTCACCCAGGCTCTCAAAACTATCTGAAGTATTATTTTACAAAAGAGGTGGGCCTTCTAGATCAGCAGAACAAGGAATTTGGTGGGTTCTTTTACCAGCAAAACTGCAATTAACTGTGAAAAATATAACAAAAATATTCATTTAAAGTCTCTGACAGTTGGCCTAAGGGTATAAAGGAAATAGAGAAATAGTCATTCAAGAAAATCTACCAAGACACAGTGAGAATAATGAATGTCTGAGGTATTTGAGTTCTGACCCACTCTAATACCAGCTACCTTAACTCTGTGTTAGGAGATTTCTATCCCTGGTGTGTATAGCTGAAAACACATAACCTCAGGTTATGGTTACTTTAGGAGAGGAAGGCATTCTTAATTCCCCAGTCCTCTGTTGCAGAAACTCTATTCCAGGCAACCAGGCAACCATGGAAACTAAGGAAAGGGCCCTCCAGGGATCAAAGTCATCTCTGGAATCAGGAAGACTGTGCACTTGTGCTAGGCGGTATACTCTCAGGAGCAGTCAGAGCAAGATATGAGATACCATGAAACCATTCCTCAAACCTATACAGATTCATCAGAACTGAGTGCAAGAAGCTTCACCAGCACAAGTTTTAATCACACCTTTGTTGAAACATTGACTGAACATAAGCTACTTTGACCCAAACACAACTGCTAAGCCAGACTTAAAAATAAAATTGGTCATTCCTGAAAGTCTGGAAACTATGTATATGCCCAGGGCTATACTTTGCCTGAAGCAATTAGAGAAAATCCAAGTTGCTATCTTCTTCATGGCTGAATGTGGGGAAAAATTTCATAAACTTGAAACTGTGATAGTCGCCTCCAAGGCACGCATCCTACCCCACCCCCCAACATATGCACAATGGTTAAGGGTAAAACTTTAAGGAGTGAGAGGAACTTTAGTATAATATTTGGCTCAATAAATGGTACCTAGGTAGTCAGGCTAAAAGATAAAATGATAGAGGAAGAATGTGTGTAGGAACATCAGCTCATACACTGTAGTAGATAGATTTCACACAACTAGTCAGGCCAAAACAAACAAGTAAAAAATAAGCAAGCGGACAACAAAAACAACTCCTGGGGCAAGGAAGGAGAAATCAGTATCCAGAGTTGCTAGAGTATATTATCTGAATGTCCAGTTTTCAACAATATGAGAACTACAAAAAAGTAATAAAGTGTCACCCATATACTGGAGAAAAAAATAGGCAAACAGGCACTAGAAATATTATACAAAGAGGCCCAGATAGAATATTTAACAGACATAGACTTTAAAGCACTCATGCTAAATATCTCCAAAGAATTAAAGGAATCTATTTCTAAGAAGTAAAGGAAGGTATGATGACAATATTTCATGAAATTGAGACTACCATAAAGAGACATTATTAAAAAAATTTTGGAGTTGAGAAGTATAACCAAAATGAAAAAAAACCCCACAACTATGTAATTTAACAAGTGATTTGTGGTAGCAGAAAAAAAGCTAGCCACATTTAAGATAAATCAATAGAGGTTATGAAATCAGAAGTACGGAGTAAAACAAGTGAAAAAAAAAGACAGAACCTTAGAAAAATGTGAAACACCATCAAGTGACAAATATCAATGAAATGTGAGTATCAGGAAGAGAGGAGAGAGAAAGGTGCAGAAAAAAAATTGAAGATGTGTCCAGAAATTTGATGAAAAACATTAATAAATATACCCAAGTTCAGTGAACATCAAGCAGTAAACTCCAAGAGATCAACACCTTGATATCCCTTAGTCAAAATGTTGAAAGCCAAAGACATAGAAAAAATTCCTGAAAGCGGTAAGAGAAAAACAACTCATCACATACAAGGAAACCTCAAAAATAACAGCAGACATATCAGAATGAATGGTATCCTGAAGGATGACTTACAGTGTTGAAAGTGAAAGTGATCAACCCAAGATCTCATGTCTAGCAAGACAATTTTTCCTAAATGAAGGTGAATAAAGACATTCTCACATAAGCAAATGCAGAGAATTTTTTACTAACAGATTTGCCTTTCAATAAATGCTCAAGGGAGTTCTTCTGATTGAAAGTAAATGACATCAGACAGTAATTTGCAATCATATACACACACACAAAAGCACTAGCAAACATAATTTTTATCTACACAAATGATATAATTGTATATTTCTTCTCCTTTATTCCCTTGTCTGACTTTAAAAACATCTTCTTAAAACAGTATGTATATTGTTGAACCTATGACATACAGAAATGTAATGTAACAGAATAATAACACAAAAGACCAGTGGAAACAAAGCTGTATTAGAGTAAGGAGATGATACAAGGTAAAGTCAAAGCTATAGAAAGAAATGAACAATGAAGGGTAAATAAAATGGTTAATATAACAACTGTATGAATATATATTCCTCTCCTCTCAACTTCTTTAAAAATTGTAAGATTATATAAACTAGTGATTATAACAACTTGTATCATATATTAAACAAATGCACAGAGAGTATATCTAACAGCAATAGTATAAAAGGGTGAGAAGTGAATAGAGCTATAGAGGAATAAAGTTTCATGTTTTTGGAATTAGATCAGTAAAAATTTGAGGTAGATTCTGATAAAGATATATTGCAAGCCCTAGAGCAACCACTAAGAAAACTGAAGTATAAGAAAAATCACTAATCTTTTTAATAAAAAAGAAGGTAATGAAGAATGGGGAAATAAAAAAGATGAGGTATATTAAAAACTTAAAAATATACAGATGTAAATCCAACCATATTGATAACATTAAATGTAAATGGATTCCATAATCCATTCAAAAGGTAGATGTCAGATTGCATAAAAAATCAAGTATATTTGTATTTGTATTTCGAGAGGCACATTTCAGGTTCAAAGATATAAATAAGTTGAAAGTAAAAAGATAGAACAACTATAAGCAACCGTAAAAAAAGGTGGAGTAGCTATACTGATAGCAGATAAAATAGACTTTAAAAAAATTACTAGAAAAAAATTACTAGAGATAAAGAAGGGTGTTCCCTTGTAATAAAAGCTAAATCTATGAGGAAGATACAGCAGTTATAAACATATATGCGTCTCACAGTACTGTCTCAAAATACATAAAGAACAAACTGACAGAATTAATGGGAAAAATTAGTAACATTTGGAGACTTCAATAGTCTGCTTTTTATGATGGATAGATGGTAAGCATGCAAGGAGGACAAGACTTGAACAATAGTATACACAAACTAGATCTGACATCTCTAGAAGATACCACCCAGTAGCAGCAGAAAAATGTATTTCTCAAGCATACGTAGAACAGTCTCTGGGACAAACCATATGCAAAGTCCACAGAACAAGCCTTAATAAATTTGAGGAGATTAAAGACAATAAATTTTAAACTATAGAAAATGTATTTTTCTGATCACAATGGAATTAGATTAGAAATCAGTAACAAAGAAACTTGAGGGTATTTACAGATATGTGTAGGTTAAACCTCATGCTCCCAAATAATGTTTCAAAGAAGTCAAGGAAAAATTAGAGAATACTTTGAAATGAACATAAATGAAATCATAACATACTGAAATTTATGGTTTGCAAGTAAAGCAGTGCTCAGAGAAATTTATAGCTGAAAATACCCATCTTAAAAAATCTGATATCAATAATCTAAACTTACATCTTAAGAAACTGAAAAAAGAATAAACCAAATCCAGCAGATAGAAAGAAGGTAGTGATAAACACTAGAGTGGAAATAATGAAATAGAGAATATAAAAACAATAGAGAAAATCAGCAAAGTCAGAAGTTGGTTCTGTCAGATTAAGAGTACTGAAAAACTTTAGCTAGATTGACCAAAAAAGAAGACAAGATGTGCCTTCTCATCACTTCTGTTTAGCAGTATCAGCACTTCTTTAGTTAAGAAAAAGAAGCAAATGGCATTCAGATTGTGATGAAAGAAATAAAAACTACAGGTGACATCTCTAATATAAAGTATCCAAAGGAATCCACTAAAACCAATGATAGGACAGGAATTCAGTGTGATTACATAAGATACAGAATTAATGAATAAAAACCAATTATGTTTCTAGACATTAGCAATTAACATCGTGAAATGTAGTTAGGAAAACAATTCCCTTTATTTAATCAAAAAAGTAAGATATTTAGTATAAATTTAACAAAAAATATGTAAGATGTATGAAATGAAAACTAGAAAACACCGTTGAAGGAAATAAGGAAGATCATAATAAATGTACAGCATGCCATGCCCATAGATCTGAAGACTCAACATCGACCTATAGATTCAACAGAATGTCTAGCAATATCCCAAGTTTTCTGTTTTTGTTGTTGTGTCTTTTTTTTTGCAGGAATTAACAAGCTGATCTTGAAAATTTATATGCAAACACAAGGGGCCCAGGGTGATCAAAATAATCTGGAAAAATGACGAAGTTGGAGGACACACACTTTCTGATGTGGAAGTTATTACAAAGATAGCAATTAAAGTGTGGTATTCTCACATTGGATAGACATACTGGTCAATGGAATAGAATTAAGAGTCCAGAAATAAATCTTTAGGATTTGATTTTTGACAGTGCTACAAACATTTCAAGGGCAAAGGAAGTCTTTTCAACAAATGGTGCTGAGACAACTGACTATTCATACCAAAAAAAAAAAAATGAAGTTGAACCTTTATTTCATACCATGAACAAAATTAGTCAAAAAGTATCATAGACTAAATGTAGGAGCTAAAACAAAGAAAAATCAGAACAAAACATAGGAGTAAGTCCCATAACATTGGGTTAGATAATGGTTTTTTTAGATATGACTCCCAAAGCACATGACAAAAGAAAAAAATAAATTATACAATAGGATGATGAACAATGTTTGTGCTACAAACAGTACTATCAAGAAAATGAACAAGATGACTCACAAATTAGGAGAAAATATTTGAAAACTATATACTTGATGAGTTAATATTCTGGATGTATAATGAACTCTTCCAACTCAACAACAAGAAAACAGACTGGTTAAAAAATGGTCAAAGGATGTGAATAGACATTTCTGCAATTGTACCAGTGGCCAATACATGTATGAAACGCTACTCAATGTCAGTGACATTAGGGAAATGAAAAAATCACAATGTAACACTACTTCATATTTATTAGGATGGCTAAAAGCAAAGAGAAATACAATAATTGGAATGATAAGGATGTGGGGAAATTGGAACTCTTATACACTGATGGCAGAAAAATAAAAATAGTGCAACCATTTGGATTTCAATAAGAATTCAAGTCTTAATCCACTAATTCATATATTTACCATAAAATTCTATTTTTCATAAGAGAAATATTTTTTCTGACAGCTCTTATTACCCATCAAATAGTCATAATATCAGATTATAATTTGGGGAGATAAATTTTCAA
The DNA here is from genome assembly GCF_905146905.1 of Nyctereutes procyonoides. Taxonomy (NCBI): domain Eukaryota; kingdom Metazoa; phylum Chordata; class Mammalia; order Carnivora; family Canidae; genus Nyctereutes; species Nyctereutes procyonoides. The sequence goes on from NW_026575044.1 coordinate 4,565,088, forward strand.
GCTCAGAAAACTTTTAAGATGAAACTTTTTCCCCTAAAATATATTGTCAAAAGTGTAAGCTATTTTTAACTTGAAGCACATATAATTTTATTAGGCAAAAAGTTCATTAACATCTGACAGAGAAATTGATATATTTTCTCTTTGCTTTTGATGAAGAGGCTAGACACATATGGATTATGATTTTCTCCTTAAGTGTGTAAGTCCTGGGAATATAATTAAACCCCTTTAGAAACCCACTAGTCTTCAGTGAATGCTTTGGGACAGAGTCACCAGACTCCCCCAGAGGATAGATTTGCTGTGTTATGAAAGTGACATCTGCTGTTAGCTTAGTATTGACTATAAACTGGCTTATTGCTTATTTTCATCAGAGCTTTGAATAATTTTTCTTCCTTCAAGTCTTCATATCTGAAATAGAACTAAAAACAGAATTTCAAGACTTCTGTGCTTTTTAACTTATATATGCTGTAGAGGAGATTTCCATTATTGAAGATGAATTTATGTGAGTAAATTAAATTTAGCCCATACTGGCACTCTTCAGCTCATTCTCTATCTTACTCTCTCAGTCTCCCTCTCTCTCTCTCTCATATGCGGTGGTATGTGATGTTTGATGCTGTCCTGTGATCTGGCATCTCTTACCCTTTATACAAATGTAGAGAGCAAAAACCAAAAACGGTTGATTTCCTGATGACATAGTTAATGATGCCTCCACAGAATATGTAGCACTTATTTTGCTGCTGATTATGGTACCATTGTAATATTTGTTTATGTTTAGGCACAAAGCAAAAAATGACTATTTTGGTATTTGTATTGAATTGTTTTATATGAAGTTGTGCCAGGATTAAAAGTGAATGAAATGCCTATCCTTTCATAATTGGCAAATTATAACGAGGGTAGGGAATGTGACTTAGAAATATCAAGTTATAGAAAACAAACTCTAGACTAAATCATGCTATCTAAAACTAATTGGAAGCTAAAATGGAAGTAGTATAAAGAAACTTGAGAGCAAGGAAAAAAAAAATGAGAGCAAGAAAGAAAAACAAGAAAGATCCGAAGTCAGCTAAGGCTTTGCAGAGCATTTAGGTATTTTTTTCCTCATTTTTTTGTTATAGTCATAAAAATTATTGTTTTGAGATGAATGTTAAGCAGCATTGTAGGCAAGGTTTTTCTTTAATTGATCCATATGGCAACCTTTATGTATGGTTTTGTGTATTTCTCCATATGGATTTTAATGTCATTAAAACTTTTTCACAAAACATAAACAGGTCATTCTTTATAGTTCTTAGCTCTAAGTATAGTACGAAATCGTTTTTTTTCCTTAAATTTTAGAACTTTTCTATGTAATGTTGATGTTTTTACTAGTGGTCCCTTTACTAAGTTTTGTATACTTTAATCAATTACTGTTACAAGTAAAGCTTTTCGTAATTAGGATGGAATTTCTCCCGCTTTTTTCTAGTGCCAAAAAAATAAAACTAGCATGTTCTTCAAGCATCACTGGAAGCTAGAATTTGAGTTGATATCCACTTGAAATTGCGAGCTTTTAAAATTATCAGCCTTTCTTTTATGGCCTATGTTGGCACAGGGCCTCATAAAAGTTGGCTTTGAGCATGTCCCCATCCTTTGAACTGGCAAGGAAAGACAAAATCACATTTTTAAATGTTGTTTTTATTTTAATTTCATAGTAGTCAACATAAAGTGTTATATTGGTTTCAGGTATACAATATAGTGAATCAGCAATTCCATACATCACTCAGTGCTCATCACAAGTGCATCCCTTAACCTCATCATTTATTTCTCCTCCCCCCACCCCTGGTAACCATCAGTTTGTTCTCTATAGGTAAGAGTCTATTTCTTGGTTTTGTCTCTCTCTCTCTTTCCTTTGCTCATTTGTTTTGTTTCTTGAATCCTACATATGAGTGAAATGATACGGTATTTGTCTTTCTTTGACTTATTTCACTTAGCATTATACTCTCTAGCTCCACCCATGTTGCAAATGGCAAGGATTCATTCTTTTTTTTTAAAATTTTTTTTAAAATTTATTTTATGATAGTCACACACACACACACACACACAGAGAGAGAGGCAGAGACACAGGCAGAGGGAGAAGCAGGCTCCATGCACCGAGAGCCCGACGTGGGATTGGATCCCGGGTCTCCAGAATCGCGCCCTGGGCCAAAGGCAGGCGCCAAACTGCTGCGCCACCCAGGGATCCCGGATTCATTCTTTTTTATGCCCAACTAATACTTTATTGTATCTTCTATATCCATTTATTCATTGATGGACACTGGGGCTGCTTTCATACTTTGGCTATTGTAAATAAAGCTGCAACAAACATAGATATGGATGTATCCCTTTGAATTAGCATTCTTATAATTTTTTGGTAAATAGTAGTACAATTACAGGATCCTATTGTAGGATTTTCAATTTTTAGAGGAACTTCTGTACTGTTTTCCCCACAGTGGCTATACCAGCTTGCATTCCCACCAACAGTGCAGGAAGGTTCCTTTTCTCCACATCCTCAGCAACACCTGTTGTTTCTTGTGTTTTTTATTTTAACCATTCTGAGAAGTGTGAGGTGATACCTCGCTGTACTTTTGATATACATTTCCCTGATCGAAAGTGATATTGAACATCTTTTCATGTATCTGTTGGCCAAGTGGATATTGTCTTTGGAGAAATGTCTGTTCGTGTCTTCGGCCCATTTTTTTAAAAAAGATTTTATCTATTTATGAGAGGGAGAGGGAGAGAAAGAGAGAAAGAGAAAGAGAGAGAAAGAGAAAAAACACTAGCAGGGGGAGAGGGACAGGCAGACTCCCTGCTGGGAGCCCCATGCAGGGCTAGATCCCAGGACCTCAGGATCATGACCTGAGCTGAAGGTAGATATTTAACTGACTGAGGTGCCCCTCTTCTGCCCATTTTTAAATTGGATTATTTGCTTTTGGGGGGTTGAGTTGTATAAGTTCTTTATATATTTTGGATACTAGCCCTTTATCAAATATGTCATTTATAAATATCTTTTCCCATTCAGTAGATTGCCTTTTCATTTTGTTGATTGTTTACTTCACTCTGCAGAATCCTTTTATTTTGATACAGAGTTTTGTTTTTGTTTCCTTTGCCTCAGGAGACATATCTAGAAAAATGTTGCTGTAGCAAATGTCAGAAAAATTACTGCTTGTGCTCTCTTCTAGGATTTTTATAGTTCCAGGTCTTTCAACCATTTTGAATTTATTTGTGTATGGTGTAAGAAAGTGGTCCAATTTCATTCTGTTTATGTCTGTCCAGTTTTCCTAACACCATTTCTTGAAGAGACCATCTTTTTACCATTGGATATTCTTTCCTGCTTTGTCAAAGATTAGTTGACTATTGAGTTGAGGGTCCATTTCGGTGTTCTCTATTCTGTTCCATTGATCTATGTGTCTGTTTTTGTGCTAGTACCATACTGTCTTGATAGATTTAATGTCTTGAATTCTGATACTTCCAGTTTTGTTTTTCTTTTTCAAGATTGCTCTATTTTGGGTCTTTCATGGTTCCATATAAATTTCAGGATGGTTTGTTCTAGTTCTGTGAAAAATGGTATTGTGATGGGATTTACAAGAACTCTGTAGATTGCTTTGGGTGTCTAGATATTGTAGCATTTTTTTTTTTGAATCCACAAGCAAGGAATGTCTTTCCATTTCTTTGCATCCTTTTCAATTCTTTCTTCAGTGTTTTATAGTTTTTCAGAGTACAGGTCTTTTACCTATTTGGTTAAGTATATTCCTAGGTATCTTATTACTTTAGATGCAATTGTAAACGGGACTGTTTTCTTGTTTTCTCTTTCGGCTACTGCATTATTACTGTATAGGAATGCAATCAATATTTACTTACTGATTTTGTATTCTGCAACTTAACTGAATTCATTTTATTGGTTCTGGTAGTTTTTTGGTGAGGTCTTTTGAGTTTTCTATATGTAGTGTAATGTCACCTGCAAGCGGTGAAAATTTTACTTCTTCCTTATTAATTGGGATACCTTTTATTTCTTCTTGTTGCCTGATTGCTGTGGCTAGGACTTTTAGTACTATATTGAATAAAAGTGATGAATGGACATCCTTGTCTTGTTTCTGTCCTTAGAGGAAAAGCTCTCAGTTTCTCTGATCAGGTGTGATGTTTGCTATGTGCTTGTCATTGATGATCTTTATTATTTTGAGCTATGCTCCCTCTGAACCAATTTTGTTGAGGATTTTTATCATGAATGCATATTGTATTTTGCCAAATGTTTTTCCTGTATGTATTGAAATGATTATATGGTTTTAATTCTTTCTCTTATTGATGTGATGTATCACATTGATATGCAAATATTCAATCACTAGTATATCTGGGAAATAAATTTCACTATTTGTGGTGATTCATTTGTTTAATGTATTGTTGGATTTGGTTTGCTTGTATTTTGTTGAGGATTTTTTGTGCTTATGTTCATTAGTGATATTGGCCTGTAGTTCTCTGTTTTTGTGGTCTCTTTATCTGGTCTTGTGATCAGGGTGGTACTGGTATCATAGAATGAATTTGGAAGTTTTCTTTCCTCTTCTAATTTTTGGAATAGTTTGAGAAGAATAGATATTCTTCTTTAAATATTTCATAAAATCACCTTCGAATTTTGTCTAGTCCTGGACTTTGGTTTGTTGGGAGTGTTTTGATTGGTTCTTCAATCTACTTGCTGGTAATCTGTCCAAAATTTTTTTTCTTCCTGCTTCAGTTTTATGTTTCTAGGAATTTATCCATTTCTTCCAGGTTGTCCAGTTTGTTGGCATATAGTTTTTCCCAATATTCTCTTATAATTGTGTTTCTTTCTTTTTTTTAAAAGATTTTATTTATTTATTCATGAGAGACAGGGAGGGAGGGAGAGAGAAAGCGAGCGAGCAAGAGAAAGGCAGAGACATAGGCAGAGGGAGAAGCAGGCTTCATGCAGGGAGCCCTGTGTGGGACTGGATCCTGGGACTCCGGGATCACGCCCTGAGCCAAAGGCAGATGCTCAACTGCTGAGCCACCCAGTGTCTCTATAATTGTGTTTCTTTAGTCTTGGTTGTTATTTATCCTCTCTCATTTGTGATTTCCTTATTTAGATCCTTTCTCTTTTCTTTTTGATAAGCCTGCTAGGAGTTTATCAGTTTCATTTTATATTTTTCAAAGATCCAGGTCCTGGTTTCATTAACCAGTTCTATTATTATTATTATTATTATTATTATTATTATTATTTTTAGTTTATATATCATTTATTATTTTCTCCAATCTTTACCATCTTCTTCCTTCTTTTGGTTTTGGGTTTTATTCGTTCTTTTTCTAACTCCTTTAAGTATAAGGTTAGGTTGTTTATTTGAGATTTTTCTTCTTGAGGTAAGCCTGTATTACTATAAACTTCACTCCCAGATCTGCTTTTACTGCATCCCAAAAGTTTTTGGTCTGTTGTGTTTTCATTTCTTTCCATGTACTTTTTGATTTATTCTTTGATTTCTTGGTTCACCCATTCATTGTTTCATTGTAGCATGTTATATAACCCCCATGTATTTGTGGTTTTTCTAGATTTTGTGTTATGGTTGATTTTTAGTTTCATAGTGTTGTAGTCAAAAATATGCATGGTATGCCTTCAGTCTTTTTGAATTTGTTGAGACTTGTTTTGTGACATAATATGTGATCTATTCTGGATAATGTTCTGAAAATATCTGATAGTTTCATCTGCCAAGTGTGTCATTCAAAGCCACTGTTTCCTTCTTGATTTTCTGTTTGGATCATCTGTCCATTGATATATGTGAGATATTAAAGTCCTCCGCTATAATTGTATTAGTACCTTTTTAAAAGATTTTATTTATTTATTCATGAGAGAGAGAGAGAGAGAGAGAGAGAGAGAGAGAGAGAGGCAGAGACATAGGCAGAGGGAGAAGCAGGCTCCCTGCAGGGAGCTCAATAGGACTTCATCCCAGGATCCCAAGATCACACCCTGAACTGAAGGCAGATGCTTACTCGCTGAGCCACTCATGTGCCCTTAATTGTAAACTATTGATCAGTTCCTTTACATTTCTTATTAACTGTGTTTTATGTATTTCAGTGCTCCTATGTTGGATGCATCAGTATTTACAATTGTTATATCTTCTTGTTGGATTGTTCCCTTTGTTATTTTAATGTGTCTTTCTTTGTTTCTTTTTACAGTCTTTCTTTTAAAGTCAATTTTTTCCCAATATAAGTATTGCTACTCTAGCTTTCTTTTGACAACTAGTTCCATGATAAATATTTCTCCATCCCCTCACTTTCAATCTGCAGGTGGCTTTAGGTTTGAAATGAGTCTCTTGTAGGCAGCCTACGGATGAATCCTGTTTTTTTTTTTAATCATTCTTATACCCCATATCTTTTGATTGGTATGTTTAGTCCATTTCAATTTAAAGTAATTATTGATAGGGATGCCTGGGTGGCTCAGCGGCTGAGCATCTGCCTTCGGCTCAGGATGTGATCCTGGAGTCCCAGGATTGAGTCCCACATCGGGCTCCCTGCATAGAGCCTGCTTCTCCCTCTGTCTGTGTCTCTGCCTCTCTCTCTCTCTCTCTCTCTCTCTCTCTGTCTCTTAGGAATAAATAAATAAAATATTTTAAAAAAACAAAGTAATTATTGATATATATATATATTTATTGCTATTTTGTTACTTGTTTTTTGGTTGTTTAGGTAGTTTCTCTCTGATCCTTTCTTCTCTTGCTGTCTTTCGTGGTTTGCTGATTTTCTTTTGTGATACACTTGGGTTCTTACTCTACATTCTTTGCATATCTGTTAGTGGTTTTTGATTGGTGGTTACTATTAGATTTGTATATATAGCCTCTTCTGCATTTAGCATTCTATATGAAGGTGATGGTTGCTTAATATCAATCCCATTATTTACTCTTCTCTCACTCAGGTTTTAGGTTTATGGTGTCATGTTTAATATCCTTTTATTTTGTGAATCTCTTGATGATTTTTTAATAGAAATAGTTATTTTTATTGTTTTTGTGTTTCTTCTTTTTTACACTTTCATATATGATCTTTTTTCCACTCAGAGAGTCCCAGTCCCCTTTAATATTTCTTGTGGGACTGGTTTAGTGGTCATGAACTCCTTTGATTTTTATTTGTCTGAGAAACTCTCTTTTTCTATTCTATATGACAACCTTTCTGGGTAAAGTATTCTTGTTTGTGGATTTTTTCCTTTTCAGCAGCAAAGTAACATTTTTTTTTTAAAGTTAGATTGCAATATTCTGCTGCAATATCAGACAGACTGCTGGTTTTTCGTAAGCAGAAACTTTCATATTACTGTAATGCTTAGCCTCCTTTTGAATATTGCCACACAAGAAGGAATTAGAGAGGACTCATATTCTGATGACAACCATAAAACTCTCATTAGACTCTCTTTTTGCATTCTATATTGTTTCCCCAAAACCAAACAATGCAAAGCAGCCAAGTATAAGACCAAAACAAATTTCCCATTCTATAAAGATTAGAAATATTTCCTCCTTTTTATGCTGAGTATGGGTAAAGCTTGGTGTTATTTCAAAATCTGACCATTACACAGTACACAGGAAGAAAATAACCAAATGACAAAGTGGATTCAGTTTATTCTGTATGTTTTGGTGATATAAAAAATTAAACAGGAAAATAATTTAATTTAAGATATATAGATGGTAATTACACTAGGGAGCAGAGCATAACATATAAAGGTGTCAAATCACTATTGTACACCTGAGGCTAATGTAACCTTGTCAACTGTACTTCGATTAAAAAATGCAAATTATGCTATTGGCTAAATTAGAATAGTACATATAACTTGGAGAAAAAACACAGCTTCTGAAGGCATAGACATTTGCGACCTTGAGCTGTTGAATCCAAAGTGGTATCCCAGGGGCTTGGAGTAGTTACAGGTAGGACTTGAAATGATTTGATGGTTTGCATTTTTAAACTCACGAAATAGCTAATTGAGAGATTTTCTACTTAAACACTATAAAGTCCCTTATGAGGTGATCCTTGTTGGTGTCATGTTATTCAACAGATGTCTTCAGGAACCAGAAATAATGGTTAGGAATAAGTCTTCTTGTCAAATTTATCAAGTCTTTAGTATCCTTCTGAGTTTCTCCCTTTTAAAATGTCCCCCTGTTCTCCAAAGCATTTCTAGGCACTTCTTACACTCATTTATCTTCATTGTGTGGTTTTCTTCCGGGTAACATGTTTCATGTGTTTCCTCCACTTTTCCAGGAAGTATTACTTATATTCTGTATTAACCGTGAGTATCCTAACATTTATATTACCGAATCTCTTCCATTTGATCATTCTTTCACCTAATTTGAATTCATGCAACTTGATGGAATTCAAAACCTACTTTAAGAATCTTTTTAAAAATATATTTATAACCTTATTTTTAGCCAGGCCACATCAGCTCCTAATGTTTCCAAGAATGAGAATGGATATCTTAATTATACTTAAAATTTCACATGATTCAAGAATCTGTCCTCTTGTATATTTCCTGTTGTGGTAGTATTACTGTTTCATTTATTGCAATCAATAGTGCATGCAAAATTGTAGAAAGGAATTTAACACATGATTCATACCTAATTTGTTGTTTGCTCTCTCTCTCTCTCTTTTTTTAAAATCCCACTTAGTAAGTTATGCTTGCCATCTTGATGTTACTAATATGATGTCATGGATTTCATTGCTCTGTGTTAATACCTATACCATTCCTCCTTCATAATAGTCTCCTATACCTTATTCACCACACTAGGCCACCCAGGACTACATTGAGTCTCTCATTGTCATCACTGTCTTTCTTACTCATCTTACTGTGGTCTTGCCGTTTACTCACATATTTATTTAATCTTATATGTGTTTTCATTTACACCAATATTGTATTTTTAAAATGTAATCTGGTGTAAATTTTTAGTAGTTTATGTATTGTCTATCCGTTTTTTTTCATTGATTAAACTTTCACAGGCATTTCATAATCTCAAGTTTTTAGAAAAGTACAGTTTTTTTTTTTTTTTTTTTTTGCTTTTGTTGCACTTGCCTGGGGAGACAGATCCAAGAAAATATTGCTTAGACCAATGTCCAAGAGTTTACTGCCAATGTTTTCTTCTAGGAGTTTTTTGGTTTTAGGTCTTACATTTAGGTCTTTAAAACCTTTTGAATTTATTTTTGAATTTGATATAAGAAAGTCATTCAGTTTCATTATTTTGTGTACAGTTGTCCAGTTTTCCCAACACCATTTATTGAAAGGACTGTTTTTCCCCATTGTATATTCTTGCCTTTTGTATCATAGATTAATTGATCAAATAAATGTGGCTTTATGTCTGGGGCCTTCATTCTATTCCATTGATCTGTATGTTTTTGTGTCAACACTGCACCATTCTTAACTAGATTTGTAGTGTAGTTTAAAATTAAGGAGTGTTATAACTCTAGTTTTCTTTTTCATTCTTAAGATTGTTTTGACTATTTGGGGTCTTTGTGGTTCCATACAAATTTTAGGATTATTTGTTCTAGTTCCATGAAAAATGACATTGGTATTTTGACAGAGATTGCATTGAATTTGTAGATTGCTTTGGGTAGTATGGACGTTTTAACAATATTATTTTTTTCTGTCCATGAGTACAGTATATTTTTCCATTTATTTGTGTTGTCTTTAATTTCTTTCACCAGTTCTTATAGTTTTCAGAGTATAGGTCTTTCTTTCTTTTGATTAAATTTATTCCTAGATATTTATTCTTTTAGATGCAATTATAAATGGGAGTGTTTTCTTAATTTCTTTTTATGAAAATTTATTGTTAGTATATGAAAGTGCAACAGATTTATGTATATATATATATTAATTTTGCAACAGTAAAGTTTCAGTAAAGATTCTCTAAAGATTCAGTAAAGATTCATTTTTTAGTTTAGATTTTTTTTTGGAGTCCCTAGAGTTTTCTATATTTAGTATCATGTCATCTGTAAATACCAACAGTTTTACTTTTTCAATTTGAATACTTTTTATTTTTCTTTTTTCTCAGTTGGCTGTGGCTTGGACTTCAAATACTATACTGAAAAATAGTGATAAGAGTTCGTCTGTGTTCTCTTTAAGTTCCTTTCTCAAAGCATGTGAAACTCTTTTGCTAAGATTACTTTATTGATTTTTTTTTAACTACACAGGTCATTTTTAGAGATTAACATAATATCTTTATGAAGACTCATGCTAAGGTTCAGAGAAGTTGACATTTGAAAAGATATTACTTATTCTGAAAAACTCAATACACTTATCTTAGAGGGAATAAGACCTAGTTTCCCTTACTAATTCGGGATAAAATGAAAATATTAAATTCCTCCTTTTTCTATGTTTTTTAACAAAGAATCAGAAGCAAGAGAATGATCTCAAACATTACACATTGATCTCCCTACCTTGACAAGTAAAGTGGGCCATTCCAATGATTTGGGAACTTTGGAAATGGGTTCCTGAGAACTATTGCGATACCTACTGGTAACAATGTGTGTATTTCATAGTTTCTTTAAAGGGTGGGGTGTATGTGAGTCAACCTTTCAGATGGATGAAAGAGATGTGGGTACAATAGAATTGCTACAGTGCATGAATTCACTTTTTCCCTGGATCCTTTTAATTGAAAAGATATTTTTTAATTGCTTGATGGCTGTGATAATTGGTTCCTTTTCATCCATTCCAGTTAGCCTGTCCTTTAGCCCACAGTGTCAGCTGGTTTTCTGTGGGGACAAAGCAAAAAAAATAAAAAATAAAAATAAAAAAGAGAGAGAGAGAGAGAGAGAGAGAGAGAGAGAGAGAGAGAAAGAAAGAAAGAAAGAAAGAAAGAAAAGAAAAGAAAGAAAAGAAAGAAAGAAAGGCAGAAAAAATTCGAAGAAATTATTGAATTTTTTTTGCATTAACAACCTTCTCAGGTGACAGTCATCCCCCCTACCCTCGCCATGATTCTTACCCTGAAAAGAGGAGGAAAAGGTGAGGAGGGCCAAAGAAATTTTACACACTGGGCAGAACTTCTGTCGGAGAAGATATCAAGGGTATAGAGAACTTCCAGAAAAGGGAAAACCCATTGTAGAAGAAAGGGAAAGAGGCCTTGGAAGGGTGAGTGCACTTGAGCATTATATGTGAAGATGCCAATTTGTGTCTCTTTAAGCCCAAATCCAGTCTGGGTTTGCATGTCTGTTTCTTTTCTATCACAGAGACATATGTCACACTTGTCATAATTGTATGTTGCAGAATAATCATATAACTTCTGCCTAAGGAGATGTATAAGAACTTCTGTTGTTACCAAAAAGGTACATATGTACCAGTCTCTCCACAGATTAGATGTAATTAGAAAATCATGTTGAATCGGATGAGAATAATTCCTGTATTTCCTGTGATCCTGAGAAAACACAAGAGGTTATTCTGCTCTTTACTGGCTAGATTTCTGACCTTATGTTTTATCATATAAGGCATGTTTTATCAGACCAACTGTAGAAACTTGAATTCTTCTCTTTCCTGCCTTTACTTTAGTTACTAGGTTTTTTACTTCAGTTCAAAAATTGGAATGGGAGAAAAAGAAGCCTGAGATATTGTAGTAAATCAAGAATGATTCTTTAATGTCCTAGGGTGTCTCCATAGCAGTTGAGAAAAAGAGCCTGGGTATCATTCTTGCATAATTAAATAGAGGGACTTCTAGGTCAAGTTATCAATCTGAGATGAAGTTAAAGAATATTTGTAAAATTGTTGTGATACTTTTTTTTGTGATACTTCTTTTCTTTCTTTTTTTTTTTTTTAAAGATTTTATTTGTTTATTTGAGAGAGAAAAGAGAAGAGACAAAGAGAGAGAAAGCACAAGCAAGGGAGAGGGGGCAGAGGAAAAGGGAGAATTGGGGAGTTTGATGCTCCCAGGACCCTGGGATCATGAGCCGAGTGGAAGGCGGATGCTTAACTAAGCTATCCAGACATCCCTTTATTTGCTTTTCTTTTAAGAGATCTTTTTATTTCGATCAGTTACTGATTTGTTGAATATGTAATCTTGCATCAGTGAACCTGAAAATTTTCTTATCTTCAGGTGGTAGAAGTCACCTGATAACCTCTGAGAATAAGGGTCCGCATCTGTTCTCATCCCTCTCCTCCAATATCCAATTTGGAATGGCAGATAGAATTCCACTCACAAAGTTTAGTAACTTACTCATTAGTTACTCATGATTACTCATATATCCTTAAAAAAAAGTGTGATGATATTTTAATACTCTAGGATATTTATGTCTACTATGTTACATGTGAGGGCTCTCTGTTTCCCCCTTAAGAAACTGTTTTTGGTATAGAATTAGCTTGTGTTTATAGTGGGATGGACATAAAAGTGTGGGTTGATGATTCTGTTCAAGCAAATTTAGTTAATGAGTGACCTGTGAAAGTTAGGTGAGATTCTCTTGAGAGTCACAGCTTCTTTTGCATGGCTTCTGTTCTTTGCATTCACTTAGTTCTGTTGGTAGAAGAACAGTTTCGTTTTAGAGGATTACCTACAAATGGATTTTTCTTCCTCCTCTCTAGCAACATCTATTCTCTTTACAATGGAAGGTTTTAGTTTTGGGGAATTTAGCCTGGCCCTTAACTGTATACTTCAGGCCCCTAACACCGTAAGATAGCTCATGGAATGGGTCCATTACCAGTCTTATAGATGATGTGTTTCCTAATCATTAGACTTTTTGACAAAAGGCCATATGTAAATTAAATTGTTCTTGGAGTTTCAGGAGTTTCATTTTCCTCTTGTTTGCCATCTTGGGCTTAGCCTTTTATGGAAGTGCCTTAGGAAATTCAAAGACATGAAAGAAAGTCTTTACCATGTCTTCTGCAAATTTGGTATTGCCTTCACTAAGAATAGCTATGTATAGGATGCAGGTGATCTTTTAGACAAATTGGACCAATTATGGAAGAGGCTTGCATTTGGAACTTGGGTCCTCAGGTTATATTTCTACCTCTTGCCCTATAAAACAAAACAAAACAAAACAAAACAGTAATCTGAAGACTGGGGTAACAATTTTGTTTTCATAAGAGATAATCCATTTATTTGACTACTAATGGTTTCTGTGATGATTCTTCAGCAGATAATTAATAGGTATAGTCAGATGAGTTGTGGCCAACTTAGGAAATGTTTGGGGATTTTTATAAGGGCCCCACTGACTGTAGTTTAGGTCAGTCTTGGCTCAGCTAGTGCATTACCTGCTGGTGGCCCTAGCTCATCCCTTTGTACATACTGTGTTATTTGATGTTGCATCTGGATCTTTCCCATTATCAGTTTCCTGCCCAGGGGCATTGTTGTTATATATTTGTTTATTGCTCTGCATTTTCAGTATCTTTCCCTTCTTTGTATTTTTAGAAATAGACTAAAGGTTAGTAAAGCCCCTTTTTATCTTGGGATGGAATCACTTCCAGACTGGGATACAGATTAAGTCATTGTGTAGTGACAAAAGGGAATTTCATAAGGGCAGTTAGATAACTAGAGATTCCAGTGACATTAATTCACTCCATGCTTATTTAGTCAATACCAACAGCTCCAAGCACTGAATTTAGCACTTCAGCTTTGCAGGGTAGGACAAGGAGGTTGCAGATTAAGATTGAGTTTTGAAAGGTCAGAGTTGAGTTATACATTTAGAATTCTTTTTTTTTTAAATTTATTTATTTATGATAGTCAGAGAGAGAGAGAGAGAGAGAGAGAGAGAGAGAGAGGCAGAGACACAGGCAGAGGGAGAAGCAGGCTCCATGCACCGGGAGCCCGATGTGGGATTCAATCCCGGGTCTCTAGGATCGCGCCCTGGGCCAAAGGCAGGCGCCAAACCGTTGTGCCACCCAGGGATCCCCTACATTTAGAATTCTGTATACATAGAGAATTCTCTCTATAGAATTCTACAGAATTCTATTCCATGTATATACTTGAGTCTTTTTCCCTTCTTGCTGCCCTAGACTCAAGAAAACAATGCTGAACTGAGAGAAACAAACTTGTAATCCCAAATAACATCTGATTCTGATATTGCTTTTATTTGACTTTTGAATGAATCCTTTTAAGAAAAATAATTTGTTTCCTTATTATTTTGATTTGACTTAGTTTCTTAGTTTTGATTAGTTTGATCTGACTTGTCTTTTCTGAACATATTACATACAGATTCTAGGAGGGAATGATTAGACTGTTGTTCTGTGAGAGTGCGACAATTATTTAGTACAGTAAAAGTTTCTTTAAGTGGAATTGTTGAGGGGTACCTTTGTGGCTTGGCAGTTAAGATTCAACTCTTGGTTTCTGTTCAGGTCATGATTTCAGGGTCCTGAGATCTAAGGCCTGCATTGGGCTCTGTGGGGAGTGTGCTTAAGTTTTTCTCTCCTTCTGCCCCTCCCGCCTCCACTCCTTCCCTCTTTCTAAAATAAATCAATAAATCTTTAAAATAAATAAATAAATAATAAATAAATAAATAAAAAATAAATGGAATTGTTGAAGAAAGGGAATATGTTAACACACAATCCCTCAAAATGGTGCCATCAGAAAGACGACTATTGGTCTGTAAAGGCTTAAAATCACATATTGAAACTTTTATTCTCTAAAAATGAACATCATAAATTAGCTCACTGACAAGTCCGTTTATCACTCTTTTACTTCCAAACTCTAGGAGGTCTTTGGAAAATCAGCCAGTTGCTTAGTCAGTATGTCATTTCCAAAAATAAAGATTGTACAATTGCAAGAAAGCTGGACATGTGTTCTTCAACAGGGTAGGATCAAATGCAATTTCACTTTTATATATCTTCACACTGCTAAAAGCACCATAATGTTCATAGATAGAGCCAGAAATCAAGTTTTGTCTCTCTCTGAGGGCAGAAAATAATGTCATTGCCAATGGCAGAAGAATAGGAAGAAAAGCAGCCTGAGTAGGCCACAAACTGAAAAACATTCACTGAAAAATTAAAAGTTTGTTATGTGATTCTACTCAATAAGCTTAAGTTAGGTGGTCATTCATATCCTGAATATTTAACTTATTCAATATAATACTTTTAATCTAGGGGCCCCTGAGTGGCTCAGTTGGCTAAGTGTCTGCCTTTGGCTCAGGCCATGAACCCAGTGGGACTGAGGCCTGCATACAGCTCCCTGCTCAGCCGGGAGTCTGCTTCTTCCTCTGTCCCTCTTCCTGCTTGTGTTCTTTCAAATCTCTGTTTCTCTCAAATAAATAAATAAAATCTTTAAAAAAAATAACACTTTTAATTTATCTCTGACATGTTGTTGTTACACTACAAAGGAAGGGAACTATTTCAGCTTTTGTTTTTAATATTTTGCCTGAAATTGAGTAATACAGAAAACAGAATATCCAGACAGGGGTTTTGGTTTAAGATTTGCATTTTAGCTAACAATTTGAAAAATAAATTTATTCCCATGTGTTTTATCTGTCCTTCATTTTATATAATAACACAGGATACTGAGGAAGTTGTGGGAAAAGTGAGGCATGGTGTGTGAAGTGCTTTGTCAGAAAGTGTGCTCTCCGTATAGAAGGTTCCAGGTGGTGCAGAGAGTGGCTCAGAGGGCAGGACCTGAGCCTGACTGCGTGGGTGCACATCCTGCTCTGTCACCACCTGGGTGTGTGATGAGCTGTAAAACATGGACAGTAGTAGTCACTGCTTCATTGGGCTTTTTCAGCAATTCCAAGAATCGACAGCATAAAGTACTTTATTATTATATGCCAAGTAGTATTGTTTCAATGTAGTTGCCATAAGATAATAATAAATGTGAAAATGGTTTTAATAAGAATTGTTTATTCATTTGGGTTTATCATTATTTTACCTACATCATATCTTTTATTTGTTATGATTAGCATCACTCATTGATAATGATAAAATATGAAGTGAGATGTTGATGTCCATATTCTGTAGAACCATTTGATCCAAATATTTTTAGTAATATTATGCAATATTTAGATGTACTGACGATGTTTTTTTTGATGCTTTAATTCTAATCCTAACCTAAGAGTTCCCAGTGAATTTTAAATGCTAAAAACATAAAGTTAACATTTAAATATCTAAAACCAGATTTTTAGAAGGAATTTTGAAGAGAAAAATGCAATTTAATAGACTTTCATGTTATCAGATAGATGCAACATTGTTTTCTGATCACCAAGATATTTGAAATGAAGGACCAAGTTATATCTTTCATGTATCTATATGACAAAACTGGCTACACTGGCAAAAGGCTATGTCCAAAGAACACAAGAGAAGTTTGTGTATGTGTGGTTTGCTTTTTTTGTTTGTTTTTAATTCAAGGAGTTTAAACATCTCTGTATATTTTCTCTGTGTTTAAGAAGCAGAGAGAGATGGGGATTTATGGTAGTTGGTTTTAATTAGAAAAATACTGTAAGATCATAGTGTTATTTATTTCAATGTTTTATTCCCTGTTACTATATTTATTAAATGAAATATGAAATTTGGAAATGTAACAAGCATTTTATTAAAATCTAACTTAATATCCTTTTTTCTCATTAATTTAAGTATCATTTTAGATTCTTTTTTTAAAATTATTTTTTATTGGTTTTGTTCTTTTAGCCAAGATCATTCTAAAGACTTCACTATAATATAAGAAAGGGAAGTTGAGATAATAAAAATGGAATTCTTTCTTTGTTCTCTCTCTCTCTTTTTTTTTTTAAAGAGATAGTGAAAGGAGTGGAGAGGGGGGAAGGGGCAGAGGGAAAGGGAGTGAACGATAGAGATTGAGAGAGAGAGAGAGAGAGAGAGAGAGAGAGAGATTGTTAAGGAGGCTCCATGCCCAGCATGTAGCTGGACACTGACATCATGACTTGAGCTGAAATCAAGAGTCAGATGCTTAACTGACTGAGCCACCCAGGGGACCCAGGAATTGAATTTCTAATTCTTTTAAATTTTTCCCTTTAACAAAATATCTCATAAAGCCTAAGATTTCCCCTTGTTTTATTGTTAGTGGATTCTCATACAATGTTTGGTACTCTATGTCAAGGGTGCTGCAAGGGATGTGTGTGTGTGTGTGTGTGTGTGTGTGTGCGTGCGCGTGCACACATGTGTGCATGTGAGTGGCTGAAGGGCCCTAGAGTAGGAGCAACAAGTGAGCTTTGGAGTCAGGCAGAGCTCAGTGGAAATTCCAGCCTATTCCATGTTGTTGTAGATCTTTTGCCAATTTTACATTCTGAACATTGCTTTCTTCTTTTGTGAATCAATACATAATTGTTATTTTTTTGGCAGATGTGATTTGAATATGCTGTCTATGGACCGAACTTTTTAGGATACTTAGTTAATTCATTCAGTTTGAATTTATTGAGCACAGGCCTATGGCTCTGCTCCTCTTCTTTACCTGCCTGCATCTTAGGGTGCAGAAGAGAGGAATCAAACCACTGAGTGGATAAATGAGAGCGATCATGTAGTCCAGATAGATATGACTCTCTATTTGAGAGCACCATTCTTGAAACAAGGAATGACACATATTTCTTAGAGTTTATCAAATGAGCTTTATGTAACATACATTTGCTGTTTCTAATTATGAGTTTTGTGTCTGACTTGATTTCTGATATAATGATTTATAATGGTCCATGAGTGTACAAAAGATAGCAGAGGAAGATATTGTTATTGAAAAACAATGGAGATCCAGGTGGATAGTAGTTTTTATTTGGTGAGATGTCCCATAGACTTATTGCACTTACTTGAAGTTCACGCTTCCAATTATTTGGGACAACCTGGGATATGGGAGCAGGACACTGGTCTCAGGATCATGGACTAAATGAGAATAAGAGCAGGAACCAAAAAGATGGTGCCAGAACAGGTTGAAACAGTTAACTCATTTAGTCAAGGAACAGCAACCGGATTATAATAGAACCAGGAAACAGCTTTTTAAACTGACATCTAAAATTTATATTAACACAACCAAGTGAGGGATGTTGACAGGCAGGGAGAACACACATAGGCTCTTACTGATGACCTTACCAAACTCTACAGCTCTGTCTCCTCCTGAGGTTGACTCAGACTCACAGGCAGCTCTGGAAGAGCAAGTAGCTCCCACCGAAGCTGTAGCTTGACACCTATGCCAAGACACTCATCCAGGACTAAGTTAAGAAGCAGGTAGTTTTTATCAGAATAGAATGTGATTTTCAAGGTTGACTTCTAGATTCTTAGTGAAGGATTCAGATATCTCACCAATTAGCAGACTGTACCTGTTTTGTTTCCCAGATTGTGCTGAAGCTGCCCAAGTACACAGGGTTGTCTGGTGCCAACCAGATAGTCTGGAGATATCACTCCTGGGCATGGTCAGTGTCAATGCCTCCTCTGGTCTGTAGTGCCTTGGAATGCTGTTGGATGCCTGTGAGGCCGACCACCCTGCCCTGAGGCTTAACAGTAATCAGAATAGGAGAAGGTGGTAGTGTAAATAAGACTGCAGTTCTCCTTGCCTGTGTATGTGGACTAAAAAATCCCTGATAACCTCTTGCTCTACAAAATCCCATACAAACATTCTTTACTTTTGAGTGCAGACTATTTAAGATCTAAGATGTTTGCTTTTTTCTTGAAATAGTATCAGACAGTACAGAGAAGTCTCTTGGTTCCTGATACTCATTGGATCAAATATCTAAAGATGACCATATCTTTCCAAAGTAAAAAAAACTGAGTCCATATCAAGGTTATGAGATGACCAACAGTATAAAGAGTTCTTAGAAAAACAGCACTTTGCAAATTTGTGAGGGGGTGGGGATTAGCTAATGTGTGAGTTGTTCTCTCAGTTCTAGAGTTAGCCAAACTTTCTTTAGTTTAGTCCTTATGACTTTCTATTATTGCTTGTTTTTTCTTTTGTTGGAATAAGCTCAAGTGGTTTTACAACACTGTAAAATATAACTGCTACTTACTGGATTGTTAAATTAATACCAACACCTTGTATTTGCTAGATGTTTTATACTTTAAAACTATTTCATGTTGCATATTTGATTGTCTTAAATTATTGGCATATTGCATGTGGATTATTAACTATATTCCACATAGGGAAGTTGAGATCCACTGGATAAAGAACTCGTTCACTGTTACATAGCTCCTAATTTAAGCAAAGACATGAAATGAAATACAGATTTCTTACCTCTACACAATTCAAATTGTTGGGAATTCTAAGACTGGCAATTATGCTCTCTCAGCATCTCCTCCTATCCTTAAGCTTTTTAGTTTTTACTGTTTCATATTTCTCATATTCTCTTGTTACTTTCTCATTAGAGTATTCTTGGATGCTTTTTGCATCTGTTGCTCCTTGAGTGCATTGCATACCATTTGATATACTGCCTTGTGCTCTAATATCTGTGTGAGAAACAGCAATTTTTACATTCTATAATTCTGCTTTGGAATTTACCTCTACCTAATCTCTGTAGTTGACTCTTCTTATCTTACCCTACTCAGAAAGGATTTGCCTTATTGGATCTGGCCATTTATCCCTCTAATCTAATATCAGTTTCCAGCAAGGCCCTGCCAAACCATTTCAGAAGAAAGCAGTGCACTCTCCCTGACTGGGAATTAGGAAACAAAACCCTTGCTGTGACTGCATTTAGGCTATGAGCAAGTTATTTGGTTTCTTTCTTTAGTGTGTGATTTCAATAGATTGTAGTAAGAAACTGCAACTTCAAGTTATATGTTTGTTGGATACTTAATGTGTAAGCCTTTGATGCATCAGCTTAATTATGTATGCCACATGGAATACTAGATAAAATACATACTTTACTAAAAGTTCTGAATTAACAACAAACACCATTGTGGACTGATTAATCATTTAAACATGGTTTTAGTTACATAATAAATATAGTTCATATTGGCTTTCTACTATGTCTTAACATGACTGTCAAATTACATAAGTTCTTATTTTTCAGTTCTTTTTTTTAGCTTTCAGTTCTCGACTTGAGTTTAGTTGTGGAATCACAAATAAATTAGCAAACATTTGAATACTTTCTTAACTGCATCACCATTAGCTGTGGAGTGTTTAAGAAAATGTATATTCCAGAGCTTTATCCTAGAGAAAAAAATGACTTTTCAAAGCAGAGAGTAGGATCCTTTGTTTAAGAAGCTACTTAGATCATTCTGATCTATAGCTAAGGGTGAAAACTATTTTTTGAAGGTTATGGGGGTGGAAATGCTTCTGGGGTAAGCTGAGTAGTTTAGACAAAGGTCACTTATTCAGCAGACATGTACTGAATATATGCCTGTGGTATATTCATCTTAGTTGGAGGAACTGAAGCACATGGTAGGATAGCTTCTATCTGGAGGTTCTGATATTATAGTGAGAATTACCTCAACAAGTACTTTATGGTGTGTATATTATAGAGGAGAATGTACAGTTTCATGACACTAAAGAAGAAGGTCTTAAGTCAGCCCAGATAAGACTTGCATGAGAAATGGGAGGAGGTTCAGAAAAAGTCTCTTAGAGGAATGATACTTGAACATCCTTTCTGGAGAGTTGTCTGAGTTTGTCCTTTTGATAGTAGAAAATAGAACAGAAAAATAAGAGGCCACTACATGTCTGTTAAGAGGAGTGGCATGGTGAAAGCAGCCTTTTGTGAGAGCAGGACTGTGGTTCTCGAGGCAGAAAGTTCCCATGCCATGTGAGTAGGGGGAAAGAACTGCTAACAAGGTGGTGGTAGTTGAAGAGAGGAAGGTAAGAAAAGGAAACATCAGTGGATTTTGATGTGTGACTTTTTATGGAAATGAAGAGAAATGGGTCAAAGTTCTCCACCTCCATGTCTGGCTGGTGGTGCTCCTGGGTGAAATACAGGGGTTGTGGAATAGAGATAGGTGAACAGAGGATGATGAATTCCTCCATCTTTTTGATTTTATGTGCATTTGCCCCTGTGTCTAATAGAATGCCTATACTTAGTGGATGTCTTAGTTAAAATATTCATTTGGCTGCATCTACTGGAACCTATAAAGGATGGAAAGTTAATCTCCCTCTTTATGGAAATGTCTGGGCAGGTAAATGTCCAGGGAGGAGGGGGGCTCAATTCCACCAGGTTGTCCAGGGATTGAGTTCTAAGCTCTCTTGTTGCTTCACTGCCCCTAGGATATATTATGGCGGAAGATAGCTTATTTCCATAATTCTGCCTTTAAGCAGGATTCAAGAAGGAAAGAGGAAATAGAAAGCAAAGAGATTCCTTTTTAAGGCTGTGTTGTAGTGCTTTCTATATTCTGTTGTCTCTCTTGGTCACATGGCTATATCTAGGTATCAAGTAGGCTGTGAAAAATGTTGTGTTAGCTGGCCAGCCATATAACCACTAAAACTCAAGAGTTGTATTGCTAAATAACCAAGAGGACTTTGTGGTATAAGTTCTTAAACATGGGACCTGCTGCAAAGGTCATTAGTTTTGTTAACTAAGTATGTTAGTATTTGGTCAATTCTGAGTTGAAGGAGAGAGGGCCTCCAAGTGGAAGTGCCCAGGAGGAAATTGAAGACATAGACTTGTAGTCAGAACTGTGAGTAATCCATACAGTATAAATATGTGAGGCCCTTCTAAACACTATAGATGTGCTTGTTAGACTAGAGAGAAAAGCAGTTTAAAAAAAGGCAGCAGAAGGGCCTTGAGGTTCTTGTAGTTTAGGTGGTTGGAAGTGGAGAGAGAATCCAAGGAAATAATTGGAGAAGTAACCCTCTAAAGACACTGCAAAATATTGTTCCTGAGACAGGAAGAAAAACAAGATGAAATGATATTGTGGAAGGGGTAACAAAATTGAGAAGGACAAAAATAAAAGATGTAGGGGCCAAGGCAAATGTATGAGGGGAGAGAGCTGACTACTGAACAGAACAGAATATTCAGCTAAGTTTTCTAGCTTGCCAGCATTAGACTCCATTCAGAGTCTCAGATCAGATGGACCAGTCTACAGAAGGAATCTGTTCTGTCACAGAAAGACATTGTTTAAAAGATACATAATAAAGTAAAGGTTCTATTGAAAGTATGGAAATATGTCTATGAAACTGTTAGTATGGTTGTGTGTGAGAGCTGATACTATGCTGGATAATTATTTCCTACTATTTCAATGCTGAAATTGACACTTAAAGATTGATTATAATTTCTGTAAACAGTAAAAAACAACACATTATTTAAATTTCTATAAATAGCTTCATTTAGGTTAGTTGATTATAATCAACAAGTAGTATGAACCACATTTGATTAATTGGAAAGTTCAAATCCAGTCTAAAATGATTTTCAATATATGATGTTTCAGTTCTCTGTAGTATTGTGTGGTGGAGAGAAGTATCTTCCTAACTAACTCAGGGGCCTCTTATTCTGGCGTTTGTGTCATGTCATTCCCTCGAAGTATACTCTTGACTTGTTTTGCTTATATTATCTAATAGGGAACAAATCTGACATGTTTTTTTGTTTGTTTCTGTTTTTGTTTTAACTGACCTGGAAGTGAGACCTGTTTAACAGCCATGAAAACTTTGACACATGCCATCATTAGCTTCCTTTATTTTTGAACTTAATAGAAAGGAAATCTAGGTACAAGCTAAATGGTTTAGTGATTTGTCTGAATTTGTTAGATCTTATTGATCAGTGCTACCCAGTAGAAATATAATGCAAGCCACATATACAATTTTCCATTTTTTAGTAGCCACATTAAAAAAATGCAGGAAGAGACAGGCAAAATAATTAAAAAAACCCCAAAACCCAACTCTTTTAAGTCTGCTTATTTCAAGTGCCTGACTAGCTGTATGAACTAGTTCAGTATTGGACAGCACTGCTCTAGAGAATTCATCAATCATCTCTTGAGAGTCCTACTGCTATCTTTATTTACCCTGAGGTTGTAGGGAAAGGTACAGGGAATTATGAGTAGATTTTGGGTCAGTGTCATCCTTATCATTCTGGCCTTCCTTCCCCAGGCTTAGTCCATTCAAGCTGTTATAACAGAATGTCACAGACTTGGTGGCTAACGAACAACAGAGATTTATTTTTCACAGTTCTAGAGGTTGAGAAGTCCAAAATGGAGGCACTGGCAGATTCACCATCTGGATTAGAGCCTTCTTCCTAATAGCCATCTTTTTGCTATACCTTCACATGGGAGAAGGGATGAAGGGTCTTTTTGGGGCCTCTTGTTTAGGGCATTAATCCCATTTTTAAGAGTTCCACTCTTAATTACCATCCTGAGACTCCACATCCTAATACCATCATGTTGGACACAAGGCTTCAACATAGATTTTTGGAAACACAAATATTCAATCTGTGGCACATCAGTACTGTTCTTTGCCCAGGTGCTCCCATCTCAAGCTGTCATAGTGGAGGACCAGTTTTTAAATCCCTAATCCATTATGTTCTGAAACTTTTGTAAACTACAATATAAATGAATTACCACACAAATGAAATTAGAAAAACCCAAAGAAAGATATGCAAATCCAAATTCAACAGATAAAACATCACCCCATCATATTGCTGTAAAATTTCTAGTTCTTGCTCTCAATTTCGTACTGGACAGGTAACACAGAGGACTTGACAGCAGCCTATGATCTACATTTTGAGTAGGCAGCACTTCTTTACATCTGCAGTAATCCTCATATTAACCTGCATATAAAGCATGCCCTCTCTTTTTCAGATCAGGACACAAATATCAAAGTGACTTAGTAAGATGCCCAAGGATGTGACAGTGATGGAGCTGGAATTTGAACCAGAGTTGCAGCTAACCCACAAGGAGTCTTGTTAGAATTATGGAAAGGTATCCCTTCCCCTGGGCTGGCTGGCTCCCTGCCCTCACTCTACATGCATTGTGGAGCATAGCCTGAACAATGTAGGATATGGTCCTGTCAGACTTACTCATGTTCTCCCTGTCTAGCTTTGCCAGGATAGAAGGGTAAGTGAGTGAGCAGTGGGAAGAAGAGGTAAAGGGCAGACTATGTTTTATCTCTGTCATTCTACTGTACATTTTTTAAAGAGTATTTATTTATTTATTTATTCATGAGAGACACAGAAAGAGGCAGAGACATAGGCAGAGGGAGAAGCAGTCTCCCTGCGGAGAACCTAATGTAGGACTGGATCCCAGGACCCCGGGATCATGAGCTGAGCCAAAGGCAGATGCTCAACTGCTGAGCCACCCAGGCATCCCTCCACTGTACATTTTCACAGAAAGGTGGTTAAAGTTGAGATAAAACAAAACTTTATTTAGTGAAAATGAGTAGTTTTCAGAATTCTAGTTTCAAGTTGTGTTCAATCAAGCTTTTGGTGTACCTATTTAATTACTGTATGCTGTCCTGCAACTCCAATTATTAGAAATTTCCATACAGTCAGCCAAGTTATGGGGGTTCAAGATAACACAGAAACTGTTTAGCAATCTACAGAAATATGTGTGAACACATCCTTGTTATCTTTGTTGCTCCTACCATCATACATCTACTCTTAATTTTCCAGTACTGGCTTAGTTTATAATTTAATGAAGAAATTTTTTAATAGTACAGACAGTGGAAATAGACCAAGGATATATCTCCTTGATATGATAATCATTCACGGTACACACTAGTTAATGTTAATTTGAAACACATTTCTAGTTATGCAATCTAATTATATTAACTATATTAGGGTTGTAAAAGTTTGACTGGGGCCATGTGTATGCTTTTGTTCTCTTTCTATGGCCTAAAATTGCACCTGGTCACAGCAGACATGCCGTTGGTCATGTACAATGCCAGGAAGAGAATTAAGGGAGAAGTCATTTGCACATTTTCACCACTGGAAAACTATTTTGAAGTAATAAAAGTCTGGATTTCTTAGGAAATTATCTGGAGGAAGAAGAGATTATTAATTCTCTCATAGACTTAAACTGAGTAATGACAAGTTGGCAGATATTTTATTTTTGAGAAGCCATTTAAAATGCTTCCCTAATTATTTAAACTTTGTATAGCTATTACTGTCCAAGTGAGTACACTTTTTGCTAAGTGTATTCCCAAGACTGTCAAGTGCATTATGCTGAATATTCACTACAGTTTTTTGAAATCAATGGTGCTGTTATTTTTTAAGATGAGGAAACTGAGACTTTAGGATGTTGCTGTAGCTTTTCCAGAAAGCTGTATCCAGACTTAGGAATCAGAATCAGCATTTAAAAAAAGATCCCAAATAATTCACGTGCATAATAAAGTTTGAGAAATAATGCTTTATTTTCCAGAGTCCATGTTCATAATCTCATCACAGTCCTGCCTCCTTGGGTAATCTAAGATAAAAATTTTAGTAAGAACATTAGCTGAATCTAATATGTGAATTTAGATAACTTCAAAATAATCCTTTTTTTTGGTTATATGTTCTAATTGTATAGATTTCAAATTTGTTAATTCTGCATTTTCCATTTTTCAGCTAAGTTTTCTGAGATCATCTTCTAAGAGTCAACTCTCTCCTCTCCATCGCACCTGTGGTCACTGGGATTCTAAGAATGTTCTAGTTTGATAGCTTCAGGTTCTTGTTATCCAAGGTGTTTTTTTTAAAGGATAAATAGTGACTATGGTAGTGTTAATCTACAGAATTATAGAGTTGATATTTTTAGACATCTATCCTCTCTTGTGTACGTGCCTTCTAGAATATGATGATAGCTTATTATTTCTACCTTTAATCTTAGGCATTTAAATGTAAAATACAGTTTGTAATAAGTTCATTTGAATTATAACAGAAAAAGCAAGTGAACAGTCTATGAGACATTTAAACATTTTTTTAAAAATTGAAGTATAGTTGACACATAGTGTTACATTAATTTCAGGTGTACAACATAATGATTCAACATTTTTATATGTTATGCTATGCTTGCCGCAGTTATAACCACCATCTCTCCTCATACATCACTATTATAGTATCATTGGCTATATTCTCTATGCTATACTTTTAATCCCATGATTTTATTCATTTTCTAATGGGAAGTCTATCTCTCCCACTCTTCCCCCATTTTGCCCATCCTCCTACCTTCTTCCCCTCTGACAACTAATAGTTTGTTCTCTGTGTTTATGGGTCTATTTCTGTTTTTTTTTTCTTTGTTGTTGTTGCTATCTGTTTGTTCATGTGTTTTCTTTTTTAGATTCCACATATATATGTGAGATTATATGGCATTTGTCTTTGTCTTGTCTGACTTATTTCACTTAGCATAATAACCTATAGGTCCAATTATGTTGTCAATGGCAATATTTCATTCTTTTTTATTGCTGAGTAATATTTCAGTGTATTTGGCTTTCTTCCGTATCTCGGCTATTGTAAATAAGGCTGCAGTAAACATTGGGGTGCATACGTCTTTTCAAATTGGTGTTTACATTTCCTTTGGGTAAATACCCAGTAAAGGAATTACTAGATCATATAGTATTTCTATTTTTAATTTTTTGAGGAACCTCAGTACTGTTTTCCACAGTGGTTGCACCAATTTTCATTCCTACCAATAGTGCACAAGTGTTCCTTTTTCTTCATATCCTCACAGGTACTTGTTATTTCTTCTATTTTTGATACTAGCTACTCTGACTGATGTGAGATCATATCTCATTATGGTTTTGATTTGCATTTCTTTAATGGTTAGTAATGTTGAGCATCTTTTCATAGGTCTCTTGGCCATCTGTTATGTCTTCTTTGGAAAAATGTCTATTCAAGTTCTCTGCTCATTTCCTAATTGGATTATTGTTATAAATAATAATAGTTATTATTTTTATTAGTGTTGAGTTATATAAGTTCTTTATATATTGTTGGATAGATCTTTTGCCAATATCTTCTTCCATTCAGTAGGTTACCTTTTTTTGATATACAAAAGGTACATTTTTACATTTAATGTAATGTTACATTTTGTTGATATACAAAAGCACTTTATCTTGATGTAGTTCCAATGATTTATTTTTGCTTTTGTTTCTTCTGCCTGAGGAGACATATCTAGAAAAATGTTACTAAGGCCCATGTCAAAGAGATTACTGCCTATGTTGTTGTTCTAGGAGTTTTATGGTTTCAGATATCACGTGTAGGTCTTTAATCTACTTTGAGTTTGTTTTTATGTATAGAATAAGAAAGTTGTCTAGTTTCATTCTTTTTCATGTAGCTATCCACTTTTCCCAGCACCAGTTATTAAAAAGACTGTCCTTTTTCATTGTATATCCTGTCTCCTTTGTTGTATGCTAGTTGACCTATATAATTGTGGGTTTATTTCTGGGTTTTCTGTTCTGTTACATTGATCTATATGTCTGTTTTTTTGTGCTGTACTTTTTTGGTTCTTATAGCTTTGTAGTATGTCTTGAAATCTGGGATTGTGATACCTCCAGTTTTATTCTTCTTTTTTCAAGATTGCTTTGACTACTCAGTTTCTTTTGTAATTCCATACTAATTTTAGGATTATTTGTTGTAGTTCTGTGAAAAATTCTGTTGGTGTTTGATAGAGATTGCATTGAATCTGTAGATTTCTTTGGGTAGTATGGACATTTTAACAATATTAATTCTTCCAATCTACACTCTGAAAACTATAAAAAATTGATGAAAGAAATTGAAGATGACACAAAGAAATGGAAAGATATTCTATGCTCCTGGACTGGAGGTCTGTATGACCTTTTAAAAGACTAACTTGTAAACATGAGCCACTCAGGTTTAAAGAACAAGGAAGGATATGAAAATATCAGAACTCTTAGAGATGATACTTGGAAATCAGTTTGGAAAGTGGACAGGAAGCAATGAGAATCATCGGTGATCCTAGAGTCACTTAAAACGCCTTTTGAAGTGCAGATTGAGGAAAATCTGAAGCCCGTATTTTCTGGCTAGTCGGTTTGCGATAGGGCCCATTATTTTGCATTTTTAATTAAGTTCCTAGGTGATGATCATGCCTGCTGATCCAGGGAGCACACTTTGAGAGCTACTGCACCAAATTTGGGAGGCTTGTTAGAAATTTTTTATATTGATCTTTGTAAGATAAAACACATAAATAGATGCTGATAATAGAATTGAAGAGGAAGAGTGGGTTCTAAAAATATAGAGGAGTTATAATTGACAAGACTAACAGGGCAGAATATACAGCTGAAGTAGAGGTAAGAATCTAGATTGATTTCTAGATTTCTAAGTTTAGTAGGTGGATGGAAAATGGTGGTGCCGTTATCTCAACATATGGAATAAAAAGAGAAGATGGATAGGTTTTGGAGTGCACCTGATGATGAGTTTGGTTTTAGACATGTCAAATGGAGTAGTGCAGATGCCTGTTAGGAAAGTAGGATACTGTAGAGTTGAAAATACAGTTACAAGAATGAATTTATAAGTGCTGGCATGTATATCTATAGAGGAGAAATGATAGGTCATAAAGTGAACAGAATAAGGTGCTGAGAATAGAACTCTGAAGATTGCCAGTATTTAAGGTGAAGTCAGAATAATTCACCTTGAAAGACTTGAGAAAGGCTGCCAGAAGCTGTGAAATAAAGAGTTTCTATAAAGATGTGATTAGCTTGTCACCACTGCAGAAAGGTTAATTGATATATGGATTCAAATACATTTAGTTTTGTCAGTATCATAGATGGGACCCAGATTGTATTTATCTGAATTTAGAAAGTGTTTTTTTTAGGACAGGATACATGCCTTTTGTTTTTCTGGTATTAAATTTCTATTCACTTCTGAAGAAGATAACACTGTTGATAGAAATACTTGGTGTATGACTGGATTCATATTCAAGTTCTAAGCTAATATTTTATCTGAAATTTAATAAAATGTTTAAAGAGCAAATGAAGAATCATAATTTATATATATGTGTGTATATATACATATATATTCTTTTGAAGAAGCACTGTCTCTTGTGGGGTATTACTCCTTTCTACAAGAAGCTTGCATAAATGAGTGTGGAGGTTTTTGTGGTTGGTCCTTCTGAAAGTGTTTCGTTTTTTTCTCCACCCCCATCCCTTCTGGGGAACCAGGAATGCTGTTATTGCTATTAAGAATATTGTTTTACTCTGTGACTTTGTGACAGCTGGGTATGATTATTTTATTAGTTTACTGATTGGTCCAAGTTAAACGAAAAAGAAAGACAAGGTCATCAAATGTGATAACTGTTAGGGCAGCTGTCATTTCTGGTAATCTGACCATAACCTTTTTTTCCTTTTCCTCTAGTGTTTTTTTCTAAGCAGACTTATAACAAAACCATGAGAGTAAAATAGAAATTGCTGCCCTTCAGGACCTGGGATAATGGTTTCATAAGCAGGATTTATCAGTGGTGTGTTAGTATCTGGAGAAGATAGTTTAAATGTGTATGTCCAATAGCAGCATGCCTACCTCTGTTTTAGGAAAACTTCTTGTGGGGTATGTGGATTGACTGACTCGTTAGGACTCTCTGGAAAGCCAGATTTGAGATTGAGCAGACATAGCCGTTTGGATTTGCTGCTTGTATTCCTCTATTAATTAGTTGGAAAGTTCCCCACAAAACATGGCCAAATGCAGAATGAGAGGGACTGCCAGTAAAAGAGTGAGTTTTCTGAAGGACCAGAATCAAAGCACGTTTTCTGTTTTGTGCTCAAACAGATCTGATCTAACAGATTCTCTGTGTGTAGACTTTACTATTCACTTGTTGAATACTTTTAAAAATTCAGGCTGCAAATTATCGAATGTGTGTTTATTGTTTCACAGAGACCAAACTAATATCCTAAACTATTAGAAATTTTACTCAATGACAGATCAGTCTCTTAAAAGACTGGTAAAGGGCATGCCATTGAGGCTGATGGCGTGAAGATGGTAGATTTTGAAGATGTAAGACATAAAACACCAAAGTTCTTTTTAGATCAGTTTTGAATACTTTAAGTAAAGACCTTAAGTTGTATGTTCTTCATTTAGGATTAAAAAGAACATGTTATGAAGCATATCATTGGAGTTCAAATTGACATTTCCCCCTTTTCCTTTCTTTGAGCAGGTGGTCAAGTTATTAAGCAACAAAAGATCACAAGCAGTTGGAATATTAATGTCTAGCCTTCATTTAGATATGAAAGACATACAACATGGTAAGTATAAAAATAAAAATTCAGGTTTTGAATACTCAAATTTGGGCTGAAGGATGTGCTGTTTGGTAGTAAAGTTATTCTAGAGCTTTTGAGATTAGTATGTTTCCTATAAGTGTTACCAAACTTTCTATCATGATTGTTTCTGGAGGGGTTACTAGTAATGTGTCTTTTATGTTGTTTCTGTATTTTGCTAAAAGCCTAATTCCCAGGCGACATAGTCTGCATTAATAAATACTTAATTTTTAATTCATCATAAATACTAGTCCCACTGTGCTTTGTAGCTAATTAGATAATATCTGAGGGTATTTACATCTGGATGTCCTGCTCAGAGTGACTGATAACAGGAAAGATAGTGGAGTATGTCTCAGCCATTGAAAATACCTGAAGATAGTGTACTGGAGAGATAAATATGTTGAGATTTCAATCTCAAGTGTTTGATGAGCTAACATAAAAGTTCTAACAGATTGGCTTCAACCAATGTAGGAGTTACATGGATGCTTGTTTTTATTGTTATTATTTTAAGAATGTTTTTATGATTAGAGATGTTGACTATAGACTGGATTGCTATGTATAGTAATTAAATGAAAACTCAGAAGTGCTTAAGAGGCTGAATGATCATTTGTTGCAGATGTCTGTAAGCACTGGACAAGTAAGGAGGCATTTTCTTTTAGTCTTCCTTTTCCGAGATACGATGAGATGCTGAAAGAATCACAAAAACAAATTTATCGTGTATAGCTTTTCAGGGTAGAAAACTGTTCCTCTTTCAGTTATTTGGTGTGACTATATGTAAACTCCTGGGCTTTTCTATGCATGGAGGGATTGAATTATTTTTTTTTAATAAGCATCAAAGATAGTTTCAAATGATTCTTGCCCACTGATATTGTTGGTGATCCAGACATATGGAAGCAGTAATATCATGGCCTTTTGTTATTTCTTTCATGTTGTTGTTTTAATTTATATTTTTAACCAGGCTTATAAAATATTCTCCTATGTTTAGAGTTAGGGTGACTTTAACATTTTCTAAGTGGCTTTAATGTCAATATTTTAAATACTTGAAATCCATCCTCTCATTAACAGGCATTCTTATACTGTATCTTCCTATCACATTTGTGCTGAGAGATATTGTCCAAAGGTGAATAGAGGAATTAAATTTATATTCAGATTGTCCCATAAGC
This sequence comes from Nyctereutes procyonoides, assembly GCF_905146905.1. Taxonomy (NCBI): domain Eukaryota; kingdom Metazoa; phylum Chordata; class Mammalia; order Carnivora; family Canidae; genus Nyctereutes; species Nyctereutes procyonoides. Next base: position 4,596,193 of record NW_026575044.1, read on the forward strand.
TGCCCCCATAGCCTTAGAATAGATTTAAAGCAGATTGAATTATCCAATGGAATGCCAGTTTACCTATTAAAGAAACGTGGTTTCAAGTATAACACAGACTTTATAAATCATGAAAAACATTTAACTGGCTTTCTAGCTTACCCCTGTATGAATGTGGATTCTATTTGTTAGCCTTAAAATATTGTGTGGAATAATTCATAAATAGCACAAGCCTGGGATGCTTTGTCAATTGATGAGTAACTCTTAATCATAATTTAAGTTTTTATTAAACTGTTTTGATGGTGAGGAGACTTCCTCAAACTGAAGCATTGGGGGTAGTAGTCATAGAACAGGACGCCAAGGCTGGCGCCAAGAAGTACTTGGCGTTTCTAAAGCTGGCAGATGTAGTCCAGTTAAGTCATAGAATGAAATCTGAAAATAATGATATGGTCCTTTCCTTCAGTCAAATATTCAACCCGGGTTGAGTTAATAATGAGAACCTTATGAACAAAGGAGTCCGCCTAACATCTGTGTCTGTGGTAAAGCCAGTGAGAGTTCATTGAAAATTTGCTAGTTTAACATGCAACGCTAACAATAACATGGCATGAACGTCAGTAGTTGAAGGGTCACACAGAATTATGCATAAACTTTATCCTATTAGGATATGAAGTGATTGCTTGAGTCACTTTGAAACCCTGTACACGGTTTTCTAAAAAACAGCCGTCTTAAAATTAAAGTCTGAAGAAGCAAGTAGTGTGCCTTTCAGTGAACAAAGTCCTGTTCTGTCTCAGTATGTTGTCTGGAACCATGATTTACATGTGTGAATCACTTGTGGCCTCTAGAATAAACTTGACTTCTATCAGGATATGCCTCCACTGAGAAATCCACAGAAGCATAAACATCATTGATTTTGGTTGTAGAAGCAGCCACAGAATTTATCTAGACCTCAGTGTCATCTTGTAGAAGAGCAAACAAGACCTTTTTGGTAATCAGATTTCTTTTTCAAGGTCACAAAGCAGGTTAGTGGAACAGACTAAACTTGGGCTCAGCCCACTTCACTCTCTGGTCCTGTTCTTTTCATTCGTATCAGCTGCTGCTTCAAGATTATACTTTTTCTACAAGCAGCATCAGTATCTTGAAACAAAATCTATGTAACCTTGTATAACAAGAATAGTTTTTTTTTTTCTCTTTTTCTCTTTTCCCTTACCAAAACTCTGGAAAAGTTTAGAGTTGAGTTTACTTTGTAATGTTTCTATTTTTAAAGTGCCACATTAGAGTCATCAGTATAGAAGGTTTGGATGAGAGGTGCCAAAAGTCTAATCGTGTCTTCCCACCATATCCAGTGAACACCACACCCTGCTCCGGACTCAAAGGTATTTTCTACAATAACACATGTAGAGTCCTCAGTGTCACACAGAGTCAAAGGGCAGAGAGGGAGAAAGGATCAGTTTCTTACCTAAGTTTACTAACAATACAAGTGAAGCAGTCCCAAATAATTAACTGTGTGCATGTGCATGTGCCCATGTGTGCATGTGAAGGTTATGGTGAAGACCTGAGCTGCTCTAATACAGTGTAAATGTGTCCGGTACCTTCTAAACTATCCTGTAAATTATAGCGGTTTTCCAATGGGAATGGTGAGATTGTGGTGTGCCACCTCTAGAAAACAAAACACTCCAATTCTTTAGAATAATTTGGAGTCTAGGATGAAGGTGCTTTTCAGAAATGACTTACCTAGTGTGCTAGAGTGTAGGGTCATTATGGCTTTAGGATCTCCTTAAATTGAGCTCTAAGGATCCCCTGGAGTAATGCCTGAGTTTTTTTTCCCTGGGTACATAGCACTTTGAGTTCCAGTTTATTGTCACGTATGTAGGTCTAGAATCTGTACTTTGGGTGGGCCCTGTGTTTTAATATTTGGCCTTTGGCTGCATCTGGCTGTCAATAGTAAGTTCAGATTTGTTGGGATAGGGCTAAAGCAGTTTCTGAACTGGCTTGTTTTTCTGCATTCTCTCTTGATTAGCATGGTAATTCCTATCTTGCCTGCTTTTTGATGCTTTTAAGATAATTGATAAATATTTCTTATCCATGATTTTAAATTGCTCTCAATGGGAGGATTAATTCAAATCATCTAGCGTATTATTGTCACTATGAGAGTATCCTGTAGCTCTCTAATCAAGTTGTGTGGAAAGAGAGGAAAGTTTCTGTACAGCATTCCATCCATATTTCAGAAGTCAGTGTGGTAGTCACAGCTTCAGGCTCATTCTGGTAGAAAATAGTAGCTGCAGAGCACTTTGAAATTTCATGAGGCTCAGTTTTATGTCCCATGGTCTCAGTACTAGGTAGAATATTGAACTGTGATAATTTTGAAAGTGGAGGGGGTTGCTATGACTAATATCACCTGGGCAGTCAGTGCAAAGTGGAAATTTTGCAGGCACATCAGGAGTAGGGTAACTCTCCTATCAGATCAAATGGAGATAAATTTCTGACATGATTCTCCATTATATATTTATGTATTTATAGCTTCCTTTATATTTCATTTATAAAACAACTATTTATTGGCCAGGGAACTAAACAGTTTGAAAAGCCTGCTTTGTAAACCTGAGGTTGTCTAGTGCTCTGTCCTTTTGGTACTCGTGTCCAAAAGGTTTGTTCCAGATTGATGCAAGCACATCACAGAGGCAGGAAGCTGTTACCCTTACAGTCTGCAGCTGGCAACTAGAAATCTAACTTAGCCAGTAGCTAGACCCAGGACCAGTTAGAGACCAAACCTCCAACAGCATCCTTAAAGATCCAGGTGATAGAACTCCACTAAATTTTCCTGCTCTGTCTGTGAAAATGGGTGGAACATCCCTAAGAGATTTAGCTAGCCTGTGTGTCTTGTATCTTTTTAGTGTCACCATTAAATACCTACTTGAGCTGTTAGAATTATTAGTTAGCAAGCCTCAGTTACTGATCTAGACTTGAAATAAATACCTCTGAAGAATGGCTTTTCTTACAGAGTGCTGGCCCACCATCTCTGAGGTAGGGATGACTGCCTCTAAGTTGAAGCTTTAACTGGCTCATATACACTATTACATTCCCTCAATATGCATGTTTTATAATAGATTAAAGATACTGTAGCAAAGGAAACCTAAGATGTATTTAATGATCTCACCCATAGAAATAAGTTTTTTTAACCTTCTAGAATTGTCCAGCCCAAAGTATTAATGGTTCTTGTTCCTTTTTTCCTTTCTTCCTTTTAATGTCTGTCCTATCTAAAGCCACCTGGTATCGTGAGCCCATGGGCAACAAATACTAATATATGTCCTTGTTGAAATTTCTATCCTTTTTCATCATGATTTGTCGAGATCATGTATCTTGACATCAAATATTCTAATTTTGTTAACTCCCTGGTCAATAAAATCATGGATATTTTTCTTCTTTGGTCTCTAAGCCTATTAACTGCTTTTTTTCAAACACTTTAAATAAAAAAATGCAGGTAGGATACCTTACAAGGACAATGACATTCTTTTAGGTTTAAATCAGAAATTCCAGGGGCACCTGTGTGGTACAATTGGTTAAGTATCTGACTCTTGGTTTCAGCTTAGGTCTTTTTTTTTATATATAGGATTTTATTTATTTATTCATGAGAGATACACACACAGAGAGAGAGAGAGGCACAGACCCAGACAGAGAGAAAAGCAGGCCCCATACATCCCTGGAGCCTGACGTGGGACTCAATCCTGGGTCTCCAGGATCACACCCTGGGCTGAAGGCAGCGCTAAACTGCTGACCCACCCAGGCTACCCTTAGCTCAGGTCTTGATGTCAGGGTTGTGAGATCAAGCCCTGTGTTGCACTCTGCACCCACACAGAATCAACTTGAGATTTTCTCTCCCTGCTCCTCTGCCCTTCCTGCGCGTGCTCTCTCTCTCTTTCTCGCTCAAATAAATAAATAAATCCTTAAATAAAAAATCAGAAATTCCAGTGAAGTCTGTGTGCTAATTTCTGATTCCTTACTGGATCCTGTATCATGCTGATGTTTTTTTGATCTTCTGTCACTGACGTCCCTCAAAAGGGCTCAGAGTTATTAGAAGCCTTATCCCAATAACTGTGTAGGAAGATATCTAGTTTTGCAGTATTTAAAAAGAGAATTACTTTTGACAAACAGGACACATACTCTTTCATAATCAGATCTTTTTATTAGTATCTGAAGAGGTGAAATTAAACATTGTCTTGAATTTTTACCTCTCCACCCCTTTCTATCATTTGCCAATATAGGCATATCTCGGATGTATTGTGGGTTTGGTTCCAGAACAGCAGTAAAGGGAATATCAAAATAAGCTGAGTCAAATGAATGTTTTGGTTTCCAGCGCAAATAAAATCTGTTTACACTACACTATAGTCTATTAAGCACACAGTAGCATTTATTTAAAAAAATCATATATGTACCTTCATTAAAAATACTTTATGGCTAAAAAATACTAACCATTATCTCAGTTTTCAGTTAGTTGTGATAATTGAGCACAGATCACTGTAATAAGTATAATAATAATGAAAATTGAAGTATTGCAGGAATCACCAAAATGTGACACAGTGACATGAAGTGAGCAAATGCTGTTGGAAAAATGGTGGTCATAGACTTGCCTGAAGCCAATTGCCACAAACATTCAATATGTAAAAAATAACAGCCAAGTCAGTAAAACGAAGGGCAAGAAAATGAAGTAAGCCTGTAGCTGTGTAAAGTGGTCCAGAAGGGAGTTAATTTTCATTATACAATGGAGGGAATGAAGGCTTATAGATTAAGCCTGCCTGGGGCTTCACCTTAATAGGACCAGAATTGGTGTCCAGTTCCTTTGGATCCCACTTTGTTGCCCCTGATTGCGATGGACCTGTGTTTCCTAATAAAATGAGAATATGCAACATATGCAAAAAGAGAACTGGCAAAAAGGCACAAAACTTCTGGCCAGCAGTTTTGTTTTTTTGAGTTACTAAAGCACTAGAAAATATATTTAGCAAATTTCCTTTATTCCTTTGTCATTTCATACAAATTCCCCAGTTTGCATATTGACTCTGTTCCTTAGAGAATGAAATGGATTTTTTTCACAGCTATGAATTAGGGGGAAAAATATTTTAAAGGGGATTATTAATGAAGTTGCTTATTCTTGACTGAACCAAGAAAAGATAAACACATTTATTAGAGAGAAAGCAAGCTGGGCTGAGCTTATCAATGAGCAAAAGCAGGTTGTGATTACTTGTAGAAAGCTTGTGATACATAGGGCATGGGACTTTCCCTGCCTTTCTTTTCCAGATTACTGATGGTCAGAGAGTTTAGAGGGAAATACATCCTCGTTAAATCCTTGGGGATGCTTGCTTTCATTTGTACTCATGCTCTAAGCATAATTCTTTATTCCTTTTGTCTATAGTCCCTGGGTTTTCCCTTTATTTTCAAGTGCAGACTAACGTTGATTAAGAGCCTGATTCCAGAGCCACACTGCTCAGATTTTATTTTGGACAGAACATTTGTCTCCCCTCAAACCCTAATTCATATGTTGAAAGCCCTAATCCCCAGTGTGATTGTGCTGACCACAGGGCCTGTGGGAGATAATCAGGTTTAGATGAGCTCATGAAGGTGGCTCCCATGATAGGATTAACATCCTGTAAGAAAAGGAACAGAGGCCACAGGTTCTGCACACTAGGAAGAGGGTCTTTACCAGTTCCAGCCTCCAGAACTATGAGCACTAAATTCCTGTTTAAACCACCCAGTCTGGGAGATTTGTTAGTGGCACCAGCTGACTAAAACAGACTGGAATCCCACTTCTGCCTCGGGTTAGCTGAGTAACAACATGGGCAATTCTCTTCATATCTCTATGGCTCCATTTCCTCATTAGTAGAAAAGGCTGTTAAAGGAGTTATTTCCTGTAAACACACAGACACATTAGTCAATATTCATTCTGTCTTTGCCTTTCTGCATTTCTTAGGAAATGAGTTGTGTTAATAGGCTTTGGAGGTGCTTGAAACTCAGAAGTTGGCCAACCCTAGTGAGAAGAAGAGAACATAAAGGTTATTTATTCCCCCTTCTGTTGTGAAGAGGTCTGCTACAAGCCTTTACCATGAGGAAACAGGTGGTGGAATGCAGACGCTGCTCCTGATGGCATTTAAGAGCCAGATGAGAGGAAAGAAGTGGGAGTCTAAGTTCAAGGGGCACATAACTGGGGCAGATTTGATTGTTCTGGAGCTTGGGTTTTCTGTCAATATTGCTGAAATAATGAGTACTGGGCTGTGTCCATCTCTGTTTTCTGGATGGAGATAAATATGAGGATTATTTATATGAGCAGCCCTTTAACATTGAGCCCTGGCACATCTTTGGACTGTACTTTATCTGCAAGGAGATCAATTTGCTTTTGAAATTTGAAAGGTGGGGGGGATATCTCCCCTAACTGTGGTTTCTTAATCATTGTCGCTGGGCACCGTGAGCTCACCATATTCCACATGTTCTGCTGTTGGCTCTGGGTGGCTTTTGAGGGTAGCTGGGGAAGGGAGTTTAGCATTGTTACTACAATGAATCTTGGTAAGGAGCAAGAGTAGAAGAAGTGAGGCATGGACAGACACTTCTGTTTCTTGATTTGAGATATTATTAAACTGACAGTTAAACTGGTTTCTAGGTCTGAGTGTAAAGTATAAAAACACTTGTTTAAAAATCTGGAAATTCCCTTTTGAACTACAGGAACTTATGGTAAGTCTTCCCATGAATTTTGATAGCCTACACACGTAGCAGTTTTTTTTACCCTGTTGGGCTGCCACTGAATAGTGTTTTTCTTATGAAATTTTCTACCAAACAAGTTGTAGATTACAAACTCCTGGTCTTTTTCCTGGAGTTTCTGGTTTCATTCTTGGAGACACCAGCTTTTTCACTTGCCTATTAATTACCATAAGAAAGTTTATCCATAATCATTTGTTTATTTTTGTAATATTTTCAAAAATTGGGTTTAGTGTGGGCAATGTTTTTCCCAGTAGGTTTTCCAGTGTCTGGTTTCTTTATGAAACTCACGTTTACAAGGCTCACTTAGAAATTGCTTCATGCCCTTTTTTTTACCTTTATTTTAAGTGTTTTCCTCACATGGGATATGGAGTTTTAAGACCTGTTTATTATATTTATTGAGACATTAAAATCTAGTAAATGCTGTTGGGAGGTTTAGTGAATGGTTTTCATTGAAATGTAAAGTCACTTAGAATTAGAAATTTGAGAAGAAAGTGGGCTCCATCCAGTGAGCTGTGTAACCTTTTCATCAATTGTAGCCTTGTCATGGAGAAAAGTGCATGTGCAATAGGTCCACTTTCATTAAAACCTACTTTTAGAAATTTAATATCAGAATATGTTTTAATTTAAAATATAAATTCATTACCTAGAATTTCTTATAAAAAGAAAGACCTCCTAAATCATTTTAAGTCACACATAGATTATTAAATCAAGGGAAAATGAATTATTATAAGTCTTTCATTACAGGTTCAAAAAAAACCTGGGTTGAACTTAGCTTATATTTTTTTATGACATTATTCCACAGTTGGGCTTTTTGATTATGCTTTTATGGGAAGGAGAAACACAATACTTAAGGCTGTTCTGAAACTGTGAGCTTTGGATATGAATATTCTTTTCCTTCATTGCCCTTAGTATCTGATTGTGTATCAAGTGTTTGGGTGTTTATTTTTGCTGGCCTCCCCCACCCCCCACCCTCTCTCCCCTGTAAGCTCTTTGAGACCCCAAGACAGCCCACTGCAGCTCAGCTCAGTATATTTTTGCCCCTATAATGCTTTACCTGTTCTTCACAATTATCAAGTGATTGTTAAAGGACTTGTCTAGGACCAAATGGGGCATGTGTAAAAGGTGGAGCTCAAATTTGAGCTCAGAAACTTAGTATCCGAGTACAAAATTAATCACACCAACTTTGACTCTTGACTCACTGTGTGTTAAAGGTGCACTTATTGCAAAGATATTCCTTTTGCATAATCCTTGAGAGGGGTGGGGATTCAGACTGTTATTTTTTGCAGGGGAGCCTTTTTGATAACTAGAATCCCTTGTGTATTTTAAAATTGACTTCTTAAAATTCTGTGTGTTTTGACAAGTGCTTTTTCAGCACCCAAAGTGGCCACCCTCAAGATGCTTTCTGGTTTTCTTTATCCTTTGAGATGAAGTAAGAATCTGAGAGTACTAGAGATGAGGAGAGAAAGGAGTGATTATTACTTTCCACATTTCCCTTAGAAGCCACCTGTGTCCTATTCCTACTAGGTACATTCTAGAAATATCAGAAATATAATCAGCCCTGCGTGCTAAGACATCAGATAAAATGGCTAAAAATGTTACATAATGGCATGTTATCTTTGAGCATGACTACAGTAATGATATTTCATGCTGATGACTATCTTTCCTCTTTCCTCATGGTCAAACATGAATACAATAAGATCTCTACTTCCCCAGTAGCAATTTTCAGCCAAATACCTTTGAATTTGTTGTAAAATTTATTAAACAGTTTCAGTCAATTATCATTTACATGTAATTAAGAATCCAATAGTACAGAAGGGCTTGCAATGAAAAACCCCAGTTCCCAGTTCTCCATATGGGCTTCATCACTTCCATGATGGATTGTAAAGGCATATTTTCCCCTTATTTGGGCCACTGGAATAATCGCAGCCTCTTTCAAGGAAATGGTGGAATTTAAGAGGAGGATTCTCTATCGTCAATGACAGTATGAAGTCCTTATGAATTAAATTGTTGTGAAGCAAATTCTAAATTGAACGTGATGTTTAAATGTATTTTCTGCAAGTTTTTTTTAATTCTAAGATTTGTGATTCTAAGTTTATGATTGCACAATTGCTGATGATAATAATATTAATAGCCAGCATGTAAAGTCATTGCTGTATGGTTTGCAATAACTCAATGAGGTAGGTAAGTTATTATTTCTATTTTAGGGATGAGAAATTGAGAGAAAGAGGCAAAAGAAAGTTAAACAGCAGGTGGTGGGATGTGATTTAATCACTGGTGGTCTGGTTGCAGAGTCTGCTTTGAAGCCCTGTGCTGTACTTTCTAAGAACTCTCAAATGGTAGTAATTGTATCAGCAACTTAAGCTGGAGAAAATAGTGCATGATTTTTATCCTCCATGGTTCATAACTACCAAATCAGCAAAGAGGTTACTTAATGGATAGTGGAGGCTTTGTTTTAAAATTCCTTTTATTATCACGTCTTGTCCTGTCTTTTGTCAGTTCTGTGACTTAGGTGATGCTCAGATATGCTTTGCCAGAGAAAGTTGCAGAGTAGAGGTTGTCTCTATGCCCAACTTCTGTGCCAATTAAAGTGATAAGGAGGAACATGTATTCAAAGGCTATGACCACTTTAGCAACATATTTTCATATAAGTATCAGAGTGTATTAGGGTGACTAATTATATTGTTATAACCATTAGCCCCTATTATAAAGATGTCAGAATTGATATTTAACTTATAGTAGGAAGATCTTGATTCATTCATTTCTATTCTACTATCTTCTTTCCTTTTTTCTTCCCATAGTTAATTATTCACTTACTCAGATATTTACTGAATACTTTCTTTGTGCCCAGCTGCATTCCTGGCACTAGGACATTAAAATGAGAACAAAAAAGACTAAACAACAACAATAGCAGCACACGGCTGTGTGGAACTTACATTCCAGAAGGGAAGAAGACTTTTTTAAAGTTTCTAACTCAAATTCACTCCTCCTAGATGGAGGAGAATGGAATTCAAGTATTGAGTTGATCATTGTCCTCAGTTTCCAGAAATAATGTGAGTTTTCACAACACCTTCAGGATTATAGCCTACTTGAATCTACTGTGCTGTTGCTTAGAGTATTCTAGATGGGTTAGGAATTAGATGAAGTGGAAAATGAAGAGCAATGAGAGATATATTTATATTGAACATATTATATATTTTTAGTGGTTCTATCTGGAAAGAGGACATTATATAAGCTTTCTTTATTTTTCCTCATTTGTGCATCAAACTTGGTTCACTAAGAAAAAGGATAATTGGAAATTGTTTAAAATCAGATTGTGTTTTTATATTATTTCCACTAAGCAGTTGGTTCTATTAATGATTTCTTTCATAAAGAGGAACATAAACAGGAACAGCTTTCTTGATTTGCTAACACTCATGTGAATATAAATTTGAAATATTTATCTTTAGAGAAAATATTAGTAGCTAAAATACAAGCAGAAAATTTGATTCTATTTAGTGAACTGTGCGATAACATTGCGAATTTGTCATAATAGCCATTTGGAAGAGAATACAAATTGAATATGTTATACACATTGATAGTATTTCCTTTGGGAACAAATTTGTTTTAATTCTTAGCATTTTTTCTTTTAAAATTCAAAATTTTATTATCAATCTGTTTTAGACCTATTGGCACATATGCTCTAGAACTGCTCTATATCAATGTAGTTCAATTATGTCTTTCTTCCTTTAAAAAGTTTTAATTAATCAAGAATGGAAGTGTGTTTCATAAAGGTTATGCCTCAACCAAAAATGTCTTACTTTTTTTTTTTAAGATTTTATTTATTTATTCATGAGAGACACACACAGAGAGAGAGGCAGAGACACAGACACAGGGAGAAGTAGGTCCGTTGCAGCAAGACTGATGTGGGACTAGATTCCTGAACTCCATGATTACACCCTGAGCTGAAAGCAGAGCTTAATCACTGAGCCATCCAGGCGTCCCTGTTTTACATTTTTGAAAATCTCTTATAGTCCAGTTTAATAGATAGCCAGAGTCTCATATCTGCTTCTGCTTTTATTCTTTTGTTATATGTTGTTTTGGTTGAAATGTATGAAGAAAATCTGTGTTCACACAGATATGTAGTTGAAAAGAGTGAAGTTATTAGTCTTTCATACTACACCATAACTTAATAAGTAATAATTTCCTAATGGTTAGTTGCAATGTGGAATTTGAAGGCCACATAAATAACTTATAATACATTAAAAAAAAAGATTATGTCTCATTCAACATTAAATACCTGGATCTGCTAACATTACTTTATATAACTGAGTTAAGGCATTTAAATTATTTAGATATTTGACAGAAAACATAAATTTAAGAATATTGAGTTCATTTAAATGAAACCCAGATATTCATTTAAATCTGAACAGGCTCTGCTATGTTTTGAAGTGTTGGAGATGTTTAGAATAGTTCTAAAACAGCATACTTTGCCTTTTTGAGATAAATTGTATATTTATTTTTAACTAAAATTCACTCATTGGCAGTTTTCTGGATCCTAATGCCAGTTACAATATGTGTATGTTAATGTTGGTTGCTCAGTGCCCTATTTTAAGTTTAACTTGGAACTGTGCAAACAGACATTTGGACCTTCTGGCTTCACTGCCGAACAGTGTAAACTAGCAAGCAGAGCGTCAGTCATCCTTATCTCAGTCATAATCTCTGGAATGAAAGATTCCCATCATCTGTTGCACGTAGCAAAAGGTCTGGGTGTCACAAGGAAATGACATCAGTTTTCTAGCATCTGTGATACCCTCGAGTAGTAATTTCAGAATACTTAGCAAAAGGCTTACATTGTTGAAATATGATGTAGTCTGGGGAGTTAACTTTTAGTCTCAATCTCTAACTCTTTTATTCTGTGCCAGAAAGGAATTTTGCAAGACAGGATGAGTTTTCCTTTATGGTAGCCTGGCTAGTGGGGATGAATACACCTACTCTCCTCTTTACTCAGAAGAGAGGAGAATGGAAGGAGATGTGATATTCTCTGGGAAATCTAAGAATAGGAAATTGCTTCTTCTTGAACAGTGAGGTTCATGATATCGGCTGGGTGTATTTTTAGTGCTTTGGCAAAGTATGTTAACCAACCAGCAACCATTTCGCCTACACAGATACACTCAGATGGACTTTGTCCACCTTGAAAGTAAGGAACAGACACAAAAACATACAAGAGAATATGTATGGGAATTGTGAAATTTGAAGTCTGTGTTGTTCTGTTTTGTTTTGTTTGAATGGTTGAATTTTTCATGGGATTATATACGTATGGAACAGCTAAGGAAAAAACATTAGCAAATTATTGTGATGGTGGAAAACGGTTCTCCTGGTCAGTTGAAGCAATAGGTATGGGAATGTGGAGAAAGTTTCTAAATATTAATTCAGTTCGTTGGGTGGAATCTTGAAGAAACATCTATTATTCATAGAGCACTCTCATTTCTTTTAAAGATTTTATTTATTTATTCATGAGAAACACACTGAGAGAGGCAGAGAAAGAAGCAGGCTCCCTGAGAGGAGCCTGATGTGGGACTCAATCCCAGGACTCTGGGGTCATGCCCTTGAACCAAAGGCAGACGCTCAACCACTGAGCCACCTACGTGCCTCTAGAGTACTCTCATTTTGAACTGTAATTCTTAACTAGTTGTGGGGAAGAGACTGGTAACTTGTATTTTACGATGGAGGAGAACTGTGGTGAACATTCAGGATGCTCAGGGTAGGTTAAACCTCTTCTCCCACCAATGTCTTCCATCTAAAGCTTTTCTAAATGGTGATACCCACCCTCTGTTTTGCACATATTTCTAGTCATCCAAGGAATGCAGGAAGCTCTGACCATGAAAAAAAGCTTTCTTTAGTTAAAAAATTTCTTACAAGCCACGAGAAGAAAAGAATAGATGCATCTTGCTCAATTAAATGAAACATTTTGAGGCATTGTAGTTGCAGAAATGCTGAAGTTACTGAATATTGAAAGTAATGAAGGAAGAAGGGGGTGGAGGAGATGCAAAACTAATAGTCTCCTTTGTCCAGGCACGATTCTGAGCAGTGGGTGGTCATTACCGAACTCTAGAGAATGGGCACAGTGGTGACTGAATAGCAGATACAAGGAGGAAAATTGCCCCAAGGGTGGCCTTACCATTCACCAGACAGCCCCTAAAGCTTAATTAAGGCACAAAAGTCTGAGTGGATGAATTAGAACAGAGGCAGTTCCATTTTACATTTAAAGAGTTTCTGTTTTCTTAGAAGCGACTTTTATTCATTAAAAGCATATCAGAGAAATCAGAATATTTGGAACTCCTCCCCATATTTATCTGATCTCTCATTCTTGGCAATGAAACATTGCACTAATCCTTACACACAAATATATACATCATAAAAGAAGAAAGAGAGACCTTCATTAACTGAACAATGACAAAATAGACTTAACACACACATAGACTAGTGCATCACATTTTTGTACGTATTAACTACATGTTAAGCTAAGCAAACCACAAAATTATTCTTAGGGGAACAAAAGTATTGTGTGTAGTCTTTAGATTTTTCATATTTTTAAGTTTTTTTGGCAAACTAGTCACGAGACAGAAGTTGTTAGTCAAAGTCATGTCTGTGGTACAATGAAAGGAATTACCTTACCATGTCACATCTTGGTATGCAAGCTCTTCATATTCTCAGTCATATATTGTAAGGTCAAAACTATAAGTTCTCTTTGGTTTTTGATGAATTTTTAATTTTCAGTGACTAAGCTTCTTGGTTCCTTTCCCTATCTCAACATGTCTGCCAGTATATAAATGATATTATATAATATACTGAGGAAGCTATGTAAGTGCATGTTTGAGTAAATTCTTTTAAAAATTATTTTTCTAAACCACAAATATAATCTTTGTGTTTGTAAATTTGAACTTTCTCTTTAGGGTTTCTTTTGAAGTCAGACATGTTTGTGAAGAATCACACTGAAAAAGTATAAGTATTATCTGTGTGGATGTTATTTTAGCATCAGGCATTTTAAATTTCTGATAGATTGTGTATTCCTGGAGCAGTGTATATGCATGCATTCAAAATAAAAATTAATAGTGTTCCCTTTTACAGCATGTGTTAGAAAACAGTGGCAAAATGTGATCAGAGTTAGGGTCCTATTTTCAGGGAGACTCACTAAGCTCTATTTTACAAGGGCATAAATGTTTACCTAAGCAAGAAGGTGAAGTCCGTTATGCCCAATAAAGGACATTTTGGAGTGCTGGTTTACGGAAAACATTTAACAGACAGTGGATCTTTTACACAAAGTACGGTGCGTTGTTTGAAACTATTTGCTCATCTATACACTATGCTTAAAATAAACACTGGGAATATGCCAGTCTTTTTTTTTTCCTCTACCTTTTAATTCCACACCCTAGATTTTGTCACCTGCCAAAGTCAAATAAATCTTATCTAAACAGTTGAGATAAGCTTTGAGTTGTACCCAGTATGGTCAAATCAACAAACCTCTTCAAAAACAGAAATGAAATACAATAACGCTAGATTAAACAGTCTACAATGGCAATTGTGTTTGCATTTAAAGATTTTATTCCAAAAGGATTACAGTCTTGGTATCCATTTTTCTCTCCGCTGCCTAGACAAGAAGGAGACATACTGAGTTAAACAAAATGCATTTGTTCTCTAGCAATTTAACTTGTACGGCTCTTATAAACAAGGCCCATAGGTGTATGAAGCCTACTGACTTAATCACTAACTTATGTCATTATCCTTGTATAAGCAAGTATGCTTGAGAGGTACCAGTGGTGGATTGAGTATCAGATTTATTTTTTCCAGCAGGAAAGTCTTTCTTTATATAGCCTAAGTACAAAATCTATAGAATTCTGGCATTTTATTGTTTGTACCCTAGAACAAATCCCCACCAGATTAAACTTCCTGAAAAGAGAAGATAGTATAAATGGATATGATTTCTAAATTAATAGGCTATTATAAAAATGCAAGTTTCTTCCCTTTTAGGGCATACATCATTTTAATTGCTAATAAAATGTATACTCTTACAAGGGCAGGAAGTATGTCTGTCAGGTTTACCATCATATCCCCAGGGCAGAGAAGACTACCTGGCCTGGAGTTTGAACTCTATGAGTATTTATTCAGTGAAGGAGGAAATGATGTTTTCAAGAAGAGGCTGTTTACTTTGCAGATAAATACAAACATTTCATAATTATTTAATCAGTTGTTGATATTTAAAAGTAAGTTTCTGAAGTGAATACATTTTATCATGGAGTTAAATGGTTCCCTTTCAATGTTACACTATTTAATTGGCAGTTTATGTGTAATCAGTAGTACACAGATGTTATTATTTCAGTCATTGTCAGATAGTATTGACTTCTGTGCATTTCTTGACCATAGCATAATTTATACACTGCTTGGTGATTTTTCACTGATCTTTAAGTACATCTTCACCTACTTGAATTTAACCTTTAGCACATCTGAGAATTAGCCCAACTGGGTATAGAATTGGGATGCTGGGATCCCTGGGTGGCGCAGCGGTTTGGCGCCTGCCTTTGGCCCAGGGCGCGATCCTGGAGACCCGGGATCGAGTCCCACGTCGGGCTCCCGGTGCATGGAGCCTGCTTCTCCCTCTGCCTGTGTCTCTGCGCCTCTCTCTCTCTCTCTCTGTGACTATCATAAATAAATAAAAATTAAAAAAAAAAGAATTGGGATGCTGATGTGCTGCCTTTGTTTTATTTTTAAGGCCCAAACAATGATATAAAATATATATTTTCATTTTATGAACATGATACATAACATAATTTATGTTGTTTTGTAAGAGCAATTATATCTACAAATGTGTGTATGATATTGAGACACTTAGAGACAACTAAGAACTTTCCATTTTTGAGTGCCTGCTATGACAAGTACTGTGTGCTACACAGTACAGGAATTACCTCTAATCCTGATAATAACCATTTGAGGGAAATATTAACACCATTATTTACCCATTTCACATGTGAATAAACTAAGTCTCCGAGAGCTTACCATGTCTCTCCCAAGAGACATGCACTAGTCTGTGTGAATCTAAAGCATTGAGGTCTAAGGTTTCAAGTAATTTTGGAAAAATCCGGGCTTGTGAGTTATTATTTGAGTATATTAAAACTTTTCAACTCAATAAATACGTTAATGCGTAAACCAGGGATTTGAATGGAAGGAGCAATAATAAAACTTAGAAGTCTTATAAATAAAAGGAATGGAGTGCCGGTATTTTAATTTGGAATCTTTAAAAGAAAGCTATTGACATATTTGCCATTAAGTTTATATGGTTTTAAAAAAAAGTTTATATGGTCTTTAGATAATCCAGAATTACTTGAAATACTATTGAAGAACTTGTGTGTTTTCCATGTATGTTAAAAATGTGTAGCAACATGTCTTCTGACGTTTCCCACAGTATGCACATGCTGGGTGTATGTTTGACAAGCATGTTTGGTAGTAGGATGTGTAAACACTGCAAATGTAGTGTTTCCTCTTATTATCAAGGGTGAAATTTAGATGAATATGGTACCGAGTATTTTCCTTTCTGAGAAATGTTAGTTTTTTAACTTGTTGGGTATGTTTGGTTAACTAAACCAAGCAAAATCAAACAAAATCTTTAAAATTGCTTCACTGCATCATTAGGAATTTTTTGTTAAATAATACATTTCAACAGTTTTTAAAGTAACTTCCCAGGTGTGTGGATTCTCAGTTGGGGATTAACACATCAGTATTTCCTTATAAAGGATTCTTGATTCCATTGTCGTCAGATTGCACAGTGACATACACTTACCAAAGGTTTCTATGCTTTACTGAAACTCAAAAAAAAAAAAAAATAAGGATAGTAATTCTAGGCATTTCTACCTAAACTGTTTTTCCCTCTTTTGTTTTCCTTTTTATATCTTCCTGGCAGGACAAATAAAGCACTTCTAGAAATTCCTGAATCCATAAAAACTGACCATTTGCATCCACCACATTTTGTAGATGTGAAGAAGGAAGAGGAGGCTTCTTCCTCTGGAAATCTCTTTTACTCCGTATGCCTCAATTTCTTCCTTCATTGTGGTGTGGATGGTTATGCGTATAGTATTGTTTGCAGCAGTTATCACTGCCCATGCCAATATTTGGCTTTAGCTTTCTCAGGTGTTGCTGTCTTCATGGATTGATGGGACCAATAACACAGATAGGTGATTGGTAGTGTCTCTTTGTTAAGGTCAAAGATTATGGCTTCTCTCTGAAGATTCAGTAATGCCTTTATTTTTCACATTTTAAGCTTTTTTAATTTTCCACTTTATGTAGAACACTGGCATGCGCTGATGATATCTAAAGCAAGATCCCTGCTATTAGGCTATTTAAAATCTCCTTGGAGGGACAAAGCACCTAAATTCTGTATGAAAGAAGTACTTGAAATTATCAGGTGATTTGTATTTATGTTAAAGGGTTCAAAGAAGAGGTCAGGATGTCATCATGAGCCATGGCACTTAGAGAATGTTTCAGAGATTACTTAGGCTGGAGCCTGAAGTTGCTATTTGTTAAAGACGGTGGTTTGTCACATTGCCCACACTTTTCAGCTTACCCTCCATTTTAGGTAACCACTGGAAACTGTTTTGGCCAGTGAGACATAAGTAGAAATTCACTAAGAATTCATATTTAATAAGCATTGCATATGTTTTCTTATTGCTTTCCTTTTCCCTCAATTTTTCCTCGAATGTGAAAGTGATGGATGGAGCTATGGCAGCTATTTTTCCACATGAGGAATAAGTATTTAAAGACCATAAAAACTTTTTTGTCCCTACCTTTTTTTTTTTTTTTTTTTTTTTTACTTTCTGAATCAATGCCAATCTGTCTCATTTTTAAGTCATTATTTACTCAGGTGTTCTTTGTATAGTGAAAGACAATTTTTAGTCACTGCAAATATATTTAGTACTTTTGCCATATTATCAGGTAGCTAATTGTCAAGAATTTATTCATATTTCACATGTCTTTTTACTCTACTATAACTAAATGGTTGACATCACTCCCTACAATAGTCTAAAATGAGCCAAACTATTAAGTTGGGTGGAGGGGGCAGGGGGAGGGAGGACTAAGTTATAAACAAACATGAAGAATGACATTTTTTTTTTCCTCCACCTAGTCTGCATGTCTTTCATTTTACTTCCTAATACATCAAAGGTTTTGGAATTCAGCTCTTATTTCTCCTTACTCCACCAGGATCTAGATACTCTTTTTTAAAAATCTCCTTCCCTTCCTCAACTGTCCTCAGTTTGCATTAATCACCCTTGCACTTGGAGGAAGCTCCACCTATGTAAGTATTTCTTTTATTTTTTTTAAGATTCATTTATTTATTCTTCGAGAGAGAGAGAGAGAGAGAGAGAGAGAGAGAGGCAGAGACACAGGCAGAGGGAGAAACAGGCTCCATGCAGGGAGCCTGACGTGGGACTCGATCCCAGGTCTCCAGGATCACGCCCTGGGCTGAAGGTGGCACTAAATCGCTGAGCCATCTGGGCTGCCCTATGTAAGTTTTTCTCAACATATTATTACTTTTGCCAAAACTAGAGACGACCACAAATTGAGTTGGGTAAGAAGAGGGCAATATTTCTATTAATAAGGAAAGGCTTATAAGAGAAAATAAGGTGATCAAAGTTTCTAGCCTATGGTCTCTCTTCTAGCTTCAGAGTCCCTAAAGTTTTAAGAGCACTTTTGGGGGAGTAGGCAATATCATGAATGAATTTTCTGAATACCGAAATCACTAGGGGCAGGGCTTCTGGCTGTGCTAGAGTATGCTGTATATCTAGCAGAATATGGTCAGAAGAGAGTATGTGGGATCTCTGTGAGGAACTGGCCAAAATTATTATTTTTTCTCCCAAAACTCCTTTATTATTGGAATATTGGCTTTCTTGAATTGGTTCAATGTTCTTAATGTTTTCTTTTTGATGTACTTTGGGCAATGCTCTCACATTTATTTCCCATTCTTTCTATTGAATTTTTCTACTTATATTACCATGTTTTTATGTGTGAAGAACCATTTTCTTTTTCCAATTTGGAGGGTATTGCAGCAATTCAGGCAATAGTTAAAAGAGTGTCTGGGGACAGGTTGGTAGCAATGACAGTGATGAAATGAAGTCATATTCTACATGTATTTGGAATGTAGAACCAGGAGGATTCATAATGTATTGGATGTGGAATGTGAGCAAAAGAAAGGAATTAAAAGATAGTCCGTCTGCCTATGGAGTCTCCATCATGTAAGACAGGGGATTGTATGGGGAGAGTGTGTCTACCTCTAGAGTTCCAGGTGAGTTAGCTGAGAAGGCTGTTGGTTCTACAAGCTGGTGGTTCAGGAAGGAGGTTGGAGGCTAGAGAGGAAAATGTTTCAAACCTGCCATGAGACTAGAAGGACATCACGAAGGTTGGAGAGTAGATGGACGTGAAAAGAGGTAAAAGGATCAAGCCCTAGGATCCTTCAATAATAAGAGGTTGGGGAGAGAAGGAGCCAGCTTAAGAGAATGAAGAGTGGGAAGCATTAGGAACAGGAGGAAGAGGAAGAGAGTGGCATCCTAGAAGCCAAATTAAGCATATGTATCTGGAGGAAGGAATTAGTCCCTGCATCAAATGCTGCTGAGGATGGAGTAATGTGCATTTGGATTTCACAGGACTGAAATTACTGGTGATTTAGTAATTCGAGCAAAAGCCTCATGGAGTGGGATTAAGAAGATAAGGGCAGAGAAGAATGTGGGGACAATGGGTATTGGCATACCTTAAGAAACTATGGAGAGTAGTGTTCCTCCCCTGTTTTCTGGTCTCTAGTATCTGTGTTAGAGGCATTCTGTAGATGATTTGATCTTTGGCTCTCCTGGCTGAAAAGTGGCAGAGGTAAAAGCTAAATGAGAAGCTGTGAACCCTCTTCCACAGCCTTTGACTCTCAGTTCAATGTGTTATTATCTGGCTATGTTATTTGTTGGGCAACCACCCAAGTCTTTTTGTTCTTTCCTCTTGGAGTGGTGAGATGCTCCAGAGACTTCCAGTTTCTAGCCTGAGAGAATAAAGGTCTGTCTGGTAGTTTTCTGGGCCCCATGATGGGGAAGAGAGTTGGCTAGAGGTAGCGGGGGACGCAGGATGGGGAAGAGGTTCTGTCTTCAATAATGCAGTACTGCATGTTGTCCTCATGTTTTCCGTGTAGTCCTCTGGTCTAAAATTGTGCTTGTCGTCCCTCTGCCCAGAGATTTTGTTTTAATTTCTCAAGAAAATGAACCTGACATACTTGAGGAGGACATTTTCAGAATGGAGATATAACCAATGGACAGATGCCACTCACCCAGAGCTCCTTGTTTCTGGCACTCCCCACTTTTACTCTCAGCTGGGACAGCTATCTGGTGCTGCCAGTTGCTTGGCCTTCAGAATTAGTTCTCAATGTTCCCCCGGACAGCTGTAGATTCGCCATTTGCAGGTCTGCTAAATTAGGTACAACTAGTTTCCATATTTTACTGCTGTCACCACCTCATCTTTCAATCCTTATGAATTTATATTTAAAAAAATCTCTCTACTATGGAGTAGAGAGTGGAACTTTAGGGGAGAGCAGAACTGAATACACGTTTTCCCTCTGCCATCCAAGGCAAAGATGCTTCCGTCAGTGTATCTGTATCACCAAATAAAATGAAGCAATTTAAATGCTATTAGGATTTATACCTATTTTTTAAAAAGATTTTATTTATTTATTCATGAGAGACACAGAGAGAGGCAGAGGGAGCAGCAGGCTCTATGCAGGGAGCCCGATGTGGGACTCGATCCCCAAACTGGGATCATGCCCTGGGCCAAAGGCAGGCGCTTAACCACTGAGCCACCCAGGCGTCCCTATACCGTCTATTATTCATTCACTTTCAGAATATTCTTTGAGGATCTTTTCCACTTGATGATTGCATTATTTGTCTCCCCTTCACACAAGTTCTGCTGTGCACTTACATTGCCATATAATTGTATGCTAATATCTTTCCATTTCACCAAACTGTGAGCTCCTCTAGACAGAGGAGCTTACATCTCCAGATCTGGTTTACCGTGCGTTTACAGAAGAGATAATAAATATTTTCAGAGAAAGTGAATAGCAACTACATCCCCCCCTCAAAGGGGGAAATTTTTAATTGAAATGTACAGTGGGTTAGAAATTATCTTCACATACGTCCTTTTCCCTGACTTTAAAGTATAATGACAAGTTGTTTGCAATTCCTTAAAGAGATCTTTTAGAAGATTTTGGTCCTCAGTGGCTAGGAGATGATGACAAGCTTGGAACCATTTTTAACCAAGAGATGCTTCTGATCTTTGCTACTTAAGATGAGTTTCTACTTGAACAAAGGTCTTTGCTTTGCTTCTAAGCAATTTGCAGAGCTGACTTCGTCTTAATTTTTCCTGTGGCTTCTGAATTCCAAATTCAGAAGTTAAGATGGTTTCTCTAAGCCCTTACACTCTTTCTTACTATGTCAGTGAGAAGAGGGCATGAACTGTAAATACAGGCTGATTTGCACTTGTTTTGTGTTTAAGCTTCTGCTGACTCTGCTCGCTTCTCATATACCTTATCCAAAATTAGTGTTGATGGTTTCCCTCTGGGTGAGACCTGTTTAGTCTCCCATATTACTATGGTACAAGTAAAACTCATTTTTCTTTTTGCTGGGAGTGTTTTCAACCTAGTTTGTCTAAAATCTCTCAATCAAAATACTGATTTGGAGAGATAACACTATGATATTTTTCATATACGAATGTTAAAGGGGCCATAATAACAAAAACAATCAACATTTTCTGAGTATTTGCTACAGGAATGGCAGTGCTTCTGGGTGTTTTACTTGAATAATCTCCTGCAAGAATCCTATAGAGTGGATGCTTTTATTCCATCCATTTTTGTAGGTTACAAGCAAATTGAGACATCCTATGTTAACACAGATAATAATAATTGGTGGGGCCAGTTTGACTTCAGAGCCCTGTGTGTTCTACTGCCTTCCAGTGGTACTTGTCAAATGATATGACGTTACATATTATTATGTTTGCGTTTGGTACTTGTCAAATGATATGACGTTACATATTATTATCTTTGCGTTTTATGTTTTTGCACCAAAAACTCATCTAGAATGAAGTTAATTATTTATGAAAGGGCAATCGGGGTAAGCGCATAGAATATTTAGTTTGTCTAGTCAAGTTAAAGGTACTGTTAATTTCCAGGAATTACTAACCTCCCAGCCTATTTCAGCCTGTCAACATCCAGCAAAGATTTTTTCCAAGCTTCCTTTTATGTACTTGTTTTTTTTTTAATATATATGGTGAAGTACATAACAATAAATTAGGCATGATCATGTAATTGTATAGGGAAGGATCTGTTAATATTATCTCATGTCTCTGTGTGTCTGTATATCATGCCTCAGATAAACTCAATCCCATTGAGAATAGGAGGCTCAGCTGATTTGATAAGCTATGCCTGTATGAGAAGTCAGCTTTCCTGACTAGTGCGTTTCTTCTGTCTGGTAAATCATGATGCCTCTTCCATTTATTCTGTGCCCTTAGAGTCTAATAGAAAAACAAAAACATTGATGAAATTAATACATGGTAGAGAATAATAGAGAGCCACAAGTTGAGATTTGAAATCTAAGGAACAAAGAGCCAGAGTTAGCAACCTGGCATGGTGGGCAGCCTCTTAGATGGCCTCCAAAGATCTCTTATTCATGCTCTTGTATGTGGGCTGAGTCTAGAGACTCATAATCAATAGAATATAATGGAGATGATGGAATGTCGCTTCTAAGATTAGGTTACAATGAGAAAGTGCTTATCTTTCGTGCCCTGTCTCACTCCCTCTGAAGGAAGCCAGCTGTCTTATTGTGAGCTTTGCTAAGGAGAGACATATCAGGCAAGAAACTGAGGCTCAGTTTAAGCCAACAGGCAGTGAGGAGCTGAAGCCTTTACTCTGAGGAACTGAATCCTGCAAACAACCACATGAGCTTGGGAATGGATCTCCCCATAGAGGCTTCATAGAAGATCTCAGCCCCAGCCAATACCATAACTGAAGTCTTATGAGAAACCTTGAGGCAGAGGCACCCAGCTAAGCTGCACCTGGATTTCTGACCCACAGATAATACACTGATAATATGTTTTAAGCCTCTAAGCTTTAGTGTAATTTGCTATGCAGAGATGGATAACTAATATTCTCAGTAATAAACACCATGAGGTTTTCTACTTTTGGGGGTCTCTACCTTCAGTTTAGCAGGTCATGTGGGAGGGAGGGATTAAGGCAGGAAATCATAGCAACTGGAGTCAGTGTTCAGGGAAGAGGCCATCAAAAGCAGCCTCAGGGCTGTCCTATCCCACTGGGGAGACCCCAGCTTAAGAAAACCCAAATAAACAAGAGTGGAGTCGTCAAACACTAACAGTGTTCCATTGCTTAAAATACTGCATTCAGTGAGAGTGTATCATACTGAATTACACCAATAAAGTGAACTACTTCATCTGGCTACTCAAAATATATGAAACATTTACAATTTGGCTAATAATTAATGTTTTGGGAACTTTTGTGTGAGTTTCTTTTAACATAACCTCTTTTATGCACTTTTTTGATCAGAAGCAGAGGCTGGATTCTCATTATCATGCAGTAATTCAGACAGATATGTTATGTCACACTCTAGTCTGTGAGTGATTTAACATTGTAGTAAGTTAGAATAAGCAACATGTCCCACATTTCTTGTGTTGAAGAAGCTATGTGTAAATAGCAAAGACTGAGTATCCAGGGAATGTAATACAGGCTTATGACTATCACCTGTTTGTGTCATTGTGTGTACAATGTCACGTGTCCAACACACCATCATTTCCCATGCTGGATCTAGAATTCTTTTTGTGTAATGTGATATCTTAAAATTAGAAGGAAATAGATTTTTTCTTCTGTTTGCATAGTTCATTTTGATACATTTTTATTACCTTAGGTTAAATTGACTTTTTTATATTCTAAAATAGGCTATTTTACTCTTCATTTTGTAACAGCATGGTCTAATGAGAAGGCGTTGGATGTCAGCAAGTGTGTACCAGTGGAGTTCATGAACTAAAGGACTGGTCTTAACTTTTGATTATTGAAAACAAATGTTCAATCCCAAACCTAATTTTAATCTAACACATTCCCAGCCTGTCTCCAGTTCTAACCAATGTGTTCACAGATAATACACATTTTAAAATTAATTACACAAATTATTTCAAGGCTTCTTGAATTATCCTTCTTACTATAAAATTGCTTATTTTCTTCACATGATAAACATATGCTACAGACAAAAGTTATTATCCCACTTGATAAAATCTCAGAGAAGATTAGTGTCTTGATCAACAATACACAGCCTGTTGGTAGAAAAGCCAGAAAGAGTACCATGTTCTACTTATCACATCCTTGGCATTTTATAAAAGTTTAAACTTAAAAATAAAAATGCTATCCACTTTGGTCTGGAGTGATTATTAACACATGATCATTTATAGTTTGTTTAAAGAGAATGGTTAAAACCTCCATATGTTCTAATCCTGGAAAGTCCATGTCCTTTACAAATAAATTAATAATCTTTTAACATGCAAAAAAGTCTAGAATTTCCTCTCAACACTTAGTCTTGCACTCTTCTGCATAAAAACAGGTGCTTCTTGGCTAAATTCAGAGTAACAAATTTATATATATTTATGGGAAAGCAATTAAAACTGCTCGGTAGACCCGCAGAAGAATGTTGAGGTGGGAAGTGTGAGGAGTCCCAGTCAACTTTCAGGCTGCTCCTGAAAGTCCTAGAGCGAAGTGTAGGAAATGAGTATGAAATATTTGCATAATCTGAAGCATAATCACATAAGCACCTAGTGGACTGTTAGAGAATAAAGTAATCTGAATTCAAGATTTATCACTAAATATCCTTCCTAATTTGGGATTTGTGTTTTGAAATCTAAGTCTTATGCCTAACAATTTAAAGGCCAAGTAAAAAGAGTTATGATGAATGGATTACAGTAGCTGTAATGTACGCCAGTCTGTCATTTAGTTGTGGTAGTTCATTGTTCAGGTGAACCCCTTAATAAATACAGGTGGAGTTTTTCTTTTTGGTTTATGAGGGCACAAAACACAAGGAGGAGAAAAAAGGAACTTGTTTAACCTGAAGTTAGATAATAAAGCTTATTAGAGCCAGAACAGTTGAACTTTTGTGAAAACTTGAGGAGAGAAATATAACTAACCAACCACGTGCTAGATTATTTTTTTTAAGATTTTATTTATTTATTTATTTATTTATTTATTTATTTATTTATTTATTTGAGATACACAGAGAGAGGCAGAGACACAGGCAGAGGGAAAAGCAGACTCCTCGCAGGGACCCCGGTGTGGCACTTGATCCCAGGACTGGGATTATGCCCTGAGCCACAGGCCGATGCTCAACTTCTGAGCCACCCAGGAGCCCCCACATGCTAGATTTTTTTTACTTATTCCTGCCTTTGGTCCCCAAGAAACCCAAAATCATCCTAATATTTTCTACTATTTCCTTTTCCCCTCACCCCTGCCCCCCTAAAGACACTAAAGATTGTCAAGTTAAGTGACAATTGAAGTAATGCAGCACTAAAGAAAAATTTAAACCCAGTAAGTTCATTTCCATGTCCTGGGTTCTTTCTACATCAGTAAACCATCCTATAAAGATAGAATTCCTTTTTGGGGGAAAAGAGGAACTATCACCTTGTTATAATCTCAAAAAAAGATGTTTTCCTCTTAAAGAAGGCTGAAATTTTGTACATGGAATCAGGGAATTTGTGAGGTGCTTTTTCCTTGAATCTTTTGCCATCTTAAAAAATGTATGTGTATTTCTATTTACAAAAATTCTTTAGCATTGCCATACCTGGAAATCCTAATTGGAGTGGTCTCTGAACATCTGGTTGTCTGCAGCCTTTTGAGGCTGAGAAATTGAGAACATCCACATCAAATAGCTCCAGTTTCAGGTCATTGTTTCTCAAGTCACAGTTAACCTGTGTAGTAAGTTGCCCGAATGATAAGAACACTTTACATATTATTGAGTACATGAGTGAGTGCATTGTTTTATTTCCTTGATTTTAGAATTTTATCAGTTAAAAACATACAGATTTTAAGGAAGGGAGCACTAGAAGGCACCACTAAATAGTAAGATATGAATTTTAGTCTGAGTTTTGATTTCTGAAATGTTAAAATGTGCTTTTTAAATTGAATGAATATAGGCACTTCAGTAACCTTAACCTTTCCCTCATTACTTCTTTTGCCTTTATTGCCCATCTTAACGTCCTGTCATTCCATTCATTCATCTGCCTGTATCTAATCATCTCTAATTTTCAGCTACTGAAACATGACTATATTGTTCTCTCAAAATTGCAATTCCCATCAAATTGCGTTAGCATCTCTCAAGTGTAAAAGCTAACTAGGAGAAAATTGTGAGGAAAAATAGTAACAGTATTTCTTTCCATGGTGATTTCCTTGTGGATGACTAAAAGTGAACTTTTATGGATTAGGAACTTTGGAGGACTTAAAGCCATACACCTATGGTTAGCACCACATTCCATTTATTAAGATATTCTTAAGGATCTGACATCTTGTGAGATAAATAGGTGAGAAACCTCAGTATATATGTAAAAAAAAGCTTCATGTGTGGAAGCTTATAGGAATAACATGTTTTAAGAGGATGGTTAAAGTCGGAGGACAATTGTAACTTTTATAAAGAATTTTGACATAAGTATGAATGATTTTATTGTGTCATTTTACCTTGTTCCAAGAATGAAATCTTACACTAAGTTGACTACTGGCATTTCCTTCATTGTTTTCCCATCAACCTTTTGCTGTATCATCAGAGGAATGTAGAAATACTGGATTATTATCTAATGAATTCCAAAGTCAGAGATCTTTGGATTTAGTGTAAGATTTTCTTTAAGGGCTAGCTCGACAATGCACAAATCCAAAGGGATAATTCCACACATGAATTTGCTGTCTTTTGAGTTTAATTCATTTTGTTACATTATAGCCATATTACCACCAGTGAAATTTTTTTATTAATCCCTTTTAATTAATTTCTGAAATATAATCCAAGTTAGTTTGGGCATGTTTTTACTACTTTGAGTCATTAAATAGATTGTGATATGTTTACCTTATGTGGTCTAAGGAATGAATAGATTTGTCTGAAAATCTTAATCAAATTCTTAGATTGATATTTGAGACATAATTTTTTGGAAATGGAGATAGTGGAATATTATTAGGGTGGAAGTATCATATTCTACTTACTACAATCTTTGTTGGTGAATCTGGGCTCTGTTCCCAGCTCCAAATAGAAATGCTAAATTATCTTGGTTAGATTTCTGATCCATCATATGCTTCAATTTCCCACTTGTCTTTTTAAATTCTTTCTTGGTATTTTGCCAGAGTCAACTAGAAAATGTCTCATGTACTTTAGGTTTTAAGAGAAAAGACAGTATAAAACGCCTCAATTATCAGAATAAATCTAACTAATTTGTGATGATCCACTTTGTGATTTTTCTCCCAGAAATCTTTAATCCCATAGGAGCTTCATTGGCTACTTGGCACATATCTGATCAGGGCAAATTCATGTCATTTCCAGCAAATATATATGTAGGTAATGCAGAATGTTTTTGATTAATCTGTGCCCAAACTGCGTTATAAAGCATACTGACTCCAAAATCCAACATGCTTCTCAGGCCAAAAGAAATGTATTTAAGAACATATTCCCAGTTTTTTTAAATTATTTTTTTATTTTTTATATTCCCAGTTTTTGATTATCCAGTCCTCTTCTTCCTTATATAACTGTGGGTAGTTTGTACTTTAAGAATTGATTTTGGAAAAAAAAATAAAATAAAAAATAAAAAAAAATAAAAAAAAAAAGAATTGATTTTGGGGGTGTCTGGGTGGCTCAGTCAGTTGAACGTCCAACTCTTGATCTCGACTCAGGTCTTGAACTCACAGTCATGATTGGAGACCCACATTGAGTTCCACGCTGGGCATGGAGCCTACTTAAAAAAAAAGTGAGCTTTTAAGGTTGTATCTGTGTTAATCTCAATATCATAATCAATGAATTCTCCCTTGATTATAACAATTTAAAAAATTATAACAAAATGCATCTTTCATTTTTATATGAAGTCCTTCAGTTTAGTGATTAATTTCACCTTTGTCATAAGTCTAAGAATTGGCAGATGTGAGTGCTTACCTCACAAAATCGGGTATTGCAGTAACAAGACTGATTTGCCTGTTTCTCTAGTATTAAGCAAATTTTTCAAATTCATGCATTTGGGCCTTGAAAGACAGATTCACAGTTTATCTTTGACTTTAGACTGGGTCATATTCATGGGATTTTGCATTTAAGGAATAAGTGAAAGTTTTAACACCCCTGCACCCATTGAAATTCCCTGGGCACAGTATTGGTAGTGGGGTAAGTGTGTACATTTAAGTTAGAACATTATTCTGGAGATGGTCACTGTTATTCAAGATGGTCAAACATCTTTTCACAGCTGGCTTATGGCAATTTATATTCTTTTGTGTTTTTTCCTTTTTTTCTACAGCTGTTGTGAACTTGGACAATTCTGTGGTTGATCTGGAGACCCTTCAAGCTCTCTATGAGAATGTGAGTAATAGAAGGAATTTTATGTGTGAGTATATAATACATACACAATACTTGCCAATATGCACATCTAGACTCATTGCCTTAATGTTCTTTAAGAAAAATTGATCTGGGTGCACTAAACTTCTGTTTATTAAGTCTGTTTATTAAGATATGGTCTAGGCAACCTACTGGACAAATGTGCAGTCTCATAATTTCAAAGATTGTGGTTCAAAGCTTGCAGCATATGAAGTCATTCACATTCCCTCTTTTGAAATATAATAGTCAATGCTTAATGTAGGGGTTAATTTGAGCTAAGCATTGTTCTTTGCACTAACTCCACATGAAAACTCTAGGTAGGATCTACTATTATCTCCATTTTCCAAACTTTAGGAGTTTTGTGGAAGTTTAGGCATAGCAAGGTCAGATGACTTGCTCAAAATCATACAGCAAATGTAGTATAGCTGGGGTTTAATTCATTCTGGCTCCATTGTTCTAAACTGCATAGTTTGCTTCACCAAGTGGCTGAACATTTCAAGCTTTCTTCTTGTAGCACTTTTTCTTAAGTTAGGCAGGAAAATGTATAAGTAACAGAGAAGTATGACTGTAGCATGATGTAGTCTGTGCCTTTGGAAAGTGCAATCTGTGTGGTGATATATAAAATGGTTTTAGATAAGACATAGCATTAAATAACATTTATTCACTTAGTAAAAAAGTGATTATCTTATTGGGGCCTTTACAGTGCTTCCGGATTATATTTAGGAGAAAGTCTCATCGTGGCTCTACTTTGTACTTGGTATCTTTGGGCTCTCTCTCTCTTTTTTCATTTTGTTTCTGCTCTTGACGCTAATGCGCCTGGTATGTAAGCCTCTGTTCTCTTTAGGGGCATGGCCTTAGTTGGTCCTTGACTTTTCAGCCCCAAGTTAAAGACTTCCTGGCTCTGGAAGACACACATGGTCAACAAGGATGCAGACTTTCTTCCCTGACTACTCCCTTGGGAACAGTGTATTGCAACTGCTTGTCCACTCTTGAACTTGGTACTTTTTAAACTTATGCATATGTGGTCTCCCCTGTGAAATTTAGACCTCTGTAGGAGAAAATATTTCTAATGGTATATCACATAGAATCTCTTGGTCAAGTGTAGAGTTGGTACCTGGTCAGCACAGCGAACATAGCAGTTAGATGGAGTCATTCAGAAACCCTGAGAGGGCAGATTTGAATAGTTGATTATAGAGTTGCCACTGCATGATGGAAAGCTGTAAAAAATAAATCATGTATTTAGTATATTAGTATCCTAGTGAAGTGGGTATTTAAAACATATCTATTCAGAGGTATAGAGAGTTTTAATTTTTCTTGAATCTTTGATACTAACTCTCCCCCAACCAGAGAGCCATATGGAAGAAATGAGGAAATACCAGGGAAAGGAATTTCTTCAACAAATCATAATGATATATGATGTTGGTATATGTGTAACTGCTTCTTATACATACATTACATATACATATATACAAGTGGTTAGTTATATACATAATTTATGTGTGTATATGCATGTGTTGTGTATATTATATGAAGATAGATGAATGTCTTAACTTGGTATATCCATGTGCACAAGTATACATAGAAAGAATACATAAATTGGGCACAAGTATATTTATGAGGGAAGTTTAATTTGCAGTGATTCAAAGTATTTTATTTGGAAGTTTTTTGCCTTTAAGAGCAAATTAATTTCATGAAATATAAATTTCTGATTGAACAAACTAGATAGCTACCCAGAATTTGTGTCTAATTTCTTATCATCATACTTTGTGAAGGTCAATTGAGTGTTAGCTGGAACTGGTTGAATTTGTGACTTTCTTTTTATTGTTGTCAAACAGTGGTTCAGGCTTTCGTTGTGGCAAGGAAACAATAGTGAGGATGGTTCACAGTAATATTAGTTCAGGTAGGAATAGTCTAGATTTCTTCGATAGCTATCTATGGTAGAAGAACTTAAAGAATCCATTATGAATAATAGATAATTGTATATAACATATACAAACGGATTTTAGTGCCTGGTTAACTTCCATTAAAGTACAATCCCAAAGAGGGAGAAATATTTGTTTTATCCATTGACAATATCTCCAGCATCTAGAGTTAAGGAATATTGGGCACATAGGAAGTATTTAGTAAGTGTTAAATAAATATTTATATGAGTTAATGAGTGATATCTACTGATAGAGTTTATTTCAAAACCTCTTTTGGGCTATCATGTAGTTTTAAGATCCAGTTTGTCTGTTCAAACTGTTTGGTACCCACTAGAAATAAGGATCTATATTGAATATCTATTTGTGCTATTTTTATTTATTTAGTAACTTAAGAGGATTTAGGGTCCAAAATAATTAATGATTCTTTTCTAGGGATAAATGCTGAGAAAAAAATTTGTGCTTTTTTGAGTAATATGCAACAGTTGTCAATAAACTTCCTCATTTAGCAAATGAATATGCCTATAACAAAGCAAGGATCTCCTTCTAAATTAAATAATTGAAATACATATTCCCAGCTCCAGCAAAGATGCATTTATTCAAATTCCTTCTTTTCAGTTGCTTAGTTAAGTCCCTTATATGTATGAATTAATTTAATCCTCTAAGTGGCCTTGCCTATGATTTCTGAAGAAGAAATACTATTGTTATCTAACCCTTTTAGGAAAAATGAGACAGAGAGTTCTCACAATTCCAAGCTGGATTGACACCTGGTCACTTCCCCTCAGGAATGTGCTCTAAGCACAGAATTTCCTGGCTCATGGTGATAACTGAATAGAGCCTTCAGGGGGGCCTGAGATAGCACTTTGTGGTGGAAATGAACATGAGATAAAAAGTCCTAAGAACTCTGTTCAGGTCCTAGCACCACAATTAAATAGATATATGCCATTGTTTTCAGTTTCCAGATTCTCATTTCTAAATGGGGTTCCTAATAATTCATTATAATATCACCTTTTTTCATCACTATCAAATAGATGTAGAAAGACTTTTCTAGATTACTCAATACTTTTATACTTTAATTTTTTTTTAAATAAAAATAGGTGTGGGCATAGAACTATGTCAAATTGCAGATGATTTCATCTAGGATTGGCAAGATTGAGGGTAACAAAGTTTGTGTGCCACGTAAATTAATGCAAAATTGGACCTTTCCCTCAAGGGTCTCAAGATTTTGCCAAGTGAAGCAGATTAACACTACATGTTTACAAGCAACATGAGTTAATAGAGAATACTTTTTAAGTTATAAAATTCACAATGATACTACTTTACTCACAATCATTTTATAATTTGCTTTAGCTTTTGAAACAATCTCAAAGATAAAATAAAGTTGCAGGTGTGGTACAAAGATAGATATATCATAGCTATAAATTAATTAAATATATATATATATATATATATATATATATAGTGCCATTTGCAAATAAATTGCCAACATTAGGCTCTATTTTCTCTGAATACTTGGGTGCATACTATCTACAAATAACAAACCTTTAACCATAATGGAACCATCAACATTAGGAAATTAACGTTGATATATTACTATCATGTAATCCTCGGAACCCAGTCAAATTTTGCCAGTTGCGCAGTGGTTTGGCGCCTGCCTTTGGCCCAGGGCACGATCCTGGAGACCCGGGATCGAATCCCACGTCGGGCTCCCGGTGCATGCAGCCTGCTTCTCTCTCTGCCTATGTCTCTGCCTCTCTCTCTCTCTCTGTGACTATCATAAAAAAAATTTTTTTTGCCAGTTGTTCCAATCGTGTCCTTTATATTTTGGACATCTTTCAAATATTGTTGTGCTTCCTGTTGTCCTTTCTTTGGGCACTTGCCTCTTTTGTGCTTTATATTAATTATCATTATGTGTGTATATGTCATATCCTTCAACTGAACTATAAATTCCTTGTTAGGAGGATTTGTATATTTCACATTTAGCATAATGGTTGGCATATAATATAATAATTACTAATTAATTAAGGAGTGACCTGTTTTTGTTCTCGATATAGTTTTATAATGGAGGTGAAAACTGTTTGTATCACTATATTTCAAATGCTGTATTTTTTGAAAGATCAGTGTAAAAGTGATGATCTCAGAAATATATTTTCAAAGATTCAGAATTACTGTGTAAATAAAGTTAACCATTACTATACCAGAAATATTTCATTATATTATGTGTGGTTTTCCAAAAAGCAGTTTGAATTAAAATAGCAACATTCTTTTGTAGGGTAAACAGCATGTTTGTTTCATTTATGTTGTAATTTTGGAGATTATTGCCTCAAGAGTCCCTTGTTGCTAGCAAAATCTTGCCTTTTCTTAGATTACCTAGAACCTTTTGAGTGTCCAGGGGACTGTCAGGCAGCTTGGGCTTTCTTTTCTCAATTGACACTAAATAACGCATACTTCAGTGAACCCAGATGAACCCAAGACCATAGAACCAGTTATAGTTTATTTTTTGTGCACAGTGCAGATAATTTTTTCCATGTTTTTTAGTTGCTGTCTGTATATTTACATGTGACTGATAAAAATAAGGTAGCATGCTGTATGAATGCACATTTCTGGCGTACCTTAGTGGGAGTCCTACTTCCCACTTCCCAAACTTTACAACAGTATCATAGCTAGATTAAAATATACCATAGTTTCATTTAGCGTGACAATATGAACATACTTTTAGTACTCTTTCCCTCCTCTTCTACTCCAAATCACACAAAGGCATACCCAGAAGAAGTTATAATTCTAGCTACATGAAACTATCCTAAGGTGACAGATTCTTCCTATTTTCATCTACAGTGTATCAGATAGGGTAGCAACCTATGTAACTATAATAGAAGTTTTATATCTTCTCTATGCTATTTACTGGTGTGGAATGAATGAGTGAATGAGCTCTTTGAAACAGCAGCTCAGCACAGTAAAATTTTCAGGCTATTTATCACTGCAATTCCTTTCCCTTTCACACTTCTAATTCCTTTCCCTTTCACACTTCCAGCTTCCTAACTCACATATACATGGAGATTAAGCCATCTGATTCATATACACCAGTGTTTCTTCATTGGCCATTACCATTTTCTCTTTTTCTAAAACAAATTCTATAAATACTTTTGTGTCTTCTTATGTTCCAACCAGTGAGATGTTCTCATTCTGTACTCATTTCTTCTCCCAGCTCTCCTTTGTCAAAGCATGCTCAGATGTCACTCAAATTTAAAAGGAAAATAAATAAGTAGCTTACTCTCTTTGCTTAATTATTTATCTCATTAAAAATATTTACAGAATGCTAACTAAATGTCAGACACTATGCTACGACCAATGCTCAGTAGTAGTAGCTTCTGTGGTTTGTCTCCTCCAGATTTCATAAATGATGCCTTCCTCTGGTTCATGTACACACACACTCAGAAAGAGAGAGAAGGAGAGTTAGAGAAGTCCAACCACAAATAGGCTCTGAACACATGTAATCGGTAGGGAAAGCATCTCTGAGGAAGGGATGTTGGGAGTGAAAATAGGAGTCACCCAAGAAGGAAATGAAAATGTTCTAAGCAGAGAGCACAGTGTGTGCCAAGATTAGGAAGCATGAAAGGAGTTAGAGTTAGCACACTGGGGAGAAGAAAGTATGTGTGAGTAAATAGCTCTGGAAGGAACGGGCAGAAAGATGTGGAAGCAGACAGTGGCTAGGTTTAGCTAGGGATTTTAGGGCATTTTAAGAGAATTGTGAAATTTAAAAATTTTCCCTTTAATTCTGTCAATTTTTACATCCTATATTTGGAGGCTTTCTGATTAGACCCATACACATTAAGATGTATTTTTGGTTTAAATGTCTCATTTATTATTATGAAATTATTTCCTCTGGTAATACCTACCTAGTTTTGAAGTTTATTTTAACTAGTACTTAAATAGCCATTCTACCATTCTTATACTTACTGTTTACATGGATTTTCTTGTTCTATCCATGTATTTCCAACTTACCTGTGTCTTTTTTTAAAAAGATTGTTTATTTATTCATGAGATCCAGGATAGCCCTACAATTTTCCATTCCAACTAATAGTATACGATGAATGTTCCAATTTCTCCACATACTCATCAACACTTATTGTTTTTGTGTTTTTTGTTTGTTTGTTTTTGTTTTTTGATAATAGCCATCCTAACAGGGGTGAGATAATATCTCATTGTAATTTTGATTTGGATTCTTCTGATGACTGGATATTGTACATCTTTTCATATACCTCTTGGCTGTTTGTATGTCTCATTGGGAAAAATGTCTGTTAAAGTCTTTAGCCTACTTTTTTTTAAAAAAAAAAGAGAGAGAGAGAGAGAGATAGAGTCAGAGAGAGAGTCAGAGTGCAAGCAGGGGGAGAGGGAGAATCTTAAGCAGAGATCATACATGAGCCAGAATCAAGAGTCAGACACTTAACCAACTGAGCCACATAGGTGTCCCTAACCTATTTTTTAATCATGTTATTAGTTTTTTTTTTTTTGCTATTGAGTTATTGGAGTTCCTTATATATTTTGAAAATTAATCCTACAAAATTTATATGATTTGCAAATATTGTAATCCCACTTGTCTGTTTTTGCTTTTGTTGTCTGTGCTTTTGGTGTCATATCCACAATATCCTTGCTAAGACCAATGTGATGAATCTTTTCCCTATGTGGTCTAGGAGTTTTATAGTTTCCAGTTAAGTCTGTGGTTCATTTTGAGTGATTTTTGTGTATGGTATAAGAGTCCAGTTCCATTCTTTTGCTTGCGGATATCCTATTTTCCAACACTACTTGCTGAAAAGGTTGTGTTTTTCTGTGTTATGTATTCTTGGCACCCTGGTTGAAGATTGTATTGAATTGATTGTATATCTATAAATTTATTTCTGTGCTCTCTGTCCTGTTCTATTGCTCTATATATCTGTCTTTATGCCTGTATCATACTGTTTTAATTACTGTAGTTTTGTAATATAATTTAAAATTAGGAAGTTTGATGCCTCTAGATTGGTTCATCTTATTCAAGATTGTTTTCTCTGTTGGGGCTTTTTGTTGTTACAAATGAATTTTAGATTTATTTTTCCTACTTTTGTTCAAAACAAAACAATCCAGCTGAGATTTTGCACTGAATTTGTAAATGGCTTTGGACAGTTTTAACATCTCAATAATATTTAGTCTTCTAACCCATGAGCATAAAATATCTATTTATTTGTGTCATAGTTACTTTCTTTCATAAATGTTTTGCAGTTTTCAGTGTACAAGTCTTTCACTTCCTTAATTAAATTTATGGTTAAATATTTTATTCTTTTTGATGTTTTTACAGATAGGATTGTTTTCTTAATTTCCTTTTCAGATAGTTCATCATTAGTTTATAAAAACACAACTGATGTTTTTCCATGTTGATTTTGTGTCCTTTAAATGTTTGGTAGATGGGGTACCTGGGTGGCTCAGTCTGTTAAGCATCCCAGTCTTGATTTCAACTGAGATCATGATCTCAGGGTTGTGAGATTGAGCCTTATGTTGGGCTTTTATTTGTTGAGAGTTTTTTGATTACTGATTCATTCTCCTTAGTTATTATGTTCAGGCTTTCTTTTTCTTTTTGATTCAATCATAGTAGGTTGTATATTCCTAGAAACTTACTCACTTCCACTTTGTTGGCTTACAGTTTTCCTAGTTGTCTCATGATCCTTTTTATTTTTGTGGTATCAGTTGTGTTTTCATTTACATTTCTGGCTGTATTTATTTGAGTCTTCCCTTTTTTTCTTGGCTATTCTAGCTAAAGGTTTGTTAATTTGGTTATCTTTTAAAATATCTCTTAGTTTCACTGATTTTTTTTCTATTTCCGTATCCTATTTTATTTCTGCTCTATTTTTATTATTTCTTTTTTTCTTCTAATTTTGGATATAGTTTATTCTTTTGTAGCTAGTTCTTTGAAATGTAAAATTAGGTTGTTTATTTCTTCTTTTTAAATATAGGTGTTTATTGCTATAAACTTTCCCCTCAGTACTATTTTTGCTGCATTCCATAAGTTTTGATATGTTGTATTTTCATTTTCATTTGTCTCAAGATATTTCCTGACTTCTCTTTTGATTTCTTATTTGAACCATTGGTTGTTTAAATATGTCTTGTTTAATTTGCACCTATTTGTGAGTTTTATAGTTTTCTTTCTGATACTGATTTCTACTTTCATTCCACTGTGATCAGAAAAGATACTTAGTATTAATTCAGTATTCCTAAATTTCTAAACACTTGTTTTATGAACTCTAACATGTTTTCTGTCCTTGAGAATGTTCTATGTGTGCTAGAGATGCATGTATATTCCATTTTGTTGGATTAAAAATTTTGTACATGTTTGTTTGGTCCATTTGGTCTGTGGTGTTAACATATCCAGTGTTCCTTTGTTGATTTTCTGTCTGCTTATCTATTCACCCATTGAAAGTGGGATGTTGAAGTTCCCTACTAATAATTGTTTGCTGTTTATTGCTCTCTTCAGATCTGTCAGTATTTGCTTTATATTTTTATATGTGTAGATGCTGGGTGCCTATATATTTATAATGTTGTATCTTCATAACTGGCCCTTTTTTCTATATAATGACCTTTGTTGGCTCTTATAAATAGTTTTTTACTTAAAGTCTATTTTTTTTTCTGATGTAAGTATAACCTCTTTTGCTGATTACTATTTGCATGGAATATCTTTTTCCATCACTTAACATTCAGCCTATGTGTCCTAAATCTAAAGGTAAGTCTTGTAGATAGCATATAGTTACATCTTATTTTTTAAACCATTCAGCTACTCTCTTTGATTGATGAGTTTATTTACATTTGAGGTGATTCTAAGTAGCGAAGTATTTATTACCATTTTGGCAATTGTTTTCTGTTTGTCTTTTAGATCTTTCACCCATCTTTGCTCTTTCTGTCTTCTTTTGTGTTTTGTTGTTGTTTTTTGTTTTTCTGTTTCTTATTCACATGCTGTGATTCCTTTGTCTTTGTGGTTACATGGGGTTATGTAAAATATCTTATAATTAATTTATTTGATTTTATACTGATAATAATTTACCTCTACTTGCATGGAAAACCTAACTTCTATTACTCTGCCTCCCACATTTTGTTATTGATTTCACAATGTATGTATATTCGTATTGTGTATTTATTAATTTATTTTTTAATACATTTGTCTTTCAACTTTTATACCTAGATTGAGTGATTTTTTCACCACCAGTTTAGTAATACAGATTACATGTTTACCTTTAGTAATGAATTTTATACTTTCGTATGTGATATGTTGTTATTTAGTGTCTTTTCATTTGCAGTTAAAGAACTCTCTTTAGCATTTCTTGTAAGATATTTTTACTGATGCTAAACTCCCTTAGTTTTTGTTTTTCTGTGGATGTTTTAATCTTTTTTATTTTTGAAAGGCAGTTTTGTTGAGTACAGTATTCTTGACTGGCAATTTTTTTTCTCTTAGTGCTTTGAATATATATCATCTCACTGCCTCTTCTTTTACCATGTGTCTGCTCAAAAATCTACTGATTGCCTTATGGGGATCTTCTTGTTTGTGACAAGTCACGTTTTCTCACAGTTTTCAAAATTTTGAGACTTTGATTATAATGTGTCTTGAAATAAGCCCCTTTGTATTGATCTTGTGGAAGATCCTTTGAGCCTTATGAAACTGGCTGTCAATATCTATTCTAAGATTTTGGAAATTTTCAGTCATTTCTTTATTTTTTTTAAAGATTTATTTATTTATGATAGACATAGAGAGAGAGAGGCAGAGACATAGGAGGAGGGAGAAGCAGGCTCCATGCCAAAAGCCCAACGCGGGACTCATCCAAGGACTCCAGGGATCGTGCCCTGGGCCAAAGGCAGGTGCTAAACTGCTGAGCCACCCAGGGATCCCCAGTCATTTCTTTTTTTTTTTTTTTATGATAATCACAGAGAGAGAGAGAGAGAGAGAGAGAGAGAGAGAGAGAGGCAGGGACACAGGCAGAGGGAGAAGCAGGCTCCATGCACCAGGAGCCCGACGTGGGATTCGATCCCGGGTCTCCAGGATCGCGCCCCAGGCCAAAGGCAGGCGCCAAACCGCTGCGCCACCCAGGGATCCCCCCAGTCATTTCTTTAAATAAGCTTTCCACCCTTTCTCTTCCTTGTCTAACTACTGGCACTACCATAATGTATATATCAATCTGCTTAAAGTGTCTCATAAGTACCTCAAATTATCCTCATTCTTTTTCATTCTTTTTTTCCCCTTTTTGCTTCTTTCTCCTAGTGGATTAATTCCAATGTTTTTGAGTTTACTGATACTTTCTTCTACTTGATCTAGTATGATTGAATCCCATTTTTTAATTTTTCAGTTCAGTTATTGGATTCTTCGGCTCTATGATTTGTATTTGTCCTTTAATTACTTTCTGTCTCTTTGTTGAAATTCTCACTTTGTTCATATATTGCTCTCCTGACCTCAATGATCATCTTTAAGATAGGCATTTTGAATTCTTTATCAGGTAAATCCTCTATATCTATTTCATTAGTTATTTTTTTGATGTTTATTTTGTTCTTTTATCTAGAACTTATTTCTCTATTTATTCACTTTCCTTGACTCCCTGAGTTGATGTTTGTGCATTAGACAAAACAGCCTGGCTTTGTACAAAAGACCCTTACCAATCACCTATTCAAAGATTCTGAGTACCTCTTAAACCTTCATGCTAGTCCAAACTACTATCTTTGTTTGTAGAGGCCTCTAGGTATCTAGAATATGCTACAACCCATTAGTTCTCTGAGACAGGTTAGATGGAGGCTGGTGTTTTGAGAAGCTGCTAAAAATTTGGGACGCTATATGTATGGTCCAACTCCTTTACTCCTTAGAAAATACTGGGAGGTAGAATTTATTGCCTGTTTATTCTGTGCTGAACCAGGGGAAGTAGCTGTGGCAAGGGCCTGCATGCTTTTCAAACTGCTATTTGTTTTGTAAACTCCCCATGAGACTAGTGAATGCTGCTGTCAGAGACAGATGAATTAGGAGTCAATCTCTTTGGTAATAACCAGAAAAGTTGTAATTCTAGATGACTAGTCCAACTCCCTTACTTCTTAGAGAGAAGCTGGAGTTTGCTGCCCATTCATTGTGCAGTAGGCCTAAAGGAAGGTCTATGGCAAGTGACCTATGAAACTGTTGCTCTGTTCTCTGTCTCTGTCTCTGTTTTTCTCACTCTCACACAGGTAACAGTGATTGCTGGGGTCTGTCAGTTCTCAGGGACAAATGAGTTAGAAACTAGACCCATGGGTGGTAACCAGAAATATGGATTACTTTCTGTACATCCCAAAATACTTACTCTGGGAGAAGGTGAATGATGGAGGTTGTCTCCCAACTATATGACACTGTGCCAGTGGTGCAGATTACGACAAGAGTGCATCTCAACTTTTCCTATTAGTTTCAAAATGGCTTGGTTCATACTTGCCCAGAGTGCAGGAGCCTCTCATCTAGCTTCTATATTTCTCATAAAGTGAAATGATAAATGTGTTGTTGTTGAATCTGTGTGTTCATGTGGGAAAGAAGAGTTCACAGCCTCTCATTCCAGCATCTTGCTACCATTACTTCTTCTTCCTTTGTTCTTAAAGATCAGATTTTCCTCCAATATAATTTCTTTTCAGTCTGAAGAAGTGTGTTTAATATTCTTTTTTTTTAATGAATTCTTTTTTTTAAAATTTATTTATGATAGTCATACAGAGAGAGACAGAGAGGCAGAGACATAGAGGGAGAAGCAGGCTCCATGCACCAGGAGCCTGACGTGGGACTCGATCCCGGGTCTCCAGGATCACGCCCTGGGCCAAAGGCAGGCGCCAAACCGCTGCGCCACCCAGGGATCCCTAATATTCTTTAAGTACAGATCTTTCCATAGTGAGTTCTCCTTATTTTATTTTATCTTAGAATGTCTTTATTTACTTAATTTCTGGATGACATTTTCATTGGATATAGAAATATGAGTTGACAGTTTCTTTGTGCATATTAAACATATTCCATTTACCTCTGGACGTCACTGTTTCTTGTGGAAACATTAAGATATATCTGGACATTGTTTTCTTTGTTTATATTGTGATTGAGTTTGATGAACATCTATTTGTTTTTTATCACATTTGAAAAATATTCAACCTTCCATCATTCAACTCTCAAATACTCTTTGTATCGCATCTCGCAATCCTCTCCTTTTGAGTTTCCAGTGACATATATTTTAGACCTTTTGATATTTTCATAATGGTCCCTGCAGCTGTGTTCATTTGTTTTCCTCTGTCATCTTTATTTCATACAATAACAAAGTTTCATTTTCAATATTGTAATTTTCTTCTTTAAAATTTTCATTTGGCTACTTTTTTAATAAATAAAGTTCTATTTTGTGATTATTTTTGACATTCCTTTTTGTGCATTTTTAATATATATATTTTTTAACATCATGGAGCATAGTTATAACAGTTGATTTAAAATCTTTGTCTGGGGGCACCTGGGTGGCTTGGTGGTTCAGTGGTTGAGCATCTGCCTTTGGCTCAGGGTGTGATCCTGGGGTCCTGGGATTGAGTCCCGCACAGGGAATCTGCTTCTCTCTCTGCCTATGTCTCTGCCTCTCTCTGTGTCTCTAATGAATAAATAAATAAAATCTTAAAAAAAAATAAAAATAAATAAAATCTTTGTCTGATAATTTGAACATATGAGTCATTGGTGTTGACATCTGCAGGTTTTGTTTTTTTTTGTTTTTTTTGTTTTTTTTACTTTTTTCAGGTGGTCACATTTTCCTAATTTTTCATACATAGGATAATTTTGTATTGTATCTTGAACAACATAGTGTACTTTTATATGTATAATCGTACTCAATTCTTTTCTGAACAAAGCATTTAAGTGAATTTAGTACTCTACTGTACAGTTTGAGTTTTTTGAAAGAGAAACATTCAGTTTTGGAAGCGTGTATTCCCCAGTATTGTGTTTTTTAAAATAAATTCAGTGAAACACTCTTCTTCTTCTTCTAGGTTGTAATGAAAAATGTGTTGCATAATCAAATAAGTTGAGGGAACTGTTAACTTAAAGTTAAAAATAAAATTGTCCAGTCATAATATATGCTTAATTAAATGATAACCTTCAGATGGGGAGGCATTTTTAATTGAATCCTTCATTCAATCAAATTTGTTTTGTTTTGTTTCGTTTTTCTTTCAAGACCTTCAACCAAATTATTAACATAGTGAGAACAATTTAACATTTTGTAGTTTGGGAAATGTTGCCATAACACAGTTGAAGTAAACTCAGACCTTCAGAATTATGTCTATTATGTAATTCCAAAGAAGTATCTATTATATAATTATAACTTAATATTATTACTATCCTACTTATTAAAAAATCATTGAATATGTAGCCCTTTTATGTGTTTTTTCCATTTACAGTTCTTACTGTAAGAATTATTGCATGAAAATGTCATTTTAGAATTTTAGGATGTTTATAATAATTGGATATAAATAGTAATTATAAAAAGTCAGTATAACTTAAAGACCTCAAATTTAGGGTTTTTTAGAATAGATGCATGTATAAAGTTTAAACTTTTTTTGTGTTATGGAGAAAAAAAAATCAATTTGAGGAAAATGGAAATTGCTCAGGCTGGTAGGTACAATTTAAAATATTATTTAAAGATGACATTTTAAATAGGAATTGCAGGAGATGAGGAAGAAAAGCTGTGTGGATGTCCTGGAGATGGTATCCACCTAAGGTGTTAGCAAGTCTAATTTATTCAAAGAACAGCAGGAAGGCCCAAGTGAAATGGTGCCAGGGAGGGAAGTATAGTCAGAGATAATCAAAGATGTATTGAGGGGACCAGCTTCTCTAGGGCCATATAGGCCTTTGTAACATTTTGACTTTTACTCTGTGCAAAATAGGAATTTAATACGCAGAGAGTTTTAATAAGAGGATTGCATTTTAGAAGGAAACTTTTGACTACTGAAGAATAGATTATGGGGAGCCAAGATAAAATGTCAGAGAGTGTTAGGAGATAAGAGATGATAATGACCTGGACCATAGTAGAAGTAGTGGAACTGGTGAGGAGTGGTCAGATTCTAGAAATAGTTTGAAGAATAAGTCAATAGAATTTGCTGATGATTTAGATACAGACTATGAGAAAGAAGAATCGAGGGTGATCTCAAGAACTTTGGCCCAGGCAGTAGAAACAGTAGAGTTGCAATTAAGTGTTATGTGGAAGCTCTTTGGTTAAGGATAGGGAAATAAGAATTTTGTATTGATCCTGTTAGGTTTGAGTTGTCAATTAATTCATACAAATACATATGTCGATTGGATATCATGTCTAGTAGTCTCAAGCCAGAAAATAGGTGTGGGATGGTCTATTAGTCTGGGTCCAGTCAAGGAACAGAAACCATGGCATAATATATATGGAAATTTAATATAATGAATGATTAGCCTGTGATAGGAGAGCACAAGGATGTAAAGGTAACTCTAAGTGGTACCCTAGGATTGAGGGAATGTACCCAAGGAAGGATAAACTTGAAAGGCGAGCTTTCTCACTAAGGCTGGGCTGCAGATTTCCCTGGAGAAGGTATGGTTGTAGCCCACTGGTTTGTCTGGGTCAAAACTGGTTCCCAGTCTCTGAGTGAGCAGGAAACAAACTTCTGGGTGGCAGGTAAGCCACAGCTGGTGAGCAGACATGCAGGAGAAGTCAGTATGCTGCACAGGGCATGAAGCCCAGAGTGTATATTACCTGTGTTGAGAGAGCCCAGGAAAGAAATCTCAGTTCACAGGTAAGCCATGGCTGGTACCAGTGCATAGTGTGCATGGTGTTCACATCAGGCACAAAGAGGTCACCAGGCTTAGGCTGCATGATATTCTGTATGTTGTGCTGCTGCAATTTGGGCAGAGGACCCCTAGGGGTCCTTACACACTCATACTGCTGATTACCTGTGCAGCAGGAGGAAGAAAAGGCAAACACCTATATACTAGAATCAGAAAGAGGAACTCCCTTCCTCCTGCAGTGTCTCTCCAGAGCTTCCTACCAGTAAAGGTTAACAGTGTGTTCACGGTAAAGGAGGAAATTCTAAGAGCTCCATCCATTATCTCAGAGTGGGTTCTATGTGGTAAATTGAAGGCTCAGAGGCAATAACTGGCATGGATGGTAAAGAGGGTTGAGACATGGGGAGGTTTGCTTTTATTTGGTGACTCATCACTGCATATACATGAGCCTTGCTCATATGAAGGTATCTCCAGAAGGAAAAAGTGATATGTTCATGCTAATACTTGGCTTGAGTTCTCCTTGGAAATCTTTCAGAGTTTATTGTGTTAATAACTTCAATTATTCATTTCAGATCCAAAAGAGTATCTGAAAGGTATCCTGGTAGAGTTTTAATTTTGCTTTAACAGTTTCATAGTGATATTTGAGGGGACATTTAAACTTTATGTATAAAAAATAAATTAATGTTTAAACTCATTTTTTGTTGTTAAATATGAGCAATAATCATACTTACCATTCCACTACTTATTCTTAAGGATAAAAAACATAGCTAACCTGAATCCTTTCCCATAAATACATGCTTTCTTTTTGCCAGATGCTTAAATGTCATCGGACTGTTTTAAAGTAGTTCTATTTGATCTCTGTGAAACAGATGGAAGTATTTGTTATACAAACCTTATTTAGAATGTAATCTTTTTTTCTCCCCTCATTGCATATGTTTGGCAGTCAGCTTTCTCTTCTAGATGTGAATGAATTTTGGGCAGTCTCCAAATCTAAACACACCCTAATTTCAAAAACCACAATCCTCAGGGCCCAATTCCTGTTTACTGAGGAATTAAAACCTAGTGAAACCACATAGTTACTAAATACAGTACATCCTACTAGGATTTTTAAAACAAAAATCTATACAGTTTATTTAGGGTCAGTGACTATCATTGAGTTCAGAGAGTAAAGTCCCTTCATAAATAGCATATAATAATTATAGTTGGTTAAAAATATCTGTCGTTCCCAATTCTTAATATGTGCCCAAGTGAGTTTGTGAGTAGGTGGGAAGTGATGGACTGTGGAAAGGGAATGGAGGAATAGTTGAAGTGGAGCCTTATTTTTTCGTTAGGGTTTTGAGTGATTAACATCAAGCCAAAAATGTGTCTGTAAAAATGTCCATGTGTAACTATCAATTGAATTTTTTTTCAGATAATGGTTCATTTTTTCCTTTATTTCATGTTCAAGAAATGAAACTGTTAAATATTCAAACCAAACCAAACCCTGAAGTGAATCCTATTAGAAGTTCAGCTGAAAAAAAAATATAAAAAATATAGGAAGCGAAAAATATCCCACACCCCTTTGTAATTAAACAGCTCTAATCCAATTAGAAGGAGAAAAAAAAAAGCAAATAGGGTAGAAAGAATTAGAGGTTTAACTTTACACTTCTCAGGATTGGATTTCACAGGCAGGCTTTATAGTTTAGTAATCTTTACTTAGGGTAGTAGTTGACATACCATAAACTTTAATCTGAAAGAAGAATATAGCACATGTCACATGATATAGCATCCTCAAAAGTGTATACCGTATTACATTAATGAAAATGAATTGGA
Organism: Nyctereutes procyonoides; assembly: GCF_905146905.1. NCBI lineage: Eukaryota > Metazoa > Chordata > Mammalia > Carnivora > Canidae > Nyctereutes > Nyctereutes procyonoides. Next base: position 4,641,054 of record NW_026575044.1, read on the forward strand.
TTAACCATCTGTGTTCCCATAACTTCCTAGACGTATTTAACTGATTCATGTTTTAAGAAACATTTAATCATTAGTTTCTTCAAACATGTGAGAAGAGTATTGGCTTTCTTCACATAGCTCTTTTAAAACCATACTCATATTTCATTGTTTTATTGAGTTGGTTCATGGAATTCCTGCAAGTATGCTCATTTTCAACTAAAAATGTGCTTACGGTGAATTTCAGAATTAAAAAAGAAAAGCTTTAGATCTTGAATCACTTACAGATTGACTTTGTAGACTTAATAAAAACCAGAAAATACATTTCTTTTTTGTTCATCTAAGATGTGATAATGCCTGCCAAATCATAATGTTATTGACTAACTTTTTGATAGCTCTGCCCCTTTTGATGAAACAACTATCTCCAGTGAATTTGTTGGAAAATGAGAGTTAACATGATTAACACTACTGCATTGGAAAAAAAAACAGCATGAGATTGTTCATATACATTTTCACTTTAATATGAGATTTTAATTTGATTGATTATTTTAATATATTGATTTACTGGAGAACACTTAATATTTTCATGTTCACTATTGGCTCGTAGAGTTTATGGATATTTATTATTTGCAGGTAAGTTCTCTGAGCACATCTCTTCTACTTCACCTTCTTACACAAACACCCAGCTATCTGGCCTATCCATTTCTCACATCCTCCTGGACCACCTTCTACTAGAACAGAATGGACAAAACAATTCTCTCAGATAGCAAATTTCTACTACCATCTCACCCTACTGAACGTTTTTGAATCTTCAAGTCTTAGTCCTTCCTTCCTTAAGCATTCTTCCCTGTCACAAATCCTCCTCTTACAGATTTATAGCAACATATACCTCCTCTGTAGAGCACATGGCCTAGATATTCCACACCCATATATTGATTATCCTTACTCTCATGTTCTCTAATTTCATGAAATATCTATGTCTGTTTTGCCCCCTAGTATTTTGTATTGCTTTGGCACCCAGTAAGTGCTACAAAAAATTATTTTTTAATAAATAAATGCAAATGCAAACTATAACACTAGCCTTGATAAGTTTTCTTATTTGGACAATAGTTGAACAACATGGTCCACTTCTGCATATAGTTTTTTTCAATAAATATATTGGAAAATGTTTTGGAGACTTGCAACAATTTGAAAAACCTTGCAGCTGAACTGTGTTGCATAGAAATTCTGAAAAAAATTAAGAAAAAGTGAGATAAAAAATACAGAATACACAGTACATATAACATATAAAATATGCACAAATTAACTTTATGTTGGGGGTAAGGCTTCCAGTCAACAGTAGGCTATCAGTAATTAGTTTTGGGGGAGTTAAAGGTGAATTTTTGACTTAATGGGATGTTAGCCCCCAAGGCCCTTGTTGTTCAAGGGTCAACTATATCTTTAAAAATATTAATATTTTGATCATTAATGATGTCATGTATATCAAGGAAGAAACAGTAACTATGATCAGATATTCCACAATGTTAATTCGAGGATCAGTTTTAACTTTTACATAGGAAACACTCCTGCTTTCTTGTCAGTTGTGACAGATAGCCAAATATCTAATGGTGTGTTACAGAATCTGCTACCCCAAGTAAGATATAGTTGTTGAATGCCTCACACATTTTCCTAGTGCTAACCTATTTTTGCATCAAGATTATTGTCTTTCTTGTATGCCAATGAGGGAGAAGTGAGAATTTTAGCACTTCTTCCTGCTTCTGACCTCCTTTATCTCCCCCCCACATACCCACTCATCTTGTTTTTAATTATTAGACTCACTGCAGAAACTAGTCCCTTGAAATTTACCATGTTACTTAATGTGCAGCATTTGCCTTCCAAATTAACAGTATTAGCAATTACACTTTCCCTTTTGAATCTCTTTCCTAAGGGAGTTGCCTATAGAAGGATGAGTCCTCCTGAATGCACAACTGCTAGACTATGCCATTAATTCTCCATCCTACCCATCCACTGCTTCCTTATTCTAACAAATATTTATAATGTTTCTTTTACCAACCTGAAAAGAAATTGATGGATAATACAATCTATCTACATATATAACAAATCATCTCATGTATGCCCTATAATATAAAATAGAAGTAACAAAGTAATCCACAGTATTATATGATCCATTTAATTAGGTAAATGCTTGAAAATGATTGAACCAAAAGATATTATGAAGTAAAAAGATATTTGTCCTTTTATTTATAATACTTTAATTATAGCAACTAAAAATAGCTTTATTACAACTTATAGGATTTTATAAAATGGTAGATACTTGGTAAAGTTGAAGTGTGTTTTTTTCTGAGATATTCCTAGTTGCTGCATTTCTGGAAAATTCCATATATAATAATGTGTACATTATGGTCTTGAATATTTAAATATTTAAAATATTATATATAAAATAATAATATTTATTAATACCTCAAAAATATTTCATGCTTACATGTTTTGTTTTCCAATTTATGCTTTTGTATATGATATAGAAAATACACTTACCTATTACCTGCCTAATACCTATTACCTGCCTCTGCAAGAAGAGCATAGTTTTTGGGGGGAGATAAAATATGCATAAAAACGTGGCTATCATATAAGAATTCAAGTGCTATCATATGTGATGAAATAATAGTTTAACATAAAATATAATACGCTTTAAGTCTCTCCCCCTAAAAAGGGGGCAGACCATAAAGGCTGTGCTATCTTGAGGAAAGGAGATGTGGCCCCCAAATGTAGCTAAGAGCACAAAGCTTAAGTGGAAAAAATGAAGGATTGTTGTATTACATATGCCGTATTTCATACTTCCCTGAAAAGTTCTGATTCAGCTACTGACCTATTACAAATCACAAGCCTGTCTTCAAGAGGTACTAACCTGAAACTGCAGGATATTCCAGTTTTCTACTACTTGCAAAGAGAAGAAGAGAGAAGAAAAAGGTTATGCTATTACTGCTGTCCTAAATTCCTTATAAAAGTAGATAGAGAGGGGCACCTAGGTGGCTCAGTCAATTGAGCGTCTGCTTTTGGCTCATGGTCCTGGGATCAAGCCCTGCATTGGGCTCTCTGCTCAGCAGAAAGCCTGCTTCTCACCCTTTCTCCCCTGCTTGTGCATGCACTCTCTCTCATGCAAATAAATAAAAAAATATTTTTTTTTAAAAAGTAGATGGAGAATAAATCCTTAATAAATTTTAAATAATGGAAGAATTGGCTTGTATGTTGGCTTAACACTAGCTTTAATTCTTGCTGTTTTCTTGTGTTTTAGTTCTTTTTTTTTTTTTATTTACGATAGTCATACAGAGAGAGAGAGGCAGAGACACAGGCAGAGGGAGAAGCAGGCTCCATGCACCAGGAGCCCGATGTGGGATTCGATCCCGGGTCTCCAGGATCGCGCCCTGGGCCAAAGGCAGGCGCCAAACCGCTGTGCCACCCAGGGATCCCCTTGTGTTTTAGTTCTAAGTGCAAATCTTGTTTGATAATAGAAGCACTTGTTTGCTTCTCCTTTTATCACAACTTCTTTTGGTCCCTCAGGAGGTCTCCCCTCAGAACATGAATTGTATATCCTTATGTGTGGTGTCAAATTGTTTATAAGCACCCTGTCTATCCACCAGCTTTTTATATGAATCCTATTCTACTGTGATCTTTCTCTTGTTTCTCTCCTTGAGAACATTAACAACCCTCTTAGCTTGGAAGGGCAGAGAAAGTATTTTTTGCAGATCCACCCAGTCTCTTCTGACACACATATACTAAACATTTCCCAGTATATTTTTCATGATGGCTAGCAGGCATTAGAAAGGTGGTGGAGGCACTTGGATGACTCAGTGGTTGTGCATCTGCCTTTGGCTCAGGTCATGATCCTGGGGTCCTGGAATCAAGTTCCACATTAGGCTCCCTGCAGGGAGCTTGCTTTTCCCTCTGCCTGTCTCTGCCTCTCTCTGTGTGTCTCATGAATAAATAAGTAAAATCTTAAAAATAAAAATAAAAATGGCGCAGTTGGCTAGCAGCATGATATACTTTTCCAACCTAATGCCATAAATGTTCACTATACCTTCTTAAATCCCTTTATTCTACTGATATTACAGGAATGTACTTATGAGTAGGAATCTTACATACTGTTTATGTAGAAGACTTTCTAGTTTGGCTTGTGTATGGTCATATAAAGTAGAAAGCTTTCAGTGGTGGCAAAAATTTATTGTTTTAAGTACCTGCTAAGAGCCATGGTTAATACTAAAGTTGGGTCGTGACTTGAAATTATATGACAGGTATAATATTTGATGGCTTTGACATATCAGCTTGAGAGCATCATTAGCCTTCCCTCCTTGTTGCCCATGATTGCAACAACTAAAATTTAAGTGTGCAATAAATTTATTAAGGGAGTAAGTAGTCAACTCTGTTAATAAAACTCTTATCATATTTCCCTTCAATAAACTTATTTAGGAAGTTGAATGATTCCAGATGGCATTTCTTGTGTATTTGGTTCAGAATTTCTTGTTTACTCGCATATTTGCCAATATATGGTTAAGTGTTCAAGGTTTCCAGGTCTCTGAAGAGCTGTTCAGCCCTTAGACATACAACTTTAGTTTGCTATGTGTATATGGCAAGCATTTTGCAAATTGCCCTCAGCCCTTGGTATTTAAAGATATCCCAGTTGTTTATTGTACCTAAGAAAGAAAGATCTGTGGGACTATAATTCGTGTCTGTTGACTATAGAAAGTATATCTCTTAAAAAGCTAGTGTTCATGATTAGAGGAAGTATGAGCCAACAAATAAGTATACAGACCACCCATAAACTCTTTGAGTATGTAATGTGCAAAAGTATATTTTAAGTGGTCATTTAATAATGCAGAAGCATTTTCCCTTACAATTCCTGAGAAGTCCTCAGTCTGTTCCATAATGTCCATAACATACAGATTTTTAAAACTGAAATAAAATGAGAAAACCTAACCATCAGGTGGAGGATTGTCAGATCAGATGGTTGAATGCTATAGCCTCTAACAATTATTAGAAGCTAATATGGTAAGTGGTGGACTACAATACTATAGAAAGAGCAGGATAGTTGCTAAATAGGTAACAATTATTTACTGTCAAGGGAGCTAGAATAATCGTAATAGTGAGGCTATAGTGTTCTGGGTTGTTCTTAAATGTTGGATGATAATATGCTCGAGAGAAGAGATGAGAGATGTTCTCAGCAGATGGGGCAATTTGATCAAAGGCTTACATGTGGAAAAATATAATGTATTTGGGGTAAGGAATGTGTTGCTGGAAAGTAGTACAATAGGGGAATTAGAGTTGGAGTTGGGGCAGGTGTTGAAACTGACAGGTGTGGATGTGGTCAGATGGCTCTGGGGTGGGAGTGAGATTGGGGAGGGAGAAATTTATTTCTGAGTCTTCAGGGCTGAACTAAATAGGAAGTGTTGCCTAACTGGGTGTGGGAGGGGAAGGATTGGAACTAGGCTTTCTTCTTGGGTGTTTGGAGAGGATGGTCATAAGCAAGATTAGGGTCCTAAAAAGATGAACAGATTTGGGAACATAAAGGAACAGTTCCTCAGTGGGTCATGTTGAGTTTTTAACTTTTCATTTTGAAATAATAATCAGGGATCCCTGGGTGGCTCAGCGGTTTAGCACCTGCCTTCGGCCCAGGGCATGATCCTGGAGACCTGGGATTGAGTCTCACATCGGGCTCCCTGCATGGGGCCTGCTTCTCTCTCTATCTGTGTCTCTGCCTCTCTCTCTCTCTCTCTCTCTCTCTCTCTCTCTGTGTGTCTCTCATAAGTAAATAAATAAAGATCTTTTTTTTTAAAAAAAAGAAATAATAATAATTTCAAAGGACATAGCGAAAAATACATACAAGCCCCATTAGCTTTCACCTAGTTTTCCCCAATATACCATCTTAAAATCAGAGTATAGTGTTAAAAACTGGAAATTAATATTGATATGGTCCATAGACATTTTTTTAGATTTCACTAGTTTCATATGCACTCCTATATGTGTGTGTGCACGTGTGCGCACACATGTATGTGGACATACTCCTATGCAGTCTTATCACATGTTGATTCATGTATCCATCACTATAATTAGGATGTAGAATTGTTCCACTTCTACAAAGTTTCTTGATGCTATCCCTTTATAATTATGCTATCTAACTTCCCTTTTCCCATTCCTAACCTTTAGCAGTCATTAATCTTTTTTCCATTTCTTCAGTTTTGTCATTTTGTGAATGCTATATAAGTGGAATCATATGGTATATAACCTTTTCAAATTAGCTTTTTTCACTCATTATAATTCCCTTAGATCTGTCCACGTCTTGAGTGTATCAAAAGCTCATTTCTTTCCATTGCTGAGTAGTATTCCATGGTATGGACATACCAATATGTTTCCTTCATTGAAGGCCATTGAGATTGTTTTAAGTTTTTATCTATTACAGATAAAAGTGTTGTGAACATTCATATAGATTAAATTCTTTTGTGTGGAGATTTAAGTTTCTTTTCTTTGCAATGAATGCCTAGGAATGCAATACAGTTTTGCATGTTAAGTGTATGTTTAGTTTTTATAAAACTATTAAACTATTTTACAGAATGGCTATTCTGTTTTATATTCTCAGCAGCAATATATCAAAGATCAGTTTTGCTGCACCCTCTCCTGGTATAGTCACTATTTGTTCATTCCAGCTGTTCTCATAGATGTATAGTGGCATTTCTTTGCAGTTTTAATTTGTATTTTCCTAATGGAAAACAATGTTGAACATCTTTTTATGTGCTTATTTTTATTCTATGTCTTTTCTTTGGTGAAATATCTGTTTATGTCTTTTACCCATTTTCTAGTTAGATTGTGAGGCTCACTAACACTACCAATAACCACTTAATTCTACCTCATTCCTGTTGGGTCAGGGGTGGAAGTTCAGCTGGCAGCTAGGCCCCCTGGACACCAGGATAGGAGGACATTGGGGGAGCAGATTGCTGAATAGCATTGCCTCCTACCAAGTAGCTTTACCTCATTGCTGACACATTGGGTGGAAGGGCAGTTCTGTACTTTGCCACACTGATTCAATGAAGGGTCAGTTTTTCCCTTTGATTTTTGGCTAGAGTAGGGTTGTATTAAGAGAAAAGTATTCTGTTTTGCTAGATATTGTTTCCTAGAAATAGGTTTTCCTAAAACTTATTTTTTAACCTGTGTCTGCTGGTAGTTCCAGGTTCTGACTTCTCCAATATCCTATCTGAGCTGAATGGTTGGGGAAGAAAACCTAGGGAGCTCACACCATTCTTTGATTTGTGAGGGGGCTGCCCACCCAAACTGCCTTCTATTTTTGAAGGCCTTCCTCTGTTTGTTTGTGGAATTAGGATTTTTAGTTGCAGAAGGACTTTTAGTGTAATGACTTTATCTTGGCCCTCATGTTGATTTTTTTTTTTTTTTTAAAGATCTAGGATCCTTCAGTAGGTAGCTTGGGGCTCAGTAGAGTTTTCTGAAGAAATGTAGGGCCATTGACATCAATAGATGATAGATGAGCCACTCTTTGTTTGTATCTTGGCTCCTGTATTTACTAGTTGAGACTTTAAAAAAGACTCCACTTTCTCATCATAAAAATGAGGATGATGTTGCTTACCTATTAGGGTACTGTAAGGATTATATTAGATTATGCATGTAAAACAGTTGCAGGATTTGCCTGACAAATACTGAGTACTCAATAAATATCAGCTCTTGTTTTATCTGCAGAGAAATCTGGCTTTGAGAAGATCGTTGTTGAGTTTAGTGAGAGTGATTTGAATGAGAATTAAAGCTAGATTTCCAGGATTCAAAAAGCAAACAAAATATGAGGACAGAAGTCCGTATGCCTTCAGGATACTGTGTTGGAAAAGTAGAGGAGGCAATAGAGGGTTGTGGAGGGATTCAGGAATGTGATTGGTTAAGGGAGAAGTAAGTTTGAGATTTAGATAGAAAAAAAGAGAGGATTATTTCAAATAAATTTGAACATGAACAAAAGACTGAGGGGAAGAGGTTAGTAAACTGAGGGAGAAACGAACATGTAAATTATAGAAATGGTAAGGATGCTGATGATGCTGGACTAACTGCACAGGTATAAAGAAAAGACAAATTTATCCTTGGAAATCGAGCTCAGTCTTCCCTCCAACATCATCCAATATAGACCAGTTTCCTGGGTGTTATCATTGATGTCACCAAATATCTTGCCCTCTACTTCTCCAGAAATAGTCACTGGAAGTGTGACCCCCCCCCCCATTTCAGTTCCTAGTAGTCTTTGTTTTTAGACTTTTTGCAGAAAGGAAAGACACAGAAGAAAAACAGACTGAATGAGGAATAGGAAGAAATGAGGGAATTTGGAAGAATTTATATATTTAAGAACTCCATTCATTCATTTATTATTATTTATTATTATTTCATCAGATAATTATAAAGTGTCTACTGCAGGCATGTGCTGTCTTACAGTGATAAACAAAAATAGATATTATCTTTGTGTTTATGGAGCTTTCTTTCTAATTGGAGTTAGACTCAAATATTCATTTACAATTGTGTTAAGTGTTATGAAGGAAATTGCATTTCTACAGTGAGAATGAGGTAACGGGAAGATTCATTGTTGATGGGGAGCTTAAGAAAGGCCTCCCCAAAGTAGAGAGTTCAGAGCTGAAACAAGGAGAGGGTGGGTACTCTGGAAGATGAGAAGCATGGGGAATGTATTTGGCACAGGGAGAAGCTAGTATGAAAGAGGAATTGTGATCTGTTTGAGGAATGAAGGGAAGCAATGGAGAATAGAATGTATGTAGCATGTGGATATATGGCATGAGATGGAATGCAGAGGGAGGTGGGGTGTGGGAGTAATGAACCATGTGGGCTCTGTAGGCACCTTAAAGTCTGTGGTATTATTCTAAGAATAACAACCATTAAAGAGTTTAAAGTAGAGTACACATATTCTACTTAACAACTTTAAAAAAATGGGTGCTGTGTAGGACATCTGTTAGAGCCAGGGATGATTATGGAGAGACCAGGCATGGTATCAAAGTGGGTGTTGAAAGGTGGCAGCAGTCTAGACAAAGGTGATAACATTGGAAATGAAGACAGGTCTTGGTGATTCATAGGACGTAGAAGTAAATTACATCCAGCATGATGCCCAGCTTTCTGATTGGTGACTAGTTTTCCAGTTGACTGGAATCAGAATGACTGAGTGTTTGGGGAAAGTATACATGAGTTTATTTTTAGACTTTTTTTTGTCTGTGATGTTTCTGAAGTATCCAGGTTAAAATGCGGACAAAGTAATTGCATGTCTGGATATAAAGGGAAAACATGGGCTAAAGACAGTTGTTATATAGTATTTAGATAGTGGATGCAATTCTGGCAGTGGAGACTGACAAGGTCCAGCAGAGTGGTAGGAGGATATCTAGGAAAAGATGTAATGTAATCAAATGGAACAATATTGGAGGTAAAAATCACCTAGTAAACATCAGGGATGATGATGTTAAAGAAAAAGATAAAGATTTAAAGATTGACTTTAGCTTTATTGTGAATATTGAAAGAAACTGGACAAAGGAACTGCTAAAATTTGGCTAGGGACAATGTTTCCATGTTCTATCCCTAGAACACTGCTTCTTTGGGAGTGTTACTGTCATTTTCTCCTCTGTCTGGCTGTCTCTGGCATGCATGCATTTTTGGTATCAGTTAAGTATGAGGATTGCTCTTGAAATAGTCTTTTCAGTAATATAACTTCTATGAGTATTTAGCATGTGAGTCTTAAAAATGGATATATAATTCCTAATGAATTTCAGGAATCTAAGTTTGTATTCTTTGGAACACTGTTTGAGAAACATTTGCTTAGCACCATTAATAAACTAATGCAGTGGAAATGCTTACCGTGGAAATGTATACCAACTGATTTCAGTGTTCTTCCCTCCCTCTCCACCCCTTGCTCCCTATTCCCTTCCTCTCTAGAAGTAATGCTTCTTTCCAGGAGTTGGAATAGCAGGATTCAGTTTAAGGGGGTGTATGGGCCAAGAGTAGTGGAAGTCAAAATATATGGTGAAATCAGTGTTGACAGCCTGGAATCTGGGTCCATTTTGGCCAGCGGTTAGATAACGAGTTCTCCAGGGTTTTAAATGTGATGGATCTTTGGTAACTGTTGAAAACATCCAGTTTAGCAGCAACTGAGGTCCATTTCATTCATAGGCAAACACACTAAATCCTGGTACAAATCTGCAGGTGGTTGGGGAAGGTGCAGGAAGGGCTAACATTAAAGAAAGAGACTGAAATGATTTAATCATTGAAGTGAGTGGGACTGGGAAAAGGAAAGTTTGTAATTTGAATATCTGGAGGTTAGAAATTCCTTTATTTTATTAATTGATGTTTAAGTTTGTGGCGTTGTTGCCCAGGTCTTTGACCATAACGAAAAATGAACTTGGGATACCCAGGTGGCTCAGTGGTTGAGTGTCTGCCTTGGGCTCAGCTTGTAATCCCAGGGTCCTGGGATCAAGTCTTGCATCAGGCTCCCTGCAGGGAGCTTGCCTCTCCCTCTGCCTATGTCTCTGCCTTTCTCTCTGTGTCTCTCATGAATAAATAAATAAAATCTTAAAAAAAAGAAAAATGAACTTATTTCAACAAATCACTGTTGGTGTGGTAGTGAGAACATTAGCATCCTCTTCATATATGGGGAGTCATATATAGTTTTAAAAAGCAGTGGAAGATCATTATAGAAGGGTTAAACAAGTAAGAGTGATATTATGAGCTACTTGGTACGTTATGTTTTAGGATTTTGCTTGAATCTGAAGGCTAAGATATATATCTTTTTATCCCTAGTACCTGGTGTAATGCTGGTAAATGCTGGGCCTTTAAATGAATGGATGAATGAATCCCTAAAAGTCATTTGTTTTAAAGTTTGATCTTGATGATTACCTACTTGTGGACCAGAGAAGAACACTTGACACTAAATTTACTGTGAAGGCCAAACAGAGCCAAAAGTATCCAGATGACCTCTGGTTCTAGTACCAATTCATAACCACTAGCTTGACGTAAATTGTGTGGTAGCTATTAAGAACAATAATATGGGGGCATTAGCAGATAAAAAATAACTGACTTTTGCTTGATCTCTCATGCTTTGCAAGGAGCAAGCCAAGATGATGGGCAAGAAACACTGATCATGGTATATTAATGAATAGCAGAATCTTGCTGAATTGGTTAACATTGCTTAAACCTATTATGGTTTAGTCCTGCTTATTGTACCTTTAGACACATAAGTATTTTTGCATGAGATGAGTGATGGGGCACGAGAGTTGTGTTGAATGTATAGATGAGTGAATTCATATGTACTTCTGCTGGGCATAGCTTTCTTATTACTTTTATTTACTTATGTTGTACTAGCATTTGAAATTACTCACTCTGTCTCACACATTCACATTATCAATTTTGGAGTTCAAATGACCTCATAGCTGCCCTCATTATACTCTTAGGATGATGATAAGCAGTTGGAATTATCTGCATATCATTATGTCCCCAATACTTCTTAGATTGTTCTGTCATTATGCCTCCTCTTTTTCCTGTCTGCTCTCCATGACTTGGAGGCCTTTTTTTGTCATATTCAATTACTGATACAATTTTTCAGTGTTTAAAAAAATATCACTGACTGCTTACCACATACCATAAGCTCTACTGGTTACTAGGACAATAAAGATACGTGAGATGTGATCTTTCTCAAGGAGCTCCAATCAGTAGAAGGTGTAGACATCTATTTATATCACCACTAAGATGCTGTGATAAGCATAGCATAAAACAAAGCAACTATTGGTTCTCTGTTATCATTTTGGAAAGAAAATAATTATAGTGGAGATCAAGGTGGTTGAGGCAGGCTTTCCAGAGGAGGTCATTCATAAACCAAGCCAAGAGCAGCAAGCCAAAGTGAATGCCACATATTCAGGTAGAAGATCCAGTGTGATAGAGTCGTCAGGTCCTGTGTCTTCAGCGGTGACTGCGAATACAAGAAGCAGAGAAATTTTAGAGGCAAATCAATGAGATTAGTTCTCCATCTATTTATTTAGGGTCAACATATTCTTCAAACTCAGGTCTTACCTGTTTTTTTCTGAAGCTCTACCCTAGCCACGCTACCCTAGCCCGAAGTATTTGCTCCATAGTATTACAAATTTATGAACTCAAGCTATAAAGTCTTAGAATAGTTGATTATATGTAGAAAAAAATAACAAGTGTGTTGTTGTGCTTGAGTCCAAAATAATCAGTTTCATAAATACAGAATAGGAGAAGCAGAATAGAGTCTATAAACATGAAAAATAATGCAAAGGTTTTAGACCACTGATAAAGGATATAGGGCTCCTCCAAATATTTTCCTTAATTTTAGGCTACACTAACAGCAGCAGTATTTCTGGAATGATGCAGTTGAGAAGCAGACCGTACGATGGGAGAGTTATATGACACTGTTGTGTGTGCCTCATTTGTAAGCCATCAAAAAAACCACTCAAACAGCAACTGTAATTATAATAGGCTCACATTCATACCATAGGAAATGTAAAGAACCAAAATACTTAGAAGACAAAAGAGGAAAAATTTAGCTTTCCCAAATATTTGAGAGGAATTTTCAGTTGTTTAGGGTGAGAATGAGTTTTTGTCACTGGAGGTGTTTGAGTATGGTGAATGTTGAAGATAATATAATCATCATTTGGATAAGAAGATTTTACCAGATGTCAGTTTCCAAACTCTGCTCTGTGGGTGCCCAGGGACTCTACTTTTTTCCCCAAAGCGGTCTGCAAGATAAGAATGATTTTCGTAATAACACTAAGATATTACTTGCTTTTCTGGCAGTGTAAGTGTTTGTACTGATGACTCAAAGGCAGTGAAAGGTAAACATTCTGGCACCTCTGCCAGTATCAAGGCAGTAGAACCACACATTTACACGTCATTATAATTCTTCATTGCCATGCAATTGGCAGGGGTGTTAAAAGATGACTTAGTTTAAGAGTGTCCTTAATGAACAGTGAAAATTATTATATTTATTAAAATTCAACTCTTGAGTATGTCTTTTTAATGCTCTGTGTGATAAAATGGGAAGTACACACAAAGTGTTTCTGTTACATGGTACAGTACAACAGATAGTTTGATAAAAACCACTTGTCACTGGACACCATTTCTATTTGAAAATCTGATTGGCAAACTGGGATTATTAAATGCCATATGAAATTATTATTAAACGATTATTAAATGTTGGGGTTTGGTAGATATTTTCTTCAAAATGTACAAAGTAAGTGGTCACTTCAAGGAAAACAATTGATGATTGTTGCCAACCATAAAATTCAAGATCTGAAGTAAACAATAGAATTTTGGAAATTTTATGTTTGCTACCATAAGCTTGAAAGCTTCATTATATTTTAAAGACTTTTTAAAAATAAGATGAATAGTGATTTTTTAAAAATTGATTTAGTTTTTTTTATTTTTAAAGATTTATTTTTTATTAGAGAGAGGAAAAAAATGAGTGGGGGAGGAGCAGAGGGAGAGGGAAAGAGAATCCTCAAGCAGACTCCCTGCTGAGTGTGAAGTGGGACTTGGGACTCCATCCTAGAACTCTGAGATTATGATCTGAGCTGAAATCAAGAGTTGGATACTTAACCTACTGAGCCACCCAGGCGCCCCCAAAATTGATTTTATTTTTAATGCCATAAAGAGACATACACCAGTATTTGGAAGAAGAATGCGGTTTATGGGTCATGGATATGAGACAAAGCAAGCACCAGATTCGAGTCCCCTCAGCCCTGACTGTGAAATTCAGTGTTCCTTAGCTGCCTCCATAAGGGAGGCTGAGGGAAGCTAAAACTCAATGCCTCTTGAGTAGCACATCTTGCAGGAATTTGGAAAGAAGATGCTTACCACAGATTGGTGAAGACTGGACCAAACCAGTCTGTGCCAAGATGCACCCCAGCACTGACCTTTCCCCAACTTTTCTCCTCAATATAATACTAAAAATTATGCCCAGGGGTGGAGATCTAACATGTTTATTAGATATGTGATGCATGAAGAAGCATAATCTTTAAGTGCACAGGTGCTAATAAGTCCCTGCCTCTACATGCTTAGATGTCACCCTTTTGCCACCTAACTTTTTTTTTAGTTCTTTTTTTTCCATTTGTTTTTTTGAAGTTTAATTTGCCAACATACAGTATAACACCCAGTGCTCATCCATCAAGTGCCCTCCTCAGTGCCTGTTACCCAGTTACTCCAACCTCCTGTCCACCTTCCCTTCCACAACTCTTTGTTCATTTCCCAGAGTTAGGAGTCTCTCATGGTTTGTCTCCCTCTCTATTTTTTCCCACTCAGTTCCCCTCCTTTCCCTTATGATCCCTTTCACTATTTCTTATATTCCCCATATGAGTGAAAGTATATGATGATTGTCCTCTCCGATTGACTTACTTCCCTCAGCATAATACTCTCCAGTTCCATCCACATGGAAGCAAGTGGTGGGTATTCGTCCTTTCTGCTTGCTGAGTAATATTCCATTGTATATATATACACCATGTCGTCTTTATCCATTCATCTATCGAAGGACATCGTGGCTCCTTACTCAGTTTGGCTATTGTAGACATTGCTGCTGTGAACATTAGGGTGCAGGTGTCCCAGGGTTTCACTATATCTGTATCTTGGGGTAAATACTCAGTATTGCAATAGCTGGGTCGTAGGGTAGCTCTATTTTTAACTTTTTGAGGAACCTCCATACTGTTTTCCAGAGTGACTGTACCAGTTTGCATTCCCACCAACAGTGCAAGAGGGTTCCCCTTTCTCTACATCCTCTCCAACATTTGCTGTTTCCTGTCATGTTAATTTTCACCATTCTAACCGGTGTTAGGTAGTATCTCATTGTGGTTTTGATTTGGATTTCTCTGATGGCAAATGATGCAGAGTATTTTCTCATGTACTTGTTGGCCATGTCTTTGTCTTCTTTGGTGAAATTTCTCTTCATGTCTTCTGCCCATTTCATGATTGGATTGTTTGTTTCTTGGTGTTGAGTTTTAGAAGTTCTTTATAGATCTTGGATACTAGCCCTTTATCTGATATGTCATTTGCAAATATCTTCTTCCATTCTGTAGGTTGTCTTTTAGTTTTGTTGACTGTTTCTGTTGCTGTGCAGAAGCTTTTTATCCTGATTAAGTCCGAATATTTCATTTTCACTTTTGTTTCCTTTGCCTTTATTGATGTGTATCTTGCAAGAAGTTACTGTGCCACCTAACTCTTAAAAAAAACAAGCAAACAAACAAACTCTCCCTGACCTCTCCTCCAGAAATCAGCTTGTGGACATTTTTCTTTTGTGCTCTCTCCTTTGTGCTCCAGCATGAGCCCCAATAAAGCCTTGCCTGAAACTCTGGTTTGGCCTCTGATCAATTCTATTGTTTAGAGAGTCCAGGGACCCAATGTGGTATGGCATAGAGTGGCATTTAGTTCCCTTTATCATCCATAAAGCAGCACTGTCAACCCAGGGTAGCTTGCTTTCTAGAGTCATCAGAAATGATTAGTATAAGTATAAAGGACTTTGCAATTAGTGATTTATGTGTACTAAATAATTTAGAGAATAACTCTATAGTATTGCCAGAAAGTCACTATGTTCTCAAGACATTGGGGAGCTTTATCCTTCTCTTGTGTATTTAATTATTATTAAGATTTACTTAGCCATCTTCATTTGTCTTGTCGCTGTCTCTTGAGATGTGTGTGTGTGTGTGTGTGTGTGTGTGTGTGTGTGTGTGTGTCTAAGCCCTAGGGAAATTTACTGAGTTGGTGGAGTCAGCTTCTAGTCATTGATCTTCTTGTACCAGCACTCAACTAGGTTGAGTCTATGTCAAAGTATCTAAAGTTCAAAAAACAAAAATTAAGCCAACAAATTTGATTACTTTATCAGATTGTAAGAAGGTGGATTTCCAATCCACCCCCCACCCCAACCCCGCCCCTGAGGTTTGAGTATTGAATGTGCTTGGGCTTGAAGATAGCAGACTTATTTTCTGCTTTGGTAGAACTTATTTCTTTTAAAAGAATGAGAGATTATAGGGACTAGAAGCCTTTATAAGGTATAATTTGGTGTGGACCCATAGTTTTTTTTAAATTTTTTTATTTATGATAGTCACAGAGAGAGAGAGAGAGAGAGAGAGGCAGAGACACAGGCAGAGGGAGAAGCAGGCTCCATGCACCGGAAGCCCGACGTGGGATTCGATCCCGGGTCTCCAGGATCGCGCCCTGGGCCAAAGGAGGCGCCAAACTGCTGCGCCACCCAGGGATCCCCTGGACCTATAGTTCTTAAAACAACACTTGCTTTATCTGTATTTTTAATTTTAATATTCTTTTAGGATATCACTCTGTTCACTCATTTGCCAAAAGATGAGCATGGTCATTATTCTTTTTTTTTTTTTTTAAGATTTTACTTATTTATTCATGAGAGACACAGAGAGGCAGAGACACAGGCAGAGGGAGAAGGAAGCTCCATGCAGGGAGCCCAATGTGGGACTGGATCCCAGGACTCCAAGATCACACTCCGAGCTTAAGGCAGATGCTCAACCACTGAGCCACCCAGGCATCCTCAAGCATGGTTATTATTAAAGGTCATCTTGTTACTTGTTTTTAAGTGGTATAATGATAGTATCCGTCGAGCTGACTTCTGGACAGTAACTATGATAAATAAATGAGGTGGTGTTTACCCCCCTAAAATTATGGGGCAAGGCCATAATAAACTGAAGGAAAAAAGTAAGATTATTATGCAATTTAAATTCTAGGAACAGGTCCTAAAACTTTCAAGTAGCTTGGGATATTTGCATTAAACATATTCCTTTTATACCTTTGGATCTTTTGTTGTATTATTTCAGATAGAAAATTTATTTTCAAATTCAAATCCTCAGAAGATTTACTGATCTGCTGTCTAATCCCCTGTTAAAAGAAGCTTCATTTGGGGTACCTAGCTGATTCTGTTGGTAAATGTGTTGCTATTGATCTTGGGATCATGAGTTTGAGCCCACGTTGGACATAGAGCTTACTTAAAAGCAAATAAATAAAATTTAAAAATGAGCAGCTTTCGGGTCATCTGAGGCCTCCATTGGTTAACTGTCTGCCTTTGCCTTGGATCACCATCTCAGGTGATCCTGATCAGGGTCCTGGGATCTAGCCCTGCATGGGGAATCCCTGCTCAGCCAGGAGTCTACTTCTCCCTCTCCTCTACCCTACACTTGTGCTCTCTCTCTGGCTGTCTGTCTCAAATAAATAAAGTCTTTAAAAAAAAATGAAAAAAAAAAAGTAAAAATAAATAAATAAATAAAAATGAGCAGTTTTTTTTTAAAGCTTCCTGTGAGAAACTAGTTTTTGCCAGTTAATCCTTTTACCTGAAAACTTGTATTTCAAAACAATAAGAAACAGAACATAGCTCTTTTTCAGATAATATCTTTAGTTTCTATATATCTATCACATTCTATTCTATACAGTAGTCCTTGGCTAAACTGCTTGATATTTAAACAAAAAAATAATGTGAAGGGAATTTAAGTTCTCATGATTAGACTCAAATTCAAAGTATGGTAGTCTGGGGCGCCTGGGTGGCTCAGTGGTTGAGCGTCCGCCTTTGGCGTGATCCTAGAGTCCTGGGATTGAGTCCTGTATTGGGCTTGCTGCAGGGAGCCTGTGTCTCTGCCTCTTTCTCTGTGTGTCTCATGAATAAATGAATAAAATCTTTAAAAAAAGAAAAAAGTATGGTAGTCTACTGACATTTCTTAATGCATAGGAATATTGTATTTAGCTATTTTGGAACATCTTCATGAATTATAAACTAAAGACAGGACTACAAATAAAAAGCATCCAAGTTTTTCATAAAGAAGAATAGATTTGTGTTTTTCAATGTCTATAAACTCCTCTATCATATATTGAAAATTCAGGAGAAACTCTCCTACAAAGAAATTTAGTAGGAAGGATAAACGGAGATACTTTGGGAGAAAAGAAGCCTGAAGCCATTTTTGTGTCAAAAAGAAAACTCAGCAGAAGAATAAAACCCTTTTATTTTTGTCCCAGCACTTAATAATTCTATTGTATTTTTCCCTTAAAAAAAGCCATAAACCATGATTGTAATAGTAAATAAGTACTTTTTTTCCTTTAAATTTCTTATAACATTAGGTTCACATTACTTCCAAATTTAACTTGGTTGATTTCTGAAAAAGATATACCACTTTAAAATGAAGTTCTTGTTTTCTAGAGAGTATTACAAACAGCCAAGAAACAAGAGTGGAAAACTGTATTGTTTTAAAGCATACTTGAATAAATAAATGCTTTGCAGATCACTAATAGCCAATAACATTATTTGGAAGGTTTAGAGGTGATCTGGTTTGCATTTAAACATATTTACACTTTAAAATGCCTTCATGAATTAAGTCAAGCTTTACGGCAAACAGATGCTAAGAAATATGAAAATATATAGAGGTTTTCTATATTAAAATTACCATAATCTAAGAGATTAATTTCAACAGATTTTGAATAACTGCTTGGCATTATTTTTTCCAGAGAGCACAGTCAGATGAACTTGAAAAAATCGAGAAGCATGGCCGGTCCTCCAAAGACAAGGAAAATGCCAAGTCTCTGGACAAACCTGAACAGTAAGCACACCTTGAAAGCTTGTGAGGGTGGCCAGGCTATGGGCAGCCTGTTTCCATATGGAAAATATAGTGTTTTCATAATTGTTCTGATAGGAGAATAGACATCTGTTTATATGAATTATATTTTTCCTCTTAACTTGGCTTTATTTCCTTAGGTTCCTTTATGAACTGTCACTAATCCCCAACTTTTCAGAGCGAGTCTTTTGTATCCTGTTCCAGTCCACATTTTCAGAAAGTATTTGCTCAATTCGTCGTAAACTGGAATTGCTACAGAAATTGTGTGAGGTGGGTTCTGGTCTGTAGAATGCTGACAATTGAGTTCTGATGCTGAATTGTGTTCAGTCATGTTCATATTTTAAAAACTTTTTTTATTGTATTCTCTAAGTATGCATAAATTTTCAGGAGAGCAGTTCCACAGAAGAGAAGGTACTACAATGGCTTCCAGATCAAAGCAAACGATGATTGGTGCACACCGTCACAGGGTGCTATTGCTGGAGTATGCTTGTTGGGCTCCTACCTCCAGGGATTTCTGTTCCCTCTGCTTTTGCCAAAATGGTCTGATCCTGTCCTACCTCAGACTCCAGATTCGATGTGATTTGAAGGCATTTCATTTACTTTCCTTCAGTTTTGGAAGGGGCCTTCAACAAACTGTTAATGATTCTATCCAAATAGTTTAGGAACAGCTGTATGACTCAACAGCAGATAAATATTCTTCCAAAAATAAATAATAAATGCTTGGCAGAAATTACCAATATTACCATTTAAAACAATTTGTCAAAAATCAATTGTACCATTTGTTCTCGTTGTGGTAAATCATTTTGAAAACTAGTAAGATGTTATTAAAGACACATTTTCAGAGGAAAGAAGACATGCAAATTGCAGCTGAGCTTTGTGTTTTGGAAGAAGTGAGTGTGAACTTTTCAGGGATAAATCTAAATTTGGAAATTAATCTTTATAGCCGTGTTTTGGTTTCCCACAGCTTGTGCCAAAAGTTTCTATTGCTCCAGAGTTAGGTACAATTAGGGTGATGGCAATGACATTATTTTGTAGTAGTTCTCCTATTACAACCTTATTTGTTTTCTGTGCAATTATATCATAGAAATAGCCTAGAATGGTATCTCTCAGTTTACAAATGTATATCTGAATGTTGTAGGTGGTACAACTTCTTAAAATTAACTTTGGAAACACTGCTCTTAAAATACCCTAATAATAAGCACCGATACATTTTGATTGTCACCCAAAATTATTAGTGTAATATCTGCCACTGATTTAAGATAATTCAAAGAAAACTTTGTCTGAGAGAGAAAATGTTCTTTATGCTGTTTTGCAGACATTAAAAAATGGTCCAGGGGTTATGCAGATTCTGGGTTTGGTTCTTGCTTTTGGCAACTACATGAATGGTGGAAACAAGACTCGAGGACAGGCAGATGGCTTTGGATTAGACATTCTTCCGAAGCTGAAAGATGTCAAAAGCAGTGTAAGTATTTTGTATGAATGAATGTAGGCAATTTGAGGATTAGATGTTTTGTTTAGTAATAAGTTTGACTCTAAACCTGTTGCAATAAATGTTTCTTTATGTTCCGAATTCTTTATCTTCTGAGTCAGATAAAAGTATATGGCCATCAAAAGTTTATGGTTTTGTGAATAATAATACTTTCTAAAATGAGTAATTGTGAATCCTATGACTAATGAATAATTGAGTAGAGAATTTTTAAATAGAATGAAAAATAATTATTTTTATCATTACCATGTCTGCTAATATTTATCGCTTTGGACTCTGAGGACTACTTTTCATAAATTAGACATTCATCTTCTCTTCTGTGTTAAATAATGGAGGTGAACAGGCTTGTGCTTTTAAAACAAAGCAAAGATGGGTGAAAATAGATTGTAAATAAAATGTAAGATGATCCTGCTTTTCTACATATCATTCTCCCCTTTATACTGATATGTGTGAGAATGTCTAAGCCTTTTTGCAGGACTAATTAATTTTTGATCTGCTTCTATACTTGTATTTGTTTAAAATTAACATCTCAGATTATGAGATATGAGAGTGTCAGTAAAAATAGAAGATTAAGGAAACAACTATGATGTTTAGAGTTAATGTCTGAGACTGTAAACTTAGAAAATAGTAGAATTCTGTTTCTCTGATAAAAGAATCTCCACACAGAACTCTTTGATAAAGGAAATTAGGGTCATGTTTTTAAAATAGTAAATTTAAGTAAACAACTGACTCGTAGAAATGGAAATACTAGAATTGTTTTTCCTAGATAATGAATATAGTTCACCCTTGAATGATGCAGAGGCACTGACCTCCTGCTCAGTTGAAGATCCACACATAACTTTTGACTCTCCCAAAGCTTAACTACCAATAGCCTACTGTTGTTGATGAGAAGTCTTATGATAACGTTACTTGACACCTATTTCTTGTTACATGTAATGTATACAGTATTCTTACAATAGAGTAAGCTAGGGAAAAGAAAATGTTATTAAAAAGATCAAAAGGAAGAGAAAATATATTCCCAGTACTGTACTGTATTTGTTGAAAAAACCTATGTGTAAGTGGACCCACACAATTCAAACTCATGTCATTCAAGGGTCAACTATAATCTCCCACATAAGAAAGACATACTTCTTTTTGTTTTTTCTATTGGCCCACAAATAATTTGCTCATTCATTCATACTTCTACTCATACATCCATTTACCATTCTTTCATTGAGTTCTGTGATATGCAACTCACTGCTCTTCCAAAATTCAATAAAGCTATCATCCTGTTTTGCAACACCAGCAGCATATAATCTTTGTGATTTTTAAAATTCAGATCCTATCATATTTGTATGTCACAAGTTTTCACAGGAACCTCCAATTTGTCAACCTAATAAATCATATTTATCCAAAAGCAAAAGCTCTCTTTGAAGCACTTGAATGTGGCTCATAGTTCTTCTTCTTCAAAGCACTATGAATGTGGTTCATAGTTCTTAAGAACGATGGCTGGTTTGAAACAAGTAACATTTGCAAATAACACTGGAATATAAATATCATCAACACAATATTTAAGTTACAAAAGTGGATCTGAAATAGATTCTGTAATCATAATTATATATGAATAAGGGATTATTTGTTTTTTTATTGGTTGATATATCTTATTCAATCCTCCAATAAGTTGAATTTTATTAATTTAAATAACTAAGGAGAAATCTAGATAAAATTACATAATAAAATCAAGAAGCAAAATTTTATTTTATAATTTCACTTGCAGTCTCACAATATATAAAGTCTTCCTGATTTGGTTCTTTCTCTATAAAACAAATATAACTGTATCTACTTCTTGGTAGTATTTGTAGACCTACACGGACAGAGCTGTTATTTAGATGACTTAGAATTTTCACTCAGCATGCGTATCAGCACACATTTAATAAATGCTTTGTTAATTGATTCATATACTGTTAACCATTGCATTGATATATGTTAGGAAAGAGAAAGGTAAGTTGCTTAAATTATTTACAAGCAAAGCCTCTTTCTAATAAATACACTGCTTTTATTATTGTAATATATTACTGCATAATATATTATTATTATAAATTACTATGAGGGAAGTCTCTAAAAGGTGAATTCATATCAAATTAAATTATAAAGGATATTGCTTTTTATAAATAGAGGGAAAATGATGTTTAGGCTGAACACTTTAGGAGATGTAGTTTGTGTCATAAGGTTTTTAAAAATATGTATATATTTGTCCTCCCGCATTCAAATTATCTAGCAGTAATTTCAAGTGATGCAAAAAAAGAGAAATAATTAAAACTTAATACCTCTAAGTATGCCAGAAAGAGAGTGAAAAACTATTCCTTGAAAACTATTAGAATAGAAACAATTCTACATGTTTTTCTATAGTAGTAAATACATTGCATTATTTATAGTTGTGAGGATATTAATTCCTCAATCTCAGTTGCTGACTAGCAATTTATAATATGCATATTTGCATTTTTAAAGCTCCTGCTTAGGGGCACCTGGGTGGCTTAGTGATTGAGTGTCTATGTCTGGCTCAAGTTGTGATCCTGGGGTCCTGGGATCGAATTCCACATCAGGCTCCCTGTGGGAAGCTTGCTTCTCCCTCTGCTTATGTCTCTACCCCCCTCTGTGTGTCTCTAATGAATAAGTAAATTTTTAAAATTGTAGAAAAAGTAAAGTTCCTGCTTTTTAAAAAAAATTTAAATTTTATTATTATTTTTTAAGTTACTGCTTATTTAAAATAATACTTAACTTTATTTTCCTAATCTATATACTAATAAGCCTTTGTCAAACTTACTGTTGGAGTGATACCTGCTGGTCCAGAAATGGTATAGAAATGCTGGCAATATTTAGTCATTTCAGCTAAAATAATAGTTATACCTTTTAATAATAAAACATGACAGTTAATGAACTAATTTTCTGACTGAGGAGGGTAAAAACAGGAAAGTATTCACAGCTGAGACTCCACCCTTGAACAGCTGTGCTTCCACTTGGAGCTTAGATTAGAACATTGGGAAAAACAAGATCTTCTGTGCCATTAAACTCCTTAGATGCAGTGGCTGAAGTACTTTGAAACATGGACTTTCACATTTTATTCTAAATGTTTCCATTTATATATTGATTTACTGGTATTTATTTTATTTGACATTGTATATTTAATATTTCAAAAAATATATTTTTACTTACTTTGGTCTTTCTGCCTAGGACAATAGCAGAAGCCTTTTATCATATATTGTTTCCTATTATCTTCGAAATTTTGATGAGGTAAGACATTTTTTACATATAGTTGATTTTGTTATTCTTTGTTGTTGAGTGATTGGCAGTGTTTGTTGTTGTTTCACCGTTAGCATTGTTGTGTTATTCTTATTTATATTGATGCTGATTTGCTTTAAAACTATGTGTTTCTTGCTAATTAGGATGCTGGAAAAGAACAGTGTGTTTTTCCACTGCCAGAACCCCAGGACCTTTTTCAGGCCTCACAGATGAAGTTTGAAGATTTTCAAAAAGATCTCAGAAAACTCAAGAAGGACTTGAAAGGTAACTCATAATCTTAAAGAATCATGTTTTGTACTACTTATGTTTTTTTAATGAGAAAAACACAGACTTTTCAATATTTTTCAAGAACGTAAATCTTTAATAGCTTTGTAAAACTACAGTTTTTTTTTAGTGTGGCAAAAGAAAAATGATCTCATTCATTTGTTGTTTAAAAAGTTATATGTATTAGACATTTAGCTGTTGAGTAGTATATTGGTTATTTGAATAGCAATCCCTTTCATCAGAAGCAAATTTGATCATCTTGTTTTCACTTTAAGCCAAGGATTTGTACATTTATCATGTTATTGTTAAAAGAGAAATAGTTCCTCCTATACTCCCTTGGTATACTTTGCACAAGATGTTGTGGCTTATGAACTTTCCTGGGAACAAAAAAATATTCTTCTTTCACATATTTGGTAACATTTTATTTTTAGTAGAGAAACCTTGTATCAAATCATTTTGAACTGAGTCTGGAATTTTTCAGGTTTCTAAATTAAAAGTAAATTTAAAGGGCACCTGGGTAGCTCAGTTGGTTAAGAGTCCAACTCTTGCCTTCATCTCAGATCATAATCTCGAGGTTGTGACATCAAGTCCCAGGTCAGGCTCTGCACTCAGCAGGTAGCCTGCTTGAGATTCTCTCTCTGCCTCTGCCCCTTTACCTATCTCTTTCCCTTTCTCTCTCTCTTAAAAAAAAAAAAAAGTAACATTTAAAGTAAAACTCTCCAAATTGGAAAGGAAGAAGAAAAACTCACTATTTGCAAAGGATAATATTTTGTATATAGAAAACCTTAGGAAAAAAGAAAAAAGAAAAGAAAACCTTAGAGACTGCACCAGAAACTATTAGAACCAATAAGTTAAGTTTCAGGGTACAAAATCAATAAACAAAAATCTATTGCATTTTTATACACCAACAACAGACTGTTCAAAAGAGAAATTAAGGATTTGATCTCATTTACAATTTCATCAAAAAAAATACCTAGGAATAAATTTAACCAAGGAAAGACAAGATGTGTACACTAGAACCTGTAAGACATTGGTGAAAGAAATTGAAAAGTGTACAAATAAATGGAGAGCTATTCCATACTTATTGTTTGGAAGACTTAATTTTGTTAAAAATGTCTGTATTACCCAAAGCAATCTACAGATTCCATGCAGTGCCTTTTGAAATTTGAATGCCATTTTTCACAGAATTAGAACAAATGATCCTAAATTTTGTATAAGAACCACAAAAGATCCCAAATAGCCAAAGTAATTTTGAGGAAGATGAATAGAACTGGAGATATTACACTCCCTGACTTCAAGCTATATTACAAAGCTATAGTAATTAGAAGAGTATAATATTGGCATAAAAACAGACACATTGGTCAACTGAATAGAATAGAAAGCCCAGAAATAAGCCCATACATATACAGTCCATTTAGGACAAAGGAGGCAAGAATATACACTGAGGAAAGTATGGTCTCTTCAATAAATGGAGTTTGGGAGAACTGGACATCTGAATGCAAAAAAATGAAACTGGACAGTATCTTATATCATATTCAAAAATTCACTCAAAATAGGCTAAAGACCTGAATGTAAGACCAGAAACCATAAAACTTGTAGAAGAAAATATCAAGCTCCTTGATATCAGTCTTGGTGATATTTTTTTGGATCTAACTCCAAAGGCAGTGGCAACAGAAGCCAAATAAACAAATGGGACTATATCAAACTAAAAAGCTTCTGCACAGCAAAGGAAACTGTTAACAATAGGACAAAACAACTTACTGAATGGGAGAGAAGATATTTGCAAATGATAAATCCAATAAGAGGTTAGCCACGAAAATATATAAAGAACTCCTACAACTTAAAAACAAAAACACAAACATTCCAATTAAAAAATGGGCAGAGGATCTGAAAAGACATTTTTCCAAAGAAGACATACCAATGGCCAAGAGGCACATGAAAAGATACTCAGCATCACTAATCATCAGGGAAATGGCAATTAAAACTATAATGAGCTATCATTTCACACCTATTGGAATGGCTATTATCAAAAGGACAAGAAACAGCAAATGTTGGCAAGGATGTAGAGAAACAGGAATATGCCTACTCCGTTGGTGGGATTGTAAATTGGTGCAGCTACTGTGAAAAACAGTATGGAGGTTTCCAAAAATTAAAAAATAGAACTGTCATCAAATCCAGCAGTGTTACTTCTGGATATTTATCTGAAGAAAATGAAAACACTAATTTGCAAAGCTATATGCAGCCCTCTTGTTCATTGCAGCATTATTTACAATGGCCAAGATATGGAAGCAACAGAAGAGTCCATCAAGAAATGTATTGATAAAGATGTTTTATTTATGTGTATATGTATAGTTTGTGTACATGCACACAGGAATATTACTCAGCCATAAAGAAGGATGAAATCTTATTTGCAACAACATGAATGGACCTTGAGTGTATTTTGTTCAGTGAAATAAGTCTCACAGAAAAAGACAAAGACTATATGATTTAACTTATGTGTAGAATCTAAAAAACAAAGTAGGAAAACAAAACAAAGCTCATAGATACAAAGAACAAATTGGTAGTTGCTAGAGGGGAGGGGTTTGGATGGTGGGCAAAATGAGTGAAGGGGATCATGAGGTACAAATTTCCAATTATGACATAAATATGTCATGGGGGTGTAACATAAAGCATAGTGAATTTAGTCAGTAATACTGTATTACAAATTTTAAAAATGGTTAGAAAGAAATCTTACGAATTCCCATCCCAGTTGGGGTGCCTGGGTGGCACAGTGGGTTAAGTGCTTGGCTCTTAGTTTTGACTCAGGTTGGAATTTCAGAGTCGTGAGATCAAGCTCTGCGTTAGCCTCTGGACTCTGTGTGGAGTCTGCTTAGGATCTATCTCCCTCTGCCCTTTCCCATCTCTCTCTCTCTCTCTCTAATAAATAAATCTTAAAAGAACTCCCATCACAATGAAAAAAATTAACTATATGTGGTGACTGATGTTAACTAGACTTATTGTGGTGTTCATTTCACAATGTATAGAAATGTTGAGTCATTATATTGTACACCTAAAACTAAAATAATCTTGTATGTCAATTATACTTTAGTGATAATTTTTAAGATAAAGAGAGTTATAGTGAAAAAAGGTAACATTTCCAGGGAGTCAAATAGTTTATAATTTTTTTTAGTTTTATATGTAAAATCTCTTTATTCCCTTTATGATCATGAGGGTTCTTGTTGCAGAATTGAGAGTGCCTCTGCTGTCTGTTTCAGCTCACTCTTGCTAAGTGTGTTTGTTAAGCACAGACAGGGAATAAATAGATTTATGTAAGATTTTCATTTGAGGTTGTATTCCTAGATGAGAAGAAGTGACTTGGTTACCTCTTTCCATAAATCAAATATAATATCACTTTTTAAGAGATTGAATCCTAGTTTTGAAATAGTCATCCAAAGATTTTGATCTGTAAGGAAATTTATGAAGTTGTTAAATTCTTATCACAGATGCTTATATAAACTTAAATCAACAGAGCAACATTATATAGTTTGCTTATATTTTCTAAACACTCTACAACATTTATTTATAGCTCTGATGCATGTTAGGCATTTGTTTGTGCTATGCATAAGAAAAGTTATAATCATCACTGCCAAGGAGGGGTGAAATTCTGTCCTGTAGATGTTCTCGCTTAGAACCTCAAATATGGGTGCTCATTAATTGAGCCCAAGAATGACTGCCTTGTAAACAACCCAACATTCATGTATAGTATGTATTATACTTCAAAATTTGCCAGGTATCTTGGTTTCCTTAAGAAATTCTGTATTCTCTCTCTCTCTCTCTTTCTCTGTCTCTTTAATGTGATGCTACAGGGAATTTCTGGAATATCTGCAAAATACTTTGCACTTTGATTAACAATTTGGTCTTGCAGAGAATTCTGTAGTTTGCAGGTGATTTATTACCAGGGGATTCCTGTTTGCTTTGGATTCCTGTGCATCACTTTGGGATGTTACCACATTTATTTTTTATCTACATAGTTTTTTACTATAGTTATTAAATATACATGTAGCCCTGAAAATGCCACATTCTCACAAGTCTCTTTGAGCTAAAACAAAGAAATTAGCATATACCAGATAGTGGTTTTGAAAAGGACAAGTAACCAGTGCCACTGAGTACTGTTTCCTCTTGCACATCTGTCTTGTGATAAACTACACAGATTAAGTAACGAGGGGGCATCTTGGCAATTTTTAGTACCTCAGAGGGGTGAGAAGGTGATGATTTTAAGCCCTACCATTTATACTTTTTGTTGGGATACGACTGATTTCTCTAAAAAGGCTATTCCCTAAACTAGGACCGATAGCATTTGCTCACCCAGTATATTTCCTCATTTGTGTGTGATTGTTAAAATTTGCTGCTCTAGAAATGGAACATTTCATGACCAAATGAAGATAAGAACTGCTGGGATAAGATAAATTTAAAGGTAATTCACAGTCTTCTCTGAAAGAAGGGTTGGCAAGCAGCTCTCTAATTTATTTGACCACAGAGTACATTTTTCAGAGTATCTGGTAGTTTCTCTAGTTGGTGGAACACATTTTAAGAAATGCAAGCCTGGTACCATGTTAGTAACAGAAGCATGGCATTTGCCTCAGAGGAGCTCACAGTGAAAGTGGGAAATGAAACTATAGTTTAAGAACTAATGTAATTATGTATTACTATTCTTGTAAAATGATATTAGCTTGAAGAACTATTTACAAGGCTGTCAGACTCTGAGGCATCCATTAAATACTGACAAAAATCATAATTTAATCATACCTATTATGTTTTGCTTTTCTAGAATTTGAGTTTTCCCATTTAAAAAAACATTTCGTGATACAAGGAAGGAAATCTTATGAGCTGAAATTTAAATTCAATTTCTGGGAAAGTTTTAGCATATGAATACAACATTTTATATCAACAAAGCATAAAATAAAATTGCCTTGTGTCCCTTTTGGAATGCGATGGGTATAAATAGATATATACATTAATTTTACTGAATAGGAGTCAAATGGGAGAATATTGGGTTGTATTATTTTTGATATAATTTAAAGTAATGTCTACTTTGATAAATAGCCTATTAAAAATGACTCCTCCTAAGTGATCAAATTAGATAATTCATTTAGGAAGAGTCAAATAGCCTGTTCACTTTTTTTTTTTTTTTTGGCAGAAGCAATTGTTTCAAGATGGTTTAGAAAATGAGAGATGATGTGTATAGGGAATTTATCCCACTACTTCCCACATTGTAAATGTCCAATAAATATTGGCTACTCATAATAAAGAAAAAATAAGTGGTGTGATTAGTTTGATAAAAAATAAACTATACCCATTAAATTACTTGTCTTCTGCCTCTATCACTTCCTTTTTTTTCTGCTTACAGATGTGATTTTTATTTCTAAGGAAATACTGGGAATGATGTGTTATGGCTTAGGCATTTTAATAAAACAACTGAATCTCGTCTTAGCATTTGATAAGAACATCCGCTAAGTTTAGTTTCTATACTTGTTTCCCAAGATTTCCACAGCTCCTCAGGGTGCTCCCCTGGCTTTCTTAGCTCAGTGACATGTAGTTTGTTAACCAACCTGATCTGCTTTTGATCCTTCTGGCTGTCAGCAGCTTTTCTTGATGCAGTCCTGCCAAATGACGACTTCTATTCCAGTGCCTTTCTCAGCTAGAAATTGTAGCACTTGCCACATGACTTAAATCAACTCAACATGTACGGGGCATTGGGTAATTAAATTACCGGAACTGGGCAAGAATGTTCTCATCCAAATTATTTCTGTATCCTCCACTCCTAGCCCTGCCTTCAATAATCAACTTGAAAATGTTTGAAATTCATGAACTATATCTTCAAATTGAAGTCATGTCTGTGCTCATAGATATACAGGAAAATTCAGCCTTCAAAATTGCTAACATAGACATATTTGTGCATAGCAATTTTATTTACAGTTGTAAATTTCTAATGATTTTTGTTTGACAGATAAATGATATAAACTCCATTCAAATGTAACCAATAGCTTTTTAAGAAGCAACATTTTATTATTATAAATATCAGTTCAGCATAGGAACATCAAACAACACTGAGAAATGTAGAGAAAATATGTTTATCTGTGATTCTACAGTGCAGTGATAAATAATATTAATATTTGATATATTTTTATCTAGTATGAGTGTTTATTTCACACGTAAGCACAAATTATACCATTGGAGCCATGACACATATAAATTTTGTCTATTGTACTTTCTGCTTTATAGTTGGGTAAATTAACTAACATTTACATTCTGTTTTTCTGGTTTTCTTCTGTGTTCACAAATTTTTCAGTATTCTCTCTCTGATTCCTCTAATGCATTTTGGAAGCTATAGATAATTTCTATTAATTTGTGGGCTGATCATAAATGTTTAACATATTTTCTTTATATAATGTTTAATATGCTGTAAATTTATTTAGTGTATCTTCCCAAATAAGATGGAAGTTTTAGAACATTCTAACTAATAAAGTCTCATCTTTCTTCTAGGATTTTTTTCAGGCTTCTAGTCCCAACATTTTTCTTCTGAAAATTACTAGTGTTTTATAATCATTACCTAATAACATTTATCGGTATTAAATCAATCACTATGCTGCCATTATTGCATTCCATTTTTCTCCTTCTCATTTGGTTGTTCTCTTATTAAAGGTTGGTACATTTGAAATTTAGTCCAAAAGATGATTGGAAAGAAATCCTTATTTTTAGTTATTATTTTGTTGGATAGATAATTCTAGATTGACTTGTTTTTATCAGTATTTTGAAGATATCTTTTTTCCTTCTGTCATCTGATAAGACTGTATTAAATGTAATTGTCATTCTATTGTAGATAATCTATCCTCTCTTTGGATGACTTTTATAATTTTCTTTTTTTAATAATAAATTTATTTTTTATTCGTGTTCAATTTGCCGACATACAAAATAACACCCAGTGCTCATCCCGTCAAGTGCCCCCCTCAGTGCCCGTCACCCAGTCACCCCCACCCCCCGCCCTCCTCCCCTTCCAACACCCCTAGTTCGTTTCCCAGAGTTAGGAGTCTCTCATGTTCTGTCTCCCTTTCTGATATTTCCCACTCATTTTTTCTCCTTTCCCTTTTATTCCCTTTCACTATTTTTTATATTCCCCAAATGAATGAGACCATAAAATGTTTGTCCTTCTCCGATTGACTTATTTCACTCAGCATAATACCCTCCAGTTCCATCCACGTTGAAGCAAATGGTGGGTATTTGTCATTTCTAATGGCTGAGTGATATTCCATTGTATACATAGACCACATCTTCTTTATCCATTCATCTTTTGATGGACACCGAGGCTCCTTCCACAGTTTGGCTATTGTGGACATTGCCGCTATAAACATCGGGGTAGAGGTGTCTCAGCATTTCATTGCATCTGTATCTTTGAGGTAAATCTCCAGCAGTGCAATTGCTGGGTCGTAGGGAAAGTCTATTTTTAACTCTTTGAGGAACCTCCACACAGTTTTCCAGAGTGGCTGCACCAGTTCACATTCCCACCAAAAGTTTAAGAGGGTTCCCTTATCTCCGCATCCTCTCCAACATTTGTGGTTTCCTGCCTTGTTAATTTTCCCCATTCTCACTGGTGTGAGGTGGTATCTCATTGTGGTTTTGATTTGTATTTCCCTGATAATTTTCTTATTATCCCTATTCATCTTTGGCTTTGCTTTAAGTGCACAATATTCATTCATTCATTCATTCATTCATTCATTGTCTTGCTCTGTACTTAGTGAGAACTTTCAGCTTAAAGACTGATATTTTCCTTAATGTCTTCAGAATTCTCAATGATTATCTGTTACTGTTCATCACTTTTCTCTCTTTACCTGATGCTGTTTTTAGACGTACATTGGAGATACTTAGCTTACCTCTCTGTCTCCTAACTTCTCTTTCATCTTTTAAAAATCCACCCCCACCTTTTTTGCTATAATCCTCAATGTTGTCTTCTAGCTCTTTGTCTCTCTTTGACTTTGTCCAATTTGATGTTTGTATTAACAATGCAACTTATCATGATAATATTTTTGTTTGCAATATTTCTTTTTTTAAAGAAAATATTAAATATATTTTTTAAAGAAAAATATTTTTTCTTTTTATTTATTTATTCATGAGAGACACAGAGAGAAAGGCAGAGACACAGGCAGAGGGAGAACCAGGCTCCATGCAGGGAGCCTGATGTGGGACTCGTTCCCGGGACCCTAGGATCATGCCCTGAGCCAAAGGCAGGCTCTAAACCACTGAACCACCCAGGCATCCCTGTTTGCAATATTGCTAATGTGATTTTTATCACATCCCTTTTTAACTTTAAAGTAATTTCTTGTTCTTATTTTAGATATTATCTTTCCTTTATCTCTTTGATATTTATAAAACCATATTGAAGACCTTTTTGGATTTTCTTTAGTTTTTGTTTCACCTGAAACGAATTAATATTTCATTTATTAATAGTTACAAGCTATCTTTCTATTCATTAGTTTCATTTTGGTGTTGCAATATTGATTTAAATCAAACGTCAGAAATTCACAGCCTATCTGTTAATTGAGCCCTCTTTCTATAAATAAAGTTCAGTTGGTACATAGGCATAGGCACACAGTTATGTCTGTATTGTTTAGGATTGCCTTTGTATTGCAAGTTGTGGATTTGACAGAAACTGTCAGTCTGCCTGTCTTTTGTTCTTTCCCTTCTCCTGACCCCCGTAATCCTTAACTGTCTCATTTTTTTTTCAGTTGCTTTGACACGGCCTGTTTTTGGCTGCAGGCCAGGACCAAAGCCTCTATTAGCAGCCTGTGCCCACGTATATGAATGTATACTTGCATATTAGGCTTATTACAGATTCAGTATCAAGATAGTGAATGACTTAGCTGAGGTCTTACCTGAAGGCTATGTCTGCCTGTGCATCCTGCTCCAGTCACACAGCTGCATGTAGTCAATAGCTGTTTTCATCCTCCTTTCATGATTTGGAGAGCTCAGTCACAGCTCTGGTTTTCTAGTAGTGAGACAGGTTCCATTTCTGGCTATTTGAACTCTTCCTTCACTAGTCTCTATGTAAGTCAAGATCTTTACCTTCTCTACATGCATACTACAGTGACCTCTCACTTTAGGTCTGTTTATTAACTTGGGCTACTCTAATATTTCTGGTCTAAGGAGATATTACAGTTTTTAAAGCATACTGTGTTGTTTGGTTTTCTCTTTTTATGTTTTCATTTATTGCTATGTGTTTTCAGCAGAAGGAAGGCTCAGCCTATGAATTCATCATTCCATTTGACTGGACATCTGTATTCACTTTTATAACTTACATGTTTTTTCCCACTGAAAATTATAACATGAGCATTTTCCCATGCCATTTAATACAATTCAAAAACCATTTCAGATGATTTCATAATAATCCTTCTTATGATTGTGCCATAATTGAGTAATTTGATTCTTGTAAGAAAGAAATTAGACTTTTCCCAGTTTTCCCTACTCTTAAGTAATATGTTGAACATCTTTATTCATAATGTTTTTACTATATCTCTGATTATTTCCTTAATAGACTCTTAGAGGGGGATCCCTGGGTGGCTCAACAGTTTGGCGCTTGCCTTTGGCCCAGGGTGTCACCCTTGGAGTTCTGGGATTGAGTCCCATGTCAGGCTCCCTGCATGGAGCCTGCTTCACCCTCTGCCTGTGTCTCTACCTCTCTCTCTGTATCTCTCATGAATAAATAAATAAAATCTTTTTTTAAAAAAAAGACTCTTATAATTACGAGATCAGAAGCAATGAACTTTTTTTTTTCAGATTCTTGATAATTTATTAGGTTTAGATTGTAAGGAATCTTAGAGATATTATAGTCCAACACCTTCATTATCATTCAACACATGTTTATTAAATTATTAGAAAGTACAAATAAAAAATAGACCTTTCCTTCATAGTTCATCAATTAATAACAGGCCAATTATATGGATAACCAATTAGTGGATTATATGGATAACCACTTTGTAGTATAACAAATATTTTTTAGTTATATAAATAAGATAGTATAGAAACACAGAAAAGGTAATGATTAAATATAATTGAGACATTATATTTAAATCAGACTTCGAATCAGTAAAATTTTCTTCAGGAGAAAGAAAAAAATTCAGCAATGGCAAAGAGCATGAGCAAGTCACTGGTCTTGCAACTATTTTGACTTTGATTATCTATTGACCCATGAGGCCAGAGTTTTCTTAATTTATATCAGGTTTACATCTGATGGATAAAAATATTCATACCTGAGTTGGCTCATTGAAGAAGAATTCATAAGTAGGGTCAGAATTGTGCATATATATGGTTTGATAAGGCTGCTTAGCTAGTAATTTTGATTTGCCTTTCGAGGTAGATTGCTTGCCTACTCAGTGTCCGTGTTTTACATGCATTAACTCAATTTAATTCCTATGATGTTGATATTATCATTAATCCTCTCCTCAGTGATAAGGTAGCTACAAATTAGAGATGTTAAATACCCTACAAAGGAGGCTCTATTTGAACCAGGGGAACCCAATCCAGAGCTTTATGTCAACACTAATATAGCTCCCTGTTAATGGAATTGAACCCTTCAGTGAGGATTTGACATTGACTGTGCTTAGCTCTTAGCACATGCCTGACTTGATGTGGACTCAGTAAGTAAGTGAGTGAAACAACAAAGGAAAGAAATGGATGGTAAAATCTGATAAAACTAGAGTATAGAGTGCTCAGGAATGTGCAATTAGAGGATGTCAAGGCATCCTTGGGAAGGGTCTTGAGGACTGACTGAGGAGTTTGGACTTGATTCTGCAATTGTTGCTTAGACATGGAAATGTTTTTAGGCAAGGATGCAACATATTTAGACATGCATCTTTGAAAGCCCATCATGAGGATTGTGTGAATGATGGTTTACAGGGGAGATTGGAAGCAGAAGACGTAGCTAGTCATAGATGTTGAGGGCATAATATAAATTCCTTGTGGGGCAGCCCGGGTGGCTCAGCGGTTTAGCACCACTTTTGGCCCAGGGTGTGATCCTGGAGACCCGGGATCGAGTCCCATGTTGGGCTCCCTGCATGGAGCCTGCATCTCCCTCTGCTTGTCTCCCTCTGCATCTCTGTCTCTCTCTGTCTCTCTCTGTGTCTCTCATGAATAAATAAAATCTTAAAAAAAAAGATAAGTTCCTTGTGGTTAGAATGAAGAGGAGAAAAGGTTATAGGAGTTTTCCAAGATACATTGGAATAAGATTCTGTAATTGTACTGATCTATACAAGGTAAAGAAAAGAGAGGTACACGATTTTTTTAATTTTAGCTTGTATACCTGGATTGATACAAAACTATTACAGAAGGAAACACAGGAGGAGTAAATAGAGATGGAAAGTAGTCTCTGACTTATTTTAGACATTTTAAAGTTCTTCAGAACTTGAGGAAATTATCTCAAGAATGAAGTAAAAAAATACACAAGGAGCATGAAAAGCCCACAATCCTGTTGTGACTTGGCTAAGATCAGAGCTCCAAGCTGAGTCAGGATCAAAGACCCCCCACACACATTTTGGTTCAACACACCTCACCCACTTATAGTGAGTTCTATAGCCCATTTCCTATTACATCGAGGATTGTTATTCCTACTAAAAGTCAAGAGCACCCTTATTATAAGGATGATATGATTTTAAAATTAGTCTATTAAGGTATTCTAATTTTAATTAGAAATAGGTGAGAACTTGAATCTTTGAAATTATAGTGTACTTTAGCATGGCATATAAAAGAGTTGAAGAGATACTAATAGAATTACACAGTAGTTATTGAGCTCTGTTTTCTTTTTTTTTCATTTTTAAAAATTTTATTTAAGTTCAGTTTGCCAACATATAGTTTAACATCCAGTGCTCATCTCACATGTGTTCTCCTTAGTGCCATCACCCAGTTACCCCATTCCCCCCAACCTCTCCTTCTGCAACTATTTGTTTGTTCCCAGAGTTAGGAGTCTCTCATGTTTTGTGTTCCTCTCTAATTTTTCCCTACATAGTTTCCCCCCTTCCCTTATGGTCTGTTTTCTCTTTTTATATAGCATTTCTATATGACCTTGTCTTCTGTTATGTGTGTCTCATGTAATGTGAAATTTTTACAAGTAATCTATCATTTTCATTATTCTTATATTCTCATCTGAAATATTAGAGCTGTATTTTTACTCTATGTAATTTTGTTGTTGGAATTTAGTATGTATCAAGCATGTCTATAAAGTACTGAGCTTGGTCTTTTTAAGTCAACAAAGTTTATCCAAATAGGTGTTCTCAGCTGTACTCAGCTTTATTCAGAACTGGCATTTTTTGAGCACCTTTTAATGAAGATGCTTTGCTCCATTCCTAGAGTGAAAAGATGAATATGAAATTGGTTGTTATACTTTAAGAATGTATTATGTAATCAAGAAGCCTAACACTGGCATGTAATTATACCGTCGTATCATAATCATGTTAACAAATTGGTATAGAGAGCAGAGTGGAAGGTAAGCCTGGTGCTACCTAATTGGTTAGGGTAGGTTTGAGTTAGCAATTGCTGTTAAATGGAATCATGACAATAATTTACAGGTGAAAAATTTATGGAGGGAGATTTGAGGCAAATCACTGAGTTCCATTGCATGAGTATGTTCTTGGAATTGTGAACAATCCTTTGTGACTCAAATACAGGCTTAGTGCAAGGAAGGAGAAAGTGATAAAACCACAGAGATATGCAGCAACTAGATCACAAAAGCCAACACAGGCATACTGGGCAGGAGGACTGGAAATGGTTAAGGAGCATGTATGTACCTGGAATAGATGGGAAGGAGAATGAGGAAGAGCAGAGAAGCATTTTGGGCAGTGGAAAAGTCTAAAAGCCTCTGTATTCTGCGAACGCAGTGAGCATGACGTGAGAAAGTTTTCTGATCATATAGAGTATACAAGTTTATGTGTTTTATAAGTTTACATTTTATCCCAAATGCAATATCCAGCCCCTTAAAGATTCTATTTACGGAATTAGAGTGATATGACTATGTCATGAAAACATTGCTCTGAAAGGCATAGAACTGGGGAGACCAGTTAAAAGGGACTCAAATGATGATAGTGGTTTTTACCCAATTTGGTATAGAGAAGATGGAGAGAACCTAACATATCTTTCTAATTGTTAGGGGGCAGTGAGGATGGTGTAAAGTATTACTCCATAATCTTCTAGTCAACACTATGCAGGTTACTATAATGTTTTGCTGTTTGAGATGTTTACATTCCTTTACGAAAGTTTTGTTTTTATTTTTTTCTTTACAAAAGTTTTGAAAGAAACTTTTCATTTTTGATATTTTTTCCAAAGTTAGTAAGCTTCAAATATCTTTCTCTTCTCACCCTGTCTTTTCTCCCCCATATTCATATCCATATGCACTCAATTCAGATAAACATTTTTCAAGATCCTTGGACTTTTCATGCTGTAAATCTCTTGAATCTCCATTACTTTCAGTGGTAATTTTGCTAGTGGAAGGGAGAGTTGATGAGAAGAAAATCGGGTCATCAGTCATTCAATTTGAAGATTTGATGCCATTTATCCATATTAGAAGAAACTAGTAAAGTTGTACTTCCTCATTTTCACTAATCACTTGCTTTTCTAACCTGGCTGTGGTTCTTGAGAAAAACACAGATAATTAAAGGTGATTAGTTCTCTGACACTTTGAGTTAAGATATATTTAATTTTATAAATTACCCATGATTGTGTTACAAAGTGTACTCTACAAAAATGTTTTTCTTTTTGTGCAACAGCCAACTTAGATTAATTCAAAGACGTAAAATGCATGTTTGCACAGGGACCCCGTAAAAGCAAATCATCACTTGATGATTTGGAAGCAAAGTCTTCCCATATGTAGTATGTGGTCACTATTGGATTAAAGTCATTTATAACAGTCTGTATGCGAATGTTGCATCCTCTATGACTGAGGTTCTCCAGTTATTTCTTTTTTCATTAACATTAGCAAACTCCTATTCCTCCTTCTGTACTCAGCTATAATGATTTCTCTTCAGGAAGCTGTCTGGTTGGACTTGCCCTATAGGAGAACATTGATAAAGGTATACTGGTAGATGGAGATTTGCAGGTGCATGACAGCTTGTTAAACATGAAAGTGTAAGTGTCATGAACTTTTTAAATCACACCTAGCATTTTATTTCACGATATAGATTAGTATCCTTTTCAAAAATATAAAAAAGTCAGAGAATGTGAAATTGGCAAAGATGTGGATGGATTAGTGAGAAATCTTATTACACTGATAATGGCAATAGAAATTGATGTCCTTTGTTTTGAAAACTTGAAGGTAATGATTGGCTGTGGGCCCCAGGGTGGGATGTAGGGATCACATGGGACTTTTCCAAAGTATTGAGTAAGTTTTATTTCTTTTTTAAATTGTTTATTTAAATTCAGTTTAGTTAACATACGGTGTATTATTAGTTTTAGTGGTAGAATTTGGTGATTCATCAGTTACAAGTTCTGTTAAGTTGGAAACTGGATAAATGTTAAGTACATGCTAAATATGCTCCTCTATAGTATGACATTTTTAATAATTTTATTTAAGAGGAAATAAAAATAGGCAACCACCTAGGAATAGATTTAAATTAGAGTTGAAATTGAGTCATCTGGGCCCCACTAATTTAAAATGTCTGATTACTCAGCCTTTTTTTATTCTTTTTTTTTAATTTTTTTTAAATTTATTTATGATAGTCACACACAGAGAGAGAGAGAGAGAGAGAGAGAGAGAGGCAGAGACACAGGCAGAGGGAGAAGCAGGCTCCACGCACCGGGAGCCCGACGTGGGACTCGATCCCGGGTCTCCAGGATCGCGCCCTGGGCCAAAGGCAGGCGCCAAACCACTGCGCCACCCAGGGATCCCCTTTTTTTATTCTTTATGAAGAAATTATATAGCTTAGCAAATTCAAAAGTAAACATAATTAAAGAGCATATGAAATTTAATTAAAAGTACAAGCTATGTTTTTTTTTAAAAGAATTTATTTATTATGAGACACAGAGAGAGAGGCATAGACACAGGCAGAGGGAGAAGCAGGCCCCATGCAGGGAGCCCGATGTGGGACTCGATCCTAGGACTTGAGGATCAGGCCCTGGGCCCAAGGCAGGCGCTTAACCGCTGAGCCACCCAGGCATCCTCACAAGCTATGTTTTAAATGACTTTAAATATATGTTTGTAGGTGAATGGTACTAATAATATATAACATTTTGGGTGGAATATTAATCTGAAAAACTGGCGCATCTTCTGGTGAACATTTCAAAAAAACATTACGTACAAGCAAGTAATAAAAATTAGATTAAATACTAGTGCCACCCAGAAAGCTGCTAAATACTTAGAAAAAGATAACTCATTCATTTTGATTTACTGTTGTACTAGTTCTGAGTGATGTCAGAAAAGCAGAACCACACTTATTATTTTAATAGAATTAATATAGAGAATTAGGTTAGCACATGTTAGGACAGAAAAATCAAAAAGGGAATGCTCAGATAAGTAGTGGAGCAGCTCTCATTCCTATGGCAAGGGGAACCAAGTGAAGAAAGAACCTAGAAATTCTAGGCAAGTGCTCTGTGGGGCTGGACCCTAGACCTCTGTGGAGAGGGTACAGCCTGGGCAAAGAGTACCTGAGCAGGTTGGATGGGGACTCTGAAGAGCTGGATTGAAGAAGACAGGATATGAAAGACCCTTCAGAAGAGAAATCAGGGAGTGGTTCTAGCAGAGCTGGGACGAAGGAGTTTGGAGAGAAGGGGCTCCACACAGCTGGATTTGGGGAACCTAGAGGAAGGGTTTCTGCCTGGCTGACTGTTACTTTCAAGGGGTGCAATGGTGCTGGATTGGGGCCAAGGAAACAAGCCAGGACCTGGAACTGATATTGGCGGCGGAGGAAGGTCTGGGGGCTGTGCTGAAGGGAGCAGCAAATCCCCATCAGCTGCACTCCTCCCACTCTCTTTCCCCTTGGGGAAACCTGTGAGAAAGCCTGCTGGCAGAGGAGAGAGGTAGTTTGCTGAGACCCAGTGTCCCAGACCTCAGTATGGATGTGTAGTTTGGAAGCTAAGAGACTGTTTACTTATTTTATTATTTAATTTATTTATTTAAATTATTCTAAGGTGGCCTTACATGTTTCTGCTATGGCTCTGAAAGCTAAAAATAAGTCAAAGAGGTTTATAGTTTTTGGAGATGCTTAAACCATCCTATTTTCTTCTCCAGTCAACATTTCTTTTGCTGTCTTCCCTCTATTTAGTTCTTTCTTTGCTGCATTGTAGACACTCTCACAGGTGATTATATCCATTTCCAAAACTCAGAGAAGAAAAAATCAGAATAGAAGATGGATAGATAATTCTAACCAATGTCTAGTACAATAGAAAAATGGTATGCCTATTTGAGTAATACATTACAGTTAACGGTACCCTATGTGTACCACAAGAGTTTGGTTCTGGCAGTTTTGACTTGTTAACTTAGTTATCCCCATGATTTGTGGGTCATTTTTCACAGATCTCTGCCACCTTTCTGGGCTATGCGTGTTCTTTACTTCTGCATCTGCGTCTTCTTTATATGTGTGTCTTTTGAAACTCATGGCTTCTGATAAACCCTATAATTTATCAACAATGCCTGAAGTTCTTGTGCTGTATTTGAAGAGTTGAAACTTCATAGAAGTTTCTAATTAATTTTCTAATTAATGAAAGTAAAAACAGAATAATAGATTAACATGTACTGAAGCTCTCCCACAGGTGCTGTGCACCTCATATACATTAACCCTTGCATTAAATTGCTGGAGGTGAAGGTTGCCAGCTCCATGTTGCAAATGAGATAACTAAGGTGAACTAGATTCAGGAACTTGTCTGAGGTCTCAGATAACGAGTAGTGAAAAAACAGTTTGAATCTAGTTCCCAATCTTGGGTGAATATCCTGGTGTGCTACTTCTCTAGTTTATAAAAGTGCTTCCCATTTCTTCATCTACATTAATAGAATATTAAAGGATATCTAGAGATACTGGTCATAAATCCAGAAGATTGGATCCTAAGTGTAATTTCCATAAAATTTCTCTCTTAACCACTGGGGAATGTTAGAGATGATCACAACTGCATTGATAAATTTCTTTGAATTCTTACAGTAGTTTAAAATACTTGAGTCAGAGTTACTACCCTCTCTCTGTTTTGTTTTGTTTTTGTTTTTGAGATATGTTTAGTAGACTTTACTACTTTCCCAAACTTAAAACCTACAAATCCCCTAATCTTTAACTTCATCCTATTTCTTTCTAACACTTACTGTTCCTTTGAATGAGAGACTAGCTGGTGCATCATTAAGCACCACTTAATGATAACTCACTCTACATTTCAAATGCTTCATAATTTTCTCAGCATTTCTTGTTGTTCTCTCCTCCTGCATATATATTTCTCTTCTATGATTCTTTCCATACCTCCTCTTCCTTTCATTCTATGATTTTAGGAAACTCAAAGGAACAAGACAAGACATTTAAGCCCCAAGACTTTGCTTTAAATATCTTTTGCTAACTTTATATTTGTAGGTCCAAACTAGAAAGCATTTCCATTTGGAGGTGGTCTGTCTTGAATTTTGATTTCTTAGGCACTGGACAAAATTTTGGTTTATATCTTGAAAACACACCAGTTAAGAGTTTTACTCGTTGGGTATAATATGCTTCATTTTTAATTATTTTTAAAATTATAAACTACTGTTATACCTCAATGGAGCCCACTAACAAGACACCATTCCAGTAGCAAATAACAGCCCTAATTGGGATCTGTTTGAGTTGATGGATGCCACCCGCTGCAGCTTGACTGCATGGGATATTTACTAAACTTTTCTATCTCATTGAACACCTGCCATGTCAGTTACTCCAATTCCAGCACCAATGCACATCGGTACTGGAAAATATTGGCAACCATAGTGACAGTACTACTCCAGAATTCTCAAGGAGACTGAGATTTCTAGGCCAGTCATAGATGCCTGCAGTTATACGTCAAGTCATCATCTAATAACGAGTATGGTGGGGCAGTCAATATGCAACCAGGCACCTGGCCAGTATTATCAAGATATTGTTATTTCCTTCTGTGAAAGTCATTTATACCCTCAATAAACATTATCACCTAGTCCTATGGTTTTACTGTATCTTTAGAAAATGTCAGAGGCTTTGCATTAAGCTCACATATGCAGACTATTAGGTACATTGTATAATACTTCCAGTTTTGTGTAAATCACTTTTATACTCAAGACATTGTAATGTTTATAGTATTGTTTAATGTTAAAGAATTCATTTGCAGGGCAACTGGTGGTTCAGTGTGGTGGGTGTCTGCCTTCAGCTCTGGTCATGATCTCAGGGTCCTGAGATCAAGTCTCTGAGTCATTTGGTCTGGCTCTCTGTTCAACAGGGAACCTGCTCCTCCTTCTCCCTTTTCCCTCCCCCTGGCTCATATGTGCACATGCTCTCTCTCTCTCAAATAAATAAATTTTTTAAAACAAAAAATTTAGAAAAAAGAACTAATTTGATAGATCCTAAATATTTGAGCAACTTGCTAATTCTTGAAAATATTATGGTTAAAGATATACATATTTGAAGAATTCTAGAACCATATGTCAAATATTATAAGCAGGTTAGTTTGTGGTAAGGGTACTCTTATTATTTTATTGTAAGATGCTACATCTGTCATCTTAAATATGGTTTAAAACTATGAAGTAATAACCTTTTACAACCATCTTAGGGAAGTTGAATATCTTTACTTATTTGGAAGAGTAGAGTTTGTAGTCATCTTTAAAAATCTGCCTGGTAACCATTACCAGTGTGTTTGCTGTCACCCTGAAGTGCCAGTCAAACCATCAGCTAAAGAGACACTTGTATCTGCAGCTGTATATCCTTTAA
The DNA here is from genome assembly GCF_905146905.1 of Nyctereutes procyonoides. Lineage (NCBI taxonomy): Eukaryota > Metazoa > Chordata > Mammalia > Carnivora > Canidae > Nyctereutes > Nyctereutes procyonoides. Next base: position 4,683,605 of record NW_026575044.1, read on the forward strand.
CACTCTTAAATTGAAGCCAGATGTAAAAGAAAACCAAGCTTCACACTATTTTTGAGGCATACCTTAACTGTTCTTAACATTCTAAAGAAAAAATTTTATGGAAGCCCCCTAAAACCAGGTCCTTTGGAGTCTCAAAAGTCTAAGTTAGACAAATTGGGGCATGTTGTCATTCTTTGTTGTTTGTTTACAACTTTTTATTTGATATAAGTCAAATGTATAGAAAACTTGCAACCTAGTACATGGAATTCTCGTCTATTCTTTCCCTAGACTATCAGTTGTTTATTTTTTGTTCCACTTGCTCTATCATTCCTGTCCTCCTGTCCCCCATATATAGACCTGGATGTATGCATGCTTATGAAGACACATGTGGGTGTACATAATTTTATTTTTCTGAATCATACATTAGCAAGTCAGAGATATAATGCTTCTTTACCCCTGAAGACTTTAGTGTATATATGCTAAGTATTTGGGCATCCTTTTATGTATGCACAGTATAATGACAAATTCAGTAAATCTAACACTGATAAATACTATTATGATAATAATCCAAAGACCATATTCAGAAGTATTCTTTATAGCTATTTTGCCAATCCCTAGATCACACATTGCATTTAATTTTTATATCTCCATAGGCTTATTTAATTTAGAGCAGTTTCTTAGTCTTTATCTTTCTTGACCCTACCATATTTAAAACACTACTTATTTTGTAGGCATCTCCTCTATTGGATTTGTCTGCAGAAGTGGTATGTGTTCCTTATGCAGGTCCATGATACCAGCTTGTCTCATTACTGCTAACGCTGATGCATCATTTTGGCCACTCTTGTCACTTTGCTTAGGTGGTATCTGCCAGTCCTCCACTATGAAGTTATATAGGATTTTTAATTTGTTTTTAATAATTAGTAATTTGTGAGGTGACTCTTTGAGAGTATGTAAATATTTTATTTCTCAGCACCTTTTACCCAGGAATTCTAGTGTCTATTAGGGGTTCTAGCCCATTATTCCATCTTAGAAAGCTTGCCATTCTTTTGAATGCATTTCTTTCAACAGATTTTGGCATTTTTTATTCCATTTTACATTAATTTAATCTTTAAAATTTGTGAGAGATTAGTCAGTATGAACTGAGGAGATGTTAAAGGAAAACTTGGTATGCTTGTTCCTATGAAGTCTCAGTGTTATCTTCAGAATTCCTGCAAATTTCTATAGTTTGCTTCATGTTCTGTGAAACATTCTGAGCTAGTACTAATGTTCATTCTCAGAAATCAAAAATTGCCCCTATGAAATATGATATAATTTGGAAAAGGAGAGATGCTAGAAATAGTCAAGTTTAATTTTTTAGTAGAAAGTAGTCTTTAGTAATGTCATTATGTCATCATTTATCATATTGTTGTATTCCAAAAGACATTTGATTTTAAAAGATTAAGTTTGATTTATGTATGGTTTTATGAAAATTTATCACTGAATATCAAAATTCCCTAAGACCTTTCCTTTGGCTGGTTTGTGGATGGTTCAGAAATTTAGAAGAGATACAATGATCTGGAAATAAACAGATCATTCTTTACTACATAAATGCCTTCTTTTCACTTTTTTTTTCATACTATAAGTGATGCATGATCTATTCTAATGGAAGAAATATGTGAGTATCTTATGTATTTAACCTCTAAAGGAAATACTGTGGCAAATGTATTGTTTTAAAAGGGAACATCATGTTGCCTTCTGAAGTTAAATAAGAGCAGATCTCCACCTTTAGGAAGTGTTGTGATTCATCATGTTGGTACCTTTTTCTGTTTGCATTGTTGACCTTGTTAAAAAAAAATTCAGACAATGGGATAATATATATATTTATATGTATAAATACATATATTTTTCAAGATTTCTTTTTATTCATGAGAGACTCAGAGAGAGACAGAGACATAGGCAGAGGGAGGAGCAAGCCCCCCGTGGGGAGCCTGATGTGGGACTTGATCCCAGGACCCTGGGGATCATGACCTGAGCCAACCTGATGCCCAACCTCTGAGCCACCCCTGGGAAAGTATATTTTAGAACATCAAACCTCATCCAAATAAAAAAACAATAGTCATTTTGGAAAAATCACAACAGAAATATGGCATCATTTCTTTTAGTTCTTAGAGAGTCAAGTGGGTCTGTGTTTTACGTAGGATATTGTTATAATATCCTTTTTTAAATTATTTGTGCACATGCATGCGTTAGCATTGGGTAGATGCAAGACTGCTAAAAGATCTATCACTATAGGTCATCGCTATTCTATAGTCTTGAGAGTCGTTTCATCAGTATTTGCAATATTACATATATCTGTTACCACTCCTCACCCAGACTCTGAATGTCTTAGTGGAGACCAGTTATTTTAGCATTCTTAACCAATCTTTTTTTTTCTTCCAGCCTGTGGAGAGTAAAGTAGATGGGGTGATATTTTAAAGTTGAAATGAAAGTAGACAGAATTGTTTTCAAATATATGAAAGGCTATCTTAGTTACTTCCTTTGATTCTGTGACAAACATCTATTTAACGGTGTCTTTTCTGTCAAGTCACACATAGACTCTTCAAAATCCTTTTGAAAAACATGCTTCAAGTGCCCACTATTATACAACCAGAATTGATATTTGAAATAAAACTTGCTATCCTAAGATTATACTCATTCTGTGTTGTACCAGTGGACAAGACCTAATGTCAATATGTGAAGCTAAAGGCAGAGAATTCAGTTCTATATAAAGGAATGTCTCCAGATAGGAACCGAAACAGTGGAAGGGCTACCATTAATAGTAGTGAGCCCCGCGTCACTAGAAATATTTACGTACAGGCTCAGAATAACTGTATGGTCTATAACTGTCATGACTTTATTGCTTGCAAATGTTAAGACACTTCTGTTTCATTCAGTACATTGAAGGTTGAGTCAACACCAGTGTCTCCCCCAAAACGTATGGAGTACAAACTTGTGGAAAGTTTTGTTACATAAAATGATGTTATTTTCACAGATACCATATATATCAATTGATTTTGAATTATTTCAATTTGACTTTGAATCCCCTTATTAAAAGAGTGAATTCATTTAAATGATCTAAATGACCACTGTGTTATTGCTTATGATAATAAAGCATTGAGTTTTCATGTTTCCCAAGGCCAAATGTGAAAAGCAAATGTATTGCCAACAATGTACACTCACAATTTGTCATGTGTTTGTATATGTATAAATATATATACAACTCATTTTCAGTTGTCCCTATGGAAATATCATACTCATATTCTGAAGCATAGCCTTCTCTGCTTCTTTAGATTTCGAAATAGAAATAATGGTCCAATGCCTTGTTGTGTATTAGTAATTGTGGTGTATGGTGGTGGTAATAGTGTCACAGGAATTATAGCAAACATATTACTCTTACAAAGCATGCAGCAGATATTATCTCTCATATTACAGATGAAGAACTGAGGAACAGAAAAGACTACTCTTTTGAAAATCATAGCTATTATGTCTTATTGTTTTGTAACCTGTAGATTATATTTGTCCATGGAAGTCCATTTGCCCATTTGAAAACAGTGACTTGTATATGTGAATTGACAAAAAAAAAAAGATAATTCCTCTTATAGGAATGATTATTTAAGGAGCAAAACTATATGGTATTGTGCTTTCATCATTTCAATTTAAAACAGTGTTCACTTCCAAAACCCCTCAGTTTGAAGAGGACACCTGTGAAACACCTGTTAAAAAGTATACTTATACAATCGTTCAGTTCAGTTTAGCTTTGTTTTGAGGTATAAACTGACGAGCTTAGCGTGACCTTAATATATTGCACTGGCAATATTGCTAAGTCTACCATGTCCAAACTAAGGTACTGTGGGATTTGTGTGTGTGTGGTGTCTCTGTCCTCTTTCATTATATTTACATGCTAAAGGACTACTTTGACATTAATTTGCAGACATTTAATTCTTAGGGATCAGATTTTTCTGAAATCCATCTTTAGGACAGATACACAAATTTTATACTTAACACAGCTGAATCTATGGATGCACTGTTGGCAAGACTAGGATATTTTGAATATTATTCAGAAGTTTTAAAGGATTTGTGTTCATTTATTCATCATTCTTCCCATTGCCCATAGCACACCTCTGCTGGGCAGGTTTTCTGGGACTTTTCTGCTCATAGGCCAAGATGTTAACATTCCTGGTCTGTTTCTGGGTTCTTTGATTCACTACTTCCCATTCCTTCCTCAGTTTGCTACAGTGTGTCTTTTTTCTCTAGCACTACCAAAACTGTTGTCACAGTTTGCCAACTTGCTATCTCTGTTGCGTTTGACTTGCTATCACTAGCCTGTTGGCTTCATTAGTCCTACTTACTGTTGATTCTCCTTATGATATCTGACAATTCCTTCTACATCTTCTTTCTGCAGGGCCTTCTCTTTCTCTGCTTCTTCATAAAAGTTGATATACCTCAGGTATGCTGCTTTGGCTCAGTCTTCTCACTGAAGCCTTTCCCAAGTGATCTTATTCAGTGTTTCTATTGTCACTCTGATCTGCAGTTATACACCCAAGCACTTGGTGGAAAACTACTCATGGATGTTCCACTGGCATCTTAAAATGCAGCAAGTTCAAGACGATTTCATTTTCTTTCCTTCTACAAGCTACTTTTCCTCTTGCATTCTCTCTCCACAAAGCACCTGCACTGCAAACCCAGATGACATCCTTCATTCCTCCCCTCAGTCTTACTTCACACTTCTGTGTGCATTAGAATCATTGTGTGGACTTTTTCTGAGTCTTATCCTGGAGATTACTTTTCTCCAAGTATCTCCCAGGAGATGGGAGCATTGGCAGGCAGATTCTGAAAAGGCCCTCCAGTTGACTTTCAGGTTTGTCTCTTCATGAAGGGATGGCTTATGTACAAACTAGTCAGTCACCAAGCTTTGCTGTTTTACCCTAAATATTCCTTGAGCTTGTGCATTCTTCTGTGTCTGCATATGATTTTGCTTTTGTCATTGCATATACTCTTGAGATATAGTGAAGCCAGATAGTGTCTTTTTGCTGCTTCTATTTTTATTTTGTGGTTTGGGTTTTGTTTTATTTTTTGTTTGTCACTTTTTGTTTTGCATGTTTGGTTTTTTGGGGGGTTTCTAGGCTTTCAAGTAGTGACATGGAGAGGTTGGATTTTACTGAAGCGGTATGACAGTCTGCCGCCGTCACCAGCTCCCTGAGTGTTGAGACACATTTTTTTTTGATGGTGCATATTTATCAGGTGAGATTTGAGTCTAAAACCACAGTTGAGACTGTGATATCCACTATACAGCTTAGATACTGAGTGGCTCACCTAGGGCCACTTCTGCAGTTTTGTTCTGGGAGCTGTTCCTGAAGACCAAATGCAGAGCCAATTTCTCTGTTCTTGCAAATATTTATAAGCATTGATCTGCTTTAGGTAGCTAAATTATAAGCATTGATCTGCTTTAGGTAGCTAAAATGACTTCTGTTTCCAGAAATTGAATCCAAAATAATAATCTGAACCAGGTGTACATGGGAAACAATTTGGTGTTAGAAGAAAAAATGTCTGATTACTCAAGTTTGTTTCTTTTCTTCTGTGTCTGTTATGTGGCTTCATTCAAACTTGCTGAAGCAGGTTTATAAATTCCAATGACCTTCTGGAACTCATAGAAGAGCAATGACTCTAAACTGATTAACATTGATTGAACTTGGAGACTTGTAAAAGTTATAGCTGGAATATTTCACTTCCCTAAAAAAGTAACTAAACTGCTCATGAACATGATTCGTTTTAGAGAGTGATATGTAACGTTCTTGTTTTAAAATGAAAGTGATAAGATGGTGTTTGCCGAGCCCCCAAACATGCCAGTCTGTGGATGGCATTGATGTTTTAGAACCCATATTGCAGTGAAAATGTCTAAGACATTTTTGTTCTTCCAGTTCCCTAGCTAGATTTTTTCTTTGTATTTGGAAACCTAATTTATGCTTTCCAGTATTAGCTCTTTAACCCAATACAAAATCATTTGGGATTAGGAACTTCTTTAAACCAAACAAAAAGCCAGCTGATTGGAATTATTGAGTTATACCAACATCCCTTAACAATTTTTTTTAAAATTTAGATTTGACTATAATACAGATTTTCCAGGAACACTGTCATTGTTATGTTTTTAGTAATGTTTCTAAATGACCAAGTTTGTAAGATTATAGCAGTTGGAATTTTTTTTTAAGTTTACATAGTCACCTACCAATTTTGAAGATGATAAGTGATAGCTAGGATGATACGTTATGTACCTTGATGCACTACAGTTAAGAGAGGAATGGGGTTCAGTCTTACAAACAAATTTCCTTATTCCTGGGACCCCTGGGTGGCTCAGTTGGTTAAGTGACCAACTCTTGATTTTGGCTCAGGTCATGATTTCAGGGTCATGGAATTGAGCCCCGTGTTGAGCTCTATTCTCAATGTGGAGAGCTTGAGATTGTCTCCCTCTCCCTCTGTCTCTCTCCCCCACTCCATCTCTTTCTCTCTCTCTCAAATAAATATATAAATCTTAAAAGAAGAAATTTCCTTATTCCATAGCACATTGAATATATTCATATATATTATTGAATATATTAGATGTATAAAAGAATTATGTCTATATAGGAGTATTTATAAACTCTACAGCTTGATATTTTATTTTTGTACTTCTCCAACAGCCTCTTCCTTCTTAATACAGTGAATAAGTAAAACAACAACCATGTACAAATAATTGTATAGGTTGTGTATCACATTGAAGAACTTTGGAAATCTGGATTGGGTTTTTGTACATTTTGCATAAGACTTATGTGAAGTTACAAATGATCCACAACTGAAGGCTTAATATCCAGTTTAAGGAAAGTCATAATTATTGACATAGTTGAATGTGAGAAAAGCACAATGTGCTTTTTCCTTTAACTTTTCCTTATATTGCAGACACTAGGCACAGAGAAGTAAATAGACAATCCTTGACTTCAGGAATGAAAAATAAAAGTAAGTCAAGGACAAAGATGCATAAACAAATAAATGCAATGAGATAATATCATTAATAGCAATATGGTTTTTTGGGAGTTTTCAATGGCTCAATGCTTTAGCACTCAAGTGCCACATCTTCATCATCCCAATTTCTAGTTTAGGCTCCGATAACTTAAGGAATCAGCTCAACATCACATAGCTACTAGTAGAACTAGGCTTGGGTCCACATCTCTTATCCTAAGATTTGCTTTTATCTTATATCATTTACACATGTTGTACAGAGCAGAGAGATAGAACGTTCAGGGGGAGATTGACTCTCTTCGCTTGGGGTGAAAATTGAAACTTGGGATGGATAAGTAGAAGTACATTGTTTCTGAGGGGTAAGAGTATATCAGATGAGTGAATAGTATACATAAGGTGTGAAGAAATTTGAATAGGTATGACATTTTTAAAATTAAGAAAAAGTTCATTGTGCCAGGAGGGTCTAGTTCATTTATCCATTCATTCCACAGATAATTGTTGGATGCCTATTGCCTACCAAGGAATGTTAAGGAGTAAATGAAGAATGGTAGGAGATCAAGGTCTTCATCTGTCTTCAAAGAGGGTAGAATTTCTCTGTAACTCACTAAAGACCCGAACTATCTATGGTGGACTTTATTTTTTTTTTTGCCGATTTTTAAAATTACATAAATAATTATATGACTATATCTGGAGCATTTTATTACTATTGTTTTTTCGAGAGGGTGTAGCAGGATAAGGGAGAGAGGGACTCTCAAGCTGACTCCACATGGGGCTCAGTCTCACGACCCTGAGGTCATGACCCGAGCCTAAATCAAGAGTCACATACTTAACTGTCAGAGCCATTCAGGTGCCCCATATCCAGAGTATTGTATGTATGTATGTATCTATGTATGTATGTATTTATTTATTTATAAAAGACTTTATTTATTCATTCATGAGATATACAAAGAGAAAGGCAGAGACTTAGGCAAAAGGAGAAGCAGACTTCCTGAGGGTAGCTGATGGGAGACTTGATTCCAGCACCGCCTGATCATGACCTAAGGCAAAAGCAGATGTTCAACCACTGAGCCACTGAGGCGCTCTTTCTGAAGTATTTATTTATTTATTTATTTATTTATTTATTTATTTATTTTTCTGTAGTATTTCAAAGCAAACTCCAGATTCTATAGGAGAATATATCATAGAGAGAAATTTCTGCTTAATATGTAGTTGAAAATTCCAGTAATTAAAACAACTCAGTAAGGAAGAAGCTGCCTGGTAGGGAAATGAATGGACATCACTGAGATATATTACAGGCATTTTTTGTCGCCTTCTAGAAAGAAGACTGAAAATGAGATGAGGTTGTTAGTTAATGACCCAAAAGAACTTCTAAAACTAAAATTCTACCTTGTTCTTACTGTGTACATGAAAATCTATAAGTGAAGTAAAAAGAAGAAATAGAAAAAATAGTTTTTGTTTACATTTATGTTAAAAATATTAAGTTCGTATGAATGGGCCAAGGACAGTTGTGAAAATAAAAGAAAATTAAAATAGAACTTTCCCTCAGTTTTTTTACATTTTAAGTATTTATTATAAATTCTGTTGTTTCGAAGTTACTGAGTACAAATGAATACTTAGAAAAATTTTGGCACATTTTAGAAGACTTTCCTATGGACTGTCTTTGATCTAACTCTGCTTTCCTAAGTAGTGAAATCCTTCTTAAGTCACCAGATCCATCAAATGAACTTCCGCAAGTTCCTAGTGTTAGGGTCTTTTTACAGCTCACTACGCTTCTAGACATAGTGTAGTATCATGAAAACAAAGACAGTTACTACTTTCATTTTCTAGTAAAAAGTAGCAGATGAAACAATTGCAACTAATTGTCAAAACATTAATCTTTCTTGCCTCAAGCTTTTAAGTTTTGAAACTTAGACCAAGTGGAAAACTAGATCCTTTTTTGCTTTTATTTTTTATGTTGGCCTAATTTATTAGATACTAGGCTATTAGTTTTTACTTTTCTTGTTGGAATTGGAAAATAGTTAATTAAAGACTGTGTATTTTCAAAAAAGGCAAGCCCTCTGAGGACAGGGATTTTTGTCATGGCAGCTTTGTCCCATAGGTTGCATCATGCGGGAGTAGGCTGGTTAGCAATTACAAGCTACTGAAGACCATTCAGAACAGCTCTTCATGTGATTTTGCCAAAAATGATTCATTGCATGATGGGAAGGGCTGATAAATTTCTACCTCATTCCTTTTAAATAATGCAAACTGGGATCCCTGGGTGGCGCAGCGGATTGGCGCCTGCCTTTGGCCCAGGGCGCGATTCTGGAGACCCCGGATCGAATCCCACATAGGGCTCCCGGTGCATGGAGCCTGCTTCTCCCTCTGCCTATGTCTCTGCCTCTTTCTCTCTCTCTCTCTGTGTGACTATCATAAAATAAATAAAAATTAAAAAAAAAATAATGCAAACTGTTACTTTTAGAAGATACCTAAAGTATGACACTAAATATGTCTTTTGTATCCATGTAGAGATATTACAGAACATAGAATTTCTGTTACATGGGGCTGTCATAAGTGAACATTACAGAGGAAGCTGAATGCATGTCTTCTCCTCAGACTCATCCTCTTTACCACATTTCTGACAAGTAGCCCACTATTTTCTGAAGAGTACCAGTGATGAAATGCTCATCTCCTTATATGGCTGGTTACTTCACTGTGGGATTGTCTTAAACATTAGCCATCATTTTTACTTAGAACCAAAATCTTTCTGTTCTCTAATTTTTGCTTGTTTAACTCCTTCCTTCCTTGGCATCAACATGAAAATTTACACACTTTTGTCCCTGAGACCACATTTTAAGAGCAGCTATGATATTTCTTCTCAGACTTCTCCAAGCTAAATCTCATTCAGTGCATGCTGAACTAGAATATAAACCCTCTATCTCCATCTACTAGTTTCCAACATCTAGAATGTTCTTTCTTCAGCAGGAGCTATTTTATCCAGCCATTAACCCATCCAACAACAATTTGTTGCTTGTATCAGGTACTAGGAATACAGATGAGAATTAGATTTCCTCTATGTAGCTCTGTCTTGTGGAATAGAATAGATACAATCACAAATAAGATTAAAACAGTGTGGTAGCTGATGTCCTTCGACAGATGAATGGATAAAGATCTGATATACACACACACACACACACACACAATGGAATATTAGCTAGCAGAAAGGACAAATACCTACCTACCATTTGCTTTAACATGGATGGAACTGGAGAGTGTTATGCTGAGTGAAATAAGTCAATCAGAGAAGGACAATCATCAGATGGTTTCACTCATCTGTGGAATATAAGAAATAGTGAAAGGGATTATAAGGGAAAGGAGGGAAATTGAGTGGGGAAAAATTAGAGAGGAAGACAAACCTTGAAAGACTCCTAACTCTGGAAAACAAACAAAGGGTTGTGGAAAGGGAGGTGGGTGGGGAGATGGGGTTACTGGGTGATGGGCACTAAGGAAGGTGCTTGATGGGATGAGCACTGGGTGTTATACTATATGTTGGCAAATTGAATTTAAATAAAAATATATTTTTTTAAAAAGTGTGGTAGCTGATACAGAGTCCCACCTTCTCAACTTATGAACTGTGTAAACTTGGATAGTCTCTGTATTTTATTTTTCTCTGACATAAAGCAAGCATATTACTAATCTATTTCAAGGGGTTTTTTGATAATGGAGAACATATGCAAAGTGTGTAGCAGTCCTTGACATATAGAAAGTACCCAACAAAGACTTTAATTCTGTATGCACAAGATGCTGTGGGGTCACAGAGGAAATACACCCAGTCCTAGCTGAAGACAGGAGATAAGAAATGGAGGAAAGCAGGGGTTGTAGGAAACTGAGGAAATATGTTTTAGGGGCAACTACATTGAGGTTAAGTCATGAAGTAATATTGAGAATGGGTGAGGTGAAGGAGATAAGATAAAGGAGGTAAAGTAGCAAAGCATTCCAAGTAGAGGAACCAAGGTTATGGAGACTCAATATGCATTGAGTCTGCAAAAAACATCAGGAGTAGAGGTGGATAAGTAGAAAGTTGGGCAAGGCCTAGACTTTGAAAAGTGCTCTACTTCGTATTATAGCATTTTATTTTTTTTAAGATTTTATGTATTTGAGAGAGAGCATGCGCCTGCGTGTGCACATGAGTAGGGGTGAGCGGGAGAGGGAGAAGCTGACTCCCTGCTGAGCAGGGAGCATTATATGGGTGCTCCATCCCAGGAACTAAGGATCATGACCTGAGCCAAAGGTAGATGTTTAACCAACTGAGCCACCCAGGTGCCCCATATACTGTAGGGTTTTAAGTCATCCCTTTACTCTGGGTATGGTTGTGAGGATTGAGGTCATTGAACAGTTTTAGGGAATTGGTCAGGTTTCTTATGGATGACTTTTATTATTTAATTTAATTTAATTTTTGTTTATTGTTGAAGTATAATTGACATACAGTAAGTGTTACATTAGTTTCAGGTGTACAATATAATGATTCAACAATTCTATACATTACTCAGTGTTCATTATTATATGTGTAATTACCGTTTGTCACCACACAAAGTTATTACAATATTATTGACTATATTCCCTATGCTGTATGCTATATCCCCGTGTCTTATTTATTTTATAACTGGAAGATTATATCTCTTAATCCTCTTCACCTATTTCACCTATCACCCCACCCACCTTTCCTCTGGCAACCATCACTTTGTATTTAAGAGTCTGTTTTTGTTCATTTGTTCATTTGTTTTTTTTATTCCACATATAAGTAAAATCATATGGCATTTATCTTTCTCTATATTATTTCACTTAACATAATACCATCTAGACCCATCCATGTTGTCACAAATGGCAAGATTTCATTCTTTGTATGGCTGAGTAATATTCCAATATTCCACACACACCACATCTTCTTTATGCATTCTTCTTCTGCTATGAGGAGAGTTGATCTATGTAGGACTGGTGGTGGAATTAAGTTATGAGGCTTTCCTAGTAGCCCAGTGAAGATTGATGAAAGCATTTGAACCAGCATAAGGCAGTAATGGAGAGAATAGGTAGATTTCAGAAGCATTTAGGAGGTAAACAAACAGGATATTAGGATAAGGAGAGGAAGTCCAGGGCAACTCTCCTGCTTTGGTGTGAGTTACTTAGGTCAGATCATGGTGCCACCAATAGAAGAATAAATAAGGAAGTAGCAAGTCTAGAGAAGGCTGTGATGAATTCTAAATGAAAATATTGATATGTGAGAAAGTTTAATGTATGAGTCTGAAGATACAAGGTATTGGACTGAATGTGGATTGGCTAGTCACAACTTGTGAGAGCCTGTTCTGGCAGAGTGAGGAGTGCTGGGGAATGTGGGCAGAGAGAACCCTGCATATGTCTAACTGGTCTTAAGTCTTACTAGGCCTACTTGTTCTTCACATTTGGTAGGAATAATAGGTGCTAACAGTACAGTTCCCCTATATTCTCCTGCTTAGACAAGCTAATAACCTGGAGGGAAAAGAAAACTGTATTTAATAAGAGAAAAAAAAATATTTTAAAGAGTGGAATTTCAAAGTCGCCTTGAGGAATTAATTGACAACCTCACCTTAAGAATTGTAGTGAGAAGTATGTTTTCCTGATTCAGACATCTATCTGCCCTAAGTTTTGTCTTTCACATATATGCTTTTTAAATTTAAATTTCTTTTTGCCAGTATCACCATAATGGCAGGAGTTTCCTCAGAAATTTTCTTAGAAGTACTTCCTAATTAACCCTTGTGGGATCTGCAGCCCACTAAGGCATTTACGATGGCATGGACATAGAAAATAAGCTCTCGAGTCAGGCCAGGATTTCATTTATGGGTCTGGTTCTTATTATCTGTGGATGCATCAGCAAATAAGTACCCTCTGAGCCATTATTTCCTCACCAATAAAATGGAATAATGTCCACTCTTACTAACTTCTTCTTAAGATTAGGTTAACTAATAGGTTAAAAGTATCTGCCATCCAATAGATGTTCTGTAATTATTGATTTCTATACTAACATTAGCAGTTATCATTTGTTATTTGTAGGAAATACTGACATATTGCTTTACTGTCTGCCAAGTACTACTTGAACACTTTGTATCTATTAACTGATATGATCCTCGTGGCAGTCCTGAGAGGTAAACATTAGTGATGTACTCATTCTACAGATGAGACTGAAGCTTAGAACTTAAGGGACTTGCTAAATTTGCACAGTTTGGTAGTGACCAAACTTGTATTATAGATTCTTAAGAACTTTTTATAGTCCCCCAAAGTGAAGCCTTGATCATAGACTTCTTATGTCAGTATTTGGATGTTTCCAAAATATGTAGAACATATATCAATTAATGTGGTTAACAGGGATTTTTAACAGTAGCTAATATGTTTTAAAAATTGTTTTAATACTCCATTAATACTGTGACATTTTAAACAATGTCTTTCTCTGATTTCAGCCTGTGAAGTTGAGGCGGGCAAAGTATACCAGGTATCCTCAAAAGAGCACATCCAGCCTTTCAAAGAAAACATGGAACAGTTTATTATTCAAGGTAAATTCTAAAGAGACATGTTGCATTTCCCCCTTTTTTTTCCCCGCAGAATGGTAGGTAGAAAGCATTTTTAAAAATATGCATTGGTTTAAAGCAGATTATTTTGACATCACAGAAAAACAAATTATGTTTAATCAAGAGTCATACAGGTGTGAGTAGCAATTTGGTAAACATTCTACTATGGATAATTATAATTATTGTTTTTTAATGACAGTAAATGTACTAGGTTAAAATAGCACCTGTTTATAAAGATATTAAAATTTTATGCTTTTTGTGATAGAAAATTAGACATTCTTCTGAATTTTAACTATGTTTATGACTTCAGTTCAACTTTGTATTTATTTAGTTTGTCCAAACACTGAGCCAAAAAACAAAGTATATTTATGTTTTCCAGATCTTAAAACATTACATTCTATATTTTGTAGGATGTATAAATACCTCTAGATATTTAACACCTTTTTTCTAGAAAACTTAAATACTTAATAAATATCTTATTGACTATTCCTGTTACATAAACAAGGATGAAGAATTTCAGAAAATATATTTAAAAATTGTAGGACAGAATATCTATTAAAAAAGTCTTGTTTGGGATGCCTAGGTGGCTCAGTGGTTGAGCATCTGCCTTTGGCTCAGTTCCTGATCCTGGAGTCCTGGGATTAAGTCCCACATCAGGCTCCCACAGAGAGCCTGCCTCTCCCTCTGCCTATGTCTCTGCCTCTCTCTGTGTGTGTCTCTCATGAATAAATAAAACCTCAAAAAAATAAAAATAAAAACATCTTGCCATTTTAAACATACAATTATATCAAAGCATTTATTACTCAAAACATTTCTGCTTTGGAATGTTACATCTCCTCTGAAGATCAGATTTGTGTCATGCCATGCTCTCAAAAGTTCTTGTCAGGAATTTTCCTAGAGGCAGACATGGCTTCAGACTGAGGCCAAGTAATACTCTGAAGATTGGCTCCATCCTGTGTTTATTAGGTTATGGTTTTCATAGGTTGTTCAAGTGTCATTAATGATAATTTACAATGAATGAGTTGTATTGGAATTTGATTAAACATTAAACACACAAAAAACCATTAAACACAGCTCATTTTAAAGATGGGAAAATACTATTTAATCACAAGACAATCATGAAGATCAAAACAAAACTTTGGTCAGATTCATAAATCAAAGGAATTGTTATTTCTAAATTCTCAGGTCCTCATGACTTAGAGTGGAAAATCTACTTAGTAATTCCTAAATAGTCCTTGGGATAAAATCAGAGTCCTGTAGTTGGTTATATATTAGAGGACACTATAAGCTCACTACAGTCTTAATGATGAATAAAAATGAGTTTTGCTGTCTTCATTCAGTGAGGTTTTAGGATAAGAACATGCAGTTTTAGAGGACTATATAGGTAAAGGAAGAGATCATCTTTTTGCTTATGGGATAAAGGAGTCCTTAATTCATTAACTCAGTAAAGAAAGAATGAATCTTTCTTCATAGTTCTTCTTCCAGTACTTTCAATGACCTTTTTATTTTATGTTTGTCCGTTTCAAGTGTTCTATGATTACATGTTCATTGAAGAAAAATTTGAATACCTCCTATGTGCTTAGCCATTCTTTTGGCTCCTGAGTTATAGCAATGAATAAGAAAATATACATTATCCAGAAGACAGACAATGACAATGGCACATTCTTTGGAACATTTCATGTAGATCAAATATGTCAAAATGTAGAAGAAAAGAGTCCAGCTTTAAACATGAGTACTTACAAGCCTATATTCAATTATTTCAATCTATAAACAATAGATTTCAAAATGTTTCTCTTAAGATAAAGATTTTAGAATATAGCCAATTTATTTTTTGGTCCCATGTGCCCTCTAGTTATCACTACATATTCTGTAATTAGGTTTATACTCTGAAAAATGAATTCCACCTTAGTACAAATAATATATGCCAAATCTTTGCTTATAATTAGACTTTCCTCAATAATAAATAGTATTCTTACATTAACCTCTGTGTTCAGATTACCTTACATAGGTAATATTAATGTTTTATATATCCCATCAAAGTCTCTTTAAATGTGCCACATTTCAAAATCTAAAATCTCTCTACAACAATTAGGAGACTATGCCCAATACTGGCCAAACATTTTTATTGCATTAGTTGCCACAACATTATAGAAACATCTCTTATCCTCATAATTCAGTTATTGTGTGACCTATGGACACAGAGTAACAGTCTTTGGATTTCATCTAGCCCTACGATCCAGTGATTCATCCACTTTTTTACTCCCTGCCTTCCCAGTTTTCCTCAAGCCAAGATTTTTATGGTCTCTGCTTAAATATTTCTTCCTTGGAAATGTCCTCACCCCTGTTCTAAAAGAGGCAGATTTAGAGAATTGAGTCCTGCCTCTACAAGGCATATATTGTTTGTAATGGTGCCAGCTATATGATCTTTGGGAGAATTGAAGTGCTCAATTAATGATATTAACACTAATAAATAAGTGTTTGAATTATTTATTGAATTATGTCCTGAACTCCACCCAGCATCATTTCTTCATAACACTTAATGTTTTCTACAGTTGTATTATTTATTTGCCTCTCAACAATGTAAGCTCCATTAAGAAAGCATCCTTGTTTTGCTCCCAGTTATCCTTATACCTAGAACAGTGCCTGGCATGTTGTACACACTGTCCTGCTCACCTGACAAAACCCAACAGCCCTCATTAAACCCATCTCTTTGCACCAGGGTAGCTCAATGTTTTTTTGTTTTTGTTTTTGTTTTTGTTTAATGTGGGAGTGGTCTGAACACCAACTGGTATCATGTAGAAGTCATGACAACAGACCTACTGTTAGAACTCATTTCTATTCAGCACTTCTATAAGATTGTCCTTGCAAATTTGATTTCTCAATTTCTGAGATTTGTTCTTCTATTTTCCTCTCAAACCTCCACAGGCTTTCTCTTCTGCTTCCTCATGACTCTAATGATAACCTCATTTTATCCTAGGATGAGAAAACAGATGCTGTTATACAGAAGCTCCCACACCTCCCCACCACACATTTACAAATCTGACTGAGGGATTTGGGCTTCATCCTGAATCCTTGGGGACCAGACGTTTAAAGACTTAGAAAGTTTACACTGGCAGCAAGTAGGATGGACTCAATGGAGATAGATCAGACTTGGAGGCAGGAGTTGTAAAATTGGTATGAAACATTGTTAGAGAAATGAGGTGGCCTTGTTCTAAGGATATAGTGTTAGTACTGAGGAGAGGACATATTTAAGGAGTAATAATAACATAGAAGAAAAAGTACTTGGTGACCGAAGAAACTTAGAGGTGATGCATAGGTGTCTAGATTTCAGGTTTCTGTGGCTGGGGATTGGTGGTGTTAATCACTAGGATAGAGAATGTAAATATAGGAAAAGATCTGAATAGATAGCATGACCATAGGTGGATAACATGACCAGAGAGCAGGTGGATATATGCCTTAGACATGGCAAAGAGTACAAATGGAGGACTGGGCATTGTAAGCCAGGTGATTGTTGAGAAAAGAAAAATAGACTCAGGGATAGAATTCTTAAGGGGGACACATTTATAGGATGAACAGAGGAAGCCATGACAGGTGTTAGTGGTGAATTTAGGGAGAAAGAAAAATAAGAGGCTGTTGTGATGGAAGCCAGAATTAGGAGTTTCAGAAAGGAGTGAGTGATAATAGTAGTTACTGGATGGAACATTTTTCTTGGATCGATAGAGACAGAAACCAGTTTTCTGAGCATTTGACATTTAAGAGAAGTGAGGATATAGAAGGTCACAATTCTGCAACAATTTTAAAAGTTACTGTAGGATATTGTAATGTGCATAACTGTTAGACAACTGTTTAATCAAAGTTACTATAATTTAGCTTATTTCTGATTTATGCCAACATATGTGATGATTTTATTTTTTTGGATGTATTATGATGAAAATTAATTAGTAATCACCTGACTCTTATTGAGCCTTTACCATTTTTGTTAAATTTTCTTTTGTGCTTCTTCTTTTTTAAATAGAAAATGAGAGAAGAAGTAAATGAGACAACTAGGGAACCTCATACTAAGCTAATATTTCTTTCAGAACTCAGCACTCTCCTTCCTTTTAATTTCTCCTCTTTCTATTTGAATCCAAGTTGTATTGTGGACAAAGTATGCACATGAAAACCATACTTCGGAGCTAAAAGTAACTTGGATCTAGTGGATTGTCTTTATAGGTGTCTGAGTATGGTAAGATTGCCAGAAAAGAAATACTATCCTAGTTCTATGCTGTTGGCCTCCACAGCCTTTTTACTCATATGACATATTTTGATAAGTGTATATTTTAAAACTCAGCTCAACTGTGTTTTTAAGTGAATGGCAAATTTTGTAAAAAGGTAGTCCCCCGCTATTAAATGAAGTCAAGTCCTTATTGTGATTTTATAAATCAGAAATGGCTAATGATATTTTTATTAGCCTAGCTCTCTATATCCCCACCCCACCCTTCCCAAACATTTTTTTTCCTTAAATGAAGCATAGTAAATTATAGCTGAACTAGAGGAATAGAACCAAAGTGAAGATGCATAAATCTGTAATCACATGCTTATCATTACAAGGGTATTGAAACCTCAACTTTCAATATACAATCTTTAGTATTGGCAATTCTACGATTGAGAATGGAGGGATTGGGAATGCAGTAGCACTAATCATGCCAAAGACTTAGATGAGAAGTCTGACAGAAGTATCTTCAACTGGAAACAGTGCCCATGGCATTCAATAAGCAGTACTCCATATTCAGCATGAGCATGTTTGGTCGTGTTTTAATTTCTTTTTCTGAAAATATAATGAGAACACTTTTTAGTGATGACAAAAAAGGTGTATCTAATTTTTGAAAGTCTTTCATTGACCATTTAAAATAAAAAAAGAAATAATTGTCATTTAAGCACTCAACTTTTTAACTTATTATTCGTATAACAACATAATATTAAGCATTAATAACAATTTGTTGTAGTAAAGAATTAACTGAAGTCGTTTTGTATTCCACATGATTTTAATTTCATAATTCTTCAGAACAGTCTTAAGTAGCCACTGTTATCCTCATTTTCCAATAAGAAAATGAATGCTCAGAGGGCTCGATACTTTACTAAACTCACGAAAAGAGATGGCAAAGTCATGTTAGAACTGAGACTTTCCATAAGAAGCTCTAGCTATATTTTATTTTAATTTAAACACTATCATTCAGGACTCCAGGAGGTAGTGGATAAGTCAGTTGTGTAATATCAGGTGGTAGAAACCATAATGCAGAAAAAAATCACATGTAATTAATAAATTAATTAAACCCATAAGTCCATAATCAGAAAGTACAGACACTTCTATATTCATGCAATATGCATGCTGACACTTTGTACCAGATAGACAAAGCTCTCTCCCCTGGTATATTGATAAATGATGATTCCATTGTACTGCTCTTGTCACTCTTAACACAGAAGAAGCATTAATTTGAAGTGATTCTTCTGAAAAGAAGAGTAGTCTATATTACTACTTCTCTCTGAGGGTTAGATTTCCACCAGCCGCAGTCATTCATTCTGTGTCGTGGATGAGAAATGATCAAAGAGCCTCTGAGGAGTGGTGGGAATTGATTCCATATGCGATTTGCTAACAACTACCTCCTGCATATTTCTACTTAGATGCTCCCACTGATGCCTCATACTAAACATCTCCATAATATGTTCCATGCTGTATTCTCTGCACTCAGTACATAACAGATTCCAAATAAATGTTTATTTCATAGATAAATGAATGAAGGGATGACTTTATCAATTCAGTCAAGCCCCTCAGGTCCTCTGCCCTTCCTGTATTCCTTGTTGTTGTGATAGAACCCCCATCTGGTTGTCCATAACAGGGACTTTGGCCTCATTGTCCATTTTTAGTGGATGATTACAAGAAATAATTTTAATAATGCATGAGTTTATTATAAAATTTAGGTATATAATGAAATGTAAATCATCTTACTATTACTTTCCTCTATTTGGACAATGTTGTGTTTCAGTTCTATCCTTCCAGAGGTAATTTGTGCATATACATATACATATACATTTGTATTTATATATATTTTACCAGTGGTTAAATCCTACTTGTTGTTTTTGTCCCTTGGTTTTTCATTTTTATTACAACGTATTTTATCTTTATGTGTATTTTATATTTATATATAATAGACATAGCATAAATATACATGGATGCATGCAAGTTATAAATTTGTATGTTTTATGTTCATTTTTTATATAACACAAAACAACTATATCTTATTATTCATTATTTGCTATTAAGTATGTTTTATAAAGTTGCCACAATACTGAATTAATTAACACTAAACCATTACTCATAGGAGCAAATACAAGGTTCAGTTTCTTCCAGGATCTGGTTACATTGGTCTCATTTTCATCAATCAGTCAACATACAATATTGTTTTTTATGTGTGTTCATGTTTTTTTATTAAATAGGGTTTATTTTTCTCAAGTTTATGTGTGCTTATGTTTGAAGACACCTCGTTTAATATACATTGTTGATTCATAGTACCTTGCCAACAACCAGCAGCATCATAAATTGTACCGGAACCAAGCGTATCTAACACATGTACTTTCTCTGTAAGACACGTCACAGACTTTTGTGTGCTTAGGAGCAAGCACTAGACAGCACTATAGCACTGTATTGATGGCCATTTTGAAAAGATAAATTACCAAAAAAAAAAAAGAAAAGAAAAGAAAAAAGACACCAAAAATGCAAGAAAAGTCACAATATAGACTAAGAAAAAGACATTAGTTTGTTTCCCAGAGTTAGGAGTCTCTCATGTTCTGTCTCCCTTTCTAATATTTCCCACAAACTAGGGGTGGTTAGAAAGGGAGGTGGGCGGGGTGGGGGTGACTGGGTGATTGGCACTGAGAGGGGCACTTGATGGGATCAGCACTGGGTGTTATTCTATATGTTGGCAAATTGAACACCAATAAAAAATAAATTTAAAAAAAAGAAAAGAAAAAGACATTAGGGTATTTGAATCATCGGGCTCCTAGACAAAGCTTAAAAAAAGTTTTAAATGTTTTAAAATGTTTTAAAAAGTGATTAGTTCCGATCTACACTTGTGTCAGCTGAGTTCTAGTTGTATCAAATACTTGTCAGCATGTGGGCCTTAGATACAACAAGTCTATTATTTAAAATGATATTCAACAGAGGTTTTAATTTGCATTTGATTTTTTTATGAGAGGTTAGTATATTTTCATGTCTTTATAGTTGCTTCGTCTTCTATGAACTACCTTTTGAGTCTTTTGACTGTTTTTCTGTAAATTATTTCTCTGTCTTTTTCTTATTGAATTATTAGGAACTCTTTATGTATTTAGGATATTAAAATGTTGCAAGCATGCATATCTCCCACTTTGGAGATTCCCTTTCCACTTTTCTTGTGCTGACAATTGATGAACAGAAGTTCTTTATTTCTGTATAGTGATATTTATAAACCTCCCTCTTGATGAGATATAATTTTTATCTTATTTAAGAAATCTTTCCATGTTACAGGGTCATAAAGATATTGTCCTATATTATCCTGTAAAAATATCATAGTTTTACTTTCAAATTTAATCCTTAACCTATCTGATTTTTATGTATGTGTATAATTGATTTTTATGTATGGTCTATAAAAGTCAAATTGATTTATTTTACATAGATAATGTTTTAGTCATTGAGTACCACGTAATGAATAAGCCATTCCTTCTCTTCTAAAATGCAGTGCTATTGTGTCATGTACAAATTTTCTGTATATGTATATGTTGTTTTTCTGGGTTTTCTCTATATGATTGCATTGGCCTATTTCCAGTATTGATCTACATAATGTAACCTATTACTATCTTATTTTCTGTAGCCTTCTAAGAATACTTGAAATTAGATTAGATTTCCATTTTCTTTAGGAGCATTATGCCTCTTATTGTTAACTTATTCCATATAATTTTAGAATCAAGTTGTCAAGTTCCACCAAAAATAATATTCTGTTAGGATTTTGAAACCGTGAGTCTATACATCAGCTTGGAGAGAACTGACATCTTATGAATTGAAACTATGAATATGAGGAAGACTAGCATCCATTTATGCCTCCTTTGAAGTTGGTATAAAAAGTTGTACAATTTTCCTTAAAGGCCTTTACATCACTTTTTTATAGTATATTCCTAAAGATCTTATTTTTTACTATAATACATTTTGTGAATTGCATTTCCCATTAGTCTCTGAAGATATTTAAAATTCAAATAACTATTGTATAAAGCTGTTACATCCTAGAAACTTGGTGAACTCCGTTATTAATATAGTAATTTGTGAACTTTAAAAAGTTTTCTCATAGAGATCACTATAAATATTGTCCATTTTATTTCTTAGTTTCTTTTTTCTGACTGTGTTGTACTGGCTGGTACCTTCAGTATAATATGGACAGGAAGCATGGAAATGTCCTATTGCAAAGAGGTATGGTTAGAGGAATGGAACTTTGTAAATACATTACCACTGATTGATGGTTTTCTTCTCACTCAACATTTCTCCTCTACTATGTTGCAGATTATATTCTGTACCTTTATTCTTTTAATGCATACCTTTGATATTTCAATAGGATTCTTTAACAAAATCTAAGGTTTAAAATATTAAAAGTCCCTAGAATGCTTCAACTATAACCTCATCCATTTATCTTATATGCCATTCTTTTCCAATGTTTCAGTATCATCTTCTGTTTTGTATAAATAATACTTTTTTGCTCACCATACCCTCATACTATGCCTTCCTTCACAATACTGTCTTTTTTGCTCACCTTACCCTCATACTGTGCCTTCCTTCTAAGATGATTTTTCTTCTCTTTGAAGTACATTCTTTAAAAGTTAGTTTGGTTTGAGATTCTGGATTGTAGACTCCTTTTTTTGTCTGTCTTGAAATATACATCACGTTATTTTTGAGAGATAGGTCTGCTAATTATAAAATTCTTGGAGGGGATCCCTGGGTGGCGCAGCGGTTTGGCGCCTGCCTTTGGCCCAGGGCGCGATCCTGGAGACCCGGGATCGAGTCCCACGTCGGGCTCCCGGTGCATGGAGCCTGCTTCTCCCTCTGCCTGTGTCTCTGCCTCTCTCTCTCTCACTGTGTGCCTATCATAAATAAATGAAAATTTAAAAAAAAATTATAAAATTCTTGGAGGAAAATAGTTCCTTTCAGGTCTGGGTGCCTTAGACTCTTCCGTCATTGGGTTAGCAACTCTGCTTTGTCCAATTTTTGTGAATTTGTTTCTAATCTAAGTTTTCTCTCAGGCTCTTTCATATTTTCTATTTCTCTTTATGTTTGTTTTGGCTAATCATCAGGGGGCACTACCAACTGAGAACTATTTTAAAATACATTCTTCCCTTGCATTTTAGGATCACATATTGTGGATTGAGGCCCAATGCAGAGTGATTGCCCATTTGGGATTATGGCTTCTCATGTGGGAGGTTTTCCCCTCCCACAGAGCCACGGGGAAATGGACACATTTTCTCAGTGTGTACTTTACTGAGGTATAATGATTTTCAGTTTCCTCTTCACTGAGGGAGGGAGTGTCTCTTTGGACACTTTTGAGAATTCTAGTCCTATTCAAAGTGTCCCTCCATGGCCTTTCAAACTACAGCTTTAAGTTGCTGGATTTAGTGATGTCCCTAAGTCAGTGCCCTTTTACACCCCTTTGGAGTCTTGCTTCTATTTGTTTTTATGGCCTCAGAGAATGTTCCTTATTTTCCAGCCAACTCAGCCATGCATTCAAGTTTTTTTTTTTTTCTCATGCATTCAAGTTTATTTTCATCCAGTACCTTTGTGGGCTTTGTTGTGAAACTTTGATATCTGGTCCTTAGTATGGTTGAAAATAGAGGTCTATCTTGGATTTTTTTCAATTAAAATATCTTTGAGATGATTTTGTATCAGTACATGCTTCTTAATGACTTTATGGTATTTCATTATAAAAATGCATCATTTACTTACTCATTTTTTTTTTACTTACAAATCTTCTTTCCTACAGCATTTATTTCATAAGAGAAAAATTATAGAGGATAAACATGCACATTTCTCATATTGTATATGTGTACAGGATATTCCTAAATATTAGGTCAAAAGCAATTTTGGCCTTATTCCCAATGCCTCTGTTTCCTGTTGTTCTTCCCAAACTTGCTTCTCTTGTCTGCACATGACTGAATCTTGTATATTTTCTCAAACATATCAGCTTCTCTCAAGCCCCATTGCATTCACCATATCCTAGCTCAAAATATTTCTTGTTTCTATAATGCTAGCCCCCTCCTAAAAGGTCTCATTTTTCCTTGTTATCTTCATTCTGTTGTAGCACAATCACCAATGAACCTCGTAATAACCTATTCTCTTCTGGAAAAGATTGAATTATGTTCAGTACCATGATTATTAATATATATAAATGATCATTATAATTTAGATCTATTTAAATTATATCTAATATATTTTAAAATATGTCAAATATCTGACCCATGTTTAAAATATATTCCTTATTTGCCCTACATATTACATAATAAACTATTAACTGCATATTTTTTTATAATTTAACCTCAACTTTCTTTCCATAGGTCCTGGGTGCTTGGAAAGGATCCACTATGAGAATCCTGACCAGACTGTTATGTTCTTATAGCAGAAACCCAAGTACATTCCTTAACGGATGATATGGCACTTTCTAGATTTTTTTAAGAAAACTCAGCTAGAAATGGAACTGATGACTATTACTTTTAAAATCATAAACATTTTTTGTTAAAGCATTTCTGGTGTAGTAAAACCAAAGAATCCTTTTCTGTAATTACTTAGGAAATAGCAACATGTTGATGCAGAGGGAAATAAATACTCATAAATTTAACCATTTCGAATTATAAAGATTTTTCACTAATATTTAAAAATCTGTCAGTCTATTAGTTTTCTGCTTGACAGGTTTTTTTGGAGGTTACTTGGGCAACAGGACTATTAGCAACATTAGAATTAAGGAAGTATGTCCATATAGGATGTCTCTGATTATCTGTGTCTACTCTGAAGATGAGCAACACTTATGAGGCATAGATCCATGGCACATAGGAGTGCTCAGGTATGATGACCCCTCTCTCCACTGTAAAGGAATAAAATTTTTGTGAGATACTCATAAAGCATATTAATCTAAGAGAGAAGTCATCTGACCCAGATGGCAAATGATATCCTCTCATGTGCCACATCTAATAAGTTGATGAATGGCTTCTTGGAGTCTTGTTTGGAGGATAATTCTTAGGTTTTTAACTGGATTCTTGAATTTTAAAGAATAGCTTGAGTAATTAGCTTTGTTCTGATTAGTGCTTGTGTAATGCACCTTTATCTATTTTTTACTTTTAACCTAAGTGTATATTAATATTTTAAGTGGGATTCATTGAGATTGCATATAGTTAAAATTTTTCTAGCCAATTTGAAAATCCTTGCTTTTGAATCAAATATTTGAATCACATACATTTACTATAACAGTCAATATAGTTGCTTCATTCACTCTCTTTATATTTGTCTTTTGTCTGTCACATTATTTTCCTTTTTTTTTTAAGATTTTATTCATTTATTCATGAGAGACACAGGGAGAGAGAGGTAGGCATACAGGCAGAGGGAGAAGCAGGCTCCATGGTAGGAGCCCAATGTGGGACTCGATCCCGGGGTTCCAGGATCACGCCCTGAGCGGAAGGCAGGCGCTCAACCCCTGAGCCACCCAGGCATCCCTATTTTCCTTTTTATCTCTTTTCCTGCCCTCTTATGGATTAGTTGAGTATTTTATTTTTATACTTGGCTTATTAGCTTCATCTTTTTGTTTTCTCTTTTTAGTGGTTTTTCTAGGATTTAGATTGTACTTCTTTAATTTATCACAGTCTACCTTCAAATAATTTTATTCAGTTTCAAATAGAATCTAAAAGCTTCATGACAGTATATTCCCACTCTCCCTCCTGTTGTGTTGTTGCCACATTTTTACTTTCATATGAATCATAACTAAAATTATATATTGTTTGTACTTTTGCTTTTAACAATCACTTATCTTTTAAAGAAATGTATAAATGAGAAAATGTCTTATATATACTTCTACATATTTAGCATTTCTAGTTCATTTCTTATGTAGGTCTGCCATTGCCAAACCTTTTAGCATTCGATTGCTTACAATATTTTATATGTTTGTTTTTTTCTTTATTTTTGGTAGGTCTTTTCACTGGATGTAGAATTGTCAATTGACAGATTTGTTGTTTTGTTTTGTTTTTTCTTATCACACATCAGGATATTTTTCTCTTGTATTCTGTTTGTGTAATTTCTGATGAGAAATATGTATTAGTTTCCTATTGTTGCTATTTTAAAAATTACCACAACTTTGTTCACTTAAAACAACACAGATCTTACAGCTCTGGAGATCAGAAATCCAAATGGATATTGTTGAGCTAAAATTATGATGTCAGCAGGGCTTTGTTCCTTCTGGAGACTCTAAGGCAGAATGCATTTCCTTGACTTTTTCAGATTCTAGAGGTTCTGCATTCCTTGACTCTGGGTTTTCTTGCATCTTCAAAGTCAGCAATGGCTGATAAAATTTTTCTTATGCTGTATCACTTTGATACTGACTTTCTTGCCTTTTTCTTTCACTTTTATAAGGACTTTGTGTTTACTTTGGGCCAATCTAGATAATACAAAATGACTTTTCATTTCAACATCAGCTGATTAGCAACATTAATCCCATCTGCAACCTCAGTTCCCCTTTGACATGTTACATAATATTCACAGATTCTGGGGATTAAGACATAAACATTTTAGGAAAGCCATTATTCTGCCTCCCACAAAGTCTTTGGCAATTTTTATTTTTTGTTCCTTGATATGAAGTATTTCCTCCCACTTGTGGCTATTTTAAAATCTTGTGTTTATTGCTGATTTTTTAAGATTTGGATTATAATGTGCATTTTTGTGTATATTTATATATTTTTTTATTGTTTGGAATTAATTGACCTGTGGGATCTGACAGTTTTTATCAGATTTGAAAAATCTTTGACCAATGTTCTTTTATCTACTTTTCTGCCCTGGCTCTCTCCTTTTCTTTCACTATTCCAATTTCGTCTATGCTGGACTGTCGACTATTGTCCCAAGGTCTTCAAGTCTTGGTTAGTATTTTCAGTCTTTTCTTCTGTATGCTTCAGGTGGAATAGATCCTATTGTTATGTCTTGAAGTTAATTCTTCTTTCCTTCTGAAATATCTAGCTTTATGTTATCTTCATTTTTAAGTGAATTTCATTTTTTAAAAATATTTTATTTATTTATTCTTGAGAGAGAGACAGAGACCAAGAGAGGCAGAGACACAGGCAGAGGGAGAAGCAGGCTCCATGTAGGGAGCCTGATGTGGGACTCGATCCCGGGACTCCAGGATTATGCCCTGGGCTGAAGGCAGGTGCTAAACCACTGAGCCACCCGGGCTGCCCATGAATTTCATTTTTAATTCAAGTCAGTTTTTCATTTCAGATACTGTCTTTGTTTCATCTCTATAAGTTCCACTTGGTTCTTTCTTTTGTATCACCCATTGTTATATGCTGCACATTTGTGTCACCCAGAGTTCATATGTTGAAACCTCACTGTGTTGGTATTAGGAGGTGAGGTTTTGAGAGGTGCTTAGGTTATGAGGATGGAGTCCTCATAGATGGGACTAATGCCCTTGTAGGAAAAGACATGAGAGAGCATGCCTCTCTGTTCTGTGGTAAGTGAGAATGCAACAAGAAGTTGCCTGTCTGCAAACCAATAAGAAAACTCTCACTGGAACCCTATTGTACAGGCACTCTGATCTCAGACTTTGGGCCTCCAGAACTTTGCCAAATGAATGTTGTTTAAGCTAGCAAGTCTGGTATTTTGTTACAGCAGTCTGAACAGTCTGAGACATCCATATTTCTGCTATGTTTATGTTTTTCTTTAATATTTGAGCATAGTTATAATGACTGCTTGAATTTTAATGCTTTTATTTTATTTGTTACTTCATCCCTTGTTATTCCTGGTTCTTTTTCTATTGATTTGTTTATCTTCTGATTATTGATTACATTTCCTGATATCTGATTGGTCTAGTAATTTTTTTATTAAATCTAAGGCACTGTTATTGTTGACTGTGTGGATTTTGTGTATTACTCTAAAGAATATTTGGATTTACTTGTGTAGATAATTTAAATTACTTATTTCTCAGTTTTGATCCTTTAAGTCAGGTTTATGAACTTTTCTGCAGCTAGTTTATTTTTTGCATCAGTGATAATTCAGTCCTAATAAGGTGCCTCCACAATCCCCACCCCACATCCCCTGCTGGGGTCTCCAGTAGCTATCCTGTCTCAGGTGGTCAACAACAGCTGTCCATTCCCAATTTGAAACATCTCTTGGCTCCCTGTATGAGCTCTGAGAATTATTCAGCTTATAGCTCCTTGATTCTTTGCTTTGACTAACCAAGTCTTTGCTTTACTCTATATATGTGCCACCTAATACTCAGCAAAAATTCAAAGAGACCTCAGTACAAATTTCTGGCCTTCTTTTCTGCAAGGCCCTTTCTTCTCTGGGTTTCTGCCCCATATCTTTCAGCTACTTGACTCCCCCAAATCCTATCTGTATTTCCTCAACTCAGCAAGACTGACTAGCTTATTTGGGTTCTCTTTCCAGGCCCACAGTCTGGAAATTGCCTTTAGACAGAAATCCAGGAAGATTTTAGGACTCAACTAGTTGGTTTATTACCTTCTTCCAGAAAGGAGAGCTGTATGCTGCCAGTTGTCTAGTATATGAGAACTGTTGTTTCATATATTTTATACAGTTTTCTGGTTAATTACAGAAAGAGTTAAGTTTAATTTTTGTTAATAAAATCCAGAAGTGAAAATCTCTTTCCATTGGTTTAAAGTGAACAAAGTTCAGTCTCCTTTGCCTTATTTGTTATGCTATCACACCATAAGAGGCAGAATCTGTCTCTGTTCCACAGCTTTTTGGCCAACTATTTTCCATTATGTTTCCTGTCTTGTCTACATTGTATCCTTTCTTCTTGAAATTCTGTACTATGTAGCACTTATGTCTGTTCATTTTTTCCTGCTGTTTGTTGTTTAAATGTCCTCTGTAATCTCTACTTTTTTCATTTGACTGATGCTTGTCCACCATTATAGTCCTGGCTCAGCATTTTGCCTTTCTCTTTTCCTTATTAACATCTCTCCCAATAGGTAAATGTTTCACTTAATTGTTCTTATGACTGACTTGGCAGTATGGCTCTGGGGTCAGACTGTGTGAGTTTGAATCCTGTATCTTTCTCTTAATATTTCTGGATTTCTGATATGTTGGGCAAGTAATTAATTTTTATTTATTTTTATTTTTTATTTTTTTGGGGGGGGCAAGTAATTTAACAGCTAATTTCCTTCTTGTAAAATGGGAATGATTATAGTGCCTTTCTTATAGGGTTTTATTATTGTGGATTATTATATATAAAGAATTAGAATGGTAATGCCATCAGCTGTATCTGTATTCTCATTGAGCTTCCTCTGTAATGCTTATTTGCATGATGATTTGTCCCTCTCCTCAAACATTTTCTTGAAAAGAAAGATGCTGTAATAGTTATCCACACATTAGCCCCTAACAAAGTATCCAAAACATATTGGATGCTCAAAGTTTGGTTGAAATATTGTAACATTAAATCATGTGGCTTTTGTTTCTAAGATTGCAGTACCCTAACCTTTCTACTGTAATTGTTGCATTGTGTGGGTGAGTAAAGTTGAGAGGAAGAGAAAATACATCAGGAAAGATTTTTTCAGATTTTCTGATTTTTAGGTTAAGCAGTTTTGCATTTTGATATTTTGAATTTACAAATTAGAATTAATTAATACTGCATTTAATATGGAAAGCTCAGTCTTAAAGCATGCATTTACATAGTTTTGGTTAAAGACTCAGAAATTTTTGTGTTATTTGAAGGGTGCTAATTTAAGTTAAGGTTAGAATTAGTAAGAGGGTGTTCTTAATTCATCTTCAGTGAGGTAGCTGTTACTTGATAAAAAAGGACAGGATTTGCTACAGATCTTTTGTTTATGCTAAGATTAGTGAAAGTTTATGAGAGATTTACTTAGAAAATAGGTAGAATAATATGTAGACTTTGTGATTTTATTTTAAAAATTACGTGTTGTAAACAATATTTCATTTGGAAATCAATAGCTATTTTATAATGTATTGTTCACAGAATGTGAAACTCATGCATGCACATTACGTTTTCCCATGTCGTTTTCACTTTAGGTTTAAAATAAAGATTTAGAAAGGAATTTCACTGAGGACCACTTCAATAACTACATCAGCCTGGGTGATAATAGCACATAGCTTTCTTGTATTTTAGGTTTGGCCAGAAGCCACATATATCAAATTTTTAAAGTATGCATCATTTACTATAGTATGTACGTTTCTTGAATTTTTATAGCAAGCACCTATTCATTATGTTTACAGATACCTATATTCCTAGGGACACAAATCGTATATATTTTTATGCACAAAATAGGAGTAACCCTCAATATTGACTCAAAGTTGGCTGTGGACTATTGCAAAGGCCAAGTTGTAATTTTATACTCTAGATACTGTTTTTCTTCCTCCCAGGAATATCCTACAAGATTTGTTTTATTGTCCTAAGAACATTTGCAGCATCAAGGAAGGAATGCATTGAGAGTTAGGTATTTCTTTTGCTGTCTAAGGAGAGAAATTCTGATATTCATTCACTCTCTGACATATATAAACTGCCTAAATTTACTTGACTTTCAGTTCATTGTCTGAACCGACAGTGTCTCAAACTGTCCAGGAGCAGTGTCTCAAAAATCTCAAAACCAAAGCAATATATCTGCAATTAAATGACAACTTTAAATGACTCAGAAGAAAGGCACTGCATGTCTAAAAAATAACCCATACTGGCTGCACTTAAAAGCAACTGAAATGCACATTCATAGCTAATTATAAACAAAAACTAGTTAACACTTTAAATAAAAGGAAAAATAGCAAAAAAGATTTAGAGCCTAGACAAGCAGATGAAAGGGTTCTAAGTTGCCTTCCATCTGATATTACTCAAATGCAACTCTGTCTCCAATTACCTGGGAATATGTGGTATTCCCTCATGAAAGCTCCAGATCAGAAAGGGCGTCCATTCCGTGCCTCTGCTTACTCACAGTCATTTGGAACCAGTTCAGCAGAAATATTTAACATTGCAAAAGAGTCTGGAGCCAGACAAGCGACTACAGACGCTAATCACTGGGTCAAAATAGTAACTTAGTAGGACAACAACTGCCAGAAAATATTTGTGGAAGCAGAGATTTTAGGGAGGAAGTATTTGTGCTGTTGGAGAAGCTATCACTGAATGCCAAAGTGCTGAAACAGAGTCATTAAAACACTTTTTAACCACTTGCAGGTTTGGGGACATAGCAATGTCCATGCCAATGGCCTCTTTGCTAGATTTGGATTTGAAGAGTAATCTTATGCCCTAGCCCTAAAATAAATAAAGAGGGGAGGGGAAACTAACCAAATAAATAAATAAATAAATAAATAAATAAAGGCTGCCTGCTAGAAAATTCAGTGTTTATTTTATTATATGATTTTAACCACAAGCTTCCTCTGCCTCAAATTGCCACTTACTAGTTTTTGAGATTTGGGGAGCAGAGGGAAACCATCACTATAACAATTAGAATATTTTGATTAATATCTAAGACCCTATTTGCCCTGAAGTGCACCATTTGTTTGATCCACTTCTGTAAGGTCCATTTATTTCTACACTTTTAGATTTTAGGTCTGTTAATATGAATTATGAATATTCTCTGGTGATTATTTCTCAGTAGAAACCGCTAATTATTTGCACTACATTGCACTTTTCTTCCCTCCACTACCAGTATAGGATTAATTGCTTTATTCCAACATTTCATTCCTCTTCTCCGTACTTCAGACTCTGTTTTCAGGATATCCAGTCTCAGAACATTTTCTTGGCAGTGGAACTTAGATGAGGATGGTTGCCCATAGTATATATATGGAGTAAAAAAAAAAATGTATGCTTTAGAGGAACACTACAGCCTTTGAAAATATCATCTTATCTTTTGAATTTATGTAGTTTCTCCCTAAATTTACAAAAGGTATTGTCTTATTCCATACAGCAATTTCATATACTGCTGTTCTTCAAAAAAGGGACTGAGAAACTATTAGCCTCTGCTTGCACTATAAGGATTGGGAGTTCTCCATTATAGGTCTATGAAAACCTCAACACACACCAAATTAAGTAGAAGTAAAAAACAAAAAAGATATTAAATAGAGAGTTACTCCTTGATTTTTGTAAAAGTTTTTGAGTCTCCTGTGATAGTTCTTGGTCCATAACCTCTTTATATTGTTATAAGGAGGCACGCTTATCTTAACAATATATGTCTCATTCTGAATCTGGGTTCTATCTGTAGAAACATTAAGAAGAAGATATTTGGTGCTCCTACAATGGAGAAGTATTTGCATATCCCAATCCTTTTTTATAGTCAAGGTAATGTGGAGAGGAAAAGAAAGAAAAATTATTACCTATGGAGCAGGTGATTTATACATTATTTAATTAGGCAACTCAATGTAAAAGAAATTATTACCCAGTTTTAATGATAAAGAAAAGTTATTAAATCAAACGTGATTACTAAGGTTATTAAAGTCTCACATAATTTAGTGGCTGATCTAGAACTCATATATTGGTCTGTCTGACTCTGAATATCATGCTCTAATTCCAAACAGAGCCCGATGAGATCTGAAAACAAGAGTTTGAGTGGTAAGAACCTTGTCAAGGAAGTGTGGCTTTTTCATAAAGGATACAAGAGAGGTAGTTCCCAGAGACTGAGACCAAGGAGGCCCTTAGTGTCGGTTAGGGGTCACAGCAATTCCAGTTTCCTGGGTAGCTGGGTGCAGGGAGCCTTGGGTGATTGGATAACATGACCATCACTCCAAACCAAGCTTCAGATATGTTGGTCTATTTTAAATGCTTTTAAAAATGTTTCTGTAGTTATCATTATCATGATAACAACTAGATAGGCCACCATCCTCATTTGATAGGTCAAAAAAGAAATGAGCTATATGCTTTAAAGAATGGGAAAATTAATCTTACTTTAACTTTTTTTTTTAATTTTTTTATTTATTTATGATAGTCACACAGAGAGAGAGAGAGAGAGGCAGAGACACAGGCAGAGGGAGAAGCAGGCTCCATGCACCGGGAGCCCGACGTGGGATTCGATCCCGGATCTCCAGGATCGCGCCCTGGGCCAAAGGCAGGCGCCAAACCGCTGCGCCACCCAGGGATCCCCTAATCTTACTTTAAATAGAAAAGTGGAACCATTTCAATCTCTCATCTATCAAATTTACATATTTTGTTATAAAAGTTTATTGACAGTAGGTTATAAATATATAGGAAAGGGCTACTAAAAGTAAATTGGCATTCAGAACTAGTCACAAAGCCCTCTGTGTCTTTAGAAATGACCGAAAACAATATTTATATTTTTGAAAAAGTAGGTCAGGAATAAAAGAATTAGAAATAAAATATTAACCTGGTTTATAGAAAATAATCTTATTGCTATGTCACCTTTAGCTTTTACTAAAAAAGATGTATATATAACACAGATGGCCACAACCTCTCAGAAGCTTTTACTCAGACTTAAAAACACAGTCTAAGATTTTGTCACTGCATGTGACTAGCTTGAGTACTCCCTAAATGAATGGCTGTGTTATCTTATTTTGTTTCTAAAATATACCTTAATTTTCACTAACTTAATTACATTTTATTTTATTTTGGTAGATTTCATCCTCATTAACTAAAGAAACTGAATCCTGCATTTATCACTAAGTTAACATAATAAGTGTTTAAAAGAATCATGACAACAAAATATTGATGGAGTGTTTATACAAGCAGCATGTTTGAAAGTGGTATCTCAGTGTTCCCAAAAACGGAATTGCACCCCAACTTTTCCAAAAATTTTTGTTTCTAAGATTGCCATACAAAGGAAAATCTAATTCATTGAATTGTTGACTCTATATCAACAGTTGAAATGTGTACTCTGATGTACTTTCTTTGATCTCTCATTTGACTGTTTATCAAAGCTGATTAAACTCTGGATACACAAATCCTCTTAGTTTCAAAATCATGTAAAAATAATGGATAATAGAGCATTTTAAAGTATTCTCTGCTATTCCAATTTGGTTTTATGATTGTAATATGGCTATTAGGTCGGAGAAGAGAGT
The DNA here is from genome assembly GCF_905146905.1 of Nyctereutes procyonoides. Lineage (NCBI taxonomy): Eukaryota > Metazoa > Chordata > Mammalia > Carnivora > Canidae > Nyctereutes > Nyctereutes procyonoides. The sequence continues at coordinate 4,717,433 of NW_026575044.1, forward strand.
CTGTTTTTATGTTTAGTTCCCTTGGTAAGATCCAGTCTTTTGCCACATTGGGTTAGAGTGTTTTTTCAGCCAAACTTGCTCATGCAGTGAAGCAAGAGCTGTTTTAGTACACATCAAAAGGAATCATTACGAACATATGAAACTCAGTTCATTCCACTCACCACAATTTAGGGGCTTACACTTTTTGAAAAGCTGTGTGTGCTTTCTTCATCTGTATATAAGTTGAGACATAATAGAATAGCAGTTGATGTATTCAATTATAGATAATTACATATTATATATATATATATATATATAGCTTTATGAATTTCAAGAGCTTAATGTCCAACATTTTCAAAGAACATATATTTAGTCCCTGCTTATTATTGGAGGCACTATGCTAAATATTTTATATATGTTAACAGATTAATCTATTTGCCTAAGATTACATAGCTAATGTTAGTGGAAGAATCAGGAATAGAACATAGATCTCTAGTATCTTATTCTAACACATTTTAAATTTCGTAAATCATTTATTTGATTCTTCTAACATAATCCAGAAATGTTTCTTCCAATCTCAGTCTTAATCTCTGTATTTTAAAAAAAGGGATAGATATACACATGAGGGTGATTAGAAGAATGTCCTTCCTGAAAATGATATGCATTATGGTGCTATGTTGTTTCCCCTTACACACTTTATATGGCTCTAGAATTGTTTCTTGAATTAAACCATTATTAAGCTAGGCAGCCCAGAGCAGATTTTATAAGATGATATGCTCATGTTAGAACCTTTTAAAAGTAAAATCATGGAACGCTTATTCTGTTTTTTAATATGGTTAACAACTGACTTGTAGTTCACGTAAACAACTAAAGTACAAAAATGAAAAGAGGGAAACAATGCTCTCTGCTGCCAGCTCAGATGATCCCTGTTAAATTCGACAATCCTGGCCAAGAGTGGCAGTGTGACCCTCGATTATGGCTTTGCAGATACTGTACAGACCTTTGAACAAACACTATTTTGAGGTTATAAAACATTAACCGGCCCAAGGGGGACTATTGTGTTTTAAGTAGTGATAGAAACACTTTGACAATTCTCAAATGACCGTGGGTTTGATTTCATGCAGTTCTGATTTTTTATAATCAACTTTCCTATTCCACTTTCTCTTCATTTCTCCAAATGGTCACAAGTGTGACCCAAAAGAGAGTGATTATAAACAGGCAACTTCTTCTAGCAGTTCTAGGTTTTCTTTGAGTTTTTTTAACTTTTTGTTCTGTCGCTCAGTGATTTTCAGAGTGTGTGACAAAGTATTAGTGAAGCATGAAATCAATTTAGTGGGTCACAACTACACTTTGAAATCTAATAGAATGGACTAAAAATATTTGAGAGTATTGCATGAACTAAGTGCATTTGTGAAACTTTTGTGTCAGGTGTGTGTGCATGTTAGAGTGATACATAAATTCCTAGAATGCTTGCTGGTCAAAAAAAAGTAAAAGTCACTGCCACACCTATTTTGTGTGATGGAGTTCCTATGTTATTTTAAATAACTTCAAATAGTGATATAATTGCTTTTTCAAATGTGATCTATTGGTTTATGTCAGGCTGCCATTTATTTTTAGACAAAAATGATAGCAAATAAATGAGTATACTACTGCCTCCCTACTTTCAATTAGTAGAAAATGTTAGTATCTTGTACCTCTGTAGAAATAGTCTTTGGATCTGTTCACTTGTGATCTGGTGCAGAGAACACTGGTCAAGGTCACATACCATTTCTATTTAGTTTCTTGACTTAGTTGCTGTACCTTTGCTTGGGAGAATTATTTTTAACTAATTATTAGCATTTATATCCTTGACAAACACATTTAATGTGGATATGAATTTAACTACTGTTTTGTTTTTTCAAGTTAATACGACTGACTTAAAGAAATTAGAGAAAAAGGAATTAGAATTTTAAATTTGTAATTCATTATATATCTTATGTGTGTTAATACATATTTTTAACATAATGAAAATTAAATATAACCTATTTAACCGTATTTATATATAGATTTAAAACAAACTCTGGAATCCATTAGAATTAATTAATGAATAAAAGTATATTTCATATTATTTGGATCACATTTTGCTTTAGATAGTATAATTATTATGTATCTCATTTTTTTTTCTTTTCTTGCATTTTCAGCTAAAATTGATCAAGAGGCAGAGGAAAACTCACTGACAGAAACTCATAAATGGTGAGAAATTACTTTAATATAAAAATTTATTCTCAGAATAGGTTTATAAAGTACTTATTAGTATGCTGTATCTGAAAGAACCAATTATTAGCTCAGTTTTTATTTTCAAGCATAAAAGAAAAAGAAAATAATAGTTTACTTTAATATTATATTGAATCTCTGAATCTTATTTTTATGACTGAATGATGTATACATCTGTTAAGTACCAAATTATTGTGAATGCTTTAGTACTATCTCTTTTGGATGAGATTTAGGACTGCGGAAGTACAAGAGAAGGGAAGATAGCAGAAACCCATTTCAAGAAAGAAGGGTGAAGAGTTTGGTTATGGGAAACTATTGAGTTTCCACATTTAAAAGTGGAGTTTAAGTTGGAAGCCTGGCGCTTCCCTTGCATAGACTTTTACTTTCAGAATGGAGATTTGGCAATCATGAGTGAGTGTGCATAGAAAAGTATCTCACAAATCTCTTGGCTTCTCTGCCTCAATTTTCTCCTTTTCTCTTTTCTTTCTATATTAGTCAGTATTCTCCAGAAAACAGAACCAGTAGGGTGTGTGTGTGTGTGTGTGTGTACGTGTGTGTGTGTGTGTGTGTGTGTGTGTGTGTGTGTGTTTACAGAGAGACTGAGAAAGATTAAGTAATTGGCCCCATAGCAGGTTGGAAATTCCTGAAAGGAGTTAATATTACAGTCTCGAGTCTGAGAGTATTCTGGAGACAGGATTCCAGAATTTTTTCCTATTAAGATAACCATGGTCTTTTTTTCCCTAAGACCCTCAGCTGATTGGATGAGGCCCATCCACTTTGAGGGTAACCTGCTTTTCTCAAAGTCTACTGATTTAAATATTAATCACATCTTAAAAATATTTTCACAACATATAGATTGGTTTTTGACCCAAAACTGGTTACCATACTTAGCCAAGTTGACACATAACAAATTAACCATCGCATTCTATAAAGAAATCTGACAATTCCTGAAGGAAAATTTTGATTAAAGAAGTTCTTTACCATTACTTTAGTAGGCAAGATCCTGTATATTCTGTGAACAGATATCACATTTTTAATTGTTGTTTATTTAATATGACATATTGTGCTAGACAAATTAGTGAAGAGAATTCACCAGTTTCCTTTTTTAAAAAAATTCTTTTTACTTAAATTCAATTAGCCAACACATAATGCATCAATTATTTCAGATGTAGAGGTCAGTAATTCAGTTGCATATAACACCCAGTGCTCATCACATCATTGTGCCCTCCTTAATGCTCATTACCCAGTTACCCCATCTCCCCACCTCCCTCCTCTCTAGCAACCCTCAGTTTCTTTCCCACAGTTAAGGGTCTCTCATGGTTTGTCTCCCTCTGATTTCTTCCCATTCCATTTTCCCTCTCTTCCCCTATGATCCTCTGTATTGCCTCTCATATTCCTCCTATAAGTGAAACCGTATAATTGTCCTTCTCTGATTGACTTATTTCACTTAGCATAATACCATCCATGTTGATGTAAATGGTAAAATTTCATTCTTTCTTATGGTTGAGTAATATTCCATTGTGTATCACATCTTCTGTATTCAATTATCTGTCGATGGACATCTAAGCTCTTTCCATAGTTTGGCTATTGTGGACACTGCTGCTATAAACATTGGGGTGCAGGTGCCCTTTTGGATTACTACATTTGTATTTTTGGGGTAAATACCTAGTAGTGCCATTGCTGGGTCATAGGGTATCTCTATTTTTAACTTCTTGAGGAACTCCATACTGTTTCCCAGAGTGGCTGCGCCAGCTTGCATTTCTACTAACAGTGTATGGGGATTCCCATTTCTCCACATCCTTGCCAACATTTGTTGTTTCCTGCCTTGTTAATTTTAGCCATTCTGACTGATGTGAGGTTGTATCTCATTGTGGTTTTGATTTGCATTTCCCTGATGACAAGTGATGTGGAGCATTTTTTCAGGTGTTTGTTGGAGAATTGGCCAATTTCAATGAAAAGCAAAAACAGGTGAAAACAACAACAGCTTCCAGGGAAGATGGCAGAGTAGGATGCCCTATGCTCACCTGGTCCTATGGATACAACAATATAGTAGCCACCTCAGTGTAAATAGCCTAGAAAATTATCCAAAGACTGGCAGAACAGAATCTCTATAGATAAATGTAGAGAAGAGGCCACACTGAAGAGAATAGGAAGGGTGGAAACACAGTTGGGAGCTAGAGGGACCTATAGGACGATCCACAGGAGGGAGGGACACTGCCGGCACCAACATGGAAAGAGAAGAGAAACAGAGTCTCACACCAAAGATCCCACACAGGAAAGATGAATCCCTGTAAGATTTGGCTTTGAAAACCAGAGGGGTCAAATTTTGAGACATCTTAAAATCAGCAGGGCTTAAAACCTGGAACATTAAGAGTCAGCAGGGCAAACAGAGAGAGGAAACTGAATCTTCCATCCTTAAAGAGATAGCAAAACAGCCCTACTGAGGTACAGCATAGAGGCAGCAGTTTAGAAAACACCTGCGGTATATAGGAGGGGGATTTGTTTACCAATATCAGAGCATATGCTGGAGGGGCAGGGATCTTTGGGAGATTTCTTCAGGAACAAAGTACCTGACAGGCACCATTTCACTCCTCCACCCCATAGCCTCAACACATGGCACTTCTGGGAGCCAGCATTCCATGATGCTCACTATCTAACGTGATAAGAGCATGCCCAGCCCAGGCATTCTCCTGTGGACATGCTGGGGTCAGCTCCAGGTGTCCTTCCACAGTAGACCCATGCAAATCCTGATAACACTGAGCATCCTGCTCCCACCTACTTTTGTGGATACCCCCCTTCCAACCCTGCGTGCTTCAGTCCCCAGGAGCTGCAGGTCACCTCCCACCTAGGTGGACCTTTCTGGCACCACACACCCTGCTTTCACTGTGTCCTAAAGTTCAGTGCACTGAAAATCTGACAGACACCTGGTAAGATTGAAGCCCAAAGTGGCTCCAGATACTAGCACTACGGGGGCCAAAAAGTAAAGCAGCCAATAACAAACATAAAGGAAGTAATTGATGGTAGTACAATAGTAGTAGGGGACATTACATCCACTTACAGCAATGGACAAATCAAACAGAAAATCAGTGAGGAAACAGTAGTAGCTTTGAATGACAAACTGGACCAGATGGGTCTAACGGATATATTCAGAACATTCCATTCTAAAACAGCAGAATCCACATTCTTTTCAAGTGTACATGGAACATTCTCCAGAATAGATCACATATTAGCCCACAAAACAAGTCTCGACAAATTCAAAAACATCGAGGTCATACCATACATATTTTCTGACCACAGTGCTATGAAAGTAGAAATCAACCACAAGAAAAATTCTGGAAAAACCACAAATACATGGAGGTTAAATAATATGTTACTAAACAATGAATGGGTCAATCAGGAAATAAAAGAAGAAGTAAAAAAGTACATGATAACAAATTAAAATGAAAACACAGCAATCCAAAACCTTTGGGATGTAGCGAAAGCTTTTCAAAGGGGGAAGTTTACAGCAACACAGTGCTACCTGAGAAAGCAAGAAAAATCTCAAACTTTTAGTCAGACTCATCATCAAAAGAGAGAGGTGGGAAAAAGATTCAAAACAACAAAATCAGAAATGAAAGGGAAGTAATCATTGACACTTCAGAAATACAAAGGATGATAAGAGAATATTATGAAAAATTATATCCCAATGAATTGGACAACCTAGAAGAAATGGTAAATGCCTAGAAATCTATAACATACCAAAACTGAACCAGGAAGAAATAGAAAATTTGAACAGACTGATTACCAGCTGCAAAATTGAGTCAGTAATCAAATAATTCCCAACCAACAAAAGTCCAGGACCACATGGCTTCACAGGCAAATTCTGTTGAACATTTAAAGAAGAGTTAATACCTATTCTTCTCAAATTATTCCAAAAATTGAAAAGGATGGAAAGTTTCCAAATTTACTCTTTGAGGCCAGCATTACCCTGATAGCAGAATCACATAAAGACAATATAGAAAAAGAGAACTATAGGCCCATATCTCTGATGAACATAGGTGCAAAAATCCTCAACAAAATTTCAACAAACTGCATCCAATATGTTTAAAAATCTCTCACAATCAAGTTGGATTTATTGCTGGGGTACAAGAGTCATTCAATGTTCACAAATCAATCAATATGATACATTGTATCAACAAAAGAAAGCATATGATCTTTCTAATAGGCCCAGAAATAACATTTGACAAAGTAAAATATCCATTTACAATAAAACTTCAAGAAAGTAGTTTTAGAGGGAACATACTTCAACATAGTAAAGGCCATTAATGAAAAACCAACAGGAAACATCATACTCAATGGTGAAAACTGAGGGCTTTCCCCCTAAGAACAAGAATGAGAACAAGACAAGGATGCCCACTCTTACCACTCTTATTCAACATAGTACTGGAAGTTCTAGCCACAGAAATAAGTCAAGAAAAATTAATAAAAGTGATCTAAATCAATAAGGAAAAAGTAAAGCATTCACTATTTGCGGTGACTGTTACTGTATATGGAAACCTGCAAGACTCCACCAAAAAACTACTAAAACTGATAAATAAGAGCAACTCCGGTGGCTCAGTTGTTTAGCACCGCCCTCAGCCCAGGGCGTGATCCTGGGGACCGGGGATCAAGTCCCACATCAGGCTTCCTGCATGGAGCCTGCCCCCTCTGCCTCTCTCTCTCTCTCTCTCTCTCTCTCTCTCTCTCTCTCTCTCTCTTTCAATTAAATAAATAAAATATTTTTAAAAAATAATAAAACTGATAAATAAGTTCCATAAACTTACAGAACACAAAACCAATGTACAGAAATCCATCTCATTTCTATACACTAATAATGAAGCAGCAGAAAGAGAAATTAACAGCCCCGTTTACAATTGCACCAAAAGTGATAAAATAACTAGGAATAAACTTAACCAAGGAGGTGAAATTCTATTCTCTGAAAACTATGAAGCATTGATGAAAGAAATTGCAGACAAGAGAAACAAATGGAAAGATATTCCATGCTCATGGATTGGAAGAACAAATATTGTTAAAATATCTGTATTCCTCAGAGCGATCTACAGATTTACTGAAATGCCTATCAAAATACCAACAGAACTTTTCATAGAATGAAAACAAATAATAATAAAATTTGTATGGAATGCCAAAAGCCCCTAAATAGCCAAAGCAATCTTGAAAAAGAACACAACTGGAGATATCACAGTCCCAGATTTCAAGATACACTAAAAAAATGTAGTAATCATAGTAGTATGGTGCTGGCACAAAAATAGACACATAGATCAATGGAACAGAAAAGAGAGCCCAGAAATAAAACCCACAATTATATGGTTAATTAATCTTTGACAAAGTTGAGATTGTATAATGAGAAAAAGTCAATCTCTTCAGCAAATAGGTGCTTGGAAACCTGGAAAGCTACACGGAAGAGAATGGAACTGGAGCACTTTCTTACACCATACACAAAAATAAGCTCAAAATGGATTGTGAATCTCAGTATGAGACCTGAAAGCATAAAAATCCTAGAAGAGAACACAGGCAGTAATTTTTCTGACATTAGCCGAAGCAACATTTTTCTAGATAAGTCTCCTGAGGCAAGGGAATCAAAAGCAAAAATAGACTGTTGAGAATAAATCAAAATAAAAACTTCTACACAGTAAAGGAAAGATTCAACAAGACTGAAAGCCAGCCTAATGAATGGGAGAAGATATTTGCAAATGACCTATCCAATAGTGTCAAAATATATAAAGAATTCATACAACTCAACACACACACACACACACACACCTAATTAAAAAGCAGAAGACCTCAACATGCATTTCTCCAAAGAAAATATCCAGATGACCAACAGACATGTGAAAAGATGCTCAACATCGCTCATCATCAAGGAAATGCAAATCCAAACCAGCATGATATATCACTTTATAATTGTCACAGTGGCCAAAATAAAAAACAAATAAAAATACCGGAATAAGAAGTGTTGGTGGAGACACTGAGAAAAAGGAACCCTCATGCACCGTTGGTAGGATGCTACTAGTGTAACTTTTATAGAGGTTAATCAAAAAAATAAAAATGGAATTATCATATGATCCAATAATTCCACTACTGTGCAATTACCAGAGAATATGAAAATACTAATTTGAAAAGATATATGTAGCCCTATATTTATTGCAGCATTATTTACAAGATCTACATTATGAAAATAGCCTACATGTCCATTGCTAGATGAATGGATAAAGAAGATGTGCTATATATACAGTGAAATACTACTCAACCATAAGAATGAGATCTTAACATTTGCAACAAGGTGGATATATCTAGAGATAATAATGCATAGTGAAATGTCAGTCAAAGGAAGACAAATACTGTATGATTTTACTCATATGTAGAATTATGCAACAAAACAAATAAAAAAGAGACTAATCAAAAAACATACTCTGAACTATAAAAAAAAACTGATGGTTTCCAGAGGGGAGATGGGTCAGTGGATGGGTGAAACAGGTGAGGAGGATTAACAGAACACTTACCAAAATGAGCCCTGAGTTTGGCATTTCTGAATCACTATATTGTCCACTTGACTAATACAACATTGTACATCAACTATACCAGAATAAGAAGAAAAATGTCATTACATTATAACAGAATTTTCAGTTCGTTTCATGAAAGAAAAACTGCCTAATGGCCAACTGTTAGGAAAAAGCCATTTTTTAAATAATTAAACAATTATGAAATTCAAAAATAAAAATAAAAGGATGCTCAGGTGGCTGAGTCCATTAAGTGTCCAACTCTTGTTTTAGATTCAGGTCATTATTTCATGGGTCATGGGAGTGAGCCCTGTGTTGGACTCCACTCACCGGGGTATCTACTTGAGGATTCTCTCCCTGTGCCCCTCCCCCTGCTCCCCTCTCTCTGTCCCAAATAGATACATGAATCTTTAAAAAAATAAAAATAGCATTTCTCAAAGAAATAAATCTTTGTTCCATGTTTGTAGCAATCTCACATGACCAGGTCAGCAATCAGTAGTAATTCTATTCAGGAAGGCCCCGGCCTCATGGCCTTGTAGTCCAAATCCTGCCTTTCACGTGTTAGCTCTGTGATTTTGGGCCAATACTTTAACAGTACCTACTTCTGTAGGTGAGAATTGAGTTAGCTAATATTTGCCAGATGCTTAGTTTTTAGTAAATGATAAGTAGATGTTAATTGCTATATTATATTCACATTATCTTAATTAGAGATAAGAAAAATTTGGTGGTAGTAATAGAAACCACAGACAGATTTCAGACTCAGTCCTTGTATTTATTTGTTTGGTTTATGTTCTTTACTGTCTCCACTGGATCAGACATTGGGCAGGCTCATATGGTTATAGAACATAGATTTTGGTATCACTTCTGTGTATCTGCACTTACTCCAAAGTGCTGGTGCTGTGGCTTCAAGGATTTATCATAACTTTTGAATCTTTGTCCTTATCTGTCAAATAAGAGAAACAATACCTAGATTGTAAATACATATATATATATATATATATTATATAGATATATATAATATAAATATATATATAGAACTCCTTTGTCATATAGATTTTACTAAAATACTTGAAAATAAAATAAAATACTTGAGCTTAGGAGACTGACTTCCAGAATGAACTCTCATTCCAAAAAAATGAACAGTTAACTGGAGAAAATAATCTAAAACAATCATTTAACAGCTCGAGAAAATGTTCTAAGGGCATCCAGCAAATGGAGAATCATTCCTTTAAGACAATCTACTAAATCTTGTCAAGAACAGTGGGAGTCTGTGGCATTTAAGCCACAACCCATTCTTTCCAAGGTTTGATCTTATAGAAACTGCTCTCAGAACTCTAATCCAAGCAGGTAGTCTGTCCCTAGGTACCAGTCTATTATTTCACCCTAGGATCAGCAGACTGCCAACATTGCTCATCCTGCTAGCTGCAGCGTACTGTAGAAGTTCTGTTCTAGATGAATGATGTAGAGAGGAGGGGCTCCTCTCCTTAACCCAGCCCCCATCTACAAGGTGTAAGCTCTCTCCCTGGGGTGGCAAATGAAGAATATTGGGCCCCCAATTTTTTGCTCCAGCTGACTGTTAGGATGAGGGTTCTGTATACACCAAGAAGTGCAAGCCAAGATGAGTAGGGGCTACCCACCTCAGCTCCTGCTTGTAGAACAGAAGTCTCACTTTAGGACAAGTGGGCCACTTTCTCACCTCCAGCTTTAGCTCTTGTGCAGAGACACAGAGGTCCTGCCCAGAGATCTGCAGCTCTATCTGAGAAGACTGACTGTATTTGAGACAGAGGAGAATTCCATGGCTAAATGTTGAAACAATGGAGGTCTTAGTGTAAAGTAATTAAGAGGCCACTCACAGCTCCTGGATACAAGGAGCAACAAGCAAAATGATTTAACAGACAGAATCAGGAAGGAGATAGGATCATCCTGGGATTGCAGTCCACCCGAGGGTGGGGAAGGCTGTGTGTAAGTTTCCCAGGTGGCACTTCCTCATGAGCCATCAGACGAGGGTGTAGAGCTGACTTGAGAACATTCTCCAGGATGTATTCAGACCCATCAGCAAATGATAGAAGCCTCTCAGGCGCTAGAGGCTTCAGTGTAACCTCTGACCAGTCCTTTGCTGATGATAGCTCTTCTGAGCCAGGGGCAGGTTTTAGGAAGCTAAGCTTAAAATAAAATCACACACATGCCTGGCAGTCTGGAATATACGAGACTCTGTGGAATTCATGGCTTCTCCTAGAACTGTATGTAAGCAGTCAAAAGCGCTTCTTCCTGACATGCTAAGGGGGTTTCACAAAGCCAGGTTGGCTGCCTCCTCTCCTGCAGCTGAGGGAATGGTGAGTTCGACTGAGATTCTCAAGTCTTGGGTCCCTTCCCAGCTATGAGGCCTTGGCCATCTGGTTAGCCTCCCCCTTCTCATTCCTAGCTCCAAGGGCTCTCTCTATCAGTATAAACTTCTTGGGAACACAAGGCTTCAGGCTTTTACAGTTTCTTTGTACTTGTGTTTCTTTGTGAAGAAATCCCTCTACCTAGGCTATCCCCCACCCCCACCCCCCAAAAAAAAACCCTAAATTTAAAATGAAATGCCAACTCTATATTTTGTTTGATCTCTTTAAGTTGCCTAGGCAAGGCCCTGAAGGAGAGGAGAGCCAGGAATATGTATTTGAGCAGAGAGCTTCTCAGTCTCCCATTCTTCCTTTATTTTCTGTTTATTACAGGTTATTATTATGTTCTATGTGTCATATTATTAAGCCAGCTGCAATCCATTTTGGAGGTAAGATGGTATATAAACACACTAATTCTACTTGGTCTGCATGTCTAAGTACCAGCAAAGCTGAACTTTTTCATTTTCCTGACCTTTAGGCAATGAATATACAGTAAAGTTTGGTTGTATGAATATATTAGAAGCATCTTCATCAGAGGAATTTCTTTGTGAGGTTCTGTTTTTATCTCTACGATGCTATTACAACACAAGACATTTTAGTTTTACTTTGTACCCTATCACAAAGGGTCACTTTGTACCCTGTGACAATGTATATGCTTTTATTTTTAGAATTAGTTGAGAATCATTTAGAAAGAATTGTGATAACTGAGTTGGGCTATAAGTGTCCTGAAGATCATATTGTGATAGAACTTTTCTGTTTCTCAAAGTTTTTGAGGCAATTTAGCATTCCACACACTCACTGCAGTTGCTATGAAAGAAGGCAAACCAGTGTGGTGGACAGGGTCCTGACAGTTCTACCTTACAGTTGCAGTTGGAAAAACCACAGAAAGTGCCTGGACCTCAGCTTCCTTGTTTGTAAAAGGTATATAACCCAATTCTTCCTTCTGTGTTCTAGGGCTGTAGGAACAGAATACCTTGCTTGTTCTTTGCAATATACAAAGTTTCCTCAAGTTCCCTCAAGTGAGGCCAGTAAGAGGCTTTTACTAGAAAAGTGTATTGATGAGAATGGTTCGTGAACTAGGCAAACTGAATCAGCATGCTTTGAAAGGAATTGTATACTAATTCATCTTTATATTTGAGTACTTACAAGAAAAAAGAAGTCTGCGCTCTTAGTTTAATGTTTAAGTGAACTTTTATCAAGATACTAATTAGAATTTTGTCTATAATGGAATATTATGGAGTTTTTGGGTCATTTTATAATTTCCTTAATAAATAAAAATATTCAAAAGAAACAATGGTTCGTAAATTTTTTAAAGCAAATCAGACTTTTTTTCATGTGCCATTTGTTAGCATAGTTTTATATGCTAATTTTTTCTGTTTACTCACACATTTTTGCTATGAATCTGAGAAGTAGGACTGTGTTCCTATTTCACATGAACAAAAATGTATGGCTTTTGAATAAATAGTTTGAACTCTTCAATTCTCTCAGAAAGTAAAACAACTGTGTAGATGATTCTTGAACATTACCCAAAACCCAAATACAAATGGATGAACATACTCTCATCTTCAGATGATTTCACTGGGCAAGCCAAACTATCGTATTGTATTACAAGATGGGTTTCAGCAGAATCTTGTTGAGATTGGCTGCATACATACTGTATGTGTTTATTTCAGCTTCTGCTTTTATTTTATTTTTAATTAACATAAGCGCTCTCTTCAATTGTGGAAAAATATTACCAGACCAAATATGTTGTTTTTATTTTCCCACAGAATTACTCAGTGTCTGTCTCAGCTCACAAGCAGAGAATGTAGAGATTCTGGATTTGTCTAATAAGCGGCCATTCCTTTAAATCTCTGCTTAAAGAATAATGAGAGTGGGAGTTATAAGATTGGTTTCTAATACTCAGAGATCCTTTTTTGTAAATTGTGACTAGCTTGAATTTTTTCTTAGAATTTTTACTATTATGTTCCACTGGTAAAATACATATTTTATGGTGAAACTGGCTTTTGAAATAGAAAAAGAGCAGATTTTAGAAACAATTTGTTTCAGCTACCAGTTCCTGTAGTTTCACTAAATTTATTATTCTGGCATCAATAAAGCAGATACAAATGACCAAAAATAAAATTTGAATTATAACTATTACATTAGATAGTTTACCTTTGTCAGTTAATTTATATGGAGTTCCAGATAAAGTAAAAAAAAAAGGTGAGAAAGATATAATTAACTTGTGACACCTTATGTGGATAATAGAAAACAAAGTAACTTGTTTGTAGCACTTCTTTATTTTAAAAGGAACTATTTTATTTTTTTTAGAAAGTATGTGATTTTTTTTACAAATGAAAAAATTTGATTCAAATATGTTTATATTTTTCGACAGGACATATATCCTATTGAAATTTTTATGTAAAGTTCTGTTTTTAAAATGTGTTTCAGAATGAAAGTCCCCAATGCTATCCCAGGAGCTAAAGACAGGAAAAAGAGTAGAATGTAACTAATCTTCTAATCATAAGTGAGATAACAGTAAATTTAACTAGAAGAGCAATGATTATAATCATATTTCAGAACTAATAAATTAATGTGCTTCAGTTTGGCATTTTGATGTGATGAAGAATGACTGTATAATTTTAACATACACTTAATGTACCTCATACTACTAATATTTTTTTATTTTTAAATTGAATATACTAGTTCCCCTCTCTCCTCCATTTAATATAAATAATAACAAAGGCAATTGGAAACAACCAGTAATAAAAGCTGAGAAATAGTAGGGGAAGAAAGCACATTTGTGAAAGAATTTTCAATCACATGTTTAAAAAAATAAATACTATTTCTGCGTGTAATATTGCTTGAGTGGTATTTTACCAAAGCCAAGATTGCATAACGAATGAGTTGAAATGGAAAATTAATCTTTCGTGCAAAATAGAGACAAAATAAAGGAAAGAAAGAAAAGGAATGTTGGTTCCAATCTTTTCATATAGTATGTAACTGTTCATTTGTCATGGGAGAGAAAATATTTAATCAGTCCTGAAATGATGCACACATACTTTATCATGTTTAGTGACTTTTAGAGTGTCAGTTTGTAAAGTGTTTATCCAAGGAATGGACTTCTGGCACATGGATAAAATGAAAAGTGAAATGTTTAGTTCATAATAGGCATATTTTCCAGAATCTTTCTGAGTAACTATCCGGAGATGAATAGAAAGACTACAGGTCTGTGTTTATCTGGCTTATGCTGGCAGACCAGGCAGGCTCCAGCCTGGTATTAAAACTGAAGTGACATGGAATGTCTTTGCAAAACCCCCAAACAATTACATCATTCTCTTAACAATATTGATAAAGTAAAACAAAGTTGGAGTTTGTTATTTTCCAATTTGGATTTCTAGTTAACTACTTCAAATCCTGCTAGAAGGTTTAGCAGTTGGAGGCTCAGAGGAGGAAGGCTTCCTAGACTCAGTGGTAGACTCCATTTTCCATACCTTTTATTCAGGCGAGGTTGTAAAGTTTAGATATGGCACTTTTCTTTGTACAAAGGGATTTTCTCTGTGGCTGCATTATTTAAGTTTTTATAAGATCCATTTTTCAACAACGTGGGTGCCTATGACATCTGGTGCAGATTTGCTGGCTTTTGTCACTTATAGAAAGTTATTCCTGTTGGTTTCTCCTGAACATTTTTGTTAGCTTTTGTGTATTCTGAATAGGAGGACTTCAGGACCTTCTCTCTCAGAGTTTGGTATGTTTCCTTTCAATTTTGGTTGATAATTGTAAAGGGCAAAGTATACATCACAGAATTACTACCCTTTTGCAAAGTTTTGTTTTCTTTTTTTTAATAATAAATTTATTTTTTATTGGTGTTCAATTTGCCAACATACAGAATAACACCCAATGCTCATCCTGTCAAGGGACGGCTCAGTGCCCGTCACCCATTCACCCCCACCCCCCGCCCTCCTCCCCTTCCAACACCCCTAGTTAGTTTTCCAGAGTTAGGAGTCTTTATGTTATGTCTCCCTTTCTGATATTTCCTACCCATTTCTTCTCCCTTCCCTTCTATTCCCTTTCACTATTTTTTATATTCCCCAAATGAATGAGAACATATAATGTTTGTCCTTCTCTGATTGACTCCTTTCATTCAGCATAATACCCTCCAGTTCCATCCACGTTGAAGCAAATGGTGGGTATTTGTTATTTCTAATGGCTGAGTAATATTCCATTGTATACATAGACCACATCTTCCTTATCCATTCATCTTTCGATGGACACCGAGGCTCCTTCCACAGTTTGGCTATTGTGGACATTGCCACTATAAACATCGGGGTGCAGGTGTCCGGGCGTTTCATTGCATCTGTATCTTTGGGGTAAATCCCCAGCAGTGCAATTGCTGGGTCATAGGGCAGATCTATTTTTAACTCTTTGAGGAACCTCCACACAGTTTTCCAGAGTGGCTGCACCAGTTCACATTCCCACCAACAGTGTAAGAGGCTTCCCTTATCTCCACATCCTCTCCAACATTTGCTGTTTCCTGCCTTGTTAATTTTCCCCATTCTCACTGGTGTGAGGTGGTATCTCATTGTGGTTTTGATTTGTATTTCCCTGATAGCCAGTGATGTGGAGCATTTTCTCATGTGCATGTTGGCCATGTCTATGTCTTCCTCTGAAATTTCTGTTCATGTCTTTTGCCCATTTCATGATTGGATTGTTTGTTTCTTTGCTATTGAGTTTAATAAGTTCTTTATAGATCTTAGAAACTAGCCCTTTATCTGATACGTCATTTGCAAATATCTTGTCCCATTCTGTAGGTTGTCTTTGAGTTTTGTTGACTGTATCCTTTGCTGTGCAAAAGCTTCTTATCTTGATGAAGTCCCAATAGTTCAAAATAGAAACTCACCCTATTGTGCCGAGTTGGGAAGATCTTCTCCATTCCAATATTCAAAAATCTATTTGGCCTTGTGTCGACTAAAGTCTTTCCAGAAGCTACATTCTCCAACTTGATAGAAGTTAAAACTCCTAAACTCCTAAAGCAGTTTAAAGGAGAATAATGAAATCGCCATATTATCATTGGGGAAGCTGATGGTTATATTCTTAGGGGGGGGGTGGAGAGGGTGAAGATAATGGAAGAAAGACAGATTAGGCTATTTTGACCACTGTTTTATATTTTAGAAAATAGAAAGTAGAAATAGTAGGGGTTAATTTAAGCTAGCAGGTATATTTAACTGTAGTATCATGACTCCATTAGGGTTGTATGGTTTTAGAAACTATGCTTTTAGGACAGTAGATTCCAGAAAAACAGTTGAACAAAAATAATCTAAAATCATTTACAGAGGGAGAAAAAGAGTTTTTTAAAAAAGATTTATTTATTCATGAGAGACACACACAGAGAGAGAGGGAAATACAAGCAGAGGGAGAAGCAGCAGGCTCTTTGCAGGAGCCCCATGTGGGACTTGATCCCGAATCCTGGGATCACGACCCAAGCTGAAGGCAGATGCTCAAGTGCTGAGCCACCCAGGTATCCCAGAAAAAGATTTTTTTATGGGTAAATGAAATTAAGAGAAAATGAAACTGTTCTAGGTGACTTTATCTATATACATATTTCATAAGGCAAATTACAAATCTGCTTTAAAAATAGTTATTAGAAGACTCATTTGGTTATACATTACAGAGAACTACCTTGAATTAAGTCACACCTCCAAAGAGATTCCCAGAGCCCTCTGGAGTCCATGTAAAGGAAAGCAGCCTCAGGAGGGGTGGTGAAAGGAGAAGAAGCAGGTGAAAGTACAGGGTCCCCACCCCTGGCCAGGTGGATAGTGAAGTATTCAACAAATCCAGGTTTACCTTTTTGTTTCAAAGTTGTTTAATGTGGGGAATATTATTGAAACTTTCTGTACCTCTGTTTCCATATTTCTAAAATGAGAATAGTAGAACAGTGCCTTGCACAGTATAAGCATAATAAAATTACTTGATATTATTGTTACTTTACAATGTTTATCATATTGACCTACCAATAATGGCTCACATTTGAATTTTCTCTGTTGTGATTATTGCAAATTCTCAAAAGATGAATCTAATTGACTCCTAGACAGGTGACATGGGCTGCCCCAACATGGGCTATGGATGAGGCAAATTTTCTAAAGTTAATAACTAGCAATATATGAAAATGAAGGTTGAAAAGAGATAATTTTGTAAATGATGAATGAGCTTTTATAAATTGATTTTGTGTGTGTGAGAGAACTTCTACTTCATAAAGCACTTAAATCATCTCATTTTTTATTGCCTTTATCAGATATGGATAAACTTAAGTGAAAAATAGCATTACCGATATTTTTGAGAGGTGCCTGTGTGGGTCAGTCAGTTAAGTGTCTACCTTCAGCTCAGATCATGATCCTAGGTCCTGGGATTGAGCCCTGCATTGGGAATCCCTGCTCAGCGGGAAGTATGCATATTCTTCTCCCTCTACTGCTCTGCCTACTTGTGCTTGTTCTCTCTCTCTCTCTCTCTCTCTCTCTCTCTCTCTCTCTCTCTTTCTCTCTCTCTCTCTGTCAAATAAATATATAAAATCTTAAAAAGAAAAAGAATTTTTGCAACTGGTTTATTCATCATCTGTTCTGAATGGCAACATAGTTATAGACTGAGGCCAATAGAAATTATAGCTGCATTAACCTTGCAGATTTTTAATCAGAAGTGGAGGAGGGACATAGTGTATATATTCTGAAGTTATATGTATGCAGAAAATGTCAAGGAGGAAGATAACAACTACTTTCAGGTCCATGGCAGGTTAATTAGTATTTCAGATCTTGGTTTTTCTTCATTTGTTGTGAGAAGTCAATGTGATCATATAAATATTGTATTTAGCACAGTAGCTAAACATGTAGTTGTGTAAAATAAACACAGCTTTTTCCCAAGGAGTATGCAGCTTTCTACTTTTCAAATAGCAGTTTCTTTTAATGGTCCACAGTTTTCCACAGCTCCTCTACTTCCTCCCCCAAATAGCATCAACCCATCTGGGTGAGACCACAAGGTCACACTCCTAATTCTGGTCACACAGTCTCCTAAACAGAAACATTAGCATATTTGCAATGAAAATATATTTTAATCCCTCTGGTAATACTGTGGTGTGGAAATTTGCATCTATACCAGTTTTGAAAGAGCAAGATTATTATTGGCACATAAAACCCAAGATTAGCATGAATAGATGTAGATTTTACATTCTACTTCCAGAAAGTTGCCAAACCTTATTGTATATTATTTAACCCACTAAAACGGTTCCCAAAGTGACTGGGGATTATTTTTAGATGTAATGAAAATATAACCTTACAAAATAATTCATCAAGTCTTTTTTTGTTTTTGTTTGTTTGTAGTCTTTACATAGAAATAAAATCATGAGTATTTTGGGGAAAAATTCCCGAATTAATAAAAATTCTTTGATTTGAGGGTATTGAAATCAAGTTTAAAAAAAAAGAGAACATGTGACATGGTTTTCAAGATTGATCTAAAAAAAGTAAGAGAAACTAGGCCAGAAGACTCTTGACTTTGAGTTACTCCCAGTCAAGAATCCACCAGGAGGAGAGTATAGGATGGAAAAGGCAATACAAGATCAGAAAATAAGTTTAATAAATAGAGAAAGGGAGAGAAAACCAGAAGTTGGAGATAGTTAAAGACATCGCAACAAGTACTGTATTTTTTCTTTTCTTTTCTTATATGAGGGTGTTTGAGTAACTTAGAAGAGTGTCATAGACCATGTTATTTTTTACAGCCTGAAATGTAGAGTTAACCCTTTTAAAGTTGATTTGCATTTCACGTATTCAATGATAGCTGAAAATGAGGCTGCATATTGGTAAGAGAGGTAGTTATTTAAAGAACTTAAAATATAAGCTCGTTAAAAATAAGAACCAGAGAAATCATTGTTTCTAACATTTCAATTGTAAGTCACCTATCTGGTATAACCAAAAGAAAAAAAGGTACCTTTGTACCTCCAGATCTGCCCTTAAAACTGAGATGCTTTTGTTTCTGAAGGTTCTCAGAATCCTCCAGTTATGTCTCTGGAGAAACAGGATCTTGTAGTTTGACATACATACTTTTAAAATCTGTGTTAAGGACCTTTTAATTTCTATTCTTATTTACAAACATATAATGGAGGTTTCATTTTTTTTTTCAAAACTCATGCAACTTATCTTTCTTCTCTTTAGTTGCATCCCATTTGTTCCTGGTTAGATAGGAATAAATTAAGATAATATTCCAAACCTCTCAACTTTATTTGAAATATGTATTTTTATCAACTCTGCTATTTTAAGTGGCTAACCCATGTTCTCAGATATAGGCTTACAGCATTTCAACCTCATTTTAAAAGCAACCTCTACAGTTTGGGTATGCATTTGCATAGGACATTTTACATTTTCATAATGGTAAAAGGCATTTCATACACAGTGCCTACAGAAAATGTGAGATTCTGTTTTAATGGATTATAGGATTTAAGTCCCTAATGTAAATCCTTGGAGGTAAGGGTTAGCATCCCTTCCCTGTCCTCCCAGATCACATGTGCACACAGTTATTCATCATTGAAATAATTGTATAAACTCCATAAATTATCTTGCATTGCAGTATTTTAATGGAAATGCCAAATAATAAGGAAGGCATGTAAGAGGTTAAATAGTGATAAATGTCTTTATTGGTTTGCTAAATCTGCAGTTGGTAAATATTATATTGATTTAAGACAATGGCATTTCCCCTCCATAATCTAATACGTAGTTCAAGGTCAAAATGTACTAGCAGTATGAGGAAATGCATACCTGAGTAATTTTTATAATATTTTTAAAGCAGTAACTAGCTACTCTAATATTATTTTGACAAAAAAATTAAAAATCTAATTTTAAAGAAAACTAAATGTCAGAATCCAGAACTTGATCGTTTATATCAAGTATAATGTTTAGCATATGATGCAGAATAAATTTAGCTAATTATAAGATTTAAAGGACATTGAGTGAAGGGTGAGATATCCTGCTTCCCCAGTAGTAGTTGATAATTTAGAAGAAAGAGAGAGAGACAGAGACAGCTATATAGCTAGCTGATATATATATTAAAAAAAAGATAAAAGTTAGAAAGGTACCAGCATTTTAAAAATAATTATTTCTTAATTCCATTCTAGAAAAGACATTTAGGTTACAGCTTAGAAGCAAAAACACTATTGTTAAAGTTTTCTGTTTGCAGTTTTTCACTGGATAAATCTAGCAATCTGAAAAATTGACAATGATAGAGCAGCAAAATGAAGACGTTTTGAAATGATGAAGCAAGGTCTTAGAATTCAGAAGGGAAGTTAACCTTAGGATAATGAGGTTCTGCTGGAAGTAGATACAGATTTCTGAATTTCTGCCTCAGGTCATCAAACAGAAAAATTGCAAAAGGATTAAGGAAATAAACATTAAATTGAAACATTAACAAGAAGAAAATATTGGGAAATACTTATAGGGTTTAGGATTGAGAGGTTTCTAAGCATCATACTCTCAGAATATCAATGTTTATTTCTATTTTTGTTACTTATTTCTAAGTGAATCATTGTTTGTTGGTGTTCTACTAAGTAACAAATTGCAGAGGATACATAGTAGTCAAGTTAGTTTAGAAAAGTATTGCCAGCTATTGTTACCCTTATATTTTTTCAAGCATATACTTCCTCTCTAGTTCATTTCATTTTTTTGTTATTTTTATCTCTCAGTTTTAAGTGTAGACATATTTGAAAAAATTCAATTATTCGCACAAGGCTTATAACAAAAAGCAGCAGCTTCCTGCCTTGCCCTCCCCTCTTCCCTCTACATTTCCCTGTGCTGTTTCCTCTGATATTTTCTGCCATAATTCTCAATCATATCCTACTGGTATGTCATTATTTATTAACTTAGCCATTATCTACTACTTTACAATAATAAGCTTTTAGTTCACTCTTATCCCCATCTTATTTCTTTATTCTTCTAACCTTCATGCGATTTTTAGTTAAGTGTTTTAGTGTTTGCTTAATATCACTATTTCAATATTATTCACTGGTCTATCAGATTGTGTGATATGGTTGTTTCTTTCTTAAATGATTTATTTTTTCCCTTGAAGTTTAGAATTTTTTTTTCATTTGATTAGTTTCCTCTGAGTCCATTCTTAGTTCTCACTTAACCATATGTCCAAAAGGCTTTCCCTATACTATTTTCCATGTGGTCAGACAGATGTAATAAACTATGATATTTATTTTTATTTTCCTCTTTAAGGTCTGCATCCTCTTGATTCGATCTGCATGGATTTCTTTGAGCTTTTTGCTCAGATATCATCCTGAGACTGTTGCCAGCTACTCTCCTTTGTTGGGCATCTCTTTCTCAGATTTTGTGTTTTTCTTCTTCTTGGGCACCCCCACCCCTTTTTTTGAAGAGGGAGTACATTCTAGAGTATATACTTCTTAGGAAATTATCTGAAAGATGATGTTTTCAGACACACAATATCTCAAAAAATGTATTCCTCCCTCACTCTTAATTGATAGTTTGTTAGACATAGAGTCCTAACTTGAAAATCATTTTTTCTTAGAAACCCAAAGGCATCATTTCTTTGTCTTCTACTTTTCAGAAGTCTTAAAATATTCTTATCGGCAGGCAGTCCCTTTGTAAAGTTTGTCCTACAGCATTTCTCACAGGAACACTTAGGTTTCACTCTGTTGTGGTGTAGAAGTGTATACTTCTTAGGCCCTCGTGGTTGCCTTTTTTACTCTTCTGGAAAGTTGGTGAGTTTTTTCTGTTTTTTTGTTTTGTTTTTGTTTTGTCTCGTGCTATTCTGGGGTTGCTCTTGGAATGATCCTCACATTTCTGATGTAGAGGACTAAGATGGTGTTTCTAAACTGAGGTAGGGATAGGATAAAGCTTTAGGTGTGTATGAATCAACCAGGTAGAAATGATAACTATTTGGTTCAGTATTTGAGTCTGAGGCTCAGGAATGTAGCATGGGAAATATCACTATCACAATATGATAGTGAAGTGATTGCACTTTGTATATCATCAGTATAACCCAACAGAAGCAGAAACCATGGAAGTGCATGAGACTACCCAAGGAGATGATGTCCCCATATGATCAGGGCCACAAAAAAAAAAAAATGACCAAACCACACACACATACAAATCACATCCAAGGTGCTACTAGAGAAGGAGCACATATTAGAGAAAGAGGTCACTTCAAAGCAGTGAGAAGAAAAAAGAGGAGAGGTATTAGAGGTCTTGGTAAATCAAAGGTGGCAGGAAAGCCCAAAAACAACTATGATCCACAGTTAAAAACAAAGTATCTGTTTGTTTTAGTGATGGCAAAACAATTTGTACCCTTATCAAAAACAGTTTTGAGTCTTGACCCAGTTTAAGTAATTGGGTCAGCAGCTGTATTGCAGTAGGCTAAAGAAAATAAGGAAGTGAAAACTGAGGGTAGACCACTTTTATCAGAAGTTTGCAAAAGGACAGAAAGAGAGACTGGATGGAATATATATGTATATTTTTTTTTCAAATAACTTTTGATTGCTACACCTGAAGATGTAGATATAGCTCCGTAACTGGAGAGATAATCCACATTTTAGGATAGACAATTGTTACAATAGCCACAACACAGAAGAAAGCTGTGATCTAATTGCTCTTGGGTGTGAGGGAGTTAGAATTATGGAAGAAGTTGAGTAACTATGAGTGAGGTGTGGCTCATCTGATGAAACAGTGGTTGGGAAGGGCACTGGAGGACAAAAAACAAGGAGATCCCTTCTTGACTCCCTAAATTTGAGAGGGTTTTGAGACAGAAATGTAAGGATTCCACCGAACATTATGGGTGACATGGGATCATCTAGTGAAAGCTGTACTTTTATTAAGGAAAAAAAAAAGCAACTAAATATATTGGAGAAAGAAAGTGTGGCTATAAATATATCTCCCCACTCCCAAACAAGCAGGAACCAGAGGACTTGAGAATAGAGCTAGTAGAGTCAGTCAGTGATTGGTGTACAGACTCTGATCCATGGGGATGTAGGTACAAGAAGAAGAAAGGGAGTCGAGACTGGAGGGGCTTGTACCTAGAAAAACAAGCTTGTCTGTCACTGAGGAAAGGTACACTGGAGGTTCATAATAGTAGCACAAGAACTGAGTGCTTTCTTGACTAAATTATTTTAATGGTGAGTGTTAATAGGTTGACTGTGGTGCATTGATTTTTTCGGGGAATATGGTAGCACATCCACTGTGACATGACCTCCTGGATTTGTTGGGCTTAAGATGGGTCTAGGAGTGGCCAATAGAAGTAGATCCTGACTGGCATTCTTGGGAGAAGAAGGGCTCGTTTCCTCTGAATCAGAAAGAATGGGAAAACAAATAAATAAATAGGGGGTTTATCTTCAAGCTCAATACAATAGAAGGGTGTCAGAGTTACCCAGTGGCTTATGTTACCTTACAATGCTGTCTCCTTGATGGCACTTTTTCTTTTTTCTCATATGTTCAGAAATAATAGGAGATAGGCCCTGTAGAGATGGTCTAGAAATGGGATATTTCTTTATGTTTCAAACTGCATTAGTGTCTTCAAAGATGTCAGGAGGCCAAAGAATCTAATTAGCTTGCAGATACTTCTGTGGTAGGGCTTGTTTCCCACCTCAACAACTGCCATGAGGCTCCTTGCTCACTCTCATAAGAAAAGGTATTCCACTCAGTATGACAATGCTATGCAGTTTTCCACATGCCACAAATATCTTACAAATATTCTTGAGCTAGTGATGCAGAGATTTATCTGAGCAGCAAAAGTACATTTTTTAAATGCCAGATATTGTTTGATTATTATTATTTTCTTTCTCCAGCCTCAGATTCTGAATTTACCTCCGTAGAATTTGGGTTTCCATGGACTTGGTTGTGATTAATTGCTACTGCCTGTGAAGGGAGCTTTCTAACATGTCTAATTCCTATTGTCACAGAAATGAAGGTTGTATCCTATTGTCACAGAAATGAAGGTTGTATCTTCTCTACCTGAGACCAAGGATGGGAGGGCTTGGGGACCTGAACCCACCACTTCACACACTGTTCTTATGAGAAAAGGATAGGGGAATTACTAATGCCCATTTTACAGATGAGGAAACAGAGAGAATTTTATTCCTGTTAAATTATTTCCCCTGTATCAAGGAGAGAAGTAGCACAAAGCCAAGAATGGAATTCAGGCCACTCTAAAAGTTGTTAAATGTTAAATGTTGAAAGTAGTCTGTTATGAAGTTGCAGCGTTATGACATTTTAAAGCCAAAATGAACTAGTGTTTGTGAGCATTTTTGCTACTATTTAATTCTGCCAAATAATAGCCTGTAACTCATTTCTTATCGTGTTCCTGCCTTGCTGACAGAAATGTAAAGATAAAACTAGCAATATATTTTAAAACACTTTGTGAATTACAGGGCTCCTCGGTAGTACATTCAGTTAAGTGTCCAACTTTTAGTTTCAGCTTGAGTTGTGACCTCGCTTATGAGATTGAGCCCTGCATCAGGCTCTGTGCTCAGGGTGGAGTCTGCTTAAGACTATCTCTCCCTCTGCCCCTCACCCCCCAAAATAAATAGATAAAATCTCTTTAAAAAACTACTTTGTGAATTGTATGGTGAAATATAAATATGAGATATTTGAACTGATATTACTTTATTTACAAGTATATGGGCTGTTATTGCCTTTAATTATGTCAGTGAGAATTCAGACATAAAATAAATAGTATTTGTGATGCTCATATAAGTCTATTATTTTGACTTGTGTTAGGAAGGCCTTGCATCTAAAAGTGGAACCCCTGCATAGCAGTATACTTTTAAGACTGATGGGAAATCTGTTATATTTCTGAAGAGCATGGTTGTCTATATGTCTATTCTATATGTCTCTTCTGAAAATTACATCTAAATACAAATGTCTGGAATTAAAACCGTCATCTTCATTCTGAGAATTAGCATTGACGTGGCATAATAAGATTTTTGTACTGTTGGCCATGAAATACCCTGTTCTGAAGAAATAGCTGGGAAAAAAATTTAATACTGAAGTTTCCACCTGAGCTGGGAAATCTCTCTTCTGTGTACAATGATTCCTGTAGTATCGGTTCTATACAGTATCTCCACTGTATGTGTGAAGTCAAAACAGTGAATGTATTAGATGCCTTAGCTTCAATGTGAAGAATTATGTGTAAATACACCTAGAAAACAGGGATGATAAGCCTTTGATGAGAAGTAGGCTTGAAGTTTGCAGTGCAATGCAGTCCATACTTAGTCAGTGATTAATACAGGTAAGGACTGTGATAACTGCCACAAGAACTTTGAAGTTTAAGGTACATGCCTGTTTTCAAAACACCACTATGAGATTGTCAAATGCAAGAAATGTTTCCCCAAAACACTCTTGTTTCAGGGGTACCTGGAGTCTTGGTCTCGTCTAGGTCATGATCTCAGGGTCATGAGACCAAGCCCTGCAAGGGCCTCCCTCAGCGTGGAGTCTGCTTAGAATTCTCTCTCCCTCTTCCTCTGTCCCAGTGCTCTCTCTTGTATCTCAATCAATCGAATCTTTGAAAACAAAACAAAACAAATCACTCTTATTGCACAGTTTATCCAGACTCCTAAACTTCTGTTCTCCCTCTTTGCTGCTCTGCTTGCCCTAATTATTTTACCCACTCCCAATTTCATAGAGTAAATCCCCCAGGCCAGAACTCTTTCCTCTTTCTGTTATACAACTGTCTTTTTCTCTTCTTAGAAGTGTCTTTTCCCACCAGACAGTTCCTCTGGATCCTTCTGCTTGATTTCACCTTCTCCCTTACAGCCATTCATGCCCCTATTTCATTATTATCATGAAATAGCTGCTTAAAAACAAAGAAACAAAAAGTGGTCTCTTGCCTCTATATCTTTCTGTCACCATCCATCATCTCATTGTATCTGTATTTAGGTTCCTAACTAATATTTCTTCCTGCCTTCTTTTACAATTTCATGACCAGTCCTTTAGGAAAGTTGTCTATTTTACCATTCTGGCAAAATAACCAGATATTTTAGTTTATTGAGTATCTCCTTTCCTGCCCCTTTGGAGGAGGAGTTCTTTCTATTTCACACATTTCTACCCTTTAATTATCCCATCTTTATACAATTTATGGCCATTGTTGTTGTTTTTTGGACTTGTCAGTTGAATGAATAATTCATTTATTTTAAATTTTCCTGTTTTTAAACCATACATTTACAGCTATAACTGTTCCTTTAAGTTCTACTTTAACTATATCCTATTAGAAATAAAATATATTTTTGGAAATATATATAGAAATATAAAAATATATTTAGAAATAAAATATATGTCATTGCTGTTAAGTTATAAGTTGTTTGTCATTTCATCTTCAGGTGATGAGTTTTTTTGTGTACATTCATTGTGTTTGTTTCAAGTGTATGGGTTTCATTTGTTTTTGTTTTTTTTTTGCGGTCATTTTCCTATTGATTTTCAGTCAATTGCATTGCAGTCAAAATCGAGTCAGTATGATGCTCTTTAAAAATCCATTAAGACTTCCTTTTTAAACTAGTGTACATACTCATATTTAGTAAATACTCATATTTCCTTGTGCACAGTGTTGTGTGTGTGAATCTATAATTTATCAATTTTCTGATGCACACTTTTTTCACACTTTGTATCTCTGAAACTGAGAATACATCTTACAGTTGGCTGCATTTTATGATTGATGTGGGCCTGTCAACTTCTTCCAGAGGGCTTCGAATTTGTTTTCACCAGGCAGCTGAGGGTATTGTCAACCCCAAACCACTTTACATTAAATTCTTGGCTTTTGTCTGAGATTATTTGTTTTATGAGACCTGGTAGTGTGAGTTCACAAGAAAACTTGCATAATTTCTGTCTGGCTTATGATTCAGATTGTCAAAGAAGTTGTTTTTTGTTTGTTTGTTTGGTTTGGGTTTCATCTCTTTACCTAGTGCCTGAGTTGAGACAGTAAGTTTCCTTACTGTGCCTTTCTGCAGTGGGGCTTTTAGAAAGAAGCCTTTGGTATCTTGGTATGAGCCTTTGATAAGAGCTCTTTGGTGTCTTGATTCATGATGCATGGAAGTAGTAGAGAAGGAATCTTCTATAAAGATTCCTCATATTGGTTTATTTTTCTTTATTAATGGTACTTAAAATAATGTTAGTTTTTTTCAAATCCATAGTATATTAAATTAGTTAAATCTAACATTTTAAAAATAGAAATTGATTATAGTTATTAAATCTACATCATTAGTAATTTTTAGAAGACTCCATTATAATCTCCCATTATAATTGTGGCTTTTTCAGTTTTATCTTTTAATTCCATGTTTTTAAACTATTTATTTTGAAACTATGTGATTTTTATTATCTTGGTGGAATGTTTGGGGTTTTTTAAATCATCACACAATGTCCCTCTTTATTGCCACTGATGTTATTTGTCTTACATTTTATATTGCTTAATATTAGAATCTCTTTACCAGCTTTCTTTTAATAGTCCCTTGGTATAAATTTTTTCATCTTTATTTTTATTTTTCTGGGTGTATTTTGGTCTAGACATGTCTTTGTAAACATGTATCTGAGATTTTATTTAAATATCCATTCTGAATGACATTCTTCAATAGGTAATTTAAATGATTTTACATGTGTTATGATTGTTGATATATTTTGATTTATTACTACCAACTTAGTATATGCTTAAGTGTTTGGGGTTTTTTTTTCCTTTTCTTTTTTCCTTCCCTCTACTAGAAGGAAAAGTTTTCTTTATTCTACCTTTTGACCCTTTGCTGAATTAAAATTTGTTGATTTTATTTCTAGTATCTTGGTAGATACCTTGGTACCTTTAAAATATAGGCTTTCTAGCAGATAATGAAGTCTTTAATTTTATCTCTACTCCCAAACAATTCAAAGAATAGTTTGTTCTCCTACCTTAGTTTTAGTCACCAGTTTTTAGACACAAAAAAATGAACATTTAAGAATTTATTTTTAAATTTATTGAACAAATAACTGTATTTAATGACTCTTTTTACAACTGTTTCCACTCTTCTGGATTAAACTTCTCTTCTTTCTGAAGAACTTTCTTTAGTATTTCTTTCAGTGAAGGTCTTATTAGGACTTCGTCTCAGGAGTTATAAAGAAGTATATTTTTAAATTTCCAAAATGTAAGAGATTTTAAAAGTTGTCTCTTTTTTCTGCTTTTTAATTATATAAAGGTTACATAAAAGAACACTATCTGTATAAGATTAATTCTTTGAATGTTTTGAGACATGCTTTATGGCCCAGAAGAAGATCAATATGTACAAATATACCAGCTGAGTCTGAACACAATGTTTCAGAGTTAAGCATAATGTTCTCTATTTGCTTATTGTTTTAAACTAACTCAAAAATTGTTCAAATATGCAGTATCTTTACTGTTTTTTTTTTCCTGCTTCTGTCTGTCAATTACTGAGAATGGATAGTGAAGACATGGTAGATATGTCAGTTTCTTCTTACAGTTTGCCATGTTTGCTCTGTGTATTATTTTGCATGTTTTTGTTTTGTACATACAGATTTAAAGTTGCTTTTTATCATCCTGATAAATTAAATCTTGTTTTTAATGCTGCCTTTTTTTCTGTAATGTTTTTTGTCTAACATTAATATAAATATACCTCAACTTTTTTTCAGTTAATATTTATTTGTTATGGCACTGCCACAATTTACTTTCGGCCTTCCTATATCCTTATGGATTAAAAAAAAAAACAATTTACAGATTATTCCTAGTGCTCTAGTATGGTCATCCCAATTGTATGCTCAGTGAGACTGTGTGATTGAACTTTATACTTTAGCCAGGATTTTGTTATTACCTGGCCATGTGAACCCCTGCATTAGTAGAAGTGGCCATGGTGAAGCTGTGGGTGTCTGCTCAGACCCTGTGTCTCATAGTCCTCAGAATGTCTGCATATTTCCCTTTATCCAGTGTGCAGTCACCTGAGTGATGGCTGCCGATTCCTTTGGACAAGGACTGAGGGAATCACTACAGTTTATACTTACATGCTGTTTTTCAGGGTTCCTGAAAACAGGAACAACTTCTCCTCCTTTATTCTCCTGTTTCTCTATTCTTGCCTTTGTCTTTGTTGTAGATTTAAGCAATGCCCTATTTTTTCCCTTAGGGTACATGATCTGTTAACCATCTCCATCTTCCTTGCAGGTCAAGCTTCCGTATCTGCCCCTTACCTTGCCTTTTACTAAGGTAATCACAATCCCCAGGCTTCTGGCCATGGAGCCTCACCATTTGGCCCCTGTTAACCTCAGGGGTCTATCTCTCCATGGATCTGAATGAGTTCAAGCTATAACCCTCTCCTCCTGTCTCTCCAGACCTACAAAGAAGAGCACCTGGTGCTCCTGTTACTAGTGCCTTGTCCTTCCATAAAAAAAAAAAATCCTTTGCTCAGTTTTCTAGACCATGCAGTATATACAGGTATGCTTATTGCTCTCAATGTCTTTATTCCTTCTTCTGCCTTTTGCCTGGGGAACTCACCATTTTTGCTTTCCTCTGCATTGGCCATCACTTACTCTAGGCCTATAAGAGCCACTACCTGACTCCTGCCATGGCATGACTGCTAATTCTTACAGCTCCTTGGGTGTATAATCTCTTTTTTCTTTTCTCAAGTCTAGCACTTCCCTAGCTGGGTTATGCTGGGATTTTACCTTAATTATTATCCTAGCAGCTAAGAGAAGAGGCAAGGAAGCTTCTGAGGGCACCAATTTTTTTTTTTTTTTTTTTTTTTTTTTTTTTTTTTTTTTGCTTTTCGTAGTGTCTTCTAGCACAGGGAGGGACTAGGGAAGAGTGGGCTACCTCTTCAAACATTGAAGAGTTTTAAGGATCTCCATCCCTTGTTTCAGGATCCAATTTTTCCCAGCCAGGGCTCAACATTAGCTTAGCAGACTTACTTTTTTCTGAGCATTGAAGTATCTCTGGAGCTCCGCAACTCTAATTCTTCAATCTTCTTCTTGCTCAGCTGTGTCTATCATTTCCTTGCAGGAGATAGGTGCCTCTTTCCCAGCTACCCAGGAAGCCCTCTGGCAGTCCTTTTTTTTTTTTTTTAAAGATTTTATTTATTCATGAGAGACACAAAGAGAGAAAGAGAGGCAGAGACACAGGCAGAGGGAGAAGCAGGCTCCATGCAGGGAGCCCAATGAGGGACTTGATCCTGGGACTCCAGGATTACACCCTGGGTCAAAGGCAGGTGCTAAACCACTGAGCCACCCAGGGATCCCCTCTGGCAGTCTTTAATTGCTTATTAACACCCTAGCTCTCTCCTTATCCCTCTGCAGGTGTCTATCCAACTTAGCAGTAGTTAGCTAACTCTACTGTCTGTATGGCCTTGTTCTCCCCTTATAATCAATAGCTTGAATCATCACACCTGTGACGACATTCCCAGACCAGGACATTTTTTTCAGCTGAGGTGATATCTTTGCAGTTCATGGCCATCACTGTATTGGGATCTGTCTGTACCCCACATACCACTCAGGACAACGGTGTGGTGAGTGAGCCTATTCTAGAACCCCACCTCACTGCTTGTGTTCTCAGGACACTTACAGCCTTACTTATGTTATTTTAGGTTCTTCAAGAAACAAGTGCTAAAACTGGCTTTATTGGGAATACTAGGAAGGGGCCCAGAGAAAGCTGGGACAGCTATTAGGCCTAGATGCAGATCCAACCCCTTTGGAGGAGAGGGAAGGAAGGAAACATGGATCAGAAAAGTCTTAGGCTGCAGTGCTAGTTACAAGAAAGTTTTGGCAAAGCCAATAGGAAGTTCTTGAGCCAGAGTTGCCCTTTAGAGGAGTCTTTTGTCCACTGGGATTACACCTGAATCCGTATCTCTGCCATATCCACTCACTAGCTGGGAGGCACCACTGGACTTCTGTGCAAGTAAAATGATTGCCTTCAGAGCATGCATCTGAGAGACCTTGGTCATTTTTGTTTTCCACACTTGGAAACCTGGGAGATCTGAAAAATGTATACTCATGGCAGCCATAGAAACAATACATTTTATTTTTCTTACTTTTGATGATTACCTTTAAATTAACAAATATTAATTTATTTAATATTGTTCCTGCTTTCCAAAATAACATACAATCTTCAAATTGTTTAACTTTTCTTACCCTCATTCCACAAGTTGCTGATCAATTATTTTAGATATTGTGTGTGTGTGTGTGTGTGTGTGTGTCTATTTAATGTTATACCTTTGTATTCCATTTTGGGTTCTATAGTAAAAAATATATATGTATATATAATATATATTACTTATGTATTTATTTACTTTCAAGGTTTAACTGGTCAGTGCTGATAGTAATGGAAACAAAAGGAAAGCAATTGAGTTTTATCTATTGACCTGTATCCTTCAATCTTGCTATATTTGTTTATTAATTTTGTGAAGTTATTTTGTAAGTTCATTGGCATTTTGTACATAGACCTACTCATCTGCCAATAAAGATAGTTTTATGTCTTACTTTCCTATGTGTATACATTTTATTTCCTTTTTTCATCTTATTGTATTAGTTAGGACTTCCAGCATAATGTGAAATAGGAGTAATAGAGAGGATGCCCTTAATTTATTCCCAGTCCTAGGAAGGCATTCAGTCTTCTCATCTTAAGCATAATGTTAGCGGTAGTTTTTTGAGGATGTTCCTTATAAATTTGAGGAAGTTCTCTTTTCCTAGTTTGCCAAGATTTTTATTACGAATGCTGTTAGATATTTGTCACATGTTTTCTCTACATCAATTGATATGATTTTTTTTTTGGTTTGTTGATGTGATAGTCTACACAATTCAATTAGAATCTTGAACTCAACTTGCATAACTGGAATAAATCTCACTGGGTCATGGTGTATAATTATTTTATTCTTGTTGAACTCTATTTGATAATATTTATTGAGGATTTTTGCATCTGTGTTCAAGAGAGATACTGGCTTATAGTTTTTGTCTCTTGTTATGCCTGCAGCTTGTTTTGGTATTAAAGTAATGTTGGCTCATAGAATGAGTTAGGAATTGATTCTACATTTTGGAAGAGATTTCAGAGAATTGCTATCATTTTTTTCTTTAAAGATTTGATAGAATTCACCAGTGAAATCACCAAGTCCTGGTGGTTCCTTTTTAAGAAGGCTATTAAATATTGATTTAATTTCTTTCATAGATATATATGCCTTTAGATGATCTGTTTCTCCTTATGAGTGTTTTGGTAGTTTGTATCTTTCAAACTATTGATTCATTTTATCTAAGTTATCAAATTTGTAGAAGTAGCATTGTTCATAATATTCCTTTAAATGCCCATAGGATTGGTAGTGGTAACTTTTCTTTCATTATTTTTATAATACTAATTTGTACCTTTTCTTTTTTCCTTAGTCCAGCTAGAAGTTAATCAATTTCATTGATCTTTAAAAGAGAAAAAAGGGTAGGGAATAACATCTTTTGGATTTATTTTCTGTATTCCTACTTTCAATTTCATTGATTTATGCTCTAATATTTCTTATTTCTTTTCTTTTGCTTGCTTTAGGCTTAAATTACACTTTCAACTCTAGTTTTCTAAGGTGGAATCTTGTGTTTTTGAGCTTAAAACTTTCTTCTTTTCTAATATGAACGTGGGAGGCTATACATTTTCATCTAAATTCTATTTTAATTGCCTCTCCGAAATTTTTATATGCTGTATTTTCAGTTCAAAACCTTTTCTAATTTCCCTTGAAATGACCTCTTTATAAATTATTTAGAAATAATCTGAAGATTTCCCTATTATTCTCTTGTTGACTTCTAATTTAATTCCAGTGTGGTCAGAGGACAACGTATGATTTCCATCCCTGTTCCTCTTTTTTTTTTTACCCCAAATAATTATGAAACAACATAAGACCTTTATATAAATTAAAACTGATATCATTATTCAGTATCCTAAGGACAGGAGGCCAATGCCAGTGTGGTATGACCACCCTTACTCATTCCTCCATATTCATCTATGCAGTTTTATCTCCCTTCTCTCAGAAGAAACTTTGCAGGAGCTCCTGCCAAGAGAATTTCTCTCACATTCATGGTATTGATGTTAATTTCTTAGCTTTGACAAATGTATTGTGATTATATAGGAAATTAATACTGGAAGAGGCTGGTTGAAGCTATATGTGGACTCTGTATATTTTCAACTTTTCTACAAATCTAAAATCAATCCAAAGTAAGGTGATGACATAGGTAATCCAAAGCTTCCGTAATTGAGATTCATGAAGGGAAAATGGAAATAATGTATTTTATTACATTTGCATAGGTCACTGTAAGGAGTAAAAAAGATGCTCTGTTAATAACTTCTTATTTTTGAATTCAAGTAAGCAAGATAGTAATGGTCCCATTTTAAGGACATGAGGATGAAAATTGCTAAAAGTCATAGGTTTTTCTTGGGGAACCCTGAGAGAAGAAATATGGAAGGGTAGCCTATGAAGCCAGATTTCCAAATGTGTGAGGACACAGAAGCATTAAGTCATATAGCAATAATACATAAATTATGGTGTCTCTCAATGAGTCTACATAACTATGAGGAGTATTTTTTAATGGAAAAATCTATATTTGCTTTCAGGATCAGAAAATCTTATGATAATAAGAGAGTTATTAAATGCTGGAAATAGGAAAAAATGGAGTTGATACTTTCCTAAAGGAAATGGTTGTAGATAGGATAAAAGCCATGTAGGTAAAGAACTTAGACTTGATTGAGAGGTGCCAAAAGTCCGCCTGCCTTTAGAAATAAAAATGCAATGATATATATAGAAAAAAAATTAGAGTGATGATTTTACTAATTATGTAGATTAGCAAAGTGAGGTTGTCATGGAAGAGAATTCAGGACATCGTAAAGAATAGAAATAATTTAGTAACAAATTTAGAGTATATATGTGTATAAGCTGCAGGAGATGGAAAAAGAACTGCCTTCACATTGTTGACCATAGTTACTGTCCGGTTCCTAGTTTTAGAGACTTCTAGTTGCTTGGTGTTGGGCATCTCTGTGACTTACATTGTCCTCTTAGGGCCAATCAGTGCCTGAAAATGTGTCATATACATTTTTAAGCTTCTCTTCCATGTTTTATATAAAGTGATACTTGTTCTTGTGTTGAACTACCTTTTTTCTAAGAGCAGTTGGCTGCTTTGAGAACACAATTACCCTGAAGGTGGAAATACCATAGTTCTTCATTTTAAGAGAAAAGAAATACCAGTTTGTCTTCTTACCATTCTGAATTCCTCTGACTTTCCATTGCCTGAAGCAAAATCATTGGCATGAGAGTATTCTGTGTGCTTTTTAGAAGGGATGGAAGACCCCTCAAAGGCCTTTTAATGATGAACGAAGGGGATTTATTCTTCCTTATTGGGGTAATAAAATTTGTTACACTTCATGTAAGTTCCTATGGGGGTGGAGGAAGGACGTGGAAGTGAGGAGGATGATTTGGATTCCAAAAACTGCAATTACTTGTGAAAGGTTTTAACTGAAAATAGATCTTTCTCTTGAGATTTTAGTTTGTTCTGGAGAATAATGTTACAAAATCCAACATTGCACAATAAAAAGGCAAAAGCAAGAGAAGATTTATGATGATGATCCTTGGCAGTTCATTTAAACTGGTATGCTCTCTTGGCCTCATTTTTAATACTGAGATGCTTTATGTTCTTGGGTCTGCCTATATGAACTAAATTAAGTCATAAATGTGCAACTCTTATTCTGTGTATAAACTGTCATTTAGCATGTGACCTTTTTGCTATACTCCAAATGGACAATGGCATTGAGAGAAGGAAGGGATAGTCACAGAGGCAACGAAAAGGAAAGCCCCCACCCCCACCCCAGGCCCACTCAAATGGGGCCAGGACTAAATTGCTGACTCACTGAAAGGCCACTCTGATCATAGAATGTGCATAAGAAATGACCTCATCAGACCCCTTCACTTCCACCCACCAGTACAAACATAGCGGTGTCTCAAAATAGCCTGAACTGCCACGTTGGCAGTTGAGCCAGGGAGGGAGGACTTTGGTCCTAAAGCTTGTTGGCATTAGCATTAGAGAGAGGGGAAATTAATAAATGACCTGTTCCTGTCTGCACAAAGCTTGGAGAAGCAACAGAACATAAGAACAACTCAGATGTAAATTGTGGTATTAGCTTTACTGATAACTCCAGCTATATTTGTAGTAGGAAGAAGGGGAAGTTGGATTAAATGGATTTATTACTTTCAGCAGGCCTCTTTGCTTAGCTGGGGACTGTGCTATGTCTGTTAACGAGGTGCCAGGAAAATTGGTGCCTGTGTGGATGCCTGTGTTTGTGCATGTGCACACACACATAAATGAAATATATGTCATGGAATATGAGCCAGTCACATGAAATAGACTCAAGAATGGTACCTGGGTGGCTCAGTGGTTGAGCGTTTGTCTTCAGCTTAGGTCATGGTCCCAGGGTCCTGAGATCGAGTTCCACATCAGGCGCCTGAGAGGGGAGCCTGCTTTTCCCTCTACCTATGTCTCTGCCTCTCTTGTGTATCTCTCATGAATAAATAAATAAAATCTTTAGAAAAAAGAAATAGACCAAAGAATAAAGGATGAAATCCCTTACTGTTCATCTCTTACATGGTGCCAGGGTAAAAGGATGTTTTTCTCTCTACATAAATGAAGTGAGAGGAATTCTTTCAACAGAAGTTACTGCGAACTTTTTCCTAAACAGAATGAGATAAACTGCACAGATGAGTAGGGAAGAATGGGTAATGTGGTCACCCCACTGGGCACTGGCCTATTGTCTTGGGAAACTGACACAATGATATTAGTTTTAATTTGTAAATTAGCCCTGTATTGTCTCATAATTATGTGAGGTATCAGAAAGAAAGAAATCATTCTCCTTAACTTATCTGTACAAGCAACAGGCACCAAATTTTTTTATACTCTGTGAACATACCAAAAAGTCTGAAGAAGTGGTGGCTAGTGATAATAGAACCATCACTTACAGATCTTACTATACTCCTGGCAACTCCGTGAAGCATATTGCCTGCTTGATCTCATTAATCCTTATAAGGATCTGCATAGGCAGGAAGCACTGTCATATTCACATTACAAATGAGGGGGCAGCTTACAGGAGAGTTCATTAAGTCAGCCAAGGTCCACTTTGGGTAGAGCCAGAACTAAATCTTGGTTCTTCTGATTCAAAACCCTTGTTTTTTGATGTCAAGCTATACAAGGTCTAACATTTTTTTCTACTACTAAGTTTCTAAAGATCAGAGTTTTTTTCCCCAGAACTATCTATGCCAGTCATTCAGTGGAGAATCATTCTCTAGCAAATATTTGCTGAACAACTTCTATGTGCCAGGTATTGTTCAGATGCTAGGGATAAGGCAGTGAACATAAGAGATAAACATCCCTCATAGAGGATGAATTCTGGAGGAGGACAACCAACAGTGAACAAGTAGACAAATTATCCCCTATTTCTGATGGCAGTGAGTGCCTTACAGAAAAATAAAGCAGGGATATTAGATAAGTTCAGTGTTGCAATTTTTCTTTGGCTTTTCATGTAGGATCTCACACGAGGAGGTGAGTTTTAAGCAAAGATCTCAGAGGTGAGAGGCAGCCATGTGGAGTTTGGGTGAAGAGCATTGCAAGCAGATGCAAAAATGCAAAATTGGAATGTCATGGCCTGTGAGTCTAGATGAATGGGAGCAAGAAGCCAGTGGGTAAAGATCATTTGGTATTACTATGTTAACTGGAGTGGAAAGTGTCTTTGACATCGATAAAGATACTGATGACTCTGATGACTGAAAATCAACCTTTTCTTTTCTTTTTTAGATTTTTAGAGAGAGAGAGAGAGAATGAACAGAGTTAAGTGCCACCAAAATTTTTAGGCTTAAAGGCAAGGTTTTATATAGTGCTTGACTGGGGATAAGCCCTGCTCATAGATGGGAAATAACTGATAGCAAGAACAGACAATGTATTATTTTTAAATATTTTGTTTGCAAAGAACATGCTTCTCCATATAGATCATAACCTGTGGCTAGAAAATGCTATTTTAGGATAATTACTAGCACCTCTTTTGTAATAAAAACCAAGTTTTGAGTCACTCTTTATGCACACAGTTCCCAGACAGAGAACTGCTTTAAAAACAGATGAGGAGTTTAAAAGAATATAATTCTCATTTTGTGGTATGGCCCCTTTTCAAATAAGGAAATCAAAGTGGTCTGTTTTGATTATCTGTGGAACATAACTCATAGTCAAAAATGCTACCCACTAGAGGTCTTTCAAGCAATGTTCTAACCTTTTAAAAATATTTCTAGAATGCCATTTTGAAAGGTGCTTATAATAGCCATTCTTTGTATTAGCCTTTTGTATATGTATTTGTAATTCAAAAAAATTCTTCATTACGGAAAAGTGAAGACATGTTCTAAGTTAAAGAATGTACAGTGATCCACCATGTAGCCATCACCCAACTGCAACAATTACCAATGTGGTTTCATATATACCCCTACCAACTTGGCCCTCCCATGGTATTTCTGAAGCAAATCCTCAACAGATCTAATTTCATCCATGTCTATTTTAGTATGTATCTCTGAAAGATAACTTTTAAAGAACATAACCACTGGGATACCTGGGTGCTCAGTGGTTGAGCATCTGTCTTTGGCTTAGGTCGTGAACCCGGGGTCCTGGGATCAAGTCCCACATCGGGCTCCCCGCAGGGAGCCTGCTTCTCCTTCTGCCATGTCTTTACCTCTCTGTGTGTGTCTCTTATGAATAAATAAATAAAAATCTTTTAAAAAAGAGATAACCTAACCACTTTTAACCCCTAAAAATAATAAGAACCCCTAATGTTACAAAACACCCAGTCTCTTTCAAAAATCTAATCAGTTTGTATATATTATAAATGTTTTTAATTTGTTACAGTTTGTTTGAAACAGGATATAAAGAAATTCCAATCTTTATAGTTAGATTATATCTTTTAAGTCTTTATAATAGTTTCCTCTTCAATACTTCTTTTCCCCTTGAAATTTATTTATTGAGGAAACTAGATCATTTTTTCTTGGCTTGGTTCTAGCTTTTGTAACAAAATACCATATATTGGGTGGCTTAAATAATAAGCATTTATTTCTCACAGGTCTGGAGGTTGGAATGTCCAAGATCAAGGTGCCAGCAGATTTAGTGTCCTGTGAGGGTCCTCTTCCTGCTTGCAGACCAGCTGTCTTCTTGTTTCTTCACATGGCAGAGACTGACATTCAGGGAATAGCTCTGCTTTCTTCTTCTCATAAGAATACTAATCTCATCATTGGGGGGCTATATGCTCAATACCTCATATAAACCTAATTATCTCCAAAAGGTCCTATCTCCAAATACCATCACACTGAGGATTAGGTTGTCAGCATGTGAAAATTTTGGATACAAACATTCAGTCCATAGCAGTCGTATGGTGTTTCTCTAAGGTCTGGATTTTCCTGATCTTATCCTATTAATGCAGGTAAACATGATCCTCTGTCCTATATTTCTTGAAGATTAGTAAACAGCTCTAGATGCTTAGTCAGTTTCCGATTTGAATATTTTGACAATTATTTTGTAAATTGTGGTATGTTACCAAGTGGAAGTATATCATTTTGGTTGTCTTTTTTTTTTTGTGATATTACTAGCCTTTGACAATCAATGTATAGATGAATTAATTTATAAGGAATTGTAAAATGGTGACAATTTTGTCATTTTTCTCAGTTATAGAAGAAAAAACATTCTCTCATTTGGCATAGAGCTATTCAGTGATTTGATTCATATGGGAAATGAATGTTCTTTTTTCCTTAGTTTTCCAGTTTTCAGAATAATGAGGTGGTTATCTAGCATCTTCCAACATTAGGTAAATATATTTTTTAAAGTTTTAAGCATTATGATGAGTTCATTGAATGAAATATATTTTTAGAGATTTCAGTTCTTTACACTTATTATTCTTACTAATACAAAATATCCCATCTTTAAGTTCACTTCTGAGTTATTTTTGATAGGACCTTCCTTACTATCTTCTTTGATAGGACATTCCAGATTCATTTTGTACCTTTTTTCCCCCGTCCTGGATTGAGCTATTTCTTGAAGCAGCACTGGGTTCATTATTTAGAATGGTCTTTGGAGATCACAAACCTGGGTTGTAGTTTTATTGGTATTGTAATTAGTACTGTAACTAGACGTGTTAGTAAACAGAGCTAGAATTAAAGTACATTGTTAGTTCATACCAGCACTTCCAGTTCAAATTCAGGACAGAGTTCTTAACTGTAAGATTCGACATCCTGCATCCTTTCCCATGTTGAGAAACCTGAGCTGCCCATCCTTACATCAGAGTCTCTTCTGTCGTCTTGACTTCCTGAATCTCATTTTCAAGTAGATTCTTCAATAATTGGGTGTTAGAACAATATTTCTTCAATTTGTTCATACTAAAAACGGTCCTCTGCCCTTTACACTCAAAAGTTAAGTTTGGTTGATATAAAACATTTGGTTCACTCTTTCTTTAGTATCTTAAATATATTATTCCACTGTCTTCTGACATTGGATATATTCTAAATATATGATGATAGTAAGGGTTTTTTTGTTTTGTTTTGTTTTGTTTTATTTTGTAAGGAACTTGGGTTTTTTGCATGATGACCAAAGCAGGTTTTTTTCTAATTTTTTAAAATACAGTAGTTTTACTAGAATATGTTTCAGGGTTGATTATTAACATGCCCTTTTAACATGTAGTTTTAAATATTTTTATTTCCTTCAAAATAATTTTCTTGAATTCTATTTTTAAATATGCGTTCTATTCCATTGCTTTGGTTATCTTTTGTAGGGCCTTCTAGAATACATCTGTGGGAATGTCTTGGCTTCTATATTTGTAACTTTCTCTTTTCTTTCTTCATTTCTCTTTGATTTAAAGTTTTTTGTTTCATTTTATCTTCTATTTCTACTATAAATGATGCCCTTTTTATTAATTAACTCTTTGGTTTCTAGTTTAGTGTTCATATGTGAAATATTTTATTTTATTTATTTTTTATTTTTTATGTGAAATATTTTAAATTCCATGGTTCTTTCCTAAATTCTATCACCTCATTTCTGAGTTTTTCTACTTTAAATTGTGTTTTTTTATAGCCTCTATTATTTTATTAATTTCTTTTAGCTTGTCTTTAAATTATTAGCCAACAGTTTTCATCTGTTTATAGGTCTGTTTCTGGCAGGTTCTCAACTGGTCTATAGAGCCATTATTTTATCCCTGGTTTCTTTTTTCTCTTAATAACTATTAAACATAGGACTTAATCACAATCTCCTTTCAGTTTCTTCTTTTTACTCTCCTTCTCTCTTTTTTTGTTTTTTTTTTTATTTCTTTCATTCTTTCTTTGTTCATCAAGGCATAATGTATATAATAAAACAAGTTCAATGAGTAGCTACCATTCAAACATGATTCAGAACAGCTCTGTTGCCTCAATCTGTTTACTCAACACCCCTCTGAAGAGACAATCATTATTTTGACTTCTATCAACATAGATAAATTTTGTATATACTCGAACTTCATATAAATGGAATCATATGCATAATTTTGAGAATGATATTAACTATAGGCTTTTCACAGATGTCATTTATCTAATTGTGTACTATCCCTATCTTATGAAGAATTTATCCTTTTTATAATAATGAATTAATGTTGAATTTTTCCAATTTTTGTTCTCCATTTATTGAAATAATGTGACTTTTCTTCTTTGCTCATGTGACAGGTTACATTGATGGCTTTTCAGATGTTAAAACAATTTTGTATTGGGATAAACTCCAGTTGTACATGACATAGTATGCAGTTTTGAAATTGCTCCATTCAATTTGTTAATATTTTATGAATGATTTTCTACCTATGTTCACAAGGGATATTGGTCTATAAACCTTCCCTTTTTCCTTTCATTTGTTTTCAGTTTTTGATATCAACATCAGAGTAACTATGGCCTCATAAAATAAATTGAGAATGTGCTCTCTGTTTTCTGAAAGAGTCAGTGTTAAAGTGGCATTATGTCTTTATTAAATGTTTGTAAATGTACCTGTGAAACAATTTGGACTATAAGTATTTGGGAAGGGGTATTTTTTATTAACAAGTTTATAAAAAATAATTTATTATTTATTTAAATAACTATTAAAGTTTATTAAAGTTATTGGTAAAGGGTTATCAATTTTATTAAACTTTTCAGTAAGCCAGCTTATGATCTTGCTAATTTTCTGTAAGGTTTGTTTTCCATTTCTTTGTTTTGTGCTCTTTGTATTATTTCCATTCTTCTGCTTAGTCAAGTTCAA
The DNA here is from genome assembly GCF_905146905.1 of Nyctereutes procyonoides. Lineage (NCBI taxonomy): Eukaryota > Metazoa > Chordata > Mammalia > Carnivora > Canidae > Nyctereutes > Nyctereutes procyonoides. The sequence continues at coordinate 4,758,836 of NW_026575044.1, forward strand.
TTTGTTCCTTTTTAGTTTCTTGAGTTAGATGCCCACATTATTCATTTTATACCTCTATTTTTCTAATTATAAGTATTTTAAAGTTATAAATTTTTAAGTATTGTTTTATCTGCTCATACATATTTTGATATTTTATGTTTTCAATTTTAGTTCATTTGTAGCTTTACTGCTCTAAGCTTTCCCTTTTGTTACTTGTGCACAATGGTAAAAAAGAAAAAAAAATGACCTCATACTGCCTGCAAATTTTGCCCTCTAATATATCTGCATTTTCAATTTCCTTTGTCCTTTTGCTATCCTGCACAATTTGAATCTACTTCCAGCATTTTCTATCAATGCAGAGTTTTGCCATAAGAGGGAGTTTCTCTTGGTTGGTACTTAGACTTGATATATTCCAGACTGTTGCCAGCCCTTTCAGAACTTACTGTAGATCTTTTCTCCTCTTCCATGCATTAAAGTGTATAAAACCCCTTCCCATTTCAGCTACAGTTCTCAGGTGTCCCTTAAACAATTTTCAGGAGTGCCTGTTTGTGATTCAGGAATTCTTCTGCTTTTAGGGACGTCCCCCGTCACTTTCCTCTGCCTCTTTCTATACAGACAATGTTACTAGTTGGGTTTTGTGTTATCAATGGTTTGTCTCCCCTGTTTGCATTTTGAGGTGTGTGGTGATATTGAACACAGTGTCTTTGCAGATATTTTTCTATTAGCTTTGATTTTTAATATTTCAGGTGCTCTTTCTGTTTTTATGTGGGGATTCAGAGAAATTTCAAAACAATTCTGCTGGAACTATCTTTTCAGAGCTCTATGGCGAGCTCAGTTGTATTACAGAGCAGTATATTTATACTGTTTTGTGTTTGTGGTGAAAGAAGCATAGTACTGATCTCTTCTAGAAAGAGCTTTTTAAGAATCCTGATTATAGGGTTCTTGATTGTTTGGTGACCTCTGGAGTTGTCTCTTACTATGATTGCTCCATTTTCTTTGTGTTCTTTACTGGCTCCTAGTGTGTCATGGTCATTTCAAGAAAGTCTCACAGAACAGCCAGTAGTGAGGAAGGCTCCAAATAAAATGCCTGCCCTCTTTTGTGTTCTTATGTTGCTGTGTGGTAGATGGGACCCTCCTGGATTCAGATTTAGAAAAAAAGGATAATTCAGAGAGAATGGAACCTATCCTTTCTACCCATTATCCAAGTGGGTATCTTTCATGTCATATAAGTTTGAATTAGCTGAATTGCCACCTAATACTGCACAGGATTATGTAACCAAAAATGCCTCTAGTATGCAAATTGCCTTGATAACTTGTAGAAATTATTGCCTATAATTTATTTGGTTATTTTTGAAAAGTGCTTCTGCTTTATTCTAGGGAGTGGGGTGGTTGAACACAGTTGAGATAGCATTTGGGATCCTCAGATAATGCTTTACTCTTCGTGTCATACTTAGTTGATAAGTTCTTTCACTGTGCCCACTTCCCAAAAAATGGCTACATATATATTGTCGTCACTGACAATCATACTCAGCAGTTACATGCATTGACTTCAATTCAGTTGTAGGATACTAATATGTCTCACAAATTCATTAAGTTTTGCACAAAGAGCACTCAGTGAAAAATGCTTGATTTTATAAAGTTAATACGTATATTGCTATTTTAGTTTATAATACACAAGTACTTTTCATTTAATCTTTATGATAACCTTGAAAAGCAAACATATTATTCACTTTAGAGAAGAAACTGAAAAACTCAAAAGTTGCTGTCTTAAAGCTATGTAGGCAATATATGACAAAGCCAAGGGTAAATTATTCAATAATTAGAATAATTACTACCATTATCAGAAACCTCTATGCATGCCAGTAATTCAAAAATATCTCTAGGGAACATGATCACATGAGTACTTTTTAATAAATCAACTTCAATTGAATTAGTTACAGTATAGAGATAATTTTTAGTAAATATATATTTGTATTTCTTAATATACAATATAGAATATGCAGTATATGTAATAGGAAATAATATGCAGTACAAAATAAATTTGTCTCGTGTTAGAACAATTTGGAAATTAGTTTTTCGGAATTCAATTGTTTATTATAGTCACTACTTTATAGATGAAAAAGCTGAGTCAGAATGATGTGAAATGGTTTGTCCATGTAGCTAGTCAGAGTCAAGTTTCAATACCCTGTGTCTTCTCATTCTAAATCCTATATTCCCTCCTTTATACCCTGCTGCCTCATAATAGAACTTTCAAAATGGTTTAAGTGGCTGAACAGATGAACCAACTCTTGCAATTTAGACATGTCTGCTCAAACAAATTGGCTTGGTCTGTAATAATCAATTTATGAAGTATAAATACCAAGAAATAATGGGAAAGAATAAAGGATTTGAGACCTAATTTCTGCCATTCAGGTCATAAATAGTCTTTAGGCACATAAGGAGAATGACCTGTTTTCTTAGGATGGAAGTATGTGTATACTTTATCAGTTTTAGTAAAATATGACCCAGATATGTCTTAGACTATTCATGCTCCCTGCCATCTACTCTCCTGGCAGTCCTCACCCCATCAACACATTCTGCGGACACATTCTGATGTCATTACGACAGCTCAGGGCAGCCAGATTCTCACATACCATATCCACTTCACAGCCTGACTCTCAGGACTGACTGACTTTACTGCGTCAATTTTCCTGCTAGGCTAACTAGGGAGAAATACGTAATTCCCAGGAGCTACACATTTGATCAAATATGTGATGCCATCTCTCCCTAGAATCTAAAAACTGGTGTCCTGGGGAATCTTGATGTTCAGAGACTACCATGAGGCAAGCTTATAAACAGAACAGACTAGCCCATTGGTCATAGTCAGGGTGGCTGTGAATTCTTGATTTTGTGTGTGATGCTCAGTCTCCTTTACCTTCTGAGCAGATTCACCCTACACGTCTCATTTTATTAATGCTCATCTCAATTAGACATTTTTCATATATTTTTCAGGATAAGGATTTGAAATCAGCTATATGACAAATTGAATATACACACAAATGTGTGTTAATGTATGTATGTATATACACATATTTTTAATCAAGCAATGCAATATGGCAAAATCAAATTGCCTTAGAAATTTTTACTTCATGGTAAATCAGACTTGAGCTTTGTGTGACAGCAAAAGTGCTGGCCCTCTGCCAGGGTAGGAAAAAAGGGAAGGAGGCACAAAGACTATTGGACTGTCATTCCTTTTTTGGAATGACAGCAACTCTGGCCATACACTGACCAGCTGCCCAGGTGTCCTCACTATGACATTACCAGTTTTATTGGCCTAAGTCCTTTCCAGGCCATTTTTTATGGGAATGGAAGACTTTTTGTTGAGTCATAAAGCTACCATTTACCAATTGTATGTTCTTTGTGAAGTAGGCCTTTTGAAACTCTTTGGAGCTTCATGTAGTTGTAGTATGAAGCAGCACCTTTTAAAGACTGGCACTATCTGTCTATTGTCACAGTGCTGGCTGCCATATTGGTATATTGGTATCCACTCAATGATATTTCCATGATCTGATGAGAGACTTCTTTACCATTTCTTGGGACTCGCTTTTTTTTTTCTTCAGCAATGTAAGAAGCCGGAGTACATGTAAGCAATGTAAAATATATGTAGAATACATATTAGTTTGGGGACAAGTGGCTGATATTTTACTTCTTTAAAGTGTAGAAAAAAAGTATAGACCCATTACTTACAAATGTCCCAAGTTGACTACAAGTTTATTTCTGAAATATGTCAGGCACTTAGTGATTCACTTTGAAAATGGAATTGAATCAAGGATAGTTATCAGTATGTGAATGATTCTTATCAGCTGCTAATATCTGTATCCAAAACTCTAACATGAAACCGTAAGAGACTACTGTTCATGCTTGAAGAGTTTGAGTCTTCTTAGTAACAATAACTGCATGAATGAAATCAGCATTTGGATGAAGAAAGAATATCCCATATTGGAAAGTAATCATAGCTTTTATGCTTGTGTGTGTGTGCTTTGACAGCTTTTTGGAGACTACAGCCTATTTCTTCATGAAACCAAAAATTGGAGAGAAGGAGGTGTCCCCAAATGTTTTCTTCAGTATCTGGCATGAATTCAGCTCTGACTTTAAAGACTTTTGGAAGAAAGAGAACAAACTCATTCTACAAGAAAGGTAGGTTTATTTTCATTTCACAGTGGCATTTTAAAACTGGTATTTTATTAAGTGTGACACCACTGGGGTTGCCAACTTTTATAGCCTGAATGAAAAATTAGATAGCCCTCAACCTGGGATATCAAGTCAAACAGGTTGCTAAGAACTGGCAAAATTTGGAGTTTGAATAAGAAAGGTTGGTGTAGAAGCTATGATGCTACAGAGAATAACTGGGGAGATGGTTTGCCAGGACCACCGTCTGGTAAAACAACTTCTGTGATGAGGAAACCACACAAAAGTAGACCATGTAAGTGGAGTGGAACAACCCTGCTGAGATGATAAACCTACTCACCTCAAAAGATCAGTAGCAGAGACTGTATGAAGGTAAGATGAATCATTTTTTGTTTTAATTTGTTTTTGCTCAATTCAAGATATTGTCCAAATTTCACCATTTGTATTAAGATTTCTGCCAGATGTCACCAAGAAACAGATGATCAATATTTTTTAAAAGAACTTCCAGGATTCTTGTAGAATTACACCACATTTCTTAAAGTAAATTTTTCAGGATTGAAAGAAAATTTTTTTCTCTTAAATATATGAAATAAAGTCTCTGTCACTGATTATGAAATTCCATAGAGACGTATTAAATATTAATTCAGGGGGAAAGCTAGCCCTCCCAGGGCAGCAGCCCCAAATAGTTGGGTCTACCAGGAGAATGAAAATGAAACACGATCAGCACTGTAAGCCAAACCCTAATACTGAACCAATTAGTGTTCTTTCCAACATCCCTACACTAACAATGACTTTGCTTTAGAAAACTTAACATCCGAAGGGACTTTGTTCATCATACCACAAAATTCCACAATTTCTGCTTGTTGTCTTCCTTACATACAGAACTGTGATTATCCACTAACTGTGATTATCCATTATCATTGTAAGTACATCCTTAAATATGATGAAATTTGCTGGCATGTATTGAGTGCACAAACTGCTATGAGCGCTAACTCATATAATTAATTACTTAGATTCCATAGAGTTATCATAGAAGAAACTTTACCTCAGTGACTAGTAGATGGAAAAAGAGTGGTCTGAACAGAAGGGAAAATAAGCATCCACTCTAAAGATAATGAGAGTATTCTACTTAAAAGTGGTTCATTAGGGGTTAACCTAAGAGATACAATTTTAGTCAAAAGTCCATGCAGGTAAGATAGGAGAGATAACTGCTGAAATATAAGCACATTAAATTGTCATTCATGTCCTTCAAATTTAGCTATATATTATCTTTGTGGGTTTTTTTGTTTGTTTTTTGTTTTTTTTTTTTGTTTTGTTTTGTTTTGTTTTTGTTTTTGTTTGTTTTTGTTTTTACCGAGCAAGGGCTGTCAGTTTGGAAAATTGTAAAGAGGAATCTTTTTTTTTTACTGCAGCCCAGCACCTACAATATCCCTTCATGTCCCTCACTGGTTCCCATTGGCCTCCTTGCATCTCTAATCTCAGTTTATTCCCCCAGAAAAGGGCCAACAGCTCAGTCACATCAATGTACAAATCTGACAGATGAGTATTCCTTTTTCTTTCAAAAGATATTTATTTATTTATTTATTTATTTATTTATTTATTTATTTGAGAAAGGGAGATAGAGAGAGAACATGAGCAGGGGGAGAAGCATAGGGAAGAAGGACAAGTAGACTCTGCACTGAGTGCAGAGCCTGGCATGGGGCTCAATCTCATGACCTGAGATCATGACCTGCACTGAAATCAAGATGTTGGATGCTCAGCTGACTGAGCCATCCAGGTGCCCCCGACAGATGAGTATTTCACCATGTACACCTATTTGCTTGTGGCTGGGGCTAGAGAATGAGAGTGGAAGTAAGGAGAGGTCAGCATCCACAAGATAAGACTGGTAGAGCTGTAGTTTTGGAGTAACTATTCTGCTAGCACATCAGGGAAGTAAGTAAATCATAGCAAAAGGCTGGCATATTCCTATGGTGGCACCTCTGGAGATCCTAGGGCAAGAAGGTAGGTAGACACTCTCATTGTAGTTTGCCTTTACTCTGTACATGAGTATATGAGTTGGTGAGATGCCATCTCAGGGGAGTTGTTGAAACTGACTAATTCAGTTACACAACTCTCCAGTGATACCCAGTCTCATCTAGCCTGTGCTCCATGAGGTAGAGTTGTGTCTCTAGGTAACACATTGATACCAATCCACTGTTCCATGATATTTTATGCATTTAACATAACCAAAACTAGCTTTTCTTTACCGAGTATCTCATAAAATCAAACAGATGCTTCCTATGCTTGTCATGTCCCAGGACTATGCTGTGGCTTTTTTGACCCAACCCTTGGTTGATTTTGCTTTTTGATGCAAACTTTGGTGACTTTGCTCACCCCTTGGTGGCAGTGTTGTGATTTGGCAGATTACAAGTGCTCTTCACTGTAGACTTCTCATCATTCACTATCATTTGCTTTATTTAAGAGCTAAGGAGGACTATGTGGCAGGTGAGACAGTGCTTCTTTGCCCTTTAACTTCTGAAATATATTATACCTCCTGGCAAATAGCTGCTTTAATAAGCAAGACCATTGGTCTGACTCATTTGTAGAGAAACTTTGTCCCTTTCCTTCAATATAGGACCAGTGACACAATTTCCAGGAAACAGTGCTAAATGAAAACATTGGGCCCCTTGTTCAAAAATTAATAAACAATTTCAAAACAGGAAGTACAGAGCCCTTCCAAAGTGTGCAAACAACACCCATGAAGCCAGCTTTGCCCTAGTGTAAGCTTTGTATCATATTTTCTGTAGGTAAATGGAAGGATATTTTAGGAATGCTTTATACCCTCAGACATCAATTGGAAATGGGATGTGGTCAGTTAAGGGTCTTATACTTCTGGTACAGTCTGTGTTGATCTGAGTAGAGCTTCACATAGCACTAACTTCAAGCACTTAAAATGGGATGTTGTTCTGCAACCTGATTGTTCCCTCCTCTGTACCCTGTATTTATTATCTGCATATTTTGTTTAGTCAATTTTATACTATGATAATGCCTAATGATGTGTCTGTTTTTATTTTATACCATAACCATTTTGATATTTGCATTTTAGTCTTTATTTCCCAATGAGATGTTTCACATCTTCATTTCTGATGTAGCTCTCACTGTCATTAAGTCATAGTGCCTTTCCACTTTTCTGATCTCCATAAATATTTGCTGATTTGACTAGTTACATCATTGTATTTGACACAGACACAGGAATAAGCACTTAGGTTATGAAGTAATGAACATGCTTTTCTACATAGCTTAAGCTTATCATTGTAAGTAATAAAAAAAAATACCATTCCAAATACTTTAGGCAAAAGGAAAGGCATTGTTAGATAATCAAACCACAGAAGGGCAGGGATGGAACTTGTGTGTTGATTGCCTGAATACAGAAATTCTAACTGCAGTCTGTGGGAACTGGTCAGATGTGTCCATGCCTATCTCTCATGATCTGTCTTAATAAATGTTCTCTTTCATCCTGCTTCCTCTTCTTCTCCCTCTCTCTCTTTCTCTCACTCTGATTCCATGTTCTCACTCTCTCCCCCTCTCATCTCCCCACCATCACTCTCCATTGTGGTTTATCCTAGTTTCCAAGCCAGGCTATTCCTTTAAGGGTGGCCCCATGGCCACTGGTCACAGCCGTGACTCACATTCTCACAGCCCAGTAGGAGAAAGCACTCTCCACAATCTAGAAAAATTCCAAAGAAGAACTCCAGATGAGTTGTGCCCAGTTCTGGATCAGGCACTGTGGCCAGAGATTTGGAGTACTATTGTTCAGCAATTCACAAACCCTGTTGTACAGCCAGAGAGGAGGGCTGCCATGATTGACATTCTCCTTCATTGCAGTCACTGGAGTTAGGTAGGGAAGAGCAATTTCTAAAAAAAGTAAATAATATTATTATTACCCAAATTTATTAAGCCTTTAAAAATAACCTGTGTAATTAGCAGAATGTCTTAGCATGGTAGAAAGAAACCTGAATGGTTTCATGATATAGTTGAATGTTTACTTTCCACTGTTCCTTGACCTGATTTGGAATTCACAGATTGACTATCTTTAAAGTTGTAAATCCTGTAAGAATATTTCTTATCCTATAATTTCTCTTTGGTTCTGATTATAGAGTGGTAGTAACTTTGTGTTTTCTGGCTTTGTCCTGATGATTCCTATGATTGAGTAAATGTATTTCTTGAATTGGTGAATTTCTACACATCCATGAAAAGTCTTAAAAAGGTCTGCTCTCTTTCTAATTGATGTGGTTTGGAAAACATGAGGATTTTTATGTTAGTTCTTCCACTTACCCGCCTAGTCATAGAAAGCCATAGTGTCCTAAACTGCAAAATGGAAATAGTAATATCTCTCTTGAGGCATTATTGTGTACACTAAGTGAGATAATATATTTAGAGTATACAACACAGTATCTACATGCCAAATGCTCAATCGTTCTTCCTCTATCATTTAATATAAATGATTTCCTGATCATGACTACCTACAATTGTAACATATTGTTAAAGCATGTTAAGAATGTATTCAGTGGATACAAGGCATTTTTGTGATTCAATTACTTTTTGGTTAGGTAAAATGTTTTGATTCTTAGTCCAAGGGAAAACTTGTTCAAGAATGTTCACACAGTCCACCCCTCCATTATTTACATCATGCTATGCAAAAGAATTCCTGTTTTAATGCTTTTAGACAAGTGACCCATTGGTTTTGTCATGAGTCAGAAGAAGTGTTTTTTTTTTTTCATATGCTTGGAACTAGGCACATACAATTGTTAATAAGAAACGCTTCTCTAAAAAGAAATCTAGACTTGTTATCACTGAACAGCCCAAAACATATGAAAAATCATTTCAAAAAACGAACTCAACTATATCCAGAAGGTGAGATAAACCAACATTTACTCTGCTAAACATCTCTCCAAAAGGCTCACAGAGCATAGTGTTAATATGGCAGGAAATGGGCAGTCCTTATCTCTTTTATTTTCAGGTAGGCAGTAGCATTAGTATCACCAGCTGCCAATGAGGCCCTATGGAGCTTGAACAATAAGAGTTTTGTTAATTAGAGGAAAGAAGTATGGATTGATTGGGAATACTTGTGCTTTTTGACCTTGATGGGATTGTGGTTCTTGGAGAAGATAGTGGGGCCCAAAAACAACTCCACTTCTCACTGTTTTGTTCTGTTGTAAGTGGCCTTTAGTTTTTTGGCAGTCTTTGGCTATGTAAAATTATTTGTAATTATTCTCATTCCATATGGAGTTTTTACTATGCACAAGAGACACTTCGTGCAATTGGTGACAGACCTGTCTTTGTTGAGCTAACAACCTAGCCGAGTATGGTGTTATATGCAGTGGGAGAAACTGGGGGCAGGAGTTAATTCTGTCCAGAGGATTTATGACAAGGAGACTGGAGTTGGACTAGGATTTTCACAGGCAGTCCAGTGTGGTAAGGGCCTTGTAGGCAAGATAATGTGGCTCTGGCAACTGTACCTCAAACCCCATAGTGTGCAGTGTAGCCTATCAAAATTTTGTTTAGTGGGCTTAAGACATTTTAATTTAATAAATCAGTTGTGACATTAGGAAGGGTTATGTTTAAAGTATTGTCTAACTTAATTTACAGGTTTATTTTATTTTGAGACAGGTAGTCTTTGATAACCCAGGAGAAAGGATAACTACTCCTCTAATTTGTGCAAGCACGTGGTAATCAGGTCTGGTTTCTGCCCAGCTTAAATCTGCAATTAGAGGGAAAGGATTTCAATGCTTGGCTTTAGAAGGTTATGCATTAAATTGGAGAGCACCTCATGCCATGTTAACGTTCCTGTTTCCATAATTTATATTTAAGTGAGCTGTATGTTCAGATTTAAGTAGGACGTTATTAGTGTAGAAGGAAGTGACCATTATAAAAGATTGAAAGTAAAACTGAAGAATTGAGGTAAGGGAGGAAGGTTTATTGTTATGTAATAATGTATTTGCTGAATACCTAGATGAAATTGCCTCTTGGACTGCATTGTTACATTGCAGCATTAAATGAATTTATCCAACCATTTACCCCTTTAATTGAGCCACCAATGTCTATAAAAAAAACACAAAGAAATTCTCTTCCTACTTCTGTCTTTTTATAGCAGAAACTTTGGCACAAGAGCTGACAAACTAGATAGAATCATGGCTAATGGGACCTGAGAAAGTGTAGGAAATGTGATCTGAAGGAGTAATTAATATGCAGTAAGACATAATAGATGATTCATTTATTTATTATTTTATTCAAAATTACTTTTGTCCTACTGTGTGCTGGCCAAATTTTCTGGCTATATGGTTCTTACCCTTTAGTTAGAGAAGCAGACAATTTAAAAAACCCACAATTTTAAATTATAGGTTCAAATTAGTACTATGAGGAAAATAATGAGCCATTTTTGCAAAGCAAAAAGCAGAAGAGGTTCATTTAGAAAGTGTGGTCAGAGGAGGCCTTTCTGAAGAAGCAACATTTATGCTGACACTTGAAGAATTTGTGAGAGTGGCTATGCTAAGGGGCCACACAGTATATGAGCCTGCCAGGCAGAGATGTAGGAAGTTCAAGATAATATGACAAAAAAGATCGGGTGGACTCCAAGAAAGACGAAGGTGATGAGATGAATTAATGAAATAGGCCTTGTGGATCATGGTAAGAGATTGACTTCTATTATGAATGCAATAGAAAAATCATCAAAAGGGTTCTTAGAAAGGGAATAACCTGATGTGATTCATGTAATGAAAAGATTATTAATTCAAATGTGTAATAAATTGGACAGTGGTATTGAGAAACAAGTTAGGAAATTAGGATAGTAGGCCAGGTGAAAGATGTGATGTTGTGGACCAGGGGGAAGGTGACAGAAAGGAGAGGAAATGGGTGTGTTGGATATATACTTTGGAGGTATACCTATACAAACTTGCTATTTGCAGATTACAGCCTCTACTAATTATAGAGGGTCAGAAAATTCTAAGTGTCAGCTCAGATACTGACAAGCTCATGTTAGCCAGGATGTTAGAGATCAAGAATGCAAACTTTCCCTCTCTCTTCTAAAATGATTTTCAAAGGCAAGGTTAGGGAAAGATGTGAAACCTCAGATATTAGGAAATTCACTTTCCAAAACTTAGTTCTCCAAGAATGATGTAAAATCATAAGGTGAACGTAGGATGGAAAAGATCTTTGCATTTCTTCTTCATCTTGCCATGTTCCAAGACATGTTTTTTAAATCTTAGAAAATCCTTTCTCAAAAGCTTCATGTTCAAAAATGGAAGAAACTCACCCTCAGAATCTCTGGTTCCAGCTCCCCATCAAAGAATCAGAACTAAGAGCCAAGAAAGTAGCCTGTCCAAAGATATTTTTGCTTTGAAAAGGATTTAAACATTGAGGTACCTTCCAGTAAATTTGTAGAGACTTGTAAAGTTATCTGAGCAATTATTAATTTCTCTTCAGCGTTTGCTAAAAATAGTTTTTGACGTCTTAGCAAAGTTTGTAGTAAAACCGTTTTGGATCAGGATATACTTTATGGAGGAGATATTTAAAATTACCCATTAAAAATAACATCATGTAGCTTATATGGGCTGAAAACAATTTCTATATAAGCTGTTCCTTTACAAGCAAGATGGTATTTTTAAGGGGTCACTTTAAGTTTTGTTAGGATATTCTTAAACAATGTCATGATTATAATCTGCTAGAGGAGGAGATCGAGATCTGCTAGATTTGTATAACGTCATATTAACAAAATCTTAAGTTTGTGTGGGCTTCTGCTAGAGCCTGGATTTTTAAGATAGTGACAAATTTTAGAAGCCAGAGGCTCCCCACAATTCATTCTCACTATAATGCTCTCCATACTGACTCTGACCCTTTTAAGCAAGGGAATTCCACCTGCTTTGCTTCAGGATTCCACTCTCAAGACATTACTCCTGTTCCCATTAGTGATAGTGAAGCTTTAGAGAAATGAGAAATGCTTCTTAAAAGTTTGGGATTCTAAGGTAAATAATGGATAGTCATAGACTAGTCATGAGAGGTAAAGATGGAAGAGATTGTCTTCACAATGTTTTACGTATTGGTCTCTACAACAGATTTGAAGTTGATGGCAAAGTTTAGACCAAGACATGTCGGCAGTTATTATATTTGACAAATAGCAATTAACTTACTTGGTTTTGCTGCTGAAGTCTGGTTGATTTAGAAGCAACTGTGAGAAGGCATCAAACTCAATTTTAAAAGAAATCATTTGTGAAAGCATGTGCTGAGTGTATATGTATGTGTAGTGGAGGGGGGACAGGGTATGTGTGGAAGGACCCCAAAATGGAGATCAGTACTGAAGAAATTTAAGAGTGTGTATTTTAATATAGGGCACATAAAAGAAATTAGGTAATATTTGTATGTCTTTGTGGAGAGGAAATGGAGAATGGTCTTAAGCAAGTAGAATGGCTAATAAACATATGAAACGATGCTCTGTATCATCATCCTTCATGGAAATGTAAATCAAAACCCCAAAGAGACAGATGCTAATTATGATGGCTGTACAAAAAAAAAAAAAAAAGCAGACAATAGCAAGTGTTGGGGAAGATGAGGAGAACTTGTGAACCTCTCACACTGCTGGTGGGAATGTGGCAATGGTTCAACCACTTTGGAAAACGGTTAGGCATCCCCTAAGAAAATTAAACCTGGAGTTACTGTGGGACCCAGGAACTTCTTCCTAGGTTTATACCAAAGAGAAGTAAAAGCGTACATCCACCCAAATGCTTGTACACATGTGATCATGGCAGCACCCAAAAGATGGAAACTACTCAAATGTCCATCAACTGATGAGTGGATAAATAAAATGTGAATATTACAATGGGATATTATTTGGCAATAAAAAGAAATGGAGCACTGATACATATGCTGTGCCATGAATGAGCCTTGAAAATAAGAAAACAGTCACAAAAGGCTGTATATCGTATGATTTGATTTATATGAAATGTCCAGAATTGTCAAATATATAGGGTCTGAAAGTAGATTAGTTGTGTCAGGGGTTGAGGGAGAGGAGAGGGATCGTTAGTGAAGTTTCTTTGGAATATATGGGATGTTCTAGAATTAGATGGCTGCACAACCCTGTGAATATACTAAAAGAAACATTGAATGTCCACTTTAAATGGGTAAATTTTACAGGATGTTAATAACTCAATAAGCCTTTATTTTTTAAGTAAATAGATCTCTCACATCAGAGCTCTAAACATAAACACAGACCACATAAGTCTTTTAACTACTAACATGAACATTAGCTAAATCAAAAATAGAGAGATAAATCTGTTGACAAAATCTGTAAAAAAAAAAAAAAAAGAAAAAGAAAAAATTGTATAGCTCGGTTCAAAATCAGAAAGGCCCCCATCAATTTAGACGATTAATAATTTATAATAACTTGACTCTAGTGATGAAATGAACTAGTGATTTTTCTATGTAAATCCATTTCAGGAAATCACAGGTCATGTTAAAAATACACACAATGTAATAGATATTGTGTGTGTTTATGTATGTGTGTATTTTGAAATTATTCATCTACTGCAAATAAACATTTTTTTCAAATCTTATCTCCATGGGAGGGGATTGTCAAGTTTTCCTAACTTATATTTCTGATGAAGTGATAAATATCCACAAAAATAGTGGATATAATAAATGGTTAAAATAAATGAAAAGAAAAGGGAAAGAAAAAAAAAGAAAAGGGAAAGAAATTTGTCTGTGTTTGCTATGGGGTAAAGCCTCATGTCTTTCACTTCTGTCTTGTTAACTCTTCCTTCACCCTCTTGCTGTAATGTCTCCAGCCCTTTCCTGGTCTTTTTAGTGCTCATTCAGGACTCTACTCCACAGGCCTTCTGGCCAATGTGCTGCTCAAGGTTTTTGCTTCTGCTTGTCATAAACAGTTGGGTTAGCAGTGTGAATCATGGGCAGCTGCTAGGTCACGAGTGGAATTTTGACCCATGGAAAGAAGACATTTCTTTAAGGCAGACAATAATAAGGACAGACCATTGATGTGGTGCACCTTAGCCAATGGGCTCTCAGTGAAAACCAACCCTGTTGATGCCAAAGAACTAGCTGTGGAATTATAATGTGGTCTTGGATATTGCCATTTCCAGTCAATTCAAGTGTCTATCAATTGAACAACTGTCATGGCAAATTGGTATCACATAAGCTTGGATTCTTTGGTTTATATAGAAAGCTGTTGTTTACCATTTGCTCCTCCTTAAAAGGACCTTCAGATCAATGTTCTCATCATCATCATCATCATTTTTGTTATTTTATGCATATTATAATTTCACTTCTAATTCTAATGCTCTTAAAGTTTTAGGAGCTATGGTTTTGTAATTTTTAAGACTAATAATGTAACAGAACTATAAAATTGCAAATTGAAAATTGCATCATACCTAAATATAATTCCTAAAATGGTAATTTTTTTTTGCAGTTTAGGTTTTCTAATTATAATATTACCAATATATAAATACATGGAGAGTTTGCTTATTCCTTTTGAATGTTGTGTTATGTGAAACCTGTGAGCATTCATTTTATTTTATCTCATTTCATTGCATTCCATTGGGATTTATTTTGTTTTTGTCTCCTGAACAGACACTGTAAAAAAATACTTAGAATCCTTGATGCCTTGGATGTCTTTCTAAGTTTTAAAACTGTATTTAATCAATTTCATCTGTCATTTTATCTTATTGAATAATGTTAAACATTCTCTAAATAATCCATCAGCTTTGTCTCCATCCTCTTCCACACACCCCTGGACATGTTCCACCTCCAATTGATTATAAAGGTTGCCCTTCCTTTAGGAATAACAGACTGGCACCCGTGTGTCACACTCTATATCTAGATGAAAGAAAGTGTTCCTGGCCAACATGTCTCCACAGCTCATTGATCTCTCTCTGGAGAAAGGCTGGTATGTGTCCTTGCAGATTCCTTCTTTGAGTGATTTAAAACTTGATGCTGAGCTATATAAAGTCCTGTCTGGATAGCTGTGCCTTACAGAATGAGGGTCACGCCACTTCTGCATTTGCAGAAAGGGCACACAATCCTCTCCTACATGAGCTGCATCTCCTATTGCATTGTATGGAATTAAGTGATGGTTGCACTTGGCAAAGTAAAAACTAAGGCTCAGAGGAGAATCAAAGTATCTGGTGCACAGTCAGGAAGTAGACCTGCCATGTCCTTTGGAGGCAGATTCAAGCTCTCTGGCTTTTTATAAGGAAATAGTAATTTTCAGAAAATAGCAATCTCAGAGGACAGAATTCTGGGTGTGTTGGTGGAGGCCATAGCTGTCTTGCGGCGAGCAGAGTGAACCCAGAGCCAAGAGGTCACGACTATCTCTTCCTGGGCTTCTCAATGTTGTTCTGTCTTGGGGTGCTTCTATACAGGAAGTAGGAGATGAGACAATGGGAGAGTACCGTGGAAGGAAAGGTGGCAGTGAGGTTAGAGGGCTCAATCCCCTGAGTTCCATTAACCTAAGATGACCCTCATCTCTACCAAATTAGAACTGGGGCAGTGGTGGGGCACCTGGGTGGCTCAGTGGTTGAGCATCTGCCTTTGGCTCAGGTCATGATCCCAGAGTCCTAGGATTGAGTTCCACATAGGCTCGCCATAGGGAGCCTGCTTCTCCCTCTGCCTATGTCTCTGCCTGTCTCTCTATCTCTCATGAATAAATAAATAAAATCTTTTAAAAAAATTAAAGAACTGGGGCAGTAGAAGTGTCTTTGATTTAGTATTCCATCAGGGTAATCTTGTGTCATAGTCATGTGTAGCAGAAGCCAGTAATAAGACATAAGTGCAGCTTTTTAATTTTTTAAAAAATATCTTTTGAATTTTTTAAAGATTTATTTATTTTATACGTATAAATAGAGAGAGGGCACGAGCACAGGCATGTGGTGGGGGAGGGGCAGGGGAGAGAAACTGGCTCCCCACTGAGTGTAGAGCCCAACCCTGAGCTGTCTTATGCCCTGAGATCATAACCTGAGCTAAAATCAAGAGTTGGATGCCTAACTGACTGAGCCACCCAGGTGTCCCCAGCTATTCTATCTTTTTTAATAAACAGAACAATCTATCATCATAATAATGAATTAGTACTTTATTCCATATATTTAAGCCCTATTAATATTCTTCTATTGTTTTATAATATGGGCATCTAAGCTGGGCTGCATTTACCATCACTTTGAAAAATGATAAAACTTAAAATTATGCCATATTACATAAACATTCATACTTTTTTAAAAGAGTATATTTAATACTCATATCTTTTAGGCTTTGTTATATTATGGTTTATAATAAGAAATATGTATTTGATCTTCAGCTGAATTTTTGGCACAGAGTTCCTAAAACATTTGGGATTTCCTAAGTGATGAGCGTTATAAAGATGTCTTCTGTTATATTATGGGGTGGCTTTTAGAAAGCCCTTGGGTCACCTAAGGATGATCAGGGAACCAAACTTGTGATGAGAGGATTGAAACTTTCTGTCTTATCCCCTGACCTCTGGAAAAAGAAGAGGGACTGAATCAATCACCAATGGCCAATGATTTAATTAATCATGCCTATATAATAAAGCTTCCATAAAATCCCAAAAGGACCCACACATCTTGCTCTATGCCTCTTTTCCACTGGGCTCTTCTGAGTTCAAACCTTTTATAATCAACTGGTGATCTAGTAAGTAAAATGTTTCTTTGAGTTCTATGAGCTGTTTTAACCAATTAATTGAACCCAAAGAGGGGGTTATTCTAACCTTTCATCTCTAGCCTGTGATTCAGAAGTACAATGACAATCTGGACTTGCCATTGGTGTCTGAAGGGTGGTGGAGCAGTCTTGTGAGGCTGAGCCCTCAACCTGTAGGATCTAAAGCTATCTCTAGGTTAGAACTGAATAAATTGCTTGGTGGTATGAGAAAAACCCACAGGTCAGAATTAGTATCTTTATCAGAGACCTTCATTTAGAATTTAAAATATCCAAAAGTAGGAGTCTGCCTGTGAGAATCTCTAGACTTTAATATCTAAACTTGAATTTGTCATATAGTATATGGAGATCGGCCTCTAAAATTTGTCAGGTGAGGAAAAGGGAAGGAGTAGCAGTACCAACTCTTTAAAATATTCTTTTTTTTTTCTTATTATCATTATACATTTAGGTAATACATATATTGCAAGGATAAAACATCAGAAATAAAAGCATATTCATAGTTTTTCTTAACTTTATTTTAAAAAATTAACCTCTTTGGTTCAAAGGGGTGAACATTGGCCTAGGGATGAACATTTTGATAAAATTCCATTTGGCCACATTAAAGTTTTCCAAATGTATGGGGGAGGTAAATGAGATGAAGAATAGTTACAAAAAGTGTATTTCAGCAGGTAAGAGAATATCAGATGCTCACAGATAACTTAAAAGCTTTCATTTCGAAAGTCCTAGATGTAATCAATGTATTCTTAAATTCATGTGTTGTTTTTAGGGCAGAAATACTCTTAATTCTATATTGAGTTTGTACATGGGTTTATTTTTTATGGTCTCTATTAATTTTTTTAATATTTTCATTTCACAAGGGCCAAATAAAAGAATCATTTCAGAGTACTAGAGCGTGAACTAGAAGCTAGAGAATGTTGATGGACTAATTAGATAAAAAAGTCGAAAGGCAATTGTTTTTTAATATCATAGATAAATGACTAGATGGCTGAACAGGTGGATGGGCTGTGGATCGAGAGTTATTGGAAATTGCACATAAACCCATTCGGGAAAAAAATAGAAATCCAAATAAGTAAAAATGATGTTATTATGAAGAAAGCTTAAATTGACTCCTATTTTTTTAAAAGCTTTCTACTTCATCTATCATTAATAAAGAAAAAGAACTCACAGCATACTTTACCAGTAGTTATGGTCTATTACTGTGTCCCTAACATTCACATGAGATTCAAGGACCATGCACAACCACTTAGCTTAAGAGAGACAAGAATGGGACCATCAGAGAGCTAGTGGATCATAGTAAAAAAGGAAAAAAATGTGCTGACTTCAATAAAATATATATTTCAGCATTTGCAGGTAGTTACTAAAAACAAATTTCCTAGTAATGCTGATCAAAGAAAAATTAAGAATTAAGTGTTTACATCCAAATTCTCAATTATTAGTGTCCATTTCCTATTTTCCACCTGAGGGTATAATGAATTCCCTAACAGGGATAATAGAGTTCACAAACGCTGAGAACAAGTATTATTACAGATTTGCCTTTATTCATAGTTTTATAGTTCAGAGCCATAAATCCTTGTCTACAATTTGGAGATCCAAAACACCTCTGACATCAAACATTTTTTCATAAGTTTTTGGCAAACTCAATTTATGTGAGACTATTTATGAACTTTTTATTCATCCCACTTACTATGAATGTTCATATGTCTACTGCAGAAATGGTAACATGTTTGATTACTTCATGCTATGTCAGACCCATTTGGTAGTGTTATGTACCATCTTTCTGTCTGAAATTAGAAGGTTCTGAATTCTGTAATCCAACTGGCCCCAGAGGTTTGGGGTAAAGGATCACAGAATGAAGAGTCATCTGGCTGACTGAACACTGTATTCACTAGTCCTAATTCTACTCCTTCTCAAACACACAAATAAATCCAATCCTTTGTCCATGTAATGGGTCTTCACATTTAAGGTTAGCTATGAAAATACTATCAAGTTCTCCATCAGCATGATAGAACATTTGTGGTTCTTTCCATTGTTCTAGAATCTCATCCATTCATCCATTCATGGATGGAGCTTCCTGCCCAGCCTGGGCCACATCATCTGTTATTCCTGCTGTGCCCTTACTGGCATTATGTCTTACACAACCAATTATACTTCTTAACACTCCCAGTATCAGCAAGGCCATACCCTTCACCTTTCTTGCTCTAGGAGAAATTTCCTAGCAGGGCTATTTAAAAATCAGTGTTCTCCAGCCTAAGGTAGCTTCTCTAAGGAATGGAGATTCTGAGATAAATCCTGGGAAACATGAGGGGGATGAGAAGTCAAGAATGCTTTTATGCAACTTTTAATTGTCCTTTATAATTGTTCCCTGCGGTGCCTTCTACTTTCTTCCAACTCTGAACACCATTTCTGCATTCTTCACTGTGAACTTATGACTTGTCCGCATGTTTTACTGAGGTCATTCAACAAGAATTTATTAAGTGGTTACTATATGCCAGGCACTGGAGCTGTAAACAAAACCAAATCCTGGCCTTCTGAATCTAAATTAACATACACTAGGAGGACTGATACAGACTTTGACAAGAAAATAAAGTAGGGTGAAGGAAAAAGCGAGTTGTAGGAGGTGGTGGTCTGACTATAAACAGAGACTTGAGGGTTGTGAGGGAATAAACTAGTGGATACTTGGAGACCAAACATTTCAGACAGAGAGAACAGCAAGTACAAAGCCTGAGGAAGGAGCATGTTTAGGGAGGAGGCTGAAGTTGCTGGAACAGAGTGAGCAAGGAGGGAGAAGTAGAAAGTGGGTATGGAAAGGGTGTGCCTGCCAGGCAGGGTGCAGAGGGGCTTAATTAAGGAGGAGGAGCTTAAAAGAAGAACCATGTGAAATGCTGCTAATATTCACATGAAGGAGGTGAGGACCAAGAAGTGACCTTGGAATTGGAACTGGAATTGATGGCATCCACAAGAATAGTCTATCCAGTGGCTGGGTACGGATGTCTGATGAGAAGGGAGCAGAAAAGTGGAGACAGTGAGCACAGGAACTTGTGCGTAGAAAGGGTCACAGAGAAAAGAAGTCCAGCTGGAGAGGAAGGTGAATTAGGGTTTTTTGTTTTTTGATGATGATGGGATAAACAGCATATTTTTAGCCGGATAGGAATAATCCAGGAGAGGAACTATTATGACCCTTATTCTCCCTTAATATGTGTGTTTCCTTGATCCCATTCCTGCCTTGTATCTCCCACATCTTCCCCTTAATTAAACCGTACTTCCTCTTGCATAATCCTAAAGCATCATGATATAAATAGCTTTCTGGTACTCTTTTATGAGTTTTACAGGGAGGAAATGTGATAAACTCTCTATAAACTAATTTCCACGTCTAATAGCCCTTGAATTCCTCCCCACGACAACAAAAAAAGTCTTTAAAAAGTAGGATCCAAGTTTTCATACATGTCATCTTTTGCTAGAGAAGTGTCAAAACAAAAGCCATGGTGTATGTACCAGCAGCTTGAGTTTATATCTCACTAGCTATAATCAAAAATGTTTCTGAACCATATGCAAAAAAAATCACTGACATTAAGAAAATAACATGTGGAAAGAGTAAAACGATGTTTGCATGAAAAATGTCAAATGTAGTAAACACCATTATTCTCCTGCAATAAAAGATTAATTTTGCTGTCACATGTGATTTTGTTATAGTTTTGATCATCATGTATGACAGAAATTTGTTTTATTTGCTATCATAAATTTGTAGAACCAGGGATTGTCATTAGACCATTTTTTTTAGGAAATCTAAAAATCTTCAATATGTATAGAAAGAACATGGTCATTCTGTTGGGACTCAGATAAAGGGCACATCAGCTGAGCTACTTTTGTAAATTCCATGTAAATCCACATCTAATATAGAATTAAAATAGTCTCTATTGCAAGATCCATGAGAAAAACACCTTTTTTAATAAACCAGAGATTTGGGCAGCCTGGGTGGCTCAGCGGTTTAGTGCTGCCTTCAGCTCAGGTCGTGATCCTGGCCTCTCAGGTTCGAGTCCCGTGTCAGGCTCCCCGTGTGGAACCTGTTTCTCCCTCTGCCTGTGTCTCTGCCTCTCTCTCTGTGTCTCTCATGAATAAATAAATAAAATCTTTAAAAAATAAATAAATAAACCAGAGATATTATTTTTTTAAAACCAGAGATTTTAAATTAGTGATGAAAAATATGTGATGAGGAGTTTAAAAATCCTAGCACGTGTATGAACACAAATATTCCTATTTTCAATGACTGCTGAAAGCTTATTGTCTAAGCATCTCAAAAAGTTCTAAATAGTACCTTCCAGATTTCTCAGCTTTTTCTGATGCCATGTTTAATTCCTGTGGAAGAACATGAAAAAAAAAAAGGGTACTCTTGGTTTGACAGAGTTTAGTTCAGGTTCTTTATTTACACAGTTGGAATGTGAACCTTGCTGTTGATTCCGTGAAGCAACTATATTTTCCTTCTTCAGTAGCACAGAATGTCAGCCTTTCCAGCACTTGCCACCTACTCCTGTTTAGTTCAGAGCATTGCAATGTGCTGCAATTAAGGAAATATGCTGACTATCCTGGATTTTTCAGACTTTTATGTCTGTATCAGATTAGGTCACCAATAAGCACCTGAACATACTTGAAGAGTGTGTTGACTTCCCTGTCTTCAGAAATGTCTTTACTGAGTTAATAGTTTAAAATATATATTGAAGATTTGTGTAAAAAAAGCCTCTTCCTTCTGTATTTTTTAGGTTAATACTGATTGCAATTCACATGCTTATTCAGAGAACTACATCAAAAATAATCTTCTAGAAATTAGAATCAAGAAAATGTGGTAGTAGCTTTGTTTTCTCCAGTCTTACACACTTTCCTTTTTCAAAGATGAACACTATAGCCTGTTGTGTTTCCACTGCTACTTTTCCTTGAGTAAAGTTCAAAATTTGTGCAATTATAGTACTTCTCCCCAGTATGTAATAAAATACATGTACCCATTTTTCTCAATAGTTTCTCTTCTCAAAAATCATGTTGAACTGCCACACTTTATATGTTCAGAGTTGTAAAAGATTCAGTCTTAAAGAATCAAATGCTTCTAAATATATAAATGATATAAATTAATATAGCAAGTGGAAATATATAAGTATATGATAAATATATACATGGAAATAAATAGAAGATATCAATGGTTATGTATTTCATCTTATCTATGGATTTGGGTAGTAAAAGGCAAAGTTCGGTGGTTAAAACCAAACTGTGAAGGTTGATTTTCTTAGTTTGACTGGATTTGAACCACAGCCCTGCCACAAATTGGTATATGGCCCCAAGCAAGTAATTTGACCATTTTAGGTTTCAGTTTCCTCATTGTAGAAGTTGGGAAACAATAGTATCTACTCCATGGGATTATTATTCTCCTCTATTTAGAGGAGATAACATCTGTAAAACCCTTTTAGCCTAGTGCCGGGCATATAAGGAGTCCTTAGTAAATGTTAGATGTTACTGTGATGAGCCAGATGCTGTGCAGGGCATGAGATATGAAAAGGAAAGACATTGCATTCTTTGACTTCAAGGAGCTTATATCATAGTGTCTTTTAAGACACTCTGTGGAAGCTTTCTAAAAGGAAAGAGAAGTAAAATAGGAAGTAAAATGAACATCATCTACCCTAGTTTGCTTCCCATTATGGGAATACCATTTGTTTTTTACAGTACTAATAGGTAGACATTAAGCCCATGATTTTCCCTTCCTAGTGGGAATGATATGGAAAGAGTGCAGACTCTGAAGTTGACCAGATTATTCATTCCATTATCATGTGACCTCAAGAACCTCACTGAGTCCCAGACTCCTCCTTTTCAGAAGAGCATAATGGCATCTCTCATGCTTGGTTGCCAGATGGTTGGATGAAGTGGTGCACATGAACCACTCACTCACTCACACACTGTGTCTGGTACACCACTGGCTTACTGTAAATGTTCACTTTCTTCAAATAAAAAATCATCTCAGTCAATTTTTGGACATCTGTGCTTGCTAAGACAGTTTATTAAAACAGTCTCTGTATAAATTTTACTAGTTAATTGTGCTTGATCCTCTTCAATTGGTTGCTTTGTAAAACAGGAACATAATCATATGTAATGACACCCTGTTATCTTTTTTTTAGTATATTTGACCATCATAAATTCATCTAAGTATCCAACTCCCTATCATTTCTCTTTCTAGTCTGCAGACATCCCATTAGAGATTCTTTAAATGCTTTGTTGAAAAGAAAATTTATTACATCTTTGTCATTTATCTTTTGCTACTAACCTAAGGGCTAATAAGAGTTAGTGACATGATTTCATGTGGAATCCTTAAAGGCTCCTAGTGATTCATATAATGTATATAAACTTAGTTTTTCTTTAAGATGGGAGAAAATGAATATATACACTAAACTCTTTCATAAATTTTATGTACATTGATTTAACTACACTGTTATTTATGGATGGAATTATAATAGTAAATCAGTAAACTCAAAGGTCAGGTCAAATAGAACTCTGCATAGCTTACTCAAAATGTGAATTGGACATTCAGACTCATTGCTGCGGAGTTCACTGGAAGAGGGAGGCAGAAACGAGATTTAAATCAAAGTCCTAGTTATTTGTCAAAATTTATCCCTGTGATTTTTTTAGCTTACTTTTAATTTCCCTGTTCATCATCATTTATTCATTTAGTCAGTTATTTTTCAAACATCTAGTGAATACTTACCTGTATCAACTTTATTATTATCCATGGGAATGTAAAAATGAATGTACATGATCCCTAATCTACAGGACTTACTATTCAGCAAAGCAAAAGACAGATATATGAATAGCTGTAAGTCTTTAAAATAAGCCTTCCTAGACGGTCAGATGTACTTTCTATAGGAAGACTTTTTTGAGCTTAACTTGAAGGAGCCATGGAAGGAGGAGAAAAAAATGGGTAGACCCAGAGGAACAGTTTTAGCAAAGACCTCCCATTGGAGTGGGGAGTGTTTCTGCATGGTTGGAACCAAAGGAACATTGTAGAGACTAAGGAGAAATTAGGTTAGTTGCAAATGGCCTTGAATACCATTACTAAGAAACTTAAACAGTATTTTCTTGGCAAATGAATAAGTGGCTCAGATGATTCCCATGTTTTGGACATTTGTAAAGGATGGATTAGACCAGTGTGAATGCCATTCAAGCAGTGATCTAGACATAAGGAGAAGCTTGAAAAACAATCAGGTACAGTGGAATTTAGCTTGGGACAGATTTAAAAATCATTACTAAGGAATCATTAGTAACAGAACTTGTTAACCATTTGCATATATATGGAGGGCTGGTGAGGAGGGAGAGAAAGGATTCAGAGGATGAATAGTTATGGATGGTTATATTCTTAACCAAGGAGGACCAGGTAAGGGAGGAAAGAAAAATGTCCACTGGTATCTGGAGCTCAGGGGAAAGATCAGAACTAGAGGTATGGATCTGAAAGTCTTCATTATAGTTGGAATTATAAAGTAGAGATTGCCTATAGATACCACAGAGTCAAGATTAGACCCTGGGTAAGGGAGAGAAGTTTAACAAATAAGCACCAAAAGAGATTGAGGAAGCATGTCCAAAAAAATACTTGGAAAACTCAGAAAGTCTTCAAGGACAAAGAATAAGAGAATTTTAAAATTAGGTACTAGTTAACCAGAGTGATTATCGTGGTGGAGGAGGTAAGAACTAGAAAGTGCTAGTGGGCTTGCCAGTTAGGAAAGGATTGACATCTTTTATTCCACAGAAGGGCTAATATGAATGACGACTTGTGTTTGTTGGGGAGAGGGGTGTTTTGTTTGCTTTGAAATGAGGGCATAGTGGCATACATCGATGGCCATCTTTTGTTATCTATTACCATTCCAAAATTATAGGAAAGTTTTTTTCTGAGGTAGCTCATCCATGTTCTACATTTTTAGAATCTTAGTCACCAAAGAGATTTAGACCATAGGGATCGATTTGATTGGTTGAATATGTTTTCTTCTGAATAAATGGTGCATCTCTTTTCACCCACATATACCTCTTGGAAACACTGATGAACCTTATTCTGCTTATTGGCTTTATGTATATATTTGCAGTTTTTAAAACATAAACAGAGAACGTGTATTTTGTCATGGAATCCTAGATTTTACACCATGTATATTTCTCAAAATTCAGCTACTATCGTTGATAGAAGTGGCCTGCATGCACCATGTCTTACCGTGACATGAGTGCAGTACCATGTGTGAGGCATCTGTGCCAACCCCTTCTTCAGCTCATACTGAGCCGTTCTCTTGTTACATCAAAGAAACTGAAAGGTATTCTTAAAGCTTGGTTTTCTTGAGTCAAGGGCAATTTTGTGTTCATTCTGATTGTTCTCCATAATTGAGGTAACAAGTATAATGTTCTCTCTGAAAAGTCTGAGATTGTCAATAATAACATTCAGAAATTCATATATGCCTGAGAAAACTGAAGTTCTTTTTACTTGAGGATAACGATAAGTGGCATTTCTGGTTGATTGTTCCCATTATATTGTCAGGGGCTTTGTGGTACTTTTGTGTATTTTAGATCATTAGTTATACAGGGGAGAAGATAGACAGGAGTAACCTCCCCCAGATCTACCTTTAATTCCAGAAGGCATCTAACACCTATTTCTGTCCTTTACCTGGAGGGAGAGAGACCCACAGCTTTAAAGCTGGCACTCCTAACCAGCCTTTGTCTAAAGGCTGCCTGCCTTCTCTGTGTGTATATACATGTGTCTTTTCCCCCCGTTCTCTTAAAAAATTGTAAATTTGTTGGCAGACATGATGGTGTTGTATTTCAGTGAAGTACATTGTGAATTGGTAATAATGATAATTATGTCTACTCTTAGCTTATTAATCTGTGTATCAAGACCTCCAACATGTGTGTGACATCCCAGCGCCAGGCTGTGCTTAAATCTCTTGCAGGCTGTAGGCTCCACTAAGGAATCAGGCTACTCCCAGCAAGTCTCATTGGAGCCAGCAGGAAATGAATCCGTCTGCCACAGATACTTATTTAGACCAAATTATTAATGTTTAGTGGCAGAAAAGTGACTCCCTTTCTCCTTCGATTGAATGATGAGAGCGTATCTGTTTTCTTGATAAGATTGTGGCCAGCCTGGCTTTTGCTCTAGAAGGTAGATAAAAATTATTCTGCCTGCAGGCCTCAGGGATGTCTGGTTTCTTTTCTCTGTTTCTGTGCCAGAGTGTATCTCCCTTATTCATCTCACAAACTGTCTTTAAACTTAATCACACTGAACTTTTTGTATATGTTTGCCTGACAATAAATGGGTCTGGGGATGGGGGGAAACGTGCAGAAAAAAATACATCTTTATTAGGAGAGAAATAAGAAACCACTCTCTCTGTTTAGAATAACCCTTAGGTCAAATGTGTCCAGTTATATTAAGGACAAAATTTGAGAAACTTTTCATTTGTTTTTAAAAATACCAAAATAAAAATAATAATTGGAATGCAAATTAGTTTCAGGAAATTCTGTAATTAAAAAGTATTTTTTTTTCATTCTACCATCTACTTCTGTCTTGTCTCTAATATAGACTTTAAAAACATTTTCATTGTCCTGGGCAAATTTTCTATGCTTCATAACTTCTGAATTCATAACTCTTTAAAAGCGAATGAAGATGTTACAACTTAGGGTATTTGCATAGAAGGAATAAAAAAATCCTATAGATGTATTAATATGTATTTTTCTTTTTTACGTTATATTTACAACTTTATTTTTTTAGAAAATAAATTTAATATAAAGTTTTTTAAGTAAGTTTAAATTTAAGCTCTAATACTTAAAGATGTTTTGTTTTTCTCGGTCGGTTTGCGCTGGACTGAGAAAACAGTTTCAACTGAGGGATAATCTCAGAGTCCTGTTCCTCACCAAATGCTTCCCTCCCTATCCTGTAGGTGGTTCTCTGATGCATCACAAAATCTGTCATTACCAATTAATGATGTCACACTTCTTTACCTTGATAAGCTTGAATTTCAGATTTTACCTTGATTCCAGCATTACTTTCCATCTTTGCGGACAACCCACTAAGTAAGCAGGTTGGGTGGTACAATATGGTGACATGGTCCTAAAATCTTATACTCCTAGACATTTAGAGCAGTAAAGCCCTGCCTATCCGTAAGTCAGAATTCTGGCCTCCCCAGCCTTCCAGACACAGTTGGGAACTCTGAAGTATGTGGGAGGTATGCGGCATAAGGGAGAAGCCCCTGTGGCAGCTGGAAGTACTGCCTCCAGGTCCAGGAACTCTTCGTTTAGCTAGAATTGAACTCAGTCTTACTGCTCTAATTTGAAGCCTATTTAAATTAGCTCTGTTATCTGGTTTTCCCATCTAGAGAAGATAGAAGTTATTAGAAGAAGATTAAAGTCTCTACTCAAGGCAGGCATACTGGCACCAGCAAGATGAGAGCACAACTTGCTGTGTTAGCCAGAAACACAAACCTTAACAAGTGTACACAAAGTAAAGCCAAGTCAGTGTTAAATCCATGCAGGGGCAAGCCACGATGTATGTATGTATTTTAGGAGGCCATGAACATAGCCCTGTATCAGCACATTACAGCAGTGACGAAGGCTGGGACAAGCATGAGCCATCAGGTATGAGGTAAATCGTTCTAGTTAATAAAGAGAAAAGTTTGATTTTTTTCAGAAAAACTTTATTCAAAATTGGTTATACAGAGTTGGCCCTTAACTGGACCAAGTTTCTATTTTCTGGGAATCACGCACTGATTCCTGTCACTCTTCCCAATTGTTGTCTGAATGAAACCTTTCTTGTGACAAAAATTGTTTTGTTCAAATTGGTCTCCTACTCTGTTTGCCGAACCTGATTCCATATATGTCTTCTGGTTATTTCCTATAGTTAAATTCTCCCTTAAAAATAAAGAATGCCTCATTGTCTGATTACATTTGGTCTTCCATGTAAGGGATAAGTACACGCATTTGATATTTATTCAGCATAGTTTTGTTTTGGAAGTTCAGTAGTCAATAGAAGCTATGATGGTGAAATATTAGCATAAACATCAAATTTTATAGCCATTATATACTGCTCAGTATCCTTTTCCTTCTCTTCTAAAAGGTAATGCTATATTTCCTTTTTTTTTTTTTTTTGGTAATGCTGTATTTCTTGTTTTCTAATCCCTGCTTTTTTGTGTTGTTGTTTTTCCAAGACCACTAAAAATGATGAATGAAGAATTTTCATTATCATATGGTTTGTTTTTTGCTCATGTTTTCTTTCTGTAATCTAGATTGCTGATTGGAAGTTGCAACTGTTAAGTAAGCCTATCAAAGATGTCATCTGAAATTTTTTACTTCCCTTTTTAGTTCTCTGAGAGGGTGAAATCGTGATTTACAAATGCCCTGGCAGTCTCCTTTGTGTGAAGGCAGCCAGATTCAAAAGAACATGTCTTCATGAATCAAGCATTAGAGCTTTGTCTGCATACCATCCATAGCCCTCACCCTAAATGGAGTTTAAACTCAAGTGCCGACGACATTTGGAAGCCAAGGACTTTCTTCTTCTACCTAGCCTTTGTTTCCTCTCTCTCCTTTCTCTCTTTATAAAGTATCATTCGCCTTTTTACTCCCCACCTCCTTTCCAAGCAGGACATGGTGGCCATTTTTACTTCTTGTTTGAAATGTTATCACCACCATGCTTTTTCACTTAAGGCCTAGTGATGTCTAGTTATGAGATATACATCTTTTTCCTACTCAGTTTAAGAAATTTTCAGTGTGATTGAATGAGGGGTGAGGCAGGAGGGAAAGAGGATGGAACATGTACAAGTAGTTACTCAATAGGCCTAACTTGGACGAGCCAGCTGACGAGCCCGCTATGCTCACCCAGATGGAGAGTGAGCAGGAGACACTCATATGGACAGCTGCCTCGGCCCCCTCCTTCCCGGCTTCTCCCTCGTTATGCTTCTTATTTCTGCCAACTCTGGCAGCGTATCTCACCTCCAGGGACACATTCTTTTTTCCTGCCTAAAGTGTGGAAAAAATTTCTTGTTGTCAGAGTTTTGTTGAAATAAAATTGGCATTTGTAAGAAGCCACATTTGCTGGGAAGCTTAGGAGGGGCACTAGCACAAAGTGCTGAAGTGAGCAAGATCTCAGGGTGTGGGCTGGGACCCGGTGTGCACTGGAAGGAGAGAGGGGTGAGGAAACACAGTGGTCGAGGCTCAGTGCAGCTGCCCAGTCCAGGCTTCAGGGGAATACCTCGGGGCCGGGGCAAGCAGTGTGGCCTACAGGCTGTCTTCATCATGGCCTCTAGTTAGGAACTCCTTAGAAATATAGCCCTCTCCCCAACCCACCCCCCACCAGGGACTGCACCAGAGTAAAACAGATCCAGAAAATTGCATTTTAACACATGCTTCATGCTTGTGCTTCCAAATCCAAAGAACAGCTCCTTGAGGTTCTGGCGCTTAGTTTCTCAGCTCCTCACATCATTTATTTGTGCCTGTCTTGAGGTGCCTAGGATGCAGTCAGTGACTGACTCACCTCAGCCATGGGCATCAGAACCTGGAGCATAAAGCCAGCCAGCTCTCTAGCACTGGCCTCTAGGGTTATGGAGATCCTATGGCAGCACAGGCCAGAAGTGTGTATGTTCTGCTGTACTCCTTGTCTTACTTGGCCTTTGCACGTATCATCCTGTATTATTCTTTATCCTCTGTCCCATTTCCCCTTCCAAGGAAAGTATGAGCAGTTACGATTTCTCTTTGAAGCAAGGCTCAGCTGTCAACCTGCTCCAGAAAGATTTTCACAACCTCTACCCTCCTGGGACACAGCTGGACTTCTCCAAACCTAGGTGGTGCTTAATGCACATTTCATATTTACTTGCTTGTGTGTGTAGCTCTCTTATTAGACATTGAATGTAATTGTCCTTATAAAACAGCCGAGCCCAGTGCCTGACCTGGAGTTACTGCTCCATAAATGATCGAAGGAGTAAGCTAGATCTTGTGAGGGTTCCTTGACGCACATTCTCTTTTGCTTTTGTCATCTCTACTGTAAGGAATGGCTGAATTTCTTTTTGCGTAAAAAATTAAATCTGTTTGTATTAGATTTGCCTCCCTGTGATCCTTAGAAAAAATGTGTTTTAAAAACAAAATAAATATGATGGTGAGAAAATTAAGATGCTTTGGTGATCTAAATACTTGTAAAGTATATTTTTTTAATAAATGTTATAAAATACTTTAGAGTTCCAAGTAAAGTTAAGAGGGGATCTACTGGATTTTGGCTAAGTGCTTAAAAAAAAAGTTTTTTAATTCCCTGTCCAAATATTTCAACTTAAATTTACTGGTAGCTATTCCAGAGGAAGATGGTAACTCTGCAATCCTTTGTTTGTTGTAAAGAAAATGTCTTTGTCTTCAAATGTTTGGAGGAAGGATTAAAGGCAATTTATGGCTTGGGTAGAAAGTAATAAAAGTAGTAACAATGAAGTGTCTTCTAAATTGTCATCATTTTCTGGAATTACTAACAATATCAACTCAGCAGGCATTTTATGTCCAAAAGGAATTACTTTCATTTGTTATGTTTTAATGTAAACTCTAGTATCAGTCTTATAGCTGCTGTGCTGGATCATTTGCTTCATTCCACTGCTTCAAAACAGGATTCATTCAGTTGTAGGGCAGAGGAATTCTTGACCATAGGGCTTAAAAAAATATATTTATAGTTCATTTCTTTCAGGAAATAAGCTTCAAGATCTATATAAAAAGTCTTTTATTAAGATAAGTCATGGCCTTTTTAGTTTCTCTAGGAATACTCCATTTTTAATTCCCAAGGGAAATTGTAATAATAAATAAATTAACCTGGCAGGTTATTTTCCTTTTTATGGCACCCCTTTTTACTAATATAATCCTAGTTTACAGATTCCTTACCATTTGTTTAATTAAAACAATCACATATACTTTATAGCATTTTACAATTTATAAATTACTTTTTAAATAAAAATTTTGTGATCTTTGCAACAATTCTGTGTAGTAATAATAATAATGCTATTATATATTATTAAGCCCTTTTAGTATTTCAGGGAATGCAAGAGTTGGTGGTATCAGGACATTACCCAAAATCAAATAGCAGATCTAGAATGTAATGAAGAACTTACCTCAACATAACATCTCCTAACTGTACCTCTGGTAAATTCAATGCTGTTTTCCTTGGGATGTGTTTTTAAAAAGAAATGTCAAAACATTATTATTGCACACACTCTATTTTCTGTTTTCAAATAAATGGTTGGTTGTTGCTTAATGAAGCTCAAATTTTTAAATCCTGCCCAGGGATTTACTGCTAATGACTTTTATGCATGGGTAAGTATGATGTGGAAAGTGAATCTGAAATAATTTTAAATAAGCATATGAGTTTTTCGATAATACTGTTTAATTATTTTAATGTTTCAGATTTATGTAATGGTTGCCGATCCTGTTTAATGGAGCCACTCTCAGTACCCTCACCTGAAAATGAGCGCTATTTCCTTAATTCCTTCTACATGAGACTCCTTTAATATAAGATGAAATGTAGATAATTAAATTTTTTAATGTGTTTGTATAACATTCTTTTTGACATCCTTTGATTCCAAGGTGAGAACCCCTGAATGAGTTAGTCTCTAGCTCTAATATTCAGTGTTTTTGAATTACATGTTAATAATGTTCCTGTGTATACGTTATTATTTTCTCCAATAATTCAAATCCTGAATGAGTTGATAACTTGCTCACCTACCATAAGGTGGCTTGCAGTGATCTGTATAGGTCTTTGTTTAAATACATGTGTCTTCTCTCCACCCAGAGTAAAAGAAGCCGAAGAGGTGTGTAGACAGAAAAAGGGAAAATCGCTTTATAAAATAAAACCAAGACATGACTCTGGAATTGTAAGTATTTAACTCTTCTCTTTTTACCTTGTGATTTGCTTTGACTTTTAAACACTGTCTTCACAATATATACAAACTCACATAATAATGTTTTAATTGTTTTTCTCCTAAGTGTGAATGAAATGCTCTGACTTGAAGGATCTCCTTTTCTTTATGCCTTTAATCAGGCCTAAAAGGCTAGGAGAATCTCAGTATCTAGTACCTGAAGCTTAAGAATAAAGACAAATCTACTAAGGGAATGCGATGCCTGGATATGTGTGTGTTGGCGGGGGTTGGGGGGCAGTTTCTCACTTTCTCCATTACATAAGCATCACCAGCACAGGGCTGCATTTAAATCCAGAGTGGCTGTTATTGGGTTAGCACCAATGGGATCTAAAGCATGATGGAAAATGCCAAGTGTGGTATTGTCCTTTGCTCAGACCAGGGAGCTCAGACCTGGCTTGTACCCATAAGTGGCTCTAGAGAATTGGCTGTTTGACAGTCAGCCAGTAGACTGAGTTTAACAAACTAATCTAAGATTCCTCCTTGCCCACTTCTTTAAAATGCCATATCGTGCACCCTAGACGCCAAGGCTTGGTAAAAATAATGAGTTTTCCCTTGTGACACTGTCAATATTGTTTTGAATGTTTTGAGAGTTTATCACGTTATCACAAGAATAAGTAAATGATGCTGTTTTAAAAGTTGGGTTGGGCTTTAAAAGAGGAACATTTTGAATCAGATTAGTCTAATGTGGTGTAAATGATAAAGATATCAAAATAACCCAGATTGAAATTTGAGTAAACTGTGATTAAACCCTATTTATGTTAGGGTTTTAGGAACCCTAAATGTTAGGAAGTATATCCTCATTTAAAAGATATTTTTCCTTTAGTTTGTCTACATCATAGTCTTCTCTAATAGTAAGTATTATATTATGATTTAGTTTATTTTCTTTTTGATTAAAGTGCAACCTTAGGGTGCATTGAATGAGGAGGAATAATTATTAATTAACCTCAATCAGGCCATTATAAGGATAGAAGAGAATTAAATCATTAACCATGAAATGAAGCAGTCAGTTCAATTTTTCATATTTATGTATTTATGCATAGAATTGAGAATGAGAAAGATGAGTTGCCACGTTTTCATGTTGGTTAGAAGCTAAATTTTTAAAGGTTTTTTGTTTGTTTTGTTTTGTTTTGTTTTGTTTTTTCCCTAAAAAACATTTGGTGATTTGGCTGGTGAAAAATCTTTTTTTTTTTTTTTAAGATTTTATTTATTTATTTAAGAGAGAGAGAGCACAAGTAGAGAGGATAAGAAGCAGGGAGCCTGACGTAGGGTTTGATCCCAGGACCCTGGAATCGTGACTGAGCCAAAGGGAGACACTTAACTGATTGAGCCACCCAGACCCCCTCTGGTGAAAATTGTTAAAGATAAAACAGATTTTACTTATATCTTTTTCCTTTATGGGTTGGTGGATCTTTTTTTTTTTTTTTAAAAAGATTTTATTTATTTATGCATGAGAGACATCGAGAGAGAGAGAGGCAGAGACACAGGCAGAGGGAGAAGCAGGCTCCATGCAGGGAGCCCGACATGGGACTTGATCCCGGGTCTCCAGGATCCCACCCTGGGCTGAAGTCGGCGCTAAACCACTGAGCTACCAGGGCTGCCCGGTTGCTGGATCTTTAACTTCTTCCCAGAGAATTTGATCCAAATGAAAAGATCTTGTTTGGGCTATTCTAAACTCCGTACATTTTTTAAAGTTCTTCTTACTAACTATAACTCTTATCTGGTGCATTTATTTTCAGAAAGCAAAGATAAGCATGAAAACCTGAACAATGAAAAGCAGAATGAATATGAGTCACTGCAACCACTTCCACAAAATTCAGCTGACCTGAGGGCGGGAAGGAAACTACATCATTTTGTTCATTTTTCCTCTTGACCTCTTGCATAATCTTTGTGTTTTCTAGACAGTTCACTGATTGTTGAATTTTACTGTACATTCATAAAAATGCAAAATCAGTAGACCAGTGGAGAATTTGACACCTTTTCTTTTTGTAAAGTTTATGGTATTATATTGATAGACCAAAACAGCATGTATAAGAGGCAATATTTGCATTAATGCTGAACATGCTAAATGTTAACCTAAAATTTACTTTTGTGAGAATATTCCTTATCCCAGCAAAACACTTTACTTTCTACTGACAACCAGTACTCCATGTCACTGCATTTAGATTTATGGTTAAAATGTTATTTCTAGTGAATTGTTTGTATCAGTTTCATGTCTACATATAAACTTTCTATTTTAAAATTTAAGTACCATTTATATATCATGATCAAGGCTTTCCCAACTCTTGGGTTGCTCTCCATAACTATATATTTGTGAAAGAAGATTATCATTTTTTACTCAAGTCAGACAATGAATAGAAGAAATATAGTAAAAGGAAAACCCTTTCCTATAAATCATCTAATATAGGCAGGAATTAGAGTTTTAAGTTTAATGAGGGCTTTTATCAGCCCTGTGTTCTTTGAGACTCTACATAAAGCTTATCTTCAGCTAAAGTAAGTTAAACTAAAGGTGTGCCTCTCTAACTTTACCATTGGCCTTCACAAATAAAACATGACTCAATATTTTGAAGGAATTTAAATAAATGATGCTCATAAAATTGCCAAACATAACTAATTGTTGGCCAAAAAAGGGAAAAAAGTAAGTTTTTGGATGGATTGGCATCTGTTAATTAAACATACCTGCCTGAATATTTTTACATGATTGGGATTATCTTTATATGTTATAGCAGGTGACTAAAAGCTGTAAAATGAGTATGTAATGATTTGTTATCTGAAGGAGCATAGGAAAGGACTTTATTTTATTTCATGTTGAGGGGTAAAAAAGTAAATCTCCCACTCTTTGTGAGAGTATGTTAAAGTCATCTCATGATGCATTGTGATGATTTTGTCTAATATTAATAGATGGGGTTCCGTAAGATTCTTTTTAATGATATTTGTTGGCAGTTATGGTCATTAATAAAAGGGGAGAATTTCTTGCTATTGGAAACCAATTATGGAAAGGAACTTAAGAAAATGTTCTGAATCATAACTCTGTTTGCATTTATGTGAAATATAGTCTCTTACCTTTTAGTTTATAGTTTAAGTGCAAAGAAAGAGTAGTGGATTTTGTTTGTTTTGTAGTCTTCCTGTCTCCTTCAGTCCCTCCAATGTGTATATTACCATTCTTCACTGAAATAATAGGGCATTTAACAAAGATCGCTATGTGCAATACTGTATTTAGTGTTTCTATTTCGATTTTTCTAGGATGTTAATTTATATGAAAATAAAATGAATAATAAAATTAGAGTTCTGTGCCTGTTGTGTGTGTATTGCCTAAGGATACTTGCAAAATGTAGTCATCATATTTAACACTGGAGGAAAATAAGTTAGACTCTTTGAAGTTTTTTTTTAAGTTCTTATTTCAAGTATAACAGTTGTTAGTAGTTGAGTATTTGAAAAAAAACTTGAAATGCTTCTTATTCAATCTTAAGGAAGAAGTACTTCCCGCTTATGAGCAGAAATATATTAATATTTGAGAAATCCTTTTTCCAAAAGTTAAAAGTTAGATGCAAAAATTCATTGGATATAGATTAAGTGGTGAAGGGCTATTGGGGAAAAGGGGAAAATTATGGTGCAGATGGGATGTATATAGAAGAGGAAATAGAAGAAATGAAAACTAAGCACTCTGCTAATGGAGAAGCATGAAAAGAGTTTTCTTACTCCATAAGGTAAGCTTTGTGTTTAGGTCTGATCATTTTTCAATATAAACTCTTTTATCAGCTGTACATTGGCTTATCTACTGTGTCAAGAAGGCATGGTGCTATTAATGTCTCAAAGATCTTCAGCAAGTTGGGAGGAGGGGAAGAGTATAAAGCAACAATT
This sequence comes from Nyctereutes procyonoides, assembly GCF_905146905.1. NCBI lineage: Eukaryota > Metazoa > Chordata > Mammalia > Carnivora > Canidae > Nyctereutes > Nyctereutes procyonoides. The sequence continues at coordinate 4,794,475 of NW_026575044.1, forward strand.
ATGTTCACTGTAATGTCTAATTCAGAGAGCACAAAAAGCTGAGGTGCCGGCTGGCTCAGTTGGTAGAGCATGCTTATGATCTCAGGATCATAAGTTCAAGCCCCATGTTGGTAGTGGAGTCTACTTTAAAAAAATGATGAACGAGAGCACAAAAAGCTAAATCTAGAGGGATGAGTGGGTATTAGGCAAGTGAAGGGAGGAGAAGAGAAATCTGCAAATGGAAAGATAGTGCTTAAAGGCATAGAAAGCATCATTTCTTTTAGGAGTTTTACCTAATTCAAATTGGAGGGAGCAGAGCATAAAGTTCACGAAAGAATGGCAAAAGATGTTGCTAGAGACAGGAAAAACATTTATAGTAAAACAAATTTTATAGTAGAATTTTATGACAATTTGGGGTCAAGAGGATCTTAGAGTTATCTATGCCCTTGCTACTCATAGTAGGGCAGTGAATCAGCAGCATTGACATCACCTGACAGCTTGTTTGAAACACAGTCTTAAAAGTTTTCCTAATGGTTGGTAAGGAGGGGATGATGATGCACTTCTGAAAGAGGTAACAAACTGAGAAAAAAAAGCATGGAAAACAGGTGCAAAATAGTCTGCCACACCTGTGGAAGAATTAGTTCTACACCAAGAATAAGAAGAAACAGTATGAAAAAAAAAAAGGAAAAAAAGTATGTAGTACATTGTGTAACTAATAAGTTATTTGAAAGTGGTAACATGAACTGGTTTTGATATAATAAGGGCTATTCTGGTACCAGTGTTGAGAAATATAAGTCCAGAGGCCACAACATCTTTAAAGAAACTATTGCAACTCAAAGGAAGAAATAGGACTTGATAAAAGTAGTAGAGATAAAAACTTGGTGCTGAAGAAAAGATATGTTTAGGAGATAAAATATATATGAGAATTTCTTAAAACTTTATATGTGAAAAACAGGAAAGCATATTGAACTTAAGATGACAGTCTGGTTTCTTGACTGGGTTATTTGGCAAACTATATAGCTTTGTGCATCAACAAAGGTGATAGGAGGAAATGCTTCAGTCCATTTTCTTCAAAAATGTCAGTGTCTCAGAGACACCTCTGATAAGCCTAACAAGAAAAGCAACTCTCAAGTCTTTATCTCCTTAAATCTACTTCATTTTCTTCAGAACACCTGATATTAAAGAGTTATATAGTTATTCATATATAGTCTGTCACCCACTCAAGTTTAAATCCAGAAAGACAGAGACTTTTTTCCTTTAGGACTAAATCTGTAACATTAAAAGCACTATGTGGCACTCAGTAAAAATGTATTGATTTAATAAATAAATAGAGGAAGAGAAGGGAAAAGTTCAGATCTGAAAGGGAATGAAGAATTTGTAATGTGTGCTGGACATGCAGTAATATTTCTAGTAGCTGGAAAATATTGATGAACTCATGAGGGAGGTTTAATTCTGGAGATTTTCAGGTAAGAGCCATCTATATTTGGGTGATAAGTTGAAATCAGGTAGATTGTTAAAATTGTCTTGGAAACCTAGAACAAATTTTTTTAAAAAATCACTGAGATGAGGTTGAAACCAGTGTTTAAAAGAAAAACGGAAATAGGTCATAAGAGGAACCTCAGGAAGATTAACCAGGGAATTAAAAGCAGAGAACCACAAGGTAGTATTGCAGAAGCCAAAGTAAACAACACGTCAAAAAGAAACACTTTCCATGGTCACCATCCTTTTGCCCTTCAAACATACTACCATTGTAAATAACAAATGTAATAAAAAATATATAATGGATTGACTTATTCAACATTTTGTTTAAAACTGCTTTAGAGAAGCGGTGTAGAAAAGAGATTTAAAAAACCAACAAAACACATGGGTTCTGGAGTTCTACTCCTGGTATGACTGTGTAAGCTTCTAAGATGCCAATCCTCCCCCAGACAGTAACTGGAACTTCTGAACAAATTATAAAAGCAATCACTTGGAGGCCCTGGATAGTGAACAAAGGAGGTAGGTTCTGGGGCACAGGGAAGGTGGAACCTTGAGACAAGGGCCTGAGAGAAGGCGTCAGTAATAGCACTGCACTCAGTGGCTAAAAACTCCCAAACAGGCAGTCTTTTTGGCCAGATGACATCATCTTTAAAGTCCTGGGAGTAGGGGGTGGGGAGAGGCCCTGTCGACCAGAATTCTTTTTTTTTTTTTAAGATTTTATTTATTTATTCATGATCGACATAGAGAGAGAGAGAGGCAGAGACACAGGCAGAGGGAGAAGCAGGCTCCATGCAGGGAGCCTGATGCGGGACTCGATCCCAGGATCATGCCCTGGGCCGAAGGCAGGCACTAAACCGCTGAGCCACCCAGGGATCCCCAGTAGTTTTCTTATAAATTCAAGTATCTCTACTTCACCTTCAGTGGTGAAGTCTGTTTTCATGGGAAATAGAATTCTGGAGGGATCCCTGGGTGGCTCAGCGGTTTAGTGCCTGCCTTCGGCCCAGGGCATGATCCTGGGATCGAGTCCCGCATCAGGCTCCCTGCATGGAGCCTGCTTCTCCCTCTGCCTGTGTCTCTGCCTCTCTCTCTCTCTATGTCGATCATGAATAAATAAATAAAATCTTTTAAAAAAAACTACTATTTGTTACGAGTAGAACTGTACTACAAGAACACTGAAATAAGTTTAAGTTGAGGGAAAATGATACCAAAAGAAAATGTGCATCTTTAAGAAGGAACAAGCATTGGAAATAACAAATGCCTAGGAAAATATGAGACTAGTCCTTTTGCTTTTATTTTAAATACAGCTTAAAGCAAAAAATACACAACATTTTGTTAAAGAGTTTATAACGTATTTAATATAGTGCATAAGGCAATTTCAAAGCATGTCAAGGATGAGGGAATAAATTGCAAAATTTCTATATTTCACATGGACTGGTAAAATATTAATTCCAGGGATGCCGGAGTGGTTCAGTGGTTGAGCATCTCCCTTTGGCTCAGATTGTGATCCTGGGGTCCTGGGATGGAGCTCCACATCCAGCTCCCTGCAGGGAGCCTGCTTCTCCCCTCTGCCTATCTCTGCCTCTTGCTCTGTGTCTCTCATGAATAGATAAATGAGATCTTAAAAAAAAATTAGTTCCAAATAGACTGAAAAGGTAAGGATATACACTCTCAGAATGTATAGTGTAACCCTTAGCGCAGCCACTAAAATGTAAGGAAAAGAAGTATAGCTAAAGAGCCGACAGGTACATTGAAATGGAATTCAAAATATACTTGAATACTTGGGGACAAAAAGGATTGGAGACAACAGAATTAGAAAGGACAGGACAAACAGTAAGATTATATCCTTAAATGCAATCTTATTGATAGTTATTTTATGTGTAAATGGCCTACGAGGCAGAGATAATCACTCTTATTTTTTTCTGAAAGACAACATTATGCTGCCTACAAAAACACAAATTAGAAAGATACAAATAGATCTACTCATAAATATGTATGCATTGATAACAGCTTTAGAATAAATGAAGTAAAAATTGACAGAATTAAGGAAGAAACAACTCCATTATCCTAGTTGGAGGTTTTAATACTCCTTTCCCACCAACTAGTAGAACTAGACAACTGATGGAACAGGAGAAGGGGTTGTAAACTGGGAAGGAGGAAGGAAGAGAAGGAGGGAGTGTAGGTGAATGAGAGCAGAATCTCTATAGGGTACTGTGAGCTAATCAAGCCCCACTTATGGAGGGAAACCAAACTATACTTACCACCAGAAATGTGGGACTAGAGTGAGAGTCAATAAATAACTATCAGTGAGAGTCAATAAAACGTAATTATGGTGGATGCCACACAGTATGGCAAAGAAAGCAGCAAGTCATAACAGGAGCAAACCCATAATAGGAGCAAACTGTCATAACAGAAGAAAGCGACACAGAGCAAACTGGGCCGGCTAACTTGGCCCATGTCTACACCTGCAATATCTCCAATATCACTGCTACACAGGATCCAAGTGCCCCCCACCAAAATTTGCTCTGAATGGGGAATGGATGGAAATGACAGAAAATGACTCGATATAGAGAGCTAAGGGAGAAAGAGCATGAATACCCCCTCATGACAAGTCTGAAAATACACTTCCCAAACCACTTAAAGAAAATTGTCAATAAGAAACAAGAAATCAATTAAATAAGTGAAAACAAATTCACTTTCAAAAGTGCAAACAATAGGGCAAAATTTACATAGTTAATAACCATGTTTAGCACTTGCAAATAATTTGAAATATATAATCATTGAAATAGAAATACATATGTAAGCCAATAATTCTAGATGGACTCAAGAGATCATTAGTAATTTGGAAAACAGTACCAAGGAATTCACTGAGAACCTACCACAGAGAGAGAAGACATTTTTAAATGTGTAAGAGGAGTTAGATACCAGATAGACTGAGAAACCAATCATAGAAGCATCCCATAAGGAGAAATGAAAGGAAGTGGTGATGAGCAGCCAGGTGATGGCTTGAGGAATGGCTGAGAATTCAGAGAATCAAAGAAAGACATGAATTCTCTCCTTGAAAATGTGTAACAAATTCCAGGCAGGATAAATACTGATAAATTTGCACCTAGAAATATCAAAGTGAATCTCCAGCCACATAAAGACAAAATTTCAAGGTCCCCAGAAAAAAATACACATCACATACAATGGATTGATAATTATACTGGAAGCAGATTTGTCTTCAGCAACAATAAATATTAACAAAGGGTAATACTGCCTTCAAATATTGTAATGAAAACAACAAATCAAGACCATTATACTCAGTTTAAGTATCATTCATATGGAAGAGGAGATATTTTCAGACATATGAAAACCTTCCTCAAAGATCTGCTCGAGGGCACACTTTAGCAAGGACAAAAGATAAAGTTAAGAGTTGGGATGTAAGAAATGACAAAAAGTATAGAAATCAGTGAAATAGATCAACTCTAAATTGTAAACAGTAAGTATAACGAAAGTGTTTGTAAAGGAGACTAGAATTTTAAGTAATAAAATGAATAAGAGAAATTAAGGCTATAATTCAAGCATGCCTAGTCTTCTCATTCATATTATTCAGAAAATATTCATAAGTGGCTAATTGCCAGAAACTGTTGTTGGCTTTGGGAATAATGGACTAACAGTGAAAGTTCCTATCTTCATGGAACTTATATTTTAGGTGAGGAACCAAAAAACAAAACAAAACAAAATCATGAAAAATAATGTCAAGTGCTATGATAATTTAGTTGGGTCATATTTTTTTTTCCAAATCAGAATACCCTTGAGGGTGCAGAGAGGTACTCTAATGCCAGGAAGATGCCACAAACTAACCCATCCCATACGAACTGTGGCCACCCTGTGTGTACGTGCTATGTAAGCTTTAAGTGCTATGATGAAAAAAAGGCAGAGGATAGAAACACTGAATATGTTTATACTTTGTTTCAAAAATGTGAAATTAAATATAAATGAAAAATTTAGGGTATTCTTTAAAATAATGGAAATAATTAAAAACAAAGAGGGAATTAAACTATCCATTCAACTAAAGGCCAGAAAAGCAAGAAAAATCAAAACAAAACAAAGTATGGTAAGAAAAGAGTGACTAGATGCTAGGTAGGAGGACTAGGGAAGAAAAGAAATTGTCAGGACCATGCTCTGGAATCCTACGCAACCCTCCTTGCAACCCTGGAATCCTATGCAATCCTTCCTTCCTCGTGTTACATCCATCTGTCATGATCACTTTCACTTCCCAGCCAATCAGTGAACTCAGACTTTGAGAGGCTGTTATTTTTTAATTTTTGTTTTCCACGAAATGCGTCTTGTGTATTATATAATCAAAAGCAATAGGAAGAGGTTTAAGTTTTAAAATGGTGTGATAAAGGGAATATTTACCCTTTCTCTTCTCAGAAATCATCCCAAAGCAATAAGGAGTAAAAACACAAACTTCATTTTTGATTAAAATTAGAGGTATTGAAAACCCAAACCACAAATTATATGGAAGATCTTCCAAATGTGTGGGTATGGAAGGAGGCAGAGAAGGGATGCTCATGGAGGCAGATCTCAGAAAAAGCCAGGAAAGTCTTCTCCAAGATGAGGTCTTAGGTGCCACCTCAGAATGCTATGTTTGCCAAATGGACCTTGGTGGACCAGTTGGTATAAGAAGCTTCCGTATATAAGGTTTATTTTATTTTATTTTATTTTATTTTATTTTATTTTATTTTATTTTTAAGATTTTATTTATTTATTCATGAGAGGCACAGAGAGAGAAAGGCAGAGACACAGGCAGAGGGAGAAGCAGGCTCCCTGCAGGGAGCCCGATGTGGGACTCGATCCCGGGTCTCCAGGATCAGGCCCTGGGCTGAAGGTGGCGCTAAACCGCTGAGCCACCTGGGCTGCCCCAGGTTTATCTTTTTTAAAAGCAAGGAGGAGACCTAAATGACCAATGAGGCAGACAAGTCAGATTTGTAGTAAGATGTCTACCAATACAACAAGGGGGAGAAAATTACTCTGAATTGGAGTACTAAGTGCAAGAATAAGTCATCTTCTCGGTATTACTTCATCATGAAATATTTGCTAGCTTGAAACACAGCCCAATCCTCTCCCCAACATACATCTCCTGCCAATAGCTGGCGAGCTTAACCCCGTTAAAAATTATTTGAAAAATAGACCAACATATTTATAAGTAGTACTACAAAAATAAAGAGTAAAATACTAGCAAACACAAGAAGGACCACAAAGAAGTGAGGTTTATTTCTGGAGTACTGGGACGATCATATGTGTATCACATTGTATGTTATTATGTATGTATTTTAAAATAACATTTATGTGTGGTGAAAAATTATGTGAGTTCCTCCAACTTATAAAAAATCATTTATGCATTCAACATAAATTTTGATGAAAGAAGCTGAGTGATGTAAATATGTCTTTCAAAGATCAAATACCTCAAGGCAAAGTCAGTTTTGACCATAATGAGAGCATTAGGAATGTTCCCATTAAGAATCAGCAACATGACCAGATGTCCATTTTCACCATTTCTATTTATCACTCTTCTGATAAGAAAAAAATTAAAAGAATAAAATTGAAAAAGTGCAGGTAAAATAATTTTTATTTGCTCTTTATCAGATTACAAACTCAGAAAACAAAATAATCAGACAAAACTTTATTGGAAACAATAACAGAATGTGGTGAATTAACTAGGAAAAAATTAACATATATATATGTTATATATATATAACTTTAATGTATACAAACGATGTTCAGTTGGAAGATATAATTGGGAAAATCCCCCACTTAAATAGCGACCAAAAAGGGTGAATAGCATGGAATGAATTTAATAAATAATATGTGAGGGCAGCCTGGGTGGCTCAGCAGTTTAGTACGGCCTTCAGCCCAGGGCCTGATCCTGGAGACCTAGGATTGGGTCCCACGTCCGCTTCCCGCAGGGAGCCTGCTTCTCCCTGTGCCTGTATCTCTGCCTCTCTCTCTCATGAATAAATAAGTAAAATCTTTTAAAAAACTAAAAATAAAGGGATCCCTGGGTGGCGCAGCGGTTTGGCGCCTGCCTTTGGCCCAGGGCGCGATCCTGGAGACCCAGGATCGAATCCCACGTCAGGCTCCCGGTGCATGGAGCCTGCTTCTCCCTCTGCCTGTGTCTCTGCGCCTCTCTCTCTCTCTCTCTTTCTCTCTCTCTCTCTCTCTGTGACTATCATAAAAAAAATTAAAAAAAATAAAAATAAAAAAAACTAAAAATAAATAAATAATATGTGAGATCTATATGAAGATAACTGAGAGACACATGAAAAATAAAAAGGTGTATGATCAGCAATATCAGTCCACCCTAAATGAATCTTTAAATTTATTGAAATCCAATTAATCAATAGAATATTTTGGGGTGTGAAGACAGCAAGAAATGAAAAAGCTGACTTTAAATTTTATATGTTAAACAAGAACTGTCATGAAGGTTTTTTTGGGGGGCGGGGAGAACAGTAGAAGGAGGAACTGGCCCAACTATGTATTAAAATATTAGAAAGTGACAATAAATATTTGTAACAGCAAAATAGTGGAAATTCTAAATAAAGAGGTAATACGCAGGCTTTAAAAAGGCAAGAATGTGGGGCACCTTATGTACTGTTTTAAAGATGTACAACATTTTGTTAGAGAAAAGAATCCATGAAAAAATTATAACTTTGTCATTTTGGTGTGGAAAAAAAAAAACTAAACAAAACTGTATAGTGCACTCCACTTTATGTAAAAATGGGGGCAATGTGATTACTGAATCCAGAAACTAACTTACATAGATGATCTCTGGAGGCAGTCACGATAAACTGCTAATATGAGCTGCTTCTAGAGAAGGGACACTGGTGGGCTGTGGAATAGGTGAGAGAAGGACCTCTTCACTGTTATTTCCTTTGGATCTTTTGGATTTTGTATAATTTTGAAAAGTAAGTCAATACAGAAATATTTTATAATTTTGGGAATGTGTCTCATTTCAATTATCAAATGAAACACCTATATGGTCAATTCCATTGAATCAAGAGACAATATGCTTTGGGTAATTTATGATGCTTGCACATCACTATAGCAACTCTATCAGATATTGTTCACGGGGAAGATCTGGAAAATTCTCACACTATGGAGACTTGTAAGGGTGGGAAGCCAAACTTACTCATCTGTTATAGAATGAAGAAAGGGAAAAAAAAATGTCAGGGTGGTCTGTAGGCCACTGGACACATTTTCTCCTATGGTGGTCTGACTGTTACAGTAACACTGGGCTTTTTATTTCACAATGGCCCATTTTGGTAATTCTCATGAAAAACCCCATTCATTTCAATTTTGGAGTTACTTCATACAGCCCTCATTGACTTTATGTAAATGTTTCTGATTTATAACTATAATCCTATCATATAAGGTAAATTTTCCAGAGATTAACATCACTTTCTAATCCATGCAGTGGATCCCAGGGCCAACTCACTCCTTACAGGCTAATGAATGAGATTTTCCTGTTGGTTTTAGGCTTTTGGATTCAGAAACTGGCAATATGTTTAAGCCATGTTATAATAAGCCATATTACAATAGAATTCAATTAATCTAAGTTGGGCTCCATAATACTGGTTATTTCATATCCATGTAGTTCACTTGGTAAACGCTATCTGTAACTTGTCAGTATATTCTTAGAGAACTTATTTCTTTTGTCAAGCAAAGGGCGAGAATTAAGAATTTTAATATTTAGTTTACAGAATTCCAGGATAAATCTAGAAATAGACCCCATCAATAGAGTGCCTTCCAACACATGGAAAAACAAACATGCGGTGCTTATGGGAACACAAGTTGTATATTGTTTGGCTCCTCAAATAAAACAAAAATTAGAAAAAAATATACACCACCACAAAACAAAAACAGAAAGCAAAAAACTACAAGATGTAAATATTTGGATAACTCTCAAACCTTTTTGCTGAACTTTCAAACATAAAATTTAAAGTTTCTAGCCTTGATTAGACACCCAATTCATAATTTGGTATCCAATACCTATTCCCCAGACATTAGAAATTGCATCATTCTCATGGCTATGTCTTGTTAGATGAAGAATGTCCTGGCAGCAGAATTTTATGGCTAGAGGTAGTGGTTAGGGACTCTTTATGTGTGCCAGGTTTTTAAACGTGCTTCTTTCCTTCAGGATTGGAGTTGGGATTGGGACTCAAGTCAACAGCGCTTCATCAGGAAGGAGTGGCACTGCCCAAATAGCAGAGAGGTACACAGAACAAGGGAAAGGTAGGAGCATTATGTGAGACAAGAGTGGCATAGCGAAATGGGAGTAAGGCCTCATTTTTTTACATTAAATAGTAAGCCGACATTTCCTGAGGAATGTCACTCATATCCTTTATTCCTATTCTTTTTAAGTACAGTTGACCCTTGAGCAACATAGGGTTAGGGGTATCAACCTTGCACGGTCAAAAATCCACTTCTAACTTAACTTTTGACTCCCCCAAACTTAGCTTTTAATAGCCTGTTGTGCTGGGAAGCCTTATCAATAACAAAGTTAATTAACACATATTTTTATTTTTAAAAGATTGTATTTATTTATTCATGAAAGACACAGAGAGAGAGAGGCAGGGACTTAGGCAGAGGGAGAAGCAGGCTCCATGCAGGAAGCCTGATGTGGGACTCGATCCTAGAACCCTGGGATCATGCCCTCAGTCAAAGGCAGATGCTCAACTGCTGAGCCACCCAGGCGTCCCTTACACACATTTTTAAACTTGATTTAATTTAAGTATGCTTAACCTACAGTGTTATATTAGTTTCAGGTGTACAATATTGTGATTCAACAATTCTGTGCATCACCTAGTGCTCATTCATTAACCAAGTGCACTCCTTAATCCCCATCACCTGCTTCACCCATCCTCCCACCAACCTCCCCCCGCCCCGGTGACTATTAGTTCTCTATAGTTAAGAGCCTGTTTCTTGGTTTGCCTCTCTCTCTCTCTCTCTCTCTCTTCTTTCTTTGCTCATTTGTTTTGTTTCTTAAATCCCACATATGAGTGAAAATGGTATGGTATTTGTCTTTCTCTAATTGACTTATCTTGCTTAGCATTATACTCTAGCTCCATCCATGTCATTGCAAATGGCAAGATTTCATTCTCTTTTATGAGTGAATAATATTCCATTATTGGAATTCGTAATTTTGGGGGTAAATACACAGTAATGTGATTACTGGATCATAGGGTAGTTCTATTTTTAACTTCTTGAGGAACCTCCATACTTTTTTCCACAGTAGCTGCACCAGTTTTCATTCCCACCAATGGTGTTAGAGGGTTCCTTTTGCTCCATATCTTCCCTGATGCTTGTTTCTTGTGCTTCTCATTTTAGCCATTCTGACAGGTATGAGGTGATAGTCTCATTGTAGTTTCGACTTGTATTTCCCTGATGAACAGTGATGTTGAGCTTTTCTCATGTGTCTTGGCCATTTGGATGTCTTCTTTGGAGAAATGTCTGTTCATGTCTTCTGCCCATTTTAATTGGATTATTCTTTTTGGGGGGTGTTGAATTGTGTAAGTTCTTTATTTTTTTGGATACTAACCCTGTATAAGAAATATCATTTGCAAATATCTCCTCCCATTCAATAGGTTGATTTTTGTTTTTTTTTTTTTTTTTTTTGATGTTATTTTGCTGTGCAGATTCTTTTTTGTTTTGATGTTGTTCCAATCATTTATTTTTGTTTTTATTTCCCTTGCTCAGGAAACATTAGAAAAATGTTGCTAATGGCCAATGTCAGAGAAATTGCTGTCTGAGCTCTATTCTAGGATTTTTATGTTTCCAGGATTTACATTTGGGTCTTAAATCCATTTTGAATTTATTTTTGTGTATGGCATAAGGAAGTGACCCAGTTTCATCTTTTGCATGTGGCTGTCCAGTTTTCCCAACACCGATTGTTGAAGAGACTTCCTTTTTCCTATTGGATATTCTTTCCTGTTTTGTCAGATTAATTGACCATATAACTGCAGTTTTATTTCCAGATTCTCTATTCTGTTCCATTGATCTATGTGTCTATTTTTGTGCCAGTACCATACTCTCTTGATTACTATAGCTTTGTAATATAACTTGAAACCTGGAATTGTGATACCTCCAGCTTTGTTTTTCTTTTTCAAAATCACTTTGGCTATTCTGGGTTTCTTGTGATTCTGTATAAATTTCAAGATGGTTTGTTCTAGTTCTGTGAAAAATGCTGTCAGTATTTTGATAGTATTTGACTGCATTCAATTTGTAGATTGCTTTGGGTAGTATAGACATTTTAACAATAATTGTTCTTCCAATCCATGAGCATGAAATGTATTTCCATTTCTTTGCATTGTCTTCAGTTTCTTTCGTCAATGTTTCATAGTTCTCAGAGTACAAGTCTTTTACCTCTTTGAATAAGTTTATTTCTAAGTATCTTATTATTGGGGTGTAATTTTACATGGGATTGATTTTTTAATGTCTCTTTCTTCTGTTTCATTATTAATGTGTAGATGTGCAACAGATTTCTGCACATTGATTTATCCTGTGACTGTACTGAATTCATTTATCAGTTCTAGCAGTTTTTCTGGTGGAGTCTTTAGGGTTTTTAATGTATAGTATCATGTCCCCTGCAAATAGTGAAAGTTTTACTTCTTCCTTACCAATTTGGATGCCTTTTATTTCTTCTTGTTGTTTGATTGCTATGGCTAGGACTCTCAGTACTATATTGAATAAAAGTAGTGAGAGTGCATATCCTTGCCTTGTTCCTGACCGTAGGGATAGTTTTCAGATTTTCATGTTGAGTTTGATACTTGCTGTGTGATAGTTTCCATGTTGAGTTTGATACTTGCTGAGTTTCCAATATATCGCCTTTATTATGTTGAAGCATGTTCCCTCACAATTTACTTTGTTGAGGGCTTTTATCATGAATGGGTTGTTGTACTTTGACAAATGCGTTTTGTATGTCTATTGAAATGATCATATGATTTTAGCCTTTCTCAGTTGTCTAATTTGTTGGCATGTAGTTTTTCATAATATTCTTACAATTGTTTGTATTTCTGTGATGTTGACTGTTATTTCTCCTCTTTCATTTGTGATTTTGTTTATTTGATTCCTTGCTCTTTCTCTTCTCTTTTGTTGATGATTCTGGCTAGAAATTGATCAATTTTGTTGATCTTTTTAAATAACCAGAATCCTAGTTTCATTGATTTGTTCTACTGGTTTTTGTTGTTGTTGTTTTTAGTTTGTATTTCATTTATTTCTGCTCTAAGTTTTATTATTTCCTTCCTTCTGCTGATTTGGGGTTTTATTTGCTGTTCTTTTTCCTACCTCCTTTAGGTATAAGGTTAGGTTGTTTAACTAACAACATTAGTTAAACAAGGATTTTTCTTGTTTTTTGAGGTAGGCCTGTATTGCTATAAACTTCCCTCTTAAAACTGCATCCCTTTTGCTGCATCCCAAAGGTTTCAGACCATTGTGTTTTCATTTTCATTTGTTTCTATGTGCTTTTTATTTTTTTCTTTTTTTTTTTCTATGTACTTTTTAAAATTTCTTCTTTGGTTTCTTGATTGACCCATTCATTGTTTAGTAGCATGTTATTTAACCTTCATGTATTTGTGATCTTTCCAGATTTTGTCTTGTGGTTGATTTCTAGTTTCATAGTGTTCTGGTCAGAAAAGATGCATGTATGACTTCAATATATTTTGGAATTGTTGGGCTTGTTTTGTGAGCTAGTATGTGATTTATTCTGGAGAATGTTCCATATGCACTTGAAAAGAATAAATATTCTAATGTTTTAGGATGGAATGTTCTAAATGTATCTGTTAAATCCATCTGCCCAGTGTGGCACTCAAAGCCACTGTTTCCTTGTTGATTTTCTGTTTGGATAATGTGTCCATCAATGTAAGTGGGGTGTTAAAGTCCCCTACGGTTATTGTATTACTATTGACTAGTTCCTTTATGTTTGTTATTAACTGTTTTATGTGTTTGGGTGCTTCCATGTTGGGTGCATGTATATTTACAATTGTTATATCTTCTTGTTGGATTGTCTTCTTTATGATTATATAGTATCCTTCTTTGTCTCTTTTTACAGACTTTGTTTTATAGTCTGATGTAAGTCTTGCTACTCTGGCTTTCTTTTGACATCCATTTGCATGATAAATGTTTCTCCATCACCTCACTTTCAATCTGCAGTTGTCTTTAAGTCTAAAAAGAGTTTCTTGTAGGCAACATATAGATGAGTCTTGTTTTTTTCATCTGTCACAGCTTATAGCTTTACAAAGTTTCTTTTGTATATAAGTGTCTTCTTTTGCAACATTTAAAATTCTTTCCTGGGATCCCTGGGTGACGCAGTGGTTTAGCGCGATCCTGGAGACCCGGGATCGAATCCCACATCAGGTTCCCGGTGCATGGAGCCTGCTTCTCCCTCTGCCTGTGTCTCTGCCTCTTTCTCTCTGTGACTATCATAAATAAATAAATAAATTACTAAATAAAAAAATAGGCTAGGTGATGGATCCCCTAGATGGTCCTTAATAAGCCGCATTTAAAAAAAAAAAATAAATAAATAAAATTATTTCCTTGTCACTAGTTTTTTTTTTTTTTTTTTTTTTTCAATTTCAATTACCTGGGGTGGACCTCCTTGGATTGAATTTGTTGAATTTGTTTCCATCCCCAGAAATCAGGAATTTTTCAGCTATTTCTTTAGGTACATTTTCTGTCTCTCTTCTCATTCTCAGATCCTTATGATCCAAATGTTACTATGTTTGATGGAGGCACTGAGCTCTCTAAGTCAATCTCATTATGTAGTATTTGTTTCTCACCTCTTCAGCTTGACCATTACTTTCTCTTCCAGGTCACTGATACATTCCTATAGACTACTATGTATTCAATCTATATTTTTTATTTCATTCACTGAATTCTTCATCTCTGATACGTTATTTTTTTTAAAATCTCTTTGTCAAGGATATCACTGATATCCTCCACTCTTTTCTGAAATCCAGTGTATATCTTTATAATCATTACTTTAAATTCTCTATCAGGCATATTACTCATTTCTGTTTTGCTTAGATTTTGTATTGTGATTTTGTCTTGTTCTTTCACCTGGAACATGTTTCTCTGTCTCCTCATTTTGTCTACCTCTCTGTGTCTGTTTCTCTGTGTTAGGAAAGTCCGCTACATCTTCTGCTTTTAAAAGTAGTGGCTTTATGAAGAGGAGGTTCTGTAGTGCCCTGCAGGGTAGTATCCTCTGTTCACTAGAACATGGCACTTCAGGGGAGTCTCCTATGTGTGTTCCTTGCGTCATGCTATTGTGTCTGGGTAGCTTTGCCTTTCAGTCCAGATGTTTGCACTGACTCTCTGCCTATTGTGGGCTGTGCTTGCTCTCTGTGATGTTAGTGAGACCCAGGAAGACTGGCTCTGAGGGGGCATAATCGCAGAAGGGCCTGGGGGTGAGGAAGCAGTATTAGAAAAAAATTTTAAAGTTTTTATTTAAATTCTGGTTAGTTAACATAAATGTAATATTAGTTTCAGGTATATAGTATAGTGATTCAACACTTCCATACCACACCTGGTGCTCATCACAAGTACACTTCTTAATCTCCATCACCTATTTCACCCATTGCTCCACCAATCTGCCCCCTGGTAACCATCAAGTATTAGAAAATTTGCACTAAACTGCTAGTCCTAGGCCATATCCTCCACAGCCTGGTGGCCATGAGTGATGGTGATGGCAGCTAGGGGTGCACAGTGTCTTTGTGGGGGGCAGTTAGGCAGGGTGCACCTGTGTGGCACCACCAGATTTGCACTGAATCCCAGGCTGGATCACCTGAAACAATGGCTGTAGGGGTATGATGTGTGGAGGCACTGGCTGGGCAGAGTGCATGCACACATTAATAAAATTTGTGTTGAGCCCAGGGCTGAGGCTGGCAGGCTTGGAGTAGGCAGTCCTCAGGAGAATTCATGGGCAGGATATACCGCAATCCATCAGGTAGCAAGTGCTGTGCTCCTGCACCACCTCCTGCAGATGCCTCTGTGTTTATGCTAGGGGGCAGGGGAAGAAAATGGAAACTGCCAGTTCCTTTTTTCCTTGGAGAAGTCCCCCAACGTGCTCCAAAATCTGTAAAAAGGTATCTCCCTCCGATTGTGCAAACTGTCGCTTCTATGTTGCCTTTCCAAGGGCTGTTGTCTCTTTAAGGGCAGGGACCAGGCTATCTCGAGCCCTTCAGGCTCGCCCAGTGCTGAGTCAGCTGACTTTAAAGTTCCAGGCTCCAAGTCTTGCTGGTTATACAAACTCTGGAATTCAGCCCCTCTGGATTTCAAGGCCAGACGTTATAGGGTTTTGTTTTTCCTGTGTGGTCTCCCTGGTGCTTTCCCCTGTCTGCGCCCACAGTGCCCTCCTCCTGCGGGCAGCTCCAGACCACCCTTTCTGTCCTTCCTAACCTCTCAGATACAGCTTCATCTCTACATTTATTGTGGGGTGTGTTATGCTAGCTTCAGATAGCTTTCTGGTTTATTTACTTGGAAGTGAATGTTATCCAGTTGTAAACGTGGAATGAGGTGAGCTTAGGGTCCTCCTACTCCGCCGTCTTCCCAAGGTAGTCAACACATATTTTTTAATGTCATATACATTATATACTGTTTTCTCACAATAAAGTAAGCTAGAGAAAAGAAAATGTTATCAAGTAAATCATGAGAAAGAGAAAATACATTTTGCAGTACTCTCCTGTATTTGTTGAAAAAAAGTCCATGTATAAGTGGGCCTGCACAGTTCAAACCTGTGTTGTTTTCAAGGGTCATTGGTATTCCCAAAGGTAACTTTGTCCTCTATTCTCTCATTCTCTCTCTTCCTTTCTCCCTCTCTTTTGGACATCTCAACTGTGTTCATGAATTTAGTCACTTTTTTTTGCTTCTAGCTTGTCATTTGATTCAGTCCTATTTCTTCAAATGGGACAGTTTTATTTAGATTACTTCACTATCACTGCAGACTTAAAAATCTACAAAAACCCATGTTATCACTTCACTTATATTGGGTTACACATCTTTTACATTAATATACTTCACCTTGGTCATCAGATTCTGCAAATATTTCATATATTTGTCTCTTCCTTTCAGATTCGATTCTGAATCTGACCCTGTCTGGCCCTAATCTTCCATCTAAGCTCTTATAAGAGCCACTGAGTTGGCCTGTCTGGATATGGATTCTGCTGCCTCCAGTCATCTTGCATATTGTGACCAGAATGATCCTCAATCAAAATTGTCAACAATCAAAATTGTCAACAATTTTCTGTTTCCTATAAAATCAAGTGGAATCTCCTTTGCTTCTCTTTCAAGGTCATCCACAAATTCTTTACTCTATGTTTCCCCTTCCTCCCACAATCAACTTCCCTGCCCATTCTTGTCAACCACATGTGAAGGTGGCTATTATGAGATCCACTCAGATACCCTCTTCAGGCCTGATGCTCCCATCCCATCTCACCTCACCCTCTGACCCCAATGAATTAACTGCTAATAGCTCAAAGCTAGGTCCCTTACTAAGAGTTGTCCTTAGTGAAAGAGCACACATGCTCCCTCCAGGGGATGCCCTGAAGCCAGTGACCGGCTGATGTGGGATCCAAACCCCTGTCTTCTTTGCTACCATTTGGAACAACTCTAAGCACCATCCTAACACTACATTTCTGCATAGGATCAAATGAAGCCTCAATTACAACCAAATTGATCTTTCTGCCACACAATCCTATTTCCCCACTCCCTTACAGGTCTATGTTCTGAAATTACTCCCCAATAAGCCTTCTGCACAAAACAATTTATCTCAGAGTTTGAAAAACCAATCTAAGATAGGCAGTTCCAGGAGTGGTCCAGGATGTGTACTCTAAAACAGGATTTGGAGATGAATCACTTGTCAGTTGCCAAAGGTGGCCTCTGGCATGCTGTAGCATGCACTGTTAATATTTTTCTCAGGGATAAACTGAGATAGGTTGTTGGTGGGGGATTCCTATCTGGTGCAATACTTCTGGTGCTTAAGAATTATAAGGTACACCAAAAAAAATATAAGGTACAGCATAACTGTGGAATTGGGTAACAACTTCAAGCGGCATTGATTTATTGAAGAAATTAAAAAAAAAAAAAAGACTTGGGGTGACTGATGACCAGTTCATTCAGAATATGAGACCAATATGGTCTTTGTCAGAATTTAGTTAAGCCCTAGTATCCTGCAGCCAGGCAGACTCAATTGTAGAAGTAGTGCTATTTCAGAAAAGTTTGGATTCTTAGCTCCAGCAAAATTTTTGTGCGTCCTAATAAGGAAGGATTGAAATCCTAAAACTGGGATGGGAATACCTTGATAAATGTGGTCAAGAATCTCAAACTCCCCACTTCCTCTAAACCTGCTGGCCTGCTGTTAGGCACCCATCCCTCTTGGGATGTGCTGGGTTAGCTAAGGGATGAGCGTAAAGTCACTGCAGGAGCCAGGTATGTAGGTATGGGGTTGTGTCCTGAGGGTCCTGGATCAAGGAAAGGGAGCAGAGAATTAAGCTAGATATCACTATGGGAGCACTCTCCCATGAGTCAGGACTTAACACTGTGGCAACTATCCCAGGGATGGTGTTAAGGTATGATTCCTAGAGTATCACAAAAACTGATCCATACATACTCAATTATATAAAAATGTAAGAGCTTCCATGATGGATGGTGGAGGAAAGCATCCACAAGCTCAGAGAAGTAAGCATAGAAAAGCATCTGCTATAAAACACTAAAAAACCCACCAGCCAATGACAATCTGAGGAAAACCTACATTCACCAAAGCGATGTTGCTTATGCTTGTTTCAGGAGCAGCAGCAGTATGGAGAAGCTCAGTCATGCCTGTTGTCTTAACCCCAGGGCTAACAGTAGGAAGAGACACTATTAAAAAACTAGGCTCCCTGATGAATCTGAGAATAACAAGATTTCAAAATAATATGTCAGGTGTCAGTGCTTAACTTTCAGGAGTATTGTGAGCATAATTGTTCCAAAGAGTTATGGCATTGAAGTGGCATCCAGAGAGTCCCAACTTGGAGCTGATTAATAGAACATGGTGTTCCCAGCTATGAGATAGATGGACTGCCAACAAGGGGATTGCTTAATTTATGTAGTCAAAAGAAATCAATGATGGATTATCAGAGACAGAGGGCAGTATCTCAGTAAAAATCACAATTTCAGGCAGCCCGGGTGGCTCAGCGGTTTAGTGCCGCCTTCAGCCTAGGGCGTGATCCTGGAGACCCGGAATGGAGTCTCATGTCAGGCTCCCTGCATGGAGCCTGCTTCTCCCTCTGCCTGTGTCTGTGCCTCTCTCTCTCTCTCTCTCTCTCTCTCTCTCTTTCTCTCATGAATAAATAAATAAATAATCTTTAAAAAGATCACAATTTCTAAAAAAAAAAAAAAAAAGATCACAATTTCTTGTTCAGTTTCCAGATCAGACTGGAACCCACTAGCTGAGGGATGGGTTAATTCTTTAGAAGTCAGGACCCTTTAATAACAGATATATTCATTTATTATTCCTCTGGTACTTAACCAGCAAAAAGTTAGGACTAGTTACCAGGTAAATGTGGAAAAAGAGGAATACTCAGATCTTTTGAGGCTTATTGAACATTGGTTTGGAATTTACACAAATACCTAGAGACCCAATAAACAAACATGGCTCCATATATAAGTGCCATCAGATTACTAGCCCAAATTTGGTTCTCAGAGAGTCCACTGGTCTATTGACCAATCTGACGATCCTTCCCCTAATCTTCAGTGCATAATTGAAAGGTAGTTTGAAGAACCTTTGCAATGATTCCTTGACTTCCTGAGTAAGAGCTATTGTGGGGAGGAGCAAGTTGAAGTTTCTGAGGCTTCCTATTCCAGCAAAAAGAGTAAATAAAAAAAAATGCTGAATTTCAAAGGGGATGGAGGAAACTAATGAAACTTTCAAAGACTTGAATATTGTGGTTACTCCTATCATACTCTATGTATTTCATCAGGCCAGCTCCTGCAAAAATCAAATAGAACATGACAGGTGATAGGACAGTAGCTCCAGTTGCAGCTACTGTGCTCAAGTATTTTTTATTTGTATGTTTTTGGTTTTGTTTTGCTAGACTAGGTTACAACAGCCCCCAGCACTTAATCTGGCAAATGTGTTTCTAGCCACACCTATCAAGAAGAAGTGGATGCCATTGACATTAATTACCATGGGATAAACAAGGGCTTATGGTCTTGCCCTCACGTCTATGCTAGTTTCTTCCACCCTTTATCAAGATGTAGTCTAAAATAACCTTGATTTTATGGACATTCTGTAAAATGTCACATTAATTGACCATATGATTGGCATCATGTAATCATACCAGATGAGGAATATGGAGCAAGTATGTTGGAAGTCTTGGCTTATACATAATATATACACCAAACTCTAAGGGTTATATACTATAAAATTTAGAGAATAGGTAGTAAATCTTACAGAGATTCATAAGACGTACGATTCCAGATGAAATGGAGTAGACACATTTTGCCTATTCCTCTACTAAAGACCTGGAATATATATATATATATATATATATATATATATATATATATATATATATAATCTCAACATAATAAGGCTCTAAAAGTTAGGGGAGGGGCACCTGGGTGGCTCAGCAGTTGAGTGTCTGCCTTTGACTCAGGGCATGATGCCAGCGTTTGGGGTTCAAGTCCCACATCCGGCTCCCTGTGAGGAGCCTGCTTCTCCCTCTGTCTATGTTCTGTCTCTCTCTGTGTGTGTCTTTCATGAATAAACAAATAAAATCTTTAAAAAAAAAGTTGGGGAAAAAAGGCAAATCAGGTAGGAACCTCAGGATCTAAGGAATGACAATACAATGATTTGCTTGACTGCCCATGCCCACCCCACCTTCCCATCATGTATCCTAGACTGAGTAGAGGCCAGAAATGCCAATGGATACAACCATCACCACCGCAACAAAAACTACTTGTTTTCCCATTTTTCCCTTTTGGTAAGTGGCCTGCTGTACTTGAGAAGTAGTGGCAGTGGAATTGGGTGAAGAGGGTGGCAAAGGTGGGTGGAGGTTAAGAAGGATCCAAATGATAACCTAAAGATCAATGCATTTTAACTGTATTACTTACGATTTGGTCTTATTGGTTATCTCTTATGTAGAGCTAATCATCAGTGGTGATAGGACAATTATCAAATGAGTTTTATGGAAATACATACATTCTAAGTTATTCACTTAATAGCAAAAATTCATTTTCGACTTTATAACTTAAAAGTCTATTAGCCAGCTTCAGAAACAAGTGAATTGAAATATCTTAGCCTCATTTAAGTGGAATATTCTGTCCCATTTAATAAATTAAGATAAATTATTTATTATTAAGTTAAATTTAATTACTTTGAAGTCCATAGAGTAAATCAACCATATGCAATTTTATTATAGTGTTTATTTTTTATTAGTAATTGAATTACTTGAATGCGATATAAGTCAATTAGTTGAAAAATAGAGACACTGTGAAACTAAGAACTAGTTAAATTAAGAAATGTTGAAACGTGAAAAGTGAATGTGAAAATGGACGACACTCAAGACAACTTCTGGCTTGTTGAAGAGACATGTGTGGTGCCCTGGCCACTACAAGGAAGATGAAGTTCTATTTGCAGCAGTTTCTCAACACTTCCTCATTCAGTATTTCTTATTCAAAGGGTACAATGAAAAGAGCTTAAGAATTCTGTCTTCAGCTGCTGAGCAATCTGTGAGAGGCTTGGAAACTCCCCAAGACCAGGATTGAGAGCTATCCCCATCACCTCTGGTCCTTGAATGCCTGATTCTGATTCTCTTTGAAGATGCCAGGCCCCAAAGGAGATTGCATGATGTGGGCTAAGGACTGAACTCACCATGACTGGACAAAAGCACTTTGAACACACAATGCTCCCTCATGGCCCACTGAAACAAATTCTTAATTCAATTTTTATGGCACATCACACCAGGATCACATATAATCCTAGAGTATCTTTATTTGTTCTATAATTTAATAGTACACCTATAAAATAATTACATTATACTTATAGCTTTTCTTCATTTATAAACAGACAAAAAACAATTAAATACAATTTGAGCCATTATAAGGTAAACTTTGTACATATAAGAACCCCCAGAAGGAGCTTCACACTGCAGCATATCATATTGCTTCCATTGCTACACCCATAATTGGGTTCAAAGAGAGTGTGCTCATGTTTGTATTCTGTGGTTCATAGCTTAATCCTTCCTCTGTCTGCTTGGGTTCTGTGTTAATAAAATGACAGGGTTGGCTTTGCAGTCAGCCAGAGACTACTCCCATTCACTCCTACCCTACTTTGAGTCCATTGGCCTCCCTTACAGTCCTGTGGACCTCCTTCCTTCACCGCCTTTCTGCTGTGTGTTCTGCACGGAGTCTGACTCGAGGCTTCCTGATAAAGGCAAAAATTAATTCTGAACTTGGACACAGTCTCCACTCTTTCTCTCCATTCCAAGATTCCAGGCTTCAGGGATTTCTGTTGAGTTCTGCCTCCTGATTTAGGGCTATATATACCCATTTCCAAAACCCATACCCCCTTTTACAACAGCACATTCTGCTCGAGTCTCACAGAGTTACAGAAGAGACAGAAATGAAGCCTGCAGTGGGGAGGCAGGAAATGGATTCAGGGACATGCCACCCTTTGCTCTCCTGACCCCCCCCCCCATCACTGTCTACTGTCAGGAAGCCTCAGTTCCCCAAGCAGCTTATAGAGGGTCTCACACACCTGGAAATGGGCTTTCTGAGTGCCCTTGGCAGCAGCGCTTAACACCCAGTGCTCAGGAATTACGAATGAAAGGTTTTCAAAATGCTCTGATTCCCAATCAATGGCATCTCATTCACATTTATCAGATTCCATAAACATTATTCACAGGGAAGCCTCTGTGGGCAATTTACCAAAGGGACTCAAAGTAAGTATAATTTTGCAAGAAAATAAATTATGTCAGCTTTCTGATACCACGAGACCACAACATGAAAAACTCAATGAGTTCATTATAAAAATGAAAGGTAAGGTGTGATCCTTTTTTTTTAAAAGTCCATTCTTTGAAAAGGAAGCTGCTGTAGGACAGCTTAACTAGATTTATATTCTATGTATTTTATCTTTTACTTCCTCCTACACCACAAAGTGACCTGACTCCTTATATATTTAAATATTTCTTTCTTTTACCAGGAAATGTTTTTTTGTTTAGTGTCATGGCAGTAAAACCCCGTATCCCTTCTCACACCACATTTGCATATTAAATATCATAGGGCTTTTCAGTTCCCTGGTAACGACCTCCCAGTGAGTCCCCTCCCTACACCCATCCATCCCAACCCACTTCCTACATTGTGCTGCAATGCTTTAGTACCTTCAGTGAAATATTCATTGTAAAATCACAATGTAAAATCACCTGCCGTCTCCCTGCCCAATCTAAGAATAGGTGCAGGACAGTGAACTGCTGACCAGGCATTATTTCTGAGTGAGACCCCTCGTGAGCCTTACTCAGAAGGGTGCTGCAAAGCCAGAGTCCATACTCGTGAAACAATACATGGATAGGTCTATAGTGCTTTTTAACAGCTCTTTACAATACAGGTCAATTACAAAACCAGCGTTAATATGGAGACCTTTGTGTGTAATAATATTCTAATCGCAGCGATAATAGCATGCACACCAGAGTTCATCAGAGTCCACGGGTGGGGGTGGGGGTGGGGGTGGGGGGAGTGAGGAAGAAGAGGTGGTGGTGGCTGGGGGTGGGGAAGTGTGGCCTGCTGTGAGCAAGGTCCCCAAGGAAGCCCATCTCATGATCCCAGCGGCTCAAGTCGTCTTCTCGGGTGTCGGGTTTGTAGGAGAACCTCCCTGTGCGCGGACGTTGTCCGGGGCGCCCCGCAGCGGCGCGAGGGCGGCCCCCCTTTCACCAGGGCACCCCCCGGCCGCAGGGCCCGGGCCCAGCGGAAGAGCAGCGAGGGCCGCATCCTTCACTTCTCGGCAGAGGGGCGCTGGAGTGTGGGGTGAGGCCGGGGAAAGACTCGCTTTTCCACACGGTGGAAACATCAGTGCCGGCTCGGCAGGGCGGCCCCGGGAAGGTCCTCGCCGACGCCTGGCTGCGGGCTGGGGGGTCTGCAGCCGCGTCCCTCGGGCCCGAAGCGCAGCCTGTCCGGGGCGCACCGCAGGGCCCGCGGTCGGCCGGGGACACTCGGGCGCAGCTCCCCCGGCGGCGCGCGTGTGCCCGGGGCGGCCTGAGCCCCCGGAGACGCGCTGGCCGCGGAGGGGGCCGGCGGGCGGCGCGTGCGTGGGCTCGGAGGACGGGGACCAAGGCGGCGGCGCCCCAGGGCCGGGCGCGCGGGCGCCGAGTCCTGCCGCAGGGGCTCACTGCTTGTCCGAGTCGCTCAGGTTCACGGACATGCACCGACACTGCTTCACCTTCTGGATCTTTTTGAGTCGGAAGGGAGGGTCCAGGCCGGGGCATTCGAGCTCCACGAGGACGGAGGTCACGCGCTGGGGCTTGCAGAAGGCGCACGACTGGAAGGACTCCTCCTCCTTGCGGACGTGGCGCGGGATGTAGAAGGAGTTGCACTGGCCGTAGCAGAAGCGGTTGAGGATGGTGCGGCTGCGGCAGCCCTCCTCGCTCACCGTCTGCCGCAGCGGCTGCGTCTTGCACCAGTCACTCTTGAGGTACTTGCGCTCGGTGACCACCAGGGCCTCCTGGCTGGAGGCCAGCACCTCCTTGATCTGGTGCTGCCATCTCTCCGAGTGGTTGCTGCTGCCGTCCTTGTAGGGCGACGGGATGGCGCCCGCCGGCCGGTTCTTCCGGGCCTCCGCCACCTTCACCAGCACGGCCACGAGGCACAGGGACAGGGAGAGCTTCCAGAACATCCTGCAACGAGAGAAGAGTCAGAAGGGGTGGCTGGGGCAGGGGCAGGTGCAGGCGCGTGGCAGGCCCCCGGGGTCCTCCGGAGGAGCTGCGGTCAGGTGGGCCAGGCTGCAGGAGAGCCCCAGGCGGCGGCTCCGCACGACGCCCCGGGGCCAGGCGGGGCCGGAGGGGGCGGGGGGGGGGAGTAAATAAGAATATGGTTAGAACACGAACGCATGTGGAACAACTAAAGAAGAATTACGGTTCGGGATCCCCGGGTGGCTCAGTGGCTTGGCGCCCGCCTTCGGCGCAGGGCCTGATCCTGGAGACCCGGGATCGAGTCCCGCGTCGGGCTCCCTGCGTGGAGCCTGCTTCTCCCTCTGCCTGGGTCTCTGCCTCTCTGTGTGTGTGTCTCTCATGAATAAATAAATAAATAGAATCGTTAAAAAAATAAAAATAAAGAAAGAAGAATTACGGAGCAAAGGTTGCCAGAAAAATAGCCCAAGACCGTTTGCCGAAGTGCCGAGAATAGTTAATAAATTTCACTGCATTTTCATTTCATAGGTGCAGTGCTGTCCTATACTCGTTACATGTATACCTCATTTCATCCTCAAAACAGCTTTTAAGTTGGAGGTTATTATACCTACTTTACGGTGAAGGAAACGGAGGCACACAGGCATTAGTGATTTGCCCCAGGTCGCACCACCACTAAGAAATGTCCAGGAGCCAGGCATCTGCCTTCCGGGGCCACCAAAAGTACCACTCGATGTGGATCTGATCGGGAATGTTAGCAAAAGGCAAAGGAAAAGCGAACATGGTCACATGTTTCTTAAAAATCAGTACTGAGTGACCCCTGGGTGGCTCAGCGGTTGAGTGTCTGCCTTTGGCTCAGGTCCTGATCCTGGGGTCCTGGGATCGAGTCCCACATCCTGCTCCCTGCGAGGAGCCTGCTTCTCCCTCTGCCTGTCTCTGCCTCTCTCCGTCTCTCATGAATAAATAAATGAAATCTTAAAAAACAAATCGGTACTGAACTGAGGAGTGGACACAGACCAGGAAAACTAATGTGTACACCTCTGTTAATTGTTAGGAATGAAAAATTGCATCTAACATCTATCTGCACAAAGATAGTCAAGTTAATTCAGGCTAGTCACGAATTAGATTCTTGTAGTGGAAACCACTTCCCAGTTGTGAATTAAGAAATTTCCAAGACTGTCTTTAAACCACCTTAGACAATGCAGTGGTAACCCCATGAATAGATTATTTCTTCTGTCTGTGTAGTAGGGCCTGTGACACAAGGGTGCAGGGGTGGAAGTGAGGGAGAAACTGACTTTGAACCATGTCATGTAGGAAGCAAGGCAAGTCTGCCTGAAAGATGGACTTCTTTGAAGTTTAATTCACAGTTTCCATTTCCATTGTTATATTTCTGTTAATACCCTTAAGGGACAGCAATACCCCTCAGTAGGGATGATCCTTATCTCCGGACAACTGTAGCTCCTTCATTATCCTTGTCATCCTCATCATCACATTCACACTTATTCATTGCCTCTCTGTAGAGCTGCAGATATTTTACCACCTGTAGAACTGCATAAGACTCTCATTCCTTTAATGTGTACCCCCAAAATGGCATGTAGAAATTAAATACATATATACACATATGTATAAAACATTATATAGTTCTATAATGCATATTAATTACATTATCTATCACAGGCATAAACATAATGACTAAAATTTAATATTAGATATATTAATCCCCTGAATTATAATCAGTGTCTTACATATATTTCTGCTAATAATAACAGTTAATATTTGTGTTCAAACCAATCCTTCTTACAGTTTCCTTTCATGTGTAAACATATCAAAATTCTGTGAAATAGGTATCATTATTTCCCCTGTTTTATCATGGATTAGGAAGCTGAGGCATGGAGGGGCTTCACAACTTACCAAGATCATATGCGCAGCATGTGATATATTTGAATCCTGGCTCCATGCACCCTGGCTCCAGGTGAGTATAGCTTTCTTGTTGTTAAAAATATTTGTGTTAAGGGGCACCTGGGTGGCTCAGTAGGTGAAGCGTCTGCCTTTGGCTCAGGTCATGATCCTAGGGTCCTGGGATAGAGCCCCGCATCAGGCTCCCTGCTCAGTGGAGAGGCTGCTTCTCCCTCTGCCCTTGCCCATGCTCTTTTTCTCACTCATTCTCTCTCAAACAAATAAAAAAATCTTCATTTTTAAAAAGACTTTATTTATTTATTTATTTATTTATTTATTTATTTATTTATTTAAGAGAGACACACAGAGAGAGACAGAGGCATAGGCAGAGGGAGAAGCAGGCTCCCTCCAGGTAGCCTGATGCAGTACTTGATCCTAGAACCCTGGGATCAGGACGTGAGCCAAAGGCAGATGCTCAACCACTGAGCCACCCAGGTGCTCCCAATAAGTAAAATCTTTAAAAAAGTTATGTTAAAATATCTATGCTAAAATATTTCTGTATGTCATTCTTATTGGTCTAATGTAAACTACAAGAGACTTACAAATCACATAGCTGAGAATTCCTTCATTTATCCAGTTTGTTAAGTATTTATTCTGAAACAAACTCTGTGGTAAGCCTTGTGAATTCCAGCACCACCCTCAGAGACAAAGAGAAAAGTTCTTCCAGGGTCAGATGAGCCCTGACAAGATCTGCTCTCCCCATTCTCATCTCTCTCATCTCATGGGCCTCCTCAACTACATTTTCCTACTTGCTCACTCTGTTCCAGCAACCTGACGATCTTTCTGTTTCCAGAATGTATGTGGCATTTTTCTGCTCTAGGGACTTATGTTTGCCTTTCCCTCAGATATCTACATGGTCTTCTACCACAGTCTTCAAGTCTTTGCTCAGTTTTTGCCTCCTTAGGCCTTAACGGGTAACTTCGCCACAGAGCTGGCAGTCATTGCCTCCTTTGTCCCTGCTTTATTTTTCTCCATGGCCCTTAGCATCTTATGAGATAGTATTGAATAATCTTACTGATTTTTGCATTGTCTGACTTCCCCAACTGGAACATAAGGTCTGAGAAGGACCACCTGTTTATCCGTTATTGCATGTCCTGCACTCAGAACAGTGCCTGGTACATAGTAGGTACTCAATAAGTATGTGTTGAAGGAAATACAAATACCAGGCATTTTGGTGCTGTCAATGAACTTCTGAACTTAATTCAGAAGTTAGAGAAAGGCATGGAGATGACAGTGTCATAGCTCTAAAGGCGTGATGGCATAGGTTCTTGCGGCAGTGATCCTGGGACCAAGAACATCTGAATCGCTGGGATGCTTTAGAATGTAGATTCCTTAGCTCCACCCCCAAAACATTCTGAATCAGTAGACTTGAGGTGGAGTTTGAGTTCCGTATTTTAAAGAACTGCTTTGGGT
Organism: Nyctereutes procyonoides; assembly: GCF_905146905.1. Lineage (NCBI taxonomy): Eukaryota > Metazoa > Chordata > Mammalia > Carnivora > Canidae > Nyctereutes > Nyctereutes procyonoides. The sequence continues at coordinate 4,822,212 of NW_026575044.1, forward strand.
GAATTCCATGGGCCAGTGCCCCAGGGGTAGTGGGAACACAAGGAAAGAGCATCAGTTCCTCCTGGACAGGGAACCGGAGAGGCCCAGGAAATGACAGCTAAAGTCCAACAGGATTCTTTCAGGCAGTGACCCCGCCTGGAGTGCAGAGTTAGGTAAATGTAATGACAAGAGGCAAAGGAAGTAAAAACATTGAGAGCAGAGAGGGGAAAAGTGGACAGATTTTCTTTCTTTCTTTCTTTCTTTCTTTCTTTCTTTCTTTCTTTCTTTCTTTCTTTCTTTCTTTCTCTTTCTTTCTTTCTTTCTTTCTTTCTTTCTTCTTTCTTTTTCTTTCTTTCTCTTTCTTTCTTTTTTTGTAATAATTTTTAAAGCAATACAATTACTGAAATTGTGAGGCCGAATTTTTAAAGAATTTTCCTCATGCCTCCTTAGTTCCACACATGAACTGTCATATGGAAATGGCCACACTTCCAGCAGATTCATGGCAAGCACTGAGTATTGGACTCATTCAACTTACACAGCTTTTTATATTTGCAGAATGATTTGTGATCTCAGTAGTCTCTTAAAAAGAAAGTATGTTGGTTCCATTTTAATAATTTCCAAAATTATTAACAATCTGAGTAAATACAACCAAAAGTTTCTAAGTCCCAGCCAGGAAAGATTTACAGAGTCAGCCTGGTCTTCAACCCCTAGTTCCAGGAATAGCTTCACATGCATCTTTGATGGACCCAAAAATGCATGCTTTCACTCAACAGGTCCTAGCTGTTGTCAGGGAGAACAGAACTAAAACATGTTCCGATCAATTTAGGGCAAAAACGCTTAGAGTCACAGTATTAGATGTGATGATTAACAACATGCATTCTTCGAACGCTTTGAAACATTTTCAGAACATCTGGCGATCACCCTTCGAAGTTATGCTTCACAAGAACCTACGAAGGAAAGCAAACCTCCTATTTTCAAGACCAGGAAAAGAGGCTGATGATAGTGAAGTGACAGGCCAACCCCCGCTCTTCTCTTTCCTTCCTTCCAACTCGTTTCTTTACTCCTTTGCTCGTAGCAACAGGAAGATTGCCAAGGATCTGGAACTTCAACGTCAGGACAGGTAAGTAGGAAAAGAGGTATTTTGCTGCAGTGACCGTTAGGCTGTATCCTTTTCGCACAAGGGCACTAAAGCAACCGAGCCAGTTTTTGCTTACGGTGTATACTCCACTGGCACTGGGGTGTGTGGGGTTCCTCAGGGGAGAGAACACACATGTCTCTTTCTTCAGTTCACTATTTCACACACAGTTGCACACACATGTCAGTGGCCCCACCAGGACCTGAATTTAGCACTCAGGGTCCTGCTTTGCCTTGAATCACTTTGCTACTCAGAGAAATGGTTTGCATACAAGTAACCTCTCAGAAATGTTGCCATAACCACTGGTACCACAGCACGAACATCCTTCATTTTATCCTCACATCTTGTGTTTGGCTTGTCTCAGAAGAAACTTGTAAATAAGTCTTTTTGGTTTTATTAACCATCCTTGTGGGCTGACAATGTTGTAAATTTGCAAGGGGTGCCAGGCCCGTAAATGCTGATATGCTAAGCAGTCTGGGTTGGTCAAAGTGGGTTGTGGAGACAGAGAGGAAGCAAAAGCACTTTCCTGTAATGCCCTGAGGCCTGGCCTTTCTTGGTGTCAGAACAAGGGTGGCACAGGCCAGGATAGCATCTAGGCAGCTAAGGAATAACTGGCCCCTTCTGTCAGCCTATTCTAGATGTCAAGGGGTTCCACAATTGGAGCTTGAGCACTGATGCTTCCTCATTTCTAGGAAAGGCTGTGGCAGTGCTGAATCCTCCCTGCCAAAAGGTGTAAGTGACCAACGGCCAAGTATTCAGCTCAGCTGATTAACTCACTCCCTGAGTGACCTTGTTGAGTTTTAGAGGTCAGGTCAAGGCAGTACAGGGCTGTGCATGAATGGTGAATGGGATGAGGCTCAAACATTTTCTGTGACTTAAGTAAGAATTCTAGACATCCTTGGCAGGTTGAAGGGAAGCAGCCAAGGCTGAATGTGGGCAGGCACATCTCGGATGAACTTGCTCTCACGGCCCAAGTGGAAATGGAAACAAAAATCTAAATCCAACAGCAAACTCCAAATAAAACCCTCAACACTGCGAGAATTCAAAGATTATTTTTGTGAGTTTTATTACTAGAACCTCAACAGCCAAAGGTACTTCATCCGTGACATGGATTCTTAGTTTGGGAGGCCGTGGGGGAGCTCTCCAACTAGAGGTAGACGCTCCTTGGCTCTGGGATCATTCTCTTAGCCCCAAATCAAGTGTCTGCTGAAGCTACTTACTTTCAGCAGCTGTAACCTGCAGCACCCTGTGGCCCATGGGCCGAACCCCAACCTGTGGTCTGTTTCTGTAGATACGGTGATACTGAACGCAGCCTATTCAGCTACATTTTCTTTATGGCTGCTTTTGTGTTACAAAGACAGACTAGTGGGGACAGAGACACAGCTCACTAAGTTAAAAATATTTAATCTGGTCTTTCACAGAAAAATTTTGCCAAATCCTGTTCCTAATTTTTCCTCTCTAATTCGGTCACTGTTTTCCCTTTACCTTTGTGCTCTTTTGCTAGAAAAGTGAGTTTGAATTTTAAAATTCCTAACTATGAGACATTTCAAACATAGAGCAAACTAGAACATATAATAAACCCTGTCCGCCCACCACCAAGATGAAAACAATATTAATATTTCCTATCTTTATTTTGCAATATCTTTCAATTTAGAAAGAAATAAAGCAATATAGGAAAAGGTAAAGTTTTGTTCTCCTATCCTTCTACTCTGACGGAGATAACCAGCATCCTGAAGTTGGTTATGTCATTCCTTTAGTGCTTTTCCATGTTTACTAGTATATTTTGCATATGAGGGCATGTTTGTGTGCACACATTTGACCCTCACATATATATAATGCTACACCTTTAAGCGACTTTTATTTTATTTTTTGAGCAACTTTTAAATTCAACAATAGGTGTTTGAGATTTTACACATGGATATGTTTTTAGAAGAAGTCTTTTCATCTCCACTGCTAAATCCTAAAGCACAATTTATATATTCACCTTACTGAGTGACAGCGAAGTTGCTTCTACTTTGTCACTGTTAACCAGCACTTTGTACTGAACAGTTCTCTGTTTATTTACACCTATCTGTTAGAGTTATACTAAAGGACACACTGAGAAGTGGAAATGCTGGCTCACAGGATATGTACAACTTGAGTGTGACTAAGTTTTGCACAGTTACTTTCCAAGTACTTGTACCAGTATTCTCTCCCCTGAGCAATATGTGAGTCCCTGCTTCTGCACACACTTGCTAACACTTGGTGTTACCAGATTTATTATGTTTTGCCTATCTGAAATATTTGAAATGGCATCACCTTGTTATTTTAATTTGCATCGTTCTGATTACAAGGGAGTTGATCACCAAGCTCAATACTGAAAGGGAGTAATAGCAACTTCTTATAAGTAAATTGTCATACTTAAGTATAACTTATACTATAAGTATATTTTAACTTTTCTAGTTAAAATATTAGTAAAGGAAAAACAAAAAGTACTAACTATAAATCTTCTGAACTATCATGAGAAGAATAGGAAGTGGCTTGCAATTTCAAAGCAGAATGATCAGGGCATCCCATATGACTCAGAACTTTGAAATCCAAATGGATTCATTTCTTTTCCAAGTGACATTGCCTGAGTGGAACATTGACTATCATTTTGTTCCAGGAGAAGTTTAATTTCATCTGGAAAAATTACATTATGTTTTGAAAAAAGGTTTTCGACCAAAGAAGAAATGATACTATCATTACTTGCTTTGACTTCTGGATAGCAAGTGTATCATTTAGGAATTTGCAATCAGAGTTCTTAATCTTTGAAACAATTGTTGGGATAAACTCAATCTAGGATGTGTAACGCCGAGGCAAGATGGCAGCAAAGCATTAAGTTAAATAAGAAAATGGATGGGAAAGTTCTCTGAATGCTGTAAGATTATACACACATGGTTGCTTTTCTCAAGAGCAGAGCCACTTGGGAATGGGAGTGAGAACATGGTTTCTGGGACTGGAGCTGCCCATCTCGTGACACTGTGTGACTCACTACTGAGCTTCCCTGGGTTCTCCTCTGTAAAATGATGTTAATGGCACTTCCCACCCCCTTTCCATGTTGCTGTTATGAGGAAGGTGGCACTGAGATCTAGTCATAGTCCGAGTCCTCTCTGAGTGAAAAGAGTTACGAGTTTTATTTGAAAGGAAGGAAGAAATTATGAGCGATCCATTAAGGATTTTGTAGCCAGTGATATTGTTCTTGCAGCCATTAGGCAGAACCTTTATTATTATTATTATTATTATTATTATTATTATTATTATTATTATTTTCAGATGAAGATTTTAGGCTGTGGCTCGGGGAGCCAGTCATACTTCAGTGATTCTGTCCTACTCAACCTCTTTCCTCATGTCTTCCTAGGACAGCCTTGTGTGTTCAGGGTGAGCTTCTAAAACAAAAGGCTTCCAGTTCTCTGACAGCAGGGTGTAGATTTTTCTGTCTATGTATACATAAAAATTAGAGGGGCCTGTCTAAAATGCGTGAGTAAAATCAGAAGCATCCTGCCCATGCACCCCACCAACACACTCTACTCCACGCTACTTTATTTCACTTGTGTGACAGTGCATAGCAATGGGACATTGCATGTGGTAAAGCCTGATAAAGCTGTGTATGCCCTTTCACTTCCTCTGGAATTCATGACAAAAGTATTTTTATTATTTTTCTTTAATCTTTTGATATCTTTTACTGATTTTTCATTCTCTGGCTTCCTTTTAGAGGTTAGTGTTCCCCAAGGATTTTTCCATAACCCTGTTTTCTCCTTCTCCACATTCCTACTTAGAATTTCATTTGCATCAAGACTTCAGCCACCGGCTGCGATCTGCTCATGACTCTCAGACTCTATACCCAACTGCCTGGCAAACATTCCCTACAGGCACCCCAAATTTTATATGTTCCAAATCTCATCCTGTTTTCTCGCTCGAGCTGAAAGTAACTATCTCAGTGAAGAGCACAACGTTTATTCTTTTTCCCCAGGCCAGAGAGCTGAGAGTGAGGGCAGGCCCTATTTGATTTACTACCTGAGAGCCAATGTCCTCATTCTTCTTGCTAACAGGAGCACAACATTGGTTAGGTACTGGTGTCCAGGTTCTTCATGGGCACGTCTACATACCATGGAGTACAGAGTTGATAGGTTCAAGTCAGGGACTAAAAGATGTAAGAAATAGCCCCCTGAGAAAGATTTTTACTCTCTGATAAAAAGAGATGCCAGAAGAAGTTATTGTTCTGGTCTGGGTTTGTTTGTACAAGGATCTGGTGACTGGGGCTACAGCAGCCACCAGGAGGGTACAGCATGGGATGAAAGTCAAACCTTTATAATATAAAGCACAAAATGGAAAGCTGCTGGATTCTTGATTACATTGGTAAGCCATTGAAATAGCCAACCCTATAACTGCATTATCTCTGGACTTCAATGATGTCAGTTAAAAAAACCCTTCAATATTTAAATCACTTTTATTTGGGTATGGAGAATATCCAAACTTATCTTCTCACATATTAAATCCATTAAAAAGACCTTATTGCCTTTCTTGCCTCACTGTCAAACTCCACTGTTATATTTGGGTCCTCATCACCTGAATATTATACCAGTCTCCTCATTGGCCTCCTTGCCTCCAGATTCACACTCACATCCACCTTCTAGGCTCTTATCCGAGTGAACATCCTAGCATGCAGAGCAGTCTATCTTATCCCTTTCAGTCTTCCCTTTTCAGATTTCCCATCACAAACAAGTTCAGTCTTTGGCACAGTGGGTAAACCTGTGATCTTTGTCCCCTCTAGTCTCATCATGTTATCCCCTCACAATATCACATTACACTTGAAACACACACAACTATGTGTCCTACCACATGCAAGGTTATTTTCCACCTGCAAACATTTGCAGTTATTTCTTTTGCCTGAAATACTGTTTCTCTGACAACTGGTGGGTATTTAAGTTTCAATTCAAATTCCACTTCCTTTGCGATGGCATCTGTGCTTCCTGTGTTCTTCATTTCTGCCATAATCATACCTGCCTCATCACAATGAACAGGCTATTGTGTGGCTATTGGCTGCACATTTCCCTCACTGGATTGTACGTTATTGGAAGACATGATATTTATTTATTTATTCTTTAGAAGATGTGATATTTAATCTTTGTTTCCATAGTGACTTGTGGTCAGTCTACAGAATAGTTTTAAATACTTATGTATGTATGAATGAATGAAAGAGTGAATGATTACATGGGTTCTAGCTACACCAGTATAAATGTGAATGTTTTTATTTTTAAAAACTATAAAGAAGAACTTGAGACTGGATTAACTTTTCAGTAGCAATTATACTTTTATGCAAGCCTTTAATCATAATGATTTAATATATATCAAGTTATCAAAATCAAAATCATCTGATTACTTCACAATTAAAGTGAAGTAATTTTTTTTTACAACCTAATAGACTGGTGCCTATGATTCAGTAGTAATATTTTTGCAGGTCCTTACTGTCCTTCTATTTCAAACTGTTGTCCACCTCTCTTTGTTCTTTCTGCTGCTGACCTAATGTTCTTGTCATCTGTCATCTTCCAACTGGTATTTGGTACAGTCCTGGGGGTTAAAGAAAGTCTTTCCAAGGGGTAGCAAGGGTGGTTTTAGAGAAAGCAACGTTCATATCCTCAGCCTCCATTTCTTCCTTCTAAGAGATCTACCGAAGAAGTTGTCTTTATGCTAAAGTTGTCTGCAACAGGCCAGACGAGTTCTCCCTCCCTGCCTCCAACAGTATCCCTTCCTCCACTTGATAAAAGGAAGGGACAGGCTGTCATCCACCTGTACTTCTACTGTGGCTGTCTTGTCTGGAATATAAGAAAGGTTCCAGAGCATCAAATGAAAGGACAATTTTAAATATTAGAACTCTCACTAAAAAGGTAAAAGTCATCTTAATAAATTCTTTTTCATGTTGGATTGTTCCCAATAATTTGCTTTAAATCTACACTGAAGAGGCACTTGGGTGGCTCAGTTGGTTAAATGTCTGCATTCAGCTCAGGTCATGTGCCCAGGATCCTGGGATTAAGCCCCACATTGGGCTCCCAGCTCAGCAAGGAGCCTGCTTCTCCCTCTCCCCCATGCTCCTACTCTCTCTTGATGTCTCTCTCTCTCTCTGTCAAACAAGTAAATACAAATTTTTTAAAATCTTAAACCAACATTGAAGGAAGATTTAAATTGTCAGGTGATATATATCACCAAAAATAATTTTTTGATGATGAGCATTATGTGATTACTTACATGCAAGTAAGTCTGAAAAGTTTTAAGAAATTGAGACATTGCTATTAGGAAACACATTTCTGTTACAGCCTATTTTTGTGAACATATTTACTTAGTATATATTATATATAAAATATAATCATACACATACACACACATACAGTATATGGTAGAGATTTTCTGCCGAATCTTGTTTCTTTCTGGCAATAACTACTATTTATTCATGAAAATATAAACAACAACAGTAAATCTCCATGTATGAAGCATCTTTTAAAGAGAAGTAAATAATTAAAATTTACCTTTTTTGTATTTAATAATCAGTTCTTAAATTTGTGATTTTTCTTTCTTTCTTTATTTTAGAGAGAGCATGGGAGCATGTGCATGCAAGTGTGGAGGGAAGGACAGGGAGAGGAGGAAAGAGAAGGAGACTGACTAATCGCTTAGGTGCCCTTTCTTCTCTCAATCTTAACTTTAGAGGTTTTGGGTTTGAAAATCTTTTTTTTTTTAAAGTATGTATGTATGTATGTATTTATTTATTTATTTATTTTAAAGAGAGAGTGCACCTGCACATGTTGAGGGGTGGGTAGAGGGGGAGGAGTAAGTAGAGGGAGAGAATCTCAAAAAATTTAAATCGACAAGCTTTTTTTAATTAAGAATATAAGAAGGGATAGGGCATCTGACTGGCACAGTTTGTTAAAGGTCAGACTCTTGGTTATGCCTCAGGTCTTGATCTCAGAGTGGTGAGATTGAGCCCCACCCTGGGCTCTGAGTTCAGCCTGGCATCTGCTTGAGATTCTCTCCCTTTCCTTCCCCTCTTCCTCACTGCCCTCCCCTCTCCCTCTCCCGCTCTCTCAAAAATAAACAAACAAATAAATAAAATCTTTAAAAAGAAAAAAGCCTTTCAAACCCAAAATCTGTTATCATAGGATAAATCTATGGGGAGAACTAGAAAGAAATATGAATTCAAGGAAAAAATAATGTCAAATTTCCTTACAGGAAGTGCATCTACAACTATTTTTTTAAATGTATAATAATAGGCATAAAATATAGCTATTGTATTTAGCTATTATGGTATTTAGATTCCTTTGGAGACATTAAAAAGAGTATTTTAACCATCTTATTTTAAAACATCAGTGTTGCAATATTCTTTAAATGATATTTGCTGCAATTTATATGTCAGTGAAAGAGTTTGTGAGAGGTTATATAGATTTCGAACTAAAAATGTTTATAGACCAGTACACTAAGTATATTATTATATTACTATTTCTAACCGTGAAAATTGTGTTAACAATACCAGGCAAGAATAATAATTCATCCTTGAATTCTCTGATACATAAAAAGTTTATGTCCCCAAGTAAATGTTATGAAGAAAGATCTTACTTTGTTTCTGTCCTAGTCATGGACTCATGTCTCCCAAATTCTGCAACCTCTCTTTTCTGACAGGTTTTCAAAACACTGTTGGCTAATGGGTCCATAGAGGCCTGGAAAGTCCCATATTAAGTAATTTAATTAAAACAAGAAGTCTGGTTTGGTTGGTATTAAGTCTTAGGCACCCTGCCTTTTTCATGTTAGCTCCTATTGACAACTGATGCTGAATTCAGACAAATTAAAGGGTAAATTCAAGGCTCTTGACCAAAAAAAACAAACACAATCAGAGACAACCAGGAGACTTATGCCAATGGACATGGAGTCATGGAAAAAGTAAAAAAAATTAAAAAAAGAAAGTATCACAAATGTATTTAAAATGAATACTAATATCCAGTGACCAAACCTGTCTCTATACACCTATAACAGGCAGTACTTATACTGTAAGCATTAATTGGTTTATTCATTCATTCCACCATAGAAGGTGTTCTATGCACCTTCTTAGGCGATGGGATACAAAGATGAATAAGACATGGATTTCATGCCAGGAACAAGATAAATGAACAAAAAGTTGCATTAACTGTCAAGTAGGAGACTAGTTAGTTGTTGGAGTAATCCATGGAGGAAACAATGTGGAATGTAACTAAGGGGCAATTGGAATAGAACAGAAGGAAACATTTTAGGTACTTGAGCTTTAACATGTTGAAAGTAATTGAATGGCTATGAGATGAGGGACATTGGAAAACCTGGGTATCTGCCTCAGACAACAGGAAGCTGGGGACCAGGCTAGCTTTCCATGATCAAGAACATGAGAGGAAGAGCTGGCTAGTGGGGTCAGGGAAATCTCCAAGCACAGGAAAGCTGTTTAGTCCAAGATGAGCTTCACAGGGTTGATTTGAAGGGATGTCATTATGCGGGGGTGATTAGATCACTCATGGGTTGAGCAAGAGGAGAAGTGGGTGGTAGGTGGAATTCTGGGGACATAAGCTCTTCCAGGAACTGAGGAAAAGGAAACCTACAAAGGAGGCCAAGGGAAGGCAGGGATAGCCAGGCTGTGAGGAGTCAGATGAGGGAACACTGACACGTGATCATGTAATCACTGGATCGATGGTCCACCAGTCTTGGGCTGGGGAGTTTTAGAGACATAGTGGGGTGAGAGCAAGATTGTAGAGGAGAGAAGGTGAAGATAATATGTAATGGATTCTGATTTTCATACTTTGAAATGTTGTTGGTAAACTGTAATCATCTAGCCTTCCAAATATTTAACAACTTACTCTAAGTGAAGTCAAAGGACCAATTGGAAAGGACAGAAAGTACTTTCTGAACCACAACCTCAGAAACCCAAACAATATCCTCCTGGAAAGCTGAGCAAAATGAAGCAAGTGCCAACGTGATGCCTGGGCTTGAAGTTCCAAATACTCTTTCTGAGATTGCCCTGGATTTTCAAATAATTATCTTCCCCCAAACACCTAAGCTTCTAGTCCTCTTCAATGGAAAACTCCATCAATATAGTGATCAAGTCTTTTTTGTTTACTACCATATCTCTGAAACTTAGCTCAGGTCCCAGCATATCGAAATGACCAATTAGGGCAGGCCAGGTGGCTCAGCAGTTTAGCACCACCTTCAGCCCAGGGGGCCATACTGGAGACCTGGGATCGAATCCCGCATCGGGCTCCCTCCATGGAGCCTGCTTCTCCCTCTGCCTGTGTCTCTGCCTCTCTCTCCCTCTCTCTGTGTGTCTCTCATGAATAAATAAATAAAATTTTTTAAAAAAGAAAAAAGAAAAATGACCACTAAATATTTATTGAATAAATGAACAAATATCTAATATTTTAGAGAATTATTTAAACCTAAATTATGTCATAATTGCTCATATTCAAACAGCCAGGATACAACTGATATTTGAGAAAAAGAAAACCTGAAAGATTAGGAATCAGTCCTTTGCCTTTTATTTGGGAAATAAAGTAACTATAGTGTACCATTCATGCAGCAAATATTTACTAAGTGCACATGTGCTCATGATATGTTTGGTGTCCATTCTGCTTTTTATAACTCTGTTTAGATCTTTCCTTGGATCAGCCTAATTATAAATAATATAAATAAAAAGGGCCTTTACTGAACTTTTGAAGTAATTCTAGGGAATGTTTCTTGTTAACATCAAATAGAGCCAGTTATACCTTAAGCCAAGCTTATCAAATATTTTCTAGTATATTGTTTCCAAACACAAGGATTGGCACATTTTTCTTTAGAGCAAGTTCTATAACAATATCTACTATTTGCATTCAATACAAATTCAATATAGGACTCTTTTTCTTTAATAAGTGGTCCTCAGACTTCATTATAAATGAGACACATGTGGGGACTTGTTAAAAATGCAGATCCCAGGACCACATACTTCAGGAGTTCTGATTCCCAAGATTTGGGCTAGAACCTGAGAAATGGCATTTATAATAATCATTCCATATTCTAAAAAACACAGCCTAAATTACTTGTCTAAAATAAAATTATCTGGGCTCTGGTCCAGTGCCCAGGGCAAACTTCATTAATTATATCCTCATTAATAAGGACCAGAGACTAATCCAGTGGTACATACAATCAGTGTTAAAGTTAATTGAAATTTAGATCTAACATCTCTTCTTTCTGTGAGCAATTTCCCCATGTTTAGAGTAGAGGACTTCTTTCATGGTTTGTGACAGGAAGATGTGAGGGAGATGATTTGCAATTAATTGTGACGTATGTTTCCACTTAGGATGTCTTTCTTCTCAAGCCTGTGTGCTGCAGCTTCTGCAGCTCCACAGATCTCAATGTTGGGAGAAATCCCTGCGTGGGGCCCAGGGGAGAGGATCTTCACAGGAACCTGGCCACTGCGATTCAGGTGTAGTGGAGGCTGGCAGTCACATACACTCAGGCCTGCACAAAGATCAACTTGTCTGATTCTCATGACCTGCCTCCCCTTCTCTCCTTCCACTTTCCCATGAAGTTTGGGGCTCTTTCAGGCAACACATATAGAGTGGAAGCTTAAAGAGATAAAGAGAAACCATAGCAGAACTATGGTGAAAGGGGCCACATAAAGAAATCTGTATATTTAATATGAAGAAAATCATAGGTATTTGGTAGAGGCACTGGATATGGTAGTGTTGGGTGATGAGGGAGAGTGATCCCTCAGAGCTGCAGTCAGTATATGAGGGGCTGCCATATGGAAGACACAGTTAAGCCTCGCCTGGCTACTCTAGATCAGGCGAAGGCCAACAAGCAGGTAGAGCAGGGCCAAATATTCTTACTGAATGTGTACATGTTTTAAAAGATAAAAACTATCACTCTATAAAAAGTGAATGTTGCCCAGAATACATAAATCCATAGAGACAGAGCACAGATTGGTAATTTCCAGAGGCTGGAGTGGAATGGGAAATGAAGAACTATTGATTAATGGGCGCAAGATTTCTTTTTGGGGTAGTGAAAATGTTTTGAAACTAGATTGAGCTTATGGTTGCACAAGTTTGTGAATACTAGAATGTCATTGAATTGTGCACTTTATTTTTTTTTTAGGATTTTATTTATTTATTCATGAGACACAAACACACACACACACAGAGGCAGAGACATCGGGAGAGGGAGGAGAAGCAGGCTCCAGGCAGGGAGCCCGATGTGGGACTCGATCTTGGAACTCCAGGATCATGCCCTGAGCCAAAGGCAGACGCTCAACTGCTCAGCCATCCAGGCATCCCAAAATGGTGCACTTTAAAATGGCTAATTTTATGGTATGTGAATTTTGTCTTAATTTAAAATACAACAGAGAAATTGATATAAAAATTATTTTTTGAACAAAATTCTGTGTCCAGTTAAAATCTAAATCAGTAAAAATCAACCACTTTGCTCAAAAATAATTTCACTTGATTGCAGAAATTGTTTGGTATTGTAGAAAATTTGGAGAATTTGGGAAACATTACGGAGAAATATAAATAAATTCAATGACTATATAATCTTCTAACACATATGTGTTTTCAATGTACTTTATTATTCTTCCATTTAGGTGGTGTCCAACTTTTCAACTTTTTAAGTAATTCTGCTATAAATACCTATGTATGTGAATTTCGGAATATCACATTAACATAGTTCTCCAGAAATAACATTACTTTATCACAAAGAGATCTTTGGATTCTAAGATTTAATGGGTTTGAGTATTTGTTTAGGAAGTCAAGTGTCTTTGGTAGCTGCTGCAGGTCCTAATGAGAATGAACATGGAAACAGTTCAGAACTCCTTCCAAAGAACCTACAGAAGAGACAGGGCTACTCCAGAGCAGAAGCTATTCTGCTACTTCTGAGCAGAAGCAGAAGAATGACCATTTGATTGGTTGTCTATTTTCTCGGTTTACCATGTCACGTGATTGAAAGTGTAATAGAAAATACTGAAATTCTAATATAAGGGAATAGTGAGAGGCAAACATTATTTGGGGAAGGTTGTCTTTAAATAAATACAGGAGAAGAATTTGCTGGTGAAGAATAAAGGAAACATGTAAGTATCAGTATGAAACATCTATATGTGTGTTTAATAAATATCTAGTAATAAAAGGAGCCTTGACATCAAATGAGACAAGATCCTTATATATTAAAATACATATAAAATACAAAAAATGACTTATCTGGACAACTCAATAACAGGTTAATAGACTAATTATTGAAATTATGAATAAAACTTCCCCCTATTTTCTTTCTAATAGGGCCTTTTTCCTCTTTTCACAATTAATTATGGATAAATTTTGATCTTAGAGTGTGATTCCCTGATTAATAACATCTATATCACCTGGGAATGTTTTAGAACTTGCCCTTCACCTCCACCCTCCGAATCTACTGAATCAGAAACTTTGGAGAGGAGATGGGATGTTTTAGGGGTCCAACAATCATTTTAACAAGGCTTGCTGATGATTCTGGTTTGTGTACATGAGCTTTCTGTTACAAAACTTACAGGCAGAGGGCTGTAATAATAAGAATTTTTAATAATTGGATGCAATTACTTTGCTCCTTTGCTATCTGCAGTACATTTCTTACTTCCCTGACACATTGATTTAAAAAGCATTACAAGCTCTGTAAAAAAAAAAATGTGTTAATTGTTCCTTATAAAGTTTTCTTTTTCTTTTACTTTTTTTTTTATTTATGATAGTCACAGAGAGAGAGAGAGAGGCAGAGACACAGGCAGAGGGAGAAGCAGGCTCCATGCACCGGGAGCCCCATGTGGGACTCGATCCCGGGTCTCCAGGATCGCGCCCTGGGCCAAAGGCAGGCGCCAAACCGCTGCGCCACCCAGGGATCCTAAAGTTTTCATCTAAAATACTTAGTAAAATACTCACTAAAATCTTCTTCTAAAATTCATAGCTCATTTGTTGTTTCATAATTCCACTTTTCTTGGAAGTTACATTTTAGTGAGGGTGCACAGGTCATAAACCAGTAAGTAATAAAAAACTAAGATATTTTCAGGTAGCTGGAGGTGCTATGAAGAACCAAAAAAAAAAAAAAAACCCCAAAAAACAAGATGATGGGAGGAAAAATATGATTTGTTCGTGGTGTCATTAGATTGAGCGGTTAGTTAGGGAAAGCCTCTCTGAGGAGGACATACTACCTGAGACCTCAATACCAAGAAGGACCGACACTCTTCTTTCTGGAAAGAAGCAAGAGCTAGCACAGGAATGACTGGGTCCTTGCAAGAGAAAGACCAGTGTGGCTAGTGATTAGTGAGCTGGGGAGCATATCAAGATATGGGGAAGAGGCAGGTGGGGACCAGATCATACGTGGTCTTATGGACTAAAATGAATGTTTGGGCTTTACTGTATGTTTGATAAGAAGCCAGCACAGAGTTTAAAGTAGCAAAGTAATATAATCTAATTTCATGTCTTAAAAGCCTTAGCACTCTTACTGCTCTGTGAAAAAAGAATATATTGATGAGAAAGCAAGTGGAAGACCATAAAGGAAGTTATTGGGATAATCTAAATAACAAAGAATGGTGATGGAGAAAAGGAGAGGGAAATGGCTTTGAGACATATTTCAAGGATAAAAACAACATGACATATATTTGGTTAGATTTGAAATGAAGCAAATTTTTTTTGAAATAAGAAAAACTAAGGGAAAAGCAATTTTAAGACATAAATCAAGGATTTGATTTTTTGCCATGTGAGACGTCTATTAGATACCCAAGTGGAAAGGATCAGTTAAGTTGTTAATATGAGTCTAAAGGTAACAGTGGGGGAAAGATGGTGTTTAAAGCCAGGGACACAGATGAGTATGCATATTTAAGCAGATATTAGAGAAGAGTGAGTGCCTGAAACAGCTCTGGGGCCCTCCTACCTTAAAAAGTTACACAGAGAAGGAGGAAGAGTAAAGAAGATTGAAACAAAGCATCCAGAGGTGAATAAAGTAAAAGGGGAGTGAGCATCACATAAGCCAAGAGAAGATGTTTCAAAAAGGAAGAGTTAACTCTTTGGAATGCTACTGAGATCAAGTAGGTGAAATTTCAGAAAAAAACCTCACCCATGAATTTGTCAAGATGGAGGCCACTGTCAACTGAACAAGAGAAATTTCAATGGAGATGCTTTAAAAGGAAGCCACATTGAGTAGGGATAAAGAGAGAATGAGAGACAAGAAAGTAGAAACAGTGACTAAAGGAATTTTGCTATACATGAGCCACACAGGAAGGAGATGGTGGCTGGAATGGAGACGGGTCAGGTTGTGAGGTTACAGAACGATTATGGATTATTTCAGTGTATGTGATGTGCAGTGGTGCCATTAAGCTTATTCTTCACTGAAACAACAACAAATGACTCCAACAAATCCTATAAATCCTCAACATATGTCATACTCTTATAAGGTCAATCAATTGAATTTTAACTTTTTCTCCACTCACAGTTTAATTAAATGGTTTTTATTAAACGGACCTATTTAGTCCAATGTGTTTTTGCCTCACTTTCCCCTCTCCATAATTTAAAGTATTAATTTCTGTTACTCCCCCACTTTGATGAGGTCAAAAGACATTAGAATAAGATAATATCTCAAAAGTACTTTAAGTCTCTTGGAGGTACTCTATATCAGTAAGGCTTTTATTATTTTTCCTCATTTACTCATTTCCTTTCTCTCTCTGGGAGGGCACTTTTGAGATTATACGAGGTTGGGATTTATGAGTTAAACAACACAAATACTTAACACAAGTACTAGCACTTAAAGAAAAAGGGATAGGGGTCATTGCATAATATTGTAAATTTTGGGACTAACAATTTTGTTTTGTGGGTTTTCTTCCTGAGGCTGTGTTCCAGAGAGGGCAATAAAGGGTAAAACTCATTAGTGCATCATTATCTTTTGTCTGAAGGAAACAATGTGTGGTTTCTGGGCAGCCCACTTGGTGTTTGCATTGGTCCTGGATGTATTTCAAACCAACTATATTGTTTGAACAATTCTCCCTCTTAAACATGAAAAAGACCACCACTAAACCACAGAGTTGATGCTAAATTACTAGGTGATGACTCTTCTGGCTCCTAAAGGTTTCTAGATCTCAGTCACTGAAATCATGGATCTTTCTTCTAATGAGAAAGATCTAAGCCTCTATGGTAGACCTCCCATGCAGTCTCCCCACTCCTGCCCCCAGTGTGCTCCATGGACTTCTGAGAAGTTTGGTTTAGAATCAAGGTCATTGAGTTTTCTCCAATCCTGACTCTTAATAGTAATTCTCTGGAAACTGCATAATATTTCCAGGTCAAATCTGCAAATTCACAATTATCAGCAACTGTATAATCAATAAATATATTTGATAATGAAAATCCATTCTGTTTTCTCTTTATCAAAATGAGGCATTAAATAGATAGCAGTGATTTTATTTTTATTCTGTTGTTCCCTAATTTTACTTATCTTCCTTAGGGATTTCATTAGACTTTATTTCTATTTCTGTTTTCTTTTTAAATAGTGATATCAAAACAGCTGAAAAGATACATCTGAGGTCATCTGGGAAGCAATAATGTTCATAGGGATTTCCATCGAATATAGTACCATATACTATGTCTTCCAAATATTTATTATTGACTTATTTGTCTGATGTATTGATTGATCAATCATTTTGTTCTGCTTATTGTTTGGTTTGTTTCTTGTAATCATATGTCTAGATTTAAACAATAGCAATAAAAACAAATGCCTTCTCCTGGTTTATATTATTTCTCAATTATGCAAAAGTTTCAAGGTTTTAATGTCAGAGACCTAGAAAACTACAGAAACAGAAGAGAGTCATCGTATAGTAACTTGAGCCTCAAATCTGTGCTTGAATTGTGGGTTTTATTTGTGTTCTTATGATGATTAGTGTCCAGTATGATCCAGTGATGCAACATACATGGTATATATGGAAAGATGATGGTTAAGCTGTGATTGGTGTTGTCCTCTAGTCAGACTGCCTGGCTTGCAACCCCATATCCAACACTGTTCACTGGCAAAAACTCAAGCATGTTTTGAACTCTCCTTGTATCATGGTTTCCTCATCAATAACCAGATAAGAAAACTGAAACTCCATCATTATTAAGGGCTGAGATTCAAATTTATGTCTTACAAAATGTTCCTTGCTTTTTCCAAATATATCCCAATTACTCAAAAATGAAAATTCCCTTTTCCTTTTTATAGTTTAACAATGTGCCTTTATAATTACATTATTTATATGTCCAAAGAAAACCATAAAATATTTAAAAATGGAAAC
The DNA here is from genome assembly GCF_905146905.1 of Nyctereutes procyonoides. Taxonomy (NCBI): domain Eukaryota; kingdom Metazoa; phylum Chordata; class Mammalia; order Carnivora; family Canidae; genus Nyctereutes; species Nyctereutes procyonoides. The sequence continues at coordinate 4,839,650 of NW_026575044.1, forward strand.
ACTCTAGTATGCCATTTTGAAATTCTTAGTAAATTTTGTACAAGGAGCCCCATATTTTTTATTTTCTCTGGGTATTCACACTTAGAGACACAGAATTCAGGGACTATCTGCTTCTCTCCTGGATGTCCTGTATTTCTGAAGGAACTGATTATTCCAGCATATTTATCATCTGTTGCTGCCCATTCTTGTGTCCTTGGTTAATACTGCATAACAACTCTTCTTTAAGATAAGTTCTTTTATTTCTCTTTAATTATGAATTTGTCGAAAAAAATTTTTTAAATCAGAAATATTACATTATAGCTAAGAACATCCATAGTGCCAGGAGAAAATAGGAGTCCTGTGACATACACCCACTATGTGTGTGTCACCTTTCAAAAATCCAAATCCTATGTGGCATTGCTCAAAGATATTTTAGAGATGCTAAGACAGCAGAGGTGGTACTTTATGAAGCAGGAGGTTTTGTCATCAGTGTTATTTCGCTCACTTTCACAGTCTTAAGAACAAAATACCATTATCCTGCAAGTCATGCCTATTCAACTCCTTTCAGGTATGCCAAAGAGTTGGTCTTCTCATATCTAAAGATGTCAGGTTTTTTTCCAATTAATTTAGGCTGTAACTGACCTGCTTATGCTTTTCCAAGGAATATATATTTTTGGAAGGTAATGGAGCAGAGAGATGCTGGTGCAGAAGTGAAAACTGAAGTTTTGAAATATTATCATCTATCCAATTCTGCCATCAGTTAGAGGGACAGGGCTAATTCACTAGTATTTTAAAAAATCAATAATTTCCATGCTAAATATACTTGCTTTTACTCTAAAAGATGGGCAACAACTCTGAACAGAAAATATGTCCTCCTTAGTCTATATTATGTGGAGAGAAATGTATTCTTGCCTTTGTCACTTTTTTTTTTTTAAATCTTTTTTTTTAATTTTTTTTTATTTATTTATGATAGTCATCATACACAGAGAGAGAGAGAGAGAGAGAGACAGAGGCAGAGACATAGGCAGAGGGAGAAGCAGGCTCCATGCACCGGGAGCCCGACATGGGATTCGATCCCGGGTCTCCAGGATCACGCCCTGGGCCAAAGGCAGGCGCCAAACCGCTGCGCCACCCAGGGATCCCGCCTTTGTCACTTTTTAACTATTAATTCTTCCAATGCCTGAAGGTCAAAGTGGACTATTGAAGCCTAACAGTTTCTGGATTTGTTGTCTAGATGAATTCATAAGAAAAGCTACCTCCATTGGAAAATTGTTTTTTTTAATATATTTTTTTAAAGATTTTACTTATTTATTCATGAGAGACACACACAGAGAGAGGCAGAGATACAGGCAGAGGGAGAAGCAGGCTCCATGCAGGGAGCCTGACATGGGACTCGATCCTGGGTCTCCAGGATTGCATCCTGGGCTGAAGGCAGCACTAAACCGCTGAGCTACCAGGGCTGCCTAAAAATTGTGTTTTGATCAAAAAAGTACATATCATTCAGAAACATCCACCTCACAAAAAGAAACATCCTTCTGTGGAGCAACATGTTTCACTCTGATCCTACCCCAAAAGAAGCTTTGAGTAAAAAAACCTGCCTGGATGGTTTGGCACTACTGGACAATAATTGGAAAAGAAAATCTCTCAAAGTACAGATTGTCTTTATGTAAGGACAGCATGTTTTTATTTCTTGATTAATTTATTTCTTGAAAGAATGTCAGTTAATTCTAAAGACCAGTGTTCTTGTGGGTTTTCAGAGTGTATTAAATTGCTGTTGTTGATGATGTTTTTGCTTTTTCAAGTTTCCTGAGTTTTGGGGAGGAAGAAAGCTGATTGTCAGCTTCAAGCGTTAACAGTCTTGGTGGAAACCAATTTTAGAAAATGATTCATTTTAAATGTATTAGGCTAAAAGCTCCTAAGTACATGTAAGACTCTTGCAATAGATTCTTTTAAAAAGCAGGTATTTTGGAAATTTAAGGATTACCCCTTAAGTTTTCCAACTGTACATTTCTCATATTAGTTTATGTGAAAAACAGAGGTTAGTGATGTGTATGAGATCGTTTGCTCATACACTCAATGTTCTTAGGTTGGGAGTATAATAGTAATAGCTTTTTGCTAGTGTCGCTGTTTGGAGTGATTCTTCTATCATGACTCTCTTCCTTTTTTCTTTTCTTTTCTTTCTTAGTTATTATCTTTATTTCCTCACTTTTTTTTTTTTCTGGACCTAGCTTTTGTGACCACCATTTCCAAAAATAAAACTGCTTTATTCTCACTGGTAAACCAACCAATCATACTAAATTTCTATATTTCTAGGTCAAGATAAGCTGGATATTAGCATATATGGTATTCACTTAACACCTGTTTTTAAAAAACTCTGAAGCCATATTTGTATGGATAGAGATTAAGTGTTCTTTCTTCCTTTACCGTTTTATTTCTCTTAGTTTCCTGAATTTAATCCTTAGTATTTGTCTAATATGTTCTGGGCACAGAAAGACACACTTCTTGCTTGATAATATAATCAATATTTTTCCATTTTCCATAAAATAATGTAAGATAAAATGAAAAAGACTTAAAAATGCTGTATGAAAAGGCAGTCACTTATAAAAGCCAGCTCAAATTCATCTACTTCGGAAAACATTTTTTGTTTACATCCCAAGCTCATGTTTCTCCCTCTCTCCTTTTATTGGGAGGGGGTAACTCATCACTATTTTTGCATTTTCCTTATGTTCAGTTTCTCTAATTTGTTCTTAAAGTCTTTGAATGTAGGTGTCATGTCTTAAAATTGGAATGGGCCCTAGTGGTCTTCCTGTCCATTTTCTATACACAGGAATCCAAGCTGTAGAATACACACCTTGCTCTTGACTGTTTTCACAGAACAGTGACTGCTGGGTGAGACTCTGGGACTGAGTAGAATGTAGACTCTGCTTGCAGATAGGCTGCTTTGTGGGACAGCTATGAAACAGATGTTTCATAGAGTGTTTTTTTCCATATAGATTATAAATTTGTTGAGAGCAGGAATTATTTTTTCACATATATTTATCTTTTTAAAGTTTTTTTTTTTTTGTATAGAATTTGTATTAGTGGACCAAAAAAAGTTTTTTTTTTTTTTAAAGCCAGTTTGAACCAACAATCTGGTTCAACATCCTGTCTTTCATATTTTTTGGAAAGTAGAAAAAGTAGACTAAAGTACCAAAATAAACTCCTAATATAACTATAGTTTGGGTAAACTTTGTTTTTTGATCCCACTGAATTCTTTGAGTCCCTTATTCTCCTTACTCTCTTCTGGTTTCTCTGCTCTGAGTTACAAAGGCTTTGTATTTTTCTGATTCTGTCTTCTGAGTGATGGTAGCAGCTTATAAATGTCATTAGTATGCTCTTGCTTATGGTTTCTTATTTTTTTAAAAAGATTTTATTTATTTACTCATGAGAGACACAGAGAGAGACAGAGGGAGAAGCAGGCTCCCTGCATGGAGCCTGATGCAAGACTCCATCCCAGGACCTTGGGATGATGACCTGAACCGAAGGCAGTCACTCAGCCACTGAGCCACCCAGGTGCCCCAGTTTCTTATTTTTATATATCTTAAATATGAAACAGGAAAAGACAGTAAGTATCCCAAAGGAAGTAAAAATAGCTGGACATTAATGACATGTTAGGATATCATCTATTCACAATGGAGAGCCTTCTTTATTCTCTCATATTGTGCTTAAAATGTCCAATTCTTTCTACCCTTAAGGCCATATCTATATACATATACATATAAAATATATTCAACTTGGTTTTATATATTGTATACATGTGTGTATATATACACTGCATACATATATATGTATATATATTGTAAACATTCTACACATATATACACAATGTATACAATATATGTATATATGTGTCATATATGAATATATGCAATATATGTATATATGCATATGTGCAATATAGGTCATATATACACATATATCCTGCACATATACATATTGCATATATATATGTTTATATATATGTATATATAGATAGCAATTCAAGTTTTCTTACAATTTGAAGTAGAGAATTGGAATTTTTTAAAAGATTTTTCAAAATTTATTTTAGAGAGAGACAGCATCTCAAATGGGAGGAGTAGAAGGAGAGGGAGATCGAGAATCTCAAGCAGATTGCTTGCTTGAGCTGAGAGTTTGACACAGGGCTCAGTTTGAAGACCCTGAGATCATGACCTGCGCTGAAATGTAAAGTCAGACACTTGAGCAACTGCACCACCCAGGTGCCTCTGGAATTATTTTAATTGAATTTTGGAATACAATAAATATTATATTAGTTTCAGGCATACAGCAGAGTGATTCAACAATTATATATATATTATGAGATGCTCATCACAATAAATGTAGTCACCATCTGTCACCATACAAAAGTATTTACAGTATTAACTATGCTGTACTTTCTATCCCCACAACTTATTTTATAACTTGAAGTTTGTATCTCTTAATCCTCTTCTGAACAAAAAAAATAAAACTAGAAATAGACTCATAAAAACAGAGAAGAAACTGATAAACCAGCAATATTTACTACACCTTGGATTGTTCATATAAGCGTATTTGTGTGTGTGTGTGATATGTTTTTAGGTATAATTTTAATAATAATTGAAATAATTGATAATAATTGAAATGTCACAGAAAATCCTGAGGCTGGGAGAGAAAGATTGAGAAAGTGTTGAAATTAAAGTAAAAAGTAAATATACAACCTAGAATTGTGGAACACTTTCATCAAGGAAAGCTATGAATAAAACTCTGGGCAGGCTCCTGCCTTGATCACAATGAATTTGGCTTCCAACACATTCAAGGCTCTATAGAATGCTTTACCCTGATAAAGCAGCTTTGTAAAAGTGGTAATTAAATAGGAGGGTAGACATTTAATGGTAAATACAATTTTACTACCTTTTTGTCAACTTTTAGTGATGATGTGGAGCAAGAATGACTAATAATGAATTTATAGTAGATTTATGAAATTATTCCAGAGAAATTTTTGGAGGTCCTTTGACCTCTAAAGGTACTGTTGTCAGGAGTTCTACTCAAAAGGCACCTCTGCCCTATCAGTTCTCTTCTAAAAGAGTGTTTGTCCTGCCCCTGAGAAAACATTGACTTACACCTTTGTAACTTCTAGTAATTTAGGTTATAGTTTTCTCTGGTGTTTGCTAAGACCAAAGCCTGTTTGGTCAGATACAATACACTGTAACTTCATTCTCCTATTTTACTCTATTGTTTGAAGTACCTTTCCAGGAGAGAACATTCCATCAGTTGTTGAAAGAATCAATATATATGTCCTTGAACTTTACAAAAGGACAAGAGGCCACAAGTGAAAAATACCAAATAAGTAGAATTAAAGATTTTTCTTCGCACTCCTTACAGTTTTTTTTTTGAAGATTCAACATGACTTTTTTTAAAAAAGGATTTTATTTATTTATTTGAGAGAGAGAGCAGAAGAAGCTGGTTCCACACCCAGCAGGGAGACTGATGTAGGACTCAATCCCAGGACCCTGGACCATGAACCCAGCAGAAGGCAGATGCTCAACCAACTGAGCCACCCAGGCACGCAAAAATGACCTTTTTTTTTTTTTTAAATAAAAAGCAGTACTATTTATTTACTTTTAAATAGTATATATACATGCAAGTACATGAGTCAACAATTGCAAAATGGAAACAATGGAAACAATGGAAAAGTTTCTGTCCATCTCTGCCCCTTAGCCTAAGAGTCATGTAATATAATCAGTTTCTAATCATTATTAGTTTCTAATCATTATTCCAGAGTAGGGTTTCCCCTTCTTGGCACTATTGACATTTTAGACTGGATAGTTCTTTGCTAGGGGAGGCTATCCTATATATTGTAAGATGTCTAGCAGTATCTTTGGCTTCCCTCACTGGATACCAGTAGCAGCCATTATCTACCTCCCAGACTTGACACCAAAAATGTCCCCCAGGTAGTCTCAAATGTTCTTTGGGGAATCATTTAACAATATACGTAGAAAAAAATCTCCATAATAGTAACTCTTCATAAAGAGAGTTCTCACTATTTGGGGAAGTCACATCAAAATTCATTAAATATATTATGAGAATTTATTTAACTAGCAACTTATTGATAGTCCTTTAGATTTTTTTCTGTATTATTTGCAGTTATATGCAGGGTGGCAGTGAAAAATCTCACACATGGGTTTTTGCAATATATATGTATTTTCACCTTTAATATAAATTCCTATAAGTAAATTGCTGGATCAAAGGTTATGTGAGTTTGTAATTTTGATAGGTATTTCTAAACAGCCTCTTTCAGGGTCCATATAACTTTATATTCTTAGTAATAAGGTATTTTGCCAACATAGTGTGTTATTAACTCTTGCCAATCTTATAGTTTAAAATGGTGTTTCATTGTTCTTTTAGTTGTCATTCCCACATTGAGAGACGTTAAGTAGCTTTTCATTTATTTAAGATCTATTATATATCCCTTTTTATGAAATGTCTGTTCATATCCTTTGCTCATTTTAATTGATTTTTTAAAATTCTTTACATACAATGCCTTCATCTATGATGTTATATATATATATATATATATATATATATATATATATTTAAAGATTTATTTATTTATTCATGAGAGACACAGAAAGAGAGAAAGGCAGAGACGTAGGTAGAGGGAGAAGCAGGCACCCCACAGGGAGCCCGATGTGGGACTCGATCCCGGACCACGGGATCACCCCCTGAGTCAAAGGCAGACGCTCAACTACTGAGCCACCCAGGCATCCCTTTAATTATATATATATTTTTTATCCAGTTCATTGTTCTTTGATTGGCTTAGGAGACAGAATATGGGGTTTGAAAAGATACTCAGATACACACAGGATATTTAGAAAGTGTTTATGTTGGTATTTTGACTAAATGAGGAATACAATACATGGTGTTGGGACAACTGAAAAGTCATCTATGAAATATAAAGTTGAATCAATGGCTCACATTACACCAGTATAAATTCCCATAGTTCAAAGATTTAACTAAAAGGGTAAAGTATCAGAAGAAGACATACAAGTATTTTTTTCAATAATCAAGATACAGAGAAGGTGCTCCCAAATATCACAAAACAAAAAGAAAAAAAATACTAGGCTGAAATGTTTACTTTTTGATGACCTTTCTTTTGTATCCTTTTTTCCTACCATAATTTTCTGAACTAGTTCCAAGACCAAAACAGACATATCAGCAGGGCCTCAACCCCTTTAGCAGAAGCTGAAAGTGACCTCCTGATAATGATGTTGAAGCCACAGGTATTAACAGCCAGACCAGGAGCAGCTCAGAGTTGCAGAGAGCCCAGTGGCATTTGAACCAGGCACACCTGGTTTTCACCTTGTGTTTCAGCTGCTAAGAGACTCTATATAACCTTGGGTAGTTCACACAACTGTTCTGAGGCTTAGTTTTCTTCACTTCCTCATAACCTCAGCTTCAGTAAATGTGATAAAGCATGTGAAGCACCTCGAGGGTGGAGGTGCTAAATGACTGGTGCTTACTCCCCTACTTTCTTCTCCCTGTAACATCAGATTCCGTACAGGCCTCCTTCTATTCCCCACATCATCTCCAATTACACACTTATTGGGCAGGAAATGTCATGATTTCTCAGCTCAAGCCTGCTTAGCTTTACCCTGGTGCTGAGTCTCCATTTTTGGACAACGCTATAGGTAGGACTATGTTTCTTTGTCTTCTGTCTGAAGTCCTTCCTTTGAAAAGCTGAGCAACAAACTCCCCATGTGTTTCTTTTTTTTTTAATTTTTATTTATTTATGATAGTCACAGAGAGAGAGAGAGAGGCAGAGACACAGGCAGAGGGAGAAGCAGGCTCCATGCACTGGGAGCCCGACGTGGGATTCGATCCCGGGTCTCCAGGATCGCGCCCTGGGCCAAAGGCAGGCGCTAAACCGCTGCGCCACCCAGGGATCCCTCCCCATGTGTTTCTTAAGGCTCTCTTGGCTCTCAGCTTGGGGCTACAAGGGACTTTTTGAGAGTGAAGGTAAGGACCCTGCCTTTGAAACCTGTAATCCTCCTGTATTCATTTTCTATTGGTCTCATAGCAAATTACCACACATTGAGTGGCTTAAATCAACATAGATTTATTACCCTATGCTTCCGTAGAAGTCTGACATGGACCTCAGTAGACTGAAATAGAGGACTCTACAGGGCTGTGTTCCTTTCTGGAGGCTCCAGGAGGGAATTCACTTCCTTGCTTTCCAGGTTCCAGAGGCTGCCCACATTCATTATTGGCTCATGTTTCCCTTTCTCCAACTTAAAAGGCAGCAAGGTTGCATCTCTTTGACTACTGTTTTGTACTCATATCTCCTCCCTCTGACCACAACGAGAAAAAGTTCTCCTCTAAGGACCCTTTATATTAGGTCCACCTAGATTGTCCAGCATAATCTCCCCATCTCAAGATCATTAATCTAATTACCACTGCAAAGCCCTTTTTTTCATGTGAGGTAACATATTCATATTTTCCAGAGATTAGGATGTGTACATCTTTGGGAGGACATTATTTGGTCTACTATACCTATATAACATGATTCCAGGATCTGTGGAGTGGGTAAATCATCCCTGAGCATTAGGGGTCACATTTTATAATTGTGTCATGATAAATACATTGCCTCAGTGGTTTGAGGTGATAATTTTGTCAAAATTAAGGCTCTTTGTATACCTAGTACATGAATTTAATATGCTGGGTTCTGTAGAAATCAAAGCAACTCAATCTCCTCTCTGCCTTTATCACTATTTCCAGTAAGCATTTAAACCCGTGTTCTCCCTGGCTTGCTTGGCCATCCAGGCAAGCAGTCCAAAGGGCCCTAGGTGCAGCTGCTCTGGCTATCATCAGTGCCATGGCCTGGATCAGGTTACTTTGGCCTTCTTCTCTAACTTGGCTCTCTCCCAAGAAGTACTTTGATTTAAATATTCTATTACTGATCTACCAGGCACTTTCTGACCCCTCTCTATCTTTGAGACAATTCCAAACCTCCCTGCTTATGTGAACATGTATTTAAGAGCCTCTACTGGACAGATGCACATTGTTCTTCTACTGCTTCAAAAACATCCAGTATCTATTGTAAGTCTCCCAATATTGACACACAGCAGAAAAAGTGAATGTTGCCAGGTTAAAATTGCATTTCTAAACTGCTTTTCTGGGCAGATGAAGAGATGGCCTAAGAGCAGAGCACTGGATAGAGAGAAACTTGAGCCCTTAGGATGGGGTCAGTTATCTTGTTACCTTTGAACTCTGTTAGCTGATGTTCCACTAGCTAAGCAGTACTTACTAACAGCGATCTTCAAAGTCCAGACTAGCGAGATGGTGAGATGGTTTGAGAACTCAAGGAAGGGAAACAGAAAAGGAGCCCGTGAACAGGAAACAGGAATTAAGTCTACTTCAGGGAGAGGGTACCTCTTCAATGTCACTCATTTGTATCCATGGCATGTTGATTAATTTTGTTCTAAGTCTGTTGGCATTTTTTCTACTTGTCTCAGGAGCTCAGATATGAAATGGCATTGATTTTTATTAAATAAAGGGAAATTTAATCCTGATAGGTTTAATAAGATGCACAGTTGTTTATCTTCATGTATCATTCACTATTTGTAACTTGAAACCATTTATAGGTCTCACCGAGAGTCTTTAAAATAATCCTACCTAAAGATAATCACAGCAATTTTATATCATTAAAGAAGATTAGAATTAATTTTAGTGTGTTTGCTGTTGGATCCACTTCTTAGGTATACTCAGATTATACAGAAAATACCTTGTTTATGACAATAGAACGAGGAAGAAAATAAAAATATTTTATAATGCCGTTTCTGCTGTGGACAGTAGAAAGTGTTTTGAATATGCATGTTGGTGGTTTTGCACAAGCAAGGGAGAAAAGAGAGGAAGGTGTCTCTAGACTGTCATTTAGTTAGTGCTTACCGTAAGCAGGAATAAATGTTTATAACCTCTCCTCCTTACCACAGGCACCCACATGTGATACTGTTTTCCTAACCTCACAGATACACAAACTAAGGCTTTAATTAATTACTTGTCTAAGATCACACAGCCACTGAGATGTGGAGACAAACGTTAAATCCCAAAGTGTCTGAATTCTAAGTCTTTGCTTATTTTATCATGCAATATATAAAGTTACTGAGGGTCCCCTAGGTGGCTCAGTTGGTTGAGTGTCTGCCTTTTGCTCAGGTCATGATCCTGGGTTCCTGGGATTGAGCCCCATGTCACGGTCCCTGCCTGCTTCTCCTTCTTCTCTCCCTGCTTGAGCTCTCTCTAGCTCTCTCGCTCTCTCTCAAATAAATAAATAAGATCTTTTAAAAAAATAAAGTTACTGAAATCATCCATGGGCTTGTTCTGCTTTCTTACCAGAGGAATATGAAATTATAGAAAGAAAATAGGGTTAATGCAGAAATGCCCCCCAAATTTTTCAGATAGATACAGAAAATTTAGGTATAACAAAAAAGGAATAGCTAATCCTTGATGCTATGTGCCAGGAACTGAACACACATCTCATTTAGTCCTTATAGGGGCCTCTAGAAGAACAGTAAGCTCGCTCCTTAACCCACTGTTGCATCAGGAAACCAAGGCTTCTAGAAGTTTGAACTCTATTTATTTATTTGAATATCAAATTTTACTCAGAGGGATACAATTGCCTTTTAAGTAATGAAATTTCCTATGGAATTTTGAAATTTCTGAGATTGGACCTACTAGGTGCATCTAGGAAAGTAGATGCTCAATAATATTTGCCTCATTAGTACATTCTAAGTCCCAAATGATCATGGTTTTCACTGGTCACTTCTTTATTCACCTGTCTCTAAGCCCTAAAATTTCAGAAACATCACTGGCCACAAGGAGAAAGTTGTACCTGGATTCAAAAGGGAGTATTTTAGGAATGGTAAGAATAATTTTCTTTGAATAAACCTAAGACTCACAAAACATGACATCAAGATAATTAAATAAATTAAGTAATTAGTACCAAGCCCATTCTTCGTATGTTCAGTGAATTCCCTTAGGTAAGTCTAACTTGAAAACATGTCTTACTGGGCCCATCTGTGCATGTCTAAGTGTTCTGGCTCCTCAGTTCCAACGTTACCCAGGGCCTTGCCAGGGAAATGATAAACAGCCTGGCTGCTGGAGTTTTATGACTTTCTAGCCTTAGAACAGACCTTTATATGCAAGTAGAGCTTTAGATTTAGCATCAAGTTTTGCCAAAGCCACATCAAGGAGAATCATTTAACTTGAATTGTTTTCCATCTCTGACAGCTACATCCCAGTGAAAGGGCTCTTGGGGCTTTCTTAAAGGGAGCATTTGATGAATCCCTATATCAGCAGCTAAAGTTGCCCTAAGGTTAAACAGGGTCAAACTGTTTGAATTCAGTTTCCTTTATTATTTGACCACTTATCATGACATGAAACTCTTTAATTCAGTAGGTATGTGAGGGTGTTGGGGAAAAAAAATTTTCTGCCAGACTTTCTGGTGAAGTGGTGGGGAGGTAGTCAGATGGATGGGTTCTTACAAAGTTGTACCCCAGACAGAGATGATTTATATTGTGCCTTTTTGATGGACTCATGTAAACCACTGGATAGACTTCTCTTTTTAAAAATTGCCAGTGACTATGGTTTTTCTTACAAAGTTTTGTTAACGATCACATATTTACATCAAAGAATTTAGGAAATGACAACAAGGCATGGAAAGTCAGAACCAGAATGAACATCATAAAATGACAGCTCACTTAGCAAAACAGCAAATCCTCCCATATTGCTGATCTCATAGCCCAGGACTAAAGAACAGTCTCATCTTGAAATGACTTCCCAGCAGACTAAGCCATGTGGGCTTCTGCCCTACAGCAAGCTAGGGTAAATAATCTACTTGAAACATCTATTATGCAAAATGATTAGTAATAAATGTGTTGGATGAATAGAAAACAAAACATAATAAAACAAAAAACCCAGAAACAACTTAAATCTGCTCACAATTCTGTTTTATTCACTAAATTCCAGGATTATGAAAAGTCACGCAAATTTATTTAATGACTTAGAAAAGTGGTAGTAGTAGAATCAGTAGACTAGTTGTATAAATTTCTCTAAGCTAGAAAGTAGAAGCTTTGGGATTTACCTCTCAAGTGATGCTAGTGTACTATTAATCCCACTTAGATTGGGCTTTCCCAGGTTGATCTGCAGTCTATAAAACACTGAAAATATTGTTGCTGCTTACATAAAAACAATGTATCCAATAAGCATAGAGCCATCCCTTACATTTACTACCCAATAACTTTTCCAAGGTAATCTTAGGGCACAGGTTATCCCTAAATGCTAGTTAATGTTTCAATTCCAAGATTCTGGTTTTAGATACTAACCCACCATTTGATAATCTTAATGGGCCCCAAATTTCTCAAGAAAAGGGAGTTGCTCAGTGTTTCCTAAAACACGATTCTCAGAATGCTAGTTCCACGGAATAATCAAATTCTGTGACCAAATAAATTATGATGATTAGGGTTAATATGACTATAGAGCCTCCTTTTCTGAAAGAGTTAAATGTGACTAATGGTGATATGTGAATCACTAAAAAAGAGTTATACTGTGCAGGATTTCCTGACTTCTTGGACATTGGAAACTTCGGAGAAGTATCTCACTGGACTAGTGTTACAAGCAAGGGACATACGTTGTGACCTTCCAGACAAGACGATTTCTAGGAGTTTTTCCTGCTCTAAATTCTCTGATAATCTTTGGTTCACAAGAAAAAACAAGCTATTCTCCAGATACTTCCTATACACTTAGCTTTCAACATTCCTTTCTAAAATATATGACTCCTTTATGATTGTAAGGATCAAAAGGATCACATGTGGCTTCCAGGAAAACAAAGGTATTTTGAAATTGTGTGCATAAGAAATATACGGTTCACGGGGAACTTAACACAGTTTTAAATAATGTTATCATTGCTAACCATTCTGACATGGAACAATCCCAAATGAAATCTTTTAAGTAATGAAAAGATCAATGTATACCAGGCAATGCAATAATAAGTTCTATGGACAGTAGCTTCTACCAAAAAGCACAGAGAGTCTTTCCGCAGTGGATATGTAAAAAGAACTCCAAATTGAATGCTGTTCTTTCTGTCATATTTTTCCTTACAAAAATTGGGCCTCACATTTTGAGAGAATTGTTCATTTTGTCTAGCAACCAAATACTTGTGAACAATAGTACAAAGTGAACCAATAAACTGAATGGAAAAAACACAATGCTTTATAGAGCTAATTTCTGCTGTTTTAAAGAAATTTCAGAGCAAAGTAGACAATCTTGGAAACTTCAAAATGCAGACAGATATCTAGAAGCCTGCTATTAAGGGCTTTATTTTATTCTATTAAGTTTTCAATCAGATTTGTTGACAAATAATTGGGATGACTGCATTTATTACTAAGAAGTCTGTGGGATTAGGAAACTCCTTTAACCAAGGACAACTCATTTAGAAGCTCCCGATTAGATTTCTGCAAGAGGAAGAAATATTTCCAGCTGTTTAGCATTTTTTTTCTCTTTCTGGCACAAAATGATACTTTTCTTACATGTTCTCTCAATCTCCATTTATAGAGATTCTCTTTTTTTACCCTACCCTTCTGGAATACCTCAAACAAATTGACGATATAATTAAAAATTTGATTTTTCTGGGAGATAACTTCATAGGGGAAGGCAACATAGTTAAAGCTAGACAGAAGTGGTGAGATTAAACATATCGGATCTGCATGCCAGCCCTGGGGAATGTGTCCATCTCAACTCACGGTTTATAGTCACTGCAGTTTTAATCAGATTTGTATGTAATAGTATTTCATAATTTTCCACAGAGTTCTTTTTCCTTTCTTCAGAAAAGTAAAACCTCCCAAACAAAGGAAATAAAACAGAATAATATAGTTGGTGTGTGGTTATGTGGCGAGACCAGTCACTTCTCCACCCATTTGGCATCTTCCTTCTCCCTGACATGGACTCAAGGGTCTCAAGGTGAAAAATAAAACAAAACAAAACAACAACAACAAACAAAACAAAACAAAACAAAAAACACACAAAAGAGTCTCAAGGTTTTCTCATTGTTCTTCAAATCTAATAGCCACATAAATTTCATCAATCCAACCAACTGGGGATAATAGGCATTGATATATGCTTTGGTTCTAGTCCTGGATCTTTACTAACTAGCCTCTAATAAGCTATATGATCTATTAGATCTTAATCTTCTTAGCCCCTATTATAGAAAGTGAGGGTTTTGAACTAAATGATCTTTATTGTCCCTTCCATTCCAAGTATCTATGTCTTGAACTTAATGGCAGCTTTCCATAATTAACCAAAGATATACAGTTTATTTTTATTCTTAAAACAAATTTTAATTAAAAGATAAGTTAAACAGTGAAGTTTAAAGCAACCTGCCAGACACAAGGTAGTAAAAATGGCAAGTGACATTTACTAAGAGCCATTGTATGTCAGGTACTGTAATAACCATATCATAGAAGTTATTATGAATTAATCCTTGCCAGAACCTCATCATTACTATTTTACAGATAAGGAATAATGTTTTGAGAAGTACCTATCTAAATATGGATAGCCAAGGTGGAATTCTTTTTTTTTAAAGATTTTTATTTATTTATTCATGAGACACAGAGAGAGAGAGAGACACAGAGACACAGGCAGAGGGAGAAGTGGGCTCCATGCAGGGAGCTCAATGTGGGGCTTGACCCCAGGACTCCAGGATCACGCCCTGGGCTGAAGGCAGGCACTAAACCACTGAGCCACCCAGGAATCCCCTCCAAGGTGGAATTCAAACCCATTTTCTTTATCCTCCAAATTTATGCTCAGAACTAATGCAGCTGCTGCCCCTAGCATTCTGCTTTGAAGTGTACATTGATTCCTTCATACTTTTCAAGTTGTTTAACTTTTCTAAACCTTATTTGTATTGGTCCATTCATTCATTCAACCAGCAGCAATCAAGTGCTTATGTACCACAGGTACTATGATTGATATTATGATACAGAAGTGACTATGCCATTAAACCTACCTACAAAGAACTCATAGTTTTATTAAGGAGTTGAGCAAGGTGGCACTTACAATATATTAATGTCATAGGTACTATGAGATATATGAGACAGGTGTGCATGGCACATGGAGAAAGGGACATGGGAGTAGAGATCAGGGAAATAAAAATCAGTTCCTCAGAGAAGAAGAAGTGGAAAAATACTTGAATTGACACTTTAAGAACCAGTAGAAATGTGCTAGCTGAAAAAGGAAAGGGAGAGGCATTCCAGCGGAAAGAACAGATGAGTTCAGAGGTTTGTGAGGGCATCACATTTTCTGAGAACTGAGGATAGGTCTTTATTAATGAGGTACAGTGTGCATGATAAATACTGGGAGATTAATCTGAGAAATTCTACAACTGAGAAGACCTCGGTATCTCATGTTAAAGGTATGGAACTCTATCCTGAAGACATTAGGGAGTCCCTCTAGAATTTGAAACATGATATATTTATGTAATAGGGAAGTCCTTTTGGAAGCAGTGAAGAGGCATGAGTGGGATGGAGTGTGCTGTTGGCCTTGCTTTGGAGTAGGAAGAAGAGATGGAATCTACTGCAGGATGTGCAGCCCCCTCCCAAAAATCGGAGGAATCAACTATTGGAATATAGAGAAGCAGCTGAATTTTAATGATGTTTGGAGGTAGGCAAGCAGGATAGAAAGGATTTTGGTGGTGGAACAGATATTGGAAGTAGAAGAGAAGATACTATTGACTGTCACCAAAGTTTCTGGTTTAGCTTAACAAAATGGATGGTAGCTGGCTCTATTTTAGGAAACTAGTCATTAGAAGGAGGAAAGACCTAAAGAGACCTAAGTTCAGTCTAGAGCATGACATTCTTGAGTTGTCTGTGAAGTTTCATTCAGGTAGATAAATGTTCCTATTGCAAGTCAAGACATGGTGTTACCCTTAGGTAATATGTATTTGAGAGAAGGAGAGTTCTGTAAACAAATAACAGTGTCAAATTTGTATTGGGCATAGATATCAGTTAAAAATAATTACAATAGCAATAATACTAACAAAACTATAAAAAGTATAATTTTAATTACTATGTGGAGGAATTGAGTAATATATACTTTATATTAATGCATACATTACCCCGATAATGATCTAAATATAAACACCTGGATATGAATGCTTTTTATAGAGATGATAAATAAAAATGAGATTGTGTAACTTATCCACAATTATGCTGTTAGTGAAAGTAAGTGTAAGAGCTGATATTCAAATTCAGGTTTGTCTAGGTCTCCAAAAACCAGTATTCTATTTGTATATTTGTTTGTTTCTTAGCCACAACACTTCTTTGAGTTCATAAAGAGGGAAAATTATAAAAAGGAGAGAGCAAAAAAGATCAAAGTTCCAAGAATGACAGTTCTAAAGAACAGATGTGAAAAAGACGGATTTGTACAGGAGATTTTGGGTAAAAAGATAGAAGGCAAAACTCAGCCAGGGGTTTCATGTAAACCAAGGGAAAGATACTATCAGGAAGTAGGGAGTGATCTACCATTAGCTGTGGCCAGGAGGAGTAAGATAAGGACTCAAGTGAGTCCTTTGAATTGGGAATATGTAGGATGTGAGTGACCTTTGTCAGAGCAATTTTGCTGGCAGGTGTCACAGATACCAAATTACACATGGTTGAAGACTGACAAAGACATGAGAAATTGGCACCACAGTACAGACTATTCTCATTTTAAAGGTAAAATTGTTATATAACATTATATAAGTTTCAGGTGTATAGTGCCATCATTCAGTAATTTCTATGCACTACAGAGTGATAACCATTAAAATCTTCACATCAAGTTGATCCCTTCACCCATTCCCCACCCCGTTCCCTCTGTTAATCACCAATCTATTCTCTGTATCCATGAATTTGTTTTTTTGTTTTGTTTGTTTGTTTTTAGATACCGTGTATGAGTAAAATTACACAGTTTTTGTCTTTCTTCTTCTGACTTATTTCACTTAGCATAATACCTTCAAGGTACCATCCTTGTTGCAAATAACATGATTTCATACTTTTTATGGGTGAGTAGTATTACATTGTATGTACATTGTAAATAATACTGCAATAAATATAGGAAGGCATATATCTTTTTGAATTAGCATTTTTGTATTCTTTGTATATACACCCAGAAGTGAAATAGCTAGGTCATATGGTAGTTTTATTTTTAATTTTTTTGAGGAGTCTTCATACTATTTTTCATAGTGCCCTAACCAATTTACATCCTCACCAACAGTGTGCAGTTTTTCCTTTTCTCCACTTCCTCTGCAATAGTTGTTATTTCTTATGTTTTGACAATAGCCACTCTAACAGGGATGGAATGATATCTCATTATAGTTCTGATTTGCATTTCCATAATTGGTCATATTAGCATTTTTTCATGTGCCTGTTGGCCATCTGTATGTCTGGAAAAATGGCTGCCTATTCAGATCTTTTTCCCATTTTTTAAAAAGATTTTTTCTTTATTCACGAGAGCGAGTGAGCAAGTATGAGTAGTGGTTAAGGGACAGAAAGAGAGGGAGAAGCAGACTCCCTGCTGAGCAGGGAGCCCATCATGGGGTTCAATCTCAGGACCCTGAATTAAGGCAGACGTTTCACTGACTGAGCCACCAAAGTGCCCCCTATTGTCCATTTTAAATTGTTTTTATTGTTCTTGAGTTATATGAATTGTTCATAAATTTTGGATATTAATTCCTTATCAGATATAAAAATTAAAAAACACTTTTCCCATTCAATAGGTGTCCTTTTTGTTGTAGTGATGGTTTCTTTCACTGTGCAGTTTCACAGTTTGATATAATCCTCTTTGTTTATTTTTGCTTCTGTTACCCTTGCCTTTGGAGTCAGATCCATAAAAATATTGTCAAGATTGATGTCCAGGTGCTTACAATCTATATTTTCTTCTAGGAATTTTATGGTTTCAGGTTTTACATTCTAGTCTTTAATTCGTTTTGAGTTAATTTTTGTGTATAGTATAAAATAGTGGTCTAGTTTCATTGCTTGGCATGTGACTGTCCACTTTCACTGGCATATTTATCGAGAGACTTCCTTTGTATGTTTTTGGTTACTTTGTCATAAATTAATTCTCCATATATGTGAAGGTTTAACTCTGCCTCTCATTTTTATTCCATTGATATGTGTCTATTTTATGCCAGTGCCTTACTGTTTTGATTACTATAGCTTTGTAGTATAGTTTGAAATCAGGGAGCATGATACCTCCACCTCTATTACTCCTTCTCAAGATTGTTTTAGCTATTAAGGATCTTTTGTGCTTCCATATGAATTTTAGAATTTTTTGCTAGTTCTGTGAAAAATGTTATTAGACTTTTGATAGGGATTTCATTAAATCTACATTTCTTTGGTAGTATGGACATTTTAATAATAATAATTCTTCCAATCCCTGTGCATGGAATATCTTTCCATTTATTTGTGTCTTCTTAAATTCCTTTAATGTCATAATTTTCAGTGTACAGAACTTTCCCTCTTTGATGAAATTTATTCCTAGGTATTTTATTCTTTTGATGCAATTTTAAATAAGATTGCCCCCCCCAAAAAAGACTGTTCCCTTAATTTATCTTTCTGATAAGTCATTAGTGTATAGAAATGTCACAGATTTCTGTATGTTAATTTTGCATGAAGCTACTTTGCTGAATTCATTTTTTAGTTCTAACAGGCTTTTTGTGGAGTCTTTTGGGTTTTCTATATAAGGTACATGTCATCTGCAAATAGTGGCAGTTTCACTTATTTCTTTCTGATGGGGTTGCACTTTATTTCTTTTTCTTGCCTAAATGCTTTGGTTAGGATTTCTAATACTACGTTGAATAAAAGAGGTCAAAGTGGACATGTTTATCTTATTCCTGATCTTAGAGAGTATGATGTTATCTGAGGGTTTGTTACATATATCTTTTATTATGTTTAGGAACATTCCCTCTATAACCACTTTGTTCAGAATTTTTATCATAAATTGATGTTGAATTTTATTCAAATGCTTTTTCTGTGTCTGCTGAGATGATCATTAATGTGATTTTTACCCTTCATTTTGTTAATGAGTATCACATCGAATGATTTGTGGATGTTTAACCGTCCTTGAATCCCTAGAATAAATCCCACTTGATCTTGGTATATGATCCTTTTAACGTATCGTGGAATTCAGTTTGCTAATATTTTGCTGAGGATTTTTACATCAATGTTCATCAGTGATACTGGTTGTAATTTTCTTTGCCTGTTTTAGTATCAGGGTAATGCTGATCTCATAAAATGAGTTTGAAAGTATTGTTTCATCTTCAATTTTTTGAAGGAGTTTGAGGATAGGTATTAAATCTTTGTATGTTTTGTAGAATTCACCAGTGAAGGTTCTGGCCCTGACTTTGTTTGTTGGGAGGTCAGTCTCTAATTACTGATTCAATCTCCTTAATAGTAATTGGTCTATTCAGATTTTCTATTCATGATTCAATCTAAGAATATTTTATGTTCCTTTTTTTTAAAGAATTTATTATTCATGAGACACACACACACACACACACACACAGAGGCAGAGACAGAGACAGAGGCAGAGGCAGAGGCAGAGGCAGAGGCAGAGGCAGAGGGAGAAGCAGGCTCCATGCAGGAAGCCCCATGTGGGACTTGATCCTGAGACTCCAGGATCATGCCCTGAGCTGAATGAAGGCAAATAGTCAACCACTGAGCCACCCAGGCATCCCATATTTTATGTTTCTAGGAATTTAACTATTTCTTCTAGGTTATCCAATTTTTTGGTATACAACTGTTCATAGTAGTCTCTTAGGATCTTTTGTATTTCTGTGGTGTCAGTTGTCATTTTTATTTCATTTCCAAGATTTTGTTCACTATACTCCTCTTTTTTCTTGGTTAGTCTAGCTAAAGGT
This sequence comes from Nyctereutes procyonoides, assembly GCF_905146905.1. Classification (NCBI taxonomy): domain Eukaryota; kingdom Metazoa; phylum Chordata; class Mammalia; order Carnivora; family Canidae; genus Nyctereutes; species Nyctereutes procyonoides. Next base: position 4,859,586 of record NW_026575044.1, read on the forward strand.
TTATCAAGCTTGTTTATCTTTACAAAGAATTAACTCTTAGTGTCTTCAATCTTTTCAATTGTTTTTCAGTGTCCATTGCATTCATCTCCACTCCTATTTTCATTATTTTCTTCCTTCTACTAACTTTGAGCTTTATTTATTCTTTTTACTAGCTTTGTTAGGTATAAAATTAGATTGTTAATTTCAGATTTTTCTTGTTTTTTGAGGTAGGTCTGGTACTGTTTTCTGAGGCGGAACTGCTTTTTCTGCATCCCAAATATTTTGACATGTCATATTTCTGTTTTCATTTATCTCCAGGAGTTCTTAAATTTCTTCTTTGATTTCTTCCATGACCCATTGGTTGTTCAGTAGCATTTTGCTTAATCTCCATATTTTTGTCATTTTCCAATTGCATCTTGTAATTTATTTCTAGTTTCCTACTATTGTGGTCGAGAAGATGCTTGATATGATTTCAGTCATTCTGAATTTTTTGAGACTCGTTTTATGGCCTAACATGTGATCTATCCTACAGGATATTTCATGTGCACTTGAGAAGAATGTGTATTCTATGGCTTTTGGATGGAATGTTTTGTATAAATCCTATTAAGTCCATTGGCTATAATGTGTCAATTAATGCTGATGTTTCCTTATTAATTTTCTGGTTGATGATTTATCCATTGATATAAATGGGGTATCAAAGTCCCATACTATTATCGTATTGCTGTCAATTTCTTCCTTTAGGTCTATTAATCTTTGCTTTATATATTTTGGTGTTCTTATGTTAGGTGCAAATATAAAAATGTTATGACTTCTTGTTGGATTAACTCCTTTGTTATTATGTAATACCCTTCTTTGACTTTTATTAGTCTTGATTATTTAAAAAAAATTTCAATAAGTTTTTGTTTTAAAGTATATTTTATCTGAGTACATCTTCCCCAACTTTCTTTTCATTTCCATTTGCATGGGATTATCTTGTCCATCCTTTGACTCTCAGTCTGTGTGCTTACCTGTGAAGTGAGTCTCTTGTAGGCAATATGTAGATGGGTCTTGTTTTTTCATCCATTCATCCATTCTCTGTCTTTTGATTGGGCAGGTTAGTCTATTTACAGTTCAAGTAACTATTGGTTTGTATGTACTTACCTCCATTTTGTTAATTCCTTTATGATTGTTTTCATAGTTCCTCTCTGTTCCTTTTGTCTCTTTCTCTCTTTCCTTGTGGTTTACTGGCTTTCTTTAGTCATATGTTAGATTCCTTTCCCATTTTCTTTTGTGTATTTAGTGTAAGTTTTTGCTTTGTGACCACCATGAGGTTTGCATATAACTTCCTATGTATATAACTGAGTTGATAGAAAGTTAAATTTGAACATATTCCAAAATTGATACTTTTCCTCTCTTTCAAAATGTTTTGCTTTTTAAAATTTTTTATATTTTTTATTTCAAGTATAATTAACATACATTAACATTTCAAGTATAATTAACATTAACATACATTAGTTTCAGGAGTACAATATAATGATTCAGTAAATCTGTATACTTGTCAGTGTTCATTAGCATAAGTGTACTCTTAACCCCAACCCCCTTTATCTATTTCATCCATTCCCCCTTGACACACATCTCCCTTCTAGCCACCATGTCTGTTCTCTGTTTTGAAATTCCAAACCTCAGCCCGGGTGTTTGTGTTGTTGTTTGTCCCTTTTAGTCTTTGTTTCTTAAATCTCACCAAGAACCCTCCTGCACTATTGGTGGAAATGCAAATTTGTGCAAGCACTTTGGATATGGAGGTTCTTCAAAAAATTAAAAATAGAATTACCATCTGATCCAGTAATTCCACTACTCGGTATTTACTCAAAGAAAATAAAATCACTAATTCAAAAAGACATATGCACCTCTATATTTATTGCAGCATTCTTTATAATAGCCAAGATATGGAAGCAACCTGTGTCCAGACAGATGAATGCATGTTTTGCATTTTCAATGTCATATTTTACATCATATTTTATTTATCTTTCAATTAATTATTATAGTTTTAGTTAATTTTACTATTCTTACAATTTTACTATGAAGGTTAAGGTAGTTGCTTTGAAAGTGATTGATCCACTACCTTTATTATATATTTACCATTTCCAGTGAGAATTTTACTTTTGTATGTTTTCTGTTATTAATTATTATTAATTCTTTTCAGTTTAGAGAGGTCCTTTCAACATTTCTTATAAGGGAATTTAGTGTTCATGACTGCTTTAGCTTTTACTTATCTAAAAAGCTTTTAATCCCTCCTTCAGTTATAAATGATAATCATACTGGTTAGAAAATTCTTGATTGAAGGTTTTTTCTTTAAGCACTATACATATATTATGCCATTCTTTTTTGGCTTGCAAAGAAAGAATTCTGCTGAGAAATCTGCTGATACCCATGTGGAGCTTTTCTTGTATGTATTATGTTGTATTTCTCTCACTGATTTTAAGATTCTCTCCTTATCTTTACCTTTTTAATTACTATGTGTCTCAATGTGGCTCTTTTTGGGTTCATTTTATTTTGGACTCTTTTGCTTCCTGGATCTCTATGTCAGTTTCCTTCCTAAGATTAGGGAATTTTTCAGCCATTATTTCTTCAAATAAGTTTTCTGGCTTTTTCTCTTTCTGGAGCCCCTATAATGCCAATGTTATTCCACTTGATGTTGTCTCAGAGAGTCTTCTAACATTTCATTTTTAGAAGTCTTTTTTCCTTTTGTTGCTGTGAGTTCTGTCATGTGAGTTCTATTACTTTGTTTTCCAAGTCACTAATTTGAACTTAGCTTTATCCAGTCTGCTGTTGAACCCTCTACTGTATTTTTCAGTTCAGTTGTTGTATTCTTCAGTTCTGTAATTTCAGTTTGGATCCTTCTTATATTTTCTGTCTCATTTATCCATCCATCCATCCATCCATCCATCCATCCATCCATCCATCCCTCTCCCGTTTTATGAGTATCTCTATGACCATTGCTTTGAATTCTATCATAGATTGCTTATTCCAATTTCCTTAATGTCTTCTTTTCTGATTATTTGTTTTGTTCTTTTGTTTGGAATGTATTCCTCTGTCTCCTTACTTTGGCTGACTCTGTTTCATGCACATCAACTACCTCTCTCAGTTTTGAAGGAGGGGGTCTTTGTAGGAAATTTCATGTGGAACTGAAGACACAATTCCCTCTAACTACTAGAGCTAGTGCTCAAGGATCACCCCTGTGTGGGCTGCACATATGCATTTGCTGTCTTGGTGGCCACATCCATGATGCAAGAAGAGTGGCTGGGGTTGGTGCCTTGCCTGGTTGCCACTATAGGCTAGTCTTTCAAGAAAAATGATTAAGAAGGCAAGGCAAGAGTGGCTACATTGAGACACAGATTATGCTTCTATCATAGCAAGTTTATTGTAGTGGTGACAATGTAACATTTTTCACTAGGCTTATGAGTAAAGAGTAGATATAATAAGACTTCTCAATATTAGAAACCATTAGGGAATAATACATTTTAGATCATTTCCCAAAATAACCATCAATATATTTCCTATAATTTGACTTCTAGGGCCTTAAAGTAAATTGCTTGAAGAAATTGGACCTTAAAGATTACAGATGGCAAATGTTTGTAATATATCCATAGTCAAGTAGAGATCAAGGAAATACAACCACCAAAAGAATTGTGGACTGATTTACAATGACAACTGGGTGTTGAGTAAAAGTTCTCCTTAAAAGCGCTATCTTAAAGATTATAACTCAGGTTTTTAAGAAACTAAGGTGATTGGCAGTGGAAGGAATCACATGTGAAATTCCTTAAATGAAAACTTATTGACTTAAAAAAAAAAAACAAAAAGAAGAGATGGCTAAAGATCAGACCTCAATTAGAATGGTTACAAGAAAGGCAGTGCCAGAGAGGTAATTTATTATTTATCCATGTATTTACTTGGCTAGATTAGAAGTGCATGTATTTTTAAAGATGAAAAGTAAAGAGTAGCAGGCAGTATGAGGTTTAAATCATAATAGTCATAGTCAAATCATCTAGTAAGAGACTATCATGAATCCTGGAGCAAGGTCTATAATAAAATGAGAAGGAAGGGGCATTCAGTCAAGTGCACAGGTAGATGTGCTGACCTTGAATTGATCAATGGGTAATTAGCCTTTGACTCCAGAGAAAATACTTAATGATAGAAGAGTAAATTGGTACATTGGTATGAGGAAGGGTGAGAAATTGATGCTTGTGCATGAGTAATTTAATTTTCTCCAGCCAGGGGAGGCTATGGCAATTTTTCCTAGTATGAAATATTGAAATATGGGTTTCAAGTACAAGTATAAGAGAAAATTCCAGTTGGGGTTGTATATCTGGAAGCCATCTGTAGTTGTGTGCATAAGAAGAAGATCTTCCAGTACTAATGTGAGGTTTAAAAGAGGTAAACCGTTGACTCTTGGAGACAAGCAGAGGGTAAAATCCCTTCAAAGGAGATGGAGAAGTTTGGAAGGAGTAGCACTCAGAATCTGAGAAAGGCAACAGTAGCAAAGAGCTGAGTGCTGAACAAAGTGTACTGCCACAGCATGTTAGAGAAAATATGATGGAAATGACCAGTTAATTCCTAACAAAGTAGATAACTAGTTAAAGCATTTTTGGTTGTGTTATGGGAGAGAAAATAAATATTTTTTTTTCCTAGAAACTAGACAGACTTTAGAAATTACAGCCTTCTTTCCTCCCTCCCTCCTTTCCTTTTCCTTCCTTTTTTCCTTTTCTTTTTTACTCCTTTTTTAGAGTCAAATTTCATTTTATTTTATGATTTTGTTTATTTATTAGAGAGAGAGAGAGAGAGAGAGAGAGAGCACCAGCAGGGGGAGAGGCAGAGAGACAAGCGGAATCCCCACTGAGCAGGGACGCCATCCCAGGACCCTAAGATCATGTCCCGAGTCAAAGGCAGATGCTCAACTGACTGAGCCACCAAAGTGCTCCTGGAGTTAAATTTTAAATGAAAGCTATTTGAATATATTTTAAATTGAGAGCAAAACATAAAGTGGGAAAATAGAGGAAAAAGAGATACTGGACAAGACTAGATATTGCATTCTCTAAAATGGGAACTAAGGATAAAGAATGGTGAGTTTTGCGGGGAAGTAAGTTCTAAGGATGAGAAGATTCCTGTCTGGTGGCCTCTCCATTCTCTGAAGATGTCTACTAAGTGAACATAGCTGTGGACATGGGATGAAGCTTAAGAAGCATGATAAACGCAGGAAACAGCACTGCAGGGCAGGAAGAAGGGAGCTAATGCCAAAGGAAACAATGGAAAGAGTTCGGTAACCTCCACAAAAAGTGAAGGTGTATTATTCTATTATAAAAATGGAAAAGCATTAACAACATAGATTCTGCAAAATATCCATGATTTGTGGAATAACTTCTATAATGTTCTGTAGAACTTTGTGTCAGACATTAAGCTGTGAAATGACTGACAGACTCCACTTCCTCCAATAAAAAGACTAAGTTTCGCTTTATTAAAATTAAAGAAACATTAAATCTCAATAGATTTCATATACTTAAAACAACAGAATTTAAAACTAATAGAAGTCAATAAATAGAGGAAAAAATAGAAGTAGGATTGTCTAGAAATTAAAATTTCTTGGTTACACTGACCTTAAATTTAGTTATTCTTACCTGTAAACTAACTTAAAATGTTTGGGAGTTCAGGCTTAGTGTGTCCCCAGTGCCTAGTGTGGCTCTGTCTTGAATCTCTTGATAAAAAGAGATTTTTTTATCCTCTTGAGAATGCTTTTTCTTAGCTCTTTCTTGATTTATTATTCCACTAACAATGTCAGTGCATTAAAGTAGAACTAGGGGGATACCTGGGTGGCTCAGCAGTTTAGCACCTGCCTTTGGCTCAGGGCGTGATCCTGGAGTCTCGGGATCAAGTCCCGTATCGGGCTCCCTGCATGGAGCCTGTTTCTCCCTCTGCCTGTGTCTCTGCCTCTCTCTCTCTCTGTGACTCTCATGAATAAATAAATAAAATCTTAAAAAAAATAACAAAATAAAGTAGAACTAATATAAGGTAACTTCCTTAGCTTCACTAACCTGGGGAAACAAGAGTATGGAATCATTGAATTATTCTTCCATCCACATCTGTATTAAGGACCCACAAAGACTTTAGAACAGGGTTTGGTAGCTAGCATATACTCAATTAATATTACCTATTTATAAAATATTATATTCAGTGAAATACTATGTGTATGTGTCTCTCTCAAAATGAATCTGAAACTTGGCATACTGGCTAAAAATGCTTTGAAACATCTCTCAAATGAACAATTTTTAGATATTACATTTTAGAAATGAAATAACAGTATCAGATAATTGGCAGCAAAGTCATTTTCCCAAGTACTGATGCCAAGCACATGGCAGACATCCATTATGGGTTGATGTAGATCAAAAGGGGCTGAGACACCATCTCATGCTTATAGAATTTCAGAATTAAAGACATTTGGAAGGGAAAAGTTAGCATCATTTGCCATGTGAAAGCCAAGCCATGTGCACTGAGCTGCTTTTCCTCACTAGCCAGGCCCCAGTCATTTCATTCTTATTTACCACCCCCTTTGGATTTCTTATAATAGCCAATGCATACAGAATTGGTCAAAACTAAATGCTTCACTCCAGTTACAACAAAGCCTGACTTAGGGTCTTCCTGTTGGTGACAAGTTTCTGTATTTGCCTGACAAGCCAGAACTTTTCCCCCTCTCCAGATGAGTATGCATGAGTGAACCATCTAAAAGTACTTAGAAAAAAGCAAAATATGTGTTTACTCCTTCTAGAGAAGGGAGGAGATAAACATCTCTCTCCTTTCCTGGACCTCTACCAAGGCCCAATTTTTTTCTATAAGATCTTGCCACATTCTCTGTTCACTGAGAATAAAAGGCTCTTTAACAAAATAAATTTATGAATCAATACACAGTTTTAAAATATACTTGAGCACTTCCAGGACATTGAAAGACCTCTTGAAATAATGTATTCATACTCCCTGGAACACATAATCCATATACACACGGTGAAGAAATGACTTGGAGCTAACAGTAGGCTGTAGAGAGTAGAAGGAGGAAAACGGCAATTGACTTGTCATGTTAAACTCTGTATAACACGGATGAAGTGGAGATTTTAAACTGCAATGTTATTGTAAATTTTCCAGTAATCTAGATTTCTGAATTGCAAATACTGGAAACCAGTTCTGCCTTCCTGCTTCACACTGACAGCGACACATTGCCTGCCCACATCAGAGATCTTGTGGCTTTTGATTCATTCTGTTGTTGATGCCTCCTCTTTTGTTTTCTCAAAATGTAAATATTTGTTCTGTCTGCATCCTAATTGCTAGTTTTAGTGTCTTATTGTGTATGAGGGCTGTGGTAACTCAGATGCCTCAGGATCCCTTGCTATGTGCTGGGGTTTCATGTCTTATGACATTAGCTTGGCATAGCTGTCAGCTACCCTGTTCCATGCCCCTGACTAAGCTGCAGTTATGTCTCTAATTGAAAGCCAAAATTATTTTATTCCTCTCTACAGAGAGGAAACCCAGAACTATTATTCTGTACACACACCAAACCACAGGAGCCTGGGTGAGGGTCTGTAATGACAGGGCCTCCTACACAGCACATTTGCAAGCTTTCTACTAATTACCTTAATTTTCTTTGTCTAGACTAACTTATTGCATTGAAGAGCTCCTTTTCTAAAGGGATGGGGGTGGGGGTAAAAGGGACATCGTTAGTCCTTCAATTCCTGCCAAATAAAGAGGAGAGAAAAACATGAATAGAACCAAGAAAACAAATAAAACAGAACGAGAAGATTAGCCCTTGAGTGGGCTGTTTCCTAGAGCACACACTGGTTTAAAATTGATCTGGGAGGTTATGATCTAGTAAGACCAGAATCTCTACCCTTAACAGCAGAAAACACATTAAGCAATATATAAACCCAAAGAAGAAAGGTGTTTCATAAGAAAAGACAATAAGTAAATAGGAAAATGACACTCATCAGTCTATTCCCTACATCATCAGCAATAATGAAAATTCTTCTGTTTTGTTCTGTATTCATGACATTTTCCAAGTTTGTCTTTTCAGATTGAAAGAAAATGGGTTTGTGTGGAATAACCTGGCTTCTCTTTGGCTCATGCTTGTGGTGAACACTAAGAGAAATGTAATATTTCAGCTATAAGGCATTTTGAAAATTTTTTCCTTGGATAAAGGGGTTGGATCAGCTTGAATAACAGGCTGCATTTTCACATCTTAAAAGTTATAGATGAAAGCAAATGTTGATATTTACAGACTATGGCTCTAAGCTAGGGAGAGGAACACCAAAGGTGCTCATAGATTGCAACGGTGGATTGAAAGACCAAAGGGCAAGGCTGGTCCCTCCTGGGCTCAGCTGCCCTTTTGGTTGCCAGCAGTCCAAGGCCATGGGAACACTGGTCCTGACTGCAAGCCTAGAGGCTCTTTTCCTGTGGGACACTCTCTTTAGCCAAATTCTCAAGACCCTGCTGGTTAACTCACTTCCCACCTCTCTTCTGTTGGGAACATTACATTTATTTCCATTTGCATATTCAAAAACTTATTGGTTTCCTAGGATATGATGATGGGTTTCATTTTACTACTATCTTGTGTTTCGATTATATTTCCCTTGATTGATCTAGTTTTGAGTTTGGTTAAATTAACTGTCAGTGGGCCCAAAATTTAAAGTGTTATTTTTTTGCCTCTTCATACATTGTGCATAATAAAGATATTTTTCATGGATTAAATATTGGGTTTCTGTTTCTAAATCTGAGTGAACTATTGAGGCAAAGATTGTGAAGGTACCAAAATGTGTCTTCTGTCACTGGCCGCAGGATAGTTGTAAATAATCTGGCCTGGGTAGGTACACACTTGGAAGTGAGCAGTGCTGCTGCTATCTTCATCACTCATTTATCCATGGCATTGCTCTGAGCCTTGTTTCTGAGAGAGATAATTATATATTGATTAGATCAGTGGTTTTCACCCAGGCCTGACTTTGCTCCCCAGGGGATATCTGTCAATGTCTGGAGTCATTTCTGGTTGTCACTACTGGAGAATGGAGTGTTACTGGAATCTAGAGGGTAGAGGCCAGGGTTAATGCTAAACATCCTTCAGTGCTCAGGACAGTCTTCCACAAGGAAGAATTATCTTGTCCCTGATGTCAATAACATCAAGACTGAGAAATAATGAATTAGATTGACAATTTGCTACTTTATCACATCTCTACAGATGTGATGAAATTCAGAGCTATCTCTATTCACTTTATGGCAACTGATTCAGCATTTTACTTTCTTAGGAGGTGATACATTTTCCTTACAATGCTGGGTAACTCCTTGAATTTTTCACTTGGTTTTTAAAGGAACTGGAATCATATGAAGCTTTGGCAGAAGAAGATTAAAACCAAGCAAATCTGACATAACACTTTGCTTATGCTTCTGACTTCGGACAACAGGTGTCATAATTTTTTGTGCTTAGTAGATTTGTCTTTAGACTTTTTCCTAGTAAATTGAAATTCTTCAAAATTATTCACCACCTCTGAGAAAGAAAAATCTCCTTCTACCTATACAAATTCTATAAAATCCCACACAAAATTCACCTTCTTTTTGAAGCCTTCTACCTTACTTCCTACCCATTCTCAAGATCTCATTAGAACATTAATTCCTCTGTGAAGTATCCCTAAATGTTGTAGGCTGAATTTTCTGGGTCACTATATTTTGATTATTTGTCTAATTTTATCTCCTGCATCAGATTGTGAATTACCTCAGGTTGGGGTCAAGCTTGCTTCATGTTAGGATGACTCTACAGCCCAGCAGAATAAACAAAGTGCTCTGTAAAATGTGTCAGATGAGTCCAGAAATTATCACAAATATTTCATGTCAGTTTTAGAAACAAAGTACATCTTTAAAAAATATTTGACATGGGGACCCCTCGTGGCTCAGCATTTGAGCGTCTGCCTTTGGCTTAGGGTGTGATCCCGGAGTCCTGGGATCAAGTTCCACATCGGGCTCCCTGCATGGAGCCTGCTTCTCCCTCTGCCTATGTCTCTGCCTCTCTCTATGTGTCTCTCATGAATAAATAAATAAAATCTTTAAAAAAATAAAAAAAATATTTGACATGAACACAAAATATGTCATCAAGGTAACTTGCTATAACACGAAACTTACCTTGACATTGATCTTTCATAGGAATAACTAATTACATTTCAAAAGGGGTTGATATATAGGCCTAGCACTATTTCCAAATTTGATATGTTGAGAGAAATACCATATATAATATGAGACTACTATAATACTTTTAAGAAATGCATATTATATGCTTTCTTATGGAAGCAAGAGTAAAACTAAGGTGGCTCATATATTCAAAAAGCTCCAACTATGATTTGAAAACTCTTTATATTATTTATGGTTATGTGTTTTCTATTGTTATAAGAAAAATGATTCCACTCCTGCTTTTTATGCATTTTCAAGTTCACCTATATCCCTTCAAACAACTCTTTTACTTCATTTTATGATCTTTGTAGTTTGAAATATGTGTTTTTGGTATCCTCAGTGCTATACTCTATTCCATCTTTTTTTTTTTAAAGACTTTATTTTATTTATTTATTCATGATAGACATAGGAAGAGAAAGAGAGAGACAGAAACACAGGCGGAAGGAGAAGCAGGCTCCATGCTGGGAGCCTGACATGGGACTCGATCCTGGGGCTCCAGGATCACGACCTGGGCCAAAGGCAGGCGCCAAACCGCTGAGCCACCCAGGGATCCCCTATTCCATCTTTCTATCTCAACTTCCAGTGTTGTTTTATGTGTAATTTGTGTACATGTTGTAAAGAACTAAACTATCAGACCTCTCTGGATCTTCTCATTTGCCCAGCCCATGAAAAATTATACAATTCTCAAAGTTTAAAACTTAACATAATCACACCAGTTCATTTAATAAAGATAAAATTAGATTGAATATTATATATTACTAAAATATAATACATTCAGAACATGAATGTTTTCATAAAACTAAACAAAAAGCCTTGGTGATTATTTAACTAACAAAGTTACTTATTCATTAGTTATCATTTAAGCCCAAATAAATGTTTAAAACAAAACTAATTAATTAACAACTCCCAACTTCTCCCTAATTTCTTCATAGTCGTCTCCAATTTCTCTAGGAAGAATAAGTCACTTCATCATTTGCCCACTTTATATATGTCTCACAAGACCTCATTGCCAGATCTAAAAGGTAGGGACATGTACATATGTCTTTACAAGATTGTAGCTCCTTAAGGGGAAGGTTATCACACTTATCTCACCCTCCCACAGTATCTATGATGGATATAGCATATAATTCACTAAATTCAGTGGAGGTATGCACTACAGAGAAGCTTGTAAATAAAACTCCTTGCATCTGTGCTTCAAAAGTATGTTTCCTTTTCAGAGATTTGTAAATGTACTGTGATGTGTTGATACTGTCCATGGAATTTTTTTGGGAATGAGAGGAAAAAATAAAATGTTTATTTCATTGAAAGAAGTAGTTGTGAACTCATAAATATTAATCACCTGCCTTGTCTGCTTGATGTTTTTAGTACCATTTTAGATGTCAGGAGCATAAAAAAAGTTATTGGTTCTTTGTAGTCTTATAAAATAGGAAGGTAGACTGCATACATACATGTGAAAAAAAATGCATAGTGATATAGGGTATCATGTAGAAATTGCTGATGGAAGAAAAGAATAGTGTCGTCAGAATTCAGATGAGAAAGAAGACACTGAACACGGAGATACCTGTTGATGGCCTAATGGGGAAGGTGGAAATTGACCTGATGTTAAAAAGAAGAAAGGGATTTAAAGGATAGGGGATGATGAAAGGTATTCTTGTCAAGAAATACCTTAGAAGCTGTAATGTATATGGCATGGTTACCACGGAGAGATGGGAGAGGAGTATTTTGATGTGAAAGGTTAGGCACATCACCACGGGCAAGGGAAACAAAAGCAAACATGAACTATTGGGACTTCATCAAGATAAAAAGCTTCTATACAGTGAAGGAAACAATCAACAAAACTAAAAGGCAGCCTACAGAATGGAGAAGACATTTGCAAATGACATATCTGATAAAGGGTTAGTCTCCAAAATCTATAAAGAATTTATCAAACTAAATACCCCCCGAGATAAATAACCCAGTTAAGAAATGGGCAGAAGACATGAATAGATATTTTTCCAAAGAAGACATCCAGATGGCTAGCAGACACATAAAAATATGATTAACATCACTTATCATCAGGGAAATACAAATCAAAACCACGATGAGATACCACCTCACATCTCTCAGAATGGCTAAAATTAAAAACACAGGAAACATCAGATATTGGTGAGGATACAGAGAAAGGGGAACCCTCTTACACTGTTGGTGGGAATGCAAACTGGTGCAGCCACTCTAGAAAGCAGTATGGAGTTTCCTCAAAAAGTTAAAAATAGAACTATCCTTAACCCAGCAATTATAGATATTTATCCAAAACATACAACAATAGGGATTTGAAGGGGTACAGGCACCCTGATGTTTACACTAGCATTATCAACAATAGCCAGACTATGGAAAGAGCCCTACTGTCCGTAGACTGATAAATGGATAAAGAAGATGTGGTATATGTCCACACAATGGAATATTACTCAACCATCAAAAATAATGAAATCTTGCCATTTGTAATGATATGGCTGAAGCTAGACTGTATTATGCTAAATTAAATAAGTCAATTAGAGAATGACAAATACCATATGATTTCACTCTTATGTGGAATTTAGGAAATAAAACAGATGAACATTTGGTAAGGGGAAAAAAGAGAGAGGGAAACAAATCATAAGACTCTTAATGATAGGGGCACCTGGGTGGCTCAGTCAGTTAAGTGTCTGGCTTTGGCTTGGGTTATGATCCCAGGGTTCTGAGATCAAGCCCCACATCAGGCTCCCTGCTCAGTGGGAAGTCTGCTTCTCCCTATCCCTCTGCCTGCCTTTCCCTCTCCCTCTTCCTGCCACTCCCCTACTTGTGCTTGTGCTCTCTCTTTCTGTCAAATAAATAAAATGTTTTTTGTTTTTTTTTTTAAAAAGACTTAATGGGGATCCCTGGGTGGCGCAGCGATTTGGCGCCTGCCTTTGGCCCAGGGCGCGATCCTGGAGACCCGGGATCGAATCCCACGTCGGGCTCCTGGTGCATGGAGCCTGCTTCTCCCTCTGCCTATGTCTCTGCCTCTCTCTCTCTCTCTCTCTCTCTGTGACTATCATAAATAAATAAAAAAAAATAAAAAAATTTAAAAAAATAAAAAAAATAAAAAAAAAATAAAAAATAAAAAGACTTAATGGTAGAGAACAAACTGACAGTTTATATTGGGACATGGGTGGGGGATGGGCTAAATGGTGACAGGTGTTAAGGCAGGCACTCATTATGATGAGCACTGGGTGTTATGTGTAAGCGATGAATCACTAAAGTCCACTTCTGAAACCAGTATTATACTATATGTTAACTAGAATTTAAAAATTTGGAGAAAAAAATAAAAGAAAGTTAAGAAGGGGTTTCTGAGCAGAGTGGAGCATTCAGACTAAGAATGTCAGATGTGAATTAAAGGAAGTTAGACTGATCTTGGTAACTAAAAACCCTTTAATAGATTAACTTTTATAGAGTAGTGAATACATGGAGAGGTGTTTTCAGAGGATTGATATGGCACTTAAAGGAAAATTCTGAGAACAGAAGTATTTGGGAAAAATTATCATCATTTACTTATATAATAAGTAATTATTTAATATAATTTTAAAAACCACCAAGAAGTCAGGCTCCAGCACAGTAAACACTGACTGAACAACTATTGAGTAAGTGATTAAAGAGATGTGAGAATCACAAATATATTATCTGATAGGAGAAAGAGGAGGGAATGTTAAGTTACTGTAAAGGAAGACAATAGGATTTGTTGATAAATACTTGCTTTTTTAAAAAGGGAAGAGGATTATATATGAATTTTTACTTATGTTTGTGTAAAAAACAGGACACAATTTCCTGCTTTCTCCAGCAATGCTCAGAAGATTGAATGAATGTGGGTGTGATTCAGGATGGGGCGCAGCATAACCAAATGCCATGATGAGATGTGGTGTGGGAGTTTGGGGAGTAAGAGGAAATGGGAGAAGGCCAAATATAGCATTAACTCAAAAGCTAGAAAGGATTGCTTTCTATTAAAAATGAAAGAAGGAAAATAGAACTCTATTTAACAGCATCAACACCTAGTCTCTAATTAATTTTCTTGCTTTACAATGGCATTTTCTTTTCCATATTTACATTGTAGACTGATATTTTGGGTCAGTCTGAGAATATTTTAATGATACTTTTGTTATATGCTAATTAAAAGGGTTTTCATTTCATATTGCAATATATTGAATGATGGAAATCAAATACTGTGCTGACATATGCAATAAATGAATATTTTCAAACATTCCCAGACTATATTCTTTAAATTAGGTCTTTCATATATTTGGGCATATTACAATTACTATGGCAAGACCGTGAAGATCAATTAGAATGGAAACTTAGAATTTAAAAGGAATGCTGATTTTGAAAAAAATTCTTCCATGGCCAAAAGAACCTACTAAAAGTGTTGTATAATCAGCTAAATATTACAGAATGTTCCTTAATTTGATTTATTCTGTTGTATTCTGAAATTGAGCTGGTTTCTCATCTTCCCCATGCTTTCAGTGGAGCTGATCCAAGCACAGAGTCTTCTTTAGTATTGGAAGAGACTGCATTTGGATCTCATCCACAGGATTCAAAGTTAGATGAAACATTGGTTCTTGGGAATGAAATGACTGTGAATCTTAATTCTCTGACATCTGAAAAAAATCGAGTTGATTTCTGTTGAGATCTGAGCTCAGTGAGGAATACATATTTTGAGTTACTGGGGTCTGATTGTCATGAAACATTTTTTAAATGCGTGATTGAATGAGGTGCAAAGTATAAATACAAATAAGAATGAAAAAAAAAACCACCTAGAAATAAGATCTGTTTCTTTTCTTTCTTCTTCCCTCCTTGAATGCTGAATTAAGATTAGTGAGGCTATTGAAGACACATATTTGTTGAATTAATGGAAACAGGAGGAAGAATCATTTAGATCATAGCTTCTTAGAGCCAGAAGGGATCATACAGATTATGTCACCATTTCCTATGAATTTTGTAGCTCAGGAAAACTGTGACTACAAAAATAACATGATGTGTTTAGGTTTACACACCTATTTAGTGTGTAATACTATAAATAATCCAGGACCATACACCAGAACTTTTGGTTTCGTTAGCACTTTCCATTGCACCATGCTGCCTCTTGTAAGTTTCTCTTAACCCAACTAATTCATTAACACATCATAACCATCCAAAGTCCATAGTTTACCATAACATTCACTCTTGGTGTTGTAAATTATCACAAATATATAATGATGTATCTCTATTACTATGTTATACAGAGTATTTTCAGTACCCTAAAGATCCTCTATGCTCTGCCTATTTATACCCTTACCCCCACCCCTCATTAGCAACCACTGATCTTTTTATTGTCTTCATGGTTTTGTGTTTTTCAGAATGTCCTATCATTGGAAACCTATAGTATGTAGCCTTTTTAGTTTGGCTTTTGTCATTTCATAATGTGCATTAAGATTCCTCCATGCCTTTTAATGGCCTGATAGCTCATTTCTTCTCAGTGTTGAATAATACATAATGCATAATAATAAATCTATTATCTAGATGTACCACAATTTATTTATCCATTCACCTGTTGAAGGACATCTTGATTGCTTCCAAGTTTTGGCAGTTATGAATAAAGGCACTATAAACATCCTTGTGCAGGTTTTTATGTGTATATAACTTTTCAGTTCCTTTGGGCAAATACCAAGTGTGATTGCTGGTTAATAAGGTAGGTTAAGTTTTATAAGAAACTGCTAAGCTGTGCCATTTTGCATTTGCACCAACAATGAATGAGAGTTCATGTTGCTCCACATCCTTGCCAACACTTAGTATCATCAGTGTTCTGGGTTTTGGCCATTCTAATAGCTGTGTGGTATCTCATTATTGTTTTCATTTGCATTTCCTTGATGGCATATGATGTGGAGGAGCATCTTTTCTTTTTTCCTTTTTTTTTAAAGATTTTATTTATTTATTCATCAGGGACACAGAGAGAGAGACAGAGACACAGGCAGAGGGAGAGGCAGGTTCCATGAAGGGAGCCCAATGTGAGCATGGATCCCAGGATCCCAGGATCACACCCTGAGCCAAAGGCAGCCACTCAACCACTGAGCCACCCAGGTGTTCCTGGAGTATCTTTTCATATGCTTATTTGCCATTTGTATATCTTATTGGCAGTGGCCTTTATTTATTTATTTATTTTTTATGTATTTCCCTATGCAGAAAGACAGTTTTTTGCTGGAGCATAAAGAGTCCCAGGACAGCCATCGGTAGATTTGATCTTGTCAGAGATTTGCTATGTACAAGCTGTGTGATGCAAGATCCAGCCTTCCTGAACATCATATTCATTGGCTGTAAATGCAGAATGATGAAGTTCTTCTCAACTATTTTGATATAGGGATGAATCTTTTAAGATGTTATATTTGAAAGTTCTTGAAAAATCCATGTGTAAACTAATATAGCATTAACTAAAACATTCTTTCCTAATTATTAAGCTCTTCTCTTATGTAGTGTTCCATGGATATTAAGAGTAGTTGGTAACCACATTTTATATATTTGAAAAATCTTAAGCTCATTTTAAGCATATCTCCTCTATCATTTGCATTTCTTGCCCAAGTACTTGGAAAATATCTTCCAAGAAAGAAATTCAGTGGTATTTTTTCAAGATACTTTATATGGGAAATCATATATGGAAACCTGATTTCAGCATTCTGAAATGCCAAAGAATATTAGAAGTCTATGGGAAATCACAGAGGCTTTTGAAGTGTCTGTATCCTGACCACTGAGTCAAAGAGACCCCTAAATCAAAATCTTATCATTTGTGACAATGTGGATTGACCTTGAGGGCATTGTGCTAAGTGGTATAAATCAGACAGAGAAGGACAAATACTATATGATGTTGCTTATGTGTGGAATCTAAAAATACCAAACTCATAGAAGCAGAGATCAGATTTGTGGTTGCCAGAGGTGAAGGTAGAAGAGGTGGAGGGGTAATGGGATGGAGGAATTTGGTAAGATGGGCAAAGGCACAAATTTCTAGTTATAAGATAATTAAGTTCTGGGGAGAAAATTTGCAAAATGATGACTATAATAATAATGTGTATTTGAAAGTTTCTGAGAGTAGATCTTAAAAGTTCTTATCACAAGGAAAAATGATTGTAATTAGATGTAATGAATATTAACTAAACTTATTGTGGCAATTATTTTACAATATATGTACATAAAATTATGATATACACCTTAAGCTTATACAATGTAAAGGTAAAGGTACTTTCCATCTTGACCATGATATGGCTCAAAAGGAGAATCCAGCCTGAGTGTGGAGGGCTGAATTATTTTTCATTTCTCTTGCAGTTGGATGTGTACAGCTTTTAGGACCACAGGACAAATGACACATGCAATTTTTATTGTCATTTCCCTATTGTCTAGTAGTTAAATTACATGACTTTCTTTTCATGTCTTCGCTAGGGCTCTTAACATACCTGCCAACCTGTCAGATGTGTAAGACTCTAAATTCAACATGAAATATGAACACTGACACAATCTGACAGGATTCCACATTTAATTAGGCACAAGTTTCCAATTAGGAATCATAAACGAGTTCACACACTTTAAACAGTTAACACTTCGTGTTTAATCTGGTATGAGGTCTCAGCCCTGCCACCATTTATTTACACAATGAATATTTTTTAGACCGATTGAAATGAAATGTATATGGAGAAGTATAAAGAAATGCTGTGCATATGCCTATAAATAATCTAAAGCAGAATTCATATTCCTCAATGGATAACATCTGAATTCTTAATCTTTACAGAGTTTGGTTTTCTTAACTCCCCTCCTAAATTTCCATGGAAAATACTCCACAGATTTATGAGAATGTGAATCTGCTTTAGAATGCACTGACCTAGAAGAAAAAAGTGAACAAGAAAAACAAATTCTGTGTATGAGTGGATGAACTCTTATCCAAGAGTGAAAAATCAGCCCTGTTGCTTGAATCATCAGCTCCAGACTTGGATGTTAAATGCAGTA
The DNA here is from genome assembly GCF_905146905.1 of Nyctereutes procyonoides. Classification (NCBI taxonomy): domain Eukaryota; kingdom Metazoa; phylum Chordata; class Mammalia; order Carnivora; family Canidae; genus Nyctereutes; species Nyctereutes procyonoides. The sequence goes on from NW_026575044.1 coordinate 4,877,799, forward strand.
ATGTCTTCTTTTTTGCATCATTTCTTTCTTTTTGATCCTGGAAGAAAGCAGTGACCTATGATCTATCACTTTCCAGGTTTTTTGGACTAGTCTCTAGGTCAACACCTCTTCCTCAAATACCACTTATGACCCCAGAAGGAATCCTATGATCTTTGCAATTAGCTAGGAATAGCTTCTAGAGCAAGTTTAAAAATTCATTTATTCCAATTCAAATTAAAGGAGGAAAAAAATATGTTCACTTGATTTTCACTTTGCAAATGAGGAAGGTAGAGAATTTTTTTTAAGATTTTATTTATTTATTCACGAGAGAAACAGAGAGACAGAGAGAGAGAGAGAGAGAGAGAGAGAGGCAGAGACACAGGCAGAGGGAGAAGTAGGCTCCCTGCCAGGAGACTGATGTGGGACTTGATCCCAGATCCCGGGGTCACACCCTGGGCCAAAGGCAAATGCTCAACTGTTGAGCCACCCAGGCATCCCAGGTAGAGAATTAAAAAAAAAAAAATTTCCTCTAACCTGAGTCTTCAAAGACACTTGACACATGAGTTAAAGAGTTAGAAGTAAATGTGTAAATATGGGAACAATATAAAGAAAAATTAAGGAAGCTGTCTTTTAGGTGTTTTACTGTTTTTCTCTTTGAAGTCATTATCTAAAAATCCTCCTTTCCAAAAAGCAGAACTTACTGAACACCTAGAGTTGCACTCTGCAGAATCCTTCTTGGAGCTTAAACCTTTGATAAACAGAAACAAATCAACTCATGAACACCTATCTCATTCTGTTATAATCTTTCCTTCCCTTTACCAAATAAAAATGTGGTAACACATTTAGATTTTTAAAAAAAATTCCTTGACAATTAAAAACAAAAACAAACATGAGAATTTAGTGACTCTGGAAGAGCAATGGGGAAGATATAAAAGACTGAATGGATTAATAAAAGAATGGATAATCATACTCAAAACATATTTATTGATCATTGTCTATATTCCACGCACTAGAACTACTAAAAAGAGCAAAGCACACCGTGGATTCATGACACACAGTCTGTCAAGGATTAATAATTTCTCTGCCTTGACTAGCCCATGGAAATTAAAGATAAGAGCCTCCTTCTCCAGTCACATAAGCAATTCTCTTCCACTGTGCATCTAATTTGAAGTTCATCTCATGCCTCTTGTTATAATGATTTATAAACATGTTTTAACCCTTCTCCATTTGATTTTTCTTTCAATTGATTTTAGGTTCTTTTTATTTTTTATTTATTTATTTATTTATTTTAGGTTCTTTAGAGTAGAAACTGGATCTTATTTGCCGTTGTATCTCTTCAATAACTATCAAAATGTATTACAAATAACTCCATAGGATATTCTTAAAATTTTACTGGGTTTTTTTTTCTGGCTCAGAAGAATAATCAAGAACAAGTAGAAGGAAAAAAATAAAAATAAAAAAAGAACAAATAGAAGGTAGAAATGGTTTTTTTCTTAATATTCTTTATTTTATTGTTTTTTAAAAAAATGATGATACTTAAATTCTACTCTTTCAGCAAATGTCCATTATATAATAGCGTTATCAACTGTAATCACCATAGTGTATATTCAATCTTCAGATCTTATGTATCTTATCACAAAAAGCTTGTACCCTTTCACTAATCTCTTTCCATTTCCCCCACTTTCCAGCCCCTGGCAACTACCATTTTACTCTTTCTATGTGTTCGATTTTTTTTTAATACTATGCATTATTTGTCTTTGCCTGGCTTATTTCACTTAGCATTACACCCTCCAGGTTCATCTAGGTTGTTGCAAATAGCAGCATTTCCTTCTTTTAAAGGCTGAATAATATTCTGCTCTGTATACATACATACACCATATTTTCTTTATCCATTCATCTGTTGACCAGCACTTAGGCTGAGATGATCATGTGATTTTTATCCTTCATTTTGTTAATGTGGTATATCACATATATTGATTTGTGTATGGTGAACCATCCTTGCATCCCAGGAGTAAAACCCATTTGATCATGGTGTATGATCCGTTTAATGTATAGTTACATTTGGTTTGCTAATGTTTAGTTGAGATTTTTTTGTATATATGTCCATTAGGGATATTAGCTTATAATTTCTAGAAAAAGTATATTTTAAATTTGGACGCTTTCAGCAACTAAACTTAACGTTCATATTTTAGAAATTCCTAGTTAATTTCAAAGGAAAAGTTAGGACTATAGATAATCACTGAATAAGCTGAAAATTTTCATGCTCTACAATTTTCAGATATTACATAATTCCTGAGTTGTACTAATTTAGATCTGACAGGTTTTTTTTGGTATAATCCTAAGAATTTTCAGACTTCAGCCCACGAATACTGACAGAAAAACTGGTAAACACACAAATGTTGCATTAGTTCAGAGTATTGAAATTTATTCCAGAATGGGTACAGCAACATAGGGAACAGTGTGATAATTTTTTTTATAGAGCCTACATTACTTAGTTGCAGTAGTCACAGCTCCTAACCACAGCTGAACTATCCAATAAGCACCAGTTTCTATGAGTAAATATTGACAAGGACAGACACATTTGCATAGGCAGAGCACCAGTGATTATTAAATTGTCATAAAAATTGCAGTTTTACATTGTCACAGAAAACAGAATTGGGATTTAAGTTTCACAGTTTGCACCCTGGAATTCACATATTATTCACAGTTTTATCTCATTCCCATAATTACAGCATATTTTCCATTTTGGAATTTGAACTGGCATATCTTGTCGCCTTCCTTTTATTTCCTGCCATTAGTTATGCTAATGTTAAGAATCAATCATAATAAGAATTATGACCACATAATTGGGAGACCATATTTGCCATTTTGAAAAATGCGGAATTTGAGCAGATGGAACTGTATTTAAGTACTGGCTTCACTGCTTTGGTTCTTCATCTATAACAATGGGTTGTTATAAGGACTGAATACAGTTAATACGTACAAAGCATGCCACACAGGCCTGGCACAAAGTGCAAGCAATAGAAATAGCTAAAATTATTGTCAATGTGAAAATAAGTATGTGTTGGGTTCTAAAGGGTTGTAAATAATTTAAATATTTTTTAAAAATAAAAATGATTAGGACCCAGATAAATCAGAAATGAACGATGTAAGATGAAACTGTAACAGTGTTCGGTGGCCCTTCTAGTATCTCTGAGGATGGAAAAGAAAGCTGTACATACACTAAAATTGAGTGTATACATCAGGGAATGTTGATGTCACCCACATTTTGGACGTGGATGATATATTTAGGAGAAATTTATCAGCAGATCAAGAGATAAGTGTAAAATGGACCTTCAGTGATTTGAGTTTAAGATATTTGTACTGGGAAGATATTCAAAGTATGTTATTCATTAACTATTCACCCCAGCTATCCTTGGAGAATAGTATGATATGAAACAGATGCAAAAACTACAGTTAATTCATAATTCCCACAGAGTAGATAGATTTTAATTGCAAGGATATTTTAGTCACCTTTGATTTAATAGCCCTTGGTTTTTCTTTTCTCTGTCACATTGATTTTTCTAAAGTGGGACAAAAAAATGAGCTTTGTGGTATCTCCTTACAGTTTATAAGAGTTTCTAGTAGAGTATATCCTAAAAGTGTTTATTCAACAAATACTTGTTGCAAATGATGAGGGATTATTTTAGTCATCATTTATTAACAAATTCCATTTTTTTTCTGTCATTGGATTCTAATATGTGTAAGAGGCTTTATATAATATATTCATTTAAGTCATGTTTGATGTTTGAAAATTGAATAAATCTTTGGTTATTGTTATAAATCAGATCAAATTAAATAACATTTTAGATTTTTCTTATTCTTTGCAAGTGCTAGAATATGAAATCTCTGACAATTTCTGGAAATTTTGCCAAACAATAAGCAAAAAAATTAAAGTGGGTCTTTATTTAAAGATAAGTTGAACATATACAAAAACTGCCACTGCCTCTCAAAAAGCTTTTTAAATAACCAGATATTAAGGGAGGAAGGTATTAGGTTAAAAAAAAGCGATTTAAATCAAAATGGATATAAATCCAAATAGAACAGACAATGGCAACAAAATTTTGGAGGCTGCAAGAATGGGGGTTGGCATTTCTTTAAAGACCATAAGCCAGCAGGGAGGCATTCAAAGAGTAACTGGGTACACCAGGAATCTCACAGGTAGGGGTGAATGGGGGGGCGGCTAAAATCAAGGAAGTTGGTTTAAGGTCTGTTTGCAACAGAATCAAACTTCAGCATCTCTACTGCTCTATGTAGAAGATCATCATGCCCCACAGTGTGATGTATATTTATTTTCTACATATACACATGTGCATACATACATTCATTCTTCGGAGAACTCAAAGCAGAAGGTCTCTGGACTATAGGGCACAACTTGAAAGTGAGGACACTTGCTAAAAAGAGGGTGACTGAGTGAATGTTGGAATAGGAAGTCCCCAGACATCTTCCCAACTCAGCAACCAGAACTCTGGCAGCCAAGTTTATACTTCCCAGCCAGGATAGGAAGAGCCTTGCTGGGACATCTGTTAACACAACGTGAGATAAAAAAGGCCTAATGATACTGCCTTTGGGGTCTCCCCAAATAAAGAACGAAAGTAGGTCACTCGGTACATTTTATTATTTGCAAGTCTATTCGGCAGTACTGTACTGCCAATCAGTTTTTTAGTGCTTTAATTTTAAATTTGCACCACAAACTGCCAGGATGTCTGGCAAGCATCTGAGGAAAGCCTCCAGCATTAAAGAAAGCCTCAAATAAGCCAACCAATGAGCAGAAACAATCAGAGTAAAGAAAATTATTCGGGGAGAAGAAATCTCAAAATCCTCAAGTAAGACAACTATTGCACCCTTGGAAAAAAAGACACCTCCAAGAAAGGACTCCACAAAATAAAAAAGAGCTCTTGAAACTTAGGGAATTCTAAAACAAAATAATTTATAGTAATAATAAATATACTGAGCAAAAAAATGAAAAAAAACAATAAAAATGAGTAAAGTTGAGGAAATCTTTACAAATGAAAAAGCAAAACAAAAGATGGAAAACAAGAGAGAGATGATTTAAAAAAATCAAAAGACCAGTCCAAGAAGATTTATCAAAATAAAAGGAATTTCAGGAGTTAGAAAGGAAGAAATTATCAAGAAAATAATGGAAGAAAATGTTCAGACACAGAAGGATCCACCAGTATCTAGCATAATGAATGAAGGCTACATCCCCAAAGTACATTGTTAAGGATTTTCAGAAGTGGGACAAGGTGAAAATTCCAAATTCTTTCAGAAAGGAAAACAAACAAACAAAAAACAAGAACAGTTTTTATACAAATAACCAAGGATGAAAATAGCATTGGATTTCAAAACAGCTATACCAAAAGCAGAGGAAAACAGTACAAGAGTTTTTAAATTCTGAAACAAAATGATTTTTCAAGTTGCAGTTCTCTTCCAAGTTAATAAACCTATTTTTATTTATTCATGAATAATTTATTAATACATGTATTTTCAGACATGCACATTCTAGGAAACTTAATCTTCCATGTACTTTTTTTGGTGAAGTAATCAGAGTGCTGTATCAAACGAGAAAAATAAGAAAGAGAAAGACATGGGATCAGAAACAGGGCAGTATTGGGTCAGCTGTTGCTGGTGAGAGAGATCTCAAAGGTGACTACCATGCAGCCACTAACTTCCAGATTGGAGCCAGAGAGCGCTTTCAGACAGTACCTTAGGAAGATGAATATCAGAGAACAGCTAATGTGATTAAAATATCAACAGGAGATTATGCAACTACAGAAAGTTTGTGGCTGGAGAAGAAAGAATACGAAAATAAAAAAAATATTAATGCAGGAAAGGGAAATTAATAATAGTGCACTACATAACTCCACTATGAATTGTGTGTGCATATTTGTAATGGTATAAGAAGTTAAAATTCTATCCAATCAAAACTTTAGTACTAGGAGGATGGGGCTTGAGGAGTGTGTGTGTGTGTGTGTGTGTGTGTGTGTGTGTGTGTGTGTGAGGTGGTAGTGATGGATTTGGTGGCATAAGGTGACAGAGAGCTCAGTCCTCATCTTCCACAGTGGGGAGCCAGTACACCCTGATAACAGCTAAAAAAATTAAGATCTCAAAATATAAGTATGTTATATTGAGAAATAGAGGTAAATTCCAGATTAGCTGGAAACTTTGGAATTAATTGCCTTTTGGAAGCTGAAAATTTGGGAATGGGTTAGCAGCTGAGAGATTTTTGATTTCTTTATTAAGCTTTGTAGAAAAGTTTGCCTCCCAACAATGAAAATGTGACTTTGAGGAAATAAAAAATAAACTCAAAAAGAAGAAGCCTAAAAAGCATATATAGCTTTCAAATTAAATAAATAAAACATTAACTGTGGAAAGGAAATACATAACATAAAAACAGACTGAGGAAGTTTGTCAAGTCCTGAATTATAGTTGCAACTCTGATAATTAGTGAACTACATTAATTTCTTTTTCTTTTTTTCTACAGTGATTTCTATTAAATATTGAAAGGGTAAGGGAGCAACCAATAAGTTAGAAAAAGTCTTCCCCGGACACTCCACAATTGGCTAGACCAACAATTCTTGAGCTTGGTTTCTGAACTTTACTCTTAAAAAATTATTGAGAATCACGAAGAGCTTTAGTTTCTGTGGGTTATATCTATCATATGAATCAGATTAGAAATTAAAGCTTAGAAAAATTTAAATATTAATTTATTAATTCATTTACAAATAGTGATAATAAATTCACTATATGTTTTGTGAAAAGTAACTACAATTTTTAAATAGAAAGAAGAATAGCATTCTTTTACATCTTTTGCAAATCTCTTTAATATCTGGCTTAACGGAAAACAGCTGGATTTTCTTATCTTCTTCTGCATTCAAGCTGTTGTGTTGTTTTAGTTGAAGTATATGAAGAAAATCTGGCCTTAGAAAGATATGTAATTATGTAGCCTTTCTAGATAATTATTGTGAATGTTCTTTGGTAGTACACCAAAACCTGACATGAAATTGTTTCTTAAGGGTTAGTTGAAATGTGGAATTTAAAATGATATGAATGAACTTCTTGAACTCTGCTACATTAAAACTCATTGGTCTGCCATTCACTTCAAATGGATCTTTTATTCAAACATGATTTTATCAACATCATGCACTGGCTTACTGAAATACAAAGATCCTGAAAATACGAAAGAAACCAGCCTTTATATCACTGCCAATCTCATCAAAAGTCTTTGACAAGCTGTCAAGCTACTGGTGGCAGATAAAATTTTCCAAAATTCTAATATTTGCTTGAAAGCTCAGATTTTTTCATTGGCAATAAATACTGTTACTTTCTTTGAAGTCACAGACTCATTTTGTTAAATTTTGTTAAATTTTCCCAGCTATACACGTAGGAGTAGTCCTGTTTTTTTCTGATACTGGTGTTTAATGGTATTCAGAGGTGTTCAACTCAAACAATCACATAAGTGCTTTATCTTGAAACAGTTGTGTTGTTTCATCATGCAGCAGGAATGTTTTTTGTGTGCTTCTCATTTGCCTCATACAGTCTTAAAAAGACATCTACTCAAGGGTTGAAATTTAATAAAATTAGGAATTTTTACCACTGTGTTGAGAATGTCCTTAGGTAAAACTGGCAATTTTTCCCCCTGTGATTGCATGGCTGAATATGACTACAGTACAGTTTGGAGACACTGCCCTGGTGCTAAGACATCAGAAGTTTTAGCCACCACTGCTTTCGCACCATCAGTGCCAATGTCAACACAGTTAAAAAGACCAATAATGTCTTAGTATTATTGTGACCTTTTGGACTGCCAGAAACCATCTCAGGGACTCCTTCTGAGCTAAATCATAAACTCCTGAAGAGTGGTAATTAATTCTTTCTTACTCTTCTTTGTTTCTATAATAGGTGGTCAAAAAGTATAATGAATGAAGATAGTTAAATGAAACGTTTATGTGGAAAAATAGTGGGCAAATTAATGGGGGAACATGACAAGAGGTGGATCCTCAAAAAAAACAAATTAAAACTTCTTTATGTTATTACTGTGTTTACTATTCTCCTTAAAATTTGGCTTCCATTATCCTCCACCCTTCTACTGCTTCTCAACTTTACTATATTGGCCTACAAAACAAACCAGTGTACCACCAAGCCTTGCATTCAAGACTTCCCCATCCAGTTAAAATCAATGTCTTTTCCTATAGCCTCTTCTCCTTGATCCCTAGTTAATCACTTGGCTTCTTTCAAATCGCTGATGGTCCAGCCCCCCGTAGGTAATAACCTTTCGTGATTTTCCAACTTCTCTGTTTTCCCTTGTCTTTCATATCTGGTTAAAATCCAAACATTTTAATGATGTATATGTCCAGGTGACCTGACCCTAGTGACATATGCCATCCCTGGGCAACGATTTAAGTTAGATTTAGGTCACATAACTTAAAATTTTATAAGTAGGTCACCAATTGCTTGCTAATTCATTCACGTGTATTAATCATACCTCCCTGGGTATCAAGTTTCTGGAGTGTGGAAATCATCTCTTTCAAGATGAGACCAAGAAGGAAGGAGACGGGTTCCATGAGTGGCTTGTGTACCAATAATTACTATATAACCTGTCATCATTTATTTTTCTTGCAGACTCCATAGTATTGAATATGGTACAGGCTTACTGTAGGTCTTCAGTAAACACTTATATCTTAATTGAATGCAGAAAGTAAGGGCTGCTATTTGGGAGAAAGATTACCCACAAGGGAGTTGAAAGACTTGAAGGATTGTATGTGGTATGTTTGAACAGAGCAAAGCCAAGTAAAGTTTGTGGATTCCATATTCCAATTGATTTTCATTACATTTTATTTGTCCACCATAATAGGCCCAAGTAAGAGTTGACATGGAGAATGCAGTTAAAAAGAAAAAGGCCTTTTTGTTCCATAAGCAAATTCACATTAAATAGTCTTTCAATAAACAATAAATTAAAATTTTCTCAAAATCAATCATTTTTATGTCCTGATATAAGTTGTTTTTACTGAAAAAATTCCTTGAAACACTTGCTGAAAACTGAGATTTTTGTCATTAATCACACAAAATAATGCTTGATAAAAAAAAAAGGAAAAACTGCTATAGGAACTGTGAAATGGAAATACTAATTGTATATTTATTATGTGTCAGATACTTGGATATCATTTAGTCTTCCCACCAAGTCTTCAAAATAGGTAGCATTATCCTCATTTGGAGAAAAGATCACCACTACTTAGAAGGATTAAGAAACTTGACGGAAGTCACAAAATATCTAAGTTGTGGGTTGAGTGTTGGAAAGTGTTGTTTGAACCCAAAAGTCATGTTCTTTCTTCTCTACCCAATAAAAGGATCTCTTGTTTTAATAAGATGTCAAATAACCTAACGAAAAATTGACTAAATATACTACATGCTACTCTGTAAATATTAAATGCAATCCTAAGCTGCTTCTTGCCAATTGAAAGATTCCCTACAGAAAGAAAAAAAAATAAACTTCTTTGGATGAGGTGTGCATTTAGGGGCCGGTGGTTGTTTAGAGGGAGGTGACGCAATTGACTGCTTGTTGCTGACTCAGATGTGCAGAGAAATGGTAAACATAAACAGATGGTCTCAAAGCCCCATTCCTTTTGTGAACTATATGACCCCAGCTCACCAAATCTACAGTTGTGGCACTGGATGCCCTTTCACTACAGTCATTTTACCTTGTCAGTCTAATGAAATGACTGAAACTGAAAAATGACAGACCTGCTATAACCTTTAGAAGTGGCCTTGCTTCTGAGACACAGACATTTTGTGCTCCAAGGGATTACGATTCCTACACTAACAGGTGGTGTCAGAAAGCAGAACCTAATCCTCCAGGGGCTGCCTTGGTGTTCAGTTTCGCCTTTCACTGTAGGTGTAATCCATGCCATTAGTTTAATATTTCTCTGTGGGAAAGACACCAAGAGACAGGATCCTGGAGAATGTCCCGGGATTTCCAATATCTCTAGAGGAAATTATTTATATCTGATATAGGGCTTTCCCTTTAGAATTCCCTATACAGACATTTGTAGGACTGCAGAGTTTGTAGTGTGTATGTGTGTGCATGTGCAGAAACATATTTGCTTTGAATTTAACATCTCTTTACACACCCGCTGCATATGCCAAAAAGTTTGAAGTCTTGTGACTGAAGAACACAATGCTCCTTGGGCTAAATTCAGGGAGGATGGACTTCTGTCTGTTTGTTGCTGCACATTAAAGGGAAAGAAGCAAGTTAGCAAAAATCGCTGTATGAATACATTCTGTAATATAATGGCAGAACAAATTGATTTAGACAAGAACAAAATAGCTGAGGATGGAAAAAAATGTTTTGTGCCCAGCTATTAATCCAAGTATGGGATAGGGTTGCTACCTTTTGTCTGAGTTTCCCAGGACGTTAGTCAAGAGGATGCATGTGAAACTTAGTCTCCATAGCAACTGCTAGTATGACCAGGTCAACCTGGAATCACACATCATTTTGCAAATGTCTGTGTTGGCAGGACCACATATCTGGAAGACCTTGCCTAGCCCACCTTCCCAATCCTTACACACTTACTTCCTTTAACCTGCCTTCTACTTTATGTTCCTGGCTAAATAAGAGATAGAAGCAAACTTGTTTCCAATGGCTTTCAAACTTTCAGTGCTTAGGGATATATTAAAGGCAAGATCCATAGGAGTACCCAATGTTGAGCTTTCTAAAATTACTTTGGAGAGAGGTGGAGGTGTGACAGTTTTAAGTCCTATTACTGGTCTGTACTTCCGCCATATCCCTTATGCTTCTTTTTCTGAGTTGGATCTAGGATAAACCTAATGAAGTATAACCTGAGGGTCCCTTAGAGCCTAGCAATATTTTCACATGATCATATGGTTTTGTAACATCTGCAAAAGCAAGGTATATTAGCTACGATTGATTAATACTGAATATCTTTCCATTTCAACCTACCCTTCTACTTTCCCTTGTGTCAGTAATACTGGCATGGCCATGGGCATATTTCACACTTTTCATCTCTACTAAAAGAAGCAGAGTTAGATATACATTCATTTTGGGTTTGTTAGGATGTATTTATGTGGTTTACAGTCACTACTGTATAGGATGAATGAACTTCCAGTAACGGATGACTTTTAGGAATAGTGCATTGACTTCCTTTTTGTCAGAGTTCTATATTTGTAATGTTAGATTTTATTCCTCGAAGAAGTTCCTCAAATTAAGTTTTAAGCCCCACCACATTTGGATCTTTCCCTGACTTTATTTTAGATGTGTCTTGGTGTTTGCTTTATGTTAATATTTTATCCTACATGGATAGAGGATTCCCTGTTGTTAAATGTATAACTGCGGGATCCTTATTACATGTTATAAAATTAGTTCAGAACATGTTCAATTTAGGAGTAATGCATAGCCTCTATATCTTCTAATGCCATACTGTATGTACTTATGAAATGACAGTGTCAAATTGCAATATAAATCACTAAAATTGAACGCACCTTCTATTACCCAAATTGGCTATATTATTTTTTCATTATATTTTATAAATTTACATGAGGAAGCTTGAGATATGAAAAACATTTTACAGATGGTTCTGTGGGCTATGTTTTTACCTATTCAATAAGTGTCAACAACTAAGAGCAATGTTTTAGGGAGTACATACCTATTATTTATGTGTTGGGTTCAGTTACTTCAAATAAGTGTACTAAGAAGTTATTCCTATTTATTGTTTCCTCCATAAACTTGATGTCACTAAATTATTTTACATTTTAGGAAATAGTCATCCTTAACTCTGAACATTCAAGTAAGAGTTTTTATTTGCAGTAGTTTGCATCAAAGCCACAGATGGACACTAAATCATTTAATCTTTGAGTTTTGCGTTTTTCTTTGAAACCAGGGAACATTTTTTTCCTTTTATAATTCAGCATCAGATTTTAAATTATTAGTTAAAGATTCTGAGAAATATAAATTACATCTTTCAAAAGAAAATGCAGATTAGTTTTATAACAGGTTACAAATTAAATTGAGGACCTCTGTTTCTGGCCAAGTTAGAAAAGAGGATACCGATTTTATGCTCCTGCCTGAAACAACCAAATCCCAAAACCAAAACCAAATCAAACTAAAGCAGACAAAATATTTGAAACTGTGGTTTTCAAGACAATAAACCCAAGGAAACAAAGGACACCTATCCTTGAGAGATGGAAAACAAGTAAAGTGAACCTTATGATTGTCCCAGCTTACTGCTTTGAGATTGTTTCTGGATTGTATTGCAGGGAGATGGGACACAGATAAAGCCCAATGGATCTCCTGAGTTGAGGAGATAAAGCTGCAAGTCTGGGGAGATCATGGCACCTAGAGTTCTCATAACATGAGAGTAGAGAGCGGCACAGAGAAAGAACTTCAGATATCTTTAGTGGGTCCTCTTCTAGCAGCTGAGTACTGATCAGATAATTCATGTAAAGAAACTACCCAGGGCCAGGAAAAGAATTATCCAAATGTACTAAAGATCCAAGAAGATCAAACTGCTTCCATGTAGCTGAACAGTTCCCCAGAACAAAACCCAAGATTATTTAAAGCACTATAAAATTATCTAGTGCCCAACAGGTAAAATTCATAATGTCTGGCATCCAATCCAAGATTATCAGGAATGCAAAGAATTAGAAAATATAAACCACAATAAAGAGAAAAAGCAATCAACTGAAACCAAGAATGGACACAAATGATAAAATCAGCAGAGAAATACATTTAAATGTCATTATAGCTATATTCCATATGTTTAGAGAGTTGAGACATGAAATAAAAGACCCAAACCAGCTTCTAGAAATGGAAGCTACAATATCTGAGATTAAAAATACCCTGGAAAAATACACCGGATAGGAATTAATGAAAGATTATATATTGCAAAATAAAAGATTAATGAATTTGAGGATATAGCAATAGAAACTATTGTCGACATTTGAATGACACAGGGATTACAGGTGCTGACCCCTTAGACTGTACTTTTATGCTAGGAACAAACACTTGGAAATTGAAATTAAAAAGTTATATCATAATAATAACAAAGATATGAAATATTTAAGAATAAAACAAACAAAAGCCACACAAATATGTCTGAAAACTACAGAACATTGCTGACATAAATTAAAGAAGACTGAAGTAAATGGAAAGTCATCTTGTTTATGGGTTGATACATTCAATGTTGCTAGGATGACAATTATCCTTAAGTGGATCAACTGATTCGATTCAATTTCAATAAAAATTAAAAATCCAAGCAGGCTATTTATTTAATTTGTAGATACTATCAAGCTGAGTCTAAAGTTCATATGAAAATGAAAAGAAGGCGTGCCTGGGTGGCTCAGTTGGTTAAGTGTCAACCTTTGGCTCAGGTCATGATCCCAGATTGCTGGGATCAAACCCCACATCAGGCTCTCTGCTCAGTGGGGAGCCTGCTTCTCCCTCTTCCTCTGCTGTTTCCCCTGCTTGTGCTCTCTGGCATTCTTTCTTTGTCAAATAAATACATAAATCTTAAAAAAAAAAAAAGAAAGAAAATGAAAAGAGTAGCCAAAACAATTTTTATTTTTTAAAGATTTTATTTATTTATTCATGAACACACACACACACACACACACAGAGACAGAGAGACAGAGACACAGGCAGAGGGAGAAACAGGTCCCAAGCAGGGAGCCTGACGTGGGACTCGATCCAGGGTCTCCAGGATCACGTCCTGGGCTGAAGGCAGGCGCTAAACCGCTGAGCCACCCAGGGATTCCCCAAAGCAATTTTTAAAAAGAGCAATGTTGGTATGTGAACACTTTTGGATTTCAAAACTTCTTAGGAATTTACTGTAATGGAGATAGTGCATCATTAGCATCAAGATAGACAAATTAATCAAAGAAAAATAATAGATTGTCCAGAAATAGATCCACACGTGATTTCTGACAAGCAGGTACAGCAATTCACTAGAGAAAGGATAGATTATTCAGCAAATGGTGCTGGAACAACCAAATACATATGAAAAAGGAACTTTGATCTATATTTTGTACTATCTATATGCAAGAATTTTCTTGTGGTAGATATGAATGTAAAACTTAAAATGTAAACTCCTTTAACAAAACAGAATAAAATCTTTGTGACCTTAGACTAGGCAAAGATTTCTTTGATATGACACCCAAAGTGCAATGTATTTTAAAAATTGATAAATTGGATATTATTATCAAAATTAAAAATGTCTGCTCTTTTAAAATAAACTGCTAAAGAGGTTATTTAAAGAATGAAAAGGGGGGTGTCTGTGTGGCTCAGTCAGTTGTCGTTTGGCTCAGTTCAGGATCCTGGGGTCCTGGATGGAGCCACATGTCTGGCTTCCTGCTCAGCAGGGAGCCTGCTTCTCCCTCTACCTCTGCCACTTCCCCTGCTTGTGCTCCCTCACTTTCTCAAATAAATAAAATCTAAAAAGAAGAATAAAGAGTGAAAAGATAAGACATAGACTTGGAGGCAATATATAGAGAGCAGATATCAGAATAAGGGACTTGTATCTAGACTGACTATATCTTGAAGTCTCCAGATTCATTAGTAAGAAAATCACCCAATACATGAACACAAGATTTGAATCACCACTTCATTAATACACATGTAAAGATGCTTAACATCATCAGTCATTAGGGAAATGCAAATTCATAATGATATGAATCATATAATAATGATACTACTGCATAACTATTAAAGTGTTAAAAAGGGTGACCATATCAAGTGTTAGCAACTCTAAGTATTTTGCTATTGGTGCAAATGTAAAATGGTACAGCCACTTTAGCAAACAGATTGGCAGTTAAAAAAGTTAAAACTGTGCCTACCATTTGATATAGTCATTCCATCCTAGGCTTTAACCAAGTGAAAACAAAGTATTACTATATCTAGATTTGCATAAGAATGTTTGCAGTAGCTGTATTTGTAATAATTCAAATGCCCATCATCAAGTGAATGGATGAACAAATTGTGGTAGAGCCATACAATGGACTCAGAGAAAAAGGATGGAACTATTGATACACACAGCAACACGGGTGAGTATCAATAATCACCTGAGTTAAAGAAGCCAGACATACTTACTCCATTTACACAAGACTCTAGAAAATGCACTGGATGGTGGAAGGATTTGGAAGAGGTTCAAGGAAACTTCTGAGGGTGTTGCATATGCTCATTGTTTTGATATAGGCCAAATCATACATTTTAACTAAGCATAGTTTATTGTATGAAAATCATACCTTCCTAAAGCTTTTTAAAAATGCAATTGAAAATGTGTGTCAATTCTGTATTGGCTATCATTTGCCTCCCACTGTCTTCCTTATGGTCACATGGACTTCTGATTCATTATGTTCTTACAATTTGATTGGAAATCTCTTGCATTCTTCTGGTGCTTCTACTTGCAGATGTATAGATGGAGGTGCTTATTTGATTTTCATAGGTATTGAAATGCCTTTGCTGGAAAGCTTGGTGTTGTTAGGTCCCGGATACTGTCTTTTAAAAACTAAATTAATTAGGATATGAAAAAGTTTAGGAAGTTGAGGAAACTCTAGTAAAGGACAAATATGCCTCAGAAGGCCTGAGACCCTAACTGTCCACAAATAGCAATACTCTACTGTTGGAATTGTGCTCTACCCTGAGGTCTTCTGAGTGTCTTCCGGGAGAAGTTGATACAGTACTCACAGTTTTGTTTTGTAGTTTCCCTTCTTTATTTACTACCATCAGTGAAGTCATTCTGAAAATGACTATGCCAGGTGACCTAAGAAATCATGTATTTGGAGGTCAGGTCCCACATTCTTTTTTTTTTTCTACATTCTTTTTGAGTGAGTACATTAGTAAAATGTACATAGATGTAATCATTTGCATGCAATACAATATACAATTCCTTGCTCTCTTTTGATATTAATCATCACTGTTCTGAGCTTAGTGTTCCATACCCTATGGGCATGAAATTTATGAAGGCTGACTTATGATTTAGGCGGGAAACAGCGCATGCAGGAGAGTCCTGGCTTATCCAGGTTAAACCTCTGCATATTAACAATTTCAATCATATAATATTTCAACATTTGGAACACTCTAAAATTGTTGTCATTGATTTTTATATAGAACCAGTATGTCTGTAAGAGAAACATTCATGTGTATATATTTTTCTACTTTGTGTGAAAGAAAATTCCTGATTCTATTCCATGATATTCTAACTATATTCAACTTAACAAATGGTATTCCTTATGAGAGAGCAGAATTAACTAGTGGAAGGAACACCGGCAAAGGAATTCCATAAATCTAGATTGTATTCTAAAAAATGTGTGGCCTTGAAGAAGTTCTATCACCTATAGAATGAGAGCTGTTTGAATTAACTGATTTCCAAGACCCCACCCAGTGTTAAATATCTGATTAGGACAGATCCTTAGAGAAGGATGCAGGTCAATTTCTTATCTGGCATGTATTGTAGTCCCTGCCCTGCAATGAACTTTTCAGGGGTGCCACATGGGCGTTCAAGTTCCACTACCAATTACTTCTTAGTTTTCAAACTAAGGAATTTGAATGATTGATTTGTTTGAGCACTGAGGAGATATAAAGCCAAATGCAAGTGTTGGGTTCATCATCAATTTCCTAGGCCCTAAGACATTCTGACTGCCAGGACCAGTCACCTACGTCAGCATCACCACTCAGAATTGGCTGATTCCAGAAGCGAGTCTAATTACACCCACAAGGCCCCATGAGAATTTTGGCACCTTTTGATCCAAGATGTAATTAATGCTGAACTAATGATAAATAAGCTTATTCTTTCCTTTCTCTTGTCATCTCTACTTTAAATTATAGCTAGAATATTCCAATAGATTTACTAGGAATTTTTTTTTTAATTTTACATTAAAAAAGGTATATTTGTGTTCTGGTGTAGTCAGATAAATCTTTTATTTCAAGTAGTAGCTAAGGAGGAAATTGAGTTTGTTTCACCAATATGTTCCCATCACTTTAACTGTCTATAAAATGATTAGTGTGAATCTGTAGCACTAGAATAATAATGGAAGTAGTTTGCTCTACATGGATAAGACATAGATTGACTTTTCTAAGTCTTACTTTCCTGCATTCTGTGTAATTAGATACACCACTGGTAACTCAAATTTCCTTAAAGAGTCAAGTCTTCTCCAGCAGCTGACAAGTGACATCCCTATGTCACCAAAGGAGAGACATTGCCAATATCTAGTTTAGTTTATCCCCTGCTGGACTTTATCTTTGACTAATGATTATACAGAGTTAAAAGTCAGTTTTCTTACAGTTGCGAGGTAATCTCCCATAATTCTTATTTTGTTTTTCTTGGAAGATTGGTTGTATAGGAAATCATCAATTCAAAAATGTTGACTGAGTAACCTAAATATTTCAGTCAAGCAGTCAAATAAGGTGACTGTTTAAATTGGATAATCATTGAATTAATCATTTGTTTTACCCAAGTGTCTAGACTGGCAGCACACAGTGAGGTATATGGAGGGAAATGCTCTGAAAAAGGATTTTTGTTGTATTAACATGGCCGACACTAATTCTCAATTTGTCTTACTGGAAAAATAAAATGATGTTCCTTTTAACTGAATCAGAGAATTTAATCTTATATTAAAATTAATCACTGGTCTTTGGAAGCAAATCTATCAAAATAGTGCTAATCTGTGGACAAAGTAGGGACCAAGGTGAGGCAAGTAAGGTAATTCCCTGAAATCAAAATTGAAGTAGGAGCAAAAACCCCAGTAATTAAGATAAATAACACTTTAAGAGAATGCCAAACAAACACCAAATCCATGAAAAAAATCCATGATGAATAAAAACATCAAAATTTTAAAAGAGAAGATCCATATTATTTGGATTTTTTCCCCTTTGGTTTGAACTTAGTATATATAACCACACAGTATCATTGCTGACATCATCTGTATTTAAAATTTTGATATTTTGTTCATGGAATTTTCGCACTAATTTTGATTCTTTAAAATATTGCATTAAAATATTATTTATCTTGATTACTGAGGCTCTCAGAACACTTTTAAATGTTTTACCAGAGGTGTTCTCATCTTGCCCTTGTCCAGCCTTGGCTTTCTACTTCGATGCCCAAGATGAGAATTTGAAATTCCAAAGTCACATAGTAAGTGGTAGAGTCTGGATTTAACATCAGTCCTCATCAGGCCCTCTATTCAAGACTGTGCTTTTATACTTCCCAAAGCCACTGTGCAATATAATAGCTCTGGAGGAACCAATTTTGTTTCTTTTCAGACTGGGATGGTAAATTCAGAGGTAACAATCTCAGAGATGAGATTAGGTTTGACAGGGATCCAGGAATGAGTTAAGGGTCACTTAAATGAGAGGAATATTTAATTTTTTTTTTTGTTGGACAGGATTCAATCCTAAAAAGTCAAAAAAAGGAACTGATAATGCAAAAAGGTACCATCTAAGGTGTAAATTCTCAGAGAAGAACCTAGGTTTGTAGAGCCTAATGATGAAATAAGAACTTCTCTAAGATAGTACTAGTGCTTTTCTTACCCATATATTTATGTGATGCAGTCAAGAGCTCTGGACACAGAGGTTAGCCCTTGGAAGAGGAAGGGGTGCTTTTCCTCTGAGGTAGGACAGAAGGTGTCAATGGATAAAAATAAGGGAAAATGTTTACTTGCAGAAGAGAAGAGGAACATCAGGTAGAACTAATAAAGTGAAAGTTGCTCCTGACAGTCAGCTTAGAGTTCAGTGAAGTAGGATGCTGGAACTATTGGTGGGCAGATAGGGGCAGGAAGAATGTGGAAGAAGAGGGCAAAGATAAGTGGACAGTTTTGGAAGACTCTTTGTGGTAAATGTAGTAAGTGTTTTTCTAATTTTTTCACAAAAAGTAAGACCACGAGATCATGTTCCAGTGGGAACAAATCTGAGATTACATGGTGAAAAAGAATATGAACCTAAGATTTACTTAAGCGAAACTTAGTTTTCAATGACTTTTATTGGAAATTTCCTAAAGAGTAACTCTTCTCATATTTAGTATGCTGTTACATTTATATTATTAATATGTTGTTCCTTCCAAAAACCATCCTAGCAGGATTGTTCATTTTTTAAAAGAAACACAGAAGGAGAATGAAAAACAACATCAGACTTTGGGTGATATGTGCTATGCTAGGAAAAAAAGAGGGAAGAACAAAATCACTTCTGTAAAATCATAGAGCATTTATCAGTGACAAACTCCAAGATAAAAAGGCTATTTGCCTAAACTAAGAAGAAAAATTAATCAAATGTGTCCTATGGAAATAACTTTTTAAAAAACATTTCTTGCAACCTCTCCTCAAGGCAAACAGCCACACACCTTGTAGAAATGAATTCTCTGGAGAAAACAGACAAGAAAGAAAGAAACAAAACCTATGAGCTCAGTGATGTACACCAGCGAATTCACCAAGGTAGCATGAAAGCTTAACTAGAAATTTAAATTCATAGATAACCCACTTTAATTTACTGGGGCCAGCAACAGAATTGGCTGTGTTCTCTCTGCACCTTGGTTTAGCCCCTCCAGCCCCTTCCTCCCAAATGTAGTCTTTAACAAATCCTGTAAATGGATCTGCCTTCCCTTTTTTGACTGAGCTTCCTGCTTTCATCTAGGGAATGTAATGCAGCCTTTGTGACAGCTGGTCACGTTACTACCATCACCCCTCCATATTTCCTGTTCAGATTTCAGGGAAGCCACAAACTCTGGAGAATCATAGCTTTGGTTTGGTTTGGTTTGGTTACAATTTTTTTTTTTTTTTTTTTTTTTTTTTTTTTAAGAAACTGTGAAACCACACAACGAGTCCACAGTCCCAAAGGCTGCCAAGCATCCCTGGTTGACCTAGTTAGTACTGTAGTGGAAATGGGGGAGGAGTGAAAGTCAACACAACTTTAATTAAAATATTCAGAAGACTTTCAAACATTTTAAACTAAACTCTTTGAAGTAAAAACAATTAAATATTTGGACATGATGGAGGATGTATCAGACATTATAACAATTTTTTTCTTTACATTTCAGATATCCCAATTGGGACTAAATTAAACTCAATGAATTAAGATTTATTAAACTCTACTAGTTCTTTTTACATTTGTTTGCAGTATTTTATTTTTTAAAACAACCATGTAATCAATATTTCAGGAAACAATACATAAGAATTTACCTGGCAAGATTTTTTATTCTGTTTCTGATATATATTTTTTAGTAATATGCCACATGGTTTTCCTTGCTGTTTCGGTACTTATAAGCAAACCAATAGATGCATATTTGAAATATTTACACAAAATTTCCAAATGAATTATTCTGTCTCTATTTAAAGAAGGCACCAACATTAGTTTTTGGTTTATAGTGGATCTTTTTTATTTTCCTTTCAGAGTCATGCAAAGCCAGGATCTTCTTTAACTGAGCTCTAAAAACATTCCTGGCACTGTCAATATCAAAATAAATAGAAGTTCCATTCTTGAAAACTAACATGGAATTGAGTCGGCTATAAAAGTGATGTTGTCGCAACTTATTTCAACAAAGAGAAGTTCTAAAATTAAAAACATGTTTTTTCTGTCATGTGTCATACAAGAAAAAAATGGATATAGGGGAAATCTTAGCGTGTTCCTAATTTAGATTCATCTTCTTTACTATAAACATAACTTTCTCCAACAACGACACATAAATATGTTGTGCTACTCTTGAGTATTGAAGGAATTTCTTTTTTCAATTTTGGTTCCCACCATTTGAACACTGCATTCAAAAACAAAGTTTATATATATGAGTGATGATGAGAGATGGGTCTACTATTTATATGGTTGTTTCTTGAATAGGGTTTTGGTCCTAACTTGAAAACCAGAGCATCATATAACATTTCTTTGAAAAATTATAGTTTGGGATGTTAGTCTTAATGCCAAGTTTGTAGATATTTTGGTTATTTCACAAACTATTAAATTATATAGTTAACAATATTAGCAATTTCAAAATAATAAACTTATGGCTACCTACGTGGATATTCTGTACATTTTGTAATTTTAGCTATGAGATTCACAGAAATTCACAATGAAAATAATTCAGGCACAGACTAAATCTTTTTGCGCAAATCTACATTTTCAGAATAACTGAGCTAAGTAAAAAACTTATTTTCTAGAAACAAAATATCCAAGAATTCAAGGTCATCCTTTCTTGAGAGCAAGTCATGGATCTCTGTATATATGTGGCATTAAGTTCAAAGAGCAGGAAGTTGAAGGCATGTGGTTTGGCTGAAGGCTGTAGGGTGTTGGCTTATTCTTTTCTTTATGGCTCCTTCAGCCCATGACCTTTGGCAAGGTGACTCTCTTTTTCTTAGTTTGCTCATCTAAACAATGGGTATGAAAAACTTGCTTCTACACTGTTTAGCCTTATAGAGGCTTTCCGAACAATGCTTCTGATGTCGTATTTCCCAGTCAACTGTCTTGTTTTTGTTTCCAACCTGCCCCTACCCAGGTTCTGAGACCTCAATTTCACTGATAGTAAAATAAATGATATTGGCATTCTTAACAGATGCTATGCCATAAATTCTTATGGGCTTCAGTCAAATGCATGGCAAGCTTTACAGCTGCTTATGAGGATTAATAAGATTAACATCTATGAAGGGATCTTGGGAGGAAACAGCAGGTTAAAATGATCACACAAGTAACCCACGTGCCAGACTCAACAGAGGCACGTTGTATCTCATTGTTTTCCAAATTGTGATCTACTAACCACTTTTATTAGAATTACTTGTGAGTTTACTTAAAATGCAGATTATAAGACTTTCCAGTAGACACTAATAAATCAGAAGTCCTAGGGCAGAGGTTGGGAATCTACATTCTTAAACAGTCTCAAGATTGAGGTGGGGGAGGTGAATCTTATCTGAGAATTTTATATCTCAGACTTTCTTTACACAATAGGACATGGAGAACAAGCTCGAGCTGTATGTCAGAGCTGAAATCAGGGTGATTACTGTCATTCATTGTTACTGTTCTCAGCTTCTTCCTTCCCCTAGTTAGATAGCTAGTTTATAGTTCGCATTAGATACCTGACTGAAATCATTTGTAGGGGATAGTAGGCAATTGATTATTGGGGTGATGCTATCCAGAATATTATAAATAACATATATTGAGTTCCATAATGGGGACTGGGATTGAAAGGGAAAAATCTTCATACTCAGGTAGGAATCTATCTGGTATTTGGCACTTTTGAGACTAGAAGATTCTTCTCCCTCCTCTTCGGACACTCATTGTCAGGGCATTCCTCGAAAACCTTTGGGGAAGGGAGATGAATTTTCCAGGCACAGCTGCCAGATTCCACATGGCAATTACATTCATACCCAATTCCCTCTGCTACTACTATCTGTGGAGAAACTTAGAGATCTGTAGAGAAATCTAGAAGGTTGTGGGACAACAATGGAAGACCACAAATCAACTCTGCAGTAGGATCCTGACTAGCCCAGAATTGATTAATTTATTTTTAGATTTGTTGATTCATTCAACAAATATTTGAGGACAGATGTGCATTGAAGGAGCACAGACCCAGGGTGAGAAGACTCAGAGTGACACTAAGCAAAGCACTTTCTAAGTCTTACTCTCCGATTCTTCATGTATTATAAAAGAATCATGATTACGTCTACCTAACAGGATAGGGGTGTGAGAGTGAAGTGATATTTGGGGTGAAGCCACTTTATAAACTCTACTGCCTTCACAGGCATTCTTATTTCCATGTTGAAGATACTGCAGTAGAGGTTACAGAAATACAAGGATGTTGAAGACATGGTTATTTCCCTCAGAATAATGGCAGCAATGTCCACAATAGCCAAACTGTGGAAGGAGCCTCGGTGTCCATCGAAAGATGAATGGATAAAGAAGATGTGGTTCATGTATACAATGGAATATTACTCAGCCATTAGAAATGACAAATACCCACCATTTGCTTCGATGTGGATGGAACTGGAGGGCATTATGCTGAATGAAATAAGTCAATCGGAGAAGGACAAACATTATATGTTCTCATTCATTTGGGGAATATAAATAATAGTGAAAGGGAATAGAGGGGAAGGGAGAAGAAATGGGTAGGAAATATCAGAAAGGGAGACAGAACATGGAAGACTCCTAACTCTGGGAAACGAACTAGGGGTGGTGGAAGGGGAGGAGGGCGGGGGGTGGGGGTGACTGGGTGGCGGGCACTGAGGGGTGCACTTGACGGGGTGAGCATTGGGTGTTATTCTGTATGTTGGTAAATTGAACACCAATAAAAAATAAATTTATTATTAAAAAAATAATGGCAGTGTCATAGGGGGCTGACATCTACATGAGCAGCTATAGTATGAATGTCATGTGAATGATGAAATACTAAAGGAGCTATGAAGGATTTTGTCTGGGATCACCAGTAAAGTTTTGTTGCAGCGCATGTTAGCATATCATTTGGGCTCCTAAGTGTGGTTAGGATCTCAAATGACAAAGTAGAAGGGCATTTTGGGGAAAGGGAAGGACATGAGGAATAATGTAGACCTTAAAGAATGGAAGATGTGCTTGGGAAATGATACCAAGGTAGAGATACCCAAGTCCATCTCTACCTTGGGACCATAGACTTAAATGTGGCAGTATCAAGAGCAGCTATAAAAGTAGAGTAGCTAGAGTCAATCATACATGCTTGTTGCCCTTCATGAGACTTAAAGAAATCTAACGCCAGTGTGCCTCTAAAAATAGAGTTCTCTCCTAGATGCTGAAATCAGGGCAACTTTAAAACAGTATAAAAAGTTCATGTCAGTGCTAAAATATTTCACAGTAATATGTATACAAGGATGAAGCATGAATAAATAAATTAGGCTTTTGTTAAATGTCTATTCTTAGCTTATTAAAATAAAAATGGCTTGAATTTTCACAAGCTTTCTCTTCATACCAATGATCAACTAATATTTTCGCTTGCTGGCATCTTTAGTTAAGATATAAGCTCTTGTCTAAATAATTGATAACTCTCTTTGACAAAAGGTATATGGGGACACTTGTTTTAACCAGTAAATTACTACTACATACATCATCCTCTATGCAAAATTTAGTTGTAACATATTCAAGATAGTGTTTGTATTATATAAACATTGACTTTTAAAAACGTTTAATAATGAAGAGAATAGCCTGCTAGTAAAAAGCGTGAACTCTGGGATGAGACAGCTTGGGTTTGTAACCCAGCTCTGAGATTCAGTAGCCCTCTGATCTCAGGTTAGTTACCGAACCTCTCTATATCAGTCACGATATGCAAAGTACAGGTACTGTTAGCCACTGTAAAGACTAGGAGGACCTGATATGTAGTAAATTCTGAATAGATTGTAGCTAATATTATTGTCCAAATATTTTAAATCAAGTTGACTCTTATCTAAAGTTTTAAAGAGGGTTTTATAGCCTCATAATGATGTTAATGAAAATATATTAAATAGCTTCTAAAATTTATTTGTAAAAATAATTGTACTTAATTTATATTTTATTTACAAAATAAAAGTAATGTTTTATAATAAATAATGTAATAAATAACACATATAATATATTGTTTACAATTTATATAATTGTAAACAATATAGATAGTATGAACGTAGTGAATTATAATACAATTATAATAAATAATACAATTATATAATTGTAAACAATACAGATAGTATGAACATAGTAAATTATAATAAATAATACAATAAATATAAAAATAATATAAATATAAGTAAATATTACATTAGTTATATAATTATAATACATTATAATTAAAATAAAATAATATACATGTAATAGATAATTTATAACTTATTAAAAAAGATTATTTTTCTCAATTGTATTGCTTTAGAATTCAAGAAGCATTTTTTGGCATGAAATATTTTTTATTTTTTATTTTTTTATTTTTTTATTTTTTATTATTATTTTTTTTGAAATATTCTTTAGATAAAGAATTAAACTTAGAATTGAGCTTTCCTATGCCTGTCAATTTACATATATAAATAGCTGTTTACTGAAAAAGGGTTTTGACTTTGAATTTTCAACACAAAGATTTCTGCCTTTAAGTTTTAAAAAGATATTAATTACCAAATGATTTTGATGGTTCTCCAAAACATTTATAATAATTTACATAAACTCTTCAGGAGATATCTATTTGGAGCGTGCAAGGAGATTCTGTAACAAAGTGGTCCTCAAACTTTAGAATCATCAGAAGGCTCGTTGAAGGACAGATTGCTGAGCTTCATCCAGATTTCTGATTCAGGAGGTCTGGATAGGGGCTGAGAATCTGCCTTTCTAATAAGTTTTCAGGTGATTCTGATGATGCTGGTCAGAGAACCACACTTGAAAACCACTGCTATATTTCATGATGAGAATTCAAAACGTTGGATACCTTAATAAATCTGTTAATTATTTTATGTATTTTTCTCTTCTTTGAACCAGGGATGAAATATTTGTGTGTATGCTTTTCTTTTGTCTTCCTTTTTTATTTTCTTAGATTTTTTTCTTTGAGTACAGTTGACACACAATGTTACATTAGTTTTAGGTGTACAACATAGTGATTCAACTTCTCTATATATTATGGTCTTGTATTCCAAAGGGTAAGTAAAATCTAAGAAAATCTGTTTCTCAGAAAACTATTTCTGGATTCCACAACTGACTTTAGATATACTCTACTAAGACCTCTTATATTTTATTTCCTCTCCTCATCATACTTCATTTTAATGATGATGACAATCTTCCTTTATGGGATTTTAGGATTTTGTTTTGCCTGGTAAGTCCTAAAAGAAATGTTGCTTTGTATCTACCTGCACATTGTCTTGTAATTTATTACACTGAATCACCATTTAAAAGAACAATTTCTGGAATGTGACACTTTGGAAATAATCCTTAATTGCAGAAAATGTTGCTTATCCAGCATAGTATGCATTAATCACATGGAGGAAACAGGGGCAAAAAAGAATGGGAATGTGTGCGGCAGTAAATATCAGAAACATCCAACCATTAAAAAAAATGCAGACATTATTTAGGAAAAATAAAGAGATGTGACAAGTAGGTAATGAGAAATTGCCAATTTTCCTGTTTCAGCAAACATTGCTACTAGGAGCTCCCCTGCATGTGCTGACACCAAATATACCTGATATGGGTGCCTTTTTTTAAGGCAAATGCTCCATTCAAACAGCAGAACTTAAATTGCCTTCCATAATTTTGCTCTAAGGCCAAATATGCTCTACCTCAATTCAAATTTCTTAATCACCTTCTTCCTACTTTCTTCCTTGATCCTGTTCATGTCCATTTGATTCTGCATCACATCTAGTTTTGAAGCTGAATCCTCTAGAGACATCATTATCCTGGTTCTTGAACAAGAGTGAGTGATGAGTTCTGCAGGGTTTGCCATTACTGCCATCTTGTTTCTCCATGCCCTCCCATTTTGTAGTTCCATTTCCATTTGGAAAAAAGAGGATGGTTTGGTATATCTTCATTTCATCTTAAAATGAAGCTGTAGGCTCCAGTCCATCTATTACCTACAAGACCTTTATCTGCAACTTTAGGTTCCTTAAAAATTTAGGGGTCACTGTATCTGCTTGATTTCATAAGATGATCGTGAGAATCAACTTAGGCAATCTAGGTAGAGGCTCTTTGTATACTATGTAAGCATAACTTACATATCACGGCCAAGACTAAGGGTGAAGCAAGTGAGTTGCGTAGGGTGCAAAGTTTAAGGAGGCGCTCACTCTCAGGGTTGTGCCAAAGCAGGCTGCCTTCAATTTTCCATCTTTAACTGATGTCACAAGCAACTGAGCTGTGACCAAAGGGTTAAAATCAGTGAATGACTGGCATTAGATAGATTAAATAACTATTCTTTCTCCCAGGGCAGATGTACTTAACAGAAACAGCAATTTGGGGATTAAAGAAAAAGAAATAAAGTTCCTAGCTGGTGAAAGACCCTTCAAAAATTTGCAATGGATTCATGGCAACCTACCCTACCCAGGAATAAGGATAGTCCTGGGTTTCAAGAGCACTGACTTAACAGTGCTAGCAGGCAGGAAGCTTGTACATTTTTTTTTTTTAGCTTGTACATTTAAAAAGAATCTGCATCGACTGCACTCCTTCTCAGAGCAATCGTTCCACTTGGGTCCTCAAAGTAAAGAATTTAGAAGGATTTCACTATATTTAATTCAGAACCCACATTAAAAACAAAGAAACAAAACCCACGCATAATTAGAGCAGGAAGCCCTCTCTCTGTCTTATCCTAGAAACTGTTATGCTTCACAAACAGATTGAAGGACAATTTCTCCCTGCCTCAACATAACATTAAGACAAAGATTACTACATAGTGACAAAGCTAAATTATCTCAGGAGGATAGAGTTCTTTGCTCACTAATGATTATCATCTGCCAAGAACTAGCATGCTATTAATACTTGCGAAGTTCTCTGGACTAGAAATCCATTACTAGCAAAAGTACATGTCCATTTTTATTCTAGGTAATTAATCTAATTTGACTTTCTCCTGATTGCTGCTTAGCAGAAAATGGATGCCGACTGCCTTCTCTGTAAAGAACAAGTAGATCTTAAAGCATAGTTCTCTCTCTTTATCATACCCTCTGTTCAATGAGTTCTCCAAGTGCCCAAACTTGTCTAGAACTATATCATTAGTAGAAAAGATACCCAGTACCCAATGGCTACTATGTAAAGAGGAGGTGGGCCTGGGAAAAAAAACTCATGAACCAGGCTCCCAACCCCAAAGGAAAACGATATGTAAACCCCACAGATTCATGGTGATTCTCCAGAGAATATAGAGTTGGGGTCCATCAACCCTCAACCTTCAAATGTTGCTTCCTTCAAAGAGGAACTCACTATATTTGTCTCACTATAAATAAGATGGCCCTTAAGGAAGTTCAAAAGTGTTGATTTCAGTGATTTATTCAACCTCTAAAGATGCCTCAGGCAAAGAAATACGTGTTTGAGAATGCTTTCCATTCCAGTCAGCCCATTCTTCTACTGACACTGAATTTAAACTGGAAAAATCAGAGAATGCAGAAAAGTGAGGAAAAGACTTAATAGACATCAGTTACCAAAGCAATCAGTGGAGAATTCTGGAAATATATGTGGCATATATTATAGATATTTCTGGATTACATTGGTTTTACCCTGTAGTCTGATTATTTGATCATCCTCTGGTCGGATTACTTTTTTCTATTCTGAAGTTAAGTTGTTCTAAGCAATACATGTCTATTAAAGAAAAATGAGAAGGTAGAGATAAGTGGAAAATGAAATCACTGAGAAACCTCCCTGAAGGGGGTTAAAATGGACACTCTGTATGTAAAAATTTCCTTCCAGACTTTCATGCATACTTCTATATACATGCTTATGTTAGAAATTTTTTAACTTGTGTTTTCACGTTCATAAGCATGTTTCCATGTAAATAAATAAGCTTTATTTTTTTAAAAAAATATTTATTTATTTATTCATGAGAGACACAGAGAGAGAGAGAGACAGAGACATAGGCAGAGGGAGAAGCAGGCTCTCTGCAGGGAGCCCGATGTGGGACTCCATCCCAGGACCCTGGGATCACTACCTGAGTCAAATGCAGACGCTCAACCACTGAGCCACCCATGTGTCCCCATAAATAAACTTTAATGCCTTATTCATATCCACTGCATCATGTTGCACTGTGTAGATGTAGTGTGATTTATGGGTGTTAAGTTTTGATTAGATTGAAATAAACTATAATGAATGGCATCTTTACTAGTCCAGATAGACTGCAAAATGCTTTTTTCTTCTTTTTAAATTTTGAAAAAATATCCTGTTTATGCTATGTATAGTCTTTACACTGAGCCCACTCATGTGGTGCAATCTCTAATCTTTGACCTGACATGCAGGCCTGTTAGAATAAAGGCTGTCAGAATCCCACTGTATTCCCTGTCTCCTCCCACTTCTATGCATTCCAGCCTGGTTCTCAGGGGGTAGCACCCTCCTCTTTGATGGCTGACTGTTGTCAATCTGCCACCCTGAGCCCACTGTGCCTGCATGCACAAGGTAGCTGGCAGTGCCTGGGAATCCATGTTCTTCCTGGGGCAATCCTCAACCAATGATTGACAAGTGTAGGGGTATTAATATCTCAACTCTTTCACTTTTAGGCAAAGATTAACCTGAGGCTGTATTTTGCACTTTTTTTTTTTTTTTTTTTTTGGTGTTGTTCCACTGGATTGAGTACCATTTGCTCACTGTGGTTGCTGGTTTAAAATGCAGTCTTTATTGACTGCCTTGCCTTCTCTGGTCACTTTTGTCCCTGTCCTGTGTTCCTTGCACTTCCCAATACACTGCTTGCACTTGAATCCTTGGCTCAGTGTCTGTGTCTGGGATTACCCAAACTAAGGCACCTGTTACAGTCTCTTCACCAGCAGGATTCTGAAGGCATGGCCTCTGTGTTGTTGCAGAGGTAATGTAGGAATTCATCCAGTCATCAAACAGAAACACTCTTCTTACTTCACATCAGTATAACATTTGTTGCATTTACAGAAAAGCAGAGCACTTAACACCATGTTGATTTTTCATATGGAAAAACTGTAGACTCTGAGCTGAAGCAAATATTGTACAAGGTCATGCAGCTAGTTAGAAGAAGAGCCAACACCAGATCTGGTTTCTTACTAAAAAACTGTATCTTTACTAAGTAGCAGTTATGTGTCAAAAGTGAGATTGACTTGGGACAAATATGAATTACTTTTAGGAAGCCTAAACCTTGAACTATGGTCTATTCGGAGTATTTTAAAAGCATACTTATTTGCTTAATAACTATGTTTCATTCAGGATTCTAATCTCTACTTTTTGTCCTCTTTATGTCACTTCTGCAGCACCTCTTTCACTTCTTTTGTCACCTAAGGGTGAATTGTGTCTACCAGGCACTCTACGGGCTCATAAACTCACAAGTGCCATTTAGCTGAACCTTAGTAAGTTGGACTCATGGGGAAGAGTGATGTGCATAAATAGTTGTAGCTAAAGGCAGTGTGTGGTAAGCACTCTAAGAGAGGTGGAAAGTCCTTTGGGAGGACAGAGGAAGGAAAGATAAATTCTGGCAGAGGGATCAGGGAAGGCTTGATGGAACAGGTGGCCTTTAAGCTGTATCTGGAAGGATGGGTAGGATTTCAACAGGCGGATGTCAGGGTAGGGAGGGGTGAGGAGAAAGGAGCAGCATGAGCAAAGGAAAATGCAATATGTTTTCAGGGAATGTTGAGTGGAGTGGGGTAATGGGCTCACAGAGCACATCATCAGAGATGGAAGAGACATGTTTAACATTATATGGTGAAGAACTCTCCCCTCAATGTCTGGGAGTTACCATTTTATTTGGTGAACAGCAGATCTGTTAGCAGGGAAGTGTCATAATTAAATCTATCTTTCAAGAATATTTGCCTGAAGATGCCGTTTTTTTATTAGATACTATCAATTGTTATACTCAGTCATCCTTTTATTGTAGAATAAAATTCACATAGAATAATATAGAGTCCTTTACCACAACTCTGATACTGTATAGCATCTGGCCTTTGCCTGTTCTTCCACCTTAAATTGTGCCACTGACATTTGCACACTAAGTTCTGAGCACATTTGCTTCTAGAAGTTCCAAGAAAACACCCACTTCTGGTCGGCCCTGGCCCAGGGATTCTGCACTGCTTCTTTTTCCAGCTTCCATATAATTGGCTTCCCCACTTTCTTTGCAATATAATTGACATACAACATTGTATAAATGTAAGGCATACATGATAATTGTTTGACTTATGAATATTGTAAAATGGTTACCACAATAAATTTAATGAGCATCTATCATCTCATGTGGAACCAATAAAAAGAGAAAGAAAAGAAAGAACTATTTTTATCCTTGTGATGAGAACTCTTAGGATTTGCTCTCTCTTCACAGTTTTCCTATATATCATGCATCAGTGTTAGCTATAGTCACCATGCTATATGTTACATCCCCAGTACTTACCTGTCTTGTACCTGGAAGTTTGTACCTTCTGATTCTCTTTTTCCAATTCACCACTGGCTTCTTTTTAACTGACATTTTCTTAAAGAAAATCTCCTTGTCTACCCTATCTAAAACAACATTCATGCTATTTTCTAAATAGAAACTAACAAAATTATTATTTATTTGTTTGTTTCATTCTCTGCCACTGTAAATGCTCATGCGGGCATGGATCATACAGTAATGGTCTTCAGGGTATCTCCAGAGCTCGGCAGAGTGACTAACACATAAAGAAGCTAAAAAAATGTTGAATAAATAAATTGAATGAAATAGGATTAATATTGCTAGAAAACTGGAAAGATGTTTTATTGCTTAGAGATATATCTAAATAAAGTGTTCAGCCCCTGATTATGGAGGTTTGTACCAAGGATTCTGGAACATACTGGTTCAATTGTGCAGAATATCTTATAGTCATGGCCTTCCTTATTCACGTTAGTTGATGCATCGTTTCTAAGTGGAATTTCCTTTCAGTACATTTGTTCCTTCTTCCCCACATTTCCCACCTCCAACATTTTCTGGCCATTATTTCAGCTAAGTGCTAGGCTTGGTAATTTTCCTAATGATCTGGAAATGGATTGCTCTTTTGCAGATGGCCATGGATTGAGTTGCCCAAGACCCGGTCATAAGTCATGACTTGCTGAAAAGAAAGGGAGTTTTTTGAAGTGGAAGGGGCCTTTGGAGGTCATCCAGCAGCTTTTGAAACAGCTCCAGCAGCCAAACTAGTAGGCCCAGTACCTTCCCTGGCAATCTGGTTTCCTGATTTACTACGAGGTATGGAGCTGTTTATGATGCTTTTGATAGAAAATAAATGACTCTTAATTCTACCGTAGGATGAAGTTCATATTTGAAATATTTGAATAGGTTTTTCAGACCATGGCTCTACAATTGACTATAAAATTTTACAATCTTGTTTCAAGGATATAAAAATCTGTGATTGGAGCCTCTACTCCAGGCTACAACTGGAAGAATTATAAAAGCTAAGGCTACAGCTGAGAGACACTCCTTCCTGGTTTTGAAATAAATAATTCATCAAACTAAAGAATCAATGTATAAAGGTAGGTAGACTGATGTGAGACTAATTCTAAAATTAAATTTAACCTGGAAGGTGAATAAAAGGATACTAGTTAATGTCCTATGATTTCTAGAATGAAATGCAATCAGAACTATAAGACATGGTTTGTTCCTAAACTGAGGTCATGTGGAAAGAGATTATTAGTCTTAAAATTATTTTAATTGTGCCAATGGACACAATGGGATACCACCCAAATACTGGCTTTTTGGATATTTGAAAGGAAGCTCTACGTTTATTGTGTGGGACTTCTTTCTTTTCAAACATATGATTTCTTTCCATAGTTCCCCAAACAATATAATTCATTCCCACCACTTCAATGTTAGGATAACCCAAAGAACATATTTACATGAATTGTCCAGTGTTATGCATAAGGTCAGCATCCATGGTTCTAAGTGGAAGTTAAAAGTTTGTATTTCCTAGAGCTGGACTATTAAAGTGGCTCCTCATATACCTAAACATCATTTATTTGACATCTTTAAACAGAGTCAAGAACTGGAAACCAAGTCAAAATGATCTCTGAATAACAAAAACAGGTGGCACAAAATTCATGCACAGAATCTTCCACATTTCTTTAGAAGACCATCCTTCACCTTCTACTATCTTTCCCACAAGCTGTGTACTTTTATTTCATACTTAACTTTAATAAGCTCTGTTATTCGGTTTGCTGTTGCTAATAAAGCAAATTCACCATACTTAAGAGTAAGGAATAAGAAACCACAGCATTGGGGCATCTGGGTGGCTCAGTTGGTTAAGTGTCCAACTCTTGGTTTCAGCTCAGGTCATGATCTCAGTGTCCTGGGATCAAGTCCTGAGCCCTGTGTGGTGCTCCGCACTCAGTGGGGAGTCTGCTTCCTCCCTCTCCATCCCTCTGCCCCTCTCCTGGCATGTGCACACACTCTCTCAAATAAATAAATAAGTCTTTTAAAAATGAAACCATAGCATTGGAAGG
This sequence comes from Nyctereutes procyonoides, assembly GCF_905146905.1. Taxonomy (NCBI): domain Eukaryota; kingdom Metazoa; phylum Chordata; class Mammalia; order Carnivora; family Canidae; genus Nyctereutes; species Nyctereutes procyonoides. The sequence continues at coordinate 4,910,839 of NW_026575044.1, forward strand.
AGAAAAAAGCATACACAGTGTTCTTATGTGATTCAGCACACAGCAAGCAGATGAGAAATGTCTCAGCCTCATAAAGATGACATGACTTAACTATAAAGCATTTGGAACAGTACCTGGCACAGAGCAAGCACTCTATAGATGCTTATTAAATTAATATAAATAAATGTGCATCTTAATAAAAAACGAGTGCCTAGAGAACAAGTGATATTCTCTAGGATGACAAAGATTTTTATAAAGGAGAGCTTCATCACCTTTCATACATCATCTTTAAGAGTGCAGGAAAATAAACACCACTTTTTGAAAATATTTCCATCAGAAAAAATATTTAAACTCAAAAATAGAAGTTAAAATGGTATATTTTAGTTATTTTCAAACTCTAGGTGGAATTCGATTTGATGTCATCTGACAAATAGGGTTTCTTGAAGTCTTTGTTCTTGATTTATTCCCTGATTTAATGCTTATCAAATTCTGAAATGTGACAGAAACTACTTTCTATAAACAACATTGTATTTGAAGTCAATTTCTCTTGTGAAAGGAAGAGCTCAGGACAGAGTTTGGACCAAGGTTCTGCGTCCAGCTCTGATCTTAGTGGTGATCTTGATCCTAAAGCACAACTCTGCCTCCAATCATAAGCTTATGTGCCTCCAAAATGTTATTAGCTTTGGACCGTCTCTTGCTCTCCACTGCAGAGACAAGTAATTTGAAGGCACAGGTTTTGTCACTGCCCTTTATATCCTGGTGCTATAGGGGAGAAATTTGCTCCCCTGGCCCTTTGCCTAGAATGTCTCCATCCCACTCCTCTGCTCCCTGATGAAATTCTAGGTTTCTTTAAGGCCCATCTCAAATGCTACCACCTTTTGACACTTCCCCTCCTCTCCTGTTCCACATGCACCACAGGAAAGGGTGGGGGGCTTCTTTGTGCTCCACCGTCACTCAGCTCCTAACACCACTGTGACGTGTGTCTTAGTATCCTCCACAGGGAAGCAGCAAAGCATGGTGGCCATGAGCTCAGGCCTAGAACCTGCACACATTGAGGATTGAACACTGTTTCCACCAGCTGTATGTTGCCAGACCTTGGACATGTCCTCCTTGCTGAGTCTCAGTACCCCAGTTTGAAAACCCAGCATAAATACACTACTTAGTTCATAGGATTGAATGAGGATTACATGAGGTAATGAACACAAATCAATCAGCAGAGTGTGTGTCGTGTGGACAGTTCTCAGTGAATGTTGGTTAGCACTGTTGCTTTTACTAACATAAGTCATGTATGTGTCATTTTTTTTTTACTAGACTGTGAGCATCATTAGTGGATCCTTAATAGTAGCCACCCCGCCTTGGCACACACAAGGTTCTTAGTGCTTGTCAATGAATATATGTGATTGCTTTCAGTGTCATATGTGATTTCCCAGGACTCTGCTCTCCTAAAGGGCTTACACTACCCTAAAGGTCAGACCACTCTTCTTCCATGACCTCATTTGCTATGCAGTGGCCTGCCTTCTGCCTGCATAATTATTAATCACACTCTCTGAAAAGTGTTTGGTTTAGACAATAAATTGTATGGTCTATGTAGTATTGAGAGGTGCTTCATCAGCTTTATTCTCAGAACTTAAGTTCCTTGCTGTGCAAAATGAATGCTACTGTTGACATTATGAGGAGTGGTCAATCATTTGCTGTATGGGGTTGAAGTCCTCCTGCAGAGAAAATGTTCAATAAATAGCTGATAAAAGAACAAATGAATGAAAATTGGGTTATTCTTTGTTTTCCGTTTTTTTTTTTTTTTTTTGAAAAATAAAACAGGGTAGAATATTGGGTATGAGCCTAGGAAGATAGGAATATTGGACCAAGAAGTTCTTTCTGCCATTTAGAATTAGAAGTGGGATAACCCTACATGGGTAGAACTTTAGAGAACTTAATAATAAATCCAAAACAAGATATAAGGGCAAGACCCAAGAATAACCCAAGCTAAGGGTATACATGCTCTTTGGCCTTATGTCTACTTGTGAATACTATTTTCAGGGAATGCTGCAGTGAAATTTAAAAAAAAAAAAAACTTAGAGCTTTCTGTTTGCATGTTTGTTTGCTTAATACTAGGCAGTGTGGTTCACTGACCTAGCCCTTAGAAAAATGCTGAAGCAGTTGCTTTCTTCATTAATCCTCAGGCTCCTTTTCTAACTCATTTTGCTCTCTCAGTGTTGTGCCCTCATCCCCTCCCTGTGTACCCTTTTCCCTTTGTTCCCCTCTCCCTGTGTACCTGTATACTGGCCTTGGCAACCCAGAGTTCTTTGGTCAATCTTCAAATACCCCAGGAGTGTTTTTCTTTCTAAGTCATTTTCCAAATTATGGAATGGAAGGTGTTATTTCCTATTAAGGAAATTTCAGGCACCAGAAAACCCACTGGGAAGAAAAGCAATCTGAGGATGAGGATAGCGTCCTGGAACACGTCTGGAGGCAGCATATTGAGTAGATGGAAAGCATGGGCTTTGGAGTCAGGCCGAGTTGGGTCTGAATTCTGGCTCCTTGCTATTGGCAGTGTGGCTTTGGGTCTTCATTTGTATGAAAGGAATAATAATAAGACTTGACTCTAAGGTTGCTTTGAAAATTAATATGATTGTCTCTGTAAAACACCTAATAGTATGCATAGGTTGTAGTCTTGCATGAGGATTATGAGTTAGGGCTTTGGAGGTAGACAGATAGAGGGCCTAACTTTTGCTCAGGGGTAAATAACTTGACTCTCAGACTTCTGGAGAGATAGCAGTGCTTTTTTCAGGACTGTTATTAAGGCTTACATGCATGTAAAAAGACTGATTCCAGTTCTTGAAATATAGTAAGTTCTAAATTAGGTGTGGCCTACTACATATGTATAATAACAGTTAAAATTAGAATAATCTACTATGGATGAGCTCAGTGAAGTAGAGATTATTCTTGTTGTCATTATTAGTGAATCATTGGCATTTCTGAATTCCTTTGGGAGACAGATATCTTCCTTGTTTAAACATGAGATAGAATCCTGAGTCTAATCAATCATTTTATATAATAATATTTCCTATGTAAGGGAAACTTAGTGTTTGAAATCCATTATATTTTTCCAGAGTGAAGCGAAGGGAATGCAAAACAAGATAAATCACTTGAACTTTTCTGTCCCCCATTACTACTTACCATAGTCATTTGTGCGCACCCAACCCACATAACAAGGTGACTGAATTTATTTTTAATGTCATCTTGGGCTGTGGAGAACAGTCTAGAGCACTCCAGGTAAGCCTCTGTTATGAAACAGGATTCCACTTCAGCTGCCTCTAGTCACGTAGATGTACCCAAACTTATGCTCTGACAGAAAAACAAACATTTGGTTATCTCCTTGTGCATACTTGGGGGAGAGGGGAAAAAAAAGAAAAAAGAAAAGGATCTGACCTTTTGATATTCACTTTCTCCATCCTGCGTCTGGCCAGTGCACAAGTAAATAAAGGCTGGGAACTACAAGCCCACTGTGCCATTCTTCGTCGTGAACTAAAATTCAGCCAACACCAGATATGAAACCAGAAACAAGCAGCATTACTACTCTACTGAGGCACATTGCCTTCTTCAGATCATGTTTTTCCAAAGAGCTACACCTGAATGTGACTTGCTGGGCTTCCAATAATCCTTTTTTATGATTGTGGTTACGATCTTTTCGGAAAAAGCCAGGAATGAGACCACTGTCTCTGGTGTGCAGCAAAATTCAGAAGCCAGAGCATTCAGAGTGTGGTGCAGAAGGAGCCTACTGAGCCACGGGCAGGCGAACCAGCAGGACATTTTAGATATCACAAACCGTTTGCATTCACTAGTAGTTCAAGGACCTAGGAAAAAGTTGCACAGCAGATCTATTGTGCTGTTACAGGGACAAATAAAACAGAACACAACACAACCAAACCAAAACAAAACAAAAACGAAACTGTGAAACAGATGATGTGTGGGAGTAGTAAACTGCCCAACATAATAGACACACAGTCTCCTCCAGGATGGTGTGTGCTTCACAGTCTCTACAAAACAAAACTAGGGATTCACATTGCCGTTTTGCCCTGTTCCCACTTCACATGGCTCAGAGGTAGCCCTTCCTATTGAATGTGGCCATTATCTGTTTAGTGTTTGTCTCTCCCGGTGGACTGGGAACTGTTGGAGGGCAGGACCGTATCTTAGTCCTTTTTTTATATTCCTAGTGCCTGGCACACTGAAAACAATAGTGTCTGCTGATTGTATATAAATCATAACCCTGACAAAACAGGGCTAAAGTTCTAAACTGATAGGCAATTTGTTAACGTACATTATCCATGATGGTTTTTTTAAATATATTTAAACAGTTACAGGTCCTTACTTTCAAATTCATATACGCCAAGTTATTCGTTTTCTCATGTACCCCCAACACACTTTAATGTACCTACCTACCCTATAGGCCAGCTACTGAGGGGGTTTACACAGATGGAAAAAATCTTTTCCTCTCCTTTAATGAGATTATTGAATCTGTGTCACGAGCCACAGCCTATATATTCAGAAGCCGCCCTAATAAATAGTTTTGGGTTTATTTGATAGTCTTGGCTGTCACTTGAAACAGAAAATCAGTTCAACACCACAGCAGTTAATATTGACTAAATGCCTCCAAACCTCAATTGGCCAATGTTTTAATCATATGGAGACAATCTGAATTTTACTGCCATCAAGAAACAACAGGAATATCTAATGCAGGAATTAGGAATGCATATCAATTTTCACAGTGCAGTTTAGTAATTATGAGAGTACACTTTCTTGTTGTCATTAAAGGGGCTTTCTGGTAGCCAAACTATTGTTCTGGTGTGTGGTGAGTCTAAAGACTCCACTGGCCTCTCTGCCTTTGATCTTTTGAGTTTCTGAAGTTGTGGGATTTTGCATGCTACACTGATAATCTGGGAAAATGTACAATCACTATAAAAGGAAATTTTCCTATTAGTCCAAGAATAATCGTTTATAGCAAAACCACCTGACAGAAACATGTGGGTGCATATCACCCTTATGAAGACCAAAGATATTTTTACAACTGAGGATTATTTTCTTCCCTTTGTACAAATCCATATGGTGCCTATTCAGACATCAGTCATCACCAGTGCTGTCTCATTCAACCCCAAGAATAGAGTTCACAATTTTTGCTCCAAATTTGGATAAAAAGAAGTTTTATGAAGAGTTAGTTGTTTCATCTTCCACGGCCCAATTACTTGAGATCAATGGCATATAGACTCAGCTGGGGTAGAGCAGCAATCATGAATGAAAGTCATAGAGTGTGGCTTTCCTGTCTTGGGTACAGCCTGCTTGATCCCTGCCCCACATCCTACTGCTTTCTCTCCTGGCGTAAAGCATCCTCCTGACTGTATAAGGGATAGTACTTCTCCCACAGTGAACAGTCTATCTCTTGTTGACCCTCATAACCACAGGTAGGGACTGCTGCACCTCATACATTCATTCATAAAAAGGAAAGGAGGGAGGTGCCACTGTTTACTGCGGTGATCTCTCCTAGGTGTGTGTCTGGTTCTGTGCATGTTTGGTTCCAGAAATAAAAGGAAAGAGGAGGGAGACAGACCACTGTGCCAACATAACCTGGCTAAAGAAGATCATAATATTTTCCTCCTGAGAATGACCTTCCTCTGACAAAAAGAGTGGGAAAATTCTGGGTGGACTCTGACACCACTTCTCTTCTTTGGCTGCATTTGTTGGTTAAAGTAATTCTAAATGTGACCAAGTAAACCTGTCTGGCTAGGCCATTTGAACTAGAGAAGACACTAATTGTTGGGGATGTGGAAAAACCTGACTACATATATGACAACAATAAATCCATCCACCCCCCCAAACAGAGGGAAGGGAAAGTCATTGTTATTACTTCAGTAAGCCGGAATCTATCATGACACTTGGTGACCTGGGAAGGAGAACGCAAGTACTAGGAGAACATCTCCTAATACTTTATTCCATTTTCCATTTGTTCACCACTTGGTTTGAAGGCATTGTTGGACTTCTAAAAATGATTGTAACTATTTCAATGAACCTCAGCCTTGGGGAGTTCAAGCACTGGAATTATCTACTATTGCAGAGAGCAGGAGAAAAGTTCATTCAAATTAAACAGCAACAGACTACACTGCATTTATACAAAATTCTTCTACTGTCCCCAAAGCAAAATGATTTCTCCCCCACTCTGGCGCACACCCTGTAGGCTGCACCTTGGACCTTTGTGAAATCTCCTACAGCACTCTGTGTACTGTTGATTTAGGCTTAGCTTAATGGTAGAGGTCCACTGGGGAGCATGGTGTAGTAGAAAGAGGAATAGATGGAAGAACCTGGGAACTACTTCTAGTTCTACAAAATAAGTAGTTAGCAGTCTTACAGGGCACACAACTTTCTGGGCTATCAGTTCTTATGTGTAAGATGATAAGATTTCATAAATTGTTTCTTTGTATCTCTAAAACTCAATGAGTTAGAAGACATTAATACATAACACAGGTCATAAAGTAGAGAAAACAGAAAGAAAATAATGCAAAGTGGCACACAGTGTGATTTGCCCCAGCCTTATTGGAGCATCAAAAATTCTTCATTGGAAGTAACATCTCACTCCTCCAATGCCCTTGTCACTTTGTCTCCATCTTTACCAATTTTATCCAGTTCTTACCTGACGTTCTCATAATTGACATATAGATCTTGTCTTCTCCATTATCCATAAGCTCCTTGAAAATATGATCCATCTATTCTACTATTTATAGATCTCTGGATCTATAAATATTTGTCAGAAGAATCAATGGTTCTGGTGGGAGTGTTTAATGCTTCTAGATAATTATTATATTTAAAAGATAAAATTAAGTCTCAAATGATTTATTTATCTCAGTTCATAAAACTGGATTTGAACCCCAGTTCTCAAGTATTCACAGTAATGTGCTGTTCTTTTATTAAAATTCACAGACGCTCATTCTGAAGACCTTTGTTTCTCCGCCCCCCTCCCCCTCTGCCAATCCACTAATATCAAAAGCCTGGTAAATAAATAAACAAATAATAACAAAAACTGCATTTTTTGTGCCTGGGCTGAAAGCATTATTTTATAAAATTCTTAATACTATGCACATTTAGATGAGGATCACTGCTTCTGAGTAGTAGTGCCACTCAGATAGGAATGGAGCCAGGATTATCTGACTCCAAAGTTCATGCCTTAAACAACTAGTGCACACTTCCTCTGTTTTTGATTACCCAACACAACCTACCTAGACTCTTATTTCTGTGAGTGTCTAGTATGAACCCTACATCACTGTGATGCAACAGAGCCAAAATTATTGAAGAAAAAGGCAATGTTTCAGAGCTTTGTTGTGGTGAAGAGGCAAAGAATTTTATTTGGAGTTCGTAAGCTATTCGATTACTTAGCCACTTAATGGCTGTGCGAAGTTAGGAAATTTACTGAAGCTTAATAAACTTCAGTTCTTTGTTGGTAAAATGTGGACAAGAGCACGTACCACAAGAAGTTTTTATAAAAACTCAACGACATATTGTGTGTTCAAATACCTAAAAATGCATAGTGTGTGCTCAATAAGTCCTTTCTCGTCCTCTCCCAATTCTGCGTTCCAGTGTAAGCACTGCCTTCCCAAAGTCCTAACAATGAAAAAATGAACTATACATTGGCAGGAACGTCTCAGCATCCTCTATTAAGGAGAACTTCTCTCCTCTTCAGCTTAAATAAAGTGCTTTACCTCACTAGAGGTTACCAGAGCCCATCAAGGCCCTAGCCATCCTGAAAGGTATTTGCTATCAACACTTTCATTGAGTTGAGTAGAAGAGAAGTTGCTCATTTTGCCATGAACAAAATTCTTCCCTGATGTTTTTATTTTGGTACTCAGTAGTCCAGAACTATGTTCTTCATGAGCCCATACCATAATGACACTTTTACTGAGTAAAATCAGAAGTATTCTTTCTCATATTTTCTTCCTTAATTTATTTTTAAAATATAGGGCCACTGGTTCTGCAACAACAGTGACCTCTACAGGGGCATTCATTGATTCATTTGCCAAACATGAACTATCTTGGACTAGAGACATCAAGATGAAAATGCATGACCCCTTAAATATCTCACAGTACCTCAGGGGAGAGAAGAAATGAAAAGACAATTACAATGCAGCCTAGAGCTATCTATGCCTAGGAACCCGACATGGTGACCCACGTGGTGAGTCTCTGAGTCTTTATAAAGGGTACTAGCCAGATCTGATCAGCAACTATGGCTCTCAGCCATCCAATTCACAAGTACTTACTGATATTTGAGTCTATGCTAGAAACAAACACAAAGATATGTGGCATGATATATGCCTTTGAAGGACTCTTCTTTCCTTACAGAAGCCAGTTGGCTCAAACCCTTGAAAATTTAAATTGAGGAAAGCAATGGCTTTCTTTGCCTCTTGGTCTCAACCACGTAGCCTCAGTGTTAGGTGGTAGCATCAAGGTCCAACTCCATATCAGATGTATGACTCCCCTCAACTGGACCCAACCTCCGCACCACCTCTTGCCAGCACGAGCTTCCTTGGCTCACAGTGTGGCCCATTCCATTTGGGGCAACTTAAGGTGAGAGACAATTTGCCATCTAATAAGCCAAATTTACCATCTTATAGAGTACGATGTTCTACATTTTTTCCCCATGGACTGCCTTTGAGTCTAGTGAATTTCCTTAGGATAATGTTCCTAAGTTCAGAAATGTATACTTTTTTTTAAGACATAAAGAATGAGCAGGGAGGGGCTGAGAGAGAAGAATAAAGGGAATATTAAGCAGGCTCCATGCTCAGTGCAGTCTGACATGAGCTCTGGGATCATAACCTGAGCTGAAATCAAGAGTCAGATGTTTAACCAACTGAACCACCCAGGCACTCTCAGAAATATACACTCAAAATAGGAAACTATGCATGTATGTGTGTGTGTATATATGTATGTGTGTATATGTGTATAAGTATACAAATATGTATGTATATCAATATGTTTTAAAAACAAAAGACACAGATTTATGTGGTCTTCTTTACAACATGTCTAGAAATAGGTATAACTATCATAATTTTGAAGTAGTGATATGTGTAAGTGATATTTTGAAACATCTGTATCAACTCTAATATGATATGAAAATAGCCCTGATTTCTATTGGTGACAAGGCGACAGTTCTACTAATACTACTGTGGTGTGTTACTCATATTCATAACTAAAGGGGATGGGAAATTTCAGTTACAGGGTAGCAGAACCAAAGATGTAATTTTTTCCCACCCAAATTCATAGACTTCCTTGAATTGTCACAAACTACCTCAAGGTAAAGAATTCTTTCACAGAGATTCTTAAAAATTTGCTCTTTGCAACCACATACAGCAAATCAGTCTTAACTCTCCTGCTTCTCCTGAATTAAGCCATCCAATTAAAAAACTGACTTTGTTTCCAGAATCTTTGGTAATCTTTGGTAACACTTTCTCTGCATTGAGCTAGAGTTTGTTAATTTCCAAATTAAAGCACAAAACCCAGAAAGTAAGCAAACATTCCAGTATGTTATGACCAGCCCACATAACCCCAGAGGAATGAAGGATAAACTTGAAGGAACACCTTGGCACCCTCTCATGATGAAGTTGTCTCTTGGGGAGAAAAATGTGTCAAAATGGCTGATTAACTATTTTACAGTCAAAGTAGTAAGTTGTTTAAAAAGAGGATTGACTTTTAGTGACAGTTTGATTTTCTTACTGAAATGATCATTTTAAACACAAGTATGTAACACAAGGGATTAGTAACACAAAACTAAAAGAAAAAAAAAAGGTTTTTTTTCCCAAGATGAATGACTGAGTTTGTCATTTGTTTAGCTTATGCTGGATGTGTGTATTTAAAGCTTTTTGAAGACTGCGCCTTTCAGCAGATAAGCAGGAGTCTCTGATCCTAGCTGTAAATTAGATGTAGCTGGAGCTCAATAGTGGTACGATTAATTAAGCACCAATTCTGTGCTGGGAAGCAAAAAGATGAATAAGAAATGGCTTCCGTCTTCAAGGGAATTTAAAATTTAGTAACAGACATAGACATATGACAAAAATAATTATACAAGGAAAAGTAAAACCACACTATATTGGAGGGGGAGGAATATCCAAAATGATATAAAGAAAAGAGTTGTGCTATTATAATCAGTAGACTTAAACTGTCAAATGGTTTTGTTGACAAGACAAAATAATACTATAGATTCTCAAAGCATTCCGTATTATACTCAGCAAACACCACTATAATTGCTAGGGCATTCCCTGTCTTTCCCACTTATTTGAGCTCTTCGTGATTATCCCCTAGAATCTTGCACAGCACCTTGCACATGGTATCTTCTCCATACCTACTAAAAATGAGTGAATGAAAGTGCAACATACAATGGGAGAGGTGGAGGAGGGGGTGGAAACCCAGTTCTGCAATTTGCTTGGCTGTGTTAATTTTTGAAAGCTCTTGAGCTCTCTAAGCCTTGGTTATCTCACCTGTAAAAGGGGATTAATAATAAGAATCCTAGGCTCTTGTTAAAGATTTAGATGATACCTATTAAATATTTAACAAATGGTCATCCCTCAAGGAATGTCGGCTGTTGTCCCAGAAGGAAACACGCAGAACTGATGTTTAGGGTTGGAATCAAATACAATGATCCACTTCCGCTTTTTCTTTTGAAAGAGTAAACTCAAGAGACTGTAGGCTCTACCTCTTCCTAAGGCCACATGTCCAGTATGAAAAACAGGAACAGGTGCAAACCTTGTCTCCTGAGTTTCCTAGCTTAATAATTTTTATGAATAACTAGATAACCCTTTTCTAGGTCAAAGAGGTCTTAATACCTTTTGGGCCTCTGAAACACAGTGATACTATTGTCAGCAATTCTGTTTTCTCCAAAGTTTACATTCTCTGAATTCACAGAAGTGAGATATCTTAAGTACTTTTTCCATATTATTTGTCAAGTCTTGGATATTTGTCTTGGATATATATATATATATTTGAAGCTACACATTTCTGTATTGCTCCATATATTTAATGAATAACAGTGAGGAGTGTTCTCTGAAGGCCAGAGGATATGGCCCTGAGACATAAATATATCCTCAGCAAAGAGGTTAAAATGGTTCTCTCTCAAGTAGTAGGCTTGAGGGTATTTTTCATCTGTTTATACTCATTTTTCATCTCCTCTAATGAAACACTCCTATGCCAATAGACTTAAATCAAGCAATAGTCAATCAAGACTATTTCCATATACACAATTGTAATCACTTAGTAACCAGTTGGTACTATATAGGAAGATGTTTGCTTGTTGTGTTTACATGTGTGAGTAACTGGTTTATCTAGGGATTAAATGCAACAATGCATGTAAAGGATCATGCTAGAGATAATAACCAGACTATTTTATTACTATTTCTGTTGTTTCTACTATACAAAGAAGCAGCTCCGTAGCTATCTGTTGAATGAATGCTTGCATAAATGGTTATGTTCTTAGCTATCAAATGTTATAACCAATTGCCTTAATTAATAAAACTTGCAAGAGATAAATCCTTGGGGTGGTGGTAAAGATTAAATTACATATTATGCAGGAATGTGTCTAGTATAATCTGGCATGTGTTCAGCATTGATGTTAGATCAATGTTAGATCAATCTTATTTTGAAAATGATCAATAAGGGGAAAATTAAAGATAGCTTGAAAATTTGATGAAATTTAGATTCCTAGAAAAAGCAGTTGGCAATGAAATCTCATTATAGAGGGGCTGGGTTTTTATTAACTGTAAGTAAAATATCAACACATCTATCAACTTTCCCAAAACACTGCTACTACAATTAGAAAATATAATGCATTATCCAGAGTGTGTATTGTAATTGCATAAAAGCAGAGTGAGGTGGCAAGTTTCCCATAGGTGATAAGATTAGCTTCCTCCAGCTTTTAGAGTCACAGCTGTAGAACCAGGTGGAATAATTTTTAATGCAGATGGTATTTGTACTAGACAAAGTCAACTCAGCTTAGCATTTCACATGAGTTAGTCAAGTGTTCCCTTGCTCACTGTGTTCTCTTTTTCCGCCCCCCTCCCGCTGTTTAAATAAATTACAGAAGAGGAGAATTTTAGCTTGGAACTGCTACTAATCCATAACATGAAAGTCATGTTTGTGAATATTCCTGCTCCTGGCACCATATCCTTCAAAAGCTCTCTTTGGGGAGAAGTTTTTCATTAAGTCATGTATTTCCTTTGTCTCTGATTCCCTTGCATTCATAATTCAGAGATGTTTTCTTAGTGTAACATACTCTCAGGTATGTCTTCTCCTGAGGGTTACTATATCTGCGAGCATACTATGATCTTACTTACCCTGCTTTGCCTCTCAAACAGGTAAGTGCCTTCAAAGAGATTTACCCTTCAGCCATGGGATTCCTTTATTGCAAAGTAATCTAGAAAAAAGAGATGGAATCCAGAGTTTCTCTGACTGAAAGGAGATGGGATGTGACATCAAAAACTGAGAAGCAGCAGTGGACCTTCTCAGCCTCTAGGATTTATCTCTCCTTCCCTTGTTGCTGACACCTCACTATTACAACATTGTGTTTGGTTCCCCCTTCATCCAAGCTTCTGCAATATTGGGGCACCGTGTAGTTCCATACAGTACATGGGTGTGTTAGAGGTTAACATGGTTGAGAATGGGGGAGACACAGAGTGACCTCCCTTTCTTCCCAGACACCAGGAAATCTTTACTTTGTCCTTGAAAAAACTTTTTGCTTTGATTCAAGGACACCATACCTCCCAGCAGAATACAGTGGCACCAGAAAGAAGCAGTGTCCTGCGCACAGGCCGAGCCCCTGATGGGCAGTCCCAAGATTCCCTACCCTTTCCTGACACAGAGGTCACAGCTTCCCTCAACCTTGCCTGCCCACCCCCACCCCAGTGTCCCTTCTCCCTCCTCTGCTCTCAGGAAGAACCTCAGCTTTTCACCAAGAAAACTTTTTCCTGGGCCTCCCAGACTTTGTTTTAAAGCCCCCTCTGAGCTGTATCCCCTAGCCTTCATATTTAGCAGCAAGTTGTGTGGCATTTGACCCAAAAATGGTGAAGAGACAAAGGTGTTCCTAAAGCTAAAATCACCAACCTAGCTAAATTAAGATGAAGCCTACAGGAATTATCACTGCCAGCCACAGGTTGCCCACTTTGAGTGATTATTTCTCTCTTCTATGCACATTTATAGTTTGGCCCCAGAATATGGCTGATCATGAAAGTAACAACAGTGCAAGGCTTATTAGCCATGGATTTTTAAAAAGCCAGACGAGGTGTAGTAGGGACTAGTCTGACCATCTCTGAGATTCTAAGAGATAGATGCATAATTCTTGTTATTCTACCACATGTCTTAGACTCTGAAAAATCCACTTAAAAAAGCTATTCCAGCTCTCCTGTTTTGAAACCAAATTTGCTAGGATTCTAGAGACACATTTGACTATCACTGTACAAAATGTATTCTTGTGGCCCTAAACCTACCTTTGAGACATGTTTAAAACAAAGGCTAGGTTTATCGATAAAGTAGCTCATAAGAATTTCCCCCTGGGGCAGCCCAGGTGGCTCAGCGGTTTAGCGGGCCTTCAGCCCAGGGCGTGATCCTGGAGACCCGGGATCGAGTCCCACGTCTGGCTCTAGTGCGTGGAGCCTGCTTCTTCTGCCTGTGTCTCTGTCTCTCTCTGTCTCTCATAAATAAATAAAATCTTAAAAAAAAAAAAAAAAAGAATTTCCCCTTGGAGCACCAACTCAAGAAACCCTATTCTCTCTCTTCTCTTTTTTTCTGTATTCTACTTCCCTGTCTCTCATCCATCTCCTAGCAGAGTAAAGATAAAGATCACTTGGATAACTTCAAAGAATGAAGCTAATTCAAAGAAAGAGACGTTGAGTTCTCTCTTAAATATGCTGCTTTTCTTATTTTGCCAGGCTGCACCAATTCTGGAAGCAAAAGTAGAAAAAAGTCTTCTGAATGGTGTATCCCCCTTCTTTTTTTTTTTTAAAGATTTTATTTATTTATTCATGAGAGACACACACAGAGAGCGAAACAGAGACATAGGCAGAGAGAGAAGCAGGCTCCACACGGGGAGCCCGATGGGGGACTCGATCCCCAGAACTCCAGCATCAGCCCTGAGCTGGAAGGCAGCCGCTTAACCATTGAGCCACCCAGGCGTCCCAGTATATCCCTTATTAAGTAAGGTTCTAGACTCTACTTTTCAAAGGGAAGAAGGTATATACAGTTAGGCAGACTGGTTCAGCTATTCTGGAGATTGGAGTCTCCCCCTGGTCAAGAGAAGACATCACTTTTCACAGTTTGCATGCTGCCCTCTCCTGGCCTATGTGTCTGGGAATGTTACCAGCACATCAAATGTTATTTATTTTCATCCCACACCTGGGTGCAAGGTGTGTGTGTATACATGAGAATTTGTTTAAAATATTTAGGAAATCTCACTAAGAGTTTATATTTGAAGCTTATTTGAGGAAACAAACTCACTATTCCCTTTACTCTTGGATTCATATTTATACCATCTCCCCTCATACCTTAGTGCCTTGGCCCTCTCCCTATTCATCCTCTTACTCCCACGTGGCTCTGGGACTCTACACTGCAAATCAGTGTTCCACATGAGCTGGGTCCTATAGATGAGCTGGCCAATCACAGACATATTCCCAATTAGAAGGTGTGGCCATGGGAAATATCTGTATTTAGATTAGTGGTTTGAAGACCAAACTTTAGCCTGACTTGTGATCAAAATTAATTCTACACGTTATTAGGTCAGCATTTCTGATTTTTATAAGAGGGAACTCTGTGGTAGGAACAGAAACAGCTAAGCAAACACAGAAGTAGACGGCACCAGAGGCCAAGTCCATAATTGTATACCTTCCCCTTCAAAACAATTTGTCTTATTTGCTGGTTCTTTGTGTAACTTGTTTTTAAACCCAACACTTGGCACGTTTGGTTGCAATAATTCATCACTTTCTCCTAAATACTTAAAGGACCCTGATACTGAGAAAATGCTTGCAACCTCGCATGATTGCTGTAGCAACGCTGGCGTAACGTGGCTGGTCTAATCTGTTGTGTGCCTGTGCCTCTGCAGACTCTAAGTGTTTGTCCTTGACCTAGGCCGGCCAGCCCTTTTCATATCAATAAGAACTCGGTGCCCAGACTGGGAACCTAATTCCATTCCTTTGCTTTAGAGGAAGAGATCTAAGGAAGAGGTGTTTACTTTAAAGAGATTTAAAGGCATGTATCTTGTTTAAATTTTACCAAACTTATAACTGGCGGGTATCTAAGGCTCTAGCTGGCTATACTAAAATGCACAGGGAATGAACTTTTCATTACTTCTCTCAGTGAAGAATGATAGCACAAAACAATGAGTAATCAAAGCATTGTTTACATTTATCTTCCAAACGCCATCAGCGTCTCTTAGTCCAGATAAAGTGTGTTTATATATTCAGCCTCACATTTACTTTGTCACTACCGACATGCCCCAAATTGCTTTAGAGTTTGAATGGCAAGGGGAAAATGAGTCTCAATTTTTTTCAGTTATTATATTTATAGATTAAAAAATGTTTATAGTAATGCAAAACTGGAAGTAGAATTTCGTTGGGTCGGTTAAATAGTATTTATTTAAATAGGTAAATTCTTGACAACTAGTTTCCTTTGTGATGTAAAAAGAGAAAAATACTCATCTATAAAATCAGAATGTTCTCTCCTAAATAAAACATTCACTTGCCATGTGTATTCCTTGACATGATTTCAAAAATACCTGCTAAATCATTCAAACTCGGCACTGGACAAAAATATGAGCAGTTTTCATGACTCCATGGTAGAGCTAAGCATGCAGTTTCCTTAATGACAAAAGAACATGTTAATTTGATAAAAACCAGGTCAGTGTAAATTCCCCATTGAGATATGTAAAGCAAATACCTTTCTTATAACTTCCTTATCTACCTTGGGCAGGCACATGTCTTGGATAAAGAGTGCCCTAAAAAACAGGCATGACAGAGTGGGGAACTGATTGTGAATTACCAGTGGATGGTTTGAATATGTTCCACCAAGAATCCACTGGGAAAAGTGCTAATAAGGTAACATATTCTATTGGTCCTGCACCTGCTGTAGTGCCATTCTCCTGTGGAACTAGAGTCCCAATCTGTGTCTGTTCTGAACTGCAGGAAAAGCTCTTTATCCAGGGATTCAGAGCAGCTATATAGTAGTTATTTGAGGATCGCCCAAAGCAAGACTAATCTTTTAACTCAGCCTTCATTCAATCCCCACTGGCTTTTCCAAGGCAAAGACTGAACCCATTAAGCAATGTTAATTTAATCACAAGTAATCAACGGGGGGAAAAAAGTTATATAATCATCTTCAAAATTTGAAATCAAACCCTGTAAAATCCCAAGACACAGAATTTTTTTTTTTTTACAAAATTCATGTCTCAAAATAAAATGAATAAAGAAAGGAAAAGAAATGGCCAGATGCCTACCGATTTTAGTACCAAATTAAATCAAACCAAAAATGGGCATTTCCTTACAAATATCACATTTATGACACAATTCCAATTCACGACTCTTTAATGCAATAATACAGGAGGTCTTGGAACTCATCCTGCCTGAGGGTGCAGAACAGAATTGCATATTCAACTGGTAAGACAATGTAGAGATAAATCAGGTACACAAGAAGAGCCACTGACCATTCCATTGAGAAATCTTTCTCCTTCCTCTCTTTATCTTGAACCACAGCGAAGCAACACAGTGTTATTTCAACTCATGAGTTTAGCCCACGTTGGCCACAGGCTTTAGAGATGAAAACCACGCTCAAGTCCTCTCTGGTTCCCAACTCCTTCAAGGGAGGGTATTAACCTGATGGGGAGGTGGGAACGTTCAATGCCTGCTTTCTAACCATCAGATGCTGTTTGAGTTGCTACAGGTCACAACTGTAACTGGGGGGCGGGGGGGGGCGGTCTCCAAGATACACAAGTGGGCAGCATGACAACATGCAGATACTGATGTGGTTTTAAAGAAAGAGATGACGGTCAAGTTTGAAGGTCTTTGCTTTAGACCCACAGAGAAGTCAATAGGGGGCAAACCCTGCAGCCCCCAAACACACGGTAACGGCTTTGATCATCTAGGGGGCATCGGGAGAGACCCTCGGTGCTTTCTACTCTGGCCAGCGGGGGGGGGGGGGGGACAACGATGTCAATTACTTTCAAGCCTTGCGAAGGTAGAAATCAGAAACCGTGTCTGTGCCGCGTTGGTGGTGACAAGCTGCGTACCTGCAATGACGTGATGGAAGCCGCCTCCTCGCGTCCCGCTCCTCCGCGCTCTACAGTCCCCCGCGCGCGGTGCGCCGGCTCTCGCTCTGCCGCCTTCGGGGGCCCGCGGCCGGGGCGGCGCGGACGCGCATGCGGAGGCGCGCGGGCCGGGGCCGGGGCCGGGCCGGGGCCGGGGCCGGGGCCGGGGCCGGGGCCGGGGCCGGGGGCCGGGGGCCGGGCTGGGGCTGGGGGCGGCGGGGCGCCGGCTCCGCGGCGCGCGCTGGGCTGCGGCTCGCAGATGTGCACCGGCCCGGGCTCAGCTCTGACTCCGCGCGGCGCTGCACCGGGATATTACCGCAGTCTGGGATTCCTATTGGCTCTGCACGCCAAACAAATCACACCAGCCCCCCCCCCTCTCGGTTTCACTCAGCGCTTGTTTCTCATCTAACCCACAAACATTGCAGCCACACACACTTCACTCACTTGCAATGTTTCTCTTTTTCTCCTTCCAGTCTGGATTTACAACCCTGTGGTCAGCTGCTAACATTTTTTTTAGCAGGCTTCCAATCCAAACCTTCTTGTTTATGTAGAGAAATTCTCCATCCCTAAACCCGCAAAAACCACTCATTCCCCTCAGATCTTCTTCCTCCTTTTGTTGATGGGTTTGCAATGTGAAGAATGTACAAAGCCTGTGTGTGATGCGTCCGTGTGTGTGTGTGCGCGGGCACACACACACACACACACACACACACGCACGCACACACACTAGGCTCCTTTTGTTTTGAATAACTGAGGCCAAAGAAATTAAAGGCAAGCTGAGCCTAATAACCTAAGTGAGAGCTCAACTAATAAAATCTTGAATGAATTCAGTGGAAAACACTCATTGCTTGAGTTTGTTTTCTGTTCCAAATAGCGCTTTGGTCATTATCCCTATTTTTGTTTATTGAATGCAGAGGTTTCTAATGCAAATCAGACTTTACAGCATCCAGCGAACATGAACAGTGACGCCAGACCAATTCTTGTGCTGCGTGGGCTCCGTGTGTTATATCAGAAGGCTCCAGTGACGCCTGCATGCTGCTGCTGCTGCTTTTTATTTTATTTTATTTTTTATTTATTTTTATTTTTTGGTCTTCTCTCTACTGATGGTCTCAAGACAGACACTCTCTTAGTGTGATTCACTGGTCAAAGAAGGCTGGTGACACTACTGATAAAGTTTCCTTCGGTTAGAGAATGAGCCCAAGAAAAATTTTCTGAGATCTGACAAACTTGGCTGGGAAAATTAAGAATAAAATAAAACTTCACTGTGTTTTCTAACACAGACCCTTCCTTAGTCCCCCCCACCCACCAAATCATTTTCACTTGTGCCTGTTAAAATTTTAATGACAGTTAAATTTAATGACAAGAAACATTGCTTCCGAAGTCACTGAGCTCTGTTTTGATTTTTGACTTGAAAATTTCCCCCAGTGTTACGGGATTTTGTGTACTATTTTGGTATTTGATGATCTGGTTTCAGCCCTGTTCACAACACATTTTGTTGCAAAGTCACAGGAAATAAAAATTAGTTTTTGAAATTTATTATCACCAAACCAACTACCTGCTTGCTTTTCTTACTTGGACATGTTCCAAGAAGGCTTATTTTCAGAGTAGGCTAACCTGAAACCAACTGAATTTGACAAAAGAAATATAAAACAAAACCACATTTGGCCACACTGGTTTCTGCCAACAACAGTCCAACTTCAAATGGCATCTCCTTATTACTTTTACAATTCTAATCTATTCCCTTCCTTTAGGTAAACAGTTAAAAAAAATAACACTGACATAAATCTTTGAATGTGTGAAGTGTATTTCCTTTAAAGGTCTCAGCAGTTGTAGAAAGAAGGGAGTCATAGGTAAGACTTTCCAGATTTTCCAGGTGGAGAAACAGAGTCAGAGAATGATAAAGTGACTTGCCTTAGGTTATGAAGGTAGACAGCAAACAGAGCTGGGAGATTGGATGACTGCTTTTCTTCTTATCTTTTTGAGATTACCATTCTATACAAATTATTCAGCTCAAAGGAAAGTGAAGTGTTAATGCAGCAGATTTGGATTCCTGTGTGCCTTTGCACAGACAAGCTAACAATTCATGAAATCATCTGACCAACTTGGTAAATAGTTATTTTACACATAATTCTGGGACAGATCATGATACGTTCTGATAAGTTGCCAATAATTTGTAATTTCTAAGAGTTGCCTTTCAAAAAAGAAAGAAGTGATTGATAACAACAAGCAGGATGTTATGTTTTCTGCTTGTTATTTGAGGGGAACATCATCGCTCTTTATATTCCTGGAAAGACAGTGCAAATAAAATACTGGATAACAACCTCACAGATGAATCTTAAACTTTATTTTAGGTGTTAATCCAAGTCTTCTTTCCTTCCATTAATGAAGAGCAAAACTGGATGGTTAAGGATGTACCTCTTATACCCAATTAGTCATGTGATTACGAGAAAATAATTATTAGTATTTGTTTTTCTACATTTTATTCTTTTTATCATTTTGCTACTTTTATTTTTATTTTTTTAAAGATTTTATTTATTTATTCAGGAGACACACACAGAGAGAGGCAGAGACACAGGCAGAGGGAGAAGCGGGCTCCATGCCGGGACCCCGATGCGGGACTCCATCCCGGGATTCCGGGATCACGCCCTGGGCCAAAGTCAGGCGTTAAACCACTGAGCCACCCTGGGATCCTCATTTTGCTACTTTTAAAGATTATTTCCAAAGACATTTCTCAAATGCTGCAATTCAGTTAGCTCTTTATAAACGACGTAGGTGGCGGTTATAAGAAAAACTCTGCATCTCAGAAGGCACCGCAGTAGACTGCGGAGCAGAGTAACGGCAGAACGATCCTATTTCATTTTCCACTCATTCAGCCACATCACGATCATGCTGTTTAGCTCACAGTGGCACTTTTTACAGGAGACATTTGCAAGTTGGCATGTATCCAGAGGAGTCCATAAGATAGTGATTCCAGATATTGTAATTCATAGGAGATGATGAAAAGAATTGGGCAGTTTGTGTTGGAGACGGGACTTGAGGTGGACATGATAACAATTTGCAAATCATACATGTGAAAAAGGAGACACATTTATCATCCGTATGTACTTCAAATGTATTGTCAATTTCACAATCTTTTTTTACCTGAATCTTTTAACCACTCTCTAAGGAATATAGAGTTGATGGTATTAGCCTGATTTTATAGATAAAGTCTGTGTAGGAAAGTATAGTAAAGTATCATGATTTAGTTATGGCTACGCTGCTAGAGGATGGGAAAACTGGAAATGCATTCCAGGCCCGGTGCTCTTCTGGGGAGAAGTTAAAGGAGGTGAACGAAATTCAGAATAGGGTAGGACTTCTCATAATTAGAGCATGTAAGCAATTGCAAGGATTTCCTGGCAAACTGATGATTTCCCAGTGACTGAAGTGGTCAAGAAAGGGCTCACAGTCATCTAAAGAGATTACTAAAGCATTACTGAAAAGGTCAAACTACATGATCCAGGGTTTATTTCAGTTTGACAGCATCTTTGACTCTATTATGGACCTTTAAAATATTATAAAAGAACTTAATGATTTCACTGAATGATCTTCATGACATGTTATTAAGTTTAAAAGGGTTATGATTATAAGTATATTTATGGACTAAAGATGATTATAGATGGCCTTTTAATCTTTTACACATGTGATGAATGTAAATCATTTGTAATAGAAAAAACTCTTAAAAACAATATAAAAGAATAAAAGAGGTTACAATTTTTTCTCTACTATTTAAAGATATGAGATTTCCACATACTGGTATACAGAAGACATTGAATTTCTAGTAAGATAAGCATCATACTCTTGATGTTTTCTATACCTCCTTATCATTTTCTTTCCAACTTGGAGTAGATGCCTTTTTAATGTTGATTTTCTTTCTTGATTATCTCATGTTCATCTTAGTAGCTTTCTTCTAACCTATCAATTTTTTTGATAAATCTGTAAGTGCTTGTTTAGTACTTTTATAGTTATAATCATTTTCCTTAGATTATCATAACAGTTTAAATTTAAATTATTCAAATGAGTTTGATATATGAGATTTTTAATTCTTAAAATTAAATATATATTCTTCCATCAAATTAAAATCTTCATCTTATACAAAGGCAGAAACTCTGTTTATTAACATTGCATACATACACCAAAATCTCTAAATGAGTTAATATTTAGGATTCACTGATATATTTGAAGCTATAGGTTTACTACCCACACATTTCTGCTGTTTACATGTAGGGAATAGCACTTATCTCTCTTGTGTCACAATATTCCTGCCCCAAATGATTAAGAGTGATTTATAAGATTTATAAGAGTTTTATAGCAAAAAATATAGCCCTTACTGGGTTGCAGAATAAACTGCTTGGGCATGAGAGTGCCATCTGTCATGTTTGTGTCACCCCAATGGAGCAGACAGCACAACCCACAGAGGAGCTTGGGAAATTAACAGGAAAGGGAGTGACCATATATTCAGCTCAAGCCCTATATTTTCCCTTAAGACCCAGGGAGCAGGTGGCTGTGGGTTTCTTTGATTCATTAATTCATGCTTATTAGATGTCAGCAAGCCTCTGCACTATACTCTTAGTTCTGAGATATGAATGGAAGGAGGAGAAAAGGGCAGCATCAGAGTGAAGGGATGATAGAGCCACCTTTGACCTCAATGTGCTTATGACACAGCAAACACAGGAGATGGCTAGAATAAGATTTAGTAATGACAAGTGTAGTTGAGATAATGGCCAGGACAGTCTCAATTACTGTGCCTGCTACCCCACAGCTCATTCCCCAACCACACAGCCCAGCTAAGGAAGCACTCCCAGATAGTTCCATACATGAATACAGATGCCTCATACTCATGTCCCTATGGCTACAGTTATCATACGAGACAAGGCTCAAAGGCAGCCAATCTGCCATCTATGCAGAGATAATAGTGGTTAGCTGTCAATCAAATTTCCTCTTTTGGGGATCTTGAACTAAGGCCACCTACATAGCTATCTGCCTATGTATGTATCTATCATCTATCTGTCTATCCATCCACCTAGCTATATCTATCCATCCATAGTTGGCAATTGATAGCAATAATATTATATAAAAGGGTCTGAAAATCAGAGAAAAGAGAATATAATACTTATGAGTATGCTAAAAATAATCATTTGTGAAGTTTTGACTAAGAATGCAGCACTAAGAATGCAAGACAAGAGGAGGTCCAGTTGTTCAGTCTTTCTTTAGCTTCCATAGGAGGTCCAGTTGTTCAATCTTTCTTAGCTACCTATATGTTTCTGTATGCATTCTTAGACTAAATCCCCCAATGCTTGAGGTAAGTTTTGTGAATTTCTCCTCCTAGGAAAGAAGACTACAAGAAGAAAAGAGCCCAGTGAAGTATGGAGGCAGCTCTCATAATCTGAAAAGTTAGGAAAATAACCTCAGGCTAAGTTTTAGATGATGAGCATGATTGCACTATCATTTGGTGTGTGGACTTTGATGTCAACACAGGGTTTAGGTGCTGAATCACTTGCTGTCTGGGATTTCTGCTTTTCTTCTTGGGTTTTGATTTTTTCATATATAGAATAGAGTTAAAAATACCTGTAATGCAGAATTCTAGGAAGATTATAGATTCTGCTTCAGAGAGATTATACAATGCCTGGTCCAGAGAAAATACTTAATAAGATAAAGAATCCAAGCTCACAAAAGCAGGCATTTCATATGCTGTGGTAGCAGGAGATGTTGAAGTTCATTAATTAGCATTTGAATGTGGAGGGGAGAATCTATGCAGTTCAAAATGAACTGGGGGGAGGGTGTCCTCTCTAGGATTGGCTTTAACACCCGCAGTGTAGTCTACTGATTCAATTTTTAAAAATAATATCAAGTCATTCTGAGCTATGCCTTATGGGAAGAGACTAAGCTGCCTATTTCCATTTTAGAACAGATTAAGGTAGTGTGATTATATGATAAGTCTCTCTACACTGTTTAAGGGTTAGGACTATGGCTCATTTGATTTTTTTTATATCCAGCCCCTACCACTGTGCTTGGTACATAGCTGCACTCAGTAAAAGTTAGTTGAATGACTTATTTTATAATTACTTTTGTGAGAAAATTTACTGATTGATGAGTTAGCTTGTTAATGGAAATATGACTTTATGTGGATTATAAACTGACTCATAATGTAATTCTAAAGAAAGAGAATTTTATTTTATTCAATAGAAATACTGTTTGAATTAAGTGGTTAATGGTGGTTGATTGTGTTATTGTTCAAGATGTTCATTTCCCCACCTTGCAGGACTCATCCCTAAGAGGGATTATATATGTCCTCTCTTCTGACTGTGGCTTGGCTATTTGGCTTGCTCTGGTCACAATTTACACGTGTACTTCCCAAACATAGCTTTTAGAGCCATGCATGGTTACCAGTTCCCCACTTGCTCTTGTTTTGTTCCAGGAGACCAGCAAGGTCCTTGGGTCTCTGAATCAGGATGGCATGAACATAGCCAATTTAAGACAGATATGAGGATGAGAGGTAAACCTTAGTTGTCATAAACCACGTGATTTTGTGGTCACTTGGTGACTGTAACCTAATATAGTCTCAGCTGACTGACACATACATTTTAAGTCATTTTTCAGATACCAGAATTCTTTTGCATAGATAAGATCCAGTATGCTTATTAATAGATAAATGTCCACTTGTCTCACTCACACTAGATATTATGCTAATGTGAACACTATGTAATGAAATTCCCATAAAAGAGCAAACAAAAAATGTATCAGATTTGGCACCTAATTCTCCATTCTGTGTTCAATCTTTCTTCATCCCAGTGCCATATATACTTTTTGAATAAAAGGCTCATGTGTACACAGGAATCACTTGGTGACTGTTGCTGAAGCTCATTTCCTGACACGTGGTCACAAGGACCACGATCCTCTGGAACAGTGGAAAGAGCCCATGCTGTAATGAACATCCAGACTAACAGGCCCTCTGAATGTGTCTTGACCAATCCTTTCCTTCTCCAGTGCCCTCTCAGAAAGACAATAGCAAAGGGGGAGCTCTCATTCTTACCAGCCTTAATGACTTATCACTTTACAGAAATCAGTTTCCACATCTGCAGAATGGGAATACTAAGACTTACCACCCTACATTGTGTAAAAATTACCCATTATATAAGCAAAGTTTTGAGCACACAGAGTTATACCTCTGTGGTTTTCCATGTGCACTTTCTTCTTTCTGAAGTAGTTTTCCACCTTGAAAATTCATGCCATTCCTTCTAGTCTCAGCCTGATGCCGCCTTGTCCTTCACCTTCTTGTTTGTAGTAGGTCAGGCATTCCCTTCCTTCTAAAATTCCCATTATAGGAAGTCTCTCTTTGTCTTGTTATTCTTAGTGAACATAGTCTATGCCCCTACTTTACTGCAAACTGCCCAGACAGATTAGCTTCACAATTAAAGAGAACGAATCCTGGACTCAGACAGCTCAGGCTCAAGCCCTACCTCCATCAGCATCTCTCACTCGACCTCTCTCTGACTCAGTTTCCCCATCTATGAAAGATGGATATCGATAACCCTTCCCAATAGAGATATCCAGCAGAGTTCTTGGTAGTAGACATACTAATCAGCTTTGTTAAATGAATAAAAAGCTGCTTGTGCCATTGTGGTAAGAAACACTTCTCCTCTTCTTCTGGTATATTCTATTTAATAGATATGTTGCCTAACTGCTGCATAACATCCATTGATTACATATCAGAGCAATTTCGGAGGGACGGACGGAATTTAAATACTCCAGAGACATTTTCTCTAGTTGTGCTTATAATAGTAGGAAGCATTAATTTTTCATTAGTTTCTGTTAAGAATGGCAATATATAGTACTATTATTTCTTAAACTCTGGTCCAAGCTATTTACAAAGTAGATTGATCAGGTCTCCTCTCTCCAGTCCAGAGCCAGAATTAAAATAAAACAGTCCTCGCTGCGGCTCCTGTTCTCCCCCACACACATTCCTGCTGTCTGAAAGGAGCCGAAGCAAACGTTCCTGATATATTTGGAAGGGAACAAAAGTTAGTACGGAACAGCATTTGACCTCTGTCTTGTATTAATGTGAATCTTAGGCTGCCCTGCGTGAACTTCCGAAAGTGACATATCTCCCTGTGGGATCAGTGACAGGGAGACAGCTGGCCAGCCTCAGAACGAGCTTGGCCCCATAAGGACTGCAGGGCTGTCCTGTTAGAAAAGCAAGGGTGAAGCAAGGCTCCTTCCCAGCTGGTGCCTTGGTAGAGACTTTCTCATCAAAAGTAGTTACAGAGCCAGGGTCGAGGAGTCACAGATCTATGGGGACTGGGTAACAATACGCTTACGTCCTGTTAATCTTGAGAATTCAGAAATTCATGAATATTGAAGAAATGCATGTGGTCACCCCCTAAGAAAATATCGATTAAACTTCTGTACCCAAGTGTCAGCATATTAGGAGTTAATAAAATGGACTAAATTGATTGGTAACATTGATCTCTAGCTCAGACAATAGAATCAGATCTTAGGAGGGTAAAGAAATCAAAACCAATAGACACACCCCATGTCTTTGCAAATAGGTCTGCAGGCAGAGTCAATTTTTTTTGTTTCATATTATCAGGAAGATTCTTTAATTTAATATCTATGTATGTGTGTATTGGCAGTCACCTGTAGACAGGATGCAAGACAGGGTTGAGCTTAGTGTGAGACCCTAGGGCATTCATATAAATCACATAACAAACCCCAGTGCCTTGGCCCTCTACTTTCTTCTTGAATTGCACTACTGAATAACTTCTTACCACATCTTCACTGGAATTGGGGTAAATTAAGAGAAAGATCTAACATTTTTTAAGGGTCTATTGATCATTATGCACTTTCAGTGGGTTAACTAATTTTTTAAAAGATTTATTTATTTACTTATTTGAAAGAGAGAGAGAAAGAGCAGGGGGAGGGGCAGAGGAGGAGGGAGAGAGAGACACTTTCAAGCAGACTCTCCACTGAGTGCGGAGCCAGATGTGGGGCTCCATCCCAGGACCCTGAGATCATGACTGAGCCAAAACCAAGAGTCAGGCACTTAACCTACTGAGCCACCCAGGGGCCCCGGGGTTAACTCATTTAAACTTAACTATAATACTTTAATTTAGGTATCATTTTTCTCATTTTACAGGTAAAGAAACAAGCAGCTTCCCCAACCGGAAAGCTGAGGATCTAGAATATGAATTTGAATCCTCCATACTCCACAATGTATGCTTCCTGTCTTGCAATAAAGATTTTCCCATAAAAAAGTAATGCATTCTTATTGTAAAGCTCTTTATAGTATAGAAGTGCACAGTTAAAAGAAAGCATATCAGTCATAATTCCACCATTTTTTAGTATTGTTTTCTGACTATTCATTTTTTGCTCAATTGAGATCACACTATATATTAAACTTCCATATTGCTTTTCTATTTGATATTATATCTGAGCATTTCAAATCTAAAACAAGATTATTTATACATCATTTTGTGGTTGTATAATATTCTAGATTATGGATACATTAAGCCAAACCTTTTTATTGGACATTTAAATTATTTCCAGAGATTCACTATTATAAATAAATTTGTAAAAAATTTTATTATGTAGGTGCACCTGGGGTGGCTCAGTCATTCAAGTGTCTGTGTTCAGCTCAGGTCATGACCTCAGGGTCCTGGGATGGAGCTCCATGTTGGGCTTCCTGCTTAGCAGGCAGTCTGCTTCTCCTTCTCCCTCTGCTCCTCCCCCTGCTTGTTCTCTCTCTCTCTCTCTCTCTCTCTCTCTCTCATAAATAAACAAAATCTTGAAAAAATTTTATTATGTAAGAGTATCTGTGCATTCTGGGTTATTTTAAAAGATACCTTCTGAAAGATGGTTCTGGGTTTTTGTACATTCAGCTTTCAAGTAACACTAATTCTCTCAAGGTGACATCCTACTACATGCTACATTTTTAATTCCATGCACTAACTGACTAATATTTCAAGCTCTTCAGTTCTGGAAATATCTTCCTTAATGTAATATTTATTTGTGCACTTATTTATTGGCATTCAACACCCCTTAGGGAGGATTCCAGACAGAGCTAAACTTAATGCGAACCTAAAGGGATTCATATAAATCACATTCTGAGTACCTTTGTCCTCTATAATCCTGAATGGTTCACCACTCTGCATCTTCTCTGCCCAGAAAAGAAATTTCAGATATTTTCCAGGTTCCAGTACATTTCTTTGTGAACTTTCATTTGTCTCTTTGACACCAAATGTTTGTCAATCATTTTAATATTTTATAGTATTTATCCCACTTATTTTATAAAAATTAATGAAAACTGATATGGGAGGTAGAAAATGGAAATTATGTATAGCCAAAGTGGCAAATTTTTATCCTCATTTGACCTTTACTATCCTTCAGTCATTGGCTATGTGTTCAGTAATGAAAACAAAGTTAAGAATAATATAAAATGTTGGAAATACATGTAAAAGATAGTGCCTAAAATCTGAGGTGAAATTAAGGATATTAGAATGTTTTTAGCAATTCGATCATTGAAACTCCTTAAAACTATTTCTTAGTATGTGGCCTATGGATAGCCTGCATCAGAATAACCTGGGGTACTTTCAAGAATGTAAATTCCTCTGCTTCCACCAGGAATAAGGGTGGGAACTAGAAATGGTATTTCAATAAATTCCTCAGAAGACTCTTAGCCACGTTAAAATTTGAAAACAACTGCCCTTAAAACTTATTTTTCCACTGGTCCACTTTCCCATGTTTGGCATTTGAGTGGTTTTTCAGAAACATGATAAATTCAAGGAATGTCTATAGTACATAATACTGTTAAAGGCTACTCATACACGTTATCTAAAATTGCTGGAAAACTTTCTACATTCAGCTCTTCTATAATACATGAAACTGCTAGTTTCTTATTAGTGGTCATTCATTTTTTCTCATTTGTTCAAGTTGGGATTTATTGTTTGTTGTTTCCTGTTTTTAATGACAGGACAATGATGTGTGTGTGTTTTAAATTATTAGTGCATGTCAACCAATTTATTTGCTTACAGTTGCCTCTTGCCATTCATTCTTGCCATCCAGGAGCCAGTAGAGCATGGTGACCAAATGTGAGCCAGGGTTCGGATGCACTGTCAGACACTCACCAAGGGGAAGGCCTTGGGCAAGTTGCCCAAATTCGGTTGTTATTTTCATCTGTACTGTAGGAGCCAGTGTTTATGATAGCTATGTACATTTGCTATTTTGTAAACTGTTTATTTGTATATGTTCTATTCCTTTAACTTTTAAGATCTTAGTATGTATTTTTCTTAATTTATGAAGTAGGCCTTTATACAGTGACGGTATTAACCCTTTGTCATGATTATCATAAATTTTTCCACAGTGTATTGTTTCCCTATGCATTTACCCATGCTATTTTAGAAATACAGCATACAAGTTTTAAAGTGTGTGTTGTCAATATATCAACATATTTATTCATTATTTTTTTCATTATTTGGCAATATTTGAAATCTATTTCCGATTCAGGGATGAAGCCAATTTTTGCCTATATTTTCTTTTGTTTATATTCACATTGTAAAATTTAATATTTTAATAAGAGTAATTTATTAACATAGGTTAATTTTAAGAAATATTAAATAAATTCAATTTAATTTAGGTGAAATGTATTTTATTACGTAGTGTGAGGTGACATTGTTGGTGAATAACTAATGCTCCTAGTTTATATCAGACTAGATTTTTGTATGTATGTTAGATTATATGTGTTTTACATATAGATTGTATTTTATATAAATGATTTCCTCACTTCTCTGTTTCAGTCAGTCCTAAACTAACAAAATAATGGTCCTGATCCTATTGGCTATGGGCATTTTCACAGTAACATAGATACCAATCAACGTTGGTTTGTTTTTCTCCTGATTTTAATGATAATGAATGAAAGTTCTACTGTTTCTCCATTATGAAAAGTGGGTGATTGGTACATATAAAAATTTCTCACAAATATTGTAATATTTGTTATTTTATGTATAAATATACATAATATTTATATTATATGTTATTTTATATGTTATAAAAGTATTTTATATCTTATTTTATATTTGTTAATTATGATAGGGAAACATTCTTCTGCAGTAAGAGAGTATTTTGAAAATGTAGCTAGTGTGCACTCCTCCTTATGCTCAATTTTTATAGCAATCCATACTTTGGGGTAAGGTTGAGGAGAAAAAGAATTTATTCAATGCTCAGCTTTTGAGTGTCAAAACTGGTCTGTCTTCCACACCAGAACATTTTTGATTGTGAAAGGAGGAACCATTAAGTATGCTGGGACAAGAGACTAGGTCTGGATTGTCCCCAGACACACTGAGAGACTCATAGTCACTCCAACCACAAATGATAGAGTTGGAATAATACATGCAAATGTAAGAGGATGAAAAAATCCTCAGAACTGGTGAAAGGACAATATGAAGAAATTCAATGGACATTAGGAATTATTCAGTGTCCCTTGGAAGAGATTCTAAGCGGATATCCCAATTCCCTTCCAGGGATAAATCCCCTGAAGGTAGAGGGAACCTACGAAGTCCTAGCTATTCTTATCCTGCAGTGTGAAGCTGACATAGCTTAGGTTAAGTTTAGGCACAGGTGGTTCAAGCAGGATCATAGGACCATGCCCAAACAGAGTGGCATGGGGAGCAGTCAAAAGAGTGAAACAGGTACATGGAGAGCCAGGAAACCTGGTAAAGTCCCTCACTGGGGACAAGGAGGATGAAAGAGCAGATGTTGGTGTGAACAGACATTTGGAGTGAGCAGGGAATAACTAGTTTCAGGAAATGACAAGGAAAGGGTAAATGATGGCTGAGGACCGTGGAGCAAGGATGTGTGTGACAAGATCATACTCTATATTTGGAAGATAATTTTGATAGAGTTATAGAGGATATATAAGAGGAGAGATATAGATGGTATCTCCAAATTTACAGTTACCAATACTGGAAATCCTCCAGCCATTTTTGTTTTTGTCTCTCCCTCAGCCAAGCCTCCTGGATAGCTGATGACCAAGTCCTATAGTGATCTTGAATCTTCTTGCTCTAGTTCAGCTCCTTTTTATATCTTTCATGCACTTGTGAAATGACTTTTTTCTTCCTGCCACTCCTCTCCCCCATTTCACTGGTTCTTAATCTTCTGGTAAGCCATGGATCCCTTTGACAGTCTATTAAAATGCATAGACCTGCGCTGCCCAATACAGGAGCCACTAGCTGCATGTGGCTATAGAACACTTGAATGATGGCTAGTCACATTAAGATGTGCTTTAAATGTAAGGTACATACCTGGTTTCAAAGACTTCATATCAAAAAAGGATGTGAAATAAATCATAATTAATTTTTATTGATTATATGTTGAAATGATAATATTTTGGATATATTGGTTAAACAAACTTTAGCTTAAAATTAATTTTACATGTTCCTTTATTTTTATGTGACTGCTAGAAAATTAAAATTACATGTGTGGCTCACATTACATTTTACTGGGCAGTCTCAGTATAGACATTTTCTTTAGAAAAATGCACATAATGACATACACAGTTTAAATTCATATTTAATTGTTCTCCCCCACAACCCTATTTAGGATTGGTAGAATCCAGGTAGAAAACCATACATCCAGTATATTCTCTGAATGCTCTCTAATGGAACTTTAAAAAAAAACACAATATAAAAATACCATGGCTATGGCTTAAAATATTGAATGGATCTCTCATTGCTTACAAGCTGAGGTATGAATTTCTGTAATATTATACCCAGGTCTTCTTAATATTACTTAATTTACTTTCCAGTTCTTTTTCCTGACATATCCTGACCACACACACATCCTATCCTTCAGCTTTCCAAAAATATGACTTTCTCCCAAACAGGTATGCACATAGCTTTTGCCCTTTCCTCAGCTGAAGTATTCTTTCCTTCCTAGTTTTCCCATCTAAATCCTCCCCATTCAACAAGGCCCCATTCAAGTATCATTTCCTCTGTTAATCCTCTTCTGTCATCAAAGTTTGAGTTAGTTGCTGCTATAGAGTTAGTCGATCCCATTGCAATGTACTCACATCACTATTATGTCAATTTACTTCATGTTGCAGTTGTATATACACATAAATGACAGTATTACACATACATGTATATATCTGTAAGAGCACTTTGAGCCCACATGATGGAAATGAGTAGTGATGGGATTACTGGAAATGACCAGAAGCTGGAAAGAATGGGACCGAGGTAGACATAGAGAAGAGAAAGCTAGTGAAGTACTGAGTTCAATTGGCTTGCAAGTGACAGCAGGGTATATTATGAAGATATTCCAGTAGTCACAAAACATTTGGCTCCAGAGTTTGGGTAACACTTGAAAATTATCTTCTTAAAAGGTGTATACAAAGCTATGGGAGAAGATATGATCAAGGGAGAGTATATGTGGAGAAAAAAAAAAGAGAGAGAGAGAGAGAGAGAGAGAGAGAGAATAAAGGCCAGAACCCTGGATGATAACACTTAAGGGTTGGAAGGAAGAAGTGATCCCAACAAATGAGATAAAGACAAAGAAATCAGAGATGGAGAAAGAGACTGGGAGAATGTTTTTTGTTTTTGTTTTTCAGAAAAAAATGGAAGAAAATAATATGTTCACAAAACTGGGAAAGAAGTACCAAGATGATGAGGGAGTCGTGCATGTTAAGTGCCACAGAAATCAAGTGTGATGAGAAAAGAGAAGGATTTGCTGGATTCTACGTGAGTGAATAAGACTGCATTGAGAAAATAAATTGTTTGGGTATTTCAAGCAGAAATGGGGTTATTATATGGAGTTAGGTGTTGTGAAGCTGTTGAGAGAGAAGGAATAGTGAAAATCAGGGGTTTATGACTAGTTTCAAACTGATATGTTCCTCGTGGAAATCCAGTGGTCAGCACAGTTCTGTTCCTTTTCTGCTATTGTCACCCCTCCACCCAGGGAGCTGGCCCTAAAACTGCTTGCACCACACTTGTCCATTTCAGCAGGAAGAGAGCATCGGCACCACCTCAGTTTTCTGAATCTTATAAGAATGCATTTCATTGGCTGAACCTAATCATACCTGGAACTCTACCTGCAATGGAGTCTGGAAATTGTAGTTTTATCCTTTTATCACTTTTGATGCTGAGGGGAGGAATGTACGTGGGGGAGAAATGGATACCAAATGCTAACTAACCTTATTCAGCAATTTGGGATGCAGAGGTAACTTTTTCTCTTGTACGAACAGTTTTAGTAAAGTGGTAAGATCTAAAAGCAAGTTGAATAGGTAAGAAATGAAGAGTAAGAAGGAAAAGTGGCGATAGAAGTAAATTGTCCTTTTGAAATAGTTACACTATTTTCTGGCAGGTTCTAAAAAAACTGTTATTGGTTAGGAGCATAGCCTATGGACTTAAATCCCAGCTGTTATTACTCACTAGTTTCAAAATTCTAAGCAAGTGCCACAAGCTCTTTAGTTACCCATTTTCTTATTTGTATAATTACAGTAATAGTAATACTTGCAGGATTCACTGTTAGGGTGGAATTATTTAATCCCTGGTGAATGTTCACAACAGCACTGGGCACACAGCAATATCCAGAGGCTCTGCTAGTCTTAGCTGGGGTCCATGGCCTTTTGAGTAGGCCTTCATGGCCACTGTAACACCAACATCATAATTTGTATCAAGTGTTACATTAAGTTGCTAGGGCTACTATAACAAAGTATACAGAATGGGTGGCTTAGCCAACAGAACTTTATTTTCTCAAACTTCTGGAGGCTGGAAGTCCAGAATGAAAGTATCAGCAAGGCTGGTTTCTCCTAAGGCCTCTCTCCTTGGCATATAAATGGCTGTCTTCTTGTGTCTTCAAATAGTTTTTCCTCTGTGTGTCTCCGAGTCCTAATCTCCTTTTATAAGGTGGCCAGTAAAATTGGATTAGGGTCCACCCTAATGACCTCATTTTAACTTTAACTCTTAAAAGATCCTATCTTAAATATAGTTATATTCTGGGGTACTTAGGGTTAGGACTTCAAAATATGAATTTTGAAGGGACACAATTTATCCCATAATAGATGCATCTAACTGAAAAAAGATATTTTATGCTTCAGGGAGGCAAATTAGGAAGTATATTAAAGGACTAAGTTAGACAAAATTTTTCATCAGAGAAAGAACTCAAAAAGTTATGAATTCGTTTGCTTGAATTCATAGAGCTGATAAGTGGAGACGAATTCTGGCAAGTTCTAACGCAACATTCTTATGTATTTGACCCTCCTCTGTTCCTCAGCACCTCTTTCTTATGTCATCTAGGTCTGGATGCTTCTTTACAGATAAGAACAATTCTTATAGTTTCTGGCATTTGTATATTGGATTGAATAGTGCTCTTATTTCAGTAGGGTGGAGAGGTAGAGAATTAAGTGGTTTTACAATAGAAATTGTATAAAAGGCAAAACCACAAAAGAATGAGTCTGTCCCAAGAAGACTTGCTACTGTGTGGTTGTGTGAAGTCTCTACCAACTCCTTGTAAAATCTGATACTGGAATACTTTAGCTCAGGCCCCATGGCAGCTATTATGGCAGTCTATGTCACATGTGTCTGACTGATGTGGTGAGTGCAGCCATATGTGGCTTATTAATAAACTCTTTTTGCCTTGCAGATTGCCTAGAAGATGCCAGATTTTCCCAACTACTCTACTTACTGGACTCTCCATCATCAAGTCTCAAGTAGCCATAAACACAGCTATCTCTGCTCTACCTTTTAATGACTGGGCATTCTAATAGTGTAATGTACTCTCTCTGAACAGGTGATCTATTCCAGTCAGGGATTAAATTAAACATTACCTAACTTCTTTCATCATTATTTCCTGTGAGGCAGTAGACTTTGGAGGTTAAGGAAATACACTTGAAATTGATCTTAGCTTGGTCAGTCCTTTAATGGCTTTGTAACTTGGTGCATCTAATCTTCCTAACCCTATTTTTCTTACATGTAAAGAGGTAATAGTAGTAGTGTCCCTCCCTTAAAGGTTATTGTGAGGATTAAGTAAGAAAATGCAGGTAACACAAATTGTATAGTTTACGGTATATAATATATATTCAATAAATATTAACTATTATTAATATATAATTGGCTATATAATATATAAGTAATGGATTATGATTAATAAGTCTTAGAGGAGGATAAAAGTGGATATGGGGAAAATAGATGAGAAATAAGTTTTTAGCTTATATTAAGAAACTGCTTGTTTGGGTATTAAGTTTCTAATTTAATATGTCATACAAAATTCTTTTTCAAAGATCTCATCTCTCATAGCTGAGTTCATTCTCATTATATGATGTGTTTGCTATTTATTTCCTATTTTTACCTTTTCTATTGTTAAAATGCAATTCTGTGATATAAAAAGTACAGAGAATAATATAATGAATAAGCACGTACCTACAACCCAACATGACTTCACACATTACAAAGCACAGTTGAAGCCTACTGCAAATTTTTATACACAACTCCTTAAACCTTTCTTTTTCCCTCTAGATCTTCAACCTAAAATCCTGCCATCTTTATTCCACCTTAAAAAGGGAAAATCTTCCTCCAAATGATAGTTCTATTTGATTACTTGTGAAGGAAGGACAGAAATATTTATAACTGGGTCCCAGACTCTGAAAATTTTGTTTTACTAGTAAGCATTGTCCTATTTGTTAGCTTACAGAGAAAACTTCTTCCACCATATTTTTCTCATCCGCTGTATTCAGAGTAATGATTTTTAAATCCTATGCCCTGACTCATCAGTGAGTCATGAAATCAAGTTAGTGGCTTGTGACCAGCATGATTAATGAAATGGTACAACGTAGGAGAAAAGAGAAATGAGGAGAAAAGTTTGAAATGCACATAATAAGGATAAATTTTCTTACGTGAACTTTTGTTTCAGATTTGTATGTGATTATGATTTATATAGGTATACACGGTTGCAATGTGAATTTTGTTTATGTGTTACAAATATAATTCAGAAAACTATATTTCTTTCTATGAATTCTGCTTTAAAATATCCTGAAAATGGCCAATAGGGAAGACTTGACAGCTCTAGCAGACCTGCTATCTAGTCCTTAGCATATGGGTGAGGAGTTAGCTATGCAATGATAGCACAATATTAAGGCAGTGCTTCAAGTGCTTCTACCTGGAAACTTGTAGCAGGAAATTTGCATTTTCAGCCCTCTGTCTCCCATGTGAACCAGTCACCTTCTGGGGCTCTACATAGGAGTACATCCTCCGTCCTGAACACCAACACCTCTGAGAGCCAAGCTGGAATCTTACTCTCCTCCCTGCTCTCCATCCTTCTCACTACCCAGTGACTCAAAAAAATATGTATGAAGTAGGCTTTTCACTAAATGTTTGCGTTTCCTGGGGACCTGGGATTTATATTGGTCAGATAAGGTAAGACATGCAGACACAGAAATGACTGTTATGAAAAAAAGAAGTGCTTTATATTCACAAATTCCAGAAATGGGAAGCACAGCATGCCATGCAGCACCACATGGGAAAGCATCAAGGTTAGTTGGAGGCAGAGAAAATAAGAGAAGAACATGGGCCTTTATTGTGGAGGACATGAAGTTTATGTGAAGAAATGTGTAAAACAAGCCAATAAGTTAGGATTAGCTACTTTGAATTATTTCAGTGGGCTTGGGG
This sequence comes from Nyctereutes procyonoides, assembly GCF_905146905.1. NCBI lineage: Eukaryota > Metazoa > Chordata > Mammalia > Carnivora > Canidae > Nyctereutes > Nyctereutes procyonoides. Next base: position 4,946,818 of record NW_026575044.1, read on the forward strand.
CCTTAGTTGTCCTTAGTTGTCTGATTCCTGGCCCTGGGGTGATTAGGGCAGGTGAATAGAAGTAGCCTAGGGTGTGAGAGTCTATGAAGTAGGTGGTTGGGTATATGGGCTCTGGATTGTTGGTGTACACATGAAAGGCATACTCAAAGGTGAACTGTTTGCTATCTCTAGGAATTGGCTGGTTCTGGGAAGGTTAGTCCCTCCAGAATTGGCAGGCCCAAAGATATCAAAGCACCAAAAATACAGAAAATAGACAGATGTGATTAATGATTAATACAGTTTGAGAAATGGGGATAGCCTATCTGAGTAATAAAATTATTTGTAGTAGTTGTGCTGTGAGGCATAAAGTAGAATGCATGTCTATAATTTTATGTTCTTCTCTCTCTTTCTCTTTCTCTCCCCTATTTATGTGCCTAGTTTGGTGCTTAGTATATAGTACCCACTCAAAAGTGTTCATTTTCTTCCTTTGTATTTAAATACAATAACAATTTTGAGTTAGTATATAAACTAGTTTCTCTGTGAGAGTAGATTCATTAGAACATAACTTTTCATCAAACCAAGAGTTATAGTAAATGAATGTATCTACACATATGGAATATTACTTTTTTTGGCATAAGGCAAGAGAAGTATGGTACTAGTGGTTTATATTTGTTAAGATTCCCAGGTAAAATATAGAATGCCCAGTTAAACATGAGTTTCAGATAAACAACAAAAATGTTTAGTATAAGTATGTCTCAAATATTGCATGAAATATACTTAGACTAAAGAGATATATCGTTGCTTTCCTAAAATTCAGTTTAGCTGGGTATCCTATACTTTCTTTTTTCCCTTAGGCTGAGCCTAATATCTTAATGTGGTAGACAGAATTCTAAAATTGGTCCCCAAGACTCCATACCATAATCTCTGGAAGTTATGAACACGAATAACTTCCACTCCCATAATTATATTGTGATGTATACAGTTCTATAGAACCTAACTGATTTTAAGATGGAAAGGTTTTCCAGTGGGCCTGATCTAAGCAAATAAGCCTTTATAAGCAGAGAGCTTTCCCTTGCTGACATCAGTAGAGGAGGACAGAAAAAGAGGCAGAAGAAGGAATCCGAGAGATTCAAAGTGTGAGGACTCCACACTCCATGATTGACTTTGAAGGTGGAAGAGGGCCATGTGATGATGAGTGTGGGTAGCTTAGAGGACTATGGATGAGAAGGTTGCAAGGACCTGAATTCTGTCCAAATGTGAATGAGTTTGGCAATGGAATTTTTTCCTAGAGTCTCCAGATAAGAATGTAGCCCAGCCAACACCTTAATTTTGGCTTTGTGACATCCTGCACCTCACACTGAGGTGAGCTGATTTGGATGTTGGAGCTAAGAATGCTGAGCTTATGTTATAGGTATTTAGCGTCTATGTTTATGCAGCAGGATAAAATGAACACACCTAGCATTTATATGCATTTGCTTTCAAACCCTCCACATACATTTTTAAAAGAGAATATTTATTTTGCGAGATACTGGGGGCAAGCAGGAGGAGGGGCAGAAGGAGAGGAAGAGAGAGAATCTTTTTTTTTAATAAATTTATTTTTTATTGGTGTTCAATTTGCCAATATACAGAATAACACCCAGTGCTCATCCCGTCAAGTGCACCCCCCTCAGTGCCCATCAGCCAGTCACCCTCACCCCCCGCCCACCTCCCCTTCCACCACCCCTAGTTCTTTTCCCAGAGTTAGGAGTCTCTCATGTTCTGTCTCCCTTTCTGATATTTCCCACTCATTTTTTCTCCTTTCCCCTTTATTCCCTTTCACTATTTTTTATATTCCCCAAATGAATGACACCATATAATGTTTGTCCTTCTCTGATTGACTTATTAAGAGAGAGAATCTTAAGCAGACTACCCACTGACCATGGAGCCTGACATGGGGCTCAATCTCATGACCCTGAGATCATGACCTGGGAGCTGAAATCAAGAGTCAGAGTCTTAAGCAAGTGAGTCATCCAGACACCCCTCTTCACATACATTTTTAAACTTGGTTTTCAAATGTAAGAGAGACACAGGATGAGTTTTATTACAAATTTTCAGATATATCCATTGGCATTCAGAAAAATTAAATGACTTGCTTAAGGTCCTCTGGCCTTGCAGCTACAAATAGAAATCAGGTTGTCAGGAAGTATTTTTGTTTTTGGTTTTTTAAACAACTATTATAATAAAATACCTGGAAAAACCTAGATTGTTTGTTTTTTACTTTATTTATCTGTTCCTTAATTTTCCAGATATGAAAGCCATCCTTTTGGGAAGGGTTTCCCTAGTTTGGTATCAAGGAAGTGTTTTTAAAAGAAATGAGCTTTAACAGGGGATCGAAAACTAAAGAAGGAGTCAGTTTGGGGGCCTAATGTAGAAGAGATAGAGAAGAGTAAGGGTCTATGAACAAGATACCAAGAGAGTATTTCCAAAATCATTCTGTCACTTTGATTGTAGAGATAATCCAAGACTTTGTGTGTGTTCTACAGACCCCTATCCAAGCATTACGTTCAAAAGACGCCTGCTCCTTCACTGCATACCTGACATGGCTGAGGAATATAGGATAGGCAGGCAGCCAGCTGTGGCTCATACTCTGACCCTTGAGGCTTTGAGAACATAATCCATGTTTTCACAGAAGACTGGCAGCATGGAACCCTGCCTGTTCTGGCCTAAGACTTAAACTGCCCAGACATGGTGAGCCCTGAGCTACACCAGGTGTTTATCACAAGGCCTAACCTAAGTAGCTCCTCGGAAGGAGATTCACACCATTTTCTTCACCTCAGCTTCCTCTGATTCTTTTTTTTTTTAAAGATTCTATTTATTTATTCATGAGAGACACAGAGAGAGAGGCACAGACACAGGCAGAGGGAGAAGCAGGCCCCAAGCAGGGAGCCAGACGTGGGACTCGATCCCCGGTCTCCAGGATCACACCCTGGGCTGAAGGCAGCGCTAAACCACTGAGCTGCCTGGGTTGCCCAACTCCCTCTGATTCTACAAGCAAATTTCCTCTCACTTCCATGATCAGAGGGTAAATACCCCCTTTTCCTTTGACCCAGGAGTTAAGATTATAAGCCCTTGAAGCAGATCAACTGGGATTCAAGTCTTGGATCTAGAATAAATTCTCTGTGATTTTCAGCAGGTACTTAACTTCTCCAAGCCTCAATTTCCACATTTATAAAATTGGAGTAATAATAATCAAACTCATAGGGTTTGGTAAGAATTAAATAATGCATAAATGAGATTAGCATTATGCTTAACATGTGTTATTAAATCATTGCTACCCACTGACATTATTATTATTATTATTATTATTATTATTATTATTATTATTCTATAATTAACTGTTCATTTATGTTTGTTTCCTTTCAGGTTATGAGCAAGTTTAGAGAGCAGGGGCCATATATCATTTCTGTTAATTTCCCTAAGCATCTACCATGATGTCCGGCACATATCAGGTCCTCAATAAATGCTTGATGAATGAATGTATTGATGAATCAGCAACTGCTTTGAAGTATCCCTGCAGGAAGATGTGTTTGGCTACTTTTTTTAAAAATGAAAAGTATGCAGTGGATTTGGGGTAAAGCCAGAGTTTTTTCCTTACCAGGTCTGGGACAACACATTGTCAGCATCCCCATGAACTTGGAAAAAGAGAATTGGATGGTATGCCTTCCAGATATATCGCATTAAGTGGCAGAGAGCCAGCTAAGCCTCAGTCTTATGTTCATGTACTTTTTAATTGACCAACCATGGCAAGTCCCCTATCCAATGACTTGCCTTCTCTCTGCTCTCAGTTTGTTTCCCTAAATTTATCTCTAACATCAAGGCAAGAAAACTGTTCCCAAACTCATGGCCATTTGGACATGCCAGCATGGTGTTAGTTCATATTTTGCCTGAGGTGTTAGAGCCATGTAAATGCACTTGAAAAACAAGAAAGCCAAAATGATTCCCAAAGGATTTCAGAAGTTGTTTTTGAAAGCACATTTTAAAAACTTCCAAATGGATGTGTCTGAAGTAAGAAAAGCCTGCAAACATGTATGTCCATCTTCAAAGTTAAAGTTTCTCTAACTCAATTTCATACCTACTAGTTTGTGGTTTCTAAGTGTCTGGTAAAATGCACTAAACTATATGCGTACTATCACATACATCCCTATATTTAAGTGCAGTTTTCCATCTAAAAAGTTTCCACATTTTTCCTTTGAGAATAATGCAATTTTCCTAAATCCACATGTACTCCTTATGAGGTGACCAACTTACATCATTATTCTTTTATTTTTTAAAGATTTTATTTGCCTATTAATAAGAGACAGAGTGAGAGAGGCAGAGACACAGGCAGAGGGAGAGGCAAGCTCCCTGCAGAGAGCCCAATGTGGGGCTTGATCCCAGGTTCCTGGGATCACGACCTGAGCCAAAGGCAGACACTCAATCACTAAGCCACCCAGGTCACCCTACATTATTATTCTTATGTGTGTGAGAGGTAGAAAGGTAGTGTTTATACTTGAATATTCAAAAGATTTTATTAATTTTTCTTTCTCATTTCTAGAAAGTGGTCATCTTTCATAAGATATGTTCATACTGGAAAGATTCATTTGGTTCCTGAAAAACCAATCACATAAGCCTATGGGGTATTTGTTCAACAAATATTTATTGAACACTCTGTGAATAGGATTCTGATAAGAATTCTGGAAAATGCATAATGTTACAACAAAGCTCGGATGAATGAGTCCAGTTATGTACAATGATCCAAAATGCAAGCAAAGCAGATATTACACAGCTTATGGAGTTAAACAGAGTGATTATTTCTGGTTCTAAGAGCTGGAAAGGCTTTGGAGGAGGTGAAATTTGAACTCAGTCTTGAACTATGAGGAGGATTTTGGTCAGTGGAATAGAAGAAATATGCTAGAAGAACATTCCCAGAAGGTAGTTCAACAAGGAACAAAGACAGAGCTGGCAAACAAGGATGGCTCTGGGATGCATGTGGGCCTATTTATCCAGAAGAGAACTTTTATATTGGGAAGAAATAGAAGGAATATTTGCAAAGTGGACAAGAGTTACTAGAAAGGTCAAGTATGGCAGTTGTATCAGGATTCATAAATTTGTAAGTAACTAAATACAAAATAAATTAATGACTTAGAACTCTTCAGGAAAATAAACAACCAAAAAACTCCAGGCTTCAGGAAAATAACTTGTTGGAAAAACCCTACAGCACTTCAAAGAATCAAGAGAAGACTACAGGAACCAGAAGAAGGAGTACAACCAGCCTTCAGTGGCTCCAGAACTCCAAATCCTCCAATGATTTGTTTCATTTTCTTCCCTTTGTTTAGTTGTCTTCTCTTCTGTTATGTAAGTCTTTGCAGAATAGAGTTTAAAACGACTGCCACCTGCAGCCCCAACTACCCATTCCTCTATTCCTGTGCTATTAGAGACAAAGCTGCTTCCTTTCCAGTTCTAAATCAGGAAACAAAGTGACTGGGCTCTACTTTACTTGGCTTCAGTCACATGGTTACCCTAGTCTAATCACATAACAATGGGAATGGGAATTATGATTGGCCAGGCCTGTGTCACATGCCGACCCTATCATCTTATGATAAATGAGCAAGCTTTCTGGACAAACAAGAGTAGTAACAGCCACAATGTATTGCACCAGGCTAAGAGCTTTTGTCTTTCTAAATCAATTCACTCATTCATATATTCATTTCTTTTATTTTCATCACATAGACGATGGAAAATCATTAAAGGTGTTTTATCTAGTAAATAAGCCAAACAAAGCATAGATTGTAGTGATCTCTAGGATAGACAGGAATGAAAAAGAGATGGCTATGTGATTATCATACAAAAAGTGATGAAACCAGAACCAGGATGGGATCACGTGAATGAGGAAGAAGGAAGTGACAAATTGGATAATGAAGAAGTAGATCATCATGGAAGAGATAAGACTATGATTAAAAATATGAAGAATATAGGAGTAAAAAAGGTACTAGAGTAAGGTCAATTAAGGCAGTGTTAATTGAAATTGGAAAGTCAGAATGAAAATTAGATTGGATGAGAAAATAATATTCCATAATAATAGTATTCTGGGAATAATGGGTTTGAAGTGACAGTGAATCATCTAGGTAATATTTCTTGCTGGGAGTTCCAAAATGCTCAGGAGCAAGTTGAGCTGAGGATTCACAGTGGGATCATCTGAATAAAGATTCAGTTTGAAGTCATGGGAGGAGACCAAAATTCCATGAGAAAAGATATAGAAAGAGAAGAACCAAGAAAGAATACAAGATGATGGGGTAGGAGGAAGAGATCTTTAACCAAAAATGATCCTTATTATGAATTGAATTGTGTTCCTCTAAAAAGATATTTTGAAGTCCTAACCCTGGGTATCTGTGAATGCAACTTTACTTGGAACTGAGGCCTTTGCAGTTGAAATCAAGTTAAGATGAGGTCGTGAGCATGGACTTTTAATCCAATGTGAGTGATATTCTTCTAGGAAAGGGGAAATTTGGAAACAGACATAGACACAAAGGGAATATAGCTATGTGAATACAGAGATAGAGATTGGAGTTCTTATTCCCCAAGCCCAGGCAGGAGTGCCTGGGACCACTAGACTCTGGAAGACATGAGGAAAGATCTTTCCTGAGAGGCTTCTGAGGAAGCATAACTCTGCTAACAACTTGATTTTGGAAGTTGTGAAAAAGGGCACACAGATCCTATTATTGAGAGTTTGGGATCCTTCAGGTTTAGGAGTTTTCATCTACTCTGAATAGGAACAATCTGTGCTCCAGATTCTTCTATAACTGAGCATTAGGGAGATTCAGAAGGAAGTTTTTAGGCTGGTAGGAAACATCTTGCAAATGTTATGTATTCTCAGGCAATAAACTATAAATGAAAGGAAAGACCTAATTGTGGAGAATCACCTAGTCTCCCATTTCTAAAGTTGTGGACACTACTGGATAGTATCGCAGGCAAAATTGGGGGATGGAAGACATCTGAAATAAAGGGCCCAGTATTTGGTCCTTTGCAAGATACATATTTATTAAATTTTGCTAATATTTTAAAATTTCCTTTGGGCCCATGAGTTCTCTGTGTTTGAAACTAGGGTATTAATGTAATCAACTGAACTATCCACTGGAAAGATTAGTCCATATTTTTGTGAGAAGCTTGAACTAAGAAAATCTGCCAGCCACATAACAAACTAGTCCTCTGACATAAGGACCACACATATTTTCACTGTGCTTTCTGTGTTTGTGAAATGATCCAATAGTTTTTTTGTCAGTGAAGTTTCAATGAATTGCTTAAGATTAGATTACTGGAGACTTTCCCTGATCTCTAAAATGTGATCTGTGTACTAAGTTGTTTTAGGGTCTAAAATATTATGTAGTAAGGAATGTATAATGTTTTATAACAAATCCTTTAAAAATATGCCTGTAAATATCTAGTGCACTAATACAAAGGCAGTAAACGTTATTCCTAGTAGCCAGAATATCCATCCTGGCTCCCATGCCAGAAACAGGCTCAGTTCTGCTTGGCTCACCAAGCTGAAATTCACCACCCTCAGGGTGACCATGATTACGAGTTTCACTTGAGATAAGGCCAATATCATGGACAAATCAGAACGTTTCCTCCCAAATACATGCATTTCCTTTAGGGATGAAGAGATGTTTCTAGAACTCAAGCCCTGGGAAACAGTCTCTTTGAAGTGGTTTTTTTTTTTTTTTCAGTTTTTGCTCAAGTACTTTTAAGAATTGCCTGATAGAGAAGTGAAAGCTTTCTCCAGAATTCCCTGCAGAAAGGAACTTTTTGGCTACAGTTTGGAATGAAAAGTGTTCTTCTCATTTAGGAAATTTCAGCTAAAGTGCAACTAACTAAATATATCAGCTTTGTGTTTTTGGGCAAGTCACTTCACTGTGCTCCAGGCAAACTTCTCATCTGTAAAGGAAACACTGGGTTATTTCTGAGCAGGTTGATCATACAATTTACTTTCTACTGTGAATTATACCAACACCAGGAATGAACTGGAGCTATCCTGGGGAGACTAGAATATATAGCCATTCCTCTCTAAGGAGTTTTGAAGCTCTGTAACTGTATGGCTCTTAGGTTTACTGCACCCAAATCCAATCACTGGGTTGGTCTTTATGTTTTAACATCCTTCGGGGCAGGATATGTCTCTTCTGCTTTGGAGAATAGTTTGACTTGGTGGAAGTGTTCATCTGTTTCTTAGGTACAGCAGATGTAAATGTTTGGACTTGGGTTGGTGTTCCTGGGTTCCTTTAGACTCTAGTACCTCCTCCAATGATAAATATATGATTGTAAGAATCATGGTTATTATCACCAGAAGTAAAAGATAATGACGTATGCACAGTGTCTTCACTGCAACAATTTTTAACATCACTCTCAGAACATCAAACTATTAGAACTGGCTTATGGTTACCTGGATCCTTGGTAATAGGAATAAAACATTCCCTTTGGGGGCCTGGGTATCAACCCATGTGGAAGAAGAATATGTCTGGAGTTGGGTTTTGCGTAGATAAGACATAAGAGAGCTGATTACTCTCCAGCACCAACCCAAGTCCAAACATTAATTCATCCAGCATATATCTAATGAATATAATTATGTATAGGATATTGTATATGAGCCTCAGCTTTTAATCTGGGAAATACAGTACAATAATTGATGGAATAGAAATCTCAATGAAACATTTAAAGACCACGTACTTTGTGAGGTGGTTCTTATTTCTGTCCTTAATATACTTTTCCAGTCTACATTATTTAAATTACATCAGCTTATTAAAATGCAGGGGCTTAGTTAATCTTCTTGTCATCTAATTCTATTATACTTTTCATCCCAGAGGAGGTATCTTGGATTGAGAATGAATTTCTTGTTAGTGGCATTGAATTGATATCCAGTGTAGTTATATTAACGTGACATTGTATGTACACAAATTCCCTCTTGCTGGAAAGAATCTCAGTTTCATCCATGTTTTTTTCTCTCTTCTCATTTCTTTCATTTTTATTTTTTATTTTCCTTCTCTGTTCTTTTAAACAGACACTTAGTCACACATATGGTGCTTCTGTGACACATATTCATCCTTGCCTTATTCACTCTTTCACACGCTCACTGTCCTGGACACATGTACATCCCTATCACTCATTCTTGAAGCCTCTTACACACTGAGTTTCTCACTCTTAAATACACATGATCTCAAGTTTGTAATTTCCTACAGATGCTCTCTGTCCCTGGAGATACATTCACTTTCCTTTGAGCACACAGCCTTTCTCCAACAGCCTTGCTCTCATATGCACACACCCACATCTGCAGGCACTCATGCTTTTGCCTGTGACCCCTCCCACACCTCAGGCTTCTCACTGGTGATCAGCATAGGGATAGGAGACAGGAAGGGTGGAGGAGATACTAGTAAGTCATCTGCCCTCCACCCACATTTTCTTTAATTTTTTTCTTCCTTTCTGGTAAGCAGAGAGAAAACTTGTTGGTAGTATGGTATGGTTCTTTCCAAGCATAGTTGTGGTGCCAAGGATGAATGTAGTAAGAAGGCATTCAAGAAACCCTCAGAGTGATGTCATCAAAGGGGACAAGAAAGCATTTCACTGTTCCCAAAAAGAAAAAACCTGTCTCGTTAAGCAGCTATCCTTCTAAGAATTGTTACCACTGGGAGTATTTCATTAAACTAAGGCATTGTGTCTCTAACCAAAAATATTAGAATTCTAGGAGAGAGAACACATGAAATAATTAGAAGCTATTATTGAAGATTTATATATATCAGGGATTGGCAAACCTTTTGTATAGTAAAGGCCAGATAGTAAATATGTCTTTGGCTTTTAAGCTACATCAATTCCACTGTACCATCATAGAGTGAAGGCAGCTGTAGATAATAAGATGATACATCAGTAAATGTGTGTGGCTGTGTTCCAATAAAACTTTATTTATAAACACGGGCAGTGGACTGGATTTGAACAGTGGTTCCTAGTTGGTAGAATCTTGATCTATATAAGCAATACCATGCTTACCTATATATATATATTTTTTTCCTCCTCCTCCCTCTCCCTCCCTACTTTTCTCACCATTTAATTTGAAAATGGCTGGATGAAATTTTCAGGAACTTTGGCAGATTTGTTTAGAATGATCAGACGTAACAGATCAGCTTTGTACTTCGTGAAAAAGTCTTTCCGGATGGCTCTAGAGTCATGCTAAAAAGATAAGAAATCGTTTTCTGAACGAGTGACTATATCATATAATAAGAACAGATAAATAAATAAACAATTGTTTCAAGTATAAGCCCCGATTAGATTTTTATCAGAATCAGGCTGCTGTATCTTATGTAGGCAACACTTTGTAGGATGCTGCTCATGTGCAAGAGGACAATATACCATGGGAATGAGCCCTAGGACAGAGCAGCTGAGACAACGGAAGGAGGAAGTCTCTGCTAGTGGGTACGTCTAGGAAGGTTACATCCTCACAGGAGAAGTTGGGGAGGAGAGTGACATTAGGTACACAGGCCATTAGGCTGGCGTGCAAAGAAAAGGTGCACCAAAAGCCAGGTTGAGGAGCACCTAAGGTATTAATTGACTCCAGTAATTTGTATAAAGGCTTTAGTTTTCTTCTCCTTTAATAAAATTTCATCTGAAAGTATCTTGTTTTTGAGCCAACTAACTAGAAAGTAGTTGCAGAGTTGCATAGTGCACTTTTTATTAGTTTCCTTTTGCTCTTGAAATGCTATTTAAATTTGGCAACCATTTCTGAATAACAGAACAGTGAAGATATGTGCATATTAACATGCTTGCATGATGTATTGTTAAATGAAAGAGAAAAACAGATTCTAGGGAAGTCCTCATAGAAAAATCTCACATTTTGTGTGTATGTGCCTATTATATACATAAACACATACACACATACATACATACACTCTTGTCTAGAAAAAGGTTCATACAAATATGTACAAATTTTCAACAGATTATTTCTGGAAAGCATGGTACTACTCAGGTACTATACTTTCTCCTTATCCATTTCTGTCTCTTTCTCTTCCTCTACATAAGCAAATATTAGATTTATAATTCCAAAGGACAATGAGGATATTTTCAGTTGGAATATTTTAAAATATTTGAATAGTCTAGAAAAATCATGACTTAATTCTAGAAGGAGGGGTTATTCATATGTTGAGACTGGGTAGGCGAAAGCCTTTCTCTTAACTAGCTTGTCAGGTTTCTTGGCTCTTTCCATGTGGGTTGTTGGAGTAAAGTTTCTTCCAATTATGATCCAAGAATGTATTTCTATCAAATGAATGGATAACTTTGTCCTTGCAATTAACATTTTCTATGGGTCAACAGCAGATCCACATTAAAGAAAAAACAAAATTTTGGAAGCCATATTCTTTGCAATTTGGAGCAAATTAACTCTCTGAAACCCTATTTCCTTATTTCTACAAGAGAATTAGTAACACACACCTTACAAGTGTGTGAAGATTAAGAAACACCTAGCAGAGTCTGATCTACAATCACTGCTTTAAAAAAAAAAAGTTAACTTCTTTCTCTTTCTCACATTTTCTTTCTCCTCCAGCATTAGTTTTCTCAAATGAGAAGAGGAAGAACTAGGTTTTGCTGCCATCTTTAATAAGTGTTAGTGCATTAAATTCCAAACTATTTGCTTTCTCTTTCATTCTCAGGCAAATTCCCAGATGGCAAGAAAATACTGGAGGAAGAAATAAATGGCGGTCCCATTTGTGTTTTGAATGGCCAATATAATTTCATTGTAAAATGAAACTCTAGAAATGTTTGAAATAATCCAATTACTCTTGATAATATTTAAAAAAAAACGTGATTCAGGCAGGTTTTATTTTAAGTCAGAGATTTGGCTTAACTGATTATGATAGCACTTCTTCTTATTTTCCCTAGATCCTCACTGAATCACTAGTCCTTTGCTCTGCCTCCTAGTACCCAAAAGAACACCAAAATTTATGTAACATCAATTTCTTCCTACTAATGGAAGACTGTCATTCAAATGTGTGTATATATCCTGATTTTCAGTGTTCTACACATCATTGCCTCATGGTGTCAACTAGTATGTCATGCCTCCCTACCAGGAATGTTGGGATTTTAATTTTAGATAAGAGCATTGATACTGATTATGTGATTTTTTCATGAAAAGAGGAAATAGTGCCAGCTTCAGCATATCCTAAGTTGAACTCACAAATGTTACCTACAATCTCCTTCTCCTGCACATACTTTCTCTCATAGTGGTATCACATTTTACCACATTATTCAGTTTGAAGGTATCATCCTTTGTTCCACCTTTATTTTTCTTCAGTCATCCTATCCTCCTATCCCCACCACCAATGCCAAATTCAGGCTCCTATCATCTCTTATCTGACAACTACAAGATCAGCTTCCTAAGTAGTATACTTGTTCCCAGTCCTTTCCCCTCACATCTATCCTCTGCACTTATACCATATCAATGTTAATTTGATGGTGACACTTTTTCTTTTACAAATATTCCTCGGTCCTCAAGACCTACAGAATAAACTTGGTAGTTTCTAATATGGCATTTAGGACCCTCTGTAATCTTGGAGCAGCCTCCCTCACTAGATACATGGATACACGTCTTGCCATTTTCTACTTCCAATGTTTCATCGCAGCAGCATAAAACAGATTCCAAACTCCTGCATACACCATTCTATTTCGTGAATTCTGTTTTTGGCTCATTTCTTCTTCTTTAAAAATATGTTTTCTTTCCCTATTGGCTAACTTTTATGAGTTCTTTAAGGCATAATTCAAGTATAAAAATTCTATGAAGCTTTGCCAAACTCTCCTGGATAGGTTAAGTCCCTCTTTTTGTGTGTGCTTTTATGTAACTTCTTCACTGCACTCAACTGAACTAAAGTTATTTGTGTATCTACATTTCAAATGGTTCTATGAGCTCCTAAAGGGCAGACAGATGTCTACAGATACGTAGTGAAAAATGAATTAATTCATAGGCATGTATTAGTTATCTGTTGCTTCATTACCTCAACATTTAGAGGCTTAAAATAATAGACATTTGTTATCTCTTATGGTTTCTGAGAATCAGGAATCCAGCAGTGACTTAGCTGCATGGGTCTACCTCAGTGTATCTCATGAAATTGCAGTCAAGATGTCAACTGGGGCTGTAGTAAACTGAGGACTTGGGAAGGGCTGGAGCATCCACTTCCAAGCTCAACTCACATGACTGTTGGCAGGACACTTTAGTCAGCCTCCACATGGGCATCTCCATGTGACATGCTAGCTGGGTTTACCCATATGAGTGATCTGAGAGAGAAAGAGCACAAGCTAAATGAAGTCACAATGTCTACTATAACTTAATTTCAGAAGTGCCATAGCATTACTTCACTGTGTTCTATTGTCCCATAGAACACACAGATCAACCCTAGTATAATGTGGAAGAAAGCTATTCAAGGGTCTGGATATCAGAAAGCAGGGACCACTGGGTCATCTTGGAGGCTGCCTACAACAGGCAGCAAATATTTTTCACATTCCTAAAATCCTCCTAAGTAGATATTCTTTCTTTTGCCTACTTATAGATCATTTCTAAACATAGAAATCATTTAAAGAGTAAATTAAAAAGGATCTGAGTAAAGCCTCTGTAATTTCTGGATACTGTTTATTGTTACCAATAAGAGAAAAGAGAGAAAGGGAGAGAGAGAGATTATTTTGGGAGAGAGGCAAATTTCTCTTGATATTATTGATTCGACAGCACTTGATCAAGTTCATTAGTCTGACAAGGTTATTTATTATTAGATCCTAAAGGATCGCACTAGATATTTATGCATTTTTCCCTCAATTTATACACATGGGGCATGTAATACAAGAATATTTTGAGTGGATGAACATTTAAGTATTAAGTTTAAGAAATTGGATTGACTGTTATAAGCAGGAGCAGGAAGAGCAGTGGAAATAACAACAAAAATAATCAACCAGCTTGATCCCTAAACAGGTGATGCTCAACTGAGAGCAGAAAAGCATTCAATCAAGAATAAGACCAGTGGATGGAGTTTGTAATGTGCTCTGTGAACAACAGCTCAGCTGTCAAACACCTTTGGCCCTTTTTCCTTGTTTACAGTGAGTATGCTGATTCACATGTAACTGTACAGCAGAAGGTTGAAATGGTTTTCTAAAGAGAGACATGCTCACTCATAAACAACCATTTTTTTTTTTAATGAGATGAGATGGCATCCACCCTTTCACAGAGGTTGCTTCCTCCCTGGCTGGATGCTTAGTTTCCATGCCTCACATTTCTAACATAGGGTAGAGCTCTCCCATCCCAGGAGGGGATGATATTTTTCATTTAATTGTTTTTCCATATTCCCTACTTGCTTTCCTCCACAGAAGGAGTAACTTACCTGGCTGGAAACTGGGGAAAGGGTGCAGCTCTCCATTTCTTTGGCTGTATCTCATGTTGCTGACCACTTATGAACTATTCCTATTATCATTATTGATTTTCTTCAGGCAAAACAAGCGTTGCAGAGGGACCACTAATTATTTAGCATGTCTGTTGTGACTAAGGGAGTTAACACAATTCGTGACAAGCAGGAGTTGGAAGTCCATTTTGTCATTGGGCCCAAGCCACTTTCTCTGAACCAGTTTAACCAGCAATAAAGCTGTTAAGCTGAAACTTCTCGGATTTCCCTATCTCTCTTTCTGCTGGTTCTGACATGCTAGAGAAGTCCAGGTTCAATTAGATTTCCCACTTATGTACTCTCATTTACACCCTAATTTTTTCATGGCACTCTTTACACTTGTCATTGTTTTTCAATATCTTTCCCCCTCTTTAGACAGATAGACAGACAGACAGTATACCATAGCAGTAAAGAATATGAGCATGGGGGCAGCCCGGGTGGCTCAGCGGTTTAGTGCTGCCTTCAGCCCAGGGCCTGATCCTGGAGACCCGGGATGGAGTCCCATGTCGGGCTCTCTGCAGGGAGCCTACTTCTCCCTCTGCCTGTGTCTCTGCCATTCTCTTGCTCTCTCTCTCTCTCTCTCTCTCTCTCTCTTTCTGTGTGTGTGTGTGTGTCTCCATGAATGAGTGAATGAATGAATGAATGAATGAATAAATCTTTAAAAAAAAGAGTATGAGTATGAAAGTCAGATCTTCTGTGTTTACATTCTAGCTGTACTATTTACTACTTATATGCACTTTGAAAGGTTACTTAACCTTAAAAAATAGTTCACAGAAAAACTGAACTGGAAAAACAGAGTTCCCATATACTCCCTCCCCTTCAGCACAGTTTTTGGCTTTGGTGTGCTCCTTTTTTTTTTTTTTCAATTGATGATCCAATATTGGTACATTATTATTAACTAAAGTCTTAACAACCTGTTTTGGTGTATTGCATTTTTTTTCTTACAATTGATGATCCAATATTGATACACTATTATTAACTAAAGTCCATAGTTTAGGGCTCATTCTTTGTGTTGTGCAGTTCTCTAGTTTTTATCATCATGGCATGTATCCACTATCGTACAGAATAATGTCACTGTCCTAAAAATCCCTGGGCTCATCCTGCCCATCTCTCCTGCTCCTCCACCCCTGCAAGACCAATTAATAAGAAAAATAAGAGATCAGATTTTACCTTTATTTATTCTTTCTTTAATGTTCTCTTTTTAATTATGTAGATCCATGTTTCTGATCTATGTCATGTTCTTTCTCTCTGAAGCTTATTTTAACATTTATTGCAGGACAGATCTACTGACAACACATTTCCTCAATTTTTATTTGTCTAAGTCTTTTTATTTTTTTCTCCTGTGTCATTCTTTTTTTTTAATTTTTTTTTTTATGATAGTCACACAGAGAGAGAGAGAGGCAGAGACACAGGCAGAGGGAGAAGCAGGCTCCATGCACCGGGACCCCGACGTGGGATTCGATCCTGGGTCTCCAGGATCACGCCCTGGGCCAAAGGCAGGCACCAAACCGCTGCGCCACCCAGGGATCCCTCTCCTGTGTCATTCTTAAAGGGTAGTTTTGCTGGATATAGAATTCTAGATCTTTCTTTCAAGACTTTTATTTTCATTCAATTATCTGCAGTTTGAATATAATATGCTTATGTGTAAATTCTTAGGTATTTCACTGTTTGGTATTCTCTGAGCTAGCTAAATCTGTGAATTGAGGTTGGTTATTAATTTTAGAAAATTCTCCACCATTATTATTTCAAACATTTTCTCCATTTCTTTCTCTTTTTCTTCTCCTTTTGGCATTCCCATTATAAGCATGTTGTATCTGTTGTAATTGTCTCATAATTCTTGGATATTCTCTTGCATTTAAAATTTTTTTAAGATTTATTTGTTTCCTTTAGAGAGAGAGAGAGAGTGCGCGCACACACATGTGAGTGGGGGAGGGGGAGAAGTAGAAAGAGAGGGAAAGAATCTCAAGCAGATTCCTCACTAAGCACAGAGCCTGACATGGGGTTCCATCTCACATCCCTAAGATCATGACCTGAGCTGAAATGAAGAGGTGGATACTTAACCATCTAAGCACCCTTGATTTTTCAAATGTTACATTTCCAGGACTTATGTTTCTTATAAATGGAAATTTGCAGCTTTTGATAACCTCACCCATTTGCCCACCCCTCTACCTGCAATCTTTGGCAACCACTAATCTGTTCTCTGTATCTATGAGTTTGATTTTTTAAAATCCACATATAAATGATATCATGCAGTATTTATCTTTCTTGTCTGACTTATTTCACTTAGCAAAATGCCTTCAAGGTCCATCTATGATGTCGCATATGGCAGAATTTGCTTCCTTTTTATGGCTGAAATAATATTGCATTGCATTTTCTTTGTTCATTCACCTGTTGATGGATACTTGGGTTGTTTATGTTTCACCTATTAATGCAATTGCTTTATAATAGGTTATTTAAAATCCCATAAATAGAGTTGCTGAATCATATGGTAGTTGTACTTTCTAATTTGGGGGGAACCTCTGAACTGTTTTCCATAGTGGCTGCACCAGTTTACAATTCCACTAACAGTGCACCATGGTTATCTTTTTTCTTATATATTCTACATATAACACTTATTTATCTTTTTAAAATAATCATTCTAACAGGTGTGAGTGATATCTCATTATAGTTTTGATTTGCATTTCCCTGATGATGAGTGATGTTGGACATCTCATATACCTATGGGCCATTTGTATGCTTCTTGGGAAAAATGTCTATTCAGATCTTAAACTTTTAATTAGATTGTTTATTTGTTTCCTTTGACTTGTATGAATATATATATGTATATATGTATATGTATTATATATAATATATATAATATGTATAATTAAAAACTTATAGGCTTTATGATTTGTGAATATTTTCTCCTATTCAATAAGTTGCCTTTTCATTTTGTTTATGATTCCCTTTGTTGTATAGAAGCTTTTTTAGTTTGATGTAGTCCCGCCGGAGTTTCATTTTGTTTTGTTTTTGTTGCCTTTGCTTTTGGCATTAAATCCAAAAAAATCATTGCCAAACTGATATCAAGAAACTTATCTTTATGTTATCTTTTATTTCTCTATTCCTTTCTCTTTTTCTTCTCCTTCTGGTATTCCCATCATGTGCATATTTTATATTTTGTAATTGCCCTCATACTTCTTGGAAATTCTATTCTCCCCTCTTTTTTTGTCTTTGCTGTTTTGAAGTTTTGTTGTCATTGGTTTTGTTTTGTTCTGTTTTGTTTTGTTTTGTTTGTCTCTCAACTTTGCAAGTTTGGTATATTGATATATTTTTAAGCTCACTGATTCTTTTCTTGGCTATGCCCAGTCTACCAATCAGCCTATGAGGTACATTCCTCATCTCTGTTATAGTTTTTAAAAAATTTTTAGCATGTCCCTCTGATTCTTTCGTAAAGTTCTCATCATTCTACTTACATTACACATTTGTTCTTGTATTTTGTCTACTATTGCTATTAGTGGCCTTCACTTATAATCATACTTATTGAAAATTCCTGGCCTAATTGTTCCAAACTCTGTGCCATATCTGAGTCTGGTTTTGATTTTTGCTTTGTCTCTTCACTCTGGTTTTTTTCTTTGGTTTTTGTTTTTTCTTTTTAGCATGCTTTGTAATTTTTTGTTGAAAGCTGAATGTAATATATCTGGTCAAAGGAATAGAGATAGATAGGCCTTCAGTATGAGGTCTTACATGTTTCTGGCTAAGAGTTAATCTGTGTGGCTTCTGATATCATTGTTTTTGTCATCCCTGTTGGCCTTTGAGTGTTTCTATAGACTCCTTAAACAGGATCTGAGGCTTGCAGTTATTTTAGCTGTAATCCTCTGGTATTGTACTGGAACCCTAGTGAAGGGATAGGTAAGGTGTGAAGCAGGGAACATATTCTATAGTCCTACAATTAGGTCTCAATCTTTTAGTGCATCCAAGCTAGCTATTTCCCAACTCAGTTGGTTAGAGGAAACCGGAGTTGGATTTTTCCATTTTTCCAGGTTGTTTAGGCCTGTTAAGAGCTCCTGTTAGTTGGGATCTGGTAAAATAGTTTTCCTTGAGGGCAGCCTCTTTTTAAGGAGGACAGAGAATTTTGGTCATATTTCAAAATGCTTACTTTTCCCTTCTGCTAGAAGTAGGAAAGGATTTTTTTCTCAGATTTTCACTATGAGTTTGGTAGGGATCCTGGAGGTAAAACTCACAAAAGTGTGGAAGTCACACAAGACTGCACCCCAGAGTGTTTATTCCTCAAGCTAGTCTACACTGAGCATCTAACAACTCACCAATTACAGTTTTAAGTGTTCAAGCTGATACGGGACTCAGCTGTGGAATTTTGCTTCTGGGCTTCTGTTTCTCACAAATTGTGATTTTCTGTGTCTACGTGTTTCTCCAGTTTTCAGGGCAACAGTTTACCTCATTGCCTCAATTATCTGATGAATCTAAGAAGAGTTCTTGAGATTTAACTTGTTCAACTCTTTTTTCCTTGTTAGGAGAACAGGGGAGATGACTTTCAAGCCCCTTACATTTTGGAACAGAAACTGGAACTCCAAATTACTTCATTTTTGTGCTTCACTTTCTTCATTTATACAATGAGTATAGTAATATCTACCTTACAGTATTTATGTGAGGTTTAAATTAGTCAAGTAGAGATTGCAACAGTGCCTGACATATAGTAAATTTTGCAATTAACATTACTATTAAAGGACACAAGATCAGGAACCAGGTCTGTCTTGTTCATTCTGCTCACCAGTTCCTAGCACAGGGTAGGTCATAAATATTTGTTGACTAAATGGCCTTGAAGACTGACTAAAACTTTGGTAATCTCTAACATATCACATGTTCTCTTTGCCTTCTAGAATCATAAGACTATGCTCATGTCTGTGGTCCTTTTACAACAGATCATAAGCAAATGGGGCCAATGCTATGTGTGAGAAGGGAGGGCATTGTAGTTACTTCCCACATCCATTCATTAGAGATGAGGGGCTGACAAGTGACTAAAGAGACTCACTTTATAGTACTATTTTATATTTTTTCATTAATCCAACAGAATGTACAATACAGGTCTGAATCACTGCATAGGATGATGGCTTCCATCACCAACTCTATGTCCCTGGGACAGTTTGAGTCCTTTTACCTTGCTGGGTCCTTTCTACCACCTACAAATGGAATATCACATCCTTCTTACTTGAAAGTCTAGGGAATTATCACCGTGACAGGGAATATATTTAGAATTTCTTATTGGAATGAATTTCACCATGTCCATGTCAGTGAGAGCACCTTATTATGTAGGTATTGGGATAGTCTCAGCATTCCAATATGAAGCAGATATTTTTGGCTTTACTCCATCTAGTGGTTAAAATCAGAAATAATTCAGTTGGGTATTTCCCTTTCTTCCCATTTGTCCTTACTTTTGTTCTAATTTCTTTTAAAATTTATTTTCCCTAATCTAGGTCATTTAGTCTCCTCCAGATCTTCTGCCTTCTATAAATGCAGGCTTGTCTGAGATTATAGATCTTTGGTTTTACAATTTTTGGCCTTCTGTTTCCAAGATAGCAGACATGAAATCTTGGGTGGCTCAGTCAGTCAAGCATTCAACTCTTAGTTTCGGCTCAGGTCATGATCTCAGGATCATGAGATTGAGCTCTGTGTAGGACTCTGTGCTCAGTAGGGATCCTATTCAAATGATTCTCTTCCTTTGCCCCTCTTGTGAGTCACACACACTCTCTCTCTAAAATAAGTAAATATTTTTTTTTAAATAGCAGACATGAAATGAATGGATAAGAACAGCTTATGCTTTTTTTTTTTTTTTAAGATAGATTTTGGTCCTGTCAGTTCCTTATAAAACCCCTGTCCATTAAGGCAAGTAGGAAAAGTGGGCTAGAAGAAAAAGAATGAGCATCTCTTCAGCATTTTATCCCATTCTCTTAATCATATTATTACTTGTTCTAAAAAATAGTTAAGGTAATTTACAAAGTCTTACAAACTTCAGGAAGATTTCATGCGATAAATAAAGAAAAGGAAAGAGGCAAGGGCATAACATGGAAGCTCAGACAGAAAGGTAATCACCAGAGACTGATGTATTTAATATGAGGGTCAGAAATTGCTTATAGAGTATCCAGTAGTGACTCCTAACAGGGAATTCTGATTAGTCACTAACTTCATAATTATCGATCAGAGTAAAACAAGTCAAGTACTCTGAAGAAGCATAGCATTCTTTTATTTTCTTTTAAGCATTTTATTATTTATTTGAGAGAGAGAGCACCAGCCAGAGGGAGAAGCAGACCCCCCGCTGAGTAGGGTGCTGGACACGTGGCTTGGTCCCAGGATCCTGAGATCACGACCTGAGCTGAAGGCAGACACTTAACTGACTGAGCCACCCAGGCACTCCAGCACAAGCATTCTTAAGAGACTAGAATGGAATATCGGTCCAGATTATCATAAAGATTGTACAGTGTGATATTATGAATCATGCCTCAACAACATTCTTAACATGAGTGCAATCATGCAGGCCACAGGGGCATCTTTCATGACATACCTCATTCATTCTGCTTAGAGGTACCACATGAAAATGAAATCCAGTTCATGTGACTACGGGAGGTCAAGGTGACAAGGTTCAGAATTACATCTTGTGGAAGGTCTGCTTCCAAAAACGGTAAATTTTAAAGTAACCAGAGAAATGACTGAGTGTACAGTCTATCTATCCTGAAAGTGGTTTCTCTCCACAGTGGTTCTTGGACGTTGGGTGGCAGTGAGCTGAGATCATTGATGCAGAACCTAATGACTAGTAACAATATAGTGGTATCTGTATTCCTCTCTTCATCAACACTTCCCTGTGACCACCCCAGTTTAGACCTGCTGCCTCACATCTATTTAATTACCCTGGCTCTTACACTGGTGTCTCTGTCAACAACCTGTCTCATATATTCCCCTAGACTAATCTTTCAAAATTTGCCTCGAATCATACCACTCCCTGTTTATAAGGCTTAAGTGGTTTCCTTATTGCTCAAATACTTAAAATCATAAACCTTATTATTTAAAACCTCTCAAACTCACCATTACAAACTAAGCTATCACATCTCTCTGCACCAATGTTTGAGTCATCTGTAATTATATGCCACTGTTGAAAACATTTTTGCATTGCATTCTTGTTCATAGCCTCTTATACACCTTCAAAATGTCATTTTTTACAATCTAATTTCAAATACTAGCTTCTAGATTCTGCTTTTTCCTTCATCCTCTGCATTCTCATGTAGTTTGCACCTCTCGTGGACCTCATCTTGCTCCAATTTACCTTTTCGCTTTATTTTAAGAGCCCTTCGCCATGCTCCCTGTGTTTCAGCCACACTGGTTTCCCTTCAGTCTCTAGGACCACCACGCTCCTTTCTGCCTTGGAGCCTTTGCCAATGCATTCCTGTCTGATGGGATGCCCAGTCATTGACTTTACATGGTAAAAGTTGTCTCAGTTCTCAAGATACTCCTTCTGTAGGTCTTCTTATTGGTCCTTCTGTAGGTCTTCCTTAATAAACCTCAAAAAGTGGATGTCCCTCTCTACTCTCCATTTTATCTATATGTTGCATTTTCCAAGATATAATTACTGCTGCATTTATTTGTTTGCCTAGTAATTATCAGTTTTCATCCATTGGATTGGAGGGCCTGTAATACAGTTTTGTTTAGTGAATAAGTAACATATATAATGCGTGCTGTAATAGTGAAATATTATAATTATTTGTCTTTATTAAGCATCATAACTCCTCTGTGCCTAGTACAAAATTGAAAATAGAAGATGATTGATAAATAAAGATGTTTGTTGAAATCAGTTGCATGTGTGCTTTATTCTTCATGGTTTGTAAGACTTTGAGGGCAACAATGGCACTCTAATATAAAGCTACTTCTCAAAAATGTTACACATTACAGGATTTATTATTTTTTATTGAAATAATGGAGGAAACATTGGATTATGGAAAATGCTTCACTTTTATTTCTTCTAGAAAACCAGTACACTGAAATTATGATACTTTATGATACATTATTACAGTGAGTCATTACACTATCCACATGTAATTAAAGAAACATTATGATGCATGTACAAATAATAGGCATATTTAATAACACTGTACATTTTTTGGGAAATAACTTTAGGTTATATTATCAGGCCACTCATCCTCATTTTCTTCTAAAAGGAGCATGTTGCCATTTCTAGTGCTTATTTTCAGGATTCACTGACTGTTATTATTTTCACTAGCTATCTATGTCACACCCACAAAACACCATCAACACAAAAAAGGGGCATTGTTTTGTTATTTTGGTTGTCACAAGGTCCAAATGTAAAAAAACATCAGGATTAATTAGTGGATTGGTAAAACGTTGTAGTGGAAAAAGTTTTAGCTTGAGCCTATGTCTGAAGTAGCTTTATGCTGTGGTCTGACAGTGGACAAGCCTGAACCTAAGAAAATAAACTAGTTTCTTTTCAACCACAGTTTCTTTCCCCTCTAGTTTAGGCTTGTATACAAAAGGGCATCTTGTATATTCCTTGATATACAGTAAGTGTTCTCTAAGTATTATTTTTCTAATAATAAATAAATAGGAAAATTTTAAAATAGGAAAATAAATTCTCATTTCCTAGTTATTTTCCTAATGATCAACAACTAGCCAATTTATGTGGCTCAAAAAAATTTCCACTTTATGTATGTTGATTTCTGGCCTGAAGACATAGTTATTTTCTGGTTTAGAATTTTCCTCAAACTTTATATCTGGCAATACTCTTTAGGGTAATGGCTCCATTTGAAAGGAAATAGAGTATTAGACATACATACAAGAGCTGTCAACACCTCTGTTTTGTCAAGTGGAATCCATTCTGAGCCCATCCATTGTACATGGAGTAATGGTTTATCTGCAAACTGAAAAATCCACTTCATTTATAAAATAGCTCTTTATGATGTGATCAATTACTCAGAATGGCCTGAAAATGTCAGATGTGTGGTCCCAGCTCCAGTCAAATGAAGTGAGTAATTTTCAGTCACTTGTCCAGTGGTTGAGCCAAGAAGAGAGTAAATATTTATAAGCTTATCCCAGGGTGCTGGCTAACAGAGTGCCTGGACTTCTTCTAGAGCAAATAAACAAGAATCCCCTACAGTATTTAAACTTGTCCACTATTTCTCAGCCAGCTTCTCTCTTGTCTCCTCATAGTGATTATATACCACTCATTTCCAACCACATTTTGATTGTCCTGCTGCTAAGTTATAGCAAGTATTTTAGAAGGGACAAGAGTTGTTTTCCTTTTCTTTTGACCGCATGTTTAGATTGTATGAGCCATTGTGTTTATCCCATTTTTTACTCCTTAGTTTGCTTATTCTATCTCAGTAGGTGACCACAATGTTTGCTTTTGCTCATTAAGCTTTTGAACATCACGCAAAGCATTACAACAGAAAATTATTCAAGCAGTATGCTACATAAACTGATCAAGTAATTTCATCTGAAATCAAAAGTCTAACTTACAAGAGACTTGAAGTTGAGAGACAACCGATTTTATGAGGTTCTGAGAACTTATAAAGAGTTTAGTTTCCTGTTTAAGTATTTCATTGATTATGTTAATAAAATTGTATCTGTTGCAAGGATTTTTTAACTGCATGTCATTTTTTTAAAAAAGTTTATATGTGAATCTTCATGACAAGTCTTAGAATTTTACAGCTAAGAGTGATCTTAGAATTTATCCATCTATTCCAAACTTCTCATTTTATAAATAAGTCAACTCATGTCCTGGGAGTTTAGTGAGGGACATGCCCCAGGACATAGCCATTGCTAGTGATTTTGTGGTATGTTTTCCTGAGATGAGCCCTCTAGCTTTCCTGATAACATTTTAATTGTTGTTTCATGAGCACTGTGCTATTTCACATAGAAAAAAAGACCCTGACTTTATCAAAATATGTTTTAAGCCCATAAATATGGTTCCTAATCTTCTTTGGATTATAAACCACTTTGAGAATCTGCTGAAAACTCTGATCAATAGAAAAACTCATATATATAGTAATTCATATCTCATTTCATGAAATCCATAGAATCCTGAAACCTTAATTCAAGATTCATTCATTAACAAATCTATCATAATAATGGTGGCCTAATTATATTTCTATATTTGAATCAGTTGAGATATTAAGTGCTATTGGAAGTAGTGTGATGGTTATTTATTAAATAATAGCTATTATTGCTAATAACAGTAAAATTAATGCACTTTGCAAAAAAAACTATTTTTGATTCATATGAACACATTGTCAGATATAATGCAACTATTTCTTGTCAATTTCAACTCACAAGTAAACAGGTTTTGTTTGACATAATGGGATGATTTATAGACAATGCAGAATAAATATTCTCAAGATTCCCTAACATACATCTAAGAAATATAAAAAATAAATGGCATTGTTCCACATTAAGGAATAAAAGGGGAGCTATACACAATAGCAGTGTATGTATCTGATATGCAATGGCCAGATTGTAAGAGGACTTCCTATGGGATGGGAGGCTGGCCTGAATCGTTTTATAGTGAGGCTGGTTTGCATCTCTCGAAGATTCATGCTTCAGGTCTCAGCCATGGCACTGTCAGAGCAGCTGTAAGGAAAGACATTCACTCTTATTCACACTTAAAGATGTAAAGAGAGAGCTTAGGCTAAAATGACACTCTGTTAGCAGCTTCTAATCCAGCCTTTCCTAACCAATGCCCCATCAAAATACCAAACAAGACAGAAAAACAAGCATAGGAAAAGATAGGAATCTGGGTGGAATTTTTAAATGCCTAACTTAAGAAAGGCAGATGCCAGTGTTATTCTATCAAACAGAGCAAGACTGCTTGCCTGAAATGAGTCAGAAAACACTTCGTGCTTCTCCAACTGTTTACTATAAACAAACCTAAGTAAGCTGAAAAACTATAAAACTGTATTTTACAAAGGTACTGTTCTTGAAGGCAAGTCTGTACTCCCCTGAAGTCCCCTGAAGGGACTCTTCTTCTAGCTCTTTCCTGCACCAACTTAGAGGCTAACTCGGGAAATGAAGAGGCAGAAAAGGAGAGGAGGCAGTTATGTGTTATACTGCCTTGGAAGAGAACCCCTCACAAGAAAAGCACAAGATCTTTACACGCAATGCACAAAATGTGGAGGAAAAGGCAGTCTGAAACACATACTTGCTGAGGACTATGATCATTAAGAACAAAGTTTACTCTGAAGTCACCAGGCAGTGAGATAGTAGATCCAGTCTAATGCTAGCTGAGAAAGCCTTCCAGACTTTTGCAATTGATTGCTCAACCCACCTTCTCTCCATCAATAGAAATGTGGATTCAGCCAAAGTCAACATGAGTAGAAAAAACAAAAATAATTTAGGCAGGCTTGAAGAAGTGAGGTCTTCTGTCATTCTAGAATGAATTTTAAAAAGGATGAATGTGATGAAAATACTGCAGAACAAGGGAATGGAACCATCAGCATCTTTTAAAAATCTGAATAAAAATAGACTTCTGAATGTGACTTATACCAGGTCCAGAAAAAAAATTATTGAAGAATGCTAAATAGTTTGGCAAGAGATAGAAAGGCTGCATGTAACAAAAGCAGAAAATCTTAAGGAGACAGTGATTTGAAATAAACAGATGCTAGGTAAGATTAAAAAGTAGACTAGATAAGAGAAAGGAGGTAAGAAACTAAAGATCTAATACTAGATTATAATTCACAGTGCAGATATCAAGATAGAAATGAGGCTCCCAAAAGTCAAATCAGTAACGTTGGAGGACAACCTTTTTCCTTTCTAGGAGGCAGAGGAAAATAAAGTGTATGAAAATGATGAGAAGGAAGATGCTATGGGACAGAGAACAGGGAGAGAACCTGAATAGAGAGAATATGCAGGGATTTTGCATATTCCTGAGGAAAATGTCAAAAAAATTATAAGCAATACTCAAAAATATATTTGAAGAAAATATCTGATCTGATTGAAAATATATGGAGCCTGAATGATGACATTTCTAGGAAAAAATTGTAAGAGAGGGCAGCCCCGGTGGTGCAGCGGTTTAGCGCCGCCTGCAGCCCAGAGCGTGATCCTGGAGACCCTAGATCGAGTCCCACGTCAGGCTCTCTGCATGGAGCCTACTTCTCTCTCTGCCTGTGACTGTCTCAATCTCTCTCTCTCTGTGTCTCTACGAATAAATAAATAAAATCTTTAAAAAAAAGTTGTAAGAGAAACAGACTAAACAAATTGAAGCAAGTTATTTGGAAATAATAATGACAAAATAATGACAAGTACTCAGGTAGAGAGAATAAAAATTTTACTTTGAAGAGTACATACATCAGAGTAACTACAAACTTTTCCCTCCAGTGGAGGGACTTAACAGATGTTTCATTTAAAATGCTGTGATTTAGAATTTCATTACAAACCAAATTGATTTTTACTTGGGAGGATACTAGAAATATGTTTTCAAATATCCTACTAGTATATTCAAAGAATACCTGAAGATGTAAAGAAGTCAAAACAGAAATACATAGTTTAAGAGATTTTGGCAATAATCGCGCCTTGGATAAACCTCACTGGCTACGATACTGCCACTGCACAAAGCTTAGTTTAAGAGATTTTGAAGTGTGTTGAAAACAATTAAGTCTAAATGAGTACTGTATATTTAGTTGCAAATCAAAGTTATATCACAAGTATTTTTGAAAGAAAATGCCTTATTAAAATAATAATTAAAAAATAATTTGCCATAGTGCCTTCAGGACTATTATGAATAGAATCTGTGGACAGTCTTTGTTGAAAAGACACACAGAAAGAAAACATAAAAAACAAAATGTTAAATGTTAAATCACATGTATTCATGATATGATATTGAGTGTAAGAAGCAGGGCACAAACCTAGATGTACACTATGAACACAACTTCAGTTAAAAATTACATACACACCTATATACCCAAATACTTAAAAGGTGAAATTATAGATTGTTTTTAGTTTCAGCATAGTTTTATGTATATTTTTCCACAATGAACTTGTATTACTTTTATATCAGGAAAAAAGAAAAAAAACTGTTTAAAGAAATTAATAAGAAAGAATATTAAGGAATTGACTGTAGTAAAGAAACACCATCTCCAGTCTTGTTTTAGCTTTTCAGTCTCAGACAATAGCAAGAGGACTACCTTATATTTTACATTTTACCCTTTATTGAAGTGTGTTTGAAACACAGGGTGCATTTATTAGTGGTTGATTTCTTAGTTACAAATATTTAAAAATTCACTTTCAACATATTATTCTCCATTTTACAACACATAATTTTTAAACCAATTGACAATTTATTAAACACGTTTAGTGGTTCCCAACAAAAAAACAATAAACAATACTAAGCATGGTTTGTTGAATAAATTTATTTTTTCATTAAGTCCACTGCTTTAGGATTTCTGTGGGCCTCTGTTTTTTGTTTTAAATATCAAGCTTTGGCAAACGCATTAGATTCTTTGGAGGAATATTGAGGCTATTGTCAGCAATAATCTTTCTCAGGGATTCCATGATTGGCACACTTCGCCTTCAGATGGAGATTGTTGTGGTATTTGTGGTACCATTCAGTCTTTCCAATTCAAAGAACCTACTAGTGATAATGTGACTTTTTTCCCCACATAAACAGATCCATGCCAATGGCGCATTGTGGTTTCATTGGCTTGTAGGCAGCTCAGTATTTGCACAATTGGATGTTTCAAGATAAGTCAGGCAATTCTCAGACACAATGTAAGCCATGAGAATATACTCATATTTTTGGTTTGCTTTTTTCCAGACCTGTGGGCTAAGGTTGGACTTGTGTTAACTAATCTCTATGTATGTGGAATAACATTTTTCATACCATTTTAAGAATAACTCTTCTTACCAGATTTAAAAGTTAGCAACACTAAAGATTGTCTTGCTGACTTGTACAACTTTTCTACTTTAAATTGTTTTTTAGAACTAATAAATCTTGTACATTGAACCCAACTTTCTCTAGTTGTCAGGAAAAAAAACTGATAGCAATATCTGGGTTACCTTATATGTGGAATCTATACACTAAACTTGTAAGATCACAGAAGGGGCTGGGAGCTAAGGGAATGGAGAAGATTTTGTTTAAAGGGACAAACTTACAACTAATAGATAAATAAGTTCTGGAGTGCTAATGCACAACATAGTGATTATAGTCAACAATATTGTAGTATAAACTCCAAAGTTGCTAAGAGACTAAATCATAACTGTTTTTAATTCAAAAAGAAATGATAAATATGTGACATGATAAAAGTACAAGCCAACATATTGTATACCTTAAACTTATACTCTGTTATATGTCAACTGTATCTCAATTTTTAAAAATCTGTGAAAATAAATCTGTGTTAGTATTTGTATCTTTGGCATCCATGCTGCCAAAGAATAGCTAATGCTTTCCATTTGAGTTGAGAGAGAATATTGAACTGTGTGTGGAGTTACCAAGCTTGCATGTACCCTTGGTCCCATTGTCCCACTTTTAAATATTGTAGCATGTTCACAGGAAGCTGATTCTGCTGCAGGTGGAAGAGAAGGAAATAACGGGAAGTCATTATGTATCAGTAAGCATTTTGGTGTTGCCAAAATAATGCTACATAACATACATCCCCACAACCAGTGTCTTAATCATAACAACTTATTCTCAAGGATTGCTAGTTGGTTAGCGTCACTTTGCTACTTATAGCTGAGCTCATTCATGTGGGGTGACTTGAATTTCTTGATCTAGCTCGGCAGTTCTGTTCTTCGCTGCAGGTCTGTGGGCTGGCCAGGAAGCTCAGCTCCACATGTTTCTCATCCTCCTTGGAGCAACAAGCCAACTGGGCAAGTTCTTCTGATGGCATGGCAGAGGACTGAGAAGGCTTATGGAGCCAAACACATGCATCTAAAGCCTCTGCTTGCATCATTCTTGCTAATATCCTAATAGCCAAAGAAAGTCACAAGACCAAACCCAAGGCCAAGTGGAAAGGAAGTACCCTTCTCCCAAAGTGGTTAGAAGAAGGAGTGGAATATTTTGAACAATAATAATCAAATCTATCACACTGTGGTAGGTAAAAATGCTGGTTGAAAAAACCTGCTTCTGGCCATGATGAAGTAGCTTCAATTGGACTAAGTTTCTCATTGAAAAGTACTATAAAAGCTGAATAAACTACAAAAACAACTGCTTGAAGACATCAGAAAGTAGCTAAGGCAGCCAGGACTTGAGAGGCCAAAAACCAGAGACAAGAGAAGCACATTGAATTGCACACCACATAGCCTTTTCTTTTTCTGTTTGGAGCATGTGCTCATTTGCAGGCATGAACTAGAGGCCACATGTGTGTGGGGCTTGCAGTAGTGTCTCTGGGCTAGAGAGCTAGAGAACAAGGATCAATGCTTCCAAGGCATTCACTACTTATGAGAACCAGATCACAGAGAAAAGAAAATAGAACTTCAGAGACTTGAACTTAAAATTCTGTGTGAAATCCTTCATCGAGTTTTTTGTTAATGCTTAAGATATACCTAGGTGGGGCAAATATTCTTTGGAGGATAAAAGAGATTTAGTCAATCTTGTAGTGCTGCAAAGATAGAGGTAGCAATTTAGGGTATGCTATGGAGGAGGAGGCCAAGGAAGTACTCAAAATATTCAGTTGGAAGAGAACTAGAAAATCCATAAATATTTGCAAATCAGGCAATACATTTCTAAATGATTCACAGGTTTAAAAAGATGGCATCAGCATAAGGAGTAGAATATTAGTAAATAAGAAAACATTTTGAAGCAGATGACAATGAAAAATAATACAGACCTGGTGGGACTCTGCTAAATCAGGGCCTCGAGGGAGATATGAGTGCATATCTGGAAAAAAAAATGCTGAAAGGAATAGATCTAAGTATTCACCAAATTAACTAGGGAAAGGATAGCAAATTAAACCCAAAGAAAGTATAAGAAATGAAATAACAAAGCAAATGGCAGATATCTGTGAAACAGCAAAATAATATAGAGCAAATCAATAAAGCTACAGGTTGGTTCTTTGTAAAACCTAAGATCAATAAGTGACTAAGATTGATATCATAAAAAGAGAAAAACACAATCACCAGCATTACCATGTTCCATAGATAATGAAGAGTTTTTAAAAAGTATAGAATGAGAGATCCCTGGGTGGCTCAGCGGTTTAGCACCTGCCTTTGGCCCAGGGTGTGATCCTGGAGTCCTGGGATCAAGTCCCACGTCAAGCTCCCTGCATGGAGCCTGCTTCTCCCTCTGCCTGTGTCTCTGCCTCTCTCTCTCTCTCTCTCTCTCTCTCTCTCTCTCTCTCTCATGAATAAATAAATAAAGTCTTTAAAAAAAAGGATATAATGATCAGCTTTGGCCAAAATTAGGTTATGGTCAAATGGACAAAATTCTTTAAACATAAAGGATAATTTAGCAAAACCAAAATAAGTAAAAACAGAAATTCTGAAAAATGAAATAATGAAAAATTGAATCTGTGATTATAAACCTTCTCCCCTCATCACACACATGCACACACACACGCACACACCTCAAAACAAAACAAAACCCCAAACTAAAAACTCCAAGCTCAGTTGTCCTTACTGGAAAGTATTTGTGACATTTAGGGAAGAGATAAGGGCTTCAGAAACTCCTCCAGAGCATAGAAAATGTGGGAACGCTTACAAACTCACTTTCTGAGACCAGTGAAACCTGACTACCAAAACCTGAAAGAGATATTACAAGAAAGGAAAGTGAACATACCTAAAAAATCCTCCACAACGTTAGTAGTAAGTCAATTCTAGAAATGTAATTAGATGATAGATAATGATCACATTGGGTTGATTTCAGGAGTGCAGAGTTGTTAGATATCCAGAAAATAATGTAACTCACCTCACTAATAGGATAAAGGAGAAAAAATAACATCATCTCAACAGATTCAGTAAAGTATTTGATATATTTAATGTCTCTTATCAAATTTGTAATAAAATTGAAGATGAATGAGCCTTTTACATGTAAAATTACAAACATTATTGAGAGAAATTTTAAAACATTGAAGTAAATAGAGGGATAAATCTATTGCATATTGCAAGATTATAAATTGACCCCATATTCATTTATAAACTGAATATAATCTATGTAATAGTCCTGCATGTATTTTTCCGTGAATGGGAAAAATGACAAATTGACTTTAAATTTCATACTAAAATGGAAATTGTAAAGAGAATTAAGTCATTGTTGAAGGGAAAAAAACAATCAAAGGACTTGTACCAACAAATATCAAGAATGACTTTAAATCTATAGTAATTAAAACCGTGTGGTATTGGTGGAAGCACAGATAAGGAAATCAGTTATAAATGTGAAAAAGATACCAAAAACAAATCCACTCATATGAAGTCATTTAGCCTACAAAACATCCTACTGCAGTACTGTGGGATTGTAGCCAAAAAAGAGCTGTTCACAAGAATTTTAGGAATTGTCTTTTATCAGTAAACACATTACTTCCTTTTGAAATCAAAAGCATCATTGGTCAATACCTGAACAGTTCAGTCACCTTTTAAAAAAAAAAAAGTAGCTCCTAGTTTTACAGCAGTTTTGACAAACTGAAGGATTCTTAGTTTCCTAAATGCAAGTCAGTTGTGGGGCAACTGATTATGTGTCTCCCTAACATATAAGGACATTCAGAGCTAAACTGATGCCTCATTATTATTTGGAATGAAACAAAATGGAAAAAAAATCTCCATTCCGGTGATACAGACACTTCAAATTCAGATCAAGTGCCTTGCACTGAGGCCATGTATACCTCTTACTGAAATTTTCACAACTTCCAATCTCTTATACTTTTTAATTGGTACGAGGAGAAAAGAGTGGGAACTGATCAGGTTGGCAGGCAGAACAGGTATCTGACTTGGTCTGAAGGCCATGCTTTCTTTAATTTCCAGCCAAAGCAGGGCTTTGGGGGTGTGCGTGCCTGTGTGTGTGTGTGTGTGTGTGTGTGTGTGTGTGTGTGTGTGTGTTGCAAGTCATATCAAATATCAACTATCCAGACCTACCATGCTATCCTGTAATTAGCCTTTGTCCTTGGTTTTAACTCCACAAAGTGTCAAAGAAACACATAACTCTTTTGGTGTTGGTTTTAACATGAAATCTGTGTCCCTAACATGCCATTCTCAGTTAAATTTCTGTCATGCGGCTTTTCTGAATCTATTTACCAACCTACAAATAGTAAATGCTTAGATCCAGTTTCCTTTCTTGTATCAAACAGCCCCATTTGACCAGGGTAAGGAAAGGAGAGAGGGTAGGGTCAACTGCTAGTGTTTCTACTTAACATTACTGCTTAGCTATTTAGGGTAAAGAAACTTGGAGAATTGAAATGCTGATGCTGAATTGATTATCACACAGATTATTTTAGGGGATTTCTCTCTACTTTTCATTAAGGAGTCCACTCTATCAGGAGGAACTCTATTAATAAGAGAGATGAGCCTTCAACTATTTTGTATTTTCAAGGCTTTGGATACTGATGTCAGCCCAGGCGCACAATTCCCTGGAGCTTCAAAGTCAGGCCCACTACCTTTCTGTGCTGAGATTTTGAGTGATCAATGTGTTCTGGCTTTAAACATTATAGCAGGAAAACTGAAAAGTGATGCTCAGTATTAAGTCAGTTACAAACTAAGTAGTTCTTCAGGCTTTTGCTGCTTTGCCATGAAATTTGCATCTAGGAAACTGGATCTGTGCTCCAGGCACCACATATGTTTCATATTTGCTGAATAAAGTTTCAGTACCTTTGCCTCTTGTTCTCCCATTTCCCGTTTGTGATGTGCATCTCTTCCTTTTTCTCTGAACGACAGTCATTGTGCTCTGCCCTTTCAGATTATAATCTTAAAGTGACTGGAAATCATTGGCTTCAGAAGGGATCTTCCCCGCCCCCTGCTTCTGGGATGTGACCAGATAACTAGACACTCCCATAGCAAACTATGACTGAGACAATACTATATTTTAGAGTCTGGTAGACATGGTTTTGTGCCATGGCAGGTAACTGTCTTAGGTAAAAGATACAGACCAACACAGTCATGCATTGTCTCTCAAAGATCTTAATAACCGGAACAAAAGCTGCCAAAAAATAGAGGTAGAAGAAAAATGTCCACATGCTTAAGTGTCAGTTTACTCTGAAGAGCATTCACTGCTTTTGGTCTGCATTGTCTTTCTTATTTTATTTACCTAGTTTTTCTTTGAGGCAGGGTAGGAGGAAATGATCCACCACTAATAAATCTGTGGGACACAGCTAATCACTGCCCCTCACTAATAATCTTGACCAACCTTATAATCTCAAGCATTTGCAAAACTCATTTAAAAAACTAGTCTGCTCAGCAGGAGATATTAATTTATTACATATGCAAAAGAATTATATTGGCAGTGAAATTTCATGAACTGAATGCAAAAATCATGTATAGGTGTATAGGTTTCTTTTTTCAGAAAGAGGTTGCATAGCTTTCTTCAGATTCTCAGGGCAATTCAATGCTCCCAGCCACTATAATTAGAAATGCCACTTTCATGGGACATCTGGGTGGCTCAGTGGTTAAGCGTCTTCCTTCGGCCCAGGGTGTGATCCTGGAGTCCCGGGATCAAGTCCCACATCGGGGTCCTTGCATGGAGCCTGCTTCTCCCTCTGCCTGTGTCTCTGCCTCTCTCTCTTAGTCCGTGTCTCTCATGAATAAATAAATAGAATCTTTAAAAAAAGAAATGAATTGCTGCTTTCTGAAAATACATCTGGCTTCTGAGTTTTAAACCAAGCATTGAACTTTTAGGTCTCTCTCACCTAAGCTACCATCATTTCTCTTTACCTTCTAAATTATTCAGAGTAAAGGGATCATATTGTTCTGCATTTTGTGGTTTTTATTTTACTCTTACCTATGGGCAACTTTCAGAAAAGCAGAAATCCATGTTTGGCATCTCATCTTATTCATGAAGGGTTGACAGAACAGTGACTGCCCACTCCGGCGGCGACAGGATTGTTTTTGTTGTGAGTTATTATGTTTCTGGGGTGCTTTTAAAATACTCATTTTTTCCTTTCCTCTCTCAAATATCCTCAGCTTTCTTAGCTCAGAGGAATTTATACAAATTACTTGTTCTTGGGAAATTTTATGCTGGTGTATTCTAGAAAGCCCTTCTCTGCGTTTCTCCTTCCTTTCTTATACACAATGATAAGTTTCCTACTTATCTTAAGGGCTATCTGGCTTCCATAATTCACTTCAATGAAATTGCCAAATGTATAGGGACTTTGCTCTCTCACTCAAGAGAAGTAGTTGGGAACTGCTATCTTCCATTTACTAAAGAAAAATGTGGTCACCTTCATCTATCCCCAACTTTGCTCGGATCACAGATCACAAAGCTACTGGGGTAGCCTACAGCCTGGCAATGTTCATCCAGTTCGTTCTTGGTTCAAAGACACCAGCCTATGGCCACCCATTGCTTTCCCACAAGATCTCTGAGGAGATGATTTGTTAATAATAGCAGGGCCAGAAGACAATGGACTGGGACTAAAGTCAAAGTTTGAAAGTTAGATTTTCCAAAGTGTTTTTTTTTAAAGATTTTATTTATTTATTCATGAAAGACACACACACACACACACACACACACACACACAGAGGCAGAGACACAGGCAGAGAGAAAATGAGGCTCCATGCAGGGAGCCTGATGTGGGACTTGATCCTGGGACTCCAGGATCACACCCTGGGTGGAAGGTAGGTACTAAACCACTGAGCCACCCAGGGATCCCCTCCAAAGTGTTTTTGAAAGAATATCAGGGAACACCTCTTAGTGATGTTAAAATGTTGTTAACAGGCTCACATTTTGGAATTGGCAAAAACTGATATAATGAGTATTATTTCATAATTTATATATTAAAGTAGATGGAAATTGATCATTTAGCTTATACTACTCATCTTCCTAATCAGTCAATGTTTACTGGAGAGAAACCAAAGACTTAGCCAAACAACTCCTACTGCAAAGAGGCAAAACACAAAAGTTGTTTATGAGAGGGTTCTCTCCCAACTTTTGCTAAAACTTCTAGTGACTGTGAACACCTTAATTTTGCTTTACTTGAAAATATATTTGAGTGTTTTTCTCAAAACTACTTTTTCTTTGTTCAGTTTTGGTTTTATGAACCCAGTATTTGGAAATCCATAGGCTGGTTTTTGATAAAATGATTGCTTTGCTTCTCAGAATGGACAGCCATGGGTAGCCAAGGCTTACTGCATACAAAAGTATGAGCTGGTGAGTCAGTGACCCACCCAGAAGCATGTACGGGTAACAAATGCCATTCAGTAATGAAGTTATTTTTAATAACCTTAAACTCAGGGGGTTAAAGTTTATTAACTTTAACTCCTATCATCCTAATTTCCTAAAGGGCAGCTGTTGTGAAAAATTTAAACTTACATAACTCAGTTTCATGATATATGATCACAACACTGAATTATCATAATGAGTACATATTTGTTAGTTATAAAAATAAACCAGGCTATCAGTGTTTTACAAAAAGCACAAAAGATCAAATTTACCTTCTAGATTTTAGCACAAAGGAGGAAGGATGCAAGTTATCTAATAATCCCAAAAGATAAGAGCAATTGTCTCACCTCCCACCCCTTGTTCCTGTTGGTCACTTGGGATCCAAATCTAAGCAAGTCCCCAAATCCAACATCACTGATACTGCTTACGTCTCACTGACTTCAACATAGATAAATGGCCCTGTTAATGTCAGGGTAGTTTTGTTTGTCTGTCTGAAGAATATACATCTGTATTTTAAATTGCATTATCCAGTTTATCCATGGGATAAGAGATGTTTACCTTCACAAATTCCTGGCTTCTGAGCTGAACTAAACAGGGCAAGTTTAAAGGCAGGAGCTCAGAGCAGTTCATAGCCTTTTGACAGCTTTGATGTGGTCTGCCAAGGCCGAGTTAGTAAAATCCAGGCTTATCTCTTGGCTTCTGGGCTGAGTGCAGTGGGATTTTGGGTCTTTTCTGCTACCTGCCTCTCCAGGGAGCTCTGTGCAAGGATGGTAGTTGCAAAGATGATAAAATAACACTGCAAAAGTATTGTTTGGCATGGAATTAGTGCTCATAGATGTGGGTCCAAGGAATTGCTCAACAGCCTATGGAGGCCAAGGAAGATCTGCCACATTAGTGGCAAGCTTTGCTAGGTCACCTCAGATTGGCCTTAGTCCAGTTCAGTTGGTACAGCCAAGCCCAGGCTTTTCTTTCATCCTGTTTCCACTTTAGTGTGCTTCTGTGAAATGAGGTGTTTCTTCATTACCAAGAAGGGCAGAAAGGTGGAAGCAGAATATGAGATGATGAACACAGGATGATGAACACAGGACTCCCCTTCCACTAGGCCTGTGTTGGCTTGGCAATGAACTGCGGACCAACATTGGAGAGGGCAGCAGGCAGCTACTGCCCTCTACTGTGCTCCTTGCTGCCAGCAAGCACCTGACTGTAGCTCACAGAGTAGAAGGAATGGAAACTGGAGGAAACAAGGGAGGGGGAGCATCCCTCTACAGGGGAGATGGCTATGGTCATGCAGCTATGGATTCATGCCACAAAAGCAGCCACCATTTCTATTGCCTATGAACCATAGTAATTTTTCAGGACTTAGAACATGTTTTCCTTTTCACTAAAATGTCATTATTCCTTCCATATTATGACTATGGGGTAAGAGGGGAAAATGTATATGCAAACAAATATAGATGAGGTCCAATAGAATGCAAAGTATCTTGTATTGTTGACAATAGAATCCATTGATCATTATTACAGGCTTTGAACTTCTCCTCATTAAATGCTGAATCAAAACACAGAGTAATGAATTACTGGTGAGGAGTACCTGAGTGACTCAGTCGGTTAAGTGTCTGCCTTTCACTCAGGTCATAATCTCAGGGTCCTGGGATCAAGCTCCATGTCAGGCAACCCTGCTCAGTGGGAAGCCTGCTTCTCCCTCTCCCTCTCCCTTTCTTCCTACCCCTGCCCCGCTTGTGTTATCATTCCCTGTGCACGTGCTCTCTCTCTCAAATAAATAATAAAATCTTTTGTTTTTTAAAAAGAGAATTGCTGATGAATACGATTCTAGAAGTCAGTCTGGAAGATACAGTCTAAAAGTCTTTTGTCCTGAAAAAGTCATCATATTACTCTCTCTCCCTTCCAACAGCCTCGTCACATTACTTTCTTCCTAAATCAGACTCCTTGAATGATCCATTTTTAAATTTCCAGATGCCCACCATAACATGTCTCCCAGTGGCAACTCACAAGTGAAACAGGTAAAATGAAATTTTATCTGAATTCATTGATGGTCTACTTAGTTCTTGATTGCGAAAATTGCCCTCCTTGACTCATGCCAAATCCAGTTTCCTAAACATAGTCTGCTGCTGGTCTCTGAGAAACTTCGATCTTTCCTTTTGATGACCTGTTCACTTCTTTGTGTCCTGTCTGTTAATTTTGGAAACTCAAAGCAAAGACTCAATTTTGTTTAATTGTAAGCATTAGAGGGGTGCCTGGATGGTTTCGTTGGTTAAGTGTCTGCCTTTGGCTCAGGTCATGCTCCTGGGGTCGTGGTATCTTGCTCCCTGCTCAGTCTGCTTCTGCCTCTCCCTCTGTCCCTCCCCTGGCTCATGCGTGCTCTCTCTCTCACTTGTTCTCTCCCAAATAAATAAATAAATAAATAAATCTTTTAAAAAATTGTAAGCATTAGGAATGGATCTGAGCTTGGGTGTTGCATTTCCAACTTTGAAATTCTTTTCCCTTTCATCCAGTTATTCAGTTTCAGTAATGAATTTGCTAAAGACTCATATAGAAAATCTCAATTTTGCCTTCTTCATGACTGAGTTTCTCAGTTCCTAGCACTGTTTTGTGAGATAAAAAATAGTTTTGTTCCATAAGTTTATAGCATGAGCTATACAAATTCTATAGCAGATTGAAGTGAACAATCACAAGTAACATTTGGCTTTTGGGAAATAATAATTATTTTTTAAAGATTTTATTTATTTATTTATTCATGAGAGACACACAGAGAGAGGCAGAGACTCAGACAGAGGGAGAAGCAGGCTCCCCGCAGGGAACCCGATGTGGAACTCGATCTCAGGTCTCCAGGATCATGCCCTGGGCTGAAGGCTGTGCTAAACTCCTGAGCCACCCAGGCTGCATTGGGAAATAATAATATATTTTTTTTGTTGGAGTTCAATTTGCCAACATATAGCATATCACCCAGTGCTCATCCCGTCAAGTGCCCCCCTCAGTGTCCATCACCCAGTCACCCCAATCCCCTGTCCACCTCCCCTTCCACTACCCCTTGTTCGTTTCCCCGAGTTAGGAGTCTCTCATGTCCTGTCACCCTCACTGATATTTACCACTCATTTTCTCTCCTTTCCCCTTTAATCCCTTTTACTATTTTTTATATTCTCCAAATAAATGATTATTTATATGACTTTTATCCTGACTACATATCCAGGATCTAGTACTATACTTTCCCTAAAGTGTCATCAATCTTTAAAGAACCATATCATCTTTACATGTCTTATTGATGGTGAGAAGCATTTCTTTTTATTCTCAGTCTTGCGTAGGATGGTATGAAATATTTCTTTCACTGAATGTACTAACACACATCTATCCTCTGAAAGTTTATCTGGTAGTTTGTCAATATCAGGAAATTTGAGGAGAAGCTAACAGTAACTTGATGAGCAATTGATTCCTTTGTGAAATTTAACAGACAGTGTTATAAAGTGGAAATGAGAAAACCATGCTGTGATTGTCACGGTCCAATGATGTGGGCATCTACTGACCTATGCACATGCATGAACCACATATCTAAGTTATACCTTGAAAGACAATCTTTTGGAAGTGATTATTAAACTTTCACTTATTTTAGAAGTCCCGTTACATGTCCTTATCACAAAAAAAGAATGGTCATTATGTGATGTGATGGAACTGTTATTTAACACTACAATGATAATCCTATAAGTGTTTCAAATCAACACATTAGACATCTTAAATTTATACGATGTTATACATCAATTATATCTCAAAAAACCCTGGGAGGGGGGAGTGTCAAACACTGTGATAGATGCTGATGGGATTTAGAATGATAAAATTGAAACCGTGTTTCTTCCTTTGTGAAACTTTTACTTACCACTGCCATCTCATAGTATAAACAATCTCATTCTTTCATGCTTTGATTGGACTCCATACAGACTACTGTGGACTTATAATACTTGTTGAACTTTTTGTCTACATACGTCTCTCACATATTAGATTGTAATCTTATAGAAGAGAAACACTGTGCTTTAATCACCATGGATTTCCAGGTTCTCTTGCCCTGCACTTAGTAGACATTTAATAAATATTCATTGAACAAATGAATTAACAGTTTCAGATTTCAAATAGATAGGCACAAAAGGTTCAAACATATGAAATGCAAAAAAGAAGCCAAAGTATGTGTCAAATCCTCCGAAGAGTATTATGTGTTAAGATTGGACCCAAAAGCATTTACTGTTATATTTTTATCTTTCGTCTTAGAGTCAAGAGAATCTTTAAGTAAGAAGGGATAATGTAGTCTAATATGTTTATTTTGCAGAGAGGGGAAGAAGGACTTATAAAGCTCAAAAGACTTATCCAAGATAAACAGATGTTTTATCTGCTTAGAATTAGCACTAAAATCTCCCCATGCTCTGAAAATTACATGTATTTTTCAGCTTGCTAGTTGTGTGTCTGCAGTGTGATAGGTATTATGGCTCTGCCTTGCTTTATCCTTTCAGTATGCATTTGTGAGAAGGATGAATACATGTGATCATTAAAAATTATAATTTTTATTGAATCAAATTAAAAGTAATAATTGGATTAGTATGCCATCTTTTGTCATTTTGATTTGATCCCCGCCTACTGGAAGCTCACTTTATTCTCCTTGATTTCTTCTTCCATTACACCAGCCTTGGTGATGAATAAACATGTTACCGGATCCTGCAGGGAATGTCTGTGGAGTATGACTTTCACTGACTCTCAGTCATACAGACCATGTTCAGCAATGAGGAACTCTGACATTTGGGAAACAAGTA
Organism: Nyctereutes procyonoides; assembly: GCF_905146905.1. Lineage (NCBI taxonomy): Eukaryota > Metazoa > Chordata > Mammalia > Carnivora > Canidae > Nyctereutes > Nyctereutes procyonoides. The sequence continues at coordinate 4,987,347 of NW_026575044.1, forward strand.
AGAGGAAATTTGACTAGCTCCTTTTCTCTCTGGAAGTCTCTATTTATGAGTTTCTTTATCCTTTATTTGTCTTCAAAAATCACAATACATCATGTTTACAAAGAGATCTTGGCAGAAGATCAATCAATCCATATTATTAGGATTTTGATTTAGTGTTTAGTGAGTCTATCATCAATGTTAGTGTATTCAAATACATATCAGAATTGCCCTGTACTGAAGGGAGAAGAAATGTGTGGGAATTATCAGAAAGGGAGACAGAACATAAAGACTCCTAACTCTGGGAAACGAACTAGGGGTGGTGGAAGGGGAGGAGGGCGGGGGGTGGGGGTGAATGTGACGGGCACTGAGGGGGGCACTTGACGGGATGAGCACTGGGTGTTATTCTGTATGTTGGTAAATTGAACACCAATAAAAAATAAATTTATTATATAAAAAAAAAGAATTGCCCTGTACTGTCATTGAAGTCCTGGTAACATATTTGCCATCAGATTGCTTTGAAACGTGTTCCTGAATTCTCCCATGAGGGGATTTCAATTTTTCCTTCATTTAAATTTACCCATTGAAAATCATAATTCCCATAAAAACTTGAAATATATTGTTGACACTATTTTGCATGACATAACTTCGTCTGTGTTTAAATAGCAAAGCCATAATATGGGGATAAAATCATTATTTACTTGCTTGTTCTGCTGTTTTCTTTCCATCTCTGAATGGAATGCTGCCAACACTAATGAGCTAAATCAACAATTGGAATGGATATAAGAAATCAAGGCATCCCAAAGGAGACACAGTTTGCTGATTTTAGACTCAATGTGGCACTTAACAAAACAATCAGATGAATTTAATTTACACCTCTAATTTTGCATTTTATATTAAAATAGCACTGTGATACAATAGAATGGCCATTTAAATCTTTCCTAGCTCTGCCAGTAATAGGCCATATGGCTTTGAGTACATTACTCAGCTTGATTTTACACATTTCCTTTTCCATAAAACAAGGAGGTTGGTAATAGCTGGTTTCTGAGGATTCTTCTAGCCCTAAGATTCTGTATCAAACAACATGGATTATTTAATAAGGCTCTCAAGGTGTTAAAGTACTTTTCAAGAGTACAACTTTGCGTCAAACAAAGCTAGAGTTAAGCCCAACTCTGCCACTTTCTAACTGCAATTTTGGATAATTTGCTTGCTATTTCTGAACCCCACATTCTTCCTCTGTGAAATAGTGAGCCTCTTCCCGAACTCTGTTGCTGTGTAAATTAAATAAGGGAATGCACACAAAGCTATTAACACAGGACATAACATAAAATCAATTCCAAGTAAGTGGTTATTTCTCCTTTCCCATAAGCTCGACAACATAATATTCTACTTAAAAATCCAGCCAATAGTAGAGTCATATCCCATATCAACCAAGAGTTAATATCATTATTTCCATTAACTGAAGAATGCATTCTCTCAAGGTTTAGTTATCCATAACTTTTTGTCAAAAAACTAATTCCATGACACCTGGACAAAGGCATAATCAGCAGAGAACCAAAAACTGCTGCTGATAATTAGCATATCATATTAATTAGCTCGAATGGAGTTAGCTTTTTGATATTTTTTAATGAGAAATTTAAAGAAATAGAGATGTTCAAATAATTATACAACAAACACTCATGTAACCATCTGGCTTGGTATTTATTGCTAAATTTAAGTAAGTTGCCTTCATTAAAATCCTGAAAATAAAAATAAAAACTAGAAATAGGCTTATTCTTAGAACCAGACCAAAATAAACAGCAAGGTTTCAAAATTCTTAAAAACAATGAAATGCTTCATGTTCCATAAAATTAGTAAATTAAAATTTTTGCCTCTTTGACAGCTATGATATTTACTACAACTATTTTTAAAAGTGAGAATATTTCGAATAGTGGAACTGAAATACATGTAAAATTAGAGAGTTTAGCCATCATAGCAGAAGATACATGCACCTTATTTTTTTCTAACTTGTAGATAAAACTAACTAATTACATACTCTATATTTTATAAATATTATCTACCAAAAGTATTGTTATATGAACTGAAAATATCATCCAATAATGCCATATTTCAATACTCAGGCAATTAAATATTTGATGAACAATATTTGGTACTGGCAAAACTTTCTCGGCCAAGTTCATATCCAAAGGAAACTTTTTGTTTGTTCTATTTTAGCCCTTTGAAATGAGTGGGGTTAATGAAAATACCAAAAGTCACTCTATTAAGACACATGGTTAATCATGGAGCTCTCCATATTTCACTTGGTTACAGAAAAAAAAAAAACAGCTCTGCAGCACTACAACACCCTCTTTAGGTGTCAAATATCTAAAGGCACTTACTTATATGTTAGTTTAAACTGTCTCTGTGTGCATACTGCTCCAGTACAATACTTCTATGCAAGCTCTGCCCATCTACCAGTGAAATCCTTTGGAATCTGAGCTCTTTCTTCAGGTAGTTTCAGTTTCATGGAACCTGTTTTTCTCTCCCTCATTGTGGCACCACTGGGAAATTTCTTACTTCCTTGCTGCCTTGCTCCTTGAGACAAACTCTATCACAGTAAAAAGGGGCCTGTGTTTCTCCAGGAAATGTTCATCCAATATTTCTCCTTAAGATTGTCTGGGGTGGAGAGATAGTCTGTTGTAGTAGAAATAACAGAGGTTTTTGGGTCAGTTATTCAGAGAATATTCACCAAGTGCCTGCAATGTAACAGGCACTATTCAAGGTGCAAGTGTTAAAGTGGAGTGAGATGTATCCCCTATCCTTATGGAGCATACTGTCATTCAAATAAGAGAGAAAACGGAGTCTACAAAATGACTAAGATAATTTCTAGCCCTGATAAGGACAATGAAGAACGTGCAGCAATGTGATAGAGGGTAATGGAGGGAGCTCTTTAAGGTAGCAGGAAAAACATTTCTGAGTAGCTACATTTATTTTATTTTATTATTTATTTATTATTATTTATTTATTTATTTATTTATTTATTTATTTATTTTGAAATTCTTTTTTTTAAAGATTTTATTTATTTATTCATGCGAGATACAGAGAGAGAGGCAGAGACACAGGCAGAGGGAGAAGCAGGCTCCATGAAGGGAGCCCGATGTGGGACTCAATCCTGGGACTCTGAGATCATGTCCTGAGCCAAAGGCAGACACTCAACCGCTGAGCCACTCAGGTGTCCCAGTAGCTAACATTTAAATTTTTAGCTGAATGATGAGAAAAACAGTTGTGGGCACATCTGGGAAAAGCACCTCTCAAGCAGTTGGAAAGGGGATAACTGGAGATATGTGGGTCTTAAGATGTCAAGGGGAGATCTAGCACATAGAGTGGAGAGTCGCCTTAGGCAGGAGCAGGGATCCTTATTCCTTTGAGACAGGGAGGCAGGTGTGGGCACAATAAAGATGTTCTGGATGAAGCATGAGGTGCAGTCAACATCTAAGAGTGAGATGAATTGAGGTACTGAATATTATAAAAGGAAGAAAAAGAGAAGTGACAACATGGAAAAGGGCAACGTGGAAAAATTGTATGACTTTGCTAAATGCCTATTTCATACTTGTAGTCTTGAATCTAAGATGTATTCAGTTATCCTGGTTGGGTGACTTTTCTCAGACTTGTTCAGTTGCTTTGGGGAGGGAGGTGATATGGAGTAAGAAAATGTTTGTAAATTCTAGACAAGTATGGCCATGGGAAAGAGGAGAAACAGAAGAGAGGATGTTGGTGGAAGAGTGGTTATTGAGCTGCATCATGGAAGCTAAGCTTGATAAGGAGGAGAGGAAGAAAATGTGCAGCTGAAAAATCATGGAAAATTATAGAAGGAATGAACCATAGGGCTCAAAGTGGGTGGAGATTAGTTATACGGGAGAAATTGAGTAAGTTGGTTGAAATTAGTAGAAAGTGATGTTCAAATATGAGATATCTAAACTGGAGATATTGTAGGTGGTAACAGTAACAATAAATCCAATGATAGTAACTGTTACTACCTACAGCTTACCTACACTGTACCAGGCAAAATACTAGGAGGTTCATAGTCATGAATTCATTCAAACCGCACAGCAGTTCTCTGAGCCAGCAACCACAGATGCAGCCATTTTACAGAAGAAACTTCAGGACAAAACATTAAGAAACTTGTTCTAGTGATACAAGTAGGAAGTGGCTGGACCATGTTACCACATTTAGGGTGAGGCAATGTGAATGGATGGCCAGGGTGGAGTAGGAGAAATGATTATTAGAGCAAAGGAGGACACAGTTGGAAAAACCCAGGCAAAAGAAATAAATCACTTGTGTGGACTGCAAAGACAAGAATTATAACAGGGATAGTAGCAACAGAAAGAAAGATGGTCACATAATAAAATTAATCAGTACTGATGGCGGGTAACCAAGAGGTTGACAGATGATAGCACCAACAGGAGTAATGAGTGGAAGCTTCTGATCACCTATGTCTCAAGCCATATGGAGGTATTGAAGAATGAAGGAGAGGTGTTTTAGAGGCATCAGTGAAGAGCAAGGGAAGCCTAATGCATCTCTAGAGCCTGGTATTCAGGAGTATGTGTGTTAACTGTGTTCTCTTACTTTCTGTGTTCTTGATGGTCATGCATCTGAGGCCTCGCTGACTGAGGAGAGACTGCCTCTGCTAGGGCTAGCCAATTCTTAAAGATAGCAAACCACTTACCTTGGGGTGTGCCTTTCATATGCAAACTAATGAATGCAGAGCTTCCCCTCTATCCACTATCCAACCTGGCTTTTTTATTCCAGGCCAATATTCCACTGCTCTGATCACCCCAGGGCCAAGTACTAGACAACTGGGGACAGTCCCTAGACCACAGAGTCTGTTGTAATTGAAACTAGCCAATCCTAAACCTGCTTACCCTGCCTGACCTGTTTTCTTCACATGAAAAGTACAATAAAGGCTCTTGCCATGTAATTTTCAGATTTCCCTTTGCCTCCCGACCTTTCATGCTTCTCCATGTGCTCCCACCCTCCCCACCCCCATGGTGTGGTGTGTTCTTCTCCTCTTTGGGAACTATGGGTAAACTATCTTTTCAATGGCAGTCATATCCCTATTAGTTGGCCTCACCATGCTTAAATAATAAAACCTACAACTTAAAATAGTGTAGAAGCAAAAGCAGCTTCCTTTTGAAAAGATCATGGAAGAGGCATGCCCGGGTAGCTTAGTGGTTGAGCATCTGCCTTTGGCTCAGGTCATGATTCCTGGGTCCTGGGATTGAGTCCCACATCAAGCTCCTCATGGGGAGCCTGCTTCTCCCTCTGCCTATGTCTCTGTCTCTCTTTCTGTGTCTCTCGTGAATAAATAAATGAAATCTTAAAAAAAAAAAAAAGGTCATGGAGGAAGCAAGGACCTCAATTGACACTAAGGTTTTGTTTAGTGCAAGAAAGTGCTGAGAAGAGTTTGACTTCATAAAAGATGAGCTTGAGGATATTGCGGGGGTTCCTTAGGGCACCAAGGAAAGCTTTGGAAACTGGAGAAGGTGGAAGATGGGGTTAGATTAGGGAAACTATAGATGTATGTGGACTGGGGGAGTGCCTATGCAGTGATACTTTTACCTGAGGTTCAGACTTCTGAGGGAACCAAGGAGAAAGGAGATGGTGGGGAGAGACTGAGCTACTTGGATGAAGACAAGGGGGTAGATCTTGTTAATGGGTTACGTCCAGGGTTTGAATCTCAGTTCCACCATGGACCAGGTGGTTGACTTTGGGTATGACATACTGCTAAAACTGATGTAATCTTGTGTGTCAACTATATGTAAATTTAAAAAAATTTAAATAAACTCAGTTTTCTTATTAATAAACTGTTTAATGATACCCATATTTCACATATATAGTAAGGATGAGAGAAAATACACATAAAGTAACCAGCACAGGAGATCTGCCCCCACTCTCAATTAACCATGATTGTGATGATGGTAATGATGATGTGATTTTTGACATAATAGCCTCAAATCTTCAATATCTGCTTCTGATCTACCATATTTCTTGCTGGTATGTCCAACTTTGTAGAACCACACTAAGTTAAGAACTGAATGTGTGGCAACCTTACAATATATTTCAGGGGAAAAGTACAGTTGAGTTAAGCAGTAGGAGAGCAGGAATAGCAAATAAAGTTGATGTGAGAAGACAGTATATCTATTCTAAAGAGTAAGGAGCCAGACAAATAGATCTAAGAAAGGCAGATCCAGAATCAGATAGCAGTATCCAAACCATAGAAAAAGTGCATGTGCATTAAGCACATGACTTCTGGTATATCATACTTGATGCTCTCATCTACAAAGATGTTAAGAAAGAGTGACTAAAAGATATGTAGCATTGAAAAGATGAGGTACACTCAAAATTACTGTGGTCCTCCTTCCTGTTCCCTTTGATGACCATTGAGGGGATGCAAGTATAAGCTGACTCACAAGGGAACTCTCTCTCTCTTCTGCATCCTTGTTCCATTTCCACACACACGCCTAATGTAATGCCACCAATTATAAGTCAAAGAAGAAATAGTTTTCCTTTAGGAAGTTATTGCTATTATTGTTAATATTTATTTAGCACTTTCATTTATATGAAGCATTTCATCATATGTTACCTGATGCCAATAACAGCATAAGGAACAATAGCAGAGGCAGAAAGATGCTTGGATATAAAGGCAGGATGCCATGGTTTACATTCTGGCTTGGCCACTTCAGAGATTATGGTACTTAGGAGCATTCTTTAACCCCTCTGTGCTCCAATTCCTGTGAGGGACATGGTCCTATACCTCAAAGCTTGTTGTAAGTATCAACAGAAATAATGGACAAGAGGAAATCTGTAAATTTCCTAGTACATAATACGAACATTTAAAAATGTTCATTATTTATGCATGCATATATAGATGTATAAATACATGTAATTTTGAAACATAAATTGTTGAATGTGAAAATACTCTGGTTATCACTGGTCACTGAAGCTCGATGATTTCTAAGCAGCCTTGAATGATGTCAGAGTTGGTATTTTCTTTTCTGGTGGTACAGCTGTCAGCTTATTTGAATATATAAAGTAGCATATAGAGCAGGGGTAAAAAAATATTGGAAGGTATTTACATGTGCCAATAAACTAAAAGCAAACAAACAAGGTAGTATGAAAGAGATATAAATGGAGATCTCAAAACCCAGAGGATACAGAAAGAAGTAAATACAAAAAAATCTGAATCCTGGGAAAATTCAATGAAAATAAAAAGCCAGAATATTTATGGCAAAAGAAAGGAAGGAAGAAATTGCATACAGCAGAAAGACAAGACCACAAAGCCTGGCACCATGAAAGGAGAAAACATGTCTAAGAGAAATGGAATAAAGCCAATGAAGATGGGACTCATGGACAAAAAACTGCTGGAATAGGAAAATTGGGTAGGAAATAAAAAAACAGTGAAAGTTAATTCAGAACAAGGATTAGAAGTAAAAACAATTTTTTTAACATTGTGTTCTCAGCATAATAAAATGCCTTAAAACTGGATATTAAAAGATTTTTTAAAAGAAACTTAGATTGTCAGATGTCTGTATCTTTCTTGTAAAAGGAATTATATAGAGCTTTGAAGTACCTGAATGCACTGGGATGAAAAGTAGGGCATAGGGTTGCCATCAGCAAACACTGTCATCAAATGATGTTTGACTCTCTTGAGGTTGGAGTTTCATCAATTTTTAAATTTAGTTTGATAATTTGGATGTGATCAGGGTATTATGAATTAGTTTAGATGAAGTTTGCATGTTCTTATTAAGCATAGTTGCCAATGATTTCAAAAGTCTTTGACTGCCAAGATGAGATGCCAGCACATTTTCCCTGGCTTGGACTTTCCTAAGTTTATCCCTCTTTATAGACACAAAGCTGGGATGGAGCCAAGCATGTTAGATATTTGCATCCCTTTACTTTCTCCATGCCATATTTAATCACCAGTCTTAGTTAAATCTCTAGATGAGCTTATTTCAACTAAGATGCAGAGATGGATGGCTGATCCAAGGGTCATTCTTTGAAACTGTTTCTTACATGACGTCAGAAAGCACTTCAATTAATTGTAGATTCTTAGGAGGATGTTCATTCCAGACCCTTTGTAGCTCTTTACCTAATTCCCACTCATCTTTCAAGTCTAAGTTTAAATATCACTTTATCCATGAGGGCTTTTCCAGCCCCCTTTAGTTAGGAGAGACTGTTTTATGCTTCCTAAGCCCTGGATTTCTTAGTAACACACACCATTCTTAGAATGACTTACTTGGTGTAGCAGTTCCTAGCCCAGTCATAAGATCCTGTCACTTGTTCAGTGTTGAAGCCTCAATATCTAACATAATAGCCTGGACCATGGTTGGATGTTAATGAGTATTAGTTAAAGTATGAAATGGTAAATGAATGAGTTAAAAAATGAGTAGAATCTGAATAAAAATTTGATAATGGTATGAACCACAAAGAACATTTTTCATATTCTTTTAATCACTGGACCTGTGCAGCAGTGCTGTGAAGCTGGTCAGGTAGGCAATATTATGTCAATCTTACACATAGAGACTTGGTTAAAGACCCCATTTCATATGATTAGAGACTTCCTACCTTTATAAAAGAGAAAATGTTCATCTCACAGAATCCATGTTAGTTCATTCAGACATATTATGGCTGCAAAACTACATATTTGCAGTTTTGTTTTCCACACTAAGCAAAATTTTTATCAGCTCCTCATAATTGATTTATCACGATCCAAGTTCAGTTTGACATCCGGTCTGGTATGTTGTTTTCCACTCAGCACATTAAAGAAGAGAAGACTAAACTTTCAAAAATGCTGAAGAATCCTGAGGAAATTTTACAATGATACAAAGGGCCAAGGTGGAAAAGACTTGGACAAAACCAGAGTTTATTCAATGAAGCTTCTTTGAACATGGATGGTGAAGAAAATTGAAGGGATGGACAACAGTCATTTTTACAAACCAGGCAGCCAATTCTATTAGCCAAAATTCTTGGCAAATGCCGGAAATTTCAGTCACAGAAAAATATCTGACTATCCAGTGGAAATGATCTAATGGCTCCCTCACTGCCTATAGAGCAAAGTTCTTTGTACTACATACAAGATCTTTTTTCCAGTCTCTCCAGAACTCACCTTCCACTTCTCATAATTTATCCAAGCACCCTGCACTCTGATCACACCACATCAACACAACATGCACTTCTCCATGCTGGGTCTTTATAAGAAGTTCTCATTCTTCCTAGATGTTCTTTCTTGCAACACTGGTTTTATTAACCTGGTTAGATTGCCATACAGAATATCACAGATTGAGTGACTTAAGAACAGAAATTTATTTTCCCATAGTTCTGGAAGCTCAAAGTCCAAAATTAAGACTCCATCAGAGCTGGTTGCTGGTGAGGGTCCTCCTCTCAGCTTGCAGAAGGTACCTTCTCCATGCATCTTCAAGCTGTCTTTCCTCTATGCACATTAGAAGAGAAAGATCTCTGATAGTCCTTTCTCTTCTTGTAAGAAAGTCAGTTCTGTCAGATTAGGTCCCACCCTTTGACCTAATTTAGCTTTATTTACCCCCCTAAAGACCTATTTCCAAATACAGTTACGTTGAAGATTAAGGTTTTAACACGTGAACTTTTGGGGGGAATGGGGTGGGAGAGAGTGGAAGAGGAACATAATTCAGTCCATATCACTTCTCCAGGGAAAATCTTACCCATCTTTTAAAATTCATACTGAATACTTACGTGCTGAGGAAATCCACTAATCTAGGATTACTGGAGAGGGGAAACTTTAAATTGATTTATAAAGGTTGTGACACATTGTTCAGAGAGAAGAGAATGCTCTTCAGAGGGATAATCAATTAAACAATGAGATAAGAATCAGTAAATGTCATGAAGGAAACAGGGAAAGACTGTAGCAGAAGAGTGAATGCTCAACCAACAAGGTAATTTGATTAGTCATCAGACTTTTAACAGACAAAATGAAAGAGACTAAACCCACTAGGAAATGACATACCCTAAATATAAATCTTTCTTGGTACTCTTAGTAAAGTCTTGAGGAAACTGACAGCACCAGAATTGATTGACTTTCAGTGAAGAAAGTTTTTCCCTTATTCCTTGGAAAGTCACTTACAACTTCCTAGGTTAAGGATAATTACTAATAATACTGAGTGACCAAGTACAGACAGATTTCTGGATTTAAATCTAAAGATACTAGATCACCCCTTAGAAATACACAGCAAGAACTTCCGAGAACAGATGTGTATTTACACACCTTCCTTCCCTCTCCCTGGCCAATTGCGCAAAAATCCTACTTCATCCCAGTCATTATATATTGAACGACAGATTCTCCATCTCTTACACTAAAATGAATTATGTTTGCAGGATAGAAAATCCCCTGAAAGAACCAGTAAAGCAGTTTCTGGAAGAAAGACATTATCTGAAAGAAGGGGTTTCTTCTGTTTTTGGAAATTTTTCTATCCTTAGAGCAGACATACAAAAAAAGCTTCATCTAATTGTCTCCTGCATAAAATGGAGAAAAAGCAGAGATAACTCTTAAAAGGTAAAATATCCATTCCATTTCTTTCCAGACTGGCTTTTACTAAAAACATTGATCAAGAAGGCACCAGCCTTAGTTTTCTAAACTTCAGAATTTAAAATAAACAGCTATCAGTCTCCTTTCCTACTGAGGAAAGCTAAATAGCACATTCTTTCCCACTAAACCAGAAGCAACATAATGCAGAAATTTTACTGACAGTTTTAAAAGGAATTACTGGATACAAAAATAACAGTAGGAGTCCCACAGCTTAGGTAACCAATCAAATATTTTGCATAATAAAAATACAAGTGTACCCAAATCCAGATTTAAAAGAAATAATATTTAGATGCTACTAGAATTTCCATTTTGTAAAGTAAATCCAGTGTACTAGCTGTGGTCTTCAGCAACCAAACTTTTCTCTACAGCTATTACTACATATCTGTGCAGGGTCAGGCTTTCATCATCTCATGCTTAAATAATTTCCTTTTCACTCCATTCCGGAGTCTTGCCTCCAACTTCTTTTCATTTCTATTCTTAATTGTATTAATCAACACTGAGCAATGGCTACTTCCTTTATTTCCACCCGTTTTATTGAGATATAATTGATACGTAACATTCTGTAAATTTAAGGTGTTAAATGTGTTGATTACTTTGAATTACATCAAGTATGGATGGAAAGATTCTTTATACTCTCCTCCCATGCTACTGAGCACCTTCACTCTTGCCCTCTAGTCTCTGTGCCATGGTCTTCCTTGAATCCAGGATACATCCACCAGCACACTCTTGCTCATGGCTCTATCTGAATCACCAATGCGATAAGGTTCAGCACTGCTCTGCCTCTGCACAGAGGCCTTCCCTAAGAAACAAAACTGGTCCTAATGGCTTCTTTCTCTTCTTTGGCAATTGTTACTTACCCTTTTCTCTTGTATTTTACTCAATGTCAATACTTTTCCTTCTCTTTTAGTCATTTTGTGCTTACATGTTTGTCATTCTAGTTAGGGTTTAAAAGCCCTATTGATTTCAAAATAGTCTCCCTTCCTCAATCCATACTCAATATGGAATTTATATTCTAAATGCCAATTGGTTTACTGACTGGTTCAGCTAAGACCTCCAAAGCACTTACTGTCCACTCTTCTCAAAGTTCACTGAGTAATAGCAAATAACATAACAGACTAATCTAATTTGCTTGCCTCACTTTCCTTATCATTATCTAAAACAAGTTTTAATAGGACAAATCAGTCTGAAAGAGGGCATAACAGTCCACGATAGCAATGCTGAGGAAAAGATGAACTCTCTGCACTCCATGTCCCAGGATAAATTAATTTATGATTGTTGAAATACAGCAACAGATCTTAGTCTTTATAATATTTTCCATGCTGTGGTTATTTTGGAGTAGAGATTCACCTCCAACAGCTCTGAGGTGATTTGTATGATTATACACCCTTTCTCCACCCTTCTTCCTGCTATGTTCCTCCCTCTTGCTTTCCATCCTGTAGCTCTCCAACTGCCTTCTGCTGCATGGCCTGGTGCTGTTTGTTTAGGGGCTCTACCTCCAGCATTCTCTGACCTCTCAGGGCTTTGAGGAATCATAGAAGTGCCTTGCTCACATAGAGAGTAGGAACAGGGGCTTCTGAAGGACTGTTTTCACAGTAGGATTGAAAAAATATCAAGCTTGGTGTTAACGGACAGAGTGCTAAGCCTCTCTACACAGCCTAGTTTGATAATGTTGATAAAGGAGAATTTATTCGATCTAGATTTTCCAACCCATCTGTGGGTAACGTAAATGACATCAGAAAATTGTGTCAGCATCAACTTGATGTGGTTGAGAGGCACAGCATTATCTTGTATCCAGAGAGATTCTAATCTATTGGCAAACGTTATTGCCCTCCTTCAAATCACATCAACCCATCTATCCATTTGCAGTCTATACTATTTCACCCATGTGTCAGCATTATTGAAGTCATCATGACTCCCATTCTTCCTACTAATTTTCTGAATTCTTCTGGAAAATTAAAGGATGCTCTCCTTGCTCCTCCAAAAACCCATACTAGTCAACCTCTGTACAAGGTGCTATTTAACCACACTTCTCTCATTCCAGGCTTGCTTTGTCCAAATCTTGTCCAGATAAGTTTCAGGTTAAATAAAAGGTAAGTGATTACTTACTCTTGTGCGATCTGGTACAGACTGAATGTTTGGATTCCCCATAATTCTTATGTTGAAATCCCATCCTCAGTATGATGGTATTTGGTGTGTGTGTGGGGGAGACATCGTGAAACAATGAGAGTCATGAGGGCAGAGCCCCCACGAATGGAATTAATGCCCTTATAAAAGAAATTCCAGAAAACTTCCTTCCCCTCTGCTATGTGAGGACATAGTGAGAAGACAATCAGGAAACAGTTTCTCAGCAGACACTACATCTGCTAGAGCCTTGATCTTAGACTTGTCAGCCTCTAGAACTATAAGAAATAAATTTCTGTTGTTTTTAAGCTACCCAGGCTATCATATTCTGTTATAGGAGCCCAAAGGGACTGAGATACAATATTATCCTGTCTCAATGTGTATTATCCTTTTCTTCTTTCCATTCAATGTTCTTCTGCTTAGATATAATTTAAATAAAGCATTTATTTATTTATTTAGGTGATCTGTTGATAGAGTTTACACTAATCTCATCTGTTTCAATATCAGTGCCCTGTCTTAAGCTATCCGTATCTCCATAACAGGAAGGGATGCTGTAACACAGCTTTAAAAACTGCTAAGAGCCAAGCACTGTGCTGGCTGCTTTGACATGCATCATTACTTTAGTACCCACTGAATGGGGCCATGTTCATTTTCCTTCCACTGTACAATCTGCAGTAAACCACCATAGACAGATGTGTACCCAATCATCCTGCAGTATAGAAGGAAGATGACGTGGTTGGGATGATGATATACTTTATTAAAGCGAAACTACCAACAACGGCAGCCAGAACACAACAAGAGATGATACCATCTCTCTGGAAATGCCATGCCTCTCAGAATGGAAACAGCATCTTCCCAGATAAAAAGAAAAATCCTTTTAAGTCACTTAGGCTATGAAAGTCCTCAGGGCACATTGTTTTCTTGTGACACAATAGGCTGACTGAAGCTTTGACCCCTCACTTTGTTCTATACTCCTCACTGCCTTGAACAAAAGACTGAAGTGGGTCTGAACAGGGCAATAAGACTCAATTGCACAAGGGCTGGGTACCCTCAGAGTCCTCTGCCTTCGTGTTTCAAGGTTAACAGAGAAACAATTTCCTCCAAAGCCTTTCTAAATAGAATTATTTAAGTCTTTTCCACCTTTCAACATATCTCACCTCTACCTCCTCCCCCACTATCCTATTCACTCCTCTCTCTAAAGTTAGCTATAAAAGACTTTGCATCTTGGTTTAGGGTTGGAGTCACATCAATTCCAAACTCAGCAGGCAGGCTCCAAGCCTGTCTACTTCCAAGGGAAGGCTGTCAGAAGCAAGGCTGCTTTTGTGACAAAGACCAGCACACGAGGGAAAGCCACATATTTCAGAGCTAGAGGGGGAAGTTCTGGCCCCACTGTGACGGATGACAAGATGCCACAGGCTGTGAAACAACACGGAGCCAGTGGGAGCTACACCCTGCTGCTTGGAGATGGCACTGTGCATATTTTGGCTGGACTTTGGTTCTCCCTTCTGTAGACACCAAAACCAGTGATTAATGGTGAGATCCAGGGTCTTGAAAGTTATACAAGTGCTCTGTCGTCTCCAGGGAAACTGGTGCCAATTCAATTAAACCCATCATATTATATTGGGCCCTATTAGGCACTTGTAAGTGAGCGAGGTATTTGGGGGGAGGTAAGACACAAAAGAAGCAAATGATGTCATTTCTAACATTCAGGGAGATAGTATATTTAAATTGCATGATACATAGCAGGCACTCAGTAAAAAAGAGCTCTGGAAATCTGAATGGTGACTATGCTTATTACTCCCCAGGTATGGGTGAAAAGGTTGTTGCATGCTTTACAAAATGTGTAGGTAGAGAAAGGCATAAAAGGGTAGGAATTAAGTTTACTTTCCAAAGCATGGGGCGAGGTGGTAATCATTTGTACCTTTAAAACAACCTTATTTCAGAGACCCCAACAGGCAAGGACAAGTGGAGTACAGCCAACCGCAGTAGTTGTGATCCTTGGTTTGAATATTAAACAGAAATGGCTTCCAGATTGTGTGCAAGTTATGTCACTTCTCTGTTTCTTCATCTGTGAAAGAAGAAATTACAATACCTTGTAGTGCTGTGGTAAGAATCTCGATGAGAGAAAGGCTGCTAGGTAGTACCCTGCCTGCCATGCTGCAATTACTCTGGAGGTAACACAGCCCAGGGGTGGACTAGAGGGGAGAAGAGAAGGTTAGTTGAAAAGGCGTTATATGGAGAAATAGAAAGACCTTGTGTTCAAGAGCTCAATAGACTACCAGTTGAGTGGTCTTTGGACAATTGATATCATCTCTCTGTCAGGTTCCCCTTCTGGAAATATAAGGTTGGAGAGCATGTGAGTGCCCTTTTCAGCTCTAGTGGTCTCAGATTCTTCGAGCAGATTTCACCTTCCCTGGAAGTCTCCCCTCCAACCAGGTGTAGATGAAAGTACTGGCAAAATCATTGGAAGGATTCAGATTGTCACTCATTTCCTAACTCTAATGAGGAGTTAGCTCTGTTTTCTTGAGAGGAAGAAAAGGCTAAAAATCTTTCTTAATCTCACATTCTGCTGTATAACTGGGCACATATTATTATTATTCATTGCTGTCTTGCATATTATTAAATGGATGCCAAATTCAACTTGGCATTTCAAAAAAAAAAACCTTTTGGAAATGCAGACTGTTTGGGGATGTAAGATTTTTATGCAAATTTAAAACATTAATACATTAAAAAACTTAAAGCACATTAGTCTCCAGGAGAGAAATAAGTTTATTTTTAGATACTCAATTCAGTGCTTACTTAATAAGTATTTAATAGCTATGAGGCAAATTTTTTAACTCCTCCCTTTCAGTGAAAAACTAAGAAGCTAATTATCAACTCTGAAACTGTCTTCTTGAGAACTTGGGGGAGAATGAGGATAGAATTAGCTTTCTACCACTTAGTTGTGAGGAGTGGGCTTCCACTCAATGACCCCAAAGTAAAACTAGCTATGGAGGATGAGGCCCCTAAGATCTGTGGTTTCACCCGTTACCATAGTTTAGTATACTAGTTTTGTTTTCTTCTTCTTCACCATCAGCTTAATGGAATACCTTTTTGATGTAAGTTACCAAAGGAAACCCCAGAAACATTGAAGCAATTTGTCTTCCCAAGGGTAGATGAACACTGAGTCCATAAATACGAAGAAAACCAATTCTTTCCTTGAGGTAGGTAGAGGCATGGAGCAACAATTAAATTAAGAGAAAACAGGAAAGTTCTTGTTCCCTCTGAGCCCCCTCCAAGCCCCAAGTTGTGATGCTAACCACAAATGCAAACTGCTGGACCCAGTGTGTATGTGTGTGTGTGTGTGTGTGTGTGTGTGTGTGTGTGTGTGTGTAATTGGGGGTAGTTAGGTATGTATACACTGTGAAAATTGGAGTTGGGTTTCATTAAGTCCAAAAAAATGAATCTTGGGGAACTGCTAATCGAGACTGGTATTCTCATGTAACATGGACATTTTGCTTTTAAATAATATTTATTAATATACTTTGCTGCCTTAAAAATAATATATATTAATTATGGAAAGTTTGAATAAAACAGAAAAGAAAAAATACTGGGTAATCCCAAGATCTCAAAGAAAAATTTTTCATTAATGGCCTTCCAATGTGATATACACATGTATTTCATATTAGAGTTAAATAGCAATTAAATATAATGTGTATATTAATATATATTTAAATTTACATTTTTTTGCTAACATCTATATTGCCACCAAATATTCTACTGTAACATGGTCAGCAAATGTTTTCTGTTAAAGGCACATGTAGCAAATATTTTTTTTACTTTTAAGGTCGCAAAGTCTCTGCTCCAACTGCTCAATTCTGCAGTTGTTGATAGAAAACAGCCCTAGACAATATGTAGATGAGTGATCTTGGCTGCTTTCCAATAAAACTTTATTTACAAAAACAGCATGCAGGGTTGAACCTTCATACTAGAACAGCATTTTAAATGACAGCACGCTTTATTCTGGGGAGGTACTCAAATAGAAAACACATAATCACCTGTTGTTGAACACTACACTTTTTCAGCATAGTGGCAATGTATATCTTTGTAAACAAATCTCTTTGTATGTCTATAAGACTCTTTCTTCAGACAGGAAGATTTGGGAAGAAGAGCTGTATAAGAGCATGTGATACATTCTAAAAGAAACTTTGGAAAGTTAATGGCATTTCCTTATCAGAAGAGAGAACACTACATTGGCACCTAGGAGCAACAGAGTATGGAGCATGTTTGAGAGGAAAGAAGGTTACCATGACTAGATCCTAGAGCTCAAGAATGGAGATGGCAATGAAATCCACCAGCCATCATCTTTGCTGCAAATATTGACTTGTGTTTTTGTTTTTCTTTTTTATATATACAGGAAGCTTAAAAATTTAATTTAGCTAAATTCACCCATTCTTTGTTAATTTACGTTAAGAATTAAAGAAGTTTTTCAGGGCTCAATATTGGAAAATATTCTCTTGAATTTCTCTCAAATGCCTCTTTGATTTTCAGTTCTCTATTAAAAACTTGAATGCCTCTGCAATTGACTTTGTGTTGATGTCCAAGGTCAAACTTTCTTGCTTTCTGCCTTCTCCCTTCTTCCTTGCTTCCTGCCTTCCTTCTTTCTTTCTGATAGTTAGTACGTAACTACTTACTAACAGTAAGTACACACCAATTATTGGATAATCCACAGGTTTTTTTACTGATTAGAAATGTTATCTTTGGCATTTAACACAATATTAAATATAAATGGGTTTTTTTCCTGAGCGATCCATGTTCGTTCTCCTGTTACTTTCTGCCTGTCTCTGGAAGACTACAATATTGAGCACTGTTTTGATAATTATGGCTTTATTATGTCTTTTAATAATGCCAATCTTTCTTTTTTGGAAGCTGTCATTTATTCTTCTAGAGCTTAGGAAAAATTAAGTTTAAAAAGACAATCAGAATTTTATAGCACTTCTTTTTTTTTTTAAAGATTTTATTTATTTACTCATGAGAGATACAGGTAAAGAGAGAGAGAGAGAGAGAGAGAGAGAGAGAGAAGCAGAGACATTGGCAGAGGGAGAAGCAGACTACCCGCAAGGAGCCTGATGTGGGACTCGATCCCAGACCCTGGAATCATGCCCTGAGCCAAAGGCGGATGCTCAACTGCTGAGCCACCCAGGTGTCCCAGAATTTTATAGTATTTCATTTCCTTTTGTATATGAGCATTTTCATTTTTTTCACATTGCATTGTATCGTGCTTTCAGGAAAATATTAAAGTGGTAATAGCAAAAATCTCTATATTCTTCCTCAGATATTTAGATCAGGCTATTGTTTTTGACATTTAATATGAGGCTGCCTATTATTTGATACACATATGACTTATCATATTAAGAAAATATCCTTCTGTTAATGGATTATGAACAGATATTTTTAAATTATAAACTGATGGATTTTACCAAAAGAATTTTTGCCATCTTTCAAAGTGAACATATGGTTTGTCTGCTTCAATTCATCAATGTGATGAAAATACATTAACTAATATTGAACCACCGTTGCATTTTTAATTAAATTACACTGGTATTACTCTTTTATTATAGTATTTAATTCAGATGTTTGCATCTATATTCACAAGTAATAACTTAATTCTTGCCAATTGGAATGAAATTAAAATGTCTCTTGTTCCTACTAGACTAGAAATACATATAATAATATATGTTTTGCACATTATATACTTATAATTATATACATATATGTTTTTTTATTTTTAAAAATTCTATATATTTCTTTAAGAAGGATAACATTAAATAAAATACTCAAGACAACTTTATTTCTCCTCAGTAAAGTCCCTCAAATCAATTATATATGGCACTTCTTACTGAGTAAACATTTGAAATAGGACTTCTTTTCCTTCAATCTAAATATCTGAGATATGTAATATTATATTCATTTTATACTTGAAAAAACTGTGCCCTGTTTTTCTACAAATAGGTGTCGTTGCCAACTTTTGCATCCAAGATTTTCCCATTCCACATCCACTTTCTGCCATCCCAAACCATTTAGACATTTCTGCTGGGTTTCTCTTCTGCCATATATTATCTAGACTCTTTTTTTCCTCAACTATTTATGTCCATTTTGAGTCTTCCTATTTTATATATCTATATACAGTGGTCTAGTGGTTTTCATTCAAACAATCATATCAATCAATGCTTTCTGGATAGGGAACAGAAACTTAGTTATCTTTCCTTCAGAACACATGTAGCAGGATACCTACCTACATAATAACTAAATTATAAAGGTTTTTCATATTCATCCTCCTTTACCCATCCATGTTCTACGAGACAGAAAGGGAGACTCTCTAATAGGAAGGATTCACATTCTTCACCCCCACTTTCTGCTCACACTCCTTCCCACCCCACAACTCCCAAACCTTTCAGTGTGACTCTTATTAATTGTTCTGACCTCACAACAGCCCTCATTTGTTCCCCAGAGTATTGCCTTAGATCTGTACATCACTTTGATTACTTCCACATCTGGGATTCGTCACACGCTTGTGTTAACCATGACCATGTGCAGAAATTACCCAGCAGGATTTAGGAGACACTCAGTCAGAAAAATCATCCCTACTAAGAACAACATCTGGAGAAAATTAAGAGAAGATATTTTTCCATTGAGAATCCTTTGGAAATATATTTATGATGTAGAGACAGACAGACACTAGCACACAGGCAGAAACGGATGCTGCTTCTTCTCTCCTGAGGGATAAGCAAGAACACTACCTCTTCAGGAGATTCCTGAATTAATTATGCACTATAAATGCAAATGCATGGCAAATTCACAAATAAACAAAGGGTTTTCTCATAAAGTCTTGTTTAGAACCAGGCGTCACCTCCAATAGAAATGTCTCCATGGACTTTTTTTGATACCATGTGTGTGAACAAATAAAGATTTTATAAAAGGAAGAGGGGGAAGTGGGCCACATTTTCCTGAGTTGGATCATTGGACATCTCCAACTATTTTCCAAAGCTTTGGGGTTGGCAAAAGCCAAAATTGGCTTCACCAAGCATTTTTCCCTTAATTTTTAAATCCATGTGCATTAAGGGAAATTTAATCCGTATGTTTCTGATTCATTTACACTTAACTCATCAAAATATTGTTTTGTAAGAGTCATTTGGCCCTCAACAGGACTTAGGAGCCCTCTTAGCAGCACACACACACACACACACACACACACACACACACACGAGATCACAAGAGTACCCACACAAATCTTTGGTTCCTTAGAATCAAGAGTCATTGTCTCTTCCTGAACCCACATCTGAGTGGCTTTGTCTTGGTAAATTCTGGCCATTTAGTTGTGTTTTAGTCTGTAGAAAGTTTTATCTTCTACTCTTCTGAGTATATTTGGAATTACTCATTTCAGGAGTTCCTACTTCAGGTGCTGGCTGTACCCTGCCTTGGATGAGTGGCTTCATGAAGGACCTAATGTTAGGCACCTTTAATGCATTAATTAATTAAAACTTGTATTAATTTTTAAAAAGTGGATTACAATCAGTTTAAAGGAGATCAATGACGATGGTGAAGATTTAAGGATAGATAGACATGAGCACCTTCATAGAGCCTAGGGTTGAGGAAAGCCAAGTAACGTACATGAAAGGGTAGCATTTGAGAAGGCTGTGCTAAGGTTTTGTTTTTTATTTTCCACCACTGCCTGAGCATAAAGGAATGATTTGCTGGAAGCTCCAGAGCATGGTAAACATTTCAGAAGAGTTCCTAATATTAAGAGTTGGAAACTATTAGAATAATGTATTCTTAGGAGAAGTAGTGAACATGTAAAGCCACCTAACACTACATCTCAAGGCAGTAGGATGAATTCCAGGGCATCTTAAGGCCTGTGAGATGCTTGTCTGATACATAGGTTAAGAAAAGTCCCGTTGTCCTACATGGCAGATGGAATTTGGGGTGGTAGTTCAGGAGGCAGAAGAGAGTCTGAGGTTTGCTAAGTGGGGAAACGGCCTCCATTTCTTTCCCCAAGGCAATGGCTAGGGATTTAGTGGGCTCAATTGTCATACTTTACAAATGTAAACTGGAGGAAAACAGGCTATTTTCAAAAACATGTCTGTTATTCGTGACAGCATCTTTTACAGAGGGATCTGTCTCTCCTATTGTTAGCATGATATCATTTGTTTCCCCTGACTTCTTCACAATTCATGTTTTTCTTTTCTCAGGAAAATGTCTCTTGTTTAATTGTATTTTTCCAGTTTGACAGGAGGTAGTCTTTCTTCCTGAGGCTGCCATCTTACTGTGGACAATTTTGTCAGACTCTTGATAGATTTTGCCTTTTTGAACGTTTGTAAGTTTTCCTAAGTATTTATTTCCAAATGAAATTATGCTTGTTTAATTTTACTTAGGATTAAATGCTATTTATATTTCTCTTCCAAAGCTTTGAAACAGAGTACCACATAATGGATTTTATAAGAAGAATATATTTAATAGCCAATTAGATTAACTATCAAATCTGTTTTAGGAGGAAAAGAAAGAATCTGGTAAAGGTTTCAGTTCACCAAACTACTTTGTATATTTTTATTTTCTAAAAAAATCTATTTCCTGAAGCTTAAGTTCTTCAAGTTATTTTTTCCTCACTTAATTGAAACCACTATTTTCAAGGGAAATGAAATTAAAGAAAGATGATATTTTCTCACTCAGTAGAAAGTTGTCATGTGAACAACACAGATTCTCCATTGACATAATTTTATCCTTATTTTTTGTGTGTGAATTAAAAAAAGCAATTCAGAAATCCTACTTTCAAAGCAAAGACAATAAAAAATTCAAAACATTTAAGGTTTGTTTCTGATCTGCCACTTTCACTCAACCCCACACCTGGACAGTTTCTATCCTTGTTGCTGCACACTGGCTGTCTTCAGGCAGTGTGACTTGGCATCCAGAAACCACATAAGCTCCCTGACCTTTCCCCAAGGAGGCCAGTTCAAAAAGAAGGCCCAAGGGGAATCCCTGGGTGGCTCAGCAGTTTAGCGCCTGCCTTCGGCCCAGGGCATGATCCTGGAGTCCTGGAATCGAGTCCCGCATCGGGTTCCCTGCATGGAGCCTGCTTCTCCCTCTGCCTCTCTCTCTCTCTCTCTGCCTCTCATGAGTAAATAAATAAAATCTTAAAAAAAAAGAAAAAAGAAGGCCCAAGGTGTTGTTTTTCTTACCTCTCAGAACAATTCATCTGTCCTCTAATCCCAAACAAGTAGAATATCTGCTATCATTTGTGCTCAGCATGTGCCAGCACTTCATGTACCTGATAAGGTTAATGCTCACCCTCTAATGGGAAAACACTACCTGGTTAAAAATTGAATTATTTTTATCTGGGTCTATTTACCCTAATATATTGGGGCTTCCTGAGATCAGTGATTGATACGCTATAATATACACCTATCCAATGTTAATGGAGTTAAATATCAACATTGAGAGTTTTGTCATTGAAATTTTGAGATATTATCCTTTCAAAATGGGAAAATTTAGTCAAGACCATGGCAGTTTCATTCAACTTCACACATCTGGAGTATAAACTCTATAACATTGAATCTATTGTTGTTTTGTTCAAGAATTTGTTCCCATTTTTTTGTGACTCAATTTTGTCACACTTCACTGAGCACTGACAGGTACCTAATAATTGATTTAGGTCTCTGGAAAAACAATAGAGACATAATAAAAAAAATGACTTCATGGGTCTTATATTCTATTTTAAAGAGTCAGACAATGAATCCTATGGCAGATGATATAGATTCTGTGGAAAGAAATAAGACAGCGTAAGAAGGAAAAGAAATGCAAGGGATGGAAGTCAGGGCTTGCTGTAGAGTGAACGAGGAGGACCTCATGGGTTAGGGGTTATTTGGACAGAAGCACAGAAGGGTAGAAGTTGGCCACGTGAAGAGGGAGAGTTTGACTTCTTCTTTGCCAATTTGAATGCCTTTAATGTCTTTTTGTTGTCTGATTGCTGAGGCTAGGACTTCTAGTACCATGTGCACCCAGGGCAATTTACACGTTTAATGCAATCCCTATCAAAATACCATGGACTTTCTTCAGAGAGTTAGAACAAATTATTTTAAGATTTGTGTGGAATCAGAAAAGACCCTGAATAGCCAGGGGAATTTTAAAAAAGAAAACCAGAGCTGGGGGCATCACAATGCCAGATTTCAGGTTGTACTACAAAGCTGTGGTCATCAAGACAGTGTGGTGCTGGCACAGAAACAGACACATAGATCAATGGAACAGAATAGAGAACCCAGAAGTGGACCCTGAACTTTATGGTCAACTAATATTCGATAAAGGAGGAAAGACTATCCACTGGAAGAAAGACAGTCTCTTCAATAAATGGTGCTGGGAAAATTGGACATCCACATGCAGAAGAATGAAACTAGACCACTCTCTTGTACCATACACAAAGATAAACTCAAAATGGATGAAAGATCTAAATGTGAGACAAGATTCCATCAAAATCCTAGAGGAGAACACAGGCAACACCCTTTTTGAACTCAGCCACAGTAACTTCTTGCAAGATACATCCACGAAGGCTAAAGAATTTGGCCACGCCAATATAGGGCAAATGCTCCAGCAAAGAATACTTCAATGCAACAGTCCTGAGGAGAGCACAGGGCTTCTGAAGAACAGGAAGGAGGGTAGGAGGGGTAGTGACCAGTGAGAGGAGACTGTGTCAGGAGATGAGATCAGAGAGAATGAAGTCAAATCATGGAGAGACTTTTAGGTGATGGGGTAGGAAGGTATAGAGTTCTGAATAGGGCAAAGGTGGCTCTGACTTATGTTTTAAAAGAAACATCCTGGATGCTGTGAGGAGAAGCCTGAAGAGGAGCAAGGAGAAAGTAAGGAGACCGTGTAAGATGCTAATGTTGCAGCCCTGGGAAGAGGAGCTGATGACTTGCATTGGCTATATTGGGGAGAAACGGCCAGATTCTAAGTACATTCTGTAATGTGAACCAATAGGATTTTGAATAATAGAGTGTGGACTGCAAGAGAAAAGGAGGAAACAAAGATGAATCTACACTTTAGGACTTGGGAAACTCAAATGTTGATATCCCAATTTATTGAAGTGGAAGAGATTTCAGGGGAAGAAGGCTGCCAGGGTGGTGTGAGAACCGTGAGATTCACACAAGACAGGCCGAGACCTGGGCTTGGCTTAGACTGATCCTACTGGTAAAGCATACTTTTAGATTTCAACTGCTCATTACTTACCTACATAGGAAAAAGAAAAGTCTTAAGATGCCAGTTCCCAGTGACCCATGTCCCACACACCAAAATGATGACCCCCCCAAAAAAAGAGGCTGGCTGATGGAAATGTGAGTATGAAGCAACCCTTTGCTCAAGCTGCATCTTGACAGATGCAAAGCGGTTTTATAGTCTGCAGCTCTATTTTCAGGGTAAGTAGACAGAAAACTCCACATCTCATCAGAACCCGGGAGGCAATGAGCAACTGTCTCATGACAGCCTCTCAGGGGATATGGGGAGGGAGTAAGGCATGGCCTTGTAGTCACAACTTCCAGGCCTCCCATTATCTTGTGTTCTTGGGAATCACAAGGCATTCTGCCAAGACTTAGATTAGCTGTGGTTTAAGACTTTGCCTACATGGCCTCTTTGGATACATGCAAGGTCACCAGGGTGACATGCTGTAGCCCTTGCCCTATGGGAACCAAGAGTTTGGGTTTGGGATATTTTGGACATCTGCATGGAAGTTAGAAACTGGTGCTTGGAAGGGGGAGCAAGGGGAGAGGTGCTGGAGTTTGGCCAGGAGATTATACATTCGAGTGTCACTGGCACATACAGTTTAAATTAAAGCCAGGAAATGATGAGATCACCTAGAAATGAAATGAAGAGAAGAGATGAAGTCCAAGTTCAGTATAAACTTCCTCACTAATTTGCATGTATTCAACTATGTATTTATTTTCCTTACCAAGGCATATGAAACACTTAGAATTAAGATTTAAACTACCCCCGCAATTTAAATACTAGAGAGCAAAAATAGGGAACTGAAAGAACTTAGAACCTATAAAAGGAGCTACAGAGAACAAAACATGATGTAAGGAAACAAGTGTTCAGGCCCTTTGCAGAAAAGAAGGAGAGCTAGATAGGAGAGGGAGACATGGTGGTAACCAAGTGCCCAGATCTGCGAGTCTCAGCTACCATGTATTGTCACTGTAAATGGGAAGAAAATATGGATTAAACCACAGAGGAAGCTTTCACTTTATCTTAATTTCTTCAAAGTACTTTTTTTTTTCAACATTTGGTCAGGACAGAGGCCAGGGTCAGAGGTAAATACTTCAAGAATGAAGATATATCCCCATATACCCCGCCTAAAAGATATATACTTCAAATGAATGGAAAAACACACACACGCACACACACACACACACACTTAAAAATGCTGAGGAAAACAAATACATCCAGAAAAATAAATTTTATATTTATACACTCCCTCCTTAAAACTTGTTATTAGAGTGAAAACCTCCAGCCCTAGGGTCTAATTCCTGCCCCCCTTCATAGCTGGAAGTTACATAATTAAATTGAAAGCACCTTCTCAGTTGTAACTCTTGTGAGTGAGCGTAGGAACACAGAAAGTTTGAAGTGGCCCATCGAAGTTAATTGATGATTTTTAACAAGCATATCATGGGATTCTAACTATAATCCTGCTTTACTTACTCTAGGCAGGAAGTCAAACTGATCTATGTATACAGCTGAATAAAATTTACCTAAGCTGCTTTGTCGTTCTTGTGAGAATACCTTTCATCCTCTTAAGAGCCCAGCCCAACCTACCATGATTATCAGTCCAAAGCCTCATTATTAATTCTCAGTCCAGAGGCTTATTCCTAGATATTTCCCATTTCATCAGAGCAATGTTGATGTTTTTTAGTGTTGTGGCTGCTGCTGCCACAAAGGCTGGCTGTTGAAATCATCTCCGATTTGCCCACAGGTGACCTAACTAACGCCACCCCCTGGCTTCCCAGAGGTGTAGGGGTCTACTGCAGCTGGCAGCAATGGGCCTGGACAACCGTTGCTGGGTCGGCGATCACTGTGCAGCAGGTAGCAGTCGAAGAGCCCCTCTCTATTAGTATTTAACAGCTAGTGGTGCTCCCTGACCCCAGGCTGGGCTTTCACTGTGTGAGCTTGCACACACTGCTCTTCAAGCAAACAGGTTCACAGACATTATCTACGAGGCACAACCTCGAGTCAGGTGGCAGACCAGCACCCAGAGTCAGCTTCTCACATGAAGCAAATCCTGGCCTGGGACAGAAGAGAAAGTTTATGTCTATCCTGACTCCAGACCTGCCAATTTCCTGACCTGGCATTTCTTTCTGTGGAAAAGAAAATTAACAACCAATGACTGCTGTAAACAGTGACAGCACCTTAGCTCAATGACTTTGTGGGCACCTGCCCCCAGACTCCTCCTGCATGTCACTACCCACCGTTTCCTTGTTATCGCATGTGTGCACATGTTCTAGGTCATTTCCATGGTGCCTTTTTTGCATGATGATGTCCCTGGAAGCCTCACTCTAGCTCTTTAGGGATTTCTGATGCAGATAACTGATCTGGAAAGACCATCTAAGTAGGTTCTCAGACATTTCAGGGATCCAGAGGAGTTCTCCCAGAAACTGTGAGCTACAAACTGAATTATTTCATCTCTCTTTCATAGTGATTCGAACCTCAGTCTACAGGGATGCCTGGGTGGCTCAGTGGTTGAGCGTTTGCCTTTGGCTTTGTCATCCTGGGGTCCTGAGATTGAGTCCTGCATTAGGCTCCTGGTGAGGAGTCTGCTTCTCCTTCTGCCAATGTCTCTGCCTCTCTCTATGTGTCTCTCATGAATAAATAAATAATATATCTTAAAAAAACAAATCTCAGCCTACAAATCACTTTCAGGCCCAGTGTGCTTATCATCTGGGCCCCATAATCTCTAAATTTAAAATCTTAGAGGGGGCCACTGGGCCTTGTGAGCACTGTCCTTGGCAGCCATACAGCAAGGCAAGGAGCTGCCAAAGTCTTCTGCAAGAGGGAAGGGATGGTGATACTTCAAATGGCAAGCAATCCATGTCTCGTTGAAATTTACCCTCTGGTCAGAAAATGAGGTTAGGAAGGGAGTAAGGATTTCTATGATTGTCCTTTCTATTCAAATATAGTCTCAAGTTCAATTATGATGTCCTAAAGGAAAAAGATAGGATAAAAAAGAGAATCTAATATAATTCACATACATGTGTTAATTGAGTAGCATATAAATCAAGAACTCTGCATTATGTTAGAGTGCCCCCCCTTTAGCTCTCTTCAATTTATGGGTAGATGACCCCATAATAATTTACCAGTTCAGAGAAGAAAAATTGCTCTTCCTCTCTTTGTGTGTTATAGTGTGCTGGGCTATTATACATCAGCTGGAAAGTAAAGGATTTAGGGTAGTTATTTGGTTTCACTAATAGTTGTTATAAAAAGTTGGGCAACTCAGAAAGTCACTTGGCCTATCAGTTCTATCAGCTATAAATATTGTAATGTTTATTTTTCAAGGTTGCTAGGAAGTCTGTGATGTGTGGAACATTTGGTATGAGGCCTGTCACATAATATCATGTAAAATAGTTTTTATTAAGATTATTAGTAACTAATATGTCCTACCCTGTGCATATATCCTTTCTCTGTCCCTCTTTTCCTTGAAAAATGACCGCCTAGAACTTGTATCATTGAGTTCACCATCAATTAAGTTATTCGATTATAGACTGGTATAACAGACTTTGGAGTGATTTTCACAATTTCCATTCTTCACCTTTTAACAAAGTTGCCTTGATTCTGTCAATCAGAACTATACTTTACCCAACACTTCTATTAGTGAACCGGAACAGATCTGTCTCCTTCAGTTACCCTGGAAATACAAATTGACCACTAGATGTCAGGCTTGTTAAAGAGTTAAAATGTACTACATTTTTCACCCCTAGGACACAGAAACATTTTTTTTTCTTTTTAATGTTTATCTTTTAAATAAACTTTCAGTGACTTTGACAACCTTTTTACAAGGGTCACATTCTCGCTGTTTCAGAATATTCCGATATGCTGATCAATTTTTTCTGAGTTTGTGAGTCTATGATTCATGCCAGTATAGTTTGTTTTGTTCAAAGTTAAAACTTTAAGGACAGACTCTGCTGTTTTTGTGCCCATGTGATGAAGCAGTTGACACACACAGTCATGCATGGACTCAAATTATGTTTTTTTTTAAGATTTTATTTATTTATTCATGAGAGATGAGAGAGAGAGAGAGAGAGAGAGAGAGAGAGAGAGAGAGAGGCGGAGACACAGGCAGAGGGAGAAGCAGGTTCAATGCAGGGAGCCCGACGTGGGACTCGATTCCGGGTCTCCAGGATCACACACCCTGGGCTGAAGGCAGGCACTAAACCGCTGAGCCACCCGGGCTTCCCTGGACTCAAATTATGTTGAGGAATACACACAACTGTAAAGTCCTAAGGAAATAAAAAGGTGACAAAAGACTAGGCTTGGAGAATGGTCCAAAGAAAGTGACAATCAGAGGTTGCATCTGAAAGAAAACAACTATTATGATTTTTTTAAGTCATCAAATTTTATGTTTTAGATATCAAGACTCGTGGGATAAAAGGTGTCTTCTTTTCCATTAATTGCAATGGGACCCTGAAGCTGGGCAGTGCACACGTGAGTTTGGAATCATGAGGGGCTGAAAAGTGAACTGGCTTAGAGGATAACCTGCATGAGTGCCTTTGCTTAACAACATTAGTGTCTGGTTCAAAAAGGTATTTAAAAGTTGTCTGATTATAATGATGGAAATGAGTTAGAACTGAGGAAAGAGTAAAAAGAAGAATGAATGACAGAAGAAAGACCTCTGAGGCAAGCATGTTTGCCAAGGAACACAATTTTTTTAAAATAAATTATGTAGGTTCCTAGGGTCTAGAAGTACATGAACCAAGAAAAAAATAAATTTGATTAGAAAGTTATTCATATTAGTTTACTTTTATTCCCTATATATGTGTATAAGCTGTGAATTAAAAATATAGCTTACTCATTTATGAACAGTCATACCCAAACTTACAGTGCATTTCATAGTCCAGAACTATCCATTATAGCACAAAACCCCACAGAGCACACTTCAGTGCAGCTATAACATTGTCCCTTAAAAGGCCATATCATTCTCCTTGTATTTCAACCTAGTTCTCAAAACACCAGAAAGTAATCCTAGAAAACACTCTTCTGGTGTTTCTGTTGTTCTGGTGAAGGAAACTTAGAGAGTATCCATTCCAATTACTGATATCTCAAGGAGAAGGAAATATATCCAGGAAGTTATTATTAACTGCTCAAGACCCTACATTTGGTCAGCCCGAATTTTTGGAATTCTTTTCTGTCTTATAAACATTTTTATTGGTCATATCAGACAAGGATTCTTCAACATTTCACAAAGCAAGCAGAAGAGGGAGGCTTCCCTGGTGTGATATAGCACAATATCTCTTAATAATAGTGGCTAAGGGGAACCGTACTATGAATCTTTAGAATTTGAGAACAGTTGGCAGACTCAACTTACTCTTGCTCAAAGGTTGATTCCTTTACTGGTGACATGGGGGAGGAAGGACAGGTGGATCATAACTTTGTAGTGGAGATCCATTTCAAAGGAGCTCAAGTAAAATTCTGTAGATTAGTGGAATGAACACAGGATTTGGAATGCATGGCCTGAGTTAAAGCCTGTATGACTTGTTAATCAGCCTTGAGCTAATTCTCTGAGTGTCAGGGAAATTAATTGCTAAGATCCAAACTGCTCAGTTAGCCTATTATTACAGTCAGAATGAAAGGTAGTTTGTTCAGAATTTGGAAGGAAAAAACACACATGGGCACAACTCATGCAACATAAAACATGGTAACAGATCATCTGAGGAATCATCTTCTGGATTTCCAGGACAGTGTGAAATTTCATGTAACAGAATATATTAAATGTGTAACTATATGTTAAGTATTATTATACCTCTGTAAGATTTCTTCTGTGTGTGGATTTTTAATTTATACCAGCCTTCTTTCCTAAGGAACTGAAAATGGCTTATAGAAATACATAACTACAAGTAAAATAAAATTAGCTGTATTAGTCAGCCTGTCCTTATGTATTTGCATATAAACACATGAAAATGTGTAAAAACTCATTGGGGATTTTTTATTTCTAAAAATATTCTCATTATATGTTGAATAATAGAAGAGCAAAAACCTGCTTGAAAGCTCTGGGGGAAGTGATTACTTTGGTGAAGAAAATCAAGAAGGGTTTCATTAATATAGTACTGTATGTTAACTACCCGGAGTTAAAATTAAAATTAAAATTAATTAATTAATTAATTAAAATATTTTATTTATTTATTCATGAGAGACACACACAGAGAGAGGCAGAGACATAGGCAAAGGGAGAAGCAGGTTCCATGCAGGAAGCCCAATGCAGGACTCGATCCCAGGGCTCCAGGATCATGCCCTGAGCCAAAGGCAGACACTCAACTGCTGAGCCACCCAGGTGTCCCTAAAATAAAAATTTTAAGTAAAAAAATGGACTTTTGAGCTGGGTATGCAATAAAGGATATAAATGGATGAGGCTTTCAGGGAACCCTGAGCCTGGCCTGTCTCCCGACCCCCAGATGACTCCTGATGAAATCTGGGGAGCTGCCCTATTGTGGATGCTATGACAATTCTTAATAGTCCTGCTTAAATTCTTCCTTGAGGAAGCAGTAATATCAAGATTCCTACCAGAGGCCTTCCTGATGTCAGTGATATAAATGCAAGAACCTTTCCCTCTCCTGTCCTCCTTTTCCCCTCTCTCCCTCCCTTCTCCTGCCTTTTTTTTTTCTCATTTCCTTTTCAATTTTTGTTTTTTCTTCCTCTCTCCTCCCTGTCTTCCCTCTCTTTTAGGTTTGATTTGCTAATAACCAATACAAACAGCAAATACTGGGGAAAGCATAAATGTATCAAAAGTACTCAAACTAATTGTCCGTTACTTCTTGAACTAACTGTCCTAGTGATATATTGAAATACAAAGCGAGTCTGACTCAGCCACTTACATCCTCTTCCCCAAATCTTGTAACAGGCATGTGGGAAATCTGTTTTGCCCATTGTTGGGTAAAAAGTTTATTTCGGATACACTTCAAACTGAGGCCAAAATTCAAATTCTTCCTTGGTTCTTGTTGGAAAAGGCATGAAGTTACAGTTCTTTTTACTTTTTGTGCACGAAGCATCAGTTACTGAAATCTAGCAGATTTAGATCATATTGTCCAGGTTGAGAAGTTTTGTTGATATTTAACACCTGGCGATGTCACACACCTCTACCTTACTGTGCACCATTTCCTATGTGATCCCTGCCATGTTTTGTACAGAGACATTATCAGTGTCCCAGCCAGTTTTGACAGTGGCTTTTCACTGAAAGCCAATAGAATAGTGGCTTTCTATTCATTTTTATTAATTTCATAATTATCACCTTAGTTAACTCCATCATTATTAGTTTAGTTCGGAATGGGTTTTTTACTAACCCTATGAACATTTCACATTTAGATGTAGAACATTTTTGGCTCCTAATATCTAATAAATGAACTTTAAATTGGTATGCATTGCAGTTCCAAAGGAAGCTATCTGTGATATATCCAAATTTTAGCCTTGTTGATATAGCTAGTATATTTAATTCCACCCCGCGTGTACCACTTTCCTTAAACAAAGACATTTCAATGATGTGTTGCCTATGAATTTGAGCTACTTAAATACATTGTAATATTCTGTCAAGGTACTAAAATCAAACTTCTGTATGCAGAACATTGCTTCTATTTATATTTTTGCCACCTGTGGTGGTTAACTTTATGTGTCAACTTGATTGGACTATGGAGTGTCCAGTTATTTGGTCATTCTTCTGAGTGTTTCTGTAAGGGTGTTTTTAGATGAGATTAACATTTAAAGTAGTAGATTGAGTTAATCAGATAATCACTCCCTCATGTGGCCTCATCCAATTCTTGAAGGCCTAACTAGAACAAAAGAGCTGACCATCCCCTAAGCAAGAAAATTCTTTCCCACCTAATAGCCTTCAAACTGGAACATTGTTTTTTTTTCCCTGCTTTTGAACTCTAACCAAACCATCAGATCTTCTGGGTGATGATTTACCCTGCAGATCTTGGGACTTGTCAGCCCCCATCCCTGCATGAATCAATTCCTTATAATAAATCAATTTCTCTCTATACATATATCTGTATCTATATCCATTTACCTATTTACCCATATATATATATATTTTATCCATATATATTTATCTATCATCTATCTATCTATCTATCATCTATCTATCTACCTACCTACCTATCATCTATTGTCTATCATCTATCTATGTATCTATCATCTATCATCTAATCTGCTGGTTCTGTTTCTCTGGAGAACTCTGACCATCCAACATTTACTTTTCCTTCCTAACAGCAACTCAGTGTATTTTCTGAAAATTATTTCACTAATACTGCAAACATATTACATACACCATCTTTCACAGCGGGACTTCAGGTGCTTCAATCCTGTTGCTGAGACTAAGACTGGATGCCTTTTTCAATAGATAGTTATAAAGATAACAGTACTGGCAAGATTAATAATCATGCATGCAGAGGTCTTGCTAAGTGTCAGGCACTGCTCTAACAGCATTATATGTCTTTTAATTCTTTTAATCATAGAGCAACTATTATACTCCTTTTACAGACAATAAAAGTGAGGCACAGAAAGTGAGATAACAATTGCTGGAGCCAGAATTTGGGCCATAAAGATTCTGACTCCAGAGACTATGAATGACCAGATAAGGAGCTTGGATTCTTACCCAGAAGGCAATTAAGAGGTTTTTCTTAGGAAAGTCATATATTCATATTAGGTGCTTCTTGAAGTCTCCCACCCACATGCATCTGGCCATGTGGGCTGGAGGAGCTGGCCCAAAAGTAGTGGTTGGGGGTATGCCAGCTGGGGAGAGATGGAGGAGCTTTGCCTGATCAAAGCAGGGCTTCATCTAGGTCACTCGCTTTGGGAGATTTACCTGGTTACTTCCAAAAATGCTATACCCCATATTGTTTTAAAGAAATGTCTCCACTCATTAGTCCCCATATTGCCATCCAGCAATTTTCTGACTTCTATGTAAAACATTGGAAACTTTCCACCAGGAGTGTAACATAGAGGAACAGAGGGTAGGGGGATGGCTGGAGTCCTCTGATTGCCCTGTGGGGCCAGGCGACGTGACCAGTATTCGCACTGCCCAGACCACCAGGAATCCTCTTTTCCAAGCCTGATACTCCAGCTTCCCGTGATCTTGTGTGAGTGCCAAACAGCTTCCCAGATATTCCCCTTTCCTGCAAGTTAGCATAGTGGATTTCTGTTGCTTGCAAATGAAGGATCCAAACTGATGTTCTAACTTCTGAAAGAGATTGAGGAAGACACAAAGAGATGGAAAAATATTCCACGCTCATGGATTGGAAGAATAAATATTGTGAAAATGTCTATGCTACCCAGGGCAATTTACACATTCAATGCAATCCCCATCAAAATACCATGATCTTTCTTCAGAGAGTTGGAACAAATAATCTTAAGATTTGTGTGGAATCAAAAAGACCCCAAATAGCCAGGGGAATTTTGAAAAAGAAAACCAGAGCTGGGGGTATCACAATGCCATATTTCAAGTTGTATTACAAAGCTGTGATCATTAAGACAGTGTGGTACTGGCACAAAAACAGACACATAGATCAATGGAACAGAATAGAGAACTCATAAACGGGCCCTCAACTCTATGGTCAACTAATATTTGTCAAAGCAGGAAAGACTATCCACTGGAAAAAGGACAGTCTCTTCAATAAATGGTGCTGGGAAAATTGGACATCCACATGCAGAAGAATGAAACTGGACCATTCTCTTACACCATACACAAAGATAAACTCAAAATGGATGAAAGATCTAAATGTGAGACAAGAATCCATCAAAATCCTAGAGGAGAACACAGGCAACACCCTTTCTGAACTTGGCCACAGCAACTTCTTGCAAGATACATCTATGAAGGCAAGGGAAACAAAAGCAAAAATGAACTATTGGGACTTGATCAAGAAAAAAAGCTTCTGCACAGCAAAAGAAACATTCAACAAAACTAAAGGACAACCCACAGAATGAGAGAAGATATTTGCAAATGACATATCAGATAAAGGGCTAGTATCCAAGATCTATAAAGGCCTTAGTAAACTCAACAGCAAAGAAACAAACAATCCAATCATGAAATGGGCAAAAGACATGAAGAGAAATCTCACAGAGGAAGACATAGACATGGCCAACATGCACATGAGAAAATGCTCCGCATCACTTGCCATCAGGGAATTACAAATCAAAACCACAGTGAGATACCACCTCACACCAATGAGAATGGTGAAAATTAACAAGACAGAAAACAACAAATATTGGAGAGGATGTGGAGAAAGGGGAACCCTCTTGCACTGTTGGTGGGAATGTGAACTGGTGTAGCCACTCTGGAAAACTGTGTGGAGGTTCCTCAAAGAGTTAAAAATAGAGCTACCCTAAGACCCAGCAATTGCACTGCTGGGAATTTACCCCAAAGATACAGATGCAGTGAAAGACCAAGACACCTGCACCCCAATGTTTATAGCAGCAATGTCCACAATAGCCAAACTGTGGAAGGAGCCTCAGTGTCCATCGAAAGATGAATGGATAAAGAAGATGTGGTCTATGTATACAATGGAATATTACTCGGCCATCAGAAACGACAAGTATCCACGATTTGCTTCAACGTGGATGGGGCTGGAGGGTATTATGCTGAGTGAAGTAAGTCAATCAGAGAAAGATAAACATTATATGGTCTCATTCATTTGGGGAATATAAAAACTAGTGAAAGGGATTAAAGGGGAAAGGAGAGAAAATGAGTGAAAATATCAGAGAGGGTGACAGACCATGAGAAACTCCTAACTCTGGGAAACA
This sequence comes from Nyctereutes procyonoides, assembly GCF_905146905.1. Lineage (NCBI taxonomy): Eukaryota > Metazoa > Chordata > Mammalia > Carnivora > Canidae > Nyctereutes > Nyctereutes procyonoides. The sequence goes on from NW_026575044.1 coordinate 5,022,052, forward strand.
AACAAGGGGTGGTGGTAAAGGAGGTGGGCAGGGGATTGGGTTGACTGGGTGATGGGCACTGAGGGGGTCACTTGATAGGATGAGCACTGGGTGTTATGCTATATGTTGGCAAATCGAATTCCAATAAAAAATATACAAAAAAAACCCAAACTTATGTTCTAAATTATTTAATATGTTAAGGAAAAAAAGATTTTTAAGCCATTGAAGAAATATAATATAATGAATTAGTCCATATTCACATATACTGCTTTGTTTTCTCTGCTTTACACAGAAAATTATTCTTAATATCAACCCTAAATTTCAATTGGCATAATAGGGAATACGTTCCCTTCCAATGCTTCCAAATGTTCCAAAATTCCTGGCTATTAAAATGAATAGCAATTAGATTTAATTATTAAAGTATATTTAAATTGCACTTCTTCCCTAAGATTTGAAAGTAAAAATGTGAAAAGTCTGTATCATATTTGAAGAGATACAGCATTAATATGGACAAGTAGTGATAATTATAATATATAATAATAATGATGATACCCATTCCCAACATTAAAAAATTTTTTAAGATATTTATTTATTTGAGTGAAAGAGAGAGAGAACAGAAAAAGAGAGAATGAGTGGTGATGAAGGGCAGAGGGAGAGCGACTCCCTGGAGTCCAATGCAGGGCTTAATCCCAGGACCCTGAGATCATGACCCGAACCGAAGGCAGATGCTCAAACTACTAAGCCCTCCAGGCTCTTGTCCCTACAACATTTAAATCAAACTACTCTGATATATGTTTGATATTATATATATATGATATATAAGCACTATTATATTATAAAAAGGGACATTCTGTTTATATTCTATTTTTCTAATATTTTGTGATTCACTGTATTCTAACATTCAAGTGGATGAAATTAGGTATAATTTTAAAGATGAAAGATGTTCTCAAGCATAATGTTTTACTAAGATACTTTTGAGTATTTAGCTCTTTTTGATTTCAAGAGTGACAAGGAGGGTCTCATCTTGTGGAAGGAAGTTCATCTCTTTCTGTCCCTTGCCTGTAAGTCAGACAGACTATTTCTGTAATAATGGATAAGGTGATGGAGATGCAGATAAATGCATACTAATTCTTTGATATTATATATTTGCCTAGGGCAGTGATTTTAAAAAATGTTAACTCATTTGATACTCATTGAATAACTCTGTGGACAGAGTAAGATAAACGTCATCATTATTTTTCCTGTGATATAAATGAGGAAGTGCAAGTGCAGCCTCAAAGATATTAATAATAATTATCTAATATTTGCTGAACTTCTATTAGGTATCTTGAATTAATTTCTCACCATAATACTTCAGCCAGATATTTCCATTATCCTCATTTAATTGATGGGTTAGTTGAATCTGTAGAAAATTGAATACCTTGTCTAAAGTCCCACGGCTGATGAGGGTCTTACTCCAAACACTGGCTCTAAACAATTTTCCTCTATTGCCCAAGATGACACAAATAGTGAGCAGCAGCCCAAGGGCTCTAAGACATACATTTCCTGTGTATTTTACTTCTCTGAAATTGAGATGCATCCTATAACCAACAGCATCATGCAATCACTTTCTCCTGTCTCAGCTGTCACTGCCTGTGTAAGCAGCCCTCAGTTGCTATTCCTGGTGTAGGATTGGAATGCTTCAGTCAACATACACATAAAGACCATTTGAGGAAGGAGTAAGAGACTTGGTTGTTGCCTGAAAAACCTTCCACTGACACTCTCTGGTAAGATCAAGAAAAGGCCAGCATCTATCCATTAAAGGAAATAAATATACCAATCCAGAATGGAGATCCCAGAAGGAAGCCCTGGACTGAAGGCAGATGCTCAACCACTGAGCTACCCAGTAGCTCCTGTCTATTCTCCTTTTGCATAATTCTTTTTTCTCTATTGTTTCAGCTTGATAGTTTTCCATTACTCTGTTTTCCCTTTTTTTAAAAGGATATATTTATTTATTAGAGTGTGTGAGAGAGAGAGCACATGAGCAGGAGGGGCAGAGGAAGAGGAATACAAAATCTTAAGCAGATTCCACGCTGAGCACAGAGCCCAATGCAGGGCTCAGTCTCATGACCCGAGCTGAAATCAAAAGTCAAATGCCCAGCCAACTATGACACTCATGGCCACTCTGTTACTCTGTTTTTTAAATTATTAATTCATTCCTCTGCTTTTTCCAGCCTGTTCATTGCATGAGGCCTTTTTCTAATCTCATTTATTGCACCCCTTACCTCTGATTGTTTCTTTCTTTTTTATCTCTATGTTAAGAGTCTCCCTGATGTCCTCCACTATTTTCTCAAATCCAGTGAATATTCTTATGATCATTGCTCTAAATTCTCCTTCAGGCATGTTACATATGCCTGTTTCACTTAGATCTCTGGCTGTAGCCTTGTCCTGTTCTTTGGAATCCATTTCTGTCTTCCTGTCTCTGTGCCTGTTTCTCTGTGTAAGGAAAGTCAGCTACATCTCTTGTTCTTGAGGGTCACAGCCTTATATAGAAGAGGTTCTATAGTGCCCTGCTATATAGTGTCCTGTACTCCTCAGAGCCTGGTGCTTTGGGGAGCTTTGGGTGCTTTGGGGTGCGTCTCCAATGTATGCTTGCATGTGCTCTATTCTTTTGTCTTGGCTGCTTTATTATTCAGGCTAGTCACCTGCAGTGGCTCTCTTTGCCTGTTGTGGGCAGTGTTTGGTCCCTGGCCTGAATGTGGCATGTTTTTAACTAGATGTGCTCTGATTTGCTTGTGAAATGCGATCTGTTACCACCATCACTGGGACTGAGTCACCACAAAAGTCCTGGGTCAAGAGATGTGTTAGGAGGAGTTTGGGTTGGACTGGGGGATGGGATCCACTGCTCTGTGACTGAGGCAAACCGGAGGAGGAAGGACAGTTCCACTGGAGCCTGGGGGAAGCAGGGCTTGGTGTAAGCAAGGTAAGTAGTGAGTGTCTGTGCTGTGCTGGTTCCCACAGTTGGCCCTGAGTAGTGGGAGAGAAAAGGCACTGGCCAGATCCTTTGTTCCCAGAGAAGCCTCTCCATGAACACTGCCTCTTTGGACCATGCTCCAAGATGAGCAAATGACCTCCCCCACTGTGTGCTCCAGGTCCTTTTCAGATTGCGGTTTCCACACAGTATGTCTGCAGGCTGTTTGCTTGCCTTCTCTCTAAAAGCAGTACAATGTCTTCTGGGCTCTACCTGAGCCAAACCCACTGACCTTTACAATTCCAGGATTTAAGACCCACTGGTTGCCAGAAGTAAGACATTTTAGCCCCTTTTGTTTTCCAAGTCAATTGCTATGGGGTATCATCTAACCCATAAGCCCCTTGTATGCTAGTCTGTCTCCTGCTCTTCTCCATGACCTTAACTCCCTCCTCACTACAGCAGCCACAATCCATTTGCTACCAAACTGCATCTCTACACTTCCCACCTTCTTTGATGTGGCCTCTTCTCTACTTTTAGTTGTGGAGTTTTTTTCTGCCAGACTTTATCAATTTCTGGGACATTAGGATGATATGATAGTTATCTAGTTGTATTTGTGGGACTCCCCCACCATCTCCTCCTCCTCTCATCTACACAATATTTTTAAAAAAGTAATAATTCTCCCAGCCTTGTCTTGCCATATTTGGGGCTATAGGCACAGGAAAAACAGTAAACATAAGAAAATTATTCTTCTTTTTCTTAAAAGTGGATGAAATTCCTTTATGAAAGATGTTCTCCCTAAACCAAAAGGAAAGTAATTCAAAGATGAGAATTTGAGACTGAGAGAATTCTATATACACAGACATTGTCAAAATAATCCTTTTCTTCCTTTAGCCTCTCCGCATAGTTACTTCCCCCCACAAACTACCTTTCTTTGTTCAGTCTAATATAAAAGTAAGTGATTTGGGGGCACCTGGGTGGCTCAGCTGGTTAAACATCTGCCTTCAGTTCAGGTCATGACCCCGAGGTCCTGAGATGGAGCCTTAAGTCAGGCTCCCTGCTCAGGGGAGAGTCTGCTTCTCCTTCTCCCACTGCCCTTCCCCACTGCTTGTGCTCTCTCTTGCATGCTCTCTCTACTGATCTTACTCCTGGAATGCCTCTTAGTTTACTGTATCTTAAGCACTTCTCTTTTTGAACCATAAAATAAACACTATAATCTTTATTGTCTCTCAACATTTATTATTTACCTGAATGTCTTAGATCATATTCATACAAATGAGTTCCCTCCTACTTAGATGTCATTCATGCAACATCATTTATTAAACATACACCATGGGCAGGATACAGTGTTAACTCCTGTATGAGGAGACATGTCTGAATACAGTGACGAATAAGGTCTTTGGAGTCAGGTGCACTTGAGTTCAAATCCTAGCTTCTACTAGTTACTAGCTGTGAAGGTGGTTTTACTAATTCACTAGTAAAGCACAAATTCCCATTTCAGGACTTCTCTTTTCATCCTCTTAACAGTCACTTTGAAGAGCAGAAATTTTAATTTTTGATTAAATTTAATTTATTAATTTATTCTTTCATGGATCATGTTTTTGGTCTCATATCTAAGAAATCTTTGCCTAACGCAAGGTCACAAAAAAATCCCCTCCTTTTTTTTTACTTCTGGAAGGTTTTTTTTTTTTGTTTTTGTTTTGTTTTTTTTTTTTGTTATGGTTGTTGTTGTTTTAGATTTCATTTATTTATTCATGAGAGACACAGGCAGAGGGAAAAGCAGGCTCCCCCCAGGAAGCCTGATGCAGGACTCAATCCCAGGACCCTGGGATCACGATCTGAGCCAAAGGCAAATGCTCAACCACTGAGCCACCCACTTCTAGAAGTTTTATTGTGTTTGTTTTAATTTAGGTCTATGACCCATTTTGAGGTAATTTTTGTGTATAGATTTAAGTTCAATTTTTTTTTTTTTGCATATAGATATCTAATTGTTCCATCAATGATTGTTGAAAAGGCTATCCTTTCTCCACTGGATTGCCTCTGTATCTTTATCAAAAATCAGTTGTCAACATAGGTGGGTCTATTTTTCCCAACCCATGGATCATACCTCATTGTTAAATTAGACCTTCCTTGATTTCCCTCAGGGATTTTTGAGGTTTTCACTGTACAGATTTTTTACATATTTTATTTATTCCTAAGGATTTCTTGTTTTTAATGCCATTGTAAATAGTATTTCTTTTAAGTTTCAATTTCTGATTGTTTGTTGCTACTATATAGAAACAAATGATTTTTTGCTATAACTCTATGGATATATAATTCACACATCATAACATTTGTCCTTTTAAATGTTAATGTTCCTTTAACATTTCATGGGTTTTAGTATATTCATAAATATTACAACCATCACCACTAATTTTAAAGCATTTCAACACCCAGAAAAGAAATTCATTACCAATCACTCAATGTTCCCCTTTTTCCACAGACCTTGGTGACCAGTAATGTAACTTCTGTCTCTATGAATTTGCTTATTTTGGTTATTTCATCATCTAATTGATGAGATATCATTCTCATATTTCCTGTTAATTCTTTAGTCATGGTTTCCTTTAGTCACTGACCATATTTATAATAACTTAGTAAAGTCAGTCTAATGTCTGGGCATCATCAGGGACAGTTTCCATTGGTTGCTGTTCCCCACCCGCATGTATAGATCATACTTTCCTGTCTGAGAGCCCCGTAGTTCCTGTGGAGGCTGAATCCAGGCTTCCAGAGTTGCCATAGCAACTGCGGCTGTTCCTCCTGGGGCCCCACGGGGTAAACAACCCCCGCTGAGCCCGGCAGCAGGCAGGGGCAGAGCAGCTCCCCCAAGTGCTAACACCTGAAAATCAGCACAACAGGCCCCTCCCCCAGAAGACCAGCTGGACGGACCAGTTCCAGGGGAAGTCAAGGGACTTAAAGTCTACAGATTCAGAAGATACTCCCCCGTGTTTTTTTTTTGTTTGTTTATTTGTTTTCTTTTTGATTTCTGTTTGCTTCCCCCACCTTTTTTCCCTTTCTTTTTCTTTCTCTTTTTCTTCTCTTTTTTTTTCTCTTCCTTTTTTCTTTTTTCTTTTCTTTCCTTCTTTCTCTCTCTTTTTCTCCTTTTCCCAATACAACTTGTTTTTGGCCACTCTGCACAGAGCAAAATGACTAGAAGGAAAACCTCACCTCAAAAGAAAGAATCAGAAACAGCCCTCTCTCCCACAGAGTTACAAAATCTGGATTACAATTCAATGTCAGAAAGCCAATTCAGAAGCACTATTCTACAGCTACTGGTGGCTCTAGAAAAAAGCATTAAGGACTCATGAGACTTCATGACTGCAGAATTTAGATCCAATCAGGCAGAAATTAAAAATCAACTGAATGAGATGCAATCCAAACTAGAAGTCCTAACGACGAGGGTTAACGAGGTGGAAGAACGAGTGAGTGACATAGAAGACAAGTTAATGGCAAAGAGGGAAACTGAGGAAAAAAGAGACAGACAAAAGACCATGAAGACAGATTAAGGGAAATAAATGACAGCCTAAGGAAGAAAAACCTACGTTTAATTGGGGTTCCTGAGGGCGCCGAAAGGGACAGAGGGCCAGAATATGTATTTGAACAAATCCTAGCTGAAAACTTTCCCAATCTGGGAAGGGAAACAGGCATTCAGATCCAGGAAATAGAAAGATCCCCCCCTAAAATCAATAAAAACCGTTCAACACCTCGACATCTAATAGTGAAGCTTGCAAATTCCAAAGATAAAGAGAAGATCCTTAAAGCAGCAAGAGACATGAAGTCCCTGACTTTCATGGGGAGGAATATTAGGGTAACAGCAGACCTCTCCACAGAGACGTGGCAGGCCAGAAAGGGCTGGCAGGATATATTCAGGGTCCTAAATGAGAAGAACATGCAACCAAGAATACTTTATCCAGCAAGGCTCTCATTCAAAATGGAAGGAGAGATAAAGAGCTTCCAAGACAGGCAGGAACTGAAAGAATATGTGACCTCCAAACCAGCTCTGCAAGAAATTTTAAGGGGGACTCTTAAAATTCCCCTTTAAGAAGAAGTTCAGTGGAACAATCCACAAAAACAAGGACTAAATAGATATCATGATGACACTAAACTCATATCTGTCAATAGTAACTCTGAACGTGAACGGGCTTAATGACCCCATCAAAAGGCGCAGGGTTTCAGACTGGATAAAAAAGCAGGACCCATCTATTTGCTGTCTACAAGAGACTCATTTTAGACAGAAGGACACCTACAAACTGAAAATAAAAGGTTGGAGAACCATTTACCATTCAAATGGTTCTCAAAAGAAAGCAGGGGTAGCCATCCTTATATCAGATAAACTAAAATTTACCCTGAAGACAGTAGTGAGAGACAAAGAGGGACACTATATCATACTTCAAGGATCTATCCAGCAAGAGGACTTAACAATCCTCAATATATATGCCCTGAATGTGGGAGCTGCCAAATACTTAAACGAATTATTAACCAAAGTGAAGAAATACTTAGATAATAATACACTTATACTTGGTGACTTCAATCTAGCTCTTTCTACCCTCGATAGGTCTGCTAAGCACAACATCTCCAAAGAAACGAGAGCTTTAAATGATACATTGGACCAGATAGATTTCACAGATATCTACAGAACTTTACATCCAAACTCAACTGAATACACATTCTTCTCAAGTGCACATGGAACTTTCTCCAGAATAGACCACATACTGGGTCACAAATTGGGTCTGAACCGATACCAAAAGATTGGGATCGTCCCCTGCATATTCTCAGACCATAACGCCTTGAAATTAGAACTAAATCACAAGAAGAAGTTTGGAAGGACCTCAAACACGTGGAGGTTAAGGACCATCCTGCTAAAAGATAAAAGGGTCAACCAGGAAATTAAGGAAGAATTAAAAAGATTCATGGAAACTAATGAGAATGAAGATACAACTGTTCAAAATCTTTGGGATGCAGCAAAAGCAGTCCTGAGGGGGAAATACATCGCAATACAAGCATCCATTCAAAAACTGGAAAGAACTCAAATACAAAAGTTAACCTTACACATAAAGGAGCTACAGAAGAAGCAGCAAATCGACCTGACGCCCAGCAGAAGAAGAGAGTTAATTAAAATTCGAGCAGAACTCAACGAAATTGAGACCAGAAGAACTGTGGAACAGATCAATAGAACCAGGAGTTGGTTCTTTGAAAGAATTAATAAGATAAACCATTAGCCAACCTTATTAAAAAGAAGAGAGAGAAGACTCAAATTAATAAAATCATGAATGAGAAAGGAGAGATCACTACCAACACCAAGGAAATACAAACGATTTTAAAAACATATTATGAACAGCTCTACGCCAATAAATTAGGCAATCTAGAAGAAATGGACGCATTCCTGGAAAGCCACAAACTACCAAAACTGGAGCAGGAAGAAATAGAAAACCTGAACAGGCCAATAACCAGGGAGGAAATTGAAGAAGTCATCAAAAACCTCCCAAGACACAAGAGTCCAGGGCCAGATGGCTTCCCAGGGGAATTCTATGAAACGTTTAAAGAAGAAACCATACCTATTCTACTAAAGCTGTTTAGAAAGATAGAAAGAGATGGAATACTTCCAAATTCATTCTATGAGGCCAGCATCACCTTAATTCCAAAACCAGACAAAGACCCCACCAAAAAGGAGAATTACAGACCAATATCCCTGATGAACATGGATGCAAAAATTCCCAACAAGATACTAGCCAATAGGATCCAACAACACATTAAGAAAATTATTCACCATGACCAAGTAGGATTTATCCCCGGGACACAAGGCTGGTTCAACACTCGTAAAACAATCAATGTGATTCATCATATCAGCAAGAGAAAAACCAAGAACCATATGATCCTCTCATTAGATGCAGAGAAAGCATTTGACAAAATACAGCATCCATTCCTGATCAAAACTCTTCAGAGTGTAGGGATAGAGGGAACTTTCCTCGACATCTTAAAAGCCATCTACGAAAAGCCCACAGCAAATATCATTCTCAATGGGGAAGCACTGGGAGCCTTTCCCCTAAGATCAGGAACAAGACAGGGATGTCCACTCTCACCACTGCTATTCAACATAGTATTGGAAGTCCTAGCCTCAGCAATCAGACAACAAAAAGACATTAAAGGCATTCAAATTGGCAAAGAAGAAGTCAAACTCTCCCTCTTCGCCGATGACATGATACTCTACATAGAAAACCCAAAAGCCTCCACCCTAAGATTGCTAGAACTCATACAGCAATTTGGTAGCATGGCAGGATACAAAATCAATGCCCAGAAATCTGTGGCATTCCTATACACTAACAATGAGACTGAAGAAAGAGAAATTAAGGAGTCAATCCCATTTACAATTGCACCCAAAAGCATAAGATACCTAGGAATAAACCTAACCAAGAGGTAAAGGATCTATACCCTAAAAACTATAGAACACTTCTGAAAGAAATTGAGGAAGACACAAAGAGATGGAAAAATATTCCATGCTCATGGATTGGCAGAATTAATATTGTGAAAATGTCAATGTTACCCAGGGCAATTTTCACGTTTAACGCAATCCCTATCAAAATACCATGGACTTTCTTCAGAGACTTAGAACAAATTATTTTAAGATTTGTGTGGAATCAGAAAAGACCCCGAACAGCCAGGGGAATTTTATTTTATTTTATTTATTTTTTTTTTATTTTTATTTTTATTTTTTTTATTTTTTATTTTTATAAATTAATTTTTATTGGTGTTCAATTTACCAACATACAGAATAACACCCAGTGCTCATCCCGTCAAGTGTACCCCTCAGTGCCCATCACCCATTCACCCCCACCCCCCACCCTCCTCCCCCTCCACCACCCCTAGTTCATTTCCCAGAGTTAGAAGTCTTTATGTTCTGTCTCCCTTTCTGATATTTCTCACACATTTCTTCTCCCTTCCCTTATATTCCCTTTCGCTATTATTCATATTCCCCAAATGAATGAGAACATACACTGTTTGTCCTTCTCCGGTTACTGTGGCCAAGTTCAAAAAGGGTGTTGCCTGAGTTCTCCTCTGGGATTTTGATGGAATCTTGTCTCACATTTAGATCTTTCATCTATTTTGAGTTTATCTTTGTGTATGGTGCAAGAGTGGTCCAGTTTCATTCTTCTGCATGTGGATGTCCAATTTTCCCAGCACCATTTATTGAAGAGACTGTCTTTCTTCCAGTGGATCGTCTTTCCTCCTTTATCGTATATTAGTTGAGCATAAAGTTGAGGGTCCACTTCTGGGTTCTCTATTCTGTTCCATTGATCTATGTGTCTGTTTTTGTGCCAGTACCACACTGTCTTGATGAACACAGCTTTGTAGTACAACCTGAAATCTGGCATTGTGATGCCCCCAGATATGGTTTTCTTTTTTTTAAAATTCCCCTGGCTGTTTGGATCTAAATTGTGCAGTCATGAAGTCTCGTGAGTCCTTAATGCTTTTTTCTAGAGCCACCAGTAGCTGTAGAATAGTGCTTCTGAATTGGCTTTCTGACATTGAAGTGTAATCCAGATTTTGTAACTCTGTGGGAGCGAGGGCTGTTTCTGATTCTTTCTTTTGAGGTGAGGTTTTCCTTCTAGTCATTTTGCTCTGTGCAGAGTGGCCAAAAACAAGTTGTATTGGAACACGGGGGAGTATCACTGGTCCTTCTAGCTGGTCTTCTGGGGGAGGGGCCTGTTGCGCTGATTCTCAGGTGTTAGCACTTGGGGGAGCTGCTCTGCCCCTGCCTGCTGCAGGGCTCAGCGGGGGTTGTTTACCCCGTGGGGCCCCAGGAGGAACAGCCGCAGTTGCTATGGCAGCTCTGGAAGCCTGGATTCAGCCTCCGCAGGAACTACGGGGCTCGGGGCTCTCGGTTCTCCGTCCGCAGGGCCTGGAGGCTCCGGGGCGGGGCCGCTGATCTGCTCAGCTCGGGGCAGGAGCGTCCTCGCTGTCCTGGGCCCTCCCGGCCTCTGCCTGTCCCGGGGGAGGCCGGATCCTGGGCTGTGTCCCGGCGCCCTGTGCTCCGGGGCCTGCGCTGGTGGATTCGCGCTCCCGCCCCGCAGCCCCCTCCGCGGAGCCGCCGCCCGAGCCCCTCCGAGCTGCTCCGGTGTCCCGCCGTGCGCGCTGCAGCCCTTAGGGAGCTCGGAGCACTCTCCTGCGCTCGCAGGTGTCTGTTAGTGTCCCAGAGAGCCCGAGGGCATCCCCGCCCTCCTGGGTCCTGCTCCAACTCCCTGCGAGCCCCTTTCTGCCCGGGAAGGTTGGTGCAGCTCCTGCTCCTCCGGGACGGGGCTCTCCTGTCCTGGGGACACTCGCCCCGGCCTCAGCCCGGCTCCTCGCGGGGCCCCTCCCCCTCGGAGGCCTTTTGTTTCTTTATTTCTTTTTCCCCGTCTTCCTACCTTGATGGAAGCGCGAACTCTTCTCACTGCAGCATTCCAGCTGGTCTCTCTTTACATCTCAGGCCGAATTCGTAAATTTTCAGGATGGTTTGAAGGTTATCTAGGTAATTTGGTGGGGACAGGTGATTTGGGGACCCTGCTCTTCCGCCATCTTGCCCCTCCCTCCGCCAGGGGAATTTTAAAAAAGAAAACCAGAGCTGGGGGCATCACAATGCCAGATTTCAGGTTGTACTACAAAGCTGTGGTCATCAAGACAGTGTGGTGCTGGCACAAAAACAGACACATAGATCAATGGAACAGAATAGAGAACCCAGAAGTGGACCCTCAACTTTATGGTCAACTAATATTCAATAAAAGAGGAAAGACTATCCACTGGAAGAAAGACAGTCTCTTCAATAAATGGTGCTGGGAAAATTGGACATCCACATGCAGAAGAATGAAACTAGACCACTCTCTTGCACCATACACAAAGATAAACTCAAAATGGATGAAAGATTTAAATGTGAGACAAGATTCCATCAAAATCCTAGAGAAGAACTCAGGCAACACCCTTTTTGAACTTGGCCACAGTAACTTCTTGCAAGATACATCCACGAAAGCAAAAGAAACATACTTTCCTGTCTGTGTGCATGTCTTATAATTTTTAGTGAAAACTGGACATTTTATTTAATGTAATGGGGCAATTTTGGAAATCAGCTTCCCCTAGTTTGTTGTTTATTCTTGTCATCATTTTTGCTGTTTATTTGTGACTTTTCTGGGCTAGTTCTGTTAAGTCTGTATTCTTTGTCATGTGTAGACATGTCTCTGCTAGGTAGGTTTAGTGTTTACCTAAAATTGGACAGATATATTGAATAAATGTCCAAGCATCTGCTGAGAGGCATTTTGTGTCTGCGTGTGTGTATGTATGTGTTGTGCATATTTTTAATGCTCTAGCGGGTGGCTTACAATTCTGTCTTAACTCTTCTTCCTTGCTTTCACAGAGGCTGAACGTTAGTCAGAGGTGAGAAATTAGGTCCTTCTCAGTTTTTTTCCTGGTCATGTGTCCAGCCCTGCACTTGCATATGACTTAGATTCCTAGGACCATATCAGAATTTTTCAAAGCCCTCTAAAGACACCTCATTCCTCAGATTTTCTTTTCATGTTTTTTGGTCAGCATCTTATAAGACCCAACAGAATCATTACCCCAGGCAGCTGTGATGTTAGGCAATCACCACTGATTGTTTCTGGCCAACACCTAGTGATCATCTTTCCTCACAGTGCAAGCTCTGAGTCAGGTCAAAAAAATGAGCCTTTCAGGAAGCTGCCAGACAGATCCAAGAGTGACAAATCTTTTTGGGATAAGGCTGTTTAGAGAAGTATAAACTTATTCTTCCCCATACACTGACTCTGGTAGATCTTCTAAGCCTCTACTCATCCTCTGAGAAGAAAATGTTAGAGTAAACTGAGAAACTAGAAATCTTGGAAGGCATTACCTTGGTTCAAAAGCAAGTACGGGTACCTCCTCTGTTTTCTGTCCACTTGTGTTTAACTCACATAGGCATAGCCTTCCTTTGAGAAATAATGATTCTATTGTTTCTGTTTTATGTACAAGTGGCTACAATAAGCAATCTGAGGTCTTAGAGTCTGGCTAGAAAAGAAATCTTAGAGTCCACCTTGCAGACCTAACTCTTCCTACAGACATATGGAGAATGTGATTCCCATGGCTTGAGTTTGGACTTCGAATGCTCACACTACGGCCCAGTTATTAACTCATTTTCTCCATTCTATCATTTGTCTGAAAGTCCTGGTTCTAGAGAATTTACAGTGACTCTTCCTGGTTAATTTATTAGTCATTAATCCTGAATAGAAAGCATTTGCTTTCTATTTGCTTATATACATACCTTGAGTTTATCTTTTTTCTGTTGGTAGGGAGCTCTGGAAGGGAAGATGAGGGGATCTTGTGGTGACATTATTGAAAAAAATCAATAATGATTTCTTTGATTCAGGTGCCTAATTTTTAATTGTCCAAAGGTCTGAAGGTTAGAGAAGCACATGGCCAAGTTTTGAATTTGTGATACCCTCATGTGTGTTCATAAATTAAAACTTGGGACCCAGAAATTAAAGACAGAACTTTCACTATACCTTTAAATCGTAAGGCCTTTCCAGTTATACTTGCTTCAACTGAGAACAGACAAGAGAAAGTAAGCCACAGGCTCATGACTGGTCTTTTTGCATGGTACAGCTTGTCTATTTCCTCAAGGCATCATTGATAGAAGAAACAGTAGATCAGGGCTTTGAACATTGAAGGCATTTTAATTATTTTTTAAAAAATATTTTATTTACTTATTCATGAGAAACAGAGAGAGAAAGAGAGAGAGAGAGAGGCAGAGACAGAGGGAGAAGCACACTCCTCGGAGAGCAGTGAGCCTAATGTGGGACTTGATTCCAGGATCCTGGGAGCACAACTAAGCTGAAGGCAGATGTTTAACCAACTAAGCCACCTACCCAGGTGCCCCTTGAAGTAGTTTTATAAGCAGCAAACTGGTGTTCAATCTGTTAATGCACAGGATATACAGCAATTCACATATATCATGATATTTAATGGTTCTGATTTTGACAAGATTAAAAACTAGCTCTTCAAATAGGTAGTGGTGTTGATAATGGATATAGGGGAAAAAACGAGGTCTGTCTAAATACGATACAGAAAGAATACATGTTTTTCTCTGCTATGGATTTTGTATTAACAAGACCTGCCTAAGAAACCCCACAAGATTGAGACTTGCCAGCACATGTTCTCCCAATAAGCATACATCTTCTAGTCTGTGTTCTATTTGGTTGCTTGGGTATCATATCTATAGTGAAAGTAGTTAAGTGTGTCAGAAGTTTTTCTCTCCTTACTTGCTGATCAGGATCTTCAGTTCATGGCTGATGGCCATCATGTCATAGATGCTATTCAGACATACCAGCCACATGCAGTGTTTTCAGTCTTTGGAGTGCAAATCCATGCACACAGATCTGGGGCTTTACACCTTTGGGATATTTTTTCCTCACTCAGTAATCTAGAAGATCAGAGTTCAGGGCTTTAGGCTTTAAATCTCAGGCAAAAACCATCAAGAGACTGAGAGGGTTGTAGATTAATCTCAACTGATAAGGCATCCCTGAGACTAGTCTGCATTTGGATACACCGTGCCATTGAAGCCTGTAAGAAGCTCTGTTGGTTCCACAATTAGTTTATCACTCATCTTTTACAGCCAGAACCCAAGAGCAAAATGGGTATTAGCACAAAGATTCACTGTATTAAGTACTCAAGTGCCTATAAATGGAATGAAAAAACTGCAGGTGACATATCTTCCTTTATCTCTACTAGTTTAATTTGTTCCTCTATAGAGTTACATTTCAGAAATAATTGCCTGATTCTCTCCCCACAACCCCTTTGAAAATACCATGCTTTCTTCTTGTAATAGCTGATAAATTATATTTATTAGTAATAAAGAATTCTGCTTTTTCATTCTTATAATTAATCTGAAATGCAATGTATTTGAATACTTTAACATTCATGTTCAAACTGATCTTCTTTAGTGGAAACATATGGCAAAAAAGAAGAGTCCAAAGTAAATGGAACTTTTTGGTAATTCAGACTTTTTATTTAGGGCAGGACTTACAGACATTTTAATCTCTTAGGCATAAAAGAATTTATAAATTAAACTAGTGAATGTAGTAATTACGTATTTTCAATCAGAGCAACTTCACTTTTACTGGAATAGGGAAGAAAACTCACCCACAGTCTCACCAAATGGAGTTAACCAGTATTAACTTTTTGGCATATTTACTTCTATTTTTCACCCCCCTCAGGTTAAAAAAAGTTATATATAACTTTTATATATAATTATATGTACATATAAACATAAGTTATATATATATATATAAAGCACAAGTTGTATATAAACATACAATCATTTCTTTAAAAATTAGAGTGTTACTCCCATTTAGAAGTAAACTTGCATATTGACCTTGATCTCTGTCATGATCCGTATTGATTCAACCTCCAAGCAGAGACAATTGCTTTATAAGAATGTTCCTATGCACTTTTATACACACCACACACAGAGATAAAGTGATTTTTTCTGAGTTTTTAAAATATAAAATAATTGTTCACATTATTTAACAACCTACTTTTGTATTCAACATGATTTTTGAGAACTCTATATATTGGTAAATACAGACATAATTCATTCTTATAACAACTGATATTTAATTTTATTTCATTACATTATTTCCCTACTGCATTGTGTGGTTACTTTCTTTTTTATGATAAAGCATGTGCAATACTCACCTTTGTCTCCGTCTCCCTATCCATATGTATTTCTTTAACATTATGACCTGAAAGGACAATTGCTGATAGATTAGTTATGTACATTTTCACATTTAGCGAATACAACCAAATTGCCTTCCAGAATGGTTTTAATGATTTTTACTCCCATTAGAGAAGTATTGGAGAATGTGTATTTTTTATACTTTCACCAATATTTAACACTGTTAGATCTTAAAATATAGGCCTATCTGAAAGATAATAAATAATTATCATTAACTTACACTTGCCTGACTACAATGACTTTTATCACCTTTTTATATGTTCATTGATCATTTGGATTCTGTAAATTGCCCGTTGATATATTTGCACAAGATTTTTGTAGTCTTCTTGAATTTTGGGAGTTCTCTTGGTATACAATCTTACATGTTTTAGGTCATTTGTTTTTGTCTTTGTATATGCTATTTCTGATTAAGTAGAAGTTTTAAATTCTAATATAGCCATATTTGTTAATTTTTTGTTTTGTTTTTCACAATTTGGGCTAATTTAATTAGTATCTTTCTAACCTAAATTCATAAAATTAGTCTTTTAACTCACTTGTTCATCTTTTTATATGTATTTTTTATTTATCTGGACATTATTTTGTATTTCATGATTTTATTTTTTTCATAGATACAGAACAATGACATGGCTACTGACATGGTTCAGTAACATGTGTTTAATAATCCAAACCCTCCCTCCCCAACTGATCTGTGATGGTTCCTTATCACACATACGTCCTTCTGTCTATATGTGGGGCTCTTTTCTGCTGTCTTTACCTATTCTTCTATGCCTCAGCTAATTTTACTTCTATAACATTACATAGCTTTATAAAGGTTTTTGCTAAATGGCAAAATAAGTGGCCTTTGTTCATTTTAATTTTCATCCTATTTATTTTGTACATTTATCCTTCCTTACAAATTTAGAATCCATTTGAAAATTTCCGCAGATAATCATATTTAGTTATCGAACTTACCTTTCTTTTTCTTTTCTTTTTTTATGTTTTACTTTATTTTAAATCAATTAATTAACATATTGTGTGTTATTAGCTTCAGAGGTACAGTTTAGTGATTCATCACTCTCATATAACACCCAGTGCTCATTATATCAAGGGTCCTCCTTAATGCCCATCACCCAGTTACCACATCCCCCACCCACCACCTCTTCAGCAACTCTGTTTGTTTCCTATTGTTGAGAGTCTTGTAGGGTTTGTCTTCCTCTCTGATTTCATCTTATTTTCTCTCCCTTCCTCTATGTCCATCTGTTCTGTTTCTTAAACTCCACATATGATTGATATCATATCATAATTTTCTCTGACTTATTTTGCTTAGCATAACACCCTCTACTTCCATCCAAGTCATTGAAAAAGATAAGATTTAATTTTTTTGACAGTTGAGTAATATTTATATATATATATATATAGTATATATATGCTTTATATATATATACCATTTTTATCCATTTATCTGTTGATGGGCATTAGGGGTCTCTTTCCATGGTTTGGCTAGTGCTACTGTAAACAGTCAGGTGCAGCTACCTCTTCGAATCACTATGTTTGTATCCTTTGGATAAATACCTACTAGTTCAATTGCTGAGTGGTAAGGTAGCTCTAGTTTTAAGTTTTTGAGGAACTTCTATACTATTTTCCAGAGTGGATGTACCAATTTGCATTTCTACCAACATTGTAAGAGGGTTCCTGTTTCTCTGCATGCTCTCCAACATCTATTGTTTCCTGACTTGCTAATTTTAGCCATTCTGATTACTGTGAGGGGGGTATCTCATTGTGGATTTGCTTTGTATTTCACTGATGCCCGGTGATGTTCAGCATTTTTTCTTGTATCTGTTTGCCATTTGTATGTCTTCTTTAGAGAAATGTCTGTTTGTGTCTTCTACCCATTTCTTGACTGTCTTGTTTATTGGGTGTTGAGTTTGATAAGTTCTTTATGGAATTTGGATACTAGTCCTTTATCTAATAAGACATTTGCAAATATCTTTTCCATACTGTAATTTGTCTTTTAGTTTTGTTGTTTCCTTTGCTGTGCAAAAGCTTTTTATCTTGATGAAGTCCCAGTAGTTCATTTTTGCTTTTATTCCCCTTGCCTTTGAAGACATGTCTAATAAGAAGTTGCTTCAGCTGAGGTTGAAGATGTTTCTGCCTGGGTTCTCCTCTAGGATTTTGATGGATTCGTGTCTCACATTTAGGTCTTTCAACCATTTTGAGCTTATTTCTGTGTATTGTGTAAGAAAGTGGTCCAGTTTCATTCTTCTGCATGTGGCTATCCAATTTTCCGAACATCATTTGTTGAGGAGACTTTTTTCCATTGGATATTCTTTCCTGCTTTGTTGAAGATTGGCTGAACCCCAGTTGAGGGTTCATTTCTGGATTCTGGATTCTGTTCCATTGATCTATTTGTCTGGTTTTGTGCCAGCACCTTGCTGTCTTGATTATCACAGCTTTGTAATGCAGCTTGAAATCTGGCATTCTGATGCCACCAGCTTTGGTTTTCTTTTCCTTTCTTTTTTAAAAAACATTTTGTTTATTAACTGATGAGAGACCCAGATGAGGCAGAGACATAGGCAGAGGGAGAAGCACGTTCGCCACAGACAGCCTGGTGCAGGACTCAATCTTAGGACCCCAGGATCACAACCTGAGCAAAAGGCAGACACTCAACCATTGAGCCACTCAGGCATCCTGGTTTTCTTTTTCAACATGCCTCTGGCTATTTGGGGTCTTTTCTGGTTCCATACAAATTTTGAGATTGTTTGTTCCAGCTCTGTGAAAAATGCTGATGGTATTTTGATAGGGATTGTATTGAATGTGTAGATTGCTTTGGGTAACATAGATATTTTAGCAACATTTGTTCTTTCAATCCATGAGCATAAAATGTTTTTCCATTTTTTTGTGTTTTCCTCAATGCCTTTCATGAGCATTATCAGAGTACAGATCCTTTACCTCTTTGATTAGGTTTATTTCTAGGTATTCTATGGTTTTTGTTGCAATTGTAAATGGGATCAATTCCTTGCTTTCTCTTTCTTCTGTCCCAGTGTATAAAAATGCAACCGACTTCTGTGCATTGATTTTATGTCCTGCCACTTTGGTGAATTGCTGTATGAGTTCTAGCAATATCTGGGAGGAGTCTTTCGGATTTTCAACAAAGTATCATGTCATCGTTGTGAAAGATTGACCTGTTCTTTGCTGATTTGAATGCCTTTTATTTCTTTTTGTTGTCTAATTGCTGGGGCTAGGACTTCTAGTGTATGTTGAACAACAGTGGTGAGTGTGGGCATCCCTGTAATGTTCCTGATCTTATGGGAAAAGCTCACAGGTTTTCCCCATTGAAGGTAATATTGGCTGTGGGTTTTTTGTATACGGCTTTTATGGTATTGAGGTATGTTCCCTCCATCCCTACACTGCAGAGAGTAATCAAGAAAGGATGCTGTATTTTCAAATGCTTTTACTGCATCTATTGAGAGGATCATATGGTTCTTGTCCTCTCTTTTATTAATATAGCATATCACATAGATTGATTTGTAGAAGTTAAACCACCTTTGCAGCCCAGGATAAATTGCACTTGGTCATGGCGAATAATCCTTTTAATGTACTGTTGAATCCTAATAGCTAGTATCTTGGTGAGAATTTTCACATCCATATTTATCAAGGATATTGGCCTGTAATTATTTTGGTGGTATATTTGTCTGGTTTGGGGATTAAAGTAATACTGGCTTCATAGAATGAGTTTGGAAGTTTTCCCTCCACTTCTATTTTTTCAAACAGTTTCAGAAGAATAGATATTAATTCTTCTTTATTATTTTTTTCAAAGGCTTTATGTATTTATTCATCAGAAACACACTCAGAGAGGCAGAGACTTAGGCAGAGGAAGAAGCAGGCTCCCTGAAGGGAGCCTGATGTGGGACTCTATTCCAGGACCCTGGGATCATGACCTGAGCCAAAGGCAGATACTCAACCACTGAGCCACCCAGGTGCCCCTAATTTTTCTTTAAATGTTTGGTAGAATTCTGCTGGAAGACCATCTGGTCCTGGACTCTTGCTGAGATTTTTTTTTTTTTACTGCTTCAACTTCTTTTTTGTTTATGGGTCTTTTCAGGTTTTCTATTTCTTTGTGTTTCAATTTTGATCGTTTATACGTTTCTAGGATTATGTGCATTTTTTCCAGATTGCCTAATTTATTGGCATATAATTGCTCATAATATGTTCTTATAATGTTTGTATTTCTTTTGTTGTTGGTTGTGATCTCTCCTCTTGCATTCATGATTTTATTTATTTGGGTCTTTTAACTTTCTTTTTGATAAACCTGTTAGGGGTTTGTTGATCTTATTCTTTCAAAGAATCAGCTCCTAGTTCTGTTGATCTGTTCTACTGTTCTTTTGATTTCTGCGTCATGGATTTCTGCTCTAATGTTTATTATTTCTCTTCTCCTGCTGCATTTAGGCTTTATTTGCTGTTCTTTTTCAGCTCCTTTAGGTGTAAAGTTAGGTTGTGTATTTTAGACTTTTTGGTTTCTTAAGAAAGGCCTGTATTGCTATATACTTCCCTCTTAGAATTGCCTTTGCTGCATCCTAAAGGTTCTGAACAGTTATGTTTTCATTTTCATTTGTTTCCATGAACTTTTAAAATTCTTTATTTCTTGGTTTACTCATTCATTCTTTAGTAGGATGCTCTTTAACCTCCATATATTTGTGTTCCTTCCAAATCTTTTCTTGTGATTAAGTTCAAGTTCAAAGAAATGGGATTTGAAAATACTCAGGGGATAATCATAATCTTTGGTACCAGTTGAGACCTGATTTGCGACCCAGTATGTGATCTATTCTGGAGAATATTCCATGTGTTCTTTTATTTCTACAGTAAGGAATTCTCTAGTGTCTTCTATGCTTTTCTAAAGCTCAGCTAGCATCTTTATAATTGTTTTGAATTCTAGTTCTGACATCTTGTATCCATATTGATTAAATCCCTGGCAGTGAGTACTGCCTCCTGTTTTTTCTTGGAGTTTCTCCATCTTGTCATTATGTTCAGAAAAGCATAGATGAAAGAGACAGAAAATACAAAAATATCAACAACACCAGAAAAATACCCTCAAAACAAATCAGAAGAAAACAGAAACCAGGAAAAAAATGAGAAAAAAATCAAATATGAAGTAAAACAGAACACAATAATAAACTGGATCCTGGGTTTATTTTGGTCTGTTTGTTAGAAGAAACTAGATTCCCCAAATAAGAAAGAAAGAAAAACTTGTATATATACAAAAATACAACTGAATACAATAAAAGAAACTGAAATATATATATAACATAAACGTAAAAATTAAAATAAAAAAAAGACTTCAAAAAAATTAATAAATAAAAAAAGAAAATAGCTGAAAAGGGGGGAAAAAAACCCTGAAAGACTAAAGAAGAAGAAAAATTTAAAAACCACTAATACTATATACTGTTTTCCCCAAGAGCTGAAATTTTGCAAGTTTCTATGATCAGTAAACTTGGTATTAGATGAATGTTCCTTTTGGTCTTTGGGGGAGGGGCCTGTTGAGCTGATTCTTAGGTGTCTTTGCCCAGGGCAGAATTACACCACTCTTGCCTGGGGGCCAAGCTCAGTGTAAGTGGCTCCAGATTGCACTATGTGGTGCTGTTTTGCTCACCTGAAGGCTTTTAGCACTGATGGGGGTGATGAAAATGGTGAGGCCCCAATCTCTAGCCCTGCAGCTAAATGTCCACACCCCTTATTCTTCAGTGAGTCCTCACAGAAAAGCAGTCAATCACTCTTGTCTCCCTGATTTCTGTTCAAACTTTGTGTTCACCTAGCCTGTGACTATGTGTTTTTATCTCAGGCACAAGACCCTGTTTAAAGTCTTCAAACTTTGGGGACTCCTATGGTGTAGATCCATGCCATTCCTTCCTGGGAGGAGTGTACACGTGTGTGTGTCTCACTGCATTCTGCCTTTTGCTGGGGCCCTGCTTGGAGAGGGGTCACCTGACCATGCAGTGGTTTGCAGTTTATGGTAACACCTAGCAGAAAGCCGGCACCCAGACTCACTGTTTGTAGCCAGCTTCCCTGCTCAGATGCTTGGGAAGTCTGCCTCACTCAGGCACCTCTCTTCTTTTTGTGACCCTGGGAATCCTGAGACTATGCTCTCCCACTGAGATCCCGCCCTGCCTCACCACCTGAGCAGCTTTCAGGCAGGGAAGTCTCCTACCAGAGCAGACTTCTAAAAGTTCCTGTTTTGCATTCTGCTGTTTATACTTTCCAGTAGAGAAAGCTGGCTTCCCCCACTCTCCTCAGTTTATCTACCAAAAAAATGCCCCAGATTCACATCTTCACACCTCCTACCTTGCAGAAAATGGTCCCTTTTCTAATTGTAGAATTGTAGCAATTCTTTTCTCAGATCTCTGGTGCTCAGAATGGTGTGATAACTAGCTAAATTCCAGGGATAGAGGCAATGAGAATTCTCTATTCTTCTGTCATCTGAACTCCTCCCAAACTGAGCTTGCTTTTAATTTTTAAATTAATTTGCAAAAAATCTATCAGAATAATATTGAAAATTCCTATTCACCATGTTCTAGAAATTCATCCGTTTCAGGTAAGTATTAAAGTTATTCAGGGGCTTCTCTTATTTTTCTAAAACAAACAAAAATTTATATTTATTTGAAACAATTAACATTTTAAAGTCTCAAACTGTTGCAAGAAAGCACACAAAAATGTTTTCCCTAAGAATGATTCGAGAGTAAGTTTCTGACTTGATGCCTCATCACCCCCAAATACTTTAGTGTTTATTTCCTACAAATAAGAACATTCTGGGATGCCAAGGTGGCTCAGCCCTTGAGCATATGCCTTCAGCTCAGGGCATGATCCCAGAGTCTGGGGATTAAATCCCACAATGGGCTCCCTGTGAGGAGCCTGCTTCTCCCTCTGCCTGTGTCTCTGCCTCTCTTTGTGTCTCTCATGAATAAATAAATAAATAAATCTTAAAAAAAGAACATTCTTCTACATACCAACAATGTAACCATCAGTGTCAGGAAAGTATCATTGATTTATTACTGCAATCTATACCACAAAGCAAGTTCAAGCTTTGTCAACTGCCCAGGAATGTGCTCCATAGTAGAAGGATCCAGTCCAGAACCGCACATTGCACTGACTTATTGTGCTGCCTTGGTCTCCTTTAATTTGGAACAGTTCCTCAGGCTTCCCTTGATTTTTTGACCCTGGTGATTTTGCACATTACAAGTCAGTAACTTGTAGAAAGTTACTCAATTTGAACTTCATGTTTCCACCTGTATTGGATTCAGGTTGTGTCTCTTTGGCAGGAATAGTGCTTAAATGATTCTTTTCATTTAATAAATACTCTTTTCATTGCATCCAAGAAAGTAGGAACTTGATTTGATTAGCATTTAGCAGATTTCTCCATTGTAAAGTCATTCACTTTCTTTTTGCAATTAATAGGATTTCATGGACAGTTACTCTGAACTTATGTAAATGTCCCACTCCTCACCAAACTTTTTTTTTTCTTTTTAAAAAAAGTTTTATTTGAATTCCAGTTAGTTAACATACAGTGTAATATTAGTTCCAGGTGTATAATTTAGTGAGTCAACACTTCTCTACAACACCTACTGTTCATCACAAATGCACTCCTTAGTCCCCATCACCTATTTCACCCATCCTTTTACCCACCTCCCCCTGGTAACTATCAGTTTGCTCTCTATATAAGAGTTTGTTTCTTGGGTTGCCTTTCTCTCTTTAAGAAAACTATGCTCATTTGATTTGTGTCTTAAATTCTACATATGCATGAAATTATATAGTATTTGTCTTTCTCTGACTTATTTCACTTAGCATCATACTCTCTAGCTCTATCCATGTTGTTGCAAATGGCAAGATTTCATTCTTTTTGGTGGCTGAGTAATATTCAATTTTATATATACAAAAAATGGAATATTGGATATATTAAAATATATCCAATATATATTGGAGATCTATCTATCATCTATCTATCTATCTATCTATCTATCTATCTATCTATCATCTATCTATATCTATCTAATATCTTCTTTATCCATTCATCAGTTGATGGGCATTTGGGCTATTTCCATAATTTGGCTATTTTAGGCAATGTTTTTTTAAACATCAGAGTGTATGTATTCCTTTGAATTAGTATTTTTGTATTCTTTGGATAAGTATCTAGTAGTGTAAGTGCTAGATCATAGGGTAGTTCTACTTTTAAATTTTTTGGGAACCACCATACTGTTTCCCAGAGTGGCTGCACCAATTTGTATTCTCACCCACAGTGTAGGAGGGTTCCTCTTTCTCCGTATTTTTGCCAACATCTGTTGTTTCTTTTGTTGTTGATTTTAGCTATTCTGTCTGGTATGAGGTGATATCTCATTGTGGTTTTGATTTTAATTTCCCTGATAATGAGTGATATTGAGCATCTTTTCATGTGTCTGTTAGCCATCTGGATGTCTTCTTCAGAAAAATGTCTATTCATGTCTTTTGCCATCTTTAATTGGATTATTCATTTGGGGGGTATTGAATGTATCAACTCTTTATAAATTTTGGAAACTAACCCTCTATCACATGTTCATTTGTAAATATCCTCTCCCGTTTTGTAGGTTGCTTTTTAGTTTTGCTGATTATTTGCTTTTCTGGTCCAGTTTTATTCTTCTACATGGTGTTGTCCAGTTTTCCCAATATCATTTGTTGAAAAGACTGTCTTTTCCCCATTGGATATTCTTTCCTGCTTTATCAAAGATTAATTGGCCATACAGTTGGGGGTTTATTTCTGAGTTCTCTATTCTCTATTAATCTATGTGCCTATTTTTTGTTACAGTACCATACTGTTTTGATCATTGTAGAGCTTTGCAATATAACTTGAAATCTGGATTGTGATGTCTCCAACTTTGCATTTCTTCTTCAAGGTTGCTTTGTCTATTCATGGTTTGTTGTGGTTCTATACAAATTTTAGGAAATGCTCTGTGAAAAATGCTTTTGGTATTTTGATGGGATTGCAATAAATATGTAGATTGCTTTGGGTGGTATAGAGATTTTAATAAGATTTGTTATTTGGATCCATGGGCATGGAAGTCTTTCCATTTCTTTCTATAATCTTCAATTTTCATCAGTGTTTTACAATTTTCAGAGTGCAGGTCTTTCACCTCTTTGGTTAGGTTTATTCCTAGGTATCTTATAGTTTTTGGTCCTCTTATAAATGGGATTGATTCTTTAATTTCTCTTTCTGCTACTTCATCACTTGTGTATAGAAATGCAAAAGATTCCCTATGTTGATTTTTTATCCTATGAGTTTGCTGAATTCATGTATCTTTTCTAGCAATTTTTAAGCAAATTTTCTAGCAAATTTTCAGGTTTTTTACATAGAGTATCAAGTCACAGCAAATAGTGAAAGTTGTACTTCTTCCTTACCAATTTGGATGACTTTTATTTCTTCTTCTTTTCTGATTGCTGTGCCTAGAACTTCCAGTCTATGTTGAGTAAAAGTGGTGAGAATGAGCATCCCTGTCTTGTTCTTGACCATTGAAGAAAAGATCTCCATTTTTCTCCATTGAGGATGATATTAGCTGTGGATTTTTAATATATGGCCTTCATTATGTTGAGGTATGTTCTCCTAAAATCCACTTTGTTGAGGATTTTTATCCTGAATGGATATTGTCTTTGTCAAATGCTTTTTCTGTGTCTACTTAAATAATCATATGGTCTTTATCCTTTTGTTTTATATAGTGTTTCACATTGATTGATTTGCTCTAGTCTTTATTGTTTCTTTCCTTCTGCTGGTTTTGGGTTTTGTTTGTTCTTCTTCTTCTAGCTCCTTTAGGTGTAATATTAGGTTGTTTATTTGAGATTTTTCTTGCTTCTTAAGGTAGGCCTGTATAGTTATATACTTCCCTCTTATGACCACTTTCGCTGCATCTCAAAAGTTTTGGACTGTTGCATTTTCATTTTCATTTGTAATATTTTTAAGTTTCTTTGATTTTCTGGTTGACCCATTCATTGTTTAGGAGCATGCTGTTTAGCTTCCATGTATTTGTGGTCTTTCCAATTTTTTTCTTGTGATTGACTTCAAGTTTCAGTGTTGTGGTCAGAAAAGATGCATGGTATGATTGCAATCTTTTTGTATTTGTCGAGACCTGATTTGAGACCCAATATGTGATCTATTATGGAGAATGCCCCATGTGCTCTTGAAAACAATATGTATTCTGCTGTTTTAGAATGGAATGTTCTGGATATATCGGTTAGTCCATGTGGCCCAGTTTGTCATTCAAAGCCATTGTTTCCTTGTTGATTTTCTGCTTGGATTATCTGTCCCTTGATGGAATTGAGCTGTTAAAATTTGTTACCATTATTGTATCATTATTAATTATTTCCTTTATGTTTGTTATTAATTGTTTTATACATTTGGGAGCTCCCATGTTGGGAGCAATTGTTAAATCTTTTTGTTTGATTGTCCTCTTTATGAAGATATGATGCCCTTCATCTCTTGTTACATTCTTTGTATTAAAGTCTAGTTTTTCCAATACAAGTATTTCTACTGTGGCTTTCTTTTGGTGTCCATTTGCATGATAAGTGTTTTTCCATCCCCTCACTTTCAATCTGCAGGTATTTTTATGTCCAAAATAAGTCTTCTGTAGGCAGCATATAGAGAGGTCTTATATTTTTTTAATCCATCCTGACACCCTATGTCTTTTGAGTGGAGAATTTAGTCATTGACATTTAGAGTAATTATTGAGAAATATATATTTAGTGTCATTTTATTACTTGTTTTGTTGTTGTTTCTAGTGATTTTCTCTGATCTTTTCTTGTCTTTGCCACTTTTGCTCTTTACCTTCCACTCAAAGAGTCCCCCTTAATATTTATTCCAGGGTTGTTTTAGTGGTCATGAACTTCTTTAGTTTTTTGTTGTCTGGGAAACTCTTCATCTCTCTTTCTATTCTGAATGATAACCTTGCTGGATAGAGCATTCTTGGCTGCAGGTTTTCTCCATTCAGCCCTTTAAATATATCATGCGACTCTCTTCTGGTTTGCCAAGTTTCTGTTGAGAAATACCAAGTAGCCTTATGGATCTTCCTGGGTAAGTTAAATACTTCTTTTGTCTTACTACTTTTATGATTTTTTTCTTTATCACTATATTTTGCATTTTAATTACAATATGTCTTGGTCTTGATGGGCTTTTGTTGATTTTGATGGGAGTTCTTTGTCCCTTCTAGATCTGGATGTTTGTTTCCTTCCCCAAATTAAGGAAGTTTTCAGCTATTATTTCCTCAAATAAATTTCCTGCCCTCTTTTTTCTCTTTTTCTTCTGGGGCTCCTATACTATGAATATTATTATGTTTGATGGAATCACTGAATTCATTGTCTAGTCTCATGTTCCATAATTCTTCTTTCTCTTTTTTGTTCAGTTTCATTATTTTCCATTATTTTGCCTTCCATATCACTAATTCATTCTGCTTTTTTTCAGCCTGATGTTTATTGCATCAAGCCTGTTTCCAATCTCAGTTACTGCACTCTTCATTTCTGACTGATTCTTTTTTAACTCTTACATCTCTATGAGAAGGGTTTCCCTGATGTCTTCCATTCTTTTCTCAAGTCCAGTGAGTATCATTATGATTTTTGCTTTAAATTCTCCATCAGGCATGTTACTTATATCTGTTTTGCTTAGATCTCTGGCATTGGCCTTATCTTGTTCTTTCTTTCCTTTTTTTTTAATTTTAAAAAGATTAATTAATTAATTAATTAATTAATTTATTTATTTATGAGAGACACACAGAGAGAGGCAGAGACATAGGCAGAGGGACAAGCAGGCTCCCTGCAGGGAGCCCGATATAGGACTTGATCCCAGGATCCCAGGATCATGTCCTTAGCCAAATGCAGATGCTCAACCACTGAGCCACCCAGGAGTCCCTGTCTTGTTCTTTCATTTGGGATGAGTTCCTCTGTCTTGTCATTTTGCCTAAGTCTCTGCTTCTTTTCTCTGTGTTAGAAAAGCCAACTATGTGTCCTGCTCCTGAGAGTAATGGCTTCCTGAAGAAGGGATCATGTAGTATCCAGGACCTGGTGCTTCAAGAAGTGTCTCTGGTGTGTGCTGCATGCACTCCATTGTTGTGTTTTGGTTGCTCTCTCCTTTAGGCCAGTTGTCTTCAGAGATTCTCCTTACCTGCAGTGGGCAAAGTTTGGACTTTGGCCAGAGTGTGGCAAGTTTTAACTAGGTGTGCTCTGGTCTGCTTGTTAAATAAAACATGATACTACTTCCAGTAGAAGTGAAGTCCTGCAGAACAACCTCTGGTCAGAAGATGGCGTGTCGGGAGGGTTTTCTGCTGGTCTGGGAGAGGGGGGCCCTCTGTGCTGGAGGCTAGTTTTACTGAGAAGGACAGTCCCATCAGAGTCAGTGTGGGGCTCAGTGTAAACAAGTTAGGCATCCAGTGTTGGTGCTGTGCTGGTTCCCACAGGTGGTCCTATGCTTATGCCAAAAGGTGGGAAAGGAAATGATATTGCCAAGTGGTTTATTCCCAGAAGGGTCTCTCCATGAATACTGCTTTCTGGGACATGCTCCAAGAAGAGCAAATATTTTCCCCACTGTGTGCCCCAGATGCTCTTGAGATCACTGTTTCCAGGTTGTATGTCCCCAGGTTGTTTGTCTGCCTCTTTCCAAGAGCAGCCCAATGCTTTCAGATTCTCTTGGACCCTAGCTTGCCAACACTTAAAGCTTCAGGCTTTAAACATCCCTGTTTGCAAAAACTCACAAAATTCAGGCCTTCTCACTTTCCATGCTAGTGGCTATGGGGAGACATTCTGTGCATTCCCCTGTGTCCTCCCCTCTCTCTTGCCCTTCTCTAAAACCATGACTTCCTGCCCTCCAAAGCAGCCTGGATCTATTTCTCCCCTAAATATACCTCTGGACTCCTATCTTCTTCAATGTGGCTTCTTTTCCAGCTTTAGCTGTGGAATTTGTTCTGTCAGTCTTCAAGTTGATTTCTGGGATATTTAAGATGATTTGATAATTATCTAATTGTGTTCACAGGACAAGGTAAGCTTAAGATTCTCCTACTCCACAGCCATCTTTTGTGTTTGCTATTTAATATGGTCTTTGTTTCCCTTCTTCTTTCTTATTTCCAATTTGTATGTCTAGTTTTCTTTGTTTGTTTCCCTCCTTTATGTATAAGAAGTTATTTTTTCATTTCTATATTTAAATTCTATACTGTATAAATACAGTTAATAAAAATTTAAAATGTATTTTCTAGCTACATAGAAAGCTAATTTATACTTCAATCCTCTTCACAAATAAAAGTTGAAATATTTTATTTCCCCCTACTCTCTCCCATCTTTCATCTTCTAAGTTTGCTTCCCAGCTTGTGACAAAACACAGTTGGTTTTATAATATTGTTTATAAAACATATTTAATGTACTAATTTTTTTTACTAATTTGTTTGCTCATCATTCACTCTTCTATCCACATATATTATTTATACCTCCTTTTTTTTTGTCTTTTTATAGAGTCCATTCTTTGCTAGTTCTGTCAAATAGCTGAGGCAAGCAGTCTAAAATATGACTTGTCTGAAATTGTTGGTAATTGACACCTTTGCACAATTCTTTAGTTGAATGTAGATTTCTTTTTTATTTTAAAGTTTTAATTCCAATACAGTTAACATATAGTGTTATGTCAATTTCAGGTGTACAGTATAGAGATTCAACAATTCCATACACTACTCAGCGCTTATCACAAGGGCACTCTTTAATCCTCATCACCTATTTTACCCATTCTTCCACCCACATCCCTTATGGAAACCATCATTTTGTTCTTTATAGTTGAGTCTGTTTTTTGTTTGTTTGTCTTTCTTCTTCCTTCATCTTTTTTTGGTTCCTTAAATTCCACATATGAATGAAATCTTGTGTTATTTGCCTTTCTTTGGGTGATATCACTTAGCATTATACTCACTACATCTATCCATGTTATAGCAAATGGCAAGATTTTTTTATTTTTTATGGCTGAATAATATTCTATTGTGTATATGTATATAACATATCTTCTATATCTATTTTTCTGTTGATGGGCACTTAGGCTGCTTCCATAATTTGGCTATTGTAAATACTGCAGTAAACATAGAAGTCCCTATATTTTTTCCAATCAGTGTTTTTATATTGAGTAAATAATAGAAATATGAGATCATAGAGTAATCCTACTTTTTGAGGAAACTCCAAACTTTTGTCCACAACAGCTGTATCAGTTTGCACTCCCAACAACAGTGCATGAGGGTTCCTTTTTCTCCACATCCTAGCCAACATCTGTTTCTTGTGTTTTTGATTTTGGCAATTCTGACAGGTGTGAGGGGATATCTTATTGTGGTTTTGATTTGCATTTCCCTGATGATGAGTAATGATGAGTGATGTTGAACATCTTTTCTTGCATCTGTTGACCATCTGGATAGCTTATTTGGAGAAAAGTCTTCATGTCTTTTGTCCATTTTTTTAATTGGATATTTGTGTTTTGGTTTTGAGTTGTGTAAGTTCTTTATATATTTTGGATACTAACCTATCAGATATTTCATTTGCAAATATCTCTTCCCAATCCATAGGTTGCTTTTTAGTTTTGCTGATTATCCTTCACTGTGAAGAAGCTTTTTATTTTGATGTAGTTCCAATATTTTATGTTGTTTTTGTTTCTCTTGCTTGAGGAGAGATTACTGACTGATCTCTCACATTTAGGTCCTTAATCCATTTTGAATTTATTTTTGGTAAGTAGTACCATTTCATTCTTTTGCATGTAGCTATCCAGTTATCTCACTACCATTTGTTTAAGAGACTTTCTTTTTCCCATTGCACATTACTGCCTCTTTTGCGGAAGATTAATTGACTATATAATCATGGGTTTATTTCTGGAACTTCTCTTCTTTTCTATTGATCTATATGTCTATTTTTGTGCCAGTATCATAATGTTTTGATTGCTACAATTTTGTAACATAGCTTCATGTCCACGATTATGATCCCCCCTGTTTTGTTCTTCTTTTTCAAGATTGCTTTGGCTGTTTGGGATCTTTGTGGTTCCTAAAAAAAAATTTAGGATTATTTGTTCTTGGTCTGTGAAAAATATTCCAATGTTTTTATATGGATTGCATTCAATGTGTAGATTGCTTTAAGTAGTATAGAAATTTAAACTATATATATATATATATACAGTTATATATATATTAAAATATATATATTTTTTAAATCCATGAGCATAGAATGCCTATTTCTGTCATTTTCAATTTCTCTCATCAGTGTTTTATAGTTTTCAGAGTACAAGTCTTCATCTCTTTGGTTAGATTTATTCCTAGGTATCTTTTTGGTTTGGGTGCATTTGCAAGTGAGATTATTTTCTTACTTTCTCTCTCTGATACTTCATCATTAATGTATAGAAATGCAACATATTTCTCTATATTGATTTTCTATCCTGTGATGTTACTAAATTCATTTATCAATTCTTGCAGTTTTTTGGTGGAGTTTTCAGGTTTTCTATATAGAGTATCATGCCATGTGCAAATAGTGAAATTTTTACATCTTCCTTGCCAATTTGGATTACCTTTATTTCTTTTTTGTTGTCTGATTTCTGTGGCTAGAAATTCCAGTGCTATATTGAATAAAACTGGTAAGAGTAGACTTCCCTTTTTTTTTATTCCTGACCTTAGGGGAAAAGGTCTCAGGTTTTCCCCATTGAGGATGATGTTCACTGTGGGTTTTTCAAATATGGTTTTTATTGTATTGAGTTATCTTCCCTCTAAATTTACTTTGTTGATTTTTTTAAATCATGAATGGATGCTTTACTTTGTCAAATGTTTTTCTGCATATTTTGAAATGATCATATGGTTTTATCCTCTGTTTTGTTGATGTGCTATATGATATTGATTGATTTGTTAATGTTGAAATATCTTTGTATCCTAGCAACAAATCCAACTTAATCATGGTGAATAATTTTTTAAAAATATATTGTTAGATTTGGTTTGCTAATATTTTGTCAAGTATTTTTGCATCTATTTCACACTTTTGCATCATCAGATATAGGGGACTGTATTTCTTTTCTTTTTTATGTGTGTGTGTGGTGTCTTTATTTGGTTTTGATATCTAAGTAATGATGGCCTTGGAGAATGTATTTGGAAGCTTTATTATCTCTTCTATTTTTTGGAATAGTTTGAGAAGAATAGCTATTAACTCTTCTTTAAATGTTTGGTAGAACTCATTTGTGAGGCCATCTTGTCCTAGTCTTTTTTTTGTTGGGAGTTTTTGAGCACTGATTCAATTTCATTGCTGGTAATCAGTCTGTTCAAGTTTTCTATTTCTTCCTGCTTTAGTTTTGGTAGGTTATGTTTCTAAGAATTTATCTATTTCTTTTAGGTTATCCAATTTGTTGGCATATAATTTTTCTTAATATTTTCTTATATTTCTTCTTATTACTGTGGTATCAGTTATTTTCTCTTTTATTTCTTGTTTTGGGAAGTACAGTATACTTTACTGATGGTACATGACAGGGAGGGGCCCGCCAAACCCCTCCCCTTCTTCAGGGAGTCTGGGATGGAAACTGTGGAGGTCAGAAGGTTCTTGGTGTGTTGGAAATGAGTGGGGCCAGAATTCCCTCATAGTTGAGAGCTTCTCTCTTCCTCTTGCTCTTGCTGGGGCTGGTGGTCCTGGGGGCTCTAACACCTTGGAGGCCATATGGACCATAACATCCACCATTGAGTTGCTGAAGCCAAATTCACTATTGTACCAGGAAATGAGCTTGACAAAGTTGTTATTGAGAACAATGCCAGTCCCAGCATCAAAAGTGAAGAGTAGACGTCACTGTTAATGTTGTGGGAGACAACCTGGTCCTCAGTGTAGCCAAGGATCCCTTTACTGCCTGCTTCATCACTTTCTTGATGTCATTGTATTTGGCAGCTTTCCCCAGACAGAAGGTCAGATCCACAACTGACACATTGTAGGTAGAGACACAGAAGGCCATGCCAGGGAGCTTTCCATTTAGCCCAGAGGTGACCTTGCCTACAATCTTGGTGGCACCAATAGAAGCAAGGACAGGATGATGTTCTGGGCAGCCCCTTGGCCATCACACCACATCTTCCCAGAGGGGCTGTCCACTGTCTTCTGAGATGGCATGTATTGTGGTTATGAGTCCCTCCGTGATGCCAAAGTTGTCATGGATGAACTTGGCCAGAGGGGCCATGTGGTTGGTGGTACAGAAGGCATTGCTGACAATCTTGAGGGAGTTGTCATACTTCTCATGGTACATGCCTATTACAAATATGGGGGCATCAGCAGAAGGGATGATAATGATGATGACCCTCTCAGCTCCACCCTTCCAGTTTGCCCCAGCCTTCTCCATGGTAGAGAAGACCCCAGGGAACTCCACAACATACTCAGCACCAACATCAACCCAGTAGGAGCTCACTCTTAGAAGATCTGTATCTTCTAAGATGGGCTTTCCATTGATGAAAAATTTCCCATTCTTAGCCTTGTCTGTGTTGTGGAAGTTGCCATGGGTGGAATCATAGTAGAACGTGTAGACCATGTAGATGAGGTAAATGAAAGAGTCACTGATAGTGACATTATCCACTTTACCAGAGTTAAAAGTAGCCCTGGTGCTGGGCACCCAATATGGCCAAATCCATTTCCTCTGATTTCACCATTGTGTCTCAGAGATGTGGCTGGCACTGCACCAGAAGATGTGGATGTCTGTTGAAAGGGGAGGAGTAGAAAGACTGTTCTTTTTTCATTTCTGATATTGTTTATTTGAAAAATACGAATCTGCATAAAGGTTTATCAGTTTTGTTGATCTTATCAAAGAACCAACTACTAGTTTCATTCATCTCTTTTTTTAAAGTTCATATTTTATTTCTACTCTAATCTTTATTATTTCCTTCCTTCTGCTGGATTTGCATTTTGTTCTTTTTTAGTTCTTTTAGGCATAAGGATAGGTTGTATATTTGAGATTTTTCTTACTTCTGGAGGTAGGCTTGTATTGCTATATACTTTCCTCATAGAACAGCTTTTGCTGCATCCCAAAGATTTTGGACTGTTGTGTTTTCATTTTCATTGGTCTCCATGTACTTTTTAACTTCCTCTGAATTTTTGGTTGACCCATTCATTGTTTAATGGTGTGTTATTTAACCTACGTGCACTTATGGTCATTCTAGCTTTTTTTTCTTGTGATTGATTTCTAGTTTCATAGCATTGCAATTGTAAAAGATCTATGGTATGACTTCTACCTTCTTGAAATTTTTGAGGTTGGCTTCATTACCTAATATGTGATCTATTCTGGAGAATGTTTTATGTGCACTTGAAAAGAATGTGTATTTTGCTGTTTATGATGGGTTGTTCTGAATATGTCTGTTAGATCCATCTGGTCCAATGTGTTAGTCTATGTGTCATTCTAATCAATGTGTTGCCTTGTTGATTTTCTGTTTAGACAATCTGTCCATTGATGTAAGTGGGATATTAAAGTCCCCTACTATTATTGTATTATTATCAATTAGATCATTTATGTTTCTTATTAGCTGCTGTATGTGTTTGGGCACTCTCATGTTGGGTGTATAAATATTTACAATTATTAGATATTCCTGTTGGATTTTTCCTATTATGATTGTATATCGTCTTTTTATAAAGTCTCTTGTTACAGCCTTTGTTTTAAAGTCTATTTTGTCTAATATAAGTATTGGTACTCTGGCTTTCTTCTGACATCCATTTGCATGAGAAATATTCCTCTACCACCTCACTTTTAATATGTAGGTGTCTTTAGGTCTAAAATGGGTCTCTTGTATACATATACATTTGTTTTGTTTTTTATTCATTCCGTCACCTATGTCTTTTGATTAGAACATTTAGTCCTGTTACTTTCAAATTAACTATTTATAGATATGTACTTATTGAAATTTTGTTCCTTGCTTTATGGTTGTCTTTGTAGTTCTTCTCTGTTCCTTTTTCCTCTTTCTCTCTTCTCCCCTGGTTTACTGGCTTTCTTTAGTGATACACTTGGATTCCTTTCTTTTTATTTTTGGCATATCTATTACACTATTGGGTTTGTATATAACATCTTATGCATATAGCAGTCTATATTGAGTTAATAGTCACTTAAGTTTGAACCAATTCTTTATTCCTCTCCCTTACATGGCTTGGTATATTGTCATACTTTACATCTTTTTATTTTGTGAACCCCTTGACTGATTTTTACAGATTTTACAGATATACTTAATTTTACTGCTTTTGTACTTTTCTTACTCCTGCTTATGGTCTTTCTTTTCCACTCCAAGAATCCCCTTTAACATTTCTTGTAGTGCTGGTTATTGATAATGAATTCCTTTAACTTTTGATTTCTCCAGGAAACTCTTTTTCTTTCCCTCTCTTCTGAATAATAATCCTGCTGAATAGAGTATTCTTGGCTGCAGGTTTTTTTTTTTCTTTTAGCACCTTGAATATATCATGTCACTCCCTTCTGGCCTTTTTAATCTTATGTGGTTTCCCTTGTATATAACGGTTTTTCTTTTCTTCTGCTGCTTTAAAATTCTCTATCACTATTTTTCCATTTTAATTACTATGGGTCTGGTGTGGATCCTCATGAGTTGATTTTGTTGGGGGCTGTCTTTGTCTCCTGGATATGAACTTGTGTTTTCTTTCCCAGATTTGAAAAAAATTTAAACTATCATTTCTCCAAATAAATTTTCTAACCCCTTTCTCTCTCTTCTCCTTTTGGGATACTTATAATGTGAATGTTATTACACTTCAGGCTGTCACTAAGTTCCCTAAGTCTATTTCATTTTTTATTATGTTTTTTTTTTCTTTCTCCTCTTCAGCTTCATTGTTTTTCATTTCTCAGTCCTCCAGGTCTTTGGTCCAATTTTTCTGTTTCCTCTGGCTTACTATGCATTCTATCTAGTATATTTTAAATTTCATTTATTGAGTTCTTCATCTTGGATTGATTTTTTAAAAAAATTTTCTACCTCTTTGCTAAGGGTCTTACTGATAGCCTCCATTCTTTTCTCAAGTCAAGTAAGTATATTTATGATCATTATTTTAAGTTCTCTATCAGGCATATACTTATCTCCATTTCGTGATGGAAATTGCTGTGATTTTGTCCTGTTCTTTCATTTGGGACATAATCCTCTGTCTCCTCATTTTGTCTAACTCTCTGTGTCTGTTTCTCTGTGTTAGGAAAGTCCATTACATCTGCTCTTGAAAGTAGCGGCTTTATAAGTAAGAGATCATGTAGTGCTCTGTAGTGCAATATTCCCTGTTTACCAGAAACTGGTGCTTCAGGAGTGTCTCCTACATGTGTTGCATGTGCCCTACTACTGTGGCTGAGCTGCTTTTGCCTTCAACCCAGTCATTTACAATGGCTCCTTTGCCTGTCATGGGCAGGGTTTGGTCCCTGTGCTATAGTGGGCCAGTCTGGGGATTCCTTGAGCTTGAGTTGAGTCAGACCAGGTATTTGCCATAAATGCAGTAGCTCTGAACTGCAGGGCACTTTCCCTGTATTTTCCCCTCAGAAGCGTTCTTTGTTGGGTGGGCCCTGAAGCCCAATCACCTGTGTGCCCCTAGCCCACTGCTACAGCCAGATTTGGACAGGTTTATGTGGTTATCTACCCCTCTTCCTGGGGCAGGAGTTACTTTGGAGTGGATCTGGTCCCTGTTAGGGCTTCTTGCACATGGCCAGGCTTGTGATACTGGTTTCAATGGGCTCTGGTCAAGCGCAGAGGTAGATCTGAAGGAGGATGTGAGGTTGGTGTACCTGGTGTTAGCAAAGTTTGTGTAGGTCTGCTGTGGGAGGGGACCTGGGGTTGAGGCCTGGTGGGAAGGGATATGTCCACAGGAGAATACAAGGGTGGGGTAGTAGTGTTAGCAAGTAGTAAATGTTGGCACTTTGTTGGTTCCCACAGGTGTTTGTGTGTTTAGGTTGGTAGGGAGAGAAATGACACCCACCACTCTTTTGTTCCTGTAGAAGTCACCCAAAGTTCCCTACTCCTCTAGCACAGGCTCTAATATTAGTAAAGAAACTTCCTCCCATATGCCTCAGGCTTTTTTCAAACTTCTGCTTTCATGCACTATCTCCTTGGGGTTGTTTTTTGTGCTGTCTCTTTAAGTGCAGGGACTCAATTTCCCTTCACCCTCCTGACTCTCCCATTCTTGAACCTGCTTTTTATAGTTCAAAGAGTTAAGACTTGGTGATTGTAAGAACTGGAAATTATGCCCCACTGGTTTTTAAGGCCAAATGTTATAGGGATCCTCCATGCCTGGAGTGGCTGGTCTGAGGATCTACTTTTCTGCTCCCATGGCATATCTCTTTCCCTCTTTCCCCAGGAAAGTACTGTGGGTTCATTTAGCTCCTGACCACATTCCACCCTTCCTACCCTCTTTGAGTGATCTCTTCTCTACATTTAGCTATAGAGAGTCTGTTCTGCCAGTGTTCAGGTGATTTTCTCAGTTATTTACCATGCTGTATTATCTTGTCGTATCTGTGAAATGAGGTAAGCTTAGGGTTCTCCTACTCCACCATCTTGCTCAGAAGTCCAGTTGAATATAAAATTTTAAAATCAGAGTTTACTCTGCTGACTTCTGACATTTTACATTTCCAAAAAATAAATACAATGTCAACCAGACTTATGTTTCTTTGCTTCCTGGCAACTTTTGTGATATTTTTCTATTCTTTTTCATTAATATTCTAAAGCTTCACTATAAAACTCTTGATATGTATTTATAAAAATAATCTTGCTCCTCTTTTCTCCTGTTTACATACTTTATTGCTTTAAACATTTAAGAAATACTTATTTGAGGCATTCTTCAGATTGATCTTGTCTATTTCCTTTGGTGTAAATTCTTCCATTCGCTGTGTCATTCACAATGCTTATCCTTTTAAGTATTTTTATGATTATAGTTTGTAAGCTCATATTCCACACATTTCTCCCATATTTGCTCTCATAAAAAAAATCACAATCTGTTTCATGGCTTCAGGTCAGGGTGCTTTTTATGGTCAGGGAATGCTCCTGCATTCATGATACATTTCCTGCCCTGCACATGCTGGTGACATGATACTACCCTTCAGGTATGCAGAATGATACTGGACACTATGACCATTGAAAATGGCTTAGTTCTCTAGTAACCTTGGGAATTGTGCAAACCTTTCCTAGTCTCTGTTCATGGCAGAGTGTGTGTTTCACACTCTAAGTTCCCTGAAGATAATATTAACTGGGTCTGCTGACATGGATGTGTGTTAACTGGCTATTCCCACTGTGCTTTCTGCTTGGATCTATGCCTAACTATCGAATGCCAGCTGACTTTAGTCTCTGACAATACCAAATATTCCCTTTGGTTATTTTCTTGTAGGAAATGGTTCCCTTTCCCACTTTCATAAGAAACTACATCTTTGTTAATTTTGAAATTTTAAAAATCATTTCCATTTGGAGTGAATGTAGAATGTGTTTATTTTCATAAATATTAGATCTTAGCCTAGAGGACGCTGAGACTCTTTCCTGTCAAACTTGTGCTAGGACAATTAAGGTTTACTATGAAAAAAAAAAAAGTAGAAAGAGGGGCTTTTGTGCCTGAACACTTGAAGAAGTTTGGGAAGTTCAAAGGCAGAAAGAAATTAGGGAAAGGGGATAGAGACTGAGCACTGCAAGTTGCAGTAGGTACCATGATGTATTTGGTTCCATTATATGTCTGCAGTCCCCAAAGTGCCAGGGCATATAACTAGAATAAGAGCGGTATGTAGAATGGATTTGTGTACCTCATTGTCATGTCACCCCACAGAGTCGATTCAAATTCTGTGGCCAATGGCAACTCTTCTAGATCCACTTTCCATCTTGTAAACCAAGCTTTCTGTAGACTGTATATTGCAATCTCACCTGCCAAATAGTCAGTTTTTACTTAATGGGGACTGTCACTCAGCCTGGACTTGAGAGCTCATCTGGCAAACACTCCAACCTTGTAGTGTGGAATCAAGAGATTGCAGAATCTTTAAGACCTCCCATGACAAATCATTCAGTTTACTTATACTTAATACCGATTTTCCTGTTTGGTCTAGAAGACCTCTGGAAATCTAGTGTATGGGGAAGGAGAAGTTTCTCTACTTGTACTTTGGGGCTAGACAAAGGTCATCCTGCACTGATAAAGACTGATGATTTTACTCCTGCTACCTTATCACTACCACCTGTCCTCCCCTCCATCCCGTTGACTCCTTTAAAAGTTTCCATCATACATACAGGTGAGGCCACAGCTGCTTTCTAACAAGCACTAGTCCTATTTTCCAGAGATGCAGTTTCCAAAATTCACTTGTTCAGAATGCAGTCTGTTTGACTTAGCCAAGTTTCACTTTTTGGTCACCCTTTCCATGCCAATGCTTTATTGACTCCATAGGGTTGGTTATCAACCTACAGTCACAACTGACTGCTCTTCAGGTCTTTACCCTGGTCTTTGGTATCCTGATTCAACACTTGGCTTTGGCCTTCCGAACTTCAAACCAAATGATTCCACTTGTGTGAGAGTGATGTTTGAACATATCTTTTATCTTTTTAGAAAAATGAATTTTTGGAGGAAAAGAAAGGGAGAAAGTAGGGTAAACATTCTTTTTTTTTTTTTTTTACTTCTAATTATATATGTAGTTCTGGACTTAGTACTTTAGATGCATTGTCTAAATCTTTCCAACCAGTACTGGAGTTAGATGTCATTAACCTTTAAAAAGATAACAAATAGCAGGGGCGGGGCAAGATGGCAGAGGAGTAGGGGCCTCACCTCACCAGGCCCCAGCAACTTACCTAGATAACTCCCAAACCATCCTGAACGCCTATGAGATTTTAAATCTCGACCTGAGATTTAAAGAGAGAACGGCTGGAATGCTACAGAGAGAAGGGTTTTTGGGGTTTTTGCTTCTAACAAGGTAGGAAGGTGAGAAAAAAATAAAAAAGTGTCAAGTGTGGGAGGGGCCGGCGAGGAGCCGGGCTGAGGCCGCGGGAGAGCACTGGGACCGGAGAGCCCCGCCCGGAGAGGCGGGAACTTTAAAAATCCCACCCGGGATTCTTCCAGGAGGGAAAGGCCCTCAGCAGGGAACTGGGGCATGACCGCAGGAGGGGCAGCGGGGCCCCAGTCCCCCGGGGTCACTAGGAGAGGAGGGGTGCCGGGGGGAGAGCGCCCCACACACCGCAGGCGGTGCGGTAAAGGGCTGGAGCCCCCCAGGGGGGCCTCGGGAGAATCCGGGGGTCAGCCGGGGGCTCCGGGGGAGGGGGCTGCGCCCTGCTGCCTTCGGGAGCTGCGGCCCCTGGAGCGTGATGCCAGCAGCGCAGGCCCCCATCCCAGGGCGCCGGGGACACAGCCCAGGATCCTGCGTTCCCCCGGGACAGGCGGAGGCGGGGAGGGCCCCGGACAGCGAGGACGCCCCTGCTCCCGGGGGCCCCGAGCTGTGCAGGTCAGCGCCCCCGCCGCCCCGGGAGCACCTAGGCCAGTGCGGACTGGGAGCTGCGGGAGATACTGCGGGAGCTGACACCAGGGCTGGAGAGCTGGCCGCCGCCCATGGGGCTGTTCCTCCTGGTGTCACCCGGTGCCTGGGACGGAGGGGGCCGCCAGGGAGCAGGGGCCTCACGGGGTCAACAGCTCCCACTGAGCCCGGCACCGGCAGGAGGTGGGCAGCTCCCCCAGGTGCACACACCTGAGAATCGGCACAGCAGGCCCCTCCCTCAGAAGACCAGCTGGAAGGACAGGGGAAGAGCAAGTTCTTGACCGAGCAGTGCTGGAAAGCTCCAGGGGAAGTCGAGGGATTTACAGTATATAGAACTAGAGGGTACCCCTCCTTTTTTTCTCCTTTTCTCAGTACAACTCATTTTTATATCAGACTATAAATTTCCTTTTTTTTTCTTTTTTCACACCATAACTATGATATTTTACCACCTCTTTATTTTTAAGTTTCTTCCATTTTGGCTTTCACATTTCTACAATTACATGTCTTAGATCTATTTTCCACTTGTAGATTCCCTTCAACATACTCAATTTAATTTTGGGAGATACATGAGATATGTTTAGTTTTGTTTTGTGTTTTTTGTTTTCTCTGCCTCATTTTGTTCTACAATGGCAGAAATTAATACCTTCTAAAACATGACCAGCATGCACCCAGAACCAAGTGGTATACTGTGCTAGTTCATTCTATGTGATTATATTCTCTCTTCATTCCCATTCTGCCCCCCCTCTTTTATCTCATTTATGTTTTAGTGACCAATGTTGGGGCTACAAGAATTGCTGGTTTATATAAATTTGGGACTGAGCATCTTCTAACATATAGAACTTAATACACTCAGAACCAAAAGGATGACACTCTAGGACCCCTCGGGTAGATTATATTCTCCCTCCACTATAACTTCTTTACCACCACCATCTCACAGTACCTCCTTTTTTTCTTCTCCATTTTTTTCTTTTTTCCTCTTTACTTTTGCTTTTTTTTCCTCTGCTTTTTTCCCCCTTTCTTTCTTCTTATTTGGGATTCTTGGCCTTCTATTTTTTACTACATTGTTTTAAAATTTGTTTTTCACTTTAGTGGTCCTTTTGTTTTGTTGTGTTCTGATCTTTGTTTTCATTTTCTGGTCTCTGATCTCATCAAAATCATCTAGGGTGAAGTTTACATAGGTCATGGTTGATATTCTTAGCTCACTCATACAGCCACTCTGCACTGAGCAAAAGGACTAGAAGGAAGCGCTCACCACAAAAGAAAGAATCAGAAGTAGTACTCTCTGCCACAGAGTTACAGAATATGGATTACTATTTGATGTCACAAAGCCAATTCAGAAGCACAATTATAAAGCTACTGGTGGCTCTGGAAAAAAGCATAAAGGATTCAAGAGACTTCATGACTGCAGAATTTAGATCTAATCAGGCCAAAATTAAAAACCAATTAAATGAGATGCTATCCAAACTGGAGGTCCTAATGATGAAGGTTAATGAGGTGGAAGAAAGAGTGAATGACATAGAAGACAAATTGATTGCAAGGAAGGAAGCTGAGGAAAAAAGAGAAAAGCAATTAAAAGATGATAAAGAAAGGTTAGGGGAAATAAATGATAGCCTCAGAAGGAAGAATCTACATATAATTGGGGTTCCAGAAAGTGCTGAGGGTTCCAGAAAGCATATTTGAACAACTCATAGCTGAGAACTTCCCTAATTTGGGGAGGGAAACAGGCATTCAGATCCAGGACATAGAGAGGTTCCCCATAAAATCAATAAAAACCATTCAACACCTCAACATTTAATAGTGAAACTTGCAAATTCCAAAGATAGAGAAAATCCTTAAAGCAGTGAGAGACAAGAGATTCTTAACTTATATGGGGAGAAATATTAGATTAACAGCAGACCTCTTCACAGAGACCTGGCAAGCCAGCAAGGGCTGGCAGGATATATTCAGGGTACTAAATGAGAAGAACATGTAGTCAAGAATACTATATCCAGCAAGACTCATTCAGAATAGAAGGAGAGATAAAGAGCTTCCAAGATAGGCAGAAACTGAAAGAATATGTGACCACCAAACCAGCTCTGCAAGAAATATTAAGGGGGACCCTGTAAAAGAAAGAGGAAGCCCAAAGAAATAATCTACAAAAACAGGGACTGAATAGGTATTATGATGACACTAAATTCATATCGTTCAATAGTTACTCTGAACATGAATGGGATAAATGATCCCATCAAAAGATGCAGGGTTTCAAACTGGGTAAAAAAAGCAAGACTCATCTATTTGCTGTGTACAAAAGACTCATTTTATTTTATTTTTTTTAATAAATTAATTTTTATTGGTGTTCAATTTACCAACATACAGAATAACACCCAGTGCTCATCCCGTCAAGTGTCCCCCTCAGTGCCCATCACCCATTCACCCCCACCCCCCGCCCTCCTCCCCCTCCACCACCCCTAGTTCATTTCCCAGAGTTAGAAGTCTCTATGTTCTGTCTCCCTTTCTGATATTTCTCACACATTTCTTCTCCCTTCCCTTATATTCCCTTTCACTATTATTCATATTCCCCAAATGAATGAGAACATACACTGTTTGTCCTTCTCCGATTGACTTACTTCACTCAGCATAATACCCTCCAGTTCCATCCACGTGGAAGCAAATGGTGGGTATTTGTCGTTTCTAATGGCTGAGTAATATTCCATTGTATACATAAACCACATCTTTATCCATTCATCCTTTGATGGGCACCGAGGCTCCCTCCACAGTTTGGCTATTGTGGACATGGCTGCTAGAAACATTGGGGTGCAGGTGTCCCGGCGTTTAATTGCATCTGAATCTTTGGGGTAAATTCCTAACAGTGCAATTGCTGGGTCGTAGGGCAGGTCTATTTTTAATTCTTTGAGGAACCTCCACACAGTTTTCCAGAGTGGCTGCACCAGTTCACATTCCCACCAACAGTGTAAGAGGGTTCCCTTTTCTCCACATCCTCTCCAACATTTGTTGTTTCCTACCTTGTTAATTTTCCCCATTCTCACTGGTGTGAGGTGGTATCTCATTGTGGTTTTGATCTGTATTTCCCTGATGGCAAGTGATGCGGAGCATTTTCTCATGTGCTTGTTGGCCATGTCTATGTCTTCCTCTGTGAGATTTCTCTTCATGTCTTTTGCCCATTTCAGGATTGGATTGTTTGTTTGTTTGCCGTTGAGTTTAATAAGTTCTTTATAGATCTTGGAAACTAGCCCTTTATCTATATGTTATTTGCAAATATCTTCTCCCATTCTGTAGGTTGTCTTTTAGTTTTGTTGACTGTATCCTTTGCTGTGCAAAAGCTTCTTATCTTGATGAAGTCCCAATAGTTCATTTTTGCTTTTGTTTCTTTTGCTTTCGTGGATGTATCTTGCAAGAAGTTACTGTGGCCAAGTTCAAAAAGGGTGTTGCCTGAGTTCTCCTCTAGGATTTTGATGGAATCTTGTCTCACATTTAGATCTTTCATCCATTTTGAGTTTATCTTTGTGTATGGTGAAAGAGAGTGGTCTAGTTTCATTCTTCTGCATGTGGATGTCCAATTTTCCCAGCACCATTTATTGAAGAGACTGTCTTTCTTCCAGTGGATACTTTTCTCCTTTATCGAATATTAGTTGACCATAAAGTTCAGGGTCCACTTCTGGGTTCTCTATTCTGTTCCATTGATCTATGTGTCTGTTTTTGTGCCAGTACCACACTGTCTTGATGACCACAGCTTTGTAGCACAACCTGAAATCTGGCATTGTGATGCCCCCAGATATGGTTTTCTTTTTTTAAAATTCCCCTGGCTGTTCGGGGTCTTTTCTGATTCCACACAAATCTTAAAATAATTTGTTCTAAGTCTCTGAAGAAAGTCCATGGTATTTTGATAGGGATTGCATTATACGTGTAAATTGCCCTGGGTAACATTGACATTTTCACAATATTAATTCTGCCAATCCATGAGCATGGAATATTTTTCCATCTCTTTGTGTCTTCCTCAATTTCTTTCAGAAGTGTTCTATAGTTTTTAGGGTATATTTTGAGAACCATTTGAATGGTAAATGGTTCTCCAACCTTTTATTTTCAGGTTGTAGGTGTCCTTCTGTCTAAAATGAGTCTCTTGTAGACAGCAAATAGATGGGTCCTGCTTTTTTATCCAGTCTGAAACCCTGCGCCTTTTGATGGGGTCATTAAGCCCGTTCACATTCAGAGTTACTATTGACAGATATGAGTTTAGTGTCATCATGATATCTATTTAGTCCTTGTTTTTGTGGATTGTTCCACTGAACTTCTTCTTAAAGGAGAAGAGACCTTCTTCTTTAAGGAGAGTCCCCCTTAAAATTTCTTGCAGAGCTGGTTTGGAGGTCACATATTCTTTGAGTTCCTGCCTGTCTTGGAAGCTCTTTATTTCTCCTTCCATTTTGAATGAGAGCCTTGCTGGATAAAGTATTCTTGGTTGCATGTTCTTCTCATTTAGGACCC
This sequence comes from Nyctereutes procyonoides, assembly GCF_905146905.1. Lineage (NCBI taxonomy): Eukaryota > Metazoa > Chordata > Mammalia > Carnivora > Canidae > Nyctereutes > Nyctereutes procyonoides. The sequence goes on from NW_026575044.1 coordinate 5,066,680, forward strand.
TGAATATGTCCTGCCAGCCCTTTCTGGCCTGCCACGTCTCTGTGGAGAGGTCTGCTGTTACCCTAATATTCCTCCCCATGAAAGTCAGGGACTTCTTGTCTCTTGCTGCTTTAAGGATCTTCTCTTTATCTTTGGAATTTGCAAGCTTCACTATTAGATGCCGAGGTGTTGAACGGTTTTTATTGATTTTAGGGGGAGATCTCTCTATTTCCTGGATCTGAATGCCTGTTTCCCTTCCCAGATTGGGAAAGTTTTCAGCTAGGATTTGTTCAAATACATATTCTGGCCCTCTGTCCCTTTCGGCGCCCTCGGGAACCCCTATTAAACGTAGGTTTTTCTTCCTTAGGCTGTCATTTATTTCCCTTAATCTGTCTTCATGGTCCTTTAATTGTTTGTCTCTTTTTTCCTCAGTTTCCCTCTTTGCCATTAACTTGTCTTCTATGTCACTCACTCGTTCTTCCACCTCGTTAACCCTCGTCGTTAGGACTTCTAGTTTGGATTGCATCTCATTCAATTGATTTTTAATTTCTGCCTGATTGGATCTAAATTCTGCAGTCATGAAGTCTCGTGAGTCCTTAATGCTTTTTTCTAGAGCCACCAGTAGCTGTAGAATAGTGCTTCTGAATTGGCTTTCTGACATTGAATTGTAATCCAGATTTTGTAACTCTGTGGGAGAGAGGGCTGTTTCTGATTCTTTCTTTTGAGGTGAGGTTTTCCTTCTAGTCATTTTGCTCAGTGCAGAGTGGCCAAAAACAAGTTGTATTGGAACACGGGGGAGTATCTTCTGAATCTATAGACTTTAAGTCCCTTGACTTCCCCTGGAACTGGTCCATCCAGCTGGTCTTCTGGGGGAGGGGCCTGCTGTGCTGATTTTCAGGTGTTAGCACTTGGGGGAACTGCTCTGTCCCTGCCTGCTGCAGGGCTCAGTGGGGGTTGTTTACCCCGTGAGGTCCCAGGAGGAACAGCCACAGTGGCTACGGCAGCTCTGGAAGCCTGGATTCAGCCTCCGCAGGAACTACGGGGCTCTCCGTCTGCAGGGCCTGGAGGCTCCGGGGCGGGGCCGCTGATCTGCTCACCTCGGGGCAGGAGCGTCCTCGCTGTCCTGGGCCCTCCCGGCCTCTGCCTGTCCCGGGGGAGGCCGGATCCTGGGCTGTGTCCCGGCGCCCTGTGCTCCGCAGCCTGCGCTGTTGGATTAGCGCTCCCGCCCCGCAGCCCCCTCCGCAGAGCCGCCCCCGAGCCCCTCCAAGCTGCTCCGGGCCCCGAAGTGCGCGCTGCAGCCCTTAGGGAGCTCGGGGCACTCTCCTGCGCTCGCAGGTGTCTGTTAGTGTCCCCGGGAGCCCGAGGGCATCCCCGCCCTCCTGGGTCCTGCTCTAACTCCCTGCGAGCCCCTTTCCCCCGGGAAGGTTGGTGCAGCTCCTGCTTCTCCGGGACGGGGCTCTCCTGTCCTGGGGACCCTCGCCCCGGCCTCAGTCCGGCTCCTCGCGGGGCCCCTCCCCCTCGGAGGCCTTTTGCTTCTTTATTTCTTTTTCCCCGTCTTCCTACCTTGATAGAAGCGCGAACTCCTCTCACTGTAGCATTCCAGCTGGTCTCTCTTTAAATCTCAGGCCGAATTCGTAGATTTTCAGGATGATTTGAAGGTTATCTAGGTAATTTGGTGGGGACAGGTGATTTGGGGACCCTACTCTTCTGCCATCCTGCCCCTCCTCCCCAAAAGACTCATTTTAGACCTAAGGAAACTTCCAGCCTGAAAATGAAAGATTGGAGAACCATTTACCCTTCAAATGGTCCTCAAAAGAAAGCTGGGGTAGCAATCCTCATATCATATGAATCAAAGTTTATCCCAAAGACTGTAGTAAGCGATGAAGAGGGACATTGTATCATACTTAAAGGGTCTGTCCAATAGGAAGACCTAACAATCATGAATATTTATGCCCCTAATGTGGGAGCTGTCAAGTATATCAATCAATTAATAACCAAAGCAAAGACATACTTAGATAATAATACACTAATAGTAGGAGACTTCAACAAGGCACTTTCTGCAAATGACAGATATTCTAAGCGCAACATCACCAAAGAAACAAGAACTTTAAATGATACACTGGTCCAGATGGATTTCACAGATGTATATAGAACTTTACATCTGAATGCAACTGAACACACATTCTTCTCAAGTGCATATGGAACTTTCTCCAGAATAGACCACATACTAGGTCACAAATCAGGTCTCAACCAATATCAAAAGATTGGGATTATCTCCTGTATATTTTCAGACCACAATGCTTTGAAACTAGAACTCAGTCACAAGAAGAAATTGGAAGAAACTCAAACACATGAAGATTAAAGAGCATATTACTAAATGATGAATGGGTCAACCAGAAAATTAGAGAAGAATTAAAAAGATTCATGGAAACTAATGAAAATGAAGATACAACCATTCAAAATCTTTGGGATATAGCAAAAGCAGTCCTAAGAGGGAAATACATTGCAATACAAGCATCCCACAAAAAATTGGAAAAAACTCAAATAAACAAGCTAACCTCTCACCTAAAGGAACTGATCCCTGGGTGGCGCAGCGGTTTGGCGCCTGCCTTTGGCCCAGGGCGCGATCCTGGAGACCCGGGATCGAATCCCACGTCGGGCTTCCGGTGCATGGAGCCTGCTTCTCCCTCTGCCTGTGTCTCTGCCTCTCTCTCCCTCTCTCTGTGTATCTCATGAATAAATAAAATATTTAAAAAAAAAGGAACTGGAGAAATAACTGCAAATAAAACCTACATCAAGCAGAAGAAGAGAGATAATAAAGATTCGAGCAGAACTCAATGAAATAGAGACCAGAAGAACTGTAGAACAGATCAACAAAACCAGGAGTTGGTTCTTTGAAAGAATTAATAAGATAGCTAAACCCCTAGCCAGCCTTATTAAAAAGAAAAGAAAAAAGACTCAAATTAATAAAATCATGAATGAAAGAGATCACAACCAATACCAAGGAAACACAAACGATTTTAATAATGCATTATGAGGGGATCCCTGGGTGGCACAGCGGTTTAGCACCTGCCTTTGGCCCAGGGCGCAATCCTGGTGAGCCGGGATCGAATCCCACATCGGGCTCCCGATGCATGGAGCCTGCTTCTCCCTCTGCCTGTGTCTCTGCCTCTCTCTCTCTCTCTCTCTCTCTCTCTCTCTCTCTGTGACTATCATAAATAAATAAATTAATTAAAAAATAAAAAAAATAACGCATTATGAGCAGCTATATGCCAATAAATTAGGCAATCTAGAAGAAATGGATGCATTTTTGGAAAACCACAAATTACCAAAACTGGAACAGGAAGAAATAGAAAACTTGAATAGGCCAATAACCAGGGAGGAAATTGAAGCAGTCATCAAAAACCTCCCAAGATACTAAAGTCCAGGGCCAGATGGCTTTCCAGGGGAATTCTATCAAACATTTAAAGAAGAAACAATACCTATTCTACTAAAGGTGTTACAAAGGATAGAAAGGGACGGAATACTTCCACACTCGTTTTACAAGGCCAGTATCACCTTAATTCCAAACAAGACAAAGACCCCACCAAAAAGGAGAATTATAGATCAATATCCCTGATGAAACAGATGCAAAAATTCTCAATAAGATATTAGTCAATAGGATCCAACAGTACATTAAGAAGATTATTCACCATGACCAAATGGGATTTATTCCTGGGATGCAAGGTTGGTTCAACACTTGTGAAACTATCAACAAAATAGATCACATCAAGAAGAGAAAAAAACAAGAACCATATGATCCTTTCAATAGATGCAGAGAAGCATTTGACAAAATACAGCATCCATTCCTCATCAAAACTCTTCAGAGTGCAGGCATAGAGAGAATGTTCCTCAGGATCTTAAAAGCCATCTATGAAAAGCCCACAGCAAATATCATTTTCGATGGGGAAAATTGAGAGCTTTTCCCCTAAGATTAGGAACATGACAGGGATGTCCACTCTCACCACTGCTATTCAACATAGTACTAGAAATGCTAGCCTCATCAATCAGGCAACAAAAAGAAATAAAAGGCATTCAAATTGGCAAAGGAGAAGTCAAACTCTCTCTCTTTGCAATTGACATGATACTGTACATAGAAAACCCAAAAGACTTCACCCCAAAATTGCTAGAACTCATACAGCAATTCAGCAATGTGGCAGGATACAAAATCAATGTCCAGAAATCAGTGGCATTTCTATACACTAACAATGAGACTGAAGAGAGAGAAATTAAGGAGTCTATCCCATATACAATTGCACCCAAAATCATAAGATACCTAGGAATAAACCTAACTAAAGAGGTAAAGCATACATACCCAAAAAAACTACAGAACTCTTCAGTGAGGAAGATACGAAGACGGAAAAATATTCCATGCTCATGGATTGGAAGAATTAATATTGTGAAAATGTCTATACTACCCAGAGAAATTTATACATTCAATGCAATCCCTATTAAAATACCATGGACTTTCTTCAGAGAGTTGGAACAAATAATCTTAAGATTTGTGTGGAATCAAAAAAGACCTTGATTAGCCAGGAGAATATTGAAAAACCAGAGCCGGGGGCATCATAATGCCAGATTTCAAGTTGTATTACAAAGCTGTGATCATCAAGACGGTGTGATACTGGCACAAGAACAGACACATAGATTAATGGAACAGAATGGAGAACCCAGAAGTGGGTACTCAATTAATATTGACAAAATATTATGGTCAACTAATATTTGACAAAGCCAGAAAGATTATCTACTGGATAAAGGACAGTCTCTTCAATAAATGGTGCTGGGAAAATTGGACAGCCACCTACAGAAGAATGAAACTGGACCTCTCTTACACCATACACAAAGATAAACTCAAAATGGATGAAAGATCTAAATGTGAGACAAGAATCCATCAAAATCCTAGAAGAGAACACAGGCAACACCAGTTTTGAACTTGGCCATGGCAACTTCTTGCAAGATACATCTATGAAGGCAAGGGAAACAAAAGCAAAAATGAACTATTGAGACTTAAGACAAAAAGCTTCTGTACAGCAAAAGAAACAGTCAAAAAAACTAAAAGACAACCTACAGAATGGGAGAAGATATTTGCAAATGACATATCAGATAAAGGGCTAGTATCCAAGATCTATAGAGAACTTACTAAATTCAACACCCAAGAAACAAACAATCCAATTATGAAATGGACAGAAGATATGAACAGAAATTTCACCAAAGAAGACATACGCATGGCCAACAAGCACATGAGAAAACGCTCAGCATCACTTGCCATCAGGGAAATACGAATCAAAGCAACAATGAGATATCACCTCTTACCAGTGAGAATGGTAAAAATTAATAAGACAAGAAACAAATTTTGGAGAGGATGTGGAGAAAGGGGAACCCTTTTGAACTGTTGGTGGGAATGTGAACTGGTATAGCCACTCTGGAAAATAGTGTGGAGGTTCCTTAAAGAGTTAAAAATAGAGCTACCATATGACCCAGGAATTGCACTACGGGGGATTTACCCCAAAGATACAGGTGCAGTGAAAAGCTGAGACACTTGCACCCCAATGTTTATAGCAGCAATGTCTACAATAGCCAAACTGTGGAAGAGGTCTCGGTGTCCATTGAAAGATGAATGGATAAAGAAGATGTGGTTCATGTATACAATGGAATATTACTCAGCCATTAGAAATGACAAATACCCACCATTTGCTTCGACATGGATGGATCTGGAGGATCTTATACTGAGTGAAGTAAGTCAATCCGAGTAGGACAATCATTATATGGTTTCCCTTTACAAGGAATATAAAAAATAGTGAAGAATTACAGGAGAAAGGAGAGAAAATGAGTGGGGTAAATCAGGGAGGGTGACGAAACATGAGAGACTCCTAACTCTGGGAAACGAGTGTAATGGGAGGTGGGCAGGGGGAATCAGGTGACAGGCACTGAGGGGGGCACTTGATGGGATGAGCACTGGGTGTTATACTATATGTTGGCAAATCGAACTCCAATAAAAAAATATACAAAAAAAGATAACAAACGCAGTCCAATTTATTTGATTTCCAAACAAGTTGAAATTATTAAGGTCTCATAACTTCATAAAGACGTCAAGGTTTATTAATCAGTTTATCAAGCAAAGAGTACTAACGTCCACCCAGCAACTAAAGAGCTTGTAAAGATGAAGTTGCAAATGCATTATATTTCAGCTGTGGGGAAACTTCCCCAGGTATTCAAGGGCATATACAACAGTTTCTGTCTTGAGCTGATTGTTAAATAATGATGTCTTATGTTTGATACATAATTTGGTATCTTTTTAAAGGTAATTTGGAGTACAAAATTCTGAATAAAAAGATACAAAAACATGATGGTACACAACAAAATATATGGGATACTTGTGTGTGATACACAACTTTAGATCTTGCTCCATCCTTTATATCCATCAAATTCTTCACTATTTCTATTTTCTTAAGATGGTTTAGAAGATGGATGAGTACCCTTGGTTACCTCCTTTGGATGTTTTAGAGGGGGTTAGAATATGCAAGGAGACAGTCACTGGCAACAGAAAAGTCATTGGTTATTGTTAATGTGCTCTTTCAAGTGTGTAATCAAGAACACACAAACCCTATGTATGGAATCAATTAGCGCATGTACCTGGACCAAATTTATACTAGTTGCCAAGACTCGTTTTCCACATAGACCAAAATTATTCATAAACCAGCATACATCTATAAAGAGAAGTGTACACTCAGCCAGGAGAATGAGGGGAATGAGGATTTGCATGTGCAAATCCTAAGTAGGAACATCCCTTCATACATTTGTAATAATTAAGAGGGAGCGTTTTTGCCTTCATTTATTTTCCTGGCACCTGACAGGGGTAGAGTTGCTGACCATAGTTCTGTTACTCTTGTTCAAGCAGATAATCCATTGTAGATCCACAGGAAACATTGCCGTGAACATTGCAAAGGGAAGAATCAGGTAAATGCAATTTAGAGGATGAATTAAACAGTTTGCGATTGAGTATGGAAACTCTGGGCCACTTCTTCAGTGGGTAGCTTTTTAAGTTGTGTTAAGGTAGAAAAAGGCTTCTTAAAAACCATTTTATTCATTAGAGGCTTGAGAGCTTTTTCTTCTGTGCCTTATAGGTCAAATTATCCCAGAGTAGGGTGGAAGACAGTTACCATGTGCTTATTTGAGTGAACAGCAAGAATGTCAAACATTTTTCTATATGCTTCTCCTGAAATACACTGTTTTGTAACCTAAGCCTTTCTAAACTATCTTAAATAGAGTCATTAGACTATTAAAAGTTTTATGTACTTGAACTCAACCTGAGTTACATGTCTACCAGGAGTTCCTGACTTGGGAATACTTGCCTGGATATTTCTCTTTCTTGTCCTCCATTGCCATTTTATGCCTTTTATTTCTGTATAAATTTGTGATTTAAAATTTTTAGTAAGGATGGACACCTAAGGAATGATAACTTGTAAGAGATAGCCTCCAAAATAACCAATCCCATTTGTGCAACATTCGTTGTCTATTCATCCTATTCTTCTAATGGGTTATTGCTTTCTTTTAAATACTGTTTCTCTTATGTAGTGTTTCAACCCAGTTTTAGTGCCATCTGGCCAAGGCTATCCTGACTTAAGTGTTTAGATTTATGTGCATTTTATGTTTTCTTTTTAAGAAGTCATAGGGCCTATAATTAAATCACTTTTAAAATCTTAAAGTAATTACAGTGTTCGGATTATTGCCCATATAGAAATATCTCCTACCAAGTCTCTCTCATTTTGTGACAGTTCTATACACTAGCTCACAGACTCACAACTACTTTCTCACTGTTGTGGGTATTTTTTTTTTCAGAATTTAAGTTTACCTACAGCAACTAATAATTACATTAATTACAATAACTACATTTCTCTTTTTTTAAATATCCAGAGTCTGCAATGTGTGCATGGATGCAAAAATAAACAAGTTAGGCCCGTTTCCCCTACTGCACGAACTTTCTGTCACTGACCAAACTCTTAAAAGGGAGTCAGGTTTCTTATCTGGGGTCCATAGAGGAGTTTCAGAGGGTATTCTGTCGGTGCCCTGAAATTCAGTGTAAATGCGTCCTATGTGAGAGTGTATATGGATTTATTAGTATATCAACTCACTACATGGCTGTGTGACTTTGAACAGGTTACTTAACTTCTCTCTGCTTTAATATTCTCAAAATTGCAGAAATAATCTTATAGGGCTGAAGTGAGGATTAAATGTGAGGATTTTATGGGCATGTAAAACCCATAGTACTGTGACAGGCATTCACTAAAGATTAGTAATTACCACTGTGTTCTCAAAAGAGTTAGTAACGACCATAGAGATAAAAGTGACTTAAGGTATTTTGAGAATTACACTTTAAGGAGAAATACCAGTTCCTGAGTTGGGAAGTCACACTCAAACCTAATTCTCATAGAACTATTCATTAGCAAAACAGTGATGCATATTCATAATGAGTCGGAAAGGTCTGGGAAATAGGTCTAAAAATGTGGAAGGCCCATTTGTGTTGCTCCTGGATGGGAGAAAAAGCATTTACCTGGTTCTGGGCTAGTCCCCAGATGAAATACTTTCAGTCAGCTCCTAACCACTGTGCCATCTAAGCTTGCCTTGAAGCCCTGAAATAAATGTGCGGGGTGATAGTTTAAATTGCAAATCTACATTTGTGGATGCTTTCTCAGCATTATCTTGTCAGCATGTAGAAGTCAAAAGTTACAAAAACAACGAGATTCTGCATCTTTTAATGAAAGATAAAACAACAATATAAACATACACAAATTTACAGAGAAGGGATCAACTTTAATACATTTGGAGTAAAAGGTGTTTCTTATTTAAATATGGTATAAAAATAAATGCAAGAAACATCAACCGAGAATGTACAGACAACAGACAAAGACATGAGCTTGTTTCTGACTATGAACACATTGGTGAAAATGAAACTTTCTGTGCTAATTTATTGTTTAATAAATGTGAAGCCATATGTATACTTATTGATATATGTTTTTTTCTTTTACAATTCTTCCAGTTTTTGACAGTGAATTTTCAGTGAACTGTGTGTCTAGCAGAAGTTTTAAGAGCAAGAGAAAGAAAAAAAAAAGGTTTACTTCACTCGAACTCATCAAAAAGGAAAAGACACAGATCCAGCTTAATACAAGGAGAAAGTAAGCAGACAACATTTTGAAATGGAGGCATTGAGATGGTAGAGTCACTTGGAATGGCAATGCCTTAATGTACACAAAGAGAACAATTCAGGTCCTTTGCTCATGCAACATCTTGGTCTAATGTCCTCTGCTCCAGGTAACAACAAAGAGCTACAAAGTATATGCAATGACTCCAGTCTGCTTCCATGCTACAAGATGATCCTTTTAGTAAGACTGAACGAGGCTTGTTAACCTCTTTGAGGTGAGAGATTTCCCCTGAGAAAAAGAATATAAAACAAAGGGGGAAAAAAAACAGAGTATGATCACTGAAAACCTGCTTATGAGTAGCATTTATTTATTGCAGCTGAGTTTTGTGCACAGGTAAAAACAAAACTCTTTAAGTACATCTTAGTTCAAACTTTCTCTTAGTTCAAACACATTAAACAAAATGACTTCCACCCGCCCACCCCTCTACCCACTTCCTCCCCACTGCAAACAGACTGATGGGTTCACAGCACAGATTAGCAAATAATAAAACATGTCCATAAACATTTCATCAAGGCTTAGCAATGATGCAACACCTAGATTTGCAACTGGTTATAAACATGTTAAAACAAACCTTAGTAAACTGCTCTAAAAGGTAGCAATGTGAATGCATTCTAGTTCAATTGCTGGAATTAGTGTCATGTTTATAAATATCTAGTTATGCAGAAAATATTATTTTAATTAAACAGAATTCATTTTTAGAGGTGTAATTGATAGAAATTCAAGATTGGGCTTGTCCTCCATCCTATGTGGTAATGGAGAAAATAATGCCAATTATACATCTACAGATAAAATTCTATTTGTTCTCTACTTCAAACCATAGACATCTCCCTATCTTTTTCCACCTGATTTCCTCCAACCCCAACCCCAGAAAAATTCCATATATTCTGATTCCATATATTGTGTTAATACCTAGAGTACATATTCACTCTTTTGAAATCTTGAAAGCTGACATTGTCGCTGTTAATACTAGTACTCTGGAGAGAAAAAAATTTGATTTCTGATCAGGGTTGCAGATCCTCAATTTGTGGTTTCTGTTTCATAGCTCATATTATACATTCTAGTAATAAAAGTAAGATGGTCATCCACATATTTGAATGGAATTTGTCTTTCTGAGTGGATAAAATAATAAGGTAAAGCCAAGAGATTTTTTGAGAAATATAATATTTTATTAATAAATTAGTCATAACAATAGTCTTGATTCACTACCTAATATGAGAGTTTGATAAAAGGGAATGTGGTATTGGAAAGAGATGATCACTCATGGCCATGTTTTGGGAAGAGAGCAATATGTTTAAGAAGTGATCAATAATTTCAAAATCAAGCTTTCTTTACACACTTCACAGTAACTGACAAGGGCCCTGTGGCTGACATGAATGGGAGCAATGAAAACCATGCACTATTTTCTTTTAATTGGGGAAAATGATTCAAAACTTAGCTTTTAGCAACAAATAGTAAAAGATGCCTCTCATTGCTGGCTATGCTTTAGACACTTTATGGAATAAAAAAAAAGCAGTTTGTTAACAAGACACCCTATTTTACATTATATATTGGCCTTATAAATAAGATATACTTTGCTCCTTCTTGCTACCTATCCTGTGCTTGTTTTCTCATTCATAAAATGAAGATAATCACAGTACCTACTAAAAGCTTTTTCTAAAGAATAATGAAACTAAATTGCTTAAAACTATTCTTGGAACATTCTATGTACTAAGTTTATGTTGGCTATTATCTCATTATACTATTACTATTATTGTTTTTATTGTTATATGCTTTCTCATTAGGATACTGACACCCAAAGTCACTATTCTGACTCTAAAAAGGCATAAAGTTGCTAATGAATTGGAATCTAAAATTATACTGCTTTTCCATCCCAAACCTGGACAATAGATTGATTAAATAATGTTGGAATCTAAAAGCTACCATCCTACATTTGAAGACCACACTATTTCCTACATTTACTACTGTGTTCATTTCTTGTGCTGTTAATATAAGTGTGTACATTTTATATATATTTCTTCTGAGAAATAGTAATGTATTTTTAAAAAGAGTTTACTGTTTCTAATGCCATTTGTGGGCTGGAGAAAATGCCATATTGGTTGAGGCGTAAAAGTGAATGCTTATATGGCAGAGGAGGAGGGGAAAGATGCTGATATAAAATTGTTATTTCTAAAACTGCAGATTAGTGTGATTTGTTAAAAACTATTGGGAAGAAGTGTGAAATAGTCATGTTGAAATAGTCATTTGAAATTCATATAATCATTTTTTGTTTGGACTGTGAAAACCAGTGTCATTTTTGTAAATCTAATAAATATTACCATGGCTCTCTTTCTACAGATTTTTGAAAATATCTTTGATGCTATTAGTACTTGGCCTGGTATGGGTTTCATTTAAAAGAGGGTGAGGTACAAGGTTAGCTTGACAGGCTGTTGTCCTAGGAGATAATTAAAAAATACTCATTCATGGAACTTCACAGAAAAGCACAGGCTTAGAGTCAACCTGGGGATTTATGATGATAGAAAAACAAATGAACAGAAATGGGAAACAGTCACACAATGAAACACTGTACGTGATAAGGACTGACCAAATATGTAATAAGGATATTTGTTATGTGCATTGAGAAAACTAAAGGGCAAATTTGGGTATAGCTAACAGTTTAAAAAAAATTACATGCCCCAGTCTAGGATCAAAGTAAAGAGCATGGGTGCCCATTAGTCATGTGGATTTGAAGATCTAGATCATTGGGATCTGTTCTGTAAATCCCGTGAAAAGCCTGCCTTATTTACATACTGGGGAAAAAATAGGCACTATTCTAGTGCACAAGGAAATACAATTGCTTACTTTATTGGCAAACCTTATATTAAAAAGAACACTGATCCTTTCTTGTAGTTAGGGAAGTGTGCATTTACATACCTGTTGTTTTGTAAAACTCCTTTTCAGTGTAGTTCCTTTGGAGGCTGTATGCAATCAGCCCCTGCCAATTAACTTTTCATAATTTTCCCAAGTTGAAGAATTTAAGAAATTTTTGTAGCTAGGTTCTAAAATCTTAATTCTGGAAACCGAGGGCTAAAAAAATCCTTACCAATTATTATTATTATTATTTTTTACTAAATTGCTTACAACTGAATTCTCTATGAATAGTATTTATTTTTAACCAAATCACTATATATGTGTTATGTTGTTTATACCTTCTCTTGTCAGATTCTAAAGAAAAAGGATTATATTGGAAACAGCAATCCATAGAGAAAGACAAAGACAGAAACTCGGAACAAAACAAGACAAAAATTCAAAATTCTATGAGATTTTGTAATATCCAGTTATTGGGCAAAAAGCTTAAAAAAAAGCAGCACATAATCAGTTTCAGGACAAAAATACAGCTCAGATTTTCTTGCATCTAAGTGAATGCAGAGCATCTACCTAATCTGCAATATAGTTATAAAAGCATATAAACAAAGAGAGTTTTCTGGTCTCTTACAGTAGAACTTCTTAAATGCTCCATAGAAATTTTATTATAGTTAGGAAAATATTCACCTCCCCCGACCAAAAAAAAAAAAAAAAAAGAAAAAGAAAAAAGAAAAAAAAAAGAAAGCCGCCAGAACAAGCAACCTATGTGTTTGTTTTTAACTCTTCCAAGGTAACTACCAATAGTTAAGAATTTTACATGATTTAGAAATTCTTGCTTTCTTTTTAATTTTATTTATTTATTTTATTTATTTATTCATGAGTAACACAGAGAGAGGCAGAGACACAAGCAGGCTCCATGCAGGGAGCCCAATGTGGGGATTCAATCCTGGGACTTCAGGATCATGCCCTGAGCTGAAGGCAGATGCTTAACCGCTGAGCCACCCATGCATTTCTAAAGTTTTTCTTGTTCTTATTAAATAGTAACAGAAAGTTGACAATAAGGAGCTGTGAGTCAGCAGAAACGAACATGAAAGCCAGGCTCTTCCTTCCAGTCTGAGAGCGTGGGGCACTAGGGAGATGAAGGCCACTCTCCATCCTCCTTTCCTGCAGACACTTATCCACAAAAGGAGTGGAGATAAGCTGGATTTTCTTGGGCGATTAAGACACTTGTTTTATTACTGTTGTAAAAACACACACATCAGTCTTTCCTGATCTATAGGACACCAAACAGAAACGAAGGGATAACATGTTTAGAAGAGGGCAGCCCTGGTGGTTTAGCAGTTTAGCGCTGCCTTCAGCCCAGGGTGTGATCCTGGAGACTCCGGATGGAGTCCCACCACGTTGGGATCAAGTCCCACCCACATCAGGCTCCCAGCCTGGAGCCTGCTTCTCTCTGTCTCTCTCTCTGTCTCTCTAATAAATAAATTAAAAAAAAGAAAGTTAAAAAAATGTTTAGAAGATAGTCAAAGAAAAGATTAAGGAGAAAAATAGGGGATTATCAGCATCTTTGGGATTAAAAAAATAGGTAACCTTTTAACTCTTGCACTCTCTTATAATTCCAACTTGTATGTTTCTTGTCCTTGCCTCCTAGTCTCTGTTTTGTGTTGCTGTAGACTCAGAAGTACATTCTAGAATGCCTGTAGGCTCCAGAGGCTCCAGAGGCCACAGACCAAGAACAGGAAAGTGCAAGTTTTGCCATCTCAGGGTCTGTTGTACGTGATCCAGTTGTCTGACCAGAGAGAGGCCCAGGCCCACTGCTACATGATAAGGTGCTGATTGTTTGGTGATAATATGATACTGCTGGACTAGAGATAGGGAGTGCAATTAGAGGCACTGAACTTAAGGATACTGTTTGTTCTTTTACTCTCATGTTGAAAATGCCCTGCTTCACTTATAAATACTATCGCCTTTGCCTGGATTCCAAAATCTAGCTTTCCTGGCTTTTCAAACTGCCTGTTGTCACTCCACAAAATGAATGATACTTTGGCCTTTGCACCTGATACTCTAACAGCTTGGTCACCTACCCATGTATCTATCTGTTCAGATTGTACTCACTTTTCAAAGGTGACCTTCTTATCCATGTCCTTGCTAGAGCCTTCTAACTGCCCCCTAAACTCCTCTGGTGATTCTCTCTGGACTGTCTTGCCCAGAGAATCAGACCTCACATATTTATAAGTCATTTTGTATAACTCATTAGGTCAACTGGCTTGGTGAAACAATCAACAGCTGTTAAACAACATTCACATTATAGAATCCCTCAATACATACTCGATTCTTTGCCTGAGCTGATTGAGTTCCTCGGCTGAAATTATATTTAAAAAATAAGCTCCTGGAAACTAAGGTAACAAGACTCAAATATCTTGGGTTAAGTAAATTTTACCTTAAGGGAAGAGAGACACAGTGGAGTGACATATGGCGAATACTGGTCATGCCCTAAATATAGACTAATTGACAGAATCTGGGCCTGTTTAACTCATTTTGCTTTGGTTGTTCCTATCAAGAACACTAGCTGGGAAGGTGTTAAGAAAGAATTGAAGCGAAAGTAGGTGTTTGGAAATCTCTTCCCTGCTGGAAATGGAACCAATTCTCCTGGGCAAACTTGTAGCTGAGTTTACTAAACGTGTGAATAATTTTAACAAAACTATGGAGAGTGTCAGTTCCTAGAAAGTTAAAGATAAGCTCAAATTCACTGGGTGTTATACTATATGTTGGCAAATTGAACTTCAATAAAAACAAATGAAAAAAAGATAAGCTCAAATTGTTGAGAAGAAGGAAGGAAGGAGGTACTATAGGTAAGGAGATAAACTATAGATAGTTTGGGAGCTGGTATGTATAATGTGGAGCACTGAAAAAAATTCTATTATTATGTACTAAAAAGAGAGGGTTTATGAACATGTTTACATTTAAGTATCTATTACTAGCTTCCTGTTTAGACTGAGAAAGAAAACTTAAAGCCAAATACTTTCATTTCCTTAGCTTAAAATATTTAGAAAAAATGAGGAAAACAGAAAAATATAGAGAAGAAATAAATGTTACTTGAATAGTTATTTACCTACTATGTATCCTTTTTTATAAAAATATTTTAATTTCATTTTTTTACAAAAATGAAATTATACTGTGCATAGTATTGGCTTGTTATCATTAACAGACATCTTAAAATATTATATTTTGGTCAATTATTCATGTTACATGTGTTTTCTAAAATATTGTTTTGTTCAAATTCATTGCATTAGTGGGCAAGATCAATTTAGATAGATGCTACCAACATTAAGAAAAAAATTAAATATTATAGAATAAATAGGAATATATCAAAGTGCATCACATATAATAAAGGAATGTACTGTTTCTGAAATGTTATTTTAGTTACACATATAAACACACACAAGCGTTTATATAGTAATACAATATATTACATATACATACAAACACAAACACATATGCATTCCTATGTCAAATGTGGGTGGAAAAAAGATGACAGTCACTGCTCTAAAATCTCATTTTTAATAACTGCATAATATTCCATCAGGTATATCTACCTTAATGTATTTAAGAAATTCACAATTGTACATTAAGATTGTGTTTTATATTTTATATATGATGCAATGAATATTCTTGTATGCATGTAGGTTTTCTTAAGATTAAATTATTAACAGTTGAATTACTGACTGAAAGTGCAAGAAGAATTTTAAAACTTTTGACACATTCTGTAAAGTTTTGTTGAAAAAAGTGTTTAGAAATTTATATTCCTATTAACAGTGTAATAAATCACTGATTTACTTACCCCTTTTCTCACACTAGAAAAAAATACTAAAAATAAGCTACTTGGAGGAAAAAGTTATTTTGTTGCTTTTTAAATTATACTGGGCTACTAATGAAGATAGGTTTTCTGTTTGTTCTCTCATGTATTTATTATTTGTATCCTTTTAAACTGTTCAAGTGCTTTGTTCATTTTTCTAATGGCATATTGTCCTTCTAATTCTTTGTTTGCAAAGAACTCCTCATGTAAACTATGTTAGATCTTTGTCATGTACATGCTCATGGGTTTACCAGACCTGATGACAGGAGGTCACTAAAACAAAGGTTTATGGAATAAGATATATAGTGCTCTTTCATGGTACCTCTGTAGCCAAGACAGAGAAGGGTGAGTTCATAACTAAACAAACAACCATCTTCGTGGTGTGCTAGTTACTGGAGCAGTGGAAATCTGCCTTCCTCTCTGTTCTTTATGGCATTTTAATCAGTTATTTTCACCATTAAACTGATGTAGTTCTGATAAAATGTATGTATGATGCAAATTTGGCAACCTTGTTAAAAGGCTGGGTAACAAAGAAATACTGTGAAAACTTATTTTATTTATTTTATTTTTTAAAAGATTTATTTATTTATTTATGATAGACATAGAGAGAGAGAGAGAGAGAGAGAGAGAGAGAGAGAGGCAGAGACACAGGAGGAGGGAGAAGCAGGCTCCATGCCGGGAGCCCGACGTCGGACTCGATCCCGGGACGCCCTGGGCCAAAGGCAGGCGCTAAACCGTTGAGCCACCCAAGGATCCCTGAAAACTTATTTTATAAAGCTATAACTCACAAGATAGAGTTTAATGAAAAGAAGGATAAAAACCAAACTTAGATTAAAATAAGTAAACATTAAACCAAAATTCTAGCTGCAAAAGACAAGATTGAGGAGATCTCATTTCATGAGAAAAACAATTTTTTTTTTTTAAAGTTTAAGACCCAAATGACTCTCCATTTTGACATGGCTGCGTTAAGCTCGGGTGGGGGAACTGATGCAATTTTCAGGCTGGTTTGTAAAAGTTACATGACATGTTCTTTCCTCCTATTTCCTTTCCTGTTGAAAGACATTATTCCCAATGTCTGTTGGTTGGGTTACATCTTGAGTATTGTGTTCAGTTCTGTTTTGGAGGACTATTCACAGACAAATGTAGGAAGTAAGCAACTAAGATGATAAAAGAACAGGAGATTATTAAATTAGAAACATTAGAAATACACTTTCCTGTGCAAGTCTCACTCAGATTTAGTTTGACAGCAATTTTTAAGTGTTTATCTAGTTTTATTGTGTTTAGCTTAGTTTTCATAGGAACATCTATTTTTCTTTTCATACTCAAATTTCAGCAGCTAATATATTTAAGTAAATTCTGTAATTACTATCAATTCAGTAATTATAAACTGAACATGGGAACAAACACAATTGACTCTTCATCATATAATTCAACTGGTGGTTGCAAAATGGGATGGGCACAACTGGAGTAGCCTCTCAGCTGTGACAGTGTGCCCTTGGCATCTATCACTGGAGAGAAGAGAGCATCCATCAGTTAGTCTAGGGCAATGGTTTTCAGAGGGTAGTATCAAAGCCAGTAGGAATAGATAGTATCACTTAAGAATTAGTTAAAGATGAAAATTCTTGGATCTCACCAGAAAAATAGTAATCAGACCTCATAAGAGGCAAGAGGTTTAGCAATCTGTCTTACCACGTGTTTCTGCTGCAGTCAAATGTGAGAACCACTGATCCCTGGTAAGGAGAGGTCTGGTAGGAATGCTTCTACCTGGATCACAGTTTGTAAACATTATTTTGTTCTGACATGTTTGTAACAAATGCAAATAGGGAAAGAAAAAGAGGAGGGGGTGGAGAAAATGATTCTGGCTCAGTTTATCTGTGATGAAGTCATGAAATATGTGTTTTCCAAGTCCCTGGCGATTTTGAGATATGGGATATGGGTAGTTGACACACAGAAAAACAATGAATTAGAGATTTTTAACTAAAGGAATTAAAAGGAACACTTGAGAGGAGTTGATATAATCACACCTTTAAGTACTTTGACAGCTGTCTAGATCTAGATGAGTGCTTGGTTTATTCTGTCCTGTTCTGGAGACAGAAGTAGGGTCATTATATGGAAGTTACAGAAAAGCAGATTAGGGTGAAAATAAGAAGTGAATTTCTAGAAGGTGGTGTGGAGTGTCTGCAACATCTAGGGCTCCCACATCTCTGGAGTTTGGGAGACAGCAAATGCTAGATGCCTACTTGTCACTGAGTCCACAGAAGAGGTTCACACAATGGGCTGGAAACTGGACCTGCAGGAATTGGAGCCTCTACATTTTTTTTTTTCAATTTGGAGGCTCCAAAAAATTCATCTTTCTCAGTATATTCATAAAGTACCTTGAAGACTTAACTCTTAAAATTAGAAAGGATAAAGACTTCCCAACAGCCTTTACTGTCTGGTATTAGAAATATGTTCCTTCTAGATATTAAGAAGTATATTTCAAGTGAATAGTCTTGATAATAGATGCCTGTATTCCCCTTTGTATCTCAGCCATGTCTACTGGGTAATTTTTTTTCTATTGCTGATGAAATAGATGGGAAAAGAATCTTTCATATCAAAGCAAATAAACTGAAACTACTTGATAAACCAAAAAAATGGTAGAAATTTTCTCCAGAAACAATAGTCAGTGTAGTTTTAAAATGGTATTTTAAAATTCCAATAACTATCACAAGACTATCTTAATAATGGTCTTTTCTGGTTGGAATTACAGGTACAAGTATTGTATTTAGAGTTGTTCAATGTTTGTTCTTATTACTCTTAGATCCTGGCCATTGAAAAACAACAATGAAAAAAACAGCCATCAAAATGTGACACATAATGCAGAGGATATGGGATTTTGTCCAGTTTGGGCTTGCACTATGGTACTTGGCAAGTGCCTAAGAAAATGCAGGAGGGTGTCTGTAGAATTGAACATAATATATCTATATCTAAACATGTATACAATTTATATAAATATGTCTATTGTTTATGTATTTTAAATTGATTATTTTAGTTTTATTGCCTCTAAATACTAGCAAAAATTACAGAAAAGTAAAAATCACATGCATAGCTGGACATCAGCATAAAAATGGCTTTCTTTTCTTTCTTTTTTTTTAATGGCTTTCTTTTCTGAAAAATGTTTCAGAAAGGAATACCAACAACACGTAATGATGGTACATGTGCTTTAGAATGGGTAACTGAAAAGAAGAAATATATGACTTGGTGATGATACAGGGCTGCCTAGTAATGACATCATATCTAGAAATAATTAACATATGACATGTCCTCCTGTCTCTAGGTTCTCCTAATTTGCTTTCTACCTGCATCTTCTGCAGAGATGAAGATGGCCCAGTGTGTGGATCCAGGATACACGGTGTCTCCTTGATTACCTTCTTTTGTACTATGCTCCTCTAAGTTGGAGACCTCATAGCAATCCTTGCCTGCAACACCACTGCATTTGTCAGGTCCTCAGAACTCTTTCTGGTTCTACCTTTGACCCCTCTCCTTCAGAGCCATTCCCCAACTATACAGTAAGTGGGTCTCTTGCTTAGGCCTTAACTTTCTTTCTCCCTGCCTCTTCTGTGCTGCTTTAAGAGAAACGGTCATGATTTACATGAAGTAAGCTAGCAGAAAGCTAGTAGGAATATCTGTTCATTGAATAGTTACCTTTTTTTTGAGAATGAACCAACTTAGGTGCACATGTTAGTGGTGTCCCAAAAGTAGTTATTTCCATTAATATCTTATCTGTTATGAACTGTAAACTTCCTAATAGCAGTGGCTGTATCAGAATGTTTAAGCCATCAGAATGGCTTACAGCTATTATCTATGTATTCTAAGATAAGGAGCAAAGTGTCTGACCCATAGTAGATGCTTAATAACTGTTTTTGTTGTTGCTGTTGTTATTATTGGATTAAAGAATTCAATAGTGCTTGGATACATGGGTACTACTGGGTTATAAACCTGTTACATACAGCCTCCAGGATGGTTGCTAGCTACACAGGAAGCTGGGGCCTTGTAACCATTGGTGTAAATCCAAGGCCTCCAGTATATTAAAACAGTACTTTGGGAAATGCTATTAAACTTCTGCCTCTGACATATGTGCTAGCAACAGGGAAATTTCCCACTGGGGACTTCCTACTCAGCAGTCTCAGATCATTCCCTAGAAACCCCTAGGGTTGCACTGGATGCTCCCTGACCAAAAACCACTATATATTCCACAGTTTATAGAACTTGAGTGGCGATTTAAGATCTAATGATGCTACTAGGGGAAAGTAAAGATAAGTTGTCCAAACGAAATAGGCTACATAGTCTGATAGATTCCACACCGATCAATTTACATCATGCTGCAGGGAACCTGAAATTGCTTTCTAAGCTAAGTTATCACCGTAAATAGTTTCAGTAAAAGAAGATGGATAGCCATATATGCCAACAACAAAATGATAAATGAGGTGAGATTCAGGTCCATAAAAGAAAGAGGAGAAAATGGTTCATCCTTGAGCGGACTGATTTTAGGTTTTCTGATAATATCTATGGTGGGAAAGCCAATAACCAGTTTATAAATTATAGTTACCTAAGATGTTCTAGGAATTTTCTGTCACAGATCTCTATGAACATACCTGTAATCTCAAGCAACAAAGTCTACAGAACTCAACCAGAAAAAAATATGCACAAAGTTCTCCTTATGGTAAATTCAAAGATGTACAGATATAAAATCAAAACCTACCCTCTCATAGTTCATAATCCTATCATGATAGACGTTTATGTGAAGAAGATTATGTGCTTCATTATGAGGGATGTATATGTAAATCAAGGATCTCACTAACTCCATGGAGGTCTTACTATAATCCAACTTCATTAGTATAAACACAATGTAGAGTATGACCATTCTGAATACTATACGATTTGTCTCTGCTTCATTGTGGTAGAAATTGCTATCAAAGGAAATGAAAGTAAAGATAGGCTGTAGTATAGTCAAAACTTAATGTATGTTAAATGAATGAATAATCTGGACCCAGTAAAATGGTATATAAAACAATGATAAAAATGTAGCATATGAGTGGATCTTAGATTACTTGGTCAATTTTCCCTGTTGGTATTATTCATGGTGAATACAAATAAAAATGAACAAGTGGCAAGTGATAAATTTATACATTTTCCCTTTCGGTGCTTTGGGATCCAACAAAGTTTATCTACACGAATGTACCTGTAAACCCAAATAGCAAAATCTAGAGCACTTGACCAGAAGTGCCATGGTTTAAGCAGAGCCAGTGTCCACTCCAAATGGGGGTCCACATGAATAGATTTGACACTGCATTGACCTACTCCTACCATTGCTCACAGCTCATCAGGGGCTGTATTTCCCAAACCTGGAATCTGTATTATTAATGGGGTTGTACTGAAGTGACAGGGTGGTCTCAGTGTATAATCCTGATGGTTGTTAGGGTACCTAGAGAATATTTTTTTTCCAGGTGAATCACCACTTTAATGTCTGCAGGGGACCTTCAGGGAGGTGGGAGGGGGGTGCGAAGAAGGGGGCAGGGGCACCAGGGAGCAGGTGCAGAGAGTGAGGGATGGACAGATGCTCCAAAGACAGAGATCCTCATGAAGGTTGCTGAGGAGCAGATGCTTAGCTACCAGAGAGGTGGTCCCACCTCTGATGGGAGACCTAGAGAATATTTTATGTAGATTTCACATTTGATGAAAACCAAGCTAACAATCATTTAATCAGGACTAGAAACAACCCATAGGGTCATTGACAGTATCTTAGAAATATAATGAAAGACTTCATTATATAACAGAAACCTTCATACTGTTTTCCAGAATGTCTGCACAAGTTTGTATTCCCACCAACAGTGTAAGAGGATTCCCTTTTCTTCACATCCTTGCCAACATCTGTTGTGTCTTGTGTTAATTTTAGCGATTCTGACAGGTATGAAGTGGCATCTCATCATGTTTTCGATTTGTAGTTCCCTAATGATGAGTGATGTTGAGCATCATTTCATGTGTCTGTTAGCCATCTTGATGTCTACTTTGAAGAAATGTCTCTATATGTTTTCTACCATTTCTTAATTGGATTATTTATTGTTTGAGTATTGAGTTTGATAAGATATTTATAGATTTTGGATACTATCCTATGACCCAGCAATTGCACTACTAAGTATTTACCCAAAGGATATAAAAATGCTGATTTTTTTTTAATGATAGTCACAGAGAGAGAGAGAGGCAGAGACACAGGCAGAGGGAGAAGCAGGCTCCATGCACCGGGAGCCCGACGTGGGATTTGATCCCGGGTCTCCAGGATCGCGCCCTGGGCCAAAGGCAGGCGCCAAACCGCTGCGCCACCCAGGGATCCCCTAAAAATGCTGATTTAAAGGGGCACATGCACCCTGATGTTTATAGCAGCATTATCAACAATAGCCAAATTAAGGAAAGAGCCCACATATCCACTGGCTGATGAATGGATAAAGACATTGTGAGATATATATGATATGGGTGGAGCTAGAGTATATTATGCTAATTGCAGTAAGTCAGTCAGAGAAAGATAAAAACCATATGATTTGCTTCATATGTGGAATTTAAGAAACAAAGTAGATGAACATAGGGAATGGCAAAAAAAAAAAAAGAGAGAGAGAGAGAGGGGAGCAAACCATAAGAGACTCTTAACTATAGAGAACAAACTGAGGGTTGATGTAAGGGAGATGGGGAGAGGATGGGCTAGATGGTGATGGGCATTAAGGAGAGCACATGATGAGAAGAGCACAGGGTGTTACACTATATGTTGGCAAATTGAGTTTAAATAAATTTTTTTTAAAAAGACTTGAAAAAATAAAACCTAAATTTGTATTTTAAAAAAGAATTTAATTAGATGTAACCAAAAAGAACATTCTAAAAGAACTGTTATATCTTTCACATTTTTTAACACTCCAAGCAAGTTATAGGATTTATATTTACATTTCTTCTTATCTATGTGCATACTTATCAATTATAGAGTTAAATAAAGATTTGATCCCAAAAGGTCAACTGATTTCAGGGTCAACTCAGTGCTTTTGTTAAAATTCTCTCACAGAGTTTCCACAACTTCTGGTAATTTGTGACCATCTCCAGAGCACACCTTCCCCATCAGGGCAGTGGAAATGGGATAACAAATGGTCATGATATCTATTCTGTTAGTCTTTTAAAGGCTCTGCAGATACTGGGCTTCATTGAGAAAGGGTAAAATTTTTCCCTAAAAGCAATTGGATTATTGAGTTCCTGGGAGTTCAATAACGAACACTCTCTATTTCTCATTTCTCATTTTTAGCCCAGAGTCTGGCTGATTTAACTTCCCCTTCACACCAACTGAGGAGAGGAGGTGAGTAGTACTGTCAGCACTTGATTTATGAATTTTGGTTGAAGGCATGGACAATCAATCCTCATAGCCTGTTTTCCTCGTATTTTCTGTGTGTTCTCCTTGAGGTTTGTGTGGCAGGCAGATGTCATGAGACTTTAGTGGTTGCAGAAATGGGGTCAGATTTGGTGATGGAGACATCAACTTAATAACATTTAAAGGCATGAGAGAACAGTAAATCTTGAAAGACTTTACCCCTAAGGTCTTATCTGATGACAAGGAAAACAAAATAATAAAAAAGTAAATTATAGGAAATGAGAGGTCTTGAGACAACAGGGCAAGGTGAAGGTATTACACAAATATGAGTTTTATTTATCCTTCCAGTGTTGGGCATAATGAATGAAAATGAGTAATCAATAGAGTAATGAATTTAAAATCAGAATTTGCTTCCAGTTCTGAGTCTTATACTCAACAACTGAGTGATACTGGTGAGGGGATCTCATCTTACTATTTCTTAATTTGCTCATCTGTGAAAGGGTAGTGGCACCTGCCTGGTCATCTCCCAAGACTGCCATGTATGTAAACAGCAACAACAAAACAAAACAAACAAAAAAGAATGTCTTTGGAACATTGCAAAATGCCATGCAACTGTTAACTGTTTATTATAATTATTCTCCAAGGTGCTGGTAAGAGTTTGTTACTCTCAGTAACCAACAGAAGTTCCAATGGTATTGAGAACTGTCTAGCAAAAAAATTTTGATCTCGTATGTAACAAAACAGTGATGCTATTAAGCTATTAAATATTGCTATTGGAAGAATATTAAGGAGCAAAATGTTCAATGGAAAAAGAATTTGGGAAAAATGAATTTTGGGTTAGTGTCAGCTCCTTTAAGGCTGTGTGATTCTGGGCAAATTATGCACCTCCTCTGACTCTTCAGTTTTCGCACTGATAACATGAGTATAATAATTTGAGTATAACAATAATAATACAATAAAATGGGTATAATAATACCTAACTTGCAGGGTCAGATTATATTAAGTTAGGTAAGATAAAGTTCCTAGGGCAGAGCCTAGTTCAGTGGCAGGCACTCAGTGAACATGAACTATTATGATCTCACTTTGCAATGTTCTTTTCATAGTCTACATACTTATTTACCTGTATGTTCCCTACTCTATTTCTTTTTTGAATAGTCTGTCCTGTAGCCTCCCTGTAATTTACCAGACTAACCTGCACATAGGAGTCCTTTAAAATGTTTATTTAAACTACAAATTTCCTTCATTATGTCTACCTGGTCATAATAAAATCACTCATCCTTCATCTTGTGTAAGAATTACTTTATTGATCCTGTAAAGATATCCTATTCAATTTATTATGTAGTACTTACATAATGCTGACCATAAAAGTGATCATAAACATGGAGCAAAACAAGACCAAGGGAAAGTAAAAAAGAAATAAGAATAGAAAGAATTAAAGGGAACTTTAAATAGAAACTAACCATCCTAAGATTTAATGTGGTATAATACATCAATTTTTGTTTTTGTATATAGCTAATTTTCAGGATAGACACTTACTTCTCATGACTCATAAGTATATTTGTTTGTATTCTATGGAGGGAATCAGAGAGATTTTCTAAATTCCTTACTCCATCTCTTCAGAAGTATGACAGAAACAAAATATTCAGTTAAAACTATTAATTTTTGTTTTCCTGGATGGAAAAAGTGACCGTGAACAATGGTGTCTGAAGATTATCTGTAACTTATTTGCATGTTGTATGCAAATGTATGAAAGAAGATGCTACACAACTTCTCTTTCTCCAGTAATTTCAGCCTTTTCTCCACTTCCCCTTAAAAAGATGGTTGCCCTTCTTGTTCTAGTGAAATCCAGTATGTCCAGTTAAATATAATTGCCTCTGAGAATTCTCACATTATCTATGGGTGCTTCCTCCCTACCGCAACACCAAGTAGAAATAGTTTATCTTTCTCCCGTGTGTCACATCTTGTTTATACCTCCAGGCTCCTTAGCAGTTAAAGTCTCTACCCTCTACATGCTCCTGAGACATAGCACAATGGCTGGAATATGGCTGTCATTTCATGTATGAATTTTGACTGAAGGCTGTAGATAACTGAGCCTGTCTTCCCCTTATTTCCTAGCTTTTCTTAAAGTTTGCAGCGTGTGACAATGGGGTACTATTTTAAGAGTTGGGGAAGTTAGAATTGGGGATGGTGTTGGAGGAAAGACAACCATTTTGCTTCCCTTTTCCATCTTCCTTATGTTGTGTTATTATTTTAAATTATACCACAGAAACTTCCATTCCAATCTTTAAAACAATATTCTGTCAGCATTATGTTAGAAAGGGATGAATTTAGAAAAAAATTCTTAAACATTGCACAGACCACTGTGCAACAGCCTTATGTCTACTTTCTCCAGAAAAATCTTGAAGCTTTTTAAAAATATTGTCTTTATCTTCCCATGGTGACTTATGAAGCATGTTTAGGAAAATTTTATTTTAAAGGTCAGAGATTCCAATAAAGCCAGCCAAAATTTTGTGAAGTTTATAGAGTGATTAATTCCTGGAGTCCTTCATTTTCCAGCCCTTTAATTTGTGCAATCACATTGAATGTTCAAAGCATATACTGCTATTTAAACTCTTTCAAATACTCTGTGCCGAGTCACAACTGGCAATTCATAAATAGAAATGATTAACATTCCCCACCACAAAGATCCTTGAAGGAAACTAAAAACAAAAACAGCATCTTTGTTGAATCCAATCTGCTTACATTTCAACACACATAACTCCACTTAACTGGCCATCACAGCAAAAGCCACAACACACACACACACACACACAGCAGCATGGAGCTAACCACACAACTCAACAGACAATGCAGACAAACTTGAGTATAAACCAAGATTTTTCTACCTCTTTTCATAACAGGTTAGTGCTGGCCCTCAGTGTTGGTGTACAGTTTTTATGGCATGGGAAAATAGGGATGTTTCTGCCCTATAAAAATAAATGTGTTGAAGGCTTTAGTTTGAGTTTATACAACGTCAGAAAGTTCCAAAGGCACTGGCACAATACAAAAAGAAAAAAAAAAAGAATCCCACAAACAAATATATCACCAAAATATCACCAAAACACATGGCAAGATACTAGGAAAACAGTGGTAGGAAAACTACTGGTTTCCTGGATGATTTATGCAACAGTTTTCAACACCTTCCTGAAAAATAAAGCATAAGAGAGGCATGCTGGTGGGTCTTTGGTGGGGCATATCTTGTCACCGACCACCATTCATACCAAGTTTTTGGCTTTAAACTGCTCATTAGGTCATTTTCTCCCTGCAGAGGTAAAAAGCACAGAATCCTCATTGTTCTTTATCTTTTAAGCCTTAGGAAGGGCTAAGAGAAAGAGCATGTAGAAATGCATGCACTATTTTTAAGAAAGGGATAAATAGAATAAAAATTAAAATACAAAAAAATAATCATTTCTTCATTTTATATGTCATAATATACACTTCTTTCCAAACCTTAGTTTGATACATGTGGCTTTTCATGGATGACATCTTTACTCTAGAAAGAGTTGGGACAGAAAGATAAGCAGCAAGCACAAAGTTCTGAATTTGAATAAAGTGAGCGATGGGGCTAGAAATTGGGAAATTTTCCCAATTGGACTTAATGATTTCTAATTCCTCAAAAAAATAAAACTTACCACATTCTGTGAAAATTTCTCAAAAGATGTTCTGCGATCCATTGAGTGTTCCGACTTACATGAGTGGGGTGGGATGGGGCAAAGGGAAATAGGGAACATAAATAAAAAGAAAGCAAAGAAAACAGAACAGAAAAAGACAGGACAATGAAATGATGCGACAGCAAATCCATGTTCTAAATCACAGGGGCCAGGAAGGTAGAAAGCTGCCAAGGAAGGATTCTAGATACAGGGCATAGCCTCTGTTTTTATGAGTACTTTTATTTTTAATACCAAAACGCTTCCTATGCAAATAAAATGGCATGATTTCAAGCAAAATCAAATGACATTGAAATGAAATAGATATGTGAAAGTTTTACGCTGATGTGTAAATCCTACATATTTGAAAATCTAGTGGAATATCTTCCAAATTTCCTCATAATTTTCTGTTGGTACTAGATTTCTGTTGCTTACATCGATTCTGTAGAGGACTGCTGTCCAACAGAACTTTCCAAAACGATGGGAATTTCATTCTATGTTGTCCAGTATTTCAGAAGCCTTTAGCTGTGGCCACTGAGCACTTGAAATCTGGCTAGAATTTTATGTGCTTGTAATTAATTTAAATTTAAATGTAAATAACCCATGTGGCTAGTGGCTGCTGTACTAAACACCTGCAATGAGAGAGTATCTGCTTCCAGCTGCAAAGGCCATGGACTTTGAAAAATCCCATTAGCCTAGATGACAATCATGAATCACACAAAATTACAATTTAATCTCAAAATTTCAAGAAGTTATGGACTATTTTAACATTAAAAATAATGAAATGTTGGTTTTTATATTCAGATTTCCCATATCCTGCTTTATTGTTTATATTGATTATAAATATTAATTGAATAATGAGGTATATTGCCGCTCTTCCAAAATGTTTGGCTACCTTGTTAGGTGTGTAAAATTTATCACTTAGGGATACTAAGAAGTCCAGGATAAATGCCAAGTTAAAATATTCTGAAGGAACCATTATATATAATATAACTGTTTTGACAACTGTTTTGACAGCTATTATTGAAAAAAATGAGTCTATAGTTAATTATGGGGTATGTGGCTGAAAATATACGCTTAAGCTTACTGGAAAAAGAAAACCTTCTTCAAGTTTTTGACCTAATGATGTTGTTCCTTCCTTTTCATTATTGTAATTTTTATTTCTTTAAACTAGACATACAGAAGACTAACATGAAACAAGAAAACAGCTTCTAAAAAACGTTGTAAAGCATGAACATCTGCAGAAACAAACAAAACAAAAAAGAAAATAAGCAATTAACAAACAAAACAAAACACCTTAAATGGCCCTTATAAAATGCAAAGGTTTGGGGAAGGTCTTGGAGTGTGTTCACTTACCATTTGTCCAATACCCTGGGTTCAGCAGAGGGAACTACTCCATATAATTATAACTGAGAACCAGATCGAAAAAGGTCACAAAGAACCAATACCTTTTTCTTTGCCTGTAGAAGCTCTTGATAGGCACTGGATCTTATAAAACGTGGGTATGAATCACTTTTCATCAATTTGTAAATGTGCTCCTAAAAAGAAATAATGGTTGAAGTGCTTCTTTATTATTTCTCAGGGAAAATAAAATACTATGATAGGAATATAGGATATGGTCCACAAACAAATCTGGAGGCAGCTAAAGTTGACAATGTTAATATTTTGTGTTTAGAGAACACCTAAATCTTCAAATTTATTGTTTTATTCATAGATCAATATTTGAACTGGTTTGAGAGCTGCAGAGGAGAAAAATCACATCCAATCCTTTAAAAAAATGGAATTCAGTTAGTGGAATGTCATGAAATAATTTTAATCAAGTGGTTGATTTATATAGGTCATTTGAGAATATAAATCTGCTCTCTCTTAAAGTTATTCCAGGCCAAAAGTGAATGATGTGAAGTCAAGATTGAGTAATCATCCTAGATACCTTTGGCATCTACATATTCTTGGAGGATGCAGACTTACCAGATGAGTCATCTCTTTGGTGCAAATTATATGGAAAATTGTCATCCACGTCCACTTTGGGCCAGAGCACAAGTCCAAAAATAAGTTTTGGGATATTTAATTGCTAAATCTCCTGATTTGTATGCTTTTTAAAAAACTCCTTCAGTGACAGATTAGGTAAATATTTAAAATTTAATCCCAATCAGTCTGTAGTGCTCTATCTTGAGGATGAAGATTGGTAGATGAAGAAGTCAAGGAAAAAAATGTATTCATCCAATTCACTGCTAGCCCAATCGAGGTAGATTCTGCTTTCACCCACTGCAGCTCAATGGAGCATAAAAACTCCTTCATCTTTCTAGTCTAGTGAAATACCAGTTATATGCAGAGAGTATTGTGGATGTCCCAATCTCTCTTTGTTTGCAGAAAATATATATTTTAGGAAATGACTCACTTCCCTGATCTCAAACATACTGGCAATAATCTGGATTTACTCTTGCTCAATATTTAGCCTAAGGCTCATCTCCAAGAGTATATTTGGGACCCTATCAGAATTTGTTGTTGGAAAAGTGGGGTGATGCCCTATTTTGGAGTCAAGCTTTTTGGGATTCAAATCTTACTGTGCTCAAGATCTGCCACTTACAGACATATACATTTAGGCCAATTTATTCATCTTTCTGACTCTCATTTTTTTAATACATAAAAATGGTTGTTGTGAGGCCTAAAGGCCTTACGTTTAGCAAAGTAAGGGAGTTATCCATAGTAAGTTCTCAGATCTGCTTGAATATATGTCAGTCACACTTCTAATGCTTGCGTATATTAGTAAATTTAATCTTCACAAAACCTAAGTGAGGTTGGGAACCATTATTATGTCCATTTTAAATATGAAGAAGAGGACACACAACAGAGCTCTGACTAGAACTCAGCCAATGATGACTCTAGAAACGGCTTTCTTAGCCATTACACTGGGTCTTTTCTCAAATGATGCCAGGAATTTCTATTACTATATTTTTGAAGAAGAGGTTAAAAAAAAACTAGCAAAAACTGGAGTTAAATAGCTGAACTTAACTGAAAAAGAAGTGCAGGGTCAGGTGGTAATGTTTTCTGTAGAAAATTATGCCTTTTCATTTTAAAAAAGATTTTTATTTATTTATTTGAGAGAGAGAGAGAGAGAGAGAGAGAGAGAGAGAGCAAGCACAAGTGGTGGGGAGGGGCTGAGGGAGAGGGAGAAGCAAACTCCCTGTTGAACAGGGAGCCTGATGCAGGACTCCATCCCAAGACCCTGGATCATGACCTGAGCCGAAGGCAGATGCTTAACCAACAGCCACCCAGGTGCCCTATGCCTTTTCATTTTATTGAACGCCTAATAAACAAGAATATTTTTAATGCCACAGATAACAAAGAAATGTTCCTTTTAGGACTTTAGGAAGGTTAACCCAAACATTTTAGACATTGTTGGCTCTAGAAAAATGTTTGAAATTTTATCTTGAACTGAAAGAAAGATAAATCAACAGAGAAGTAAGCAACAGGGCTACAATTTTCATCCTGCTCTTTCTTCTGTGTATCTGTAATTATTTCCAAATAGAAGGACATGGCAGAGCCAGAGAGACTGGGTATCTGGTTAGCTGTTTCAGCCTGTGTTAGTTTCCTATACGATGGCTCCTTTCTTTTAACCAAAGCCAGGAGAAATGTACTTTCCACTGAGACTGCAAACAAGGAAGGGCATGTGTGTATCTTATTTTTCATCTTCTATATTTTATATTAGTAATGTTGTTATTTGCAAAACTAGATACTTTCTAGAACTAATATTCTTCTCCAGAAGAGGTTTAAGAAATTAAGAAGTATGAATGGTTTGATTTAAAAGCCAATTTCAGCATATCATTAGGAAAATAATATCCTCTCATTTCAAGTTTATTGTTCTTCTTGAGCACAATTTTTTAGAGAAAATAGAAATTCAGATTATGTCTAAAGAGGCAATTATGTCGTTTGAGAAAAAAAACACTAAGGAAATTAACATCTAATATAAATTTCCTTTTTTTTTCTTTTCACAGATTAAAAAGATAACTTGGAAAATTCATACATGCCTAAATCTATCATTTTATTGTATCATCAGAGACAAAACTGGCTTGAGTGTGACATAACTCTAAGCTACTTAGTTTAGTTCTGATAAGTCATCATAATGAATAATTTAAGAATGCCAGAAACTTAAAATCTCCACACTGGAAGACAACTTAAGATTTCAAATATGTGCTACTGAGGTGGGACCACCATTAGATAAGTGTTTTCTAACATACTGAGTGACAAAGTAGAAAATAAGTAAAATTGTTCCAATATTTCAACCATTCCCCTTTAAGGAATATTTAGGTAAAAACATTCAAATTTACAAAACATTCTCAGGCTCTAGTAACTGTTCTTTTTAACGTCTGTTTTCTTTTAAGTCAATTGGAGTTATTTTACATATAGTTATCTATTGAAAATATTAAGCCTAGTCACCAATTAAATGAAAATAAAGCAAAAATATGTCAAATGTTAACTTCCCAGGAGCACATCTGTGACTTACGGTGGTGAGGCCCACCCATATACCAACCTGAGCATCTTCAAATGTGTATCGTCCAGGCTCCTTCACATTCTGTGTTGTTTTATCGTAGCTCTTAGAATCCAAGTTAATGGCACTGGGGGCTCCTGGAGCCAGAAATTCTTGCCATATTTCTTGAACTCGGGAAGGGACTTCTCTAATAGGCCTTTTCTTCAGGTCCTCCACTGCTAGCCAGAATCTATGCAAAATGAAACACCAATCACTTACTGTGATGCCTCATAATCTGCAAATTCTTACATATTGACTGATCATACTATTCACGATAATGCATAATAATGAGTTCCTTTTTTCTGAGGGCTTCCCATAGATGGCCTTTTCTTCATTAGTTGTATTCAAAGATATAAATTTTTCAAAAGGAAATGTTGAAAACAATCTCTTTTAAGTGTTTGCTGTTAAAACCAGTTCTCCCAGAGCCCTGATTCTTATACTTTAATTTTTAGTAGAGCAAAATGGCACTGCTAAAAATCATTTAGAAAGGGAGAGGAGTTTGAAGGAAATTAGGGTGGGTGACATAGAGCATCTGCTTGGGGGGATGAAGTAGGGCATTATACTGTATTCTTTGGATCTTTTGTCCATTTGAGCAATGAGGGTTAGTATGGAAAGGATTTTCTGCTCTATCTGGCAAAAGAATTACAGTGAAGCTTTACTGGAATTAAAAGAGGACTGGATACAAGATCAGAAAAGGCCCTAGCTGGAGAAATCAGGGTAAGTAACTAATTTTAGGCTATTTAATTCAGAGAGTTATGAAATGACAGAAGCAACAAGCTTTCCAATGCCATTGTTTGAAAGGTTTAAATTTGTGGAGACATCATAGCAATTCAGAAGCTCTGAAAAAAACAAATATATACTGAGTTATTTCTAAATATATAAATATATACTTCTGCATAGAATATATATACAAAAAATATATATATACACTAAGCAAAGAACACTAGAACATATTTTGGTTGATAAGAGCAAATAGAAAAGTCTAATAATAAAGGGCCACATTGTATTAATGGGTTTAATTTCTTTAAATTTTGCTTTAAGTTATATGTTTTGGTTAGAACTAGAAATAATGTTGAAAAGATGAATATGTATATCATTATAATTTGTTAAAATGAAAAAGTACCTGAAAAGAGAAACTACTAGGTCTATGTTATCCTCAACATCATCCATTATTGCTCTAATGGCAGATGTAGTCATGCACAAAATGAGAAAATGGCCACAAAGATGAAGGGCACTGTAGGCTATAGAGTCTTAAGAGAGGTACATGACAAGAAGAACTTTCATAAGTATTTAGTTTTAATTTGGGCATTAATGAAAGGTCATAAATAAGCAACCAAGCAATTGAATTAGAGTTAGAATAGCAAATACTACTCAATCTAGTGAGTTTCTAGTGACCATTTTCCTGTAGATAGATGTAACAGTTGATTTAGACAATGTCTTACACATGAAACTACCATTACTGCTTTCAGAAGGGGAAGGCTCAAGACTATTTCTTCCAAAAATAAGAGATTTGGACACTGTGCAATCTAATAGGAATGGCATGTGCCATCTGAGGGAGCACAACTGTTGTAATCCATGCTCATTCAAGTTCACTCCAGCATGTTTAACACCTTAATCAAAAGAACTTTTTTGTCCTCAAGGAACCACTAGAGAAAAAGATATACCACTCAAATGGCTGCCTAATATTAGGAAGCCCAGGAGGAGCTCTCAAGGAATAGCTCAAACTATACAGTGTGGGAGTGCAGAGCAAGAAAGAACCTTCTGCTGGGCAAGCACTGGACTGGAAAAGGGAGTTCTAGAAAGCCGTTATAGACGCAATGATGTCTTAATGCACCTGAAAATACAGAAAAATTAATAAAGGATTGAGGAGGTATTAATAATGACATCTACACTAATATGTAAGTGCAGGCACTATTCTAAGTGGTTTAACTATATTAACTCATGCAGTCCCTACAACTCTAGAGTACCTGCTATTATTTTTCTCATTTTCAAGAAAAGATAACTGAGGATATGAAGATTAAGTTAAGGATGCCCACTATGAGTGTCCTAGCTAGGGTTTGCCTCTGGATAATTTGCAGTAGACGGCATGCTCATAACCACTCCCTTGAATGTCTCCCTAATAGCATCATCACCTTTCTTATTCTTGGCCTTACTGTAGGTGCTATGGTAACAGCAGAATGGAAAGAGCTCTGGTAAAATCCCAACTACTCTTAATACATAGTAGCTGGAATATGAGGAAGTAAGTGTATTTGAGCCATAGGTTCTTCATCAGTAAAATGGGTAATAATGTCTATCTTATTAGGTTTTCATTAGATTAAATAAGATAAATTATGTAAAAGGCACTTTTGAGGGCTTGACATATTTTTAGACACTCAACAATAAAACTCACATTGCTATGTTTAATTAGTACTTATGCTATGCTACATGCTTTACCTGAAAAAAGAATGAACAAAAACACACCAATGGATAGCAGAGGTTGTATTTGAGGAATAAGGAGTGATCAATAAGCAGTTATTTCTTGACGTCTTTTTTCTGTCTTAATACTTGAAGAAAATGCTCATATGAGCATCATATTTCTATAAAGAGCAGGTGCTTGCAGGCAGCTGCTTGATAAGATGCACTGAGACTTATTTAAACTCTATTAGCCCTGCCAGTAAACTGGGTTGTTCTGTTTCCCTTAATCTGTTAATCTGTTCTGTTTCTCTTATCTTAATCCCAGATACCTAAGCAGAAGAAGTGGAGCTCATATTTGGGGAGCAGTAGGGTATAACATATATTGGTTTATAGAAAGCCAAGAATGCCAATTACTAGCCAATCTGACTTGGACAAGATGCTTAGCCTCCCCCAAACTTATTTCACTTATCTGAAAATGGGGCAAGAATATTTACACTTCATTTTTGTTGTGATGATTAGATGTGTGATAATCAGAAATAGAAAACACAAAATATAGCATGGCATACTTATACAGTAGTGGATATAATTATAATGTAATATACATATAAAATATATCATATTTCTAATATGAAATGACTTAGCTAAAAAACTAGCATTACATAGAATTATCAAGATAAGAAATGGTTAAGGCTTGAACTGAGGAATCAACAGTGATTCAATCCATTCTTGAAACAGAGTTTGCCCATACTATTTCCTTTGCCCATTGCTTCTTCCCTCTTCCTTTTAGTGGATGGGGAGGTGGAATTTTGGCCCAGTTATCTTTTGACATCCAGGATATAGCCTGAAGCCATTTTTTTTGGATGCCTTTGCTGACCTCCAGCTCTGGGTTAGCTATCCCTCTATACTTTTCCAAGCCAAATAACCACCATTTTGTGTATTGATCTCTTCTCTGTATCCACCACTAGGCTGTAATTTTAATGAGATCAGGAACCATTTTTATTTGGTTAGTTGATATGGTGGGGCTCATTACTTGTTTATTTCTTCATCATGATACCAATGATGTCAGCACTTATTTAAAAACTTAGAGAATTAGAGGAAATTCCACTTCTTCATCGACTAAAAGGCTAACCATATCCTTTATCTCTGCTCTATTTTTTATGCATTCTTATACTTAATAATTGATGATTTGGCCTCAATATAAAAAAGAATCCTTAGCAACTTTAGATCTTGTAAAAGCCCTGTCAAGAAGGGTTCCCATGAACTTGAAAGAATAAGAGGCTGAATCCCAACAATTCACAACAGGCACACATATACAATAACATTCCTCCAGGTTCTGTCTGTGGTCATCTTGCTTAAACCATAGGACATCTGTCAAAGTTCTACATATTTCTGAATGGTTTGGTATTGGTATCTGTTAAATCACCTGAAAAGAATGTGACAATGCCTGGAGCTGTAGTGTTCCAATGAAAATAAATGAATGCTGAGGCCTCTCTGTAAATGAATTTCACAGGACTGCATAAGTCATGGGAAAGTAAATTAGGGTATCATGTTTCAAAAGAATAATGAATGGAAGAGTTCATGGAAAAACATTTTTATGTAGTGGAAAGTTATCACTCATTTCAGTAATCTTAAACAGAGGCCACTAAAATCTATTGCAGTGTCTCACATTTAAAAATTCAATTTCCAGGTGCCTCTTAAGTTAGAAAAATTTCAAAAATATGTAAGGATGATATTCACAACAGATGGGTAGAATGCACAGCCGTCTTGTACTAACAGCTCAGTGTGGTGTGGCTCTCACATGTCCTGAGGCTGTACTTAAATGTGCAAAGTGGATCAGCTGCCCCATAGTTCTGTTTCAAGTTCTCTGTAATAGGCCCTCAAATTTCTTTTCCTAGACCTTAGGAAGCAATATGCAAAGAAGACTAATATTTTTTAAAGAAGACTAATGTTGATAATAGTCTTCTTTAAATATCGATAATTTAACTACATAAATATTATTGACCATACTTCATTTTGCCATACATTAGTCCAACTATTACACTTCTTTAAGGAGTTCACTTCAAATGCATCAAATTTATATACTTATAAGATTAAAAGATAGTGTAAAAATAAACCATCATAGGAACTGATAATGCTGGACAGGCTTTGCCTTTGTTACCTTTTTTCCTTCCATCAAGAGGCAGAAATTCAGTGGGTTCATATCATCATCATGTTGGTAAGAGTAACTGATCTATTTAGTGCAAAATAATCAGACATATTACAGTAAGTCTGACATAGAATAAGATACAAACAATGTGTCTTACCTTAAATTTTCTGAGCTGAATTCTGATTCTAGAAATTTAAGGAACTGTTCTCTCCCAACTGGGTCTTTCAGTGCTTCATCCATGCCAAAACCCCATCGTTTTACCCTCTGTTGGCTTGGTTCTTTGCTATAGGAGATAAAACAAAGACAAATATATATATTCCTCTCGTTACCAATTCTATCTTCTGCGATTACATTTCCCCTTAGGATCATATATACCTTGAAGTTCCCATCTTTAACATCTTTCAGGAAAAAAAAATCTGACTGGTGGTTGGTTCTGTATGAAATTACTGAGGCATAAGTTAAGCATTCGCAGTGGTATCTAATGTTTATTGAGCATTCGGTGCTAAGTGCTCTAGATGGATTCTCTCTTTTAGATCTTTTTCTGCAACTTTATGAGACAGGCAGTATTACGATTCTCACTAGATAGATGAAGAAAGTAAGGCACAAAGAGAGTTATAAGTTGCCAATGTCTGGCAGGTAATAAGGGGCAATATTCTAGACATTTTGACCTCACAGCTCAATTCTTAGCCAGTGTATGATGCAGTGTTGAGGTGGTATGTTATACTTGGGGAAAATGTGTTGGGAACCAAAAGGCTTCAATTCTGGTTATACATCTGCTTTTGAAGAAATGTGTGACCTAATCCTAGCTGAGTCACAAGATTCTGGGGCGCAGATTCCTCATTTATAAAATCTAGAACTTATGGATGAAGAGTCTGCACTTGTCAAGCATTTAAGGACACCTGATGAAAATAAAAGAAAGAAAAGGTCCATAAACACAGTCTAGTGAGGTGCCACTAGATACAAAACCCTCACTCTGTAAAGTAAGAGGCACTGCTCATTTCATGACTCTGTCAGGATCAGTAATCTAAGTCTTCCCTTATCTAAGGGAAGGAAACCAGGAAGTCTTAAATTATGCTTTGGTTTTCTTAAAAAGTCAGTCTTTTTTTGTCAGATGTTTTAAGAGTGTTTATGGTAAGTTCATTTTGTTTTAAAATTGACATATTTGTATTGGGCTTATATAAGTATGGATTTAACATTCATTTTGCTTGAATACAGGGAGCTTTGCAGCCCTGTCCATTTTCAAAGAAGCTAAAAACAATGTGTTAAATTTCAAGAACTGAAGATCTCAACTCTGAATAGCCTATTCTGAAACTTTTGGTCCTCTAATTTGGTGCCAGTCCTCCAGAAATGCAAATCTGACCGCAAATCCAAGTATTTAAGATTCAAAAAACATTATCTTGAATGAGAACTTTATAGCATGGGCTAATAGAGACACGGAGTGAAACTGACCTTACAGTTATCAGCTATGGAATTCTTTTTATTTCACCTAAGTGCTGAAATAAGTGAAATACTTGAAGAGAAGAGAAAATGTCACATACCTTGCTTCGAGTTCCCAGAAGGTAGTATCATCAGACAGCCATGGGTTAGAAGGGTCAGGTGGCACAAGAAATGGGTCATATTCTAAATATTGTTCCGTGTAACTTAACAGGCTAGAGAGAAAAAATATTTTCATCTTCCTTAGTTTTTTTTTTTTTTTTTTTTTGGCTGAAGTTATACCCAGCCCAAAATAAGGAATATAATATGAAAAGGTCTGGCCAAGGAATTGCTTGCTTATAGTGAAAACCCAATAGCAGTTTTCATGTTTCAATAACTTACATGCATCAACTTATTGTGCATTTTGGAAGACAGACGTGGCTAAGGAGTCCATGTCTGCCCATGCCTAAGTCAAATGAGGCAACATCCCTCCATTCAAAGCAAAATGGAGGATGTCAGAGTGTGAAAAGCAGCGCTAAGAGTCAGTTCTAATCCTTGGTCAACCAATCCACTCGCAGCTGAACTGATTTTAGCCAACTTGGAGAATAAGTTAAATGGGAATTTTTGTCAAAAGTATTTATAGGAGTTAGGTAAAGGGGGAATCACTAACTATTTAAAAAAATCTGTGTTCAAAAAAAGAAAGAAAAGGATGGAGAGGAGAGGAAAGAAGTTGGACAGGTAGGATTTGGTAATGCTCCAAAGTGAAGAACACACGTGCCATTAATAACAGATTTAAATGAAGAAAAGGAAAATATCTAAAATTAAATATCTGTTTTTAATTCAAATTTTGAAGTCTTGCAGTAACTGAAAAGTGTGAATGTTAAGATGAATTTACAGAGAGGCTCTAAGCTGCCAAAAAGTAACTTGATGAACTGAAAGCTTCATTTCTCTTTTTCAGGAGTGAAAAATTCAACTCCTTGGAATTATCTTCTGGATCTGATTCTGGTTGCACAGGATTGGATCTCTACAGATTGAAGACAGAAATGATCATTCTGTCATTTAAACTACAACAGAAGAGTTCTTTGGAAGTTTTCTATGTACGAAAAGGAAAAAACAAAATAACATTTCTCTTATAGGATTCCATTTTTAGCACATTTGACTGTCACATGAAATTATTTTATTTATATGGGAGTCTTGAAATACTTACCTATCAGCAACTTTTGACATTTTTAACCGATGTCTATCTAACTGTATTTGCCAATATTTAATCTGAAAAGAGTTAAAGAAGTAGTTAAATAATTAATGACGTTCTCATAATTTTCAACTCTAACTTCTGACAGACTGGGCAATTCTAAATAAGAACACGTTCTAAGTCAGTAAAATTTCAAAGTCTCAAAAATCAAATGAGACGGCTCTGAAAATTCAAATGTTTGAATATAAACATAGCCAATATCACTTTTTTTTCAATATCACTTTAGAACAGCAATGAATTTGAGCATTCTGCGTGCTTTTGCAAAATGTAACTTTATTTTAAATGTATTGTAGAGATTATAAACATTTATTCATCATGAATGACCAGATCAGAATCACCCCAAATATTAAATTCAGAAAATAAATATATTTGTTATTTGTACTATAATTTCAAAGTTAATCCTACTTCCTACCACTAGCCCAAGAAAACATCAATGCTATGTGTTTAGGAATAATTTTATCAACATTTCAGGACAAACACTCACATAGGTATAATCATATATGGAAAACTTTCAAAATTACTTTCCATTCATGGTGATTATAAATATACTAGAAAAAGTATTATTGCACTATTGATAAACACAATAAAATATCAGGGGAAAACAATCCAAAGGGGAAAAAGCCCCATAACCAAAGCTGACTAAGAGATTTCACTATTATTTGATATAAGAGACACTAGTGTTTGCTTTGAAATGTAAGTTGAGCCAATACTAGTGATCAATTAGTGAAACAAGAAATGATGTATATAATAAAAGTACACCACTGTTAATGAGGGAAAACTTCAAGAGGCTTATAGAGAGCAGTTATGGAAAAATAAGAAAAAGCACTCTGTGAAGCACTCGTAAAGCATGTGACTTAACGTCACTGGCTTCTTGTCTTTTTATTCTTTAAGACGAGCTCCAGAGTACAAAACACCTCTTGAAATGGTGATACTTAAACATCAGTGTACATCCTTTTAAAAAAATGGTTGGGGAATTAAAGAGTAAAGAGATTTGAAAACCATCTCCATAGATTGATTGATACATCTTAAAATTAAATGATTTCACTAACTTTTAACTGCAAACGTTCTCTATGAAAGTTAACCATACAAATAACCTTTTAAAAATCTCTGCTATTGACATTCACCATGTAGTTTTCATAGCTACTACTCTGAAACCATGGGCAGGTCATTTTATAGGCAGACCCACCTGTTGTTGTAACTCATCTTCTGTTGGAGGTTTAGTTTCTGGTGTGGGTGTGTGGGTAGGACTGTGACTTCTAATGTCATTTTGTAAACCATAGACAGACTATATTAAAATAAAAAAGAAATATATTAGGACAAAACATCATTTATAGTCACAGACTTTCTAAAAGGTAATTTTGTGTTACATATTTAGCAAGGTAACTCAAAGCTTTGCTGCATATTTGATGAAACTTCTCATTAAAATTCGAAGGCACTGCTATCATAAATATCATATGAATATAAAATAGAAGCATAGCTCTTTGAAAAAATATGTGGTTAGATTATTAACTGTGACAGAAAACTGATTATGTGGAAAGAACATGGTAAGTCTGATAATAAGATTTGGGGATGGATTGAGACTCCTAAGTTGGGGAACAACAACACTATATAACATTTAATAGGTATTGATTTTAGAGTAAAATAGAATAGAATAAAAATGTAAAAGCTAAAAGAAAATGAAGTAATTTGAGTTTTACAGAATGGGACACTGAGGAAAGAGACTAGTTAGTAGTTCCATTGTTGAATTAGTCTCTGCTAGTGTAATCAAAGACACCCCAGAGCGCTCCAACTTTCCCAACTCAGCACTGGGTTGTTTTCCTATTCATACTGGCCTTGCCATTCAGTACCACTGGGGGTGCCTTTTGCAAACACAAGGGCCCCAAAGTTTTTATATATCGTTGGAATTCTTGATGCCCTAGTGCTTCTTTTGTATTTTGTCAAAAGGTCAAATCTACTACTTAGGAATGTTCTTTTTTGAGAAAGATGTATTACGAAGGCACCTGGATGGCTCAGTCCGTTAAGTGTCTGCCTTTGGTTCAGGTCATGATCCCAGGGCCTGGGATGGAGCCTGGAGTTGAGCTCCCTGCTCAGTGGGAAGTCTGCTTCACCCTCTCCCTCTGCCACTCCTCCTGTTCCAGCTCTCTCTCAAATAAATAATTTTTTTTTAAAGACCTTTTGCTTAGTAAGTATAAATAAAGATCTGGAGACTTAAAGAGACAAAACAATTTTTAACTGAAGGTGAGACATCTGTCAACTTAAGGGAGAAGCCAAATAACTTTTTAATATCAAAGAATTATTATTTTAAAATAAAGGATTTGATATGAGCTACAGAGGGCTTTTTGGACATGAGGATGAAAGATAAGGACATAATAAAACTTTATGAGCCCACAAAATTAAAGTTACCAGATAGGTTTGGAAGAAACTCTTGAAATCAGAAGAAGGTAGATCCAGATGCTTAACTGAGCCAGTTTAATTCTCTAAATTCAAATATATTCTCTTCTGGACCTATTTTCGCTCAGATTCTATCTTTTCTTAATGTTCACCTCTCGGATCTATACCTGGGCCCTTTAGACAGATTTGGTTTTTCCCTTGTAACTCCCCATTACTTTGTTCTTAGGCTTTCTTCAATAGATTTTGACTTGGCTTCAACTTACCTGAATCATCCAAATTAGACTATCTTTACTAAGCCTATCAATCTGCCCCCTCTTGACCTAGCCTCAACCTCTGTGAATGCAGGTTCTGGTACAAGGCAACCATTTCAACCCAATAAGCAGCACATATGCTGTGAATTAATTACTAATAGGATTGAACTGAATGGTTCATATATTATTTGTTCTTTCATTTATTCATTCAACATCTATTGAACACCTACTATATGCTGGATATAATGCTGAGCATTAGGGATATAGAAGTAAATAAAGATAGATATGTTTTCTCCTCCATTGGAACTCACAACTTAGTGGAGGGGAAACATGTTACACAAATAATCACACAAATAAACACATGATTAAAACTATGGTAAGTGTTATGAAAAAAGATGATAATAGGAGCATAGGGCCTGAAGTACAAGGAGACTTAAATTTCACCAAAGAAACAAAAGGCCTATGTGAACTACTAATAGTCATATTTGAACTTTGAACTCTGAAGTAACAGTTGAGGTTGACTTAAAAATTAGACAAGTAAAAGATAACCAATTATTCAATAACTGTAGACATTTTCCAATGTCTACAATTTTTCAGTTGTTTTATTTATTTATTTATTTATTTATTTATTTATTTATTTATTTATTATTTATTGGAGTTCAATTTGCCAACATATAGCCTAACACCCAGTGCTCATACCGTCAAGTCATTAATTTTTGATAAAGAAAATAAAAGGACTCTATGGCTTGAACACTGCATTCTTTTCTACCTTAATTTAATTACCTAAAGTTCTCTTTTTTTTTTTTAAGATTTTACTTATTTATTCATGAGAGACACATAAAGAGGCAGAGACATAGGCAGAGGGAGAAGCAGGCTCCCTTCAGGGGATTCGATCCCAGGACCCTGGGATCATGACCTGAGCCAAAGGCTGATGCTCAACCATTGAGTAACCCAGGTACCCTAATTACTTAAAGTTCTTAATAAGAATCTACACTCATGTAAAAAATGCTTATAAGGTAAGATAGCTGACTGTTTTAACAGTAAGTTTTTTGGTTAAGACTAAAAAGAATTAAAAAGACTGCTAGAAAAATACTGCATTTTATGGTTTCATGGAAGTAAAATGATCTATAAGCTATCTTATGTTTCTACATTTCTTTGATTCAGTATGCATGCATAGCACATAGGCTCATGACAGTCTATGTAAGATTTAAATCGCTGGGAAGTGGTGTTTAAAACAGTCTTCTAGCAGCTTACTGGCTCTGAAGTTATTGTGGAGTTTCCTACATGTTTCTTTATCATAAATGCAGGTAAACAAGAGTTCTCTCTTTCATCAGTCAGAGTGCCTTTCATTTTCTAGGGAACAGTGATAGCTTTTAACTTTGATTCTTGACCATAGTGAAAATGGCGATGTTTAATAAAGTTTTATGTACATGACTTATTTTATGGACAAAGGAGGTAAGGAAATTGATCCTATTCTGGCAGACAAGTTATGAGGATCATTTGAAATGTAAAAGGCTTTGAATCTTTTTTGAAAAAGGAAATATATTAAAATGTTGGGTGGAGTAGAGCTAGCAACAGATAGGACTGGAGAGGAAGAGACATGACATTGACTCTGTGGGGGAAAATAACCAATTGGGATCCATTTTGAGTTGTTAGCAAAGCTAGTTATTAATCAAGATGCTTTGACTTGATGAATATGTCCATTTATTCAAATTCAGCGTGCCCGAACCAGCTTTTTTTCACATAGGATACCATCCAAATGAATACTGGGTAAGCTGTTCATAAAATGAAACAGATCTGACTTTCTACATAAACCTGTTCAATATGATTTCCCTTCACATCTTAGGAGAAGTCTAAGAAAATGCTCTCCTACTTTTATCTTTGGCGGGAGAGAGGGCTTTAAAACAGAAAGTAAAGAGTGCAGGAAGCTTTTATGCCTTTCTATATGGAGTGAAATCTCTGGGATTTTTTCAACTGGTGGTGGAGGGAGGGGATATTTCTCTTTCTTCTGGATTTCTCAGCTCAACTAGAGAATGGATTGTGACCACATCTGCTGCCATGTGGAAGAAGCCAATGCAGAGCCAGGGCCAAGAAAAGAGGGCATGCGAAAGTGAGAGAGAACCCTGATGAGTCCCTAGGTCCATCACCTCTGAGGGCTACCTCTACCTCTGCCAACTCCCAAGAGTTTAGTATATGCCCTGAGTTTTGCTATTTTGAGCAGAGTATCTCTTGCCCATCACTTAATTGTACTTCTTATTTAAAACCCATTTGTGGGGATCCCTGGGTGGCGCAGCGGTTTGGCGCCTGCCTTTGGCCCAGGGCGCGATCCTGGAGACCGGGATCGAATCCCACATCGGGCTTCCGGTGCATGGAGCCTGCTTCTCCCTCTGCCTGTGTCTCTGCCTCTCTCTCTCTCTGTGACTATCATAAATAAATAAAAATTAAAAAAAAGTT
Source organism: Nyctereutes procyonoides (assembly GCF_905146905.1). NCBI lineage: Eukaryota > Metazoa > Chordata > Mammalia > Carnivora > Canidae > Nyctereutes > Nyctereutes procyonoides. Next base: position 5,110,491 of record NW_026575044.1, read on the forward strand.
TAAAACCCATTTGTGTTAATCTAAGACATGAATAATTCTGTTAAAATAAAATTCCACATTATGCATATAGAAGCAAGGAAATGACAAGTCTTTTTGTGTATAAACAGCTATAGCCACTGGGTTAAAAGCAGGACACAGAGACATTTAATTATGAATTTCCTAACTGTTTTTTCCAGAACGTGCACATTAGCTATTACCTAAAATATGAAGTGTCTTAATGCCTAAATAGGTGACAGAAAAAAGAAAATTAATGAAATAAGAAACAGCTTACTGTTGTTTTGAAACATGGGTTCTGAAGTTATAGAAAACAATCCAAAGTGGGGGTTTAGTCATGTATATACAAATGATTTTTCATTTTCCTCAGGTTTTGTGTTGTTCTAGGGCTCCTATACTATTGTCTTACAGATGGATCTATCCTGTGATGGTTAATTATATATGTCAAGCTGGCTGCACCACAATGCTCAGATATTTGATCAAACATTATTTTGGATGTTCCTTTGAGGATGTATTTTGCATAAGATTAAAATTTAAATTAGCAGACTTTGAATAAAGCCAAATGCCCTCCATAATGTAGGTGGGCCACATCCAATTACCTGAAGGCTTGAACAGAACCAAAAGACCTCTTCCAAGCAAGAGAAAATTCTGTCAGCAGATGCCAGTTCTTCCCTGGGACTCTAGCCACTGGCCTACCTCATCAGATTTGGGGCTTGGCAAACCTCTAAAACTGCATGAGCCAATTTCTTAAAATAAATCTTTATCTCTCTCTCTCTCTCTCTCTCTTTCTCTCCTGACCCCTTTGGGGAAACCTGACTAATACACAACCTGACCTATTATAATTAAAATTTCAGAAACAGGTTGGAGAAAATCAGGTACACAATTCCACTTGAAATTTGCCTATATTAGGCTGATTTCTTTCTGGCTATGCTATATTATCATTCCTTCACAGGGATATAAGGAAATACATTCCGCCTACTTCTTTGTATTTTAGTAAAGACAGATTTAAAAACTGACTAATCCTAAATACTTAAAAATATCTCAAATCAGATGTACTTCTAAGCCTTCTCTTCACATATTTGATAAACATATTTGAAATGCAACAATTAAATATAGCATTCTAATCCCTGACATTCTTTAGGTACATGTGATGGATTATTGCTTTAGGGATTTACTGGGTCCCTTATTCTTGTTAAGATATATAATCATGAGAAATATTGCAACTGAATGCCAAAGAAATGAACAGCAGCTCTCTTTGCTAAGGGCAGCATCTATTTGTAAAAACGAATTATAATCCATGGGTTCCACTTTCTTAGCAGCAGTAGTTTAAAACAGAGGATGGTCATACCACTAAGAGAATGAGCAAAAGACACAGCCTATTAGCTGTGGAAGGCAAAGACAGTTTCCAAAGGTGATAGGCTGGCCTCTGCCATTTCTTTTTTTTTTTAATAAATCTTTTTTTTTAAATTTTTATTTATTTATGATAGTCACACACATAGAGAGAGAGAGGCAGAGACATAGGCAGAGGGAGAAGCAGGCTCCATGCACCGGGAGCCCGATGTGGGATTCGATCCCAGGTCTCCAGGATCGTGCCCTGGGCCAAAGGCAGGCGCTAAACCACTGCACCACCCAGGGATCCCGCTCTGCCATTTCTGTCTAAGCCTTGCAACCCCACAGAATTGCCCACTCCACAAGGACAGAACTATGAAAGCTTCAGAGGATGATGGGACAGTTTCTTATTTACTGTGTAGTCTTTTGGTAATGAAATGGTGTGGTGATTTAGAATCCCAAATCATTCAACTTCCCTTGACAACATGTTATGGACTGAGTTGCATCCCTCTGAAATTCATGTTGAAGCCCAAATCCTCAATGTGACTGTATATAGAGATGGAGTCCAGAAGGAGGTAATTAAAGTTAACAGAGCTCATAGGGTAGAAACCTAATCCTATGGAGATGGTGTCCTTATAAGAGGGACAGACACCAGAGCTCTATCTCTGCCATGTGAGGATACAGCAAGGTGGTAGCTGTGTACAGGCCAGAAAGGGAGCTCTCACCAAAAACCCAACTTGATCTGAGACTTCTGTGAATAAAAAGATTCCCATTATGTAAGCCATCCAAGTTATGGCATTTTGTTATGGTTGCTTGGGCAGATTAATATATACCACTTAACACAATTACGTGGTGATACATATATAGACATTTGTCTACTTGTTCAATGTGTGGATTCTCATTAGACCATAAGTTGTGCAAGCAAGGTCATCCCTGTCCCATTTACCATCAGATATCTAAAAACCAGTACATACTTGGCATAAAGTAGAGACTTGTTAAATCTAATTGGATGGGTAATTTCAATAGTAACCAAGTATGAGCTAATGTAGTAGTGGCCATAATTCTACAAGATTAACCAGTATGTGACTTAGAGTCCTATAACCTTCTAAATAAAATAATATTATTTGTGAAGATTCTAGCAAATTCAATATTTCTCAGAGAAGCTATATATATAAAAGTAAAAACAAAACAAAACAAAACAAAACCAAGCATTATTTAATTGTTGAAAACAAGGGCATACATGCTACTTGCTGTAGTATTCTTCAGAATATTTGTTTTTCTCTGGTAATTTTAGGTTATAGAGCTCTGCAGCTAGATCCTGTAGTTCTACCATTATTGATTCATATGAAATTAGACCACAACTGAGACAGAACTCTGTGATTCCACCTCTACAGCATTTCACCTTGCTAGACCTAGTGTTTTCCCATTGTTAAGTGAGGGCTGATGATATGTGAGGCACAGCATTGCTCATTAATGCTTTTTAAGCTTTCAAAAAGCATGATGCCATATGTGGCAATGGTAAGATATCAATCTTGTGTAGAGTTAAGAACACAGTGTAAATGATGGCTTTCTTATCTTTTTTTTTTTTTTGGCTTTCTTATCTTTAAGTCCTATCTGTCCATCCATGTGCTTTCTCTTCTGAGTCAGAGCTGGGAAAACCTGACACAAAGTAAGGTATTATGAAAAATAATTCTTCAAAATTTAGAAGTAGTGATGGGTGGCTGAATGTGCTTTTTGGAGAGCTGATTGCAGCTCTGAAGGCTGTTCCACAGCACAAAGCCAGTCCCCAGGGCACTCAGGCTATGCTGTGTACAGAGGATGGTAGGAATTGCATGAGGCCAGTCACAGAAGAGCAGGGACAACAAACCTGCTCTTTCTCTGAGAGAGCTCCTAGAGGCAAAAGCTTTGAAGCACTGCACCTGAGAGGGTTTTGTGGCACTTTTCCTGTGGGTTCTTTATCCTGACATCAAGGTAAACTGCCTCAAAGAAAGAAAAGGTACTTGGCTATATTGGGGCCTCTGAAACATGATGTTTATATTTCTAGGGATATAAGGAAAAGACAACAAGAAATAAGACTACAAAAAAAAGTTTAGTGTCTATTGGAAAACTCTAATGCTACATAAGGAAAAAGCCATGAAAAGGAAGGTCTTGAACTTTGTGGAATGCTTTAATCCAGAGGTGCCAACCTTGGTCTTTGTCCTTAGCCCAGAAATACTGATGTGCATCAAGTGTTTTCCATGGAATGAATAAAAATGCCTTCTGTGTGTATGTGTTACTTTAAAAAAATATAGAAGTACTATTGGTGTGTATTTTTAACAGATTATTTAAAATGCCACTGAATTCTGGATAGCTTTTTGTTTGTTTATTTGTTATGTATTCTCTCACATAGCAGACACCAAACAAACATATAATCACTATCTTATGTTGTGACACAAAATTCTGGTGTTAAAAGGGGATCCTCACACAAACTCTGTAGTTATACACCTTTATGATGTCCCTTTTCCCCTCATAATTTTCTCCAAAAAATACCCTTCTTTCATCATATCACTTTTTCTCAGATAATCCCCATCTGTGTTTCCTCCTCCCCTGGGCTCTGAAAGAGAAGCCTTTCTTAACTGATGATCCTTCCCTCCGATGGTGAGAGGAGGAGCCCTTGGTATCCTTGCCCCCCATCACAGCCACCCGCCTGCCCTGGGACCTGCATGTACTGGAGAACCACGATGGGCGTTCTTTCTCAGTATAGACAGACCGACAGAAGACCAGGGCTTGAGCTCCCAGATTTTCTTCCAGCCAAGGAACAAGGACAAGCAGGGGAAGATGCTAAAAGATACTCCAGGAAGTGGAAGAAGGTTTTTATGACTGTTGTCCTCCAAGCAGTGCAACCCATACCAAGATCAGCGCAGCAAACGTGGATACTACCTTCCGTGTTTTGTGTGGGTTTCTCATTCTGGATGACTTCTTAATGTCCACTTCAGTGGTATTTACACATCCAGGCTAGAAATGGAAAAACAGAGAGACAAAGAAATCTTTGGTGGTGAGGTTTTTGATGCATGCATTAATGATGTGCCATCCACATACCTGACTGTTCTTTCTAAATGGCTACAACCACCCTCTCAGCAGAGCCAGTAAAAATATATATATATACTATACATTCATTCTTTGCATAAAAAGGACTTCAGATAATATTTTCGAAAAACTTCCAGAAAAATAGGAAAAGAAATGTATGGTCTTTGCCTGTGAAAATGAGTGTTGACATTAGTAGTTGCCAACCCAACAGACTCATATCAAGGGTGTCCAAAGACCAAGTGGATCATAGCCCAGCTGGTACCCGCACACAGCCCTGCTCACAGTGCCCTTCTATGTGAGGTGACACTGTTATTAAAAAGCTGTTTGCTTCCCAAGTTGGAAAAATACAATCTGTTGGCCCAGCTAAGTCCCAAAATGATTTTTTTTACAATGATTCATGAAATCAGGGGAATACTTGTTTTCCATGCATAGAATCGGAGTGTGGGCAGCCTGCTACTGGTTCTCTGACAACCTCAAAAGTATCTTTTTGTTGGATGTATTGTTCTATTGCACAGAAACACAGAGCTATAAAGCTTTGTTTTTGTATTTGGAGGAGGAGAGGGGAGGAGGAAAGGAGGAAGAAAAGAGAGAGATGGTGAGGTGAAGAGAAGAAGAGGGAGAAAGGGAAGGGGAGGAGGGAGGTGGTGGGAGAGAGATGGAGATGATGAATCAGGAAAAAAGAGAAGAAAGGAGATTCAAGAATATAGGAGACCTTATATCTGGAAAGGTCCTTAGACATCATTTACTCTTTAGAAGTGACTGGAAGGTAGTGGTTAATGTGGATTTTGTTTCATTAACTTTCAAGTTTTGGTACTGGATATAGGGATCTCTGGTGCTAGTAAAAAGTATTATGTTGTACAACTCTGCTCAGTTTCTCTATTTTTTTCCCCACAGATTGCAAGATCATTAAAACATCAGATATAATTGAAAGTGATTTCAGAGAAACTACGAATGTGGAAAAAGACTTTCACGCAGTTGGGATGTTGTGCAAGGCATAGGGGCAAAAAGGTAACACTGGCGTGATTCCAGAAATAAGCTGTTCTCCACTGGCAGGCAAGGGGGTTCAGTCTCTGGATAGGGAGGATATAGGGCATTTTCTTAAAGCGCCCTGTCCTGATAGCACAGCCATTGGGGCAAAATGCCACTATAGGAGTGTAAGGGATAAAGGAGTAAGTAAGGAAAGCCTTTTTTTCCTGATTTTTTCCTACATATGTTGCATGTGAAATATACAACCACAAACACATAAACACATGCGTGTGCAGACACACACACACACTGCACTAAAATGTTAAATAAATCACAAATTTGGTTTGCATATCTAAATAGAAATAGCTGGTTTAGCACTATGGTCTGCTTGGCAATATAGGAGGATGAGCACTCACCTGGGTGGGGTGTATTTACTAACTGACACTCAGCAATTCACTTTAGCTACCCCAGCATCAAACTGATCAATATCTGATAATCTGATTTATTTTTTCAGTGGTTGGTCAGGGAATGAATATTTTTAAAAAGACCCCCAGTGATTTTGATATGCAGCCAGGATTCACAACCATGATCCAGATGTAACAAAGATAATGTGAGGAAAACATTAAAGCAACATTAAAATGTTTTCATTTCCTATTAGATTTCCATTTCCTTGCAGCCTTCCATCTGTAAGCCTCAGTCCATTAGGAAACAGTGAAATTCTTTAAGCTGTTATTGATTCAAGAGCCAAGTATGGTGAGACAGATCATAGAGATCTTCTTCTACATGTTAAGGAGTGGGAATAATGAGGATATGATATAGAGGAAAGAGAAGACATGACCTGGAGAAAAAAAGACCATTTATTTTTTATTCAAGAAATGTTTATTTCTGCATCTAATTGCCAGATCTTGTGACAAATGGTGAAATACAAGGATGAATGCACGATCTTCTAATAAGCATGACAAAATGTGAATCATCACAATATGGGAGCACAGGATTGGAGAGAAGTTGGCATGGGCATTATTCAACAGAACATTTCATACTTCCATTATTATGTACATCCTCTTGGTTCCCACCAACATGGAAGATAAATATATATTTTTGGTATTTGAGCAAATTTGATCTCAATAAGACCACGTGGTCTTTTGTTATTTTAAAAAGGCAGTCATCTTTTTAAGGTATAAATAACAGGTACCACTAGCTGGCACCAGATCCATGTGAAGTGTTATACCTAAATTGGTTTTCTGTACTACTAAACACAGCTTCCCAATGAGATATAAATAACATTACCATTACCAAGTAAGCACTCAATAAAAATGTTCAAATATGTGCTACTGGCCAGATATAATATTAATTTCATAGTCTTGTTCAATTTAAGGAATAATAATGAAGTAATATTTACATTAGCCTAGAAAAGAATCACAAGTTATTCTAGTGATTCAAAGGTGTATTTATTTTCAACAGAATTAGGCTGCATTGTGACATTACTGTAACCCTATTTATTAAAAAGTAGAGTTTAATGCCTTGGAATCCATTCCTGAAGTAACAAAAGGATATTACTGAGAAATATTACTGTCATAGTGCTCATGTAAGTGTCTTAATGAATTGCGAACCAGAGCTGAAAATTTGGTTTCATCATTGATATTTTACTTAAAAGAATCTGAATACTATTCAGTTCCCATCATGGCAAAATGCCATTATTAGTTGTGGCAGAGGGCACTCTGTGCTCAGGATAACTTGGGAAAGTTGAGGACTCTTGAGTGAGGAGCAGCATGAAGACACAATAATAGAGAACCACTCTTTTGAATCCAGTGGCTGAAGTGCAAACAATGTCCTAAATGATAAATGAATGCAGATTTAAGAATGAGGTGGCAGACAGAACTGATAATAAGAGATACACATATTCCTGGAAATTAGAAAAAAGACATGATCTGGGAAAATTAATCTTTTGAATATTGAATATTGAGATATTTTGAATAATTATTAATTCAAATGCAATTAAGTTACTGGAAAAGATTTGTCATTTTGTAACTAACACAGTACAAGTTTTAAAAGTTCAATTTTCAATGTATTGTACTTCAGTGAAAATGATTCCTTACCCTTACATAAAGTGATTACAGATTTTAGAGTGTTTTATCTCAGGATAATTTTTAAACATTGAATTGATGCTTTTATTTCTGTCCTCGGGTCATTGAGGCTTACTAAATGCTCCATGCAAAGGAAGTTGTTGAAGGAAACTGCTCCAAAATTTTTTCCATTCAACCTCCTCTATAATATTTACTCATTTGGTTACTAATCAGCCTTATTTGCTGGGCACAGATTCTGGATTATGTAATTCTGCTTTAGCACAAGCTGTGAACGAATTCTGATAGTCCACAGATAGAAGGAAGGCTCTGGCAGCAAAAGGGAGAGAAATGTACCATGACATCTTGGAGCTGTGGATAGTGGTCAGGCCAGGTAGAAATTGCAGCCCATGGTAAGGATTTCAGTTTAAGTCTAAAGATAAGTGGAGGTCATAATGTAAGTGGCTTGATATGATTTATACTTTTAAAAACTCACTGTGCCTTTCACAAAAATTAACTCAAGATGGATCACAACTTAAATGTAAATGCTAAACTATAACCCTACGAGAAGATAAGCATAAGAGAAAATCTAGGTGACCTCAAGTTTGGTGATCCATGAGAGAAATTTTTGATAAGTTGGACTTCATTAAAATTAAAAACTTCTGTGCTATGAAAGGCAAGCCACACTGGGAAAAAACATTTACAAATGGTGCATTCGATGAAGACTGTTATCCCAAATATACCAAAAAACTCTTGGAACTCAACAATGAGGGATGCCTGGGTGGCTTAGTGGTTGAGTGTCTGCCTCTGGCTCAGGTCATGATCCGTGGGTCCTGGGATGGAGTCCTACATCAGGCTCCCCACAGGGAGCCTGCTTCTCCCTCTGCCCATGGCTCTGCCTCTCTCTATGTCTCTCATGAATAAATAAATAAAATCTTAAAAAAAATAACCCTAAACAATGAGATGAACAACACAATTAAAAAATGGGTAAAAGGAAAAAAAATGGGTAAAAGGTCTCAACAGTCACCTCACTGAAGAAGATATATAGATGGCAGAGGTGTATGAAGAGATGTTATATATTATGGGTCATTAGAGAATTGCAAATTAAAACAAAGTCGAAATACCACTACACACTTAATAGAACAGCCAGGATCCAGAGCCCTGACAACATCAGATGCTACAGGGCACATGAAGGAACAAGAACTCTCATTCTTAGTTGGTGGGAATGCAAAATGGTACAGCCCTGTACTGGAAGCCAGAGACTGGTGTTTTTTCTTCTTCTTTTTTTTTGTAATGCAAATGCTTGATTCGGGCTTTGATGACTGAGCAACCATTTCAAAGAGGCACCCACTTCAAAGACCTGCTATCTCAAAGAAACACATCTTCAGCTACTCCATTCAAGAGGCAGGCTGCCTCCCACACTGAAGTTCCTTTGCTTTAGAGATCTTGATTGATTTCAACAACTGATAAGCTTGGTCACTTGTTTTTGTTTTATTTTTGGTCTTTCTCTTCCAGGGCTTTAAATTCCTGTTCTTTTAATCTTTTAAATTCATGAATAAAAAGGGAGCCTATGAAACCTTAGGCCTCCAGTCTCAACCCCAGTAAAAGTATTACCCCAGGCCCATGTACTCCCTTGTCTCCTCAACCTCATTACGTGGCACTAAATGTGCCATGTAATTACCGGGTTCTGTACATAAGTAATTCATAATTGCCAGAACGTGACGTCCTAAAGTATGTGAATGGATAAATGAACTGTAGTATGGAACATAATGAACAGTATTTAGAGCTAAAAAGAAATAAGCAATTAAGCCATGAAAAGACATGGAGAAACCTCAAATGCATATTATGAAGTGAAAGAAGTCAGTCTGGAAAGGCTACACTGTAGGATTCCATTATACGACATTTTGGAAAAGGCAAAAGTATGGAGATAGTAAAAAGATCAGTGGCTTCCAGGGGTTAGGGAGAGGGATGGATGATGTAGGCAGAGCACAGAAAATATTTAGGGCAATGAAACTATTCAGTATGATACTATAATGGTGGATACATATCATTATACATTTGTTTAAAGCCATTGAATGTTCAATAATAAGAGTGAATCCTAATGTAAATAAATTATGGCCTCCTGATGACAAAGATGTGTCTGTGCAGTTTCATTGATTGTAACAACGATACTGCTCTGGCAAGGGATGCATTTTGAAGCTAGAATCAATAAAACTTGCTGATGGACTGGGTCAGGGAGCACAGTGGGAGGAAAAGAGTCGACCACAATTCCTAGTTATTGGCAACTGGGTGAGATGGTACCATTTATTGAGATGAAGAAGCTTGGGAAAGAAACAGATGTAAACAAAGAGAGAAATCAAGGATGGCTCCTGGATTGCATTTACATACAGTTTTAGTATCTTTACTAAGGTCTCCAACTAGAATATAGCTCTCTATGCAGTCACTGTCAAGATTCATGACTCAGAACGTTTCAACATTAAAGCTTGTATGATAATTTGTCCCTGGCCCATCCTTTTGTGTCTTCGACACTTTACTTCACTACTGGCAATATAAGCATATCACTGAATGGAAAAAGCAACATCTGATGGTCAGTTATGGAGAACTGGTGAGAGCCATCCCACTCAGAGCCTCTGCTACACTTCTCTAAATTCTCCTCCAATGCATCCTACCAGACTCTCCTAATCAGCTCTGGTTGAAATCAGACCACTTCCACTTAACATCTAGGAACTGTCTGTTCATCCTTCCGTGATAGTCCCTTTTTATAGACTTGCAGCTGCCACAGGCACAAGTACAGCCAGACTGTCACAGTTCTCAACAAGCTATCAAGAAGACTACAATGAATAAGTTTGTTATGGCTCCTTGGTGATCACTGGCAATTCTGTTTCATGTTCAGCTTTTAAATAGTTAAAACATTCCCAATTAGAATTGCTTTGGAATTAAAAAAATCATTGGGTAGAGGTTGAGTTGTCACACTTACCTTGAATAAAATATGAGCTCTTTCAGAAAGTGTCAAAGTTCTGAGGTAGGCGTGCATGAACCCTTCTTTTCTGTTACCCTTGGGTCTGCCATTCACACAAGTGGTTGATTTTTTATTATTTTTTTATGCTGGTTACAATTTGAGAACATACAGAGATTTTCAATTAGGGGATATAAAAGAGCCCTCTAAGATTGAAAACACACATTCCAACTTGCTGTACACTGGGGAGTCCTGGTTTGGCATCTAGGGCACTTCCATAACCTTCAGTGAAGTGGCATTTGGGTTCGCATTATGTCACTGTTCCTCTGGGATCTCACTCATGGGAAGGTGAGCAGCAACAACATTTTGGGATTCCTGGTACATATGCTTATTATCATCAAATGCCTTAAAACTTTTGACTTTAATTCTTGAGGTGTTTGTTAAATGTGGGCATGAACCTAAACTAGCTCTCTAATGGCAATTGAAATTACCCTAGCATAAAAGTTAAGAGCCAAAAAGTAGGAAAATGGGTCAGTTAACTGAATTTATGAAAATGGTTTTTATAGATATTACTATCTTTTTAGTACTGGTGATTTAATAGCATGCTGTAACCAGTGAAGAGAACCAAATAAAATTCCTAATAATGAGTAACTCACAATAAGTTGAAAAGGCTTATAATAATTGTTATAACAAATAACAGTGGGACAAGTAGAAAATAACAAGTTCATGAAAATCAGTGGATATTGCAAGTGGCCTTGAATTCAATAGCCTTGCATTACAAAGGATAGGGGAGGCTAAGCCATATGTTCCCAAATGGAAAAAAAGCATACTTCCTTTTCCAGGCCAGACACACAGAGAAAGGCTGTCTGTAACACACACTTCAGCTCAGCAAGACCTCTATAAAGAAGATGAATTTCAAAGACACACTCTGTTGCATAAAATTTGATTTCCAAAAGTACGAAAAGATAAGCATTTTATTTATCTAGTGGTGTCAGAAAGAAGTTCCTATAAAGTTATATTCCAGATTATATATTTATTACTAAGAGCCAAAACTCAATTTTGTTTTCATCACTAAAAAAAAGATCTTTTAAAGTAATTCCCACACATTTCTACATTCTTACATAATTATATCCAAAGCAATGCAATCTTTTCTTATTGATTCAAGGTCATTATTGAGAATGACACTGTGGCATCCTTAAGATCATATGTCTGTGAGGCTAGATGGCCCTAATTCAATGTTTTTTGAGTTTTGTCATTTTATGCCATTTTTAAAATGTCTCTGCCTTCTGCCTGTCAGTTGTCAATTTTGCTGCTCTCAGTGTCCTTGCCCCCAAGCACCACCCCATCATCTTCTTATCTGTTACTTGGGTTCTGACAGCGGTCAGGAAACTAGACAAATACTTCTTGAACACAGTATCTCACATCTTAGCGAATGAGCCAATCAAACTACCCAAGTTAGAATGTAGCTATTTTAACAAATTCTTTGGGTATAAGTTTAGGAGTTTATTCTTGGCTAAGTTTTGGATAGAATGATGAAAAGTTTGGATATGTGAGGAAGGAAGTATAAGAATGATGACAAAGGAAATGCAAACAAGTTCTCATGATATCTCCTGGAAAGTTTATCAGGACGTAAATATTCTACAAGCTAACTGAGTGGATCAGAGTAGATGACATGAGACGTTTGTCTGGAGTTCTGAGATACAGGAAGACACAGGGAAAGGGAGAAGGTGATTCATTCTGTGCTCTCAGGGGCGGGAGGAAAATATAAGTGCAGTGAGAGACTGGGCATCTTACAGGAGGGTCTGCCCCAAATTCTGCAAGTGAACAATCATGCACCCTGCTCTATACCAGCCCCTGTGGGGAAAGCCTTCCAGATACAGCACCAGTTTTAGTTCAGTTGCTCAGAAAGGGCACTGACAAGCCAAGAGCTCCTCTCACCTCCCTCACTCCATTATTCATTGCCTTTGCAGCAAAGGCCATCAGCATCCACCAGGATGTTCATGTCATGACCTGGAAGTCGTCAGTGACCCCTCACTTTCCCTTATTTCCCACATCATTCAACAGCAAGTCTTGTGCACTTTACCTCCAAACACACCCTGAACTTATCTGCTCTCCTTGTGCCACCAACCTGGTCCAAGTTGCTATTATCTCCCACTGGACTCTCTCAGCAGCTTTTTGATTTGTCTTTATCAATCCTTTCTTGCTTTCTTCTTCCGACCCCCAAATTGTTCTCTGTACAGCAGTCTTACTGGCCGTTTAAAACTATAGCCATGTCATCATGCTCCTCTTCACACTTCTGCCCACTTCTCACCATATTTCAGATAAAAGGCAAACTCTTTGCCACATAATGGCTTCTGTCTACCTTTCCAAATCTGTTTGGTATCTCTTTGCCTCTGCTCACTTCACTCCAACCTCACTGGCCTTCTTCCTATTCCTCACATGTGTCAGTTTGTTCCCTTTGGACTGACTGCTACTTCTTTCCCCAGTACTCTATTCTGGTCTGAGAGAGGCCTTTACTGGACTATTTGGTCTTCAACCCTCCCAACCATATCACCCTGTTTTTAAGTGCACTAGTCTCTATCTGGAATATTCTTGTATATTATATTTGTTTATTTTTTCTCTACCAAAAAGTAAGCTCCTCAAATATACTTTGTCTGCTTTGTTTAATATTATCACCAGAGACTGAATTTTTCTGTTACTTACTATGTGCTTAATGAATACTGCATGAATGAATGAATGAATGAATGAGAGAAATCATAGATTATATATAATATTTATTTTTGAACACTACTCATGTTAAATATATAAAATGAGTTTTATTTACCATGTTTGGTATATTGTGTCTCTGTGTGTGTGTGTGTTTGAGACTACTGGTACCTATAACTTTCAGACCAATAGGTCATTAACTATCATTATTATCATGCATTAATTGAGCCAGAAACATATGGTCTAACTCTTCAGTTAGACTTAAAAGAAAAAAATTCTGGTACAATAAAATTTAGCTCAAATGTTTTTCTCTTGAAATTTAAGTAGTTGCTTGGTAAGTATATATGGCTAATAATATATTGCTTCCAGATTTTATGGGGGTTGAGTATTTAAAAAGCAGGAGTACACTGGGAACTTACAAAGGTTCAGTTTTCAAGAAGGCAATATGAGCAAGCTCCTCTGCCTCTGCATTTATAATTTTGTTTCAAACTTATCTCCATTTTGACTTATAAACATTCAAAGACAAATAAAAAAACTGTACCTCTCTGCATTTTCCCCACCTGGATGTTTAAGGTACAGCAGAGTTAAGAGAAAACAACTGAATTACAGGACACTATAATACATCTCATGAATCAGTTTTTGATTTTTCAAAAGCATGTGGATTTTTAACAATATAAAGTCATTCAATCCATGAACGTGGTATGTCTTTCCATTTGTCTGTCTTATTTAATTTTTTTATCAATATTTTGTAGTTTTCGATATACAAGTCTTTCATCTCCTTTTTAAAGTTTACTCCTAAGTATTTTGTTCTTTCTGTGTGTCCTGGGATTATCTTCCTAATTTCCCTTTCAGATAATTTGTGGTTAGAGATTGGAAATCCTTGCACACTATCGATGGGAATGCAAAATGGTGCTGCCATTATGGAAAACAGTATGGACATTTCCCTAAAAATTAAAAATAGAACTACCAAAAAACCCAGTAACCCCACTTCTGAGTATTTATCTAAAATAACTAAAATCAGAATCTACAAGATATATCAGTACTCTCATGTTAACTGCTGCAGCACTATTCACAATGGTTAAGGTATGGAAACAACCTAAATGTCCCCTGACAAAGGAAGGAAAATAAATTGTAGTAAATACATGTGACAGGATACTATTCAGCCTGAAAGGAAAAACATCCTGCGATATATGGCAACATGGATGAACCCAGAGGTCATTATGCTGTTAAATCAGCCAGACAACCTAGAAGAAATGGATACGTTCTTAGAAACATACAATCTTCTGAAATTGAACCAGAAGGAAAGAGAAAACCTGAATGGATCATTTACAATTAATGAAACTGAATCAGTAATAAAAAACTTCCAAAGAATAAAAAGTCCAGAACCAGATGGATTCACAGGTGAATTCTACCAGACATTTAAAGAAGAATTAATACCTATTCTCCTTAAACTATTCCAAAAAATGAAGAAGAAGAAGAAGAAGAAGAAGAAGAAGAAGAAGAAGAAAGAAAGAAAGAAAAACAAAACAAAAAAAAAAGAAAGAAGAAAGAAGAAAGAAGAAGGGAAACCTCCAAATACATTCTGTGAGGCCAGGATTACCTTGATACTACAACAGCACAAGGACATCACAGAAAAATATCTATTGGCCAATAACCCTGATGAACATGCATACAAAGGTCTTCAACAAAATATCAGCAACCACATACCACAATACATTAAAAAATTGTGTATCATAATCAAGTGGGTTCAGGATGGTTCAATATTCACAAATCAATGTCAGACAAACACATCAACAAAATATAGGATAAAAATAGTTCAATAATTTCAATAGATTAAGAAAAAGCACTTGACAAGATTCAACATCCATTCATGATAAACACTCTCAACCAAATGGAGAGGAATATACCTCAACACAATAAAGACCATAGATGAAAAATTCACAGCCAACATCATCTTCAAGATGTCCCTGAGGACAGAAACAAGACAAGGATGTCTACCCTTGCCACTTCTATTCAACATAGTACTGGATGTCCTAGCCACAGCAATAAGACATAAAAAGAGATAAGAGGCATCCATATTGATAAAGAAGTTAAATTGTCACTATGTACAGATGACATAATACTATCCATAGAAAATCCTAAAGATCCCATCAAAAAGTCACTAGAAGTAACAAATGAATTCAATAAAGTGGCAGGATACAAAAGTAGAAATTTGTGGCATTTCTATACACTAACAATGGTGTTGCAGAAAGAGAAATTTAAAAACAACACCATTTACAATTGCAGCAAAAGATTAAGATACCTATGAATAAACTTAACCAAAGAAGTGAAAGACCTGTACTCTGAAAACTATGAAACACTGATAAAAGAAATTGAAGATGACACAAACAAATGGAAAGATATTCATGCTCATGGTTTTAAGAACTAATATTGTCAAAACATCTGTATTACCAAAGCAATTTGCAGATTCAATGTGATCTCTACCAAAATGCCAACAGCATTTTCTGAAAAAATTAGAACAAATAATACTAAAATTTGTATGGAACCTTGGAAGACCTTGAATAGTCAAAGCAATCATGACAAAGAACAAAGCTGGAGGTATCACAATTTCAGATTTCAAGATATATCACAAAGCTATAGTAATCAGAAGAGTGTGGTCTTGGCACAAATAGACACATAGATCAACACAATAGCATAGAGATGCCAGAAATAAACCCACATTTACAAAATCAATTAATCTATGACAAAGGAGGCAAGAATATACAATGGGGGAAAAGACAGTGTTTTCAATAAATGATGGTGGGGAAACTGGACAGCTACATGCAAAAGAATGAAACCAGACTACTTTCTAGTACCATAAACAAAAATAAAGCAAAAATAGATTAAAGACCTAAACATGTGACCTGAAATCATAAAAATTCTAGAAGAGAATACACACAGTAGTTTCTCTGTCATCACCTATAGCAACATTTTTCTAGATAAATCTCCTAAGGCAAGGGAAACAAAAGCAAAAACAAAGTATTAAGACTACATTAAAATAAAAAGCTTTTTTCCACAGCAAAAGGAACCATCAAAAATAAAAAAGCACCCTACTGAAAGGAAGGAAGAAGATACTTGCAAGTGATATATCCAATAAGGAGTTAAAATCCAATATGTATAAAGAATTCATACAACTCAATACCAAAAAAACTAATAATAATCTTATAATAAAATGGGCAGAGGACTTGAATAGACATTTTTCCAAAGAGAACATGCAGATGGCCAACAGATACATGAAAAGTTGTTCAACATCACTAATCCTCTGGGAAATGCAAATCAAAACCACAATCAAATATCACCTCAGATCTGTTAAAATGGCTAAAATAAAAAAGACAAGCAACAAGTGTTGGTGAGGATGCAGAGAGAAAGGAATCTTCAGGGATCCCTGGGTGGCGCAGCGGTTTGGCGCCTGCCTTTGGCCCAGGGCGCTTTCCCGGAGACCCGGGATCGAATCCCACATCGGGCTCCCGGTGCATGGAGCCTGCTTCTCCCTCTGCCTGTCTCTCTCTCTCTCTCTCTCTCTCTCTCTCTCTCTCTCTGTGACTAT
This sequence comes from Nyctereutes procyonoides, assembly GCF_905146905.1. NCBI lineage: Eukaryota > Metazoa > Chordata > Mammalia > Carnivora > Canidae > Nyctereutes > Nyctereutes procyonoides. The sequence continues at coordinate 5,127,154 of NW_026575044.1, forward strand.
CATAAATAATAAATAAAAAATTAAAAAAAAGAAAGGAATCTTCATGCGCTACTGGTGGGGATACAAACTGGTGCAGCCACTGTGGAAAATAGCATGGAGGTTCCTCAAAAATTAAAAATATAACTACCCAATGATCCAGCAATCACTACTGGGTATTTTTGCAAAGAATACAACAACACTAATTCAAAGGGATACATGCACCCTATGTTTATTGGAGCATTATTTACAGTAGCCAAGACATGGAAACAACTTAAGCATGGATAAGGAAAATGTGGCATATATACACAATGGAATATTAAGCTTCCATTAAAAGGATGAGATCTTGACATTTATGACAAAATGGATGGATCTAGAGGGTATCAAGCTAAGTGAAATAAGTTAGACTGATAAAGAGAAATACCATATGATTCCACTCATAAGTGGAATCTAAAAAACATGAATAAACAAATAAAAAGCAGAATCATCACTATAAATACAGAGAACAAACTGATGGCTGTCAGAGAGGAGGAAGGTGGGGGGTTGGGCAAAACGGGTGAAGAGCTGAGGAAGATTCAGGCCTCCAGTTATGGAATGATTAAGTCATGGTAATAAAAAACAGAACATGAGGAATATGGTCAATGATATTGTAGTAGTGATGTAATAGGACAAATGGGAGCTATTCTTGTGAATACAGCATAATGTGCAAACTTGTCAAATTACCAAGTTGTACACCTGAAACTAATATAACATAGTGTATCAGCTATTATACTCAAAAAATAAAGTAAAAATAAATTCATAAATAAGCCAGTCATATCAAAACAAATACTATATGATTGCACTTTCATGAAGTATCTAAAATAGTCAAATTCACAGAATTGAACGGTGGAATGATAGTTTCCAGGGGCTGGGGTGGGGGTGGGGAATAGGATTTGCTAATTATCAGGCATAACATTTGAGTTAAGGAAAATGAATAAGCTCTAGAGATCTGATCTCATGGTAAGTATTCTTACCACAATAAAAAGTTAAACAGAATGTGAGCTTTAGACATAGAATAAAAGAACTTAGTTTCTAAAGGACTCATTTTGTTATTACCACTGTTCTTCTTTGCTCTGTATTATGAAATTAAAGATTAAAACCTCTACGAATGGGGCACTGGGGTGGTTCAGTTGGTTAAGCATCTGCCTTTGACTCAGGTCATGATCTTGGGGTACTGGGATCAAGCCCCCTATTGGGTCCCTGCTCAGCAGAGAGTCTGCTTCTCCCCAGCTCTCCATGCTCTATTTCATAAATAAATAAATAAATAAATAAATAAATAAATAAATAAATAAATAATCTTAAACCTCAAAATCTCTAGAAAAAACCACATTCAAGATGTAAAGCAATTCAAAGAATACAGATACTAATAGCAGTTCTTACATGGTGGACTACTTTGTCATTTTCCAACTATTATCCCATTTGAGCTTAGTAAACATTTCACAAACTACACAGGTCAGCCACTCTGAACCTAATTTTTACTGAAACATAATATCAAAGACTTGCACATTAGAAGAAGTCATCAATCTTAATCTGGTCAAATTTAGCACTCAATTCATGATTTTTTTCTGATAATTTCTATGACAGAAGTCATTCAATCTTAGCTGTTGCAATGGGCATCCTTCTTTCCCTAAAACAACCCAATCTATGGCACATTCTTTAGAATGTAGAAAATCTTTTTGTGAGTCACTTATTTAAAGAGTTATGCTATGTTTTAAAATGTTACTACTATATGAAAAGAACAAAACAGCATGAATACAAAATCGTTAAGATCATGGGCTATATATTCTTGGAAGATAAGGAACCCTTGGGTTAGCCTGCGTGTCTTCTCCTAAACAGTGAAGGTAAGGGTAATGGTGTCAAATTCACTGCTGTATGAAATAATGTGGGAAAAGACTAGCATATTTTTGATACATAAAGCACATGTTAATTACTGCTATTATTGAAAGTAAAGTTTGACATACAGAAAATAATCACATAGCAAGAAACTGGGTCTTTCAGATTGGTAGGATTCGAGGAAGCTACTAATTAAAAACAAGTTGAACTCCACTGAATGGAAGTAAAAAAAATAAACAAAATGAACAAACTTTAGCAATTTAAAATGAAATATCATATTTAAAAATAAATAAGTAAGTGCCTTTTTGGGACTAATTATATGGTGGTGTGGGAGGCAAGACTGTAGAGAGTTGTTTCAGTTCAAAATCCTTCAGCTACATCAAGTCAGGCACCAGATTAATACAGTTGAGTTTCATTTCCTCAATGGCTGCTTTAACTTTTCATTTCTCAAAGGGCAAACTTCTAACATTTGAAAATATTTACTGACAAATAGTCTTTATATTGAAGTTGATGATAATGAAATGTAATTTGCTTTGAAAAATACAGTTTTTAATTGTGAGAAGGTATGTAAAATTGTTGGGGGGAAATAGAAGAGCTAAGGAGAAATTTTCTAGAGCTTTCTGGGTTTGAGAGAAAATTTGTTTTTTTCTCATTAATTTAGATTGTTTTTAATTTTAATTTATTTTTCTCAGGAAAGTTCATTTGAAGCAGACACCTGGCGTCAGATTAAGAGAACACAGCCTTTCTTTTGTCTCTTTTTCCCAGTACAATTTGGGGAAATTGTATCTGAGGAAAATCAAATGAACAGCAAAAACAGAGCCCAAATAATCACTGCTCCCTATGGAATCAGAATTCCTGCTGGTCCTGTCAGTATTGGCAGGTTGAGTCCACTTTTGTTGGCTTGGTTTATAGACCATGTGCACTTGTGCATGTGTTTGTGTATGCATGTTTTTAACTTTTTGATTTCACTTGACTTCAAATCTATAGAAAAAATTGCATGAAAGTTCAAAGGACTCTACAGATTCTTTCCCAGACTCTCCAACTATTTTTACTCAATTTCTCTGCCTATTGTCCCTTTCTGCTAGCAAACAGGACTTCACTTCAGCTATTGTAGGAATGGTCCAAGAGGCTGGTTTCTCAGTAGCACAGCAGAGCTAAGGCTTTTCTTTTCTTCCCAGCATTTGCCCAGACCCCCAGAAGATGCAAGATACCATCAGTATTTGGGATCAATACTCTCCTCTCCTCACCTCCTTGAGATGTTGGCTGTTGGTCCTCAGGACCTTGCTCCCAGCATCACCCCAGGCACAACCATATCTTCACCATTTCAGAAGGAATAAGACAGAAATCTGAGCACTACATTTTGAAAAGCTGCCAACCCACAAGCTGTAGGAACACCAATTTAATAAAGGGGAAAACAGTTTTTAGTCTCACTCTACCCATGGCTCACATAAATAGCATCATATATTACATAATAGTAGGACACTGTATCTCCAAAACTATTCAGGGATAGAAAGAACACACAAAGGATAAAAGATGTAACTAGGGAGCAAAAAAGAAACAGTTTCACTCACAGAGGCTCATGATAGTTACATTGTCAAAATATTTTTAATCCAAAGGAACAGATCAGAATAATAGACAGAAACGCTGTTCTTTTTTTTTTTTCATAACACAAAAGGAGATTTAAATTTGGATGAACACATCTTGGATTTCCTAAAACAGTTAAAAGAATCAATAGCTGGATCATGGACTATTGGTAGAGGAGGAGGCAGCATCATGAGCACAGGCCTATTTGAGCATTAAAGACAGAAAACTGCAACATTTCTATTGACTTCAGCATAATTTCTCATGGACATCTCAAAACTGACAATGCCAAAAGTTGTAACAGGAATATTACTGATACTTTTCAACAATATTGGGAAATATATTAACATTCTGCCACAAAGCTCCAAGTGAACACATGAAATTATGTATGTAAATTATACATACAGTACAAAAGTAAAAGCTACCCAACTGACACATACACAATCTATAGATTACTATATCTGCCGGTTCAAGTCCAGAATTAGCCTTGGGGGTTTCTAGGTTTGATACCTGTCCCACTTACACAGCACATTTCACACTGTGGCTCTTTCCAGCAGCCTAATATGGGTGATGATATTCAGTTCCTTCTCAAAGATGTTGTGACGACAGATATATAGTGCCATTTGCCTGCCTCAGAGATAAAGCAAATATACAAAGCACAATAAAAAAGCATGAAATCTTGCCATTTGCAACATGGATGGAGCTAGAGAGTATTACACTAAACAAAGTAAGTCAGAGAAACACAAATACCATATGATTTCGCTCATATGGTGAATTTAAGAAACAAAGTAAATGAGCAAAGGGAACAAAAGAGAGAGGTAAAGCAAAAAACCAGACTCTTAACTATAGAGAACAAACTGAAGGTTACCAGAGAGGAGCTGGGTAGAGGATGAGCTAAAAGGAAGGGCACTTGAAAGGCACCAAAAAACCTAACGAATGAAAAGTTCAATGAATCATTTAACTGCATTTTACTATTATAAAATAAAAAAACTAGTTGATGTACACAGAGGTGGCCCTGATGCAATAAAATAGCTATGTATTATGAATTTACAAAGAAAAATTGAACACTATTTAAATAGAGATTGCATGAGATTTTAGAACAAATGCTAGGCTTTTAGTCCTAAGTAAGGACTTGAGTCTAAGCCCTATGATAGTTAAGAAAACTCAACTCCTCAGATTCTTGTTTATAAATTAAGGACAATAATTACCCACCCTACAAAATCTCTGTAAATAATTAATGACATAATGAATGTAAAGAGCTTTGGTGTAAAGGTACTAACCGTTTTTTTAATTGTTATTGACAGAAATCTACAACTATTATTGTTTGCTACATTTTGTAGACAGAAGTCCATGTGGCATGTATTTTACACGTGTTTCAGTTGAATACTGTACATTTGAACAGAGGCACAGCTTGTATAGCTAAGAATCTGGAGCTCACAGACAATGCCAGAAATCAATGAGTTTTGTGACAGCTGACAAAGTTCTGTTGATTCAGGACTAGTCACTGATGCTCTCAAATATCAGAGCCCTGTGACAGCAAAGCCTGTGTAATTTTTAATTTATTTTTCTTAAAGATTTTATTTATTTATTCATGAGAGACAGGGTGGGGGGGTGTTGCGCAGAGATATAGGCAGAAGGAGAAGCAGGCTCCATGCAGGGAGCCCGATGTGGGACTTGATCCTGGAACTCCAGGATCACACCCTGGGCAAAAGGCAGGCATGCAAATGCTGAGCCACCCAGGCATCCCAAAACCTGTGTAATTTTTAAACCTGTGTCCTGCATCAGTATGTTGAGTGTCATCCAAGATTGTAAGTAGGAAAGAAGGAGAGCAGGTATTATTAATTCACTCATAAATTCAAACTATATGCATTTAGTGTCCACTAAATGGTACTGTGCTGAATATAGTAAGGAGCAAGCTAACTGTAAGAGTGAAGACTCTGCCCTCTTACGGAGGATGGATACTACTGCACGCATGCCTGCCATCTCATTCCCAGTATTAAAAGTCACTTGTATAAGATGCTTTCATATTACTCTTTAAAGTTTTGTGTTGCTTAGTATTTTGAGAGAGATTATCAGCTCTCTCTTAAAAATATAAACTTAAAGTTGAAAATATTTAACTGCCTAAAAGTTAACATGGGTAGTAAGATGCATTATTTAGTTTAGGAATTACACCTTCATGTTCTTTCTCCGGGGATTTGGCAAGGAAATCACCTGGCACAACTATGAAATGTGTAGATGGTCAGCCCTCCCCTACTGACCTAGAGCTCTGTGTCTCCACCTCCTGCTTAGAGGTTACTGGAGATGGTTCCATCAGCACTTGGCATGAATCACCCATGGCAATGACAGGAATTTCATTCATGCTATGGTCTGACCTAGTTTCCTCATTTCCATCCAATTTCCAAATTCTTTCCATTGTTTAGATTCCACTATGGTAGTCATCCTCCAAGACTGTAGGTGATGGTCCCTAGTAATCTCTTTCTCCTGGTATTCACACTCTTGTGCAGTTCTCACACTGTACCACCAATGGTCTGTGGGAATAACAGACTATGGCAGAAATAATGATATGATACTTCTGAAATCGGGCTACAAAGGAGTACGGTTTCTGACTTGAGGCATGTATCTTTAGGATACATGCCTTTGTATCTTAGGGAGCCATGGGAGAGCTAGGTTGGAGTAACCTTTTGTAGAGCTCTTTGTGGTCAGGAGCTGGAGCCTCCTCCCAATCACCGTGTGAATGAAGTGGATTCCCCAACTCCTTCACACTGACTACAGTCCTGGTCAACATCCTGACTCAACCACATGGGAGACCCTGAATCAGAACCAACCAGGAAAGCAACTCCCAGATTTCTGACCCTCAGAAATTGTGTAAAATAACAACTGTGTGTTGTTTTATGCTGCTAAGTGGGGGTAATTTGTTATGCAGCAGTACCTTTACTCAAGCTTCAAACCCCAAATCCAGCTCTTTTGATTCCCAAAAGTCTTCAGTGATTCCACTGGGTCAAAGTTATCTGCCAACTTTTCTTCACAACCTTACCCTTTGTGTTCTAGTCTCCCTTCTAAAGCACGATTGCTAAAAGAACCATCAACTATTGAGCAATGACTATGTCCTATGTACATATAAGCAACCTGCACACGTTATCTCAGTGCATTCTCAACGGACTATGAGGCAGGTATTATTATCCATCTTTAATAAATGAGAAGCCTGAGACTCCAAAGTGTTTAATAAAATCACACACCTTGGCAGCAAGTTGGTATTTGAGCCACGTATTTTTAGATGCAGTGTTCTCCTGATATGTGATTCTCCATCAAACTGTGTGGCTATGCTAGCTACCCCCAGGCCCTCAGCATTTAGGACAGAAAGAATACAATTGGAGAGAAGCTGTGGTGTGTAGAGCTTTGCTTGTAAGAGGAGCGGGGATGGAAGTGAGAAGCACAACGTTTCTCTCTGTCAAGTTTTATGTAATCCATCATTTGAAATTAGCTCACAATCAAATGTTGCTCTACTATCTCTCATCACACAAAGAACTAACGTAATCCCTTATCAGGCTTTTCTAAATTATGTAAAAGCAGGCCAAAATTAATAGTATTGCTCTTCTTTATAGTAAAGATTTTGTTGCAGAAATCAAAAAGAAATCTAATATGAGTCAATCTCACTTTTGAATGTCCATGTCAGAATCCTAAGTAAATAAGAACAAACAAAATCCAGTATCACATTAAGAAAACAATGTATCATAACCAAATGAGGGCTATTCTGGGACTTCAGGTTCAATCAACTTTAAGAATTCTATTAATAGAATTCACATATTATTAACAATGTAAAGAAAAAACATGTAAAAAAAGCCTGAGGGAAAACAATTCTTCAATTATTCCTACTTAAAGCAAAAGAATACTCTATATCAGTTCTCTTTCAAGGGTTCTACAAGATCAAAAATATTTTCATGAAATTCCATGACATTATTTGTCCTTTTTCACTGTCATTCTCTCAAGAGTGTTCAGTAGTTTCCCAGAGGTTACTGGCATATGATAAAACAACAGATTGATGGGAAAGCAGACATGAGGACACAGCTGTCTTCTATTGAGCTAAAGATTAAAATGATTTTCAAAAGGGTAAAATAGTGCCACTCTTCTCACCAATTTTTCTTTAGTATATAAAATATGCCATATTTCACCAAAAGTATAATAATTAATTACATAATTTGTTACTTATTGTTCTTTTAAATAAATCAACATAAATATTTTTAAAACTATATCAGTTTTAGTTTTTAATACAGTAAATTCCAACAGATAAAACTCATATAGACAAAAAATCTTTAAGGTACACAGTAACTTTTAGGATTGAAAAGTAGTCATAAGACCTAAATGTTTGAAAAATGACACCTATATAAGATACCAGTTAAAGTCCACTTTCTTAATTATATACATTGTTTTTTTAAGATACAAAAGAAAAGAAAACCCTGTAACACCAAAAAATGAAAGCAAGTTAAGAAAAAAATGTGTAAAAACTGCATGAAGAAAATTTAAGATGCTTGTGAAAGACACAGAAGTAGACATGAATAAGTGGAATGGATGGGATGACTCAGCTTCATAAAGAAGGCGATTCTCCCAAATTTTATATAAACTTAACATCCCCTAATTTTTTTTCCAGATGAAGGGTTCCAAAGCTCTATGGAAAAATAACTAGGAAAAACCTAAAATGAAGGACACTAAGTGAGGAGTGCAGTAGGGGTGAAGGGAGCCAGCTTCACCAACATTGCAACGGACTGAAATCAAAACATCGTGGTGCAGAAGGTGAGATCCCCAGCCTGGATGACATCTTCCTCCCATTTAGTTATCTAAGTTATACTTTGTTTCCCCACCTGCATGACTCTCTGGTATCCAATGTCCAATTGATCATACTTCCTGTTTTGTCTCTTTTCCTTCACTTCACATTTTTCACTTTTCCAGCATAATTCTACTTTGTGGTGTGAGATTTCCAGATGTGTTCATCTCTTAAAAAGGCTTATTTTACCTTTAATAAAATTGGTTTCATTGAACGAGTTACAACTTTCCTTTTCTTTGGTTTATTGTAAGCCCTAGCTTATCTTAATTTTTTTTCTCTTCCTGAACTGTCCTGTTAACCTCAGGGCCTGACTTATTATGGGGAAGAGCTCATTTCTGGCTCCTTCCAAGGGAAGGAAAAAGCAAGACAAAACTCAACCTCTCTTCAATTTCCTCATCTGTGAATGAGGGCTAAAATTAATGTCAAACTAATAGAGTGAACGGTAGTAGAATATAACACCCCAAAATATCTCACTTTGGCATATTTGAGCAGTGGTCACTTAAAAAACAGCTTTCTCTAAACTTCTTTTATCTGCCTAAGGACACATCCTCCAAAAGAATATAAATTGTCATAAATTCCCTCCCTGGGAGTTTCGTCAATCAAGAACACTGACTCTTATCACAGGAGAGGACACTAGAGGTCCTCACCACACCCGGATAAACCCAGTCACAAACTATCATACTTCTTATCTATACTTCTGAGGAAGTCATCTCCCCTAAAAATCATTTACTCTTCTCTAAGAGGCCTACATCCCCTTCCTTTTCCCTATCAAGATGATATTTAAGTCTGTATTCCAAGCTACCTCAGGAAGTTACTCATTTTTTCTGGGTATCTTTCACAGTTGCATGAGGTATATATGTTAACAAACTTATGTTTTTATTTTTTCAATCTGTCTTTTGTTATTGAGATCTCCATAAGAGTAGAAGAAAAATGATTTTTGCTCCTCTATAAGAATTATGTGAAGATTACAAAGAAAATGTGTAAGCAATCACGTTCCATGCCAATATCAGATTTATTCAGAGATGCAAAGGTGTCTTGAGGACCACCTAGCGTTCAGTACTAGCTTCCTACTTATTCCTTGTGGGATCTTGTGCAACTCCAGTGTCCCTGTGGCTGAGATTCCTCATCTAGTAGGAGGAGAACATCACAGTGCTGCTTGGGGTTGTTGTGAGTATTGTTTGAGGTAATTAATGTATATAAAGTGCTCAGAACAGTGACCAGCCCCTGGTGAATGCTCTCTGAGTGCTATTATCTACTGCCCATCTTTCTTCCCATCATTGGGAAAACAGAGGTACTGGTTCTCTCAATGTTGCCTTCCCTCTGGGGAGAGAGCTGTAGGACCCAAGAGTACAGGACCTCATTCTCTTCCTTCATAATTAAAGGAAACTAAAGAACCAACCAAGACAAGAAAAAAATAATTAATATCAATGTCACATCTCCCTGTTTCTAAAGCACAGAAACAACCATTCAGTCTCAGGGATGGCTGCTTTATTTTTAAATTTGTTTTGTTTTGTTTGCTTTTTGCTTTAAAGTGCTATTTTTCAGGAACTTGAAATTTGATGAGAGGAAAGACCAGTTTTAGGTCACTTAGATGACAGGTAACTATTGTCTGCTATTACCCTTGTTAGTGTGGTGAAATATCAGGCATTAATGGAAGTTGCTGAGGATAACCACACAATCATGTGGTTCTTTCCTGGTTCATTTTTAAGTAATTTAAAATGGAGAGATAAAATGTAGAACATCATATGAAGAAATAAGATAACTACCTGCACATTTTAAGAGGTTTCTAGACCTGGTTTTCTCAGAAAGAAAAAATACTAAGTATATTTTCTCCTGAATAAAGTATTGTCTGAGGCAGAGAGTGTATCCAAGTTGTAACCATTTCTTTAAAGTAGTAAGTAGGGGCACCTGGGTGGCTCAGGGTTTGACCGTCTGCCTTTGGCTCAGGTCGTGATCCTGGGGTCCCGGGATGGAGTTCCGCATCAGGCTCCCCACAGGGAGCCTGCTTCTCCCTCTGCCTAAGTCTCTGCCTCTCTCTGTGTGTCTTCCATGAATAAATAAAAAAAATTCATTAAAAAATAAAGTAGTAAATAAAGGATGGTTCTATCATAAATTACTATAGTGGAATGGGACCTTTTTAGAGGAATTTCTTCCTCAAGATAATCAAAGATGGTATGAACCTGAAATAATTATAACAAGTTACATTATTTTTATCATGATAATACTCCCCCAAACATAAAATAAGATGCAGCTTCTTTGTCCAGATTCACACAAAAAATACCAACATTCTCAACATTCTAGTTAATGAAACCAATGACAGAAATTATTTGACAATTTAACACCACTCCTCACAATAACAATAGCCTGCACAATCAATTCAGTTTTTCATCCAGTAAGAAAAAGGAGCAGTCACTTAATGTACACTACATTTCAAAAGCACGTTATCTATTTTAGAAATGGAAAATGTATGAAAAGCTATGCTGATTATAAAACATACTAAAAAAAATTCAGTCAAGTTCTCTGTGGGAATGCATCCAGCCTGCTTTCTGGAGTCACTCCAGAGAGACGTCAAGTCTCTGTCTCTGAGGTTGAGTGGAATCGAGACAATTTAGATGATTGCTTTAACGTGTGAAAATCACACCCTGGTCCTACTCAATACCACCTCACAGGCTAAAAGGGAATCAGCTATTAATTCCACATGCAAAGTTATAGACTTTGATCATGGAAAAAAATGTACAATCAAGGAGTGACCTTCACTGTTGATAATATAACACCTAGAATTTAAACCTCCAGCCTTTCTTCCACCCTCTTCCTCCTCAATTCCTAGAGAGCTTACTATCCATATAATCTATAATATAGGGAATTTAAAATCTGGATTGATAAAAAGCATTATGTACCATTTCTTTTCATTAAGTTAACTGAAACATGATGTTCTCAAATTTCTGTCCAAAGTCCGATTGCAGTATTCTCCTAGGGAAAGCACTGAATCAATCTTAGGCATAAAGGGTGGTCCAAGCACTGACCCAAGAGAAGGGATCCTTATGCGGGCAACCCCGGCCAATTCAGAACATGAGATCTCCCTGCCCTCTGATACCATCCACTGAACAAGTAAAGGATGAAAACATTCTTCATTTAGACAAAATCTGTCTCCTTTTATCCAAAATGAAGTAAGATAAATCTAGTCTTTTTCCAGTGACAGCTGCTCAAATACTTGAAAATGGATGATTAAAAGCATCCAGCTTTTGTGCCCTAAGCTTAATTTCTCAAATCCTCTCACTCTAGCATATCTTATCACACCTTCCTACTCAGCCCCCATCATCCCACTCAGCCTGCTCAAAAGATGGCCAGGATTTCTAATGTTACCCCTGAGAGTACAGTGCCAGGGGTGGGATACCACTCTCCCAAGTGTGTTCTGACCATCTCAGAGTGTGGAAGAAGTGTGCCTTCCCTATCTGGGGCATTATGGGTCAATTAAGAGGTTCTAAAATATTTTATCAAGTATAAATGTGACACATGCTCCTTGTAAAATTAAAATTACCTATATATCAAATACCCCAGAATTACTACAAATCAATATTTGGCATATTCTCTCCTGTTTCTCCAGGCAGCTATTTTTTTTAAAGCAAACCTGGGATCATATTACATATAATTATATATTCAGACAATTGCATTTCATATTTCACCCTAGGTTTTCTCAACATTTTAAAAATTCTTTGAACTTCTCATCCTGAATGGTAACAGCTTACATTGTAAGATAACAGCTTATATTGTAGATCTATTTTATTTAACCACCCCTTATTGCTGAATACTTAGGCTAGCTCAGATTTTTAGCTACCTTTATGTATTTAACCACTCTAATTTCTTTGCATGGAAATTAGAAATTAGAAATTTTGGATAAGTTAACATACTGGTGCAAAACATTTTGACTTTTTATTCATATTGCTTAATTAATTTTCAGGAATGCAGTGCCAATGCACACATCTACCATAACATTTAGCAGAGATTCTCTTCCTACTGATCTTGCCAGGATTACTAGGATTAATTTAAAGTTTTAAAAAAAGGGACTAAAGAAAAATTGGCATATCTTTCTTTTAATTTGCTTTTTTTATGACTAGAAAGTATATTTTCTTATTTATATTTTTTTGTGTGAATTGTCAGTTTAAGCCTTTTTTCTAATTAATTAACTAATTAATTAATTATCTTTTAAATTTTAGAGAGATAGAGTCAGGGGAAGAGCAGAGAGAGAGAGGGAGAGAATCTTAAGCAGGTCTGACATCCACGAGTCCAACTCAGGGCTTGATCTCACAACCCTGAGATCACATCCTGAGCCAAAATCATGTGTCGGATGCTTAACTGACTGAGTCATTCAGATGCCCCATCTTTTTTCTACTTGTTATGTGAAATCACAATATTTTTTTATGAATTATATCGTTATTTTATACATTAAGAATACTAATATTTATTTATCATGCTTGCTCCAAATATTTTTCAAGGATTACCTATTCTTTTGATTATGTTTTTAAACATAAAAACAAATTTTTAAGTTAAATTTATTTGCCACTTATCTTTGTGATTTCTTTTGATGTTCTTATGTGTAAAAGTTTCCCCTATCCTAACATTAGCTAAATGTAAACCTGTTTTTGAGTAGGATGTTTGCTCCTTTTTTCTTTTGATTTCTTTTCTTCTTTCTCTTCTTTCCTTCGTTTCTTTTATTTCCTTTCTAAATAAGATATGCCTTTTAAATGAATTTTCAGTGTTTTGATGTGAATAATAAAGTGATAAATTACTTTTTTCTAACTAATTTATTTTAAGAGCATTTTTGAATAATCAATCTTGTTCTCTTTATTATGTGATGTTTATTATATGCTAAGAGCTTAAATATACTTATGTTAATTTTAGAACTATCTATTCTACCATTATCATAATGGTAGAATTTATTTCTTGCATATTTATTGACTTATTTGTTGCCTCTTAAAATGATTTTCACATTTATCCCCCATCTTTTAGATCATGGTTTTCACCTATTTTAATTATTAATTCCATATACCTTTGGTCAATTAGAGTAGCTTCAAGTAAGATTTTTTTCCCCCAAGAGAGTATGTGGGTAATATAGTAACACAATTTCATTTTACCTGAGAATTTCTGTATTTCCATTGTACATGAAAGACAAATTGCGTACATGTAATCTTACTCCTTTAAATTACATAGAGATTGTTTCACTGTCTTGCAGCATAGACTCAATTTTAATTGTATGTAGCTAACCATTTTTTTTCCTGCCTGGATAGCACACATAATATCCTTTTTTTGTACTTACAGCATATAGTTATAGTTTATCTTTTCTTAATGTATAGAGCTAATGAAAACAAAATTTTAACTTGAATAAACAGACGTATATGCTTCCAGTAACTTCCAAGTATAGCAGGATTTTGAGAATTGAAATTTTAGCTAAGGCTCATTTTAGGTAAAATGGTTTTGTCAACACTGGACTGGATGTACCACCTACTGCAATGGAGAAATCTTAAATGCCTTGCTAACTGTGAGGATGGATAGGCAGAATGAATCCATCAGAAGTCAGAGAACAAGTGGGGACTTCTGTAAGTCTCGCTTTGTCTCTGCTCAAGTCAGGAGAGAAGGGCTTTAAGGAGACTCATGTGAGACTTTAACGTGTTTCCTATAGTGTTAGAGACAGCTAGATTGGTGAAGGCACAATATTGAGAAAACAGAACAAAAGGCTGTTGAATCAGCCCATGACAAGAAAAGAGAGAGTTGAAGTTTTGCAAGTGAGTGTGCTCCTAGGGTTCACTGGGACAGAGAATATGGGCTTCCAGAGGGCCAGTCATAATCCAAGACAAGAGAGAGCTGGTATGGGTCTTCTAAGGTGCCTATCCAAGAGGTCCTCCTGGTGGAGGGATGAAGAGGCAGCCAAGAAAAGCAATACAATAATCCCCTCATATCCACAGGGGATATAGTCCAAGACCCCCAGGGAGTGGATGCCTGAAATTGCAGATAGTACTGATCCCTGTATGTGCTATGTTTTTTCCTATACATGTACACCTATGATAAAGTTTAATTTATAGATTAGGCATAGTAAGAGATTAACAACAATAACTCATGATAAAATAGAAGAATTATAACAATATATTGTAATAAAAGCAATGTGAATGTGGTTGCTCCCTCCCTTAAACTACCTTACTGTACTGTATTTACCCTTTTTGTGATGATGTGAGATAATAAAATGCCTACATGATGAGATGAGGTGAGGCAAAATGATGTCGGTATTGTGACGTAGCATTAGGCTACTATTGACCTTCTGACAATCCATCAGAAGGAGGATCATCTGATTCTGGAACCATGGTTGACTGTGGGTAACTGAAACTGTAGAAAGTCAAATCACACTTGAGCAGGGACTTATTATAGATATTGCTGGAATCCTGAGGGCTGAGGAAGAATTACATAGCTAGCCAGATTAGGGATCTCTTCTCTCTAATCAAAGACAGTTGCCAGCAATAAATCCCCAGAGATAGGGGTGTGGTCAGCCAAAGCCTATACAAACTCCTATAAGAGAAAGGTAGCTTTGCACGTCTCCAAGTCCAGAGGTTATGAACAAGTCCAGAGGTTATAAGAGCTTAAGTCAACTTAGCAGTCGAGTCAGTTAAGAAGACGGCTGTTCTTAGCATCTCCAGCTCCTCCCATTCCATCTCTGGATGTGTCAGAAAACAGGGCTAGTGAGATGGGAATAAGGAGTAAAGAAGCTAGGTAGGAAAAGACAGAAGAAACTAACAATTGACTCCTTCCCCACATCTAGGACCCTAGGAAAAAGAAGCCTCAAGTTCAAATTAGATGTGTAGTTTGATTATGTCTTATAACTGCATATTTGATCAAAATTATGTTTGGGAATCACTGGAACTCTAGATATTTCACCTAAGAGTGAACAGAGAAATCACGTTTTGTTTTGTTTTAATTTTTTTATTGGCTGTAGGAGAACTAGCATGACAGGGTATATTTAAAGGGAAAAATGGGAACCTAAAATAAAGTTTCTTTACAATCACTGGCACATACCATACCATTTTAACTCAGCATATTTATGTCAAATCCACCCCATATTTTGATAGCCTTTCATATGTAAGAAAAAGATCTCTGTTCCCTGAAGTCCTTTTTCCTTGGGATAATCATAATTGACCAATGATTCCAGTCATTCCTGTACTTCATTGAGCACTATATTCTTAGCTCATCATTTTCATGATAATTATTGATGTAAGTCTTCATCCCACTTGTCTCAAGATAAAAATTTCTCCATCACAGGAACAGTATCTTATTTATCTTTGTGTCCTTAACCTTACAGTAAGCTTCCATAAATGTTGGTTCAAAGATATACCAAATGAATGAGTCAATTAAGGAAATAAGTTGTTGCAATAAAAATTTAATGCTTTTACTTTATTCCATTTTTCTTGCCAATCAATTCTTCTAGTAATAGTATATTTAGAAAAATGTATTCTATAGGAGTAATGAAATCTCATGATGTACTTGTTTGTTTAATGTGCACAGTAAAGCATAATTTGCCTCAAAATAGCATGGGAGTGTACACATTATAGCAGTACAACTAATTCTTTAAAAATGCAAGTGTGAATATTTCTCATTCTCTAAAAAATTATTTTGAATGTAATTATTCCCATCCAGGAGAAACTAATGACAAGATTTCCCAATACTATGTTCATGGCCTACAGAGCATTAGCTTGATCCTTTGAAAGATATAAAAATGCCTGCAAGTCATTTTTGTGGGACTCTACTTTTTACCACTCTGATTGCACATGTCAAAAATGCATCCAACATATAAAGCAAATAAAATTAAGTACACTGAATAAAACAGAAAGCCAATAAATAGACTTCATCATATTCTAATTCAGGTCATGTATATACAGTGAACAAAGATACACAGCGAAAGAACTAGCAGATTTTCTCCAAGAATGGACCTGACTTAGTAGATAAAATTCATTTTTATCTTCCACTGTCATGCAACACTGGTATGTCCTTGTGAGCAGACATTTTGTTGGGTTCATTGCTTCTGTGACATGCCCTCTGTTTCACTTTAAAAAAAAATATGTTTTTATCTGAGCTTTAAAAAAATTATAGACATTTTTTGACCAGCTTTGAGTTCATAGAAAAACTGTATAGAGTACAGAGATGTCCTATATGCTCTCTCACACACCCCTCACCCATTTCCCCCATTATTATTTTACATTAGCATAGTACTTTTGTTACAATCATCGAGCCAGTATGGATACATCATTGTTAACTAAAGTCCATAGCTGACAATAGAGTTCACACCTTGTGCTGTGAATTTTATGGATTTTGAGAAATGTATGACATGTATCTATTATGATATCCTCCAGTTTAGTTTCACTGCTCTCCGAATTTCCTGTGCTCCACTATTCACCACTTTCTGCCTCTCCTTCAACCCCTAAAAACTATCTGTATAGTTTTTCCTTTTTCAGAATGTCACAGAGAATCATACAGTACTTTGTCTTTTTAGATTGGCTCCTTCCACTTAGCACTATGCATTTAAGGTTCTACTGTATCATTTTGTAGCTTGATAGCTCAATTCCTCTTATTGCTGAAAAACATTCCAATGTATGAACCACAGTTTCCTATTGAAGAACATTCTGGTTGTTTTCAAGTTTTGACAATTGTGAATAAAAATTCCTTAGGCATTCGTATGCAGGTTTTTTTGTGGACATATTTTCAACTCATTTGGGTAAATACCAAGGAGCGTGACTGCTATATCATATGGTAAGAGCATGTTAACTTTTGTAGGAAACCACAGAACTTTATTCCAAATTAGCTGTACCAATACTTAATATTTTACTTCATTCTCTTGCTTGTATGGTTTCTGAAAATAAATCTGATGTAGTTATTATACTTGCTCTTCTCTATGGATAAGGAGTTCTTCCCCTCTGGCTTCTTTCAAGATTTTTTCTTTGTCTTCATTTTCTGCAGTTTGAATGCAATATGTCTATGTTCAGATTTTCTATTTACTCTGGTGTTCTCTGAGCTTCCTGGCTCTATGGTTTGGCACTGATTTTTGGAAATCAACAGTCATTGTTGCAATTATTTCCTTTCTGTCTTTCTTATCTTTCTGGTATTCTCATCACATGTATATTATACTTTTAATAATACACAGTTCTTGGATATTCTGTTCTGATTTTTTTCAGTCTTTTTTTTTCTTCTCTACAATTTAGTTTTGGAATTTTCTATTAATACTTCTTCAAACTTTTTTCTTTTGGACATGTCCAGTCTATGATGAGCTCATTAAATGCATTCTTAATTCACTTCTGTTACAGTATTTTTTTATTTATGTATTTTTGTCTTTAGCATTTCCTTTTGATTTCTTCTTAGAGTTTCCCTATTTCTGTTTATATCTTACCTCTGCTCTTTTGAGTTGTCCACTTTTCCCATTAGAAGCCTTTGCTTATTCATCATACTTTTTTTTTTCAAATTTCTGGTCTGATTATTTCAATATCTTTGACATATTTGAGTCTGATTCTAGAGCTCGATCTGTCTCTTCAAACTGTTCTTTTCTTTCATGATATCTGCAATTTCTTTTTGAAAACCAGACATGATGCACTGAGTAAAAGGAACTGAGGTAAGTAGGCATTCAGTGTGTAGTTTATGTTTATCTGACTAGCGGTTAGACTGTTTTTATTGTTTTCTGTTTCTGTAGTTATTAGGCACTAAAATTTTCTCTGAGATCCTTGTTTTTATCTTCTCAGTTGTCTTGGGGAAACAGTCTATACATCTTAAACAAGACCTGAGATGTACAGTTTCTTTCCTTGGAATCCCGTGTTGTTACTTAGGAGCACTACTGATGTGGTGGTTTTGCCTGAGTGAGGAGAAACTCTCTGATGCTACAATTAAATCTTACTCTTTTAGGGAACCTGTGGCCCCTGGGCTGTAACATTTACAAGTTCACATGAAGGCAAGTCTTTTTATGAAGAAGATAGTGTTCTGGGCAGATCTAAAAATAGTTCCTTTTCCCTTTTCTCTGTGAGAAACAGGACAGGATTTTTCTCAGATCTTTGTGGTGTCAATTTAGAGTAAATCTTCTGGAGCTAACACTCACAAAAAATGTGGGGCCTGCCCCTAAAACTGGGCTCCTTTGGAGTTTTCATTGTCAAGTTTGGCTACACTGAGCCTGCAGCAATTTGTCCATTTGACCTCAAGTTTTCTTACCCCAGCACTGGTTCCTGTACAGGCTTCTGCTCTGGTCAGTTATGATTTCCTGTAACCACTTATCTGGCTTTCCAATTTTGAGGACTGACACTAGTTTGCCCTGAGACATCATTCCTTGCTGGATCTAAGAACAATTGTTGATCTTCAGCTTTTTCTTGTAATGAGAATTGAAGTCACAGCTTCCAAGGTCTTTATATGCTGGACTGAAAGTCTTGATTCTCTTTTCAAAACTACTATTGTTTTTTTCTTACTGTATATGTAAACATAGCCTCTACAGGAACCAGTGCTGCCTCCCATAGCATGTCTGCAGGAATATTTGTAATTGTGGTCTTGTGGTACAAATGATGTTCCTTTATAGTACTGTCTCCAGAGTGTAACTTTGGCATTCCCACTAGGCAATTGTGAATTTTCCAGGTTAGTGGAAGGGTGATATATTATATATAGCCAACTCTTCTGGCTTGCCTCCCTCTCTGTCTACATTATTTTATTTTTCCTTCCCTTCCCATGTGTTCATCTGTTTGTTACTTAAATTCTACATATGAGTGATCATTTGGTATTTGTCTTTTTATGACTTATTTTGCTTAGCATAATACCCTCTAGTGCCATCCACACCCTTGCAAAGTGAAGATTTCATTTTATGATGGTTGAGTAATATTCCATTGTATGTATATACCACATCTTCTTTATTGATTCATCAGTTGAGGGGCATTTGGGCTCTTTCCTTGTTTTGGCTATAGCAGTTAGTGCTGCTATAAACATTGGGGTGCATGTGCCCCTTCAAGTCACTATTTTTTTCCTTGCAAATATAGATTTAGATTTATTCATTTAAAAATTTTTAATTTAAATTCAATTTAGTTAACATATGCTGTATTATTAGTTTCCGGGGTAGAATTTAGTGATTTATCAGTTGCATATCATTACATCAAGTACCCTCCTTAATGTCCATCAGCAATTACCCCATTCCCCACCCACCTCCCCTCCAGTAACTCTCAGTTTGTTTCCTATAGTGAAGAGTTTCTTATGGTTTGCTTCTCTGTTTTCATTATTTTATTTTTCCTTCCCTTCCCCTATATTCGATCTGTTTTTTTTTCCTTAAGTTCCACATATGGTGAGATCATATGGTATTTGTCTTTCTCTGACTGATTTATTTCACTGCTGCAAATGGCAAAATTTCATTCTTTTTGATGGCTGAGTAATATTACATTGTATACATATACCACATCTTCCTTATCCATTCATCTGTCAATGGGCATCTTGGCTGCTTCCACAGTTTTGCTATTGTGGATATTGCTACTATAAACATTGGGGCATAGGTGCCCCTTAGAATAACTATATTTGTATCCTTTGGATAAACACTAGGTATTTGTGTTCCCAGTAGTGCAAACACTGGGTTGTAGGGTAGTTCTATTTTTAACTTTTTGAGGAAGTTCCATAGTGTTTTCCAGAGTGGCTGCACCAGTTTTCATTCCCACTAACAGTGTAAGAGGGTTCTGCTTTCTCCCCATCTTCACCAACATCTGTTGTTTCCCAAGTAGTTCATTTTAGTCATTCTGACCAGTGTGAGGTGGTATCTCATTGTGGTTTGGATTTGTATTTTTCTGATGCAGAGTGATGTTGAACATTTTTCATGGGTTTGTTGGCCATTTGTATGTTTTCTTTGGAGAAATATCTGTGTCTTCTGATTATTTCTTAACTGGATTTTTTATTTTTTGGGTGTTGAGTTAGATAAGTTCTTTTTTATACTGAAATTTTACTTTCTAGTTGTTTCCACATTGGTCACCCAGAATCCAACATGGGTTAAAAGAATAAGCCTCATTCCAATCCTACCAAATTAAATTTCCAAAATATGAAGACACCTTTTTTGGATCTTCCTACTCTTACGTACACTAATCTCTTTAATAATTTCACAATTTCTTTTTTTTAATTTCACAATTTCTTTTCTTATTTTTGACTTTGCCCCTTCACTCTTCACCTCGATAGTTCAACTGTATTTTTTATTTTATTTTTTTCAACTGCATTTTTAATTTTTTTTAATTTTTTTAAGATTTTATTTATTTATTCATGAGAGACACACAGAGAGAGGAAGAGAAACAGGCAGAGGGAGAGGCAGGCTCCATGCAGGGAGCCCAACACGGGACATGAACCCGGGTCTCCAGGATCACGTCCTGGGCCAAAGGCGGTGCTAAACCGTTGAGCTACCCACACTGCCCCAACTGCAATTTTTTAAAAGTATAGTTTCTAGAACTGGGCACACTCTAAAACTGAGTTCCTTAGTGCTGTGACAAGCATAATTTTTACTTCAATTAAACTAGTTGCTAAAATTCTATTGATACAGACCATGAATGCATTAGCTCTTGAAGGGGCTTCATAAAAATATTGAAACATCAAATACACAAATTAACCCAAATTCCAAATTACCTTTGACATTTATTACAATTTGGTGCATTTCTCCCACTATCTTCTTGAGTAGTGAGTTTTTGACAATTCTATCTGGAATCCCTGACAACCGAAGAGTCCTTCTCGGTGTTAATGACTTCATTTATTTATTTTTCTTGGAGTAAACATGAGCACGCTCAGAGATACTATATTTATTTCATAATGGCATTAAGTGCAATAGATTGATTACACTGTGTTACATGACCTCATGGCTTTTTAAAAAGTAAAATCATATTTTATGTATATATATATATATATATATATACACACACACATATGTTCTATATCTTCAAGTGGAAATTCACGTAATATAATATAGTATTTTAAATTATTTTTAAAGTATACTTTAGATACTCTGAGATGCTTTCTGAGATTCCCCTCTCCTTACCACATTTCTAGCTAATGACTTCCAATCTATTTTTGATTACATAAATGCCAGAGTAGAACCAGATGAAAGCAAAGCAAAGCAAACAACACAATGTAGCAGATCACCTTTACTTGAGATAAAGCTTCATGAGGATTAGTTGTTCTCTGTTACTTTTTTTATTGTAACATTATCAGTAGGATTGTACAAGAAGAAGTAAAATGAAAAACTCAATAAATATTACTAATGAAATAACTCCATTTCTGGTTTTTGAAAACAAAGATACTTTATATACTGATGAAACTAAATCCTTCCAGGAAAATATACTTTTTGTAACTTAAAAACCTTTCAATTAAATTGTGTTATAAATCTGTGAAATTTGAATAGAGTGTTTTTTATTCTAACGGAAATATTGACCTCCAGATTTTAAGACTTATAGTGGTCAGTTCATATGTTTATAACTAGTATTTCAAAACCAAAATAAAAATAAGGGCATTCTTTGTGATCTCTTTCATGTATTAATAATTTAAGCCAACTAGAGTTATTTATATCTTTATAAAAATTTTAGATTTTTCTTGAAATAGTATATAGGTTACCAAAGATTATTCTATTTGAATATAGGGGATAGGACTTATTGCAGCAACACTACTGGAACTGGTCCTTTGGGGTTCATATTGTATAACTACACCTGACCATGGTGTTTTCTATATGGCAGCTGGGTTCCCCTAGATCAGGAATTTGTGGCCTACAATGTTTGAAAGATGGCTTGAACTAGGCTCTTGAAAACAGCAAAATGAATGAAAATGAATATTCAAAAACTATGAATAAAATATAAAAGTAAAATATACATATAACAAGACACTTGTAAACATAGCTATATCACATATGCAGTGCTGCTAATTCTTTATCCACACCCCCCCCTTTTTTTTTTTTTGCAGAATGGAGGCATGCAGGGAGGGTCTCATTCTTGCTATGGCTGTTTTCTTTAACTAGAGCTACTCTACTTCCCCATTGCTCCCCTTTTTTGTGACTCAGTTTCTGGAGTAGGAGATAGTTGGTTCAGGTTTGGCTCTGTCACTACCAGCTATGTGTATTTGGGCAAGTCATGTAAATCCCGTGACCATCTGTATTTTCCTCCAGAAAACAAATATGTGGTCATATCTATCTTAAAGGGTTTGTGACTAAAATGCTTCCATTGGATCTGAGTTTTAGGAATCAAGGACTATGTTTTAATCAACATTCCATGCAATACAATGTCTGGCACATATTGATACAGAATAAATGGTATTTTCATAAGAGGTTGCACAGGTATGCCATGTTCAGATATGGCTTCTTATGGAAACAGTGGTTAGTCTTTGTACAGGCAGATGGCCATAGGACTGATATATAAAAAAAGTTGAGGACAAAGGCTACCACTCAGACAGTTCAAAAAGTTGGAGAGGTAAATAGAGAATAACCTCTTTGAAGAGGAGAGTCAACACAATCAGATCATCCTAGGTAAGCTAGTTGGTAAACATCAAGGAAGGCCATGTTGTAATTCTCCTATTGCCTAAACCTAGGACATAGTTTCCAAGCTCTTAAAGAATAGCCTAAATAAAATGGAAAGTATAGCAGAAACAAAGAGTTTAGAAATAAAAGATTGATACTCAAAGAGATCCCACAGATTAGCTTCCTCAGCATCTGCACCTGCAATATGTCATCAGCAACTAGAAGTTGAATAAAGGAGATGAAGCCCATGGCTCCCGGGTGGTTTCTCCCTCGAGGTGCTCCTTGGGACGGTTTTCTGATTATAAGCCTAGTGAGGGATGCAGCAGGGGAGCCCCTGGAGAGCATTCATATGTGTTCCTTGCTGAGGGGAGACACAGAGGACTGGATAGAGCAAAAACAGCTGTAAACAGGTTCTGCCTCCAATAAGGGCACACAGAAGGCCAGGGAGCAGCTGAGTAACTTATAGAGGATGGAGCAGGGGAGTGCATGGAGGTGGGATCAATTGACATGCTCTGTGAGCTTGAGCAATTGCCATAGGACGGACATAGGCAGTGCAGGAAGTTATGGAGTGAAATCTCTTGGGTTGCAGGAGGATGCAGGCCATCAAAGCTGAACAAGGCTAGAGATGGGCCACCAGATGTCCAGAGGCATATAGTGGATAAACACAGGAACATAATGTATTGACTAGTTTCTACATTGCTTAAAACAAACAAACAAACAAACAAGCAAGCAAAAATCCTACTTCATATTCTTGTAACACTTCTGCACATGACCTTATAATCCTTTTTCACCATGAGGAACAAAACTCGATCTGAATATTGAACAGGGAAACCAATTTAATTCTTTTATTTTATTTTTTTTTTATTTATTTACGATAGTCATACAGAGAGAGAGAAAGGCAGAGACACAGGCAGAGGGAGAAGCAGGCTCCATGCACTGGGAGCCCGACGTGGGATTCGATCCCGGGTCTCCAGGATCACGCCCTGAGCCAAAGGCAGGCGCCAAACCGCTGCGCCACCCAGGGATCCCACCAATTTAATTCTAATCCTAATCCTTTGGGAATTCCAAAACAGAAAAATTCAATATAGAATTTAACAATTGCATTGCTATCTGAAATTGAAACACACATATCAAGAAATCTTTGGAAAGCAGATCTATTTTGGTCTGATCCTGACGGTAGTTGAGAGGAAAGTTTTTAAAATATTCTCATCAATCTTGATTTGTCCAATGCTGTGAACTTGATATTTATTCTATATTTATGTAAATATTACTCCCAAATGCCCTGTCTGTATTTAAAGAAATATATAGAAGACAAATGCATAATATCAAAATAGAAAGAAATATATGAGATTAGACATGTTTTCTTACGAATGCCCATAACCAGTGTTGAATTCCTTGCACATAGCTTTCTGGTATTAATCAAGGACATTCATTACTTGTTACTCTGAGTCACATGGTTTATGTAAGACTGCTTTGTTGCAGTCTTTTTTCTTTCAAGGATATAAAAGTATCAAGTACTTCAAATGCCAAGAGTGATGTGGTGGAAAAAATGTATAGCTTTATAAATTAAACATTACACTCCTGAATTCTGGTTATCTTACACAAAAGTGGCAATCTTTTCTTAGCTAAATCACCAAGATTTGGGGAAGAGTGATGGGGCTACCATGTTCTTCCATCACTTTTTCAGGCATCCTTCAATTCCCAAAGGCTCAGATTATGAAGTGGAGATAATGTTTGCACATTTGCTTACCACAGGTCTGTGGACGTCCCAGAATGCTCTTTCTTGGCTATCCAGGATCTTCCTTTCAATCTTGTCTCTCTTCTTGTCCACTCTGTCAACATCGTAACAATGAATAATAAGTAATGTTAATTGTAGCCCCTCTATGAACAAAGGTCACAACACAACTTGAACAAATTTTCCAAAAGACTCACAAGGACTCACTTTGCTTGTGCTTCTGCTTGCATAAAAATGAACTCCCACTTTCGAGCAAATGCTCTCTGCAGCCTGGCCAGGCTCTCCTGCAAAATATACCACAGGTGAAGATGTTCTGGTATTCACTTTCACTGCTCCCTTCTCATTTATCTACTGTGTGAATTTATCAAGAAAACAAATACCAAATTCTAACGTACTATGTATACTTTGGTTCTCCATGATAAGTCATGCTTACTGAATGTAGCTCATCTTCATTTATATTAACAGAGGAAACATGGAAACCTATCACAAATATTAATTTTATGAATAATTGACTTTAGAGAACCCAGTAAACATCTAAAATACTAACATTATTTTGTTTAAAAAAAAAGTGCTCAAGACTAATCCATTGGATTTTTCTGTGCCATTTTAGTGAGGAACAGGAAAGCAATACTTTTCTACTAATGATTCTGTCAGTCTATCCAGTTCCTGATAAGAATGTAAACCCTCAGCAGCCTATTGCCATTTCTAGTCAGTGCTTCAAAGTCAGTAAATCACAAATAGCAATTGTCTGAACAAATTACATCAGATTAATTTTATCTGCTGATGGTGGTCAAGTTGAAGGTTTTGCAAAAACTATTTACCCATAGCAAATGCTCTTTATTTCTCTAAGTTTGGATGTCTTCACTATATATAGGACACATCTAATGTTTTTACCCTTATGCCAAGGTTAGCAAAACATGTTTGTCCCTTCTCTTGTGAGTTTGTGCATCTAGAAGTTCACTGTCTCCAGTGTGAATGATGAGACGAAGCAAGCAGGTCAGGGATTTGAGCCATTCTGATGCCTGATCCCTAGAATCTGGTCCTTAAAATCCAGGGGTGAAAAGTCAACAGAATCTCCAGAAATGACCATAGACTTTATTCCTGTTCATTTTATGACTCTCTTTGCCAGAAAGCCCTTGGTACTTACAGCTTCATAGTCTGCTAGTTCCAGCCTTGCCTTATTTTGCATTGTTCTCTTGCATAGGTAAACCGCTGTAAGGAAAAAAAAAATGAATCGTTTCTTGCCTGCTTATTAACTGAAGGCACTCACTAAAAATAAAAATATAGCATTATAAATCAAGACATCTTGGTCTTTATTACTTTTTTCAGTCATAATTTTCTATCTTTATTTTTTTGACAAAAATAAATAATGGTAGCATTTTTACTGAAATTCAAACAGTGGTACCTATGAGAAACTAGCTATGTTTAGAAAGTTGGTAACTATTTATTTTATTAAAATAAGGGGGAAAATGTAGCCCTCTAAATAACACCTTAAATGAACTTAAACATCTAGATATACAAATAACACTACTGTGTTAAAAAAGAATTGCATGAAGAGGGAATCACTGGCACATTTAATTATTTTCATATTCTTCTGTCAACTGAAAGACTCTATTAATGTAAACTGAAGGCTTCTTGGCGTCTCCTTTGCTATATTTTGCCATCATCATTTGTTTTGCCACTAGGAGAGAGGAAACTATAATATCCTTCGTAACTACAATATGACTACCTTTTAATTCCATTTTTCTGAAGACTCAATATCCTTGCTGCCAGGGAAAGCCCACTTGGGCAGCAGATTTATGGGATGGGTGCCAGAGGGAGAGAAGAGGGCTACAGCAGCACCGTCATTGAAAAATCATATTTCTTTAGTTATTTCAGGATTTTTAGCAACTCTTAGGATAATATCAAGACATTCAGAGCCCTCTGGTACAGTCCTGATTTCCAGGACATTTCCATAATGTGATATTTGAGTCTCATGAAATTCAAGATAAACTATATATTTTAGGTGCTGAATAAATCTGCTGGATAGGACTGTCAAATACTACTTTTTGTGAGGTTAGTTCTGGGGGCGTCCTTGTAATTACCACCATTGAAGTAACCTGTGTCATCCTCAATTTTTGATTATGAAGTCCAGCTGATATCACTAAGGAACTATCTTACACAGAAAACCTGAAATCACTGCAAACACTGATGCTGTGTATTCAATTTGCTCTAAAGTTTCCTTTATGAAGGCCAAAGCCAAGGAGAAAGCCAACCATGAACCTATGATAACATTACTACGGACACCCAAGAACCTAGGAGATAATCTGAGAACACATCTTTCTACAACTGATCATGGGAATTTTATTTTTTCACTAATACTAGTAATTTTCAAAATCACAAATTCTCAAAATTAGTAAAAGTCAAACTTCAAAAACAAAAATGACATGATGCATTAATTTTCTAATTGGCCATAGTTTTCACTCACCCTTGAAGAGACTCTTACTGTAGAGGACAATGATTTTAAGAAGATATCTAAAATGTTCTCAGCAGTTGGTAAAAGAGACTGTAGAGTTTGTGCAATCCCCCTGAGGGTATCTCTTCATGAAAGAAAGATAAAATCTGCCTAAATATCTAAATTAAATAACTTCAGTTTTCCTAGCTTACCTTTAATCAAATTTCACGCCTGAGCTACCCACTCCTTGGGTCAGCCCTCCTCCATGTGTCCTGCTGCACCAGCCACTACTTGTTCCATTGATTCTGGTCATCTGATCTTTGCTCTTTTCAAAATCAGACCCCCTCTGGGAAACATATTTCTACCCTCATTAGGTAAACTAATCAGGAGCAGAGTGATGTTTTTTAGATGGCTGTTCACTAAGAAGTTACACACCCTTTAATATTGCTATCCTTTAATGTAATTTTTCTTAATTCTCTAGGAAGCAAAACAAAGGCATGGACAGGCAGCACCGGGTATACAGTAAACACAGTAGTTGTTCCACATGGATCCATTAAATGAGTGAATGATGAATGAATAAATGAATGGGATCTTTTTATAAGGAGATATTTAGCAGTTAAAACAATTCATGATTTCTACCAGTCTTTTTGGTAAAGAGGAAGAAGGAAAAACCTAGGTTAGCAAGTAGGGAACATTCTGGACACTGTTAAAGGCACTGCAGATACAATTATGACCAAAAGGTCCCAAACCTCACCAATCCAGTGTGGACACAGGACAGTAGACAGGTACAGATGATCCTTTTATTCTTTATCAGCAGAGTGTTAGCATTGAATGGGATGCAGATGAGAAGGAGGTCCATGTAAATAAAAGAGGGTTTCAATTCCAGTGATTTTACAATTTACCAAAAGTTTTAAAAAATGAGAGTAGCTCTGCATCTTCAAAACTATGACTCAGGTCAAGTGTTTTTGTACTAATCCCTATTTTCTTAGGTGCCAAAAGTGCTCTATGGGGCGTCCCATATGGACCTAGGCCTGTGTGCAAGTGATCTTTAACAGAACCCTTGTGTTTTTTCTGCAGCGCCAACATATTGAGAACAACTAAAAAAGCCATTGGTGGATTTTTTTAATGTTGTCCATTATTGAAGATTTAATTTAAATCTTAAGTTTAAATATATCTTTCTGCAGTAGTTTCAGACCATATGATACAATTTTGAGGATCAAACAAACAAGTAATTTAATAGGAGGGTATGCCACTGAGTGGAACAAAGTTTGAGAAGGCCTACCGTATCACTTTGACTAAAATAGCTGTATAGTAAATGCATACAATCTGGTGTGAATACACCTTAAGACTGAGGTATCAAAGTTTCTGGATCACACACCTAACTTAACAGAAAGTGAATACTGGCATGAGTTTTTTTCCATGAAATTTCCTAAAGTTCTCTGAGGTAGAATAGTCTGTTGAACAAAAACTAGTACCTCTTATTTTTTTAAAGAGTTTATTTATTCATGACACAGACACACACACACACGACACAGAGAGAGAGAGAGAGAGGCAGAGACACAGGCAGAGGGAGAAGCAGGCTCCATGCAGGGAGCCCGATGTGGGACTTGATACTGGGTCCCCAGGATCACACCTTGGACTGAAGGTGGCGCTAAACCGCTGGGCCACCGGGGCTGCCCCCAAAACTAGTATCTATGACAAAAGTGTGCAGAGTTGAATCACAGAGGTCTGTGAGAAAATTACTAAGATCCCAATATCTAAACATGGAAAGGACGTAACTGTATAATTCCAAAGATTAGAAATACAATTGCCACGTGAATATTAAGTCATACAAATATAACACATATTGTCACGAAACTATCTTTTTTATTGTTTCAAGTTCATTGTGTGAGCAAATTCTTCCCTAGTCCCTGAATAAAAACTCAAGCAGCATCTACAGTCTTGCTCGTCACTCAGGTAATTCAAAGAGTGAGCCCCAACTTATTAAAAAGGGTGTCTATCCCAAGGAATATTAAAAAATTCAAGCCTGGTTTACAGTCTTGCGGTCTTCCCCTTTCCCTTTTTCCCCCAGTTTCTGTGGTGAGAGAGATGTGACCACCGTCCTTGTCCACCTTGTGCTTCTGCGCCCCCACCAAGAATTGCTGACCAAGGCTTCTAACTTTATGAAGTTGGAATATAGGGAGGAAGCAGGATGCTGCCATTCTTTCTTGACTGATAGCAGCATGGTGATCTAATGCTGCCATTCTCTGGTCTTGGCAGAGTTGTAAGGCAGATTATGTTTTTCATATTACTTTGTGGGATGCTTTGGAGAAATCACACGCTGTCATTGCTGGGAATCTCTCATCTGTAGCGTCTTTATAAGGGCTGATCACTGCCACAGCCCTTGGACTATACCCCTGGCCTCTCTCTGTCTAGGCTGTTCTCCAGGAGAGGACTCTGTCATATCTGGCTTAGATTGCACACAAGAGAAACACTCATGCAGTTTTTGTCCTGAAAGTAGGCCACGGAATATAGCCATTTCCCTTTCAATTCCTCCACCCATAACTGGATAGCCTGTCTCCTGCCCCTTATAATTCCAAGGCCTGCAGTTCATGATCCATTGTGTTCCCAGGACTAGGTGACTCCTGTCAAGCACTCTCAGAAAGCCCTTGAAATTTCTGTCATGGGACTTGAGATGAGGGACATTCTCACTCATTCTTCCCACTTGGGGCTGATGGGGGCAATGACTCCTGACATCCTAACAGCTACAAAATCAGTCTTTAAGCCAACATCTTACCCTTTAATGCCCTCAATGGGAGCTGACAGCAGCTAGTGTGACAATTTGTATGTCAGTCTAGCTCAGCACTTTCACATCTGGTGTTGATCCACTTAACACGTTGGCTGGATTTCCATTTTAGCATCCTGTTACGAAAATCACTTTCCACTCATTAGAAGAGCAGATATGTTACTGATTGGCAATAACCCATTCTGGCCATAAAGAAGTGAAACAGCACTGAGTGTGAGCACCTAACAGTGAAGTCTTTTTTTTTTTTTTTTTTTTTTACAGTGAAGTCTTTTTGAAAAGAATTTTGACAATGAGTAATCACGGCCATTCTTCCAGTACTTGCACTTCTGAGAATGTAACCCAAGGAAATAGCATGAAATACAGAAGTGTAAGTCTTCATGATACAGAATATAGGAACACAGTGGGGCAAGGAATTCATGTGTATTTCTTCAATGACATGTTGTATCATCATTAAAAATGATGCACACAAATTGTTTTACTTTAAAGTTGAAATAATTTAATTTTTAAAATCCTTATTACTCATTGTAAAAGTTAAGGCAATTCAGAAAAAATATAAATATTAAATCTTTTTTAAAAAGATTATTTATTTATTTACTCATGAGAGATACAGAGAGAGGCAAAGACAGAGGCAGAGGGAGAAGCAGGGAACCTGATGTGGGGACTCGATCCCAGTACTCCTTGAGTCGAAGGCAGATGCTCAACCACTGAGCCACTCAGGCGTCCCAGAAAAAAGTATAAATATTAAAGCAAAAATCATTCTAATCTTACTTCTGTCATTATTTTGCATATATTCTGGCTTTTTCCATTCTATACAAATCTACTAACATACACATGACTGTATTTATATCAAAACTTTATCTGCATATATTTATTTAAAACAGTACTACATATGCTATCTTATGAGCTTTTACCTTTAATGTTATATTTGGACAATTTCATGTCAGTAAGTGCTATTCCACAATTTTGAAAAATTATTTCATTATAATCCATTTATTATTTATTTAAATGTGGCATTATTGTTGAACACTTGGATTATATCTTTCATCTTGTGATTATTTACTAGTTCTTCTGCAAACATGTATGTATGGCTGTATGTTTATTTTTTAGATATTTGATAATTTCCTAAAGTGTCATTGCTGAATGAGGGTGTGTTCACCTTTCAAATCATAAATGTGATTTTACATGATCTGTGTAACCAACCAGCATGAATATGTCTTTTATCCTCTCCAACTCTGAAGAGTCCATTTTAAGCAAAGCAATCAGTTATTCTGTTAAGACAAATCAGATTTAATTGTATTTAAACTTACCATTTTTCAACCACTTCCTATCTTACTTCACTTCCAGTAAAAGCCAAAGTCCTCGCGTGCCCGTTTCGTTATCCTTGGACCTTGCTTCCAACTTCATTCAGATGGTGGCTGCTTCTCCTTCAGACCCATGCTTTCAGTGACACCTACTACCTCCACCCAACAGCCCTTTGTTCCCCATTGTCTTCCTCTACACAACTTTCTACCTCTTGACATACATCTTCTGTATCCTTTTATGTAGGTAGCTTATTAGCTTATTTATTTTTAGAGTGGTATGTTCAAGTGGGACAATTTCATTATGCCAATCTGTTTTCTTATATTTAATGATAGATTTTAATGAAAAAATATGTATGGATTGCCACTTTCACTAACTTGGCTCTATTTAACACTTTTTACCTTGGGTTATTTGTCATATTGCAAACCCTGGTTTCATTTTCTTTTATTTGCCTGGTATCTCTTTGCTTTACCAACCTACTTTAAAGGGTTGGCATGTTTGGCTCATCTTCCGTGCAGACAGATATCACTGGATTTTATTTATGACCTAACCTAAAGATACCATCTACTTTAAAAAATAAACTTAAATATTTACATTCATTCTTATAAGTTATATTTGTTCTTCCTTTTCTTATATCTTCATCTCTCTCTCTCTCATGATTGTATTTTCTTTGCTTTCTATCTTTTGTTACACGATATGTATTTTCTTTAATTCCTCTTTTAATTATTTAAAAGTAATAAAACTTTTTACCATTCCATCAGTGGCCATTAAATAACTATTTAAGATATTTTCCTTGAATTTTAGTCTCAGAAATTAAACATTGCCTGTTACCCCCATAAATGTTATCTCCCATAAACACTGCCTAATGTTATCCCCCATAATGTATTTCACACTCTCTGTCTTTCTAATTTTTTAATGACTGGAGTTTATTGTATGCTCCATTTTTTCTAGTTCTTAAAAAATTAATTATAGTATTCACATTCCATTTGGAGATTGCTTTAATCACAATTATTTAGATCCTGGAAGGCATGGAGAGAAAGCTGTTGTCTTGGAAAATCAGAGTGAGAAAAAACATTGCCTTGGCACATTTTAAAAAATTTAGATTTCCTAAAAACTATTCTATCATGGCTCAGATCTTCCAAAAAAGAGGGCTATTACCTATTGTGACTATCCTTCTTATTTCTGGTTTCCTTTGGCATTGTTCACTCATTTTGGATTGAGGCTACTTCACTGGTGAAGCTGACCTAGAAAATCCTGGGTTTGCTGTTGTAACTATTGGCCAACAGCATAACAATTCTGCAAGGATATGACATTGTTCCTCCCCTTTACTCTTAGGCTTGCTCCCTGAATGAGAGAGAGAGAGCCTGAGCTGCTTTATGAAATCTAGGTCAGAGACAAAACATCAGACAAGGCATAGGGCTGTTTCTTTGAATGCTGTGTTTAAGCCTAAGAAACCTTAATCCAAGATGGGGCAAGCCTTTCTCTACCCTCCTAAGACTTACTCACTCCAGCCCATGTAGATTGACGAATCATTCATAGGATTGGTCAGAACTTCATCCAGTTCTGTAAAGTTGCCCTAATTTCTTGAGAAGAGAAATTTTAAGTCTGATATCATCATCTTCCTTTCTTTTGGCTAAATTCTATTGATTCCAGAAAGAATACATCTTTCAAGTGAGTGGCTTGTGGCACCATTTTCCAATTTCTGTGCTTTCCTAATAATTCTTTCTACTCCAGTTTTGCTTTCTTTTCTTCTTATTCCATGCAGGGGCAGGGGGAATAATTTTGGAAAGTGTCCAGTAAGTATGGTGTGTGAGTCAGCTCTTGCTTCTTACATCCACTCCAAGATGCAAATGTGTTTTGTGATTATATCTATGCTGAATGAATGTTCCCTTAAGAAATCAATGATTTTTTTATTTTTTTGGATTTTTTTATAATATAAAAAACTTAAAAACATTATCCTTAATTTCACTCTAAAGAGATAATTATCTTCAATAACAGTATTTCCAAAATAATAATTTGAAGGTATTTTTTAAAAAGATTTTATTTATTTATTTGGAAGAGAGAGCGAGTATAAGCAGTAGAGAGGGAGAAGTAGGCTGCACATTGAGCAGGGAGCTTGATGTGGGGCTCGATCCCAGAACCCTAGGATCATGATCTGAGCCTAAGCAGCTGCTTAACTGACTGAGCCACCCAGGTGACCCAAATTTTCTGATATATGTTAATGAAGACCATGTTATTATAAAGTAGAAGAAGGAATACACTATTGTATGAGATCAAATACCTTGACTAAAGAAGATTAATCAAGATAAGAAAGATCTGGGGCACTTGGATGGCTCAGTTAGTTAAATCTTCTGCCTTCAGCTTGGGTTATGATTCCAGGGTCTTGAAATTGAGCCCAGCATCAGGCTCCCTGCTCAGTGGGGGTCTGCTTCTCCCTCTCCCTCTGTGATCATGCTTCCTCTTTCAAGTAAATAAATAAAATCTTAAAAAAAAAGATAAGCAAGATATACTATGGTAACTGAACACCTGGGACCATGAAAATCTTCAAATACCTGCCTTGAAGGTCTTAAGAAAAAGGAATTCTTGTAGGATACCTGTGGGATAATAGCGAACCACTATGAGGATGAAAAAAATTAGAGCTGTGGACTCGTACCTCCTCCTAAAGGAAAAGGAAGTGTCCTCTGATGACTCTACCATGTAGACTGCTGCAAGTTAAGGTGTTTACATGTATTATTTTATCCAGAGCCTTAAGTAGTTGACTTAAGTTATCTAGTTATCTCAGAAAAAAAAGTATTGTCATCTTTATTTAATTGACAGTAAGTGAAATCCTTTTCCACAACCATACAAATAACTAGGTGAGTCAGAGGGTTCTTGGGTTTGTGATCACACAGCAGATGCTTATCACACATAAAATACAAAGGCAGCAGCAATGGGAGCATTACACTGACTCTCAGTGCTGAGAAGAGCAGAAGTCTCTTGCATCTATTTTCTACATGCATCCATTTTTCTTAATTTCTGAGAATGTTGCTCCTAAATGTAAGAACTATTACTGTCACTGTGAATCTTATTTGAATCCAGTTCTCTGTGCATTCATCCACAATTTATATTACAGATTGTAAGCTCCAACCACTTAAATTGCTAAACAAATGAAACAGAGCTGTTTAATTTATCTTCCTTTGTAAATATATCAATGGCTCCTAAAAGGTTTGATTGCTTTTCTAAGGCTCATGAGTTTTGGCGATTTGTAATTCCTTACATTGCTGTGGATATTTTATTCTCCCCAAATTTACTTTCTTTCTCTCTCTTAAAAATTACAGCTAATTATCATTATTTGCTGATTCCATATCTGCAAATTTGCATACTTGCTAAAATTTATTTGTAGCTCCCCAATCAGCGCTTGTGGTGTTTTTATGATGGTTCACAGCCATTCAGAGCAGTAAAACTAGAGTTGCTAATGCACACGGTCTCAGTTGAGGTGGAACAAGGCACCTTCCTGTTCCAGCTCATTCTGTAAACAAATGCCCCTTTTATGATCTATTTAGTACCACCTTTTTTTTTGGCATTTTTTTACTTTTTCTTAGTGGTTTTGCTGTCTAAAATGAGCCCAGGGATAGTGCTATAGTGGCATCTAGCATTCCTAAATGCAAGATGACTCTGATGTTCTTTTTGGAGATGATATATATGTTGGATAAACTTCATTTATGAATGAGTTAGGATGCTGTTAGTTGTAAGGTCAATGTTAATTTAAAAATATATATGAACTAAGTTGTCTGCTGAAAGAAACCTACATAAAACATGTCTCCAGAGACTTGCAGGACCTGAACACAATATTTCTCCTAGAAGTAATGGCTCAGTAGTCACTAATTCCATATTTTGGTAAATTTATAGAACATAACTACCTCAAAGAACAGGAATCAACTGCATGTGTTTGTGTCATTCCCTCTCTTGAATAGTATTGAATAAAACAGATCTTTTCTATGATAACAAAGATACCTACAAAACTTTCAGATGCTCAGCTAGTTATCTGCAGTAGTACCTGACTTCCCATTCTTTCTTATGTGGCATTATTACAAGCATTTTTATAAATGCTTGTTGCATTTAGTAGAATTTTAAATCAATATCTATTTTTAATGTAACATAATAAGAAATGCCATAATTTAACTTTCATGATATTTCTGAACCACTGTTATAATAAAAATATTAACTTTCAAGCAAATTTCCCATAATACACGTGAAGGGTTCTTAATTTCTTTCTCTTTACTTAAATTTATCAAATGAAGCAATAAGTTCTGAGTTCACCTTTCACAAGAGTACATCAATAAATGATCCAGTGGGAATATGAAACCTAACAGATAATGCCAAAGGGCTTTATATTCATTGTGATCCCAATTCAAGTAATTTATATTCATTGAATTGGGATCAAAATAATCATGAACAGTACTTTTGTATATCTGAACTTGTTATCCTCCCTACTCCCTTTTCTTGGTTTCTTAGATAAAAAAAGAAAGAGGTATAGGCAGTATGTTATAAAATAATATTAGAACCTATAAAAGGAAGAGACTGACATAAAAAATTACTGGCTAAATCACTTAGGACATAAGACTCATACTATGCCTATCGTCTAATCCCCTGATCATCAATGTGGAAAGACAAATTCACAGATATCCTAGAAGAGGCCATGGAGTATAGTTTTCAGATCTGGGGTTCTGGCCATCCTCATTAACTGTGATTTTGGAAAAGTCACTTAAACTTTCTGAGACTCCAATTGCTCATTTGAGTAATGAGTATGAAAATATTTGGTGCATCTATTCCACAGGACTGAGGTTAGGGTCACAGGACATGATATACTGGAGAGTGCTGTGTTAACTCCAAAGGGAAAGTAATGCATGGAATTATTAGCTATATTGTCCTTTATGTTGACTGAAGAAGTTTCTACTTAAAAGAAAATTACAGAGTACTTTTACAAGTATATCCTTTTAAAAACCTTGTTGGGGATAGTTTTTTTATATAAAGTTACTACTCTCCTTCAAATGGGACACTGCAGAAAGGGCTATTGATTTTTTTTAATTCTTCTTTGCAGAACAACCGTAAATTAGCACTGCCAAGAATTTAAAATAATAAATATTAAGTACATATGTGTTGTTACATCTGAGTACACTGTCCAGTGACCTTATCTTTTCCAAATATTATGTTAAAATATACTTCAACTTTAAACATATGATTAGTTTCGTTTATAATAGGCAGCTAGGTGTCATTAAATTATATTTTTAATTTCATTCTTCACTCTACTTCCTCATTCTTTTTACTCCTATTATATCTCATCATCTTGATACTGAAACTCCATATACAACTAAGTAAGTGGCCAATATTTTCTGTTAATAGCTGCAGCAGATTTCTGAGCCACCAGGGGAGGAAAAATAGAGAAATTTATTTTTAAGAATTCAGTTATTTATTCAACTTGACAAGCATTGCCAGGCTCTGATCTAGGTGGAGGAGGTACAGCTGTGAACAAAACAGACAAGGGTTCTATTTTCAATGAGCTTACATTCCAAAGAAATTCAAATAGAAGAGTGCCTGGAGAGGGCAAAGAAGACAGAGCTTCCAACTGTCCAAGAATAGGGTGATTGGGGTGGGGGGTTGGTCAGAAGCCTGGAGCTGGATTTGCTGTAATACTGTTTTCTACCCACAGGAGGCCACATGGTATCAGTGAACCAGCCTCAACTGGTAAATCGAGGGTTTTACAAAGGTTCTAAGAATATTACAATGAGAGGGGGTCTATATGTAGTAATTACATAAGGCTCCAAAGTATCTTCAGTTCCTGGAGAAGAACAGAATCTGCCTTTATGGAGAGAGGATTTAAGAAGGAAAAGTGTGACAGATGTGTATGGATATTGGATACATTATTCTTTCATTCAGCAAATGTTCTTTGAGTGCCTAGAGTGTGCCAGGCTTCTTTTAAGCCCTGAGGATACAGTGATATGCCCAGGGGACCATCATTGCTCTTAGCTTACAGTAAGCTGGTCTAGAGTGTGATGAACAATGTACAGTATAATGTAACAGCAATGACCAATATTTATTGAATGCTTTCCATGTACCAGGAATTATTCAAATATTTCACATAGGTTATGTTGTCCAAGCAGTGTGACCACACTAACAAGCAGATACTATTAATTTTCCTTTGCAGATTAAGCAATGAAGGTAGGATGAGATTAAGTAATTTCTTGGTTGAAGCAAGAGTCAAAGCCAAGCGTTAGACACAAAAAACTACTGGTTAGTCACCCAGCTGTGATAGATGCAGGGATGGAGTAAAGGTGGGAGGGGCAGAAGGGTTTGGAAGGCTGTTTCTTTAGATCACAGGATCAACAAAGGCATGTCTGCAGTGATAACTTTTGAGTTGCAACCTAAATTAGGAAAAGGAACCAGCTCCAGAAAGATCTGGGGATAGAGGGCACCTATCAGAGTCTAGCAAGGGGACTGCCCTGAGCAGGACATAAACAGGGTGTCCTCAAGGTAGAGAGGCCAGAGACTGGAGAGGGTGGGAGGTGGTGAGGGTGAGTACTGAGCTGGGCCAGGGAAGGCAGGAACTCTGGCCAGGGCTGAGGTGTGGCCTGTAGTCCAATGAGAACTAAGGATTGTAAGACACAGAAATAGTATGAAATGCCACTCACATTTAAAAAATTGACTCATATTTTAAAAATTGCTCAAGCTCATATGAGGCAAATGGATAGTAAATGAGAGAGTGGATAGCACAATGTTTAATAATAATAGTGCAATAGAAAAACAAAACAACATAATTGCTATCTTGATTATTAAAATACATTTTTTGAAAAATGAGTGGGAAATATCAGAAAGGGAGACAGAACATGAGAGACTTCTAACTCTGGGAAACGAACTAGGGGTGGTGGAAGGGGAGGTGGGGGTGACTGGGTGACGGGCACTGAGGGGGGCACTTGATGGGATGAGCACTGGGTGTTATTCTATATTTTGGCAAATTGAACACCAATAAAAAATAAATTTATAAATAAAAAAAGAAAATAATGCACCTATTTTCTGTTATTTATCTAAAAAGAGAGCGATCTGGGGCATCTGGGTGGCTCAGTAGTTGAGCATCTGCCCTTGGCTCAGGGTGTGATCCTGGGGTCTTGGGATCGAGTCCTGCATCGGGCTCCTCACAGGGAGCCTGCTTCTCCCTCTGCCTATGTCTCTGCCTCTCTCTCTCTCTGTCTCTCATGAATAAATAAATAAAATCTTAAAAGTAAATAAATAGAGAGCAATCTGATATGGTTGGAACTCGAACCCAGAACACCTCTACATGACAGTAAATCTCAAAATGGCCTGGGTCTGTTTCATGGTAATCCCTCCCAATATGCTCTGGAGATTGATGGTGGCTCAGGAAAGCAGCCAATAGCGGAGAAAAAGTTGATCTTTAAAAGTGGCATGGCTAACTTATTTTTAATTCCCTCTCAAAGTTTCCTTCCATCTTTTATATCTTCACTTTTCCTAACTGCCAAAACAAAAACTGTTTTGAGCATCTTGGCTCCCTCACCACCCTCATACTCCCCTCCTCATCACTGCATAAAGTAGCCTTAATAAAATGAAACCATCTGCTTCCTGACTGACAGAACTACAATGATCTCTAAGGTCCTTTCTCTTCTTTTTAGGACCAGAGATAATGATTACAGTAATAAAAGCCTGAAAATAATAAAAATAAGGAAAATAATAATGATGAAAATACTGATACCAATGGTAATAGCTAACACTTACTATGTACCAGGTGCTATGTGCCAGCCACCATTTTAATGGTTTATACCTTGGCCAACTAATCCTTCAAGCAACCCTATCAGGTGGGGGTATTATGGTTAAAATTGGGCACAGAGTTAACTTTTTCAAGTATATAGCTACTAAGCAGCTGAATTGGAATGTGAACCTACTTGTCTGGAAAGAAGCATTCTATTTGGAGAAATATTCAGTGCAAATTCTGAATCAAGGGTGTATCCTAAAATGTTAAGTATCTTGGAGAACAGTTTTATACATCTCCCAGCTGAAATGAGAGGACAGTACAAAGTGAGAACAATAAAGAGGCCTGATCAAGGCAGAACAGGATTAGGGTGAGAGAACTTCACTAAACATCTAAGGACCTGCTTCGTTAATTCTATAAAGTTTAATTTTGCTCTTCAATTTCACCTGTTTATTGTATTTTTTCCCTCTCCTTTGGAACTTCTGATAGGTTCTTTCCATGGAACTCCCCCAGAGGTGTCCTGATTATGAACAGGATATTAACAAAAGGGATCTGTGACCAGAGTAGTACTACAGGTCTGCAAATGGTAAATTATCCCAATTAAGGTTATAAAGAAATTAAGTGAGCCAGATTGTTCCACAAACACAAGAAAAACACACAATAGGTAAAAGTCAGGGCTTTGACAGATGAATAGAGGAGACATCAATCTCAAAAGTCAGTAAGTTATGCCTGTTCCTAGGTGGGTGACAAAGTTTTCTCTCCTTTCTGAGTCAGATTCCTGACAATTGCGAATTTTAATAAATTTTTTTCTGACTTCATAGGATGGCTCTGAAAATTGAAGGAAATTATCAATGTAAGGGCCTTTGAAAACTTATAAGGCATTATGCAAATGTAAGATTAAATGGATCTGCAGTGGAACCGATAATCAGCTTTTCAGTCAAGTCTGATGAAAATTCTAAGTATACTTCAGATTCAAAGGAACATATAATTTTAGAAATAAATTAGAATTTGACTTCTTGACCTTGGCATTCCATTTTAAATATTCAACAGTATACTGGAGTTTAGAATCTCTCTGTAATGCATATATTCTTTTAAGCTATGACTAGCCAAACTATATTAAAAATGGATGCACTTTTTTCAAATGTAGGATATAACTTTATATTAACTGAAATGTATTCATTTCTTCATTCAATATACCAGATAAGATTCTAGGCACCAAGATACAGAGATGACAATTCAATGTTCCTAGCTGCCTTATGTTAAACTGGGAGTAGAAAAATATACCTAGGTAAACAATTATTTTTAATGTTTTCCTATAGCAAAAACTTCTCTCATCGGTAAGTGAATAACCACCATTACTTCCCAAGCCAATTTAGTGTACAGGTAACTTCTGTGTATCTCCTGTCCATCTCTTCTGTGCCTGACAGTAATGATGTGAGCTACAAAGCATAGGTTTTATATATATACAAGGCTCAGGATGGAAGAGTTTAGCTAAAGTTCTCAGCTAGCAAACACAAGAGGCAGGGCTTAGCTCAAGGATTTAGGACAAGATACCTAGTGTACCTCAAAGCCTCAGCAAGAATGGGAGAGTCTTATCATCTAGCAAGGTGGTAGCCCTGGTGGTGGTAGTTTGTCGTAAAAATCCATATACTCTTTCCTTATTTAGTGTTCATGTAAGTTAATTAGATCAGAGTATGTATAACATATACTATATTTCTCAGTAAATGGTTCCCCAACATATCTTATGTTTCTCTCATACTCTTGGCTTCTATTCTCTTTTGAGGTTCATAATGATTATATGTCCATTTAGAATACGAAATTAAAACCAAGTATTCTAAATTGCCTTCATCATCTGACAAATTTTGATAAGCTTATGACATCTTACAATTTGTCCCTTAAAATCTCTCTCGATGTTATAGGACAAGGGCTATTTTATGCCCATCTATCTGTAATTTAAGCCCCATAGGACAAGCATAAAGGTACTCACTGAAATTCAGAGATGGTTGTTGTTCACAATTTTTGGCCATTTCAAAAATTGTTGATAATTTTACATTGTTTTCTTACTACCAATTTGAGCATAGATAGTTGGCGTCTTTAAAGCTAAATGTAATGCATTGGACCACATTATAAATCCTAGGAATCAAAACTGTTCATTCATTCTTCACTCATTCAGTAAATGTTTATTGAGCACCTACTGAAATTATGGATATTTTCCTAGGCACAGGGAAGACACAGTGAAAGAAGGTTTTTGTCTTCAAACTTTTCAACGACTCACAGTCCGGGGCGAAAGACAGCTGCCTGGCCCATAAAACAGGACTGCTCTCTCATCTGGGTGGAGTGGAGGGCAGGGAAGGTTTCCCTAAATGTGGGGATACATTTGCTGAGTCTTAAAGGACCAGCTGTGTTATCTAGCCACGAACTTTTCACATGACTCTGTTTTTCTTTGATTTTCTTCCCCTTTGCATTATGGGAATAAGTAAATTATGATAGTTATACATAAGGAAATTCTTAAGAAAAAAATTCTGCTTCTAGGTAAAGCAGCAGATGGATATTTTACATATAGGAGTTCAGTAGGACTCAATTCCCTTTCTTTTCCTTTATTTATTTAGTTTATGTTAAAATCTTACATCTTTCTCCCATAATAGAACTTGAAATGAATATTTAACTATGCTTTTCTGGGTGTTATTTTGAGTAAATCTTAATATCCTTTTATTTGAACTTTGTCATGCCCAGCACTGCTCCAAAGATGCACTCTATGGAAGTGTGGACGTTAAAACTTTTGCACAGGGCAGCCCTGGTAGCTTAGCGGTTTAGCGCTGCCTTCAGCCTGGGGCCAGATCCTGGAGACCAGGGATCCAGTCCCATGTCAGGCTCCCTGCATGGAGCCTGCTTCTCCCTCTCCCGTGTCTCTGCCTCTCTCCCTCCCTCTCCCTGTCTCATGAATAAATAAAATCTTAAAAAAATAAAAAATAAAAAAATAAAACTTTTGCACAAAAATGAATGAATGAATGAATGAATGCTTTTGCACATGCACTTACCTCAGGCGAAACAAAGCAAAACAAAACATTATTTTTAATTTGACTAAAAATTTTACCATAAATTTAAATATTCATGATCATAGAATTCTGAAATGTAAGCATCCACATTTAAAAATATAACTGTTAAACTATTCTTTTAAATGTATCCAGTGGGCTCCAAATATCAAATAAAATACATGGACAAGCTCTTCTGTAAGAGGAATTTGAATTATTCTTTTTTTTTTCTTGAACTCCTGTGTTATTTACACTATCCCTGTAGAATTGATCACCTGTTAGTTTTCTCTATAACAATATACTTATAAATTAGTTGAAATTTTAAAATTCCCTATGGGCATAAGACTTCTATGAAAAATTTCTTCAGATCTCAGTCATCTTTAAAATTATTATTGATCTATAGTTTATGAAAATAACAAATATATTACAAAATTTCCAAATAATTATTTTTAACAGTGAAATTTTATTGTAAAATGTTCCCTTAATAAAAAACCTTTTTCTTAATGGAAAAGTTAGAAATACTACTTTAAAAAATGGAGGAAACATCCTTTAAATCTATGGTTCCCCCAGAAAACTTGAGAAGTCTGGGAATACCTCCAGAGGAAAATGTAGACCTTTGCTGTTTTAAGATTTCCATTGTGATTTTCTCCCCTGAGAATATCATTTTAAAGAATGACTTTAAAAGTTGTCAAACATGAGATATCTGAGTTTTTCCATAAATGATACATTATTGTCTATCATTTTAATTCCACTTTGATTTAAACTCTAAAAGTATTTTTTTAAGATTTTGCTTACTTATTCACAAGAGACACACAGAGAGAGGCAGAGACATAGGCAGAGGACCAGCTGTGTTATCTAGCCATGAACTCTAGGGAGTCCGATGTGAGACTCATCCTAGGATCCCAGGATCATGCCCTGAGCCAAAGGCAGATGCTCAAATACTGAGCCACCCAGGTGCTCCTAAAGTTAATTATTAAAAAAAAAATCAGTGCTTATCTTGGCATTTATCAATTTCTTATCACTGCTTCTTGCATTTCATTCTTTCTTTTTTTGGTGTAATTTCCAATATATAAATGTAAGTCATTCCTTCTTTTTGGAAGAGGGGAGTCAGAGTGGAGAAGAGACCAGAATTCACTGAATTTTTGTTAGCAAAATAATACACGAAATAAAGTAAGCAGTGCATAACCTTCTCCCAGAAAAGACAGAGCCTGTTCATGATATAAAGCTCTGACATTTCTTAAAGCATATTTTGCTACACTTTTTATGTGGTCCACATGTAACAGCTCCTCTTTAATATACATATATCCATATGTGAGGAGTAAGTATAAAAAAAGCATACTTTCTTCTGTGGTTTTGGAGTAAGTCTAAAATTTAGAGTAACCTGAGCATTTTTATTTTTTATTATTATTTTTTTAATTTATGATAGTCACACACAGAGACAGAGAGAGAGAGAGAGAGAGAGGCAGAGACACAGGCAGAGGGAGAAGCAGGCTCCATGAACCAGGAGCCCGACGTGGGATTCGATCCCGGGTCTCCAGGATCGCGCCCTGGGCCAAAGGCAGGCGCTAAACCGCTGCGCCACCCAGGGATCCCTTTATTGAATATGTTTGTCACCTGTAGTTTTACAAAAAGAGAACATTTGTTTTCTTTATGTCTTCCTATTCTCTAACTTCTGGTTCCTCTCAAATTGCTCAGAATGATTAAGCAGTAGAAATCTAAATGTTAGAAAATCTGCTTTAAAAGAGAATACTTTTATTCTGTTATGGTGTAAATTGTTCTTCCCCTGGGGGTTGGGCAAAGAAGGTTTAGAAAAGTTTATGTGCATTGCCTAACACTATTTGGCAATACTGACCATTAGTCAACCATGCTGGATAATATGTGATATTAGCCTTAGACTGTAGAAAAATAATATAGGCAAATGGATATACACTTATTTTTTAAAACACTGAATGAAATACAACTCAGATTCTTTCCAATTTCAGGGTGTAATTCACATTATTTAAAATGTTTCACACACTGTTAAATATACAAATATCATAAATGATACTAAAACACTGCAGTGCACCTACTATTAAAGATTATCAGAAGCTAATACTTTTTTCCAGCTCAGAGGGCAGAAGAATTAAAGACCATGAGGTGCTAAAATGATCCATATCACTATGGTTATGAGTCTTGAAACTCAGAATGCACACCTTAAAATCAATTTCAGAGTTTCCAAGGAAACCAATGAAGATATTTCAAGACAAGATTAATGTGTTTTGCAAATCATAATCCACTTAAGACTATTGTCGTAGCATTATGTGTTAATTGGTACTTGCCACATTTTTTTAGAAAGCCAGAAAAAAAAATCTTATATTCATGAACCTGCAATAACTGAAACATCAACCCTCATTTTCTTCTCTGTCTGCTTTGTTAACATATTTCAGATATAATGAAGAATATGTAAAAGAGTTCTTTGTTTTAGACTAAGATTTTGTTAGACCTTAAAAAAAAAGAGACTAAGGGGATCAAAAAGAAATCTGTGGGGATGCAAAGAGATAGGAAGATAGAAAAGTACTAATTGAATAAACATTTATGACTGACCTTCTGCTAGGTATAAAATGAGATTTGATTTTGAGATCCTGTTTTATTGATGAGGAAACTGAAATTCTAAAAAGTAAAATCACTGACACGAGGCAACATCCATTAAATGCTGAGTAAAGATATGAAGCAGTGTTTCTTTCTTTCTTTTTTTAAAAAAGATTTTATTTATTTATTCATGACAGACACAGAGGGAAAGGCAGAGACATAGGCAGAGGGAGAAGCAGGCTCCCTGTGGGGAACCCAATGTGGGACTCGATCCCAGGACCCCAGGGTGACGACCTGAGCTGAAGGCAGATGCTCACCCACCCAGCCACCCAGGCGCCCCTGAAGCAGTATTTCTGATTCCAAAACTGTCTTCCCAGTACATCATACAGAAAGAATGGCACACAAAGTGTAATGTGTTCAGGGTACTCAGTGGAAGTTCTAAGTTCTGAGCTGATGTATGTCCTAGATAAAGAGCTACAGGTGAGAGAAAGGTCATGCTGGAGGTATGCTGGAGGGTGAAGTTCACTTTTGGACTTTGCCTGTTCCCTCTCTTTAACTGTTGGCTGACATGGATCAGAGAGTATCTCTTACTTACCTTTGTTC
Organism: Nyctereutes procyonoides; assembly: GCF_905146905.1. Lineage (NCBI taxonomy): Eukaryota > Metazoa > Chordata > Mammalia > Carnivora > Canidae > Nyctereutes > Nyctereutes procyonoides. Next base: position 5,172,111 of record NW_026575044.1, read on the forward strand.
CTGTTGCTGCATAAGCCCAGTGCCTTGCACACCACCAGATGCTCCGTGAGTATTTGTTGAATTGCATTGACAGAATTGGTTGTGTCAGGTGTGAAATAAAATCAATTGATGAGAATGTCAGTTGGGGCTTTGAATCTTCAACCTCTAATTTCTCAGTGTCCATCTGACATCTGGCATGGTGCTGGTACTTACACCGTGACACAGACTTACTTCAGTAGGGAAGTCCTCTGTGTCTGCATTCTCTACAGTGGCCCAAGGCACAGAAATACTACATGGGGACCTGGATCTCTGAGCAAATGTCTATAAAGTTTGCTCCAAATTTGTGCTGGTCACTTTGGAAAGAGGCTGTGAAACTATTCACTTTGATACCTCCTTGTGTTTCTGTGTATCTATGCTTTGGACAAGCTGCCAGTATCTTATTAAATGCCTTTTCTGGTACTACACCAACTGTCTGTCCTGTTGGACAGGATTTAATCTCCAAAATGCACCTAGCAATTGCTAAGTAGTGTCCTGGTGATTCCATTCCTAGAATCCACTTCTGACACATTTTACCTTCAGGGGATTTCACTGGGTGGTTTGAACAGCGAATTGGAATAGTCATTTGGGCAGGGGAATTCTCGGTCCTCCCCCATTCCCCATAAACTAAGCAAAGACACTGTTCTTCCTCAGCTAGCAAAATATGTCTAAAACAGAAATATGTTTTTTTTCCAGAAATATGTTTAAAAAGGGTTTGCAACAACAATAAAAAGAAGAGTTGGAGAGTCTTGCCCTTTGCTCCCCATCTGCCCAGGGAAACAGCCTGAGCAGCACTGAGGTACAGCACTGAACTTGATAAATAGCAAAGTGATCCAGGAATATAAAATGTGTTATCACTTTTCTTTATAACAGCTGGATGCTGGCCAACACTTTACAAAGAAACCAGAATGCAACAGCAGGAGTTTGGGCAGCCTTAGAAAAATATTTCTTGGCTTAAAGAGAAATTTCTTTAACAAGAATCTGACACCTCAAACAGCATGAAAGCATAGACCAGGTCAATCACAGAAAATTCAGCTTGCCAGTATTTTCTCTACAACAGTAATAGAAACACAACAGCAGAGCAGATTTGGAATACTTAGTAGCCTGAGAAAAGCTGCAATCATATAAAACTGAGTTATTGAAAATCTTTATTGAATGCTCTGCTAAAAAGGGATTCAGCTATTTTCCTACTTATCTCACTTTTTAAGTGTGCTCTACATTTGGCCAATAATGAGGGTCATGACCTTGGCCTGGCAAATCCTGCCATTCTCTGGAACTCTACTGCCTCATCATTAGCTGAGACAGATGGATTGGATCATCTCTCAGGCTCCTTCCAGCTCTGACATTCCATGGCTGGAAGAAGTCATGTTCCTACAGGGGGTCCTCAGGTTTGCTTCCTTGCTTCACTCTCCAGGGTTCTCATGAGAGCCTTTGTCTAGATCTCCCTTCTCTTAAGAGAATATAGAAACAAAATACTAAAGTCCACCTATCCCCTGTTGCTCAAGGAAAATATAAAAACAGATATTCAAGTCTTCCTTTAAGCAGGTTTTAAATAAGAGATTTTTAAAAAATTTCAGATCACGTAGACTTGGAAGTAGTTTTATTTGTTTTGTTGTTTCAGCTCATGGTAAAAAACACTTCTGTTACCCAGCCAGAGACTCACACAGTGTAGACTATTTACCTAACTTCTCAGTTTGACAAAATTTCAAAGACCAAAAACTAAGTGACTACAAAAGTCTGTTTTCTCCTGCCACTCAATATTAAAACAATAAAAAATAATGCCTGTCCTGTTCATGTTTATTATCCAAGACTATCTTTTTAGCTTCAATTCTTAGACTTAAGAAAATTGAGTCTTCATGAAATTGCACTGCTAAGTCATAGAACCCATGTCTATTAGCATTTTTTAAAGATTTTATCTATTTATTCAGGAGAGAGAGTGAGAGAGGTAGAGACACAGGCAGAGGGAGAAGCAGGCTCCACGCAAGGAATCCGACGTGGGACTCAATCCCGGGACCCCAGGACTACGCCCTGGGCCGAAGGCAGGCGCCAAACCGTTAAGCCACCCAGGGATCCCCAGTATTTGTTTAAATTATAAATGATCTTGACAATAGTCTTCTTTATTCTTTAATTTTCCTTTTTATTCTTTGGTCTTCAAAAAGTGTCCATGGGGACTCCAAAATAATTTTTGTTTTTATCATGGCCACCATGATGAGTTATTTTTCTTTCCCAAAACTTTAAATGAAGGGCACCTGGGTGGCTCAGTTGGTTAAGCAGTCTACTCTTGATTTCAGCTAAGGTAATGATTCCAGGGCCCTGGGATTGAGCCCAGTGAATAATCCATTAAGGATCAGCATCCTAGAGAGGGAGAAGTGCTAGACTCTGGACTGAGTTAAGAATCCTCTTCTTCCTACTCTATTCTGATCAAGAAGCTAACCATCAGTGATAGATGTATTGCTCATCCTACTCTAATATCCCTCCTTCACTGAACCTTTCTCTTGTTTTCCAAATAATCTCAACTTTCTTCCATATTGAATACCATGCCACTGACCCTGCTGCATCATTTCCATTCAGCGAGAAGGCCTACTCTTTACATCTTTTCTCTCCTCTCTCATTTATCTATTCATTTCTTTTTCTTCTTCTCAATCCATTGCCAAGTACTGGGGAAAGCAGTCCCAGCTGTCTTTGTTTCCTGGTTGCATGTCTCCTCGTTGGAATCTGATCTCCACATCCCTTCCTAATTTTCTTTTGCTGGCTCATCCTCTGGTAATTTCTCCCTACATGTTGATATTCTTGAAATTCTACTTTGTCTTACTCTGCATGTCCTCCCTGACTTACCTTGTCACTGTGATGCCTTGAACTACATTATAGACAATAGGACTCAAAAATCTTCCTGTCAGACACCAACCTCTGTCCTTTACCCCAGAATTGCATTGGCAGCTGCACACTGATCATGTGTAGCTAAACATCCAGATAGTTCTAAGTCCTTTTTTTTAAGATTTATTTATTTACTTATTTACTTATGATAGACAGATTGAGAGAGAGAGAGAGAGAGAGAGAGAGAGAGAGAGAGGCAGGCAGAGACACAGGAGGAGAGAGAAGCAGGCTCCATGCCAGGAGCCCGACGTGGGACTCGATCCCGGGACTCCGGGATCGCGCCCTGGGCCAAAGGCAGGTGCCAAACCGCTGAGCCACCCAGGGATCCCCAGTTCTAAGTCTTATAAATGGATCAGGAAAGTAAGGCAAGTATGGGATAGCAGGGCAAGCATAAAACTCAGTCAGAAATCCTAGGGTGTCATTTTTAGCAAATAGGATGGATTCTTTAACTCTCTGAATCTTTTTTCTTTTTCCATCTGTTGATTATGGCTAGTACCATTTTGAAGATTGTTTTGTGAGGAATTAAACCAGATAATGCATGTAAAGATGCAATATAAACTGTTAAGTGCTATTCAAATGTCTGACATACTATTATTTGAAATGTCATTGGACAAACATGAATACTCATTCAAAATGAGATAGAATGTTTAAAAAAATGAGACAAAATGTGAAACCATCAGGAATGCAAATATCAAGTTAATCTGACTTGATAAATTAAATATACATTGACTGCCTAGTTTCCAAACTTTAGTGTACATCTGAAATAGCTTATTAATGTCAATTCTTGGGTTAGGAGTCTCAGACTCAATTGGTTGGGGAAAAAGGCCAGGAATCTGCATTTTATAATTATCCTACTTGATACAAGTGGGCATACTTTGAGCAGGAGTGAAATATAAGGCACTTTAGAGACAGCAGGTCCCCAAACCTCTTCCTCCTTCAAAGGCACCCAGACTAGTTCCCTATTAGGAGCATGTTGCTTATATTGCATATTTCATATTATAATGAATTTCAAGGCTTCCAAATTTGGGCTTTCGGTACAGAGCAATCACCCATCACCCGCTCCCAATATATATATACAAAAACATATACATAATATATTTACATATATGTATCATAGCTCAATTAATAGAAAAAATTCCTCCTAATATGTGAATAAAGACACAAAATAAAAATTCAGACATTAATTAGGCAGTCAAAAGTTGACTATGCATTGCTATAAAATGTCAAATTGTTTCTCTTTCTCTTTTCATATTGTTGCTTATAGGTAGGTTGCTTATAGGTGGCATAATGAAAAGACTACAAGCCAGCAGAGGCCTAGGGAATTGTAAGGAAGGAGCCAAACCAGAAACCAGTAAATAGCGTAAGTCATTAGGTACTAGTCTTTTCAACAGACTTGCTTCCCCACTTGGACAGACAAGAGGCAAGGTATTTCTAAGCTGGTGGCTCAGTTAATATGTGAAATTATTTTCAGGACAACAGACAGCATTTTTCTAAAGATTGAAATTATGAACTAGGGATGCATTTAAAAAATACCAATATAGTCTTTTTTTTAATAATTTTTTTTAAATCTTATTTATTTATTTATTTATTTATTTATTTATTTATTTATTTATGATAGTCACAGAGAGAGAAAGAGAGAGAGGCAGAGACACAGGCAGAGGGAGAAGCAGGCTCCATGCACCGGGAGCCCGATGTGGGATTCGATCCCGGGTCTCCAGGATAGTGCCCTGGGCCAAAGGCAGGCACCAAACCGCTGTGCCACCCAGGGATCCCCAAAAAATACCAATATAGTCTTAATTTTATTATATATATACTATGTTTAGGAATATTTAAATTTCCCATTTGGATAACCATTTCCATTTGTGTATTGTATGTAGGCATGATGCAAGTATACATACAATATACTTAAATGTTTGTGCAATATTCATATATATATATATATATATATACACACATATACACACATTAGTATATAAGTACATGTCAATATTTGGTTAAGAGAGTAAATCAGGTGTCTTACTCTTGGCATAAGTTAGGTAAAAGCCAAACTGTTTAGTGGCTTACTCTTTATCAGCAAGTTTTGTGTCTGAGTTGACAAAAGTTTGGGACATTTTATAAGGGAAGAGAATGATTTGTGCTAATATTTGTATTCTGAAGATGCCATAAATGCTTTAGTTCTTTTTAATGAATAGTCTTGTATGATGAATTAGTTCTCAGTGTTATATTGGGTAAATGTGTTTTGTTTTTAGGATATAGTTTGTTGTTTTTTGTTTCGGTTAAACTAGTTCATGGTGAATATTTAATTTACCAAATAGATTATAATATCAACATTACCATTTATAACTACAGTAATAAAAATATAGTATAACTTTTCTTTTTTATCATGAGATGTATAGGAGTCCATCATTTCCATAAATTAGGAGATTACTGTAATTTGGCTGAATCAGTGAAAATTTTTCATTTTTAAAAAAATTTTTTGTTTTAAAATTCTAATTTTAATTGTCCCAGAGCATCTGTAATTTTGAATGATAATGTGATATTCCTAGTGGGATATAATGTTTTATCTTTCTTTCTAGATGCACCTCTGATCTTGGTTCAGGGAAAATTAATTTACAAATGACCATTGATCATGACAGCTTTGGGGAAAACATGTTGGAATATTAAAATGTAAATTCTGTTCTTTTCAGGTTTACGGTGGAACATATATAAAGTTTAAAACCATGCAAGTCTTATTAGAATTCAGCTTAGATGTACACTTATTTTGTTTTTCTACCCTTTTATCAAGGTCTGCCGATCAAGCATGCCAGGTTCCTCTTCCTTTCTGTTCTAGGCCACTTCCAAAGCTACAGGGAAATCAAAGGGAAAATAACAAAGGCAAATTTTCCATGACAATGATGGTTGGACTTTAGACATTCTCAAAAGGCCAGTGGAGAACATATGGAGGAGAAACAACCAACTTTGTTTCCCATTTCTCTCAGATCTTGATTCAGAGACTATCCCATGATTAAATAGTGAAGAAAAAAATGAAATAAAAGCAGAAACAAATAGATAGAAACAACTTGCTTAGTAGTGATAAAAATCTGTTCTCTGGTTTCTGGTCCAGCATGTAAGCAGCTTGGAAATTATTATTCCTATCCATCCTCACAAACTGAAAAAGCTGAATAAAACAAAAAGCAACTGTTTCTCCCTATAGACATCAGAGAATGGAGGCCAGAGGGCAAATCGCTGCCCCCAAAATGGAGAGACAAACAGACATATATGGAGAATCATGACACTGTAGTAGAAGCCCAAGAATAGAAACCTCCATCTGGGGTAGGAAAACTAAAACTGTAACTGCCTTATTGCTGGAGGCTCAGTGTGAACAACCTAGAGCATCAAAAACTCCAGGGAGTGGTGGACAGGGGTGGGGGAATATCACTCATTTGCGAATTTTACCTCCAGGAGCACTCACAGCTTCTCACAGTGAGGATCTCAGAAAAATTCCCTCATGCTTCCAATAAGAGGAAGGTAACAAAAACCATTTTGAAATACACCCACAACATCTATTCTTTATTAACAAAGCTTTTCTCAAGGGAAACTATAATATCAGTATCTAGTAAACTGGGGTTATACCAGAGTCTGAACTACCTGGGGTAAGGGAAATACCAGGCCCAGCCCAGTCTAGTCCTCTACCTGCAGATAGAGAAATTACCAATTTAAGCCCCTTATACCTTTCCAATGTCACTTAAGGGAAGAAGTGGGAAACAAATAAAACCAAGGGGCATCTGTGAAGGTCACAGCTCAGGGGCACACTAAAAGATGGAGACCTAATCATAGGATTATACAATGCTTTCCTTCCTCACACACATATACAAAATTCATTACTATGATAATAAGGTTCCACTATAGAAGAAGCAACTGGAAAAAAAACCCCTGCATGTTTCAGGCCTTATGTTAGAAGTATCTAAGGAAACCCAAAGACAACAGGGGAGACAAAAGCAAGGACACCAGAGGAAATTATAGCCTCTAAATCCTATAGCTACAGCAACAGTAAACACAGACTACATCCTAGATAGAGAAACATAAAACCTCACATTAAAGGCTTATCTATCTTAGTTTATTTTACATCATGTCCTGCTTTCAACAAAAAATTACAAGGTATAAAAAGACAAAAATAAATACAGTTTGAAGAGACAGAGTAAGCATGAGAAGCTGACTCAGATATAGAAGAGATTTGGGAAATATCAGACATGGAATCAAAAACAACTGAGATTAAAATACTCAGGGCTGTACTGGAAAAAGCAGGCAGTATGCAGGCGCAGATGAGCATTGTGAGCAGAGATGGAAACTCAGGAAAAATCAAGAGGGAACACCAGAAATCAAAACACTGCAATAGAAATGAGGAATGCCTTTGATGGGCTTCTAAGGAATCAGTAGGCTTGGGATCCCTGGGTGGCGCAGTGGTTTGGCGCCTGCCTTTGGCCCAGGGCGCGATCCTGGAAACCCGGGATTGAGTCCCACATCGGGCTCCCTGCATGGAGCCTGCTTCTCCCTCTGCCTGTGTCTCTGCCTCTCTCTCTCTCTCTCTCTGTGACTATCATAAATAAATTAAAAAATATTAAAAAAAAATTAAAAAAAAAGAATCAGTAGGCTTCAAGATATGTCAATAGAAACTTCCAAAACTAAAATACCAATAGAAAAAAGAATGAGAACAAGAGGCAGAATATCCAAGAATTGTAGGTCAACTACAAAATATGTAATATACATGTAATGGATATCAGAAAAGAACAAAGAAAGTGTAGAAGAAATATTTGAAGCAATAAGGACTAAGAATTGCTCCAAATTAATAATAGGCAGTGCTATGGATCAAATTATATCCCTTCAAATTTCATATGTTGAAGCTTGGTATTTTCCTTACCCAGGTAGTTTAGACTCTGGTATGAGACTTGAGATAGGGCCTTTAGGTAAATAATTAAGGTTAAATGAGGTCATAAAGGTGAGGCCCTAATTCTTTTTTTTTTTTTAAGATTTTATTTATTTATTCATGACAGACACACACAGAGAGAGAGAGAGGCAGAGACACAGGCAGAGGGAGAAGCAGGCTCCATGCAGGGAGCCCGATGTGGGACTCGATCCCAGGTCTCCAGGACCACACCATAGGCAAAAGGTGGTGCTAAACTGCTGGGCCACTGGCGCTGCCCTGAGGCCCTAATTCAATATGACTGGTGTTTTTATAAGAAGAAACACCAGGGATGCACAGAGAAAAGACAATGTGCAAACACAGTGAAAAGATGGCCATCTGGAAACCACGGAGAGAGGTCTCAGGAGAAAATCACCTTGATAGCATCTTGATCACAGACTTTCAGCTTCCAGAACTATGAGAAAATAAACTTCTGTTGTTTATGCTACCCAGTCTGTGGTATTCTGGGAGTCCTAGCAAACTAATACAGACATCAAACCAGAAGTCTACGGTGGTCAGAGAACATCATATATGATTAATACCAAAATATGAATGAATCTATCTATATATCTATCTCTTTACATACTTCTATCTATATCATCTATATCTAGGTGTATTGTATTCTAAATGCAGAAAACCAAAGACCAAGAGAAAACTTTGAAAGAAACTGGGGTGGGAGATAGGAGGGAGCACATATAGAGGACAAATGATAAGAACTGTATCAAGTTTGTCATTAGAAACCATAGAAGCAAAAAGAGTGGACTGAGATAATATAATAACATTTTGAAAGAAAAAACCCACAAACCTGGAATTCATTATTCTGCAAAATTATCCCTCAAAAGTGAAGAAGAAATAGAGATTTTTTTTGACAAATGAAAATTGAGGGAATAGGTTGTCAGTAGACCTTCCTTATAAGAAATATTAACAGAAATTCTTCAGAGAAAAGGAAAGTGATATAGGCTGAAACACAGATCTACAAAAGAAAGGAAGACTTTTAGAGAAGGAATCAATGAAAGTAAAACAAAATATTTTATTTTTCTTATTCTTAATTGACCTAAAAGGTAATCATTTGTTCAAAATAGTAATAGCAACAATATATTCAGTGATTATAGTTTATGATTAAGTGAAAGGAATGACAGCAATGTTGTAAGACTGGGAAGAATAAAGTGGGAATATTCTTTCATGAGGTGCTTGTACTACTCATAAAGTGTATAGTGTTATTTGAAAGTGATCTTAGATTTGTTGTAAATGTATATTTAAAACTCTAGGCAAATATTTAAACAATTAAAAAGTAGCATAATTGATATACTAAGAAACATGAGAAAATGGAATCATAAAATGTTCCATTAAAGACAGAGACGGAAAAAAAAAAGACAGAGAAGGTAGGAAAAGGATAGAAGCAAAAAAAAGAGAGAGAGAGAGAGAGAGAGAGAGAGAGAGATAAAGGAAAATGAAAATAAATAGAAAATAGTTACAAATAGGGTAGATATTAATCCGATTATATTAATAATTCTTTTCTATGTGAATGGTCTAAATATGCTAGTTAAAAGATAAAGACTCTCAGAGTGGACAAATATACAGGACCTAACTATATGTCTACAAAACCCACATAAAAATAAAGAACCAGATAGATTACAAATAAAGGGAAGGATAAAAACTTGACATGTTAACACTATAACACTAGTTAATTTCAAAACATATCTCAGAAAAAATAAAAAGTGTAAGAATAAACAGGGATATTATATAGTGATAAAGGGATTATTCATGAAGACATAAAAATCCATGTTTATGCACCTAACAACAGAACCTCAAAATGCATGAGGCAAAACTGAGATACTTCAAGGAGAAGTAAGTAAATACTATTACAATTAAAGACTGTAGTTGACAGATCCAGTGGCCAAAAAATTGGTAAAGACAAGATGAACAAAAGAGCACCATCGATCAACTGGATTTAATTGACATTTATACAATACCCCATCCAAAAACAGCAGAACATATAATCTTCTTAAGTTCCCGTGGGACATGCATCAAAATAGACCATGTTCGAGGCCATAAAACACGTTCTAATAAATTTTAAAAATATAAATCTTACAAAGCATACTCTAAGACAATGAAATTAAACCAGAAATTATTAACAGAAAGATTGCTAGAAAGCCTTCAAATGCTTGCAGTTAAACAACATAAATAACATATTGTCAAATAAATCTTGAAACATTAAAAAAATACTTTCACTAAAAGACAATAAAAATAGAAGTTATCATAATCTGTAATGCAGTGAAAGCTGTGCTTAGAGGGAAATTTATAGCATTGAATGCACATATATAAGAAAAGATCTAAAGCCAATAAACTGAACTTCCAAAATGGGAAATGGAAAAAAAAGAGCAAATTAAATCCAAAACAAGCAGAAGAAAAGAAATACTAAAAAATTACAGTAGAAATCAATGAACTTGAAAACAGGAAACCACAAGGAAATTCAACAAAACTAAATGTTGGTTCTTTGAAGAGATTAATATTGATAAATGTTTAGCCACGCTAATGAAGAAGACGCAAATCACTAAAATAATAAATGAAAAAATGGCTATCACTTCTGATACATGGACTTTGAAAAGATAGTAAAGGAATATTAAAAACAACTCGTCACAAATTTGACAATCTACATAAAATACACCAATTTTTTGAAAGACACAATCTACCAAAAACACAAGGAGAAAAAGATAATCTGTATAGACTCGTATCTATTAAATAACTTGAATCAATAATTGATAATCCACCAAAACAGAAAGCGCCAAGCTAAGATGTTTTCACTAGTGAATTCTATCAAACATTTAAGGAAGAAATGATCCAACTCCCCACAATTTCTTCAGAAAATAGAAGCAAAAGGCGTCATTCCTAACATTCTATAAGGCTGGTATTATCCTAGCACCAAAAATCACAAAAATAAAAAAAAATCATAAAAATACATTACAAAAATGGAAAAGTATGTATCAATATTCTCATGAACAAAAATGCAAATATCTCCAATAAAATATTAACAATTCACATCCAACACTGTGAAAAAAGAATCATACACCATAGCCAAGTGAGATTTATTCTTGGTATGCAAGGCTGGCTGACCATTTAAAAGCCAATTAATGAAACCCAGCATATCAATAGAATAAAACATAAAAACCATATAATCATATCAAAAAATGCAGAGAAAGAATTTGACAAAATCTAGCACTCATTTGTTTGAAAAAACAAACAAAAAACAAACACAACAAAAACTCTCAACAAACCAGGAATAGAGAGAAACTTCTTCAACTTAGTAAAGAATATCTACAGAAACCCTACAGCTAACATCATATGACATCTATATATGTATATGTATAAATATATATGTAAATATATACGTATACCAGTAATGACAATTGAAATTAGAAATTAAATATACAGTACCATTGGCATTAGCAAACAAAGGTAAACAGTGTGCTAAAAAAAGAAAATACTTAGGTAAGAATTTAACAAAATGAGCACCAGAGGTTTTTTTTTCAGAGTTTTTTTAGTAATATATTTCATTTGACTAATGATCCAAAATATTACTATCTTAACTTTTAGTTAATATAAAATTATTTTTGACATTTATTTTATATTCTAATGGAAAAATTTTAATTAAAGTATAGTGACATACAATATTATATTAGTTTCAAGTGTGTGAAATAATGAATCAACAGGTTTATACATTATGCTATATTCTCAAGCATGGCTACCATCATCACCATACAATACTATTACAATACCATTGGCCACTTCCCTACCCTGTACCTTTTATTCTCATAAGTTATTCATTCTAAAACTAGAAACCTGTAAATGAAATGCTCAGCAATAAAAAAAGAATGAGATCTTACCATTTATGACATCATGGGTGGACCTAGTAGGTATTATGCTAAGTGGAATAAGTCAGATGAACTGAGACAAATGCCAGATATTTATTAAAACAGTGCAAACTCTGATGGAAAATATTGGAGAAAGGACTAAACATAGAGAAATAACTCATGTTCATGCATAGGAAGACTCAATACTGTCAAGATGTCAATTCTTCTCAACTTGATCTGCAATTCCAATCAAATCCCTGTAGGTTGTTTTGTGGATAACAAAAGACTGACTCTTAACTTTATATAAAAAGCAAAGATGCAGAATATATAACACAATACTGAAGGGTAAGTACCAGTTTAGGGGATTGATAATACCCAATTTCAAGACCCATTACAAAGTTACAGTAATAAATACCCTACGATGTTGGTGAGGGAATAGACATATGTATCAATGGAACAGAACAGAAAGCCCAGAAATACAATCATATAAATATAGCGACCTGTTGTTCGATAAAGGAGCAAAGGAGCAAAGGCAATGCAATGGAGAAAGGATAGTCTTCAATAAATGGTGCTGAAAAAACTGGACATCCACTTGCATAAGAAAATAAAAATAAAACTAGATACAGCCCTTACAACTTTCACAAGTGTTAAATCAAAATGAGTCATAAACCTAAACGTAAAATAGAAAAGTATAATACTCCTTAAAGATAAGCATAGAAGAAAATCTAGGTGACCTTGGGTTTGGCGATGGCTCTTTAAATGCAACACCAAAAAAAACAAAAACAAAAACAAAACAAAAAACAACACCAAAGCACAATCAATGAAAGAAAAAAATTGATAAGTTGGACTTCATTACAATTTATAACTTATTTGCAAAAGACACCATTAACAAAATGAAAACAGAAGCCCCAGACTAAGTGAAAATCTTTGCAAAACATATATGATGATGGGCTGATATTCACAATATAATAAGAATTCTTAAAACTCACAGTAAGAAAACAACAACCCAATTAAAAGGTGAGCAAAACTCTGAACAGGCATCTCAACCAAAAAAGATGTACAATGTACACTTGGCACATATGCATGTGAAAAAATATTCAACATTGTATGTTACTGGGGAATTAAAAATTAAAAAAATGAGACATCATGTCTAATAGCATGGCTAAAATTCAAAATACTATAGCACTAAATACTGGTAAGGACATGGAGCAATAGGAGCTCTCATTCATTGCTGGTCAGAATGCAAAATGGTTCAACCATTCTGGAAAATTATTTGGGTGTACTTTACAAAGCTAAATATAATCTTACCATATAAAATCCAGTAATCACTCTCCCAAGGATTTATTTGAATGAGTCGAGAACTAATGCCCACACAAAAACCTGAATACTTATGCTTTCAGCAGCTTTATTCATAATTACTAAATGTGGAAGCAGCCAAGATGTTCTTCAGTTGGTAAATGGATAAACTGTAGTATATTCATACAATGAACTATTATTCCATGATAAAAAAAAAAGCAATGAACTATCCCATCATGCAATGACTGAGAGGAACCTGGATGCATGTTATGAAGTGGAAGATGCAATCTAAAAAGGCTGCCTACTATATGATTCCAATTACATGATATTCCGGAAAAAGAAAAACTATGGAGACAGGAAAGGTACAGTGGTTGCCAGGGGTTCAGGAAGGAGAACAGTGGGATGAATAAGTAGAGCACAGGAAATTTGTAAGGTCATAAAACTAATCTGTAAGATACAGTAATGATAGACACATGTCATCATACATTTGTCAAAACCCATAGAATGTACAATAAAAGATTAAACTCTAATGTGAACCATGGACTTCAGTTAATAATAATGCATCAATATAGGTCCATCAATAATACTAAATGTACCACTCTAATGTAAGGTATTAATAATATGGAAGAGTGTGAGTAGGATTGAGGTGTTTTGGAATTGTACATTCTGTTTAATTTTTTTATTCTACTCCAAAACCTATGAATTTTTCAAAAAATCTCTTCTTTAACTAACAGCCACTAACATCTGGCTTCAAAAATAGATATACCAGGATAGCATCAAAAGTAAATGATAAAGACTTTGGGAGTTCTATGGAGGACTCTGAAGTAGAACTGTAGAGGCTCTTCAATTAAAGCTTTTATGAAATAAACAATATATAAATTAAGCACCAAAAAAATGAAGCTGGAGCAACTCACTTTCCCCTCTACAATTTCATTAATAGGATGGATTCATTGGAAAGCTTTGCAATGTTTTAAGTCAGGAAATAAACAATGCCTACTTTTAAAAAGTGGAGTTCTTCCATTTCCCCCAGCATCTTGAATTCTCCATATTTAAATATTATACACTACAGAATGATACACTGATATACAATAATTTAAGGCTCTGTTACTTTGTCAGTCACTCATGATTTAAGAGACAGTTGTGAAGCCATTGTGCTATTTGGTTTTGTTTCTGCAGTTACTTCACAGTTCTTTTAAATTGCATCATTGTGTATTCGATCTCTCGAATTTTTTTTATTTTTTATTTTTTAATAAATTTATTTTTTATTGGTGTTCAATTTACCAACATACAGAATAACACCCAGTGCTCATCCTGTCAAGTGCCCCCCCCAGTGCCCGTCACCCATTCACCCCCACCCCCCGCCCTCCTCCCCTTCCACCACCTCTAGTTCGTTTCCCAGAGTTAAGAGTCTTTATGTTCTGTCTCCCTTTCTGATATTTCCCACACATTTCTTCTCCCTTCCCTTATATTCCCTTTCACTATTATTTATATCTGCTTCAACGTGGATGGAACTGGAGGGTATTATGCTGAGTGAAGTAAGTCAATCGGAGAAGGACAAACATTATATGATCTCTCTAATTAATCATAAATTCCTCCCCAAAACAGAACTTTTGATATAGCAATCTTTCTACCAATATTAACTGATCAACTTAAAAATCTATCCCTGAAGGAAAAATTACTCTTTATATCAAAGCTGCTGTAATTATTATTTTTTTAATTTAATTTTTTATTGGAGTTCAATTTGCCAACATATAGCATAAGACCCAGTGCTCATCCCGTCAAGTGCCCCCCTCAGTGCCTGTCACCCAGTCACCCCATCCCCCTGCCCACCTACCCCTTGTTCATTTCCCAGAGTTAGGAGTCTCTCATGTTCTGTCACCCTCACTGATATTTTCCCTCAGTTTCTCTCCTTTCCCCTTTATTCCCCCCTACTATTTTTTATATTCCCCAAGTGAATGAGACCATATAATGTTTGTCTTTCTCCGATTGACTTATATCAGCATACAATTAGTTGCTGTGATTGGTCAACTAGAACACTTTCTTTTTGCTGGCCTCTTATTATTTCTATGAAAAGTATATGAATTCTCTGTATCTCTTTAACATTATTTTAGCATTGCTTTGAGAAATTGAATTGAGTATTGTCTACTTCTTAGGGGCCAATAAATACATTCTCTTTTTGTAGGCCTAAGTCTTTCCTCCATTGTTCTGGAGAAAAGACTGACCTTTGGTTGAATATCTTCTAAGGCACAAATCATCATCCTACAATTTAATGCAAAGTTGTCAATAATTTCCATTGTTAAAAAGGCCCTTATGCTGAGAATACATATGTCTGTTTGCAACTACCATGTGTTGGTCTCAGTTGCATTACCCCTAGGGTAGCTTGAATGAGATAGTTCCCTAGGAGGAAGAAGTTAAGGGAGTGCCAAAACACTCAGAAATCAGGAAAAAAATAAATAATATTAGAAGAATAAAAATTAATGCAGAAAATCTTGAACAAAATATAGAAATACTAAATAAGACAGGCTTCAACAGGGCTAGTCATACAAATACAGAATCAGCTCCTGTATTTATTGGAAATTTTGATTTCTTGGGGTTCTAGTCATATTTGAACATTGAAGACTCCATCCTCAAAAGGGGTCTGTCTGAAGACATTGAATGTGCGTTCATTTATAGGAACGTCAGTGTGCAATATGTGTGCCTAGATATAGCAGTAAACATCCTGTCATGGTGTCTGTTTCAGTTTGCAACACTGCTACTGTGTCTACTTCTTAGAACAGTTCTCTTAAGCTTCTCTGTACCCCTTTACTGCGAGCTCGTTGCACTAGATCATTTTTGATGCAGGTACACCTGAGGAAGTCCATTCCTGACTCCATTTCTCTTTTTAAAGATTTTATTTATTTTTTCATGAGAGACAGAGAGAGAGAGAGAGAGAGAGAGAGAGAGAGAGGCAGAGACACAGGCAGAGGGAGAAGCAGGCTCCATACAGGGAGCCTGACATGGGACTCGATCCCAGGTCTCCAGGATCATGCCCTGGGCCGAAGGTGGCGCTAAACCGCTGAGCCACCTGGCTGCCCATTCCTGACTTTATTTTTATTGGCTTGGCTTGGAATGTTTTTTTGTACTTGGGTGAAAATACCAGAAATATCACCTAATTTGATTTTTAAAAGATGGTGTTCATAGATATGTAGTCCTGCAGTCCATACTGGCTTGCCTTAGGCACTAAACATGACAAATGTGTTCTATTTTCCTACAAGACCAAGATAAGCATGGAAAAGCATTTCTCCACATAAACTGACCTGTAAAGGTTTATATTTTGCAGAACCTACTGGATAAGTTCAAATTGTTGATGGAAACAGAGGTTGGGCTGCTAATACAGGAAATGAAAACATTCTTTAAACCTGCTTTGGGCATGAAACTCCTGTCTGCCTCAAGTTGTCTTAGAAATGACAGCCTAAATAATCATTGTGCTTTGGGCTCCATAGCCCAACTATTTAACACCATCAATATTATCTTTATAAACAGGGGTTCACATTTCATAACAGTGTTCTCTAGACACATGATGATAGGAAATTCAAAGTTGGGTAATTTGTATTGCTGGTATGATTTATTTGTACCTAAAAAGAAAAATCATAGAAAATGCAGCATCACCACCTGCAGGAGTGTCTGAGATCACTATTATTTACTTCCTCTCTTTTTTCATAACTTCCTACTGAATAACTATTTTATTCTTCACTTGTATATAACCAAAGCAAGCTAGACACAAGCAGGTATATGTTTATTTGGGAGGAGGGGTTAATTTAACAATCAAAGGCTACGTCTATGGTTAGTTAACAAATTACAGGCACTCCATCTTTGGGTAGAAAATAGAGGGTGACCCTCTCTGAAATGGACACAGTAAGAGTTAATGTGAAACTGAATGACATTAATCATTTTGAGATGACTGCCTTTGAGGGATGTTCTGTAAATGATTTGCTGTGTAGGCCATGCCATTTCCGCAGGCTTAGCATTGAAACATCAATCTACTGTGAAATGAAACATGAACTGTTATTGTGAACACTAACATATTTGTTAAAAACACAAAAGATGTCTAGAGAGAACACTGAGATAAAAATTTGCTTTTCTGCAAGGAACGGAGGCAATATATCTGGCAGACAATAATGATGATGAGCACAAAACAATTTTGATTTACTGAAAATGAGAGAAGCAATATCAGTGACCTTGGGCATATTAATTTGGGTTATTTAAACAACTAAAGAAAGTTAATATTATTATTTCTGCTTGAAAAGTGAGCATACTGGGTCTCAGAAATGTCACATGCCTCATCCAAAGTCACACAGTTGGTATGAAGTTGTGACAGCATTTGAGGTCAGATCTGTCTGCCTCCAGCATGTGGGTCTTTCTCCATAGAAACAGATATTGGGATGCTAATATAGTGAAAGAAAATATTCTTTCTCAGCCATCCAAATGTTTCCTCCACCAGAATTTCATATCTTTTAGCGAGATAACTCTCAGGCAACATCCTAGGTTAGGCAAAATCTCCACAATATTCTCCAGCTCAGACCCACAAATCAGCAGTTATTTTTAAAAACACCTTTTTTTTTCCCTAAGTGCATCAGTTTTGAAGAGTTTGTGCCCTGAATTAATAAGTCAGTATTCTTATACTGAAATCATCTATTCTATTAATTTATAAGTATTCCCATGTTTTTATTGTTTCCTATGTTAGTTTGAATCTTTGGCACCTGATCAATCTTGGATGAACTACTAAATTCAAATTTCTGAAATGACAAAAATAAAGGATAGATCCATTGGTTTTCTATGGATTATTCTAAAGTGTCCTTACAAAAAGGTTTCTCTAAGAGCAATGCCAAAGAAAGACAGACTGCTATAAGGCTTCTCACTGCCCTTGCATATGCTGGGCCTCCACCTCAAATGCATTCACTGCATTGTCTCCTGACAAATTTCCCCTCCTCCTTTAAAATCCAACTTAAATGGCTCTCAATTCTTTTGTGAAATGATTCTGTAATGCCCCAAGTAAAGTCAATCTCTCATTATTTTAAACTTTTGTATAATTCTGCACACACCACTGTTATAGTCACTCAGAACTTTAACAGGAACTCTTTCTGCATCATTCTGTTCTTCTCATCTAGCCTATGAGTTACCTAACCATGTAGATGAAGTCCAGCATCTATAAAGATACTTGGCATAGGAAAAAAAAATCCTTAAAAATTTTCATAGAAATCACATTTTAAAATCATTCAGTCTTATCTTTGAACACTAGCTTTCAGAAAGATGCAAAAAGATGGATACTTGTTAGGGGCCTACTTCTTTCAAGGGCTTAACTAAAATCACAGTTGCTGAACTGCGTTCACTAAACATTTTTTATTACAATTAAGCTTCCTATTATATCTTTTCCTCTGCTTGCTTCTCTACATTTAATATACCTTCTGCTTATAGAATCATAGGGTGCTTGAAATAACAGTGAGAAATATGGAGCCCCAGAAAGTCAAGGGACTTAACAGAAATCACATAGCTGAGTAGGAGAGTAAAGCAGAACTCTGGAACTCTGAGCTCCCTGGTTACTCTTTCTAATGGACCATGGTGCTATGAGAATAATAATTAAAACTTTTTAAAGCTTGTTTATAGCTCCTTAACCTACTCAGAAGAAACATTAAAAAAAATAATTGTAAGGGGCGCTATGCCATGGAAAAAGTTGCCACCAGGCTTGTGCCTTTCTAAACAAAGCCATCCACAAATTTAATGTTAGAAATATAACTGATAGTTATCAGTATCAGCCCTATACTGATAACTGTGGTTTTCTTTTCTCAGTTACAAAGCAATAAAATGTGAGCATGTGTTCATTCATATAAACTGGCTGTTAATAATAAAATGAGGAGATATTGCACTGACCATAATCCGTGTTTTCTGGCTCCCAACAATTTGATGGCCAAAAATAGGGTGTCTGTGGAATAAAAAGAAGTGGAACCCAGGTTAAACACATACAAAATGAGTAGAGTTCTTGGTTTATGAGCTGTGTTCCTTTTCTTCAATTATCCAGAACAGATTGCTAATGATGTATGTTTTTTAATCCAGGAAAATTACCCGAAGAGGAATTGTAAGGCTTTACTAATATATTTACTTTGCTGAGCAATTGTTCAGTCTCCAAATGTGTGCAGCACAAGCAGGTACTTAAAATGTCATAAATTTGCTGCAATTTTATGTCAAGTGACATAAAGGTAAAAGGTTTGATTGCATCATTTAAAAAAATTGTTAGCCCACAAACACTAAAAACAGCAGGACTCAGGATGAAATATGTTTAAATATAACAAATTGTTTTCTATGATTCATGTATCTCATTTTTACCTTCAGTAGATCCAAAAGGTCAACCATCAAAATTTTCCCTAAAATCTGGCAATCATTTTTGTCTGGCTTTGTTAATTTTATCACACAGCTCTTAACATCATCCAATTAGATTTAAATGACTTTTCTGTCTCACTTTAAAAAATATTTCTCCATAAAACACTTATTATTGCTTTGCATTTTTAAACTGCACAAACCAGAGGTGATTTTTTTTAAAAAACTAATTTTACTTGATTTTAATTGTTTCAATTTTAATCAATTTGATTGATGTGATTAACAATCAACAGAAATCTCATTCTGTGAAGTTCTAGAAACTGACTGACAAAAGTACAAAGAAATTGTCTTATCGGGAAACCCTGTTATCATCAGCATTTGGTATTTTCTCATAGGCTTTTCTATGCCTGCAGATGGATATGTATAGCTTCAGACCATGAGGAAACTGGATGACCACATATCTACTCTTTCAAACTTTGATGATGATTCCAGGATTCAATGAAACAGGTAAGTACAGACATCAAACTTGTGGGCTTAATTATATTTATTAGTCAGTTATATTAACTATCCATGTGTATTAAGCATATTTGAGGCAGTCTGATTAACTGTTTGGGAATCCTTCCTTCCAAAAGAATCCTTCCTTTGGAAGAGGGATTCTCAATAATGGGGAAAAGATAATTGGGGAGAACTGTTTGAACCTCTGAGCCTTTTCAAACTATGCAAGACTTCTGGGGGATGTGATCTATTTTCTAAATTTTCTTAGGAATTGCTGATCTACTGAATAAAGAAATCTTAAGATAAAGAATAAAGAAATCTACTGATGTTAGTTTGTACACAAGTGAACAAAATGACAAGAACTTAGGTGGGGTGGGGAGAGTTGAAAAAGTAGACAAAGGAAGACATTTGAGGATTTTTATGACCCCATTCTCACATGAATCCCACTTGACTCTTTGAGAAATAGAGCTTTGAGGGTAAAATTGGGTCAGGATCTAGGGGAACCAGAGGGAACAATGTAGTTAAAATCTTGTAGCCACTAGTTTTTGAGATACTTCTCAAAAGCATTATTCCCTTTATTTTGTGGGGTGTGTGTATGTGCGTGTGTGTGTGTGTGAGTGCGTGTATGTTTGTATATATCTATCTAACTTATAAAATATTTATTCTAGTCAGACAGGTCAGACATATACTTTTTTTCTTCAAAGCCACAAGGAATGTTCTTAGCTGAATTCTTATATTTTTTTCTTTATTCTTCTATCATTTACTTTAGTGAGAATCTCCTGACTAAAAATAAAAGAATGAAGTTATTTTATGCTGTGATATTAGGTGGAAATGCCATAAAACCAACATTCTTCACTAACATTGAAAGATATTCTTTCTAGGAAAGGTATTTTAATTTATAGTAAAAAAGAACTTAAAGAATAACACATGTTAATAGTTTATGGAAATTTAAAAATTTATTTTTAAAGTTCAACTAGACTTTAGGACATTTTAATGTATGAATTTCTCTTTTCTTTTCACAGGTGGCTTCTTTAGTTATGATAAAACTGATCCAGCAGCTGCTCAATAACCTTTGTCACATATACTAATGTAATGAAAGTCATGAAATTAGGACCTGGAGAATCATGTCAGATCTCAATTCCAGCTAGCTATTAGAGGATAATTAGACAATTGCAAGTTTACAATAAATACAGAAATCACAAGATTTAAAATGTGCTGAGAAACTGAGACAAATTTACATACTGCAGCATATCAATGAGATTAAATGAAGAGTTCTGTTTGTCTCAAACTCATGCCCTGAAGCTTCTTCAGATTCCTAATGATGGTTAAATCTCAATTATTCACTAGAGGAATAGTAAACATGAGATTGCAAGTTTCCTATTTTAATTCATGATTTTAAAAATCCTGCCTGGGAGCTGAATTTCAGTTCAATGTAATAAAGAACTTTCTGCTGCTTGGAACCAACACAAAAACGCAAGTGGACACCTTGAAAAATAATGTTTTCTATTATTAGAGCTGTTGAAATATAAACCAATTAATGCCTTCACAGACATTAAAGCAGAAATTCAATTATTCCTGACTTTTCTGGAGTGTCTTTTGTTTTTTTTTTAAATCTTGGTTTTAAGATCCTATGATTATTAGATTTACAAATATGTCACATTTAGATCCTACTTATATGTGAATAGGTCATTAAAATAGTAGTGACATAATACATCTACCATTTGTACCCATTCCCTTGTCTTGTTCTAAAGCTCTTTAAAAACTGTCTTTCCTTTCTCTAGAATATAGTTGGCCCATTCCCAACTCTGCATATTTTTGACCCATGACCATGACTAAGACATGTAAACCTCGTCTGCATACTAATTTCAGTCTGCGAATGACAAGAGCAGAGTTAAAGATTGCAAATTATGTTACTCACTCAAGACATCATCATCAACTTTGATCCATTCCTGAGCTAGTTTGCTTTAAGGAAAAAATTTAAATTAGATAAGTCTCCAGAGATAAACAGACTATATTCAATGCTTCCCTCATAGATATATGTTCTTTTACACAGAGATGATTTTACTTGTAATACTGACTGCAAAAATAGATAAAAATTGTTATACTGGCAAAAAGAAAAATCCTTTCATTCAGAATTTGTGAGATTTTTATTAGGCCTAAAGTTTACTTATAGTCGCTATATGAAAAAATTTTCAGAGAAAGTGAGATTATATGGAAAACATAATCCTGCAGTAGGAAAAAACTCCTTTAAAAAATAAAAAAGTCTTACAAAATATTGTGTTTGCTAATCACTAATAGTTTTTATTTATTGTAAGTTACCTTTAGGACTACAGGTTACTTTAACTTATTAATAAGCTATTTTAAGCTACCATTACTTTAACTGTATAGGATAATGCTCCTTTATTTTAAAGCCCTTTAAAATCAATTAATTTAACTAATTTATTTTGTTCATGATTTCAGGAGACTGTTTTATCTCCTAGCTATTCGGTGCATAAAGCTCTCTGACTATTTGTCTTGGATAAAAAGGGTCCTAAGGAAGTGGCAGTGAGAGTGTTATAGGAAGACAAAGATCTTTATATGTTTTAAAAACATATTTCTTCTTTGTTCTCTATTTTCCAACCAAGTTCTTTGGCACCCAAGTTACTATTTTGTCATTTGTAGATACAGAACATCTAATGATATTTAGAACAAATGAAAAAAAATGCTCCAGTGTCTACGAGTTTGACAATGGGGACAATCCTCTAAAAATACCTAGAGCTAAACTCTGAACTCTGGTATTATATGTGCCTTAATTTTATGAGCTAGAATTCACCAGTCAGTTATTAATGAACCATATTGCCTAATGAAATGTAGAACATACTTCAGGGAAATCATTGTGAGATTAAGTGTCAACTACATGCTCAAGGACCAAAATCAGAGTCCACAATCATTTCTGAAAGAATAATAGCAACTGTCTCATTTGAAACTAACCTAAACAACTCTTCTCAGTTCACATATCATCTACGGTATAGTTCTGTCTCAGATGAATGCACACACACAAAGCATCATACACATCAGGTTTCACAGTCTTCTTGTACAAGGGCCTCAAATACCAACATGAAGAGGGCTTGTATAATTAGCTAAATTCTGCGTTGGATCTTCAAGCATTCCCATGAGAATTTGCTTGGACTGAAGACAGTCTTGTACCATGGATAGGGTCCAGAGTATAATCAATTCATTTACACCTCTCAACTTCCTTCCCAGTGGCTAATGCAGCTTATGCATGAAAACTCTTCCATGTCCTGAATTCCAGAAAGCCACTCTGAATTTTTCTCAAGCTTTAATATAAAACATAACTTCAATCATCACACAATTCAGCTTTCACAAATCGTCTTAACCAAGCACATTCTATTTTTCCCTGCTTATTTTTTCCTGTCTTATATTTAACATTTGTTAGTTTCTAACTAGAATAAATCAAATACAATAAGTCATATTTTCAAAACTTTTGTAAAAACTATCAACAAACAAAATGCAGACTTCTAATTTACCGTTAAGGAATATTTTCATTAAACTTACCTGAAACCGATAAAAGGTGCCATCATCTTTGAGTGTGAGGACGTGATCTGAGATCGGAAAGAAGTAGCCATGGGCAGCCATTAATGTTCCCAAATGGAGAGCCTCCACTGTTTCATGAAGACAAACAAACAAAAATGTATACAAAAATATTTTTTTAAAACGTTAACTTACAGGAGTATAGGATTTTATCTTGTTCCCTTTTGAGCACATTCTTACATACAAATTCTTAGCATCCTAAACAACTTGGCTCTGAAATTTTTCTTTTTCCAGCTCTTTCACAGAAGGTACTAAGGCAGCTCTTGTTCCTAGTAGTAACTGTGCAACGGCCAACCACACAGCATGATGACCAGTGCACAAGACCGTAATGCTATGGGACATTGAGACTGGAAGGTTAATCTGAAGTCACAGAACCTGATGCCTTCATTTTATAGATGGGATATATTTTGCTATGTTAATAGTCTTCCACAAACAATTATATTTGGCATTTGTATAGCACTTTAAACTTTTAAAAATGTTCTCACTTGCATCACTCCCCAGACTATATAATGGAAAATCTGATATTATAAGCAATTTTTCTAATGGTATGTGTTATTATTACATGATGTCATCAGGGAAAGTTAAGGCATCCAAAACCATTTTTTGCTACGTTAAGTGAGTGCTAAGCAATCACTTATGCCACTTTTATACTCCTGTGATCATCTGGACTGCTGTAGCTTCTACTACTCCATATTCAGTGTTCTAGATATGGACAATGGAGAGGTTCATTTGACAATGAAAAGCTTACATTCTTCCAGAGGGCTGAGAAACAGCTGGAACATAACACTATGATACTCATTCTCCTTTCATAGCAGTCACCAATTTCTTCCAATAAAATGGTTAATAAAATTTGGTCAACAAAGTTACTATTAAATTGTGCAGGAACAATATAACGTTTCCTAACTTAGAGTCTGGAAATCATGGAACTATGTGCACAATAGTTTTTCAGTCCATCAGGAAGTTGAATTTATTGATCTTTTTTGCATCCTTATTTATAATTTACTTATGGATTTATTTCTGTTTCTTAGACAAGTAAAAATGGTTCTTTAACTCTAGAATTCTTTTTTTTAAAAAGACTTCTTTTTATTTATTCATGAGATACACAGAGAGAGAGGCAAAGACATAGAGGGATGGATCTCTGGGTGGCTCAGCGGTTTAGCGCCTGCCTTTGGCCCAGGACGTGATCTTGGAGTCTCTGGATTGAGTCCCACATCAGGCTCCCTGCATGGAGCCTGCTTCTCCCTCTGCCTGTGTCTCTGTCTCTCTCTCTTTCTTTCTCTTTCTCTCTTTCTCTCTTTCTCTCTCTCTCGAATAAATAAATAAAATCTTAAAAAAAAAGAAGACATAGAGGGAGAAGCAGGCTCCTCACAGGGAGCCTGATGAGGGACTCAATCCCCAGACTCGGGATCACACCCTGAGCCAAAGGCATACGCTCAACTGATGAGTCACCCAGGCATCCCTTAACTCTAGAATTCTTATAGTAGTTCCAGGACTGGGTGGATCTATCTGTTTTTCCAACTATCAATTCTTCAGAGCTTTGATACCAAGTCACTAAACTGCTTGGTATGGTGCAGCTAAGCATAAGAAATCTGCCTCTCCCCTCTATCCTCCCATGTCTATGTGGGCCAATAATAAAATAATCATTAAATTTTATCCGCCATGAGGTACTACAGTGCCCCTTTTAATTGTCATCTAGTATCGTGCAAATATTTCAGTTGGTAAATTCTACTTCCGGACTCTCATTGTGTTGTCTTGTCAATAATAAAGAAGAATTGTCAATCATCCTCTCTGCCATGCCCTCGGAAGACTGTTATTAAGGGTCCCAGCCATCCTCTTATCCAACTTCCAATAGAGTCCCTCCCTGCATAGAATGTTCTTTTTTTTTTACAAAGGAGCAATTTTTCATTATATATATATTGTATATATAATATTTATCATGTCTGCATTCTTTTAACTCAAAGTCAAGACCTTATCAAAGTCTGTGTTGCTTACAGGTATATACCCACATGTTCCATGACTCTTGCTGAAACTCAGGAGCTA
Source organism: Nyctereutes procyonoides (assembly GCF_905146905.1). Taxonomy (NCBI): domain Eukaryota; kingdom Metazoa; phylum Chordata; class Mammalia; order Carnivora; family Canidae; genus Nyctereutes; species Nyctereutes procyonoides. Next base: position 5,197,563 of record NW_026575044.1, read on the forward strand.
GTTGGGTGTTACAGGAAGAACAAAACCTTTGGAGATACTCACTAACTTTTGTTCTTAAACTCTGTGCTATTAATAAAGGTAGTAACCCCACTCTGCAGGGTTGATATGAGAATCAAACAAGAATATACGTAAAGAAGTTGGAAAAGTGCCCCATGCATAGGAAACATTCAATAGATGGTAGCTGTTGTGCTTCATTATTTACACATGAATTCATGTCACTTTTATCCAAAGCTCTATTAGGAAATCCACTCACATAAAATTTGCCTCAACTAGGCTGAGGAAGAGAAGCTGGCAGTCCTAAATAGCATCCTAAATAGCCACTTAAATATTATTTTGTGTGTGTGGATTGTTTATAAAATTGAAATAGTGAAAGAGTCTATAAGGATTTGTGGCCCATAACAATGAGCAGATGCTTACAGCCTTGCTCATATTCTGAGTCCCTGGATGCTCCTGTCAGGTAGCCACCAGTCAGATCAACCCGTTATATCTGTTTTAGAATTTAAAGTCAGGTGGCCCAACTATCTTGTTATAACCATCTTTATTAGTTTTATTCCCAGCAGTCTGTGGCCTAGGAAAATATTATTAGCACTGCTTTCCAGAAATGGAATTGAGTTATGGCACATGAGAAAGTTTGCAGAAAATAGATTCAAGAAAGGAAAACTGAGATGCCCAGAAGATAAATAGTAAAAGGCTCTGAACTCTAATCATAGGAATGAGTGTAACTAAAATAAAATAAACAACAAAAATCAGTGGGGTGCTAAAGGGCTGAAGAGGATTAGAAAAATATAGTGGAAGTAAATAAAGCAAAGCTGCAGAAAAAAAAATCAGAAGCAAATAAACATAAGCATGCTCTTACTTTCCTGCATCCATTAGATACCTATTCTGAGAGAACATACATTTTTAGAGGGCTGGATGCACATCTGCCAGTTTTCCTCAGGTAGCATACGTGATCAGATTGTAGAAGTCATATGCTTTGTCACAGGACCACCAGACAATGTGGCTCCAGGACAGGAAAAATGCTTAGAGGAAAAGTCAGGGAGTCAAGGTAGACTGTCTGCTTTATTTCAGACTGTAAGCTTGGAACTTAGCATATCACGAGTAAAAGTAGCTATTGAAACCATATTCTCTGAATGAGTAAATAAGTAAATAAATTCATGAATCAAAGACACAACAAAAATATGAAAAATGGAGTGCTGCATGACAAAAGATGAAACTAGTTATTTTGTGCTGTGATGATGAGCAGCTTGTTCAGCTCTTCCAAGATAATGCAGATGTTCACGATATTATTTTAAGATACTTTTATAAGCCATTGAGGTGGGGCTGTGATAGGTATTTTATTGGAAGAAAAGTTAATAGTGAGATTAATGGCCTATGCACCACTAACCGATCTGAGAGAGCATGAGGTAGTGTTCTCAAGGCTGAACTGTTTATTGCTGGTGATAAAGATGAAGCTATACTTCCCCATGGTCCTTCTGCTTCTGAATCCCGGCACAGCCTTAACCTAATAAGAATCCAGAGGACTGCTGACAGTCTTGGAACAAAGTGTTGAAAGAGTTTAATGAGTAATCCATCAAGATCGCCCTCCCAATAATGACACACCAGATGGCTTCACAACATTATGCTTCTCGGCAAAATAATCACTAATTAATCTTGTACATGTGTTATTCACGTCACCCACACAGCTAAATAAAGTTCAACAAACCTACCATAAAATTCTAGTTTATTTTTCTTTTGGATAGTCAAGCCATGAATAAACTGAGAAAAATCTATCTCCAAACAACTGTTACTATGTGAACAGCCTGGTATAGCTTTGTTAAGCCTGATGTACTCATCGTATTACTTCACCCCAAACCCTGAAGCAATAGAATTATCAAAATCCTTTAAAAGCAAAGAGAATTCTGCATAACATAATTTACTTTTGAATCACAACTACTTGAGAAAGTTAATAGGATGAAAAGCATATTATAAAATAGGCTTGTATTGTTCAGTGATAGAATTCTATACTCAGTTCTAAACTTACAACACATTTCAAAACTGAATAATATTTTTCTTATCCAGAGGTCCAATTCTTGTCAGCCCCCCAAATACAGTCCATAATTTTGAAGTGATGGAAAATGCCTCTGAGTCAAGAAAATAGTAATAAAAAACCTCACTAAATTATGTTTTTATTTCTATCATATTATTTATTTTTATTTTCTGCATATGCATTAGCAAATGGGATTGTTTCATTATTAGCACACAGCATACGTGATGTGGTAAATATTACTAGTGTGTGAGGAGAAATATTTCAGAAGGAAACCCACTCAGAAAAAAATGACATCTGATGATATGATATTAGGGAGTGTAAAAGCTAAAAAGCAGACAGAGGTTAAGTTACTAAATAGAAAAATAACAGGCATTCATCATGGTGTTTCTGAGTCATAAAGATTCTGTTGAGCTTATTACTCTCTGTTTAAGAAGACATGGAAGTGGTTACTTTAGAAATACTTTAAAATATTATAACTTTTTTTTTTTTTAGAATTGGCACTTGGAAAGGTAAGGTTAGTCATGTGGAAAAATTAAATACGCAACACATTTTATTCTCCAAAGCCAAATAAAAGTAAACTGTTACTATATTTAGTAATTTCTGAGGTAAGTACATTTTCTCAATAGTAGGAGTTAATTAAAGAAGTAAGTAACTGGGCTTTCATCTTTTTTTTTTTTTAAAGCACCATTTCCACATAGAAAAATCAAGTGGTACTTGCTTTTTAGCAATCATAATCAGGATGTAGCAGTGAATAATATGGTGATATAGAATAATTAAGGTAATATAGATTCCATTTGGAAGAAATAATAACAGAGGCATAGGTTAGATTAACTTTGGGGAGTGCACTAAGTAATGAAGACAAGTAAATAATATTTCCAAACAAAGAAGCAGAGGTGAAGCAGCCAAGCTGTACAAGCCTGCTGCCTGGGTTCAAATCCTGACTCCTTCACTTGTTGGCTATGTGACTTGGCAGCAGACTTACATTCCCTGGGCCTGAGTGTATTCATCTGTAAAATGAGGATAATAACATATGGATGTCAAAATTTTGTCGTGAGGATCAACTGAGATAATATGTGTAATGTACTTAAAATAAGGCCCCTAACATAGAAGTGTTCCAAAACTGGAATTATTATCAGTTAGTTGATACAAAAGGACGCTTTCAATAGCACTTAGTGTAGTTTAGTCCAGTGCTAAGGCAATGAGGGAACTGGTAGCTAGTGTTAAAGCTTTTATTTTACATGTTAGCATGTTAACAGTCATGTTAAACACTTACAGTTCAACATCTTTAAAGTTCTCTGGTGATCAGATTGGGGGTCTTTTGTGTACAGACAATGAATCTGCTCTGGAATACATTTCCATTTTTTCCTAGACAGCAAAGAACACTACCAAAAATTCCAAAGGTTTGGTATTATGATTACAGAGAAAGTTTTCCAAAGGTAATATATTCTGCACACTGGGTTTACAATCCAAAATTTGACAATGCCAGACATCACTGGGAAGGCTCATGGTTCAGGAGAGAGGTGGGTAGAGGTGACTGCTGAGTAACTGACAATGCTGATAAATAATGGTGACAGAGGAATCATAGAGACAGCAGCCAGAACACAATGAATTATTAGGGAAGCATGTTTGCCCAGGACTCAAAAAAATCCCTTTAAGAAAAACCAGTTGGCATGATCATAAATCAGTGGCCCTTTTCATACACACAGAGTGGAACAGTCTGGTTGCCTAATATCAGCAGATATGACACCTTAAGAAATTATTTAAATATGAAGAGCAACGTTAAATTTTTTTTTTTTTTAAAAGAGAGAGACCAAAGTTGTGAAGAACTGGTTTAAGAATTGTCCACATAAAGGGCACCTGGGTGGCTCGGTAGGTTATTTCTGACTCCCAATATTGGCTCAGGTCATGATCTCAGGGTCTTGAGATTAAGCCCCATGTGAGGTTCAGTGCTCAGTGCAGAGTCTGCTTGAGATTCTCTCTCTCCCTCTGTTCCTCCCCTCCTTAAATAAATAAATAAATAAATAAATAAATAAATAAATAAATAAAATCTTTTTAAAAATCTAGGTTCTGTAATTATTACATGGTATCAGGATGTTCATTTCACAGCTAGTATATCCTTCCATATAACCAGTAGTTCTATCATTGTAAAAAATAACTGAATCTTAACAAGACTTTATATATATATGTGAGAGGTGCATAGAATGGTATCCAGATGAGAGAAAATCACTTTGAGTTCATCCAAAAACTATGCAAGGAAATCATTATTTTTTTAAATGTTTTTATTTTTTATTTTATTTTATTTTTTTAAATAAATTTATTTTTTATTGGTGTTCAATTTGCCAACTTACAGAATAACACCCAGTGCTCATCCCGTCAAGTGTCCCCCTCAGTGCCCGTCACCCATTCACCCCCACCCCCCGCCCTCCTCCCCTTCCACCACCCCTAGTTCGTTTCCCAGAGTTAGGAGTCTTTATGTTCTGTCTCCCTTTCTGATATTTCCCACACACTTCTTCTCCCTTCCGTTATATTCCCTTTCACTATTATTTATATTCCCCAAATGAATGAGAACATACACTGTTTGTCCTTCTCCGATTGACTTACTTCACTCAGCATAATACCCTCCAGTTCCATCCATGTTGAAGCAAATGGTGGGTATTTGTCGTTTCTAATGGCTGAGTAATATTCCATTGTATACATAAACCACATCTTCTTTATCCATTCATCTCTCGATGGACACCGAGGCTCCTTCCACAGTTTGGCTATTGTGGACATTGCTGCTAGAAACATCCGGGTGCAAGTGTCCCGGCGTTTCATTGCATCTGTATCTTTGGGGTAAATCCCCAGCAGTGCAATTGCTGGGTCGTAGGGCAGGTCTATTTTTAACTCTTTGAGGAACCTCCACACAGTTTTCCAGAGTGGCTGCACCAGTTCACATCCCCACCAACAGTGTAAGAGGCTTCCCTTTTCTCTGCATCCTCTCCAACAATTGTTGTTTCCTGCCTTATTAATTTTCCCTTCTCACTGGTGTGAGGTGGTATCTCATTGTGGTTTTGATTTGTATTTCCCTGATGGCAAGTGATGCGGAGCATTTTCTCATGTGCATGTTGGCCATGTCTATGTCTTCCTCTGTGAGATTTCTCTTCATGTCTTTTGCCCATTTCATGATTGGATTGTTTGCTCCTTTGGTGTTGAGTTTAATAAGTTCTTTATAGATCTTGGAAACTAGCCCTTTATCTGATACGTCATTTGCAAATATCTTCTCCCATTCTGTAGGTTGTCTTTGAGTTTTGTTGACTGTATCCTTTGCTGTGCAAAAGCTTCTTATCTTGATGAAGTCCCAATAGTTCATTTTTGCTTTTGTTTCTTTTGCCTTCGTGGATGTATCTTGCAAGAAGTTACTGTGGCCAAGTTCAAAAAGGGTGTTGCTTGTGTTCTCCTCTAGGATTTTGATGGAATCTTGTCTCACATTTAGATCTTTCATCCATTTTGAGTTTATCTTTGTGTATGGTGCAAGAGAGTGGTCTAGTTTCATTCTTCTGCATGTGGATGTCCAATTTTCCCAGCACCATTTATTGAAGAGACTGTCTTTCTTCCAATGGATACTTTTCTCCTTTATCGAATATTAGTTGACCATAAAGTTCAGGGTCCACTTCTGGGTTCTCTATTCTGTTCCATTGATCTATGTGTCTGTTTTTGTGCCAGTACCACACTGTCTTGATGACCACAGCTTTGTAGCACAACCTGAAATCTGGCATTGTGATGCCCCCCCCCCCAGCTTGCCCCCAGCTATGGTTTTCTTTTTTAAAATTCCCCTGGCTATTCGGGGTCTTTTCTGATTCCACACAAATCTTAAAATAATTTGTTCTAACTCTCTGAAGAAAGTCCAAGGTATTTTGATAGGGATTGCATTAAACGTGAAAATGTCAATGTTACCCAGAGCAATTTACACGTTTAATGCAAACCAGTTCATTTTCTTATGTTTGTGTCTATATGTCGGTTTATGTGTGTGTTGGAAAACAACCTGGAAATAAGCAACTTCTAGGAATACCTGAATTCTAATATTCAATACATGCCATGGATATAATCAATAGAGATGGTCCCTTGCAAGGAACAAAGTTTGGAAACCAAAGGGGGTAAATTTATTAAATGAGATGCATTCATTAAAGTAATTGCTCTTTTTGCTGTTTCAAAACAGCACAACTATCCATCAATAATTTGATTTTAATTTCAAATACCACAAAAAAATCATGACTATTGCACAATAGTGACTACTACTATTGGTTACTGTGACTACTGCACAGTAGTGAGAATAAGGCAGGTTCAGAAACCAGAATGAAAAAATACAGATGAGCTAATTAAAGGATTAACACCCCCTAGGAAAAAAGTCTCTATTTTCACACAATAAGTCAGAATGTAAACACCAGATGTTTTTAAAGGATTAAAATCAAATTTAAAAAATGTATGGCTCCATAAGTTTCTTCGAATAAAGTATGTAGATAGCTCTACTGCCAGAATTCTGTACGTGCACCTGCTGGACAGAGCCAAGCAGTTTATGGGGCAATAGTCAGAGCACAGACTTTGAGCAACGTTGTCTAGCTTTGCTGCATTTTTGAAATCCTCTAGTTTTAGATACTTGAATTTTTAAAATTTTCACTATCATGAACACCAAAGTGATAAATATTCTTACAACATAGTCATTGCACATATCTACAGCTCCACTTCTCCCCTGAATTCCCATATTGTATTTCCAAGAGCCTCTGTGACATCTTCACTTGAATACTGAATAGGCATCTTGTATTTATCTTGGCAAAACTGAACCATTGACTTTCATCTCAAATCTGTTCTTCTTGCAGTCTTTCTCATATCAGTAGATGTCAGAGATTTTCATTCAGCTTCTCAAGCCAAAACTCTTGAATTGTTTTTCATGTCTGTCTTTCCCTCACTTATCACATCCAGTCCAGGAGCACATTCTGATAATCATTCCTTGTGAACCCAGAATCTACACATCCCCCTCACCAAATCAAGCTTGTATCTCTTGGCTGAATCACTGAGATAAGATTCAGACTAGTTTCTATTCATGCCCTGCTCTTTGTCATATTGATTATTTTAAAATGTAAATCCAGAAATTCCACTTAAAGGTATTTATCTGAAGAAAACACTTTAAATAGACATACATACCCCTATGTTCACAGTAGCATTATTTACAATAGCTAAGATATGGAAGGAACCCAAGTATCCATCAATAGATAAGTGGATAAAGAAGATGTGATCTCTCTCTCTCTCTCTCTCTCTCTCACACACACACACACACACACATATAATGGAATATTATTACTCAGCCACAAAAAAGTAAGAGATCTTGCCTTTTGTGATAACATGGGTGGACCTAGAGGATATTACACTAAGTGAAATTAATTCATACAGAGAAAGCCAAATACCATATTATTTCATCTATGTGTGGAGCCTAAATAGCAAAACAAATGTACAAACAAAACAAAATAGAAACAGACTCATAGATTCAGAGAACAAAGTGATGGTTACCAGAGAGAAGGGGTTGGGGGATGGATGGAATTGGTGAAGGGGATCAAGAAGTTCAATCTTTCAGTTATAAAATGAAACAACACAGAAATATAGTGTATAGTGTACAGCATAGAGAATATAGTCAACAATATTGTGACACCTTTGTATGGTTACAGATGGTAACTTGGCTTACTGTGGTGAGCATTTTCTAATGTATATAAATACTAATAACTGCATTATGTACCTGAAACTAAAACAATAGTGTATGTCCATTATTCTTCAATAAAAATGTAAATCAGATCATGTTATTCTTAGTAAAACCTTCCAATAAGTTTTCATATTTCTCAAAATAGAGCTCAAATTCCTTGAGTTGGCCTTAGAAAATCCCACATGATCTGGCCACCAGTTACTTCTCTTTCTTCTGTATTATCTACCCCTTCTCACAGCTTGCTCTAGCACACAGACCTTCTTGCTGTACCTCAAATATAGCAGGCACATGCCTGCCATGAGGCTTTGCATTTCCTGTCTTCTCTGCCTGGAATGCCAGCACTTTTCCTCCAAAGAACTAAACATCCCACTTCATTCCTTCAATTGATCTTCTGTCAAAGCCACCACATCAGACATTCCATATCTGACACAGTATAAAACAGGATTCACTCTCTACATATCTCTACATATCCTTTTACTACTTTGTCTTCTCTTCATGGCATTCATCACCACTTATCGTATGAAACATTTATCTATTTATTATTAATCTTTTCAAATGAACATGTAAGCTCCATGTGAGCTGGAACATTTTTAAGTTGTTTTTCATTTATTTAATTTTTTGCTTTGCTATTGTATCAATGCCTTAATTTTCTGTAATATTACAAGCATCTAAAAATATATCAGCAAAAACAGACACACGAATCTTATATTATTTCATAGAAAAATTCTTGGAAATAATATAATGGAGTTAAAACTTACAGACATTTTTAAAGCACTGCTATATATTGCAAACTTCTTTTCTAAAAATGCATATAATTTAAATTCTCACCAGGATGTTATAAATGTAAAGTTGTGGACCATTTAGCATTAGGATTTATCTCCTCATTCTTCATTTGCTGGAATAAATGGTGTCTTGTTTTAGTTTGAATCAATTTGAGTTGTACCTACATACTGAATTTTAGCTAAAGCAAAGTCTTATTATACCTAGTATGAGTGGAGGAAAAATATGTCCAGAGTTACCGGTGAAGGCTTTGAGAAAGATTGGGTCAGGCGTGGAAGGGTATTAGACTTCTGGGAAGAGTGATGTCCTACAATTTCTCTCCAATTCTCCTAAAAATTCTTTCCTTTCTAACTCTTCACTTTGTTCCCTACACTTCTATATCTTAAATAGTTAATTAAATTATAGCCCCTTTTTATTTCCTTTATTTTTTTTCTGTTATTGATTCATAGTATCTTTTAGCAATTTACTCCATGAGCCTTCATTTCTTCATGCATCCAGCCATCCATTCATCCAACCATCCATATATCCATACATCTTGTTATCCATCTAACATATAATTTTTCACTTTCTGCTTCATTTCATTCCATGGACACAAAAGTGTATATCACATTCTCTCTGTTTCTATCTTCAAAAATCACAATGGAGTAGAATAATTATGCTTTAAAAAGCAAACAATGACTTCTGGTTTCAATTGAGACATGATAAAGAACTTAGAAGGTATCACTTCTATCCTTACAAGAAGGAAAAGCTGAAGGTGATGATGAACTTTTCCTGGAGCATTCTGACAAGTAAGGTTGCAGGACACACCTTCAACCTGAAAATCTGTGGAGATAGCCTCCTTCAGAGACACAGCCCAGATTTACTTACTTGGAGCATCACTTCATCTTTTCTTTCCATTAGTGATAAACCTAACAAAATATATATAGGATCTATCTGGAAAAAATAAGAAAACACTGACTAAAGAAATCAAATAAAAATTTTAAGTGGAGATATATTTCATGTTCATGCACTGGAACACTATTTTTAGGGTGCCATTTTGTTTCAATTTGATCCATAGATTCATTACAATATCAATCAAAATCCCAGCAAGCTATTTTGTAGATGGTGACAGAATGATTCTAGAGTTCATATAAAAAGGCAAAAGGCTCAGAATAACCAACAAAATACTAAAGAATAAAAACAAAGTTGGAAGATTCACATTATATGACTTCAAGACTTACTTTAAAGCTACAGTAATAAAGATAGTATAGTGTTGGTGAAGGAATAGACAAACAGATGACCAGAACAGAATATAGAACCCAGAAATAAACCCACACAAATATAGGTAATTAATCTTAGACAAAGGTGCAAGGGGTATTTAATAGAAGAAATAATACTTTTTTCCCAGCATTATTTGTTATTTTCCATAACCAATTGTTGTGTACAAAGAAACCAAATGAACCTAGACACACACCTTATCACTGATGATGTAAAGCTCACTGTAAAGTGACGTCCCCTCCCCTTTCATACTATTCTCTGAAAACAAGTTACTAAACATAGCCCAAACTTAAAGATGTTAAGGAGTCATGCTTAATTTCATTCAAGATAAAATATATACATAAATTATTTGGAATTTTTTGGCAGAGGAAGCTTTGTTTGTATTATATTATATTATATTATATTATATTATATTATATATTTATCCATTTATTTATATCAGCATAAACCTATGGATGTAGCTTTTATACTTTAAGATATAATCCAATGCTACTTGATTTATTTTGCTGCAAAAATTGTTCCATCTTTGGCTACTGGGAACTCTTTCAGTTGGCTCCTTTGTCACTTTGGCATCTGTCCATTATTATGTGTACTCTTAAATGCATATTACTAACTGAAATAAGCCAGTCTAAAATGATTGTAGACTGTATGATCTATATGTCATTCTGGAAAAGACAAAGTAATGAGATGGTAAATAGATCAGTTGTTGACTGATGTGATGAAAATGACATTTTATCTCTGGTTTTCCTCCCCCAAACCTAAAATCCTGGTCTAATCATGTAAAAGAAAACAAAAAACAAAACATCAAACAAATTCCCACTTCAGAGACAGTTTATAAAATATCTGACAATTACCCAAAACTGTCAAGGTCACCAAAAACAGGAGAGTTTAAGAAACTCTCACAGTCTAGAGATGGTTACCAAGACATGACAACTAAATGTAATGTGATAACTTGGATGGGATCCTGGGACAGAGGAAGGGCATTAGGGAAAAAGGAAAGAAAATCTGAATAAAGTATAGACTTTAGTTAATAAGTATCAATATTTGTTCATTAGTTGTCACAAATGTATCATACTAATGTAAGACATCAATAACAAGGGAAGGGGAATAGGAGATGGGCAGCCAGCATTCAATGGAATTTTATTCAATAATGTGGGAGAGTTTATATTGTTTTCAAGAACTCTGAATAAAGGCAATAGAAAAAGAGAGATGAAAGATGTATCCGTCACCTCCCCAAAGGGCTTCCAGCCTGGCTGTCTTCTAATCTATGTTCCATAATATTGTCCTTTGATCTTCTAAAGAACAAACTCTAACCTTGCATTTGTTCTAAGGATCAAAGATAATGCAGCTAAAGTTACTTAACATAGTATTTGGAACATAGTAGAAACAAACAAATGTGGCAATTATTTTGTTACTTTCCAACTTAAATCTATTGGAAGGTTACAACTTCTCCCCCTCACTCAGCTTATTCCTTAATGATGTCCTTGGGGCAAGTTACATCGCTCTTCTAGAGCAAACTTACTGCTCAGAACTCATCCTGGCCAAGCCCTGCCTTTACACTATGTTCACTCATTCTTGCAGTCAGACTAGATCTGAAGCAGGCTGGTTCTCTCCTCTATGCCTTTACTCTAGTATTTATTACATCCAGAAAAGCCTTCTGGGTTACTTTCACCAGGCAAAATTCTGTGCAATTCCCAAGGTCCACTCAAATACAGTCTTCCCTCTTGAAGGCTTTTCTAATTTGCTCATGAGTGAGCTCTCCTCCCAATGAACTCCTAATGCCTGATATCTTTTATTGTAACTAATTGTGTTCTGGTATCAGTCTTTTCTGATTTCACAAAGCTCCTGAAGGATAGGGACTCTACTTAAACTCTTTTGTTTCCCTGGCCATGCACTTTACACTTGCTACCTGTGGAATATATCATTTGTATTGAAAACAAAGTAAGGGAAAATGAATTTAACTTTAAAAAGTATTTTTGAGTATTTCTTTGATATTTATAATAAATACCCACTTTTCTCTGATAATAGATATGATTAAAGCTTGCATTTCAGAGGCTGATATATTGCTTTTAAAAGACTAAATTAAGAGTCAATGTCTTAGTCTCTTCAATAAATGGTGCTGGGAAAATTGGACATCCACATGCAGGAGAATGAAACTAGACCACTCTCTTGCACCATACACCAAGATAAACTCAAAATGGATGAAAGATCTAAATGTGAGACAAGATTTCATCAAAATCCTAGAGGAGAACACAGGCAACACCCTTTTTGAATTCAGCCACAGTAACTTCTTGCAAGATACATCCACGAAGGCAAAAGAAACAAAAGCAAAAATGAACTATTGGGACTTCATCAAGATAAGAAGCTTTTGCACAGCAAAGGATACAGTCAACAAAACTCAAAGACAACCTACAGAATGGGAGAAGATATTTGCAAATAACGTATCAGATAAAGGGCTAGTTTCCAAGATCTATAAAGAACTTCTTAAACTCAACACCAAAGAAACAAACAATCCAATCATGAAATGGGCAAAAGACATGAAGAGAAATCTCACAGAGGAAGACATAGACATGGCCAACATGCACATGAGAAAATGCTCTGCATCACTTGCCATCAGGGAAATACAAATCAAAACCACAATGAGATACCACCTCACACCAGTGAGAATGGGGAAAATTAATAAGGCAGGAAACAACAAATGTTGGAGAGGATGAGGAGAAAAGGGAACACTCTTACACTGTTGGTGGGAATGTGAACTGGTGCAGCCACTCTGGAAAACTGTGTGGAGGTTCCTCAAAGAATTAAAAATAGATCTGCCCTACGACCCAGCAATTGCACTGTTAGGGATTTACCCTGAAGATTCAGATGCAATGAAACGCCGGGGCACCTGCACCCCGATGTTTCTAGCAGCCATGTCCACAATAGCCAAACTGTGGAAGGAGCCTCGGTGCCCATCGAAAGATGAATGGATAAAGAAGATGTGGTTTATGTATACAATGGAATATTACTCAGCCATTAGAAACGACAAATACCCACCATTTGCTTCAACGTGGATGGAACTGGAGGGTATTATGCTGAGTGAAGTAAGTCAATCGGAGAAGGACAAACAGTGTATGTTCTCACTCATTTGGGGAATATGAATAATAGTGAAGGGGAATATAAGGGAAGGGAGAAGAAATGTGTGGGAGATATCAGAAAGGGACACAGAACATAAAGACTTCTAACTCTGGGAAATGAACTAGGGGTGGTGGAAGGGGAGGAGGGCGGGGGGTGGGGGTGAATGGGTGACGGGCATGGAGGGGGACACTTGACGGGATGAGCACTGGGTGTTATTCTGTATGTTGGTAAATTGAACACCAATAAAAATTAATTTATAAAAAAAAAAGAGTCAATGTCTTGGTTGAAGCCACACACCTAATAGTTGCTCTAAGAATAAATAAGAAGAAAATATGTAATTTGTATGACGAGATTGGGCGTTCAGGGTGGTATGGCCGTAGACTGTAACTTGTATGAAAAGATTTAAAATTTGTTATTTGCATCTAAAAATCATAGTGCAAAAGAAACTTTGAGAATTTATTAAATTTTGAAAGCAATAGAGGATAGAAAAACCTCAAAGACATCTTCTCTGTTTTTAATTAACAGAGAGCACAAAATTATTTTAATAATTATTTTGTGTGAGCACAAAAATTAGTGTGAGCACAAAAATTATTTTAATGGTTAAACACAATTTATTTTTCTTTCAAAAATCTTTGAACCCAATTTTTAAAAATCAAGAAAAAAACTCAGGAGACTAATGGCATTTGAGGTGAGACTCATGGAATTTGCAACCTTACCCATCTCTCCATCAATGACATAAAGAGACTCAGTCCCTTAATTTTGCCCACGTGAAGTGATGCTGCATTGCTTAATAGTGAGCTGAAAACATAGTTTTAGAAGAAACTAACTGAAACAAATTCTGAATATGAAAACTTTATAAAAACAACACAGCTTGAGCCTTAACTATGCTAAATAATGCAAATATATTTTATTCACATGAAAAAAATGTTAGTAAGAATTTCAGTCTAATTACAAAACTGTCTGACTGGAATGGTCTGTGAAGTGTGGTTATGAATAAAGATATGTTGAAAGGTAGAATCCATTTTAATCATATTAATTCTTTAGCATGTTCAGAATTTGAATTTGAATATTAAAATAAGTTTTGAAATTGAGAGAAAAAAGACAAAAGCTACGAATAACAAATGGTTGCTTCCAGAAATTTTTATTTATTTTGTCCAGAAATTTTTATTTAAATAATTAGTAATAGAACTAATTATTTGAATTGTTTAGTTTTTATTGATTAAAATGGTGGAAGTAGTAAAAATAATTTGTAAAGTACGGCATATAAATGTAGCCAACTTTATTTTTTTTAAGATTGATTTTATGTATGTATGTATGTATGTATGTATTATTTTCTTAAAATTTATTCATGAGAGACAGAGAGGCAGAGACACAGAGGGAGAAGCAGGGTCCCTGTGGGGGGTCCCCACTCCCTGTGAGGAGCCCAATGTGAGACTCGATCCCAGGACTCCAGGATCACGCTCTGGGCGAAAGGCAAATGCTCAACTGCTAAGCCACCTAGGCGTCCCTATATATTTATGTATTTGACAGAGAGAGAGAAAGTGAAAGCACAAGCAGAGGAGTGGCAGAGGGAGAGGGAGATGCAGATTCCCCACTGAGCAGGGAGTCTGATGCAGGCCTCCATCCCAGCACCCGTGGATCATGACCTGAGCCAAAGGCAGAGGCTCAACTGACTGAGCCACTCAGGCACCCCAAATGCAGCCAACTTTAATAAGAAGAGAGCAAAGTTGCTAAAAATAATACTAGTATCAATGATATTAAAACATCATCCTTTTTTAAAAGTTAACAAGTATGCAATGGTAGGGAAGCATACTATATCAGAGAAATAAAAGCTTCAGAGTAATATCTGTTTCCCTTTTTACTCTTCTCTGCCACTTCCTCCTTTCTTTTAGGTAATACAACAGCAATGTCAATATGTGGGTACCAGGCTAGGTGTCTGAATGAACACCATCATTCTATCTGCCTTATATCAAAAGAATCTATTATAAATCAGGAACTCATTTTAGCTTTAAGTGGACTCTTTAAAAATTTACCGTTTTTTTTTTTTTAAGATTTTATTTGAAAGAGAGAAAACATGCACATGCATCAGGAGTGGGGGGGCCGGAGGGAGAAGGAGACTCCCCACTGAGCAGGAAGCCTGAGGGGTGGCTGGATCTCAGGATCCTAGGATCATGACCTAAGCCAAAGGCAGGTACTTAACTGATTGAGCCACCTAGGTGCCCCAAAATCTAACGGTTATTAATGAAATATCACCTCACACTGGTCAGAATGGCTAAAATCAAAACCACAAAAAACAAGTGTTGCTGAGGATGTGTAAAAAAAGAAACCCTCTTGCACTATTGGTGGGAAGCAAACTGGTGCAGCCACGATGGAGAACAGTATGTAGGTTCTTCAAAAAGTTAACTATAGAACTACCCTACAGTCTAACAATCAGACTACTGGGTATTTGCCCCCAAAATATGAAAACACTAAATCAAGGGGATTCATGCACCTGTACGTTCATAGTAGCATTATTTACAATTCCCAAGGTATGGAAGCAAGTCCAAGTGTCCATCAATAGGTGAATGCAATAAAAAAGATGTGTGTGTGTGGGGGGTCTATGTGTATAATTCAGCCATGAAAAAGAATGAAATCTTAACAAAAAAAAAAAAAAGAATGAAATCTTGCCATTCACAACAACACAGATGGAACTAAAGAGTATAATGCTAAGTGAAATAAGTCAGTCAAAGGCAAACACCATACGATTTCACTCATGTGGAATTTAAGAAACAAAAAAGAAATGAACAAGGGGAAAAGGGAGAGAGAGAGAGAAAGAGACAGAGAGATAAAGAGAAAAAAAATCCCAATAAATAGACTCTCACTCTAGAGAACAAACTGGGTCACCAGAGCGGAGGTGAGAGGATGGGTGAAACAGGTGATGGGGATTAAAGAGTATACTCATCATGATGAGTACTGAGTATCGTATAGAACTGTTGGATCACTATATTTTATACCTGAAATGAACATAATACTGTCTGTTAACTATACTAAAATTAAAATTAAAAATGTAATTTGAAAAGAGTCAATGTAGATGTAGTACAGCCTCCCCTCACTCTCTCAGTCTTCTCTCCTTAACAAGCCACTGATGAATCTTTCTTCATGAAACCCTCCATCTGATGCCTTCCACACTTTGCTGTCTTTCCCTTTGGCTCCCAAACGCTTCTCTGCCATTGTCCTCCCAAAAGCTACAGTGAAGAAGTCTCCTGAAATCTGTATTTGCTATGGTTCCTGTTTGCCTTTACTCTTTCTATATGCTTTCTCTTTGTCAAGCTCATCTAATTTCAAAGCTTTGATTTCCAACTGTATAGCTCATTCATTCATTTATTCAACACATGGGGGAAAAGTACCAAAGAAAGTGCCAGTCCTTTCCTTAAGTAGTGTGTAGTCTATTTAATAGGCAAAACAGGCAAATAAATGGGCACTAGACTACACTGTGGAATAAGAATTTCAATGAGGTAAGTGCAGTGTTCTGGAAAAGCATTAAAAAGACATACAATCCAATCTTGGGAGACCAGGAACGTTTTCTGAAAATTTTGATACATAATTCAAATCCTAAATAAAAGACAGGAGCTATGAAGCAAAGAGAAGGTTGCAAGCAAAGAAAACAGCACATGGAAATGCTTGTGATCAAGAGGATAGTGTCATTTAACAAACAGCCAGTAATCTGGTGGCTACGAGGCACAGTGCAGGGCAAAAAGTTCTGAATTGAGCAGACACAATGGCAAACATAGCTACATAAAAATAGGCTTCATATTCAAGCTAAAAAGCTTGGACTTCATCCTATGGGCAATGGGGGATCAACTGGAGTTACGAAATCTCTGAAGAAGGCATGCACAAGTGGAGTTTTGGAAAGGTCATTTTAGACCCAGGGCAATAACTCTATGGTGTGGGACAAAGAAAAAAGGGTATGAGTTAGAAGACTGGTTGTTCCCAGAAGATATGACTGGTTAGAATGAGGTGCAGAGATATTTTTTTCTCTTTGAGGCATTTTATATGCACATATGTATTGTATCCCTATGGAAAAGAATCCCACAATTTTCCCTCCTGCGTGTTTTTGTCTTTGTTTCTTCATGGTCCGTGATGCCAGGTGAGGCTGTTAGTCTAGTGAAACCAAACTGGTAAGATAGGGTCAGATTGTTATGCCACTTTTCTAGATCTTTGAATTGTACATCAAAACTGGGGCTGATCACTCCACATTTGTTTAACTTGACTGAGAGGCTCACAACAATTTTCCTAGCTCTGTGATCAATGATTTCAAATTCACCAATGAAACTAACCATGTTTCATCATCATAGTTAGAAACTGGACAATGAACTTGGAGCACAGCTTAATAAGAACCTGGCATTTGCCTCTCTTTTTGGCATTGCTAATGATCTTAAGAGCATCTGCCAGAACATTCATTTGCACCATGATGGCAGCAAGGAAATATGTCAGGAAGAGCAATGGAGGGATATTAAAGAGAAGTCTACACAGATTTGGGGATAAAATTGAGTCCAATTTTTGATTTGTTGAGTAAATGAAAAGCCTGTTAAAAATCCTAGTGAAAAATCTCTACAAGAGAGTTGGATCTATAGACCAGGAGCTCAGGAGGAATTCTAATGTGTATTTGCACCAGTCATGAGGAAAATAAAGAAGTCAATAAATGAGAAAGATAATGTTTGGGTCTCAAAAATCCTGAGAGTAAAGAGGCAAGTAAAGAAATCTGTGAAGAATACTAAGTTGGAGTGTGAGAAATTTTTAGTGCAAACCAGAGGATGGAGTAATGGAAGACAAGAAGGAGCAAAAAATGCTAAAAGAGGACAGATTAAGGGCTGAGAAATGATAGTTGAATTTAGCAACAAGAAGAATATTACTGGCTGTACTGAATAAAGTTTCAGATTATAAGTGGAGGATACAAGCAAGATTCCAGTGAAGTGAGAGAGGAATTATAGAGAGAGGGATTAGGACAGAAATTACAACTGAGTTTGTAAAACGAAGAGAGGAAAGTAGCTAGGATGGACTACCTATCAACACAAGAGTGTTTTGTGATGGGAAAAAAATAGTGGTAAATAAACCACTAAATATATGGTAGTTCAGGATAGACAAGAAAAATAGGACGGATGAAACAAAAACCCTGAGGTGGAGCTAGAGGTAAGGATAGTAAGCACAGGAAGCCTAAACCAGATGGGAAAGGAGGCAAGAATGGCTGTAGAGACTGTCATATATTTTGTGAGGCACAAAGCCAGAAAATTGACAAATTTCCTCTTTGATTTATATTTTCTCTAGCAAGTTATGGTCTAATGCTGAGAATGACAGAGAATGTGTCTGCTTGGGAGACTTCAGGAAAATGAAAGCTTTGAATAATCACTACCACTGAGTAGAAGCAGTGACTAGGAAAACACAATTGCCAGGAGACTCCGAAGGTCTGATTGAGGCTGGAAGCTGTGAACATCTTGGGGGCAATAATTTATAGCATTGAGTAATTTTTTCATAATGTATGCACAATTTCATGTAGAGATGGGAACATAGTGAGATTGACCAGGGACTAGAGAGTCGGTGTATTACTAGAAGGACAAACCAAGAGAAAATTGGAAGCATTTGTGAGTTGAAGTGGCTGGTTGTTTTGCTGTTGGTATAAGGATTCCTTGGATGTCTATTTTTCCCGTGAGAGGGACAGTATGGGTATATTGATTATCACTGCGCCTCCAATGCAGGGACAAGCACATTTTGTGTGTACATAATTATTAAATGCATGAATGATCCTAACTGCAAGCCTGGTTTCTCCTGTTACTGTTTTATTATAGCATCACATCACAGAGAGAAGCCTGGGCTTCTACCATCCTCATATATCACAGAATATAATATTCCACAGAGGTCTTATTTAAGATGATGGGAGAAATTTGTATGATATAATCTAAGCTAGGCAATAGCTACACTTCTGCCCCATTCTTTATTTATTTTTTCCCCATACTTTATTTTTAAACTGTCTACATCCCTGTCAGTGTGTTTGCACCTTCTCCCGTGAGGTGCTGTGCTTAGAATCTTAGAATCGATGGTTTGCTCAAATGTTTCAATTACTAGTTACAGAGGTATTCTCAACCCCGCAGCCTTATTTAACTTTTAGTGGCAGCCCCTGCAAGCCATGTCCTTGGGATTTGCTTCAGTGAGAGAATATGTAATGTGTGGGAACATTTGACAGAATCTGCAGGAGATGCAGGTGGGTAATGAGCAAGGGCATGAGAAGGAGCTGCATGAGCTCCTGTTCTCAGCAATCCCAGGGAAGAAGGGGCCCTCAGCTGCCAAGCATTCATACCCAAATCTTTGCTCTTATTTCTTTTGGAAAGAGCTGGATAGAACAGTTGGGGTGTGGTTAAAGGCAAGTTAAAGCACTGGGTTAAGAAGTCTTTTGCACTTTCAATAATTTTTTTCTGTTTACGGTACTGCATCAGTGACCAAAAACTCATTAGGCTACCATTGCCCATATATTTGTAAATTAGGTCTATTTATCAACTTGAGAGCCCAGCCAGGAGCTGGAAAACATTAATAAAATTTAGGGTTCATATTTATACAAAGGAAAGATGGTGGAAATTTACCTATTTTTAGGGGGGCAAGATACTCTCCTTCCTTGATGGTTGATCATTGCTTATCAGATATTGTAGAAATGTCTCAGAAGAGAAATCAGGGCTTTTCATGCCCAACCACCCAACACCTCCATCTTATCTCCTGCTATTGGCCAGCATAAAAGTGTCATTCCAGAAAAGCTGACCTACTTTCTGTCCCTAAACTGTAGGAAAATAAATGTCTACAACTGCTACTTTTCTAAGTTGGAAGCAAATGGTCTGACCTTGAATCATGTTAGAAAAGACAGGATATCTGCAGGGTGTCAGGATACTTTCCAATGGCTTTACATTTGTTGAAAAATTCTCAGGAAAGAAAAAAAATCAAAGCATAACCTAAAGCAGTTATTTCACTTAATATAATATCATTTCAGGCCTAAAGATAAATGTCCAAATGATAAATTTGTCTTTTTACGTGACTCTGTTATCCTTGCTATGCCTTTCGCTTGGGTTTTCCAGCATGCTGTAATATTTCAGCCACTAAATCATGTTTTGTTTCTAATAGGAGCTACTATTTGCTCATAAAACTCATTTTTTCCATAGAATAAAAGCAACCTCCTTAGGCTATTTCAGAACATTACAGCTGTGGTTGGATAACATCTATCCGTGACTTTACTTAGAGAAAAATAGATTATTTGAAACCTATGGATTGACAACCCTGGGAAGTTTCTCTTTCTGTTCTATAGCTAAACACTCTATATTTCATGGAGGGACATGGAAGCCTACAGGTTTTCACTTTGAGGTAAACCTCCATCTAGAGTGTGAACCATGAATATTGAAATATAAAAGATAAAAACAGGCTATTTATTATGTTACTAATCATTTTATTTAAAAAATTCAATTCAAGAACATTTAAATGCCCAATATGTGCCAGGCACTCTAAAAATGCCAGAGACAGAACGAGGGCAAAATGAAGACCTTCTACTCATAAAGCTCCTATTCTAGTGAATATGTGCCCCAGACTTTGTAAAATGTCCTAAAGCGAGACCATCATGTGACAATGGAGGGACAGTCCATGCCTCTGTCAACAGGGTAGTGTTATGTCAATACACCCTTGAAAGAGGTCAATCCTCAAACGTATCCTTAGAAGAGGTCAGTCCTAAGATGTCCTGAGAAGAGATCAATCCTGGAGTCAGATATGAGAATTCAGAAACTGTGTTTGAAGCCACCAGTAGGATGAAGGAAAACTGTACCCTTTTCTTATTCACTAGGAATCAGTTAATCCCAGACTCTGGGCCTCAGTATGCCTGGAGGATTTTCAGTGTTGGGGATGTTGGCCACTGTCCCTAGAAGTTGAGGAGGGCAACACGGAAACAGCTTCTAAAGAGGTACAGACAGATCTGGACTGTGAAGGGGGTAACGGTTACTGTTTGTGATGTATTTTCCTTCTACTCCCTGTGAGATTCAAAAACATCTTGTGAAAAGTTAGTCTGGCAGGTGAAAGTGAAGTCTGTGAAGAAGTACAGGCTTCCCACCACCCAGGTAGGAGTGGTGCCCATGGTTGGGGTCAAAGTGATAGCAACAGAGGGTCATTGTTCTGGAATACAGCAATTTCTAAAGGGCAATGGAGGCTCTGGCAAGAATGTGGGCATCACAAATAGGTGGGAGGAAGGGATATGAGATGCTGATTCATGAGTGGTCCAGGAAAATGATCACATACAGGAAGGGGAAGACACTGAGTGGGACTGGCAAATATGCTAGAATTTTAGTTGTGGCTACCTGAGTGCTTTTTGTGAATGCTTTTTACTCTCCTCCTCATATTTCCCAGATTACCTACAGTGGGTTTATAATGGTTTATATAATTCAAAATGTTTTAAGAAAACTGTGTGCATTATAAGGTACTATATGTGACATCTGACATCTATCCCCACAAAAAGTCTGTTGAACAACATACAAGCAGTTCTTAGGGGGTCCCTGAGGCAATAATCAAGAGACACCTGGCAGATCACTTAGTGAAGGCTAAGGCTTCAGTGGTGAAGCTCTCAAGAGGATAATAAACAAGCGTGTGTCCATCACTGCTTAGAAAGAGGCCCACAACTATCCAGATCACAGATGTTTTCATGGATGAACCCCAGCAGAGGAAAAATAAAATGTCATGTTTGCTGAAATAGCCACGCAACTATTGATAGCTTGAAAATCTGTCACCCCCCTCTTTTCGTGGCTATTCCATAAGATAAAAGTGCTAGTAACATCTGGCAGATCCCTTTTAAAATTAAAAGAGCAGTTATTTATAGAAAGTGACAGAATCACAGCCCAAGTGTGTGCCTTACATGAAATAGAGTTAATCAGAATTCTACATGATGTACATGGTGCACACCAGTGGGTCTCAAATGTCTAGACACTGGAAAGGAGCAATTCTGGGTAGTTAGAGATGACTTGATTATAACAAAACGGCAAATTTTATTTTATTTTTTAAAAGATTTTATTTATTTATTTATTTACTTATTTATTAATTTATTTATTTATTTATTCATTCATAAGAGACAGAGAGAGAGAGAGAGAGGCAGAGACCTAGGCAGAGGGGGAAGCAGGCTCCATGCAAGGAGCTCGATGTGGGATTCGATCATGGATCCCAGGATCATGCCCTGAGCCAAAGGCAGATGCTCAACCGCTGAGCCACCCAGGCATCCCAATAACTGCAAATTTTAAAAGGCATTTTAGTTTTATTAGACATAAAGCCTTCTTTGCATATAGGGGAATTCTCAAAATATAAAACTCATATTGTATGTTACATTGAGTTTCTTGGCCCCATTATTTTAAAAAGGCCTTTTTTTTTTTCTGTGAAAGCAGAAAAAAATGTATGGGTTGCGACCAAATGATAGTGAAGAGATAGGTGCATTCATGCCATGGTAGGATCACATTCTGGTCACAAAGCTTCTATGAGAATCGCTATCATGTGTTCTGTGCTGTTTTTGTGAACATTTCCTGCCACTCTTAGATATAACAATTGGAAAAGCTTTATGAATAGGACAAGTGGGCTTGTTCTCAGCTCAAATAGAGAGGAGAAAATCCTAACTCATTCTTCAGCTGGGAAATAAAAAATACTGTTATCTTAATAAAAGATAAAGGGGCCTGACTTTTCATACAGCTCTTACACAACAGTCTATGGCTACCTCTGGATAACGAATATAATCACCTACATTTCCCTGTCCTTTTTCTGAGCGGCCAATCCTGATGAATTGGCCTATTTTCAGTGATGTCCTATGCTCCAGGCCTTATTAACTTTATCAAATCCTTTCTACTTTTCTTTTCCTCTTTATAATTTCTTTCTTTACTTCCTTTCTTCCTTTCCTTCCCTCCAAGCCTCCTACTTTTTAAAAAATGTGTATGCTATTTCTTCCTGAAACAAAAAAAATTCAAGTTGGCTTATAAAAGGAACATGTGTACACAAAGGGTTAATGAAAATAGACAGTGAAGACCTAAAAAGAAGAAAACAACAAAGACATCAACCAGTTGCCAGAAGAATTAGACAATGCTATGGGGCAATTGAGCTTTTCCATTTCATCTTTATTTTTGTTTTTGTCTAGTTCATAGGATAGAAATATCAATCTCTGCTGAGATATGAAATGTGCCTAAGTGAAGTTAAACAACTATTTGAAAGTAACTCTGGCATAATTATGCTTGTTCAAGTTTTACAAGCAAAAAGATGGCAAGTCTAATTTGATTCCCAGCTGTTTTTAGTACTTTCCTTAATTGTTGGAAACTCTAATAAGTAGTATATAAAAAAATCTGCCAATCAGGTATAAATGGGAATGATTATAAAACTCTGGAACTGGTATTTATAGATGCATGTGCTGGCTAGTACAAACCAAAAGAGGGTATTGGTATAAAGAAGTGGCACCTACTGAATCTCTAACAAATGCATGTATGTTGGCATCATGTCTGATACATATCACATGTGAATCCCAGCTCCATATCTCAACTTGGCTCTAAGCCTTAGGGATCTCAGCAGTAAAATGAAATCGATACTCCTTCTCTGGATCTGAAAGTGTTAATGATTTGAAATCAAATGTATCTGGATTTGAATACTGGTTCTATCTTTTAGTAGCTTCATGGTCTGAGACTTAAGTTTTCTGATATACCACCTACTTCATGAAGTTTCTTTCTCTTTTTTCCTTAAGACTGAATAACATATATCAAGTTCTCAACATGGTGTTGGCATATTGTTGGTGTTAAGTACATGTGAACTCTCTTGTCTCTCTTGTCTCCTTCCTATTTACAAGAATTAAATAAGAAGAAATCATCCAGCATGGTACCTGGAAGGAACTGATTATTAATGTTAATATATTGTAATTCTTTTCCATTGTTATTTGCAATATAATCATGGAGAGGGAATATGAAGGCAGCCAGAAGCCCAATCAGAAAATACTTCTATCAACAGGAAAATGGCCTCTTGTTGGCTTAAAACCATAGGAGACATATTGGGAGAAATTACTCCTATTCTGATAATGAAAACTTCTATTTATGGACTTTATTAAGACTTTTCAGTATATACTTTGGGTTTTGAGTTTTAATTGTATAGAGGAACTGCATAGTTATATTAGTCAAACAATAAAAGCAATCTCTTATTCCATTATGAAGTATAGTACTTAAATGTAAATGTAAAACATACACATATAGATACATAATGAAGAAATGGGTACATTCAGATAATAAGTTAAATGAGACAGTTGGTCTTAACAGGTTGGGTGTGATTGAGTTTTAATTGTTGGTACTGATTACTTTGAATGGGAGACATCATGGAGCAAGCATCTGCAGACTTTTTCACTTTCTGCCTTGATAGAGTATTCCTAAGGGCCAATGGTCATCAAGTGAGAGGTTCCTGATGATACTAAATGTACAAGATACCATTTTTTAAAAGGTGGATACTAATGGAATACAGGCAAAAAAGAATTACTGCTCTCTTGTGAGGAGAAGCTAATAACACACTGAAATGAATACATAAAGGAAACCATGGCTCCTGCTCATCTCACATGAAAATAATTAGAATAGCATATAGTATTCCTTATGTACATAACTATGAAGATTTGGCTGCAATAGCAGAGACATGGGTTGGGAGCAGGTGCCTAAAGATATGAGGAATTTATTCATATAAATTTAACTGTTATTTATAACAGAAAATGTACATTTGAAAGATGTATGCTTGGGTAATATTTATTATCCTGAACTAGATCAAACTAATCAATCTTGTTAGAGGTGTATGTGATAGTTCTAATCTATGATTTCTTGCATATTATCACCAGAATGTTAAATGATGCCTTAGAAACCCAGAATGTATTCCTATAATAGTTCACTGGCATTAGAATAATAATAAAGAAATCACTTTCTTTCATATTAACATGATAGCTTGCAGAATGGACAATAAAATGTGTATTTTTATAAGCTTTTTTTTACATGAGGGTCTTGATTATTTGCAAGTGTTTTAAGAGCTCCTATCCTCCTGCCACCAAAGCAAGATTGTTGTTTGAAATAGTATGAACAGCATACAGAAAAGATTTTTTTAAAATTTTGACTCAATAGATACACATTGGATTATGAAGAAAATACCTCTAACAAAAGGTACGCCCAAGATGTAGTATCTAAATATAACATCAAATCTATGAAAATCAATTACTTTATTCCAAAAAACACAATGTAAAGGACCATTTGGTCAGGTGGATCCATGCACCACTCATGGTTGTCAACCACTTAAGGAAAAGCAGAATCGAAGCCTAAAATAATTGTGCCAAAAGAAGACACAAAGGCAATGGATTGGGATACCAAAGTTCTATATCTTTGATACTGTTTTTGTGAAAAATCTAATCTGATTTTTCGTGTTTTTCTCAGTTGACTTTTCAATTCTGAAATGAGTATGTCTTGCATGACTACTTCATGATATTGTTGTAGTAATCAAATAAAATAATCTATTTAAAATGATTTGGAATAGCATGAAATACTTTTCAGGTACAAAACATTATCAAGAATGATGGAATAATTCTATACTTTCTCAATTCTGATACATACTCATATTCCTCAGACTGATTTCTCTGACTAGTCAACCAAAACCATGAGATATGAAGGCTGTTTGTAACAGAGTTTTATTATATTCATTAACAGAATTTTGGTCACTTTCTCTAGAAGACTGTGGAGGGTTAGGAGGTAGATGACAGACTCTAATGTTGAACATAATAGTTATGTTAATTAATTCAGTGACAAGATACTCAATCCAGTTGAATGATGTGTAAACAAAACATCTGATTGATTTGTCTGAATCTCAATTTTCCAGATATTTTTACAATAGATAATATCTCTAAAGGAAGAAATTTTGCAACTATTCAGCAATAAGTTTTTATTCTGGATAAATCTGTATTTATTCTTAATCTTATTCTTCTATCTGCACTTTAAACCATTTCTTTCACACTGGGTGTAGTTTAGATAAAAGTTCATTTTAAATTTCTTTCTCTTCACTTTTCCCCACCTATTTAGGAGAACATAAACTGAATCATTGGTTACCATAAACTTAATATCACTTCAATGGATTCTCATTAGTAAAAATCAAGTGAGTATTGAGAACTGATTGATCTTGGCACTTCAGTCAATGATTGGAGATGTGTGTTCTCTGCCATTATGTTGTTTAGATTTGACTAAGGCAATAAGACTATCATGTGAAATAAAAGATAAAATTAAGCAACAAACTGAGTAGCAGCAAATGTAAATAATTCATGGTAAAGAAAAGCAATTGGGAGCTGAATAATGGAGAGAAGCGTTCACAGAATAGTTTGTGTTTGAAGGCTAGTATAAAAAATTGCATGCATTTTAAAGAATTCAATTTAACTAAATGTGTTTGCAAATGTCCAGAATTTTAAAAGAATCTAGCCTATTTAAAAATAAAATCAAGATTCGGGCACACTTGAGTGCTGACTCATTTAAGCTTCACAAAACACCATATTAAAAGCATTTTGCTGATGAAGAAAAAGAGAGAGAGAGAGAGAAATTAACCAACTTGTCCAATGCCCATAGTCAGTAAGTACCCAAATCAAGATTCGAGCTCAAGTATTTCTGCAAAGCTGAGGACTCAGCTTCAAATTCCAGGATGCCTATCAAGGAATACTGGGATATCAAGAAGCATGAGTGAACAGAGAGAAAGAGAAAGGTGGAACAAGCAGGGTAGCACTCAGAGAACACAGAGATACTTAATGTTCTTCAGTATCCAGGAGTCATAGTGAGGCTCATTTCAAATTCTAGCCCACATTAGACTGAGGATCTCAAAATACTCCCTACCTTGGTCAGCATCCCTTCAAAAGCTGGGCAAGAATGACTCTTCCAATGAGAGGCAGCAAGGATCACAAATGAGCAAGGTGATGTCAAGAAGTTATTAATGTCTGTCAGTCATTTTGTAAATGGTGCCAACCTTCACTGAGGCCGTGTCTTTTCATAAATTATCTCAAAATATCATCCACAATTAATGACATGATATTAGACACAAAGCATATTTACTGACAGATGATGAATAGGTTCTGGAGGATAAATTTTCTGCACCTAAGCTAAAAGCTAATAGTACATATCATAGAAAGGCAGATCTGAAAGGCAGAAGAAATTTAGATGTGCAAGATTTTTGCAGTAACTACACAAATTTGCTCACATATTTCTGCACCTATGGTCTTGGATAGTCCTTCCCTACACTGGTTCTGGACTTGGCCATGGTACTTGCCTTGGCAGAGTGTTTGTTTGTGTTGTGCGTGGAAATCTGAAAACCACTATAGTAAGAAACCAGTGCTAGTAGGCTGGAGTATGATAGAATGAGATGCACCTAACTGACAAATTATCAAATACCAATATGTCCCCAAATCCTAGATCATCCACTCAACCACCTGGCTATAATCCAGAAGAAAACCCAACAGAAATCAATCAAGCAAACTCCCAGGAGAGATGACCAGTCAATCCACAGAATTATAAGCTAATTAAAATACTTGTTTATTTTAAGCCAACAAGTTTACACAGCAAAAGCTATTTGATATGCTAGAACACCATTTCAAGCAATGGGAAAAACAAACAAAAGGTATACATCCTTGTTTTCCAAATAGAGACTTGGTAATCCAGAAGAATCATACTGCAAGGACTGTGTGGTATGTTCAGGCAGAAAGAGTTTGGGCATCCTCCAAAAATCCTATGCCTCTAATGGTAGGAGAACAGCAGAATATTCTTGTGCAACTGAGAGTAAAATAGAAAAATGCCATAGGGCCTTGGGAAGCACAGCACACTTTCCCACTTCACTCTTATCAGGTAGGCTTTAACTCTGAGGCTAGTGCAATTTATTCTGTGCTTCGTGTTTTCACATATATTCTGTGTTCTCAGTAGTAGAGTTGTAAGGTATTAACAAAATTATTAACTCTCTGCATTACAACAACATAAGAAAAGTTTGTAAATTAAATCATCACCATCAACAAGAAATCACATAAACAGAAACCTGTATCCACATTAAAAATTTGGGAAGGGTGCCAAAATACATGCCCCCAAAGTCTAACAATATACTATATATTAGACCAGATTGCAAAACCCTCCTAAGAAGCACCACAGTACTAAGTGGAGAAGACTGGAAGACTAATGAATCTTCCAAGTCTGCAGTGGGAAGGTCAGAACAGAAGAGAAGGAAACACACCATTTTGGATGCTGTTCATGGAGTCACTAAACAGTAGCTTCTCTCTACCATGTGAAGAGCACATAACATGGAAATCTGGCATGACCCCAGTGTTCAGGTGATTGGCAACTGACAAAGCAGAATACAGAGTGAAAGTGTGGCCAATGAAAAGGGTTCATCACATCCAGAGACAGTATGGTACCGTGAAGACGTCCTGAGGCTGGGATCACTCCCAGTTTCACTCCTTCTCCACTATACTCAGTCTAACTAAAAACTAAAACTAACCTATTTATTAATGCAAATTAATATTACCATCACTGCAGCTTCTCCTGTAAAGAAGGGAAACTATGGCATTGAGTTACCCAAGACATTCCATCCACTCTGTCAAAAGTCAAACATCTGTTGAGGAATCCTTTATGTTTGAGGAAAATAAATGGGAAAACAATTCATAAAACAAACCCACAGACATTTCTAAGACATAAAATGGCATGAAGTAAGCTTAACAACAGTCTCTCCTATGTTCAATTAAAACAGTAAAAGTGAATGACACTCATGTCATGAAAGAAGAGATGAAAGATGACTCACAAGACAACAGGCTGTGACTATAAGGGGGCATGCCAAAGGCAGGTGGAAATACAGAACTAGACATAATTATGAAAACTTGAAATGCAATAGATTTATTCTCCATTAATAGCAATAAAGATCTGAATTGCCAGTGGAGGAAATTAGAATGAATTCTATAATGTGCAAACTTAACAAGTTTACCTAGAGGGAGAAGGAAAGAAAAGAGCTAAGAAAAGAGAGAAAGAGAAGAAAATGATAAATGGGTGAAAGGTAGAATAAAACATATTAGTAAATGTTATTTCAAAAGAATAAACCAGAATAAATAAACAGGAAAGTGATTAAATATAATAAAATGATTAAATAAAATAAAAAATGAACATAAGACCAACCATAAATGTTAATATTTTCTGAGCAATTATTGTGCAAAAAGTATAGTAATAAATTCCTGGTTACTGTTCTTTTTTAGTAGTAACTGCTTTATATACATTAATTCTTTAATTTTCAGGAAGGCACTAAGTAGTAGACATCATTATTGTATGCATATTAGGCATGAAGAAATGAAATCTAAATAATATATCAGGAAAATTGTTTTTCAACTTAAGTAAACATGAATCAACAGACTTAACTGATTTAGCAGATCATACAAATTCACCAACAAACAAACAAACCCCTAGCAGTTGTGTACATTTCAAAGATAGGGAAGACATCACAGAGATATAGGCAGGGGAAAACACACACATACATATGCATATATATATGAAAAATTGTATATATATTTCACATATATATGAAAAATTAGTTTTCAGATGTTACCATAGTGAATGAATGAGAACAATGAAATAATATCCACAGAGTTTTATTTTTTTAATTTTTTTAAATTTTTTTTTAATTTTATTTATGATAGTCACACAGAGAGAGAGAGAGAGGCAGAGACACAGGCAGAGGGAGAATCAGGCTCCATGCACCGGGAGCCCGATGTGGGATTCGATCCCGGGTCTCTAGGATCGCGCCCTGGGCGAAAGGCAGGCGCCAAACCGCTGCGCCACCCAGGGATCCCTCCACAGAGTTTTAAAGAAAAAAGCTTATCTCACCTACATTATATTTAGCTAAGTTGTCAACATACACACAGGCAACAAAAGTTAATGTCAGATACACAGGGATTCAGGAATTGAACAAATACATATAATCCTGAGAAACTGCTGGAAGAAGCTTTACAATAAATTAGTTAAAATACTAACAAAAATAACATTTAGTAAAGTAGTGATATAGAAAATTAGCATACATAAATTAAAATTTTTCATATGTACAAATAACTGGTTAGTAGATACAAGTGAAGAGAAAAACTTGCATATAATAGTAACACAAAATAAAATAACTAGGAACATGCTTAATATGAAACATGCAAAATCCCTATGAGGAAACTTAGAAACTCTCCTGAAAGAACTCACAAAGCAAACTTGAACAATCGAAGTCTGTAACTGGTCCGGGGAAGACAGAAGGAGCAGGATTGAGAGGGGATAAATCAGGGTTCTACTTTGTTCATGTGGAGACTAGCCCCCAAGAGAGGCCACATACGCATCAAATAGACCAGTATGGAACAGCATGGAGAGGTCAGCATGAAAGCTATGAATTTGTGAGTCCCCCACATATGCCACTGAGCAAAAGTGTGTATATGGAGAAAAGAAAGGCACCTAGGACAGAAACTTGGACATTCCAAAATTCATAGATTATCTAGGAGTGCAGACTGTCACAGAAGGCTATGTGGGCAGTGACAAGGAACAAAAGCCATGAGTGTGACACCCTAGAAGCCAAAGACAATCACATCAATCAGGGAGGGAATTTCTTCTTATATTCCTAGTGCCTAGCCCATAGTAAGAATTCAGAAAATATGTGTTAAATGGATAAAAGTATGAATAGATCAATGAAGAAATAAATTTCTTCTAGAAAATCTATTAATCATGAAAATAGACCCAAGATGTAAATGAAAACAAAACTTTTAGATGAATCCTGCATGTGTATTACATGGATATGTGGATATATGTGTGTATAAATGTCAAAATAATCCTAAATTCTAATTAAAAGGTCTAATTATAGCTTTATTTAAAAAGAATAATACAATAAAGCCACTTGTCTAATAGTATCAAAATCTCTAGTAAAATATACAACCAAATGTGCACTGAATTACAATAGAAATGGAAAGGTATTAAATATTCAATAACAAAATATTGAACACTAAATGTAAAAATAATGTGGATTTACTGGTCTTATGAAGACCCTGAACACCATGCAACCTTCTCCCCCTGTCCCCAGATGGGCCACAGAACCTGTTCCTACACCCAGACATTGATATCTTCCAACTTGTCACAAAATCCTCTTTCAACAAATGACTGACATCTGGAAGTTCCAATGACCCCTAGAGGTCTTCAAACAACCACTTGATAGCCAGATAGAAACCTGGCATGAGGCATAATTTATTTTTAAATTTTTAGAAAATTTATAGGGTTAAAATTAAACCTGTTACTATAATAACTATTTAGTCTCTCTTTAATGAGCAGTTACAAAATGCTATGATTAATTTCATATATGCAGCTATTAGAGTAACTTTAATGATGTCAGTTATGTCCTTGGCCATATTTCATGAAAATTATGCTGCCAGATTGATACATTTCTGTGTGCAAATCTGTTATAACTTCAGAACAGCCACCAATGCTTCCTGCTCTTCTTAAAATCTAGTGTTTTACTTTGTAGAAGCTGAATTAGTTCATTCAAACTAACCAACCAAACAACCAAACAACCAAAAACAACTAGTTTTTTGGCCAGTCATAAATATGAACCAAAGAACATGTATGATCCTTCCTGGATATGATTGATTTTAACTTTCCATATAGCTTCTAACGAAGATTTACAACTTCCTTAAACTGCAGAGCAAGCAAATAAAATCAGTTTTTCATACACGTTATAGCTAAAGTGATATCTGGTGTCAATTATGAACAATGACTGTCTCTTATAAGCTGTTTCTTACAATCACGTGTCTCCCCTGCTTTTCAGACTAGGATTAAAGTACATTTTTTGGTCTTAACTCACAAGAAATACTCTTGAATTCACTTCACCCTTTGAGCAACAGCATTTTTTTTTGGTAAATTCATAGTTCCCTGATTGTCAATGACTATGTCAATCTGTTTTTTAGCACTGGGGGATTTTGTCTGGTGTTACAGTTTGTAAAGTCAGCCTGAGTTGAGACCAAAAGGTAAACTTGTTAAGACTGTGACTACTTGTCCCAGGAATCATCTCTTTTTTTACTTAGTAACAATATGATGCTGACAATAGGTGCTTCATCTTTACTTGTTTTCATCCTTTTTAACCTGCTAGGATAAGTATTCTAAAAGTTCATGTAGCAGATGAGCAGGGGGTGTGCACAGGCATTTATGACAGAATTACATCTACATTTTCCGATAACATGGCTTTATAAAGTTAGCTCTGAATGAGGAAAAATAGGAACTTTGCCTTTCAATATACTGTTATTTCTAAACCATCCTAAGGTGGTAACCAACAGAGGCAAGAACAAAAATCATGCTGAATTCTTTTCTAATTGACTTGACAGTTTGCTGTGTGGTTGGTGTATTGCCATCATTCCCTACTATGTATGTCATTCTCAGTCACTGTAATATCAATTTTAATAAGCTTTTTGTTTGTTTTCTTTGCATCTTCTCTAAACAAAATACATGTTATTTTCACTTCAGGGATGTAAACTGTTTGCTGCATATGAAAGCTCTTATGTGACATTTTTAAAAAGTCATTAAATGTCCTTCACATGTAGGAATTTGTTCTAGGCAATGTACAACATTGGCTGGCAGCAACTGTTCCCAAACTCTGGAAATTAGCTAATGCTACACAGCAGACGTAATATCCACCACAGTGAATGGCTCCATGACTTTAATAAGATCATTAAAAAAATCATGTAGTCATGATCAAAAAAACAAAAATTACAAATAACATTGTTTTCAAACCTCATGCGAAAACAGAGTTAGGGAAAAATGACAAATTAGTGAAATTTACCTTTATGTGTTTTATGAAGGGAAATTTCATTACTTCATAATCATTTGTTATATATCTATAATTATTTATGAACACATATATAATTTACCCATTCTATAATAATCAATTACCTGAATCAAATTTTATGAAATGGAACATTAAATATGTGAAAAATTGTTAAAATGTACTAACTAGATTTTAGTTAAATATATTTTGACTACCATAAAATTTGTATAAATACTAAAAGCATAGTTAAAATGTAATTATCTTTTAGATTTGCTTGCTTGCCATATTAGCCCTAAGAGAAACATATTTCTTAAAACCACAAAGTAAATAATTCTATCAATGGGAAAATGATTTATTTACCTGGATCTTCTATAGTTAAGTTCTTTATTAACCACTGAACAATGTCTGACCCTAGAAAAAGAAAAAAGAAAAACACAAATATTTGTGTTATACATTTGTATACACATGTTAACTTTAAGAACTCTCAACTTTTGGCGTTCATATAGCAGGATTTTTTTTTTATGTTTTTGCACATATCTTTTTTATTATTATAGTTGACACACAATGTTACATTTGTTTCAGGCATACAACATAGTGACTCAACAAGTCTACATGTCATGGTGTGCTCACCACAGTGTAGCTACCATCTGTTACCATACAAGACCATTACAATGCCATTGACTATATTCCCAATGCTATGCCTTTCATCCCCATGACTTATTAATTGTGTAACTGGAAGTCTGTATCTCCCACTCCCCTTTCCCAATTTTGCCATTCCCCCCTTCCCTCTCCCTTATGGCAACCCCAGTTTGTTCTATGTATTTCTCTGAGTCTGTTTCTGCTTTGTTTTGTTTTTTAAGATTCCACATATTAGTGAAATCATATGGCATTTCTCTTCCTTTGTCTGACTTATGTCACTTAATGTAATACCTCCATGGAGGGCCATTCATGTTGTTGAAAATGGCAAGATTAGCCCAGGTGAAAACTAGTAAATTATTGAATATTAAATATTTAAACACAAAGGTTCAATATACCCGTAGTGAATAAAATGATTCATTAATTTGTTCATTGAATAAATTCTTATTGAGTGATCACTATGTCTGAAGCACAATTCTTAGGATATCATAACCAATATTTTGTAAGATGGTCTTTTCTTCTTCTCTCAAGCCAAGCCAGATTTGTTATTAGCTTTTGAACACTCCTATGTGTTTCAAGTCTCCACGCCTTTATAGTACTATTCTCTTTGACTGAAATGTCTTTTCACTATTTTCAAGACACTCAAGATTCATTTACACAATAGAATTTTTCTTGACCCTCACTTTTGTCCGCTGAGTTTACAACAACCTCCATTGAATCCCACCAGTCTCAGGACATCTGGGTGGCTCAGTGGTTGAGTGTCTGCCTTTGGCTCAGACGCTTTGGCCCAGGGTCCTGGGATCGAGTCCCGCATCAGGCTCCCTACAGAGAGCCTACTTCTACCTCTGTCTATGTCTCTGCCTCTCTCTGTGTGTCTCTCATGAATAAATAAATAAAATCTTAAAAAAAACACTGTCTCTGTGTAGTCTTGTATTGTAGTGCAGATCACACAATAGTGCCACTGTTTATTTGAATAAAGCCACCTAGTAAGTACCTTGAAGTGGGGAAGGATATTCATCTTTCCATATTTGGATTGAAGCAAGTGTTGGATAATGTGTGATGAATAAAAAACATGAGTAAATATAGGTTTTCATTTCATACAGAATAAAATGAGGGTCTGCAGAAAATGTAATGTTTGAGCTAGATTTTGATATATGAAAAAGACAAAACTTAGTTCCTGAAGGCTTATGTCCAAGTTAAAAGGGGGGCAATAGTCAATAAGAACTATTTATAGCATTCTTTCTATATAACAAATGCCGAGAATAATAGGAACTTCACACTAATAAATGTATTCACAGTGTATTCAGCAGATCTTGAATTCCAGGTGAAAGAATTTAAATTTTTTTCTATAAGTCAGGCAGAGAAAGGGAGACATGGTATGTCTGCTGTTTTATTTTAAACAGAATAATGACCTTATCAAAACAAGTTAAAGGAATTTGATAGGCAATACATGTGGAGTGCCTTTGGCCAGTCAAATAGAAAGCAGGGCAGCCAACATTTCTACTAGTTGAGATCCCATTTTGAAAGGAAAAGTACTGAACTAGTTCAGTGTACAAGTGAATTAAAATAAAATTAGAAGCTTGCTTCAGGACTTTGTGACTAATTAGATATGTGGGTGGCCAGTGGGAGAACAGTAAGATAACTCAAGGTTTCCAACATAGGAGCATCATGGATGAAAAGAATAGTGGAATTATGAGCAGAAATGGGAGATTCAGGAAGAGGACTTGATTTACATTTGGTTTTCAGTATCATTCATTTCTACATAAAATAGCATAAAATATGTATGAAAATAGTTTTGTATACATAGTAAACTGCATTAGGGCTGCATGGATGAAATTTTGTGTGACCTGAGATTCCACTTCTACCTCTCTTGGAGACTGGCTTCCATTACACCTGAGATGTAGCATATGACTGACGTTAACAAAGTCTAAATAATTCTCACTGCTT
The DNA here is from genome assembly GCF_905146905.1 of Nyctereutes procyonoides. NCBI lineage: Eukaryota > Metazoa > Chordata > Mammalia > Carnivora > Canidae > Nyctereutes > Nyctereutes procyonoides. The sequence continues at coordinate 5,232,911 of NW_026575044.1, forward strand.
GATGCAAAATAGTGCAAATCTTCAGAATAAACCTAGGGTTACCTGGCTGGCTCAGTCAGTAGAGCATGCATCTCTTGATCTCGGGGTTGTGAGTTTGAGCCTTATGTTGGATGAAAAGATTACTTAAAAAAATCTTTAAAAATTAAAATTAAATAAACTTTTTATCAAACTTGACAACAATATTCTAAAAGTTATGAAAACATTCATACCCAACATTGGTTTCCATATGTATGCATTTTTAAAATGACTTCATGTGTTGAATCTAACTTGTATTCCTTTATAGTTGTTACTTTTACAACTGTCATTGATTTCAATACATATAAGAAGATGGATTCACCTATATCCTACAGTAGCTCTGAGGGAAGGAAGGAAGGGAAACCACTCACAAGAATGCAAGTATTTCAAAATGTCATGTTCAGCCTTATAACCTAACTTATCTTGAGGAATGGTCATCCTTTTAAAAAAAGAGAAGGGGGACTCAGTTTTTCAAATATGTATGTATTGACACTTGACCAATGAAGAATTCCAGGTACCCAAATCTTATGCACTAATTCCAGGTACCTTGCTCATTTTCCACATTTGAGCATCGACTTGGAGAACATATGTGAGCAGCCATTGGAAATTTTCCATCATTTTGAAGACAGCCAAACATTGGTTCCAAGACTATAATTTTCTCTTAGTGTGAAAAATGATTTAAAAATGCTTTTAGAGAAATTTTTTTTAAGTTTTCTTCTTTTATTTCTGAACAGAAAGAAATACAAAGAAGCCTAATTTGAAACCACATTTAACTCAGAAAATAGGAAACTTTTTTCCTAGTCTAGATTTGAGTGTATCTGTTATGGTCATATTCTCAGTTCAGCTCTGAAAAAGGATGATTGGACTACTTGTCAGTATCACTTAGCAAATGCTATTACAATGATTTTATTGTTGTGTGGTTACTTCAGTATATTTATGGTTTTAAGTTAAAACATTTTAAATTACTTTATTGTTAAATGTATACCCAAATCTACCATATTTACCTATACTGCATGTATGACAACAAGACCTTAACTCCCAGAGAAAGGTAGAGACAGAAAAATTTCAGCATCTTGATGGAACCAGAAAACTGAAAGAAAAATGTGCATCATAGTCACATTGAGAACTACAATTTAAATTTAAAAGGGTGCATTACAGCCAGGAGGAGTGTAGAAAAGAATGGCACATTTCTAAGCAATGTCTTAACCTTTGCTTAATGAATAAATTAATATACTTGTGTAAATGTACACATCCAGAGTATTTTAAGACTTCCATCCATCTTTATTCTCAGGGCCTCACAATAAAGTGCAGAATTTTTTGTTTTCTTTTTTGCTTTTTGGTACATTTTTCCTTTCTTTAAAAAAATAGCAAAAGAGCTCTTGAATAGCTACAATGTGAAACTTGTTGAGAAATGCAATAATATCTTAAAGCCCAAGAAATTAAAAAAAAAAAACACCTCCTCTATGACTATAGCTACTGGGAACTTGAGCCCAGAGCAGAGTCTATATTCTGGCTTTGAATTCTTAGAAGCTACTCTTGTAACCCTCACAGTTACAAATTTATGTGTTCCTCTACTTGGAAGAAGTAAAGGTTTTATTATTGTGTAATTCCAGTTTTCTATGATTTGAAAAATGAAAGCAATCAAAACAAACAAGACAGTGCCTCATACACTGGTTATAGTTGCCCACATGCTGTATTGTTTTTCACTTCCATGACTTTGTTGATGATATCCTAACCCCATTTTTTTTTCTTCATCCAATTCCAACTCAGTCCATATAATTCAGGTCACACACTGATGACTCCAGTAAGCCTTCTCTACCCACCCCACCTGCAAGGGAGTGTTATCCATCTTTGGATCCCAAACACCCAGACCAGTGCCTGATATGTAAAAGTTGATCAGTAAATGTTAAAAGAATGGATGATTGACAGCAATCTTCCCTCTCCAGATCATTCTCTAAAAAAATTTACAAAAGGATGGCATCCATCATACAAAGAATATTTGGCCAGCATATAATTTTCAGCTGCCATAATCACCTTTTGCAGTGATAATGTTCCCATTTCAATGCTATCACTTTACCTCCACCCATAATTAAAGCAAATCAGTGAAAGACATCAGTATTATTTCCTCACTCATGCTATGGACCTGAGTGGAAAGGGGCTTCTCCAACTCTGCTGTACTGCAGAATGACAAAGCCTGAACCAGGCCCTGTCCTGTGCCTGTATTGCTTCCATTACAGCCACATTGCCTCTACTGATTAGAGCACATCCTCAGCTACAACTGTCATCTATAGCCATCCATATCCTAAACCTGAATTGGAGGGTCACAAAAAGGAAAATATTATGAAACTTTTGTACATATGATATATGAGGATTTTGTAAGCAAACAAAATGTTATACTTTTGATTTGTATCCTTTGCAAAGATAATCTCTTTTTGTAAGGTCTGCTAAAGCCATTAACAAAAACTTTAGCTCTTAATCGGTGGAAGAGGCCCAAAAATTCCTGAGGCAAAGACATTGACCTTTTTAATATTTCTCTTTTAGGAAAATAAATAGGCTGTTTGCTTAGGGTAAAGCTCCTGGGTTGTTTTTCAAGTAGATATTTAATTAAGATCATGACAATTTATCTGGTTTTTTTAAAAACTTTTGTTGTGTTAGTTCCATAAGCCGTAAAAAGATTTCTTCAGACACAAAGTAAATATTTTGTGCCTCTTCAAAGCCTAAGAAGCTTTAAAGAAAGGCAACAGAAATAGCAAAGCAGCAAAGATGATAATAATCAGAGGGTACAAGAATATTGAGATGATTCTAAGGACTGTTTCCCTCCCTCTCCCAAAATTCAAGATAATTATTGACCAGTCAGAGAAGCTTTTTTCCAAATTGTGTTCTGAGCAACACAACTTTTCTTGTGTATGAGATGATATGAATACATGTGGGAATGCTATAGAATTAGGCAAAGGAAGGGAAAAGTGGTTCCTTGATGTTGTCTTTATTGTGATAAAGAACATTGTGAAAAATCAAGAGAAAGGTGAGTTTGCAATGTTTCCTCAGAATGGAGATACAGGATCCCTTTAAAGAACATTTTTAAAATGTTATTGCATTTTTCTGGTTTTACAGTTCTTTAGACTCACAAAAAATAAGTAACAAAAGTGTAAAATGTTCAAATACAACTATGAATTCTAAGTTAGCTAATACATTGGAACTCACCAACGATAAATTAAACTATTGGGTGACTGATTAATTGATTAATCAGTTCTATATGCTCGCTGCTAGGCCTAAAGAAGAGATTCAAAGACCATTCTTGTTCTGAATACATAATCTCTTTAAAACTGGACATAGGCCATGTCTAATTGTCTAATTGTGTCTGTGAGGGACACAGGGGATGAAGAAAATATGTTGATTGATAAAAAATTTCCTTTAGTGCATTCTATAGCTGCAATAGGAAATAAGAGTAAACCAAAATCTATTGAGCTTTTGTTGCAGAATATATTTCACATAAACTCCCATTTAAACCTCTCCTTTAGCTTTTAATAGTAACTTCTCAGAAATACAACAAATGAAAACGTCCAGAATCAAAATAAGAATGAATCATCCAAAATGTATATTTAAATATGCCTCTCTCCTAATGAAAAGTTTGCAATGATCTTCTCATTGGTGCCTGGGTACAGTCTGACAACTTGCATGGCATACGAGATCCTTTCATGGCTTACCTCTTTTATACCTCTCAGCCTCAGATCCCACCCTTCCCTCTCCCAGATTTTACAACTTAAAACAGGAGCATCAACTTGATCTTCCTTAACTATACATAGCATGATGTTTTATACTCTATGCTTTTACAGACACTGTACATTCTGTCTGGAATAACCTCCTCCATTTAAGACACAGCCCAAGTATCCCTTTCTCCTGGAAGTTGTCTTGGTTATTATGTCCCTCACCTTCTGTTGCACCTGTTCCTCCCCTAGGATTTCACAGCACTGTGTCCATTCTAGTGTTACAACTTACCACGCTGGACAGATAGTACCTATACACGTATCACTAGATAATAAAATCCTCAAGGACCTAAGTACAGTACCTGGTAGAGTCTCAAGAACTACAAGTAACAATTTGAATTGATTTTCTCAAAGACCAAACTTAGAATATAGTGTTCCTTCGCACTTCAGAATCTTGTATTTTAAGCTAGTTATTGGGACTTTTTAGCCGCTGTTACTACCCAAACAAGCTTTAAGTTTTCAATGCTATAAAATTAAGAATCATTTGATATCTTTGGATTAAGAATGTCATGTAAAATAATCAGATACTTCTAATAAATGTTAAATAAAATTAAAAATGTAAATTTTGAACAGTCCCTTTAAAACTAGAAAGTCTCCATTTTGAAAAATAAGAATAATACTATATAAATAAATAGGTGTGTCTTGTAGAGACGATATTTATATTTAAGCACTGCTATTTTGCCACATTTGGTGAATAAAGTCAATATATTCAGAGTTGAAAAGGAATTACAGGGAGCCCACAAGTACATTTTGGCAATTTTACTTTTTAATTAAACTTTGTTTTGTTTTTATTGAAGTTCGATTTGCCAAAATACAGTTTAACACCCAGTGCTCATCCCATCGAGTGCCCTCCTCAGTGCCTGTCACCCAGTTACCCCAACCTCCTGCCCACCTCACCTTCCACGACCCTTTGTTATAGTTAGGAGTCTCTCATGGTTTGTCTCCCTCTCTAATTTTTCCCACTCAGTTCCCCTCCTTTCCATTATAATCCTTTTCACTATTACTTATATTTCCCATATGAGCGAAACCATATGATGATTGCCCTTCTCCGATTGACTTATTTCACTCAGCATAATATCCTTCAGTTCCATCCATGTCAAAGCAAATGGTGAGTATTCGTTGTTTCTGATGGCTGAGTAATATTCCATTGTATATATATACCATATCTTCTTTATGCATTCATTTGTCAAAGGACATTGTGGCTCCTTCCACAGTTTGGCTATTGTGGACATTGCTACTATTAACATTGGGGTGCAGGTGTCCTGTCATTTCACTACATCTGTATCTTTGGGGTAAATACTTAGTAGTACAATTGCTGGGTCTTAGGTAGCTCTATTTTTAACTTTTTGAGGAACATCTACACTGTTTTCCAGAGTGGCTGTACCACTTTGCATTCCCACCAACAGTGCAAGAGGGTTCCCCTTTCTCCACATCCTCTCCAACATTTATTGTTTCCAGTCTTGTTAATTTTTGCCATTCTCACTGGTGTGATGTGGTATCTCATTGTGGTTTTGATTTGTACTTCCCTGATGGCAAGTGATGTGGAACATTTTCTCAAGTGCTTGTTAGCCATGTGTATGTCTTCTTCAATGAAATTTCTGTTAATGTTTACTGCCCATTTCATGATTGGATTTTTTGTTTATTGGGTGTTGAGTTTAAAAAGTTCTTTATAGATCTTGGATACTAGCCCTTTCTCTGATATGTCATTTGCAAATATCTTCACCCATTCTGCAGGTTGTCTTTTAGTTTTGTTGACTGTTTCTTTTGCTGTGCAGAAGCTTTTTATTCTGATTAAGTCCCAATAGTTCACTTTTGCTTTGGTTTCCTTGACCTTTATAGATGTATCTTGCAAGAAGTTACTGTGGCCAAGTTCAAAAAGGTTATTGCCTGTGTTCTTCTCTAGGATTTTAATGGATTCTTGTCTCACATTTAGATCTTTCATCCATTTTGAGTTTATCTTTGTGTATGGTGTTAAAAGAATGGTCCAGTTTCATTCTTCTGCACATGGGTGTCCAATTTTCCCAGCACCATTTATTGAATAGACTGTCCTTTTTCCAGAGGATATTCTTTCTGGCTTTGTCGAATATTAGTTGACCATAGAGTTGAGTGCCCATTTCTGGGTTCTCTATTTTGTTCTCTTGATCTATGTGTCTGTTTTTGTGCCAGTACCATACTGACTTGATGATCACAGTTTTGTAATACAGCTTGAAATCTGGCATTGTGATGCCCCTGCATTGGTTTTCTTTTTCAATATTCCTCTGGCTATTCAGGGTCTTTTCTGATTCCACACAAATCTTAAGGTTATCTGTTCCAACTCTGTGAAGAAAGTCCATGGTATTTTGGTAGGGATTGCATTAAATGTGTAAATTGCCCTGGGTACCATAGACATTTTCACAATATTTATTCTTCCAATCCATGAGTGTGGAATGTTTTTCCATCTCTTTGTGTCTTTCTCAATTTCCTTCAGAAGTGTTCTGTAGTGTTTAAGGTATAGATTCTTTACCTTTTTTGGTTAGGTTTACTCCTAAATATCTTATGCTTTGGAGTGCAATTGTAAATGGATTGATTCCTTAATATCTCTTTATTCAGTCTCATTGTTAGTGTATAGAAATGCCACTGATTTATGTGCAGAGAAATCAGTAGCATTGGTTTTGTATCCTGCCATATTTCTGAATTGCTGTATGAGTTCTAGCAATCTTGGGATGGAGTCTTTAGGGTCTTCTATATATGGTATCATGTCATCTGCGAAGAGGGAGAGTTTGACTTCTTTGCCAATTTGAATGCCTTTTATTTCTTTTCGTTGTCTGATTGCTGAGGCTAAGACTTCTATTACTACGTTGAATAACTGTGGTGAGAGTGGACATCTCTGTCGTGTTCCTGATCTTAGTGGAAAGGCTCTCAGTTTTTCTCCATTGAGAATGATATTCACTGTGGGCTTTTCATAAATGGCTTTTAAGATATTGAGCAATGTTCCCTCTATCCCTACACTTTGAAGAGTTTTAATCAGGAATGGATGCTGTATTGTCAAATGCTTTCTCTGCATTGAGAGGATCATATGGTTCTTATTTTTTCTCTTGTTGATGTGATCTATCACATTGATTGTTTTATGTTTTATCCCCTTGCATTCCAGGGATAATCTCACTTGATTGTGGTGAATAATCTTAATGTACTATTGGATCTTATCAGCTAGTATCTTGGTAAGAATTTTTGCATCTGTGTTCATCAAGGATATTGGTCTATAATTCTTTTTGGTGGGGTCTTTGATTTTGGAATTAAGGTGATACTGGCCACACAAAATGAGTTTGGAAGTATTCCATCCCTTTCTAACCTTCAAAACACATTTAGTAGAATAGGTATTATATCTTCTTTAAACATTTGATAGAATTCCCCTGGGAAGCCATCTGGCCCTGGACTTTTGTGTCTTGGGATGTTTTTGATGACTGCTTCAAATTCCTTGCTGGTTATTGGCCTATTCAGGTTTTCTATTTCTTCCTGTTCCAGTTTGGTAATTTGTGGTTTTCCAGAAATGCATCCATTTCTTCTAGATTGCCTAATTTGTTGGCAGATAGCTGCTCATAATATGTTTTGAAAATCGTTTGTATTTCCTTGTTATTGGTTGTGATCTCTCTTCTTTCATTCACAATTTTATTAATTTGAGTCTTTCCTCTTTTCTTTTTGATGTGGCTTGGTAGGGGTTATCTATCTTATTCATTCTTTCAAAGAACCAACTCCTGGTTTTGTTGATCTGTTCCACAGTTCTTCTGATCTCTATTTCATCGAGTTCTGCTCGAATCTTTATTATTTCTCTTCTTCTGACTGTTGTATATTTTACTTGTTCTTTTTCCAGTTCCTTTAGGTGAGAAATTAGCGTGTGTATTTGAGTTTTTTCTGATTTTTTGAGCAGGCTTGTATTGTGATATATTTCCCTCTTGGAACTGATTTTACTTTATCCCAAAGATTTTGAACGGTTGTATCTTCATTTTCATCAGTTTCCATGAATCTTTTTAATTCTTCTCTAATTTCCTGGTTGACTGATTCATCTTTTAGTAGGATGCTCTTTAATTTCCATGTATTTGAGTTTCTTCCAAATTTCTTCTTGTGACTGAGTTCTAGTTTCAAAGCATTGTGGTCTGAAAATATGCAAGGGACAATCCCAATCTTTTGATATCAGTTGAGACCTGATTTGTCACCCAGTATGTGGTCTATTCTGGAGAAGGTTCCATGTGCACTTGAGAAGAATGTGTATTCAGTTGCATTTGGATGGAAAGTTCTGTATATATCTGTGAAATATATTTGGTCCAGTGTATCATTTAAGGCCCTTGTTACTTTGGTGTTCTGCTTAGAAGATCTGTCATTTGCTGAAAGTGCCATGTTGAAGTCTCCTACTATTAGTGTATCATTGTCTACGTATCTCTTTACTTTGGTTATTAATTGATTGATATACTTGGCAGCTTCCACATTAGGGGCATAGATATTCATGATTGTTAGTACTTGTTGCACAAACCTTTTAAGTAAGATATAGTGTCCTTCTTCATCTCTTATTACAGTCTTTTGTATAAACTTTAATTTATCTGATATGAGGATTCCTACCCCAGCTTTCTTTTGAGGAACATTTGAATGGTAAATGGTTCTCCACCCCTTCATTTTCAGGCTGGAGGTGTCCTTGGGTCTAAAATGAGTCTCTTGTAGACAGCATATAGATGAGTCTTGCTTTTTTATCCAGTCCAATAGCCTGCATCCTTTGATAGGATCACTTAGCCAATTCATGCTCATAGTACCTATTGAAAGATATGAATTTAGTGTCATCCTATTACCTAGCCAACCCCTGTTTTTGTGGATTATTTCTTTGGGCTTCCTTTTTCTTTTCTAGGATCTCCCTTAATATTTCTTGCAAAGCCAGTTTGCTGGTCACATATTCTTTCAGTTTCTGCCTATCCTGGGAGCTCTTTATCTCTCCTTCTATTCTGAATGACAGCCTTGCTGGATAAAGTATTCTTGGCTGCATGTTCTCATTTAGTACCATGTACCATCTGGCCTGCCAGATCTCTGTGCAGAGGTCTGTTAATCTGATGTTTCTCCCCATATAAGTTAAGAATCTCTTGTCTTACAATGTTTTAAGAATTTTCTCCTTATCATTGAAATTTGCAAGTTTCACTATTAAATGTCAAGGTGTTGAATGGTTTTTATTGATTTTGGGGGGTTCCTCTCTATCTTTTGGATCTGAATGCCAGTTTCCTTCCCCAGATTTGGGAAATTCTCAGCTATGATTTGTTCAAACATACTTTGTGGTCCTCTCTCTTGGCCTCTTCTGGAATCCAATTAGACATATATTCTTCCTTTTCAAGCTATCACTTATTTCCGTAAGTCTTTCCTCGTGGGCTCTTAATTGCTTTTCTCTTTCTTCCTTAACTTCCTTCTTTACCATCAACTTGTCTTCTATGTCACTCACTCTTTCTTCCACCTCATTAACCCTAGCAGTTAGAACATCCAGTTTGGATTGCATCTCATTTAATCTATTTTTAATTTTGGCCTGATTAGATCTCAATTCTTCAGTAACACAGTCTCTAAAGTCCTTTATGCTTTTTTCCAGAGCCACCAGTAGCTTTATAACTGTCCTTATGTATTGGCTTTCTGACATCGAATTGTAATCCAAATTCTGTAACTCTGTGGCAGAGAATACTGTTTCTGGTTCTTTCTTTTGTGGTGAATTCTTCCTTTTAGTCATTTTCTACATTGCAGAGTGGCTATATGAGTAGGATGAGTCATAAATATTACCCACGACCTAAGCAAAATACACCCTAGATGATTACAAAGAGGTCAGAGAATAGAAAATAAAAGAAAAAGAACAGAACAAAATAAAACAAAAGGACCACTAAAGTGAAAAACAAATTTTAAAACAAAGTAGTAAAAATAAAAAGCCAAAAACCACAAACAAAGAATAAGAAAAAAAGAAAAAAAAGGAAAGAGGAAAAAGAGAAAAAGAATGGTGGTGGAAGTGATGGTGGAGAAAGAATGTAGTCTACCTGAGAGGTCCTACAGGGTGATCCTCTTGGTTCTGAGTGTATTTTGTTTTGTATGTTAGAAGATGCTCAATTCCAAATTTATATAAACCAGCAATACTTATATAAAGCCCCAACATTGACCACAAAAACATAAACAAGACAAAGTAGGGGGGCAGAATGGGAAGGAAGAAAGTTTATAATCTCACAGAATGGACCAACACAGTATTCCACTTGGTTCTGGTTGTTTGTTGGTCATGTTTTAGAAGGTACTAACTCCCAGAGTTAAACAAAACGAGGCAGAAAAACAAAAGACAAAATCCATATCTCGTATATCTACCAAAATTAAATTGAATATGTTGAAGGAAATCCAGAAGTGAAAATATATCTAAAACATGTAATTATAGAAATATGAAAGTCAAAAAGGAAAAAAAAATTAAAAATGAAGAGCTGGTAAAATATTGCAGGTAAGGTGGAAAAAGAGAAAAAATATTGGAAACTTTTAATCTGATATAAAAATGAGTCATAATGGAAAAAGAGAAAAAAAGAAGAAAAAGGTACACTCTAGTTCTATATGCTATTTCCCCTCAGTCCTGGCGCTTTCCAGCACTGCTTGGTCAATAAACTTGCTCTTCCCCTTTTCTTCCAGCTGGTCTTCTAGGGGCAGGGTCTGCTGTGCTGATTCTCAGGTGTGTATGCCTGGGTGGAGATGCACCACCCCCTGCCAGATGCCAGGCTCAGTGGGAGCTAATCCTGTGAGGTCTTTGTTCCCTAGAGGCCCCACCTCTCCCAGGCACAAGGTGAAACAAAGATGAAAAACAACAATGGCAGCACCAGATCTCCAGCTCTGAAGTTGAGCTCCCCGTGAGACTAACTGCAGTCTCCCAGTCTACACTGGCCTAGATGCTCCTGGGGGCAGGCTCAGGTGCCCAATGGCAGGAGAGTTCTTGCTTTCCTGTGCCCTCCCTGCTTCCACCTGTCCCAGGGGGAACGCAGGATCTCTGGCTTTGTCTGCTTGGGTGTCCTGGGATGCAGGGCCCTGTGCTGCTCGACCTGTGCTGCCAGGGGAGCCTCCTCTCCTGAAGGGAACATGACACAGCCACCTCTGCCTGCAGCCACATGGCCTAACAACTGGCTTCTCCCAAATCCCCCCGAGGGCTGTGGCACTCCAGCCCTTTACCGATATAGGATGCGGTTTGCAATGAGACTTCCCCCATGTGCCCCTACTCTTATAGTGACTCCGGGAATCTTGAGGCTTCATGGCTCCTCCTGCGATTCTCTCTGATTTCCCTGCTAAGCACTTTTCCATCAAGGAAAATCCCGGCACAGATTTTTAAAGTTCCTGCTTATCCAGGGCTGGGCTTTTGCGCCCTGGAGGCTTTCGCTGCTCTGCTTTAGGCCGGCTCATGGGGCTCCTCCCCCACTTTATTCTTTTTTATTTATTTTTTTCACCTTCCTACCTTGTTCCAAGCAAAAACTTTTCTCTCTATAGCATTCCAGCTGTTCTCTTTAACTCTCAGGTCGACTTTGTAGGTGTTCAGTATGTTTTTAAAGTTATCTAGGTGTTTGTGGGGCCAGGTGAGTTGAGGAGCCCTACTCTTCCATCATCTTGCCCTTCTTCTTAATTAAACTTTTTAAAAACAGACTTCATTTTCAGACAAATGTTAGGTCCACATGATATTGAGCAGAAAGTGCAGAGATTTACCATATATCTCCTGTCCTCACACATGCATAGCCCTTCCCAGTATCGACATCCCAGTCCTATATTTGTTACAGTTGATGAACTTGTATTGACACATCATTATCACCCAGAGTCCCTAGTTTATATTACGGTTCACTCTCAGTGTTCTAAACTCTATGGGCTTGGACAAATTTATAATGGCATGTATCCACCATATTGTTTCATGCAGAGTATATTCACTGCCCTGAAAATTCTCTATGTTCTACCTTTTCATCTCAACCTCTCCTCTAATCTGTGAACTAATGATCTCTTTATTGTCTCCATAGTTTTGCCTTTCTCCGAACATTATATAATTGGAATCATACACTAGGTAGCCTTTTCAGATTGACTTCTACACTTAGTAATATGCATTTAAATTTTTTTCATGTCTTTCCATGGCTTGATAGCTCATTTTTTTCTTAGCCCTGATTACTATTGTATTGCTTAAGGATGCCAAGAAGCATAATGGGGGAAAGGATAGTCTCCTCAATGCTTAGAAAACTAGATAGTCACATGCAAAAACATGAAATTAGATGCCAATATTATACATCCATGAATATCAACTCAAAATGGATTAAAGATTTGAATACATGACTTGAAACCATAAAAATCCTAATGAAGGAAACATAGGGAAAAAGTTCCTTCACATTGGCCTTGGCAATAGTTATTGAGGTGTGATTCCAAAAGTTCAGGCAAGAAAAGCAAAAATAAATAAGTGGAAATATATCAAACTAATAAATATTTGAAAAGCAAATAATTTAAAAAGTGAGCACACAATATATTTATTGGGAGAAAATATTTATAAACTATATATCTCATAAGGGGTTAATATCCAAAATATATGAGACTCCTATATCTCAATAGAAAAAAAAAGGAACAACCTGACTAAATATGGGCAAGGACCAGAATAGATAATTTCCTAAAAAAGATACACAAACGTTAGCAAGTATACAAAAAAGATTCTCAATAAACAGGGAAATACAAATCAAAACCACAATGAGATTATCACCTCACAACTGTTAGGATGGCTATTATAAAATGAATAAATAAAATATAACAAGTCTGCAAGGATGCGGAAAAAAGGGAATCCTTATACACTATTGATGGGAATGTAAGTTGGTATAGCCAATAGGGACAATAGTATGGAGATTCCTCAAAAAAATAAAAATAAAACTACCATATGATCCAGCAATCCCTTTTCTGGGTATACACCCAGAGGAAATAAAATCAGTACTCCAAAGAGGTATTTTCACTCCCATGTTCATTGAACATCATTCATAATGGCCAAAGCATAGAAACAACCTGTGTCCACTGATAGATGAATATAGAAAAGGTATGATAGATAGTATTCAGTCTTACAAAAGGAGATCCTGCAATTTGCAATGGCACAGATAAAAATGGAGAACATTATGATAAGTGAAATAATCCAGACACAAAAGAGACATAGTGTATGGGCTCACTTACATATGGAATCTAAGAAAATTGAACTCAAAAAAGTAGAGAACAGGGATACCTGGGTGACTCAGTGGTTGAGCACCTGAGTGCTCAGTTCAGTTCAGGATGCCAGGGTCCTGGGATCAAGTTTCACATGGACTCCCTGTAGGGAGCCTGCTTTTCCCTTTGCCTATGTCTCTGCCTCTCTCTCTGTATCTCTCATGAATAAATAAAATCTTTTAAAAAAAGAAAGAGAAAAAGAGAGAAAAAAAAGAGAAAAGAATGGTAGTTGCTAGTGACTAGACCATGGAAGGTGGGAGAATGGAATATATTGGCCAAAGTGTACAAAGTTTCAGTTATACACTATGAATACTAGTGTAGGGCATGGTGACTATAGCTAATAGCACTGTATTATATGCTTGAAGTTTGCTCAAGAGTATATCTTAAGTGTTCTCACAACATATAATGGCAATTATGTGAGGGGATAGGTATGTTAATTAGCTTGATTGTAACAATAATTTCACAATGCACATATATATCAAAAGATCACACTGTACACCTTAAATATATATAATCTTTGTCAGTTATATATCAATAAAGCTTATGTGGAAGAATAAATATAAGAACAGGACAAGCAACTCCTTAACCCTCTTTCTGTCATGTAAGGATGCAAAAAGTGAGCAGTTTGCAGCCTGGAAGAGGGCTCTTATCAGAACCCAACCATCTAGCACCCTGATCTTGAACTTCCAGGCTCCAGGCCTGTGAAAAACAAATTTCTGCTGTTCATAAGAGATCCAGTTTATGGTAACTGAGCCTAAATAAGATGAATAACAAGTTCTAAGTTTTGGCAACTATGAATAAAGTTGCTGTAAGCATCTGTGTGCAGGTTTTGTGTGGACGTAAGTTTACAATTCCTTTGAGTAAATACAAAGGAACACAACTGCTTGATTGTATGGTAAGTGCATGTTTAATTTGTAAGAAATCACTAGCTCATCTCCCAAACTGGCTGTACCAATTTGCATTCTCATCAGCAATGAATGAGACTTCCTATTGCTCCTCATCCTACCAGCATTTGGTATTATCACTGTTCTGGATTTTGGCTGTTCTAACAGGTGTATAGTGGTAATTTGCTTTAATTGGGATTTTTTTTGATGATATATGATGCGGAACACCTTTTCATATGCTTATTTGCCATTTGTATATTTTCTTTGGTGAAGTATCTGTTAAGGTCATTGGCTCATTATTTAATCAGATTGTTTCTATTTGTTGAATTTTGAGTGTTCTTTGTATATTGTAATAGTCCTTTATCAGATGTGTCTTTGCAACTATTTTCTTCTAGGCTATGGATTATCTTCTCATTCTTTTGACTTTGTCTTTCACAGAATAGAAGTCTTTAATTTTAATAATATCCAGCTCATCAAAAATGTCTTTAATGGATCATGGCTTTGGTGTTGTATCTCAAAAGTCCTTGCCCTACCAAAAGTCATTTAGGTTTTCTCCTATGTCATCTTCTAGAATTTTTATAGTTTTGCATTTTGCTTTTAAGTTCTGTCATCCATTTTGAATTAATTTTTCTGAAGGGTGTGTCTTCACACCCTTCTAGATCTGTGTCTAGATTTATTATTATTGTTGTTATTGTTATTTTTTGCAGGTGGATATCCAAATGGTCCCAGCATTATTTGTTTGTTAAAAGGACTTTCTTTCATTGTATTGCCTTTACCAATTTGTCAAAGATCAGTTCACTATATTTACGTGGATCTATTTCTGGGATCTCTGTCTGTTCCATGATCATTACTGCCAACTTACTGTACCTTCATAGGAAGTCTTGAAGTCAGGTGTCAGTCCTCTCTGTTCTCTTCTTTCAATGTTGTGTTGGCTACTTTGGATCTTTTACCTCTCCATATAAGTTTTGGAATCAATTTGTTTACCATGAAATAACTTGCTGGGGCTTTGATTGGTATTCCACTGAATCTATAGATCCATTTGGGAAGGACTGATATCCCAATAGTATTGAATCTTCCTATCTATGTATATGGAATCTCTCCTCGTTTATTTAGCTCTTTTTTCTTTCATCAGAGTTTTAATTCTCCTCATACAGATCTTCTACACATGCTTTTTAGATTTATACCTAAGGTTTTTCTTAAACTTCTAATTTCTAAATAATTATAGATTCATATTCAGTTGTAAGAGGTAATACAGAGAGATTCCACGTATCCTTTATACTGTTTCCACTGAAAGAGAACATTTTGAAAAAATATAGTACAATATCACAACCAGGATATTGGCACTGATACAGTAAAGATATAAAACATCTCCATCATTGTAAGTGTCCCTTATGATACACTTTTTAAATAGTCACACTCAGTTGTTCTTAACCCTTGGTGACCATGAATCTATTCTCCCTTTCTACAACTATGTCATTTTAAGGGTATTATTAAATGTAGTCATACAATATGCAATCTTTTGACATTGACTTTGTTTTTCACTTACTCAGCATAAGTCCCTGGAGATTCACCCAAGTTGTTGCACATATCAATAGTTCATTCCTTTTTATTGCTGAGTATTACACTGTGGTATGAGTGTATCAGACTTTGTTTAACCATTCACCTGTTGAAGGACATATTTGTCAGTTTTGGCTATTATGGATAAAGACACAGAAGTTATAAACATTTCTGGGCAGATTTTTGTATGAAAATAAGTTTTTTATTTCTTTGGGATAAATACCTGCAACTGCAATTGCTGGGTTATATGGTATTGCTTTTTTTTTTTCATTTTTTTTAAAAGCAATATTCCATAGTGTCTATTTTCCACAGCCATTCTGTCAAGTTATGTGGCAGTAGCTCACTGTCATTTTAATTTGTTTCTTCCTGATGGCTAATGATTACAGCATACTTTCATATGTTTATTTGAAATAGGTATACCCTATTCAGTGAAATGTCTCTTCATGTCTTTTGACATACTTTATAATTGGATTTTTTTCAACTGTTGATTTTTCAGAATTCTTTACATATTTTAGATACTAGAATCTTGGAAATGTGTCTTTCAAATATTCCCTTTCATTCTGTAGCTGGTCTTTTCACCCTCTTGTTATTATTTTTCTTAAGATTTATTTATTTATTTTAGAGGGGGAAGTGGCAGAGGGAAAGAATTCTGAAGCAGATGCTTCACTGAGCACAGAGTCCACCATGGTGTTCCATCCCCTACCCATGAGATCACAACCTGAGATGAAACCAAGTGTTGGACACTCAACTGACTGAGCCACCCGGACACCCTCCTTTTCACCCTTTCAACAGGGTCTTTGGCAGGACAAAGATTTTCAATTTTTATGAAATCCAACTTATCAAGTTTTTTTAAGTAATGTTTCAGGTGTCAAATCTAAGAACTCTTTGCCTAGCCCTAGATACCCCAAAATTTCTTTATTTGCTAAATGTTTTTTTTTATTTTTTTATTTTCTTTTTGCTAAATGTTTTTTTAGTTTTAATTTTATATTTAACTCCATTAATTACTTTGTGTTAATGATTGAATAAGGTCTGAGACTTACATTGAGGTTTCTTTTCTTTTTTTTTTTTAATTGGCCTCTGAATGTCTAATTGCTCCAACATCATTTGTTTAAAAGTAGATCTTTCTTCAATTAAATTGCTTTTCTACCTTTGTTAAAAATTCACTGGGCTTACTGGTGGAGTCTGTTTGTAGGTTCTCAATTCTGTTTCATTGATCTATTTTCCCTCCACCAATACCAAACACTACTGATTACTATAGTTATGATAAGTCTGGATTATATGATATATATATTTCATAAAGTCCTCTCACATTATTATTCTTTATCAAAAGTATTTTAGTTATTCTATTTCCTTTGTTTTCCATGTAAATTTTAGAATTATCTTGCCTATATCTACAAAATAATATTTTGGGGATTTTGATAGAAATTGCATGAAACTTTTATCTTTTATAACAATTTGAGGAGAACTGACATCTTTACAAGGTTCTGTCTTCAAGTCTATGAATATAGTATGTCTTTCCATGTATTTACATCTTTTATTTTTTCTATCAGAATTTACAATTTCAGAGTACAAGTCCTGTACATATTTTATTAAATTTACACCTAAATATTTAATTTTTGAGTGC
Source organism: Nyctereutes procyonoides (assembly GCF_905146905.1). Taxonomy (NCBI): domain Eukaryota; kingdom Metazoa; phylum Chordata; class Mammalia; order Carnivora; family Canidae; genus Nyctereutes; species Nyctereutes procyonoides. The sequence continues at coordinate 5,249,968 of NW_026575044.1, forward strand.
TTGTAAGTGGTATTATATATTTAATTTCAGGATCTACATGGTGTTTCTTAACATATAAAAATATGATTGACTTTTGCATATTTATAGTATATCCTATAAACCTGTTGGATTCAATTTTTGGCTTTTCTGTGGATTCCTTGGGTTATTCTATGTAGAAATCATATTATTTGCAATAAGAAAAATTTTTTAAATTTCTTCCTTTGGATATATATGCCTTTTATTTCATTTTCTTTTCTCATCGTCCTGTCTAGAATTCACAGCATCATATTGAATAAATCCTTGCCTTGTTCCTAATCTTATGGGCAAAATATGCAGTCTTTATCATTATGTAAAATGCAAGCTATAGTTTTCTTTGTCTGTTTTGTAAATGCTCTTTATCAATTTGAGGGAGTTTTCTCTTTTAGTCCTATTTTTGAGTTAATTTTTTGTTATAAATGAACGTTGAAATTTGTCTGAAAACCTTACTATATTGATTAATATGTGATTTTTTAGCCTATTATAATGGTGGATTACATTGATTAATTTTTGCACAATTAGCCAGCCTGCATGACTAAAATAAACCCAGTTGACCATGATGTGTAATTATTTTTATACATTGATAAAATTTTGCTAAGAATTTTTATATGTATACTCATGAAATATTTGTCTGTAGTGGATTTTTGTGTTTTATTTTATTTTTTTTTACATCTATATTCATGAAATATTTGTAGTGGGTTTTTTGTATTTTCTTTTTCTGGTTTTGTAAATTTATCTTCATAAAATTAATGGGGAGGGTTTTCATCTCTTCTGTCTCTGGAAGAGATTATATAAAATTAACATTAATTCTTTTAAAAAATATTTGGTAGAATTCTCCAGTGAAGCCGTATAGACTTGAAGATATCTTTTTAAGAAAATTTTAAATTGGGATGCCTGGGTGGCTCAGCAAGTGAGTGCTTGCCTTCAGCCCAGGGCATGATCCTGGAGTCCTGGGATAAAGTCCCACACCGGGCTCCCTGCAGGGAGCCTGCTTCTCTCTCTGCCTATGTCTCTGCCTCTCTCTGTGTCTCTCATGAATAAATAAATAAAATCTTTTTTTAAAAAAAGAAACTTTTAGGGATCCCTGGGTGGCGCAGCGGTTTGGCGCCTGCCTTTGGCCCAGGGCGCGATCCTGGGGACCCGGGATCGAATCCCACATCGGGCTCCCGGTGCATGGAGCCTGCTTCTCCCTCTGCCTGTGTCTCTGCCTCTCTCTCTCTCTGTATGACTATAGTAAATAAATTAAAAAAAAATTAAAAAAAAGAAACTTTTAAATTATAAATTAAATTTTCTTCATAGTTTTCAGGCTATTCAAATGATCTGTTTCACATTGACTGAGTTATGATAGTTTGTGTTTTTTAAGGAAGTGATCCATTGTAAGTTTTCAAATTATTTTTTTAAATAAATTAATTTTTATTGGTGTTCAGTTTACCAACATACAGAATAACACCCAGTGCTCATCCCGTCAAGTGTCCCCCTCAGTGCCCTTCACCCATTCACCCCCACCCCCCGCCCTCCTCCCCTTCCACCACCCCTAGTTCGTTTCTCAGAGTTAGGAGTCTTTATGTTCTGTCTCCCTTTCTTATATTTCCCACACACTTCTTCTCCCTTCCCTTATATTCCCTTTCACTATTATTCATATTCCCCAAATGAATGAGAACATACACTGTCTGTCCTTCTCCGATTGACTTACTTCACTCAGCATAATACCCTCCAGTTCCATCCACGTTGAAGCAAATGGTGGGTATTTGTCGTTTCTAATGGCTGAGTAATATTCCATTGTATACATAAACCACATCTTCTTTATCCACTCATCTTTCGATGGGCACCGAGGCTCCTTCCACAGTTTGGCTATTGTGGACATGGCTGCTAGAAACATCGGGGTGCAGGTGTCCCGGCGTTTCATTGCATCTGAATTTTTGGGGTAAATCCCTAACAGTGCAATAGCTGGGTCGTAGGGCAGGTCTATTTTTAATTCTTTGAGGAACCTCCACACAGTTTTCCAGAGTGGCTGCACCAGTTCACATTCCCACCAACAGTGTAAGAGGGTTCCCTTTTCTCCGCATCCTCTCCAACATTTGTTGTTTCCTGCCTTGTTAATTTTATATATTCAGAATAGTTTGTAGTATTCTTTTATCCTTTTGATGTCTGCAGGGTTTGTATTAATTTCCCAGTTAATTCTTGAAAATGGTAATTTGTGTCTTCTCTCTTGTTTCTTTATCAGGCTTACTATAGATTTGTCAGTTGTACTGATCTTCAAATAAACAAATACACAAAAAACACGGCTCTTTGTTTCATTAATTTTCTTATTTTCTTTCTATTTCAAATTTCATTGATTAATGCACTTATCCTCATTTCTTTCCTTCTATTTGCTTCAGGTTCATTTTACTCTTCTTTTTCTAGGTTCTTGAGTGGAGAGTCCAAATTATTGATTTGAAACATTTCCTCTTTTGTGATGTTACAATTAGGTTATAAATTTCCTTCTCAGTGCTTCATTAGCAATGTCCCACAAATTTTGACACTTTGCATTTTCATTTTCATTCAACTTATTTTTAAATTTTCCTTGAGACTTCCATGTTGACACATTGATTATTCAGAATGTTTCATTTGAAATTATTTACAGATTTTCCTATTAGCTTTTCATTATTGATTTCTCATTTGGTTCTACTACGGTTGGAGAACATACTTTATATGATATCTATAGTTTTAAGTTTACTCTGCTGTATTATGCTGCCCACAATTTGGTCTATCTTGGTGAATGTTTCATATGAGCCTGACAAGAGTCTGTACTCTGCTGTTGTTCGCTGGAATATTCTATAAATGCCAGTTATATCAAGTTGACTGATGTGATGTTCAAGGTTATCCATTTTTACTAATTTTCTTTCTCCTTGATCTATCAATTACTGTTGAAAGAGTGTCAAAGCCTTCAACTGTAATAGTGGAGTTGTCTAATTTTTCATTCAGTTCTATCCATTTTGTATAATGTATCTTGATGCTCTCTTGTTAGTAACACACTTAGGTTTGATTAAATTCTTTATTCAATACTCCTCTTTACCTCTATGCTTTTCCTTGTGAAATTAATATACCTATTCCAGCTTTCCTTTGCTTAAACACCTGCATGATATATCTTTTCCTATCTTCTCATTTTCAACCTGCCTATGTCGTTACATTTGAATTGAGTTTCTCGTAGAAAGCATGTATTTGGGTCATGCTTTTTTTCCACTGTGCAAAATCTCTGTCTTTTAATTGGTGTACTAGATGATTTACATTTAATGTAATTATTGATAAGTTAAGGCTTAGGTCTGCTATTTTATTTTTTCCTGATAAATCAATAAATTATTTATATTTATATAAATAAATAAGTTTATATGTATAAATTAAATATATGGCTTCTTTCTTTCTTTCTTTTTCTTTCTTTCTTTCTTTTTTCCTTCCTTCCTTCCTTCCTTCCTTCTTTCTTTTTCTTTCTTCTTACCTTCCTGTGGGTTGTATTAACATTATCTTGGAATTATATTTTGATTTATCTAAGTGTTTATCAGGGGATCATTTTGTAATGCTTTTCATAATTGATGAAAAAAATTGAAAGCTTTCAGAGAAAAATGACTCCTTTGTTGGAAGGGAAAAACAGTTTAAATGACCACAGACTTCTCATCAGAAACTATGGAAGACAGGAAGAAATAACAAAAATTTTCAAAGTTGAAAGAACGTAATTGTTCTCCCAGAATCCTATGTCCAGCAGACATTTCCTTGAGAAATAAAGGTAAAATAAAAACATTCTCAAATGAAGGAAAGCTAAGAGAATTTGTGACCAGCTGACCTACTTCAACAGAATGGCCAAAGGAAGTTTTCTAAATTGAAAGGAAACAACAATAACAAAAAAAGGAAACTTGAAAGATTAGAAAAGAAATACACAGTAAATGAGCACACAGGCAAATACAGTAGGTTTTCTTTCTCTTCAATTTTCTAAATTGTTTGATTGTTGAAGAAAAAATAAGACAAAGTTTGATGTGGTTATAAATATATATAGAATAATTGCTTAGGAAAGATTATAAACTGGAGATTAAAGGGACATAAAGGAATGCAAGATTTTTATCCTCACTCAAAGTGGTAAAATGATGACAATCAGCCATGTTAAGTTTTATGTATGTAATATAATTTCAACATCAATTATATTTTTCATATGGATATCATATTTTTCAGTTTTAAAATTTGCACTTGGTGAGCCTTTATATCTTATATTCCTTTGCTGAGAATTTCTATTTTACTGAAGCTTTCTAGTTTTTTATTTGTTTAAAGCATGATTATGATTACTCATTGAAGATTTTTTTTCAAATCTTTGTAAGATGTAATTTTATCAAATCTACTTATTCAAATTTTTGTTTAAATTCTCCACATATTTGTTAGATAATCTAACTTTTCTGATATCTTAGAGTTGGCATAGTTACTGTTATAGCAAATTTGAAATATGCAATAGAATATTATTAACTATAATTAGAATCACCATGGTGTACATTCCTTCTCCACATTTATTTTATAACTGGAAGTTTGTACCTTTTGATTGTCTCCCCCATTTGCCCTCCACTCCACACCCAATGCCTGCCTCTAGCAATCACTAATTTGTTCTCTTTGAGTTTTTCTTTCTTTTCTTTTTGTTTTCTTGATTACACATATTAGTGAAATCATGTGGTACTTGTCCTTCTGTGTCTGACTTACTTCACTTAGCACAAAGCTCCAAAGTCCATACGTGTTGTCACAAGTGATAAGGCTTCATTCTCTTTTTATGACTGAATGATATCTATATCTGTACCAATATTTATCCTGTAATTTCTTTATACATCAATCTGTCAATGGACACTTAGGTTATTTCCTTACCTTGGCTACTGTAAATAATGCTGAAATGAACATGAGAGTACATATATTTGTTTGAATTAGTGTTTTTGGTTTCCTAAGATAAATACCCATAAGTGGAAGAGCTGAACATACAGTATTTCTATTTTTAATTTTTTGAGGAAACTTCACAGTGGCTGCACCAATTTACATTCCCACTAACAGTGCACAAGTGTTGTCTTTTTCTAGATTTTTTCCAATAGTCATTACTTCTTTTGGTAACAACTATTCTAGGAGGTGTGAGGTAATATTTCATTTGTGGTTTTGATTTGCATTTCCCTAATTAGTGATATTGAATATCTTGGTCATCTGTATATCTTCTTTGGAAAAATGTCTATTCATGTCTTCTGCTCATTTTTAATGCATTGTTTATTTGTTCTGCTATTGAGTTGTATGAGTTCTTTCTATATTTGGATGTTACCCTTTATTAGATATATGATTTGCAAAGTATTTCCTCCCATTCAATAGGCTGCCTTTTCATTTTCTTGATGCTTCTCTTTGCTGTGCAGGAGTTATTTAATTATTTGATGTAGTCCATTTGTTTATTTTTGATTCTGCTGTCTTTGCTTTTGGTGTCAAATCCATAAAACTTTATCACTAAGACCAATATCAAGGAGGTTGCCTATATTCCTTTTGTTTTCAGGTCTTATATCTAAGTATTTAATCAATTTTAAGGTAATTTTTGGGAGGAGTATAAAATAATAGTCCAGTTTCATTCTTTTACATATGGCTGTTCAATTTTCCCAATACCTTTAATTTAAGAGATTGGCCTTTTCCACTGTATATTCTTGGCTCCTCTGTCAAAAACTAATTGACCATATACATGTATGAGTTTATTTCTGGGCAATCTATTCTGTTCCATTGATCTATATGTCTGTTTTTATGCCAATACCACACTGTTTTAGTTATTACAGTTTTGTAATGTAGTTTGAAATCAGGGATACTTTTCCTTTTCCTGTTCAATTTGAGTGCTTTTAATTTTTATGTTTTTCGTGCCTAATTATTCTGGCTAAGACTTCCAATACTGTGTTGAATAAAAAATATGGATTTTACTCTTCATTTTGTTAATGTTGTGTGTCATATTGAATGGTTTGCAGATTAAGCCATCTTTTGCATCACTGGAATAAATCTCACTCGGTCATTGAGTGTGATTTATTAGTGTATTGTTGAATTTGGTTTGCTAATATTTTGCTAAGGATTTCTATATTCATCTGGGATTTCAGCCTGCAACTTTTTTTTTCTTGTGTTATCCTAGTCTGGTTTTGATATCAGAGTAATGCTAATTTTATGAAAGAGAGATTTATGAGTTTGAAAATGTTCCTTCCCCTTTCATTTTTTTTTTTGGAGAAGAGTTTGAAAAGGATTGGTATTAGTTCTTCTTTGAATATTTGGTACAATCCACCAGTGAAGCTGCCTGGTCCTGGACTTTTGTTTGTTGACAGTTTTTGATTACTGACTTGGTCTCCTTACTAATAATAATTCTTTTCAGATTTTCTATTCCTTCATGATTCATTTTTGGGAAGTTGTATGTTTCTAGATTTTTAAAATTTACATGAATTTATATTTATCAGTCATTTATTTTATAGCTTCTAGGGACTGTACCTTGCTTAGATTTTATCCTTACTGTTCCACTTTTTACTGTTTCCATTTTCTTCTTGTACCCTATAGCAAACTTAAACTTCTATCTCTTGTTTTTGGTTTGGGCTCCCCCTCTCACTTTTGCACCTGCCTCCAAGGAAAGCATTCAACAATCTACTTACTTGATTATTAAACAAAATTCATTTAGCACTCTTCGAGGCAACATGAGAATAACATAAGAAAAACCTTTTTTCTACCCAGAAAAAAGCTCACTGCATAGCAAGAGAAGGTAAGGAGGAAAAAAATGGAAACACTCTGACCCTGGGCCTTTACTCCAATTCAGAGATGAAAATCCTGAAGAACTTATGTAACTTGTAGAGCTCCATTACATATTTACAGCCTCTACCTCAGCCTTCCTTGCTGGTACTCAGTGATTCATTTATTTGTTCATTCCATTATCATGAATATGTACCATGTAATAAAGGAAACACTGATACCTTGGAAAGAAAAAGTAAAATGAATACAATGGTAATTTGCAACAACTAACTGAATGGTGGTTGAGGCAAAGGAACAGATGGAAATGTTACAATGTGGTAAATGTTCTGATAGATCTAAGAATAGCCCTCTACAGAGCAAGTACATGGGGTACCTAACATGGATTGAGAGAAAAGGAAGAGAAGAAATACCATGGTCAGCTCTTATCCCATTCTTTATAGAGCTGTTCCAATCTTGAACTGCTTGTTCGAATTTCTCTTGAGGATGCTCAAAATGAAAGCAAAAGATGGAAGTTTAAGTCAACTAAATTGTATAGCCCTACTTTTACTGAGGTATAATTTATACACATTGATGTTAAGTATAAAATCTGGTAAATTCTGGCACATGTGCATACCACCTCAATTAAGATACAGACCATTTGCATCATCACACTAACTTAAATACCCATATTACTATTTCCAATCAAGATGACCCCATGCACTGACAGAGAAAACTAGGATTCTCATTTCTAACACCATATTTTTGCTTTGTCCCAGAACTTTATAAAACAAAATCTCACAGTATGCGCTTGCTTGTGCTTGGCTTCTTTTTGGGTCAAGAAACTGCTTTTGATAGTCATACATAGTATTGCATGTATCAGTGTTCCTTTTAAGAACCGAGTTGTTTCCATTGAATAAATATATGACAGTATGTTTACAGACCTTTGCGTTGTTTCTGGTTTCTGGTCATTGTAAATAAAATGGCTGTAAACATTCATGTGGATGTCTTAATGTGGACATATGTTTTCATTTTATTTTCTTTTTTTATTTCTGTGAGTACCTTCCACCTGCTTTTGACAAATACATAATGTAATAGAAGTCAGAAGGTGGGAATGAAAATGCCGTGGTATCAGTGGGTCAAAAAATCTCAATCTGATACTCAAGTGGCCTAAATGATAACCTCCACTGCTTCTCACTTCAATTAAAATACAGCATTTAACAAATATCAACTCCATCAACTTACTGAATCCACATGTATAATCTATCTTTAAAGCTCCTTTCTCTTCTTTCCTCCCATTTTTTGAAGAAGAGGGTTCTACCTCCCTTTCCAAGCCTCCTTATCTTTTTAGTCTTCCATCTCCCCCAAGAGCTTCATTGTACTCTTGCCCTCAAGTCTTTTTCATACTTAAAAAAATGAAATTTCATAGACAACAGTATGGCATTCAGACTCCAGCAAGTGAGAAGATATTGCACTAACAATCTTACAATTAAATATATGAATCGACAAATGTGAATGCAAAGTCAAGGGAACAAGGAAAGATGAAAATGAAAGATCCTGGTTGCAAGCTTGAGAGGCTTCTCTCTGAGCACTTGGATAGAAATCATTGAACTACATATAAGGGAGAATTACAGTGAAGAAAGGCCCCAGAGCAGATAGGACAGAATCAGAATCAAAGTACAAGTGATATGATTTAGGCAGGAAGTGAAGCAAAACCCTTTTTCTGAGATGGAAAGAAAAAGTGTGACTAGAGAGTGAAAGTATTTTCAAAGTGTGGAAACTGGTATGTTTATGTGTCAATTTTTCCTATGAATTGGGAAGCATAACAATTTTTTGAGTCAGCTGTCGGTGACATTTGGAATTTGAAGAAAGATGTGAGGAATTGGAAGTGCTTGTACAAGAAGAGAAGCAGGAGAAGCTACTGATACAGGAGCAGTGCAGAGTTTGTTGAGGGCCATGGCTGGGTGAGGTTGGGAAGCATACGATCTGGGCTGTGGGCATCCTCCCAACCCCTCATCACTCCCCCTCATTATCCCCCATTCCCCTGCCACCCTGCCAAACCTCCCATTATTCCCCCATCACCCCCCACTCCATCATCTCCCCATCACACCCCCCCCACATACACACCCCTCAGTTCAGAGGCAGCAGGAGGTTTTCAAGGTGTATATGGCACAAGGACAAGCCCTGGAAGTCATTCATTGGTTGAGGGGGCTGAGGGAAACTGCTGAAAGAGTAATGGGAGATTCAAAAGTCTTAAAGTGATAATAAAGCTTGGAAAATTCTTTCGTTCTTCCTGGCTCATAGCAAACATTCAAATATGTGATGTATGGGCAAATAGTCAACCCTTACTGTATACAGTGGCAAAGAATGCAGTGTTCTTTAGGAAAGACCAAGTTTCTGTTAAAGCCAGGAATCTATAAGAATTTTCGATAAAGAGACTGAACTTTAAGCAAGATTCAGTAACTGAAATAAAACTAGTTTGTCTCCTCTTGAATGACAGAAAGTTACCTAGACCAGCAGTTCCTAAATTTTAATGTATATATGAATCAGACTGTTAAAATCATGTTTTGAAATGCAGATTCTGAATCAGTAAATCTAGTTTATACCTGAGATTCTGTATTTCTAACAAGTTCCTACAAAGAACCTGTGTTGCTTACAGCAAGCGCTTGAATAGCAATAGCTTGGACCACTTGAGAAGTGTGAATCAATGCTGAGTGACTTAATGGGGCTTTTGTGTTTGAGAATCTAGGAAGAGAAGGTGCCAGATTTCAGAGGAAGAGCAAAAGGAACATAGCAGGTCCTTTGTGTCTCTATGGTGCAGGAGTCTACACTGAGCTGAATTCCAAGATTGTTCAATAGCTTTGGAGATTACAGTTCCAATAGGAGGTGCCATCTGCAAATATATCAGTAGCTATTGAGCTGAGAACAACTGGCAGCATCAGCCAGTACTCCAGGGGTGGACTAACATATAACAGTAGACCAAGAAATGGGAAGTGGACATCTCAGTCACCTTTAAAATGGAGTAGGCATGTTGGAAAGCTTACTGAAAATGGCAGGGAGCAGAGACAGTAAAGGAGCACAGACTCTAAGGAAGAAGGATTGGGTCAGAGTATAGCACAAAACTGAAGAGTTCAATGTGATGGGCTGAAACTGTGTGCCCCTGAGTTCTTATGTTGGAATCCTAATCCCCAGTACCTCAAATGTGACCTGAAGCATTTAAAAAGGGATAATTAAAATTAAGTCGGGTCATTAAGGTAGGCCTTAATCCAATATAATTGGTGTCCTTATGACAAGTAGAAATGAGGACACAGACATACACAGATGAAAACCATGTGGAGACAGGTGGAAGGTGGCCATTTATAATCCAAAGAGAAGCCTCACCTGAAAACAGCCCTACTGATGCTTTGATGTCAGACATCTGGCCTCTAGAACTGTGAAACAATACATTTCTATTGTCACTGGCAGCTAATCTGTGAAACCTTATTATGGAAGCCCAAGCAAGATTAGAAGGTATTTGGGTAAGGCCTAGAATAATGGTGTAAGAGGCTTCATGTGTCTCTCTGGTCTGCGGGATCTGAAGGGGATGTAGCCCTGAAGCAGTTACCCACTGGTGCTGTGATAAATCTCTGATGATGTGTTTGTTGAAGAGCCAAAGCACTGAGACTCCTCTAGAGATTCATGCTGGCAGCAAAATACAAACATTTATGTGGCTGTAAATGTTTAAGGCGAAAAAATTAACAACTTATGCTTTTGTGTTTCTAACCCAACACACAAGGAGAAAGTCCCAAATGGATTAAGAAACCTGTTTCGTAATGATCGCTCTATGGCAAGTTCAACACCTAGGAAAGAACAATTGCTGATAATCTGTATTATGCCAAGAATATAACTGTATTTTAGAATATTTTATTCTGTCTTCCTTCCCAGGAGAGGAGGCCAAAAGGCAGAAATTAAATTGAAACCCACAGATCTGGATACCTGGGTGGCTCAGTGGTTGACTGCCTGCCTTTAGCTCAGGTCGTGATCCCGGGGTCCTGGGATTGGGTCCTGCATCGGGCTCCCCACAGGGAACCTGCTTCTCCCTCTGCCTGTGTCTCTCATGAATAAATGCATCCACACATTGGTTAACATTTGTGTTTGTGGTTGTGCAACTTTTAAGTCAATGTCTTTCTTCAGCCAATGCTCCAATCTCCTGCTGATTCTATCAATGGATCTTATCTGGGATAAGATCTAAGATGCCATGACAGGGAAAATGTGCAGACTGGCTCCTGAGGAAAAGTGAGAAGCTCCACAAGGTCTTGATCCCCTTATCAGAAATGTTGCTACCACCTCTCTTTCCACATGGGTTTCCCCTCTCTTGATCTGGCCCCTAGGCCTGGAAAATCTTTATAATGAGACAGTTTTCATAAATTATATGTAAGTAACAAATAGATTGTTTTGACCTCTAAGCAAAACTGTATGTGTTTTATTTTAACTAAAACTGAATACATAACTCTGGTGATATAAAAGTAAGGTTTGTTTTGTCTCAAGCAGAGAAAAGCCTGTAAAAGAATATGCTCCCTGGGAGAGCTAATCATTTTGAGTTAGTCTAAGAAACATAAAAAACATTTTTTCTCCCAGTTCTTGGATTGCAACATTTAACATAAAGCACCAGTTGACTGGCACAAAAGGGCAGAACCCATCATTCAAGAATAGCTCAGATAGGTTTGTGGATCCAAAGGCAGAATGTTGCATGTGCTACTTTTTAGTGCCAGGGCAGGGGCCAGGCTCATGGAATGCCTGATTGCAAAGTGGAATAGCCTCAGCAGGGTAATAGCAGCTTGTTTGCTCAAAGAGGATCTGGGAGAGGTGAAAGAGATCTAGAAAGTTTTTGAGATTTGGGGTGCTGAGCATGGGAGCCCGATGAGAATTAAGAATTATGTTGCTTACTGGGGTTCTATCCAATGTGACATAAGGTAACTGTAGGTGAGGGTAACCAGTTACAGGCAGTAGTGATGGTGCTGGTGGTGGTGGTGGGAAAGGGCGTTCCTTGCATTGATCATACCCATAGAATAGACCATTAATTGCACCAATGCTGGGAACTGTGGGTGCGGCCAGACTGGAGGGCAACACCCAAAGACTAAGACTGAGGACAAGACGTCTCAATGAAGACCAATGAAAGCCTGAGGGACAGACAAGGACAAGAAGCCTGTGAGAGGTTCAAGGCCCCTCCTGCGAAGGCATGATGTCCTGTAACCTAATTGTTCAGTGTTATACTAAGGAACTGGATGTAGGTAATGTCTCTATTTTTACATTTTACTGTAATAATTTCTTAAATCTATTAACAAGGGTCATTTCTGTTTGCTCTGCATGAGTGGGAAGAGGTTCATTTTGGGGGGGGATCAGAATGTCATCTAAGAAAAGGAAAAAAAGGGAAAGAGACTTAGAAAGAAACTTTACCCAAATGACCGCAAGTCTCCAGGGAAGTGACAGTATAAAGAGGAAGTGATTCAGCTTTATATAATAGACAAGATTTAAACCACAGTCCCAGTCTCTATCCCTCTTCCTGACCCTTCAACTATAAGTAGAAATAAGGTTCATGAGGAAGTCAGGTCAGTTTTACAGAAATAAAAAGATGTATACTCTGCTCAACATCATTGTGTTGTGGTGAATTTTAAAAAGCTACACTAGGGATCTGGAAGGGCAGTTTCTTTCCATTTCATAGCTCAGAAGATTTGACTATTGCCTCCCATCTGCTGGTGAGAAAATCCAGCTCAATAAATGAGCCTCTTCCCACTCATGCAGAGCAAAAGAAATGACCCTTGTCAGTGGATTTAAGAAATTATTACCTTAAAATGGAACAATGGGAATGTTACCTATAACCAGTTCCTTTGTGTTACACTGCATAATTAAAACGTCTCTACCATATTGTATTAGTAAAAGACATAATGGCAGGAGGGGACAGAGTAAGTCAATGTCACTTCTGAGAGTCAGAATATTAATGGGACCTTTCTGCCTGATAATGTAACTAAACCTTCTTAAATCCTACTTTCAGTAAAATTCCAAGGAGTGAGAGCTACTAAGAATGTCCTTCTCAAATAACTTCACTTGCATCAGGGCATTAACTTGAGGAATGGCAATGATGGTTTGCTCCAAGATAAAAGACTCTAAGATGGTTTGCTCCAAGATAAAACAGTTTCTAAAAAGGTCTGAGCTGTCAAATATCACACTCCCAACATCAACCCTATATTTTCTCCTTCTTTTCTCAGTGAAATTCTCTTTTCCTTCACAATCTTTCATGTTCTACATTTAACTAATTTGAAGTCTTAAAATGCAAAGTCTAGACAGTACTATAGCACCTAACATAGAAAATCAAAATTATTTCCTTCTGTGCATGCTCTATGTTTAAATCCACCCTTCAGTATACAAAACTTGAGTCTATCCATCAGTCAGATATCAGATTGCATTGTCTAGATAGTATCATATGTATTTATGAGATTAGCATTTCATGCAATGCTATCTAAAGATCAAATTTTAAACATTAACAGGTCACACAGAACTTATCAATTTTAAATCCACTGGACGAATGCACTCTTTATTACTTATATATATGTATGTACAAAATTAAACTTTTGCAATCTTCTTCTAGTCATTTTGGCTGTGACCTAAATCTTGTTATAAGACAAAGACAGCAAAAATTCCTGGGCAACTATGTAAGTACACAGTAATTTCCTACACAGGAAAACGGTTCAACTCATTAGTATATTCATTAATATTCTTTAAATATATATTATATTCCAGGAAGCACCATGATACTAAGATTCCTATAGTCGTATGAAGGAAATACATACATACATACATACATACATACATACATACATACATTATGAAAGTTTCCATGTGAGTGGCAGAAATAACTATGAAAATCTTGGGAAAAACAAATTGTTCCTGCTTCTGGTGATGAGAAAAGGAATTTCAGCTGGGCTTGAAGGGTGAATAGGTTTTCACCAGACTGAGATGAGACCAGCACATGGAAAAAAGCAGGTTCTACAGCTTGCACTAAAGGCAAAATTTTTAATGGAAATGCCACATAGTTCAATTTAGATGGGATAGAGTATGAGATAAAACTTAAAAAGTTGACAGGTTTTAGAAGATCCCTTCATTTATCTGTATATATTTTTTTAAGATTTTATTTATTTATTCATGAGAGACACAGAGAGGCAGAGACACAGGCAGAGGGAGAAGCAGGTTCCCCATAGGGAGCCTGATATGGAATTTGATCCCAGGACCCTGAGGTTATGACCTGAGCCAAAGGCAGACACTTAAGCACTGAGCCGCCCAGGTGCCCCCATCTGTATGTTTTCTTTTAAATTTTATTTTTAATAAATCTCTACACCCAACGTGGGCTCAAACTTAAAACCTCAAGATCAAGAGTCATATGCTCTACCCACTAAGCCAGCCCTCTTTTATATGTTTCTAATCACTGAACAGTGAGTTGAAAATTTCTCCTATGTTCTTAATTCATGATTAAGATACCTCTAAATACAAAGATCCACAGTTTTAAAAGCTTTGTATTTTTCATCTCTAGGCTCTTGCAGAAATTGCAAGCAATCTTTTGGAAATGGAGGGAAAGCCATGACTTTCAATGATACACTTTCATCTTACCTGAAATGTTAAATTTCATTATGTTCATTTGTCCCATACTTTCTAGGCTCACTGTTCTGCTATAGCTTAGAAGACAAAATAAACTGCAAGAATCATTCAATACAACTTCTCATTCTGAATTAAGATTTTCACCACTTGGTTGCTAAAGAGGTAAAGTGTATTCAATTTGCCTAATATTGATTCATACAATTAAAAAATCTAATAATAACACGTCAATCCATTGACATTTATAGCCTGATTTCACAGAGATACTTAGAACCAAAGCACGTGCTTTGAGCTAAATCTGCTTCCCAGAAGGTTACATCCTTGTAAATTGTTGATTAAATGATTGATCTTCTACTGATTGAAAGTACTGAACTAATGTCAACATCCATTCTTTTCATGTTAGTTTCCTCAAAATTTTGGTCAATTACTATCAATTGAATTTATTTAAATTAATTTAATTAAAGAAATGACATTGAATATTTGGGATAATTTCATTTAGATATTTCATCTCTTTAAGAACAATTATTTTTCTTTCATTCCAGTGATTAACACTAAGATAATATCTGTTCCAAAAATTGAGTCAGATCAGAATAAGACATTTGATTATTTTCTCCATTTTAGTTGTCTCTTCAAGTTGAAAAATAACCAAGTTCTGACTTGTACTATAGTTAGAAAACTCCCATATAGATAGAATCACAGAATTTTAAGACCATTATGTAATTTAGTCAAGCTGTTTGCCCAATCCATAAGTGGGTCTGAATTTATTATTTCATTCATAAGATTACCCGAAAAGTACCCCCCCTAAAAATAATTAACCAGGAATCAGACAGAACAAGCTTGGAAGACTACATACATGTAGGGTATGAGGCAGGATGGGATAACTGGGCACACGGGGAATAATAACGAGTTGGTGCTGATGTCCTTCCAAACCAGGCTAAAATTACTCAGTAAAAATGTTATGTGAAAATTTGTAACATGAAAATAAATAAAGATAAGGAAATTAAGTCTAGAAAGATTAAGTGACTTTCTACTGCACTCCAATTTAGGGAGAGAACACAGACTAGAAGAATCTCTCTCTCCTGCTATGCAGCATTTTTCTGAGTCTTTATGTTCTCAGTGGGTTTTTATGGACAACATATTGTTGGGTCTAAATTTTTAAGTCCAATCTGACAATCTCTGTACTTACCTGAATTTTCATACTATTGATAATGTTTAAAATGATTATTTATATATTTGGATTAAAATTTACTATCTTTGTACCTACCTATTTTCTACTCATTGCACTTATTCTGTTTATTTTTCCCCTCTTTTACTGCCTTTTCTTCTTTTACTTGCACATTTTATATGATTGTATTTTATCTCCTCTCTTGGTGTTTATAATTGATGCTTATTTTTATTTTTTAGTGGTTACTCTACAATAGAGTATATACATTTTTAAAGAACCTAATCCACTTTTTTGAAAGGACAAACTAAGTTTTATTTACATATTTTCTATAATTGTATCATAACTGTGAGAAATAAATTTTGGAGATGATGAAGAAAGATGATACTCAAGATCTTGGTGTTGACGTAACATGGTGCAGAGTGAAGAGCATGCACTCTGGGCCAGTCTTCCTGGCTCAAATCCACACTGTGTATCTTTCTCTGCTTAGATTTCTCCTGTGTCAAAATGATATTGTAATAGTACCTACTTCTTTGAGTTGTAATGAATAATGAGCAAATTTTTGTAAAGCTCTTAGTGTGTGGCATAGTGTCAACACTATTCATAGTTATACTACTTCTAACAACACAAACTTCATTAGTGTTTGGGCATATTTCTTGCAGGTCCTTATTTTTTAATTTTCATAATTTTATTGAGATATAATTTGCATACCATAAAATTCACCATTATGAAGTTTATACTTTAAGTAGTTTTTAGTCAGAGTTGGACAACCATTTCCACAATTTTACATTTAGATCACACCAAATAGAAATCCCATCCCCATTATCAGTCAGTCTAAATCTATACCCAACCCTCATCCTCAGCCCTAGAAAATGATTAACTGCCTCTCTGCCTCTGCAGATTTGCTTATTTTGGAGCTTTCATATAAATGAAATTCTCTAGATCCACTTTCAATAACACTATACCACTTCATTAGAAATGCAGGTACCTTATAACAGAGAATTCCTAATTTGTTCTGTCTCTTGTGACATTGCTGTCATTTAATTCATTTATCCATATGCTATAGTTGCCCAATGTATTATTACTATTATTGCTTTTAAAAAGTCATATTTTATCAGAAAAGGAGACAGAACATGGAAGACTCCTAACTCTGGGAAACTTACTAGGGGTGGTAGAAGGGGAGGAGGGTGGGGGGTGGGGGTGACTGGGTGACGGCACTGAGGGGGGCACTTGATGGGATGAGCACTGGGTGTTATTCTGTATGATGGCAAATTGAACACCAATAAAAAATAAATTTATAAAAAGGTCATATTTTAGATGAATTAATAAGAAAAATAAACAATTTTATTTTAATCTTCATTAATGTCTTTCCTGATGCTCCTGCTTTCTTTGTGTACATGCAAGTTTCTGACCTAAGTCATTTTACTTCTGCCTGGGGAATTACTTCTAACATTTCTTCAAAGGTAAGTCTGCTGGTGGTGACTTCTTTCAATTTTCACGTGTCTGAAAAATATTTATTCCTCTATTATTGAAGTATAAGTTAGCTAGACACAGAATTCTAGGATGCAGATTTTTCTTTTACTACTTAAAGATTCCATTCCATTCTCTTCTTGACTGCATAGTTTCTAATGAGAAGTCTGCAGTAATTCTCATGCATTTTCCTATAGATACATTGGTTTTTATCCCCCTCTTTCTTCCCTCAAGATTTTGTCTTTGGTTTACTGCAGTTTGAATATGCTATATCTAGATTTTATTTTATTTTGTTTTGCTTAAAAAAAATCCTACTCCTCCTTTTATGTTATCTATTTTTTTCCATTACATTCTTTATCATATTAGTTATAGTTATGTTAAATTCCTTATCTGATAATTCCAGTATTGTTGCTATATCTTATTCTGCTTTTCATGATTACTTTGTGTTTTTAGAAAAGACATGCTCTTTTAGCATTACTTGTAATTTTTTTATGAAAGCCATACATGTTTTATCAGGTAATCTGGATTGAAGTAAACAGGGCTTTACCATGATGATTTCTATGAATATGGCTAAGCTCAGCTATATTTCATACTTGTTGCAGCTGTAGGACCAGAGGTTTCAAATTCCCCCAGTGTCCATTTTTGTTTGTTTGTTTTTGTTTTGGACTTCCTTCTTGATTTGAGTGTTACTCTTGATATTATTCTTCAGTAATGTCTGTGCCTTGCAGATCTGGCCCATCTTCTAATGGTAATATACTGCTATAATGGAATATTATGGGTGTGGTGGTAGGGTATAGCAGATGGGGGCATTCTATAATCTTTCTTTTTTTTTTTTATCCTATTTATTTATTTATTTATTTATTTATTTATTTATTTATTTATGATAGTCACAGAGAGAGAGAGAGAGGCAGAGACACAGGCAGAGGGAGAAGCAGGCTCCATGCACCGGGAGCCCGACGTGGGACTCGATCCCGGGTCTCCAGGATCACGCCCTGGGCCAAAGGCAGGCGCCAAACCGCTGCGCCACCCAGGGATCCCCCATTCTATAATCTTTCAATTGTTGGGCATTCAGTGGGACTGGTACTTGAAGCTATGGTCTTTACATGTTTTTCTGTCCCTCCCTCCCCAGGGGGTCCCTGTTCCCTTCCTTAGCTGCAGTGTTTCCAATATATTTCCTTGAAGTCCTGCCCCTTGGTGACTATGGTTTTTGTTTTTCTTTTCCCCCCTCAAGTTAGATAGTGCTTAAAGTGGGGCAGAATCATCTTCCCCTAGTGAGAATAAGTTTCCAGAACTTCCCTCTGGATAATTCCTTCTTCCTGGAGTCAAGAACTTTGGGCAAAAGAGTTTGAGACAGCCATTGCCAATGTCATGTGGAAATCTTTCTTAGAGCCTAACCCTAGGACCTGGTCCAATTTCTGAAGGGAAAACCCAGAATGTGTGAGGGTCCTACTTGGACCCAAGGAGCTTCTTGCTTTCATGCTAGTCTGCCTCAGCCTCCAGCAATTTATTGCAGTTACTATTTAAATGTTCCTGCCAGCTTGTGATGTCTAGTGTCTTCTGCTCCTTATAAGCAAGTCTGTGTCCCTACCACCACCCCCATGCAGTGTTTCCCTGGATGAATCTATATCTGCAGGTTTCAGGGTAGCAGACCAACTTATAACCTTAGTTCTCTGATGAGTCTAAGAAAGATCATTGATTTTCAGTTTCCTCAGGTTTTTTTCTGTTGTAAGGACAAGACTGATGAATTCCAAGCTTTTTACATATTGGAGATGAAAGTGGAAATCACATCTCTTCTTATCTGTGAGAATCTTAGCAAGTTTCTAAATCCCTTTTTGCATCTTTTTTTTTTTTTTTCATCTGAAAGCATGGGTGCAGAGTGACTTAACTCATGAAGGTGCTATGAAGGGATAAGCTCTAGAAAACATTAACCACAAAGCATGGCATGAAATAGTGGCTCAATCAGTGCTATCTCTATCCCCCATAATGCCATGTAACCAGTTTGACTGAGTGAAAGGAATGAACTATTGATTTGTTCCCTTGATTTAGAGTTATATAAAGATGACATATTTTTATAACCAAGTGTATTTTATTTTATGATAGTGTATTAATTGTCTCACAAGCTGTATCTAAACAAAACAGAATAATCCAATGAATTGTTCATTCCAGTGATGCTGTCTGTCTAGTCAATAAAATATGCCTTCTTCTAGAGCTACCATAGAAATTATCACAAACCTGGCAGCTTAAATAAAAAGGAATTTATTCTTTCAGAGTTCTGGAGGCCAGAAGTCCAAAATCAAGGTGTTGACAGGACCATCCTCTCCCTGAAGGTGCTCTGGGAAAATCCTTCCCTGCTTCTTTCAGCTTGTGACAGTGCCAGGCATTCCTGTGGCTGCCTAATTCTAGTCTCTGTCTCCATCTCCACCTGGTCTTCTACTTTCTTGTCTCTTACAAGGGCACACTTCTCATTAAATTTATGGCTCACCCAGTTAATCTAGGATGATCTCATCTCAAGATTCTTAACTTCATTACATCTACAAAGACCCTTTTTTCCAAATAAGTTCATATTCACAGGTTCTGGGGCTCAGGTATGGTCATATTTGGGGAAAGCAACCATTTGACCCAATAAAATGCATTAGCTAAATTAGCTCTTGTACTGGGCAAACCTATCAGTTTGGTGAAAGAATTAAAGTTCCAAGTAGAGTCCTAGATTGCCCTAGAACAGAGAAGGATGTTTTTATTCCTTTTTCAATCCAATGGATACTGTGACATGATTATCAGGCCAGATCCTCAAAGGAACATGATCAATTGTATCAATTTGCTGTTTTTTCTCCCAGAGTGGGTCACAATATTTTATCTCCAGAAGCAATTTTAGAGATGATTCCTTTGAATACAGAGGAAGCAAATAATATGGCTCTTATGCTGTAAATGGAAAATTAAGACGGAAGGGTAATCCAGTTAATGTTTACAGTTTAATTAGAAATGCTGACAGAAAGACTTGCCATGTTGGTAGAGCTCCCTATTAGTGCTGTCAACATAGCTGTACCGCCTCATCTTCTTATTTTCTTTCTCGAATTTTAATCTGGGCTCCAGAACCAAAGAAGTTCTATTTTGCATGCATCAGTAACAATGAGCAATTTACACTTAGCTATCTTCGTCTGTAAAACCACAGCAGCTGCTTGGGAGTCCTCATTCTACTGTGATAAGCAGGTTTGCTGTTTTCTTCCTCACTGGTTCAGTCTCATGCCAGGGGTGGGGTGGAGGGCTGAGTAAACAGGAGAGCAAGGAGACAACAGCATTCCATTTCTAAATAAAAAAGGTTGTTTCAAAATTCAGCCACTTAATTTCCAAGATGTGTAATTCTTTTTAAAAATGTTTAGATATTCTCTTGGATGTAATGCTTTGGCTTCCTTTCTGAGAATATATATAGCATCTGGACAGTAGCACACCTCTCATTGGTGCAGAGCAACGCCAAATTGTGCAGCTTACTGGAAGGATGGATGAACAAGAATATCCAATTTCAGAGTAAGAACTATGTTTTAGCTGAATCAGTGGCATGTGGACACCTTTAGATTCTCTCTCCATAACTTACCAACCTATATAGGAAAAAAAAAGGAAGTGGAGGGTACACTATTAACTAGGACCTAGTGTTTTTCTCTTTACTATTAAAAATGTAGGAGGAAACATTCCTATTGGCTATGATAATATCAAAGTTTTATACCTTATGAAAACCTATTTGTTTCCTTTAATCATTAATCACTTGGTATCCCATCACCATAGCCCTAGTTTACTTTTCAATATACAAGTATGTGCTCTGTTCAACCTGAGAAAAATGGTGGGAAAGGATGGCTTGAGGTGGGGGTAAGAACAGTGACCAGGAAGGTGGCCATTTGCCTTGTGGGTTCTAGCTGACAACTGCATGCTCCACTGTACTGTTTAAGGAAGCCATTTCAGGTGCAGTGCAGGGACCTATGGCAACATTAGTTGCCTGTTCTTGAGAACTGATTATACATAAATATTTTAATATTCAAGAGTTTGCTAATCTTCACAATAGCCCAGTCAGGTAAATACTTTCAATCTCATAAAGGCTTAAAAGATCAAGTAACTTGCCAATGGCCTCACTAAGCCAGAACTTGTGGGCCGACCTGTTTGACTCCAAACCCCATCCTCTAAACCACAGATGTAATACTGATTATGAATAATTTGTTATACTTTTTTTTAACCACCTGTGACATTGTTTTTAGTATTTTACATGGTTTTATCCATTTAATAAGTATAACAACTATAGGATATAGGTACTGACCAAGATGGCCATGACATTTTCTTCAGCTTGACTAAAGTTAGACAGGCTTCTTTCTGACTCTTAGCCTCTGACCTCTTTTTTTTTTTTTTTTAGAGCATTTAATTTTGATAACCTGTAATTCTAAATCCTTTCTCTAACTTTTGGTGGTAAAAATCTTTTTAACACCTCTTGTCTGTTTTATAAGTTAGGACTACCTTTCTCAAGGAACTGAGAGCCATCCCTGTAAAGTGTAATTATCAAGAGAGATAGCACCCCCTAAGTACCAGTCTCTGTGAGAGGACAGGAACCTAACCTTGGTGGAGTCTTGCTCCAAGTTGTACAACTATCTCCTGTCAGAAAAATACAAGAAAGATGACTTTCTCTTTGAGTTAGGCCAATTGGCAAACCCAGATGACCTATGAGATGCTCACCCAGGTCTTAAAAACTCTCCCACATTTGTTTCAGTGGAGTTGAGTTCAGATTGCTTTCTGGTTTCTCTCCCTATTGCAATAGCCTGAATACAGTTTTCCTTGCCTGTTTAAATTTTACCAGTGCAATTTTTGCTGTGATAGTGTTTTTGATCCCCATTTTAAAGATAAGAACCCTGAAGCACAAAGATGATATAATTCTTCCAAGATCACATGATGGGTAAAGTCAGGGATAGAACTCAGGCGGTCTAGTTTTAGAGTGATGCATGAATTGTTATACTCAAAGGGAAATGGAATATTCACAGTGTTATGGGGAAATATATGCCATCATATAATAGGTACTTGAAAGCTGAAAGCCATTCTTATGAAGAGCAAGAAGGGAAAAAATGATTCAAATAAAGAAGATCTGGCTCAGATCAGGAGGTTCCTCTCGGTAACCTGGAAGCCTTGGGTGATCATAGTAGCAATTCCTGATGTTTGTGTTTGTCTGTCCTTGTGACTGAGTGGGAATAGAAGAGCCCTTGTTACCTCCACTGGCTTTTCCACTCTCTTGACCATCTGACAGGAAGCACAAACACCATTGAGGGATGATGAGCTAGTATGTATGACATTTCTGAGTGGTATCTCACTATATTACTTACTAAGGTCAAGAAAGAAATGGGAATGGCCCATTTTAAAGACAATCAAATCTAATCTAAATGTCATTTGATAGGTTTAAGGATGCCAAATGGAAGACTAAATTATGGAATGCAAAGTCAAGTTCAGTCAAGAAACTAGCATATGAACACAGAGAACAAAGGAAATTGTGGAGAGACATGTTTATTTATGTTCAAAAGACCTTGTAGCTCATTGATTTGAAATGCTTATGTATTAATTTCAATCGAGGATAGCTTAGGCAAGCTTTGTATTGTGCCCATATTAGAAAAGCAAATGTGACACTCCCATCCCTTTATCAAGAACTAGAATAAGTCAAAGCAACTACTGATTGCAAATTAAAATGCTAATTTCTACCCATTTTAATTTTTGATATATTCCTACTGAGAGCTACTGATTTTAGAAACTTTCAAGTGCCTCAGTAGCTTTCATTCTATTGAGTCCCCAGGAGTTTGCCTCAAGGGTAAATTGGTTTCAAGCTCTATTATGAGGAAGTCTAAAATACTCTCAGGAAGAGTGAATGCTATCTTGGTGGAGAAAACACATTTCAACTTATGAAAGGCAAAGTATTTTACATCATGGAATGTACTTTCAAATGCACAAAAGATTTGAGGAGACTAGCTTTTAAGGAAAGTAAAAATACACCATAGTTGAAGATGATAGGCCAGTGGTAAGTATGTAGTAGTTGCAACTGTTTAGTGCAATCTAAGCTTTATTGAATGTTTACTAAGTGCTTATGATTGGCTGAAAGGCCTGATATGTGTAGGGATTTTAATTCTCATAACAATCCTTTAGATGCTATCACTATTTCCTGTTACAACAAAGGAAAGTAAAATAGAGTTCAGTCATTTGCCCAAGGTCACACAGCTAAACAACTGAGATCTGAACCCACAGGCTGATACTAGGTTCATGTTCTTTTGACCACTGAAGTGCCTAGGGGTATTGGGATTATGGCCTGGAGCATTTCATGCTATATATTGCTGAATATCATTAAGAGCAAATTTGTGGGAGGGAGGATTGTCCTTTGCTTTTATCTGTGTCTAGAAAGTCAGAGAGGTGAAGCATGGGAAATTAGAAAAGCTTTTCCTTGAGTGGATGATATGACAGTTCATGGTAAGAACATAACTATCACAAGGATCATTTCCAATGATCCTACAGTTACCTAGTGGAGCTGCTGGAGGGGAATACAGAATGTAAACAATCAGATGTCTACTAGATAATGAACAAAGTCAATACTATAAATATAATTGAAGTACACTAACCTCCTGGATGCAAGGGCAGGCTGGTGTTAAAACTGAATCACAATAGGATGACAAATCCCTCAGGTGAAATACAGCCTAAATTTCTCAGGCTGTTTACCCAGCACATAGAATGAATTGCATATGGTGATATAGGAATACATTCTTAAAGTAACAGCACAGAGTAGATATAAGTATGCTATCTCTTTAATGTATTTTTTAACTTCTTATAGCACTCAGCAATTCATAAATAATTAACCAAACAATTATTTGTTTAGTGTCTATTTCTCTCACTTGAAATTAAGCTCTGGATGGACAGTAATCAGGCAAAGTCATGCTCTGACAGTGCTTACATATAATATAGTGAGGTAGACAGATAACAGTAATCTTGTATAAAAATTATTATGAAATTATTTCAGATATTAAATACTGTGAAGGAAATCAAAAGGATACTCTGAGAGGAATCACAAGGTAAGGGAGGTATGATAATAATATTCCCTTTAGCCAAGAAATCACTTCATTGAATTTAAAGTGTCTACATTAAGTTGTTTGATAGGAAAGAGTTTGGAATGCATACCCAGTTGATAGAAACAAATAAAATTACAGTGTGTGCATAGACAAAGCTTAAATGTTGTAATATTATACTTGTTATATAGTTGAAGATTATGCATAATGAGAGAATGAAAAAGAAGAGCATAGTACACAGCCCTGTGCCCCTGAGCTCACATCAATATTAGATTTTGAGCCAGGAATGGAGACTGCAGATGACACACAGGGGAGGCAGGAGGGCATGGCATTACAAAGGCCAACCAAAAAAAGTGCTTCTGCCAAGAGATATGCTTATGAGCCAGGAAAGATGAAGGCAAAGAAGGTGGATACATGTGAGAACCCAGACAGGTACAGTGAGCTTTTTTTCTTCTTTTTAAAAGATCATATTTAGTTAGTTAGTTGAGAGATAGAAAGGGCATGTGCATGGAAGTGAGCATGAGCAGAATGAAGGGTGGAGGGAGACGGAGAGGAATCGTAAGCAGACTTCAAGCTGAGTGTGGAGCCCAAATCAAGAGTCCCATGCTTAGCCAACTGAGCCACCCAGGTGCCCCCAGGCATGGTGAGTTTTGTTGAGGGTACAGATAACTTTGGATAGGTAGAAAAGCAGAGGACAAGAGACACAAAATGGACAACAAAGTCAACAACAATATTCTTGTCTTTGTGGGGCTTACAATCTGGGAAGCAAGACAGAACATATCCATGAGACAAACTTTAAAACAAACATGGCAATTATAGCCAAATGCCATCAACGATCCAGAAAGCCAGAGAGAAGGATGAGCTTGGGTAGCCAGGGAGAGCTTCCGAGGATACAAGCCTTGATCCTTCTTTTCAAGAAATTAGTAATTAGATGATAAAAGAAGGGAGAAAGGATATTCTACACAAGGTGTTTGATCAATGTGGAAAAATGGGAAAAAATCATTTGATCTTTTGGATTGCAACAGAGATTTTTTTCTCTCAGGATAATGGAAGATATGACTGAAGAGGCAGAGATCAATGGGACAACCTTCTTGAGGTGGGTCAGTAGGGTATAGGGTAGGGTTTTTGAAGTGGAAAAAAAATGCAGAAACTAAAGAAAGATGTTCTATAAGGTGGCACAAATCCAATGGTTTTCTCACTGATACAACACTTGCCATGGGGTGGGGAGGGGAAGAGTAGCAATGCAGTATAGTGAATAGCATCCAATTTCTTTCAGCTTCAGGTACAGACACCAATATTTATTTTCAGTGTTGTTTTATGAAATTAAGAAAAAAAAACAATGTCATTACATTCACTCATTTTAAACAAAGCCCCCACTCCACAAATATAACTTAAAAAAAAGAATCTAGCTTTTTAATAAAGAAAAAAAAAGGCTGACAAGGGTCTTGTGATTATGATTTAAGACAATTTAGGTGGCAAATCAAACATTTTATTTTATTTTATTTTAATTATTTTTATTGGAGTTCAATTTGCCAACATTTAGCATAACACCCAGTGCTCATCCCACCAAGTGCCCATCACCCAGTCACCCCATCCCCCCCCCACCTCCCTTTCCACTACCCCTTGTTCATTTCCCAGAGTTAGGCGTCTCTCATGTTTTGTCACCCTCACTGATATTTTCACTCATTTTCTCTCCTTTCCCTTTATTCCCTTTCACTAATTTTTATATTCCCCAAATGAATGAGACCATATAATGTTTGTCCTTTTCTGATTGACTTATTTCACTCAGCATAATACATTTTAGAAATAAGTTCCCACGCATTTGCTATAGAACTTGTTGTTGCCATTTGAGCAGAATACTCTAAGTGCAAAATAAGAGATTTAATATTTCAAGCTTTCAAGATGAATGTTACATCTGAACATGAATAAATGCCATGATTATTCCATTACCTTGCATCCCTGGGTCTTATTTACCATCAGTTTTCCCAGCATGCTAATCTATTTATAGGTAAATTGAATAATTCTCCCAAAAGGAGATAACATACTTTTACTGACAACTTTTCCCTAAACTCCCTGATTTCACAGCATTGATACACAAATATACTTTACAGAAACAGTTGCTTATGCACACCAGGTCCGATATAAGCCACAGCTGCCAAAAAGACTGCATTAGCCTAATCTTATTTCATTTCTCTTTGGTGGTGTTCACCTTTTTAAATATAATTGATTGTGGCAATATGTGAAATGGAGAGGCACAAACAACAGACACCTCCATTATACTGATGATGGTTCTGCAGCTTTCTGCTGAAGGCATTCCCAAATGATGCATGACACATGCTATAGCATCCATGTTTGCCCAAGAGCATTTGATTAAACTATTATGTTGCGCATAAAGATTACTCTTCTAAGCACTGAGGGGGGCATTTGACAGGATGAGCACTGGGTGTTATACTATATGTTGTCAAATTGAACTCCAATAAAACATACAAAAAAAAAAGATTACTCTTCTTAGTGTGACACTTTCTCACTGATATTGGCACTTTATTTAAATAGTATTTTTCCTCCTGTTATCAAGGCAATGATAATACAGGATGGACTGCGAGGCTTCCGAGGGGTTTCTATTTTCTTTTGCATCTTTTGAGACAACAGGTACATCCAATACTGATTAAGAGATGAGGATTTCTACTTCCCCAGGGCACTGCAATAAATTTGTTTTAAGTTGGTTTGGTATTGTCACAACTTATATAATTTTTAAAAATGTGCTGGGGCACCTGAATGGCTCAGTTGGTTAAGCATATGACTCTTGATTTTAGCATTTCAGGGTCGTGAGATTGAGCCTTGAGTTGGGCTCTGTGCTGAGCTGCTTAAGATTCTCTCTTGGGACACCTGGGTGGTTCAGTGGTTGAGTGTCTGCTTTTGGCTCAGGTCATAATCCTGGGGTTCTAGGATCAAGGATCTAGGACAGGGAGCCTGCTTCTCCCTCTGCCTATGTCTCTGCCTCTCTCTGTGTGTCTCTCATGAATAAATAAATAAAAAATTTTAAAAAGAAAAAAGATTCTCTCTCTCCCTCTGCTCCCACCCCTCCATGCACTCTCAAAATAAAATAAAATAAAATAAAATAAAAATAAAAATAAAAATAAAAATGTACACAGACACATGCCCGTCAGTAGATGGCTCCACCTCCCATCCAGCTGTAGAAATCCTAATCTAGAGAGTCCCTGTTCTGTCTCTCTTTTCCTCATTGCCCCCATCATCATCAAGTCCTATTGGCTTTGTCAGCACAAGAATCTCAAAACCTGATTCATTCTCACCTTCTCTGTCACGACCCTAGTCTAAACCAACATCATCTCTCCATGGGTCTCTCAATGGTCTCTTGGCTTCCACTCTTCCTTATAAAGCCATTCTCCACAAAGCAGACAAAACAATCTTTAAAAATGCTCCTTTGGAAAATCTTCTCCACATATTACCAAAGATAGAAGCTGACACTCCAAGATTGTGATCAGGGGATGTGGGTCCAATTGGGCCAGCCCAAGTCACACCTCACCCCTTGACTAATAGACAAAGTGAGTGCCCCCAATAACACCTCAAACTAACCATGTTGAATGAATTCTTCTTATAGAGAAGGGGTGTTCTGATATCAAAAGAAAAGGGAAAGAAATGCTCCATAATAAAAAATAATGGATAGGTATTATATGCTCATGATGAAATTCTCACTGGCTCAAAATGAGAAAAACAAATATGACACATTAAATTAAAAAAAATTTTTTTGAGAGAGAGAGAGTGCATATGGGATGGGGAAGGGGCAGAATGAGAGGATTTCAAGCAGGCTCCAGGCTCATTGTGGAGCCTGATGTGGGGCTCAATCTCATGAAACTGAGATTATGACTTGAGCCAAAATCAAGAATTAAATGTTTAGCCCACAGAGCTACCCAGGCAGCCCCTGCCTTGAAATTTTTATAAAGCTAAGTATTATCAAATTTTAAATATTTCTATATTTTTACACCTTTTTCTAATTTTTTGGTGATAAAATGCCCTTCCTTCTAATAAATTATAGCAATAGCAGTTATAGTTATTTTTTGATGTCTTTACTTGGCAAAATAAAACACTGACAATCCCTAAATATATTATTTAATATCACTTTTTCATAATATCCAAACCTTTGTGAATCATTAATTTAGAACACACATTTCCAAAGTGCATTCTAAACTGCAACTGAGGTTGCCTGCCAAAAAAGGATAAGAGAAGTTTATTGGTTTACTGTCAGATATGCTCAGAAGTTCTAGGTTAAAAAAAATACTGTAAGAAAAAAAGGTATCCTCCTACAGGACTTCTCAGAAACTTAAAAAATGCTAATGTACATATTGTGAATCCCTCCCAAAAAAGATTCAGTATATAGTATATCCCGCAATTACTTAACAAAGGAATTCTCTCATGAAGAGTCATCTTGAGATACTTCTCCTGGGAACTGCTAGTCTAGAGACACACGAAATACTTCATCAAACATTTGATGTTTGCTGGTAAATATAAAGGCATCATTACATTTTTTATAAAAAGAGGAAACTAAGAAACACGAGTGAAATTAAGATGTAAATTCTTAGTAACATATCACCCTTGACAACAACCTTAGTATTTTCAAAATAGTCTTTTCTTAGCTTGGTCTGCACATTTGTAAAAAAAAAAAAAAAAAAAAAAAAAAATTAACTCTCACCCATATGCTTGTATTTTCCCAAATGACTGAAATATGAAGTCTTTGTATAAATCTGAAACAGTATCCTTAGACCATTGCTGAAGTTGTGTTACCGCTGCCAGAGTAACTATCAAGTATCACCAGGCAGGGGAAAGCAGGAAAAAAATCTTTCTTCAGGTATCAAGCATTGAACAAAGCAAGAGGCTTGGAAACTTGTGATGGAAAAGGATGTTAGAATGCTATCATTCCGGAACCTGTAGATTAGAGCTAACAAGGTCAATTTAATGACAAAGAATCATGAGACAGTTACACAGCAACTCTACAAAAGGAAACAAGAAATACTTTTAAAAACACCAGATAACACGCTTCTTGCTGTAAAGCCATGCTGGTTACATAAGAGGACACAAGTAGTTTTATAATTAGCACTAGCTTATGGAAGACTTATGCTGTGTCATGCATGGAGTGGTAAAAAGGCTTCTGATTTATTCACTCAGAATTTATTGAGGCCATATGGAGAAGTAAGGGAGGCAATATACTAATGTTAAGTAGACTGGACAATGGGCAAAGAATAAAATCCAGTATAATGACAGATGTTAATAAATATCTGTATCACTGATAGAAAATGAAAGTATGAAGCAATACTCATTTAGGGACACCCATCCTGTTCCCTTTTAATCCTGCAGTTCTTTTTATGCTTGATAGATACTCAGGGTATAATGTTCACTATTTTAAGAGAGAAGGCACTGGACAGGATGGATTATTGGGAGAGGGGAGGTGGTTTTGCTGCACACTTAGGATGCAAGCATGGCTGTAGGTCTCAGGATACAGGGGGAAATCATCCTTTCTTGTTGGGGTAGTGTGTGGTGGCAGGGAAACAGAACAGCAAGGCTAGATCACAGCAGATAGGCATCAGGTCATATGTATCTCAGTCCTTGCTCTGAAGTCAAGTGATGTGATGTAAAGGGAATGTCTAAGTTCACCTCTCAAATTTCCAGGCCATATAGTTCATTAAAATATGGAAGAAGGCAGGGATACAGAATTTCTCTAGGTATGCATACAATGCATTTATCTTTAGCACTTGAATACAGAGATCAGATAGAGGGATACTAAAACAACAACAACACTCTAAGATCACTTCAAAGAAGGATCCAAAATAATTAATCATTTCTAGGATGATTAGGACAAATTTCAGAATGGGGGTACAAAATACACTCAAGACAATTTCATACTGTGCCTTATCAATGGCATCTCTCAGTGACTGAGAGTTCTATGGATATACCGATTGTGTTCCTAAACGTCATAGCCAAAAAAACAACAACAAAAAACAAAAAGTCATAGCCGAATCAACCTATTTAATCACCAACACTACCATTACCACCATTATCATCACCATCCTGGTCATCATTATAACTAACATAGATGGAATATTTAATATGTGTTTATCATTATTCTTAACCCTTTACATGAATTAGCTCTTTCAATGTAAACTTTCTTCAAAATTTCAGCTGAAATGCCATTTCTCTTCCTTCAATGAGATTTTCTCTTCCTCTATAAACTCATTTCTTTGATGAAAAAGAATATAACTCCACACTGTGATACAAATATGTTACTTATTTATCTTCTTAAAGGATATATTGTGATTGGTTCTACCTTTTGTCTCCCTATACCCAACTACTGGTAATCCCACAATAAACTTTTTTTCTTTTTTTTGTAAATAGGCAAAGTAAAACTAAACGCCTAAAGATGTAACATTTTTAAGATTCATTGTCATTTGAAATACAAATATGCCTTTGGATATATCATTCAAAGAGGTCAATCAATTACCTTCATTTACCTATGTCAGACTGTGTATCTTCAAAATTCCCAGAAAATGAAGAACAAATTACAAATGAATCTTATGTTAATTATGATAGCAAAGTATGGGTTGATCATTAGCATATTAGGGGTACAAATACATACCACATTGAAAGAAACACAGAACAATTGTGCTTCTGGATACTTATACATCATTTTCTCGATATGCAACAAATTTTTATTCATTTGTCATGCCACCAAAGGAATAAAGGGCAAAAAAAGTGTCATCTAGAATTGTTGTAGTTATTGGGTGCTTATACATCAAAAATCTGTTTAATTCTAAAGCACAAAGTTAATATACTTTTCATTCCAAAAATGCCTTTGCCCAGTTTGATCTGAGTAACCAATACAGCTTCCCAAAGAAACTTGTTATGTTATTTGATAAGTGATTCACTGCTCCATTTTACAAATATGGATAATAAGGAGCAGGGATCCAAAGATTTGAATATGTGCACTATAGTAGAGACTAACACAGGGACACACATGCCCAGCTTCCCCTGCAGTTATGGTAATGTGATTGAGAACTAGCTAGTGTAAGTTGAGCAGAAATTCACATGCCTGGCTCATAAAATTTTCCCATGTATGAACCTTTGGGCATTTTCCCACTGGAATCCATAGACAAACATGGTGATCACAGGAGCCACAAAGTTAAGTCAAAGAAAAGGACAGGATAGAAGAAGATGGAATGCCTGAATCAACCTGGCAAAAAGTGGACTAGGGACAACTGTTTTGGACTTGATATGAATAAGAAAACAATTTTTATTATAATGAAGTAACTAATGAACTAATATTTGAGAATTTATCTTTTAGAGCAGCTAAGGTACCTTAACTAACAGAACTTGGCACCTAGAAGTGAGATGTTGCTATAATAGAAGCCCTCAGCTTTGTAGTCACAGAGTCCATGGCTAGGAAATATGTATCTGAAGCTAGAAAGCTAGAAAGATGGAGATCTGTGGTAGCTGGGGACAGCTTAAGTCCATCATGCACAATGACATGAAGGTCAACTAAATGCTCTGGGAAGTGGATATGGAAAGATAGATTCACAGCTGTATTTATCACAATTGGCTGTTGTTGGCACATCTTTTTCTTTGGCATGCAGTAGATTAGATCTCATGATCCTTTGCAATTCATTGTGGTGTATAACTGAGTTCCAGCCATGAGGAATGAGTGGAGTGACATGTGCTGTTTTCTAGGCCTGCACGTAATATTCTGCATGTTTTCCTTTTGTAGCATGATGAAGACAAGTCAGAGACCTTGAAAGCAAGCTGGTGACAATGACAGAACCATAAAATGGAAGAATGCTGGATCCATGAATCACTACTTGGAAGAGAGCTGCCTGCTGACTGAAGACATCTGCTTTGGACTATATATGCAATAAATAAACTTCTATTGTATTAAGACACTAAGATTGAGAGTCTTTGCTGTTACAACTGACAGTATTACCCTAACAATATATTCATACCTGTGTTAAATAAAATTAAACATAAAACAATTTCAAGAGCCTAATTGCTGCTTCTATATCCTATCCCCAAATCTAACTATGATGATGCACCAGGAAGGACAGAAATTAGTCACACTTACTCTTTAAGACAATTTTCACCTGCAGAACAACTGTGATGAATAACCCAAGGTGGCATATCTTCTTGAGGCCACTCTTGGTCTTTCAGTGCTGTAAATCAAATTTGTTCTTTAGAAAACCTCCAACTATCTCTATGAACTAGAGACATCAGAAAAGTAAAGAGGCATCATTTGTGCCCAAACCACTGGACTAAGGTCCTATTCCAAAGAGTTTTACTGATTTTGACAAATGTGTCCCTAAATACATTTGACATGCACAGGCAATGAGGTTATTTAATGAATGACTTTTTTTTTTTTTTTTTTTTTTTTTTACTGAATGTCCTTTTCCCCAAGGTTTTCTTGCAAGTAGCTTGACATGTGTAGATAACTATGAAATCATATGTAGATTCACATTTTTACCTTTTTAAAAACTTCTGTTCTCAGATACCTTGCTCCAGCTATTATAAATCTTGTTCTAAATAACCAAGAGCACATATCACACTTCCATAGGAACATGTCTCTGAAACTCTCATTTAGTAAAGCTGCCATATTTATCCAACAGGTGTATGTGTGTGTGTGTGTGTGTGTGTGTGTATAGTTCAATTATACATGCAGTTCAGAAGTAAATGGAGATAGAAGTCTGTGCTAGAATTCATGGATTCAAAGTTTAATTGTGAGACTGAAAATATAACATGCTTTTAAAGGCATATTTTTATTCTGATTATTGCTTTTTGAAAGGGAACTGAAAGAAAAAAATAGATTATACTAGTCACACTTTTGAAAAATTGACAAGGGGCCTTTTACTTCTACTGCTTCAGTTGTTTAGTTTTATGAATCCTCTGGCATTACTGGGAATTACGTTTTACTATAATGATCTTTCACTGACATCAAATTCATTCCAATCGCTTCAAAATCCAGAGTTTGGTATTACATGCTATGCTTTCTCATCACCTCATTTCTTACTGTAGTAACTTGATATGCTGAGACCTGAAAGAACTACTTGTAAAGGCTTATCTGACTTAATGTCCCTGGGTGATGCGCAATCTCTCTTATGAACACTTAACATAGCAATGACCCCTAGAATGGTGCTCTGCCCCCTATTTTGAGGTTAAGCCCCAAAATTCGATATTTTCTGCAGAGTTCTCCCTCCAGTGGCAAAGGTGCCCCCCATTATATTTGACCTCAAAACTCTGACTTTCCCTAATCCCTTCATGCAGATATCATCTGCAGAAATGAAGCCACCAGGCATCAGACCCTAAACTAGCCTGATGTCACAGCTACAAACTCTTAATCACAATGGTTGGAGAACCACATTACTTACTACCATTAGGATTCTAGAGGCTCCCAGCACTCACTGTCAAAAGCTCAGGATCCTGGCTGTGAACTTAGTACCACCTTTGATATAGGAGAGATGATATCCTTTGAGAATGTACTGTCCGGCTAGACTTTGAACTTCTGGAGGATTAAAAGCATGTCTTATTTGTTGTATCCCTAAAATCTATCAAGTACTGGGACATGGTGGACTGTCTGAAAAAGTCTGTGAGATTATTCGATGTAGTAAAAAATGAAGAAGCCAAGCCTTCCTTGACCAACCATTGTGACTAAGATATCACAATGCAACATTTGCTATTTCTAAATTACCTAAAATGATATGAATCCCCCATATAATGCAGAGACAGAAAACTCTTATGAGGAAAGGATAACGGCAGCAGTTTCTTCAAGTGAATCCTGTCATGTGTGTGGGACAGGTAAATATACACCCTCTGGTAACTACAATCTCTGCATTTAGTTTGTTTAGCAAAGATATATCACATTTACTACAGAAAATTCAGGTAACACAAGAAGAGATAATAAAGAAGTAAAAATCCCCTAAAAGCCTATCACTCAGAAAAAAACTCCTGCCAACATTTGTATATGCATCCTTCTAGGTAAGTCTTTTTAGGTTGTCTGTGTTTATGCTTCCTAGAATTTATTTTTATTTCTGTTTTTGCTGTATGGTTTCTACTTCTCTTCCTCTTGTAAAATGAAAGGGAATATGTATCTTAGTTTACTAGTGGCCACTTTTGGAGCTTTAAATAGTACATCTTTAAAATTTTAATTTAAGTTAGTTGATAGTGTTATATTAATTTCAGGTGTACAATATACAGATTCAACACTTCCATACATCACCCAGTGCTCATCAGAGCAAGTGCACTCCTTAATCCCCAACTCCTGTTTAATCCATCCCTGCTGTAACCAACTCCACTCTGGTAACCATCCGAGTGTTCTCTATAGTTAAGAGTCTGTTTCTTGGTTTCTCTTTCCCTCTCTCTCTCTTTTCCCTTTGCTCATCTGTTTTGGTTCTTAAACGGTACATGTTAATAAAGTTCATAATTTACTAAGTTCAAATATAAAACAATGCTTATTGAAAAAAATGTAAAAGACTAAGACTAGTTTACTTATATTTCCTCTTATCTCCATTTCATTGTAGCACGCTTCAAGATTTATACAC
Organism: Nyctereutes procyonoides; assembly: GCF_905146905.1. NCBI lineage: Eukaryota > Metazoa > Chordata > Mammalia > Carnivora > Canidae > Nyctereutes > Nyctereutes procyonoides. Next base: position 5,284,611 of record NW_026575044.1, read on the forward strand.
CCTCTTACCCTAGAGAAATTATCATTAATTATTGTATTATAACATTGTCTTCTTTTGTATAGTTAGTATTTCTAATAGACATTGTGAAAAATTATATGTTCAAGTGATTTAAAATGCTCATTATTAGTCTATTCATTCTACAAATGAGTTTTTAAAATTATTATCCACTTTCAGTCCATTAAACTATACCTTCTAGGATATTTCCTGAGTCTTTGAAATACTTTGAGTCTTTGAATTTTTGTACTTCTATTTTCTTTCCATAATTTGATTATACAGTTTTGGCTCAAATTTTGAATATCTTGCTGCATTGTCTTTGTGATACAATGTTGCAGAGGAAAAAGTCTGAATCCAAGGTAATTTTTTCCTTTATAATTTCTTTTAAGTGTATGCTTGTAGAAATATTTATATAGGGGAGGAGGGGCAAGATGGCGGAAGAGCAGGGTCCCCAAATCACCTGTCCCCAAAAAATTACCTAGATAACCTTCAAATCATCCTGAAAATCTACGAATTCGGCCTGAGATGTAAAGAGAGAACAGCTGGAACGCTACAGTGAGAAGAGTTCGCGCTTCTATCAGGTAGGAAGACGGGGGAAAAGAAATAAAGACACAAAAGGCCTCCGAGGGGGAGGGGCCCCGGAGGAGCCGGGCTGAGGCCGGGGCGAGTGTCCCCAGGACAGGAGAGCCCCGTCCCGGAGTAGCAGGAGCTGCACCAACCTTCCCGGCGGGCGGAAAGGGGCTCGCAGGGAGTTAGAGCAGGACCCAGGAGGGCGGGGATGCCCTCGGGCTCCCGGGGACACTAACAGACACCTGCGCCCCGGGAGAGTGCGCCGAGCTCCCTAAGGGCTGCAGCGCGCACGGCGGGGACCGGAGCAGCTCGGAGGGGCTCGGGAGCGGCTCCAGGGAGGGGGCTGCGGGGCGGGAGCGCGAATCCAACAGCGCAGGCCCCGGAGCACAGGGCGCCGGGACACAGCCCAGGATCCGGCCTCCCCCGGGACAGGCAGAGGCCGGGAGGGCCCAGGACAGCGAGGACGCTCCTGCCCCGAGGGGAGCAGATCAGCGGCCCCGCCCCGAGCCTCCAGGCCCTGCGGACAGACAGCCCCATAGTTCCTGCGGAGGCTGAATCCAGGCTTCCAGAGTTGCCATAGCAACTGCTGCTGTTCCTCCTGGGGCCTCACGGGGTAAACAACCCCCGCTGAGCCCTGCAGCAGGCAGGGGCAGAGCAGCTCCCCCAAGTGCTAACACCTGAAAATCAGCACAGCAGGCCCCTCCCCCAGAAGACCAGCTGGACGGACCAGTGATACTCCCCCGTGTTCCAATACAACTTGTTTTTGGCCACTCTGCACTGAGCAAAATGACTAGAAGGAAAACCTCACCTCAAAAGAAAGAATCAGAAACAGCCCTCTCTCCCACAGAGTTACAAAATCTGGATTACAATTCAGTGTCAGAAAGCCAATTCAGAAGCACTATTATACAGCTACTGGTGGCTCTAGAAAAAAGCATTAAGGACTCACGAGACTTCATGACTGCAGTAATCCAATCAGGCAGAAATTAAAAATCAATTGAATGAGATGCAATCCAAACTAGAAGTCCTAACGACGAGGGTTAACGAGGTGGAAGAACGAGTGAGTGACATAGAAGACAAGTTAATGGCAAAGAAGGACACTGAGGAAAAAAGAGACAAACAATTAAAGGACCATGAAGACAGATTAAGGGAAATAAATGACAGCCTAAGGAAGAAAAACCTACGTTTAATTGGGGTTCCCGAGAGCGCCGAAAGGGACAGAGGGCCAGAATATGTATTTGAACAAATCCTAGCTGAAAACTTTCCCAATCTGGGAAGGGAAACAGGCATTCAGATCCAGGAAATAGAGAGATCCCCCCCTAAAATCAATAAAAACAGTTCAACACCTCGACATCTAATAGTGAAGCTTGCAAATTCCAAAGATAAAGAGAAGATCCTTAAAGCAGCAAGAGACAAGAAGTCCCTGACTTTCATGGGGAGGAATATTAGGGTAACAGCAGACCTCTCCACAGAGACGTGGCAGGCCAGAAAGGGCTGGCAGGATATATTCAGGGTCCTAAATGAGAAGAACATGCAACCAAAAATACTTTATCCAGCAAGGCTCTCATTCAAAATGGAAGGAGATAAAGAGCTTCCAAGACAGGCAGGAACTGAAAGAATATGTGACCTCCAAACCAGCTCTGCAAGAAATTTTAAGGGGGACTCTTAAAATTCCCCTTTAAGAAGAAGTTCATTAGAACAATCCACAAAAACAAGGACTAAATAGATATCATGATGACACTAAACTCGTATCTGTCAATAGTAACTCTGAACGTGAACGGGCTTAATGACCCCATCAAAAGGCGCAGGGTTTCAGACTGGATAAAAAAGCAGGACCCATCTATTTGCTGTCTACAAGAGACTCATTTTAGACAGAAGCACACCTACAACCTGAAAATAAAAGGTTGGAGAACCATTTACCATTCAAATGGTTCTCAAAATATACCCTAAAAACTACAGAACACTTCTGAAAGAAATTGAGGAAGACACAAAGAGATGGAAAAATATTCCATGCTCATGGATTGGCAGAATTAATATTGTGAAAATGTCAATGCTACCCAGGGCAATTTACACGTATAATGCAATCCCTATCAAAATACCATGGACTTTCTTCAGAGACTTAGAACAAATTATTTTAAGATTTGTGTGGAATCAGAAAAGACCCCGAACAGCCAGGGGAATTTTAAAAAAGAAAACCATATCTGGGGGCATCACAATGCCAGATTTCAGGTTGTACTACAAAGCTGTGGTCATCAAGACAGTGTGGTACTGGCACAAAAACAAGACACATAGATCAATGGAACAGAATAGAGAACCCAGAAGTGGACCCTGAACTTTATGGTCAACTAATATTCGATAAAGGAGGAAAGACGATCCACTGGAAGAAAGACAGTCTCTTCAATAAATGGTGCTGGGAAAATTGGACATCCACATGCAGGAGAATGAAACTAGACCACTCTCTTGCACCATTCACAAAGATAAACTCAAAATGGATGAAAGATCTAAATGTGAGACAAGACTCCATCAAAATCCTAGAGGAGAACACAGGCAACACCCTTTTTGAACTTGGCCACAGTAACTTCTTGCAAGATACATCCAGGAAAGCAAAAGAAATAAAAGCAAAAATGAACTATTGGGACTTCATCAATATAAGAAGCTTTTACACAGCAAAGGATACAGTCAACAAAACTCAAAGACAACCTACAGAATGGGAGAAGATATTTGCAAATAACATATCAGATAAAGGGCTAGTTTCCAAAATCTATAAAGAACTTATTAAACTCAACAGCAAAGAAACAAACAATCCAATCATGAAATGGGCAAAAGACATGAAGAGAAATCTCACAGAGGAAGACATAGACATGGCCAACATGCACATCAGAAAATGCTCTGCATCACTTGCCATCAGGGAAATACAGATCAAAACCACAATGAGATACCAGCTCACACCAGTGAGAATGGGGAAAATTAACAAGGTAGGAAACAACAAATGTTGGAGAGGATGTGGAGAAAAGGGAACCCTCTTACACTGTTGGTGGGAATGTGAACTGGTGCAGCCACTCTGGAAAACTGTGTGGAGGTTCCTCAAAGAATTAAAAATAGACCTGCCCTACGACCCAGCAATTGCACTGTTAGGAATTTACCCCAAAGATTCAGATGCAATTAAACACCGGGACACCTGCACCCCAATGTTTCTAGCAGCCATGTCCACAATAGCCAAACTGTGGAGGGAGCCTCGGTGCCCATCAAAGGATGAATGGATAAAGATGTGGTTTATGTATACAATGGAATATTACTCAGCCATTAGAAACGACAAATACCCACCATTTGCTTCCACGTGGATGGAACTGGAGGGTATTATGCTGAGTGAAGTAAGTCAATCGGAGAAGAACAAACAGTGTATGTTCTCATTCATTTGGGGAATATGAATAATAGTGAAAGGGAATATAAGGGAAGGGAGAAGAAATGTGTGAGAAATATCAGAAAGGGAGACAGAACAAAAAGACTCCTAACTCTGGGAAATGAACTAGGGGTGGTGGAGGGGGAGGAGGGCGGGGGGTGGGGGTGAATGGGTGACGGGCACTGAGGGGGACACTTGACGGGATGAGCACTGGGTGTTATTCTGTATGTTGGTAAATTGAACACCAATAAAAATTAATTAAAAAAAAGAAATATTTATATATCTTTGCATCACAATAACCTACCACAATTATTTTTTTCCAGCCTTACTGAGGTATAATTGACAAATAAAATTGTATATATGAGCAATGTGATTTGATATATGCATACATTGTGAAATTATTATCATGATCAAGTTACTTAACATTTCTATTATCTCACAAAGTTACATGTATGAGAACCCTTAAGATCTCCTCTCTTAGCATATGTCAAGTATACAATACAGTATTATTATTATTATTATTATTATTATTATTATTATTTGAGAAAGAGTGTGGGGGAGGAGCAAAGGGAGAGGGAGAATCTTAAGCAGGCACCACACTTCGTGTGGAGCTCAATCAGATGTGGGGCTCAATCTCACAACCATGAGATCATGACCTGAGCTGAAACCAAGAGTTGGATGCTTAATTGACTCAGCCACCCAGCGACCCCTATTATACAGTATTATTAACTATAATCACCACACTGTACATCGGATCTCCAGATCTCATTCACCTTATAACTGAGATTTGTTCCATCTGATAAACATCTTCCCATCTCTCATACCCTCAGCTCTTGGCAACCACCATTCTACTTTCTGTTTCTATGAGAGTTCACATTTTTTTTTTCTTAGATTCCACATATAAGTGAGATCATACAGTATTTGCCTTTTTTCTCTCTGGCTCCTTTCACTTATCATTATGTCCTCCAGGTTCATCTATGTTGGCACAAATGGCAGGATTTCCTTATGGTTGATTAATATCACCTTGTGTGTGTGTGCGTGTGTGTGTGTGTGTGTGTACATTCCATTCCATTCTATTTCATTTTTTTTTAATTTAATTTTCTTTATCTAGTGATTAACACTTAGGTTTCCACATCTTGGCTATTGTGAATAATTCTCCAGTCAACACAAAAGTGCAGATACCTCTCCAAGATCCTGATTTCATTCCCTTTAGATATATTCCCAGAGATGGGATTGCTAGATCATACGGTAGTACTATTTTTAATTTTTTGAGGATCCTTCATACTGTTTTCCATAGTGGCTGCACCAATCTACATTCCCACCAACAGTGCACAAAGATTCTCTTTTCTCCACATCCTTACCAATACTTATGTCTTGCCATTTTGTTACTAGCAATCGTAACAGGCGTGAGGTGATAGCTTATTGTAGTTTCAATTTACATTTCCCGGTGGTTAATGATGCTGAGCATCTTTTCATATACTTTTTGGTAATTTGTATATCTTTTTTGAAAAAATGTCTTATGCCTAGAAATCAGGCACTAGAAATCAGGCAGCCATAATCTCTTGATTTCTCTCCTCAGTTCCAAGTATCCTTAAGTCACAAATGAACTACAGATAGAAACAGCAGAAGCAAAACTCAGATTTATTACCCTAAGTGATGGCTATCTTTCTGACACTGATTATGTTTTGCCAATGTTAAGTAAGTGGTTCTGGTCTGCCCGTGATTAGCTGTGTGAATGAAGCCCAGGGAGATGAAGTCAGCCTGCAGGCTTTAGGTGTGCTGGTTGTAAGTGAGACTTATTCTAGGAGGGAAAAGAGGAAGGCAAGGAGAAGCAAGGGCACATTCTCATGTTCTCCAGCTCTTGGAAAGTGTTCAGCTCATCCAAACAGGGAAGGAGATGAGAAATGTGGATTAAAGTCATGTGGTAAACCTGATCATCAAAGAGTGTGATGGTTACAGGTGGTAGGTATCTAAGCATCCCTTTTTACACCAAGAAGTACCTTTGGATTGCTCCCAGAATTAAGCTTGCAGCCTAGGTTCTCATGCCTGCACTATTCAGGGTTGGACTGCTTGCACTTCAGACAGGAAGATGTTATATCTAAAATGGAAGATGCCAAGAAGGTCTACAATACCAAAGTATCAGGTCTTATGCCTGTTTTTTCAATCATCTTTTTTTTATTGCTATTGAACTGTGTTGTGAGTTCCTTAATATATTTTGGATATTGATCACTTATCAGATATGGTTTGCAAATATTTTCTCCCAATTCATAGGTTGTCTTTTCATTTTGGTGATTAATTGCCATACAGAAACTTTTTAATTTTAGATAGTCCCTCTTGTTTACTTTTGCTTTTTTTGCTTGTGCTTTTGGTGCGGTGTCCAAAAAATGCTTGTCAAGACAAATGTCAAGAAGCTTTTGCTCTGTGTTTTCTTCTAGAAGTTTCACATTTTCAAGTCTTAACATTTAAGTCTTTAATCCATTTCAAGTAGTTAACTATTGTGTATAGTGTAAGACAGGGGTCTGATTTCATTCTTTTGTATGTGGATTTCCAGTTTCCCTTGCATCATTTATTTAAGAAATGCATCCTTTCCCCATTGTCAAATAATAGTTGACAGTGTGTGTGTGTGTGTGTGTGTGTGTGTGTTTCTGGGCTCTCTATTATCTTCCATTGCTCTTTATGTCTCTTTTCATGCCAGCCCCATACTGTTTCTATTACTATAGCTTTCTAATCTAGCTTGAAATCAGGAAGTGTGATGCCTCTAGCTTTGTTCTTTCTGAAGATTGTTTTGGCTTTTTGGAGTCTTGTGGTTTAATACAAATTTTAGGATTTCTTTTCTATTTCTGTGAAAAAATGCCATTGGAATTTTTATGGGGATGGCAATGAATTTGTAGATTGTATTGGGTATAATGCACATTTCAACAATGTTAATTTTTCTAGTCCATGAACATGGAATATCTTTCCATATATTTGTATCTTCTTCAAATTTCTTCATAAACATCTTTAATTTTTAATGTACAGATCTTTCAACATCTCCTTGGCTAAATTTATTTCTGAGTATTTAATTTTCTTTATTATTATTGTAAGCAGGATTATTTTCTTAATTTCTCTTTCAAACACTTAATGTTAGTATGTAGAACTGCAACTGATTTTTTTACAATGATTTTGTGTCCTACAACTTTACTGAATTATTTTATTGGTTCTAACAGTTTTTTGGTAGTCTTTTGGGTTTTCTATATGTAAGATAATGTCATCTACATATGAAAAATTTTATTCTACCTTTCTGATTTGGATGCCTTTTATTTCTTTTTCTTATCTACTTGCTGTGTCTACAACTTCCAGTACTATGTGGAACACAAGTGGTAGCAATGGGTTTTCATGTGTTGTTCCTAATCTTAGAGGAAAAGCTTTCAGTTTTTCATCATTGAGTATGATGTTAGCTGTGGGCTTGACATATTATATTGAGATATATTCCTTCTATATCTAATTTGTTGAAAAATTTTTATCATGAAAATCTGTTCAATTTAGCAAAATGCTTTTCCTGCATCTCTGTTGAGATGATCACATGATTTTTATCCTTTGTTTCTGTTAATATGGTGTATCACATTTATTTATTTATTTTAAAGATTTTACTTATTTATTCATGGGAAACACACACACACAGAGAGAGAGAGAGAGAGAGGCAGAGACATAGGCAGAGGGAGAAGCGGGCTCCCCATGGATCATGAGGCAGATGCTCAACTACTGAACCACCCAGGTGCCCCAACACTTATTGATTTTTGTGTGTTCAAACATCCTGGCAACACAAGGATAAATCTCACTTGAGCATAGTGTATAATCCTTTTACTATGTTGATGTATGTGCTTTGCTAGTATTTTAGTGAGGATTTATGCATTTATGTTCATCAGGGGTATTGGTCTGTAATTTTCTTTTCTTGTAGTATCCTTGTCTGATTTTGGTATCAGGATAATGCTGAATCTCATAAAATAAGGAAGCATATTATGTCTAGATATATTTGAATAGTAAGGGCTATTCTATGCAAACCTGGCTTTTGCCCAAAACTAGAATGGGTGGATTCTCCTTGAAACTCATTCTTGTTTCTCTGTATGTTATTTGGAAAATATCTTTAGAACATGAGCCAGAGGGTAGATTTGTGGTTTCTACTCTTTTTAAAAAAAATTTTTTTTAAGAAGGCGTTTGTAAAGGGAAGGAAAGGGGCCTTGGGTAGTTACAGTCAGGGATTCTGTTTTCTTTTTCCTCCACCAATTAGTTTGAATCCCCAGCAACATGGACCAGCTTCACAAAATTGAAAATGTGCCATGGAGTTTTGTAGACAGTACCTTTAGGATTTTGACTTCTTTCTCTAGTTGGGGTAGAGTGGCCAAACATTTTATGATATCCTTGTGGTTTGTGATTCAATACTTTCTCATATTCTCCCAACTATTTCATTTTCTCCTGACATTTTGGGTAGAGACATTTGATCCCTTAAAGATATGTCTCTTGGCTTGCCAAAGGAGGGAAGTGGTGCCATTCAAGCGAAGGCCTTGACAAGCCATTTGTCTTTAGTGGGGAGGAAGAATTTTGAATTATTCCCTATCTTCCTTGAACTGCCCACACCTTGAATACTTCAGTCTCTCAAAATTAAAGAATACCAGTGACAGTGTATTCAGAATTCTTTCCTGAGACTCCCCTCATACTGCAAATCTCTCCAAATAGGAATGATCTCCCAAATGCTCATGTCTTCCTTTTAATTTGGTATGAATTATTCTGTAGTGATACTGAAAGGGCACAGCATGTTACTGAGAACTTTTTTAAAGATGAAAATGCATTTTAAAAAAAGCTTTTATATTACTTTTATTGCTTCATAGCTTCATAAGAGTGGGACACCATAAACTTAAGTATAAAATTATCATTTTTCCTGGAAGTCTGTCTGAGATTTCCTAATACTAAGAAAATTTTATAAATGAGGAGACAATTGGGTTGGAAAGTTTCATTGAAGCCTGAAGTTTTTAGGAACAGTGGCTCCAGAGTTGTTGAGAAAGCCAAACTGTTTCTAATTCTCTCTTAACCCCCAATGCTTGTTGGACTTATTGCCTGCCTTTTCTCTCTGGAAGTGTTTCATCTGACCTCAACTGTCCCTGCACTAGGCCGTTTTATAAATCCAGCATCCTTCCTACGGATCTGGAGTCTAAAACCCAGTGTTTCTTCTGGGAAATTCCTTCCTGATCCTAACTCTGCCGTGCCACTGACATAAGCCTGTCAGTTACCATCTGAGGACTTTGAAACAATTACGGATCAGGATTATTAGTGCTACATTTAGCCATCTTATGCCATTTTGTGGACTGGCCTTAAAAAATTAAATTCTATTAATGACACATTATGGGGGAATGCATTCTATCCAATAGATGACAAAATAACTTATGAAATAAAACCTAATAATAATTGGGCACTTGTCTGTATTATGCTATTGTTTTGTGAGTATTCCTTTATCTCTTATAATTTGTAAGCCTTTTAAAAGGAAAATACTCATTTTCTTTCAATTATCCATACTTACTTTTCAGGAAAATCATTTCTCTAAAGAGCTGGGGCTACTTTTTAAAGGGGCTTTTAATAATAGTTTTTTACTTATCATCTTATTACCTTAATTCGTTCATTTAACAATAATTCTACCATTACAAGAAAAATGAGGTCAGGTGACAGCCATGTAGTGATTTCCAGTTGCCAAAAAGAGCTTGGAACATCTTTCAGTGAATATTTAAAATTCACTGCAAGAAGATACTTAAGAAGCTTTGGACTTTAAGAGGGAAAGGTATAAAAATATTTTCCAAAAATAGTAATTATCAAGGAAAAACATAATAAAAAGCAAAATACTGACTTAAAAAATAAAACACTGAAGACAGCTGAGAAGTCATTTCCTCCTAGAAACTACCCCTGACCCTTCAGATTAAGTCAAGTCCTTTGGGCATCCATAAGCACCCTCTGCATGATTCTGTCGTAGCACTCCCCACAGTACTTGCAATCACCTGCTCACACATGTCTTTCTCACTAAACTGTAACTCTCACTTATGGTAGGACAACACTCTACTGATCTTTGTATTCTCAATGTCCAGGTGCTTTGCGTAAAGATTAATTCTCCCTGGGAGGGTAACTCAAATGCTCCATACCTCAAATCTGTAGACAGAAGATTTTTATGCTACTCTTTAGCCACTAGGCTTTTTTCTTCCTCTTTAATCTCCTTCTCAAACTAGCAATTCCCTATGAAAGGGATGCACAGCAGCCAGTTGTGTGGTTGAAATTCACAGTTTAAATTTTACTACCCCTAAATCTCAGATGAGCTCAGAAGAATCAGGATGAAGATAAATGCTAGTGTTCCTCCAATGGCTTATTCTTCCAATAGCAGCAAATTTTCTGAGTAGCCAACAGGCCTAAGACTCAGATCTGCCTAGAGGCAGAGGGCTGTTGGGATTTAAAGTCTGTATTTATGGTCTTGATTACTTTTTGCTCAGAACAAGAGGAGATGCTGTATAGAGAACAAGTTACTCTGAGCTTTGCACTGCGGCCATATGCTTCCCACCCCAGGTTCCTACCAAACCATGAGTGAGGTGATGCGGTTACTACAACAGGGCATTCCTGGGAGACACAGTGCATTTCTGAATATGATTTTAACTTAAGCCCTTCCAAATGGCCTTGTTGAACTTTTCATAGAGCTGCACTGGAATCTAAGACATTTTCATTCAACCCTCCACCCCTCTCTTTCCTTTTTCTCTTTTTTCCTCCTTGCCTCCTTCCTACTTTCCTTCCCACCTTCCTTCTTTCTTTTCCTTTTTCCCCTAGGGTCAGATTTGTACCATGGTCTGGCAAACGTGCTTTTATCACAATAACATTCAAATATTTGTATTATATATTATACTGTCTAATGTACATCAGACAGAGGACTTTACATTCAATTGTCACCAATAGTACTTATCACTTAATAGATGAAGAGGAGCATTCTCATATGAACAAATTAACTCGTTACACAAATATCCAAGCCATTAAAAACTACGCACCATTCAAATCTTCTCAAATAATTGTTTACAATTCCCAGTGGTCTGCGAATGGCCTGTAGAAACCATCATGGTATGCGTGTATGTGTGTGTGCGCGCGCGCATGTAGGAGTCACTACCAAATCTCAGAACAATGTTCATATGATGTTCCCATGTCCCTGCTTTAGGTCTATCTATATGCAATAACCCCAGGACAGGGTCAATAATCTGGAAACAAGACTCAACTTTCTTCATATGTGAGCCAAATGAGCCAATATCAACTCTTGCAATCTCATAAGAATTATTAAGGATTAAAAAAAACTTTTAGAGAATTTTCCTAAGAAGTAAAGGAATCTGCTTTCCTCCTAATTCCCCTGCCCCAACCTCCAGTTGATGTCTGAATAAATATGGAGAGAGAAGCCCACCAGGAAAGCATGGCCTCCGAGCCTCTTACCCATAGGTCATGGTGTCACTGTGATGGTACTATTATTAGTAATAGTATGTTGTATCCCCTTTCTAGTCAAACTCTCTGGAAGATGTTATATAAGTCTGCTGCAAATTTGTTTCTAAACTTGCTAAATAATGCCAAATCATTTATAACATCTTGGATGCAGCTAGAAAGTTTGCTACTAAATTTATGCCCCATTTCACTGGGGAAAAAATCACATTCATATCCAATAACATTTAGCAAATCTCTGCACCTGCATAATTCCTTACTTGTCATCAGGGTTATTTAATAACATCTACTGAAGGGAAATGCCAACTGCTCAAATGGAAGAATGCATAACAGTTGTGGGTCAGGACACCTGAATTCCAGCAGCATTTGTCTGATACACCATGAGCTCATCACCTGGGTGAGTCGTTTACTTTCTGGGGTAACCAATCAATCAACAAGTATAGGGAAAGTACTGCTACTGTCCTTCTGAGCAGTGTTCTATGTTTCTAAGAGAATGGTATATGCAAGGTCTTGTGTGTCTCTGGTTTTTTCATCCCATTTTTCAGACTGTATCACCTTTCTAGGACTGCCATAACAAAATGCCACAAACTGGTGGGTTTAAGGCAGGAGAAATGTATTGTCTTATAGTTATGGAAGTTAGAAGTCTAAAACTGACATGTCAGTAGGGCCATACTGCCTCTGAAACATATAGGAGAATTCTTCTTGCCTCTTCCTAGCTTCTGGTGCTTTGCTGACAATCTTTGACATTCCGTAGCTTACAGCTACAACTCTTCAACCTGTCTTTGTCATAATGGTGTCTCAACTCAACTCTTGTTTCTGTGCCTATATCTCTTCTCGTCATATAAGGATATCAGGTGTATTCGATTCTGGCCCACCCCAGTGATCACATCTTAACTTGATTACATCAACAAAGACCCTCTTTTCAAATAAGGCCACATTCATAAGTACCGGAGGTTAGATCTTTAATATATCTTTTTTGAGGAACACAACTCAACCCACAATATTCACTGAGATTGGAAAACTGGTATCATTGAACTAAATATATTTGAATGTGTTCCTCAAAATCTGATTTTTATGCCTTTTACAATGAACTGATCATTACTGATGGTATCCCATATACATGTTTCCAGAGTTCTGACCTATCTTTATAGCTTCTCATTTACAACATAGATGCCTTAGAAGCAATTTTTATTCTATTAGACATTTCTTTACCTTTGTAATACATCTAAAAATAGACAGACTATCCAGTTGGCTCAAATCTCAAGAGACATTTTAGTCCTCATGCTTCTATTGAAGTGTCTCAAATATCTTATTATAATAGGAGGCCAGATAAAAAGGGCTTTCCCTCTCCCCTTTAATAATAATTTACTGTGCACACTTTTATAATGGGTCATATCTCAATGTTGCAGAAGACTTAGCTTGACTATAAGTGAAAGGATGATCTATCTGGTGTATCTGGCAAACTGTTGGTAGACCACCAGGAAGCAGGGGATTCTTCCTGTAAGAAATTCTTGTGGGGGAACATGAATCTTGGCTCAGTGAACTTACACAGAAAAAAAGCTGTGGTCATACAAAGGCCAGAGAGTTGCTGAATACCTCAGTCTGTTTAATGCCTCTGGTTTGTCTCCAGGCCCTTGGGACTGAAGTCTGAGATCTTTGGTACTGGGGGGCGGGGGGTGTTTCACTTATTATTGGTCAAAAGAACTATTTTATGAACACTAAGACTCTCCAAAAGACAGGCACAGAAAGGATTTGTTACTTGGATATATCCAGAACTTCACTTAGACCTGGGCAAAAGGGGCCTGGTATCTGATTTAATCAGGTGGGAGCCCACCTCTTTGGATCTCCATAGGGTGAAGGTTCCACACAGCTAAGGGAATGGATTCATCTACTGCTTATGCTCTTAATTCTAGACCATGCTTTTAGTACTCAGAAATTCTTTACCCAAATAGACTTGATTCTATGTCTATAGCCTTCCCAGGTCCAGTCCCCCATTTTTTCATCTTGATGGCAGTTGGCTTATGCAATATGCATACAACAGGCTTGAAAGGTGGCTGGTGGTGGCTATTCATAGAGGTGGTGTAGATAGTGCTTAGATAGGGGATCCCTGGATGGTTCAGCGGTTTAGCGCCTGCCTTTGGCCCAGGGTGCGATCCTAGAGTCCCAGGATTGAGTCCCGCGTCGGGCTCCCAGGATGGAGCCTGCTTCTCTCTGCCTCTCTCTCTCTCTCTCTCTCTCTCTCCCTAGGTCTATCATAAATAAATAAATCTTAAAAAAAAAGATAGTGATTAGATATGCAGAATGGGGGCATCTGGGTGGCTCAGTTTGTTTAGCATCTGACTCTTTTTTTTTTTTTTAGCATCTGACTCTTGATATCAGCTCAAGTCATAATCTCAGAGTCATGAGATGGAGCCCTGTGTCATGCTCTGTGTTCAGCATGGAGTCTGCTTATGATTCTGTCTCTTTTCCTTTGCCCCTCCCCACATGCTTGCTCTCTCTCTCTAAAAAAAAAGAAAAGAAAAGAAAAGAAAGAAAGAAAAGATACGCAGAGTGGAGCATCCATACATTTTTCCATGAGGTTGCTTGGCTTGTAAGAGAAAAACACAGGTAAAAAGAGAAGCAGGAGTGGGCAGCAGGAGAGCAAGAGGCATTCCATCCATTATGGGAGTCTGAGGAATGCAAGAATTGCAAATATGAATCTGGCCTTCCTGGTCATTATAGAGGTAAACTTGTCAAGATGGGAGGGTAGAACATGTATTACTGAACATTTTCTTTGACTTATAACTCAAATATTTAAGCCTAGATTATGAGGGTCCCTATTTGCCCTCCTGTGCTACAAATGTTAAAGGTGGGTCTCGGTGCCCCTCCACCAGAGTGTACCCCTAAAAAGTATGTGGGAGGGAGGCAGTAATTGTAGGTCCAAGGAAGAACAGAGAGCAGCAGGGAAGTAGTCTGGATGACCAAACAGTAGTTAGTGAAGTCAGGTCAGGTCATTGGTCCCATGTCACATATCTAGTGAAGGGTAGAGATAGGATCCACATGCAGATCTATTACACTGCATTCCAGTTTCTTTGTATTACAAAGCCTAGAATTAGTTGGGGTTCTTTGTTCTCATTGTATATCATGGTGTCTCATCATCTCATAGTGACTTTAGTCATCACTTTTATTAGAAAATAATAGCTGTTAATCATGTTCACATCTCTATTCAACATTTTCCCTGCAGTGAGTGCTATTAAGTTACTTTAGAAGAGTGATTTTCATTTCCTTTTATCTTAACCAGATTCCATAATTCACACAAACCACTCAAATCAACATGGAGCTCTAGCTATTTCTCTTTAAACTGATGCTGTTCTGACTTTTCTTGGAAAACCTGCCAGAACCATTCAGACACACCCACTTCAGGGGCCATGGGATTGGGATTTGCACAGAAGCCAATGCCCCAGAGCTCTGCAGCCTCTCACACTCCCCTCACTATTGCTTTTACTGGAGCCTTGGCTTTAAATTTGAAGTTGTTGAGATCTTTAGGAAAATATACCCCTCCCTTTTTTTGAAGAAAAAGATACATGTTAAGAAAGACAAGATTTGGCTTTATTATTTATTTATCTTATCAGGTTGTTTTCACTGAAACCTTTCACAGTGTTCCCATTTTTCATTTTGCTAATACATGGGTTGAATTTTTTTTATAATGGTAACATTAAGGTAAAAAAAAACTAAATGTTATTAATAAGATCCAAATTGATCTTGACTAGAATGATGCCCCTTAATGATGCCCTAAATATCCCCAGCCAACATTCACTAACATTTGAACAAATTTGGTATTAATAGAAAATATAGAAAAAAAAGAAATTTAGAAAATTACTTAAAATTTAGAGTCTAGTAGCCACTATTTGACTTTGAAATATTGGGGAAAATAAAGTAGGCCTAAGAAATACACTATATTCAGATACCAAGTTTTCTTTTTTCCTCTATTACAAGAAACTTGGATCTGTTTTGTAAAAGAAGTTTTGGCATTAGCCTAGCAAATCCATGTTCAAGTAAAGCCACTAGTCCTCAACAACCAGGGGATAAAATGATCATTATTCATGAGGACATGTGGCCCCTCCATGGAAAGGCTGGCATTGACAAATTAGCCACTCCATAGCAGGAGGAAACTGGAAAATGTTCACACTGTGTGTCTGGTGATTCATGTACTGTTTAATCCCCCAATAAGTTACGCACTATTGTCTTAATTTCATAACTGAGGAAACTGAGATACTAAAACACTAATAATCTACTTCAGTTTTAAAAAGCAGACAGTGACAGTCTTTTCAGTCCCAGATCTGACAGCAAAGCTTTGCCTCTATTCAACAGATGGAGCTGCCTCAGACCAAGGGTCACAAGACTCAGAGCTTACAGCAAATCAAGGCTATTTCCTCACAGGCCTGGAGAGTAGAGACTTGAAGTTGGTATTTTGGGAATAAAAATAAGTTCGTAGCAGGGCTGCTTTCCCTCCAGAGATGCAGAAAAGAAATTATTTCCTTGTTTTTTCCAGATTTTTGTGGCTGCTTTAGTTCCCTGACCACTCTGACCTCTGCTTTCATCATTGCATCTTTCCTACTGCTTCTTTGTCACAGGACCTTTTCTCCACCTCTCTCTTGTGAGGATCATTGTGATTTCATCCCCTTATCCCCCCCAGGACACTGCAGGCTCCCATCTCAAGGACAGCTGATTAGCAGCCTTAATCCCGTTGCCATGTACCCAATGTATCACAGGTTCTGGGGACTGGGGACCAGACTAATTAGGTAGCCCTGATTCCTTTTTTTAAAAGATTTTATATAAAAAAGAAAAGAATTTATTATTATTTTTTAAAATAATCCCTACACCCAACGTGGGGCCTGAACTCACAATGCTGAGATCAGTAGTTGCATGTTCCATCAACTGAGCCAGCCAGGTGCCCTGGAGTCCTGATTCTTGCCTACTACAGGCTGCAGCCACCCACAGTTTAGTCACCAGTACTCCTTCAGGTGCATCGCCAGGTGGCAGAGGATGAGTCACATTCTGTGGTGACAGTGACAGAAGCCCTCACAGCAAGAGAGAGGGGTGGAAGAAGTGAAGCAAGGATTCCAAGACCAAGCCCTTGTCCACTGATTCTTTCCTCAGTGAAATAAAATGTCAGTCTCTCTGTGTCTCTCTCTTTCATCCTTCTCCTCTCCTCTCCCTCTTCCTCATAGGCTTATCTAGACTACCAACTTAAACTGTTTAAGTAGCTTTTGTGGGTAGGGAGAGCTTAAAAGACAAATACAAAAACTAAATAGATTTTCCTTTTTTAACATTTATTAAACTTTGTATAGAAAAATCAAGAGAGAACAGTGTCAATGCAATAAGCTCCAGGACTTGATTTTCTAAGTCACACAGGAAATCAGAGAACCAAGATGCATGACTTTACCTGCTAAATAACAGGCAATGGCTAATGTATGTTAAGCGTTGATGTCGGATACCTTTCTAATCACTTTGTGTGTGTTATCTTACTCCTTAGTTTCCTTATCCAGTAGGGACTACTATAACTCTTGGCTTGTTTCACAGATGAAAACACTTGGAACAGTTAAATAACTAGACTGCAATCACACACATGGAGTATTAAGTGGAGAAGACAGTCCTCAAACCACCCTCTAGATTCCCACACTCAGCCCCTCATGGCCATGTTGTAGGCTCACAATGTATGTTTTCACTCTAATCTTACCTGTGAATCCTCACTGAGCTTCCCCAGGGATGTGTACATCCTCCAAAAACATATAATATACAACAGGCATGACCAGCTGGTTCAAATCAGTTCAACGTTTCCCGGAGCCTAACGTGTGTGTACCAGGGCCTGAATTAGATGTTGGGCATACAAATGTAAACAAGCAAATACCCATGCTCCAAAAATCTTACAGTTTCTTAGGGAAAATGGAAATATTATGAAATGTTAATTCAGTGTATTAAGGGCTTAGGACAGAGGTATGCATAGTGCTACAGAAGCCGAATGGAGAGGTACTCTGCCAACATTGTTGAGGAGGAAGGAATCGGGGAGTGGGGGGATTGAAGTTTCCAGGTAAAGAAACAGTCAATATGGATCTTAATGGCTGAATACAAGGTAAAGAAAGAAGGGAAGGTGTTTCCACTCAGGAATAATGGCACCATTGAGGCCGGGTGGTATGGGAAGCACATCCCACACATGGAGCTGTATGTGAATCCTTTGCCATACACACTCAGGAAAACCAAGTGTCTCAGCTTCACCTTCTCTATTTAGATAAATGATGAAGTCACTCCTCCTCCCACCCTGATGCTTCACGTCAAGTTTAGAAACCATCTACTTTATTTCAAAATTGGTTGAGATGATTTAACCTGAGGGATCCTACAATAAACCTGACCTAATTCTTAGCAATTCCCAAGAAAAAGTATTAAATTAACAGCTCTCCCCTGAGACAAAGCAATTCTCTCAGTAGAAATGGTCTTAAAAACTTGAATTTTACTGCATAGTGTGCGTGCTTTTTTTTTTTTTGACAGAACACTGATTTCTGAAAATGAGTAGAAGGAAGCTGCACAGCTGAGCTTAAACAGCCTAATCATGTCATCTGCCAGAATAAGACAATTTTTCACCCTAATTCACACCATCCTCCGCTTGATTTGAAAGACACCTACATATATTTGACTAAATTCCAGGTGTTTCAAAAATGTATACTGTCTCCTCCTAAAGACATATGAATCTGAAAGAGAAATCCATTATCATAAAGCAATAGCACTGAAAATACCTCTTGACATATATTTAGACTTTGAGGAATAGAATGAAGATTGATGTCATACAGTGAAGTAATTCACCAGAACTCAGTGCAAATTGAGGTCAAAAAACTTTCTAATCAAAATAGAAACCCCTCCTTCTTGCTCTTAGACCTCCCTCCTACTTTCTTGGCCACACAAAACAGAACCTCAACTGTTATCTCAAATATTTATAGCAAGGTTATTCAGGAAAGACACCTGCCTTATAGGATAAGCAGATACCTGCTCAGTTACTTGCTGGATACTCTCCCTTGTGACCTTGTAGATTTCTGCTTAATTTGATTTGTGAATATTGCCCATACTGCCCTAGAAGTTGGGGAATCTGTATAGGTTTCCTTAGACAAATTTATAAAAATTTATAAAGTTAATTTTGGCAATTTTAAAATGAAATTCTCATCATTATTTGTCAAAGAATATAACAAATGCCAGTTATAATATAATATACCTTTAGGCCACCTATTATTTCTAGATTGCAAATATATTTAAATAATTCTACCTTGGGGATCCTACATAGTAAGAAGGTGCTCACTGCTCACTATTGTCAACATGAGTTTTTTGATGCATAAAATATATATTAAGCATCTACCCTTCAGTGCTCAGAAATGTTCTAGTACCTATGGCTATTCTGCTTAACAAATAGTATTGATTTAATGGGTATGACAGAAATAAAAGAGGTAGAAGAGAGTCCTTGATCTCATTAGACTTATAGTAAAGTTAGGAAGAGAATATATAAAACTGAGGATTCATAATTGATCCCAGAACAACAGAAATACAACTGAGTGCTAACGTGTTATTTGGTTAGGATAGCTCAGCAAAGGGGTAGACCACCTGTTGCAGAAGAGTCAGAAGGAAGTACACTGAGGGATAATTGTGTAAAAAAAAAAGATCCCTAGTGCCAAAGGTGGCCAAGCTCTGGCGCAGCTCGCTCCTTCCTTCTATCAGACTCCAAATGCTGGAGATTTCTAGGCTTAAATCTTCATCATTCTCACTTCCATCTGCTCTGCTCCATGGAGCATACCAATGTCTCCTATGGCAACCTCCTCCTTGAGCATCTGATGTAAGGATCTGACCACCTACTTGACAGCTCCATATTCCACATCTAATAGGCAGTTCAAATGTATAACACATCCAAAACAGAACTTTTAAAGTCTCCCAAATGTCACCAGTATCTCACCAGTATCTCACAATACTTCCTCAGTACCCCACATATCCATTAAAGATACGAAAGTCCAGCCAGTTGCTTTGACAAGAAACTAGAACTCATCCGTTTCTTTATTGTACATACTCACTTCATCAGTAGATTTGTCAGCACACATATCAAACTCACCCAATCACTTCTCACCCTGTCTGCTGTCTCCACCTTTGTGCAAGTCACCATTCTCTCTCTCAGCTGGTCTTCCTGCTTTTACTCTGCAGGCCTGCTTACCCACCAAGCAAAGTTACCTTTTGAAAATCAGCACTCCACTTAAAATATTCTAACCGATCTTTGATCACTAACAAAAGAATCCAAACTTTCTTACCATGCTCTATAAGAACCCACTCTAATAAATGATGAACCATTAATCCTATCAGTTTGGCACATTATGACCTGTGTTAAAAATAGTGTGGATTTAAAAATGCCATGTATATCATATGTAGACTATATACATATGTGTTTGCAATGCAAAACATATTTCCTTTTAAAAAATGATTTATTAAAAAGGGTTTATTTATTTATTTATTTATTCATTTATTTATTTGAGGGAAAGGGGAGGAAGTTGAAGGTTGGCAGAGGGAGAGGGACAGAAAATCTTACGCAAACACCATGGTGAACTTGTAGCCCAATGTAGGGCTTGATCTCACCACCCTGAGATCACAACCTGAGCTGAAACCAAGTGTTAGGTGCTCGGGGCACTTGGGTGGCTCAGTCAGTTAAGTGTCCAACTCTTGATTCTGGCTTGGGTCATGATCTCAAGGTCCCTGACAGAGCATCAGGCTCTGTGCTGGTGTAGAGTCTGCTTGAGATTCTCTCTCTCCCTTTCCTTGTGCCTCTCCCTGTGCTCGTGTTTTCTCTTTCTCTCTCTCAAATAAATAATCTTTTTTAAAAAAGGAATCAGGTGCTTAACTGACTGCAACACCCCCCATCCCTAAAATATATTTCTTAATATGAGTAGCATCTAAAATAGCATGTTTGCAAGTCCCTGACCTACATGCTCTGGCTCATATCCACATTGCCAATCTTTTCTCACATCATACTCTATCTTGTTTCACTGTAGCCCCACGGACCTTCATTCTAGTCTTCAATTAAGCAAACTTGCCTGAAGGACCTTTGCAATTCTTGCCTCAGGACCTTTGCACATACTACTTCCTCTGCTTGGAATGATATATCTTTAGATTTTTACATGGTTGGTTCTTATTACTGTTCTCAATTCAAGAGTCAACCCCCAATAGGTGTCTTATCTAAAGTGGTACCTTTTTGTGCTGTCCCCTGTGACTATCACATCACTCTATTTAACCTCCCCTTGATACTGTATGCATATCATCTTATCCATTCACTCATTTGTTTGTACCTATTTTCTGCATCTCTGTACTAGACTATAAACCTCATGACTGCAGAGGTTAGTTACACCTGTCTAATTTACTACTTTGTCTTCAGTGCAAAGAACAGTGTGTATCATACAGTAAGTGCTCAGTAAGTATTTATTAAACAAATAAAGGAAATGAAGACCAATTCTCCTCAATGGAGGCAGAGGAAGGGAGATCTGTGATCTCTCCTGGGCTTCTGAGGGCTCCATTTAGAGATGATGAAGCAGTGGGATTAGTATTCAAAACTTCTCCCTTTGGCTTTGTAAAGTTGGCTTTGTATTCAGTCCAAGAGGCCATTCATTTCAACACGTTAAACTGTTAATTATGGGGCCTGCCTTCTCTTCCATTATGTAGAAAGGATAAATAGTTATTATAAAATAATTATTTAATAGGCAATGATTTCTTTCAGAGCAATCATTATTTAATTGCACAAACACATACATAAATAAAGCTATTTATTTAAAACTAGGACAGACTGACTAAATAGGTTCCATTTGTCTTTTATTCACTCTCATGCATACTACCTGCTTAGAATAAGGAGTCCTTTTGTGCTCTTCATCTCAGTTGATTTCCTAGCTCATGCCAAATGCTATGCACACCACTGCTATGATCAAAATAACTCTTTATTCTAGTGATTTACTTCCAAGACAGTGACTTCTTCTCTGGCATTTCTTATTTAGTTAATATTATTTTATGCACTAAGTAGTTTTTTGATTCATTAAAGTCAGAGTAGAGAATTAGCCAAATTGATAATTCTATATCATATGCATTATATAATCATTCTTTTCTCTGAATTTTCATTGAAAGTAGATGGAACATAGTTCATTGAAAATTGATAGGAGCAGGGATCCCTGGGTGGCGCAGCGGTTTGGCGCCTGCCTTTGGCCCAGGGCGCGATCCTGGAGACCCCGGATCGAATCCCACGTCGGGCTCCCTGCATGGAGCCTGCTTCTCCCTCTGCCTGTGTCTCTCCCTCTCTCTCTCTCTCTCTCTCTCTCTCTCTCTCTCTGTGTGTATGACTATCATGAATAAATAAATAAATAAAATCTTTAAAAAAAAAGAAAATTGATAGGAGCAGATGAGAGGTGAGTTATTTGGTGCTCTGGTTCTACCTTTAATCTTAACTAGCTGAAATGTTTGGATAAGTCGCTTATATTCCTTGAGCCTCACTTTTCTCATCTGTACAATAAGACACCAATTTAGGTTAAAAAACAATCCTACTATTCATCAGGAGTTACTGTACTCCAAGAGCTATTTTAAATTGATCCTCAGTTAATCCTCCCCAAAAACCTTCTGAAGTAGGTTATATTAATCCTTCCATTTTACATATGAGGAAAAGGAAGCAGAGAGAATAAATAACACAGGAAGTTACATGGTGGAAGTGGTTTGACCTGGGTAGTCTGATTCCAGAACCCACACTTATTCACTTATGTTTCTATAGGATCTATAAGCTTGCCCATCTCTAAGAGTAAATTTACAAGTTTTGAATCCTTGCATCTTATGTTAGCTTATTGTATACTTACTTCATTCATCCAGCAGATTGTAAACTATTTAAACGTAGAGGCAATGCCTATATGTGAATAATCAGGGACAATTAGCTTACTGCCTTGCATGCAGTAAGATTCAATAGTTACTTTAAAAATTGTCAGTAATGGAGACAGATTCGGGTCACAATTTTGAGATAAACTAGATCAAATCTAAGGTCCTTTTTGAGAGTCTGTAATTCAGGTGTTGAATTCCTTTTATTGAATGGATTGGCTGCGTCTGCATGAACTAACCTCTGATTTATTCTTCAATCCACTGCAATATGGTTTTCACCCCATTCATGCCATTGAAATTGCTCTTGCCAAAGTAAATAACAAACTTCAAAATAGTTTCTTATCCTCATTTACCATCTCTTCTGAGGTCATTTGATGTTTTTGACTACCCTATCTTTCTAAAGCACTCATCTCTCTTGGATTGGGTGAAACAGAGCCATCTCCACATCTCTCTCACCTCTCAAGGTTATATGCTTGGTTTCCACTTCAGGATCTACTTTCACTACCTTATACCTATAATATCATTATCTCCCAAGACTCTGTCATGGTCCCTTCTCTTCTCACATTACACACTATCCTCTAAACACTGCATTTGCTTCCTTGGCTTTGCTCCATCATCTAAACACTAATAATTTTTAAATCTATGCTTCCAGTGCAGATCTCTCTCAAGAGCTCAAGACCTGGTATAATGGTAAAAACTGATAATTTACTGTAAGAATACTTTAATATAGATAGTGCAATGTATGTGTGGAGTGGGTTAGCATCTGAAGCATCCAAATAAGGAATCCATCATCTAGGGATGGATAACTAACGTTTGAAATTAATCAAGGATCCATTCCAGTGGTGGCTTCATAGCTGCTTCATATTGTAACAGTGTATCCCAGAGGGCTCAATTAGATTCCAGTGTTCTAAATAAAATTTTATTTGTGAAATGAAAGATGTATATATTGTATTTTTGGCTGTAAAGATCCAGCAAACCTACTAGCCTATCCCTTTGAAGCATCACTCAAGGACTAGCCTGTGTCTCCCTCTTTCGCAAAAAATATTGTCGTCTGATTTGACCCTACAACTGACTGGTCCTACCAGACACAAAATTTAAGATAGGATTCATGTATCTTGAACACCTACTGGATAGTCCTTTGTATCTTTAGTTAAACATTTCCCAAACCAAACTGATCATCTTTGTGTGAACTTGCTCCTCCTTTTAAGGTTCTTTTACATACTCAAGTGAATGTACCCACATTCACTCGGGTCTGAATCAGAAATCTGGACATTACTATTAACTTCTCCCATTCCCTCCTCTCCCACATTCAACCGGTTACCAAGTTCCATAAATTCTATTACCTAATGTCTAATCTACCAATTTCTCTCCATCTCACAGACACTTCTCAAATCTAAGCCACCAACTCTTCTCTCTCCTGAGTTACTACAATGACTTTCTAACTGCTTTTTTTTCTGTCACCTGTCTTGCCCCTCCTACTTCCTTCTCTATACATCAATGACTCATAAAATGGCAATCTGTATTCTAATTATACTGTATTTACTCAGCACAAAATGTGGGTTACATTCAAAATACCTAACTGTTAATAGTACCAACTAGTCAGAACGAATGTCAACCCATTAACAATGAGAAACTGTAGTAAATACCACTTTGAACAAGCCAGGGTATTTGTGTGATCTCATCCCCTAATGGTCTATAAATTCTGTGGTGTTGTAGATTGGGTATGTCAGTGTCAACCTTTGTATCCTTAGCATTTAGCTTGATATATGATTGACTCTTGTTGAACAAATGAAACCAGAGTCCTAGAATCTGGTTTCTAGAATCAATTCGCAATCTAAGTTGGGGGGTAAGGAATAGTGTGGATTTAAGAAGCAGTGATGTAATACTTTTAGGCTCAATACTAAATCACACCTGTTGCTTTTGTAGTCCTGATACTGAACCCCACATTCCCATATCACTTTCTCATTCTCTTGTCTCTTTAGGGAAGTGTATAATTCCTTTCTTCCGCTTTCATTCCTCCTTTACTACCTAGTTTCCTTCTTAAAAACTGGAAATGTCCCAAACCTCAAAACTCACACAGTTCACTAAAGCCTATTGATTGACTTAGTGCCTAAATTCTCAGTTGTCTACCAAGGTTCAGTTAAGTTCACAGCTCAACAAATATTGATTGACAAACTCTTGGAATACAATGATGAACAAGTCATCTGCTCCCTTTAAGAAATCACAGTACCCTAGTGGGAATGTATATGCAAATGAGTCATTTAAGTAAAAAAGTGTTCTCTGACAGGAAGATAAAACTTGTAATTAGGATATTAGCATAGTGCAGCCCTAAGGACACTGAGAAAACAAGTGGACAAATTTGATATAGTTGGTATAAAAGAAACAAAACAAGCACCAATAAACAACTGCAGAGCTCTGTGAACTTCCTTAACCTCCTATTATCATTTAATACTATTTTTATTTCTATTACATGGAGGATTACACAATAGTCTCATCCAATACAAAGGGCCTCTAAGAGCCTCAATCCATCTCTAATAAGTGCTAAGATAGAGACATAAATAGGATGTTATGCAGCACACAAGAAGACAATCACATCAGTTAGGGCAGGGGAGGATAGGCTACAGAAGAGGAGAAGGCATTTTAGAGGAAGTGATGTGTGAGCTAAGTGTTGTGGGACAAATGAACCAGGTGAAGGCTTGGGGAGCTGGGAGACACAGGCAAACCTTTTGGTAAGATTCTTTCATCACATTTAATCAGATCTTCAGTACTTCTTCCTAGCCTAGACCATCATCCCTTATCTCTCTGTTATCTATTCAATCTGCCACATTGAATCTTTCCTCCCTGAGTACTGCTAAGTCTATGTCACCTCTGAGATTTATGTAGCTTGCAAGCCCTATGCTTGGCTGTGTCCCAACATCCATCCCAGTGAGGCTGGTCTGCTCAGAGTTTCTATTTTGCTTATCTGTCAATAATCACCTGCACTCCTTTTCGTCATTAAACAAATGTCAGCTTGTATTATCACTTCTTTCAAACCCTTATTTGAAATTCTCTTCCTTAAGGAGTCTTTCACAGTGGATGGAAGCATGCAGTTGAAGGTCTTCTTCCTTCTAACTTGTTTTTAAGTTTTTTTGTTGTTGTTTAGTTTTGTTTTGTTTTTGTTTTTTAAGTAATCTCTACACCCAATGTGGGCTTGAACTCCGAACCCTGAGATCAAGAGTCACATGCTTTTCCAGCTGAGCCAGCCATGTGCCCCAAGCGGCCTTCCTTCCAGTGAAAAGTGATAAATACACAGTATTTAGAATTGTGTATTCATAAATATATATTCAAAGACAATAGGTATCTATATTGCCAATGATAATTAATGTCATTTAACCATGACTGTAAACTTCTCAGCTGAAGGTATCCAATCTCTCATTGCTTCCCATTGTCTTATCATCTCAAATGCCTGGTAGTGCATGTACACTGTACGGTCACAATGGCTCCTCAAAACCTCACTTAGTTTTTATTTAGCATTACTCCATCACAATTTCTCACCAACATTAGATTACTGGCAAAAATTTGATCAGAGTGAGCAGAGTAGGAAATTACTTAAATCTCTTGATGGAATTTAATAGTTTTGAAGAATTAGAGTATTTCATATGGGAACAATATCAAAATAGATGACCTGAAACAAAACTTGTTTCCCCCAGATTCTGCAGTTCCTGAATTGTCTCCTGAGGCTGCTAATATTTTTTGATGCTCTTTTCGAAAAGGAAAATAAGCAAATGCAATCCACTTTTTCCTCAATCACTCTTTACTTCCCTAGAAATACAAAAGCAATATTTTATGAAGGATATTCCATAGACCAATGATCTTGAGAGGTCCTCTAGAGAAAAGGCTTCTTTTAGAAATAACTTTGGGAAACACTGCATTGGATACCCCTGGTTTGGAGATGCACAATGAAAAGTAGCATGTTAAAGATATCTGTATCTCAGTAAATAGCCTAGTTTTACTTTGTTAAACCCTTCATTTCACAAGTGTAAGTGAGACTAGATTTTCTCCCCCAACAATATCCCTATAAACTCTCCTGCATGGGATATCAGATTGGGAAATGCTGTCTATATTGTTCCCTCCATTGACTTCATAGGCTGACAGATAAATGCTGTGTAGTCTGAAGCATTTATTTTGATTTTATATAGAAGCTTAAAGTAGCAAATATCTTTTTTATGTCTATTGTGTTAAACCACAGTAAACAAGCACAGACCAGACAGTTCTTCAATGCTAAGTGCTTACTTATATAATCTAGTGGAGTTTATTCCTACTTTTACAATTGTAGCAGTTACTGCTTGAATGAAAAAGAAGCAAAAATAAAAAACATAGAAATTCTATGAAAGGGAAACACTAGCACTGAACCATAGTGCTGCAATCTAAGCAGACATTTCATTATTGGGTTGACAGTGAATACAAAGTGGATGCTGGATCACCATACACTCACCTGATATTCTCCTTTATAAAGAGTCTTGTTTATGGCTTGGGTTAGGGTTCAGCCAATTGCCAGGAAAACTTCAGGCTCCCACACAGAGATTCAGAGAATTATATGTTCTCAACACAGGGATCCCAGGGGGCAGGTGATTTAGTCAATAGGCCCCAAAGCAACTATTTTAAACATGGGAACTGGTCTCTCTAAAGGCACAGGTTTATTTATTTGATAGCCATTTTAAACAGCCTGTTTTCATCTGCCTTTCATTTCTTTTGATGCCACCTCTATTTCCAGAAGCTGCTTAAACGTAACAAATATCTAGAGAATTAATAGAATTTCGAGTTTCAGTAAAGCTGGTTATTAATCTCACTGTAAATTATTGCAAATATTCAAAATAGAAAAATACTCACTAGCAAGAAATCATGGATATAAACCTCAGATGTTGATCCATGGCAACCTTTGGCTTTCATGTCTTGGCATCCCAACTCAATTTAATATTCTTTTTCACTGAACTGATGTACTGAGTCTCTTCCCCTTTTACGACATGGAATAATTTCTTGCAATTATACTATTTATTCATCCATCCACTTGGCAAATATTGACAGTCAGACACTGCTCTGGCTTTATATTATATTTGCAAATAATAGTGTAGTATCATAAATGAAATCATCATTTGCTTTTGCAATCCAATAAAAATTTATCTATACTGAAGAATCTAAGAGATCTTATCAAAAACAACAGATACTTGAAGGAAATCAGATAAGGCGCAGGCTGTGCATTTTGTAGGTCAGTATTTTTCAAAGACATCTGTTTCAGAATCACTTGAAGTGTGTGTTTAAGATGCAGACTCCTAGGCCCAAATCAGATTATCTCGGGTCATGGCCCAGGAATCTCCATTTCCACCAGTACTCCTGGTGTTCTTTGTAAACCTAAAGTGTCATAGGAATCCTCCTCAAAAGGCCTGGTGGATGGAGCTCTGCACACACAGCCTTCCACAGAAGTACCTCCACTCTTAAGTCTTTATTGGGGTTCTTGATTAAAGTCTCAAAAAAAATGGATTTCAGTGCTAGAGCTTTTTGGAAAATCACTTCTGTTAGGTGTAACGTCACCAGAAAGTCATATTTATGAGACTCTAGTTTGACCCATCATATTTTAAGCATCATACAGTGGAATATGCATGGATTTCAGAATCAGACCTGCACTACTTACTAGTTGTGCATGCTTGACAAGCTAATTGATCTTTCTTGGCTTTCTCATCTATAAAACTTGGGAATAGCAGGGAATGATGACAAGGTAGTTGTTCAGATTAAAAGATTGATAGCTAAATACTGAACCAAGAAGCTGGTTTATACTGGGTGCTTTCCAGATTCTAAGCCTCATGCCTCCCCAATTTTGCCAGCTTTTCTAGAGTAGCCATACAAAAATTCTTTGTAAATGTTCTATGAAATTCTGTTCTTGAAGACATTGGCCTTTATGTTATGAAAAATCAAATGATAAATTTCTTATAAATGAGGTACTAGGATTGAGTTAATTGTTTTGGTTAAACATTATTTCTATTTAACATCAATAGGAATTATTTAAACCACCACACTTTCTTTTACCTTAAGTTACCACAAAGTTTGGATACAATATTAATACTCAATAACAGAAACACGTCTTACTGTCTCTAGGTTGCTTGCATTTATTTTTTAAAATATATTTATTCAACATTTTTTTTAGCCATTCAATAGATTTATTGAGAGGGTATATTGTCAAGTGGAACAGCTTGGGTGTGAATAAACCTCATTTCTTGGCTGAGTGATGTTGGATGAACTATTTCTTAGCCTCAAATTCCTGGAGTATTAAATTAGGCTAATAATAGTATCTCTCATAGAATTGTTGTGGGAATTAAATAAAACAAATCATATATAGCACTCAGAAAGCTATCTGGCAGTTTGATATGCACTCTAACAATGCTATTTAAGATTATTTACCACACAAAGAGGAGTTACTAAAGACACATGGTAAAAGGGCATATAAACCACCTCAAAGTTCACATGAAAATAAGTGTAATATAATGCCTATGTTATAAATGAATAATATAGTAAATGATATTTCATTTCATGCAAGAAAATTCAACTGTCGGCTTTATATAATATTGATCTTGATATCACTGCTAGCTCTAATCCATTACCCAAAAAGTATTTCTCATTTACCCTCCTTGAGACTGTCTACATGAGTGAATGGATGAGCAATCAGAAATGGATATGAATTGATCCATGTTCCATTGATCCGTGTTGTGAAGGTCAGTTAGACTTCTGAAGCATCTAGTCCATTCTAGGGTGGTCTCCACTCAAACAGATCATCCTGAAGAAAAGGAGACACCTTCAATTCTGGTTTTCTCTGTCTCCCTAGCATAAGAGATACAAATGAAGGAATTACACTCACAGGACTCTTATGGTCAAGTGGTTAGCTGAACAGCTCACTTCTATTTGCTTCTCTCTTCCCACACTCCAGGTTCATTACTATTAAAAATCTCAATGTGAAATCTTGATTTAATATTTTCATTTAGTGACTATAAGAGAAAGGAGGGAAACTAAGTGGGTAAAATTGAGAGGAGGACAAACCATGAGAGACTCCTAACTCTGGGAAACAAAGGGTTGCAGAAGGGGAGGTGGGTGAGAAGATGGGGTGACTGGATGATGGGCATGAAGGAGGGCACTTGATGTGATGAGCAATGGGTTTATACCATATGTTGGCAAATTGAATTTAAATCTTTTTTTTTTTCATTTAGCAACACTGTGCCCTCAACATTTAGTTCTTACAGCCTTCTTTCTTTTTCCTAAGGACGTTCATCTATTTAGATGAGCCCAACTATCTACTCCTCTTATCTTGCTCCTTAAATAATAATCACCATCATATCTGAGACCCCTTAAACACACTCACAGGAGCTTTTAAATTAAGGTATTTGATTAACTCAGGAACAAGAATACCAAAACCAGAACCTATTTTATTGTATGGACTATTACTGTAAGACTTCCGGCAGTTAAGGTGAAACTGAACTGTTTTTGTCTCTTACTTTTCTTGTTGTGGGAGAAAATAACAATCTTTGGACAACATTGGTTGTTAAGGAACCTCTGGAATCAGTGAAATAACCAACTTATTTGTGGTGGGAAGAGAAGAAATGTTTCCTTCCTGGACTTAAATATAGTGTTTCCAACTATGCATAACTTAGCATCAGTGGTTTGGGTTTTCCAAAGGGCTTAACTGCTAACCTCTGTGTGAAGTTGCTATTGAGTGTTAAGCCTAATGTTCTCTCTCTTTTTTTTTAATTTATATATTCATGAGAGACACAGAGAGGGAGAGAGAGGCAGAGACACAGGCAGAGTGAGAAGCAGGCTCCATGCAGGGAGCCTGACGTGGGACTCGATTCAGGGTCTCCAGGATCATGTCCTGGGCCGAAAGCGGCGCTAAACCGCTGAGCCACCCAGGCTGCCCCTTAATGTTCTCTTTTATGGTGAAATGCCACAATAGTTAAATGAAGTTAAAGGAATGACTACTATTATGTATTGGGGCTTGACTTGTGTTCTCTTTTCTATTATAACATTTTTGTGCCACTGTATTATGAAGATCACTGTGTATCTCTCTGTCCCCACTAGCTGGAAAATCCATAGGTACAAAGAGGATTGCACCTGACTTAACTCTATTCCCATGATCCTATTTTGGCACTTAGTGGGCCCTCAAAAAATGTTTGTTAAATAAGCAGAGTGTGTGAGGAGCACTGAAAATTTTGGACACCAACATAATCCAGTTAGTGAACATTCATGAAGAAAACCGAGAAATGAGAATTTTTTTCTAAGAACAAGATCTGCAAATAGGTTAATAGTTACAGGAATCATTATAATAAGAAAAATAAAACTGTACATTTTCTGTAACTAGTTTCTGGCCAATAGGTTAGATGCAAAGGTAACTGCTCCCATCTAAATGATCTAGACAGAGTAGAACAGACATGCTGAATTCAGGAAGATTGAATCATGAGAGTGAAGCCTCACACTGAGGTTTTTAGAAAAGCAACAGTATAGAATGGGGCAGGCTTGACAGCAACTCATGAGTTTTGTTCTCTAGCAGCCCATTGCAGATTGAAGTTAATAAAGAAGCTAACACAGTCTTCATAATACTAATTCAGTGGGTAGGTCAGAATTTTACCAGAGAGTGAGCTTTTGATTCTATTCATATGCTATATATACTAATTGAATACTACTTGTTAATCTAATAATTTTTAAAGACCCATATGATAATCAAAGCTAAAGAAATGTGGACACTGTGGACTTCATTTGTCTTCTCTTCCTTTTTCTGCTCTGTGATAGCCAATAACCATACCTAAAACCTCCTGAGAATTTACCAACAAGCCAGATGATACAGTATATTATGCATATCCTTACGATAATTACGCTCACTCCCTTTTTGCAGATGAAGAAACAGAAACACTAATTTAAAAGTATTATCACCTAGTAGTGGATGCCTTAAAATATTCCATGATACTCCAGAGATACTTTAGTACCTCAGAGCAATAAAGAGTAACAGGAGAAAATATGCTAATACAAATTACTAGTAAAACCACTTACATCTTGGTAAATCTTCCCTATATGAATCAATAAGAGAGAAGTGAAAGAATTACATGAATGGCCACCCTACTAAGGAAAAATTACACATTGACATCAGATCATTTTTGGGAAGAGGAGAGAACATAACACCTGTCCCATTCATTCAATTTTTTATATGTGGTGTTTTGTACTACTGAAATGGTAAATCATCCATGAGAACATGGGTGAAAATGATATTATGGGCTGTATGAAAATGTAAGAGAAACATACTTGAGTATCTTGCTCACTTATTTCTGAGACATGTGAAATTGTGCTAACCAAAACTGCCCTTGATGTGGGTAAAGCTATTGAAGTTTAGCACTGGTATATACCTTCTTCTCCTTGTTATTTACTTGGCCACTGGTAGGTAGGAGAATAGATGCAACCCAGAGAGTCCCTCCCCAGCAGAGTAGCTAACCATCAGAGATAGCCAGCTTCTGGTTTGAGGGCCAGATGCCTGTACAATACCAATTATAAGGTATTCTGAGTACTGCCCCACTGGTGTAAATGATAAATGTGTTTCTTTAAGAGCAAATAACTTCTTTAATTAAAAAACATATGAAAATCAATTAAAAAGTAATCACTGATGTAGGGATGGATTTGGCAGAAATTAACAAGAAGTTATTCTGACGTAAAGTTATGGGTTTAGCATTACATATGAAATTAATTCACTGCATCATTCCTAGGTAGACCTGGGGGAAAAAGTTGAA
This sequence comes from Nyctereutes procyonoides, assembly GCF_905146905.1. Lineage (NCBI taxonomy): Eukaryota > Metazoa > Chordata > Mammalia > Carnivora > Canidae > Nyctereutes > Nyctereutes procyonoides. Next base: position 5,316,741 of record NW_026575044.1, read on the forward strand.
TCCAGAAATGGGCAAAATGCTGTAGAATGTCAGTTACACAGTTAACTCAATAAAACTGAAACTGAAATAAAAAGTGTTCTTAATAGACCAGGACCAGAACCAGGATATTGGAAAATTACACTGAAATAAAAATAGATGACAGGAAAAAATCAAATAGAATCTATATTAGGAGTAATTAACATATCATGAGTATCTTATATTTACTGGGTATGTATATATTTGTATTTATATTTACATAGTTATGTGTAATATCTCTACATTATATACACACATGCACACATATATGATCATTTAATGTTTATAGCACCTTTATGAGAAAGGTATTCTTACCTTCATCTTACTGATGATAAAATTGAGTCTCAGGTAAACTATGTACTTTGCCCAGGGACACACACATTAGGAGGGTTTCAAAGAGGCTCAGATGGCCTTTGTTTACTGTAACACGGCCATCCAAAGAAGGACGGCATTCTCTCTACTTACAGGGAGATTACCAGCACACCTACTCCGCAACCCCAGAAGCTGTGGGCAGAACTGAAGAAGACAATGAAGAGGAACTGTTACATCCAGAAAAGTGAACTGGAGAAGAAAGTTCACCAGGCACACTGAACTGGCCACTTTTATGAAAGGTAAATTGATCAGTTGCTTATTGATAATCTGCAATTTTATTCTGGACAGCTGAGTAATCCAAATAAACCTGTGGGATTCTCCACAGCTTGGCAGAAATTTAAGAAAGGCTCAAGCCAAGAAGTCATTAGAGGAGGCCAAACAAAATCAATTCATTTATGATCTGTCACTTCTAGAAGCTGGAGAATTAGAGGTTTTCCAATGTTAGTCAAGCAACTGTCTTCAAGCTCCTATGCAAAACTGCTTTTTAAATTCACTTTGACCTAAAAATGATCTCACAAAATGCTTCATCAAGCTGAGGAAACACTGTTTTCCACACAGCTGTGAGTGGCACTTTTTGAAAATCATCACAAATATAAAAATATATCCATTCACCTTTAATTAATTTTAACGATCTTCTATGGTTTGTGTTAAGAACTGATCCTAAATAGAAGGCTGGTTTGGTCTAAGAGAAATATAGAATGTGATTTAACTAATGAATTCCCCAGTTGCTGTTCTGCCTGTATTAGTTTGCTAAACCTATAATAACAAAATACTATACACTGGATGGCTTCAACAACAGAAATGTATTTTCTCCTGAGGTCTCTCCCCTTGGTTTGGAGATGGCTGCCTCACTATGTCTTCAGGTGGACTTTTCTCTGTATGCACCTGTCCCTGGTGTTTGTGTGTGTGTGTGTGTGTGTGTGTGTCTTAATATTTTTTTTTATAAGGATACCAATAAGATTGGATGAAGGACAGCCCAAAAGACCTCATTTTAACTTAATCATTGCTTTAGGGCCCTATTCCCAAACACAGTCATATTCTGAAGTACTAGAAGTTAGGACTTCAAACTATGAATTTGGAGGTGATGCAATCATGCAAAACAGTGCCTTAGAGGACATGTATGAGATTAAGGATAATTATAACTAAGTAATTATAGCCAAGCCTATGTTCAAGTTTTACTCCTATATTCACTAACAGTGTGCTTTTGGTCAAGACAGTTTTGTCCTCCGGTTTTCACTTATTTTGCTGTAAAATGGCAAAAAAAACTCAGCTGTGCTTCACTTGTTAATATTTAGGTCCTAAATTAATTTTACAGTATAATTTTAAGGTACATATTTTAAGTATGCATGAAAACATGCTGTGCTACTTAAATTTCCACATATCACCTAACTTCCTTATCTGATTATATGCACCAAAGGCAAAAAAGAAAAAAAACAATTAATAATCAAAGGTCCAATCAAGGAATACAAGATAGATATTCAAGCATACATCCTAACTCTCACTCTCTAAAGTCAGGTAAATCCCATTTTGAAGTATTCCCTGGATGAGCTTGGGACTACATTATCTACCCCACTAAAGGCAAAAATAAAGGAGAGGGTAAGGATGGAAAGGAAGGAGAAATGAGGAAGAAAGGAAAGAAGGAAGATTTTCATGTTGAAAATGAAGTGCTATATGATGCTTATTCTCAATTAGCATTTTCCAGTTCCTGAAGAATTAACACTTTCACATTATACAAAAGGAGTAAAATTCAAAATTATTAGTTTAAGATACGGATAGAACTAGAAGATAGTGTTTATGACATTTTGGAAGGCATCTAATAAACCCATAGTCCACAATAAGTTAAGTTGAGTAGAGGTAAAATTAAAGCTTTCCTTAAAATATCACAGTGCTGAAAACCCAGATCTTGAGAAGTGATAAGCATAGGGAACAGCTCTGCCAGAGTGCCCTGTGACCTGGCATGTGCCCACACAGACCCTACAAGCAAAGGCTCATTCAACTGCAGTCTAAATCTTGTCTGGTGGAATGCTCTCTGTGATTCTACCTGGAACATGGCAGGATGCTGGGCTGTGAAGAGCTTCCACACGGCTTATCCCACAGTAGAGTCTCCATCCTGCAGAAGGCTGTCCACGCCACAGGAAACGCTCCCACAGGAGGCTGCCATGGGGCTGCTTTCTAACCACCTCTCTAGTTCCAGTGAAGCATGAAATTTTTCACTTTGTCCTTCTCTGGACAGAGCTTCAGATCTAAACCCCTTAGCTGCAGTGTAGGATTGACTTTTCAACTATAAAATGACCTGCCACCTGTGCCATGTGTCATCTGGTCCACTGAGTTCGGTGGTGTTCTGTGGGAACAGGGGTGTCAGGAGCTGACACCATGCTAACTTTGCTTTTGCTCTCTGTGTAAATAGAAACTTTCTGCATACATTTAGGCTTGCTGTCTCCTTACTAGCCAAATCTATGAACATGGGGCAAGCCAAGCATTTTAAAATATATCTGGGTTTTGTTTTAATCAGGCATAGTAAGATATGCAGACACAGAAATGATAGTCATGAAAGGAAGACATGCAAGAGGACCTCTATGCCATATAAGACCACACATGGAAGCACCAGGATCAATCAGGAGGCAGAGAGGGCAAGGGGGAAAGCATGAGCAACCTCATTGTCATATTCAGGGGTTAGTCAAGGTAAAATGAGATAAGCAGAATTAGGATTGCTTGGTTTGAATAATTTCAGGGAGGCTATGAGGAATAGGAGCTGTCCTGATTTCTCTGGTACCTGGTCATCAGGGGTAGTGGCCTAGGAGTGGAAAAGCTTGTGAAAGCCAGATAGAGGTGGTGGTTAGTGGTATGGGTTTTGGACTGGTTGATCTGCATATGAAAGGTACTCTGGAGGTTGTGCTGTCTCAGTGGTAGAAAGGCCCCAATACAGGAAATAAAAACATGGTTAATATACCATACTAGTAGCTGATACTGTGCTATTGCTTAAGGACTGCTCAATGTCTCAACAGTAGATTTATTAAAAAGTTAACAAGCACTCCCTTGGCATCTCTGTGTGTGGAAATATAGAAGTAGGTGAGATCTAGTCCTAATCTCAAGGAATTCACAGGCCAAAATTAATGAAATAGAAATGAACACTGGACTCCCAAAATTAGAAAGAGATGATCATAAATATAAGAAGATGATAATTTTTTTTTAATTTTAAGAAAAATGCAATGCATAAAAAATGTTCCAGAGACAGGAAAAAAGGTATATAAGGCTTAAGTTACCTTTGAATTATGCAAACCTAGAACTCTTTTTTTTTTTATTAAAACTATACTATCTATAAGGTAAAAGTTCAGAATAAAAGTATTAGAGTTTAAAATTATTGGAGATGTACAGGTAAACAGGTTTTAAGTTCCATCATTTGCTTCTTGATTCAAAAAGAGAATATACTTCCCTTCCTGGTGAGTCTTGGAAACTCTCTTACCTATAGGTACCTATAATTCCACTATATGTGCACTTTTACCAAATCTGAAGAAATATTTGCTGAATTATTGAATCTGAATCACTGCCTTTCTCCAGGTATGTATATGTGTGCACCTGTCTTCCTGTGTACTGTTATTCCTTTATATATTCCAAATAAGTTTAGGACTAAAACAAATACTAGTACAGGAAGGTCATTGCTCTGGGGCTAGTGATTTCCTTCAGAATGATGTCCCCTAAGATCCCAGCTAGGTAATGTGCATATGATGATCAGCATTCTGGAAGCAGGCTGGGAAAAGGGGACCAAAGTTCCTGAGTTCAGTAATACAGATGTGCATTTATTTGCCTTTTACACCCCAGCCCTCCTTACTGTACCTGACATTCTCATATCAGGAGATTGCCAAAATTTCCAGAAAATAAAACTGACTTCGTTGAAAGGTTGCATGAGGTCCAATTGCTCTAGATCCATTCTTTCAATAAATCCTTCTCTTTTCAGCCCAGCACCTCAACTAAGTCTTTCACAGTACAGAGTTCTGTGGGGCAAACTGGCTCATTTCCTATTGATGTCCTCTCTTGGAAGCTGGGTTATAGTTCTATCTACTCTGCTAAGAGTGGACACTTACTTCTCTACCATCACTTTCCTTATCCAAAACCAAAAATAATATTTGCATATCTCACCTGTTTTTTTCCTTCTCTCTTGCCTGTTATCCTTGTCCTTGTGGATTAACACCTTTGAACATTCCTTTATTGTCACTTCTGTGGGTTTGAAGAACAGAAGATAAATTCTACTGGCCAGTCTTCCATGTATAATGAGAAACTCCCAGTGCAGTTGGGTGGAGTATGCCTTCTGATTTTTGTGTCAACCATGCATTTCACAGTGCCTGACTAGAGAAGGTGCTCAACAAGAAACTATCATTAAGAGGCAGCTGTGAAAAAAAAAAAAAAAGAGGCAGCTGTGGAGGACAAATGTATGCTCTAACTACAAAGTTAGATAGACTGGTTTGATTCCACAAATATTTTCTGAGCACATATCCCATGCCAGGACCATGGATACTGGACATGAGGACAAACAAAACACAACTCTTGCCTCCTGTGATCCATATTGTGGTGAAACCCCCTTGGAAAGTTTCAAAATTTCAAAATGTGCAAAATTACAGGGCTAACAAGAGTATGCATCACCCAGGCTTGTTCCTAGTGTTGGTTTCTAGCATCTGGGAGGAAGAGAAAGCTGTGGAAACCTAATTACAGTTAGATAATCTAAAGTTAATGGACAGTACCCTGCTGGGTTGATTTATCCTTTAGAAATGCCGTCTTTCTCCTTTCAATCCCTGCAACTGGTAAATCAAGGATGACCAAAGATCTCAGGGACAGAAGTAGATGATTAGTTGGCTTTGTGTCTTAGCTTGTTTTAATCTTAATAGGGGGAAAAATGATGCTTTATTTTGGTCTTTCAACCTAAAGGAAAAACAATGCCACTTTACAGAAATTTTCACCCAAAGGAAAAAGAAAATCGAAATAACCAAGTTTGGTGCCATACATAAAGAACCTCTGGGAAACAGATGAGGATTTAGAACAATTAAAAGGAATATATTATTCTAGACTCATGACCAGAAGCCCAGGTTAAGCTAATTTAAGAGAATTTACTTGCTCAGTAGCTGAAAAGTTATAGGAACCGCTGGATCCAGGCACTTAAAAGTTGTTGTCAGGAGGAAATGGCTCTGCTCTCTTCTGTCTTAGATTCCCTTCTAGACATTTTTCACCTTCAGGTTTACACCTGCCAGCCTAGCAACATGCGGGAACAGAGAGTCTTCTCTAGCAAGACCAATAGCCGCAAGTCTCTGATTTCCTAAGCCTAAGTCACGTTTGCTCCCTCATCCTTGATGCGACGATTAGGTTGTCCCACTCACACCACCAAGAGCATGTCGAGGTGGCTACCCAGAGGAAATCCAAGTCAATGGTGCCAAGAAAAGCAGGGATGGCTTTCGAGCCATCAGATATGATAGCTACTCATTGGTATAAGACAACACTGGCCTTCGAGTTTTGGCTGTATCACCCTTTTCAAAAACTCTTGAAATTCTTAAACAAGCCAGACCTCAGCATGGAGGGCTGGTTCTGAGTGCAGCTATTTTTGGATTATTTACTGATCTTCCACTGCATTTGCCCCCATCAACCATTAACATCCCTCTCTTGCTAAAAGGCCACCTGACCAGAAAGGTTAAGAGAAATATTCAGTAACCTCTAGAGGAAGGGTAGAATGCTTATTTTTAGCTTTCTGGTATTTGATCATAAATGCTTTCAGCCTGGAATGACTTCAATGAGATTTGTACATCTGAAGGCTGCCAAAAAGAGAAGGGGAAAAAGTCAAATATTAAAGGAAACCTTGCTCTCATCCAAAAGAGGAAGATTCCTTAAATTTCTAAAGAAAATGTTAGTTCTATTTTTAACTCCCTTTTTAGGTTCTCTAAGGCTTAGGCTAAGAGGAGAAATAGGTCTGGTAGCAAAAAGCTTTAAAAACCAAAGGTTTTATACCTAGGGCTTGTTAACCCTATATTAACAAGTCCTTGACAAAGGGGGGAAACAAGAAAGCAGGCATTCCACGTGCAATCCAGTCCTCTCTAACCTCAGTATTGTCCATATGTGGGTCCTAGAAGATTTCTGAAAGGGATTTTGTTCTGAGAGAGAAAGGTCACGCAAAGTACATGATCTCATGAAGACAGATGCACAGGCCATGAAAACTATCCTTTTTTTAAAAAAGCTGCCAAATTAGTGTGTCACCTTAAGATAGCCATCTGTAGAGCAAGAGTGATCAAGAGGCCAATGATTCTTTGCATCCAATTTTTGGCAGGCTTTGCTTTGCAAACATTTTAAATCATTAGCACAACTCCTTAAAGTGTATCTTCTACGTCAACTCTTGGAATGGTACATCCATCACCAAATTCTGCTCCAAATTCATTTGAAGTTGGCAGATTTAGGTTTCAACTTGCAGTGACTTAACATACAAGACTAAGATTATACTGAGCATGGGGCAGCCCACCTGGAGGACCCTACAGAACCATAGCTGCTGTGATGTGTGGGAAAGATGGTTCCATTTGATCCAGGTGTGATGTTTCTCAGACTGAGTCTCTTCATTTGTTTCCACATCTCTCTCCTCTTCCTTGATGAGTCTTTCACTGACCGTCCCACCCTTCTTGATGGCTCCCTTCCACCCTGAACCCCACAACACAATCAATTCAGCATTTAACAATATACTGTCTTACTTTCCTCCCTATTTCAAATGTTGAAGTTTGCTCTCACAGGAACTTTTGTATGGTTGTGATTAATACTTTCTCTTTTGATACCTTATCTGAACAATCTCTGAACAAACTGAAGCTCTATACATAGGCATTCTCACTATATATTTAGGTTTGAATGATTATTAAAGTTTAATTCCCTAGTACTATTATGAGGTAAGAATCACATTAAAGTGACCTTTGGGCTTAATTTAGTGTCTATTTAGTTTGAGTCTGAGTATACATTTTCTGTTTAAAGGAAGAACATCTTATCTTTCATCTGATGCTGCACTTAATGGCCAATTGATTTTTATTTACATCTGATAATTCTTTGCACATTAGGTACTTTCATATGAGAATTCAGCTCTTTGCAGTAAACACTGAGGACAATTATGCTCAGTGAGGAATTCTAATACTGTAAAAGAAAGGGTGCAATTTTAAAAACTGTCATTTTTGTTCACATGGTAAAATTTGACCTTGTGTCAATAATTTCCCAAATCTCCAGCTAAAGAGAAAGGTTATGCTCTAAGTCCAACCCACAGCACAGGTTAGAGACAAAATTAAAAGTCCAATCCCATAACCTTCCTCTTCTGACTCTCCCTGGACCAAACAAACCCTCTTAAATCAACTGTTCTCCTTTCTCAATAGAGTCCTGGGTATGGAGAAAAAATGGGATTGGCACAAAAAAATAATTTAGTACATAATTTTGGAAGAAGAAATTGAAAAACAAACAACTCCCCAAAACATTTCATTGTAACAAAATGTGGCAAAGGGGAGTTAGGACAAAATCTTATATTTACACAGCAAGCACAGTTGTTTCCCTGGAAACAGGAGGAGAGTTATGCAAATGATAGGAGTTAGCAGAAATCTGACCCAGAGAATAAATGAAAAAGACAAAGTGGCTAACAAGGCTACAAATGTGTTCCATGGTGATGAGTGATAAGAACAAGTTTGAAAGCTGTATAATGTGCTAATCATGATATTTGGAGGGAAGTTATGGGGCATCCCGCTGTGAAATTTGGATATGCAAGATCTGGCCAGGTTCTGGGAACATGCGATACTCTGTTCCTGTGTCTGCTGCTCCATCAGTGGAGGAGAGAGGAGGAAGGGAAGGCAAAAGGGAGAGGACTTCAGGTACAGTGATGGGTCCCCAGGAAAGTTTATGCAAGCAGCCACTGTTCTGTCTTGTTCTATTTCTTTGCACCACACCATACTTCTTCAGCACAGGTCAGCATGTTGTTTCTCTTCTCCTTTACCGACTGATCCTGTCTCCTATGTAAACACAGAACTTTCTTACCAATCCTGCGGTAAACAACCTGATACTTGTAATTAAGTCTCAAAACCAAAAAAAAAAAAAAAGACCATTTGATTACTACTCATGTCACCTCACGGTGAGAAGTCTCTTAATGGACTGATTTCTCAATAAAGAAAGAGGCATTTTCCAAGCTGAATGCAAAATGAAATAAGGAAGGATAAATAATTCAGATTATTTTAGGGAATCAGATTATGATATATATTATATATAATATTTAGCTGTATTTTATATAATATGACATATATCATAACATATGATATACATAATAATACAAAGAAATATATACACATCATTAAATTAACATAGATTCAAATGTCAGCTTTCCTGTTTACTAATGGTATTACCTGGGGCAAGTTACTTACCTGTTCTTTTATTTATCTTTGTAAGGACACCGATATATAAAATAATACATCTAAAAAGTTAATTGAATGCCAAGTACATTTTAAACACTCGATGAATGCTAGTAGTTGCTATAATAGTTGTTCTGACCCAAATGGATTCATATTCATATACATATCAGAACCAGAACTGTCATTTAGCATATAGTGTTCTTGTCTGAAACTGGAGAAATAGGACTAAAATCCAGGTCTCTTTCCCACCAGTCTATACTCTTTCCACTATTCCAGACAGACTTTGAAGGATATTTTTACATTTGAATATGGGAATGTCCAACATTCTAAAAACTTGCTTTAAACCAAATAATAAAATTTAAATTGAGAGTGTTTTTGGACTCTGGAGAAATTTGAAAACTGTGTTCAATTTCCTGATTCTCCATCTTGATACCCATCTAAGCTAGTAATAGACAGCGGAGCAGAGTTGCCATCTTTCTAGTGCTCCCCACTGAGATAAAAGCATCGTACAGCGCTGAATGCCAACAGAGCAAATAATTAGACTGAGTGCTCTTTCCACTGCCAATGAATCAAGAAGTGAAATTTGTTGTGAATGTACCTGAATGCCCAGGACATCCACTGTCCTATGAGAAGTCATTAACATTTGCTGAGTGTCTTCTATGTACCAGGCACTGAGTACTATGGAAGATACAAATTGAAATGAAAGATTATTCTTGTTCTCCAGATGCTTACAGCCTCTAGTAAGAATCATATCACATGTCCATTGAGGATAAAATGTCAGGTAAAATAAATTCCATGAAGAAGAACGAAGTGCTAGGAAAATCCACAGGTACGAACGATTAATGCACGCTGGCCTGGGGATGGGGAGGAGATGGGAGGGAGTAAGGATGAGACAACTCTCTATCCTAGAATTCTGGGAAGTGAGAATTTAGAGCCATTTTTTTTCGTTTGTTTTGTTTTTAATTTAGAGCTGTTTTTTTACATCTGTTCTGAGAGAGAAAGAGATGAAGGGAAAAACCAGATGTCATCAGGATAAAAAGACAGCACAAAACAGTAGATGATAGACACACCTTGAACATGTGTACTAATTCATTATTTCACAAAACATATCCACACTAGCAATTCAATCATCAAGATTTATTCACACTTGGGGATAATTAAGACTTTAGTGTCATCTTAACTAAATGTCTAGCTCTAGGGTTAATTTGGATCTTCTTTCAAAAGAAAGCAATGTTAATGGATTAATTCAAAGAAGTAAAGCTCTTCTTTAATAGGTTTTTCTTTAGCAACCTATCATTTCTAGGATTTTAGAAAATAACTCACCAAGGAACAAAATTAATCTTTTCAGGTCTGTTGACTTAAAGACAAGTTGACACTGTGAGAAATAATTTCCAGGGTAGATTACTATAAAATGAAAATTTAATATGTCTGCACCAGTGAAATCTCCCAAGATAAATTTGCAAGATTGCCTATGACTTTCACTATTTTATTCTTTCAGTAATTGTCCAGATGGCACAACCCACTGAGTGTTGACATTACAATAACACAGAAATTAGTTAAGACAGTAAAAATGTGATTTATTTAAGGAAGAAAACCAATATCAATATGTAATAATCTTAAATTTAAATGATAAGATATGAAAAGAGATATTAACTAAACTTTATGTCCCTAGAAGATTTCACTTCGATATGCATAGTTATTTGATGTGAGGAATAAAAGATAGGACATATCAAAAAGTACTGAAGGCTATAAGGTACCTTGAGAGTGTGCACAATGATAATTATTTGATGAAAGTAATGGGACTTAAACTAGTATCTTTTAAGCACCTACTAGGGAAAGCCTTGTGCTAGATGCTACAAAGCATCCAACATAGGTCATTCCTTAGTCTTGCAACAGATTAGCTACTACCTAATAGGGAAGAAAATTCCAAACCTGGGCCTAAACCAAACCTCTGGAAGGGTAATAAAAATTATAATAGTAACAGTAGTTAACTATAATGATGTTTCCATTTATTGTTCACTTTTTCTGTGTCACATACAGAAATAGTGAATTTCCCAGTAACATCAAAATAAAAAAAAAACTTAAATATCCCTTCTTTTTTTCTTGTTCATCTCTTATGCATGTATTATATCTAATTATCTAACCCTTTCCGAACTATTTATATTTTTAACACAGGACCAGTAATAAGTTATACCTTTTAATTACTTAGACGATATAAATTCTTAATATCACTTTCATTTAAAACTGCCTTTTAAGGGATGCCCTTTCATTGAATCTTTTCAAACTCTGTTAAGTCAACCTTGATGTTGGATTAATGGCATGAAATGGTCCAAACTCTGAGGAGTTTATATTCATTTGGTTTTGAACATGGGTAAGATGGTTTTCTCTTTCTGTCCAAATTCCTCCTGTTTTTTATATGAAATACCTTCCTCAAAACTGCATGTGGTCTTGTTTATCAAAGGAGCACACTGAAGTGACTTTAGGATACTAGACTATTGGTGGTCCTCATGGGTCTCAACTCTAGTGCTGAACCTGTCTTCCAAAAGATTGATATTGTGTTACTTCTTAATATGGTATTATTTTCTATGTGGCTAAAATCTTAGCTGTATTGATAAGTTTCAGAGATTTCACATATCCTGGTATTCTCATCTCTGCACTTTTCCCTTCTTGGCTTGAATTTTCACCTTTTAGTACAATTTGGAATCATCTGTAAATCTGAAGAGTCCAGATGTCTATAAAGATAACATTTAAATGCTAAGATAAAATGCAGCACAAGCTGGGATGCCCCAGACTTCCAAAACACTGTTTATGACCGCACTATGTTTTCTTCCTTTTCTATTGTCCCTTAACCATGCCAAAATACTCCCAACATTGCCATGTATAGTCCTTTAAAAAAAAATAGAAATGCAGTGATGACTTTTGGAAATCCTAAAATAGTGAACCAATTGCTCCTTTCATGACATCGAAAAAAAGAAGTTACAATATCAGTGAGTCTCAATATTTCGTCATAGAATCGTGGTTATATGTTCGTATTTAACTAGGAATCCTGTCAGATTTCTGGGGAGGGGGAGGGGAACTAAAGGTGCATCCACATGGTTCTTTTCTAGAAAGTTCCTTAAGAATAGAAATTCAGTATTCTGTAGGTGCAGGGGTGTTTGTCCAGTAAATTAGCATTTTGGCCCATTGTTAATGCTTTACTCTTGAAGTAGAGAAATCCATCTCCAGAGATTTATGGCTGCTGGCCATACAACAAGGAAATGGGTCAGTTGTGTTAGAGAGAGGCTTTTCTCTAGGGAGAACATCATAGGGAGAAGCTGTGGTATTCTGAGTAAAAGATAAGGTAATAGAACTATTCCAGACAACCAACCTGGTTGGTAGTCAGAGAGAAGTCTTATTTGTAGACTTTGATGGACATACTTTTGTATTTGGACAGAGTTTTCCCGACCTGGGATGGAGTTATTTGGAGAACAAAATCAACTCCAATTACAATTATATTCACTTGAAATATAAAAGAGCAAAATCAGATGTTCAGAAAATGCTGCAGGGAAGCAGAACCACTATCTCCCAGTTACCTGGAAAGAGAAACAGTTCCTAGTCCTTGTCGATATGTTTATTCAAAAAGCCAAAGCTAAAATCAAAGTGCTTGGATATTCCTCAACTTGCAGTATTTCTTCCAACATTCTGGTGAAAATAAGATATGTAAAAGCTTGCCTTTCATCTTGGTCATATCAGTGTGATCCAACCATAATATAAAATAAACCATTTCTGAGTGAGAGCCCAATAAAAGTCTAACCTTATCATTTCCCAGTAGTACTGAGCTATTAAAAAAATAATTATCTAGAATATATGCCAGAAAGTCCAAGTGGCTGAGATTAGAATTCTTTACTATGTCTATTCACTTACTGGTGCTATTTTATAACAAGGAAGAGTGACAACCAAGAGAGAGTGAAAAAAATCTTTTCACAGCAAAGATAATTTAAATACCTAGTTGATTATGTGACAGACAATTCATCTTCTCCTCTTGTTCCTCAGCTTGGTTGACTGTGTAGTTACTATGTGCCAATTGCTTTGTCACTTTGTCAGAGAGGTGTAGCAAGAAGATTTCAAAGAAAGGATGGGCTTTTTGTAAATGTTCATGTTCAGGTTTGCAGATCTAGTTAGCATTTCTTGTTTTCTCCAAGAATTTCTTTTTCAGGACTAAACTCTAAGAACTGACAATATTTTTATAGTACTTTAAAAAAATTTATTCCTCATAAATTTCCCCTCTGCATTCTTGAATTTTCTTTGGGATAGCATAAAAACAAAATATTACAGGCATAATTTCTGCCAACATATTTTAGAATTATTTTCAAAATCAATCTCTTTCTGAATTTCTTTATACTCCATGATAGCCATTCCAATGGTAGATAAAAAAGTAAAAAAACAATTTAAAAAAATATTTTACAGTAAGCTGTCAGTTTTAAAAAGAAGCATCTTATAATTACCTAGATAGCCTTACAAGCTCCACAGAGAAACATTCCAGATTACTCATTTTTATTGTCTTTAAATTGACTCCAGGGATCCCTGGGTGGCGCAGCGGTTTGGCACCTGCCTTTGGCTCAGGGCGCGATCCTGGAGACCCGGGATCGAATCCCATATCGGGCTCCCGGTGCATGGAGCCTGCTTCTCCCTCTGCCTGTGTCTCTGCCTCTCTCTCTCTGTGTGACTATCATAAATAAATAAATTTAAAAAAAATAAATAAATTGACTCCAAATATAGTTAGGGTTAAGTTATACAAGGGATCTTTAAAGCTGCTCTCAAAAACATTTAGATGCAAAATATGTACTCACTAAAACTTGCATTGGCCTAGTTCATATGACCAAGCTTGCTCTTTTTTCTTCTTATTTCTGCAACTATCCACATGACAAATTTAAACCTACATAGATTGTTCCTCTATGATACTAACAAATATGCACACAACCCTTAGAGGAATAAAGGAAAAGAGGCAGGGCATATTTAAATTATTACATTCAAAGGCAACTTTATTTTTTAAAGATTTTTTTTTCATTTATTTTATAGTGAGAGAGGGTGAGCATGGGCAAACAGGGTGGTGGGGCAGGAGGGTGGAGAGGAGGGAGACAGACAATCTGAAACAGACTCCATGCTGAGTGCAGAGCCCATCACAGGGCTTGATCTCCCAACTTTGAGATCATGACCTGAACCAAAACCAAGAGTTGGATGCTTAACTGACTGAGTTACCTAGGTACTCCAAAAAGCAACTTGATTTTTAAGCACATATAGACTGCCTAGTTTTCATATATATGACTGAAAACAGCAAGGCATCACAGAGAACTGTGTACATTGTTAGATGATCAAATTAATAATAAAATATAAGTGATTCCATATCCAGTGATATAAATTATCACAGTTCCTATTTCTATGCAATTGGAGTAACTCAACATGTCACTTCCTTTGATACCAAGCATGTTGAGAGGATAAGTAGGACAGAGAGGGAAAAAATGTAGTCAGAATGAATTCCAGAGAATTAAAATATTTTTCTGAGCCTTAAGGCTTGAGACTACTAGAATATTATTCATCCTTGAAAAAAGAGGAACTTTTGACTTTTGTGACAATACACATGGACTTGAAGAACATTATGCTAAGTTAAATAAACCTGACACAAAAGAACAAATACATGATGCCATGAATATGAGGAATCTAAACTGGCCAAACTCCTTGAAGTAGGGAGTGGAACAGTGGTTGTCAGGGGCTGGGGAAAGGGAGAAATGAAGAGGTATCAGTGGAAGGGTAAAAAGTTTCAGTTACACAAGATGAGTAAGTCCTAGAGATCATTGTACCTGAGTTAACATTGTATTGTATAACTTTAAAATTTGCTAAGAGGGTAGCTCTTATGTTAAATGTTCTTATCACCCCCAAAGGAATGAATGAATGAATGAATGAATGAATGAATAAATAAATAAATAAATAAATAAATAAATAAAGCAGGAGGAAAGGTTAGGAGGTGATGGATGATATGTTTATGGCATAGATACTGCTGATGATTTCACTGGTTTATACTTATCTCCAAAGTCATCAAATTGTATACATTAAATATGTATACCTTTCTGATTTTTTTTAAAGATTTTATTTATTTACTCATGAGAGACATAGAGAACAAGGCAGAGACATAGGCAGAGGGAGAAGCAAGCTCCCTGCAGGAAGCCTGATACAGGACTCAATCCCAGGATCCCAGGATCACCACCTGAGCTGAAGGCAGACACTCAACCACTGAGACACCCAGGTACCCCTAGCTTTCTTATGTTAATACATACATAAAGTAACTTAAAATGAAAAAAAGACTTGAGGCCAGCCAAACCCACACAGACTGTTATACACCTTTTCTGATCACAAATTTTGGTCTTGCAAATTGGTGGTAAGTCTTTTTACAAGAGCACATTTAAAGTAACCAATTCAGGGCAGCGCAGGTGGCTCAGCAGTTTAACGCCACCTTCAGCCCAGGGCATGATCCTGGGGACCCAGGATGGAGTCCCATGTCAGCCTCCCTGCATGGAGCCTGCATCTCCTCCTGCCTGTGTCTCTGTGCCTCTCTCTCTCTCTCTCTCTCTCTCTCTTTCTCTCTCTCTCTGTCTCTCATGAATAAATAAAAAAAATATCTTAAAAAAAAGTAATTTCAGATGAGGAATGGAATTAGTTACAAAAGAAGAATAGTAAGGAAATTCAACACCTTAATTATCAACATTTGTGCTGGATAACCTTCTCAAGCTAATAAAAGACAAAAGATAGAAATATATGAAATGCAGGAATGGCTGACCAGAACTCCCTCTTAATTTTTAGCATTTTCTCCTCTATTTACAGTGCTTGGTGTTTTAGAACAGGCACCAGCTTTTTGGCTCCTGAGAATTTGTTCAAATAAGTTCAATCTTCAAATATGTTAAATAACCTGAATTAATAGTATTAATATTTGATAGCTGTCACCAGGCAGTCCAGACTTTTCTGACCTCAGTAGGCTGTTTCATAGGCATGGTCCAATTCAAGTTTGAAACTACACCATTTACAAAAAATTGAGAAGAGAATTCTGGTTTATTTCCTGCTTAGAAAATAACATTGGAAACAGCAATTTCACAGTCAATTAATTCAAGGAAATGCAACTTACCCAATAGGTGAAGGCTTATTTCACCATGATCTAGAATAATTGAAATTCTGAATATCCAGAATACGAGAACATCTGAATGCCATAAAGAATCACAGAGTGTCATGACGAGAAATACATTTCATTTTCAGCTAGGTTAAACTGTGGGGAGTAGGGTGGTATTGGTGTTGAATATTTCTAGTGATATTACCTGAGGTTTGGTCAAGCTTTGGTTTTTTATCTATCATAAACACAGTGATGGCATCACCCCCACAATCTTCCATAGTGCACAGACCATGATCTATCTTGTATAAAGCAGAGTAATGGAGAGTTTAAACCTCATGTGCTGATTTGTTCTCAAAGAAAACCACTGGAGTCTTTATCCCCTGAATACTAGATCTCCAGACACAGAACAATGTGATTCCTAGTCACTTACATGAGGACTTGATGGTTCACCTTGAGCCCATCTCCCTTGCTGTTCCAAGTGAACTGAGGCAACAGTACTACACGCCAGGACTTCAAGAGCAAGCATATATGAACCACTTATTCTGCTCACTTCTAAGTGATTCTATTCCACAGGGGTTCACCTCTGGTCCTCTGATTTTCTCCTATGCAAAACTTGAAAAGATATCTTATCTATCTAGCTTCTAACCAACAATCTACCCAGATTGTTGTATCATCTACTTGTTGTATTACTAAATACCCATGGATTCCAGATATGTATATTCAATAGCTGGACATCTCACTTGGTTGTTCTGTGAAGATCTGAAACTCAAGATGTTCAAAACCTATCATCTCTTCTTCATAATCTCCATGGAAAGAGAGAGAGAGAGAGAGAATTTCTGTTTATCAGTTCATTTGTAAAAGGCATCATTGTGCATTCATTGTTAGATCATAAATACGGGTGTCTTTGTTGGCAGTGCCTTCTTTATTAACCAATCTGAACTCTCACTAATCTCCCTCCTCATCACCACCATGGGCCCCTTCCTGAATTGCTAATGAAGTCCCTCCTAAATTCTTAAGGTTTCTTATACATCAGATTTCTTCTTCAATTCTACTGACCCTATGGGTCAGGCTGTTGTAATCTGCTGCAGATTGCAGCCTAGCTCCCATCCTTGTCTCCCTTCTCTGCAAATCAGCATTTACTCCTATATTTTCCAAAGAGAAACTGCCATTAAAAAATTTTTATAATCCCATTTCCCTGCTTAAAAGTCATCAATTGCTCCTGACTCTTTACAGGATAAAAGTCTAATTTCTCAAGATTCTTACCACTGCTTTCAGTTCTAACTTCTGCTCTAGACTCTGCTTGCCTCATCCTGTGTCAAGGTCACTACAATTTGTGAAGTTCCCGGAGCTTAAAGGGCCCTTTCACACCTTGAGTTTTTGAACAACTGTTCCTCTTTTGTCTGACTAACTCTGATTCATCCTTTACAATGAATCTCAGATGTCACCTTCTCCAAGAAATACCTCTGACCCCAAGAGCATGGGTTAGACTTCACACACTCCTCAGCACTCTGGGTGTTGAAATATCATGAAAATTATCTCACCTTATTTGTCTGTCTGCTTACTAGAGAGTGGTTTCCTCAAGGTCAAAGACCATGTCTTACTTCTTTGTATCTCCAAGCCTGGCAAAATGTTCACAACACAGGAGGCTCCTGAGGTATGTGTAATTTATTATTAACAAATAGAAATCTATAGAACCTGAGATAGAGCCTGCTCTAGAGAACTACCTCAAAACACCATGAAATTAATGCCCAAATTCTTGTTCATGTGATTTATATTATAAATAAGGATAATAACATTAGATTCCAGAGGAAAAAAATTTTTTTACACAATTTCAAGGCCAAAAACATTGACAAAAGCTTTTTTTAATCCAAATAATTTATGTATGTTGATAAAGCCACACAATAGTGTAACTACTTTTACAATCTATATGAATGCCAATATTTCCTCTAAAATTACAAGCATGGGATCCCTGGGTGGCGCAGCGGTTTGGCGCCTGCCTTTGGCCCAGGGCACGATCCTGGAGACCCGGGATCGAATCCCACGTCGGGCTCCCGGTGCATGGGGCCTGCTTCTCCCTCTGCCTATGTCTCTGCCTTGTCTCTGCCTCTCTCTCTCTCTCTGTATGACTATCATAAATAAATAATTTTAAAAAATTTAAAATTACAAACATTAGTTACTCACTTAACAAATATTTAATTTAAAAAAACAAATATTTAATTAACATCTCCTATGTTAGAAATTGTTTTTGGTGCAGGGGTACAAAACTGAGTATATGGAACCTTCTTGTAGTTTACATGTAGTACTGTAAATGTCTAGAAGATAGACATTAATCAAATACTACCATTAATGAGTTTATAAGTTGGAATAAAGTACTCCAAAATAAAGTAATGTCATGTTATGAGAATACATAAGAAAGGAAACTGGCCTGGACCTAAGATGAGTAGGTCTACACTGACCAAACAGGGAAAGGGAAGAAGCATTCCAAAAAACAGAGGAAAAAGCTTAACAGTGGAAAGCCCCCAGAGCAAGAGAGAGCATGATGAAGTATAAGAGATGAAAGTGGCCCCTGTAGCCACAACCAAAGAAGTAAGAGAGAGTTCTCTGTAAAATGAGGTCTGACAGGCAGGCAGGGGATGCACAATGCCACAGTCAGGAACCTTATTCAAAGAAAAAGAAAGTATAAGATGCAGAGTAGACATAGAGACCAGTTAGGAATCAAGCTGATAATTCAGGTGAGCATAGGTTATACAGTGGACTCCAGCAATGCAAGAGCAGATGGCAAAAAGCTAATAGATTTGATGGCTGCTTAGAAGAAAAATTTGACAAGACTTGTTGATGTAACAGTTATGAAAAGAAAGGGCTATATAAAAGAGAGGTCAGGGTGACTCCAAGGTAACTCCAGTACTTTCTGCCATATGCCTTCTTTCCTGATACAGAGCACAGGGAAGGGGCTGAGAAAGAGAAGTGAATTTGTTTGACATATTGAGTTTGAGGATTCTTTGGGACATCTGTGGCATAAGGAGTTGAATATACTGAAGTTCCAACAAAAGATCTACACTAGAGGAATATACACATTTGCATAAAGTTTATAATTAAATCTATGGGCATGGAGGCATTGATGAGGGAGAAATTATGGTAAGATTTCCATAAATGCTTTGTCATTCTAGCTATGTCATGAATAGTCTAATCTGTTGTATTCCCCTCCCCACCCCAAAACACACTCTGGTTTCTCTGAATCACAGAGTGTATATGGAAGGGAAACTTGGATATCATTATGCATAATCTCTCTATTTTAGAGGAAAAGAAACCATGGCCACTTTCCCCAGGTTATGAAGTCATCAGAGAGGTAAAACAAAAGCCAGGTCTTTTTGTCAAACACTCTAGTTTTTACTTGGAATGAGGACATGTTGGGAGATAAATGTAAGGGTCTCCAGTACTTATAATTCTACAGATTCTGATATGTGTTCATTCATCATGATGAAAAGACACAGGCTCCAGCAAAGGACAGAACTCATGGGAACAATCCAGAGTGCTAGCAAAACAGAAGCACTGAATTGAGCTGATCTTGGTTTGAATACCAATAAGCTGTGCAAAATTGGGCTAAAAAGTTGAACTCTCTGACCCCTCCCATTCCCTTCCCTATGAAATAGAGATAAACAAACAAACAAACAAAAAAATAGAGATAAACAATAATTACTTTGAAGTGCTATAAGGAATAAAACTAATATACTAAAAGCCACTAACCATATAGGAGGCTCTTAAATTACTAATATTTTCCTCTAAAGTAGAAAGAAATGTTTTTCTCCATTATATACATGATATGTAATATAAAAATAACATATAAAATGTAATATATAATACATAATTATCTAATATAAAACTAATTGTTATTGTAGTTATATATAATATATAAGTAGCTGACATTTTAATATAGAGAATCAAAATAACACTTATAAAACTATTACTATTAAAAACAAAATCCCAATGTTTGACTCAAACTTTTAAAACATTAACTACTGAAACATTTATTTCATCAGGACTTACACTCTATTTACCTTATGTTTATTAGACTCCTAAATTCTACAAGTGTCCATGATTGTGAATCATCAGAAAATTTACATCCAAAAACTTTTCCATATTATTGTGATATAATTTTCCAGAAATAAAACACCAAAAAAGCCCTATCCCAACATCTTGTTCTTAAGCAACTGAAAACTACACTGTCAGTTTTAATTCATTCAAATATGCATATAGCCAAGGTGAATGATATAGTAGTAAAATACTATCAAAGATGAACCAAATGTCATGAAAAATGTAAAATTAATCATTTCCTCTTATCCACAAACTCGTGCTCCATTTGGATTTGGATCTATATTTTGCTTCTACTCAGAGTTTAAATACAAAGGATTTGTGGCTGATATGAGTGTCATAGTTTGCTTTACCAAAGAATTTTAGGCAAGAGATGAATAAATATTGTAAGTTACAGGATATGAATTCTAGAGCAATAGTTACCTCATAGGAATAAGGCTTCTGAGATTCATTTAGGGAAAATCCCACTCCTCAGATACTTCTGTATTTATTCCTTATCTACCTTCAAAACATGACTTGAAGCAATTTACAATGTTAATCCCTCCCATTCTCTCCATTTCTCTCTCTCTCTCTCTCTCTCTCTCTCACACACACACACACACACACACACACCAGATTAAAACAACAGCAATAAAAGCCAAAAAAAAAAAAAAACAAAACAAAACAATTGGAAGGAAAAAGAAGATAATACATCAGTGAGGAGTAAGGTGAGAAAGTACCAATAAAATGTTATATTTAGCAAATGAACTTCCTAGAAACTAGAGAAAACAGGAAAAGGAAAATACAGTTTATACATTACTTATTGTTTTATAAAAGGAAAAGCCAAGTTTATCTTCAAAGAAAAAATATTCTTAGTATTTATGATCAAAGAAGCATATGCCATGGTTCCTCTCATAAGCAATTTGATGAACATGAGGTAAATATCTTTGATTTACATTTGCAAAAGTTAACAAAGTAGTATGTAAATAATCATTTCCCTGCCTACTTTAAAGGCTTATCATTATGCTCAAACATCATAAAGTTATTTCTTTTGGCAGGTAAGGACATGTAATTAGCATTCTTGATTGAAGATCCAATTATATAGTAAAGGCATTTAAACAATTATGCTCCCACAACTGACTTTCTAAACCCTTGTGAAGAGAACTCACCTTAGTTGATTGTACTTAGTTGAATCTTGAGCACCAACATATATACAATATGTCTCTTTCCCACTAATATTAAAATATTAGCCTTCAAAACCCAGTATAGTAGATAAAACAGCAGGTATTTGATCACTATTTGCTGAACTGAAATAAAAATCCTAAAGAAAAATAAGGTTATCAGGCCTTCAAGACTAGAAGACGTCAATCCTATAAATACATATTTTTTAGCTAAGAAATACTGATTCCCTGGTTACATCTCAGTCCTAAATATCTCCAGTTAGAGTTTGGAAATTTGCATTCTAAGAACCTCCCCCACTGAATCTGTTTCAAATGCGGGAAAAGTCTGAAACAGAAGAGGAAAGAGAACACAGCTAAACAAAAGGTAGAAGTTTTACTGTGTGTGTGTGCTGGGGGAGATGTGCACCCCCAAAGGAGGTGTATGACTGCAACATTGTCTCCCAGGAGACTGGGCAAGGGCTGCAAAGCCAACCAGAAGCCAGGACTTTCTGCCTCATGTCCTCTGCTTCTTTTCTCCTTCTGTTCCGTTGCTCTCAATCTGCAGACAGGCTTGCTTTGCTTTTCTCTGCAAATGCCCATGCCCATGCCCATTATCCAGCCTGCAACTTTACATCATCTCAGTGCCAGACACACACACAAATGAACTGAAGTTTGGGAAAGTCAACAGAAAGAGTCCCAGGAAAGAGAACTGATAGGCCAGGCTCTGGGGAGCTGAGCCAGAGCTAAACTGGAGGGGTCCAGTCACATACCACAATCAGAACAATCAGAACTGCCTGAGTTACTTCTGCAGGTGAGAAAGTAATTTTGTGAGAAGCAATGTGACTGGATCCACCCAAAGATATTTCCTACCCCACGGCTCAAGGATCAGCATGGAGGATTCATCCAAAGACTTTTCCTCTGATCTTGGTACCTCAGAAACCAGAAGGCCGAAATTAACAGTCATAAAACCTAAATAGTTAGAAAAAGGCTTGGATGTTTAGCTGAAGGAAAAACATTTATCAGGAGGGGGAAAGCTGTGAAACAAGAACCCGAAAGCCCAAATCACATTTATATTATCTGTGTAATGATATTCTTTGACATGACTCTGGATCTGGATCTTAGATAGTGGGAGAGGACAGGATTGCATTATCACTTTCACAATATAGCTGTTCTCACCAGAGGCAGGTGGGGGAACTGCTTGGCTACCCTTACATATATATTATGCATAGGTCCTTCCAGGTGTCACTGGATAGTGCCCATCCCTCCAGATGGCTGTTAACATTCATCAATCTTAGATGCTGAGGAAGTTCTTAGGTAGAGAATAAAATAACTAGATTCTTCTTCCTAATCCCTTCTCCTTTCCATGAACAAAACAATCAAAACAAAACCAAAAATAAAACAACAACAAAAAAAAACCATTGAATGGATTGGGATGGATTTGATTGAGGTGAGATGAAAGAAAATTTAAAAAGAAACAACAATAATAAGGGATGCCTGGGTGGCTCAGTGGTTGAGAGTCTGCCTTCGGCTCAGGATGTGATCCTGGGGTCCTGGGATCAAGTCCTGCATTAGGCTCCCCAGAGGGAGCCTGCTTCTCTGTCTGCCTATGTCTCTGCCTCTCTCTCTCTGTCTCTCCTGAATAAATAAAATCTTAAAAACAACAATTAGAATAATCAGAGCCCTTGAAGCTCTAGAAAAATCTGCATAAGCCAGTTGGCCACTGTACCTGACGCTCTGGGTAAAATACAGGTGTTGGTCTGGAACCCAGTCTGGCCTTGCTGCCCTGCTTATGGCAGTATTTCTTAAGCTTTAGTGTTAAAATTGAGGTTCTGATTTAGCAGATCTGGGGTAGGCTTATACTAATAAATTTCCAGATAATGCTGATTCTATTGGTCCATGGACCATGTTTTGAGCATCAAGACTTTAGGGAGTTTTAGTGGGTAACCTGAAAGAGCTGGACTCACAATACTTGAGACTCTTCTCCCCTGTAGAACAGCCCACAACAAGACAGACTCCTGAGAATCACATCACCCTCCTCTCACACATGACATCACTCATTCATCACAATTGATTTCTGATTCTGCTAAGGGCAGTGAAGTTAGCAGATGATTGTTTCTTTTGGAGCTCTGCAGTAGAACATGAAGCATGCCTAGAGAGAGAAAGGAGAGGCAGAGAGAGGCAGAAGATCAAGCAGCAGGTGGCAAGTGGGATCACAAAAGAACAGAAGGATTAATCCCAAATAATTATAAGAAATATCAGGAGAAGAAAATCACTACAGAAGATCAAAATCTGCTAGCAAAGTAGATGGGGCTTCAGACCATTATAATTTGGTGATATTACAACAAAGAGGTTGGTAAATACTAGACACAATACTATTATGTCAATTAAATCTACAGCAAAACAGGTAATTAAACCTGTGACACAGAGACCTCCTAAAAACTTTCTAGGAAACACACAATGGTAATTAGAAACTAAATACATTAATATGAAAATGTCATGGATATTCTCTTTATGTAATAACTACCGGGATCCCTGGGTGGCGCAGCGGTTTGGTGCCTGCCTTTGGCCCAGGGCGCGATCCTGGAGACCAGGGATCGAATCCCACATCGGGCTCCCGGTGCATGGAGCCTGCTTCTCCCTCTGCCTGTGTCTCTGCCTTTCTCTCTCTCTCTCTCTCTGTGACTATCATAAATAAATTTAAAAAAATCTTAAAAAAAATAACTACCATTGTTGTCTTATGTTAATCAACATTAAAATAAGCCTCAGGCACTTCATGGTTCATTCTGCATCTACGTGTCCAATCTTACCTTTTATTTAAGATCTTAATATTGTCAATTAAGCACTCTTCCAGTAGGATGCTAAATCAGAACTGTAGAAAATTATGATACCGTATTGGAATTGTATGAGGTATTGCTGCTTGAAGAACTCAACCAAAAAATTTAGATTTACCATGAGAGCAGATAACTCAAACTTGCAGCCCAGCTTAATCTGATGAGCAAAACTTTTTTTGCTCAGTCATTTTTGTTTATGGATATTGTCATTAAGAACTCCTGAACTGCCATGCCTTCACACAGGCCATGCACTATTGACCTGACCACAGTTCCCAGGAAGATGGGTGGGTAACTCACAGCATTTATATGTCTGGATTCTGATTGCATTTAAGTTTGCAACTTCTGCATTAGAGTATTTAAGGAGGTAAGTTCTCTCACTGGTCATTAAAATATGACTGATTTTCATATTTGTGTTTAGATACAAAGTTAACTCTCTAAGTTGCTGACTCTAAGGAGCTTAATATTTCCTAGGGGATATAGGGCATTATACAAAAATGTAGCACAAAATAGAGCATAATAACTGCTATAAGAGAAGCAAAAACAAGTTTTTGTGAGAGCACAGAGAATGAAGGCTCAGGATAGTTTTCTCAAAAGAGTTCTCTGAACTATCTGTTAAGGAATGGACAGAATTTCATAGTCAGAATGACCTTCAAGTCAGGAAGTGAGTCAGTGAGAGGGTGTAAGAGATGGAGTAAAGCCCCAGATGTGAGAAAATACAGGCTATCATCAAAGAAGAGCCGGAAACTGGAGCAAAATGGGCATGAAAGGCAGTAATAGGAAAAAGAGGGCATATTTTGTGAGAGCTAATGTCTTCCTACTGCAGCTTTTGCCTGGTCCTTGTTCTCTCTCCCTTTCATCAAAGAGTAATGCAGCCACTAAACACCAACATCTGGGCCTGCCTCTTTGTATTCTGGTCCTAATTTCTACCTCTCACCAAGGCTGAAGACCTGTTGGCCACTGTGCTTCCTTCAACCCTTGTCCACAAGGAAGCACCACAGAACCCTCCCTCATTCAGGAACCCCATCATGCATCTCCTCCACAGGCTCAGTCCAGCCTCCTTACCCTGCTGACTCACCAGATCTGAGGGCTCTGGTCTGATTCTGCTTCTTCTCCAAGCCATGCTAGCCTGGGCCCAGCATGCCTATGTCCCACAGCTTGGGCATCCCCAGCCTTGTGGAGCCAGAGCACAGATTTCTAACTCATCACTACCATTTTCTCTAGAGTTTCTCCAGTCACTTCCAATCAAACTATGGAGTTTCCTTATTTCTACTAATGATCCCTCAGTCTCACAGTCATCCAATTAAAAAACAAAACCAAACAATATTGGGTCATGTCCTCTTATAGCCTATATGTCTAGTTATTTAACAGATGCTCATGTTTCTTCCTCTGTATTCCTTCACTCCTCAGATAATGGAACGTTGGTACCTGAACTATTCCTACACAGACCTTGGACCTACCATGGTGACAACAGCCCTCACTCAACACCAATTTCCCCCAAGCACCTTCATCATAACGTGCTCTGTGAGAGCATGACACATCTCCACATTTTCCATGCATCAGAATTAGATTCTTGGGTTGGCTTTCAAAGACTCTCATCCTGACCCACGTCTTTCTTTTCCATCTCTACAGCTTCTCTGCACACTTCTATGTCTACATATTCTCACCCTGGTCACCTCCAGTTCTATACAGTTGGTGGTCTTGAAGCTGATATGACTTTTCACTTTTCTTTTTTTAAATTTTATTATTTTTTTTTGACTTTTCACTTTTCAAATTGGGCTCACCACTGTTGTTCAGGAACCCCTTCCTGACTGATTTTTTTCATCCTTTTTTTTTTTTTTTTAAGTAGGCTTCATTGCCTAGCATGGAGCCCAAAGAAGGGCTTAAACACATGATCCAGAGATCAAGACCAAAACTGAGACCAACAGTCAGACACTTAACCCACTGAGCCACCCAGGCATCCCTTATCCTCCTAATTTTTCTATATTATCTATACCACATTATTTCATCCACCTTTAATATCATCTTCTGTTATTTCACATTTGTTCATAATGTCTCTCCAACTGACCCAGAGTAAAGTCAAGTCATGATTTTTGTTTGTTTTGTTTTGCTATTACTCCAAGGGTCCAACATGATGTTGAACATGGTATGGGTTATTTCACAAGGAGTTACTGAATAATTAGAAAGTTTCAATACTGAGTGGCTAGAATTGATTTTAAATAGTTATGTCAAAGGTGCTAGAGAAAACAGTGCTGCACTGAATGCACACTTACCAGAGAAGACGCTAGGTATCTTGGAAAGAAAGCTTTTGACAGTACGAATAGGAATTCCATTTTTTTCATCTTGCATGCGAGCTATGACGTCTTCCATCTAAATAACAATAATAAAATAATTAAAATCTTTTAAAAGTTGAACTTTCTGAGAAAAATCAGTTTTCATAATAACTTTTTATACCAGTCTTGCCCAACTAAGTACAATGCCATATCTTTGCCTTCCTATACTTTGTCACATTAATATTTTTAGTTTGGTTAAAATAAGACAGAGAAAAGAGTATGAAAAGTGGCCATTTTAAGGTCCATTAAGCTACTAGAAGGAATTCTGTGCTTTGAATATTACCTCTCTCCTGGTTTCATATTCTTTGGTTACAAAGGTTGAGATAAAAGAGTGTTTATTTTTGAAGCTGTCAGCTTCACTGTCATAGCAAAACTCTCACTTTTGTCAATGTTATCTCTGTGGAACTCAGTGAGGAAGAAAATAGAAGCCTTAAAAGCATCTCTGTAGATTTCGTCTTCCAGAAAGAGAGTTTCTATGATTTGGTTCAATGCAAAATCCTTTTACCTGCCTAGAAATGCAGGACCCACTGCTAGCAACTGCTGCTTCTTTTGCCTGGGCATTTACTGAAATGTGATATGAAATACACACATGCACGCGCACACACACACACACACACACATAAAATGAATGTAGTACTGTAGCTTTCTGCCCATTTAGTAAATTCTGCTGTATCTGTTTCAATCCAGTTAGTACACTCTCTTTTGCTTTTGAAAAGTTTTCACAGTTTTAAAGAACCATACTTTACAAAGCCTATTGTGGAATTTAGATCTAACATTTATTCAGATCATAATCCCTGTGTGTTTCTATATCTGTGGCAAGCCTAATACACACAAATACATAGAAGTTGTATTACGGAGCTCAACAACCATTCATTCATTGACATCCATTCACTCATTCCACAAACAGCTATGGATCACCGACTCTAGAGCAGACTTACCAATGGGCACTGTGGATATGAAAATGAATAGAATACAGTTACTGTCCTCAAAAGATGTCAGAGTCAATATTGAAAACAATGTAAAATTTGAGTAACGTTTGTCATTTATCTAATAGTGTTGTACCACTATCAATCTTCTGTTTTTGGTAATTTTGCTAGGATTCTATAAGATGTTTACATTACAAGAAGCTATGTAAAGGGCATCTGGAAACTCTCTGAACCATTTTGCATCTTTTCTGTAAGTTTAAAATTATGTAAAAAAAAAAAGTTAAAATCACAGTCTAAACTTTATATTGGTGAATTACCAAATTCCCAACAACACAGCTTTACAAGGATTTTCAACTAAGAATTCTTATTTGCCTGGATAAGTGTTTCCAGATGTATTAACATAAGAAACTGCTCACAAGAAACTGGAGATGTGGAAGAATGGGTTTCTGAGTCAGATAGGTCTGCATGAGACTTGGCTTTTCTTGTGACCATTCATGTTCACTTTTGAGCAAGGTGAGCATCCTCTCTAAGTCCACTTTCTCACCTTTAAGTGGTGTTAATAATATTTATAGTAACTCCTTCACAATGTTCATAGGGTGGAGTTGGGCCTGGGTGGGAGATAATGTATTTTAAGATTAAATGATAAAACATAAAAAATAAAATAAAAAAATGATACAACATATATAAAACACTGTACATAGACAATAAGCCTTGCACTACAAATGTCCACATACACCCCCAATGTTTAGGGATATTTATTCCCCATTCCTCAGGGTTATTTTTTTCTTTTTCTTTTTTTTTTTTTTTTTGGTTTGTTGTTTTTTGTTTTTGTTTTGTTTGATTTTGTTTTTTATGTGGAGGAAGCACCACTGTCTCACTCTCCTGCCTCTTTCTGCCCCTCACACCTGCCACTCCAGGGAAACTGGGTTGACTTACCAGGTGAAAGAGTTAGGATGAGAAATTTGTTGTGGGCCCATCCCCCTTTCATGGGGAAGGCTACATCCAACTCTGCTGGTGTGAGAAACCTGTCCTAGTGAGTGAGTACAACTGGTCAGGATTGAGTTTCAGGTTTAAAGTTTATGTGTGTGCAAATATTCTTCAATAATACATCAGCAAATACAGGAGATATTATGATGCCTTTCTGCCTTAGGCTTTGGTTGTGATTCTCAACTAGTTCGGAATTCAGAAAATGAAGGGATTTTTTTTTCTATTGGCCCTCCAAAGATCCCACTAATAGCTAAATCTTTTCATGTAATAAACACATCTTCTCTAAGTATAGAAATATGAAAATAGTTAAACTTTTCTGATGTTGTGTTTTGTTACTGTTTGCCTTTCATTCATTCACCTGTCACAGTGTCCAGGAATGAAGAAAAAGCTGCTTCACCTTGTCAACTGGCAGCTTGTAAATACTTGGATTATGAGTTTAACAGTTTAAACCAAGTCATATTAGACAGAGAGGGAATACTCTCTGACTCCCTTACTAACTGCACACCCCAGGATGTGGCAACAATCTCCGCTGGTTGGAACTCAATTAAGGTTGGTTGCTATGAGAAGAGAGGTATTTTCTCTGCAAAGTCATACTGCCTCTCAGTTTATTGGATTCCCAAAGGAATGAGGTTAGGAATCTGGGAACTGAAAGTGAGCTCTGTGGTTGTATTTTAAAAGTTTCAATCGTTCTGAGCCATAATTTCCACAATAGAAAAAAAACTCCATGTGAAAGAGGATTTGTGTTCTAAACTGAAAATGTGGTCATTAAAATGTATTCAGGTATTTTTATCTTTATGCAGATATGATTTATTCATGAATCTTACCATGGTCTAGAATGGGCAACAGACAAAGAAAACAACAACAACAACAAAAGCAAAGACCAAGACAAAAACAATCTAGTTTCTAAAAGCTGAAATGGTCCCAAAGTTTAAATATAAAAACACATCCTTGGGGTGCCTGAGAGGCACAGTTGGTTAAGTGTTCAACTCTCGGTTTTGGCACAGGGTGTGATCTCATGGTTGTGAGACTGAGCCCTGCGTTGGACTACGCAGTCAGCTCAGAGCTTGCTTGGGACTCTTTCTTCCTCTGCCTCTGCCTCTCCCACTTGCTCTTTCTCTCTCTCAAATAAATAAATAAATCCTTAAAAAATGTAAATTAATAAATTTTTAAAATCCATCTTATTTAATAAAGCCTCCTTACAATTCACTTGGAGTCTATTTATTTTTATCTTAAGCATGGTTTTAACACGTGGTCATCTGCTTTCCCACTATTTGCAATAGCAAATCAAGTGAGAGAGCATTAAAAGCAGACAAACTAATAGAGCAAGCTGGGCAACAAGAGGGATGAGACACTGTACAAAGTAACACCAATAAATACTAAAACTCTTTGGGACAATTTATTTTTTAAAAGATTTTATTTATTTATTCATGAGACACACAGAGAGAGAGGCAGAGACATAGGCAGGAGAAAAGCAGCTCCATAATGGGAACCTGATGTGGGACTCGACTCGATCCTGGTACTCCAGGATCACCCCCTGAGCTGAAGGAAGATGCTCAACTGCTGAGCCACCCAGGTGTCCCTCTTTGGGACAATTTAAATTTAAGGCCAAAGGACTCAGATATCTCAAACATTCCCAAAGAAGATATTTAGACATAAACACATCTATTGATTGATCAAGCTATCATCTGTCATCTTCATGAAGGTGCCATTGAGTTGTAAAGGGCTAGACTGTTTTCAATCTCATAAGCCTATTTCTAGGGTGAGGAAGATTTCAGCACAGGATGACAGAATGCTGAGCTATGGACAGGACAGCTGGGCATGCCTGGTCACTGAGGCTCGCTCTGAGTCTTCTTCACCCTTCAAATAAGAAGTTGGAGGGATCTGATCAGTAAGATTTCTTCTAGCTATAAAATTACTGAAATCTGGAAATAATCAGAACTGGGCAAATCTCCTCACTTAAGTCAAAGAGCCAGTTCCCTATCAGAGACAAATAGATGAGTTCATTAAATTGATCAGGATCTTTTACAAATTGCTTCCAACTGTCAGCATTATTTTAATAAACATCAATGCAAATAACAACATGATTAAGAACACCACTGAGGCCACACAAATCTAAGTTTGAATTCTGGTTGTGTTACCTGCAAATTATATGAACAGGTAAGTTACTTTAAAATTCTGAGACTCAGTTTTCTCATCTGTAACATGGAGATAATAGCATTATACATCTTATCTGGGGTGAGGATTAATGAAACAATGCTAAATAAAGGTTTATCCATAATTTATCATTATAATCATCATCATCATCTTCAACTTCATCAATATGTTTCTTCCCTCATCACTGTACTAGGAAGCCACATGCCCTTTTTCTTTTATTGACTAGTCAGCTAGCCAAGACAGTTGTAGCTAAATGCCAAATATTTATTAGAAGCAACCTATTGTGAATCACGAAGTAGAAAAAGATACCTATGGACAAGCTCTGTTTTAGATTTCTTATAGAAGACTGGGTTTGTTGGGGCTCCTGAGCAGCTCAATTGGTTAAGTTCTGCCTTTAGCTCAGGTCATGATCCCAGGGTCCTGGGATAGAGCCCCAAGTCAGTTAGGCTCCCTGCTCAGCAAGGAGCATGCTTCTCCCTCTCCCTCTGCCATTTATCCTACCTGTTCTCTTTCTCTCTCTCAAATAAATAAATAAAATCTTAAAAAAAAAAAAGAAGAAGACTGGGTTTGTGTTACCCCTCAAAAGATAGGGGACTGTCAAGAAGAATATTTTTGCATGTAAGCAAAGACTATGTAAACTATGGGAAAATAGTATTTAGAAGAAAAGGAGAAATGAGATCGCATTCATTTTGACAAAGTGAAAATGTCTCTGCTGTCATATTTTCTTGATGAATTTGACTCTTGAAGTCAAAAAATTGAATCGAGATTGCATACTCTTTGCAAAAGTAATCTTTCCTGTATACAAACTAATCTTCTATGTGTGTAAAGAGTAAAATAATTGTCTCTTGCAAAGTACTTTTGTGAATATTTATGCCTCAACTTGTTCAAAACTTTTTTATACCTCTATTACAAAACCCTCACATTTTCATTATTATAACTGTCTGTTCTCCCTCAGATGTGAACTTCTTGAAAAAAGAAATCTCATCTTACTCATTTTTGCATTACTAATACATAAACTGTCTGGCCCATAAAGGAGGGCTCACCAAATAAAGGAGGGGAGAGAAGCATTAAATCTTTGTTTATAGCACATGTTGGATTTTTCTGAAACCCAAAGCAAAAGTACAAGTTAAATTGTTTCAAGATTTCATCTTGAGATATTGAACATGTTTTTTTATTTGTTTACTTTTTACCTTTTATCCAACATTTGTTGGAAAAAATAGGCTGAGTCAGAAATACTAGAACAGAAAAGCTTAATATTAATAAGCTAAAATATTATTATTTTTGTTTCATTTCATGCAGGGATTCTTTAGCTTGTTTATTAGAGGAATGTCTCCCTTCAAAACATGAGGGTAAATCAGAGGCTGTTGAGGCTGTCTTCCTACTTGTAGATGTGACACTCAAGTTCACTGTCAGGCATAAGCTCTTGAGATGAAAGGCGCTGCTTTCAACACACTGCTCTTTTTCCAAGATCTCATAATTAGCCTTTTCTCTGGAATAGTTGAGATGTCATTTCAATGCTTGTGATGTATTTCAAATATTTCTCAGGCTAAACAGTGCCCACCCTCACGCTTGGTAGAATGAAAGAGAAAGCAAGATTACGCAGGTACATCTTTGAGGAGTACTACTAATTAGTCAAAAGGGGCCTGCCAGACAGGAGACTCCCACATCCCTATGAAAACAAAAATTACTGCCTTAAAACCTTTCTAGTTTTGTAATGTTCTAAACAATGAAGGGAGTTTAATTAAATTTACTTGTAGCTATATTTGCATCACTTTATGATAATATCAGTACAATTGATTTCAATCAGCCAACAGCTTTACAGAGACACCCTGACTGTAGGCGAAATATTTTTATGAAAAAAAGTTAAAACATTTCATACTCTGTAGTTCTGAAAGAG
Source organism: Nyctereutes procyonoides (assembly GCF_905146905.1). NCBI lineage: Eukaryota > Metazoa > Chordata > Mammalia > Carnivora > Canidae > Nyctereutes > Nyctereutes procyonoides. The sequence continues at coordinate 5,349,009 of NW_026575044.1, forward strand.
AAATGAATCAATCAAAATCTCAAAGGAAGTTTTCCAACTACTTATTGTAATCCACCATTAAGCACAGGCATTTGGAAACATAAATGAGAGCTTGAATGGGCATATTGAATGGATTTTTGGCTGTGTGCACATACTTTCAAATTATTGTGTGCCACCATCATTTTAAGTGCTAGCTATGAGAAGAAACGATGAGTCAAGTGGTTCTCTGATATCTTAGACAACTAGGTGGTGGCAGGAATTACATAATTTAAACTTGCCTATAATTCTTCCTCCTCCAAGAAGCTTTGCTAAAGAAGAATATGATTTTCACTTATGAATTCAGTGGTGACAGCGAGAAAGCAGAGTCAGCCTCTAATGAAGGTTAAATAAGAATAATGAGATTAAAATTTGCAACCCAAACTGTTTTCTGCTACAATAATTCAATTAAAGCTGCTTCTAATTGGTATGATTTTCCCTCATGTTACTGTTGACGGTAGTCAGTATCTCAACTCAGAATTAATTACTTTTTCCTATGAAAAAGCTACCATCTTCATGAATAATTATGACTAAAAAATACACACATAAAATCTAGTTACATGTAAATATGTCCTAGTTCATCTTGAATGAAGATTTATTTTTTCAAAAGCAGTAATTAATTTTAAAAAGGTAGAGATTTTATACTTTTGTGATTTTACAGAAATAGACTTTTTATTTCTTTTTTCGAGGGATGGAGGGAAAAGGGAGAAAGAGAGAGAGAATCTCAAGCAGGCTTCATGCTCAACATAGAGTCTCACATCAGGCTTGATCTCACAACCCTAAAATCATGACCTTAGCCAAAATCAGGAGTTGGACACTTATCAGACTAAGTCACCCAGGAGCCCCAGGAAGTATTTTTCTCTGATTTATGGATGCCATTTTCATTTATTTTTAAGTAAAGCAATTCTCTCATCTATATAAAGGAATATAATCTCTCAATTAATAAATAGATAAATTAAAACCTATGCTCATTAAATTTGTTAGGATTACTTGGCTTACAAGTGATAGAATTCTGACTTAAAATGTCACAAACAAGGAAATGTGTTGTAAGCATTGTGGGACGGATGTTTTGTGTAACTGAAAAATCAGAATGTGAATGGGTTTCAGGCACAGCTGACTTGTAGAACATTCTTTCTGCATTCCATCTTGGCCCCTCTCATGTCTGTCTCACATTTCTCCACTGACCGGAAGCTTCTCCTAGTTCTCCAATGCACAGAGCAGGAAACCTGATGCCCCAGCCTTCTGAGTTTTATAGTTTACACCCTAGATATCCAAGGAGAAATGCTTCTCCCTCTCATTCCCATATCTGAATTTTGGGCCAAAACTCTGCTCTATAATGTTGGGGGACTGAGGTTGGGAGGAGTGCTGGCAGACAAAACAATGGTGTTCACGATAGCTTTATTCAATAAGAAAAACCTATTGAAAGGCAGAGGGATAGAGTTATATAGTAGGAAAAAAATGTAAGAGTAGTTTAGGAAGGGGAGAGAGAGCGAAAGAGAGATATCCTCTCTGTAATAATAGAGAGCCAAAGAAAAGTGATGCAGAGAAAAATCATGGGGCAGACAAGCAAATCAACAGAAGTAGCTTTCACAGCTGTAAGAGGTAAAGAAGCTCTTGGCTAATTTATATATAATATTTGACCATGGCAGTATTTGCTCATGAGGTAAAAAACGCAGAGTCTCCTGAAATACTGGAAAAGGCTTCATTGAGAAAGATAAGACTGAGCTGAGCCTAGAGGGTAACCAAGATAAAGTGATGGAAAGAGAAGAAGGATGCAGGACATTCGAATCTGAAATCAATTGCTTCATCCTGGCTTCAAGATGAGGATGAGCTGGACTCTTGCTGACAGTGGTGACCTTTACAGGAATCCTTCTCCTTCTCCACCTACTCTCTAAAGGTTGCAGTAATTCCCAAATATATTTCCACTGCTGTCATCACTTAGTTCATGGATAGCCTGCTTGATATTTTCTCTCTAATGAATTCCTGTTTGCACCTACCCTAGTCCACTCAACTGACAAATTAACTCAGGAATGAGTTGAGGGTGTCACCCTTTATTAAAAATTTTGATTGACCTGACAACCCCATGAACCCAAATTTCTCCACAGTAAGGTCCGAGACAATCACTCCAGCCTTGTAACTCTACTCTACTCACCACACCTCATGCTCCACACATGCCTGGCCATGGTTCACTGCCTCATCTTCTCCCATACTATTCCTTCTGCCATCCATGTCCTTCTTTTTCCTAGCTTGTCTTGAGAAATCTGGTTAAACTTTTAGGATAATTTCAATGTTAACTTTCTTACTGAATTCTTTCCTAATACTTTCCTCTGTCTCTGTCATCTCAACTGAATATAATCATAGCTCCTTTGGAACTCATAGATAACTTTATTATAATTATTTTTCAATATTTACTCCCACCTTACTTTATATGACTTATATATGTTAATTCTGTACCTATTTATCATTCCTTTTAGAGTATAAATATTTTGATGATGAGTCCTCCTTGGCTATTTTACCATTTAGGGTATAGACCATAAACAATTGGTGGCAGAGGTCCTCTATTTTTTGATGTATATATTCCTGTGCTATTTGTATGCCGTTTGTTTTTTAACCATGAGCGTGTATTACCTTTACAATTTTTTCTCATTAGAGTTTTGGATTGAGAATGCTCACTTTTAATGGGATTAAAATCTTATCCTGCAAGCCGTTTATTCAAACATCTATTGTCACTCATTTAAGGGTCAAATGTCCCCAGCTTCCTGCTATAATATACTATATATAATCATTCTGTGCAATGGCTCATAGTCTTCAGCAACTAAACTGGTCTACCTAGAAGTTACCTTTTCCCCCCCTCTGTCTTTTAAATTCAAAGCTAATGGACTAAACTGCTTACATTCTTTTTAAATTAGTCACCCATCCTTATCACACCAGTAGACAGAATCAATAGTTTCATCATTAGCTCTTACTCAGGGCATAGGAGAAATCCTGATAAGTGGAAAGTCTTTCATGATAACCTTCTCATTGATGCAGATCCTTGATTCCAGATGAGCTCTTTCCCTATTTTAGCTTCTGGAATTAACTTGAAATTCCTCAACCTCTAGGGTTTAGCAAAGATAGGCTACTCATTCTCTTAAAATAACTTGTTGGTAAATACTTAGGAAACAAATTATCTAAAGACAGCCATTGTTTTGTGTGAGAGAAAAAGGCAGTTCCTCTGATATTTAGCAAGAAGGGCCAACAAGAGATGCCAAAGGGCTCTCCACCTAGCTTGCCATTTTAACATAGTCTCACTAAGGGAAGGGGACTCATAATACTGTCACAGAGTACAACAGCTCAACAATGGCTTTGGAATGTAAGAATCACTCTAGTGTTTCAGTTCTTTGATTAAATCTTGGCTTCTCTTTATAGCCATGAATGCCATCATTATTCATAAATTCATTCAAATCTTTTTGAAGCCATTTAAGTTTCGTGGCTTCTTGGGTAATAAATTCTGTAACAAAATTACCTACTACCTGAAGTCATAGTTCCTATTATTCAATATTTGCTTCACTCTAGTTTAAAAGACATGCCCTTGGGGCGCCCTGGATGCCTCAGTGGGTTGAGTGCCCAACTCTTGGTCTCAGCTCAGGTCTTTACTCTCAGGGTCATGAGTTCAAGCCCCATGTTGGGTTCCAAGTCCACTGTGAAGCCTACTTAAAAAAAATAAGTAAACAAAACAAAATTTAAAAATAAAATAAAATACATGCTCTCATCATAAAGTTCCAGAATTTAGTGACTAAGACTTTATCATATTTATAGTACATAAATGTATAAATTCTGACCCTGTCTCATCTCTTTTATGAGATAAGGCGATCTGCCCTCTTGCATAGCTCTGCATAGAGCACCTCCTTCAGCAGTGCCAAACCTGTCTGATAATTATAAAGTTTGGTTGACTGCTGGCCACTAGGTACCACAGATCCATTCTTAGGAGCCTATGAAATAAACTCTCCCTTTCTCCAATACCTTCACATTTGACAGAACAGAAATACATGCTTTCTCCTTCACTGAAAACCAGAGATTAAGAACACTCTTGTACAGCATCTCAGTCAACTACACAAAGTGACTGGGATCAGAGATTTAACCGGTGGCAGAAAGAAAGCTCTCTTCATGGTGTTTTGTGATTCAGAAAATGCCACATTTGCTAAAGGCCTGGAATGCACCTGTGATTCTATAAACACCTCACAAAGTTGCAAATTTCATGCTTAGAACGTGTTAAAACAAATGATGTTTCCATCATTGACTTTGCCCTTCATCTTTTCTCTCTCTGCTAATGATTGTTCACCTCTCAGATTTATCCCTCAGGAGAAATCCATTCAGCACTGTTTTCTAGGTACCTATGTTCTCAGGGATCACTAATGTTAAAGTTTCCAAGCATAGTTTAAGAACATTCATACCTACTGCTCAAAGAGGTATCACCTCTGATATATTTTTGAGTTCTTAGATAAAAAATGTATGTTAAAATTATCAGAGTCATTGAAGTCTTCACTTGATACAGAAAAAGCTGAATGGCTTCAAAAAGATTTGACGAATATAAATTCATAAGTATTCATAAGAGTAACAGAGACAGGAATGGTTATGAAAGAAAGATGGAATTTAAATCATGAGACATTGATTCATTTTAGCTGTTATGTTAAAACATAAATTATTTAATTTATAATTCAGTTTCAACATGGAGTTATCTATAAACTTTAAAGTGCACTGAAGTCCAGTCTTCCACAAATTCAATAAACATCCAATATTGGTGAGCAAAAATGTCATTAATAAAATGACATATTGAATTTGAAATAAGAAAGACAATAAAAACTGACTTTATTTTACCTTCCTTTTTCCTCCTCTTAGCCTCATTAAGGAGTTCTCATATTATCAAGCCTACATAACAATATTTTTGGCTAGGGGATAAAGTGGATAACAGTGTAGAAATCAACCTAGTAAAAGTAAACATAGGAATATGGATGCTGTGTTTCATCATTCTATGAAAAATATTACCACACATTCATTATTCATACCATAAGAATCTATAGAGGTTCTCGGAGAAAGATCTGAAACTTCTTTCAAGGTCTCTCATCACTACACAATTTTAATAATGATGCTTGGCATTATGTGGAATAATATTGGGAACACTGGGATAGAACATAGGAGGCAAGAAGTCTGTACAATTAATTTGAACAAGTAAAGCTCCATAGTTGGCCCAGGCTCTAGAGACAATAGAGGGTGTATGTAGTGGCCCAGTCCAAATGTGAAACAATAAAATGAGGCTAAGTTAGAGATTCAGCTGGGAGACATATTACTTCAATTTTCATGTGGAAGCCTCCCGTTTGAAATCTTTGTATCTTTATTCATTAAATGGAAATAATTCTACTTATCTCTCATGTTCAATGAGGATAAAATAGATTATGTGTATATGATATATAGTTACAAAAACTATCAAGTATAATTATGAATATCATCCTTAAGTCACTGAGCACATACATGTCCCTGAGTCTTCTTAAGTGAAGTTGAATTCTGATTTCAAAAGATCAAACATTGAGTGATAAAGTAAAAAGTAGGAGCTTGATCTTTGATTAATTTTATACTTTTTTTTTTGTCCTTTATATCTCCTTAGGTTAGAGCTATGAATGTGAGGGGAAGGGGTCTCAGAGTCCATTCACCATCAGGGAGAGCTCAGATACAGAAAATAATCAAGAGGTTCAAAACCAGAAGGACCCTCTGAGTGAGGGAACATAAGAGACACGTGTTCTTACAGCACTGATCATGGTGGGAAAACATGGTGAACTTTCTGAGTTAGAGAAACAAGGGATCTGTGTTCACCCTGGAATGCACTGTTTTCCAACCTGGAACCACTGGGCAGCTCTTTGCCCATATGTCTTCTTGAAAACCTCGAGTATAAACATTCTTGCCAGGGACAAGGAAACAGAGGTTTGAGGTCCCTTCTAAGGATGAGGAAAAGATGCTCATCCAGTGGTTTCATTGATGTGCAGGTTCACCTGGGTTAGATGCTTCTTTTGTAAAAATTCAAAGGACAATATAAGATGAAGTCATGCCCTTCCCAGCCTCCTTTCTCAACAGGAGTTTTATAAGAGAATTAAGCCTTCAGAATATGTGATTATTTTCTCAATTCTCTCAAGGTTAGTAGAGGACTAGTAGCATTCCCAATGCATAGCAGAGAGTTAATTTATCACATACAATGGGCTCCCTCAGTCAGTGCATGGTGTGCTATTTTTGGAGCTACAAGCAATAGCTGTGCTCTGCTTCCACTGAGAAGAAACACGAGGGCTTTGGATTAAGTGTAAACAAACGGGCTAAAAAATATTTATAATGATGTGATACCATGATATATTACTTAAGTAGATTACTTTATGGTAAGTTCTTTTGTAAAATGGAAGCCCAGAGATGTCTCTGGGACAATTTTAGTGTAGATTTGCCAGGAGTGATAGAAAGGATGACCTTTAGTCACCTCTACCACATATAGGTTCCCCCTGTTATCAGAAAGTAGCATTCCTACAAAACCTCTTATAAGATGAAATGGCTTTAAGTGAAGAAACTATTACCACTAATTTATCAGGAAAGTTTTTTGAACGTTTCCAGACCCCAAAAGTAACCTCTCTTAGGCTTTTATGAAAACTTAGCCCATATTTTGCCAACAGATATACAAAATAAATGAACATAAAGCATAGATGGTCACAGATACAATTCAAACCTCTGGTGGTATGATGGTGCAGTTTCCGAGAATGGCACGAGGTGGTGCCACTCTTGCTGCCTGGGGTGACTGCTGCCTCTGTAAGGGCTTGCTGCAGAAAGGGTGCTGAATACTTCACTTTTTGCCTTTTTTGGCAAAAGCAAAAATCATCTTCGGATTTATTTTGGTTAGTAAAAACAGGTACTAATGTAGGTCTTTCATAAGAGCAAAGTGGCATAAAAAGAACTTTCTAAAAGCGGGGATACCTGTATACGATTAGAGTTAGCAGAGGTTCATCCAGCCTGCTTAGTCTAAGAATTAATATCCTGACTGTGACTCTCATTCAAAAACATTTTTAAAAAAAGGATTATAACCTGAATTTAAGGCAAAAGCACTTTAGAAGGACAAAAGCATAATCATGCCAATGATGGTTCATCTACTTCAGATGCACACACTAAAAATAAATACCTGAATGATGATTTGGCTATTTGCCTTATGTTTTTCATGCTTTTCAAGGCTTTAAATGTGTTTTTGCTGCTGTGGAGCTTGACCCTTTCCTCTGTGTAATATTCCTTCATTTACTTATTTCATAGATTGATTTTTAAATTTCAATTTCTTAGAATTCTTTTGAGATCTATGAGTAACTTGTAGAAGACAAAAGGAAAAGAATTTCCCCTTTAACTGTACCTTTACTAGTGCTGCCATTTCAAGGCACTATAAAGTTGAAATGGACTTTATTTTTCAGAACTGGCATATTGATCTTCCCAACCCACTGAACAGTCAGCTCTTAAGAAGAGAAAACTTAAGTGTGACTTTTCTGGTTCATCCTTTACATGTGCAAGGCTGGCATAGGGAGTTGGCAAAGTTGCCTCCTGGCTGATCCCTCTATGAAAGAAAGCTCCATATATAGGGCTTAGTGCAACTGCTCACTCATTCTTCTATACTCTCAAAAGAGAAATTAGGATGCATGGTGGATTAGTTTATATAAAATCCTTAAGCAAAGTAGGTCTAAGCCTAGACATGCAAATGGATAACTTCTAGTCCAGTAACTTTCTTTTATATCCCCTATGATTCTACTTTCTCCATACCAAGGAAATCACAACTCCTGGATGCCTTCTTCCTGACAATGGTTCTCAACAATTTCATGAATAAATGAAAAAAAAAAGAAGCTTGTCTTACTTATTGCTAGATAGCCTGTGTATAGACAACTTGGACTTCAGAAAGTCACAGCAGACTCAGCAACTATGGTTGGCTTGTAGTTTTTTCATGACACTAGTCAGAAATACTAATCTGAAATACTAAATGTATTTGGCTACTGTCAGAAGCACATGCACTGTTCCAAAAACAGTTCAAGTAATGTCATAATTATTATATTATTTATATTTGTGTGTCTAACATAATTATGGAATGTAATCATTTCCTTTAAAGATTTATTTATTTGAGAGAAAGAGAGTATAAGTGAGAGAGGCAGAGGGAGAAGGAGAGAGAACCTCCAGCAGACTCCCTGCTGAGCGTGGACTCTGAGCTCCCAAACTAAGCCCAAATCAAGAGTTGGAAGCTTAATGGACTGAGCCACCCAGGTGCCCTGGAATGTAATCATTTTTAATACTGGTTTGAAGGAATAGTCCTTAGATCAACCACATTTCCCTTCCAGACTCCATAAGGTGTGTGAGGTTTACAACTGTTAAGGTCTCAGGGGTTTAATTGACCTGCAATATATGCAAAAAGGAGCCACATTATGACAGCATCTCACAGGCAAAAACTGTCTATTCTCTATAACCTGTAATGTGCTTCCTTGCATGTTATGCACATGTATAATAACACCTATACTGCTAAAAACTAAGTCACATTCCTGGGAAATGGAATAGGATTGATTGAATGTGTATATAAAATTTATGATGAAGTTTTTTTTCATTCATATTGACTAACTTATTCAGTTCCTAAATGCATTCCATTTCTTCTAGTGAATATGGCTAAAGTGCAGATAGAAAATACTGATGAAACAGATATAAATGCTAAAAGCATCAATTCACCTAAAAGGCTGAGAACGATCTCAATGTCCTTTATGTGTTTAAACCTTGCCAGGATGCATTCTTTCATTACACAGCACTTTTCTCCTCTAAGCCAATGTTCCTTATTACAAAGCACAGTATCACATGCTGTGTAATGCATATGTTGCCAAGGTAACAACAGAGCTCTATGTCAAGCAGGGAAAATAGAAATTAACCTTGGACAATTACCTAGCATTACAAAGAAGGAAGGTAAAATATGGCTTAGTGTAATTATGCAACACATGGTTGTATGAATGGAAAAAAGAGTTCAGGTGAAGGTAATCAAAGTGGAGGTGCCATTAAGGGGATAGCTGTGATAAACTGGGAATTACAGCTACAGAGGAGAACAAGATCTTCCTCCACATTGTATGTATATGGGAATTTGTATGCATCTTTTTGGTGGGTGGATGGTTGTTAATGAGATGTTCGTGTTTTTAAAGCATAGGAATGAAATAATACAAAAAATATATATTGGTCTCTGAGCTGGGTTCCTGACATTGAGCTCCTACATCCCTTGGAATTTCCCCAGTGAAAGAGTATCTTTTGTTCTAATAAGGTGACTCTTAATAGGTTCCTGGGCAGAGGTTGGTTGCCAGAAAGACCAAGCCATGATTAGAAGCTTGGAATTTTCAGTTCCACCCCTTACTCTTCAGAGGAGAGGGGCTGGAAATGGAGTTAATGATCCACCATGCCTAGGTGATGAAGCCCCCACAAAAACCCCAGCAGTATGGGGTTCAGGGAACTTCTAGGTTGGTGAACAGATCTACATGCTGGGAATATAGCACATCTCAACTCCAAGGGGACAGGGGCTTCTGTTCTTAGGACAGAATTTACCTGAGTTCTGTAAACTGTTCTAGTAAATAACTGAATACAAGGGGGAAAGGTCAAAGTTCAGAAGTTGTGAGTAACCTTGGGACCCCCTACTTGTGATTAACATCTAAGGTAGTGGCAATCTCCAGGGACTGACTCCTTAACCTGTGGGGTCTGCACTAACTCCAGTTAGTGTCACAGTTGAATTGAATTGCAGAACACTCAGCTGATGTCTTAAAGAATTATTTGGTGTCGGGATCCCTGGGTGGTGTAGCGGTTTGGCGCCTGCCTTTGGCCCAGGGCGCGATCCTCGAGACCCGGGATCGAATCCCACATCGGGCTCCCGGTGCATGGAGCCTGCTTCTCCCTCTGCCTGTGTCTCTGCCTCTCTCTCTCTCTCTCTCTCTCGATCTGTGACTATCATAAATAAATAAAAAATTTTTTTTAAAAAAAGAATTATTTGGTGTGGAAAAAAAACCCATACATCTGGTGTAGTAGTGTTGTGAGTTAGTAGTGTTGTGAGTAGTATGAGGGTAAAGGAGAACCACTCTGGAGTAGATGGGTTTCCATACAATACACAAATCTACATTTCAGTGATGGCTTAAAAATGTGCCCCGTGACACACTCACACACTCACATACATGCTGTTATGTGCATACACCACTGTCCAATAACGCTGCAGTTTCAGGGAAGTCTTTGATTTCTGACAACCCCTCTCCACCCCCACATCAATACACACACTTTTTCACATCTGATCCCTTTTCTCTTACTACTGTGCCACCATAAATGTCACTACCCCACCCACACGCAGCTATACATTCCTGATTACTCTCCCATTTCTAGCCACCGCTTCCTCCAGTCATTTCCTTCTGGATAATCCTGCCAGATCAGCTTTTCTGAAGCACAGGTCAAATCACACTAGTGGGCTGTATGTACTGTATGTACCCCTACCACTAACCACACACTTAAAAACCTTCAGTGGCTCCACACTGCCTACTGAATTAGGTATGATTTAAAATTTCGATTATGTTTTGGGGTGCTTGTGTGGCTCAGTTGGTCAAGTGGCTGAGTTTGGGTCAGTTAATGATCTTGGGGTTCTGGGATCAAGCCCCACATCATGCTCCATGCTCAACAGGGAGTCTGCTTGAGATTTTCTCCCTCTGCCCCTTTCCTTCTCATGCGCTCTCTCTCTCTCTCTCTCTCAAATAAATACAATATTTAGAATTTTTATTATGTTTCTTACCTCCAAGTGTTTGGGATTTGACATACCGTCTATATATGTGCATGTTAATTTATTGTCTTAATTAATAATTAATAACCTTTTAAATTATTAATATCAATTTTATTAATTAGCCAATATTTATTCTCTTAATTAATAATTGAACAGGGAGGCTATTAGACCAAAGTGGCCCTATGGCTTTGGTGGCCTATGTAAGCAAACCAAAACTTAAGCTTGTAAATACCTCAGTGTTAAGAAATTGAAACATATGGCCAACCAATCACAGTCAGCCAACTACCCTTTCCTAAATAAGGCAAATGCTAAGGACAGCCAATCACAAACAGCCAAGTAGGCTTTAAGCTATAGTTGATCGATTTCCTTTCTTTGATTCTGTACCTTGTCTGTATGTCTTTCCCAGTTCCCATCTGCAGAGTGCTGCCAGTTCTGGTTTGGCAATGGCCTGTCAGAATCGATTTTGGCTCAAATTCTTAAGATTTTTAACACACCTCAGTTTATCTTTAACAATACATATGTATGTATGTGCATGTGCACGTACACACACACACAATCTTTGTTTAGTCTTTTTGTTGTTTCATTGTTTGTGTAATCAAACATCTATTGACAAATAGTAAGGACCTTAGTAAGAATTATAGCTAAGGGTATTCCAACAAGAAGCACATATACTCAAAAACCACCTCAACATGGACTATAATACTTACGGGGTTAATCTTAAGTGTTAGGAATCTATAGAACTTTTAACTAGGCTTGATACATGAAAGGGGAAAATAACATTTATTGTGCACTAAACACAGCATAGGTACTCCATACACATTATTTCATTACAGATTCACAACAACTGAAAATTAGGGATTATTCAATATGATTAAATATAAAGTGATAGCTCCCCAACAACTATCAGTCATAAAAGACAGGGGGTTCTTATACATGAAGCCTTATTAAGTTCCCGATAATGTAGAGATAACATGTCCTCCACAAAGTGCTGACATGAGTTTAATCACTGCTACTTGCAGATTTATAAAGGTTATGTAGGTTATGTAATGGAATTTTTAAAAGAGGCAAATACAACTTAACATACATTTAATAATTACTTACAATTTAAATATTAGGTATTGTAAACAAACTTGTAAAGAGCATATTTTAAACAACATACTAAGTGTTAACTCTTTCCAAAGTATAAATATTCACCAGAAGTCAGCTGAGGGGGTGAGGGGAGATAGTTATGCTCAAAATTTACCTCATATGGTATTGTCTTCATGCTACTGAGGGAGAAGAGAGACTCAGCAGGTTGGGACCTGCCCAAGGATACATAGCTGTGAATCCATCTGCACGATTATACTAAACCACAATGATGTTGAACTATTGACAGTAATTTCCCCCTTTGGCAAGTGTAAGCCCCACAGGGACTCCAAGATAGTCTGAAACTCCCTCCACTGGGAATCATCAATTTCTGCAGGTCTCCACCAGTCAAGAATAGCTTGTGAACTTTCCTTTTTGTAGCTGGAATAAAGAAAACAACACCTTTGACTTTTATTGTTTTAAAGGAAAAATGAAAATATTGAATATATTCTTAAAACTGTATCTGCTGCCTTAACATTTTGATACTGTCATGAATATAAAACTTTGGGATCTAGGAGGGGGAGGTTTATGACCTTTGTTGTCCAGGAGAACCAAGTGGAACTCTCAGTTCTATCATTTGCTGAACAATTCTAGGAAAGTATAGTTGACCCTTGGACAACATGAGGGCCACAGACACTGACCTACACCTGCACTAAACACAGTTGAAAATTCACATATAACTTTTGAGTCCCTCAAAACTTAACTACTAATAGCCAACTGTGACCAGAAGCCTTACCGATAACATAAACAGTTGATTAACACATATTTTGTGAGTTGTATGTATTATATCCTGTATTCCTATGATAAAGTCAGCTAGGGTGAAGGAAATGTTACTAAGAAAATCACAGAGAAGACAAAAATACATTTACAGTACTGGACATATTTACTGAAGAAAATCTGCATGTAAGTTGACACGTACAGTACACACTCATGTTATTCAAGGTCAACTGTAGTTTCACCTCTCTGAGCCTTAACCTCCTTTCCCGTAAGATGAGAATTCTAATTCCTTGATGAAATGTATGCTTGTCAATGTTTGCTTCCCTTTCCTCTTCCTGTGTAAACTCTGACATGACACTATTTCCAGAAGTGCCTATTCTGAAGTGAAAATGTCCTATTACCTGAGTGGCTATAATGGCTTTATTCCGTTTTGATTATTAATTAATAATAATTATTATTAATACCCACAGGATTAATGAAGTTGAAAGTAGCAGAAAACTTAAAGCTCATTTTTCAGTGAATTGTTTCTAACAGGTTATTGTTTCTTTTCAGATCCCATGAACAAATCTACTAACTCTCTCTGCAGAAGCTTGGACTCAAGGTCAACTGATAGGCTGACAGCCTATGAACAAGCAAGGCCCTACATTCCTTATCTGACATAAGGAGACCAGGACTCCATTCAGTTTATGTGGACTCTCAAAACATGCCCATTGTCCCTTCTCCTTGTCCAACAGTCACCTCTGCTTCATCTTAATGTTAAAGTCTCTGCCTCAGGGGGAGCACAAGGTTCATTAACATAATGTTTGATGTACATATGGGCCTCTTTTTTAATTATGCCTGCACAACCTTTATATGTGATGACAAAGCTACCCTTTCTGAATATTCATCCTAAATCCTAAACAAAAAGAACTCCCTCGTCTCTGCTCAGGGAGTCATGGCTTTGGAAATTATTCCCCATGATCTCCCCATTTGCCGCAAATAAAGATTACTTTGGGTGTAGTCTTTCCTTGTAACTCACCAAGGAATGAGCTCATGTTACTGCGGATATACTTTTATGTCATAGTCTGTATTATTTTATAGTCATCTCTGTACATCTCTTATTTCTTCTGCCCCTTTTTATTGAGGATAAATACTGGTTTAATTACATCTGTATATGTATCTTGAACAGCCCCTTTTGAGAGATTGAATACACAAAGAGAAAATGACCGGACCACACATGATGACGAAACTCTGCCCCCACCAACCTCTTCATCCAGCCCAGGAAGCCAAAATCATAGAATCAGTGAACCCAAAATAGTCAGAACCTTGGCAATCACTATTGGCTTCCTTAATTTTTACTCCTGCATCTATCTCAGTATCAACCAGAGAGAGCTAACTATGATCCCTCAACCAATCAGCCAAGATGCTCAACTATGGCCTCCACATACCAAAACTTTCACGAGGGCATGTCTGAATATATATTCTTGTCCAAAATGAATAAAATTCTTGTCCAAAATGAAGCCTTTTATAAAACCAAAGTCCCTTTTAAGTTCTAATGTTCTATGACTAACAGCAAGATGTTCAGGTCAAATAAAATACTGATTTGGTAGATAGTTAAGCAACTGATCATAAATATGTTGTTTCTATGTAAAAGAATGAGCTGCTTTGAATCTGAAGATAAGTTGCAGGCTTAAAGGGTTTTACCTTAGAAGTTCTAAAAGACCAGATTAAACTCCAACCACTTCAAACCCAGCAATGCTGTACTTCTCATTTTAGAGCCATGATAAAAAGTTATATGATTTTTTCCAGGACACATTTATCCTTCTACTAAATAAATACCAATTCATTTTTTCAAAAATCCACTTGCCTACTCTTGAGGGCCCTGAATGCTAATTCTCAAATGGAGAGGCAAGAGTGAAAGCACCAGTAATGAATTCAGACCCTAGTGGAGAAAAACAATCCTTTCTCCCCATTGTGTTTGTATTGTGTGGCTTAGGCTGACTTCTCTTTATCTTCTCACCAGCCCTGGCCACCCACTTGTTTTGGATCAGTTTCCTTTGGGGAGTATGAACATTGTTCTCCCTGCTACAGGCCGTCTCTGTCTTTGTAGTTGGTGTTAGGGATCGACAGGCAGGGAGGCAATGAAAATATCCTGTCTAGGAAATCTGTGCTCTTGGAAAGTGGAGTCATATGAAATTTAATGTTATATGACATATACTTAGACTGCTCTAATATTAGCAATATACATGGAATTTTTAAAATAGACACACAAATAAACAATACATTGGGCCTCCTTGTACTCATCACTCAGCTGTAGCAATCATCAATTTATTACACCAATTTATGTCTTAAAAGGAATATAAACTCCCTTTGCAAAAGATATTATTTAAGTAAATATATACTGAGTTTTCAGTTAGGGTGAATTTCTCACATAGGAAGTGACTGGGTTCAGGGTACCTGTGTGGCCCAGTCGGTTAAGTGTCAGACTCTTGATCTCAGCTCAGGCCTTGATCTCAGGGTCAAGAGTTCAAGCCTCCATGCCCAGCATGAAGCCTACTTAAAAAAAAAAAAAAAAGTGACTGGGCTCATGTCACATTCTTCAGCTGCTAGTCTCCTACCACTGTGGATACTTTAGCATCAGATGTGACCTTATTTAATGAGCAAGAAAGAATATTTCATATACTAATAAAGTATAATTTATAGTCTACTTTTATATACATTCATAGATAACATAATTTTTATTAACTCCTTTGTACAAATGATGGAACCAAGGGTCTGGAAAGTCAAACAACAGAGTCAAGGATAGACTCAAGGTTACATGTTGTTAAGAAATGGACCCCCTAGTAAGGCACACTTATAGAGCGGGACAATAAGGAATATGAAAAAACCTACACTGCTGAGAAAAGAAAAATGAATGTCTTTTTTTTCTTCAAGTAAAATATAAATGTTTTTGGAATATATAGTCTCCTCTTAGGGAAATTTGGGGAAAAGATTTATACCATCCTGAAAATTTTCCATTTGATTGCACACAATGACAGCAATCCTTTGCATTTCAATCGAGACCATGAAATGCTCTCACTTCAAGTTCTACTTGTTCTCAATACATTCCCTGGGAGTGCTTCTAGGATTAATATAATTTTTGAAACTACAGAATCCATGTTATTTAATCTACATGGCAGTTGTTAGAACAAAAGTGTAATGATTCTCTCAAAATGCCTCACTAAAGTAGCTGGTATTTATTGTGAATCTATCATGTTAAAGGGTTAAATGACTTTTGTGCTCTGTGGTTTGTGACAGGAGAAGAGATGAGGGATGATTTCCCAAAGAAGGGGTTGAGTTGTTTTTAACCCTGAATACAAATCAGAGACACCGTGTGGAGGGATGCAGCAAAACTACAGCTATGACAAGACTTTGGATGAACTTGACCAGAACAGAGTTTGTGCGGTGCTATCTGTAGGATTAAACTGAAGAGCATTACACACAGGCTTGAGTGGAAATCTGACAGGGGTGACAGAAAACCACAGGAAAAAGAAAAGCTGCAATATAATTTAATCTAGATAATCTAATGTCTTGATGGAGAAGCCAACAAAGACAGAAAGGACCATGGGCAAGAAAATGGGTAATGACTTTGGGAAAAACAGCCAGTACTGCAGAGAATGAAGACAGCCTGAGGTCTAATCCAAGCCAAGGGTGGGCTAATGTGACGATATATAAGAGGGATAAAAGATTCTCTCTTGCAAAGGCTTTCAAACGTTTATAGCAACCTATGGTAGGATAAACATTTTCCATTGTGACTCAGTACAAACATGCTTATTCCCTAATACATAGATTTAATGGAAACAAAAGTTCCACAAAGCAACAGTTATCCTACCATACCCTCTGGCATTCTCCATTCTATTTCATCATATTAAAATAAAAACACTAGTTACAACTTTCTCAGTTGCTTTCACAACCTACTAATAGAGCACATTTAAACTGGTAGTTTGTAAAATACTACTCTATCAGGTGTACTCCATGAGAAAGTACACATATGCATGTAGTTTCTATCCTTCAGACCCACTCAATCACAAAAATTAAACAAACAAAAACTCCTTCCTCCTCTGGCCACTATTTTATCCCATTTCATTTAAAGTCAAACCTCCTACCTTCTAGAAAGAGTTGACCAACCCAACAGTCCTGAAACTTTTTAATCTCAGGACCCTTCACACTTTTAAAAATTATTGAGAACCCTAAAGAATTTGTGATCAAATGGGTTATATATATTAGTATTACCATTTTAAATTAAAACTGAGTAATCTAGAATACATATATGCATATACATGCTTATTTCATCAAAATTATAATAAATCCATTACATGTTAATGTAAATGTTTATCAAAAAGTAACTGCATTTACCAAAGCAATTTAGTGAGAGGAGTGACATTATTTTACATTTCTGTAAATCTTTTCAAAGTTTGGCTTAGGAGAAAACAACTGGATTTTCATATACTGCACTCAATCTGTTGCAGTACATGTATACATATATATTTAAGATACCAGTGTTTTTTAAATTATTTTTAAGATTTTATTTATTTATTCATGAGAAATACAGAGAGAGAGAGAAGCAGAGACACAACCAGAGAAGAGAAGCAGGCTCCATGCAGGGAGCCCGACGTGGGACTCGATCCCGGGTCTCCAGGATCACGCCCTAGGCCAAAGGCAGGCGTTAAACCACTGAGCCACCCAGGGATCCCCTAATTAGTTTTTTTAATTTTTTTCCCAGTTAACATACAGTGCTATATTAGTTTCAGGCATACAATATACTGATTCAACAATTTTATACATCACCTGGTGCTCATCATAACAAATGTATTCCTTTATCTCCATAATCTATTTTTCCTATTCACCTCTTCTCCGGCAACCATCAATATATTTTTTGGTTGAAGAAAATCTGGTCTCACATAAATGATACTTTGAAAAATAAGGGATAGCCTTTTTAGACAAAGGAGGACACAGTTAATAATACACCAAATACTATATAGAGTAGTTTTTTTTTAAGATCTATCTATCTATCTATCTATCTATCTATCTATCTATTTATTTATGATAGACACAGAGAGAGAGGCAGAGAGAGGCAGAGACACAAAAGGAGTGAGAAGCAGGCTCCATGCCGGGAGCCTAACGTGGGACTTGATCCTGGGACTCCAGGATCACACCCTGGGCCAAAGGCAGGCGCCAAACTGCTGAGCCACCCAGGGATCCCCTAGAGAGTAGTTTCTTAATGATTAGTTGAGCTGTAGAATCTGAAACCTTATCCGTGAACTTTGACTCTCTATTATATTAAAATCCATTGATCTATTTTGCACCTTGAATGGGTCTTTTTTACCCAGGAATATAGTGCCACTGGTCATTTGGAAAATACTGGTTCAATGAATTAGGAAGATCTTTCAAATATTGACACATTCCATAATACAATATCAAAAATGACACTTGTTAATATCACCACCAATCCATTGAGAAGTCTTCACTTGGGGAAGCTGCAAGGTTCACCATGAATGACAATCATATATTTTCCAAAAGCCTAACGTTTGTTATGGGCAACTAATAATACTCTCTGTTGTTTCCTTTTAATTGAATTGAATTTCCTCGTTTTGTTTATTAGAAAAAATGAACCAGTCTGCCAAATACTCATGTCTGAAACAACAGAATCTGTCCTTTAGTCATTCTTTCAAGTAACAGTGATGTTCCATGAAAAGGGAGACTAGCTCAACTTGTCCATTAAAGGGTGGCACTGTGCTTTTCCCAGAGACAACCATGGTACTTGGGTATACAGCTTCAATCTCTTCAAAGTCATCCTCCACAATGATGTGTTGTGAATGAATGTAATCATTTTGCTTTTGTTAAGAATAATTTGGTGTCTCTCCCTTGTCTTTGTGTTTAGACTCAAAGTGGTTGGCATTGTATGAGGCCCTCCTCATACTGCAATTCCTCCCCAAATCACAGTTTTCAGTCACTTCCCCGAGTAAGCTATCCTCATGTCTGTGGTCTTTGGCATGCCTGCCTACCTGGGGAAATTCTGCTTATCCTGCAAGATTCTGCTCAAATGTCCATGACTAGGAGGCACTTTCTCTCATGCACCTGATCTCTATCATGGTCCTTATTACCTGATATTGTATTTGTTGTGATCTGTCTCTCCCCATAGACTGTGAATTTCTTATGGACAGAAATCACATCTTGTACAGAAATCTTTTTACCTAACACATAAATATGTCCGAAATGTACCTGTTGAATGAATGAGTGAGCCAGAGATCCCATGCATTCCCTTCTGCTTCCCATTCATGGGCAGAATGCATCTCAGACCTAAAAACACACAAGCCTAAGGACAGTAGGCTGAGCAGAAAAGAGGCTATTCCAAACACTAAGCAGCAAGTGAAGGAGTCTGGTGCACACATGAAAGACTTGAAGTGTAGGTGCACCAGATCAGCATGTTTTATACAGATTGAGTGAGCCTGCTTCACACCATTTTAGATTTGGGAGAGACACTGACTTAGAGGCCAGAATTCCACGTGTGCTTAGACCTTTGGAGAAGGCTGTGATCCTAGGATAATGTGTCCCCATGAACACCACTATCATGACTCCACTTAACACCTTGTCTAGGCCTCAAGTGACTCCCCTAGGCCACAAGTGTCACTAGTGGTTTGGACAGTGTGTAGATAATGACAGGACATGGAATTCAGAGATAAATTGTTTGTGGAATACTGGGTGGAAAAAGTTTTAAATAAGTGTCTCCAATATAAGGTTTCCAGAGGTCTTACTTTTCTCACCTGCACCAAGATCCCTAAGAGAGGACTGTGGCATGCAGTGCTTCCAAAATAGTGGGACTGCAGAAGCTTATTTTGTAGGAGAATGTCAAGGACTAATGCTTAGTAGAAGACACTTGGAGGTATGCGTGGGTATAAGTTAACGAGAACTAAAGAAAATGGAACAAAACATAAGTTTCCCAGGAAACAGCAATAATAAAATTGTCTTGAAAATCTGCCTAGAAATAAATCTTAGCTGGTGCAGCCATACATCAAATGTGATAAACTGTGGTTTGAATTTCCAATATAAAAATCTGGGGGAAAGGGAGCCTAGGTGGCCCAGTGTGTTAAGTGTCCAATTCTTGGTTTCAGCTCTGGTCATCATCTCAGGGGTCATGAGATGGAGCCCCACGTGGGGCCCTGAGATGGGCTCTGCACTCAGTGCAGAGTCTGCTTGGGATTCTTTCACCCTCTACTCCCCTAGCTACTACCTGCAGGCACAAAAGGTGATGGCCATGAACCCCAGAGAGGTGGAGAGGCTCTACATGCAAATCAACAAGTTTGCCCTGGTATCTCACTTTTTCTGGGCACTGTGGGCCCTCATCCAGAACCAGTTCTCCACCATTGAGTTTGATTTCCTTAGGTATGCAGGGATCTGATTCCACCAGTACTTCAAGGTGAAGCCTCAAGTGTCCATCTTGGAGATGCCAAAGTGACCAGCTTCCCTATCTCTCCCTTACCCATCTGCCTGGCCAGACCTTACACATCTGCCTGGCCAGACCTTACACATCTGCCTGGCTAGACCTGTTCTCTAGGGCTCGGTTCTGCTCTGGGGTCCACACTCTTGGACAAGGTAGGAGAGGGGATAGGAGGGTGTCCAAGGAGAAGGCCCCACCCCTGCCATCAGCCCCCAGCAAATGCTGCTGGGGACCACATTCTTTTGTTTGGAGGGAACCAGCTCTGGGGGTCCCCCTCACCTTGTCAGACCTGAGGGGGGATGGTAGTGGGTGGGGAATGGGGAAGTGTCGTAGTCAGCCAGGGCCTGGACCACCCCTGGGAAGCCCAGTATTCCTGACCTTAGCCATGCTGGAATCTGGGCTGCCTTAGATGTGTCTTTGACCTTCCTGGCTTGGAGAAAGGGGAGATGGGAGGGCCCCTTTCTACCTCCAGTGCCCTGAGCCTCCAGCCCATTCCCCCTGCATGCCCCACATGGGAGGTGCTGATGAACCCGATCCAGCATCATGCCAACTCTGACAGATGGATGTATATATTTTCTTTGGGGGGGGGGTGATCTAGAACTGGGTTTAAGGGCTCCCCCACCAAAGTCGCCTCATCTGAGATCCCTCCCTTTCTCCAAGCTAGATCCAGTCCAACAACCCCTTCCCAAACCTCAGCCCAAGGAGCTCTATTCTCCGCCACCCCATCCTCCCTCCAGCCCTTTTTGTTCTGTGCTTGAGTTCTGTCCTTCTGCCACCTGCTGGGAGGGAAGGCAAGGGAGTGGTGATGTCCTGTGCCTCCAGAGTTCTCAGCTCTGCTTCATGCTTGGCCAGAGGGGGATGTAGGCAAGAGTGAGGTAGCCAACAGCCGCCAGCAGCTTCCTGCCTTGTTCCCTCCCGTGCCCTCTGGGTCCTCATTCTAAGGATTTGTCTTTCCCTCTCCACCTTCTGTCCTGAAGCTGACCCAAGAACTTCTCACTAGGAAATGAGTAGTGGAGTCAAGGGGCACGGGGTAGGGTCCTCTGGGGCTTGCCCAGCCTAAGAGAGCTTGGGTAGGATTGGTAGTGAAGGTGCTGAGCTCATGGCCCCAGACTCAACAGCCTCCACTTCCTTTCTTCCCTCACAGCCTCCTGGCTCAGGCCCAAAAAGTGATGGCCACACTGGACTGGGCATCCTCCTACCCCCTCCACCCTCCTGCCTACCCCTGGAGAAGCAGGACATCTTATGCTCCTTGTAGAAAGTTTGATCCCAAGAGAAAGAATAAAAGTGGAGCTGGACCTAGGATTCTCAGTCATCCTAAAAGTTACTGATCACACACTTGATTTCCCAAGTCAACAATGAAAGCAGGGGTGGTGATAAGCAAGGGCTGTGCTAGGAGAAATGCGTCCTTATAAGAACCAGAAATACAGAAAAGGCACTTTCTATTACCAAGCTTTATCAAAGCATTAGTCAACTGGTGGGAAGAGAGTTTCTGAGGACAGTTGGTTTTCCCTTTAGATTTTTGTTTCATTCTTACAGGAGGCTAAGGTACGGAGTAGGAGGGCACTCAAAGAAAAACAAAATAATAAAAAGTTGTTCTTCATTAAAACTACAGCGTTAGGAGAAACCCAATCTCAACCTCTGGTAGTATAGTTTCCAAGAGTTATAGGGCCTGGACCATGGCAGGAGATGCTTAGCAGAAGGGTCAGAGTCCATTTGGTCCCTAACAAACTAACAAACCTAACAAACTCTGATCCTGTGCACACACGAAACACACCTCAGGGCTCCCCAGAAGTGCTTGGAAACCAGACTATTGCTGATTACTGCCTCTCTCTGTACCATCAGATTGGTGAGGCCCGTAGAAGCTTAGTTACATGAAGATGAGGGGTCTTGTTCAGAAACTAAAGCTTTGGCCTCTCCCAAGATGTCACACAGAATATGCCTGCAGAGATCATCCATATTTTTGCATGGTCTTGCCTTTATGCTTCATGAACGATAAGCCAAATGTCAGCTGCGATTCTGTGTCCTTGACTACATGGAGGATTGCTTTGACCCTCCAGTAACAATCTGAGGAGGTTGCAAGCCACCCTGAGATTTCTGTGAATTCCCTTTCTGGCTCAGCTCTGTCCAAACCAGGGTCATTATTCTGTGCCTACATCATTCTGAGCTCAAACTCAGCCTTTACACGGGTCTCCATAAGAGAGTAAGTAAGAAAGCTACTTACTCCAGGATCATGTGAGATTGTCTTCTATTTGAGGGAGTGGCAGCCTACATCCCACAGCAGTGTTTTAGTTTCTCTGTGTCCAGATACTCAGTGGCACACGCAAACAATGACCTTGGCCTCCCCTTCCTCCGCACAGAACCCAACCTCCTCTGGTCTCCTGAGATCAGCTTCCCCACAGCCAGCTTCTAGCTTCTACGCTAAGTATGATCGGTAAAGAATGTCCCCACCAGAGTCATTCTGTATTTAAGAAAAGTTCTGTCTGCTGTTAAAAGGATGAAACAATCTTCCTGGTTTTCTGAACTAAACTAATTTAGACACATAGTAGGTGCTTAGAATATGATAGGTACATAAATTGCTCTGGGTAGAGTCCTTTTCACTGTGACCTAGCACAGGAACAGCCTCGAGCTGAGGGAGAGTTTTATGCTCCCCATCTAATTTTTAAGGGATTAGGACAGGCATATATCGAATCCCCTTTACTACATAGATCTTATTCCCTCTTAGGTACCTAAAGTCCTCTATCTTTAGTGAGACACTATCTCACTAATCCCCACACTCCCAAGGCAAGAATGAATGCCCTTGTCCCCCATGTACAGGTGGAGCCCACAGATGGAGGCGAGCTAGGACTCCCAAGCTTGCCCACAGGAAGCACAGAACCTCAGCTGGGACCCGGAGTTTTTTGTTTTGTTTTTATTTTTTTTAAAGATTTTATTTATTTATTCATGAGAGAGGCAGAGACATCGGCAGAGGGAGAAGCAGGGTCCATGCAAGGAGCCCAACGTGGGACTCGATCCCAGGACTCTGGGATCACGACCTGAGCCAAAGGCAGATGCTCAACCCCTGAGCCACCCAGGCGTCCTAAGGACCCTGAGTTTTTTGAAACCCAAGTCCAGGGCTAGAAGACAATGTTACCTCACAAAGAGTTTTCAAGTTTTGCTCCTGCTCTCAAAAATGCTAAAACTTGAGCTTCTCCCATTTGTACTTATTGAGGTAGTATACCATGGGGTTCAAATCACATGCTCTAGAACAAGACAGCTGGGGTAAAAACCACGATTCTGCTACTACTCTCCAGCATCTGATCCTGGGTACCTTAGCTGACATTTTGGTGTCTCAATCTCAGCATCTGAAAAGTAGAAATGATAAATAATAGTATCCACCTCACAAGGTTATTATAAGGATTAAATGAGTTTACACCCTCCTACTCCCAGCCCCCCATCCACTCAATATAGAGCTTAGGAAAGTGTCTGGTACAGAGAAACACCACAAAAGTGTTAGCTATAATTATTTCTTCTTTTAAAATTGTGCATTCTTTATTTAGTAACCTTGAGTTGATTTTTTTGTCTGGGTGACAGCATTGTCTAACTATAGAAACCAAACTTACAGAATCCTCAGTATATGATTAACTCCAGTATATTACCATTCTATTGTTCACTTCCCCTTTCTTCCCTCCTCTTTCCTTTTCTCCTTTCTCTCTTTCTCTCCCTCTCTCTCTTTCTTTCTTTCCTTCCTCTTTCTCTTGTTCTCTCTTTCTCCCTTCCTGTCTCTTTCCTTCTATCTTCCCTCCTTCTTTCCTTCCTGAAATATTTCCTCCATGCCTACTATGCAACAATGGTACAGTATTAAATTAGATAAGTAGTAAAGATACATTAGAAGGTAATTTTGATTTAGGATCTTAAGATCTAATAAGTGTGTAAATGATAATTTATTCTCAATGTAATTATAGGAGGAACACAGATGAAGGGGTATCTAATTGTACCTAAAACCAGCAGGAGAGCCTTCTCTGAGGAGGAGGCACTAGAGCTGAATCTCAAAGGATAGATAGTTTACCAAATAAAGAATATTTGCAATATTTGGGGGAATTTTTTTCCAAAATACATATATTTTTTGGAAGTTCACATGTAACAAATATAAAGCAACCATATACTAGATCATAAAGCATATCTCAACACATTTCAAGGATTGAAATCATACAGAAAGCACAATTCTATTAAGCTATAAATCAATTACTAAAACAATTATCAATGGATATTAGATGGCCATTTAAAAATAAATTTCCACGATATTTATCAATTAAAAAATATAGGTAAATATTGAAATAGTACAGACTACACATATTAGTACTGCTGTGTATCTAGGGGGATATATTTAAATATAAATCATAGTTTTAGAAGTTGTTCTCTTCAAATAATTTAACATATTTCATAAATACATAAAGATACTATTTTCAAATGGAAATAACAAAACTGAGCTTTCAAAAGTATAGCTGAATAGATTTGAAGGGGTAAATATAGAGGGATATATTATTTAAAAAGTTCAAAAAATTTCACAACACAAAATTTTGAACTATGGAATACATGTATATATATGTAAGTATGTATGAATAACTTGCATCCCTATGAGCTATTTCAAAATTATTTTGTAAAGCTTTTTCTCAGGAACTGATTATGTAAATGCTATTTGGACATGAGAATAATAAGCCAAAAAAGCAGCTCTTCTGAGGCGTGAGTAGGGAATCTTATGTAAAGAGGTGGTAACTTTTTTAAGAATCTTCAGCCTTAGATACAGCTCACATTTTCCTCCCATCTGGACTGACCCTCTTAGGCCAGAGAGAACACAAATTAAATAATTTAAACAAGTGAATAATTAGATTGATGTTCCTACCCAGAAATAATAACAGAAGGACAACTACTATTTATATGCTGATCAGCATTGTGGAGAAAGGGTAAACATAACTGCAAAGAATTTCTCAAAATTATACTTTTCTAACATTTTGAAAAAGAATTTTCAAAACAGAAGTGATACAGAAGGAGTTGAGTTTTTACCCTTCATCTCTCCCTTAAGTAACAGTCACATTGCCCAGAAGACTGACTTACAGTATGCCATAAACGACCTTGTGTAAAGTATACCTAGAGGTTATTGGCTAATAGGAACAAATGAGCAAGTACACCAAAAAAAAAAAAAAAAAAAATCGAAAATTCTTTAAGCAGTTTTTTAAACTCCTGAGTTAGGGTGACCAGATTTCATTAACCAAGGTCCTTCCACATTTCTCTTTTATACTATCAGCATTGACCTTCAACATTAGAAGACTGTAGCAGCCCCCAGGAATCACATTTTCACATACCAAAGCTCAAAGACAGCAGAAAAAAAAAAAAAAAAGTCCATCTTTTACTTTTGCTTCCTTAAATAGCAAAGACATTTTCCTAGCAACCACAGAGAAAAAAAATCACGTTAGGTCAGATCAACCAGATTTGGGCTACATGTGCTTCCTAAGCCAATTACTGGCAAAGTGAATGGACTACATGTAATCAATCTCCAAAAAAGCAGTGGTTCTCAAGCCTGAGCGTGCACCAGCTACTTGGAGAGCTTACTAAAACACAGACAGACGAGCTCCTCCCAAAAAGCAGTGGCTCTAGGATAGGGGTCTTGAGTTTGCATTTCTAACAAGTTTCCCAGGGATTCTGGTCCTTTCAAGCATGCCTTGCACTGCCCCATAGCATGTGGAAACACAAAAATCCAGGTATGTTAGCAAAGGGGCAGGGGCAATGACTCAAGTAACCAACTAAAGTTCATCCTAGATCTCTTAGCATTATTTTAAAGTTGTTTTTCAAGAATTGCTATGTTAAAAAGCAAACCACAGGCCTAAAATGGTGTCACTTAGGCTGAGTCACCAAACCTAATCTGATTGCAGTTTCAATCTTCCCTCAAACGTTTTAACAGATCAGTCAGGAATCTTCTGACAAGCACTAAGGAGGTAATCTGCCACATGGGCCCTCTCCATTCCTCAAAGAGTTAATCTCCATGGTAAGAACATATGCTCATGCCCCCTGAGGGAAAGTGACCAAGCCTAGAAGAACAATCCTTTTTATTTTGCTTACAACTTCCTTGTCCTACTTTCCTTCCTATAAAAATCTTCCATTTTATACAACTCCTCAGAGCTCCCCTCTACTTGCTAGATGGGCTGCTGCTGATCGCTTAATAAAACCAATTAGATTTTTCATATTTACTCAGTTGGATTTTTTTTAACAACTATTATATCAAATTAATGATGTAACCATGTTTCTTCTGGGCAAAATACTGTCAAGAACTTACTATCACCACTCAACAAGTGCATTCTTCAGATTGTCAGTGTCATTGCAGATGGGGCTACTAAAACTTCTAATAAGAATGAATATTGCTTGGCTGACTTTAAAAAGGTGGAAAAGGGGCATTGGGTGGCTCAGTCAGTTAAGTGTCTACCTTCTGCTCAGGTCATGATCCCAGGATCCTGGGATGGAGCCCCCATTTTGGTTCCCTGATCAGCAGAGAGTCTGCTTCTCTCTCCTCCCTGCTGGTGCTCTCTCTCATCTCTGTCTCTCTTTCAAATAAATAAAATCAATCACTCAAGCAAGCAATGGAAAAAAGGAGGTAGAAGTTAAAATTTTTCTAGCCCAGCAGGCATCCACTTGGTAACCACTTTTACATCAAAAGTCCAAAAGAATGGCCTTCACCAGATGTTCCTTTAATTTTCCAGGGTTTAATATAAGAGTTAATTATCCATTTTAAGTGATTAACAACAACAAAGAAAAAAAAATACTAAGCTCTGTGCTGATGCTTTTAATTGTACTATGGACCATTGTTCATTTGCATTTTTAAGAACTGAAATCATTTTGACATGATAAAAAAAAAGGAAGAAAGGAGGAAGGAGGAGGAGGAGGAGGAGGAGGAGGAGGAGGAGGAGGAGGGGAAAAGTCCTGGAATGAATCTGCTATTCTGCTTGGCAATATTGACCTAGTAACTACATCTACAAATCCTGCAAGAAACTCAATTGTTCATGTCTGTTAAGAAAGGAGAGGACAAAAATAAATACTTCTTAGTATCTCTTCAAAATCTTTTTTCTAGGGATCCCTGGGTGGCGCAGCGGTTTGGTGCCTGCCTTTGGCCCAGGGCGTGATCCTGGTGACTCAGGATCGAATCCCACGTCGGGCTCCCGGTGCATGGAGCCTGCTTCTCCCTCTGCCTATGTCTCTGCCTCTCTCTCTCTGTGTGTGGCTATCATAAATAAATAAAAAAAAAAATTAAAAAAAAATCTTTTTTCTAACTATGTAAAAGAATTGCTAAAAATAAACAGTGGATTTTTGTTGGCTAAACAGCAACTTGGCTAAACCATCAAAGACCTGAATTCACTGGACTTTGAGCACTGGTTTTCTTACCTGATCCATTGAGGGTTTGGATTGGGTATTTCACTGTTCCTTCCAGACATAATCTAAAGGTAATAACTCTGGGCAGCCCCGGTGGCTCAGCGGTTTAGCACTACCTTCAGTCCAGGGCATGATCCTGGAGACCCGGGATCGAGTCCCACATCAGACTCCCTACATGGAGCCTGCTTCTCCCTCTGCCTGTGTCTCTGCCTCTCTCTGTGTGTGTCTCTAGTGAATAAATGAGTGAAATCTTTAAAAAAATAAAGGTAATAACTCCTTTCTCTGTCCCAATCATTTTGGAGACAGGTGTTGGTAAGCAGTTAAACGTAAAAATAGATTTAATTACAAAATGAAAGAAAACAAAAGGTCAGGATAATTCTGCTCTGAAAGGTAACTTGGTTGTGGCATAATAGTGATGGCAGTGACTTAGAAAGCTACACTAACTGAATTACAGAGTTATTTAATGCTAGTTTGAAGAATGACGTCTTTATATCAATGACATGATTCACTTTTTAAAAAATTGAGCAAAATATGTTTTTCTCCTTAGACTTCACTCTCTGTGACTTAAAAAATAAAGACACCTTTCCAGAGTCACACATGAGTCATACTGATTGTCAAATTATACTAAGCACTCAGAGCACACAGGGAAAGAAGCCAAATGGTTATTTGGAAATATAAGGAAGTTTGAATATCATTACATTCAGTCCTAATTTTTTGCCTAATGTAAGCAGTAAAAACGTACAAGCTGGACCTGACTTTGCCCAACATCCATATAACGTCACTATTTTTTTTTTAAGTAAATAAAAAACTTTGGCTCCCTTTGCTAGCCACCCCATAATAAAATGTAGAGGAAATAGTTATTAGCCAAGCAGAGAATGAAAGATTTTGCTAATGGTCTAGTTCATTACATCAACTTGAATCACATTACATATCCTGTTAAGAATAGATGATGCTTAAAAATACTGCAAACTAAATGTAGCATCATCATCC
Source organism: Nyctereutes procyonoides (assembly GCF_905146905.1). NCBI lineage: Eukaryota > Metazoa > Chordata > Mammalia > Carnivora > Canidae > Nyctereutes > Nyctereutes procyonoides. Next base: position 5,377,514 of record NW_026575044.1, read on the forward strand.
ATGCTAACTGGAAAATGTGACGGATTGGATTTAATGAAAGGAAAGAAAGGAGCAGCAATGTGTGATGCATACCTCTGAAAGGACTGTCACTGCTCACAAGCCACAGATTCTGTTCCTTTTTAATTAATGAGAAACTCCCATTGTCACAGTTCAAGCCGTTTTAAAAGCCTGAAGATGGTAGACATGATTATACTTGCTCTTATGTGTCATACACAGAAATAATTAAAAAGCAGAGAATTTAGTGAAGTGACTTTTTCTTTAGGCAGAAATGCATGGGAATTTTGTTAGAAGGTCACATAGACTTGATGGAATGGGTCCCCCATCTTCACATGTAGAGTGGAGCCTGGAGAAATGTTCATTCATTAATCACTCAGTAATCATTACAGAGCACTTCCACTGGTACAGCTCTGTGCTTTGGGCAGGCAAAAACATCCCTGTTCTGGGCAGCCCAGGTGGCTCAGAGGTTTAGTGCCACCTTCAGCCAAGGGAGTGATCCTGGAGACCCGGGATCAAGTCCCACGTTGGGCTCCCTGCATGGAGCCTGCTTCTCCCTCTGCCTATGTCTCTGCCTCTCTCTCTCTCTCTGTCTCTCATGAATAAATAAATAAAATCTTAAAAAAAAAAAAAAAACACATCCCTGTTCTAATGGATTTCACAACCTATCAACTATTAACAAAACTACACCAACTGGTAAAGACCAAAGTTTCAATCAATGCTTTTTTTAATCAAAGGAAGAAAAATCACACTAAATAACTAAATATAATTGCCAGAAGGGCAAGACACCATGGAGTCCACTGTACAAATTTGTGAGAAGAGATACTTGTGTTTTTTGAGGGTGATACATTACTGGCCCAAAATTTCATAGAACACAAGCAATCTCAAAGTTAAAAATCAGTTTGTTAAAGGTGTTAATAACTCAAAAGAATGGATTCTCTATAGAAAAAGCTCTAAAAAATAGTGAAATACTATAATTATATTCTAATACATTGCTAGAAGTCATAAATCAAATAATGTTTATTTACCTTAGTAAAGAATAGAAAATTGAGTATTGAGAGTAATCATTTTAAAAGAAAAATAAAACCTTTGTTTTTTCCCCTCTAAAACTGACTATAAATGGAAAGTAATGAGATTACCTATATTTCAAATTGACAACCACATAGAACAAATAATTATTTCAAATAACTTTTGAATATAGTTGTTTCTCCAGTTTTAGTGATTTATAAGTCTAAAGGCAAGAAAAAAAGTCTGAAAACATACTCTACATTTTATTAGTGGGCTTATTATTTGTAATAATATTGATACTCTAATATTTAGACTTTTTGGTGCATATTGTACAATGGAGAAACTAATCAGATGTGTTGATATTAGCAACTATGATGTTTACTCCAAGGGAAAGGAAATACAAATATAAAAGAAAAAAAAGCAAGAAAAAGAACAGAAAACAAAGTGAGAAAAGAAGACTTATAATATTAATTTTCTCCCGTGTATTGTTTTTCACAATTTAAAAATTTTAAAGTTTTAAATTACTGTGAATTAAAAAAATATATACATATTTTCCTCTCACCATTCTTTCTACTGAAAAGTTTAGAAACATTGACACAGTAGCAATGAGAAAATTGAGCTCCCTGATTCTCATTTCTGTATACATTTTCTGTCAGATGAAGAGCCCGTGGATTCCAAGTTTTAGTCTGCACAAGGTGAACTTGGGACAATTCCTCACAACAAAAACTAATCAAACAATATCAAAGGACTCAAAGGAGCTTTAAAGAGCTTCCATGAATTCACAATAAGAGAGAGGGAGGGAAGGAGAGAGAGAAGCCAAGAAAGAATGGGAAGCAATAAGAAATCCACATCACGTATGAAGTATTCCTGCCAAAATCTAACCAAGCATCTCAACCTGCACTATCCAATACCACACTCCCTAACCACATGTAACTATTTAGATTTAAAGTAATTTAAGTTAAATAAATTTAAATTCTGTTCCCCCAATCATCCTAGGATAACTCTCAGGATCTCTCCCTCCTTGATTGTGTCATGATCATATGACAAAAAAAAAATTTTTGTGGATGTAATTAAAGGCCAACAATCAGTGACCTCAAGAGATTATTCATCTAATCATCAAGGTGAGTGGGACTGCACCTGAGGATCCTGGCAAAGGCAGTGACATTGATAAGGACCTCTGAGAAGGCCCAGGGAAGGGAACTCCCCTCAGCCTGGACAGGCTGAGAGCTAGTACTCCCAAGTGCCTTCCAACCATGAGAACTTGAAGTAGCCTACAACCAGAATGAGCCTGGAAGGAAATTCTTCCCCAAAGTCATTATATCAGAGTGCAACACTGTGATGCCAGGGCTAGCCTCAACAGACCATGAGCAAGAATCCTGCTAAGCCCCCTGGACTGCCAACTTACAGAACTGTGCTAAGAAAGGCGTGCTGCTCCAGTCTAAGAAGACTGCAGTGATGCAGCTCTGGAAAACTAAGATACAGGATGTTAACAAATGTTGAACTGAAGTGATGTATGGATATTCACCGTATTATTCCCTCAACACTTCTGAATGTTGGAATTATTCAAAATAAAGGTGAGTGAAATTGTATTTTTTCTCTGAGTAAAAACTGGAAAAAATGCAGATTAAATTAGAGGCTGGGACTCTAGGTGGGACTTCTGGGGTCTCACACTAATAGCACTGACCTTAACTTATGATCAGTTTCACTACAAAAGTCCAATTCTTGGTTCTGGATTCACCAATGAAATCTACTTGGGAGCCCTGATAAATCTTTTCATTTATTTTTTCTTACTAATGGAAACAGTAGTAGCAGATGGATGCAGAGTGTGTGTCCATATGCGTGTGTGTGTTGGAAGAGATGGAGTTGTGTTAGGAGAAAAACAAAAAAGGTTATTTATTTCCTAAGGTGAATGAGAGAAGGAAGTGACAAATGTCTCCACGGATGTTCTGGAATAAGGGCATATAGATATACTAACAGGGAACTCTGAAAACTTAACAGATGTTGGTCTCATTTTCTCCCACCCTCACCCCAACTTCACACCTACTCCTTAGAAAAAGAAGTTATCCTTAGGTCTATAAAGACTCTGAGACATCCTAAATCTTCCCAGAGAGAAGAGTGGCTGGCAGGCAGTGAATGGTAGAAACAAAGCAGGCGCCCAGAAGAGGGAAAGATTTGCCAGAATTAGAAAGGGAAGGTTACTCAGCTTCTCTTCCTAGGAGCCTTGTCCAAACTTGGGAGTCCTGGAGCTTAGGTGTCCTCTCTCCTAGGCAAACACAGTGCCAGTATTCTCTCAAAAGAGTTTTGCAGAAAAGGGGAAGAGATATCCCAGAAAAGTGGTGGGGATACAGCAAACCTTCCCTTTCCAGGCAAGTGATCATGATGGAATTTTCTTGGGATAGCCCCTTGTGAAAACTCGTTCTAGTGGTGTGGAGGCAGGGTAAAGCTAGAGCACTGTCAAGTCCCACAGAGACCCCGCTCGATTTCATGGTGAGCAGCCCATATGGTACATGTGATGTCTGGTACTGAGTTTCAGCTACAAAGCCCGTTAGGCAATAAAGCTGGGGTAAAGAAGAAACATAACCATCTGGTTACCTGAAAATGGCTATAATCTCAATTTTTAAGGAACAAAAATTATTTTCCACTTGTTTTCATTTCCAACTAGTTTGAGGACTGCCCTACCCTCAGCTCAAGTGCATTTGTCAATGACTTGTGTAAAAAATTAGAAATGGGGAATCATACTATCCTTGCTTAGTTTTCACAGGATGTTAGCATCTAGACTATCTCTTTCCCTTGTGTAAAAAAAAATGCATAATTTTCATATGTGACACCTAGAAGGGCCCCGAAGCATCCATGAAGATGAGCCTTCAGTAACCTATTGGTCATCGGGGTCACCTTAATGTCCACTAAAGCAAATGTAAAGTTCTATTATAAACCTAATTATTAATACAATGTCTATTATATTTAACTGTTCTGGCCAGGTTGGCCAAAGAGGATGGGTTCTAAATGATGTATGGTCTCTGAGGGGTCTGTTCGGAAATCATACTTCAGAACAATTTTCTCTACCCTTATATTCTCCCCCCACACCCCCACCCCCAATCTGAAATGGATATTCCTCAATCACCAGCAAAGACTGCATTTTACTGGCATTTCTTTTTACTCTTCTCTTTCCTACTGTTAGTTCCTTGAGGGGAGTGGTTATGTTGCTTTGGTCTTCATATTTCTAGAGTTTAAATCTGAGAGTGGTAGAGTCTTCAGTAAACAAATAATGTTAATGAATTATAACCAAGTTAAAAACACTGGGCCTCTTTAATATATGTAGAATGTTACTGACATCTTTATTATGTTTCCTTTTATTATTGGTTTAGGAAGTATGAATATATTACAAGGGATCTTTTTAATGACTTTGGGCTCCCAAACTTTATATTCATGATAGTATCCTAAAGATTCAGCTGCTACAACTTGCACCATAAGTCAACTCAGACTCCCAGGGCTGCTGGACCTTTTTGACCATACACTAGTTTTAGTGTTTGCTGGAGCTGGCACACACCTGCTTGCAGTACTCAATAAATTTTCAGAAGTGGTGTAAGAGAATCTTAAACCATTAATAGCTTGAAATTGGCCATGGCAATTTCTATACTGTAGAAATTGGCCAATTCTACAAATCAGGGCATTTTTTTCTTCAGAGAGCTAGTTTACCAGTACATCACAGTTTCCACAGGGTCACAAAGAAGTGTGTTTATACACTACCCAAGAGAAACTCAAATGCTGTCATTTGGAAAGACAATAAAAGTCAATACAAAGCAATTAGAGAATAATAACAAAATAAAATGTAACCAAGCCCTAAATTTAATATTATTAGGAGCCAACGTTATAACACAGATAATACATGATATCAGGGCCCAAAAAGGGAAGTGTCACACAGTCAACCAAAACTATGAGGGAGACATTAGAGGAGATGGGGAGAGAGGGAGAGGGACAGGGAAAGGGAGAGAGTTAAGGATACAGAACATGCTGAGCACAACTGGACAACAGAGTGAGTAGAATTTGGTTATTAAAAGTACTACATCATGGGGTATCTGGCTGGACCAGTCAGTTCAGTGCCCAACTCTTGATCTCAGCTCAGGTCTTAATCTCAGAGCTTGAGCTGGAATCCCCTGTTGGGCTCCACACTCGGTGTAGAGCCTACATAAAAACATATATATATTGAATTTGGGGACCTGGCTGGCTCAGTCAGAAGACCATGTAACTCTTGATCTCATGGTCATGAGTCTGAGCCCCACATTGGGTGTAGAGATTACTTAAAAAATAATAAACAAATGTTTTAAAAAGGATGATTTTATTGCCTTAATAGAGCAATACCAGAGTCACAGATGCTTAGCATTTGATATAATTTCATAAATTATATATCCTCTTTATTTCAGGTTATCATGCTTATCGTCTATATCCCTCATTTAAAACATCATCTCCAACAAAAGTAAAAAAGAAGTTATTTCCACTCTTTCCACTTACTGCTTGAAGTTCTCATCATAAATACTTCTTTTACAGTTTCCAAAACTTTTGGGGGTTATTTGCATTCATCTTAAGTAGCTTTGTGGGGTTATTCCCCATAATTTGCTTTTTAAAAAAGGCATAAACCTTCATAATTGAGATTTGGGCCAAATCAATGCACCTGACATTAAGCAGAGTACTAACCCTGGCCTTTTCCTGTAATCAGGATATAAGTCATTAATAACGCTCAACTTTAGGACCAAGGAGAAGTGAAATACCATCCAAGATTAAAAATGGTTCAAAATTCTGACGCTGGGACACTTGGGTGGCCTAGTGGTTGAGCATCTTTCTTTGGCTCAGGGCATGATACTAGGGTTCAGGGATCAACTCCCACATTGGGCTCCCCACTGGGAGCCTGCTTCTCCCTCTGCCTATGTCTCTGCCTCTTTCTCCATGTCTTTCGTGAATAAATAAATAAAATATTAAAACAAAAAAATTCTGAAGCTACATATTTGTCTTTTCTGCACACTTCATAAAAATGTACAATTCTTTGGGTGGACATATATTTTATTTCTCTTGTGGATAGAACAGGAGTGGAATTGCTGGGTCAGAAGATAAGCTTCTGTTTAGCTTTTTCAGAGACTGTCAAACTGTTTCTCAAACTGGCTGAACCATTTTACATTCCCATCAGCAAGTATAAAGACTCCCATTTCTCTGCATCACGGCCAACATTTGTTATTGTCTGTCCTTTTGATGACAATCATTGTACTGCATGTGTAGCTGTATCTCATTGTAGTTATGATTTACATTTCTCTAATGGCTACTGATGTTCGGCATCTTTTCATGTGTTTATGCCACGCTTTCAAGTAAAGCGTTCATTTCTGAAAACATTCATGTGACTACTCTCAACTAAACTTTTCTTGTTATTAAAAATACCCACCTTAGAAATTCTCCTTATCTTAGGCATTTTGCCTCAACTAATATATACAGTCATGATCTTGGTGCCAGCCTGAGTAGATTCTATACAATAAACATCTTGTTTCTGAGGTGCCCCTTATTTGAGCAACCCTGCAGAGAGACCTGCTGATGTCTTGTTGGCCTTCCACATCTGCCCTGCTCTTTCCCTCCCCACTCTGTGCTCTGGAGGGTGGCCTCTGTGCCAAGCTACCTGTGACATGGGCAAGAAGAGAGTGGGACTGGGGAATATCTTCCCTCTGCTCCCTCCCTGTGGGCTACAGTTTGGCAGTGGCTCCTGTCTTTCCCTTCTTAAGGACAGTCCTGACAGGCAGGTCCTTTCCTGTGGCTGGATGTTCTTGAACGCTCCCATTAAGACATCCCTACCTTTGTTCTTTCAGCTCCAGTGGTGGGAAGGGCTTTGTGGTGATTTTCTCCTTATTCTTTTCCATTCCCTGATGATCCCTTAAACTTGCTATCCTCTGGATAGAGCATCATTTATTCTTTTCAAGTACGCCCTTCCCTGTGTGTATTCTCCTTCCTGTTGCACCCTGACTGATACATAGGGTAAGCAAAACTCCTTATTTAAATGTAAGACTAGTAACACAGATTCATATAAATAAAAGATAATACTAACAATTATCTTAAAGTAGTTGCGTCAGCCAAATTTGACAGTTACTCATTAGTCTCCAACCCTCTTTAATCTCACAGTATTTTGGGCTTCTCTTAAGGACTTGTCACTCTCTGTCTTGCTTTATAGTCACTCACAATAGAAGACAATTCCACCACTTCCACACTAAGTGGCATAAAAATGGGAAAGCCACACTTTGGTTTCCGTAAAGTCTCTTGCACAGCTTTCTCCATCCTAAAGGAGCTTAAGTACCTTAAGAGCCCATGTGCTTTTACAACAGATGCTCTCTACCTAGATTGGAACTGTGGATTGTTGACCATCAAACTTCTCTACCAATGAGGAGTGAGGGCAAGAGAGGAGCAGAGCCCCAACCAAAGCCCCTAGAAGGAGCTCCAGGCATAGTCTAAAGGCAGAAGCTCATACCAATTAGATCTCTATAAAGGGAGCCTGCTGACCTGAAACAGATCATTCATACCACTTCTAGAAATATTCAAGCAGGACTTTTGACAAGGGTTTCCACTTCTGGTTCAAGGTTGGATTGAATAACCTTTAAAGTCTTCTGCCATTTTAAAATTCTGATTGCAAAAAAAAATATTAGAGAAAACAGGAAAAAAAAAGTTATACAAACTTATGAAAATAAAATAAAATAAAATAAAATTCTGATTGCATGGTCTTATTCCCAGTTTAATTAGCACTTCTAATGGTGATATCAGAGGGAAATTTGCATTTTCCAACTTTACATATTTCCTGATATTCCTCTTCATTTTGAGGAAGATACAAGTTATAAGATGTTTCTCATTTAAGTTCTCCTTGAAGGGTTAAAGTCACAGTTTGGAGAGGGTAAGTTCTTTTTATCTGTTGGCTAAAGAGAAGGAGGTAATCATAGGTCTACTCTATGGGGGTAGGGAAGGCAACTGAGGAAGGAAGACAAGTGTACTCTGGGCTGAAGCACTTCCAGGAGCCAGTGACCTAGGAGTAGAGCAGCCATACAACTGCTACCTTACCCTTATTCAGTAAGATGTCAGCATCAGAGGAAATATCTGGAAAACTGTGTCCTGTCACAAAAGCTGAATTCTGACCACAGATAATCTAGGGACAAGAGTCCCAACCTACATATATACCAGAGCAAGAAAACCAAAAATTACCTTCTTTCTCCCGCGAGGTCAGCCACTGTCTTTCCCAAGAACATAGTGCTTTTTTTTCCTCCCCCCCGCCCCGCCTCTTAACTAGCTAAGTTTTGTCATCCTGCTTGCACATTTATTTCACACTTGAAGCATCCCCATTGTTGCCAATCACCACCTTCAGTCTACCACATGGAACTGATTAGCACATACACATAGATTCTGGTTTACACCAAAGGCACCTCCAGAAAGAAATTGCAGGAAGGAAGGAAGGAAGGAAGGAAGGAAGGAAGGAAGGAAGGAAGGAAGGAAGGAAGGAAGGAGGGAGGAAGGAAGGGAAGGAGGAGGAGGGAGGGAGGGAAGAGAAGGAAGGAAAGGAAGGAAGGAAGGAAGAGAGAGAGAGAGAAAGAAAAAGAGAAAGAAAGAAAGAAAGAAAGAAAGAAAGAAAGAAAGAAAGAAAGAAAGAAAGAAAGAAAGAAAGAAGAAAAGAGAAAGAGAAAGAGAAGAAAGAGAAGAGAAAGAAAGAAAGAAAGAAAGAAAGAAAGAAAGAAAGAAAGAAGAAGAAGAAAGGAAGGAAGGAAGGAAGGAAGGAAGAAAGAAAGAAAGAAAGAAAGAAAGAAAGAAAGAAGAAAGAAAGAAAGAAAGAAAGAAAGAAAGAAGAAAGAGAGAAAGAAGAAAGAAAGAAAGAAAGAAAGAAAGAAAGAAAGAAAAAAGAAAGAGAAAGAAAGAAAGAAAGAAAAAGAAAAGAAAGAAAGAAAGAAAGAAAAAGAAAAGAAAGAAAGAAAGAAAGAAAGAGAAAGAAAGAAAGAAAGAAAGAAAGAAAAGAAAGAAGAAAGAAAGAAAGAAAGAAAGAAAGAAAGAAAGAAAGAAAGAAAGAAAGAAGTAGGGAGGGAAGGAGGGAGAAAGAAAGAAAAGGAGACAGAGATAAAAAGAAATTGCTCTTCAGCTGATCCAGAGATCATTATAAAAATTAGAAGAGGCAATGAATAATGCAAAGAAAGTCATGCCCTTATCCCTTCCTCCTTCACTCATTTGTATCCCACGCAATAATCCCTTCTATGCCAAAACTGCATAATCCTAATTAATTTCAATCGGTTGTAAGGTAAGACCACCTTTATCATTCATTTTGGTTAGCAAACCATAGCCTAGAAGTAGGATTATTTTCTCAGTTTAGGTTGAATATGCTTGTTATATGACCTTGGATAAATCACTTACCTTTCCCTGTCTTGCTTTTCTGCCATCTATGAAACCTAATGAATTTTCCTTTCTCCATTATTTTATGATTAAGGATAAAAACAGAAAAAGGTTTGATAATGATAGATATAAATGATTAAGAAAACATTGCCAATACTGGTAGGTAAATCACACAGCTTCAACATGTAATTTCTATGTAAGGTGCCAGAAAAATACATCTTTAAATCATTTTGAGAGTCACTCCACAAAGCAATAGAATTCTAATTTTTTCCCCTTTTTTGGCAGATTAAAGAAAGATCCCATCTGGATTAAGTGTATACATGTAGGAAATCAACCTAATACCTACACAATGTACTATTTCCTCACTCTACTTTTTCTCAACTTGCTCATTCAACATATATTTATTGAGAGACTATTTTTCCAGTAGCCTGTGAGGCCCAGTCTAAATGTGCTGGGCCTCACAGGCTATCACTATATCTATGTGTCTGATGACAAGATGACTTTGGCTATATGGTGATTTCAAATTTTCTACTGACTTTCTTTCTATTTAGTCAAATGATAATGAATAGGTTCTACTGATAATCAGGGTCCGTATAAGATAGAAACTCCTTATGATATCCCTATGTATATCTTAACTTCTCATGCACTAGATCTCATTACTTTATTCCCAGTGCTCAGCATGTACCTAGCACAAGATAGACTTAGGTATTAGTTGAACTATAAAAAATAATCAGAATGCTAACCGGCAACAGTCCCTTCACTGTATATAACCTGAGGCAGCTCACTTCACCTGATGTCTCCCTCACCTGCAAGATGATACAGATAGACAGGCTGGTGGTTCCCAACCAGTTGGGTCAAAACTGGAGTTACTGTAAAGACCCAAAAATCCATATATATTCTAAGCCTTATATAAAGACTTAAAGCATTATTTGTCACATATGCACATACACACATAGTAACAGAATAACAGAACAGTTTCACATAAATGTAGATTTTTGTGCCTAAGAAAATGAGTAGTATTTAAAAGCATTATTAAAATAAATCTTTTTTATTTTTTATTTTTTTTATTTTTTAATTTTTTTTAATTTTTATTTACTTATGATAGTCACAGAGAGAGAGAGAGAGAGGCAGAGACACAGGCAGAAGGAGAAGCAGGCTCCATGCACCGGGAGCCCGATGTGGGATTCGATTTCGGGTCTCCAGGATCGCGCCCTAGGCCAAATGCAGGCGCCAAACCGCTGCGCCACGCAGGGATCCCAAAATAAATCTTTTTTTTTACAAAAAGGAGAAGGTACCTGGGTGGCTTAGTCAGTTAAACATCTGACTCTTGATTTCAGCTCAGGTCATGATCTCAGGGTTGTGATACTGAGCCCTGAAATGGGCTCAGTGGGGAGTCTGCTTGAGGATCCTCTCTCTCCCTCCCCGTTGCTATGCCTACTTGCACTCGTGCTCTCTCTTTCCCTCAAATAAATTAATAAATCTTTTAAAAAATGTTTAAAAACATTATTGAATTTATTTTTTTAAATATTTTATTTATTTATTCATGAGAGACACACAGGAGAGGCAGAGACATAGGCAGAGGGAGAAGCAGGCTCCCCGCTGGGAGCCTAGTGTGGGACTTGATCCCAAAAGCCCAGGATCATGACTGGAGCTGAAGGCAGATGTTCAACCACCGAGCCACCCAGACATCCCAAGGTATTATAAATTCAATAATGCAGGGAACCTGGGTGGCTCACCTGAGCATCTGCCTTTGGCTCTGGTCATGATCCTGGGGTCCTGGGATCGAGTCCCACATCAGGCTCCCTGCAAGGAGCCTGCCTCTCCCTCTGCCTATGTCTCTGCCTCTCCTGTGTGTCTCTCATGAAAAAATAAAATCTTTTCTTAAAAAAGATAATTTATAATAGTTTTTGGTCATTATATATATATATATATATATATATATATATATATATATATATAATTTGTTAAGATTTTACTTCACCATTCATGTTTTTAAGGTTCTCCTAAATGTATTTTATCTTTTAAGATGATTCTTTGTGTGTGTGTGATAAGAACCCTTAACAGGGGCACCTAGGTGGCCTAGCCAGTTAAGTGTCTACCTTCAGCTCATGTCATGATCTTAGGGTACTGAAATCAAGCCCTTGCATTGGGCTCTCTGCTCAGCAGGGAGTCTGGTTCTCCCTTTTACTCTCCCTCTGTGCATTCTTTCTCTCTCTCTCTCTCTCAAATAAATATATAAAAATCTTTAAAAAAAATCTTAACATAAGATCTAACCCTTTAAGTAAATTTTTGAGTATACAATGAAATTTTATTAACTATGGGTTCTATACTGTCAAATACATCTCTCTAGGCCTACTCATCTTGTATAACTGAAACTTTGTGCCCTTGAACTAATACTCTCCCCATTTAAAATTTAAATTCCATTTAAAATGGAATTATTTCGATCTCAGTTTTGCCTGAAGCACCAAGGCCTCCCAAGATTTGGAAAAAAAAAAAAAAAAGATGGTCAGAAAAAAATAATTATGACTGAGGTACTCAGAGTTCAAAATGTTATTATTTGTTGAAGACAAACCATTGGTACATGAGTAAAGACTCTTTCAAGTTGTTCAAAAATACTGAGAACGTCACCAATAGCAAAACCTGTTGAACATTCTAGATTCTTTCAGCCATGCTATTGTGTGCTTTGGTCTTGCTGACTCAGTGTAGCCAGCAACACTGACATGGTCCCTAATGTACCTCACCAAGTATTTCTCATTCTCCACTATCCAGGGAAATAGTAAGAGAATGGAAGGTGGATCCCTGTGATAAATGGAGCCATGTGGTAGCTCTGCCAACGAGCTGTGAGTGGGAAGGATGTGTCACTCCTGCCATGCCTTTTCCATATCTGCTGGTGTGAGACCACTCTCTTCTGCCTACCTCAGCAGCCAACAGTTTCCAGAGGATACAGACAATGCAGGCAGGCAGTACCTCCAGCTGCCTGTGCAGACATGTAACAAGAGTACGGAAGATAACTTTGTTTTATGTCACTGAGAAGCAGAGGTTATTTGTTTTCATATCTTAAGCTATTCTTGCTGAAACAAATGTCTTATTGCCTCTTTACTGATATTTGCTGACCAGGTCACTTATTAAATATGCCTGAACTGCAGGCTGGTGCATATTTTTATTTTGTAAATATCTATGGAATTTGTAAAGATCTTGGAATTCAGGGTAATGTAGATAATATGTTTGCCATTTAAGTGCCACTCAAAATAAACATCAGCTAATAATGAATAGTCATTGGGGATTTACACAAAATCCACAGATGGATTTTGTTCATGTTGTAGGATAGAAGGTAGATGGGTTTGTCAGGCTGTTGAGAGTTATAGCAGTGCAGAGAATGATGTCAAAGAGTTGACAGCCATAGTGAGGGACTGAGCATTCCTAGGAGACCCACCCACTGCCTGCAAGCTGCACACAATTTGGCTCAATCTACTTTAAAATTTAAAATAATCACTAAGTGTTTTCTATGAGTATCGCAACATAGCATGCATGATGAGGTGCCTACAATTTGCTAAAGAAGAGAGTTACACAAGTTACACATATAAGATCATATGATTTGACCCCAAAATTTTAAAAATAAATAAATAAATACATAAATACATAAAGTGGTTAGAGTCACAAAGGGCTTACAGGAAAAACACATTAAAGGAAATATTCTGCTCTGTTCCTTCAGTGGAAGTTTTCAACAGATGAGGGGCATGGCCCAGTCTACCACAGTCTGTGGTCCAGCAGGCCCTAAATAGTACTTCACCTGCAGATCCACATTTTCCCATGTGGCCTTTATCAGTAGTAATGGTGGTAAGTTGATCTCCTTGCCCTCACTCCTCTGTGCCTCTATTTGTCCAGAATCTGGGCAGGGAAGGGAGCACTGCTGTTGGCCCCTCAAATGCAGCAACAGAAAGGTCTAATGGAGAAGACCAGTGTTAGGCTGAGCTTGGAAGGAAACAAGAAACATGTTTTGGAAGTGAGGAGGGTGCGGAATATTCCAGGGTGCAGTACTGCTGCACAAAATCAAGGATGAATATTCTTAGCTGAATATATTTTCAGTTCTCTAAAGTGCTTTCACATACATGATAGAAATGTATAATTTTCCAGATGGTCAGTGTAAGGACTGCATGCCCTATTCTAGGGACACAAGTGGACAGATTCCAGCACAGATTGAGGTCCTGCTTTTGTGTGCCACACTGTAACAGAGGAAGACAGAAAAAATCAGGTGATAAGTATATAAAGCATTTTAGATACTAATGAATCCCATGAATAAAAATAAAGGAGGGTGGGAAGACAGAGAATACTGGGGCTGGCTTTCTTGGACAGGTGGTTAGGGAACTCTGGTCTGCAAGAAAGATATTTGAGCAGAAACAGAAAGAGCCCCTAGGAGACATGGAGAGAGAAGAATCTCAGACACAGGAAAGAGCAGCTGTACACACGCTGAGGGAAAACTGATCTGGCTTCCTGGGAGGCCAGGATGGCCTGAGAGCAAAAGAAGGGGTGTAGTGCCCAGAACATATGGGATAATAGGCTGGCAGCGGCAGGAGGGGCACTGCAAGAAAGGGCCAGTGACAGCCGGGACAGTGCCCAGAGAAAGCGAAATGATTAGAACCTTCTTGAAAATCTTGCTGCTGGGTGTAGGGTGTCTCCAGAAATGCCAGGAAAACTGGCCAGAGCCCATTAAAATATTTCAGGTGTAAGATGATTAGAACCTAGCCTTAGGCAGTTACTGCAGATGCCAAAATCTGAAAACTCATCCTAAGATAAAGTTAGCAGATCTTGGCAACATATTAGATGACAAGGGCAAAGAGGAGAGAGAAATGACAGACAAGTCAGGGTCACTGACCTGATTTCACTGTCAGTGATGGCAGAGATGGGACATACGGGCATCTAATAAATGATCATTCCAAAGGGAGAGATAGTGAACAATGACAGTAACTTGCTAAAAAAATGTATTGTCCAAACAGCTAAATTTTTTTCAAGAAAAGATGCAAAAAAGAAAATCAAAATAAAGGTAATAAAAAAAATTTATTACATATTCACGAACCTCAAGATAAGCTGCCAAAAGACAAATGTCATGCTTAGTAATGAAAACAAAATAAATACTTTTAACTAGTTAATACTACAATACAACCATTTTAATTATGTATCCCGAACAGTGGAGAAGATTTGCATAGATTAATTTGTTAATAGGAAACAAAATACAGCTTCTTTTGTCTTTTTCAGGGCCCAACGAAAAACCAAGAAATTTGAATACTGTCCAGAAAGCCCTGAGAAGTACATTCTCCAAAATTTATGCTCATTTAAAGAAAAATAATCTAAATGGCCTGTGCTGCCTAGTCAATTAAGAGCCAAACCCTTTAAAATAAGGTTTAAAATACATATGTTTAAAGTAAAATTCTTTCCCCAGTCTCAGGATGAGATTTCCAGTAGCATTCTATTTTAAAAATATGAAAAACAAACACAGATGAAGACACTTAATCTCCCAACTGAACACTGCGTTTCATTTCAGGTAGTATGACTCTTCAAATCCAATATTTAGGTATTGTCTGGCTTTTAGAAAAGGCCAAATGGATCACAGGCTGAGTCAGAAATCCCTCTTTTGAGTTTTCTCTTCTTTTTTCTAAGCTTCAATTACTTCTTAGTCCTTCCTATATGACTAAATTGAAGTCACCCCTATAGCAATCATCGTTAATCCTTCCAGCAAATCATTCCAAGTGCTATCCATTATGCTAGTATCTATAATATTAGAATTCTCAAATTTACACACATGCACTTGCACATGCGCACACACACACACTCTAGACTGATATATAGATGAATAGATGGATGCACAGATGGACAAGTGGACAGATTCCAGCACTGAAGGACATGCAGCCCTGGTCTGAGGTCAGCTGTCAACCACTTCAAGGATTGCCCCCACTGCAGAGAACTGCCTCAAGCATAGTCATACCCCTTCCTGGGTGGCTCAAAATCTAATGACACAATCAAGTGAGGGCATAAAGACTTCCTTCTCTTGGCCCAACTTGGGACAACTCTGAATGTCATTCTAATTCCTGTTCCCCATGGTGGGGCGGGGCGTGGGGGGGGGGTGTCTTTGTCACTGGGCCTGCACTGCAGCCTGAATTCTCCCTCTCCTGCCTCTTGCCTCCTTCTCTTTCCCTCCAGATGTTGGTCCCAAGAATACTTCTTAATCATTAGTGTTTCATATCCCAATTTCTGACTACTGTCTGCTTCCTGTACATGCATACATGTATACACAAAAACACACATTTGTGTGAGTGTACACACATATTTTAAAAATCTTTACCAAAGATAAGCATGCTATCTATCACTCAGCTGTTAGGACTGGTACTTCCTCCAGGGCAACTTGAATCCCTATGCCATTGGCAGTTCTTGAAAGGAGAAAAAAAAAGGGAAAAAAATGGCACCCAGAAAACAAGTGCCACCCTGCTCCTGCTGAACATCCCTTTCTACTGCTTCTACCTGCCTCCAGGACCCCTGCCTAGCACCAGATCCTGAAAAGTCTGATGCTCAATGACTTAGAGGTGAGGAGTTGAGGGTAGGAAAGCTTTGGAAGTAGGCAAGAGGATTTCCCACACTGTCTTCCCTCCACAACTCAGAGTGTATTCCTTAGTTTGCTCCACATGGTAAACCACCTGCTATAGGAAATGGTTAGGAGCTGGTTTGAGAATCATTCCTACAAATACTTAAGTAAAAACTGTTTTCCAGGAAAGGGATGCTTCTCAACCATACAGCTTACGAGTAGATCCATCCGGCAGATCCAGATGGCCATTCTAGAGGCAGAGATGATCCTCTTTGTCTGGGATCAGCTAATATTGGCCTATGGGCCATATCTGGCCTGACACCTGTTTTTATATGGCTCATGAGCTAAAAAGTTTTCAATGGTTTAAAAGAATAAAAAACATAGTATTTCATGATACGTGAAAATTACATGAAATTCAAATTCCAATATCCATAAATAAAGTTTGAATAAGAACACAGTCATGCTTATTCATTTACATATTTTCTATGGCCACTTTTGCCGTATAATAACAGAGATGAGATGTTGTGACAAATAACATATGGCTCACAAAGAAAAACATATTTACAGTTTGGCCTTTTACAGAAAAAGTTTCCTGTTCCTGAACTATATGACTTAGGAGTCCACGGGCAAAATATCACATACCTGCTTATTGGTGAATGCACCAGTTTGGGTCTTCACATAGATATACTTGCTACCTTTACACATGTAAGTATCTAGCCTCTCACAAAACACTACCCACCTTCCACAGTAGTACACAGATCCCAAATCAGGCTGTCCTTCTTCACATCTTTTCACATCAAAATATCTGCATTCAGTATGGAGATGGAAATACAACATTTGTCAAATAAATGGGAGTCATTTTAATGTTGAAGAGATGAATGAATGGCTGCATCTTCCAACATGGGGAAACATGCCAGCAATGATGATGCCTGTTTTAGTCTAAAGAATATTTTAGATTTGCCTCCCAAAGTAAGGTAGAAAATATTTTCCCTGGCCTTTTCCTTAACATTTCCAAAATTTTAATTCATCCCTGGGAGTCATGGCTTTGACACGATAGCACTTACTCTTTAAATTCCGAAAATTATGTAGTCAAGGATATCTGAAGATTAGAAATGAGATGTTCAATCCTAAAGGGCACATTAAAGGTCAATTAAATACAAAAACATCTGGGGTTCCTTTAAGCACTGCAAATCATAAATATCAATTTGTTACAAATCTACCCATGAAGCCATCTATCTGTCTCTCCACCCATCAATACATTTATCCAGTATTTCTCAAAAGAGCTTTTAAAAGCTTAAGTTTATTCTCATTTTTCAAGGTATATTGAACTTCAGGGAGTCAGAGTTCACAATGGAATGAAAAATAGTTTTTATCTTTTACATTTTTGTGAACTCATAATCTATTTTTATTATGTCAGTTGCTTTCCTTAGAAGTTACAATGCTTTCTTGTCTGCTTATTTTAACGTTAAAAACCTTTCATAATTTAATCTCACCTGATTTGTCCAACATTACATTTTATTACCTACCTGATTCCACACTGTTTCATCTATTGGCCCCACTATACACCAAACCATTATGTCCTTCCCCTATTCATCATGTGTCTTCATTAACTCTATGTCCTTTGTTCTTTCTCTCCAAAATCCTCTTCTCTTTCTTTCCTTATTGACAAACACCTACCCATCCTTCTAGAGCAATCCAAGTATAGAAACTTTCCAACTCCTCCAAGGATAAATAAACATTACTTCCACTCATCCATTAATTTATTCTTTATTGGAAAAACATACTGGGCATCTACTATACATTCACAAATAGACAAGAAAATGAGATAATTCTGCTTGATTAATAAGAGCATTGAAATATGAACAAAGTGTTATGAGATCAAAAAAGAACAGAGAAGAAAGACACATAAGTCAGATTGAAAGTATACCAGTGTAGAAAACATCATTATGAGGAGCTGATGCTGAGTTAAGTACATGCAGGAATGAGGGATGGAAGCAAAGAAGGTATTCTGGGCCAAGGTATAGGAGGCGAGAAGCCACGAAACCTCTGGAAAAGGTTACGTGAACATGGCAGGAGGAAAACCTTTTCCTAGGGCCATTATGCCATACTTTTGACAGAGCACTTAGAATTTAATGTTCTCATTAAGTAATATGGACCTGAGATTCCTATTTTAGCTCTTCTTTTTATAACTTGTCAGATGTACAGTATCAATCTGGAAGCATTTGGGTTAGTCATTGTCCTGGAAGTGATTTTGGAAAAACAATGTCCCATCATTTTTGCCTTATCATCTTGTGATGCAAACCATTACTCAGCCTTCAAGATCGACAAAATACCTTTCTTCTAAACAGTCCAAAGAGCTCTGGGTAAGATTCTCACTCTCTTTACAAAATTCATGTCAGATTTTAAATGATAGACATTACTTTGTTCTTCTTCCAAATGAGGGAGAGTGAGTGACTCATCACCTGAATGGTCTGTGAAATGGGTAAAATGAGTAGCAACAAAAATTGGGATGTGGAAGATGTATCTGAATTTAAAATAGAGTGTTGTTGTAACGTTCATGCTCAAAAAATTCTGTGAGTTTTATGTATTGGTTCTTTATATGTATCATCAATATACCTAATAAAATAAGAGCTGCTTCATCATGATAATGAATCAATTCAGAATTAAAATGGTGATTAGTTAATTTGACATCTAAACTGTCTTGGAATTATGGAGGAGTAGCATGTCCTATTGCACAGTTCCAGCTTATTCAATCTTTTAATTTAAATTCAATTTCTTCTCTCCTGATCTTGTCAAACCATCTAGGCCTTGCTATTTACAGCAGGACTTTTCAAAGTAGAGTCATACTGTTGCCATATTTTGGTTGTTTGAAAGGTCTATGGTAGGTGATGGAATATGGAAGGAATAGAGAACAATTATGGTGGATGATGCATTTGGAGTTTGGTTAGACATGAATTAATGACACCCAAACAGTCTGTTAAAGTGATTAAGAAACCATCATAAAATATAGCACCCTCTTTCAGGAGGAGTTCCAAAATCAGAACTACATAATTCTGAGATTGTGTCTGTATATACAGGTGTATCAGAATAACTAAAATATAACCTTTGATAGGACTTAGATGTGAAAGGGGCCAGAGCTAACTATGTACCTATAAGTAGTGGTCACAAGACTCCTGAAATCTCTGCCAGTGGCACAGGGAGCTCGCTGCCCTTACAGAACCAAGATCCTCATTTGGATATGGCAAGCCCATTTTCACTGAATGGTGTTTTTAAACATGATTTAGGGGCAGCCTGGGTGGCTCAGTGGTTTAGCACTGCCTTCAGCCCAGGGCATGATCTTGGAGACCCGGGATCAAGTCCCACGTCAGGCTCCCTGCATGGAGCCTGTTCCTCCCTCTACCTGTGTCTCTGCCTCTCTCTCTCTCTCTCTCTCTCTCTCTCTCTCTCTCTGTGTGTGTGTGTGTGTGTGTGTGTGTGTGTCTCTCATGGATAAATAAATAAAATAAAATAAAACATGATTTAAAAATGTTTACACAAATGACTTGGACCAATAACAGTATTAGTAATAATAACTAACATTGAACATAATGCTTATTTCAATATACACCAGGAAATTTGATAACATCATGTGTACATCATCTCACTGAATCATAACTATTCTACTAAGCAGGTATTATTATTATTCCCATTTTACAGATGAAAAACTGAAATTTAAAGTTGTTTCTCTGCCAAGTTTACACAGCCGGTAAATAGTGGAGTAGTTACTTGAATTAAGAGAATCTGAAGCTGCTTTTAAACCAGTTTCTAGTTCTGATCATTGTTGCCTTTGTTAAGCCTGTCTTACTTTGAGAATGCAGACCTAGAGTTGGTATATTAGAAATGACAGTATTACATTCCAAAAACTTGAAAAAGATGAGTTAGGTTGTCCTGGGATTTACCACTATGAAAACCATATGATCAGAACAGATATGTGCAAAGTCTCCTGACTGCATGGCCAGGAAAGCATAACCACTTGAGGCTTAACATAGCCAATGCAGTGACAAAAGGGCTTAATCAGAGGAAGCCAGGAAAAGAAGGAGCCTGAAGCAAACCTTTCCAGTGACCTTCCAACCCTTCCAGTGAAAAAAGAAGGGTGATTTAGCTCAACCCTTTCCATACTAAGGCTAAATGTGGCTTTGTGGAGATAGCAAGGCAACACCCTTTTGAAACACAAGGTCAACAACCAGCTTTCCATTTGTAATTTGGCTTCTTAAGTATTTTGTCTATAAAGAGTATCTGAATTGACTAGAGAACATAAGTTGGCAGCATTCTTGCCAATTTCCACTGCAAATTAATAAACTCTGTTCTGCTTTAGGTCCAATTTTAGAAGCTAGGATGATATGTATTTCCATGCTAGGGTTGGGCTGACTCTGGATTGTGCCAATCAAATCAGGTCTCTGAGTCCACCGGGCCAGATCAGCCCCTGGAGCACTGTGGGTTGAATTCAATAAAATCATGCTCAGTGACTGGGAACAGGACAAAGTCAGAGCTTGGTGACTCTAAGAGCTTCCCTTGTGCTTCATATTCAAAATTCCTAAAACCAAATCAGATCAAATTAGAACTTTTATTCCAACACACTACGACAGTTATCTTGAAGGTTAATGATTTTTACCAACTACTTTCCTATACTTTCTTTAGAGTTTTTCTGAGGCTTACCACTCTTTAAATAAAATTTCATTTTGGTATGGTACAAGTAACATGTGGATTGGCCAGCAGAAAATCAAAGAACACTGGCTCTGCTGGAAATTTAAACATAGTAGCCAATTCTAGTCATAACAATCCTTCCCATGTGCTGACTCAGAGGCCAGGACCAGGGAAAGGCAAAGGATGAAAAGCACAGCAGGAGTTTTAACAACACACTCAGTAGGATCTCCTTACCAGACTGACAAGCTCCAAATCCTCAGTGTAGCCAGACATATCAGATGATACTACCTTTTAAAGAAATATTCCACACCAAATGAATTCACACTACTCTAAACATGTTAAGCACAAATTAATGTGTGGTGCTTTTCATGTTTTGAGAGTATGACTTTCAAGAAATATTTGCCATACTTCTGTGGAATTTTAAGGATGGTGTTTATTTGGTTGAAATAATCTGATAATAATGTATATTTCATTCTTCTCTGCATTTTATCAGATTAATTCTAATCACTACCTTTTTACATGAGGCAAAAAAATATTTATTTTTATAAAGAAAAAACATACAGCAAAGATAACTGAAGTATCCTTGACTGAAAGAATACACTGGCAGAAATACTGAGTAGAACTGCAGAGAAGTAGAGAGGGAGTCAGAAGGAGCATTAGTGCAGGGGGTATGAAGCACACATAGTCAAGAAATGAGACTCCTACAAAGTCAAATGATTGGTATGGTTAGTCACTTTAAGATTACCTTGAAATCCCTGGACATAGTGATTATACTTAATATCCAGCTTTAATTTCGGTGAAAATTTTTTGTTGGTGGACCCTACTATGTTGTTCAAGATCATATTCATGTACAAAAATCTATGGCTGTTAGTCTGAGAACCTTTCCTCTCTCAGTGTTGGTCCTGGTGTTTTGTTTTCTTTCCACCAGTAACTAACACAGATAATTAGATGCATATTCCTGAGAGGCAACAAAAATTCTTTTGAGCAGAGGTCACAAGCAGAAAGATGCATGAATGTCATCACAAACTACGTATAGGCATTTCTCCCGATGTTCCTGTGCCAAATCCTACATGAAATAGTACTCTGTCATAACTACCCAGGCAGTTATCCTGCTCCATATATCCAGGTTAAGAATGGTAATTCCAATGGAAAGTAAAATAAGTCATTGATGAAGAGAAGCTTATAGGCTGGAGTTAGCTAAAACTGAAACAATGTTGTTAGCCAGTACAAAACATATCATTGGTGGTGGCAGTAGTGTTTTATTTCATTATGTTTTTAAAGATTTTTATTTATTTATTCATGTGAGACACACAGAAAGAGGCAGAGACATAGGCAAAGAGAGAAGCAGACTCCCTGTAGGGAACCTGATGCGGGACTCAATCCCAGGACCCCGGGATCATGCCCTGAGCTGAAGCAGATGCTCAACCGCTGAGCCACTCAGACGTCCCTATTTCATTATTTTTTTTATTATAATTTGTTTCTAGTGGCACTGAAAAAGCAATATTTTGAAATGAAATACTTTATCATGTGCTTGACACTATGAAGAAAGGAAAAACCAAAATCGGTAGCCTTGTAATCATACCACTATATTCAAAGATAAGAAGAGTACAACTAAATGTTTTTAACAAATAGAATAGTTGCATACAAAAAGGGAAAAAAGCGAAGGAAAATCCCGGTGGAAATCATGCACTTTTCTGGGAATCATTCTGCATTGCTTTTTTTTTTTTTTTTTTTGCTTTTTTTTTTTAATTTTTATTTATTTATAATAGTCACACACACAGAGAGAGAGAGAGAGGCAGAGACACAGGCAGAGGGAGAAGCAGGCTCCATGCACTGGGAGCCCGACGTGGGATTTGATCCTGGGTCTCCAGGATTGTGCCCTGGGCCAAAGGCAGGCGCCAAACCGCTGCGCCACCCAGGGATCCCCTTTTTTTTTCTTTTTTTTTTTTTAAATCTTCTTTACATCTATGGCATTTTATCTAAGAAAGAACAAAAAACCTCTGGATTCTTTTGTCTTTTTCTCTCTCTTGATTCTTTTCAGTAATTAGCAGCATTTCCTATAATACTTTATGCAAACCTCCATTATAACGCTTTTACTATTATTATGATTTCCTTCAGCACCTGGCTCTCCCAGCAGATCATGAGTGCTTGGAGGGCTAGGGCTGTCTTAATCATCTCTTCATATTCAATTCCAGTTCCTAACACACAGCACATGTTTGCTGACATTTGTTATACAACATAACAGGTTAAAAATTCAGTTGCCTATAGGAGGGCCAAGGATGTAATGTAACTGAATGAAAGCTAGGTGTAAGATGAGCAGTGAGGGGATTGTCACTCTAAGGAGCCCTTGACCGAACTAAACGGGGCAGCGGCTATTTAAATCCAGCAGACAGTTTACAAGGACTTTTCTGAAGAAACTATATATCTGAGAATGTATGTGAACATTTCCACATTTAAAAACATTCTGCAAGCAAAACAAAACACATCTGCTAGGCAGATTCTGCCCATGGCTGCCAATTGGCACATGCTAATATGTACTTGGGATCAATAAATTCTATTATCGAGGAAACCTTTTTTTTCCTCAGGAGTCTGAGTTTAAGGACTCAGAGCTGCCAATAAAGTCTTATACAACCTGAACACCACTGAAAAACATCTAACTCAAATGGCCATCACCATAACTATAGTTCTGAGCTATGCTATTCACATGCAATCTCAATGGTCAAATTTCCATTCCATTCAAATATTCAGCATCCTCTGTGTAAAGGGCTTCCTCCTTCTGTGCATGAATCTTCATCATATGAGGGACTTATTTTGGTAAAGAGCTAGGAGACCTAGTTATTTGTTATAGCAGGAGGTAGGTACTAAATTTGTATATAACTTGATTTGGTGGCACAGAAGTCTATATTTTTAATGAGTGCTCATTCTGGGAATGGAATATGTTGGATGAATAATATATACAGATAGGATTTTCCTACCCTATCAGTTTAATAAGCCACTCAACAAGTATTTAGTAGTTGTACACTGTGCCAGACTCCATGCCAGGGGTTGAGCACATAATGTTGAAAAAGACAAATCTAGTCCTAACCCTCAAAAACTTGTACCTAAGAAAAGGGATTCTCAAAGTTTGACCCTACCCCCACCTCCAGTCCAGAAGCATAAGCATAAGCTGAGAAATTGTTAGGAATGCAAGTAAATACTTAGGCCCCATCTTAGAGACACTGAGGGTAGAATCCAGCTAACTGTTTTACTAAGACTTTGTGGTGACTCTGATATAGGTTCATGTCTGAGACGCAACATTCTAGAGGATAGTAAAAAAAATAGTAATAAAAAAATAAAAAATAAAAAGTAAAGTTTATTAGTCTCCTAGGGCTGTCATAATGAATTACCCCCACTTGCTGGCTTAAAACAACAAATATTGACTCTCTCACAGTTCCAAAGTCCAGATGCCTGAAATCTATTGGCAGGGCCATGTTCCCTCCAAAGGCTCTAGGGGAAAATATTCCTTTGCCTATTCCTGTTCCTGGTGGCCTCTGACATTCCTCGACTTGCGACAACATAACTCATTTCTGCCTCCATCTTCACACGGCCTTCTTCCTGGTATGACTTTCTGTGCCTTCTCCTCCACCTGTGAAGACACCAGCCACTGGATTTGGGGCCCAACCTAAATTCAAAATGATTCCATCTCAAGATATGTGACCAATTATATCTGCAAAGTTCCTATTTCCAAATAATATCCTATTCTGAAGTTCTGGGTAGATATAAATTTGTTGGGAGTGGGTGGGCACTACTCAACCCACTACAGAAAGCAAATTCTAACATCATCCATTGGAAGACAGCATAAGGGAAACAAGAAGCCAAAATGAAGAATTTATGGAATAACAATGGGGAATCTGCATGCATATTAAAATGTCACCTATATTGCCACCCAGGATAAATACCACATTATCTAGCCTTCCTTGAGGTCAGGCAGGACCTTGCGACTCAGTTCTAACCAATATGACATAAACAAAAATGTTGCATGACATCATCCAAGAGCCAACCATAGAAATACGAGTTACATGATTTGACTCCTTTTGTTTTTTCCCTTCCTTGATTCTGCTATTACCCAAATGTTACCTTGGACAGAGAGAACCAGGGCTATACTGTAGGGTGGTATAGTAGTGGGAGCTGGAAGAAGGGTAGGCAATGGAAAAACTCTTGGAACAGAGCCTTGGACCATATGCTTCAAGATTTTTGTGAGAGAAATAAAATGTATTTGTCAATCTGGGGTTTCCGTTATTTGCAGATAATCAAATGGTAATCAGGATAGATTTTTGATCATTATAAGGACTTTATATTTTACCCTAAATGCACTAGCAACCCATGAGAGAGTTTCAGGCATCAATTACAACAGGACTTACTTTACATTTTATGTCCATTACTGTGACGAATGATGGGAAAGAGAGACAGGAGTGCAGTCCATGGGGAGGATGGTGGCCTGCACAAAGACAGTAAGGATGGAGGTGAGATGAAGGGGATACATTAGTGATATGTTTTAGAGATAAAATCCAGTACTTTTTGATGAACTGGATGAAGAGACTGAAGGAAAAGAAAAATAAAATATTGCCTATGACTTGTGGAAAATACAAAATATACTTATTTCAATCAAATTCATAGAAGAAATTTCTCTGGGGTATATGAGCCCTTATATAAATAAGCCTTTAGCAGACTACAGTTTCTCCACCAAAACCCAGCTGCACTCAAAGCTGCTTTTCCACTGTTCCCATTGATTATGCAATCACTTCTGTGCTGTCAAGATACTTGCTGGTTTTCTCTTCTGTTTTCTGATTCTGCCAAGTTATTAATTTTTTTTTAAAAAAAAAGGCACAGTGAAAAAAAAAGGCACAGTGTATGTGGCAATCTAGAGTCCAAGGTCTTCCCTTGCTGTTTATGCTTTTGGATGAATGAACACACTAATTTTGACAAGGAGAATGTAAAATATAAAGACTAAACTGGTAAAATAAAAAAAATGTACTATATTCAGATTTGAAATAATGACATTCACTCACAGAAAAAAATAGTATCTTAAAATCCAATACTTAACAAGAAGAGGAGGGCAAAGAATAGGATACTGTTATTGGAATTTACACCTTTTCTATATAAAGGCCCCTCCTCTTGAGTGTGAGCTGAGCCTGCAACCTCCTTCTATTCAACAGAATATGGCAAATGTGATGACATGTCACCTCCATAATTGTGTTATGCTAGATCACAAAGGTCAAGGGATTTTGCAGATTGTAGTTAAAGCCTCTACTGAGTTCATCAAAAGGGAGATTATCCTGTATGGACTTAATGTTTTAAAAGCATCTAAAGGGTGCTCGCTTCAGCAGCACATATACTAAAAGCATCTAAAGGTCAGAGACTTGTAGCAGCAAACATTCACTCCGTATTGCTGGTTTGGAAGAAGCAAATCACCAGGAGTTCCACAGCCAAAAGGAAGTGAATGGTGCAAATAACCTGCAGGAGCTTAGAAGCAGATCCCTCCCTAGTCAAACCTTCAGATGAGAATGCAGCCTAGATGACATCCTGATTTTAATCTTCTGAGTCGCTGAGCAGAGGAACCACTTAAGCTGTCTCTAGACTCTTGACCTTTTAACCCACAGACCCTGGAGATAAGAAATGGGTGCTGCCTTAATTCACTAGAAAATTTGTTGTAATTTGTTCTGCAGCTATAGGAAACTATACATATATACACACATAAATGTTATATATGTTCATAAAGAAATTTATGTACAAAACTATATATATATATATATATATATGCGCCTATACTCCTTAACTTTATGCTCTTTAAGAAAATCAAAAGTCTTTTTCATCCAAATATGTGATTGAATATGGCAATGTATGTATGCATGTATATGTGTGCTTCTTTAGGCATTAACTCAGCTATGAATAAATAAGGTATATTGCTGTAGCAATAAGGAATCTACCCAAATCTCAGTTGGTCTCTTTGTGTTATCCCTAATGAAATTCTGCAATGACTCTGTCGGATAGTTACCTGTGGCTTTCATTTCAGAAAGGCAGATCAGCATGAAGGGAACCACTATGGCAGCTAACTAATACAAACAATAGCCGTATCCTCACATACAGGTTTTCTGGAATTCCCTTGACAGGCCAATTCTTCATCACAGTGTGTCAGGGAGATCATTTATACTTCAGTAACTACTCAGGTTTTTCTCTCAATTAATTTCTAAATATTTTGAAATAATGAATAAATTTAATTTTCATTTATATTCCTTTCTCTCTTGTCTACCCCTCTTTTATTAATCACATGGATAATGTCTTTCAAAAAAAGTCATTTTATTTTTTTAAAGATTTTATTTATTTATTCATGAGAGACATAGAGAGAGAGAGAGAGAGAGAGAGAGGCAGAGACACAGACAGAGGGAGCAGCAGGCTCCATGCAGGGAGGCTGACATGGGACTCAATCCCGGGTCTCCAGGATCAGGCCCTGGGCCGAAGGCAGGCGCCAAACCACTGAGCCACCTGGGCTGCCCAAAACTGTCATTTTAAAAGTGAAACTTTAATGAATCAGAATATTATATCAGAATATATTATGGAATATTATAATCAGAAATAATTACCTTTTAATATATTTTTATAGACAACTTTGCAATCAGCCTGAAAAGATGCATTTATTTCTGCATTTATTTTATTTTTAAGCTATTTCTTTATTTATATTAAGTTGGCTCTAGGCCCAATATGGGGCTTGAACTCATGACCTGGAGATCAAAAGTCACATGCTTCATTGACTGAGCCAGCCAGGTGACCCGACAAACATTTATTTTATTATTATATATGTGAGGCACTGTTGTGGTGTGAGGTATAATATAAAGTTTGTGATTCCTGTTTCAGTTTACTGCACCACTGAGGAAGAGACTGGTTGGTAGAGCAATTATGCAGAGACAAATGTGGGCCAGTGTGCAAAGCCATCAGAGTGGCTTTGCCTGTGCAGTAGGGAAGGTTTCACTCTTCCATTGTGGCACAGAGAATCACTGAAGTTCTGGGGTGGGCACAGGAGTGGAGGTGGGGCGGTACTTATTTTTCATGTTAGGTAAACCAATATTACTCTTAGCAGGCTTATATTCCTATTTTCTCCTGTAAATCTGATGTCACCCAAGCCTACAAAGAACTCAAGATTAGAAGCAATAATGTCATCTTTTTAGGATAGTGAGAAGTGACAAGTGAGAGGGATAACCTAATTAAGCAAGCCAAGCCTGCTGGGGCCACTGGATGTAGCAGCTATCACTTCTATGAACTTTAATAATCAAGAAAAAAATTGCTGCTTTGTAGCCCACTTTGTAATAATAGCCATGAGTCATTAAAATGAAGTTAAATCACGTTCATTATGTTCTGTTTAATAAAGGAAAGAAACATGTACTGTATTTAGAAATGTTTCCATCAAATTAGTTATTTTTAATTTAATATTTAAATAGGTGAATGCCTCGAAATTTCATTCATCAAATATGTCATTTTCTCATAATGTCGGAAAAATCCAATGTTACCATACTAAATGAAGCATCACATTATGTTCGAATAGTTATTAATGGTTTCCAATGTATTTTCTGTTTCATCATAATCCCATAAATCAAGGTAATTCCCCTTGTGCCAATGACTCATTGAGATGCAGTCACTTAAACTTAGTCATGCCAACGACTCTGTTCTTTAACTCTTATTAATGGTCCTTCATTAACCCATCTATACATTAATTCAGCACATATTTACTGAGCATTGATATCACCCACAGTTCCATGAAATAAAATATACGACAGTTTAAGTATGAATGTAAATCTATAATTATAGGTATGATTTGATTCTAAGATCCTCTGATGGTTGGTTTTATAGCAATAAGTGAATTCAAGAGGTTTTTAAATTACTTTATAAAATCTATCATGGAGCTACACGTGGGAATACCTTGAGTATTTTGAGAAATAGATTATTTCTATACCTAACCCCCAAGTGACATAAGTAAATGAAATGGGAAGGATTACAGCTTCCTCCAAATATTCATCGGATAATTAGTTAATTTAAGCAACTTTGTAATGCTTTTTTAATCACTCAGTTCAGTAAGTGAAAATAATGCAAAGTTAATGCATCTGTAGACAAATGTGTTTTGTTTTTCAATGGATTTCTCTTGAAATTGTGTAGATTTTGTGTATGTACTCTTCTTGAAATATCCCACTTAGCAACCCAGTAAAAAGTGCATTTAACTAATAAGTGAAAAATTGTGGAGTAGAAATCTCAATCGAATTGGTTTCAGATGAGCCTTTAGCAAACTAGAGTTTCTCCACCAGGACTCAGCTGCACTCGAAGCTGCTTTTCCACTGTTACCACTGATTATACAATCACTTCTGTGCTGTCAAGATACTTGCTGGTTTTCTATTCTGTTTTCTGATTCTGCCAAGTTATTAATTAAAAAAAAAAGGCACAGCTTATCTGGCAATCTAGAGTCCAAAGTCTTTCCTGACATCGTTAATTATGCTTCTGGATGAATGAACACACTGACTTTGACAGGAGAAGACAAAATATAAAGATTAAACTGGTAAAATAAAAAGATGTACTATATTCAGTTTTGAATAATGACATTTGCTCACAGAAAAAATAATATATTAAAATCCAATAATTAACAAGAAGAGGAGGGCAAAGAATAGGATCCAGTTATTGAAATTTGTCTTTTTCTAACTGACTAAAAATAAGGTACTACACATAGTTTAATGATATATGGACAGCAAGTTAGACTCACATTAGATAGAATTAGCCAGGTTTTGAACTGACAACCCAAGGACAAAGGAAATCTGGTTGCATGTCTGAACTCAGCCTTGATTTTGATGCCAGTTAATTCACTGGTGACTTTGAAAACTTTTATCATTGTCATCTTCAAACCTTGAGAAATGAGTCATTTGTTTCTGACAGGTGGATAAGGACAAAATCAGCAGGGAAGGAAATTTTATTTTCAAAGTTCAGAGAGTATGCAAAAAATAGTAGAGATTATTTACCAGTAACTATGCAATTGTATGTTTTTTTTTCCCAAAAATTCACAATACTCCCTTAAGAACACAAAAGGAAAGCAAATTTAGGAATACATGTAACAGTCAGGACTTCCTTCTGTCAGATTATTGCAATAAAATAGAGCCAAGGAATTTGCTTGGTATAGCTATTTGGTCCTAGAAAGGGAAGCAAAATAGGCCATGGCACTTTTTTCCTTTAGAGATTATTAGAGACCATCTTAGTATCTTAAATACAGCTTCAAAATTATAGTCCTTGTAATATAGTATACATGATGACTATTACTATCTTCATTTTTCAGATTAATAAGCTGAGGCTCAGAGGTCTTATATCCCTTGGCAAAAAATCACCATCCTATGGGCAGATCTAGGATTTGAATAACAGTGTTGGCTATACACTTAGGCCTCTACTGTAGCTCCCTTCTTCAGTGAATTTTAATACTTTCATTACCTGACTCCTCCTTTCCCTTTCTGTACAAAGATGCCTGTCTTACCTAGGTTACAGGGTTGTTATGAATATCAAATATCATAATATATAGAAATGTATTTTAGAAATTTAATTGCCATAAGTTTTTACTTCAAAGCATGCAGGAGGTATGGTTGATTAACATGAGAGAAAATTGGCTATTTGGCTACTAACTAAATAACTTTTATGGTAATTTGAAAATGCACACTTTTTGTCTCCCACCCCACTACTGCTCTTCCACTAGTCAAGCTGGAGAATCCCAGTTTTATAGTAAGACATACTGCTTTAGGCAGTACTGGGCCACAAGGGTCCACATTCTCATCCTTTTAGAACACGCTCAGCCACAACACCTACTCATATTTATCCTGGAGGAAGGATGAGTTAGAAAATACTGCTCATGTTTCTGAGTCAGTTTTAACCTAACACTCATAGTGTACCACAGAGTTTGACTCTTTAAGGATGCAAATTTTTCCCAAGTGCATCAACTTCATATGTTCAATAAGAGTCTCAGCACTTACTACCCACCTTGCAGTCTGCCGAAGGAAAAACCAAAGAAAAATAAAAACTTTTAAAAAATATTTTGTCTATCTTTTTTCATGACTGCATTAAGAACTTTCTCAACATTTGTAGTGATCCTAAGAAATTAGTAAGACAGTATCCAAATTTTAGAAAAAAAAATGGTGAGCTTAGGGCATTATCCCAGGTACCACAATGAGAAAACTGAAAATCTTATATGGAAGCATTTCATTGCTTTAGTTATATTCCACAAAAGCAGTTTCTACATGCTTTAATCAAAGTCAGAAAGCAATAGGCAGCTTTACGATAGAAAATCTGTTTTGTCTAAATTTACTTTGCAAATTTGCCATCATTTCTTTTATTCCCAATGCCAGGTAAGACACTGATTTGTTCAGATCCACAGAATTAGAATGAGCCATTAATATTGATGAGAATGCAAAGTATTATAGCACACCCAAGGGACACTTTTATTTTTAAGATCTCAATTCAATCATCCTCTTTGCCACTGGGCCAAGAGCTTTGTATGAAGTATTTTAATTAATCCTTAAAACAAAATGATACATGAGGTTATCACTATTTCCCATTTCACACATCAGGAAAACAGCTAGTTGGTGGTAAATCCAAAGCTAGAATATATCACAGTCTTGAACTGTTTTTAAAAAGTAAACAAAAAAGTTATACTAGGATAACTCCTTCTTTCTCCTCCACATCTTTGTGGTCAACAGGAAGAATACTCCAATCAGGGGTACCATCACTGAAAGCAAACTGTAGAGAAAGTAGATGGAGACTAGTTAAGTGTCACAGCAGAGACACTTTGGTCATCACCAGTTTGGCAGGGACTCTAGCTGCGTGTCAGATTTCTCACTCAATGCTCATTGGGTAGCCTCCCAGACTCCACATGTGTGGAAGAAGACGTCCTCTCCAGAGGGAAGACCAGGCTTTGGTCCAAGGTTAATGAGTTTCCATAGATTTCAATGTACTTGCAGTCTGAAAAGGAAAGTGGACACTGCACCAAAGGCAGAATGCTAGCAGAGTATGGTACGTATGGTAAAAAGGCAGTAGAGAAATGTGAGAATTCAAAGAAAGGAGTATGCCAAGCCAAGTAGTGGCAGGAATCCATGACAGAGAAGGCAGAGGCGCATAAGCTGTCAGTAATTTTAAACGTGGAAAGATCAAATGCCTAAGAAGACTGAATTTTATTTAGTGAGGGGAGTAATAGTTGGGGAGGACACAAAAGAGGGCACTGTGGGGGTGGGAGATAACAGCCATAAACAAACCATTGAAATAAGAATGCATCTGTCCATTTTAGTGACCCATTTAGCTAAGAGGCATAGTGGATACATAAAAACAAATAACATTTAAAGAACAGTGATTCTTTACCAAGAATTATCCTAAATGATTTACATGCAATTATCTTATTTATTCTGTGCTATAAAGTAGGTACTAAGAGTAGAAGGCAAGAACTATCATTATTGTCATTTTACAACTGGACTTTAGACTAACCAGTTAAATGGCCAAGGAACACCAAGCAGCCTGCCCCCAGCTCCCTTTGTTATTCAGCTGTCCTTTGAAGTAAAGATATGGGAGATAAGGCTGTGAAGGGGTCACAGTCTGAAATTAGGAGCCTTTGAATATCATCCTAAAATAAGATATGTGAGCTACAGAAAGCCTTGGAAGGGGGGGATCAAACCAGGAGTAGAGCTTTGGAAAAACTAAATCTTCCCAGAAAACTATTTTAAAACTTGGGTTTTTAGTTTACCTGTTTAAAAGCTCATCTCAAGGATGGAGGAAAGAATGATTAGTTATTTCTGAGTCAGTATCTTTCTAATGCTTATTTCACCCTCTCCCACATCTGGAGTATCATTAATCACCTTGAAGAGTCAGATCAACTTTTCTATTTGGCTGAGAGTTCTAAACTTGATAGTAGTGAGTGAGGGTCTAAGATTTGTGCTCAAGCAACAGGGCAGGATAGAGAAGACTGAGGCTTGTATTTTATATGAAGATAGAAAGAAGCTGCACTTCAGGTAGCCAAAACTCACACATTGTGTAGTCTCCCCATTATATGATATAGTGCACCTTTGATATGACTAACTAACTATATTATCTACTTTATAATGAAAACAGCCTCAACTCTGGATTGGGCATGAGGCACTCTCCAGTGAAAAATTCTATGCATCTTTGCCTTTCAGGTTCTAAAATGGTGATAAGTAAAGTTCACATGCCACTAACTCACCAAGCTGAGAACTCTGAGGGCAGGCACAGAGCTAAGTGATTTACACACTCTGACTGACCAGGACAAAGCAGAGGATGGCAATATGGATAAGCACATGCTCTCAAGGGGCTTATGTTCTAATGCAGGGATAAAGATGCCTGTAACAATCTCTAAAGAGAAAATGAAAGGGGGCGTGAAATAAATAAAATCAAATCCTGTCTTAAAGTAACTAAGTGGAAGCCTACTTCCTAGAGCGGGCCATGGATGGGTTGTCTGAAGAGGCAACATGTGAACCTGGAGTGATAAAGAATCAGTTTGCAAAGGGCCAGGTGAAGGCATTGGTGCAAGAAGGATAGCAGTTACAATGGCCTTGAGGTAGGAACAATTCCATTTATTCACACCAGATGTTTGGAATCACAGAAATAAATTTTTTATTCATCACCATTTCTATTACTTGTGCGACTGTTATAGATCCTGGTGTAAGATTCATATGCACCCACATGACTATAACTTCAGTGCTCACTGGGTAGAATTCTAAAGGTGCCTACTCCATTGTAGCTCAGCCTAAAAACACATGATAATTACCTTCCACCATGGCACTTCACTGGCTACATTTCTACTGAGCTATAAGCTCTATGAGGGTGGGAACATGCCTGATATGTTCACTCTTAGAATTTAACAAATGTCTGGTGCTTTGTAGATTCTCAAAAACTTCGGATGATGAGGTGATTTATCATTAATCAATTAATGTTATGAGTTATGGCAGCACCAAATTTGGGCAAGGAAAGAACTACTACCACTGGAACAAAGCAGCTACAATGAAGCATAGTCTTTTTTTTTTTTAAGATTTTATTTATTTATTCATGAAAGACACAGAGGGAGAGGCAGACACACAGGCAGAAGGATAAGCCGACTTCCTGCAGGAAGCCCGATGTGGGACTCAATTCCAGAACCCCAGGATCACACCCTGAGTAGGCAGGTAAATCCCATTCTAGATGCAAAGGTCTTTCATTATTCATAATATTACCACATATTAAATCTCCACAAACACATGATTCATTACTACACAGATTCAGATGGACATGTGACCCAGAGTTTCCCTCAACACAGTAATTATCAAAAGAAAGTCTAGTGATTTATAGTCTATCTAAAAAAGCACATTACTCCAATTCCCCACCAAATTCCAGAAAAATATGACATCATAGTCTGTTGACTCACAAGAATTACTTTGCCAAGAGTTCCTTCTTATATGGTGTGTTTTTGTGATAGGTACCATTAGTTTTTGTGATACGTTAACTGGCAAATATATATTAAAAATACTCATAGGATGCACTCTGATAGGCATTATGAAAGACATAAAGGAATATAAGATACACAGATACACTTTCTGACTTTCAGGGGTCCTAAAATCTAGTTGAGGAGATGCCTTTCATTTTGTGGGATGTTAAATAATAGTCTAACATTATAATAATAGGGAAATAATAAAATGTTATGAGGTTACATATAATTCACAATCATCCCTCCAACACTGTGGTTCAGATATAAGGTGGATAAGATCTTTAGTAGAATTTTTGGTAAATACAGAAAGTGAAAAAATAAACACAGTAACATAAAGTGTATATACATGTGTTTTGTTCTCCCTTAAAAATTAGCTCCAGAGCATCACCTATAAGAAACCCACTTGGATACCCATTTGTTGTTGCATGGCAACCACAAGGAAGTGCAACGCTGCAAACAGATCTCTAGAGAATAGCTTGGGTATGGTACAATGTTTCCAAGGAGAGAAGAGAATAAGGTTTCTATCTCTATAATCCCTCTTCTATTATAGTAACACCTCATTTGAGAAGAAGAATGGCATTGTAGGTCAGGAGTCAAAGTGCTTGGGGTTGTACCTTCCTGACTCTGCTACCAACTTGATATGTGTCCTTTCCACAATCATTCTGAGGGGGCTGTAGGAGCATAAGGAGTCAGAAGCTTTCTCCCGCTCTGAAGTCAGGCACATCTGCCACTCACTTTTTGTGTAACCCCAGGCATGTCATTCAGCTTTCACAGACTCTATTTATTTCATCTACAAATTGGGAAGAATAGTACCTCTATAGTTGAACTGCATATTACTAAGTGAAAGAAGCCAATCTGAAAAGGTTACATACTGTGTGATTCCAACCACATGACATTCTGGAGGAGGTAAAACTCTGAAGACAATAGAAAGATAAGTGGTTTCCACAGGTTAGTGGGAGAGATGAATAGACAAAGCACAGGGGATTTTTAAGGACAGTGAAATTATTCTATATGACGCTATAATTGTGGAGACATGTCACTATATGTTTATATCCACAGAATGTACAACATGAAGAGTGAACTCTAATGTAAACTATGGACTTTGGGTGATTGTGACAGATCAATGTACATTCATAGACTATAACAAATGTACCACTCTGATGGGGAATATTAATTATGTGGGAGGCTATGTATGTGTGTGGGAAAGGAAGTATATGGGAAATTTCTGCACCTTTCTCTAAATGTTGCTATGAATCTAAAACTGCTATAAAAACTAAAGTCTGTGTAGAACAAAGAATAGTACTTCTACCATAGGGTATTAAGAATTAAACAAGATGAAACATATAAGGGACTTACACAAAACCTGCCAGGTAGCCAGTGTTCAATAAATATCACCTATTACTATGATCTTGTTTCTTAGCCAACAGAAGATCTAAAGCTGCTGACTAGAATGAAAAGTCAGAACTGCTAGAAGAAGTCACACAAATAGTGAAAAGACATTACATGAGAGCACAGGAGAATGATAGCAGGAAGCGTAAGAATTCCAAAAGTGTTGTGTGAAGACTATACACAGGGAACACAATGCTCTGGATCTTAGCAGACCAGCAACACAATCAATGGCATTGTGAAGTAAGAGAAGTAGGGTTGAAAATTCTCACTCTCCTTCACTTCCATAATTTTGGGACCTTGACTAAGTTCATTACCCTGCACTGGGTCCCTACCATCAACAGATTTGGCTTAGCTCCTGTCTGTTCCACGTCAGCAGACAGGACTAGGACCTTTCTGGCCTGGCCCATCCTGTTGTAAAAAGCTAAGTAGGCCCCACAGAAATCCACAGAATAAATCATACTCCATTTGTCACAGATAGGATTGATGATCAATTTCTTCAACTCTAAAAATGGAGACAGTATGCACCTCACAAGGCAGTTAAGAGAATTGAATGAAATGATGCATATAAATCATTTAGAACACACAACTCCTAGCATATAATAGGTGCTACATCAGTGTTGGTTGGATAGGAATGCTTTCTAAATGACAGCTCACACTTTTAGGTACCAGCACCGAACTACATTTGCTGTTATTCTGACCCTAGTATTACATCCCTGCTCTGAAAATTGACTTTGCATTCCATTCCTGAGCCTTAGTTTGCTAGGCCTTATAAATGAGCTTCTTTGTAACAGAACACCTGGCACATTTAAGTTCCCATAAATGTCTTTTTAAAAAAGGGATGTATAAGTGTATGCATATATGCTCTGGTCCGCATTCATTTGCTCTCATTTTGATAATCCTCTGCTAGCACTAGGTCCCTGCCATGTGCTTACTGGCCCCTTAAATAAAACCTGAAGCCCAGACTAAGAACTGAGTGTTGTAACCAAGCCCTGCTCTCTAGGAGAGAGCACCCAAAGACCACTTGCCTTTCTGCTTGGACATATAAGTAAACCATGTTACAGCTTCCTAGTCCTTTGACTTCATACGTACACCTACTACCCTATCAATGACTGCAGTATGATTTGAGTGTGTGCTCTATAGTAGCCAGTTTCTACTACCAGCACCTGCAAAAGGTTTGGCCCAGCCACCTTCATTCCATCTTAGCAGACAGGATTGGACCTTTCTGGTCTGGCCCATTGTTTTGCAAATAACTAACTATGCCCTATAGATACCCAAAGTACAATAAACCATGCTCCATCACAGCTGTGATGACCCTGGAATCCAGTGATCTAAGTTTGTGGAAGACAGGTGAGTCAGGCCTGCAGGAAGTCTATCTACATTTGGTATTGAAGTCTTCTGGCAGGGAAAACCGCTCTCAAGGAAGGACTCAAGCTGGGTCAAGTACAAAGTTAAACTGTAGAGAAAAGGACTGATTCTACAAGTTCAAATCTATCCTCCAGTCCTGTCTTCCCATATATTCCTGTCTGAATTCCATAAAGCAGTGGAAAAGAGGTTATATGTAGAAAAAACATGGAAAAACTTCAGAGAACTACATGCAAATCACATGGAAAAGTGGAACATTAATGTAAGAAGAGCATTCTTTCTATTTCTGTATGACTTGGCAGATGAAGGACAAAGAATTTGACATTTCATAGGCATCTTCAAACCCAAGCACAGTTGTGGCATCATTCAAGGAAAAGACAGAAGTACTTAAAAGAAGTGATAATGTTGCCTAGTAGAAGTAGGTGGACAAAGAAAAGAATGATGGGAGTGAAGAAGCTACTCACTGGCATTAGCTCAACTCTGGGGATTATAAGTATGGGTATGGCACCTCATGCAACTCTGCATCAGTCAACAGAGAAAGGAGAAAAGACATAATGGATGTCACCTAGTAGTTGACTGGATAATTTGTATACCCAATGATTATAAATAGCTCTGGCTAATCAGCAAAAGATATACTGATGAAATGTTCTGCTAAGGATCATGACTCCAAAATTATTAAATGAGGTCAACAACCAAGAAAATATAAATTACTAGCCACTTTGTTGAAGATAACAAAAAATTACATTAATGTATTCATCTATTTATTTAAAAATAATCCCTAAAAACATAACCACATGTCAGGTTGCTATGACAAGCAATAGAGAAACAGATGTTTAAGTTATTCTTGGAGGGAAGTTCATAGATGTATCAAAAATAATAGAATTTCAGATGGCATGATAGAGACATGATTGAAGAGATATGGAAATCTAGATTCATCTATGAAAAAAAATAGTTCACAGCAATTTGTCTGAGAAAGTAACCTTTAATTTGGATATTCCCAAGTATAATAAAGAGAATGACAATATTGTACAGGTGCATTTTTACAGGAGATTGGGCTCTAAAGTAAGTACATGAGAAAAAAATCTACAAGAGTAAAATTTATCCTTATATATTCCTAAAATCATCCATGAAGTATATATGGATTTGAGTCTACAATCCTGTAGGGTTTTTAACTTTAAAGCCTGATAATCACCAAGTCAATCTAAAGGACAGAATGAAAGAAACTTGTGCCTACATAGTCTATGCATGATATTTTTTAGAAAGATTTCTGTATTTATTTGAGAGAGAGAGAGAGAGAGAGAGAGAGAGAGAGAGAGAGAGAGAAAGCATGCCAGTACCAGTGAGGGGCAGAAGGAGAGAGAGAGTATTTGCAAGCAGACTCTCCACAGAGCATGGAGCCCAAAGCAGGGCTAGATCCCAGGACTCTGAGATAATGACCTGAGCAGAAACCAGGAGTTGGCTGCTTGACTGAGCCACTCAGGTGCACCTACATGTGAAGATAATTTTTAAAGTAACTTCCTAAAGAGGAATTAAAAGACAATTCTATTGTTTCTCCTTGCCTGTAGGATTTACTCTACCCTATTTTATTTTTTTAATAAATTTCCATAGGGATTTTTTTAAAGATTTATTTATTTATTCATTCAGAGAGAGAGAGAGAGAGAGAGGCAGAGGCAGAGGGAGAAGCAGGCTCCGTGTAGGGAGCCTGACATGGGACTCGATCCCAAGTCTCCAGGATCACACCCTGGGCTACAGGTGGTGCTAAACTGCTGCGCCACGGGGGATGCCCACTCTACCCTATTTTATTTATTTTTTTAATTTTTTTTTAATTTTTATTTATTTATGATAGTCACACACACAGAGAGAGAGAGAGAGAGAGAGAGAGAGAGGCAGAGACACAGAGGGAGAAGCAGGCTCCATGCACCAGGAGCCCGACGTGGGACTCGATCCCGGGTCCCCAGGATCGCGCCCTGGGCCAAAGGCAGGCGCTAAACCGCTGCACCACCCAGGGATCCCCTCTACCCTATTTTAATATGAAATCTCTATTCACTTAAAAACAGAGCTTCAAAATTCAAAAAGCAAAACCTAATAGAATTGAAAGAAGACATTTAAAAATCCACAGTTTAGTTATAGATTTCAGCAATTCTTTCTTTGTAATCAATATAACAAATAGGAAACTAGAATATAGAACACTTGATCAATTTTACCAACCAACCTGACAAAAGTTTCTAGAACAACAACAGAATGCACATTCTTCCTAAGTACATTTGGGATATTCACCAAGCTGGACCATATTCTGGGCATAAAGCAAAGATTAAGAAATTATAAAAATTAGAACCATACAAATTTTCTAACCATAATAAAACTAAACTAGAAATCAGTATCAGAAAGATAGCTGGAAACTGCCTCCCATGTTTTGAAATTTAAAAACATGCTTCTAAATGATCATGAAACAAGGGCTCCTGGGTGGCTCAGTCAGTTACACGTCTGCTTTTGGCTCAGGTCATGATCCCAGAGACCTGGAATCAAGCCCCATATCGGGCTCCCTGCTCAGTGAGGAGCCTGCTTCTCTCTCTCTCTCTGCCTACCACTCTGCCTACTTTCTCTTCTCTCTCCCAAATAAATAAATTTTTAAAATCTTAAAAAAAATAAATGACCATGAACCAACAACAAAAGCCACAAGGAAAACTAGAAAATATTTTGAATTGAATTAAAATGAAAATCCAACATATTAAATATTGTGGGATGTATCCAAGACATTGCTAGGAGAAAATTCATAGCATTTAACACTGAAAATAAGAAAAAAATCTAAGTTTCCATCTTAAAAGCTGGGAAAAGAAGAGCAAATTAAACTTAAAGAGAAGGAAGGAAATACAGTTAAGAGGATAAATCAATGGAATCAAAAGCAGAAAACCAATAGAGAAAATCGAAGCCTAGTTCTTAAAAAAGAATCAGTAAAATGACCAACATCTTGTCAGTCTGACGACGAGAAAAAGAGAAACAAATTACCAGTATTGGGGCATGATGATGGAAGGGACCATCACAATAGATCCTATATGTATTGAAAAAACAATAAATAAATGTTGAGAACTAGATATTAAATCACTCCTACCTACTCAAAATACTTATGCTCACCCAAAAACTTGTTCATAAAAGTTTATACAGGATTTACATTCATAATTTCAAAAATCTGGAAACCACACACAGACTCTCTATCTAGTGAATAAAGAAACAATGGGACATCCACAAAATAGATTATAATTCAGCAATAAATATAGAATACTGATACATGCAACACCATGAATGAACTTCAAATGTTTTATATTAAGTGTAAGAATTCAGATTAAAAAGACTTTATAATGTATGATTCCATCAATAAGACATTCTGGAAAAGGCAAAAATATAGGGAGAAAAAAACAGATAAAAGGTTTTCAGGGACTGGTAGCAGGGAAAAGTACCGACTATAACAGGGTAGCATGAGGGAATTTGTTAGGATGATGGAACAGTTCTCTATCTTAATTGTGGTGGTGGTTATGTCACTGTACGTGTTTGACCAAACTCATGGAACTGTAATGCAAAAAAGTAAATTTTACTATTCAGGAAAAAAAGAATAAAACAATATTTGTGTAAGCACCTTAGTGCTAACAAAAACAGAGACAGACATTAAGTAATTATGCAGAATGTTTTTCACATGTGAATATGTTAATTATTGATATAATCAATATGCTTTTTAATATTTGGGTAGGTTTTCAGGAAAAAAGGTATTTAACTTTAATAAGCATGAAATATGTACAGGAATGAAAAGTTAACACCAATTATAAGGATATTTTTATAGCAAAGTATCATAGTAGTAATAAAAATATGATTGTCAGCTTTCAATCCATGGAAATTTTATTTAAGGAATTTTATGACCATAGTTTTACTAATTCTTCTCACAAGCTTTACAAATAAACCATGTTTAATAGTATAAATCAGTGACAGGAACAGTAAGAATTACCTTAGTGGCAATCATTAAAAAGAGAAAGAAAGTGGTAGGAGTGGTATTGCCTGATGTCATAGTTCAGTAAAAACACTGCTATGCGATCTTAAGTAGTAAATTAATCCCCCCACTATTTATTTATTTATTTGTTTGTTTGTTTGTTTGTTTATTTATTTGAAAGATTTTATTTATTTATTCATGAGAGATGCACAGAGAGAGAGAGAGAGAGAGAGAGAGACATAGGCAGAGGAAGAAGCAGGGAGCCTGATGCAGGACCTGATCCCAGACCCTGGGATCACAATCTAAGCCAAAGGCAGACTCTCAACTGGTGAATCACTCAGGCATCCTACAGAGATACTTTTAATATTGAGAAATTCATCAGAAATTCAAACTACCAGCAAAACAAAAACAAAAAACCTACAAAATGCCCTGCTATACAAATTTAATCCTTTTCTGTCTCTTATAGGTAAAAAAACAAAATAGAAATACCCTATTATTCTTAATTTTACATTTCCAACTGAATGAAATAATAGGGCTTTTGTGATAATGCCCTCTATTTTGGTTATTTAGCCAGCTGTCAAAAACATTAATTGAGGCCCACTTTCACCTGCTCAGTATTATGCTAGGAGTTGTGGAGAATATTGCCAAAATCATATAAAAGACATGTTCTCCTGCTCAAGAGGCCCATAGTCCAGTTGAGAAGGCTGAAATAACAAGCATAAAGAATAAGAAATGGTCTGCAATGAAGTAGAAACCAGGTAAGATCAAGGAAATCCGTCTGCAAGTAGTTGTCTCAATCAATGTATTCATAGGTTTAAGTTTATCCTCTTAACAATTTATTTAATTATTACATTTCAATCAGGATTTTTATTTTGGGATAATCATAGATTCATATGGAGCTGTAAGAAATGATACAGAGAGATGCCATGCATCAGTTTCCCCCACTGGTAACATTTGCAAAACTATAGTGTAATCAGGATATTAACATTGATACAGTCAAGCTACAGAGCATTTCCATCACCACCAAACTCATGTTGCCCTGTTATAGCCATATTCACTTCCCATTTCACCACATGCCCTCCTTAACTCCTGGCAACTACTGATCTATTCTCCATCTCTCTAGTTTTGGCATTTCAAGAATGTTATGTAAATGCAATATATGTCACTTTTTCATTGGCTTTTTTTCACCGAGCATAAGTCTTTGGAGAGTCATACAGGTTGTAGTCCGTATCAATTATTTGTTTCATTTTATTGTTGAGTAGTATTCCACAGTATGCATGTACCACTCTCTGCTTAATCAATCACACACTGAAGGACATTTGAATTTTTTCCCATTTGGAGCCCAAACGAATAAAGGTCCTATAACATTTGCATATGGGTTTTTGTGTGAACATACAGTGTCATTTCTCTAAGAAATGCCCAGCAGTGCACTAGTTGCATATTTAGTTTTTTAAAGTGCCAAACTGGGGGCACCTGGGTGGCTCAGTGGTTGAGCATTTGCCTTTGGCTCAGGTCATGATCCCAGGGTCCTGGGACTGAGTCCCGCATCAGGCTTCCCACAGGGAGCCTGCTTCTCCCTCTGTCTATGCCTCTGCCTCTCATGAATAAATAAATAAAACCTTTAAAAGGCTTTATATTACTACAAGCATGACACAAGTCTTTCCATTCCTCCTTGTTCTCACCAGCAACTGGTATTATCACTACTTTTTATTTTACCATTCTGATAGGTGTGCAGTGATACATCATTGCAGTTTTGATTTGTATTTCTCTAGTGGATAATAATGCTGGACATATTTTCATGTGCTTATTTGCCATCTGTATATCTTTGGTAAAATGTCTCTTCATATCTTTGCCAATGTTCTAATTGGACTGTTTCCTTTTTTTTTATGGTTGAATTTTTTAAGTTCTCTCTCTATATATACTAGATACTAGGACTTTGATATGAAGTTTGCTACTTTTTTCTCCTAGTTTATAGCTTGTCTTTTTACCCTCTTTTTTCTTTTTGTCTTTTTACCCTCTTAAGGGTTACAAAAAAAAAAAAAACAGGGCTTTCACAGAACAAAATTTTTTAAATGCTGAAGTTCAATTTATTCTTTTTTATTTTATAAATCATGCCTTTGGTATCAAGTCTTATTTGCCTTGGCCTAGATACTAAAGCTTTTCTCCTCATTTTTAAAAAGTTTTTACTTTTACATTCTGTATTTAAGTTTATGACCCATTTTGAGTTAATATACTTGAGTTTTGTATAAGCTATGAGACTTTGGTTGAGACTTATTTTTTTGTCTACGGACATCCAAATGCTCCAGTGTTAATTACTGAAAAGGCTATCTTTTTTCCATTGACTTGTGTTTGAAGCTTTGTCAAAAATCAATTGGTCTTAATTGTATAGATATATTTCCAACTCTCTATTCTATTCCACTGATCTCTGTGTGTTTCCCACTGTTAATTCCACACGGTCTGGATAATGTAGCAATATACTCTTAAAATCAGGTAGACTGATTCTCCCATTTTATTCTTCTTTTTCAAATTGCTTTAGCTATTCTAGTTCCTTTGAATTCCATATGAATTTTAGACTAATGTTCTCTATATCTATAAAAATCTTTCTGGAAGTTTTTTTTGGGAACTGTGTTAAATCTGTATGTCAGTTTAGAGGGATTTGATATCTTTACTATGTTGAGTCTTTCAACCCATAAAAATATAATTAAAAGTAAGGCAATACTGTTATGGGTTGAATTTTGTCCCTCAAAAAGATATGTCAAAAATTTAACTCTGAAACCTGTAAATGTGATCTTTGTAGGAAATAGGGTCTTAGCAGATGTAATCATGAGTTCTAATCCAATGACTGGTCTGGCATCTTCATAAAATAAATTTTTAAAAAATGCATACAAACACACAGAGATGAGAAAGCCATGTGATAAGAGAGGCATAGATTAATGAGTCTACAGGCCAAAAAATGTCAAGGGCTGTCACTAAGGACAAATCTAGGAAGAGAACAAGGAGTAGATTATGCCACAGAAGGAATGAACCTTGTTGACACGCCAATTTCAGACTCTAGCCTCCAGAACCGTGACAGAATAAATTTGTTGTCTTAAGTAAAAAACAAATAAAAAACTGTTTATCTCCATTTATTTAGATTTCTTTCATGGGCATTGTGTAGTTTTTAGTATATATAAGTCCTGTACATTTTGTCATAGTTACATCTAAATATTTACTTCTTTAAAATTTTGAATGATTGTAAATTGTATTACCTTTTTAATTTTTCATATCCATGTATCTATTATTATGATAGAGAAATAAAATAGGTTTTTGTATGTTTATCTTATATCCTGTTACTTTAATGAACTCACTAATAGGTTTTAGGAATTGTTTTGTAGATTCATTGGGATTTTCCATGCAGACAGTCAGTGCATCTGTGAATAGTTGCAGCTTTGCTTCTTCCCTCCTGATCTGTATGCCTCTATTTTTTTGTTGTTGTTTTGGTTTTTTGGTAAAAGTTTTTATCAGTTGAGAAAATTCCCTGTATTGTTATTTTTATTAGAATTTTTATCATAAATAATTATCAAATTTTTAAAATGCTTTTTTCTGAATCAATTGCTATGATCACATAATATTTTTTCTTCTTTAGCCTGTTACTATGGTGGAATACACTGACTGACTTTCATATATCAAAACAGCTTTGCATGTTTGAAATAAACTCTACTTGATCATAGAGTATAATTTTTTATATATTACTGAATCTTATTTGCTAATATTTTGTTACAGATACCTTCATCTATAACCATTCAATATACAGGTCTATAGTTTGTTGTTGTTATTGTTGTTGAATTG
This sequence comes from Nyctereutes procyonoides, assembly GCF_905146905.1. Classification (NCBI taxonomy): domain Eukaryota; kingdom Metazoa; phylum Chordata; class Mammalia; order Carnivora; family Canidae; genus Nyctereutes; species Nyctereutes procyonoides. The sequence continues at coordinate 5,422,229 of NW_026575044.1, forward strand.
TCTTTATCTTTGGGCATCAAGATAATACTAGCTTCATAAAATGAATTAGGAAGTATTGTTTCTTACTCTGTTTTCTGGAAGAGACTATATAGAATTGGTATTACTTCTTCAAATGTTGGGTTGAATTCTCCAATGAAATCAGCTGGGTCTAGAGATTTCTTCTTTGGAAGTTTTTAATTATAAATTTAACTTCCTTAATTGTTATGGCACTATGCAAATTATCTATTGCATATTGGGATAGTTGTAGTAGTTTTTGTGACAAATTGGACCAGTTGCTGAATTTGTATATAAAAGTTGCTCCAGTGGTGAGAAGGGATGCTTTATTACCAACCATAAGGTGCTATAAACTCAGGTTCCCAACTTGGCTTTCTCTGTCATTAGGCCGATGAGGGTATTTGGTCAGTGCCTCATGAGGTGAAAGTTTAGGTTTTCCCCTTGGCCTCTAGTGACATGAGTAGTAGTATTTGGCTGGGGTAGAGAGGTTATTGACTAAAAAATTTATGTCTTAGAAGGCTGCCCTTTCCTGGTCCTTTGACTAGAGAGAGCAGGCCTTCCTTACTGTTTTGGTTTGCCTTGGGTTTTGTTCTGGTTTTGTATTGTTGTCTGTGCCTGTGGACATGTCTGGGATACCAGCTCTTCAGCTTTAAAAGCTCACCACCCTTCTGTGTCTCAGGTCCCAAAGACTCTAGCCAGTCGGCTTATTTTCTCCACTGTTCAGAGTCTTCTTATGTATGTTTTATACGTAATGTTCACACTTTTAGTTGTACTTAGTGGAATGAATTGGGAAAAGTATGCCTGTTCTACCTCCCAGAAACAGAAGTCATCCAGGGCTTAGTTTTAAATAAATTGACAGAGATGAACTTATGGTGCATTAAACAGCCTGATTAAAGCATAAATCTTTACCTATGAAACAAATCCTTTGCCCCTTGGTGGGCAGTCTGCTATGCCTCATGAGAAGAGAGCTCAGGAGAGGAACAGAGAAAGAAAAGAAGAGAAAATGGAAGAGTTCTGTATGTCGCTCCTTATTTTACTCCTACCTTACTCTCAAGACAAGTGTATAACCCCAAAAGACCAAGAGTTCAGGCAAATCCTAAGGCTGAATTCAGCATCAATCTAGCCTCTAGAGATCATTCATCTATGTAGTTATGTATGTATCTATCTATATTTGACATACATTAGGCACTTATTTTTAGGTACTTTTCATGCTGAACACAATAGAGAAAATTAAGACACAAAAGCAGAGTCTCTCTCAGAATCCCTTAAAAACTATTATACAAAAAAATACTATAATAATGATGAAGTTCTAATGAATGACATAAAATGGGCCACATTGCTAGAATAGGATTAAATATGTTATTTAAATATGACATAAATGTCTGTACTGGGAACCATACATTTTTCTTTTTCTCTGGCTTCCTTGCTCCTTATAACCAAATCTAACACCCATAAAATTAGACATCAGTTCTTAAGCCAATTCTGACTGAGGCTAGAAGTATATCAATTGAGAATTCATCCTCTTTAAGCCTGTAATGAGACAGTTAATCCAAGAATGCTGGCCTCCTAAACTCCCCGCAGAACTTCATTCATCCTTTGCTGCACCACAGGATGGTCCTGGATAGCCCTGCGGATCTGAGTCTCAGATTCACTCTACCACCCTCCTGTATCAGCACGAGGGCTTGGTTCCTGCCATGTTTGATCAGGTCTCCTACTATGATATCTTCTGACATCCTGGATCATGAAAAATAGCTAGTGGGGTTTCCAAATACTGTTTCCCTCTAGCAGTTACTGTCAATCATTTCATTACAATGAAGCCAGTGACTTTCAGAAAATGGACAATCTAACAAACATTCAAAGACAAAGTTTTAGTTCTTCAAAAATGAAGCAGATTTCTGCTACTGGCAATGGAAATCATTTTCTCACCAATTTCCTGTTAAAAATAACTATAAAAGATGAACAAAATATATAAAACTATATGTATGAAGTCATCAATCATCAAGATAAAGAGAAGCTTCAAGGCCAAGAGCCTGAGAGAATGGGGAGCGGAGAGAGGTCTACCCCCAAAGCAGTAGCTGAAAGGCTTAGAGACTGAATGAAATACTTAAAAGTTGTACAGGGAAAGGCAACAAAAACTTGAGTGCAGAGCCTTCCAGGGATGAATAGCTTTGGGTAAAGACAGAGGATAACATGAGGGACCCCAGGGCATTTCAGCCTAGGAGTAAGTGTTAACAGAGAACAGATCAGCCATCATAAGAACTGTAAGAAAAACTTTAGGTCAGCTCAAACCCTTAAAGGATTAAGGTGATTGGCATCTCACCAAGCTACTTGCCAGAAGCAAATCTAACTCCTACCTGGAGAAAGATCATTCATTTAAGTCTCCAAATATCTTAGAAGTTTTCATCTACTGTATATGATACTCAGTAAAAATTAGTCAGCATATTACAAATATCTTACCAAATAACAAGGAGGGGAAAAACAGACCCTACATAAAGACCCATGAGAAATCTAATTATTGTATTTGTCTGATAGGAAATTCAAAATAACTGATTGAAGAGATAAAGAAGTTGATAAAATTCATCAGAGTAAAAAAATGATGAAAATTAAGATAATGTAAATCCTAGAATTGAATTAAGGATTTTATAGATATAAATAACAGGTTATACATAGGGAGAACTGAAGGGAAAAAAATCAGTGTATTGGAAAATGAGTCAGAAGAAAATGGTAAGACCCAAAGAAAAAGAAAAGGAGAAAAGAATGATAGAAAATGAAGAACATGTGGAATTTGTAGGATATGCACAATGAAAAGATGAACATACATGTAATTTAAATTTCAGCAGAAGAATAGAAAGAAAAATAGGCACAGGCAGTATCTTAAAAGATGATTGTTAAGAATTTTCAAAAACTGATCAAATACTGCAAGCTACTAATTTTAAAAGGTGCTGTGAGCTTTAATAAAAACCGATATAAAGAAAACAACACAGCTAGAAACATTACAGTAAAATTGCTGAAGACCAAAGTCAAGAGAAAGCCATAAAATAAGATCTATAATAAAAGTATATAACCTGCAGGGAGGCTAGATCTACCTACTAGACCTACTATTCTACCTGCTAAAGTATATTATCTACAAGGTGATATGGAAAGTAAGAATGCAGCTGGGAGCTGACTTCTCAACTGAAGCAATGAAGTCAGAAGACAATGGAAAAATATTTTTTTATTTATTTAAATCCAATTAATTAATATATAGTGTATTTAATTAGTTTCAGAGGTACAGTTCAGTGATTCATCAGTTGCATATTATACCCAGTGCTCATTACAATACATGCCCTCCTTAATGCCCAATCACTCAGTTATACCATCTCCCAACCCATCTCCCATCCAGCAACCCTATTTGTTTCCTATAGTTAAAGAGTCTCTTATGGTTTGTCTCCCTCTCTGATTTCATCTTATTTTCCCCCCCCTTCCCCTATGGTCTGCTGTTTTATTTTTTAAATTCCAACATATGAGTGAAATCATATAATTGTCTTTGATTGACTTATTTTGCTCAGCATAATGCCCTCTAGTTCCATCCACATTGCTGCAAATGTTAAGATTTCATTTTTGATGGCTGAGTAATATTTCAGTGTGTGTGTGTGTGTGTGTGTGTGTGTGTGTGTGTGTACCACATCTTCTTTATCCATTCATTGACAGATGAATTGATAGACAATGGAAAGATATCTTTAAAGGATTGGGGGCCACTGGGGAAAAGTGCTAGCCTATAATAAAGGTTAGAAACATACTTCAAAAAAAGTATTGGAAATGTATTTCAATAAAGTGACAAAATACAGATATTTTCACACAAATACAAATTCAGTACACCATCAGCAGATGGACACTGAGGAAAATACTAAATGCTGTTCTTTGAGAAGAAAAAGATTATACCAGCACCCTGATTATGCAAAAAGAAATGACAAGGAATGGAAATGATGAATATGTGATTAAATCCAACTGAATATTGATTATATAAAATAATAATACTTATGTTAACAATAATAATTATGTTATGTCAAGAATATATTGTGGAGTATTAAATATGTAGAAAATGACAATACATGAGAATATAAACTAGAATGTAAGCAAATGGAATTAAAGTGTATTGTAGCTCTTTCATTGAGTCGGTAATGGCAAAAAAGAGTAATTTATATTAGACTTCAATAATTCAAGGATGTGTTTTATAAACTAAGGTAACTAATATTATAATGGTAAAAGAATGTGTATCTAACCATCTAATATGAGAGATAAATGGGAAAATAAATAATACCACATCCACCTAAACGAATACAAGAGAGGAAAAATATAGAACAGAATGGATAACTAGAAAAAAAACGGTTTTTAACTAAATATATCAATAATAAGATCAAATGTAAATGAACTAAATACTCAATTTTAAAAGTTTCAGCCTGGTTTAAAAAGAAAATAATTATATGCTGCTTACAAGAGACCCACATTAAAAAGCAGAATATACAAAGGGTGAAAGTAAAAATAGGAAATATATAACAATAAAAATACTCATTAACGTAGTTTGATCAGTCTCAAAGTAAACCGTATGCGAAAAGAACCACTAGAGATAAAATGGCTTTTCGTAACGGTAAGAGTGAATCTATAAGGAAGATAAACATTTTAAAATTTGTACGCAGTTAATAAACAGCCTTGAAACATGTAAAAGAAAACTGTCAGAAGTAAAAGGAGATATACACAAATTCACAGTATAGTGGGAGATTTCAGTACCTTTATCTCAGTAGTATACCAGACAAACAGGAATAATGAGTAAAGAGATAGAAGATAACAAAAGCGTAATTACAAATTTGATCTAGTTGACATTCATAGAACATTGCAATCAATAATTCTATAATAACATCTTTTCCAAGCATACAATTTACCAAAATGAAGCAAATAATGGGCCATATGTCATTTCAAAGCTTTGAAATTATAGAGCATATTTTCTGACCCTAGTGGAATTAAGCTAGAAATGAGTAAAAATATCACTAGAAGACACCATAGGCTTGGGAAATAGACTATACTTTTTGATAACTCAGAGAAGAAATCACAAAGAGGAGTTAGGAAATAGTTTGAATGAAATGATAGTGAAAGTACTGCATCTCAACACTTAGATATTTTGCACAAACATGCTTACAAAGAAATTTACAACCTTTAAAAATACATTAAAGGCTTAAATCAATGATAAAACCATATCAAGAAATTTTAAAAGGGTATATTCAATGCAAAAAAAGTATTAAATGAAACAAAATAAGAGTATAAATTAATATAACTGAAACAAATATGCAATAGAGGGATGGCAAAAATAGTTTTTGAAAAGACTAATATAATTGACAACACTTAGCAACATTAATCATGAAAAAATAAAAGGCAAAAATAAATATTATTAACAATGAAAGATGAAACATTATTTCAAATCCTATAGACATGAAAAAGATTAAGAAGGGGCTATATGAATAGCTGTGTGCCAATTTAAGCAAAATGGGCAAATCCCTAGAAAAATATAAGCTAATCAAAATAACCCCCCCAAAACATAAAAATATGAATAAGCATATATCTATGACTTAAATAGTTTCTCTCTCTCTCTCTCTCTCTCTCTCTCTCTCTCTCTCTCTCTCTCTCTCTCCCCCTTTCCCCCCGACCTCTCTTCATTCCATCCTGTCTTTCCAGGTCTTTGCCTCCTTCTCTTCTACTGCAGATGCATTTCCCATAGGTGAGGGAGGGAGAAGAATGGCCATGGCTACACAGACTTCAGGCTTGTATCTTCTCAGATAGTGAGGCTCCCAAAAATGAGAGAATTTGTCTTTTCTGGCATCAGAATTTAAAACCCCAGGGAAACAGGTGCTAAAACTACATGTATCACATTCCACTCATAGAGTTGGGGTGAGGAGTGAGGTGGGGATAATTGGCAACTTCACAAGAGCCAAACAGAATGACAGATGGTTAGTTCCCAAAAAGAAAACAGGGTATTGTTTCCAGAAGAAAAGAGAAAGAAGGCTGAGAATGAAAACAAGAGCAAGTGTCCACTACATTGCTCTTAATGATTCTCAGTCCTTAAGTATTAACAATATACATACCTATGCTGTTTTTCACGGACATTAGTCAGTGTCAAAATTGCATTCTGAGCCTCAGTTGAGGAAAAGCACTGCAATCACACTGAACAGGTCAGAATTCACCGCCCAGACCTTACTGTGGCAGACACACAGAGGAGACAGAACTAAAATTCAGAACTCTGTGACTTCAAATTCAATTTTCTTTATACTTTGCAGAATCATTTCTTCTTTCTCTCTCTTTCTTTTCTTTTCTTTCTTTCTTTCTTTCTTTCTTTCTTTCTTTCTTTCTTTCTTTCCTTCTTTCTTTCTTTCTTTCTTTCTTTCTTTCCCTTCCTTCCTTCCTTCCTTCCTTCCTTCCTTCCTTCCTTCCTTCTCTCTTTCTTTTTCAGAATAATTTCCAAAAGTGGTTGTCTATATATCTCTCCCTAGGGAGAATGTAAGTTCTCAGATTTCTGAGAATGTGAATTTAGTTTGGTCCCCTCCCTCAATTCAGCAAACACACACACACTCTCTCTCTCTCTCTCTCACACACACACACACACACACACACACACACACATCTATGTTTCTCCCATAACAATTTGACTCAGTAAATGGGGAGCAAATGAATGGATACATTATCAGGATACATTCCCAAATACCTACTCAGCCTTAATGATAGATATTAATGATTAAAAAAAAAAGCTGTATCTGGCTCTGGCCCTGTGGAACTCACAAACAGAGAACAACGAAAGTAAAATAACATCAGCTGGCATAATTATTCATCTAGTAGAATAGCTCATGCATGAGACAATATGTTTTAATATGTTTTCTCTTTTCCCTAATAAGAAAACAGGTCTCTACTAGAATAATAAGGACAACTTATTATTTTGCCATAGCACCAAAAATATAAGGAATCTAGAAAAAGGAGGTGTCCATCCTGAAATGTTTTGTTCTAAACACTTACCACGTAATCTTTCTGTCTTTTATCTGTGTATTATTCTCATTCAAACCCAAGCCATGTTTCCATTCTGTAATATCGTCCTCTCTCTAGAAGGCATCTGCAGTTTTAGCTGTCATAATCATCTACAGGGACCTTAGTGCCTGCTTCTTTTCAAGCTGGTTCTCCAGTTTTCCATTGATTATGTGAACACTGAATGCCCCAAATAATATCCTTTTAACAAATTTCTTTCTGCTTAAACCAATCAAAGTATGATTCTGTGGCTTGAAATCAAGAATCCTGTCTGATACAATCCCAATCTTCTGATTGACATATACAGGACAATCACCAAGCCAGTGTGCTAAAAAATCCTACAGCTCTATTTTTTTCTGTTAAAATATAATAAATTCCAAAAAATAACCTTCCCCCTGTTCTTAATTCATCCATTTAGGGAAGGTACATTTCTAAATAATGAAGATACAGTAGTAGCAGGATAAAACAAGTGCTAATCCTCACAGAATTTACAATTCCTTTGATATTTTTGTTGTTGACAACCAAAGGATATAACACATATAGTCCAGATGTGGATGTTAATTGGAAACAGATTTTTAACTTCCTAAAGGGTCAAGCCTAATAGGACTTACTGTTACTCTTTTAAAAGGCAACAATCTCAACACATAGACTAAATATCAAATGTATATGTATAAATATATGTATGTGTGTATATTTATATTTATATTTATATTTATTTATATATAAATGGAGAAAGTTTGGTAGACCAGAATTCAAGAAAAACTTTAGAGGGCAATGATTCTGACATGGTAAGAATTTAAATATCTGTGGAGGGGAAGGCATGGAGCCACACATAGTAAAATACTCTTAGAACAACACAAACATGGGAGCTGAAGAATCAGAGTCAACACACAATGAAGAAAATAATTGGTTGTTGTGAAATGGATCCCAGAGGAAAACAAAGTTGGAGAAGAAGAAGGCGAAAGCGTTGTGTTTGTCTGCCAAGCTCTAGAATATTGTGGTTTTAGTGTGGTTTGGTTTTTCTGGAATGTTTTTTTATCTGATAGGCCATAGGGAGGGATTGGAACGGGTGAGATGTGATGAGCAAGTTCTTAAAATACATAAAAATATATAGCACATACTACAAATTTGAGGTGGGTATATTTGAGGTGGGTATAGTACAACCTTAGTGGATCAAGGAGAAATTCATCTGGAAAAATTTTAAAATTAAGGTAATGATGGCATTCTTTTCCTTTCTGTGGTGTCTGCCAATTTAGAATAGAAATGTTTAAAAACAAAAGAATCCAATTTAGAGAACTCTCTTTAAAGTCAGATTTATCAACAAAGAGAAGACACTATTGTCTCAATTATCTTTTTGTTGTTTTTTTCTTCTTCATATCCTCTATAAAAAAAGAATGAGTATGTTAATGGAAATGCTAATGGTAGAAAACTCTGGAGTTTTCACTAATGTTTCAAATTGTTTTTTTATAGAGCAACAATTACATGAGCTATAAAAATAGATAATATACTGTATCATTAATGAAATACTCTGAGAGTTTTAAGATGCCTTACCCTAAAAATTCTTATTTGAATATCTTGGTATCAGAAATATTGAGTTTAAAATAATATCCACATTAATAATATAGACATGTAGGTACACAAAAGTAAAATTATTTAAAATAGATTAATCTCTTTTGTCTATGACCATAAAATTCAAGAATCAATAGTGGATTAATTCCAGTCCTCTAAATTCATTTTAGTCATTATTTTTGAAAATTTTTGCTAGTTCAAATGAGAATTATCTAATGAAAAAAAAAGTATTATAGGATCTCCTATCTTGAATATTTTTTTGACACTAACTTCGAGAAAACTCCTTAGAAAAGCATCACAAGGCCCACCAGTAGAATCTTGATAATTGACAGTCTGGATGGAAGAGTAGGGGAGGTCTCAAGACAGCTGACTTCTCACAGCTTTAAACTAGTTGCTCAATCTGAAAATCTAGACAGTATCTTTCCATTCATGTTCCCATATCTAACTGATTAGCAAATTCAGTTGACTTACCTCCAAAACATACCTGAAAGACATCTATTTCTTCCCATTCTCACTACAATTGCCCTGATTCCACACACCACTACTAGGGAATTAACTCTTAATGCCAGCTTAATTTTCTTCTGCTGCCACTATTACCCAGCAGCCATCTGTTCTCCACATGAGCCAAGAATGAACTTTTAAAAACATAATCAGATTGTTTCACTTATCTTCTAAATATTTCTCAGTGGTTTCTCATACTCTCAGTGTAAATTAGAAATTTCTTACCTTGACTTATAAATCTATGCTTCATGAAACTTCCAACTATCGCCCAATCTTATCCCTCTCATCACCACCTTTTTTATCCTACCATACTCATCCCACTGGCCTTCAGTTCTTCAAATATACTGATCCACTTCCTCCTCAGGACCTTTGGACTGCCTATCACTCTGCTTGGAACTCTCCTCCTTCATCACCTTCACCAGTCAATCTTTAGTTAAATGTCACTACCTTGGAGAGGTTGTATGACCACCCTATTTAACATAATTTTCTAGTCATGTTACATGGTTCAATCTTAATTGTCTCCATAGAACTCAATGCTATCTCAAATTTTTCTTCCTTCCTTCCTCCCTCCCCTCCCTTCCTTTCCTTCCTACCTTCCTTCCTTGCTGTTATAGACTGAATGTCTGTGTGCACACCCCATGCCTCCCACTTCCAACTTCATACACTGAAGCTTTAATGCCCAGTGTGATAGTAAGAAAAGGCAAAGTGAAAACAGTGAGAAGGCAGCCATTTTCAAGCCAGGCAGAGGCCTCAGTATGAACTCAACTGGCCAGAACCTTCATCTTAAATCTCTCAGTCTTGAGAAATGTTCTGTTTAAGTCATCTGGTATATGGTATTTTAATATGGCAGCCCAAGCTGGCCTGCTCTTCCTTCCTACCTTCCTCACTCCCACCTTCCCTCTCTCCCAACATTCTTCCTCCCTTCCTCCTCTTGCCTTTCTGCTTTTCCCTTCTAAAGGTTAAGGGACATGCATGTGTGTGCATTTTATTTTTCCACCACTGTTCCAGGAACAGATTGTGTGCTTAGAAATGTGTGTGTATAGTTTACATGTGATGTCATAGAGATGGCTAGAAAATCCGATTGCTCATTCAGTGAATATTTATCAAGCACCCATGTATCCAGGCATTGGAATACGAGACAGACAAGGTCACTATCTTTATGCAGCCCACATCTAGCTAGAGGAGACAGAGAACAAGTAAGAAAATTTTAGGCTGTGACAACTGCTGAGAATCAAATTTTAAAAGTAATAGCAAAAAAGTTATGATGGACTCATTCAGGAGGGTTCATTAGCTGAACCCACCAAATAATCTAGTGAGATGTTCAAGTGTTTTAGAATTTTATATATCTCCAACACAAACAGAAGCAGTTAATTGTCCATATTCTATGCTCAAGTGGAAGATTCACTGAATTGCTGCCACTGGGAAAAAAAAATCATGGCTCAATGCTCAAGATCAGAATGCAGACTGATTATTTTAAGGTTTTGAGTAGAACCCCTATTATCTTTGCCTTCTGTTTTTTTTTCTCTAAAATAAAGTAATAATTCTTGCATTTTGCTGAGGACATAATCCTTCTGATTTAGCCCTTACTCCACACCACATATCTCATATCCATGTCTGAGCCAACACTAGCCATTGGAAAGGGATTGCTGTAAAAGGCTTACTGAGGTCCACAGACCAGAGGGCATTTGCAGAACCACACCAGGATTCTGATGTTGGAAGATGGACAAAGGACACTGATTCTGTCTGCTATGCTGTGTGTAGGTGTGTTTCCTGACAGATTGAATTTCCTCCCAACACCTGTCTCAGATTTGCCGCCTCAGTGACAATGAGCACCTCAATGAGCTGGTCTAATTTTAATCCTCAGCCCTTCCCAATTGGCCTGGTCTCTGTGCAGTTTCCTCTGCCATAACAAAGAGGAACACTTCAGATGAAAAGTATACTGTATGTTCCCTGCTCCTCCCTAGCCCCATGTCAAAATCAGAAACAAGATCCAGAATATCCTTACAACACTGCAATACTCTTGTTCTTTTCCAATCAGCCTCTGTGATCAGACAAAGGGAGGAAACCCTGAGAGATTAAAAAAAAAATAATTAACAGAGAGATCTTCAGGAGGGTAAGGGGCCCCTTGGTTGTTTTAACCACACTATCAGGCACTAAAAGAACTTGCTGAAGACATGGAGCCACTGCTGGAAACCTGTGAATACTCAGGCAGGATAGGAGCTCCTCTGTAGATAAAGATGCTGCCTTCATGAACCAACACCATGTCTCTGAGTGCAGAACCCATTTCTTACAGAATATAGGCTGAATGATAATAAATTCTGGTGACTTTTTAGTGGTTTAGCATCTATCCCTAAAGAAAACTAATTGTTAAATCAGAGTTAACCTGAAGCAATGTCTCTAGTGGTCCATTGCAGGGCACTGTGTGAGGCAATGTCCAGTCTGACACTTTCAGCAGTGACTTGACAACCTGGGGCACACAGATGACACACTTATCATCTGTGGAGTAACACACAGGCTAGAGGAACACAGCATAAACTGAGTAAGAGCAACTTGATCCAGATAACAGGCCATAGCAGAATTTTAACAGGATAATATTTAGTAAATCCAAAACGTATCTTAAAAACAAAACAAAACTCCATAAGAATGAATGGGGAGAACGTGATTGAACATCAGTACAATTAAGACTTAGGAGTTTTAATTGACCATTATTAACAATAATCATGATAGTAACAACAGCTAACATTTATTGAGGGATTACCATGTACTGGGCACTGTTCTAACCATTTAAAATGTATTATTAACTCATTCAATCTGTATAATACCCTTGAAATAAACTGTTGGCATCCTCAGTCTATAGGTGAAGAAACTGAGGCACCGGGGCAGCCTGGGCAGCCTATCCGTTTAGCACTGCCTTCAGCCCACGGCCTGATCCTGGGGACCCGGGATGGAGTCCCACGTCCAGCTCCCTGAAGGGAGCCTGCTTCTCCCTCTGCCTGTGCCTCTGCCTCTCTTTCTTTCTCTCTCTTTCTCTTTCTCTGTGTCTCTCATGAATAATAATAAATAAATAAATAAATAAATAATCTTTAATAAAACTTAAAAAGAAACTGAAGCACAAAGACATAAAATAACAAAATTAATCAATAATGTAATGTGATGTCAAACATATTAATGTTATCTTAGGTATTGTTAAAGAATAGTGCCCAGAACAAGAGATTAATGACATCAGACTACACTTAAATTACTGTGTTCTATTCTGGGCTATGAGAAAAGTAATGACTCTGAAAGAAACAAAATAAATGGCAAAGATTGGTGAATCTGTACCTAAAGAACACGAAGTGGAGAGGAACATGACAGCCGGTGGGGGTCCTCAAACCCAAGGGACTGCCTTAGACTTGAGCTGTGCTGTTCCAAAGGTTGGCCATGGGAACCACGGTAACACATTCTATAGACTATTTACTCACAGTTTCCCAGGTTACAAAGAATAAGAATGAGATGCAAAAGAGAATAAATATGGGCTCAATAAAAATGTTCCTAGTGAGATTGCTTTGTAAGTGGTTCCACTCACTGACAAATGTACAAGCAGTGGACAGCAGATGACATGGGACCAAGTGACTGTCAAGGATCTTTATGATTCTAAAGCAATCAACTGCAGACACTATTTTGGTAATTACATCAACATAAGTAAATTCCAGGCTAAAGGTAAATTATGGTAACCAAACTAAAAGTCCTCTGAGAAAGCCTCTACCTGAACTTCTAAGTGTTTCAATTAAATTCAATATTTATTGATTTTTATATGTCTGACCCAAAGGGAGGGATCATGCTTTATTTAGAAGCTTACAGCTTATTTTCCCCTGAATAGAAATAGCTACATCAAAAGAACTATCACCTATTGTTTTGAAACAAGCTACAAATAGATATTTCAAGAGTGCACTGACATAAAGGCAAACTATATCCATATGAATTTGAATTTGGCCACAGAAAGCTTAACTGTATTTGCTTTCAATAATTTCTCAACCCATTTTTGCATTTATTTTTAAATTGCTATTCAGTATAATGCATGTTCTGGGCAAATAAATTAATTGAATTAAAGACTGTACTTTATTTTCTTGTATAATCTTATTTGACTGATTTTGCCTTTCTGAAGTTCAGATATTTTTTGGTTTTAATTTAGCTTTTTGTTTTTGTTGGCTTGTTGTTTTAGTTCCCTCACTATTGTGATTTTTCTCTAAATTCTGGTTTTGTCATTTTCCTTCCATTTTTGTCATTCTCACACATCCCCATTTTGAATATTGTTCACCTGGCCCATCTCCATTCCTGGGTGTGTCATCAAGTGGTTAACAGAATCACTATTAAAAAAAAAAAACCCAAAACACTCTTAGAACATTTTTCTATCAACTTTTCACTTCACTTCCTTCTAAAAAAATTATGTAACTCTTAGGGAGCATAATAATCCTGTTTAGTTCATACAAATATTTTCCAATATTTTAGTAGACCAGACAGGTTAAATAACTTGCCCAAGTCACACAATTAGAAGTGATGGAGCTAGAATTTAAACTTCCAACCGTGTATATTAAGTCACCAAGCTATCCTTCTCTACCCACCCCATGCTCCACCATGAAATAATAATAGGTGGCATAGTGCAGTATCAAGTAAATAATAGTTTTAAAATTATTCGGGAAGTATGCTATCTTATTCTTGAATTGTAAAGTGTAGCAGTCCCTGAACTTCATAATTAAAGACTCCAACAGTTTAGCTCAATAGCAAGAAACACAAAGCAGTGGGGACCAAACCTACTCATAGGTAGGTCTCCTTTGTACCTGACAGAAGACATCAGAAAAGACTCTGCAGCCAAGGCTTGTCCACCATATGATTGGTATTCATGAAAGTTTGGTGAGTAGAGGCTAGCTTCTTAGCTGATGTACCAGCCCTACTTATACAAAGCAGTCAAATCAATCTTCCATGTGAAATTGTACCTAGAACAGCTTGAACTTTCCAAATGGAAGTATCATTATGTCCTACCAAACTTTAGTGCAGGGATGTCATGTAATGGGGGTATCATAGTGTCATAGAAGGAAATCTGGACCAAGAGTAAAAAAAAACAAAACAAAACAAAAAAAAACATCATTGTTCTATGTCAGTGCCTCAGTTTCTTAAACCCAGAAAATAAAAATATTGTTTACAGGATTCTAAGAATCCAATATAATTGTGTTAAGTGAAAAGCATTCTGTGTACAGTAACAAGTTATACAAGAAAAAAAAATCAACATCACTATAAAATTCCTAGAAGGTCAGGTAGGAGAAAATCTAGATGACCTTTGCCCTGACAATACATCTTAGATACAACATGAAAAGCACAATCCATCAAAAAGAGAATTGATAAACTGGATGTCATTAAAATTAAGGTTTTGTAGTCTGCAAAAATCATTATCAAGAAAATGAGAAGACATTTCCTAGGAAAAAATATTTGCAAAAGATACATGTGATAAAGGATTATTTTAAAAATATACAAAGAACTCTTAAAACTGAACAGCAAGAAAACAATCCAATTAAAAAATAAATGGGCCAAAGACCTGAAGAAACACCTCACCAAAGAGGACATGCAGAAGGTAAATAAACATATGAAAATGTGTGCTCCATTATTTCATCGGGGAAATACAAAATAAAGCAACAAAATACTACTACACACTTGTTAAAATGACCAAAATCCAGAAAGTTGACAACAAATGCTGATAAGGACATGAAGCAACAGGAACTCTCATTCATTGCTGGTAGGAATGCAAATTGATACAACCACTTTGGAAGAGAGTCTGGTGGTTTTTTACAAAATTAAACACACTTATAATACAATCCAGCAATCGTGCTCCTTGATACTTGTCCAAAAGAATTGAAAACTTATGTCCATACAAGAACCTGCACACTGATATGTAGAGTAGCCTTATTTATAATTGCCAAAATACGGAAGCAATCAAGATGTCCTTCAGCAAGTGAATGAATAAACTGTGGTAGATCCAGATAATGGAATATTATCCAGTGCTAAAAAGAAATGATCTATCAACTCATGAAAAGACATAGAAGAAACTTAAATGCACATTACTAAGTGAAAGAAGCCAGTCTTAAAAGGCTACATGTTGGTATGATTACAATTCCATGACATTCTGGGAAAGACAAAAGTATGCAGACAGTAAAAAGATCAGTGGTTGCCAGGGATTAAGAGGAAGAAAGGAAGCAATCTGTATAGCACAGAGAATTTTTAGGCCAGTGAAATTACTCTACATGATATTGTGATGACAGGTGTATATTATGATAAATCTGTCTAAATTCAAAAAATACACACCACGAAAAGTAAACTGTAATGCAAACTATGGTGTCAGTGTAGTGTCATCAACTCTAACAAATGTATCACTCTGGTGGGAGATGCTGATAAATGGGGATGGCTGTGCATGTGTACGGGTGGGGGTATATGGTAAAGCTCTATACCTTCTGCTTGATTTTGCTATAGCTAAAGCTGCTCTAAAAAATAAAGTCTCTTATTAAAGCAGTATCATTACTAGTAGTTAACTCAGTCTATAATGATTATGGCTCACCATGATTGCCGTTTCTCTAATATGCCAGGTAACAAATTTGTGCTATGAAAAGGCAGGTGTATACAATTACAGTTTATTAATATTCCAACATCAAGTCTGTAATACTTGCATATTTGTCACTTGGGGTATTCTGTATCACTACTAAGTGTTCATAGCCAAATCCCAGAGAGCACAGATGGCTTCCTACACAAGTGACCCAGTTAGTCACATAGGTCTCAACACTTAGAAGGGCCGTGTTTTTGGTTTAATTCTCTACCATCTCCGTCCTGAAATTCTCATTAGTATTTGAACAAGGACCCTTTCATTTGTATTTTGCACAAGACATTACAAATTTTGTAGCTGATCCTGCCAGTGGGACAAACACTGAATTTGAAGCTACCAGAGGCAGAGGAGTTTGAGGAAAAGGCAGGCTCAGTGATGGAAGCTCCCAATTGTCTGTGCAAGAAGGAGAGCTCAGTTGCACCTGACTGCAGCACTGAATCCAAATTGTAGGGACGTTAGAAATTATTCAGACTCACCCTTTCATTTCATTTGAAGAAAATGAGGCCTCTCTCCAGAGTTGCAGCAACTCATCCAAGTTCCCCAGCTCATCAGTGGTGTGTTGCCTACTTTCTGTCTAATGAATGACCTGCCCTGAAATAAGCAGGTGTAGTTACAGGACTGGCTTTGTGTCCCAGGTGTCCCTCATAATAACACTCTGTGGGGAAGTGTTCTGGGGGTCACAGTTATCATCTAGTTGGTAACTTGCCTTTCTGCAAAGCCCCTAAAACCAGTCACTGAGAAAATGGGCTGATCCTTATATTAATCTGAGTGTTATTGGTTTTTGCTTTCCTATTTATCCTCAAGAACTAATGGCC
Organism: Nyctereutes procyonoides; assembly: GCF_905146905.1. Taxonomy (NCBI): domain Eukaryota; kingdom Metazoa; phylum Chordata; class Mammalia; order Carnivora; family Canidae; genus Nyctereutes; species Nyctereutes procyonoides. Next base: position 5,438,774 of record NW_026575044.1, read on the forward strand.
TGTGGGTGAAATGCCTGAGAACAACCTTTACACAAATAATACTGTGGGCTCTGTGCTGATGTTGCTTATTCAGAGCATGTTCAGGGTGCTGAGTTATTTATCTATTAACATTATTAATAATGTTTCTGAAGGATGAGGACTCATTGATAGATAAATGTCTTGTTTATCTATGCAGCTTCATTACCAGCCATAAATCTCACCTGCAATGGCTAAGCATTGAAATACCTTTTGCTCCAATCATTACTCTATGTTCATCATATACAAATCTGAATGAATCCCAAATTCAAATCCAGTTATCTGATTCAGGCTGTTGCTAATCATGTAAAATTAAACCACATATTACAGAGGGTGAAAGTTAGCCACAGGAATGGAAATGGGAATATTTTTATAAAACGATTTTATTTACTTATTCATGAGAGACACACACAGAGAGAGAGAGAGAGAGAGAGAGAGAGAGAGAGGCAGAGACACAGGCAGGCAGAGGGAGAAGCAGGCTCCTCCATGTAGGGAGCCCAATGTGGGACTTGATTCGGGTACTCCAGGATCATGCCCTAGGCCAAAGGCAGGTGCTCAACCACTGAGCCACTCAGGCGTGGCTCATGATACCCTATGAGGTAGATTATATCATTGTAAGTTTACAAATGAGGTAACTAAGGCCCAAAAATTTTAGGTAACTTGTGTAAGTTCATAAAATTAATTACAGAGCTATTTCAGGGTATTTGATTTCAGCACTAGCCTCTCCTTTTCCTCCACCCAAGAAAACTGAGATGGTTTTGCATTTCTCTCCAGTGGATTTCCTCTCAGACTGGATCGTAAACCCCTTCATGGGAATACCTTAACTATGGCTTTCTATTCACCAGTGCCCATGAGTACAATCCTATAACGACTTTTACATCTTCCATATCAGTCAGTTACTCTCCAATGCCTGAGCCTCTCATCTCTCATGAGTGAGGAAGATAATTAAATCCCTAATAAGAGCATTCTCCCAAAACTGGCATTATTAAAATCCTTCATCTTTCAGCTCATCTACCTGTAAGAATAGACTGCAATATAATTTACAAATTTATAAGTAAAGTGAAGCTAATGGAAAATAAAATTCATAAAATAACTGAACTTTACTTTTCCAAAGTACTTAGAAGGAAAAGCATCAATAATCACACATATTATAGACATAAGAATGTTGAGTAGAATATTAGAGAATTTTACCAATTAAAACTAGTAATGCCCCACATCATTTTAAAACTGGGAACCTCAAAAAATAAAAATAAAAAAAAAACTGGGAACCTCACTGAACTTTACAAAAGAAAAGAAATATTGACAGTTTATTTCTATAGATTGAAAATACACCTGAGTAGATGATGATTTACCATATTAAATTTTCAAATAGTATTTGTGAATTTACTCTAAATCCAGCTAATTTTCAGAAAAAATACAAACCACTGAGATAGGATCCTGTCAACACCAGCCAATCTGTAATAAGACAGATGAGGCTTTTCTAGGAGAAAGTCCACTCTGCCAAGGAAGTGTGATGGGTATGTTATTTCTGCTGATAAGTATGGGTTCTTCTTTCCCCAGTAACATATAGTTTCCTGCATGTAACTTCTTCTTTATTATCCTTTATTCTCTCATAGATATTCTCAGCTGTTGGACATGTCCACCCCAAACCTTGCTCTAGCCACATAACCCAGGTCTGAGCAATCATCATCCTGATCACTGTAATTGACTTAGAAATAAGCTTGAGGCCCAAATAAATTGAGAGATATAATTTTGGGAATCTGAACAAAACAATCGTTAAGATGAAGCTTTCTTTCACTGAGTAAAACATAAACTTGGAACTGGTGGTGGCCATCCTGCCACCTCTTGGAGTCTGCCTGAGAATGAAAATCAATGCTTAGAAATAAAGAAGGGGAGAGTCCTCGCAACTTCATTAACCCAAATCCTGCAACTCTGGGAGATATACGTGAACATTCAGTTACTTGAACCTTCCAGTTGTCCTTAAGACATTTTCAGTTAAGTTGGTGTTACAAACTACTTGCGCCCCCCAAAATTTATAGTTGAAGCTGTAACTCCAGGGTAGCTACATTTGGAAATAAGCCTCTGAGGAAGTAATTAAGGTTAAATGAGATCATGGATTAGGACCCTTATCCAACAGAATTGGTGTCCTTATAAGAAGAGACATCAAAAAGTGCTCTCTCCTCACCATTCATCTCCATGAGAATGCACCAAGGAGAGGCTAGGTGAAGACACAATGAGAAGGCAGCTGCCTATAAGCCAGGAAGGGAGATCTTATCACACATAGCATTTGCTGGGACCTTTACCACAGACTTCTAGCCTCCAGAACTGTGAGAAAATACATGTTGTTTAATCCATCCATTCTGCAGTATTTTGTTACGGCAGCCCAAGTAGACTAATATAGTTAGAGTTACTTAAAGCTGTGGGTCCCTACATAATACAGGAAGTAAACGTCCAAAGGCAAAATTTGTATTGCAACCCTGTCATGTCAATTCACTCCACTGACAAAACTTCCCTTCAATTAAAACCCAAATGATTTCAAAGAACCCATACTGGGACTAGCAAGAGACCCCACTGAGACTGAAAATCCACTCTGTGCCAACAAAAGCACTTTCTAAATTTTCCTTTTACCTTTCCAAGTGGCTCACTTGCAAAAATCAAGATTCCAATTAAATTTAAAGGGCTTTCCGAATCTCATGATTGGCACCAATTATTCATTTAACTACATATGTGTTAAGCCTAAGCTAATTACATTCCCCTCACACCAGAGCCATTTCAGAGCAGGCCACTCATGATTATTTCAACTTGACACACAAGAGGGTAATATGGAAAATGGTTATAAAAAATTCTCTACTGCAGGATAAGCACTTAGATGGACTTCAATTGATTTTGCAAGTTCTAAAATTCAAAAGAGCAAAGCTAACCACTTAGCTGGTATATTCTTTTCTATCTTTTGAGGCCTTAATAAAAAGATTCACATGAGAATTAAATACTTGGTTAAATAAATAAACACATTCGTTTGTGTATGTGTGTGCCAATGTGTATGTGTGTACATGTGTATGTGTATTTTTGAATAACAATCCTCTTTACCCTCAAATTTTGGTATATTCTATTGATGAAGTGCACAAATGTGTTTCCTGCAATAGTCTCAAGTATCTGTTTCATGCTTCCTCTTTGCCCCTTCCTCAGGTGAGAACTTTTGTTCTAGGGGAAATGGGATTTAATGGGTCAAGTGACTCCCAGTGAGTTTCACCACAAATAGGAACTTTATCTCACATTATGATCCATAATATATATGCTGAAGTAAGCCCTCAGTAAATGCTAAAACCATTTCTCACCGACTAGGAAGACAAATACATTCATTCACTTGACATGCCTTCACATATAAGGTAATGCACAATGCTCACTGGAGAAGATTTATAGGTTAAATTAAACAATAAGATCCATCAGGTTCTCCTGGAGTGACAGTTCTCAAACTTGAGCATGCATCAGAATCATTTGGTGGTTAAATCACTGCTCCCCATCCCTCCCCTTCTACCTGGTTCTCTAATTTTGAGAGACGTTGTGAGTCTTTTGAGACTGGTCTCTAATTTTGAGAGACTTGAGAGTCTTGTGGTAAGGCCCAGAATTTGAATTTTTAACATGTTTCCTGGGAAATACGAATGGTGTTGAACTGGCAAATCACACTTTGAGAACCACTAACTAGAAGCTAGGGGACAGGAGATATAACTTGCCAGTAGAAAAGCATCAAGTGTTCCCCTTCCTGGGGGAGGCCTTGTAGCAGGCCATCCAGTTGTCAGGAGCTACAAGATTCATATCTGGTAGGTGTGAGAGGCATCTTGGTGTAGAGACCACATGCCTCACATCTTTTTTAAATTACTCCAGGAATCCCAAAAGGGACATGTTGATTACTCAAGTCATCATCTGGGACCAAAATTATGGCTTCCAGTCAGGCATTTATAGGCCTCCCTGTCCAAGTGCAGTACCAATCAGTACTAATCAGGGGTCAACTTGACGATGTTGCCCAGTAACAAAGTTGACCCAACCATCTTTATATGTTTCCAGAGAAACAGGAAGATGGAAGGAAGATGAGTGAAGGCCAAATCTTCATGCAGAAGGGAAAAGGACTGCTTTGTTCACCTTTGCCTACTGCAAACATATCTCTATTCATATTATACTCCTATTTTAAAAACTAAATAAAAATGAAAATTAAATTATGTCCAAAACTTTCTCCATTTTACAGTCCTGGTGTAGCTGAATCTCAAGTCACCAGTTGGAATGATCAGGGCAATGAAAGAAGAAAGTGACTTGCTTTGTGCATCCTTGATTTTACACTGACATTCACATGATAATGCACATTTTTTATGTGCTCTATATTATACCACATGAAACCTCTGAATTCCATGCCAAGAATACTTGCTAATCTCTAACCTGATTGGTAAATAAGAAATAAATTTCTACTTCAGAGCTTCTGTCATCTATTTTTTTCCACCTGATTGCTATGGGACCACTTTATTTTGTCATATATATATATGAGATTCCTGCCAACAAAAGGAAATATGAAAAGAAACAACTGTTAGCCTAAAGAAGTAATTCTTATTCCCCATCACATTCACCTAGGTATCTTTTTTAAAAGACTGATTAAATTAAAATGTCTGGAGGTAGGATTCAGACATAGAATGTTCTTAAAACTCCCCAGGTATTTCTGCTGTGTAGCCAGGGCTAAGCACCTTTGAAAGTAGAGTATATTCCTGAGAGAAAATTATTTTTGTTTCCTTGCCCTCCCCCCTCTTTTTTTCTTAAGAAGGAAAGGGGGTAAATGCCTCTCAAATTAGGGCCAAAGGAAAGAAAATACTGTAAGAGGGATGTTCTAATTATATGAAGTGGTTACTTTTTTATGAACCCTACGGATTTTTCAGAAGGACCATTCTCATTTTGGGACTGGTGGACTCTTCCTGTAGTTAACAGTGTGATTATTAGTATCATTAATACTGTTAATATTCTTTACAAGTATATTAGGGAGTGAGGTTCTAGTAAAAAGAAGAAATGTAGCAAAGTTAAAAAATATATACAAACATAATGTTCTGCACCTCACTGAAAGAAGAAGAAAGAAAAACTCATCCTCTTCTATGAAAAAGCTAACATTTATTTTTCTATTTCTTAAATGCAGAAGCAGCACAGACTGGCTAGATGGTCACCCATTTCCTCTCTTCCTAAGCACATACCTGACCTAGATTCTCCAAGGCCCCCCCCCCATCTTTGGTTGTAGTGATGTGACTGAGTTCTAGCCAGTGGAGTATAGACAGATATAACAAACGCTACATCTAGGCCTGATTAATGAAAACTACTCCTGCAAGACTATGATGGTTAATTTTATATGTTGACATGGCTGGGCCACGGTGCCCAGATATGTGGCCAAACATTATTCTAGAGGTTTCTGGGAGGGTGTTTACAAAGAAATTTACATTTAAATTGGTGAACTCTGAGTGAAGCTGATTACCCTGCATAATATGGGGAGTCCTCATCCAATCAGTTGAAGGCTTGAACACAACAAAAGAGTGGCCTCCTCTGGGTAGGAGAGGACACTGCAGCATCAGCCCTTCTCTGGGTCTCCAGCCTGCCAGGCCACCCTGAAGATTTCAGACTTGATAGCTATCCTAATTATGGGACCCAACTCCTTAAAATAAATAAATCAATCTGTGTGTGTGTGTGTATGTGTGCATGTATGTGCACACCCTATTAGTTCCATTTCTGCAGAGCCCTGACTCATACTATGACTTTTTAGGAAGAACATGAAGAATTAGAGAAGAGTAAAAAGAGTAGAAACCATAGAAACTTGATTTCTATGTCAGAACTCCTCTTGACAACTGGGAATGTCCACTGAACATGGGTGAGTGAGAAACCCTCACAGTGCAGATTCGTGAGCTTATGTGTTACAGTTGTTAGCATTACTTACTCTAGTTAACATAGCAGATGTTGAAGTAGAAAGTAAAGTATTTAAGCTCCCTTGATTCTCTAACATTCTACAGCAGCAGTTCTCAAAGTTAGCTGCATATGAAAAAATCTTATAGGTTTAAGAAATGGTGGTGCTTGCTCTTCACTCTCAGAAAGTATATCATCATTGGTTTCTGAAATACAGCCTTGGGACTAGAATTTCCTAATGTTCCTGAGGTGATTCTACGATGCAGCTAAGTTGAAGAACCACTGACGTGCAGGATGACAGAGACCAGACTTAAAAGTAATATGGAAGAGAAGCCAAGAGGGTGAAAAACTTGATATAAGTGAAAAGTGTGATGTGCCTGCCCCACATCAAAGTTCTTGAGCTATATTATCATTGTTGTTATTTGTGGTAACAAGAAGATATACCCATATGTCTCAATAAAGCTACTTCATAAAAATGATGATTCCCATGTTTTGGTTGAGAGAACCAAAGCTCACCCTGAGAGGCTAGGTAATTTACTCAAGGTCACACACGTAAGGGCAGAGCTACATCTTAAAGAGTAATCGGGCTGAACCCATAGGCCTACTCTATCTACTAGGCTACAATACCTCCCATTGACTTAAAGAAAATGTCCAGGTGAAGATAAGCAAGAATCTCACCATGCAATACACCAGATACCTGGAATACTGTATTTTATTTCAAATCCCAGTTTAAAGACAATAGTAAATTTGTGTTCAGAGAGGTACAACCAGGTTGCTGGAGAGTCTGCCAGCAGGTCCCACAAGGACTAGGTAAAAGAATATGGAAAACTTTGACTAAGAAAAGACAAAATTAAATTGATAAGAAAAAAAAGTTATTGGAAAAAAGAAAACATGAGAGTGCCTTCAAATACCAGAGAAGTTATGGTGTGAAAGATATTATTATGCTTATCACCAGATAAAATAAGCTTTTTGTGCTTATCTCTAGAGAGTTAAATCTGTAGATCATAAGTGTGATGTAACAAAAAAGAAAATTCTAGTTGATATGAAGAACACTGTCCAGGGGTGCCTGGGTGGCTCAGTCAGCTAAGCATCTGACTCTTGATTTGGGCTCAGGTCATGATCTCAGGGGCATGAAATTAAGCTCTGTTTTGGGCTCTACACTCAGCAGGGAGTCTGCTTGAGATTCTCTCTCTCCCTCTCCCTTCACCCACCCCCCTGTTCACACATGTGCTCGCTCTCTCTCTCTCTCTGAAATATATATTTTAAAAAGAACATTTTCCAATCACTAGCGCTGTTCTAAAAAGAACAAGCAATGTTGCTATGAAAATTTAATGAGAAATATGTTTTGTAAAAGCATATAAAATTCTGGGTATTTTTGTTTCCAGGCATTGAAACATGCAAGTAGATACTGAAATGGCGGTTCTGCACTAGAAAGGAATAAGATAAAAGATAATCAAGGCCCATTCCAATCCTGAAAGTCCATCTTTCTACGTCTTGGGAATCCCAAGAAAAGATGTTTTCTGGAATTCCTTATCTAATGACTAGTAAACAGAGCACACACACTACATTTATAGTCTATGGTTTCCAAAGCCATTTACAAAAACATACAGTCTCTTACTTTCCATCACTAACATTAAAGAAGATTCACAGCAATACTTTGCACAGTTGTAGCATGATGAAGCCCTAACACAAGGCTAACTATGGAACACTCACCACATCTAAATATAATTACCACAGAACATGTTAGTAGATAAAATACATCCAGAGACAGAATGGAGACCCATGTCTCTCCCCTTTGGAAGGTACCATGACCAATCATTCCATTTAGTTTCTGCATCTGTGCTTTGCCTCATCTTCTCCAGGACAAGCTTTTCAAACAGGCATCACAATTTGGAAGCCTGCACAGTGTGTAGCACAGTGTGTTACACTCTGTGTCAAAGTAGCATAGCGTGCTTTCAACAAAAGTTTTATTTAGAAATGACCTAGACCATAGAAATATTGTTTGTGGTCCAGCACTCAGATCATAGTGGAGAACTGAGGAAAATGTATGATTTGGAAAAAATACATTTTAGATAGGTTCCTATAATTCAGGGAAAAGTAAAAGAAGGGGGTTAAATTATGGAAATCATTCAAGTAATTCTGCAAAAAAGACACATGCAGCAACTGTCTTAAGGTACACTATACCTGACTTCATTGCTAACATGAGAATTTTAGAAAATCTCAAATTCTGTGCTCTACTTCCCCCCTCATAAATGGCCAGGACATCTGAGGGCAGGAGAGATTCCTCCCTCATGTTCAGCCTCTCTTACCCCAGCACATAGAACAGGATGTCTGCTCCACAAAGACTGGCTGGATGAATGAATGAATGAATCAATGAATGAATGAATGAATACATGAGTGAATGAGCAGGCTTTGGATGTGAAATGCTTGATATGTCTTTTAGAGAAATATTTCAGGCCTCTGAGTGACTATGATATTTCCACCAAGCTTCTCTTGGAGCATATGACTTATTTAGCACCTTAAAGTTCATGTTGACAGAGAAGGTGAAAGTACGCACACTTCTTGAAGCTCAGTTATTTCTGACTTGTTAGGTACTGATAACAGCAGTGATAACAGTCCAGCCCAAGCTGGATATAAACAGGAATTGTATGCCAACTCCCTCATTGCAGTTTCCATGTTGTGTCGGCTATGTTTTGCTGCCACTGAGAAAAGAGTGCCATTTAGTGGTGCTGGAGTTAGGGAAAGTGGGTCCACTGGGCTAAACATTTCAAAACTCCTCCAGAGTACAGTCTTTTGCAATAGCCATCAACACTTGAGTTACAGCCAGGAGAAAGTCTATGGGTGGACAAAAGGGCACGGATTTGTCTACAAGGGCAGCCCAGTGTCTAATTTCAAACGAAGAGTGATGGAACAGAGAGCACCCAAGTCCCTCACAATCCCTAAGACACTCATTAACAAAAGAGGTTGTTAGCCAAATGAAGAGGCTCCCTCAGAAAAGGAAATGAGGGGTACCTGGGGGGCTCAGCAGTTGAGCATCTGCCTTTGGCTCAGTCATGATCCTGGCTCCTGGGATTGAGTCCTGCATCAGACTCCATGCAGTGATCCCACTTTTCCCTCTGCCTATGTCTCTGCTTCTCTCTCTGTGTCTCTCATGAATAAATAAATAAAATCTAAAAAAAAAAAAAAAAAAGGAAAGTGAGAATAAGGAAATCCATCTTATTCTCCAGGTGAGAAACATCAAAAGTTTTGCCAAAATATCAAAGTTTTGCTCCTCCAAAACTTTGGAAATAAAAGGCTTCCTACATCACAGTAGGAAGAAGGGCAGGAGAAGCCCTGTGTCCTCATCTGTGAGCACTTGTTCCAGGCATGCTCTGGAAAAGGCAAGTCTCACAGAGTCTGGTGTGTAATGTAATCTATCTCAACCTAAAAGAATGAGTGCATTTCCCACTCTTCATCCATACAGTGAACCCCAGCTGAAAACCTATCAGTGGCCAGGCAGTATAGGAGGCATGGGGCACAGAATAAATTGGTCAGGTCACCATGGAGCTTTACAAAAGTAGAGGTAAGAGATAATCAACAACTATTATTCACTTACCTAAAAATTACTCTGTTACATAGCACTTGTGACCCATGTTTTGGAGACCAAGGTGACAGGAATTTATGTAACAGGGAAATGTGACCTGGTCACTAGCATGAGGAGCCGACATTTGAGCTGAATACTGAAAGATAAGTAGGAATTGATCGGAGAAAGTCATCACACTTGAGAGGAAAATCAAATAATTATTTTTCAAAATTCTTTACATTAACAATTTATTCTGCATGTAGCTCTTATTTTTTTTTTACTTTTTTTATTTCTTTTAATTCTAAGATTTGAAAAGCTTTAGGCAAGTAGGTTTTATGTTCCTGGATGACACCAGAGAAAATTGTCATCATCCTTTCATGTCACTTACATGAACCTTCAAATGCACAAGGATGTGTGTGGCATTTGCTTCCAGAAGGCAGCCCGGGATCTGTGTGTAGCAATGACTATGAACTGACAACATGAAGGTCTGCTCTTCAAGGAATTCCAAGAATGTTAAAATCCACTTTGGTCAGCTGGTGAAACATTTTCTGTGGGGGGATCCAGCATGGTAAAGTAAGAGCCACATGTAGGGTATTTCATTGTGCATACGTGCAGTGAGAATGAGAGCTGTCAGGACCACAGGAGCCATCTGCCTGATTCCCCATAACTCAGAAGAAGGCTCACAGACTGTTCCCAGGTCCAGCCAATGTGGTCAGTGTGGCAGCCAATGGCACCATCCATAGAAAACCATGAAATCCATCCAGGGTAAATCAAGGTCTGTGTAGAAATGTGTTGATAGAGGGAGAAGGTAAAGTCTACCTAGCAGGTGACTGGTATGGAGCCTCAAAGCCCAGGACAGTTTTATTTGACTACATTACGCAAAAAGCCAGATTTCAGGGTCAATGAAAGACTTTTGTCAAATTAAAGGTACAGCCAACTATTAGCACTTTAACAATCAATAGCGATATGATTAACCAGGTACCCTGAGGGAATCTTGCACTAACTCAGAACTCTTTATTATCATCATTTTATTTAATGTGGTGCCAGGTTGTTTTCTAAAGATCTCCCCGTGATATCTCCTATCCCACATGCTCTTCTACAATATGACCTTGCAATGCCCCCATCAAGAGGTGAAGTACAATTCACCTCCATTAGAATATATGCTACCTCTTGACTTGCTAGCAGCCAGCAGAATGTGGTGGAGGTGACACTCAATGCTCTGGGACAGATCAGAAAGGCCATGGGGCCTCTGCCTGGCTCTTCTGAGACATTTACTCTGGAGAGGTCACCCATCATGGAAGCAGTCTGCCCATCCTGTAATTGCCACAGAGAAAGTCCCCATACTGATCCTCCAGCTGGTAGTGAGTCCAGGTGAGCCCAGCCTTCCATCCATCCCTGCCAAGATGCCATATATTGAGAATGAAGGAACTATTTTAGAAGTGACCTCCCGCTCTGAGCCATTTGAGTCTTCCCACCTAAGTTCCTAGACATCCCAAAGCAGAAAAACACCCTCTAGTGCCCTGTATAAATTCTTGACTTATAGAAACTATAAGCACAATAAAATTACAGTGTAAATATAATAAATAATATAATAAATATAAATAAAAGCAGTAGGCTTAAAGGGATTTGTAACACAGAAAGAAATTATTGGAATGAATGTTTGTAAGGTTACATATATATATATACATATAATATATATATATATATATACATATTTAAAAGTTATTATGGGCATTGAGCCCATTGAACAAAAGAGAAATTAGATCACAGAATCATAAATAGAATTATATAATCACAGCAAACAAATGATAATCTAAAGTTCATTTGAGGACTTTGAAATCCAGAGAAAAAAATGACTTAGATCAAGTTATATTGTTGAAGGCAGTTTCAGGAAAAGAATTTAGATTTTCTAAAGATTCCTGGAATCCAGAGATCTTTCCAAAATATTAGACCAAGTATGATACAATAAAAAGATCACACGTTTTGAAATCAGATCTGAGCTGATTATACCCTTACTTAATGCCTCAGTGTCCTTACATTTAAAATAGGAAGAGGGGATCCCTGGGTGGCTCAGTGGTTTGGTGCCTGCCTTTGGCCCAAGGTGTGATCCTGGAGTCCCGGGATCGAGTCCCACATCGGGCTCCCTGCATGGAGCCTGTTTCTCTCTCTCTCTCTCTCTCTCTCTCTCTCTCTCTCTCTCTCTCTCGTCTCTCTGTCTCTCATGAATGAATAAATAAAATCTTAAATAAAATAGGAAGAATACAGAGAAGATCAACAGTAGAAAAACCACTGATCTGAATAAGGTATGTGGTTTAATAGATTTGTACTGATGTTAATATCCTGGTTTTGATCATTCAGCTATGATTATATAAGATACTGATATTAAAGGAGGCTTTGTGAGGGATAAATGGGAACTTTTTGTACTATTTTTTGTAAGTCTAAAATTGTATCTAAATAAAAAGTTAAAAAAAAAAAAAACAACCAATACCTAACAAGTGAGATTTTTTTTTTTTTAAGACAGTGTTTGGAAAATGTCATGCTCGGAATTAGAAGGTATTCAAATAAAATTTCCCTTTGCTACCCCATCCCAACCTGCTGATAAAGCCAAAACAGATGGTCTGATTCCTGGTTCAGGTCTCACTCTTGGAGGCCCTGTCCTCACATACCATAGCTCTTGTCAAGCACACTGCAGCCAGAACATTTCTGAGAAAATTAACTTAGGAAGTAGGCAATGGGAAATGGGAGATTTCCTCCCATAGTAGTAAAATCTCTAAACCTTTTCTCTGACCTTTGATTGCTCAGCAGCCACAAACTCTGTTCCAGCCAAGAATCCTCACACATGCAGCTTCCACATCTACTTGCCCTTATGTGGAGGTTACACATCCTCCATACCATGGTCATCCAATGCCATCTGTCTGTGGCCATGAGCTAGCTGAAAGCTCTCTGAAACAGCCTTCTAAAGCTAACTGAGCTGCTCTAAATATTTGAAGAGACAGAAATGGGGTTGCACCAAAGATGGTCTAATAAAATATTTAAAGTGCTTTTTTCTAGCCACTTCCGTCTTTCTTCCTCCTCAGGGAAATATGCATCTTATCTGTTTACATCAGAATTGAACCTGACTAGTCTGGGAACCTGGCCATATCAGAACAGGAGACTGAAAGGAAATTTTCTGGGAAATTATCAGAATCATTTTAAAATATTTTCACCAATGCAAATCTTCAAACCCTGGGAAAATTCATAAAACTTATCTATGAAGATAAAGATACTGAATAAACAGAATAGCAATGGGCTTGGCCTCCTACCTCAAACCACAGGGATTAATTGTTCTGAAATATACTGTTGTGGGTCTATGACATGAAATAGATAACCTCCACAATTCAGCTGAATGGCTGCTGCTCAATAGCCAGAATTTCGGTAACAAGATGATCAGCTTTTATCAGTTTACAAAACAAATAACCTCCATCCGTCCATATTTGAAGTTCTTTCTATCGTGTTCTATGGTCTTTCTAATATTAGGCTGATTTTCTACCAAAAGGCCTTGTCTTATCATTTTTGGAAATTTCTACTTGATATGAGTCCATGTAGTGACAAAATACATCTAATTTGGGAGCATAAAAACTCACTTTTCTAGAAAAAATTTCTGAGCATGCCATATAAACTATGAACCCATCTTGGACTCTTACAATTCTATACTGAGTGAGCAATGATATTGGCCCCAAGGCCTACACAATGCTTGAGCATTTTCTGAATGACTAAGTAAAACTCAGTGATATTTAATAAAGCCATAGGGTCCAATATGCTTGTTTTATTCTGATTCTTTGAAAATTAGTTGTCCTTGGGTTTATATGGAAATCTCTTCTGCATCAGAATCATACATAACTAGAATTCACTGTTCTCCAACCATACTAGATAAACTATTTCATTATACAAATATTATTTATTGTTCATCTTCACTTCTTTATATACTGAAATTATCTCTCTTTTATACATTTATTTCTTCAATGATTTTATTATTTATGAAGTTAGCTCCCATCTTACTATCTCCCTGAGATGTCAAATTACTCTTAGAAGTAATAGTTCTTGGTCTGTACTACAGTTACCTGTTCAGGCTGCATTATACCTGTTCCCAACTATCTCTCAGAGTTAGTATGAAGCAAGATGTGATTCCACCACTGCAGTTCTAGAAAATCATTAAAAGGAAGACACCTCCTATCTATAAAGATATTATAGTAATAAGTAAACTTTTCATTAGGACTAAAGAGGGTATACTATTAAATAGCCTGTAATGTCTTATGTCCTCAAAAGGGATAAATAAATAGATGCTCTTTTGCTTTGTACAATGCAAGAATACTGGCAGAGTCTTCCCTGTTTGGCCTCAGGGACATTTATGTCATCCTCTTGACCAGTCATACAGCTTATTTTATGAACAAATGACTAAAATAGAGGCCATTTCAGACCTAGTTTCATCAAAAATGACTTGAGAAAGCTCTAATATAAGGAAAAGACACTAGTGCAGAGAATTCAAGGAGTAGTGAATTCTAGATTAGTCACAAGGACATTAGTGTTACTGATCAGAGGTAAAATTTGAAAAGATAAGGGAACAAGAATTTATTTAGCACTAAGTTGCTTCTCTACATCCACTACTATGCCCATCTCAGCCAACAGAAGGGTGCTTTCTGCTTTCTCGAGCACAGCGAGTGACCAGACCCAAAGTGGGAACAGCCAAGGGGCCTGTTTCCATTCTCAGATACGCACAAGGTCTGAACAGGTATACATTCAGAAATCTTCTCAGGGTTTCTGATTTGTGTCTTTGATTCAGACCATAGACCAGTTTGATTCAGATCACTGTGTCCTGTTTTGAGAGCACTACTGAAATACAACTTACATACTATAAAACTCAACCATTTTAATTTCAATGACTTTTAGTAAGTTTACAAAGGTGGGCAACCCTAACCACAATCCATTTTTAGAACATTTTTTTAACCCCTAAAAGATTCCTTGTGTCCATTCACAGTGAAGCCTCCTTCCAAACCGCAGCACCAGGAAACATTTTGTCTCTACAGAGTTGCCCATTTTGGCCATTTCAGATAAATAACATCTATTAAGTTTGGCTTCTTACACTTAGGATAATGTTTCTGAAGTTCCTACATGATATAACTTTTATCACTAGTTTGCTCCTTTTTATTGCTATAAATATGATAGGATATACATATACCTCATTCTTTTTAGTCATTCACCATTTAGATTATTTCCATTTTGGCTACTTTAAATAGATATGCTTTGAGCATGTGAGTACATATGTTTGTGTTAGACATATTTTTTTTTTAATTTGCTCAGGCAAATACTCAAGTGTCAAATTGCTGAGCTGTATTTCAAGTTAATATTTTACTTTTGGGGGAAAACGACAAACTGTTTTCCACAGTGGTTGAATTATTTGAGATTCCCACTAATAATGCATGAGGGTTTCATCTTCTCCACAGCCTCACCAATGCTGGTAAGTGTCTGTCTTTTTGATGATAACCGTTCTAGTGGGGGGGAAAGGTACTCCACTGTAGTTTTAATTTGTAATTCCCTAATGACAAATGATGTTGAGCATCTTTTCATGTGCTTAATGGCCACTCACATGGCAAATGTGGTAAAATATCTATTCAGTTCTTTTCCAAACATTTTTTTTTTTTTGAGATGGGGGAGAAGAGGCAGAGAAATAGGGAAAGAAAGAATCTTAATCAGGCTCCACATCCAGTGCAGAGCCCAACACAGGGCTCGATCCCACAACCCTGAGATCACAACCTGAACAGAAATCAAGATGCTTAGCCGACTGAGCCACCCAGGCACCCCCTCTTTTTCTACTTTTTAAATGAATTATCCTATTATTGAGTTGTAAGACTTCTCTATATATCTTTAACACATGTCTTTATCAGATAAATGACTTGCAGATATTTTCTCTCAGGCTGTAGCTTGTCTTCTCAGTTCTTAATGGTATCTTTTGAAGAATAGAAGTTTTGAATTTTGACAAAATCCAAATATATTCATTTCTCTTTCATGGACCGTGCTTTTGTCATATCTAGGAACTCACTGCCTCACCTAAAATCATAAGGATTGTCTGCTATGTTCTCTTCTAGAAGTTTTATCACTTTAGCTCTATGTTCAGATGTATGATCCATTTTACAATAATTCTATGCATGATGGAGGTAAGGATCTAAATTTACCATTTTCCATGTGGATATCTCATCGCTCCACTACTATTTGTTAAAAAAAAAAAAATAACAAGAAAAGGAAACTATCCTAATGCCTTTAATCATTTTGACAACTTTGTTGAAAACTTTGTTGACCATAACTATAAAGATTTATTTTTGAATCTCTTATGTTTCATTGATCTGTATGTGTATTCTTAATACAATACCACACTAATTAATACAGGATCAATCATAATAAACTTTGAATTGGGTATTGTAAGTCCTCCAACTCTCTTCTTTCAAAACTGATTTGGATATTCTGAGTCCTTTAACATTCCCATCTAAATTTTAGGATTAGCTCATCAACTTCTGGAAAGAAAAAGAAAAAAGAAAGCCTGAGAAGACTTAGCTAGAGATTGTGTTGAATCTACAGGTCAAATGAAGAATGACCATCTTGACTATAATAGATCTTCTAATCCATAAACATATAATTTCTTTTCATTTATTTAGATCTTCTTTAATACCTCTCACCCATATTTTATAGCTTTCGGTGTACACATCTTGCACTTCTGTTGTTACATGTATTCCTAAGTATTTGGGGCTTTTTGATGCTATTGTGAATGAAATTATGGTTTTATTTTCATTGTTCAATCTTCCGCTGCTAGCATACAGAAACATAATTACATTTGTAAACCACTGTTCTCTATAAAATAAAATCTTACAATCTTTTTACAGAATTCATATGATGGTATGAAAAGATTTCCATGCCCCAGTCTCTGTCTGCTATTTTAGCATCATTTCCCATCGTCCATGGCTCATGGTGCTCATCTCCTTAGTGCTGAACCTTCAGTAGTATCCTACAGTCCTGTGATGTTCCTTACTTAAATTCAACTTATATCTCAAGTCTAGACTACACATTAGCCTAGAAACCTTTCCTAATTTCTTTCTACCTGCTCTACAACTCCCCTTGTGTACGTGTGAAATACACGTACACATACATACATGTGGAGTTCCTCTTATGTGCTCCCAAAATTCTAAAAATAGAGATGTCATTGTTTTTTCTATATTGCATTTTAATTAGGTACTTAAATGAACATCTTGAGATACTAAGACACCATGTGCAGCAAAATCTATTAGTTGTTCATCAATATTCACCTTCTTCCAAAGTAATAAAACTCCAAATTTCCACTAGGCATATAGCAAAAAACTGAAGACTGTATCTCCCAGCAATTAAATGTAGCCATGTGACTTCCCTGTGGCCAGTGAGCAGAGGTTTGTGAGGCAGCTTGCAGAGATCTTCTCTAAATAGAGACAAAGTACATTTTTTTTTCTCTTTTCTTCCTTTATGTCTTTCTCCTTCTGGCTACCTGAATCAGACCTGATAGCTGACGCTGCCCTGGGGCAGCCACCCTGACCATGAGGTGACCTTGGGAACAGAGGACCACACAAGGGAAACAATATGGGAAGAGTCTGGGTGTCCATACACCACCCTGGACTGCCTGGTTTCATATTTTCTATTAGAAAAACATACAGTTCTTCCTGATTGAAGCTGTTGTTTCTCTGGGTGTCTGTTACCTAGTGCCAAATTCAATGCAAACATATACACCACACCTTACTGGATGTGGTGTGGTGTTGTAGTGCCTACGCACTGTAGATGCTATCACTGGAGGTGATATTTAGTTATGTATTCCAAAGGAGAAGCAAAAGTGGTAGGGGGGAACCTTCATAGGATATCCACTTTGAATTCCATGCTGCACCATATAGTCACCAAATCCATTTCCAGGGTACTAAACTCCTAATTTTTAGGTATATAATATGACCTTCAGAAACTTCTCAGTTTTAGATCTAATTTCTATTCTAATTTACTTATCATGATACTAATAAGCTGGGGTACTGTTTTTTTGGAAGTAGCATAAAATAGCAAATTTATTCAATGATTCCACAGATATTCAAGAGACAGAAGGCCTATAATTGAATATAATAATAGATCTCACAAAATCAGAATGGTTAGTGGCAATAGCATACAAGCCATTAAACAGCTGGATGCCACAGATGAAAAGCTGAGCTTCAGAAAGGTACCATGATTAATTCCAGGTCAAATAAACACTGAATGACAGGGCTGATGTCAGAACTCAGATCCTCTGACTTCCAACTTGGTATTCTTTGAATCAGGGGTCTTTTGGCTGTGAAGAGCAAACTGGCTAATTTAAGCAAAAAGAGAAATATTTTTTTTTCTAAACCTGGGAATTTACAAGATCAAAAACTTGGAACAGACAGGAACCAGGCAGTTCCATGAGGTTTCCATGGCAATATCAGCTGCAGAGCTCATGTTGATGTGACCAATGGAATGAATGGATAAACTCCAGCAATGTATACTGTTCTTTTTTCATTTTGCTTGTGGAAGATATATACATACTTTTTCATATATATCATATATACATATCTTTTTATGCATATCATATATATACACATATATTTTTCCCATTCCTCTGTTCCTTCCTTGCTGACTAATCTGCTTCCCAAGTTAGCGACTAAAGATGCCAGGTATCCATTTTTCCTGTTTCCCTTAACTTGGTGTAGAGAAATAAGATCTAAGAAAAGTCTCTTGAAAGTGCTCTGGGAAATGTTTGTTTTCTGAGAGACAGAGACACAGAGAGAGAAAGAGAGAGTTTTCTGGTTTCCTGGCTTCCCTTCACTTTCTGTTTTTATGTACTCCTTTGTGCTGGTGTGAATAAGAAAAGTCTCCAGTTTGGGCCCATGAGATGACAAAGTAGAGAATGAAAGCCAACACAATGAGGACAGCTGAAGGAAAAGCTGTAAAATGCTTGAGTCTCCTGTGGTGTTACTGCACCACTCAGCCCTCAACCACCAACTACCTCCGTGCAGATCTCTAGCTTTGTGAGATCACATATTTATTGCTTAGAGCATGATAAGCAGCTCATCTCCTGCTTTCAGCCACAAAGCATCCCAGTTGATATGTCACTCAGGGTTTTAAGTCCATGGACAAAAGGTCTGAGTGGCCAACTTGGGATTCAGTGCCTGCTCATGAGTGGAAATGGGGCAGTGAGAAGGACGATCAGTGGAAGGAGCCTTTAGGATCATCCAGGTTTACCAGTGTGAAGCCAAGCACCAGAGTGTGCCTTCCCACTGAGCTGCTGTGGGGAAGGGGAGAAGGAAGTAGAACCCCCAAAATAAATGTCCCTAATATATGCTTTCTCAATTGTTGACATTGTAGAAACATAACTGGATACATGACTATCACAAAGCAAACTGCCTACTTCATGAATGTATACCTTTCAACACTTAGAAACGCATCAATCACTTTGTCTTTTCATCTGAAAACAAGTAAAAAGTGAAATGTACTCAGAAATATGTTACATAAGATGAAATTTTGCAATTCAAGGTTTTTATTTTTCCATGGCATGTAGAATTATCCATGAAACAAATTTACAGATATCAAATGACCCAGTTAAATCTCCCACAGATGTTTTTTTCTCTTGTTAATACCTTGTCATTGACCCTAAGTAAGGACTTCTGCACACCCATTACATGTATAGTATAGTGTTTATTTGATTTTAAACTTTGAGCTTTGATTACAGACAAAAAAGACCTCCTATCTTATTAAATTGTGCATGGTATCTGCCACTAAACCACAAGCTAAGTCAAACTTGGGCAGAGCATAATTCAAATAGACAGAATATGAACTAACACTAAGTAAATTCAAGTGGAAGGTCCTAGCATTATCATGCCCAAGTTACATTCACTAAAGAAGCAATATGATTATTGTTTGAATTTGAGGCTGACATTGGTTAAAACTTGAACATAGGGCTGAGCAGAAAACCAACCGGAAGAAAATTCAAGAACTGAACATAATTCTAGGGTCTAAAAAAATACATCTTATTTTCAATGTATATAAATTCCAGGAGCAAAATCTATGCCCTGTTAATGCTACAAAGAAAAACCCTCCTTTCTTCCCAAAAGTTCTGCTTTGTCCTTGTTAGTACATTATGTAGTATTTTCTGTGGAGAGCAGGCCAAGGAAAATGTACATCAAACACCTGATAATGTTCTTTTAAGAAAGTGATTTAAGTGCACAGACAAGTGCTGGTCAAAGCTGATGGTATAAATCAGAAAGGAAAGAACAGAAAATATGGGAGGAAAGTTAGCCAATAATCCAATTATTAAGGAAGTACAACAAAATTGAAACCTAGAGATCTTTGCCACATTCTTAACACAATGGCATTACTTCTGGACTATAGAATTCTTAATCACAGGTCAGAATATTTAATTTAAAACTAATTTACATACAGAGAGTATAACTTAGGAAAACTATAAAATGTAGAGTGTCTCTCAGATTATAATAAAAATGACACTAGGCAGGCAACTGTTGCCCAGTTCTGCCTAACTGAAGGCTTTGTGCACATGACCATGGATCAGCACATTTCAAACTCCACCCACAGTGATGGTGTTTCCTTAGGAACCCCCACCAGAATCTCTATTTCAGAATCTCTATGATTAGAAGTCTATTTTTTATTCTTACATTTCTCTAATATAAAACACAAAAACTAAGATTCCACTAATCCTTCTCCAGAGGAATGAATACACAAAAGATAAACTGAGAAAACTTCATTGAGAGACTCCAAATCCTTAAATGTTAAGAAATGCTCTCTTCCGTATTGGATGGAGGTTCTGACAGGAGAAGCAAGGGTGACAGGACCAGTTAACCAGAGAAGCTCCACCTGTATTGTGCATATCGTTTCTAAACGTTCTCTGAGGAAAGGATAGTACAAGGTAAAGCCCCTAGACATAGTGTTCAAGAATAATTTGGGCCAGGAAAGATGTTAATACACATTTTTACTCTGTTCTAGAATTCCTCTGGGAAAGGAAAGGTTTTCTTGGGCTCCTCAGAGATTTCCAAATAGCTTGAGCAAGACTAGATACATCATGGGCTTTGCAGATATCCTGAAATCAATAGTCTTTCTGTGTGAGCCTGAAATTCCATCTGCCAAGATACTTAGTTTCTAGGACTAAGCCTGGGAGCTGAAGGTAATTCTCCTGTTCTTCATAACAGTCCCTTCCCACCAGATGCCCATGTGCACTTGGAGAAGACAAGACTGCAGTATAGAAAAGGCTGTAACAGAAATGAAGTTCCGGGTGCTGTGGGGGCAGGAGAGGAAGCTACATGGGGCCAGCCAGCCTGTGTTTATCTAGTGTGTGCATGCATGTGTGTGTATGTGCATATCTCTTTCAATGTCTGGGGAGAAGAAGGAAGAAAAAGATGATTGCAACTTCTACCTGAAGATATTACAATTCATACAGGTACATTTTTGTAAATATCTCATGACTTTGCTTTCAATATGCCATTTAGGACGAGCTACTTTGGGGCCAGTGACTTTGCATCAAAACAGGCCCCAAGGACAGCTTTATTACCTATATAGTTGCCTCAAGAATTTTAATAAATATCATTTTCCCTCATGGCACCATTGCTAACCCTCTCTTAGCCCATTGCACTAAATCTATTGAACAATTCAGGAAGAAGCAATACCAGAAAATAAAATTTAAAATTTTATGAAATATATGAATGTCTAGAAATATTAAAAGTGGAAAGATAAGATAATGAAGCACTAAAAAGTCTGATGAGTTTTTGAAATTTGTTATAAAACATTTTTTAATCTGTTTTCCAGATTTAATTGGCAGCTAACTCACCAAATAGCTCTTGGATCTCTCTCACTCTTAATCCTATGGTCACCATATTGATTCCATGCTATTATCCTCTCTTGTTCCAATCCAGATGGCAACACCTGCTGGTTGGTCTCCTTGCTTCTACTGTGGATGTGGACCCTACCCAGGTTGTCCTCCAACCCAGCAGGTAGAATGATCTTTGTAAATTATAAATGTGATGGCATCCCTCCTACTAAAACCCTTCAATGACTTCTCCCAACAGCCTGTAGGAGGATAAGGTACATACATTTTACTCTTTTTTATGGCTCTCCATAACCTGATTCTTCTCTTGTTACTTGATCATCTTGTTGCTTATGCTCCAGACATATGAACTATCTGTTAAACTTCACACATCCCATGGTTTTCTGTGGCTCCATCACTTTTACTGGACACTCTTCTTGCCAAGGACTATCTGCCCCTGTACTTAGTCTAGATTGGTAGTTCTCAAGGAATATCAGCAGTATCAACAAGGGAAACTTGTAAAAATTTCAAAATATCTGCCTTCACTCAGGACTTCTGACTCAGAGTTTGGGATGTGGGACCAGCAATCTATAAATAGGTATTATATATCTATACCTCCACCTGGTGTGCTTGTATCTAAGATAGGAAGTATATAACAGCAAAAAGAACTAGCATGTCATCAATTACTACACTGTCTGCACTTTGGCATCCACGTGGCTGAATTGAAAACCATCGGGTCACTTGTTCAAGCTAAAACAGAAGTGGTTAAGGAGAGTAAATGGATAATGAGAGGGGCCCTGGGACTTGAGGAGTCAGATAAACATTATAGAAGCAGTGACTCAGTGCCTCATGAGTCCTAGAAGGTCAAACTGTCCACTCTCATCATTTCACAGAGAATGAACATGAGGCCCCAAAAGGTGAGTGGCTTATGAGGGTCAGACAGATGGTCAGAGAAAAACTAAAACAAATGTGTTGTAGGAAGAAGAGACTACATGGCAAAACAGTTGAGTCATCTAATGGCCCTGACACAATCCACCCAGGCAGAATGAGAAGCATGACATGTGCTGCTCAAAATAATTCAGTGATCTTGCAGCTTTGATGGTAGAAGTGATACTCATTTATGCTGACATGATTCTAACCAGCATCAGACTCAAGTCATAGATAAGTGTGATGTGTTCTGTAATCATGAACACAAATACTATACATATAAATGTATGTGTGTGGACATTACTTGTAAGAAATGAGGGCCTATCAGAGTCAATTCATTGCTGCTTCTACGGCTACAGTAACCATGTAAAAGAAAAGATCTCAGAGAAACATGGGTTGATCAAATGTGTTTTATTTATACACACACATATATATAATTTGTACGTATACATATATAAATAAATACATTGTGTATATAAAGTGGATATATAAATACTCAGGAGTATATTGAGTATATATAAGTAAATATACTGAATATATATAAACAGTGTCTATGAATATGTACACTGAGATGTAGATAAATACATGTAAGAATGTACATGAATATTTATAAGTATAAATAAAGGCATAATATATATAACCATATATTGTATGTATTTAGGAATGATACATATGTAATTATATATTATACATATGTTATATTTTAAGTTCCTCTGTGTGTATGTGTATATATATAAAGACAGAGTGAGGAATTATAGATATAATTAGGTGTATATATATAGCTATGAGATTAAAATGATAATATTAAACATTAAATTATAATGCTTTAGTAGCATTACAATTTAAAATTATAACATAAAAAATAGATAAATGCTATTATTTGTGGGCAAATATCAGCATCCACAAATCAGTGCCCCACTCCCTGAGCCATTTCTTGCTGATGTTAAGCATTTTCCTGAGGACTCACACTGGCCTCTTGGGCTTCAAAAAAACCTGACATCAAAGTGTCTTTAGGTTCCTTCTGACAGATGTCATCATTTTTTCATCCTCATTACAGGTAGCCCATTTACCGTCCATAGGAGGTCAGGGCTAATTAAGAGGATAGCCTCAGCTCGCCCTCCCAGAACTCTTAATCAGCTAGAATGATCTGTTTGCTTCCTTCCAGATCCTCTGCAGGAAGATTCCCTGCTTGTCTCCGGTGAGGGAGGTAGTGGGAGAATTACAGCCTCAAGAGAGTCTTATTTGTGCAACAGAGGAGAAATTTTCCTTTCACCTGGTAATACAATAAAGGGAACAGTCCTTCTCTGACACCTTGCCCCATGCCTAGTCTTCTGACTTCAAATAAGAGTTGCTTTGGGGCATCTGGGTGACTCAGTGGTTGACCATCTGCCTTCAGCTCAGGTCATGATCCCAGAGTCCTGGGATGAAGTCCCTCATCAGGTTCCCCACAGGGAGCCTGCTTTTCCCTCTGCCTTTGTCTCTGCCTCTCTCTGTGTTTCTAATGAATAAATAAATAAAAATCCTTTAAAAAATAAGAATTGCTTTATTTTTCTATAAACACTATTAGCAATGCTTACTCACCAAATAAATTTGGCTCAATTTTTCTTAAACATAAACTTTTTGAAGCTGTTTTCTATTCTCACCTCAACATTCCATGGGCTAAACATCGCAGAGCAAAGACAGCACATATCCTTTCAAGGTGGGGCTGCTTTGATCTTCACCCCTCTGCTCCTGGGAGTGCTTGGCAATCTCATGGAATAGCAACCAGACCTGTTCCACACTTAAAAAAATACCTCTGGGAGTTTGGTGATCTTGAAGAACTATCTTCACCTTTCAGATGTGCATGAGCCATATATGATCCCTACACTCCCAACTTTACTACTAATGACTCAGACACTGGAACTAATACATATGTTCATGTATATTAATAGATCTCTACTACCCATGTTTCTATGAAGCCTATTCTTTCACAGGGTTGTCACCTGAGAAACAGCAACCTAGGGTGAATCTAGTCTATTTTGTTTCCTTAGAAGTATCAATACATTTACTTTTTGAAATTTCTTTCCTAAACATTTGTAATACCTTTTCCTGATCTTTTCTTCTCCTTTCTGTCTTTTGCTTACTCCTCTCCCACTCCTACTCCCCAACCCAATCTTGATTTCTCTCTTTATCCTATTTCATCAGAAACCTATATATAGTATTTGAACTAAAGAGAATAGAGTTAATAAGTACCACTGAATTATGTCACACATTTCATTAAACATAGCTCCATCTTGACGATCTCTTTATCTTCCTACCAGGGAGTCACCAAGAATCAAGAATCCTTCCCTCATCATGTAAGACTTCAGAGGACATGGAAAGGAGTCTAAATGTTACTCTAAATACAGTAGGAAACCATAGTTCAGTTTTAGCAAGAAAGTGATATGATATGGTTTTCACTTTAAAAAGAATGGCCTGGCTTCTAAGAAGTACAAGCATGGAAGCAGAGAAAGCAGTTAGAGGCTCTGTACAAAACTTCAAGGTCACTTGTTGAGGAGGAGGGAAATAGATAAATTTGGGATACATTTTGTGTGGTGTCAACAAGGCCATAGCTAATAGCTTGGAAGGAAGAGACAATGAGGGCCATGAGAAAATAGGATGAATCAAGGCAGATACCTACATTTCCACTTAAGCAACAAAAGTAAAAAGGTTGCCTTTAATGAGATAAGTACAGAGGAACAGGAGAAGTCTGGGAGAGGAAAGGAAATCAAGAGTTCTGTTATCAGCCACATTATGTTCCAGATGCCTACTAAACAAGCAAATAAAAATGAGATGAAAATAGTCATCTCTTTTTAGTGAAAAGGCAAGAATCTGAAAGTGTCATGACACTGGAGCATCCAGTAGAGAGATTGTCTATTACAAGAAGTAAACACTTGATTTTGCCTTGGAGGCAGCACATCTCATTACTAAGA
This sequence comes from Nyctereutes procyonoides, assembly GCF_905146905.1. NCBI lineage: Eukaryota > Metazoa > Chordata > Mammalia > Carnivora > Canidae > Nyctereutes > Nyctereutes procyonoides. The sequence goes on from NW_026575044.1 coordinate 5,464,005, forward strand.
AAACTTTTTTTTTTTCTCAGAAGGACCATGAGATATGCAAATACACAGCAGAAATTTTTCTGGATGCAAAGGTGTTAAAAGCCAAAAATAATAGAGCAGACTGACGTAAAAGAGCTCCTTTGTGGTGGGCAGTGTAGAATATCCGCAGATTTTTTTTTTTCAGAGAAAAATTCCTTTCCCAAGTATGGATTTAGACTGGCCTAAAAAATTATATACTATTTTCTTTAAAAATGTGTGCATGTCTTTGGTGATAGGGCATGGACAAAGATTGGGTGAGCTATCTCAGAAGAGATCAGAAATTAATATCCCTGAATTAGCAAGAAGTTTATGTAGGCCACACAATCCACTTCAAAGTTAGACAGGACCATAAAAAAGAATGAAACCTGGCTTGATTAAATTTACCTTTATTTTTACACTTGTGTATTTCCAGACAATAACTTAGACATAGAGAAATATATACTGGTACTTCACCATTGTGGTTTAGTATGACTAATATGCTTTTAACACTGCGGCCAGCCCATGTCCCTGTAGAGGTCAAAGATGAAATTTCTTCTGCAGGAAATAAGTATTTTTGCTGCCCATTTTCCAAAGGAGAGATTCATTCTTGTACCAATACAAGATTTAGAAAGGCATGTCTTTAACTAGAAGGAATGAAGATAAGAACAAATATTGCTTGGAGACTTGGAGGATCCAGGGCTCTGGATGACAAGTGAGCAATAACTGCATATGACCAGTCCTTTCAAGGTTGGTAATAGGCTAGAATCTGAGGCATCTGTGCATGTCAGCTTTAATGATGGCCACATCTATAGCCATTATAAATTGCTCTATTGGTTGTTTCTTTCTGTTATTCCTAAATGTACTGTAAATTTTGTAAAATTAAATGCCCATACTTGGAGGAAGCATTGCAGGAGAGAGCATCAGCAGCCCAAAGAAAGCCTTTCCAGAAAATGAGACCATAGAAGAATGTAAGCTGTAGCCCCTAGGCACCATTGAGATGGCAGCTAAGTGAGGCACAGGGCAGCAACCAGAGGAATTGATTTAATAGTAGCCATCCTCTCAGGATGATCAGGATGTTGGAGCTACTGTAATCTGGTCTTTAAAAGAGAATGTGTCCTCATTTTGTCTAGAAAATGAGATATCTCTTGAACATTTGACTATATCCTTTTCTAGGTTGTAGGCTCTTTCAAACCAAGAATATACCAGGTAAGAAAGACTTGATAATTATTTCTGAATGAAAGGCTAAAGATATCTTTAATTAAACCATTTAATTCAAACAGCTCAATTTGTTTTAAAAAATCACCAAGTCATACTTCTTGAATTGTATGACCAAGAATTCCATTGTTATGAATGTTATGAAATAACTGCTTTTAAATGAGCTTGAAGTTATAATAGCAGGAAGACAGGGATTTTCTGTGCATAAATCATTTAGATGAAAGAGATAGCCACATGCTACTGTTCTTTACCAATAGTACAAGAGACAGCTATACAAAGAGGTCCAGAGGCTAAGTTCCTGTAATAAATTTCTTAATATAATGCAATCATGTAAGTGATGTGTGTGTCACTATCAGAAACAAGAACTAAAATGGACTTAGCTAGTGAAAATGGGAACTAACAGAGTTTTTTTTTTCTCCAACTGAAAAACAAAAAATCAAAAAACAAAATAGGAATAGTGGTGCTAAATCTCTGCTCTTAAATGACAGTTTAATAAGAAAAACAATGTTAAAATGTTTTTCCTTGGGTTAAAATTTAAAGAATTATTGTCTTGAATCAATAGATTTGTTTTATGCTTCAATATATAGGCTTTATAGATAAATTATCCATGTATATTTAAATGAATGTGTATTTCTCATGAATTGGATTATTATTGTATGAATGCCAATACAGTCAAGTTGATGAATGGTGTTGATCTAGTCTTCTATCTCTTCCCTGATTTTCCATCTATTTGTGCTGTCAATTACTGAGAAAGCAAAGTCCAAACATGTTTCTCTGTTTCTGACGATATTTATTTTGTTTATATTGAAGCTACATTATTAAGTGCATAAACATTTAGAATTGTTATTAGCTATGGTAATATTCCTGGTCTTAAAGTCTACTTTGATATTTACATAACCAACCAAGCTTTTTATGCTTAGTGTTTGCAAGGATATACATTTTTCCATTCATTCACTTTCAATTGACGTGTGTCTTTATATATAAAATATTTATTTATAGACACCATATGGATCCTGAGGTGTTTTTTTTTTAATCTTCAGACAATCTTTGCTTTTTAGATAAGGTGTTTAGTCCATTTACATTTAATGTAAATAATGATGTGGTTGTGTTTCAGTCTCCAATCTTGCTGTTTTGTTTTGTTTTTTAATATTTGTTCCCCTAACCTTTGTTGCTTTATCCTTCATTTCTGTCTCATTTCCCATATTCTTTTGGGTTAAATATTATTTTTAAAAGTTTTTGTTTGTTTTTCTAGCTTTATTAAGATATGATTTACATATAACATTGTATAAGTTTAAGGTACACAGCATGATGATTTGACACACCTATATATTGCAAAATGACTACCATATTAGGCTTAATTAACATTTCTTGTCACCTTAAATAATTAGCCCGCTCTTAAGTTGTAAGAACACTTACCATGTATTCTCTTACCAACTTTCAAATATATAATAAAGTATTGTTAACTATAATCACAATGCTGTAAATTAGATCCTCAGAATTTATTCACCTTGTAACTGAAAGTTTGAACACTTTAACTAAAATCTCCCAATTAAGTAAGTATATGTATGTATATATACCACAACTTCTTTACTCATTCATCTGTAGATGGATACATATTATTTCCATATCTTAACTATTGTAAATAATGCAGCAATGAGCATAACAGTGCAGATATCTCTTTGAGATCCTGATTTCTTTCCCTTTGGATATATATCCAGAAGTCAGATTGCTCAATCGTATGACAGTTCTATCTTTAATTTTTTGAGAAATGTCAAAATGTCTTTTCCATAATGATCATCTCAATTTATATTCTAACAATAGGGGATAAGGGTTTCTTTTTCTTCACATCCTCATCATCATTTCTTATGTCTTATCTTTTTGATAACAGCCATTCTAAAATGTGTGAGGAAATATCTCATTGTTGTTTTCATTTACATTTTCCTTATGAGTAATGATGTTGAGCATCTCCTTCATGTACTTGGCCATTTATATATCTTCTTTGAAAAAATGTCTATTCGGTTGCTCTGCCCTTTGTTTTAGTTGGGTTGCTTGTTGTTTTACTCTTGAGCTATAGGAGTCCCTCCTCATATAGTTTGGATTTTACCTATTAGCAGATATACAGTTTGCAAATATTTTCTCTCCTTCACTTTGTTGCGTTTTTATTTCCTGGATGTTTCCCTTTGCTATGCAGAAGCTGTTTAGTTTGCTGTAGTTTCACTGTTTATTTTTTGGTTCAGTTGCTTGTGATTTGGGTGTTATATCCCAAAACTTACTGCCAAGATAAATGTCAAGGATCTTTATCCCAATTTTCTTCCAGGATTTTTATGATATGAGGTCTTACATTTAAGTATTTAATCCATATTGAATTAGTTTAGGTGAGTGGTACAAGCTAAGGACCTAGTTTCATTTTTTATATGTGAATATCCAGTTTTTTCAACATCATTTATTGGAGAGACTCTCTTTTCCCCATTGAGTATTCTTGGATTTATCAAATATTAGTTAACTATTTATGCATGAATTTATTTCTGGGCTCTCAATTATGTTCTTTTGATATATATATATCATATATATATCAAAATATATATATCAACAAATATTATGTTCTTTATATATATATATATATCAAAGAATATTTATATATTTATTTTTTTCTCTTTTTTTGCCAGTAACACTTTATTACTAACAGATTGGTAATATAGTTTGAAGTCAAGTAGTGTAATGTGTCCAACTTTGATCTCTTGCCCAAGATTGCTTTAGCTGTTTGGGGTCTTGTAGTTCACAGAAAATTTAAAGTTCTTGTTTTTATTTTTGTAAAATATGCCATTGGAATCTTGATAGATATTTTATTGAGTCTATAGATAAGTTTGAACAGTGTGGACATTTTACAACATTAGTTTTTTTGATCCATGAGCATGGGACAGCTTTCTATTTGCTTCTGGGGTTTTTTTTTTTTTTTTTCATTTTTAAAAATCAATATCTTATGTTTTCAGTTTACATATCTTCCATTTTCTTGATTACATTTACTCCTAAATATTTTATTTTTTTGAAGCTATTATAAATGAGATTGTTTTTTCATTTATTTTTCAGATATTTCATTGTTAGTATATGGAAACAAATTCTTTTTTATATTGATTGTGTGTCTTTCCACTTTACTGAATGTTTATTACTTCTAATAGTTTTTGGTGGAATCTTCAAGGTTTTCTATATCAAAGATGGTATCTGCAAATAGAAACAATTTTCCCTCATCCTTTCTTATTCAGATGCTTTTTTTTTTCTTGCCTAGTTGCTCTGATGAGACTAAGCATCCTTGTCTTGTTCCTAATCTTAGAGGAAAAGCTGTCAATTTTTCACCATTAATTACAAAGTTAGCTGAGTTAGCTCTATTGTGTTTGGGTATGTTTCTTTTATATCCCATTTGTTGGTTGTTTTTAATAATGAAAAGATGTACTTTGTCAAATGCTTTTTCTGTATTTTTTAACATTATCAGATAGTTTTTATCTTTCATTTTATTGAAGTAGTGTATCATATATATTTATTTGTGTTTGTTGAGCTATTCATGCATCCAGGGATAAAATGCCACTTTATCATGGTGTACCATCCTTTTAATATGCTGACAAACTCAGTTTGCTAATATTTTGTTGAAAGTTTTTGCATAGATATTCATCAGTGACATTGGCCTATAGTTTTCTTTTCTTATAGTATTCTTATTTTGCTTTGGTATCACAGTAATGCTGGCCTCATAAAATGAGTTTGGGAATGCTTTTTCCTCTTCAAATTTTGCAAGTGTTTGAAAAGGATTGGTATTAATTCCTCTTTAAATGTTTAGTAGAATTCATCAGTGAAGCCATTTGGTCCTGGGTTTTTCTTTGTTGAGAGGTTTTTGATTACTGATTCAATCTCCTTACTCATTATTAGTTTGTTCAGATTTTCTCTTTCTCAGTCCTGGTAGGTTGTATATTTCTAGTAATTTATCCATTTCTTACAGGTTTTGCCAGTTGATATACATTGCCCATAGTACTCTTGTAACAATGCTCTTTTGGGTGGGGGGGAATTTGTGTGGTATTAGTTACAATGTCTCCCTTTCGTTCCTTATTTTCTTTAGGTCTTTCCTTTTTTTCTTCTTAGTTTAGCTAAAGGTGTGTCAGTTTTGTTTATCTTTTCAGAAAACAAGCTCTTAGTTTTTATTTTTAAAAATAAAATATTAAAAATATTAAAAATAAAATGTTTTAGTTTTGGACCATTATTTTCTGGTCCCTTTCATTTAGTTCTGCTCTGATATATTTTCTTTTGTTCCAAATTTCGGCTTAGTTTGTTCTACTGTTTTTGGTTACTTAAAGTACAAAGGTAGGTTGTTTAAGCTTTTTTCTTTTCTTAACAACTTTGACCCTTCAGCAATACAGGTTTCAATTGCACAAGTCCACTTATATGCACTTTTTTCAATAAATACAATGCTGTAAATTTATTTTCTCTTATGATTTTCTTAATAACATTTTCTTTTCTCTAGCTTACTTTATTATAAGAATGCAGAAATAGTATATATTATATTTTAAAATGTGGTAATCAATTATTGATGTTATTGGTAAGACTTCTAGTCAACCGTAGGCTACTAGTAGTTAAGTTTTTTGGGAGTCAAAAGTTATATGCGGATATTTGAGTGTAGGTGGGTGTCAGTGCCCCTAACTCCCAAGTAGTTCAAGGATCAACTGCTGAGCCTTTTATCAAGATAAACTTCTCTTTTAGAATTGCTTTTGCTGAGTCTCTTAAGTTTTGGTGGTTGTGTTTCCATTTTCATTTAAGAGTTTTTTAAAGATTTTATTTATTTAACAGAGAGAGTGAGTGAGAGAGAGAGCTCAAGCAGTGGAAACAGGAGAAGCAGGCTCCCCACTGAGCAGGGAGCCTATCATGGGGCTCGATCCCAGGATCCTGGGATCAGGATCTGAGCCAAAGGCAGATACTTAACCGACTGAGCCATCCAGGCACCCCTGTAAGATTTTTTTTTTAAGTTTCCCATTTGATTTATCTTTTTAAAAAATTTTTTAAGATTTTATTTATTTATTCATGAGAGACACAGAGAGGCAGAGACACAGGTAGAGGGAGAAGCAGGCTCCTCGCAGGGAGCCTGATGCAGGACTCGATCCTGGGACCTGGGATCATCCCCTTAGCTGAAGGCAGATGCTCAACTGCTGAGCCACCCAGGTGCCCCCCATTTGATTTATCTTTCACTCATGGTTGTTGCTACTTAATTTCCACATATTTGTAAATGTCCATTATTCCTCTTGTTATTGATTCCTAGTTTCATACCATTGTAGTTGAAAAAGATCATTGGTATTTCAATCTTCTTAAATTTGTTAAGAATTGTTTTGTAACCTAGCATATGATCTATCCTAGAGAATACTGCAGGTACACTTGGGGAGAATGTTTATTTTGCTGCTGTTGAACGGAATGTTCTGTATATGTCATTTAGGTCCATTTGGTCTAATGTATACTTCAAGTTCACTCAATGTTTCCTTAAAATTTTCTGTCTAGAGGATCAATTCATTGTTAAAAGTGGGATACCGAAGTCCCCAACTATTATAGTGTTAATCGATTTCTAAGTTCTGTAATTGTTTAATATATTTAGGCACTCCAATGTTGGATACATATATATTTATGATTATTATATTCTTTTGATGAGTTGAACCCATTATCATTATATGATGATCTTTGTCTCTACTGTAGCTTTTGAGTTAAAGTCTATTTTGTCTAATAGGCAGCCCTGATCTCTTTTGGCTTCCACTTGCATACAGTATTTTTTACCACCCCGTCACTTTCAGCCTATGTGAGTCTGAAGTGAATCTCTTATAGGCAATGTAGAGTTGGGTATTTTTTTTTATCCATTCAGCCACTCTATTATGCCATTTTGATTGAAGATTAATCCATTTATTTTTAATCATTGATAGGTAAGGATTTGCTAATGTTATCTTATTGTTTCCAGACTGTTTTGCAATTCTCTTATTCATCTCTTGCTGCCTTCCTTAGTGAATTGTTGATTTTTTTTGTAGTATTATGCTTTGATTCCCTTCTTTTTATCTTGTTTCTACTGTATTTGTTTCTTGATTACTGTGAGGCTTACATATAACACCTTATATAATAGTCTGGTTTTTTTTAAGTTTAAGTTTTTTAAATTGGCAATCCCTACACCCAATGTAGGGCTTAAGTAATACTCCCAGATGAAGAATCACATGCTCTTTCAACAGAGTCAGCCAAGTGCCCTGCTGGTAGACTATTTTTATACCAATAACTTTGATCTCATACAAAAACTCCACTTTCTGGATCCCTGGGTGGCGCAGCGGTTTGGCGCCTGCCTTTGGCCCAGGGCGCGATCCTGGAGACCCGGGATCGAATCCCACATCGGGCTCCCGGTGCATGGAGCCTGCTTCTCCCTCTGCCTGTGTCTCTGCCTCTCTCTCTCTCTCTCTCTCTCTCTCTCTCTGTGTGTGACTATCATAAATAAATAAATTAAAAAAACTTTAAAAAAAAAACTCCACTTTCTACTCCATTTTATGTGTCTTATGTCATACTTTGTCTCTGTTTATATTGTGTATTCACTAATAATTATTGTAGCTATAATTATTTTTAATACCTTTGTTCTTCAACTTTTATATGAGGATCAAATGATTTATATATCAACAAACTACGGTATAGAGACTATATACCTTCCTTTACTAATGTGCTGTATATTTTCCTGTTTTCAAGTTAGCAATTAGAATCTTTTCGTTTCAGTTTGAAGAACTTCTTTCAACATTTGTTATAAGGCAAGTATACTGGTAGTGAACTCCCTCAGCTCTTGTCTGTGAAAGTTTTTATTCTCTTAATTTGTGAAGGACAACTTTTCTGGATAAAGTGTTCTTGGTTGGCAGTTTTTTCTTTCAGCACTTTGAATATGTCACCACACTCTGTCCTGAGTTGTAAAGGCTTCTGCTGAGAAACTCACTGATAAACTTATCAGGGGGTTCCCTTATATGCAACAATCTTCTCTTGCTGTTTTTAAGATTAGCTTTCTTACATTTTTGACAGGTTTTTTTTAAGATTTTATTTATTAATTCATGAGAAACACACACACACACACACAGAGAGAGAGAGAGAGGCAGAGACACAGGCAGAGGGAGAAGCAGGCTCCATGCAGGGAGCCCAACGTGGGACTCGATCCCGGGTCTCCAGGATCGGGCCCTGTGCTGAAGGTTGTGCTAAATCATTGAGCCACCCCAGCTGCCCATTGACAGTTTTATTATTATAATGTGTATTGAACAAGATCTCTTTGAATTAATTTCTTTGGGGACCTATGAGCTTCATTAACTTGGATGTCCAAATTTTTCCCCAAATTTGAGAAATTTTCACTCAATACTTCTTTAAATAAGCTTTCTGCCACCTTCTAACTCTCTTCTCCTTGAACCCAATAATTCACAGATTGTTTCTCTCGATATTATCTCATAGTTAACATAGGCTTCCTTCAATCTTTTTTTCTTCCCTACTGAATAATTCCATAGGTCCTATTGTCTACTTCACAGATTCTTTCTTCTGCCCAGCTCATTCAGCTACTGATGCTATGGTATTTTCATTTCATTCATTGTATTCTTCAGCTCCAGAATTTCTGTTTGATCCTTTTTATCACTTCTGGATCTTTCTTAAATTTCTTATGCATTGTTTCCCTGCTTCCACTGAATTCTCTTTCCATGTTTTCTTGTAGCTCACTGTCTACCTTGAAGTAACTATTTTGAATTCTGTAATTGGGTAAATAACAGATCTCCTGTTACTGTAAAACTACTGTGTTCATTTGGTAGCATTATGTTCCTTGATTTCAGGTGCTTTGAAGTCTTGCATTGTTGTATTCACATTTGAGAGTAGCAGTCAATTTCACCAGTTTTTACTGATTGATTTCAGTAGACAAATATTTTCTTTTAGCCCTGCTAGGTGTGCTGAGGTTTCCTCAGACCATATCTTGTGGCAGAATTCTAAGCTTTTATACCTTTTTTCTTTTCATCCTGCCAAATGAGTTCAAGTGCTGACATCCTCCCTTTTGTATTCCCAGGAGTGATGTCAAATGCTCAAGTTTGTGGTCTCTCCCAGGCCGGCTTTCTGCACTTGCTCACTAGCCATCTGCAAAATCTTGCTCCTGCTGCCATTGAGAGTGCATACATGAACCAGGTATAGAACAGAGAATGTCTGGATGAGATGCAAGGAGCACTGGCAGTGCTGTGGGCCTAATGGAGTGACCTGCAGGCAAAGCATTCCCAGTGGTTCATGGGCAGGCTTCCCAGTGGAGTCTATGCCAGGGTCAACAGGGTACATGTTCCTCTGATACACTGTGTCCCAAGCCCTAGCTGCCACTCACTGCCTCCCAGTCATGAAGCTTATGAATCAGTCCTCTGGATGAGACAAGAGAGAAAAAGGTTTTTCTCCCAACATCCGTCACAACTGGGGAGGCCAGGTGCTCACTCACATAGTGTCACTTTCCCCCATAGGAGAAATCATGGGCCAACATGGTCTTCCTTGGCACTGAGCTGAGGGAGGGTGACAGAAGTGAAAGTCAAACCATTCTTCTTATCCTCTCAGATGCATCCAGTGGTAGGCTGAAACTTCTCCACTAGACTCCTGGACTTCCACCAACACTGTCTTATCAATGGATGGCCATCTAAATCCGTGTTGACTCATCTGGCCAAGAGAAGCTGGAGCGAGTTCACAGGCCACTTCAGAGTCTACAACCAGGACTCAGGCCTGTGTGCCTGTCATCCAATGCACTGGTGGGAAAGACTCCTCCCATGTCTCATGGCATGTGGTACTAGTGACAGAACTAAAGCCAACAGGGGCTATAGCAACATCTTCATAGTTGTTCTCATGTCTATAGCTAGGACAACGGTTAAGTCACCTGCATGGTTGAGGTCTATCTTCTCAACATGGCTCTCTTCATTCATGGACTCTAACAGAGTTTCAGAACTCTTTATATTCCACAGCTTTTACAAAGACAATTTTATTCACAAGTGGATGCCAAATTGTTGTTGGGGAGGGTAGCAGGGCACAAGTCAAAGACATCTTATTTGGCCATTTTGCTGATCCCACCTCTACTGTATTTAAGCTAAATGTCTTTGCATTTTTTAGTTGCTCTAAGAATAAAGGTATATATCCTTAACTTGTCACAATCTACCTTTAATTAATATCATGCTAAGTCATGAATATTGTAAGAATCTTTAAAGCACTGTAATATTATTTACATAACTTGTTATCATATATTTTAATATTATAATTATATATTTTAATTTCATGTGTAATATTAATCTCAAAATCTGTGCTACTTTTTGCTTTAAATAGTCTATTGGCTTTTAAAGAACTTAATAAAAGAAATAAAAATAATCTCTGATATTTATCGACATATCTGCTAAAAGTTATTTCAAGACAATTTCTTTGTAGATTAGGAACTACTAGTTGGTCATCTCTGAGTTCAGAAAAGAAATTTTTGTAAAAAACACAATTTTCAGAAATTCTGGCAACCCTATTGAACTTATTTATGGTAATTCATAAAAGGGTAGGGGATTCCTGGGTGGCTCAGTCATTTGGCGCCTGCCTTTGGCCCAGTGTGTGATCCTGGAGACCCGGGATTGGGTCTGCATCGAGCTCCCTGTATGCAGCCTGCTTTTCCCTCTGCCTGCGTCTCTGCCTTTCTCTGTGTGTCTCATGAATAAATAAATAAAATCTTTAAAAAAAAAAAAAGAAAAAAATATTGTACAAGAGTACCTGTAGATACTTGAAACCATTTTCAATCTTCAAAAGCTAATTAAACATATTAAAATTAGCTCCATTTCCTTAATGAAAGAACATGCAAAATTTGATAGCATTTTATTAAAATAATACTTTGGATTTTATAAAAATAATATTTTATATTATTTAAATATTATGTAATATTTGTTGGGAAAATATCAAACAACATAAAAAAGTTGAAAGAAGAAAATCAAAGTCAGAAATCTCACTTCCCAGTGACAACCACATGAACTTCTAAGTAACTAACTGTATTCAAGACATCTTTTCATATAAGCACACATGATGTAGCCCATATGCTTTACTTCAGCAATTTAGGGAATGAAATAACCTTACACTTCCTTTAATTTTTAATTTAGGTATTAATTCTGAATATTTGCATCTTTCTCTTCCTTCCTAAAAGGCTGTCTTCTCTCTCTAGATTCTTTCTGTTTTTAATATTTAATTAAAAACTCATTGAAGGGAGGCTCACTAAGTCCATGGGGCAGATGCAGACATAACCACACGGAGTACCTTGGGCTGTGCCAAACATTCTATCATGACTTACAGCCACCATCTCATCATTGTCACTTGTCAAGGAGCATCTTCTCACCTTTTCCTAGACCCATCCCTCTCTCCTCCTTTTTGAAAGACTTTATTTATTTATTCACGAGAGACATAGAGAGAGGCAGAGACGCAGGCAGGGGGAGAAGCAGGCTCCATGCAGGAGCCAATGAGGGACTCGATTCTGGAACTCCAGGATCACGTCCAAAGCCAAAGGCAGACATTCAACCACTGAGCCACCCAGGCATCACCCATCTCTCTCTCCTAAGCCTCCCACCCCACCTCAATCAGAGGAAGTTTTCTTTTATCTATCAAAAACTCTAATTTCCTATCTCAGAACATTTAATATTAACATTTAGTTCAGAAGAAACTTCACCTGGTTATACAACACACACACACACAGATAAATGTGTGGATGGATGGATATATGCATGGAAGGATAGATGGATACATGCATAAATGCATGGATGGTTGGTTGGTTGAAAGTAGGAGAAATATGTCAATCATCATTTTCTGTGGCTACATATTCCACATTATGCAAATTCCTAATTTATTTAAGTAATCTTCAATTAATGGACAGTTAACTAATCCTCAGTTGTTTCTAAAATTTTTACTAATATAAACCACAGCACTGTAAACGTATGTTAAAAGATAAGCAATTATTTTCTAAGTGTGAGATTGCTAGGTCCAAAAGAATACCATTGGGATGTCCATACATATTTAGTAGGCTGTCCTCTGAAAAGGTTCTATGAATATATATCATCAGAAGTACCTGAGGTTGCCTGTTTTGCTTTATACTCAGTTTGTTGAGATTTTCTACTTTTTGAAAACCTGCTGGATGAAAAAAATATTAACATGCTTTTATTTGCATCTTTATTTATGTACTTAAATAAACTAATTTATTGCCCATTTGCATTTTTGTTGTTCTTGTTTACTACCTACTGATAAACTACCCACATTTTTCTACCATGGCATTCTTTTATTTTTATTATTGAGTTTTAAGCATTCTTTCTTTTAGGGATATTAAAATTGGCCTATAACAAGGAAACCATTTTACCCTATTTTTAATTGGATAGTGTTGAGTTGTAAGAGTTTATGAGTTCTTTATATAACATAGGTACAAACACTTTGTTGGACATCTATTTTGAAAAGATTTTTCTCTCAGTCCATAGTTTGTCTTTTCATGTTCTTCACAAGACTTCACAGAAAGCAAACATTTTCAACTTTCATGAAGTTTAACTTATTGGCTTTTTTTTAAAACAGTTTGTGCTTTTTGTGTTGCACGTAATAAAATGTTGTCAAATCAGAGGACTCTAAAATTTTCTTCTAGTGGTTTTAGATTTTGATTTTTCAGTATATGATTCATTTTGAGTCAATTTTTTACATGGTATAATGTAAGAATCAAGTTCATTTTTATTGGTTAGGACTGCCTAATTGTTACAGCACAATTTGTTGAAAAGATTATCCTTTCCTCACTGAATTGCCCTAATATTGCCCTAATATTTTCATCAAAAAAATTTTTTACCATATGAGTGTTGTCTATTTCTAGACCCCTATTCTGTTCTATTGATCTATCTATACCAACACACCGTTTTGTCTACTTTGTAAGTCCTGAAATCAGTAGTGTAAATTCTTCAACCTTGACCCCCCTTTCTCAGTAGTTTTTACACTCCTGAGCCTTTTGCATTTTCATGTATATTTTAGAATCAATATGTCATTGTCTATCTAAAAAACTTCCTGAGATTTTGATTGAGAATATATTAAATCTATGATCTTCTGGAGAAAATTAACTACTTATAATCTTGTGCTTTCTTTTTTTTTATTGACACCCAGTGTTATGTTAGTTTCAGGTGAACAACATAGTGATTCAACATTTCTATACATTCATTACTTAGTGCTTACCACAGTAAGTATAGTTACCATCTGTCAATATGCAAAGTTATTACGATATTAATGACTATATTCCCTACGCTGTACTTTTCATCTTTGTGACTTATTTATAACTGGAAGTTTGTACCTTTTAATCCCCTCTTTCTACTTTGCCCATCCCCACACTCACTTCCCCACTAGCAACCACCAGTTTGTTTTCTGTGTTTAAGAGTCTGTTTTTTGTTTGTTTTTTAGATTCCACATATAAGTGAAATTATATGGTATTTGTCTTTCATATCATATTTGTGTCTGTCACTTAGGATAAGGTCTTCTAGGTCCATCCATGTTGTCACAAATATAAAGATCTCATCATTTTTTATGGCTGAGTAATATTCCATTGTATAATAATATTATATCTTCTGAGCATATCCCTATCTTATGACACATATATTCTTCCTAGGAATATATCTTAGAAGCTCTTGGACAACACACCTAGATCCTAGTTCTACTGCTTGTGACAGAAAAATACTACAATTTTTTCTTCATCTGAAAAGAGGATAAATAAATGGTGGTGTATTAGTACATAAATAAATTATGGGATATTATATGGCAGTTAACAATGAATTTAGTCTTAAACATAATGGTTAATTTTTTTAAAAAACATTCCATACAGTATGATTCTATTAATATTACACAAAGAGATCTGTAAAGCTGGTGACATATTGTTTAAGAATGCAAACATATGTAGTAAAATTATAAAGAAATGCTAGAGAATGATAAATACAAATTTTAGGATATGGGTAACTTATTAGTGTAAGGGGAAAGTGATGAGATTGGGAAGGCTTCAAAGATTTTTTTCTTAATAGTGAGTGCATAGGTGTTGTTTAAAGTGTAATTCTATACAGTATACATATATTTTATACTATGCTTTTCTATTTAATATTTAATTAAAAATTCATTTTTAAAGGAAAGAGTAATTGTATTAGAAGGGAAATAATGGTAAACTAAAATAACACTAGTGAAAGAGGACAAAAGCATGGTTTTAGTCCATTCAGGCTGCTGCAACAGAATACCATAAACTGTATGGCTTATGAGCAATGGAAATTTCCTTCTCAGAGTTCTGCAGGCTGAAAAGACCAAGATTAAGGTACCAACATTTTCATTGTCTGGTGAGGTCTGCTTCCTGGTTCACAGATGGCTGTTTCCATGCTCCTCACATGGAAGAAGGGGCAAGAAAGTTCTCTGGGATCTCTTATATACAGGCACTGATCCCATATATGAGGGCTCCAACCTCATGATCTAATCACCCCCAACACCATCATCATCACACTTTGGAGGTTAGGATTCAGCATACAAGTCTGGGAGGAAAACAAATATTCAGTCCACAGCAAACACTTGAGTTCTTTTCCTTTTAAAATCATGTAACTGATTCTTTATTTATACCTTTCTACATTTGACCTATAAACTGCACAGTAATGTCCTAAATAATAGCTGGTGTCACCAATGTAAACATTTTAATATTGTAGGTTTTTTTTGACACCTACCTCCTACAAAGTAACTAAAGCACTTTAAAATGTGAGGGAAAAAAATGTTGTTTGGAGAAATGCACCACTAAGCACATCTACATAACACACTATAAGTAAGAGATAAACAGCAGACTGATGTCAGTCTCCAGGTTTCCTCTCAGTCTGAGACAGGTGAGAACTGAAAGCCAGAATGGCTTGAAGAATGTTCTGGGTCTGGCTTGGATCTCCATGTTGTGGGGCTTTGTTCTATACAGTCTGATGTGGAGCTGACACATTCTTTGCTTCTTGATGTCTCCCTGGTGGCTGTAGATCTCTATGATGGGAGCACCCTTTGGGGCATTCTGATGATAGAAGGGAGGGTTTAAACCTCTTTTGATAAGAATCACCTCCTACTTGAAATGGACATGAAAATGCATCCTTAAGTGCGTAAGAGGCAAAGATGAAAAAACACCATTCCTTTTGACATTCCAGCAAATAGTACCTGGCATTAGAATTACTGTTTGAGGACTTCATTCCCACCATTGTGCCAGTTGTACACATGGGCCAAAGCACATGTTTCTTTCCCCCCTACAATTCTGATTTATGGGGCATGAAGTTGAGAATAATGTGCAGCATGTGGATGTTGATAAGCTCCCCCAGGATCCCTGATTCTGTAGCCCTTTCTCTTCTTTGGTACAAAACTAATGATTTAGAGGCTACAAGTAGAAAAAGAGGCTTCTTCTTTCTTCAAAGAGGTAGTAAAGGAGCCATCTCAGATAGACCTAAGAAATCACAATTCCGGGAACAAGGAAGACAAAGTCCCACTTGATTAAGAAATGAGAAGCACAGTACACTGAGGCCTTTGGTTTTGATGGTTGATGGGTACTGGTAAGAAATGAGTGCTACAGCTGTGCTGTAAAGGATAAGAACATGGAGAAGCTCAAGGAGATTATAAGATCATTTTATAATAATGTAATCCAAAGAGGGGGAGAGACTTTTTTGAGATGTATCTTAGACCATTCAGGTATTATAACAGAATACCATAGACTGGGAGGCTTCAATAACAGAAGTTTATTTCTCACAATCCTGGAGGCTGGGAAGCCCAAGATCAGGGATCCAACATAGTTGGACTCTAGTGAAGGCCTTCTTCCTAGTTTGCATAGCCTTACTACTGTTCCCTTACATGGAAGAGAGACAGAAATTGCTCTAGACTGCTCATCTCCTCATAAGGGCACCAATTCCATCTTGAGACATACTCTTGCCTTTACCCAAGCCCAATTACTTCCCAAAGATTCTACATCCAAATACTGACTTCCATTGCAATGGGGATTAGGACTTCAACACATGATTTTGGAATACAAACTTTCAGGCCATAGGAAGCTGGGCTTTGAGAAGCTGGGCTTTGGGTTATTTTATAATTCCCATGAATTAGTTACAAGATGCCAACAATTCTCAGAATAATACTGACTAACCTCAGAATATTCTCAGAATAATTGAATAAATTGCAAACCAATAATGATATACTAAAAATTATACTGTCTGGCATTTTACCCAGAAAGTGCTAAAAACCAACATTTCTGATATTCTCCAAGAAATACTCCATGTTTTCCTAAAACTGATCCTAAAACTCACCAACTCTATGCAGAAACACCCACAACACAGCATCACAGAATTCAGGGTAGGTAGATCATGCTATCCAATTATCTCATCTTCATTCCTTTAAAAGGGGAAGAAAGTAGGCTTCAAGAAGAATGGAAGATGAACTAGCTTGCTGAAGTTCTCATTATTCTTCTAAATAAATAAACAATACCTTCCTCTGATCTTGTTGACATAATTATTTGTCAGCAACTACTGTTTTTCAACTCATCCAATTGATACATGTGAAAAACAACCAGCAGAGTAGCACTGGTAAAAATATATGCATTTTGAGTTGCTCTTGCGAATGAAAATATACCTCTATTGTTTCACTCCTGAAACTAGGTTTTGTAACGACTGGCATTAATCACCACCTAAAAACCTTCCACCATGTCATCAATAGATGCATTTAGTAATACCTAAGACTGTATACAGTGTTGTTCAAATGGAACCAAACAGAATTCCTGCAACTGTCCATTGCAGAAAACACTAATATGAAAGGCATTCTAAGGGCAGATAGAAAAATGAGTGGGCATTGAACTTGAGGGAGCTAAGATGATAATTATCTCTACATTTAAACTGCGTGAGGGAGGGATCCCTGGGTGGCGCAGCGGTTTGGCGCCTGCCTTTGGCCCAGGGCGCGATCCTAGAGACCCGGGATCGAATCCCACGTCGGGCTCCCGGTGCACAGAGCCTGCTTCTCCCTCTGCCTGTGTCTTTGCCTCTCTCTCTCTCTCTGTGACTATCATAAATAAATAAATAAAAATTTAAAAAAAAAATAAAAAATAAAATAAAAAATAAACTGCGTGAGGGAGCTGAAGAAAAACTGCCAACAGCATTTAGGGGCACCATTGTCCACAAATGTAAACAAATAGGGTTCTATCCCTAAGGGATTTGTGATGTGCTTCCTTCTTTAGATGGATGTGAAGAGGAGTGGGCTCTGAATTTTGGTTTGACTAGAGGAAGATGTTCCTTATCTTATCACTAAAACTCTCAAGTGAGAGTTCATGATGTAAATATGCACAGTGGAACAGGACATGAGTAATTCCATTAGTGAAAGAAAACAAATTCTGACTGGTACTCCAAAATATTTTTATTACAATAATCTATATTTATTGAAATTTTAAGATGTTAGAGGTTGAGAAAAGAAGACTAAGTCCCTGAACAATTATAGACACTAAAAAGAGGATATTAGGAACAATAATACAAGTAGAGAAAAAACAAACCAAAAAAATAAATAAATAAAAATAATACAAAAAAATAATACAAGTAGATATGAATGAGGTAGTTTAAAGATCTCTGATGACCTTTACCTATTAGGAACCCCTGTTCTGGAATCCTACAGCCTCCCAAAACCAAAAAAAAAAAAAAATCATTGCAGTAAGCCTAGGCCATCAAACCATGTGGTTTCTATAAGATGATTTAGTCAATTAGAGTGTCAAAATTTTAAAATATATGCATCTCTAGAGTGGTTGTGGGTGTTTGTAAAAATTTACATTAATCCTGCATAGATATAGAAATTACTAAAAATGCTTTTATGTTCTGAACAAAATGTTTGTCCAACACCTGGTGTGGTTTCAAAAAGCCTTGCTGCATAGAGAACTATCAAAGAACTGGTACCTACTGAACACATAACAGTCAATTATTAAGGAGGAGGATCCATTGTAATTATGAGGTATTCTTGTTGACCACTTACTTACAATCAGCATTATTCTCTCAAATGACTGTCTTAGTTTGGGCTGCTATACCAAAAATACCATAGACTGGGTGGCCTAACCAACATAAATTTATTTCTCATGTTTATGAAGACTGAAAGTCCAAGCTGTTGTTGGATAATAAATATGTTGTTATATTTGGAATCTAGTGAGAGCATGCTTCATGGTCTGCAGATGGATGTCTTATTGCTGTATCTTTACATGACAGAGAGCAAGAGCCATCTCTCTGGTCTCTGGTCTTAAAGGTCACTAATCCCAACCATGGAGGCCACACACTCATGAGTTAATTTGCAGGCCCCAAGAGTCCCATCTTCAAATACCATCACATTGGAGATTAGGATTTCAACAGATGAATTTTGGACAGATACAAACATTCAATCTATAACAAGCAGATTCTCAAACTTTTTCAATAGATCGAAATCCCAACTGCATTTAAAATGTTATTAGAATAATATATGTGCACATTACTGTTCTAAGACTACTATCTCCTGATTAAAATTTTGGAACACTTTCCAAAAACATTAAACAACCAATCAAGATTGTGCCAGAATGCACGAATCTATGAGGTAAAAGTCTGCAATTCTTGAGGCTTCCTTGTACAGTCTTAGGCAATATGGGGAAGGCACAAGTTCCTATCTTCAAAAGACTTCTAATCTAATTGAAGAGAAAACAACACACTTCCCTTTGAGGAATTTAATTCTGTCCAAGTGGAAGTAAAACATCAATTTTTTAAAGATTTTATTTTTAAGCAAATAAAATGTGGGTCCCCATTGTGGGGCTTGAACTCAGAACCCTAGGACCAAAAGTCGCATGCTCTACCAACTAAGCCAGGCACCCCTCAATTTTTAATTCAGTAGGCTAACGATTAGGCTACTCCCCCAACCCTCCTCCTCCTTTTGCTTCCCACCCCTCATTCTCTTACCAGCTTTTGGCACACAAAGGAGAAAAAAGTAAAGCTATGCTCTTGGCTTACAGATAAGGAAGCAGAGGCATAGGGAATTAAAATGCCTTGCCAAATTTTATGCGGAAAGTGTTTACTAGAATTAGAATTACCTTTTATTCTATTAGACTAATCATTAAATAAGTAGGAAGAACCTATTACCTTTACTGTTACTGAAAATGAAAAATACGTAACATCATGTAGGTAGAAGACCTTAAATAGTATATTTTTAAATTAAAAAAAAAGATTTATTTATTTTTATCTTAGAGAGAAGAAGAGAAAACGGACTGGGCAGAGGGCCAGGGAGAGAACCTCAAGCAGACTCTCTACTGAGCATGGAGCCTGACTCAGGCCTCAATCTCACAAACCTGAGATCATGACCTGAGTCGAAATCAAGAGTCGGATGCTCAACCAACTGAGCCACCCAGGCACCCCTTAAATAGTATATTTAAAGACACAGAGCCCAACCTTCTAAAATTTAGATATCCTGAAAATCTCAGGTACAATTTTTTAAAAGTTTATTAACTATCAAATGAGACTATCTCTGACAATTCTAATATATATGGTTAGCAAGAGGTTTATTCTTTTTTTTTTTTCATTTTATCCCATTCATTTTGATTTATGGAAACTGGAAAGACTTCCTTTTTTTGAAGAAGTGGAATTAATTGGAGAACATCTGTAATCCCAATGAATCCCATCTCCCTTGTGAAAATGAGGATAAAGCTTTAGACAAAAAAACAGATAAAGCAGACTGACAGCGAATGTGCGTGGCAGAGAAATGAGAAATCTACTCTAGACTAGGTTCTTGTGTGTTTCAGACATTAGAAGCAATAGAAGAATTTTAGTGGTAGAATTTAGTTCACTGAATTTCATAACTTATAATGTTTAGAGCTTATGGTGACCTTTTCCAAGGCAATTAATTTACTTAAATGTTTAGTGAGAGCTACAGCAGGTTGTTTCAGTAGTCAAGCATGCATGCCATGTCTTTTAAGGAACAGAATTAAGTAGATAAAATGAGGAAATCATAAATTGCAACACTCTTTCCCAGGTAGCCAGGTTCTTCTTAATCTATGTCTATGTGAGCAAAGACCAAGGTCACACAAGTCAGACCACTTACAGTTCTAGCAAGGAACAGACAACCCTTTGGAAGTTCTAATTGAACTGACTTTGGCTAGAAACTCTGTGAACATCACTGAAGCCTGAATTTTAACAAGTAAAAACTCAGGAGGGGGGAGGACTACTCAAATGATCTGCAGGAGGCAAGACACAAGGAAAGTCTCCTGCATCAATAGAACTATGCCTAGCAACACGGTAATTCACATTTCCCTGGTGCTATCCAATAGGACCTCAAAAAAAAAAATTAGTCTAAATCTATACCATTATTTTTTTATTTCTACATCTAAATAGATGATGATTTTCCAAGTCTGTAGGCAATGCCAGTCACAATGGGGGACCACGTCACACAGTAGGAAAATTATATACAGAAAGAGCTATGAAACCCAATTCCTTTTTTTTTTTTTTTTTTTTTTTTTTTTTTTTTTTTTTTTTTTGGTTTCTGGTCCACATAATCAAGGCCACCTATCACTTCTTTATTCACTTCCACTCCTCTCAGTTTCTAACATCAGTTTTAAGACCTACTGCTATTTTTCTCATGTTTTAAAAAGTTGAAAATAGTGAAATATTGAAAATAGCACTTCAAATATTCTGCTTAATCCCATCTGACAAATATTTATTGAGCAGCAAATCTATGGCAGACATCGTATTAGACAAGTATGAATTAGGCATGGCCCTATTTTCAAGGAGCTTACCAATTAATGGGCCTGCAAAAAGTGATGTATAAAAGTATGATAAATACAAGGACTAAAAAGAAACCACAAAGATTAGGAACAAATTATATACCACTAACATACTAAATCTAATAGCAACAAGAGTCATTTCTGATACCAATGAATGAAAGCATCCAAGAAAAAGCAAGCAGGACACTGGGTCCTTGTGGGAACCCCATCTGTCTTCACCATTGCTCCTCCTTACCTAGCACCCCAGCCTCTTACTGATACCACTCAGCTGGTACAGTTTAAAACTGTAAAATATTAGCACTGGAAAGGACCTTAGAGCTCCTCTAGTTTTATTCCCTCATTTTAGGATGAAGTCTAGAGATTAAAATTTTGGTTCCTAATCCCACAACCTGTTGAACACCAGAGACCAGAATGAATGCAAGTCATCTGGCAGTTCTGTGCTCTTCCAGCTACAAAACACTGTCTCCCATTCATATGCAGTTTTCCCTGTACTCACCGGAACTCTCATTCGTTGGTCCTTGAAAAGCCCCACTTTCACCATGAGCTCTTCCAACCACTGTGGCTTTTCTGGTCTCACTCTTCCTTGAGCTCCTACTATTCTCACAAGCTAAGCCACATGGCTGATTTATTGAACATTCTATTGTTTTCTATAGGAAACTCCCAAGACTGAGTGACTAGAAAGTATGGACTGGTTACTTGGCACTGCTGCTCTGCTCCTGGCTTCTGTTGGGCACAAACAAGGAAGCTCTAAATACTTCCTCAATGGTTGAGTCATCATTTAATGGAACCTAACCATTTTTGTCCACTTTATGTTGGATATATCAACAACCTGCTATTACCTGAAAAGGCCACATCTCTCTTCAAAGTAGCACTCTTGCTTTATCACAGGGCAGCCAATCTAAGCAGTTGTGCATCAAAATTCAAAAGATATTCAACTCAGGTTTAGAAAGGCAAAAAAGTAGAGTGTATTATAGTTTATTAGATGGCAGAGATTTGTGGGGTTTGCTCCATATGTGAACTTGCATAAACCACTTAACCTCTCTGAATCTTGGGCTCCTCATCTCTAACATGGAGATAAAAATGCCTACCTTGTAAGTAGATAATATTGTGAAAATTAAAGACAATTGTGAAGTTCAACCACAAAACATTCTGATTCCCATTTTGTCCATCCCAATGCTTCTTGTCCCTATAACGAAATCTATCCCATTTTTCATTCTACTAATTTCTTGTATAATTACTAATTACTATACTAATTTCTTGTATAGGTCTAGCAAATATCTAAGCAGTTGACTAAAATCAGCTTAAGATGGGATTCCTTCCTAAGATATATATGTTTCAACAGAAGACTTTTAAAGCAAGAAATCAAAAATGCTATTTTCCCTGATTCATTATAGTGTGTTGTATGCAGGTAAATTAGGGTAATTTTATGATTGAAACAAAAATAATACATTTGAACTGCATATATACTATGTGGATAAGCCAGAGAAAATAACTTATTTTCAAAGCATAGGTGGAAAGGGGATTTTTTTGAGTGAAATAAAATCATGTGTCAACATTAGGGCACACTTTATATATCCTCAAAGTCTGAATTTCAGACCCCCAAACATAAGGTTGGAGCACTCTCCCCCACCCCATTCCCCATTTTCTCTCGCAATGTTTGGTAACTCACACTGTGCCTGGCAAGGGAAAGGGAAGGAGACATCTCTGAATGGGTCCCAAGTACTACAAAGAGAGTGTAGGAGATATGTGTGTGCCTATAACTAATATCCCATTGTTAGAATTCTTAAAATATTTAGGGTCACTTTTTGGCTAGTAGGAACCTAAGCATTCTATGGCTCCTGGATAAAATTGCCAAGTGTCTCACTGTCAGTGAAGTAAATGAATATTTTATCTTAATAACATCATACACAAGGCAGTAATACCTTTCAACAAAAGGGCTGCCAGAAGTTCACGGACACTATCAATAATCTCAATAACTCTCATGAGAGAGGTTGTTTTACCTGTTCTTAATGAACAGCCCTGTGGGAATAGAGATTCCTATGTGAGCTTTAAAGCAAAATAGCACTAAGCAAAACAGAAACGAAGTTTAATCTCTGAATCATTATTTCAAAATCATGACAAGTTTTTACATTTTACTATTGTTGTTTAGAGATTTGTAGGCTAGTTATTCCTAAATGATACTTCCTCAAGTTTATATTTCTTAATTTCTACAGAGATGCCGCACTTCTTCCAGAGATTTATGCAATATCTGCTATTCACATTTCATAAAGAAATCCAATATATCACAATATTTATCTCATTTATTTAAAAGGCCAACATCTTGGGGTGCCTGGGTGGTGTAGTCAGTTGAGCACCCAACTCTGGGCTTTGGGAGTCTGCTCGAGATTCTCCCATTCTTTCTGCCCCTACCACTGGTGTTTGCATACTTGCAAGTGCTCTTTCTCTAAGATAAAATGTCTTTAAAATAAAATACCAACATCTCATAATGAGCACATTTTTTGCAGCTCCTCCAATCGACTTCTAGTCAAAAGCCCTTGTCTAGGAAACCTGTAATGGAACACAGTAAATATATAGGAATATTTGCATTGGAATGGTTCTAGACAAGATGGGTAGAGCGGAGTGGGTAAAACCAATAGAGCTGGTCCCTGGAATTCTTCTTTCTTATTTTATACAAGCACAAACTAGAGCATTACTGTCCATCTGTCAGTGTCTTTCAAATATACAACAGACAGAGGAGCCTTCACTAATCTGAACAGGAGGGTTGTATACTCCTTCACCCAGGAGGCAGCTTCTAGAAGCAGGTTGGACTAGTATGGACTAGTATGGTCTAGTGGACTAGACCACTCGGTCTACTCATTATTGAGCTGACATTTATAAGAAACCTGGTAGGGGATCCCTGGGTGGCTCAGCAGTTTAGCGCCTGCCTTTGGCCCAGGGCGTGATCCTGGAGTCCCGGGATCGAGTCCGACGTCAGGCTCCCGGCATGGAGCCTGCTTCTCCCTCCTCCTGTGTCTCTGCCTCTCTCTCTCTCTCTCTCTCTGCCTCTCTCTCTCTCTCTCTCTCTCTCTCTCTCTCTTTTTCTCTGTGTGTGTGTGTCTATCATAAACAAATAAATAAATCCTTAAAAAAAAAAAAACCTGGTATGTGCCCAGATAGTGAGGATGCATCAGAGAATAAGAGTCCATGATGCCTGCCCCATAGAACTTACACTTCCCCAATTGTTGCAAATCCTGATGCTACAAATGCTAGAACCTAGAAAAGGGAAACAAGCTTTCGTGATCTAATATCCACAGAAAATGCTTCCATAACAAGTCAAAGATCCCAGAACTTCATGTCAGGGATTCAAATAAATGCTGCCTCCATGGTTTTAAAGGGGGGGGGGGGCAAGAAATCACTGTCCTTTCTAAACTAAAATAAATAATGGATAATCTTAAAGTTGCTTATTAGTAGCCACAATATAACACCCTGAATTTGGAGAGATCTTAAGAGTTTATCTAATATATAGCATTATTTACTTAGCTCTTAATATCTTGCTTTGAGAAATTTTTAAATTTCTATAAATTTTACTATAGACAAATAGTTTCTCACAAGAACATGTCTTTAGAAAAATATGGCATTGATTCTATTTATTGATGGAAAATCCTTAAAACTTTACAGTCACTTTTTGAGAACATACTTTCTCGTCATAACTATGTGCCTTTGATCAGGGCATGTCATAGCTTTGGTTCCCTCAGCTATGAAATGAAGTTATCCAGGCAGATATCTGGAGGTTTCCACCAAGCTATTTTTATTTTTTAACACTAAGGAGATCAGTGCAGTGAATGTGCATTCACTTTCTCCCATGATGTTCCAGGAGAGGGAAAGGTTAATGCAGTGAAGTGGGGCAGGAGATAAAGGACAGAGGTATTAAGGCCCAGTATTATATGTGTCTTGATAGCTGGGTAAAACCAAGAGGGCCTCTAAAGGACTAATCACAAATTCCCCTCCCAATTGTGCTTCTATGGATAAGGACACCTAGCTAAACAGCCCTCCTTTCCTGGGGGAATGGGCACACAGTTCCTGCTTATCCCTGAGTAGTGGGCTTCAGCTCCCTACCAGCCCACAGAATTATTCAAAGAAGCCAATCACATACCCCCCTAGGAACCAGTTACCCCAACTTGTTGTTACTTCAAATACTGCTTCCCATACCCCCTGCTTGTTCACTTTGTTCCCAAGTGCAGCTACATGTGACTCTGCATTGTAGTGTTCTCCCCTGGGCCATGAGTGTATGCGCTTAAAACACTGTCTTGATCTCATCCTCCAGTACTGGGTGCCATGTGTTTGGCCATCTTATAACTCTGGGATAGGAATTTCTCCCTCACCAACAAGGCAAAGAAAGGGAATTTTAAAAATTTAAAAAGAGCTGTTCACGTGCAAAGTTAAAGCATACAGCTGATTCTGAGTATCCAGAAGGTGGTATAGTACAGGGCATCCAGGAAGGCATCAGACACCAGAAAGATGCAGAGAGATTTTTGATAGGCAAGGAGACAACAGCCATGAGAGGTGTAGCTAGAGGCAGTCCTATAAGATCAACATCTATCCTCACAATGCAGAATTAGGGTGAGAGGGCAAGGCTTGGGGGACAAGGCTCCAAGAGGGCTGAACAAGCAAAAGGATGAACTCGGACTAGATTCAATTCAAGGACTGAGGCACAGAGAACCACATATAAATGAGTCAATGGTACACATGAGATAGGCATTTAGTTCCAGGAAAAACTAGAACTTTGATTACTGACTGCATCATGAGGTAAAATAGCAGCACCCACATCACCTCGATCCCAAGTTATCTGAGTAATACACTAGAGCAAATTACATCCACCTCCCTCTTTCTCCTCGCTGCCTTTCAATGTACAAGACAGCCTGGTTTCCAGGAGCTGGATTAGAGCTGTTCTGTACAAGGATCTTGTGGAGAACTAGAGGAAAATCATGAGCCATGAAACAATCCAAAATTCTCACTTGAGATCTGAGAGTCTCAGAACCATACACCATTCTTCTGCCCTACCTTACTGTAACCATGTTAGTGTTCTGAGGATTAACACCAAATTCTTAAGACTGTTATTCACCTATTTAAAAACTATTTTGCAGCTTTTATGCATAGCTCTGGTTTCATGCCAGGTTTCCATGATTTTTAGATAATTGGAAGCGCCTTATTAAATCTGTTAGCTAAACCCCTAAGACTGGGGAGTTGGGTATTGTCAAGATCACACACTGACTCCATTATTATCTAATTTTTGAAAGTGGCTTTTATCAGATTAGCTTTGCTCCATAATTGGCTAAATCTCTCCATTCCTTTTCCTTTAACTTAAAAACTCTATCCAGTTCTTAGTCACTGCTGAACACCCCTTCATTTCTTTAGCTTTCTCATCCAGAGACATGCTTATTTTCCTTGCATGTTATCTGCCTTCAATATACGTATTAAGGGTTTCTTATGATCTTATGTGTTCTTCCACATTTTGTGGTACTAATGTTCATATTTAAAACTTCAGTCACTTATTCAACTAACACTTATTTGTGGCACATCTAACATTCTCTAAGCGTTGAATAGAGATTTCAGAGTCATAACAAGAGGCACAGTTTTATTTTCAGTAATATAAGCATGTCTTTTAGATAGAAAATGTGACAACAAAACAAGACAAGTTCTCTTTTTCCTTCCTTTCCCTAAAACCTCCTCAGATATTGGATCTGGGATTGTATTTACAAGAAGAGCCTTATAATCCAGACTCTTCCTCTCTGTATGAGTCATAATCAAGTCAGTCAGGTCTGAGCTAGCCTAAGTTAAAACCTGGGCTCTACCAATCCAACAAATCAGGAAATCATTGTTTCATTTTTCTTTCCCTGGAGACCTCTGCCTTCATCTTCAGGCTAGCCTGCATGCTCACTAATCCCCAACACAGTGGTTCTGCACCTGTCCTCAGACATTTACCGAGGCTGGTACCTTGCTTCCAGGATCCCAAGTCCATCTCTCTGTTCCTTTTCTTTTCTAGTGTCTACTCGAAAACAAGGATAGAAAGTAGATTTGGGAGTTTCTGTCTGTCTTCAAATGTCTTAACTCCTTCCTAGCCTAATTAAGGGTCTGACTGGCCAGATTCCTAGGTGGATCACTGTGACTAAGTCATGCTACTATTCTTCAGGACTCAAAGGGATTGCTCCATGAGCTTCTAGAGATCAGTGCTGCTAAGAAGCTCAATACCACTCCTACTCCCAGTCCTTTGTTTGGACCTATTTTTCTTTAAAAATCTGCAATGATTTGGCTGGATGATTCTGTTTCAATTTTTGGTGTTGGCTACTTGGCAGGTGTTTCTTTCTGGAGACTCCTATTCCTTGGTTTGGGGAATTATTCTAACATCACTATTTCACTCCTTTCCCCCCTTGTTATTTATGTTCTCTACAGGACTTCCCATAGTCCTAGTAGAGCCCCAGTTTTTGTTTTCTCTCCAATTGTCAATGTCTTTGCCTCTGATTTTTCTTTCTAGGAAAGCTCTTCAACTTTTTTATTTGACTCTTCTAATTTTTTTTAGTGCCACATATTTTTAATTTCAAAACGTTCTTTCTGTTCTATGATTCCTTTTTTAGCATAGAATACACTGTTTTGTTATCTCTGAGGATATTATTAGACTTTTTGAAGAGTTCCTTTTTCTATACTTTGTTTCCTGTGTTTATACTTTCTAGAATTTAAATTTCAGTTTATTTAGGTGTGTGTCTTTCCCTTTAGAGATTGTTCTAAAATGTCTGGTTCTGAAATACTTCTAAAATTCTTTCTTGCCACTCATATTTAAAACTAGTATGTTGGGCAGCCCAGGTGGCTCAGTAGCTTAGCCCCACCTTGAGTCCCAGGTGTGCTCCTGGAGACCCGGGATCAAGTCCCACGTCAGGCTCCCTGCACGGAGCCTGCTTCTCCCTTGGCCTGTATCTGCCTGTGTGTGTGTGTGCGTGTGTGTGTGTGTGTGTGTCATGAATAAATAAATAAAATTTTTTAAAAAACTAATATGTTA
The DNA here is from genome assembly GCF_905146905.1 of Nyctereutes procyonoides. NCBI lineage: Eukaryota > Metazoa > Chordata > Mammalia > Carnivora > Canidae > Nyctereutes > Nyctereutes procyonoides. The sequence continues at coordinate 5,492,039 of NW_026575044.1, forward strand.
ATAAGCTGAGTGGACCTTTGTGGATATTGGTGATCTTGCCAGCTGTCAGTCCTCAATGTTGAACAATTTGGCAATGAGAGGCATTTTTACCAGCATGCCCTGAAAGCCCCTGTATGAAGACCTCTTCTTTTCTCTTGCATAGAGAATTATCCAAGCTCCTGCCTTCTATTTGGCATTTAGGAGCAGAGTGGGAAGGGGAGCTGGGGCTCTCACTGTTCAACATGCAGACTCCAGTTTAATTCTCTGAATCAGCACTCTCCCTCTCCTCACCTTACCGGGGGGCTTCCCTTACCAGGGGGCTTCTCATCCTTAACTCTGGTGACACTTGGGCTAGAGAGTTCTTTGCTGCAAAGGCTGTCCTATATATTATGGGACATTTAGAAGACCCCTGGCCTGTAACAATTAGATGCCAGAAGCATCCTCAAGTTGTGACAACTAAAAATGTCTCCAGATATTGACAGATATCCCCTGGAAAGGTGGGGAGAATAGTCCCTGCTTGAGAATGATGGCCATGGTGTGCCTTGGTTCCCTAAGGCCAGAATTTCTCCAGTTTAGGGTTCTGGACTTCTACAGAAGAAAGGGTAGGGTTGGCTACAGGAGAGAAAGTGGAGGTCTAAACACTGGATGTAAATTCCTGTGATTTTGCCTCATCCTCTCTGTGATATCCAGAGCCTCTAATTGTGTGCTTTTCTGGAAATCTGCGGAGTGTTGCTTGATGACATCTGCAAGCATAAGTTACCACTTTCTTTCCCCAGTCTCCACTCATCCAACCTCTTTACATATTCTAAAAATGCAATGGGCACCTCTACCCACTCCCGACTCCTCCATTCTTCACTACTGACCTATCTTTATGTCTTTTACTGGCATTTACACGGACTTTTAGAAGGGAGCTCAGATGAACCATGTGTTCAATGGTCCGTGTTCAATTAGAAACCTGTATTTTACACATTTGATTGTTTGTTTAAATAAATATACAAGGAATTGATTACACAGTTATTTTAGAGATTTTAATTATATGGAGTAACACTGACCATCCCTGCCACTTTCTTCCCTAACTCAAATCAACCATCTCATGTTTCCAGAGTTTTAATAGTTTAAGGAAAATGGAATAGTTGACAGAACCCTGGGTCTCTTTTATAAAAATTTGTTTTGTAACTAGCCTAAAAGCCTTAGCTGAACATGGTAGGAGGACTGTGGAGGTGACGCTGTAGCACAATGCTGCATTTTGTGGAAACGTGGGTAGACACCTTCTGGTGGACATATACAACAATGTCTGAGGATGCCAGCAAGTAAAAATAAATCTGAAAGAGGACTGGGTTCAATCACACATTCCATTCCGGGGAGAGCTCAAGCAAGGCCTCCTGCCCAATTAACTGTTTGTGTCATAATAGATTCCAGTAAGTGGTAAGAGTGGTGATATGTTCATCCCCTAATTTTCCACAGCTTTTTCAAAGAATAATTGCCAAAAATGTGCATTTAGCTTGTATGTCCACAAGCTTCTGGTCAGATTTAGATACCAAGGAAAACGGAAGAAAAAATATCAAGTCAGAAAAACTGAGAATGAAAGAGAAAGCTTGAAGCAGAAAGACAGTGAAAAAGAAAGAAAAGTGATTCCAATGACAAGAAGGAGACCTGCTACTCTTTGAACCATAAATATATGTCCTCGATCTTGATGCACCATAGGTATCCCAAATTAGACCAGTCAGGTTTCCAAAACTTAATCTGTAGATTTTCCAGTGGAATTTTACACTACTGCCTAAACAATACAACAGCAAAGCCTGCAGTGTACATCATCACCCTTGCCACTTAGGGCTGTGGACTCAAAACTGGTTGGCAAACTTAGGGCATTATGAAGCTGAATAAAATATAGCTCATTCTTTCTGAATGTCATTACCTCTGGCAGTGCATTTGTCAGCAAGTGAAATGAGCTGGATAGCACACAGGAGCAGATATGTTTTTTTAAAATAAACTCGGAAGGATCCCTGTGTGGCTCAGTGGTTGAGCATCTGCCTTCAGCTCAGGTCATGATCCTGAAGTCCTAGTACGGAGTCCCATATCAGGCTCCCGGCAGGGAGGCTGCTTCTCCCTCTGCCTATATCTCTGCCTCTCTCTCTGTGTCTCTCATGAGTGAATAAATAAATAAAATCTTAAAAATAAATATAAAATAAAATAAGCTCATAAACCTTAAATATTATGAAATCTTAGTTAATTCATCTCACTTCCTTCAGAACTGGCTTAAGACTCACCTACTCTGGGAGGCTTATGGTGCCAGCCCTACCTGACTCCACGGTCTCCACTGATGAATGTCGCCTCTGCCTCCTTGACAATTCCCTAATTTTACAATCCCCTAGCTTTACAGGGGTGTTCCCTCTCCCATGGGGCCAATTCCCACTGAGCTTCTCCACTTTGGTGGGCAGGTAATAGTGGGGCGAAGGACAGTTTACGGTGCAAGCAAGCCCATATCCTTGGTCTAAAGCACTATATTTTAAATTGGACAAATGGAACAAAAAAAATGCATACCCTCCATCCATCTCTGGGTGTAGAAATACCCCTCTCTTAATGATCTTGGGGGTTATTTTGTTGTTCACATTATAAGTCCTATAAGGATAGAACTTCATCCTAAACCTACTTGAACTTCCTTTTTAATGGACAAAATTTAAGCCATAATCCCATGGTTTACAGGAAAATTGAAGCAATGTTTTCCATTCTGATGCCCCAGAAAGTGTACTGATAACTCAGAACTAAGTATCTGTCTTAAAAAGGGGGGGGGGATCAATTAGAGCTCTTGTGAGTCTGCTTTATTTTTCTCAGCGAGGTTACTGCCCTACACCATGAAAAATACAGAAGACCTTACATTCAGAATGACTACAAAGTAACATTCATACAAATAAAACTCCCTGCCCAGTCATGTACCATCCCTTTTGACTTCTGCTTGGCTCCTACTTTAAATGTCATTGCAGTGGCTAAAACATTCATCATCTCCCTTCTGACCTATGTGAAAAGAGAAACTGTGTATTTTCCACTGGTAAGAATTAACCTAGCTAAAATATCTCTTTTACAATGTGAATTTAAAAGTCCAAAATTGTAAACATATTTCATAACCTCTAAAAGTATTATAATTCTCACCCAGATGACCTCAATGCTTCCAGATATACTTGACTAGACAGACCACTAGAGAATCTCTCCTAAATTAACATTTTTGTGTCTCAAAAGGGGGAATAAAAGGAATCAGATATGAAAAGCTGTCCAAGTATCCCCTTAATTCAACCAACTGCCATCAAATGCATTGTCTCTCTGATGTCTTCCCCTTGTGATATTTGCCCAACACTTCTTGCAACAACCTACTCAGAGTCACATACAATCTCACTCCTTCTGACCTTCACGAATTATTTCCTACATCTTCCCCCTCACTGGCTTTCTGCTGTCCACAAACACCCCAGGATTATTATCGAGGTAAGGCTTTTGCACTTGTTTCTTCACCTTTGAAGGCTCTTAATCATATTTTACTGTGGCTTATGATTTCTGCTCAAATTATGCTAACCTCATATAGGTATTCCTTGAACATCCAATCTGAAAAACAGTCCTTGACCTCATCTATACCCAGTCTTTCTCTAGCTCTTTTTCCAAAGTTGAGGTCTTTAATCAGCTTTGAAAAATTCTCAGCCATTCTTTCTTCAAATATTTCTTTTCTCTCTCCTCTTCTTTTCTCCTTCCATAGGGTCTAATTACCTTTTATTAGATCATTTGATATTTTTCCAGGTTCCAAGTAGCCTGTTTTATTTTCTTCATTCTATTTTTCATTGTGTTATCATTTGAGTCATTTGTTCACCTGTTCACTTAGTCAAGTTTACTGATCTTTTCCTCTGCTGTGAATGTTTGCGATTAAACTCATCAAATAAACTGCTTATTTCTGATATTGCAGTTTTCATTTCTAGCATAGCCACTTGGTTCTTTTTTTCTTTCTTTTTTTTAAATTTCTATCTCTCTGCTGAAATTTCCTATGTTTTCATAATTGTCTACTTTTCCAATGATCCTTTAACATATATATCATAGGGTTTTTAAAAGTTTTTCTGATAACTGCATCATCTAGTCCATTCCTTGGAATTTTATTGACTATTTCCTTTCTTGTTTCTTTGCATATTGTGGTTCAGACATGGTAGTATATTAGATAATATAAATTATTATGTATTAGATTATTAGATTAGATATACTAGATAATAGATAAATACATCTAACATAGTAGATAACATATATCATATACTAGATAATATTAGAATATTATATAATAGATATTAGGTAATTGTTAGATAATATATATTATCTAATATATCATATATATTAGTACATAACATTAGATTATTAAATAATAATCTATTAGACATTAAATATTTACTAGATAATAATATTAGAAACTAAAGTAAATAATAGTAATTCCCAGAAAGAATGCATTCCTTATTCCATCAAGGCTGAGTTAGGCTAACCTATAGTTGAGATGATTCTAAGCTTAGTTTAGCTTTAGATTAAGTTATCTGCTGGTCTCAAAAATTTAAAAACATGATCAATATCTTCTCTTTAGCAAGATCAGGTCATTGGCAAGTCTCTGGAAATATTGCTCAGCTATATCACCTAGACGCCAAATTGTCGAGCTCTAAAAAAGTCTCAATTTACTTTTCAGCCCATTTTCTGTTTCGTTTGTTTTTGTCTTGTTTTGGGTGGTTTGTTTTTGGTCTCTAGAGAGTTTTCTTCTTCCTCCAATCCCACCCCAGGCTTTCAGTATTCCTCAAGATAACTCAGCACGCTGTCTGATCCCTAGCCTCTGGAAGGCCTACGGAGTACATTCTGTGAAGCCTCTCACTCTCAGCTTTCCTGCTCCCTTTCCCAGGCCTTGGGGGACTGCTGTAGTATATTTGATGAAGTCCTAAAATGCTTAAGAGAGATCTGTCTCATCTCTCTGCCCTACCACTAGCGTTCAGTAGTCCTCTGCCTTGTATTTAAGAAAAGCTTCTCATACTTTAGGGGTAAATTAGTTCAACAAACCTATTCTGATTCCATAATTTGGCATCAAACTTCTTCTGTACATTTAGTGAAGACCCCTAGAAAAGAGCTGGCAGATGGATGCAGAAATGCTGCACCTGAAGCTCTCTGAGATTCTAATCCTTCATGGCAATTCACACACAATTGTCAAATGCTGAGGTGGTTTCTCTTTATCCTTTCATCTATGATAAAACTTTCCTCTCCTACTGACCCATCCGGAACAAAAGTAACTGTGGGTCTCTTCTCTAACAGAAATGGCTTGTTACTTTCTGCAATGTAGTTAATTCTGGTTTTGGGGGTTTTTGTTTGTTTGTTTTGCATATTGAGCTCTGATGGGTTTGAAAAACTATAATACTGTAGAGTATCCGGCTTGACATCAAGACTAGAGTGAGAATGATAGTCTTTCATAATTTCCTACAGCCATCGGAAGTGGACACATCATCATGTCTTGTTCATCTCTGTATTTTCAGCATCTAGACTGGTGCTGATACTTGATAGCCAGCCACTCAATCAAATTCTTGTTGAATGTGTAAAAAGAGAAAGGTGGTATTAATGAGACAGTAAATTGGTTATATTAACTGAACAAAGATTAATTAAAATAAACTTAACCTGAATTGTTTGAGGATGTGAAGACTACACAAAGAACAGAACTGCTTAAATCATTTTTAGTAATGTTGCCATTCTAAGGCAACTTCATACTTGAAAGTAATGTTGTCTATTATGATTTTGTAACATGGATAGCTATGAAGATTTTGCAGATGAAGAAACATTAATAAATCTATGCAGATATGATTATGACATTAACTGAGAAGGGAAACACAAACTATAATGTATTTAAAAGGAAAATACAGAAACTAGGTTAGAAAAAAAGGTTTTAATGGAAGGTTTGAACTGGTTTATTACTCATGACTTTTCCAAGTTTAAAATGAATACAATTATATTATTAGTAAAAACTCATTACTGCCCATGGAAATGCCCTGAGGGTACATTCAGTATTTCCTCCCAATCTCATGATTGACTATGGAAAATTGCAAGCCTACATTCCTCCTAGCTCATATTAAGCTTAACTAACTGCATCATCCCCCTTCAGATTATAGCACAACCAGAGCACTGAGAAAATATTTCCTTATACAGGATGGATTGACTATTCAAATTAACTTTGGCAGAGTAGACCTGCTCCTATATTATCTGGATAGCTACTTTGTTTTACTGGCAGAAATGAGAAGCAAGGGTCAGAACAGTCAGTGTACTATGAGTGTACTCATGGCATCTAATATCATAGGTAATCAAGGGCTGGCTCAGCAGAACAATTTTTAGACCTCCCCACTACACCAACTGAATATAGCTAGCTCACCTCCATTCAGCTCTAGTTGGGGGGAATAGAGTGGGTTATTAGGACCACACATTAATAGCCACAGTCCAGCAATAATGATAAGGACTGATAAGACATTTCCCAGTACCTACTAGCTCAGATAATGAGCCAAGAAGGCTATTTTTTCAGTCTCAGGAAAGGTAGTATTTAGTAGGAACAGTTTGTGCAATGAGTCACTTGCATCTGTAAAAATACATGTGATAATATAGCCTTAACAGAACACTTGTTTAGATATTCTTAAACATGGTCACCTTGGGAGTATGCTGGCTTCCTGTGTGTCCTATGGTAGTTTAAGATATTGACTTGATTCTTTAAAACCCTCTGTGGTAGGAAACATTGCCAACCTTGAGAGAATCTCTCTCCCTTGTAGCAATTAAAATCAACGGTAGATCTTTGGTAATGGCCCCAGATGGAAACACAGAGTTAAGAGCAGGCAAGGTATTTATCCATAAAAGCATGTCAGGGAACTCCTTCCACTGATATCACAGAGCTCTAGTTGACAACAGGGGGAGAATGAAGCATGCACACTTCTTACCAGCCACAACTCAAGCACCGCCATTTCTCATGGCATTTCAGCTGCTACTTTTCACTCAGTTCTGCCACTTGTATGTACCTCTTGCAAAGAGTTACAGTAGGAAATGAAACCAAATCAGTAAAATAAAGACCTATTTGTTTAGTAGAAGTACCCATATTTCAAATGGAGACTCAGTCATTTGAAATTTTTAATGAATCTATGTAGGTGCTCTTTACAGGCCTGCATGTAATCATGATCAAAATGTGCCACACTTATGACTGAAAAACAGTGATGTGGTTGTGCATGAGATACTAGGGGGATCCAATTAGATTTATCACCTTGGAAATACAGGGATTAGTGAGATTCCAAAAAATCTTGGAAATGACTGAAATAAGTGACTTTAAGATTGGCTCAGAATGAATCAGAGTGCAGAAGAATCTGGGGATCTCAAAAATACTCTGTAAACAGTTTAGCCTAAACACAATTAACTTGGGGCAACTTCTGCCATTAGTACATTTAGTTCTTGATAAGGCCTGAAAGTCAATATGATTCTTTTCACAGGCACAGATAACACCTTTCTGCCCAAAAAGGAAAAATACAGTTCTTAAAGAAGAGTAAGAAATGGCTTGGAAGTGCTAATTTTATTTCCAATTCTCAATTCCCCGTTTTATTTGGCTAAACAGGAATAATGCTGACAATGTGGTAAGATTTGCACACTCAAGCAACAATATGAATCTTCTTAAGCAATCTCTTTTGTCACTTCATTTTAGCTTAGTGAACGTCCAGACAATCAGTGTTTATTGAGCATCTTCTCTCATAAAAGTAGTCTGAAGAAAAGCAAAAGAATTATAATGGTCTCTTTCTCCCAAGGGACTCATAATTTGCTACTTGGCCTATGAATATTTGCATCTTAAAATGGAAGGCAGAGAAGAGAAGAGTGACGCTAACAGTGAATTTTCAGGCTCTAGTGCAGACAATATTTTGAATAAACAAGTATATTTCTTTTCTTTTCAGTTATTTATCTTAATTATTATGTGCATACAGTACAAAAAGAGAGTAAAAGAGGGGAAAGGTATTCCTCTTACTGCTGCCTCCTGACAATCTCTACTACCGGTTTTAAAAAATATATCCTAAAATATACATACAAAGTAGCAATACATCGTTTTTTTTCCCTTGAAATATATCTTGGAAACCTCTATATTATGACAATTCATAGAGTTGCTGTATTCCTCTAACTGCCATATAGTCTCCCCTTGTATACATATACTATAACATTATAATCTATTTAAATAGTTCCCTATTGACAGAAATTTAGGTTGTTTTTATTCTCTTGCTATTAAAAACAATTTGGAGGAGCAATGTTCCAATTTCTTCTATTTCTGCTCTAAATAATTTTGTGGAAAGATGTAAGGCTGGGCCCAGCTTCTTCATTTTGTTATGCCCAAATAGTTTTTTTTCAATTCTGAAGTCATTTAATTTACTAGGTTATGGATTTATTTTAACTATTACGTGCACTTGAATCCTGGGTCAAGACTTCTTTTGGCTATGGAAATTTTTCTTGAGTTGCATCTTCAGATTTTTTTTCAATTTCATTATTTGATTCTCTTCTTCAGGAAAAGTAAACATCTATATGTTGATCCACTTTGCGACATTTTTATCATTTTTTCAAATCATTTTAACCCCTTGCTTATATCATCTTCATTATGATTGTTTTAGTTGATGTTGTCACATTCGTATCTGTAGCCATATTTATTAAACCACTTTTTGAGGTATGACTGACACACAAAAGCTGTACATATTTAATGTATACAAATTGTTAGTTTAGAGATAAGTACACAGTCATGAATCCATCACCAAATCTTTGCCATGATATATCCAACACCTGTAAATGTTTCCTACTTCCCTCTTTATTACTTTTTTATCATAGAAATACTTAAGATCTACCATCTTAGCAAAATTTTAATTATACAACACAGTATTGATAACTATGGCCACTGTGCTATATAGTAGATCTCTAGGAGTTATTCATCTTATAAAACCAAAACTTTGTACTCTTTGATGAACACTCCCCCATTTCTCTTACCACATTTTCAATAATCTCTAAATTCCTTCATGCTGCTACCAAACATGACTTCATACTGAATGATTTTATTTTTTTGTTTCACTATTTCCTGGGCTTGATCAGCTCATGTTTCACTTTCTCCTACTGCCTCACCAGATCCTCCATGGCCTCTTATATACATGATCTAAGTTTTTATTTTCTGGAAGTTACTGCTTTCTTTAAAAAAAATTTAAATACAAACACCATTCTGTTCAGGGAATAATTTTAGGTGTACATTCTCCATCTGCCATTTGTTTTTGCTTCGTCTAATCTTTTCTGCACTACTTTTGTACAAAACCTGTTCCTGGTTCTTCTCCTTATCTCTTTCATCTGCCCCTATAACTTATCATGTGTCTCTGAACATAAATTCTTCTCGGAACAGATACCGGCAGGTTGTTGGACAGGTTCTCTGGGACACAGGGCTTGGTGAGGGTACTTCCAGCAGCTGCAGACTACTCACAAGCACAGACGCCCCCTCACTACCCCAGCTCACAACTGTGGCACATCTGTATGATTTATTTGCCCACAGCCAGCAATCCTTCCCCCACCACACCACGCACCTCAGTACTGCTATTCTCAACAGTAAATGGTTGTTTTGCCCCTCAGGTTGTGTTTTGTCTATAAACTGTCATTGTGAGCATCCTGACTCAGTGTCTCTGCACACTTCTCTTTGACTCCTTGACTTGCCCACCCTTCCTCATACATTGTAGCATGGGGTGCCAGATGACTTCTAGTTCCACTGAAAATGGATCTTGTTTGCTGTTTCCAATCTCCTTATTTTCTGAGGAAAAAACAAGAGCAGCACTCTCTTTACTCCACCACAAAAGGAACATCTACCCACAACCTTCACCTGGGGGCCTTCACCAACATGCATGCCTTCTTCATGGTGGGATGCAACAATTAGTGTCTGCTCTCAGTGGTTCATTCATCAATGAAAACCATGGGAAATCATGGCAATGTGGAAGGCAGCAAGACCACCAAACTTCCCTATAATATGACTGAGCACAGAAATACACAGGAGTACATGAAAAAGAATTAGGACAAAGATGTTACTTCCTTCAGTATCCAAGAAAGCTCAGCGAGCTCCATTTAGAACTGAAAGGAAGAGCAGAGCCCAGTTCTGGTGAAAAGTGGGTTGTGGTTCCTATTGATTTTCTTACATTTCTATGTTTGTTCTTTAAGGGAAGGTAATGCTAAATGCATATGTGTAGACACACCCTGTGCTGGAGTTACAAGGAAAAATGGTATTTATCAAAGGTAATAACTGAGTACTTAGTGCTAATTTACTCATTTACTGAGTAAATGCTGATTTATAGAGCACGTAGCTATGTAGCATGCACTTAAGTCTTATGTATTTTTGGCATCACAACTTTATTTTGAGATAATTGTCGACTGGCATGAAGTTTTAAGAACTAACACACAGAGACCCTGTGAATCTTATTCCATTGGCCAATCTCTCCTAAAGATAGTGCCTTGCAAAAGTATAGTGCAATATCACAATCAGGATATTGATACTGGTACAAAGCACAGAGTCTTTCGATTACTACAAAGATCTTTCATGCTGCCCTTCCTTCTAGAGTCATACACACTTCTCTATGCTCCACCTACTTCATCACTCTGGGCAATCCATAATCAGTTATCCATTTCCATAATTTTGTCATTTGGGCAATATTATTTTGGGAATATAAATGGGATTATGCCATATGTAAACTTTCAGCATCGGCTTTCTTCACTCAGCATAACTTTCTAAAGATTCATCCAGACTATTGCAGGTATGCATGTCCCCCTTTTATTGATGAGTAGTATTTTATGGTATGATATATCACAGTTCAATCATTCACCTGTTAAAGGACATTGAGGTTGTTTCCAGTTTGGTTGAATTATGTCCCCAATTCATAGGTTGTGGTGCTAACCCCCAGTACCTCAGAATGTGATCTTTTTTGGAAATAGGATTGCTGCAGATATAGTCAGTTAAGATGAAGTCATACTGAAGTAGGATGTACCCCTGATCCAATATGACGTCTGTCTGTAAAAAGGAGGAAATTTGTACACTAGCACAAACACAGGAAGAACTCTATGTAAACATGAAAGCAGAGATCAGGGTGATGCATTAGCAAGCCAAAGAACACCCACAACTGCCAGCAAACCACCAGAAGTTAGAACAGAAATATGGAACAGATTCTCCTTACAGCTCAGAAGGAAACCCTGCTGATACCTTGATTTAAGACTTCTAGCTTCCAGAAGTGTGAGACAATAATTATCTGCTGGTTAAGCCACCCAGTTTTTGGTACTTTGTTATGACAGCTCCAGCAAATAAATACAAGGCTATTACCAATAAGCCTGCTGCAACCACTTGTGTACAAGTTTTTCTGTGAATATAAGCCATAAATTCCCTGGGATAAATGCTCAGGATTGCAAATGCTGGAAAATGAAATGGTAGTTTCAGGTTTACTTTTTAAAGAAACTTTCAAACTGTTTTCCAGAATGCCAACACCACTTTACATTCCCAGGAGTCATGTATGAGTGATTCAATTTTTCTGTACTTACACCAGTATTGGCTGTTGCTGTTCTTTATTTCAGTCATTCTGATACCTGCATAGTTATCCTTTTTTCCTTAAGATTTTATTTAAATTCAATTTAGTTAACATATAGTGTGTTATGAGCTTCAGGGATAGAATTTAGTGATTCATCATTTGCATATAACACCCAGTGCTCATTACATCAGGTGCCCTCCTTAATATCCATCACCCAGGTACCCTGCTCCCCTCACCCCTACCCCTCTAGCAACCCTCAGTTTGTTCCCAACAGTTAAAATTCTTTTATGGTTTGCCTCCCTTCCTGTTTTTACCTTATTTTATTTTTCCTTCTTCCCCTCTATGTTCATCAGTTTTTTCCCTAAATTCCACATAGGAGTGAAATCATATGGTACTTGTCTTTCTCTGACTTATTTTGCTTAGCATAATACACTCTGGTTCCATGCATGTTGTTGCAAATAGCAAGATTTCATTCTTTTTGATGGCTAAGTAATATTCCATGTGGTATGTGTGTGCATGTGGGTATGTGTGTGTGTGTGTGCCATTTTATAATTAGATTGTTTGGTTTTTTTACAGATGAGTCTTGATAACTCTTTTATATTTTAAGTACTAGTCCATTCTCAAATAAATGTTTTGCAAATATCCTTTCCTGTTCTATACCTTGTCTTTTCAAACTCTAAACAAGGTATTTCATTTTTTAAAAGATTTCATTTATTTATTGATGAGAGATACAGAGAAAGGCATACACAGAGGGAAAGGAGGCTCACTGTGGGGAGCCTGATGTGGGCCTCAATCCCAGGACCCCAGGATCACAGCCTGAGTCAAAGGCAGACGCTCAACCACTGAGCCACACAGCTGCCCCTGAACAAGGTATTTCAGACAGCAAAATTAAATTTCGATGAAGTCCATTTTATTAATGTTTGCTTTTAGGGATTATGCTTTTGATATCAAATACTGAAACTGTTTTCTTAATTCTATATCCTAAAGGTTTTCTGTTTTTCCTAAAAGCTTTATAGTTTTACACTTTATATGTAAGTTCATGATGTACTTTCATTTAATTTTTATGTAAGATGTGAGACTTATGTGAGGTATGAGATGAAGATCCACTTTTCCTCATGACTGTCCAATTGCCTCAGCACATTTGTTAAAAATGCTCTTTCTTCCATTAAATTCTTGGGTACCTCTGTTAAAACTCTGTTGGTCATATTTCTGTGGGTCTATTTCTGGTTACTCTATTCTGTTCCATTGATCTATGTATGTGCCAATACTACACAATCTTGATTACTTGTTACATAATGTCTTGAAATTGATAAGACTGTTTCTTCCAACATTATTCTTTTCTGAAATTGTTTTAACTATTCTAGTTCCTTGGCCTTTCATTATGAATTTTAGAGTATTCTTGTTTATATCTTCAAAAAATCTTTCTGAGATTCTGACAGGAATTATATTGAACCTTTGTATCAATTTGGGAGGAACTGACATCATTACTATTTTGAGTCTTTTAATCCATTAACATGGTATGTCTCTCCATTTATTTAAATCCTTTTTATGTGTTTTATCAGCATAGAATAGTGATTCAACATTTAATTTTTGTATAAGTTTTGTTTAGATTTACACGCAATATTTTATTTTTATCTTTAGCAATTATAAATGGGATCATAATAGGATATTTTTAATTTTCTTTTCTTGAGTTATGTTTCTAAATTCACTGCCAAACTCTGTCTTTGTCTTGTGTATTAGGCTATTTATTTTTCATGTAATTGTTAATATGTCAGGGCTTAAGTTTGCCTTTGTTACTTTTATTTTATATTACCTCTTTTTTGTATCTTGGTTTTCTTTTTCCTATCTTCCTATGGATTATTTGAACATTTTATAGAATTTTATTTTGATATATTTACAGCCTTTTTAAGCCAATTTCTTTGCATAACTTTTTTTATTTGTTACTTCACGTTTTATATTATAGATGATTTATCACAACCTATCAGTGTCATCATTTTACCGGTTTGAGTGATTTAGAAATCTTAACTCCCTTTATGTCCCCTTAACCTGTCCTTTTTATAATATAATTGGCTTAAATATGTCCTTTGCAAACATTTAGAGCCACATCAGTGTTGTACTGTTCAACCGTCAAGCATACTGTAGAAAACTCAAGAGAAGGAAAAGCAATGGTTATTTACCACTTTTACTTACCATATATTCTGTTCCTTCCTTATGTTCCAAGGTTTCCTCTTTTATCATTATTTTCTGTTTAGAAAACTTCCATTAGCCATTCTTTTAAGGTAGTTTTGATGACAATAAATTTTGTTTTCCTTCATCTTGAAGGTTGCTTTGATTTCCCCATCACTCCTGAAAGATATTTTTGCTGGGTATAGGGTTCTGGATTGACAATTATTTTTTTCAGCCCTTAAAAAATAATATCATTTCCTTCTAGTTTCCAATGAATGTTTCTGTGAGAAATATAATTTTTTCTTCCATAGGTAAAATATTATGTTTCTCTGGTAGCTTTTAGGATTTTTTTTCTTTTTTCTTTTCAGAAGGTTAATTATGGTGTTTTTGCATGACTTTGTATTTATTTTGTGTGGAGTTCATTCAGCTTCTTGAATCTATAGGTGTATATCTTTTGCCAAATTTGGAAAGTTTTTAGCTAATATTGCTTTGATCACCTTTTCAGTCCACTCTCTTTGTCATCTCACAAATATTAGACCTTTCGTCATAATCCCAAGACCCCAAATCTGTTCATTTTATTTCAGTCTAGTTTCCCTGCTTTTCAGATTAACTAATTTCTATTGTTTTATCTTCCAGTCATTGATTCTTTCCTCTCCCTCCTCCCATTCTGCTGTTGAGTCCATCTACTGAGCTTTTTCTTTTAGTTACTACATTTTTCAGTTTTTAATTTGTCATGCAATTCTTTTCCATATCTTCTATTTCTTTGTTGAGAATTTTTACTTCTTTGCTGAAGGTTTTTTTTTTTTCCATTTATTTCAAGTGTGTTCATATTGCTCACTGAAGTATTCTTATCATGGCTGCTTAGAAATCTTTGTCAGATAATTCTAACATTTTCTAGCATTTTCATGATGGTGTCTATCTATGGCTTTTTTCATTCAGTTTGAGATATTCCTGAACTTCAGTATGATGAATGGTTTTCATCATACTGCACGAAACACTGAAATCTAGATATTTTTGTCACATTAGGAGACTCTTATTTAAGTATTGTGTTTTAGTTGGCTTTTTCTGACACTGTTCTGGCAGGGAAAGAGGAAGGGTGCCACCTTTCTACTGCCAGGTGGAGGCAACAGTGCAGTTTTGCAACCTGGCCTCCATTAATACCTAGGGTTGGGGGAAACTCCTCATTACTCTTCAGCGGGGTGGTATTTCCAGCTCCTCCCATGGTGCCCACAGACAGCACAGTGGGGGTGCTCTTGTTACCCCTGGGAAAAGGGGAAGGTCCTGAGTCCCCACTAGGTCTCCTTTAACACCACCCAAGGGGGGCCTTGTTTTTATCCAGACTCCATACCTGGTCTCCACTGACAGTGGGGTGGTGGAGGGAAGTCCCAACTCTCTCCTTGTCCTTCTCTGACACTACCTTGCTGAGGGTGTTGGTCACCTCAGTACAGTCTTGTGAGGACAGCAGTCTAGCCTCTCCACGTAAGCCTTTGCTGGCATGATTTGGGTGAGGCTACTTTTTTTTTCTATGGTGTTTGGCTGGAGCAGAGCAACTATTACCCAAAAGTATTTGCCTTTCTGTGTTATCCTTTTTCTTCCTTTGACTAATGAGATTAAGTTTTTGTTGGGCTTTTTCTTTTTTCCCTTGTCTGTGCTCACTGGCACATCTGGGTCACTGGCTTCTTCCTATACCATGTCTGGGGTGTGTTGACAAAAAGAAAACTTAGAGAACTCATTAGCCATATCATTCCTCATGCCCCAAAGTCACTAGCCAGCCTGACTGCTCTCCTCCCTTCATGATCTCCTCATGTTTGTTTACACATAGAGTCCAAGGTTTTTAACTGTACTTAGAAGATCTAAGAGGGAAAAGTACTTCATCATCCTCAAAACAAAAGTCTGTCCTAGGTATTCTACATGTTACCTCCACAATAACCCTCTGAAATAAAATTATTATCATCTTCATTTTACACATGAGAAAACTGAGTCACAGAAAGGGTAAGTATCCTAAGTTCATACAGCTAAAAGTGACAGAGCCAAATCTCAAACTCAAGAAGCTTGAATCCATAGTCAGTGCCTTCAAACAATATCTTAAAACTCCTCTCAAGTACTAAATGCTCATGAGAAGGCCCCTTATTGGTCTTGGCTGGCCTCTTCCTGCTGGGATGAATTCCCTGATTCTATCCTCCAATCACTGGGAGGGCCCTCTGCAGAACACAGTCCTCCAGGTTACATGCCCCAGGCTATCCCCACCCCTCACCCACAAATATACACCAAAACCTAAGAGGTTCAGGTTTCTTACAAAATAAGTTATCAGTCACATCCCTTATTTCTGAAGGTCTACCATGAGCATTAATAACAACCTGAAAATAACTGAAAGTGCAATCATAATCCTTTTGTTTATTGATCACATAAAGGTAATTTCTTTTCTCTTTTTCAGGTCACTTCTATTCTCTCTGTCTTCATCTCCATCATCCCCATTCCCTCCAATACAACCTCACTAATTGTGTCACCTTTTCCCATGCCAAAGACATAGTAGCACTGAGGCAGAAAAAGCCTTAGTGATCACTGCACAGGTGAAAAGGTAACTAAGTGAGTGGACAGTTTCCTACTGTTTCTTCATGGTCAAACTAAGACTGAAACACATGGCCTCCATGCAGTCCACTTTCTACCATAGCACACTGGCCTACTTCCTCAGCTCCAGTAAAGGAGTGTGAAGTGCTTTCCTATTATTTCATACACGAGCCACTTCCTTTCCTTCTACAACCTAATCCAGAAACACTATCAGGAAGAATTCCCACTGTCTCCAAAAAAAAGAGGGGGGCGGTGGATGATGGTGTTATTCCATCAGCAAGTCTGAATGCACAGACAGTCTGCTTGTTCAATAACAGATTATCCTCACCAGGAATCAGTCTGATTCAACATCTGAGCTTCTTCTCCTTTTCTCCATCTGGTCCAAACTGGGATCTTCCTATCAGGTATTTGCAGTATCCTGAATGAGAGCCAGCCCCCTGCAGCTTTGCTGCTGCCGGCCTGACTTACTGTAATTTTCCAGAAGTCTCAAGTTATGTCACATTGCTCAAGAAAGTCAGTATCACTAAAGATGCTTCACAGTCCCATAAACATACCATTTGCAGCCTTCTTCTGCTTCATGATCTACACCACCCACCACAATCAATAAGGGGCATCTAGATATTAGTGCTGAGTACCTGCAGATTCCAACATCTGAACGCACTTTTGGGACAGGCTGCATAATATAAATTTCTGTATGTCATGATGAAATAACCAGGCATTAATGCTCAAGTTAAAGCTACAGTATTTTTAAAAAGCCACTGAACACTGAAACATGTGCCTATTGCAAAATTAATATAAACTGATTAATGCTGAGAAAAGTTGCAATGTGTCCAGGGGACACAAAAGGACTGCTCTCTGCCTCTTAACATAAAGAATTATGGTAAAGGTAGAACCCTACTCTCAGGGCATAAAGGTTATGTGACAGTGAGGTCACCAGTACAGTGTATGACATACAAGTTCCTGGATCTACTTTTCCCAAGAGGTGTTTTGCCTCATAAAATGATCCAAGGCAAAGGAATATTTTTCCAATTATTGTTACTTATATGGATCCCTACTGCAAACACATCTGTGTTATGTGACAGATGGACCCCTCATGCAATGCCAGGGGTCAAATGCCTTCCCTGTTCTAAGGGAAATAACCACCAGGCTTAGACATCTGTGGTGGCCACATTTCCTGAATAAAAAAAAATCAAGATATATGACAGAGATGAAATCATTTGAAAGAGGAATTCCTCTAGAAAATCAAGGCACAGGGCAGCCCAGGTGGCTCAGCGGTTTAGCGCTGCCTTCAGCCCAGGGCCTGATCCTGGAGACCCGGGATCGAGTCCCACGTCGGGCTCCCTGCATGGAGCCTGCTTCTCCCTCTGCCTGTGTCTCTGCCTCTCTTTCTCTCTTTGTGTCTCTCATGAATAAATAAATAAAATCTTTTAAAAAATCCAAATGTTAAAAAAAAAGAAAATCAAGGCACCAATTTTAGATCAATTAACATTTTATTTGATGTAGAAACTTGTGAGAAAACTGAGGTAGGAAAGGTAAAACAAGTTGCCTGAGATCCCATGCCTAGAAATTAGAAGACTGAGAATTGGATTCCAGGTTTGTCCTACTCCAAAGATCCTGTTCTTTCTCATGTATCTAGTTCAGGCTCCTTCATCTCTGAGCAGATGAGCGGACCAGCATGTGTATGTGTTTATTCTCCCTCTGACAAGGATTTCTGGAGGACACAAGCATTATAAAGTGCTCAGTGCATTCTCACCATGACTTCATCTGAATCTGCTGTCAATGTGCTGAAGTATTCGGGGATCAGTGATGCAAAGGAAGGGAGCCTTCCTTCTGATCACCTCAGGTAAGAAGCTGTATTGCTGAAGATGCGAAGTTATCTGTCAGCAAGTAAAAGTAAAATAGTCCAAATTTCTACATCCATTTTCAAACTGAGGGTTCCTAAAAAATCCTCTAAAGGAATATATTCATTGCTGGGAAGTCCTTAAAAATCATCTTCTTTGAGCCCTTCCCAAAGCATCTGGAAAAGAAATTGAGTACTTTCACGACAGAATTCGAGAACTTATGTTCTATATTTAATTAGAGGTTCTGGCCCCAGGAACCACTCCATCCCCATCCTCCAGCTATTCATCAGGAAATAAGCCTTTCTGGAGTACAAGAACCACTACTATGAGGATGCCTCCCAGTGACCACATCCTTCTGATACGAGATGCCAGCCAAAATCAAAGCAACCTGACTGCTTAGTGACTGTATAAATCCATTCAGCTTCTGCAAATGCCCAGACCATTTTTAGTTGCTGTTGTTTCAGTTGTACAAGGTTCAATACACAAAATAGGCTATGACACCAATACTTCCCATCCATGAGGGGTCCTGATCTCAGAGCAGCCCCCATGCCCAGAAAAATGTAAGTCACCTTTCCCATAAGATGGCCCTCATGGTCTGACTCCTGCCTCTCTATCAAGCCTCAGCTCCCAACTCTACTTCTCCAGTCAATTCAAACTAATTGTAGGGCCCTAAACACATCATCCTGTCCTTAACTTTGCATTTTCCTTGGCATAAAAGTTTCCCTCTTTCTGCCTGATGGACGTTGTCCACCTGGCAAATACCCACTTAGTCCAATTGCACAGTCCTTGGGAAACATGCTCTGATCCACAAGCTCAACATAGTTGTCCTCCCACTGTGTTCCTTCTACCAATGGGAGTTCAGTAACAACTAATGAATTGACCAACCCTTCCCCACAACTAGATTCTA
Source organism: Nyctereutes procyonoides (assembly GCF_905146905.1). Classification (NCBI taxonomy): domain Eukaryota; kingdom Metazoa; phylum Chordata; class Mammalia; order Carnivora; family Canidae; genus Nyctereutes; species Nyctereutes procyonoides. Next base: position 5,511,076 of record NW_026575044.1, read on the forward strand.
TGTAACTTGAGGAAGTTTTCTTGTTTAGTTATATAGTTCCAGATTCCAGAACACAGTAGTTGCTAAACAAGTGCTTAATGAATGGAGCACCTGACTCACACTCACTGACTGAAAAATATTTATGGAGTAACCACAAAGCATATTTAGAAAGCACTAGGGTTCCTGAGCACTGATTCTAAGTTGTGAAAGCTTTCATCACCTTACTCTCTCAGGTGCCTTATAGATCAAACAGACTGAAACAACCTGCCTGGGGGGAATAGGGCATGGAAAGGAGGAGGACAGAGTAGGGCATGACTGCCTACTGCTACCTCAGTGGGAAGAGGATCCATGAGGTAAGGTAGAGCAAAGGGATGCTCTCCACCATACTGCCCCGTATACTCACATTGAAACAGGAAGAAGGTCTGTATGCCATCACTTATTCTAGCTTAGCAGAAATTTTCTGTTGTAGAATTCCTTATCACACTAGGGACAATACCATTCATATCTATGCAAAGGCTAAAGCAACACCGCATTTTCTACCTCAGTATTTTTATATTCTAACTAGTTGCATTATGTGTGCAAATCTCTCTTTAAACCTGAATGCCAGATTAGAAAGTAGGTTCATACATACAGGTGTTTGTAAATGAGAAATTTGCATTTTAGAGATTGCATATGTAATAACATCTCACCTAGAACTGCTATAGGCAAGACGATCAAGAGGAAAAATAGCAACAGCTGATGCCAAATGTGTGATTCAGATGATTCAAAAATTAAACGGCATTCCAAAGAACGTGTGCAAATCTCCTTCAGACATGGCCCAGTAGTCAACAGACTGAATTTTTAAGATATATGACAAAAGCTTACCAAAATATAGCATTGTCTTAGAAAATTAGCATGGTTTCGTGAGATCCAAGTATCTCTCTCATCATCCCACTATTTCAGGGCTCAAAATAAAAATTGTTTCATTTTTATTTATGCTAAATAGAAAGGGAATTTTGGCCTGTTCTCATCCCAAATTAGGTTGCTTGATTGATTAAAAAGGTGAAGGGACTCTCCTAGAATAATAAATACTCTATCTACAATTGCATATTAATTGAACCCTTCAGCATAAATCTGTAAAAAGGAAGTGGTGTGGGAGGGTGGCAAAGAGTCCTTATAATTGGCTTGATCTTGTTTTGGATATCACCTTTTTCACTTTCCAGCTTTATTAAGCTGGATAAAAATCACATAAACTTCCAAAAGTTCAGTTTTCTCAACTGCCAATCGGGATGACAGTAGACAACTTATGGATTGGCTGGATGGATTATACACTAGTCACTTACAAACATCGGCATATGTGATCTCTACTTGTTAATGTGACATTAGAACTTCAAAGAATGGGCAGCCAGGGTGGCTCAGTGGTTTAGTGCTGCCTTCAGCCCAGGACATGATCCTGGAGACTCGGGATCGCGTCCCACATCAGGCTCCCTGCATGGAGCCTACTTCTCCCTCTGCCTATGTCCCTGCCTCTCTCTCTGTGTCCCTTGTGAATAAATAAATACATTTTTTTACATTGTTTTAAAAAACAAAGATGTGCACACATGTATTCAATTAAACAAAATATAATGGCAGCATAAAACGGCACAAGTAAAGTATCCTGCATATAATCTACTGCAGAGGGAACACCGGTTTTGTTTCCAACCGCCCCACCTCCTTATCAGATTCCTAGTGAGAAAAGGCAAGGTAAGCAAGGCACGTCCACATTATTAAGGAACTTAAACTGGTAAAAGAGATAAAATGTACACAAGTTATGCCAAATGGGATATACACTTCAACAGCAGAATAATCCAAATGCTATGAGAATACAAGAGAGGAAGCTGATGTGCCACATTCCCCCTGAATGTGAGCATCAGCTTCATGAAGAGGTCATTTTAAATGGGCCCCACTGAATTGGAAGGGATCTTCTTGAGGTGTTATTTACAGTCCTTGATTAAGCCTCACAATGAAATATAAATGGCAACACAGAAAGAAATTGAAGCTAAGACAGATGGCCCTCTGGTAAAGAATGCTGGAGGAATTTCCACTGGTCACCAACTTGTGCAGCTGAACTGAGGATCACCACTGAGCAAAATATAGTTTACTGTCTAAAATAGGGCACTACTGACAACCTAAGGGAAGGTCCATCATGCTTTTATTCTTCTCCTTCTGAACCAGAGCATTCCCAATGTTTCAACCAAAGCACTAGGAGCTCTCCATCTGTATTGCAACCACCAAAAGAAATTGTGTCCTGGCTTCTAGTTTAACCATTCTATTCACTCTACAGCTTCTTACAGAAACTAATTTCCCCCATAACGTCAAAAAAAAGGGAGGATGTCCAGAGGGTCATTTGAAAATAAACTATGCCTTGGAAAGGGGTGTGATCCTAAGAAGCAAAATGCTATATGATGTCTTGTGTAGTAATTTAGAGAAAAACCTAGACAGCAAGAGGACACTGGGGCTGTGGATTTTCATGTGATTTGTCACAGCACCACAACCCCAGACTAGGTGTCTAAGACACTACTGGCACTAAAGCCAAGAGTGAGTAGATCCATGGACAAGCCATCTACCTTGCTATAGCCAAATACTTAATCTATATCAAATTCCCCTCATCCCAAAGAAAATAAGGAGGCAAAAAAGAGAGGGGAGAAAGGAATAAGGGAAATAAACCATGTGTCCTAAAAAAAAAAAAAAAAAAAAAAAAAACAGTAGAAAACTATATCTCTTTAAAATTATTTACTACAGCAATGCCTGGGTGACTAAATGGTTGAGCTTCTGCCTTTGGCTCAGGTTGTAATCCCAGGGTCCTGGGATTGAGTCCTGCATCAGGCTCACCATGGGGAGCCTGATTCTCTGTCCACCTATGTCTCTGCCTCTTTCTCTGTATGTCTCTCATGAATAAATAAATAAATCTTTAAAATAATAAAATTATTTACTACAAAAGACAGAAGATTTTGAATAGATTACAGTATATGACCAATATGATACAATATTTTGCAGACATTTAGACATATGTTCTGGAAATTTAATGCAACAGAAAATGCTTACAATGTAATATTAAGTGAAAAGAGCTAATGAAAACTTGCATTTACAGTGTTTACCAATATCACAAACTCTGCATACGTGGTACATATATATATCAATTAAAATAAATTTGAATGATATATAGTTTACATTATATCACATCTGAGTGATCTGATTATGCAAGAATTTTAGTTCCTTCCTAAGATTTTCCTATTGTCTTCCAAAGTTTCTGTGAGATCATTACTTTCATGACTTAAAATATGTCATGTGTTAAGAAAATTAGAGAAATTTAAAAAAATAAAGAGATCAGAGGTTCAGAGAAAGTCTTCAAAGCAAAGGTAAAATGTCAACAAGGATAAGTCCATAATCAAATACAACCCACGTCCTGAGAGTGGCCAGAGGACTGGGAGTGTGAGCACCAACAGTTGTGGAGAGGCAGGAAACAAGAACAGACAGCAAAGGCCTTGAACATCACACTCAAGGATAGAGATTTTCTTTTGTCCACAGCACATATTTTGAGTATTAGGAAAGGCTGAGCCAAAGCTAAGTTTTGGATATTACTCCAGCAAGTAGCATTCTGAATGAATTAGAGGTGGGGAGCTATTCTAATATCCCAAGTGTCAGGAAGTAACTGGAATGAGTGGTCTCCATGGCACCCTTTCGGGATGTAATAGATCTGAGCGTCATTTTAAGACTCAACCAATGTTTCAATACAGATGGCCTGGGATAGAGGAGGACTGAAGATGGCTTCAAAGTCTCAGTTCCGAGTGGCTAGTTAGAGATCCATATTATTCATGAAAATTGAGGAAGAAGTAAAAGTTCACTTTGAACATGTTGAGTTTAAAGTGCCCACAGAATATCTAGAGAGAATTCTAACTGGGAATTAGAAATGTGAATTTGCAACTTGAGGGAGAAGCCTGGGCTTATGATATGGATTCGAGAATCATCAGTGTGGACATGAGAAGTAGTCAGATAACAGAGGGAGATGAAGAACAGAAGGAGAGCAAGAACAGAGAAGGGACACAGAGGAGTTAGAACAGAGGACAGATGGGAGGAACACACTTCGGAAGAGAAGAAAAGCAGGCACTTGACAGAGCCAAAAGAAATGCCACAGAAAAGGGCTTGAGGATGCCATCCAGAGAGTCAGCCTCCATAGTAAATGTACAAAGTTCAAAGAGGCTGAGCACTAGGTAACGGCTGTTGGAAATGGTGAGTAGGAGGTCAAGTAACAAACATTTTTGAGTGAAAAATAAAAGCTAAAATCATCTAGTCTTATATAATTAAAATAGACATGTCTTTCCAGAAACACACACTTGGAGGGGTGCGTAGGTGGCTCAGTCATTTAATCGTCTGCCTTCAGCTGCAGTCATGGTCTCGAGGTCCTGGGATTGAGCTCCACATGGGTCTCTCTGATCAGAGGGGAAGGGCACTGCTTCTCCTTCCTTTGCCCCTCCCTGCCACTTGTGCTTGCACCCTCTCTCTCTCTCTCTCAAATAAATAAAATCTTTTTTAAAAAATAATACTAAAATAAAATAAAATAAAACAAAATCATACTTGAGGCCCCATACCTTAGGCATCACGTCATTCCGCTTCCTCTAAATGCACTGGCACTCTTCATCTCTGGAGTGCTATCACAGCTGGGAGGCCGCAACCAGTACCACCTTAACTAACAGAACAGCTGCTGGAGCTCAGTTCTGCCCTTTACCAACCACGGTAAAGCCGTGGCCTGCATGGAGATGAAGTCGTTCTTCCAGACATCGCTGTGTGGTACTCAGCCTGACTGCAGGTGTCTGTGGACACTTCCTGATTTAGGGTATTTTCTGTAATTACTGGAATGATGAAATCTGTCATGCGGCTAGGTAGCAGGCGGGAGAGACCAATTCATTCCTAGCTTCCTGGACTAAAAATATATATTTATCAAGTCTAATTAGATTTGTCTTAATTAGTTGTTTTTAGGTCACAGTTTTAGCAATTTGTTCATCAAACTGACTCTTTTCCTTAATATTAAAGAGGAAATTTTCATTTAAATATCCCTGCAAAAGCAAACTGACTGGGTCTTGCTTATGCCCCCCAGGGCCAGCTTGGGATAAGGACAAAAATCAGCTATTTGATCTATTCTCTTTTTCACATAAATTGATTTTTCTTTTACCTGTTACTATATGCTGAAGTAGAAATATTTTTTAAAACAATTTTATAGGTTCTTCTTTTTAAAAAGATTTTATTTATTTATTCATGAGAGACACAGAGAGGCAGAGACATAGGCAGAGGGAGAAGCAGACTCCCTGTGGGGAGCCTAATGTGGGACTCAATCCCTGGACGCCCTGAACCGAAGGCAGACGCTCAACCAATAAAGACACCCAGGTGTCCCTACAGATAACCCTTGAACAATGCAGGGGTTAGGGGTATCAGACCCTACAGAGTCAAAAATCCTCATTTAACTTTTGACTCCACCAAAATTTAATTACTAATATCCCACTGTTGCCTGGAAGCCATATGTACTGTTAATGTATATTTTGTATGCTATATGTATTCTATACTGTATTCTTATAATAAAGTAAGCTAAAGAAAACAACATAGTTAAGAAAATCATCAAGAATAAAAAATACACTTACAGTACTATGCTGTATTTATTTTTTAAAATCCACGTATAAGTTGACCCATGCAGTTAAAACCCACATTGTTCAAGGATCAACTGTATTTAAAATTGTTTGAATCCATGCTATCTATTTATTGTTAATAATAGTACTAAAAGAACAAACAAAACCTACTTGAAAAGCAGTCCAGGGTAACTGAGTGTTGAAGATCCATGTATTGTGTTTTTTACAATTACTAGAGATATTCAGTAGAAAAATACCACTAATGCAGTAAAGAACTCTCATAATTCTCAACTGTCTAAATGTGACCTTGTGCCATGCAAGATCTCCAGCCCTCAATGTACAGAATGATAGACTGGACCACTATTAAACAGAGATGTGGAAAAGGATTTCCAAGTATCAACTGGATGTTTAGATTAGAACTCTGTTTCCCAAACTTACATATATCCCACCTTTACAATTTCTGCCAGAATTGTGACCATCTTGTGCTGCTATATTTACTTAATTTTTCTTTATATCATTTTTGGCTGAGCCTTTTTCAAAGTAATAACACAACTGACCTTACAGTATAAAACAAGTAAACACGACCAAACAAAATGAGTTTATCAAACCACTGACATGCTCATACCTCTGAGAGTTCTGAATCTTAAACATTGACTCTTGTACTTGAAAATTTCACAGCATGTTATTCCTTTGTTATCATTCAAGTAGCCTATATGCATATCTCAATGAGTCCTTTTTTTAGTGAAGCTCAATCTCAATGTGAAATCCTTATGGAAAGGAAACCCAATTACAAATGACAGGCTAATCTGCTATAGCCAGAGAGCCTTTCAAGGCACAAGTCATATGATAGAATCTGGAGCCCATTCATTCAACAAATTCACCAGTTACGCTTTGGTATGAAGGGCAATAAAATATTTTTAAAAAAGAAAGACAGAAAATAAAAGAGCAAGCAGTGAACAAGTAGATATGGTTCCTGCCCAACAGGTCTGAGAATAAGACATAAAACCAGGCAGGAGGGGCCCAAGATGATTAGAGATGGCATAGGAGAATTAGAAAATGTGAAACCCTGGAATAATGGTTTCTAACTCGAGATAAAAAGCTAATATTAAAGAGGAAACTACCAACATATCAGAAAAACTACAACCAAAGTTCTTTATTTAATTCCTTGTGAGGTTGTATCATTTTAACATGAAAGATGACTGTTATATAATTTCTATTTTTCTTCAAGTCCCTAGCCCTCTAGGAATCCATCCAAAATTCAAATGTTAAAACAGCAAAATCTGCCTGCATATATCTGCTACCCTTCTTCAGGTCAGTACCAAATGAGACCCTAGCCACACCTTCCAGACTGCTTTCAGTGGAGGATGAGTGTGCGTGTGGTGGTCAGGCTTGAGGAAAGCCTACAAATGGCCTTGGCTACTGACAAAGAGTAGAAGAGGGATGCCTTGTTTCAGACTACTGATCTTCTTTCTGCTAAACCCACACTCCTTCAGTCTTCCCCATCTCTCCTTGTAGGAACTATGCATTTCCAGTGCTTGGGCCAAAAGACCCTGGGTCATCCCTGATTTGTTGCCTTCTTTCACATCCCACATGCAATCTGTCACCATGTTCTATTAGATCTACCTTCCAAATATACCCCTAATCCTTCTCCTTCTCACCACCTCCATGGCCACCACTCTGATCCAAACCACCACCTACTCCTGCAGGGATTGTTGCAATCACCTTTTAACTGGTTTCCCTGTTTCCAATTATATCCCTTACCAACTAGTTTCCAGAGTACAGCCAGAGTAAATTCATCCATATGTAAATCAGATCGTGTCATTCCTCTCCTCAAAACTCCAGGTGATTTCCATCTTCCTCCCAGTAAAAGCCAAAGTGTCCTTGAGGTAGCCCACATGGTCCCACATGGCCTTCCCTCCTGTTCCATATTTGACTTTACCCTCTTTTCCTCTCCTATTGCCCCTTCCACTCCAGCCCCATTGGGCTACTTGTCCTCTGACCATCCTGTGTATCCTTCCTCCTCCTAAGCTTTTCCCTCTTGCTGCTTTCTGTTTGGACACTCTTCCCGTGATAGTGCCTTCTCACTTCCTTTACATCTTTACTCAAAAGTTAGCTTCTCAGCAAAGTTCTTCCCTGGCCATCTTATTTAAAACTTCAATTTGTCCACCAACACTTCACATCTTTCCTCTATTTGTCTCTACAACACACATAACCAACAAACATGCTGTATATTGTGCTTATTTCTCTTATTCATTTGTCTTAGCCCTTTAAAATGTGAACTCCATGTGATTTTTGTGTCTTCAGTTGATTGGTGCATCCCCAGAACCTAGAGCAGTGTCTGGCCCACAGAATGTGTTCAATGGATGCCTTTGGAATTAATTTGTAGGAAAGATGGAAGGACAGATAAATTATGAAAGTGAATCCTCAGAAAGATAACAGCACCATCTTAGAATCTGATTAAGGTGAGTGGATTAAATTCAAAGAGAATACAGGAATGCTCTACCAATATAGGGAGGAGATGTGAATTGTTATAATCAGGTATAGGAACATATAATCAAATCAGTTTTCTTTTTATCTAGAATGAATGTGGCTTTGATTACTCAGCACCACTGAGAGAAAAATCAATAATAAATTTTGTGATTCTAAAAACTTCATTTTGGAATTTTAGTAATTTCTTAGAAAATAAGAATGACTTTGTCACTAGGAGAATTGCTGCCAGGTAAAAATCCAACAATGTAATTGGCCAATACTAGCAAGAACTATGTGATAAAGCATGAGCTGCTGTGAAGTCTATAAAGGGAACATTGCTGAATTCTTAACATGAAAACAATTCTAGTACTAAACCATAGATGTATTTTAGTTTCATAAATCCTCAAGTCCCTAATTAATCAAAGCTTTAATACCTAGTTGATTTGAGGAGTTACAGCATTTTAAAAGTATCTAATCCCAAGAGGTAAGTGTACAAGGTAATGGGAATTCTCTCTAATGAATAGCATCTAAGAAAGCAAAATCAAACTACCTTGACATGGCACTTACATTCATTTGAAAGTGTCCAATGAAATGGTGAAGGAACAACTCTAATATGTTGTAAAATTTAATTACTACTAGACCTAAGTCTAACACTGAAGTGGGGTGTGCTATCACTATAAAAGAAAAAGTAATATATTAATACATTTTGAAAAAGATTCAATCAGAAAACTACCAAAATTATTAAAAGGAACTTGAGCAGCACAGAAAATTTCCAAGCCAAGTCTCATTTACTCCCCATTGGACCAGTACATCAATTCACTCCCCTTTTTTTTTTTTAATTCACTCCCCTTAAAGGAGAAGTTGAGTAAAGCCAGACCAATGGGATATAGAAAAAGAATCACAAAATAATCCAAAATTACTCAAATCCAGATGATAAAGAAAAAAATCTAACTTCCTGATTACTAGGGAAGATCAACACAAAATGGATGACCATAAAAGAATTACTTACAAACAAGGAGAAGAGCAGCATCCCAAGCCAATGTGAAGCAGCCTGCGTGCAGACCTTGACGATGAAGCTTGCATTGTTTGAAGTTGAAATAAGGGCAGTCAGTCCCAGTAGGGTTTGCCTGATTGATACCTACTTGTTCTTTTGGTTCCAGTTTAAATGTTACTACTTCAAGGAAGCCTTCATTCTCTCACTCATACAACTACAAGTGTTTCCAAACATTCCCTGATGGCACCATCTACTGCTCCATCATAGTACCCAGATACAGTTGTCTGCGCTCTCACTTGCTATTAAAGAGATGCTCAGCATAAGTAAAAACCAAGACTCAAATTTAGAGAAAATTCTAGAGCTTCAGAGAGTGGACCACAAGTACGTTACAAAGATGCCTCCCCAAATAAAGTTTATTCCTTTCTATGTATGTCAAACACTAAGCAAAAACTTGGGTGGTACCAGCCACAGGAAAGCCATGTTATTTGGCAGTAGCAATATCAAAAAAGGTGAAGCTCTTTCGAGTCTCCATAATTCTCATCATCCAATCTTCCAAGGAGAATTACACAATCATAGAGAGTTTAATGTTCATTGTTTTGATTCTTTCCACAATATTTTGGTGACCTTATGATAATCTTCTAAAGAAGAAATGCAAAAACAAATGTAATGAGGTCAATGAGCTGCACCCAAGTCTGGGGTTGCATTTACCATCACATAATCCAGCAGACAAAGAATAAGAAGCTTCAAAACTACATGTGCAAAGGAGTTCAGAGCTGGTACAGTGATCTCTGCAGGCATGATGAACACTTCTTACCCTGTTTTAATTTTAATTCTATTGTGTACAAGCTTAAATAGAGGATCATATGGGCAAAGAGAAAGAAAAGCTAACAAACCTGAGCTAATGCAATCCTGCAGACTCTTGAGCTTCCCTGACACACACAGATTTGTTACTAGTCTCTATATTCTCAGGAAAGTCTGTTTCAATTATTCTGTCCAGTTACCACAATGACCTTGTCATGAGTGTCACTTAGATAATAGGTAAATACATTAAGCTCAATAAATACTATCATTGTTTCTAGAATGCAAAGAACTTATAAGCAAAGAAATGTTTGAAAGTGAGCTACGAAAAAGCCAACTCTAAAGACTTTTTTGGCAAATCTCTTTTCTGAGAGCTCTGTATATAAATTCCATCATCAGCTTCGGCTGCTATGGCAACTGGAATATTTCGGAAATGATGTGCGAGTATCACTACATATCCAGCATCTTTTGCAGGAAACAGAAAAGACTATGAGATCTAATCCACTCTAAATTTCAAAATACAGCTTCAATTTTCATTCCTGAAACCTATTTATGCTCCTATTTGCAAATCAACAGATAACAACCTAGTACACTGACCAGCACAATGGAGGAGCCTTTTATTTTTTTTATTTCTTTTAAGATTTTATTTATTTATTCATGAGACAGAGAGAGAGAGACAGACAGACAGACAGGCAGAGGGAGAAGCAGGCTCCATGCAGGGAGCCCGACATGGGATTCGATCCCGAGTCTCCAGGATCAGGCCCTGGACTGAAGATGGCGCTAAAACACTGAGCCACCTGGGCTGCCCTGGAGGAGCCTTTTATTCTTTAACTAGTCACATGAAGGCATCTCAGTTTTATGGAGCCTTTCTCTTTTTCTGTTTTAATAGACTCCTTTTTTTATAGCAGTTTTAAGTTCACAGAAAAACTGAGCTGAAAATACAGACTTCTCAAATCCCTTCCCCCACAAAAACACACACATACACACAGCCTGCCCCATTATCAACATCCCTCACCAAGGTGGTACATTTGTTACCACTGGTGAACCTATGCTGATATATCAGTATCAACCAAAGTCCACTGTTTATGTAAGGGGTTTACTCTTGATACTATACATTCTATGGGTCCTAACAAATGTATAGTGACCTGTATATACCATTACAGTAGCATATAGAGTGATTTCACTGTCCTTAGAATCCTCTGTGCTCTACCTATTGATCCTTCCAGCCCTGCTAACTCCTGGCAATCATGATCTTTTTACTGTCTCCATACTTTTGCTTGTTCCAGAATGCCCTATAGTTGGAATCGTACACCTTTTTCAGATTGTCTCCTTTCACTTAGTAGTGTGCATTTAAGGTTCTTTCATGTCTTTTCATAACTTGATAGCTCATTTCTATCTAGTAGCAAAAAATATTTCATTGTCTAGATATACCACAGTTTATTTGTTCACTCACCTACTGAAGGACATACGGTTGCCTCCAAGTTTTTCAATTATGAATAAAGCTGCTACAAATATCTGTGCGCAGGTTTCTGTGGGGACAGAACTTTTCAATGTATTTGAGTAAATAACAAGGAAAATAGCTGCTGTATTGTATGGTAAGAGTATGTTTAGTTTTGTGAGAAACCACCAAATTATCTTCTAAAGTGACTTTACCATTTTGCATTCCCACCAGCAATGAATGAGAGTTCCTATTGCTCCACATCCTTGCCAGCATTTCGTGTTGTCAGTATTTTGGATTTTGGTCATTTTAATAGGTACGTAGTGCTAACCTATTGTTGTTTTAAATTCCATTTACCTGAAGACATGATTTTGAACGTCTTTTCATATGTTTATTTTCCTAAGCCTTTCTTTTTAGTCATTTCATATGCCAAAGCCTTAATGTCCCATTGAATGCTGTGCAAGATAATGAAAAGAAGCCCTTCGGTGATCGGTTGGCTATGATTTAAGCAAAGAAACCATGGTTTCTCACATTCTACACTGGAGCACTCATCTTCCTGGATCACTAAAAATAGCTAATTTTGTTTGCTGGAGCAAAGAAAGCTGTGCAGAAGTAAAAAAATAATGCAAACACTGGGAAATTTGAATACAGCTTTTGGATCCATGCATCCTAACTACACATATAAAAAATAATCAAACAAGCTCTCAATCTCTCTACTTAAGCCATGACATATGGGGACTTCATTTAAAATTATCAGTGTTTGCCTGGATGTCGAAAAAGTGAGATTTTGTTCTTCCTTGGAATTCTCAAATAGTGATCCCCTGAACACCTAGGGATGATGAGCAGGAGGGGTGAAGGCTAACTTTTCCAAAAGAACTTGTAGAAAAAGAAAGATGTTAAGCTATCTAAGTATATACTACAGGATAATGAGGAAATCTGAGGTGAGGGGCATTCTGATTTAAGTAAATATACTAGAATCCAAAAGAGCCAATATCCTAACTAAAAACTGTAAGCTCCTTAAAATAATGGCCAAGATGTTTTGGAACTAATCAAATTATCATTCTTTTTTCCTCTTAAAGCTTATTGATTTTGTTTTTAAGATATTTAGGATATTATAGATACTTAAAATATTATAGTCTCTTAAAAGGTTTCTACCTCTGCATTTTTGTTGTATAAACATAATTACATTGACCTTTTGAAGAAAATTTAACACAATTTGCACTATTTTAATCAATACCGAAAAGTGTTTCCAGCAGATCAGTCTTCGAAAAACATACTGTAAATGTTATAGTCAGTGTGGGTGATACATGAGAAGTGTCAAGCAAGACACATGAGAAGTGTCAAGGAAGAAAAATTCAGTGATACTCATGGATGTCACCTCCATCCATTCATTCATTAAATAAAAAATTATTTTGAGTAACCACTACATTTCAGGCACTGTTCTACTTAAATGTGTGAAGTTCACATTGATTTAACTCTGTAATATGGTATGTTAAAAGGTGGTGAGTGCTACAAATCAGGAGGGCTGAGCTGGGGCTGCAGGCAGAACAGAGCACGACATGGAGTCCCTGTTAGGAAGGTGGCATCTGGGATGCCTGGGTGGCTCAGCGGTTGAGTGTTTGCCTTTGGCTCAGGGTGTGATCCCGGGGTCTGGAATCAAGTCCCACATCAGGTTCCCTGCAAGGAGCCTGCTTCTCCCTCTGTCTTTGTCTTTGCCTCTCTCTGTGTCTCTCATGAATAAATAAATAAAATCTTTAAAAAAATAAAAAGGAAAGTGACATCTAAACAAAGTCTTGAAGGAAGTGAGCGAGCTCTGTGGTCCTCTAGGGCAAAGTATTCTGGGCTGAGACAGTGTCCAGTACAAAGGCCCCATGGAGCAAGCAGGTCCAGCACACTGAGGGACCAGCAAGGAGGCCAGCGTGAGTGGAACAGAGTGAAGGGAGAGAGTCAGGTACAGGCCTTTTCAGTCATAGGCAGGACTTTGGCTTCTACTTAGATAGAAAGCCCCTGGAGAGGTTTCAGTTAGAAGAAACAATTTACTTTTTTAAAATCGTTTCTATTTTAGAAAATTTAAGACATATGGGCAGTAGAGAAAAATGTGTAAGAAACCCCAGAGTATCTAAGACTTCGTCTGAAATACTGTTTCATTTATACTCCCTACCCCACCCCCATCCCAGATCATTTTAAAGAAAACCTCAGACGACATCTTGTTATATTAACCACAAGCATTTCAGTAGGAATCTCCAAAATACAGGCACCCTTTTTTTTTTTCCCAACACCACTGTGATATAATTATCACCCTCAGTGTGAGCTGTAGCAGCTCATATTGGCCTGGCCTGCAACCACCAGTGTGCACAACTTGTTCCACTCAGGATCCCTGGCTTCACATTGGTAACTTGAAATTTGGCTATGGGGGGAGTATTACTCCAGGGAAATCCAAAAACACTCAAATCAGAGCTTCTATTCCTGGAGATCCAACTGTTAAATATTTATTACTTCACCTCTCTGATTCAGGCTTAAAAAGTTAAACAGTGCTTGTTGATAGCAGTATGTCCACTCCGTGGGGTCACAATTCCTTAGTAAGCTTATAACTTCTTTAGCTTGTATATTTGAAAAGGGATCAAAATAAGATCTACATTTAGTTCATTATCTATTAAGCCCCTTTTAATCTGTAAGGTCTCCCACATCTCGCTTTTCTTTCTTGCATGGCTTTGTCATTACTCGGCAACAATTAAGAACCTGGGCTGTTCGTCTTGCAGTGTTCTCCACAGTCTGGATTTTGCTGACTACATGCAGGTGGTTTCACTTAACATATTCCTCTGCTTCCTATAAGTTGGCAGTAAGAACAAGTGGCTTGCTCCGATTCAGGGTCCATATTTTTGGACAAAACTTCATAGGTAGAGTACCCACATTGGAACAACAGTAATGCAGGTTATTTTACTTTGTGGTGGTAACAGTCTACTAATGATTATTTCAAGATGATAACACTTTGTATTCTATCACTTTTCCTTCACTTATTACTTGGAATAGTTTTATAAGAGAAATTTGCATTCATAAACCATTTGGTGAATTTACATTTTAATGGGATCACTGACTACTATGCATAGAAAAGACTAGAGACAAGTGTGGAAACAGATTAGTTAGGTGTGAGCCACTGTCATGGCTAAGACTCAGGTGTAACCCTGTAAGTGCGAGAAGCTTCAGATTCTAGATCTGTCTTGAAGTGGAGCCAACGACAGCTCTCACTGGATTGGAGTTGTGGTTTTTGCTACTTGCACATGGTCCAGGAAGTACCTGATGGTTGAAATGCGTAACACAGCTAAGATAGGAATTGAGTTCTGAGTATAAATGCCAAGCACTCAGCCAGAGGGTGAAGTAGGGGAGAAGTAGAGTGTGTAGAAGGAAGAACTGACCATACACATTTCCTATCTTAATCAAGTTTCCTATCTATCACTAAATATGCAGTTAGTTTAAAAATAAAGATATTTATTTCTGAAAGATGGTAGCAAATATTACTAATAGTTACGGTGCTGGTTTGAAAATAAAACGTGAAGAAGGCTGAGAAAATGATGTATTTGCAAACATATGAGGTTTGAGGAGGTCCTGGGAATGCAGTGTCAAAGATTTACATACTTAACTGCACATCATTACCAGCACTCTTTATTATTTATTACCTATATTTAGGTATGTCATGAATTAAAATACAATGACTAATTGTAGTAATTAGTCTGTTGTAATGCTCTTGATTTATATATTTAAAAAAAGTGTTCCATTATCTAACAACCAAATTTTATAGTAAACCTCATCTGGTGTGTTATTTAAAGATTTTAAATGTTCAGACCTGTATTGTACCACTCATACACAGAAATTGCCTAATTTCTCTGGGGATAGTTCATGTTTTCTCCGGTAGTTTCTCTTAGGATTTTTTAACTATGTTCTCTAATTTCCTTTTCTAAGTTTTAATGATATAATTTACAAAAGTATATATATTTTTGTAAGCATTTCCATTCCCACTGACTAGTTTTCTCAAGCTTATTAATTAAAAAATAACATAACTAGAAAAACAGGTATTCATATAAAACTGGTGCTCGACCCCACATTGTTTCCATGTTTTCAAGCTCATGTTTCTAGATCAATTTCCATCTCAATGACCATCATGGTCCCAGCAGGCTCTAACATGGCCCCCAATGGGTGTGCCAGAATGTTACAGGGCTTGTGCTGAGAACCTATGGGAGACATGTTCTACAAAGCATTTATAAAAGGAATAAAATAATCTTATAACTGGATGAGTTCCAAAATTCTTCTGACAAACATCACTCTCTTTACCTTACCCTCTTTTTTATAGAAGGAAAAAGATGTAGAAAGGTAAAGTGACTTCATCTCAAGTGAGGTCATTGTAACTATGCAGGGGAAATGAGGTTGGAAATGGTTTATGGGTCTTAAAGCACGGAACTCAGATCAGAACAAAGGTAGATTAATATATTTCCTGATTAACTAGAAGAGAACATCATATTCTCTCTCTCTCTCTCTCTCTTTCTGTGTGTGTGTGTCTCACACACAAACACGCATGCACGCGCACACACACACACACATCTGGGAACCCAGTTTGGAAGAGAAGAGATTAACTGGCAAAATAGATGTTATATGACTGGTTGTCACAGTGTTTCCTTTCCTAGCACACTAACAACAAGATAATGAGATGGTTTGTAAAGGAGAAAGGCTGCAAAAATGAAATCAAAGCCCTTGGCAGGCAGATCGGTATTTGTTCACCTGTTGGATGTATTTTGCTTAAATAGATTTTTATTGAAAGATTCTATTGTGTTTCCCATAATTTAGGAATTGTTTTTTCAGCTTTGTTGTAAGAGTGACCAGAGAAAATGCTCTTGTTCCTGTCCAATCTCTATTTGCAATTTACTGGTTGAGTCATTTTTAGAGAGGGTCCTGAGAATATCCAAAATACCATGAGTGGTACCTGAAAGCATATGCTTTCCACTCTATCCTAATGAATTTAAAAGTGGTTAAAGGCAAATTTACTAAATCCATTGACCCATTAATAATGCCACACTGAAGAAAATTCTAATGGAAATCCTGTGTAACCAAGTGCCAAAGGAAATAAATAACAAATGCATATTATATAAAAATAAACATCAGATTGTTTTGAGTGCATCAATTATCCTGGTACTTCCCATTGAGCAAAGGCAGTGAATAGGCCTTTCAAATACATTCCTATTAACTCACCAAAGGATTTTGACAAACCGCTAGAAGAGCTTTAGTTACTCATGCAAACCATTACAAGACATAGGTGTCCTTTAGTAAAATTAAAATCTAGATAAGAGGAAGATAACAAGAGGGTGCTAGTCATTGATCACACTTTTGCTAGGCTCTATTCTGAGTTATATCAAGACATGAATGTTTCTGTGCTGGAACAGAAATCCCACAGGAGCAGGAGCCTTGTTTGCTTTGTGTCTCTGCGGTATCTCCCAGCACCTGCAGTGTCTGACACACGTAGGTGTTCAGTCAATATTCTTGAATGAAAGACTGAATGAATGGAATGTCTTCCCAGAGGAGCAGCCAGTCTAAAGCTCCACAGCACTCAGCAGGTGCCCTTGACAGAAGTCACATCTTCCCTTGGCCTCAGGGTACAGATACAGGAAGCAGTAAGGAAATGTGCTCAATGAGTATTTCAGCTGCATGCTGATACTCAGCTCTTCACCTCACCCCAAAAACTGATTTCACTGTTAAAATTCAATGCTTAAAACACGCATGTGGATGCACATATCCTTACCTAGGGGAAATAAGGGATAACTTTGGACACAATGATCTTTATTCTTTGTCAAGGACTGTTTCAGGCAATGATGCCACTTAGAAGCAGTGCCCCACAGGCAGTTGCTAGGGAGATGAGGAGAATGGGGTAGGGAGGCACTAAGTGCTTTCTTTAGCCTGCAGCCCAGGGCACAGTGACCAGAATGGAGAAACAAGGCCAGCCCGGCCTCCCAATCAAATCCTTATAGTCCACCAAGGATCGAAGTAGCTGTGATCGCATTTTGGTATTTAAAACAGAAAATTTTAGCTAAAACATTAGCATAAAACTCAGCTACATTCTCATATTTCAGTTTTTTTTTTATAATTTTATTTTATTTTTAGATTTCTATTTATCTATGATAGTTACACAGAGAGAGAGAGAGGCAGAGACACAGGCAGAAGGAGAAGCAGGCTCCATGCACCGGGAGCCCGACGTGGGATTCGATCCCGGGTCTCCAAAGGCGGGCGCCGAACCGCTGCGCCACCCAGGGATCCCTCATATTTCAGTTTTAATTTGTCATTTGCTAAAAAGGGGGGGGCTAAAAAGCAGCCTTATATTTTTACAAAGATGTGAATTAGCACCTGAAGAAAGTATTCCACTTTAGACATTTGCCCTGAGAGAAGACAGCGACAAGCCAGACAGAGCAAATTGTCTTTTATCAGCTGGTCCATTTCCTAGAGAGACCCAAAAAGGCTCATGCTCAGCTGTGTAAGTACTTTTGGGAGCTTGGGCAAAACAGCTGCAAAGTATTTTCTAAAGTTTCTATCATAGCCTAAATGTAAGTCTCCTTAGTCTAGTAGTTGCACCATGACTCTGGGCTGCTTTGCACAGAATGCTTTTCAGGCCTGTTCATTGGTCCACACCACAAAAACTTATAGCACATAGAATATGTGTGGGTCCTCTGAGCTTAATGCATATGGAAATAGCACAGGAGAGACATGGGAATTTATTAAGGGAAAGATAGCTAATACAGATTTTTAAACTAAAAATGTTTAGAATTATGTAAATTGCATGACTGGCCCTTATAATGTCTGGTGTCCTTTGTCCTCCCACTCTCCATCATCATCTCTACACTGAGGACCACCATCGCCTGTGTCTGAGTGGCATTAATCAGTAAATATCTGAGCAAACCAGCTCAAAATCTGCCCATTTTGTTTCTTTTGCTTATGTCACAATAACCTCTCCTGTAACATTCAAGGTATGCAGGCAGTCAACAGAAAATTACAATAAACAACCCAGGGAATAGCAATCATTCAATCACCTTGGTCATATTGTAAGCTGCTGTAAAGAAAGTCCACTATCAAAAGAATTATTTCAGTGTCATGGCATCTAGTATTAAAACTGCAGGCATCTGACATTTGCCACTGGATACAGAGGATTTAGACAATACACTCTTTTTAGAGAATCACTAGAATGCTGTATGTGGTAAAGTCAGTATAACACCAAAGATCTGAGGAACATTATGTTATCATGTTATACTTTACAGTGCATTTTCCTATAAAGGAGTTGTGGAAAGGGATACAGATTGTGGCATTTGCTTCTTTGGCATAGGAGACAAGGCAAAATGCAAATGTTAGAATCAATCTCATATTACAACATTGCACTTCACGTGGGAATTGAAATAGCACAGATTCACAGATCGCCCCGGCTGCCTCAGTGTAACTATTCACCACTCAGAGCTCACATTCTTATTAACTCAGTTTAAAAGAATCCATTTGTCATTCTGGCATAAGTATCCTTAAGAACTATAGTGAGTTGGGTTGTAACATCATGGTCAATTCTACTCCAAAAACATGATAGCATTCCAGAACAAGGAAAAAGATGCATCCAGCCCCAAAACACCATCAATGCTGTCCTGTCAGTAATTCCATTACAAGTTAATAAGGCATATGTACAAGGAAGACAGCATGTTTGCTTCTTCCTGATGTCTAAAAGTTAGACCTTTTCTTTTTTATACAAAGAATTAATATTAATTTTAAGAAGAACAAGAAACCAATGCTTCCCCACATAAAACGTCAAGAACCTCCTGGTAGCAAACCCATCTTCTCCTTTAGTCAAGTCAACCATCTCCCACTACATGTATTTATCTCAGGATAAATAATGTATCTCAGGAAATAATGTATCATTTATTTCAGGAAATAATGTAAATTAAGACCCAGATGAAGAAGCAGCATGTGTGTGTGTGTGTGTGTGTGTGTGTGTGTGTGTGTGTGTGTTGAGAGAAAGAGACATACAACAGGATGATAGGACTATGTCCTTTTTACCAATATATCACCCATATAGTCAAGAAGGTTACCAAATCCAGGACAAAGTCATGGCATCATGAAATTCCCAGGGGGTCAGTGACTTCCCATGAAGGGGAGCTTATAGAAGCAATTGGTGAGTACAGCATCCTCCTTGAGCCTCTCAACCCTTCCCCGGCCTGATTCAGAAATGCTCTTGCCTATTTGGTCTACTGTTAGCTGCAATTTTAAAATCCTTCTGTTTAATATTCTTGTGTTGCTTTTTAAAATTCACTGCTCAAAGGTGTTCATTGGCCACCAGAAATATTTTTCTCACAGATGGATATGGGATGCATATTTGCAAGACAGTGATCAAAGAAATGAGCCAGCATCCTCTCATCGTGGTCCTATGGAATTGGTGGTGCAGAAGAACTGCGGTTGAGACGGAGGATTGGGTTTGACCATCACTCTAGAATGTACTGATTTTTGACCCTTGACAAGCACTCTCTCCTAAGTTTTGATTCTTCACTTATAAAATATGTCCCTCAAAGAACCATTAAGAAAACAAACACTGACATGACAAACATGGACACTACATGTGGCAGAGCATAACACAACCATACGATACCCTTATCACAGGCAGTCTTCTGGTCCCTTTTGAAGATAACTAGTTCTGCTAAAACACAGAGCTTAGTTATTCCTAAAACTCATGCATAATGCAAAATTGTACAATAAAAGATCACATAGCTTATGGGGGTAAATATAGGTAAGGGCACAACACTCAAAAACTGCCTCTGACACACACACACAAAAAAGATATAAACCTAATAAAAATGGTAGCACAGGCTTTTTACATGTTTATTGGTTAATAGTATATACCATACACTGTACTATTGATGTATTTTCAAGATAATACATAGTCTCCATCTTGAAAAAGATCTAATGTTGACTAGCTAATGCAAGTGGGCATGGGGCATGGCAAGGTTACAACTTGTGAGCTACTGCAAAGTGGAGGAAAGAGAGTCATCTGAAACCAGGAATTTTTAACACCAGATGGATGTGAATGTGGCTCATCACGTAGGCCTGAACTGTGAGGCAGTTGGTAGAGGTTTGAAAAGTATGTTTTATGAATTTCTATATGGCTCAGCTGGGTGTGGTTTTCTTAATCCACTCACAAATGAAATCATGTGTAACTAATGTGAATCCTGCAGCTTATGCAAACTGCTTCCTAACATATCAATTGTGTTGGAATTAAGTTGCAATTTCAAATAAGTGCTATAGCAGAACTGACTTTATTGTGGAATGTGTACCCAAAATGGAAAATAGAACCCCAAAATAGTTAACAGAAAACCATCGGATTCTCTCTGCTCCTGATGCTTAAGAGAAGAACACACAACAGCCACTACTGAGCACTGCTCTGAGCCTCTCTCCTCTATCAGCAAATAGATGAACATTTGATATTTTGAAAAGTTAAAGGTTTCAAAAGTGAACTTCACTTTGACCAGGACTGCCTCAAAATATTAACTTGGAGCCTCACAATGGAGGTTTGACTACAAAATTAAGATCACTAGATTACTAACCGCAGGAAGCTCTTTCTTTCGCCAGCCACTCAATAAATTTTTATTCCTGATCCTTATTTATTCAGTAACTATTTATTGAGCACCTACTATATGACAGGCACTATTCCTCGCACTGGGGATGCACCAGCGAACAAAATGAAGACACCTGACTTCATGGAGCTTACATTCTAGTGAAAGAAAGAGACCAGGGATGATAGCATAATGCAGAAATTACATCTAATGTTAGGGGGTAATAAATGCCACAAACAAGAGTAGAGGACAGAGTAATGGAACTAAGAAGATCAGGGAAGGAACAGTTAGAGTATTATTACATGGGGGTCAAGGAATCTTCACTGAAAAGCAGACAATTAACATCAAAATCATATATAATATAGTATCAGGTCATGATCCATGCTAGGAAGAATAAAGCAGGGTGAAAACAGAGTAACGCAGGGAGTGGGGAGCCGGTTATCTTAAAGAGAGGGCTCAGGAAGGTTGGTATTTGAGCTGAGAGGAATCACAGTTCTCCTGAATATGTGGAGAAAAGAGAATTTCAGACAGAAAAACAGCAGGTGCAAATCACTTGAGGAAAATGAACTTGGTGCATTCTAACCCCATCCAGACACCATTACTGATGCAGCAAAGAGCCAGGGGAGAGTCTTGTAGGAGATTTGGTGAGAGAGGCAGGCAGAGCAATGGCTGGGCCCAGGACCCCACAGGCTTTGAGACTCAGACAAGGACCTACAATACCCTGAGAGTTTGGAGTACACCACGGCATAAGCTAATTGAAATGTTTAATAGATCATTTTGGTTGTACAACAGAGAATAGATGGTAGGTAGCAACAGTCTGGGCAAGAGATGATAGTGATAGCTGTGGAATGGCTTAATGTGCATGGAGTCATGATGTATTTTAACAGTAGAAACAGGGGAACTTGCTGATGGATTGAACACAGGGTGAGAAAAAGGACACAATCAAGAATAACTCTGAGGTTTCCATTTAAACGGTGGAATGAATGGTGGTACCATTGTTTGAGATGCAGATGATGGCAAGCACAGGGGTTGGAGCTGGGAGTGGAGAGGCGCTAGAAATCAAGATCAATTTAGCAGTAGCCAAAATTCAACCTCAGAGAAGCCTCACACTGATTTATTTTAAATTTCATAGTGATCAATCTCAAAGTCAATTACTTTGTTTCATTTATCAGGGGAATTTTAACGATTTAACTTTACATACATTTTTTTAACTAAAGTGGCCTTAAGTTTTGCATTTCCTCTCTTGTTAACTGTTTGATGTCTGAAAATAGTTATGCCTTACTGCTTTAAAATTTCAGAATAGGAGAAAAAAATTTTCCAAAACTAAACTGCTAAAAAAAAATGTGTCAGTAACCAATGAGTTGCTTTTTCATGATACCAAAGATCTGAATGTATTCTTTAACAGGATCTCTATTTGGTAATTCAGCTAAAATACATCTTCAACAATACCAACAATTCCTACCTTATTAACCTCCCTGTTCCTGAGCTGAGGACCGTCACACACAACCGGGTGACCAGAAAAGACCCTAATAAAAGAAGCAAACTATTTAAGACCACCATCCCACAAGGGATGTAAACTCTCCTGTGACCAGTGGTCATAAAGAACTCCAATTCTAAATTTCTTGCTGGCCTTAGACAAAATATGGAAGTGCATAAAATTCATCTTTGAGGTCTGACTCCCCGTTCTGAAATTCTTCACTATCCACAATATCCCTGCCTCTCTAATCAATGAAGCAATATAACAAATTCAAGCATAATATGGTGTAAATGACTAATAAATAATGTGTCACTTCTCTCAAGAATGTTAACATCTTAGACAGGAATGTTAAGTCCAAAAAAAAAAAAGAGTTCTATTTTCTATAATAAAGAGGAGAAAGGGCTTTTCCACAACATCATAAGCATCCCCAAACGTAGAAAGTTAAGGGAAAGGTAGTTTTGCTGTTGGCCTCTAGTTTGGCAAATGGTTAATAACTGGCCCTCCAAAAAGGTATGTGTATATAAACATGAAAATGTATGTTCAATAAATATGTTTACTATAAAGTACACTGTATGCTGATATTAAGAATGTGTACTATATAATTTACCAAGAATAAAATAGACAATATATCTTTATTGTAAATTTAAAACAATTATTTGATACCCCCAGGATGCTTATACCAGGTTCCACCTAATTCGTATACCCATAGTCAACTACCCATGACTGCAATCCAACCAGAGTTGACAAATAGAGTTGTATTCCAATCCATATATCTTTTCCCAATAAAGTTACTGTCATAATTTTGTATGTGGCATGAATGCTGGTTGCTATTTTTTATATTAATAAGTAAGACAAAAGTAAAACAATAAAGATGAATGTCCAAATTTTATTTCTTTATCAACGATGTGAGCAACCATCTTTTGCTGACTCAGGTAGCAGTTTTCAAATACCCAGAAAACATCCCCCCCCCCTTTATTTTGGCTACTTACAATGCATCAGCTACAGACACAATGCACTTTTAAGTTTATATCTGCATTGCTAATGTTTCCTCCATCACTTTCTGAAGTCTAAACTTCAGATAAAATAAAAATAAAATAATCAAGCAAGTGTTGATTTGTACTGTTTGTTGATTTCTGTGGTGCAAATGCTCCCAATGTGGCTGATTTCAAGCTTCTAATGTATGATATGGAACCCAAAGTTAAGAAAGGAGGAGAAGTTTATTTACAAGATTTAAATAACCGTTGGAGCACAGGTAATAACAAAATGTGGGAAAACAATTAGAGATTGGTGAGTTTTGAGTATTTATTACCTCCTTTTAACACAACTTATTGAATTATATTAACGACATACAGACTTCCTGAGAACTTAACAATGGGCTACTATGAAAGAACACCAGTCCAGAACACCACTAGTAACAACTCGTTAGAATGACCTGGAGCCTAATGTAGGGAAAAGACATACCACTTACTTTCTACATTTGTCTTTTCTGTGGTATCTCACTGTGCCCAAGGACAGCTATCAACTCTTCTGCTGAACCAAACCTAAATCTTGAGCCAGGCTTCTCACCCAGAAACTCACCACACTTCGGACCATATGCCCACCTACGTAGAATTCTGATAACGGTTTGGGAAGGAGAGACCATCAGTGGCTATCCACATAACCCAGTATGCACTCTTTAGAAAATTTCATGAAACAAACATCTCGGTTGTTGACATTATAAATGTATCTCCTTGGATTATCAAGGTTTCAGTCTTCTGCTTCTTGGCCACTCATCAGTTGCTGTTGTTGGATATATTTTTAGTTTCTGAACATATCTCACAAGGACAATAATATCATCACCTCCTTTGCCAAAGCAAAAGATAACATTTGGCAGTAAACACTGATTCATATGTCACCCCAGTTCTTCTGAGATTCATTTTCAAGGCCTTGTCTTCCTTATAGAAACTATATCCTTTCTTGGGTATTCCACATGATAACCGTCTCCTGCCATTTTCCTTGATGCCACAGGGAAACCACTTCACCTTCTCAATGGAGAGTTGGAGCACGTTTATTCCTTATGTAGTACATTTGTCTACATCTTACAGACATACCCCCTGCCACACTGGAGTTTATAGCCAAAGCATAAACATTCTGATAGAAAAGGGCAAATAAAGACATATATATGGACAGCAGGTTGACATTAGTAAGTCCAAACTGGAATCCAAACATCAAACACTTAGGGAAGTATCCACAGTTTTCATAATAAAATTTAACAATAAAATTATACAAATCTACAGTATTTCACATTAAAAATTAGACTTGGCTCGAATATATCCAGTGGATGTCCTAAAGGACTCTCCTCTTTGAAAAGTCAGTTTCTATATTGGTGGCATTTTAAAGTATCCTCCAATATATTTGTGCACTTGCCAGCATTTATTTAAGTGCTTCTATCATGAAGACTTTCAGTATGGGAGAGTTATTTTATAAACAGAAATAATTAACATTTATATTCTTTTTTAATCATAATAAAGAAATAACAATTTGGTTATTCAATTCTCTGCTTCATTTATAAAAAGTCACATAGGCTTAACCCTTTAAAAAATGCATGGCATTTCCCTTTTTTTAAAACACAGAAGGTAGAAACAGATGATCAAATGAAGGGCACTGATCCATAAATTACTCCTCAAGTAAGACATCCAGGTCATCTGTGATTTTTCAAATGGTTCATTGGATTGCTAAAATGATTAAGTGAACAACTAGAGCAACAACAAGAAATCAATGTAGACAAAGGAGCACCCCCAGGCACTTCTTATCTCCTAGAGATTGTGGTCTGGGTCCCTATGGTAGCTTTAACTTGGTTGACTGATAATATTTAATATGAAAACCTGGTAGGTTGTCAATAAATATTACCTTTCTTCTCCCTTTCTAAAACAAAAGCCATGTAATGATGATTTATTACTTGACTTTGATTTTTCCCATGTTCTAAATCCATAAAATGCAGATATGAAGTCCTGATACAAAAGAAAAAACATATAGGAACACATCCAAGTATTATTGTTAATAGTATCTGCTAAATGTTGACATTTTTAAAATTTGTAAGAAAATACACCATAAAATTAATGGCAGTAGTGTCCCCGAATGGAAGAATTACAGATAGTGTTTTATTTTTTTTTCTGTATTGCCCAAGATTTCAAAATGATTATGTATTACCAATGAATTAGAGAAAGTTTTATTTTTTTATTTTTTATTCATAAAAATCACTTTATTAATTCAGCAAGTAGTTGTATTTGTTAGTTTATATAAGTTTTATTTTTTAGATTTTTCTTTTTTTGAGAGAGAGAGAGAGAGAGCACATGCATGGCGAGTGGTGGGAGAGCACACGGGAGAGAATTTTAAGAAGGTTCTACATTCAGAGTGGAGCCTGAGGCAGGGCTTGATCTCATGACCTGAGCTGAAATCAAGAGTCAAGATGCTTAACCAACTGATCCACGCAGATGTCCCAGAAAGTTTTATTTTTAATAGAATAAATGAAAAGAGAGAGAACATAATCCTATCTCATTTCACTTGCTATATATCTTTAAGAAAGTATTTTATAATTTAATTTCTGCATAAAAAGTTTTAAACCTCAAAAAGAAGCTAAATACTCTCCTAGCCTTTTCCCAACCATGCTGAACTATTTGTAGTTTACTGAAGCACTGTGCTGACTCCAACTTTGTGCCCTTTTGGATGCTGTTCCTTATATCTTAAGGAACATAACCTTCTCTATGTTCTTCAAGTATTTAACTCCTAGTTTTCTTTCAAAGCTCAGTATCACTTTCTCCAGGAAAACTTTTTGGGCTCCCCAGTGCAATATAAAGATTCATATTTCTGTTTAATGGACAGAGTCTTCTATGCATTCAAGAGTAAGCACCTATCCCATTGTAATAACTGCAGAAAGTGTGTTATTCCCAAGGGACTTAGCATAGAGCCTGTTGAATAAAGAGATGAATGAATCGCAATCAACTTTGATATTTCCATAATTTAAGCAAATGATTGGCCTTTGTTCTCTCACTTAAGTGATTGGCTCTTTGACTAGAGTAGTTAAACCAACTAGGTGTTTTAACACCTTAAAAAGTTATTTATGTATAGTGATTTGTGCTAATTCAATTCATTAATTTAATTAATAGTGCTTCTTTGGTAAACACTAATTGATGGCACAGCAGGTTCCAGGTTCTGTGTTAAGCACTGGAATATAGGAGGGATAGACAGCAAACTTACACTTCTCTCAGCAAACTTACACTAGTGGAGATAGAAGTGGACATACAGTTATAGTAGAGGGGTACTGAGGCATGTACTTTCTATAGCAGCAGCAAAAAGGAATGGTGTGTGGTTTGGGGACAAGCCTTCTCTGTTCCAACAATGTATTAAATTAAAATGCAGCTGTGTTTACAATACAAAGCAAAATAGAGATTGGACTGGACAATACCTGAGTATTATAATCAGTGTGAACACCCAATGTTCTGGAAGTTGAACAAAGGAAATGGCAAAGCCCATAGCTATTAGGATGGGCTCACAATAGATGACTGGAAGACATGCTAACTGATACTCACTGCAAGAAATCTTTTCTGGAAAAAGGAATTTTATGAAGATTTTATAAATAGTTAAACCTTATATTAATTTATTAGGGGGTGGAGATGGCTAAATTTCTCCTTAAATTGTTCCACCACAGGGAGAAATTCTTTTGGATCAAACTGTTGCAGAATTTTAGAGTTCACATTTGCCATCTCCACTTTAAACATTATTGTCCTTCCTGTCTCCCAAACAAATGAAGTTGTCTTGATATCAAAAACCTAAGCACGAGTGGTCTTTTTGTTTCTACAGCTTGTAAGTAGTTCAGAGTGCCCAAATGGATTTGAACTCAATCTCCCTTGCACCTCAGCCAGCTACTATACCTCCATATCATTCTACACATACAAAGATGGGTGAATGAACACATCAGATTTACTTTCAAAAGACATAATGAAAAACATTCATCTGAATTCAGAATCACAAGCCAGATTTTTAACTACTTCAATTCAGACTCTTTCAAAGTTTTCTTCCTAAGATTGTTACTTTATACCATAGAATACTGTCATTGATACATAACAACACAATGATAGGAGGTTGTGGTTACTTCAGTTCTGAAAATTACCACATATATCCTATACTTACTACCAACCATAAAGAACGAATCATACCTAGACCTAATAGCCATAATCCTAAACAATTTTCCATAGTATATTCTGTACACGGTAGCCAGATTGGACCTTTCAAAACATTTTAAGCTCAAAAATGTGTCCCTGATTAAAATTGTATAATTCTGGCTCATTATTAGTAGAATAAAGTCTAAGCCTTGGCTCTAGAATTCAAGCTCTTCACAAGCTGACACTAGTCCTTCACTAATTATCCTTCACTAATTATCCATATCCCAGCAAAATTAATACTCCCTCCCTAAAAGACCCTGTGTTGCTCCTTTTGCACCTCCACATATGCTCTCTCCCTATTTTTTTCCACAGCACCAGCCTTCCTCTCAATTCACCTATTCAAACCCAACTCATCCAAAGCCCTCCTCTATGGAGCTTGCCAGATTTTTCCATCTGAGGGTAGTGTCGCTGTCCTCCACACTCTTACCTCTCCAGTTTATGTCGCTCTTCCCACCTCTGTCATGTATTACTCATTTTTACAGACTTCCACATAAGTTAGCACACGGTGGGTGTATAATCACAGAACTACAAGCAAGTAAAAGGATCACTTAAAATGATTATTCAGAAGACATTCCAGAATTATTTCATTCCTCTGCATGATCACATATATCCACTACCATTATTTGATAGGCTCAGATGCTGTAAGATATTGGGGGCTGTGTTCCCCATAACTGACATCATTAGTGAAAACAGATAACAGCCTATCTGTCATTTATTTATTGCTCATAGAAAGAAAGATCCTGAAAAAAAATCTGATATTTTAATATCCTACGTGTATAAATTCAACTGAAACAGGAATGTACTATTATTTGCCTCCCTGAATTTAATTATCAGCTGCATGAATTGACCTTTATGGGTGAACTGAGAGCCTTGATGCTAAGCAACTCCGCACACATTCTTTAAGTTCCAACCTCAGAAGATTTTAAAGCCTTCTTGGTATTAAGTGGTAAATACCAACATAATTACTATTGAAGAGGCTTCTTTTCAAAATCCTGTTAGATGGTACCATAGTGAAGTGTCAGCTCTGTGTGGTCATACTGTCAATAGCCTACTTTCTCCTAGCAAAATATTCTACAAAATGCAAACTAAAGATATTATAATTCATGAATTCCCACATGAGAGGGAAATAAAAATAGAATCACAGATATTGCTCAGACCTTGAATTTTTATGTTGCAGCCCTGGAATATTCTGAAGGACAGAAATCAATTTGGTAGGGTTGGGAAATAAAATGACTTCTAAATTCTTCTGACAGAAACAGATATATAAATTTATCAAGGTAGAAAACAAAAACCAAGGGATTTTTATTATTTGATCATTTAAATATCATATTTATTTTCTTATACTACATAGTCTCCAAAAAGTGGTATTTTCACTCACAAATAAAACAAGAGATTTTTTAAAAAGTGAAGCACCTGATTCTGTGATAACAGAATTTCTTGATAATATTCTCCTGTAGCTATATTAAGTGCCAAGGAATAGACCAAGTTCTGGCTAATACACAATTTTTTAAACAATAGTAGATGTGGTGACAATTTCTTTCATTTAAATAGTGATGCACTTGCAAGGCACATACCTCCTCTAAACCAAAGAGGTACCTGTCTAAGCCTGTGTCACCTAGCATCTTGCTGAAGGGGCGGGCCTGTGGGAGCAGGCTTAATGCCGTCTTCTCCTTCCCCCCTAGGTCCAGGTACTGGGGAAAAAAAGTGAGTCCTCACTCAAGAACAGCCAATGCACAGACTAGGCTGTAACAAACCTATGCCCAAGTATTTAAAGATAAACAAGGCAATCATATTCCAAACTCAAAAATTCGGAGTTAGAAAATCAGGAGAGTGAGCCAGTGTAATTTAATGTTATAAGGAAATACAAAAGGTGAAGTACAGAATGAAGGCCAATCAGTAGGAAAAAAGGCAAATGAAGAAGTCAGAGAAGCATTTACCAATCAGGAACAGGCCTGAGAGCTGTCTGAGGTCCTGATACTCTAATAGTCCGATTCCAGGCAACCCACTGGGTTACAACTTTCCTCAAATATACCTCAAACTCCAATAAAACAGTCATAATTGCCTAAATAATTTAGAAAGATTCTGGAACTTCATAATAAAAGAATTTAACCTATTCTTGATAGACTCCTATAGCAAAGTGACAGGAAAACAGTGCAAATGTTTAAAGCCCAAGCTGCCTGAGCCCACAGCCCAGCTCTGTCATTTACTACCTGTGTGGCCCTAGACAAGCTATTCAATTTCTCCAAGCCTCTTAGATCTCATGGGTAAAATGGGTACAATAACAGTGCCCCAAAGGGTTATTATGAGCAATAGGTGACATGGTGAACCATAGTGGTCAGCACAGATAGCCTTTAGTGTTGTTGGATGATGAACACAATTGTGATGATGATACTGATAATGAGTTTCTTTTTGTGCACTGGTATAAGGTCTCAACAGAGAAATAAATGAGCTTTAAATTTAAACTAACTTTCTAGCCACTTATCACCAGCTTGTTCACTTAAAATAAATATTATAGTTAATATTTTAAACACTGGATGCATTCCCTTGGAAAAAATTTGGAATGGAAAAGAATAGATATGGAAGCAGAAACCCAGAACTCTTTTTTCCTTATAACCTAGATTATGGTTGCTTTTCTATCACAACCCACTGATTCTAGATTTCATATATAAGTCATGCCCTCTTCCTCCATTTTCTCTGCAAACAGTATAACTCATGCTCTCAATATCTTCCTGGGGATTTTATAAGGGCCTCCTGCCTTCTCATATGTGCATCCTTTTCACTGCTTCAGAAGATCCTCCTAATTCATGGTCATTTCCAACTAAAACCTCTTCCATAGAGCACCACTATATGCCTAATAAAAGCTAAATTGTGTTATAATGATCATTACAACCCTTCATAATCTGTGATCTCAGCTCCTGGAATCATTCCGTTCTGTTACCCACCAACTTTCCATAGCCCTCTCTAATATGTTCATTCTCTCTGGCTATTATTCCCTGCCTAGAGGCCACTTCTGACCTATATAGGTGAAAATCTGACCTATTTTGTAAACCTCAGCTCATTGTTTTTTTTCTTCATGAAATATATCTAATTCCTATTAAGAGTTAATATTTTATATGGTCAAAGGCTAATGTGTATTTCTATTATAACACATCACATTCTACTAGAAAGCTATAATTGCATTTTTTTTAAAAAAGCTATCACTACATTTCAAATGAAGAGGAATGAAAAAGGGGATCATAAATTTTGTCAACAAGGTAACTGGCTTCAGAAAAATATTGGTAAACATGTTTGAAATTTCCACATCATATATTATTAATATTCACATGTCTCCATCAACAACCTCATTCTAAGGAGTTTAAAAGGATTCTAGGAACTAGGATAAAACAATCATTTATACAACAAAGATTGTCTCTTTGTTGTAGCCACAACAATGTGACTAACTCTCCTAACACCTATAGCATCTCTACTCACTACAATGTCAAGCCTTCCTGGTGCCCTTGAGCACAACAGGTACGGCTAGAGGTCAGGAACTATCAGGCCTTTTAAAATAATTCTTAGTGAGCTATTACTGTGATCCAAACTAGCAGAGGATTCAGGTACATATCAGTTACACAGAACTCATACAATACTGATAGACATTTTTCCCAAAAAAAGATATTCAGGTGGCCTGCAGTGCACAAAGGATATGCGGGTGCATATCATCTCCAGATATCAAGGAGGTGATTAGGCCTATGGTAAGGTGTCACCTCACACCTGTTGGAATAGCTTTCATGAGGGGGATGGGAGATGGCAAGACCTGGCGGGGTGTGGGGCAGGCCTTGTGCACTGTTGGTGGGAATGTGGGTTGTGCTCCCACCACAGAGAACTGTACGGAGAATTAGGGACGGAGCTGCCATGTGGTCAAGTGGCTCAATTCTGGATGAAAGAGAATCACTATCCCAAAAGGATATCTACACCTCCATGTTCACTGCAGTGTTTGTTGTTTATATTGCTCAGGATATGAAGGCAACCTGAGTGTCCATCAGCAGATGGATAGGTAGAAAGTATGCAGTTACATAGATGGAGGCATACTGCTTAGTTACAGAGGAAGGAAAGTCCTGCCATTTGTAATGACATGGATGGATTTTGAGGGCATTGTTTCAAGTGAAGTGCGTCAGCCAGGGAAAGACAAATACTGTATCATCTCACTTATTCCACTTGCGTGGAATCTTAAAAAAAAAAAAAAAAAGACACTCATAGAAACAGAGATTAGATTTATGGTTGCCAGCGCAGAAGGCAGGGGAAAGGGGACTGGGAAAAGGTGATAAAAGAACAAACCTGTAGTCACAAGATAAAGAAGTTCTGGGGATATGATATAGATGAAGACTACAGCTAACAATACCATAGTGTATATTTGAAAGTTGCTAAGGGAACATATCTTAAAAGTCCTCATCACAAGGAAAAGGAAAAAAATTATAACTGTGTGAGGTTATGGATGTTAGCTCAACTAACTAATTATTTCACAATATACATATATCAAATCATTGTGTTGTATGCCTTACCCATACATGATATTGTATGTAAATTATATCTCAAATAGAAAAAAATTTTAAAAATACAATAATTATGACTTTGCTGATTAGAGTCTACAATATGACTCTCTAAGTTACTCGCACAAAACTACTTAAATACAGAATTGCAACATAACCACAGGACAGTAAAAAGAGTATTTATGTTGATAATGTGAGAGTTGGAAGTAGGAGAAAATTAAAGAATCTGAACAGCTTCAAGGCATCTTTCATGTGTGCACAACATACTGCCAGACACAGGTGCACACGCTTGAACCTGTTCCCAAATAAATCTTGTTTGACATTCACTTCATTACTATCAGAAAGTAACAACATATGCCTGTTGGCAAGAGGTTCTCACTCCATTTGGGTCACTGGCAACCTTTATATAGAGACCATTTGGCAGACTCCAAGGCATCATGCATGGATTTCAGATCTGATATTTGTTGTGCATGTGTCTCAAGTTACAGGACAACATTCTGCTCACAAGCCATTATCATGTGTTTAAGTCAGCATCAAGTATTCACACACACACACACACACACACACACACACACACGGAGGGTGGCATATCTGTAAACTGATTAGGGGGAAATGTAATTTTTCTTACTTCTCCAGGCAAACAGAATGACTTGTAACAACTGCTACTTTTTATTCTTTCCTTATTATGTCCCAGGTACCCTCTACTCTACAGGCTACACTGTTGAATACACTAAAATACAGAGTAACAAGGATCTACTGATGAAACAGAATAATCCTTTTGCCACCTTCTCCACGAAAGGTCAGCTTCCCCAGGGGCTAGAGGTTCCTCAGGAAAATCCTAAAACAGTTCAAAGCACTGGAAACTTCAGTTTCCCCCTCAGGATTCATACCCAGAAGCACTGGGAGCCTCATCTCCAGTTTCACCACTAATTGGAAAAGACTCAGGGAAAGAAGAAATCCCCCTACAATGCTTCTTCTGGGACTCCAGCTGTGTTACCACATCAAGTCCCAAGTAAGGAACAATGAAATCCCCCTCAGCTGGGACCCTATACATAAGCCAGACTGTCTTCTGGGCATCTCTGGCCTCTTCTTCATTTGCACATCAGCTTATTAAATGTACAAACTCCTCCAGCCATCACCTTCCTTTCTGTATCAGAGGGTTTCTCCAGGTGTCTGTTGGAAGAGGTCATCAAGAGGATATGACTACAGGTTGACCCATGAGCTGGCTCCTGGCTGCCAGAGGCTCCTCACCTCTCCTTAGTTCTTGGAATGTACATTCTATCCTCTGTTCCCACAGTGGGAGCCATTTTCAAGGGCATAGCCTGGAGATAGCAATGAGGCATTGAGACCATCACTGTAGGGTATTTGTGACTGAACCTCATTAAGACTGCTATATAAACTTTAAAATTCTACTGGGCAGATGCAGGAATTGACTCAACTGTGGCTACCCTATCAAGGCTTATACTGTAAGTTCCCTAGCTTACTATACCTGCCATCTGCCACCTGGAGTGGCTGCCTCCTCCTTCCCTGCTCTCTGTGCACCAGGGCAAGTTCAGATTTCAGCCAGGGACCCCTGAGGGCACAAACCAACAGCAATAATTTGCCCACAAAATCTCTACCAAATTTTGTTCTTATTTATTGCTTGTGCTTTGAAAATGTATTTGAAGTTTATCTAAATTGTTTATATCATGTTTCATTTTTAAAATATATATAAGGTTAACTAACTACAAAAATACACTAAATTTCAATGACTAGAAAATCCCAGAGAAATAAAAATAACAGAAAAGGTAAGATCAGGTCTTATATACAGTCAGATAATTATTATTTTTTTTTATTTTTATAAATTAATTTTTATTGGTGTTCAATTTACCAACATACAGAATAACACCCAGTGCTCATCCCGTCAAGTTACAGTCAGATAATTATAATGCCTATTTGTCATCTCATACACCTCTGTTCAAGGAAGGCCTCTGAACATCCCAGTGTATGTGGCAGTGGGGAGGGAGGCAATGCAATTGAGTATAGAACATACAGTGTCATAAATAAACTTTATAAGATTTCATCTGCTTGGTGTGGGTATTTTCATATTACAATAGTGAAGGAGATGAACAAAATATCCTGAAAAACAAAACCATATTTGCATGGAATTCTTTGTTAAATAATACAGAACAGGCAAGAAGAAAACCCTGTAGCATAAGTTTTCATAATTGAACCATGTAGGTGGACATCAGTTATTATATGAATCCGTCATGTGAGTCACTGTTATAATGACAGAACTAGCAGCATCAAGAGCTAGGCCCCCACAGCACGTCTGTCAGTGAGACTGTGCCATTCGTGGTCAATGTGATGAGAATGGGAAGGAATGCTGTGCTGATCATAGAATCGATAGTACAAAGAAAAGACAGGCCATTACTTGAGCAGAAGGTAGAAGTAATCAAGGATAAATTGGCTTAGATGTGTTTAGATTTTGTGGCCATATCTTTATAGGTATTTTTAAAGCTCTTATTATTGAAATTCCTACAGGAAGAAAATAACTGTAATTAGAGATCTGAAACCCTTAAATATCATTTTCCCAATGAAATCATTATTCTTGTAACTAAGGTTTTGACATAAAAAGGTTTCTCAAGGTACAACTATCACATTATAGCACAGACTGTAAAGCTAAGTAATCAGATTTTTCAAAGCATAAATAAGGGCATATGGCTTGAAAAATGTTTGAATTTGAAGGTTTACTTGTATAAAAGATTATAATATGAATACATACTAAATTAATTTGATTTTCTATTTAATGACTTGATTCCTTTTAAAAAACTTATAAAGTCAGCACTGCCACAGAAAAATCTGGAATGTATATTTGGCCAATGGTAGATCCACTTTCAAGCAGTTAAAAAGAGCCCACCCTAGTTTTTCACAAAAATCTATCCCTATTAATGTCTTTCATATGTGGTGGGTGGCTGTGCTCAGAGCCTTGGCTCTGCCACTAGCTAGCAACCTTGGACAAATCACTTAGCTTCTAGAAAGTTTCATCTCTTCATGTGTAAAATAAAAGTGTTCACTACTTGGTCCATCATATCCTTAAAATTTTGTGACTCTGTAGGCTTTTGAAAAGACTAGCAGTCACTCACCAATTCTAAGCCAGGTTGCAGATGTTTAACTACCAGAAACCACAGGCCCTGGCAGGTTTAAATCAAGTTCTTGTACCATGGTGAGTTCCTACAGCCATCTTCTGATGGCTACACTTTAATTTTTAACACAGATCAGGTTAGCCTGACTGAATTTCAAACTTTTGCCTGCTCTCACCTCTAATTTTCATATGCACCAGATCCAACTTGTATCACGATTACCTCTTGTCCACATTTGCTCATCTCCTAGGCTGGACTACTTTCTACGATGCTTGCTTTAATACTTTATGCTGCCTTCTTGTAGCATTCAGTTTTTTAAATCTTGGGTCTTTATAGCAACATTGCAGAAAAGGCTATCTTACCTCTTGTTAACTATTCCAAAATAAATCTGTAGTTGTGTGATTTATTTTGTGGAAATATCCTGGAAACAAAGATGATGCTTAGGCAACTGATCTACCAGGAATATAAAGATTTTTTTTTCTTCCTCCAGAGCACCTATACAGACTCATATCTAAAAATCATCTGTAAATGTGAAGTTGAAGTCATTACCATTTACCTTCATAAACAATACTTTCATTTTCCTTATGGACAACATAAAGGATGAAGAGAATCACTTTTGTTATGTACTTGATATGTTTCCATTTAATAAAAAGCATATCTATAGAATTCACTAGCAACCAGTCTATCCTTCCTCATTGGCCAACTTATGGTACTGTCATTTATCCCCTAATTTCTCAGGGGTTTGATGGCAACCTGTATCCACATCAAAACCTTCCATACCCAAGGTCCACTAGTTAGTTACAAATGTAATCAATTGAGATCAAGGAATTACAGAATCATTTCCAAATTTACCTTGACAGTATCCAAAGACATTCTTTTCATTAGAAAAGAAAAGAAAGTATGTTTAAGAGGGAGGAAAAGCATTCTGTCGATGAAAATGAAAAGGTGTGCAACATGCACTCCATTGTAAAGGGGGATTTAAACACTTAAATGCTTAAAAACCCAGTTATGGCTGCTTGGAGGTCTTTACAGACAGAATGCCCATCATCAATGGTGAAAGACTTGTCTCCTTTCAGCATTGTGCCATACAAAATAGTTCACAGGAGACTTAGTGGTTGTGATAATGCAATGCAGAGCTAATCTTCCACACAGGGCTTGGTGATGTCAGCATACCATATGTTCCCTTTGATATTGTTCCATAATGAGCATGAGGTAGCTAAAAATCATCAATAACTATGCAAGGAGCAGGTTCCCTTGGGTCCTTAATTGCTGGACCATGTGGTAGTCCTTGGAACTAGATAAAAGGAAGATGTTCCTGAGCTCTAGGAACTGGAGTGAGATCTTGCAACACATTTGACAAAGTTGAAGATGAAATTTAGATAGAAAAGATACACAGTGTTTCAAAATTAGATTTTACAGCTGTACACCAGAAAACACTGGTTAATAAGTCAATTAAAAGGTGGTACCAAGTTTCTAACTCCTCCGATGTGATGAGTTTCAAGTGGCACATGTCACACACCTGAGAGTAAAAGGAAACGTACCATATAATCTAGCACATTAAAAAACCCAACATTATAGAAAACTGAATGGCATCTAATAAACCATAATTAAACAGATTTAAACATAAGGCCAGGGTTTGGGTTTAAATAATCAAATCACCAAAGTAGAACTTGAAGAGGGTCCAGTTATATAGCAGCTTCTCTGAAAAGAGACTCCAGAATCTTCCTTTAATTGCAAGCTCAAGATGATCTAAATGGAAAGGGAGTTGATCAAATGAAAAGCTGTTGAAAACATTCATGCAAAAGAGAATTATAATATCCAGAAAAAGGCAGACATTCCACTGTACTCTCTACTAGTCAAGCCACCTCTGTAGTTGAATCTTCTTATGGAAACTATATTTCACTCCAGAATCTAGAGGCAAATTCTTCCACAATACAGAGCAAAATTAAACCTTGTTTCTCTTGGCACACAACAAATGCTTTCATCAATCCATCACTTCATCTCTATTTAGTTTGGCTTTTCCATGATTCCTATATTAAATGTGTTCTTCTTTAGAGGATTTTCTTTCTGTTTTTCTAAACTATTTCCTATAGCGGATATCAAAAAACAACTAAAGAGACACTTTTTTTTAAGATTTTATTTTATTTTATTTATTTATTTATTTATGAGAGTGAGAGAGAAAGAGGCAGAGAGGGAGAACACGAGTGGAGAGAGGGGCAGAAGGACAGAGAGAAGTAGACTCCCCACTGAGCAGGGAGTGCGATGTGGGGCTCGATCCCAGGACCCTGAGATCATGATCTGAGCCGAAGAAAGATGCTCAACCGACTGTGCCAACCAGGTGCCCTACAACTAAAGAGACATTTAAAATATACATATTATTTTGTTGCCAACTTCAGGTCCTCTCTATCAAAAATGAGAGAATCTTAGTTGGCTAAATGTCCAGGTCTTGATTTCAGCTCAGGTCATGATCTCAGGATCATGAGATGAAGCCCTGCATCTAGCCATACATGGAGCCCTGCATCAGGCTCTGAGCTCAGTGGAGAGTCTGTTTAAGGTTGTCTATCTGCCTCTGTCCTTTCTCCCAACTCATGCACTAATAAATAAATAAATCTTTAAAAGAAATGAGAGTCTAATCCAAGAAGGAAGGTATTATATTCAGCCAAACAGCCATTTACCCACTGTGCTTCTGTTTATTGGCCTGAAAGTCATCATTAAGTTTGCAGAATCTCTTAGCTTCCTTTTGACAGAGGAAAGTATGCTAATGAAACTTCACTGATGACCTACTGGATGTACTGCATTATAACATAATGGTTGAGAGAATGAACTTGAAAAAAAAAATCTGGATTTGAATCCTGGCTCTGCAACAGGCAGCTTGGTCTTAGCATGTTCCTTAAGTTCTCAAATCTGTAACTAGTTTAAAGACTAAATTATATAGCATATATAAAGTGCTTAGCACAATGC
Organism: Nyctereutes procyonoides; assembly: GCF_905146905.1. Lineage (NCBI taxonomy): Eukaryota > Metazoa > Chordata > Mammalia > Carnivora > Canidae > Nyctereutes > Nyctereutes procyonoides. Next base: position 5,549,294 of record NW_026575044.1, read on the forward strand.
CTCACACATGGTAAAGAAAACTACAGCTTAGCTATTATGTCGTTGATATTCTTATTAGTGTCATTATTATTACTATTACTTATTCCCTTTATGTACTAAGAGACTAAGTTTTAGACATAGGACCTAGCAATCATTTCTGCTCCTTTATTTCTGCATTTTTTTAACTATTCTCACCTAATCCACAGTCTAACAGGAGAGAAGTGAATAAACAACTACTTACAGGCAATTCTACTGGCCAGCTGGGAGGGTGACCAGCAATGTTTTACAAAGCAGCAAAATGAACAATACAGCTTATACCCAGGTATCCCAAGTTAAGAAGTTAGAAGGTAATTATTCATTCAATCACACACAGCAAAAAGATTTATGGCAATACAGAGATGAAAAATGATCAGTGTCAAAGAAAAACATCAATAAAATGCTAGCAGGAGTTCAGCAGATGAAGGAGAATTGTGTTGGCTCAATTGTAATGGACTGAAGTGCAATCTAGTTTCGAAAATCGTTCTGGGGTTACTTTCATGCTGAGTCTCCCTCCCACCTGCGGCAATCAGCCTCTACTCCAGTCCTAATGTGTCTGTGGGATTGACTTTTAAACATTTATTCCAAAAAGTACAAGGTGGTTTTAAAAGGTAATCATATAAGACACAGTCATGAAAACTATAAGCACAGGGCTGGAATTAAGGGAGGCATCAGCATGTTGGAGCTTGTCCACAGATCAACAAGTAGGAAAATGGATCTACAAATCACATCATGTGCATCAGAGCTAAATGAGATAGAAACATTAATCCTGAAAAAAGAGAAGGCTTAGGAAGCCAGGACTGTTATTTTCATATAGCAAAGTGCTCTTGTGTGAAAGAGGGTTTGGGTATGCTATGTTAATCCAGAAATGTAAATGAGAACCACGGGAAAGACTGTATATTAGTGTAAGGAACTAATCTATCATGGTGTGCGGTGTCCAACAATGGCTTCCTCCAGAGGAAGTGGACTCTTTTCTACTGATGGAGGTCACCTAGAGGGGACCTGGGGAGGGAGGAGGGAGTTAGACAACTTTCATGGTCCCTTCACACTCTGTTTATAAAATGTCTCAAGACAGTGAAACAGCTTCCTTTTAGAGAAAACCTAATTAATTGGGCAGTCAATATCAAAACTTGATAGTAGTGTATCTCTCCTATTTGCATATCTGTAAGCAACTGAGAAACAGAAACTTATTGAAGGCTTAACCTTCCTTGGAGAGTTTAGCTGGAATGTCAATAAAATAAAGCCTCTGAACCCTCCCCACAAATTGACATGTACAGGGCCAAGGGAAAAAAAGAATAAAATTTCAACTTCTGAACCATATAGTAGAGTATCTGACATTACAGGAAGGCAGTAGGTAGCCCATTTTCCTACCAGCTTTTGTTTTTATGGCCTCTTACCAGGGACAGAGAATTTCATTCCAAAATGGTGAGTGGTGATGGCTGGGAGCATGCGCTGTGTCTGCCTCAGTTCATTCCCCAGATAACAAACAAGGTTTTATTTTGCTTTGAAGGATCTTCCATAGAGAGGGAACTCAGTAACTATAGTTTAGAAAGAATCTCCAAAGCAAGTCAACAAACAGGTAGATCCAGACACTCCGCAAAGGCATCAATTGCTACAGTACTCATTTGCGTCCCTCAGGTCTCTGCCATTTCCATCTCAGGGCCTGCTAAACTCCTGGTTTTGACAGAAAAACACTGAGCTGGTGAGATGAGATTACTAAGATGAGCGTAACTTCCCCAAGTCTGTGTCTTCATAGGTGAAAATTTGCCACATGTAATCTAGTCATAACTGGATGTGTCTCATCTGGATCCTTCCAATTCTTACTTGGAGTCCATTAGAACAGATATATTCAAAATTACATCTAGGGGACTGAAGGACAAGAACACACCTGGAATAGGAGAATGGGAACTACCTTGTTAATTAGAAAACGTGAGTTCATGTCCCCACATCTGTAATCTTGGCTAAGTCTGAGACTGAGGTCTCTCATCTGCCCTATACACTGAGGATAACTCCCACAGGATACCAGTGAGGGCTTCAAAGAAATGATATCTGTAAAAGCACTTTGTAAAGTTTTTTTAAAAAAGATTTTATTTATTTATTCATGAGAGACACACAGAGACAGAGAGAGGCAGAGACACAGGCAGAGGGAGAAGCAGGCTCCATGCAGGGAGCCCGATGTGGGACTCGATCCTGGGACTCCAGGATCTCGCCCTGAGCCAAAGGCAGGTGCTCAACTGCTGAGCCACCCAGGCGTCCCACTTTGTAAAGTTTGAAGTGTACTTAAATATTAGGCTACAGCAATCTTTCACTATGCCTAATAATCAAGATTTGACTCTTCAAATCTTTATAATTTAGCAATGATTTAAGTAATACTCTATATTTTCTTAATTTTGTGTAAGAATATTAAAACTAGCTGCACAGGTGGTAGAATCTATTAACGAGAGTATTAAAAGGCCACTTGGGGTTTTGGATTTCCTTATTAGTGCAAAACTGTTCTTTTTATTTTGTATCTTAGCTTTCTTATGTTTACAAAAAGTAGTCCTTGATATTTCTCTGCTTTGATAAGTTTCTGTGAAAGTTTGACATAAATGGCAATTATAATACTATGTTCTCATGAACACTGGCTCTGCAATGTTTAAGCAAAACAAAAGCCAAAACCACAAAGGAACTTGCTCAGAAATCTATTGGTGGAATAAGTCAGTGATGTACATCATATATATAATTCATATATTTTGGAAAGTTTTTTAATCCCTTCAAAAAAAATGGTAAACCAGAGATCAAATGTTTATCCTGAGTAATTAGATGACAGATGAGAAAAATAAAAGTTCTTCTGAATTCTCAGCTTCTAGACTGACTTTATGAAGACAGCAGTGAACTGAAGAGTTAAAAATCCTTCCCCTTTCCTTTCCTTTCTCAGGGATGGGGTAACTGGGCGATTGGCTCTAAGAAGGACACTTGATGGGATGAGCACTGGGTGTTATACTATATGTTGGCAAATTGAATTGAAATAAAATAAATTAAATAAATAAATAAATAAATAAATAAATAAATAAATAAATAAATAAATAAATAAATAAATGTAAGTAATTAAAGTTTCCACTAATTGCAAGGGCAGTGGTTGAGACAACAGGATTCATCCTCAGTCATGAGCTTGGCTGGGTCACAAAGATCATTCTAGACCATGCCTGTAAGGCTTTAAAAATATCCATGACACTTGTACCATGCACATGCTTATGGCCACTGAACTGATGTCCCTCTCAGGAGAGGAAACCTCCTCTGGCATTAGAGTCAAAAGCTCTTTTGTATATAATGGGGCAGTTGGTAGGGAGGAGCAAACTGAGCATTCCCCCCAGACAGCAGAACTCATTCAACTGACACAACTTTCCTTCCATGATGTAGATTTTTTAAAGTAACATAAGGAAGTCCACGGATTTCTGTTTCCTTTGAACAGTATGACCATTCTGTACTTTTACAAAACAGGAAATTGCAATAAAAAGGGACATATCTTGTCAAAAGGCCCTACCAGTAGTTCCAGTTATAAAATCACTTCAAGAATCATCAGCTGAGTTACACAAAGACTCTTTAACATATGCAGATACAAAAGAAAGCAAACATTTCCACATTCCATTATTAAATTATGGCATATTAGGAGTCATTAACAATCAGCAGGCAGGGGCATTTTGTTCTGCCAGTCTAATGCTCCAAACAATCAAAAATGATATCCATGGGGCAATTAATTTCCTTCACATTGATTATTCCAATCTCCAAACTAATAAGTAGGGCTAAATGAAATAAAATAAAACAGTGCATTGAGAAACTAAAGACTGAGCCCACTCGTAAGGGGCAGGGGGCAGGGGTTGGGGGTTATAACTTCGGGAGATGAACTACGTCTCTCAAGTTACTGGGAGAGAGTGAGAAGTTATTCTGGCACCCTGACACAGATCTTCAAAACTCAGCACTGGGAAGCCCGGGGGCGGGGGGGGGGGGGGCACGCTCAGCAGTTTAGTTTAGTGCCACCTTCAGCCCAGGGCGTGATCCTGGAGACCTTGGATGGAGTCCCACGTTGGGCTCCCTGCATGGAGCCTGCCTCTGCCTACCTATATCTCTGCCTCTCTCTCTCTCTCTCTGTCTCTCATGAATAAATAAAATCTTAAAATAAAAAAAACTCAGCACTGCTTGGAAATCATCTTTACATCAACTATCCCCTCCTACACGCACAGAATACATGCATGTTGCACAAATCGGGGAATTACTGTCTAAGCCAACCAGCCACTGACGACAAGAAGAGACCAGGGACCGGATTAGTCCAATGTACTTTCTACTCTGCAGGGGCTTAGTCGGCTGCTTAATGCTCCTGTAATTGGAGCAAATGTCATTGCTATTAATTCAACAAGTTATATAGCAAACTGCAAAACTGTTACTTTTGTCTTGGTTTACAGATCTACTTACTAATAAAATGTTAGTAAGCAAACGTATTGATTCTGTTATAAAAAATTTAACCACAATTCTAACCCTTCCTTCCTTCATACCATCCTTAATCTGTCAAACACTTATTAAATATCCACTAAATATGTAAAGTGATGTGTTAGTTTCTGTAGGGACACAAAGTGAAACCAGACCCAGATCCTGGTCTTAAGGAGCTCAAAAGATTAAACACACACACACATACAATGATGCGCTGGTAAATGTTTAGCTATAATTAAGAAGGGAAAAAAGAGGTTGAAGGAGCTCTGATTTATAGCATTTACTCTGATTTATAGCATTTCCCATGCTATCAATACTCCTACCATGGTTAATTTCAATCTGCCAACATGCCATCACTGAATGCAGCCCTGGGGAGAGATGGACATACAAGCTTGTTGAAGCTGACTCCAGTGCACCACTACTATAGATTTATATTTATATTTGTGTAAATTTATACACACATGCATATATATAAAAGAACTAACCAAATATCTTACAACTGTTATGTTAAAGCAATGGGATTATGGTTGATCTTATTTCTTCTTTACATGTTTTTTTTTAACATCCAATCTTTTTTACAGTATTTTTTTTAATTTTTAACTTTCTGGCCCATTTTAATTGAGCAATAATTGACATGTGCCACTGTGTATGTTTAAGGTATTCAGTATAATGATGTTATACTTACATAATTGATGACCACAATTATTTTAGTTAACATCCATCATCTCACATAGACACAAAAAAATAAAGGAAAAAGAATATTTTTTAGATCAGTATTAGCACCAATCTCCTCATCCCAGACCATTTTTTCTAGGCAGTAGTCCTGGCATTGCTAAAATTATCCAAGGAGCAGAAATACCAAAACATCTCAAAGGTACATCAGATTAGCTTTAGAGCAACGTGTCTTGGCAAAACTAACAAAGGTACTTTACAGAGTGTCTAACTTAGAGCCTTGAAAGACTTCCCTCTGCCCTGAGCTCTCCTGATCCTCACCCTCACCCAAAATACTTCCACAGAGCATTCTCAGTGATTTTAAGCATTCAGTAATCAATGTATATATATGGAAGAAGGAGAGGGAAGTGGGTACACGAGGAGGAGAAGGATCTCTAAATAAAGTGCAGGGATCCCGGCAAGAACCTGATTGCTTCTGCCAACCCCCTAGACAGCCTTCAATGATAAGCCACCTGTTTAGTTTTATGGTGAATTCGCAACAGTGTCTGCAGCTGCAATCCATGGCTCCTCCTTCAGCTTTCTTAATATACAGATGGATTTTGCTTTGGAACCAAATAACTTTGCCTTATCCCAAAAACCCTTCTCTTTTTCCTTTTTCACTTGTGACTATATAAACCATTAAGCCTACAATCTTAAAAACCATTGATATTTATTACTATTTTTAATATAAAGAGCTGAAAGTTTCGTGGAGTAAAACAAAACCTTATAAAACAAAAAATGCCTTATTACTGCATAATGTTTGAACGTTTGCAAAGTACTTCCACGTGTCTTATCATATATCATTGTCACAATAACCCTCTGAAGTGGCTGTTCATCGCACCTCTGTATGATCGCACCTCTCAGGGAGTTTACAAGATTCCTTCAAGTGCCCACAGCCACAGGAGGCCAGCCCACTGCCTTCAACACATGGGCTTCAGGTTCCATATTCCAGTCCAATAGGGAATCGTCCCATATAGATTTGATTTCAAATCCTGACATCATCATTTTCCATCCCTGTGGCCTTAGGCAGAGTCCTCACCTTCTCCGGGCCTCATTAACATAATTGGAGAATGGGAGAACAATACCCATTTCATGGAACTGTTATGAAAATCAACAAAACCAAACTCAGCTTATGGTGGGTTCTTAAGACATTCACCTTCCCTTTTCAAACTTGCCCTGGCCCGCTGTTCATTTCCTCTGCCTCCTTCCCTTGTACCACCCTATTTCAAACACATGCATTTTGCTTCTCGCCCTGACCGGGAAGGCCTCCCCAGTTCAATAGTCCTTTGACGTATGGTGTGCTTTACACACAGTGTATTTCTGTAACAAAAATTAGTCCACACACAATTGGTAAATCAGGGAAATGTGTCAGTCTATATAGAAGTCCCACTGGCTCATGCGCAATTTTTCTCAGCACATTATATTCTGTGCTCTCACGATACAGCAGCCGAACCTGAAGCTCACCCACAAAGGTGGGTGCAGCAGGCCGTGAGAGAGTGCAGCATTGCCCATGTGGCCTGCCCTGCCTCTTGGCTCAACCCAGCTACAACTAGCTTTCAAAAGGGTTTACTGCAGATCTCTCTCAGATATTTGTTCAAAGCAAAGACTAGAGAAGGAGCCAGACCATTTTGTGCAAAGCCTTTCACTGCTCCTCTACTTGCAAATTCTGATGCTAATGTCACTCTGTCCTTGTTTTTAGAATTTGGCAGACCCAATACTTCTTTATACACTCCTCCACCAAGCTACCTCCTCCTTTAAAGGTAAAGTCTTGAATCAGTGTGTGATTCCTTTATTTAAAGGGAAGTAAGTAAACTATTACAGTTGTGCTATTATTTTTAATAAGATCACTACTGTTCTGGCTAATGTTTAATTATAACAATAAATGTTTTGAGCGGTTAAAATGTTTAGAGTGATCTATTCCAATTCTATTTTCCTTAAAATGGCAGTTATTTATAGTGTGTGACTTTGCAGAATGTGGGTTTTTCTTTTTAAAGAATGTATTGTCGGGGGGAGGGGCAAGATGGCGGAAGAGCAGGGTCCCCAAATCGCCTGTCCCCACCAAATTACCTAGATAACCTTCAAACCATCCTGAAAATCTACGAACTCGGCCTGAGATGTAAAGAGAGACCAGCTGGAATGCTACAGTGAGAAGAGTCCGCGCTTCTATCAAGGTAGGAAGACGGGGAAAGAGAAATAAAGGAACAAAAGGCCTCCGAGGGGGAGGGGCCCCGCGAGGAGCCGGGCTGAGGCCGGGGCGAGTGTCCCCAGGACAGGAGAGCCCCGTCCCGGAGGAGCAGGAGCTGCACCAACCTTCCCGGGCGGGCGGAAAGGGGCTCGCAGGGAGTTGGAGCAGGACCCAGGAGGGCGGGGATGCCTGGGCTCCCTGGGACACTAACAGACACCTGCGCCCCGGGAGAGTGCGCCGAGCTCCCTAAGGGCTGCAGCGCGCACGGCGGGACCACCGGAGCAGCTCGGAGGGGCTCGGGCGGCGGCTCCGCGGAGGGGGCTGCGGAGCGGGAGCGCGAATCCACCAGCGCAGGCCCCGGAGCACAGGGCGCCGGGACACAGCCCAGGATCCGGCCTCCCCCGGGACAGGCAGAGGCCGGGAGGGCCCAGGACAGCGAGGACGCTCCTGCCCCGAGCTGAGCAGATCAGCGGCCCCGCCCCGGAGCCTCCAGGCCCTGCGGACGGAGAGCCGAGAGCCCCGAGCCCCGTAGTTCCTGCGGAGGCTGAATCCAGGCTTCCAGAGTTGCCATAGCCACTGGGGCTGTTCCTCCTGGGGCCTCACGGGGTAAACAACCCCCGCTGAGCCCTGCAGCAGGCAGGGGCAGAGCAGCTCCCCCAAGTGCTAACACCTGAAAATCAGCGCAGCAGGCCCCTCCCCCAGAAGACCAGCTAGACGGACCAGTGATACTCCCCCGTGTTCCAATACAACTTGTTTTTGGCCACTCTGCACTGAGCAAAATGACTAGAAGGAAAACCTCACTTCAAAAGAAAGAATCAGAAACAGCCCTCTCTCCCACAGAGTTACAAAATCTGGATTACACTTCAATGTCAGAAAGCCAATTCAGAAGCACTATTCTACAGCTACTGGTGGCTCTAGAAAAAAGCATTAAGGCCTCACGAGACTTCATGACTGCAGAATTTAGATTCAATCAGGCAGAAATTAAAAATCAATTGAATGAGATGCAATCCAAACTAGAAGTCCTAACGACGAGGGTTAACGAGGTGGAAGAACGAGTGAGTGACACAGAAGACAAGTTAATGGCAAAGAGGGAAACTGAGGAAAAAAGAGACAATCAATTAAGGGACCATGAAGACAGATTAAGGCAAATAAATGACACTCTAAGGAAGAAAAACCTACGTTTAATTGGGGTTCCCGAGGGCGCGGAAAGGGACAGAGGGCCAGAATATGTATTTGAACAAATCCTAGCTGAAAACTTTCCCAATCTGGGAAGGGAAACAGGCATTCAGATCCAGGAAATAGAGAGATCCCCCCTAAAATCAATAAAAACCGTTCAACACCTCGACATCTAATAGTGAAGCTTGCAAATTCCAAAGATAAAGAGAAGATCCTTAAAGCAGCAAGAGACAAGAAGTCCCTGACTTTCATGGGGAGGAATATTAGGGTAACAGCAGACCTCTCCACAGAGACGTGGCAGGCCAGAAAGGGCTGGCAGGATATATTCAGGGTCCTAAATGAGAAGAACATGCAACCAAGAATACTTTATCCAGCAAGGCTCTCATTCAAAATGGAAGGAGAGATAAAGAGCTTCCAAGACAGTCAGGAACTGAAAGAATATGTGACCTCCAAACCAGCTCTGCAAGAAATTTTAAGGGGGACTCTTAAAACTCCCCTTTAAGAAGAAGTTCAAGTAACTCTGAACGTGAATGGGCTTAATGACCCCATCAAAAGGCGCAGAGTTTCAGACTGGATAAAAAAACAGGACCCATCTATTTGCTGTCTACAAGAGACTCATTTTAGACAGAAGGACACCTACAACCTGAAAATAAAAGGTTGGAGAACCATTTACCATTCAAATGGTTCTCAAAATATACCCTAAAAACTACAGAACACTTCTGAAAGAAATTGAGGAAGACACAAAGAGATGGAAAAATATTCCATGCTCATGGATTGGCAGAATTAATATTGTGAAAATGTCAATGTTACCCAGGGCAATTTACACGTATAATGCAATCCCTATCAAAATACCATGGACTTTCTTCAGAGACTTAGAACAAATTATTTTAAGATTTGTGTGGAATCAGAAAAGACCCCAAACAGCCAGGGGAATTTTAAAAAAAGAAAACCATATCTGGGGGCATCACAATGCCAGATTTCAGGTTGTACTACAAAGCTGTGTTCATCAAGACAGTGTGGTACTGGCACAAAAACAGACATATAGATCAATGGAACAGAACAGAGAACCCAGAAGTGGACCCTGAACTTTATGCTCAACTAATATACGATAAAGGAGGAAAGACGATCCACTAGAAGAAAGACAGTCTCTTCAATAAATGGTGCTGGGAAAATTGGACATCCACATGCAGAAGAATGAAACTGGACCACTCTCTTGCACCATACACAAAGATAAACTCAAAATGGATGAAAGATCTAAATGTGAGACAAGATTCCATCAAAATACCAGAGAAGAACTCAGGCAACACCCTTTTTGAACTTGGCCACAGTAACCGGAGAAGGACAGTGTATGTTCTCATTCATTTGGGGAATATGAATAATAGCGAAAGGGAATATATGGGAAGGGAGAAGAAATGTGTGAGAAATATCAGAAAGGGAGACAGAACATAAAGACTTCTAACTCTGGGAAATGAACTAGGGGTGGTAGAGGGGGAGGAGGGTGGGGGGTGGGGGTGAATGGGTGACGGGCACTGAGGGGTACACTTGACGGGATGAGCACTGGGTGTTATTCTGTATGTTGGTAAATTGAACACCAATAAAAATTAATCTATAAAAAAAAAAATAAAGAATGTATTGTCCTACAGCAGAAATGCCCATATTTTGCTTCATTCAGTGGTTATTCTTTACGTACTCAAGTACCATGAATTGATGGACCAAATGGTACAAATAAAGTGTTCTCATTGCACTTACTTAACTCTTTGCTAAAATCTAACTCAGCACCTCATTCCTATGGTTAAGAATGAGCAATTTCTATCAAGATGCTACCAAAGTAGGCATACTGGTTTTCATAAATATACTCAACAAAATGCTCCTAAGTATAAAACAAGGTTAAAATGGAGTGTTCAAATAAATCTATACAGTACTGGCCTATCTCTGCAACTTTAAGTAGCTTTAATTATTCCATTTCTAATTAGCCAAATTTCCAAGTAAGCAAAGACACTCCAAGAAAAGCACCTTCAGCTATAGGATCTGCTGTATGAATAACCATGTTCTAGGGTAAAGAAATAAGTTCCAGGGCATCCGGGTGGCTCAGTCAGTGGAGCATCTGCCTTGGGCTCAAGTCATGATCCTGGGGTCCTGGGAGCATCTGGCTCTCTGCTCAGCAGGGGAGTCTTGTTTCTCCCTCTCCCTTTGCCCCTCCCTCCTGCCCTTCCTCTCATGTTCTCTCTCCCTCACTCGCTCTCTCAAATAAATAAAATATTTTAAAAAAAGAAATTAGTTTAAATATTTTTAAACATTTTCCTCTTACCCTTACCATATTTAATTTGCAGTAAAATAAATAATATGGCTTTCATTTGCATTTGTTTTTTGACATGGGCAAATAAACTTCTCAGGACTCAGTTTCCTTAAAGGAAAACAGAAATTTTTAAAAACTGAATAACTCGGGATCCCTGGGTGGCGCAGCAGTTTGGCGCCTGCCTTTGGCCAAGGGTGCGATCCTGGAGACCCGGGATCAAATCCCACGTCGGGCTCCCAGTGCATGGAGCCTACTTCTCCCTCTGCCTGTGTCTCTGCCTCTCTCTCTCTCTCTCTCTCTCTCTCTCTCTGTGACTATCATAAATAAATAAATTTAAAAATAAATAAATAAATAAATAAATAAACAAATAAATAAATAAATAAATAAATAAATAAATAAAAACTGAATAACTCCACTGTCAATTTTATGAAGGGGGTGTGTGTGTGTGTGTATGAAATTACTTGTGAATCGGTTGATCCTCCAATCATGACACTGTAAAGGGCTCTGATAAAGAACATATTACCATCATCACTGATTCTTTATCCCCTGACACTTCTAGTAAATTGCTCTGCACATAATAGTTGCTCAATAAGCATTTGCTAAATTAAAATGAACCACATGCATAATTAATCCAAAGTCCAAATTTCTCAATTAAGTTGTTTAAAAGAAACTAGATTTATTCCTAGACAGCAAATAGATTGTTTTTAAAATAAAACATGAAACTTATATTTCAAATAAAAATAAAACTTGAGCCCTATTACCATCTTACAGGTGCAAAATAAAAGGCACTGGATTTAATTATTGAATTAGTTAGAATTTGGGTTGTTGCAAGTGACAGAAAACTATAATATCTTGAAGCTAAGAGCAGTAATGAAAAAATTCTGTACAGTATTATAATGATAGACACGTCATGACGTATTTGTACAAACCTACAGAGTGTGCAACACCAAGAGAGAATACTACAGTAAATTGTGGACTCTGGATGACTACAATGTGTCAGTGCAGGCTCATCCTTGTTAAAAAAAAAAAAATGTACCACTCTGGTAAATAATGTTGATAATGCGGGACTCTACATAGGGACGAGAGTAACTGGGAAATCTCTATACTTTCCTCTCCATTTTGTTGTAAACCAAACAGTGACTTAAAAAAAAAATAAAATCTTGGAGCACCTGGGTGGCTCAGTAGTTGAGCGTCTGCCTTCGGCTCAGGTCACGATCCCCAGGGTCTTGGGATCAAGTCCCGCACTGGGTTCCCCACAGGGAGCCAGCTTCTCCCTCTGCCTATGTTTCTGCTCTCTCTGTGTGTCTCTCATGAATAAATAAGTAAAATCTTTTTAGAAAATAAAATCTTAAAAACAACAGAAGATATAAGTTAATTTTTCTCCAACAAAAAAATGCACATAGGCAAGTCAGATCAGTACGCTGACTCTACAGTGATCAGGGACCCAGATTCACTCCCTTTTGTTGTTCTACTGTTCATATCTGTCACCTTCTATTTCATGGCCAGGATGACTAGATGCCAACCAGTGAAAATGAGAAAAGGGAAAAAGAAACATATATCCTTCTTTTTAAAGGGCACTTCTCAGATACTATGCACACCTCTTCCATTTACCTTTCATTGGCCATAAGGCATCACATGGCCATGCCTAGCAGGCCTTGGGAGCCTAGAATGCAATCATTACTCTTACTCTACATGTGCCAACATGTAAATGCAGAGTGCTATTAGTGCTATTACTACAGAAATGTCAAGGACAGAGAGGTTTACCACAGTTTTATAAAGTGACAATGAGCTTTGAGTCAACAAATATGGTTCAGATAAATTAATTCACTTCTAATAAGTTTTCAGAGTAAGAATATCACTGGAGTTTTAAGGCTTTATGTAATACAATGCTAGTTAGTGAGGAGAGTCAGAACCCACCTCTTACAGAAAAACTGCTTTGTTTTCAAGCCATTAAAACTCCCAGCCCAAATGACCTGTGCTGAGACTTCATTAAAACTAAAAGAAATATTCTGAAAATAAATAAATAACTACATAGGGCCAAGATTTAAGATGGAAAGAGAGATTCATTTGGAATTATCTTTTCTAGTTATAACCGTGAAAACATCTGTCTCACTAACATTATTCAAACTTAATGCATTGGGAATAAAAGTATGGGGAGACTATATAAAAGCCAAAGAAAAACAATGAATTATCGTAATTTTGAGAGGGTCTGGAATATTTTTTTAAAGCAGTTACAAAATTCTCTAAGAGATGTAAGACTTCCCGTCCCATCGCAACACCCCCAAATGCAGTTATTTCAGACTCAAAACAAATAAAACTGAATTTATTTTTAAATGTGCTATTATTTTCTTAATTAGTTAACATCACTACCATCACCCAAAAGAGTCAGTTATAGAGGTTTCACTCTTAGCTAAAAACCTGGAAACTAAGAATACAAGGACTTTAAAGATCTCCCCATTATTAAAAAGTTAGCTCAGGGGCACCTGGGTGGCTCAGTCGGTTAAGTGTGTCTGCCTTTGGCTCAGGTAGTGGTCCTGGGATTGAGTCCTACATCCCTTAGCAGGGAGCCTGCTTCTCCCTTTCCCTCTGCCTGATGCTCCCCCTGCTTGTGTTCTCTGTCAAATAAATACAATCCTTAAAAAAAAAAAAAAAAAAAGCTAGTTCAGAACTCAAAAAAACAAACAAACAAACAGAATTTTGGTTAGACAGAAATCTAAATGGTCACATAATTCATAGGTCAAAACTACTCCTGAGAACAATATAATTTGAATTTGAAAGCTCATGGATTCTCCAAAGAAGATATGAATGTGTCCAATAAGTACATAAACGATGCCCAGTCATCATGGAAATGTAAATCAAAACCACAATGAGATACTACTTCGTACCTATTAGGATCACTATTATCAAAAATAACAAGTGCTAAAAAAAATAACAAGTGCTAAAAAAAAAATAACAAGTGTTGATGAGGATATGGAGAACTTATAACCTTTATGTACTGTAAAATGTAAAATTTTGCAGCCACTATAGAAAACGGTACAGTGGTCCCTCAAAAAAATTAAAAATACAATTACCATATGATCCAGAAATTCTAATTCTGAACTTCAAAGCTGGGACTCAAGTAGACATTTGTACACCAATGTTCATTGCAGCATTATTCACAATAGCCAGAGGTCCCAAGTGCCCATTGACAGATGATGGATAAACAAAATGTGATATATATCCATACAAAAAAAATATTTTTCAGGCTCAAAAAGAAAGAAAATTCTGACACCTGACATAGCATGGATGAACACTAATGATACTATACCAGTGAAATAAGCCAGACATAAAAGGACAAATATGCTGTGATTCCATAGATGTGAGGTCTCAAGGACAGTCACATCCATAAAGCGGCATAGTGGTGGCCAGGGCTGGGAGAGAAGAATAGGAAATTGGTGTTTAATAGGTATAGGTTTCATTTCTGCAAGATGAGAAGAGTTCTAGAGATGGAGGGTGACAATGTTACACAATAAGGTAAACATAATTAATGTCTCTGAACTGTACACTTAAAATGGTTAAAATGGTAAATTATGTTATGTATATTTTATTCCAATAAAAAAGAAAAAAGTTATAGATTCATTTGAGCAAATATTTTAAAAATTTTAAAAACCTCATGGAGTAGGATGTGCCATCTTACAAAGGACTCAAGATGAATAAAATAATCATTTCATTTACCTTTATCTTCCTTAAAAGTATGCTATACATATATGAAGGTATTTAGATCTTAAAAGATACATTTTCTGAAATTTGCCTCAAAATAATCACCTGAGGGATAGCATACGTGGGGAAGTATAAATGAAACAAGATTTACCCACGGTTAATGTCTGCTACACTATGTCATGGGCACATGAAGATCCTTTCTATTATTTTTTCTACTGCTATATCTGTTTCAATTGTACCATAACTGAACATTTTAGGTAATTTTTACTGTACATTTACCATATGAAATGATTTTTAACAAAATTATTAAGAGTCACTGAAGAGCGGCAAATTCTAAAATATATGTAAGAAAGACAATTTTCAAAGGGATGTGCTCCCTAGATATTACTACATCCATTCATAGGGAAACCCAGTTCATTTTCTTTAGGCTTTTACAAGTAATAGTTAAAATATTTTGAATTTTTTCCTACTCATCTAGGCTTTATAGGTGCTATTTAAATAATCCCCATAATAACCTATTATTATCCCCATTTTACAGACGAGGAAGCTGAGACTCAAAAAAGCAAAATAATCTGATTCAACCTTCCAAGTATTATGTCAGTTTTACCCAGGAATCTAACTGCAAAGCCTTAAGCTTAACAAGCGCCTTTTTCTATTTACAAGACTCTCTTTCCCCTTTCTTGTTGGCTAAGGATGGCCTCATCAATCCTGAGTTGCCAGAACCGGAGATGCCTGATTAAGAAACTATGGAAGGATCTGATTCCTTAGTTTTCTAAGGAATAAGATCAACACCTTTGTCTCCGTTGTCTCAGTAAAGCCCTAAGGATTTTCAACACTAGCTTAGCTCTATTCAGTTCATTTACTGAGTACTCACTAAGTGTCAGAGTCTATATGACCTTGGGCACTGTGCTAGGCACTCAGAATTGCAACAAGAAGATACAGATCAACCGAATAGTTATTTTAGAAACCAGATGACCTGAAAATAAATAAATTTCCATATCACCCACTTCTTCCCCTTTTATGTCATTAATCACCCTATGATGAGCTGCTTGACATCTGTCTTTGCCACAGTGATATAAGCTCAGTGAGGGCTCAGACACAGTCTGCCTTGTCTATAGATAGCTCTGTCTGCAGTGCTTATCACGGTGCTGAGATATAGCCAAGGCTCAGTGCACGTGTAGTGAGAGGAAGTAAAATCTGAGTGCCATGACTTTTCACTAATAAAGTTGGAAGCAACATGGTGAAGAGGCAAGAGTAGGGTCTTTGGACCAAGCTTTCATTCATTTGTTCATTCACTCATTTGTGCATTTATGCAATCAGTATTTGGGACATCTACTATGTGCCATTTTTGTAGGTGCTGGGCACATGGGCTGAAAGATAGACATCTCAGTCTCTATGAAGCACACCAGCTCTGCCACTAATCCCTGAGCAATCCTGGGCACTCACCCAGTCTGCATTAGTCAGTCTCAGCTGTCTTATTAGAAAAACAGGATACTAATAACCAACATGCAATATCATTTTAAAGAAAATGGATAATATATGTAAGGAAGTAGATACAGGCTAAGCACTCAATAAATGCAACTATTTTAATTAACAATAAATCAAAAGCTGAAACAAAATACTAAGCATAAGGCAAAGCAAGTGACCTATGGCATTAAATCCAAAGGAAATGCACCTAGAAAAGTTCAATGACAGAAATGTTGGTAATAATGTGTTCTTTCTATGTGGTACTTATTTTTCTTCAAAATGTTTGGGATATGTCATCTTAAAGAGGAGTGAAAAATCTCCCTAGATTTATGTACAAGAGGAAAGGTATCTACTGAATTAGTTTGCCTGACATTCCAAAGCTCTGTGTGGCCAAGAAGGTCATGTAGATTTATATTGTTTTTTGACATCTTCCAGCAATGACCAAACCGGGGAAAACATGTCAACTGAGCTTCTAAATGACCTACAGCCATAGAGACTCTTGGCAAGCTGGGGAGGACTTATCAGGAAGCCTCCTGCAAAGTTCATTCTTTCAAGGAGTCTTGGTAATTTCCACAATTCTCAAAAAGAGTCCACAAGTATTGTCAATTATTCTCAGGCATTTTCACTTTATTTCATTTCATCTTCTCAAAGATTCTGTGAAGTAGTCTCTGTCAATTCTATGACAGAAACGAAACTCAGAGAAGATAAGAAATGTGCCCACGCTGGCACAGCTTGTGAGGGACAGTAGAGGAATCCACATCCAGCGTTTTGGACTAGAAGACTCTGCACACCACTGCCACTTCCCCACAGGCTATCCACCCTCTTTGAACTTTCTGAGACATAAGAAAGAGATGTGAGCTTAAAAAGAATAAAATAAATAAATAAAAGGTGGAGGACACCTGGATGGCTCAGCAGTTGAACGTCTGCCTTTGGCTCAGGGCCTGATCCGGAGTCCTGGAATCAAGTCCCACATTGGGCTCCCCACAGAGAGCCTGCTTCTCCCTCTGCCTCTGTCTCTGCTTCTCTCTCTGTGTCTTTCATGAATAGATAAATAAAGACCTTTTAAAAAAGGATTCTCTATACTCCCATTTTAAATTCTCAACAAGGATTCCAAGCACTTTAAATCTCTTTTATCTGGAAGCTTCTGGTTTTTTTCTCTGTCTTGTTAGGAACTGGAATGGCTGTGATGCATCTCAAAGGTGCAACAACATGGAGATTAGCTGAAATGTCTCTGACGTCAGCAAATCAACCAAGCACCTGCAAGAGCCCTTCCTGGATGGTATCCACAGGCTTCAGTCCTACAACAGCATCATCTCACCTTAGGAGAGCCACCCTCTCCAGACACTGAAAGTTTCTGCAGGATGAGAAAATAAACTAGATAAGCAGCTGATGTCATTTATCATAATATCTACCATCTCTTTAAGAGGCCATCGTCTTCCTTCAAAACTTCACTTCTATTTTGTCCTCTTAAAAAATCATTTGGGGAGCCCTACTTTTTTGCAAGCACTGTGTGTGTCAAGTGTCAGACTCAGTATAGCATATTCTTTTATCTCTTCTCTTGGGTTTGATGCTATTTCCCTGAAAGTCTTCACTTCTTATACTCTGTCAAATACAACCATCATTAGCCACATGGGGTTATTTAAATCTAAATTAAAACTAAGTGTAACTTAAAATGCAGGTCCCAGGAGCCACATTTCAAGTGTCTGACTGCCCCCTGTGGCTGGTGGTGACCATATCAGACAGTCCATGTAAAGACATTTCCATCATGGTAGGAAGTTCTATTGGACAGTGCTGCCACAGAGCATCATGTTCTATGTCTTCATCTGCCTAGAATTTTAGCTACAATCAAATCAATAACAGAGCTATTCCCAGAGTGGGAAAGACCAAGCTCCTGACCTTATCATTCCTGGGGTTCCAAAAGCTAGAGTATAGTGGAAGGGAAAAGGAATCTAATAATCTATGTCTTGTGAGTGGTCAGGCATCCTGTGGTAGGTAACCCAAGGATGCCACAGAGTAACCAGGGTGCGGATTCCTTACTGACACTGAAGTACAAACACAAGGACTTACTGTATTTGTTGAGAGAGAGAGAGACAGAGAGAGAACATGAAGAACAGAGGTTCAGGGCAGCCTGGGTGGCTCGGCGGTTTAGCGCCGCCTTCAGCCCAGGGCCCAATCCTGGAGATCCGGGATCGAGTCCCACGTCGGGCTCCCTGCATGGAGCCTTCTTCTCCCTCTGCCTGTGTCTCTGCTTCTCTCTGTGTCTCTCATGAATAAATAAATTAAATAAATAAATAAAAAACAAAGGTTCAGAACAACGCGTAGTGCTTTCTCTGGTGCCAGTCATTTTAGAACTGTCTCTCCTGTCACAGGTTATGTGGAGTCTGCTCATGGATCTGTAAGACCTGAACATTGAGAGCTTCTTGGGGTCCAGAGACAGAGAAAGAGAGAAAACGTGAAGAACAGAGGCTCAGAAGCGATGTGTTGTGCTTTCTCTGGCACCAGTCATTTTAGAATTGTCTCTCCTATCCCAAGATATGTGGAGTCAGCTCATGGGTCTGTGAGACCTGAACATTGAAAGCTTCTTGGTGTACCCAATGGCTCCATGGATGGCATTATGCTATGGCTATTGTTCAGATTATCATGAAAAAAAGAGAAAGACGGACCATCAAGAGGCTCATGAGGATTCAAAGAAGGCAAAAAAAGATGATTGGCCAGAAAGCTAAGCTCTGCCATAAACAGTGCCATACTGAAAATATATATATGAAAAGACTATCAAGATGCATGAAAAGAGACACACCAAACAAAAGAATGATGGAAAGACTCCACAAGGGGCAGTACCTGCATATCTACTGGACAGGGAGGGACAGTCCCCAGCTAAATATTTTCCAATATGATTAAAGAAAAACAAAAAGAGAAAGTGGGAATATGGGAAGTTCCTTTGCCCAAAGGAAGAAACTGAAGTATTAAAATTTATTCAAACAGAAAAGAGAAAGAAGAAAGCATGGAGAGGATTGTTACTAAAGCCTGCTGTGTTGGAGATGGCTTTACTCAAAAACCACCTAAATATAAAAGATTCATTAGAACAATGAGCTCATGTGTCAAAAAGACCCATGTAACACATCCTGAACTAAGAGCCACCTTTTGGGGCGCCTCAGTGTTGAGCATCTGCCAGGTCACGATCCGGGGTCCTGGGATCAAGTTCTACATCAGGCCCCCTGTGGAAAGCCTGCTTCTCCCTCTACCCATGTCTCTCCCTTTCTCTGTGTATCACTCATGAATAAACAAATAAAATCTTTAAAAAAAAAAAAAAAAAGGAAATCCACCATTTGCCTGCCAGTGTTTGGTGTAAAAAAGGATCCCTCATCTTCATAATATACAACTTTAGGTGTTATTACCAAAGGTATTGTCCTTGAGGTGAATACAAGTGAGTTGGGCCTTGCGACACAAGGAGGCAAGGTTATTTGGGGGAAAATATGGCAGGTTACCAACAATCCTGAAAATGATGGATGCATGACTGTAGTCTTGCTGCTTTGACAGCAGCTTACAAAAAGGAACTCCTTATAATTACCGCAGACTACACACCAATCAGGAAACCACCATTACTGTGGTGGTTCTGAATACCACCAAACAGCCTTACATATCTGCAGTCATCAAGAGAACTATTTATCCTACTGTTAAAAAAAATAATAAAATATAAGGGCGCCTGGGTGGCATAGTTGGTTAAGTGTCAGCCTGTTGGTTTCAGCTCAGGTCATGATCTCAGGGTCCTGGGATGGAGCCCGCAGACAGCTCTGTGCTCAGCACACAGTCTGCTTGAGATTCTTTCTCTCTGCCCCTTTCTCCACTCACCAGCACATGCTCTCTCTCTCTAAAATAAATAAATAAATATTTAAAAAGAAACATTAAAATAACCCAGTTTCACAAATAATAATAATAATGTTAAAAGAAAAAGCCATCGAAACACAAAGTCCCAAGTTCAAGCTGTATGACTGCAGACAAATTATCTAATCCTAAATTTCATCATCTGCAAAATGAAAAAGTAGACAAATTCAAAGTTCCTTTTCACTTCTGAAATTCCTAGATTCAAAGGCTTTATTTAGTTTATATAATATCCAAATAACTGCACAGACTTCAGAGATACATAAGATATCAAAAAACTTATTAAAAAGTAGAAGCTGGCAAAAAAAAAGGAGAGACTAGCTACTAAATAATATTAGAAAGGACATTATAAGTGTCATGAAAATGGTACTACCAAAGCATCCTACAGAATCTGCCTCCCTAACTATCAAGGAAATAACATGAAATATTATGAAAATGTTCACCTTTTTCCCTTTGTCAAAAAACTTAACAACCTAGTGGTTCACATCACACATAAGGTATTTAATAATTTTAACGAAATAAACAGGAATCATAATTACTATTATTGTTGTTATAGTATTTATTGAGGATCCAATATATGTTAGGGTATCTACAAGACAGTTCCTGAGATAATTCATTTTACCATCAAACATCTCTATGAAAGGAGCATTTTTGGTTTACATTACTTTATGGATAAGGAAACTGAGGTGAAAGGAGTTAGTTGCTAACCCACAACCATACAGGTAAACATCGGCAGAGGCAAGATTTAAAACCAAGACCACCCAACTGTACTTCACATGCTTCTTCTGCTTCAGCACATTGGCTCCTAAGAAAACATTTACTTGCTAATCACCAGAAAGGACATAAAATGAGAAAGCTCCTACACTTATTCCTAAGAACCCAGCTAATAGCACAAAGCTGCCATTTCCCCCCATATTTTTCAGAAGACAGAACAGCAACTTATTTCTCTGGATGAGTTCCTCAGACAAAATATTTCAGCCTAGACCAGGTGGCAATTTTAATGGAATTGGAACCAAGTTCATGAATGTCTATTAGAGTTCCAATGTCCTGAGACCTTTGTTAATTGAATTAGACACAAAACAAGGGGAACTGAAAAGAGGGTAAGTTAAATTTTCATATAGCCTTGGGCAAATGGCAGAAAGAAGTGGGCCTTTTTTTCCCTAAGGAACCGAGTACCCACTTTATCATTTACAATTATTTTATAATTAGATTGGTATTTTGTAAAACAGAAGTCCCTGTCACCCTGACCTTCTAATGCCTCCTTTTCACTGCTATGAAAGGGGGAGCGAGAGCCAAGTATCTGTGTTACTTATTCTTCACAATTCTATTGTTCAAGGAGACTTCATATTTATTATGTCACTAAACTATCCAAATCCAAAATATTTCCTTATTCTCCGCAGTGATCACATTCCATCACCCACACCACCTAAAAATACCCTGCTTTCCATCACTCAGTAGAACCACAAAGGCTATTAGGAGGCAATAAAATCCCTAGATAGCTTCTCTTTCCTACATCTTCACTCTCTTCTGATCAATTAGGTTCATGGAGGCTGGAGGTGGGAAATAAAGGAAATAAAATTTAGGCCACAATTCCTTATCTTAATCCCACAAATAGCACTGGCAAGCAACAACTGGTGAGGGAAAAGCTCAACTGTGGAAGGCTTTCCTGCTCTGAACGCAGGTTAATTATTATCCAAAATCCATCATTGAATTATTACTCATAAAATGTCTACTTCTCAGCAAAAACATCACAGATGATAGTCCTATTCTATCTCAGGGCAACTGTCAGTATTTATGTAACTGAGAGGAAAATCGGTCGGCATTTGATTCAGACAGATTAAATTCGTATTTATAGTAGATAATATCCCTTAGTCCAGAAAGGTACTTTCAAATAATCTAATACATAGAAGACCTTCCATTTTGGAATTTTTCAGCAATGGCAAGACATACCTCCTGGTCTCTGCCTCCCATTGAAACCCCTAATTTAGAAATCTGAGGGCTTAAAGGCTTCTGTGATGATCTACTTGCAAACATCCCTCACTTTTCTCATGGGCCTTTCTCTTATCAGTTATAAATATTCTTCACCAGCACCCTAAACCTAGAAAGACCAAGATAAGAAAGGTTCAAAAGTGCCAATGGTTATTTTTTATAATGGAGTTCAAGGCCACTATCCATGGCCTGTCCTTGACACCCTCAAGGTTAACCAGATTGGAAAATCCTAAAGAGACAAAAGCGCCGAGTTAATGCAAAAAATGTCAGCCAACTCCACCCCTAAGACTAAGAACCGAACGGGCTCGATTCCTTCCAAAGAAGCAGTAAGTCCCTCTCCTTTCTTATGGGTATGTGTACTCTCATGGAACAGACGGACTTCACGAATAGCTTTCAAAGGCAAGGTCTAGATAAAGTCAATCAGCATAGGTGATTGTCCTACTAGGGTGACATCTCCCATGGCACCTTTTTGCAGGAAAGGCCAGTGGGCCCCTCTTGCTCTTCAAGAACAGAGCAGTTGGTCGCCAAGGACTAACCTCTTGCCACACCACATACACAGCAACATATTGAACCCCATGGCACATATGTAACCAAGTTTAAAAGCACCCTTCCAAGAGCCTGTGCCTAACAGGTACCCAAACAAGGCTGGAATCTGCTATCTTCTCCAAAAGGCATCATTTTTTCTTTTACAACTAAACTAAGCATGATCACAAGGAAAACTTACCTTCACTCTGAGGTCTGTTTTGAAAAGAAGAAATTAAAAGAAGCAACTGGAAAGACTGTGAGTACATGGAAGATGAAGAGATGAACACAGGACAAAGGAGAGGGTGGGCAGAGACAAGGACGTGAGGTGAGGGCACAGGTGTGGTGGACATGCCGATTAGCTATCTCCAAAAACATGTTCCTCCCACTAAGGTAGCAAACAAGGAAAACATTTTTTATTTTTTCTTCTGGCACCTGGAGCATAAATGATTGCTGCAGTAATATCAGAAATTATTGGTCATTTTGAGCATTCTTGCTAGTGAGAAGCCAGCATTCCAGCCAATTTGAGAAACTGGCCCCAAGGTGCCCTAGATATTTTGTTTTTCAAATGCAGGAATGTCAGCTGCTGGACAAAAAGTGATGTATACTGTCTAGTGGCCAGCATGCTGGCCAGACACCAAATTTGGAATGTGTCTCCCCGTACTTTTGGTTCCAGCTCAGCCATCCTCTACAGCCAGTGCCACACCCTGGAACGAGGACTCTGCCCAGAACACAGCAAGAATGCAAGCAGTATTTGGGCCTCATTAACCCAAAACAAAACTGAGTTCTAAGCCTTCACATCTACAAATGTTTCTAGAAGCTAGCCTAAAGCCAAGGCAAGTTAGAGATAGGTGGGTCTTTTCTTAAAGAAGTTGATTACTTCTAATTCCATTCTAGTTAAGGCTTATCTGAAGGGAGCCTAGAAAGCCCCAAAATTAAATGTGGCTGGGCTGCATATAATGAGCTTTTAAATAAGGTGTTCTCAAATACACAAAATGGCATAACCACTCTAACTTTAATCACATCCTTATTTAAAAAAAAAAAAAACACAGCATGATGAGTTGAAAAACTGATAAAGCATATATTTTGCCCATATGGATTTTTAACTTGTACCTATGACATCAAATGAAGCCTACAGAGACCCTTCACTTTTAAAATTCTTTTAGTGAAGTATAATTAACTTGCAATGTTATATTAGTTTCAGGTGTACAACATACAGATACAATTCTATATTGGAATTGTGCTCACCACAGTAAGTGTCATCACCATTTATCACCATACAATATTATTACGATATTATTGACTATATTCCCTATGCCATACTCTTCATCTCTATTTTATAACTGGGAGTTTGTATCTCTTAATCCCATTTATCTAGTTCATCCATCTTTCCACCTGAGATCCCTCACATGAAGCCAAGAAGCTTCATGTGAAATACGAATATCCCAGACTTACCTGCAGGTGCCAACCTTGACCGTGAGGCAGCATTACTATTGACCACAGCCTGCACCACAGTGGCACTCACTCTGCTTGGAGCATGATCATTTTACACACTGTACATTTTTCCCCTAACATCACTACAGAATTCTCCATGGAAAAGAGACCTTTGAAATTTTTTTATCATTTGGAGAAATCCTATAATCTGTATGAGGGTAATCATACTAGGGAGAGGGACACTTGACAAACACAAGAAAGGCATGCATCTCAGCTCTTTTCTGTACATTCCACTTTGCTAACCATTCACTACTTCCTCTCTCTCACAGGAACATTACTATGCGTCATTCATAACCTATCCAGACAAAATGGAAACAGCACACGCATATCTTAGGTGCGTGTAAATCACCAGAATCCTTACAGTAAACAGGAGATGGCCTGTGGGGGGGGGGGAGGGGAAATGGTGAGAACACTATGAATGTTTCCAGCCTAGAGCCTACTTCCAAGAACCACGCTGCAATAGTGTAGCAGAAGCAGAAAACTGGCATGAATTGATAAGACAGCAATTAATCCACTCTCTCCACTGTTACTGAGCAATGCGCTGTTGGTACCGAAGTTCTTTTCTAAACATGATTGACTCCATGATTGATAAGCATTTGTAATGGAGTGCTTCTTCCTTTAAGCAGCTGGAGCAGATGAAATATCCTAGCAACATATAGTAGTCTACACCACTCTCCAACTATTTTGCTGTTCTTCATATTAATATTTGGCCTCTACTGAAAATACATTAAATGTAAAGCCCATTGAACACAGAAGACACAAGAAATGGGTAAAATGGTCAAATGAAACTATGATGTCGGACTGTATGTCTCCACACAGACAGATGTGTGTCTCATTACATGAATTATCTAGTATTTATACATGATTATTTGTATCAAAAACACAAAATACATAAGCATAGGGAATAAAAGGAATAGACAGGCAACCCATAGTTACGAATTGGGAGTATGAATTACTGAATGGAGTTATTTTTTCTACTAACGATTTATCAGAGAAATAATTTCTAAAAATAAATTGTGTCAATTTAAAGAGGTAATAAAAAGATGACAGAATAAGTAGCACAAGCAATTCCAAGCTTAACCAACAAAATTATGTTAAAAAATGAGGTATTATACTCTCATCCTGAAGCAATACTGTCAACTTATAAGCAGCACTAGCAGCAATCTGGTGCCTTACAACACCTTATAGAATAAATTCAAAATTAGCAATAAGATGCTCAGGTATACTATATAACCTAATAACTATTTCTAAAACCCCTAGCCTCATTTTTTTCATTTATTCTCATAATAATTGACTAAATGAGACACACGGATACATGTCACACTGTTCATTTCTTTTTTTTTTTTTACACTGTTCATTTCTAATCAAGATAAGCATTAGGTGTCCAATCAACGTAGCCTTAATCTTCTATAAGGAACCAGAAAAATATAGTATGACTGAATAAAAGCAGCTAACTATTGTAATTTTACATCCAAAAGTCCAGCTCTCCACAGGCACACACCTATAAGATAGAATTTACAACTGCCACCTCTTGCATATTAAAATAGTAAAAGCATACCAAACAATAAAAACATTAAAACTTATTTAAAAAACACATAACTGTCCTCCAAATAGCTCTTCTTAGAACAAACTCTATACAGAATGGGCAAATATCCAGTTATTTCAATTGATGTAGGAATACGATAGTAACAATTTAGGCACAAGTGGATTATGCTCTTAATTTATCCAATTCAGATGCTTTAGATCTAAAATAGGCAACTAATCTCCAATTTTTATTTCCTATCATACTGTTTTGTCCCAGACACATAAAACTGCATTCACAGGTATACAATCTACTACTGTCTGTAAGGCTAGAGAAAAAAATCGCTAACATTTTGTCAGGATGTTCATGAACCTTCACAGTAAAGCAATAACAATATTCCCTCAAACACATATTCGTCACCACCTCTAAGTGATTTTGGCCCACATAGCAGGAGAGTTTAGATTTAGTACAGGTCAAGGTAGCATATAGCTTTACAATTGTATTCATGAAAGAACATACACAAACTTATCCTGGGCTCCTCAATGAGCTCATACTAATTAAACCTTTAACAATTTTCTTGATTCCAAGGTATGATTTCCTTTTTGTCACTGCTAACATTTACATAGAAATCTTGCCCAATAAGTACTACAGATAATACGCCAAAAAAAATAATAATCCCAGCATAAAATGCAATAGAAACGATTGGTACAGAAGTTAAAGAATATCGCTTCCTTTATCTTAGTAGCATGGTTGGTTGTGACCAGAATGAAGTTACCTAAGCAACCACTCTAAAGCACACACAATATTCAAATGCATCTTTATTGTGGTGGCTCAGTGTCTAGAAGTTTGTTGTTGATAGCATGTATAAAACTGTCAGATGAATTTCTGGGGAAAAAAAAAAACTGAGTATAAAAGTTTATTTAATGGTCATATGCCACTAGGACTTAAATACCCATAAACAAAATCATAAAAATAAAATAACCCAAAGTAAAAAATAACTTAGGCTAAGACAAAAAAAAAAAAGAGAAATGAGAGTTGTTTAGTCACAAGTAAAATCTTTAAAGCAACCATAGATTCACAGGCACATCCCCTCTTGCTGCAGAACAGCAAAGTGGTCTTTTTATTTCTAAAATGTTACACATTTACATAATCCTTACAACCCAAATGCTGGGGTGGGGGTAATATTAAAATACTTCTAAAAACTATTAGGGATGCATAAAATCACACATTTAACAAATTATGTGGGATGCCCAAAGTTGCTGATACTGCTGATCGCAGGTTAATCTGTGTGAAATCAGCAGGGAAAGAAAAGGGCAGAGTAAGGCCGGCCTCATGTACTTCACTGTGTCTCTACACAGTAGGGAATACCAGATTATCTTCAAGTATAGTGTGCTATACTTGTGCTGTATTTGGTAATTTGGGAAATCTATGAGGCCACAAAGCGTATACATACACGGGGGGGGGGGGGGGCAACAAAACCCAAGAAGCCAAAAGTTTCCCTCTCTCCAAGAAAGTGAAGAAATTCTTACCTTTCTGTACACCAGCATGTTGGGCGATTCATCTGCCACCCCGTTGCTGGTCTGCCCGTAATTATTCCCCTGGGCCATGTCACCCCACACTCGGTGCGCTCTCAGATACTGGGATTAGTGGTCTGCGCTGCAAAGGGTTAAGGGAGACTTCAGTGAAATGCACATGGCAGTGCTCAAGAGGGGTGACTTGAAGCCTCTTCAGAATCCACGGCACCCACCCCACATGCAGCATACTTACATGTCAGGGCCAGCTGGAGGAAGTGGCACAGAAATAGTTTTTGTTTGTTTGGTTTTTTGTTTTTGTTTTTTTAAAATCTGAATTTACACCTACAGTACCCTCGGGAAGTTGTAAGAAATGACAATCTTTTAGTTAGAATAGTCGTTTGGCAATGGTTTTAACTGACTTTGATCTTCTGGATACTCATTTGAAAAAGTGTCTGATGCTCACCTAAAAAAAAAAAAAAAAAAGAAAAAAGAAAAAAACCCACGGTCACCGTGTCTGCGCTACAGAGTTCTCTTGTTTCCCAACACTTGCATGTCGACTTGATGGTGTTTTCCCGAAAGGGCAGAAAGGCAGCAGCAGCCGCGCTGGCTCCCAGGTATCTGGCCAGTTCCCCCGCGGGCAGCGAGCGCCTCAGGCAGGCCCACCCCGCGTGGCGCTTCGCCTTCGCTCCCCCGGGTCCCCCACACAGAGCCCGAGGAGCCTTCCCACTTCCACCTGCCGGCGCTGCCCGCCCCCGGGCCCCCGCTCCCCGCTCCGCTCGGGAAGTCAGGACGGATCCCCGCCCAGGCGGCACCAGGCTCCGTCCCGGCCGCGGGCAGCGGAGGGAGCCCAGCCCTCGGGCAGTTACCTGGGTCGCGTGGGGAGCAGCAGCCTGCCTGCAGGAACCTCAGGGCCACCGGCCCGCGAGGGGAAAGCCAGGGCGCCCCAGCTCCCGCCGCCCCGCTCTCCCGGCGGCACAAACGGCAGCAGGTTCAGCACCGCAGACCCGGGCGAGCGCGGCGCCCGCAGCCCGCAGCCCGCAGCCCGCAGCCCGCAGCCCGCAGCCCGCAGCCGGCAGCCCGGCCGGGGCGCGCGGGGCTCCGGGGCGGCCGCGGGCGGGGGCGCCAAGGGAGGGTGGGTGCGGGGCGCGCGGGGCGGCGGGGCGCGCGGGGCGGCGCTGCCTCCCCCCTCCCGCCGCGCCGATTTACCTCCTCGGCCAAGGTCACGGCCCCGCGGCGTCTGCCCTCCGGGGCGGGCTGGGAGCCGGCGCTGTCAGCTGGCGGCGAGCGGAGCAGCGAGAGGGGGCAGCCTCATCACACTCGGCGGATGCGGAACCGCGCCGCCCGGGAGACCGCCGCCGCCGCCGCCGCCGCCGCCGCCGCCGTGCACGGGCGGCCCCGGCAGCCCGCCGCTCGCGCCCGCTCCCCCCCGCGCCCGCCGCCCGGCCGGCCAGCTCCCTCCGCCGCTCTGCTCCGGGCGCGGGGACCCGCCGGGCGCGCGCGGGAGCCGAGACGCCGGCCCGTGCGCGCGCCTGGGAGGCGGGAGGCGGGAGGCGGCAGGAGGCAGGCGGGAGGCGGGAGGCGGGAGGAGGGGCGGTCACGTGGGCCCGGCGGCCGGAGGTGCGGGCTCGCAGGCGCGGGGCTGTGCGCGTCCGCCCCGCCGCGCGCCCGGGCGCCAAGGCCCCTGGGGGCACGCGCCGCGGGGCCGCCGGAGTCGGCGCGGCGGGCGGCGGGCGGCGGGCGCCGGCCGGAAGGGCAGGGCGGGCGGGCGGGCGGGCGGATGGAGGGATGGAGGGATGGAGGGATGGAGGCACGGAGGGATGCAGGGAGCCCCGCGCAGCCGGAGCGCTTCGTCACGTGCCTGCTGGCTCCGCTGACAGTGCGAGGGCAGCAGATGATTGATGATGGCTGGGCTTAACCGACGGGAAGACGGAGATCCCTGAGAGTCCTGGGAGGGACGAGAACGGCCAGGACCGGTGGAGCCACCCAGCCTGTTGCCTGTGGCGTTCACAGCTTCCTCCTAAGTTTAAGAAACGGGCCGCGCTGCGCAGGCGGGCGGCGGGCGGCGGGCTGCGGGCTGGAGCTGGAGCCGGAGCCGGAGCAGGAGCCGGAGCAGGAGACCTCACCACCTGGGAAGCCGAAGGGCCGGCCCGAGCGCGCGCCGCCTCCCGGGAGGGCGGCGCTGCGGGGACCCACCTGTCGGCCGCCGCCCTCCCCCTGTCGCGGGTCTCCGAGAAGGCCCGGGGTGCTGATCCCGCGGAATTATTCTTCAAGTCGATGTCCCTGATTCCTCTGTAAGGATCAGAACGACGTGAAGAAAAAAATCGCTGTTGTCCCAATTATGGTAAAGAAACTTGGGTCTCTGGCTTTCTGGGGCAGATTTGGGAAGCTATGAATATCTGAAAATCTCTTTCCTCAGCTGTGCCAGGTGTGGAGGAGAGACAGCAGATAAGCAAGGCAGCCCCTTCTGAACCCCCTACACCTAAACAGAAGTTACCCCTGGCAGGGACAGCTATTCAGAGCACTCCCAGCGCCGCAGGGTCCAATGCATTTTTCCCCAGGTCCACCCAGGCAGGAAGGCTTCACCCAAGGAACAGAGTTATCTGACGTATCCTCTGTTCTGAATGCTACAGGGCGAAGGATACCATCCCAAATTGCTTTACACACACCCTAGTCTGACCCATGCCCCACTCCCCCACCACCACCACCACCACCAGTTCCCAAAATCTCTACGATGTGTGCTCTGGAAAGTATGCTGTTTTTCATAAAAATTCCCATTTAAAAAAATTCTTCTCTGCTCTTTCCTTAATATTCATGCTGTGGCCAGGACCCACCTCTTCCCCTTTGCTCAGTCTACTTCTGGGAAGTTGACATGAATGGAATTAATAAATTTGGGAGGAATACTGGACATGCTAACTCATCCTGACCATTTTTCCTCTTAAGGGGGAACTGCCTGAAGGAAGCAGGTTTTCTCCTTTGCATCACTAGAAAAGGTTCTAACCCCCCATACTCAGCACTGATGGATCTTTCTCACGAATGAGCAAACTAACAGAATAGAGAGGCAACTGTATATATTTTATACATGGGGTGTAAAATACACCCCAGCTGCATGGGACCCCATCCATCTATCCATCATATAGATATGATATGTGTATGTATATCTACATATATATAATCTTGCATAAGGTATCTATATGTAGATATAGCCATGTATAAAATCTCCCTTGACACACTTTCCACTTATTCTTGCTCTAGTTTTTGGCTTTCTTTGGCACCAAGAACTTCCTCTCCTCTTATTTTGTCTTGAGCTCATTCTATTCTGGCAACAACCTCCATGTTACTAAACCAATAGTGAATTCTCAATTATCATATCAAATGACTTTTCAGCAAAAGTTACTGTTCATCTCTTTCATATCTCAAAAACCTTCTACATTTGGCTGCCAGGACACCAATGTCTATTATTTCTCCTCTGCATTACTGGTTGCTATTTCTCAGTTACTCTTTAGCTTTCTCATCCCTAAATTTTGGAGTGCCTCAGAGCTCAGTCTTTGGGCCTCTTCTCCTCAACTTACACGTACTCCCTAAGTAAGCTAAATCGTACTCCTACCTTTAAATGCTACCTAAATACTAATAACTTTCAAATGTATACTCTAGTGTAGGTCTACACTACACTAGAAAGAGAGCAAGAGCGAAAAAGAGAGAGCAGGAGCAAGGGGAAGGGCAGAGGGAGAAGCAGACTCACGCTGAGCAGGGGGCTGATGAAGGGCAGGACCATGACCTGAGCCGAAGGCAGATGCTTAACCAGCTGAGCCACCCAGGCTCCCCGGATATTGTCTGTTTAGCTCCTTGTCATGTATCCCAAGCATAGAAAGGTTTCTGGCCCACAGTAGATGCATGTTAACTAAATGAATCAATGTACCTAATGACAATAATCTGACACATAATTTTTATATTTGGTAACACATAGTTTACATTATTATTTCATTTAACCCCCTAAAATCCTGGTTGTAATTGTTATCTCTTATACATCAATACACCAACAAGGGAGGGGAAGTTGACAGGTTAAGTAAACTGCCCCCATTCCACCCACACAACCCCTAAGTGGCTGTGATGGTTTGTACTGTGTCAACTTAATTAGCTGGAACTACATTTCCCAGGATCCACTTCCCTGTATTAAAGTGAGGAGAGGAATTTGTGCAAGACTGGGAAAGCAGAGTGAGACGGTACGTATTCCTCTCTGAAGGTCTTTGCAGTTTGTGTGTTGGCACGTGCCGAGTCCCAGAAGTCTCTAGCATGTCTTTGTTCTCCCTCACTTCATGTTCAGATTTTCCAAATTCTTTACACTCCTGAGGGCAGCACCACACACTTCACAAAAACCTGAATGTGGACCTGCAGAGGCAGTAGCCTCACAAAGACCACAGCTTGCCATTGACTTTTCTGCCAGCTCCCCTGTATGGTCCCCCTCCATGCCTGGCCATGACTGGCTCCTCAGCTTCCCCAGTAAGCCCATCCACTTGCCTAAGACCCCAGGGAGGTGGGGCGGTTAGTAGAGTCTTTTCTCAGATCTTTCAGTTCCTTCTTCTGGAAAATAACTTCCCCAGCTTCCCTCACAATTATGTAGGGTCTTGTTCCAATAATACACTTCATACTCCATTGTATTCATAGTGCTTCTACTTCTCTGACTGAATGGCTGGCAGAGATCAAATCCAAGTCTTCCAGTCCTTTTCACTATTCCACGAGAAATCCAAGTTAGAGATACAAAAACCTTAAAGCCAATGTCACATGAAAGTGAAAAACTGAACAACAAAAGTATCAAAGGGGTTGACATTCCAATCAGGCTCTTCAAGGACTAATAGGAGGTCTACATGGAAGATGACAAGG
This sequence comes from Nyctereutes procyonoides, assembly GCF_905146905.1. Lineage (NCBI taxonomy): Eukaryota > Metazoa > Chordata > Mammalia > Carnivora > Canidae > Nyctereutes > Nyctereutes procyonoides. The sequence goes on from NW_026575044.1 coordinate 5,581,105, forward strand.
GGAGGAATTTCTAGTAAGGCCCAAAGACCAATTCTGAAGCCCATTAAGACAATTGCCATCATAGGACAACCATTTCTTGAAGTCCTACTATCTTTAAACACATTCAGATATTCTTACCATTTCTGACAAAATTTACCCCACAAGCAACTGAAGTTCAAGTTAGGAAACTTGACCTGGATTGTATGCCTTCTGAATATCAGAGTCTACACTCAAACACACTGCTGGGTGACTCCAAAGTCCTACTGAAAAACATGGGGTGTAAAATGCTTCTAGCAACAGAATGAATTTTTTAAAATCTGAGGATCTCCCATGAAGATTCTTGTCATTCTATTTATTATCTGTCTCATCTCTCCTCTCACCTGTCTTTCCTCCACAGCCCTAATGCAAACCTTTCTTTCTGGGCATTAATGATTCAAGGCAGTTTTTGGCCACTTATGGTTGCAAGGCAAATATGGAGGAAGATTCAAGGAATAGCATAGTTCACCATTTCTTCCTTTGTTACGGTTAAGCTTTATTTGACAGCTCATCGTTTGTTTATTGTGCCTTGGGACCAAAAGTATGTTCATCACCTTAATGTTCCTAGGACTCACATTTTTTCCATATATAACCTGAGGGAATTAGACTAGATCATCTCTCAAAACCCAATTGGATCTTAGAACATAAGATTTAAATATGTTCTCTTTTGTACTTTCCTCCTACATAATGTCCCTTTATGTTATAAACAGCAAACAGCATGGATATTGTGGGATGTTTTGCTGTTTCTTTTCTTTCCAAAACCATGTAAATATGTGGTCCTCGGCTATCATCATTCAAAAGCATTTTTTTTTACCATTTTCCTTATGGATCTTATGTTTTGTGATATTTCTGTCAAACAAACTAAATTGTAGAATGTAATAATGCATCTATTTTTCTATGCCACGTAGAACTTCTTGAGTACTAGACAAAAGCCCTTTTACTTCACTAGGTAAATATAATTCCACCCCAAATAATGATATTTAAGGATTTTGTTGTTATTGTTTTGTTTGTTTGTTTTTAGCTTCAGCAATCTTATCTTGGAAAAAAAGTAGAATTTGACTTATATTTTTGAAATATTGGACAGAGTTTTAGTAGTTTGCTAAGACTGTTGTAACAAAGTATCACAAACCGAGAGGCTTAAACAGGAATATATTGTCTCATGGTCCTAGAGACTAGAAGTCCAAAACCAAGGTGCAGGCAGAGTTGGTTTTTTCTGAGGACTCTGAAGGAAAGATTTGTTCCAGGCCACTATCCTTGGCTTGTACATGGCTGCCTCTTCCTGTGTCTCTTCACATTGCCTTCTGTGTTTTTCTGTGTCCAAATTTCTCCTTTGTATAAGAACACCAGCCATATTGGATTTGGGCCCACTCTGCTGACCTCATTGTAACCGCATTACCTCTCTAAAGACCCCATCTCCAGACAAGGTCACACCATGAGGTATAGGGGGTTAGAACTCCAAACTTATCTTTTCTGAGGGTGACACAATATAACCCATAACAACAGCATTTATTTTTGCAAATATTTATGGAGCTCTAGGATTTATGAAGTGTGAATTACCTCCTCCCTCCTTCCACTAAACAGACACTTTTTCATGTTGTGCATGAAAAAGTCTTCTCATATATGTTATATAACATGTACATATGGAGTATATATATGAGAATATAAATATAACAGGTGACTTTTGCCCTCAAGAAGTTTCCAGTCTAGTTCAGAGGATAAAATTTCTCTTTCTCAGTTTACACGCAGTCCAATCCACAAATCCATTTAGCTCTACCTGCAAACTATGTCCAGAATTCTCACCACCTCCTCTGCTCCCACCCTGGTTTAAGCCAAGATTAATCTCTCCTGGGTGAAGATAATGACTCAACTGCTCTCTCTGCTCCCATCCTTTCCCATCTACATCTATTCCCAACATAGTAGCCAGTGATCACTTTAAAATGAAGTCATGTCACTTCTCCATGTAAAATCCTCCAATGACACCGGATGCCACTCAGAGTATCTTCAAAAAGCTTGTGAGGCTCTCATGATCTGACATGATGTTACCTCTTCTGACCTCAATGTATGCTACTCTCCTTACTCATTCTATTTCAGTCACAGTGCCCTCTTTGATTGTTTAAATATTCCAGGCATGGGATCCCTGCGTGGCGCAGCGGTTTGGCACCTGCCTTTGGCCCAGGGCGCGATCCTGGAGACCCGGGATCGAATCCCACATCGGGCTCCCAGTGCATGGAGCCTGCTTCTCCCTCTGCCTATGTCTCTGCCTCTCTCTCTCTCTCTCTCTCTCTCTCTGTGTGTGACTATCATAAATAAATAAAAAATAAAAATAAATATTCCAGGCATGAAACTGCCACAGGATATTTTCACTGGCTATTCCTCCTGCCTGGAATGCTCTTCCCTCAGATATTCCTCCTTTTTTTCTTCAAATATTTACTCAAATGGCACCCTGTCCGTGAAGCCTATTCTACATGCCTTAATTAAGATTATGTAGTCTCCTGAGCACCTGGGTATTTCAATCAGTTAAGCATCCAACTCTTGGTTTCAGCTCAGGTCATGATTTTAGGGTCGTGAGATCAAGCCCCTTTTTAAAAAAAAAAAAGTCTACGTACTCTCCTTGACTCCCCTTTCTCATTACACTGTTTTATTTGCTTTCCAAAGCATCTATCACCTTTTAGCATACTGTAATATTTTATTGATTGTGTTTGTGTCTGTCTCCCCCTGAAAGAAATTAAGTTCTGTGAGGTCATGGATTTTTCCTCTCCCATTCACTGCTGTATTCCCAGGGTCTAGAACAGGATATGGCAAATAGTTGGCACCCAATAATTATTTGCTGATTTATTGTGGATAAATCCATGAACATGATTCTGTTGAAAGACTGGATGGACAGAAGAATCCAGTTAACAGCTTTGAATGAAAGTGAATAAGCATCAGGTTTCACTGTGGATAGAAATGATCCACCTTTCAAACCTGTTTCCTGTCTGTTGTGAAGGGGACAATTATTCCTTTCCCCACCACACACCCACTTCACAGAAGAATGGTTAAGAATTAATTAAATGGTAATGTGGAAGAGGCATTTTGAATTTCTAGGAGAAAGCATTTTATTAATTTGAGGTTTTTATTACATGAAAGAATTGTAAGTGACACAGGAGCATGCAGAAAGAGGAGAACAATGTTGAAGGGATTACACTGTTCACAATATGGCACTGGCGTTTTAAGAGATAATTGATTTGAGACTGATATAAGCAGAGTGAAAAAAGAAAAGTGGTTTGAGAAATCTTACCCCAAGGACAGGTTTTTTAAAAATGCCTTCTTCGCTGTAGTCCATTATTTATAGCACAATACCCTCATTAATGAATTGCTCTCCACTTTTACCATGCTTTTGTCCATTTTATGACCATTTTCCTGCTAATTAGAGCTTCCATAGCAATGTCAGAGGGCTAAAGAAGAAGAGTACAAACCAAAATGTGTCCTTATCAGAAGATGATACCTCTCTCCTCTCTGTTGAAATGTTTAAACTCTGATCTAGATTACTTCCAGAATGACACCATTTTTAAATGTTATATATTTTTCAGTTAATTGGAAAATTAGCTGAGCATGTACTATGAGTGGGACACCATGTACTAATTGGAAAGAAACACGATACATGTTGAGTTTGTTACTGCACTTTCATTTTTGGAATGGTGGACTAGAAGTAGAAACAGCATCAGGACATCTGAGTTTTAGTCCTGACTCCACTACTTAAAAGCTAAATCACATTGGGCAAGTTACTTGACCATCCCAAGCTCCAGTTTCCTTAATTACAAAACTATCATTTGCTTTCTCTTACTCTACTGTGAAAATCTTTTTATTCCAGGGCAAACGAAGTACTTGGAAAGACAGCCTGGTAATGATCATATTGACCACATCAGAAGAAGCAGTCGCCTTGAAATAGACCATCACTTCTGCTGCTTTGACACCAGGGGTGGCTATAGTTACAGTAATTGAAAACAGTCCACCCAACAGGCAGCGTATGGTATCTAGAATGTAATGAAAACCAAGTGACAGGATCAGAATGCACAAGAGATCAAAATTAGTACCTCTGCAGGATGGCTAAGCATGGCAAGAACAGGCCACATCTTGAGCTTTCAGGAGGCAGCAGGGCTGGTGTTGGGATGCCTGGGAGCAGAGCATCCCCAGCCAGATGGGGGCCACTATGGTCATGACCCCAGAAGGTGGGAAAACACAGAGCAACTCATTTCCTATGTGGTTTCTAACCACTTCTCTGGGAACAGTCTTCAAATTGGAAATGATAGAAGACATGATTAGAATAATAAATAATAAAAGTGGGAGGGATAATCCTCAAATAATAAACATAGAAACCAGACTTCGATGAAGTGAACTTTCTTTCTCAAGGTTTACATAGCTCAGCAGAGTTAGAGCCAGAATTTAAATCCAGTCTTACATTCCAAATCTTATGTTTCTCACATTATGTGATGTTGCCTCTAAGAGGCAACCAGGACTCTGGGAAAGGAGGAAGGGTACTTGATTGTTGTAAAAAGTTTGCCTCCAGAGTCAGAGCAGTTCCAGTCATTTGGAAGTGAAATTCTCAGGAACTTCTAAAGTGTGGTAGAGAAGAGATAACAGCAAAATAGAGCCCACTTGCCTGAAGTAAGGAAGAAAATGGATATCTAAATCAACTTGGTACACAGACCCTATCCATAGGAAAGTTCTATCATAGAATTCAATAAATGTTTATTAAGTCCCCATAATACCAGGCACTATGCTAGTCTCTGGTAATGAACAGACCTTCCCAAGACAGAGTCCAGTAGAAGGGACAAATGGGTCACTCACTGTAGTGTGATATGTTCAGTGCATGTGCATACAAAGTGTTAAGAAAGCACACAGATGAGAGTCAAGGACATTTTATCAGTCTCTAAAACTGATGGGAATCTTCCAGATGGACAAAGAGGAGAAATAGCACAGAAGCACTTCAAGTGGGTGAAAGAACTTGTGCTAAATTATAGAAACATGAGTAAGGAGGAATGTTTGATGAACAGCAGATTGTTCACTATGGCTGGTTTCAAAGAGAGGGAATGCCTTTGATAGAGACGAAGTTGGTATATAAATTGGAGACAGATTGTGAAGAACCTACAGCTCATGCTGGGAAGATTGAGCTTTAAGCAATCAAAAAGTAGATGAGTTTTGAAAACTTTAAGAGAAAAGTGGTGATCACAAACAGTCAATGAGGGCCCGCCAAGCACATATCACACAGATTAGCTTCATGTCCTCTGTAAGTATGGTCTCCTGACTGGTGAATTTGGTCTATATGACAAAAATATATGGCAGGCAACAGTTCTTCTGTGATAACTTTGTAAACGTGATGGTAAAATCAGAGTTTAAATAACAGTTTGTTGAACTCAGACTAAATAAGATCAGCAACAAGAGCACTGATTAACTGACCAAGACACACCCAGAAGGAGAACTTTGTGGGAAAGATTGAGAATTCTGACCTTAGAATTTCTCTCTTCTGACTGGGCATATGTATAGTCACTCTATGACAGGTATAAATAACTCACTTATCAGGTTTGTATGTGGCACAAAGCTATGAGGAATAGCTAATGCACTGGATAATGGCAGTGGGACCCAAAGAGATCAAGGCAGACTAGAATGATGGGCTGAACCACATAAAAGGGAAAATCGCATGGAGAAATAGTAAGCCTCATATCCAGATGGAAGAGAGCTGGATTAGCACTAAATACAGGATGGACAAGACATGACTGAACATCATTTCAAATGAAAAAGACACAAGGTTTTTGTTTGTTTTGGTTGTACTTGAAAGCAAACTCAACATTGTTCAAAAAGAGCACGCATCTGCCCCCCAAAAAGCTACTCTAATGACTGGAAGAAAGAGACATTTTATTGGTGAAAAAAGGGACTTGAATGATTTGGGATAATTATCTGAAAACATTAAAGGACCTTCAGGTGGAGAAAGAATCAAACAATCTTTCAAGCCCCAGAGGACAAACTTCAATCTAATGGGTAGAAGTCTCAGGCTGATAGATTTCATTTCAACAGCAGGAAATAGTTTCTAACAGTAAAGTTGTTTGGCCTTAAGAAGGAGGTCAATCTCACATCCTTGGAGGCATCTGAGGGCACCTGGTTGACTCCAGTCTGCAAGAGCTAGTTGCTACATTGAGAATGCTGGTCTAGGCGACCTCCCTGTGGTCTGACTACAAGATGAGATGGCATAGAAGGAAGTGATTTGAAAACTGAACACTACCATTTCCTTGGGAGGATGTAAAGTGATTTTGATCTAAACTGAGACAAGAATGACATGAGATCTTTAAAATGATTGCTGAGTGATGCCAATAACACAATCTCTCTCTGAGTTCATTTTGGGCTTCAGTGGTGTCAGGGAAGACCTCACGTGAGAAAGGATACTTACTTAGCTGTGAACATTGGGTAGATGGAAAGGGGACATAGCGGCTGCTGCTCAAGTATGACCATGACGGAGGCTGCATACGCAGGAACACTTACTACCTATCTTCATTTGGTTGGTCCGCACCACACGGTTGTTTTAAATGCACCTGCCGGTCAGATGCTTAGAGGTCCTCAGGAGATGCTGATTTTATCCTGCTCAGAGCAAGAGGGCACCTGCTCACCTGAAGCCAAGCCTCACTTGTAATTCCCTGATTCTCCATCATTTCTTTTAAATATTGCCTGGAACTTCCAGCTAGCCAAGCATTAGCATTACTGAATTTCTGTAAATCTACCTTGTGTTAAGAAGAAATAGTGAAAGCAAATAAAAGGAAGGAATGGAAAGCCTTACTTAAATTACAAAATACACTTCTATAATTGATTTTTAAAAATGCATTCAGGAACTTGACCCTAAGTTAGTTTGCTATGTCTAACTTTAAATATCATAAGAAGGCAAGTCTGATGAGAAGAATAACACTGTAATTCAAAGACTGTAAAGCAACCTAAGGTAAAGAGCACCTGAATTAAGATTCTCTGCATGCTGTGTAGTTTTCTCTCATACTACCTTAGCCGCCTTCTCTTCAGCTTTCAATCTACTTGGCACTTGGCACAGGGTAGTGTTCTACAATCTCCTTAAATATTAGACCCTTTTATTTCTTATCATGGGTTATTCCATGGATAATTGTTCAAGGTATGAAAATCCATATTACTTACCTTTGATTAATAGAGCTCATTAACTAGATACCTGGAAAACAAAGCTGTTTTTTTTTTTCAAGATTCCCAGGGTAACCAGTGGGCCCCTGAGCAGCAGGCCAAACCCATGGGTCCATCTCTTTCAGTCCCCTCAGACTTCTAAACACATGTCACTGAGCCTCCCAAATACCTCAACTCTTAAATCTAACATCTATCTATTTCCTGATTGGCAAAAAAGTTTTGAGTTTTGTTTTTGTTCAGATGTCTGAGCTCTGCATGTTGAGAAAGAGGTGACCACTTGAGGGAGCAGCAGAAGGAATGCTAGAATGTGCAACCCTGCCCCTGGCAAGGGCTATGGCACTCCAGGCCTGCAGACTGATCTGGTCTAAGGAGCTTCCTCTCTTTTCAGACCCATAGGTGAGTTTACATTCAAGTCACCCATGTAAACTAAACACCCAAACCTCCATCCCAAAGAAGCATAAGTTGGACTCAAAGACAGCTGACACAATTCTTACCTGACCAAGGGCAGAACAGTCTTGCTAGGAGTCCCTTAGGAGAGGACCCAAAGTTCTCAACTCAACCACTGCAGGTGGAGGGAAGCTGAGCAGCCACCAAAAGAACTCCTGAATATTCCCCAGTATCTGCCCCAGATATAGCAGTATTTTTCCAACTCACTCAATCCTTTATTCATTAAGCATCTACCCTATGCCTGAGAAGTTTCTGAATGAATGCCAGAGCCCAAGTTGTTGCAGAATTCTTTAGACCCAAAACAGGAACCAGAGAGCCACTCAAGTGCCCCACAGGGCATCTCTTCCTGGCTCACCTTTGCTGCCCTGGCTACTTCCTCTGTCCTATGCTGAACTCATCCAGTTCAATGGTTTTAAATGCTGATATGCTGATGACACTCCAATTTGCACAGCCAGTCTTGATTTCTCCTACCTCAGAGCTCTAAACACATTTCCAACTATTTACTTGACATCGTCACTGCGACACTTAATTCCTATTAAAGAGGTTCAAGAAAGAACTAGTTTCCCAACCTACATCCCCAGTTTTTCTTTTCCCAGAATTCCCCATATGAGTAAGTAGGGCAGTCTTTTCCCAGCTACACACACACACACACACACACACACACACACAAAATCTAAAAATGATTCAATTAAGTCATAATCCTTCTTTTTTCTGCACTTACAAGTTCTGTCAATATAGATCAAAATAAATATCATGTCAAGATAATTCAATTTTCCCACTTTGCCTGCCACTTGCTCATTTAAGACATTAGTATCTCCTACATAAACTACTTAAGTAGCCTCCTGACTGGCTGTTTTATCAGCAATCTCCAGATAAAACCAGAGTGGTATATTTAAAATATGTAATATATCATGATGATGTTCAGCAGCTTAATCTTTCAATAGCTTCTCAATTCCCTTAGAATAAACTCTAAACCTCTCCCTCTAATTTACAAGTCATCTGACCCCTCATAACCTCTCCAAGTTCATCTTAACGTTCATTCCCTTCCGCTCAAAACTCAAGAGGTTATCATCTCTTTATCTTTTTATTGCATATTTTAACATCTCTTATTCTTTTTTTTTTAAGATGTATCTCTTTATTTTTGAGAGAAGGAGAGAGTGCGTGCACGCCAGTACGAACAGGAGAAGGGGCAGAAGGAGGAAAGAGAATCTTCAAGCTGACTCCCTACTTAATGTGGAGCCCCACCTGGAGCTTATCCCAGGACCCTGAAATCATGACCTGAGCCAAAATCAAGAGCCACCACTTAACCAATTGAACTTCTCTTATACTTGAAAGGCCTAAATATGATAAAAGTTAAAAGCATCCATTTCTTAAGCATTATTTTTCATTACTATCACTCTGATTAGTAAACCAAAAATTTGGAAACACTTTTCCACTAACTGGAGAATTCTTTAGACCAAGGATAATAGTGGCAGCTTCACACCAACACATTTGTGGGATTTGGCAGAGAACAGAGAAACCGGTTTGAAAGATGATTTTTGTCCTGCAGCAGATTTCCTAATCTATTTTCCTAATTCTTTAAGCTTATGAATAATTTATTGAACAGTCTGAATCTGCTAGAAACAATTTTTTTAAACCTCTACTCTGCCTTCAACTGTTCTATGACAAATCTCCCATTTTTCCCCTTAGTGAAATCACAGGCAGACCCAAAGCCTTGGTTTAAAACTTTGTAATCACATTGAATTTAACACTCACTTCCTCCTAGCCCACACTGATTTAGACTTGAGGGACCAGGAGTGATGGGATTGGGCTTCTCTTGTATACCCCTCCTCTCCTTGCTCAGAGTCACTCTCCCTCCTAGTGTGCTAGGAATCAACATCGCTACAGTCCTCTCATAAGCAACGGTTGCTGGTTCTTTGTGGCTGTCTGTGTAGTGAGTGCTCAGATGGTGGCTTTTCTGTGGGGCCCATGGTGTGAGTCTTGTGCAAGGCCCTTTTGGAAGGGGTCTCTGACCCGTCGAGTTTCCTGACGTAGGAAATTCATTCTTGCTTGAATTACTCCCATAAGGTCCCACCTTGGTGGTCTATTCCAGAACTGCCCAATAGTAAGGTTCCCTTACCTGTGGCCATCCCTTTTGAGTGACATGTTTACAAGAATGCTCAGTCCTGGCTACTTTTGTCATGTCTACTGACTGCTCTATGAGAAATCTACATATCCTTCTCTCACTCTTCAAATTCTGAGAATTCAAACTGCTGCTGCTTCTCCACTTTCCACCTGCCACTTCTCTCCAATTCTCTTTTCTCCCTGTTCCCAGAGGCATGGAAGCAGGCCACCACTTACTCTGCAACCATGCACCTGGAAGTAAGATGTTACTTCCATCCATTATTTGGTGTTGGGGGTGGAAAATCCCCAGAACTTCCCAAATAGTTCAATATTCTTTCTTTTTATTACTGGTGTATAATTGGAACACAATATCCTATTAGTTTCAGATGTGCATGATAGCCATTCAATATTTTTACACATTATGAGATGATCCCCATGAGAAACCTAGTTATCATCTATCAGCACACAAAGTCATCACAATGTTATTGACTATGTGCTCTACGCTGTACACCACATCCCCATGACTTATTTATTTTATAGTTGAAAGTTTATACCTCTTAGTCCCCTTCACCTATTTTAACCACCCCTACAACCCATTCCCTTCTGGTAACCAACAGTTTGTTTCCTATGTTTACAGGTTTGTTTTTGTTTTGTTTTGTTTATTCATGTTTTATTTTTTAGATTCCATATATAAGTGAGATTATGTGGTATTTGTTTTACTCCGTCTATGTCATTTAGCATAATACCATCCAGGTCCATCCATGTTAGCGCAAATGCAAGATCTCATTCTTTTTTTATGGCTGATTAATATTCCATTGCATATATATATATACCACATCTTCTTTATCCACTCATTAGTGGATGGACATTTGGGCTGCTTCCATATCTTGGCTATTATAAACATTACTGAAATGAACACAGGAATGTACATATCTCTTCAAACTGGTGTTTTTGTTTTCTTTGCAAAATACCCAAAAGCGGTGTTGCTCAGCCATATGGTATTTCTATTTTTAATCTTTTGAGGAACATCTATACAGTTTTCCATAGTGATTGCATCAATTTAAATTCCTGCCAACAGTGTATGAGGGTTCATTTTTCTCTATATATTCACCAACACCTGTTATTTTTTGTCTTTTTGATAATAGCCAATCTGACATGTGTGAGGTGATATCTCATTATCATTTTGATTTGCATTTCCTTAATGATCAGTGATGTTTAGCATCCTTTAACATGAAAAGATGCTTTTCACAGTCCATGGGCTGTCTTCTTTGGAAAAATGTCTATTCAAATCTTTTATCTACTCTATAATGTCTTTTGTATTTTTGATATTTAGTTGTATATGTTCTTCACATATCTTGGATATTAACTCCTTATTGGATATATAATTTGCAAATATCTTCTCCTATTTACTAGGTCGCCTTTTTTGATTTGTTGATGATTTCCTTCACTTCGCAAAAGCTTTTTAGATAAATTTAGTCCTATTTATTTGTTTTAGCTTTTGTTGCCATTGCCTGAGGCTGCTCTCAGAAAATATTGCTAAAACCAATGTCAAAGAGCTGTTGATGTTTTCTTCTAGGGTTTTAATGGTTTCAGAACTTACACTCAAATCTTTAATCCATTTTGAAGTAATTTTCTATATAATGTAAAATAGTGGTCTAGTTTCATCCTACTGCATATAGCTGATCAGTTTTCCCAACACCATTTATTAAAAAGGCTGCCTTTTCCCCCATTGTATATTCTTACCACCCTTGTCATAGATTAATTGGTCATATATATGTGGCTTTATTTATGGAATCTCCATTTTATTCCATTTATGTATGTGTCTGTTTTCCTGCCAGTGTGGTACTGTTTTGGCTACCATAGTTTTGTAGTATCGTTTGAAATCAGAGCTTGTGATGCTTGCAGCTTGTTCTCCTTTCTCAGAACTGCATTGGCTATCTGAGATCTTTCGTGGCTCCATACAAGTTTTAGGATTCTTTATTTTAGTTATGCGAAAGATGTCATTGGTATTTTGATAGGGATTGTGTGGAATCTTATTGCTTTGGGTAGTATGGACATTTTAGCAATATTAATCCTTCCAATCCATGAGCATGTATGTTTTTTTCATTTATTTCTGTCATCTTTAATTTCATCATTGTGTTATAGTTTCCAGAGTACAGGTCTTTCACCCCCTGGTTAAATTTATTCCTAGGTATTTTATTCTTGTTTATGCAATTATAAATGGGATTGTTTTCTTAACTGCTTTTTCAATGGCTCATTCATAGTGTATAAAAATGTAACAAACTTCTCAGTGTTATTCTTGTATCATGTCACTTTACTGATTTCATTTACTAGTTCTAATAGTGTTTTGGTGGGGACTTTATATATATATATATAATATTCCACATATAATATTATGTCATCTGCAAATTCTGACAATTTTAATTCTTCTTTTCCAATTTGGATGTCTTTTATTTCTTTTTCATGCCTAATTGCTCTGGCTAGAACTTCTGTACTATGTTGAATAAAAGTCGTGAGAGTGGGCATCCTTGTCTTGTTCCTGATCTTAGAGGAAAAGCTTTCAGCTTTTCACTGTTGACTATGATTGTTAGTTGTGGGCTTATCATATAAGGTGTTTATATAGTTACGTTCCTTCTATATCCACTTTGTTGAGAGTTTTCATCATAAAGTGATGTTGAATTTTGTCAAATGCCTTTTCTACATCTGTTGAATTGATCCTCAATATAATTTTTTATCCTTCATTTTGTTAATGTAGTGCTTCATGTTGATTGATTTGCAGATGTTGAATCATCCTTGCATCCCTGGAATAAATTCCACTTGATCATGGTATATGATCCTTTTAAGGTATTGTTAAATCCAATTTAATAATATTTTGTTAAGAATATTTGTATCTATGTTCTTCCTGGTTGTTGGCTACTAATTGTATTTTTTTGTGATGCCTTTGTCTGGTTTGGGTAACAAGATAATGCTGGCCTCATAGAATGTGTTTGGCAGCATTCCTTCCTATTCAATCTTTTAGAATAATTTGAGGATAGATACTAACTCTTCTTTAAATGCTTGGTAAAATTCACCTATGGAGCCATCTGGTCTTGAGCTTTTGTTTTTTTGGCAGTTTTTAAATTAATGATTCAATTTCATTACTTATAATCAGCCTATTCAGATTTTGTATTTCTTTATGATTCAGCCTGGGAATTGATTCATTGCTTCTAGAAGTAGAAATAAATAAAAAACATCCAAATTGGAGTCCATTTTGCCTGATATGAGTATTGCCATTTCTGTTTTCATTTCCATTCGCATGGAATATCATTTTACATCCCTTCACTTTCATTCTGTGTATGTCTTTAGATCTGATGTGAGTCTTTAGTGGACAGGATATAGATGGGTCTTGTGTTTTTAAATCTGCTCGTCCACCCTATGTCTTTTGATTGGAGAATTTAGTCCATTTACATTTTAAAAATTATTGATAGGTATGTGCTTATTGCCTTTTTGTTGATTGTTTTCTGATTGTTTTTGTAGCTCTTCTCTGTTCTTTTTTTTCTTTTGGTCTCTTTCCTTATGGTTTCATGGTTCTCTTTATTTTTTTTAATGTATTTATTTATGATAGTCACAGAGAGAGAGAGAGAGAGGGAGAGACATAGGCAGAGGGAGAAGCAGGCTCCATGCACCGGGAGCCCGATATGGGATTCGATCCCTGGTCTCCAGGATCGCGCCCTGAGCCAAAGGCAGGCGCCAAACCGCTGCGCCACCCAGGGATCCCTCATGGTTCTCTTTAGTGCTATGTTTGGGTTCCTTGCTCTTTATTTTTGTGTATCTAGTGTAGGTTTGTGGTTACTAGGACAATAATATATATTGAGATAGACAGACAAATAGATGATAGATCTAACAGTCTATTTTAAACTGATAGTTGCTTAAGATTGAATGCATTCTAAAAACACTATATTTTTACTTGCCCCTCCATGTTTTTTCACGCCTTATTTTACATTTTTTATATCATGTACCCCTTGTTTTAGTTATAGTCTATTTTGCTATTTTTATCTTTTAATCTTCAATGAGCTTTTCAAGCTGTTGATCCACTGCCTTCACTATATATTATCTTTACCAGTAAGATGTATTTTGTTTCATATACTTTCATATTTATTTTTTTTCTTTTTTTTTACTTTTTTTTTACTTTCATATTTCTAGTTATGGCCTTTTCTTTTCTACTTAAATAAAACCCTTTAACATTTCTTGTATGGTTGGCTTAGTGGTGAAGAGCTCCTTTAATTTTTGCTTGCCTGGGAAACTCTATCTTTCCTTTAATTCTGAATGATAATCTTGCCAGGTAGAGTGTTCTCGGTTATAGGTTTTTCCTCTTCAGCACTTTAAATATGTATTGGCAGTCCCTCTTGGCCCTGAAAGTTTCTGCTGAAAAGTCAGGCAGTAGTCTTATGGGATTTCTTTTGTATGTAACTATTTGTTTTTCCCTTTGAGATTATCTCTTTAACTTTTGCAATTTTAATTTTTTTAAAGATTTTATTTATTCATTTGAGACAGTGTGAGAGAGAGAGAGCATGCAAGGGGAGGGGGGCAGAGGGAGAAAGAGGACAGCCTCCCCAGTGAGCAGGGAGCCTGACTTGGGGCTGGATCCCAGGACCCTGAGATCATGACCTGAGGTGAAGGCAGATGCTTAACCAACTGAGCCACCCAAGCACCCTGCCATTTTAATTGTATATCTTGGTGTGGATCTCTTCGGGTTCATCTTGTTTGCAACTCTATGTTTCTTGGACCTGGATGTCTGTTTCCCTTGCCAGCTGAAGGAAGTTTTCAGCCACTATTTCTTCAGTTTTTTTGCCCTTTTCTCTGTCTTCTCCTTCAGGGACCCCTATATAATGACTGTTGTTATTCCTGATGTTTTTCTAGAGGTCTCTTAAACTAACCTCATTTTTTTAAATTCTTTTTTCTTTTTCCTATTCTGAGTGGGTAATTTCCACCAATCTGTTTTCCAGATTGTCAATCCTTTCTTCTGCATCATAGTGTATTTTTCAATGTAATTATTGTATTCACCACCTCTGATTCTTTCTTATAATTTCTACTTCTATGTTAAGGTTGTCACTGTGTTCCTTCATTCTTCTCTCCCAAGTTCAGTGAGCATCTTTACGACTATTACTTTGAACTCTTTATCAGGTAAATTACTTATCTCTGATTCATCAGGGTTTTTTTTCCCCCTGTGGCTTTATCTTGTTCTGTTATTTGGAATATATTCCTCTGTCTTCTTATCTTGCTTGTTTCTATGTTTGCTTCTATGAATTGGGTAGCACATCTACATCTCCTGGTCTGGAAATGGTGACCTTGTGTAGGAGTATCTCCTGTGTATACTGCATGTGCTTGGTGATTTTGACAGACAAGCTGGAGCTGAGGGACATGTAATGGACGGGTAGGTCCCAGGGCACACAGTGCTATGGTCTGCCTAGTGAGTAGGCTGAAGCTGGTGCAGGCACAATCTGGGGTGGGGGGTAGGGGGTGTCCCAAAGCACACTGCACCAGTCTGCTTTGGCAGGATGGTTGGAACTGGTACAGTCTGGGATTCCTAGAGCATACCTAGGATAGTTGAAGCTGGAGCAGGTGCAGGCTAGGGAGTCTGGGACACTCTGGCCAGAGCAGTCCTAGCAAGATAGCTGCAACTGGAGTGGACAGGTGATAGGGTGAGCCACACTAGGGCCACCTTGGCAGGATGGCTGGAATAGGACTGGCACAGATGGGGGTGGGATAGGTCATACCACACTGTAGTCATGTTGGAGGTATAACTAAATCTAGTGTGGGCCAGGGGCCGAGGCATGCAAGGGTGCCCTAGCAGGCTAGCTACATTTCCTGGACTCTGTTCCCAATCACACTATTAAGGTGGAGGGGGAGCATGAATAGTGATGGTTGGCACCTGAGACCCTGGAGAGTTCGTTCCAGCAGTACCCCATCTGCTTGTGCCCAATGCTATAGGGTTAATAAATAGATTTTCTTCACTTATAGGCTAATTGCCTTTTAAGCCACTTTTTTTTCCTGCTGTGCCTAAGATTGGGTTAGTCTGTGCATGGGCCTCTCAGTGATATTTCTCCCTACTATAGTTTGCTGCATCGGCAGTGAGGTTCCCATCATTAGTGTATCTCTGTCCTACCCTTTCTCTCTGTGGTTCTTCCATTATTTGATGTGCAGAAATCAGCCCTCAGTCCTTCCTTCAGGAGGAACTGCTCTATATGTAGGTGTATATTTTGTGTGACTACAAAAGGAAGGAAGTTCAGGGTCTTCCTACCATCTTGGACTGTGCTCAATTATCTCCCTTTTATACAAGCTGTTTCAGGGAATAGAAAAAGATGGAAAGTCAGCCAATGTGTAAATCTAGTGTAACCTAATATGAAAATTGAACAAGGACAGGGCAAAAAGAGCACAAGATTAACCAATCTCATTTGTGGTCCAAGACTCAGGAAAAAGATAAAATAATAATTTATTAAATGTAGTATATATTAAACACATCATGTCTATATACTATATCATAATCTAGGGGTTAGCTCAAGAAATCCAGGCTAATTCAACATCCTAAAATCTTTTAATATAACACACCAATAAATATATGCAAGAAGAAAAAATGTGTAATCATCTTAATAGATGTATATATTATCCAGGAGAGGCAGGCTGTGCTGATAAGACAAGCCCCAAATTCTCAATCGCTTAAAATAAGAAGGGTTTATTTCTTATCAAGAAAAGTCCAGATTAGGGACACCTGGGTGGCTCAATGGTTAAGCTTCAGCCTTTGGCTCAGGTTGTGATCCTGGGGGTCCCGGGATCGAGTCCCACATCGGGCTCCCCACAGGGAGCCTGCTTCTCCCACTGCCTATGTCTCTGCCTTTCTCTCTGTGTCTCTCATTAATAAATAAAATAAAAATCTTTTAAAAAGAAAAAGAGAAAAAAGTCCAGGTTGGTAAATTAAATGTTATACATAAATGTTACATATATAATATATATGCATATATAGTATATATAACTTTACTGATAATGCATCATAGACTGAATATAGAAAAATTATAAGCCATCCACTATTTTACAGCCTTGAAGTAATTGTGGTGTCATGGAAAGAGCATTGGACCATGAGTTGGGAGACCTGAGTTGTATAACATTGGGCAAGTTATTTAATCTCCCTGGGGCTCAATTTTCCCTTCTGCAGAAATGGGTGGATTAGACTGGATCACCTGTAAGCTTCCTTCCAACTCTGACAAGCTCTAATGTGTCAGCCTCAGCACCAGCAATGGAGCTGACATGATAGAGCCATCAGTTTTCCAGCACATTTAGATTTTTTAATTCTTTTCGACTTTAGTCTAAGCTACTTCCATGTTCATTTTTCTGGCCATGCTTACAGAGCAGCAGAAAGCATAGACTTCCCACAAGTAAATATTTTAGTCTTGGATCCATTCGTAAAGAGTGATGTGGCCCAGAAATGCCATCCATAAGTGATCCTCAGTGAAGCTGACTTGTAACAGGGGCTTCTGTCATGCATAGCCTTTTCTGGTAAAATGCTCATTTCTGGTGAACTTGGCTAGGAGTGTGAGAAATAGTCCCTGTCCTAGAAAAGGTAAAGGAAAAACGTTTTCTAAAACCTTATGGAAAAATGCCACATTGGAACAAAACAGAAACGTAATCATTTGGAACAGGAGGGACCTGGGAGTCTCTTAGCCAGAAAGCAAAGTCCACTTCCTTTGTGTGCTGAGTGCAGGCCCTCCATACAGCCTCCACAAGAGTGGGTTAGCGAGCAAGAAAGAGGAAGTTCAGGCTGTCGGGTCAGACCAGGATGCAAATCCCTCTTCTGCCACATTAGAACCCTCAATCTCTTTATCTGAAATAGGTGGAGATAATAAATCGTACTTCATAAAATTGCTGAGGGGTCAATATGGTATTGGCCTACTTAGCTCGGCAGCTGGTACATATGAGGAACTATATAGAGGTTAGTTCCTTTCTTTCCTCAATTATTTGATAAAATAGTCTTAGACAACCTGAAGAAAATCTTATCTTCTAAAACAACTAAATTGGAAAGGCCTAGAGAACATGGTTAACTAGAAATGGTAAATGTCAATGCTATAATGCATTTTTATTTTTTTTCTAGCCATGTCCCCATGAGAGCCCTAGGATGGTATTTAGAAAAGATGTATCTGTCAATACAAATAATGATGAGATCCGATATGGTACAACTTAGAATAAAGAGGTGAGAGAGACTGGACAGATGGTGAACATTAGCTCCTCCCCAGAACAGATCTGAGAAGAGACAAGAGCAGGCTCTTAGAGAAAACTTACATAAAACGCATGGTCATCTTACCTTGCTCATGAGTTAAATCTAATTATGTTATAATGCCATTGCCTCATTCATTTCTCTAATGCATTTTCAAGGACAGTCAGATCCCTTTAGTGATCTAGAATTGATTAATGCCCATTGGCATTGAGAACCAGTTTGGAGTGAATGAAAATGCACCTTTTTAGCATTTCATGGGGATAGAATAAGAAGTCTTTATATTTGGAACAAAAGCACTTGAAGACCTGAACTTATGATCTCATTCATAGAATAGTTGAGAGAACAGCAGAATTGCTGCCAAATGACCATGATCATTATGAGGGATGATGTTCCTCTGTTCTTCCATCATTGTGTGTCTCTAGCTGATGCTTGGTTATCTGGCCTTGACACTTCTGGGAGTTATTTGTTTCTCTAACCAAGATGTAGCTATATGCCTAAGGTTTTTTCCTTCCACGGAGAATGACTGGACTAAATGTAAGACCTATAGATTATAGTTAGAAAACTAGAAAATGTGGGCAGCCTGGGTGGCTCAGCAATTTAGCACCACCTTCAGCCCAGGGCGTGATCCTGGAGACCCGAGATCGAGTCCCACTTCAGGCTCCCTGCACAGAGTCTGCTTCTCCCTCTGCCTGTCTCTTCCCCTCTCTCTCTCTCTCTCTCTCTCTCTCTCTCTCTCTCTTTCTCTTTGTCTCTCATGAATAAAAAAATCAAAAAAGAAAACTGGAAAATGAAAGACAAGCATGAAAAATTACAAGCCCATAGGTAAGGGAAGAAGAATAGAGAAATAATATACAAAAAATTAAAGAGAAATTCCTTCAAAACAGAGAGAGGGCAAGCATTCTACAAATTCCCTCCATGGAGAACAGATAAATAAAACATATGAAAAAAACTGATAGAAAAATATACAATAAAAATAAATTGACTTGCCCTGTGAAATGACTTTCTTCTACATATGAGATGTTTGACAATTTTGATGAAAGTTATTTTGGAACATTTTTCAATCTGTGGACATTATAATAAATACATTTTATCTTCTTTAAAAGGAGAAAGAACCACCTTTATCTTGTACCACAATACCAGTATGCCTGCCTAATTCTTTTAAGGGAACAGAGAATGGCATATATAACTGAGTGACAGTCATTAAGGAAGGCATGATGATGAGCACTGGATGTTATACTGTATGTTGGCAAATTGAATTTAAATAAATTTTTTAAAAAAGAAAAAATAGATTCCTTAAGCTTCATGAAAATTTATAACTTTTGTGCTTCAATGGGCACCATCAAGAAACTGAAAGGACTATCCACAGAATGGAAGAAAATATTTTGATATTATATGTCTGATAAGGAGCTGCTATCCCTAATACATAAACAGAAGTTACAATTCTACAACAATAAGATAAATAATCCAGTTAAAAAGTAGGCAAATTCTGGACAGTATGGAGATTCCTCAATAAGTTAAAAATAGAGCTACCCTAAGATCCAGCAATTGCACTACTAGGAATTTACCCCAAAGATATAAATGTAATGATCTGATGGGCACCTGCACCCCAATGTTTATAGCAGCAAGGTCCACAATAGCCTAACTGTAGAAAGAGCCCAAGTGTCCATCAACAGATGGATGGATAAAGAAGATGTGGGATAGATAGATGTGAGATATATATATATATATATATATATATATATATATATATATATATATATATTACTCAGCCATCCAAAAGGACAAATACTTACCATTATTATTTACATTAACATGGATGGAACTGGAGAGTATTATGCTGAGCAAAATAAGTCAATCAGAGAATCAAAATTATCATATGGTTTCACTGACATGCAGAAAATAGGAAATGGTATAGAAGATCATAGGGGAAAGGAGACAAAACTGAATGGGAAGAAATCAGAGAGGGAGACAAACCATGAGAGACTCTTAACTATAGGAAACAAACTGAGGGTTGCTAGAAGGGAGGCGGGGGGATGGGGTAACTGGGTGGTGGGCATTAAGGAGGGCACATGATATAATGAGCACTGGGTGTTATACACAACTGATGAATTACTGAACTCTACATCTGAAACTAAGAATGCATTATATGTTGGCTAGTTGAATTTAGATTTTTTAAAAGTGGACAAAAGAGGGGTGCCT
The DNA here is from genome assembly GCF_905146905.1 of Nyctereutes procyonoides. Taxonomy (NCBI): domain Eukaryota; kingdom Metazoa; phylum Chordata; class Mammalia; order Carnivora; family Canidae; genus Nyctereutes; species Nyctereutes procyonoides. The sequence goes on from NW_026575044.1 coordinate 5,601,281, forward strand.
GGCTGGTTCAGTTGTAGATCACATGACTCTTGATCTCAGGGTTATAAGTTCAAATGCCACATTGGATGTAGAGCCTACTTAAAAAAATAGATTTTTGCTAAAGAAGATATACCAAGGGCCAATAAGTACATGGAAAGATGCTCAACATCATTAGCATTTGGGAAATGCAAATCAAAATCACAAGGAGTTATAACATCACACCCACTAGGATGCTGAAATTAAAAAGACAGCTAATAAGAAGTGCTAGTATAGATGAGGGGAATGGGAACATTCATACATTGCTAAGAGGTTGTCAAATTGCAGTTTCACTTTGGAAAACAGTTCGGCAATTCTTCGTATTACTAAACACAGAATTAGCACATGGCCTAACAATTGCACACATAGGTATTTACTCAAGAAAGTGAATGAATATGTCTATATAAAAAGTTGGACACAAATGTACATATCAACATTTTTCATAATAGCAAAAATGTAGAAACAACCTAAATGTCCATCATCTGATGAATAGATGAACAAATGTGATGTACTTGTATAATGGAAAATTATTCAGTATCAAAAAGGAATGAAGTACTGATACACACTACAGCAAGGCTCAATGGACAAACCTTGAGAATAGTATGCTAAGTATAAAAACCCAGCCGCAATGATCTGATTCCATTTCTAGGAAACATCCAAAACAGGCAAATCCATGGAGACAAAATGTAGATTAGTGGTTGCCAACGCCTAGAAGTGGGGGAATGAGAAACAACTAATATGTATACAGGGTTTCTTTTAGATGATGAAATGTTCTAAAATTACATGGTGCTGGTGTTGGCACAACTCTGTGAATATGCTAAAGCCCACTGAATTATATACTTTAAAGAGGTGAATCTATGGTAAATGAATTATATCTCAACATAGCTGTTGTTAAAACAAAACAAAACAACAACAAAACCACTGAGTTTCCACCAGATTGAAAAAGATTCAAAAGCTTGGTGACAATGAGTTGGCAGACATGTGTTAAAACAGGTCCTTTCACATATTGCTGGTAGAGATGCATGTAAACATAGTGTCTATAAAAGGGAAATTTGCAGTGTTTACCAAAATTAAATAGCTGTCTTTGGGCCCAACAATCCAACTCCATAGAATTTATTTTGCGTAAAGAACTTGCACATACTGCAAAATGATGTTTTATGAGCTTACCCATTGTAGTAATGTTTGTAATAACAAAATGCTGTAAATAATAAAAAAATGTCCATCAATAGAGAAGTATGGATGTCCATCAAATGTAATACTGTGCAGATATTAAAAAAGGGAAAAGAGCTGTTTATGGACTGATACCTCAAATCTGTCCAAGATATATTAAATAAAAATACAGTGTATATAATGCAAGCTTATATTAGGTTAATAATCAGCATCATCAATCACTAAATATTTTCTCCTACCACCCTGTGTGAGGAATCTGCTTCCCTACCCCATTGACTCTGGACTGGATCATGTGACTTCCTTTAACCAATGGCATATGGATGGAAATAAGAGTGACATTTGTAAGCAACGGATTTAGAGGCATTGTATATTTTTGCTGGGCTCTCTGGAGCTTCTGCCATCTGCCATGAGAAGAAGTACAAATAGCTACTGCAGCCTGGGCTCAAGGCCCAGAATGAGACATGTGGAACAGACCTGGCTCAAATGCAGACAAGTCCAACTAGTACCAGCAGAACTACTTGAAGCCACAGCTGACCCATATATCCATTAGCAAAAATTCCTTGGTATAAGCTATTGACTTTGGAGTTATTATCACAGTGAAAGCTGCTATCAAAAAAATAAATGAATAAGTATGTGTGAAGTTTATTTCCCTGCATATACATAAAATATATTTGCAAGGCTACACGAGAATCTAATAACACAGGTTGACCATGGGGACCTGAATGAGGTGGCTGAGTGATAGGGTGGCATGGAGGATTTCTACAACATAGTTCAAATATTTTTAAATTTTAACTAAGGGAGTGAATAATACTTCAGAACATTACATTAAAAATTGGTCATTTTCAGGCATTCTTCTGAATAAAATAGATTTTATCAAATTGTGTCACCCAGAGCGTAAAGGACAAATTATTCTAAGAAGCCAACAACAGATAAAGAAAAAAACAAGTGGCTCGTGTAAGAGATGGAGATTTATCTAGCAGCCCAAGGTCTAGAACCACAGTCCATGGGAGGTGATAGAGAGCTTCTGAGATAGCTCTTTCTTTTGTTTTCAACCTCTCCACCAACTACAAACCAGCTGTGTATTTTTTGATAAGCCATTTAACTGCTTTGGGCCTAGTACTTGCATTTGTTAAATGAGTAGGAGTTTTATAAGACCTCTGACAGTAATCAGCCAGTTTCTTTTTTTAATTACATAGATGGATGACTAAATGATTGAGAGGAAATCACCACAAAATTCGTGTTAAATATCATATATAGAACTAAGTTAACCTGTAAACACTTAAAAATAGTTTTCTTGTTTAGTTGTAGGAGAATAATTTCACCAACCAACTTTCACAAGATGAGAATATTGAGATATTTTCCTTAGAGTAGGAATGAGTTTGTGCCATATTTTTTCTTCAAATTTATGATTTCAAAAATCTTAACAAATTACCATGAAATTATCACTATAACATTGAAATTATGTATTTGATACACCATGTAACAGCTGATAATGAATTCTATATATGCATATTGTTTCTAAGTAACTTAGCTTTAGACATTTAGCAATAAAAAGGTGAAAATCTACAAACAGCCCTACACTCTACACACTCTGCCACAGCTCTCTTATTTAGTAATAGATTCCAATAACTCAAAAGCTCCAAATTCTTTTTTTCAAGGCAATAGTATCACAATTAGACATTAACCTCAAGCCAAGCACCGTTTCAGTCCCTTAGGACTACACTTTATCCTTATAAAGAAAACCAGGCAAGAATGTTTTTATTGGTTAGAGAGCAAGGGAATGGAAGAAAAACAAGAGACAATAAATACACTTCTTCCATCTCGGGGAAATGAGATTGCTTGCCATGCAAGGCAACAAATTAGACCCATCCCCATCCCTGTGTGCAAACACAAACACAACCTTCAAACCAATGAACAGAATTAACTTTACATACACTTAGAGAAATTTGAAAGACTACAGAGTACTAGAAAAGCCATCATTTCAGACTTTTTCCTTTGCATTTCTTGCCATAAATTGTCTTTATAAGATAAATACCTTTACAAGGAATTGCATATGGAAAACCAGGAAACTTCAGTGAGGTTTGTAAGAGAAGGCTTCTTCAGTTTGATTTGTGGCCCCTCTCCAAAATAATGTTCAACTGCTACAGTTAAAAATCATAAAGAATTCACTAAGATCAGGTCATTAGGATTTAGGTATGACCCATTACTCATTATCTTATGGTACCTGTCCTAGATCTAGTCTAATATAGTTCTATAAATATCAAACAAAAATTATTACTATATTTCAAAAGTATATCATAATTCTAGCAAAAATAATGGGGGTATATACATTCTACAGTCTAATGTTATTCATTTAGTGTGATAGACTTTTAAATTATTTCTAATTTCATACCATATTCTACCTTCTTCATTTCATCTTCACTCATGACAGTTTTCCCTGAACACAGAATCTGAGATCACCTTCTTTCCTTTTTAAACCAACTATTTCAACATTCACACTCTGTTAAGATATCTTCCTATATTCTAAGTAATCTCCACACCAAATGTGGGGCTAGAACTTATGACCAGGAGACCAAGAATCAGATGCTCTACTATTGAGCCAGTCAGGCACCTGAGATATCTTCCTACACTCTAAATTCTTAGGAAAAAGCAGAGAGATTCTTAGAGACACCCAGATCATCCTTTTTCCCTTCAATTAAAGCTAAATCTGATTTCTGTTACTAAGTAGGACAGATCAACTTACAGCAGACCTATAATCCCTATGAGAATGACTAGAAAAAAATTTAGAAATTAAGTATTTGTTCAACAGTTTACTACAGTTGTTGGAGAATAAAGGATCAAAGCAGCCAAGATTCTGGAGAGCAAAAACTGTAGAAATGTAAGCTAGTGTTTAGTAGCCAGTCTAATTGAGGGCCTCTATCAATTTTGCTTGTGAGCCAAAGGCAGATAATTTAAGGTTTTCCCTGGCAGGGGGCCACAGCTGGAAGACAGAAACCAGAAGACACTATGTAAGTCTCAACAACTGGAGAGACAACATTGGAATTTTGAGGAGGTGGTGTTTCAGAGTAGGGAACAGCAGAAACTGAGTCTTGTGAAGAGCCACTTTTCCTCTATGAATTGCCTGTTTCTGAGGTTGAGTATTTTAGGAGGTTGTGCCCTGAGCAGACATCCCCTATGATTCAGAGCAATGCTTTTTGTAGTCTCACTGGAATGTTGGTACAGGAATTAGAGTTCAAGATTTGCTAGAGGGAAGGCCCCATTGAACATATCAGGCTCCCAGAAGAAAGCCCTGAAAATCTACATCCTAGGATTTGACATGACCCAGAGGTAGACAGAGTCTCTTCACAAATAAAACATAGCTTTGATTCAGCACACTCCCAGAATGGAGAAAAGTTGCAAGCCCCTCCTCTCTAAGCCCAGCAGAAAAAAAAAAGGCAAAGCCTTTCTGGAAAAATAGGAACTGGGACCTCTAAAATTGTTTTTATGTACAAAGTATCTTTTTATTTAAAAAACTTTACTAGGCATGCTAAGACACATGACAAATTATTGTAAGCTAGAAGGCAGAACAAAACAATAAACAGACCCAAAGGCAATAAAGATAGTAAGTTGAAAATTAAGAATTTCAAGGTAGCAGTGATTAGTATGTTCAAAAATATAGAGGCAAAGGTGGAGAAAATAAATAAAAAGATGGAGACCTTCATCATAAGGTTGTAACTTATTTAAAAATGTAAATTCTTTAATAGAAAAACATAACTAAAATTGAAAACCAAATGTGTATCTTAGCAGCAGTTTTAACACAGCAGAAGACAGGATTAATGAACTGGAAGACATGTTAACAGAAAATAATCAAACAGAAGCATTGAGATTAAAAAATGAAGAGGAAATATAGAAAACAGTGGTGGATGTTTTGAGCTACAGTGAAAAGTTATAATATGCAGATAAAAGAAGGGGAGTAGAAACAATATTAAGGGGGAAAAAGGTATGAGAATTTTCCAGAATGAATCAAAGACATTAACCCACGGATCAACTACCAGCCTAGACTTCTGCAGCCATCAGGATTAGCCTTCAAAAGTGAAAAAGAAATAAACTTTCTCAGAGAAACAATAATTGATGAAATTTCTCACAAGTAGTCCTGTCTTGCAAGAAATGTGGAAAGTTCTTCAGGGAGAAGGAAAGTGCTATAGAGAAATCACTGCAAGCCACAAACTAAATAAATAACTCAACTAAGATGTAAGCACTTAATACATCTAATGGAAAAGCATTTCCTGGGAAGCCCAGGTGGCTCAGTTGTTTAGCACTGCCTTCAGCCCAGGGCCTGATCCTGGAGACCTGGGATCAAGTCCCACATCAGGCTCCCTGCATAGAGCCTGCTTCTCCCTCTGCTTGTGCCTCTGCCTCTCTCTCTCTCTCTCTCTCTCTCTCTCTCAGGAATAAATAAATAAAATTTTTAAAGAAAAGAAAAGCAGTTCCTTACCAAAGATAAAGGAAAAGACTTTACGTCAGCAAAGGAAACACAACACTTTACTTAAAAATGACAACTGAGGAGTACCTGGGTGGCTCAGTCAGTTAAGCTTCTGATTTGATTTCTGCTCAGGTCATGATCTCAACGTTCTGAGTTCAAGTTCCACATTGGGCTCTGCACTGAGCATAGAGTCTGCTTAAGATTCTCTCTCTTTTTCTCTCTCTGCCCATCCCCTCCCTCTCTCCATCTCTAGAAATAATAAAATAAAATAAAATAGAATTCTAAGGAGAGACAACGGAACCCAGAAGATAATGGAATGATAATTTTAAGGTGTTATCACAAGATAACTGCCAACTTAGAATCCTATAATCAGTGAAAATATCCATTAAATATTTTTAAAAAGACATTTACACCACCACCACCACCACACACAAACTAAAACTAGAGACTTTGTTGCCAGGAAAGATGGAATGAAAAAAGAAATGAAGAGCACTAGAAATGGCAAATATGCTTGTAAAAAATAAGTAATATTGTTTTAAAGTATTGTTTTTAAAAAACAATATTTTGCCAGATTTAAAATACATATAGAATTAAAATGCATTACAAGAGAAACAAAATATTAACAGGGAGTTGAGTGGAATTAAGATGTTCTAAAGTTCTAACATGGTTGGGTAAATAGTAAAATTAATCATTTTTATTGGATTGTAATAAGCCAAGGGTGCATATTGCAATGTTACCACTAAAAGAATAGTGAAAGAATGAATATATATCATGCTAATTGTAAAGTAAATGGAATAAGAAAAGTATTGTATGAAGATACCAGTGTTTTAAATTAATTAATAATTAATAAAAGAGACAAGAGAGGGGTAAAAAAAAAGATGAAATATGACAAATAGGAAAAATAGTATAAAAGTAAAAATAGGGCACCTGGGTGATGCAGTTGGTTGAACACAGGACTCTTGAGTTCAGCTCAGGCTGTTATATCGAGTCCCAGTGGGGTCTGTACTCAGTGTGAAGTCTGCTTGAGATTCTCTCCCCCTCTCTCTCTGCCCCTTCTCTTTCCCTCTCTCTCTAATAAATAAATAATAAATCTTTTTCAAAAAATGATAAAATAAATCTATATCCATCAATAATAGCAAAAACACACATGGACTGCATACTAAGATTATAAGATTATGGTTGTCTAACTGGATTAAAAAGAGAATAGCTTAAGTATATGCTACTTACAAGAAACACACCTTAAATATAAAAACACAAAAGGATGAAAATAAAGGGGTGGAAAAATATATACTAGCAACCAGATAAGAGGTGGTAGGGCTATATTAAATCCAAAAATGTACACATTAAGCAAAAGGCATTAGTCAAGAGAAATAGACATTTAATAATAAATAATAAAAATAATATTAAATAATAAATACATAAGAATTATTTTGTACATATTCTTAGAAACTCTGCAATCAAAAAGAGTGAAATGAATGTTTAAAGTTTTGAAAGAAAAAAATAAAGTTTTGAAAGAAAATACTCTCACCCATCTAGGATTTTCTATGCAGCAAAATTATTCTTCAAATGTGAAAGAGAAGTAAAGACTTCCTCATACAAACAATAATTGAGGGAGTTTATTACCAATAAATATGACATGTTAGAAAAGTTGAAAGAAGTTCTTTAGAGAAAAGAAAGATGATACAGGTCAGAAACTCAAATTTACATAAAGGAGTGCTGGAGAAGGAGTAAATAAAAGCTAAATAAATCTTTTATTTTCTTATTCATTAAGTTCATTCAAGAAATAATAGCAATGATAATGATTATAGAAATAGAAAAATTCATTGTTATAGTTGAAGACTTCAACAACTCTCTATGAGTAATGAACCAATAGAGCAAGCAAAAAAATAAAGATATCACTGGACCAAACAGTACCATCAATCTATTGGATCTGACATTTATAGAATATTTTACCCAACAGCAGTAGAATATACATTCTTCTCAAGCTCACATGAAACATTCACAAACATAGACCACATCCTAAACCATAGTACACACTTTAAATTTGAAAAAATAGAAACCATACAAAGTATGCTTTCAGGCTACAATGGGGAAAAAAATGGAAATCAATGACTGAAAGAAAACTAAGAAATATAAACATATTTGGAAATTAAACAAAATCCTTCTTATTTTTATTTTTAGAAAGGGGAGAGGGATGGGGAGAAAGGGGTAGGGAGAGAAAGAATCTTAAGCAGACTCCACACTCAAAATGGAGCTATACTTCACAACTCTGAGATAATGACCTGAGCCAAAATCCAGTCAGACACTTAACTGATGAAGCCACATGTATGCCCCTAAATAACACATGGACAAAGAATAAGTTTCAAGAGAAAGTAAAAAGTCATTTAAATCAAAATGAATATAACTTATTAAAATTTGTGGAATGTAGCAAAAGGAATGTATAACATTGCATACATACATTAGAATAGATCTAGGGTGCCTGGCTGGTTGGGGCAGAAGACAGAGGACTCTTGATCTAAGAGTTGTAAGTTTGAGCCCCACATTGGGTATAGAGGTTACTTAATTTTTTTTATCTAAAAAAAGAGTAGATCTAAAATCACTTATTTAGAGCTTCTATTATATGAAACAAGAAAAACCCAAAATAAGAAAAGATATAATGAAAATCAGAGCAGAAATCAGTAAAATCAAAAAAGAAAACTAATAGAGAAAATCAACAAAACCAAAAACTGGTTCTTTGACAAGATCAATAAAAATTGATAAACTTCTAGCCAGGATAATCAAGAAAACAGAAGAGAAATAAATTACTAATATCAGAAACGAAAAAGGGGCCATTGGTACTACTAGTATTGACATTAAAAGGAAAAAATACAAATATTATGAACAAGCCCATACCCAGAAATTTAATAACTTCAAAAGAAATGGACCAGTCCCGTGAAAGACACAATCTACCCAAACTCACACAAGAACAAATAGAAAATATGAATAGGCTTCTATCTACTAATGAAATTGAATAAACAATAACCCTGCAAAACAAAGCACCAGGCCCAGATGGTTTCACTGATGAATTCCACTAAATATTCAAAGAAGAAATTATACCAATTCTCTACCATCACTTTCAAAAAAAGTTGAAAGAGGGAACATTTTTTTCACTCATTCTATGTGGCCAGCATTACCCTATTACCAAAAGCAGATAAAAGCATTACAAGAAAGGAAGATTAAAATAAATTTATAAATCCTCAACCAAATTGGGAGATTTTATTTTTTTACAGATTTTATTTATTTATTTAAGAGAGAAAGAGAGCATGAGTGGGAGGCAGAGGCAGAGGGAGAGAGAAGCAGACTCCCTGCTGAGCAGAGAGTCCATGCAGATCTCAAACCCAGGACCCCAAGATCATGAACTGAGTCAAAGACAGGCACTTAACCAACTGAGCCACCCAGGCCCCCCCAAATTGGGGGATTTTAATATACCTTCCTTAGCTAGTACTAAGAGATAATGGAAATAGTATAGAAAATGTGAACCTTATATACTTTACATATAGATAACAATATGTCAAGAATTACAGAATGCACATGAACATTTACCAAAACTTTTCCTATGCTCTATCAGAAAGCAAGTGTCAATACACTTCGGAGAACTGAAATAATTGAGAGTACATTCTTTAGTTGTAGTGCAATTATGCTAAAAAAAATCAACAAAAAGAAAACCATAAAATTTCTAAATGTTAGGAATATTAACCAATATGCTTCTAAATAACACATAATTTAAAAATAAATTTAAATGAATATTAGAAAATATTTTGAATTTAATTTCAATGGAAATATATCATGCCAAAACATGGAATAAAGCAAAGCAGTGCTTAGGAAAAAAAGAATGTATAGATTTAAATGTATATGTTATTAAAGAAGAGAGGTGGGATCCCTGGGTGGCGCAGCGGTTTGGCGCCTGCCTTTGGCCCAGGGCGCGATCCTGGAGACCCGGGATCGAATCCCACATCAGGCTCCCGGTGCATGGGGCCTGCTTCTCCCTCTGCCTGTGTCTCTGCCTCTCTCTCTCTCTCTCTCTCTCTCTCTGTGACTATCATAAATAAATAAAAAATTAAAAAAAAATAAAATAGTTTAAAAAAAATAAAGAAGAGAGGCATAAAATAAATAATCTAGCATTTTATCACAATAACTAGAATGAAAAATCAGAGAAAGTAAGTAATAAATATAAAAACCAAAGTCAATTAAATGAACTCAAATGTTCAACAGAAAAAAATTTTAAATCAGTCTACAAAGCAAAAATATATTACAATAATATTGAATTTATTCCAGAAATGTAAGAGTGTTTTAACATTTAAAAACCAATCAAGATAATTCACTACATTAGAAAAAGGAAGAAATCATTTTGATAATTTTTTAAATGATAAAAATGCAACATCCATTAATAATAATGACAATGATAATAAGGAAAACTAGCAAACTGGGATAAAAAGGAGAACTTTCTTAACCTAGACAAAGACATCTACAAAAAATCAACAGCAAGCATACTTAATTATGAAATATTGAAATCTTTTCCCTGGAGATCAGGAATGAGACAAAGATGTTAGCATTGTAAGAAAGGTTCAAGTCAAAGCAATAAGGCAACAAAAGGAAATAAAAGGCAATATGCCCTGGAAAAGAAGGATCATGACTCATTATGAACAGACAACATGATTTTACGTGTAAAAAAACAAAAGAATCTGCAAACTACTAAAATTAATAAATACACTTAGCAAAATGTAACTGACACATATGTCTACTTAGCTCCTGAGAGTTAAATGCTGCATCTGGTCTTTGACTTTCCAGAGCTCCATCATACCCATTGATAAAAGGGAGTCCAGTTCCATGCCAGCATGTCCCAGTGTCAACCCTGACCTACAGAAGAGAATGCCATCAAGCTTCTCAAAGATTTCATTTCCTCCTTTACTTTGCAAATGCATTGGCATTGGTGGAATGACCATAATCTGATTACATTGCCAAGTGATGGGTTAGGGTTTTACATATTAAATCCACCCTCACTATTCTATATCCCTGAGCCTTCTGACCCCTTCCTTCATCTTAAACCAAGGAGATTTTGGCATTCCTATTTCATTTGTTCTAGATCACTGTCACACCCTGGATCATCCCAACAAAATATAAGAACCAGCTTCAGGCAGGTATCTTCACCCTAATAGTGTCCGCCCTAACAATTTTCATGGGGTATATATCCCATATTTGGCATACATTACTTTCCAGGACAGAATATTAAATGTTAAGTCCTGAGTAAGTACACCCTATGTCAATAAATTCTTCTCTATTCATAAATATTCTCCCAATTCCTACTAGTACATATTAGTCATGTGCTACATTTCTCTGACATGATTTCTTCCCTGCTCAGGCTGTGCTGAAATCTGACCCTCTTTATTGGCTTCAGCCAATGAGGAGTCTAGAGGGTGGAATTTGGGACCTTAACATTATATTGTAAGTTGCCTCACTCAGATGAGACAGTTCCCAGGTAAGGAAAATTTACTGTTCTATGGCAAAGGAAAGAAGTTCACTTTGCCTGCCAGAAGGGCTTGGGGGAGTTTACAGATAGAAGATGCTCAGGTTAATCCACCCAACTGTCTCCATCCTAGGTCTCAGGGTCTACTGTTCCCTTACCATAGCCCTGACTTTGACACAGGAAACTTGGTGAGTTATGAAATCAGCCTCCTTTGCAATTAAGCCACACTTGGAATCAGATCCCAGACCTGATATTTTAGCAGAGCATGGCCTAAGGCTGGAGATGATAGTATTCCCCTTAAAAGCTGCCACAAAAAGAAAAATCCCTAACATTTACAGTGCTTCTTAAATTAGCAATTATCTGGGCTTATTGTTTATGTTTTTGTGAGATCTTCAGTGCTTTCAAAAATACTTACCCTTATTACAAGCCTCATAATTATTCTTGTGTGTGGAGCCTGCTTCTCCCTCTGCCTGTGTCTCTGCCTCTCTCTCTCTCTCTCTCTCTCTCTCTCTCTCTGTCTCCCATGAATAAAGAAATAAAATCTTAAAAAAAATAAACAACCCTTGCTGAGTGTCTTATTCCCAGAGCCACTCCTTGTACCAATTGCTATAACCCAAGCCTCCCAGAAAACAGAGCCAAAGGCTTAGTTTACAAACTAATGCTTTGAAATTGTAGAACGCACAATTCAGGAAATTAAGAATGAAGGTAAAAGAAAATGAGGGAAAACAAAAACAAAGTGGTACATGCACAAGTTGCTACAGCCTCTAAGAAAGCACTGTTCTTTTGCTCATTCATAGTGGATGTCTCAAGCATATTGGAACTATTTTTTTTTTTGTGGAGTATTTCTCCTATCATAGGGAAGAAGGAAGAACATCTGCTGGTTCCCTCCATCTTTTGCCTCTTATTAGTCAAATCTTATTACATGGAACAATTATTCCCCTGTATCTCCAGGTTATGAGAAGTTGTTGGGGAGGCCAGTCTCCCAGGGTAACATTTCATCCGAGTCCAGAAGTGGTGGAAGGAGCCAGCAGCTCTGGATCCCTTCAGTCCAGGTTTGGAGACCAGAGTTATAGTGGCTTCCGCTGTGCTGGGAACAATGGAGGCTGCCAGAGGCTGGTCCCTTTTGGGGTGACTGAGACTCTCAGCAGTATTGACAGTCAAAATGGCAACAGTGTAGGTGTTCTCCAGTAAGCAAGTGGCCACGTGTTTGAGAAACAGGAGAGGGCACGCAAATCTGGGAGACGTAAAAATTGATACTAATATACAAACCATTTAGACAACTGTCTACTGAACATCTCCACAGGAGTGGAGGTACAATTGACATGTCCCAAACTGAACTCATTATCTATGCTCAAGCTATCTCTTCTCCTCCTGTGCTCCCAGCCAAGGAGAATACCACCATTTACTCACTTGCCAAGACACATAACTAGGTGTCATCTCTCCCAACAATCTCTACTGCAAATCAACTCACATACCTAACTTCTACCTCCTGAATATTGCAAGCCACTCTCTGTACAGTATTACTCCTACCTTCATTCAAGTGTGTATTGTTTCTTACCTGGAAAATTACAAGTTTCTTAATTAGTTTCACTGTCTTCATTCTTGCTTTCAGGTAAGAAAGAAAAGATTGGAAAGATTTTTCTAAATCAGAGTATGGGGAAGGGGTGAAAGTAGGGTAGGAATTAAGAGCCCAATCTTGCAACTACTTTCAGTGGTACCTGTTTTATTGACTACTATTGACCTATGGCTGTTGGTACTTTTTTGTCCTGTCCTACTAGTGCCAGACTGACATATGGAGATTAAGCTCTAGTATCTGGACTATGGCAGAGGTGAGCATAAATGTGCAAAACATCTCAGGGTAAACAGATCCAGAACCTAGGCTTGAAAATCTGACTGCTCTTGGGAACCTCTCAAAGACAATCTCTGAATAAAGTGGCTGAGTCTTGCCAGAAAAGCATGTTATAACCTCAGGAAATGGCTATCAGGATAGAAAGCTGAGATGCAGACCATGAAGTCAGATGAACCCTAGGGTAGAGCAAAATTGTGGCAACTTGTTGTCCAGTTACAACATCTTAAGGAAAAGCATGATGAGATGCTGGGAAGCGGAGCTGAGGTAAAGAGGCATCTACGAATCATAGCATCAGGGCTGCACCTACTCTAGTGGAGACTGTGTGCCACTACCGAGATCCCCCTAGCCCTTGAGGGTAGCAGCTCTCAGGAAACCTGCTTAATCTAAAGAAAGCCACCTACTCAAGGTAACCATCTTCCCTGGAAACAATCCATAGCCAATGTCTGGTCCATGAGGAAGGCTTTAAAGGCCTAATGCTTTGCCTTGGGCAGGACAACTCAGAAGGATCATCCCAGCTCCAGGACCCTATAGGATCAGCTGAGGTTTCTGTTACAACTGCACAGCAGGCCAACTTCCCACTCGACCCAATTTTGTTTCTTTCCCTCTCCACAGGTGTGATCCCAAGAGGAGCCAAATAAAACTCTTGCATGCAAATTACCCCTCACAAAATCCCAGAAAAGAAAGTTTTTAACAATTATTTTGTAGATGAGAAAATTGAACGTCTCTAGAGACATACAGCTGGTAAGTGGCAAAGTCCTGGTATTAAACCCAAACATGTGCAGCCCCAAAGCCTTTGGTTCATTCACTCCCATTTCTGTCTTCAATGGGTCACCAGTAAGAAAATGGAGATTAAACATTTTCAAGATAGGTAAATAGGATGCTGTTGCATGGGTAAGATTCCCCTTTCTGGTCTCCTGGCTTGCCCTGTTGTTGTGGCTACTGTTTTTTTTCTTGTTATCTCATTCAACATTTGGTTGTTAAATGTTTGTTTCCTTTTATTAGCCCATTGTATGCTCAGGAACATATTCGAGTTTCCTTGTTGTGTTTGTCTAACTCTATCTATACTTGAGCCATCTGTTCCCCTCGAAGTGAGTGAAATTCTCCCCACCCCCCTGAGATATCCCTACTTTTTACTTTATAAAGGAAGTCAGACTAGGTGATTCATTGCCACCATCCTCATCTTTATCCTCCTCCTCCTTCTAATCATCATCAACATTAAAACACCAAGAGAAAGCCTTAAGGAGCAACATGATGGCCATTTCCATACGTGTGAAATTATGGCAAATGATAGCAGCAGCATATTCAACGTGTTTGGATTTAGAACTATGATCACAGTGAAGCAATGAAACACTGCAGTTAACCAAACAAAATATTTTTCTAGTTTTATTGAGAAATAATTGACATATATCACTGTATACACTTAAGATGCGGAGCATGATTTGTATATATTGTAAAATGATCACTATAGGTTCAGCTAACATCTGTCTTCTCATACAGATACAATAAAAAGAAAAGAAAGAAGAAAAGGATAAAGAAAATTTTTTTTTCTCTTGTGATGAGAACTCTTAGGATTTACTCTCTTAACTTTCCTGTATACCATAATCATCATGCTGTACATTATATCCTCACTACTTATTTATCTTATAACTGGAAGTTTGTATTTTTTTAACCATTTTCCTCCAGTTTCCTGTTTCCTCATCACCCACCTCTTGGGAAACACAAGTCTTATCTCTCATTCTATGAGTTGGTCGTGAGGTGTTTTTTTTTTTATTCCACATATAAGTGAGATCATACAGTATTTGTCTGTCTCTGTTTGACTTATTTCATTTAGTATAATCCCTCAAGGGTCCTTCCATGTTGTCACAAATAGTAAGATTTCCCCTTTTCGTGGCTGAATAGTATTCCATTGTGTGTATCCCAGCTTCTTTATCCAGACATCAGTCCATGAACACTTAGGTTATTTCTGCAACATGGCTATTACAAATAATGCTTCTTTGAACATGAAGATGCAGGTATCTTTTCAAAACACTGTTGTAGTTTTGGATATATTCCCAGAAGTAGAATTGCTAGATCATATGGTAGTTCTGTTTTTAATTTTTGGAGAATTCTGTATACTGCTTTCCATAGGGGCTTCACCAATTGACAATCCCACCAACAGTCTGCAAGAGTTCCCTTTACTCCACAACCTTGCCAGTATTTATCACTTTTCTTTTCTTTTCTTCTTTTCTTTTATTTTCTTTTCCTTTCTTTTCTTCCTTCCTTTCTTTCTCTTTTTCTTTCTTTTTCCTTCTTTTTCTCTTAGGGGGAGGGGAAAGGAAGAGGGAGAGAGAGAATGTTGCAGGGCTCAATCTCACAACCATGAATCAAAATCAAGAGTCAAATGTTTAATTGACGAGTCACTCAGGTGCCCCCCTCTTGTCTTTTTGATGATGGCCATTCTAACAGCATGAAATGACATCTCATTATGGTTTTAGTTTTCATTTCCCTGATAGTGATATCAATCATCTTTTCATGTACCTATTGGTCTTTCATGGATCTTCTTTGGAGAAATATCTAGTCAGGTCCTTTGCCCATTTTTAAATTGGGTTATTTTAAAATTTTACGAATTGATTTATTTTGCTATTGAATTGTATGAGCTCTGTATTTTAGATATTAACTTTTTATCAGATATATGGCTTGAAAATGTTTTTCCCTTTCCATACATTGTTTTTTAACTTTGTTGATGGTTTCTTTTGCTGTGCAGAAGCTTTTCAGGCTGGTGCAGTCCCACTTGTTGATTTTTTATTTTGTTGCTTGTGCTTTGTGTATCATATTCAAAACATTACCAGGATTCATGTAAAGGAGTTTATTCCTGTTTTCTTCTAGGAGTTTCATGGTTTCAGATCTTACATTTAAGTCTTTAATCCATTTTGAGTTAATTTATGTGAATGGTATAAAACAGAGTCCAGTTTTATTCCTTTACATGTAAATATCCAATTTTCCCAGCACCATTAATTGAAAAGATAATCTTTTCTTCATTGACTATTCTTGGGTCCCTTGTCAAATATCAGTTGAATATATATGCTTGGATTTATTTCTGGGTCTCAATTCTTTTATTTTTCTTGGTTCTCAATTCTGTTCCATTGGTGTATTTGTCTGTTTTTATAAGTACCGTAAGTGTTTTGGTAATTGTAGCTTTTGTAGTATTGCTTGAAATCAAGAAGAGTGATACCTCCTTTTTTGTTTTTTTGTGGTGCCATTTAAATTTCAGGAGAATTTATCTACTTCTATAAAAAGTGCCATTGGAAACTTGACAGGGATTTCATTGATTCTATAGATGGTCTTTGATAGTATAGACGTTTTAACAATATTAGTTCTTTCAGTCCATGAGCAAGGGATATCTTTCCATTTATTTGTGTCTTCTTTGATTTATTTTATCACTGTCTTGTAGTTTCAAGGGAATTTTTATCTCCTTGGTTAAATTTATCAAAGGTTTAATGGTTTCCAATGCTTCTGTAAATGGGGCTGATTTCTTTATTTCTTTTTCAGAAATTTTATTGTTAGTTTATAGAAACACTACTGATTTTTATAGGTTAATTTTGTATCCTACAACTTTACTGAAGTTGTTGATTAGATCTAACAGCTTTTTGGTTGAGTCTTTAGGGTTTTATGCATAGAACATCATGTCATCTGCATATAGAGACAATTTTATTTCTTCCTTTTTTAATTCAAACTGCCTTTTATTTTTTTTCTTTTCTGGTTGCTGTGGCTAGGACTTCCAGTACCATGTTGAATAAGAGTGATGAGAATGGATACTTTATTGATCTTAGCAGGATAGCTTTCATCTTTTACCACCAATTATAATGTTAGCTGTGGGATTGTCACATAAGGCCTTTATTGCATTGAGATATGCTCCTTCTATGGCTAATTTGTTAAGAGTTTTATCATATGTGGATGTGGAATTTTTTCAAATGCCTTTTCTGTGTCTATTGAGATGATCATATATCTATCCCTCATTTCATTAATGAGGGATGATTGATTAATTTCATTCTATTAATGCAGTGTATCACTTTGATTAATATGCATATGTTAAATCATCCTTGCATCCTAGGGAAAAATTCCACTTGATCATGGTGAATGATCTTTTAAATGTGTGGCTGAGTTCAGGTTGCTAATATTTTATTGAGAATTTTTTCATTTATATTTTTCAGGGACATTGGCCTATAGTTTTCTTTTCTAATAGTGTCTTTTTCTGGCTTTGGTATCAGGATAATTCTGGCCTCATAAAATGAGTCAAACAGGATTTTTGAACCAAAAAGATCTGACTTGGCTTTCATTTCAGCACATACTAGCTACATAATCTTGAGCAAGTTGCTAAACTCCTATGTGAAATCTTTTCATTTGTAAAATAGAGCTTATAATATTAATTATTTTGTGTGTATGTCTGTGGATTTGTTGATACATATAAAAGGGCTTAGCCCAGTGCTGTAAATATAGCAAATGTACTGCCAAAGTTACCTACTGATGTGTGGAAGTTAAAGGTGAATAAGTTAGAGTTGTTCATTAAAAAATTGTATATTATATGATATTTAGAGCAGTTCAACAAAGAAATAAGCTGAGCTCTGGCAGAAGATAACTAAAAATGTCTTGGAAGAGTGATTTTTATTTTGAAGATTTTTGTTTCATTTTGAAGTTTAAAAATAAATGATTAAGTTGGCCTCTGACACAGACAACTGGTTGCTCAACTCCATGGGCTGAGTAAACATATAGTATGCTTTCAGGATGTTTGTTCACTATGAGATAAAAAGGAAAAACAATACATCAACTCACTCTCCAGTGATCAAAATGTTACCCAAAAGATGATCACTCTCTGCACTTTTAGATTTTATATCTATAGACACATTGTGGTATCAAGAGAAAAATCATGGGTCTAGATGGGTATACAAAATGTATAAAGAATTCTGAGAAATAAGTAAGCAAACATCAAACAATCCTATAGAAAATTGAATAAGATGTTTGAACAAGTACTTCATAAAAGGGGATATATAAATGACCAGTAAACATATAAGAAAGTATTCATAATCAGTAGTCATCATGGAAATGGAAATCAAAAGCATAAAGAGATATGACTACACAACCACCAGAAATACCAAAATTTGGGGCACCTGAATGGCTCAAGTCATGATCCCAGACTCCTGGGATCAAGCCCCACATGGGACTCCCTCCTCAGCAGGGAGCCTGCTTCTCCCTATCCTCCATATCTCTGTCTCTGACTGTCTCTGTCTCTCTCTCTCTCAAATAAGTAAATAAAATCCTAAAAAAAAATCAAAATTTAAAAGACTTAAAAAAAATTTAAAAGACTTAGAAAAACCATGTTTGTGGGATATAGAGGAACTGAAACTCTTCTATACTGCTGGTGGGAATACCCTCTGCCTGTGTCTCTGCCTCTCTCTCAGTGTCTCTCATGAATAAATAAATAAAATCCTTTTAAAAATCATTTTGTACTATTTGTTGGGTTGTGACTTGGATTTACATGAAAATCCCTTTGGAAAACTACTTGGTTATATATTCTAAAGTTGAACATTAACCTACTCTTTTAGCCAAGAATTCCACTTCTACGTATTTACCCAAGAGAAATGTAATGTTAATTCACCAAAAACCCATGCAACAATAAGCCTAAACCAGGGTTTCTTGACCTTATACTATTAACATAATGGATTGCATAGTTCTTTGTTGTGGGAAGCTTCTCTGTGCTTTGCAGGATAGTTAGCAGCATCTCTGGACTCTAGTCACTGAATTCCAGTAGCAACCCCGCCCACCCCATCATAAAAACCAAAAATGTTCCCAGACATTGCCAATGTCCCCTGGGAAGCAAAACACCCCCAGTTGAAAACCATTTCCCTAAAATGTAAATAATATAAATACCTATCAACAGTAGTATGGATAAATAATGGGAGCATATTAATTCTTTACAATATTACATATCAATAAAAATAACTTAATGACATAGGCTAATATCACAAAAAATGGGGGACCAAAGTACCTAGACACAGTAGGGCTCGTCCTATAACATTCTTTCTATATAAACTTCAAACACAAATAAAACAAACCTATGATTATAGAAATCAGGATACTGATGAACTTTGTAGGGAATAATAGCCTGAAAGAGGTACACGGCAGGCTTTTAGGATGATGGTGATGTTTTTTATCTCACTGGTGTTATATTCAATATACCAAAAGCAGAAGTTTTAGAGCTATATAGATTTATGAGTTGTGCACTTTCTGTATATACATCTCAACATAAAAATATATCCTCAAAACAGATTTTGTATTAGGTTTTTTTATCAGGAGATTTTTCTTTAAAAACACATTTAGTCTGATACATAGCCCCCAATGGAAAACCTACAGGCACCTTTTTGTATTAAAATATAAATTAGTTTTTCCACTCTCCAAAATAGCATCTTCCCTCTTTTGCTGAATATGGCCTCAATCTTAGATCCCTTTGCTCTGCTCCTGATCACCAAACAACCTAAATGAACCATTACAGGGATTTAGAACATCATGGCATTCTATTAAACTGGCCCCACCTATACTTTTCTTTTCTAAAGAGTACTGCACCATATGTATTTCTCAAATTAAAAAGTGGGTTTTTTTGAGAATTTTCCACACTTTCAGGTAAGTAGTAGTTATCTAGGTTGGCAGCTAATACACTATAACCAATAAATTCTACCTCAGTTAAGTATGGCAATGGATGAATTGCATTTGATTTTCTGGGACTTCACATAAATCTATTTACTTAGGACATAATCCTCACATTTTGGTGCACCTATATGTATTATTTACAGATTCTGTGTGATTTCAGACCCATTGAAAGCCTTGTCTTCTCAAAAATATATTCTACACACAGGATCGTTCTTGAAAGTTATGGTAGTTTAAGCTATAATTTTGAATTCTGAAAGCCCTTTGTAAAATGAATACTTTATATTTTTCATTGAAACTTAAAAAAAATTTTTTTGAATTATTATAAAGGGAAAATCTTTATTTTTTTTACTTTTATTTTACATTTTTAAATTTAAATTCAATTTGCCAACATATACTATAACACCCAGTGCTCATGCCATCAAGTGCCCTCCTCATTGCCCATCCCTCAGTTACTCCATCCCCCCACCCACCTCTCCTTCCACAACCCTTTGTTCCCTAGAGTTAGAAATCTCTCATAGTTTGTCTCCCTCTTTAATTTTTCCCACTCAGTTCCCCTCCTTTCACTTATAATCCCTTTCACTATTTCTTATATTCCACATATGAGTGAAACTATATGCTGATTGTCCTCTCCGATTGACTTATTTCACTCAGCATAATACCCTCCAGTTCCATCCACTTTGAAGCAAATGGTGGGTATTCTTCTCTTCTGATGGCTAAGTAATATTCTGTTGTGTGTGTGCGCGTATATATATATATATATACGCGCACACACACACATATGCCACATATTCTTTATCCATTCATCTGTCAAAGGACATCTTGGCTCCTTCCACACTTTGGCTATTGTGGATATTGCTGCCATGTACATTGGGGAGCAGGTGTCCTGGCATTTCACTACATTAGTATCCTTGGAGTAAATACCCAGTAGTGCAATTGCTGGGTCATAGGATAGCTCTATATTTAACTTCTTGAGGAACCTCCGTGCTGTTTTCCAGAGTGGCTGTACCAGTTTGCATTCCCACCAACAGTACAAGAGGGTTCCCCTTTCTCCACTTCCTCTCCAACATTTGTTGTTTCCTGTCTTGTTAATTTTTGCCATTCTCACTCAAAATGGCTGAAAGAACTAAATGTGAGATAAGAATCTATCAAACTCCTAGAGGAGAACACAGGCAACAACCTTTTTGAACCTGGACACAGCAACTTCTTGCAAGATACATCTATAAAGGCAAGGGACACAAAAGCAAAAATGCACTATTGGGACTTGATCAAGATAAAAAGCTTCTGCACAGCAAAAGAAATAGTCAACAAAACTAAGACAACCTACAGAATGGCAGAAGATATTTGCAAATGACATATCAAATAAAGGGCTAGTTTCCAAGATCTATAAAGAACTTATCAAATTCAACAACTAAGGAACAAAAAGTCCAATCATGAAATGAGCAGAAGACACAAACAGAAATTTCTCCAAAAAAGAGATACACATGGCCAAAAAGCACATGAGAAAATGTTCCACATCACTTGCCACCAGGGAAATACAAATCAAAACCACATTGAGATACCACCTCACACCAGTGAGAATGGGGGAAATTAACAAGACAGGAAACAACAAATGTTGGAGAGGATGTGGAGAAAGGAGAACCCTCTTGCACTGTTGGTGGGAATACTTTTCTTTAAAGAAACAATATATTTATTTGTCAAAGTTCATTAAAACAGCTAAAAATTAGTTAATTTATCATTTAAGTGAGGAATGCAGCTCAAAGGAGGTAAATTATGGATTGCCTATGAGAAGGTTAGTGGAGAGAGGAGGATATGTAATTGAATGGGAAAGGTCATGTGGCAATTTCAAAATTGGTCCACAAATTAATTGATGGAAAAAAACATCAAGAGGTAGGGTCTATTTTTTTTCACCTTGAATGAGAACTGCGCTTAATAATGAAATTATACCAGTAAAATGCAGCAGCAATGTCTTCCCAGCTATGTGGCTTCCAGGGCTAGCTCAGAAAAGGCCATGTAGTTTCTACCTGGTTGTCTTTGCCACTTGTTCAGGGGAAATCAGCAACTATGAATGAAGCCAGACTACTCTAGAGCAACAGACTAGAGAGGAAGCAGTCTCAGCAGAGCTTCCAGCCATACAACAGGCAGCATCAATTGCCAGCCAACAGAGAGAGCCATCTTGGACCACCACCCAGCCAGACCCTCAGATGACTGAAGCCAACATCTGGTATAGCTTACACAACAGACCTCAACAAGCACAGTCTAACCCAATCCTGCCAGAATTGTTGACCTACAAAATCCTCCAGAAACTAAAATGTTTGTGTTAAGTTCTTGCTTTGGGAGATAATTTGTTATGCAGCAATTGTAACTGGAACAGAAACAATCATGAGTTCCTTCTAAAGACAATGGTTCCATTCAATTGAGCTCAACAAGCATGTATTGAATTTCTACTATGTGTCATGCAAGGTATCAGGACCTGCAGATTCCAAGACCGTACAGTTACAGTCTCTGCCAAGTAGGGGAGTCGGTGATATTGTGAACAACTACAGCAAAGTGCAATTACAAACACAGGAAGAACTCTAAGTACAAGGAATAGAGGTGTACACATTAAGAAGTGGTTAGCCATATCCTAGATATTAAGGCACAATGGACAGTGGCAAATTCCAGTATTAATACTACTTAATGCTGCAGTCTTGGACACATTACTTCATCTCTCTGACCCTAATTTCTCCTTCCTAATGGAAAGGGGTCCCTTGATGTAATATTCATTCCTTTCCAGAAAAGAAGTAGCAATTTAATTGGTGAGTTTGGGATATAAAGCAAACAAATGCCCCCTTCCTCTTTCTTTTTTCTTTGCTTCTGGCTGCCTGCTGATTCCAGGAATTTGCTTCTCTCCCTGCCAGATGGTAGTAGAGGTCTCCCCTTTCAGGTTCGGGGTGGGTACTATTTGAAAGCATGTGCCACAATTACATGTAATATATAGGTTTACCCATAACAGAACAGCTATGTGTTTCCTATATGCCTTGTCTTAGCCTATTTGGACTGCTATAACAGGAAAATATAGAGTGGGTGGCTTGTAAACAACAGAAAGTTATTTCTCACAGTTCTTGAGATTGAGAAGTCCAACATCAAGGTGTCATTCCTAGTCAGTGCCTGGTGAGAGCCCCTTCATGGTTCATAGCCATCTTTTTGCTGTGTCCTCATGTAGTACACAGCAAAGTGAGTACAAGGGTGAGGAAGCCCTCTGGGGCCTCTTTACAAGGGCACCAATCCTAGTCATGAGAGTTCTACTCTCATGACCTAATCACCTCCCAAAGGCCCCACATCCCAATACCCTCATGTTTGGGATTAGGTTTTGCTATATGAATTCTGGGGGGACACATTCAGTCTTATTCACCATGCCTTATTTTCTTACTTCTTTTTTCTCAATTGGTTCAATATTTGGGTGGGAAGAAACACACTGTGTATAACATCTGTTGTACAATACCTATTGTGTTGAGCCAAAAATCTGAGAACCCAACCAAAATAATGTGGTGAGTCTTTAGTTGAAGCCAGGGCATGGGAATTCAGGTGTTGACTTCAATGAGCACAGCTTTGACCCTGGCAACATACAGAGGCTATCCTGGGCTGTGTAGGCCTTTCCTACAACTGCACATTCATTTAGCCCTTAGTTGTCATTACCAGGGTCTGTGGCTTTAGGCCCGAGGCACAGCCATATGGGATTTCTCATCTTGCTTGTTCACATCAACTTTGCCCACAGTGAGCTGCTGTTTCTATAGAGACCAAGCTGCATGCACCAGAACTTCGGAAAACAGCAGAGAGACAGTGTGAGGTGGGGTGCTGGCATCAGCAGGCTGACCTTGAAAAAAGGCTTAATTTTTTTAAGCAGTTATAGCTGAAGTAAGGATTCAACCTCATCTTCATCTACAGCCCTTTACGCATTGTTGGGCAGAAAAAAAATCATTGTTGCTTTCAAACCTGAAGGCACCTACATTCCACCCTAAAGTAGTCATGTTAAGCCTAGAAGGAAATGCTAGATCCACCACTGCCCAGATTCCACCCCACCGCTTTCAGGGTTAAGGAGCAAACTGTAAATAGGTAGCCTTGAATGTATGTAGTCTGTCCAAAGGCTGAAAGGGTTTTAAAAACACTGCAAGGGAACTGAATGAGCTTTCAAGGAGGGGCAGCCTGAGCATTTCGGTGTTGCCTGGGCTAAGAGGTGCCTACATGTTTTAGAGAAACAAGCATAAAATAAAAAGCAACAAGCTAAAGTGTTAAAACATAGCCGCGCAATTCTGAAAAGAAGACAATGGGCAGAGCTGTGTCCCACTCCTGCAGAAAAAGGTGGCCCAGGAAATCTACTTAGAGCCTGGAATATTAGGGCAACACAGCAGAAAATTCAGTCCTTATTAGGCTCCTAAGCTTCCAAACATCCACAGCAGCTGCTGAGTGACTGTCCAACTAAGACAGGGCGGGAGGAGTAAAACCCATTCCACGGGAAGTGGGTTTCAGGGGATCCAACAATTCTTGAGGCAGCCCTGTGACACCTTAGAGACAGTGGTGGCCACAGGGCACTCCAGTTAACCTGGAGTGTCACTCAGGTTAACATTCCAACCAGAACGAGGGGCTTCCAAAAAAGTGTGTGGAATATGCTGGCTAGTAAATAACAGTGCCTGAGATAAGACCAGGTCACTTGGTGGTCACCCTGGCAAATTGCTCAACTTTGCATAAATGTAAATACCTCAAATGCTACTCTCTCTGAAAGAAAAAAACTGGGATGCATCCCAGGGCTTCTGGCCCCAACCTCAGTGGCAGTATATACATTGTGTCAATATTAACCTCTTGCTGGGTAATTTCTCCCAAGTGAGTTTATTTTTAATTTTTTTTTATTTTACTTATTTATTTGAGACAGCGCATGAGTGAGGAGAGGAGAGGGGAGGAGCAGAGGGAGAGGGACAAGCAGATTCCATGCTGAGTGTGGAGCCCTATGTGGGGCTGGATCCCAGGACCCTGAGATCATGACCTGAGCTGAAATCAAGAGTTGGATGTTTAACCAACTGAGTCACTCAGGCACTTGTCTCCCAGGTGAGTTTAAATTCACACCTTTTGGATTCTAATCACCCGATACCTATAAAAATGTCTAAATCCAAAATTATTTCCTCCATATACCTTCCTTCTCTTTGAAACCACTGAGATTTTGCCACTGATCTTTGGCCATATTGAGAATGAGGTTGTCAGAAAATAACTCTGCCTGGATTAACTATTCTCGAAGCTGGGAATTAGTTTGTTTCTAAATTTTCAAACTGTGAAGCAGAGTGATGGACTTTTGAAGAATTGGGATGTGGCTGCCAACAGGAACCATTCCTTCTTCTCCGTGCTCTATCAGAAAGTGAAAGATACCCTCTGGCATGTCACCACTGCTTCTGATTGAATGAGGAAGTCTCTGAGGCTCCGGCCAGGATGCCACATTACAGGCAGGACTTTGAGGGCCGGAGGAGGATAAGAGGACACAAGAAAACCACATACCAGCACTCCTAAGCAATTTTCCTGAAATTACCCATCTTCCCTGCCCTCTGCCTGAAGATGCCTAGCTTTAAGGAAACCTGAGGAACATAGTCTTTTAACTGAGCACAGTGACACCCCAAATAAAATTGGGTTCTGCTATTGAGGAATATGGGCGAATGAATGTTGGGTAAGCAGCTAGCAATCCCTGCCAGGGCACCCTTAGCAGAAGTCACCAAGGGAGACTTAAGGAGATCTTTTGCTTTCTTGACAAAATAGAAAAGTTGCAGCCTGCATATCCCTTTGCCCTTACTTCTTCTAGCCTTGAATATGCATTGAGGACAAGAAGTGGAGGGCCCATCTTGCAGCACGGGGTGATAAGCAGGGGATGCAAGGCAAAGGCAAGTGAATCGCAGGGTTTGTGGCCTTGTCATAGTCAAGTCATTGAACCAACACAAATAGCTGCTTCCATAGTTTTATCATGTCAACAATTCCTGACTGTTAAGTCATGAGGAGTCACATTTTCCACTGCCCCAGACAAACATATACATAACTAATAAAAATTGGCTGCCTTTCTCCATGTTTGTGTGTGTGGGCATGCACTTATGCACATATGTCTGTGTATATGTGTGTGTGCGTGTGCTGTGTGTGCATCAGGAAAATGTGGAAAGAGTTACAGCTCTGTCTTATCCTTTCTTCACAAAAATGACAGGCAGTTTATGAGATTCCTTCAATATAAAGGTTTTCCCAAGGATCAAAAGGATTCCTAGAATTCATCTGCTCCATTATTCTGTCTATATTGCCTACATTTTCTAAAGAAAATATCCTCTTCAGTTTTCCATCATCTCAAAACCATATAAATGAGCAGAGGGTTTTTCTCAATATTTCATTGACATCTTGCTGAATCATGTTTCTCCTTTGTCCTCAGTGAATAAAGTGAACAGACATCCCACCTCCCTTGAGTAAAAGCTGATCCCTCCTCAGTGACCACAATAAGTGCCTCTTCAGCCTTCTCTTTTGGCAAAAGTAATGCACTTCCCAGAAACTCAGGGCCAGAAGGACAAATACTTCACCTTTGTCATCTTCTGGCACTCCTCTGGACCACTTTCACGGCCTTCATATCTTACTTCCATAACTTGTCTGATGCCGGGAAGAAATAAGAAAAGAAAGCCTGATGGTGTCCAGGATTGGGGGAGGACCATCTCCAGTTCTCTTAATGATTTTAGTCATAATCGAAGATATTCCTCACCCTTTAACATTTCTGACAAGGCTGGATGCGTCTTATTTGTCTTAGGGAGTGTTGAGTATATGTTGAAGTCATCTGGAAAAAAAATAATTTTAGAAAATGCCCTTTTAGACAATACCCTGGCCCCACTCTCAGAAATTCTGATTTAATAGGCCAGAACAGAGTCTCAGCTTGGTATTTCATTAGCGCTCCAAAGGTGAACCTAACGCACAGAATAGGTTTGCTAACCAGTGAGCCATTTCCTCTGGGTGTTCTTTACATTTCATCATCTCCTGCTCCCAGTTTGTTCTTACTCCATGAATCTTTTCACACCTCTGAAGAGTTTATTCTTCATGGCTATATGTTGTCTGTACATGCACACATTAAATTCTTCCCACTTGGAAGGAAACAAACAACAGCAAACAAATATGCAAATAGTCTTCTGCCCTGAAAATTCCTCTAGTTATCATCTTTTTTTCCTTACTAGGTTAACTTTTGAAAAAAGCAATCTAAACCCACGATTTCTTCATCTTCCATTCATCCTTCAACCCTTCTGGATTTTTAAACTTACTTCCTTACTTATGCCCCAAACTATTATAGTCCTCAAGGGACCAAATCTAAAAACTACTTCTCATTTGATTTTACTTCACTTTTCTGCAACAGTTGGCACTATTATCTCCCTTTCTCCATAGATTCTCTCTGCCCAACCAGTATATTCAAAATGGTAGTGCAACCCAGACATCATCCTCGTCTCCCTTTAAAATTTCTGAACACTCTCTCCGAGTGATCCTAACTTCTCCCTGTCTTCAATTCCCTAGTTGATGTGCTATAAATAGATCTATAGATCTTAGTTTCAGTTTCCTGGGTTCCAGACCCATGCATCCAGTTGCTTTCTGGCATGTATCACACTTGATATCTCCAAAATGAAATTAATTCTTTCTCCTCATGCCATCCATCCATCCTCTGCTCCTGTTTTCCCTTGTCTTTATTAATGGCACCACTAATCATCGGGTCATCAGAAACCAAAGACCAAGAATCAGCTCAGCCTTCACTTGTGAACTTCTAATATTTTCACAAAATTTCATTAATGCTACTTCTACAATATCTCTTGAAATTTCCCTCCACTTCTCATGCCTTAGTCCAAACCCTCAACTCAAAAGGCAATGCATATAATGGTCTCCAATTAGTCTGCATCCTCCTATCTCAGCTTCCTCTAATCCATTTCCATACCAGTGCTAGAATTACTTTTGTAAAATGGAAATTTGATGACATTAATCTCCTAATTAAAACACTTCAAATGTTCCTAATCTCTTATGATCTATAATCCATTCATTCAGGCCTTTTTGTGATTGGGTTTCTTTCTATCCATTCTCAACTTCTCCTGGGCAAACTGAACTTCTTGGCATTCCTGAAACAAGTCATATCCCCATGTCCTACCACATATTAGTATTCCATTGCTAGGAATGTCACCAACAACCATCTATCTGATAAACTCCTCCCCATCTTTTAAGGATGGTGGTGTCTATACAGGCTTTCTTATCACCATTGTGGCCCCATCCCCCAGCATACCATCCGGAACATGATAGGTTCTCAGTGAGTATTTGCCATATGCATCTTCCCCTGCCCATTCATCCTCACTGCAGACAGAGATCTAGTAGCTATGGTCACTTAGCCTCACTCACATACAGCTATAATAGCATTCATCACATTAGATTGTAATGATTTGTTTATTTGTCTGAATCACCTAATGAACTATGAGCTCTTTGAAAGAAGGGAATGTGTTATGTTTGCTTCAGCAATCCTATCACTCAGCAGTGTCTGAAATATAACCAACATTGTGAATTTTTCATTAATAAAAAAATTAATTTTTTTCTGGGGACAAGAGAAGGGAGAAGAATATGGGAAAAAATAATTTTCATTAATTTATTCACAGGAGGGGTGAAACAGATAAATTGAGAACTTTCAAAACATGAATGTACAGCTTTCAAAAAGAAAACAGACACTAAAACATTAAACTGTATTTGTATAGTTTCATATATATTTGCCATTTCCATGCAGAACTTGGAAATGAAACCAATGTAAAGGAGACCACACAACAAATGATAAAAGACTGCATCTAGAGATGGCTTTATTTACGTGCCTAGATTAAGCTGCATAGACAAATCTTCCTCTTGGCTTTTTAGTTATATGAGTCAACAAATTCTTTTTGTTTAAGCTAGATTGAGTGAGATTATTTTGCCAGTTGTCCTCCAGTGTCCTACTGATAGGCAAGTTAAAGGCTATGGGATTTAATTAGAAAGAAGCACAGTATGTTCCAGCTTACTATCTTTTAAATTCAACATAAATCAACTGAGCCATTTAGAAGCTGATCAATTAACTGAAGTGGGATATATGATACTTTGAGGTTTTCATTTTATTTTCCTAAAAGTAATACACACCAAAATTTAATGCAGTGATTTAGTTAAATGATGGTACTTTCACTTTCATAACTGTGATGAAATTTAAGAATTAAACATTTCCAATAATTGGAAAGATCTAGGCCATTGCAAAACAGTAGTTAGCTAATTATCTAGGCCAGAAGTGTAAAATGTGTATGTCTATAAAGGCCAGGGAGATAAAATAAAAGAATAAAGTGTGCCTGGTATCAAATAATAATAGTAGAGAGTAGCCAACTGGAAATCAGATAGCCAATTAGTGTCATCTGGAAATAAAAGGCCACCATTGCCCAATATTTCCATTTGTTTTTCAAAAGAAGAAAACTTGGATTTAGGTGAAAATCTCCTGATTTTTAAATATTGATAATGAGACACTAAAAAGTTACACCTGTTGAGAAGCAGACCACAGTGCTCCCAGATTATATTGCTGAAAACATATGTCTAGACTCATGTTAGTGTCTCTGCCTCCTAGGTATGAATGGTTAAGATACTCAGGGTCTGAGCTGACCTAGTTTCCTAGTAGTCCAAAATCCAAAGTGAGTCTCTGCTTCCCGCTTCTTCCTCAGTATCATCCAACCTCCAAAAGAAGACCTTCTCAACAACCCCTTCCCCAGATATTCCTGAGGTTTCTCCACAGTAAAATCATCCTTGCTATAACAGGCCTGGGAGCCAAGTCTGGCCTATAAACCACTACAGCCTTTTGATCTCTGTTGATGCTAGTAACAAGGAAGGCAAAAGGGATGTAGCAGGGTAAATGAAACTCCCCCTTCTTAGTTGCTTTATATCATGTATTGCTTTCTTTATCAGTAGATTAAAGGAAGTAGAGAATTACAATATCTAGTGCATGCTATTTAAATATTGTGATAATTTATATTCATCTTAGGAGGGAGGACTTTATTCTGCTTAATTTGAACAAATCTGTTATCAGTGCTTTCAACTTTAGCCATTCCAAATCGAGATCCACTTGGAGCTTGGAAGGCTGATGTGTCTTAGAGGGAATTTTCTTTTATAATTTCTTACAATGCAAGAATGGAAATCAGGAAAGATCAGAGACCAGTAAAATGATTTAGATGTTTATAAGGTAACCAAGATGTAATGGTTTTTCCTGACTGCAAGGCATTTCTATCTTCATTAGAGAAGGAGACTCTTCCTAACATCATATCTCAGATAATTAGGGGATGGGAGATATAGATAGATAGATATAGATATAGATATAGATATAGATATAGATATAGATGGCAAATGGGCATCTTCCCAGGCTGTGAGAGCCAAACTGAATTAACTGAGGATGATTTGGGGTGCCTGAATGTAGCACCCCCTACCTCCCTAACCCAGCTTACTTCAGATTAACCAGATGCTCAAAGGTGGCATGCCCAGACGACTCCCCTAGCATAAAACCTAAACCTAGACTGTTAGCCACCTGAATGACTATTCTCATGCTTGTCCCCCCCCCAAAAAAAATCCAGAAGAGCAGAAGACTCATGATATGACCAACTGCACATCAACCCCAATATGCCTCCCTAAGGCATGTCTCCCTAATAATCAATCATCCAAATGATTTCATCCAGCTCTGAGCTCCGACCTGTACTAAGTGAAGCTTACTAGAATGTACCTGAGCCAAGGCAGAGCATACCTTGCTGGGCACAAGTCTTTGTCTGCCATGAGCATCTTTTATCTAGATAAGAGATTACTATTGCCCCCTCCTTGGCCACATCTGTCTTTCTGGTCTCTGGCACAGTCACATTCTTCTTCCTCCTCCCTTGTTCAGGCATCATCACCTCTACCATCTGAACGTCACATTTGTCTTCTGTGTTACCCCACTACCATTTCCAACAGTCCAGTTGCTGCTTCTTCTGACCTCCCAAGACTAAGAATATCTGACCTTCCTCTCTTTTCCATGACCTCTGAGTTCTCCTGGCAGCTAAGCACTGCTTATTAAAATGTGCCCATGTATGTGTATTTACACAAAAACTCAACTTCAGGAGATTAAACCATAAGGGATTTCTTTTCCTACATAATAAGAGATTAAAAGTCAGTCCAGAGTTGGTGCAATTGCTCAAGGAAGTCATGTGGGGAATACTAGCCTTAGCATGTGGCCTCTGTTTTAATGATCTCAAGATGACTCATCCTCTTCTAGACATCAAGTCTTAATTTGAGATAAAAAAGAGAAGGGTGAGGGTGAAATAACAAATGCAAAATGAGTCTATCTTTTTTTTTTTTTTAATCAGGTAAACAAAAGCTCTAGAGACCTAGCCATTAGATTTCATCTTGCATCTCATTGGTCAGACTGGGTTACATGGCCATTTCTAGCTACAAGGAGTTCTGGGTTGGTGATGGGTACATGAGAGGTAATTGGCAAGTGGGTTTGTTTGCCAAAACAAACAAAGTTAGAGTTCCTTTATTAAGTAAGAAGGAAGAATGGCTATTAGGGAGACATGCTTAGCACTGCTCTCCAAAGGCAACAACCCAAAAGCCTAATTTATTTGCTTCATTCAACTCTTCAGAGTTTCTGGGATTCCATCAGATCTAAATGGGGATTTATGGAGTCTAGTGACCCAAAAACTGAAAGACAACATATCTTTCCCCAAGATACTCATTATTTAATGGTAAAAAGAAAAAAAGACCAGTTTAAGAGCAGTATTAGGAAAAGAACAATGGAAAGCCTACAGTAGAGACCATTCTAGGGTAAATACCAAACATTGCTGAGCAGAAGACTCAAAGAATATGAGGGTACCTTCCTGGGTTACCTTCCTGGGTTACCCAATCCACCATCTTCATGTTCTGCTCCCTGGGAGATCCTTTCTTGACTATGGTCATTGAAGACTATATACTAAGTGGGCATCATGGAGAATGACTTTCTTTTGGAGGTGCAGATTTCTTGGCCCCACTTCTATTGGTTTGAATTTGAGATATAAGAAGGGACTTAGAAGATTTAATAAGTATAGCCCTATATTAGGCTTTTGGCAATATATTTCCCTCAAAAATTTACACTTCCAACATTCCTGGCCAGTTAATTGCATGTGTGAATAACCACAGGACAATATCTCATCTAGGCACAGTACTTAGCCTAAAGATTTCTTTCCCTTACCTACTGGTCTCTAAGCTTTTCTCAGTCCTCTGTTCTATAGCTTAATGGACAATGCCTAGAATTCATTTAAAATAATAGGCATTATTAGTAGGGGGATATCAAATGTAATATGATCTCAGTTAATTGACATTTGTCTGAAAAAGTCTTAAGAGACTATATACACAAAAATTTTAAGATACCAAGTCTTTGTTTCACTGCCACTCTCCTTGCTTGTCTCAATTTGGCAAAAATACATTTATTTTTAAAATTCTGCATGTATCCAAAATATAGAACTCTCAGTCAATTTTGAATGATAAAGAATACCTCTCAGGTGGGGATCCCTGGGTGGCTCAGCGGTTTGGCGCCTGCCTTTGGCCCAGGGCACGATCCTGGAGTCCTGGAGTCCCAGGATCGAGTCCTGCATTGGGCTCCCGGCATGGGGCCTGCATCTCTCTCTGCCTGTGTCTCTGCCTCTCTCTCTCTGTCTATCATGAATAAATAAAATCTTAAAAAAAATACCTCTCAGGGCACCTGGATGGTGCAATCTATTAAGTGCCTAACTCTTGGTTTCCACTTGGGTAGTGATTTCTGGATGGTGAGATCAAGCCCCACGTTGAGCTCTGTTCTCAGTGTGGAGTCTGCTTGGGTTTCTCTCTCCTTCTTCCCTACTTCTCCTTAAATAAATAAATAAATAAATAAATAAATAAATAAATAAAAATCTTAAAACAGAAAAAAAAGAATACCTCTCTTGTCTGTTTCTGATAATAGACTGGCTAACTTTAGTCTAAATATCAGGGTAGGGGTAGGGAATCTATAACCACATAACAAGGCTCTTGATTTATCTTACTAGTTACTTTAATAGCAAAGATGTCATGGCATATGATCTGTATCCCAAAGAACACTAGGTGACCTCCTGAATAAATATGTTGCTACCACCTAGTAAGGGTCACCAGATTTATTGCCTAAACTGAATCCCCACTATCCAAAGTCCCACTCAGTCAATTCCATATTTTAGAATCTTACTGGCAGCCTTGCCTCCCAGCTAAAATATCCTGTCAGGTAGAATGGATTCAGCTGCAGCTACTGAAAAAAACTGCAGAAACACAGTCGCCTGTGTTTCTGTCTTTTCACAGAAAGGAGCTCTGGAGACAGATTTGCCAATAGTAATAAGTAGGATTTCTTACACTCTGGCCTTGCCAATTTCTTTGAAGTGCAGCTGAGGTACATGATCTAATTTATTTTTCATAGTAATCGTCTGCAATGGGTGGTATGTTAGCATCTTCATTTTATAGATGAGTAAATTGAGGCTCAGAGTCTAGGTGACCTGCTCAGTTTCTCCAATTTTCTAAGTAGCAGAGCAGGGATTTGAATCCAGATTGGAATGTTGCAAAAGCCAGTGTCTTTTATCATTGAATCATTTAAATCATTTAATCTGTGTTTGGGTAAAACTGCATCATTGAAGGCCAAAAGAACTCTACTGCGAGTCAGCTGCCACATGATAGCACTGATACAGTGGTTACGTGATGGAAACCAAGTGAGTCCTTCATGTGCACAGAACAAAGCCATCCCTCCAGCACTGAGCCACAGCCACATGAAAACACCACCACCAAACACACAGTATTTTTTATCTTACTAGACTGCTCGGGATACAAACATCCGAAAGTAATGAGTCAGGCTCTTCCAAGCATATGCTTCATTCTTAAGCCAAACAAATTGCCATAGTAAGAGAATGACTTCAGGGCATAGTACCTGGGCACCTGAGCAAGACGCCCACCTGAGGAGGTCAACAGGAATAAGCTAAGTGTTTTCACATTCTTCTTACCCTTGGGGGCTGCCCAGCTATGCCCTTGTGGAGCCTGGAAATCTAGTTTTCTCAAACTGTGACTCCTGCTCCCTTTGGAAATAGACTGCATTTTCTTGGTTTGAATTGTTAAGCTTCTCCCCTACAATACCTTTTAATCAAAAGGTGGTGAATGGCACACATGGGATAAATTTCATTGATGTACTGTGGACATTTCATAGCCTCCCAGGACCTGGGCATCCTGGCAATGGTATTAATAGTACATGGGAAGGACATTTGGCCGTGAGCCACGCTGGTCACAGGTAGCCTGGTACTCAGTGTCCTGAGGAGCTGGATATAAGGGGCAGTGGCCTCCAAATCCCTGGGGGCAACCCACAGCTCTTTCAGAAGAAATCAAGGCAGAGTTCTTTTGTTCAAAATGCAGTACAAGCATGAAAAAAGGAGAGGAATATCCCCATCTGGACACTGCCAATCAATTAATTCAGGATGTTCTGCTCAGCCTGCGTGAAGAATGCAGGGTGGTGTCGGCCAGCACACACTCACTTCCCTGTCCTTGAACCTCTCTTACCTACTGCAGTAACTGATTTTCCCAAATGTAGTCCTGGTAAGTGATTGGATCATATCTTGGGTTTCTGTCTCTTCTGTAGATGATAATCCTAAAACAGGTCATGATCTGTGAGTGACTGTGTGTGGTTTTCCTCCATGACCTCTAATGTAGCCATGGCTGCTTTGCCATTTGATTTACTAGATACCCAGAAATCGGATATATTGAAAAGAGGAAAAGACTCATAATAATCTTTCACCTTTGAAGTGATTTTTATGTATTACAACTCTAGATTCCAGAGTGGGCTAGAATTAATAATGGAGGGATTTTCATGAAAAAAGTAATTATCTTAAGCAGAGTTTTTATGGGTAGAGAGTAAGTGGCCATATCAATAGATAGATATGATAAAAATGACAGATATAATAGAATATAGAGAGTATTGTATATTAGCAATATTTACTAAAAGTATGTTTTTATGTACATACATACATATGCAAACATAAACACAATCACGGGGAACCGAAAAGGCATTTTAAAAATATAATTTCATCTAAAAGCTGTCCCTCTGGTAAGAGGGAAATGGAAAAGTACAGCTCATTTTTCTTCTCCTTGGTGTACCCTTGAGAAAATGACAATGAATTTCTCCCCCTGCCACCGCCCTGTGGTGTAATGAACTGCCTTCAGTCTCTCTGCGACACAGATTTTTATCTTTGTGAAATCCTGCATTCCAATAATGTTATCTTTTCACTTCACAGAGCTAATAGGAGTTATTACTGCAGCCCAATACAACTATATCTCTGTGTAATACTTGTATCCCTAAAGAGTACCAGGTCAATTGTGAATGTTTAATGAATTGGATATTTTTAAATGTATAAAAGGACCTTGCCTCTTAAGGTAATCAATTATGAATCTTTTGGTAAAATGTATAATCAATAATTGACTTATTATTGTTTAAATGTATATCCGTATATACTGGGTTAATTTATAAATCTTTCCAATGTAAAAGGATTCCTACAAGTCTGAATCCCAATAGTGATTTTATGATCAAAATGAGCAGAGGAAGTCACTAAGAGTGTAAGGGGACTCTGGGCTATAATGTGACTAGCAAGGATTTCTAACATTTTATCTAACCTATCCCCTAATGCCAGGGCAGGTAGGGGAGTTATTCAATGCCCCAGTCAGCATCAAATGGCCCCACTTTTGGCCATGCAGAATTCAAGTTTTAGAGAATACTTTTAACAATGGCTCTATAATAAAATTCCCACTAGAGTGACAGCTGCTAGATTTTGAATTCCTTGATCTCAGAGGATATGCCTGCCCATGTTCATACTTCATTTCTCAGCCTGGTGCTTTGAATTTAAAGGGTGCTTTATATACATATTTTTAACTTATTTTAATATATAAATATGATTCATGTTTTAGACAAGTAGGAAAGGACTATCAGAGTACCACATGTGGCCCTTCGAGAGAATACCTCTCCTTCCACATCCTAAATTCTTACTTGAGGATACAGAGCTAGTACAAATAGAAAGGATAATATTTTCACATTTCTTAAAAATGTTATTTATTCATTCATGAGAGAGAGAGAGAGAGAGAGAGAGAGAGGCAGAGACACAGGCAAAGGGAAGCAGGCTCCATGCAGGGAGCCTGTCGTGGGACTCGATCCTAGGTCTCCAGGATCACGCCCTGGGCTGAAGGTGGTGCTAAACCGCTGAGCCACCTGGGCTGCCCATGTTTTCACATTTATTTGAAATAATCTGAATATTTGGAATTTGAATATCTTGTCTTGACTTCAAGTGAAACTAGAAAGACCAAAAGAAGGAATACAGTACATAGAAGAGAATCAATCAACAGACAGTAAGAATTTCATGTAACTACTGGCATATGCTCAAAAAATATTTTTAAAAATCCGAATTGGGCCCAAAGTGGTTTTTCTTTTGTCATTTACACTGTAATTTGAACTTTTATATGTTACTGAAGGTGGGATCTTTTAGGGCGAATTCAATTTCTTAAACTGAAATCATTCCACAAAATGGAGATAAGAATGTTGCACATCAAAGAAAACAAACTTGGAAATAAGGCTGAGGTAACAAACTGAGATGCCTAAGTCAGAGGCACACTCTCCTCCTCTAAACGCTGCTCTGCCCTGTGTCTTCTATATCCCATGTCTACAGTGACTCTAGACTTCACACAACAGCCAGCTCTTCTCAGTGGTGCATCTGAAGATAATGAAATTTTGCCAAGATTTTGATCTGGTTAGGTCAGACCTAACCTTAATCTGCATGAGATATCATGAATGCACAATGAATAATGTATAATCAATAATTGACTTATTATTGTTTAAATCTATATCTGTATATACTGGGTTAATTTATAAATCTTTTCAATGTAAAAGGAAATTTAAAACATTAGATGTTTAAACTAGACTAAGATAGTCTATTCTCAACATGGCACTCTTTTGAACTTAATGATTCTTTTGCTCAAACACCCTCAATGGCTCCCTCCTGCAGAAAAGGAAATGGTAAAACCTTTCTGGTGGCCTTCACTGTGCCTCTCTGTATCTGTATCCTGCCCTTCTCTCCCTCTCCACACTGTTTGCTGTGCTCGAGTCCTGCCAGTATCCTTAGGTAGTCTTCTAACAACCAATTGGTCTCTTGGAATCTTGTTCAAATGTCATCTTCTCAATAACCTCCCCATTTAAAATGTAACCATCCCAAACCACAGCCTGTGCCAATCCTCCTTATCTTGCTCTATTTCTTTTCTCCAGTTTATTTACACTTTTGAATACACTTTACACCTTTTTTATTATTATGTTTATTACTTATTTTCTGTCCTGCACCCCTTAGATATGAGTGATACAAGAGCAGGGACTTTTGTCATTTTAAAAAATTGATATACCCAAATGCTTAGAACAGTGTCTGACATATAGGTAAAATTATTCAATAAATATTTATTGATAAATTAAGGGAGGAATATGTTCAGCATTGATTGTCATTTATTAAGAGGTATCATAAAAATAATATGAAACTCAAATTTTATTATATATGATTCTCTAGGCTTTGGGTCATATGTCCATAAATAGATGTTCCACTGAGATGTAGAGGAAAGAAATAGGCTTGGT
This sequence comes from Nyctereutes procyonoides, assembly GCF_905146905.1. Taxonomy (NCBI): domain Eukaryota; kingdom Metazoa; phylum Chordata; class Mammalia; order Carnivora; family Canidae; genus Nyctereutes; species Nyctereutes procyonoides. The sequence continues at coordinate 5,638,650 of NW_026575044.1, forward strand.
GATCACAGTTCAAATCACAGTTCTACCCCTTCCTACTTTTTCCATAGTGAAGAGTTTTGGGATATTTTGTTTTACTGGGCATGGAGTAGAACATGGGGCTTGAAATCATTACCCTGAGATCAAGACCTGAGCAGAGATCAAGAGGTGGATGCTTAGCTGACGGAGCCACCCTGGTGCTCCTCCATAGGGAAAAGTTAAGTAAATTTCTGTGGACTCTAGTTATCCCTTGGTGAAATGGCAGTGATGAGCAAGTAGCACAGTTCCTGGTGCAATGGGCACATGATAAATATGAATCTTAATTTTTTCTTCCTCTAATCCCTCAGCAATTCTCACAAGGTAGGATGCAAAAAGGAAAGTCAAAAGCACTTGCAGAGATCCATAGTGAGTCCCCAAACCTCTCTACACAGGAAATTGTGTAGAAGATTGAAGGGAGGTGAAGAGGCAGGTATCAAACCTCTTCAAGCCCTCATTCACTGGAAGGCCTGGCCAGTGGGGGTACTGAGAATGAGGACAGACAAGAGGAGCATACGTTAGCCATGACTGTGGTGGAAGAAGTTTTAGGCTGAGCATGAACAAGATGGTGGTGGAAAATGCTGGCCACTCAGAGCCATGAAATCTGACCAAACATATTCAAAGCAAAAACAGCCTGAACCCAGAGTCAGAAACCAAAAGCTAAGTCAAAGAAAGTGGAAAAGGGGTCAAGAATAAGAAGGTTGAAAGTGGCTAGAGGGAAATGGATTCAGTGAAAGTCATTGCAAGTGGTCATGTCCTACAGCTGCATTGAGAGGGCCAAATGGATAAGGTGCTTCTGGAAGGGGGTGTCCCAGGTCTGTTAGAAAGTCCTACACATAATGACAGCCTAGGGAATTTTTTTCTTCACTGGCACTGTTCTGATGTTTCTAAAAAAGACTTTCAGCCTGGAGAAATTAGAAAAAGAGGCAGGTTAGGGAATATTAATTTTCTTCCTCAAATCAGAGAGAATATCACTTGATACTCTGAAGTTAGAAAGGAAATTAAAGTGAAAATATGTTTAAAAAAATACAGTAAATTTTAATCCTTGTTCATGGACATAATGAACAATCAACAGCAAGTCAGTGAATGAATATTTATTGAGTAAATGCCCCCAAGATATACAGCCATGCTTCACACCTCTCATGCAAACACCACTTCCAGGTCTGAGTTCCACATTAGGAGTGATTTTGATTGAGAAATCCTCTCAATAAATCAGTGCAACATGGGGATTGTTACTGTTTTTTTTTAATCTTAGATATGAATATGATAGTTTATATTTAATAAATACCTAACCTGTTAAGTTTTATAAAATTCATTAACAAAATAATTAACTCACTACTACTAGTGGTCGTAAAACCAGGTACCTGTCAGAGAGCTGAACAATGAGCTCACAAAGCACCAACATCCTCTCCTGAGGCTACTGGGTCTAGAGCTGGCTCTCACTCAGCAGGGTCAGAAACTTGACTTTATAAAATCATCTGGTGATGATTGATTTCCACTAAAGAAATTCACAAAACAGGCAAATTCAGATTTTCAAATTTACAAATAATTTTTTTTGGACATCAGCCACATAAATTTAATAGCAAACAATCTAGAATCCCTTAACATATTCCTTTTGGATTTAGGAAGAATCTTAATGACTATTTCAGTAAATAATCTACAAAGAATGTTCTGTGAAACGTTAGTTCCTCAGGATGCTAATAATTTTCCTTGGGGAAAAAAATTCAGGGTCAAATAAGTTTAGGAAATTCTAGGATAAACAATGTTAAACATGTTTCTTTATCACAGAACTTCCCAGTCTTTCATATCTAAAATTCTATTTGAATCACAAAGAGAATCTCAAATAGTATGAAGTTCCCATATATTCTCTTAACCTTCCCCCTGCCTTGGTTTCTCCTATTATTAACACCATGCATTTGTGATGTACATTCGTTAAAACTGATGAACCAGTAACAACACATTATTCTTAGCTGAAGTCTATAGTTTGCCTTCAGTTTCACTCTTTGGGTTGTACGTACTGAGTTTTCACAAATGTATAATAACCTCTATCCACCATTGCAGCATCATATAGAAGAGTTTCACTGCCCTAAAAATCTCCTGTGCTCTACCCATTCATCTCTCCTTCCCTCTCCTCAAACCTCCGGCAACTACTGATCTTTTCACTCCATAACTTTACTTCCACAGTTTTGCCTTTTCCAGAATATCACACAGTTGGAATCATTACAAGATGTTCTTTTTCAGGTTGGCTTCTTTTACTTAGTAATATGTGTTTAAGGTTCATTTAGGTCTCTCATGGTTTCACAGCTCATTTCCTTTTATTACTGAATAATAATAGTCCATTGTATGAGTGCACCATGGTTTGTTTATCTTTCATCTCTTGAAGGACTTCTTGATTGCTTCCAAGTTTTGGGAACTACGAATAAGGCTGCTATAAACATTCTGTGCAGGTTTTTATACGGACATAAGTTTTTAATTCATTTGCATAAATACCTAGGGGAGCAATTGTTGGATCATATTTTTGTAAGAAGCTGTCAAACTGTCTTCCAATGTGGCTGTTCCATTTTGCATTCCCACCAGCAATAAATGGGCTATTGCTCTACCAGTATTTGTCAATGTGTAGTGGTATATTTTTGTTGTTGGAATTTGCAATTTCCTAATGACAGATGATGTAGAATAAACATAAAGATAAAATAAGCATCATTTCATATGCTTATTTGCCATCTCTATATCTTATTTGGTGAGATATCCAGATATTTTGCTTATTTTTTAATTGGTTTGGTTTTTCTTCTTATTGTTGAATTTTAAGAATTATTTGTATATTTTGGATACTTATCCATTATGACATGTGTTCTGCAAATGTTTTCTTCCAGTCTGTGCCTTGTTTCATTCTCTGAATGTTTTTTGTTGTTGTTGTTGTTGTTGTTTTTTCAGGGCAGAAGTTTTCAATCTGAATGAAATCCAACTTATAATGTTTTTTAAGTGGACTGTGTTTTTGGTGTTTTATCTAAGTCATTGCCAAACCCAAGGTCACTTAGATTTTCTCCTATGTATTCTTCAGGATTTTATCATTTTGTGTTTTAAATTGAAGTCTATGATCCATTTTGAGTTAATTTTTGTGAAAGGTATAATAAGGTCTGTGTCTAGATTCTTCTTTTCCTTTTTTTAAATGCAGATATCTAGTTATTTTAACAGATTGAGCACTATTCTGTTCTAGAACTTTCATTTTGAAGAAGACATTTGGGAAAATGCTGACCTACTTGGCTTTCATTGCACATATGAAGAAATTGAAACCCAGAGAAGTGAATTATTTTTTCAAGGTCATAAAACTCATACGAGATAAATTAAGACTAAACACTGGGCTACCTGGGTGGTTCAGTCATTTGGGTTTCTAACTCTTTTTTTGGGAGGTGGCGGGGGCTTCTAACTCTTGATTTCAGCTCAAGTCATGATCTCAGAGTCATAAGATGGGGCCTCCCATTAGACTCTATGCTCAGCATGGAGTCTGCTTGCTCTCTTTCCCTCTGCTCCTAACCCTGCTCATGCATGCTCTCTCTCTCTCTCTCAAATAAATAAATAAATAAATAAATAAATAAATAGATAGATAGATAAATAAATAAATAAATCGTGAAGGAAAAAAAGGCTAAACACTGACTTACAAAATAGAATTTCAATTTTAATTTCCAATGGCATGTATCTTTCCACTGACCAATGTACTTGTATCTGTTACCTTATTCCTTTTAAGTTGAAAAGTTTTCTCATACAGATTAAATAATCAGATGGTTGTTTGGTAAAACAGATCAAACATTTCATCTAGGTGGTGGTGTAATTTTGATTTTTTTTCCTATTTTACTTCTATGTCTCCTATGGCATAAATTATTATATCTCTCAGAGATACCTTTCCTTAGTCACTATATGTACATATATACATATATACAAAATTAAATTAAACATAAAAGTTGTGTATATGTAAAAAAAACATTTATATATACATATACAGCAGATATAGATGATAGATAGATATCAGAGATGGTGTCTTTTTCCATAGTCACTATATATATATATATATATATTTTAATTTTCTTTGTCCTTGATTATACATACCACAATACTTAGGTTTTGATATTACTTGAGGTATAACAATAATAGGTATATAATTTATCTTACGTTAGTCACTGTTACTGCTGATAAATTCAACATTCAGTTCAATGTATTTTTCCTGAGCTCTTGGAGTCTTGGTGCTCTTTTACTGGGTCCTAAGAAGGGCGGAGATTTCAGAAACACCTGAGGGTTTTTTGTTTGTTTTGCTTTGTTTTGTTTTGTTGATAAAGGTTTCAGAGATTCTCTCACATTTCTACTGAGCTTTTGTAAGATTTCAAAATCTTGTCTCTTATGTTTAGATACTATTACAGAGAGTTAATTTGTTTCATTTAATGTTGACTTTTCTGACATTTCTAAAAGTTAAGACTACTCCAGCCTGATGATCCCTAGGACTGTCAAGAGAAAGAAATTAACTTCCTTTGGCTCTAACCATTGCCCCCAAATATGTATTCCAATAAGGTCTGTGGATATAGTATCTCCAATTTCCAACTAAAGGTGAGTCTATTTTTATAAGCAACAGATAATGCAAAGTATTGTAAAACTATACTTCCTCTCCTCTGTTCCTTTTTGGATGTTCAAATAGGTCATGCTAGAATTATGATTGGCCACTTTAATTGAGTGCATTACCCTTGGATGGAAGGAAATCACCCATGTATCTCTAGATAAAGTAAATCAGTTTTACCGAGTAAGACTTTGTTGCCACTCAGAGCATAGCATTGAATTACTGTCTCTGCTGGACATCACCTGAGGAAGCTAATTACTTTTTCTAAAACCCAATTCTCATAGCAGATTGCAAAGTATTTTACTTTAGCAATTAGATGTTTTGAATTGTGGGTGTAAAAACTCCCATTATTTATAAGAAACTGCTATCATATAGATAAAACATGTGAAAGGAAGATAATCTAGTGAGAGATATAGAATAGAATGTGTCTAAGTTGATATGATTGACAATAATAAAAGTTCAGTGAAAAGAAAAAAAACCCACCAAATTTAAAACAATGATATGACTATGCTTAAACCAATCAGGAACTGGAGGAGTAAAAGAATGTTGTAAGTATCAAGACAAAACTCTGCATATAGTTGATGTTCAGTCAAAATTTGTTAAATGGAAAAAAAAATTTGTTAAGTGGAATTGACTTAAGTCATGATTGAGACACTTGAGGACTATCTCCTGTCTGTTTAAAGCAGTAGATGTACTTTAGACATCAGAAATGTGGAAAGCCAAGTTTATATTTTATTAATTTTGTTTTAATATTGACTTAAAAATATTTTATTATAAAAACTATTAAAACATACATGAAAGTAGAAGAAATTGTATAATATTACCACAAGAATCAATAAGCTTCAGCAATTATAAATACACTGTCCATCTTATTATATCTATCCTCCTCACCTATTACCCCTTGCTGTTTATTATTCTTTACAGCCTTATTGGGATATAATTTATACCCCAATATACATATTACAACTACAATATTACTATATAACATATTACAATATTACAATATATAATATAACATAAAATTTACCCATCTACTGCATAATATAATTATTTTATAAGGTTGCACACCACTACACAAATCTAGTTTTAGAACATTTCTATCACCTCCCCAGAATTCCCATGTGTTCATTTGGACTCAATCCCACTTCAAACCTAAACATAGGTAACCAATGATTCACTTTATGTCTCTATAGATTTGCCTTTTCTGGACATCTTATATAAATGGAATCATACAATACATAGTATAATGTTTAGAGGTTCATCTATACTATATCATGTATCAGAGGTTCATTCTTTTCATTACCACATGGCCTTCCACTGAAGGGATACACTACATTTTGTATACATACACTCACCCTTTAAAGTACATATGATTTATTTCCATTTGAGGGGCTATAATGAGCAGTGGCTGCTATAAAAATTTATGTGTAATTCTTTTTATGGACATATGTCTTTATTTTTCTTCTAGACACCTAGAAGTGAATCCTGGGTTATATGGTGAAATTACATTTAACCCTTTAAGAAATGGTCAACCTGTTTTCCAAAGTAGTTTGTATCATTTTAAAGTCATTCATAAAGTTTCATATATAGTCTTTGTGTTTATATTCAATTTAAATATACTCTACTTCCTCTTGTGAATTCTCCTTTGAGCAATGGATTATTTAAAAGTGTTGTTTAAACATCCAAATTTTTTAGGATTTCCCAAATTTCATTCTATTGTTAATTTCTAATTTTCTGATAATTTATTTCATTCCAGTCCTTTTGAGTCTATTGAAATTTGTTTTAAGACCTGGCATATTATCTATTCTGAAGAATGTTCCATGTGCTCCTGAAAAGATTGTGTTTTCTGCTATCATTGGGTGGAACATTCTATAAATATTGATTAGTACAAGTTGGCCAACAGTCTTGTTGAAGTCTTATAAATCCTTGCTATTTTTCTTTATTGTTCTATCAATTACTAAGAGTGGATTTTTGAAGTCTCCAATTATTAAAATTGAATAGTACACTTCCCTTTTTAATCCTGTAAACTTTTGATTGATGGATTTCAGAATTCTATTATCAGTTGCATATATATTTTCAGTTATTATATCTTCCTGATGAATTAGCCCTTTTATCATTATGAAATGTCCCTCTTTGTCTCTAGTAATATTTATTTTCTTTCTTTCTTGCTTTCTTGCTTTCTTGCTTTCTTGCTTTCTTTCTCTTTCTTTTTCTTTCTTTCTTTCTTTCTTTCTTTCTTTCTTTCTTTCTTTCTTTCTCTTTCTTTCTTTTGAGAGAATGAGGGGGAAATGATAGAGGGAGAAGGAGAAAGAGAATCTTAAGCAGGCTCCATGCCCAGTGCAGAGCCCAATATGAGGTTTAATCTGATGACCCTGAGATCATGACCTGAGGTGAAATCAAGAGTTGGATGCTTAACCAACTGAGCCACCCAGAAGCCCCTGTCTCTAGTAATATTTCTTCTGTTAAAGTCAATGACTTTTTTTTTTCTCTCAGCACATTAAGTATTTTATTTTTTTGCTTTCAGGACTGTTTTTAAATGACAAGCCAAGTAACTGCTAGTCACATTATTGTTCCTCTGTGTATGAGTCAGTTTTGTCTTGCTGTGTTCAAGATCTTCTCCTTGTCTTTGGTTTTCAGCAGTTTGACTATGATTTTCTAGATGTGGCTCTCTTTGTGTTTGCTTTACTTGGAGTCTGTCAAGCTTCTTGGATATGTACATTAATGTTTTTTATCAAATTCAAGAAATTTTTTAGCTGTTATCCCTTCAAATGTTTTTTTGTTTGCCCCTTAGTCTCTTTCACTGCTTTCTGAAATTCCCATAAGCCTCTGAAGATCTATTCAGATCGCTCATTCTTTTTTTCTACCGGTGATTTTTCAGATTGGCAATTTCTATTTACCAATCTTCAATTTTACTGATTCTTTCTTCTATTACCTCAAATTGACTATGAAGCCCAAGTTGGAGAGAGGCATGCCTCAGATTATTCTTTCCCAAAGTTCAGTCATTTTCCATGAATAACTGCTTCTCAAAGTTTATGGCTCTATAAATTTCTAGAGTAGTAAGATGAGTTTTTGCAGTTATTGCTTTTTAGAAAGAGATTTGCCAAATCTCTCTCTCTACTATACCATAAGTCCCACCTCTGTGTTTGTGGATTAGTCTCCTATGTCTGCCATAACAAATTAGCATGAACATGGTGGCTTAAAATCACAGAAATTTATTCTTGCATATTTCTGGAAGCTAGAATTTTAGAGTCAAGGTGACAGCAGGGCTTCACTGTCTCTAAAGGCTTGAGAAAAATTATTCCTGGCCTCCTCCAGCTTCTGGTGGCTACAAGTGCTCTTCGGCTTATGGTAGCATGACTCCAATCTCTGCCTCTGTCTTCACATGGACTTTTTGTCTATGTGTCTTACTCTATGTCTTTTCCTCTCCTTTTAAGGACCACAGTCATTAGATTTAGTCATTAGATTTAGAATAACCAAAATCCAGGATGATTTCATCTCAAGCTCCTTAACTAATTATATTTCAAAGAATTTACTTCCATGTAAGGTCATATTTTGAAGCTCTGGGTGGTCATGAATTTTGAAGAAACATCATGCAACCCACTGCAGTTCCCAAGCTGACTTTTGAAGTCAGCATCCAGACAGGGCTAGCTTACTGTGTATTTGGGTATCTATGTTAACTTCCTGTCACAAACATACAATAAACGCTTTGATTGTTCTCTTGTAATTTCTGTGCCTCGATTTTTTCATATTTTAACGAGTTGAAGCTCATGAAAGTACCAATCTGATAGAATTTTTGCAAAGACTAAATGAAACATTTTCAATGTTCTAATAAAAGTTTTTGTAACTTGTAAAAAAAAAGAACTGTCATGTAAATATCTGCTCCATGGCATTAGACTGTTGCTTATTGATGATTACACATGGGTTAAAGCCAAATAAAATGCATCAACTAGTTCCTAAAATGTTTAGAGAATATTTTCTTCCAGTATCAATCAAGATATATCTGCAATATAGAAAATGAATCATCAGTTGTCACTTATACATTAATGGTTACTGATGAGGTGCTTGGCTCCAAAATGAGATGGTCACTCCCTCACTACGGTGTGAAAATATAACTCAGCAGTAATCCAAACTTAAAATACACCAAAGACTTTTCCCATTTTAGCGTTCGTTTCTATAGTCTCTCACCTCTCATTTCCAGAGCAGAGGAAATGTACAATTGTAGAATTTTATTGGGATCAAATATTTTCTTCTAAAGGGTTTCAGGAAATTTATATTCTGATTGAAGTCAAATATCTGACACCCCAAAACCAGTCACCTTACCAACTAAAAACTAATGAAATCTATCATTTAGAACACTTTATAACAAAAGTCTACACTACTGACTTTTTAGAAAGTCGGTTGTATTGGTCTCTTGTAGAATCTAGAAATTTAAGATACTCTAACAATGTAGTGAGGACACTACGGACTCTTTTTAGTGAAAGACACTCATTTCCTTAGAGATATATAGAGCCAATGATCTATATTCCCTGACCCTATAAGTCTATGAAAATTTTGTCAGTTTCTTAAAAAAGAAGCAGGATGTTTTCTCCAAATCTCTAATCTCTGAGGATTTTCACTCCATGTGTCTAGTAGCATTTAAAATAGCTTTACTGAGGAATAATTGAAAAATATAATGCTATATATTTAAAGGGTACAATGTAATTGTTTGATATATATACACATTGTGGAATATTTACCAAGGTCAGGATAATTAGCACATCCATCACCTCACATAGTTAACTCTTTTCTTGTGGTAAGAATGCTTAAGATCTACTCTCAACAACTTTCAAATATGTAATACCACATTATTAACTATAGTCACCATGTTGCACAGTAGATTTTCAGCACTTATTCTTTGTATAACTGAGAATTTGAAATAATTCAAAGTCATTATCTGTATCATTATGAAAAACAGTATAGAATTTCCTCAAAGAATTAAAAAATTGAACTACCATATAATCTAGCAATCCCACTTCTGGATACATATCCAAAGGAACTAAAATCAGTATCTCAGAGAGGTATCTGCACATCCATGTTCTTTAGATCATCACTCATAATCTTGATTTTTATGATATATGAATGGATAAAGAAAATAGGATACATATAATGGAATATTATTCAGCCATAAAGAGAGATCTTGCTATTTGCATCAACATGGATGAATCTGGAAAGCATAATGCTAAGTAAAATAAAGCAGACAAATACATGTGGAATCTAAAAAAATCCAGTATCTAGTAGAATCATTAACTCAAATTTTATCCAAAGCCTGTTCAACACAGCAAGCAATTATTGTAACCTAATTAGCTTTAAGGTGTCTTTCTTCCATCTTGACACACCTCTAGAGGTAAAAATAATAGGAACAAGAGGATATTTTGGTTCATTTTGTCTAACCATGAGTATTTTTTTAACATAGAGCACATAGGACTTACCGCCACACAAATACACACAAGCAATTATAGACGAGGCCTGTTTGTTGGATTATATAAATGATAGTTTACATCTTTTAATAACTTAATTGGCATTTTCACATCCTTCTTTCTTGTTAAGAAAATCTTTGGCGGTGCCTGGGTGGCTCAGTTGGTTTAACATCTGACTCTTGATCTCAGCTCAGGTCTCAATCTCAAGGTCATGAGTTCAAACCCTGGGTTGGGCTCCACATTGGGCATGGAGCCTACTTAAAAAAGAAAAAAGAAAAGAAAAGAAAAATCTTTTAAATCAGAAGAAAAAGCGTTACTTTCTTCATTTTAAAAATCAACAACTAAAAAAGAAAAAAAAGATCAACAACTGAATAAAACTCAGAACAATTAAACAAGATACTCAAAGTCAACAGCTAGAAAGCGACAGAATGGAAATTCAGGTTCAAGTCTTGAATCATCACATAACTTTGCAAGTTGTTGTTCTAATAAATGCACAATATGATTCAGATGTTTGCCATTATTCACATTGGTTCCTAAAACATAGGTTTCCTTTCTAGTCTTAATGAGATATATACTTTTTAAAAAAATATTTTATTTATTTGAGAGAGAGAGAGTGCACACAAGTGTGGGGAAGGGTAGAGGGAGAGGGAGAAGCAGGGACCCCAACACAGAGGCTCTATCCCAGAACCTTGGGATTATGACTTGAGCCGAAAGCAGTTGCTTAACTGACTGAACCACCCAGGTGGCCCTGAGATATATACTTTTTATACTGTTCGTGAAGGACTTTTCAGTACCCCTCAACTGTATTTTGGATTTGATTAAGACTGAAAAACAAGTTTGAGGAAGAACAATCTAAGAGTAAATGGGAGTCACAGATTCAAGGAATGAATAGATCTTCTTGCCTTTGCCCTAACGGTCTGTAGAAAGCATTTGGCTTTCTCAACAGAGTGACTGCAGTTTACCCATTATCTCCAAACTGACCATTTTAGGCTATTAGGCATCAGTTTTAAGGGAACTAGATACATTTCTTTCCATCGAGAGTACTATTTTGTTTCCTCATAAACATCAAAGAAAATAAATTCCATTTAGATGATTTCTCATGATTGACACCAATAATTGGGCTCACATATTTAATAAGACAAAATCATAAAAGTAGATAGAACTCATTTGGAAAAATAGAAGGAGTCTAGAGATGGTGGGGTCATTACTTAGAAAATAGAAAATCTCTGTTGAAATGCTCACAATATTGGATGGGAAACGACATTTTATTTCTACAAATACATATTGAACGGCACTCTGTCCTGGATGCTGTGCTAACAGCACAAAGATTCACTCAATCACAAATAAACCCAAGTATTCGTTGTGCCCTTAGTATGTGTTAGAGACTGCTACTGGTGCAGGGGACACAGTAGTTAACAAAATAAAATCCTTGTCCTCACGGTCAGGGTGTGTGACTAGTCTCACCAATGCAGAAGTTTATAGAAGAGACATAGGTTGTCTTTAGTCCAAGCCTAACTGTAGGCTAATGAATATTAATCAGCTGTCTTGCAAACAGCAAACATTTGGAATCAGAGCTGGATTCAAATCCAAGTCCCAGCACTTCACACAGTGTAGCCCTTAGGAAAATTACTCAGTCTTTTTGAGTGCCAGGTACCCTTTTTAAAAAGGCATCTATATTATAACAAAGTTATATGGTCATAGGTCATGACTACACTTATAGTGATGAGCACTGAATAATACATAGAACTGGCAAATCACTATGGGGCACCTGGGTGGCTCACTCGGTTAAGCATCTGCTTTTAGCTCAGGTCCTGGAATCCAATGCATCCCTGTTGTTGGGCTCCGGGCACAGATGGGAGCCTGCTTCTCCCTTTGCCCTTCCTCGTCCTCCTCTCCCCCACTCTCTCTCTCTCTCAAATAAATTTTTTAAAAAAAAGGAAGAACTGCCAAATCACTATGTCCTAGATTGGAAACATTGCATGGCAACTATACTTCAATAAATAAATAAACATATAAATAAATAAAATGGTAGCTACATCATATAAAATGAAGCATTTCACAAAAAGCACTTCATATAAGGGCCTGAACATAGTAAGCTTCAATATGTGTTTGTTTCCTTTCTCCATCATTTCCTTTGTGAGGATAAAGTAAGGAATGATATGCCCTCTGGGAGATGGCTGTCTGCACAGCCTGAGGCATTCCACTTTCTGGATAAACAGCCTTATGCCTGGTGAACTGTACTGATGGAAAGTTCCAATAGAGAAAGAACAAACTAATTTGGAAGGGGTAATCAAGACTCTCCATAGTCCAAACAGGATGATTTCCCGGCCATGCAGAGAACCAATAAATTTCCATCCCAGAGACAAAAACAATTTTATGAAACTGCATGAGGTTCTTCTGGAGAGGGAAGTTTCACAGAGCACAGTGGTCATAACCCAAAACCTATGCCATCAAAGGAGGGAATCACAGAATATTTTGTTAAAGAAACATGATTCTACTTAAACCTTTAAAATACATGCTCACTAAGTATCCATAGCACTTAAAATCACTGCAGGTGATTTGACCCAGGCAATGGCTCCCTCCTCCCATCCCATCATCTGAATGTAGAACGTCACTTTCTGCTGCTCCTGCTCATTCAGCTTCTGGGTCTCATGTCCTCCTGTTTTTCTCCATAGTGTACTTGGTGTTTCCTCCCACTTTCCATTCTTTTCTCAGCTATAATCTACATCCTTTCTTTTCTGGTGAATATTATATACTCAATGTTGCCCTTTCCTGTAAAAATGCTACTATTGCTACCAGAACAATATGCTGCTCATTGAGTGATTTTCCCGGATGGGGTCCTATTTACCTGCCCATTCCTCATGGTCTTCTTTGTAGCTAGTGTCTTAGGTTATAAGTTGGCTCCCTAACGCTATGAGTAGAACCCAAATTCTAGAGCTGAGTTGGATTTCTTTCTCTGTGAGAAATTAGGTAAGCCTGTCTAAAGTTTAAATTCTAATTGCCAACTTGAGCCTCAGGTGATAAGCCAGTAGGCATGTGTTCATGTCAAAAATATTTGCTGGCACACCACCACAAATAGAATCCATCTCAAACACAATCCCCACTATGGAGTAGACCTCATACAATAAGTGGGACTGAAGACTTAGCTTTACCCCGGCTTCCCAGTTGGAGTAAGGGCGGGCACTTTGCTCTTTGGCAGCCATTTTGTATGTTGGTTGCCTTGCTCCAAAAGGAGAGCTGGATAATAATAGTCTTTCTCAAAGGAATTTGAGTGAGGAAAAGGAAAATAGGCAGGTAACCATGAGAGAGGTAAAAGTGAAAGGTGCTAGGGAAAATATAAATTAAAAAGTCTTCAGGGACGCCTGGGTGGCTCAGTGGTTGAGTGTCTACCTTTGGCTCAGGACATGATCCTGGGGTCCTGAGATGGGAGTCCCGCACTGGGCTCCCCACAGGGAGCCTGCTTCTCCCTCTGCCTATGTTTCTGTCTCTTTCTGTTTCTCTCATGATTACATAAATGTTTTTTAAAAACTCAAAGAAACGAAGTCTCTGTTCAATGCAGAAAACCTCTTTACAAAAACAATAGAGAAAGAAAGCACCTTTGTTATTGTTAATCATTAAGCCAGAAGGAGGAGCACCACAGGCAACCCACCCAGAGATTGCAAAGATAGAAAGAAATCTTACCCTTTTATATAGCTAAGGAGATACAACTTGTTGCACAGATGTTCTCAAGATAAAGAGTAACTAGTCCTCAGTATGACAAATTGCCAGCACCACTTGTTATCCAGAGTTTATCCTAACTGTACTTGGTATTGGGGTAACCATCTACGTTAGCTAATTGGCTTTCTCCAAAGGAAAAACAAGTTTCTCACATCTTTATGGCAGGAGGGAGATTGGAAATATGGGCCAATGAACCAACTGAAGTTAGGCTTCTAACCTGTCACAGAAACCAGGAGATGGAGGCCCTCACTCTTCTGAGGTTCACATTCCAAAAAGATGGCTCCCTGGTCCTTGCAGAAGACACGCCTGGTCCCCAAATTGACATAAGTCCTATCCATTTTCAAAAGGATTTACATACAGGGAACCTGGGTGGCTCAGTGGGTTAGATGTTTGCCTTTGGCTCAGGTCATGGTCCCAGAGTATCACTGAGCAGGGATCCTGCTTCTCCCTCTCCCTCTGCCTCTCTCCATTCTCTGTCTCAAAAAAAATAAATAAATAAATAAATAAAATAAAATAAAATAAAATAAAATAAATAAAAGGATTTACATCCACTTTGGAGAAGAGAATGCCCTTTTAACTAGAAGTTTTCTGAAGTAAATTCTCAAAGAAAAAGTAAGTGAGGGAAATATCTTTCTTAATTTCAATGAGAGAATGAAGACTTTCAATTTGTGTGTCCTTACAAAGATCCTGATGTAGAGAGAAAAAGATTGGGAGGATCATCATGAGGGACCTGTGTGAGATGAAGTGATGTGGTAACAGAACAAATGAGTCAGCAGAAGCTATAAGGTAGACAGAGACATCTATCCCAATATTCATATTTATATTGATATCTAGAATTGAGTTAGGAGAAATGAGAGAGCAACAGATATATGCATGTAGCAACTAGCTGAGCAAATCCACCATATTTTGCTGTAGCAATTTTCTTCCATCCAGAACCATTCGTTTAAGCCCTGACTGTTCAGATTTCACTACATTCTTCAGTTATATATATAATGACACACACCCTCCTCCACACTTACATCATTACCTGAAATAACACGAGGAGTCTTTCTTTCTTATTTAAAAAACAAAAACAAAACAAAGCAAAAAGATTGCTTAAAACATGATGGAAAGACCTTTCCCTGAGGGGTTATCAGTGATCCTAGTATTGTGAACACGTTGTCACCCAGAAAAATTGCCTCCTCTGGGGGAGCCTTGATGTCTGGAACATATGAAGGTCATTCTGTTAATTCAGAGTCCCCCAGACAACACTAGTGAATGGTCTACATGGTTTTGTGGACATGCAACTTAATGAAGTGAAAGAAGGATTGTGACTATAGAGGCAACCTTGGATTTCCTTGAATATCACAGCTCCTTTCTGGTAAGAATTAAATAGGATTAGCATCTGTGCAAGATAATCACAGAGTAAGATGTTCATCTGTTTGTTCCTTTGTTCATTCATTTAACTAACCAACCGTTATTGGGCCAGGTGGGGTTCTATGAACCCACAACAGTGGACCCAACCAGATCAGCACCCTGCTGCCAGGCAGCTACACCCTAGCAGGGGAGGCAGACCACAAGCACAGAAACACATAAAGATATCATACATCAGGGCACAGCAGGGAAGAAATAAAACACAAGATGGTGGGTGCTAGTGTAGATAGGTGGTCAGAGGGATCACATATATTTTGTGTTTATTATCATTCTGGTGTGGGTTAGGCCCACAGGATGAGCTAAAGCATGACAAATCACATTTCCCAAGGGTCAGTGAAAAAGAAGCAGATGGCTGGAGCTGGAAGCTCTAAAGGAATAAATATGAAAACTCCCTTTCTGCACCATGGAGATGGGCCAGCTCTTTAGGGCCTCTACTCAGCTTCCCCCAGAGAGCACTTGAAGAAGCCAAGTGAGGGATTAGTCATTGTCACTGCTATTAGATTAAGGGGCCCATTGCTAAAGAAGACATGACACATCTTCCAACAGTGATGCAAGCATAAAGCCCTGAGGAGGGCAGGGGAAGGCACCGTTCTAGTTATCCTGAGACCCCAGTGTTATTATCCCAGAGTACCCACAGGAATTTATTTTTACTCTAGCAGGAAGCGTCTGGCCCACCCTCAGTGTCAGCAGTGGCTGACATAAAGGGAGTTAACAAAGGAAGCACTTGGTATGAACTTCCCCAGGGTTATGGTCTGACCCACTGCCAGCACACACCACACCTGCCCTGTAATGCAACTGACTATGAGTGCCTTCTCTCCCAGACTGTCATCACCTCCAGACCCTGAAGGACAGGGACCTTGTCTGTTCCTCATCTGACTGTCCAGAGCATGGCATTGTGCTTGGCCCATGGAGGGAATTTAATATGCTGTTGAACAAACTAGACCGGATCAAGTCAAACATTTTGCAGCACTAGTGGCTCCTCTTCTCAATAAACTACTCCTTGAAGCAAATGAAATGTAAGAAATGATTATATTACTTCTGTTATCATCTGCTTTGTATTCTGTTTGGTGAGATTGTACTGCTTTGAGAAAATAAATGGCTAGATCTAGGAGGTTTTTAAATGACTCTTGAAGGTAAAAGTTTGGAGTCCATGAAATGAGAAGCTGGATAAAGCAATAGCAGGCCATTGGTGGCCTTCCCAGAGTCCGAAACTTGAAGACTGCTGTCTCCACTGTGTGTGCAGCAGTCCCTAGTGGACTCTTGGCTGAAGACACCTGGGGATGAGATATAGTTTATTCATGTTCAGATGCCCTTCGGGGAAAAAGCACAATTCCAGGTGCTTTGTCCCATGCCCAGGGGCTTCTCCACTCTGTTACCTTGCCCTGATGGCTCCAAACAAAGAATTCTGTGGGCTGAGGACACTTGCACCTTAAGCACAATCACATTTGTTTGAGTATGTGAATGCCTAGAGCTGCAGTCTATACTGTTCATATGAAAGTAAACTCATAGAATCACTGGAACTTTGCAAAAGCGCCGAGTAAAGTGATAGACATGAAATTTGGGACTGCTCAGCCCCAAAGAAAAGTTTAGTCAAATGCAAACTCTATCCCCCAAAACAAATCATAAATCTATGTTGAACCATGCTCAACAGGTAGCCCTCCACAGAACCCATTTGGGGAGAGGTTAGCAACTATCCAGTGAAAGCAGAAAAAGTCCTCTGCCCAAAGAAACTGGCCTTAAGGAGAACTTTGGCCTGATTCATACAAATAATTACAGTAGCTAGACTGCTAGCATCTCTTACTCCTCACAGAGTCTGAGGAGGGAGCTACTCTGACAGGGGTAGGTCTTTGGGCCCATGCTGGGGGCATATGCATCCAGCCAAGTGCAAGAATGTGATGAGTACCAAGGCTAGAGGTGACTGAAAGGCAGTAGGATACAATGATGACAAAGGTCCTGCTGACAAAGGTTATAAGGCAGAGTCAGAGATGCCACTAAATCTTGTACTGACTGTGGATCGTGGGCCAGTGACCAGTACAGTGAGCCTTGTTTTCTCCTCCTCATGTTCAGCCTGGGCGCCTCCCTAGAAGAGTGCACTGGTCAAGGTGAAGTACCAGGTATTCCATTAGCATGTGAGGAGAAACTATCGGGACTTCTATCTGCATTTTAGTTTTACGGTCTTCTGTCTTTAAATTTCTTTTTTTTTTTTTGTATGTTTTTAATGTACATGGTACTACAGTGGTACATAGATAATTTTAAAATTATGTGGCCAAAAGGGTGTGAAGGCCACAGGTTAGAGTACTACAAGTTAGGAAAACATGGGTTCAAATCTCCACTCTGCCACTTACGAGTTGCCGGACCATAGGAAAATCCCTTAATTTTTCCAAGCCTAAATTTCAATCTATGTATTAGCGGGATAATAATAGCACACACGTCATAAGATCGTTGTGAGGATTAAATGAGTGCTTAGCATGGTGCCTGGCAAGAAATAAGTGTGAAATAGATAATAGCTCTTATTACTCATCAACAAAATGGAGACGATAATTTCTTTCTTGCCAAATTGTTGTGAAATTTAATGACATGGTATATTTAAAAGCACTTTGTAAAGTATAAATTCCAGACAAGTGTAAGGCACTATTTTTATTGCTCGTTGAAAAACGTTGCCAAGCGCCAGACTATTAGGCCCATTCAGTTCAACCCTTCTTTTCTGGGACCACCTGACTTTCCCACATATTTCAGAATCATCACAGGGGAGCCTAGGAGAGGATGCTCATGGCACTGATGCCCCAAGGTGTTTCTCTATAAATACAACTTGTACATTACCTGGTCAGCTGGATGTGGCCTGGATAAGGCTTCTCCACTACCTCCATGCTTCAAATGTCAGTATTTTCTAGCTAAGATCAGTATACTCCTAGCATTTCCCAAGATTCTTCTCCTTTAAAATATAGGGTCAGAACCTGAGGTGCTTTGTTCACAGAAAGCAGTGCTTTTGAAAACAGAAGATTTATGTATTTAATAAGATCTACAGAATCCTGTGAGTTGGTGCCAAACTAGGTTTCAAAAACAGGGCTGGCTCCCTGAGCGAGCCATTTAAATGGAAGAAAACATAACCAACTTCATTCCAGCTTTCTTTTGGTAGAGTAAATGATTTAAAACTCAAATCATCACTGTTTTAGCTCTAGTAATAACATATGACGCTCGTTGGCAGAGCAATGAATACAATAAGAAATACGTATTCTGACTCCCCCTGTCGAATCACCTTTCATCTGTCTCTTTCAGTGACCCAAAGAAAAGGGGGCAGAGTGAGAGTCAGGATGGTGGAGGAGGCAGGCTAATGCTTCCAGCTGACTCAGATCTGGGAGCAGAATGTTAGAGGATGCCCTCCCCTCAAGTTCTCTAGGGGCACCACGTTGTGGAGGATGCAGCTAGCTCAGGGATCGTCCTAAAGCTGTCATTTTTCCGTCTTGAAGCTGGGGTTCAGCCTCCCTGGGACCAATCTCCCATGGACTAACAAGGTGGAACTTTAGTCTGGGCATCTGGAAAACGGTGAAGGGCAAGAAATCCCCTCCCACCCTTTTGTGTTCTCGGAAATTGCTGCCTGCAGAGAACCACCCCAGCTCTATGTGATAGGATTAGACAGAGCTCAGGACGACCTCTTTGAGGACCTGTGGCCAGGCCAGATACAGACCCTCCCAATTCCCACAAATGATTAGCTGAACTGGTGGTCCCCACTGACCAATCTGGAAAACTGCCCACTAATTTAACTTGATTAGACTCTATCAGGCTTCCCTCCTTTCCCCAAGCTCCAGGACTTTGGCTGCCTCTAAGACGCAGCAGGCTTTTGTGAGTACTGACTTGCAGAACATCCTCCCCTTTAGTGGCTCTTTCCTGCCCAAGTGGTCACTTCACACCCCCTGCTCGCCCACCCCACCCCCAAACATCCACTTCTCTCTAGCCCTCACTACCTCTCCCCATAAAGAAAAGCCCTTTCAGACTGACTTCTGAGATACTCTCAGATGCCTTCTTACTATGGGTGTGTTTGGGATGTTCAAAGAATAGCCAAGAGGCCAAAGTGGCTAGAACCCAGGAAGCATGGGGTAGGAGATAAAATTCGAGAATTAGCATGTTCTAGACCATGCAGGCTTTATAAGCCAGTGCAAGGACTTCCGTTTTTACTCTGAATGAAATGGAAAACCAACAAGGAGTTTGAGCAGTATTGCTGTGATTGAACACTTCATAGAACATTTTAACACAAAAATACTCTGGAGTCCAAGTGGAGAACAGACTGGGAGACAGGAATGGGAGAAGCAGGGAAAACATCTAAGGAACTAGCACAACAATCCCTGCAATAGGAAGACGGTGGTGACAGATTATAGCCCAAGAGGGCAGGACCCAAGGAGCTGGAGTTTGGAGGATGTCATGCTTTGTATGCTTATCAGACGGAAAGTGGAGCTCTAGGAGAAAATTACAAATACTCATACAAGTCGTGAATTTGAGACAAAAATCTTTACAGATTTTGAACATTAATATCTGATGTTATCTATTATCTAACGTTAATTATTTAAATAATTAAAATGTAATTATTAAAGTCAAATAACTATTTGTTTTGTGTAGCTAAGTATACATATTTAGCTTTGCCTACTCCACGGGTCTCCTTTGCCTGATATGCTAATTATGCTTTTGCCTCAGGCCTTTGTCCTTCATCCCCTCTGTCTCCTGGTGTCACCCGCAGCGCAACACGTTCAACATCAGTGACAACAAGCCAGAATGCAACCTGACACACTGCTTCGCCCCACAAGACAGCCTTGAATAAGAAACAAACTGCAAGCCAGCCTGAAGACTGTGCTTCACAACGCGGCTGGTTTACACTCTGGAACAGTCTCCTTACCTTATTCTGGTCTGGAAGCAAACATTGCGTGGACCACACGTCGAGGAGTACTGTTCTAGACCATCAGCTCCCTCACAAATAACTACCCGGCTCTCAATCACTTCATGCAGCTCCCTGAACAAGTATCACTTCCTCCCAGAACATTCCCTCCTGCACGGCTGTCTCCCTCAGCCTCCTTTACCTCACTTTGGTTTCCTCTGTAGCTGTGACCATTATGTAACTTTACATTATGTAATTATTTGTTTAGTTCCGTTGAACAAAGTGCGTTCAATTAGGGTGTGAATTTTGTTTTACGGGGTTACAGCATCAGTGTCTAGGAAACCACCAGCCACAGACAAGGATGTAAACATGGAAGTGAGGGAAGAGAAACATAATGACTGTTAATATCAGGGCCTCTGTTTTCCCTTATTTTGTGTCCATCTAATAAATCTTCTCATTTCCTTATTTTTAACAACTCATTTTCCTTATTTTTCCTTATTTTAAGTATAGTCTGTGTGAACAATCTGTTATGGGATTTACGTTTTGTTTCCATTTTAAAACAACCTGAAAGTTTTTCACGTTAAAGGAATAGAAAGTGAATCCATTTACATTGTTAGACTGATACATTTAACTTATATTAATTATCATACGTTTGGCTTTTTTTTTTTGTTTGTTTTAAAGATATCTGTTCTCCTCTTATTTTTTCATATTGTGCTATATGGACTGAGTTTGGGAAACTATTTCTCCCCTCATCGTTCTGTAGTTTCTCAGATTCTCTTATCAGGGATGAAAGACTAACTTGATCCCTCTCCCCCAATTATTTACAATCATTGATTAGTAACTTTTCCCCTGTGTTTTCACAGGGTTTTCAATATTTATGTTCACCATCCCCATGTAGTCATTCCTATATCAAAAAGACTTATCATAAAATCACACATGATAGACTCATGGTTGTGTTAGGAGTTAGAATTTCCTTCTCAGTCAGGCAGAAAATCTATTTCAGAAGAAGGCAATGGGATCTAATTATTCTTGAGCCACCCATTCATGTAAAGTAGTATGTTGTCATGGATCCTAAAATATTTCAGTTCACACATGTCACAGTGAAGCTTTGACTCAAGCAAGAACTAGGATGGATATTTTTGGTCTCAGTCGATATACCCTTCAAGGAAAAGTCCACAGATACAAACCATTCTCATGGTCTAAGGGCCTGGGGTGAGGACAGGGAACATAAACCATAGACTGTCATTTAATGAACATTCAGCGGTGCCACTAGCAATATCAGCTCCCTGGAGAGAAGTCCTTGCTCCTGGTTTCCTTCTACACTCACAGGATGGGGAGCCAAATTGAGCTGCAGGTCCTTACTTTCCAGTTCCTATGAAATGCAAACAAACACAGGACAATGGGTTTACTTATGGAACCCAAATCCTCCCTGTAGGAAAAGGCAGGAAGAGGATAAAGCCCCAGAACCGCTGCCTTTAGTTCCTGAGCTAATCCCAAATGAGTTCACCATCCACTTCTAGCTCTGCTTTCTCAAAAAGAGACAATCAGGGGATCCCTGGGTGGCTCAGCGGGTTAGCACCTGCCTTTGGCCCAGGGCGTGATCCTGGAGTTCTGGGATCGAATCCCACATTGGGCTCCCTGCATGGAGCCTGCTTCTCCGTCTGCCTGTGTCTCTTGCCTCTCTCTCTCTCTCTATCATAAATAAATAAATAAATAAATAAATAAATAAATAAATAAATAAATAAAATCTAGTTCATTTTTAAAAAAAGAGAGACAATCATGACAGCATTCCTTCAACCAGAATTTACAGGGTAAGGGTGACTTTGGTCTCTAGTTTTCAACTTTTTAAAAAATATGTTTCTGGGGCATCTGGATAGCACAGTTGGTTAAATGTCCAATTCATAGGGTTTGGGCTCAGGTCATCATCTTAGTGTCATGAGATTGGGCCCCATGTAGGGCTCCATACTCAGTGGGCTGTCTGCTTGGGATTCTGTCTCCCTCTGCCCCTCCCACTTGTGCTCTCTCTGCCTCTCTCTAAAATAAATATATAAATATTTAAATATATCTATATTTTTTTTCTATATTTTACTGGACATTTAAATAGAATTTTGAGAGGAAAAATAAAAATGCCTTTTCCTCACATCACCATCTTGCTCAAAAGTGATTTCTTTATATTCTACTTGGTAGCAACCAAAAAAAAAAAAAAAAAAGAAAAAAAAAGAAAAATCTGAGAACCAGTTCTGGGAGTCAGTGCTCAGCTTGATTATTCAATGCTGTTATCAAATCAATTTTGGTTGTGAACTCATAAATACCATGACACGTGTATCTCAATCCCTGTAATCATCTACATCTAAAGGAGTAATTATGGATAGGTAATGGAGAAAAATGAAGGGAATGAGTGATCATTTTTGTATTCAGCTGAAACTGCCAAGGACTGGGGGGTGGAAGATCTGAAAGCAGAAGTAATTGGCTTTCCTCAATATCTATTATCTTCCCAAACCAAGATACCAAGGAGCATAGGATTTATAAAGTAATAAATAACAGTAAGCTGAAGAAGAAGGCAGATCTTTATATCTCTTCTCAAGGCTTGATTGATTAGAAAGCAAACAGTAGGCTTTCATGTCTCCAGTATTTAAAATCATGTATTAATTTTTCTATCACACAATATGTGGGCAAATTCGGCAAAACAGAAATTATTTAATTTAAAAATTCCCCTAAATTTCCCCTTCTGATGCTTATTCATTATCTTACTCATCTTCATTTCTGGCCAGAACTGTCAGGAGACAGATTCTCAATGAAGTAATCAACAGTTCTGTGTCAAGGAGACAGCTGTTGGGTTTCAGTGATGGGTGAAGTGGTTGACTTTCACAGATACCTCTGGCCATTTAATTGAATGATTTAGGCAAGACTAGAGGCTAGACTAATGCCCTTGTGGAGTTAATTTGAAAGAATCATTACCATATCAAAACACATGATTATCATTAACAAGTCATACAATGCCCTCCTTTGTTAACAGTATCATACAGGCAAGTAACAAAGATTAGCAGCCTTTCTGGGTTTGTTAATTTGCTCACAAATCACAACTATAGGAAACAAAATCCAGAGTTACATAATTGGCCCTAGAGGAGGCTTGCTGGCTTGTGATATTAGCTAAGACATTTAGAATATTATTCATAGGCTTGCTGGGGGAGGGTTTGCAGGGATGGAGTCCTCACTCCAAGTGGCTTTAAGTGGCACAGTTTGCAGAGTATAGATTTGTACGCAGAGACTGGAGCCCTGGAGCCCAGGGAGATGCCTGGAGAAGGGGGTGGGGGCATAGGAACAATAACTGGTGGCCCTGAGGGTGGTGCAGGAGCGCAGGGGGTGTTGGGAAGGCACGGGGGTGAGCGGGCAGATGGGGAGTTGGAGGGTGCCTTGGAGACAGAGCTAGTTCCCCCTTATTTCTAAGTATAATTCAGAGGCAGATCAAATCTGAAACATTTTATTTTTGAAAACTAAAAAGTCTTTTATTTCTATTCATATGAGTCCAAGGTGGTGCCAAATATATAAAATGTGTGATCGTATCCCCTGAGTCCTGCGATTCTGCTATTTCCTCACTGAGCTTGGTGAGGACCTTTCTTGCTTACAATTACTAAGCTGCATTATCTATTTGGAAACAGCCCAGGTGCTTCACAGGGAGAGAAGAGAGAGCAATTCAATTTCATTTGTATTACTCTGGCACCTTCTCTGCCCTGTTCTACCAAGTGGCCTAGATTCAAATGTTGAGCTAGCACTATTTTAACTAGTGGTAATGAAACCATGGATCAGAAAAATCGATGGACATGGCCAAAATCAACACCTAATTAATGACAGAGCCCAGCCCCTGGTCTCCTAGATCTCTAAATAGCTCTGCTTAAGTTGGGAGAGAAAGTCTTCTCTTAAGAGGAGCTACCACATTTTGTTGAATTTCAAGCTTTCATAAATTTTATGGACCACTAAGAAAAAGAAAGATTGCCAATTATAAAATTCCATTAATGATGAGATGTATTCTAATTTTATAGATGCTACTATAAATTATGTATATACTAGAGATATATATATTTAGGAATGCTATTCTATGATATATATATATACACACACACAATATTTTATGTATATATTAGAGACACCATATCTATCTAAAATAGCATCTTAGAACTAGAAAAAATATGGTTACAGAAACCCTCCGGTCTTCCCAAATAAAGTATAAGCTCATCTAGACAGGATGCTCCCTTATTTCAGGAGCAAACCAGAGTGTCACACTCAATAGCTTCAATCATATACTTTAATTAATCACTTATTCTATCTAAATCTTCTAGAAGAAGTTTATTCTTCAGTTGGTGATTCTATAGTATTTACTCTGTGAAAATCCATTAATATAATCCATTTATCTTCTGTACATTTTTGCTTATTTACAAAAATTTAATCAATAGATTTTTAGAGAGGTTTTAAATTTGTGAAATCGAGCAGAGTTCCCATATATCATTTCTTCCCTATCCCCAGTTTCCCCTATTATTAACATCATGTATTGTTGTTGTACATTTGTTACAATTGATAAATCAATATTAATACATTATTAATTAAGTAAGGTATACAGTTTGCAATAGGGTTCTTTTTTTGTGTTATATAGTCGTGGGCTTTGACAATTGCATAATGTAATGTATGCACCATTACAGAATCATATAGAACAGTTCCACTGCTCTAAACATATCTCACCTACTCATCGCTCCCTCTCCCCAAATCCCTGGTAACCACAGGATTACTAAAGGATTATCATGTCTCCATAGTTTTGTCTTTTCCAGAATATTATGCAGTTGAATTCATATTCATATTTTTGACTGGCACTTTTCCATTTTCATTTAGCATCATTCACTCAGCATCTTTCACTAAATTTAAAGTTCTTCCATGTCTTTGTATGTATGACCTGGTAGCTTATTTATTTTTATCACTGAATAATATTCCACCGTCTGGATGTACCACAGTTTATTTATCCATTCACCTAACAAAGGACATCTTGATTGTTTTAAATTTTTGGAAATCACAAGTAAAACTGTTTTAAAACCACACAAGACCCTGAATAGCCAAAGAAACCTTGAAAAAAAAAAAGCTGGAGGCATCACAATTCTGAACTTCAAATTATATTACAAAGCTGCAGTAATCAGAACAGTATGGTACTGGCACAAAAATAGACACATAGGTCAATGGAAGAGAATAGAAAACCCAGAAATTAACCCACAATTATATGCTCAATCTTCAATAAAGCAGTAAAGAATATCCAATGGGAAAAAGACAGTCTTCAACAAATGGTGCTGGGAAAACTGAACAGCCACATGCAAAAGAAGGAAACTGGACCACACACACAAATAAACTCAAAATGGACTAAAAACCTAAATGTGAGACCTGAAACCATAAAAATCCTAGAAGGGGACACAAGCAGTAACTTTGACATTGGCCATAGCAACTTCTTTCTAGGTATGTCTCCCTAGGCAAGAGCAACATTTCAAAAACGAACTGTTGGGACAACATTAAAATAGAAACTTCTGTACAGCAAAGAAAATAATCAATGAAATAATCAATACAGCAATAATAAATAATTGACAAAGTATAAATAATTTTCTTCAGAATCAGAAATTTGCATTAACAATAAAATTAAAATGATCTTTAAGTAAGAAAATGGGGATCCCTGGGTGGCGCAGCGGTTTAGCGCCTGCCTTTGGCCCGGGGCGCGATCCTGGAGACCCCGGATCGAGTCCCACGTCGGGCTCCCGGTGCATGGAGCCTGCTTCTACCTCTGCCTGTGTCTCTGCCTCTCTCTCTCTCTGTGTGTGTGACTATCATAAATAAATAAAAATTTAAAAAAAAATAAAAATAAGTAAGAAAATGAATTTCAGTTTTCTCCACTGTAAAGTACCCTAGATAAGATTTTTTTTAACACCAGAAAACTTCTTATAAAGTGAAGTCAATAACCAGTCAGATAAATAATTTCCCTCTTTTCAGCTCAGATTAATACTAATTGATTACATCTGTGGCTATAGATAGAGGTCAGGGATGAGGTGAGATTTAGTTTTACACAAATTTCTTTGTTATAAAATAAAAGTAAAGGCATGTGATTTATTTCTCAGGCTGCTTCAAGTGTACATGAATCAAAATGCTATATGTCAAATATATGTCTATGTCAGTGACACTGAGATAATCCTAATAGTTTTTATAATTAATTAAAAGTGAATTAAGTATATGAGAAGTAAAAGAACAGAAATTATAGTAGATATTTAACTATTTAATATTCTTTTTTTAAATAGGCCTTATTTTTTAGAGTAGTTTTGGACTCACAGCAAAACTGAAATGTTTGAGTTTACAGAGATTTCCCACATTCCCCCTGCCCCCACACATGCATAGTCTTCCCCATTATCAACGTCCTCCCCTCCCCCAGAGCAGTACATTTGTTATAACTGAGGAATCTATACTGGCACATCATTATCACTGAAAGTGCATGGCTTACTTAGGGTTCACTGGTATTTTTAAAAGTAAAGTTCAAAAATATAATGAGGCACTGGCCCTCAGCTCCCTATGTGCCAAGCTGTCTGCTAGAGATATTTTCCCATCACTGTGTGTGTGTCTGGAGTAGCCTTCTATCCTTTAGGTTAAGACTGTTTTGTTTATCTTTTAAACCTTAGGGCTAATGAAGAGCTAAAGACATAGTAAGAGTTAAACACTTATTGTTGGAAGAATGTTTGCTACATGGCATATATATTCCTCACCAGTTCCCTTGAGTGTGAGTGTGTGTATTAATAAGAGAAACAAGTTTCCAGCATTCACCATTCAGGTTGTCTTCCTCAGCCAGTAACAAACCCTTGAACACTCCTGCTCTGAGATGTGGTGAATAACAGTCAGCACTACTAGATGTTCCACTTGTAATTCATTTTCCCATTGAAAAATGAAAGTCACAATATTGTGTTATATTTTGATGTGTTGTAACTAGGGAAGCTATTTTAATTCTCACAGAACTATTTGATCTATTTATCATGCTTGAAAATAGCTCTTGTGTTTAGGTTTTACAATAGTATGCAGTGCTTTACGAATGCAAATGCCTTACTAATCAACTAACACTTGGTGTCGGTTTCCCTTGTATAACAGAGTATGAGAGCCTTGTAAAGATGATTTTCATATTTCAACAAGAGACTGAACCAGATAACCTTTGGATGCATTCCAGCTTTGTGCTTCTATAGTAGAACAGAGCATACCAGGGCTTACCTTCAATGACTGCACTTGGTCTCCCTGTGAGAAAATCCTCCCAAACCCTATTTATCACAGTGGTGAAAAGAAAACTGAATTATGAAACTTGACAGCATTCAAACTGCCTGTTCCTGAAACACAAGATTCATAAATCTGGGGATAGAATTACAACAGGGCAGCTAAGCAATTGTGTATTTGGAAGTCTACTTTGAAATAAGTTTGCTTGAAAAATGTGGATAATAATTCCAAATTTCAGATTAAACTGGATTCTTTGCATTGTGTAGATTTCTCCCCATATTCTCCCCTTCCAAACCCTGCCTCAGTAATGGTTTTGTGACTAAGACTGGTGTCACCATAATGTTCTTGGGACAGAATGATAGTTCAATGACTCATCACAGGCACTAGAAAGGGAAAATATTCAAGAGACTTAACATCACTGGCATTTGAAATATTTCAATACTGTGAAACTCTTCCTAAAAATAAAGACAACTAAATAACTTGATTCAGTGGTGAAAGCCACAAATTGAAACAACTGTGACAGAGTACAGAACAAATTATAATTACTTAAAGAATCATTATGATTACTCATAAATACCTTAACATTTGCCAACCAATTTTTCCTGTCAAAATACGTTGTTTCTTCTGGGGCTCATACTCTCAATCTGCCCAATTACTCTCCACAAATGTTCTTTTGGGTGGCTGAGCCGCACAATGATATTTAGCTTCTCAAGGCTTTTTTTCTGTAGGAACAACATTTGAGAAGCAGATGAATACCTTTCAAAGGCAATTGTAGTTGAGGTTGTGGGTGAGAAAGATGGAAAAACATTGAGGACTCTGGCTTGTGCCAAGAAATCGTTGAGTAGAGCAGAAACTCTGAAATGCAGTTCACATAGCTAATGGCATGCAGTTCTGGGCATGGCTAGCATCCCACATCCCATTGTTCTTTCTTTCCCCTGTTTCCCCTGGCTTCTCCCTTCCTCTGCTCAATCTGAGTGTCTCTCACTTCTCCTGTCCTCCTCTGTCTTTCTTTCTCTGCATTCTTTCTGTGTATATTGACTTTCTGAGGTTTATGCCTCAGAGACAATTAGATGTGGGACCTGCAAAAATGGGTGTCTTTCTATCTGATTGTATCTTTAGAAAATGCTAACCATGCTCGGGATAGGATGAGTGCCACAGCACCTTATTTTTAGTAAGATAGAGACTCAAACACATTAAAAGTTGTATAGGCAGGGCAGCCCGGGTGGCTCAGCAGTTTAGCGCTGCCTTCAGCCCAGGGCCTGATCCTGGAGACCTGGGATCGAGTCCCACATCAGGCTCCCTGCATGGAGCCTGCTTCTCCATTGGCCTGTTTCTCTGCCTCTGTCTCTCTGTCACTCATGAATAAATAAAATACTTTTTAAAAAGAGTTGTATAGGTACAGAGCTCATCACTGGGAAGTTGTCCATACCTGATTTTAGGGGCTGTTTTCATGACCTACTCCTCGTTTTGAATGTTACTCTTCCAATGCATTTACTTTCCTCTAGCTCCCTAGTGGCTGCTCATCAACTGCCTGCCCCAACCCCGCAGCCATGACTCGCTTACTCAACAATACCCCACACTCTTGGCCTCTTTTCCTAAAAATTATGTCTCATTCCTCTAAGATACTGCTCAGTGACTGAAGCTAATTTGGTTGATTACTACAAGCCAACCATTAATAATTCAATAGATAATGTTTGTATTTTTCAGGGATTGTCACCTAAAATCAAGGTTTTCTCAAAGAAGTGATTCAAATAAACTCTTTATCTGATCAACAAATATTTATGAAGTACTTATGTTCCAGGTCCTGTCTACGATGTTGGATATCCAGAGGCAGACAAAATGCACACGACTGCTAGTCCCTGTCTTCATGGAGTCTTATGGTGTAGTGGGTCTTAAAGTCAACATTGTAGAGTTCTCATACCTCTTGAATCAAATGAAGTATGTCTGAATGGTCCTGTAGGATGAACTAGGTGGTCACCACATGAACTGCAGACAATTTTGGTCATTCTTGTTGGCATTTACATCCTGGGACCTACACCAGCACAAACAACAATCTTGTGAGTCAGAAATCTCTACTCCCATTTTGCAAAGGAAATGCAAAATTCTTCCCAGAGTTAAGTCCTTTTACTTAGGGTCACAAAACAAGCAAGTAGCAGTATCAGGACCTGGAGAATACATTGTAACTGAAGGCCACCACTGTCCATTCCACCATAAGTGTCACTTCAGATCCGTCCCAAGGTCACTTGCATATGCACTTGGTACATAATCAGGAATCACATGCCGTTTTCCGTTTCTCTTGTTCGCACACCATTCTCTCCCATTGGAGAGATAAGACTACAAGGCAGTTTTAAACTATTACTATGCAATAGCCCCCTGCTATTAACATGTCATTCTTATTGTATAAAATATTCTGGCTAGAGTCATCCAGCTAGCACCTTCTTTGTCCTTTACCTCATTTATTTTTATATATATTAACTCACTCTATTCCCATGTCTTCCCCCAAAGTGTCAGTAGGGCATTGGGGGGTCAATTGTGATTGGTTTTTTTCCTGCCTCGTACTTTAGGCACAAATCTATCATCCGTTAGTCATCCTCATCTTATGTCAGCTGATTGACAAGTAGCTTAGTCCCCCAGCTCACCCTCAATAATCATGCATCACATTGGTGGCACGGAGAATTGATGAAGCATGGGAAGAACATGGTACTGCCTTACATGTATTCTATAAATAAGCCAAAATTAGTTTCTGCTTATTGGTCCCTAGGTTATTTGTTTCTTCACTGAAGACAAACACCATTTAGTTCAAAAGCCTACCAGCATCAAACTCAAATTTTTACACATCCAATTGTTTGAAACAAAGTCCAAAAAAAAAAAAAACAAACAAACAGATTTTTCACCATTTAGAGCTTGCTTATTTTGTGTACTGCATGAAACTGCACCCAACATCTGCTAGCAATAGATAAGATAAGCTGGGGCCATAAAGACCTCAAGCTGCCCTTTGGAGCTCTCTGACTGAAAGACTCCTGCTGTGCTCTGAGTAGCTTCCCCTGGACACGGAAGCCCCCCTTCCTGATTACTCACCCCCTGGGGCCCTCCTGCACTCCTCCTTTTCTGAGTGGTGGCCCGCTGAACCTAAGACCCAGGAGGGGCTTTCCTTCCCTGCAAATCTGTCAGGGTCACCCAGCAAGACTTGTGTGTACTACTGCCACCTTGTGGTCATTTCCTTCCTTGACTTTCTCCCAAATCCCTTAAACTCCCTTAATAGAATCTGAAGTATTATTAGGTTCATTTGGACACACACACACACACACACACACACACACACACACGCACACGCACCATGCAAACAATTCCATAAGTTAGACATTATTTAAGTTTATTATTTTCATATATGAGTGGTGTTTGGTAATATTTATTTACCTACCAGTATTGTGTGGCGCTGTCATCACTGAGAGGCACACAATTTTTATTTTACAGTCATGTTGATTAAAACATAGAAGTGAACTAATTGATGGAGTAAACAATCACCAGTCGAGTTGGTTCTTGAATTTTCAAAGGCAACACTTTGCCTTCATAGGATCAGCCTTATTTCATCATAAGAAATATTTGAGGATCATACAGACACAAAGTGAAGAATATCTTGTGGTGCCAGGAAAGTAAGGAAACACTCAGAAAAATCTGACAGCTTGTCAAAAGAACACTGGGGCTATCTAAATGGTCATATATAGAGCAAACCAAATCACACAATAAATAATAATAGTAGATATTTTAACACATAGAATAAATATTCATAATGTCATACTGTTACAAATAAATAAGAAAGTAAATGGGGGGAAGAAACAGATATTCCTTACAGTAGAATTCCAACTACCAAAAGTATAAGGGAAATAAAAGTAGCTTTAGCAAATGCCACAATAATAATCATTGCAGGTAAGATCCATCATGGATGCAAAAATTAGTGGGTGAAAGTCTGAGGTGAAATAGCATTTGGATAGTTTCAACATATCTCCCCAAGGTAACAAGTGCAAAGGGAGAGACAAGAACTTTACCATAGAGACCAACAGCCACCAACTCAACCAAATGATCCAGGTAAATAGCATTTGTAATGAAACAGACATCACGAACCCCTTGATACGATGTACTGAGAAGAAAACCCCGTCCTTTCTGTCCTATTCTTGTCAAAAATGCATAATTTCATTCCAACTCTGAGGAAATATCAGGAGAATCCAAATGAAGAACATTCCATAAAATAACTGGTCTATACTCTTTCCAAGTATCAAGATCATCAAAGAGAAGAAAGGACTGAGAAACGGACTAGAAAAAAAACTAAGAAGGATTAACAGCTAAATGCAATTTGGGAAGTCAGATAGGATCCTGGAACAGATGAAGGATCATAGTGGGGAAATTTGAGAACAAGATTATAGTTTATAATAATACTGTACTGATATTAACTTCCTGATCTTGAGCATTGTACTGTGGTTGTGTTAGATGTTTACATTAGGGGAAGCAGGTTGAGGGATGTAAATAACTTTTTATACTATTTCCTCAACTTTTCTGTAAGTCTAAAATAGTACAAAATAAAAAGCTTAATAATATTTTTTTTAAAAAAAAAGGAAAATAGAGGCACCTGGATGACCTGAGTGTCCATTTTGATTTCAGCTCAGGTCATGATTTCAGGGTAATGAGATCAAGCCCCATGCTGGGCTCTGTACTCCGAGTAGAATCTGCTTCTGATTCTGTCTCCCTCTGCCTCTCCCCCACACATGTGTGCTCGCTCACTCTCTCAAATAAATAAGTAAATCTTAAAAAAAAAAAAAAAGGAAAATCAAAATAGTGTTGGTCAGTGAGTTACAATGTTAGTGAAAGAACTGAAAAACATGAACTGAAGCTGGATGACAAGAAGGTTTTGATTCAATTTTCCAATTCAAAAAATTGAAATAAAGATGTCCTGTGATTTAGCCAAAGCAACCCAGACAAAAATGCCCTAGTTTTAGCTCAGGTTCGACTGTTACTAATGGAGGCAGCTGGTCGGAGGGCCCAGGGGGTGCAGGTCCAAGCAAGAATAGAAGTAGAAAAAGGAGCAAAAGTGGATTTTTATGGAGTCCCTCATTTTCCCTATGACAAGGAGAATTATACAAGTGGGAAGATATTATGTGCTCTATTTACTGTATTTTAGCTTTTGTGCCTGTAAAATTAGGGTGATTTCCTGTAATACATGTTCATTTATGACTGGGGAGCGTTGAAATGGATGATGAGGAATGTCAATAAAATTACATCTAAAAATTATGAAAGCATAAAGTCAAATATTGCTTAAGTTAAAATCAGAATAACCATAGACAGTATGTGCTAAGTTTGAGAACATTAGAATACTTTTTATTTTGGGAAAATATTACAAAATTCCAAGAAACTATGATCTTACTATTCTCATCACTAGTCTGATATACAGAAAAACATTTAATAATTAAGATAAAATGCCATGAAATTTTCTCCCTTAGTAATCAGAGTCCTTTAATCAGGGCACCTGGGTGGCTCAGTCAGTTGACCATTCCACTCTTGATTTCAGCTCAGGTCGTGATGTCGGGGTCATTGGATTGAGCCTTGCATTGGGCTCCACGCTCAGCATGGATCTGCTTGGGATTCCGTCTTTCCCTTTCCTGCTGTTCCTCCCCCTGCTTGCATTCTTTAAACAAACATATAAATAAATAAAATCTAAAAAAAAAAGAATCAGAGTCCTTTAAGATTTGAGGAAATAAAGGAGAAATAACTGGAGAATTTAGAACAGCGACTGGTAGTGTGAAATCTTGCCAGATGACTTAAACAGCTTCATAACAGGAAGGCATAATGTACATTCTTTAGACATACTAAAAATGATTATTGTTTTATCTGGAGTATAATGAATTGCTTTTTTATGTATTGAAAACTTATCATTGTGTTATGCAGATTGGTGGTCCTCAGTCCTGGTTATCCATAAAAAATCACCTGGGAAGCTTTTCATAAAAATGTCAATGCCTGGTGTCCCTCCTCAGAAATTCTGATTTAATTCATGAAGAACGGAGTAAGACATTAGTATTTTTAAAATTTTTTCAAAGATTCTAATGAGCTGCCCTTCCCTCAGCAGCTGGAGTGAGAATGACTGTTACAGTTACTTTTTGTTCAAATATAATTGTCATATACAAGATAAATATTATAATTAAAAATTGCATTTGGCAAAAAAAATTACATTTAGCAAGATATATTATAATTCCACTCTTGAAGTAGTATTTTTGGACTTGAATAAAAGTGGATACCAGAAAATGTCGAAAAATTGAAACTAAGTAATTATAAGTATAAACATGACTAAAGATGATTAAAATCGGAATTCAGTTTATCATCACCTCATCCTAGTAAAATGAAAATTAACCCTATTTCATTTAAGATTTTTTAGTATAAAAAATGTGGTCAGTTTAAATGCCCAGCATCCCCCTCCCAAAAACGACTATAGTATCTGAATCTAGACCTGTATTTTTTGTTTTGTGTGTCTACCTATATATCAAAGAGAATAATATGTAGTTACATAATCCCAAATCAAGAATTCAGAACTTATATCAGTAATTTTCTTTTTTTTTTTTAAGATTTTGTTTATTTATTCATGAGCGGCAGAGAGAAAAAGAGAGGCAGAGACATAGGCAGAGGGAGAAGCAGGCTCCACGCTGGAAGGCTGATGTGGGACTCAATCCCTGGACTGGGATCATGCTCTGAGTGGAAGGCAGACGCTCAACCGCTGAGCCACCCAGGCATCCCCTATACTGGTAATTTTCTTAATTAATGCATCAATAATTAAACACACACACACACACACAATCCTCTACTGAGAGCTATTTGCTTGTAAAGCACTTCTCACCTTGTAAAAACTATGAAACATATTTGATATAGATTTAATTAAAATTAACACATTTTTAGCTGCTGTTGTGAGAAGGTGACTATTTCCATTATCATTGCTGTTGGTCTGACAATCGCAAGAACATACAGGTTTTGTTTAAAGAAGCCTTTACCATCTTCCCTGTCCAGTGTATAGGACCTGCTTACTGCAATAAATCAATCTGGTTTGGTCCACAGAATTTTGGGTGGTGGTTTTCTCAGCAATCCAGTGTGCAATACAGAATTAAAATCCTGCAAGCGAGTCTTAGGAAAGATTGTTAACTTTGTCTCTCAACTCTCTGTCTCTCAAATTACAGCCCTATCTTTTTTTCCTGTTTCCAAATATCTCTAAAGAGTTCAAGAGGAAAGTTGATGGATTTCCTGCATGCCAAATATTCAGAAACTCAGCTACAAGGCTAACAAAAAACTGGGAGAAAATATCTACATAAAATATGTCAAAGGTCAATCAACTTGATATGTACCAAGCTCGTCCAAATTGATAGGAAGACACAAAAGCTCCAATAGAAAAACCAATAAAGTTTAAGAACTAAAAATTTATAGAAAAACAATTGACTAATAAACTAATAAATTGAAAAAATTGACCTCAGTATTAATGGAACAAATTCAAACTAAAACAATGAGGTACCTTAGAAAAATTCAACAATTTTTGAAATGGCAATGCTTATTGTCAGCTGAAATAGTATACTCACACAACTGCTACCAGCAGCATCCATTTGTACAGTTTGATAATACAATCTATATTATTTGTGGATTCCATTTTTACTAATTCACCTCTTGGCTAAAATGTATTTGTTACCCCCAAGTCAGTATTGCCAGCCCTTTTGAGGTCATTTGTGGACATAAACAGATTGATACAAAATTTGAGTCCTGCCGCGTTCAGACAAGGCAATCTCTGTCTTCTCATTTCAGCTCTCGTTCTGCAAAAAGCATTGTAGGGGCCAAGGGCAGGCACCCAAAATGTGTAACTTTAGCATATTATTTCCCTAAAATAAAAGTTAGTTAAGAAACAACTGGTGCAGTGTTCCTGGGTAGCTCAGTTGGTTAAGCATCTGCCTTCTGCTCAGGTTATGATCCCTGCTCAGTGGGGAGTCTGCTTCTCTTTTTCCCTCTGCCCCTCCCCCACCCTCCTACCTGTGCTCTCTCTCGAATGAGTGTTCTCTCTCAAATAAATAAATAAAATATTTTTTAAAACAACCAGTGCAAGACACTCAGACCCTACTCTGTTCCCCTGAAAGCAGGAAACAAATATCCCATATGAAAAATATCTTCCCTATAGTAAGAAGTAAAAAGACAAGCTCATCACCAGAGATAGTGAAGGCTGCAGAAATAAACCTTGTTACTTTTTACTATCTACTACCACAGCAGCTTAGACTTAGAATTCCTCAATTTCATTATTGGTCCTCTGTGTGCATGTAATAAAACTTGCGTTTTTTTTTCTCCTGTTAATCTGTCCCATCAACTTAACTCTTAGTCCAGCTGGAAGACCTTGAGGGTGGAGAGCGAATTCTCCCTCCCCTACAGTGTTCTTTTCATGGTCTCTTAGCCCTATGTTTTTCTCACTTTTGTGCTTTTTGTGGCTGACTTTGCTGTTTAAAATGGCCCCCAAATGCATTGTCTGGAGCCCTCAATCACAAGAGGCTATGATGTGCTTCCCAGAGGAAGTTAGGCATGCTTAGTCTCGGCATGAGTTACAGCGCTGTGGGCCATGAGTTCCATATTAATGAAGCAACAACATATATTAAATAAAACATTTTCAAGCCTAAATACATGACACAAGGTATTGATCAGTTAATGAAATGTTTAGATCAGAGTCCTGAAGATCCTAACTTTGTATTTCTTGCAGGAGCAACGGTTCAGTATTTGCTAGCTCAGTCTTCGTCATGACTTTATAGAATATAACCGCCAGGAAAAATGAGAATATATCAAGAATACTCTTACAAGTCCATGCTCTCAAAACCTCCCCTCACTGCTCTATCTAGAAAAATAATTAGAAAGGTGGCCAGGAGCTCATGACAGTGTTAAAATAATAAAAATTAAAAATAGTGCTGGTGGGAAGGTGTATTTGATGCAGCCATCCCTGCCAGAATGAGCAGTAGGGAATGTGAGATGAAAGCAAATGCAAGCAGGCTCTAGAAGCTGGAAAAGGCAGGGCAATAGATGGATTCTTCCCTGGAACCTCTAGAAAGAATCAGTCCTGCCAACAAGAGAGACTGATTTTGGACTTCTGACCTCCAAAACTAGAAGAATAACTGCGTGGTTTTTTAAACCACTAATTTTGTGACAGTTTGTTATTGCAATGAAAGGAAGCCAGTACAGGCCTATATTACATGCACGTGGTAGGAAATAAAGATTTTAATAAGCCTTGTCAGAAGTAATAAACTCAAAAGTAGCTTTTTTCTTTTTTTTAAGTAGGCTCCATGCCCAGTGTGGAGCCCGTATGAGGCTTGAACTCTTGACCCTGAGATCAACACCTGAGCTGAAATCAGGAGTCGGATACTTAATCAACTGAGCCATGCAGATGCCCCAAGAAGCACATTTTTAATAATAATAAAAAAAGTACTGCCTTTCATTTATCAAGGAAGTTAAGGATGAATATGCCACTTTATCAAAATATTTGTCCACATTTACATCTACCTTCAGGGTATCACTGATGATGTGAAAACTAGAAGGCATAAATCTGCTGAAGAAGCGTGAGTACCTATTTCAAAAGTTAATAGTTACTTTAAGAGACAATGCACAAAGATCATTTAAAATACGCAACTGTAGGGATTCCTGGGTGGCGCAGCGGTTTGGCGCCTGCCTTTGGCCCAGGGCGCGATCCTGGAGACCCGGGATCGAATCCCACGTCGGGCTCCCGGTGCATGGAGCCTGCTTCTCCCTCTGCCTGTGTGTCTGCCTCTCTCTCTCTCTCTCTCTCTCTGTGACTATCATAAATAAATAAAGGTGTTTAAAAGAAAGAAAAATATGTTCAAAAAAATAAAATACGCAGCTGTAGAAAGTGCATTTACATCTTACTTTGTGAAGCATGGCTTTTTCATTTACCTTCAATGACTATCCTGCGAAATGAATTTCATGTGTTTTGGCTTGCAAGTTTTCTTGTGTGCATAGCAGAAGTGAAGCCATAATACTATGCATTTGTTCAAACCGATGGTATGTGCTATACCAGGAGGGAACCCTAATGTAAATTATGGACTCTCGGTTATAATAGTGTGTCCTTGTAGGGTCATCATTGGCACAGATGTACCATCTGGTATGAGACAGCGATATGGGGGAGGCTGTGCATGGGTGGGAGTGGGGGGTAAATGGAAAATCTCCATACTTTCCTCTCAATGTTGCTGTGAACCTAACACTATTCAAAGAAAAATAAAGTCTTAAAAACAAGTGAAGCCACAAAGTTGGGTTCATTAATCAAAGAGTTACATGGTGCCTTCTTTATATCATTCACTAATTGTTCCAAACAGGAAGTCCATTATCTCCAATGATTGAAAACTATTTTTGGTGGTGTGTTAGAGGTGAAACAGTATCATGAATATTATTGTAAACGCTATTAAAAAGTTCAACATTGAGGGGCACCTGGGTGGTTCAGTTGGTTGAGCATCTGACTCTTGGCTTTAGCTCAGGTCATGATCTCAGGGTCTTGGGAACAAGCCCCACGTGGGGCTCCATGCTCAGCATGGCGTCTGCTTGAAATTCCTTCCCCCTCCCTCTGCTCCCCACCCCCAGCTTTCTCTCTCAATTAAATAAATAAAATCTTTTAAAAAGTTCAACATTGATCTTGTGATACAGATACTTATTTTTGTGGAAGACAGTGTGGTGGTAAAAACAATGATTTCACTAAATTAAGAAACCAGTAAAGCAAAAGTGTGTTTAGAACTGGTTGAGGTCTAAACACAATTCAAACAAGCTGTGGTATTCTTCCAATTGAAATAGAAGATGTCTTTATCAAAATATATAAATGTTACATATTTACTTAATCAAAAAAAATCAATGAAGCTTATGTTGAAAATAATTTAAACTGGTGGTGCACACATTTCCTCAAGCTTTTAAAGAATGACTTCATAAATCATCCTAAGTGACATACAACAGAACTAAATTTTTTATAAATGCACCTTCTAAATTGCAATTGCATGTTGTTCAACATTATTTGGCTTAGTATCATGAATAATGGCTGCAAGGATGTCTGGGTCCTAATTTCTAGATCCTGTGAATGTTACTTCACAGAGTAAAAAAGGACTTTGTAGATGTAATTAAGTAAAGGATCTTTGGGTGGTCAGTTTGTCCTAGATTATCTGGGTGAGCCCTAAAGGTAGACCCTCCATTCTTATAAAAGAGAAAGACGGAAATTTGACACAAGCAGAAGAGGAAGCCAAGTGAGTGTGGGATCAGAGAAGGGCATGATGCAGACACAGTCCAAGGATTGCTGACAACCACCAGAGGCTGAGAGGCAAGAAGGGATTCTCCCCAGGAGTCTCAGGCGGGGTGTGGTCATAGACACTGACTTTGGCTAGTGAGATGGATTTCAGACTTTAGGCAATCAGAACTAAATTTGTGTCATAAACCACCAAATGTGCAGTAATTTGTCACATTAGCCATGGGAAATGAATAAAGTTGGAGATTTTTGATTAAGATATTTGATGAATGGAGCACCAGCAGCTTTAGGTATTGCAGCTTTTAATTTGAATTGCAATGATTGAAAACAAAGCTTGCAAACAGTAAGACATTGAAATTTGTTCCAACAAAAACTAAGCAAATTACATGATGAGAGCTCCAACCATGCATGATTTCATTAGAAGCATCTCAAAGAGTTTGAGAAAACTCTTTGTATGAAATTCCCACTTATAATTGCGCAAATTAATATTTTGTTTTGGAATTGGATTAATAGAAACATCTACTTCACAGCATCTAAGTATGGCAAACAAATCATAAATAAAAACAACTTCTTTATCTTAGCCTGACTTATTACACTTAATGTCTAACCTATTATGCTAAGTGTAATAAGTAAGACTGAGAAAGACAAGACCCTATGACTTTACTCATATGTGGAATAAAAACAAAACAAAGGAATAAACAAACAAAAAAACAGAATCAGACCTGTAAATACAGAGGACAAACCATTGATTGCCAGTGAGGAAGGGGCTGGGAGATGGGCCAAATTGGTGAAGGGGAGTGGGAGGTACAGGCTCCCAGTTGCGGAATGAATGAGTCATGGGCACGGAAGGCACACCACAGGGAATGTAGTTGATGTAATAGTGTTGGCGGCAGGGTGAGCACAGCATAAGGTACAGAGATTTTGAATCACTGCGTCATACACCTGAAACTAATGTCACATTGTGTGTCAACTATACACAAATTTAAAAATTAAAACAACACTTATATTGAAATTAGTCTGAATGGAAGCAAAAGAATATTAGGTTAAAATATTTACATACATCAATCCAAAAAAAAAATAGATCTCTAAGTATCCTCCATTTAACAGAATTTGCTTTGAGCCTATCATGTATATCCGCAGCTATAGAGACTAATTGGGCAATTAAAAATATTAGTCTACAAAGAAGAGTAAATTGAAAATGTCAAAATTTCACATTTATTAACCGTTAATGCAATTTAATTTTAAGATTTTATTTATTTATTCATGAGAGACACAGAGAGAGGCAGAGACACAGAGGGAGAAGCAGGCTCCCCACAAGGAGCCCAATGTGGGACTCAGATCCAGGACCCCGGGATCACGACCTGAGCCAAAGGCAGGCACTCAACAGCTGAGCCACCTAAGTTTCCCACATTAGTGCAATTTTAAAGACTACAGACAATTTCATATAAACATTGAAAATAATAAGACCCTTTTGGAAAAAATACATTCTTTAAAAAGAATGACACTTTATTAGAGAAAACTAATAAGGAACTGACCAAATTATATGAACAGGTACCAAGAGTTATTGCTTCTGCAACGTTTAATGTTCAATCAATAGAATTATTTTTAAATTTTGCTTTTTAATGTACATACATGTGTTATTATTTTGGAAAGAATTCTATTTTTGAAATTAGCTTTTGAGTAGCACTACTTATAGGTCCACCAATATGATAAAAACAATTGTTTGGTGCATAAATGTTTCAAAAATAGTACAATTTTAATTATTTTATCGACTCCTTTAATTCTGCAAAGTGCTCCCGCTTAGGTAAATTATAAAGCTGAACAAACTCGAAGGAAAAAATGGCTGAATCTTATTTCACCTCAGTCTCATCCTTTTAAAAATCTGTCCAATGTTTGGCAATTTTGCCCATTGTCTTCAAGGAGTGAAATGGAGACACTAACTGGGGTGGGCATTGTGCTAGGTACTTCATGTATATATGTTGAGTTTAGGGAAATAAGTACAAATATGTATCAAGAAATCCATCTTAATGATAAGGATATGGGTTCATAGGCATCAAGTAGTGGCCAGAAAGCTAACCCGGAGGCTGCAGAGGTGGAATTGGACTCCACTGAATCTACTTGCTTTCTCCTCCTCCAAGTGTCTAGAGCATGAGCCACTCTGATTAACCTCCATGATCACATCTATCTCCTTCAGTGGTTACCTTTCATCTTCCTTCTGCGTCTTGCTTGGCCATTCTTCATACAGCTTCACATTTCACCTCTACTTAAACATCTGATGTGAGGAATAGCCCTGAGTTACTGATGAAAACATGCAGCTCTCATCAAGAACGGAACATTCCTACTCACTGGATGGAGGCAAAATGAACACTCTCGACGACAGATTCTTACAGAGGAGGCTCATCCGTTAGAGTGTAATGGTTGGTATGGGAAACCTTCATTCTC
This sequence comes from Nyctereutes procyonoides, assembly GCF_905146905.1. NCBI lineage: Eukaryota > Metazoa > Chordata > Mammalia > Carnivora > Canidae > Nyctereutes > Nyctereutes procyonoides. The sequence continues at coordinate 5,679,707 of NW_026575044.1, forward strand.
TTCTACCCTTCAATCCCAGGGATGGAAGGCTTCTCATTCCAGAGGCTTATGAGTGGAAGTGCTTGTACTATGAGCTTTTTGGTGCTCATTTAAGCATCCTGGTCTGTAGCTGGGTACCCATAGTCAGTCTTTGGCAGTGGTGGTGGGGGGACCCTAATGTGAAGGGTCAGAAGAGTGTCAGAAGACACCAACACAGTAGCCTCACATGTCTGGCTTGACACAGTGTTGCATGATCTCAGTGCCTTGCCTCTTGACCTCACAAATGATAAGAAATAATCAGCAGCTTCTTTCTCCTCACAAAAATTACACACACAAGTTGCTCTGGATCAGTTGCTCAAAAGCCAGTTACTGAATTAAATTTGATAAATTTGCTATAAGAAACCCTTTTCTATGATGCATGACACAGTTTTTCTTCCAAACTTTTAGAAAATTATCAAAGTATAACTGAAATGCAATATTCTGTTAGTTTCCAGTGTACAGAATGATTATTTACATTACAAAATGCTCCACACAAGTCTAGTTACTGGCTGTCACCAAAGTATTACAATATTGCTATATTTTATTGTTATATTAAAGTATTCCCTATGCTGTATACTGCATTCCCATGATTTATTTATAACTGGTAGTTTGTACCTCTTACTCCCTACCAACAAATTGATTCTAAATTACCATTTTAAGCTTAATCTTTCTATCTTTAAAAAATAAATTTGTCTCTCCCAGATTTCTCACTGTCACGGTTATAAATCAAAAGGACAATTGAAGAGGAAATGAAAGAGGCATAACACAGCCCTATCCAAGAACATGCTGTTTAAAATGTTTGGGTATGAAATATTCTCATACATTTTTGTGAATACATTTTTTTTCTGTCAACCAAATTAAACAGTTAAATGAGCAAATTTGCCCCATGACTTACTTTTCATTTCCTTGATATTTGTGTGTCATGTTGGTAGTTCCAGACTGATCAGTTCATAACTCCCATGACTTTCCTCCTCTGAAATTAGTTTGCTCAATAAAGCCCCTGTCATTCATTCTATGTTTGTTCACAATCAATGGATTGTTTTTGTGTCCATTTTAAACATGTTTATCTGACATTTTAACCAAAAATGTCTCTAAATATTGCCAAACATCCCATGAAGACAAAACACTGAGGTGGATTATTCAGTACAACCCCCCACCAGGGAATTCTGAAACACTTATTTAGGATCATATCATAAAGCAGTTTTCCTTCACAAATATCACACAAAGATGACTGTCAGCTCAGAAGACTCAGTGACGGCGTACAATATGTGAGGAGAGATATGCTGCGCAAAGACTGTTTGAGGTGAGCAACTCAATCTGCTATTATGTTACATAACTGCTTACGTCTCTAGTTGAGCCCTCATATGACGGCCTATTTAGATGGAGGATGCCTGCCAAGGCATAACGTCCACAACACCAAGTTCCACGACACATTTGCCAGCTGGGTTGTCAACCTCCAGGCACTACTAAGCAATTTATATGATTTTTTTCCAGTAAAAATATTTTCTGAAACAAAGTAGACAAAGAGAATGCAAGCTTTATTTTAAAGCAAACTGTGCAAGCATCATATCACCAGCATGTGAAGAACACTGGCAAAAACGACTATTGATGGGTTGGAAAGTATATCTGATAGTTTCCAGTTCCACAGAAAAGTTTGAAATCCTTTTTATGATAAAAAAAAAAGTGCCCACTCAGACTTGAGATTATAAGAACATAATTCTATTTTTCATCACAAAAGTTCTAGAACTTTAATTAGAATTTTACATGCTATCTACGCTGCCTTCTAAATACCACAGGGAATGGGTGCTGACCGCCAATTTTCCAAGAATAAGTATCAGGTGGCGCTTCCCATTTTTTAAAAACACACTTGATAGAGCACTACTTACAAATGAGATGTTTTATCTGGCGGGATTTTGTCTCCACGATCCCATAATTTACCACATGAGGAATGAAGAAAATAACAAACCAAACTGTCCTACTGCCTCCATAATGGAGGCGGATTCTATGTTCAATCAAGACTTTAGCTTCGGTTTTAGTTCAATCAGGCCTGATCTCCCCAGACCGGTTTGTTCAAAATCCCCTGTGGTTGTTTCCAATGAATTCCTGCTGAAAGATCCTGGCATTGGGGCAGAGGGATCACGACCCCTTCCCTTTTCTTCCCAAGTTCCAGCCTGCACCCTGGTCCTTGCTCATGCACACCCTACAATTCCTGGCCCACAGGCAGCAGCTCTTCTGTGGTCATTCAGCTAAGGTCAGGAGGGGGGTGTGTGTGTCCGCAGCACATGGAATATGTCGGCCCCAATTTTAAACCTGCCCCATTTCCTGACAGACATATGCACAGGCACACACACGCATATATACTCATATGCACACATGTGTGCATGCGCATACATCTGAGGGGCAAGTGAGCTATGCTCCCAAATCACAGAAGAAAAGAAATGGAAGTATGTGACTTAGGAACAAAATAACAGGTACTTTTTCATTATAGGGGAACTGAAAACAACACCAAGCAAAAAAACTAAAACTCTTTAAAAATGTATATGGCTCTTTTATAAAGAATGTGAAGTAATGGACACACATACACCAAAATGAGATTCGACTATAGTACAGTCAATTAACATAGAAGAAAAATGAGTGTTTCCTTTGACTTTACACATTTAATTGCTTCATTTTACACTTTTCAAATTCACTTTGAACTCAGCACATCCTAGGGCTTCTTAGGTCGACCAAGTTGCTTGCTAGACATAGTCGAGTTCAGGAGCAATTTCCTTACACATTCATCCATCTCTGTTTAAGAATAAGGAGTCTTTTCCATTTCTTTCTCTTTTTTTAAGAACATAATTGTTTTTATTATAAATTTATTTAAATCACTTTGGACCCAGCATGTCCTTAGGTTTCACCCATTCATCAAACTGCTCTGCAGTGAGATAGCCAAGCTCAATGGCAGTCGCCTTCAAGGTTGATCCATTTTTGTGTGCTGTCTTAGCAATCTTTGCCGCCTTGTCATACCCTGAAGAGAAAATAAAAAGGCAATATAGGTGTTCATAGTGAAACCTGGTTTTCTAAAACAAAAGGTCATTATTTACTTGATACTGAGGCTACTGATCTCTTAAGTAACATTTTTAATCTTAAAAATATTAAACAGTCATGATCTTCAGAACAGAAATGATCTTCTCATTTTATTCATGAGAGACGCACAGAGAGAGGCAGAGGGAGAAGCAGGCAGGGAGCCCGATGTGAGACTCAAGGATCACGCCCTGGGCCGAAGGCAGGTGCTAAACCACTGAGCCACCCAGGGATCCCCAAGAGCTGTCATTTCTGATAGAAAATAAAACCTTCATATTTGTTAAGTGATACAGACTAAACATTCCTCACTTTCTATAGCAGATTTGTTTCTAAGTATAACTGGTCACTTCAATCATCTTTGGGTTCCCCTGTGTAGTAGCTCTCTGGCTAAATGCTAACGTACAATAATTTTTAAAGGATCAAAAACATTATTACTACACCACAAAATAACTCCTATATTCAGAGAGGGAAATACAAGAAAACAAAATAGCATGAAGACATGAAAATATACATCTGAGAAGTCAAAATATGTCTTGGTTCCAAAAACATGTTTAACTGGAAGCAATCTTTCTACCACAGCATAATGAGCTGTGTGCTACAGTGCCCCAGCAAACAGCACCACTGGGTAGGAGCTGTGGGGGGAACTGGCTCTGAGGGGGCAAGGTGCATGATGGTGGGGGAGCCTCCCAGACACTGCAAGGATACGGGGGGCGGGGGGGGGGAGGTTTTAGCATAGATCTATTCTCCTACCAAAGACCAGAGGTATACTGTTTGCTTCAGTTATTTGCTTCTGGAATTAACAAAGGGTAGGGCAGCTCTGCAAGTTGTCTTGACTTAACACAATTGAGAAAAAGGTCAGAAGGCAAAAGCAAGAAAGAACAGAAAAGGGTGCCTGTATGGCTCAGTTGGTGAAGTGTCTGACTTGCGCTAAGTCGTGATCCCAGGGTCCTGGGATCGAACCCCGAGTAGGGCTCCCTGCTCAGTAGAGAGCCTGCTTCTCCCTTCTGCCTCTGCCCCTCCTCAAGCTTGTTCTTTCTCTCAAATAAATGAAATCTTAAAAAGCGGAAAAACAGAAAAAACAAAAATGAAACCAAGGAGGAGGAAAAAAAACCCCCACATATCCCCATATCCGAGGACTACGGTCAAAGAAACAAAAGCCTGCTGAGGCAACACGACTGTCAACCAGGCAAGATGTTACATATCAGCACAGAACCATTAACCATCTATGAAGAAAATTATGGGCAATTTTAGTACTCACCTGAACCTGTGAACACTAAACGTGTTGAAAAGGGCATTTACTGATCAGAGTAACTTTGAGAAAGAATTTTCATCAAATGATCAGGGCCATTATTAGGTATTGTGTACTCTTATGTTGATGACATTAGAGTGTAAGTCTTAAACTAACCACTCAGTTCTTTTCTTCAGGTCCTACAGAGCCTGTTAGCAGCCAGCCTGCTCCATAATGAGCGCACAGAGCACCCCTGATGAGCAGTTGCAAGGTTCACACTGTCCCTTTATCCTTGTATGGCCTTTACCTCATGGAAAACTGATTCCAACAAAGACTAATCAATCATTCAGTGCTGGGAGCACCCCCCTCATTTAAGTGTTCTAAAGCACAGATGTGAAGGAACATTTCTCACATGAGCCTCTGGGTTCCCCTGTGTAGCTCTCTGGCTGAATGCTAATATACAATAATTTTAAAAGGATCAAAATATTATTACCAATCTCAATACTACACCAAAGAACACGATATATATCATAGTGGGCTCAGAGCTACCTGAAGCAATCAAATGAGCTCTAACTTTATACAACTGAAATTACAGTTTGATGTGAAGCCAATAAACAGAAAAATCTGCCTTGAAAGTTTAGGAACATAAAAGAATATTTTAAACAGCAATCATATCATGCTAAGGACTGTATCATAACATTTTAAAATAGAAAATCAAATAAAATGTTAACAATCTCAGCTCAGCAATAAGAAAGTGGGAAAGGAAAGGGTTTCAAGGTGTCATAACAATGCAGTGAATGCCTCAAAACTACAAGTCAAACTGTACCTTTAGTGAGGATCACTATAGTCTCTCCACAATCCCAAGTCGGTAAGTTTGAATTTACATAATAAAATATTTACAATTCTGGAAAAGGTTTGCAATATGAATCATGGTTTTAGATAAAATATTTACATTCCCCCCCCCCTTCCCTATAAGCAATGAGTGCTAGCCTTTTTCCTTTTGTTCTTATTGGTAACTTCCCATTTCTGAATTGAATAAAACTACCAAGTGTAGTAGATCATCTAGAGAAGGCAGAAAAATGAATCCATCCCACATTGCTAATCGGCCAGTGCCACCTAGTGACATTGACGTTACCGAGGGGACCTCTCCCAGGTAATCTGCACAGAAGGTTCAGCATCTCAATACCATTAAGATTTATGTAAGTCTGAACTTCTGAGTTTATCACATTTCAAATAAAATGAAGAATAACTAACAGTATATTAATATATAAAGTGTCTTTCAACACAATTTCATTTTTTTAATAAATTTATTTTTTTTTAATTTTTATTTATTTATGATAGTCACAGAGAAAAAGAGAGAGGCAGAGACATAGGCAGAGGGAGAAGCAGGCTCCATGCACCGAGAGCCCGACGTGGGATTCGATCCCGGGTCTCCAGGATCCCGCCCTGGGCCAAAGGCAGGAGCTAAACCGCTGTGCCACCCAGGGATCCCTCAACACAATTTCAAATATTTTATGAGATTTTACTAAAACAATGTCTGAAAAGGAATCTCCTACCCATCTTGATCCAATAATATCTTAAAAATATTTTAGCTTGGGAACGCCTGGGTGGTTCAGCGGTTGAGCTTCCGCATTTGGCTCAGGTCATGATCCTAGGGTCCTAGGATCAAGTCCCACATCAGGTTCCCCAAAGGGAGCCTCCTTCTCCCTCTATCTATGTCTCTGCCTCTTTGTGTCTCTCATGAATAAATTTTTTAAAAAATTTAAAAAAAAATTTAGCTTGGGGCACCTGGGTAGCTCAGTTGGTTCAAGCATCTGCCTTCGGCTGAAGTCATGATCTTGGGGTCCTGGGATTGAGCCCCCACATGAGGCTCCCTGCTTAGGAGCCTTAAACAGAATCATTAAAAAATGTATTTTAACCATTTAATTTTGTATTCAAAATGACATTATTACTCCTTATATCTTACCTATATGAGGATTAAGAGCTGTCACCAACATTAGAGATTCACTCATCAGTTTGCTGATCCTCTCTGTGTTGGCCTGGATTCCCATGACGCAGTTCTCTGTGAAGGAAACGGCTGCATCTCCCAGCAGCCGGGCTGAGTGTAACACATTTTTGATCTGTGATGTGGGGGGGAGGAGGGGGTAGAGAGAGAGGGAGAGAGAGAGAACTGCTTATTGAGCCTTTTCTGTCCAATAACATATTATGTGCAGGTTCAAAAATGAATATGTAATTTGATAGCATAGCATTCCTACAAATTGAAAGGACTATACCCACAGAAACAAATATGAAAGAAATTATGAACATTTGAGGACACTGAAATCTAAAAGAGGTAAGAGCCATAAATACAAATAACTGGAACCCAAGAGACCCTGTAGTGTGATAAAACACAGGTATGAAATGTTAGCACAAAGAAAGAGAAATTAATCCCAGTTGTAGGAATCGGTGAAGTCCTATTTGATGGAGTGGCCTTAGATAACCAGAGATGGAAAAAGAATCTTCTGGAAGAGAAGTGAAGATGTAGAGGTTAGAAGGTTCAGCAGCTGGAGGCAGCCATGCAGTGAGGGCTTCCCAGGACTTAATGGTCACCATATTTTTCATGCTTTATAAAACAAATGTTCCTCAGACCCTTTAAAGTAACCTTTCACACAATATTTAAAACCAACATAAAATCAATTAGTTTGCTTTAGCTTTTTTTCCTTTTTGGTAACATTTCCAATATGTATAAAGATGTACCCACATCGCACTCTCTTTTGGTCTAAAACCTCTGAAAACTATAGTCCTGACAATAGACTCCAGTAGAAGGCTCAGAACTTCCAGGTTTCATTTGATACTAATGACTTTAATATAAGGCAAATGTTGATTACCTTGATATATTTTCTACTAAAGACAAAAAATAGACTTTGTTTACATTTGTTACACACCTACATCTGCCAGGCAGCTGGTATTAACTGTTTGGAATCTGACATGAAAGCAAAGGCTAAGATATCCAAGTTCTGCTTTGGCCTGTCTTTCATTTTTCATGAGAATGTACATTCTGTGAGGGCAAAAAAATATGTCTTATTGTTCTATCACTAGTACCCAATTCAGCGCCTGATGCAGATTTGACAAATATATTGAATATTAATATGTCATTTGCATGTCCTTATCAGATTAGAACGAGACTTCACGCCAGATGCAAACTGATAATAAGCCTCTAATATATTTTAGATACAACACTTTACACAAATTAAGAACACCAAATGATGACAGCTCTGTTATCTGAAGCTGAGGAAACTGGATGAAAAGATAAAGATGATGCCACCCTGCTCACAATTAGCCTTTAGTCAAAAAACATTAAAAATCGAATGTAAAGCTTACCATCATTGGCTTGAACACATTCAACTCAAAATGTCCATTGCTGCCTCCCACAGTGACAGCAACGTGATTCCCCATGACTTGGGCTGCAACCATGGTCAGTGCTTCACACTGGGTAGGGTTCACCTTGCCTTTAAAAGAGCCACCAAGAAAAGATTCCATATCGAACATGCTCATGGACTCAAGTGTCATTAAGATTAGGTATTATGTCAAATAATCATGAGAAGAAAATCTAACTTCATTCAGTAAAACAAGTCCCCAACCATCCGTGCTGATATAATGAAACAAACCAGGTGAATAAAGAGGGATGGGCTGCCACAAGCCATGAACCATTCATTCAATGGCTAATGAGTACTCGCACCCACACGCTGAATACAGCCCTCTCCATCTCCACGGCTTTCGTTCATTGTTGACATTTACAGAGCTAAGCACTGAACATACCTACTGTAGTGAGTGATGCAGCCTCTGCCCTCCAGGATCTGGAGACCACGGAGAGACAGCAGGCAATTAAAGTACATGGGGGTAAATACAGAGAAGTAGACTGCTACAGGAACACTTATAGAAGAGGTATCTCACTGATACAGAGGAAGCTGATGTTATGCTGAAATTCTCCTACTCATTGTCATGAGTCTCCAGAGCCCTGCCACCCTGGGAGCACCCCTCTGACAAACTCAAGTTTGAACAAGACACCCCAGATTCCTCTGACAAGTACAAAGCAACACCCTGGGAAGGTTCTTTCCTTATCTGTGAATCTGGGCTTCCCTTTTCTAGCAATCACCTTGAATATGCAGTCAATTAAACTCGTATCATTTTGTAATGTAAACTATTTTCAAATCAGATCCCTTCTCACTCTATACGTGTGCATAGCTTTAAAAGAATCTATAATCAGGTCTTTCTTTTTCACTGTTAAAAGTCACTTTTTTAGTCAAACCTACAGAGGCCCTTCTTTATGAATCTTGATCCTGGTATACTACTGCTTCCTTATCTGCTGATGTGATCCACACGTACTCCCTGCCTTTACCCTCGGCCAGCAGCAAAGTGGTGGAGGGGCAGAGCCATCTGGCTGCGACCAAGACACACCTCCAGTCTGAAGTCAACTCATTAGTGTCACTCAAGTGTCACTGTTCACCCAATACATTCGTCTAACAGGGCTACCCACGTCCCCACAGGATTCCGTGAATGTCACAGAAGTCTGTCAAATGACTTGCTAGAATCCAGAAAGCCAGTGTCTGTCACTTCTCTTATCTGACAGGCCAAAACCCAAAGCAAAAAATGAAATAACAGGCAGGTGGAATAATTCATTTTTATTCAACCCATGCTGAACACTTTAGCAGCTGGCTAAGAATTCTTCTGGCTTTGGATTATGAAAGATGGAACTATTACATATTCTCTAACGTAGGAATCAAAATACATGTACTAACTAAAATTCTCTTTTCCTGCATTGTTCGGTGATGTTGCCAGTTCAGATCAAAGGTGGCTGCAAAGACATTCTGAAATGAGTGTGCCACACACATCCTTACCCATGTCTGGGATCATGCTGAACACAAGGGGACATGCTCTGTTCATAAGAATGCCCAGGTTCTTGTCAAGTTCCAGAGCTAATATTTATCAGCTCTGTTATTACCTGGCATGATACTGCTTCCTGGTTCATTTTCAGGCAAGATCAGCTCTCCCAGACCTGACCGGGGACCAGAACCCAGAAAACGAATATCATTTGCTATCTTCATCAGACTGCAGGCCGTAGTATTCATAGCTCCACTGAGTTCAACCAAAGCATCATGTGCGGCTAGAGCCTCAAATTTATTTGGAGCTGTGACAAAAGGCAAGCCTGAAATAAAAAAATAGTAACTTTCTGATATAACAGGTAAAATTAAATGTTTTTTTCTAATATCAGCAAGTTAAACAGAAAGTTCCAGGGTATGAAAAGCAAAAACGGAACAGAAGAAAAATTTTACTTCAAGAAAATATGCTTATTTTATGATTTCAAGCTTTGTTTCCTTAAGAAGTCCTCAACAGGTAGGAAGAATCTAGTGATACCAGTGTGTTTAAAGAATAAAGAAACAAGTACAATAAATGCATTGAAAGGAAAAAAAAAAACTATTCTTCTGCAAATACATGTATGATGCCTGACTACTGACTACTCTTTTTTTTTTTTTTAAGATTTTATTTATTTATTCATGAGAGACAGAGAGAGAGAGGCAGAGACACGCGCAGAGGGAGAACCAGGCTCCCTGCAGGGAGCCCGACGCAGGACTCAATCCTGGGTCTCCCGGACCACACCCTGGGCTGAAGGCAGGCCCTAAACCACTGAGCCACCCGGGCTGCCCGATACCTGACTACTATTGAATAAAGATGAAAAGTAGCTAAAGTTCACTTTATTCCACACTCCTTTGCTAGTACAATTTTCCCCCATCTTAGGTTGTACTAGTCCTGCTATTAGCCAGGACTCTACAAATCCTGAGAAGACAGGGGGCCAAAAAGAATTAGACATTTTAACTCAATGTCACCTGTGTTCAAAATTTTAACGATCACATATTTTAATCCCTATAATAGTTCTTCTCACTTAAAACTTGACTAAAAAACAATTCTCTGCCATAAAGCAGAGAATTAGACAATGAGCATTGTCTAATTATGTCTGCTCTGATCAGCGAGTAACATCTATATCTTCAGAAGAGTTTTCTGGGGTATCTCTGGGTGGCTCAGTGGTTTAGTGCCTGCCTTCCACCCAGGGCGAGATCCTAGAGTCCCGGGATCGAGTCCCACATCAGGCTTCCTGCATGGAGCCTGCTTCTCCTTCTGCCTGTGTCTCTGCCTCTCTCTCTGTCTCTCATGAATAAATGAATAAAATCTTTAAAAAAAAAAAAAAGTTTTCTGGAGCTGACAACTCAGCTGTAATAACAGTTATTACTGAGAACACAGCATTCTCTCTACTAAAGGAAGAACAAGATTCAAAAAGGCCATTAACTCAGAGAAATATCACAGTATAATACAGGGAAAAAAAAGAAATTAAGCCTGTCAATATCTCCACATATTTAGCATTGAAAGGAATATGTCACAACCATCCCCTGATTTTGCCTGCTTTGAAAAATGGGTATTTGAAACAGCTTTGAAGGGAAAGTAACTGAATATCACCATATAGTAAACAAGCCTGCATTGACGGATTTTAATTGCATACTGTATGAATCACAGATGGGAAACTTAAAAGGCAAAAGGATTAACACTGCAGCTTCTGAAATAGACATAAAACACGTTTGATGGGAAAATATTATTTTTAACTTTAAATTCACAAGAATTCAAAGCAGAAACACCTAGAAAATAGAGACTAGTATAATGAAAATAAGTCATAATTCATATTATCACTGACCTGTGAGTGCAGCCACTTTGGCAGCAACCTTCTCTGCAAAGCCAATTCTAGTATTTAAGCCTGTGCCAACAGCAGTGCCTCCAGCTGCGAGCTCATAGATCCTTGGCATTGCAGCTTTTATTCTCGTCATTGCATATTTTACTTGTTGAACATAACCACTAAATTCCTGGAAAGAGAAGGAAATTAAGGTGAGAACATGTGATTTCCTAACAGCTTACAAGTTTCTCTGTGTTAAACAGAAGTTCTTTTAAATATGTTTCAGGTACTAAATTATGAGCTACCAAGTGGTAATTATACCATTTTAATTCATACCATGAACAAAGTATACAGAAGAATGAAGACTTACTAACCTGTAAGGTGGGACAATGCCACAGAGGATAATATGCAGCCTATTAAAACACCCTTTTTAAAATAGAAATCAAAGAAAAACAACACAGGAGATAAACCTTAAAAAAGAAAGACTTGAGTACATTAAATTATTGGTTTGTTTGCAGGTGATTTTTTTTCTTTTTTTTTTTTTAATTTTTTTTTTTGCTGTATCCCAGACAACTTAGAGAAAGGAAAAAACCATGAATTTCTCTAAGACAAATGCAAATGCAAACATAGACCTTTTCTCCACACAATTTCGGCTTAAAAACCTAATAGAGAACAGGATGACCCTAAAAATATTCAAGAGGTTGAAAATTAATAGCACAAGAAGGTAACAAGCCAGAGTAAGACCACAGCTTCAAAATGTAAGTTAATTCTGCTATTAACACCACATGGGTTCCCAGAATATGACACACTTTAAAAAAGGTAGCCACAGCCCTGCTGTATTGTCTGAACACAGCAGGGGCCCTTATAAGAATTATGCAGGGACAAAAGGTATAAACCACAACTCAATTGAGCAAGCCAGAACATACGGTTACACTAAAGCTATCTTCTTTCCTGCCTAAAAACACTGAAAAACCATGAATACTTGTAACTAGTATTAGGATATCTTACTGTTTTAAAGAAAACATTTTAGAAGATATAACTCCTTTCAGGGAGACCTAATCCACCCAATCTAATGTCACTAATACATACACCAGCTGGAATCACTGAAGAAGTTTAATTTTATTGGGGAAAAACCTGCATAAACTCAGAAGACAATTCCAATAAAAGAAAGCGTAGCTGCTCGGGTAAAGGTAAAGTCGAACAGAAACATGTTTCTGATGTAATAGGTACAATGAAGATAACAGGAGGCTGTCTTGGCCCAAACAGGTATTAGCACAATAGTTTTGCACCATGTAACACATACAACACAATGAAAACATTAGAAACCAGAGGGATACTCAGAGTTTCAGACATACACTCCTCCTCCATAGAAACCATGCCTGGCGCTAAGAATCAACGATGCAAAGAGAAGAGACTTCAGACACAACTGAAGTTAGGGAGCTTGCTTCACTCATAGCATCCGTATCCCAACTAATCATTTCGTTTTCCTCATTTCTTCTGTAATGAAATTAAGCTAAGGAATTAAGCTTCTTGCAGTATTCATCTGAACAAAACTATAGATGAGAATCTTCTCAAGAGAGCAGCAAACACTCACCTCACCATCATCTGACACATGGTATATACAACAATCTGTTGATACTGGATTTGTGCACGTCCTAACTACAGGAGAGTTTTGCTATTAAAAAGTATTGCCTGCATTCCTTTCATTTCCTTCATGGCACTTGCTATTAGACATTCTGTGAGGCATTGATCAAGAAACATGAAAATGCTTTCTGGTATTTTGGGGGACAGAGTAATACCTCTTTCCTATGTGGCCCAACACAATCTTAGAGGCAGATATGCCTTGTTTAATCAATTTAGAAGTAATTTTTATAGAACCCACTAATCTAGAGGAAGAGACAAAGGGAGACAGGATGATTTTGGTGACGAGGAAGACCATGGTGACAGCTAATGCCAATATGTGCTTACTACATGTTGGTATGGTTCTAAGCCCTTTATGTGAACCAGTTATTTGAAACTCACAACTAGGCTAGGATACAGATGCTATTTTCCTCATTTTTTTTTTTTTAAGATTTTATTTATCCATTCATGAGAGACACACAGAGAGAGAGAGAGAGACAGAGACACAGGCAGAGGGAGAAGCAGGCTCCACGCAGGGAGCCCGACGTGGGACTTAATCCGGGGTCTCCAGGATCACACCCTGGGCCGAAGGCAGGCCCAAAACCACTGAGCCACCTGGGCTGCCCTATTTTCCTCATTTTAAAACTCAGAAAACTGAGGCACAGAAAAGCTAACTCATTTTCTTAAGGTCCCACAAAGCAAAGCTAAGCTCTCAACCCCAGCCGACTGCCTCGAGAATGGCTCATAGTCCATATACTGAGCTCTTCCCCTCAGAAGGTGTCAATAAAACTACTGGCTGGTTAATGCAGAATAGTGACTGCCACTGAACTGAACTGTTGTAATTTGGCCTTTTAAACTAGTGTGATTTAGAGGATAATGTGTTGGCCATTTGTACCAATCCCTAAATTGAATCAAACCCAGTCACACTCCTCTACCTGCCCAAGAGTGAGCGGAACAGCATCCTGTGTGTGAGTGCGTCCAATTTTGATGATCTGGGCAAACTCTTTAGATTTTGCATGGAGTGCATCATGTAGCTTCTGTAGTCCTGGCAGCAGCACTTCATGGACTTCTATGGCAGCAGCAATGTGCATTGCCGTGGGAAAAGTATCATTTGAGCTCTGTTGGAAAATTACAAAAAATGTAAACTGTTAAATCAGAAGGAACAAAAAACAAATTAAATGTCTCTATTAAAAAGTCTCACTAACTTAGTGAGATTTTAGTGCTCAATTCCATTTATATGTGTCAACTTCTAGGTCACTTAAGGTCAAATAAGCAGCAACATTGTTTAATGAACTCAGAATTATATTCTATACGCCACCTACTATTATTATTATATCTGCTAGAAAATGACAGCAAAAGATAAAGAAGTACAATTAACAGGTGCATGTAAGGATAGCAATAGTAAAATATTTTACGGTTATAGAGTATAAATAGTCTTTTATTAAATTTGAGTAAAATTCTTGTGAGGTAGTTCATCATTTTAAAACTAGGAAAGCCAAGCTCTCAAAGAAATTATATGACTTGCCAAAACATTTAGGAATTGGCAGAACTGGGACCTACCCAGGTAGTCCATACTCCACGCTCTGTATTCAACTGAGACCCATACTTTTAAATTATTATGCTATTTTAAAAAGATGTATTATTTTTTACAACCTTTTACTATGGAAAATAATAAACCATTTACAAAAGTAGAATGAACTGGTATAATGAATACTCTTGTACCTATAACCTAAACTCAAACAATTAGTGGTGCACACCAATCATGCTTCACATGTAGCTCCACCCCACTCCTCCACCTGACTGTACATTCTGGATTACTCTCACATAGATTTCAGACTGTGGCATACATAAAAGATAAGTTTATATAAAATGCAAGTATTAAGTTTGAAAAATCCTTCATACAGTAGTAAACTTATGTGAAAAAGCTTCCCCCATTAATATTTAAAAATATATTAAATTACACCTAGTGCCAGATACTGATTTCTAAATATTTTCCAGTATGATCCTCCAAGAGTTCCCTAGAAAAGGGAGAAAACAACATGATAAGCACCTGGTAGTTGAAGAAAGTAAAGAACTGCCTTAAGAAAGAAAAAAAGGAAAGAAAAAAAATAGGGGGGATGGGGATACTTCCAAAGAACATAGCCAACTGAGGGGGTTCCTGAAGCTAGAACACTCTAAACGACAATATAAATAACAGCATCGGATTAGAACCCTAAGAATAAAATAAATATTCATGAATCCATGGTTACATAAAGAATTAAGTAAGTATTGGGGGAGAGAGAAAAGGACAAATCTTAACAGAAAAGTTTCAATAGAAGGAATAAGGGAAGTACAAAATCACCACTAAGACACCACAGTCCTAACTGCCACAGGTAAGACCCACTAATGAGTAATATTTGTGCACAAAAATTTAAGGAGAAAGAGGATGTTCGCACAGCCTCAAAGTTACCTAGTAGTTCTGTGTTGAATTTAACATATGACCCAAAATTCCTTGATACTCCTCCCTTTAGAAAGAGCAGCTTACATGCAGTACCTGGGTGCAGGCAGCCTCTGTGGCTCCCTTCTAACAGAGAATAGAGGGTGGAGAAGTCCAGGAGACCCATCTAACCAAGAGATTAAAGTTAACATCACCAGTACCAGGTCCTGGTGCTATCATGTGCCCCTGCCATGATGTAGTAAGAGGAGCCCTTCACTTCTGAACAGTCTTCTCCAAATCCAGAGTCTCTATCTGATCATGAGAAAGCATCAAACAAAGCCAAACTAAGGGATGTTCCACAAAATACCTGATCACTACTTTCAAAACTGTCAAGGTGACAAAAGACAAACTGTCAGACTGGAGACTAAGGGAACACAGTGACTAAATGTAGCGTGTACTGTGCATAGTATCTTGGAAGAAAAAAGGATATTGTAGAAAACTAGGGCAATCCTAATAAAGTCTGTCTTGTTGAGAGTGCTTGTATACCCATGTTAATTTCACAGATTAATGTACCACGGTTATAAAAAATATTTAACATTAAGGGAAGCTGGGAGAAGGGTATACAGGAACTCTGTGAAGTATCTATGTAATTCTTTTAAAATTCTAAAATTACTTAGAAATAAAGCATTTTTTTTAAATAAAGCATTTTTAAAAAACAAACCAAACAATACAAATATACATATATACTAATTCAAGTGCTCTAAGAGAGATTTTTGTAAGTTTAAGACATTGATTCAAGATTCCTAAAAGAACATATAAGAAGTCCTTTCTACCTAAAAATATAAGCCAAATGAACTTTCTTTGTCCAAAAGCTAATGCCTGTTTGACAAGAATAATTTCAGGTACCCTTTTCAATTTTAACAAAGAAAAGATCATATACTGACCTGGCTTTTATTAACATGATCATTGGGATGCACAGGTTTCTTGCTACCAAGTTCACCTCCTAGCATTTCAATTGCTCTATTGCTAATGACTTCATTTACATTCATATTTGTCTGAGTTCCAGATCCAGTCTGCCATACCACAAGAGGAAAATGATCATTTAATTTACCTTCGGCTACCTGCGGAAAGAAAAAGTTGAAAAAATGAATTTTTAAAAATAAGAAATATTCAATATTCACTTAGTTATTGTGATCAGCTATGATTCAGTAGTCACCTATAACATTTTTTTTAAATTTTTATTTATTTATGATAGTCACAGAGAGAGAGAGAGAGAGAGAGAGAGAGAGGCAGAGACACAGGCAGAGGGAGAAGCAGGCTCCATGCACCAGGAGCCCGATGTGGGATTCGATCCTGGGTCTCCAGGATCTCGCCCTGGGCCAAAGGCAGACGCCAAACCGCTGTGCCACCCAGGGATCCCCAGTAGTCACCTATAAAGTGCTATTTTAAAGATGCTCACTTTTCTCATATGCTAAATGATTTATAGATGGTGCCACACAACTTGTGGTTGTCCAGCAAGTCCAAGCTTCTGCAACACATGTTCCAACCATTGCTAACTTTACAAAATGAAAGGTTATCTACTCTGAAAGATATAACAATTTCATGGATTTCACATGAAACCTGAAGCAAGGCCATCTTTCTTCTGTATTTTCAACTGCCTCCTCTAATAATATCCAGGTAGGGCCACCTGTTAAGGCTGGCACACGTGTTTCTAGATACATTTACTGTGGTGCTGCTCAGTAGGAATATCCAACAGATGTTACAGCTGGAGTCAGCATGATAATGAATGAGTTACTTGGAAGTGAGTTTTCTAATAGCCGTTTCACTGCACAGATGTCCAATGAGTATCAAATGCCAACTGTAGAGACAAACACAGTCCAGATTTGTCCCTATTTGTCATATTGTTATCTGTAAGTTTTTTAATTATAAGCTAAGAGGGTAGGTGCTTAACTTCATCTTCTAGAATGATTTAGCTTAAAAAAAAATAAATCAGTCCACATTTTAAGACATTACCACCTTAGACAACTAGTAAAACTTTTTTCCTGGTTTTATAACAGATGTTCAGTGTGGAACCTTTTGAGAAGTGAGAAAAGTGAAAGTTACAATACCTCTACCCCTCAGAAACAGAGACTCTTGATATTTTGGCTTTTCCTTTTAGGCTTGCCCCAAGCAATGCGTGTGCATATATACACACACAGAAAAACACATGTTTTCTGTCCATCTTTTCCAAACACAATTAAGATCATAAAATACATACATTTTGCTACCTTCCCCACCACATATTTCTTATGTGGTGGGCTCTATCGTAGGACATTCTTTAAGAAACTAATTTTCTAGAGCTCTACAATATAATTTATACAAGCATCTGCTATGGTCAGGTACTGTCTAACTTGTCATAATCATAAATAATACTGCCATGAACATTGTAAATACATGTTTTCAATCATTATCTCTGACTATTTAAGATTACATAAAAAGTGGATTAGTGAAATAATGTTCTCCATACATATCATCAAATAACTGACTAGTGGGGTACCCGGGTGGCTTCAGCTCACGTCATGATCCCGGAGTCCCAGGATAGAGCCCAACGTCAGGCTCCCTGCTCAGCAGAGTCTGATTCTCCCTCTGCCCTACCCCTGCTCATGCTTTCTCCCCTCACTCTCACATAAATAAAATCTTAGGGGAAAAAAAACCCCAAAAAACAAATAACTGACTAGTTTTAAAAGGAATCCTTTACAAATAAAATAAAAAATCAAATATGTAAGTTTAACAGTATCTCTACAAGTTTTCTTCAAACTACATAAATTAAAAGGAAAAGTCAAGAGAATTAAAAATAAAACGTATGGTGCACCTGAGTAGCACAGTCAGTTAAGCATCTGACTCTTGGTTTCAGCTCAGGTTGTGATCTCAGGGTTGTGAGATAGAACCCCGCATTGGGCTCCATGCAGAGTCTGCTTGAGACTCTTTTTCTTCCTCTCCCCCTTCCCCCCACATGCTTGCTCTCTCATTCTCCCTAAAATAAATACATCTTTAAAAAATAAATAGAAAATAAAAAAATAAAAGGTATAACATCATCCAGAAGTTTTGTCACAATATTTTAAGTACCATATTAATATCCTCACCAAACAAGAATGCTACCTTGAAATTCATTAACTCAGGAATTCAGTGTCCTTTTTCCCTGCCAGAGCCTGACATCATCCACTGGAGACATGGGTCTGATGCCACTGAGTAAACAGTACACTTATCACCTCCTACCTCATCTGCAGCCTTCATTATTGCCTCAGCAATCTTTGAATCAAGACCATAATCCTGGTTTACTTCAGCAGCTGCTCGCTTCAAGATGCCAAAAGCTTTAATAACTGGGATCTAAAACAAATCAGAAAAATATCTCAAAATTGCAAGTTTCATTAAGCATAAAAATTTAAGATTATTATTTTACGCAGGTACAAAAATTATACCTAAAACACTAAGGTAAGTAATGTTATAGTAACATTAAGATTACAGAGAGGTATGTAAGGAACCAAGATTCATCATGTATCTGTTCCACACAGGCACTCACAATGTAACTCATTCTACTTTTTTATGATACATTGTAATGGACGTGTGTTTATTTCATACATATAAACACAAATGGCACTCAATCATTTCACCAGCAAGCACCATTATTTTCCCTCACTGGAACTCAGGTCACTTTATAATTTTTCCTTCTTCTCTTCTCTAAAACAATAAATATTTAACTGCTGATAAGTTCAAAATAACCATTACTAAAGGATATCATTTCATCCTAAAGCCAAAAAGCATGATATTCTAGTTAGTCAGTGAGGTCTTGACACTCCTCATACGTCACTGGAATGTCCCTCAGAATATTTCTTTAAACCCAGGGTACACCCTTGGGGCTGATGGCTTCCGATGCATCTAACCCTATTTCAAACCCATTCAGTTTGCAGATCTTTTCAGTTCCTGCTTTAAATCACCTCAACAAATTTAAAGGGATGAAATGGTGCAACTTTTTATGACATTTCAATAAAGTAATAATCTGGTTTTTGTAAGAAGAGAGAATTACATGTTCTTGCCAAAATTAATAATGGAGATTGTAGTCTAGATTCCACATGAGGTTTGAAAGGGTAAAGTGTGTACGGGAGGAAGGAAGAGTAGGGAAAAGGAAGGAATTACAGAGAAGCCACGGTCCTCAAGGAGAATCAAGGTGGAGAAACAAAGAAAAGGAAGGAATAGGACATGCTGAACCTGGGCTGAAGAGAGGACATGCTGAGGAACAAAGAGAAAAGGAAATAAAACAAGGGAACATTTGTATTTTGAATTCTAAGAATTAAAACATTTTTAAGTATACCCAAATGAGAAAGAAACAAATGGCACACAGCATTAGAAACTTGAAAACTTTAAACACAGCATGGATGGGAATTTAAATTTCTTGGGTTTTTTTTTTAAGTTTTTTTTATTTTTGATTTATTCATAGAGACACACAGACAGAGAGAGGCAGAGACACAGGCAGAGGGAGAAGCAGGCTCCATGCAGAGAGCCCGACCATGGGACTCGATCCAGGGTCTCCAGGATCATGCCCTGGGCTGCAGGTGGCGCTAAACTGCTGCGCCACTGGGGCTGCCCGGGAATTTAAATTTCTATGGCAGCACATTGCAGTGCTGGCTGAAACCACTGACAAGGTCATAACTGATAGCCTGTCCACTCCCGCCATCTGAGTGAAGCGACCAACCCCAGTGTCTGTGGACTGAGAAAAATTAAAGCACAGCTTCACTGACCACAATTACAATAAAACGGGAAAATGTCACTGGGGCGAAAAGAAGGCTCTTATTATTCTTAATTTACTCATATTAGAAGCTCATAATCTTTTTTTATTTTGTTTTCCTTTGGACCTCAGGTACAAAGGGCTAGGTTTATTCATACTGCCCAGGTCAGGGTACATCATAGTCTTCTTTGTATTTTTAAAAGTTCAGGAAATTCATTGAGATAAAGCAAAATGTGACAAAACAGACACCCCACGTGTTCATCTCTTACAGATGCATAATGTCAACAGCTGCCCCATCTCTGGAGTAGTGACAGCAATCACACACCCCTGAACCCACCCCTTGGTGCCTGAAGCAGGACCATTAAAACTGAGTTGTGCTTACTCCTACCAACAGTGCTTAGGATTGATCTCCTTAGTCCCAGGAGTTGAACTAGATGAGGACACTCTAGGATCAGGTGCTACCCTTTGTCACCTAACCCTGTCCTGGTCTACCTCACCATTTAGCCATCAGTGGCAATAACAAAAAGATTTTCTTCAAAGAGTCAGTTGTAAAATCATATAAGCTTGTCAAGATTCAGTCGTAAAGGCTTAGAAATGAACTAAAATATAGAGGTTAAAATTACTAGAAGATAAAAAATATATTTAGAAGACAGCTATTAAACAATATCTCACCGGATGAAGCCTGGCTACTTCTAGGCTCCTAGCCTATCCTGCACTCTGGCACAGACTAGTTAATATTCACATTGCAGCTGGACTCCAACAGCATATGTAATCTATTCCATCAATTCTTTTAACACTCTGACAGCTCTGAAACCAAGACGCATCACATGACCAATGACAGGTCACAACTCTGATAGCCTTTTTCTTTCTTAGTGCTACATACTGGTGCATCTTCTAATTAATGTCATCTTAGATTTAATGAAATATGGTAGAAAGATTTCTAATCATTGAATCATTCATGTGGCTTCGAACATATATATTGTTTATTACATGGCAGATATGGTGAAGAATAGTATTTTTACGTATTTGTGTATACTTTTCTGGAAACTAAAACCAAGATAGAAAGTATAACATTTAAAAAAAAGTTTTCTTTTATATTAGTTTTTAAAAAATCAGTCTTGAATCAGTTTAAAAAATTAGGTATTAAAACTAAAAATGTTTAAACTGCTAAATTCTGGAAAAAATCTGAAAAAACTCAGCAAGAATAAAAAGACAAATCATGAGGTGCCTGAGGGTCTCAGGCAGTTAGTGTCTGACTCTTGATTTCAGCTCAGGCCTTGATCTAAAGGCCTTGGAGAGTTCAAGCCCCTAGTCAGGCTCCATGCTGGGTGTGGAGCCTAATTAAAAAAAAAAAGATAAATCATTTAGTTCTGTCAAATAAAACTCTAAAATATCCAAATTCACAGCTCAAAATAATAGTCCTAAACTTCAAAAAGTTCTTTGATATCTTAAAGAGAAACATGTTATTACAAGGCCAGTTCCCTAGTAGCTTCCTATTTAACTCTGTAAAATATTTATTTATAAAATAAGGGTACTCATTCGAATAAAGCCAATGCTTCCATAAAATCACTTACTGGCATGCGCTCTGTCACACCTCCAATCTTAAAGTTCATCGTAGATCTCACAGTCTGGGCGCCATAATACTTATCATTCGGGACCTTGAGTTCACCAAAGGTGTCGAACTCTATCCTAAAGGAATTTTGGCTTGCCTACAGAGAAAAGTAAGACGTTGTTATAGCTTGAAAAGAAACAGAGTATCAAAACAATAATATTCTACTAGGTGTGAGGGGAAAGAAACCTTAATAGGCACTCTACAAAGACAAAAAAATCCCATTGGTTCTCATTCCACTCTCCAGTTCCTTTCTTGAGAAATTTGTCACACATTTTTCTTCTTTTAATCTGAATATAGTTGACACAAACAATGTTACGTTAGCCCTAGGTGTGTAACATGGGGTTTCAACAACTCTGGTAGGTCATACTATGCTTGCCACCTGTCACCACACAACACTATTACCATACCATCCACTATGTTCCTTATGCTGTACCGTCCATCCTCATGAATGATTTCATTCCATAACTGAAGTCTGTACTTCCTCCCACACCCCTTCACCCATTTGGCCTGTTCCTTCATCCCCCTGCTCTCTAGCAACCATCAGTTTGTTCTCTGTATTTATGGGTCTGCTTCTGCTGTTTACTCATTTGTTTTTTTTAAATTCCACATATGAAATCATATGGTGTTTGTCTTTCTCTGACTTATTTCACCTAGCAGAGCACCCTCTAGGTCCATCCATGTCACTACAAATGGCAAGATCTCATCTTTTTTATGACTGGGTAATAGTCCATTGCACGCACATGTGTGCATGCGTACACACACACACACACCACACCTTCTTTATCCATATGTCTATCAATGGACACTTGGGATGCTTTCATAATTTGGCTATTGTAAATAATGCTGCAATAAATACAAGGGTGCAGGGTGGGGGTGACTGGGTGATGGGCACTTGATGGGATGAGCACTGGGTGTTATTCTACATGTTGGCAAATTGAACACCAATAAAAAATAAATTTACAAAAAAAATACAAGGGTGCATCTATCTTCTTGAATTAGTGTTTTTGCTTTCTTTGGTAAATAACTAGAAGTGTGATTATTAGATCATATGGTAGTTCTTTTTTTTTTTTTTTAATTTTTTGAGGAACCTCCATACTGTTTCCCACAGTGGCTGCACCAACAGCACACAAGGGTTGTTTTCTCTACATCCTCACCAAGACTTGTTATTTCTTACCTTTTTGATTCTAGTCATTCTAACAGGTGTAAGGTGATATATAATTGTGGTTTTGATTTGGAGTTCCTTGACAATTAGTGATGTTAAGCATCCTTTCATGCCTCCGTTGGCCATTTGTACACCTTCTTTGGAAAAATGTCTATTCAGGTACTCTGCCCATTTTTCAAGCAGATTATTTGGGGTTTTTTTTAGTGTTGAGTTGTAGAAGTTCTTTATATATTTTGGATATTAACCCCTTATCAGATATCATTTGCAAACAATGCAGATGTTAAAGACAAACTGTAGAATTCATACACTGTGCAGAAGATAAAGGAACTCCTTTGAAGTAAAAATAGTAATCTTTTCCAATTCAGGAGTATAATTCTTATTTGTCAAGCTTTGGCCAATTCAGAGTACCCAAGTCAGAACTTTAGAAATGGTCTAAGAATGATACTTTAAAATGTGTAAATACTAGATACTTAAGCAGAGTTTAGCCATGATCTACAAATACTAATCATGAGCCATAGCATAGTGCGATATAAACAGCCCAGGCTTTGCAGTCAACAGTGCCCCACTTAGTAGGTGTGTCACCTTCAGCAAATCAGTTTTCCTCATTTATAAATTAAATGTAGAGATAAAAGAGGACGGGCTAGGTCAGTTCTTAACCTCTTCTGGGCAATGGAACCATTTGAGGATATGAGGAAAGCTATGGATCCTTTCTCCAGAGAAATGAACACAAATACATATACGAAAAATCTTACTTATAATTTTAGAGAGTTTACATCTTGAAATCAATCCACCACCCAGAATAAGAACCCACGATCCAAAGTACCTTTTATGGAGACCTTAGGATTCTACCAAGTACATTAAATTATGCTAATAAAAAAGTTAACTCCTCAACAAATATTTTAGAATACTATAGAAAAAAAAAGATTTGTTATAAAACACAAAGTTAGAATTTACATGTGATAATTTATGTCAAGGAGATGACAGATGTTCAGAGCTTTAATTAATGTGAATTAATTATGAAATAAACATGGCCAGATGATTCAGAAGATTTAAAAATCCCTAGCCAAGTAATTCTGTTTTAGTAAATAGTCCTATGAAAAATTTAATTGGTAGTTAAATGTCTGGAACTAGACGGATTAAAAAAAAAAACCCTTTATATGCTATAAAGCCTTTGAGGTTGCAGAAATAGAAAAGCATGTAGGTAGAAATACAGTATTACCAACGAGGTCCTTTTTTTTTTCTATGTCTAAAAAAGTCTGCAGAGGATTGGCCTAAGCCAAAATGAAGCAGCAGCTAGTAATCACACTTCAGCATTTATTGTGCTATGTAGCAAATTCCAAGTATCACCTTATTTGACTTTCACAACCACTCTAGGAGATTTTACTATTATCACCTCCACCTTAGAGGAAACACTAAGGATAAAGGAGATTAATAATCTCAGGAGATCACCCAGTTAGTAAGAGGAAGGGCCTGAAACTCTCAAACCCTGGACTGTCCACATCCAAAAGCTGTTCAGATTACTATTTTTTTTTTTTTGTTACCACTTCCATAAGCCAAGAAATGGAGGGAGTAACTCCAGACTGGCCACAACCAGCCCCTGAGTTGTACCCCAAACCTTGAAGAATGAAAGGAAGTCTGAAGATGCATAGATTTCTCTCTAGTAGAGCTTGGTTACACTGACACCACCGTATACCCACTTGCTTCCTACCCTGTAGACCAAAAGCACCTGGGGTTCTGTATCTCAAATGCACAAATAAAAATATTTTGTATTATGATCTTTGTTTTAGATAGCCTAAGGAAATATCCATGTATGTTAAAGTATACTTTGGCCCAATAACACCAGCAATGACAGCAGTGGCACTGGACATGTGACGTAGGTTTTCTTCCTCTCATCAACAAGATGCCAACTCCAAAGGGAGATCAGTTTCAATTAGTCACTTGTGAAATCAGGTTCAACTCCTTAGATTTACATCATCACTTTCTGTATTCAAAAGTATTAAACTGTCGGGATCCCTGGGTGGCGCAGCGGTTTGGCGCCTGCCTTTGGCCCAGGGCGCGATCCTGGAGACCCGGGATCGAATCCCACGTCGGGCTCCCGGTTCATGGAGCCTGCTTCTCCTTCTGCCTATGTCTCTGCCTCTCTCTCTCTGTGTGTGACTATCATAAATAAAAAAAAACAAAAACAAAAGTATTAAACTGTCATCATAAAACAGCAATAACTTTGTCCCCTAACCAACTGGTTTCTATGGTAAAACTCAGATCCATTCAAAGTTACTTGAAAAGATCTAGATGAATATATTTTACTATGTTTGTTTTTCAGCTTAAACCTTAACAATTTTTAAATTCCAAATCAGGAAACAAATCAAATTCTAGGACCTTGACAGTAATCATTAAAAAAGTACAGAAGTCAATTGTGGCTGAAATCACAATCTCAGCAAAGACTTCAAAAAATATGCTTACTGTCCCTATAATAAAAATCAACATTCCAACTTTAAAACAATAAACATTCTCTGCAGCAGCTTAGGTAGCTAATAACTATGGCAAAAAGCCAAAGTTATCCCTTTATTTTAAACCCAGGATATATACAGGTTGCATAAACTTGTAGAACAGAAAAGGAAGTAGTGCTGTAACACTTTGTAAGGCACCAGGAATTAGAGAAAAGCTATGTCAGAGGTGGTTATGCTTATGTAGATGCTTATGCATGTTAGGTAAGTGCATATATGTATGGACAGAGGAATAAACCAGGTAACTTTGCCAAATCTCTAAATGTTCTTTTCAAAAACCTACAGAAACCAAATCCCTTTAAGTGTTCTTTACAGTAACCTACAGAAAAAAACCCTTATACAGTGATCTGGTACATATAAAAACACATGCTTATATGAACAAAAGGCTGAAAGAAAAGCTTCATGAGACAGTATGAATATTTTCTGTTCTATGCCAATCTATCCTTTCAAAATAATAATAATGTTCATAACTACCCACTACAATAACAAGTCCACCTGAG
The DNA here is from genome assembly GCF_905146905.1 of Nyctereutes procyonoides. Lineage (NCBI taxonomy): Eukaryota > Metazoa > Chordata > Mammalia > Carnivora > Canidae > Nyctereutes > Nyctereutes procyonoides. Next base: position 5,705,292 of record NW_026575044.1, read on the forward strand.
GTCTGAAAAGCACTTGTGTGGTTTTCAAAATCTTTCACATTATCATGTACATTAACTCTTCCAGTGGCTTGGGCAAGAAGAGGAGGGATACTCGTCCTGAATTAATGGGAAAATGATAGTGCTTCTGATGAAAAATGAAATGATGAATGGTATCTCTTACTATAAGTTTTTAATTCGTACAATATAAACCACTGTTACAAAAAAAACTAGTGTTTTTGAAAACCATGCTTTTATATGCCACAATCCAAGAAGGGTTTCTAGCCAAAGTCAGTGTATCACTTCAGGTTAACAGAGTTCAACCCACTAGACATAGGGCAGGCACAAAGTGTGACTTCCCATGGGTCTCTGTGAGATTCATGCTCATTTATTTAAAATCACCTCCTCAGGGCACCTGGGTGGCTCAGATGGTTAAGCATCTGCCTTCCACTCAGGTCATGATCTAAGGGTCCTGGGATTGAGCCCCGCCTCAGGCTCTCTGTTCAGTGGGGAGTTTACTTCTCCCTCTGCCTTTCCTCTCTCCTCTCCACTCATGTTCTCTCTCAAATGAATAAATAAAATCTTAAAAAAAAAAAAATCGCCTCCCCTTCTCGAGGAGCATGTGTGGGATAATGGTTATGTTCACTGCAGTCTTATTGCCATTAGGTCCTAGAAATACCAAGTACCACTGTTAGCAGCCACTAACCCCAGGAACCTCAGACCCAGGAACCTCAGAAATTGATGAGGCGGTCTCAAAATCTGTGCGTCCTTCTAGACCAGAAAGGTAAAAAAAATACAGACCTTAAGCCTCTACGATGTCCCCCATGTACATTCATGTGTAAGATAACCATTAACTGAACCATGGCATCTCCTAAAAAAATAAGATGCCTTTCAGATTCTCAGTTTAAAGTGGGTTAAAAGAATATTTCAGTGTTTAAGAAGATCCAAATCATTTCTCACATAAAAGGACTACCTCAAGAGATAAAAATCCAACATATGACATCATTGTGTTCAGGTTTTCAGTTTCTTTCTGTAAAAGTCCGGTCTTAAAATGTAGGGTGACCATCAAGTCTTCCAATACTGACAAATATGTAATAAATGTTTTACTGATATTACACTGCAAAATAGAATAAGATATCATCTAGATTTCCAGACTTTAGAGCCACCTGCGCATCATTAAAAAAATAAAGAAAAGTGAATTTAAAAGATGTAGGGCGGGATCCCTGGGTGGCGCAGCGGTTTGGCGCCTGCCTTTGGCCCAGGGCGCGATCCTGGAGACCTGGGATCCAGTCCCACGTCGGGCTCCTGGTGCATGGAGCCTGCTTCTCCCTCTGCCTGTGTCTCTGCCTCTCTCTGTATGACTATCATAAATTTAAAAAAAATAATAAAAATACTTTATTAAAAAAAAAAAAAAAGATGTAGGGCTTCCCTATCTGCCATGCTAGCAAGGCAGTATCACAGCTACAGTATTACAGCTGTTCTCCATTAGTTTCTCACTCTCAACTGCACTATTTCTCCTGGATAGTTTTTATCATATTGTAACTAACTGTGCATCATCTGTTTGCTTATTTAATCTCCACCCTCCCCCACCCCCTCAGCCTCTAAACTCTTTCCTGTAGTTACTTTTTCAGCTGGCCCACCCAATACATAGAAAGCATTCAATAAGTATGTTATCTTCCTGTTAGATAAACATTTGTGTTAGATAAAAGGTAACTTAGGGCATTTAGGGTTATGTAAATTCTCAATAGCAATAAGAAAAACTTTTAAATAAAGTCAACACAAAGATTTTGGAGCTGGGCTTAGATAGCAGAAGATATATTTAGAATTGGGGGGGGGAATCTATTTTCATTTGATCTTAGCTAACACCACAACAGGAAAAGCAAGGTAGTGCTCTTTTTTTTTTTTTTTTTTTTTTTTTTAACATCTAGAGCAGGGCAGATTCCCCAGTCTCAGATTCCCTTTCACAAAGCACTAAATTAGTAAAAAAAAAAAAAAAAAAAAAACATAAATTTTTAAAAGGCTCTAACATGCACTAAAACTATTACAGAAGGGCACTGCATGAGCCTAAAGTACCCCCTCGTTTTGTAGTTTCGGCATAGTCATGCCATGAAATCATCTTGAAGTTTACTTACAGTTCGGAAATAACTTGGGCCTTTGAAATACACTAGATGGAGGCATTAATGAGCGCTCACTGCTTGGCAATCACAAAGGACTTTGGCAGGAGCAATCCTGCTGAGGGCCTGTTCTCATTTCCATTTCACACGTGGAAACCGAGTCACAAAGGCAAGTTGCCCCATGTCCCAACTGTGAGTAGGATTTGAAGTCCCATCTCTGACTGCAAAGCCCACACGACAGCCCAGCGGTCTGTGCAGAACCGTTAACTTTTCCTCAACTATCGTTTATTTTCCGAACTCTTCCTAACACCACGCGTGTGTGCGCGTTAAGTGTTGAAAACGCTCGTTAAAAGCCCAAGTTACTGAAGGCGACGCTCGGTAAAGAGCAAAAGACTTGAACTGGATCTTGAAATTCCTCAGGCCTTTCTGAAGAAAAAGTACTGATTTAGCTACAGCCACATCCTATCCAATGCCCCCCGCCCACACGTTCCGAGTTTTACAAAAGGGGGGAAATCCACAGTCAGCCTAAAACGGACGAAATGCAATTTCACGAAAAGCAGTCTTTTAAGCTCCTAAGAACTTTCAGCCCCACCCCCGCCCGGAGGCCCGAAAGCAGCTCGCCGCACCGGGGCGAAGAGAAGCTGCAGGTCGGAGGACGGCCAGCTGCACCCGGCCTGCTAAGGGGCAGGGGCTGCAGCGGCCCTCGCCCTCCCCGCCGCCTCCCCCTCCCCCGCCGCACGGACCCCAGGGCGGCGCCAGGGTGGGGGGCGCCAGGGTGGGGGGCGCCAGGGTGGGGGCCTCCGCACCCGCAGGGGTGCAGCACAAGGCGCGGCTGCGGCCCACCTCCTCGCCCGGACGCCCCCGCCGCCCGCGGCGCCCCGGCCCCGGCCCCCCGGAGCTCGCTCGGGGCGGAGGCGGCGCCGCGAGGCCCGGAAGCCCGCCGCGCGGGCACGCAGCCCAGGCCGCTCTCCGCCGGGACGCCCCGGGAACCCGTCCCGCCCGCCCCGCCGGCCGGCGAGCGCAGGACTGAAGGTCACCGCCGGGAGGCCGGGGCTCTGGCGGCCCGCGCTCACCATTCGAGCGGCGTCCGGGGGCCGCAGCAGAAGCACGGCCGCCTCTCCGAGGCCGGGAGCGGAGGCTGAGCCTGGAGCCCGCACCAGGCGACGCGAGCGCGCGAGGAGCCGCACGGCGCGATACATGGTGCAGCGGGAGCCTGGGCGGAACCTGGGGGTGGTTGAGGCCACGCCCCCTCCGCGCGGGCTGTCAGAACCCGTCCCTCCCACGGCGCCTCGCTCTTATCCAATCAACAGCCTCAAACCCAGGGGGTGGGGCGGGACCAATCGCGAATGGCCAGTAAGGAGTGAGGAGGGCGGGCTTAACTTCCTTGTCGTAGAGCGCAGCCTGGAAGCCCTGGGATTCATGGGAAACTAGTGCGAAGGGCATTCTGGGGAGGGAGGTTCTTCCCCAGAGTCGGATACCTGGATGCCGTGGGAGGCGGGAGGGCGGGAACGTTAGCGGATGAATGAATCTGGATCAGGGCTTGGTCCAGGACCTATCCTAGAAAGGAGTGTTTATGTATCATGGAACCACTCATTACGTGTTGGACTCTTTTAAAGACTTCTTCCAGGTCACATCTTCCGTTCAGGAATTGTGGAAATCGAAGCAAAGTAGAGACAATCAAATCATTGCCCATGATGCCGACACCTAAGAAAGTCATTCTGAGGTCTCTGCAGTTTGCTTCCTCTTCTAAACGGGCGCGCTCAAGAACTGTTTATAAAGGGTTAGTGAGGAAGATGTCCATGATTATAGGTGATTGAGGAGTTGTTGTTTACATTTATGTTCTCCAAGATTTTTTTTTTTTTGCGTTGGTGATATTTACATATTCACATCTATTTAGTAGAATAGGTATGACAGAAAAGCACGAACTGATACTAAATTGCATCTGAAACACAGTTTATCTCTTCTTCTCCTGTCCATAGCTTGAAACCAGATGACAGTTGACCATGTAAGGGAACCATTGGATGATGCCCAGGAGTCCAAAGTCCAGGACGAAGGAGAGTTAGTCAACCCTCTGGGTAACGCTGCTTATGTTATCTATGTTATTTGTGGCTTATGAATTTCACTCATATATTTAAAATATGAAGAATTGAATGAGTAAGCATGATCGTTGAACTACAATCAAAACTCCCAAGCCTCACCTGAACTCTTCATATCTTTGTCAACCAGTGATTCAGAAATTACTAGAATTCTTGATGAAAAAGTGAGCCCCGCAGCTATGTAGGAGTTAGAGCGTCAGAATAAAAGAAAATCCAGAAGCAAAAGATAACACAGTGGGTTTAGGAACCAGTGAACCACCTATTCCCACATACTTAGGTGTCCCACCATTAACAGGCAAACAATACAAAGTTTAGGGTGAAGATAGTAGTACTGGTGTTGTCATCAGTTTGACAGAAACTACAGGAACATTTACTAACGATCACTATCACTTCCTAGGAAATGCTAACATTTTGATGCTTTGCTCCACATCCCTTGTAAAAGAAAAGAGAGAACAAATTACTGATACTGGAGAGACATTTTCTTCCCATCATCCCAGAAACTATCATTATCTTGCTACATATCCTTTCAGTTCACCTGTGTATGCTTTGCATATTGATCTGCAAAAACGATGGTTTTAAAAATTTAAAGTTTTGCTCTTCTATAACCGAACTATTTTTGAGATCTATCCATGATCTTTTTAACTTAATAGTATTCCTATCACATGAATTTAGCACATTTTCTTTTTTCTTTTTTTTTAAGATTTTATTTATTTATTCATGATAGACACACACAGAGATAGAGATAGAGATAGAGAGAGAGAGAGAGAGAGACAGGCAGAGGAAGAAGCAGGCTCCATGCAGGGAGCCGGAAGCAGGATTCAATCCCAGGTCTCCAGGATCACACCCTGGGCCAAAGGCAGGTGCTAAACTGCTGAGCCACCCAGGGATCCCCAGTTTAGCACACTTTCTTAAAAAAATTTTTTTACTGAGTATTCTGTCACATGAATATAAAACATTTTATTTATACAATTTCTTAAGAGTATTTTTTGCTGTTATACACAACGCTCAGTGAACATAAGTTTATGGTTTCTTCATGGGTCATGAAGTAACATCACTTCCTGGAGTGACATCACTCTGTACTCCTATCGTTGCTTATTATTTTAACCTCTTTTATCAACAATGATATTTCTATGCCACCTAGTTATTATCCGCTTGATGTATGTTTCTCGTTTTATTTTGGATAATTTTCTTTCATTTTTACTTTGAGCATATCTCCTGTTTTCACCACAGTTTAATGTTTTTAAATCCAAATTGCTAGACTTTAAACAAATGGTCTATTTTAATCCCTTTCAATAACACCTATTGATATGTGTTACAATCCAGAGAATTTTCTAAGCACTTTATGTATTCTTTTAAAAGTCAAAGCAGCCCTGCAAAGTAGGTCCTGTTATTTCTGCTCATAGAAGAGAAAATTGATGCTTAAGGGCATCCAACTAGACCACAATCTTAACTATTTTGCAGGCACAGCGTGGGACCGATTTTCTGTATCACTATTAATATTTCTCAGGAAACAGTATCTGGCACTGCCCAATGATTTTTTTAAAATGTTAAAAAATAAATAGGTTGTGGCAAAATTTATTTTTCCAATTAGGTCACAACAATATCTTCCATTCCATTTGCTCTTCTATAGTGAGAATTTGCCACAGGAGAGTCTGAATATCCTCCCCTTTAATATTGGCAAGCCTTATGCCTTGCTAATAACCAATAGAAACTGAGAAAAGTGACTGCTGATACTAGGTCAGAAAAGATCATGCATCTTCCCTGTGGTTTCCTGAGACACTTGTTTATGGTGAGCCAGCCACCAAGTAAAAAGGTTCGACAGTCATGCCAGAGAGGCCGCACTTGGGCATTGCAGCCAATAGCCCTGGCTGTGCTCCCAACTGACAGCCAGCATCAGTTCTCAGCCTTGTGAGTGAGCTGCCGTCCATACTCATCTTGACAGGATGGCTGCAGCCATGCCAGCCCTCATACCTGCAGATGATAACTTTTGATGAAACAGGGACAGGGTTCTTTCCAGAAACTGCCCTCCGAAAAAGGAGAAAGAACTTTCCCAGAAGCTCTTAGCAAATCTCTCATCACATCTCATTGATCTAAATCAGATCATATGATCCTTCTAAATCAATCACTGGCAAAAGAGAATGGGATAATCTGAATAAAATATTAATTCATGAAAACATCATTTTAAAAAATTAGAGATATATTGCTTGTACTCAACATGGTAATACAACTTTTCTAGAATTGTCTCTCATATAAAAAATTTCCATTTAATTCTTTTATTTCTAAGATTTTATTTTAAAGAAGAAGAAAGAGTGATTGCACACAGGAGCAAGGACAGGGGCGGAGGCAGAGGTGTAGAGAGAGGGACAAGCAGACTCCACACTGAGCACAGAGCCCCTCTTGAGGCTCAGTCTCATGACCCTGAGATCGTAACCTGAGCTGAAACCAAGAGTTGGATGCTTAACCAACGGAGCCACCCAGGTGCATCAAGAAGTTTTCATTTAATTCAAATGAACAGTGTTGTTCCCTGAAACTTTTAAAAAGTCACGAGAGACACAGTTACAAATATTTATGGAGCATGTGTTTGAAAGTTCTTGCTTTCCCACATTTTTAAATATCTCTTGTTCCTTTCTTCATTTTACTTTGTCACCTTTCTGCAACATAAATATTAGATGATGTAAAACTTAGATTATAAATCAAACCTTTTGCTCAGTATTCACAACTGGAAATGTCCCGTTTTCAGAATTTCACCTGACTTTAACTGCCATTCCCAAGCAAGTTTCACAGGTTTAGTTCCAGTCTGCACTGATTGTGGTCTAGAGAGAGGAATATTTTCAATTTTATTCTTCATTCTCATCTCTATTCAATGTCTTTGCCTACTTTAGGGAGATCAAGACTCTTTATACAAAGAATCATGTGTCTAAATCTGTTTACTGGCACCCACCCTGCAATGTATTTCAGCAATTCCTGCTTTACTACCCATCTAGCTTATCTCTTTCTAGTTCTCCAAGTTCAATAGGTCATCTCTGCTTTGTTTGCTGTTCCTCTTAATCCCTGGAAATATTGCATATTGGTTTTATTGAACTCCTAAAAATAATTTTAAAAAGGTACGTGGTTGTTCTAGATACTTTTTAAATTTCCTATGACTTCAAGTAAGCTTATTTCTCAGAGTAGAGAAAAGGCAATCATCACTTGGGAGTTTTTGGGGAAGGAGCCCAGCTCCTCTTCCAATGACAATTTGAATTTTTGAGAAATGGAATTATGGCTTCATATATCAACTTTTTTTAAATGTGCTTCTTTGGTTCATATCTTGTTATTTTCATTTCATTCATTTTGTTCATATATATGGGTGTGTTTCCCAATTTCCTGACTTGAAATCTAGTTCAGAGTTTCTGTAAGTATGGGATATATACTATTCTTGGTACCTTGGTGATTGTAGGTGGGCCAGGAATGCAACATTAATTAATATTGATTATTCTCCTATTTTTTATTTTCTTCTAGTCCTACCCATTTAGTAAGAAAGAGTCTTTTTTTTTTTTTTTGGTGCAAGTGTATATTTTATACTTCTCGAACACTTGTTAATATCCTTTTGTAAAAGTAGAGGGAAAATCTTTGGTGAAAATTAATTTGTAGGTATAGAATTTAGCTACAATTTCTTTTTTCTTTTTTTATTAAAGGTTTTAATTATTTATTTAAAGAGAGAGATTTCATGAGCCTGTAAGCAGGGGAGGAGCAGGGAGAGAGAGAAAGGATAGAGAGAGAATCTCAAGGAGACTCTGTACTCAGCATGGAGCCCAATGTAGGACTCAGTCCCACAACCCTGAGATCATAACCTAAGCCAAAACCAAGAGTCAGATACTTAACTGACTCAGCCACCCAGGTGCCCCTCACCTACAATTTATATGTTTCCCTTCTTTTCATCAATGAAATTGATTTTCCATTTGCAGCCATAGTATAAAGTTACATTTTTATTTAAATAAAATATACATCAATTTGAAACAAAATATTAAATATATTATAAAGGTGTTATGCAATAATTGAAATTAGGGAAACAATGGCTAGTTCATTTATTACATTACTTAATAATGAAAAATAATTACTTTTAAATTAATCATTGACACTATATTTTCATTTTAGGATACAACCTCTTATCTATGTGAAATGTTTTTTATTTTATGTAGATGGGGTTTTTTTGTTGTTTGTTACTTTGAACTTTGTCTATAATAATATTGACTTGCTTTCTTGTTGATATTTGTGTGGTTTGTTTGTGTTTCTGTTTTCTTTGAGCTCAAGTCACAGGACTCACTGTCCTTGCTATGAAAGCCAAGTGAACAATCCAATAGTTTTCTCTTTCTCTGTTCCAAATCTAACATCGTTGACAAAATTGATAGTAATTCCTTATTCTTATCAGTCTAAATATCCTCCTTCTAAATAAAGACGTTGAATATTCTAATTCAGTATACCTCCAAGCTTGGAAGATTACTGAGGAATTTCTCAGAAACTTGATAGAAAGATTGGAAGATTTAACTTTAAAGTCTTCTAGAAAGTAGATGTAATATTCAAAGAGAAGGAAAATATGAGACATAAATTAATAAAACCAGAGGACAATCCAGTATGTCCAACATCTCAATAATTTTGGAAAACAATGTGCAAGAAACCATTAAACAAACAAATTTAAGAAAATATCTTAAAAGTAGCAGACATGAGTTTCAGAATGAAAGCCTATCAAGTGTCTAGAACAGTGGGGAACACAGGACAGAATAAGATATATCATTGAGAGATGTTACAACCCTTGGAGCAAAAAGAAGAATTTCCAGAGAGAAAATTAAATGAGCCACCTACAGAGGATTAGAAATCTTTATGACTTCTCAACAACAACCTTGGAATCTAGAGCACAGTTGATTGATGTCTTCAAATTGTTGAAAGAAAATTATTTCCAACTTGATATTCTATACCCAGCCAAATCAAGTATGAGGATAGAATAAAAATATTTTCATGTGATCAAGAGCTCAGAAAATTTGCTTCCATCTATCCTTTTTTGGAAAACCTCCAGAGAAAGTGCTCCACTGAAACTAGGAAGTAAACCAAGGGAGAGGCAGGCATGAGCTTCAGAAAAGTCTCCAACATAAGCAACAAAGACATGGAACACTCCCTAAATGAATGTATGACAGCTTGCACTTAGCATAAAGAGCAACCACTTCAGACTGAAGTAGATCCGAACCTCCAGGAGGTTATTTCTTCCAGAATATAAAATGTTTAAAGCCTTGAGTATATTCATGAAAGATTTAGAGAACTAGGGGAGAATTTGGATAATGAATTTCTAATGCCTTAGGAAATTCAGCAAAGAAAAGAAGACAACTATTAAACGAAGAAATAAAAACAGTTGTATCTTTCAGGAAAGGAAAAATGATCATTATTAAATTAGAGTGGTCATAGTTAAAATAAATAAAAAATTGAATATTGTCCTAACCAAAATTATAATGTTATATTAAAAGAATAAGGATATGAAAACACATTAATCTTCATTTCTGATAGTGGGAAGTCATGACCTGAAACCACAAACTAAAAGAAATAAGAAAGAATAGTACTGTACTGGCATGTCACTGAGAGACACAGACATATACCTGGAGCTGGAAATGGTGGATCTGAGTGGGGACAAATGGCAGAGAGGTAGAAAGGGATCCCTGCTTATGTTGAATGTCTTGTAGAACTTCTTGATTCTTTAAAGTATGTTCATGTACAATAACGTTGGAAAACACTAAAATTAGCAATAAGAACACAAAGTAACCTACACTTCCTCTGTTCTCTAAGAAAAATAAAGGGGAAAAAAATCAATTCTTCTACTAATGTGCTGGAACCCACACCCTCACAAAGACATTGCTCCTTAAATTTTCCACCTTTTTACCCTCTATCATCAGTTTATTTCTCTTTATTGAACCATTGCCAGAATTGATACTGAAACTCCCTGTATTAAAAAAGCAAACCAGCCCCAACCCTGCATCTCACTTCAACTACATCCCCATTTCTAGAAAACACTGTATTTATGCACCATCTTCAATGCTTCAGCTCTCATTCTCTCTTCAATAAGAGGGACTCCAGGCACCAGCGACCTTCAGTAAGCATTACTGCACTGATGCTGCTCTTGTCAAGGTTACCAATGCCTTGCACTAACCATAGTGCAAGTCCAATGGGCAGTTTTCTGTATTTTCAGCAGCATTGAAAGGCAATTGACATGCCTTTTCCTTGGAAATATCTTTCTTGATCTTTGTAATTTGGAAATCTCTCCCCCCACCGAATTTCATTGGCTACTTCTTCATAGTATTCTTTGCCAGCCTTTCACTTGTAAATGAGAAAGTGACTCAGGGATCTGTTCTATATGACCTTAGTTAACCTTTTTCATTAAAAATTTTTAGTAGATCTACCATAGAGAGCATTGAGTTAACCATATTCTTAACTTTATAGCACATTAGAGAGTATAAGGTCCATTCATATTTGATTTCACTATTTTTTTCCTTTTCTATTCATTTCCTACACCTTTTTTTTTTTTCATTTTGGTCTCCAGAAAATTACTATAATGTGTTTATATCTTTGATTTTATTCATATGTATTCTTGTAAAATATGTATGGTTGTTTTGTGTGTTTTTAAAATTTTATGTAAATAGTAATGAAATACACACATTAGTCTCTTTTTCAGCCATCTCTCCAGCCATTCTTCTTTCATGAGATGAGTTCTCCATTCATATGATTTTCAATACCATCCTCATGCTGAGGTACTGATGCCTCCAGACTTATTTTTCCAGACTAGACTCTTCCTCTGTGTTCCAGATTTATGTATCCACTGTAGACTTAATATCCCTATTTACTTACCTAACTCAATACTCATATCTCAAACTTGATAATACCCCAAAGGAAAAGTCTTAAGTGGCCATGCCCAGCACATTTTTTTGTAGTCAGTAAATGGTACCACCAGTTATTCAAGCTAGAAACCTGGGAGTCTTCTTTGATCCCTAAACTCTGCTCCTATTCCCTGACCAATGAAGACACTATGCCCCAATTTACCAACAAACCCTGGCCATTCTACCTCAAAATTATATCTTGAGTCCATCTCGTTTCCTCCCTGCTCATTTCCACTATTATTTATTTGCTAATGAAAATAGTAAATAAATATACCAGGTTTCATATAATCGTAAATTTCATGTACTAGTTCATATAATCGTAAATTTCATGCACTAGTAAATGTAACAAAGGAAGTAAGCTGAAAGATGTTTAAAGAAAGATGAAGGGGCTCATCTTTTATGCAGAGAGATCAGCCTGAGGATATTGTGTTTGAGCTGAGCCCTGGACACTGAAGGGTAGGCACGCAGACAGAGGGGTGTTCTAGGCAGAGGGCTCCAAGTAGAGGCCCTGGTGAAATGAATAAACAATTATTGAGCAAGCCGAGTTAATCAAACAAAGTAAGACAATATTCTGTCAACTTCAACCATAAAAGAATGACGAAAACAGCAAAGCAAATATTTTATTAGTCTTTTTAAAATTTTAATGTTTTACAACCTTATTTTTTCCAATAATACCAATTTGTTAGGTTTGTTAATAAATGCAGAGAAAAGTGGAAATAGTCAGTGTCTCTTATAAAGCATACTATAAAGTATGATCCTCTTGGAGTCATTTCTGATGGAAAGGACCTGTTTTAGGGATTAACAAGTAACTTAATCCCCATGAGGATGAACTGTTGCTGCTCCTGACACAGCAGTTACCTTGTAAGTACCTAGTTCATCCCATAGTCTCAAATTCCTCAAACTCAGAGGATGCAGGAAATTAACCAATTTCTTATTTTCTTCAGCCTCAAGAAAACTCCAGAGAAAGAAGGTGTGATAAATCTTTAACTTTCCTGAGGCCTTTCTAAGGCAACTCTTTCTACCCAACTTTTAGGAATAGAGGGATAAATGACAATGCTCAGAAATGTTTCATAATCACTAAACTTTGTTCAAGCTTTTAATCCTCTCTTCTCTTACTGGCCACCCAAGCCCCCATGCTGTCCTTCAATTTCTAAAAGTCATCAATATGTCATTTTACCCAAATCTGTTTTCTCCTGCCAACCTCATGTAAAAAGTTAATTATCTCTTCCTTCTTACAACCCAAGGAATATCAAATCCACATTATTCAGATATTGTTATAAAATATGGCTACTTCATAAATTCAAATTTCATTTAGATTTGGATTGTCAAAAAAAAAAAAGGCAAGATGAGACTTGAAAATACCCCATACCAGGAGAAACAGTCATATAATATTCTGTTCCACTAAGAGGGAAATGAGGAAAAGGCTGGTACTTATAGCAAAATAATAGTAAATGTTACCCATCAATCTATCAGCATGTTGTTTGCAGGCTGCATAGAAATGTACAACTCATTGTTAATCTCTTTTTTTTAAAGATTTTATTTATTCATGAGAAACAGAGAGAGAGAGAGAGAGGCAGAGACAGGCAGAGGAAGAAGAAGACTCCATGCAGGAAGCCCGATATGGGATGCGATCCTGGGACTCCAGGATCATGACCTGAGCCAAAGGCAGACACTTAACCAATGAGCCACCCAGGAATCCCACTGTTAATATCTTTTATCTCATCTACTTGCTTGATCATGTTTTTTGACCCAAAACTGGAAAGTAATTTGACCCACTTCATAAATACTGTAGAAATGCCCTAGAACAACAGCTATCAGCATCCTCAGAGTCAATCTCAATGTGATAAATGGTTTTAACTATATCATTTGTGAGGTGGGTCGGTAATGTCATTCATAATAGTTAAATTAACACAATTTAAAAGTTATTTTTAAATAATTAAATTAATAATTAAATGGTACTCATAAATAATACACTATCAGATGTGCTTCCCTGAATAAAATAGAAAGGGTATGTTTCTGGCTACTCAACAGAGAATTACATGTAAACATCAGTATATCTTATCTGTGCCCAACTGCCAATTGAGTACTTCTATGAGTTTGTCTTCCAGATAAATAACATTCAAAATGAGAACATCATGTATTGTGAAAAAAGCTTTGAATTCCTAGGCTGAAAGAGACCAGACAGAGTGAAGGTCACCAGTTGACCCTTATCTGGGCTAATACAGATACCAAAGGAATAACTTTTCTAAAGATAGACAGATCCTGCTCACTTTACCCAGCAAATAAGTGCTGGATCACCCACAGGAACATGGCAGAAGCAAAAAAAAAAAAAAAAAAAAAAAAACCTCTCTAAAGCATTATATTGATAATAGGCTCAATAGGCTTCAAACTATCCCTATTTTTTTTTTCAAACACAATTTTGAACGCTCATTTTTTTTTTTTTTTGAGCACTCAGTTTAAGATGTGCACATGGAGGGGTGCCTGGGTGGCTCAGTCAGTTAAGCATCCAACTCTTGATTTTGTCTTGGGTCATGATCTTGGGGTCATGAGACTGAGCTCCACATTTGGGCTCCACCCTGCCCACCAAACCTGCTTGGAATTCTCTCCCTTTCCATCTGCTCCTCCCCCCGTGCTTGCACTTGCATACATCCTCTCTCTAAGAAAAATAAATAAATGTGCACATGGAAATTAGAGATCATAGGTATCTACCCCCCCTTCAACAAGTAAATAATCATCAAAACAAACTCTCAATAAGAATTATAGACACAGCTCCTAAGGCAATCGTGTTTGTTATGTTAAGTTACAAAAGACAAACTTGAGAATTTTGGCACAGATACTAGAAGCTAAAAATAGTGTAGTAGATATGAAAAAGAACCAAATAAAAATTCCAGAACTAAAAATTACAATAATTAAAATTGAGATCTTCCTGGATGGATTTATCACCTGATTAGACGCAGAAGAAGAGAGAATCAATAAATTGGGTAATATTAAAAGAAGCTATGGATAAGGAAGCACAAAAAGGCAAAAATAAAAATAAAGATGAAAGGGTAAGTAACATGGAAAACTACTGGGATACATAATCTTTACCTCCATACATCTTAGTGAGACTATAGAAAACCAAAGACTCAGGTTAAAAGATAATGATTGTAGATTGGATTTTTAAAATATTCAAATGAATGCTGTTCACAAAGGCCACATTAAAAACACATAGATACAAAGTAGCTGAAATTGAAAGGTTGGAAAAGATATAATATATAAATACTAAACAGATACAGAGAAGTAAGATTGATATCAAGCAGTTAAACTTGAAGGCAAAAATCATAACCCCAGATAAAAAGATTTCTTCATAATGATAAAAGCTTTATTTTGCCAGTAGCATATAGAAATCTTATTTTACTTTTTTACTTTTTAGAGAGGGAGGCAGCAAGAGATGGTGAGAGAGAGAGAGAGTCTTAAACAGGCTCCACATTCAGCACAGAGCCAATGTGAGGCTCGGTTTCATGGCCCTGAGATCATGACCTGAGCCAAAATCAAGAGTCAGATGCTTTTTTTTTTTTTTTAAGAGTCAGATGCTTAACTGAGCTTCCAGGTGCCCCAGCATATAGCAATTTTAAATGTGGATTGTTTCATAGAGGACGAAACTCTTGAGGAAATAGACAAATAAGTGTAAGATTTTCAAACATACCTCTTTGAGTAATTGACCAAATGAGCCAACCAAAAATCCGTAAGAACACTCAAGTTTTGAATACATGATTATTTGATTTGACCTAATGAATAAGTATAGGAAAATGCATGCTGTTAACTAAGAGCACACATTTTTTTCAGGAAAATAAAGCATTTATACAGATTTACCCCTTTCTGACCATAAAACAATTCTCACCAATTTCAAATATTTGAAGAATGCACAGAGCATATTCTCTGACTACAGTAAAAGTTTGCTAAAAACCATTATGAGTAGGATAACTAGGAAATCTTATCTATTTAAAATGGAAGAAATACATTTCTATTTCATTGAACTGTGGAATTAGCCAAAGCAGTAGGCAGTCATTCAGTTGATAGGAAAGAAAAGAAAAGAATAAAACATTATCATGATGATCATGGTAGGGGGGAAAAAAAAGAAGCTATAGTTTGTATTAAAGAGTTTTGCAATATTGCTAGATACAAACTCAACAAACCAAAATGAATTGTACTTCTATATACCATCAACAGAAAATGAATTTAAAGATATCACATACAATAAAATGAGAAACAAAAGAATACCTAGAAATAAATCTAACAAAAGAAAGGTGAAACTTCTTTGAGAGAAAGTATAAAATTGGAGAGACTTCGGAGAAGACTCAAACAAATGGAGAGAGAAGCAGTGTTTCTGGATTGAAAAACTCCGTGTGCTAAATATGGTATGCTTTCCAGACAGCCTCTCAGTAAAAACAAACAAATAAACAAACAACAAAACCTCCCAAAACCAAAAACCCAACAGGGTTCTTTGTTTTTATTTCTTGTTGGAATTCACCAACTCATTCTAGAACTTAGATAGAAATGCAAAGCACTAAGAAAGAATAGTCAAGAAAATTATTGAAGAAGGACAAAGGAGATGAAATTATTTAACACATCAAAGGCTTATTTTAAAGCTATAGTAATTTGGCAGTGGCATTGTCCCTGGCATAGGCATGTGTAGTGTAAATGGAATGAAATAGAACAGAAATCCAGAACCATACCCATATATACTGAACACTGGACAAAGCCAACAGTGGGAGAAGAAAAGTCTTTCATTTAATAGTACTGGGGAAAACTGCATATTCATTTGGAAAATAAAATGAAACTTGGGCTATGAAAATATTTATACAACATGACATAAAGCAAAAGTCACAAAGCCAGACTGATAAACTTGCATCTGCTAAAATTAGTATCTTTTCATCAAAAGAATATGATGAAAATTCCTTTTCATCAAAAGGAATAATTCTTAATTCCTTTTCTTAGGAAAGCAAAAAGGAAAAACATACAAGAGTACAAGAAGGAAAGAAATTATCTGCAACATATATAAAGAATAAAACTCAAATCCAGTGTCAGTTAAAAAAAAAAAAAAGACTACTCAAGAAAAGAAGCACTGTGCACAAGAAGAAAAGCAAATGGTGAATAATGGATGAAAAGGTGCTCACCTTCATCAACAATAAGAACAAACTAAAACCACCATGAGATAGAGCACGAACTCGTGGGACATGCAAAAACTAGAATTTCCATGTGGCAAGTAAAAATGAGTGCGATACTTCAGAACATAACTGTGGTTTGTTTAGAAAGGTTAAACATATGCATAACAAGCCTCTATTTCTAAAGGTACTTACATATGGGTGCACTGCATCGTATATGCAAAATTAATCAGGATGGCAGCATTATTCATAATATTAAAATATTGGAAACACACAAATATCCATCAACAATAGAATGGATAAATAATACACAACAATAAAGATGAACTAGGATCACATGCAAAAGCCTGGATGGATCTTAAGAAGCATAATATTGAGAAAAAGATGTAAGTTGCAAAGAAAAAAAAGCATGGATTTATTTAAATTTTAGTTCAAAAGGAGATAAAACTAAATTATATTAGGGATGCATGTATGTCAGTAAAATTATAAATAAAACAAGAAAGTGAGGGACACCTGGGTGGCTCAGTGATTGAGCGTCTGCCTTTGGCTCAGGTTGTGATCCCGGAGTCCTGGGATCAAGTCCCACATCAGGTTACCTGCAGGGGATCTTCTTCTCCCTCTGCCTGTGTCTCTGCCTCTCTCTCTCTCTCTCTGTGTGTGTCTCTCATGAATAAATAAACAAAATCTTAAAAAAAAAAAAAGCAAGAAAGTGTAAAGTCAGGATGGCAATTGCCTCTACGAAGAAGGGGTGGTAGGCAAGGGCCACATGTAGACTTCTGGGGTTCTGGCAATGTTTTTTTCTGGTCCTGAATAATGTCTACTTTACAATAAGTTCTTGTACTACTGTATATATTTTTTTGTGTACTTTACTCTTTTTGTGTTACAGCCCATGATTAAAAAAAAGAAGAAGAAGAACAAGAGATCATATAGGAATTCTCAAGCTATATGTTGTGGGGAAAAAAGGGTGTGGAAAAGTGTAAAAATGTATCAAATACTACTATTTAGGGAAGGGGATGGAAGGGGTAGGGGCTTTAGAGGAACAAGGTCACCCAAACACCAAAACAGTGGTTGTCTCTGGGCAGAATAAATAGGTGGCCAAGAGCCAGAGTCAGAAGACTTATTCACTTTAAGACCCTTTTGCTGTGTCTTCTGAGTTTCATACCATATGAATGTATTACCTATTCAAAATAAATGAATAAAAATATCTAACAGCAAAGAAGTTTTCTGGCAACTGTAACAGACTTATCCACAAGGGGCCGCTATTCAATGATGTTTAAGTAGGTCCTCACCACGGGGAAACCTGTGTGCTCTCTGCTCTCGCCAGGAAGTGAGGAAGGTTCCTCACTTACATTCTTTTTTTTTTTTTTTTTTAAGATTTTATTTATTTATTCATGAAAGACACACAGAGAGAGGCAGAGACACAGGAAGAGAGAGAAGCAGGCTCCTCACAGGGAGCCTCACGTGGGACTCCATCCAGAGACCCCAGGATCACGCCAAAGGCAGGCGCTTAACCGCTGAGCCACCCATTCTTACTTTATTTTACGCATCATGTTCCAGGAAAAACAAAACAAAACCATCAATTCACAAATATGTACCAAAGATAAATAATATGCATGTAAAATGGGATGAAAGAAGACAAAGAAGTGCAGAGGTAATATGAATTCAGGGATGAGTTTAAAGAAGCACTCTTAATGTACAAATTAGATTCTAAGGTTTCTAGAAGCTAATGCAAAAAAAGGGAAGTGTGGTCAGTGACAAATTCAAAATCTTGCTCGGGAAAGTATTAAAATAGTTTTCCTTGGTGGTCTGTTAAAGACAATCCAAGAGGACCCTCGAGGTGTGCTTCCTGACTGGTCCTAATAACAAGAGCACATCAGTTGTGACCCAAAGTCACCTTACTGTGCAAGGGAAGTGCAAGATGCTTTGGGATTTCAGATGAGGGCAGTTGCATTCACTGTTAATCATGAATGAAAAAGGAAGTAAGAATACATGCTGTAGAAAGAGAAGAAAAGCCAAAAGCCGGTAACACTGTACTTTTACAAAATTTCCCGTCTTATACGCAAGACAGAGAGTAGATGTCTTCACTTGGCTGGATTTTTCAAAATTTGGTTATTGCAGTGAATTCTCTTTTTTACTTAAAGTTGGTACCATTGTGCTTCAGGCTACTAAGGAGTTAAATGCTGTCTTCTAAGTTCAAGGGGAATTAGCCCAGCTCAAACACTGCAGCTGGCTAGGCCGGTTCACAAAGGCAGGGCTCTGGGGAGTATAAAGGGAGGAAAGTCAGCAGCCAGGAAACAGTTTCCTTTGTGACAGGAGCTAACACAGTTATACAACAACTTTGGAAGTCATGGAGTCATCGGACATTCAAAGGAAAAAAATAGCTGTCATTGGTGGTGGCTTGGTAAGACTCTCTTTGGATATATTATTACTGTTAGTGGTTTATATCATCATTAGTCTTAATAATTATTACAAATCACTTGTTCAGATTGTTCCTCTTCTTGTGAAACTTCTCTGATATTTAAATAGATCTATTTTAAATATGATGTTTATGGATATTTGCTTTCTTCTAGGAAAGGTATTTTTATTTCCGTTAAATACAAAATTGTCTATTTTACTCTTGTCCTTTTGGTCCATTTCTTAAAAATGAAAAACAGAACAAGTTGAATTTGATTTATCCCCATGTTGGCTATGTTTTTAAACAGATATTAGTGTAAGTAGTCATTTTAATCCAAATATTTGCTTTATTTGGTGAATAACTCAGTTTATACTAATAATAGTAAGAATAAAAGCTAATGCAAAATCACTGTGTTGGATGTTCACTAGTTACTTGAGTAATTGTCACTGGACTTACTTGGCTGGTCCAATGGAGCACATAAGGTTCTGGGGTGAGGGGCTCCCCTTTCCCTGAGTATAGGAGATGAACCTGCAGAGCCTCGCCCCACACCTAGATGTGGGAGGGGTCTTTCCTCTGCTGCCATTGTATCTTACCAAAGGTGGTCTGTTTAATGTGGGGCTGCCTCAAGCAAACTGTAGGTTCCATCCTCAATAGAATTCCTATTTTGGAATAAAAATATCACCATTGGTAAAAGCTTCATCATTTTATTTTCACCTTTGCTGTACTCATTTGTAGGCTTTTAGCTCATAGGTATTCATTCATTCATTTCCTCAACAAAAATTTCTTTCTTTTTTCAACAAAAATTTCTTAAGAGTCTAATGTGTGCCAGACACTATTCAAGGCTATATAGGAAAAAAAAGGCTATATAGAGATTAGTATAGTTTATGCCACACATTTATTTATATAGTATATGCTAATTTTGTCTTTTGTTCTGCCTTCCTTATGATCTTTTCCCCCAAAGTACTATGATAATTCCTCTAACATTTCTGGTTCTAAATTTCAAAACACTAAGGAATGCTATCACATGCCGTGTTGGTCAATGCATGTGGCATATGGTGTCATTTCTTTATATTGGGCTTCCGTCCAGTTCTTTCCTATCAACATTTTGCATAAAGTGAGATTCTTGTATTCACTACAATGTTACTGCGTGCCCACTATCTGCCAACGTTGTTTTAGTTACAAGAAGTACAGTGGTGAGCATTCCAGTGAGTTGAAAGAGAACAGAGAGGGATCCCTGGGTGGCGCAGCGGTTTGACGCCTGCCTTTGGCCCAGGGCGCGATCCTGGAGACCCGGGATCGAATCCCACGTCAGGCTCCCGGTGCATGGAGCCTGCTTCTCCCTCTGCCTATGTCTCTGCCTCTCTCTCTCTCTCCCTGTGTGACTATCATAAATAAATAAAAATTTAAAAAAAAAAAAAAAAGAGAACAGAGAAGAAAACAAATAAATCATTTCAGTGTGAGATAGACATTGTAAAGAGATGCAAATAGGACAGTACTGTAAAAAGTCTTCACAGGCATTCATTTAAAGTATGGTCAGGGACATCCTCACTGAGAGGAGATGTATGACCAGAGACCTGAATAATAGAAGGAAGCACCCATGTGAAGGACTTCAGGAAGCATTCCAGGAGGAAGGAAGAGCCAGAAGAGAAACCCTGAAGTGTTCAAAGAGTAGACAGAAAGGCAGAAAGGACAAGGCTGGAGAAGGTAGTTCCTATGGCAAGAGAGCTGGGAGAGCCAGATCCTCTAGGGTCTTAGAGGGCAGAGCAAGATGATTGTATTTTACTCTGAGCAAGGACTTTAGGCAGGAAAGCGAACTGTGATTTTAAAAGATTCCTCAAGCTAGTATGTGGAGAAGGAGCAGAAAATTTTAAGACAAAATAGATCAGTTAAGACACTGTTGTGTTTGTTCAAGACTTGGACTGGAGGAGCAGCAGTGACACCCGTTAAAATGCCTCTTAGCTAAGGGGAGATAACAAATATGTGATTGCATATATGATTTTAGAAGGCATAAAAATGTGGGTATCCTCCATGGGTTTTCTCTGAGTAACACTAAAATTCTTTGTCATGAATCACTTCATTATCTGGGCACATATGTGTGCTGAAACATAGAAGAAATGTATTAGGAACAACTAAAACTTGGGGCACCTAGGTGACTCAACTGGTTGAGCATCTGACTCTTGATTTCAGCTCAAGTCATAATCTCAAGAGATCCAGCCCCTAGTTGGGCTCTGAGCTGAGTGTGGAGCCTACTTAAGATTCTCTTTCTCCTTTTCCCTGTCCCTGCTCATACACTCTCTCTCTGTGTCTATAAATAAATAAATAAATAAATAAATAAATAAATAAATAAATAAATAAAATAAAAAACAACTACAATTCCTCTGCAAAGGAATCCTATCCACCTTATTGCTCAGGCTCATGCCTAGGAATCATGTTTGATTCCTTTTTTCATTTTATGTAAACCTCCACTCCTTTTTTACTCCGCCAGTAAGCCTTGGTGACTCTATATCCAAAATTGATTTCAATTCTGGCCATTGCTACCAACCCAGTCCAGACCATCATCATCCCTCATCTGCCTCTTGTGTCATCCCTCAGCTTTGACTCTTATCCACGGACAATCCATTCTCCACATAGCAGCCACAACTGTCCTTTTAAATCATAAGTCTGGTAATTATTACTCTTTGTTAAGGCCTTCCAATGGTTTCCCATTGTGAATAAAATAAAATCCAACACTTTACCAAAGGCCCTACTTGAACGGAGCCTGTACACCTGCCCAGCTTCATCATTTTCCTGTTTTGTGTTTTTTTAATAGTATCGATCAGCACCTAAAATCACATGTATTCTTTATCTTTGAGTTTTGACCTATTGATTAAATATCTACTTCAACTAGAATACAAGCTTACATTTACGAATGTATTCCAGTGGCTGGAAACATGCCCAGCATTACTTGTTGTTATTATTTAGTTAGTATTTGATAGATGAATGAATGAGAGGGATGAAAAACTCTTTTAAAAATAGGAAAATGAAGGAAATGTCACAATGAACAAAACCCTGAATACTGATCACATTATGAGAAAAAGTATTAAATAAAGCAATTCAAGAAGGTTAAATTAAATATATAGAGGACAAATTATTTTTCTTGCCCATCTTCTTTTTTGCATCTTTTTGTTCACTTTTCCCATCCTCTTCCCACCTGTGAGCCATATCCTAGTACCTTACACTGTCTAGCATATCAAAGGCTCTCCCTGTCTCCTAAGAGGAAATTGCAACAGAGTTGAGAACTTTTCCTTTGAAGTCCAAAAGAGGGGCACCTGGGTGGCTTGGTTTTGGCTCTAGTCTTGATCTCAGGGTCATGAGCACACAATTCCCCACTTCTGAAAGCAAACTCATGCACACAAAATATGTTAGTGTGTTTGACAGTATTAGGCACTGGATAAGCTTTTTAAAAAGGAAAGGAGCAAGACTCAACGATAAGATCATTTCAAGATTTAGAAAATTAGATACCATTTATGGGGAAATAAACCATGTATATCAATGTGTGCTTACAAGTTGTGAGCAATTGAAAGAAAGACAATGTTTTCCATCAGAAGAGTGTCATAAAGAAGGTAGTCCTTGAAGGACTATCTTGAAAAAGAATCAGAAAAGCAACCTCTACCTTTCAGGCTGGAAGGAGGTCTACAAGTGTAGCTTTGTGATTCTGTAGCCTCAGGGAAGAAAAACTGCCACAGGCTACCTTGGTCCTTGGTATTCAGAAATGCTGCTTCTGATGACTGTTTGCAGTGTTTACCGGTATAGTAGAGATGACTGGAGCAGAAGGGCACTCTTTCAGTGACAACTATGGCTCTTTGAGCCCTCTTTTTTGGGGGAAAGCCAAGAGCATTAGCTGAAAGAACTACTGAGGATTCCAGGCTCGGCAGTTGCCCGCTGCTGCAGTGTGTCCACTGTGAAGTAATGAGGCCTTTCTTCTGTCTCCCCTGCCAACAAGCAACCCCACTACACATTGTTTTGTCATTCATTATTCTCTCTAACCAGAAAAATTCTCCTTGAAAAGATATTTAGAGGGCAAAGTCCTTCAAAACATCAGAATGAGGAGATTTGTGAATTTTATGATTTGTTGCCCATAATCACACCCTGTCCCCTAGT
Source organism: Nyctereutes procyonoides (assembly GCF_905146905.1). NCBI lineage: Eukaryota > Metazoa > Chordata > Mammalia > Carnivora > Canidae > Nyctereutes > Nyctereutes procyonoides. The sequence continues at coordinate 5,728,050 of NW_026575044.1, forward strand.
ATGCGAGGCAGGTTGGTGACCTCTGTTCATGAAACGGCCTTTGAGGCAACTTAACCTTGACTCTGGGAGAGGCTGTATGTCACAGCTATAGATGTTAGATTCCCTCGAGGATTTATAGGATCAGAGTGGTCTTGATGCTGTATTGGCCCCAGACTGTGTCTCTGTCCTGTGTTCTTAGGATCTTTCCACTTCACTGCTCTCTCTTTACTCACCTGAATGGGACAAAGCAGCATCTGATAGAGGGGACTGTAATCACCTGGAAGACCAGGAAATCACTCAGACCACCAACCAGATTGCTATGTCTTTTAGTTCTAAAATTTGTCTGCCTCCTTTTCACACTGCCTTATCTACATCTCCGTCTTTGTTCTCAATCTAGTCGTTACAAAAGCAGAAATCAAATGTCACCCAGAATTTTCACTTTTGTCAAAGTAAATATCCTAGACACATATAAACCATCAAATGTCTTACACTTGCATCAAGGCCTATAGTTTCTTTTCTGAAAATATTAACAAGACAAACCATGTAAGTAGCATAATTACCAAGAGCCTTTATTCTTTTCCATATTGTATTGATATGAAAGAAAATAAAACTCTATTTTCTCCACTCTTGGTTTCTACTCCCCATGCACTGAGCACTTTATGTGAGAAACGCTCACTCCATTTCTGCACTATTATCTAGCACCTTCTACCAACAGAAGTGGAATGGATTTCTCTGTGGCTGTAGAAGTCTTCCTGAATTTGACCCATGCTAAGGACAAGTTTTGATCCCATGCTCTAGGTTTCCACAATCTCTTTTGTAATTTTCTGTGTGCTCTGATTCTTCTCATCTAGCAAGTTTATTCTAGCCACCTCCCTGATTATTTAGCTGTTATCTCTATTTCTCTAGCAGGTTTGACTAATGCTTTGAGATGATTTTGCTACCCAGACAAACTGTTAAGGTACCTCATAAGTTCTGCTGTTACCTGTGTAATAAAGAGAACTCACCCTTCAGAATCTGCTTAATTTACTGCCTTGTGAGCAGCATCTGAAATGGAACCATGGATGTTAGGCAGCTCAAAGCATAACTACCTGTTTTTCTTTCCTTGTCATTTGTCCCCAGATATTCTCAGACAGTTTGTCCATGATCTACACGTCCTTGGGTCCATCCACTCAAAGAGGCCAGCTATCCTTCTCTTGAAGCTGGCCTCAGTGAGGCATTGCCTTGAGAGAAACACCTGTCCTTCAACCTAGGAGAAATAAAAAGCAATGAAGAATCTTTAATGTGGTCTTTCAGAAACAGCAAATCTGGAGGATATTCAGCACTCACAAAAAATCCTTAAAAATAATTTGTCCCACACACTCCTGATGTCTTTTGCCTGATGTGCAGCTATTCCAAAAACAAAACCAGAGATCAGACCAACTCCTCCAATGCTCAAGGCTGTCAGCATCCTCTCCCCAGCTTATTTCGGATTCCCTTCCCTCTCTCTTCTCTGTCCTCTTTCATTCCCTGTTATCTTTATTCCTCCCTGGTGCTAAGGCCCAGGAGCTAATGGGACACCATGTCATTACTGCAATTCCTATCAAAAGAAATGAGTGGGTGCTATAGGATTGTTCATAATGCTATAGCATTGTTCATAATCCAAAAAAGTAAAATAACTTCAGTGTCCAAATATAAGGACATTGCATACAATGAAATGTAATTGTTTAATATTTTGGCTTGAAATATTTTCTCACATGGAAATATATTCACAGTATCCTATTCATCTTTTAAAAATGAAATCATAAAATAACACAACGTGGTGCCATTTTTTAAAAGAAATATTATGTGTTTCATATACATAAAAATTTTTAACACTGGTTCTCCCTGGTGCTAAGATTGTGGAACATTGCCTTTTTTTTTTTTAAGTTTATCTAATTTTATCTTTTTTTTTTTTTTTTTTGAAATTGAGTTCTTACTAATTAACAGGTATTGTGGTTTGGAAAAGAAATAGAAAGAATGATAAAATACAAGTTTTACAAATATCATTACTCTCTGGGCACTTACAGCCTGTGGGAAAGCCAGAAAGGAATGTAAATTACTAATTCAATTCATTGTGAGAAATATTGGAACGCATATATTTACACACACATTTGTGGAATTACAGAAGGAAAGGCAAATAAGTCTTTTCGAGGAGGAGAGGTATCAAGAAGAATTGCACCGAGAATATGAGTCTTGAAAGAAGGCTAAACATTTTCCAGATGGAGAAAGAAGCAATGGGTTGTTCAGGCAAAAGAAACATTGTTTTCAAAGGCATATAAGTGTCAAAATGCTAGCATGTTCAGGAAATAGTCACTTTGGTATGCCTGTTACAGATAGAGAATGGCAAAAAATGAACTGAAAAGAGAGGTTGGGGTCACATGTAAGAACCTTTTAGGTCATGTTGAAATTTGGGACTTTTCCTGCAGACTTATGAGGAGCTAATGAAGGATTTTTTTTTTTTAATGAAGGATTTTAAGACGGAAAATGCATCCTCTAATTTTTGTTTTAGGAGACACCTTGTCTAGTGTGGAGCATGGCTTGAGTAGGTGGAGACTGAGGAGAAAGGAGTTTTTGGAAAATTGTCATAATAGTTCAGGTGAAAGGCTGTGAGAGCCCTGAAAAGAGAATGGAGGGATGGGTAGGAGGCCTATTTTGAGAAAGACTCAAGGGGATCAAAAAGACTTGTTGCCTAATTAAATGCATATTGCTAAGTAGAAAGGGATGTTAATCATGTTCCGAAGTATCCTGGTTGGGTGAACTAGTGGGCAGAGCGGTCATTCTCTAAAAAATGGAATACAGAAGGAGGAGGCTTGAAGGTTGAGGGAACGCAATCCGTTGGATTTGAGACATGTTGAGATGGAGATACCTCCAAGACCCCCAGGTAGTAAGAGGTTCATTAGTCAGAGAGGAGTGCAAGAGAGAGATCAAGGCTAGAAAAAAACCCTAGGAACCTCTACAGAAAGTCATCATCATCAAAGGAGGAAGATCGAGACTACTGTTTGGCCTCAGAGACCAAATCCAGATGATACAGTCTGGTGAGTTCAGGGTAAGGTTTAAATATTAAAACAGGGGCACCTGGGTGACTCAGCAGTTGAGCATCTGCCTTTGGCTCAAGGAGTGATCCCCAGGGTCCTGGGATTGAGTCTCATATCAGGCTCCCTGCTTCTCCCTCTGCCTGGGTCTCTGCCTCTCTCTGCGTATCTCTCATGAATAAATAAATAAAATCTTAAAAAAATAAAATACATATTAAAATATATATGCAATAAGAACATGCAATTTTAGCAGATGGAATCATTACTTAAAAAGTGTGAAGACATTTTTATGTGCTTATTTCATAGTAAGTGCAGTTAACAATCTGTTTCTTTTCATTACATTGATGTGTTCAAAGATCAAATTCTTGAGAAATCAAAGTATAGTTGGATGAGTGGGAGGTATATAAAGATTTTTCTGTTTGGTGACAAACTCAGTAAGGTCTGTGAGTCTTAGGGAGAGTTTTATATGTTTCATTAAGTCAAAAGTAATTGACATATGTTTAACATTACACTACCAGATTAATTTCAAACACATTATAATAAAGAGGCATAAAATGCATGACATTTTTATAGTCACGATGCCCCTTCCTACTAGGGTCAGCATTTGTAAATTAAAAGGTACAATTTTCTCATTTCTCATTATCATTAGACATTTGAACGATCATTGCTGCAGAGGTCACCTGGGAATCCATAGAAACTTGGTGAATCCTCTTGATAAAAGGAGGCCAGCAGTGAGGCACCTGGATGGTTCATTCTGTTAATCATCTACCTTTGGCTTGGGTCGTGATCCCTGGGTCCTGGCATCGGGTCCTGGAATTGTGTCCTGGGATGGGGTACTGGGATGAAGCCCCAAGACCAGGCTCTTTGCTCAGCAAGGAGTCTACTCCTTCCTCTCTCTCTGCCTCCACCTCTGCTCCTGTGCTCTCTCTCTCTTGCACTCTCTCTCTCAAATAAGTAAAATCTTAAAAAAAAATAAATCAGGCCAGTGAAACACCAAAGAAGCATACTTCAGCATTTACATAAAAACAAGCAATGTTTTTAAATGGTAAGTTGGTGTCAATACAGTAGACCAGGGTGGGGTCAAAGCACATAAATACACTTGCAAAGAAGGAAGTAAAAGGATGCAGGGGAAAAGAAAGCAGAAAAACAAACAACTAGGACAATCCGTAATTACATAACCAAGGAATTTCCTCAGAGCTCTGCTGAGGAGACTTGGCAGAGATTTGAGAGATGTGGTTGACAAGACCATCACTAGTAATGCATCAGAGTTCCTCCTGGCCTTCATTCTAACACTTGATTTTTCATGAACCAGGATTATATTTAATCTTTTCGTGTCCACAACCTCTCTCCTCTGCCCCATGAGGAGCCATGTATACACACTCAGTTGGCAAACACACAAGAAATGTTGGGGGGTTGGGAAAAGGAGAAATCAATACTTGCCTTAGAAAGGACTAAAGCAGATTATCCACTTGAGTCCACCTCCTCTCCCCAGATCCTGAAAACAGTTTTAGTCAAAGAAAAGGAGCCTAAGAAATCCATGAAAGTAGACCACAGGCCCACCATTGAGTTGGAACCGAGTCTATTCTGGGCACAGCCACTGAGACCTGCTTGTCCGTGGCTTCTTGTAGCTGGGTTCCCAGAAATGGATTAGTGGATTTCTTGCCTCTTTCTCTACTCTTAGATCATTTCCCGCATTAGGTTTTCACTGATCGTTCATCACCTGGACTGCGGCTTTGGGTACTATTTGTCTTTCTCCCTGGCCTGTCTTCCCAGTAAGGAAGATTCACTTCCAAATTACTTCATTACTTCATCTAGCTTTATTCCAACTCTCCCGACCCTGTTGGTCTCCTGATCAATATCCTTCCCGGTCCTGCTTTCCACCATAAAAGGAGCAGTGAGAATGATGTGCTGTGAAAGACAGAGGAGTTTCTCAAGCCTCTCCTTTCCTTCAGGGAAACTTGCTCCATTTTGCCTTTAATTTAAGCTTCTTCATTTGTTTTCTAAATGCCACAGAACAATTTAGCCTTTGGAAGGAATTAATTTGATTGTATCAATTTCACTGTAGCCTTTCAGTTTTCCTTTCCCTAATGCGAACTTGCCTCTGCTACTGCCCTGGCTAGATATTCTTTAACATACAAATGGAAAGAATATAGATAGACAAGCATCTTTTCATAAATTGGAAAAAAGCAGAGAAGGAAGATAGAGATTTAAGAAGTTCATATTTAACAGGAAGAAATCACCTGCAGTGAAATCAAAGGAGCTGTGATTAGTGAAACATAAAAGGGTCCAGGGCTGTGCTGGAAAGGAGTGAAAAGTGATGGAAAAGTTGTGGAGACACACTGTTCTGTGCCAGGCACCAAGTCATGCTGTTAGTTGAGACAGCTTGACCACTGTTGAGAAAGTAACACCAGCAATCAGAGGAAGTCACTTCAGATTGAGGAATTGAGAGGAAGGCAATCAGATTGAAGGATTAAAAAGAAAACAACTGGTCATGATCTCTTCAGCTGCATCAAATGCTAACAATGTGTTCATAATTTCAGTAGTGGCTGCACAGGAAAAGATGGTTATTTATTATGACTTTTGTTTGGGGTAGCTTTAGGGTCAAAGCAAATTAGAGAGAAGGTACAGAGATTTCCCAATATCTCCAGCTCCCACACATGCATAGTGTTCCCTATTAACATGCCCTACCAAAGTGGGGTATTTGGTACAAGAGATGACCCTACATGGACGTATCATCACTCAAAGTCTGTAGTATACATTGAGATGCATTCTGTGAGACTGGACAAATGTATAATGACATGTATGTACCATTAGGGTATCATCACAAAAATCCTTTGTGATCCATCTATTCATCCCTCACCCCAACTCTGGTATATTTATTTTACAAAAATAATTGAACATGGATTTCTTGGTTGACCTTACAGAATATTAAATATGTGAATTGCTTTGCAAAAATTAAATTTGAAACCTTTCCATACACTTAATTGTTTAAATAGGGACTAAGTTCTTAAAATAACTATCATCAGTCTACAGAAATTGAATGATATGAAGAAAGTTTGGTGGTCACAGTATCAATAAATGGTGAAAGGAGCTCAAGCCTGAACCACTAGATTATTTAAAAAACAAAACAACAAAAAAACAAACAAAAAACAGCAAAGGAACAAACACCAAACCAAACCAACAAACAAAATAACCCCAAAAATATAGGTACTTAGATGTGAAGGTGCCTTGGAGCAGAAGAGTAAACACTGCAGGAAATAGAAGAAGAGGAATCAGGTCTCTCTGTGCTTGCATCTGGGACTGACAAATAGACCCTAAACACAGAGCGGGTGCGTGGCCCTCTCCTTAGCCCCCACATCCACCAGGGAGCTGCTGAGAACCTCTGAGGCCTCCCATCTAGCTCTGTGATTCCTCAATGCTACTTCCAAAGCCATCCTCAGGGTTCTCCAGACCCCGGTTTTATGGTAAGCAAAATTTCTAGCATTTTCACTTTACTTGTTGACTCTCCCCTTCAAACTCCTGGTTTTATTTTACACCTTGCAGCCTTCTCTCATGGCTCAGGTATGTCCGGATTGGAATCTAGCCTGGTATCCTTACTCTACGCTGCAACTTCCAGCCCTGTAAGCCTCGGTGTTCTGTGCATGCTCTTTGAGGTTTGTGTCATCTACTTATATTCCCTTCTACCTCCTTTCTGTTGTCATCAATCTACCTCTCAGTCACTTCCCCTCTGTCCTGAAGACTTCAGCATGTTCACAACATCTTTTCTGTATATTCCAGCACTGCCATCACCCTAAGCGACTATCAAAGCTCACATTGTTGACCCATGCAATTCTCTAACCCCTTTGTCCTTGAACTGCATGCTTTCCATTATCTTCCATCTCCACCATACCTCAGCCTCCAAGTCCCATGACTCCTGTTGGACTTAGACCTTGTCATCCATGGAACTGCCCCATCCAAGATAATAGAGTCAGACCTCGGACTCTGATTAAAAACCTAATTCCTTCTGTTGCTTCTGCTACATCTGCTCTTCACAGAAACCTCCTACTTCTTGCTGTTCAGGAGCACCCCTCTATGTTCCTTCCATTTCATCCAACTTGGTGTTACTATCAATCCAACCAAAATCTTCAATTTCTTGCTTTTCACCCCATCCAAGTGGCCAAAACCCACCCTGCTTGGTTCCAATGAGTTTCTTCCTCTGTGTAGAAACCCAGGCTGTCCAGTGCTATAAGAAAAAAGCATAACCTAACATAACCTCATAACATAACATAACCTCACATCTTGGTGCCACTATAAATTCACAGTCTTCATCTCCAACTGTATCTTCAATGGTACTCAGACACATTTCTAATTTATTGATAAAGGGCTCATGCTCTAGACCCAGACTGAATCCATTTGAATCCCCATACCAGCTCCAGCTCTCACTAGCTGTGTTATCTTAGATGAGCCACTTCGCTCCTCTGCACCTCAATGTCAGTACCCATCAGACAAGATCACTTGTACCTCCTTCACGTGGCTGCAGTAAAGATTAATGGAGTAGAGCAATATACATAACAACCATTTCATGGGTATTGTACATGAGCATTATTTTCTAAATCAGATTTCTCTGTTTCATTCTTTTTAGTAGTTACTTTTAATCTTTATCACATATTCCCTTTACTTAGAACTCTCCTGGTGATCCATTCACTCTTAGTTGGCACATGTTTTTGGTCTCAGTTTAGATTTCTTTTTTTTTTTTCCAGAAAATCATGCCCTATCCCACTCCATACCCCTAATTTGGCTTGAGGGTTCTTTCTCTGTACTCTCCTATTATTGACCACCTTGTGTTATAATTAACTATAATCACCTCAAAAGGCCTGGGTATATCTTGCTCTTTGTTGTATTCCCAGCACCTAGCACAGGGCTGGCACACAGGGAAAAAAAAAAAAAAAAAATATATATATATATATATATATATATATATATATAATTTATTTATTTACACACACACATATATATATATGTTAAATATAAATATATAAATAATATTAGAAAAAAATGAAGAATTAGACAGGACTGTGAACTCCCTAAGGGCCGCTATTTTCTCTGGATCACTTTTAATGTCTAGACAGGAATCTTGTAATACTTGGAAATCAATATTTTTCAAATAATAACTTTTCTGGATTTCTTGAGAGTTGTTTTTAAATATCCAAAAGGATTACTACTCTTTATCAATTTGCTTCTTCTCTACACGTCAAAATAGTCTCACCCTTCAAAGCTCAACTCAAAAGTAATGTTTTCCAGGAAGTTTTTTTTGTTTTTTGTGTTTTTTCCAATCCCTTTGTCCTATCTATTGCTATGTAACAAAGCACTCCAATACCTAGTGGCCTAAAACAATACTCTATCACTATGCCTCACAGCTCTGACGATGGTCTGTCATATGGCCCTAGTCATCTGGGAGCTTGACCAGGCTAACTGTCCAAGATGGCGTGCTCCCATGGCAGGCAGTTGCTATGGGCCACTGGGGAGTAAAGAGCTCAGTTCAGGCTCTTGACTTGAACAACTTCATGTGGCCTTCCCTGTTGCTTGGGTTTTTCATTACACAGCACCTGCAGATATTTACTCTTCCCACATGATCACTGGCTTCCAAAAGGCAGGACACAGGCCCTTCCAGGCTAGCCTAAGGACTATGCCTAGAAATAGCTCAAGTGTCACTTCTACTGCATTTTATTGATCAAGGCTATCACAGGCCCTCCTGGATTCAAAGTAGAGAAATGAACTCCATCCTCTGGTGAAAAAGTGTCAAGGTCATAACTGCAAAAGATTGTATAAGATGGAAAATATAGTTTTGGCCATCTTTGACAAATACAATCTGCCACATCCCTCAGGGCAAAATTTATCCTTTCTTGGTGTGTTCTCTAGGTGTTTATTCCGTTGTTTTTTTTAACATTGATTTCCACCGCTGGGCCCAAAATTATTTTGCTAAGATAGGCCTCTCAATCTAGAGGCATATAAAACATTAGGTAAATGGAATAAAACTATATGACCCAAACATATACAGTTGACCCTTGAACAACAGGATTTGAACTGTGTGGGTCCACTTATGTGCTGATATTTTTTTCAATATATATATAGTACAGTCCTGTAAATATTTTCTCTTCTTTATGATTTTCTCTTCTCTAGCTTACTTTATATGTAAGAATACACTGTATAATACATAACAAACAAAATATGTGTTACTATATCACTGGTAAGGCTTCTGGCCAACAGTAGGCTTATTAGTAGTTAAGTTTTCAGAGAGTCAAAAGTTATAGGTGGATTTTCGACAGTGGTTGGGGTCAGCACCCTTAACCTCCATGTTTTTCAAGAATCAACTGTAATCATTATGTAAAAAGTGGGCCTTTATACTCAAAAATGGTTTGCTAAGCATTGGTTGGTTTATATGTTTGTCTTTTCTTAACTGAATTGATGTTTTTGAGCCCAAGGACTTAGCTTGATAACCTTTCGATCCCTAAAGTTTAGTAGCTTAAATCATACATAATAGATGCTCAATAAATTTTGACTTGGTTTGGTTACAAATTTTATTTAAAAATGTAACCTCGGGATCCCTGGGTGGCGCAGCGGTTTGGCGCCTGCCTTTGGCCCAGGGCGCGATCCTGGAGACCCGGGATCGAATCCCATGTCAGGCTCCCGGTGCATGGAGCCTGCTTCTCCCTCTGCCTGTGTCTCTGCCTATCTCTCTCTCTCTCTGTGACTATCATAAAGAAATAAAGAAAAAAAATATTTTTAAAAAAATGTAACCTCTACCACTTATTTATACATTTGACAAGTCCTAATCAGGTACTTATTATGCTGCAAACACAATGATAGAGGCTAGGGATAAAATGGCAAGCAAACCAGTTTGCAGCCCAGTAGGGTAGACAGATATTGGCCATACAGTCACCCTAAAGATGTAAACTTTCAATTGTAATAAGTTCTTTGTATTAGTTTCTACAGGCTTCCATAACAAAGTACCACAAACCAAGTGGCTCAAAGAACAGATTTTTATTGTCTTATAGTCCTGGAGGCTAGAAGTCCAGGAGTCAGCAGGTTGGTTCCTTCTGAAAGTATGAGGGAGGGATGAGTCCCAGGCCTCACTCCTAGGCTTGCAGATGGCCAGCTTCCCCCATCTCTCTCTTTTTTTTTTTTTTCAAAAAAAAGATTTTATTTATTTATTCATGAGAGACACAGAGAGAGAGAGAAAGAGGCAGAGACACAGGCAGAGGGAGAAGCAGGCTCCATGAAGGAAGCCTGATGTGGGATTTGTCCCCGGGACTCCATGATCACACCCTGAGCCAAAGGCAGAAGCTCAACCACTGAGCTACCCAGGCATCCCTCTCCCCATGTCTCTTAATATCATCTTCCCTCTGTGTGTCTATCAGTATTCAAAGTCCTGGGATCCCTGGGTGGCGCAGCGGTTTGGCGCCTGCCTTTGGCCCAGGGCGCGATCCTGGAGATCCGGGATCGAATCCCACGTTGGGCTCACGGTGCATGGAGCCTGCTTCTCCCTCTGTCTCTCTCTCTGTCTCTCTCTCTCTGTGACTATCATAAATAAAAAAATTAAAAAAAAATAAAAAATTCCAAAGTCCTCTTTCTATAAGGACACCAATCATGTTGGATTATGGCTCATCCTAAAGACCTCATTTTAACTTAATTATCTCTGTAAAGACCCCCTTTTCAAAGAAGTCATACTCTAATGTGTGAAGGATAGGACTGCAGAAGATGAATTTGGGGGTGAACAATTCAACCTTTAACATTTTTTCAAAGGAAAAGTCTATAGCACCATGAGAACCATGAGAACCCATAAGAAGGGGTTTGAGATAGTGTGGCCAAGGAAGCTTCCTCAACAAGTGAAGCTGCATGGAATTCTGAGGATGGATGTAGGTTTACCAAGTAAAGAGGGAAAGGAAGAAGGTTGTTGGCTATGGAAATAGTATGTGGTAAATCCTCTGTTAGCAGAAAGCATGGTATGTACAAGCAGTTGAAAGAAGGCTAGCAGAGCTAGGGCAGAAGAGTGATATGATCTGCATAATTTTTAAATATCATGGAGAAAATTTGAGACCTATGATGCAGGCATTTTTCTCTAGAGAGTATTATGTTTGCTTCTGTCAGGTGGCTGTGGCTAATAACAGTCCTGGATGAGCGTGATCCAATCAAGACTAAAGATGATCTCTAGGCTGTCTACCGTCCCTTCCATCATTGGTTCATTTCCAGTTTGCCTAACTTCCAGGATGTACCTGTTTAGGGTCCTGACTCAAAGCCTGGGGATTTACTAACCTTTCTGAATCTGGGTTGCTGTCCTGAATTCCAGATTTTATCCTCTGGCTTCATGAATCTGTCATAAACTCTGCTGAAGTTCTCAGCCTGTCTGGCAATCAGTAGATACCATCAGACATGGCTCCAAATGCTACATTCTTCTGTTTCCTTTATCTCGTAGAAGATTTAGTTCAAATGACCTGTTTTGCCATCACACCAAATGGCTGCTCATGGATAATCTGTTGGCAAGAAGTCAGATGAATGCTGGTAAAACAGACAGGAAGCTTGACATTAGTCAAGCATAGTGATCATGATGACATGATAGAAGCATAATGGTAAAAATGAAAAAAGATGGGTAAAGAAACATCAAGAGGTAGAATTGGCAGAACTTGGAATGGATTGGATGTGGAGATGAGGGAGAGAGAGAGGTCCCAAGGATGAAGCTTAGGTTTCTATCCCATCCGAATATTATTCATTTACATATTTGCAGAGAATTGACATAATGTGGGGCAAGAGTCACAAGTTTCAGTTTGGAGTTATTGGTTCTGAGGAGCTTGGAGACCTGTAGGAGGCTACAGCAATGAAGCATTTGTATGCATGAGCCCAAAAATGAGATCTGTGTAAGAGATGAAAGTCAGTGCATCCCCATGGGTGGAGGATAGACCAGTCTGGAAGCTTTAGAAACTCCAGGGTCTGACTGTCTTTCTTTATGAGGATGAAAGAGAGAAAAAGGGAATGACCAAAGATATATGAAGAAAATCAGAAAACAAAGGAAGTTTAGCGTTTCAAGAAGAAAAGTTAGTTAACACCATTCAGTGCTGCTAAAAATTCTAGTGTGATACTTGAATATGGATGATATTGCCAAGTATAAGTTGCTAGCGATGAGGTGGCAAATAAATCACTGAGACCTACATAAAGCTGTTCAAAGGCAACACTACAAAGTCTTGAGAAGACAACAGCAAAAAATTCTTCATAATCTCAGAGTAGGAAAACATTCCTTAAACAAGATGCCAAATGCATTAATAATAATGGAAAAGATGGGGGCGCTTGGGTCGTGCAGTTGGTTAAGTGTCAGACTCTTGATTTTGGCTCAGATCATGATCTCAGGGTTGTGAGATTGAGCCCTGAGTCAGGTTCTGTGCTTAGTGGGGAATCTGTTTTCAATTCCCTCTCTCCCCTCTCTTCCTCTCCCTCATGCTTCAACTCTATCTTACTAAAATAAATAAATATATTTTAAAAAATAATGTAGAAGATGGATAAAGGTGACTGAATTAAAGAGCTCCTCATCTTTAAAAGCTACTGTAGAGTTTCACATCTGAAACAAATATAGCAATATGTCAACCCAATGGTACTTCAATAATAAAAAAATTTTGTAAAAGATACTATAAAGTTTAAAAACAAGCCCCAGAACAGAAGAAAATATTTGCAACATTTGAAAATGATGAGGACTCTGTACTCAGATCTATGAATAACTCAAGTAATCTGCAGGAAAAAAAGCCCAATAGAAAATGGGCAAGAGACAAACAGGCACTTTACAGAAGAGATCCAAATAGCCAGTCAGTATATGAAAAAGAGTTTAACCTTTTTAGCAATCAGTCATATACAAATTAAAACCACACACCTTCCATCTTACCCATCCATCACAACATTTAAAAGTTTGAGAACACCAAGTGCTGACAAGGAAAGACTCTCAGAAGCTGTTGGTAAGAAAACACATTCACACAAAGTTCCAAAACAGTTTGACCTTTATTACAGTGAAGATACATAAACCTTTGACTAGGGATTCCACTTCCATGTATAAAACCCTAGAGAAAAGTTCTGCAACTGTATATGGGATACAGGTACAAAACTGGGTTTTGCAGCATTGTTTTTTTTTTTTTTTAATTTTCTAGATCGAGAGAGCACAAGAGGAAGGAGCAGAGGGAGAGGCACAGAGACAATCTTAAGCAGGCTCCATGATCAGTGTGGAGCCCAATGTGGGGCTCAGTCTCATGACCTTGAGATCATGACCTGAACTGCAACCAAAAGCTGGACACTTAATTGATTGAGCCACCCAGGTGCCCCTGTAGCATTAAAAATTTTTTTAAATTTAGAATCAATTAATTGATATATAGTGTAGTATCAGTTTCAGAGGCAGACTTCAGTGATTCATCAGTTGCATATAACACTAAGTGCTCATGACGTCAAGTGCCTGCCTTTATGCTCATCACCCAGTTTCCCATCCCCTCACCCATCTCCCCTCCAGCAACCCTAAGTTTGTTTCCTATAGTTAAGAGTCTCTTATGATTTGTCTCACTTCCTCTCTGATATCATCTTATTTTATTTTTCCCTCCCTTCCCCTATATTCATCTGTTTTGTTTCTCAAATTCCACATATGAATGAAATCATATGATACTAGTCTTCCTCTGATTGACTTATTTCACTTAGCATAATATCCTCTAGTTCCATCCATGTCATTGCAAATAGTGAAATTTCATTCTTTTTGATGGCTGAGTAATATTCCATTGTATATATGTGTGTATCTAGGTATACATGTATACATATATGTTCATCTGTTGATGGACATCTGGGCTCTTTCCATATTTTGGCTATTGGGGACATTGTTGCTATAAGCATTGGGGTGCAGGTGCCCCTTCAGATCACTAATGTTTATATCCTTTAGATAAATACCAAGTAGTATAATTGCTGATTCATAGGGTAGCTCTATTTTTAACTTCTTGAAGGACCTCCATACTGTTTTCCAAAGTGGCTGCACCAGTTTGCATCCCTTCCGACAATGTAAGAGGGTTCCCCTTTCTCCACATCCTTGCCAACATCTGTTGTTTCCTGAGATGTTAGTTTTATCTATTCTGACTGGTATGAGGTGGTATCTATCTCATCCCTGCAGCATTAATAATGCTCTCAGATCATCATTTCACAATGTATACATTTATCAAACCATTATATTATATACATTAAATTTATACAATATTATATGTCAATTATATTTCAATAAAAGTGAGAAAAAATATTCTCAGAGCAAAACAACTCAAATGTCCTTCAACAGTAGAACAGCTAAATAATCTGTGAGAATTCAGTCAATGAAGAAATCGTACAGTAAAGAAAGTGGATGACCTGGGGTTTATGTACAATCACATATATGAACCTCAGAAGCATTTTGTTGAGTTAAAAAAGAGAATATATACAAGTGTGATTCTAATTACTGATTCAAAAGCAAGGATGGGTTATTACAAAAGTCAGAATAACATTTGCTTGGTGAAAGATTGGGGATCATAACTGGAGAAGAAATGGGGAGAACTATGAAGGACTGGCAGTGATATTCTGTTTTTGACCAGAGTGGTAGTTATATGGATGTTTGCTTTCTAAGTATTCTGTAAACTGTACACATTTTATTATCTTTCTGTATGAAAGTTATATCTCACTATAAAAAACTTAAAAAGAAAAATATCAAAGCTACTTCTGAAAATCATACAGTTTAATCTTGAGTTAATCCCATTATTTTTGCAAATGATGCTTTCTATTAGTGATTAAGTAAATCAATGTGACAGTCAAGGCTAGTACAAGTACAATTACACTCAATGTTGTATACTGCCAAAAATTCTCTAGAATTGTGGAATCAGATAAAAATATGAAAAAAATTGCTTTGATTCCTAGGTTGGATCATTAAATGCATGCTTCCTTGCAAAGAAGAATTTCCAAGTTGATGTATATGAAGCTAGGGAAGGTAAGAAAATACTGAAAATTATGAGAAAATTGATTCTCTGACAATTTTAAAAATAAATTTTTTTAGAAAGAGGAACTTAAATTTTTTTAACAACTTCAACTATCTAAATTATTTTAATACAAAATCTATGATTAGTGTTTGCTTTAAAGAACTTAACAGGGTCTTTTAGCTTGGTCCTGATTGCGCCAGTTGTTCAGATGCTGTGTGCTTACCCTGTCCTAAGATAGAGGAGCTTTTTGTAATACGGAGTCTACTTTCCATGTCTTAGATATCCGAGTGGCTAAATTTGCACGTGGAAGAAGCATTAATCTGGCCCTTTCTTATAGAGGACGACAAGCCTTGAATGCCATTGGCCTGGAAGATCAGGTACCTTATTAACATATTTTCCTTATAAAAGATCATACTTGTAATTTTCCAACAATTACATGCTCTTGATTTCAGCCTAATTCAAAGCACCATATGATGCCAAGAAACTTTGCATGAAAATGCATCCTACAAAGGTTTTCAAACTTCTAAATTTGGCAAGATGATGAACATTTGACACTTGAGGCAGCTTGGGGGACCTGGAGCATGATGCAGAGCAGGGGGATCCTACAACCCCCCTAATGATCTCTTCTGACACTGGGTTCTCAATGAGAGGATAGGTCTCAGCCTACAGAAAGTGTGACCTGAGGAGGCATCCCAATGAGAAGAGGCCAGAAAATCCCATTCTTTTGACCATACAGGTCCATAGTCTCTTGTCCACAATTCTATAC
The DNA here is from genome assembly GCF_905146905.1 of Nyctereutes procyonoides. Lineage (NCBI taxonomy): Eukaryota > Metazoa > Chordata > Mammalia > Carnivora > Canidae > Nyctereutes > Nyctereutes procyonoides. The sequence continues at coordinate 5,743,829 of NW_026575044.1, forward strand.
TCCAAAAAACTCTGGAAACAGAAAGCTTTTCATCACCCATTCAGCAGCAAACTTGACCTGATGTGAGGCTTCTTGTGGCCTTTTAAAAATTCTCATTTAGTGTGAAATGTTTTGCTACAGATATATTATCCTCCGATATGGGGTGGTGCCCCCACAGTCCATGGGGTGTTCTGTGATATCTGGATATGCATTCCATTACCTATCTAAAGTTTGAAAACTTTGAACCCTGAAACCAATGGGTCCCCAGGGTTTGGATAAGTACTGTAGGTCTGTAGATTTTCCTGATGTGGTCTCAATGTTGCCAAACTTCTCACTGTCTCACATGTAGCTTGGAAGTGTGAACAGATGTAATATATTTTGCTGATAATACTTTTGTGGATAACGTGTCTTTGAAGTGATAATATGGGTCAGTACAGGTACCGGTTCTAGTTCCACAGTTTTCCTTAGATGTGTGTGTAGGAAAACAGTCTTCATGGAGGTTTGGGCATCCTAAGTTTTCTTCCTAATGTTTTACTCTCTTCTGTGATCATGAAAAAAAAAAATCACTTATAAACTCTCCAACACTGAACCATTTTCTTTAATGATAATATGTGATTTAGAGCAGATAAAATCTAAGTCAATTCCAAAATCTAAAGGTTAAAAAAAAACCCAAAAACTAAAATTTGCGGGAACATAATTTTCATTGTTTCCATCATACTTCCATTATCCTTTGCATTAATTTTTAATTTTTTGAAAATATTTGAAAAATCTCATTTTAAAACTGGTATATATCTTATTTGGATGATGCCATGTTATGGTAATTGAACTTGATATTTCTGATTTTATTTCAGATTGTATCTCAAGGCATTCCCATGAGAGCAAGAATGATTCATTCTCTTTCAGGAAAAAAGTCTGCAATTCCCTATGGGACCAAGTCACAGGTGGGTTTACCCTGAAGATAGTGTTTGCTTACAATTGAGTCTAACATCGGCCCCTCCTTTCCTCTCTAGATCTATCTTTGGCCTTGCCTGGATCAGTCTACAATTTGGAAACATATACTAGTTAAGATGTTAATTGATAGGAGACTTTAAGATAGGTTTCAATTTCCCTAATAAACACTCAATAGGAGTTAGTTAAATTTTCATCCCTCTGAAGCTCTTTTTGCCTATATGCATTGTTCATGGTGGCCTGGACACCCTTTCTCTCCCATCTCCTTTCAATTACATAGAGAGGATTATCATGTATTTATTGTCAAGCATAAAATGCAGGAGCAACTCTAGAGGGTTTTCCCCAAATTGACTCTCTTGCCCCAAATTTAATTATAAAGGACTTTATAGAATGAACCAGAAATGTTTTCAGTGCTGTATGACTTCTAAAACAACAGAAGGCAGATGGTGATGTAGTTTACAAAAGAAAATCCTTTATCTTACCTTGTGTTTTTCTTATCTTTACATTATAACAGAGTTGGGGGAAGAATGTATTTTTATCTAATATTTATAACTTCTGGGCAGCCCAGGTGGGTCAGTGGTTTAGCGCCACCTTCAGCCCAGGGCCTGATCCTGGAGACCCAGAATCAAGTCCCACGTTGGGTTCCTTGTATAGAGCCTGCTTCTCCCTCTGCCTGTGTCTCTGCCTCTCTCTCTCTCTGTGTGTGTGTCTCTCATGAATAAATAAATAAAATCTTTAAAATAATAATAATATTTATAGCTTCTAAGTTTGTTTATTTGAGAGAGAATGGATGTACCAAACATCTATCAACCAAAGAAAAACCCAACTTGCTTTATCCAACAAGGCTTCATTTTATTAAGTGCAGAACCCAAGTGAGGTTTATATTCTTTGAGTCTCTGCTCCCACCGAGCTCCCATTGCAGGTGGATCAGCTATTCTCAGATTCTGCTGGGATTGTGTTAAAATGCAGAGTCTAATTCTGTAGGGCCAGGATGGAGGCCAAGATTACACATTCTAAACACACTCAGGTGGTGTCCATGGACCACACACCTTGGGCAGCAAGAGATAAAACACAGGTGCTCATGGGAACAAGGTCTGTGTAGACCTTGTGATGGTAAAAGTGCTTGAAACACCTCACACTCATCAGAAAACAGGGAGAAAAACAGAAAATAATAAGTGTTGGGAAAGATGCAGAGAAATCGGAACACCTGTGTGCTGTTGGTAGGAATATAAAATGGTGTAGCTGCTATGGAAAACAGTGTAGTCATTCCTCCAAAAATTAAAAATAGAATCTCCATATAATCCAGCAGTTCCCTTTCTGGGGAAAGGGAGACTGAAAGCAAGGACTTGAAGAAATATTTGAATACTCATGATCATAGCAGCATTATTCACAGTAGTCAAAAAGCAAAAGTGACCCAAATGTCCATCAATGGATGGATGGATAAACAAAATGTAGTATATAAATATGTAAGATAATAGAAAAAAACATATTGGTTTCTGCCCCTAGTTCCTGGCACGGAACTCCTAAAATTTGTAATTTCCTAAATGATAAGAACAGTAGGAGATCTTTTGTTCTAATATTTGTTCTTTGACTGTGATTCCTAACACAGAGCTCCTAAATCCCTTGGAATTTCCTGGGTGATAAGAGTTTCTTTTGTTCTGAGGTAACAGGTCACTTGGTGGGCTCCTGGATGGGGGCTGGTTGCCAGAAAGACCAAGCCATATTTAGAAGCTTGGAATTTTCAGCCCCACCCATTGCCAGAGAGGGACTGGAAATGGAGTTAATGAACCATCATGCCCATGGGAAGGAATCTCCATAAAAATCCCAAAAGCATGGAGTTCAGAGAGCTTCCTGGCCCATGAACACATAGAGATGCTGGTAGGAGAGTAGCACACCAATAGAGGACAAACATATATCTTGCCCTCCACATCTTTCCAACTAGATGTTCATCTGTACCCTTTATCATATCCTTTAATAATAAATTGATAAACAGTGAGCCAACTGTTTTCCTGAGTTCTGGTAGCTGCTCTAGCAAGTCAATTGAACCTGAAGAGAAGGTCATGGGAACTTTTGATTTATAGCCAATTGGGCCCAGGTCCAAGCTGCATTGCCATTGGCCTTTGAAGTGTGTGTGTGTGGAGGGGTGGGTGCAGTCTCATGGGACTGTGATATCTTGGCTTTTGGGATCGGCTAACTCCAGGCATATAGTGTTAGAATTGTTCGATTGTAAGTCAGCCAGCTTGAGTCACTGATAAATGGCCTGGTGGAGGATGCTCCCCACACCCCCTGCCCCACTGCCCCAACACACGCATCTGGTGTCAGAGTAGTACGTGAGAGTGAGGAAGACACTCACCGGAGGAGAAGGGGAAGTTTTCTATACAATGTACACTGGAATACTATTCAACCTTTAAAAAAATTTTTTTTAAAAGGAAATCCTGACACCTGCCACAACATGGTTGAAACTGGGAGGCTTTATACTAAGTGAAATAAACCAGTTACAGGACAAGTACCATATAAGACTTGTGTGAGGTATCTAGAGTAGTTAAGTTCATAGAAACAGAGGGTAGATGGTGGTTGCCAGGGCCTGGAGGGAGGTAGAAATGGGAAGCAATTGTTTAATGGGTATAGAGTTTCAGATTAATAAGATATAGAGTTCTGGGGCTCGATGATACTGATGGTTGCACGACAATGTGAATGTCCTTAACGCCACTGACCCATACGCTAAAGAAGGGTTAAGATGGTTAAGGCTATATCATGTGTGTTTTACTACAATTAAAGTTCATTTAAAAAGCTGCTGAAAAGTAAAATATCCCAACAACTAAGGATTGGATGGGATGGGAGAAGGGTGGGGAAGGATCTACAATTAAAGTTCATACAATTAAAGTTCAAATTTACTACAATTAAAGTTCATTTAAAAAGCTGCTGAAAAGTAAAACATCCCAACAACTAAGGGCCTATGAGGATGGGAGAAGGGTGGGGAAGGATCAAAATTTTCCATTTAGTGACTTTCTAAAAGAATAACCTGCTTATTTTGGCCTTGTAAAAACATAGATACAGAATCTCACTGCACGAGCCCAGCAGGAGAAGGGAGCAGAAGAAAGTCTACCGACCATCTATAGTCAGAGAAACATTTTTGTATGATTAATATGTCCTATTTAGTTGAATAACTAATATGTCCTGTTTAATCAGCCCCAAACTGGGCTTGGTGCTGCAGGAAAGAAACACAAGATTTGCACATGCAAGGCAAGTATAAGCTGTGCATCCTGACTGTATCCCTTCCATGAGCAGTAACTGTCCTCCTGTGTGCCAACCCCCGTGCTAGTGTGAGTTGCTGAGAACCAGGAGAGGAGCTGGCAGCCTGGTGAGGACACATGGTAATCAAGTTCTTTCGGAAGAACTCTCCTGAGTGAAAGAGTGCTCAGCTGTGTGGCTCAGAGAGGAGGTAGCTTTAGTTTTCAGAAAAGATCTCACAGAGAAAGTGAAGTTTGAGACAGACATTTCATTTAAATATTAAATTGGCACCAAAATATCATTTTCCCAACTAAATGAGGGTCCATATCCATCTATGGCAGGGAGTTGGGTGAGACTAGAATTCTGAAAGAATGTAAATTTTTAAGCACTGAGTGTGTATTGGCTAAGAAAACTTGTAATGCACTTTTACATAACAGAACCTTACAGTAACCAGCAACCTTGGACTCTTAATACAACCACTTTGATTTACAGATGAAGAAAGAGGCTGCATGGGTACATGAGGTCAACATCAAGGGGAACTCAGGATGGGTGTCCTCAAGCACAGTGGCCAGTGCAGCCTGGTGTAGGAGGTGTGCCCAGGAGCGTTGGGCAGTCTTGATTTTGCTAAATTGGGAGTGACCGTAGTAATTATCCCACCTTTGTCTTGGATTCACAGGGAATTAGCCAAGTAGGCCAATTCTGACATCATCTCCTCCTCAGAGACTGAGCCAATAAAGTATGAGTAAACCAAGGAGTAAGACATGGTTCAGGGCAGCCCGGGTGGTTCAGCGGTTTAGTGCCTCCTTCAGTCCAGGGCCTGGTCCTGGAGACCTGGATCAAGTCCCACATTGGGCTCCCTGCATGGAGCCTGCTTCTCCCTCTGCCTATGTCTCTGCCTCTCTCTGTTTCTCTCTGTGTCTCTCATGAATAAATGTATAAAATCTTAAAAAAAATAAGACATGGTTCAGAATATCAGGAAAGTTAGATGAGCAGAGTGATGTGGGCTTGAGCCTGAAACTAGCCTTTTCACCCCCAGCACCAGGGGAAGCAGAAGGGGGCAGCTTCATCCCCACTGATGCCCAAGAAGGGGAAGGTGTTGGGGGGAGTTCCCATGTGGGGCCTTCAATACATTAGAAAAGGGAGGAAGTGCTCACTGGCTCACCGATCCCATATTCTCAATTCTTAAGAACTTGGTTAATGCTAAATTTGCAGCCACCTCTATTTGGTTTGCACTGTTAATTTTATAATGGGGTTAAACACAGCACCTTCTTTAAGAGCTATATAAAACTGTTTTGGGTCGCTCAATTCCACAGCCTGTGAAGGGCAAAGCCCTCTCCATGGTCCCAGGCAGCCTACCTTCTGCTGGCCTCCCTCCTTCTCTGAGCCTCTCTTCTCCACCTGCCATTTTCTCTGCCTTTTCTCCCTGGTGGGATCCAGGCTCTTCCAGTCTTGCTGGTTCCTGTTGTCTCCCTCCCAAAGTGCCCTGGGAACTATCAAAATATTCCCTGATATAGAGAGCAGGTCAGAGCTCCCCCAATTTTTTTAATGATGCAGAAAAATATTTTTTATTTTATTTCATTCAAATGTAGTTACCACACAGCGTTATATTAATTTCAGGTGTAGGGCAGCCCGGGTGGCTCAGTGGTTTAGCGCTGCCTTCAGCCCGGGGTGTGATCATGGGGTCCAGGGATCGAGTCCCATGTCAGGCTCCCTGCATGGAGCCAGCTTCTCCCTCTGCCTGTGTCTCTAACTCTCTCTCTCTCTCTCTCTCTCTCTCTCTCTCTCTGTGTGTCTCTCATGAGTAAATAAATAAAATCTTTAAAAAAAATTTAGATGTACAATACAGTGATTCAACAATTCCGTATATTATAAGGTGCTCATCACAAGCATACTCTTAATCCCCCTCACCCTATTTCATCCATCCCCCCATCCACCTTCCCTAGTTCCCCAATTCTTGCCCCTAATGTCCTATGCCTCAGAGAAATAGCACCCCCTTACTAGCAAACATCCCCATTTGAAGGCTTTTGGGATATAGAGTGTAAACATGCTTTCTAATATATTTGAAAAAGCACTGCAACTACAGTTTTACAAATCTCCAGAGGAGATAATCCAACTTCCTTTAGGTTTTATTATTAATGTTTTGGTTACCAGGACCACTTTATACTTCCTGACTTGTTTATTCTTTGTTTGTTTGCATTTTTAAGATAACTTTAATTTTATTAAGGACTTTTGTGAAGGTCCATTTGAAACAATTTAGTCTGTCAAATATGAATCACTAAGCAGCAACAGCAGCCAGTTTCAGTGTTGGATTAATAAAGTTCAATTCATTTATACTTATGCTACTACATGTCTAGGAAGAATACACAGAATTTTATAAAAATGCAATATGAAAAAAATGCAATATGATGAGTAAGGACAGTTGAATAAGGACTCATAAAATAGATTAAATTGTGGTCATTTGAACTGTCATTTGAAATTTGTGGCTGCCAGCTGACAACCAGAGTTTTTTTTGTTTCTATTTTGTTATGATAAATTAAATAAGTCTGATAAAGCTATCCACATAGGAAATCTGGAGCTAGAATATGAGAATTATTTCTTTGTAGCCTTCACCAGACATGAGGGCTTTCCCCCCAGTTTTACTGAGAAATAATTGGCATATGTCATATTGTAAGTTCAAGGTGAACAGCATGATGGTTTGATTTATATGTATTGTGAAGACTTGTTTATTCTCATTCATATTTTTTCTTCATAACATCAACCTTTTAGAATAGGAATTGGAGAAGTGAAACTTGGTGGGGGAGGCTCTAACTTTTGCTTATGACACAATGCTGCCCACGGACTCTGGGTAGAATGGACAGGGACTCCCTCCAGAGGACCAGTGTGTGTATCGGTTTCCAATGATGCAAGTGTCAACCCAGCCTGGCAACCGATATGGACAGAATATTTTCCCCACATAAATGAGCCTTCCTAGTTTAAATGTTTCCTAACATACTTTGAACAACAAGCGTGGTTTCCATCGAAATGAGGAGATTAATGACACAGAAGACTGGAAAACAGAACAAAGACGCAGAGAATGAAGAAGTCCTATTAATTTTAATTTATAGCAAAGACACAGGAAGCTTCTTCTCAGTCATTGTCTTTGTAGCATGACCAAGTTATTTTTATACCAACTATAGATTTGGCTATTAATAATAAATGTCTACTTTTGGGTCAGATGAAGATTTATAAATTACCATATTTGCATTAAATGATGAGATGCTTCTAAGTTTGGGAAATGTATGCTTAAATTTTTAAGGAATTCACTCATATCCTTGAATGGCAAGGCTGCGTTATGACTTTCCGGGGCTCTGAAAAGGCACTTTTGCCTTTGTGGGTCCCTCTCTCTGAAACAATAAGTACTAGAAATTAGATTTTATAAGTGCATTGGTATAAAGATTAAATAATCCGGGCTAGATTCATTCTCATATATTTGTTATATATAAATATATATATACGAATATAATGAATCTCAGCATCCTCTGAATCTATTTTTTTCTTCTAATTTTAGTATCAACTAAAAGTAGAAACTTTTCATGGGCCCCAAAAAGTATGTGACCCCCTAGGCATTGGGCCCACTGTGCCTCATGGAACAGTCAGCCTGCTGAATTGTCCTATAAAAAAAAAGAAAAAAGAAAAAAAGAAAAAAGAACATGTGCCCCAGTGAGGACTGACCCTACACTTCTATCAACACTTTCCTCACCACCACGGCCATCAACCCCACACACAGTGCTTTCACATTGAATTTAATACCTTCAAAGTATTCTCTTTAGGAAATTGCACATTTATTCTAGTGATACTGTCATTAACAGCTCATTTGGAGACCTGACATGAAAGTATGAGATGTTGTTAAAACAAAACTATCTTAGCTAAAATAACATTTTTGCTGTAAGACAAGGATTTGGTTTTTGTGGCATTAAACCTTGAAAAAAACCTAAGTTTAATATTGAACATTTTATTAAGTGTATTTGGTTATAGTGTTTTGTTTTGTTTTTTAAAAAGCTACTTAGCTAGATGATTACAAAACTAAGCTTGCAACCCCCTGCTAGTTATTTCCTGTTGCTGAGTGAATAATGTGAGGTATGTTTGTCCATTGCCCAGAAGCAAACAGTATCTATTATATTTTTCTTGCAGTATATTCTTTCTATAAGCAGAGAAAATCTTAACAAGGATCTGCTGACTGGTAAGTCCAATGCTTATCCAGCAAATGTCATTTCAGTAAAGTCCAACCTTGTCACATGATTTACTGGGATCTGCTTACTATTGCTTTTCATGGATCGTTCATGGGTTCTTATTAGTGCAAGTCTATGTACAATACAGAGTCCTTGAAAAGTTGTAGTGATACATGCTCCAGTGTCTCTTTTGCATATTATCACTGATCTAAATAAAAATCATTTGTTCAGTACACATTAAATTCCCATTGTCTTCTCAGCATTGGGATGAATGAGTGCTCACTCCCTAAAGAACTCATGGACTAGAAGATAAGACACTCTCAAACACCTTGCAAAGTGACACAGTTAGCTCCACACTACAGAAAGATGAAAAGCAGACGTTGGAGGGATGTGGTCTTTAGAGTATTTGGAATAATCCCTTGCATGTGAACCAAGCCCTGGACTAAAGTTAGAACATGGGGGTCGGAGGGGAGGGTGGAAGCTCAGGGTATTTGTAGGAGACCCAATAGGTAGAGGGTATAAGAGGTTGAAAAAGAGGAAGTTTTGAAATATGCCCTGAAGACTTCAATGTGTTACAGACCCACCCATTAATGGAAAAGCCACTGGATTGCAAATTAAATCTGTAGCTAGGATAATCAACTCAAGTACCTGCCCTGTAGCCCTTGGTTATAACACTTTTTCTTCTCATCAGCATTTGTGCTAATCAGATCCATTCCCCATAGGGTAAGACACTTGAGTAATTCTGCTTTTATTTTTTTTAAAGATTTTATTTATTCATGAGACACACACACACACACACATGCAGAGAGAGAGAGAGAGAGAGACAGACAGACAGACAGACAGAGGGAGGGAGGCAGAGACACAGGCAGAGAGAGAAGCAGGCTCCATGCAGGAAGCCCAACGTGGGACTCCATCCCGGGTCTCCAGGATTAGGCCCTGGGCCGAAAGCAGACGCTAAACTGCTGAGCCACCCACTCTACTGACTTTTAAATCAATTCCTCTGTGCAATCCAGCAGCCTCTGAGTTGTAGAGAGCAGAGCTTCTACATGGTTTATTTGTGTTTCTCCACAGCCCCTACCCAGCATGAGTTTGCAGTGTGTCTGTTGAATTGAATTTAACTGAATTGGCAGGAGGAGCCTGTGAAGCTCACTCCTGCTGATTCACCAGGGACTTCAGAAATATGGCTTAGTATTTTTCTTAATTCTACTTCTTATATTTGCAAGACTATCCTTTGGATGGGTAGATGTTGGGAGGGGTTATAGGTTGCTGGATATACTCATTGATCTCAAGAAGTCCCCAAACAGCTTTTTTTTAAAAGACCTAAGACGATTTCTTTAGAGCATCCTCTGAATCTATTAAGATAAAAATGAGAGCAAATATTCACCAGGAAGTATGTTAAGTGTTATACATGCATCAATGTATATAACCATCTCAAAAACTCCTGGAGCTGAGAACTCCTTTTCCCTCAGTTTTAAAGACGGTAAGGAGGCTTCCAGAGCTCCCCGGAGTAGCACCCCACACTGTTAATAAGTGCTAGATTCTGGGCAGGAGCTTGAGCTCTTACTCCAAAGTCCATGCACTTATCCCATAGAGTCTGTACCTCCAATATTACACATGAAACATCCGCTAACAGTAGGAACTACAATTTGGAAAGAGCTGATCTTGGTGGACAGACCAGAAGCTCCTGGACCTATTTTTCCTTAGAAATGTGCTGCATGGTGTGCGACTTCATAAATGCCATTAATATGTGAATAGAGTGGACGTGGACTCCCTTCGCTCTTAAACGCTGTCTGGCATATGAATTCTTTCATACAGCTGTCATTCCTTTACACAAATGTGTGAACTGCCCGCTCTGCGTGCAAACACTTGCTCCTGGCTGAACAACACCTCCCCCCACCAAAGACATGGGGATAAAATCATTGCCGTGTACTTCCTGTAGGATTGTTTCATGGTTCACTACTTGAGGGGATGTTAATAATTGTAAAGCAAAGCAAGCAGGAAAAGGACATGTGGGCAAGTAAATTTGATAAATGCTGCACAAAATAAGTTTTTAAAGTTTTCTTACAGTATTTTCCAGGCTCTTTATGCTGTTGGCCTGTGTGGTGGATTTTCTAGAGCAGCTCTGTCTAATACATGGCCACAGATGCCAGCTACGTGTGTAATTTAAAATTTTATATTAACCACATTTTAAAAACAGAAAAGAGACAGTTGAGCTTAACAATATATTTGAACCTAATATATCCAAAATATTATCATTTCAATGTGTAATCAATAGAAGATGGTTATTCGTGAGAACTTTTTTTTTTTTTTTACTGAGTTACCAAAACCCAATGTGCACAGCACATCTCCATTCAGACTAGCCACATATGGCTGAGGACCAGGACTGCACAGTCAGAAAGTTCTGAGTGTCAGGATTTTACAAATGGCTTTGACTACAAACTGGTTTTTGTTAGGGGGCATATTCCAGGACTGGTGTTTGTGGAAAATTCTTTGGGATATATTAGTAAACATTTAAATTAAAAATGAATTTAATTTAACTTTTTAAAAGATTGATTCCACAAACACATTTTGTGTTTATAAAAGATATCCTTAGTGGTTCACATAAACGCTGATTTCTCCAAAGTTATTTTCCAAAAGATTTCTTACACATAAATAAAACTGATTTGTAGCCTTAAGAACAATAAATAGCCTGTAATTATAGGCATCCTATCCATGAGAATTAATGGGGACAAAAATAATTGTTTACTGTTACAAGAAGAATATGATGAATTCACTACCTTCTATAGATTGCCAGCAGGCAATATAAAAAAGCACTAAAATAATTTGATTCTGTTTATGGAGAAGTTTTAAATCTTCTTACTCATTTCTTTGTTCCCTAAGTGTTCTGGTATTTGATTACAAAAATAATTAGTATAAAAAAATCTATATTTGTGATGTGACTCAGAAGTCTAGAGACTTACTAAAAAGAGATAAAGAATGAGGCATAGCATGTAAAAGGGAGTTTGGCTAAGTATTTGTAAGCATAAAGTCTTAAATTAGAGGCAACTTTAAAAATATGTGTTGCCTGCTTCTCTTCCAGGGTGACAATCATCACAGCAACGTAAGAGTTTGCATAATGGAATTAATTGGATTTTTTTTTTTTTTTTGGATGAGGATAGTTGATTTGTATTCGTCACTTTTACTACCAAATTGTCCTGGAACATTTGCCAAATAGTGGTCAAATTACCATTTTAACTAATTCATTTTTACATTCTTAAGAATAAATGTCTCTAACATACTGTTCTCAGAAAATGATTACTATTTCAATTTGAATAAGTGAAACAAGAATTGGAATTCCATTTCTATTTGCTGTTCTTTGTCTCCGCAGCTGTTGAGAAATATCCCAATGTGAAGGTGCACTTTGGCCACAGGCTGCTGAAATGTAATCCTGAGGAAGGAGTCATCACAGTGGTTGGGTAATTACCAGTCAGCCTGTTGACAGCAGAGGTGAAGGGTTGGGGTGGGGAACTGCATTTGTAAACTTTGTTCTCTGGCTTATTTGAAAGCATTAAATGATTACTAAAAGGGGCTCAAAGAATTTCAGATAAAAAAACCAGCCTTGGGGAATCCCTGGGTGGCTCAGCGGTTTTGCGCCTGCCTTTGGCCCAGGGCGCGATCCTGGAGTCGCGGGATCGAGTCCTGCGTTGGCCCCAGCAAGGAGCCTGCTTCTCCCTCTGCCTGTGTCTCTGCCTCTCTCTCTCTCTCTCTCTCTCTCTCTCTGTCTATCATAAATAAATAAAAATAAATCTTAAAAAAAAAAAACAGCCTACGATGCCTTCTCAATACCAACACCAGTGATTCTTCTTGATACTCAGGCTGGCTCAGGGTCCTACCATGCTCCACACTGGTGACCGCCCTCTTCAGAGGCTCTCTGCCCTTGACACAGATGACCCTCCACTGCCCTGCGTTTCCTCTCCTCTCTCTGGAAGCTATTTTTCTACCGACTCTGCGTGGCTGCCTCTGTTTCTTCTAAAGTTACTAGCCCCGCGTCCCATTCTTGGGATGTGTCGTGGATTCCCAGTCTGTTCAGCAACCACTTATAAATTCACTTTGCTAAAATGAACTTCTCGAGGCCGTGTCTCTATCTTCTGTCTCTTCACTCTCAATCCTCATTGGATCCTACTCCATGCTATTTTCCTGTTCGACATCATCATAGGTATCTCTTGCCATGATCTCAAACACATATTAAAACTTCACCATCTATTTCTCTCCAAACACGTCCACTCTTGACTTCCCTAGTGCTAACCCAAATAATTAGAATCATTCTTGGTGCGCCCTCTTCTCTGTTCCCCCCCATTAAATCTATGACCCCTGCCCAGTCTTTCTTACTAGCTGATGGCTTCAGAGCCTATGTCTTTCTCCTGAGCCTTGCATTTCTGGGCTCTCACACCTACACATGCAGACTGCTGTGGTCACCTTTTCCTCTCCTTGTCCCCTCCCTCCTTCACTCTGCCTCCAGTTCAATATTTCCAGTGCCAGTTCCTAAATTACTACTCTTCATACATCATCCCCTCAAAGGAAAACGTTATTTTCTCTCTTTTGTCAGAAGAATGTGTTTAAACCTTTTGTCTTAACATTTAAAATTCTCTTTTTCTCCTTCCTCCTTTCCATCCCCACACTGTATTCCTTTCCTGAGTTTATCTTCTGATGCTCTCCACTCAAGCTAAGCATATTGCTCCTGGCAAGTCCTGAGAACGTCCCTGCTGTGATCCATCCCTTCCCTCACTCAGCTTTCTTCTTGAGACTCCCTCCCTTTGTGCAGAGAGCTCAAGCTTTAGTCACACTTCCGTAGCCTGGCATGTCCTTATTAATCAGTACGGTGGTGTTATTCTTATTCTTGTGAGCAATACTGTCATGAGGATGACGGCTGTCATCTTTATTCTATAGCTATTGACTTCAAGTTCAAAGCCAGATATGTACAAGTAAGGAGTGGCCCTCTGAGTTGCTACTTTTTATATCCATCATCATTTTTACCATGAGACTGTTTTTTTATAGTACATTTTATTTTTCAGATCTGACGAAGTTCCTGTAGATATCACTTATGACCTCATTGTCGGATGTGATGGAGCCTATTCCACTGTCAGAACTTACCTCATGAAGAAACCTCGTTTTGATTACAGTCAGCAGTATATTCCTCATGGGTACATGGAGCTCACGATTCCACCCAAGAATGGGGATGTAAGTCCTTTCCTTTCTTTGGCTCCTCCCACAGTCCTCCCACCCCTTGGACTAGCGAAGACGTATATTCTAGTGCACTCATTCTTGGCAACATGTCTGGATGAATTCTGAGGTCTGTCATAGTCCTTTGTAAGACATAGTAATTTGGGTGTGGAAATATCCCTTTAATAATATCACTTCTCTCCTTTGCCATCAAGATACGCTTTTTTTTCAGTGGGCAGGGAAGAAGAGGCATCACAGCTACCCTACTCAAAATGCACAGGGAATTAGTCTGAATAGTCATGTCATTTTTTCTATTTTTTTCCTGGGAGAAAAAAATGGGTCGGGAATCCTTCTGTGTACTAATAATCCAGAGCTCTTATACTAATGATTATATCAAATAACAGTTATTAAATAAAGTGAAAAGCAAGCTGTTGCAAAGAGATGTCCAATGCATTTTTCTCATTTCCTGATTCTCAAGTTCAACCCTATGTGGTTGGAGGCAAACATCATAGGTATGTTTTATATTGTCAGAAGCAAATAAATGCAGGAACTTACTAAGGGAAATTAAAATAACAACAGAAGCAATAAGAAGGGACGCCTGGGTGGCCCCGCCGTTATGTGTCTGCCTTTGGCTCAGGGCATGATCCCAGAGTCCCAGGATCAGATCCCGCATTGGGCTACCTGCGTGGAGCCTGTTTCTTCCTCTGCCTATGTCTCTGCCTCTCTCTGTGTGTCTCTCGTGAATAAATAAATAAATAATATTTTTTTTTAAAAAAGGAAGCAATAAGGATCTTGGCTTATAGGCAAAGATAAATAGTGTTAGTTAAAATTTGATTTGCATATAAAACGTCTATTTTTAAGGTAAGATGCAATCTTTCCTATTTGAAATTCAGACATCTATAAAATAGCTCTTTAACACCTGTTACATAACAGGTATATACCAAACTGTATCAACCAGTCAAATCCATATTTTAACATTAAATCATTGTCTATTTCTTCCTCTTGGTCACAAAATTATTTGATAATTCTGAAGTACTAATTTTATGTTTTCAGGTGAGCCTTGTTCTCATTGCCCAGGATCTGATCATTCTGGGTTGTGGGATAATAGGATTCTGTTGAAAAATTGCCCCAGACGTGAGTGCAATCATGCCTCCTAATGTAGATCTAAGATAGTCATATATTTGTTCTAGGTGTTCATACTTAATACAGATGATTAGTGGTTTACAAAAACTATCTACCCTTAAAGAAACACTGTTTTGACTACCAGTGGGATCCAGACCTAGGAGTATTTTAACATGGCCGCAAAATAATCCTAGGAAAACTCCCTTCCCTCCTTCTCTCTCTCCTTCCTTCTTTCCTTCCTTCTTCCTTCCTTCCTTCCTTCCTTCCTTCCTTCCTTCCTTCCTTCCTTCTTTCCATCTGTCTCTGTCTTTCTGCCTCCCCCTTCTTTAATACAATGGATTCTTCATTCCATCTCAGGGGGTTGGAGTGGGGGAGAAAGATTGTTTGAGGGAGACCATGGTTGAATATTGGGGGATTGCTTTCAAGGATTAGATGGGAAGCTCATCTCAAACCTGCTTTTGCATAGCAAGCACCTATTTTGTTCACATTTCACATTTGGAGAGACTTGAGGTAAAGGCCCAATGGGGATTATTGGAGCCTGACCTTGGGACTGCTCTTGAATAAAAATATCTATTAAGAGCATGACCTGGTAATAAACTGAAATTTTAAGGGATAATTTTCTAGAGTCGTGAAATATGAATGAACACCAAAACATTCTTGGCATCATAGCTGCTACATCAAAACAACATATATACCACTATTTATGTCAATGGTGAGGATAGGAGGTGGGGTATGTATTGTCTCCCAAACTTTTTATCAGCCGTTTGAACCTTCACTAATTCAATAAAACTGAAACTAAATCAGTTTCAGCTTCACTCTTATCTTTTAGAGTTCTAAAAGGTCATGGAAGTGGTCCAAAGATAGCAAGAGGGAAAAGCAAGGACCACTTGCCTCATCAAGGCTGGTCTCCTTGCTCACACTTTCTAAACTCCTTACCTAGAACACTGCCTCTGCTTTGCTTGGCAGGTTCACCCTCACCCAGAAGTCCTTCACTTCTTATCTATGAATCCCTTTGTAGTTCTGACCACTCCAGCCCCACAAATTTCTTACCTGCCCAACTTTTATTTCCTATACTTCTACTTCAACGTCTGCCTATTCAACTGCACGGTAACCTTTTTGAGGCCAGAGAGTTATGCACTGACTCATTCCTGTGTCTGCACATTGAGCTTTCTTTGAGGCTCTGAGAACAAAAGGCAGAAAGGAAGACACAGAGAACTCTAACAGAATGTGAAAATGCTGGCTAGAAGCCCATGCTGTGCTTTCTGTGTTCTTCTTACCATGTAACAAACGCACATGGTAGGTGCTCCAGAATCTTTGTAAAAAGTAATGCATACTTGAAATGGTTAATAACTGATTATATGTGCATGATACCCCTGGGAATCTCCAGGATTAGGATCAGTTGGGTCTTTGGCTTTAGTTGATCTGCCCATGCAATCAATACTCACTCAGGCTGCTATTGGGTTGTCGCGGGGTCACTAAAAAGAGTAGACTTCTTTCTATTATTTATGTTGTATGAAGCAAGTGATAAGATGCTTGTTTGTAAAATTATATTTGCCCATGAAATTTAAACTTAGGACCTTTCTATTCATACAAATAAGTCCCCAAGTAATGTGAAAAATAAAGTTTAAAAACATAACACACACATATATATGTACATATATATATAGTTTATATGTGTATGTATATAGTGTGTATGTATATACATGTATGTATGTATGTATGTGGGGGAGGTCTGATCATGTGCATGGACATAAAGAGAGAAGGAGAGAGAGAGAGAACACTTCATAGCTTGTTCAAATCTTGAATTTTATCTGGTATTTCGAACCCACCTAAGTAATATGAGTTTCTAAAGACAGGACAGAAAGCACCTACTTTAAATAACAATAGGTGTGGACAGCCTGGGTGGCTCAGCGATTTAGCGCCACCTTCAGCCCAGGGCGTGATCCTGGAGACCAGGGATGGAGTCCCATGTCAGGCTCCCTGCAGGGAGGCTGCTTCTCCCTCTGCCTGTGTCTCTGCCTCTCTCTCTCTCTCTCTCTCTCTGTCTCTCATGAATAAATAAATAAAATCTTAATAAAAAAAACAGTAGGTGTGCATATCACCATGTGTATGATGCTATTTGAATTGCTATGGAAACAATTACAATACCAGCAGAGTCAGCTTTATAGATAGGCTGCATTAATGTACCAATCCAACACAAATATACTTTTTCCCCCTACAGTATGCCATGGAACCTAATTATCTGCATATTTGGCCTAGAAATACCTTTATGATGATTGCGCTGCCTAACACGGTAATCTAAAATTTATAAATGTAGTTTTGCATCTATAATTAAAGTTTTTCATTACTTTTGTATTTTGTATGTATGCCCAATTACCTTTATACTTAGCATATGTGTACCTAACCTCATTGTTTAGTCTATTTACTGATTATATCATTGAAACTATGGGATTCCTAAGTAAAAACCTGGAAGAATCCTGATTATTTATAGTGGAAAGGAGATTGAACATATGTAAATGACAAATGGCATGTTGTATGTGGTAGTGCCTGTCATCTCCCCCAAAACAGAGTAGGAAGAAATGGCCTTCAAATAAAGCCAGAGAGATTCTGGCTCTACACAAGGAAGTCCTTCTAGTCTTTGAGGTGTCTGGGACATTGGAATATAGATTGTCAAAAAAGAGGCTTGGCTGTTCTTCCATTAGACCCTAGAAACTTCTTTTGTTCTATAAATCTAACTATGTATTTCTCTAGTTGATCTTCTTCTGTCCCTTGGCAGCAATGCTAGGATCCAATGCCTCTTAGTGTTAACTGAAAAGGAACAAGAGACAGAAAAAGCAAGGAGAAATTCAATCCAACCAGCCAGTTAGTAATCCAAAGAGTATAGTGTTTGCTTGATGAAATGTATGCTTGGTAGAACTCTAGTAAGCAGGAATCTGGGCAGCTTCTGGGGTTGGTGGGGTTTTTCTTTAGAAGTGAGAGGAGAAAGCCAGTGTGTCTTTCCTGATGGTCTGTACATTCGTGCCAGGTGCCCCTCAGCTACAGCTAGAACCTGAGACTAGATTCTCTCACACTCTTCCTCCTCTTCTCGCAGAACAAATCTTTCACGTGTACTTTGTTCATGCCCTTTGAAGACTTTGAAAAACTTCTAACCAGCAGTGATGTGCTGAATTTCTTCAAGATGTACTTTCCAGATTCCGTCCCTCTAATTGGAGAGTAAGTTTCAAGATGTGCAAGTGTGCCTTTTGCTTTACTGGTTTGAGTTATTCAAAATTCAAATAAAGATCATGCACCTTACTTTAGTTCTGATTAAACATAACTGATCCTGGACAGGAAGCCAGCCTTAGAGCAAAAGTCTAAGCGGATGTTGTGTTGTGAGCAGAGATTCTGAAAACCCCATGCCATGGTCAGTTTCCCCAGGAAAAACAAATCACCTGTGTCCCCCCACCCTTCTGCCTCCTGAGTAGGCTTACTCAGGCCACTGGACGTTGGCGAGCTGCAGAGCAGGGCTGTGCTTCCTGATGCTGGTGGACACACAGGTCCAAGGCCCAGCAGATGCCACATCTGGCTTCTCACTGACTAGCTGAGTTCACTTTCCTAGTTCTCAAGGTCCTCACCCTCACGGTAACATAACAGTAGATGGCAATATCTGCTCCCAAAAGTTGATGAGGACTGCAGGAGTTCATGCTTATAATTCATTCAGCACAGGGTCTGGCACTTACAAAGCCGCCCCCGCTTGTTATCTGTCTGGTTTGACCTGCAGCCCCGCTGGCCCCTCTGGCTCCTGTCAACCCCACCTTCCCCAGGGGCTTATCATTTGATCTCACTAAGTGCCTTTGCCCACAGCAAGTCTCTTTAAAATTGTTGATTTTCATTTTTACCTGCAAATTCAGGGTGCCCTGATCTCTCCTTCTCTGATGTTGAGGAGAAATCTCTGCACACCACAATGTACCCCTTATGGTTCATGGTTATTTCTTGCCTCTCCAACCAGACTTAAAATTCTTGAGGGTATATACTGTTTCTCTACTTACAGCTGCCAAAAACTTCTGTAGATGCCTGGCGAGCATGAGCTGAATATCAATTGTCCGCTTCCAAATATATATAAATTCGTGTTCATTTTAATTTTGGTTTGTGTGGTTTAGTCAGATGCACAACATCTCGATTTTTCCATTAAAACCTAAAACACACCTGAATAGTTGAAAATTGCATGACCCTTATGCATGATAATAAAATTTCATCACACACACACAATGTATTCTGAGTTCTCAAAATGCAGTCAAATTTGTCCTGGTTGGTTGTGGTTAACATGGTTGCAAACAGTATAGGTAATTAGAACAATGGAATTTCAGGAACTAGAAGGGACTTCAGTTTCTTTTTTTCCTGTTTTCTTTCTGGCATTTTTGTGTGTCTCTTAGTAAAACCCAACGGTAATGAAGTCAATACAGCTGAAAGAATTATGCAGGATTTAACACCCAATTTAACATGGTTGCATTCTAATTGTTTCCCTCTGAAGGCAAGCCCTGGCACGAGATTTCTTTCTGTTGCCGGCCCAGTCCATGATATCTGTGAAGTGCTCTTCTTTTCACTTTAAATCACATTGTGTGCTGATGGGGGACGCAGCTCATGCCATAGTGCCCTTTTTTGGGCAAGGAATGAATGCAGTAAGTCCTTTCTCCCCAAGTAAGTCTGCCTCAACCAAAAAATCTTAAATAACAGTCATATCTAAAACTATCCCCGCATAATCTCTTAGAAAACAATCAAATCCACAATCCTACCAGCAGTTAGATTGATCACTAAGGTCAAATCTTGGGTTGCTTGATCCAGTAATTTCAAGTAGGAAAAAGCATAAAGCATAAGATGGTTTTCTGTGCAGTTAGAAAATGTATCGATAGCTTGAAATTTGGGAATTTTACTGTCAAGAATTCAAGACTTAATCTGAATTTTTTCTAGAGATTATGCATAAATATATAAATGTTAGGCTCAAAAAAGAAAAAGAGCCCAAACTGTTTTTTTCTCCACTTTTTCTTTCCAAAGGAAAGGAAAACGCAACTGACAGAGTTGAATAAGAAAATGAAATAGATTTCACATTGAAAATTACCACTTTCATGGAAGTTTTAATTGTTCTGGCTAGACAAAAATATTTCTGAAAAGAAATAGTGCTCAAATATGAAATAGTAATTTCAAAGAATTCTAAATATAATTATTCTGTGTATGTTTGATGAATAGCTTTATAATCACAGTATTCTATTATTTTGGTGATGGAGATATATTCCAAGTATAAATAGGCTATAACCCTAATCACTTATATTTTCCACAAAGTAGTGGTAAACACTTTGTTTTATGAAAACATAAGAACACACCCATTTTAGCATAGTGAATAAGGGACCTGGCAGTTTTAAGGCCCAGTTCAAACCCTGGCTCCAGAATTTATTAGAATATGTTCTTATGCAACTAACTTAACTTATCCCTATTTTTTGTCTGTAAAATGGGTTTTCAATAGTGACTATAGCATAGAAGTTCTTTGGGAATAAATGAATTAATTAAGCAAAGAATTTATAAGTATTATTATCACAACCTATATGGTATTTTGAATCTCTAACTTCCTATAGCATTAACAGTTTATATAGCTGACAAGTATATTTATATGCTTTAGGTGTAATCTTTATAATTTTTTTTATTTTATTTTTAATTAATTAATTAATTAATTAATTTATGACAGTCACAGAGAGAGAGAGAGAGAGAGAGAGGCAGAGACACAGGCAGAGGGAGAAGCAGGCTCCATGCACTGGGAGCCCGATGTGGGACTTGATCCCGGGTCTCCAGGATCACGCCCTGGGCCAAAGGCAGGCACCAAACCGCTGCGCCACCCAGGGATCCCCATAATCTCTATAATTGATGTGAAAATATTAACTTTTACATATTTTTATATTGTCTCTAAAACTATAGTTCGAATTCCTAGAAAGCAGGAAATCTAGCTTTTGATTTTCTTCTTCCCCACTGCATTCAGCAAAGAACATTTTTAGGGTTAATTTTGTGGACTTCGTGATGTTGAAAACTTGCTTTAATCTTGGCTTAAAGGAACTAAATTAATATAAGAGTTCTATCCTTTCATTAATTGCTCTAAATGTGAACCTTAAAGACTGAATAGTTTAAATATTATTCAAATACCCATAGACTAATATAATTATTCTTGCTTCTTAAAGAAGCAATGGAATCCATCAAAATAATAAGAGCAATTTAAAATTTTTATCAAATTCCAAGTCATTATAATCAATATGATCAGGCAAGAACAAACCATAAAGTATGCTATTGATGGTCTTTTGTAATCATAATTTAATGCCAAATGTGACTAAGCAGCTGTTGTGTGCTGGTTGAAAGCAAACATCCTATGAATTATACTTACCAATGGAAAGTCTGTTCAGAATTACTCAAAAGCTTTAATTATTTCCAGTTTATTTTTCCCCATTTTTTTCTTATTTTAGGGCTTTGAAGATTGCTTGGTATTTGATGAGTTAATGGATAAATTCAATAATGACTTTAGTAAGTAAAATTTTTCAAATGGGCATAGACCAGTCCTGTTGATTTTTTTTAAAAGATTTTATTTATTTACTCGTGGGAGACACACAGACACACACACACACACACACACACAGAGAGAGAGAGAGAGAGAGAGAGAGAGAGAGGCAGACACAGGCAGAGGGAGAAGCAGGCTCCACGCAGGGAGCCTGACGTGGGACTGGATCCGGGATCTCCAGGATCAGGCCCTGGGCTGAAGGCGGCGCTAAACCGCTGAGCCACCCGGGCTGCCCAGTCCTGTTGATTAATTGGGACCTAATTCTGACCCTGGATGATCACAAGCCTATGATGCATATTTCACGTTCAGGATTATAAACTTTTCTGTTAGCAGCCTATGCCATTGTTACCCATGTCAGACAAGGAGCACTCAGAGAGGGAAATGTAGTTTCTTTTAAAGTTTGAACCGGAGGTCTGTGTAGTGATCCCCACAAAGAAAAGAGTTCCCAGAACCAATATTTGCCCAAGATATGCTCCATTTTACCATTTGCAAAGATGTGGATGGAACTAGAGGGTATTATGCTAAGTAAAGCTTATTTTTAAAAAGTCTGGCACAAAGTGAAGTTCACAGTAAATGTTTGTGATGGTGTTACAGGAAGTCATGGACACTCATGTCTGGATCAGAGACTAGAGGGTCCAGGGAAAAGTTCTGGTTTTCTGGCTTCCTTTTCCAGTCATTTTGCTCCAGAGGCATTTGTTCTCCCGTCTCAGCCCCTGTGGGATTAATCTGCAAATGATAGAGATGATGGAGGGAATGGAGGGTTCATATATCAGAACATCAGAACATACTATCAACACTGGTCTCGGCTACTACAGAACAAAGATAACAAAACTGATTATGACAATGATACTCATAACTAGCATTACTGAACATTTCATATGTGTTGGGTATCTTGCTATATATTTTTTAAAGATTTTATTTATTTATTCATGAGTGACACAGATAGAGAGGGAGGGAGAGACAAAGGCAGAGGGAGAAGCAGGCTCCATGCAGGAAGCCCGATGTGGGACTCTATCTCAGGACTCCTGGATCACGCCCTGGGCCAAAGGCAGATGCTCAACTGCTGAACCACCCAGGCGACCCACTTGCTTATTTTTAAACCTATTTTTGCATTTGGTCTTCATGGAAAGCATGGGGAATAGGCACTATTCTTGTCCCTATTTTACAACTGAGCAAATTTAAGCTTAGAGACTTAAAGTAACTCACCCAAAGTCATATAGCTACAAGTGTTGAAGCAGGGACTGGCAGCCAGGTTCTCTGACTTTTAAATAGCATCCTTAATAACCAGTGTTGATTGGCCATACGAGGGTTATATTATAATGTTAGTTGTTCATTTGTCAAGTATTTATTCAGTATTTACCATTTACCTGGTTAAGATTTTGGACATGATTAAAACGTGAGGCTTGCCTCTGGGAGATCACAGAATAATGAGGGAGCTGATGGTTAGTTGATAAGGTGTCTTGTGTGCAGTGAAACAAATGTGCATGGGGTGGCAAGAAATGACAGAAAGGAGAAGAGCAGGTTCTAAGCAGGACTGGGGGGCTCACTGACAGTCATTTCTAAGGACCTGAAATAAAGAAATAAATAAAGAA
Organism: Nyctereutes procyonoides; assembly: GCF_905146905.1. Classification (NCBI taxonomy): domain Eukaryota; kingdom Metazoa; phylum Chordata; class Mammalia; order Carnivora; family Canidae; genus Nyctereutes; species Nyctereutes procyonoides. Next base: position 5,766,679 of record NW_026575044.1, read on the forward strand.
ATAGAGAAAACAATGATTTGATAACCAGTAAGTATATATTATATTACCTTTATCATAAGTTTTATTTAAGCACAATAGGAAATGCCTGTGTGTTATTGTTCAGTATTCATAGATTATTGGTCATTTTACATGGTTACCCAAAGTTTTAAAAGATTAGAACAGTGGTAGATTATATACCATTTAATTTGATCTGTGTAGAGCCTGGCACATTTTCATAGACTGTATTGGAAATGATGTATTATTTCACTTGGCTCCTAGGTATGTGTCTTCCGGAATATTCAAGTTTGAGAATTCCAGATGACCATGCCATCTCAGACCTATCCATGTACAACTATATAGAGGTGAGTGAGGGAGCTGAGCTCTATTCCATGAGATCATTCTTAATAGTCTAACAAATAGTCTTTTCTTTTTAAACAAAATTTTAAAAATTTTAATTCCAGTGTAATTAATACATAGTGTTATATTAGTTTCAGGTATAGAATACAGTGATTCAACAATACTATACATTACTCAATGCTCATCATGAGAAATATACTCTTTAATCCCCATCACCTCTTTCAACCACCCCCTCACCCACCTCCCCTCTGGTAACCACTTGCTTGTTCTCTGTAATAAGAGTCTGATTTTGTTTGTCTCCTTTTTTTCTTTGCTTGGTTTGTTGCTCAAATTCCACACATGAGTGAAATCATACAGTATTTGTCTTTATCTGACTGACTTATTTTACTTAGCATAGTCTACTCTAGGTCCATCTTGTTGCAAATGGCAAGATTTTCTTCTTTTTCATGGCTAATATTCCAGTATATATATCATATATACCACCTCTTCTTTATCCATTCATCTACCAGTGGACAGTTGGGCTGTTTCCATAGTTTGACTCTTGTAAATAAGTCCTCAGTAAACATATGGGTGCATATATCTTTACAAATTAGTGCTTTCATATTCTTGGGTAAATACCCGGTAGTGGAATTACTGATTCATGTGGTAATTCGATTTTTAGTTTTTGGTCAAACCTCCATACTGTCTTCCACAGTGGCTGCACCAGTTTGCATTCCCACTAACAGTGCACGATGGTTCTTTTTTCTCCGTATCCTCCTCAATGCTTGTTCTTTCTTGTGTTTTTATTTTAGCCATTCTGACAGGTGTGAGGTGATACCTCATTATGGCTCTGATTTGTACTTCTCTGATGAGTGTTGCTGAGCACCGTTTTGTGTGTCTGTTGGCTATCTTCTTGTATGTCTGTTGGCCATCTGTATGTCTTCTTTGAAGAAATGTCTGTTCATGTCTTCTTTCCATTTTTAATTGGATTATTTGGTGCTTTTTGGTGTTGAGGTGTATATATTATCTATATTTTGGATATGAATCCTTTATTGAATATGTCATTTGCAAATATCTTCTCCTATTTTGTAGGTTGTTTTTTAGTCTTGTTGATTGTTTCTTTTGCTCTTCAGGAGCTTTTTATTTTGATGTAGTTTCAATAGTTTATTTTTGCTTTTGTTTCTCTTGCCTTGGGAGACATATCTAGAATAATGTTGCTAAGGCTGATATCAGGGAAATCACTGCCTGTGCTCTGTTCTAGGATTTTTATGGTTTCAGGTCTCATGTTTATTTTTTTTAAGATTTTATTTATTTATTCATAAGAGACACACACACACACACAGAGAGAGAGAGAGAGAGGAGAGAGAGAGAGGAGAGAGGCTGAAACATAGGCAGAGAGAGGAGCAGACTCTACTCAGGGAGCTTGATGTGGAACTCTGTCCCAGGACTCCAGAATCACGCCCTGGGCTGAAGGCAGGTGCTAAACTGCTGAGCCACCCAGGCATCCCTGGTGTCACGTTTAGATCTTTAATCCATTTGAGTTTATTTTTGTGTATGGTATAAAAAAGTGGTACAGTTTCATTCTTTTGCACGTAGCTGTCCAGTTTTCCCAACATCTTTGTTGAAGAGACTTTTTCTTATTGCATATTTTGTACTCCTTTGCCAAAGGTTAATTGACCATATACTTGTGGGTTTATTTCTGGGCTTTCTATTCTCTTCCATTGATTTATGTCTATTTTTGTGTCAGTATCATACTATTTTGGTTACTACAGCTTTGAAGTATATCTTGAAGTCTGAGATTGTGCTACCTCCAGTTTTATTCTTTTTCAAGATTGCTTTGACTATTGGGGGCTCTTTTGCGGTTCCACACAAATTTTAAGATTGTTTCTTCTAGTTCTGTGGAAAATGCTATTGGTATTTTAATAAGTATTGCATTAAATGTGTAGATTGCTTATAGTATTGACATTTTAACAATATTTGTTCTTCCAATCCGTGAGCATGGAATGTCTTTCTGTTTGTCATCTTCGATTTCTTTCATTAATGCTTTATAGTTTCCAGAATACACATCTTTTACCTGCTTGGTTAAATTTATTCCTGAATATTTTATTATTTTTGGTGTAATTGTAAATGGGATTGTTTTCTTACTTTTTTTTGCTACTTCATGATTAATGTATAGAAATGCAAAGGATGTCTGTATATTAATCTTATATCCTGCAACCTTACTGAACTCATATATCAGTTCTAGTAGTTTTTTGGTGGAGTCTTTAGGATTTTCTATATATAGTATAATGTTATCTGCAAACAGTGAAAGTTTTACTTCTTTCTTACCAATTCAGATGCCTTTTATTTCTTTTTTCTTCTCTGATTGCTATAGTTGGATTTCCAGTGATATGTTGAATAAAAGTGGTAAGAGTGGACATCTTTATCTTGTCCCTGATCTTAGGGAGAAACCTCTCAGTTTTTCACTAGAGTATGATGTTTGCTGTGGGTTTTTCACATATGGCTTTTATTATATTGGGGAATGGTCCCTCTAGATCTACTATGTTGAGGGTTTTTTTTTTATCATGAATGGATGTTGTACTTTGTCAAATGCTTTTTCTGCATCAATTGAAATGAACATGATACTTATCTTTTCTCTTATTGATGTGATGTGTCACATTGATTGATTTGTGAATATTAAATCACACTTGCATCCCAGGGATAAATCCCCTTTGATCATGGTGAATGACTTTTTAAAAGTATTGTCAGATTTGGTTTGCTAATATTATGTTGAGTATTTTAGCATCGACATTAATCAGAAATATTGGCCCATAGCTGTCTTTTTTGTGGTGTCTTTACCTGGCTTTGTATTGGGGTAATGCTGCACTCATAAAATGAATTTGAAAGCATTTCTTCCTCTTTTATTTTTTGGAATACTTTAATAATATATATTAACTCTTTAAATGTTTGGTAGAATTCACTTGTAAGCCATTTAGTCCTGGACTTGTTTGTGGAGGATTTTTTGATTTCTGACTCAATTTCATTGCTCATAATCAGCCTGTTCAAATTTTTCTACTTCTTCCTGATTCAGTTTTGTGATGTTTTATGCCTCTAGGAATTTACCATTTCTTCTAGGTTGTCCAGTTTGTTGACATATAATTTTTGAAAATATTTTCTTTTTTTTTCAAAATATTTTCTTATCATACTTTCTGTTTCTGTGGTGTCAGCTGTTATTTTTCCTTTCATTCCTGATTTTGTTTGAGTCCTCTCTATATCTATTTCTTTCTCTCTCTCTCTTTTGATGAGCCTGACTGAAGATTTATTAATTTAATTGATCTATTCATAGAACTTACTCCTGGTTTCATTGATCAAGAATTTTTAAAATTCTTTTTTTAAACTATTTTCTTCTTTCTTTCTTTCTTTCTTTCTTTCTTTCTTTCTTTCTTTCTTTCTTTCTTTCTTTTTTTGTAAAGATTTCATTTATTTATTAATGGGAGACATACAGAGAGTGAGAGGCAGAGACACAGGCAGAGGGAGAAGCAGACTCCATGCAGGGATCCCGACGTGGGACTCGATTCCAGGTCTCCAGAATCACGCCCCCAGCCAAAGGCGGCGCTAAACAGCTGAGCCACCCCGGGCCGCCCAAGAATTTTTAAAATTCTTATTTCATTTATTTTTGCTCTAACCTTTATTATTTCTTTCCTTCCACTGGTTTGGGGTTTTGTTTGTTCTTTTTTCTAGTTCTTTTAGATGTAAGGTTAGGTTGCTTACTTGAGATTTTTCTTGCTTCTGAAGGTAGTAGGCCTATATTACTATCAATTTCTCTCGGTTGGAACAGTTTCACTGCATTCCACAGATTTTGGACCATTGTGTTTTCATTTTCATTTGTCTCCATAAAGTATTTGATTTCTTCTTTGATTTCTTGGCTGACCCATTCATTATTTAGTAGCATGTTATTTAACCTCCATGTATTTGTGTTCTTTTTAGATTTTTTCTTGTGATTGATTTCTAGTTTTATGACATTGTGGTCAGCAAAGATGTATGGTATGACTTTGATCTTTTTTAATTTATTGGTACTTACTTTATGGCCTAATATGTGATCTATTCTACAGAATGTTCCATGTGTGTTTGGATGGAATGTTCTGAATTGTTTGATCCGTCTGGTCCAATGTGTCATTCAAAGTCATTGTTTCCTTGCAGATTTTGTTTGGATGATCTATCCACTGATATGAGTTGGATGTTAAGCCCCCTACTATCATTGTATTACTATTGGTTACTTCTTTTATGTTGGTTATTAGCTTCTTTATGTATTTGAGTCCTCCAATGTTCATGCATAAATATTTACAATTGCTCTTTCTTCTTGTTGGATTATTCCCTTTATATAATGTCCTCGTCTCTTATTACAGTCTTTGTTTTGAAGACTATTTTATCTGATATAAGTATTGCTACTCTGGCTTTCTTTTCAGTTCCATTTGCATGATAAATCTCTTCCCATCTCTTTACTTTCAATTTACATGTGTCTTTTGGTCTGAAATGAATCTCTTGTAGGCAGCATATAAATGGGTATTACCTTTTTATTCATTCTGTCACCCTGTGTCTTTTAATTGTAGCATTTAGCCCATTAACATTAATGGTAGTTATTGACAGGTAGTACTTATTACCAGTTTGTTGCTTCATTTATGGTTAATTTGTAACTCTTCTCTGTTCCTTCCTTTTCTTGCCCCCTTCTCTCATGGTCTGCTGGTTCTTTAGTGGTATACTTGGATTCATTTATTTTTGGAAATCTATTACGGGTTTTTCATTTGTAGTTTATATATAACAAAGAATGCTTACAGCAGTCTATATTAAGTTGGTCACCTAAGTTTGAGCCCAATCTAAAAGCACTAATTTTTTACTCCTCTCCCTCCATCCTACATTTTAGGTTATATGGGTATACTTATATCCTTTTATTTTGTGAATCCCTTGACTGATTTCTATAGATATACTTATTTTTACTACTTTTGTTCTTCCTACTTTTCTTACTCTTATTTATGGTCTTTCCTTTTCGCTCAGACTCCCCTTTAACATTTCTTGTAGGGCTGGTTTAGTGTCATTAATAACTTTAACTTTTGTTTGGGAAATTTTTTTATCTCTCCTCATATTCTGGATAATAGCCTTGCTGCGTAGTGTATTCTTGGCTGCAAGCTTTTTCTTTCAGCACTTTGAATATACCATGCCTCTCTCTTCTGGTCTGTAAAGTTTCTGCTAAAAACGTAAATCATAGACTTATGAGGTTTCCCCTGCTGTGTAACTGATTTCTTTTCTTGCTGCTTTTAAAACAGTCTGTCACTAGTTTTTGCCTTCTTAATTACTACATGTCTTGGTGTGGACCTTCTTGGGTTGATTTTGTTGGAGACTCTCTGTTGGTATCTATTTCCTTTCCCAGATTCAGGAAGTTTTCAGCCATTATTTAAATAAATTTCTGCCCCATTTTCTCTTTCTTGTCCTTCTGGGATCTCTATAATTTGAATATTATTATGCTTGATAGTGTCAGAGTTCCCTTAGTCTATTTTCATTTTTTTTCTCTCTCCTAGTCACCTTGATTGCTGTCCATTACTCTGTCTTCCAGGTCACTAATCCATTCCTCTGCATTCTCTAGTCTACTATTTATTCCCTCTAGTATATTTTTAATGTCAGTTACTGAGCTCTTCATTCTGATTGGTTCTTTTGTATGTTTTCCATCTCTTTGTTGAAGGTCTTATTGAGGTCCTCCACTCTTTTCTTAAGTCCAATGGATAACTTTAGGACCATTACTTTAAATTCTCTATCAGGCACATTACTTATCTCTATTTAACATTTTTTTATTTATTTGAGAGAGAGAAAACCAGAGACAGAGCATGAGCAGAGGGGGAGGGGCAAATGAAGAGGGAGAAGCAGACTCCCCACTGAGCATGGAGCCCAATGTGGGGCTTGATCCCAAGACCCTGGGATCATAACCTGAGCCAAAGGCAGACAACTTAACCTACTGAGTCACCCAGGCACCCTTCTTATCTCCATTTCATTTAGGTCTCTTGCTCTGATTTTTTTTGTTCTTTCATTTGGGACTCATTCCTCTCTGTTTTTTTTTTTTAATCTCTGTGTCTATTTCTGTGTGTTAGGAAAGTCAGCTACATCTTCTGCTCAAACATAGAAAGTAGTACCCCTTTGAAGAGGAGGTCCTACGGTGCCCTGTAGTGCAGTATCCCCTGTTCACCAGCACCTGACACTTCAGGGGAGTCTCCTCTGTTAGTCGCCTGTGCCCAAATGTTGACCAACATTTGCCTTCAATCCAAGCATCTGCAGAAGTTGTCTTTGCCTGTTGTGGACAGAGTTTTGGCCTATGTAGTTAGTGAGCCAAACTGGGATTACCTTCGGACGAGGTGTTGGTCAGAGCTGTGATGCCGTCAAAGTGCACACTCTCCCTGTTTTCCCCTGTAAAATTTTTGTTGGTGAGCAGGGCCTGCAGTCAGACCAGATGTCTGGACAGGTATATGTGATTATATTTCTTTCTCCCTAGGGCAGGAGTCACTTTGCAGTGGTGCTGGCCCCTGTTGGGGCTGCTTGCCACTGCCCAGCTTGTGGTACTGCTTTGGATGGAGTCCTGCCAAGGGTGGGTTGGAGGGGGCAAGTCTGCAGGAAAATGTGGGAGTAGGTATGCTGTTAGCAAGGTAGATGGAGATTGTTGGTGCTGCAGTGGTTCTGTGTGTTGAGGCTGGGGGGCAGGGGTGCGAATGGCATGCGCCAGCTCTTTGGGGTTTTGTGAAGTCTCCCAAAGATATTTGTCCCTCTAGCACATGCTCTGAGATTAGTAAATAAATCTTCCCACATTTCCCAGGCATTTTTCAAACTGTTGCTTCTATGCTAAATTGTATAGAGTAAGGCTTTTGTTGCCCTGTCTCTTTAGGGGTAGGGACTCAGTTTCTTCTCACCCTCCAGCTCTCCTCCAGCAGAGCCCTCTGATTTTTGAAGTTCCAGGTGTTAAGCCCCACTGATTGTAGGAAATATCCAAATTAAGCCCCTCTGATTTTCAAAGCCAAATGTTATGGGGATTTTTCCTCCCAGTGTGGTTATGCCCTATGCCTAAGGTGCCTGGTGTGGAGTGTCCTGCTCACCCCGCTCCATGCCAGCAGTATCCCTACGTCCTGTGGATAGTCCTGTGGGCCAGTTTGGCTCCTAACTGTGTCTCTGCCCTTCCTACCCTTTTTGATGTAGCCTCCTCTCTACATTCAGCTATGGAAAATTTGTTCTGCCAGTTTCAGGACATTTTCTGGGTTTTTTACACTGATGTCATTATTATCTAGGTGTATCCATCGGATGAGGTGACCCTAGGATCCTCCTACTCTGTGATATTCCCCAGAAATCACAAATGTTCTTTAATTTTTCTTTGCTCCTGACCCATCACATACATGCTAATAAAAATAGGTACCAAAAACCCCCCCACACACACACCACAGAGCATTCCTTGAACATGGGTGGATTGTGACTGTAGATGTGACAATGATCCCCACACATCATCTCTATCTACATTTTAGGGACATCTGGAGGTAACAAAGATGACAAAATGTCTGGCTTCAATAATTGATAATTCACAGGCTCAAAACTTTGACATTTGGTAGGGCTAATCATATTTTATTTTAAGGAAACTGTAATTTTGATATGTATTAACATATTTGGAAGATTTAAGAAACCTTAAATAACTTAACACTCTTAACATTATAAGCTGCAAATTTGGAGTAGCTTTAGATATCCTTTGGGGCCTTATGCACTGAAAAAAAATATGTATATACCAAAGAAATACATAGTTCAAAGATTAATACTCAGAAGAAAAACACAATTACATTTTGAGTCAGTTACATGAAAAGTTCACAGTAAATAACTATGGTTACAGTTTTTAAATGATCAAATGAAAAAATTTACAAGATAAATTTAAAGAAAAGAGTCTAGCTATTTTCCATGTCTCCTGAAGACAGAAAAAAATAAAGTGGATTTCAGTTTGAGAAGAATTGTTTCATATGTGGTGAAGGAAGTTCTATAAGATACTGAAAAGCTTCACTGATGTAACCTGCTTTGTGTTTTTGTGACAGCTATAACACAATATTAGTTCTCAATATGAAGTAAGTCAAGACAGATGTCGCCTGAAAGATCCCTTCTTGGCATGAAGAAGATTCCAAACCAGCTAGGAAACAATGGCAGTTAGTCAAATCTGTGATCCCACAGACTATCCTCAGATTTGGTTGTACAAATTTTTCACTGAATTAGGTTCCTGTATTGCCTCTTGAGGAAAATAGAGTTCTCTAAGAGGTTTTGTGCAATTGCTCAATCTTTTCAAGGTAATCTCCTATACTTTTACTAAAAAGGATCAGAAATGACTATTAAAGAAATAAGAATTTGACTACTTTGTGATCAGTTTTCCAGTGAATAAGAATGAAGTATAATGTTGTAGCAAAGAAATAAAGGTCACTCATTTGAGGTGTTCTTTAAGACTCTTACATTATTGCAGATGCGAGCACATGTCAACTCGAGGTGGTTCATCTTCCAAAAGAACATGGAGCAATTTCTTCATGCTATTATGCCATCTACCTTTATCCCTCTCTATACCATGGTAAGGTCTGAATTTAAGACAACTTTTCATTTTATTCTTCTGTTTAGTCATCAAAGAATCCCAATAATACTTTTTAAAACTTCCTTGCAGATCACCTTTTCCAGAATAAGATACCATGAGGCACTGCTGCACTGGCATTGGCAGAAAAAGGTCAGAACAAATTGAAGTTCATTGTGTTATGGTTATGATTCTTCAGGTGGATTCTGAAATGATGTGACAGACATCAAATGTTTGCTTCCAAGTAAAAACTGTCCTTGGTACACAGAGGGAAAAATGCCTAAGAACAAAATTACAAAAAGGAAGAAAGAAAGAGAGCAAGAGGGAGAGGGAGAAAGTGAGTGCTTCTGAAGTGAAGAAATTCAAAAAAGAAACTGATGTTAGTGATTTTCTTTCTCTTTTTTTAAAGATTTTATTTAAGAGAGAGAGAATGTGAATGCAAATGGGGGAAGGAGTAGAGGAAGAGGTAGAGGTGACTCCACACTGAGCTCATAGCCTGATTCAGGGCTTGATCCAAAGACCCTGAGATCATAACCTGAGCCAAAGTCAAGAGTCAGATGCTTAACTAACTGAATCACTCAGGTGCCCCTGATGCTAATATTTCTAAACATTTTACTTTATTTTAGCAATGTGATTTTTTACTTTTATTTAGTAATTGACCTTTGCTTCATGCAATATTCTTATGGGTTTAATTTGTAAAATTGGACAGAATTGAATCACTTATAAAACATATCATCTAATTCCAATTTACTGCCATAACATGTTCATTTTGGGCAATTGACCCAGAGATGCCAGTAAATAGACCCTCAGATTCCTAACCTTTGACTTTGGAAATCCAACAACTTTATTCATTCAGCAAGTCATTTTATTTAATATCTGGAGACTGAGCTGTGCATGCTGATGAATCAGCAGCAACCCCTTTCCTCATGTAGTTCAGAAGTTGGTGGAGCAGAAACAGCTAAGGTGAAGAGGCACAACTGCCTTGGAGGAGAATGGCAATGGACAGGATGGGTGGGGCTCGTGGGGCTGGAAGGCAGCGCAGGTGTGTGACAATGGCTGGAGATGCAGCTGGAAGGGTAAAAAGGACTTCAGGCATTTTTTATTATTATGTCGAGAGAAGGAGAGAGACCAAATGAGGCTAATAGACTCAGGTGTGGATTTTAGAAAGAATGCTTTGCTGTGTGGAGACTAGATTAGAAGGAATCTAGATTTATTCCTATAAAAATGAATAAAATACAAACTCTGCCCTCAAGGAGTTAAAAGTCTGCTAGGGTAACGACAGTGACAGGCAGTGAAAATGCAGGACATTTAGTATCACCGAGCCAATCACTCTTCTCAAGGAGACTTTGTGCAGGGTCTGAGCAGTGACTGAATCACTTGTGGCTTCAGCACAGTACTCTTCTAAGATAGCATTCAGAATTCTTTTTTTCTAAACTCTGTGTGTGTGTGCGTGTTTATGGTTATACAAAGGTGGACTGCTAAGAATTCATTATACAGAACCCATGGATTCAGTTATTTCTGGGAAGGGTAAGAGAGGATAAAGACAGTGGAGTGAATCTCCAAATTCCTGGCCTTACCAACCATTGTAGTGGTCATGCAATTAAATCGCTGTTTTAGGTTAAAGAACAAAGAAGACATTGTAAACCCCTTGGTTGCTCAAGAATGAAGTCTTTTAAGATTTTTGTCTCTGAAAAATAAAATGAGATTTCTTGCTGTTTTTACAGGTGATAAACAAAGGACTCTTTTTCTTTGGAACACTTATAGCCATTGGTAGTACCTACCTACTTATGTGCGCCATGTCACTGAGACCCCTACACTACTTCAGAAGACCATGGGACTGGCTTGCTCACTTCCAGAAAACAGGACATGTTTCCCTGCAAACTCCATGGGGTCACTAGAGAAAATTCCCAATGTCATTAGCAGTTAATATAAAGATTCTGAAGTGACAAACAGTTGGATTTCTTTGTAACTAAAACTAAGTGTCAAAACCATGTTTCCGTCATATTTAATTCATTCACTAGTAAAAAGTATGTCAGCTTATAATTAAATTCAGTATAGAATTTCTCTGTGTGTTTATTGTGATTATTGGGGGAGGGGGGGCGGGGGGACACAACAACCCCAAACTACCATTTTAAGTTGCAAAGCACAGCTTTCCCACAACACTACACATCGGTGTGGTCATTCTAAATATAAAAGTGCAATGACTAAGAACACTTTCACTTCTCAAAAAATAAAGTGCCAGAGGCCTCAAGGAAGACACTGATCACATCTTCTCTGTAAAGGACATAATTAAGGTCATGATAGGACTGAATCAATAAGTATTGATAGGACTAAACTTAAAAACTATGATTTCCCTAACATGTTAAGTACACTTTTGATCACCTGGATGGAACTTATCCAACATAGAACTCGGCTTCATTTACTAAAACTGGAAGTATAAATGAGGCATTTGAGGCACTCTGGAGAGTTACAAAATGAACTAATTTTACTTCACAGTCCTCAAAGTCCAGTATTAACTTTTGAAGATTAAAAAAAAATAGGGGGGGGGCTATTAATGCCAAACTAAGTGAAGAATAAGAAGAGTTTTATTTATAAATTAAACATTGATATATACAACAGAGTGGAAAGGAAATAAGGGAAGACTGTTTTCATAGAAATTATTTCATTTGAGACTCTCAAAGCAGTTTACTAACCAGCAATAAACTTGATTTTGAAAAGTTCTTTCTGTGAACACATTTTCTTTGGTTCTTCCTTCTTCAATAGGCCAACTGAATCATTCAGAAGTCTTTCAAACATGATTAATTATGATGACACTACACCAGTAACAGTCATCTAAGAAATAAAAACTAGGCAATAAAGTAAAATGATTTAGTTTCTTTTTTATAATGTCAAAGAAATCTTTGAGTTCTAATAAGCTGTGTCTAGTCTAAACAATGACTCATGGGAAAATGGCATCATCACTAACACCGAGCATTGATTAACCAGTAGACTGATTGAAGAGCAAAAAGATTAAATAATACATTTTATGAGTACAGTTTTACAGTTATTTTCATCCCTTCAAATGTAGGTTTCATTTTTTGCTTGGAATTCCTTCTCCAAACCAAAAACTCTTGACAAAATTGTGGCAAATTGTCAAAAAGAGAATAATCTTTTCATAACCAAGTTATGTTTGAAGTGAAACATATGGAAATACATATCTGCCATCAACATACCCTTTCCATGTACATCCTCTGCTGATGTACGATTCCCTAGACTCCATGATTACTTTGAAATTCACCACCTTTTCTTTGCTGGGTTGCTTTTAATATCCTTTCTGGAGCTTGCTCACCAGCACATTCATCTTGAAGCTCCTCTTTATCACATTGCATATATAGCAAGTCTTTTGTTTCAGAGGAAGCCAGGGTGCTGATTTTCTTTTTCACCCTGAAATTGTCTCTTTGATAAATTTGATTGGTCCAACATAGGATGTGACAGTGATTAGGATCCAACACTACAGAAAATTCAAAATTTCCTAGTGATTTCACACATGTATGACACAAAGTTATTTTTACAGCTATTTTTGAGCTATAAATACACCTAAGTATTTTTGAGAAAAATGTATTATGTGCCTTGGAAAAAAGTGTCATTTAAAAAAATATATTTGAGATGAAAATTTCTAACATGTTAGAAGTTGATGGTATCAGATGCCCATCTTGTGCCATAAGTGGTTTTTCATTATGGAAAGCACCCATTGAATTAAAACAATTTGTCTTGCTCAGTTGCTTCCAGAGTCCAGAAAGCATATGGGTAATGCAGATTTTCTGCTGGGCCACAAAAGTTCTGTTAATATTGTGGGGCTGGCTGCCTCAAAGTATGCCACAAATTTGAATTAAAATTACTTAAGAAATAGCAAGTGCAAAAAGGACAGTCTGTCCTTCATTTGTGTCCCTGAAAGCAGGAAATCTCTTATGTGAAAGGTATCTCCCTACACCATGAGGTACAGAGACATCTGTGTCATCAGAGACAGAGAACTGAGGGCTAAAATAACCTACATAAAAAAATCTTGTTACTTTTATTAAATTACTACTGCAGTTCAAATCCTACTTAGAATTTTTTACTAATTGAAGTTCCTAAACATGAGTTTTCTTTGTCCCGTCAATTCTTACAGATTTATATCTCTTTGTCTAAAATATATAAAAGCTACATGCCTTGCTCATTTCTTCGGGTCTCAGTTTTATTGTTGGGCCTCATGCACACAGAATTAAACTTTTCTTTTCTCTTGTTAATCTGTCTCATATATCAATTTAATTCCCACACCAGGCAGAAGAAAGTTTTAGGGTACAGGAAAGTTTTTGCTCCCCAACAATTATTACATAGAATGGGGATTCCAAAACAGTCCTTATAATGGAAGTCTAGAAGTGGTTTCCAGTATTAGGCCTCATCTTACGTTACCATTATTCCTTCTTATAAAGGACGAACCTGGATTACATCTACTTTTGACACACTGGTTTTGTCACTGTCATCAATTGACACTGATTCATCACTGGTGATGATAAAAATAATGGAGGAAGAATTAAAAGTCACTTTTTTCTTTGGCCTGTCCCCATCTTTTTGTGACATCACAATGGGTCTGATCTGCATTTCACTCCCATTGGCTGGTAGGTCCTTAGCAGGCCTTTGGCATCTCAGTGGTCGGAAACATAGCAGTTGCAAAAGGGATCTTCGAAACTGGGCAGAGAGAAAATAAAGTTGAATATTAAGTAAAAATTTGGCCCTTAATCTGGATTTATATTCAATAAAATTAGTTGACTTTAATTTTGGTTATTCTTTTTTATTGTTAGCTGGTATGGGTATTGGTTTAGGTGGCAATGCTCATATGTACCTAAATAACCCTGGAGTTTTATGTTTATTATAATTCTCTTTAAAAAAATCATATGGAAATATTATAATACCTTATAATCTCCATGGATCAAGTTGCATGTACCATCTTTGAGGGCAACTAAATTTGTTTCTTTAAGAAATTTTTTCTTTAAGGAATTTGAACATTAATCCATTCCACAAATATTCAGTGAGCACCTATTAGGTGATAGCCCCTGTGCTATAATTTGGGAATACAGTGGGCAGCAAAGACTGACAGGGCCCTTACTGCAGAGTTCACAGTCTGCTGTACTCACTAAAGTTCTTTTGATTAGGTAAAGAATTCTTTTTTTCTATAGAGATTACAAACCATTTGCAGGAAAAAATACTACACACATGATTCTCCCCCTGTCCTGGGCACAACACTGAAACATATTTCTCAGCTCCCTTTCAGGGGCTCCTCCCTGCTCTTCCCCTCCTATTGGACCTTAGAGGTCAGTCTAAGTCAACACGAAGGAACCTAGATTCCTACAGAACTGTATGAGACAGATCCCCTGCCCTCCAGGATCCCTGGGACCCAGATCTAAATGAGCAAAAAACCCTGGGGTACCTGTCTAACTTAGTCAGTTGAGCTTCTGACTTTTGGTTTTGGCTCAGGTTATGATGTGAGGGTCTTTAGATTGAGGCCAATGGGCAGCTCTGTGGTCAACAGGGAGTCTGCTTGAAATTCTCTCCTTCTGCCCCTCCCCTCAATTGCTCACTGTCTCTCAAATAAATAAATAAATGTTTAAAAAATAAATGAGCAAAACCTTTTTCTTATTAATCCACTGAAATGGTAAAGTTCCTTGTTACAATAGTCAGTCTGTCGTGACCAATAAATCATATAAATAAAAAGTTACTTATTTTAACTTTTATCCCCTTAAAAACAAAAGCTTAATACATGGGCTTTCCCAGATCAGGAAATATCAATGAAGAATATAACTAGCTACACTGATTTCTGTCTTCTTTAAACTTCATTTATACATAAAGTTAGCATTTACTTTATATTCGCATTTATAAATATTTGCTTGAGACTGTCTATTCATCAAGCTAGTGTTTGCTATATCAGGCTAAGTGCTACAGATACATTATAATAGACTATGCCAAAGTTTTCTCACATAAATGTTAAGCTCTTTGAGGATAAAGACCATTGTTTTGTTTTTGTTTGTTAGTTTATTGTGCCTTTTAGACTTCCTGTTTAAAGTGTCCTTCAGAGAACCAGAAACACGGGGAGCATGTGAGAGCTTATTAAAATGCAGAATCTGGGGATCCCTGGGTGGTGCAGCAGTTTGGCGCCTGCCTTTGGCCCAGGGCGCGACCTGGAGACCCGGGATCGAATCCCACGTCGGGCTCCCGGTGCATGGAGCCTGCTTCTCCCTCTGCCTATGTCTCTGCCTCTCTCTCTCTCTCTCTCTCTGTGTGTGTGTGTGTGACTATCATAAATAAATAAATAAATAAATAAATAAATAAATAAATAAATAAATAAATAAATAAAAATTTAAAAAAATAAATAAAATAAAATAAAACGCAGAATCTTAGACACCCAGGCATACCAAATCTGAATATGCACTTTGTTTACAAACTCTCCTGGTACGGTGTATATATAGTAAAGTTTTAAAAGAACTGACACATGGCCCACTGGCCCAGAGAAAGAACACAAAAAATAACTGTTAGGTAATATATTTAAAATGTAATTATTTGCCTGTTGAAGTGGTAGTTCTTAAAATATGGAGGTCTTACACTTGTATTCAGAAAATTAAAGTTACAAACTATCTTGCTAGAAAAATGCACATGTGCATATTCCTAAAAAGTGTTAAGACCAGTTTCAAGGATTCTTATGGCTCTCCTGAAGCCAATTCAAGTAATTTTCAGGTTTTAAGGACTCTAAGTTAAAATTCTCTGGTTTTAAGTAAACAGATAAATAATGACAGCAATATTAAAGAGAAAGAAATACCATCAGTGAATAGAGATTAAAGCTATATGAAAGTAAGAAGAGGGAGATTTGGGCAGGGGGTTGGGGTGACTGGGTGATGGGCAATGAGGGGGAAATGAGCACTGGGTGTTATGCTATATGTTGGCAATTGAACTTCAATTAAAAAAAATTAAAAAAAGAAGAAGAGGGGGATCCCTGGGTGGCGCAGCGGTTTGGTTCCTGCTTTTGGCCCAGGGCGCTATCCTGGAGACCCAGGATCGAATCCCACGTCGGGCTCCCGGTGCGTGGAGCCTGTTTCTCCCTCTGCCTGTGTCTCTGCCTCTCTCTCTCTCTCTCTCTCTGTGACTATCATAAATAAATAAATAAATAAATAAATAAATAAATAAATAAATAAATAAGAGGGAGATTTAGCGGTGAACATTATAAGGTTAATTAAGAAAATGGTCTTATTCCAAACTCTTGAGCATTAGTAGCCAAAGCAGCTATTATTGGCTGTTAGTAGTATGACCTGTTACTTTTTCCTGGGTAGCACTGTTGGTTGAGCATCTGACCCTTGCTTTCTACTCAGTTCATGATCTCAGGATTGTGAGATTGAGCCTGGAGTTGGGCCCTCCCTGGCAGAGCAGAGCCTGCTTGAGATTCTCCCTCCCTCTGCCCCTTTCTCTCCCTCTGCCCCTCACTCTTGTGCTCTCTCTCTCTAAAATAAATAAATAAATAAATAAATAAATAAATAAATAAATAAATAACTCTTAAAAAATAAAAATAAGGGTGCCTGGGTGGCTCACTTGGTTAGATGTCTACCTTTGGCTCAGGTCATGATTCTGGGATCCTGGGATCAAGCCCCATGAGGGCTCCCTTCTCAGCAGGGAGTCTGCTTCTCCCTCTCCCTCTGATCCTCCCCCCCACTTGTGCTCTATCACTCTCTCCCTAGTAAGTAAATAAAATCTTTTAAAAAATAAAAAAATTCCAATAGAATAGAATATTATTCATAACTTTTAAATTCTTATCTTTAAACTTTGAAACAGAAACTTAGCTTGACAGCAATCATAATGGGGGCTCTCATAGTCATGACTGACATCAAGTCAAAACCTTTCTACCACAAAAACAGATAATAAGCTTCCCATTAGATCTAGAGGAGTTTATGGAATTAATTTGAGCTAAACACTGGCAATGGCATGTGAATAATGGTAACTGCAACCCTAAGCAGGGAGCTTTGAGCATGGACTTTGGTATTCAAGCAAACTAGGATGGAATCCAGGCACCAACAATTCCTTGATCAGGTAAGTCATTTAAGTTTTTTGAACCTGAGTCAAAACCTTTCTACCACAAAAACAGATAATAAGCTTCCCATTAGATCTAGAGGAGTTTATGGAATTAATTTGAGCTAAACACTGGCAATGGCATGTGAATAATGGTAACTGCAACCCTAAGCAGGGAGCTTTGAGCATGGACTTTGGTATTCAAGCAAACTAGGATGGAATCCAGGCACCAACAATTCCTTGATCAGGTAAGTCATTTAAGTTTTTTGAACCTGTGTTATAATTCATAAATACATAAATAATATTAATGCCTATCTTATGGTATTTTTGCGAAGATAATGGCTATAACTTCCATAATACAGTAAGAATTTTAAGCAAATTATTAACTTCTTGGCTATTATTTTCACTAGATGTGTTTCCTGATGAATTAAATATTAATTTTAATAGAATTTTACTTAATAAGATCTTTTGGTAGATCTTAGAATTGTTATTATTTTCTTTGAGAATATATTATTCCTGAGTCCTTTATTTTCCTTTAAAATTCTTGATTTAGGTTTTTATCATTGAAGCTGTTCTGATTAATCTCTATAAAAGTGTATTTTCCAACAACCACATCTACATGGTGAAAATAATGTGTTTTGTACCATGCTTACCTTTCTGATCATGATGATATAAATAACCGGATTATATACAGTGCTTGATTTAGCAAAAAGATATGAAACAATAGATACTGTTGGCGTGACCAGGTGTCCATAACCATTAACCACCAAGAAACAGATCACAATATAAGGCATCCAAAAGATAAGGAAGATAAATATCATTAAAAAGCACATTTTGGCCACCTTCTTTTCATATCTTAAAATCTTAATCACTTGAATTGTCTGAAGATCTTCAACACAACGAAGCTGCGGAAAGGAGAAAGAAAGAATTGAAAATGAAAGAACCCTTTCCTCATGTTGTTTTGATGATAGGTATTCAGACAATATTCCAGGGCCCACCTTAGTGGAAGGACAACTCAACAAGTACCTTGGGGCAATTCCTGATCCAAGAATCTGCAGCTGGTCCCAGCCAGATTAATCTCTTTGGGTCTCAGTCTATGCATCTTTAACATAGTACCTTGAGCCACTGAGCCTCTTCGATCCTTTAGCAATTTTTAATGTTTTCCAATTAATTTTATTTATTTTTAAATTGACTTAAAAATATTTTATTTATTTATTCATGATAGACGCAGAGAGAGAGGCAGAGACATAGGTAGAGAGAGAAGTAGGCCTCATATGGGAATCGATTCCTTGACCTGGGGATCACACGCTGAGCCGAAGGCAGATGCTCAACCGCTGAGCCACCCAGGTGCCCTGCTTTCCAATTTATTTAAAGAAGAATAAAATGGGGGCACCTGAGTGGCTCAGTTGATTGGGCATCAGACTTGATTTCAGCTTAAGTCATGATTTTGCAATTGTGAGATTGAGCCCCCCTACCCCACCCCATTGGGCTCTCACCTAGTGTGTAGTAGGCTTGGGATTCTCTCTCTCCCTCTGCCCCTCCCCCTGATCACTGCGCGCTCTCTCTCTCTCTCTCTCTCTCTCTCTCTCTCTCTATATATATATATATATATATATATATATATATATATATATATATATATAAAATAAATATATAAAATCTGTATAAAAAAGAATAAAATAAATTATTTCGCCTAGATCTTCCAGTCACTAAAGATAGCCCAAAAGAGTCCTGATAAATTGGAAACAGTTTCTCCATAGTCCTGGAAACACTTACCCAGACCATAATTCTCAACATCTCAAACCAGGCAGCAAATATGTGCTATCAGTTCTGCAAAGTTAAGCTGGTCTCGATGAAATTTAATTCCTAAATGAATTCTTGCTGGAAACTATGGTGACTTCCAACTCACAGCTAACGACTACAAAGTGGGATTTGATGGGGCCTTGCTTGTGTTTGGTTTTATCAGGGCTGAGCTGCAGAGAAGACTTGTAGCCACATTCCTATAAACTCAGCTCTTAATTTGTCCCTATTAAGCACTAAGAAATAATGGCATATAGTCTGGAAGTTGTTTGGGTGTCTCAGACAAATGCTCTTTAGAAGTTCCTTCTATGATATACTTGTTAGTAAGGGGAAATGGATAATATTCCTCTACATCAAAAGTATGTTCTTAAATAAAATGGTTATTTCTGACCACTCTAAAAAGCTAATTTTGCTACAAAAATACCAATGCTTTGTATATTTAAAATAAGATATCTTGGATACTGATTGTACTTAGTATATAATTTTAAACTGGGAGCTTTATAATAAAATTTATTATAAATTTTATTTTAACAAACTCTAAGTGTTCCTTTTATTTCTAGCATTATCATAAAAATTAAGGAAAAAATTCCAAGGTAATAATAAATCAGGTAGAACATGTGCTTATAGTATTTAAAAGTATATTTGAATTGATAGTTAAATTATTGATATAATCTAAAATTATATTAAGGAACTATATTCTGGGCAGCCTGGGTGGCTCAGCTGTTTAGCGCTGAGCCTTCAGCCCAGGGCGTGATCCTGGAGACCCTGGATCGGATCGAGTCCCACGTCGGGCTCCCTGCATGGAGCCTGCTTCTCCCTCTGCCTGTGTCTCTGCCTCTCTCTCTCTCTCTCTCTCTCTCTCTCTCTCTCTGTGTGTGTCTCATGAATAAATAAATAAAATCTCAAAAAAAAATAAAAGAAACTATATTCTTAGTAGAATCACATATTCATATTTACAGAATAGAAGAAAATATGGATAATTAAAATGATTGAATTTCTTTAGAGTAGAGGGGATGTACAGGCATGGTTGCAAAGTCAGATATTATTATCTATGTGTGCAATTCTATTTTTTTAAGATTTTATTTATTCATGAAAGACACAGAGAGAGAAAGGCAGAGACGTAGGCAGAGGGAGACGCAGAGTTCAGGCAGGGAGCCCGACATAGGACTCCATCCTGAGACTGCGGATCATGCCCTGAGCCAGGGGCAGGTGCTCAACTGCTGAGCCACCCAGGCGTCCCTGCAATTCTATTTTTTAAAAATTTATTTAAAATAAATTTTATTTAATGTGATAGGATATTATTCTATTTTCAGAACAGCATTTTTTGGGGGGTGGGAGATTTTCCCTAGAGTTTTTAGAAGTGTTGCGGAGTTGTAGTAAAAGCTTTCAATTTGGAATTAGGTCTGGGCCCATATTCCAGATTCACCACTTTTGCCCCCTGTGTGACATTAAGCAATCAATTACTTCCTCTAAGAGTCAAGATTAAAGGAGGTTCAAATGAATTAGACCTAACAGAAATTGGGTCCCAGTTCTACACACATGACTTTGAGGGATTATGTTCAAGATTAAATATTTATTTACATTTGAGTTATATTTGAAAATAACATACTTACCTGCATTTGTACTTTTAAGATAATAAAGAATATTTGAAATCATGATTTTAGGCTCCTCAGAGTTTCAGTTAATGAGTAATATAACCACAGCTCAATCAGCTCAATTGGGCTCAATCATCAGCCCAATTCCCCACCATCAAGGGCCCCCACAGTCTCTACACTTTCTGGGCAATTCAATCCCCATCCTCTCACCATTTATAATAGTAGAGCACTCATTTATCATCTTGGAATTACATGCATGCTAGCGAAGTTAATTTAAGGAAATATTAGGCTGGGAAAGCCCAGTTTCTTCTTGATATAAGGATACAGTTCTGACTAACATTTTGGATTATTTGGATTTGTATATGTGAAGTTTTCATTATTTTTCATTTATCTCTTTTAGCCTCTCTGTTTTATCATTCTCTATTCCTTTATTCTGTTCTTTCAACATTTTCCAAATAAAGAGCTCTACTTCACCCTATTTATTCAATGATTTGTGGGTCTTTTTCAAAATTTCTATGGATGAAGCAAAAGCATATGCACAGTTTAATTTGTTCTAAAGGATGAACCACTTAAAACAAATCCCCCAGCATTCTCCATAAAAAGTGTTCTCTGCCTATATAAATAGTGCTTATTGATCTAGACACCTGTAGATTTTCAAAAACTTTACTCTGAGTCCTCTTCTCATATGAAAAGCTATGTCTTGATCACTGCTACAAGTGACCCCTCTGGATAAGTAAAGAGAAGTACTGGTGTCACCAGATTATGAGTGGAGAATATTGTGGTCTAGTGTCAAATCTCATCACACTTGTACCACTTCCCCTTCCTGTGCACACAAAGTGGTACAACTCATTCCAAAAATAATCTCTGATCAACTATTGTATGAAAGTACTGTTCCAACTATAAGTAAAAAAGATAAATAAGACTGGGTCTCTGCTTTTAAGGAATTCACTGTATGTTGAGGGCAACAGGCACACAGACTGCTTTCATAGGTGATACATGTCATGAGGGAGATGACCAAAGAGGGCTATGGGAATATATAGGATGGGTAATGGATTCAGACATAGGTAAAGTCAAGAAGATATGGAGCTCAGCCTTCTGTGGCGAGCAGGAGGCAGCCAAGTAAAGAGGAAGGACAGAGTGTTCCATGGACAGGAAGTATGCTATGATAAAGTGGTAAAAGTACACGTGTCAAGATCTGTGAACAAGAAATATTGCACTTGACTGGAGCCTGAGGTGACAACAGGGAAGGCATGTGAAGAAATAAAGCTGGACACACAGACAAGAGATGACCATGCAGGACCTTGGTAGTCACACTTAGAGGCTTTATTTTTAATCATCAAAGCAGAGGAACCTCTAAAGGATTTTAAGCTGGGCGGTGATAGGAGAAAATTTGCATTTGAGAACAATTACTCTGATGGAAGTACGGAGAAAATGGATTAGAAGAAAGAAAGAATAAAGAAAGAAAAACTAAGGTCCTTTTGAATTCAGCCTGTGGCAACAGGAGAAGGAGGAAAAGGATATAATGAAAAATAGAAGGTTGAATAGATGAAAATAGATAATTGGTTGAGTGTAGGGGGAAACATGGATGAGGAATAGTCAAATATTACTTTCTCATTTCTGGCTGAGGCATAGTGACCAATCACTGAGAAAGGGAATGGAGGAGTAGCAGATCTGGGGGGAAAGATGACCAATTTGTCTTTATGCACATAGAATCTGAGAAGTCTGGGGGCCATTCCAGTGGAGGTGTGCAACAGGCATCTGACCTTGGGAACTGACAGGTCAGAACACCCTGGGTCATAGAGATTCCAAAGTCACCAACCTATCATCAGAAGGGGAAATCCTAAGAGCATATGAGATGCCTAAGGCCAGTGTGTAGTATGAGAAAAGATCTACACCCTCAGAATGCTGGGAGGCCCACCAGAAGCCTCCCTTGGCAGAGACCAAGAAGATGGGCCAGAAAGTCAGCAACAGCAATAGGAGAGAATGGGGTCCTAGAAACAGAGGAGAAAAACACAATTCAGTGGAAGTTGTTAATAATGCCACAAGTGTCAAATGCCACGGATGCCAGAAAAGAAAAAAGAGAGAGAAATGTATCCACTGGATCTAACACTTGAGAGATCATCGATTGCCTTAATGGTGGATGTTTCTATGACAGTGTGTTTAAGGAAGGAGGCTCCAATTTGCAATGAGTTGAGGAAATATATGTTAGGTGAAATTTATTGAACTACAAACTCTTTGAAGTAGGGGCTATATCTTAGATACATTGTACCCTCAGAGCTTAGTAAATGTCTTAGGATGAGCTTCCATAACAATATGACTGAGTGCCTCAGACAACAGAAATGTATTTCTCACAAATCTGGAAGCTGAGAAATCTAAGGTCAAGGTGTCAGCAAGGTAGGTTTCAGTATGAGACGTCTTTTCTTGGCTTTGAGATTGCTCCTTCTCTCTGTGTACTCATATGGTGGAAAGAGAGTTGGAGGGAGGGATGGAGAGATAGATGGAGGGAGGGAGAAAGAGACACAGAGAAGAGAGAGAGCCACTGGTCTTTGTTCCTCCTCTTATAAGAGCACTGATCTCATCATGAGAACCCCACTCTGATGACATCATATGACACTAATCACCTCCCAAAGACCCCATCTCCAATACCATCATTTGGGGGTTAAGGCTTCCATATATAAATTTTTGGGAGACAGAAACATTCAGCTCATAATAGTAAGTAATTGGTGCATTCTATACGCTCAAAAATATTGGCCAAATGAATGCTTATTGAGTGGTAATATAGCATCAAAACCACCAATGGTTCTTTGAGCGGCCCAGCCCCAGTGAGGAGAGCAATAAATTGATAGCCAGAGGGAGTCAAAAGTAGATTTTGCTTTTGTATTAAATTAGCTAAAGAGAAGGAGGCAGAGGTAAGAGAGAGATTGGAGATGTGATTTAAAGAGGAAACTATTATTTAAGAGCAGTCCCTAGGGCAGAGAATGGGATTGGGGGGAAAAGCAGAATCTAGGGTCAGCTTGGTCCTAAGATCTCTTCCATGACCCCATAACTGAAGAGAGAGACCTAAGAATGAGCCTGAACAGAGAGGATTATATAAAGAGGGACAGGGAATTGAGAAATTTCTTGATAATGGTTTTCTTTTGCCCAATAAATAAGCATGATTATTTGGTTAGAATGAATGGGGGATAGGACAAGAGATTAAAATGAGCACTGAGGATTTGTAGTGAGAGTGGACCATCTAGGGATCCAAACGTGCTAAACACTGATGAGAGTACATCTGGGTATGGACACTGGGAATCTGGGGCAGGGCAGGGGAGGGACTTTCCTCCAGCTCCTCTTTGTAGCTTGACTACAGGCATGGGTAAAAACAATCATTAGATTGATGTGGGGATTTTTTTATTTTTATTTTTACAAAATAGGTGTTTGAAGTAAGTTCAAATGTGGAAGTTGAGGGCAGTGGGTAATGATTTAAAGTGATGCATGTGGCCAAGTTTGACTTTTTTTTTTTTAAAGGTGGAAGTTAGAAGGTAAGCGCTTAGCAGAGTGCACAGGAGACGGATGAGCAGAGGTTCTCAAGAAGGAAGACACAAACAGGAAGACACAGTGAGTGAGCAAGGAAAACATATATGGCCAAAGCAGGAGACTGGCATGTGGAGTGTGCCCCACACTGCCACTCTAGACTCCTTGCTAGCACTCAATGGGAAACCTGCTTATGGTCTGTTCTTGTGCTTTACGATTCAGAAGTGATTTCCGGACAAAATATGGGCACTAAGCTCTCATGGGTTTATGTGACCTTTGAATGAATAAAATTATGGGAAGTGTGGAATTTCCTTGGTTAGAGTTCTTTAATTCTAAGAGTGCTAGAGAATGCAGGTGTTCTTGGTTGTTACTGATTTTGTCTGTCTAGAATACCTTTCCTTCCTCCTTGTGGTTTAGAGAGTGGCAAAGAAAGAGTAGATGTTATTCTTCATTGGTCTTTTAGAGAGTGACTCAGTGCACAATTTTATCGAGTGGGAAGTCCCTAGAACTGTTCTAGTTGCAGACAACCACTAATCGTGTAGGAAGAGTTTGATTCTCTTCCACACAGAATTTTCCACCCTGAAAAGGGTTTAGGGGAGGGGCATTTGCAGTTTCAACTTACCATTCGAATGGAATAGAGAATATGGCCATAGCAATGCACTATGACGCCCACGGGCACCACCAGACAGCCAAGAAATAAGAAAAGCACAAAGAAAGAGTCGTTGGCATCCTTGGATTTCCAGTCCACAGTGCAGCCTAGTCCATGTACATCCAGGATGTACCTGTTCCAGCCCAGCAGAGGCGCTCCTGACCATGCCAGTGAGTACAGCCAGATGTAGGTAATGGCCCTCCAGGCCCAGGAAAAATTGATCACTCTGGCATGGACCACGCGAATATAACGTTCATAGGCCAGCACGGTTAGGGTGGTAATGGAAACGATCCCTGTAAGAAGAGAAAGTGGGACAGTATAACATGGCACAGGGGCAGATGGACAGAACAGAGGATACGCTGTCCACTGGAGATATTTTAGAGTGTCTGGAACTAGCAAGGTGCTCTAAGAGTGACATATCTAAGAGGAATAATGCCTCACAGTCCCCAGGAACTTTTATTGGAAACACATTTACCCAGAAAAGAAAACAAATGGCAGATGGATTGCAGCAGGACAAAAATAAAAGCCGTAAAGCCAGCACCGCCCCAATGATACAGCTACTGTGTTAAACTTTCTGCCAGAGAGAAACTCTGAAGAGAGTCAACAGAGTCACTGAGTCTCATTTGATTTGACCTTTTCTCAGTTGTGTCTGACTCAGGATTAAAGGTGAAACTGAAGTGGGTTTCAAAAGGGTGAACTGACAAAGTTAAGGTAAAAGTATGCAGGGGCCTGGGTTAGCCTTTCTACTAAGCAGATGTCAGCCTATGAATTGTTCTCGAGCAAGATTGCTGACAAGGTAGTGAGGACTTCTCTGTGTATACTTAAACAACATTATTTATTTCCCTGTCTCTTTCCAGAGAGTAATTTATTCACTCAACAAGTTTCTGTTGAGCATCTACAGTTGTGTGCCAGTCTCTTTGCCAACACCAGAGGTTTAGGGATAACAGAAATGCAGAAATCTAGATGCTTGGAGGGAACCCAGTTGTGGAAACAACAGTAAGAGGTGGGAGGTGTAAATGCATCGTGGGAGTCACAGAACGGGGGGCCTTTGTGAACCAGGCTGGAGCAGCATTCCAGGAATAATTAAGAATTATGTACCAGAGCATGGAGACCATGTAAGGGTCTAAAATTGGCAGGATTCAGAGGTACCAGGGCTTAGAGGATATAAAGAAGGAGGTTAGAAGGAGTGATGAAGGGCACCTGGGTGGCTCAGTCCATGAAGCAACTGCCTTCAGCTCAGGTCATGATCCCTGGGGCCTGGGATCAAGTCCTACATCCATTCCCCTTGCTTCTTCTCACTCTATCTCTGTTAAATAAATAAATAAATAAATAAATAAATAAATAAATAAATAAATAAATAAATAAATAAATAAAATATTTTAAGAAATAATAAGAAGGAGCCAATGAGGCCATTGGAGAAAGGCTTTTGATATCTTGCTAAAGGTTTTTGTTTCTTTGTTCTTTAAAAAACAAAACTAAAACCACTTTTCCTGTATAAAATGATGAATTATAAACCTGTTACTGTCATGTTTTCTAAGTGTGAAGTGACAACAGTTCTCTTCTTCCTCCTCCTCCTCCTCCTTTTTACTCTGAAAAAATACTCATTCCTGCAGTGGTATAGAACTCCCATCCCAGACCAGTGCATGGAGACCAGTTTGAGGGCTACTACAGTCATCCAAGCATGAATGACGGGGCCTGAATTAGAGTACTTTTAAAGATATGAATGGCAAAGTCTGGATTCCAGGAACATTTGGTGATTAATATCAACAAGACCCATCAGCTTATTGAATGTGAAGAGGGAGGGAGAGAAAGGAGTCAAGAATAAGTTGGATATCTCTAACCTATGTGATGGGTTGAGAGTGATGACATTAACAGAGATTAAATCTATGAGGTGTCATGAGCAGAAGTTGGAGAGAAAATGAAATTGTGAGCACCCCACAACACACTGGCATAAATATTTGTTGAATGAGTGAATCAAGATAGACTGTAGAAAAAGTGATTCTAACAGAGAATGAAAATAAGACCTGTGCCAGATAAGTAGGTAGAAGTGTGGGAGTGGGGCTCCAGGAAGCCTGGAGTGATCCCAGCTCCCCACTAAATAGCTCTGTGACTTTGGCAATTCATACAATATCTTTAGACTTTAGTTTTGTTTTCATAAAATTGAAAATTCCTTCGCATTATAAAATTTTCACTGTAATGGTGTGAAATGAAGAGATTCTAGATTCAAAAAGCCTTTGGCAGAATACAGATAATATTCATTTATAAACCAGGACAGATTTGTTATTTGATGGGGAGGGGAGCACCATAATTCCCCGTGTCTGATGCCTGTGGTATTCAATAAATGTTCATTGAATACATGAATATTTAATAAATACGTAAGTGACTGGAAGAAGACAGGGTTTTGGAATATGGTAGAAGGAAATATTTCAGGAAGTAGTGCTATAGCAACAAATAATGGACTTACAAAAAAAATAATGGACTTACATTCAGATTATATTAAGTAATTCTGAAGGCAAGGAAAATATCAAGTTGGATATGCTGCCTTCAGAACTAAGCATCAACTTTCACCTCACTAAATTTTTACCTAAAGAGTGATACTGTCATTACTTTAACTGATAATTTTCCCAGAGGGAAACCAAAAACCTAAAGATAGTAGCATAATGAGACTCTAATGAGATTAGTGTTGGTTTTATGTAGTTTACATTCTTATCAAATATAACGGCAATTATATAGTTACTTTTAAATGTTAAAATATAGTTTTTGGCCTTCAACTTTTAGTTAATTTACCTTGAATATGATTTAATTCTTCTTAGGGACAAACTCGCTGCAAATATGTTGTATTTGCAAATCCCAGTATACCCTACAGATAAATAAATAAGCCCTTATTATTAAAGCAATAAGGCAGGATAATTTTAGTTGTCATTCATTCTTTTTTTCATTTATCCAGTAACTATTTATTGCTTATCTATATGTGTCAATCAGTGTGCTAGCAAGTAGGTACACGAGTGACACAAGCACCTCCTAGAACTGACAGTCCACTGGATAAGAGAGATCATGTAATCAAGTCAAACAAATAAATTAGTCGCATGCTATCCAGGAGAGAGACAGTGCAGAGATGTGAGGGAGGATCCATCAGGGTGTAGAAGTGTGGTGAGTTTTTCCTCTTATTGTTTAGGTCAAAGAGGTAAGAGATTTTTTAAGTATAATACACTTTTTGACTATGCCTATATCATAGCAAGCATGATGAGTTTCCAGTGCGTGAATTCAGCTGGTGACATTCAGTACCATAACCGGTTAGGATGGTCCCTGAATTTCTCAGGCCTTCCCGACTGCACAGGAATAAATGGCAAGCTTATTAGTCAGACTGACTTAGTCTTCTAGGGTAACCCATTTGAGCAGACTTAAACTACATTTTTTTTTTCCTCTTAACAACACTTATTTACTCAAGACTTGGTCTTGCCTGAGTCAAAATTATTTGCTGTAAGCTGGAGAATGTGAATGACAGGTCTTACAACTACTTCATACATACAATTCATACATGTACTTCATACTTCATACATACTTCATACATACATGCAATTACATACATGTACTTTGAGTAGAGCCTAATTCTCTGTTTCCTTAACACTGTGGACAGGGAAGGGGAAGGGGACTGCCCCAAAAGGAGTGCCCATTGTAGGTGAGGCCTCATAATAATCACACTATATACAGTATCCCTCTTTGAGGAAAGGGAGTTCTGTGGCTCACAGGGATAAGGAATCAATAGGAGGTAGATACTTAAGTTGGATCTTCAAAGATAGAATAGGGGTGAAGGAAGGAGGAATTTCTACAAAGGCAAAGCAGCGCTCCTGGAATTCTGGCAAGCATGTCAGACTCCAGATGTGTGAAGAGGCACAAAGGTCAGGCATGACCAGGTCTGCTGCAGACCTACCCGTGCCTTCTGTGGCTGGCTGTGGGCCACAGCAAAAATCTTCAGTTTCCTTTCCTATTGCTTTCCTTGATGGAATTCTGAAAAAACTGTGCACTCCCATATATTTAAAAAGCTATTCTAAATTTTTTCACCTTAAGTTTAAAGGGTTGCATATACACTTGGACCCAGGCTTGAGCTTGTAAATAAACCCTCGTGTGTTTGCATCGGAAAAAAAAAATTAAAAAAAATAAATAAAGGGTTGCATAATATAAATATAAACATTTAAAAATAAAACTCTCACCTTACTCTTTCAAATAAATTCAGTAATTCACAAATATGTTAGTGATTTCATAGTTATATCCCAAGTTATGTATGTGTATATATATATGTATATGTATGTATATGTGTCTATGTATACATACAGATATATATCAACAGACCCACACACAAGCAATGATCAATCATTTAAACTTACATTTCCATCCAACTTTTCCCCTAAAAATTTTATTCTAGTGTAATATATTAGCCGAAAGATTTTAAATTTTTTGCCTTATTATTTTCAACAAAATATGTACTTAAAAATTGAAATTTTTAAATTTCTTGGATAACAAGGTTCTAAATGTTTAAAAAATTATCTTATAGATTGAGCTATTAGTTGATCAAAATATTTTTTAAATATTAAAAGTGAAAAACTTAATTAGAAATATATCTCTTAAAGTGATCAGTGTAGCTTTCCTTCACCACAAAGAATATACCTATGCATAAATTACTATTACCAATGTGAGATTAAAGGATACATTCTCTTGCTATTCCTATTTATAAAGTTAATGATTTCTTTATCACACATATATCCAGATGCAATGGAAGGAATTTTGTTATATTCAATTCTTATTGATTATATGAACATACCCTCCATATTCAATTATTTGAACTGTCCTGAATTTATATACCAAAAATCACAGAGTGGTGATTATAAAAAAATTATATTTAATGATCTACCAACTAACAACTTTGTTAAAAGCAAATAACTGGAAACACCTGAGTGGTCATTCACTCCCCCAGCTTCCTCATCAATATTTTAATTTGGCATCCTGGGATTTCTTCCCACCCCTTCCTGGTAATTTCCCACCATAAGATTTGGGACAGGTAAGGAGTGTATCTTTCTGTGGGATGTGGGAGAGGGGTTATGGAGAAAGGGAGGGTCTGGATTACAGGGAGTTGGTTTCTAGGAGAAAATACAAGTTAAGTTGAGAACTTAGGAGTTTATTTTCCTAAAATTGTCCTTGCATAGCCATTAGGAAGAGTTGTATCTCAAGCAGTATGCATATGCCAATTTGAAGACAGAAGTCTATAAAAACTAATCTCATTGGCATATTATGGAAACTCTGCTTTAATCTTGCTGCATCCCTGGGATATAGATGGCATGCCTCAAACTGCCAGTCACATTCAAAGCTGGCTGCTTTGACACCACTGTTCACTTTGCCTGACATGCTGACAGAGATCTCACAGCCTGGAGGAGAAGACAGATGTGTAAAGAAGTAATTACAGGAATGTGACATGTGCTTATCCAGAACTGTGTCTGGGAGGTGAAGGATACAATTGAGGAAGCACTGACTTCTGCCTAGGGAAATACTGAGGAAGGTTATAAGAGAAAGCAGTATTTGAATTGATGAATGGAAAGGAGTTTATCAAGTTGAGAAGGGTGAGGATATTTCAAGGCCAAAGATAAAGCATATAAAATGCATGGAAGCAAAAAGGGGTATCCAAGCCTTAACTCTGTGCATCAGCTTGAGTCAAGGAAAGTTCTTTGTGATAGAACTTGATGATTATGCATTCACTTAGAACATTTATCAACAATCCAGTATCATGCACATACAATATACCAGGACACTTTACTAGGAAGTGGACAAAGATAAACTATAAAAGAAATCATAATAGAGTGATAAATTTTATAATAGGGCAATATCTATAAGGCCAGTCTTGGATTAAGCTTCAATTTCTTTTCTTTCTAAAGATTTATTTATTTATTTATGAGAGACACACAGAGAGAGGCAGAGACATAGGTGGAGGGAAAAGCAGGCTCCTTACGGGGAGTCTCATGCGGGACTTGATCCCAGCACTCCGGGATCACGACCTGAGCCAAAGGCAGATGCTCAACTACTGAGCCACCCAGGTGCCCCTCAATTTCAATTTCTACACATAGATACATATCATTTGGGGAAATTAATTAATATCTATGAACTTCAATTTGCTCAGAGTAAAATAGAAAGAATAGTACCAAAATGCTCTCTCATTGCCATGTGTATATGTATTACTTGAGAATACAAATGTATTTAGTAAGATGGTAATATATTAAGGCACTATTATTATTATTATTATTATTATTATTATTATAGTTGTTTATCAGGGGAAAATTACTGATAGAAATTTTACAGAAGGCACATATGTGAAGCTTAAATATATGTGTATTAACAATATATACAAATATATACAAATACTCAAGAACAGTCATTTCCCCCTTTGGCCACTAGATGTCCACATTGAATAGCTTCTAGACTCTGCTTAAGCAAGTTTAAATAGAAGAGCTTAGAAGAGATACTGCCAGAACCAGGTTCCAGACCTGTTAATACCCGTCTGTTAGATTAAAAAGTTAACATGAAATGGTCCATGCCTTCAAGAAGCTCACACTCCAGAGAAGGGGGTGTGAGGAGAAACTCCAAATCTGATAATAGGAGAAAGATTACCCAGTTCAGATGATTTTCTCTGGGAAGCAGGCACTACCTGAGGGAATCTTGTACATTAAATACATTTTAATCAGAAAAATAAGGAGGGGTTAGCAGGGAAATGACTGTCAATCCTATTACAGCTGATGTTAACACATGGAGAGGGGACAGAGCTTGCCCCATTTGGATTCCTGCAAATAATTCAATATTGTGGAAGCAGAGAATTCTAGAAAGAGAGAAGTGAAAGACTAGGGACTCTCCCAGGAAGACCCTTAAATGTCATGCAAGGAGTTTGGAATACATCCTGAGGGCTCCAGGGATGTCCATTAAAATGTTCCTGTTCTCTTCTATTACTATACTATTTTAGAGAATTTTGTTTTACTTTCTTTTGATTTTGCTTTTGCAGATTTTCCTTATGGAAAAGTTCCCTCCAGCTCTGATGTGGAAAAAGGATTGTGAGGAGAGACAAGTCTGATTACTGAGAATCCTACCAGAGAAATGCCATTCTGATGATGAGGAATGAAACCAACACAGTGACACTGGGAGGAGACACAAGGAGGGTCCAATAAATTTTAGGGACATGAATCTCTGCTAAACATGAGAATGAATGAAGAATCAAAGGAAGTCTTGTGTTACTGACTTGGGTCAATGAATGGTTGGTGCAGTGACTTGGAATGAAAATGGATGAGATGGATTTGGGAGGGAAGATGACTGGGGGATAGTTCACTTCACTGTGGATCCCCAGGGTGATTCTGAACAAGTCACTGAATTGTCTGTATTTCAAATTCTCTACCTATAAAATGAGAGGACTGTTAAACCAGCCTTGTAGCAGATAAAATCTTACAGATAAGGCATTAAAATCTTGCAAACTGAGTGGATATACTTTTTCTCCATCCAAAGAAATTTCTAATTTTGTTCATTTAGAAACATGTATTGATTTGTAGAAGATTTCTAAACATGCAGTTTAATTACTTTCATCTACATATAGCAATGGAAACAAAGCTATTTGAAGTTGCTTAATAAAGATACTTCTTTATTAATTAGTGACCTCTATTCATATTTGAACATTAAATAAGGAAAATAATATGTTTAATATGCTTGAAGCAGCTTATTCTCTTAGGCAAGTAACCAATTCTTCTTTGAAATCTTGTTTACACTGCTTATTAGTTGAGTAATCTTTCCTGTTCCCTTTTACTGAATTAACAAGGCTAATTTCAGCCCAGTAACACATGGTGGTACCTCCTGGGTGTCAGATACTATTCTAAGCCATTTGCCTGTATTATCTGATTTAATTCTTACAACTCTATAACACACTTATAAACTATTATCATCCCCATTTTGTAGGGGAAACTGAAATAAAGACGGTTAAGTAACTTGCCCAGGTCTCAAACTAATGAAAAACAGAGCTGATATTCAAATCCATCTGCTTCCAAATTCCATACTATGCTAGACTCATTTTCTAAATGGAATAAAAAAATTTGTATTAGTGAAGTGGACACTACAGAAAACATATACAATCCCTGTGTTACCTACCATATATCGACAAGGTCATTTTTTTTTTTTTTTTAAAGTAGGCTCCCTGTCCAAGACCTGAGCTGGGATCAAGAGTGGATACTGAACCAAATGAGCCACCCAAGTGCCCCTTGAAAAGGTAATTTTTAAAACTCAATTTCTTTTAAGCTGAAGAGTTTTAAAGGAAATCAGAGATGACCATGTTCATTGGAATAGTTCCCCCCACCACTGGAAAGCCCAGTTCCCATTCAATCCATAAGAGCATTTCTCAGAAACACCCAAATGAAGCCTGATCTTTAGTACACATATTTTAGGCATTCACCAGCTATCAATTATGGCAGAAACTTAGTTCTAGTTAATAATTCTTTCTTCCATATCTGTTTCCCTCCCCTTTTCAAATTCAATTTTTCAGTCATTTGTTCCCCAAAGTTACAGTTCTTCAGGGTTAGTACATAAACTTGGTTCCACAGAAATCTAGCCCAGTGTGAAAGCTACAGCTCTGTGGGTCAGAAAATTATGATGATTTCAGGTAAGCAGCTTACACAGAGATTTAGTTTTGACCACCACGTGGAAACCTAGCCACAAAAATGCTTGTTGTACATTAAGAACTGGAATCACCTGAACGAAAGGGCTGTGAACCCTCCAAAGAGGGGGAATCCGTCAGGCAGCTGTTGGCATGTAGTTTGTGGGCTAGCTCCACACGGTGCACCATGTCCACACTGTAATGTCCTTTCTTGCTCATGCTGCCCTTCACCAGGGTTTCAAGGGAGTGCATTTCCCCCTAATAATCTAGTAATTTTTCACAGGGGAGTGGGGAGCAAATACTTGTTGATTCTGTTGGTAAAGTACAGGGGAGTTTGTCTACAGTTGTGTGTCCTATCCTCCTACGTTAACTCGGGCATCTGCATAGTTTGGAAATCATCCCAGATTCATTTCTCCAATGTTATCTCTGATTCTTTCAATATTGGCACCCCTGTCTCACCTTCTAGGGCTTCAAACTTGGCTCCTTGTCTTCCTGTAGCTCCATTTGGACAGACAGCCCAGTTTCAAACTGTTTACCTTGCCTCTGTTTTAGGGTTTGTTTGTTTTTTGGGGGAAAGAGAGTCTTGGGGATAAGAGCTCATTAGAACTTACTTTATACGTATGTCTGCTTGTCAGGGGAGGATATTGAACAAGATAGATCATGATGGGGAAAAAAATGGATAATCATCATCAGAGAAGACCCAAGAAATACCCATTGTGACCAGAGCTTACAGGCCCAGTGCAAAAGAATGGTTTGAATATAAAGTAACAGCTCTGCAGTTATTACTGAAGGTTTGTGATAACACAATACAGCAGGACCAAAGTACAGAAAACAGTCTGGTGGAAGGATTTATCAGGAATTGAGATATTCTAAATCCTAATCCTAACTGCACTCATAAAATGGGTATGGGCACCACAAGTAAAACGGGAAGGATGCACTTTCTTTGCTTTTACCACTTAGTCAAAATGACTTCTTGAACACAGCAATCTAGAGCTTACAATAATCCAATGTACCCAGAAGAGCTGCATCAGAGAATGATCCTCTTCAAGGACCTTGCCTCTGGTCCACTCTAGGAAAGTGTATACTTGCTCCATCTTCTCTCTCCTCTTTCCTCTACCTTGAATATTCATTTCACAGAAGGCTTTTCTTTTGAAATATGTCCAAGTTCAACTCTGTGCCTCCTACCTCCCATTATTCCCAGGGAGGCTCACATTCCACAAGTGATTGCTCTGACCTATTCCTAATTGATTGATATATTTTTCCTCTTTGTCCAGCATCTATCCTCTCTTGCACCAAATGCCGGTTTGAGACTGGATTCAGTTCATGTGCCTTCCCAGATCTCCTTGAGCCAGCTTGCAAGCCCCCACTCCCCAGCGCCGGCCATGACCATCTGCCTCGCTCCCCAGCAGCAGTGGTTCTGCTATAGTCACAAAGCTCACCTGCTGCTGCTACAGCCACCACTGGCCCATGTGCAATACCAACCTACTCCTTTGCCCTCACTGGACTGGATGCATGTAGAGGCTCTAGCTTCTCCAGCTGCTGCTCTGACTCAGCTGACCCAACTCAGATGTGTTAACACCTCACAGAGCAGACTGGCACCATACGAGTCAAGAGACAGGAAGGGTCCAGTAGTTAAATTGTTTGCACCCCCTAACCATTCCATGGGTCATTTCAAGATGCACTAGTTTCATATGGCCTCTCTGAAGATGTCCCACAGGATGGAGCAATAAGCCGTTTTGGGGGAAGTTATGGCTGACAGTGTACTGGCATTCAAAGAATTCTGCATATGACTTCCACTCCCTAGTCCACCTCCTCTTTCACCATTTCTAACTTCCTTAGTGTGCACCACACTCTGCTCATGCACAGCACAGACCATACCTTCATAGCTGCTATTTACTACCTGTATTTTCATCACAATTCTTTTTTTTTCTTTTCATCACAATTCTATGTATTCAGCCAATTCAGACAATTCTATGTCTTATTTTTTCAGTTAAATTATAAATGCCTGAGAAATAGGGACCATGTCTTTTGTATCTTGATACCCTCCCTGGCCTCTGCAATAGTTAACAAGAGATTACTATATGTCTGTTGATGATAAAAGTTACGTCTATGTGACCATATTTCTTCTCAAATCAGGAATAAAAACCCTGAAGTAAACATGGCTATCCCTGTAATTAAACAAACACTAACATGAAATGATGCTTGGAAATAGTCACAGTCAGATTTCAAAGAAAGGGAAAATGTTTCTAAAGGAAAATACAACATAGGGTCAGAAGCCCATAAAACAAGATGAGCTTCTTGATATTTTTCCTAAGGGATTCCCCTCATCTCAAAATACTTTTAAAAGTCACCACATGGTAATTTGATTATTAAAAAGTTCCTATACTCATTTTTATGGATGACATAAAGTCAAATAGTATTCCTGTTAGATTTGTCATCTCTTGTTCTCCAATGACAATAACAAATTATAACACCTATTTCAGATGGTGTTTTATAATTTCCAAAGTACTGCCCTGTGTACGTTTATCATCAGTTCTTCACAGACCTGTGAGACAGGAACAGCTCATGTCTTCATTTGGTTAGGGTGTGAGTCCAGAGTTCTGTTTGGATTTTCCTCAGAAAGATTTGACTAAGTGGGTTAGTTGTGATCAATAAGGAAGCATGAAGTCTTATTAATTCTATGGAAAAATTCAACACATGAATAAATTGTGGAATAGCCATGTGACCCCTTGCCTGCAATGAAGATCCTGGTTTCTAAGTACTCTCTGGATTATTAACCTGGCACCAAGAGATGAAAATCTGAGATAGCTCAGAAGAGCAAATTAAAAATATGAGGAAATCTGAGAGGTACAGAATTAAATCTTAGTTTAGTTATTTATAATTTACAAAACTCTCAAAGGAGCTCAGAGTTAAGGTTTTATAGCAGGTGGTAACACTCCATTTTAAAGCTAAAAGTATTGAGATACAACCAAGGACCAATGTCACTTTTCTTTCAAGAATGAATAGAATATTCTCAGCTTTAAGTGTGTGTGTAAGTAACTAATCACAAAAAACTGTGGTATTATACACCTCAGGACCATGAAAGGAGAATGAGTAAAAAAGATAATAAGCTTCCAGAATGTGTTAGGGACCAATATAGTTGTGTCCTGGGCAGTGTGATGATGGGACAAAATGCTGGAGGTTTAAAAGGCACATTTGGGAGGTGGGCATGTAAAGTAAAACCCAGCTCGGTGACTACTGTTGAGCAGTTTAGATAGGCAAGGAAAAATCATTTTCTTGAAAGTCTTAGTCATCCTGGGCTGAGAGTGTCAAATGGAAAAAGTCTAAAGAAAGATTGGAGGTGGGGTAGGGAAGCTTTACAGATCGGAAGCATTCTGCTTAAGGCCAGGACGCTAAAGCAGGTGCTCCCCGGGCTGATTTCCAGACCCATTCATAAGCTACTGCTCCCAGCTTCTATCCCACATTGTCCCCTTGGGCTTCATATGGATTCTCCCTTGATGTTTAATTTAAACCTTCTATATCTGAGCAGTGAGTCTGTCTCCCAGGGTGGGAATAGTGACTCCAAATGTCAGCTCTTGAAATAGCTACAAATGAATCTTCTGGGAAAATTGTTGAAATGTGGATTCCAAGGCCCTGCCCTTGAAGATTCTGCTTTAGTAGGCTTGGGATGGAACCCGAGAATCTGTATGTTTAAGAGACTACCCAGACAATTCTGACCAACTGGTAGGTCTAGATAAAAATCAAATCAACTTTAATATAATCTTTCTGTGGCTATTTACTCATTTCTCAGGTTTTCCTCCAGAACCAACACCAGTGGAGGAACACAAACCACTACTTCATTTCACCAAATGATACTCTGCAGGGACATGCAAAGCTCCAGCTCTGAGGAAGGGGCTTGTCTATGTTGTATGGACAGCTCGAGTTTTCATCAGTTTACTCACCTCTAGCTTAATTCCTCTCTGCCCTTGTATTTTGCAGATCTGCTGCTTCCTATGTCCCAGGAAGCTGTCATGATGCCATGTTTCCTAGAACCAGGTACAGTCTGGTGGAGAATGGCTGAAGGCGATGTCATTTGACAAGCAGCTTTTATAAATCTGACTAAATTAAATGACCTTGTACATGTGAAGCTGGTCCTGGCCTCACCAGTTACCAAGACTCCAGAACCGATTAGAAGCGAGAAGTTTATTGGAAAGACATGGGCAGTAGTTACTTCACAGAAAGGGAAGCAGAGAGAAGACTCATGTTACTTCCCAGGCAATTTACCCATATTAGGGAGGAGCAGAGTGAAGCCTGGATGCACAAGAAACTGGAGGCATATTCTAGGTGAATAAGATAAAATTATTTCAGGACGAGTCACAGCTTAAAAGCAGACAGGTCCCATACCAGCAGCATCTAAACCTTCCTGAAATATTTAAGTGGCTCTTAACCTGTGGGGTCCTGAGCTTATTGCTGGGGAAGCAAAGTCATCAGATATGGCCCCTGATGTAAAGGGGAAAAAGGAGCCTGAAAAGACAAACCAAAATATAAAATTGTGTATTTGACATTCCAAATGAGACATTCAGACTTAAGTGCCATAGGAGCTCAGGGAGAGGAAAGATTACCAAGAACCTCGGGAGAGTGTGTGGGAGGGGTGCTTTATATAAAGGGCTGGGACTGAAACATAATGAAAAAAAACTTTGAAAATTTACCCAGCATAAACCATGTCCACTGATGCCAGATTTACTTATATACCCTAGAGTGATCCTGCTCAATAGAAGTATATGAGCCATATATTATTCACGTTTTTTTAGTGGACACATTTTAAAAACAGATAAAATTAATTTTAATGACATTTTATTTCATCCAACATATTTAAAATACTTCAATTTGTAATCAATGTAAACTTATTCATGAAATATTTTGTATTTTTTTTCATACTAAAGCTTCAAAAGCCAGGGAGTTTCTTACACTATATATCTCAATGTAGACTACCTACGTTTCACGGGCTCAAGAGGCATAGAAGTAGCGGTTATCGTGTCAGACAGCATGGACCTAGAGAAACTCTTGTATGTTGAGTAGAAAGAGATGTATACTAGGATATACTTTGAGTCACTGTTTATTACAGTGAAAAACAGGAAATAACTAACGTCCACCGAAAGGGGAAATGGGTAATAAATCTCGAGCAAAGAAACTGAAACATTGCTTGGTTTCATGTTACATTCATGTCTGCAGTGATCTCCCGGAGCAAGGAGATGGAATGGAGAGAGATATGCATAGATATAAGTTTTATCTTCAATTTTCAATTCTTTGAAAATAAAAATGAATATAGGAAAGTTCATGTATGTTCACTGTGGGTGACAGGTACATGGGTACTTCTGTGACATTCTTTGCACTTTTCTGTATTTAACAACCTTTAAATAGTTTACGAAATGAGTAAAACTCATGGATGATATAGAGGTAGCAAGGAGTAGGCATTCATAAAACGGGTTCTTTAAACCAAGAGCAGAATAGGGTGGTCCCAGGTCAAGGCACAGCTGGGGGTGGCAGCTAGACCATAAACTGGTGAGGATGACCCAGGAGGGAGAGAGAAGGTTCCCTGCACATCTCTGTCACAGCCTGAGTCCAATTTGGCCAACTCACTGAGGGCAGGCAGGCGTTGATGGGGGAAATGAGGGAGTAATACTTTGGAAGGCACAGTGATATTTACTGGGTCACCTTTTCAACTACCTGGCCCTGGGGTCTCTGGGGTCGTCAAGTTTAGCTAAGCTACACCATACTGTTGCAGTCGCAGCATCCACTCTGTTTGGCCAAACAGCCTGCAGGGCCTTTCATACTAGCCCCTCATGCAAAGGCAAGCCTTACAGGGTATCCTGCAGTCACAAGCAAATGTTATGTTCCCCATTGGGCTTTTCCCAACAGCCCTTATAATCAAGCCTTGTGTACCCCTCAGACAAGATCTCCACGTAGCATACTAAAACCTCATTCCTTTTGGTTGGACTGACCAACTTTCCCTTGGCCCAGGAGCCTTGAAGCATTCTACCTATGGACCCTAACAAAAGCATGCACTCTGGGTCTTGCCTGTCTGCCTGTATCCTGCCTTGACTCCTAGTGAGACTCCTCTCAAGGTGTACCATGTACCTCTTCCAGGACTGTGAGTAATAACTATCTCAGTTTCTCCTGGGATCTGTTGCTGAACCCCGATTTACCATCCAGCACCCATACTCCACCTAACAAATGTTAACGTTATAATAAAGTATTAGGGGAAAAAACCCAGCTCTGCTCGGTGGTGGGAAATCTGGGCCCATGGGGGCTTCCAGGGTTAAAGGAAACTAAGGAAGTGAAGAAAAATGTTCAGAGAAGATGCTGAAGATACAGAAGAGTTTGCTGCTTATGAGGGGAGGTTGAGCACACATGGCAGAAGCTCAGGATTGGATCAGATCAAGAAATGCATTGAGCCATAAAGATGTGAGTCATCGTGGGCTGAAGAGGCTTTCCCTTTCGGCACCAGCTGACCTCACTAGGGATGTGAGGTATGATGGGATTTGTTGTGATCATCAATGGGGTCAAGAGGAGGTAAAGATTGCTTTCAGAGTCTGATTCCTGGATGATTTGCTTGCTGTTGTGTTGATTTCAGAATCAACAGTGCTCTAAGATGTCACACTACAGATCTTTGGATTACTTTCAGATTTTGACTTTTCTAACAAGGCTGTGAGGAGAGATGGTATGACATAACCATCAAGGGTGCTGGGTTCAGGCTCTGAATCCTCCACTTTTTATGAAACCTTGAACAAATGAATCTCTTGGTGCTTTACTCTTTTTAACTGAATAATGGGGCAATAGTAGTATCCAGAGTTGGGAAAAAGTTTAAGAGCTAATACACATGAAGCACTTCTAACAGTAACTAGCATGTGGTACACACTTAATAAGCATTAGCCATGGACATTATAATCCATTAGGTATAAATTTCCCTACATCTATGATTACCTCCTTAGGATAAATTCTTGGCAATATAATTGTTGGTTAAGAAGGTGCACAAAATTTTAATGTTTGTAATACAACTTGCCAAAACATACACCAGAAGATATATTAAATCTCCCCTACTGTATCATCAGATACTTGTTTTATTCCCACTTACTTATGTCACAATGCATGACAACCCACCACCCACCCAGCAATCAATTATAGTTGCCCCCTATATACTCATTAACCCAGAAAGCAAGAGTGGTGCCTGGTAATCTGTATTTTAAAGACATTTTCATTTGATTCATAGTCTAGTTTAAAACTATTGTTCTAGAATTTTATCAACCAATAAATCAATCAATTGCTAAAACATTCACTTACCCAACCCCTTTGTAATACCTACACTTTAGACCAGGATCTTTTTGAAACTCCCTTTGGCTTCTAGAACCCCTCTCATACCTCTTTTCCTACTTCTATGTCACCTTTTTTTTTTTTTTTCCTTCCTTTAGGGAAAAAGAAACTGGATTATTTCATGTAACTGAGAAGCCTACAGTGGCACTGGCTGCAGGCATGTTGTCCAATAGAAATATAGCACAAGCCATGTAAACTAGGGACCTGAAATAATTAATCAAAGTGCTGTCTCTCTCCTTCCATCATTCGCTTGGTTGCTCCTATGTGGCCTAATTCTTAGACGGACTCTCCAGTAATCAATGTACTGGCAGTCTCTGACACATCCTTGAGGCTTAACAAGCCCATGTATACCCAGGAATTCTAGAAAAGGAATCTTCCCAGTCTGGGACTAACCCAGGGGCAGGAGTTACTACATCAAACCCAGCAGAGCGCCATATTTGCATTCCCAACATGTCCCTATCTACCAGCTCCTTCTCAAATCCAATAGTGCTGCAAGAAAGCAAGAGAAATCAGAAGACAGTTGAGAATCAATCCAATCAATCACTGAGTCATGATTTAATGTGTCTAGTCGTTCTCAACTCTGTCCTCTATCCTACCTGCTAGGACCCCAGTTCAGACTCAACATCTCTTGCTCAAATCTTTCAATAGCTGTCTGTCTGGTCTCCTTTCTACATTTTTGCCACTCTTGGATTCCCCCTCTATATATACTCAGATGTAGCCCATTTTCTTGTTTAATGACAAGAAATGCTATGCCAGTAGGACAAAGTCAAAATTCCCTTGCATTAATGTCCACAATAGTCAAATTGTGGAAGGAGCCTCAGTGTCCATCGGAGGATGAATGGATAAAGATGTGGTCTATGTATACAATGGAATTTTACTCAGCCATTAGAAATGACAAATACCCACCATTTGCTTCGATGTGGGTGGACCTGGAGGGTATTACGCTGAGTGAAATAAGTCAATCGGAAAAGGACAAACATTATATGGTCTCATTCATTTGGGGAATATAAAAATTAGTGAAAGGGAATAAAGGGAAAGGAGAGAAAATGAGTGAAAATATCAGTGAGGGTGACAAAACATGAGAAACACCTGAGAAATGAACAAGGGGTAGTGGAAGGGGAGGTGGGCAGGGGGTTGGGGTGACTGGGTGATGGGCACTGAGGGGGGCACTTGATGGGATGAGCACTGGGTGTTATGCTATATGTTGGCAAATTGAACTCCAATAAAAAAATTTAAAAAAAAAAAACCTCCCTTGCATGAAAAATCCTCTAAGACCTTCCAGAACTACCTCCTGCCTCCTGATCACCTTGCACAACCAACCAAACCTGTTTGCTTTTCCTTAAAACCTACTCCCAATTTTGGTTAAATGTGTTCCACTCATTCAAGTACTAATGCTGAAATTTTAGCCATTTTCAGCTCCTTTTACTACTTATCCATAGCATTCATTTTCCAGGTCCTACATTTCTATGTCCACATTTTTCTCTGCCTGTTGCATTCTTACAACCTTGCTCTGCCCAGGCTATACCATTTCTTCCTCCTTCCCAGCCATCTGCAGCATCTTTGCACCTTCCCAGCTTCCCTTCACATGGCCAACATGTATGCTTTTAAACACATGCCTTACCTAGAAAAACTTCAACAGCTCCTTTTTATCCACTTAATCCAAGTCTCCTGGTATTTAAGACTATGATAATGAGTATGGTTCAACATGGCTGATGTGCTGGGTCCTACCCCTGTGCCCCAGCTCTCCACACCAGGTCACTGCCCTAGCCATGCAAACAACCTCAGTGCCCCCATGCCTGTTTCTGCTCTTCTATGTAGAATGTTTTCCATTTTGGCCCATAGACATCCTACTCAACCTTAAGAGCCCCAGCTTTTTCTTTCATGAAGGCTTCCTAGATTTCCCTAGTAAGACAAAATACTCTGTGCATCCACTGAAGTTGGTCTATATCACAAAAATGATCATGGCCTAATTAATGGAGTGCTTAATGTGCACCAATGTCAGCCCCAATGAAGTGGGAGTTCCACTACTTATCAGTTCTATATCTTTGATTTCTCATCTACATGTGGAACATCAATACCTGCCTCATCAATACCTATCTTAAAAATGAGATAATACACATAAAGAAATTAAAACAGTTCCTGGCACAGGAGCAGTTACTTGTACCTGGACTTGCTCTGAGCCCTCTCTGAAGACCCCACGTCACATCCCTGTCGCAGCATGTGGTTCTGGAGTCGGACTTCCTGGAACTGAGGCCCAGCTCTGTCACTTACCAGCTGTGTGGTTTTTTGTCTTCGCAGTATGTTTTCCCATCTGCAATACGAGGATAATAAGAGAACCTACCCAACTGGGCTAATATGAGGATTAAGTAAGATAAATACAGCAAACACTTAGAACAGTGCTTGGCATGAGGGGAGTGCTAGCTACACTTATTAAGTCTGCATTCCCAGAGTCTAGCACAGCAACCGGGGGACATTGTTCAAGACATGCTACATTGTACTGAACCCTCTGTTTCTCTCTACAGTGCAATTTACATAAAGTTCTTCCCTGCATTAAGAATACTGACCCATCCCATTGTAATTTAGGTATCATCTATAGACAACCTCTGTTTATAAAATGTCCAGCTGCTACATTGTCTCATTGCTTGGTGAACCATTAGTGAGTATGATTGTGGGTACAACTCAATTATGGGTAGTTTATTTAGTCTTGGATTGGATTCTCTGAAACTCACAGGGTATTAATATATACATGTAATTTGATTAATCTGCCTATAACCTGTCAAGAGAAAGGTACCCCTCCAAAAGAAATGTATATTAAAATATGTTTACATGGATTTTGAGCTAGATTTTTGCAATATATATAAAGATATCATCTAAAAAGATAACAAGGAAGTATTAACAAAAAACACTAAAATAAACAAGACGTCATCCTCTCACTTCTAGAAATGCTTTGCAGTATTCTATTTCTGGATGTAATGAATTTTTTTTAAAACCCACGAAATATCTAATCTATACTGACAATTGGGGCAGGACGAGATACATTGCCTAATTCTCTGAATTTTATTTTGGAGTTTGAGTTATCATAAAGCTTCAGAAGGAAGTCACTGTTGATAATTGAGGGAGGCAGCATGTAGGGGAGCAGCCAAGACAGTAGTTCCTACCAACAATGACCCTGTTGAAGAAGCATGTATACTCAGATGTTGAGAAAAAAGGTAAAAGAAAGAAAAACAGATTCATTATAAATATTCAAAACTTTAATGACAAGTTTCTCAACCTTAGCACTATTGACATTTGGGGCTGGATAATTCTTTCTTGAGGGGTGCTGTCTTGTGCATTGTAGGATGTTCAGCAGCATCCCTGCCCTCCACACACTAGATGCTATTGGCACCCCTTGCTAGTTTTGTACTTTTCACAACCAAAAATGTCTCCAGACATTGTCAAAATTTTCCCAAAGGGAAAAATCACCCTGGTTTGAGAATGACTGCTTTGATGGGAAAAAATTAGTAAAAGTATTAGGTGGAACATTTTACAGATTATTTAAATGTTCCCTATTTTTAAGTATTTAAAAAGAACCCGGGACCGTGGTTCTGACATATATTGGCCCCACTGGCCCTCTGTGTGGAATGGGGTGATGAAGGTAAAGGGGTGATATGGAAAGATGTAGCACAGCAACTGGGGGACATCCTAAAGCTAAGGTGCCAGCTGGCCTTTCAACCAGCAAATCTGTAGAGCATGTAGAGTTACAGCACACTTAGACTGTTTTAAAGGAGATTATAATCTCATGACAAATGACTTCTAGTGTAGTTCACACCTGTTGCTTTTCCTGTTTAAGAAACACCTGGTTTATATGTTTCAACAGAGGCCATTATAAAGAAAAGAATGGACAAACATACAGCTCATTTCTTGTAGTACTTCACTGAAGTCATTTTGGGAAATTAAGTTAAATTAATTGCCTAAAGACAAGATTCCCTGGTCTTCCTTAGCAGGATATCCCCCTGTCCCAGATTCTCTTTATAATGGTAATAGAGATGCTGAAATTGGGATAAAAACTTTAAAGTTACATATAATGATGAAATTAACTTATAATGTTGCAAAAAAAAATACTTCCCCATACTGCATTAGTAATATTTGTTATTTTGAAGTATAAGGAATGAATAAATAAAGGAACAAATAAGTCTCAGACAATGGGGTACTCCAGGGCTTTAATCATATGCTAAGTAATAAAAAGAACTGGCAGTAATGTGCCCAAAGATTCCTATTTCTTTAAAATTAGAATGTGCCTAAAGATTATCTCCCAACTGA
Organism: Nyctereutes procyonoides; assembly: GCF_905146905.1. NCBI lineage: Eukaryota > Metazoa > Chordata > Mammalia > Carnivora > Canidae > Nyctereutes > Nyctereutes procyonoides. The sequence goes on from NW_026575044.1 coordinate 5,811,534, forward strand.
ACTACAAACAGGTAATTTTATCTTCCTATCATACTTTGTCAACCCTGCAATTCTGAAGCTGCTCATGGTTTCCTCTGATGATGTACGCACCTTTATTCATATTAGGTGTTCAGACTGTGTCAGGGCTAAATACCTATTTAGCAAGAGGAAAACGTCAGAATCATAGGACAACAGCAGGAACCAGTAGACACTGCCTATAAAGAAATGAAGCTCTTGAAATAAATGCTGGATAATGACATAGTCTGCTTTGATTTTGGGCATGACCTCAAATAATCAACTCCCTTTGCCCTCTCCCAAGCCATTGAACCCACTTTAATCACACAAATCTTAATTTATAGGAAGAGTTTTGCTATTTGTTGAAAAATACATGTACTCTAAAATTCTAGGAGCCACTTTTATTAAAAAGTAGTGGTTTCTGTGTGACACACTCATACATGCAACACACAGCTCTGCTGACACGGAGGCAACCTGGCAGTTACACTGCAATCCTCATCAGTGGATTTCCATACTTGCTAGGGGTGGTGGTCCAGGTCACTCACTCAATTCCTTCAAGTCTTACCTCAAAAATGGGCATAAATACCTGCCCCTTCTTACCTGACATAGTGGTCCTGAGGTTCATGAAAGGAAATGTGGTTGTCAAGAGAAAAGGCATTGTTCCTACCAGTGCTGTGGCACAACTGCTCTCATAACATGCATGTTAGAGTCCAATTCTCTCAGCTCAGTCAGGGTCTTTGTTCATACCTTACAGAGAGCTGGCCGTACTGTGTCCCCTGCTGTTGAAATGTGAATACATTAGATTAAGAGAGTAAGAACTATACTAGACACAATGCCTCTTTATCATGAAGGTAAAACTGACGTAAAAATTTAAGAATCTTCCGAGGAAGGAAGTAAAACTCATCCTAATCAGAATTTCTTGGCCTTGGAACTTTACCTTCTGTTTCGTTTTGGTTTATTTACACTACTGACACCCTGAGCTCTCAGTGCCCTGGGTCCCTGGGATCCAATCTCTTGTACCTTCTCTTCATGTTTTCCCCCAAGCAACACAAAAAACCCCTCTGATTAATGTGAGAAACTTAATTAACTGAATGGCAGCTGAAATAGACTCCAGAAGGTACTGACCTTTTAACTCTTACGCTACTTGTTTCTGACTGCAGTACAAGCCTTGGACACCCTTGAAAGGAAGGCTGTGCATCTCAAATCAGATTTCTTGTTTCTTTTTCTTTTGGGGGGAGGGTATGGTGGTAGTTATAGTAGGGAGTATAAGGGATGGAAAACATCTTATATTCTCATTAAGGTAAAAAGGCATGTTCGTTCTCCAACAGAATGGTTCTCAGGTACAGAACTTATTCGTTTTCTCTCTTTTGAATTCTTAGAATGTCAATTCATAACTCACAGTTGATCTTCAACTGATATTTGAATTCAGTCACCTTGCTTCAGACCTGTCAGGCTGACAGGAAGAAAGGTCTCCTCAGACCTGAGATCTGTCCTTAGCTGGTCTCCCTGAGAACACTCCTCAGAGGCTTGGCTATGTCTATGAATCCAAATCCATCATTTCCTTGGCCTCCAAGACTCCCAAATGATGACTGTATTCCTGGGTTTGGGGCCATACTTTTTACTTAGTTATGTAGTATTTTCATACTGATGCCCTAGGATGCCTTAATATTATTTCTATTATTTCCACCACTGATTCTGGGTTTTCCTTTTTTTTTTTTTTTTTTAAAGTGGCTGTCACAATCTACCTTATTTCTTAATGCTGGGCAACTGAGAAAAGATACAAGATATAAAATCCATCTTAGCCAAGAAGTCCTTTCCATCAAAAGTTGTGAAATTTTCTGTCCACATTTTTGGAGATTACCTTTTGAAATTAAATTTTCTAAAATACTATTTTTTAATTTGAAGAATCTTGTTTCCAAAAAAGTAACTTTCTCACCAATTCAAGTAATCACTTTGCCAATTATTCTTTTATTTGTATTATACACATCAAATTTTACAGAAAAAAAGAACCCCTTATTGTTAAACTCTAATTAATTACATGTTTTCTTCTGATTCTTTTCAATGTAGACACCTAAATTTTTACACAAATATAATCAGTACATAAAATGTTTTAACATTTTTTAATCTCATTTAACATTTTTCATACAATTTCACATATATCAATATCATTTAATGACTACGTAACAGTCTAAACAGCAATACCAATACATCATAATTTACTTATCCATTTCCCAATTACTAGACTTTTTTAAAACCCGTATGAATGGAATTGCTAAAAGTATCTTTGTTCATGTAGCTTATTTTCTCTTCTAAATATTTTCCTGGGTGTATGCTGTTCAAAATGACTTCATCTAGCAAAAAAATAAACTGGTTACAAAGCTCCTGTTATATTCATCTAAATAGTTCTTTTAAAAATTACTAAAATAATATTGCTACTGGTAGAGACACATGAGCTTTAAAATGTTAATAGCATAAACTAAGTCAAAGTTGTTACAATTTGTATTTTTAATACGAGGAAACCTGAATATCATTTCAGGAATTGACTTTTATTTGTATCTTCTCATGTGTACTCTATCCTTTCTTAAATTTGCTTCATAAAGAGTAGAAACTTTATGGTTTTGCATCTCCTTTTAAAAAAAATATTAAGCACTTTGTCCATGTAGAATGCAAGTAGCTTTTTAAAATCCAATCTCTTCTTTTTTTTATCTTTTTCCTATTTAGTGTCCAATTTTCATTTTTCTCTAGTTGATTTCACCTTCCTTGCCAATATTTTTCACTGCCATAAAGCTCCTTTAGTAATACTGGGATGAGAATTGTAGTATTTTTATTTTTACCTTTAAAATCAACATTTTAATTCATACAGAATGAATTGTCTTATCACATGTAAAGTGGGCCTAATTCTTTTTTTCATACGGACATCCAGTTAGTCTTTCCATCAGTAGTTATCACATAATTATTTCTTTCCAACTGGTTTATTAGTCTTAAGCTTCCTACATAGCATAGTATATTTAAAAAGGTTACTTTAGGATTTAAAGGGCAAGACTCTCATTTTTTTCCTAAGTTAAAAAGATAAATCTATCTTTCCTTGCCTATTTTCTTGATTTGCCACAATTCTATCAAATTATATAAAATATCAGTGGGAATGTTAAGCAGAAGTGTAGTAAATCTACCTATTAATGTCACCTAGTGGCATTCCTTTGGATATGATTTCAAACACATTACATAACAATCTGCACAAAAATTCTATTCTATTTCAAATATCATTTGTTTTATTGATGGTGCAATTATTTTGATAGGTTTAAACCTTAGGATATAACCAATAAAACCACTTTGCCATTTAAAAAAATGTGTAAATATTAATACCAAGTCATGATTTCTCTATTTTCAATAAGCTGTAAATTACTTAAATTTTTGTTTCATTTTCCTCACATATAGAAGAGCAACAAAAGACTATTCATAGCTTATTTTGGCCCAGTAACATCTGTGTATTTTTAGAACATGTTGTTCAGATCAAAGGATAGGTTATTAAAAAGCATTAGTTTGTTAAAATTTAGCCAAATTCTGCTTCCCGTGAGCTCCTTACCTCTAAAGTGTATTTATTTTTAATTAATCCTAATCTTCACATTTCCTGATCTGAGAATAAGCTGAAAGACTGGAGTCTGTCTACTCTGCTTCACTGGCAACACTGCACGAACTTTCATAAGCAGCACCTGCATTCTTCTAACAGTTAATGTTAGCGGAAGGACTTCAAAACTTGGATCCCAATGTTGGCTCTTCTACATATCAGACCCTGGACAATTATTAATACTCATCTTTACTCTTTACCTCTTCTTTAAAAATGTATTCAATACTATCAGCCTCAAAGCGTGGTTGAGAAACTGTAACTAGAAAGCAAAAGTGCCTAGCACATAGTAAATGCTCTCTTCCAGAACAAAAATTAGCTCTGGAGGGCTCCCTTCTATAGGATTACCATTCTGAGGAACAGAAAACAGGAGACTGAAGGGGGCATTTTACCTCTTCTGACAACTCCACTGGAGTACAATAGTTTTGACTTCTGCTGGTTCTGGAAAAAAAGGGTTTTGTTCTCTAGATAACAGTTGAGAGGCAGAAGTGATCACAGAGGCAGTTACCTCACTAGTTTTGAGGTGGGACAAAAGGGAGGGGACATGGTTGAATCCTCCTTTGATTGACTACTATCCCTTGTAGTCAGTGCTGTAATTAAAGTGGTAGCACCAACAAGGTGATATAACTCACACTAAGAAACCTTGGGAAATCTATGGATGGCTTTGAAAAGCCATTGGTATCCCAGGTTAGAAATGCCTCACTCCATTTCTTCTTAGGAATTTCAAAACAGCCAACCTGAGGTACCTTTTCTTGGGGAAATATATATATATATATATATATATATATATATATATAAATTTTTTTTTTCCTCTTGATCTGAATTAGTTGTTGGAAGTTCTTTTCTTTTAGGTGCCAGCACAAGGCTCTGCAGGAATTTTCTGAAGTATTAAACCAGAACTAACCTTACCCTTAGATTTCCTTTGGGACAAACTTTCCAAGAATGAGCTCTTCAATGACTAGATGAACTGTCCAACACTTTTTGTAATACAGAAGACTGGTGGTGTCACTGCCCTGCTGCTTGTAAGGGTCAAGTAGGGGAACTGAACTGCACAATGTGTTGTAAACACTACACCTTCACAAATAAAGGATCATGCAAAGCTAATCTTTTAACAGTTGGCACTTGCATAAGTTGCTATTGCTACCACCATGTCTGTACATTTGTATTATATACAAAAGACCCACATAATTTATTCTGTGTGTTTATTCAGACATGGTAGCAACTGTAATAATTACAAAAGTAACTAAACTATTCCTTAGATATTATTGTTTTTATAGACTAATAAATCTGAAGATCATTAGCAGACATGTATTACCTCCCAGTATGCACAGTTGCTAATTTGGAACCCACACTTATATACTCAATACTAAAATAGAGCTAACCTTGTCCAATCATCAATCAATCAGTTGGTGATAAATTAACAACATCCCGTGACTGAATGTCTCAAATAGAAGTAAAGACAACATCTGCATAGCATTCATCATATAACCAATTCTTATTAATCACATAGGAAATGGTTCTTTAAATGAAAATATTCTGATGTCAGGATGAAGGCCCAAAAGAGCATTTCCGGTTTGCTCCTTTCTAGTCTTGAAGGTGGTTCTCTGGGCTTTCTGGGTTTTTATTTTCCTCAGAGGAGTCTGGTTTGGCCATGATTTTATTATTGGTTCCAAGAGCCTCAGGTTGCTTATCATCACCATCAAAGATTATATCTTCTGGATTTGGAGGTGGGGGGCAGAAGTCTTCATTGGGAAAGATCTCCTGGAAAAGTGTTTCAGCTTGCTTGACTGCGTGCTCATTTCCCAGTCCGCAGTCAGGCCCAGAGCAGACATAAACATTGGAAGGTAAGCCATTATATGAGCTTCTGCTGATTCCCGAGGAATCTCTCATATTAAAATAAAGAGCCCACAAGAGTCTTGGCTTTGTGAGTTCTTCCTTGTCTATTTCTGTTTCAGTATATGGGGTGAATAATTTCTTCACTACTGACTCTAAGTCTTCTCTTGCTGTTTTAGAAGATGAACAGGTCAGGTGTACCAGGTAGGTGTCTTTCATGCATGTCATGGTTGAAGAACATAATTCAGTGACACGAACAGCACATGTTCCTGATTCCATTGGAGGCACTATCAAAATGGAAATTTGCTGATCTGAATCTGCCTTCTTGAGTATAGACTGATCTGTAATGAGCACTGCCCTGGAGATCTGCTTATATTGCACATTTGAGCATGTTTCCTCAGAAAGGTAACTATCCTCCACAATAAAATATTTAGCATTTATTCTTTGATCTAAGTGATCTATAATTGCTTTACATCTTCCAGATTCTTTGTCAACTATAAGGCATTGAACTTTATGGCGAAGACAATAGATTCCACCAAAAACTGCACACATCCTGCAGAAACACTGGGGAATTTCTCCTTGGCCATACAAGGGAAATAAAAAGGGAGTGTTGCCAAACCGTCCAAGACACCGAAGGAAGTTTTTAGTTGCTTTAAGGCCATCTATTGTGGTGCAAGAGGACTCTGTCATTGCAATTGAGTGCAGCACAAAATGTTGGAGGTTGGGGGTTAATTTTTTAGTTTTTAAGTAATCTGAAAATGAGCAATGCACAAAAGCTTGGTATTGATCAGGATGTTGTTCATAGTCTAAACAAAATGTAAGAAATTTCATCAGTATCCTCTTTTCAACCATAGTGAGTTCTTTGCTATTAAAGACATCTGCTCTGGAACAAGGCACCTGTTCTACTTTTCCCTCACGAAATGCAAGAATCCTAGTGACGTTTTTAAATTCTGCATAACGACTAACATTTGATTTGATTAAAAGATCGATTAGCAATCCTTGAGAATACAGCAGCTTTGATACCAAATCAATATTAAATCTCCTGCCTTCTTTAACTATTTGGGAGTAAGTAATCCTATTTCTCTTTGGTTGATCAGTGTTATCTTCCTCTATAGGTTTGTTTTCATCTTTATCTCCACCTGAAGCTGTGTTTATACAGGTTTTATCTCCACAATATTTTTCTTCTGCCAAGATGTCCTCTACATCAGTTACTTCTAGTGAAATCTCTTCATCACTTTTTGGAGTGTCTTTGGCAGGCGTTTCAGAGCTAGTAACATGTAATGAGTTTGTTTCTTCGGACAAGCACACAGAATCCAGAGGTTTAGATGTTACTGAGGAAGGATTTTTCTGCAGAGCACTGATCTCTTCAATATTGTCATCCATATCCTGACTGGCATAACAGAAAACTTCTATGTGTTCAATGGTTTCATCCTTCTTGCGAAGAGCAATGGCTTCTTCTGTTTCATGCACCAGGCCTTGCCATGAAGCAGTGCTTTCTTCTGCACTGTCACCGTTTTGCTGATGCTCCTTTAACCAGGAGAGCAATCCCGAAAAGCTGAAACTTGCCCAGTTTCCTCCATAGTAACTTCTTGAATCAAGATGAAGAACCCTCTGACCACTTCTTGAACATGCAGCTGCCAGGATGGATTCAGGTAGACCTGTCCCTATTATGACCACATCGAACTCTGTGGGAAGACTGTCCGCCATTCTGGGAGATAAAGGGTCTGGTGACAACCGTCGATAAAAGAAATGTGTGTGAGTCAAGGCTGAGGGCTCAGCGGAGCTGTGAATATGCTGTAATAAAATCTCTCCTTGTGATACTCCAGTTCATCCCAGAAGTCCTGAGGTTGCAGGTCCTAACTGTTTAACAGTTACCCTTTCTTAATATTGTTTTCCTTATAAGTCAGTAGCATAAAAATAGGTAAGGTATATCTAATCACATCTGAGAACACTAAAACGGATGTGTGGTTTTCATTCCTGCATTTCATCTTAGCAGTAAATGTCAAAATGCATCACACATGCATTTGTGACTGGAACTCTTCTCTGAAAGAAGAAAATTCAAGAAAGAATACAGTTGTAAACAATATTAAGAGAAAAATAACTTCATGCAACAGCAATTACAATTACTCCATTGGAGTCTGACTTGTTATCAAGACATAAGCCTCTAGGAAAGCAAGTCATTAAATGCTTTCTTACATATTTTCTAATTTCTCAAAAATGGACAAAAGAGATTTACCCTCAAAAACACGCAATAATGAGGAAGGGACATCATGATGTCCCATTAAGCAAAGGATTTCCATAATATAATTCTGTAACTTTTGCTTTTAATAAAATATTTGAACTATACAGAACTGTGAGCTTAGACTGTAAGAAATGTGTGGTTCCACCGTGTTTATGGAAACAGACTACATATACATACTATGTGCACATTGTCATGATGAGGAATATTTCTGCAGCCAATTTAGCCTGTGGGTGATTTTAGAACAGTTGAATGAAAGATATTTCCATGCCACAACCACCCTTAGGATCTCGTGGTAGCATCATGAGACCATTTCAACTGAATTAACCAGCCAGATTATTGCAAAAGGATTAATTCATTAAAACAACTGGCATTTTGAGATATTTAGGTGCAAACAGGTCTACTGAAGGAAATAGGCATTTTTAACAAATCTTCCTATGAATGTACATATGCACATGTGTTTTTTTTAGGTTTAAGTTAAAACAGAAAATTCCTACCTTTGTAAGTTAAAATATCTCAACATAAAAAATACCTACTTCTAAAATCCAAGAGAAAAAAAAAAATCCAAGAGAACATAGGGTGACTTGCATTTTGCCAGACTCTGGCTCTATGACCTTGAATCTCTGTATCCCAAGATAAAGGCCTGTCTCAACATCCTCTGCTAAGATTAACACGTTCTTTGCTGTTTTTTGAAGGGATAGGAGGTAGCAGTGTAGAAAGGCTCTCCTGTTAACTTCTGGCAATAATACTGGTCATATACCACACACACAACATTTGTGTGGCACTAGGGGCGGCTAGAGGTGCAACAGCTAAAGGGGAGGGGGGCTTGAAAGGCATACTCACCTGAAAGTCTTTAGGCTAAAGCACTATACACAGCAAGTGAAGATGGCGCCTATCAGCTGTCATTGTGCAGTTAAGAGGGAGAGTTCTTGGAACTCTAATTTTCCCTATTATCACACTTGCTGAAATCTAGATCAGTACTACCTGGGCCTGTCTAGGGTAAGATGATGAATTAGCCTGGACATCTGTAAAACAAACCATTCAAATGAAAGTTGGATTAAATTGACTGGCTCCCTGAACAAACTGACTGGTCAGCTTAAGTGAAATGGCCATCTTAAAAGTCCTGTCTAGTCAAAGCCTCAGCCTCAAGAATATCAGAGATTCTACTTGTTTTCAGCATTCCCTGAAAAACCAGGAATTGAGCACTGAATGAGGCAGTTGCCTGGCCTCCCCATACACATATGTAAGTATGTCTGCATTACTTATCCTGCCTTCTTCAAGCAGGGTGTGCGGAGGAAGGCAGAACCCAGGGAGGTATACAAAGAAATGTAACCGGAGCATGGGTTTATTCTTGGCTTAGGAGATAGAGCAAAGGATACAAACCATAAGTGCAAAAACCAGGCACCTTCTAACCTACAGATGTCGAGTCCTCAAAATACTAAGCACATAGGACAGAACAATCTTAACACTTAGCTCACTCTTGCATACAAGAGATAACAAAACTGAACAAAACTGATGGCAAGAGAGATTAAGTGACTGGGAAAATCCACACAGCAGGTTAGCCAGGTGATAGAGTAGAACCCACTCTCATGTCATCAGACCAGTGCGCTTCCCACCTGATGGGCAGCCTCTCCAGGAACCTCCGGAACAAGCGGCCTCTTTGAAATTTTTAAATTTCATCCTCCTTCAACACTTCACGGTTGGCTAGTTCTTGTTCAGGGATAACTACAGGGGAAGCATCTTCCCTTTCTTCAACTATAACCCTTATCTGGAAGCACAATCCTTGGAATTTACTTCAGGCAAAGAGATTCTTAATCTTGGCTAAGCACTTTTCAGTTCCTTCATAATCCCACTACTGACTGACTTGTTTCCCGGGGCTTAAACAAAGTTTTTGAATTTCTTACCCCAGAGTTTCCACCTCTAATTTAAAAACAGGGATAAAGTCATGGTTGAGAGCAGTAACCATATGCCCAGAGAAATAGAGAAACAGAGCAATTGTCAGGCAAAACACTGTGTGGTGAGCATTTCTAGCAGTCTTGGAAAAATCCCTTCGGACTAGGATGGGACTGAGCAGGGAGGAATGAAGGAGGAGGAAGCAATGGAAGGAGACACAGCAGCAAATGAGGTCACAGAGGCAAAGATGAGGAAGAGGGTGAATGCTGGTCCTATTAAAGAAGTCAACATACCCTTGTTTTTAAACCCCCAGGCAGAGAGTCCAAATAGAAACAGAACTGCCCAGCACAGAAAAAGCACTTCTTGGAAATACCAACTTTCACTTCTGTGATCAAACACTTGTTGCCCACCCCAGGGAGCATTACTGAGGACACTTCAGGTCTAAGCTTCAATCCCCCTCCGTAATTTAAAACTTAGCCCTGCCTTAAAAATTGCCTGACAGGTATTTTAAATTAATGTAGAGTATAAGCACATAGCCGTCTATATCACCACCTACATACACTTAGAAACCCCACCCAAGTTTCAAATCTTTGTATAAACAAAATTCTCAGATTGCTTACTGGGGGGTGGAGGGGGGAGTAGTATTAGAATATTAGAATCATTGAGTCAATCAAATAAAGGAAACCATGATTTCTATGACATTTTTTCTTTCCTTCAAAATACCAAGAATGAATTATAACAAATACCATCATATTTGGGTTTGCCACAACATATGAGGTTGGTAAGACAACTTCCGATAATGCTACAAAGATTTTGTTCTCAAATACGTGCTAAGATAAAAACAGTAATAAAGGGATCCCTGGGTGGCGCAGCGGTTTGGCGCCTGCCTTTGGCCCAGGGCACGGTCCTGGCGAACCGGCATCGAATCTCACATCGGGCTCCCGGTGCATGGGGCCTGCTTCTCCCTCTGCCTGTGTCTCTGCCTCTCTCTCTTTCTCTCTGTGACTATCATAAATAAATAAATTCAAAAAAAAAAAACCAGTAATAAATTAACATTACATTTCAGGATTGTTTTTTTCAAGGAACTTTAAGACCTGAGAAATACACATCCCTATTTCACATCTTGTGCAAATTAAATTCCTGGAACAACGCACAGAAAGCTAATTCCCAAGCTTGGGAAAAAAAAAAAATCACACTTTCAATGATACATTGAGTGGATCATCCTTCAAAATGTCAAGTCTCAGGGAGACTTGAACCTTCTACAGGATCAGGACTATTTTGAAACAAATTTTCAATTAACAAACAAGTTCTACTTTAATGAAATCTCCTGGCTGCACAGCTAATTATTTGACCATCTAGGGTGGGATTTTCTGCTGTAATCTCACCTTAGATTTCGGGTGTGCTGGAACCACTGAGGAGGAAAATATAGTAAAAAACAGCTTATAGGCCACATGCCGATGTGCACTCTTGGGACCTGAATGAAGCGCTTTCACTTCCTAGGAAGCATTCAAAGCATTCAAATGAGCAAAATCAAAGAAAACAAAATCACACACTGCCACTCTGCCACATTTCTACTTCTCACTTTAGGAAAACAAACAGTACTGAGTTAGATCTCTTCGCATCACCCTCTCCAGCTTTCATGAGTTAGTCACTCTTTTCCTTGAATCTGTTGACTCTACAGCCCCTCGTTTCTTTCATCAAAGTGTAAAGCCGCGGTTTCGTGCCCTGTCGAGCTGTACTCGGGGACGAAAACAGAAATGAGATGAACCGGACAGCGGATGGAGGGCGACGGGCACGACCTGGGCCGAAGCCGGGCTGCGGGTCAAGGGGGGGCCGCGGGGAGAGGAGTGGCCCCAGGGGCAGGGCCCAGGCCGCCGGGGCGACGGCAGGGGCAGCAGTCGGAAGGAGGCAGGCCAGGCAGCGTGGGGTGGACGAGGGCAGGGGCGGGCAGGGCGGGCCGGGGAGGCCGCCCGCGGAGGAGCAGGAGCGCAGCGGGACGGGCGGCGGGGCACGCGCACGGAGGGCGGCACTGCAGGCCACGCCAAGGTTCCGGGGAGCGCTTCCCCTCCCGGCCCGACTCACCGAAGAGGCTGCTGCTAAACCCGTCCCACACGCAGCCCACGGTGTCCCAGACCCAGCCGTTCCTCAGGCAGGACACGAAGGCAAAGGTGACCCCGAAGAGGGACACCAGCAGGTCGCTGAGGCTGAGGTTGACCAGCAGGAGGTGGGTGGGGGTGCGGAGCCGCTGGAACTTAGAGTAGAGGACGAGCACCAGCAGGTTGTTGCCGACGCCCAGCAGCCCGACGGAGCCGAGCAGCAGCGCCAGGCGCTCGTAGGTGCCGGGGCTGAAGAGCGGCGCGGGGCTCAGCGTCCCCGCCGGTCCCGGTCCCTCGGCGCCCGCGGCCCCGCCGCCCTCCCAGTGGCCCTGGCCGCCGCTGCGGTTCCCCGAGTACATGGCCCGGCGCCCGCGCGCTCGGCGGAAGAGGCGCTCAGCCTCCCGCGACGCCCGCGGCGCGCTCCGCACTGGGTGGGGCTCCGGCTCCGCAGCCCTCTCGGCCCATTGTGCGCGCCGAGACCGCGACGCGTCGCCCGGGCCCGCCCCCCCCCACCCCTTCCGCCCCGCGCGCCCCGTAGCCCCGCCTCCAACCCCCGCGCGCCGCGTTCCCGCCGCTGCCCCCACCCCAGCGCCCCCGTGGCCCCGCCCCCCTCCGCCCTGGGCGCCCCTGTAGCCCCGCCCCCCTCCCCCGCGCGCCGCGTTCCCGCCGCTGCCCCCACCCCAGCGTCCCCGTAGCCCCGCCCCCTCCGCCCGGGCGCCCCTGTAGCCCCGCCCCCCTCCCCCGCGCGCCGCGTTCCCGCCGCTGCCCCCACCCCAGCGCCCCCGTAGGCCCTCCCCCTCCGCCCTGGGCGCCCCTGTAGCCCCGCCCCCTCCCCCGCGCGCCGCGTTCCCGCCGCTGCCCCCACCCCAGCGCCCCCGTAGGCCCTCCCCCTCCGCCCTGGGCGCCCCCTGTAGCCCCGCCCCCTCCCCCGCGCGCCGCGTTCCCGCCGCTCCCCGGGGGCTTTCCAGCCCCTCCCGCTGGCGCGTCTACGGTTTTGCTCGTTCCTCTGGCCCCAGACTCTCCAGAGCCCTGTACCCCTGCCCGGGCGTGTGTCCGCGCGCGTGAACCCGCGTCGAGCCGGCGGAGAGAAGTCAGTCGGGAGGCGAACCAACCGCAGTGGCTCCCCGCACCCCATCTCCCTGCACCCAGCGGGAAAGCATCACGCCCGTGCACCCATTCACTCACTTTGTGCATTCACTCATTTATTGACATTTTTGAGCGCCTGCACTAACACGTGCTAAGGAGAGGGTGAGTGAGGGCCTGCCATCCTGGGCTCCTCAGCTTCCCAGGAGGCTGTAACAGTCCGCGGCCCCGCACAGCGCCTCTCGCAGCTCACACAGGTAACACAGGAGAGCCCCAGCCGACCCGAGGCTGCCAACCTTGACCTTCCCGTCCTGCTCCAAAGTAGCGGTACATCTGTCCTCTTACTGCGGCCTGCCGAAGCCCTTCGCTGGCGGTGGCTGCCCAGGCAGTGCCCTCAAAGCTTCAACCTAAATCTAGCAGGTATAGAGAGGTAGGTGCTATATTTAGAACAGCACACATTTTCCACTAGGCCTTTTCCCCAGTAGTGATGAAAATATAGTACGATTCAAATATAGATTGTGAACGTGATCAGTCTGCAAGGGCCCCACTGCTGTCCCTGCCCAGCCCCTAACAAGGTCCCAAAGGAGGACCACAGTCCCGAGCCAGACCTGAAGGAAGCTCTGGGAAGTGGTGACTAACACTGTGTGGAAGGGCAAAGGAATTGTCCTTTACAAGGACGTTTGTCCCTTTCACCTCTGTTCAAAAGACCAGCAGAGCATGACTAGCTTCACTGAACCCGCATTCTAAATTCCCTGGACATAGAGAATCAAATGGGGCCGGGTGATCTCTCCACCCTGGGACATTGAGCAATAGCTGAAGGGCAGTGTGTTCTGCCCTCAAAACCTTGATTTGTCTTTAAAGATTCCAGTCTGGATTTGTCATCTATGAGACTATTTAACCCATCCAGACCTTTAAAAAATTCATTTGATTTTCTCTTTTAGATGTATGCAACCATTTAACAAGTTCTGTATGTTTTTTACTGTGTTTTCATCACACTTCCTGCCCAGTCTACAGTAAGTTCTCAATAGTCATTGAATGAATAAAGGAGAACTCAGTATATTGTCTCCAAAGTTTGCTTGCTTGCCTTTTTTTTTTCTTTCTTTCTTTCATCGGTGCTAACTCCCTGCCCTCACAAAGCTTACATTCTGGTTGTGTTGGAACAGCAGACAATAATCAAATAAGTATGTATGCAGGGTGTCAAGTGCTGTGCCATCAAGAAAAATAAGGCAGAGAAAGGATACGGGGGAGAGAGGGAAAAGGGTTATTTTATACAAGTGGTTATGGATAGCCATGCAGAGTTCTGCAGGCACAGAGAACATGTACTGGGTTGGGACTGTGCTTAGCATATTAGGGAAAAAACAAGAAAACCAATATGGTGGTAGCAGAAGGGGAATTAAGAAATGAGGGCAGAAAGGTGGGTGAGCCATGATTGGGCAGATCATGCAAGGCCATGGACATTTTAATAAAAAGACTTTGGCTTTTACTCTCAGAGAAAAGTCCAGAGTAACAGCGATGGGAGAGGAATAATAGTAGGGGGGGGAAAAGAGGAGTAAGAGGCTTTTGGCAAATGTGTAAGAATTCTGGTAGAGTCATTTTTACAAAATTATTAACTGTTAAAGGTATTTATTATACTTGAGAGAAATAGGCACTATTACCACAAATATAATTGAAATTGCTAATAATGGTATATATATATTTTTTATATTTTTTCAGAATTATGATAAGATGATGGCAAAATACTGCAACTTAAAAAGAAAGTGCAATACTGGCATCAGGACAGACATATAGTCCAACAGAACAGAATCGTCAAATATAAGCCTTCATGCACATGATCAATTGATTTTTGATAAGGAAAGTCTTTCCAATACAGGGTGCTAGGAAACCTGGATGTCCACCTGAAAAAAAAAAAATGAAGTTGAACCCTTCTCTTATACCATATAGAAAAATTAACTCAAAAAGGATCAACAGCTAAATTTAAGCACTGAAACTATAGAACTTTTAGAAAAAAATACAGGAAAAGAGTCTTCATTACATTGGATTTGGCAATAATTTCTGGGATATGACACCAAAAGCACAGATAACAAAAGAAAAAATAAATAAATTGAACCCCAACAAAATTTAAAATTTTTGTGCATCAAGGGACAGTAGTGTCATGAAAGTGAAATAACTCATACAATATTACAAATCATAGCTCTGTAAAAGATTAGTATCTGTAATATAAAAAGAACTCCTACAACTCAACAGTAACAACAAAAAACCCCGAAGGACCCAATTAAAAAAACGGGCAAAAGACAAACAGACATTTCTACAAAGATATACAAATGGCCGATAAGCACATGAAAAGAGGTTCAACATCATCAGTCATAAGGGAAATGCAAATCAAAGCCACAATGAAATATCACTTCATGCAGACTAGGATGGCTATCCTCAAAAACTAAACTCTAAACCAAAAAAAAAAAAAAAGGGAAAATAAAAAAAAAAGTGTTGGCAAGGATGTGGAGAAATTATAACCCTGGTGTGCTCCTGCTGCTGAGAATGCAAGATGGTGGTGTAGCCACTATGGAAACAGTATGACAGTTTCTCAAAAAGTTAAACGTAGAAGTATTATATGATCCAGTGATTCCACTCATACTTATGTGTGTATAGATATAGATCTCCCAAAGAATTGAAAGCAGGAACTTGAATAGATATTTGTACACCAATGCTTATAGTAGCCAAAACGTGAAAATAACTTAAATGCCCATCATCAGATAAATGGATGAATAAAATGTGGCATACAACAGAATATTCAATCATAGAAAGGAATGAAATTCTAGTATGTTATGACATGTATAAACCTGGAAAACATTATGCTAAGTGAAATAAGCCAAACACAAAAGGACAAGTGTGTGATTCAACTTATGTGAGGTACCTGGCATAGACAAATTCATGGAGACAGAATTATGGCTGCCAGAGGCTGAGATAGGAGGAACTGGGAGTTAGTGGTTAAGATCACAGAGCTTCAACTTGAGATGATGCAGAAGTTCTGGAAATGGTCAGCGGTGATGGTTGCATAACATTGTAAATGTACTTAATGCCACGGAATTGTACACTTTTATGTTACATATATTTTATGTTTTATATTTTTACCACAATAAAGAAGTATATGCAAATTGTGCCTGCATCTAACAGAGTAGGAAAACATATGTAATCAGTTTATTGAGCAGGGTGGACTCAGCATGTATAAGCAGAAAGTAACTTTACTCTCTACCCCATTACTGATTTCAAATGTCTTCTCTGCACCTGTTCTTTAACTGCCTTTGGATGGCATTTTATCAGGTCCCAAGGCCTTACTAGTGACTTTCAATTAATATAACATCCTGAACGTTATAATATCGAAACATCAAAACTCATGGAAAACTCATTTGTCCACCCTCCAAAACAGAGCCAGCTTCAGGCCTGGAGAACTTCAGATGTTAGGTGTGGAGGGGACAACAAGTTTAGCTGCTCCCATTCCCTAAATCTACTACCTTTAGATGCTACTCTGGGCCCCTTTGGGATTTGAAGCAAAAATGGTCCCTGATTGGTAAAGTTGTCGTCTAATGTTGGTACCCTCTCATTATAGCAGATTTTAAGTACTGTCTTCTAGGATGATTTGTGGGTTCTTTTGAAGACCTGAGGTCACAGAGATCTTTCTCTCACAAGTTCCTTGACAGGGGCAATGCTTTTATCAGCTGGCTGCTTGCACCTTCCTCTAAGACCTTACTTAAGGCCCCCAGACCCTGCAGGCAGTCTTCTTCAGTAGGGGCCCTCAGAGCCTAGCATCTGGCCCTCTGGAAATGTATGCATCCTTATCCCACCAATTTCTGAATGTGGACTGTGGTGGAGAATTGGCTGGCCACAGTGTCTCCCTCTCTGGTGTCCACTGTGTGGAAAGAAGCTGAGAAAAGTCACAGCCCCTTGACTACTCTGAAAATTCCAAGGAAGTGCTAATTAGAGCTCTCCTCAACCTCCCAAGACACTGCCTTCTCTTCAGTAGTTTGAAGTGGAGAATAAAGTACTACCTGCAGAACTGGTTTCTCAGAATCTCTGTGCCTCCTCCTGTATGGGCCGTGCTGCCCTGTCTTTTAGACTTGGGGGAGTTCTTCAGTTGTATTGTAGGGCATCTCCTAAGGCCTCAAGGGATCCTTTTTAATATCCTGCTCACTGAAGTATTAAATCATCCGGGTCCCTGTATTTCAAGCAAGTCCTTTGTAAGGTACAAGGGGTCGGTGAGGGGGGATGGAGACAGGTTTTAGCTGTCATTCTTGCATGGGAACACTGATAATCCCTAGCCTTCTGCATCAGGCACATGTCACCTGATAAGTAACTTTGACCCTTATTTAATTGAGTGAACTTCCAAAGACTGGGATGCATACATCTCCCCTCTCTCTAAACTTTGTCCCTGGTAGGAAGGAAATCCTTACAGAAAAATCTTGCCAAATGTATCCGTACCTTTTCCTGCCTTACAAAACATTTAGTGAATGTAATTGAATTTAAAAAAGGGAGAGAGAATCTTGGGTGGTTCTGAATGTCAATTCTCCTGGTGCATATAGCTCCTCAGATATGTAGCAATCAGCTTATTGTATAAACTGTGTACATGTCCACACTCTCCTTCCCCAAAATGCATATATTTGTTTAAAAATGAAATCTCATTTACAACCTTGCTCTTAAAACCAGAGTGTGAGTGACCATGGAGTTGGGAAAGAGTAAATACTTAAGTTTCTTAAAAGAATTGGTTAGTGAAGTCATGATTTATATGTAATCAGGATAAATCAGAATAACTCAATGAAGATATCACTCTCTGGGGTGAAATAGCATTCTCAGCTCATGCATGTGGCAGGGCACAGGGGGAGATAAAAACAAGTTATGTACAAAGGATCAGGGATTGAATAGTTTATGATTAGCAGCAGAAGCTGATCCGAAAAGACTTCTTGTAACAACACAAGAAGCAAAAAGACAATGAAATAGTATCTTCAGAATATTAAACGAAAGTGATTTCCAACCTAGAATTCTAAACCCAACCAAATAGCAATCAAATGCAAAAGAAGATTAAGAATGTTTTCAAA
Organism: Nyctereutes procyonoides; assembly: GCF_905146905.1. Classification (NCBI taxonomy): domain Eukaryota; kingdom Metazoa; phylum Chordata; class Mammalia; order Carnivora; family Canidae; genus Nyctereutes; species Nyctereutes procyonoides. The sequence continues at coordinate 5,829,381 of NW_026575044.1, forward strand.
CATGCAAGGTATTTCAAAAATTTATCTTCCAGGCACTACTTCTGGATGTAAGCCACCAAAATGCAGGAATAAGTCATGGAAAAGAAAGGCAAAGGACATAAAAGGGAGGATAAGAGAATTCCCAAAATGATGGCAATGGGGGATAGCAGCTATGTCCTGACACACAGATGGCATCAGCCCAGGCTGCAGGAATGTGACTCAAGAGACAGGCACGTAGAAGAATGAAATCAGGATGCCTTCTTTTGTATCATCTTTTTATACTAGCTCAGGGAAACCATTTCACCTATTTTTTAATAAACTTTATTTTTTCAAGTTTATTTATTTTTTAGTAATCTGTATATCTGATACAGGGCTTGAACTCATGACCCTGAGATCAAGAGTCACATGTTCTTCCAGCTGAGCCAGCGAGGTTCCCCTTTAGAACAGTTTGAGATTTACAGAAAAACAGAATGTAATGCAGACAATTCCTATATACCTTCTCACTCTGTTTCTCTTCTTTTTTTTTTTTAAAGAGTTGATTAATTTATTTAACACAGAAAGAGAAAATGCAAGCAGGGGGAGCAGCAGAAGGAGAGGGAGAAGCAGGCTCCCGGCTGAACAGGGAGCCCAACTCAAGGGCTCCATTCCAGGACCTCAGGGTCATGACCTGAGTGGAAAGCAGATGCTTAACTGACTGAGCCACCCAGTGGCCCCTACCCAGTTTCTCTTCTTCTTAACATCTTACATTAGTTTGGTTTATTTGTTACAACTAATAAATGAATATTTATACTTTGCTCTTCACTTAAAGCCCACACACAATAAATCAGATTGCGTTAATTTTTACCTAATGTCTTTTTCTGTTCCCGGTCCCAACCAGGATACCACACTACATTGAGTAATCAAATCTCCTTAGTGTTCTCCTGGCTTCTCAGGCATTCCTCATTTCTCACAACCTTGATAGTTTGAGAAGTACTGGTCAGGGTTTTTTTGTTTGTTTGTTTATTGAAATATAGTTGACAAAAATGTTGTATTAGTTTCAGGTGTACATCATGGTGACTGGACAATTCTATACATTACTCTGTACTCACCATAATAAGTATAGTACCATTTGTCACCATCCTACATCATTACGAAATTAATGACTATATTCCCTATACTGTATTCAACTAATAACGTCTTGAAGAACTTTTCTCTCACTCAAAAACTATTCCTTCCCCATCCCTGCCTCACTTTATTATTTTAATTGAAGGTCAGTTCATAAAGGAAGAAGAAACTTTTTTATTCCCTACTACCTCTAAAAAACCTTTTTGAGGACAGAAATGACAAATGCTGAAATACAGACTTTCATCTTTAGGAGCTTGTGATTCAATATCCAGTACAGCTGCAGGAATGAGTGTCCACTTGACTCTCCTCATCATCTTGAGGAAGGCAAATGGTTTGAGGTGGGAGGAGATACAGGAGAGAGAAAGTAATGCCCAGTTTCCTTCCCTGGCCTTTACCAATTTTACTTCCCTCTCAGGATGTGTACACACACACACACATCACTTACACAGTTTGTGGGGAAAGAAAACTCAATGCACACCTTCTGAAGGAAGGGGAGGTTACAGAGATATTATGATGCAATGAGGACCATATGAAAGACACTGGTAACATTATGAGGTCAGGATTTTTACTGAAATGCTTGCCTATATGAAATGCATTAGACTAAACCAAGGTTCCTCTCTGCTAATGGCAACTCTCCTACTGACAACTCTGACTCCTCCCCACAGTATGAGATTTTAAGAACAAAGGAATGAGAGCTGGGACAAACATTGAGACAGCAGGGAAGCACTGTGACAGCTGGAAGATTTTTCAAGTTGGCAAATTAGTGCTATTTCTTTTTATACAGAAATAGCAGATTCCCTATGTCCCCATGGATATCATGGAGGAAAAGCGCTTAAGCATTGCACTTCAGATTACCAATTTCAGGACAGCTTTGACAGAGTTTGAAATATTGGTTGAACGTGTAGCAGCCCAGAAAAGAGATGAAAGAGCAGGCCTGTTTATCCAAAAAGAAGGTAAGATCAGTAATGAAGGGCAGACCAGTTGGGTCTGTTGATTAGAACCGTGAAATGTTTCAATCCATCAAAGAGAAGCAACATAGCTTAATAGCAAAGACATCAAATGGGGGACCGGAGTTCTGACTCTGTCTCTAAATAGCTAAGTGGTTCTGGGGAAGCTTTGTTCACTTCTCTCAACCTTAATTGTCTCACAAATGTAAAATTAAAAGGTTGGATTAAGTGACATCTTAGGGCTCTTCCATGGGATCTACATCTGATGGCTTGCTGGTTGACCTGGGACACTCAAAAGTACACAGTAACCATTAGCAAGCCATGGAAGCCACCTTGCCATCTCTTAACAGTATTGTGAGACCATAAAGACTTTCATAAATAGGACAAAGTTTTTTTCTGACATTTTGCTTCACTGTCTGGGCCTCTCCTCATGTCTCTAGGCTGGAATGATTTTGAACATGCCATGGTAAGGGGAATGAGGTAGGCAGTGGTCTGCCAGGGATATTAACAGCAGAAATATCAACACAGAATGGAGTACACCACCAGGGTCAGGGCTCAAGGGGACAGCTTCAGGGCATCGAGGACAGCAGTGACAAATAAGGCTTACCAGCAGAATAAAAGACTAATGAAACAAAGCCTGCTGTTCTAAGAAAAAGAGCAGAGCCCATATAGCTGCAAAGAGGTCGGCAGGGCCAGCCTCTTAATGTGCCAGACTGTAGAGCCACAAATGAGTAAAATGGTTGACTCTGGATGTTTAAACACAAGCTGGTATTATTTGACTAGTGTTTAAGAATTTATAAATCATCTTTAAAAAAAGAATTTACAAATCACCTTAATATAATTTAATTGATTCTGTTGACAATTCTAATGGACAAACATTACTATCATTGCTATTACTCCCATTTTATTTGTTAAAAGATGGCAGGTACAGGTAAAATATCTGCCAGAGTCACTCAACCTCTATGTGTTAGAGCTAAGACTCGGAGCTTCGAGATGTGCTTTTTAGATGAGTGTGAACTTGGCTGGGCTTTCCAAATCACCAGACAGAACTTTTCTTTTTCCCCAGTCAGCCTGTTTACCTGTCTCTATAATTTATTCTCCAAACATTTACCACCCTCTGGATCTCAGCTTCTCTCAGCCAGGCTTCCAGCATCATAAGAAAAAGCAAGACCAAAAGACAAGAATTCCCTCAAAATCCCCTTCCTCTACTTCTGAGTTTCCACAAAGCAGCACCTGTCATTTCATCCATCCGTCCTCCTGTCTAAGGCTATCACTTTGGTGCAACAACTTCAAAGTCTGCTTTCCATTCGCTTTGTCCTCTCAAACTAAAATATACCCAAATGTCCTGACCTTGACTTTCTCTACCCTATAACCTACCACCATATGCCTTTAATGCTTCTCCACTAAATCTCCCCACAGCATCACCACTTAATTTTCAATCTACTCAATCTGACTTCTCTCATCACTTTGCTGAAAATGTTCCTACTGAGGTATCCCAGCACCTAATATGGCTGCCAGATTCAATCAATTGTTTTTATTTTCGGGCTTTCTTGGCTCTTTCACTGCATTAGGAGCTCACTCCTCTGCTTCCAGAAACTGTCTCCTCTGTGTCTCTCATCACACCCCTCTCTTCTTATTTTTCCCTTTTCTCATTCTTTGTCTCTTTTATTTTTTGAACTTTACCCGTGTTCTCTCTCAGTCGCACAGACGCCATCCATCTAGTCTCCTAAACTGAATATCTTGCTATAATCTGTATTTCTTGGACTCTTATTCTTGGGTTATTACAACCGCCTTTTGATATAATCATCTTCTTGCCAAGATTTATTCCTTAAAAAGTTATTTTTAACTGTCACATTCCTGGCTTATTAACTCAGCTGTAAAGTTCACATATGTGAACTTGGCAATTGGGACTCTTCCCAGCCATGCCTCAATCTACCTTTCCAGCCTCAGCTGTTGGAACTTCCCTCCGTGAACTTTCTGTTCTAATATGAACTTTTCAGCATTCCCAAGCACCTCATACTGGTAATGACTCTAATATTGCATGTGTCGTTCTCCCAATGTAGAGTGCCTTTCCTCCCCTTTTTTGTCTCTGTAAACTTTGCTCATCTTTTAAGACCCAAATCAAATGTCATCTTGTAAAAACTTTCCCCAGGTGAAGCCATCCTTAACACTGTGAATGCTCTTTCTTGCCATCTGGAAGATTTCCCTTGACCTGCTGAAATCGATGTATATGTGTCTCTTCCTGCCCACAACACTTGAACTACAAATGCTTTGAAGGTTTTGTAACCCTAGGGCTAGCTCAGTCCAGAAGTGCTCCTTAAATATGTACTAAGCAGGCGCGCCTGAGTAGCTCAGTCAGTTAAGCATCAGGCACTTGATCTCAGCTCAGGTCTTAATCTCGGGGTCATGAATTCAAGCTGGGCATGGAGCCTACTTAAGAAAAAAAAAAAAGTGTGCTAAACCAACAAGCTAATCTTGCTTTCGCTTAGACCTTGTCATCACAAAGTAACATTGAAAAACTTCCTTTCTCTATAGTTCATGTGTTATGGTAAATATATATTTTAATATATATTTTATAGATATATATGTGATGTTTATTTTATAGAATATTGTACTATAATATACTACAGCATGATGTATAGTAGCATAATGTATAGTAGACATACAAAGTACTATGTATTATATAAGTGTGTGTGTGTATATATGTATATAGTATAGCTTCCTTAAAAACTAATTAATGCTAAATTCCCTTCTATGACAAAGGGACTGATTTGAAAGATTGGGAGAGAGAAATTTAATCTTAACTTTATCAGACTGTAAATACTGGCATACATTCATATTCATTCATAAATACTGGAAAATAGGACCTACTCACTATCAGCAAGAAGCTAAGAACTAGAGAGAATGATTTTTAATATATTTTTATATAAATTTAATTTGCCAACTTATAACACCCAGTGTTCATCGCATCACATACCTTCTTTAATGCCCATCACCAGTTACCCCATCCCCTCACCACCACCTCCCCTTCTGCAACCCTTTGTTCATTTCCCAGAGTTAGGAGACTCTCATGGATTTTCCCAGTTTCCTTCCTTTCCCTTATGGTCTCTTTTACTATTTCTTGAGAGTATGTTTTTAATGTAACAGTGTCTAGCTCAAAAATTATGTCAAGGAATTGATCCAAGAATCCATCTGTGCAGTATTGTTCTTTAATTTTCTTGTCAATGACCTGATTGAATTAAAATCACCCCAGAAAAGAAAAGTTTCATCATCCTTATCTAGCCGCATTTACAATGAGACACATTTACATAAAGATCCATTATACCCACAATGATGTGAATTTAAAGCAGATAATCTATTTGGAATTTTTAGTTTAATATGACCAACATGGATTGCTTTATTTTCCCCAACAATAATGGTCCTTCCTCAGTTGCCCCTGTTTGGGTAATAGCACCAAAATCTGCTGAGTTTTAAAACCAGAAACCTGAGTGTCATTCCAGAACAGGATTTCTCAACTTTGTTTCTACTGACATTTGGGGCTGGATGATTCTTTGTTCTGTGTATGTGAATGTGGGGTGGGGCAGGAGGTATACTGTCCATCATTGGATGGTTTGCAGCCTGGCCTCTACTAGATGCTGTAGCACTCCCATCCGCAATTCTAACAAACAAAATTGTCTGTAGACAATATTGCCAATGTCCCTGTGGGAGACAGAGGGCAAACCCCTCCTTAGATGAGAACCACCACTCTGGATTCCTGCCTGTCCTTCACTCACCACTCCTGCCCTCAACAGTATCCAATCCATTACAAGTCTTTGCCATTCTACTTCCAACTATATCTCGCCATCTCCAGGGCTACTTCTCAGTGACTATATATATCATCCAATTGAGGAAATTTTCAAGAGCGATAGGGGTTGTTATTAATAACTAAGTTGAGACAATCAGCATAAATGAGACTTTCCATGACAGTCCAAGATATGCAATCGACTGCTGCATCGCTCTGGCTGCCAAGCCTCCACTATATAAAACCCAAACTAATGCACTAGCCTTTCTGGCTTTATCGCTGTCACTGTTACCTCCTCACAGTAGCCAGTTTGCCTTGAAGAAAGTTTAAGGCAGTACCTTACCAGGATGCTTACCATCATGCTTAGAGTAAAATACAAACTGCTGACTACAGCTTGACCTTCCTTCTTGATAAATCTCACCCGAAAATGCTTTCCCTGTCCTCACTATACTCAGTACTTACTGACCTTCTCAGAACATGCCAAACTCTGTCCAGTCTTAGAGTCTTTGTGTTTGTTGGCCTCTGCCTAAAATGCTCTTGTCTGGCTTTACACATAGCTGAATCCTTTTTGCTTATCGGGTCTCAGCTTATTTTTTTTACCCATGTACTTAGAGAGGCCTCCCTGAGGTCCACTGACAGATAATCCTATCACAACACCCTTTTGGTTTCCTTCCTAGTACTTAGCTCACTGTATACCTAATAATGTTTACTTTGCTACTAATGGACACACATACAGTAGAGCCTGTAGAACACACTAATCTTAAGTGTATAGCACAATAAATGTGGACATCGTAAACATACCTGTAGCTACCAGGCAGATCAAAAGACTATTCCTAGCATCCCAAGAGTCCCGTCATCTCTTCTCACCTTATACAGATAACCACTCATCTAATGTCTAGCTGTAGTAAGTAGTCTTGCCTGTCACAATCAGTAAATATTCTGTTTACTTGTTGATTTTATGTTTCTCCTATTAGAACATCAACTCCCAAGAAGAGAACTTGTTTATTTAGTTTTAAGCCCAGTGTCTAGCTCAGTTCTTACACATAACAAGTTTGCAATGCATTTTTGTGTCTAACTCCTTCTTGTCTTTAGACTCAATAGTAGCTCCCAAGTGAATCACCAAATTTGGCAAAATTGATATTCAAACATGGTGTGTGTGTGTGTGTGTGTGTGTGTGTGTGTTCACATGGTGTCAAAGAACTGATCAAGAATTGCTCTTTACTCCCGTCCCCCCTCCACCCTAAGATGAGTTCTAGCAGACACTCCTGATTGGTAAAACTTTTCACAATAGGAAAGAAGCAATCCACTTTCTTATCTTTGTACTCCTGAACAAAACTCCTAAAATAGTTGAAACATAAGCTATGGACCAAAGCAAAATATTTTCTTCTAAGTAATATTTTAGTCAAGGGCTGAGTTATGTTTGTAATGTAAAGAATCTTAAAATGCAGCACAATCTAGTTTTAATAGGTTGAAATGATGAAATAGATTATAAGAGAGGAAAAGGAGCTGAGCAAACAATACAGTCCTTGGAATTTGTTTTTGTTTTTGTTATTTATTTATTTATTTATTTATTTTTTGGAATTTGATAACAATGTTCTTGTACTTTGTTATGATGCAGATGCAATCGATTATGACAAGTTTTATGCGGCTGTGCAAGAGCTCTTTGGTCCAGAAGTGAAGAATCAAGATGCGAAAAGCTTTTATAGGAAGCTCTGCAACAACCCCGATGCATCTATAGACTGGTGTGAGGTAGTCACTTTTCATGTTTATCACAAGAAATCCAGGTATTATTTCTCCTTGGTCAGAATATATAATTTAATCAAAGTGTGATTCCCACAGTGAGTATATTATACATATGAAAGCCATAAAGACATGGCCACTGCTCCTGAGAGTAAGACAGACAGAGGTTTAGCTATATTATTAGTGGGTAATTCTTAAATACTTTTAGACTGAGATGCTAAATGGAAGAACTAAACATGCCATTAACAGCAACCAAGTTGTTAATTGTCTTCATTGCATTATCAATGACATATTCTTTTTCAATAGTTTCAATATGTAGAAATATCATATAAAAGAAGAAAAAGACTATCATTGACCACTTCTTACATTTTCTGAGTCACTTCCTTGTCCGTGTAGCTTTGTCTTCCTTCCACCAACTTCTGGTCTTCTTGGATGAACATATAGATATGCTGTTTGGTTAAGTGATCTATGGGCTATGGAAAAGGAGAAAGGAATGCCTCTGATCTTCGTTGAACTCACAGAAGACTATCTAGGTTTGTTTATAAACCAGATTCTTCCTATTCTAAAAGGATTTGAAGTAACTTACATTTTAAGAAAATGTTTATAAAAATTGCATACATGCATACAAACAATTGAAGTAATAATAAAAATTATCAGGCTCTTTCTCAAAAATCAGTAGATGTAGGGGCATCTAGGTGGCTCAGACAGTTAAATGTCTGACTCTTGATTTTGGCTCAAGTCATGATGCTCAGGGTTGTCAGATCAAACCGTGCATCGGACTCCTGATTAAGATTCTCTCTCCCTTTCCACTTCTCAAAAAAAATAAAAATCACTAGCTATAGTAGACAAAAGGAAAAGCAAAGATTTAAAGGATTTGACTATCACTTTTCCAAAGATATGTATAGTTCTATTTATACATATGTAGATGTGATAAATAGAACTTGAACCCAAGATATAAGAAAGACCTATCTTTCTCAGTTATATATAGGGCCATCACAAAACAGTGCATGTATAAAGCTAAAAAGGACATTTCAATAAATTCCAATATAATCAAATTAGAAATCAATAATAAAAGACAGCCCAAATCGCTAAGAACTGACCAAATAAAAAAATAATCAACTAATTTGGGGGAAAAGATTGCAAACAAAAAGCCTATTAAGCCTTTAAAGAATACATAATTCCCTCATTATATACATTTTCATACAACTTAAGAAAAACTGAAAAGCTATCCAACTCACTTCATGAAGCTGAAACTACATGAACTGAACAAAGATAAAATGTCAGGGAACTATAGGCCAATATTATTTATGACTATAGATGCTGAAATCCTAAGTAACATTTTAACAAATCAAATCCAGCAGTGCATTAAAAAAATCACTTTTGAGTAGAACTTAACCCCAGAAAGATAAGGGCAATTTAATATTAGGAAGTCTAGTAATGTATTTCATTCAATATGTTAGAGGAGAAAAAATAATATGATAATCTTAATTAGAAGTTAGCAAACTAAAGCTCATGGACCAAACTCTACAGCCACTTGTTTTGTGAACAAGGTTTATTGAGACACAGAACATTCACCCGTCTGTATACTGTCTGTGGCTGTGTCTCTGCTACAAGTACAGAACTGAATATTGTGACAGAGACTGAATGGTCTGCAAGCTGACAATATTTACTACGTGGCCCTTTTCAGGAAAAGTTTGCTGACTCTTGATTTTAAACAAACATAGAAATAAAAAAGATATTTGATAGAAATCAAATTCCTGTAGCCATTCTTCTTTTCAAAAAGAAAAAAAAAATCTTAGAGTAGGAATGACGGATAATTCCCTGAACTTGGTAAAGGACTGTGTTCATTTTCTGTAGCTACTGTAAAAAATTACCATAAATTTAGCAACTTTTTCCTCAACTTTATTGACATACAACATTGTGTAAGTTTAAGATGTACAATGTATTAATTTGTATATTCATATATGTCAAAATGGCCATCTCCATAGGATTAGCTGATGCCTCCATCATGTCACATAATTAACCTTTTATTTTTGTGGGGAGAATATTAAAGATTTACTCTGTTAGTAACTTTGAAGTATATCATGCAGCATTCTTAACTATAATTGCCATGCTGTACATCAGATCCCCGAACACATTCATCTTATAATTGGAAGTTTGGACCCTTTGAAGCACATGTCCCTTTTCCCCTGATAACCACCATTCTAGTCTCTGTTTTTCTGGGTTCAGCTTCTCTTGATTCCGCATATAAGTGATAGTATGCCTTTCTGTGTCTGATTTATTTCACTTAGCCTAATGCCCTCAAAATCCACCCATACAGTTACAAATGGCAAGATTTCTTTCTCTCTAAAATTAGCAACTTGAAGAAACGCGTTTATTATCTCACTGTTTCTATGGATCAGGATTCTGAGCACAGTTTAACTGGGTCCTCTGTTCAAGGTCTCATAATGCTGCAGTCAAGATATTCTCATTTGGAGACCTGACTTATGAAGAATCTCCTTCCAGGCTCATTTTTCATTGAGAGAATGCATTTCCTTGTCGTATGACCAAGGGACTCAGCTTCTTATTGTCTAGAAGCTGGAGACTAGAAGATGCCCTCATATCTCCCAGGCTCTCTGCAGTTCTTTGCCATATGACCCAATACATAGACAGTTCACAGCTTTGATTTTTCAACACTGGCTGGAGAATCTCTTTCTCCACAGTCCCTGAAGACAATCTTCTATAATGTAACATAATCATGGGAGAAATAATGCAGCACATTTGCCTTATTCATTTGGTTAGAAGCAAGTTACAGGTTCTAGGCATACTCAAGGGACGAGGGTTCTGCAAAGGTGTGACTCACTGTGTGCGAAGGGAGGAGAGTTATAAGACAAAATCTGTCCAGCCTTAAAGTCTGTGTTTGTTGGCCTCCACCTAAAAGGCTCTTGTCTAGCTTTACACATGGCTGAATCCTTTTTGCTTATCGGGTCTCAGCTTAATTATTTTACCCATGTATTTACAGAAGCTTCCCTGAGGTCCACTGACAGATAATCCTATCACAATGCCCTATTGGTTTCCTTCCTAGTACTTAGCTCACTGTATACCTTACTCACTATAGAGACTTTTAGAAACCTATTTAACCAAGGTCATGTTCAATGGTAAAATACTAGGAACACTCTCATTAAAGTTAAGAACAAGAAAAGGATGCCTATTATCTTCACTACTCCTCAACACTTTACTGGAAATTGTAAGTAATGCAAAGACAAAAACAAAAAGGAAGTGATATGTAATAAAGTGTAATAAAAAATGTAAAAAATAGTAACTAAAAATGCAAATTTCATTATTTGTAAATGATGTAGTTTTCTACCAAGAATCTACAAGAGAATCACATAGCAAACTATCAGAACTGAGTTCAAGAGAATTCAAAGAAGATAAATCTGTCAGATTCAATACCTTTCACAAACATAAGCAAGAACTCTCTCCTGGATGTATGCACATAAAACTATCAGGGAACAACAACAACAAAGTTTTCATTCACGAGAACAAATAGCAGAAAATGCCATGAGATAAAATTATTAAGGAATGTATAAGACTATGACACTTTACTGAAGGAGTAAGAGAAGATCTGGAAAGTGATTAAGGGATTCAATTTGCAAAAATCTCAACTGTGTCCCCAGTAATTGTTAATATTTATAAATTTAATAGAATTCCAATAAAACAGATCTTTGGAGTTAATGCCCCAACACACCAGCAATTGAATTTTAATACATCCCATGTCAATTTAATAATTCTTTTTTTTTGAGAGAGAGAGAGAGGTGGGAGGGGCAGAGGGAGAAAGAGAATTTTAAGCAGGTTCCATGCCCAGCACAGAGCCTGAGGAAGGGCTCCATCTCACAACCCTGAGGATTATGACCTGAGCTGAAATCAAGAATCAGAGCTTAACAGACTGGGCCACCCAGGTGCCCCTCAAATTAATAATTCTTATAAATATTTTAGGTTGCTTATAGAAATTGAAAAACATTCTCACAAACTTCTGGTAAGTACTAACAAGCCCTAGATACCTGTAGATTAGCGTGAAGTTTCTACTGTGGAGCGTATTTTTAAAGCTTGTTCTTTTTTGCAAGAAGTGAAAAGTAAAAGTATGATTTTCTCTTAGATATTTACTTGATTATGATGTCAAAAGTGAAAATACGAAAGCACCTTATATAAATATGCATACAATCTAAGCAGAAGTGTAAAGGGATTACCAGAGAACAGGGTTCATGTATGAAAGACAATGAATCATGATTCTCAGGTATATGTCCTTTTCTTTCTGTCTCTGCCTCTCTCCTTTCCTTCTTTTCTTTTTCTTTCTTTTTGGAGCCTGCTGTGCCCATGGAAGTGTTTTAGCAGAGCTTGCCCTATAAATATTTTAGCCTTATATTCAATGGTCAACTTTCCAATATGCCTTGGGTTTTCAGCTAGAGATTTCTGAGATTTGCAGTGTGGTTACCTGAGTTCTATAGAGTGGTGACCTGTTTTTCTGGAACTATCCTGAGTTAATGTTTGTGTTGCAAAAATTACAGTGAATGTTAGTCATCTTGTCAGAATACACTACACAGAACTTCAAAGGAACTGGTGGAGCTTACCAAAAATGTAGACCACCTGAGCAAAGGTTGGACCAGAATCTGGATATGCCCCCTCCTTCAATGGTGCAGGTAAAACCAGACAGTTGGATTAATAAAACAAAGAATGACTGAGAAATATCGAATTTATTCTTAGTGAAGGTACAACACAAAATCTCACAGAAAATGTCAAAATAGACATAAAAGGAATTCCTTCTGATTAGCAAAGATAGATTTTTGCTGACAAACAACTGAAAGATGGACAGACCACATTCCATAGAAAGAGTTCAACTTTGTTCTTTGAGAACAATTCCGGACAGTATAAGAGGACATTTGGCATTGTTCTCCAAGAGCACAAACATAAGAGAAAAGAATTTAACACAGAGTGGTTAAATATCAGAAGAGCAAAGGAAATGATACAATTAGCCACCATGATCAAAAGTGTTCATTCTGAAGAAAGTGTTGTCAAATTCTTTACAGTCAAAGAGTTCTACGGACAAGTCAAATGTGCAAAATCCCCGTTTATTTGGGCAAAAGTATAAATAGAGGCCCAAATATCAAATATATAAATATTTTTATATTTTATATATAAATTCAGCTAACTGTTAAATCAAATATATTCTCTCCTCCAATTTTGACAAATATGCCTTAATAAGGCCCTGGAAGTCCAAGTTAGAATTTAAATCTCACACCTTGTAGTTCATACTAAAACATAGAGACAAAGGAAGAGCTAGTCCTGGAACACCTTCTTCTTTTTGTACTAATGGTCCCATCCCATATCATGGGGGACCATGCGTGCAGATGGCAGACACCCCAGCCCATGTGTCTAAACTCTTTCACCATCAACACCCTGCCTTGGACACCCCTCAATCCTAGAGGTGCACCTGGTTTGTGGTGTGTGGCTCACCCTCATGAGGATGTATCTGGATAAGAGGCTTCATGGAACTGGAGGGGAGCCTGGAGTCCTTTAGGCAGGGGATTCTGGGACCCCAGGAATCTAGAACGTGGCTTAAAAGCATGGGCATGAACTCCTGGTGGACAATGATCCCTTAGCCTCCTGAACTAGAGTGGGACCATGGAAAGACCTAGAGTGGGACCCTGTAAAGCTGAGCTGACCAACTGTAGACACTAGCCACAAGTGCTAGTTACACTGAAATTAAATTAGCCGTTCAACTCCTTGACTTAAACTGAACTACATTTCAAAGGTTCAATATCCAATGAGGCTAGTGACTATCATATTGGATAGGATAGATTATAGAAGAGTCTCATTAAAAAAAAAGAAAAAGAAGATTCTCTGCAGCTCTACAAGCATAGGTCCCAGGGCATGGACCTAAAAGTGAGTCTGCAAGGGCAAATGTGCTTTTTTGTCTTTTTTAATTCACTGATTTAATAAAATAGAACACAAATCTATCTCTCTATATATCTGATTCGAGAAAATGGAATAAAATATATACATATCTGTAGTCTATTATATATATAATGTATATATCAACAAAATCCCATAACCCCCCAAAGATGAGAAGAGTTTAAGAAATCAAATGAAAAAAAAACCAAATCAAATGAAAGAGAAAAATCAGTAATTTTGTAGGGATACAGAAATGGCTGTCTTTTTTCTAAATTTTGTAAGTATACAAAATGAACATGTTTTTCAAGGATCTGGCCTCAATCACACTGTGTAAATCCTTTGAATACTGTTCCATCTCATCTACTGATAACTTGAATTCTGTGTCACTAAACTTGGAGTAGCCACAATTTTGAGAATCACATATCCTCACTGTTCTCAGTTTTTTAATGAATATTTCTCACATGCTCAACTGTTCATGTGCTTGAATTTCTAACATAATATTTTTGGATCACTAAAAATATGAAAATACATGTGTAACAAATGATTCATGTCAACATCAAATAGTTTTTGATTTTCATGAAATACAGAAGTCTGTTGATATTCTATTACACCCTTGGATTCAGAAAACAAATGCCCTAAAAATGTCCCATGGCACCAACAAATGAGGCGCAGCACTCTGGTAAATCCGCTTACCTGGAGTTTCGCAATGTTAACTGAGAATTTGGCCTCTGTGTATTTTATAGGCTTCCCCGTTTTGAAGAGAGAGAATTATATTACAAATGTTTTCTTGCTGATAAACAGAACACTTCTTTGTCTTTGAAATAAATGGATGAAGCAATGAGTGAAGTAGATCCAGATTGTTTCATTGTGTGAGAGAGGAAATAGAGCCCTGTATCTTTCCCATCTCTACCCCCTCTTTCTCCTTCTCCTTCTCTTTCCAGTTAGAACACCATAATTATCTTACATTTATTTTTTTCAGATGTGTCCTTTCTATTTTCTCATTTAATCTCTGTAACAACCCCCTCCCCATGTAGATTGTGGCGGACAATGTTTTACAGTAATAAGGATGAAGGACATGAAACACAGAAAGGTTCATGCACTTACCGAAAGCCGTAGAGACCATTGGTTTTGGTCCTAGAGCTGAGACTTACCCCTCTCTGCAGTGTTTCCATATGACATTATTCTATCACATTTCTTGGGCTCCTCATAAATTACACACAAATTTAACAGAAACACTGGTGAGCAGCCTCTGCACACTGTATGTACACGAAGAACAATGAGGTTTGAGAAAATATTGCAGGAAGCTTCTCCTTCTCTGTTCCATCACTTCCCTCACAAACTATCTGTGCCAATGCTCCTAAGAGGCATTTCTATTCCAAGCTGTATGACCTAAACTTTTCGGGCTTCAGATCCATCATCTGTAAAATGGAGATTCAGTGCTGGGAGACTAACTTTGCTTCAGTACGGATTACCATTTTTTTGATCAGTCAGTGTTAATCTTGTCAGGTAATAAGAACTATGTTTATTCTTTTAAAGTCAGACACAAATGTACAAAATTGATTCCTTTTTTTTTAAGGCTTTTATTTTTTTGAGAGAGAGCACAAGTGGGGCAGGGGGAGCAGCAGAGGGAGAGGGAGAAGCAGACTCCTCAATGAGCAGGGAGCTCCACTCCCAGGACGCCAGGATCATGCCAAAGGCAGACACTCAACCGGCTGAGCCACCCTGGCAGCCCAAAACAGATTCTGAATATAAATCTCTTTGTTGTAGCAATGCCACAAAAGGTGCACTTTTTTTCTAGGTTTCAGATGCAAATGGACTTGGAAAAATGGACGTAAACTGCTTTTAAAATATAGGTGTCCTAGACATATAGAATATTATTTCAAATTTTGTGACAACACCTATGGTGTGTAGTTCTCCCACCCCTGAAAAACAATACAATTTATTAAGACCGAAATAATCATCATTAACATCATAATTTCACATTATTATCTAAAATTTATTATCTCACACTATTGTCTGGAGTTAAATTGGTTGCTAGCATTTGGCATGTTTTGTGTTGTATTTTGCACAAGTGCTGTAAATCATATTGAACTGCATTTTGAAAATGAGAGCAGAACTCTAGATTCCCATGCCCTAGTTATTCAATCACACACTAATTTAGGTACTGCTACAAAGGGATTTTGCTGATGCAATTAATGTTACTAATAAACTGAATTAGAATAGGGGGATTTTTATCTGCATGGGCCCAGTGTAATATTTGAAGGGCCATTGCTGGTGCGAGACAGAGGGCCCAAAGAGACACCTCTGGGTGCTAAGTGCAGCCCCAGTGCATAGCCATCAGGGAAAAGGGGATCTCAGGCCAACGACCTGAATGACCTTAGAACAGATTCTTCCCCAAGTCTCAATAAAAAACATGTCTCTGCTGACATCTGGATTTTAGCCCATCAAGACCCATGTTGGCTTTCTATGGAACTGTGAACTAAGAAATGGGTAGTGTTTTAAGTCACTATGTTTTCGGTTCCCTGTTTTGGTAGCAGTAGAGAACTAACATAGAGGGCAAAGTGTCAAGTTCAAGAAGAGTGTGCCTGCGGTTACAACCACCACAACCCAAAACGTAGCTATAAGAGGAATTCAAATTCCACGGCAGTGGGACAAGTTACAACACTTGGAACATGAAGCTGGAGACAGAAAAGCAAGAAAAGGACTAAGGATTATTTTCCATAATTGCCTTTGGGAGGCTTGTTGTATTCTTGTCTTTAAGATGCGCAAAAAAATATTTTAAGTAGGTTTTGTGCCCAACATGGGGCTTGAACTCACAACCCCAAGATCAAGAATCACATGCTCCACCGACTGAGCCAGCCAGGATGTGCAAGATATGAACATCCCGGAAGCAAGTAAGAAGAAAGCAGAGATAGATGAGATATTGAGGGGAAAGGTGACAAGCTCTGAGGATAGCATGAAGGGGATGGGACAGAGAGCAGATGGAGAGATTAGGAAAGGAAAAACACATCTTCCTCTGAAAGGGATAGAGGAAGAAAGGGTGTGTCCAAATCCAGGTTGGTTTTGTAAATAGAGTGGCAAAAAATGCCAAGGAGGCTCTCATCTGTGGCTTGTACTCTCATCTGAAGTGGGAAGTGAGGTAAGTCGTGAGAGGAACAAGGAGGTGGGCACACGTGTAGTATAGGAATGCAGAGATTCAATACTATTGCTGTGCACGATGATCGAGATCACCCAAGAAAGCATGGGTGATGGCTGGGGCTACCGAAGCCCTAGAAGGATGGAGCACCTGAGTGATTGAGGAGCTCCTCCAATGGGCACAGCAGCATGGGTGCAAGGCACACAGGCGGTCGTGTTACCCTGCAGTGGGGGTTCTTGCCAAGCCAGGGCAAAGTGGTGGGAAAGGAAGGACCGTTGTATGGATATGTGAGTGAGTGACACATCACGATTCTAAACTGGGTAAGAAAGGAAACGCAGGCCACAAGGACCTGATGGATTAGGAGGGCAAGGCACTGCGTATCCCTCCTAGTTCTAGTTGGCTGGGGAAGTCATGTAAACTCTTCCCGGTGACCCTTTCCCACACCATCCACTTATTGCAGTCCCCACCTGACTAGTGTTTTTTATGAGAAGAACTAGTTCCAACCCTAAGTGGACTGACAGTTTTAAAGTACTATCCTCCAGAGAGGTCAATTTTCTCATGAGTAGTTGTGGTCTTGATATAATTTATTATTTCTGTGTGGCCTTAATCTAGGCTTTCTAATGGTAGCGTTAGCTAATATTTGTCTTAAACAATTATTATGTCCAAAACAGTGCAAAATGCTTTACACACATCACCTCATTTAGACATCAGTTTAAAAAAAAAATTTGTCCTTTTCTTCTACTAATGAAGAAACTGAGACGTAAGGAGGTGAAAGTGTTTATCTAAGTTCTTTTTTTTTTTTATTTTTATAAATTAATTTTTATTGGTGTTCAATTTACCAACATACAGAATAACACCCAGTGCTCATCCCGTCAAGTGTCCCCCTCCGTGCCCGTCACCCATTCACCCCCACCCCCCGCCCTCCTCCCCTTCCACCACCCCTAGTTCATTTCCCAGAGTTAGAAGTCTTTATGTTCTGTGTCCCTTTCTGATATCTCCCACACATTTCTTCTCCCTTCCCTTATATTCCCCTTCACTATTATTCATATTCCCCAAATAAGTGAGAACATACACTGTTTGTCCTTCTCCGATTGACTTACTTCACTCAGCATAATACCCTCCAGTTCCATCCACGTTGAAGCAAATGGTGGGTATTTGTTGTTTCTAATGGCTGAGTAATATTCCATTGTATACATAAACCACATCTTCTTTATCCATTCATCTTTCGATGGGCACCGAGGCTCCTTCCACAGTTTGGCTATTGTGGACATGGCTGCTAGAAACATCGGGGTGCAGGTGCCCCGGCGTTTCATTGCATCTGAATCTTCAGGGTAAATCCCTAACAGTGCAATTGCTGGGTCGTAGGGCAGGTTGTTTATCTAAGTTCTGAATAGTTCAGGTAGTTGTAGAGATTGAACTCAAAACACTGAGCTGTCTGATTCCACAGCATATGCTCTTTGCCAGAGGCCATATCATGGGTTCCAATGACACAGTGCTAAGGTGCAGACTAGGGGTGCCAGGTGGCTTAGTTGGTTTAGCGTCCAGCTCTTGATCTCAACTCAGGTCTTGATCTCAGAGTCATGAATTTGAGCCTCATGTTGAGCTCCACAGAGCCTACTTTAAAAATAATAAAAATAAATAAATAAATAAGTTGCAGACCAATACATGACTGTTAACTGGATATTACACCAATCAGTGAGGATGAGGAAACAACAGTGACACAAGATTCCTGTCCATTCCAACATGGGTCTACTGAAAGCACTCTTCTCTTTTCTCAATCCTTCCCAGGGCACCAGATGCTAAATCCACAGGTTTTGTATGCACGGAAAATGAGAGGTGATTTCTGAAAAGATAAAAAATTATTTGAGCTCTTATTGGAGAGTGATTTTGCTGATGGGAAGAAGGGAAAACACAAGAGAGAATGTCTAGATGATCTTGAACTTCTCACAATGAAATCTAATTATAGGAAATGATAAAGGTTTTCATTGTGTGTTAGGAGATCTGGACGTGGGGAAGGTAAAGAAGGAAGTAGCACCATTTGTGAAGCAGCTGATGAAAGGAAATGTTAACCTAAGATGCTAAACTAGCATCAAAATAAACAAATATTTATAGCTGGTTTTTATTACTTTCAATAGACTTAGTGTCCAGGTTTTTTTATACTGAAAGTGTAGTCCCTGTGGAACTTGTTAGAAATGCAGACATTCAGGCCCCATCCCAGACCAATTAAATCAGAATCTACACTTTAAAAGGGTCCCCAGTGGTTTATACACACATTGATGTTTCAGACATTCTCTACAGTTCATTCATTCATTCACTGACAAGCACCACTTAGTCTCAACAGTATGAGAAATAATTGTGTCATTAATTTATGAGAATTTTGCTTCTGCATATTTGTAAGACAATTGAAGAACAGCTACCTTATTCTTCAAATTCCTTGGAATTACAGAATTTGACTATTTATTCACATAGAATACTTTTCCTTCTTGGGATTCCTTCATAATAATTTATTTTCATGCAATGCCTTCAGAGTAGGATTTGGAATTGTTAAATAGAGAAACTGCACTATCTCTTAAATGCCCAAACTCCCCTTGGTAGGGATGAAAAAAACTTGCCCAGGAAGATTTATGGAAAATGGGTAGGAATGGTCATTTGAGAGTGACCAAATTCAATGTCAAGATTGTCAGTGGGGAGCCTGTCTGATGAAGGCTGATTTGATTTCCAAACAAATGTTAGCTCCTAAAAGACCTATCAGTGTAAGCAAAGACACTAGGCTGGTACACCGATTCATCCATCAGAAAGAAGGATCAGCAGCTGTGCAGAAATTATGCACTATCAGCATGTGATGTGTTAAACATAATTAACTGCCTTCTCTTGCCACGGGCAATCCCCTGGCATTTAGAAAGCTAGGTATTGACCATTCATCCAAATTAAATTTTAAATTTTAAATTCAACCAACAGCCTACCTGGAGATATTGTACATGTTTATGTGTGTTGTTTGGCATTTTAGATCTTTGGATACTTCTCCTCTGAAGAAGATTCTCTTGCTTCCCAGATGGATGAAGAAAATTTGGTTTTCCTTGTTTCTAGAAAACAGCGAGTTGTAATTTCAGGTGATATTTTTTATTTCCTTTCCAAGTTAATATGGGTTTTAATATTTTCTCAAAAAATTGGGAACGAAACAGAAATTATACCTGCAATTAGGTGGGGTTTTTTTAAGATTTTATTTATTCATGAGAGACACAGAGAGAGAGGCAGAGACACAGGCAGAGGGAGAAGCAGGCTCCTTGCAAGGAGCCCAATGTGAGACTCCATCCCAGCCCCTGGGATCACTCCCTGAGCCAAAGGCAGATGCTGAACCTCTGAGTCACCCAGGCGTCCCTATACCTGCAGTTATTTGAAATATGATCATTGCTCTGAAGGACACTAATAAGGAATATGAGGAGGAGACAATTCACATTTTTCTGAAAAGGTTCAGATCTTGAATTAAAGCTCTGTACAGGAGTGTGGGGAGAAGAAGTTGATTTGGAGATAGGAGCATGGTGTTGACATTTGAAGGAGGGTCTGGGGAAGACCACCCCAAGCAGGTGCTGGGAGACCTGGGAGGGAGGGCTGAGAGTGGGGGGTGGGGGATATAGGGTAGGGGAGCCCAAGAAGAGAGGGCAGGTGTGGGGTCAGGTGTGTGGGCTTGGGGGTGAAGGAACAGAGAGGGCAAGAGGCCTGCACAGAAGGGAGGCATGGTCTGAGCTACACTTTAAATGTTCATTAGGGGGCACGTGAGGCTTAGGTCATGATCTCAGGATCCTGGGATGGAGCCCTGCTGAGTAGTGCTCCTCACTCAGCAGAGAATCTGCCTTCCTCTCTGCCCCACCCCCTGCTCGTGCCCTCTTTCACTTGCTGTCTTTCTCAGATAAATAAATAAATAACCTTCAGGAAAAAAAGATGTTCATTACAGCTTCCAAGTTGAAAATATTCCAGGGTGAGGGGGGCACAAGTAGAGAGAATGGCAGTGGCTTGGAACAGGATAGTGTCCTCAACCTTCTTTTCATTAGTTTTTCATTATATTCATATCTTTTCATTATAGGAGTCACTAAGGAGTCTTTTAGACATTTTTTACCTGATTGCACCCCTCCCTCACTCCATGACATTTTAATATGTCAGATATACTATGTATCTGTTTATATAAGTTTGTGTCTCTGTGCTGTGCTTTATACACAAAAAGGACAAGACTCATTTTATTCCCCCAAGAACCAGTCTGCACTTGAGGATCATATTTTGTCTGTTGAGAATGCATGTATTAGGCTGATATCACTGGAGTATGAGATCCATCCACTTGCTTTTCCTAAGAGTGTTCAATTATAAAAACTAATTGTGCTGGAAAGAGGTCCCATGTATGTGGTTTTATCAGTTCAGTACATAGGCAAAAAAAATGGTGTCCAATATTTTTTCAAAATGCACAAATTAAAAACAAAAACAAACAATAACAGTATTAAGGTGTTTTCATTCTTTTTTTTGCAGTTTAATTGCTTTGTGCATTTATTAGCTAATATTAATGCAGCAAGGAGTGAACAAAAGCTCACAAACAATCTACACAGTTTCACAAGACACATAGCAGGGAAAAAATTAACTTAAGAAGGATAAACAGTATCCTAAGGTCTTGGTGGACGCATTCCTGGTGGGGTGGACCTCTAATTTCTGGTGGAGTGGTCTCATTCCTGGAGGGGGCATGCCTATAGGCATCCCTTGAGCAGGGGAAAACCCAATTGGTGTGCGCATGGGTGGTCTCATAGCAGGTGGAGGAGCCATAATGCCTGGAGGTGGTATTGTTCACCCCACAGGAGTGGGTGGGGTCCCCTGTCCTGGTAGGTATTGAGTTGGGGCCCCAGAAATGTTGGCAGTAGCAGCAACTGCAGCAGCTGCTACAGTTCCTCTTCCCTGTGGAGTCATTACCAGCTGGAATGGTCCCCCCAGCGCCTCGGACAGGACCTGCTAACCCAGCAGGAGCCTGGGGAATTGGAACACCAGCCAAGAATGCTTCTCTCAGTTCCTTCTGGAAATCCACCACAGGGACTTGCTGCTGCTGAGATTGTCTTCGGTACAGCTGACATTCTTGGTTGCTCAGTGAGGCTGTCCTTCTATGTTTGACTTGGACTTCCACCTCTGGGACGTGCTGTTCTGTAGTCCGTCTCATGTGCAGGCAGTCCCTCAGGAGTGGAGGAGGAGGTGGAGAAACTGGTAGAGGGAATGTGAAATGGTGGGGCCTCTGGCACTTCCTAAAAATGTGAACCATGTAGTTTGCATTTGACATTGTAATTCCAATCCGTGGAGAAAGGAGTGGGAGGTACAGGCTTCCAGCTACAGGAGGAGGAAGTGCAGAATGTAGTCAATGATGTGTACTATTCACAGCACCACATGGTGACATGGTTACTGCACTTGTGAACACTGTACAACACGGGAGTTGTTGAATCATGACGTCATTGTACACCTGAAACCAGCTCTACCCACAGGGCCCGCCATGTTGAGACCCTGAGCCTGCACCACCGGCCATGAAATGTGCCCAAAAGCCTGAGGTCATATTAGGTTCTTATTCTGTGTAAACCATGATGGTGACAGTTCAAAGAAAGGATTCCTGAGAGATGCAGAAATCTCAAAATAAAATGACAAAAAGATGTTTGGAAAGCACATTCTCTGTAAGATATGCCTTCTATTTGAATATGTGACAGGAGCATGAGTGTAATTTTCTCTGTGAATTCATGTACCACACTGAGTTGGAAAGTATCATAGATTCAGATTCGTATCTATGGGGATAATTAAGCAATAAGATGTCCATCTACAAATGAATGGATACAGAAGATGTGATATATATACACAATGGAATATTACTCAGCCATCAGAAAGGGTGAATATCTACCATTTACATCAACATGAATGAAACTGGAAGGTATTATGCTGAGCAAAATAAGTCAATCAGAGAAAAACAGTTACATGGTTTCACTCATATGTGGAATATAAGAAATAGCATAGAGGATCATAGGGAAAGGAAGGGAAAATGGAATGCAAATAAATCAGAGAGGGAGACAAACCATGAGAGACTCTTAACTATAGGGAACAAACAGGGTTGCTGGAGGGGAGGTTGGTGGGGGGATGGGGTACCTGGGTGATGGGCATTAAGGAGGGCACCTGATGTGATGAGCACTGGGTGTTATACACAACTGTTTAATTATTGAATTCTACATCTGAAACTAATGATGTACTATATGTTGGCTAATTGAATTTAAATTAAAAAATTATTGCTAAAAAAAAGCAAGAGTTGCTGGTTCTACTCTACATTTTAAGCAAAAAAGTAAAAAAAGTTTTCTTACTCCTTTCTTTAAAAACAAACCTAACAAATGAGTTTTAAGATCTTTACTACTGGGAATTGAAATGAATATTATGCTGTTGACAGGTAGTAGAAGACGGGATGTGATTAAATGCATCGTCAAGATTCCTCAGTTGGATTTACTAATAACAGCTTCTCAGAAAGGATTAATAACAGTCTTTAATAGCCAGGTAATTTGAAAGCTTGGATTCCTCCCTCTTCCTTCTTTCCTTCCATCCATCCTCCCTCCCTCCCTCTGTCCTTCCTTCCTCCTTTTGTTAGTTCATTTATTTGTTCCTTCCTTTCTTCTCTTTTGCCTATGCATTATGCATATTTATCAGGTGCAACAGAAAACATAAACATATTTCAGAGTTATTCCAAAAAATAAAGCCAGATGTTGCTAAAATGAGAAGATTGCTGAGCCCTGGAGCAATTTTTGAGATTTTGGTAACTGCATTTGGCAGTGTTCCTCAGGGAGTCTTTTTTTTAAAAGATTTATTTATTTGTTTTAGAGGGAGAGACAGAACATGAACGGGGGGGGGGGTGGGCAGAGAGCGGGGGGGGGCGGTAGAGAGAATCTCAAGCAGACTTGGTGCTGAGCACAGAGCCAGACTCGGAGCTGGATCCCATGATCCTGAGATCAAGACCTGAGCTAAAATCAAGAGTGCCACCCAGGCACTCCTCAAGGAGTCTTACTGAACCATGTGGCATCAGCATAATTAAAGGATGATCCTGGATAACTTCTCAGATAAAATCAGAAAAATTCACAAGCTAAGTGATTTTGTCATAATCCTAACAAGTATAGAAGGTCCCGACATCACCCTTGGACTTGTTAAAAGGCGGCTCACATTCTGGCTCCTCTATTTTACTAGCTATTCTGTTAAATAGAGAACTTAATGAGCCAGTTTACATGTTTTCACACCCCTCCACATTTATAAAATGAGGACGGCAGAACCAGTCCTCTCTCCCTCAGAGGGCTGTAGTGAAAGTAAATGACACAATGAATGTAAAAGGACTTTATCCAATTCCCATATACATGTAGGGTATTACTATTATTGTCACTTAGTTCTAAATTTGTAAGTTTTGGACTTCCACTTTCAAACTATCAGAGATTTTATCAACTATGCAGTATTTCATTATGAAAGTAAATGTGAACATTTGGTGTTAAATAGCAAAGCAAATAATTCCAATTATTAGTTGATTTGCAACTAGAGACAAGCTTTACAAGTAAACTAAAATAATCATCACATGTTTAAAACTGCAACAGTAATGTTTAGCCCTTCAGGGATCAGAGTAGCTGGATCCTGTCAGAGAAGCAGGCTGCCTCAGGAGGTGTGGTGGAAGGTTCCCGGTGTGGAATGGAGCCTGGCGTCCCTGCCCAGCTTGGACACTTGCCAGCCCTGTGTGTTACTTATTCATCTCCATGCCCTGGCTCCTGTCATTCAGAACCAAAGAGCTTCTCTCCCAAGACAGTTGTGCTGTTTACGTGAGTTACTATTCACAAAGTGCTTAGTTAGCATCACTGTAAGCACTCAGGAAACATTGGCAGTTGCAATTATGGACAAATGGTGTGAAAACAAAACTGGATTGTCTCATATAAAGATGAAAACTTTCCTCCTTTTATCTCCTTGGTGCCTTATTTCCTTACCTCTATTTCCTCAAAATTAGAACTAAAATGGAATGTAAAGAAAAACACAAGAAGGAAAAGAATGATCTTCATAATGAAATGGCTCAGAATTATATAAAACAAGTGAGGTGGCATTTTCATATTTCCAGAGATATCCCGTGCATGAGCATGCGTGCACCCACACACACTCATTCACATGTGCTTCTAGGTGCACACATGCATATCACAAACACATCTGTTTTTTACTAAAATCATGTAATTGGAGAGAAAAAATTGCTAGAAATTATTTGAAGATTTGATACACCAAGAATAAATGGCATTTTGAATGTTGCATGTCTTACAAATACGATGACACATTCTGTGAAAAAATAATCAGTAAGGTAGGTCACAGGAAAAATTTATTAAAAGGTAGTCATTAGTAATGCAAAATATAATATGTTAATCCATGATTTAGGCTCTGTATAAAGTAAAATAAACACAGTTAAGGATTTGCAGAGCGCTCTCTAGAGAGCTTCCTGATATAGACTGTAAATGTTATTAATAAAAATTCCTGCAAAAAAGGCTAGATTTTCAAAATTCAGAAGATATCTATAAGGATTATGCAATTTTTAAAGATGATAAAAGAAATTTAAACACGTGCTTTCCACTAAAGATGGAAGTAGAGAAATAGGAGAGGAAAACCACAGGTGTTCTATTCTCTGCTCACCAATTTCCTGAGGGCACTTAATTTTTCCCACCTGGAAAAAAGTTCCTGATTAGAAAAGCCTCTTTGAACTCTTTTTTAAAAAATATTTTATTTATTTATTCATGAGAAACACAGAGAGGGGAGAGAGAGAGGCAGAGACACAGGCAGAGGGAGAAGCAGGCTCCATGCAGGGAGCCCGACGTGGGACTCGATCCCAGGTCTC
This sequence comes from Nyctereutes procyonoides, assembly GCF_905146905.1. Lineage (NCBI taxonomy): Eukaryota > Metazoa > Chordata > Mammalia > Carnivora > Canidae > Nyctereutes > Nyctereutes procyonoides. Next base: position 5,854,886 of record NW_026575044.1, read on the forward strand.
CAGGATCACACCCTGGGTTGAAGTCGGCGCTAAACCGCTGAGCCACCCGGGCTGCCCAGCCTCTTTGAACTCTTCAGATGAAAGACAGTCTGAGATGACCAGGACTAACAGTTTTAGTGATCTAATTTACTTTTCCCTTTTTTCACATAATATATTCCTTCTGGGCAGCCATTTTCTGTACTTTTCCCAAGACTACATGACCATGCCAGAGAAACTAGGTCATTAATATACTTTAAATACTTACTTACCTTGACCTTAGAAGCAATTAACATGCCCTAAGGGGAAAATAGACTTCTCAGGTACATTATAACTCTGCATGGAATAAATCTATGATTCCCCACCAGCACACGACCCAGGCATGAGATTCATGCAATAGATACTTATCCAGTAAAAGAGGAAGCCCACTGGAGAGAACGTTCTTATGTCTCTCAGGAACCTGAGAGATAACTATCAAATGAGGCAGTACTTTTTTTTCCCACGTTAAGCTGTATCCATATTGACCTATTTAGCCTTCTTTTGGACTATTCTAGCAGTTAGTATTATTTCACCTTTCCACTTTTTGATATCTTATGTTGCTCTGAATAACTAAAGAAGGTGAGGTAGTTTGCAAATAGGGAAAAATCATTAGTACAGTATAAGACTCTGAGAGCACAGGCGTCAAGCTTAAGGACAAGCGACAGAAGCACCTAACCGTGTCCAAAGCAAGAGGTGAATTATTCCACAGAGCCAGGCTTTTCACAGAAGGTAGAAATGACAAGTGAGATTAAACCGCGGAGATAACGTGTCCTTTTAGAACTAACATTCCCGATTTTAATTGTAGTGCCTAAATTTTAATTTTAGTTAGGTTTCATTATTCTTTTCCTTTGCTTATAGATGAGAGTACAGACCAGCACCAAGGTCACAGTAAGTACATGTTATAAACTCCTAATGAAGTCCGATTTGGGGTTGTGGTGATGGTTCCTCCATAACTAATCACAATCTCAACACAGTGCCGAATAGGCTCGAAGAATAAGATGAAGTTAAATTTATTTTGGAGAAGTGCTTGGAGACATTACTCCCTGGAAGCTTCCATTTTTATTTTTTTTTTATTTCTTAAGGATTTTATTTATTTATTCATGAGAGACAGAGAGAGAGACAGAGAGAGAGAGGCAGAGACAGGCAGAGGGAGAAGCAGACTCCCTGCAAGGAACCTGATGTGGGACTCGATCCTGGATCCCGGGATCACACCCTGAGCCAAAGGCAGATGATCAATCACTGAGCCACCCAGGTGTCCCTAGAAGCTTCCATTTTAAAAGTCTCACTGAAGTTTTTCCAAGTGCCTACTATTGAGGAATGTAAAACAGAGACAAAATCCAAGCTGGGAGAACAACAAGGAAATGGCCAAGGGAAATACTTTGAAAACATTTTATTGTAAACTTGAAAATAGCATATAAAAATTGAGTCTAATTTTGTAATTTACTTAATCCTTATCACTAATTGGAGAAAAGCCATGATGACTTGCTTTCAGAGTCCCACTGTGGCTTCGTGAGGGATGGGGACATGCTTGCCTTTTCACCCTGCTTCCATGTGCTGAATGCCCTGAACTGCACAGGAGGGTGCCAGGCCACCTGGCAGAAGAAACTGCCTTCTCTCCAAGCCTCTGAGCCTTTGCTTCAAAGGCTGAAAAAAAAAAAAATCCAAAAGCCACACACATTAGCATTCCTAACAGAGGTCTGAAATGCATGCAGCAGTGTCTGGCACAGTAGGCGCTCCTAAATGGGAGCTATTGTTCTTGCTTCGTTGTATGTCATTGACATGACAGCTCCTACCCATCCCAACTTGGTGACTTTAGGCAACGCAAGACCAACTCATTGGGCTCTAACTTGATTATTAACCAGATGATCACTAAGGTCTTTTCTAGCTAAAAAAAAATGTGCATGGGACAGGGCCAGAGAATTGGCTTAATCCAGCCTCCTGGTGCCCCCGTGAAGAGCTGTTCTCATGTAAGGGAAGGGTACACAAAGATGCCCGTTCTGCTGGTGGCTCTGGGCCTCCAGGAGCTTCAATAGGCACCAGTTCATTACTCTCCAGCTGATGGTGCTGAGAAACTCAAGACAGGAGTCAAAGGGCAAAAGATGAGAGCCTCTCCTCCAGATTTCAAAGAACAGACATCGCAAGGCTCTCCTGCAAGTAGGAGGGCAAAATGAGGCTTTTAAATTTTTTTTATTTATGATAGTCACACAGAGAGAGAGAGAGAGAGAGAGAGAGGCAGAGACATAGGCAGAGGGAGAAGCAGGCTCCATGCACCGGGAGCCCGACGTGGGACTCGATCCCGGGTCTCCAGGATCGCGCCCTGGGCCAAAGGCAGGCGCTAAACCGCTGCGCCACCCAGGGATCCCCAAAATGAGGCTTTTAATGTAACGAATTTACTCTTTAGTAACCATTACCATGTGATAGACCAAAACATATTATGCCCCATGCCCAACTCTCTGTTTTTCTCTCAGGATACTTCCTGGATCACAGGATGTGATTACCTCTCACAGTTGAAAAGAATCGTTGCCACTACAGAAAGGACCATGATTGTCTGGGATTATAAAGCTCAAGGCGGTGGCCAGGTATTGTGCCAAGAGAAATACTCCAAGTACTGAGGTTGTCTTTTAGACAGAATGGTAGGATGTGAGCAATCCACTTCCTCTACTGAATGTCAGTTCCTTATATACATAAAATGATTTTAAGTAATCAAATTCATCATTAAACAAGTTCAACATTAATATTCTGTATGATTAAAAAGGAATATTCTTTCCATTGAGTGCATATTTAATTTGGTTATATTGGTTTTGCTCTGTTTTTGAGAGAAGATAATTCCTTCCTTCTTTTATACCTTTTCTGAATCCAAGTGTTAGCTTTCTGATTATGCTCATTTTATCAAGTTCAAATCCTTTCTTTCCAGTTCAGTTTCATTTGGTAAGAAAATAACTAAAAATCAAATGACTAATTCTGGCAAAATATCTAGTGGGACAGATGCCAATGTTATTCTTTCAGTGGCTGGGATGTTACCACTTAAGCAATTTACAATATTTATTGAGCATTTGCAGCCGTATAGAAGTAATGCACATGTTCTCTGTACTCAAAACTAAATCTTGAAGGATTTCATGAAGAAAACCCATAATATATAATAGGACAGCAAACTATATAGTAAAACAAAACAAAACAACAACAACAACAACAAAAACAATAAAACAAACAAACAAAAAAAAAAAAAAAAAAACAAGGGCAATAGGAATTCAGGAAGAGGCAAGATTGTAAAAAATGCCCTCAGAAAGCGGGCTGACTTTGAACGAGGAGGATTAAGAAATAATTAGCCTTTCTCTGTGCCTTACTTGTCCCTAGGTTCAGTGAAAAACCAAAGTTCTCATTCCTGTCTCCAGTGTTGTAACCAGCTAGTGATATAGGATGACTTTAAAGAAGGCAGATTGTTGCCTCATGTCCTTTATTATGTCGTATGTTACTGTGTCCCAGTCTGCAGTTTGATTGCAACGTTTTCAATGTCCAGCTCTCTCTAGTTATCACTCTTGTTTTTCAGCCCTGTGGAAGCCCCCCAGGTCCTTAAGAGAGTCCTCTTCACTTTCTGGCTTCTTGGCTCTCCTTTCTTTGCCTGACTGCCTGCACCACGTGGGTGGATCATCTGGGCTGAAGCCATCCTCACCCTCCATTCTCTTAAATCCTTTGAAACTCTAGTCCTGGTTAGATGTGACGGCCTATCTCTGCTCCTTCACAGTGGCTAAGCCCTCCTGGAGAAAACACAAAGCCACCACAATTGGGCATCACTACAAATTCAGGGTCTGTAGACTCATTTGAGGGCTCACTGGCTTCTGTCTTCCTCTTTCTTGTCCCTGCCAAATGGCTTTCCCATTCCTGGCAAAGGCCATTATTGTCCTCGGTTTCTCTCCCTCTCAGCAGATGGACTTGCCTCTATTTTCCTGAGAAATCTGAGTCTAGGAGGCTTGTTTTCTTCCAAACTCCAGCTTTCCCACCCACAGCTTCAATGAGGACGCCCTACTTTCTTTCTTCCTTCCTTTCTCTGGAGGCAAACTATCTTCGCAACTGTCACTCCCATTCCTTCCTGCCTTGTGCAGGACAAGTCCCTTCCCTTTTCATCAAAAAGATCTCTTCTTCTGGGCTCCTCCTTTCAACCGCCTCTGAATCTTTCCATCAACCAATTCATGTGCCAGATCAAAGGTCCTCTTCCCAGACCATAAGACCTATAGTGGCCCCTCCCAGTCACTCTTTATCACAGCACCCTTTATTTCCTCAGTGCACTTCCCATGATCTGAAATGATCTACTTTTTTATATAGTATTCCTGCACCAGAATAGTAGTCAGAAACTTGTCTTGTTCATCAAGTTTATGACTCGGGCCATAAAATAGTTCTTGGCACATTGTACGTACATCATAGGTACTCAACAAATATTTGTTGAATGACTGAATGAAGCTCTAAATATGTTCAAGTCTCACTCATTCTAAAGGCAACGACAAAAATACTTTTTAATATTTTTTTCTTCTATCTTAGGTAGAGACTGAATTCTGGGAGAGCACTGGCTGTATAGTTCAGTGAACACAGCACAGTAGCCCAGTCAGCTTGACAAATACTTGCTGAATATTTCTGGATAAACTTGGATATGAGGATATGTTTTTCCTGATAACTTCATGATTGGGGCGTTAATACTTGATTTTCGTGTTTGCCATACAGTTTTACATCAGTAGGCCTATAACACTTACAGGTCCCATTATGCTTCCTATTAATATTGCCTTACAAATCCAAGAGAGGGACATTCACAATAACATAACAGAAAATCTCATTAATGTATTGAGCCAAAGGTACCTCACTTTTTTCCCCAGAAAATACCCAAAAGTACAATGTTGGGCTCACAGTGAATGTTCATTAACTTTTACTTGGTTAACTCTAGTTTTTTTTTTTTTTTCCAAGTTTAACACCATGGGAATATCTAAAATGAGAAACATCAGGAAGTAAAATTTTTATCAAATCAAAGGGCAATATTTAATATGTGGATATTTAGAGCAATATAATAACTTATTAAGTATTCTTCTGTTCCTAGGAAAACTATTTTGTCATAAAGCCTATGGATCACTGCCTCCTCTGTGTGTGTGTAGTGTCTCTGCCTGACCAGCTCTGCAGGGATGACATCCTCTTGGGGGATGATGGTGGTTTTGTGAACAAATTCACAGTAAATAGTGATGACTTTGGACTAAAGCAGGCAAAATCCAAAAAAAAATTACAAAACCAAGTCTTAGACTCAAAGAACTTTAAAAGGTAAGGGTAGTTTATGACAGTTCATATTTTTCTAATACAGACAATGTTCAAGTATTTATGAGCGAACACAATGTGCTAGACCCCTGGTAACCTGAAATACAAAGCCAAACAAAGAATACTTCTTACCTCAAAGAATTTGCAGTAAAATTGGGAAGAAAGATAGGAAAATTAGCCACTGAAATTCCAATTGTTAGTGCTACTGACAATTAAAATCTATAGGCACTGAAATGAATTAAACTGTGTAAATTAAATGAAAAAATTAAACCATGAAAAATCTAGATAACATATATGTGACTATTTAGTAGCACTTGAATATGGAAGAAGATCCTCAACATAAAAGCAATGAATGCAGAATTCAAAGAAAAAATTGTAGAAATTTGGCAAAAGCAAAGCTTCTGGACATCGAAAAAGAACATTTTAAAAGTAAATAACAAACTAGAGGGGTGCCTGGATGGCCTCAGTCGGTTAACCCTCCAACTCTTAAGTTTCAGCTCAGGTCATGATCTCAGGGTCATGGGATTGAGTCCCACCTAAGGCTCCATGCTCAGCCCTCCCCCTTCTCACACTCTCTTCCTCTTTCTCAAATAAATAAATATTTATTTGGAAATAAGCCTTAAAAATAAATAAATAAATAATATTTGGAAATAAGCCTTAAAAATAAATAAATAAATAATGTTTGGAAGTAAGCCTTAAAAATAAGACACAAACTAGAATAAATATTTATAATAAATATGGCAAACAATGGGTTAATACTCTTTAAGAGGTATTGCAGGTCAATTAAAAAATAATAATTCCGGATGCCTGGGTGGCTCAGCAATTGAGCATTTGACTTAGGGTATGATCCAGTCCCACATCGGGCTCCCTGCATGGAGCCTGCTTCTCCCTCTGCCTATGTCTCTGCCTCTCTTTGTGTGTCTCTCATGAATAAATAAATAAAATATTTAAAAATATAATTCCCAAAGAAAAATGGGCAAAGACTGTGAAAGATAATTCATGCACAGGCACACACAGTACAAATAGTCAATAAACATTTCAAAGTGATCATCAGGCAAAAATGCTAACTATTCTCTCCAAATGATGAGATTATAGGTGATTTTTATTGTCTTTATAATTGCACTGTCTTTGAAGTTTTTTATAAATAAGTAAGTATATATTACTTTTATTAGCAGAAAAACAAATTTTGTATTAAATTTATTCTCTTAAAGAAGCACAACTTAACATCAGATACAATTTCGCATTTCTAACATTGGAAGGGGTCAAAAATGGCATAGATTCTGTGGATGGGCATTTTCAAACTATCGATGGTGGAGGTATGAGTTCAATCCCTTTCAGGAGAGCAGTCTGGGAGATGCATCAAGTGTCTTAATAAGCCTTTGACCCAGGATCTCCATGCATTTAAAACCATGAGTATGGTTATCACAGCATTATTTCTAATAGTCAAGTCTCTAGTGTCTAACAATGTAAAGTACCAAGGGCATTCAGTAAATCATAGTATAACCATATTAGTGAATGCCATGCACTCTGATTTAATAACGTTTTGAAATATATTTAATAACATGGAAAATGTTCATGATATAATATTAAGTGAAAAAATTAATTTTTCTATGTACATATGAATCCAGTTTTTTTTAATCCAGTTTGATAAAAAGGAATACATAGATGTGTGTGTCTGTGTCTGTATATTTCTATTTAAGGAAATAGAGCATAAATATTCCAATATATAAATTATGATTCTCTATGTGACTTCGGAGAGGTGATTTTTATTTTCTTTTTTATGTTTTGTTTTAAAGATTTTATTTATTTATTCATGAGAGACAGAGAGAGAGAGAGAGAGAGAGAGAGAGAGAGAGAGAGAGAGAAAGGCAGAGACACAGGCAAAGGGAGAAGCAGGCTCCAAGCAGGGAGCCTGATGTGGGACTCAATCCCGGGACTCCAGAACCACACTCTGGGCCGAAGGCAGGTGCTAAACCGCTGAGCCACCCAGGGATCCCCTTATTTATTTATGTTTTCCTATGTTCTAAATTGTACACTGAAAAGTTTTCTTTTAGGATGAGAAAAAACTTTTGGGTTGCCTGGATGGGTCAGTCAGTTAAGCATCTGCCTTTGGCTCAGGTCATGATCCCAGGGTCTTGGGATTGAGAACCGCATCAGGCTCCCTGCTCCATAGGAAGCCTGCTTCTCCTTCTCCCTCTGCCTGCCATTCCCCTTTCTTGTGCTCTATCAAATAAATAAATAAATAAAATCTTTTTTAAAAAATAGAATAAGAAAACAACTTTTAAAAATACAGGATTATACTTTGTTATTAAAGTAACAAATATTTCATCCCAGAGTTAGAACATGCAATTAAAATCTCATTACAGCTGTTACTACAGTGGAGTTAAGACCAGCCAATTGCTGGAAACCTAAAAATGGCACAATAATTGACTGAATCCATTTTCCATCCTTTATATATGAGCAATATTACTTAGTCCCATCAAAGTATTGGACTCTGATGGGGCATTTTCCTAACATGTGATGTGCTGCTCTATACTCTATCAAGTATTTCATTTCAATTATGATAGGCTCTTGGAATAGAAGTTGAGACATGAATTTTCTAAGAGTTGTATCACCTGTAGAAAATTCCATGGCCTCTTTCCCATCCCTGTTTCCATTAAGCTGGATATATTTGAAATGAGTTTGGAGATCTGACGAATTTGAGGAATCTGAGTTGAGCTAAATGCATGCAAATTTGCATTGGTTCTTTTGGATAATTTTGGATAATTATGTACATGTAGATCATGTATATGATCATCATGCATGTGACTTAAATTATTCAAGACTGAACTGTATAGATAAGCTGAGTATTGAGACATGTTCGTTCTTACACCAACAGATTCTCAAACCTAACAGAATGAAAGTTATTAAGGCCAAAGGGGTAATTAAACTCTGGAGCCATCATTAATGTTTTCCTTCAGTTAATAACTCAATTATACTCAATGGGTGGGGGTAGAGATATAGGTAGGAAATACAGGCATGCAAAATGTTGTACAGATTAAAGAAAGAAATAGCCAGTGCCCAAAGAGCAAAATTAAACACAGTCTGATATGGAAAAAGAAATCTCTCTACTCTGTTTCATCCCATATTGAAGGGATTGAATTATCAACACCTCTATTCTTTAACTAGAATCTAAGGAACGTGGGAACAAGAATTTCACCTTAGTCATCTTTATGTCCTTTTACCTGGGATGCAGTAGGTGCTCAATAAGTATTTGTGAATGAGGAAACAAGCACACTGTAAAATATGATTAAATATAATAAATGAAGATGGCTTCTTACAGGTTAAGATAAGAATTTTACTATAAAAGTTTTGTCCCCTAATGCTAAAGCTCTCACTGAAATGTCCTGTGAATTGATTAGCAAGCCTTTGGCTAGGAATACAACTGTCCCAGCCTCTGCTTCACTGGTGATCTGGGACTACAAGTTTCCCAGGTATCTAGTTCTGAAAGTCTTCACGGAAAATATGAAAATGAATTGACTCATCTATTTTTTTCATGAGAGACACAGAGAGAAGGCAGAGACATAGGCAGAGGGAGAAGCAGGCTCCTCGCAGGGAGCCCGATGTGGGACTCGATCCTGGAATTCTGCGATCATACCCTGAGCCAAAGGCAGATGCTCAACCGCTGAGCCTCCCAGGCATCCCTAAGTGATTCATCTAAAACAATATGAAACACAGTACTTTTGGATGACCAGAATTTTTCAGTAAAGTAAGGATAATAGTGTCTGTATTGAACAGGGGTTCATCTACATTATTCACCTGCCGATTAATATTTGATGATTAATTTTTGTTTTCCATTTTAAATATGCTAGATGATAAATATTTAAACAGTTAAAAGTGGTATAAGCAAGATGTTATTACAAGTGCAAGCTTTGTGTGTCTAACATAACCACTCCTTTTCTTCTTTTAATTGCCAGTGTTAAAAGGAAGTTGCATAATGACTGGGTTATGAAAATTAGATATATTACAGCCCTAAGTTGCTTTGGATCCTGCTCCTTAGACAGTGTTCATTCATTGGTTTTGGAATCCTTGAAGAGACTTGAGGATAATTTGTAAGTACAATAGTTTGTATACATGAACATTCTGTGAATTTCAGAGTTTTTACAATTAAGTCCATGACAATCTTGGAGTTTTCAAACTGGTTTTTAGAAAATTCAGATGTTAATGATTCCATTTATTTGACAAGATTAATTAGATTTTTAGGAATAAATTAAAATTACTCATGCAACTCTGAATATGATGTGTCCTCCTAGCAGCAATTTTGCTAATTTGCTGTTTTTTGCCACAATCTATTGGAATAAGTCAATACAGGTCAATCTATAGCTATATTTTCCAAGTATAGGTCTGTGGGTAAAACTCTATACTTTGAAAATCATTCTTACAGATCAATTGGCGAGCCCATGAGTGTCTGTAGCACAAATATCATGTTTCATGTGTAATAAATACATGAAATTACTTTCTTATAGACAGGTGAATTTAAAGAGTATGTAGTCTTATTTTTTATCTGGTTGAATATTAATTAATAACTATTATTATGTAATAATCATAACCATAACCAGTACCTATATGTTAATAACTAATATATGGGAACTATAAAACAGATGCTATCTTTAATTTTCAGTTTTAAAAATGCATTAAGTTAAATGCTACCACATGGATAGACCTCAAAACATTATGCTAAGTGACAGAAGCCAGACACAAAAGACTGCATACTAAATGATTCTATTTATATCAAACATCCAGAAAAGGCAATTTATAGAGACAAAAAGTAGATAAGTGGATGCCAGGAGGTGGTGGTGAGAGCAAGTGATCCCAAGAGGGCACAGGGGAGGTTTCTGGGATATTGAAAATGTTCCAAAACTTATTGTAGTGATTGTTATACAACTGTATAAACTGACTAAAAATAATTGAATTGTGCATTTACAAACATGTGAATTTTATGTTATATGTTATACGTCAACAAAACTGTGTTAAAAAAATGCATACAGACTTCTAGTTTCCAGTCTAGCATGTAAAGTTTGGAAGTCATCACTCAGCCCTAACAACAGGTGAAAAGAACTAAACAAATTAAAAAATCAACAGCTCTTCTTAAATCCATCAAAGAAGCGAAGTCACAGATCAAACTGCTGCCCTCAAATTTGGAGAGAGAGACAGGCATATACTATGAATCACAACTTACCAGAGCAGAAATCCACAAGGAGATACCTCTGCGAAACCAATATATTGTGATAGGAAAACCTGAACTATGACTGACAAATCACTGGGGGCTCGACATAGAAAAATCTGAGAGTTAAAAACTCCAGGGACCCAGTTAGAGAGGGTGCCTACACTTTTGTGAATTTTATTTCCAGGAACTCAACCAGTTTCTCACAGTGAATGTCGGAGAAAAATCCTCTCCTGCCCAACAGGGGCAGAGGAAAATGCACCACATTCAAACATACCCAAACATTCTGTTTTTAACAAAGTCTGTCCTTAAGCAAAACTGTGTTACTAGAGCCTAAACTATTGGAGTTATATCAGAAACTAAATGACCTGGGAGAAGGGAAATATCCAACTCTAGCCTACTCTAGCCTACTCTAGCTTTCCACATAGAAGGGAAATACCCAAATGCAGCTCGCTCTAGCCATCCTGACCCACCTAAGGAGAAGGGAGGCTGCAGAACACTCATGAAGTTCACAGTTCAGAAGCACAGGCTCACTAAAAGACTGAGATCTGATCAAAGGACTGTGGACCACTTCCCTTTCATCCCACCCACTTACAACCTCATTGCTAAAGGCCTATTAGCAGCAGTTCCTTTTACAAGATCCATTATGTCCTACTATCAAGAATAAATTACAAGGCATACCAAAATGCAAAAACACAGTTTGAAGAGCTAAAGCAAATATCATACGAAACTCATATATAGCAGAGATGTTGGAATCAGTAGACCAGGAAGGTAAAATAACTATCAGTAATATGGGGCTCTAATGGATAAACTAGACACCATGCAAAAAAAAAGTAATATAAACAGAAAGATAGAAATTTTAATAAAGAATCAAAAAGAAATGCTAGGGATCAAAAAATAACAAATAAAGACTCCTTGCCTCAAGAGTAGACTGACAAAGCTCAGGAAAGAATCTTCTGAACTTGAGAATATTATCAATAGACACTTCAAAAATAGTAAAACAAAGAGAAGAAGATTGAAAAAAATGGAATAAAATACCCCAAAACTGTGGAACAACTACAAGAGTTATAACATATGCATAATTAGAATTCCAGGAGAATAAATGGAAAAAGGAAAAGAAGAAATATTTGAAGCAATAATGACAGAATTTTCCCCAAATTAAAGTCAGATACCAAACCACATATCTACTAAGCTCAGAAGACACCAAGCAGGATAAACGCCAAAAAAAAAATTACACTTAAGAGTATTGCATTAAAACTGTAGAAAATCAAAGATGAAAAAAAAATCTTGAAAGAAATCAAAAGCATCTCACCTTTAGAAGAGGAAAGAAAAAATTTATATTGAACTTTTCCTTGGACACCATGCAATCAAGACAAAAGTGAAATATTTAAAGTGTTGAGAGGAAAAATATGCCAAAGCAGAATTCTTTTTATTTCTGTAAAATTATCCTGCCAAAACTCACCTGAGAAGATAGACAATCTGAATAGGCCTATATTTGTTAATGAAATTGAATTAATATGGGCAGCCCCAGTGGCTCAGTGGTTTAGCGCTGCCTTCGGCCCAGGACCTGATCCTGGAGACCCGGGGATCGGGGATGGAGTCCCATGGCAGGGTCCCTGCATGGAGCCTGCTTCTCCTTCTGCCTGTGTCTCTGTCTCTCTCTCTCTCTCTCTTTCTCTTTCCCTCTCTCCTGCCCCTCCCCCTCTCCATGTCTCTCATTAATAAATAAATAAAATATAAAAAAAGAAATTGAATTAATAATAAATAACCTCCTAAAACAAGAAACATCAGACATAGGTGGATTTAATGGTGAACTCTACATTTAAGGATAAAATTATACCAATTCTCCACAATGTCCTTCAGATAATAGAAGCAGAGAAAAACTTCTTAACCTGTTCAATTAGGACAGTATTACCCTAATACCAAATCAGACAAAGGCATTACAATAAAAGAAAACTACAGACCAATATCTCTTGCAAAAATCCTCAACAAAATATTAGCAAATTGAATTTAAAAAGATACAAAAAGAAGTACACACCATGACTAAGTATGCAAGGTTGGTTCAACATTTGAAAATTATTTAATGTAACCCATCATATCAACAGGCTAAGAAGAAAAATCACATGATCACATCAATAGATGCAAAGAAGCATTTGACAAAATCTATCCATGATAAAAACTCTTAATCAAGACACAGATTTTATATTTTTCACACACAAGTACACAAACAACTTAAAATGGATCATAGATGTAAATATAAAACACAAAACTAAAAAACTCCTAGAATAAAATCTAAATAATCTTGGGTTTGGCAACGAATTTATAGATACCACACCAAAGGCATAATTCATGAAAGGAATGGTTGATAAACTAGACTTCATTAAAATTAAAAACTGCTCTGCAAGAGACACTGAAAGAGAACAACAGCAACAAAAAGCCACAGACTGGAGAAAATATTTGCAAAGGTACATCTGATAAAGGACTCTTACCCAAAATGTACCAAGAACTCTTAAAACTCAACAGTAAGAAAACAAAACATAATATTAAAAACAAGTCAAAAGATCTAAAGAGATACCTCACCAAAGAAAGCATACAAATGGCAATAAGCACATGAAAAGATGTTCCATATCATATGTCCTTAAAAAAATGCAAATTGAAGCCACAAGGGATATGGCAAACCCATAGCTAACACCATACTCAGTGAAAGCAAAAAGCTTTTCCTTTAATATCAGGAACAAGACAAATATGTCCACTTTTGCTACATTTATTTATTTATTATTTAACTGAGAGAGAGAACACAAGCAGTGAGAGAATCAGGCTCCCTGCTGAGCAGAGAGCCTGATGCAAGGCTCAATACCAGGACCCCAGGATCATGACCTGAGCCAAAAGCAGCCACTTAACCCACTGAGTCACACAGGTGCCCCTCACTTTCGCGACTTTTATTCAACATAGTATTTGAAGTCCTAGCTAGAGCAAGTAACAAGAAAAACAAATAAAAGATATTCCAATTGGAAAGAAAGCAAAACTGTCACTATTTCCAGATGACATGATATTATATAAAGTCCTAAAGACTCCACCAAAAGCTGTTAATTCAGTAAACTGCAGAATACAAATTCAAATCCAGAAATGGATCCTCAACTCTATGGTCAATTAATCCTTGACAAAGCAGGAAAGAATTTCCAGTGGAAGAAAGATGGTCTCTTCAACAAATGGTTTTGGGAAAATTGAGACAGCCACCTGCAGAAGAATGAAATTGGACCATATTCTTATACCATACACAAAAATAGGCTCAAAATGGATAGAAGACCTAAATGTGAAACAGAAATCAATCAAAATCCAGAAAAAAAACACAAGCAGCTCCCTCTGACCTCAGCCACAGCAATTTCTTCTTAGACATGTCTCCAAAGGCAAGAGAAACAAAAGCAAAAACTATTGAGACTTCATCAAGATAAAAAGCTTTTGCAAGGCAAAGGAAACAATCAACAAAACTAAAAGACAACCTATGGAATGGGAGAAGTTATTTGCAAATGTCTTATCAGATAAAGGGCTAGTATCCAAGATCTATAAAGAACTTATCAAACTCAAACCCATAAAAACAAAAAGTCCAGTCAAGAAATGTGCAGAAGACATGAACAGACATTTCTCTGAAGAAGACATTCAAATGTCCATCAGATACATGAAAAAATGATCAACATCACTTGCCATCAGGGAAATACAAATCAAAACCACAATGAGATACCACCTCACACCAGTCAGAATGGATAAAATTAACAACACAAGAAACAATAGATGTTGGCGAGATGTGGAGAAAGGGGAACCCACTTACACTGTTGATGGGAATGCAAACTGGTGCAGTCATTTTTGAAAACAGTATGGAGTTTCCTCAAAAAGTTAAAAATAGACCTGCCCTACAACCCAGCAATTGCATTACAAGCTATTTATCCAAGATATACAAACATAGTGATTCAAAGAGGCACATGCACCCCAATGTTTATAGTAGCATTGTCCACAGTAGTCAAAATATGGAAAGAGCCCAGATATCTATTGACAGATGAATGGATAAAGAAGAAGTGACTTATATATAAATAAATAAATAAATAAATAAATAAATAAATAAATAAATAAATAAAATATATATATATATTAGCCATCAAAAAGAATGAAGCCTCACCATTTGCATTTGATATATATATATATGGATGGAACATTATGAATTTAGTTCAACTAAAAAATATGTACTAGGAAAAAGGGTTACTAGTTTATTTAATAATTTATATATAACTATATATGGATGGGTATTATGCTAAGTGAAATAAGTCAGTCAGGGAAAGACAAAGATCATATAATTTCATTCATATGTGGAATTTAAGAAACAAAAGAAATGAACATAGGGGAAGTGAAGGAAAAATAAAATCAGATGAAAATTGAAAGGGAGGGAAATCAAAAGAGACACTGAACTCTAGGAAACAAAGAGGGTTGCTGGAGGGAGGTGGATGAGGGTAAGGGATGATTGAGTGATGGATATTAAGGAGGGCACTTGATGTAATGACCACTGGGTATCATATGCAACTGATGAATGACTCAATTCTACCTCTGAAACTAATAAAACACACATGCATGCAAGAAACACCAAGTGCTGCTGAAGATATGGAGAAAGGGGAACCCTGGTGTCCTGTTGGTGGGAATGTAGATTGCTTCAGCTGCTATGGAAAACAGTACAGAAGTTCCTCAAAAAAATTAAAAATAGAACTACCATATGATGCAGTAATTCTATTTCTGGATATTTATTTATCTGAAGAAAACAAAACACTAATTTAAAAAGATATATGTACCCCCATTTTATTATAGTTTTATTCACAATAGCCAAAATATAGAAACAAAGTAAACGTCTATTGGTGGATGAATGGATAAAGAAAATTGGTACATATGTACACTGACATATTATTCAGCCATAAAAAGGACTGAAATCTTGCCATTTGTGACAACATAGATGAACCTGGAGGGTTATATCAAGCAAAATAAGGCAGACAAAGAAATACAAATACTGCATGGTATTACTTATATGAGGACTGTTTAAAAAAAGTCAAGCTCATAGAAAGAAAGAGTGGAAAAGTAGATGCCGGGGCTGGGTGTTGGGGGAAATAGGGAAAAGTTGGAAAAATGTATAAATTTTCAGTTAGAAATGAGTAAGACCTGAGGATCTGAAGTATAACATGATAACTATAGTAGATAATACTGTATTGTATAACTGAAATTTGCTAAGACCATAGAACTTAAATGTTCTCAAGAGAGAAAGAAAGAAAGAAAGAAAGAAAGAAAGAAAAGAAGGAAAGAAAGGAGAGTCATCAGGGTGGCTCAGTTAGTTAAGCCTTGGACTCTTGATTATGGCTCAGGTCATGATCTCAGGGTTGTGCTTGGGATTCTCTTTCTCTCTCTCTGCCCCTCCCCCACTTTTTCAGAATAAAAAAAGAGAGAGAGAGAAAGAAAAAGATAAATATATGAGATAATGGATGTCTTAATTAATTCAATGGGAGAGAAATCCTTTCATAATTTATTCATATATTAGATCCAAAAAACTGAAAAGATAAAATAAAAACAAAACAAAACACTGAGGGTCAACCTTAAAACTATAAAACCCTCCTTGATGACTTAATTCCATTTCTTAAAACTCATTTGCTTGATTTTAATCATTTTTAATGAATTTCAGCTTTTCTATCTAAAGATCAGTGAGTTGCAGTGAGATTGAGTCTTAGCTGGAGGACTTGAGTTCAACTAAAATATATGTACTAGGAAAAATGGTTACTAGTTTATTTGTCCCACTAACAAAACACAAATGATAACTCCTAGGTCCTTCTTGTTGAGTTCTTTTTTTTTCTTTTTTTTTTTTTTTTTTAAGAGAGACAGCGAGCACAAACTGGGGGGAAGGGACAGAGGAAGATACAGAATCCGATGTGGGGCTCAATCTCACAACCCTGAGGCAATGAATGACCTGAACCAAAACTAAGAGTTGGTAGCTCAACCGACTGAGCTATCCAAGAGCCCCCCGCTATGGAGTTTTTAAATGAAATTCAGAAAAAAGTGAGAGGAAAAGATAGCCTCCAAACATAACAGAGCTAGAATTTCTTTAAATTCCAAGATTTTCAATTTAAGAAACAGCCTAACAAAATTAGAAATTTTATGGAAGAAAAGAATATCACATCTCTAAAATGACTGACTACATTTTCTTGAAAGTTAGAGTCTTCGTGAAAGACATATTTTCCCCTCATTTAGAAAAAGATAAAAATGTTTATCTTGACGTATAACATATTGCACTGAGAAATGAATTAACAACTTTTCACAGCACATTAAAAACAGTTTCATTTCTTAACACTAGCTCTGATTCCACAAATACCATTTCTATGGCATAATTAATTTTCACTTAGTTTCTGTAACATAATTAACTGCTGGTGATTACACTCTGGCATTTTAAAGAAGTGCATTTCTGAAACATTTAATTAAGAAATAGATGCAACTTAATTTCTATTTGATCTTGTATTATGTTGGCAATTAATAACCATAAAGAAACATTTGTGAACCATATGAAATATAATAGGCCCTGTGGCCCTATGAAAGATATATATTCTACTTCAGTATCCAGAGAAAGGATTTTCATCTTGAAGATACATGAATCTACAGACAGTATGATTTTGCCCACACAAATGACTCACACATATATCTCCAGTAACACTCACGAGGGTAATTCTAACAGTCAATATGGCAACCAGAAAGTTATACAGGTCATGTAGTTCAGCTTTTAATCCAGAAGTATATCAGTGATTCAACAAATAGTTACTAAGTCACTATGTGTTAAGCACCGTGGACAATACAAATATGTTTAAGGCATGACCCCTGCATTTAAAAGCTTGAAATCTCAGTGGGAAGACAAGAAATACAGCCATAAGATCAATGGCATGCTGAGGTCAGATCACATCAGCTTATGAGAGCTCATTGCTAAGATTTCAGGAATTTAACAAACTTGTTGAACACGACCATCATTTAAATTTATATAAGCTCACAATTCCAGTATATTAAAAACAGAAGCAATAAACACTCAAAACTCATCTTTTTTTTTTTTAACTACATTTTATGTATTTGCCTGAGGATTTTATGTCCTCAAGGATATAGGACAATGGTGTGCAACTGTATATCTTTTCCCAACCCCAAGTTTGGAGATGTCACATTGCTAGTTTGATATTGACCACCATAGGAATATTTATACCATGGAAAACAGCAAATGTTATTTATAACTAATGACCTCCACCTCCACTTCCCTGGCCCTTGCTGAATATTAAACATTTACCAGCATACAATTGCATAGGATAATTAACTTTGTGAAGCAGAGCATGTTAAATTTCAGTTGAAAGGTTTATGGTTATAGGCATCATAGGAGCTCAGATAAAGGAGTGATAAATGATAGTACTCCAGCAAGCCCATAGAGATGAGAAGAAGCCTTTTATAGGGGACTATGAAAATAAATTTGGCAGGGATTTTATTAAATGAGAAAGGTTATGGCAGCTAATAATAAGCATGCCAAGTTGGCTTTTGAATGAATTAAGTGGCTTATTTCTTCTTAAAGAATATCTTTACATTGGTGTGTTTGGCTGCGTGTTGGCAATCTCACATTGCAAAATAGAAATCAAAACATTGTTCCAAACAATATTGACAAGCACCTAGAATTTTTGTCTTCAGAAACCCCAGTATCCCTCTCTGGCTTCTGTTTCTTACGTTATTGGCTCTTGAAGGCTCTGACTCCCTCTTGGTGTGGGAGGTGCCTTGGTGCCTTCTTGATGACCTCAATGAGGCCTCTGATCCTTCTTCTCCCCATTAGCTCTAATTTCATCAGGTTTCTCCTTGACTTCCTTTTCTCCCTCCATACCTGGACCACAGGTTCGGCATCTGAACTCATATCTCACTAGCATTCTTCTTGTTGTGCATCCCCATCTGCCATGCAATCCCTTCTGCATGCACCAGTCAGCAGAATCCCAACCTTTCTGCTCAGCAGAGCCCTTCGCCAAGCCCTTCGCCTTTATAGGATCTCAGACTATTCCCAGCTTCAAGTCTCTGTTCACTCTCCACAGATGTCCCATCCTGCATGACCACAAAACCCTGAGGCCTTTGGAGTAATTCCCAGCACTCCAGGTCATTAGGAATTTTCTGTATCCACACTTATCCTTGATCTTTCCTTTTGTGTTAGAGGTTGAAACATCAAACCTTCGATCGTTGGCCTTTAATTTTTTTGACTCCTTCTCTAGGATCTTGCTAATCTCAGTTTCTCCCACTCTCTCACTTCTGCCTGTAATGCTCAAGTCTCTTCTGATGTGAGTAATGCTTTTCTTGATGTATAATCTCCTGTGAACTATCATACTACACCTCTTTTGGAAAAAGTATTCTGTACTCACTATCTCTACTACCTTGGTGTTACTTTTTATCCCTATAATCCTCTTACCCTGTAGAAGGGACTCTCAAGTTGGCCAGTAATGTCTGCATTGTAAAACTGATGGAAACTTAACATATCAGATAGCCTTGGGGCATTCAGCATTACTGATCTCACTCACCCTGAAACTCTATTTGGGAAGCAGTGTTTTCTCCTTTTATTTTACTTGTCTTTTTCCTTATGACTCCTCCTTTTGTGTCTGCTGTTAAATGGGGTTTTCTCTAGAGTAAGCCTAGCCAACTTTAATTCTCACTTTCTAGGCACTTCTTGGGTGATGTTCCTCTTCTCTAGCATACTAACACGTATATGCTGATAAAACCCGAGTTATTTTGAATTTTGAACTTAGTATACCTGCTTACCATCTCCACTTGGGTATTTCATAGCCCCTCAAACTCATACATTTATAACTGGAATTAACTCCCTCACCTCTGAATCTATATCTTTTTTAGGACTTTTAATTTCTGTTAATCCATCAAATCATCCTAGACAGAAATCTGGCAACTGTTTTGCCAGTGACTGTTTCCTTTCCCTCAGTGCCCATAAACCAATAATCAACAAATTCATCTCTATTCTCTTACAAACACTTGTTGAATCTGTCTTATCTTCTGTATCTACAACCCCCTAGACTATTATCTCCAACTAGTGTCTTGTCTCAACTTTATCCCTGCCAAAATTATTGTCCATTAGTCTCCCAGAGTATTCTTATGAAGATGATATCCAACTACCTCAATACCTTTCACGTTTCTCCACCCCCTACTATAGCAATTCCATAGTCTGGTCCTGCCAGTGTCTCCACCTTGTTCTCTTCTGTGCCTTGTACTTAGGTTCCTATAACTCTGAGTTTGTTGTTGTTCCCTGGATACCCCATGCTAGGATTTTGTACATGTTTGATGTCTGAAATACTCTTCCTACTCTTCCTCTCTTTCTCTTCCTTCAACCTCTATAATCTTTTTTTTTTTTTTTTTGGAAAAGAGGGAAGTTTTTTGTTTTTAATTTTCTCCAATTTTATTGAGGTATAATTGACCCCATAAATCCTTTAATAATCAGATGATACCAACTCTAGGAAATTTTCCTAACCTTCTTCTAGTACTTCATCTCCCAAGTCGGTTAGGTATCATTTTTGTGCCTCCATCTTTTTATTTATTGTCTCAACTATGTTTAAGGGTGTGTCTTTCCAAGACACAAAGCTTGTTGAGAGTTATTAATATATCCAACATCATCTAAGTAATTGTCCTATAACTTGAGCAATTTGATGACCCCAGAAGAAGTTCTAGAGTCTGAATCTCCATTTGTTTAGCAAATACTTACTGATGAGTTACTACATTCGATGCACCTTTCTATGTGATGGGAATTTAAAGATGAATAAGACTAGGTCCTTGATCTTGAGTCTAATGAGGAAGAAAACAAAAAGATTCCCACAAAGGAGGATAAGTGTCATGATATAGATATTAGAGAGGAACAGAAGAGACTTCCTAGAACATCTTACACAGGATTTTGAAGGGAGAAAAACTGGGGAAGGCTTCCTGAAGAAAGCATCATTCATGCAAACAAATTGCATGAGAGTGGATAAACAGCCATATTAAGAAGTGGCATTTTCAAAGGTATAGAAGTGAAAAGAAAAAAAAAAAAGAAGTGAAAAGAAATTGTGAATTCTAGAAACTCTAAGTGGTTCAATATGATTGAAGCACAGAAAGGGGGAAAGGTTAAGAAAGACGAGGAGGGACAAGGACAATATGACAAGGCCTGCATACCAGACTGAAGAGCTGGAATATTAACCTCGGAGCTATACAAGCTATTAAATGCTTTGGTCAATAGAATGGGCAAAATGAGGTGTTTTTTGACAGATTGCCCTAGCACCGAGATAGAGAACGGGTTGAGAAAGGAGGAGTCAGATTGAAAAGGAGGAGGTGACTGGGAAGATGGGGTAATAGTTCAGAAAGGAACTAATGAGAGCTTGAACTTAATCAGTGTAAGTAAAAAAGAGGAGAGAATAAGGAAGCCCAGGTGGCTCACTGGTTTAGCCCCGCCTTCAGCCCAGGGCCTGATCCTGGAGACCAGGGATTGAGTCCCACGTCAGACTCCACGCATGGAGCCTGCTTCTCCTTCTGCCTGTGCCTCTGCCTCTCTCTCTGTGTGTGTCTCTCATTAATAAGTAAATAAAATCTTAAAAAAAAAAGAGAGAGAGAGGGAATACATTCATTTTTATAAGAAATAGTGACCTATTGGATAAAAGGAATAAAGAGAAGAATTTAAGTTTCATTTTTCATTTGCAACAATATTTATGGCATGTGTATTATAGTCCAAAAATTATTCCAAGAATTGATATAATGGTATGCAAAGAAGACTAACTCTCTCCTTTCCTCAAGCACATATTCTAGTGAGAAAGACATAATCCAATAAATGATACAAATTTAGGAAATTAAGTAGGGTTACCAGATAAAGAGACTGGAGGCAGTATTTTTGATAGGATAGTCAGGAGAGACTGCTCTGGGAAGCTAACATTTGAGCCAAGAGCTGAATGAGGTAAAGATCAAATCATGCAAGATCCAGAGGAATTCTTAGAGCAACAAAAGGCATCTGGGAGGACTGTTTGCATGGCTGTGCTGTTCACTAAGAGAGAATGTGAGTAAGGGAATAAGTTTGCAATGAAGAAAATGAGTTCTAATGTCACTTCTGACACTTATGTTGGCCCTGTGGTCTTGGGCATGGTACCTATCTGAACCTCAATAACCTCATTAATGAATGGGGATAATACTTTCTCATCTCTGGGACTTCTGTGCTGCTCAAATAAGCTCAGTTGAGAGAAGGTTCTTGAAAACTGTAAAGTATTGTAACAATTAAAATGTTTATTATTTGCTTATAGTCATTCATGCTTTTTCACAAAGAATGATATTTAAAGAATCAAAATCCATAATAATGACAATACTGGGGCAAAAAGAAAGGTACTAGTCCTTTCCTTGGGAAACGAGGTATCATGAGGCCCCTATTCCCATTCTCTAAGCATTATGACTTGTCATTCAAGTGGTGATTCTTGGGTTAGGTTTTAAATAAGATAGTAATCTTTTTTATCTCATTTAGATGTTATACCTTCTTTTTGTGAAGGAAAATAAGCCCTTCAACTAGCATGATTCTAGGCAAATCTAATTCCTTTTCTCCCCCCAGTGGAGCAACCTCCAGAGGAGGACTTAGTTGTTCACATTCTCCTTCTCTTGTTTTTTTCCTTTTTATCATGTATCTCAATCCATTTTTCCTGTGCATGCGCACACACACACACACACACACACACACAGGCAACCATTCTATTGGGTTTAGTATATCTTTTTGTTTATATGTTTCCTTCAAAATATGTATATATGTATGTATTTCTAATATGTATAATGGTATCATAGGGAATTTAAATTCCCACTCTGCACAGGGATCCACAGATTTGGTACTTAGTAGTTGTAAACACTTAGATTAGCTAAGAGGTTTTATTTTTCAAACTAGCCAGTACTTTCTGGTCTTTGCTCTGAAAAGCATCTATTTTGCAGGAGTCAGGAGTTTGTCTTTGAGCCCAATTCTGAGCTTCCTAGTATTTACCATAATGCCTGGAACGTGGTTGATGATACATTCAGCCTGAGGGAGTCAGGAGACGGAGGTAAAAATATTCAGACAGCCTCAGCAAACGGTGATCATTGATCTATTCAGTCAGATTCTGACTGAGCTTTTCAACTATTTCCTTGGGCCACTCTCCTAAATCTAGAAGCTAAAGAGATTTCTCAAGTGATACAGTATAATAATGTTTTCCTGAACTGCCAGTTCCACTGGAGAGTCATCTCAATAGAAGGAGAGTCGGGTCCACTTCATCTCTAGATTCAACATATTCCTATTTCTGCAATTTCCTATAATGAGTCTTAAGTTGAACCAGATGAAACTGCAATTATACTAATACATAATTGGCCAGCTGTTAAAATGGGAGCCAGCACAGCTCCCAAAAAGGCAGGAAAAAACTCCTCTTGAAAAAAATTTCCATTTCAAACATGATTACCATTTTGGTTGTAATTTTGTATGGTAATTTCACAAATGGAGTTTCGTACCAGCAAGGAAATGAACATCTGCAATTAATTATGCCATGTAAAGCAGGTTGGCCTGTTGCAAGACAGAAGTTGAACCTTTAACCCTTTGATAGCTTGACAATTTCTCAGGGATGAACAGCTATTTAGCATTAATTTTTCTCAGTTACCCAATTCAGTGGCAGGTTATTATATTGGAAAGTGTATGGTACCCCCACAGTAGGGTTGCTACGGAGTCAGACATACCTGGTTTCTGTCCGAGCATTCTAGCTTTGTGACCACTGAACACCATGCAAACAATACCATTAGCTCTTCTTTATCTGTTTTCCTGTCTTTTGATGGGAATGAATATACCTAACTTATAGTCTTATAAAAAGTACCAAAGTTAACTCATGTGAAGTGCCTGGCTTAATGCTTGGCATAAAGTTAGTACTCAATAAGTGTAAATTCCTTTTTTTGTTCCCTTCATAAAGATACTGAAATGTATCAAAAAATGAATTTGAATACTGAGAACAGGTGGAGTGATTGTAGAGCTGTTATGGTTTGGGCTTCTTGCTCCTGCATCTAGAGTACATAAAACCCCACGGACCACATCCAGCAGGCCACCTGTTTTTGTAACATCTGCAAACCAAAAATTATTTTTACATTTCTAAATAGTTGAACAAATCAAAAGAATAATAGTTTGTGACCCATGAAAATTATATGAAATTCAGATTTCTTTGCTCATAAAGTTATATGGGAACACAGCCATGCTTGCTCATTTATGTATTATTTATGGCTGTTTTCATGCTACAGTGGCGGAGTTGAAAAGTTGTGACAACAGAGCCCGTAGGCAAAGTCTAAAATATTTATTATATGGTTCCTCAAAGAAAAAGTTTGCCAACTCCTGATCTAGAGTTTTCTGTTACACTCTCCCTGTGCCCCTTGGGGGCACAATATGGATCCAATGGTAGGTAATAATGCAAAGTGTGGACCACTTAAAAAAATACCTTAATGTAAGGCACTTTGAAATTTCTTACTTCACTTCTTCAAGGAGAAAATAAAAATGACTTCTTCCTCACTCCCTGACTTCACTTCCACCAATGACCCCCACCCCTAAGGAGAGAAAAGATAGGACACACCTCTTGCTCAATGGCCCTTCTTTATCAATCAATCACAGGAACCGGAACCAACCCCCCCACCCTGTGCCTTTTTGTGTGGGCACCATCTTACAATGGGTAAACTGCCCTCGTGGTGTAGCATGAACCTTGAGTACCCCTTTAACTTCCATCTGACTAACCTCTTCTCTCCCAGGCTTGCATTTGTGTGACAACAGCCAGAGACACAGGCAGAGGGAGAAGCAGGCTCCATGGGACTCGATCCCAGGTCTCCAGGATCACTCCCTGGGCTAAAGGCAGGTGCTAAACTCCTGGGCCACCCAGGTGTCCCCAGTTAGGGCCTTTTGACACTAGAGTAGGTTTTTATTTTTTTGTAAAGAAATTGTTAGAAAATATTTCCTTTCAAAAGTGCTGTTGTCTTAAGAGGACCAGGGAAAACTTAAGAGGGAACTTTCCAGAATACATTTCTATTCTCTGTGACTATGGAAAGAGGTATTGTCAATCAGGTACCCATTTCTTAAGGATATTCAAACAAATATTTATTGGGAGCATTCTATGCTCAAAGTACGATGGTATCTACATTTTATTTTCTATGGAATGGACTACATGGCCTACCTTGTACATGAGACTGAGCCTGGTGCCATCCTGCTATGAGGGGTGTTTACAAATGAGGGCTCACTGAGGCACCCTGGCCACTCCTAGTCCCTCTCACCCACCACCTCATCCTTGAGGAGGAAGCATGGTGTGGAGGACCTGGGCTTAAGCCCAAACACCAAACCAAATACTTTCCTGCATTGTAAGATATGAGTAGGAACACTCTTCACTCTTTAGATGTAAAATGCTATAGAAATACTAGCTGATATTATCATAATAGATTTCTCACAAAGGTTTGATTTCTTAGAACACTTTGGTATGTACCAGTTAGAGTAAGATATACCGAATACTAGAATAAAAAAGCAGTCTATTCAAAGTCATGCATTTGAATATGTATATAAAATACCCGTGAAAAACAGTTCATTTTTTCAATTTTTCCCAAGTTGACATAAAATATAGCTTTTCTAGTTGAAATAGTTTTATTTAAAGGTGCAGTTCATTCATTTGTAATCCATCTAATTATGAAAAATAAAGAGTATAATTCTATTGGGCAAATATTTAAAAACAAAAACCAAAAATGTTAAATGCTAAGTATGTATAAGTCCCATTTCACATGCTGAGAAATTGAAGAAAATCATTGATAGATTTTTTTTTCATGATCAACTAACAGGGTATCAAATGGTTATTTTCCTGTTGTCTTGGGATTTCAGCTAAGGCCCATTCCCAAGAGATATACTGAAACATCCTCAGAATTATTACAAGGTGGTCAGACGAGTCCCATGATGACCCTTCTGCCATTGTCAATCCCCAGCAAAAAGAGGACAACTAGCAATTCTAAAATAATTGCAAAGAAAGATCAAGGAACACAGCTGTGGGACTAATGGGGAATGTTGGGGTGATTCAACTGCCTTCTCTGGGTGGAAAGTGGAGCTTGAAGAGAGAGCTCCCCCTACTCCAGGCCAATTGAGGACAGCTTCAGGAGAACCAACTCCAGGAGAACCTGCTCCAAAAGAGCCAAAAGTGGGGAACCTTGCTCATGATGACCAGTACTTGCTTCCCCATGGAGAATTCTGAAGGCAGGCTGGGCTGCATTATGACTTTAGTGGTCCTGGGCATTTGCTTCAGAGGTCTCTCCCACCATAATACTATCAATATTACATATTGCTTTTGATACGACTTTAAATATTTCAATATTTTTTTCCTGTTTTAGAAAAAAGTCAATAGATTTTCATGGTTTCTGAAAATTTTATTTTTTTTCTGATGTGAGAACAAATGAAAACATTTCTCATGACACTATACTTACATTTTTTCCCCTTCTGATTTTAAGAACAATTAAAGCATTTGCATAGGACCCTGAAAGTACTATAAGCCCAAGGCACTGTGCCTTCCATGCCTAATGGACGCCTTCCTCCGTTGCTGGAGGGACCCATGATAGTAGGGAGAGACTGCATTCACACTGACACTGTTCCATGTGGTAAGCCTGCGTGAATGTCCTGTGAGACATAGTAAGTATCTTAGTAGAAGGTGTGCTATGGGAGCTGGCCCAAGAGGCCATGCTCTTGGTACAAGGTGATGCAGTAAGAGGCCATGTTTGGAGACAAAGGTAGAAGAAGATTATACCATTCCTGGTTTATAGTTAAGCTTAGCTCAACCAGCTATAGTTACCAAGTGTGTCGTTGGAAAAACTTGAAATGAGTCCCTAGTCAGATCTTTCTACTTCTTATCTAGGACATTTAAACATTTTCACAATTCTAAATTCTGACTTTAGATTTATGTTACTACATTGAGGCTTTTCATGAACTCTGAGAAAGAAAGAATGAGGAAGTATTTTATGTGCTGATTTGGAAAGATCTTCAAGATATAATATTAAGTGAAAAAACAAAGAACAGAATGATATATGCTTCCATGTGTGTTTAAGAAAAAAAGGAAAGGAAAGAACACACATGCATCCAAGGTGAAGAGGAGACAAAAGCCACCTGCTTTCCTTCCCTCTCCTCCCCTCCCGGCTTCAGGGTCTACTTACCTCCTAGTCTAGGACTCTTTCTGGTGTCCCCTTTCATAGTAAAACATCTCCTCCTTTACCCTATCTGGTCAGATGCAGTAACAGCTCTCAATTATTGCTAGTATCTGAAGACAGTATTGTTATTATCCCATTTAATAAATTCTGAGGCACAGTGATGAACACAGGATTTAAGCCTACACATTTTCACTTAAGCCCAGGCTCTTTTAAGTCTAGCATGGCACTACTCATGGATATTAAGTTAACACTCAAAACCTATATAGTAAAATTATATGATAGGTGCTACAGGCTGTAGGGAAGATAACACGGTACTAGGAGAGAGAATAAAACAAAAGACACTACTTCACTAGTGGAGGCAGTAGGGTAGAGTTGAGGCAAGGCTTGTGAAAAGGCTGCATTTGAGCTGACACTTCTGGGAGGATGGCTGCTAGAGGCTGGGATCTGGGGCCAGCATATCCTGGGCCTGTACAGAATCTCCTGAGTGGGGAGAGTGCTCAATGCAGCCAGAATGGGTCTGACTAGAACTGCCATGGCTGGGTCACAGCATCAGAGGAAAAAAGGAAGGCATGGGGCCAGCCTGGAAAGGTGATAGGGGTCCATCCAGGGCCAGGTGGGCCAGGTAGGCCTGTTGGGCCAGATGAAGGAGCTCAGCTCCTTTTGGAGCATCAGGAAGCCCATGGAGAAAGTGTTGTGCTCTAATTCAGGTTTTACGAAGATCACCCTGGCTATCACATGACTGCAGGATTTGAGATAGGAAGGTGGACAGAAGAATGGATGATGGTAGAAGCTAAGAAGTTAGTAGTTTATTGCAGAAGGTCTGGTGAGAGGGGATGGAGGCTTGAACCTAGACACTGTAGTGGGAATGGGAAGAAGTGGCCAGATTTCAGGTATATTTTAGAGGTAAAATCAACAAGACTTGACAGCAGGTGGGATGTGGGTGATGGGAGAGGAGAATGTGTCCAAAGGCATTCCTGGCATTGTGTGTACCAAACGGACTCAGTTAGCCATCCACTATCCTTCCTGGATTAAGAATGATCAGTCTCTGCCCATCCTTACCACCAGCATAAACACAACCTCAGGGCAGAGGACTGGATTTCCTGTTCAGCAGAAAGAGTACACAGTGCTGTGCTAATATCACCACACTATGGGATAAGTAGACTGTTGGTCAGTGAGGATTTCTTCCTTACTTATAATATTTTCTGTGGGTAAATAGATTTATAACCAGCTTAGAAGTGAACCAGTTGAACATAACCTATGTATAAGCTAGAATTAGCTGTATAAAGAAACACATAGAAGCTTTACATCTGATTTGTGTTTCCTAGGCCTGTCAGAGAGTTTTCCATGCCAAGAGGAGCAAACACTTTTTGTTACTGTACAAAAGCAAACGTGATTGTCACTGGAGGTAAGGGGACAGTTCATGCTGTACAAAGGTTTTCTACTTCACAAACAGTGTTCTCCTTGATTAATATAGTGATATGGTGGCTTCATAAAGTTAACAGAGTTTTACTCCTAGGGAAAACCTTTAGACAATTAAAAAATTCCTATAAAGTTAAATCTGTCAGTCTTTTTCTTTGTGCCTTCTGGATTTGATGGCACACTTAGAGAGTTCTTCCCTGGCCCCAGAATATGTTATAAATTCTACTGTATCTTACTTTTTTTATTGCTTTGTTTATAGTTTATCTTTAGATATTAATCTCTCTACAAGTTATTTCAACATGTGAGAGCATGAGATCCTAGCCTCGGGCCACTATATGGGCTTTAAAGGAGTCTTGGAGGCTCTAGAAGCCTAAAGACACTTCCATGTCTATGTGCATTTTTCTGCAGAGATGGCCCTAAATTTTATCTAATCCTCAATGGGATCTATGGCCAAAAAGGTAAAAGGCCAATCTTTTAGAGTTAGCAGAGAAGAAGCCAGGGAGAGAGCCTTGAAGCATGTTACCATTTAAGGGTTACATAGGGTGGAACATAAGACAGGTCGTGGAGAGTATGATGTAAGAAGCTCAAAGGGGAAATTAATGGGAAATATCAGTGAGGGTGACAAATATGAGAGACACCTAACTCTGGGAAACAAACAAGGGGTAGTGAAAAGGGAGGTGGATGGGGCATTGGGGTGACTGGGTGATGGGCATTGAGGGGGGCACTTAACGGGATGAGCACTGGGTGTTATACTATATGTTGGCACTCAGACTTGTCATCTATAATCCTGGGGTGCTAATACAGCAGGATGGCTTTGAGCATGGACTCTGGATTCAGACTGTCTGGGTACAAATCCTGGTTGTCTTTCTAGCAAGTTGTGTGGCCTTGGACAGGTCACTTAATTCCTTTAAGGTTCAATCTACTCTACAGTGGGACTGATAATAGTACCTACTCAAATATTATTATGAGTCAAACAAATTGGAATAAAGTACTTAACGCATAATACGTGTTCAATACAAATTCACTACTAATAATATTAACAATAACAAAAACAAACATACTTCATATGGTGGTGCTTAAGATTAATTGAAATTATGTATGCCTGGCACATAGTAGATTTTCAGTAAATATTAATTCGATCCATCTGCAACACATAGGCAAAGTCATTTTGACAAATGTGTGGAGGTTTTGTTGGAATACAATGAAATTGGAAGTTCCAGTTGGGAGGCTGTTCTAGAAGTCGTGAGTGAGGAGGCAAGGGTCTGAATTATTGTAGGTGCAATGGAAAAACAAAAGAGAGAGCCAATCTCATGGGAAAGAAATTAATCATAAAACCTGAAGCTAGAATGACATTGGGATTAATAAGAGGGATCATCCAGGTCCCTTGCAAAACACAGTAGTCAGGGACACCAACCCCCTCCCTCCAACAGTAGAAAATCAATGTATAACTTTGAACTCCCACAAAACTTAACTACTGGGGATCCCTGTGTGGCGCAGCGGTTTGGCGCCTGCCTTTGGCCCAGGGCGCGATCCTGGAGACCCGGGATAGAGTCCCACGTCAGGCTCCTGGTGCATGGAGCCTGCTTCTCCCTCTGCCTATGTCTCTCTCTCTCTCTCTCTCTCTCTCTCTCTCTCTCTCTGTGTGTGTGTGTGTGACTATCATAAATAAAAAAAATTAAAAAAAATTTATAAAAAAAAAACAACTACTGATAGCCTCCTATTGACTGGAAAGTCTTACAGATAACATAATCGTTTTTTAAAAAAAGATTTTATTTATTTATTCATGAGAGACACAGAGAGAGAGAGAGAAAGGCAGAGACATAGGCAGAGAGAGAAGCATAGATAACATAAACTTGATTATGTTATGATTAACACAACATATTTTATATATTCTATGTATTATACACTATATTCTTATAATAAAGTAAGCTAGAGAGAAGAAAATGTTAAGAAAGTCATAAGGGAGAAAAATACACATTTACAGTTCTGAAGTGTATTTATCAAAAATTAGTTTGTGTACAAGTGGATCTACGTAGTTCAAACCCATGTTGTTCAAGGGTCAACTGTGTAAAAATAGTTATACTCTCACTTCACACCTGGATAATCTCCCCTGAGGACATAAAGCTAAAAATTTTTCCAGTAAACTATGCATTTGAAGTTCATATTGAAATTTGTTCAGCTTTGGGCCTTCCACAACACTTACTTAAAGCCAGCTTATGGTTGGAATATTATTTTTAAGAAATTACTTAGTAATCTACTGGAAAGCGAAACAAGTAAAAACAATGCACTAAAAGTTAGAAGACGTGGCTTTAGTCACAGCCTGGCCACTAATCAACTGTATGATTTTCAACAGTCATGTAATTTCTCTTGTTGCTCACTTTCCTTATCTAGTAAAATGAAGAAGTTGGATCTCATACATTTCTTTTTATTTTTAAGATTTTATTTATTTATTCATGAGAGACACAGAGAGAGAGGCAGAGACACAGGCAGAGGGAGAAGCAGGCTCCTTGCAGGGAGCCTGACATGGGACTCAATCCTGGGACTCCAGGATCACACCCTGGGCTGAAGGCAGTGCTAAAACCGCTGAACCACCCGGGCTACCCTGGATCTCATAAATTTCAAGATCCCCCTTGACCTTAAAGTATCCCAATTTTGTTGTTTAAAGAAATTCCTGTTCATTGGGAGATAAATTAAAATATCTTTTGGAAAATTTGGAATCCCGTTTGCCAATTAGATGTTACTCAATATATAGTCAGAGCTTTGTGTACTCAGAAAAATGAGGCATTAATAGTCCAAAAACTTCTAAATTTCAAGTAAAGACATCAAGGAAAGAAAGCAAGGCATTTGAGTTAGAAGTCTGCAGAGCAGTATGTAGGAGTCATGGCTTGGACTGGGAGCAAGTTTCCTGGTGTCTGGTAGTGATGGTTCTAAGAACGAACAGGGATCCACATCTGTAAGCTGTGCTATTTGAGATTATCTTTTAAAGAGCTCCACACTGAGGTCTATAACACATAAGGAAACAAATACTAAAATTACATGTTTTCAGAAAAAGAAATGGTGTGCTTGTATTACAATTTCTTGATACCCATTGCCCTTTGCATAGTTGATGACAGTCATGGTTTATTCCTTGTGAGAGAAAAGGCCTGGACCACTCTTCAGGAGGAGGTGGGGTTGCTCCAGGAATGAGGGAAAGAGCACAGTGGTTGTGAGAGGAAACAGCAAACCTGCCCTAGAATCTAATTGCAATGGATGCTGCCCCCAGCAGGGCAGGTCTTCAGTTCTGTGAAAATAGTGGCCTTCTATCCTCCTTCAACTCAAACCCTCCACAGGAAACCCTCTGAAAAAGCAAAAGGGCACAGTTAAAGTGACATCTGATTTCTAAAATCTGAAGACAAGTTGTGACATTAATCCCAACCAAGTCCTTTGAATAGCCCTTTGTCCTCACACATTAATAATGCAAAACATAAGAATTGACTGGCTTTCATATATTTTGTAATCGTAAGCATTTTAATCATTTCTGAGAAAAAAACATGTCTATGGTAAAGTTCTGGGACTCAAACCATTTTAGTGTATATAGATTAAGATATTTGACCCTCATCAACCTCAGTGGTCATTATAGTGTAAGCTAGCCAGCTACAGCTTGAAATTTTATTTTTCTAGCTCTCTTACAAAACAAAACATTTGCAGTATGACTAACAAGCAACTAATACTTTTTCAAGATGCAAAAAGTATTAAATTGTCACAGTTACAGAGCCTCTATTAGTAGAAAATGCAATTCTTCAGTGACTAAAAACACGTTTTCCTCAGGAGAATACTCTTGTTGATTAGTGACTCAGCCAAGCCCATTGCTAAATGTACTGTATGTACCAGCTGATGACTCAAAATATACTATGAAAGCAACTTTGTTAGGCGTAGTTGAATGTGTGAAATATGCAGGGACATTTGATGAGCTTGAAAACACAGAAGTTCTTGCAGGGCGGGTAGAAAAAGCCAAACCAGGACAAGGTACTTACAAAAACAAAACAAAACAAAACAAAATTGCAAATTTCCTGAGCCTTATTTTGGTAACCATCAAGAATTTGTTTTTCACTCATAGTTGTCTCTATTGGGCATTTTAAGAGTTAAACTCCTACTTTGGAAGGTCCAGTGTATACAAACAATTCTCTGCCACCCAAGATGACTTGGGAGCTCTGCATACATCTGTTAATGTTTTATTCAACAAATATTTTTTGCACAACTGCTACAGATGAGGCATCATGAATTCTAGAGATCAGGTTGTATTTTAACCTTCAAGAATTCAAAATTTAATGGTACAAATAAGACATGCTAATACACAGCTACAATAAAACATGGAGCATGAGTCAACAGATTCATAATCATAATACTAACAATACAGATAAAATATTATAGGTATTTAGAGCTTAGTATCATGTCCCTTTCTGATCATTCTGGCTCCAAAAAGCCACCACCCAGACTATATGAGGATTCCATTGTTATCAATGGAAAATAAGCAGCACTGGACAACCTCTGGTCACAAACAAGAGGAACCCTCTGTAAAACTGGTTTCCTTCATAATGCACACTGGACAAAGCTCTTTGCCGCATTTCTCAAGTGGCAATCTTCTATTGTATCTTTCTTCTTGTGGCATGCAAGTCACAGGTTTTCCTCTGGGGATAGCCTAACTTCATCTTCCAGGAGTGATAAGGTCCATTTTAGGAGACGATCTGGCCAACCACCTGTAGGCTGGAGTCTCTGGTTCTGAACATACTGGAGTAAGGTAAGACCTCTCAGTCATTGCCAATGGAAAGCAAATACAGGCAAGATACTGCATTATCAGAATTCTTCAGTATGAATCATGTAACTGATAATCTGGAGTTTCTCTCATGACCTTTATAATTCCAGAGTAACCTCGCCCCCCCACAGCACACAATCATAAAACTTTAGAGTTGGAAGGAATCTTGGGAGATCAAAATTTTACAGATAAGGAAATTGAGGCTCCAGGAAAGAGAATGATTTGCCTCAACTCATCATGTGACTAGTGAGCTAGGAGAACTGAGTTCCAGTCTTTTCTCTTTGTTCCCAGCCCGTTGCTCTTCCCGGGGACCCCCCTGCCCAGACCCCCAGGACCACTGTAATCTGGTTCACACAGTCTCTCTCCCTCTTGCTTTTCTCTCTGCACTGAGTCAGCTCATCTCATCAAGAGTGAGGCATTTGGATCCACTGACTCACCAGCTGGGATAAGGAAAGAAAATCCTATCTTTATATGTGGCCTTATCTAAATCCTGGTTAAAAAAGAGAGAGAGAAAGAGAGAAACTAAAATAAATGGAAAATAACAAAGCAATAAGGAATTAACTCCTTATGAACCATAGCATATCATGCATAGTATTAAGTCCTACCTTCAGATTTGAAATATTGTCTGTGACTGCTTACTTTCCCTCTGTATCTTTTATGCTTGTCTTAGTGCTACCACTAGATTACAAATGCCTGAGAGCAGGACCCATGTTTCACACATCTTTTTATCAGTTCCTCTCTCTCTCCCCCAGACATTTTATAAAATGTGTTGCACATGGCAGGGACTTTGAAGAAGAAGAGCAGAGTAGGAATAGTCAGCTCGAGGTCCAGGAACTGCTCAGATTATCCATGGATGACTCCATTTAATCTCACAATAAGGGTATGACATGAGCTCCAGTCATCCCCATCATATATACAGATAAGGAAACCCAAACACAGAGGGATGAGGTCACTTACTTAAAGCCATAAGGCTAGTGAGTGATAGAGCCAGGTTTAAAATCAAGGTAGACTTTCCCAAAATAAGGATTTTTAAAGCACTTCATGAGTGACTCTATTAGCCAACTTATTTACTTAACAAACATGTACTAAGCACTTACTATTTGTCAATCACTGCTGTAGATGAGAAATATAAAGCTCACCAGATAGTGGGCAATCAGATAATTATGCAAACAACTATAATTGAATAGAGTTCAGGCTATAAACAAAATCTGAAGAAAACACTCTCAGAATGGGAAGAAGCCTTAACCCCACCTGAGGCTGGGGACAGTGATCAGGGACAGCATTAGGAAGGAAATGCTGGAACTAAGTCTGGAATAGTATAAGTTTTGGTCTTCTGAAAAAGACTTTCAATAGGGTCAGTATCTAGAATTGCTTTGTACCTTCAACATCTAGCAAAATGCCAAGTGTACAGTAATTTCTCAAGATATTTTTCTTCTTGTTAGTAAGGATAACATAGAAGTTTTAAATTGAAGAAAATATCTTGAGAGAGAGAAAGAAAGAAGAAAGAAAGAAAGAAAGAAAGAAAGAAAGAAAGAAAGAAAGAATATCCCACTTATTCACTGACAATAGTTCTTAAAATATCTTGGTTGTCTTGGTTAGCTTAGATTGCCATAACAAAATACCATAGGCTAGAGGGTTTAAATAACAGAAATTTATTTTCTTACAGTTTTAGAGGTTGGAAGTCCAAGATCAAAGTGCCAGCATGGTCAGTGTCCAGTGAGAGCTCTCTAGCGGGCCTGCAGATGGCTGTTTTCTCACTATATCCCCCCAGGGAGAGAGAGTGAGCAAATTCTCTGGTCTCTTCTTATAAGTACACTAATCTCATCATTAGAGCACAACTCTCATAATTTCATTTAACTCTAATTATCTTCCAAAGGCCTCATTCCAAATACCATCACATTAGGGGTCAGAGCTTCAACATACGATTTTGGGGAAACAATTCAATCCATACCAATTGCCAGAGAAATGGAAAGTAAGAGAGAGATATGCCCTGAGATTTTTCAGCCTGCTTCTACTAAGACTCCAGGCCCTGAGGATCTCTGGAATGAAACAGCTGACCTTTATTAAGGAGTCAGGTAAACATTCAACAAAGATTTGTTTTTGTTTGGGTACATGTTTTCCCACTATTGTGCCACTAGATAGTTAAACCTCTGAGCTAGGATTCAGCATCCCAAGTTGTGAACTTTCAATAAATATCTAAACTCCTACTGTGGGTTACACACTTGAGATAGCATAATAAAAAAGAAGTTCTGCTTTTAAGTGGGTAGTACAGAAAATTGAATAATTATAAAAGATGCCAGGGACAGGGGGCACATAGGCAGTGGCACTTGGTTTTAAAGAATATGAAGACAATCTGAAATATTCTTGGAGGTACAGTCATGTTACAATTTAAAGAATGGATTGGAATACTCAAAGAGGAGAAAGAAAAAGGTACGACCATTTTAGGAAGCAATCTAACAATATGAGAATTTATCCTCAGTGTATATGTCCAAAAGATTAAAAAACCCACAAATAACTATTTATTGCAGTGTTGCTAAATAAAGTGAAAAACTAGAATTAGCAAGAACATTTATCGATAGACAAATGGTAGGAGATTTTGATGTAGCAACCAAAATGATAATTATGAAGGTATGGGCCTGTGATCCTCCAAAATTCCAAAAAAATGGTGGGCATGTATATTAATTATATTTTATTATTTTAATTATATTGGATATTGAAAATTTGTATTTTAAAAATGGTACAAATTTCTAGTTAGAAGACAAGTTCTAGGGAATGTAATGTACGCATAGTATTTATAATTGAAAGTTATGAAGAAAGCAAATATTACAAGTTCTCATGATAAGAAAAAAGATAACCCTGAGGTGATGCATGTGTTACCTAACCTTACTGTAGTAATCACCTCACAATATATACTTATACCCTCCTTGTGCAGGGGCCATGCTAATCTTCTTTGTATCATTTCAATTTTAGTATATGTGCTGCTGAAGCGAGCACTACACTTCTATCAAATAATCATGTTGCACACCTTAAACTCACACAATGTTGTATATCAATTATACCTCAATAAAACTGGATAAAACCCAAAGTGACTTGCCTTGCAATCCCCATATAGGATAACAAAGTGACAAACCCATTCTATAAAATTTTGGTTTGATGTGTCTCTCTCTGCTCAAAATAGCATGCTGTGATTTCTTGGTAAAAATACCTTCTAAGGGGTGCCTGGGTGGCTCAGTCAGTTAAGCATCTGACTGGTTCAGGTCATAATTCCAGAGTCCTGGGATCCAGGGCTGTCTGGGCTCTGCTCAGCAGGGTATCTACTTCTCCCTCTTCATCTGCTGCTCCCTCTACTTGTGCTCT
This sequence comes from Nyctereutes procyonoides, assembly GCF_905146905.1. Classification (NCBI taxonomy): domain Eukaryota; kingdom Metazoa; phylum Chordata; class Mammalia; order Carnivora; family Canidae; genus Nyctereutes; species Nyctereutes procyonoides. The sequence goes on from NW_026575044.1 coordinate 5,891,194, forward strand.
CTCTCTCTCTGTCAAATAAATAAATGAAATCTTAAAAAAAAAAACCTTTTAAGAACAATGATTTTGGGATCCCTGGGTGGCGCAGCGGTTTGGCGCCTGCCTTTGGCTCAGGGCGCGATCCTGGAGACCCGGGATCGAATCCCACGTCGGGCTCCCGGTGCATGGAGCCTGCCTCTCCCTCTGCCTATGTCTCTGCCTCTCTCTCTTTCTCTCTCTGTGACTATCATTAATAAGTAAAAATTTAAAAAAATTTTCAAGAACAATGATTTTGTATTTTAGCAACATTTATAATATAATTTAATGCGTATATCAAAAATAACAGTTAGTGATAGTGATTTTGTTGTTGTTGAGAAATGGTAATCCAAATACCTACTGAAAATATTCGAAGTATTTAAATATGAATGGAAAAGTGTTTTTTTTAACTCTGACAATAAAAAGTTTATTTGTAAGAAAGAGGAAAAGGGGGAAAGTTAACAGCAATTACCTATAGGGAGTGGAAGTAGGGATTCTGAGGGGAAAGAAGACATTTTTGACAAAAATTATACCCTTCTGTATTGTTTAAACATTTTACGGTGTACCCATATGATTTTAACAATTAAAAAATAGTATGTGTGTTATGACAGTAACTACATGTAAATCATATATGCTTATGGGTACGTGCTAGAAGGAAAGATGGAGACAGGGAAACAGTTGTTTTGTTATAATGGTAGAGATTATGGGCAATTTTCCTCTTCCTCTGAGTGTGAAAACAAAAGAACAGCTGTCTAAGATACTTTGAGAAGTAAATAAAGTATAAATAATACATTAATGCATGAATGAGTGGGAAATACTGAATCAAGAAATGGACTCATAAAATATTTATAAGAATTCACATTTGTGTGTGTAAATACAATTATTCCCAAACAGCCTTGACTAGAGGAAGCAGCTCCAAAGCAAGCCTAGCCTCTTCATAATCACAGAGGGCATCCTGGAAGAAGCTGTAGTTTGATATTAGAAGAGTGATAAGGATATGAGGGAGTGAAAGGAACTCTTTAAACTTTGACCAGCTGCTCCCTGAGAAAACGAATAATCCCCTCATGTCCTCCTTTTCAGGAGATGACAAGGTGCTCCGGCTGTGGCATCCCAACATCAGCACCAAGCCAGTGGGGAAACTAGTAGGGCACATGTTCAGCATCATGGAGATCGTGATGAATGAGAAAGATCAACACGTCATCAGCCTTTCCTCTTCAAAGGTAACAGAAAACAACATAAATGAAAGCAACCACTTTTTCCCTAAAATGAACTATTGAAAAATCTAGAACATATACCGTCTTTGACTGAAATAGCTGCTAGTCACTGAGAAAAATATTGTCAGTGTGGAGAAGGAAATGATGAGCTTGGTCCTGTTCCGTTTCTGCTGACGAGGGTACATGGAAGAGCACATTGGAAGACAAGCGTTAAGGAAGGCAGCACTGGGAAGAGAGCCAATACCGCCCTCCCATTGCAGACAGGACATTTTCTGCAAAGACAGAGAGCGTGAGGCATCTGGCATAGTGGATGTCATTAACAGTGTTTTAAATGTCCTACCAATGAATTCAGATAAGAAAAAATGAGTTACAAATATTAGATACTAAGAGATTAAATCATTATATTTGCAAATAATGTGATTGTATCCTTGAAAATTTTTTAAAAATCAGCTTAAATTTTTAAAATTGAAGTACAGTTGACACAAAATCAGCTTGAAATTTTAAGAGCAGATAAGTTAGTAAGGAGGCTTGTGACAATAGCAATTTCTAAAAAATACGTTTCTACATAAGAGCAGTAACCACAATGGTCAAAGAGATAGCATTCAAAGAGCAAAAAAAAGTGAAATACCTAGAAATAACCTTACTATGCAATATTCATTATTAATATTAAGATAACTATGGGGTTTTCCTGAGGTAGTTTTATTTAAGAACATGAACAGAGGGATATGCTGTGTTTCTGCATGGGACTATGGTTCTGTAGAAGGTATTCTCCATCAAATTAAGCTATTTTTAATGCTATGTATGGTTATTTAAGCATCTGTTTACAAGTTTAGAGTTCATGTAAAAATACTGATATACAAGAATATCTTAGAAGCTTTGGAAAATATCATTATAAGCTGACCTTTTTACCCCTGTCAGATAGTAACACATATTCTAAAGCTGCAATAAATAAAACAAAGCAGTAGTTGACGCAGAACTAGTTAGATACATCCATGAGAAGAAGCAAAAATTAGTTCATGTGTGTATGGGAGTTTGTATATAATAAAAGTAGCACTCCGAATCTGTAAGTATAGTTCATTCATTAAATGTTGGGAAAAGTGGGATCCCTGGGTGGCGCAGCGGTTTGGCGCCTGCCTTTGGCCCAGGGCGCGATCCTGGAGACCCGGGATCGAATCCCACGTCGGGCTCCCGGTGCGTGGAGCCTGCCTCTCCCTCTGCCTGTGTCTCTGCCTCTCTCTCTCTCTCTCTCTGTGACTATCATAAATAAATAAATAAATAAATAAATAAATAAATAAATAAATAATAAATGTTGGGAAAAGTGATTAATCATATAAGGAAAAAATATGTAATCAGATGATCACTTCATAATAAACCACAAAATATATCCCATATATACTAAAGATTGTAAATGTAAAATACTAAAAAAAAACCATAGAAGTTCTAGAATTTTCCAGAAGAAAATACAGGTGAATATTCATGTAGCCTTAGGATAACTTCTAAATATAACACCTGTGGCTAAAGAAAAAATTAATATGACTACCCAAAAATTCAAACTTCCTGGGAATTATAATAATAATTAACATTTATTGGGGCACCTGGGTAGCTCAGTCTGTTGAGCATCTGACTCTTGGTTTCTGCTCAAATTATGATCTCAGGGTCCTGATCAGCAGGGTCCCAAGTCTGCTTTGTATTCTCCCCCTCTGTTTCTTCCCCTACCTGTGTGCACATGTGTGCATGTATGCTCTCTCTCTCTCTCTCAAATAAGTAAATAAAATATTTAAAAAATAATTACCACTTATCAAATGTTCGCCAAATACCAGGCACTGTGGTACATATTCAAACTCATTTGATGCTATTAACAACCCTATAAAATAATTATCAAGTTTTGCATATAAAAAAGCATATGAGACCTAAGTGACTTGTGTGAGGTCACATAGCTACCTGGTGGTAAATATAGCCAATCCCATCTGTCCCAACCCCACACAGTCTCCCTAAACATTATTTAAAAGGTTAAAGACAGATAGCAGACAGGCAAAAATGCAGCAAAAATGACAGAAACTGGAATAAGATCCTCACACAAACAAAAATTTTCACAAATCAGGAGGGAAGAAAAAGAGGAGGGATGTGTACACCGTGCTCTTGGGATATAACTGGCAAACAACTTGTAGGCATTGATTCTAATATAATAATCAGATCTATGTAAAAGATCTATGTAAAAGAATGTTCATTGCACAGTTACTTACACTGGTTTAAGAAAAAAAGAAAAAAGGAAGGAAGGAAGGAAAAAAGGAATGGCAAGGAGAATGAGAATTCAAAATCTAAAAATAAGGCTTTGATTCAGGAAGTTATTTTACATATTCATTTCCCAGTGTTATTGAGATATAATTGATATACAATACTGTGCAAGTTTAGGGTATGGACTTAACATTTATTGTGAAACGCTAATCATAAGAAGTTTAGTGAACATCCATCTCATAAGAAAGAAAGAAAGAAAGAAAGAAAGAAAGAAAGAAAGAAAGAAAGAAAGAAAGAAGAAAGAAGAAAGAAAAGAAAGAAGAAAGAAAGAAAATATTTTTTTCCTTGTGATGAGAACTCTCATTTCTTCACAACTTCCCTCCACACCACACAGCAGTGTCTGTCAGCTACAGCCACCGTGCTGTCCATGACATCCTCAGTGCTTACTTATCTTATACCTGGAATTTTGTGCCTTCTACCCCGCTTCTTTCAATTCCCTGTCCCCCCTATCAATAAATTATGATGTATCCTTTTACATAATAGAAATATCATACTGACTTACAGATGAACAATGATGTGAAAATATCTAAGTAATATATTATGTGAAATATAATGAAACAGTATGTAAGAAACTAAGCCATTTTATTTTTTGAAGATTTATTTATTTGAGAAAGAAAAAGAGAGAGAGCGAGGAAGAGGGGCAGATGGAGAGAGAGAATCTCAAGCAGACTCATAATTGAGTGAGAACCCCAATGTGTGGTTCTATCTTACGACCTGGAGATCATGACCTGAGCCAAAATCAAGAGTTGGATGCTTAACCAGCTGAGCTACTCAGGTGCTCCAAAATTAACCCATTTAAAAATCTAACTTTGGCTATTCTACATTGCCAGGGGGGATTAACAAGATGTTCATGATTACCTGGGTGCATGATTGTAGATAAATTTTTTTAAAAATTTCTGTTTTGTGTTTTTTTTCTTTCCTTTATTATCCATTTTTTAACAGTAAATAAGCATTGCTTTTGTAGTAAGGAAACTATTTTTAATTGTAATCAAATTAAAAAGAAATTTTAATGGTACTGGACAGTGAAGGTTTTGAGGCACTAAAATTAAACCATGTTATGAATTGAGACCAGGAGTCCCATCTAGAGAAACTAGAGAAAACAAAGATATCTTTCTAGCAAACATCTAGGCCACTCACGCCCAGAGGTAAACAGACACAAGAGATCAGCTTTCCAATTTCTTGTAAATGTAATGAGTGTATTAACATGATGCTCATTCAAGCATCCCAGCAGCTCCACTTGACAAATTATTTAATATCTTTCCACGGGGTTTCTCCATGTGTATAATGTAGTTTTGCCCACAGGGTTGTTATAAAGATTAAATGAGCTCATTCATGACTTATTCAGAAAGCATTTATTTCTTGAGCATCTACTATGTGACAGGTGCTGCTCTGGGTTCCAGAAAGGGAATGCTGAATGAGGCAATATGCCTCTTTTCACAGGAAGTTTCCATTTGAGGGGAAGAGACAAAGTAGCAATTAAACTGGAAGACAGCAGGATAAGTATTATAATGAATAGAAAACACGATCATGTTCTGTGACTGAAAATCACCTCTGAGGAGAGGAACATGAAAGTGCAAACCTGAATGACAGAGGAGCTGGCCCCTCAAAGATCTGAGAAACAAGCAATTGAGGCAGAAAGAACAGCAAACAAGGCACATACGCTTTGGCTTTGGCTGAACTGTCATCACCATTAGTAGTGGGAGCATCATTCATAACAGTGAAAATAACAGACGTTTTTACACATCTAACATTTCTTCAAATTTCTTCATAAACAGCTTTCATCACCTCAGGTTTTAATAAATTCCAGCCAGTCACATGCCTACTTAAAGCAAATTTCATCCTTCCTCCTGCAGACCTTGCCGTCTGCAGAAACTTCTTCCTGCAGAAAGTTCTACAGACATTTCTTTTTTTTTAAATAAATTTATTTTTTATTCTGCAGACATTTCAGCGGGATATTCTTTACCTCTGCAATGGCTAACGTTGTATTTCTAGTCACAGAGCTTAAGTGTCAACCACTGTGCCACATCTGCTGCTCCCGAAGAGCTGACGAACACTGACAGATGCAGGAAGAAATAAAAACTTCCTTTCATTTCCTTAATAAAACCAACGGGAACCATGGCTGGCAACTTTCTCAACCATGAGCCTAGATTGCAAAGGTTATTTTTCTTCTTTCTGCCAGAGAGAGAAATATATGTGCTTTGATGACTTCTAACAGATTGCAGATGGGTTAACAGTTGCTTTTTTTTGTTTTTTTTTTTGTTTTTTTTTTTTTAATTTTCACTTTGGAAGTGATATGAGGGAGCCTAAGAAAGGGGGAAGCTTGACAAGGCTGGGAGTGTGCTTTGGAGCCAGAAGTAATGTCCTTGAAATGAGGTGCCAGGCGAATAACGTCAGAGCAAACCAGAGGGTTTGTCAACCTGGCCTGCAGGTTGGCTGGATGCCATCCTACTGCTGACCGTGTCTAAGATATTATCCAGAGTGAAGATGATGCTACTGTCCTGCTTCCAGGCAGTGTGACTAAGAGAATGGCCTCTACAATTAGGCAAACCTAAATGAGATCTGACTCTGAAAGTGACAAATGGCGACCTTGGCTGAGTTACTTGAGATCACAGAAGAGGCTGTCAGAGTACCTTCCTCATAGGGCTGATGTGAAGATGAAGTGAGATGAGCAAGTGAGCACACAACACAGTGCCTGGTATGTAACCAGTCCTCAGTAAACGTCAGCAGTTATCAGAAAGGCAATTGCTCTCCACGCTCCATAGTGGGGATGGGACTTGTGTTGATCTATCTGCGTTGGTACTGAATCTCCTTTGTGGCCACACAGGTGTAGATTATGGGTGTGGTCTGTGGCATGGGATAGGAGAAGGCTTTCCAAAAATCCATGTTTCTGGTGCTACTCATTTATTTCTTATTTTTATAGATCAATCTCTCTATTTTTATGTAAATGCAAGTTAGTTAACGTATAGTGTAGTATTGGTTCCAGGAGAATTTAGTGATTCATCACTTACATATAACACCCATGCTCATCACAACAAATGCCCCCCTTAATCCCCATTATGATTTAGCCCATCCACTACCCACCTCCCCTCCAACAACCCTCAGTTTGTTCTCTGTATTTAAGAGTCTTTTACGGTTTGCCACTCAGTCATTTATATTCATCCCATGCTGAGTACCTGTCAAGTCTACATGACAGTTAAACACAATCTCTACTCTCCCTGAACCCCTGACACCACTCCTTGAGAATGTCAAGTCACTTCATTAACTTCCATCTTCTCCAACCTCAAAAGATTTCTGTTTTTCTGTATTTTTTGCTACTTTCCCTTCTTTTCCTCCCACCCAAGGACAAGCATTTCTCTTACTTCCTGAATTGAATCCCTGCTGTTGTTTTCCTAGTTGAATACTGCCTCATCCAGAACCTTCTTTCATCAGCCAACATCTCTCTTCTTATGCTCAATGTCTCAATCTTCAAGGTTTCTTGAAAGACCATTTGGTTCTTATTTATCGTTTACAAAGTTTCTGCTTTTCTAAAACCAAATTATTTTTCCTCTTCAAATCTCCTTTTTCTGACTTCTGATCTTCCTCCAGCTGTTAATGATATATGTTTTCCACCGAACCATGACCAACTTCAAAGTCACTTTTAAACCTTCTGCTTCCCCAACACCATCCATTGGCCCATCTGAAACGTTTCTCATATCTGGCACTTCATTCTTCCCCCCACACTAAGACCTTGGTTCAGACCCACTGACAGACGCTCATTTGAAGAAGGCACATTAGAAGTCAATCGTGGTCCTCCTACTTCTCTCCTATCTCTCCACCACCCAAATATTACACTGTCATGTTAATCATCCTCTAACCCATTTACAACCTTGTCAGGATCTTCTTACATATCTGCAAAGGCACCTCACCTCTTGCCTTATAAATAAAGTTCAAATTCTCTTTTCTAGTGTTTAAGGTTCTCCATGGTCAGGAAGCAGATACCTTTCTAGTTTTGTTGCTACTTATTTGTCTTCAGATAGTCTGAACTTCACCCAACTCTTCCCCACAATCTCCATGCTTTCCTGCCATTGTCTACAATCATTCTCATCCTATAACCCAGCTATTCTAGTCATCCTTCAAAACTCAGTGACATATCACATCCTCCATGAAGCCTTCACCAAGAGAAAAATGGAGTTTGTCTCTCTTTGGTGAGTAAGAAATGAGGGTGCTTGAAATAGACTTAGGGAGAGGAAGAAAAGCTGACCCTTTAAAATATGTTACCTTTACTTTTTTTTTAAGATTATTTATTTATTTATTCATGACATAGAGAGAGAGACACAGAGAGAGGCAGAGACACAGGCAGGGGGAGAAGCAGGCTCCCTGCAGGGAGCCTGATGTGGGACTCAATCCCAGGACCCCAGGATCTCGACCTGAGCCAAAGGCAGACACTCAACTACTGAGCCACACAGGCATCCCAAAATGTGTTACCTTTAAGTTGTAAAAATCAGAACTATTTTCTGGCTTTAGTTCTATATTTATGCTTTCTTTTTGTATGGTATGGTATTATTATATATGATTTAAATTCCAGTTGTTTTTTCTTACATTTTGGAAAACTGGGAGCATCCATGATTGAGAGCCCGATTTTACTACTCCCAGCATTTTGCCACCCTCTGTCCTTCCTTTGCTGCTTGGGACATTCTAGTTTTGGGTTAGCTGTGATTTGTAACATCCTCAAGAATAAGAGTTACTTGTCTTAGATCTTTCCTCAGAGTGACTATTAGACTATTTTCTGAGGAAGATATGTGTTAGGAACCTTGAGCTAATAAAATGTAAGTGACCCATGAAGAAAAAGTACAAACTAGGAGAAACAAGGTGATGGCACATGCTTTGGGAGTCATCTCAACTTGAAGAGTCTGAGGCAAAAAAGTAAGCTTTTTGCTTATGTCTTGGCTTTGTTTTCCTCCAGTCTGGAGCCTCAGGTCTGGAGCTCACTGACCATCTTTAAGAGAAGACCCGGTTAATGGTTCCGAGCCATGGGAGCTGATGTGCCAACAGAGACATTGGGGCACCAGTCCCTACGTGAAGCTTCCTTTCACTTGTGGCTCTCATTCTCTATATAATCTGAGACACTTTGCTGTCATTGAGAATTTGCTTAGGTGGGCCATGATGTTTCTGAGTTTTGCTCTTTGAGACTATTTCCTCTTTGCTCCACCCACACTCCTATCAGCTTTCAGAAACCTCAGACCCCTTGCACAAATACACACACACATTTGCATGGACACATGTACAGATTCACTACAGTCTACCTAAGGTAACTACCTGGGTATACTATGGACATTAATTTTCATGTCTTAGTAAATATAATTCTTGAAAAAGCCTGCCATCGTTCTTTGGCTGGTAAAATGATTGTATCTCAGAGCTCTCCTACTAGGAATCTTGACTTCCCGCCTGCGTTAATATAAATCAATCAATACACGAGCCCCTGCTAAGTGCTTCATATTGTATCCTGCCCAGTGCCTAAACATCTTTTGATGTAATCTCCACCCACAAGGAGTTAAAAATCTAGTTGAGTAAATGAGGCAAAACTGCTAAAAATCTTTGATGGCAAAACCTAGTAATGATAAAAACATCAAGTTCAGTTCTCCTAGAGAACTAGAGCTAATTGTGAAAGCTGTTTTTGCAACTTGAAATCAGGAAGTCACAAAATTGTAATCTTCTCAAAAGGTAAGGTTGATTTGGCAACTTAACAAAACTTAAAATGCTCATACCCTTTGACATAAATTCTAGGAATTTATCAAACAGGTATATTTAGACTACTATACAAATTTACCTATACAGAAGTTTCACTATTACTTTACTAAATGAAAATAAAGGAAATAAATCTGACTCCATCAATTGGGGACTAATTAGAATAAATTAACAGAGTATTCAAACGACAGAATCCTATGCAGCCTAATGGCTGCAAAAATGAATGAAGTAAATTTAAGTAGTTAAATGTACCCTCATATAGATATAAGCTCTTTCTATATGTGATCTCATTTAATTTTAATTTAATTTTAAAGATTTTATTTATTTATTCATGAGAGACACAGAGAAAGAGTCAGAGACATAGGCAGAGGGAGAAGTTCCCTGCTAGGAGCCTGATGCAGGACTTGATCCCAGGACCCCAGGATCATGACCTGAGCCAAAAGCAGATGCTCGACCAATTTGCCACCCAGATGCCCCTATTTGCAATCTCATTTAATGTTTGTGACAATCCTGTGAGAGAGGTTTTGGTATAATCTCCCTCAAATGTAAAACTAAGGCTCAGAGATGTTAAATGATTTGCCCAAGGTCACACAGCTCGTAAGTGGTGAAAGAGGATTCAACTGAGCTTGTCTGCCTCCAGAGGCAGTACTACCAACAGTAGTTAACCTAAGAAGTAGAATTGAGAGCCCAGAAGGAGGGGGTAGATGGGAAAGGGGACTTTGGCTTTGGTACCATTTGAAATTTTCCACTAGTCACATGTAATAACTTGGTAATTAAAAAGTTAATTTTTAAAAGGCATGCTGGCTGTCTTCATTTCATTTCTGTTTGCCAGTTATCACACAGGAAAAAATGTGAGACCAAGATAACGAAATTAACACTTTTAGTTCCACGTGGCAAAAAAATTTTTCTTCTTATTTGTAAGAATTTAAAAAACGCAGTTTTACGGTGAGTTCCCTATATAAGTAAGGTTGGATGCCTACCATTTGTACTGCACTGTTAAACATACCCCTTTTCAAATATAATATTTGTCTATAATATTATGTCAACCCTCAAAAGTGTCATAATATCAGATATCTTCAGGCTCTTCCAGTCTAAAATCATGTAGCCCTAATTTGATTCATTTGGTGTCTAAAATCTAATTAACCTCTTGTAGTCGTTGGGTAAAATTAGGAAGGCCAGCAAAATCCCAGATTCCCTTGACAAGTCAAAAGTGCTGAATGCCCCATGTCCCTCCTTCTATGATACTTCAATTCTAAAGATTTCTTCCAATGTAAGTTTTAGTGTTCAAACTTCTATTCAAATAACTCTTACAATGTGTGATAATTACTTGTGTTGTATATACTCTCCTGACCAGATGAGGGTCTGATCAAGAACAGCAATAGTGTTCTACTGATCTTTTGCTTCTGTAGCACCTAGCTCAGAGTTCTAGAATTATTTGCTGTATAAGGAATTGTGTGTGTCATGTTAGTTTTGCACCTTTTTATAATCCTTTTTCATGTATCTCAGACCAACTTCTACATATCAGACATTTTGCTCTAGGTCACTCTATAATACTCACCAAGGGAAAAAAAGAGTCCTTTGTTTATTTTTTTAAAAGATTTTATAAATAATTTATTTGAGAGACAGCACTGCGGTGGAAGGGAGGAGAGGACCAGAGGGAGAAGCAGACTCCCAGCTGAGCAGGGAGCCCGATGTGGGACTCAATCCCAGGGCCCTGAAATCATGACCTGAGCCGAAGGCAGATGCTTAACTGCCTGAGCCACCCAGGCCCCCCAAAAAAGAGACTTTATTAATACATTTGGATAATAGCGATTGGTATCGAGGTTGCAAGAAAAGTCAGGAAACTTGGTTAAATCAAAACAATCCTCACTCCTGGCACATAGACATGTAAAGTTTTCAAAAGTTTTTACTTCAGCATTATTTATTAATTATTCCTCACAAAAAAAAGCTTCAGGGGAGGGCTTTCTATTTTCCTTCTCTTTGATGTTTGGGAAATGGTAACTTTATCCTCAAAGACTTGCAGCCTTTCAGTTGAATTTATCCCAATGTTAAAAAAACAACCCTTCTGGGGCACCTGGGTGGCTCAGTGGCTGAACATCTGCCGTTAGCTCCGGTTGTGATCCCAGGGTCCTGGGATCGAGTCCCACATCAGGCTCCCTCCAGGAAGCCTGCTTCTCCCTTCTCCCTCTGCCTATGTCTCTGCCTCCCTCTGTGTGTCTCTCATAAATAAATAAAAATCTTTTTTAAAAAAATCCTTCCACCTAACTCCTGCATTCCCAATTTGTTTGGGAATCATTATTTTTACTGCTACTAGAAGGTGAAATTTTTTTGTGATTTAAGTTTTATACACATACGTAATATTTAATATTTGATTTATAAATACTCTATTGTGTATCCCAGGGCTCCTTTAGTGGAAGCCACCTGTCCTCTCCAATTTTCTTTCTATAGCAACTCACTCTCTCTCCGAAACACTGTGCCCTTCCTAACCCCCTCCTGGCCTGACCTGGCTACATTCTGTCTCTCAGGCTTTGAAGCACTAATACCACAGCAACACTGTTGACCTCTGAACGAAATGAGTAGAGAAGAGGACTAGAAGTAGCACAGCCTAATTAATGTCCCTCCTCTCCTTTCCTCTAAAGTAGCTAACATATTAAGACCACCTAAAAACAGAATCAATGAATGATGTTTTCTGATGCTGTCCTATTTATGAATTAATTTATCCTATTACAGTGTAAGTTCTGACTGTCTATGCAGTGCACCTCTGTGAACTCCTTCAAGGTCCTGGACCAAGACAGAGAATAAGCAAGCAAGCAGACCAAAAGCTAGCTAAATAACCAACCTAACTAAAGAGAAGGCATAAGACACTGGGGAAACAGTCAAATAGTCCATGGTTCCTCCCTCAAGCGAGTTATAGTTTAGTAGAGAAGGCCACTTAGTGGCCTTATGTCATTGCTATGTCATAGCAATATGACAATTGCTAATTGCTGTTAATGTAGACAGGGATCATGAGCATCTACAGGTGAGACATCTAAATTAGAAAAATGACCAGTGGAAGTTGTCTAAAGGAGAGGGGTTTTTAGATTTCTCAACTTAGAACAAGTACTATGTTTTTATACCATTGGTACATATTTGGGTGTCTTTAAACTATGTATAGCCTTATTTTGCATGTTTATGTTCTCTATGAATAAATCCTACTGAAATTTCCTTTCTTCCCCTCAGCACTATATTTTGAGGTTTATCCACTTATTACATATAGCTCTAGTTCATATTTATCCAACTTGGCCAATGAACATTGGACCTGCTTCTATCCTTTGTGGCTTTGTGACTGTCGCTTTGGGTGAACAGACATTTTTAAGTCTAATTTAGTTAAATTACCAATCTTTTATGGCTCATGCTTTTTGTGCTTACTGAAGAAATGTTTTTCAACTCTTAAGTTCATAAAGGTATCCTCCCTTAAGTTTTTCTAAAAATTATAGTTTCCTTTACATATGTCTCTAGGCTCACTCTTCCATATCTGTAACGTTCCCCCCACCTGGCCTCTTGGGCTCCAGTCTACAAACTGGTCAGGTTCCTGAGCCAGAGTAGTTCTGGTTTAGTTCCTGGTCAGAAGGGAATGTCCTCCTCTCTCAGTGGTTCACAGCCTCACAGCCTTTCTAAACACTGTACCTCCAGATGAAAGTGAAGCAATAGCTGCTCAGTCTCACTGTTCTGGACTAGAGAGCTCCTGCAGGCCTCTGCCATGGAGCACTGAGGTGCCTCTGCTCCCGTCTGCCTGGGGGCTGCTCTCCTGCTGCCCCTGCAGGTCAGATCCAGGGCACGCCCTTCTGATGCAGCCTCTTCATTGCTTCGTATGTGTCTCTTGCTTGGATCTGTAGAGGTATGTGTCTTGCTTTGAAGACTTGCTGTCTCTTTTTGCTTTCTTTTTTTATATATATTCTTTACTATTTCTCTGTGTTTTGAGAAGAAATGGCATATCAAGGCATAAACTTATTGAACTGTGACTCCTTAATTCTCTTTCTGACAGATTGGAGGAAAGAGTAGCAGGCAACCACACAGCGAGAGATGTTGAAAGGGAATGGTAGGTGGTAGGTAGTACGTGGCATGCACAGAGACCAGAATGAGAAGGAGGGTTTTGGAAATGGGGAGCAGTTTGGTATGACAGTAACAAAGACGACCCGTGGGGGAGGGTAGCAGAAAACCCTGAGGACAGGTGCAGCAGGATCTGCCAGCCCAACAGTCACCCTGTCCCTAAAATCTCACAAAATACCTAAAGCACCAACACTGAAGAAGAGAGGAATATGAAAACAGAAAACGGGAGTATTATTCTATAGAAACATTACAGAGTTTACAACATGCTCATAGCATTTGAGTGAAGAACAGAGTGCTGGTGTTGTAAGTCTGTTCTAGAAACAAGAAAGCTGAGGCTTCGGGAATTTAAATGATGTGCTAGAACTGAAACCCAAATCCTCTTCCACCTCATCCCTTGCTCTTTCCAGCGAGCACAATTCAGAGCATGTATATATGGCAAAAAACCTGCCAACCGTGAATGCATCCCAGATAAAGCAACACAATCAGAACCAATTTGAATAGAGGTAAATTTCTTTGGCAATCCTAGATTCTACTTTTACGTACTTCTACTTGTCTCTCATTCTGGGCTCTGAACCTAAATTCATAAATAGTCCATTATACTTGTTTACCCTGTGATACAACAGACTGATAAGGTTCAATGTAGCTACTCACCCAAATTTGCATTGTTACTAGAACAAAGGAAGTAACTTCCAAATGTGCAAGTTCTGAGTAATACCGGCCTACCAAGGATCTGCGTTTGAGGCAAAACTCCTTACCAGTGTTTCCTAAATCACATGACTTAAACATCCTTTTGCTCCTACATATAAGAATCAAACTGCTTTTGCAACAGTGAGGTTTTGAACTCATTTAACTCAATAACAAGCATCTCAAATAAGAGGTCAGTATCTCCCTGTTAACAAAACTACTTAAAGTTTTATATCTAGCTCTACAATGATCACTCATTTACTCAACAAATATTCCAATTTAATAGGTTAATAATATCTATTATAAAGTAAAAATATTACTTAAGGATGCATACTAAAAAAAAATGCCACCTTGATTAAATGACACCTATTCTGAAATTCAGTCACACTATAACTTGCTTACAAAACAGAATAATGAAGAAGACTAAGACAGACCAGTTATTTCAAGTGACAAAGGGGTAAACTTGACCTACTTTTCTGTATTTGTAATTCATTGTTCTTTCTATTATATCAAGCCAAGTGCTACTTGAGTAATTACATAGTTCTTTCCTTTCTCAAAGGAGAGCTTAAATAACCTATTTCCCCAACTCTCATTATATCTAATACAGCCCTAAAAACTGCTTTCTATAATACTTACATCCCTGGGCAGGAGGAGGGGGAAGCTCTTAAAAGCCTTATTTAATAAGATTTTCCATCTTCATTTTCTTTTTATTTTAGATTTTATTTATTTATTTATTTATTTATTTATTTATTTATTGAATGAGCTTTAGTGGGGGAGGGGCAGAGGGAGAGAGAATCTCAAGCAGGCTCTACACTGAGCATGGAGCCCAACGCAGAGCTCTATCTCACAACCCTGAGATCATGACTCAAGCTAAAATCAAGAGTTAGATGCTCAACCAATTGAGCCACTTAGATGTCCCGAAGTTTTGTCTTTTTAAGTCATAAAAGAGCAATTTGAAACTTTCCACTTCAAATAGGTCTTCTATCTAATTTCCAATCCAGTAGTGTAGAAAGAAAGGTGGCTTTATTTGAACTGTAAGTAGTGATCAGTCCTCCAAATTCTTAAAGAATAATAAATATTACATTGCTCTGTAATGATAGAAAAATCCAGTTCCTTTAAGCAAACTTAATCACTGCTGCTATTTTTCTCTGATATTGACAAACAGTAATTGAAACAAGAACCAAATTGGAGTTTGGCAAATATATGCTTGTCACATAAATCATACTTGCTGCAAGTTTTTAAGAGCATACTGCAGACTTTGAAAATGCTTCACCTACATAGTTTTGAGTGGGGAACTAAGGAGTAAAAGTGGTGAACTGTGTTCTTTATTCTCACAGGTTTTCAGGGTTTGGGATATACAGACTCTTTCACTCTTACAAGTCTTCCATGACAGCCATGGAGGACCAGGAGACATGCAGATTTACTCTATGGTCTATGATTCCAATCATGGCATGCTTATTACAGGTAAGTGTACCCAATTCATGGCAGACAAAACTCATATCTAGACTTTTAGCCTTTTTTTTTTAACTAGCACTTGAGCACTAACTAGAAGTAAAGCAAAAGGAGAAGGGGAATGTGTAAACTGTAACTCATCACAGTAGATATGTCATTCAGTTCCACTCCTCATGTCTCCAGGGCTGGGTAGATAAAAATGTGTGATTGTACTCCTTTGAAAAGACCAGGTCAGCGCTCTAAGTTCTTAAGCCTAAGAAGATGGCTTGGGTAAAGCAAGGAGTGGGATGTGATATGTTGCATTTAAGGCAAAGCCAGCTCTGCTTTGACTCTAGGGAGCTGGAATATGAACCATCTTTGAGGGGCTCCACCAGCATCAATGCCCCTTTTCTTCTGTGAGGCAATATAGCCCCATGCATTCTGGTAATGAGACAGTTAGTTAGAAGGTGCTAACCCTCTTGCTTCTAGACAGTAAAGTGGAGAGAGAGGATAGAGTCCCAAATGACAGATCCACAGTCCTGATGCCAATATATTTGTTACCTCCATTTATTGTTGCCTCTTGAAAACATGATTTCTAAAGACACAAAAAATCCTGCTAGGCATTTAGGTTAAATGCTGTTCATCTGCATGCCTTCAGGCTTTAGAAGAAAAATGAACAATGTTAACAATACTTCTTCCTTCTGGAACACCAGCCCAGGATGCATTTCCTAAGCATTTTCTCACTGACCACCTGTTCTGAGTTCCGGTGGGATTAATTAGGGCTGGGAAATCAGTGCTATCTCTGCTAGTGGAGCATATAATTATTTTTAACTTTCCTTTTTTTTTCTGGATTAGGAGTAAACTAGCATTTTATGCTTGATAGATAATTTCCCACCCTATAAAACAGACCTTAATCCTAGGTATAAGCATTCTTCCTCTATATAGCTCCTCCAAAAATAACATACTCATAACTGCAAGCATATTTTCTCCTAGTGCCCCCATTTGCATGTTGGATTAGTGGGCTCAGCATTTCTAATCCATTTATCACCAGAGTTACTAAGGACTCAAGTATTAAGATAAAAGAAGAAGGAAAAGGAGGAGGTGAGAGAGGAGGAGGAAGTAGTGAAGAAAGAGGAGGAACAGATAATAAAGATTTCTCCTCAATTTTAAATAATTCTGATAGTGCTTTGCTTACAAAATATACAGCTCCGTGTATCACTTACATTGATTGCAACCATCAATTTGATATCAGAATTGCATGAAGCTTATCTCCCATACTTCATGCTTTGATTCCAAAGAAGCTGCCACAGTTATCTTCTAAACTGCAATGACAGCAGGACTGTATTCTGGAAATGCTTTGTAGAATATAGTATTGTTATTGTTATTGTTACTGTTACTTGTATTATTCCTCTATTACAACAACTCCCTTTTGTAAAGTTCTTTTATGAAGTACTTTCATGTACTTTATTTCATTTGGCCTGCACAACTACCACAGGAAGTAGAAATTATTACTTATCCTATTTTTAAAATGACAAACTAAATATTAAACAGTTCAACTGACTAGTAGGAAAACACCAGGTTTGGGGCACCTGGGTGGCTGGGTTGGTTAAGTGTCTGACTCTTGATTTCAGCTCAGGTTGCAGTCTCAGGGTTGTGAGATTGAGCCCCATGTCAGGCTCTGTGCTTAGCATGGAGTCTACTTGGCATTCTCTCTTTCTCCCTCTGCCCCTCCACCCCTCCCTTGCTTGCTTGCTTTTTTTCTCTCTTCTCTCTCTTTCTCATAAAACAACAACAACAATAACAACAAAACCCCACTAGGTTAAAAGGTAGAACTGGGATTCCTTCCCAAAGCATCTGGCTCTTGAAACCACATTCTTTCTCTGTAACTGCATAGGTTCCATAGCAGTAGTATAACTAGCTAAAAATGTAGAGAATTACCACTGGTTCATAAGTGTATCTAGCTTTGTTGATGTCAGTTCTGATTAAAGCTAGTCACAATATGATGTTAAAGGATCTACCAGGAAGCTCCTAGTATTGGTTATCTGGCTACCATATTCCTCTCATATTTCCATATTAGAATATTTGAACTAAGGGACGCCTGAGTGGCTCAGTGGTTTAGCACCTGCCTTCTGCCCAGGGCATGATTCTGAAATCCCGGGATAGAGTCCCACATCGGGCTCCCCACATGGAGCCTGCTTCTCCCTCTGCCTGTGTCTCTGCCTCCGTGTCTCTCATGAATAAATAGGTAGAATCTTTAAAAAAAAAAAAAGAATATTTGAACTAAGAAATATCACCAGAAAAACCTTTTAAGTCCTTCTTTACACATGAACAGATTCTACCTTAAAATTTAAGCAGCCTCAGGAAAGTGCTTAGTAGCTCCTGGGGCATCATATTCTACAAGCGCAATTGGAAAGTCATGAGAAACTCAATACAAAGAGTTGACCTTTGATAATTTAATCTCCACATCAATAAAACAGAGAAGTTTCATTTTGTTTGATCTTTGAAATACTTAGAGATTCTTATATTTATTTCTAGACATTACACTGAAGCAGAATACATAGTTGATTTGAGAGTTAAATAACATTTGTAGTATTCCTGTAAAACCAAACCAGCACCCTTATGAAGATAAGGAATACCCACTCTTCATCTACTTCCCCATGTTGATTTAGAAATTAATCTTATTCAATATTGATGTTGCAAGCACTGGCTTGTAACTGTTCTCATTCATTGCATTCAATAAGACCATGTTTACAGACTGCTTTATCACTTGTTGGTCAGAAAAGTCTAACAATAAATTCTAATAGCTAAATAGAAGTTTAACCTGCAGTAGAAAGCTGACCATCACCCATCACTGTGATTACTATACACCAGATGGAGAGGTATGTGGCAATCACTCTTAAGAAGGAAAAATGCAGACTATAAAAAAAAACAAACAGAAAAACAGGAATCACTGAAAAGAGGGATATCATTGAATCCAAATGGCCTGCACTTAAAAATTAATGAAGCCCTCAATGAATGCTTTTCTCTTGCTGAATAACATTGGCTTTATTTATCAAAAATGCTTTTAGAGAAAATAAGTGTATCTTCATCCCATTAGGTATCCTAGGAATTGATATTACTAATCTCACCGATGAGTTGTTTCCAAATACAATTGATTGGGAAAAATCTTTTGTGATTTAAAACTTCTAATATTGGATATTTGTAAGATTCCTATTTCTGTTCCAGGATCTAGTGTAATGGACATGTACCCTCTAACTAGGATGGTACAAGATACAAAACAGGTTCCTCACACTCATGAACGAGAAATCAATGTCATGCTTTACAACAGCTATTTTCACCAAGTACTTACTATCTGTTCTGAATCCATCATTAAGGTGAGTATGTATTGGCTCTTCAGAAAAAAAAGGCAAAGCAAAATTTTCTCTTTTTATGGATAAGTCTTTAAGTGATTAAGCAAATGTAGAGGTACATAAGATGAGACTTGACAGTAGAGCTATTTTTAAGGACTCACAAACACATGAAAAACAAGTATTTTAAGCCAGCTCAGACTGCTTGCTATTAAGCTGCATTCTTAAATAAATAAATAAAGCTAGTTTTTGCTAACAGAAAGGAACTTTAAAGGAAATATACTAAGGAAAGAGAGCTAGCATGGATAGATGGATAGATAGATAGATAGATAGATAGATAGATAGATAGATAGATAATTTTTAAATCCAAGCTCTGAGCAGAGGATATGTTAAGAAGGAAGGGGAAGGAATTTATAATGTTTAGTATAACTCCTATAGGTTCAGGATATGTAACAAGTGCCTTAAATTCATGATTCTTATTTGATCTTCACATTGGTTCCTTGTGGACAGGTAAAGGAGTCCATTTTAAAGATGAGGAAAGTAAGACTCATAGTGATTAAGCAACTTGCCCCAGATCACATAACTAGTAAGCATTGTAGCTGGGATGTGAACCCAGGTTTGTCTAATGTAGATACCCGTGTCTGTTCCTCTGTATTCCACTGCCCTGTCATTACCATGCTCCCCAGAGCCAGGGTACACAGCCATCCTAAGTGCATCTGTAATTATGATCACCGAAGCCATCCAGCAGTGATGGCCAGCAGTGTTTGCTCAGAGGGTCATCCTTTTATTTCATGCACGCTCTCCAAAAGGAGACATCTGGAGCAGTAGTGAACATCCTTTAGAGACCCTTTAAATCCCCTCTGGATCTTTGACCTTCTGTGCTCATCCGCTGGAGATTTTCTTAAGCCCAAATCTCCAGAGCTCAGTTAATTATCACCTAGCTCTGATAATGTCTGCAGAATAAGTAAAGGAAAAGTAACACTAATATCAACTCTGTTTTCACAAAATACTGACCTCTAGGGGGGAAATGTCTTCCTTATAAGGGGAGAAGCAGGGAAGGAATTTATCTAGGTGAGTTTTCATACCTGACATTGGTTGAAGAGGGATCATACTTCAAGCCAGGAAATGGATGACTTCTGAGACCCAGTCAGGCAGTGTCACTCATTTCTCTTCTCTTTTGAGGACCTTGTCTGCACTTGGGGGGCTCTCAGAGGTTGAGAATGTGGGCTCTAGGGCCAGACTGGCCTCATTCAGATCAGTCAGTGGCCCTTGGTTGGCCTCCAGATGATTCTGTGAGCTCCCTCTCGTCCTGTCTTTCTTCTTTGACTCCAGCTGCAACCACTGTCTTTCAGCTCTCTGGCCCTTTGCTTATGCTGCCCCTGCCCCACGTACCTTGAGGGCAATCGTTCTGTGTTGCCAGTTCAGTTTCATAACTCACTGACAGTCTAGTTTACATGTGAGCATGGCAGATCCACAAAGGAGAGATTTAAACCAAAAGGCTGAAGGTCTAGAGCCTCAACTGTATTTCTGAAGAGAGATAATGATATGTCTTGACACATTTCTGAATGTTCTGATTACACCCAGCCTGATTATACAGACAGCCTTCTCTGAAGTCATTCTCTCTCCCCCTAAGAGTGAGGCCCACGTCCCTAATCAGAACACTTCTTGGAAGGGTCCGTGAACATCTTCCTCAGGGTTCTCTTAGATGCCATGCTGTTCACCACAGATTCTGTCCTGTGACTTCTGACTAATTTGGATGAGTGTCAACAGGGAATGAATCCAGTTTGATGTTTTTTTTATTGTCCGTCGTACTTGTAATTGTTAAATTTCGATCTTGCTGCTAATCTTGCTTCCTGCTTACAGTAGCAAAATTGGCTCCTTCATCTAGAGCCAGGGCTACCTGGAATAGTCATTGCCTGTCTACATATGCAGCAGACATACTCCAGGGTAGCACGGTACCTACTAGATGGCACTGCATCTTTTAGAACTTTCTTTGATCAAACTGACATTCAGGGCAGAACATTGAGAAAGATTTTAGAAGTGCATAGTACCAATTCTGAGGCTGTTTCAAATATTATAAAATTTCTGTAAGAGCTAAACAGTATATGGATAATTTGATTTTTTTTTTATTCTTTCTACTACAGGTTTGGGAACTCGAGACTGGCCTCCAAATATACCAGATTTTAGACCCTCATGGCTTCAATGTTGAACTGACCTCTGCAGCTATTAATGAAAGTGGATTTCTTTTTGCCACAGGAGCATGTAATGGTTAGACTCATATCCAGAATATGACTTCCATGCTTTAGTGCCTTGAAAATTTGTGCTAGGAACTCATTAGTTACATGGGTTAGAGAGAGAGCATGAATCAGGCTGGAATATGTCAGCATGCCAGAGACTGCTCTGCCTGACTGAACATCAACAGGCTCTTCTGTAATGGGTATCAAAGTCCATATATCAATACCTCACATCACATTTATATTATTGCCTTAATGTTTGCAAAAGTCTTTCACACATATCTCATTCTATCTTTGATGGGACTTATTTGTGTTGCACTGACTCCTCTTGTCCTTTTACTTCTGGGTACCGCCAGCTAAGAGATGGATATTAGATTTAGTGCTTGCTGATAATATTTTCACTGCCAGTAGGTTTGGGGACCAGACAAAATCCAGCCCACTTTATTATATAACACCTAGAATTGTATACTGAATTTGTTTATAAATCTAAGCTCCTTGGGGGGGTGTGTCATGTCAAACTTGAGAAGATGTCAAGCTCAGGTAGTGTTACGTCACTTGCTCCTCCTCATGCTATAGAGCACTGAGTAGAACTTTCTGGAACTAAGCACTCCAGCCTACCTCAACTTTCACTTCACCTTGCTCTGACCTCCCATGAAAGAACTACTTTATCTAGACAATATGACCAACTTGTATGCACTGCTTATAGTTTATTTATTCTAGGGATACATTTACTAAAGAAATTCTTGCTTGTAAGCCAGTTGGTGGGATGAGTGAACATCCTGATGTGAAAGTCTGATTTTTTTAAAGTGTAAGAGACAACAATACACATGAGGTGAAATCATGAATGCTAAGTTGATGGGATGTGAGTATATGTAACTGTTCTGCATGAGGGACGGTTCTTCAGAAAGCAGTCTCACTGTTCTATAAGCACATTCTACATACATATGAAAATTAGTTATAATAAAAATTCTGAGCAATGCACACAACTGTTATTAGGCATAAGCATTAGCAATTCATACAGATGACTAAGATAGTATTGTTTTCATGCAAGCAAGTCATATTTCATTGTTAGTGCCAGGGCCTAGAATTTCTTTAAACATGGGCAATTTGTCCTCCTCAGAGGTAATTGACAAAGATGCTGGGACATCCTAGGATACCCTGGAAAGTAGGATTCTCTCTAACTCTCAGAGCAGCTCTACTCACAAGCCAACGGTCCAACTCATTCCCACCCACCCACCACCTAACCTGAGCAGTACCTCTCCCTGACCTCTGACCTGTTAAATCTGACTGCCAAGGTCATAAGGTAGCAGGAAATTTGGCTGTGACACTATGGTCCACATATCCAGGACTGAATAAGAGCATTCCTTCTTTTAATTGTTTATATGACTATGTTTCTCCAAGACTATAAAGTCTTTGAGGGCAGGAATTATGTCTGTTCACTTGGCATTCACAGCTCCTCGTGCAATGCTGACAATTGAGGGAGAATTTAGTCAGTGTTTAATGATGTTGTGAGCAAATGGCAGGAGTTGTGAATACTGCTGATAGAGAGAACCTAGCAGAAGGGGGGAAAAACAACACAGTGAGAATATTCTGGATGTCTAGCAGGAGTAGGCTGAGGGATCAGAAGTGGGCGCAGAGGTGTAGGATTAGAGGCAAATGAAGGAAGAAAAGATCTGTGAGGAGCAGTTCACTGGGTTCTAAACCTGAGGTGGCCACATGAAGAGGACTCCTACACAGAGTGATGATCTAGAAACAACCATTCAACATCCATGCTGTGTGTCACACCTCCTGGCCCCTTCATCAAGGTCCGTAAATTGAATGATTTAACTATAAAGAAAGTAAGATTTCAAGAAACTCAATATCCCCTTTGCATTTCCTTCCATGTAACCAACGAAACAACTCATAAGTTGATAGATTTCTACCTACTGGAATTCTCTTAAATGTTTTATTACCCAATAAGAGCAAAAATCTTCAAACACATCAGCACCTTAGGAAATGTGATGTGATTGGATTGATCTTTTACTATGAATGACTATTCTGGCATGATATTAGATAAATGGAAAGATATTGGGCAGTATTTAGCAAACTGAAGAGTTTGGGGTGATAGGGGCAGAAAACATCTTCAGACAGAAAGCTCAGTTAGGAGTCTGAGTGTTTCAAGAAAGCTGTCGCAAACTTCAAGAAATTGCCTAGTCCTGTTCATTTTTATCAGCCTTTGAAAAATCAAGGCATACAGAAATGTATTTTGTGCACAGCAAGGCTAAGGAGACTCAGGTGTCAGTCTTAGTAGGAAATAAATGTAGGGTAAATTGTTGGCAGAAAGCTTTCAATTAGATCAATTTTGTCTAAGATAAAAGCCAAGCTTTCTACAAATTATTTTTTATCTACATAGTCTTTTTCATGTGTGCTCAGGAACAATTAAAATCTGGGACTTTGGCAGTGGGAAGAAGATGAAAATGTTGCCAGAAGGGAAAGATTGGAAGGAGGAAGAACACTGGCTACGGCACCTGATTTTCCTGAAAGCTCAGGAAAAACACCAGTACTTGATCCTCACCTTGGAGCGCAATGGGAAGATCAAAATGATCCAGGTTTGCAATCCCAGTTTTATATTTGTACTCTATGTGCTCTTCTTGGGAAAATCAACGGAGTTATTGGATGATGCCCATTTCACTCTTCTCTTGCCAGTCATCTGAGAATAGCATTTCTCCACTATTCTTCCTAGAAGGCTCTTAATTAAGAGCATGGTCCAAGCAAAGAGCAAAAAAGAGTAGCTGCTTAATGACAGCATCTCACCCACCCAGAGTTTGCTGAAGATGAGTCAGGAACCTCTGGAGCAGGTATCATAAAGGTGAAACTTACCCACAGCTACCACCTCTGACATTGTTTATACCCTCATCTAGGGATAATCCACTGGCAGAGCTGCTCCCCAGCAGGCTCTATGAGAGGCAGCAGTGATTCCTCTCTGTCCTTAGAACCCATAATGCATTCAGGTATGCTCAAGTCACTTTTTCAGTTTGTCACCAAAATTGCTTTGTTTACTGTAAGGTTAATGATGCAATCTGCTCAGGGCCATTTCAGGAGGATTGAGGTAGTTAATTTATTTTTTCTGTGAGTCTATTACCACCGAAGAATGCTAATGCCTACTTCATATTTAAAATGAAGGCTACATCATTTATCCTGGCTACAGAGTGGATCTCTCTCTCTCTCTGCCTAGAGCTCAAGGACTCATTGACTTTATTATTCCTCTTCTGAAAGCTGAGATCAGAAGGAAAAAAATCTTAAATTAGGTTAGCAATCATGAAATCTCAGCATTGATTAAGGTGACTGATGGCCCTGCTGCTGGAAAAAAGGAGTGAAAAACATCCCTAATTCAATATATTCTTCCCATGTTGTCTGAGCAATCCAAATAGCACCATAGAATGGGATTTCTTAGTAACATACCCTAAACACAACAACGTATTGATTTCCTTTCTTTAAGATAGTACAGTTGACCGTTAGGATGCTTTTCCTAACAGATGATGCTTATTACAAACATTCCTTTTTTAACGACTACAAAAAACAGCCTGGTGCTGCTCCCACATCAAAACTGGTTTTGGTTTTACACAGCATTTTTCACTTTGATTATTCTGGTTCTCCAAGTGTCCAAAATCCATAGGCTGGGCTTGATGAATTGCATTCTTGCTCTGCCCTGAGCAGGTGCTCAAGGATTGAAAGAATGAAGAAATTTAGGAAGTCTTTTATAAAAATATACAATAGTAAATGTTTGGGAAACTTTTTCTTTAAAAAAAAAAGAAAAAAAGATTTTATTTATTTATTTGATCCAGAGTAAAAGAGAGAGAGAGAGAGAGAGAGCACAGAAGGAGAGAGAAGCAGACTCCTCGCTGAGCAGGGAGCCTGACATGGGGCTCCATCCCAGGTCCCTAAGATCATGACCTGAGCCGAAGGCAGACACTTAACTGACTGAGCCACCCAGAAACCCTAATGTTTGGGCAGTTTTAGAGAATTTTTATTAATGTTGGAGGGAAGAACTTTATAATAAGCATAATGTCAAGTGCACATTTACTTATTATTTATTGTTAATGCCTTATTGTTATTATTTGTCTATTAAAAAGAAAATATGGTTTGATTTACATACTTATTTTCTAGAATACTGTTGTACCTTGAACAACATGGGTTTGAACTGTGTGGGTCCACTTATTATGCAGATTTTTTACATGACAGTATTATAAATGTATTTTCTCTTCCTTATGATTTTGATAACATTTTTTCTAATCTATTATAAGAATACAGCTAATAATACATATAACATACAAAATATGTGTTAATCATCTATGTATGTAGTTGGTAAGGCTTCCAGTCAACAGTAGGCTATTAATAGTTAAGTTTTGCAGGAGTGAAGAGTTATATGTGGATTTTCAACTGAGTAAGGCTCATCACTCTTAACCTGCATGTTGTTCAACGAATGTACTTTTATTCATTCCCTTTTTTTTTCCCAATGAGCA
Organism: Nyctereutes procyonoides; assembly: GCF_905146905.1. Classification (NCBI taxonomy): domain Eukaryota; kingdom Metazoa; phylum Chordata; class Mammalia; order Carnivora; family Canidae; genus Nyctereutes; species Nyctereutes procyonoides. The sequence continues at coordinate 5,916,726 of NW_026575044.1, forward strand.
TTTAGTAAATGTGTCTCATGGACCAGAGAGACATCTTCCCTTTCAATGAGGAACTTACAATTCATATGAAGGGTTGATATTGATCTAACTATTACAAGGGTTATGAATACTTGCACAAAGTACTATATGAATTTACTGTGGTGGGCAGTGCCCACCCAAAACAGAGTTGGGGTAGATTTCTTTTTCCACTGATTTCCAATGAAATACAAACTATTTCAAGAAACACTATGTGCTTTACATGTGCTAGATATTTTTCCATATCCCAGGATTCCATGGAAAATAAGGTATTTATGAACTAGATTATTCAGACCAACCCTCCACTGAAAACAATGAAAAGTTCTGGATAAAATATTTACTGAAATTCTCAACTAGCATTAAAGAGCTAACAATATTGGTAACTAAATATCAGATCAAAATTTTAGTGTAAGTGGAGAATGAGAGAGGTAAATGAAGAACTAAAATACCATTGCTCCTTTTTTGTTTGTTTGTTTTTGTATATTTTTATTGGAGTTTGATTTGCTAACATATAGCATAACTCTCAGTGCTCATCCCACCAAGCGCCCCCCTCAGTGCCTGTCACCCAGTCACCCCAACCCCCCGCCCACCTCCCCTTCCACTATCCCTTGATCCTTTTCCAGAGTTAGGTGTCTCTCATGTTCTGTCACCCTCACTGATAATTCCCACTCATTTTTCCTCCTTTCCCCTTTATTCCCTTTCACTATTTTTTATATTCCCCAAATGAATGAGACCATGTAATGTTTGTCTTTCTCTGATTGACTTACTTCAATTAATTATTATTACTTCAGCATAATACCCTCCAGTTCCATCCACGTTGAAGCAAATGGTGGGTATTTGTCATTTCTAATGGCTGAGTGATATTCCATTGTATACATAGACCACATGTTCTTTATCCATTCATCTTTCGATGGACACTGAGTCTCCTTCCATAGTTTGGCTATTGTGGACATTGAGCTATAAACATCAGGGTGCAGGTGTCCTACCATTTCGCTGCATCTGCATCTTTGGGGTAAATCCCCAGAAGTACAATCGCTGGATCATAGGTAGCTCTATTTTTAACTCTTTGAGGAACCTCCACACAGTTTTCCAGAGTGGCTGTACCATTTCACAGTCCCACCAACAGTGCAAGAGGGTTCCCCTTTCTCCACATCCTCTCCAACATTTGTGGTTTCCTGTCTTGTTAATTTTCCCCATTCTCACTGGTGTGAGGTGGTATCTCATTGTGGTTTTGATTTGTATTTCCCTGATGTCCAGTGATGCAGAGCATCTTCTCATGTGCTTGTTGGCCATGTGTATGTCTTTCTCTGTGAAATTTCTGTTCATGTCTTTTGCCCATTTCATGATTGGATTGTTTGTTTCTTTGCTCTTGAGTTTAACAAGTTCTTTATAGATCTTGGATACTAGCCCTTTATCTGATATGTCATTTGCAAATATCTTCTCCCATTCTGTAAGTTGTCTTTTAGTTTTGTTGACTGTTTCTTTTGCTGTGCAGAAGCTTTTTATCTTGATTAAGTCCCAATAATTCAGTTTTGCTTTTATTTCCCTTGCCTTCATAGATGTATCTTGCAAGAGGTTGCTGTGGCCGAGTTCAAAAAGGGTGTTGCCTGTGTTCTCCTCTAGGATTTTGATGGAATCTTGTCTCACATTGAGATCTTTCATTCATTTTGAGTTTATCTTTGTGTATGGTGTAAGAGAATGGTCTAGTTTCATTCTTCTGCACGTGGCTGTCCAATTTTCTCAGCACCATTTATTGAAGACACTGTCCTTTATCCAGTGGATATCCTTTCCTGCTTTGTCAAATATTAGTTGACCATAGAGTTGAGGGCCTATTTCTGGGTTCTCTATTCTGTTCCATTGATCTATGTGTCTGTTTTTGTGCCAGTACCATACTGTCTTGATGATCACCATTTTGTAGTACAACTTGAAATCCAGCATTGTGATGGCCCTGGCATTGGTTTTCTTTTTCAATATTCCCCTGGCTATTCAAGGTCTTTTCTGATTCCACACAAATCTTAAGATTATTTGTTCCAACTCTGTGAAGAAAGTCCATGGTATTTTGATAGGAATCGCATTAAATGTGTAAATTGCCCTGGGTAGCATTGACATTTTCAGGATATTAATTCTTCCAATCCATGAGTATGGAATATTTTTCCATCTCTTTGTGTCTTCCTCAATTTCTTTCAGAAGTGTTCTGTAGTTTGTAGGGTATAGATCCTTTCTTTACCTCTTTGGTTAGGTTTATTCCTAGGCATCTTATGCTTCTGGGTGCAATTGTAAATGGAATTGACTCCTTAATTTCTCTTTCTTCAGTCTCATTGTCAATGTATGGAAATACCACTGATTTCTGGGCATTGATTTTGTATCCTGCCACACTGCCGAATTGCTGTATGAGTTCTAGCAATCTTGGGGTGGAGTCTTTTGGGATTTCTATGTAGAGTATCATGTCATCTGTGAAGAGGGAGAGTTTGACTTCTTCTTTGCCAATTTGAATGCCTTTTATTTCTTTTCATTGTCTGATTGCTGAGGCTAGGATTTCTAGTACTATGTTGAATAGCAGTGCTGAGAGTGTACATCCCTGTAGTTTTCCTGATCTTAAGGGAAGGGCTCCCAGTGTTTCTCCATTGGGAATGATATTTGCTGTGGGCTTTTCGTAGATGGCTTTTAAAATGCTGAGGAATGTTCCCTCTATCCCTATACTCTGAAGAGTTTTGATCAGAAATGGATGCTGTATTTTGTCAAATGCTTTCTCTGCATCTATTGAGAGGATCATATGGTTCTGTTTTTTTCTCTTGTTGATATGATCTATCATGTTGATTGTTTTATGAGTGTTGAACCAGCCTTACATCCCAGGGATAAATCCCACTTGGTCATGGTGAATAATCTTTTAATGTACTATTGGATCCTATTGGCTAGTATCTTGTTGAGGATTTTTGCATCTGTTTTCATCAGGGATATTGGTCTATAATTCTCCTTTTTGGTGGGGTCTTTGTCTGGTTTTGGAAATAAGGTGATTCTGGCCTCATAGAACATATTTGGAAGTATTCCATCCCTTTCTACTCCTCGGAACAGCTTTAGGAGAATAGGTATTATTTCTTCTTTAAATGTTTGATAGAATTACCCTGAGAAGCCATCTGGCCCTGGACTTTCATGTCTTGGGAGGCTTTTGATGACTGCTTAAATTTCTTCCCTGATTTTCTGCCTGTTCCGGTTTTCTATTTCTTCCTGTTCCGGTTTTGGTAATTTGCAGTTTTCCAGAAATGTATCCATTTCCTCTAGATTGCCTAATTTATTGGCATATAGATGCTCATAATATGTTTTTAAAATCGTTTGTATTTCCTTGGTATCAGTTATGAGCTCTCCTTTTTCATTAGTGATTTTATTAATTTGAGTCTTTTCTCTTTTGTTTTTAGTAAGGCTGGCTAATGGTTTATCAATCTTAATAATTCTTTCAAAGAACCAACTCCTGATTTTGTTGATCTGTTCTACAGTTTTTCTGGTCTCTATTTCATTGAGTTATGCTCAACTCTTTATTAACTCTCTTCTGCTTGGTGTAGGTTTTATTTGCTGTTCTTCCTCCAGTTCCTTTAGGTGAGAGCTTAGCTTGTGTATTCAAGTTTTTTCCAATTTTTTAAGGGATGCTTGTTTTGTGATGTATTTCCCTCTTAGGACTGCTTTTGCTGTATCCCAAATATTTTGAATGGTTGTATCTTCATTCTCATTAGTTTCCATGAAACTTTTTAATTCTTCTCTAATTTCATGGTTGACTATTTCATCTTTTAGCAGGATGTTCTTTAAGCTCCACATATTTGAGCTTCTTCCAAATTTCTTCTTGTGATTGAGTTCAAGTTTCAAAGCATTATGGTCTGAAAATATGCAGGGGACAATCCCAATTTTGGTATTGGTTGAGACCTGACTTGTGACCCAGTATGTGGTCTATTCTGGAGAAAATTCCATGTGCACTTGAGAAGAATGTGTACTCAGTTGCATTTGGATGTAAAGTTCTGTAAATATCTGTGAAACCCATCTGATCCAGTGTATCATTTAAAGCTCTTGTTTCTTTGTAGATGTTGTGCTTAGAATATCTGTCATTTGCAGAAAGTGCCATGTTGAAGTCTCCTACTATTAGTGTATCATTGTCTAAGTATCTGTTTACTTTGGTTATTAATTGGTTGATATACTTGGCAGCTTCCACATTAGAGGCATAGATATTAATGATTGTTAGCTCTTGTTGCACAAACCTTTTAAGTATGATATAGTGTCCTTCTTCATCTCTTACTACAGTCTTTGGGATAAACTTTAATTTATCTGATATGAGGATTGCTACCCCAGCTTTCTTTTGAGGACCATTTGAATGGTAAATGGTTCTCCAACCTTTCATTTTCAGGCTGAAGGTGTCCTTAGGTCTAAAATTAGTCTCTTGTAGACAGCAAATAGATGGGTCTTGCTTTTTTATCCAGTCTGTAACCCTGCATCTTTTGATGGGATCATTAAGCCCATTCAAGTTCAGAGTTACTATTGAAAGATATGAATTTAGTGTCATCATAATACCTATTCAGTCCCTGTGTTTGTGGATTATTTCTTTGGACTTCCTCTTTCTTTTACAGAGTCCCCCTTAATATTTCTTGCAGAGCTGGTTTGGTGGTCACATATTCTTTCAGTTTCTGCCTATCTTGGAAGCTCTTTATTTCTCCTTCTATCTGAATGAGAGTCTTGCTGGATAAAGTAACCTTGGCTGCATGTTCTTCTCATTTAGCACCCTGAATATATCCTGCCTGCCCTTTCTGGCCTGCCAGGTCTCTGTGAAGAGGTGTGCTGTTAATCTAATATTTCTCCCCATATAAGTTAGAGATCTCTTGTCTCTTGCTGTTTTAAAGATTTTCTCTTTATCTTTGGAATTTGCAAGTTTTCATATTAAATGTCAAGGTGTTGAATGGTTTTTATTGATTTTAGAGGGGGACCTCTCTATCTCCTGGATGAATGCCTGTTTCCCTCCCCAAATTAGGGAAGTTCTCAGCTATGATTTGTTCAAATATTCTTTCTGGCCCTCTCAGCGCCCTCTGGAACCCCAACTATACATAGATTTTTCCTTCTGAGGCTGTCATTTATTTCCCTTAACCTTTACTCATGGTCTTTTAATTTTTTTTCTCTTGTTTCCTCAGCCTCTTTCCTTGCCATGAACTTGTCTCCTCGTCACTCACTCTTTCTTCTACCTCATTAACCCTCGTCATTAGAAACTCTAGTTATTTTGCTCAGTGCAGAGTGGCTGTATGAGCAGGCTGCATCAAGAATATCAACCATGACCTAAGTAAATTTCACCCTAGATGATTCTGCTGAGGTCAGAGACCAGAAATTGAAAACAAAGATCAGAACAAAATAAAACAAAAGGACCACTAAAATGAAAAACAAATTTTAAAAAAGTAGTAAAAAATAAAAGGCCAGGAATCCTAAAGAAGAAGAAAAAAAATAAAAGAAAACGAAAAAAAGAAAGAAGGGGGGTACCAGGAGATGGTGGTTGTGAAGAAGTTGTAGTGGTAGGAGAATGTAGTCTACCTGAGAGATTCTAGAGGATTATCCTCTTGTTTCTGAGTATATTAAGTTCTACATATTAGAAGATGCTCAGTCCCAAATTTATGTAAACCAGAAATACTTGTAGAGGGCCCCAACACTGACCACCAAAACATAAATGAGATAAAAGAGGGGGGCAGAATGGGAATGAGGAATCTCACAGAATGAACTAGCATGGTATACCACTTGGTTCTGGGTGCATACTGGTCATGTTTCAGAAGCTATTAACTTCTGCCATTGTAGAACAAAATGAGGCAGAGAATACAAAAAACACAACACAACACAAAACAAAAACATATCTTGTATATCTCCCAAGATTAAGTTGAGTATGTTGAAGGGAATCTAGAAGTGGAAAATATATCTAGGACCTGTAATTGTAGAAATATGAAAGTCAAAAGGAAGAATCTTAAAAATGAAGAGGTGGTAACATATTGTAGTTAAGGTGGGAAAACAAAAAAAATTGGAAATTTATAGTCGGATATAAAAATGAGTTGTACTGAGAAAAGGAGAAAAAAAGGAGGGGTACCCTCTAGTTCTATATACTGTAAATCCCTCGACTTCCCCTGGAGCTTTCCAGCGCTGCTCGGTCAAGAACTTGCTCTTCCCCTGTCCTTCCAGCTGGTCTTCTGGGGGAGGGGCCTGCTGTGCTGATTCTCAGGTGTGTGCACCTGGGGGAGCTGCCCACCCCCTGCTGGTGCCGGGCTCAGTGGGAGCTGTTGACCCCGTGAGGCCCCTGCTGCCTGGCGGCCCCCTCCGTCCCAGGCACCGGGTGACACCAGGAGGAACAGCCCCACGGGCGGCGGCCAGATCTCCAGCCCTGGCGTCAGCTCCAGCAGTATCTCCCGCAGCTCCCAGTCCGCACTGGCCTAGGTGCTCCCGGGGCGGCGGGGGCGCTGACCTGCACAGCTCGGGGCCCCCGGGAGCAGGGGCGTCCTCGCTGTCCGGGGCCCTCCCCACCTCCGCCTGTCCCGGGGGAGCGCAGGATCCTGGGCTGTGTCCCCGGCGCCCTGAGATGGGGGCCTGCGCTGCTGGCATCGCGCTCCAGGGGCCGCGGCTCCCGAAGGCAGCAGGGCGCAGCCCCCTCCCCCGGAGCCCCCGGCTGACCCCCGGCTTCTCCCGAGGCCCCCCCCGGGGGGCTCCAGCCCTTTACCGCGCCGCCCGCGGTGTGTGGGGCGCTCTCCCCCCGGCGCCCCTCCTCTCCTAGTGACCCCGGGGGACCGGGGCCCCACTGCCCCTCCTGAGGTCCTGCCCCAGTTCCCTGCTGAGGGCCTTTCCCTCCTGGAAGAATCCCGGGTGGGATTTTTAAAGTTCCCGCCTCTCCGGGCGGGGCTCTCCGGTCCCTGTGCTCTCCCGCGGCCTCAGCCTGGCTCCTCGCCGGCCCCTCCCACACTTGACGCTTTTTTATTTTTTTCTCCGCCTTCCTACCTTGTTAGAAGCAAAAACCCTTCTCCCTGTAGCGGTCCGGCTGTTCTCTCTCTAAATCTCAGGTCGAATTCGTAGGTTTTCAGGATGATTTGAAAGTCATCCAGGTAAGTTGGTGGGGCCTGGTGACTTGGGATCCTGCTCCTCCACCATCTTCACTATCTTGCCCTGCCCCGCCCCCTCCTGTAAATTTCTTATATTTTTCTTTATTTTTTAGTCATGCTGACTGTTTTGAAATATTTTTCTCTAGTTCTAAGCTATCAGTTCGATCTCAAAGAGAAATTAATTCTCCTTCAGTTCACCAACCAAATTCTTAAATTTGAAGGCCATGTTTTGTTGTTTTGCTTCTGTTTTGAACTTCCCCAAATACTCTTCAATTTTGCTCAAGTTATCACATTGCCAGTCGTCTAAGTCACAGATCTGTTCCACATGTTTTATCTGTACTTCTCTCTGGATACTAGCCCCTCTTGGCTACATTTCTTTTTCTGCTCTCTCGGATTCGGCTACTAGAAAAACACAGGAGGTGGCAGTCCTGGGCGGGTGAGGTGTTCGGCTAGGTTGTTCCGAGAGCTGGCTGGTACAGTGCCCACAGCACACCCCCGTGGAGACTACAGCAGGAAGCCTTCCTGCTTCCCACTCTCCCAATTTGAAAAGTACGGAAGGCTCAGTTCAGCTACTCCTCCACTCCTTGGTGATAAGGGACACTAGCTATATGCCATACTTTGCATTGCCCCCTGTACCCTCCTTCTCCTGGGGATTTAATCATATTTGCAGAATAATCATCATGTTCGAATCTTACCCTTAGAGTCTTCCCCACCTGGGTCCCCAAGCTTTTGTTCAGCCCAAAAGGTAACAATGCCATAACTTTCCTTCCCCAGACTCCAGCCTTCATTTTCTGCTTGCCTCCAGAAGCCGTTGGGGGCAGGAAGGTAGTTACTTCTTAGAGTCAGAGCTGGGAGTGGAATGCAGGAAAGGTGCAACAAACCTCTATCTTCCCAGATGCTCAGCTGCATTAAACTAACAAATAAGCAAAAACTCCTTTGCCAGTTATATTCTGGAACTCTGCTAATGTGTGATGTGCTTCACTAAGGCGAGGTCCCTGTAAGTTTTATGTATTTTTTCTTAACATCTTCAGACCAGTCCTAAGTGGCTTGACCTGTAGTGTCTCCCTTGCACTTACATTCTTGATTTTATTTTCCCAAGTCTCAAAAAACTGTTTGTGCCACTGCCTGGTCCAGTCACAAATGTCACTGCAAGAGCTTTCTCAGGCCTGGCCTTCTGGCCATATCATGGGGAGGCAGATTATGAACCCACTGGCCTGTCAATGCAACGTTCTGACCACAAGACAAGGAAACAATAATCGTTTCATGATCTGTTTTAAGGAGACAGAATTACATCCTGCCAATATAAAAATTTGTGTAAGTTCAGGATATATTTGCCTCCAAACCCTTGCTGATAAAAAATCACAGACTGGGGTGCCTGGGCTTGGTCAGTTGAGCGTCAGACTCATGATTTCAGCTCAGGTCATGATCTCGGGGTTGTGAGATCAAGCCCCATGAAAGGCTCCATGCTCAGTGGGGGGTCTGCTTGAGATTCTCTCTACCTCTTACTCTCTCTGGAGCATACACACACTCTCTCTAAAATAAACAAAATCTTAAAAAAAATAGATTGGTGAGATATTATTGTCATAACATCATGAACCTAGTGGTGTGGGAGTTCAGAGATTTTGATTAATTAAACCAAAACTAGTTCAAATTCTGAAGACTCACTCACTGTCCTTTACTGTCTTTCCATCCACATAACTTTATGTGCTATAGCCCTGTTTGTGACTCCCTTAAAGCAAAAGATCTTCCTTTACAAGATGATTAATGTTATACATGCTCATAGCATCATGTGAACTGCTATCTTCTGGGAGCACCAATTCCTGAAGTCTAGCTACCTCTAATACCAACCTGAGATAAAAAGTTTCCACTAAGGAAACTTGTGAAAAAAAATAAGGGTAATTTTTCATAAAGCTAGATTTACTTTATATATATATATATATATATATATATATATATGTATATATATATATATTTTTTTTAAAGATTTATTTATTTATTCATGAGAGACACAGGAGAGAGGCAGAGACATGGGCAGAGGGAGAAGCAGGCTTCTTGTGGGGAGACTGATGTGGGACTCAATCTCAGGACCCCGGAATCACGCCCTGAGCCAAAGACAGACACTTAACCACTGAACCACCCAGGCATCCCTACTTTTTATAATTTAAGGTTGTATATTTCCTACTTGTTGGTATTAAACTATACCCTCTTTTCATAAAATGATGATAACGGAGTTTCCAGTCCCCTTCTCTCCCCACATCCTCTCTTGGTAAAATTAAATGTTAGTAATCCTAAGTCAATATTCTAAAGTTTGTTTTTGTTTGGTTTGGTTTGGTTTTACTACTCCATGGATTTAGAAAGTCTGAGAGCCACCATGTCCATCAAGGTAGCACATGAACTTAGCTAAGCTATTACTCAGTATGTCCATGTCTGACCACTTTCTGGCTATTGCTGAGCTTCCTTCTGCTCCACACTGGCACAAACTCTAACCAAAGACCCCTCTAGCAGGTAGGAGGGCCACTAGCATACTTCTAAATTAGCATAGGTATGAGGTAACTGAGGCCTTCGCGTAGAAACGTAAAGCTTCTGAAAAATGAAAGAACTTTTACCTATCCACTAGCTGAAGTCCTCATTTTACAAATAAGGTAAATAAGGCCCAAAGGGAAAGAGATAGTTTGCCCAGTTTCTCTCTAGAATTGAGAGTGGAAATGTGTTGTCTTCACATCTATACCAATATTCTCTCTACTTTATCACAGCTGCTCTCAACCTAAAACATCTGTGCTCTACTAGCAAGATAACCAAGCTTAAAATTTTGACTTTAAAATTAAAAATTAAATTTTTTAAATATTTTATATTAAAATATAAAAATTCAAAATTCAAAACTTAATAGCTTCTCATCAATAACAACCAATTAGAAAACAGAATGATCACATTATAATAACAAAAAAATAAAAGATACCTAAAATAAATTTAACAAAAAATATGCAAAAACTTTATGAAAAAAATTCCTAAAGAATATAAAGAACAATCTAAATATATGGAAAGATACACTATATTCACAGGTGGGATATCACAAAGATCTCTTTATTACATTCAAAAAAATAAACATGTCTTAAAGAACAAAGTGAAAACACAAGTCACACACTGTGGAAAGAGGTAACAGACTGTGTCCCAGGTAAATGAGAAAGTTTTAGGAAACAGAATTGCTAAAGGAATCCCACAAATCCAGAAGTAAAACACCGCAAGAGGAAAATGTACAAAGGACAGGTGAGAAAATCCAAATGGCTCACAAACACCTGACAAATGTTCAACTCACTAAATTAGGAAAATGTGATTGATATAATTAATAAATTTTAAATTTCATTTTAAAATATCCCTTTTAAAACCCATCATAAGCCCCCCTAAAAAATTAATCAATTCAAGCCAATGTTGGCAAGAATGTGAAGAAGGGAAAACTCTTATCTAAACCCTCATGGGGTACACTGGGTGTTATTCTGTATGTTGGTAAATTGAACACCAATAAAAAATTTATTTAAAAAAAATAAAAAAATAAAAAAATAAAAAAAAATAAACCCTCATGGGGGTGGGATGCCTGCTTGGCTCAGTGGTTGAGCACCTGCCTTCAGCCCAGGGTATGATCCTGGGATCGAGTCCCACATTGGTCTCCCTGCATGGAGCCTGCTTCTCTCTCTGCCTGTGTCTCTGCCTCTCTCTGTGTGTCTCTCATAAATAAATAAATAAAATCTTTTTAAAAAAATTTAAAAAGACTCTCATTGGAGTGGAAATGGGTAAGAGTGCTTCGAAGAACCACTGGTAATATCTAGTCAAGTCAATAATCACATATCTTACAATTTAATAATTCTACTCCAGGCATATGCTGCAGAAACTATGCACCTGTTCATGAAACAAGCAGTGAAAAATTGGCAGCAACCTGAACACCATAGCAGTAGAAGAGTGGATAAAGAAATTGTACAATAAATTCATACAATCTTATAAAGCACTAAAAAATAAATGACCTAGAGTTCCATGTAAGAATTTGTATAAATCTCAAAAATATGTTAAGGGAAGCCTGGGTGGCTCAGTGGTGGAACGTTTGCCTTCAACTCCAGGCACGATCCAGGGTCCAGGATGGAGTCCCACAGCGGGCTTCCCACGGGGAGCCTGTTTCTCGCTCTGATTGTGTCTCTGCCTCTCTATGTCTGTGTCTCTCATGAATAAGTAAATAAAATCTTTAAAAAACATGTGTAATGTTAGTGAAAAAAAGTTAAAGAATTCATACAGTTTGATGACACTTATAAGACGGTAAAAAGCCTAAAAGCTGGGTGTTTGGGTGGCTCAATCTGACTCCTGATTTCTGCTCAGGTCATGATCTCAGGGTTGTGGGATCAAGGAAAATATACAAAGGACAGGTGAGAAAATCCAAATGGCTCACAAACACCTGAAAAATGCTCACAAACACCCCCTGCATGGGGTTCCATCCTGGGCAAGGAGCCTGCTTAAGATTCTCTCTCTCTCCCTCTCCTTTGCTCCTCCCCTCATCAAAAAGCCTGAAAGCAGTATATTACATATATACAATGTACATGTATATATGTACAATAACATGATATATGTATTCGTAGAATACACGTATAAGTTTATGTAGAAATATTAAGATTTCCCTAACTAACATCATATTCAGGTTACTAATCACCTCTGGTAAGGAAGAAAAAAACAGTTTAAAGAGGGCTGGACGGGGCTTAAGATTTGATAAAGCCAGGTGGTGGGTACATCATTACATGTTCTATTTTTCTCTATACCTTTAAAACAGCTTCAAATAAAATAAATTTTATCATGTACTCACTGTATTTGTATTGAAGGGTAAAGAAGATGATATGTATCTCATGGTGATATGGGAGCTGCCCAATGTTGTGCCTTTCCTACAAGATGGGAATCACACTGTGTATCTGAGGACATCTCCTAAATATAGGAGCCTGCGTATTCCTTTCCCAGATGTCGAGTTGGTAGAGAAAAACTTTTCTCAAAGTGTTAATGTAAGTTTCATTTCTTGATGTTTTCCTATTTATTATGGAAAATGATAAATATACAAAAGTAGAGAAAATAATGTGTTGTACTTACACATACTAACTACCATGCACCTCCAGAAGTTATGTGTGCATGGCCAGACTTATTCCTATTTATTCCTACCACTACAACCACTACAAAAGAATTATTTTGAAGCAAATCCAAGATATTGTGTCATTTTATCCCTAAATATTTCAGAATGTATCTCTATATGATAATGACTCAAAAAAATGGCATACCATTATTTTTAAGATTTTTTCTAAAATAATTTTTAAGAAGTCCTTAGTATCATCACATATTTAAATAGTGTTCAAATTTCTTCGATTGCCTCATTTTTTTTATAGTTTACAAGGATCTAAACGAGGTCCGTTTGTTGCATTTAGTGGAAACTGTCTTTTAAATCTCTTATAATCTATAAATATCTTTCCATTTCTCTCTTTTTCTCTTGCAATTTATTTATTGAAGTTACTGGAGAGTTGGTGCCATAGTTTCACATTTTCTATATTTTGTTAATTGCACTCACCTCATGTAATTTAAGGAGTTCTGTGTGTACGTCCTCTAACCTGGCTTCATTGCATGAGATTTGATTTTATTTTAGAAGACTCCATTGATGCTGTCATATACTTCCATCAGGACTCACAAAATGACTGGTTGTCTTTCCTTTAAAAAGAAGATAAATTAATTTAAAGTCTCTAGGATTTTTTGTGAGGGGCTTATATCTACTCAGTATGGCAAGGGTATGTGTTCACACCTGAGGGGTAAAGTGTGTGGCATGTTTCAGGCTAAAGAACAGAGAAATAAGGAAGCTGTCTTCTTTGTTCCCATAAAAATTTAGGTCAATTTTTTTTTAGACTTTATCAACCTTATTTGCTTACTCTAATATTAGCTCAAACCATTTATGCTTTTCAGTTTTTGCAAGGATAAGTGGTCAGAGACTAAAGAATGCAAGAAATTACAATTTATAGAGGGAGAGATTAAAGAAAGTCTTGTTTTCACCACTGTCATTAGAGAAATGAAGTTAATTTGAGAATGAATGGTATAGCTTGTTTTAAAGATTTTGGAAAATACTTTTTAAAGATTTTTATATTTTTTTTAGAGAGAGGGAGAGAGAGAAAGAGAGAGAGAGCAGGAGCGAAGGGAGGGGCAGAGAGAAAGAATCTCAAGCAGACTCCCCACTGAACACAGAGCCAACGCAGGGCTCGATCTCACAACCCTGACATCATGACCTGAACTAAAACCAGCTTAACCTACTGAGCCTCCAGGCAACCCTGGAAACAATTATTTTATTATGCTATAGAGAGATGTTGGATTATTTTTCCTCAAATTTAAATGTTAGTTTAGCATTGCAATTCCAATTCCATTCAGTTAGTTTAAATCATTGTTTGCCAAAGGATTTGAAATAAAAAATACACAGTGACTGTGTCATGATGACTTCTTCACATAACACGTGCCAAAGGTGGAAGAATAGGTCATTCTATTTTTGTTTGTTTAAATTTTTTATTTAAATTCAATTTGCCAACATATAACACCCAGTGCTCATCCCATCAAGTGCCCTCCTTAGTGCCCATCACCCAGTTACCCCATTCCCCCACCTACCTCCCCTCTAGCAACCCTCAGTTTGTTTCCCAGAGTTAGGAGTCTCTCATGGTTTGTCTCCCTCTCTAATTTTTCCCACTCAGTTCCCCCTCCCTTCCCTTATAATCCCTTTCACTATTTCTTATATTCCACATATAAGTGAAACCATGTGATGACTGTCCTTCTCTGAATGACTTATTTCACTCAGCATAATACCCTCCAGTTCCATCCATGTGGAAGCCAATGGTGGGTATTCATCCTTTCTGATGGTTGAGTAATATTCCATTGTGTACATATACCACATCTTCTTTATCCATTCATCTGTCAAAGGACATCATGGCTCCTTCCACATTAAACAGTCATTCTAATCCATTTCTTCCAACTCCACACAATTGGAAACACTAGATTTGGTTCTACATTCCTTGTTAGGAGCTAATAAAAATAGGATGATGATTAATGCATAGTTATTCAAATTTGATGCAGTTGGTAAGTTATTACATTGGTGATGATAAATGATAAATGCTTGCTTTGGGGAAAAAAAGGAAAGACTTCTGTAATAAATTAGTGAAATAATAAAAGAAAGTGCCTTTTAGCATTATAATAAAAAGGTAAATTATCTCTGATTTTGAGTCCTGAAGGTTTGTATTTATCATAATTAGCGTTTATAGCACTTCTTTTTGCAACATATTTTGAAATTACTCTATAGATGGAAAGTTTGCAAAAGTCACTTAGGGAAAAAAATTGACCTGTGTATGGAAATTCTTTTTTTAATATTTTATTTATTCATGAGAGACAGAGAGAGAGAGAGTGAGGCAGAGACATAGGCAGAGAGAGAAGTAGGCTCCATGCAGGGAGCCCGATGTGGGTCTCTATCCAGGGACCCCAGGATCACACCCTGGGCCAAAGGTAGGCACTAAACCACTGAGCCACCCAGGCATTCCTGGAAATTCTCTTTTTCTAAAACTCTTCCATTTATGAAGCACTGTTTATTGAACACCTGCTATGTAGCATGCACTGTTCTTAGCACCAGGAATACAAAGATTAATGAGATATGGGACCTGTACCACTGCACTATGACAGCACAGCAGAGAGCTTGGAGGGTTAGGCCAGATGAGGTTCCTAAAAATAATTGCTGGTTAGATTTGGAAGAATTACCAAGACTTAGCTCAGCCCAGATAGGAAGTTTCTAGGGGGGAGTTGAGAAGACAAAGTGAATGTCAAGTGGGGGAGATAAAATGAAAAATGCCACAAAGGTAAGAAATTGCTTGGTTTGTAAGGGATAACTGCAAGTATCTCAGCATTGCTCAAGGAAGACAGGGAGTGAGGGAGATAGAGCTGGATAGATAGGTAGGGCTGGATCGAGCTCACGATATTAAGACATATGAATATTGTATAAGAAATGGAAAACCATTGAAGGGCTTTGAATGAGAAGTGACATCATACTGGTGTTGTGGGTAGCACCTATGATGTTGCTTTGATGACGGTTTTGAATGGGACAAGATTGCAGACAGAAGGTTCAGGCAATAATTCACTGTTTTAGTTAAAGGAGATAAGACCATGATAAGGAAGGTGGTGGAAGGAGAGGTTTCAAGGAATATTTAAGTGGCAAAAGTAGCAGAGTTTGGACTTCATTCATTAGTGGTTGATGTCTTGCAGTTGGGAGGCGGGTCCTGAGAGAAAAGAAGGAATTAAGGACAGTGTGGAGCTAACTTGAAATCTGAACTGCAATGTGGTGCTACCAGTGAGCTACAAAATAGAATGAAATAACATGCTTGAAGGAGGCTAAAGGTTACATGTATTAACTTTGAGACACCTGTAAAATTTCTAAGTTATTAAATATACAATCCTGAAGCTTATAGAAGGGGATTGATTAAATTATTAGGGCATTGAGATTGGCAAGATTGCCCAGAAGAAGTTGGAAAAGAGGAAAAGCAAATGGGCTAGAGGTAAACCCTCAGCATATTAATATTTAACAGGTTGACAGAATAAGAGGGTATCAAGTAGGAAAATAAAAAGGGTTGGGATGCATGGGTGGCTCAGCAGTTGAGCATCTGCCTTCAGCTCAGGTCATGATTCCGGGTCCGGGAATCATGTCCTAAATCGGGCTCCCTACAAGGAGCTTGCTTCTCCCTCTGCCTATGTCTCTGCCTCTCTCTGTGTGTCTCTCATGAATAAACAAAGTCTTTAAAAAAAAAAAAGAAAGAAAAGAAAGGGTCGTACAAAACAAGCAAAATTCAGGGTCTGGTGTCAAGGATGTCAAGAGAGTAAGAAGTTTCAGGAAGGAGAGAGCAGTTGAGAGTGATGAGAATAATACACCTGTAATCTTTTTTTTTTTTTAATTTGAGTATAGCTGACACACAATGTCACATTAGTTTCAGGTGTACAACTTAGTGATTTGACAAGTTTATACATTATACTGTGTTCACCACAAGTGTAGCCACCGTTGGACCTGATACATTGCTATTACAATGTCATTGACTTATACTGTGCCTTTTGTCTCCATGACTTACTCATCCCATGACTCGAGGCCTGTATCTCCTGCTCTCCTTCACTCATTTTGCCAACTTCTCACCCGCCTCCCTTCTGGCAACCATCAGTTTGTTTTTTGTAGTTATAGGTTCAATTCTGCTTTTTGTTTATTTGTTCTTTTAGATTACACTTGTGAGTGGAATCATACGGTATTTGTCTTTCTCAGTCTGACTTATTTCACTTAGCATAATAACTTCTAGGTCCATGCATGCTTTCTCAAATGGCATGATCTCATCCTTTTTAAAATTTTAATTTCAGTACAGTTAATATACAGTGTTATATTATTTCCCATTGTACAATATATACACAATATGGTTCAGCAGTTTCCTACATCACCTGGTGCTCATCATGACAGGTGTACTCCTTAATCCCCATCACCTATTTCCTCCATCTCCTCACTAACACCTCCTCTAGTAATAAGCAGTTTTCTCTCTAGAGTTAAGAGTTTGTTTGTTGGTTTGCCTCTCTCTCTCTTTTTTCCTTTGCTCATTCATTTTGTTTCTTAAATTCTACATATGAATGAAATCACATGGCATTTGTCTTTCTCTGACTTATTTTGCTTAGCATTATACTCTCTAATTCCATCTATGTTGTTGCAAATGGCAAGATTTCGTGTTTTTTTTAACAGCTGTGTGATATTCCTGTGTGGTGGTGGTGGTGGTGATGGTGTGTGTATGAGGGGAGGTGTGTGTACACTACATCTTCCTTATCCATTTGTTCATCTATTGATGAACACTTAGGTTGCTTCCATATCTTGGCTATTGTAAATAATGCTGCAATGAACATTTGAGGTGCATATATTTTTTCAAACTGATGCTTTCATTTTCTTTGGGTAATTATCCAGTAGTGGGATTTTTGGATCATATGGTAGTTCTTTTTTAAATTTTTTGAGGAATCTCCATACTGTCTTCCACAGTGGCTGTGCCACTTTACATTCCCACAACAGTGCACAAAGATCCCTTTTTCTCTACATACTCACCAACACTTGTTATTTCTGTCATTTTGATTTTAGCCATTCTAACTGGTGTAGGATGCTATCTCATTGTGGTTTGGATTTGCATTTCCATGATGATTAGTGATGTTGAGCATTTTTTGTATGTGCCTGTTGGCCATCTATATAATAGACCTCTAATCTTATTTAGATCTCACTCTTCCATGTTCCTATAATGTCTTGTGCCTGCCTCTAGTATAGCTCTTTCAAATTGTACAGGACTTAATCTCAATACTTTCATCATATTATGTTTCTCCAGGTCACAGACGTTCTATTTGACTTTGTATTTCAGGAGCCTAACAGTAGGTACCCAACAGAAACTTGAAGAAAGACAATTAAAAAGTGCTAAAAGGGCTAGCAATAGAAAGTGCTTAGTGATAAATAGAAAACGTTTTCACAGGGGCACTTGAGTGGCTCAGGCCGTTAGGCCTCTGACTCCTGATTTTGGCTCAGGGTCCTGAGATGGAGCCCTGCGTCAGACTCCGCACTCCATAGGAAGTATGAGAATTCTGTCCCTCCATCTCCCTCAGCTCCTCCCCCTGCTCACATGCTCTCTCTCTTTCTCTCAAATAAATAAATAAATCTGAAAAAAAAAAGAAAGAAAAAGTTTTCATAGGGTACTATGGAGCAGAAGCAAAGAGTGAGTAAAAAGGAGGTCAATAAGGAGAATCAGCCAATGCAGAATATTTTCAAAAAGTTTGAAGGGAAGAGAAGGATGATAAAGTGATCTAAGGGCTGGTTGGTTAAGGAAGAATAAATCAAGGGTGAGAGGAAGGAGCCAGTAGGTGGAAGAGTATATTTTGTTGTTGTTTCAATGAATTCAACAAGTTAAAACAAGCTTTAATGCAAAACTAACTCTATTTTACTAAATTTCATAATAATTAGTAATAGTAATTTTAAGTAACTTAAAAAATAAGACAATTTGTTTTAATGACAGAATAATGAAGTGTACACATAGCTTTTGTACTGTGGTTAGATACTATGTTCATGATGGTCCATGAGTCTATTTCCTTTCTTCTTCAGAATCCTGCCATCAATATGGAAGTGAACTGCATTGATTTATTACAAGTAGAAGGATATAATTTGATAGCTGCTGGAACTTTAAATGGTGCAATTATCTTATGGGATTTTGTAAACTCTACTGTCAAAGAACTGTAAGTTGCATCTTTTCCTTAAACAATACAAAAGTTGTACTGCAGTAGAGCCAAAGTAGCCCTCAATGCTTTTTTTTGAAGCAATAAATAACAGTGGTATAACACCGGTGATAACTCTCAAGAGAGGCTTTTCTAGAAATTACATTCATGAGATTGGTTCAGAATGTCCAAATCCCAGAATAATGTGAATAAGATGAACCTTAAGTATTCATATTCTCAAATGCCTTGACTTTCACTCTTCTCCCTCTAGGAGGTACTTTCATGTGTGATCTTGTCCAAATTTATAACCTCAACAAAAAGTTAAAGTACAAAAAAAAAGTTAAAGTACATGTTTTAAACACTAACCTCCCTAGAGCTTTACACACACATATCTAGCAATTACTACCAGCAACACCATTAAAGCCCAAAATATTGTCCCAGTCTACCCCTCCCCCATGCAACTTATCTTCCTGTATTCCCACAATCATCTACTCAGTCACCAAAGTCAAATGGAAAGTGGCATTCCAGATGGGTTGTCCTTTTTATTCACCACCTCAACAAACATACTCAGTGCATTAGAGGTCAGTGCTAACAAGGGGATGGCATATGCAAATAAATAAATCTCAACCGGGCAGCCCGGGTGGCTCAGCTGTTTAGCGCCTGCCTTCCGCCCAGGGTGTGACCCCGGGGTCCCGGGATTGAGTCCCATGTTGGGCTCCCTCCATGGAGCCTACTTCTCCCTCTGCCTGTGTCTCTGCCTCTCTCTCTTTGTGTGTGCGTGTCTCATGAATAAATAAATAAAATATTAAAAAAATAAAATAAATCTCAACCAATTAGATTTGCCCTATACCATGGCCAAAAGCTTTACCCAGTCCCTGCTATCATTGCTTTTTTATTTTATTCTCAGGAGAGTTTCCCTCTTTATGCTATGGCAGCAGGACTAGGGTTTTTGCCTTTCTGCCTATCTGCTTTCCCTTCATAGTGAGTTATGCACAAGCTGACATGCGTGAAGGCGGGGAGGGGCAGAAGGAGAGGAAAGAGAGAATCTCAAGCAGACTCCCTGCTAAACTTGGAGCCTAACACTGGGCTTGGTCTCACAATCCCAAGATAATGATTTGAGCCGAAACCAAGAGTCGACGCTTAACTGACTGAGCCATACAAGAGCCCCCTGCTATCCATTTTTAAATGTTCTTACCATTGGTTGTAAAGGAAATGATGTAACATTGGTTTTTTTAGCTTTGAATGAGTCATAAATAATAAGCTCTCCACAGTTGTCTAATTGGACTATAAGCAAGGGCCATGTGTGAACGTCCTATGTCAAAGGAATTTGTAATATTATACTTTGAGGTACAAGATGGTCACGAACCTTAATAAATGAACAAATATAAAATCAAGTCTATCTAAACATTCAGAGGAAGGGAAGAGGTATAAAAGAGGAAGAAGACAGAAAGGATAAAGGAAAAAAGGAAAATGCAGAAGGCATCTCTGCCTCTTGATTGACAGTACCTTACATACTCCTGGTCCACCTGGACTCCATGCCCCTTTCCTGCCTAAGTCTGAATCATTACTTTTAACCAACTTTTGAAGAGGCATATTCCTTTCTTCTTTGACCTGGATTGATTCTCCTTTGGAACTTTAGTTGAATTAGCAATTTCTGCAGAGCCCTCCCTCTGTACCTCAGCCCTCTGTTCTCTTGGGCCCTGCCCTTAGAATTCTTGTCATCCTTCTGTTCATCCCTTTCAACCCTTTGCCCCTGGGCTTTCTCGTGACTGTATGCTTGTCACTTGATACCCATATCAATATGCACTGTGCAGTTCTTTATTCTCTTATTAAAGCAGTTCTCACACTGTAAGTATCAGCTTGTGCATGACTCACTATGAAGGGAGAGCAGATAGAAAGGCAAAGACCCTAGTCTTGCTGCCACAGCATAAAGAGGGAAGCTGTTCTAAGAATATTCCCAACTTGAAGGAGGAGATGCTCCTTGTTGAAGGGTTAGGCACTTTGCCAAGGGATGCATGCAAACCCTAACATGGTCAGAGAAAAATAACAGTATAGCAAGCCATACATTGAATTCCCTTCCCATGAGAAGATGATTATGATTCTACAAAAATAATTGATTTAGAATCACTTTAGTATTTTGTAAAACATACAATTTAGTACAAAACTGTCTAATGTAATTTGGGCTCAGCCCTAAAAAAGGCTCTAAAGTTGAAGCCATCTCTACCTCCACCTCAAACTTGCCTGAGACCCCTTCACCAATCCGAAGAAACAGGCTTTCTCTTCTTGTTTAAAGCCTTATGCTTTTTTGGGGTCCAAATTGGAAATTGTTCTTGCTGATTACTAACCATTTGGCTTATCCACAGAGCAGAAGTATCTAAAAAGTTTGAACTCCACACGTCATTAAGCTCACAGGCTCTTCTTCAGAGCTTGGTTCACTCCCCAGGAGCTTCTTCCATCAATCATCAGTCCAAGTTAGCAGAGGCAATTTCCACTAAAGGAAACGGAACATTGTGCTACGAGATCTATTTGCAGTAAGGAATGTTAAGCAAGACTTTAGAAACCAAGCATGAAGTGCCAGTTTGGGTGGTTTAGGGGCTATCCCTGCGCTCCCAGGAACCAGCCCAGAAAGGTGTATGGTTTGTAGGAACCTGGGTCAACAGGAGATGAGCAACTAGTGCAGTGTAATCACTGAATTACCTGTTTGTCTTCTTCACTCACTTCTAAGCAACTTGAGGTCAATCACCCTATTTCATTCAAATACTTAGTCAAAGAGGATAATTCTACTCTTTAAACTTCCCAAAACTTCGAGGAGGTTATATATAAACTCCTTCAAACCTGTAAATAGGCTGACTAGACCAGCTAATGGACTAAAAGACTATATTTATTTATTTATTTATTTATTTACTTACTTACTTACTTGTTTGTTTATTTATTTATTGGATTAAAAGACTTTTAAACACTGAATGGTCATGTTGTTACACAGTGCCTTATTCAAGAAGATTGGTTCAAACTTGCCTAAGATCTGGGTTTTCTCTTCATGTTCAGTGATCTCAACATTGCCGGAGTCAATTAGCTCTGCATGGGATGTATGCTATAAGGAATGGAAGTTGCCTCACTTGTAAATGTTTTTTATGTGAACGTATGCTTACTTCCAGGTACAGACCTGAAAATTGCTTCACCGGGGACCCGGATTTGGATCCCAAACGCTTTAAAATTAATGACATACTGTTCCTCTTTCGAACCCCTGAATGTGCAAGGTAACTCAGTACTTAGTGATCAAGAAATACTTGGGAGTCTGGGACTTGGGTGGGCAGTGTAAAAAGAGTTCTCTTTATCGCAGCACGAAGGAAGGTACACCTGAGGGAAGACATAAACTGGGTGCACGACTTGGCTTAAGCTGTCTTCCCTGTTGCTGTCTTTTGTAGGTGGGTGGTCCCCAGGGATCTAATTTGCTGTGTGGGGTTGTAACTTCCTTTAGCATGTCAGCCTCAAAACGATCTCTACACCAGTAGAAGAGATAGACAATGCTCACTTGACCAAAATCAAGTGCTCACTGTGTCCAAAATCTAATTCTATGAGCACTGACATGAGGCAGAAGGAAACACTTGAAGGGTAAATGTAAAAGACCCTATGGCAGCGGGTGTCATATGACATCTACTGTAACTGACCCATCTCCATCCATTTCTGGGGGAGCAGGGCATTGTTTTTTAAATATTTAGGAAAAGCTATTTTTCTTGTTTATATATACTTGAGAGCTCTGGTTTTCAGGCAACATGTAATGGTAAACATATCTCAGAAGAAATCAAAAGCTTCTGTCCTAGTTTCAGGTCATCTAGTAGTGAGCAGTGAGTATACCTATACACCTAGGTAACACCCTCCCTACCCCTTGACTTGCAATTGCCTTACTCTGAGACTATTATTTTATTTTTTAATTTAAATTCAATTTTCCAACGTATAGTATAACACTCAGTGCTCATTACATCACCTGCCCTCCTTAATGCCTGTCATCCAGATACCCCATCTCCCCACCCACCTCCCCTTCTGCAACCCTCCTTTTACTTCCCAGAGTCAAGAGTCTCTCTTGGTTTGTCTTCCTCTCTAATTTTTCCCCACTAAGAATCCCCTCCTTCCCTTATGGTTTCTTTCACTGTTTCTTATATCCCACATATGAGTGAAACCATATGATGATTGTCTTTCTCCAACTGACTTACTTCACTCAGCATAATGAACTTCCAGTTCCATCCATGTCTATGTAAATGGTAGGTATTCATCCTTTCTGATAGCTGAGTAATATTCCATTGTATATATACCACATCTTCTTTATCCATTTATCTGTCAAAGGACATCTGGGCTCCTTCCACAGTTTGGCTATTGTGGACATTGCTGTTATGAACACTGGCATGAGGGTCTCCCATCATTTCACTATATCTATGTCTCTGGGATAAATACTTAGTAGTGCAATTGCTGGGTCGTAGAATAGATTTATTTTTAACTTCTTGAGGATACTTCACACTGTTTTCCAGAGTGATTGACCAGCTTGTATCCACACCCTCAGTGTAAGAGGGTTCCCCTTCGGAGACTATTTTTGAAAACTTGTTCCATATCTATGCCTGCACCAGAACCTAAGCCACTTTCCAGCCCGATCTAGCAGAGCATCGCCAGGATGACCAGGCCAGAACTAGATACTATAGGGCAGAAGTTAGCCAAGCTTCCCAGGTGCCCACCTCTAGCCTGCTTCCTGCCATTTCAGTATCAGCTTCTGAGACTAAATCTAGCCTGAGTAATGGTACAGGGCAGATATTTATTTCCCAGACCCAGGCAACAATAAATCTTAATTACTGAGGTTCTCCAAAGCATCTACCAATTCCAGACACATGAACATTTGTAACACAGATGTAAGGTGTGATTTGTTTCTTAAGTGAGTGGCTCTGTATCCATAGATGATAGAAGAAGTAATATACAGAAATTAAAACACAGAAGAGTACACTTTGGGTATGATGGAATATCTTAACTTTCCTTCTTTGGGTTTCCTCCCTCTCCTTGTAGGAAATCAAGTCAGGATTCTGTGTGTTCTTCGTCCCAGTGTGATTCTAGTAAAGGTCCACAGAGTAGCAAGGTAAACAAGAAATAGAACATCCTATTACATCTAATGTTGATTCAGAAATAGTGATTTTTCCCTCCTTTGATAGAAGGTCAAGGTCGAAAAATTCTGTGTGGACGTGTGCATGTAAAAACTTCCTAAAAAGCAATGTCTAAACTGTGTTCATCCTTTATTTCCTATATTTTTAAGGCTTTCATATTGATACACACTCATAAATAAAATAAATTACATAGGCTATTTTCACATTTCTGAAATAATAAAGCAATTCTAGGCAATCTTTTTTGCTAAAAAGTATTACACACATTTCACAGGAGGAAGAGATAACACACAATGTAACACACTGGTTTTCAAACTGTTTTCAGTCCCAGTTTTATAGATTTTACACATTAGAACTCTGGTAGGATTTTGTTTAAAGGAAGCTTTTTACTGCAAAAATTATTTTAGGACTACTAGTATGGTGAAAAGAATAAACTTACAGCGTTGTAAGTGTCAGACAGACTTGTACTTCAATCCAAGTGCTCTGTTTATTTTCTCACTAGATTTAGAGATTTCACCTAATTCCTGAGTTTTTGACTCTTCATCAGTAAAAAGGGAATAATAAAGCCTAACTTGCTAAGCTGCTAGTAGAATTTGAGATCATGTACACCAAGAATATGGCATGCATTACACATGTAATCACTCTCATTATTATACTCTACCTGAGCCACTAGCATGTTGTTACAGATACCCCCTATTTGTGACATGACAATCTCTGCAATACATTTTTCAGAAGAATTAATTCAAAAATAGTTTTAAAATTATTGCTTTGAAGTGTAAATTTAACAGAGAACAAACTGATACTTGTCAAAGGGGAGGGAGAGGTGGGGGAATGGACAAAAATGGGTGAAGGGAAATGGGAGGTACAGGCTTCCAGTTGTGGAATGAATAAGTCACGAGAAGAAAAGACACAACCTACAAAATACAGTCAAATGGTATTGGAATGGCGTTGCGTGGTGACAGATGGGAGCTACACTTATGGTGAGCATAGCATAACGTAAAGGTTTGTCTGGTTGCCATGTTATTTATCTAAAACTAATGTAACAATGTAACAGTGTGTCAACTGTACTCCAATTTTTTAAAATTAAAAAAAAGAAATGTAAATTCACTCATCCAGTATATCTCATTTCCTTACAATGTCATAGAAATACTTTCTCTTTTTCTCCCCTAATTCAGGGAAGCAAACAGAGCATACATGACTGTGAAATTAAAGGTCAGTACGAAATTACCTCTTTTGCTTGTAACAATTCCTTTGCAATAGGGAGTTTTGGTTATAGAATATTCTTAGTGAATATACAATATATTCTATTTTTAAATTGATTTTATTTATTTATTTTAGAGAGAGAGCACAAGTTGGGGGAGGAGCAGAGGGAGAGGAACAAGCAGACTCCGTGCTGAGCACAGAGCCCAATGTGGGGCTCAATCCCAGGACCCCAAGGTCATGACATAAGCCAAAATCAAGAGTTAAACGCTTAAGCTACTCAACCACCTAGGCACCCCACAGTATATTCTTTTTGTGACTAAATGTTGAGGTGATATAAGATTCTGTAGTCTAAGAGGCAGAATTTCCATTATGATCATGTCTTTTTAAGTGCTAATTCTAGATTTTTAAAAATCCAATGCATTACTGAGCTTCTTAGTCTTCAACCCATTTTCCTAAAATTTACTCTGGCTTCATAAGCCATTTTGGATATGTAAGATTTACACGGGACGTATACTGAGTTTTGGCTGTTGTGTACAGGGCAGAGGCTTTTGTAATAGGATAAAAAATAAACTTCTTAGATTCTCCAGTGAGCCAAGATTCTATTTGTTAATTCCTTTTTGTTCTGTGCCCCAAGTGAAGTTCTCTGGGGTTGAAAAACATGTTCTAGGGAAAAGAATGTGTTGTTTTGCTATTTTCCTACCTGCTTCCTCTTTTATGTTCTATAAAATTTGGAATTCCAAGTATTGTAAACATAGTAGCTCATTAACTTTTCCTTAGGTGAGAAAACTGATGTCAGAGCAGAAAAGCAACAGCCAGTAGACGAAAAACATCCTGGAGGCACCAATCTAATTGATGCTCAGCCCCCTATCATTGTTACTGCTCATGAGGATGGACATCTTCGCTTGTGGACTATGGAGGTGATGGGGCCTATTGTTTACCTGGAGTAGCAGAGAATGAGAAAGATAAAAAGTCTTACTGAATGAATCCTAGCCTTCTAAGGTTCCAGAAAGCATCCAATTCTAGTATTTTTCAACCTTGTAGACAAATTGCTGGCTTTGCAGCCTGCTCCCTGAAAGTGCTACTCAAACTTTACAATAGACCATTTTGTAACTCAAGAGGTCAAAACCACTAAGTTAACTATTTTAAATCTTTCTTTTCTTTTCCTTTCTTTTTAAAGATTTTATTTTTAAGTAATCTTTATATCCAACATGGGGTTCAAACTTATAACCCCAAGATCAGGAGTCACATGCTCTGTGGACTGAGCTAGCCAGGTACCCCTAATCTTTCCTTTCTTTATATTGAGCTATGATTATATGCCACTAAATATTTCACTGGATATGTAAATAACATTAGAGGATATTAATGATGTACTATAGTAAAGAATATAAGAACACTCAAATATTGACTATCTATAAATTTTTATTTATCCAAAGTATTGGAAGAAGCTATTACATTGTATTCTGTGTCCTTAAACATTTTACAATGAAAAAATAACCAGAAAAATTTAAATGACATGGAGCAGAGGGTGGTGGAGTTTAAAATTGGGAAAACAGACATGATGGAAGAAAGAATCTTGAGTAGACCTGGTGACAATGAAATCGTTGAAAGAGGCAAATGGGAAATCCAGGAAAGAACAACAATTTCATATGGCAGATAGTGAGACCCAAGATCACAGAACTGGATAAAATTTCCAAGTTTAGGGATCCCTGGGTGGCGCAGTGGTTTGGCGCCTACCTTTGGCCCAGGGCGCGATCCTGGAGACCCGGGATCGAATCCCACATCGGGCTCCCAGTGCATGGAGCCTGCTTCTCCCTCTGCCTGTGTCTCTGCCTCTCTCTCTCTCTCTGTCTGACTATCATGAATAAATAAATAAAATTTAAAAAAAATTTCCAAGTTTATCAGTAGCTCTTAGCTTATCAGTGGGGAACTCTTGGTTTGAAAATGTGAACTATTAACAACTTTCCCTGAGTGTATCTTGGTATTGGAGCAGTGTCTAAGTAAAAGAGAGAAATAGAAGAAAGATTGTATTCAAGTAAATCTCAGGAAATGAGCAGCAGACGCAAATTATTTCTTCTGAAGCATGGATGTTTATTCTCTAAGCAAGGCAGTGCCTATGATAGACCTTCCTGGTGCTGACTTTTCCTAAGCACTAAAACAATCTGCTGAATTTGAATCTCTTACAATCTCCTTATTTTGCACCAATATTCAGCAGATATTTCTGAAAAGGCAAATGCAATAACATTACTGTTTGAAACAAGTGAAGTACACTTAAACCTGAAAAGAATGTTTGTTTAGAAGGAGAACATGCACCTCGAAAAGAGGTCTGAGGAAGTTCACAGAAGCGGTCGTGGGAAGTGCACAAACAATCCCCAAGTACAGCAATGGTCTATAATAATGAGTCTAGTTGCTCTTAATTAATAGTTGCTACATCTTTATGAATATTTAATTTCAAGGAAATAAGTCCCTACAGATAGGTTCAATTTGTTTGTATTACAAAGAAGAGAATCATGTTCCAGGAGCAGAGATAATTCTTAGATGGAATATTTATAAAGTTGAACTCCAAAATTAGTATTTTATAGGATTTATTATAATTCTCTATTCAGGGAAAACTACTGAAAAATATGCTGCCTTTCACAAAACATTCAGCCATTTCTCTGACGTCGCTGTATACTGATTCGTGTACCAGGATACTTCTGACTGGCAATGTGGGTAAGTCACACTCAGGTAGTCAGCCACAAGTAGCCCCACAACCTACATGACATAAAGATAGATGCAGGACAATACATGACATTTATTGAGACAAAAGAATGAGAAGGATGCTTAAGCATGAGAGAGTGTTATGAATAGCTTGCTGAATAAATAGAACAATGAATGAATGTCATGAGAACATATTCCATTCCTAGCTCCTTATTTAAAGCAAGACATGCTATTTTTTCCACCTTTAAATGGGGTTACAGGAATACCTATTCCCTCATCTAACATATTGGGAAGAATGTAAAGTTTTTATTTTTAATCTTGAAAGAGTTATGTTTCAGTAATCTTCATTAGTAAAGGGAGTAATGGCATTAATTAGAAAGGATTATTTGTTCTCACTAAGGGACTTTTATATTGATTGCTATAACTCATACAGTTGTCCTTTCATGTAACAGAATTCTCTTTTTTGTTTTTTGGGTTTTTTTTTTTTTGAAAGATTTTATTTATTTGAGAGAGAGAGAGAGAGAGAGAGAGAGAGAGGAGAGCAGATGTGAGGGGAGGGACAGAGGGAGAGGGAAAGAATGTTCCAAGCAGAATCCCTACTGAGTGCAGAGCCGTACAGGGGAGCTCAATCTCACCACCCTGAGATCAGACCTGAGCCAAAACCAAGAGCTGGGAGCTCAATTGACTGCACCATCGCAGTGCCCCTGGCCTCCCCTCACTTCTGATATCCTAGAGTGGTACGTTTGTTACAACTGATGAATCTACAGTGACACATCATTATCATCCAAAGTGCGTAGTTCACACTAGGGTTCACCCTTGGAGTTGTGTATTCTATGGGTTTTGCCAAATGTCTGATGATGTACATCCACCATTGTCATACCATATAGAATAGTTTCAATAAAAATCCCCTGTGTCCTGACTATTCTTCCCTTCCTCCTCCTAACTTCTGGCATACATTGATCTTTTTATTGTCTCCCCAGTTTTGCTTGTTATAGAATATCATATTGGAAATCATACGGTATCTAGCCTTTTAAGACTTCTTTCTTAGAGGTACTTATTTAAGTTTCATCCATGTCTCTTTATGGCTTGATATCTCATTTCTTTTTAGCACTGAATAAGAGGCCATTGTCTGGATGTACCACAGTTTATTTATCCATTCACCTACTGAAGGACATCTTGGTTGCTTCTAAGTTTTGGAAGTAATAAATAAAGCTGCTAGAAACATCTGTGTGTGTGTGTGTGTGTGTGTGTTTCTGTGGAAAAAAGTTTTCAGTGCCTTTGGGTAAACACCAAGGGGCACAATGCTGAATCATTTAGTAAGAATATGTTTATTTCTGTGAGAAACTTCCAAACTGTCTTCTGAAACAGCTGTGCCACTTGGCATTCCCACCAGTAATGAATGAGAGTTCCTATTGCTCCACATCCTCATCAGCATTTGGTATTCTTGATGTGTTGGATGTGGGCCATTTTAAAAGGCTTGTAATGGTATCTCCTTGTAGTTTTAACTTGCACTTCTTTAATGACATATAATGTGGAATATCTTTTCATATACTTTTTGACATATGTATATTTTCCTGGTGGGTTATCTTTTCTGATCTTTTGCCCACTTTTAAAATCAGGTTGTTTATTTTCTTATTGTTGACTTTTAAGATTTCTGGGTATATTTAAGGTAAGAGTACTTTATCAGATATGCCTTTCACAAATGTTTTCTCCCAGGCTGTGGCTTGTCTTCCAGTTCTCTTGACAGTGTCTTTTGCAGAGCAGAACTTTCAAATTTTTTTAAAGTTTTTTTTTTTTTTTATTGAGAGAAGCCATGAGAGTTGGGGGAGGGGGTGGGAAGGGAAGACAGAGAGAGAGAGAGAGAGAGAGAGAGAGAGAGAGAGAGAGAATCTCCAGCAGACTCCAGGGAAAGCGAGGAGACTGATGAGGGGTTTGATCCCAGGACCCTGAGAACATGACCTGAGCCAAAATCACGAGTCAGATGCTTAACCCAATGAGCCACCCAAGTGCCCCTGAAAGTTTTCAATTTTAAGTAAGTCCAGTTTATCAATGGTTTTCTTCATGTATTTTGACTGTGGTATTGTATCTGAGAAGTCATTGCCAAATCTAAGGTCATTTAGAGTTTTCTTCTAGTTGTATGATTTTGCAGGTTACACTTAGAGTTGTTTTGAGCTGGTTTGTGTGTGTGTGGGGGGGGGAATGTGTAAGGTTTGTATCTAAACTGGGAGTTTTTAATCATAAATTAGTGTTGAATTTTATTAACTGCTTTTCCTGCATCTATTGATGTGATCATGTGATTTTTCTTCTTTAGTTTATTGGTGTGATGAATTACATTAGTTAATTTTTAGATGTTGGCCATAGTGTATAATTCCTTTTTTTTTTTTTTGGAGAGAGAGAGAGAGCAAGTGGGGGAAGGGGTGTGGAGCAGAGGGAGAGAGAGAGAATCTCAAGCAGGCTCCATGCTCAGTGCAAAGCCCCAACTCAGGACTCGATCCCAGGATCATAACCTGATGCTTAATTGACTGAGCCACCCAGTCAGCCTTATAGTGTATAATTTTTTTAATACCTCTTGGATTCAATTTGCTAGCATTTTGTTGGGAGCTTTTGCATCTATGCTCATAAGAGCTATTGGTTTATAATTTTCATATAATAACTTGGTCTGGTCTTGGTAGTAGAGTGTTCTGGCCTCATTGTCTAAGTCAGGAAGCATTCCCTTTCTCTTCTATATTCTGAAAGAGTTTGTTGAGAATTGTTAAGATTTCTTCCTTAAATATGTGCTGAAATCATCATTAAACCCATTTTGACCTAATGGTTTCTGTTTAAGATGATTTGGATTAATTTGCTCTTTTTTACCTAGTCTTAACCTGGAAGTTTAGATTATAGACCTTTCTTTTTTTCTAACATGTGCCCTGTAAGCAGTGCTTCTGCTGCTTCCCTCAAATTTTAATGTCATATTTTCATTTTTATTCAGTTCAAAATATTTAGAGATTTCTCTTGAGATTTTTTCCTATGATCTATTATTTAGAAGTATGTTGCTTCATCTCTACTTATTCTGGGATTTACCTTCTTTCTTTCTCTTACTGATTTCCAATTCATCCCATTGTAGTTTGAGGGCCCTCACTGTATGATTTCTATTATTTCAAATTTGTTAAGGTATAGTTTATTGCCTAGAATGTGGTCTATCTTGGTGAATGTTCCATGAGAGCTTGAGATTAATGAATGTTTTGCTGTTTTTGGATGCAGTGGTCTATAGATATCAATTATATCTAGTTGACTGGTGGTGTTTTTGAGTTCAATTATGTTCTTACTGATTTTCTGCTTGCTGGATCTGTCCATTTTTCATAGAAGGGTGCTGAAGTTTCCAACTATAAAGGTACATTATCTATTTTTTCTTGGAGTTCTGTCAGTTTTCATCCCACATACCTTGACGCTGTAATGTTAGGCATGTAATGTTTGTTTCTTTTTTTTAAAGATTTTATTTATTTATTCATGAGAGACACAGAGAGAGAGAGAGAGAGGCAGAGACACAGGCAGAGGGAGAAGTAGGCTCCATGCAGGGAGCCCGATGTGGGACTCCAGGATCAGGCCCTGGGCTGAAGGCAGCGCTAAACTGCTGAGCCACCCGGGATGCCCTGATGTTAGGCATGTAATGTTAAGGATCATTGTCTTCTTGGAGAATTAACCTCTTTATTGTGATGCAATGCCCCTAGTCATCCCTAATAATTTCTCTTACTCTGAAGTCTTCTCTGTTTGAAGCATAGCTGGTCTTACTTTCTTTTGGATAACATTAACATGGTAAATCTTTCTCTATCCCTTTGCTTTTAATCTATACGTGTCCTCACATATAAAGTGGATTTCTTGTAGGCAACATATAATTGGGTATTGTTTTTTAATTCATTCTGACGATGTCAATCTAAGTGGTTTTACTTAGATTGTTGACATAAAGTGATTATTGATATAGTTCGATTAATGCCTACCATATTTCTTACTATTTTCTGTTACCCTTGTTCTTAGCTTTGTCTTTCACTTTTTCTGCCTTGGTGGTTTTAAGTGAACATTTTGTATCATCCCACTTTCTCTTAGCATATCTTTTCTTAGCATATCAATTATACATCTTTTTAAAAATTTTTGAGTGTTTTCTCTAGAGTTTGAAATACACATTTACAACTAATTCATGTCAACTTTCAAACACTACACCACCTCAGTGATACTACAAGCACCTTATAATAACAAAGTATTCCTAATTTCTACCTCCCATCCCTTGTGTCATAGCTGTCATTCATTTCAAATATCCATAAGTTACAATAATCAAATATATTATTGCTATTATTGCTTCAGATAAACTGCTGTTTTTACTTTATCTTCACTTATTCTTTCTATTATGCTCTTCCTCTCTTTATATAAATCTGAATTTCTTACCTATATAATTTTCCTTCTCTTTTAATAACTTCTTCTGATATTTCTCTTTTTAAAAAGATTTTATTTATTTGAGATAACACATGTGTAAGAAAGAGAGAGAGCTAGCATGCACATGATTCGGGGATGCAGAGGGAGAGGGAGAGGCAGACTCCCCACTGAGCAGGGAACTTTATATGGGGCTCAATGCAGGACTCAAACTAGGACCCTGGGATCTTGACCTGAGCCAAAGGCAGACTCTTAACCAACTGAGGCACCCAGGCACCCCAAGAACTTCTTTTAATATTTATTGAAAGGCAGGTCTACTAGCAACAAATTCTCTCAAGTTTTGTTTGGGAAAGTCTGTATTTCTCCTTCATTTTCAAAAGACACTTTCACAAGGTACAGAATCCTAGGTGGATGGTTTTTCTCTCAACACTTAAATATTTCATTCCACCGTCTTCTTGCTTGCACAGTTTCTGAGAAGTTAGATATAATTCTTGTGTTGTTCCTTTACAGATAAGGTAATTTTTCCCTCTGGTTTCTTTCAAGATTGTTTTTTTTTCTTTCTGCATTTTGAATATGCCTAGATATAGTCCCTGTTGCATTTTTAAATCTAGCTTTGTAACTATCATTTGGAATGTAGGATGATTATTTCTGTAGCGGTTTGGAGTCCATTTGTTAGTGATGTTTTCATTTCTATTTATGTTTCATCTACCCTGACATCTAGAAGAACTTTGACTTTGAGTATCCATGGCAACAATAAGTCATGATGAAGTTGCTATGTATACTCAACAAAACAGAATTCTTATATATAAAAATTGATATGAATTTTTTCTTACATTTCTGGTTTTTCAGATTCTATTTTATTTACTGTTAAAAGTGCCTAAGTCAAATTAATTTGGTGGTCTGGGTAGTATCTGCTTGGACAATAGGATATCTAACTAAAGATTCCAATGCTTGCATTTTATACAGAAGGACATGTTATCCTTTTCAGTATCAGTTCCTTCCTAGATCCACCTCACAACGAAAAGGTAAGAACTTTAGTTTTAGTTTAATTCATGAACCAGCATGTATTAATTGATCATTTCTCTGTGCTAGAAATAGAATAAGACAAGACTCCCTACTCTGGAGTCATATATGATACTATTGAATCTTAAAAGAATCTCAGGGCACTAAGAAATGTATAGAATTGTTGAATCATTAATTTGCACACATGAAACCAGTATAACATTACATGTTAAGAAAGGAGAAACAAGCTATATGCCAAATAACAATGGTTTACTGGTGAACAAAGAGGATGAGTGAGGGAGTGAGGGAGCCAGCCACTGGGCTGCTTTATAGCGTCTTTCATGTTTCCACATATTTGAGAGAATCTATGTAGAAACCCAGAGCTTCAAAGAATTCACACATAATCTAGTCCTCCAAGTTTAGATAGCTTCTATATCTTCACAAAGAAAATTCTATAACTTTTCTTTACAAGTCTAATCTAGTGCCCAGCCACTATGTATAAGCCAAGGGGATAAAAAGTACAACCTAGGGAATATAGTCAACAACACTGTAATAACTTTGTGTTGTGACAGATGGTAGCTATGCTTATCATGGTGAGCATTGTGTAATGTATGGAGTTGTTAAATCAGTATATTGTACACTTGAAACTAACATAACATGGTATGTCAAATATACTTCAATTAAAAAGAAACTCCTTCTTACTAGTCTAAATCCTCCTTGTAATTCAAACATACTTTATGCTCTTTTTAGTGTTAATGCAATGTAAATGTCACCAATTTTATTCATAACCATTTAAACATGCACTTTTTGCATGAATCTGGATATACAAATATAGCTACATATATTATAAAGACTCAACACTAATTAAGGGTTGCAGCAAGGAAGCACTATTTTACCCTAGGTTTATTTCCTTTTAAATTCATATTTCAAATCCAAAAGGCAAATAAGTAGTAATTTTTTTTGTTTTTGGATCATAGGTAGTAACATATGTTTACATAGATTAGGATTGGATTCCTCACAGAGTGTCACAGAATGGTTACTGCTTCAAACACTATTTCATTTGATCCACAGAATTTTCTGTTTCCAAGAACCAGTTAGAGTTTTATAATGTTCAGATGTTTAGTTTTAGTATGATTATCTCCACTTTGTCAAAGGAAAATCAGAGACTGGCTTGCCTAGGATCATGCAAACAGTTAGTGACTCAGCTTGGGCCAGAACAGGCTTCTTATCCCCAAACACAGCACTCCTTCTATATAGAACCATCACTGTCATCAAATAGAAAACAACGTTCAAACTCACGAGGAACAAAGTTTCACTTATCAACAGCTATAAGTGGCCTATAATCAAGGCATGTTGTGAGAGGAATAAAAGCAAATAACATACTTGAAACATTTAGAGGTAGAAAGTTATGTTTTCTCTGAATTGTGATAATTATCATATTCTATTACTAATTTTAAGACATAGAAATATGACCCAAAGCCTAGTTTTGTAAGTGGGGTTTCCAAAAACTGACAAACAAGACATTTACATTTAGAGAAAACCTTAAAAACAAAGTTATAAAATAATATTAAATTAGACTTATAGCATTTTTACCAATTTAAAAGCAAAGACTTTAATAAACTTATTTGAAGTTCTTCCATATTCAATCTCATTTCAACCTTTTTTGTATTTGGACAATTTATATTTCTGCTTTGTACATGGCTGCCTATTTATAAATATACAACAGAATCTGATTATAAGATGCCTATTTTTACACTGACACATACCATGAATTAAACCAGGTTTAGTTATAGATTATAACTATAGTGAAAACCTATTAAGTCAGTCTATACATCAGATGCTAATCTCGGTTGTTTTTTTTTTTTTTTTGCAACATTACCATTAAAAAAATGCTCCATATAGTATAGGTATTCTAAGAGATAGGATAGTCAAAACATGTCCATGGAAAGAGAAATCATACGTGTGATAGTATACCCATGACTACAAGGAAAAAAGTCTTAGAGCAATGTTTTTCTAAATATAGGCTATAACCATCTTGTGGGTTATAAAATCAGTTTAGTGAGTGGTGACCATATTTTCATTGAAAAAAGCAAATGGAGTGGAATGAAATGCAATAGAATATAATAGGCAATACCAGTGTGCATTGCATAGAGAATAAAGTTAAGTATCCTTTTGTGAAGGATACTGAAACTTGTTCAGGATGCATGTGTAGGTATTATATCTGTTTATTGGATCATGAAGTGTATTTCTTACTATAGATATGGCCCATGATAGGGAAACCCCTGCCTTAGAGAATCCCATCCCAAGGCAGAGAAAGAACCCTTGGATAATATTCTTGACTAGCTATGAGACAATAAGAAATAGGAGAATGCAGATTTCACCCTGGTTTTCTAAGAACTAGAGGGAACAGAGTCAGAAGGCCAAAAAATTTAGGATGAATTGTGTCTGACCTTTTTTAGAGTCTAAATGAATAGAAGACTCATAGGATAACTCCAAGCTGCCAGAATTCTAGCCATACAAATGCTCTAGGTAGATGACCCAGGAAGACGTAGTGCTTGGTCAGTGTTAATCAGAGATGGAGAGTGAACATGCTCTAAGGGAAAGTTGCTGCAGAGTCAGCTTCCCAGTGGACAACTCTAGTTCACTAGACAGGACAACTCTAGTTCCTGTTTAAGGGCTGGAAACTTGAGAATAAAGCACATCTTGAAAGAACATACCAATCAAGCATCCTGATGCCTTTCAAAGAGAATGAGCTAGGCAGGTTCCTTTTGTCAGTTCCTTGTGGCATATAGTTATCATATATAACCCCACTACCATCACTGCCACACGAAAAAAAGAGAACAAAATACCCAGGGCTATCTCTAGA
Source organism: Nyctereutes procyonoides (assembly GCF_905146905.1). Lineage (NCBI taxonomy): Eukaryota > Metazoa > Chordata > Mammalia > Carnivora > Canidae > Nyctereutes > Nyctereutes procyonoides. Next base: position 5,952,431 of record NW_026575044.1, read on the forward strand.
TAAAATTTGAAAACCAGAAGGTTTTCCCAGCCTCTTTTTTGGTCCTCACCTTTCATCTCTGCTTCCTCCTGCTCCTGATTCCACTCTGCCTTGACCTCCCCTACAGCCCTTCCCTTTTCTTTCATCTGCTCATCTTGTAATCCTCATTGTTAATCCTCACTTAAATAAGAAATTGCTAAAGACATAAGATCTTTCCTCTCCAAAGGATGTGTGCAGATTAGCAAACACCTAAAAATGAAGTTTGGGTTGGAGAAGCAGAGGTCACAGGGAGAGGGACTTCATCTTACGCAGATGTCCACACCATTCACTCATAAGCTTGGCTCATTGATGGTTAATGGTTTTGCTCAAGATTGGATTTTGATCAGCATATACTTATTCCACGGGATACACTTTCTTGTTGCTTTCTAGAAACTGAAGCAACTGCTTGCCTGGCGTGCTCATTCTTTAGAAATTATTCAAGTAATCTATATAGAAGACAAACAAGTGGTGCTCACTGCCTCCATTGATGGCTCAGTAAGGTATGGACCTTCATATTGTGAATTTAGGGTTTTGAGCATGAGAAGTAAAATTTTTAAGTTAAGTTTGTTTATGTACCCTAAATACACTCTTGATTGGGTAATTAAAATATATACATAAACAAAAGGTAGCACACACAAAGAATTTGAAAAGATGGCCACTGGTTTGGAATTCTTTTCCTTGCCCAAGGAGATGAGATGCCCTGCTCACCCATGTTAGAAGTATAACAAATACTTTAATAGAAGTGTTTTTTTGTGGACTCATTTCAAAAAATTAAGCAAGATGATTATCTCAGAGAGATATACCCAAACCCAAGGAAGGCCACAGGAGACACAAGATCAGAAGTCACAAAGTCATAGCAAAGTGCAACTTAATACTAAGAAAAGTGAAGACAAGGTAATGTTTTCATGGACAATGTGATTGATTTTGCAAAGCCTACTTATTTTAATTGCTTGGATAATGCTAAGGATACAAAATGCTGAATGCATATGTATACAAAAAGTAAGGAAATGTCATGACATTCTTTGAGACAAATTGCTGCATGTTAAAATGTCTCAAAATCATGATAATGAATAATCCTCCTGGGAGAATAAAGTCATGTAAGATTGAGAGAGGCAAAGAGACTTCACAGTGTATGGTAAGTTTAAACAGTGAATTTAAAAAAGGAAGGAATATTTCACGTTGCATAAAAGATCTTGTGTGAGCCTGAGGCTGGTTTGGATTTTCACTTTCAAAGAAACAGCCCCAAATTTTAAGTGAAGGACTAACATAATCTGATTTACATTTTTAAAAAATAACATGTAGGGAGTGGATATCAGAGCATCAAAGAGAAAACTGTTTGAAGTCTGTGCTGAATGCAGTGGCCTGGACTAGGGCAGTGGTAACTGTGCTGGAAGTAAATAGTTTGGACCTGAGAACTATCTAGGAGGTAAGATCCAGGAGACGTAAACTGAAAGGGGAGATTATCGATAGATGGTAAGAATACCTCCTGGCATATACGACTCAGTGAACATTTGTACCATTTAGTAAGAGAGAAGACACTAAAAGAGGAAAATATTTTCAGTGTGGAGGGGTGAAGGTAAACTTTTAGAAATGTTGAGTTAAAGGTGAGTCCATGGAGGTGAGGACCTCACCGGGGTGAAATAGAGCTCTTCCTCCACCAGAAAGGGAATCTGTTGTTTTATTAATAGGAATAATTAAGGCCATGGCATTTCATTATTATAGATGTTTTTCATGACTCTGTCCCTTGGGTCTCTGTTCTAGCTTATTTTCAGCTACCTATTAGCAGAAGTGCTAATTGGGCATGGTAGCACACACACACACACACACACACACATCATATGTGCACACACTTCTGTTGTTATGAGCATTCTCTGCTCAGGCTAGTTGCCCTTGGCATGGAGAAATTACTTTCTCCATGATTCCTTCAAGGGAAGATCTCCCTAGTTACACAGTTCAGAAAAAGTATTTCTATAAATAGCTATCTCAGATACAGTTCTCTTTATAACTAAGCTCTGTCCTTTTGCAAATGCTAGCTTCCACTTTCTAAAGAAGTAGGCAATTTTAACACTCTAAATCCTTCTTGTCAGAAAGATTATGATTTTATAATAGGAAAAACTGTAATAAAGGCTTAGCTCTTGGACAGAGGATCAAAGGGGTGAAGATCCATATCTGTGGCCCAGTAAATCAGGCTGAGAGGTAGGAAGAATCATCTGGGGGAATTCCACTAAACAAAGAGAGCAGACAGTGCTTCAGTCCTGTCCTAGAACAGAGTTGAGAGCTGTCCTGAAGATAGACCTGACCCTCTAATTTCCATGCTGGAAGGGCTAGTCCATTTCACTTTGGTAAAGACTCTGGCAAAGCCACAGCATTTATGCAGCGTTGGGGAAGTCCACTATGTAAGGATGTAAAGTGCTCATGCTACATTCTTAGGAGGCTGTCAGATGCAAGGAGTGCTAAGTGAATACCTCTGCTCTGCCTTCTCCTCAACACCTGCCCCCTTGACATAGGAAACCACTTGGACTTTATGCAATTAACTCTTTAGTTCATTTAGCTCATCCTCCTTATGGGTCATGATGACTGCTTCCATCATTTGCTATTCTGAGGTTGAAATCAAGACATAAAAGAAAAATCTTCCACATACTGTTTTATCTTTCCTTGATAACCAGGGCACATACTCCTGCTAACGACATTCTGTAGTACTTTAAAGCAGGTAGACTACTTAGAGGTATCTCCTGCAGTGAACCAATGGAGAAATAATGCATACAGATAAAGAGCTGCTTCTTCTGGCACCCTATTTCAGAACTCAGTGACAAAAAATTAGTATGGTGTTTCAATAATAAGAGGAGTTATGGATGGAGGTTGAGAGGATGTTGGTAATAGGAAAAGCATCCATAGGAAACACCTCCCACACATTCTACTGATGCTGATACAGAAGTAGACGGCTGAAATGTAACCCATTCAAAGGCCTAATTCAGCTAATATACTGTCGGTCAACATGGGTTCTGATCACCTTGAATGAGCAGGGCTATTTGGGGAAATAGCTGTTCTTTGTTTCCTGATTTTAGTGAATAGGTATTAGAAGTACAGATTCAAGTCAATACTTCCCAATATTGTTGTAGAATAGAATTCTAAATGATTAACTAATAAAACATGACAATGCTCTGATTAGTCTCATGTATTTAATAGAAAGAGTCCTAGAATCAAGCTTCAAATCCCTCTTGGACCAGTTAAAATCCATATAAATGATCTTATAAACAGAATAACTTCCACTGAATTCCACTTTCTTTGCCTCTCCTCAGGCTCTGGCATGCCTTCAGTGGTCATTATTGTGGATATTTTGGACAGCGAAGACTGCTTGAACTATCACAAATAAGTGATTTCATTCTGCCATGTGATGTTAATGAATATCCTGTAGAAATAAAAGAAGAAAACAAGTTCACAGAGAAGAAGCAAAAATACGAATATCCTTTGGTATTTGACCGGCAAAAGTAAGACCTTTGGTATTTTTTGTTTTGTTTTGTTTTTTAGATGAGCAGACAAGAATTAAACTTTCAGGATACTGTGACACTGTGCTGGATGTGGAGAATTCCAAAGTGAAAAGCTTTTCAATAAGGTTGCAATCCAGTAGAAGGGAGAAACATGTAAACAAAAAGCTACAATTCTGTATATGAGTACTTCTAAGAAAATTTAATTCTGAAGACAATCATAGAAAAGCAAATGGGATGTAACCAAACAAAGAAGACCAAAGAGATAATTTTGGTTTTCTTTATTTAGTTAAATCCTATTTAAGTAAAAGCACTAAATTATGAAACTGTATGATACATCAAATTTGTCAAGACTTGGAGCCCAGTGAGCAAGTAGGGAAGACATGGTAGGAAATAGAGCAAGAAAAGTTTATAGAGGCCAAATCACAATGAGCTTTTGTTATGGGCTAGCATAAGGATTTTAAACTTTACAGAAACCATACTGATAGAATACACAAGAGAAAAAAAAAGGTCTGAAGAAAAGGATAGTGAGTTTGGTTTTGGACAGATTTAAGTCTAGATGCTTGTGGGACACCCAAGTGGAGATCTTTAATAAGCATTGAAATAAGCCTGTCTGGATGTTGAAAAGAAAAACACAAGCAAATGGTATGATGGCAGTCAAGGGAGGAGAGAGTTGTTAAGTAAAATGGTAGCAAGGACACATTTGCAGAAGGTAGCAGTGAAGTCACATAGGACAGGAGAAAAGTAAACCTTGGATTTGTCATCGTTTTAGGGGATGACCCTGGAGAGGGTAATTTCAATGGAGTGATGGGTTAAAATTACAGGATGGTGCTTGAGAAATAAATAGGAGACATGAGGTGACAATCATATAGATTACTTTGTAAGGAAGTCAGATAGCTCTATGGTTGGATAAGAGTTTTATTCATGGATTCGCTTGTGCCTCAGGGACACCTGAGTGTTGCTTAAAGGCTTAGAGGAAGAGAATAGCTCCCAGTAGGGAATGGAGTGTTGGCAGAAGGTGTTTTGTGCTTTTGTAATGTTCAGTCCTGGTTTTGATGTGGTTAGATCTTTGTCATAATGGAAGAGATAAGTGCTGATTTGAGATCAACATGAGCAAAGCCTGGTGGATAACCTCAGGGGACCAGACCAACCTGGACTGGCAACATGGAGCAGACCAGCACTGGGGGAACTGACTAGAGGAGTCCAAAGTGGGAAGAATCAGAGTATTTTAGGGAAATCCTAAGTGAGTCAAAGCTGGAGAGACTCAGTGCCATCATCTAGTCCAACAGCTGGTAGGACTAGGAATTGAGACTAAGAGTCACAAGTCACACAGAATTTGGATTAAGACAGGAGCAAGTTGAGAAAAATCAACAACCATTCCAGGTGATGGCCAAAACTCCATGGAGGTGCTCAAGGCTTGCCTTGGCTAGCCAGCAAGAGCACTGGAGAAGTCTTGCCAAAATGTGGGAGGTGGTGTGGTAGAGTCAAGACTCATCAAGATGTGCTGAAGTTCACCAAGCAAAGTTGATTGATCTCCCTTGGGTAATTGCTGAGCTTTGACCATCCATCTATCTTAGTATCACAATAGTATATTCTAATTTGGTAATATGCATCCCCTTCACTAACTCTGTGAGTTCTTTAAGGATTAAGAACATGTTTTGTACATCTTTATACACCCAAGTTGTTAGCTTAATGCTTCGCACACAGTAAACACTCAAAAGGTATTCCAGTGAACAGATAGAGAATGATTACTAAGTGCAGAGATAGCATCATTAGGACTGGTGCCATGGGAGCCAGAGAATTGGGGACCCAAAGAAAGAAGGACATAATAGGTATTTGTTTCATAGGCAGAGAATAAAAGATGTGGGTACACACTGAACAGTTTTCCTTGTATCTTTTTATGCAGATGGAAAAAAATGAGCTCAATGTCTTTGCTTTTCAAACGTACACCTCCCAAAGCCTTTGAAGTGGATCATGACTTTAAGTTTTTCAAGTCTCTTTCTTCTCCCAAGGTAGCCTTAAAACAAATGAACAAAAACAAACAAATGAAAGAAAACACCTTGCTTTGTTTTCCTGAATTTAGATCTCTCCAGTGTGTTAGTTTTTCACTGCTGCTATTACAAATTACTACACACTTAGTGGCTTAAAAGATACAAATTAATTATCTGACAGTTTTTTTTATATGTCAAAAGTCTGCCCTTGGTCTTGCTGAGCTAAAACTAAGGTGTTGCCAGAGCTCTGTTCGTTTTCTGGAGGCTCTAGGGGAGAATCTCAATGCTTTAGTCTGTGGCCTTCTTCCTTCATCTTCGAACCCAGAAATGTGACTTCTCCCTGATGGTTTTCCTATGGTCATAGGTCTCTGACCGAGTAGGAAATGCTCTCTGCTTTTAAGGATGTCTCTCACTAGATTGGGCCCACTTGGATGAACCATCTCAAAGGTCCTGACCTTAATCACATCTGCAAAATTCCTTTTGCCCAGTGAGGCAGTGTGGTCAGAGATTGGGGGTGGAGGAAATAGGGTGTGGACATCTTTAGTTGCCATGATTCTACCTATCACAGACACATGTCAGTGCAGAATTAGGAGAGAAATGGGTGCTGCTATTCATTCTATTTCTAATACTCCTAAAGAGTGGATATAGCAGGAGTTGATTTCAAGATCTTCCACATAGTAAACCAAACTTAAGCTTTCTAAACATATCTCCCAATATTAATCTACCATTGCCCCACCCTCTACAAATCAGGCTAGTCCTTGTTTCCTGAGCATTACTGTCTTGTGCCCTGACACTTTGCCTGAGCTGTCCTTGCCACATCTATGTCTCTCATGTCCATCCTACCTTTGTAATTGACAAAGTATTAGTATCTAGAATACAAAAGAATGCCTTAAAAATCAGTAAGAGAGCCAGTCCAATTTAAAAAATGGCCAAATACTTGAATAGATCTATCACAAAAGGAAAAATAAAAAGTTTGCCAGTAAGGATACAATGAAACGCTCAACCTCATTAGTAAATGTGGAAATTCACATCAATAACATGATGAGATATGGTTTTACATCCAGCAGATTGCCAAATATCAGAAAGTCTGACAATATCAAGGGTCAGTATGCATTTGGCACAATCAGAAACTAGTCTGCTGGTGAAAGTAGTGTGAATTAATAGAGCCACTTTGGAAAACAATATGGCATTAATGAGTAAAGCTGAAAATAGGTATAGTCTACTAGAGATATACCCTGGGGAAACTCATAAACAGGCTCAGGAGGAGGTACGAGAATGCTCAGAGCAGTATCGTTTGTAGTAACAAAAACCTGAAAGCAGCCTAAATGCTTATGAACAATATAATCAGTACATAATTACAGGTTATCTACAGATTGGAATACTATGGAGCAGTGAACATAAATGGACCAACATAACACTCACCTGTATGGACAATAGTTTGACACATGCTACTGAATGAAAAAGTTTTGCTTAAGAGTATATAGGTAATAATTTCATTTATATAAAAGTCAAAAAGAGGCAAAACTAAATAAAATATTGTTCGGGTAAAAATCGTTTAATATAAAACTATATAAATAAAAGCAAGAGTATTAAAAGCACAAAATTAAAGACAGTCATTACATTTAAGTGCGCATGAAATGTACTGAGAACTTCAAAGTTGACAGTATTGTTTCAATTTGTAAAACAAAGCAGTGAGTCCATGGATGTCTATCATGCCATTATTGTTTTACAGTACCAACTTCATATTTGATAAATACTTAATATTTTCTAAATGAAACAAGTTTTATAAGCCCTACGTTTCTGTCCAGATGGAACCCAGCTGCTCCCACAGGGAGAGGCCAGGCAGGAGAAGGACAGGATGTGAAGTGTGACACACTTAGGTTTAAACTTAGATAAATTGTTTTATCCCTTTCTTCATTAGATAGCCCTCAAAGTGTTGCTTTGAGAATTGAGAAAAATGTATACCAGTTACATCACAGATACTCGATAAATGTTAATTCCACATTCCCTGACAACCCCAGTCTCTCCCTGCTTTGTGTCTTATAGTGTAGTTCATTCACCATGTTCTCCAGTGAAAATTGGAGTATTTGTATACATACATTTACTTCCCACCCACCACTAAGTCCTGGGCTCTTTATGGCCAAAGACTTGTGCATAGCATGTAACAGATACTTAATTTTGTTGAACAGGATAGAAATAGCATGACCTAAAAATAAAGGTTGGTGTATACTTTTAATATTCTCTTCCAATTTGAAGATAAGAAATAATCTTTTAAAGTAAATTAACTGAAGCATTAAATACATTTTGGGAAATCTTTAGCAAAGTTCTAAAGCTCTTGAAATGATTAAATGCCCCAAGGATTGCCTTCTCCTTAATACACTTTTGTCTTTTCAACTAGTTGGTAAAATAATAAAACTTTAATGCTAAAGTTGAGTTAAAACACCTTTTTCTTAGGAATCTCTGATTTTTACCAGAATCTTGCTTTGCCCATTTCTTTTCTTTTTCAACTGTATAAAATGTATTCATTCACTTATTTTTGACATATCATAATCAGTAATAGTAATACAATGATACTAAGTGTTACATTAAGCAGCACCACACTACATGTGTTATTTTATTGGACCTCATAAATAGTCAATGAGGGGGAAACTTGCCCCAGATCATCCAGCTAATAAGCAGCAGAGTCAGGTTTTAAACCCAGAAATTTTGCCACTGATGAAATGTGCCCTTTGCTTTAAAGTTTCACTCTTATTTTTTGCAGATTCGACGATGTGCCTTAGAAGGATTCATGACGGAAAACAGAGAGGCAGGGATTGTATTTGGTTCCCTTCCTATATATAGGGTGAGTTGGAGGTTTCTGGGACTAGAATAACTAAAAAACAATAGGGAATCTGACATTTCACTCCTGACCCTGGGCTACCAAACAAGATTGAAGACAATATGTCACCCAGCCAACTGCTGCTGCTATGAGCATGCTGTGTCAGACTCCAAAGAAGTCTCTAGTTCTAGGCCTCGATCACTTGTCTGTGCCATTCCACATTAAACACCACCACAGAAAATTATTTCAGACTCTATCCTGGCTTTTCATCACCTACAAGATAAAATCCAAACACTTTTAGGCTGATGTACAAACCTTTCATAATCTGGCCTCTGCCTGAACTGTCTGATCTCGTTTTCTACCACATTCCTCCATGTACCCTATACTCCAGCTATGCTAAATTACTTGGCATTTTTTAAGCATCATCGCTCTTCCTTCTTCTGTGACTTTGCCCGTGTTCTCCTCCTTACTCATCCTTCCAGTCTCCATTCCAGATAATCTCTGCTAAATTAAAGAACTAATTAAACCCAGAATAATTAACTGAAGATGAAGTATTTCAATTTAATTTTAACTCATAATTTCTTAAAATGTTCTTTCTCCTTCCCGAGAACATGTTCATTATAACAGAATCAAACACTTAAGCTGAAGATGATGTTAAGGACAAAGTGTCAAGAAGAAATAGTGGGCATCTGGAAAGGAGGGTATATTGTAAAGCAGTTGGAGCTTTTAGTTCCCTATTCTCCACCTCTGAATTCACATTACAAAGTAATTGTCTTTAGTATGACCTACTAACTCTTTACTTATGGCTTCTAGGTACCAAGCCCTACCAGCCTAAGATTCCTTCCATTCATTGGTTTAGAAGCACAAAAGGAATCTGCAGATGGCATCGTAGGAAAAAAGAAAGGAAATCATGTTCAACATGAAAAAGTTAGTACTTAAAATTCGATTGTATCCTGTTTCTGTCTGGATTGTTAATTATTTCTTTGTTCCCAGAATCATTCTGGGCCTGAAATTATCTCAGTTCATACTCTTGTCATGAATATTCCAGGATGCTTGCATTTTAGCTCAGTAAGATGGAAATCATGAATTTGCTGAATGGAGAGAAAAATCAAATAGGACCTCTAAACCTGACAAATGAAACTTTTCCAGAGCTAATTTAATACTTTAGATTTACTGCCTAGTTTTAAAAGGTAGGCAATGTGATATAATATCTGTAAAGGCTGTGTAACCATTCTTGTACCTACAAGATGAAGCCATGATATTAGTAAGTTTCTGGCTCACCAGACAAGAAGTATTCTCATGTATTAATAGGAGTAGCTAACATGCAATGCTTTAGAGTTTACATTGCATTTTTATAAATGATTCCCTTCATTTTCACAGTAATTACTCAAAAAAGTGGGAGGAAAGTGGAGCCTAACCAGAGTGTAAGTGACTTGCCAAAGATCACATAAGAATTAAATGACAAGCTGAGGTTGACTCTGACTCCAAATGTCATGCTCATCTTATCAAACTGTCCAGCCTAGAAAATTCAAATGCTGTCACTCATCTACTAGTTCTAGGAAGCTTGTATGGGCCTAACTTGACCTGTGGCCATTCATTCCATCATTAAAATAGATCAGACCTTAAGGGGGAGATCTATTAACATATGGTACATTTAATATGCCTCTATCCTATGAAGTCAGACTAAAAGCAGAGAGGAGCTGGTTCTTATTGCCTCTGCCTAACGGAATAACAGACAACAATCACAACCACCACCACCAACAAAACACTACTTTATTTAATTATATAGAAAACTTGACCATCATTCTGTCCTCATGCACATCATGAGAATATGAATGATTTCTACTAGTCCTCAACTCTAAGAATTTTTGGCAAAAGAACGGTTTTCATAAGATAATATAATTTATTTTAATTGTTTTAAGTAATGGATGAAACACAGTGGTATAAATAATCCAAAACTAAAAAGTAGTCAAAACAGTGTTTTGGTTCCTATAATTCACATATTTTTATGCCTGTTTTGCCTCATCTGATATTAAATATACTTTACATTCTCTAAATACAAACTAAGTGACAGAAAAAAAGATAGCCACATATGTCTTAAATGCCAGGGGGAAGAAAAAAAATTTAATTAAAAATTAGTCATGGTTAATGTACATAATGAACAATTTACATTTAGATAATCAGAAACTGCACTATGATTAGTTTTATCAAAGATCATGAAATATGATAAATTATTTGTCCAAATGGAGAGGAATTTTCAATATATCTGTTGCTTTTGATATATGCTTTATTTTGTCTTTAACCCTCTGAGAGATCATTATCCAAGAAGGGCAAAGGGAGTAGATGTCTCTATTTGCTTACAGAAAGGGGACCACAAAACCATAATTTAAAATACTCCTTCTGGTTTAACAAAGAAAAGGTTAAGTGTGGTCAGGTGCTAAAATCTGTTTTCAAAATAAAATTAGGTCCTTTTCAAAAAATTGTGCACCTAGCAATATGACAATAAAATCTGGGAACTGTTATAATGAACCATTATGTTGATTGTCTGCAATTTTAGGAACCCATACAGCCTAATTGGGAAAACAGTGGATGAAGTCAAATCAATAAATACTAATCAAATGCCTATTTTCATAAAAAGTACTTCCAAGAAGCTGAGCATAAATTTACCTCAGAAAGTTTAATATTCAAATTCCAATTTTTGAAATAAATTTACCTACTATGTGCCTTGTACTGTGCTAGACATCAAGAAGCCTTTCAGAGATCAAGGAGCTCCTGGTATAGAGAAAATTCTTTGAGCATAGTCCAAAAACAAGTATCTTCATCTCTTTGGCTTATTATTTTTAATTAACAGAAATGCTGATTCCAACTATTAATGTCATTAAGTGGTTTCTAAATCTCTAGAAATAAACAAGTACAAAATATTAACCATAGTACAGGAAAACATACTTCGGACATAAGTTTATACAGCTGAACAGCACAGGTTTGAACTGGGAGGATCTATTTAAATGCAGATTTTTTTCAATACATACAATACTGTACCGTATTTTCTCTTCCTGATGATTTTCTTAATAACATTTTCCTTTCTCTAACTTATTTTATTGCAACAATATGGTATATGTGCTTATAAACTATGCAGGTTATCAGTAAGGCTTCCAGTCAACAGTAGGCTGTTGGTAGTGAAGTGTAGGGGAGTGAAATCCTATGCATGGATTTCCTACTGTGGAGGGCGGGGTATTGCTCAAGGGTCAAATGTAGTTCCTTTTTAGTTTAAATGTGGGAAGAGAGTGGGAGAATATGAACTTTGTGACATGTTCCATTTACAAAATTGTGGAAACATACCCAATAATAGAAAAATGATTAAGTAAAAGATAGTAATACATGATAGCATACTCTGTAGTTTTTCAAAGAATAACAAAAACTCACACAATTTTATTTTAGGTGCAAGAGGATATAAACTACATCTGAGTGATATTGCTAGTGATCATGGCTAACATTTGTTTTTAGAGTACATACAGAACGTTCGATATATACTCTTTCAATGAATCCTCATAACATTGAGGTAGCTAGGATTATCATCCTCACTTTATATTTAAGAACACTGAAGCACAGAGGATAAGTAATTTAAGATCCTCAAAGAAGTAAATAATAGAACTGGCATCTAAACCCAGCAGGTCGACTTCAGAGCCCGGACACTTAAATACATGCAATGTGATTCAGAGGTGAGTAAGATGCTGTACCTCCCCTGGTCGCAGTAACCGGATGAGAGTCTGCAAATAATGAACATTGACGGATTCACCCTTCCCACCACTCTCTTATTCCCTTGCTCTAGTTTACTTTTCTTCATAGCTTCTGTCACTACCTGACATTAGAAAAGTTCATTTATTTGTAATGATTCATCTCAATAGAACATAAGATCCACGAAGGCAGGCACTATGACTTATTCTCTGCTGGACTCCAGCATTCAGAACAGACTGACACATAAGTCATACCAAAAAAAAAAAAAAAAATGCTGAATGAAAGAGACCAAAGAAGGAAGGGAGAGAGCAAGAGAAAGCAAAGGAAAATAAGGATAGAAAATTAAAGAAACATGAGTGCAGCTTGGGAAACTGCATGGGTTGGTTAGTGGATTGGTGTGGGGAACTGCTTCCCACCTTATAATTCAAAAGGGAAGGAGTAGTTGGGTTCCCTGTAAATGTTCAAGCCTAACAGAACTTTAAGTGGTTGAATTTTGACCTTGGGGCTCACTCTGTATTTTACCTTTACCTTAAACTCTCCCGTTTTGTCTGTCTTTCTTCTTCCTCATAATAAGCCATAATATCAAATCGATGTGTACTGTAAATATTAGCTGAATATTACTGAAAAAATTAGATACTTCTTATTTTGAATTTTTAAACCTAAGGAGTTTAACTTTTTATATGTATGTGTTCCAAAAATACCCAATTCAAAACTAATTTACATTTCTAATTTGTGGGATCATTACTTGATTTTATTTTCTTGTAAGTCAATGGACTCTGATGATACTAACATACAATATTTGTATGCCTTACAACAGTCTAGCAAGCTTCTATAATTTGCTTTGTTTTAAACAAACCTTTATAGATGGGGCAGTTGAGTCCCAGTATGGTTAACTGCCCAGTCACGTAGTTAGTCTAAAGCTTCTGCTCTTCCATCACACCCTTCTGGAACTCCACATTTTTATCCTGAGGCACACAAGATAGTTAAATAAATAACGATACTTCCTTACTAGGAGGATTAAAATCTCTAAAAAAATTAGTGGTGCTACTTGACTCTGAAAAATTGTATTTATCATATAACGCCAACTACTAACTGACATGTCTTTTATTTCACAGATGCCACGGAGGAGAAGTCTGCAAAGAAATTTGGTCCCACAAATAAATCTGGCTTCTTCCTTCTTCCCATCCATCTCCAAGTGAAGAGAGAAAAATCAGAAGTGGCTGCTGGGGCCTGACCTGCATATAAAATGGCAAGATCTGAATGGTACTCCAGTCTTAATTTCAGGATGAAAGTGAGGGTCCGCCAGACACTGTCACCATATCCATATCCTCAGGCCATCCTTTCAATGGAGAAGTTTGCTCAAGGAGCTCAGGTGGATTCAACTCTAAACAAGCAAGCAGCAAGCAGCCAAGTGTACAACTTCTTTCATATATGGAAATCAATTTAGGGAACAGGCAATATTTCTTGCTTACTGTCAGCAAAATGACACATAAGGAAACAAAGAAAATCAATAGCATTTAGTAGATTTAAAATAATATGGTTACCAATGGTCAACTTTTTGCCTCCCCTCCTTGTTCACCCTAATTCATAACCAATACTATTATCTGAATGTATTCAGTAAGAGGCAAATTACTTGTGTCATGCTATGTGTTATGCAAAGAAAATTATTAAAAAGAAAAACATGACAAGTAAGCCTCTAGCTCCTTATCTTCCCCATTTAAGGAAATGTCATATGGAAGAAACTTTTTCTTTGATAAAGTTAGATGTTATTTATATTTCATCTAGAAATGACTCCAAATTAAAAAAAAAAACTGAATGTTCATCTTTTACTAATTCTCTCACTGATTGATTCCAGTGATTTGGTAAAATGTTAATTTTACCAATGGGTATTCATGTATTTTTACACTTTTTTTTGTGTTTGTATGAAAGCATCTAAATTTGATCAACAATAAATGAGATTTTTAAAAAGATGTACTTATTTATTTGAGAGAGGGAGAGATAGAGTGAAAGAGAGAGTTTGCCACTCACAGAGGGGCAGAGGGAGAGAATCCTCAGGCCAACTCTCTGCTGAGCTCCAAGCCAGGGGCAGGGCTTGATTTCACAACCCTGAGATCAAGACCTGAGCAAAACTAACAGTCAGATGGTTAACCGACTGAGTCACCAGGTGCCCCAATAAATGAGATTTTACATAAGTCAAAGGCATGAGGATAGTATCAGAATTGAAGCCTGTAGATTTGCTAACCCAAGGCTCTTTGGGAAATGATTCAAAGCTCTGAGTAATAAAAGTATTCCCATGTCAAGGGTTGTATGCACCCAAAGCACTAGGTCATTTGGTAAGAAAAAACTATAGTCTCATAGTATTTGTTTCTGCCTTTCCATTCTGAAAGGGTTCTATAATTCTTAAGATCCTAACAACCTTGGAAAAATAAAATAAAATTTTTTATTCACATATACTTTAATATCTATTTCTAGAAAAGCACTAATTTTTGGTGTTTGTAGGAACTTGATAATTTCTCCTACTAATTTTCTTGTTTAACTTTTTTCTTCATGTACTTTAATTACATAAGAAACTTAAGTTCCAAGATAAAATATTGTACATTATGGTTTTTAAATTTTTAAACATAATTTTAATAATTTACTCAAATGACAGAAGAGACTATAGAAAAACAGCACAGTTAAGGAAAATTAATATCTATCTATACCTAAGAAAACCAAAAGATCCTTTCTTAAAAATTGAGGTATAAGTGACACATCACATTATATTAGTTTCATTATACAATGATTCGATATTAGTATTTACTGTAAAATGATCACCACCACAGTAAGTCTGGTTAGCATCTGTCACCATATGTATTCACAACATTTCTTTTTTTCTTGTGCTGAGGACCTGTAAGACCTACTCTCTTAGGAACATTCAAAATGCAATTCAGTATTAATAACTATAGTCACCATGCTGTCCATTACATTGCCATGACTAGGGGAGGTCTGTACCTTTTGATCTTGCTTTATCTATCTTGCCTGAGAAGATTTTTTTAAAGAATTCTAAAAGCAAAAAGGAAAACTTCCAAGTTTATGAAAATCATTCCATTTTCTGCCTTGTAGTCTCATTGTAAAAGAAGGTCACTTTATCCCTAGGCATATATATCCTAAAACAAGACCATACTGGATACCCTGCCCATACTCAGTCCCTCTAACATAGCATTCAAGACTCTCAATTGACATTGCCTTCCCTTTTTGATTGAGAAATTCTCTCAAACTTCTTTTAACAAATATACATTTTCTTGAATTTCTTAAGATTAGAAAAATATATTTCAGCATTTTTGTATATTGCATAATAAGTGATTTCATTTTAGTATGTTGCTGAAATGACACTATAGCAATGTAATTTTTATGATACACATACTAAAAACTTTATCATTCAGATATCCAATGATGGATTGATTAATCATTTAAGAAAAGGCTAGACTTATTGACAAATTTAAATATAGATCATTTCATTGCATGATGTCTGGTGTGGAATGCTTAAAATGTTTACTAAAATATAGGTAATGATTTCTGCTTCAGATAATGGTAGGCTAGGTCATTTGGACCAATCACTCTCACTGAAGACAACTAGAAAACATGAACAATATATAAAAAGGTATATCAGTGAAGGCATCTGAATGCAAATAAGGTGGTAAAGCATGAAGACACCAGATTCTCAGGGAAAACTGAGGCTCAGGTAGATGGACCCAGCTTTTGAAGTCAATTTTCCCATGCAAGCATGTGCTGGTTCCAGGAGGGAAGAGTAGGAAGCTAAGAAGCTGAAGTGGTAATTAGGGCCAAGGGGACAGTGAGTAGAATTAGGATGAAGGGGTAAAGCACTGTCACTTTGGGTTGAGGCTCCCAAGAACTACAACCTAGAAATATGGGTGACATGAAGGTAGACAGATCTTTACTAGGGACTACAGTTCACCTTCCAACTATTTCAATTCCTAAAATCGGACTAAAGTACTCCAAAATTGATAGAGCCCCCCAGGAGCCTGCAGAAACAAGAGTAGTACTATGATGAAAAATGACATCATTTTAGGCCTTCAATTATGTTTTCATTATTCCAAGTATATGTCTGACACACTGTAAAAAAATGACCAATTACACATGGAGACAAAACAACAAGAATGAAACTGACAAAAAAAAAAAAAAGCAGGTAATAGAAACACACTTTAAAATAATTGTGCTTGCTCTATTGGAGATAAAACTCAAGATTTAGAATTTCAACAGAGAATTAGAATTTGTTGGTTAAGAATCAAATTGAAATTCTAGACCCAAAAAGCACAATTACCAAAATAAAAAACTGAAAGGTTATAACAAAAGAGTAGGTCAACTGAAGAGAACATCTGTGAGCTGAAAAATAAGTTGTAGGTATATAGGTATTTGTTATAGAAACCTTTAAAATTCTCTGATGTTCACGTTTTTTCCACAATAAAATGAAAGGAAAAGAAGTCTAAAGAGGAATCAATAAAACATTATGGAGAGAAATTAAAGAAACCCTATATAAATGCAAGGGTATATTTATGTTCATGTTTTGAAGACGCAATTTTATTTTTTTAATAATAAATTTATTTTTTATTGGTGTTCAATTTGCCAACATACAGAATAACACCCAGTGCTCATCCCGTCAAGTGCACCCCCCAGTGCCCGTCACCCATTCACCCCCACCCCCCGCCCTCCTCCCCCTCCGCCACCCTCAGTTTGTTTCCCAGAGTTAAGAGTCTTTATGTTCTGTCTCCCTTTCTGATATTTCCCACACATTTCTTCTCCCTTCCCTTATATTCCCTTTCACTATTATTTATATTCCCCAAATGAATGAAAACATACACTGTTTGTCCTTCTCCAATTGACTTACTTCACTCAGCATAATACCCTCCAGTTCCATCCACGTCGAAGCAAATGGTGGGTATTTGTCGTTTCTAAGGGCTGAGGAATATTCCATTGTATACACAGACCACATCTTCTTTATCCATTCATCTTTCGATGGACACCGAAGCTCCTTCCACAGTTTGGCTATTGTGGACATGGCTGCTAGAAACATCGGGGTGCAGGTGTCCCGGTGTTTCATTGCATCTGTATCTTTGGGGTAAATCCCCAGCAGTGCAATTGCTGGGTCGTAGGGCAGGTCTATTTTAACTCTTTGAGGAACCTCCACACAGTTTTCCAGAGTGGCTGCACCAGTTCACATTCCCACCAACAGTGTAAGAGGGTTCCCTTTTCTCCACATCCTCTCCAACATTTGTGGTTTCCTGCCTTGTTAATTTTCCCCATTCTCACTGGTGTGAGGTGGTATCTCATTGTGGTTTTGATTTGTATTTCCCTGATGGCAAGTGATGCAGAGCATTTTCTCATGTGCATGTTGGCCATGTCTATGTCTTCCTCTGTGAAATTTCTCTTCATGTCTTCTGCCCATTTCATGATTGGATTGTTTGTTTCTTTGCCATTGAGTTTAATAAGTTCTTTATAGATCTTGGAAACTAGCCCTTTATCTGATACGTCATTTGCAAATATCTTCTCCCATTCTGTAAGTTGTCTTTTAGTTTTGTTGACTGTATCCTTTGCTGTGCAAAAGCTTCTTATCTTGATGAAGTCCCAATAGTTCATTTTTGCTTTTGTTTCTTTTGCCTTCGTGGATGTATCTTGCAAGAAGTTACTGTGACTGAGTTCAAAAAGAGTGTTGCCCGTGTTCTCTTCTAGGATTTTTATGGAATCTTGTCTCACATTTAGATCTTTCATCCATTTTGAGTTTATCTTTGTGTATGGTGAAAGAGAGTGGTCTAGTTTCATTCTTCTGCATGTGGATGTCCAATTTTCCCAGCACCATTTATTGAAGAGACTGTCTTTCTTCCAGTGGATAGTCTTTCCTCCTTTATCGAATATTAGTTGACCATAAAGTTCAGGGTCCACTTCTGGGTTCTCTATTCTGTTCCATTGATCTATGTGTCTGTTTTTGTGCCAGTACCACACTGTGAAGACGCAATTTTATAAAGATGTCAATACTCTCTAGATTAATCATCTATTGTTGACTTTAAAAACCACCAAAAATAGAGACGAAGACAAACCATGAGAGACTCATGACTCTGGGAAACAAAGGGTTGCAGAACGGGCAGTAGGGGTCGGAACAGGGTGACTGGGTGACAGGCATTAAGGAGAGCACATGATGTGATGAGGGCTGGGTGTTATATGTTGGCAAATTGTATTTAAATTAAAATAAGTAATAAAAACCACCAAAAAATTAAGTGGCTTAAAATAACCATTTTATCTATTATTTGGGCTGGACCCAGTTGAGCACTTCTGATCTCCCCAGTGTCAGTCACTGCAGCAGGGGGCTAGATGGTTTAGGGAGGCCTCCTCACACATCTCATGATGGACCTCTCTATATATATGGTCTCTCATTCTCACTGAAGCTAGGCCAGAATTCTTCACAGGATAGTCTCAGGGTTTCAGAAGAAGAGCAAAAACTACCTAGGCTTCCTAGGTTGAGGATTCACAAAATGTTATTCTATTGCGTTATATTAGCCTAATTAAGTTACAAGGCAAACCCAATTCCAGGGCAGGGGAAGAAATATTACAAAGGGGCATGCATACAAAAATGGGAAAAATTTGTGCCTTTTTTGTGATCTACCACATTCACCAAATTGATCTTTAAATGTAATCTCATCTCAATCAAAATCTCTGCATTTAAATTTTAAAAATTTAAATTTAAATTCTATAAGGATTTTAATTGACAAGCTTCTCAAATATTTAATTAAGAATATGAGAAACGAGGGGGGAGGGGCAAGATGGCGGAAGAGCAGGGTCCCCAAATCGCCTGTCCCCACCAAGTTACCTAGATAACCTTCAAACCATCCTGAAAATTTACGAATTCGGCCTGAGATGTAAAGAGACCAGCTGGAATGCTACAGTGAGAAGAGTCCGCGCTTCTATCAAGGTAGGAAGACGGGGAAAAAGAAATAAAGGAACAAAAGGCCTCCGAGGGGGAGGGGCCCCGGAGGAGCCGGGCTGAGGCCGGGGCGAGTGTCCCCAGGACAGGAGAGCCCCGTCCCGGAGGAGCAGGAGCTGCACCAACCTTCCCGGGCGGGCGGAAAGGGGCTCGCAGGGAGTTGGAGCAGGACCCAGGAGGGCGGGGATGCCCTCGGGCTCCCGGGGACACTAACAGACACCTGCGAGCGCAGGGGAGTGCTCCGAGCTCCCTAAGGGCTGCAGCGCGCACGGCGGGACCGACCGGAGCAGCTCGGAGGGGCTCGGGAGCGGCTCCGGGGAGGGAGCTGCAGGGCGGGAGCGCGAATCCACCAGCGCAGGCCCCGGAGCACAGGGCGCCGGGACACAGCCCAGGATCCGGCCTCCCCCGGGACAGGCAGAGGCCGGGAGGGCCCAGGACAGCGAGGACGCTCCTGCCCCGAGCTGAGCAGATCAGCGGCCCCGCCCCGGAGCCTCCAGGCCCTGCGGACGGAGAACCGAGAGCCCCGAGCCCCGTAGTTCCTGCGGAGGCTCAATCCAGGCTTCCAGAGCTGCCATAGCCACTGGGGCTGTTTCTCCTGGGGCCCGACGGGGTAAACAACCCCCGCTGAGCCCTGCAGCAGGCAGGGGCAGAGCAGCTCCCCCAAGTGCTAACACCTGAAAATCAGCGCAGCAGGCCCCTCCCCCAGAAGACCAGCTAGAGGGACCAGTGATACTCCCCCGTGTTCCAATACAGCTTGTTTTTGGCCACTCTGCACTGAGCAAAATGACTAGAAGGAAAACCTCACTTCAAAAGAAAGAATCAGAAACAGCCCTCTCTCCCACAGAGTTACAAAATCTGGATTACAATTCAGTGTCAGAAAGCCAATTCAGAAGCACCATTATACAGCTACTGGTGGCTCTAGAAAAAAGCATTAAGGCCTCACGAGACTTCATGACTGCAGAATTTAGATCCAATCAGGCAGAAATTAAAAATCAATTGAATGAGATGCAATCCAAACTAGAAGTCCTAACGACGAGGGTTAACGAGGTGGAAGAACGAGTGAGTGACATAGAAGACAAGTTAATGGCAAAGAGGGAAACTGAGGAAAAAAGAGACAATCAATTAAGGGACCATGAAGACAGATTAAGGCAAATAAATGACACTCTAAGGAAGAAAAACCTACGTTTAATTGGGGTTCCCGAGGGCGCCGAAAGGGACAGAGGGCCAGAATATGTATTTGAACAAATCCTAGCTGAAAACTTTCCCAATCTGGGAAGGGAAACAGGCATTCAGATCCAGGAAATAGAGAGATCCCCCTCTAAAATCAATAAAAACCGTTCAACACCTCGACATCTAATAGTGAAGCTTGCAAATTCCAAAGACAAAGAGAAGATCCTTAAAGCAGCAAGAGACAAGAAGTCCCTGACTTTCATGGGGAGGACTATTAGGGTAACAGCAGACCTCTCCACAGAGACGTGGCAGGCCAGAAAGGGCTGGCAGGATATATTCAGGGTCCTAAATGAGAAGAACATGCAACCAAGAATACTTTATCCAGCAAGGCTCTCATTCAAAATGGAAGGAGAGATAAAGAGCTTCCAAGACAGGCAGGAACTGAAAGAATATGTGACCTCCAAACCAGCTCTGCAAGAAATTTTAAGGGGGACTCTTAAAACTCCCCTTTAAGAAGAAGTTCAAGTAACTCTGAACGTGAATGGGCTTAATGACCCCATCAAAAGGCGCAGAGTTTCAGACTGGATAAAAAAACAGGACCCATCTATTTGCTGTCTACAAGAGACTCATTTTAGACAGAAGGACACCTACAACCTGAAAATAAAAGGTTGGAGAACCATTTACCATTCAAATGGGTCTCAAAATATACCCTAAAAACTACAGAACACTTCTGAAAGAAATTGAGGAAGACACAAAGAGATGGAAAAATATTCCATGCTCATGGATTGGCAGAATTAATATTGTGAAAATGTCAATGTTACCCAGGGCAATTTACATGTATAATGCAATCCCTATCAAAATACCATGGACTTTCTTCAGAGACTTAGAACAAATTATTTTAAGATTTGTGTGGAATCAGAAAAGACCCCAAACAGCCAGGGGAATTTTAAAAAAAGAAAACCATATCTGGGGGCATCACAATGCCAGATTTCAGGTTGTACTACAAAGCTGTGTTCATCAAGACAGTGTGGTACTGGCACAAAAACAGACATATAGATCAATGGAACAGAACAGAGAACCCAGAAGTGGACCCTGAACTTTATGCTCAACTAATATACGATAAAGGAGGAAAGACGATCCACTAGAAGAAAGACACTCTCTTCAATAAATGGTGCTGGGAAAATTGGACATCCACATGCAGAAGAATGAAACTGGACCACTCTCTTGCACCATACACAAAGATAAACTCAAAATGGATGAAAGATCTAAATGTGAGACAAGATTCCATCAAAATCCCAGAGAAGAACTCAGGCAACACCCTTTTTGAACTTGGCCACAGTAACCGGAGAAGGACAAACAGTGTATGTTCTCATTCATTTGGGGAATATGAATAATAGCGAAAGGGAATATATGGAAAGGGAGAAGAAATGTGTGAGAAATATCAGAAAGGGAGACAGAACATAAAGACTTCTAACTCTGGGAAATGAACTAGGGGTGGTGGAGGGGGAGGAGGGTGGGGGGTGGGGGTGAATGGGTGACGGGCACTGAGGGGTACACTTGACGGGATGAGCACTGGGTGTTATTCTGTATGTTGGTAAATTGAACACCAATAAAAATTAATTTATAAAAAAAAAAAAAAAGAATATGAGAAACGAAAAAAAAAAAAGAATATGAGAAACGTTGGGGCTCCTGGGTGGCTTACTAGTTGAGGTCTGCCTTCGGCTCAGGTCATGATCCCGGGGTCCTGGGAGTCCTGCATTGGGCTCCCCACAAGGAGCTTGCTTCTCCCTCTGCCTATGTCTCTACCTCTCTCTTTGTGTCCCTCATGAATAAATAAATAAAAGTTTAAAACAAAAGAATATAAGAAGGATCTAAAAAAGAATATAAAAAGGATCAAGAATAACCAGGAATATAAAGGACAATTCTTGAAAGATCAAAATACAGAATTGCTTGACTATATATCAAGACTTATGACTAACCTATAGTAATTAAGAGTGAGTGATATTGGCACAAGAATCGACAAATAGATGAAAGTAAAAAGCACAGAAAACAACCTTTACATATCTAGACATTTGATTTATGTCAGAAGCAGGACTGCAGCAAGGTATTAAAAAATTATCTCTTCAATAAATGTTCATGGGAGAATTAGGAGAATTAGAATTATTGAAAAACATGAAAATGACCTCTACTTTACCCTATGTATGGAAATCAGTGTCACATGATAATTCTAAGAATGAAAAGCAAAATGATTTTAGAATTAAAGGATAATTTTTTCATGAACTGGGGGAAGGGAAATAATTTTAAATAGACTCCATGACCAGCGTGGAGCCTAGCATGGGGCTTGAACCCATGACCCTGAGATCAAGACCTGAACTGAGATCAAGAGTTGGATGCCACCCAGGTGCCCCAATAATTTTTAAATAGTATACAAAAAGTACCTGAACACAAAGAAAAATCCTGAAAAACTGATCCATATTAAAATTTAAAATTTCTGTTCACCAAAAACACTATTAAGAAAGTAAAACAGCAAGCCACAGAATGGCTGAGATTTGAATCACATATAACCAAGAAAGGATTTTCATCCAGAGTATATGAAAAACTCCAACAAGTCAGTAAGAAAATTACAGACAATCCACTAGAATAAGCAAGAGGCATGACCTGACGTTTCATAAGAGGATATCCAGATAGCTGATACATGTATGAAAAGGCACTCCATCTAACCAAAACCATATGAGATACCTCTACACAAACCCCAGAATGACTAAAATTAAAGGGACTAACAATATCAAGTATTGGCAAAGATCTGCAATAAGAACTCTTACATACTTCTGGTGGAAGTGGAAGTGTAAAATGCTCTTTGGAAAACAATTTGGTATCTATTAACATTGAACAAATGTGCATTCCATGACTCAGAAATTCTAGCGCAGCCCGGGTGGCTCAGTGGTTTAGCACTGCCTTCAGCCCAGGGCCTGATCCTGGAGACCTGGGATCGAGTCCCATGTCAGGCTCCCTGCATGGAGCCTGCTTCTCCCTCTGCCTGTCTCTCTCTCTCTCTCTCTCTCTCTCTCTCTCTCTCTCTCATAAATAAATAAAATCTTTAAAAAAAAAAGAAATTCTACTCTTAGGTCTGTATACCCAACAGAAATATGTGTACATGTACCTCAAAAGACATGTTAAACGATGCTCACAGCCTTGTTATTTATAATACCTCCATATTGGAAACTATCCAAATGTTTTTCATGGTGGAATGGATAAATAAATTTTCATATGTATTCATATAATAGAACACGATAAAAATGAATAAACTACATATACACAAAACATGGATGGATCTCACGAATAATGTTGAGCAGAAGCCACATACAAATTAACATAAGCTACAGGTTTCACTCAAATAAATTTAGAAAACAAAAACAAGAGACTATAGTGGTTTAGGTATGAATTCTAGTTTGTAAATTAAAAAAAAAGAAATACAAGAAAGTGGCTGCTATAGAATCAGGATAGTGGTTACCTTTTAGGCAGAGGGAAGTGTAGTTTTTGGGATAGTATGGGGGAATTTGTACTGTGTCAACTTAGCTTATCTGTAGCTACTTTTTCCAGAATTTTCTGTTTTATAATTCTAGGTTAGTGTAGGCTATCTGAACTTGAGTACAATATGGAAGGCAAAAGTGAAGCAGTAACTATATATATTTTTACAACCAAAAGGTGGTTCAAGGCACCAGGTGTGGTTGCATTTAGTGCATATTTTCCTGATTTCCTGGTTCATCTTGGTCCTATGCACAGAAGTGCAGATGGGGCAGTCCTGTGCTGCAACTACCCCAAACCTCCTTCTTCAGCTTCTCTGACTCCTGGACCAGACTGTCTGGTCTGCTGACTTCAGAACCAACATGAGGCACAGAAGAAACAGCTGTATGTAAACCATTAGCTCCCACAATTGTGTCAGGATAAACCCCATATTGTAGAGCAATCTTCATCATTTTCTGTAATGAAACCTTGGATGATCTACAAGGGGCATAAGAGAGGCCTCTTAGGTGCTAGGAACATTTTATTTTTTGACTTGTAATGATAAAACGAGCTTCCATCTATCTTTAGACCAATTTTCTACAGCTATACTATATTTCACAATAAAAGTTTAAAAAATAATTAAATTACATGTTACAGCCAAAATAGACCAAAACTGCTGTCAGGACTTGTTTAGAATTATTGCACTTTACACATGAAAAAATTGTTTCTTTAATAATTGTTGTGTTTCATTTCTAAATAAAGAGCTATGAGAAAAAGGCTTGGAATGCTAATCATAAGTTCTTCTCTGAAAATAACACGTTATTATAGGTGCATATAGTCTTATTTCTAACAAGAAGAAAGCCAAAACAGTTATAATCATCACTGAATTTTTTCTCCTTTATTTCTACTTTGAAATGCTAGAGGCATATTGATGTGCTATTTAAGAATGTTGATCACATACATATAATATGTGAATTTAGTTATGACCTTAAGGACATTTACTGAATTAAACGTTATTGTCTTCACTGCCTCATTGCATTTCAACATCAACATTTGTTACAATTCCTGCCTTCAGTCAATATCCATTATGAGAAGAAATTCAACAAAATATGAAAATGATTAAAAGCTTATGAGATCTCTGCCAAATAATGTGATCTCCACAAATTGTCATGTGTCTACACTGTTTTAATCTCTGAAAATCATCATGTGTTAAAGACAAGAAATATTTAAAGTATTAAATTGTAAACTTCTAAAAATAGGAAATTGGGGGCCTGGGTGACTCAGTCCATTGAGCAGCTGACGTTTGGTTTTGGCTCAGGTCACGTTCTCAGGGTCATGAGACCCAGCCCCATGTCAGGCTCTTCCCTCAGCATGGGGTCTGCTTAAGGGTCTTCCCTTCCTCTGCCCCTCCTACTCGTGCACTGTCTCTCTCTCTCTCAAATAAATAAATATTTTTTAAATAGGAAATTGATATATAAAGTATTACTATTTTAATGACAGAACTCCCCAAAACACCTTTGGCAATTCATGGGTGTTCATTAACAACTTGAGGAAGACTACACTGCCAAGTCTAGCCCCAAACTAAATATTCAGGCTTATCTCCTCACTAAATTTTAGGCAATCCAGGCTACTCACCACTCCCCAATGAGCTCTAAACTTTCCCTTATTTTCCTTTTATCTTGCTCCTGGCTACCAAATATCTGCAGTGGACAGAACTCCAAGGAATATCAATATGAAGAGGCAAAGAAAGACTTGCTTAGAAATGTCAGAGGAAAATCAGAAGAGAATTGAACACACAGAGGCCAAGACTTTCAAAGAAGAAGTTATCAATGGTGTGACATTGGGCAATGAGAACAAGGAAAAAGATGGGATGATCTTTGTGTTAGCTCATGGTTTTTATTCAACTTCCTTGAGGCCCTGAGAATTTTGAGATATCTTGCCTATATTACTCTCAAAAACAATATCTTTTTTGCTGTGAAAGTAGGGTAGCCAGATATAGAGTTGTAGGAGCGAAGAGGCTTAAACGTATATAAAGACTGAGAAGGGAGTCAAAACATTTAAGAGAAAAACTGAAGATACCAGAGATGCCTGTGATATTTGTTGAAGGAAGATTTGCCTTAGACCAGAGGCAGTACTTATCTTTTTATTGCAACAGGAAACAATCAGAGGATACAAATAGAGATGAAACAGTAGTTGCCATGGGACAATCAAAGGAGTTCCTGCCAATTTGTCTCAGCTTCCCCCATGAATAGTGGCAATAACTAACATACAGTTAGTATTTATTACCTATCAACTCCATGTTAAGCACTAGACATAGATTTTCTCATTGAATTCTTGTAATACAATGATGCTTTTAGTATCTAAATTTACATAAGAGTAAACATATAGATCAAAGGAATACATGCTCCCTGATGTTTATAGCAGCACTATCAACAATAGCTAAACTATGGAGAGAGCCCAAATGTCCATTGACTCATGGATGGATAAAGAAGATGTGGTACACACATACACACACATGCACACACACACTCATGCTTGCAGGAATATTACTCAGCCATCAAAAAGAATGAAGTCCTACACCTGCACCCCGATGTTTGTAGCAGCAATGTCCACAATAGCCAAACTGTGGAAAGAGCCTCGGTGTCCATCGAAAGACGAATGGATAAAGAAGATGTGGTCTATGTATACAATGGAATATTACTCAGCCATTAGAAACAACAAATACCCACCATTTGCTTCGACATGGATGGAACTGGAGGGTATTATGCTGAGTGAAATAAGTCAATCAGAAAAAGACAAACATTATATGGTCTCATTCATTTGGGGAATATAAAAATTAGTGAAAGGGAATAAAGGGAAAGGAGAGAAAATGAGTGAAAATATCAGTGAGGGTGACAAAACATGAGAGACACCTAACTCTGAGAAATGAACAAGGGGTAGTGGAAGGGGAGGTGGGCAGGGGGATGGGGTGACTGGGTGATGGGCACTGAGGGGGACACTTGGTGGGATGAGCACTGTGTGTTATGCTATATGTTGGCAAACTGAACTCCAATAAAAAAAAAAAATTTTTTAAAGAATGAAGTCCTGGCATTTGCAAAGACATAGATGGAGCTAGAGTGTATTATGCTAAGCAAAATAAGTCAGTCAAAGACAAATGTCATATGAGCTCACTCATATGTGGAATTCAAGAAAGAAAACAGATGAACATATGGGAAAAGGGAAAAGAAATAAAAGAAAGAAAGAAATAAGCCAAAAGACTCTTAATGATAGAGAACAAACTGAGGGTTGATGGAGGAGGTATGTGGTAGATGGGCTAGATGGGGGATGGATATTAAGAAGGGCACTTGCTACGATGAGCGCTGGCAGTTGTATAGAAGTGATGAATCACTGAATTCTATTCCAGAAACAAATATGGCACTGTATATTAACTACCTCAAATTTAAATTACAATAAATAAATAAATTTTAAAAATAAATTTACATAGAACACAGAGGCTTAGAGAAATTAAGTAATTGAGAATAAAATTCTGATTCCCAGGCCCAAATCATTAGCCAGTCAGAACCGGTAGTGAAACTGGAGCAAGGGCTTTAGTGCTGTTGAAAGGGAACTTGGGTATTGATGGAAGAATGGAAGAGACTTCCAGGTAGCATTAAAGGTCCAAGTGAGTTTTTAAAAATGTGAATTTGCAATGGTTCTAATCTATGAGTTATGGGATCTTCTCTAGAACTCCATTAGAGTTGAAAAGCTCTGTGGTTTGATTGGAGATTTTACAGAATGAACATAAGGGAAGGACAGGGTAAATGATTTAGTGAAACAGCAAGGCAGTATTTTATGGTGAACCATAGTATGGAGGCTGATCAAGAAGATGGTGAAGCTAGCAGAGTACTGATAACCCAGGGAAAGTGTGTGGCCATGGATCACTTAGTACTTTCAAAGTGTATTTGAAAAGTAGTAGTGACTGAGTTAGTTGTAGGTTGTTTTCCAGTCAGAGTGTGTTAATGAAATTTTAGATTACAGAAACGGAACAATCCTAGATGTTGAAGTATAGTGAATGCCCACAGGGAAGGACCCCTGAAAGAAAGTGTAGGTAAAGTTCATTAAAACTGAGATCAGGAAATTCAAATGTGTATTAAATAAATTTCCCATGAGATATAAAAGATGCCCAGGAAGATGGTGGACCTGAATTTGTTATTTTTATTATTATTTTTTTTTATTTATGATAGTCACACAGAGACAGAGAGAGAGGCAGAGACACAGGCAGAGGGAGAAGCAGGCTCCATGCACCGGGAGCCCGACGTGGGATTGATCCCGGGTCTCCAGGATGGCGCCCTGGGCCAAAGGCAGGCGCCAAACCACTGCGCCACCCAGGGATCCCCTGGACCTGAATTTGAATGAGAATACTATGAGCCATTTTGTATGCAGGTAAAGAAGTAATGATTTTGAAAAATAAATGAGGGAGGGGCAGGAGGCTAGAATGTGTCATTGTCACCAACTGACCTTGGGTTGTACTAAAAGGATGGAATGGTTTGCAATTGAATGGAGTATCTGGCAAGCATAGTGGGAAGGATTAGCAAGTAGGGCAGGAGTATGGGGACAAGCCAGGAGAGAGGAAGTGCAGAACAGAACTAAAATAAAGGATAAATGAGGACAGGTGACCCGAAGAGCCCAGGATTTGGGGTGAAGGACAGCAGGAACAAGAGATAAAATAATATTGGCCAATCTCAGCATTCTGACTATAATATTTGTATAAAGGTATTTCAGTGAGAGCTAGCACAGTTACTTGGTGATGCCCTAAGCTGCACCACTTTGGGGCAGGGCAAAAAATTGTAGCTCTTGTTGGACTTCCAGTTTCTGTAAAGTTTAAATAGAGAAAATCACAGTAGTGGGAACCATTTTTCACATTATGCATCTATTCCTTGGATCTGGAGCAGATTCTACTCTTCCTTTCATTTTTCTAAATCTTAGCCACCCTTTAGATCTACATGACAACCAGTCACTCCACGAAGTCTTTCGGTCTTCATTGAACAAGGAACTCCTATTGCCTTTTCTATCATTTTTTACAGCAGCATTGATTACTCGCAACACCAAACTCACTTTTCAGTAGTTACAACCTTTGGAACGGGGCGATAGCTTTTTTAATAAAAGACAAAAACGAATCTGATAACCACAGATCTTACAAATTCATGACCAACCGGACACCATGGGAATGAAGGCATGGAGCTCCAGACCCACTTCCAGAATTCCAAACAAAGCTGACCTAACTAAGAATGAGGGGTAGTCCTTCCCTCACCTTGCTACTGCAAACTTTGCCCATTACCTAAAATTACTCCTAGTCTTCTCCTGTTGACTCTGAGTCGTGTGACATGTCACCCATTGCAAGATTTGAACAAAAGTGTAGAGGGTTGTGTGAGGATTAAGGGAGAATATACAGGAAAGGCTCAATGTCCCACCCACAGGAAGCATTATTTAAGTGTTTTCTATTATCATCATTCTTCCTGTTGTTTTCATTATTGTTATTATTATTTTCTCTCCTATCAATAGCTTAGAAAAATGTAAAAGTAGTATAGATCCTACCTGCAAACTAGAGCAACTGTTCTCATAGAATCATGAGGGCAGCTTTCACAATATGTCTGTAGCAGGACAGGAAGAGTGGGAGAGACAGAACAATTCCCCCCAAATGTGTCCACATCCTATTCCCCAGAATCTGTGGCTATGTCACCTTACATGTCAAAGGGACTTTGCAGATATGGTTAATTAAAGATTCTGAGATGGGAGTTCATCCTGGATTATCTAGGTGAGCACAGAGTAATCACAAAAGTCATTATACAAGCGAGGCAAGAGGGTGAAAGTTAATAAAAAGAGATTTGACCACAAAAGCAGAGGCTGGAGTGATGTGCTTTGAAGATGGAGGAAAGGCCACCAGCCCAGGAATGCAGGCTTCTTCAGAAGCTTGGGAAGGGCAGGAAAACACATTGTCCCTGGAGTCTCTAGAAGGAACACAATCCTGGTAACACTTTGATTTTAGCCTCGTAAGATCTGCCTCAGATGTTTGGGCTCCAGGACAATAAGATAATAAATTTGTGCTGTTTAATTTTTTATGTGTTTTTTAAAGTTAAATATAAGTATTATTGATTTCAGAGGTAGAAGTCAGTGATTCATCTGTCTTATAGAATTCCCAGTGTTGTTTTTAAACCATTACAGTGATAGAAAACAAACCAATGAGGGAAGGGCTAAAAGTTACATTTCAATCACCCAGGAGACCCAGGCATCATTCTTTTTTTTCCTACCATTTTTTTAAATTTAAACTCAATTTGCCAAAAAAAATTTAAAAAAAATAAAAAAACAAAAAAAAATAAAAAAAATAAATAAAAAAAATAAATAAAAAATAAAAAATAAATAAAAAATAAACTCAATTTGCCAACATATAGTATATATAACACCCAGTGCTCATCTCATGAAGCGCCCTCCTCAGTGCCCATCACCCAGTTACCCCATTCCCCCACCCTCCTCCCCTTTCACAACCAGAGTTAGGAGTCATTTGATCATTTCCCAGAGTTAGGAGTCTCTCATGGTTTTCTCTCTCTAATTTTTCCCATTCAGTTTCCCTCCTTTCCCTTATGACCTCTTCCACTATTTCTTATATTCCACATATGAGTGAAACCATATGATGATTGTCTTTCTCCAATTGACTTACTTCACTTAGCATAATACCCTCCAGTTCCATCCATGTCGAAGCAAATGGTGGGTATTTGTCCCTTCTGAAGGCTGAGTAATATTCCATTGTATACATAAACCACATCTTCTTTATCCATTCATCTGGACATCATGGCTCCACAGTTTGGCTATTGTGAACATTGTTGCTATGAACACTGGGGTGCAGGTGTCCCGGTGTTTCACTACATCAATACCTTGGAGTAAACACCCAGGAGAGCAATTGCTGGGTTGTGGGTAGCTCTATTTTTAACTTCTTGAGGAACCCTCACACAGTTTTCCAGAGTGGCTGTACCAGTTCACATTCCCACCAACAATGCAGGAGGGTGCCCGTTTCTCCACATCCTCTCCAACATTTGTTGTATCCTGTCTTGTTAATTTTCACCATTCTCACTGGTGTGATGTGGAATCTCATTGTGGTTTTGATTTTTATTATTTGTATTTTCCTGATGACAAGTGATGTGGAGCATTTTCTCATATGTTTGTTGGCCATGTGTGTGTCTTCTTTGGTGAAATTTTGTTCATGTCTTCTGCCCATTTCATGTTTCTTGGGTGTTGAGTTTGATAAGTTCTTAATAGACGTTGGATACTAGCCCTTTATCTGGTAAGTCATTTGCAAATATCTTCTCTCATTCTGTAAGTTGTCTTTTAGTTTTGTTGACTGTATCCTTTGCTGTGCAAAAGCTTTTTATCTTGATCAAGCCCCAATAGTTCATTTGTGCTTTTGTATCCCTTGCTTCCATAGATGTATCTTGCAAGAAGCTGCTGTGGCCGAGTTCAAAAAGGGTGTTGCCTGTGTTCTCCTCTAGGATTTTGATGAATTCTTTCCTCACATTTAGATCTTTCAACCATTTTGAGTTTATCATTATGTATGGTGTAAGAGAATGGTCTAGTTTCATTCTTCTGCACGTGGCTGTCCAATTTCCCCAACACCATTTATTGAAGAGACTGTGCTTTTTCCAGTGGACATTCTTTCCTGCTTTGTCAAATATTAGTTGACCATAGAGTTGAGGACCTATTTCTGGGTTCTTTATTCTGTTCCATTGATCTATGTGTCTGTTTTTGTGCCACTACCACACTGTCTTGATGATCACAGCTTTTTAATACAGCTTGAAATCTGGCATTGTGATGCCCCTGGCATTGGTTTTCTTTTTCAATATTTCCTTTGGCTATTCAGGGTCTTTTCTGATTCCACACAAATCTTAAGATTCTTTGTTCCAACTCTGTGAAGAAAGTCCATAGTATTTTGATACGGATTGCATTGAACGTGTAAATTGCCCTGGGTAGCATAGACATTTTCACAATGTTAATTCTTCCAATCCATGAGCATGGGATGTTTTTCCAACTCTTTACACCTTCCTCAATTTCTTTCAGAAGTGTTCTGTAGTTTGTAGGGTATAGATCCTTTACCTCTTTGGTTAGGTTTATTCCTAGGCATCTTATGGTTTGGGGTGCAATTGTAAATGGGATGGGTTCCTTAATATCTCTTTATTCAGTCTCACTGTTAGTGTATAGAAATGCCACTGATTTCTGTGCATTGATTTTTTTATCCTGCCACACTGCTGAATTGCTGTATGAGTTCTAGCAATCTCGGGGTGGAGGCTTTTGGGTTTTCTATATACAGTCTCATGTCATCTGCAAAGAGGGAGAATTTGACTTCTTTGTCAATCAGGATGCCTTTTATTTCTTTTTGTTGTCAGATCGCTGAGTATAGGACTTCTAGTACTATGTTGAATAACAGTGGTGAAAGTGGACATCCCTGTCGTGTTCCTAATCTTAAGGGAAAAGTTCTCAGCATTTCCCCATTGAGAATGATATTTGCTGTGGGCTTTTCATAAATGGCTTTTAAGATATTGAGGAATGCTCCCTCTATCCCTACACTTTGAAGAGTTTTACCCAGGCATCATTTTTGTCCTTGCCAGCTTAATCTCCCAGATAACGTCCCCTTGCCTGCAGCCAGAGCTGTGAAGTACTGAACTGGGATGTGAAGGACAACAGGAAAGTTTCTGAGACTAAAGGAAGTGCCTTTATCATGTAGTTGGTCCAACTCACAGAGCAATGCAGGATTACAGAATAAGTGCTAGATTACAGAATAAGTGGTATAACACTTTGATGCTGGGCAAAAATGAGAAAGAAATATGAACCAGAGAAGTTCCAGACACTGGCTGCTTCAGCAGCATCCATAAGTCTACCAATTCCCACTGAAGCCCAGCTCAGCTATATGGCATTTGCTATTACTTAATTCACTTATGCATTGTGTTTTATCTGCTTTGTTCTTTCACTTATTTTCAACCAAACTAAATTACAAACTTTTGGGGATTAGGGCCATTTTACATTTTTTAAACTCCAATTGAAATGGATTATTGGACTCATTCATTGTGGAAGTTAACAATCTTGGCCCTAAAATTCTGGCTATCTTTTCTCCACAAAATCCTAAAACTCCATCTGCTATTTGATTCAGCCCAGTTTTGAGGCTGTGTGTGGCCAGGATATTTTGGGCAATGTCTTACCACATTTTAGGATGACATAATTAGATATATTCCAGTCTAGCAGATTTTACTCCCACCAAGCTGGAAACACTTCATAATAATTACCAATGTGATAATAATCACCAATGACAATTTTTACATAAGGGAAAAAACATCTAAAATATATAGGCCAAAGCACATCTTCTCATTATAAGCTAAGTAATCAAAAAAGAGGGTGGTATACCTTAGCCAGCTATCTGGCATAAAAGGAGAATATTTTCTCTCAAGACACTTCACTTCCTTCAGGTGTCACCTTTAAGAGTCGTTTTCTGAGGATTCTCACTTGCAATGGCACCTTCCCTACCCACCTCTACTCCCTGGCTGTCTTTCTTACTGTTCTTTATATCACTTAGCATCCAGTTGATAATATTCATTTGCTTGTTTTTTAGTATCTGTTATTCCCCTCTCTCCAAAAGTAGGGACTCTGGTTACATGACTTGTTGTTTCCCCAAGTTCTAGAATGATGCCAGCCCGGAGCAGGACTGACATCATAAGTTGTTTTATTGTGCATGGCATGTGTAGCTATGTCAATATATGCGAAAGGCAATTCAAATACATGTTTTGTTCCTTGTATCACCTCATTCTGTTTGAAAGCTACCTATTCAGGTTACCTTATTTTGGTAACTCATTGAATTGCTTTTACTGAATTGTACTTTGGCTTTATTGGGCCTAAATTGAAGGACACTGTAATAAACAACCAAATGGAAGTCTCTGTTGTACTCATCACAGCGATACAGAGATGACAGCATCATGCCTACATCACACAGGGTCCTTTACAAAGACTCAAAGAGAGCTCTCAGGTCTCAGGGTTAGGGAAGGCTATGCTTTGCCCAGAGAAATGATCTGCTTTGATCTTAGAACACCATAGTTCCTGTAAGTGAATGTTGTTTCCTCTCTTCTCTGATGGCTCAGAATGTTTGGGGCCATATTTGTATCCTTCCTTAGCAATTGTTTTAGAACACGACTACATCTTATGTTCTTGCACAAAGAGTCCTCTAGCCCAGATTGTTTAAGTAATTTATGTTAACTTTTTGAATGGTATTTATTTTTATAAATTAATTTAGCCCTTTGATCAGATAAAGTCGAGTGTGGATGGATGATTACATACACATATTTTATACTTCAGCACTTAAAGAATTTTTAAAAAGGCACGAAATTTGTTTTTAAGTTTCCTTCTAAGTCTCTAGTTCTCTTTTATGAATTGATCTTGTCTGTTTCTATGATGTTCTTCTGGTCAATAATAAATTCCTTCTCCCCAAACTGACCTGTTTTCCATAAAGCACAACCCAAATAAAGCAGCGTACTTGCAAATCCAAATGTCAGTAGCCAATGTCTGTGCAAAAAAGAGTGCCTTCTCCCAAAAATGGGACTCATGAAACCTCTAGAATTGCAGAGAATAACTCAGATCTTCCCACATAAATAGGCATATAGGAGAAAGAGAAAATAAGAATTAAAACTCTTTTCTTTTTTATTACTAAAATCATGATAAACCAAAACAAAACCCACCAAAAATAGAACTTGGGGCATGAATGACATTTGTCATAACTGATGAAGCATTCTTTTTTTATTAATACAATCCTCTTGTTTTGGAAGATCTGTAATTGTTACAGAGAATGTGTTATCACTAAGCCTTTTAGAGGACCTTTGGAAAATATGCAACTATTAGAAAAAATATTTTATGTCAATAGATAAAAGGTTCCTTTTGATTTAATTGCTATTACTTAAGAATTTTCAGGAGTTTGGGATGCTATATTAAAAATCTAACCATACAGCTAATCTACTGTTTAGAAATGTGGGAAAGGTTCCCTAACTTCTAAATTGTTCTCAATTAAAATTTCAAAACTGTCTTTGATAGGTACTGCCAACGGAGGAAGTTAAATCTTCCTTCAAACACTTAGAGTCCTAGATATTGGTCTGACTCTTTCCAGCACCTCCTACCATTCCTTCCTCTTTTCCACTGACCAAGAACCACATCTTTCTACGTTCTAGAAGGTCAACATACCATGCCATTATGGATTCCAAATATAATTTTCTTCTACTTTAAAGACATTTCCCTCACTTTGTACACTTGACTTCTACCAAAACCAACCTCATTTATTCCTTTGTTTTCTCTTCCCCTACCCCACCCCTCTGCCAAAGGAATAATTTAGTTTCTACTTCTAAGTCAATTGTCATGGATCAGAATACCTCTCACACTTCCCTCCAACTACTATTCTACCCTCT
This sequence comes from Nyctereutes procyonoides, assembly GCF_905146905.1. Lineage (NCBI taxonomy): Eukaryota > Metazoa > Chordata > Mammalia > Carnivora > Canidae > Nyctereutes > Nyctereutes procyonoides. The sequence goes on from NW_026575044.1 coordinate 5,987,587, forward strand.
ATATTCTTTTAGCTGTCTTAAAAGTTAGTAAATTAATGTTCCTAAGCATGGGTAACCAATGCATACCCAGCTGAATGTATGCAACACCAGAAGATCTTTCAATTCCATTTTGATGTATATTAAAAACATGAAATGAATAAAACCAACATCAATGGCATTAACTCTAACACTACAGGATTTAATTCAATTTGCCCTTGATTGACTCAGAAGGATTATTATAATAATCCCCCTGATATTATGCTACTACTTAGAAATCACTGTTACTTACTATTTTCCCATAGTCTGCCTTTACTTAGTAGCTCATTTTTAAAATATTTTTGGTGATTTCTACATTGTTCCTGGCACATAGCTGGCACTTGATAATATTTGTTGTTTGATTTGAATTTCATGATTGCCATAACTAATTCCATTCCAATATGCCAGATGCTCTTCCTATTAGCACTGATTAGCAAAGCTAAATTATGAACCATTCCAGCATGACAAGTAAATTATATATAAATCACATAAGAAAAAAATGCAGACATTTCACTTAGAAAAAAAATGGACTTAAATTTTTCTTTTCTCTGAGCTTTCACTTTACCAAATTATAAAACTAAAAATTTGCCTTTATCTGAGTTTCTGAAAATCACTAAAAATTAAGAGATAAATTAACACAGCTCCTTCAATTATTCCTACATCCAGACACTTCAATTGAGTTTTACTTAGGTGAAATATGGACAAGTAGTTTCTAAAAGCTAGCCACTGGGTGCATTACAATCAGCTGATAAATTGTTTTTTTAAAAAAACAATACAGGGATACCTGGCTGGTTCAGTCCAAAGAGCATGCAACTCTTGATCTCTGGGTTGTGAGTTCAAGCTCCATCAGTTCCATGTTGTATGTAGGGATTACTTAAAAATAAAATTTTTAAGAAACAAACCAAAACAAAAACCAATACAGATTCCCAGGCTTAATCCCCTAAAAATGTTTACTCAATTGTGTCTAATGTGGACTCAAATCATCATTATTTTAAAGATACTAAAGTGATTGTGATGTACAGACAAGTTTAGGTTGTTAAGACTGATTCAGGACATTACATGATCCTTGTGATCAATTTCTAATGAGTCAGCATACAGACACTTTAAAAATAGGAACTACATGTTTTCTTCATTTTATTACCTACTGTGTTTTTTTTTACCCACTGTGTTTAATGCAATGTCTTGCTCACTCTAAGAGCTAACTATAGTTAACTCTAAGAGTTAACTATCCACTAGCTATAGTCAGAGATACCTGCTCCATCATACCTTGCCCAATTCAGCTTTACTCTGTATGGGACTGAGAAAAACATCTCCATAATATTTTTACTTTTGTTGGAGATACAAAATTGTAAAGAAATATTCAGTCTACATAACTTCTTATGGCTACACCTAAAACCTTAAGAACTTTCTAACTTACCAGAGTGATGCTGAGTCAAATCTGCTGTGGATAATTATAAGCATGAACTGAGGATTGAAAAAGAAGAGGGAAGGTGTCACAGGCAGCAAAGCTGGAGGGTGTTTCTGCAATCCAGCCTCATGGTCAGGACATCTGGGCCTGAGTTAGAATGTTCTGCTGTGCTCTGGTGGGCTTTGGTATGAAGTCATCACAGTCATAGCAAAGATTATATAACTCTTTACAATGGGATGAGATACTAAAACCAACTTTTGCCAGGAACTGAGGAGTGTTAGATGCTTAGAATATTCAACAAAAGTGGCCCTCGTTTTTATCTCAAGAATTCAGATTATCTCCATAGATCACAGAAAACAGAACCATAAAGGTGAGTTTCATCAGTGTGCTTCCAGATTTATTGCAGAATGATTCAATTGAATCTATAAAGGCATATCTGCAGTCTTAGTCATTTAGTCAACAAATGTTTCCTGAGCCTCTACTTTTGGCCAGAAACTGTGCTAAAAATGGAAGAAACTATTATAAGCATTGAAGATAAGCTCTTTCATAGCTAATCAACCACAGAGGAACAGATGCATAAATAAATAACTATAATACATCAAGTAATACAAGAGGAATCTAAAGGTAACACATTATCACCAAGTACAGAACAGCCAACTGTTTGGGGGCCAAGGGTCTGCTGAGAAAGGCAATGGGGAGAGAGGGGAGAGAAGCCTGTAGCATCTTGAGACACATCCTGGGAGAGCCCAGTATGCACTTTACAAGGAAAGTCTAGAACTGAAGACATATATTTGAGAGCTGAGGCCATGGCATGGATATGACTTCACAGGGAAAATAAATTAAATGCAAAGAGAAAGGGGAAATAGAATAGGGAAAGAAAAAAGACAGAACACCAAGAGTCTCTCCTATGGAAGGAGCAGGTGAGACACAGTGGGGAGGCTACATAGGAACAAAGCATCCAACAGGAAGCCCCAGGTAGACAGCCTGCACAGAGTCTGGTAGAGCTGGTTTCCAATCTTAGCTGTGTGATAGAGCCAATTACTCCACCTTTGCAGGATTCAATTTTCTCATGCATATCCTCAAACAGAATCTCCCTCAGAACCTTGGGTGGAAGGTGCCTAGCACAGTAACCAGGTACAAGTGTTCCCTCCCTTTTCTCTTGTCCTAAGCAAGCATCGAAAAGGATTTAATAAGAGCATGTATTTACTGTATTTACTAACCTTGAAATAAATATGTACATGGCAACTGAAATTTACTTACATACCCACCCAGAACCAGTAAATGCATTCAAACTAATGATTTTAGATTTGAAAATGTAATAATGGAAAACATAAATGTTTTATATTCAGAAAACCACATGAAACAGTAGATACAGATATAATAGGTATCTGTAAATTTGATGAGCAAATGAAATAATGCAACCATAACTTCTACACAGCATGTTAGCGTACAGACAAAACCTGGAAAAGACAATCTGTAAACATTTATCCTGGCCAGGATAGCAGGCTGCTGAGTGACAGCTACAAATTCCATCCAAGAGAGAAAAGGTGAATTATTAGGCTCTGTTTATTCACCTGGGATGAAATATTCCTTGCTGAAACATCTCAGCCTCTGCTTTGGCAGAATGCTATCTAAGAAGAGGTTCTGTAGAGGTAGTTCTGTGTGGACTGTGAATCTGCTCACGTGATCTGTAAGGTGGGTTCCAAGCCTAAGGACCTATGACATGAAGACTTTGGGATCTAGAATTTGAACCCTCATTGGTCTCCCCTACTCAAAAAGAAAGGACAGACATCTCATGACAATTGAGAATGTTCTCAATGTCAGCAAAATCAACTGTTGAAATTATTCAGATTCCCTGCCGGATTACTCAGGCCAAGACAGGAAGGTCTCACGGTCTCATTCAAATTACATGTAAGTGGTGCCTACAGGGATCAGTTTCATCCATCAAATCAATCCTATTTGTAAATGTGTGTAGTATTATTCAGACTGCTAGTCTTCTAGTATCTAATCAAGCACATTATTCTTGAATCCAGATTTCCAACCCTACCTCTAGGTTAAGAAAACAATCTGCTCTTTAGTGGCATTTGAGGGGCATCCCCTTGGATCATCCAGTGAAAACATTGTTTGTGGATGCCTAAATGTTAAAATTGACGTTTGCCCTGACTGGACTTTCATCCTTCTCCATGAATACGTCCATAAAGATTAGTCAGATAATCTGACACTTCAAAAGGCTGAAAAGGAATGATAAGACACATAAAGTCAGGTAGGAGAGGTAGGTAGGAGGCATGTATGCGCACACACACACATGAATGCATGCATGCTTGTGCTGAGGAAAGAGCTGGCAAAAACATGGAAGGAGCAGAGCCACACAATTACAAGCCCTCAGGAGTGAGGGTTTGGAAGAACAAGTCTAGAATATTCAGGTCAACGCTCTATTGACTGAGCAGCCAGGCACCCCTGTGCCCCCAAATTTTCACTTGCCTATTTATGAGCTTGCCTATCTTCATATTGCTCTTTGAGATACTAGTTTTTAAGCGTATGTTTAAGTAAGGAGGTAAGGGACAGAAGAAGACATTAATTTTCTTAACAAATATTGTGTAAAAAAGAGATACCCAGGAAAATAAGAGATGATCTCTATGATACTAATTGCCTAGGAGAAGAAACACAGATGGAATCAGATATGGGCACTGAGGTGCCAAGATGTAAGTCAGTACAGGTACCACATGGACACGGGAAACCTTCCAGTTCTGACAAATGTACACCTGTACGTGCAGTGACAGTTATCATCTGTGCTGGGGGCCAGAAAGGAAAAAATATTTGTTCTTAAGCTGAATGAAAGCCATTCTCCAATTTTTATAGGAAATGCACACCACATTAAGGGCGGGAAGACAAAAAAACAATACATATGAGGGTCGGCAAGATTTGGAAATACAGGGGAATGGACATAAAAGGAACCAACGAAAAGGATTCTTATTCTTAAGCTAGTCCCCATTTTATATTATGAAAAGATAGATGATTACATATGGCATCTAAGTCAAAATAAGTTTTAGTTTACAGCCATATACCATCTGTACCACTTACTATTTTTATTATGGCAATATGTTTGAAGAAGCATTTGATTTTAAAAGAAATGTCATATCTTCTTTTAGGATTACTTTCCTACATAAAAGGCTGTAGACTGCAAGAAAGCTCAGAGGCATAGGTGGCTAAATAAAATTTTTCAATGAATAGAAATAAACTAAAAGTCTCTAACATTTCCTTAAAATGTCTTATGCTATCGGAACAAATTGAACAAGTTAATGCATTGCTCATGCATACACACAGTTTATTTGTGGTATAATGACTCAGATTTGGTGCTTGGCTAGTAAATTCAACTTTGGCATTTCTGTTCACTGTCTGGAAATATTATTTTTCTGCCATACTGAATTAATCACTCATGAATAAAAGGAGATTAACATGTTGGGAAGAAAATAAAAATAAAAGGTTTCTGCAACATACAACAAAGGATGTTTTTATTAGAACAGTCTTAGACAAAAATTATATGCTGAAACAAAAGATAAGGAATTTCATTATTTTTACTACTTATGTTCTTCTGAGTATAATAGGAAAATGATAAGAAATGTTGCATACAGTTCTTTGCAAAACTGGAAAACTGGATCAGAAGTCAGAACAATAGAAAAATTTATATGCTTCAAATTCACCTGTACAGATGACAATCATGTGACAGTCCATCAAACATTACATACAATATAGAGAATCCCTCTTCTTCTCTTCAAATTGACAGACCAATTCATTCCAGACCCAGAATATGTTTTTGACCTGGGGTTCCAGGACTATCTTTGGGTTATTCTAAAAGTTCTTCTGGAGGGGATTGACTATCTGGATCAACTCCAGTCTAAAGATCACTAGCCAACCACGCTTATCTTGAGTAGCACTGAATCCTCAAAGAAACTGTCAGTGCGGGCTCTTCATAATTCACAGAACTAAATCAGACTTATTTTTGTGGTAAAGAGCATAAGTTCTGGAATTAGCCCCTCTAGGTTAAAATCCTGACTTCACACAGACACTTTGGGGCAAGTCCTTTGAGATCTCCGTGTGCAAATCCATCTGTCTCCAAAATGAACTTATAATAGTTCCTACTTCATTGTATTATTATGCAGATTAAATTGCATAGTGCATGTAAAACTGCTTAGCAAAATATACATTACACATATATACTTATTTAATGTACAATTTATATGTATATAGATTATGGATAGAGAGATGTGTGTGCATTTATTTTTTTTTCCAGTTTTCTTTCACCCAGAAATTCACCCCACTTTGTTCTCATCTTGCCAATGGTGTACACAAAATATTTTCTGACTTTTTCCCCCATCTTCGTTCTTCATTCTGCACTGCTATTTGCCACGTGAACAGAAGCAATCTAACCAGAAGGAAAGCGAGAAAACAAAGCTCACATCCTAGAAACTGTCCGATTTTATCCACATAAGTACTTCTGACATTTCCCCTGTGGCTCAAAATAACAAAAATATAAGTAAAAATAGCTTGGGTAACTGATAATGTTTTTCTTCACCAATTTGAATTCCGAGATTCTAGCTCCTGTGGCAGGAGCAGCTTCTGCTATGTTTTCAGAAAACATCAACAAACCCACATAGCTTTCTGTCTGGAGAAAAATTCTTTCTCCTATGAACCCTGATTAAGTTCAAAGGCCAATTCTAGTCTAACCCAAAATAGAATAGGGTGGGAGCTCTTGTGAAGAGCATCTAACCCTGAAGGCCCAGGGAGGGGGATGTGGGGGGGTGGATAGTTGCACATGGAAAGCTTACTCTTGCCTGTGTTCTAACACTTTCCTGGGGTTTAATCACTGCTTCCATGTCAGAAGTGTAGAAATGAAAAGAGCATTCATTTCAGAATGGATTAGAACTAACTAAATGGGAAGGGGAGAGGTAGAGCTCAACCACAGACCTCCCAATTTTGTGTGCTGGCCCCCACTCCCTACATGGCCACAGATCTTCAGCAGAACAACACCTATCACATGGCGTTTTAAGCAGGCTCTGGGCCTGCTGGCCATATTGTTTGCCTGTGGGCCTTAGCCTCCACAATGAGACAATATTGAATACCTCTGGGCTAATTATTGGTTCCAAAGATAACACTGCCCCACCAAGGCAGTCAGAAACATGAGCCTCTCTTCTCCCCAGCATCATGTACTACATCAGGAAGTCACTCACTCAGGTGGAAGGAGATCCACAGACACAGTAAAGCTGAGTGTCCTTCTAGTCCCCTAGGAGGGCTTGCTTGCCTAAAACTGCATTCCTCACTCATAAACTCCTTTCTTCCTGCCTCTCTCTTCTTTATTAAGGTTCTATTTTGTACAGCTTCTTGGAGCGTCCCTCTACTTGCTAGATGGGATCCTACTCAATTCATGAATCACTGAATAAAGCCAATTTGATCTTCAGATTTACTTGGTTGAATTTTGTTTTTTAACAGAACCAAGGAGGAGGTCATGGGAGCCTCCGGTTTATAGTTGGTCAGAAGCAACTATAAACAGGAACAGTCTAGACCTACAATTTGGCATGTGAAGTGGGAACAGTCTTGTGGGGCTGAGTCATTAGCCTGTGGGATTGGACACTCTCTCTAGGTAGCTAATGTCAGAATAGAGTTGAATTATAGGACACCCAGCTGGTGTTGGAGTGTTGCTTGGTTGTGGGAACCCATACAATGGCACTGGAATCAGAATCAGAATCTTTCAAGTCAAGAGAAAGAGCTGCTGACCTAAAAGTGGGCTCGTAAGGCCAAAAACAAGATGGTTGCTGAATCATACAGGGTTTAACACAAAATGGAATACTTATCACCTTCTTCCCAGTAGTTATTATGACTAAACCATGGAAATTTGGACTGGCCAATTCTGCCTGGAAGAGTCCATTGGAGGGTACTTTAAGGAACCAGATGAAGGAGAAGTGCCACCACAACATGATGGAAAGCTGTCACATATTGTCTATGTTCTTTTCTCAGCATACTGGGGCTGGCAGTGAATCAGTGCTGCCAGGGATGGGATTGGAGAGGTAGAACTGGTGTGAACTGCCTCGGAAAGCCAGTCAGGAAAGCCTGGAAGAGAAAGTATAAGCCCCTATCCCTTAAGGACAGTGAGAACCCAGCTCAGTGGTAACAAATACCAACTAGGGGCTTAAAGAGTGAGTGAACCAGAGTTCTAGATTTCAAAGGTGGGCTAAGAGAGCAGGAACAAGGAACAACTGAACAAGACAGCATAGGATGATTGCCAGGAGGAGCCCAGCTCCCATTCCAAGAAAACTGCCAAAAGCTTTTATGCCCAACGAAGCTTCAAGACCAGCTCAGCCACAGGACATAAAGCCAAGAGATATGCAAGAATCAAAGACAGTTCAAATTAAACATCAACTTCAAAGGTTCTGTTAATATGACATCTGAAGTTTGCTTCAAAATAATGGGGAGAGGATCCCACATGTACAGACTAAACAAAACTGGCCCTCCAAACAGTAAGATATAAAAAGTTCTTTTTTCTTTCAGGATACATCATTCTGAATGGAGATGACAATAGCTAAAAATTAAACATATTCATGAGAGGTACCAGCTAATATTGTTAGTGAGGAAGGAAACTTTTACTGTAATGCAAAATTTCCCTTCAATTTACATCTACATAAAGATAAGAGATGATTCAAGAAAGCAGTCACCTTTATGCAGAGTTTGAGAGCAAAACCATACAATGTTGTTTCCTTCCCAACATTAAAATTTTTAAATAAAGGATGATTCCATCCTTAGAGCCTAAGGTCTTATTTTCACAGTTTTTGTTACCAGTATTTTATCTTACAGCACCCTGTGGAAGAAGCAGAGCAATGCTACTGTGTCTATTGTACCAATGAAGGAAGTAAGGCCCAATGAGATGGGAGAATGTGTCCAAACTCCAGCAGCCCCGGTAAGTCAGGACTTACCTTAGCTTCAGTCTGTTGGCTCCAAATTCAGGCGCTCTTTGCTATGTGATGCTACTCCACTCAGTTCCACGGATTTCTTCTAATTGTCAGTTTGGTAGCCCATCCTGATACTTTGTCTTGTACAGTCTTTCCAGCCTTGACCTAATAAATGATGGAAATATAGTTCTGCAGTATACTTGGCCCTTGAACAACACGGGTCTGAACTGTGCGGGTCCCACTTATACATGGAATTTGCTTTTGCTAAACATAGTACAGTTCTGTAAATGTATGTTCTCTTCCTTATGATTTTAATAACATTTTCTTCTCTCTAGCTTACATTATTGTAAGAATACAATATATAACACATATAACATAGAAAATGAGTGTTAATTAACTATTCATGATATCAGTAAGGCTTCTGGTCAATAGTAGGCCATTAGTATTTGAGTTTTAGGAGAGTCAAAAGTTATACATGAATTTTCCACTGCTCAGAGGTTGGCATTCCAAACTCCATATTGTTCAGTGGTCAACTGCATTCTGGTGTGCCGGGATATTGTGCTATTTTTTTGAAAATCGAAGTATTTTCTGGTATTTTTCCTAGTGTAGCACCATTATTTCAGTATTTCAAAAAATTAAAACTCCAAATTATGTGTATTATGCATGGGGTATATCCAGAGAGTTCTATAGTGCATTTACATTTTTTTTATTTATTTATGATAGTCACAGAGAGAGAGAGAGAGAGAGAGAGAGAGGCAGAGACACAGGCAGAGGGAGAAGCAGGCTCCATGCACCGGGAGCCCGACGTGGGATTCAATCCTGGGTCTCCAGGATCGCGCCCTGGGCCAAAGGCAGGCTGCGCCACCCAGGGGTCCCTACATTTTATATTAAATAGAAATGACTTGGATGTGCCTGTGACTCAGTTGGTTAAGCATCTGCCTTCCCCTCAGGTCATTATCCTGGGGTCCTGGGATGGATCAGCCAGAAGTCTGCATCTCCTTCTCCCTCCAGCCCCCTCACCTCACGCTCTCTCTCTAGTAAACAAAATCCTTTAAATAAATGAATAAATAAATAAATAAATAAATAAATAAATAAATAAATAAATCAGGCTTGCTTTCTGCTTTCTCACTACATTGTTTCCCTTCTAAGGCCTGTTCTACAGTGTTCTTATGTTGTATTAATTCCAATTTCTAAATTACTAGTGAAGCTGAGTATTTATTGTTCTCATAGCTTTTTATTTCCCAGATCTAGTTTGGGCATAGTTTCCAGAAGCCCTTGATGGACTTTGAATGGGGGTGAGGGTGGGCATAGGAACTTAGGAAGGGGACCCACAGAAAATGGAGTGACCTGGGGTGAAGAGGAGAAAAGCTGAGAAAGCTGTAGATTAGCGATCTTCCCTTCCTTTCCCGTGAACACGGAACCCATTTTCTGAGAAACAGATGGCTCTCCCATTGGATAATTTATTGTAACTTCTTCCCAGCTTACCCTTTCTAGAATATTTAGGCTAGAAGGACACAGGAACAACAGTCCTTGGCTCTCTCCCATGTTCGTCAGTGTCTCATGACAAAGTGTAGAAGATGATGGCACCATACAATCTTTTTTATAAAATACTGCCAGTAAGACCAACATTAGTGCCAGTATTTCGGATTATTAAAATGTAAATATGACCGCTATTGTCATTTCTGTTCAGTACTGCAGAACTGCATTTCTGTTCAGTACCAGCCTGGGTACTGGAACTCACCAAGTCAACTACTATGGCTACCATGAGTTAAAGGTTGGTACATATAATGTAATGAATTTTTTCCAAAACCCAAATTTCCCTTGATAAAGGATTGGTCAATTCATTTATAATACATTCACACAGTGCATAATTATAAGTCATTAAAAGAGTGAGTTACATTTAGAGGCACCTGGGTGGCTCAATTGGCGAAGCATCTGCCTTAGGCTCATGATCTCAGGGTCTTGGGATCAAGCCCTATGTTGGGCTCCCTGCTTAACAGGGTGTCTTTTTCTCCCTCTTCCTTTGCTCCTCTCATTGCTTGTGTTCTCTCTCTTTCTCTAGCAAATAAATAAACAAAATCTTTAAAAAAAAAAGTGAGTTACATTATACTTACTGACATCAAAAGTCAAACTGGACTGTTAAAGTGAAAATGGCAAGTCTGAACAGATAAGTCCATTTGTGTATTTAAACACATAATCTCATTCGTGTAGGGGAAATTCCACAACCAGCATGTCTTCTATTTCTCATTCAAGTTGGTTACCTCTATGCCTGTATAAAAAGAGGTCTGTAGAATTTACTGGACTGCCTGACAATACTTAAACGCACATAAAATTTATTTAGCATGCAAATAGAGTATCCAATTTCCTTAAAATGTAAAAATAAATTAGGAGGCAAACTATGAATTGAATGCAAATTTTTTTTTGGCAGGGAGGAAGCAGGCTGCCAGCCAATACAGTGATGCCAACTTCAAGCAAGACAAGCCAGGAAGTGCCTCTAAAAGACTGAAGGGAACTGCCCTGTCTGTAAGGTGACTCTTCTCACAAGGAGTGAGATGCTCAGTGTTTCCTGTCCTGATAACAGCAAAAGGGTTGTCATCATTAGTTAACAGTCCATTACTGAGTCTGAATCCAGTGGTTCTCTCATACCCTTTCTCTCCCCCTTCCTTTTATTAAAAGTCAGTGAGAATTCTTTCCTCTCTGGCTGGGGAAAAAAGAAGAAGCAGATCAGGGTGATCACTGTCTATTCGTTGCAGCTTTGTTGCCAGAAAAGGGGACAGAGGTCCTGACATTTCATTAGCTGCTGCTGTAGCAGGCTGAAGGACATGCCACATGACTTGACCATGTTACTCACAATGTTAAGGAGAATTTAATCTAAGGTTCAGTGTAGGTGCTATAATATAACAGATTTGACAGATACTAATGTCCATTACTTTTATTAGACATATTTTGCTATTAGCTATGCTTTCTAATTCTCTTATGACTGCCAAGAGCTCACTCTTTTTTTTTTTACTGGTAAATTCCCTTGCTCTCTCACACCCTCTCTCTCTCTCTACAACCCCCCCCCAATTATTTTAAAATATACAACTTTTACTCTGTATCCCAGATGTTTATTCTATCAATAATGGTTCCATGTACATCAAAAAGTTATATAGCTTTATTTTTTAGTAGATTCTTACTTTGCTTTCTAAAAATGAAGACAGAAAAAATTTAAATGTCTTGTTCTCATATATTGTGTATAAATACCTGGAAAACCTGAGAGGATTAACTTAGGAGCCATTGTAAACAAGAAGAAAATTCAGTAAATTGTCTAGATACAAAATTAATACAAAAAAAATCAGTAGGTGTCCAGTACACAAACAACAATTAACTAATAGATGTACCAGAAGAAAATATTTATACAACAATCAAAATACTAACTTCTTAGAAAGACATTTAACAATAAACATGCAAGATCTCGAGTAAAAAATAAATTTATTATTAAAAAATAAGATATTAACTTTAAAAAATGCAAGATCTATATTAAACAATTTTAATCCTAGTTTAGAAATGTCAATTAAAAAATTTAAACTGGGGGGGGGATCCCTGGATGGCGCAGTGGTTTGGCGCCTGCCTTTGGCCCAGGGCGCGATCCCGGAGTCCCAGAATCGGGTCCCACGTGAGGCTCCCAGCATGGAGCCTGCTTCTCCCTCCTCCTGTCTCTCTCTCTCTCTCTCTCTCTCTCTCTCTATCTCTATGTCTATCATAAATAAATAAATCTTAAAAAAAAAATTTTTTTTAATTTAAACTGGGGCAGCCCCGGTGACTCGACGGTTTAGCCCAGGGCGTGATCCTGGAGAACCGGGATAGAGTCCCACGTTGGGCTCCCTGCATGGAGCCTGCTTCTGCCTCTGCCTGTATCTCTGCTTCTCTATCTCTCTGTCTCTAATGAATAAATAAATAAAATAATTAATTAATTAATTAATTAATTAAACTGAGGGATATAAAATAGTTAAATAGAATAGTATTTGTTATTGGCTCAGAAACTTAAGCATTATAATGATGAAAATCCTCCCCAAACTATTATATAAACTTGAAATGATGAATAAAGATAACAAACTTTTTAAAAGTAAACTTCTAGTGTTCATAGGGAAAACATATTTTTATATGTTTCAGGAAAAAATCTAAAAAAGAAAGAACTAGCTCTTCCAGATTTTTTTTTCAGCTTAATTGAGGTATAATTGACATATTAAAATTGCACACATTTAATATAAGCATCTTGATGTATTTGGGTATATGCACATACCTGTGATATCATCCAACCAAATACTAAACATATTCATCCTCTCCAAAAATCTGTTTCTTTTTTTTTTTTTGTGAGTTATTGGGGGTTTGTGGGGGGAAGGTAGGATATTGCTAAGAATACTTAAACATGAGATCTACCTTCTTAATGTATTTAGGTGCACAATACCATACTGTTAACCGTAGGTATCATGCTGCACAGCATACCTCTAGAACTTACCCAGCTTGTGTAACAGAAACTTCCTACCCATTGAAAAACTCTCAATTTCCCTCTCTGCCTCCTCCCAATCCTCTCTCTCTTAAACCCTGGTACCCACAATTGCTTTGTTTTCCACAATTTTACTTTGTCTTTATGAATTTAACTAATCTAAGTACCTCATATATAATAATAATGCACTATTTGTCTTTCTGTGACTGGCTTACTTCACTTAGTATAATGCCCACTATGTTCATCCATGTTGTCACAAATAGCAACTTTTTTTTATAAATTTATTTTTTATTGCTGTTCAATTTGCCAACATATAGAATAACACCCAGTGCTCAAGGCTAGATAATATTCCATTATATATTCATATGAATACACACACACACACACACACACATCTTCTTTATCTACTCATCTGTTGATGGAAATTTGGGTTGTTTCCATATCTTGGCTGTTGTGAACAGTGCTGTAATAGAAAGGTACAGATATCTCTTCAAGATCTCAATTTCAAGGGATCCCTGGGTGGCGTACCGGTTTGGCGCCTGCCTTTGGCCCAGGGCGCGATCCTGGAGACCCAGGATCGAATCCCACGTCGGGCTCCCGGTGCATGGAGCCTGCTTCTCCCTCTGCCTGTGTCTCTGCCTCTCTCTCTCTCTGTGTTGACTATCATAAATAAAATAAAAATTAAAAAAAAAAAGATCTCGATTTCAAGTCTTTTGAATATATACCCAGAAGTGGGATTGCTGGATCATATGGAAATTCTATTTTTAATTTTCTGAGGAAACTCCATACTGTTTTCAGTAGTGGCTACACTATTCTTCATAGCAGTGTATAAGGTTCCAGTTTTTCCACAACCTTGCCAACATTTGTCTTTTTTTTTTTAATATAGTAGCCATCCTAACATGTGAGGTGATATGGTCTCATGGTGGTTTTGAACCTCATTTCTCTGAAAATTAGTGATCTTGAGCACCGTTTCATATACCTGCTGGCCATTTGTATGTCCTTACAGAGAAATGCTTCTTTGAGTCCTTTGCCCGTATTCACATCCCTGTGAATGTTGTACCCAAGCTCAATGCCACGGGATGGGACCTGCTGCAGAACCTCCTGAAGTGTAACCCCGTCCAGTGCATCTTGGCAGAAGAGGCCCTGCAGCACCCCTACTTCTCTGACTTCTGCCCTCCATAGGCTCCAGGACCTTGGCCAGGCTGAGGCCTGGCTTATTTAAGCCCCCTCCCGGGAGGAGAGAAAAAACAGGGGATGTGCTGAGCTCCAGCTGTGCTGGGCCTAGCCGGGGTAGAGGTGTCCGGCCTGTGTTCTTCACTCCCTCCATGGACTTTATTTAATTTCATAAATTGGCTCCTTTCCCACAAAAAAAATCAGATTATTTGTTTTTTGCTATTGAGTTATAGGAGATTCTTATATATTTTGGTTATTAACCCTTTATCAGGTAGATGGTTCACACATATTTTCTCTCATCCTGTAGGATCTTTCTCATCTGTTGATTGTTTCCTTTGTTGTGAAGAAGCTTTTTAGTTTGCAGTCCCACTTGTTTATTTTGGTTTTGTTGCTTGTGCTTTTGGTGTCATCCAAGAAATTATTGTCAAGAAGTCCTCTCACATTTTCTTTGAGGAGTTCTACATTTTCAGGGTTTTTTTTAAAGATTTCATTTATTTATTCATGAGAGACACACATTGAGAGAGAGAGAGAGAGAGAGAGAGAGAGAGAGAGAGAGAGAGAGAGAGGGAGAGAGAGAGAGAGAGAGAGAGAGAGAGAGAGAGAGAGAGAGAGCAGAGACATAGGCAGAGGGAGAAGCAGGCTCCATGCAGGGAGCCTGATGTGGGACTCGATCCCGGGACCCCAGGATCATGCCCTGGGCTGAAGGCAGGGGCTAAACCACTGAGCCACCCAGGGATCCCAGTTTCAGATTTTATATTTAAGTCTTTAATCCATTTTGAGTTGATTTTGTGTATGGTCCAATTTGATTCTTTTGCTTATAGAAATCCATTCTTACCAACACCATTTGTTGAGAGACTATCTTTTCACTGTTGTGTGTTCTGACACTCTTGTAGAAGATCAATTGACTATATACGTGGATTTATTTCTAAACTTGCTATTTAGTTCCATTGATCTATATGTCTGTCTTTATGTCAGTACCACACTGTTTTCATTACTATAGACTTGTGCTATATTTTTCAAATCAGAAGTGTAAAGCTTCAAGCTTTCTTTTTTTTGCAACATAATTTTGGTTATTCAGTGCCTTGTGGTTCCATATGAACTTTAGGGTTGTTTTTGCTTTTAATCTACATTTGTGAAAAGTACTATTGGGGTATTTTTGATAGATTGCATTGAATCTGTAGATTTCTTGGAGTAATTTGTACCTGTTATTTAACACTATTAATTCTTCCAATACATGAACATGGGAATTCTTTCTATTTATTTGTCTGCTTTAATTTCTTTCATGGTGTTTTCTTCTTCTTCTTCTTTTTTTTTTTTTTTTAGCATAGTTGACACACTATGTTACGTTAGTTTCAGGTGTAAGACTTAGGGATTCAACAAGCTTATACATTATGCTGTGTTTACCACAAGTGTAGCTACCATCTGTCTCAATACATCGCTTTTACAATATCATTGACTAAAAGGCACTTATGCTGTACCTTTTATTCCCATGACTTATTCCTTCCATATCTGGAAACCTGTATCTCCCACTCACCTTCACACATTCGCCCAACCCACCACCGTCCCCCTCGTCTGGCAACCATCAGCTGAATTTCTAGGTTTGGTTCTGCTTTTTGTTTATTCCTTTGGTTTTTTTCACCAGTGTTTTATACTTCTAATGCATGTGTCTTTCACCTCCTTGTTTATTCCTAAATCTTTTATTCTCTTTTTTGCTATTGTAAATGAGATTGTATTCTTGATTTTCTTTTTCGATAGTTTACTGTTAGTGTGTATAAATGCAACTGCCTTTATTATGTTGATTTTGTGTTCTGTAACTTTGTTGAATTTGCTTATTAGTTCTAAAAGTTTTGTGTGTGTCTGGAGTCTAATATTTTCTATATGTAAGATCACGTCTTCTGAAAATAGAGACAATTTTACTTGTTTCCTATTTGGATGCTTTTTTCTTTTTCTTACCCAATTTCTCTGGCTTGGACTTCCAGGACTAAGTTGAACAGAAGTGGTGGCCATGGGCACTGTTATCTTGATTTTTGGAATGTACTACAATGCAATATAATCAAAATAGTCTGCCACATGCACACAAAGAGATATAAGGATAAATCAACAGAAGAGTCAAGAAACATACAAATACTTATGAAGGCAGTTTTGAGACTTTTTGAACACTTCAGATCAATGGTAAAGATGAATTGTCAAGTCAGTCAGAGACTTTTGGGGAGCCATCTAGTGAAAAAAATATTCTATCAACCTTGTTTCTTACATCAACACAAGTTTTAGCTGGATGAAGTATACAAAAGAAAAAAATGAGATAATGAAAATACTGGAAGAAAATATGGAAGAATTTTAAAAAGCAGCCTCTGACTTAGGGTCTTTTTTAAAGCCTGGCATGACATGGCTTCTCCACCATTTGGGTAAGATCAAGAGAAATGTAGCTACCATCTTCTCAGTGTAATATCTGACACATCTCTATCTGAGGATAGTATATTGAGTGGACTTTTGGATCAAAGAGATGGAATAGGAGCTTGCTCCATCCACTTCTTGTATCAACTTGGTATTGCAATACCTCCAGGAACAGTGTACCCCCTAAAAGGAATAAAAAATAAAATAAAATAAAGCCCAATGTAACACCCAAACACCATGTAAAAAAACCAATAGTTTTTATGCATAAAAATTTTTAATTTCTGTGAATAAACTCAGGGAAAATATTTTCACAGTACACAAGGATCTACAAATCACTTTTAAAAAAATGTCTTACCATCATGTAGGAAAATGGAGAAATAGGGCAAAATACAAATAGTTTTAAAATAGGAAGATGTTGAAGGTTTCCCATATTAGGAGAAGTGCAACTTAAAATCACAATAAGATTCTTTTTTTTCACCCAACATATTGGAAAAGAACAAAAAAATTGATAAAAAGTAGTCTTGGTGAGAGTGTGGTGTCACATTTCTCTGAAGGGCAATGTCAGCAGTATCTTTACATGATATGACCATAAATTTTGATCCATCAATTACTCTTCCAAGTGTCTATTCCTAAATTACATTCCCACAAAAGAAATGTATGTACACAGAAAATCACTTAATATTGTGTTCATAGCCAGTGATTGAAATTAACCTCTATGTCTTTCACTTGGAGAGGAGAAATCAACTCTCACATGTTCAACCAATGGAATACTTTGTAACTGTTAAAAAGAGTAAGACATACTTCATTCTGACCTGACCTGAAATGAAACCAAACTACAGTTGACGCTTGAACAACACGGAGGTTAGGGGTTCCCACTCTTCACATAGTTCAAAATCTATGTATAACTGTTTACTTCCCCAAAACAACTCCTAATACCCTGCTGTTGACCAGAAGCCTTGCCAATATCAAAAACAGCCAATTAACACAAATTTTGTATCGTATATGTATTATGTACTGTATTCTTAAAACAAAGTAAGCTAAAACAAAGAAAATGCCATTAAGAAAATTATAAGGAAGAGAAAACACATTTACAGTACTGTGCTGTATTTACTTTAAACAGTTCATGGATAAGTGTACACATGCATTTCTGATCCACGTTGTTCAAATCAGCTATCATTTTAAGTGGTTATCATTGTTTCTGGTGGTGGTGGACTGGTGTTTTAAAGCAAGTTATGGAGGCACCTGCGTGGCTTAGTCAGTTAAGCATCTGACTCTTGATTTTAGCTCAGGTCATGATCTCAGGGTCCTGGGATCCACCCCTGCGTTGGGCTCCCTACTCAGTGGGGAGTCTGCTTCTCCCTCTGCCTCTGCCCCCTTCCCCTGCTCATGTATGCAAGTGCTCTCTTTCTCTCTCTCAAATAATTAAATAAATATTTTTAAAAATAAGTAAATAAATAAAGGTGTGGACCAATCCACATTACATATATATATTTGTATGAATCAGATGGCAAGAAACTGGCAACAAAATCATACTTTTCACCACCTCTGGAGAGCAAAACTGGAAGACCAGAGGTTGGGAATGGAGATAGGAGGATAGCATGCTTTTTAGAGAAAACTCCTAGTATTTGCATTTTCCACCTTCTGCATATTACTCATACATAAAAAATGAACCTTGTCCATTAAGAGTTAAAAAATAAACTTTATGAAATAATTTGTGGTATTTCTTGGTACTTTATTTATTTTTAAAGATTTTATTTATTTATTCATGAGAGACACACACAGAGAGAGAGAGAGAGGCACAGACATAGGCAGAGGGAGAAGCAGGCTCCACGCAGGGAGCCCGATGCAGTACTCCATCCTGGGACTCCAGGGTCACGTTCTGAGCTGAAGGCAGGTGCTCAACCGCTCAGCCACCCAGGCATCCCTTTTGGGGACTTTTAAATGTGTTCTTATTGTTGTACATTCTCAGTTTTTATAGGTACTAAATTGAAAGTAAGCAGAAAAGATGTTAATTTGAAAGTTCTTTATAATGTAAATTGTCATGTTTAAGATGTGTTTTAGTTGATTTTTAAAACTTTATCTTGGCTTACATACAAACATAAATCTTTCATGCATTTGCTTGAATTCATGCACAGAGCTCCTGGGTGGCTCTGTGGGTTAAGTGACTGACTCTTGATTTCCAGTTAGATCATGATCTCAGGGTTGTGAGATCAAACTGAGTCAGGCTCTGTGCTTAGCGCGGAGCCTGCTTGAGATTCTCTCTCTTTCCCTTTGACCAACCCCTGCTCATGTGCGAGTTCTCTCTCACTCAAAAAAAAAAAAAAAAAAAAAAAAGAGAGAGAGAGAGAGAGAGAATTCACATACAAATCTCTTCTTGGAACATGTGCTGTCATATTTGGTATGACATAGCTACCCCACCTAGGAAGAGGCACCCCAGAAGCCAAGTCCCAAGCTGGTGTATGCATCTTTGTAGTAATAATAGGGCCTTACTTTCCTCATTATTTTGCATATAGGCCACCATTTGATCTTCATCTTTTTTTCAAGGACTAAATAGATGCAGCTATCTATATGTAAAGAACTGTTTTCAGTTGTCCTTTTGTATTTTCATAGATAAGACAATTGCAGCCTTGGTAGTTGGTCCTTCTCTCTTTTTCTGCTTCCTCCCTTGTGGATTTGTCTACTTCTATGTCATAAATATGATTTTAAGAGCCTTAATGGGACTCCAAGAGGAAGGGCTTCTCAATGATTGCTTTAGGGTCAGCCTGGATCTTTTGTCCAGATTGCCTCATTTGAATTAAAACAACTGATTTTTTTTTCTTGCTTGAGAACAGTTTTCCATTCGGTTATTTCCACTTGGTATAGGAGCCTAAAGAATATGGAGGGTGGGAGAGCCCCACCTCCTGGCCTTTCAGAGCAAAGAGGGGGAGAAAAGTAGAAAAAGTCATTACTGTTTATTTACTAATGTTTGATGTGGATTTTGTATAGAAGCTGGACCATTTTTATTTTATATTTTAAAACAAAAATGTTCTCCTAAGTTAATTTGTTAAAAAGTTTAACAGCTGTATTTGTATTTTCTGCTTTTATTTTTTTCACAAAAAAAAAACAAACTTGAAATTCTTTTTATCTAATTGGTAGCCTTTTCATTTTATTTAGATTCTTTTATATAATTTCTAATCACTTAATTTAAATGGAGATCACTTAATTTTACAAAAGGCTTATTTCAGCTACTTTCCTCTCTTTCAGAGAGAAAGGATTAGTTTTAGGAAAGGACATCAGTTTCTTTCAAGCAAGTGTTGGCCCCTAGTGGATCAAAAGTGACAATATACTTTTTGAAACTGGCTGACATATTAGGAAGAACATATTTGGGGAAAGCAATAAAAAGGCTGCTAGCGCAGAACAAAACACAATGCATTTTGCCAAATATCATAAATGCATTGGATGAAATCACCTAACACCATTAGTAGATCTGACTACTCACTAAATTTAAAACAAATGTATAAAATAATATGAACAAAATTAAAATTAACTGCAGGGAACACTGCTAACAAAAATGATGTCAAGGAGAGCAAAACATACAAGATATTTGGAAATCTCTTAAAAAAACAAATAAACCAAAAAACATTTTTTTAAAAATGCATAAGATTAGGCAATATACACAAGAGAAAACACAAGCCAAATGCTCAGAATTCATTAGCAATCAGAGAAACATATAGTAAAATAATGACATAGTACTCTTACCTGTTAGAATAGCCAGTAAGTATGGAAAGAATGTACGGATTTAAGAATTTTCATGAACTACTGGTGGGAATTTAAACTTGAATAGCCACCTCAACAGCAATGGGTGATTAGTCACGTTAGGTATGTCCTAGCAATTCCATTCCTGTTGAATGTACTCATATTCGCCCATCATGTATCACTTCGCAGCAGTTAGAAGTAAACACAAAGCATAAACATAGAGCAGCAAAGGTGATCTTTAAAATTGTGCTAAGTGAGGGGGATCCTTGGGTGGCTCAGCAATTTAGCACCTGCCCTCGGATCAGGGCATGGTCCTGGAAACCTGGGATTGAGTCCCACATCGGGTTCCCTGCATGGAGCCTGCTTCTCCCTCTGCCTATGTCTCTGCCTCTCTCTCTCTCTCTCTCTCTCTCTCTGTCTCTCATGAATAAATAAATAAAATTTTTAAAAAAATAAAAATAAAAAATAAAATTGTGCTAAGTGAAACTAAGAAACAAGTAAAGGTAATACGCAATACCATTTGATATATATCAATCTAAAATACATGCCTATAATGTATATATTTTACAACACACATGAATGAATACCCTGGAAAGTTTGCCTATGTTGGGTGTGGGGAGAGACAGTAAGCTGGGAATCAAGAATCAATATGAAAAGGAGCAATGTCCATGAAAACAGGAATATCACTTCCACAACTCTACATCTGAGGTCCAACATCAAAAGAGAGAGAGAGAGAGAGAGAGAGAGAGAAAGGAAAAAAAGAAATAAGCAGAGGACATCAGGAGTGAATACACAAAATAAATGCAAATACGGAAAACATACAAGACTCAATGCTCAACTTCTTAGTAGCCAAAGAAATAAAATGTAAAGGGAGAATATGGTGACATCTTTCACCTAGCACATGATCAAAATGTCTTTTAATGAAAATATCCTACATCACCAGGGGAACATTGGAAGAGGCACTTCTAAAGAGCTGGTGGTTTAGATTGCTAATCATTTGCCAATGACAAGGACATTAAGGATCAAGATAATCAAGTTCTCCAATTCCTCTCCATGGAATTCATTCCAAGGAAGTCATGGGATAAGAGGTTAAAGATATAAATATGTCTACTATCTACAAGAAAAGATAAAAACAAGCTAAATATTCAATAAATATAAATTAAAAATAAATTTTAAAAAATATATTCAATAAGTAAACAGTTAAGTCATTAGGATTCATTCATAATGAAGAAATATGTAATACGTGAAATGCTCATGAGATAATAACTTATGAGAAAAACTTGAGATTATATATACACATACATATATATAATGCCATAAATACATAAAATATTAACATTAGTTACCTTTAAATAGTCATATTACAGTTTTCCTAAGGATTTTTGGTTCCTTCTCCACACATCTTTGTTTTTACCTAAGGTCGCTACAAAATATACAATGCAAAAATATGTATTTCTATTATAATTAGAACATACATATTGATTTAAGATGCACAAGGACAGCTTGACTTGTCATGAACAGGTAATCTGAGGAAGAAGGATAGGACATCTGGTCTAAGCAGAAGTGCTACCCAAGAATGACAAAGTAATTGCCAGGAGCATTTCTGTGGATGTTATTCTTTAGGAGCCAGATCTTTACAAAGTATACAGTGGGGGAAAAAGAGAGTGAGCAGGATTTGTCTTGCACTAGGACTCATATTGCTACAGCCAGATCACTTAGAGGAGATATGATGGGCAGAGTAAAACAGAAGGAACATATATGGTCTGCAGTCCATTCACGGTCACTATCAAAAGGTCACCCAACCTGATAAAGTCAGTGCCCTTTCCAAACAAAAGCTTTATATACCATTGCAGTTTCCACTGAAAAGGATTTTTAGGGAGGTCTGATAATTTCTAGAAAGCTGCTAGCAGCATTTCACCAGTACCAGTTACAGATAGACCTGAAAATTCAGTTTTAGAAAAAGTATTTCTATCACTTGAAGAGCTACATAAAGATATATAAAGATACAATGGCACGGAGATCAGGGTACTATATCTGGGTTATGCAAACTCAGAAGTGCTTTTGCCAAAAATATTTATAGATTCTACACTGCCTCATAGGAATTTTGATGCAGAAAACCCAGGCTAGGGACGCCTGGGTGGCTCAGTGGTTTAGTGCCTGCCTTTGGCCCAGGGCATGATCCTGGGGTCCCAGGATCAAGTCCCACATCAGGCTCCCTGCGTGGAGCCTGCTCCTCCCTCTACCTATGTCTCTGCCTCTCTCTCTCTCTCTCTCTCTCTCTCTCTGTCTCTCATGAATAAATAAATAAAATCTTTAAAAAAAAAAAAAAAAGAAAGAAAACCCAGGCTATGCCTAATGGAGACAGACTCCCAGTGGAATGGGATGGGTTCACTATGACACATTTCTTGAGCCAAGCCTCAGTAGTTGATGATCTAGTCCCCAGTGAGCAGAAATGCCTCAGCCTGGAGACCAGCTGTAGGTAATGTGCATAAAAAAGGAATCCAACCAACTCCTAAATAACTCTGAGAGTCAATGAGTTCAAGTTTTCATTCTGGAAAGGTCACTGAAATTATCAGCTGTGGTGGTGGACATGGTCCTACTGAGAAGGACACTGGACATCATAAAGGTATAAGGGCAGTGAGCAACCTACCTCATAGGTGGGAAAGAGTGATCCCAGAAAGAGGAAAGAGGAAAGAGCGAGGAGGCTGGGAGGGTACCAGTGTGGGAACAAGTTAGGTACCCTTACTCATGTCTTTGTGAAAATGTGATCATCAAGAATCAGTAGACTAGAAATGAAAAATATATATCACCTAGACTGAGACCCAAAGATTTATGAAGGCCTACATATTTTATAAAACCATCACATTTTTTATTTCTGAAAACTAAGCAAGCAGAGCATTGGTGAACGATATCATGCTCTGCTGAGGTGTTTTTGAAAGCTAAATAAAGCAAATGTTTGGACAACACTGTTCTGTGGGAGATGATTCATAATACAGTGGGTAAGAAGAACCAAAGAAAGTTGTTCAAAACTCAGAGGAAAAGACAATGCAAACTCCAAAGCTTTGAGTCCTCTGTTTGCAAAATGGATGGAAATGAGCAGGAAGGAAGACTTAAATGTCACAGGTGACCCTGGAAATGGACACAGAGCTAAAGACTCAGAACCTATAAAGAAAGACCAGACCTTAATAACATTTAGCTTCTTCAAATAAGGCCCACTTCATCCTTCCCATTATGCATTCCTTAAATACTTTATACTCACCAGGTACCAGGCTTTGCAAGGTTTAATAATATCATTGCCTCCCAGTGCTCTGATGGTTTAACCTGGCACAAATTGTAAGAAGACTTTTTTGACAAGTGTGAGAAGGACCTTTCCCCACCCGCCTACTATACCGGATCCCCCTCCCACTTACAGCTATATTCCTATTTCCTATTGCTCCTATTCCTATTATGGCTCCCTTTTATTTTACAAAAAGCTGTTCAGTGTTTTGATCTATTTCCCTACTTGTCCCCACTGCACACAAGGACAATACATGACCTTGCATTTATAGTCCTAGGAGCATGTCTTATACATCATAAACATCCTGTAACCATCTGGTAATATTCAGCTCTACCAACAAGCCTTGATTCCTTGAGCCTCAGCTTCCTAATCAGTGCAATGGATAGGACAATTAAGCAAGAGTGGTATGACAGTGGTTGGCACAGACAGATATGTGTAGTGACACGGGCCTTCTGAGCACTTAAGCCCTCCTTTTCTTGGTAACATCAATTAATTTCTCATTCGGATATCACATCTTTACCTTCACACTTAAGTCATGTGATTTCAGTGGTGCTAAGAATCCCTGACTCTTCTCCCAACCTTGTTTTCCAGGCTTGGGCATAACCAAAGCTAGGTGGATTAGAGCCAATAACTACTTATCCTGGGCCTTTTGCTCTAACAGTTGAGAAAAGGATCCCTTGTTCCATGGAAGTTGCCAAGTGATTAGATATCTACATTTGAGTGGCCAAGATTGCCCCCAAGTACAGCCTGATGCAAATACTTCATATCAAGTCTTTATGATATTGTTTGTTCTCTTAAATCCACCCTTGCCTAAATCCTTAAGCTACTCCTGAACTCTTCATGTATAAGAGGGTGCACTACTGTGCCAGCGCTGCTGTAACAAAGTGCCACAAATTAAGTGGCTTAAATAATAGCAATTTAGTATCTTGAAATTCAGAGGATAGTCCAAAATCAAGGTGTTGGCAGGTTGGCAGGTGAGGGCTGTGAGGGAGGGATGTGTCCAGGTCTCTCCCCTTGGCTTGTAGATGGTCAGTTTCTCTGGGGTCTCTTACATTGTCTTGCTTCTATATACATCTCTATATCCACATTCCCCTTTTCATAAGAACATTAGTCACATTGGATCAGCTCCCACCCTAATGACCTCATTTTAATTTAATTCTCTCTATAATAATCTATCTCCAAATAAGGTCACATTCTGAGGTACTGGGAGTTGGGACTTCAACATACCTTTTTTTTCCCAAACATATCTTTTTTGAGGGATACAATTCAACCCATAATGGAATAAATTCCCCTTTTACAAAAGCTAGTTTAAGTCAGGTTTCTGTCATTTGCAACTAAAAGACTTATGCTCAGTGAATTTCAATTTCCCTCCCTTGCATAACTATTCTTTTAAGTCCCAGCAAGTTTCCAGAAATGGTGACAGTACGCATAAATACAATTTTTATTTAACCAATTCAGTTCCTTTGAGTAGTTCTTGAGGGAACCAGAGGCTCAGGATGAGGTCATGCAGGAGGACACCTGGGTTCTAATTTTGATTCTTCTGTTTTCATAATAGAAGTTGGCTAAATCAACTACAAAAAAAAAAAAAAAAGAAAGAAAGAAACCAACAGCAATTTCATGTTAAAGTGAAGTAGCATAAAGCTGTAAAAAGCCATTAATCTAAGGACAAAAATGTCTTTTTAGATAAAATATTCTGACTCTACCATTTGTTGTATGATATTACATGAGCCCCTGAACAGAGCTAAAAACCTTCTTTTTTATGAAAAAGACAAACCTGAACTATCTCACTAAGTGATGAAAACAAAATAAAAAATGTGTGAAAGCTCTCAGCACACTATAAATCACTACACACTATTAAATATTGTGGGCTTGGGCAGCCTGGGTGGGTGGTTCAGTGGTTTAGTGCTGCCTTCAGCCCAGGGCCTGATCCTGGAGACCCGGGATCGAGTCCCACATCAGGCTCCCTGCATGGAACCTGCTTCTCCCTCTGCCTGTGTCTCTGCCTCTTTCTTTCTCTCTCTGTGTGTGCCTCTTGTAAATAAATAAATAAAATCTTTAAAAATATATATAGTGGGCTTTTTTTTTTCACTTAACCAATATTGAGACACTGTATTTGCTTTACATACATCATCTTACTTAATCTTCACAATCCTATTAGATCCATTATCCAACTCAATTTCATATATACTTAAAAATGAGGAGAGTAGGTAAATTTTCCCAAGTCAGCTAATTAATACCTAATGGGTGGTACAGTCCAGATTTGAATCCAGGTAAGGTATGTCCAGAGCTTAAGCTCTTAACCAAGTGAGGCAGTACATAAGGGATTACAGACGACAGCTATAGAGATAAAATATGCTTATAGATGTACAAAAGAACAATGGAAAAATTGGCCACAGATGTTTGGTAAAAATATTTATTAGATTTTAAATGGTGAGATTAAAGTACGTGTTTATCTTCTGCTTCTGAAAATAGAACTGCTGGCTGAGTAAGTGCCCTGGAGGCTGAAAGACTAATAAGTGGACACGAATTCATTATTCTTTCATTCTGAGAGCAGCTGCTCCATGCACAATCTGGCTCTCTCAACACAAGGACTACTCAGTCGCCTCATAATCATATGTCGAGTCATAATCAATGTGACTCCTTTGTTCAAGCTCAGCCTCTCCATCTTGTATTTCTCCTCACTAAGCAGGCTCTTACTGGTTGTTTTTCTCACTCTATTGATGTATTGACGTCCGCTTCTTGTTCCAGGTTGTATTTCACTGAGTTTTTCAATGGTAGTGTCCCTTCTAGCTATCTGGTGAAAGAGTGTCCTCCATCAGCTTACCACCTTCAACTATTATTCTGGTATCCTATTCTATTGCAAGTCACACCTTCCCACTAAAGTCAAAGCCATATATATTTTATGCCATAGGCATGACTGATCCCAAGCTCACCAGAAAAGGGGTTCACATTCTCTCACCTTTGTTTTTCTAATTAAAAAACAAAAACAAAGAACTGAAGCTTTGAGATGAGTAAGTAACCTTGGGCCCCCGAAGAAGTCATGGTAACACTGAGAATCACTGGAGGTGGGTGTGCTTGCTGCTCCAACAGCAGGAAGAGGAGCTTCCTCAGTCTGAACCACTGAGCCCAGACTTGTGACTAATTAAAGACCTTCTCTGAGAATGGAGAGTTTGCGCTGCTGTGATCACAGGGCCCCGCCAACCCATCACCTAACACTGACCCAGCAGGGTAGACCAGAGGGCCAGAGTGAGAACAAGGCATCTTGGATCCAGAAATGGGAAAGACAGGAGTGTCTCTCCTGTCTTTCTGATTCCATAGCCCCATTACTGCCTGTTCCCAGTGGGAACTAGGCATAGCTCCCCCTCTCCTGGGTATCCACTGTTCAGTGGGTAACACCTGTTCTGCTCCCCATATGTCATGGTAAGGAGTATGGGGTTTTAGAGACCTGGTTTGATACACATTTGATTTACATAATAGCATTAGGACTAGGATGAGCATATCTTCTTCTCTGTGCTTAAGTTTTCTCTTCTGTAAATGGGGCAATAATTATTATCTTTCAGAGCTATTTTGAGAACTAAATGAAGTAACACATGCAAAACACAGTATATTCTAAATAAAAGTTGTTCCTTTCCTTTATTCTTCCCAAATCAACTAAAGAGAAAGAAGAAATTAAAATAATTCTGAAGTGAAATCAGTAAATGGATACCTTTGAACATTAATGTGATGTCTGTGTCCATGTGGATAAACATCTATAGTGGCCATCTAAAGGTAGTGGGTCAAAGCATAAGTTCCACATTTAAGCCATGGTGATGAGGGGATTCAGATCCCTTGGTAGTTCAGCTGTCTTATCTGTAACATAGGATCATAAATTTACCAACCTCATAATATTGTGATGAGTATTTAAACAAGATAAGCAGGTGAAACATACAAGAAACTCGATACAAGAGGTGCTTCCTAAATGTTGTAATTCGAACTCTCATAGTAAGACTATTATTCTTTATATGAATTTATAAGAGGTAGATCATGCTTATTCCAAATTTCAATTCCAATTTCAAAAGAGAGCTTTGCCAAATATCTATGCTAGCTTCTCTAAAATGCTATGCTGGAGCCAGAGATATTAATTTTAGAATTGTCATTTTCTATAAATGCGCTACATAGTTTTTTGGAGTTTTTTTGTAAAGGAAAAAAGGGAGGCTGTTTAAAATATTTTTTCTCCATAGTAGGGAATGAAAACCAACATTATTCCTTCTGCATCCTATGTCCTAGGTAGTTCAAATAATACTTGTGTTGATAACATTTTGATTGTTCAATTTGACTATAAAAGAGCTTTGTAAATAGATATATTATCCAAAGCTCAAAAAATGTCAGTGACCATTCTACATTCAGGCTAGTAGCTAATTATATTTACTCACTCATTTATTCAATCATTATTAATTGGGAGTCTACTATGTGTCAAGCTGTGTTCTAGAAAATTAAAAAAAAAAAAATCTCTGCCCCTGTAGAGATTTCATTGTAGTAGGGTGAGAAATAATCAAATAACTAAAATGCTTCTGTATGTCAAATTATAATAAGTAATGTGGAGAAAATAAACCAAGGAGAAAAAATTGAGTATCCCTGGGTGGGGATAAAAATTTAATTTTAATGTCGGTAGAGTGGTTAGAGAATACCTTGCTGAGAGGCGCCCTAACAGCAAAGACCTGAGAAAAGTGATGGAGTGAGCCATGTGAATATCTAGTGGAAGAGCATTCTAGGAAGAAGAAACAGCACATACAAGCCTGGAGGTCGGCATTACTTGGAATGTTTAAGAAATAGCAAGGACGCTACTATAGCTGAAACAGAGTAAGCAACTAAATCACTATATTGTGTGTCAACTATACTCAGATGAAAAATGGATAGATAAACAAGAGCAATGGTAGTAACTGTTCAAGGAATGGTAAGGACACTAGTGTGGCTAAAATAGATAAGCAAAAGTAAGAGTAATAGGAACTGAAGTCACATGCACATGAAGTCACAAGAATATTCACAGAAGCAGTAATAATAGCCCAAACCTGGAAACAACTCAGATATCTACCAATAACAGAATGAATGAATTGTATTTCCATAACTGAATCATACTTAAAAATGACAGAGAAAAAAAAAACTATAGGTTCCCTCAAAAATATAGATGTCTTACAATGTAAGGTAAAAGAGGCCAAATGCTAAAGAATAAAAACTGTGTGCCTCTAGTTACATAAACTTTACAAATAAGGCAAAACTAAGACAGGCAGTTAGAAGACAGACTGTAGTAACTTTTGAGGAGGACAGAGATGTTTGTTACTGGAAAGGGGGAATGAGGTCTTTTGGGGGGGGCAGAAAGGGGGGTAACATGCTACCTTCATTTTGGGGATAATCGGCTTAGCATTTGTGGATCTTTCTGCATAAGTTATTTCTCACTTAAAAAATACACAACAGTGAATGGAAGAGTTTGAGAAAAACAATTCTTTTCTATCCTCCCAGACAATTCTGTCAAGACATTTTACCATAAGGGAAGCTGAGAAATGGGACAAAAGCCAAAGGAGTATTTTAAAGATGGGAGAAATGACTGTTTGGGAAACTCCACTTATTCATATTTGTCCTATCATTTACTAATTAGGTTTTCTTTACATTGACTCATTTTTAACTTTCATTTTTTAAAAAGCAAATTTCATAAGTATCACTTGCTCTAACAGAAATAACTAAAAATACAATGAAAACAAGTCATTCAATTAAAATAATTAAAAACAATTAAATGTAAGTAAAAATCAGCCGAATTAAGCTTCAAAAACGAACACCTAAAAATAAGTTACTCAGAAAACTAGAGCTTTTAATGACCCATGAGAAAAGAAGAGTGCTGTTTTGTCGCAGGATTGCAGGGTTCTTGTTCCATAGGGTCAAAGAATGCATCTCAAGGACACAAAAGGGTGAATTTAAGTGAAAGTTTACTAAGTGAAGGGGAGAACAGAAAGGAAAGAAAAAAGTGAGAAGAGAAAAAGAGAAAAGAGTGAGAAGGGTCCCAAATGGGTTGCTACTGAGGGCGTCTAGTGGCAGTCTTAGTGAGAACTGACTTGGAAGCTTGTGGCCTTGAGATTCTTGTGCTGTGTTGGTTTGTCCCCTTATCTCTTGTTCTGCTTTTTCTCAGAGTCTCTACCTGCCAGGAAGACTTTTGGAGCCTAGTGAGGGGAGTCAGGGGCCTCTATCTCTTCTGCTTATCCCTTCATCCCTTTGCTGCTCACGGGACAGGAACCTGTGGGCAGAAAGAGCTTTACTGGGATTGTGAGAAGTGACTCCTTGTATACTTTTTAATGGTGGGAGTTAGGGCTAGTGCAAGTCTCCAAGGAATCTGGAAGCAAGGCTTTCAGGACTTTGGGGGGGCCAGTTGCTGCCAAGATAAGGTTCTTTCTCAACATGAAGGCTGCCTTAGTGGCTTCCACACTCTGCACAATTCAGGGATCTATCAGTGGGCTGCAAGCTGTAAGGAGATTTTAATTTAAGCTACATTTCCTTTGCCTTTGTTTCCCGCATCAGTTCTAGGTCTATATAACAATCACACTATTGCTCATCATCTTTACCCTTACACTGTAAGCATCCTGCTTTTCACACATTCATGTTGTGTTCAACAGAGAAGCGAAGTGACAACACAGTCCCCACAACTTGATGACAAAGGATTTTGTACTGACTTTTACAGTACTTTAGGTCATTCTCAGTTCCGTGTCTCCATGCCTTGGAGGGAAATTTGATGCTGAGCAAAAGCCTCCCGTGCTGCCAAGGAAAAGAACCCATTTTTACATCATGTCTTGGAAAGTGCTGGTTTTTGTAGAAGTATGTGGAGTAGGGGGATGTGCTAGTCAGCTGTGGCTGGAGCACTCGCGCCTGAAACTAGACAAAGGTAGAGGGGCGTCCCAGAGGGGCCACAAATGATCACTCCTGTTCCACATTTTAGAGAACACTGCTCCAGAGGTGTCTGGGTGGCTCAGTCAGTTAAGCATCTGCCTTCAGCTCAGGTCATGATCCCAGGGTCCTGGGATCAAGTTCCGCATAAGGCTCCCTGCTCAGTGGGAAGTCTGCTTCTCCCTCTCCCTCTACCTGCCACTCCCCTTGCTTGTGCTCTCTTTCTCTTGGTCTGTCAAATGAGTAAATAAAATCTTTAAAAAAGAAAAAAGAAAAAAAAAACACTGCTCCCTAGTAACAGACGTAGTATTTTCCAAATTAAAAATCAAAGTGCATGACCTTTCAACAAATTAAAAATGAGAGCCGCCCAGAAAATCTAGAATGTATAATGCTGTACCTAGGACATTCATCTATTAGTCTACATATTCCGACTGTTTTTATCAACGCCAGTGCTAAACACCAGGGATGTGAAAATTAGTAGACATGATCCCTGCCCCCAAGGTAAGGGTTCCAGATAAAAATAAGAATACCAAGTTAAATTTGAATATCAAAAAACATGGATTTTTTAGTGTATGTCCCAAATACTGTAGTAGACATACTAAAAATGTATCTTTTGCTTGTCTGAAATTCAAACTTAACTGGGTCTGCATTATTATTTGCTACATCTTGGGGCAAAGTCAATTAAAATAGAGAGCATGAGAAGTGCTAGGGCAAAGGAGTCATCACAGGGTGTTTGGGTACATGTCAGGGAAACTTCAGAAAGCTGGCAGCATGCTACCAGTCTCCAGCTAAGAACACCGTATGGGCCGTACCACTTATGGCAGAACTTAATAATACACCATCATGATTTGCTCTTTAACTTTTTAATGAATACATGTTCTGTCTGCATAACTAGATCCAAGCTGCTTGAGGTCAGGGGCCATTTCTTCGTCTTGCCCATACCACCTAGTATGACAGGCACACCTAAAGCGTGCTACTGCATGAACTGACTCTAATGGTTTTATCCTCTCAAAAACTAAAAAGATTCTATTCAGTGAAACTTAACTGGTGTTTTCTAAAAGTTCCAGGCTTCAAATGTAGCCAAGAAACCAGTCTGACACTTGGGAATCAAATTAGCAGTAAAGGTACAGGCAACCTCTATGCTCACTTCAGGATGGATTCAATGTAGC
Source organism: Nyctereutes procyonoides (assembly GCF_905146905.1). Taxonomy (NCBI): domain Eukaryota; kingdom Metazoa; phylum Chordata; class Mammalia; order Carnivora; family Canidae; genus Nyctereutes; species Nyctereutes procyonoides. Next base: position 6,019,091 of record NW_026575044.1, read on the forward strand.
TGGGCATCTTTCTGATGTTTGGCTTCCTTCCTAAGACCCACAAGTGTGGCATATTTTTGGTTGGATCTGATATACTGAAGCCGTTACCACAGCTGGGCAGTCCAATGACTGTAAGGACATTTTTCTACAAACGCACTCCATTCACACTTAAGTTCCTCTTTGCCCTATTGTGGTTAGGAACTGTCCCTAGCCTTCCCCTTAAGTTGACTAGTTATTATCATTCCTGCTCATCCCTGGGCCCGGAACGCACTCTGTGGTCTGGTCTAACTAGAGTTCTTTCCAAATTTTTTACCACAGCATTTCTAAGGGAAGAGGACAGATACAAGGTCTAGAGCATCATGAAGACAGGAAGCCTCACCCCAGTGACCAGCAGAGTCCAATATGTCTTTAAGGTTTCTGCACCATAAGGCTCATTTTCATGATTATTTGATTACAAAGCCCACTCCACCCCGTTTAGGTCAAAGATGAACGAAGCTGGACACTAAGTTTGCAACAGTAATAGGCTATGGCAGCGGGAAACAACAATCCAGCTCTTTGATTTGCCCTGAGGTGGGGCAGGGGTATTTTTATTTTTATTTTTATTTTTTTTGATAGAGAAAGAGGCAGAGACACAGGCAGAGGGAGAAGCAGGCTCCATGCAGGGTCTCCAGGATCACACCCTGGGCCAAAGGCAGGCGCTAAACCGCTGAGCCACACAGGGATCCCCCGGGATGCTTGTTTTAAAGGGAGAATGAAGGAGCAAGAGGGACGAATGAGGGCTCAACAGAGTCAGGGGGGTGCACGTGACAAAAACTGAGAACAGAGAGTAAGTGTACCTGGGAGACTGAACTGGCGCTGGTGGAAGTCAGGCTCCTGGCCTCCCACAGACACTGGGAGACACATGGACACCCTGCCTTCAGGTGTCCTGCCATCAGATGCTCTGCCATTGGATGCCTAGACATCGAACTTTCTGCCATTGGATGCCCAGCCATAGGACATCCTGCCATCAGACGCCCCTGCCATTGGACCCCCTGCCATCAGTCGCCCTGTCATTGGACTTCCTGCCATCGGACCTCCTGACATCTGGAACCCCTGCCATCAGACGCCCTGCCATCGGACCCCTGCCATCAAACCTCCTGCCATCAAACCTCCTGCCATCGGACCCCCTGCCATCGGACCTCCTGACATCTGGAAACCCTGCCATCAGACGCCCTGCCATCGGACCTCCTGCCATCGGACCCCTGCCATCAAACCTCCTGCCATCGGACCCCTGCCATCAAACCTCCTGCCATCGGACCCCTGCCATCGGACCTCCAGCCCTCGGACCTCCTGCCATCGGGCCCCTGCCATCGGACCTCCTGCCATCGGACCCCTGCCATCGGACCTCCTGCCATCGGACCCCTGCCATCGGACCTCCTGCCATCGGACCCCTGCCATCGGACCCCTGCCATCGGACCTCCTGCCATCGGACCCCTGCCATCGGACCCCTGCCATCGGACCCCTGCCATCGGACCCCTGCCATCGGACCTCCTGCCATCGGACCCCTGCCATCGGACCTCCTGCCATCGGACCCCTGCCATCGGACCTTCTGCCATCGGGCCCCTGCCATCGGACCCCCTGCCATCGGACCCCTGCCATCGGACCTCCTGCCATCGGACCCCTGCCATCGGACCTCCTGCCATCGGACCCCTGCCATCGGACGGTGGCTGGAACACACCGGAAATTGTCGCAGCCCTGCGGTTGCTCAGGCGGCACTTTAAAGGGGATGTGCCTTGAGCTGTGAGAAACTGCGTTAGTCTTGCTCAAGCGTTTATAAGCCAAGTATGAGGCCCCATAAGAGCAGGGCCCACGGCCCTGGGGGTGAATGCGGTCCGGGAGCGGCTGTCCCTTCCCAGCGCAATTACCAACCGCTCCTCTCTCCCCGCCCTAGGGCTACAGGGCGGGTCCCAAGAGTAGATAACTCGACGCCTCTTCTATTTCCCTGAGCCCGCCGCGAGGAACAGCCTTGGGGTCAACTGCCCCTCGCAGTGACTAAGGGACGAACTTGCAGCAGGTGTTAAAAACCCCACGCAAACACGCGAGGGCGCTCCTAAAGCCGCCGCAGCCCCGACCTGAGGCCGCGATCGGCGGGGAACTACAACTCCCAGCAGGCCCCGCGGGAGCGAAACTACCGACTTCTGGGAACCGTTTCCGGTGGGCCAGCTGCTCCAGGTCCGCCCGCGCCTTCGGAAGGCCGCACAGTATGCTGGCAGGTCCGGAAGGCCAGGCCCCCCACCCCGCCCCGCCCCGCCCCGCCCGCCAGGAGGGGTCGCAGGCCGCGGCAGCCGGGGGTCCCGCGAGGAGCGGCGCCCAGGTCCGGAAGCGGAGGCCGCGAGCAGCCGAGCCGGCGTCGCCGAGGAGCGCTCTGGCGTCACTTCCGCTGGGGCGGGACCTCAGGCGCTCCCGCGCAAATTAAAAAGTCCTCGGTGCGCGCAGCTCGCCGGCTCCCGGTGTTCTGCCTCGGGTGCTGCGGGCCAGGTGAGTTGGGGGCGTCGGGGGCAGGTTTCGGAGCTTTCCCCCGGCCGCCTGCCCTGGGGCGGGTGGGGAGAGCCCTTCCCGGGGAGGGAGCGGCGCGGGCTGTGTGTGGGCCCAGGGTGGCGTCCTCTCGGGACTCGGGTCGTCCGGGACCGGGAGGAGGGTGTCGGGCCGCGTCTCTGAGCCGCGCGGCCGCAGAGTCCCGAGTGCTGATCGCTCGGCAGGCCGGGCTGGGGCTGCCTGAGTGCAGGGGAGGGGTCGCCGGTGCGCGGGCTCCCGCCCAGGCTGGCAGCCCGGCTTTCACAGCAGCCTCCCGAGTCTTGAAGGACGGTGAATTTTCTTCTTGATGTGCAGGCGGGAAAAAAGCGTGTCTCCTGGAACGGGCCTGCGGCCCACCCGTGCACAGCCGGGGACAGGAGCGCAGCGGTGAGGCCGCGCGTGTGCTTGCAGCTCCCGTGCGGCCAGTGGGCGCACTGAGATGCTGCCCGCCCCGCGCTGGCGCCGGCCCACTCATTCTGCGCTGAAGAGGAGACGTCTATGCGGGCGCGTTTACTTAGCTTAGAAGAGACATACGCGTTTCCTAAATGTGTGCTACATCGGTTTCCCTCAAAGGGGAAGAAGACTCTCTTTAGAGGCGTTGTCCGAGAGGTAGGAGGCTGATTGTTATTCCCAAACCGTGGCTCGGGTAACGCGGGCATCCAAATTACCTGCCGTATTTAAGAATCAGAATCCTCCACCGGGCTCCACAACTGGCGACTGCACCGCTGACCCAGAGCTCAGGGCTTTGATACCGAATCAAGGTGAGGCTGACTTCTGACCTGTTCTTTCTTCCGTGCCCCCCAAACTTAACGTCTGCTGGAAGAGGTTTATATCATGAAATACCCATTGGGCCCCATTGGTTGGGCCCCATTGCTTTTCCCTTTTATCTTGAGGAGTGGGGGTGAGTGCTACAGCCGACCCTTGAACAACTGGGATCAGAACTGTGAGAGTTCACTGTTTGGTGAATTTTTTTTTTTTCCCCATCAATGCAGTACAGTACTGTGAATGTATTTTCCTTGTGGTTCTCTTAATAAAGTTTTCTTCTCTCTAGCTTACTTTGAGAATACAGTATATAATACATATACAAAATATGTCTTAACTGAATTTATGTAATTGGTAAGTCTTCTGCTCAGCAGTAGGCTATTAGTAGTTAAGTTTTGGGAGAGTCAAAAATATGTGGATATTCGACTGGGTGGGGGTGAGAGCAAATAACCCCCCCCCCCTTGTTCAAGAGTCCATTGTAGTTGCTTCAGAAAGGTCTGAGCCAGCTTCAGAATTTCTGTATAGAAGGAACTTAGGGACTTCTTCCTAGATGGAAGGGGGTAGATCTAACAGTGCCTTCTTGGAGAGCTAAGACATTCATGTTCCTTTAGCACTTCCTGTGTGCATAGTAGTGTGTTAACGGCTTGGAACACACATTATGGTTCCAGGTGGGAAAGCACTTTGGAAAGAATAAACGTTAAGGAATTGGCAAGTGGCAGAATTAGTGATTAGCATAAATATTCCAGACTGGGAATTCTTGGCAGGGAGGAGCCCGGTTAAAGTATTAAAAGAGCAAGGATTCTCAAATATCTAAGCAATAACAGTTGCTATACCCATTTCCAAGCTCTGTTTCTTACTTTTCTAAACCTTTTGGGTAAATATATTTTGTTCCTAAATATTGTTTTTCCTTTCTCCTCTCACATCACATAGTTAACTTGGCAGTATGGGAATACATGGATTACTGCAATTTATCAAAGAAGCTTCTGAGCCCATCCACGTGGGGAAGTATAAAGGACAGGTAGTAGCTGTGGATACATATTGCTGGCTTCACAAAGGAGCTATTGCTTGTGCTGAAAAACTAGCCAGAGGTGAACCTACTGACAAGTAAGTTTGGACCTTGTATTAATTCTTTGCCAACTGAGAATCAGACTTGTATTGCCTTTTTTTCCAGAAAGGGATCATTTTCATTCAATGCCAGGTTTACCAAGAAGCGAGACTGAGAACACTGCCAAATCAGGAAAAGACTTCATTCTGTGATGTAGTATCAAGGCACCAGGAGACAAAAACCAAAGACTGTGTCCTTTATTCTTTACCTAAAAAACTTTTTAACTGCGTTCTGAAAATCCATTTTAGACTCCCACGTTCTTGGGTACAGACAACACACTGCTGAGCCCTGTTTGTGGAACAAAGCAGTTGCTTCAAAGGGACAAGGTGTTCTGACTACCGTTTACTTTACTTGGGGCCCAGAGTGGTGGGCCTTGCTGATATCCAGTCATAACCGCAACCTCATTAGAGACGTGTTCAATGGACTAATATCTTCTCTATTTTTTACATGGAAACATTACAAAAAGAAACAAGTATAATTTCAGAACGGAGATTTTCCAGAGTGACTTGATCGCCATTAATGAATTTTCTTTTTTGCAATATGTAATTTATGTCCTAGAGGAAAAACACCTGGATCTTGATATGACTTGGTTAATCACAATGAACAATGGGTAAAATGTGTTAATGCTGTTTGTTTCCTGGAGGAAAGGGGGAGAGTATCGAATGGTGAAAGTTTTGGGCTTTCAGGCTTATGAAGTTAATGTGATCAAAAGTGACCTCGAATATAGTATGTGTGGGATCTGAAGGAACTGGGACACTGCTACCACTCCATCTGCTGGGATTTTTTTTTTTTTTTTGAAGGCCATTTCTTTCCTGCCACTGAATTTGAAGAGCTGTAATTGTAGTTGAAGACTACAAGTTTTTCATTCTATCTTCAATGTTTCTTTGAATAGTTCTTCACAGGGGAAGAACTTTCTCTAGTTTTTGTAATTCTTGAGGATTCTGAGATTTTCGACTAATTGGAAGAGTCGTCCAAAATACAGAAAATAGGGCAGCCCCGGTGGCTCAGCGGTTTAGCACCGCCTTCAGCCCAGGGCATGATCCTGGAGACCTGGGCATGATCGAGTCCCATGTTGAGCTCCCTGCATGGGGCCTGCTTCTCCCTCTGCCTGTGACTCTGCATCTCTCTCTCTCTCTCTCTCTCTCTCTCTCTCTCTCTCTCTGTGTCTCTCATGAATAAGTAAATAAAATCTTTAAAAATAATACAGAAAATATCCTTTATTAGAGATGTCAGTGATGAACTCCACAGACCTGCCATGTAGTAATTTATTGAACTAAAAAGTTTCAGAACTTTCAGAGACATATTATGGACTTGAATTTTTTTTTTCCTCACAGCAACTAAAAAGTCACATTTGATAGAGTTTATTTTTCTTTTCTTATCCTCCTTTGGGTGGGGTTATTAATCAGAAAAGGTCAGAAAATTTGGAAAAGTGTTATGATAAGCCTTTATGACCATTGTAAGGCTCAAGATCTAATATGCTGACCTGAAAAGATTTGTGCTTCAGGTGTCTGATGTTTGTGTTCTGTCAGGTTAAAAAATATGTGAATTTACTGTAAGATTTATTATGATTTTATATTTGCTTTCTCCTATTTTTTACATGGTAAAAACCTTCTCTTTTCATAATCTGTCTTACCTGGTTTTTTTTTTTTTAATTTTTTATTTATGATAGTCACACGAGAGAGAGAGAGAGAGAGAGAGAGAGAGGCAGAGACACAGGCAGAAGGAGAAGCAGGCTCCATGCACCGGGAGCCCAACGTGGGATTCGATCCCGGGTCTCCAGGATCGCGCCCTGGGCCAAAGGCAGGCACCAAACCCCTGCGCCACCCAGGGATCCCTCTTACCTGGTTTTAAAAAAGAGTGAGAGTTATTACCTTACAAGATGCCACACACCTTAATGCATGTTTCTGTATTTTCATAGGTATGTAGGATTTTGTATGAAATTTGTAAATATGTTACTCTCTCATGGGATCAAGCCTGTTCTCATTTTTGATGGCTGTACTTTACCTTCTAAGAAGGAAGTGGAAAAGTCTAGAAGAGAGTAAGTTGATTCTCTATTCACTCTAATTTAATTGCATGAAGATCTGATATTATAGTCTGTATACGAATTTTCTTAAATTTTAATGTTGAGGCTTGCTTTATAGCCTAGTATTGACCAAGTTTCTTTAAATGTTCCATGTGTACTAGAAAGGCATGTGTATTCTCCAATTATTAAGAGGAAGATTGTAAATCTGTCCGGTAAGTTATTATGGTGCTCAAATCTGTATCTTTACTGTTTTGTTTTCCATCTGTTTTTTTATTTGCGTCTATTTAATTCATAAGTTATGGAGAAAAGTATGATGTTGGATTTGTCAAATGACAAACCTTATAGTTCTGTCCACTTTTTGTTTTATTTTGAAGCGGTTTTATTGGTTACATTCAAGTTTAAAATTGATTACATTTTTGTGGTTAAACTGAAACAATATATATATAATGACTCTTTTAGCCATTAGTTAGGCTTTTTTCCCCCTAAAGTCTGTTCTATCTGATATTAGCATACCCACGACTTTTTTCTGTTTGTTGTTCACCTTTAGCTTTACTACATCATTGATTTTTAAGTTTGCCTCTCATAACACATTGCCATGTGTGGTGGTGTTTGTTTGTTTGTTTTTTAAGATTTATTTATTTGAGAGAGATATAACACGTGTGTGAGTGGGGGAAGGGCAGAGAGAGAGAGAGAATCTAGAGTAGACTCCCTGCTAAGTGGGGAGCCTGCCCTCCTGGGGCTCAATCTAACTGACTGAGCCACCCAGGTACCCTATGTTTTGTTTATTTTTATCCATTCTGTCAATCTTTGCTACTTTTTAAAAATCTTTTAAATAGAGTTTGTTCCTTTTACATTGACCATTAATTACTAATGTATTTTAATACATTATTTCTCTTACTTGGTATTTTACATTTGTCCTCTCTATGTTCTTTGGTTTTTTTCTGTAACTTCTACCTTGCTTGACTTCTGAATCATTTCTTTTTCCACCCTTATTGTATTGTCTCTTGTTTCTAGTTGAAAAATGATGCATTCTCTCCTCTTTTAATAGGTATCCTAGAAATTGTATTCATATTTAACAGATTCTAGTCATTTTTTTAACAACAGACCTTAGAAAGAATTTCTGTATTTTAATAAAGCAGCTATCCCACCTCAGTCATCCGTTCTTCTTTTTTTTTTTTTTTCCTCCTGTGTTTGTTTTTAGGCCTAGGAGTCCTTGTTTCTGTGTAGGAAAGGCCACTGGGCTTAGTTGTCAGAGGTAGTGTGAGTCACTACCTTTGATAGAAATAAGTCTCACTGAGGGAGCATTCTCTTAGAGGCTGCTTTCCTAGTTTTGCTCTCTCTGGGTCTAGAATCAGCTTAGAGTTTTACAGATCTAGGTTTTTCAACCTAGTTGACTTGGGGGGCTCTGATTCTTCTTCTTTTTCTTTATTCTTTTTTTTAAAGTCCAGTGTAGTTAACATACAGTGTTATATCAGTTTCAGGTTGGAGGGCTCTGATTCCTGATTCTTAAAGCCAGAACTTTGTAAAGTTTATTTACAGAGGAGTAACTGAAACTCTCTGAGTCCACATTCTATTACAAATAATGTACAGTTTACTAAGTATGCTCTTAATGAAAAATGAATAGGTTCTAGGTCAGTTCTAAAAGGATGGATGACAGCCCCAAGGTGGTGTGGCTAAGGGATGCATCCAAACCACATTCCACCTGAGTGCCCCGCACCATGTTATTAATTCTAATTGTAGATACTTAGTAATTTTCTCTTCTTAAACTCAAAAATGGCTTTAAAAAAATTACAGCTGTCTGTCTCTGACCTGTGAACTCTTTTTGTCCTTGTAGGATCACCTTTCCGTGTGCCACTGTAGCAGTGGGAGAGGCACTTAAAATCCTTTTCTATAAGTCTCACCTGTGGAACCCAGTCTAAAAGTGGAACTGGGGAATTTGTGTATATGTGCACATTTACTTAAAGCTAAAACCTCATGAGTTCTGACTGATTCTTCCAGTTCAGACTACAGGCTTTCTACTTCTTCTGTAATGCATTTTTATCTCCGTTCTTCCATACTGAGGATCCTTGCTTTCAAGGAGATAGAGGTGATGAAGTTGCAGTATCTCATAATTGCTCATTTGTTTTATCCCAAAATAAGTGTAGTTATTTTATTACACTTAACAGTAGATTCAGAATAAAATACTTATAGTACCACTTCCATATGATTATTGAAAACAGTTAAAATTTCTTCTTTTGCATGTGCTCTTTTCCCATTTTAAAAATGTTACTTCTATATTCTTAGAATGTGTACTCTCACTGTCTCCCTGTTTAACCGTATTTAGTATTGATTCTACAAATTACCATGTTTGCTTGTTATAGACAGTTGTTATGCAGATGCTATTTTGGTTTTCCTAAATTTTTTTTTCTAGTAGATCCCACAGAAAAGCTCACAGAAACAGTATTTCTCAAGTCCTTTGTATGTCGATAAAGGTGCACTTTTGTGTTTGAAAGTTAGTTTTGATGGTACGAAAGCTTTGATTCACATTTTCTTGGGTGTTACTTCATTTTCTTTTGACCTACAGCATTGCTGTGGAAGTCTGAGGATACACACTTGTGTGTGCATCTGTTACGTAGAAGCCCAAGAGATTTGGGTTCATGTTCTCAGGCACCTGGTAAACACTTGAGAGGAGTCAAACTTTTTCTCCTCTAGGAAAATTTCCGTTTCTTGAGTCAGACTCTTGATTTTTTTTTTTTCCCCTTGCAGAAGACGACAGGCCAATCTTCTGAAGGGAAAACAGCTTCTTCGTGAGGGCAAAGTCTCAGAAGCCAGAGAATGTTTTAGCCGTTCTATTAATATCACACATGCGATGGCCCACAAAGTCATCAAAGTAAGCCAAAGAAGAAATGAAGCCAACATAAAAAGTGGCTAAGTCCATCAAAGCTCATTAGGAGTCATTTGTTTGATGGGAGAGCAAGAAAGTGAAGGGAGGGAAATGATTCCAGGCCTAACACTGAGGAGGGGGCAGGGCTCAGGAAGGAAGGGAGCAGTACCCTTCAACAGAGGAGAGGAGTCCAAAACTCCAAGCGGGAAGTCTGAGGAGAGTAAGGACTAGGGGATGCTCTCCCTTTCTCATTAAGGAACTATTTGAGCTCCGTGGACACTGCTCCATAGAGATGGAAGGATGATTCCTAGAGGGCCAATTTCACCCCACTGCCGTGTTGTCTTCAACACTTACCACCTCCACTCTTGTAGGCTGTGGTACTGGTCAAACCAGCCTCACCTGCTCAGGAGCTCTCAGACCCTAAGTCTCAGCCTGCTTCTGCATGGAGGCTTCATACTACTATAGATCTTCCGAGGCCGGCAATCCCAGCCCTTGCTTCCCTTTCCTCACCCCTCTGTTCAGACTGCTTGGTAAACGTGGGAAAATAAATATAGTGTTTAAGTTCTGTAGTTTTATCAAAACAGTGTCAGATACTTTTGTCGTCTGAAAAGAAAACATGTTATTTTTATGGGGAAGATATGTCGTCTGAAAGAAACTGTTATTTTATGGGAAGCCCCAAATTAATGTCTTCTATGCTTTTGGAGCATAGCCATTCTTAAGATGCAAGCTTTCTACAGTTTGAATAATTAGTTTTCTGGCTTGTAGTTGTTTTTCTCCCTCTGAAGGTGCAGCAGTATTTTCTCCTATAAGTTGATTTTTAAAAAGAGAAATCTTTGTGGCTATATGATTAGTTCAGTATATGTAGGACTCAGAGTTGAAAAATCTGCTCCAAAGGAAATGATTTCAGAAAATAACAGCAGCGTGCACATGTTGAGGCTGGTAATAAGATCTACACTCTGTGTTGGAGATTGACCATGACCTTCTCTGGCAGGCTGCTCGGTCCCAGGGAGTAGATTGCCTCGTGGCTCCATACGAAGCAGACGCACAGTTGGCCTATCTTAACAAAGCTGGTATTGTACAAGCTATAATCACAGAGGACTCTGACCTCCTCGCTTTTGGCTGTAAAAAGGTACTTAACTACGACTACTACATGCTGCTTTTTTGTGCAGTTAGCAGTGGTGTAAAGCAAGGAGCTAAGATTTTTCCTCTCCAGGAATCATTATTTTATTTAATCTTGCAGTTAATACCTGCTTACAATGCTAATAATTATTTAAAATGGAAAGAAGGGCTTTGCTGCTTGACAATTCTGAATACTTTTTCAGATTAAGCCCTTAAGGTTAGAAGGTTTTATTGTTTTATCCAAATTCTTCAGTAGAGCGTGCACTTACTGTTCTTGTTATTAGTATTACTTCATATGCTTTATTTTTCAATTAAGTGATGTAAATAACTTATCTCATGAAATGCTTTGTAGTTATTTAGAATTATGTATAAAACTGTTTAATGGAAATTTTATCATGATAGTGTAAGGGGGAATTAAGATACAAAACTACCAAGATCTCATTTTTGTTACTGCCAATGTTTATTTAATTTTTTAAATATTTTATTTATTTATTCATAGAGACACAGCTAGAGAGAGAGAGGCAGAGACACAGGCAGGGGGAGAAGCAGGCACCATGCAGGGAGCCCGATGTGGGACTTGATCCCGGGTCTCCAGGATCATGCCCTGGGCTGAAGGCGGCGCTAAACCGCTAAGCCACCGGGGCTGCCCCTGCCAATGTTTATATCTGTATATTTCATAGACAATTAGGAGGATCTGTCAAAGGATTAATGCTGGGTAACAGTGATAGATGAGAGATGTCAGGCAACTTCTGTTTTCTTCCTGAATTTCCATGTTCCCCAAATTTTCTACAATGAGCATATATTACTTTAAGAAAAAGATTGTGATATCTCGGTGGCTCAGTGGTTGAGCATCTGCCTTTGGCTCAAGTCTTGATCCCGGGGTCCTGAGATCGAGTCCCACATCAGGCTCCCCGCAGGGGCCCTGCTTCTCCCTCTGCCTATGTCTCTGCTTCTCTGTGTCTTTAATGAATAAATAAATAAAATCTTTAAAAAAAAAATAAGAAGGATTTTTGTATGAATTGCTGTTTGATTGCCATGACAACCCTGGATGTCAGGAGGAGGTAAAGGGTACAGAAAGGGCATTCTTTTCCCCAGAGTCAGAACAAAGGAGACCTGGTGCACAACCTTGTCTGTCATAGCCTGTGCTTCAGTTTAATTTATTTGCAGGTTTCACGGTAATTAACTGGCCTACCTCCCCCTCTCCTTTCTCAGTGCTGATACAGAACAAGAAAGAATTCTTAGAAATATTGCAGTGAATTAATGAAAAACTATAATGACCCTTATAGATATTAACAGTTTCCCTTCCTTTTGAAGGTAATTTTAAAAATGGACCAGTTTGGAAATGGATTAGAAATTGACCAGGCTCGGCTGGGAATGTGCAGACAGCTTGGGGATGTGTTCACGGAGGAGAAGTTCCGTTACATGTGCATTCTCTCAGGCTGTGACTACCTCTCCTCACTGCGTGGGATCGGGTTAGCAAAGGCCTGCAAAGTGCTAAGACTAGCCAATAATCCAGACATTGTAAAGGTAGGAGTGAATCACCCAGCATCCTCTTCAGTTTCTGGAGTGTTTCTTACATCATAAATAAGCCCTTCAGAATAACAACTTTAAATATTCCATCCTATCAGTAGCCCATATTGTGTTATCACAAGGACGAAAGGACTAAAACACTACAATTTAGCTTTTGGCAACTGATGGACCTGCTTTAAGTAATTGGCAAAATTTTTTAAATGAAGACTAAGATAAAGAGACTTAAGAGCAACATATTCTAGATAAAATTGTTAAAATGTATAATCTTTCAGTTTCTGTCCTGTTCTCTGTGGTGGTGGTTCTCAAACTTTTTGGTCTCAGGATCCACTCTTTAAGGCTCATGGTGACAATAATTTTTGTTAAATAGGTTATAGCTGTTGATATTTACTAAATCAAATTCAAACAAAGTTACACTGTTTATTAATTTAAAGCTAATAATCATAAATTCGTGTATTCTATGTATTAGCATACATAGCATATTTTAATGAAAAATAGCCGTGTCTTCTGAAAACATGAAAATTATGACTGGAATTGCACATTTATGTAAATTTCCTTAACAAGTCTTGATAGAAGACAGCTGGGTTTTCATACCTACTTCTCTGATACAGCATCATGTGCCCTGTGTCCTCTGGAAAACCAAGACACCTGTACCACCTCTATCATCTCTCTGATATCTTTACCTTAAGAAAAATAAGCATATGTTGAAGAAGCTCATTTTACCACCCCAACCCTGCTCCCCTGGGGTAGTTCTGGTGAGGAGGCAGTGGCAGAGCTGGGTGTGGAGCCACATGCACTAGCCAGCCGGTGACTCCAGGGCCACTGGCTTCCCTTCTTCCTCTCGGAGTGTGATTTGAAGTATTTAAACCACTTCCAGCTTTAATCACCTATGACTAACAGAAGTTAGATTGTCAACCTCATTTTTAATTCTCGGGGCTTTTGTATGTTTGTACTTTGCCTTTTGGATGAAAGGGACTTTGAGGGCAAGGAATGTGTCTTAATGTCACACTTGGGAATATAAACCTGATGTGTAACTGACTTGTTCATTCTTTGTGTTTATAATAGAAAAATTGAAGAAAATACTGTTACAGAGAGTTTTTAGTGATGTGACCTGATCATGTTTGCAGGTAGAGGCTTTTAATGCCTTTAAAATCAATCGATTTTCTGTCTCTCAGCTGCCTCTGATGTAAACCAGTTGGTCTTGGGAATGACGCATTCTGTATTTGCAGATAACTAGTAAATATTTTTACATCCATTTTTAGGTAATCAAGAAAATTGGACACTATCTTAAGATGAATATAACCGTACCAGAAGATTACATCAAAGGATTTATTCGAGCCAACAATACCTTCCTTTATCAGCTAGTATTTGATCCCATCAGAAGGAAACTCATCCCTCTGAATGCCTATGAAGATGACATTGATCCTGAAACACTAAGCTACGCTGGGCAGTATCCTTTCTGAATGGGAATGGTAGAATTTTGCACTTATCCTTTCTGAATGGGAATGGTAGAATTGTGCACTTCGTCCATATTTTTATGATGATTTTTTAGTGAGGCATTCAGTAAAAAGCCTGCAGATTATTCTTTGCTTCCTTTTATAGTGAATTCTATGTTTTTTTCATTTTAATTACCATGCTGGTGAAAATTCAGAGCACCTTTTTGTTTATAAACCTGAGGCTCATCTATGATAATGTGCTAATTAATTGCTTCAGTTGCCTTAACAGAAACATGTACAGTCAGCCGCTTAAGGTACTTGAAAGGTGGCATTTCTTTCTTGGCCAGCACACTCCCTTCTGGGGGGGGGGGGGTGAGGGGGCGGTGGGCACATGAGCACACCAGTTGAAGATGCCCTGCTCACAGTCCCTGGCTACATGTAGATGATTCAGAGCCTGATTCAGAGCCCTGAGTCACATAGATGGTGACCAGGATTCCCTCCCCATCTCTCTTGGAAAGAAGTGTTGACTTGAGGCTTTGCTTCCAAAAATGGCCAGCTCCTACAGTGACAAATAGAGCCTGATAAACAATGCATGTGGTATTTCAGTCATGCTGAGTGTGGAAAATAAGAAGGATCCGCTGAGGTCCTGAAACTGAAGATTTTCTGTAACCACAGAACACACTTTTCTATCTTAATACACTATTATTTGGTTGTTAATAAAAGCATTTTTCCTTAATCTTACCAACCTAGGTATTTTGATGATTCCATAGCTTTTCAAATAGCCCTTGGAAATAAAGATATAAACACTTTTGAACAGATTGATGACTACAATCCAGACACTGCTACGGTAACATCTTAATTTTTTTTTTAATGACTTCACTTTTAGAAAGCATGTTTTAGTTATGTCTCAGGAACTGTGACTTCGTTTCGTAAGCATTTCTAAGAATCTCTATATTCCAGCACTGTGTGGAGTGCGGGTTTAAAAAACTTGATGCTGGAGGAATTATCTGTCTTAAAACATAGATATATTGGTTAATTTCCTTAAATTAAAAAGCAGCCTCATGATATATCACCAGACCTTCAGACCTGAACATTTCGTCTGAATCTATAAGCATTTGATGCCTTCTCATCCCACCCCATTTGCCTCTGACACTTAGCATAGTTGAAGATTCGAGCCTAGAAATATTCCCATTAAGTAAAAGCTGTTTTCTCCCTCCCTCACCACTGCACAAATATTCACGGAGTGCCTCTGAGCTGTGTTTCTGAGACCTTTCCTATTCTACTTTTGCCCAATTGTGTATATTCTTTCTGACACCTCACCACCACCACCATTCTCCCTTTCTCAGACTGTTTCCTATTCATATTTATTCCTTCATTAAGTTCTGATGACTATATCTTATCTATCCAGAAAACTCACATATGCACTATGCAGAAATCCCTAATGACACTAGGAAAGAACCTTACGTTTATCAACTCAAATCATGTAAACCTTACACTCAAGTCACTCTTTCCTCTTCTCTGTTTTCTCTTTCTAGAATTTCTCTTAATTAGATATTAGATTTCCTAATCTTCAAGTTTTTCTGTTTTGTTCATGTCTTGTGATTTTTCTGGGAAATGTTTGTCTTCCAGCTTTGCACTATCCAGTATAGTAGCCAGTAGCTACATGAGGCTATTCAAATTAATTAACATTTTCAATGTTAATTGAAACAAATTAACAAATTAATGTTAATTTGTTAATTAACAAATTCAATATTTGAATTTTAGTTCTGAAGTTGCATTGGCCACCTTGAGAGTGCTTAGGGACTAGTGGCTACTATAATGGACAGCCCGGAACATCCCTGTCATTGCCAAAAATTCTGTTGAATGTTTTTCTGCTTTCATTTTCTTATTGAAGGGTACATTGTTTAATTGTACTTTTTTAAAGATTCTGTGTTACAGATCTCTCTGAGAATATAATTTTAATCTCTTGTACATTTTCTGTTCTCTGCATTCTGTTTGCTCTGAATGGATTTTTTTTTTTTTTCTACTTGTTTTGGCCTTTTCCCCTTCATGGTGGAGCGTTTCTTCAGGCATCTGAAGTTTCTTGTCCATTTGTTCCTATTTGAGAGAGGTACTAAGAAGCTTGAGATTTGTGCAGTTGAGTGGGCTTATAGCCTTGGGCTTTACTCTTGGGTGATCTGGTTGCCAACAAGCTGGCTTGATTTTGTGAATTACCAAATGTCAGTGTGTTTTCTCTGCACGGTTCCATTTTTCCAAAAAGGGATCCTCCAGTTTCTGCTTAACGTGTAAATGTGGCAGTTTGCACTTTGAGAGCAGGTATTAGGGAAAGTGAGTTGGAGTGGGCCTTTCATTTGACCTCTGTCTTTAGACCAATGGATTTTCTCACCTTCTAAATTGCTACTATATCTGTGTTATATTTCTGGGTTTCAACTAAACAGTTGCTCTGGTTCTGAAGGGGTAGGTGTGAGTTGTCTATATGGTCAGGTAGAAGATGAGGGCCCAGGGGTCAAATAAGCCTCCTCTTCTTAGCCCTCCCCCATGTGGGGCCTGCATGGTCCCTGGTGCCTTAAATTCCTGAGGTTTTATCATGTTTTTGTAGGTGAAATTGACTTCCCTTTGAGATTTCTTTTCTGCAGACACTTGGGCTTGATCTCTTTTCTGCTAGGTTCCAAAAATTTCTCTATACTCTGTCTTCACTGTGGTTTGGACAATACAGGTATCTCCGAATTTTACTGCAGATAGAGTTTATGTTTGTTTATTGTTTTAGGAGATGATAATCAAAGGACTGAAAAGTGTTTACAATCTTCTTTACATATTTGAATTATTGCTATTATAATTTCATTAGGAATGATTCTTAAGCCTTTTTTTTTTTTCTCAGAAACTAAAATAGTTGGTTGTATTAAATATATCCAGACATTAACAAGAATGTTGTGGCTCACTAAGATGGCCATCAGAGAAATTTCTGTAGGAACGATTAATTGTGCCAAACTAATTAATCGTTTTTGTTTATCTAAAATTTGGTTTTCTGAGTCTGTTTCTCTTTTTTCAATAAAACCATCGATAGGGGAGCCTGGGTGGCTCAGTCAGTTAATTGTCTGCTGTCAGTTTGGGTCATGATCCCAGGGTCCTGGGATGGAGTTCCCCATCAGACTCCCTCCTGAGTGGGGAGTCTGCCTCTCCCTCTCTCTCTGCCCCTCCCCTCTGCTCATGCTCTCTCTCGCTCTCTTGCTCTGGCTCTCTCTCGCTCTCTCCCAAATAAATAAAGTCTAAAAAAACAAGAAAAATCAGTGGGATCTAATGCCATGAGCCATTATCCTTAAGTTGAAGCTGTTTTTGATAACCATTCACTCAATTATTCTAAATTACTGTCCTTATTAATCCTTAAAATGTATCCTGAATAATGTCACCTTGTTTTATTTATTTTTATCCTTTAAGTGAGAGGCTTAGATTAAATTCCAAGTTCAGGTGGGATTTTTGTCAAGTAGGATTCATGCCCTTAGTACCAACATTTTTATGTCTTTGTTCATTTTTTCCTTTGCCTCTTCTCTGTTAGAGTGTCATTGATAGCCTCTTACTATGTCATTATCATCCAGAATATGTTGTAATTGTGAATAACTTATATTAGCATTGAGAGTGATTGTTTACCAGCACTTAACTGGCAATAAACTCTTTCTTAGAGAAACTTTTTTGTGAGACTCTGTGTATACCCAAGTAGTTTACTTTAAATATACAACTTTATGGTTTTAACTTTCAGGCGCTTTGTAAAGTGTAAATGACTATTTAGAGGCTTATTTCCAGATGATTGTTAAACTAATTGGTATTGTGTTTTGAAATAATACTCAAATTTTGAAAGTACTTTTTTTCTGGCCACATTTCTTCAAGTGCATTTTAATTTATTGCACTGTACATCTTAGGAAGATTCACTTTTTATTTCTGAGAAATGAGATAACAAGGTCACTTGACCTTCATTAGAAGAGAAACAGACCCAAGAATACAAGACACGGTTAATGGAAAAATGTATTACCATCAAAGTAAAAAATGTTATTAGATATTTCATCAAAAATTGTTGAAAAGAATAAATTATTTACTTATAATTTATGTTGCTGGAGAGGGAAATGATTTGATTATTTTCCTTCTTCAAGTAATCCTTTTCCTTTTTACTGTTTTAGCCTGCCCAATCAAGAAGTCAGAGTTGGAATGACAAAACATGTCAAAAATCATCTAACATTAATAGCATTTGGCATAGGAATTATTGCCCTAGACTTGAGCTAGATATTGTTTCAGATGCTACAAGATTAAAGGAAAATCCAAGTACTATGGGCATTGAACAAGTGATCAGTATTAAAGGGTTAAATCTTCCAAGAAAGTCATCCATTGTGAAAAGACCAAGAAATGGTACGTATTTTTGCCAGTTGTGTATGTTGTGAAATATTAGTGAGTATCAATCACATTTAAGAAATCTTTGCCAAACCTAAAGTCACTGAGATTTTCTTTTGACTTTTGTTTGTTTTTTCTAGAGCTTCTGTAGTCTTAGCTCTTAGACCTAGGCCTTTGATCCATTTTGATTTTTTTTTTTAATATGGTGTGAGGTAAGGATCAAGGTTGACCTTTTTTATATATGGCAATCCACTTGTTCCACCACCAGTTGTTAAAAGATTGCCCTCTCCTCATTGAATTGCCTTGGCACATTTGTTGACAATCAGTTGATCTTGACCATTTATGTATGAGTCTGTTTTGGGCTCTATCATTCTGTATGATGGGGCCCAGTGTCTTTATGCCAGGACACTCTCTTAATTACCATAGCTTAACAGTTAATTTTGGAATTAAGTAATATAAGTCCTCTAAGTGTTTTGCAAAGTTATTTTGGCTACTCTATGTTTTTCACAATTCCATACAAATTTTGGAATCAACATGTTCAACTTAAAAAGTTAAGTCTGCTGAGATGTTGATTGGAATCCAGTTGAATCTATAGACCAGGTTGGGGAGAATTGACTTCTTACCAAGATTGAGTTTTCTGATCTGCTTATTTAAGTTTTCTTTCAACAGTGCCATGTGGTTTTTAGTGTCTTAAACACATTTTATTAAATTTATCCCTCTGTTTTCAGATTTTTGATGCTGTCGCAAGTGATATTTTTAATTCTGATTTCTAATTGCTCATTGCTAGAAATACAATTGATTGTTGAACAACAAGGGCTTGAACTGTGCAAGTCCTCTTATATATGGAACTTTTTTCATACAGCACAGTAAATGTATTTTCTCTTTGCGGTTTTCTTAATATTTTCTTGTCGCTAGCTTTATTATAAGAATATAGGATATAACATATATAACATACAAAATATATGGTAATTGGTTGTATTGTCAGTAAGGCTTTTGGTCAGCAGTAGGCCATTAGTTAACGTTCATAGAGAGTCAAGTTATATGCAGATTTCTGACTGGAGGAGATCAGCACCCTTAACTCTTTTGTTAAAGGTCAACTGTATGATTTTTATATTTTTTTTATTTTTATATTTTAATATCCTGTTTGGCAACCTTGTAAACCCACATGTTCATAACATCTCTTTCGTAGACTCCACAGGATTCTGCATAGACAATCATGTCACCAGCAAATAGACAGTTGTGCGTCTCCTTTTTCACTCTGGATGACATTTAGTTATTTGCTTTTTGATCATTTCTTTCTTCTCCTTTTATTTCTTTTTCTTGTCTTCTGGAACCTGCAATATGATGTTGAACAGAAGTACTGAGAGTAGAATACTAAATTGGGCAAAGGTATTTTATTTTTATTCATAAGATACGTAGAAATGGAAAGGCTAATTATAAGCTGGTCCTTCTCTCCTTCTCAGACCTCTACACAAATGAGTGAAAGTCTGACAACAAAACAAGTCCTTTGCAAAGCTTTTAGCTCATACTTTTATTTTTGCAAACTAAGATAGCTTTTATTAACATTCCTGTCATTTTGCTGGCATTTACTGAGTTAATAATCAAAATCCACTAGTTGTTAAGCCAGGTACAGTTATATTTTAAACTTAAATATGGATTAAATTCTATTGATATAATCTTAATTTGTTATAATCCATTGTTCTGCCTTTCTTGAAAAATCTTTGTGTTGTCTACTCAAGTACGGGTATTACTGTGTCACCTGGAAATGAGAGAAGTATGGCTCCCGATATCTCAGAGTTTTGATTAAAATGTGTTTGTTTATATAATGTTTAGCATACCAACATTAAGAGTACTTATGCTAGATTCCAGACCATTCAGGCAGCTAGTTGCCTGCAGTCTTCCAAGACTCTTCAACTTGCTGTAATTCCTTGCTAACTAATATCCAGTTGTTTTGCTCTGTCTTGTCCACTAGCATAATATGAGAGACACACGAAGTGCCCTGCTCAATATCTAAACCTGCGGAATTCCCCCAAATAGCTAGTCCAACAGCCTTATCACAGAAGGAAAATGCAGTTAGCCTGGTGTGGCTGCTGCTTGGAGAAACCTTTCTCAGGATCCTACCGTGTTTGTGTTTTCTTCTTCTGTAAATTATTAAAAATCTGTATATTTTTAAATTTGAGGTATTTTCTTCTTGTCTCTAGTATTTGGAACCCCCAGCCATTTTATTGATCATAGGTAGTGAGCAGTTACTCCTATGTGAGTGGAAGCTGTTCAGGCTGAGAATTAGTTGTAGTTGGATCAGTTTAAAGCACCTTAGTGCTATCTCTATGTTGTTGACTATCTTGGGCGTCAACCAACTATTTTATTTAATTTTGTGGTTTATTCTAATGCCATAGAGTACATTTGTCACACAAGTTTCTAGGGCCTCTAGCTGGGCAATGAGGATCAGAACTGGAGTGCAGTTCACTTTACTATATGACAGTCACATGTACTTCCAGGGCCGTAATGTATAGGTGGTATGTATAAATGGCTGCTGGTTTTATTAGAACATTTTAAAAATCAAACAGGAAATCATACATTGACATGTAAAGTGCCTTTTTTTTGTTTTCATTCAAAATCAAGCCTTCAGTACAATAACTACCTTATGGAATTGATTGTATCCTGAAATTTTGGTTTCCGTAATTTCACATAAAATCATACAAATAATTGATGTTAAAATCTTAACTAATTTGTGAAACTAAAACACAGCTAAGGGAATTTTTTTTTTCTTTTGAGTCATCCTTGTATCTCTCTTCTTGTGATGCAATGTTAAAGAAATAAGACTTCATCCTTAGAATAGTGAGATGTAGACTGTAACATTAAGACCAAGTTTCCACATGGAACAAAGATTTATAGATCATTTTGTTTTTATTTAGAAGAGCTGTCAGAAGATGACCTATTGAGTCAGTATTCCCTTTCATTTACAAAGAAGACCAAGAAAAATAATTGTGAAGGTCCTAAATCTTTGAACTCTTCTGAAATGCTCACATCTGACCTGGTAGATGGAAGTACTGTTAGAAAAAATGGAAGCACAGCACCTACGACAAGAAATAAATTTGCAGCATTTTTACAGAGGAAAAATGAAGAGAGTGGTGCGGTTGTCGTCCCAGGGACCAGAAGCAGGTACAGTTCTTCTGCATGATATTGTGTGTCTGCTATGTCAGCTGCTACATTGGTACTTATTCCAGTTGTCTTCAGTAAACGTTGACTCTAGGGGGTCGGTGTGGAGCCTGGCTTCATGTACCACATGTATCATGTTGGCAGAGTCCCAACGTAAAAGCACATCTGTTCTATTAAATGTCTCTTCATACTAAAGCAAAATAAAAATTGTAGATCTGTATTTTGCATTAGAGAAATTCTGTTGTTTTGGAGGGTCCCTTCATTGTTTCTACTGCTTTTTTTCAGAGCTAAAAATAATTTCGCAAGAGTAGGTTTGTTTTTTGTTTGTTTGTTTTTTTTAAGATTTTATTTATTCATGAGAGACACAGAGAGAGAGAGGCAGAGACACAGGCAGAAGGAGAAGCAGGCTCCACGCTGGGAGCCTGACGCGGGACTCAATCCCGGGACTCCAGGATCATGCCCTGGGCCAAAGGCAGGCACTAAACTGCTGAGCCACCCAGGGATCCTGAGGTTGTGTTTTGTTTTTTTTTTGTTTTTTGTTTTTTTGTTTTAAGATTTATTTATTTTAGAGAATATGAACAGAGAGAGGGACAGAAGGGGCGAGAATCTCAAGCAGACTCTTCAATGAGTGCAGAGCCTGTGATCATGACCTGAGCTGAAATCCAAAGTCGGGTGGTCAACATCAATGGAGCCACCGAGGCATCACATCAGAGTAGTTTTGAAATACACTTAAATACAGGTGACTGGGGATGCTTGGGTGGCTCAATCGGTTAAGGGTCTGCCTTCGGCTCAGGTCATGATCCCAGAGTTCTGGATTGGAGCCCCGAATTGGGCTCCTTGCTCAGTGGAGAGCCTGCTTCTCCTTCTCCCTCTGCCCCTCTCCTCACTCGTAGTCTCTCTCTGTCACTCTCTCTCTACTCAAATTAATAAAATATTTTAAAAATAAATAAATACAGATGACTGTAGAGTTCTAATATTAATTGAGAACATAATACTGTATTAAGCATTGAGTTACAAAATGAGAGGCATGGTATTTGTTGAGAAGCTTGTAGTGTAGTTGCAAAAACAGGTCCATAAAGAAAATCTGTACAGTGTGGTAAGTACAGGGACAAGTGTATGCCTGAGGTGCTCCCAGGCATTAAAGAGGGTGGTTGGAAAGGGTCAGAGGGAAGGAATAGATATCAAATATCATTACAAAGAATGAAGCCTCTATCTTCCCTGTGGGCCGAGGCTTGGAGCATGGGGGCAACTATTGCTGTCAGCCACTCCTATCACTATTCCTGCCAAAACATAAGTCTGCAAAAGGATGCTGACAGAGAAATAGGCAGGGGGCCAGTTCATGGAAGATTTGTAAGCCAGGCAAAGGAGCTTCTAGTCTTTAGAGGTGATAGAAGATATTTGGAGGGTTTTAGTCAGGGGAAGAGTATGATTTGATTCCTGCTTTTGATAGACCATTCCAAGCGTGCTGTGAACAGTGGATTCTAAAAGGAACAGAAAGATTGAAACACTCATTCTGATTCTGTGTGTACTGCTCACTCTCGTTCAACATGCTTACTCCCAGTGAAATGATGAAAAAGGAGGTTACAAACAATGAAGAAGGCCCTCTCTAGAAAGTTGGCTTTCCTCACTTGCAGGAACTCTTGGAACGTGCATTTCATTTTTCCATGTGAATGAAAATAAAATTTCCCTTTTCTGTCACTTGATGTCCAGCTCTTCTCTGAGGACAACTGATGAGGGCCATATTTGCACATGTCCACACAACTGGCCTGGTCACTGCACAAGCTTAATGAGATACCTGTCCAAAGCTTCACATATCCGCTTTCTGTGGTTTAGGTAGATGTATTACTAATAAATTGTTAAGAGATCTTGGAGAAATGAATTTTTTTTTTTCTCCATCAGTTTCCTATGAAATAACTGTCTTTGATGTAAAATTTTCTGACCTGGGTGGCATAGCAACATCTGGATATTACTTAGTTTTCTTAATTTTCAAAGTTGTTGAATATACTTTTAGTCCTCACAGCAAAATCATGAGATATTCAAAGTTGATGTTATTTTCTCTATTTTGGGTTAAGACATTGAGGCTCTGAGAGGTTAAACAACTTTCCTGGGATGGTTTGCTTTGTACTGGTGACACAGAGGTTCCTAGGCCTCGTCAGCATGGTGGATTGAAAGGAGCACATGGTCTCATTGGCCTGAATGTGAATTCTCACTGTGTCATTGAATTAGTGGAGGGATCTTCCACACACCACTGAATTTCCCTGAGCCTATTTCTTTATAAAATATGGATGGTCAGATACTGGAGGCTGTTGTTAGAGACTAGCAGAAGTATATCAAGCACCTGACACAGTGTCCAGTCGCTAATATATAGGCAAGAATTTATTATCACCTCACTGTAATATGACTTATAGTTAATATAATATTCCACTCACTACATTAATGTAATGCAACAGGAGGTAATATGCCAAAGGTTGTCTCCATCTTGTCTGCTTTTATGGAAGTCTGTTTTAACTCTTCTTTATTACATAGATACTTATCCTAGAGACCTGCCAGTTTATCTTTTGAGACCTAGAAATATAAATATTTCTGGGAGGGGTTCTGGGTTTTAACTCTACTCTCTAGTTGATTAATTTTATAATCTTGGGCACTGTCACTATAACTTCTCTTTGGACTATTGGATATCATGGGGGTTCTTACTTATATAAAAATGAATTATATGGACAAATCTAGGAGCAGCTGTTTTGTGCTTAGTGAAGACCTTTCCTCCCATGGACTGCTTCCTTCCTGGCTTGTACCCACACTTCACTGTGGTATTTGATAAAGGAGAGAGGGGATTTTTACTCTCCAGCTTGTAGTACATATTCTCTTTATTATCTTGGATTCGTACTAATGCTTATTGAGGAAGTAAATTCTCTTTAGGCTTCATATTTATCTGATCTGATTTATCTGAGAATTTCCTTTTTAACCAAAAAACTCTGAGTACATCTTCTCCACAATGATACTGATCTTTCTTTTGTATTAGAGTGTTTATAAGTGATTTTTTAAAGCTGCCACACTGTCAGTAATACCTCGTATCAATACAGAATTTATTGATGTGAAAGTCGTAACCTCAATATTTCAAATCACATAAAAGTTGATAGGGTATTTATTTTAAAAGCCAATAGGGTATATACCAGTACAAGTTCCCAGATAATATGCTACTAGGAAATAAGATAAAGAGTATGGTCTAATTTCTCTTATTTTGCTTTTACTGAATAAGAGACAGTAGCTGTAAATTGTCCCTTCTGTTGCATACCTCCGTAACTCTTTAAGTATCTGACTTTTAGCCATTAGTGTAGGGGCTGTGGAGGACCTGACAGCATGGATAGTATCTGTCCTCAGGGAGCTTCTAGTCTGTCTGGGAATTTATTAAATAAAGGTTAGGGGGAAGAAGGCCTATGTCCTGATTAGGTGTAGATAAAATATGCATTGGTTATTCCAAGTACATGTATGTAGAGACTGACTGCTTTTAGGAAATCCTATCTGCAAATTCATTGTGTAAATAAATTTTTAAATGTGTAAATGTTGATACAACCAAAATTTAAGCTTTCAAGATCTGTTTTTGTCTTTATGAAATTATGATATTTATAGGATTTTGCTTGAAAAATCGAGAACATTTTTCATTTTCTGAGTCTTATCACCTTTGGGAGGAAACTCTAAAATATGTATATATTCCTTCTGCTGTTTTTCCTGTTAGATTTTTTTGCAGTTCTCTGGATTCTGCCGACTGTGTATCCGTGAAAGCAAGCAGTGAGACCCTAGATGAAAGTGCTGTCACAGAGAAAGAAAGCAGTCTAAGTGAGTCAGATTGTGTAGATGGCACGAAGCCAGCTGGTACGGACGTAGCACCTAATTCAGGTGATCCAGTTGCGGACGAGGCAGCTGTGGTGGCTGACGAGTCTCTATCTTTTGAGACCAGCAAGTTCACCAGGACCATTTCACCACCCACTCTGGGAACACTCAGAAATTGTTTTAGTTGGTCCGGAAGTCTTGGAGATTTTTCACGAACTTCAAGCCCCTCTCCCAGAGCAGCATTGCAGCAGTTCCGGAGGAGGACTGATCCCCCCACCACCCTGCCTGACCAGAGGGAGGTGTCCAGTGTGTCCCAGTCAAGGAGCGATGAGTCAGGCGATGAAGCACCTCCCTCACGGCTTGCAGCTTGGTCTCCACAGTCTCAGGAAAACACAGCATTATCGCCACACGGTTTAAATGCATCAAAACTTTCTCAGCCTTCTAGTAAGGATTCGGATTCAGAGGTAAGTTATATTATGAAGCCTTTGTTTTCAAATCCATATGTAAGAGAAAATAGAGTGTTAGATAATTGGAGAAATCCTGCCTACATTTTGGAAATAATTGGCTGTCTTAATTTTTTATTCTAGATCTTACTGTGTAGAAAGTTCACATTCTTTTCATCTTAAGGACTTCTCTGTCTGTTTCATTTTTGTGTATGTTTTACCTAACTGTATTTCTGGAGTCACTGTGTGCTTCATGAATAGCTATCTCAAGTTGTGCACAGTTAAGAAAAGACCTAAGCAGAATGATATACATTGTAATAAATTTAGTATCTAATTCCTCAATATACTCTTAAATTGAGATAACATTAAAACCTTATAAGAGGGACTACCCAGGTGTCCCTGGCTCAGCGGTTGAGCATCTGCCTTCGGCTCAGGGCGTGATCCTGGGGTCCCGGGACTGAGTCTCACATTGGGCTCCCTGCATGGAGACCTATTCTCCCTCTGCCTGTGTCTCTGCCGCTCTCTCTCTCTTCTCTCTCTGTCTCTCATGAATAAATAAATAAAATCTTAAAAAAAGAGAGAGAGAGAGACCTTATAAGAAATGGCCTTAGGAATTTGCTGGTGTTCATCTTAAGCTTTAGTACTTAGAAATATGTTTTCAGTTACTCTTCTTAATCTTGCTGATTTCCCTTTCTAACAAAACAAAGTAGTGATACATGTGACTTTGTGACTCTGTTTTAAGTCAATAAAAGCATCCTAACCATTGTTTTCCTTATTTATGAAATACCTTCTAGTCTGACCTAAATCACTGCTTCAGATAAGTGCTGCCCATAAGCTCCCAGTGACCTTCTATTTTAAAATGGCATGCTGGTCTACTGGCTTCCTACACATCTGAGTCACCTCAAACTTACCAGTGTAACATACTTTGTTTTATTTTCACCAACTCTTGATTACCGAGTTGTAAGAACAGTGATAGCCACAGTACTGTGTGGCAGAACTTTGATTATCCTGAACATTGAAGAGTAAATAATAAATCTGGATAGCTTGTATTTATCAAAAAGGAAAATATTTTATTCGGGTTTCCAAGAGAAACTTGAGTTGTATTGGACTCAAACTGAAGGGAAAAAAGCTAACTTAAAATGTGAGAACAAATTGGTTTCATTTGGAGAAAGCTGAAATCAGTTAATATATTGAATCCAAAACCTGTCCCGTGTGGTATTTAAGTTTTGAAGAGTATGCCAAGCCAACCCCAGGGCTGCCTTTGAGACTCAGGCTTTTCTTTTTCCTTTCGCCTGCTTTGGCTTCGATTCATCCATACTGGTCCTGAACCCCCTGTTTCTCTTAATGTAAGTGCCCCCATTTTAAAACCATCATTTTCATGTGGTGGTTCACACTACATTTGCTCTTGACCCCATGCGGGTGCCACCACAGTTACTCTGTGGTCAACAGCTTGCAGAAAAAAAACACATCACCTTCTATGCTGGAGAATACTCTCAGGTCTGGTGAGCTCCTTCAGGCTGTTCTTTTTCCTTTTTCCAGCAGACCTCTTCCTCTGACTTCATAAGCTTTTAGCCCTGTGCTGTCAAGAAGTCTTCCTGTGCTGACTGAACTTTTTTTTTTCCACATTTCTGACTTCTGCATCACCATTTTTTGTATCTCTTGCCACAGGCATAGTTTATTCATTTTCTTTTCATCTTACTCCATGTTGTATACTTTTCTGAGAAATTACATTTTTATTTATACTGATTTTCTTGTTTTACTTGTTTAATGTTGTGATGAATATGGATTATCATAAAAAATTCACAGTAAAGGTCTATTTTTTTTTTTAATCTGGGGGAATCTAGGACTCTGACTGCAATATGAAGTCATTTGATGATCTAGGTAATCCAAAATCCAAACCGCATTTATCTCAGTTTTTGAAAAAAGACACACTTCTAAGAAACAAGGTAAAACAAATTTTTTTTTTTACTTTCAAAGCACTGTATGTTTATTACCAGAAACTGAGAAATATCAACAAAATTAAAAATTAAAATGCCTAAATTTTTATTTACAGAAAAAATATCTACTTTCAATCCTATTAGGGTCATGTCTATGCCTGGTTATAGGTGGTGAAGTTGTGAAACCCTTATCTTCTCTTGCAGTAGAAAGATCTTTTTTCTATGTGCTTCTGCAGCATTACTTATAATGACTGAACAGGATGCAGTTGTATGAGTTTAGTTAATTCCCTTATGGTTGTCATTTACCCGAAACATATTTTGCTGTAGCAGACAGTACTGTAACCAAGATCGTGTGGATAGGTATTTGTGCACATTCTTGATTGCTTCATAGAGATGAATTCCATGGAGTGGTATTACCGGTCCAAAGGCACATAACAATTTAAAGCTTTGATATATGTTGCCAAAAGACCTTCTAGAAACCATATATCTCATAAGCTAGGGTTTTTTTTTTTAATTAAAATATATAAGTATTTCTTTGCATAGTAAAAGCTCACAAGTGAAAGCATATTTTATATATTATTTCTAACTCAGAAATGCACAGGAGACATAAACAATACAAAAAAAACTACAAATGGTTGATTAATATATAAAAGCATATTTACCTAGGTAGT
The DNA here is from genome assembly GCF_905146905.1 of Nyctereutes procyonoides. Lineage (NCBI taxonomy): Eukaryota > Metazoa > Chordata > Mammalia > Carnivora > Canidae > Nyctereutes > Nyctereutes procyonoides. The sequence continues at coordinate 6,046,873 of NW_026575044.1, forward strand.
CAAATAATGCAAATTAAAATAATGAAATAGAATTTCTTACCTCAGATTTTCAAAAAATATTTTTAATTGTACTCATCTTTATGAGTGTATAGTGAGAAGATAATCACACATTAATTGTATATAAATTGCTCTGCCATTTCAGGAAAGCAATTTGAATGAGTTTAAATAATTCAACCCAGTAAGTGCATTCTAGAACTTGAGTCTAAGGAAATAATGAGAATTTAAGTACATGAATACTTATCTTATATTGGTTATAGTAGTTACAATAGTGGAAAATTGCAAATAGCCTAAATAAGAATAAGGGAGTTATTAAATACATAATTGATTTTAGTTCTTGGGTGGTGGGAGTACACGTGAATTTTTTTTCTTTGTTTTCTCATGTTTTTCCATAATGAGCACTTTGTTTTTCTAATAGCTTAAAACCTTTTTAAAATTTCAGTAAATGGTCTGCAAATCCATTTGAAAAAAGATCCCCATCTCACACTATATAAATATAAATCCTAAATATATTAAAGATATAAATGTAGAATATATAAATATAAGACTATTTTTAAAATCTTTGAGTGCTAAAGGCTTTTTTCAGACATACACTGCCTTGGAAGGGTGTCCATACTATTTTTGAGTAAAAAGAAAGAACATGAAGCAGTATGTATGGCATCATATTTTTGCTTAAGTACTCAAAATATTCATGCACACTGTATGTTTACATAATCATAGAAAAAAGTCTAGAAAGATACCAAATTATTTGCAGTGATGGGATTGGAGATGTAGAAAGTACTTACCCAAAAGAAGTTATGCCTAGACCTTAAATTGTTGTCTCTTTATTATTATTATTATTACTATTATTATTATTATTATTATTACTCTCAAGAGTTTTTGTCAGGGTTTTAACTGTCACATCTGTTTTGGTGAAAATTCCCCAGATGGACCTTCCCCCTTGCTCCCTAATATCCACCTTTAATATCTACAATGAAACTCACCTTGTTTGTTGTTAAATCTCAAACCAGTTCTTCTTGAACATTTTTTTATTTTCATCTACTACATAAGAGTCTCTTTGTCATTTAGTTTCAAAATCTTAGGGTCTCTTTTCTTTATAACTGCCAGCTCAATCCTTCTGCAGAGGGTAAAGGAAAGCAACCACACATCTGTACTTAACCAAATTCTAACGTTTCTTTCTTTGCCTTCTTTCTCGCTCTCTCTTTCCTCTCGCCAACACCCTGAGTCAAGATTCCATCTTTCACGTGCAGGCATTCCCATTCTTTATACCTCCTCTATCAACTTTGTCAGTTTGAAAGCCTTGTTTTATGTACCTCACTCTTACTATCCTAATGACAACAACAAAACATTGATGTCTCCATATTCCCCACAGGGTAAAAATTAGCCCTTGGATAGAAAAAGCTAACTGTCAGTAGAGATCTGTTTGAATAACAACCTCTTCAAAACAAAATTATCTGCATGTGAAAAGGAAACTATCCAAGATACGTTATTAAGTAGAATCAAAACATATTAGGTTGAAGAAAAACATTTTTACATGTTGCTTATTGGTTGCTTTTCTATCTTAATGTGCAGAGAATAGTTTGAAATTAGCTAAAGGTCATTACTTGAACAGTGTTAAAACGGGCGCTTACTCTGCAGGTTCCTGGGCTCTATAAATCTAGTTCTGTGGACAGTCTTTCTACAACCAAGATCAAGCCTCTAGTGCCTGCCCGAGCCAGTGGGCTCAGCAAGAAGCCATCAGGCATCCAGAAGAGAAACCATCATGATGCTGAGAACAGGCCAGGATTACAGATAAAAATCAATGAGCTGTGGAAGAACTTTGGATTTAAAAAGTGAGTTTCCTTGTTACTTACTCTAAGGATAAATTGGGTCGCCTGGGTGGCTCAGTCAGTGAAGCATCTGCCTTTGGCTTAGGTCAGAATCCTGGGGTCCTGGGAATGAGCCTCACGTCAGACTCCCTCCTCAGTGGATAGCCTGCTTCTCCCTCTCCCCTCCCTGACGCTTGTGCTCTCTCTCTCACTCTCTGTCTCAAATAAATAAAATCTTTAAAAAAAAAAATGATAGGGTAAATTTTTTTTGTAATTTCTTCCACTTTTTCCCAATTCTTTCTGTTTTCATAGGAGTCAGTTTTGTTTTCTCTTACCCTGAGAATTATTTTCCTTTATTCTCTTTAGCTGACTCTTTTTAAGTATACTTAACTTCAACGTCTATACCTTCATTTAGTGAAAAGATGACAACCTAAAAATCCTCAGTTCTTGGTCTGGCTTTGGGATCTGTTAAGCAAGTGACTTTTTCTGGTCTAAGTGTGTTTTGACTTCCTTCCTTTTATAGCTCCGGATTGTAATGAAAATAGAGTTATCTTAAACATAGGGGTGGGAAGGTAATGCTGTCTCATATTTCTTGATTTAAAGCAGTTTGTTTCTCTTAATGATCACATCTGAAATAGGGAGAATCACCACTTACAGGTGATGAATGTGTCAGATTTCTAATGCATGAGGCAAATACTGTTTTAAAAGAGCTGACCTCTATATACCTACCTTGTTTGAGCCATTGAGCCACAGGACTTCCTTCTGTTAGACTGCAAAGTTAGTCTCAGAGTAGCTATGATTTATAATTATTTATAAGTATTATATTTATAAGTACTTATAAATACTTATAAGTATATTTATATTTATAAATACTTCTATTTATAAGTATTTATGATTATTTTATTCTCCTGTTCTTCTCAATAAAGCAAATGTGCTAAGAATAGAGAAACGGAAAGTTACATGGGTGATGGGATTAAACCTTACCTAGTAGAAATGTCACTGTCAGATTAGATGGTATGAGTGGAAACACTATATAAATAAGCGAGTGCTGGGTGGTTATTTTTATTTTGTGTTGTGTAAGGTCTGGGATTAAACCATATAGCAGCAGTTCTCAAACAGTTGATTTAACTGTCTTAGAATTTAAAATGGACATTTTCAAATATTTTAAATAGCAATGACAAGCCCATATTAAAATCAGTAGTGTATTATTACAAAAAAAAAATAACCTTTTGTCTTTTTTTTTTTTTTTTTTTTTTTTTACATTTTTGCAAATCTTAACTGTGGTTTAATAGGGCTAAGCTGGATTCTTCGGTCTGCTTCTGTGTTTGATCTGATGATAGGTTGTTTTGGTTGAAGTATAGAAAGAAAATCTGGGTCTGCACATATTTGTGGTTGAGAAATGTATAGTTTAATAGACTTTTTATTCAGCTGTAAATTTTCTACTTTGATATACCAAAATTCAACAAGTGATGGTTTCTTCATAGTTAGTTGTAATATTGGATATGAAACCAAGTCAACGGACTTCTATTCTGGGTTGTGTTCCGGTCTTGGTCCTTAGTACACCTTCAGTGCATCTTTTCCTCATGTGTGCATTGGTCATTTAGAAAATGTTGGTTTATTGAGTTGTGTTTATCTTCCAAAAGTTGACACATTTCATTATACAATATAAAGACATCACAGTCTTAGCACAACAGTCTTTAGGTATTGGGAAGCTGTCAAGTGGTGGATAAAGGTTTTCCAAAATTCTAACTTTGACTTGAATTTTATCATTGGCAACAAATACTGTTAATTGTTCCCTTGGGGGCAACAGCTGGCCCTCTTTGTTCATTTTAGAGAAGCCCTTTGCCAAATACCTAAATTTGAGTAACCATGGTGTCAGACATGCTTTTTTTTTACTTGCGATAACCATCATGCTTCAGTACCCACAGAAGGGCCTCATGGTGTGTTTCCCAGTTTTTCATAGAGTACTAAGAAATTGAAAGGGTTGAGATTTAATTAAAATTAATGATTTTTATTCATCAAGAACATTCTTAAGTGAGACTGACTTTTTTTCTTTTTAACTTCAAATACATGGAGCTAGAGAAATACAAGTGCTGCTAGTATTTCTCATGCAGTTTCAGGCTAGTGTCCTGATTCATGCTGAGTCGCCAGTAGTTTTTATTCCATTTTGCTTTTGAATCATTAGTACAAATGTTAGCCCAGTGGAAAAGGCAGATAAAGTCTAAACATTATTATGAAATAATTTTAATCTTGTAAGCAGCCTGAAAGGGTCTTGGGAATTTTTAGGGACCCATGGACCATACTTTGAGAACTGCTAACTGAAGAGAAATTGAGGTGCAAAAATATTCCTAAATGCCTTTTAGAAAATTAGACTTTCTTGGATTTTTGTTGACAGGAGCTAGGATTACCTGTGTTATCTTCATAATAGGATAATTTTTATAGACTTAGAACTCCCTTCTAGCCAAAAAAAAACAGTTGGGAGGAGGGGGGAATAAAAGGACTTAAACCTTATTCATCCCTCACTTGGCTTGATTCTTAGTCAGACTTGAGGAGGGTGCTAAGGGCAAAGGAACTAAAGTTTATTGGAATTCTGCCTTAGCTAGCACATATTTAATAGTGGCCTTGCACCTGCCTCGAAAGGTGATTTGGGAAGCACAAAAGGGAGGTGAGGAAAACTCAAATTTTATTGGGATACTCAGAGGAGAACCTGAAGGTGTCATATATTAAATTAAGACAAATTGAAAGGTCTTATCCTCTTCCTATACCTCTCTTTTGCCTCTAATGATAATATTCTCTAATAATAATAATCCCCTAAAAACACCAATTCTTTTTATTATATTTTGCAGAGATTCTGAAAAGCTTCCTTCTTGTAAGAAGCCAGATCCCCTGTCACCAGTCAAAGATAACATCCAACTAACTCCGGAAGCAGAAGAGGATATATTTAACAAACCTGAATGCATACATGTTCAGAGAGCAATATTCCAATAAATGGCAGCAGCTGGGAGGCTATTGCCTGCAAGAAAATATCAATTTGAAGTGCTGTTTGGGAATGCAGCGATTACCAGACTGAAAGATTTATTTGTAGATGTATGCCATTTTTTTAATAGAGTATATTTCACATATTAACTATGTAATTATTTCTTTTGTTCAGCTTTTTATATTTTCATAAAAAGCTAAGTAGAGAAATCATTTTATCTTTGACAGTTTTTGGAAGTTTTGATGTTTGGGGGCAAGTCCTCTAGAATTTATTAAAATCTACTCTAAAGGTTTCTGTCATGTTGTCAAGTATAAGGATGATAAATGAAAAGCCACAATTCTGTAGTCAGTTTATCCTGGAGGGAATCACTATATTTCTCCAAGTTTTAAATTTTACCCCTTGCCTTTCCTGTCTCTTTCAGGATTGATTTGAAAATAAAGTTGCTGGCATGGGCCGGGTGGCTGGAAAGATTAAAGATCATTGAACATGTGGTGGGACAGTGCTCTGTTCTCCTTGAAGGATTTGCTTGGGCTACGGATTGACAGTGAAGGAAAACTGCTTTTAGCCTCCTGTGGAAAGAACTACTTATGTTGTTAATATTCTTAAACTTCAAAATAGCCTGTTTTCCCTACTATGTCTTTTTAAAGTATGGACTTGAAAATCCCCTAACTAGAGCTATAGGTGTGATTGTAAGATACTAAAGAGTCTATGATGTGTACACTCTGCAAAGACATAGACAGGCACCTGGAAAGAGAACCAGCCATGCAAGTGAATATGGGGAGGGAGAAGAGAGAGCAGAGGGGGGAGGGGAAGGAAGGAAAGGATGGATCTGGCAGGAGACAAAGGTGTTACCAGAGATACAGAGGATAAAGTAAAGGGATCCAGAGTATTTTAATCTTTAAATAAGATAGTAAAGGACTCTTGGATAAAGAGAATGAAACAAAAAACATAAGTTGTAAGAAACAGCATAAAAATGTTAAAAGAAATAAAAACCAATCTGAAAAGGACCCAAAGAACACAAGTAAATTTGAGCTTTCTATGAATGTTTCCTGTTACAGAACAAATTAAGAATGTGACTCAGACATTGTCTACAAATGTTTATCTCCTCACCCACTTAAAATACCACTTAAATGACAGAAAAGGAGTAAAACAGTATAAATCCATAAAGGTTAGCAGAGGAAGAGACATCAGGCAAGGAAACAGATGGATAAGTGGTAAGTGATTTAGCAAAGAAATGATCAATTCTGTAGTGGTAGAAGCCAACAGGAAGCAGACGTTTAGATGAGCTCAGTAAATGGAGACTTGCAGCTTCCTCCAAAGCCAGGTCCTCGAGCAGTGTCTGAAAATGGAACTGGCTGAAAACTTTCAAAAGCAGTACAGGAGGAGGGAAAGATGGCAGAGGGCTGTAGTTTTCCTGTCTGCAAATCCCCATATAACCACAACTAGATAACAAAATTAAAAACCTGTGAACTGCATCACAACAAATTTAGGTGATGGTATCCTTAAATGACAAAATGTAAGTGAGTAAAGACAAGCCACCAACAGCCACAAGATGGAGATGTAGAGGAAGGCAATAGGATATCGATTGGACCTGCACAGCAGATCTTGTTGGAACGAGACAAGGCTTTCCCATTCCCACAGTGAATTAGTACAGGGCGCATCTGAAGGAACTGACTGGTCTGGTCCACATGAACTGTTGGAACTGATCTGCTGAGTTGTCCAAGGCTCATGGGACAGGATCCCCCACAGAAGAGAAACTGGTGAGAGGAAGATCAAAATTGAGCAGAACAGGAGATTGAAATACAAGTAGGAGGAGGAACAGGTGACCAAGGACTCTCAGCAAAATACCCTGTCTCTGAACACTTAAAAACAATAGATGTTTGGGGCATCTGTATGGCTCAGTTGCTTCAGCAGTGGACTAGATTTTGCCTCAGGTCTTGATCCTGGGGTCCGGGGATCAAGCCCCTGGTGAGGTTCTGCAATCAGCACAGAGTGCCCCTCCCCCCACACCTGCTCTATAAATAAATAAAATCTTGTTAAAAATTGATGATCAAGAAGCTTCTGTGAACTATGCTTTCTTTTCAAAGAAAACTAATTTTACTTAGAAAAGTTTTCAAATCAATGTCTTATGATGTTAAAAAGCAGAATAATATCTTTACAGATACTGAAAATTACCAAAAGCCCACAAAGATGAAAAACAGTCCATTTGAAAATGTGGTAAAAGTTATTAAGAAATGATACCAAAAAAAAATGATACAGTATATGAAGGAAATTTAGAACTGGAAAAAAGGTAGGGTAAGTTCCGAATAAGCATTAGAAAAAAACATTTCAAAACTTAAAGCTAAACCAGAAGGAACACAACAAATAAATACTATAGATAATGCCCTAAAAGATGGGCGGTAGAAATTTGAGCAAAAGTTGGGGAAAAAAGATTAGGAAGTGACAAATATTGAAGATAGGGACAGAAGATCCAATATGTAGATAGTAATAGTCTGAAAGAAAAAAAATTCAGAAAATACTAGTTAAAAAAATTTGAAACTTTTTTCTTAAAGTTTACTTACTGGCAGCCCTGGTGGCTCAGCGGTTTGGCGCTACCTTTGTCCTGAGGCCTGATCTTGGAGACCCGAGATCAAGTCCCGCGTCAGACTCCCGCATGGAGCCTGCTTCTCCCTCTGCCTGTGTCTCTGCCTCTCTCTTTCTCTGTCTCTCTATCTCTCATGAATAAATAAATAAATCTTTAAAAAAAAAAAATTGAAGCCAACTCCAAACTGAGTTCAGAGCCTGACACAGGGCTCCCGATCCTGAGATCACCACATGAGCTGAATACATAACTGACTGAGCCACCCAGGTGCCCCATAATGCACTCTGTACTCAATATTATTGATCCAAAACATGCAACAACTAAGACCTAAGTAACAAAGTTAACTTAAAAAAAATGAAATCTTGAGGTAGGCAAAAACAGAAAGTGACATGTAAGGAAAAAGATTATCAGACCATTTGTGCTTGAAGAAAATGGAGTAACATTTGGAACATACTCTAGGGAAAATGCAAGAATTGGAGGAATAGTGTTCCTTTAAATTCTTGAGGGATCAGAAAATGAGCTCCATTAGAAAAAACAGTAACTAGAGAAATAGCACCATAAAGACTAGTGGTGGGCATTAAGTGTGGCCTACACAATTAAAAATTAGAGTTATAAAGGAGAATATAGTATGCAATTGCTGTATATCTACATGACAAGCAGTATAACTAAAAAAGAGGAAAATGTAGAAATATTTGGCTTAGCTGGTAGTTGATAGTGTTAGACGTATGTAATATGGGGTAAAATAAATGGACGTTTGGGGGAAAAAAACCTTTTTAGTGTTCCAATAATGAAAAAGAAATGAGATCATATCACCATGTTGCAACACCTGGTGGATTAATGGATTCAGACGTTGAGTATCAGCTGCTATTAATATTCCAAAAAGAGACAACCAGACCCGTTATGCCCCTTAGCGAAAGAACTCCGCATCCTCTATAGCCTTGCCAAGGGATGGGAGGGGAGTCTGATCATGCCTCTGGGTCCAGCTGCCAAAATGCAGAAACAAAGAGGATAAAGGAACGTGTGGAGCTTACGTGTGCAATGAGCACAATCTGGACTGGGAAACCATAGGTTCAATACCTGGGGATTTTCAACAGATAAATTGAAAGGAATGAGGAGGGAAATACCATATTTTTTCTTTAAATGGATAAAATAGATAATTTAGAGATGCACACATTTAGATTATCTCTAGATAATTTAGAGATGCACACTTTGTTGATAAAAGAATAGAGATATACAAAGAAGTAATGATTATAAAATTCAGGATAGTAGTTACTCTAGAGGAGAAGGAAGGCATTGATTGATGCTAGAGAGAAGCACATGGAGGGGATTCTGGAAGTGGCTGGCAAAACAGGATTTGTCTTATAACAGTTTATTAAGCTATCCATATTATAAAGTGTTAATCTATAATGACTTAAGCTATTTAACTACTTTGTGTGGTTTTCTGTTTGTTTTACAATATTTTTTTAATAGCAACTCACACTGAAGATGGAATTCATTGTTAGATGCACCATTATTTTAGTTTTATCATTGAAATAAAAAAATCTATTGAGACTGTCAACTTTAAGACACTATTTTCAAAAATGTTACAAAGAATACCTTAGAATAGATGACATACGGCAATTAGACACCACAGATATCTTGTCACTCATGCACAAAATCCAGCAACTAAACTCACTTCCCAAAGGCTTGACACTTTCTCTGGGCAGTCAGCACCAGAGAGCCTCTGTTCCTGAAAGACCTGGAACACAGTGGGGAGAAAGATGGCATGTGCTGCTGGAAAGAAGGAATGACGTGAGTATAGGCTAGAGTATGACCCCTCCCCACCCCCATCTCCCTATTTAGCTCCCATTCTCGCTTTCCCTGCTGGGATCCCAATTATATTGTTAGACTCTCAAAATTGTCCACACCTCTTAACACTGTTGTGTTTACTTTCTACTCTATTTTTCTCTGTTTTCAGGTCTTTTCTACAGATCCGTTTTCAAGCTTACCAGTTCTTTCCTTGGCTCTTTTATTACTGTGTTTTTGGGTTTTATTTCTAGTGTTTTTATTTTACTCTTTTAGTGTCTGTCTCTCTAGTGTCATTCCCCAATCTGCTCATGCGTATTTTCCACTTTTCCCACTAGAACGCATATTAGCCATATTTACTTTAAATTCCTTGTCTGGTGTTTCTAACATCTGGGTCATCTCCGAGTCTGGTTCTGTATCTTGTATGTTTGACAGTTTTCTTTTGCCCTGTTTATTTGTGTGTGTCATAGTTTTTGATTGAATGCCGTCTGTTGTGACTGAAGTAATGTCTGCCTGGAAGTGAGGCTTTGGTAAAGACTAGTCAGGAGTTTAATGGGGTTGGATTTGTTGTTACTGTGATTATTGTAGGTGCACCACAGAGGTCCTATTCCTCTAATGTTGTGTGTGGTTGGGTGGTGCTCTGGTGCCAGGGTGTTGTTGTTTACATCAGTGTTCCTGCTGTATCCTGGGTGTCAGCCTTCCTCGGGCACCTGTCGCTCAGGAGTCTCTCTCCACACCCTTGCCTCCCCCACCCCACCGGCAATTTGCTATTGCTTATTTGGTGTTTGTTTAATGACTAGGTGCAGCCTTGAGGGTAATGCTATTTTTTTTAATTTTAATTTATTTATGATAGTCACAGAGAGAGAGACAGAGAGAGAGAGAGAGGCAGAGACACAGGCAGAGGGAGAAGCAGGCCCCATGCACCGGGAGCCCGACGTGGGATTCGAACCCGGATCTCCAGGATCGCGCCCTGGCCAAAGGCAGGCGCTAAACCGCTGCGCCACCCAGGGATCCCATAATGCTATTAGTAAACTCAGCAATTGTTTTAGATTTTACAATCCACTACCCAATAAAAGCATAAGCCTCCTTTGTTTCTCAAGTCCTAGCAAGATCCTGGCAACATGGTCAGTGCCCACATCCCTCTTTATTAAATGACTTCTAGTTACCTGGCACTGTACATCATACAGCACCCAATGACTTTTTAACAATTTTGGTGTTTAACACTTGTTGACTTATGATTTAGGGAGTCAGAATAATTGAAGAATTCCAGTTACGAATCAGAAGACTCATTCTGTAATTATGACTTGGCTAAAATAAGTGACTTTGGGTACACCACAGAACTTGTGTTGTTCTCTTTTTTCTCATGGGACAAATGTGAGGGGTTGACCTGTAAGTCAGAAATTGCAACTCCAAAATACTGTGAATGAAACATGAGCAATCCCTTAAAGGCTGCTCCACAAGAGGACAGCCCCTCCACATTGCTTAATGTCTGAAGAGACTGCAAGCATCTTTGAGTCTATTTTAAAAGTCATCTTGTACAATGTTTTATTTTTATTTCTTTTAATGATACAAATAGGGCACAAATATACTCTCACTTATAAAAATTCTAACATTATAGACCAGCTTCAAGTCTTTTTTGATTAGTACCGCCAATCCGAATCCCCTCTCCCTATTATCAGGTCAATTGGGTAATTTTTTATGTTGTCTTGTTTTATGTGGTTTTTTTAAAGCATGATTTCTGCAAGTAACTTATTTTTTTTGCAAGTGACTTTTTAAAATCCGCATGTAATGTAAATATCTTTTCCAGTTAATATACATTAATTTATTTTTAATTACTCTCTTTAACTCCATAAAATGCATATCATAGTTTACTTGTTTCTTAATGATTTTTAGGTTTTTTTTCCCAGTATTCAAACATTTCCTCAAATATTTCAGTACTGCATTTTGAAACAAATGAAGAACTTCACAATATTTCATGGTCATTAAGGCTATCAGGTTAATTTATTAGCCAAAGTAAAAATATTTTAGTAATTTTACTAGCTACAAAAATATAGACTCAATTTACAGAAAAGGGACTAAAAGAGAAAAGCACTTGACAGCCTTCTTGGAAGCATTAGGTTCACTCCATTTCCTAATGTAGATCATCCTGGGATGCCCTGCCTGTCAGGGAGGGCATTTTATAAGTATGTTATTATCCTAGATTGGATTAGACCCAAGCTTAACTTTACACAAGAAAAGTTAAATATGAACATGTCTGACAAGATTAATGTAAAATGAGTTGTATCTACAGCAAATATTCCTGCAGAAAAGAATAGGCCCCACTTTGGGACCTCTGTAGGATTTACAATCTGATGGAACTTGAATGGGAATGTATGTGATGGAGATAGATAAAAGGCAGTGGGGTGGGGAGTGAATTCCACGCAAGGACTTTGTGTAAGCAAAGCTTAAGCAGGGAGGCACACAGAGTATATTTGCAGAAAAGAGACCAGCTGAGCTAGATCAGAGGGCTTTCACTGGGGGAGAAAGTGTCAGGTAAGGGATCAGACTGCAAAGGTCTTAACTGTTGGACTTGACCTCTGGGCAGTAGAGGCAGTGAATATCTCCTGAATGGCCAGTTTCTGTTCTGTCTCCTCAATCTGAAGTTCCAGTGAGCAGTTCTCATGTGTAAGTGGGTTAGAAAAGGGAGGGTGGACCAAGAGCTAGTTCAGTCTGAATACCCACTCCCAACCCCCAATTCACTATCTTCATTGTTTATTAGACTTGGGATCTCTTTTTTTTTTTTTTAAGATTTTATTTATTCATGAGAGACACAGAGAGAGAGAGGCAGAGATGCAGGCAGAGGGAGAAGCAGGCTCCATGCAGGGAACCTGACGTGGGACTCGATCCCAGGTCTCTAGGATCAGGCCCTGGGCTGAAGGCGGCACTAAACTGCTGAGCCGCCCACGCTGCCTTCAGACTTGGGATCTTATGTTGATTTGTGTGTTTGTTATTATTGTCTGTCTCTTCAGTAAGCTGTACACACCATGAAGACAGAAAGACTATGTAACTACAATGACTGCTCTTCATTGTACCCTCAGCATCAATAAAGTAGGTATCGAAGACTTTTTTTTGAGTGAATGAATGAATGAATAAAAGAATGTTGCTGTGGAGTCAAAATAATTATTATCATTATTTTTTAAAAGATTTATTTATTGAAAGAGAGACCGCACAAGCAGGAGAGACAGAAGGAGAGGGAGAGAGAATCCCAAGACAACTCTGTACTGAGCGTGGAGCCCAATGAGGGGCTGGATCTCACCACCCTGAGATCACAACCTGAGCCAAAACCAAGAGTCCAATGTCCAGCCAACTGCGCTACCAAGGTACTCGAATTGTTTCCATTATTTTAGAAGAAGCAATAGAAGCTCAGAGAAAATAAAAAAAGCCAGCCTCATGATGGCCCCTAACATCCCTGTCTCCTGGTACTCACAGTCTTGCATAGTTTTTTCCCAAACTGACTAGGGCTCACTTGTGCAAACAAAAACTGTAGAAGTGACAGTTTATGACTTCTGAGGCTAGGTCATAAAATACTGTATGATCTCGCTTAAATGTGGAATCTAAAAAAAAAAAAAAAACAAGAAACAGGGAGATTGGAAATTGTGAGGAGCAGCGGGATAGGAGAAATGAGTGAAGATGGTCAGAGGGAACAAGCTTTCAGTTATAAGATGAGTAAGTTCTGGTGAACTATAGTACAGCATGGTGACTAGAGTGATCTATAGTACAGCATGGTGACTATATTATGTAATTGAGAGTTGCTGGGGCACCTGGGTGGCTCAGTCAGTTATACGTCTGCCTTTGGCTTAGGTCATGATCTTGGGGTCCTGGGATCAATCCCCACAGTGGGCTCCAGGTTCATCGGGGAGTCTGCTTCTCCCTCTCCCTCTGCTCCCTCCCCACTGTTCATTCTCTCTCTCTCTCTCTCTCTCTCTCTCTCTCTCTCTCTCAAATGAATGAAGTCTTTAAAAATAAAAGAGAAAGAAAATTGCCAAAAGAGTAGATCTTGAAAGTTGGTACCACACACCAAAAAAATGGTAACTATGTGAGGTGATGAACGTGTTAGCTTTATTGTGATCATCACTTCATAATATATAGATATATCAAATCATTACATTGTATACCTTCCACTTATGCAATGTTATATGTCAAATATAATTCAATAAAGCTGTGAGAAAAGTAGACATTGTGACTGTCACCTTGTTCTCTTTAGATAAGCAAGGGGAAACCAGTTACTGTGTTTTTATGACATTCAAGGACCTTTATGAAGTGGTCCATATGGCAAAGAACTGAGGATTTCTGGGCAGCCCACGTGGCTCAGAGATTTAGCACCACCTTCAACCTAGGGCCTTATCCTGGAGACCCGGGATTGAGTCCCATGTCAGGCTCTCTGCATGGAGCCTGCTTCTCCCTCTGCCTGTGTCTCTGCCTCTCTCTCTCTTTGTGTCTCTCATAAATAAATAAATAAAATCTGAAAAAAGAACTGAGAATTTCTGCCAATAGCTGGCATCAGCTTTCCAGAGATGTGAGTGAGCCTTCCTTCAGTCAGTCCTTTAGATGACTCGAGCCCTGGCCAACATCTTGACTGTAACCGACTGAGTTACCCCAAGACAGAACTACCCAGCTAAACTGCTCCTGAATTCTTAACCCACATAAATTGTGTGAGATAATAAATGCTTGTTGTTTTAAGCCACTAAGTTTTAGGATAATTTGTTATGCCAAAATAGCTGACTAATGCAGCTCCCATAGTTCTCATAACTAAGCTTCTCTGAATCATGTCAAATGGCTGGGGTCAGGCTGGGAAAATTCTTAAGGCACCAGACCTGCAGATCATGGTGACTGACTGACACTGTATCCTCCTCCCAACCTCCAGAACTCTAAAAACGTATCTTTCTTAGGAGGCCAAAGGGCCAATAGCCAGATGTCTTTGGGAGTACATTATAACAAGTGTGAGAGGTGCAGAAAGCAAGAGTTTGCATAGGTGACCCACAAGTTCCAAATTGGTTTGGAACAAACTATGGTATAAATCAATCAGTAAATTTAACCGGAGAGGGAAGGAGGAGGGAGGGAGGGAGGGAGGGAGGGAGGGAGGGAAGGGAAGAAGGAAGAGAGAGAAAAACAAAAAGAAAAAGAGAATTTGCTTAGGATCTTAGAAAGGGCTTGGAACCCTCTGTGGCTCTTCCCATCAAGGCCTGCCACCTTCTCCAGCTGGGTTTCCAGATTATTTTCCAGACCCATACTAGGTTTATTTCCCCCTTCCTACTCTTGTGTCTAACAGATGTTTTGATATCACGTTTTTTAATCCCCATGGATAAGACACAAACACCTGCAAAGCAGATTCATGAAAGGAGACCAAGGATTATGGCTGGAAGTTATGGGGGCTGCGAGGCAGGACCTCAAATCGCTCACCGAGACCCCAGAGGATCTGAGGGCAGTCTGCTCACCTTCACTAAAGGATGCATGGTTTCTAAAAAGACCATCTATGATGGACATTTGGGGACTAGAGAATAAATAGTCTTCATGTCAGAATGGATAGTACGTTCATTCTCCATTTTGATCTGAACTCTGAAGGTCTGTACAGTGTAAGGTACAGCCTGGGATGCTAGAGAGCTGTTTCAGAAAATAGTTCTGCACAGACCACAAGATTTCCCACCCCAAAGTTTGCTGCTTAAAAGTCAAGAATGGGACACATTATATGATAATGGAATGTTTTTATGTGGTTCAATTCCCACCAGCTGTGCAACCCAGAGCATGTTATCTGTGTCTCTGAACTTCAGTTCTCTTTTTCAGAAGAAATAGCTGAGAAAATATGGGTAGTGTTTAGCACAATGTCAAAAACAATTCACAAGTGTTCTTTCTTCCTATTCCAGTGAAGGATAATAGTGATGATGAAGTTTATGCTGTTGATAAGTCATGTCTGGTGTCCAGGCCAACCTTGTCTGTTTCATAGATTCTGTGTCACCTAAGCCTCAGGCTCTTTATCAACAAAATGGTGAAAACAGTAAGTAACTTTACTTACCACTGAGTGGTATGTGCTAGCCACTGTTTCAGGTCTTTCCGCATGTATTAACTAATTCATTTGATGCTCACAATCACACAAGGTATATATTATTATTACTATTATTATTTTATTTTGCATATAAAGCAACTGAGGTAGAGAGAGGAGTGTATCAGTTGGCCCAATGTCACACAGTAGATGATGGATCCAATGTTCAAACTCAAGTGTTATAACTCTCAGAGCCCCCATTCTTTTGTGTGTGCAATATTAAAATGTGAAACCAACAAAGAACATAATAATTGCTGAGAAAATAACAATCTTTGTGGTGAAGAAAACTACTGCTTATAATTATAGAAGCATCCCTATAGGTAGGGTCAGATGGTTTCTGTTCATCAGTGGAAGGTGAGTAGATACCCAATAGGTGTCACTGTGAGTCTGAAAAGGTTAAGAGCAAGTGTGTCTCTGTCACCTTTGTTCTCCTCTGAACTTGTGGAAGCAAGGGACTTTGACAAGACACAATTTGCAAGTGTAAAGCCACATGTGAACCTGAATTTCTTTCAGAAGAGAGGCAAACAGGAAAGCCTCCCACATGAGTTGGGCTTGGGCTGTGATGTGGTAAGAGTCAAGCTTTTGTTGTTGTTCCACTTTTTTTTTTTTTTAAGCATGCTGACTACCCAAAAGGAGGGACAGAGGAAGAGGAAGAGAGAACCCCAAACAGGCTCCATGCTCAGCATAGAGCCCATGCAGGGCTCAATCTCAGGATCACAGCCAAAACTGAGAGTCAGAAGCTCGACTGACTGAGCCACCCAGGTGCCCTGTTATGTTTCATTATTGAATATTGGGGTGTGCTTCTTACTGCAGCATAGCATAGCCTGTTCTAACTGCAAAGTCATTAAATGATAGTAATGATTCTTTTTTCAAGGAAAATATAGATAACCATGGAAGGAAGTCTTGTGAAGGTGATATGGAATGTGTAGAATTCTCTCTTCCTGAGCAGTAAGGAACACATTTGGAAAGCCCACAGCACAAGGGATTGGTTGAATGATGTGCATGGAAACAAGGAAGAAGGAAACAAGAGGCTAAGATAGAGGCGAGAAAGGAGTCCCAAGGCAGTTATGTCTCTGTGGGAGATGTGCCAGGGCCCTACTACTAATGCTACTTTGATGCATACCTGGATTTTGTTTTTTGTTTTTGTTTTTAACTATTCTTTTTTAATTTTTTAAATTTTTTTATTGGAGTTCAATTTGCCAACATATAGCATAACACCCAGTGCTCATCCCATCAAGTGCTCCCCTCAGTGCCCATCACCCAGTCACCCCCACCTCCCACCCACCTCCCTTTCCACCACCCCTTGTTCATTTCCCAGAGTTAGGAGTCTCTCATGTTCTGTCTCCCTTTCTGATATTTCCCACTCATTTTTTCTCCTTTCCCCTTTATTCCCTTTCACTATTTTTTATATTCCCCAAATGAATGAGACCATATGTTTGTCCTTCTCCAATTGACTTATTTCACTCAGCATAATACCCTCCAGTTCCATCCACGTCAAAGCAAATAGTGGGTATTTGTCGTTTCGAATGACTGAGTAATATTCCATTGTATACATAGACCACAGTTTCTTTATCCACTCATCTTTCAATGGACACCGAGGCTCCTTCCACAGTTTGGCTATGGTGGACCTTGCTGCTATAAACATCGGGGTGCAGGTGTCCCGGCGTTTCACTGCATGTGTATCTTTGGGGTAAATCCCCAGCAGTGCAATTGCTGAGTCGTAAGGCAGATCTATTTTTAACTCTTTGAGGAACCTCCACACAGACATGAAGAGAAATCTCACAGAGGAAGACATAGACATGGCCAACAAGCACATGAGAAAATGCTCCACATCACTTGCCATCAGGGAAACATACTTGGATTTTGAACCCACTTTTACTTCTTTTTATCTGGACAAATCACTCCACCTTTCTGGAGTATCTATTTCTTACTGTGAACACTAGCAGCATATTTCAGGGTGAAGAGGAATTGATTGTCAACTTGCTTCATTACTAGCTTAGGCCCATAGGTCCGTGTTAGGCACTACATTGTAAATCTTAATTTCTTTAGCAAAGACAAATTTTGAACTAGTCATGAGCAAAGTGACTCTTTCTGAGCAGCAAGCAGGTGGCTGTTCCATTTCCATCCTCTGGGCTGACCTCCCCCTACCCAGGGAGGGGGAGGGGAGAGAGGGTTAAGGAGGCCTGATGTCACACAGCCCTACATAAGGGCCTCCTTTTGGCACCTGCGGGGCAGTTTGGAAGCAGCTGAGGAATGAGTTAGGTCCTGGTTGTGGGATTTTTAAGTCAGACACAGACACAGCTGTTGAGCAAAATGTAGGCACCACAGAAAACCCAAAACCAAACCCAAACCTACCTTCCCTTCAAGTAGAGGAAGAGTTTAGGTGATGATCTTTTGAATGACCGATTTTAAAATCAGTCTAGCTATCAATGCTAAAGAAAGTGAGGGCTCTCAATTTGACATAACAGGTGTTTTCTCTTTTATTTTTTAACATCTTGCTGGGACTGTGTTTTAATTTCTGGCTTCACATTTCTCTAAGAATTTTCCAAAGGAGCCTTGGGAAACAAATCCAAAGAACCTTCCAGTTTCAGGTGTTTTAAAAGCCCAATGGTAGCATTTTGCCTCTAAGGAATTTTTGATAGGGGAATGCTCTGTCCACCTGCTAGAATCATTGAGCAGAGGAACCAGACCTTCCCCACATCCACCTTCCTCTCATTCAGAATGAGGAAAGGCAAAGTCAGACAAATGTTGCTGACTTTAAAAATAAAGCTTAAGGGCAGCCCCGGTGGCCCAGCGGTTTAGTGCCGCCTTCAACCCGAGGTGTGATCCTGGAGACCTGGGATCGAGTCCCATGCCAGGCTCCCTGCATGGAGCCTGCTTCTCCCTCTGTCTCTGTCTCTGTCTTTCTGTCTCTCTCTCTCTGTCATGAATAAATAAATAAAATCTTTAAAAAAATAAATTAAAAAATAAAATAAAGCTTAAGGCATTGAAGTTGTCATCTGCCAGCTGGCCTCAGTAAAAAAAAATAACCTTAAACTAAAAATAGTTGACTGCAGGCTCAGTAAATGTGCCTGGTGTGTGAGTCTCCCTGAACTGGAAACAACCTCTCAAAGGTTTTGGCTAATGCAGACAGTTCTTCAGAATGTTTATTATTATTTTTTTTTTATGAGCTCTTTTGGAACACTCTGCATTCTCCTCTGACCTGCTAAGGGTCACTGGATTAACCAGTAGAAAGTCAACCAAAGGAAAACCAGTCAGCCTTAGATCTCAACTTTTTTTTTTTTTTTTTTTAGATCTCAACTTTTATCAGACTCCAGATGCTGGGGGTGACAGTGACTTTACTGGAAAGTGAGTTTTGATGCCACTTCCCCTTCTTCCATATAGGTGTGCCTCTGATTTTCAGGGACTCCCTACTCTCCATCCCAATAATTTTGAATCTCTACATTAATGCATTTAAACATATTGATATGAAGCACCCATTATGCACCAGACACTGTGCTGAGCTCTGTACAAAGAACAGTGGATAAAACAGATGAAAATCCCTGCCCTAAACATCTTCCAAACCACAGAGTTCACTTTTGGGGACTCCTTGACCCTCACAAAATGAGAACCTGGTACAAGAAAGGAGATGAGGTGTGGTTTTGAGATGCAAGATTACAACAGCCCCTCCACCCCTCCAGTTCCCAGCTCCACCCTTTCCCAAGGGAGATCAATGCCATGGTAGGGTTTGGTCTTTGGCTTATCCACCTTTGGGTAACCAGGTTCAGAAACTATTTCCCCTCCTAACCACCATGTAAACTTGGTCCCTCATCACTGCAACCCAGGAGTGCCCTGGCTGTGCCTCTAATGTTTGGGCAAGGGAGATGGGACAGAACCAAGCATTACCAACAGATTCAATCTGCTATGAACTGCAACCAAATTATGGCTGTTTCTCAGCAACGTTAATCCAAGAGGAAGAGCTTCAGACTTTCCAGCAGTAATTCCTTTCCAAATGCTACCCCAGTGCTGCTTAAATGACTTGTCAAAACACAGGGCTTTACATATTCTCTTGGCACCACACAGGAAATCTTCACTTTAAATTCATAGCAAACAGAGACATCTTTGCTTAGCATTTTTGAGCTGTGAATATTTGTTCTGGTTAATGATGGGATGGCCTTGTACTTTGAGCCCATCTAGGCGTCCCAGGGCATTTTAAACCTCCAGGACACCAAACAGACTTCCAGCAGGATTCTAGTAGCTCTCTTTTCACCCTAGAGATGCTGCAAAGAGCTGTCCTCTCATTTCTTCTATTATTTTAATTGTGATAAAAATTGTGATAATTGTGATAAAAATTCCATCTTAAGGGCACAGTTCAAAAACATTAAGTACATTCATACTACCATACAACCATTGCCACTGCTGAGGTCCAGAATTTTTCTATCTTCCCAAACTGAAACTTCGTACTCATGAAACATGAACTCCCCATTCTATCCCTTAAGCCCCTGGCAGCCACCATTCTACATTATCTCTCCAATTTTGCTAGTCTGGGTACCTCATGCAAGAGGAATCATACAATGAATGTATTTTCCTGGTTAACTGATGTCACTTAGCATAAATCCTTAAGTTCATCTATACTGTAATAATTTCTTATCAGAATTTCCTTCTTTTTAAGGCTAATACTCCAGAATATGTATATTTCCACTTTTGGTCATCCATTGACCTGTAGACAAACACTTGGGTTGCTTCCATTGACCCATTGATGGACACCTGGGTTGCCTCTACACAAACCTTTAACTTCTGTGCCTTGGTTTCTTTATCTGTTATTAGGGAACCAAATGGGACAAGGACTGAAGTTTTATATATAAAAAGTTAAGTAATGACCAGATATGAATCATTGTTTCAGCAGTGACTGACAAAGGCAGGGAAATATACCTGACATTTTGAAAGACTCCAGGCAGCAGGAGGAGCAGCAGATGGATATAGTGTGCTTCTAAAACAATATTTCTCAAAGTGAGGTCTGCCTATCTCACAATCCTGCAGATTCACAGGCTGCTTTCTGGATCTACTAAACCAAAATCTGTGGAGTAGAGCCCAGGAATCTGCACTTTCAACAGGCCCTCCTGGGTAATTGTTGAGTTTGAAGACAGATGGAATGGGGAGGAGGTTCCTTGGGTAGACATGTTTGCAGTGGACAGACAGAGGTAAGTCAGGCCTGGGTCAGGGGCCCATTCCATGCCCAGCTACAGTTTTTTCTTCCTGCCCTCTCCTTCCTCCCCACCCAGGAGCTTCCTATATGATCAGTACCCACCATGACAGGAAGGCCTGGCTGTCTCTGTATCTTTATGGGACTCCATCCTCTTTAGTGTTCTAAGACAGTATGGTAGCTCTTAGGAATTCTATAAATATTAAGTCTTTTCTAAGAAATGGTTAGCTTGTGTGATGGTTTTGTGTGATTAGCAGGAGATGAATTTTAAGTGTCTTCTGTGGTAGAAGCTGGCAGGCCTTTGGGGATTTTGATTTCACCCCCATGTAGCCAGGAGTCCCATGTGTGGCTCGATTATTGGGAACTTCAGGCTGTGGACAGGTTCCTGTGGAAACCCCATGTGGAGACTGTGCGAACCAGCTCATCAGGGGGCAGGTGTCCTTATCTGTGTCATCACAGAGATCTTTGCATTTCCACAGCACTCACTCGACTTGGTTATTTCCTCTTAGATTCTGTTTTATCTGTTTATGTGGCAGAGATTTATGCCAAAGTTGTAACCACTCAGTTCCAAAAAATTTAAATGAATAGTCTTCCTTAGAATAGAATTTCTAAAATAATGGCTTTCATTTAAATCTTCATTATGGACCAGAGTTTATTCAAAGTACTCTGCATGCATTAACTCCTCATAGTCATCCTATACCTTAAATACTTTTATTCACATTTTCAAGATAAGGAAATTGGGCCAGAGAAAGGTCAAGAAACTCACCTAGGTTCCCAGAGCTAGCAAGCAGCAAAACCAGGATTTGAAATCAAGCAGTCTGGTGTAGAACCAGGCTCCTAACCCCTCTGCCAGTCTTCCTGTCTAAGACAAAAGCTTATTTACTTGGTGAGAACCTGCTAGTCTTGCATGGCAGCTGAATTACACTTGCTCACCAGCCCACACCGGAGACAGAGACGTAGACATATAACTGCAGAGGAGCTCAGTAGGATAAGGATAGTGAAATATGAGTATAGGAGAGCTCACAGGCAGGGGTGCTCAGGGGTGCTCAGCGGTGCTTCGAGAGTTTCCTCACAGAGGGTTTCACAGGGAGTGAACTTTGACTTCGCTTTGGAGAATGAAAAGCATTTTCATGGGAAAGAATTCTTTTTTTTTCATTTTTAATTCACTTATGTTGAGTAAATGTCGCAAAAGCACCTCTTGTGTGCCAGGCACTTCTAAGAGCCGGAGTGACAGTAGGGAGCAAGACAGGTGAGGGCCCAGCCTCCTGCAGCTCCATCTAGTGAGGGAAAAGAAAACACAGAGAAGCATTGTTAAGTATACAAAGACAAATGAAATGGGTTCCTAGGATAGGGATGATGGGGGGATACTTTGCCCCAGGAGTCAGGGAAGGTGTCTCTGAGAAGGTGACATTTGCACTGGGTCCGTACAATACAAAGGAGCCAGTTCTACATGCACCTGGGAAGATAGCCAGTATGATGTGCAGGATGGCAAGTGAGCAGAGATCTTTTGGTTTCTGGTTTGCTTTATTTTATTTTGCTTTGTTATTGCTACTTGCCTACATGTTTTGGCCTCTCTGGCTGGAGCAGGATGTTTGCAGTGGTTTTATTTACAATGGGCACACAGTAAAAAGTTTAGCAAATATTTCTTGGCATCTTCTTTTAATCTTTCTTCCAGACCCTGGGGCTCCAATGAACCCTCCTTCATTGGCACCCATTCTTTGTTGTACTTCATTTAACCATTTCTTTGCCACCCCTGTTTAAAAAAAAAAGAGTCTGGACCAATTTTTGTTGAACAATGAATGCTATTACATTAAACCAAATTAAATGAAACCATTATCTTAAGTGATCACATTGCATTCAGTTAAGCTATTACACATTAAACAGAGCAGCAGGAAAGAGTGTCCCCCGGGTGAGGACAGGCATGCCTGGAGCAGAAGGGGTGGCACACTGGCAGAGGACGGGGGGGGGGGGGGGGGGGGGGGGGATCCCCTGGGGACCTGCTTTCTCTCCTCTGCTCTAAGCCTGGTCTATTGTTGCCATTGAGTTCTGCCTGTTTCTTTTCCATTCAAGCCTTTTACCCTAAGGAGAAAAATAGGAAACAAAACAAAACACACCCCAGTTTTTGCTAACTGTGGCTGCATAACAAATCACCTTAAACTTTGTAAGACAAGGGACACCTGGGTGGCTCAGCGGGTTCGGCACCTGCCTTCGGCCCAGGGCATGATCCTGGGGACCCAGGATTGAATCCCACATCGGGCTCCCTGAGTGGAGCCTGCTTCTCCCTCTGCCTGTGTCTCTGCCTCTCTCTTTCTTTCTCTCTGTGTCTCTCATGAATAAATAAATAAAATCTTAAAAAAAAAAAACCAAAAACCTTCGTAAGATGAGGACTATTTCCTAAGAAAATTGTGGAAATTTCCCGTGATGCTGTGGGTTGGGTGGAGGTTGCTCTGCTGCTTTCTCTGTGGCCAGGAGGTGGTTCTGGCTGTTGGCGGGCCAATGTGGGCCACCCGCGTGGGCTCTCATCCTCCAGTAGGCTCGGCCAGCTCCTTAGCACTGGTCTCAGGGCTGCATCCCACGGGCGCAAAACTGGGAGTTGCAAGTCTTCTTGTGGCCCTGGCTCTGGAACTTGCTCAGTGTTATTTCTACCATATCCTTTGGTCAAAACTATATTTAAGGTGTAGGTGTGTGGAAATCAAAAGTATTTCTTGATGGAAGAAGCTTCAAGGAATTTGTGGCCTTATTTCATCTACCACAAACTTCTAATAAACACACCCAACCTGTTCCTCCACCAGTCATATCCCATACTTCCTGTAACTAATGTCCACCAATAAATGCATATTTCCTCACTGTTCATTCTTCTTTCACTGTCTTCCCACAGCCCACCGTGTTCCTAGGCCACCTAATACCTATATTAGGTACTTTTAAAAGCTTAATGCTATCATGTGGATGTTAGAAAGTGGTATACCATAGGCTTATAGTGAGGTGTATATTTTCAAACTTTATTTCATTCATTAAACAGATTCCTACTGTATGCTCAATGGTCAGAACTTTGCAGCAGAATGTGGTGAGGGGGTACAGGGTTCTAGATACGTACCTACAGTGTCTGGTTCAAATCTGGAGTCTGGGAATAACTCCTGGAAGCAGTGATGTCAGAGCAACTATATGATGAGAAAGAAGTAGCCAGACCAAGAAGAGAGGGGATAATATTGTAGCTACAGAAAACAGGATGGAGTATTTGAAGAAGGAA
The DNA here is from genome assembly GCF_905146905.1 of Nyctereutes procyonoides. NCBI lineage: Eukaryota > Metazoa > Chordata > Mammalia > Carnivora > Canidae > Nyctereutes > Nyctereutes procyonoides. The sequence goes on from NW_026575044.1 coordinate 6,070,526, forward strand.
AATCATTTCAGTGTGGCTGGACCTTTGAGAAGTGAGTGGAGCAAATAGGAGCCATGCAATAGGAGGCAGGAGAGGGGTAAGGGCTTTTAATTACAGCCAGTAAGGAAGAGTGGACTTCAGGGCCCCTAGCCTTCACTCATTGGAGCCACCAACTCTTGATTTTGGCTCAGGTCATGATCTCAGGGTTTTGAGACAGAGCTCTGCTTAGACCACGTGCCCAGTGGGGAGTCTGCTTGAGATTCTCTCCCTCTCCCTGTGCTCCTCCCCAACTCATGTGTGTGTGCTCTCTATCTCTCCTTCTCAAAAAAATAAATAAATCTTAAGAAAAAAAAGAGAAGAGTGAACTCTCCTGAGAAGACCAGAAGGGACAGTAAGTGCTTTTAAAGACTGTAGTGCCATGGTACAGGTTCCCCATAAGAAACATCACTCTTGGGCAGCCTGGGTGGCTCAGCAGTTTAGCACTGCCTTCAGTCCAGGGCCTGGTCTTGGAGTCCTGGGATCAGGTCCCATGTTGGGCTCCCTGCATGGAGCCTGCTTCTCCCTCTGCCTGTGTCTCTGCCTATCTCTCTCTCTCTCTCTGTATCTCTCATAAATAAATAAATAAATCTTTTAAAAAAAGGAAAAAAAAAAAGAAACAGCACTCTGCCTAAGAAAGCTATTAGATGTTTTCAATTTTCTTTTTAGAAGGCCACTGTCTGGAAGTTACTAAGGATAGTATTTTAAAATATGTTAATAGGCCATTGAAAGATTTTTAAGGAAAGGAATGACAAAATGTGATTCCTATTCTAGGGGTATGATATTGTAGAAGAAGTTTCTAAGAGGGCATAAAAAGATGAGGAACTGAGGAGGTGGAGAAGATTTGGAATGGTGGGGCATGCAGGTATCAGGAGCTCATGTGCATCACTGAGAGGACACAAACCAGGCCCTAAAACTAGACAAGCTCCTAAAGACACTGGACTAGGCCTCACCAAGGACACAGTAGTTCTGTTGTCTACTGCAGCTCAGGTGAAGCCACAGCGGGAGATAGGGTGCTGCCTGGTCACAGGATAGAGTCCCTTCCAGACCCTTCCCCAACTTTCAGAGCAACACTCACAAAATGTTGCCAAAGTTCTATCCTGATTGAGATTTATTTCAAGGAAAACTAAAGACCACTGGGGATGTTTTTCCATTGCCTCAGTCCAAAGAGACCTGGCTCTCCCACTGTGTGAGGAGCCCAGTGGGGCCCTTCAGAGGGCTGAACTCTCCTCTCCCACACAGAATAGGGTGGGCAAAACAGCAGTGCTGTCTGGGGATCCTGGTGCAGAGGAGTGATGGTGAGAGGAGGCACCAGATGGGCAGGGCAGGGAAGGTGGGTGTGAAAAGAGCCAAGAAGCAGCATGGAAAACAGAGTCAGTCTGAGCATTCCAAGTAGAGGTATTTAACATAAGAAATTTGCTATAAGATGTTTAAAAGCAGGAAGAGAAAAACAGAGAAGGATGACTAGAGAACACAGAGGATAAAAGAGGAGAGAGCTTGAGGATATGAAAGGAGGGCCATACCTCAAGTAGGCAGCGTCTGCTATTGCTCTTAGGCTCTGAACCGCCACAGAAGCCAAAAGCGGGATAAGAATGCGTCCTTCCTGCTGCCCCTCACCTCCCCCTCAGCACCTCAGTGGCTGGAAGGTCATTGAGGAGAAAGATGCCAGAGGCAGGGGGTCGCAGAGATGTAGCTGTGGTTCCCCAGCCCCTCCAGGGCTTCAGACACAGAGAAAACAACAGGTAAATGCCTATACCTGCCCACCTCCTCAGACTTCTATTTTTGTTGTCAAACAGAATTTATGTACATTTATGTGTATCGTTTTTTTAAAATGTATTCTTTATTTTTTTTAAAGTAAGCTTCTATACCCAATGTGAGGCTTGAATTTACAATCCCAAGATCAAAAGGCATATGCTCCACTGGCTGACCATCCAGGCGCCCCTTGGTGTATCATTTTTAAGTTTAGTGGCATTAAGTGTATTCACTTAATACATGGTTGTTATGCAACCATCACCATACTGTCTCAGAGTTTTTCATCTTCTCAAACTGAAGTTCTGTATCCTGTAGATAACAATTCTCCATTCTCCCCTGCCCCAACCCCTGGCAACCATCATTCTACTTTAAGTATTTTTTTAAAGCTCCATCAGGCATTAATTTTACGCTAAGGGTGCCACTTCCTTAATCATTTCATTTTCTGAGATTTGCTGATGATGAGCTCTCTTGTTCTTTATCTAAAACTGTCTTTATCTTCATTCTTTTTTTTTAAAGATTTTATTCATTTATTCATCACACACACACACACACACACACACACACACACACACACAGGGAGAGACACAGGCAGAGGGAGAGGGAGAGGGAAATGGAGAAGCAGGCTCCATGCAAGGAGCCCGACGTGGGACCCCATCCCAGGACTCTTAAGATCACGCCCTGGGCCAAAGGCAGGCACCAAACCACTGAGCCACCCAGGGATGCTCTTTATCTTCATTCTTACACACATTTTCATTCAGTATAGAAATTTAGATTTGCATTTCTTTTCTTCCAATGTATTAATGAGGTCCTTCCGTATTCTTTTGGTTTCTATTTTTGCTAATGAGAAGTTAGCCATCAATCCAACTATGGCTGCTTTGAAGGTAATTCATCCTCTCTGTCTCTCTTTCTCCCTTCCTTCCCCCTTCCTTCCTCTGTGTTTTCAAAATATTCTCATTGATTTTGATTATCTGCAGTTTCACTGTGATGTGCTTAAGTATGACTTTCTTTTTGTTTGTCTTCCTCGGAGTTCATTAGGCTCATCGAATCTGTATCTTCATATGGTTAACCTTTCCAGAGAATTCTCAGACATAACCCTTTCAAATAGAGCCTTTCACAAAGCTCTCTCCCTTTCTGGAAACTTCTTATTCTGCCTTAAAGTTTCCTCACCCTTTCTTACTTAGTTTCTATCTTTTTCTCTCTTTCATTCTGTATAATATCTTCTGACCTATCTTTCAGATTTGTCATTTTCTCCTCTGTGTTCAATCTGCTTTAAAACCCATTTTACTGAAACATTAATTTGGTTTACTTTATTTTTTCATGTAAGAAGATATATTTGGTTCATTTACAAATCTGTTATTTCACTTGTTATAGTTTCCTGTTTCCTGAAGATATTCTTTTAAAGATAGATCTATTTATTTATTTATTTACTTACTTATTTACTTATTTATTTGAGAGAGTGTGGGAGTGTGGGAGTTGGAGGAGGGGCAGATGGAAAGAATCTCAGGTGCAGAGCCTGACTCGGGGATCAACCTCACCAGTCTGAGATCACAACCTGAGTCAAAATCATGAGTCAACCTCTTAACTGACTGAGCCACCCAGGCACCCTTCCTGAAGATATTTTTACACTTCTTGTATTTTTCTTTTTTAGCATAACTATCATTCAAAATAATCTCTTTTGGGGGCACCTGGCTGGCAAAGTCATTAGAGCACATGACTCTTAAGTCTCAGGGTCCTGAGTTCAGGTCTTATGTTGGGTGTGGAGTGTACTTAATTAAAAAATAATAATAATAACCTGTTGCTAATAATTATAGCATTTGAAGTCTTTGGGGGATAGTTTATGCTGGCTTTTCTGTTCGTACTTGTTCATTGTACCTCATTTCTTTGTTGTGCTAACTTCTTTAATTTTGTGCTACTTTGTTCCCTTGAAAATTTATCTGTGAGATTTTTCCAGAGGCCTAGGATGAACATTTCTGCAACCAGATTTGTAATTGCCAAGCACCTGGGTACTAGGAACTTGTAACCATTTAGAAGTAAATATGTCTCCTTGCCTGATATTGTTAATTTGATCTACAAAGGTTCATAGTGTCATCACTGGTTTTTCAAACTCAGTGACAGGTCTTTTCCCCAACCCAACCCCAAACTCTTCTCACTTGAGAAGGAGGAGAAAAGGGAGCCAGGCATACTCTGGTCTCTGTCCTTTTGAGGTAGCTCAGTTTCAGTTCAGTTTCTTCCCTGCTTCCAGCCAAATCTGCAAATGCCTCCAGAGCCAGAGTGAATTGTAGCCCACCAGTAACCTCTTATTTCTTGACTTCCAAATTTGAACTGTCTTTTCTAGATCTTTTAAGAAATTATCTTTTCAGTAACTTTTAAGAAAGTTTTTCATATTCTATCGTTTTAAGTCATCTTCAGTAGGAATGTGGTTCAAAAAATACAGCCTGCTGTCTGCTGTCATAGAAAATGAAATTCCCCTAATTATCATTCTGTTTATTTTCTCATTTCTATCAAGTCCCTGCACAGTCCAGTATTACCCATAAGGATTTCCTCAACTCTAATATGGGTTTAATCATTTTTTTCCTAGCCCACAGAGTCAATGTGAAAGTCAAATAAGATACCATAGGTGGAAGTGCCTATAAACAGTGTCATTCAGAGGGAACAATTAGGAGGAATGTGAGCACAGTGATTTGATGGTCTGTGTGTTCTTCTTAGCTCTAAAATTCCAAAAGTATATATATTTTTTAAAGATTTTATTTATTTATTCATGAGAGACACACAGAGAGAGAAAAAGAGAGAGGAAGAGACACAGACAGAGGGAGAAGCAGGCTCCATGCGGGGAGCCTGATGCGGGACTGGATCCCAGGTCTCCAGGATCATGCCCTGGGCCGAAGGCTCACTAAACCACTGAGCCACCCATGCTGCTCCAAGAGTCTATATTTTTGATGAATATTTCCCATCTCCACTTATTTATATAAATTTTATTTATATAAATCTCATCTCTACCATCCTCTGCTCATTTATAATACCCAGCACCATTTTTTTCTATATAACTTTACCTATTCTTCAAGATTCACACAAGTATACCTTCTATATAAAGTGGTCCTTATAATGGCTACAAGAATCCAGAAGTGTGAGCCCCAGTTAGATGAATTTAATCAGAATCTTGAGAGGTAAGGTCCAGATGGGGCTACTGTACAATCAAGGCGGAGAATCACATTCTACATAAAACCTTTCCTGCCACAGAGACACAGCAGTCTCCTTCTGAATCCAATCTCTTATTGACTGTATCATTCAGGAGGGACAGAGCCCCCAATGCCTCATGATTTCTCTTGTTGAACTGGTAAATACCCTGTCTTTCTAAACAGAATATTACTTCTTTGGTGGATAATTTAGCTTTCTTCCCATATTGCATGTAGAGCTATCCCTTGTGAATAATAAAAAACCCAAAGATATTTTCATATGTGATTCTTACAAGGAATAGGAAAATGACCTGTTTGTCCCAGATAATACACTGATGCCACAGTTTCTAAAATGACTTAAAAAAAAAAAAAAACAACCTTCAAAACATTAGAGAATTGGTTGAAAAAATTATATGTTAATCCTATGGTGGAATACATTATAGCTATTACAAAATGTTAGAGGAGACTACTGAATGGCATAGTAAAATGATTTTGTTATGTTAAACAACAAACAGTGAATTACAAACAGTATGCAATTTTAAACTTCAGGGAAGAACTTATGGATAAGTCATATTCTTGAACACTTTGTATTCAAAAAACAAAAGCCCCATTGTTTTCCTATGGTGTATGTACATGTGCATGCACAAGAGCAAAGTTAAGTGAAAGGTGCCCATCACTGCCTTTTTAAACAGTGCCTCTCTTTTCTCTATTTCCATCCAAGATTATTATTATCCTGGGAAATTATTTATCCGGCACAAGCAGAGGTGCCATCTCTCACTGTTTTGCCCTAGCCAACATATGCTATTTCCCTCACTCTAATACAAGATAGGTGGCCAGGCTGTGGGCATAGGCTGTAGGTTTGAGTGTAAATGTGATTAGTCACCTGACTAAATCCTGATTACTACATATTTGAACTCACTAAAGTTCCAAAAGCTTGAAACTAGAATATGAAAGGAAGTTATGACAGGGCTCAGCTTTTTATAATCTTGAGTGGGGTCAGCTATATATGTGACATAGAAAAGAATATGATGGAAAGAGTAGATCACTTTGTTCTACTTAGAGAATAAAATAGTTTTACAAAGATACAAAAGTAAAACTGTGCCATAGGACCCCGATATATATATATATATATATATATATATATATATATATATATATATAGAGAGAGAGAGAGAGAGAGAGAGAGAGAGAGAGAGACAGAGAGAGAGAGAGAGAGACAGAGAAGAGAGACAGAGACAGAGAGACAGAGAGAGACAGAGAAGAAAAAGCCTGGAAAAGAATATGTCAAAATGTTACCAGCCATCAGAACTCACCCATACCTGGCTGGAATGTTATTTGGTACAAACTCTATTGAAAACAAAAACAACTTGGCAATACCTATCAAAATTACAAATTCACATATCTTTTGATGCAGCAATTCCACATCCAAGGGTAAATTATGATATGTTCACACATTTGAGAAGATAATATATGTGTGTCCTTACTGCTGCAGCAGAATGCAAAAAAGCCTGAAAATAAAGCATCCATCAGAGCTTGTTAAATAATTATGACATGTGGCTGAAGTTTATGCAACTGTAAGATAGAGAAAACACTTTATAAACTCATATGGAATCATCTCCAAGATATATTTTAAGTGAAAAAACTTAGATACATATGTAAAATGGTTTGGATTTTCTATGCTACTATTTGCTTTAAATAAAATTGGGGAGAAGGAATATGTATATTTTCTAACATAATGCATATATAAAATTTTGGTTGCCTTTGGGGAGGGAAATGAGTAGAGACGAAATTTTTTTTCAAAGACTTAATTTTTCAGAGCAGTTTCAGGTTTATAACAAAATTGAGAGGAAGGTACAGTGATTTTCCATATACTCCCTGTCCCCACATGCATAGCCTCCTTCATTAACAATATCATTCACTCAAAAGGTACATTTTTTTTTTCCCCAAGCATGAACCTGCATCACAATCCTTGGAAGTTCACAGTTTATCTTAGGGCTCACTCTTGGTGTTGTACATGGTATGGAGAAATGTATAATGGCATATAGCCATCATCATAATATCATACAGGAGATTTTCATTGCCCTAAAAAAGAATCTTTTCATTACACATTCTTTTATACCTCTTGAACTTGAGCCATGTAAATAAATTGCCTAGTTGAAAAAACAATTAATAATTTTAAATATTACCAACCTGCTAGAGTGTAAGGTTCATGGAAGGGACTGTATCTATCTTGTATGTAGTTCTAGTCACAGCCCCCAGCAAAGTGCCCAGCATGGACACTATTATTCAATAATAGCTGATGAAGAAATGAATGATTAATATTTAATAGTGGGATTCCCAGAGATTTTTTTGTAATTTGTAAATATTCTATAATCAGTACACAGGTACTGATTTTTTGTAATCAGAAATAGAGTTTTTGAGTGGAAAGGAAAACTCAAATACAGTATAACTCTTGACCCAGGCAAATGGGGCCCCTGCCCTGGGTCAGCCTTGTGCCTCTGGAAGCCCTGTGCATTCGAGTGTCTTCAAAATTTTCTGAGACATCTCTTGTTGGTTGGAACCATTGCCATTGCATCAGGGTGCCAGATCCCAAGATGCTCTCCAGTCCCTTGTCATTGTTCCCCTCAGGGTGATCAGATGCCCCAAGGAACTCTAGGATTCATGAATATGCATCATCCCTGCCTGGCCCCGTGGCTGGGTCCTCGTTCCAGGAGAGAGGGCAGAGAACAGATAGCTTTCATAGGCTGATATGGTATTTCTTTTGTGGAATTGTGTGAAATAGGCCACTAGTTGGTGCTGATACCTTAATTTTGAGTGACTGTCACTCAAGTCAGACACTGGGTAGTGGGTAAGTTCAGGGCTTGACCACTGAGAATTCCCCACTAAGCCCTGAGCTTGAGTTCTCTTGGAGCCCATTCACTGGTTGGTTCTCACTTATCCATATTTCGACATTTTGTCACCATATTATTTATATGGACAGAACACCAAAAAAAAAAAAAAATTACTGGGGCTCACACACCCCAAGGGTGGCCGTGTTATAATCATTTGTAGTATTTGAAAGATTTTAGTGAAAACAAATGAATTTAACATTCTGACAAATCAAAGCAAACACTTTTTTCTAGAATAGGATAAATGAAATCAAATGGGGGGAGTCTGGGTTGCTCAGTGGTTGAACATCTGCCTTTGGCTCAGGGCATGATCCTGGTGTCTGGGATTGAATCCTGCACTGGGCTCCTTGCAGTGAGTCTGCTTTTCCCTCTGCCTATGTCTCTGCCTCTCTCTGTGACTCTCATGAATAAATAAATAAAATCTTAAAAAAAATCAAATGAAATAGAATAATGTTGGCAAGTAAAAGAAGCTAAGCCACTGTGGTTGGAGTCCCTACTCACCAAATCCAGTATCAGAGGAGCCCAGTGAGTTTATAGTGGGCTGTTTTCATAGCTGAGGTCCATAGTTTTATGGTGATTTAAAAAAAAAAAACACATTGAGGTCCATAGTTTTACAGTGATTTAAAAAAAACATGTATGAATATATAAACTTCCACCCCCTTGCCCATTCTTGGCAAAGTTCAGAAGAAGTCAAGCTCCACCACTCTGGCACAGCTGCTCTGGACCCACAATGAGGCTACAGTACACATGGTCCAACACTACAAAGAAATAACCCAGCCTGCCTCTTAATGTAGTCATCACCCTGCACACTCCAACACCCTCTTCCAAAAAAATTGGGCTTTAGAGAGAGAGTAGTGTCAAAGAGAGATTGGCTCGAGAAGAAGCCACCTTGGGGAGATAAAGTCAACTTCTTTCTCCTAAAATCAGAGACTAAAACACTTTGCTGCTCTTTCCCCCTACTGCATCTCTGTGCTGAGTCAGGCAACTGTATAATCCAAAGAAAATGCCGTGTCTCTGACGAAAAACCCCTTGGTCCTTCCCTGGTTTAGACCAGTCCTTTCTGCTTTCTCCAGAAAGACAGACCTGAAGCTGTAGAGGGACCCTTGCTAAGGTCCACCAGCTCCTTCTCTCAAGTTCTGTGAGGGCTGCAAAAGAAGTGAAGCTGTGACTCCTGACTCAAGTCAGGCCAACGTGCTGTTGTATTCTGAAATTCAGCAGAGTCTCTTTTCCATTTCCATGAGTGTACCTGTATGTTGCATATGAAGAAATAAGTGCACTGATACAAGCAGAGAGGAAAGGGGTGACACAGATGGAGCCCTTGTCACTGAAGGCCAGATCCAGCTAGTTTCCATGCACAAATACCATTTGAAGGGCTATGTGTGATGGGCCTGAGGATATTTGACTCCTGTCTCCCCATCATTGCTCAGAGCCTGACCCCTATGCCCTCAACATCTTGGTCCTGCTTAATCTACAATCTGTGATCCTTTTTTAGTAACCTGTCCCTCCCTCTCCCCACCCAGACTAAGCAAGAGCCCACACAACCAGACAGGGTGGCCTGCATTTATTTTGGAAAAGAGTCACAAGGCCTTGGGCAGGACATGAAAACCCAGTAGTTTATGAGTGGGAATGAGAGAGGTGGATGTGGTCAAGCAGCAAGTTTTTGGAGGTCTGCTGATCTTGAGACTGAACATGCAGGTGTCAGCAACAAAGCTGGGCAGAAGGCAGGCTAGCAAACATGAGAGGAAACACCCAAAAAACACTGTTAGTAGATTGCTTGCTGCCCCTTCCTGCATTTATTAAAAGACACATGTACACACCTACTATGGGCCACTCCAGCAGACTTGCCCAAGTATCTGTGCCTGTTCTTACATCTTCATGGGGACAACACACATCTAAACAGATAACTGCAATAGAGTGCCAATCACCCAGTTACCCCATCCCCCCATCCACCATTCCTTCCGCAACCCTTTGTTTCTTTCACAGAGTTAGGAGTCTCTCGTGGTTTGTCTCTCCAATTTTTCCCACTCAGTTCCCCTCCTTTCCCTTATAACCCCTTTCACTATTTCTTACATTCCATGTATGAGTGAAACCATATGATTATTGTCCTTCTCTGATTGACTTATTTCATTCAGCATAATACCCTCCAGTTCCATCCACGTCGAATCAAATGGTGGGTATTTGTCTTTTCTAATGGCTGAGTAATATTTCATTGTGTCTATGTGTATATACACACACACACCCCACATCCTTATCCAGTCATCTGTAGAGGACACTGTGGCTCCTTCCACAGTTTGGCTATTGTGGACATTGCTGCTATGAACACTGGGGTGCAGGTGTCCCAGCATTTCACTACATCAGTATCTTTGAAGTAAATACTCAGGAGTGCAAATGCTGGGTAGTAGGGTAGCTCTATTTTTAACGTCTTGGGGAACCTCCACACAGTTTTCCAGAGTGGCTGTACAGCTTGCATTCCCATCAACAGTGCAGGAGGGCTCCCCCTTCCCACATCCTCTCCAACATTTGTTGTATCCTGTCTTGTTAATTTTCACCATTCTCACTGGTGTGAGGTGGAATCTCATTGTGATTTTTTTTTTTAGAAAGTTTTATTTTTTTTTTTAAGATTTTATTTATTTATTCATGATAGACACACACAGAGAGAGGCAGAGACACAGGCAGAGGGAGAAGCAGGCTCCATGCAGGGAGCCCGATGCAGGACTCAATCCTGAGACCCCAGTATCACGCCCTGGGCAGAAAGCAGGCACTTAACCTGCTGAGCCACCCAGGCTGCCCCTCATTGTGATTTTGATTTGTATTTCCCTGGTGGCAAGTGATGCGGAGCATTTTTTCCTGTGCTTGTTGGTCATGTGTGTGTCTTCTGTGGTGAGATTTTTGTTCATGTCTTCTCCCCATTTCATGATGGGATTGTTTGTTTCTTGAGTGTTGAGTTTGATAAGTTCTTAATAGATTTTGGATACTAACCCTTTATCTGATATGTCATTTGCATATATCCTCTCCCATTCTGTAGGTTGTCTTTTAGTTTTGTTGACTTTCTTTTGTTGTGCAGAGGCTTTTTATCTTTTTTTTTTTTTAATTTATGATAGTCACAGAGAGAGAGAGAGAGAGAGAGAGGCAAAGACACAGGCAGAGGGAGAAGCAGGCTCCATGCACCGGGAGCCCGACGTGGGATTCGATCCCGGGTCTCCAGGATCGCGCCCTGGGCCAAAGGCAGGCGCCAAACCGCTGCGCCACCCAGGGGATCCCGAGGCTTTTTATCTTGATTAAGTTCCAATAGTTAATTTGTGCTTTTGTTTCCCTTGCCTTCATAGATGTGTCTTGCAAGAAGTTGCTGTGGCCAAGGTTAGAAAAGTTGTTGCTGATGTTTTTCTCTAGGATTTTAATGGATTCTTGTCTCATATTTAGATCTTTCAACCATTTTGAGCTTATCTTTGTGTTTGGTGTAAGAGAATGGTCTAGTTTCATTCTTTTCCATGTGGCTGTCCAATTTCCCCAACACCATTTATTGAAGAGACTGTCCTTTTTCCAGTGGATATTCTTTCCTGCTTTTTCTTTTTTTTTCTTTCCTGCTTTGTTAAATATTAGTTGACCATAGAGTTGAGGGCCCATTTCTGGGTTCTATATTCTGTTCCATTGATCTATGTGTCTGTTTTTGTGCCAGTACTATATTGTCTTGATAATCACACCTTTGTAATACAGCTTGAATTCTGGTATTGTAATGCCCTGGCATTGGTTTTCTTTTTCAATATTCCTCTGGCTACTCAGGGTCTTTTCTGATTCCACACAAATCTTAAGATTATTTGTTCCAACTCTGTGAAGAAAGTTCATGGTATTTTGATAGGGATTGCATTGAACATGTAAATTTCCCTGGGTAGCATAGACATTTTCACAATATTTATTCTTCCAATCCATGGGCATGGAATATTTTTCCATCTCTTTGTGTCTTCCTCAATTTCTTTCAGAAGTGTTCTGTAGTTTGTAGGGTATAGATCCTTTACCTCTTTGGTTAGGTTTATTCCTAGGCATCTTATGATTTGGGGTGCAATTGTAAATGGCATGGATTCCTTAATTTCTCTATCTTCAGTCTCCTTATTAGTGTATAGAAATGCCACTGGTTTGTGTGCATTGATTTTGTATCCTGCCACATTGCTGAATTGCTGTAAGAGTTCTAGCAATCTTGGGGTGGAGGCTTGGGGGTTTTCTTTATACAGTATCATGTCATCTGCAAAGAGGGAGAGTTGGACTTTGGGATGCCTTCTATTTCTTTTTGTTGTCTGATTGCTGAGGCTAGGACTTCTAGTACTATGTTGAATAGCAGTGGTGAGAATGGACACCCCTGTCGTGTTCCTGATCTTAGGGGAAAAGCTCTGTGTTTCCCCATTGAGAGTGATATTTGCTGTGGGCTTTTCATAGATTACTTTCTCTTTTAAGATGCTTTTTTAAAATGCTGAGGAATGTTTCTTCTATCCCTACACTCTGAAGAGTTTAAATCAGGTTGGATGCTGTATTTTGTCAAATGCTTTCTCTGCATCGATTGAGAGGATCATATAGTTCTTGTTTTTCCTTGTATTGATGTGATCTATCACATTGATTGTTTTATGAGAGTTGAACCACCCTTGTATCCAGGGGATCAATCTCACTTGGTCATCATGAGTAATCCCACTTCATCATTATAATGGAAGTAGGAATCTTTAAAAATAATTTATCAGTCTATAAGGTATAAAATCACCCAATACCATTTTATTCTGTGTCTGTTTTTTAGCACCTGTCAAGTGTTAATTGGCAATTTGCTTTTTCTCTTTAGTGAATTCTGCTTATTTGGGGTTTGGAAGGAGCTCATCATTTTTCTAATGTTTTATAAGCCTCTTTGCTTATTAATTTAAGAAATTTATCTGCTACCTGTGCTGCAAAACAGTGCCTTTTTATTTTGTTTATGGTTAGCTTTTATTTTTTTCTTCCAGATGTTGCCAATTTCTTATGAGATCCAGTTTTTCACTCTTTTCTTTTGTGGCTTCTGGGATTCCTGTCCTGCTTAGGATAAGTGTTCCGCTCCTTGATTGTAAAATATGACAAAAATGCTTTGTGTTTTTTTTTCTAACTTTGCTAAGTTTTTGTCCATTTTACACATCAATCCTGATCCACCTATAATTTATATTAGTATAATAACAGAGGGAAGGATTCAGCTCCCCTACTTCCCAAATGCTTAACCACTGTTCCAACCCATCTATTGAAGAATTCATCTTCTGGCCCCAACACTGGCTTGGCCCTGCTGTGATTGCTATGTGTGACAGTCCTGGCTCTGCAGCAATGCTGAGTCTGCAAGGGCCAGGGCAACAGGATTTACTTTAGTCTAACCCCTATGTCACTTAGCAGAGCCCTGAGCCCACAGGAGCAGCTTCCAGGCCAAGATGGTAAACTGGGTAGCCCACCTGGAATCTCAGCAAGAGAGCATGGCTGTGCTGGAATGAGGTCCCACCCCCTTGTTGCTCTTGGCCTGTGCCCCGAAGACCTTCCCACAGATGGAGCTGGCATTTCTTTCCTTCACACTCTTAACCAGCATGGTGGCCTTTCAGAGGCTCTTCAGTAAAAGTGGCAGGGTAACAATAAGTAACTGTTACCCAAAGCTGGGTTCACCTCTGGTGAGTGTTGAGCCAAGACACAACTAAGCCAAAGAATAGAAGGGAGGGTTTTACTTGTGACAAGAAAAGGAGTACACTGGGGATCTTTCCCAAAGCAATGTCTCCTTGAACAACAAAACTGGGCAAGTTCTAAGCTAAGGGTACATAAAAAATTCATGAGGGATTTGCAGAAGGAGGACTTCAGCATGGAATTGGGATAAAAGTCCTCTCAAGGTGAAAGAGTCCAGGTCTTAGTAGATGGGAGTCAAGAGGCCTGCAAGAGCTGGCTTAGATCCTGCCAAGATAACCCAAGAGTGTTCTTCAAGTCAATCTCTACTTTTGAATCAGCCCTGGGAATTTTACCACTAATTTATTGTGCCTGAAATAATTGGGCTATCTCCTAGCCTGAGAATACCTGTTTCTCTTATTTCTTTTATTCCCTTAAAATTACTAATTAGTAAGGTCTATTCTGCAATTTCAACATATTTCAGGACATTCTGTAAGAAATGGGTTTGGGGCAAGTAGTGCTGGCCAGGCAAAGATCACAAGATGGCCAGGTGCCTAAAATGACTTTTCTTATGTCAAGGTGCTATGTCTCACCTTTCTTTTTCCAGGGACCCCTTACTCTCTCTGCTTACATAACCATTAACAAAAGGGAGAAAGAGCCCTTTGTTGCTGCCATCTGTTCACCAGAATATTACAGAGCTACAAAAAAGTGACAGGATCCACATGTACATGCATATCTGGAAATGTGTTTATATTTTCAATAGAAATAAAATTACATAAGGGAATATATTGATAATCTCATTTTTATAATAAGTATCAAAAAGTGTGTATGTCTTTCCATGCAAATATTAGAAAGATCTGGAGATCTACAACCAAGTATTCTGTGTGGTGGTAAGCAAGGGGGTCTGAGAGCTGAATAACAGTCCAGAAGTGGAAAAGAGAATCCTACAGGCCCCTGAGCCCCCAGTGGAGTTCTCAGGGTTTGCTTCAGTATTTGTGCTCTCTCCAGACTATAACTGGGAGATGCTAACCACATAATTTTCAAGACCCTTCTGGTTATAAAGTGGTTTCCCATGCAAATAGGACTTTAGGGAGAGAGTGTCCAGATCACATTGATGACTTAATCACGTTTAATTAGCACATTGTATTTACTCATATGAGCCCAGAAAATGTGAGTCCATCAACTAGTAATAGATCTGGGTTCCCTGCACTAACTCATAGTTCACAGGACCCATGCAGGACAGGCCCGGGAGCAGTCCCACCCCCTAAGCTTCCCCAACTCAGTGGCAGGGCATCCTGAGGCCCTTAAGGCAACACCCACCCCTTAGGCTAATGTGAATGCTCAGTGATGTTAATTCTGTCTACCCCACCTCTCCTGTTCAACAAAGTCTTCTACCCTTAAGGAGGTGATTTGTTTGCTGGTTGTCCTGTTTTCCCTCCCCCACTCCATCTTTCTTTGGGATTAGTGGATCATTTTGGATTACGGAATTGACTTTTAGCTATACCTCTTGGTGTTATTATTACTATTTAGTGGTTTCTAAAGGTATTGAAATATACATCATTAGCTTTTCACAGTCTGCTTAGAATTAACAATGTTCTATGTCACTTCACATAAAATATAAGAACCCTGCACCTGTGGAGGGCCATTTCCTACCCTTTCTCCCCTATTCTGTAATTGTCCGGTGTACATCAGCATGTGTCCCACACCACACAGTTCAAGTTATAAATCTTTGCTTTACACACCCATACACATTTTAAAGGAATTAAGAGAAAATAGTAGTCTTTAATGCTTACCCACATCCTACCTCCAGTGCTCTTCAGCAAGGGAGTTATAATGCACTCAGGGAAAAGACATAGGCATAGGGTGAGCAGAAAGAGTTCGGGGTCCCCAGAAAAAGACAAGACACAGCTTTCATGACATGAGAGAAGCCATTTTAGGTCTCTACTTATTTTCCATGATCTCTGCCCTACTTTCCTGAGAGCACACTTCTTGCAGAACTTCCCAGGAGGTGTCAGAATTTCAAAGAAATGTGAAAACCTCAGCAGTTAGGGATTTTAGGGGAAGAAGAAGATGCAAGAACTATCTCTACCAGGCCAGGAAATAGACCAACTCTATCAGACACAATAAATCAGTTGTGATGCAGAAGTAGGCAAGGCTCTGCATTCCTTATCCCAGATAGGGAGCCCAGGATCCCATTCAGTTTATACAGACTCTCAGAGCAAGTCCCAGGCCGCTTCTCTTCCCAGGTTACCTGTGCTTCCTTATAATGTTAGAGTCTGCCTTAGGAGGAACACAAGTTTCATTAACATAATATGCAATGCATGTATAGGCATCTTTTCTAAGTACTCGGCACAACCTTATACCCACCTTTACATGGTGGGTATGCTCCCCTAAGTATTCACCCTCAACCCTGAATAAAAAGAACCCACAACCCTGCTCCAGGAGTCATGGCTTTGGAAATTATTTCCCTTGATCTTCTTGCTTGCTTGCAAATAAAGTTTCCTTTGGGTGACAGCTCCCTGTAATCTCCATCTGTACCTCACCAAGCAGTGAACTCACATTACTTTGTAATCCAGAAGATCATCCAAGACAACATATAAGTATAGCAGAATTTATGAATGCAATTACCTGGGTGATTCAGGTACCGACCTCTTCTGGGGGAGGAAGAATTTCCTCTGCCCTTCCAGATCCTTCTAGCTGGACTTAGAACCAAGGTGACATGAGACAGATTGAGAAAAATCAAATGTAATAGGGTACTTACAGGAAATCCACACAGACATGAAATTCCAAAGGTAGGCAACATGATGCTTATATGAGCAAAGAGAGAGATAGTTTGAGGATACAAAGAAGAGAAAGATCATTAGCTATACTCTAGGTGAGAGGACTCAATGTTTGGAAAACAAAGGTTATTATATAGAAAGTTTTCTTAGGTGAAGAGGAATCTCTGTTAATAGTTCTATTCCTATAAAGCAAGAAGTTGAGGGGGGAGGTAAGCTTTTCCTGTATCTTCTAGATTTTGATCACTTTTAACTCAAAAGAATGCTCATGCCTAAGTGGCCCATCTTGAGCAGACTTCCCCTGGCCTCTACACCTTCACTTGTCAGGGATTGGATTTTATTTCTCTGATCAAATATCCCAAAAGTCATGGATTTTCTTTTTCCTCTTCTGATTGTATGAGATCAGATCTAATAAAATCACTTGTACTCTGTCCTCAAACATGTGACAGTTTGGTTCTGCTTTATGATCCCATTTTAGAGGAAGAGTAGGGTCCCTGTCCCATTAACAGAAACATTCCAATGCTTCTCTTGAAGGTTCCTGGAGAGTCTGTGTGGCTCTGATAAATACATACTTTAGTTCTCCTCTAGGGAGATCTTTTGCAGGAGGGCCTCAGCAGCCTGGTCTTCCAGATGTAGGAAAGATGTTAGGGTTCCAAGCTGACAGCCAGGAAAGAATTCTTGAGATGTCTTTGGTGCAAAGAGATGTTTTATTAACACACAGGGACAGGATCCAAGGGCAGAAAGAGCTGCCCTGGGGTCATGAGGAGTGGCCCATTATATACTTTCAAGTTGGAAGGGGGTTAGAGATAGTGTAAATCTCTAAGGAATTTGGAAGCAAGGTTTCTAGGACCTTAAAAGGACTAGCTATTGTTGGGAAAAGGTCTTTTATTACCATCTAATAAAACCTGAGTCATGAGACCCTTCAGATGTATGTTGGTGGGTGATGTGCTTGGGAGCATATGATTGCCCAACACTATCTTGAAGGGTTCAGAGATAAAGGGAACTTCTAGAGGAATTTTAGATTTACAGGATCCTGGGGATGGGGCTAAGATTGCCTTTTGCCCTTAGCAAAGTATTAACATCAAGGCAGTTGAGTCCCTGGAGGAATGTCACTCTGCCTGTTTTAAGAACTTGTCAATGGGCTGTAGGTAGTAAGGAAATTTAAAGTTTTTTCTTCTTCTTTGCTTCCCCTATCATTCCCAGTCGTCAGCCTCTTGGTGGCCTTTCCTGCTGATCCCCACAGGCCCTGGAATGTGGTGCCTTCGTTCTGAGGATTGTCAGAAAGTCAGAAGGTTGGAGCAGGAAGAAGGAACACTCTCGGGGAGAAGCAAGTAGAGGCAGGCAGGAGAAAGACCACACAGCACCTTTATGATGTCAGGAGTGATTTTTCAAAATGTGATGAGAAATCATTACAGAATTGCAAGTTCTGGGGTGAAACTGTCACCAGCAAGACCCCACTACCCACCCACGCGCCCCCAAGAGCCCTTTGCTTCTTCACAAGAATGATAACCTTATCGTTTAGAGGCCAACAATAGGAAGAGATCTGGCCAGCCTAGACCGGTTTGAGCTCAACCACTGACTCACACCTGCAGGTGCCTGGGTGCCTGACCTTTAATTTACCTCTACCTCACTGTAATGTTGAAGTCTCTGCCCTAGGAGGAGCACAGACCTCAGGGAATATATAATGAGGGACCAGCACGTTCCCTGAGTATATCTGTGTGGCCTAATGCCTATCTCTACATATCATAACAAAACTTCCCTTTCTGAATATTCATCCAACCCTAAATAAAAAGAACCCACTCACTCCTGTTCGGCAGCTGTGGCTTCAGAAGTTATTCTCCATGATCTCCTTATTTGCTGCAAATAAAGATTATTTTGTGTGACAGCTCCCCCTGGTGCGATCTCTACCTGTAACTCAGCAAGGAGTGACTTCAAGTTAGTTTGGTTACTAAATGACCCAATTGGTACCCTCAGGTCATCACCATGACTGTGTAGAGAAGGATTTGAAGCAGGAGTAGATACATGAGGTCCAGGGAGAGCACGTGGCAAAAATAAAGAGGGGTGGCAGATTCAAAGTCTAATCTGGAAGTTAAGTTGTCAGGGCTTCCAGAGGTGCCAGGAAGGGACTGGAGGAAAGAGAAATCGGGGTGAAGCCCAGTGTTGGGCTGATCCACTACATTGTAATGAATGTTGCTAGCATTTACTGCAGTGGAAAGACCCGCAGGAGACACTAGGGACAATAAATTCTGATGGGAAAACCAGCAGCTTCCTTCTGGACTCTCTAGGTTTACAGTGTCTTCCACATGCAAGGGAGGCTGCCTTAAGCAGCTGGGTTTATGAGGTTAGAGTGTAGGGCCTGGGGAGAACCCTTCCTCCCCTTTGGTCTGGGAAGGAGCATCTTCCCCATAAGCAAAGCCCGCTCACCTCCAGCATCACCCCCACATGTGCACTGCAGTCACTGAGGGCCTTCTGCATGTGGGACTGCCCCTCTGCCAGGGAACTGATGGCTCCCTGGGCACACAGACTGTCCCTGTGATTGGAGCTGGGCTTCTACCTCCCCACTTATACTGGGGTATAGCAATTTTCAGCACATGAATCCTAATAACAAGGAGGAGTGTGGTCGAGTAAAATTGAGAGGAGCAAAATGATGGGAATCCACTGAGGCAGTCTCTTTACAAACAACCATTTTAAAAGAATGTAACACAGTAGGGATCGGCTCCTGCCCTCTGCCAAGCTCTGCCCTCAGCATCACCTTCAGATGTGAGAAAGATGAGCCCCTGCCCCAGTCCCCTGACTAGAAGGTCACTGCTTTTGGGCCTCCTCCAGCCATACCCCTCCCCAGGAGTTTGAGTTCATATGCCAAGGGGACAGGTCCACACAGAATTCACACTCTTCTGAACTATGCTGGGACATGGGAACCCCAGAACTACCTACATAAATGAACACAACCCACTTTGAAGGCCTGCATGAGCTCCTTCCCTGTCCCCTGCACTTCAGAGCTGAGAGGGGGACCAAACCTGAAACTGGAACAAGATATCTTCCTCCTCCTTCCTGCCCCCCTCCCCCATGCAGATGTCAGGGAGGAAGACCTTCCTCTGCCTCTCAAGGTCCTCCTAGCTGAACTAAGAATCAAATTGACATGAGACAGGTTACAGGAGAAAATCAAATTTAATAGGAATCCACATACACACATGGAAGTTCCAAAGGTGATTATGATGCAACATGATGCTCATATGAGCTAAGGAGAGGAGTAGGGTTATCTCAGGATACAAAAGGGAGAAAGGCCATCAGCAGGAAAGGAAAAGGGGATGCTTGGGAAAACAAAGGTTGCACTATTATGCAGGTAGGTTTCTTAGGTAAAGGGCAGTCCTTACTAGCTCTCTTCCCAATATAGGCTCTCCTTTCTAATGTAAACTTAGGAAGTTGAGGGCCAGGAAGAGTATCTGCTGCATCAGCTGGGTTTTGATTACTTCTAACTCAAAATAATGTTCATGTCAAAGTGGCCAACCTTGAGCAGCCTGCCCTTGGCCCCGACACAGGAGTCACATAATTCTAAATCTGAACCTGGCTTTTGTGAAGATACATTGTTCTAAGCAGGAAGATAGAACTTACTTTATCTAAAATCTTAGTTTGATTTAAATAATTATGATTTAAATATGCAATTATATGAATCTTGGTTTCTACTCTTACCAGGTGTATTTTTATGTCTGGATCTAGGCTAAGGTTCTTAAAATTCCTGTCTTGGTCATGCAATGGAGGAATGTAGAAGGATGGGATGTGAAGTTGGGAAATAGCAGGCAGCCAGTCCCGGGAATCAAGGAGGGGTAGGCCTCACAGTCTCCAGTTTTCCAGGGCCACTCTATCTAGAGTCTGCAACTGTTTGGGAAGTCCCAACAGCTCAAGAATTCTCTCCATGAGTAATCTAGAGTCAACCACCTTTTGAGCATCTAGAAATGGGCAAGCGATGGATTGTTGTCCAATATACATTTATTGGTCTAAACCATTTTAAACCATGTAATGGGTACATCCTCTGAAAGGCTGGCATGGGGGAGAGGTGATTAGGTACAGAGGTGGAGGAAGAGTAGCCAGGGAAGTTAAATGGCTGACTTTGAGGTGAGTGCTAACCAGGAGGACCCTGAGTTTGTCACCTGAGGAGAAGAGCTGCTCAGGCCTTTTTAACAGTAACAAGACTTCTTGAAGGAAAGCATAATCCTCCCAAGTCTTGGTGCTGCCATGGCAACTGGAGGCCTGAATGACATCACCCAAAGGCAGCAAATGGCCCAGGTGACTGGTGGGAGCAGGGACCAGGAGGGAAGACTCCAACCACCAGGAGGGAAATCGAAGACAGAGGAGGGAAAAGGAAGGAATTTCTGGTAACAATAAAATTAGTCACAGCTGTTGAGCTACAGTCACAAAATCTTACATAGATCTTTTGGCCAAAAAAGAAGGAAAAAGACACTAAGTTTATTTTACTCTTGCATATATCTTCCATCAAAGGATATTAAAACACTTCACTTACACCAAGCACCTTGTTCATTTCATGAGTATTGCAGTGAGTCAGTGATTCATGCTAAAGGAGAACATGGAATGTATGAATAAAGACATTTTATGGGAATTGGCCCTGGTACTAAACATTTGCAAACTCATTTGAGCCCCCAAAATTAAACCTCCTGTTTTACCAAACTTGTCTCTAACCTCATAAATAAAAATCTAAGGTTAAAGGAAAATTACCTTCAAAAACCACACTAATTGTGCAAAATAAAAACAATTAAAATTAAGACTGAGGAATCATAATGAGTAAACAGTGCAGACCTGCTTTAACCAAAGAGAAGGGATGAAGGCAGGTCACTAGCAGAGACGAACACGTCATGTCTACTCCAGAGCCCAAATCACAAGGATTCTTGGAAAACCCACAAATAGCTGAAATTATCCTCCCCTTTGCTCCTTTCCCCAGCTCTCAGCCTGAGACAGAGGAGCAGCCGCCAAGCCAGAAGCCAAGAGCACACACGGCTAGGCCAGGGGGTCTCCAGTTGACACAAATTGTTTCACAGAATAAAAACACCATGACAGAGATGCATCAGGGCAAACCAAGGCTGCTCCATAATCGTGTGAACACAGACAAAACAGGAGTGTCATCCAAACCACAAAACTGACTAGACGTCACCTTATCCTGGTTAATGCGTGACAGCTGATCCTCGACTAGTTGCAGCATTAGCCACCATCTATTTTTCCTACCTTCTAGGTATGAAATATCTAGATATTCAAGCATAGAAAAAGCCCTACAAAATCCCTAGCAAAGATCTGCATCCTAAACATTCCCCAAATCCCTCACACAACCCCAAGTCCTGTGCCTCCTTTCTAGCCCTCTTACTGGGACACCCCACAGATCCCCATGGTGCAAGTTCTCCTTTGTTGTGAGGAGTTAAACAACTCAGCTTGGTTCAACTACAGCTGAGCTCCTGGAGGGTACTGATAAAACCAATTAATTTACATAAGGGATGTGGGGGTCACTGTTCTGTAGACTCCAGATTTGCTTTTATAAACTCTGCCTTGCTTTTTGTTTATAGACTAATCTGGTGATCTGAATATTTTATCATAATGGTACATCTCCTTTATCTTTTACAATGCTTTTTGCCTTTAGGTCAATTTAGTCTGATATTAATATAGCTATACAGATTTGGGGGGAATTAGTATTTGCATGGTATATATTTTTCTACCTTTTTATTCTCAGTCTTCATGTATGCTTTAAATGTTATCTCTTTATAGTGGATAATAAATTTTAAATTTTCCTTGAGTTACAATCCATTTACATTTAGTGTAAAAATATGACACATTTGGGTTTTATTGTACCATAAAACTTATACTTTTTATTTTTTTTTCTGGTTTTTTCCCCCCCTGGCCTTTATTCTTTACTTGGCATCTATTATATTTTATTAATCTACTTTTCCTCACTTTACTAATTTAGAGGTATTTAGAAGAAAAGAAAGAGAAAGAAAGAAAGAAAAAGAAAGAAAGAAAGAAAGAAAGAAAGAAAGAAAGAAAGAAAGAAGAAAGAAAGAAAGAAAGAAAACCTCAGGCCCAAAACGGTGTCACTTATACCAAGTTCTCAAATTGGGAACTAATACCCAATCTAATTGCGGTTTCTCCCCCAGAAAAGGGCCCTAACTGGTCAGTCAGGAATTTTCTGATCAGCACCAATAAGGTAATCTGTCACTGGGCCCTGTCTATCCCTCAAAGGAAGATAAATCATCTGCATGATAAGATCCCTACCCTTTCCCTCAAAAGAAAATGATCTTGCTTGGGGCAACCTTTTCTTCTCTTTTGCCAATAACTTCTTTGCCCCACCTTCCTTCCTATAAAAACCTATTTTGTACAACTCCTTGGAGCACCTCTCTACTTACCAGTTGAGATGCTTCTCAAATCTGGAATCATTTAATAAAGCCAATTTCTTCAAATTTACTTGGTTGAATTTTGTTTTGTTTTGTTTTGTTTTTTTTTTTGAAGAGATTTTATGTATTTTTGTTCTTTCTTGTGGTGATCAAGAAATTACAATGTGCTTTAATAATTTATTATTGTCTAAGTTTGATTTATTTACCTCACCCTCAATAATAAAAATTTTAGAATACTTTAACTCCATTTATCACTCCAAGTTATTTCTCCATTTATGTCTTTTAGGTTTTTTAAGTGTTTTTTAAAAAACTTTATGACATTTTTCTGCTTGATGAAGTCAACATCTATATAGATCTTACATATTTACCACATCCTTTGGAATTCTCATCAGATGAGAATCTACAGGTGAAGAATTCTCCTGTTTACTTCTAAAATGCCCTTATTTTGCTCATGTGTTTGGCAGACATTTCATTCAACAAAGGTTCTAGGTTGGCAGCTTTTCCCGAGCCTACTGATGGCCTTATTCTCTCTGTTGCAACAGAGAAGTCAGCTTCCAATTTCACTGCTGCTCTTTGGAAGAGAATCTTTCTCTCTCTCTCTCTCTCTCTCTCTCTTTTTACTGCTTTTGAGGTATTCCCATTACCTTCTACTTCCTGCAGCATATGTGCTAGATATGGCTTTTAAAAATTTTATTTAACTTGAATATGTGACTGGAGTCTTTCATCAGTTCTAGAGAATTCACTGCCATTAATTCTTTATTAATTTTAATTCTCTCTCCTCTCTAATTTAGACTTTGATTTAATGTTATATTAGACCATCTTATTCTATCATTCATGTCTCTTTAACGTGCTACCATATTTTCCATCTTGTTATTTGTGCGGTGTTGTAGACAATACTTTGTGACCTATTTTCTAAATCTGCAACTTTCAAATTTTAAATTTCAGTTACTGAATTTTTTCCTTTGTAGAAGTTTTTTTTTTAGTTTCTTTTCCAGATTTGCTGTGATTCAATTTATAATTTTCTGTTTCTCAAAATATTTTTGAATGTCTTATATTTTAAAATATTATAATCATCCTTTAGAATCATTTGTCTTATAAATTCAATTTTCAAAGCCATTGGAGGTCAATTTATATCCTGTGCTCTTTTAGCTGATTTTCATTCAAAATGAACTTAGTTTTCTTTGATGATTTATTTCTAATAACCCTGGAGCACTTGTTGCATCTCCAGGAGAATTGTCTCTTTCCTCTGTTGAACATTGCAATTGTATTTGCTGAATTCCTGGGGAATTTCTAATCTACAACCACTGCAACCACTTTAAATTCACTGTTCGATTCTAATTATATAAATAGGATACCGTTCCTAGGAAGGATAGGCATTAGCTTTATATACTTTCAGAAAGGAGGTGCCTGGGTGGCTCAGTCAGTTGAGCAGCTGCCTTGGGATCAGGTCATGATCTTAGGGTCCTGAGATCAAGCCCCTGCACTGGGCTTCGTGCTCAGCAGGGAGCCTGCTTCTCCCTCTTCACCACTTGTGCTCTTCCATGTACTCTCTCTCAAATAAATAAAACTTTAAAAAAGGGGGGGGGGCTGCTTTTATAAATAAATAAATAAATAAACAATTCTCAGAGACAATTTTTCATCTGTGACTCCTCCATCTCTCCACAAGAAGACTGTAGAAAGATGGTAAATGGGGAATGGCTGACTCTGGGTTCACTCTGGTTGTGAGGGAGACACATGTGGTCTTTCTCTCTGTAGGGCACCTTGGACTTTCACCTCTGTTAGCCTCTCCCAACAGGCCGGTGTAACAGCTATTCCATCCATATCAGCAGATACCCACAGGGAGCTGTGAAGCTCCTGCTCACCTGCCTGTGCTCCTGCCTTCTAGATTTTAACCTGGTTGTTCCTCAAGATATTTCAATCCTTCTGTGCTTTAACAAGTTTTCAGACATCTTCCAACATCTTCTCAGTGGGAGTGCTGATCTGAATAAACTATACCCCAACCCTTACTTGAAGTGGAAATCCCTCAAATGACCTTTCTTCTCTCCCACTTTTGTGTCCTGGCATCTCAGTACCAACAGCTGTCAAAGGTTGCTTTAGTTTCTCAACTATAGAATAAGGCTAACGATTTTCATTACCTCATAGAATTATGGAACTCAAGACAACTAAAATAAAAGTTCTCAGTAAATTTTAGGTAACAAATTTCTGTGTGTGTGTGTATAATATTTACATATAATAAGTTACTTAAATGGTAAATACATTATATATCATAAAGATATGAGAATAATTTTTCTTCTACTTTTCATTGTTTTTGGTTGAGATGCCACTGTAAAAAGGACAAATTAAAAGGAGGAAAAAATTAATTACTAACTGTTAAAAGATAAACTGAGACATATTACAAATTTTAAGAGTTTATTTGAGCAAAAATTGATTTGAATAGGGCAGCATCCAGTCTAGCAGATAGAAGGGAGTTCCAAGGAGTTGTACGAAGTGAAAGATTTTATAGGCAGAAAGAAGAGGGAACAAGGAAGTCATATAGGCAAAGGGCAGGCTGGTAATCAAACTTATGTTCTTTTAGGGGAAGGCAGGGTATATCAGGTGGATTACCCAAAAAGTGCTGAGCAGGCGATTCTCGTTTGATTGGTTTTTAAGATTGCATTTCTTGGAGAGCAGAAACTTCGATTAAGTCTCAGTTTGGTGATGTGGTGCTTAGCATGAGCAACTCCATTTTGGCCTGTTGCTTCATTTTTAAGAGCATGTGTGCGTGTACAGGAGCCACATAAAGATATAAGGCTCAAAAGGTGGCCAGGTGATTGAGGCTTGTACAATCTCAAACTAAGGAAAGGGTTCAACGTGAGGGAAGGCAATTCTTGGGGAGGTGAGAGGAAGACTTTGGAAAACAAAGGTTGCCCTGTCAAGCAGATAAGTCTCTCAGGTGAAAAAGTTATCTCTGGTAATTGTGCTTTTCCTGGCAGAGGCCCTCTTTCTAACATAAATTTCCCTTACAAAAGGGTAACTTTAACTCCCTTTTCAGAGCTACTCTTGTGTCTACAGTTTCTCCAAATAATTCTCCTACCAAAGAGACATATTTGGTGGTGCATTCTGCCCTTCAACCCACACGTACTTTTAACAACTTTTGTAGTGGCAGCAGTAGTAATAAGCGTAGCAGTAAAAGAGAAGTGAGCAGAGATTAGGTTGTCTTGATGGTTCCTTCCGATTCTAAAATTTTGCAAGATTCCCTGCCTCTGCTGAGTAGTTCTCACTTCTGCTCACTTATTTATATGATTCCTGGTCATGTCTTCCCATGCCCACCCAAAATACTTCATTCCTCTTTTTTCCTTATGTGAATTCACTGATATTTCAAGACCAGAGGCAAATATATCTTCTACCTGTATGTTTCTCAACCCCAAATACACTCTAGAACTCCCAGGGAGCTTAAGAAAATGTGGATTTTAGGGTCTCAGACCAAACCAATTAAATCAGATAAGGGGCATTTGTCTTTTTTCAAGTCTTCCATGATTCTACTGTGCAGTCAGAGTGGAAAATCACTAGTCATTGTCCTGTTTTTCTATTGGGTTGGTTATTTTTCTAATTGATTTGTGGAAATTTTTTATATATTCTGATAGTAATCTTTTAACTCTTATATGTGTTTACAGGGTACCATGTACTTTGATGGTTATAACTTGATCAAATCTTTCACAGCAGGCCATTAACATGGAATATTCCAAAAGAAATTCAAAGCCTTTAACGAACTCTTTCGCCAATTACCCTAGAACATATATACACATATATACACGAACACATACATACATACATACAAAAATATATGAAAGTAAAAAGAGCATAATACCTAAAAAATCATATTGTAATTCAATTGAGAAAAGTCACACAATTATGTGGCAATGCCAGGTGAGGTCCTTTTGACAAGAACATGAAACATGAGGTCTTAACTTAAAAGTTACAATTAATGTTTATCAAATAAAAATAGGCTTTAAAAAATTTTTTTAAAGCAGAAAGAAAAATTGTACCTTTCATGATTTTTTGAGAGGGGCCAAGTTCATACAACTATGACTAGAAAGGAGAAGGAAATAGTTTTTAAATAAAACAACCACGATAAGAAGTAGAATAACACACCATCATGCAGTTAGAAAATCTGAATGCTCAGGTTTAGCATTTCATTCATTCAATTATTATTTAATGGAAAGCCCTGCTATGTGCCAGGCACTGGGATGAAAGCATCCACAGAAGACAAGGTGACTGAAAAAATTAATCCTGTACTTGAACAGGGCTCCCAAGGAAAAATTGCATATTTTCATTAATGACTGTAAAAGGAATCTCACCAGAGAATCTGTAGGAAGGGACATAAGATTGGTGCTGGCTAGGACATCACTAAAGTAGAAATAGAACTACCTGATAAATAAGCTTTCCAAGTGTTCTTAAATCAAAAGACATCTCAAGAGATGGCAGCGGAAGGGGAAAAAAAGCTCCAAAGCACATTTCCTGGCATTCTGTCCTAAGACTGTGCTGGAATTCACAAGTCCAACAGTCAGAATGCTACAGCAGAGGTAGTGAGTGCACAACACTCCGTGATCTCTGTGTGTCATAAATGAATGAAAGAGAAGTCAGATTTAGGAAGACATCAGAAATGACTTCTACAATCTCTGGGCCTCTTTGGGTGTCACAATGTACCTTGGCCTATCATTCTGGCCAGACACACTGAGATCCCATTATATCCGTAACTGCTGGTCAACATATTTATGCATGACAGAAACTACAGAGGCAGGAAGGTCAACTTTTATTTAATATTAATTTCTCTTATAATAAGGATTAAATGCTATGCAAAGTTACTGAATTATCAAGTTTCTAATAAAAGAAAATGACAAAATAACTGTTTATAGGGTAAAACTACCTTATCTCCTGGTAGTCCAAATGAACTTACGTGGTCCACTGGTGAGGGAATGAGCCAGCCTCGCCAAATCCCACTTTTAGAGGAAAGAAAGCACTAATTACAAAAGATCAAAGATTACAAAGGCCAGAATGTTTCCTTATCATTTGTTGGTCTTTCATCCAGGGGAAACTGGTGGAATGAATTCTGGGTCATTTGGAACAAGTGCTGTATAGGACATGGGTAGAGAGACCATATTTAGTCAACAGGCTTGAGCAATGAAAGTTGATCAAGGCAGAAGGCCCCAACAGTGACCAAATGGTTAAGTACAGACAGGCCCAGCAGTTGACTCACCTCAAAATATCCAAAAGCCCTGCTTACAACCAGGCACAGTTATAGCAAAGGGGAGCATTCCTTACATCCTCATACCTTTTCACCTTCCCAATTTAAATACAACACCTACCCACTGCCGGGTTGCATACAGCCTCTCTTCTGTTGACTGCCTGCAGCTCCCCTGCAGTCTGTTCAATAAACATCTATCTCCTTTGTTCTGCCTTTGTTCTCCTGTGCCACTGGCTTCCACCTGATTGTCACCCCTCATTTGGGGGCCCCCATCCTATAGAGGCAGACACCATAATGGGTATATTCTAGTCATTGTTAAAGAAAATTAAAACTCATTTACATGAAAGGATGCCTCTATGTCACAGATATGTGAATTATAGAAAGGAAAAGTTTAGAGAAGGCTTGGTACCTAATACCAGCTTGGTGTCCGAAGGGATTTCCCACACCAACAGGCAATTCTCCAACACCAGCCAGGTGCCCTCCAATTCAGCTTAATTCTGACACTGTCCACCTGGAGATAGCATCAGATCCCATGTTAAAGGCTCAGTCCTACAAGGCTACCCCCAATCTCCCTCTCCCAAATCACAATCTAGGTTGACACCTGGGCTTCTGACTTGCTGTAGATCAAAGGTTCTTACGACCCATTTGGGTTTGATTAGTTTGCTAGAGTGGGTCACAGAATTCAGAGCAACATTTCACTTACTAGATCACTGGTTTGTTATAAAAGGATAGAAGTAAGGAATAGCCAGATGGAAGAGTTGCATAGTACAAGGTATGGGCAAGGAGTATAGAGTTTCCATGCTCTCTCACATCACTCACCCTGAATCTCCATGTGTTCACCAACCTGGAAGCTTTTCCAACCTTGTCCTTTTGGGATTTATGAAGGCCTCAATACATACCCATGATTGAATAAATCACTGGCCATTGGTGATTGACCTCCAGCTGTTCTCCCCAGCCTGAAGGTCTTTGGGGTGGGACTGAAAAGTCCAACCCTCTAATCATGTGGCAATCAGGTCCCAGCCTCAGGCAAGGTCCAAAAGTCGCCTTATTAACATAACAAAAGACACCTTGATCACTCTCAGAAAACTCAGAAGTTTTTAGGAAGTCTGTACCAGGAAGGGGGTGTGCAAAGAAGCATATGATGAAGAAGCTCAGAAACTGCTGGAAGCTGTGTGAGTTAGCAATCCACACCTCGTTGGGATTATAATGATGATGATGAAGATGGTTCCTGGTGCGGTGTCCCTGATTTGTAGAACCTTTTGTTCTTTTAAAAAGTAAAACGAAGGGGGTGGTGCAGCGGTTTAGTGCCACCTGCAGCCTGGGGTGTGATCCTGGAGACCCTTGATCGAGTCCCATGTCAGGCTCTCTGCGTGGAGCCTGCTTCTCCCTCTGCCTGTGTCACTGCCTCTCTCTCTCTCTCTCTCTCTCTGTGTGTGTGTGTCTCTATGAATAAATAAATAAAATCTTAAAAAAAAAAAAGTAAAATGAAGGCCTCAGAGTGACTAGGCTTGGGGGTCTTAGCTTTAGGTACTTTATGCCCAGACTGTTTAATGTCTTTTAGATGTAGCTGAGTCAC
Source organism: Nyctereutes procyonoides (assembly GCF_905146905.1). Classification (NCBI taxonomy): domain Eukaryota; kingdom Metazoa; phylum Chordata; class Mammalia; order Carnivora; family Canidae; genus Nyctereutes; species Nyctereutes procyonoides. The sequence continues at coordinate 6,099,960 of NW_026575044.1, forward strand.
TTCTCTGTAACATATCTGTTCTACTTCACATGGGAGTTGAAAGGCTATAAAATAAAATGAAAAGCATAAAGCTCTGTGAAAAAAAATATTATATATATATCAAATATATATTTATTATAAATTACAATATCACAGTTAGACAAAAGAGAATAAAAACTTGCCGAGTTTACCTGGGGAAGGGAGAGGGTCTAGAGGGAGGGAAGAAGGAAAGGTGGACTTGCTCTGTTTCACCTTTTCTCAGAAGGACCTGCATTCTCTGTACTGGTAAATTTTCATGTATTACTTATGTGATAAAATTAAGCAATATATTTTTTAAAGATTTTATTTATTTTTGTTTATTTGAAAGAAAAAGAGCCAGGGGGGGGGAGAATCTCAAGCAGACTCCAGGTGCGGAGCATCAAACCTAATGTGGGGCTTGATCTCATGACCATCTGATCAGGATCATGACCTGAACCAAAATCAAGAGTCGGATGCTTAGCTGACTGAGCCACCCAGGCTCCCCAAGCAACATTTTTAAAGAAGAATTGGGACAGAACTCAGCAGTTAATAGCAAAATGATAGTTGGCTTTCAGAGATGATACAAAGGTGCAATCAGTCACTCACATAGTGAGCTTGTGAGGTGCCAGGCACCAGAGCCTCAGGGATGAGCAAGCTTGGCAGTTGCTTACTTGATAGTGCTCCCATTGTGATGGAGAGACATGATCAACAGCTAAACCACAAGTCACTGTAGATGGCATTAAGTTTGGTAAAGGTGCTCTTAGGGAGGGTGTCTGGGGAGACCCACTGCACAGAAAGGCCTTGGGGAGGTAAAGCCAAAGGCCCAAGATATGATAAACAGCCTTCTAGGCTTGCAGAGCCAGCTGGGAAGATGAGGGCACAGACTCAGGAGGAGGGTTCAGCATGTTCCAGAGAGAAGAAAACTCCCAGTACTGCCTAACCGAGAATGGTCTTCCAACGTTGATGAGGGGTAAGACTGGGTAAATTCCCAGACACTAGAGTGACAGGGCAGGAGGAGGTTGAACACTGTCAGAGGAGTTTCTTCCTGGGCCACAGGGCCATGTTGAACTGCCTTCAGGGCCAGTCTGACCCTGAATGCAGTATATTTGGAAAACAAAAAAATACTCAGGATCTTTGAAAAATATATTGCAACTACCTTTTCCAGATGACTCTGTGATGACATGCTGTCCTCCCCCAGCTGATTTCCAAACTGGCTTTCCATTCCATGTTCCATATTTTTCCCTTTCCTACTTTCCAGTGGTAAGGGATTAGTAAGCCCTGCAATGCTTCTTTATTCCAGAGCATCATTTTTCATCCCAAGGGTTGCAAACACCTGCAAGGGTGACTCACGAGAGGAGAGGAGCCAAGGCTTTTGTCAGATGGGGTCACATTGTTTCCACTCTCCCTGAAGGTACTGGAGCAGCCTGATCGTATTTTCTCCAGGATGCTGGTCTGTGTCTCTTTCTAACTATACTGTGTATGTACACAGTGGGGAGAAGGAGAGAAGGGCCAGCCATTTGCATCCTTATAGCCTCTAAGGCTGCATTGCCGATGCAGAGCTCCCATCAGGATGTCCATTCCTGGATATGGGGCTCTTATACCAGGGCTACTGAGGGAATATTCAGTTAGCATTTTCTCTAAGGTAATTTTTTCATTCTAAGTCAGCTATTGCTTTACTCATCAAAGACCAGAGTCAGTCATGTTTTAATATAGAGCATGGTTTTGGGTTTGATGTCAAATATGCCTAGGCCCAAAGCCCAGCCACCCGAGGGATTCTGATACTCACCTGAGATCCTGTTGCTTGTTTCAGAAAGATTCACATTGCTGTGATAATAAATCCCAAGTTTCAATGGTTTTATAACCCAAGCATGTGTTTCTTACTTGGAGTTTTGCAGGTTGGCTGGGCTATGCTCCAGATGCCTTCTTACCTGGGGATGGAAGCAGAAAGAGAGCTCCTCAATGGGATATGCTATTCTCATTGTGGAAGACAGGAGCACCAGAGGGCTAGGAGACTTTTGGTGTTGGAACTAGCATGTTGTCACTTCAGCCCAAAGTCCATGGTCCAAAATAATTCCCACTAGAGGAGAGAAGGATGAATATTTGCTTGACAATAATACGATTGCCACACTAAGACAGGAACATGTCAGGTCCTCAAGAGGTGTTAGCCAGCACCCCTTTTCCCAAGCCTACAGCAGGATTCAGTGAACCAATGGTGAGGATGATGAACCAGTATTGTTGCCAGCCCAACTCTGAATGTCAAGCCAGCTGGCCAGTGATCACACTGGCCCCAACAACGTTGGCCTCCATCTCAGTCTTAGTACCCTGAGCATCCCATGAGTCTCAGTTTCTTTGTCTTTTCCAGACCCTCACCTCACTCTTCCATGTGCCATGCCACTTAACTTGTGCCCTGACAGCTGGTGGTGGCCCCCACTTCCTACCTTTTCTGTGATTTCCGCAGGCCCTAGGTCCACACAATTTCCCGCCATTCCAATCCATTCTGAGCTGTGATTCCTAGGCCCATTGTGAGTGTGTAGACAAGAATATGACAACAATCACCAACTTCTTTGTCATTGAAAAAAAAAATCTCAAACATAACCACTGAGCCCAAACTACCAAAATAAGTGAAAACGTAGTTCATAGTCATATGGTTATATCACCTGGCTATCTTTGGGTATAAGCTTATGCATTTAATACATTCTAGTTCTCAAATTATTTTTCAGTGATATTATTGTGGAGGTTAGGAGGGAGTGTGGGATAGGGACAAGAACTAGTTGGCAACCTAGCCTAACAAGAGATGGAAAATTTATAATAAGTGATGTTGTAAGGACTTTGAATATCACTTGCTCCACGTCCCTTATTTTACAAATAAGAAAACTGAGAAGTACAGAGAAAAACTGTCTATAGTTAATTATGATCAGAAATCAAGCCTCCTGAATCTTGGGCCAGAGATCTTCCACTGCACCATAACAGAGTGGAAGAAATCTTTAGGCCACCAAATGTCCTAAATCCTAGAAAAGGCTATAAGAGGGCAGTTATATTAATTTAGTCTTACACTGAGGAAAAATAATGAAATGGGGCCTGTGGCATCGATGAGAACATCAGAAGCAGTGGGTATTATCCAGGGGCAGGCAGCAGTTTGTCCCCTGCTGGTTTGTCCTTAGGTATAAAATACAGTCCTGCCTGTGAGCATTCATGATCTTGAAGGGACTGGTTTAAGGCATCAAGACTTCAACTGCTTTCTGAGGACCTTCCTCTCCTTGCTAATGATTATGAGGATGATGAGAATGAAGGCCTGAGCCCAAATATTGATGATGGTGCTTTCCATGCTCATATAGCCATGGACTTGGGGAGTGGGTGATCCTCACAGTTTTCTTGTGTGGGAATGATATATCATCATCAGCAATTTCTAAAGACACTCCTGTGACAAAGGATAGCAATCCAGTATGTGCAATAAATTGATACTCCTAGATTTTTAGTTCAATTATCAAATCATTATGATTAGCATGCAGTTCTTTGAAAAAAAAAATTACCAGTATATTTTAGAATGAGCTGTCCCCTGTACAGGATTATTTGAGTTAGAGTCATGGTATCTGGAAGCCCTTCCATAGCAATAAAAAAAAAAAAAAAAAAAAAAAAAGAAAAGAAGGAACAGAATGGATGAATGAATGTTAAAGATACAAGATGGATTTCAACAATATTCTCAAGAGGCATATAGTCTAGTGGAGGGGTAAATATGTCAAGTGACATCTGCTGAGACCAATGGATGCATGTGCCAATGCACAGGTGAAAGAGATCAATCTTCACGGGTAGATTGACTTGGAACATTCTGCCCTTCAACTGGCATTGACTCCCAACATTTTAATATTGATTATAAAGTGTTAATGTTCAGTAATGCACATTAGCCAGCAATCTATTTGTAGGAATTCTGTGAATCTTTTTGCCAATAGAGAATAATTATTTTATATGAACAAGTTAGCTCTGCATAAATCTATATTTTATTTGAGATTTTTTATATTTATATTTAATTATAGATTTTTAAATTTATATTATATTTTATTTTTCTGGCATGGCTTTAGATAGAAATTAGTGGGAAGTGGCAGGAGGTGGGAGCACCAGTCTCTCAGGCTGAGCACTTCAATGCATTAGTAATGCATGCAGAATCTAGCAATGGTTTACTGAACATTTACTTGATACTACACACTGTGCAGAACACTGAGGGGGCATAGTGCAGATGTCTTTGCCACAACCAGCTATTGTGAGCAATGTTTAATTGCTAGCATTGCACCTGTTTCACAGGTGTTTTTTTTTTTTTAAGATTTTATTTATTCATTCATGAGAGACAGAGAGAGAGAGAGAGAGAGAGGCAGAGACACAGGCAGAGGGAGAAGCAGGCTCCATGCAGGGAGCCCGACGTGGGACTCGATCCGGAGTCTCCAGGATCACGACCTGAGCTGAAGGCAGGTGCTAAACCACTGCGCCACCCAGGGATCCCAGTTTCACAGAATTTAACTAAGCAGACTATGAGTGGAGATGACTTCTAAATCAGCATCTGACCTGGGAAAGAAAGCCAGTATCTTGGCTCTTTTGATGGTCTGAGTCTTGAAAAAAAAAAAAAAATTCCCATTCTGGTTTGTCGTGATTAACTTCCCTGAAGTCTTCCTTGCAAGGAAGCAAAGCAAAGCAAAATGAAATAAAGCTTAAAATTCCCTTTAAAAGTTTCTTATGTGAACCAGAAATCTGGGCTCTTCTATAACTATGAGCATTGCCTTCCCATCCTGTGTGAGTCACGTCTGGGCCTGCAGTAACATCTGGGCCTGTCCCTCTGCAGCCGTAAAACACCTGGCGTTCCCACACTGGCGTTCCCACACTGGCCACTGTGAGGCCACAGCCAAAGTCTGTGGAGGTTCTGAGGCCCATAAGCCAGTGCAAACTTGAGGTTTTTAAACAGTGGTAAGAGACACATAACAGATTTTTTTTTTCATTTTAATCATAGCAAACAGAGGCATATTTGCTTAGCATTTTTGAGCTCTATTTTTTCTAGTTTATGATGGATCTTGTACTTTGAGCCCATCTGAGAGTCCCAGGACATTTTAAATCTCTAGGAAAGTTCCTAATAGCTATCTTATTACCCCAAGGACACTGCAGAGAGAGAGTCACTTTAGAAAGGCCCTTTAATTTCTTTCATTATATTTTAATGTTGATAAAATACCATCTTTACAATTTTTAAGTGTGCATTGGTATTAAGTACACTTACCTTATGTGGAGGAGTTCAGAATGAATCACCCTGGAAGTGTCACTTCAGCATGCAGATTATCTTGAAATGAAAACCATCAAGGATCAAAAGTCTTTTTTTTTTTTTTAAGATTTATTTATTTATTCATTCAGAGAGAGATGCAGAGACACAGGCAGAGGGAGAAGCAGGCTCCATGCAGGGAGCCCAATATGGGACTCGATCCTAGGTCTCCAGGATCACACACTGGGCTGCAGGCGGCGCTAAACGGCTGCACCACCGGGACTGCCCAAGGACCAAAATTCTTAAGAAGAAATCTCAACCTTCTCCCAAATTTTTTAAAAAATTTATTTGGAGGACCTGCTCCAGGATGGGAGCTATCACCATAGACAACTACAGTATAATATGAATGAGGAATAGTAGACAGGGAGGATAAATTTTAGCAATCTATTTGTTAAAAATTCCTGTTTCTGAAAAGCCCAGCAAACATTTGTTTACCAAACATTTACCCCTTTTCATCTTCCTGCATATTGCTTTCTTTCCCTTGGAAATTCCAGACCCCAATTCCTTCTCCTTAGTTCAGGACAACATATATAGCTCACTTTTGCCTGTGTTTGGAATGTTTTTGTTGATTTTCCTTACTTATGAAATTAAATGTTATCTTCTCCAGTTAATCTGTCATGTCAATTTAATTCTTAGGCCTGCTAGAAGAATTTGAAGGGTAGAATAGTTTTTCCTCCCCACATATGCAAACATCACCACCATCATCATTTCCAGAACTTTTCATCTTTCCAAACTAAGACTCTGCACCCATTAAACACTATCACCTGAATACTCTAACACCAACTAGCATTCTGCTCCCAATTCCAGTGTGTGGTTTTTTTTCCTCACACGAAGCAATTCTGACACCAACTGGGAAATTCCCCACTGCAGATGCCAATTACTTCAAGTTCAGGTTGTCATCTGGGCTTGTGACCAAATAATTCCTTGGACCCCTCCTCAGATTTGATTCATTTGCCAGAGCAGCTAACAGATCACAGGAAAACATTTAGTTACTAGATTGCCAATTTGTTATAAAAGGATATAATTTAGGAATAGTCAGATGAAAGCGATGCATAGAGCAAGGTATGTGGGAAGGTTGTGGAGATTCCATGCCCTCTCCAGGATTACCACTCTCCCCACATTGCCACATGTTCATCAACCCAGAACTTCTCTGAGCCAACTCCTTTTTTAGGTTTTCATGGAGACTACATTATATAAACAGTTGATTAAATTACTTGCCATTGCTCATTGATTTAATCTCCAGCCTCACTCCCCTCCTGGAGGTCAGGGGGTGGAGCTAAAAGTTCCAACCCTCCAATCACATGGTTGGTTCTCCTGATAATCAGCCCTCAACTTTAGGAGCTTTCTGAGAGTTGCTTCATTAACATAACAAAAGACACCTTGATCCCTCTCTTTGCCTAGGAAATTCCAAGGGTTAGGAGTTCTGTGGCATGAATTTAGAAGACAAATATGTGTGTGTGTGTGTAAGTCACAATATCACAGTGATTTATAGAGGACCTTTCTTCCCCCAACCCCTGGCAACCACTGTTCTTTCTTTCTCTATAAATTGTATCTAGCTGTTGTGCCCAAGACTGCGAATCTGAGAAACCACCAAGGAGCTGACACGGATGCAAACACACTAGGGTTTATTTACAAGCTGGAGCTTGGGTCCAAGTATACTTGACACAGTGGAGCGGGACTTGGACCTCGAAGTGGGTTACAGCTGGGTTTTTTATAGGCTGGTCTAGGGGATTTCCAGAAGGGGTGGAAGAATTAGGCTGGTCTAGGGGATTTTCTACCATGGGCGTGGGCTCTGTTATCTTTCTGATATGGGATTACCTGCCGAGGACATTGAGGACATTCTGCAATTTTTCCCTTTAAAGTTCAGCTCTTATTCACAGGGGCCTAAGATGGCTGTACTTGTGCTAATGCTAAACTTGAGGTGGGATGGCCTTAATTTTTCTCGGCCTCCACACTAGCTACTCTAGGTACTTCATTTAAGTGGAATCATGCAATATTTGTCCTTTTGTGGATTGGCTTATTTCACTTAGCATAACATCCTCAAATGTCCAGATTGTTGCATGAGTCAGAATTTCTTTCCTTTTTAAGACTGAATAATACTCTACTGTATATCTACCGTGTGTATATATATATATATATATATATATATATATATATACCACATTTTGTTTATCCATTCCATTTATTCATTGATGGGCATGTAGTTTTCTTTTACCTTTTAGCTATGATGAATGAGGCTTCTATGAACATGGGTATACAAAGCCTTGAATTTTTTTTTTTTTAAGATTTATTTATGTATTCATGAAGGATACACAGAGACAAGCAGAGACATAGAGGGAGAAGCAGGTTCCTCACGGGGAGCCCAATGTGGGATTCGATCCCTGGACCCAGGATCATGCACTGAGCCAAAGGCAGATGCTCAACTGCTGAGCCACCCAGGTATCCTAATCACCTCAAATGTTAAAGAATGAGCAACAATTCAGAAGAGAACAGAAAAGATGCTTTGGGGTGTGCTACTTAATTAATTGCTGACCTTAGCAAGAACCATTTTATCCCATTAATTATGGAGACAGATGCCAGACTGCAGAGGTTGAAAGAGGTTTGATGAGGATTGGAAACAGTGAGAAGTAGTGAACTTCTCTTCTGAGAAGTTTAAGGTGTACAAGGAGGAGAAAGCCAGGCACCAGCCATATTGGAGACTGGGAGTCAGAGGAAACTAATGCTGTTTGAGGTTCCAAACATCATCTTGGTTACTCATCAAACAATCCTCTTATGATGGCTTCTGTTTCATTCATTTTCAAATGAAGAATCTGAGCATCAAAGGGGCTAAATAATCTGTTAAGTAATCAAGATTAGAATCTAAGTCCCTCTGGCTCCAGAATACTGTGCCATATGCCTGGAGGAGCCAAACAAAGGTCATTTGTTTCGGGATGGGGAAATGAAAGATGATTATGGACTGCAGGGAGTAAGTCCTCTGTTGTATCCATTTTATGCACACCCTCTGGCTACCTCCTGTATTTACTCATTTGGTCTCCTAATATCCTGACTCCAACACCCCCTCAACCTCCCAGAACAGAAGTACATCAACTCTTCCACCTTTTCCCTGTGTCTCCCTCCCATCCCCGTTCTTTCGCAGTATATATTGCAGTCAACCTTCCTAACTACTTCCCTGCTGGCATCTTCTCTCCTGCCTCCCTGGCTTAGTCTTGCTTGCTTGACAAACCCATGGAGGTGAGTGGCTGGACAAAAATGTACACTTAATCATTACAGCAAGTCCCATGTGGACTTTTACAAGTGAAGAGCAATCATACCACTTCTCTCCTCCATTCACTCTCCTGCTCACCTAGGTGACTCTCACATCTCTTCCTCATACTCGCTTTTGGATAAAGAGCTTTCTTCCTATTCCACCAAGATTAAATTTAACAACATAGATAACATCTGTGACCTTGATATGAAGACTTTCTATAGATTGCTGAGATTAAAGTTGAATCATGGTGGGTTTAAGAGAGAATGGAAGGAGAGGAATTGGAGATAGAAGGTACAGACAAATCTTTCCTAGAGGTGTGTGAAAAGGCCCCCCAAAAGGAGCAAAGGTTGGAAAGGGAAGAGGGATAAGGTAATTCGTCTAAGTGCTGGCAATACAGTAGTGCATAAAACCCAGGTCCCTTATACCCTCTAACCCATAGAATCCTCACTCTTGGGCTCCCCCTAATCTTCCCAAAGGAGACCTTGGGATGAGGAGGTAAGAATTGGAAGGAAGATCTCCAGAAATAAGAGATTTCCTTCTCAACTAAAAGTGACACTCACTTCCACTCATTCCTTCACTAAAGGAAGGCTCCACAGTTGGATTCTGGATTATCCTGAAGGCCATCACTCAGTTAGATAAACCAGAGTCTGAAACAATCTGTACTCTGCCACTGTGTTCCTTAGATTATTTGGAGCATCATCTGTCTAGGCTGGTTCAAGCTCAAAGCTAGGTGTGGCTTTGATTTGTTTGGTTTTGGTGGATGGGTACTTAAAATGAGATTTAGCCTTTAGCAATGAATACTTTGCCATTCTACTCCCAAGGATGAATCAGGACTCAGGATTAACTATGACATCAAAAGCAGTTCCAAACTTATTCTGCTATTCCCCAGTACTTTGGGGAGAAGTATCAGGGTAAGAAAGGCATACTTTGTATAATAGATGATTTCCATCCATCACTCAAGGGACCATAGAGAAGCCCATGGGTGAAGGCAGCAGGAAATTGGGAGAGAAATAGGTGGGAACATGAGCAGAGGCCTTGGTGTCAGGTTAAGATGATGGGATTTAATTTTAAGGTAAGATAAGAGCGTAATACCATTTTAAGGAGGGAAGTACCATGATGAGAGCTTAGTTTATAAAGATTACTCTTAAGATATATCTTGGAAATGTTAAAGGACAAAGTGAGATGATCAGATTTTCCTTTTAGAAAGAATCATTTGTCTAAAAGGAGCTAAAGGAGGCCTAAAGGTATCTAAGGAGGGTATCAATGTAAGGTTTTAAGTAGAAGAGTGACAAGATGAAATACACATTTTAAAAGAATCACTACTTTAAAGAAGCTTATAAAAGATATAAATGGATAAGTAAGTGGGGGCCAGAGGAAACGTGGAATCAGAGTAAGAGCTGAAGCCTTCACCATGTCTTCCATCCGCTTCATCTGCCAGGGCTGCAGGCAGCCCATGAGGCTGAGCCAGTCCACGGGGACCTTGGGCCTTGAGACCACCCAAAGACCTGCAGCTTCCACATTCACGTCAGCTCAGCAGGAGCCAAGAGAAACCCTGGTACGTGGCCCTACCTCCAAGGTGGAGATAGATAGTGAAAAGCTGCCAGATGCCTCCTGCTCTACCCTCCCTGGAGATGGCAAGATGTTCGGGGACAGTGCTAAGAACTTCATCTTGCTTGGGAAGTTTGACTCTGCAAGAACGCTCAGTAACATCCAGAACACTACCAGGGACATTTTTGACATCCTCACTGGTGAAAAATATGTGGATCACCCCCTATGTGAAGACTGTACTGACAAACTTTTAGAGGTGCTGGATACTCAACTCATTATTGTAGACTCTGAGAACGAGAACTACAAATATTGGAGGGGGAGGATATGTGAGGAGGAGATGAAGACACTGCAGGAGGAACTGGAGGGCCTGGAGCTGGAGGAGGCAAGGCTGGTCCAAGAGCTGAAGGAGGTGGAGAAAAAACAAGAAAGAGTTGCAGAGGATCTTGAGGCAGCCCAGGCAGAGACTGAGATGCTGGAACAACAGGACAAGCAGTACTGGAAGGACTACAGTAACTTGAAATGGCAGCAACTGGAACTGCAGGATGAGCTGAAGAGCATGGAAAAGCAGCTGAGACATGCCCAAATCCAGTGGGGCAGGCTGAAGAAGACCAATGTCTTCAGTGCGACCTTTGAGATCAGGTATGATGGCCCTGTGGGCATCATCAATAGCTTCAGATTGGGCTGCCTCCCCACTGTCCCTGTGAGCTGGAAGGAGATTAACATGGCTTGGGGACAGACAGCTTTGTTGCTCCTTGCCCTATCCAACAAGATTGGGCTGGAGTTTCAGAGGTATCAACTCATCCCCTGTGGAAACCGGTCCTATTTGAAGTCTTTAACAAATGACCCTGTTGAGCTGCCATTGTTCTGCATCATGAAGCAGAGCACTTGCTTGGACCTCAAGTTTGACCAGGCAATGATGGCTTTTTTGGACTGCATGCAACAGTTTAAGGAAGAGGCTGAGAAAGGCAAGTGGGGTCTTTGCTTACCCTGCAGGATTCATGTGAAGAATGGCCTAATGGAGGACTCTGGAAGCACTGGTGAGTTCTATTCCATCAGAACATACTTGAACACAGAGGAGCAGTGGACAAAGGCACTCAAGCTCATGCTTATAAATCTTAAGTGTAGTCTCACTTGGGTTTCTTTAAGATATCAAGAATGACTTCTATGAGGGAGAGGGGAGATTTTTTTTTTACTTTAAAATATTTTATTTGTGAAAATACCAGAAGTTGTAAAATTGAGGGATATAATGTGTTATAACTCTAAAAATGAGTGGCAACTCCAGCATTCATTGCTGAGAGCAAACCAAAAGCCATTACTATCTTCCCCTGCATATTTTTGTCCTCTCTTCTTTGTACTTTCTTGTTCCCTTATTCCCCACCTGAACAAACATCCAAAATGTCAACAGACTGAATTACTAGATGATCAGATTAATAGTACAGAAAAAAGATCAAGAGATGCAGAGGAGAGCACTAGGGTGGGGCCAAAGGAAGAGGTGGTAAGGAGAAAGCTAGAGTCTTCATAAAAGTATTTGGGCCACTAATATATGTAGTAGGACTTTTGCGGGGAATATTCAAATATATTTATAAGTTTTTGCTGCCATATATTGTGTAAACCCTTTGTGGGGAATATTCAAATATATTTATATAAGTTTTTGCTGCCATATATTGTGTAAACCCCTCCTTCATCCCTGAAAAGCTTTCAATAAATTTCTGTATGTTCTTCAGTGATTTAAAGTGTGTCATATTGGGCTGTGCCATTATGTTGAGACTGACCTGGTGGGGTTGTGGCCAGAGGACTGGTAACATCTTGGCTGACAGGTTAATCCGATCATCAGTTGGGAGTCATCAGGTGAACCTTTAGGGAGAGCTGAAGACTTAAAAGGAGTCAGCAGGGGTGGGGGTGCCTGGGTGACTCAGTCGGTTAAGCTCTGCCTTTGGCCCAGGTCATAATCCTGGGCTCTTGGGATGAGTCCCAAATTGGGCTCCCTGCTCAATGAGGAGTCTGCTTCTCCCTCTCCCTCTGCCGATCCTCCCACTTATACTCTTGCTAGCTTGCTCGCTTCCTTTCTCAAATCTTTAAAAATAAAAGGAGTCCGCTAGAGAACTTATTAAAAATGCAAATTGAATCATATTTTTCAGCTGCTTCTCCATTGCTTTCAGGATAAAATTCAGCCCTGGGTCTCTGCATGTCTCTCTAGTTCTTCATCACCTCAGTTCTTCCAGCACCTTATTCCAGAAGTCCAAACTTCCTCCATCCTTTGCCCAAGCTCTTCCTTAAGTATATGGATCTTCTACCCAAACTCATTTTCCTGAGTGCTATTTTAGCTTTATAGTCCAATTAGTGCCTGGAATAGTACCTGCCTCATACATACTAAGCATCTATAAATAGACGTCTTTGTGGAAAAAGAAAAGGAAGGTGATAAATTTGTCACAGACTAAGACACCAGGAGATTAGTTAAATAAAGGTCTAAGCCTATGATGGAATGCCATATAGGTATTAAGATGCTATAGAGGAATATTTAATTATATAATATTTAATGACAATGCTTATATATTAAGTACAAAGGTCAAGTTACAAAACATATGAAAACTCAGAAAAGTAGAGAAAATCCAAAAAAATGTATCCTTTGAATGTAATGGTACTTCCATAAAAGTTTGTTTTAAAAAACTCTCCCCTTGTGATTAGGAGACAGGATACTGCTTATCAGCATTTCTATTTAACATATATTGGTGATCCTAGCCAGTTCAATACATAAAAAATTAGAGGTAGAGACTAGAAAGGAAAAAATTATTATATGAAATAACTATAATAGTATCAAAATAAATCAACAGATAAATGATTATAATTAAATCAATCAAGAGTTTTTGCTGGTTTTGATGAGAGAATTGTCAGTAGTGAGGGTGGGATCCAGCTAGCAGTAGATAGAACAAAAGGGAAAGAAGTAGACAGTGAATACAGACAATTCTTTTGAGACCTCTGGCCATTTGGACAAGGACATAGATAAAGCAGGAATTTTGAAATTGGGACAAATCTGAGTTTTTACAGTATAAAAGGGTGGACATAGAAAAATAACAATAGTGTGTGCATGACATAAATTGATAATGTGAGACTAGAAAGTATAAGTCTGTGAAGGAGGTTGGGAGGATTCTTCTTGGACAGAAAGAATTATGTCTCAGAGACTAGTGAGAAGGTGGGAGGAGGTATGGATATGGACCATTTGTTGCAGGGTGTGGATTGTTAACAGGATCTAGCTCAGGCACCTTTGAGATTGGTGGAAGGAGAATGCATGGTGGGATAAACTGGGATGGTGAGGGAAACTGTAAACCAAGTTCCAAAGCCTTGAGTAAATGAGGCGGACTGTGGGCCATGGATGACAGGTGGAAGAAGGTGGGACATTTATTATGAGCAGGGATCATAAAGAAGACTGTAGGGATGCCTGGGTGGCTCAGCAGTTGAGAGTCTGTCTTTGGCTCAGTACGTGATCCTGGGGTTCTGGGATGGAGTCCTACACTGGGCTCCCTGTGAAGAGCCTACTTCTCCCTCTGCCTCTCTCTCTGTCTCTCATGAATAAATAAAATCTTAAAAAAAATAAAGAGGACTGTACTGTGCTTCAATACAAGAAGGAAGAATCTGGTATGTGAGAGGAGAGCTCCTAGAAGTGCTGGCATGTGGCCCAGGGTGGACAGACAGGAGGAATGCCTGGATTGTCTGCCCTCAGGTTTATGGCCAGTGGAGGTCGAGGTTTCCACTGGGGTCTGGGGTATCAGAGTTTTGCTCACACCTTCTTTGCTCCATTGCTCTAATTAATGAGAAGCTACTAAGAAGGTGGTCTGGGACCTCTGATTAGAACTTACTAGAGAGTGAGGAGGGTCACTGAGTCCTGGATACTTACCACCAACCGGAAAGTTGACATTTAGAGCCCTGGGGCTTTGTAGAAAGGAGTCAGAGGTTTGATGCCACTTGAGAGAAAAAAATCCTTAACTAGAATTTTCTTCAAGTACTTGGGAGGAGGCTGGTTGAATCCCAGATGATTGCCTCCTAATGGAATCACAGTGGCTCCCAGTGACCACTAAGTAATTCTATCTGTGGCTACATAGGACAGCTTGGGCCAGCTTCTAGACAATGATCTTGGAGCAAAGCTTGCTGCAGGGATCTAGACAGGGGTTAAAGTCCAATGACATGGCTAGAAAGCCAAAGCTAGTCTATAGATTTGAACAGTAGAGGGGAAACAAGCCTTGAATTGAGTTCTCAGTATGGGTCATGTTTAGGAGAGACATTTAAACTCAGAAGAGCTGCACACTCAAATGTCCTTAGAACCAAGATGGTAACAAAATGTGGCCTGGCACATATCCTATCTAAAGGGGGCCAGGGGCTTTATAGCTCCACCTAGTTCCAATGTGGAATACTAGGTCCCTTCATCAAGACTTCCAACTTTTCAGGAGAACCTAGATATCTAGATTTTTAATGAAAAATCCTTTGGTTTCTAAATCGCAGTACCTAATTAAAATACTTGAAAACATTTTGAGCCAAATGAAATAGATCGTGGACCACATGTGGCCCTAAGGCCATTAGTTTGCAACCTCTGGCTTATTTCACATGTTTGGCTTGAAGTAATGAGATAAAGTTTACAAAAGACTTGGCCAGTGAAAAAAATCTTGTAAGAACAAGTTGTTTTTTCTTGAGAAGGTTAATTAGAGTAAAAAGGAGAGACCTCTGCTTCTTAGAGGTGGAGAAATGGGGTGTTGGCTCTTTGTAATGCTTGGGTTTCAATCAGCAACTTGCAATAAGTAAGATATAACACAACTTCCAGATCTTCAAAGATTTGTCTTAAGAAGAGGTTAGTACCAGGCATCTGTTACAAGAGGACAGGTTTGTCACATTTTTCTTTTGGGGGGACTGAGGGGAGAGGTCGAGGGAGAGGGAGAAAGAGAATTCCAACCAGGCTCCATGCCCAGTCCAGAGCTTGATGCACGGCTCCATGTGGGGTTTGATGTGGGGCTCTGTCTCACCATCCTGAGATCATGACCTGCGCCAAAACCAAGAATTGGATGCCTAACTGACTGAACCACCCAGGAAACCCTATCATATTTCTAATGGTCATTCTATATGTACTGATTTGCAAATCTTTATCACTCTTTTTCAAATGTCATTTTATACCTACGTAACCCCAATATCATAACCATATTAATACAATTATACCTTGGCTTCACCTAAAACTCAGAGGAAGAAACTATTTTACCTATTGTCTCAAAAATGTCTTTCAGTAGTGAGCTTTGTCCATTCTAAGTTACCTGTTGAGGGAAGGAGTGAAGTAGAAGCGATAGAGATGGATATAAGACTTTTCTGAGCATATATTTTTTCTTTTTTTTTAATATTTTATTTATTTATTCATGAGACACACACACACACACACAGAGAGGCAGAGACACAGGCAGAGGGAGAAGCAGGCTCCATGCAGGGAGCCTGACGTGGGACTTGATCCCGGGTCTCCAGGATCACGCCCTGGGCTGAAGGCAGGTGCTAAACCGCTGAGCCACCGGGGCTGCCCATCTGAGCATATTTTTCATAGGGTTTTAACTTTTGAATAATGTAAATGTTTCATATATTCAAAAAATGTAAAAAATACATAAAAAAGAAATAAGAACCAAGTGTAACACTGATAATAAAACCTGATATATCAAATTTTAACATTGCAGATAAAAAGATTAAATACTTTTGAAAACAGTTATGTGACAGCATATATTTAGTAGCTATACTCTAAAGATTAAAAGTACCATAGTTAAGGGTGCCTAGGTGGCTCCGTCAGTTAAGTGTCTGGCTCTTGACTTCAGCTCAAGTCATGATTTCAAGGTTGTGAGACTGAACTCTGTGGAGCTTGGACTTCAGGCTCCATGCTCAGCAGTCTGCTTGAGATTCTCTCTTTCTTCCTCTGCTCCCCCATCCCACTCTCTCATGCTCTCTAAAATAAATAAATATATCTTTTTTTAAAAAGGTACTACAGTTAAATATTAAGCATTGTCCTGTAGGTTTACTGGTAGTAGTAATACTGATTTATAATTTTAAGTTATTTTATGCATATTGTAAGATAAAGCTATCAATATTTGAACTAGAAATATTAGGATGAATTCTTGCGTGTGTTGTTTGTTTTCTTAGCTCCGTTTACTTAAAGGTTCTAGAAGCAACAACAAGCCGGTCACCATAAGCCGGTCCTCAGTAACCGGATCTTGATTTCTAAGTCCCATTCCCCACGTAAAGGACACTTCTCAGAGAAAAGATGGAGAGTGTGCTTCATCATTTCCCCTCCCGTGTTGAATTTTAACTATTATCAGACCTCAGATCAAGACAAATGAGTGTTTTTCTCCTTCCATTTCTGATATCACTAAGAATTCATGGACCCTTTTAGGAGGAACTGCAGTTCATTCCCAAACAATAAAGGAATATTGTTGAGAGAGAAATGCTACTTCATAACTGTAGAAGGAACAATCGAATAGAAAATAACCATTTTGTAATCCCTGAGGACATAATTGACTCAGGTAAGGGTAATCAGAGATGCTGAAGGAGGGTCTTGGTTGGGGAGGAGGATATTTGTGGAGTACCTAATGTCATTCCAGAGACTGAGCAGCTCGCTGATGTATGTTTAGAGTAAAGGAGTTTGCTGCCATACTTTACTCAGGTTATCAAACCTAATATCATTAATGAGGAGATGATCTAATATTACGTATCTCCTGGCAGGATGTGTTACCTCATGGCATTGCCTGTGAAATCTTGTTTCTCGAAAAGTTTAATGTAAATCTTACTATATAGCCCCTAGACCTATTTTCCAATATCCTGAAACAAACTAAATGCTAGTACAAAGAAATAAACAGATTAATACAGAATGTGAGATTTCCTACAAGATGATTAGATAAGGTTTCAAAAAGTCATTATCTTTTTAAAACTAGGAGGGGTGTATTAGATTAACAGACAAACAAGATGTAACAACCAAATATAATGTGAACTCTGAGAAAGAAGTACTGCCAGCTGAGCAGGCCCGCCGCTAACAGCTAGGTCATGGAGTTCTCCTGACGAACCCAAACAACTTCACAGAACAAAAATCAGGTCACTCTGTGACCAAGATGGAGCAAGACAAAAACCAGACCACTCTGTAATCCTCTCTGAGGACAGACGAAAACAAGAACATTTTCCAAACCTCAAAAATGGCCAAACATCTCCCTTTCGTGCTTTGGTCCTCCTGCTTCTAGAAAAAATTTAAGAAAATCATAGAATTGTCTTTGCTTTTTGTCAGCACCCAAACCAGAGCAAAACTGCAGCGCCCTGACCCCTTACCAAGGAGCATTTCCAGCTTTTCTTTACCCACCCCCCTTGCAAAGAGCCAATCTAGATTTGTTCAGGGTATGTTCCCACAGAATCTGGCAGCAGGGTGTCAAAAACTCAGACTAGATCCTGGTTGGGACAACTGTAAGACATTTTGGGGAAGAATTATGGAAATCTGACTATAGTCTGGTATTAGGTGATATGTAGTAAATCGTGAATTTTCCTAGGGGTGATGTTGGAGAATACAATGCTAATGTATATATTTAGGCTTAAGATGTGTCTTCAGTAGACTTTGAAGTGGTTCAGCAAATTAAGAAAATGTATTCATAAAATCGTTGTGGTAAGATGTTTAAACTTGGGGTGGTTGGTATACAATTTATCCCACTTATTTTTTCATTGTGCACTTTTTAAAGATAATTGATGTATAACCTTGTATTAGTTTAAGGTATACAACATAATGGTTTGATATATGTATCTATGGCAAAATGATTACCACAATAAGCGTAGTTAACATCCATCGCCACACATAGTTAAGCATTTTCTTGGCGTGAGAACTTCTACTCTTGGCAAATTTTCAAATATACAATATAGTACTATTAATTGTATCACCATGCTGTATGTTACATACATACATAAAACTTATTTATCTTATAACTGGAAGTTTGTATCTTTTGATCGCCTTCACCATTGCCCATACCCTTGCCTACTAATCTGTACTCTGTATCTGAATTTGGGGCTTTAAAAAAAATTTTTTTTTTAAGATTTTATTTATTTATTCATGAGAGACAGAGAGAGAGAGGGGCAGAGACACAGGCAGAGGGAGAAGCATGCTCCATGCAGGGAGCCCGATGTGGGACTCTCATGAATAAATAAATAAAATCTTAAAAAAAAAAAAAAGACAAAAAAACGAAGCAGGCTCCATGCAGGGAGGCCAATGAAGGACTCCATTCTGGGACTCCAGGATTACACCCTGAACCCAAGGCAGATGCTTTAACCACTGAGCCACCCAGACATCCTGGGTTTTTTTTTAGATTGCACATATAAGTCATATCATATAGTATTCATCTTTCTCTGTCTCTCTTATTTTTTAACGTTTTAAAGCAAATTTACAAAAGACACATTTTTATAATTTTTTTTATCTTGAAAATGTCAGATTTAGAAGTTGAAAAAAAAACCCCAACTTCTCGGCTCTGCCACTTAAAAGCTAAAAGAATGGAAACTGGGTACTCTCTTTAAAGATTAATTTTCTTTTCTATAAAATAGAGATAATAGTATGCATCTCATCTAATTGTAAGGATTCAGTGGTAATATTTAAAGTGCTTGGTAAAGTGCTTGGCATTTTATTACAATTATTATCATAATTCTGAAGATGTAAACATTTTTACTGAAATTTGATTATTTATATGATTTATATATTATTTCTACATCATAAGTTTCTGGACAGGGAATTTCTGGGTAAACAAATATGAATATTTTTTATTTTTATAAATGTTTTTACCAAATATTATTCCACATGATAATACCCAGACCCACACTAATGTTTGTGGAATCCAGAAGAGAAGTACAAGTGAAGATGTGCATATCATATGTACAAATACTTAAATCAAGGTACAGACTTTCAATAAAATATATTCTATCCTCCTACCTTGACAAATATACCTTTGTTATTACCTAGAAGTCTAGTTTCAAATTTAGAATTCTCGGACACCTTGAAGTTCTAGGCCGGGATGTTCTGAGTGGGTCCACGGCCCATGGGCCATCTTCCATTTCCTCCCACCCCTTGCTTGACTCCACAGAGTCAAGGCAGAGTGTCTTGTGCCTCCATGTGAACACATCAGCTTCAAACTTCATATCCAGGCTTCATCCATAGCCTTGCAATCAGCCCCCTGTTGGCTGCCCCTCCAGGTCAGAGAGGCACACACCAGCAGCACAGTCTGCCTTTGGAAAAATGATCTAGGAAAGAAGAGTCCTATGTAGTTCCTGACATGGGCACTGGGCCATTTTTGCAGAGTAGTGCAGGGCCCTAGATGTCTGCAGAAAGATCTAGAAATGGGACACAGGCTCCAGATGAGTTTGCTGTCTTAATGCTATAGAGTATGCCCCACAATGGGGAAGCAGATCAGGGCCTGGATGGGTCCTCTAAATTACAAAGAGCCCTTTCTTGTTTCTGTTTAACGGGGTGCTCATATTACCAGTTTAAATTCCCACTGACAGTACCAATTCCATCACAGCCTAATTAACACTGGATAATATCAAGCTTTAAAAATACTTACTGATCTATTACATGAAAAAAAAAAACTCAGTGTTGTTTTAACTGGAATTTCTTTAATCATTGCTGTGGGATTTTATTTATTCATGAGAGACACAGAGAGAGGCAGAGACATAGGCAGAGGGAGCATCCCATGGGGAACCTGATGCAGTACTTGATCCCAGGACCCCGGGATCACGACCTAAGCCAAAGGCAGATGCTCAATCACTGAGCCACCCAGGCATCTCAAATTTCTGTAATCATTGTTAAACATTTTGGTGTTTACAGGTCTTTTGGATTTCCTCTTTTGTGAAGTAAGACAATCTTAACTTTTAATTTTTTTCTATTAAGTTGCAAGATCTTTTTGTGTATTAGCGAAATCAGCAATTTGCCATGTAAGTTATTTTTCTTCTCAGTTTTCCCTCTAATTGTAATTATAGGGTTGGTTATCTAGAAATTTTTATTTTCATTTTTTATGTGGTCAAGACTGGTAGTCTTTTCCTTTATGACTTCTGGTGTTTGTGTCATGGTGAAAAAGATGGTCTCCATGCCAACATTATCAAATTATACACCCAAACTTTGTTTTCCTCTAATATCTAACAGTTTCGTTGTTTTTACATTAAAATACTTGATCCATCTGGAATTTATTTTAATGTAAGATTTGATTTAGGGCTCATGCTTCCTTTTCATTCCAAATGGCAAACTCTTTGTCTCAACTGCATTTATTAAATAATCCATCCTTTGGCACAGATGGTCTGACTTGCACGTGGTGTAACCCCACCTTAACTCCACGATAACACACTAGGGTTCTCAAGGACAAAAACTGTCTTCTCTTGGGTCCTCATGTCAGCTCCCAGGTGCTCAAAAAAGACTTTGGAAAATGGGAGAATTTGCTGGCATCTAGAAAGGAAGTGGCTATTGCAAAGATGAAATGAAACAATACTTAAAAAGTTCTTAGGACATCACTGTTACATATTAAGATACTACTACTATTCTTTTGTTTAGATTAAAAAATTATATCTCATGTTACATTTAGACAATGGTATTAACAATATATTAAAAAGAAGAATGATTGTTGCCTTTTGGGTCAAAACTTTTATTCCTTGTTGGCTTCAATACATAAGTCAATCCTTCCATCTCTAGCCTCCATCCTCCCCGAATCACACAGTGGCTAATAAGTCAAATAGCTGTATACCTATTCCCAGTTGACCTCAGATTTTTTTTTTAAGATTTTATTTATTCATTCATGAGAGACAGACAGACAGAGAGAGAGATAGGCAGAGACACAGGCAGAGGGAGAAACAGGCTCCACGCAGGGAGCCCAACCTGGGACTTGATTCTGGGTCTCCAGGATCAGGCCCTGGGCTGAAGGTGGCACTAAACCACTGAGCCACTGGGCTGCCCAGATTTTTTTTTTTTTTTTTTAATTCACATGGCTTACCATCAAGATTGAGATATTATGGGGAAAAGGGGAGTAAAACACAATAGTAAAGGGGTTTTGCTTGTTTGTTTTGCTTTTGTTATAACTATAATAATGAAGAAAAAGGCTTTTTCAAAATCTATGTTGATTTCAGACTTACAAACATGTGAATTCAGCTGTGTCAATCCCCCCAGGGCTGTCCCCTGCTCTGTCCCTGTGTGCGGGTCCTAAGGCCTACAATGAGATTCTGAGCAGGTATTGTCACTTCCCTAGGAGACTGCTTCCTGTCTGTTTTGTACCAAACTTCCCCAACTTCAGAGCTTCTCAAGGCAGGTGGATAGAGTCACATGAGCCAAAATCTAGTGCCTGGACAGTTCTGTCACTATGAGCACTCTGTTTCCCTTCTACCCATTGGAGAAGTGCCCTTATTATGGTGGATCTGTATTCATTCTGTTTCACCTCTGGTAAAACCAATTCAGCAGCATGATTTGAACAAATACCTCGGCCAGCCGTGGTCCTGGACAGAGTCTGGGCTTTGAAATCAGACAGATCTGGTTTCAAAAGATGGCCCTGACACTGGGGACCTGGGACAGTCACTGAATCTCTGTGCATATCTCCTCATCTATGAAACCTGTTCATGTAATTTGGAAAGATCCACATGCAGATGAACAAGACCACTGATCTGTAGCACAGTAGTCCAGAAATGAGAAGGTCCAGAGAGCCCCCAGGACCTCATAACAATGTCGCTGGTAAGACTACCCCTCTACAGTGTTCACAGTGTACTTTTTTGAACTCTGTACCTCTTTGTTCACCTGTGACATGGGGGCAACAGTACACTGCATTATCAGGTTACTGAAAGAATTCAATGAAGTAATGCACAGAAAACACTTAGAATCACCCTGGTGCGTAGTGAGAAACTAGTTGTACCAACACCATTTCTCCTGTATTTTATTTCTATTTTTACATCTTAGATAATGGAATTAACATAACTAAAAATGTCAAAGGAGAAATAGTCGTTAATTAACTGTTTGGTTCAGAGACTCCTTTAAGGATGCAATAGTGTGGAACAGGCAACTCATAAATCACAAAAGATTAATAATTATCACCATATTGTGCACGTGAAACTAATATAATACTGTATGTTAACTAACTGGAATTAAAATAAAAACTTAATAAATGAATAATCACTTATTTTAAAGTTTACCTGGGATGCCTGGGTGGCTCAGTGGCTGAGCGTCTGCCTTTGGCTCAGGGTGTGATCCTGGGGTCCTGGGATTGAGTCCCACATCAGCTCCTGACAGGGAGCCTGCTTCTCTCTCTGCCTGTGTCTCTGCCTCCCTTTCTGTGTCTCTCATGAATAAATACATAAAATATTGTTTAAAAACCCCAGCTATTCCCATGTATCCTTTATTAAAAAATAAAGTTGTTTACCTTACTCTTAACTAAAGAGACCAAATTGATGGTCACCAGAGGGGAGGTGGACAAGGGGATGGAGGAAACAGGTGATGGGGATGAAGGCGTGCACCTGTCGTGCTGAGCCCCGGGTGATGTATGGAAGGAAGTGTTGAACCACTATATTGTACACCTGAAACTGATACTACATTGTATGTTAATGAACTAAAATTTAAATAAAAACTTTATAAAAAAGGTGCCTGGTAGCTCAGTCAGTTAAATGTCTGCCATCAGCTCAGGTTGTCGTCTTGCAGTCCTGGAATGGAGCCCTGCATTGGGCTCCTTGCTCAGCGAGTTTGCTTCTCCCTCTCCCAATTCATGCTGTCTCTCTTGCTCACTCTCTCTCACAACAATAAATAAAACTTTTTTAAAAAACTTAAAAAAAAAACTTTAAAAAATTATTCACCTTACTCAAGCCTAAAGATAGGCAATTTCAAAAAAGTAAAATAATAATTTTCCACTTAATATAAGGGAAATATAAGATGATATCAAATAAATGTGATATTGGGGGAAAAGGTGGAGATGTTTACTATAAGGATGGATATGTGAGGAAAGATCCTTTTGTACATTTTAAAGCAATATAAATTTGCAAAACACTTTAGGAGGTTGGATAATTTGGCAATGTCTGTCCAAATTTTGAATGAACTTTCTTATACACAAATTATCCTATTTTTAGGAACCCCAGAATATTTGTATGAGAATGTGAAAATAACAAAAGTATACTTGTGAGCATCAGCTCTGGATTAGACTCATGTCCAGGCACAATGGGAGGGGAAATTTTTCTCAAGGACTCAGAACCAAGACAGAGAAGAGGCAGAGATAACTACCATAATTTCAGATTGCTTGAAGGTGTGATGAAGAAGATGATGCTATAAAGAGAAAGCTAGCCAATCAGGGGGAAGGGGGAGGAGGAGGTTACTGAAGGCAGGATGAGGTACTGAGGCAAGCAAGGTCAGGGAAGGCACCACCCAGGAGAAGATGTGGGGCAAGAATATTTGGATCTTTGGAGAAATAGCATGAAGGACAAGAACAGTATAATAACCATAAATAGAGGCATGGTAAATGAAAATAAGTAAAGATAAACCAATTTTTGGTATATCATGCAGTTGCTAGGAAGAATTTAGAAACATGTTGGAGAAAAGACATTACTGAACAATATACTGTATGTAGTATAATTACTTTGAAAAATAGAACTATACGTATGAATGAATATTTTTCATTGGTATGAATATTTTTTGAAAAATTAGAATCTGGGCAGCCCCGGTGGCTTAGCAGTTTAGCACCGCCTTCAGCCCGGGGCCTGATCCTGAAGACCCGGGATCGAGTCCCATGTTGGGCTCCCTGCATTTGAGCCTGCTTCTCCCTCTGCCTGTGTCTCTGCCTCCCTCTTTCTCTCTCTGTGTGTCTCTCATTAATGAGTAAATAAGTAAAAAATCTTAAAAAAGAAAAATTAGAATCTGTTACAATGAATTTAGACAGACTATATCCCTAATTTTTAAATTGTGTATGTATATATAATATATTTAAAATTCAGTAAATTTTATGTACTCTTTCCCAAGGATATATGAAATATGAACAAATTTTGTATGTCCTTTTTGGAAGCTCCAGTATCAGATTTAATAATTCCTGATACAGAGTTTACAAAAAGGAGAAAAAAGAATGAGACAAGTCTTGTGACGTCAGCTTTGTTTCTGAGCTCTTTAGAGGGTAAATCACACTATATGCTTGAGAGTTAAAACTATTGGGAAGAATTCTTGAGGCCATTAGCTCTGTAGCTTAATAAATAGGTAATCTGTCTTGTTTTGTCTCTATGTTCATCAACAACCATCTAATTATGACTTGGCTTCCCACATAAATTAGTTTCCAGGGAGGGAATATGTTGATCACATTGGTCACTTGATGGCGCTTCTTTTAAAGATGTTCATTATTACTGGGGATTCTCGTTGGTCTTGTATGAGTCTAGTGACATGAAAATGTCAATGAGAAGTAGCTGTTCACTGATGCACAGTAGAGGCCAGGGTCATGAAGCTGAGGACCAGCTCAGAGACGGGGAGACCTGATGTTTCCAGGCCCCTGGAATACCCACAGTATTGCTCCAACAGCACCCACCTGTACAGACAGGGTGCCCAGTGGTGTTAATTTTGTCTACCCCTCCTTGTTTGTACATCAAAGATCCCTGATCTCAAAGAGTTTGTAATATTTTTCTGAGAGAATGGATTATTTAATGGAAACCAGAAAAAAAATATACTACAGTGCAAGGTTAGAAAAGAATGTAAAAACTGACGGAATTTGTAAATAGTTAAGGAAGTTACAGAAGGCTGATGGGATTATCTGGATAGATTGCATTCTAAACTGGACTTTCCCTGAATTTGACTGCATTTCCTTGGTTAAAAATCTTACAAACTGTGTGGATTTATTTTCTTTTGCCTATTACAGGAAGGCCTGGCCTAACAAAATGGGGTCACGTTCCTGTCTTTCAGAGATTTATAGCAATGTGATTGTTCTGGGCAATGCCCTCCAGGATAAGAAGGCCGGGAGTCTTCTGTCTCTGGATCATTTACCACGATATTGACACTTTGATCTGGAGACTCCCCAATGGTTCTGAAAAAGAAACTTGTTTAGTCTTCCAAACAGAGAATATAGTTCACAGACAAGAGGCAGTGAGAATTTGGTCCTGGCTACCAGGTGGCCTGGTTCTGTATCTCCACTCACACAATTCCCTGTGTGGCCTTGGGCAAAGTATTTAAACCTGTTTGCTTCCATTTCTTTTCATTGATAAAATGGGGATGATAATAGAACTTCATACAGTAGCTGTGGGAACTTAAAAGCATGTAGAAGGTCTTAGGGAATGACAGGGTCTACTATAAATCCCCAGGATATATTATTGACAGAGTGAGAGAAAAAGAGAGGCAGAGAGGCTTAGAGATACCTAAGATGTCTAACTCAAGAGTTCTCAAACTTTAGAATCATTTGGAATACATATTAGCATTGCAGATTATGACAGACAGATTGTTGGGGTCAGAATGACCTTCCTATTTCTGTAGTTTTCTCAGACTCTTTGAGCTTAAAATATTTAACAAGTCAAGTTACCATATTTTGGGGTAGCATTTCCTGGACCCCATCAGGCCTATGGGATGATTAGATTTAATTGAGGTCATGAGGATAGTGCTCCCCACGATGGGATTAGTACTCTTACAAGACACCAGGCTTGCTCTGTCTGCTTCCAACTCTGCATGTGAGGACAGAGCAAGAACATGGATGTCTACAAGCCAAGAAGAAAACTCTCACTGGGTGATGGGCACTGAGGGCCCTTGATGGGATGAGCACTGGATAGTATATGTTGGCAAATTGAACTTCAATAAAAAAAAAAAAAAACACAAAAACCTCTCACCAGGGATGCCTGGGTGGTTCAGTTGGTTAAACAGATGCCTTCTGCTCAAGTCATGATTCTTGGGTCCTGGGATTGAGTCCCATGTTGGGCTCCCTGCTCAGTGTGGAGTCTGCTTCTTCCTCTGCCTGCCACTCTTCCTCCCTTTCTCTCTCTCTGACAAATAAGTAAAATCTTAAAAAAAAGGGGGGGGAGTTTTTATTGAAAAAAACAATAACAAATCTCACTAGAAAACATCTTGGCTGGTACCCATATAATGGGATTTCCCAGGCTCTGGGATTGTGAGAAATCTGTTTATTTCAGCCACCTAATCTATGGTAGTTTGTCAAGGCAGCCTGAACAGACTTAGGCACCTGTTGTTGCTACCATCCCCTGCCCCATTAGATTTGTAGGTCTGAGTTGGGGTCTGGAATCTGCTGTTTTAACCAGATGATCTTGCTGTCGGTAGTCTTCAGGAGACACTTAAGAAGTGCATAGGATAGTCTCTTCATGTGCTGAGAACTTGGTGTCATGCTTTAACTCTGTCCTGTACCTTTCCACCATATGCTCTCCTGCATTCTGATAACTCTGTTGGCCTTCCCTCTCCCAGAAATTTCTTATATAAAACCACAACCAATTCCTTTAAGAGGTCAAGGAAAGGGGTGCCTGGGTGGTTCAGTTGGTTAAGTGTCTGACTCTTGATTGTGGCTCAGGTCATGATCTCAGGGTCATGAGATCAAGCCCCACATTGGACTCTTTGCTTAGTGGAGAAACTGCTTGAGATTCTCTCTCTCCCTTTTCCCTCTGTCTTTCTCCCAACACTTGTGTCCACGTGCACTCTCTCTCTCTCTCTCTCTAAAATGAATAAATAAAATCTTTAAAAGGTCAAGGAAAAAGTTACTTTAAGATCATAACATTTGTAACCAGAAAGGCAAAAGATGTGATAATCATAAATATTTAAAATACATTACACAAAATTAAGAGGAAAATAATATGGTTGAAATAAATATATTATAGAATTATTTCCAAGGTCTTATTAGCAGTTTAACATTGAAATAAAAATATACAGACAAGCAGCCAAATGGTATCTGGCTCTGTCCTATAAAATGCAATGAAGTTCTGGTCACAGCCCATTGTTTCTGGCTTGCATTTTCAGCACTAACTACACCAAATCTTTTCTCCTTAGTAGATGGCTTTGCAGCCTATTTTTCAGTTTGCCAAGATCAGCTTTTCTCACAGCCACCTCACGTTTTCTCTTATTCATCCATTCATTCAAAAGATACGAGAAACAAAGGTGAACCACCCAGAAGTGGTGCATGCTTTCACGGACCTTCCACTCCATTGAGAAGATATATGAAGACAAAGACAATCTAAGACTGTGATGAGGTCGATAAACAAAACACATATAGCAGGGGATCCCTGGGTGGCTTAGCGATTTAGCGCCTGCCTTTGGCCCAGGACGCCATCCTGGAGATCCGGGATCGAGCCCCACATTGGGCTCCCTGCGTGGAGCCTGCTTCTCCCTCTGCCTGTGTCTCTGCCTCTCTCTCCCTCTCTCTCTGTGTATCTCATGAATAAATAAATAAATAATCTTAAAAAAAAAAAACCACATATAACAAATGCGGGCCAAGGCAGAATGAGGAGAATAGAATGTGTTTTGTAACTTTGTGTGTGTGTGGATATTTCCAACACACACAAGGGTGATGGATGTCTAATGAATATCCATCATACAGCTTCAGTAGTCTACACATACTTATTTTATTTGTGCTCTACTCATTTACTCCTCCTAATTACTTGGAAGCAAATCTGAGACATTATATCATTTCACTTATAAATATTTTTGTATGTATATTACAAAACATAGCTAGGAAACCACTACCACATCTTAAGAAAAATGAAGTCTTCTTTTTCTACCTGGTCAGTGATGGAACCTGTTTTTATAAATTTGTCTAAGAAGGTCTCATTGAGATTAGATCTGAGACCCAGAGCAATACTTCTTTTTTTTTTTTTTTTAAGATTTTATTTATTCATGAGAGACACACACAGAGAGAGGCAGAGACACAGGCGGAGGGAGAAGCAGGCTCCATGCAGGGACCCTGACATGGGACTCGATCCCGGGTCTCCAGGATCAGGCCCTGGGGCCAAAGGTGGTGACAAATCACTGAGCCACCTGGGCTGCCCCAGAGCAATATTTCTTAAATTATCTATGGTCAAGAACCAGTTTTCCTGTTTTGTTTGTTTGTTTGTTTGTTTGTTTTCATTTCCAATGATGTCGATGAACACTTTTGTGAAATACAATGAAAATAAATTGCCCCATAAGCAAAATTTTAGAAGATTCTATAGAACAGGTGCTTGAAGACTGTTTGTCTATGCGTCATAAGCTTAGATTTTCTTTTTACATTTTTAAATAGTTGGGAAAAGTAAAAAGATTTCATGATATGTAAAAAGTATGTGAAGTTCACATTTCAGTGCCCATAAAAAAGTTCTATTGAGCTTTCAGTTGTTGATGTACACTTTCACACTCGCTTTTGGATGTGCTTTCTTCCTTCATTTCTTTCTCCCCCCCCCTTTTTTTTTCAGAGAGGGAGCAATGAATGGCAGAGAGAGAGAGAATCTTTATTTTTTTCTTAAAGATTTTGTTTATTCATGAGAGACACAGAGAGGCTGAGACAGGCTCCATGCAAGGAGCCGGATATGGGACTCTATCCCAGGACTCCGGGATCATGCCTTGAGCTGAAAGCAGATGCTCAACCACTGAGTGACCCAGGTGTCCCAGGGAGAAAGAATCTTAAGCAGACTGCACACCAAGCACAGAGCCCAATTCAGGGCTTAATCTCACAACCCTGAGATACTGACTTGAGCTGAAATCAAGAGTAGTCCAGAACTTAAATGACTGAGCCACCCAGGCACCTCTTGGGTATGCTTTCATATGTCTTAATGCTGCAATGGAAGAGTTAAGTAGTTATGACAGAGACTTGTGTGACCCAGAGCTCTAAAGTATTTGCTATCTGGTCTTTCACAGAAAATGTTTTCCAACTCTGACACTAAATTTAAACCTCAATTATTATGTTCAAGAGACATAAAATTATTCTATCAATCATTCTAAATATTAATCTCAATTTTTGTGCTTTTCTTGCTGGAAACTTATAATGAACAGTTTGCAAACTATGTGTTTGTTTCTCCCACCTTTATAGCTGAGCTGTACAAAACCCATGGACCACACCCTGAGTAGCTCTGAGATAGAAGACAGAAGAAGGAGAGTTGCAATGAGCTACAGGAGGAGCATTCCAGATACTCCTGAAGTGACAAGTACAAAACCAGTTATAGGAAGGAGCTTGGCATGGCCTAGGCTGATGAGTTGATAGTCGTAGGCAGCGTTCCCATACATGGGTATCTTTTGGCCTACATGGGCTTTTAAAACAAATTAGAATTCTGTGCCAGTGTTTTTGCGTGGACTTATTTCTTTTAAAACTTGGATTTGAGTTCTTTTGAGGCAATCTGAAACGATGGCATCATGGACCCATATAGGGTATTTAGTAACCTGGGGCAAAGAAGCATCTTTCTGCTGGAAAGGGATGTGTGAGTGCACTGCAGGCAAACCAGTCTTTGACCCCTGTTTTACAAGGTGACACAGGTCAGGGGTCTGGGGCAAAGCGAACAAGCAGAAAGTGGGCAGGAACTGTTTGGAAAGGCAGTTGGGGATCAGACCCCTCAGGACTGACAAGTGCTAGAAAAGACATTAGATATGAAGAGTTCCAAGTCAAGGAGCAAATTTGGATATTAAGGTCACTTAAGGTCAATCTTCAGTTATGTTGATAGCAGACTGGCAGGAGAATGGCTGGGAGGCTATGGCTGAAGCCAGGGGAGAGTTGGCAGACTGGACTAAAGATTGGCAGAGGAAATGGGGAATGTGAGACATATTTTTGTAGGAAAAATCAGTAAGACTTACTGAGGGATTTGAGGTGGGATTGGGAAAAGAGAAAAATCAAAGGTGGTAGAAGATGACATCCAGGTTTTTGACTGGATCCACCAGCTGGATGGTGTGGCCATTTATGACAATGGAGGACAAACAGAAGGGGAGACAAGGAGATAGTGTTCAGGAAGAACTCCCAGAGCACCACCTTGGACTGCGTGAACAGTCTGTGAAACTCAGAAATGAAACTGCAGGTGGCAGTCGGCAAGAGTGTGAAGGTTGGCAAACAGGCATTCCTCTCCAGCAGTCTTAGAAAAGTCAGCCCAGTCCCTTCTAAAGATCACCAGTCCCTACTCCACACTATCCCATCCTCACCCCCCAACATCCACTGCAGCAAGTGCAGGAAGCATTCACTGAGGATGCTCTTTCTATGAGGCAGTCTCTGATGAAGCATAAAAGTTGTAAAAATCCCTACCCTTATAAAGATCACAGTCTGAGGTGAAAATTATAGTTTTTTTAAAAAAGATTTTATTTATTTATCCATGAGAGACACACACATACACACACACACAGAGACAGAGAGAGAGGCAGAGACACAGGCAGAGGGAGAAACAGGCTCCATGCAGGGAGCCCAACGGGAACTCCATCCTGGGTCTCCAGGGTCACACCCTGGGCTGAAGGCAGGTGCTAAACCGCTGAGCCACGCAGGCTGCCCTGAGGTGAAAATTATAGATTTTTAATCACATGCAGTTTTACTCTGAGCTTTGCAACTCTGCTGACTCCATCACACTTACATGGAAACTGCAGGCTGGGAGGGTGGGAACTTGTGTTAGAAGGTGGAGGGGTGTGTGTGAGGGAAAGTGGAGGATATGAGGGGAGGTTGGCTCAATGTCAGCGGATGGAATCCAAGGAATATGAATGAGGTAAGGGGACCAGACATGGGAGGGGGTAATGACTAGGGAGGCTGGTGATGGAAGGGTGGCCCGAACACAGTGCTCGAATGGATGAACCCTGTAATTCCACACATGTCAATCTTCCTCTCTGGCCTGAGTCTCTTCTCATCAGTGCAAGGCTTTAGACTGAACAGATGGTAGGGAAACTGTTGTGGTGGGATCTATTATGGGCCTTGTCTTAATATTTCCTAATATTATGAAGTACTAAATGATGCAAATAATTTCTGCTATGTATTGAAATGAATTGAGTTTATTCTTCAGTGGGAGAAGAACAGGCTGGAATTACACTAAGAATGGATTCTACATGGCTAACATTATCATAAGTATCTTGATGAAGGAAAAGTTTGCAAGACCTCTAGACTAGTCCATTTTAAACCTTCTTCCAACTGCAATCTGGTTTTAAAGCGTCTGTGTGGAAAACTGGAAGATACTCGATATCTTTCAGAACTACAGCAAGCTATTATTATTTTTTTAAAGATTGTATTTATTTATTCATGAGAGACACAGGCAGAGGGAGAAGCAGGCTTCCTGTGGGCAGCCCGATGCGAGACTTGATCCCTGGACCTGGGATCATGCCTTGAGCTGAAGGCAGATGCTCAACCACTGAGCCACCCAGGCATCCCGCAAATTATTTCTGAATTAAACCAGAATATAAATAAAAAGTAACACATGAGATTACTATCTTTTACATCCCCATTTCTATTTTTTAAGTTCTGGAATTCCTGTATAAGAAAAAGAA
This sequence comes from Nyctereutes procyonoides, assembly GCF_905146905.1. Lineage (NCBI taxonomy): Eukaryota > Metazoa > Chordata > Mammalia > Carnivora > Canidae > Nyctereutes > Nyctereutes procyonoides. The sequence goes on from NW_026575044.1 coordinate 6,131,451, forward strand.
AAGCCCATCCTCTCATGTTGGGGAGCTGGCCTGGTGCTCAGTCACACACAGTGTTCTCCTGATAAACATAATCAATTTCATAGAGCATTGACCTCAGACAAGGCCATTCTGTGACCTTGTTCATGACTTATCAAGAGAAAAAAAGACCTCTCCACTTTTACTTCTGAACATAGATGAAAACATCAGTATGGTCCAAACTGCAAAAATAACCAAACTCTCTCCTGGGTAATATGAATTATTATGCATATGAATAGAGTGCTGCTTCTTTACCAATTATGATTTTAGCCTTATGTCATTCTTCTTCCTGTATAGAGTAGGCTGATTAACTTACCTAATTATGACTTTCCTCTGCTTCCTGACAGGATCCAATCCCAAGCAATACCTTCTTCCCCAACTGTAGAGCATTCTTCCCTAAACCTGCCTCAAATCAGCTAACACAAACCAAAGCCATCAACACCTTTCTGTCACCTCTTAGAGAGACACCCTGTGAATGCCCATGGTGTACATTCTCCACCACTGTAATGGAGGATAAACCCAACTTGTTCAATGGTAGGTGTGTTTCTAATGGTTTTGGCTAGAGAGTATTAACACATTCCAAGCTAAACTATTCCCAGGAACATGAGCCAAAATGACCAGTTGTAAATGTTTGTTGTCTCTCACCAAGAAACCCAGAGTCTTTTTTTTTTTTAATTTTTTTTATTTTTTTATTTATTTATGATAGTCACACAGAGAGAGAGAGAGAGGCAGAGACACAGGCAGAGGGAGAAGCAGGCTCCATGCCCCGGGAGCCTGACGTGGGATTCGATTCGATCCCGGGTCTCCAGGATCGCGCCCTGGGCCAAAGGCAGGCGCCAAACCGCTGCGCCACCCAGGGATCCCGAAACCCAGAGTCTTCTCAAAGTGGGGTATAGTTGACACTTCTGCAACTGTAGAGCATTTTTACTCAGCTTCTTATGGTTTAGAAATGCCAGAGAAGTAGTTGTCCATACACATCAAAAGTCTTAAAAGACTTTAAAAACCTAAATAGGTGAGAGATGCCTGGGTGGCTCAGTGGTTGAGCATCTGCCTTCCGCTGGGGGTGTGATCCCAGGGTCCCAGATTGAGTTCCACATTGGGCTCCTTGTGAGGAGTCTGCTTCTCCCCCTGCCTGTGTCTCTGCTGCTCTCTCTCTCTCTCTTTCTCTCTCTGTCTCTCATTAATAAATAAACAAAATCTTAAAAAAAAAAAAACTAGGTGAATGAATTGTCTGAAAGCACGTCAATCGTTTGGGGGTGGGTGGGTGTAGGGTTTGATAGGGCTGCAGCGTACAGCCTGAAGGAAAGTGGACCACACAGCTCTAGGGATGTCCACTTCCACTGACTACAGTGAGAACAGAAATACTGGCGTTGTGTGGCATGCCGGTACTGGGTTAGATAACTGCATTAGGTGAAAAGTAGCTAGGGACATTAAAAGAGTTTCATTTGACTTGAATATTAACCAAAGGGCATCTGAATTGTCAATCAGCTAAGAAGGTCTCACTGGTGAGATGAGAAATGCAGAAAAAGTTCTCATAAAGGAAAACACAACCTCCAAATCCCTCACGCTGCCATGACAACAGTAGCTCACAAATGATGCAATTGTATGAGCAGCTGGGGGACACAGGAGATGAGGGCAAGATCCCACCGTGAGGGAAATGGAAACCAGGCAAAGGAAAATGTAAGCTAATTCTTGTCACAAAAAATAAAATCAGTCACAGCTGTTAGCTATAAGAGGAAAAAGGGAATAAGTGTATTTTACTTTTGCACGATGTCTTTCATCAGAGGTTATTAAAACACACTTCACTATTATTAAGTCATTACTTGAGCACCATGCTGAGTGGGCAATCACCATTTATGGGCAATACGGTCAGCTCAGTGACTCATGATTAGGACAAAAAGGAATAAAACATTCCAAAGCAAATGTCCATGGTCCTAAGTATTGCAAGCTTATTTGAACTCCCAAATCCTCTCTTACCAAAAAAAATTAACTTTATTTTATAAAGTTTAACAAAAAAAAAAAAAACAAAAAAAACCCTTCTCTCCAAATGGGTAAATTGAAATCAATTAGCTAATCTTGGTAAAGAGTATTGTATTATTTTTCCAATTTAGCTGTATATTTGAACTCTATCAAAATACAAAGTTATGACAAAATAATTAGAGCATCTGTGCCTGCTGCTTTATGAGGGCAGGGCTTTTTGGCTCTTTTGTTTGTTTTTGAGAGACAGTGCGTGTGAAGGGAGGGACAGAGGGACACGGAGAGAGAAAATCTTAAGCAGGGTCCCCACTGAGTACAGAGCCCTACCCTGGGCTCAGTCTCACAACCCTGAAATCATGACCTGAGCCCAAATCAAGAGTCAGATGTAACTGACTGCACCACCCAGGTGCCTGGCTGTTGTGTCCATTGCTATGGCCCAGTGCCAAGTCCAGAGCTTTGCCCAGTTGGTGATCAATCAATGTTTGCTGAGTAGACAATAGGCATTCAATGAACTGTAGCAACTGTTAGTAAATGTAGCCTGCCAATGCCTTCTCACCAACTAAGCAGCTCCAACAAGTTCTGTATTATGGGGCATTCTCTGATGACATCCTTGGCCACTGATAATCTATTTATTGCACACATATTTCCCAAGTGTCTGTAGGATGCTAGGAACTGTGCCAGATGTTGAGTATTCAGAGTTGATGAGTATCTAGCACGTGACTGGTTATATTTAGACAGGTATGAAACATACAACTCACAAATGGGGAATTGACCCCCAGTGGTGGCAAAGAGAGGGGACAGGATGCCCAGAGAGGCTGGGGCAGGGGAAGAGGAGAGAATAGGAAGAATGAACTACATGCAATGGGCAAAGAAGAGGACAATATAACACCAGCCTAGAAAAGTGGATGAAGACAGGTGTGGGGGAAATGAATTTCCCTCCACTCTTCTGAGTTCTTGACTGAGAACCCTGTAACAAAGAGTTAACAAGAGAAGAACAAGAAGTTTAGTAATATTGTAGGGGGTCTGAATATGTCATCCCAAATATGCCACACTGACATATTGATTATTTGGATTTAAAGGTGCTTGAGAATCATCTGGTACAAAAATGACACTGATCTTTCCTTGTCCCCCTGACAGCAGGAAACAAATCTCTTATGGGAAAGTTAGCCTCCCTGCATCAGGAGGGTGAAAGGCATCTCTATCACCAGAAATGGGAATTTGGGGCTGAAAAGGCAGTATTAAAAAAACCTGTTAATTCTTTACCAATTTTCTACCCCAAGCCCAAACCCCTCTGCCTTGTCAATTCTTTGTAAATTTATTTTCTTTTCCTAAAATACAAACTTTTAGAAAGCTTTCTGCTCTGGTCACTTCTTTGAATCTCTCATGTTTATGGGGCTACTGTACATATTTACTAAAATAATTCTTTTTTCTCCTGTTAATCTGTCTTATGTCAATTTAATTACTAGACCAGTCAAAGATCCTAGAAGGGAAGAAGAAAAACTTTTTCCCCTACCACATGTGTACCTCATATACATATGGGAGATACCTAGGGAAAAACAAGAAAATTCCCCGAGGTAGCTTAGAATTCAAGCTTCAAAACCATCTTAATAGGGAAAGGGGAGAGGAATGTAGGCCTCTTAGGGGAAAGTGAATGAGTTTTAGGGCAGGTACCTGGTCCCTCAGAAGAACAGATGGGAGGTGTGATAGTCTGTCACTTAGCATATTTGAGTGTGATAAGGATTTGTAGTCTCCTCTGCTGTGATAAGAGTCAATTCACCTAGGCTGATGAAACTCCTGGGGAGGGAACTTATGACAATTGGTGACTTTTGGAGGTTCTGACCTAAGATAGATATGGGCAGTTCAGAGAAAAGCCTCTCCATGCATTTGCTGTTTTCCAAGTGCCCACAATTCAAAGCCATCAATATGCCTACATGGCATATTTTGTGGTGGCACATCCTGCCACCCTCCACAGGCCACGTCAGGCCTTGTAGATGAAGTCATGGGCTGAGCTTTTAGTCAGAGCAGTGAGAACCCTGAAGGATATCAGCTGGAGGAATGGTGTCACTGGACATGCAAGTTTTAAACATCCTTTAAACTATTGTCAGAGTCCAAAATCCTTTCCACTGAATCTAACTGCCAGACTCTTTAGGGGGTCAAGGTGGAATTTCTAAAAACTAAGAGAAAATAAAGCCTCCATTGGTAACAGCAGTGTGAGGCAGCCAAGGGCATGGAAGCCCATCAAGCCAACTGCCTAAATGTAGTAGCTAATGCTTAGTTAGTGCTTAATCTTGGTCAGGCATTATTTTAATTTCATTTTACACATTAACTCATTAAATCTTTAAGTCTGTGAGGCAGCTGCTATTTTCTTCTGCATTTTTACAGAGGAGATTTCTGAGACTTGGAGAATTTTAAGTAATTTTACTAAAGTCACAGAGCAAGTAGGGGAAACACTAGTCACATTCCAGCAGGTGGGCTCCTAAATGGCAATGATAGTAGAGAAGGAGATCCAGATGTGCCAACCCAAGCATGGCACTTTGGCATAAGGATTACCTCGAGCTGGAAGCAGCTTAGAATCAAGAGACGCAGGAGGAATGCCTGAGTTGGTTAAGCGTCTGACTCTTGATTTCAGCTCAGGTCATGATATCAGGGCTGTGGGATAGACTGCACTGGACGATTAAGATTAAGATTCTCTCTCCATTTCCCTCTGACCCCCATCCCCTCTTAATTTCCTTTCTTTTTTTTTTCTTTTAGGATTTTATGTATTTATTCATGAGAGACAGAGAGAGAGAGAGAGAGAGAGAGAGAGGCAGAGACACAGGCAGAGGAAGAAGCAGGCTCCATGCAGGGAGACCGATGTGGGACTCGATTCCGGGTCTCCAGGATCACACCTTGGGTTGAAGGCAGTGCTAAACCGCTGAGCCACCCGGGCTGCCTCCCTCTTCATTTCTAAAGAAAATAAAGAGAGATGCAAGAACAATTCTCTGTCCTCCTTCTCTGTCTGAAAGTAGAAGTATTTCCCTTTGTAAAATTGTCCTCTGTACCAGTAAGAGAACAGCAACTCTTGCCACCAGAGATGAAAGAGTTTCATGGACAAACCTTATTAAAGTAACTCCTATCTTCCATTAGTCTCCCTGTATATCTCCTAGTCACTTTACCGATTTATCATTCCTTGAGTAATTTATCATTCCTTTCCTTTGGTAAAAACCCTGAATCTAACCATATCTTCTTTTATGTGAAATCCCCTGCATATAAATATGAATAAAAATTATGTGTCTTGGGGTGCCTGGGTGGCTCTGTCTGTTAAGCATCCAACTCTTGGTTTCAGCTCAGGTCATGATCTCAGGGTTGTGAGATCAAGCCCTGAATTAGGCTCCATGCTCAGTGGGGAGTCTGCTTGAGATTTTCTGCGTCTGCCCTGCTCCCAACGTTCTCTCTTTCTAAAATAATCAACCTTTCTTTAAAAAAATTGTGTATCTTTTCTCATTAATACATCTTTTGCTAGCTTAATTTGCAGGCCCTTAGGGACTGAGCTAAAAAGAGGAGAGGAAAAATTTTTTATCTCCCTTATAGTAGTAATGGGAGTCTAGATCACAGGGAATTGGGCAGGCCACACATCCATGTGGCTGCCCTAAGATTCAGACACCCTGATACCTGGATCCCAAATCACTGTGAAAGCACTTTAGTCACAGAAGACAACCACAAAGTAAAACCTACATCAACACAATTTAAAAATAACCCCCACAGATTCCTGGGTGGCTCACCAATTGAGCATCTGCCTTTAGCTCAGGGCGTGATCACAGAGTTCTGGGATCGAGTCCTGCATCAGGCTCCCTGCAAGGAGCCTGCATCTCCCTCTGCCTATGTCTCTGCCTCTCTCTGTGTTTCTCATGAATAAAAAAATAAAATTCTTTTTAAAAAAATAAGTAAATAAAAATAACCCCCCAAAGCCTCTTGGATCCTATTTCACAGCTCTAGTTTCTCTTGTCACTGATGGAGAGAGTTCCTGCAGAGATCAGACGGACTTCAGCCTGAGCCCTACACTCTCTAGAATCCCTTCCTCCCTATTGGGTCTTCTGGAACCCAGCATCCAAGACACAAGCTCACACCAGTTTTGTTTTGCTTTTTAAGACAGACACTAAGAGAGAAAGTGTGTGTGAGTTGGGGGAGGGACAGGCAGAGGGAGAGAGAGAGAATCTTAAGCAGACTCCACACAGTACGGAACCTGACACGGGGCTGCATCTCTTGATCCTGAGATCACGACCTGAGCTAAAATCAAGAGTCGAATACATAACCAACTGAGCCACCCAAGTGCCTCCATGCAAAGTTTAGGTGGCCCCTTCTCTGGCACTCCTAGTGGGCTCAGGCTCTCCTAGAGTTGGCATCTTCCCATGTTCTCTGCCTGCTGGCCAGCCTGGGTGTGAATTCTTTTGGTCTTGCCTCCCTCTTGCTACAAAGCACCTTTGATGGATGCCTGCTCTGATGTTCTGGACCACAGGCACTGCTGATTCAGGATGTATGTAATACCTATAAGTCACTACACAACAGTGACTGTTAGCAGGGCTGAAGCCCTTGAGCTCTTGAAAAAAATGAGACAGCGGCCATTCTAGAGTTCTAGGCCAGAAGTTTCAAAGTGTGTTGTTGCTAGACCTGCAGTAATTGATCACCTGGGAACCTGTTAGGAATATTCAGGATCCTCCCTAGGTTTTCTGAATCATAAACATTAAAGGCTTGTTTAATAAGCCCTCCAAGGAGGTAGATTATTGTTGCAGCAGAGCCCCTAATCCAATTCAGACTTAGCAAACTAGTCCATCGGTCAAATCTAGCCTGCTACCTGTTTTTGTACAACTTGCAAGCTAAAAATGGATTTACATTTTCAAACAATTAGGGAACAAAATCTAAGGAAGAATGACATTTAAAGATATGTGAAAAATTATTTTATTTTATTTTTTTTAAATTTTTATTTATTTATGATAGTCACAGAGAGAGAGAGAGAGAGGCAGAGACACAGGCAGAGGGAGAAGCAGGCTCCATGCAGGGAGCCCAATGTGGGACTCGATCCCGGATCTCCAGGATGGCGTCCTGGGCTAAAGTCAGGCGCTAAACCGCTGCGCCACCCAGGGATCCCGAAAAATTATTTTAAAATCAAATTTTGGTGTCCATAAATAAAGTTTTACTGGAACACAGCCATGCCCATTCATTTTCATGTTGCCTCTGGCTGCTTTTGAGCTATAATGGTAGAACTATGGCAGAGACCATAAAGTTTAAAACATTTATTATCTAATCCTTTGGAGAAAAGTTTGTTGACCCCTGGTCAAGGCAAAACTGTTTTGAAATCAGCAATTTTTGGTGAAGTGTGGCAGCTGTCAGCTGCACCCCAAACAGACTAGTTACATGGAGGGAAAGCAGTCATCCCAGACTTTGCTGTGTAGAATCCATTTCTGTGCCATGCAGTTAAATTAGTTTATGTCTCTAAAAGATGATAAAAACGGCACTGGGATTCAGAAAAGTTCCCAAAGGCCCAACCAATCCCATATACAAATAAATATATCTAGTTTTCACAGCCCCAAATTTCTTCCACTGTTGGAAATTATGCCAGATAGGCCCAGCTAGTGTTTCTCTATGCCTCTGTAGGGCAAATATAGGGCAAGGAGCTTGATTGTCTTGGCTAATTCAGAGTGTCCGTGGAAGAAGACTAATGAGGGTAGGAATGCAGGGCTGAGGAATGTTGAGCTTAGCTTGACCTAGGACTCAGCTACACTCAGTTCACAGTGAAAACCACATGCACAAGCCACATTCACCGAAACACACTGCATAACCAGGGTGTCAGCCACATGTGGGGAAAGGCTACAAAATGTAAATCAAATCTGTCTTAGCTTCTGGCATAAGAAGTAGAGTCCCAAGAAATGAAGCTAGGCAAGTGGTTAGATCTTTGACGACCTTATATAACACAACATGGAAGTTGGAGTTTCATATATTCATGTAACTAAAAGTCATGGCAGTGTTTTAAAAATGAGGGAGTTACACCTCCTTAATGCCACATTGTACTAGGCTCTAGAGATACAAAATAATGCTCTTACCCATAAAGAAATCATGGTCTAGTGGGAGAAACATATGTAGACAAACTTTTTAACGCTTTACATCTTAGATTACTTTTAGGATTTTGGAAGTTTGTGAATTCAAGGCACCTTAAATTTGGATATGCAGGTTCCCAAGCACCCCCCACCCCCAGCCTCTCACAGAGGTGTGAACTCACGAGGACTGAGTGGGTATGCCATATGGGAGAGGTAGGGGTATTCTAATCAGGTGAGGACCAGAGAGGTGTGGGCAGTGAAGGAATTCACCCAAGACAGAACAGAAGAGATAGAAGCTTATTGAATGCACCACAAGGGGTGGAGGCAGGACAGCAAAGGAGAGAGCATCTGCAAGGAGGTGGAGGTGAGGTGCTATAGTTATAGGGCAGAGTGAAAACGTATGGGAATATTCCAAATTTTCCCTTTTTTGGTAATCTTAGGAAATGTGCCTGGTTGTAATTGGTCACTTTGCGACAGCTCAGTGATCCCTGTGGGAACTTGTGCTTTGCTCAAGTTTCCATGGCTCAAGCCTGTTCCCTAAATGCAGCCTCCACATGAAGTAGGGAGTCTGGGCCACCATGAGAGCACCTCAGACAGAGGCTCAGCTGGTAACAAGGCAGTGGGCAGCAGGGGTTGTGTTTGTTTTTGGAAGTTCAAGGTGTTTGGTGTGCAGGTGAGGGGTAGGGGGCTGTTTGTGATGAAGACTGTGTTCTAAAAAAAAAAAAAAAAAAGACTGTGTTCTGGGTCTGTTTAAGCTGTGTTCAATTCCCAGTTTTTCTCTTACTTGTCTGGGGCTTTTCTTAATCTGCTGCCTCTCAATTGCCTCATCACTAAAATGAGGGTCATAGTTGTGCTTAGTTTGTAAAAATATTGTGAAGCTTACGCAAAACCTTTCATGGAAATAGTTTAGCATAATACTTGCTAATACTGCTGTCAGTAAATGTTCCATATTTGTGCTAAAGAACAAAAATTTCACTGAGTAAATTTGAAGATCTAATTGGCTTTATTAAGTAATTTGGGAATTGGGCAACAACTCATCTAGCAAGTAGGTGGGAGTTCTGAGGAGTTGTACAAAATGAAAGGTTTTTCTAGAAAGGAAGGTGGGGCAAAAAAAGGTACTGAGCAACAGAAAGGATTATTCAAGGAAAGGTTACTTTCCCTGAAGGGGAAGAACAGGAGATCTTCTGCAGATGACTTCACCATTGCTGACCAAGAAATTCCGGACTGATTGGTTTAAAATTCTCCTTCTGGGGAAGCTGACACTGCAGTTAGGTTAGGTATGAGGTCTTGCTGGATCTTAGCAAAAGTGAGTGTATTTGGGACCCGTTCCTCTTTAAGATTTTACATTATTATTATATTTGAGTTCCAAACAAGCCAGAAGCAAATTAAGCTTTAACATAATCAACTGCATTAACCCTCTTGGTTGACAGAGGCAGGACATTGAGGAGTGGGGGAAAATGGGTGAAAGGGATCAAAATGTACAAACTTCCAGTTACCAGATAAGTAAGTCCTGGGGGTACCCTGTACACATGGCAACTGTAATTAACAGTACTGAACTGCATGTATGAAAGTTGCTAAGAGAGTAGATCTTAGAAGTTCTTATCACAAGAAAAAAAGTTGTAACTATATGAGGTGGTGGGTGGTAACTAAATTTATGGTGATCATTGTGATATATACATATGTCAGATTATTATCATGCACACCTTAAACTAATAAACTAATACAAGGTTATACATCAATTATATCTCAATAAAACTGGAAAGAAAAAAAACAAAACAACAGGACATTTACCTCCACCTGGTCAGGGATAACTTCACTCATTGATTTTTGAGTGTGTACCTGGTACATACCATTATTACTATATATATATATATATATATATATATATATACACTTTTTTTTACTTAGGTCATCTGTATTACTTGGCACATTCACTGTGACATGGGCAGTATGGAAGCCAAGGCTTGCTGTCTAATAAAGACATTCCCAAGACTTTAACAGTGGCTTTGCAGAGGCCAGCGTGGGAGATGTGGGGTGGGAAGTAGTCAACTACAAGGAGAGTTTGCACTGTTTCACATTAAAAACTGGTTTTAAATTTCATTTCATTTTGCTTTGTTTCAAGTATTTTTTAGGTATCCTACTTTTTAGGAGGACTACAGGCAAGCTAATCTGATCAGGGGTGAATGAGAACATTTTCTTGAAGGAGCCATGATTCTGGTTCCACTTTTTTTTTTTTTTTTCATTTATATATTTTATTTGAGAGAGACTGAGAGAGAATGTGAAAGCAGGGGAGGGGCAGAACGAGAGGAGGAAGAGAATCTCAAGCACACTCAGCACTGAGCACAGAGCCTGACAGAGCTGAATCTCATGACCCTGAGACCATGACCTGAGCCAAAACCAAGAGATGCTTACCCAACAGCACCACCCAGGTACCTCTCGGATCCACTTTTATTTCATCTGCTTTATTAACCATGCACAGGATCACATGGTAAGGGCTAAAACTCTGTATCCCTTAATATTTTACTTCTGAGGACTACAACTTCCATTTATTTATTTATTTATTTATTTATTTATTTATTTATTTTATTTTTTTATTTTTGAGATGGGGGGCAGAGACACAGGCAGGAAAAGCAGGCTCCATGCTGGGAGCGTGACATGGGACTAGATCCCCCGGGGTCTCTGGGATATCATGCCCCAGGCTGAAGGCATGGCTAAACTGCAGAGCTACCCAGGCTGCCCTACAACTTCCATTTAAAAAGATAGAAAATGAAAACAAGATAAAATAATACAAAAAGGGGATTGTCTTCAAACTAGAAAAAAATATGCTCTATGGAGTGGAGTAAGGTACTGCTCAGGATCATTCTTGTGGGGTCTATACACATTCTTCCTCAGCTCCCATAATATCATTGCACACTGGACCCCTGATGAATAATAGGGCAGGTTGAAGGGAGGCACCTCCTACTCCAGCTCCAGGTCAGCTTCTCGCTGAATCCAGGAGGTTTCACAGAAATCCTGATTTTCATGGAACTGGCTTCCTGTTACTTATAGAGACTGGTAGCTGAGCAGAGTCCCACTTCCCTGACTTGCTTTCTGCCACTCAGTCCATTGGTCTCAGTAGAGTTTCAGTCCAGGCTGGCTCACAGCACTCTGAGTGGCTGGATGTCAGGTGCAAGGCTCCCCCACTTCTTACATTCAAGTCACTTGATATGGTCCATTAGAAGGAAAACCACAAGACCAAAAAGTAATGTGACTTGCCTTAAGGCCGCATATCAGCAAACCAAGATTTAATACCTCACCTAACTGTAGTTTCAACTTCCCCACAAATGGAACCATTAACCAGCCAAACTGGAGTTCCTTGGTCAACACTAGGAGGCCATTGCCTGAGGGATCCCTTCCCTGAGACCCTGTTAGGCCTCACCTAAACAATGCGTTCCATACTAATAAATCCGTTTCTTTTTATGCCCTCTCTATGCCTTTAAAAATCTTTCCCTTTCTGCGGCTCAGCAGAGCTCCCCTCTACTTGCTAGATGAGGTGCTGCCTGAGTCATGAATCATTTATCTCCCCCCCTCCCCGTCATGAATCATTTAATGATGTCAGTTAGGTCTTCAATTTTTTTTCAGTTGACTTTTATTTATTCTAACAGGTGTAAGGATGGCTTGACTCACAGTTACCCAAGCAATTTTTAGCTCTGCATCAAATACCTACTAGTTACCAGAAAACAAAGGAGGCCAATTTGCTGAAACTAAGTTAAACCAAATCAGTTTGTCTAGGAGTCAAGTAAGACGATAAAAAATATTTAAATTGGTCCTGAGGCACAAGCACTGCTCTCAAATTATATTCGAAATCATTCGGTCCCTCTAGTTAGCATGCCTTCTAGTAGAAAAAAATGACCCACTGGAGGTGGGGGCCCAGCCCAGTCCAGTTGGGGTTCCTCTATGGCTCTGAATGCTGGGCTGGTCCTGAGATCTCAGTGACTCAGTAGAATGGCTGGGACCACCCAGATTGAGGGATGTCCACAGCTGGTTTGGAGGCAGCAGTAGTTTTCCAGAGAATAAGGGTAAGCCATAGATTTAACATCAAGGTCATTTAAGGGAATGATCAGCCCACCTCAAACCAGCCCCTGAGACCTATAGCTGGAGAAAGAGAACTTTAGTTCGTCTAAGTGACTCTGTAGCCAAAGGTAAATATCTATGCTATACTCTGAAGTCAGTCTCCCCTAGGATAGGAGAATAGTCACTAAAAGGCCACTCAGAAAATGTCTTCACAATTGTGCAAAAATACTGCACCCTAAGATTCGACTTCTCTTATAGAAGGGGTTTGGAGTTTCCAAATTTAATTAACTAATTTTTTTTTTTCAAATTTAATTTAAAAAACGATTTTAACACAATTAGTCCTGAAGAATAAATTTCTCAGGTAACTGTGAGTCAACTTTGTTAATAAAGTGAGGAACTTTATTTGACTCTTCTTAGCCTCAGCTTCTTCATCCTTAAAATGGGAATAATAATTCCTAAGGAATAAATACAATAGTCTCATTTCTATTCTACCTTTACCCTCACCCCTACACATAGAGCCACCCTTCCCCCACTCCATACCCACCGTAATTTCTTCAGGTTTCAACCCTAGAAATCACTTTTTATGAGAGGTCTTCAGAACTGTCTCAGAAAATCTGAGCATGTACAGTATTATCACCTAAATCGTTGTGGTTGTTCATTACTTTTCCCTTTTTTTTTTTTTTTTTTTTTTTACTTTTCCCTTTATTTGAACTGATTTCATGATTTAAGTATCTGGCTTTTGTTAGTCATTTTTCTGGACCTACTTTGGACACCAAAATCCAGGTCTGTTAGTTATGCAGAGGCTTTATTCATGTTCTTGTATTTCAATAACCACCCTGTTATCCCCAAATGAATAGGAATCTATTTGAAAAATTAAATACAAAAAAAAAGGGGGGGGGCAGCCCGGGTGGCTCAGCAGTTTAACGCCAGCCTTCAGCCCAGGGTGTGATCCTGGAGTCCTGGGATCGAGTCCCACATCAGGTTCCCTGCATGGAGCCTGCTTCTCCCTCTGCCTATGTCTCTGCCTGTCTCTGTGTCTCTCATAAATAAATAAAATCTTAAAAAAAAGAAAAATTAAATACAAAAAAGTTGAGAATATGTTTGTTGTCTTCATAATGGTTTATTCATTCATCCATGTATTTGTTAATTCGCACGTGCAATCTTAATTCATGCTGCTTCTCCTAGACAAGGTAGTAATCACAATAATTAAGACATCATGGAATAAGCAATAATAAAGCAATGTGTGTGCAGGAAGGACGGGGGGAGTAGCCATCCCTGCCTGAGGTGGCCAGTTGACTTTGGTCTTAAAGATTAAGTTGGCATTTTCCAGTGAATCAAGCCCTAAAACAAACTCCAAACACCTTAGCAAATATAACCCCATAAACCTGGCTCCTGACTAACTTCTCTTTCTCTCCCTGGCTGCAACCGCCCTGGAATCTTCTCCATTTGTAAAGCTCAAACCTTTGGACCTTCCCTCCTTGGCATGCTTAGACTCCACCACAGGCTCCTTGTCTTCATTCAGGTCCAGGTGAAAGTTCTTCCCTCCCAGAAGCTCTCTCTGGCCATCCTACATAAAGGATTAATTCTGCTAATCACCTTTTATCTTATTTTTCTTTATTGTTCTTATAAGCATCTAGACTCATCTTGAATGTTGTCTCTTTTTCCTCCCTACGATCAAAGTGATTCCCTAGGGCTTGGACCTTACCTGTCTTGGTTAATGTTGCATTTCCACGACCTAGAACAGTGCTTACTACTTAGTGAGTGCTCAGTAAATGTATGTCGAATATAAATAAATAAAATTCCTTTTTAGACAAACATCTAACAAAATCTAGCTCAAGCCGAACACCCTGCAAAGCCTTCCCTGACGAATACCCTGCTAGCCCAGTTGGAATGCTCATACTTTGTGCTGCAGCTGCTACACCAAACACCCATCGTCATTCATTCACTGTGCTCTGCTACATCCCCTAGTTTGCAAGTTTCCCCCATGGTCTACATCGGAGAAAGTGGGTTCCGTAGCTCAGGTATGCAGCTGGAACTCACAAAGTAACCTTATCAGATAGGCAGCCTTGCAGAGAGCTAGGAGTGAAGACAGCTTCCAAAGCCAGACTCCCTGAGCTCTAAACCCAGCAGACCCTGTTGTGTGAATTTGGAAAACATTTCTGAACTTTCTGGGCCTCTGTTTCCTAACTGTGTAATGATGCTCACAAAAATCCGTCATAGAGGGTTGTGATGAGGCGCTCAGATACATCGTGCCTGGCACAAAGCAAACACTCACATAAGTTAAATGTCTTTATGTTGAACAGTTGCATCTTTGGCATAAATCTGTACTGCATTAACAGACAAAATAGGATCTAAGATGAAATAAGCAAGTTGAGTGCCGTGGAAATGCAACAATCATCTCTGTAACAACACAGATAAGGACCCCTGCCCCCAGATAAGCCAGGTCACACCAGCTCCATGTGGGGGCTCCACAGCCCAAAGTTCTCTATGACCCAGCATACATAGGACTCCTGCCCACACGGGGGTGAAATCAAATGCCCCAAGGGCCCGCCGGCTTCCACCACAGAAGACACTTAAAATCCATCTCCAGCTCATCACACAAAACCATCACACAAACTAACCATTTCTTACTCAGAAAATAGTATTTATAGAATTCCCAAGCACCACCACACTGTCTTAGAACACACAAGAACATGGAGCCTCAAAGATACAGAGGTGGCCAGGCCTTCCTGACATGGTGGGTCCGATCACTGTGGGGCAGCCTCACTCACTGGATTGTCCACCACACACATAGGAGATGGTCCGTCCCTCCGCAGGTTAGAGCACTGGTTCTTGACATGCACTGGAGAGGATGGCAGGATTTGCTCCGACCCTAAGCAGCCAAACATCTCCTGGGAGGTGTAGGTCATGTACACAAAGCCGTCCTCATCTTTGTAGTCCCTGTAGATTTCTGCCATGGTCATACTCATGCTGACCAGGCTCCGATTGTTCACCAGCAAATAAAAGGCTTCAGTGGCCCCAAGGACCAGGCGGCTCCTGGGTGGGGAGGAGTGGGGGGCAGGAAGGGAAAACTTTAACTGGGCATGGAATGAGCCCCTGACCCAAGCCCTGGCTTACCTCTGTCTGTCCATGGCAAACATGTCTACCCAAGGAGCCCACCTCTCCACTCTAGTGCATTGTCTTCAAACTTGACAATTACCCAGGAGGGCTTGTTGAAAGCAGACACCTGCCCTCCACACCAAAAGAGTAAGGCCATCCTATCATTAACTAGGAGACATACCAACACAAAAATGCTAAGCCCTCTTTGCTCTGAAACTCAAGGTATGTACAGCCCCAGACATACAAAAGTGATTACAGTATCTCCCAGCATCTCATTGTTAAATAGCCTTGGAATGAAATGTTGAAAGATTACTACCCTTTCCTCCCTCTGCCATCTTTCCCCCCACCTCAAGGAGATGGAGAAGCAGCTTAGTTCATTTGGACAGGCTATAATGTCAAGGTCAATCTGAGGCCTGGTTCATCCTGGAGTGGAGGACAACATGACAGCGTAGACACTCGGGTAAGGGATCTGTCTCCCCTGTAGCACACCTCCATTTGCTCTACTTGGAGAGGTAGGCATAGCTTGCCCACTCTGGTCTCAGAGATTTGAACTTTCAGGTGAGCTAGGTCCATGTGGTTTTGGGACACAGGTGGCTAGAAATTGATTAATTTTATAACCAGATAATCTCTCCCAAAATAGCCCTGAAGATTTCAGCTTTGATAATTGCATGGTTGTCTGGGTAAAAGAAGTGTTCTACAATGGGAATGGATGGAGCTGGGGACCAGTGCATTGCCTTCAGCTCTGCAGGAAACACTCCACACAGTCTACACACCCACCTCCTGTCCTTTGCTATACTATCTTTCAACGAGGGTTGTGGCATCCTCTGGAGGAGGAGGTTCTGGGGAGAGATTTTTTTTTGTCTATTCTGTTCACTGCTTTAAAGACAGCCTAGAGAGAATCCAGAACATCACTGATGCTCAATAAACATTCTGGAGCATTAAATGTTGGCATAGAGAGGGGATTAGGGCTGGTAGAAAAGAAAGGATGACCGCTGTCTGGGAAGGAGAAAAAGAATGGCTCTCAGAACTCAGAGAGTTGTTTCTAAGGGAGGTGGGTGAGGGGTGGTCACTCTATGTTACATCAACATGTTGGGATATAATCCTAACACTGGTCATCCCTAAGGCACTTCCCTAAGGCACTTCCATTCACACGGGGCCAACATAAGCTCCCCAAGGAGAGGATATCAAGATCCTCTTAAATAACTCATCAAGACAAACAAGACAGAGACAAACACACACTCATAATGAATTCTTAAAGAAAAAGCAGCTATGCAGCTTGCAAGGGCTGGCCTTTCTGGACTTTTCAACCCCATGAAGAATTACCCTCTGGGCTATATTCACGTTACTCTCAGATCATTTTTGTTGAATCCATGTGTCAAGTGACAGTACTTACCCCTCTTAAGCTTTAAAAATAATCCCATTTTAAAAATAATCCCATTTTCTTTGCTGTGCCTTAACCTAAAGGAGGAACATGTTTGGGGACACCTTTCCTGTCCTCTCTCCCAGAGTCTGAGCAGTGAAGGGAGTGCCTGCCTTTTGAAGAGGTCCTCATTCCTCCAGGGCACAGGCATTTTAAAGGTACCGTGTGTCTGCTGGGAAAATGAAGACTGAGTTTTTTTTTTTTTTTTTTTAAGACTGAGTTTTAAACAGCTTGTGGAAGAACAGATCTTTTGGACTAGTTTCAGAGCCAGGACTACTTCCAAAACTTCTTAGAAAAGTTGGCGGCTCTTACTCTCTTTAAACTTGCTATCTGTGGGATTTTTCCAGCCTGTTTAAATTAAATTAGTTCTCAGAGCATCTTTTCTGGGCCCTACAGAATCTAAAAGGTGAGTCGCAAAGGAAATCTTTTCCCTCTCTTGCAGATTCTCCCCCTCCTCAAAACCAAACCAATTAACAAAGCAAACGGAAAAAGCCTCACCTAGCACACTCCCCAACGTGCACATTGTCACCTACCGGATGATGCTGAGGAACTGGATCATGGTTAGCTCCTGTGGGACCAGGAACTTGGTCTTGTCCAGCAGGGGCAGGAACTTCTCCCTGGGGTAGCGCTCCACTATCACCTGTCGAGAGGGTCAACCCCCAAGAATGTAACTCAGAGGTCTCAGTATCTTAGAAAATTAGGACAGGGAGAGACAGTGGGGTTTTTTGTTTTTTTTTCTTCTTATGATTTTTTTCTTTTTTTCTCTCAAGGAACAGAGTATACTCCTTTTCAAAAAGTGTAATGCGGTCTTACCGGGATCTTGTTTGGGAACTTTGCTCGGATTCCAGCAACTTCCTCTTGTCTGGTTGCTGTGAATATTTCAAAGATAAAAGAATAAGTAAACAGCAAGAAAGTCTGTATCCTCTTCCCTCTCCCTAGCAACCCAGACAGCTACCCTTAGAATTTTACCTAAACTCTTCCTCTGCTTGAAGGGTCTGAGGCTTTGGGTTTTCTGTGGTGTCTGCATTTTGCTCAACAGCTGTGTCTGTGTCTGACTTAAAAAAAAAAAAAAAAAATCCCACAACCAGGACCTAACTCATTCCTCAGCTGCTTCCAAACCGCCCCGCAGGAGCCTAAAGGAGGCCCTTATGTAGGGCTGTGTGACATCAGGCTTCCCCAACCCTCCTTCCCCTCCCCCTCCCTGGGTAGGAGGGGGTCAGCCCAGAGGAGGAGGTCAGCCCAGAGAAGGAGATGGAACAGCCACTTGCTTGCTTCTCAGACAAAGTCACTCTGCTCATGGCCAGTTCAAGATGTTTCTTTGCTGGAGAAATTAGGGTTCACAATAAAATCAGTGGCTGGGTCATCAAACAGCCTACGTCTGGAATGAGGACCCTAGAGAGACCAAATAGCCATTTGGTAGGGACAATCTTTTTATTATTTTTTATTTTTTTATTTTTCATGAGAGACATAGAGAGAGAGGCAGAGATATAGGCAGAGGGAGAAGCAGGATCCTAGTGGGGAGCCCGATGCTTGACTCGATCCCAGAACTCCAGGATCATGCGCTGAGCCGAAGGCAGATGCTCAACTGTTGAGCCACCCAGCTGTCCCTTCTAGGCACAATCTTGTGCTTTAGTAGGAGCCTATCTTGAAGGTGGGCCAGGATGGGGCTGCCCCGTGCTGAACTGGGCTGCCTTACTCCCGTAGCAGTCCTTCACAGCCAGTTTTCACAGAAAGAAACCTATGATCAGAAAGGTAAAGGCATTTGCCCAAAGTCATACAGCCAGTAAGAGAGGCAGTTGGGATTAAAACTCAGATTTGGTACAAAGTAGGGCACACTCCAATATATGCTGCCATTTTATTTTCTCTGCCATAAAGGGGGGGAAGGAAGCCCAGTGACCCCCCAAACCTCCCTTCAAGAGATAAGAAATAGAGGCCCATAGAGGTTAACTGGTTTGCCTGGGATCCAAGGGCTGATAAGAGGTAAGACACAGGTCTCCCAGGTCTCAGCCTCCAGGGTTTTGCTTCCAGAAATTTATGCGCACCCAGGCAAACCTCTGCACTCCGAGTGAGCAGAGGGTTTACATTTCCCACACTGATTTCCCGGCAGAATCAGTCAACAGTGAAGAGTCTTCAAATGAACAGAGTGTGACATAAAGGAAGGTGATTTTACATTCTCTACATTTGCTTCATGAATCAGTGTGAATCTCAGTGCTTTGGCTAATCATCAGGAATGGACATCCAGCGATTAAATGATAGCATCACTGACAAGTGGCTTCATCCTCTGACTCTCCCTCTGATGCCCTTCAGAAAGGGCACACATGCTCATGGGGCTGCGATAATGGGGAGCAAATGTGTACTTTGCATTTGTAGTCAAGCAGCTTTCAAATGCACAATCTCATTTAAACCTCCGTTGTCCTGTGGATGGGAAGGGCATGTAGGATGCATACTTTGCAGATGCACACCTAGCCAGGGTGCCCTGAGGTGGAGGCTTCCCCAGACCATCCAGTTCCCAGTAACAGATCCAGAACCCAGGACCAGCAAACCCAGCTGCAGGCCTGGCCCTCCCAAATACCATCTCAATTTCTGATCTTAGATAAATCACTTCACTTATACTAAGTATAGTTTTCCTTGTTGCAAAATGACTATTTTTACCTGATTAAAATGATTTGTTTTACCTAAGGCAGAGTGGTTACGCGAGAGTTGAATGAACTCATTTATGTGAAGCAGCTAGCAAGGGCCTGGCACCAGATCCGACGCTCTCCCCGCACCAGGCCTCCCCAAAGGCCCCACAGTCCGGGAATGTGGACGCACATTGAGGTTTGAAGGCTGAAGGAAATAGCTCTGGGTTGGGGCCAGGGGAAAATAAGTCCCAGCTGCAGTGTTCGGTCCATCATTATTAGGGCTTTGAGATGCTTCCTAACTGTGCGGCATTTGGCTTTCTCAGCTGGCATCTGGGATTAGCTCAGCCAGGCCTACCTCTCAGGATGTGATGGGGGTGAAGGGGGTAATAGAACAAGGGACTTGAGGAAAAAATAGAATGCAGCAATTCTCATAGAATATATTACCATTCAGCAAGAGAGTGGGCCAGATCATTTTTCTTTTGTGGAAAAGCTTCTTTTTTGAGGAGAGCAGGGTGTCCATGGGTGCTCTGGCCGAGGGGCAGGACCAGCCATCTAGGTGACCAAAGCCACATTAATATCACTGCCACAAGGACTGTGGGGAAGGAGATGGGAACAACGCTGTGGTAAATGGCTGGAGCAAGAGCCTAGGCTTGATCCAGAGTCCTGCCTACTGAGGCTTTAATAAACAAACTCAGCTTTTATACTCATGAGCTTCACCTGTCCCACAGGCAAAGCATATGAAAGACGAACTGGCTGAGGTCATTCTGATTCACACCCACTGGGCCCTCCTCTGTCTCCTCAGACCTGGGCAGGGCTCCTGGGACTAGAGAGAGCAGGCCAAATGAGATATGGCAGGAGTGGGGGGCCGAGGGGGGTGCTAGCAACTGGGATTAGGAAGACTCATTACTCTCTACCTATAAACATGCCTGTGTCCCACCTTCTTAAAATAGCAACTAGTCAAACTTCCCTTGACTCTACCAGACTGTGAATGTCACAGAAAGAACAACTTTGAAAACAGTCTTGGGTCCCAAATCTTGTCGACAAGTACATTACTTCTTTTTGCTTCATGTTATTCATCAGTGAAATGAGTATGCTTTCGTTCCTCTCGTGGGGCTGTGTCGATGAAATATGTGGGAAGCTCTGCGATGTCCATGTACATGAGGGACAGGGCAGTGGCGGCTGAGTAAACACAGGCTCTGTCACTACTCACCTCCTATGGAGCCTGTAGCCTAGCGCACTCTGCTCACACTTCTAGAACCTTCTGCAAGACTTGCCCGAGCTCACACTTTCCACTGAGCTCACTGCCTGTCTTCTTCAGCTGCGGTCTGGAATCCATCCCAACACTAATGCGCGCTCTTGGGAGGTCAGTGTTAACACACACAAGCACCTCTCTTTACTCCTTATTTTATTTGATCTTTGATCTGTCAGCATGTGGAATTGTGCATTTTCTCCTTCTGAAAAGTCTCATCTTTTGGGTTCCAAGATTCCACTTTCTTGGGATTCTTCTCCCATTCCTCACCCTGATCTGAATCTGCCAGTTCTTAAGGCTGCTAAGGAGATAAGTGGACTATCCATTTATCCATAATAAACACACGTTTATTTATGTGAATAAGAACTGTCACAAAACATCTCAGTATTTCTTGAGCTGTAGCTATCTGTGGATTGCATCGAGTGCATGCAAGCCTGTGGAACAGCAGCATCCTTGCTGTGCACATGAAGCTTCAAGCGAGCCCCCCTCTCCCCCTCCCCGGGATCACTGTGCTCCGAACTCCATTGCTGCCCTACACCCTTGCAGTGTACAAAGCTTAGAGCCACCAGAGCTCCTGCCCCTTAATCATGACATTTCCCCAGTCTTCATCTAGCTTGATGTGCTTTCCTAGGATGACTTTAACCATTCCTGAGGAGTGCTGTCAGATAACTCAGTTTTTTCAACGTGATTAAAAGTAGGCCTGCCCCTTGGCAAACAGATATTTGGGGCTTACAGAGGTACTAGGACAGATCCACTTTGCCTTCTCATCCTGTCCTATTGTGGCCACTGTCATTCATCCTTCCTGGCTACAAGCTTTTATTCTCAGGAAACAGGTGTGGAAAGTTACTGCCATGGGCAATTGAGGTGTATACACCTCAGAGAAGTGGCCAGAAGGTTGGAGGGCTTGAGTAGAAGAAAGTCTCCATCAGTGTGTACATTTCAGAGAGGAGAGGTTCTGGAGGCTTGACTCCTGCAAGGAATTTTGCCTGGATTTGTGGCTTCGTGGTGGCAGTGGGGGGGGGGGGGAGCAGTGTGTCAAAGGAGGGCTCCTACTGTTACAGACACTTGAAACTTCCCATCCTAGATAAGACTCGCTCAGGATGGGAAGGTGATGCTCACATTCATTAGGTAGGAAGCAGAAATTCAAATTTTATTTCATTCTATTTTTTTTTAATCAAGTGCCTTTTAAGATACTTCTTACCAATAACTTGTTTATCTGATCAACATGAATGAAAACACTTGAAGTCAGAACATCAATGAAAATAGAAGCTTCTGGGTCCCAGTCCCAAATTAGCCACTGAATGATGAAGTCACTTGAGCTCAGAATCTGCTTAGTTAGTCTGTGAAATCATTTTAATGCTAGAACATTGCTATCCTGTCCCAAGGACAAAAGTAACCCACAATCACCATGAAACAACTGAGGGCAAGACCTTGCCTCTCCATGCAGCCCCAGTGCCTGGCACAGAGCCTGGCATATAGTTCATGCTCCATAAAGTTAAATCTATTTCTCTGCATGCAAACTGCCAGCACAGAGAAGTGCCCAGTCACATAGTGATGTTGCCTGAAGCCCTGTATGCAGGGAAGGCAAATATCCAGACTATATGTCGACTACAGTCAGATAAATCACAGCTTCTTCTAGTAGTGAAATGAGGCCAATGACATCTATGGCCATTGGGTGACCAGTTGGCCTCCTTGAGAATGCTATGCTATCAGGGCTCCAGCATCAGTGCCTGCCAGGTGATTGGACATTTGGCAATAGTACAGTGGTAGCTAGGCCTGGTGAGTTAGAATTCATGCTGCTGGGCCCACGTCTACTTGTTCTAACCCTGGGGAAAGTGGGTGTTGGTGGCCAAAGTCAACTGGCTAAATGGCCAACTCATTCTCTATCCTTGGTTGTTGAATGCCTTCTTGGTGGTGGTTCTCTGGTGGCATTCACATGTGTTATAAAGATCTTCACACCTACACCCATAGGTGCATCCTCGTGCCTCTTTCCTAGATGCCCTTGTTCCCATTCTTCAGGCTTTCTTCTTATAGCCCCTGACCACCAGCCAAGACATTTGCTGTTGCCCAGGAGTCTGTATTTACCCCAAGTGAATGCCTGGGCCTACTGCCTGAAGCTCTGCCCAGTGGCAGAACTGCCCCCTACCACTGATTTCAGGGCCACGTGAATGGGGCTGTAGCAGAGCTGTAGTGTATGTTAGCTTGCACCATTTACTGAGCCTACACTTCTGTGAATTAAGTATAGCCTTTTCCTTCCTCTGTCAGCTGATTGTATATGACCTTCCCCAACAATGGCCATCAGAGTGAATGAGGGAAAGACATGGGCACAAGAGTGGTGAATTACATGGTGGTCTGGGCTTCCAGCCAACGCAGCTTACTGTGCCCTTGGTTCTGTGTGTCTTATCTTAAATGTACCCCTTCAGTTTTCTTTATTTAATTAAATTAATTGATTATATTGTTTGTTTGAAGATTTTATTTATTTGTTCGAGGAGTGGGAGGAGCAGAGGGAGAAGGACAAGCAGACCCCATGCTGAGTGCAGAGCCAGATGTGGGGCTTGATCTCAGGATCCTGAGATCATGATCTGAGCTGAAATCAAGAGTCAGACACTCAACCAACTGAGCCATCCAGGTGTGCCCCTCCTTCAGTTTTATGATGGATTGCTACTGCTTATGACTGTGGGTCACACAAAATCTATCTTACAGTGGCCCTGGTCAGCAAATTTTAAAAATCATTCTCTGTTGCAGATGACATGGCAATGTTTTGAACCTTGGCAGCCTAAATTGTGACTCTTATTGGGACTGACTGTAACTGACCCAACACAACATCTTTTTCCATCACAGATACCAGGAGGTCTACCTGGCCATATGGCCCAAGAAGGCATGGCTGCTTGCAACAGAGTTCTTTCTTGCTGTGGCTCCACTCAAAGCTGGCGACATGTTATATCTTCTAGTATATTCTCATGTGCAGAATATGCGACCTTTAGAACCCAAAAAAGGCAATCAAGAACTACATTTCCTTCTTTGTATTGGGAGGTGTGCTATGCAATAATTTGTTCTTGACTATTGAGAGGATGTTGCAAAATGCTCAGATCACTGACTCCCTAAAATCTTCATGGATTAGGCATTTTCCTGAGTCATTGAAAGATTTATGTCCCGCCTCTGGAAAGCATGTACCTCATAAAGGCTTCCAATGTACTGGCTACTTCTTGCTCATCCGATTGGATCAACATCATACCATTGATATCGTGGGCCCATGCCATGTTACTTGGGATCTCTAGACAATCTATTTCTCTCTGGACTATGACAGAGGGTAGGGGAATTAACATAGACTTGCATTATTTGCTCCAAATAAATGCAAAATGTTTTTAGTTCTTTTTGATAGGGATGGAAAAGAATGTATTTGCAAGATCACGGGCCACAAATCATGTATCTGAGGCTATGTCAATATTCTCTGGCAAATATCTTAAATCACGCAAAGCAGCTATAGGTGGGGCTTCTATTTGGTTGAGCTTCCAAGAGCCACCCTAAGAATACAGTAGTGGGATCATTTTCTATTTTCCTTGCCAGGATATCACATCCTTGCAATAGGGAAATGCTCTGACATCAACTATTTCTTCCTTATCTAACTTTATGTCTTGTGTCTCCTCACACAAATACCTCCCATCTAGCATATTTAGAATCAAGACCTCCTGGCTGCAAGGGCACATTGTGCTAGGTCATGCAGCTCTCCCACTGGCCACTTTATGCTTATAACCAGATTTAGGTCACAATTTATGCAGCTTGGTAATGTCACACCCTAAACCTAGTCATTAGTATAATGGGCAGTGGGAAAGGTGTGGTATATGCTGAGCAGGGACACATGGATGAATGTGTCTGCATGATCTTCAGGTGAGAGGGGAAGAATTAGGTTTTATTTTATTTTTTTTAAGATTTTATTTATTCATGAGAGACAGAGAGAGATGCAGAGACACAGGCAGAGGGAGAAGCAGGCTCCATGCAGGGAGCCCAACAGGGGACTTGATCTGGGGTCTCCAGGACCACGCCCTGGGCTGAAGGCGGTGCTAAAACGCTGAGCCACCTGGGCTGCCCAAGAATTAACTTTTACTTGAAAAGAGCAGACCAGATCTTTCAAGGGAAGCCAGGGGCTTAAGATTTTCAAATTAATTGATCCAGATGTACCTACCCCAAATCTCAGGCTCCAATCCTTCCCAGCTGGGACACTGACTACAGCATAGCAAACATGCCTATGTTGAGAATTCATCCTTTTCTGGTGTTCTATTACTCTTGTAGTTAGGATGGCGCCCTGATCTGCAGTTTTCTCTGTCCTCCAGCTAAAGGAGATGAGACTCTCTTCCAAAGAGGCCCTCTGGATTTTACACTTTGCCTTTAATTGATGATTAATCAATTTCAGCCTTTCTTTTACTTTCTGGACAGCATCATAGCTCCCAGCAATAGCTATGCAACTCCAGAGTCCTTATAATTAATCTCTGCTTTTTAGTTCTCAGGGCACCACAGGCTTCGTCTTTGCCACTGTTACCCTCACTCATGGGATTTGTACCATGCTCATGTCCTTGGGCTAGAGGAGGAGACTAACATTACATACACATGTCAGGTTAATCCACTTTCTTATTTAATCCCTCCAAAAACAGATCAAAAGACACCTGAAGGTCAGAAAGCTTAAGTAATTTGCTCAAGATCCCTCAGCTGGTGAGATTTGAGCATATGACTATAATGCACCAAAACCCATTATGATATAATGTTTTTCATTCTAGGATTGTAAAAATGCTTAAAATAGAGCCCTCACTGTCATAGGGATAGCACTCCCTATGACATTTCCCTAGCAGCTCCACGTTTGGAGCTTCACACGCACAGAACCTCTACCCTTTCTGCTGAAGCCATCTCCAAGTTTTTTTATTATTGTTATTATTGACATAGAATTGACATAGAACATTATATTAGTCTCAGATGTACAACATATCTCAAGTACAAACTTGAGATTTGTATATGTTAGGAAACAATTACCACAGTAAGCCTAGTTAAACACATCACCTCATAGAGTGACAATTTTTTTTTTTTTACTTATGATGAGAAAAAAGATCTACTCTCTTAGCAACTTTCAAATATACAGTAATGCTAACTGTAGTCCCCATGCTTTACACCACGTCCTCAGGACTTATTTACTTTATAACTAGAGGTTTGTACCTCCTGACCCCATTTATCCTTTTCTCCCACTCCATAACCCCACCTTTGGCAATGACCAACCTTCTCTGTAGCTCTGAGTTTGGGTTTTTTGTTTTTTGTTTTGTTTGTTTTGTTTTTTAGATTCCACGTATAAGCGAGATCAGATGATATTTGTCTTTCTCCGATTTATTTCACTTAGCAGAATACCTTCTAGGTAAGGAGCCTCCAAGTTCGGATTAAGACAATCTCCCCACAAGACGAATAGTTCAGGGCTCAATCGCCATTCACACGCGTACAGCCCCTGGAAATGAAGGCAGAGCAGCTCAGGCTGTGGCCAGGCAGGCTGTTTCTAGATTGTCTGGTGCCTGAAAAAGGAGGAGTAGCCCCACCTCACTGCTCCCAGCCCACTGCCAGCAAGTGGTTCCCTCTCTTCCTGACTCAACCAGGAGTGTTCCTGTTCACTCCCATCCCTCCTGGGAGGAGAGAGGCTTCTCTGACACTCAGGCATTACAGGGCCTACTAATCCCACAGACACAGGAGAGTAGAAAGAGAAAGGAAGTCTAATATGGAGGAGGAGGGAGCCCCAAAACTGGTGGGGAAGGAATGCAGGCCTTGGTGGAGGCAGCCAGGAAGGAGCAGGAGCTCGTGTTTCCAAGAGCCAGAGGCATCTTGTCGGCATCTGTTGTGTTCGAGGTCGGTCTGGCCCTGTCCGAAACTGGTCGTTAGTCCTAGGGTCTGCTAGGACCCCCACTTCTGGCATCTTCGGAAGCTGAGAGAGGGTGTAACCTGGCCTCCCCTGAAGGTCTGCAGCTCTGAGGTGTGGGATTCACCCAGCCTGAACCTGTCACATTGTATCACCTGAGTCAGCTGAATCTAAGCACCCTGAATCTGGAAGATTCCTTCTTTTCACTGAGCTTTGGGTTCCATCTTTAAAAGTAGAGGCAGTTATTTTGGCTTCATAACAATAGGTTTATATTTTTGTTCCACAAATATTTATTGGCTATCTACCATGTGATGGGTACCTTCCACCTAGTAGGTCCTTGGCATGAAGCAGAAAAGTAAAAACAAACAACGTCTCTGAGCTCAGGCAGTCTACAGCTTGGTGGGGAAGCAGATGACAACAGATGAACGTGTGATGAAGGCGAGTCATGGCGTTTGGACAGGATTGGTTAGTGGGTCTGGGTTAGTGGACATAGAGACAGGCCTGGGAAGGCTTCCTAAAGGAGCCATATTTGAGCACATATTTCAAGACTGAGTAAGCATGAGGCAGGCAAAGTGAGGCAGTGGCAGAGGTGGGATGTGGCAGTCAGGGACTTGTTTGAGGCAGAGGGAACAGCATGCCTGACGACAGGATATAGGTGAAGGAAGTGCTGGAGGCCATGGTGGCTGCAGCATTGAAAGCCTGGAGGAAGGGGGTGTGGAAGGCAGCTACTAAATGGACTCTACTGTGTGATTTTTATCACAATGGCAATGTGAAACCACCTAAACAGAATGATAATGGATTAGATTTGCAATTTGAGAAAATGGTTCGGAGGGCACCTGGGTGGCTCAGTTGGTTAAGTGTCTGGCTCTTGATTTCAGCTTGTCATGATCTCAGGGTCCTGGGATCCAGCCCCTTGTAGGGCTCCAAACTCAGCAGGAAGTTTGCTGGAGGATTTGCCCTCTCCCTCTGCCCCTCCCCCTGCTTGTGCATTCTCTCTCTCTCTCAAATAAATAAATAAATATATTTTTTTTTAAAAGTGAAAAATATGGTTCAGGAATGTGGAGAATAGACTAGAGGCAGAGCTCTTATCATGGTTTAAGGGAGAAAAGATGGAAATTTGGCCTAACATGGTCAAGGTACAGATGTATAAATTGGACACTTTGGGAACATCGCAAGTAGATATAATTAGGATTCCTTGGCTTATGGCTCAAGTAACTAGATGAATTGTATTTTTACCCATGAAAATGGAAAACCTGGCTTAGTGTCAGGCTGACTTTGGGTTTTGGGGCATGTTGAGATTGAGGTGACTTTTGAGACATCCCACGGGAGCTGTAAAAGGGGGTATTGGTGCATGGGTTTGGGCAGAGTTCTAGATTTGTGAGTTAATGTCGAAGCTAAAGGTGTGGCTCAGAACACAGAGGACAAAAAGAGGGCCCCAGGACAGAACCTGGAGCAATTTTAGTCATCAAAGATGTGCCCAAGAGGGTGAGCCTGCCAGAGAAACAGAGGAGAGTCAGTGACAGTCAGTGAAGCCAGGCTGGCATGATGGAAGTGACGTGTGCTCTCCAGGGACGTCCTGTGCTCTAGAAAAGGGGCCTCTTCCTTGGATGCTGCTCAGATGAGGACTGAACAACAGAGAAAGACCTCTTCTTTGGGTACAGGCACATGATTGGAGTCCCTGCTGGTGTGACATTTGCAGATTGAACGGGATAAGGCATGCCTTCTTAAACCCAATGGATCACCTTGAGCTTATCTGCAGTAGGCCCATAACATTATCATTTACTTATATTTTTTAAGTGACTTAATTTCTTAAAACAGAGATACAAGTATTTTGAAAAGAAAATTTGTATCATTGATGGAATCAATATAATTCACTATAAATGGTAAATTTTAAAAAAGGCAATGCTAGGCACATTGGATATAATAGCCTTACCCCAACAGACGAGGATCTATATGACCTGACTTTTAAGTCTTTTCTGTTCCTGCGGACCTTTTCTTAAAATGACGAGGAGTCTGTGATGGAGGGAATGAAAGCTCTGGAATGGAAATAAAGGGGAAGGCAGGAGCAGTTGCAGAGGTTTTATTTTCAAATGTTGGCATCATCTAACATTGTCTGGCGTTATCTGGTCCACTAGGAGCCTCTCAGATTCTATGATGGAAGAGGATTAAATATAAGGAAGAACTGAGTCAATTAGAGATATTCTCACCCTTGAAATATATGCTATATACTCAGTTCTGACCATCCCTGTGGCCATCCCTACCTATACCCTCCCACACATCACATACAGTGACTGTACTCCCCAGAATTTAAAAATTTAAAAACCTGAAGACTTCCCAGACTTAGGGATGCCTGCATGGCTCAGTTGGTAAAGCATCTGCCTTTGGCTCAGGTCATGATCCTGGGGTCCTGTAGCTCCACGTCAGGCTCCCTGCTCAGCCAGGAATCTGCTTCTTCCTCTCCCTCTGCCCTTACTCTGCTTGTGCTCCCTCTCTCTGTCTCTCTCAAATAAATAAATTAAAAAAAAAATAAATGACTTCTCAGACTTGGAGTCAAGAGCAAACCTCAGTCAGGACCCTCCATTGTCTGATCTCAGTCTTTCTGATACTGAAAGACTCATCAGAAAGTCTGAGGGGACTCCTTTCCCCAACAAACTCTGGTCCCGCTCCTCCCTACCCTACTGGCACCCGTTTCAATTTCCTTCCCCAGGCCTTGGATTTCTATCCCCATATTTTGAATGCTCTCAGTAGATTTCCTTCCAATCTTGCACAAACCCTGTTCAAGGAAATAGTTTTTCTCCTGAAACATTTCCTGTAATTACAATGTTGCCAAGGACATTTATATTTAACTTTGAATGTGTTCATGGCTCAGTAAGTGTGAATGGGTTTGGTTTATTCTCAACCATCAATTAGTGAAAATTGTGGGGGATACATAGATGTACTGGATACAGCATCTTCCCTCATTGGGAAGGTAAGAGTGGATCATTTTTTCTCCAATGTATACCAACGGGGCTGTTTGTGTCCAAATCTCAGAAACGCCGTTTAAGCCAAGAACATCGCTGGGAATGTGTTCTTTCATGTTCCTCCAGCGGGAGGAGAGCATCACAGAAGGATTCAGGGTCATGGGATAGAGTAAGTAGCCATCCAAGGGCTACCAGTCCATTTTCCCCTCTACCTTTTTAAAGGCCTTAGCATTGGTTTATAAGTTTTTTATCACGTAGAATGTAATCCACTTTGGGGTGATAGCGAAGACTAGAAATTTGAATTATCTTGGAAGTTGATGGTGCCATTCACTTCTTGCTGAAGCATCTGAACCTTAAACCTTCCTCACACATGCTCACACCCCAAGAAGCGGCCACGCAGAGGACATTGCGCTCTTTGGCGCCCTCTGCCGTTCCTCACGTCGGCCACATCAAGTTCCATCGCATCAGTCTGCAAGGCAATTCTCCAGATTTAGCAAACGACAAATTTCCACAGTGACCACATCTCCTGACTGGCTTTAACCCAGTTTTAAAACTGTGGTTTTTAACAGTGTTGACACAAATATTCAATTTTTTGTTACTAGAAGTGAAATTGTGAATAGTAATCAGTTGTACGCCTAAAACTGCCAAAAAAACAAAAATTGGTAAAAGTGTTCAGCAGCAATGGTATGAAATTAAACATTTGCAGAACATTATCCAACCGAAAATTTGGCCCTCCCTGTGGTGACATTAATTCTAGACATTCATAATTTTTAAGCTGTTATTTCTTTTCAGAGCACAATTTTTATATTATTTTGCCAATTTCTCAAGTGGTATGTAAGGCTTATTATTTTGTTTTATTTTCCAGAAATATCATGTGTAAAGTAAAATAAAATAATTATATTATAATAATTTTTCAAATGGAAATTTAAAATGTATTATCCAAATAAAATATTTAAATACATTTTATTTTTAATAACATGTAATTTAAATGAAATAAGTTTACATTTTTATTCAAAAGCATCCTAAGGGAATCTGAATTTATTTTTTTATTTTTATTTTTTAAAAATTTTTATTTATTTATTCATGAGAGACACACAGAGAGAGAGAGGCAGAGACACAGAGGGAGAAGCAGGCTCCATGCAGGGAACCCAATGTGGGACTCAATCCCGGGTCTCCAGGATCACACCCTGGGCCAAAGGCAGATGCCCAACCACTGAGCCACCTGGGCTGCCCAGGGAATCCGAATTTAAAATCAAATTGAATTTAAATTTCAATTCAGTTAAAGTTAAAATCAAAATTATCAGTAAAAAATCAGAAATTGTCCAAACTCTTTCACTCACTACTTATAAAATGCTGAAATTTGATTTTGAACAAGAAGCATGTGAAACAGTCCAGCCAGGTCAGTGTAACTAAAGATTTTAATGAATGGTTAAAAACACTTAAAGAAGCAGAAAGGAAAGGATTATTAAATCAATGGGTCATACCTCAAATTTGAAAAACAATAGCTACACACATAAAATGTGAGATGAACCCAAATGTTAAGTGATTAAACCTGAAATACATAGACAACCTGCCCAAATATTGGCAAATTTTGGCAAATTAACAAAAAAAATTTTTTTTTGAGAAATACAACAAATTGAGACTTTCCACCTGGAATGCTGATCTTAGAAAATATAATAAAAATTCAGAAAGAAATACCTATCATTACTTGTAATCAAGACTGAACAGGTGAAGACATTTTTGGTAAATGGACACATTTGGTAAATTGACTGTGATGATCTTCCTACGCAGCCTGATTGCCTGGGGTTATGATTTTTGGTCTTTCAGCATTTCCTGTGGACGGTTTGCCTCCTGGCTGCTCACTCCATACAGGTATTTTATTTTTTTATTTTTAATTTTTTTAAAAGATTTTTTTAAAAAAGATTTTATTTACTTATTTGACAGAGCGAGCACAAGCAGGGGGTAGTGTGGGGGTGGGGAGGGAGAAGCAGACTCCCTGCTGAGCAGGGAGCCCAATGCAAGACTCGATCCCAGGATCTTAGAACCATGATCTGGGCCAAAGGCAGATGCTCAACCATTGAGCCACCCAGGGGCCCTCTTCTTCACCTTTTACACATACTAGTTGCTAGATGTTTATTGGCTTCAGGGTACATATTATCACTATGGTGCCTAAATCAAGCCAAGAAAGAAAAAGAAATTGGTAACTTTGGCCACTAGATGTCACACCACAGCCAACAGAACATTCCCAACCTGCTACTCCAAATTTTAGAGTTTAGTATGAAGACAAATCTTGTGTTACTGTTGTCTCTAATCTCAACCATTTAAAGCAAAGTATTGAGCAGACTTGGTATTGGCGTCATCTTTTAATCACTCATTTATATGGGAGGAGAGCATGTCTGGGGGTAATGCACAAATAATTTGAATTGATTTTGGAATGTATCATATGACATCCTCCCAGCATTTTGGTCTTTTTTATTGTCCCTGGTTAGTATGAATTTTTGCTTCTGAATACCATGTGCAATAACACAGTGGAATGAGATGGGGGATAACTTGGGATTAAGGAACATTCTTGTGTTGTATTCAGCAAAATTCTAATGATGCCACCCTGGGCAGGCCCATGCCTGCCTTCAGTGGGTTCCTCATCTTCCAGGTCTGTTTGGACTCCTCCTTTTACCTGTTTACACAGGTAGTATTGGTGGTTCCTTCAGATCTCATTCAAGAGCTACCACCTGATGGAACATTTTCAGGACCTCTTACGTTATTAGTTTCTTATTACTGCTGTAACAAATTACCCCAAATTGCCACAAATTAGTAAACATACAAAACAACATACATTTATTAAGTTCTGGAGGTCAGAAGTCCAAAGTGGGTCTGACTGGGCTAAAATCAAGATGGGTTGGGGGGTGTCTGGGTGGCACAGTGGATTAAGCATCCAACTCTTGGTTTTGGCTCAGGTCTTGATCTTGGGGTTGTAGGATCAGCTCCTACCTTAGGCTCCATGTCAGAATGGAGTCTGCTTGGGTTTCTCTCTTCCTCTCCCTCCATTCCTCCCCATCACACTTGTGCACTCTCTCTCTAAAATAAAGAAATAAGTCAATTGGAGAAGGACAAACATTATATGTTCTCATTCATTTGGGGAATATAGATAATAGTGAAAGGGAATAGAAGGGAAGGGAGAAGAAATGGGTGGAAATACCAGAAAGGGAGAGAGAACATAAAGACTCCTAACTGGGAAACGAACTAGGGGTGGTGGAAGGGGAGGAGGGCGGGGGGTAGGGGTGAGTGGGTGACGGGCACTGAGGGGGGCACTTGACGGGATGAGCACTGGGTGTTATTCTGTATGTTGGCAAATTGAACACCAATAAAAAATAAATTTATTATTTAAAAAATAAAAAATAAGATAAAATAAAGAAATAAATCTTAAAAAATAAAATCAAATCAAGATGTGTCACATTCCTTTTTGAGGCTCTAAGAGAGAATCTGTTTTCTTAACAGCTTCTAGAACCTGCTTTCATTCCTTGGCTTATGTCCTGCTCCCAACTTTGAAGCCAACAGTCTCATTATTCAGACCTCTGACCTCTGCTTCCATGGTCACATCTCTTTCCCTGACTCTGTAGGCTCTTCCCCACTTGAGGCTCTTGTCACTCCATGGAGCCCACCCAGATAATCTCCTTACTTTTAAGTGAGTTGATTCACACTCTGACTTCTATCTAAGCCCTCAATTCTCCCTTGTTATGTAACATAACATATTCATAGGTTTGGAGATTAGGGTCTGAGTGTCTTTGGGGGCCATTTTTATGCTTGCCACAGATGCTTTAGTTAGACACTCAGTTTTGAACTCTGATATCACTTGTTACAGTTAATTATATGCATATATTTTAGGTTGAAATATCAGTACTCATGCCTCCTAGCCCGTGTGCTCCATGAGGCTACAGTTTCCATTCCACTCATCTCTGTATCCTCACTTCTAGCACTTGGCTGACATACAGGATAAATATAGGCCTGGCCAGTGGGGATTCATGGTGTTTGTGATAGCATTTTCTAAAATAAATAAATTCAGTTTATTCCCTTTGACTCCTACTAACCCAATCCTCCAGTTTGGCAAACTCCTAAAAATCCTTGGGAACTTTGCCTTTCTAACTTCTGGCCAGATTCCTCACCCTCTCCGCCAGCATCACACATCAAAGTGAGGCAGGCCTGGCTGTGAAAAGGGCTTCTCACTTGTTAACTATGCAACGATGAGAGGTAACTTGATCTTTTTGAGGCTTGGTTTTCTCATCCACAATCTGGGGAAAAGAACACAGTACTGTGATGAGGACCAAACGAGCTGTTAGTATATAAATTGTATAACACCCTACTGGGAACATAACAAATGCTAGGGGATGTTGATAAATGTAATGTTCTCCCCTAGGATAATCTATTACACATCTTTTTATTCTCAGGCTATAGAGTGTTAACCTGTAGATAGAGTCCAGAACTGTTGATTGCATTAAAGAAGTCTTCAAAATCATAGTTGGGATCACCTATGAATTTAAAAGTTGAGTGTGAAAATGAGGAAGAAGTTAAGACTAGCTCTGTGCATAGGGCTCTGGGTCTGAGGAATGAAGAATGGCATGTCAGGGCACTGAAAGTGTTTGATGCCCTTGCATGAGTGTGAGTCACCCATCTTGGCTGGAAACACCTACAACATCCAATTAATAGGGAGTCTGAGTGCCTCTGACGGTGTCCATTTCTTTCTTTCTTTTTTTTTCTGTGTCCCCTTCTTAAGGTTAACCTTGTAGATGCTCTCCACTGCCTGGGCTCAGGCTTTCAGAGCCCATTAATGGGAGATACACAGTGTGCCTTTCACTTCAGGCTAAAGAAATCACTTTTCCACTAAGGGAGCTAAACAGCATTACCACTGAGGTGGATTTTGGCCCACAGACCCATTCTCTCCCGCCCAGACTTTCCTCCAATAGCACAGCATTTTCTACCATGAACTAATAGATAAAAGTCCACACAGTTCACTCCTGTACTGTGTGGTGCAAGGATTCATCAATGTTTTGTCAGCTCTTTACTTCATTATGTGGTTTGGGGAGTTTGCAGAATGCCACTGATTACTTACTCCAGTGAAGAAGACTAATTTCACCTTTTACTTAATGGATGTTAAATAATTCTCTCATTTCATATAGCAAACACTTAAAAATAACTTCTGTGAGTTTTTCTTTATAAGAGCAATATGTATTTAACATAACAACTTTAGAAATAACTTCTAAAACTATTAGCATCCCAAGTAATTAACACTATCAGTATTGGCATTTTCCCTAGCTTTACAAAGATACAATTGACAAATATTATATATATGTAAGGTATAAAATAGCATGCTTTGATACACATATACATTGTAAAGTGATGACCACAATCAAGCTAATTAACATATCGATAGCTTCACATAGTTATGACTGTGTATGTGCGCACACACACGGTGAGAACACTTACAATCAACTCTCTTAGCAAATTTTAGGTGTACAATATATTATTATGAACTCTAGTTACCATGATCTCTGAAACATTTATCCTGCATAACTGAAACTTTGTATCCTTTGACTAGCATCTACCCATTTCTCCTATCCTTACTTGGAAAGGTAGGATTGGTAAAATATTTTTTAAAATAGAAAGATCTGCAAGAGTGTCATCAAGTGCATTTCTAGAGTTAGATTTTTGTTTTGGTCCTTTAAAACTTCAGAATATAATTTCACTGTCATTTTCAGAAATAGGGGACTTTGGCCACTTATATATATTAGACCATATCTCTTAAAGTAAAAGGACTCAAAGACATATTATAATAATGATATGTAACTTTGGACAGTTTAACGTATGGGTTACTGCCTATCGGGAATCTCTGAGCTCACCCTCTGGTAGAAGCAAGATCCCAAAATATTTTCTGGTACCTACCATGGCCTTTATGGTCCTTGCCATTATCTTAGCTCTGGATTTTAGATTGGCTTGTATCATTCCTTTTTTTTTTTTTAATTTATGATAGTCACACAGAGAAAGAGAGAGAGAGAGGCAGAGAGAGAAGCAGGCTCCATGCACTGGAAGCCCGACGTGGGATTCGATCCCAGGTCTCCAGGATCGTGGCCTGGGCCAAAGGCAGGCGCTAAACCGCTGCGCCACCCAGGGATCCCGGCTTGTATCATTCCTAGGTGTTCCAGGTATATAAGTCTTGACTTAGAAAAATTTAAACTCATGATGGGTTATCTGATAACCATGTAAATTGGCAATCTAAAATAACTATTGACTTATTATTGCTTTAAGCCTAAGACATAAATGAATTCTAAGATTTTATTTATATGAAACAATATAGGAAGGAGAGGTAAACCACAAAATGAGGAAAAAACATGCGACAAATGTTAATAGCCTTAATACTTAAAGAGCCTATACATATTTATAAGAAAGATACCATGACTCCATAGAAAGGCTAAATACATCAAAAGCTTATTCACAGATGAGGGAATAAAATGCTTAATATGCAAGAACATACTTGAAAATTTATTAGTGACAAAATGGATACAAAAGTTAAAAATAATGATTTGATTTCTGAAAAATTGGCAAAGGTTTTTAAGCTTTTTAGAAAATGAGAAGTACTGAGTGAAGACAGTTCATACATGGAAGATTCACACAGGACCTGTACCTGGCCATAAAACTTTCCACCAAGACCTCCTCTAGTGGGTTGAGTGGTGTTCCCAAAAGATACGTCCATTTAGAACCTCAGAATGGGACCTTATTTGGAATAAGGGCCTTTGCAGATGTAATTAAGTATGGATCTTGAGATGATATCATCTTGGATTGGATGAGACATGGAGATAAAGGTTGGAGGAGGCAATGTAAAGACAGAGGAAGAGGTTGGGGGATGCATTCACCAGTCAAGGAGCACCTACAATTGCTGATGGCCTCCAAAACTAGGAGAGAGGCAGGGAAGAGATTTTTCCTTCAGGTCCTCCAGAAGGAACTTAGCATACCAACACTCATACTTTGGATTTCTAGGGCCACCCAGTTTGTGGCAGCACTAGGTAATTAATACACATACAGTCTATTTGCCTGGCTGAGCACAAAGGAGTTTTAAGAAGAGTGTCACATGATCAGACTTAATCCAACAACTATTAACTGCATGACTATTACATGGCAGATTTTGAATCTGGAGGACTGAGAGTTATGGAGACATGGGAATGAATAAGACACATTTTATGGTAAGGGAATGGAGTGGGGAGCAAAGAGGAGAAGTTGTAGAGGGCAGATCTTGAATAGCTTTAAGAACCATTTTAGCTAATTTAAAATTTATCCCCAGACCAGTGTATGGTGCCACCAAAGGTTTTAAGCAGAGGAGTAAGACAGAGTTGTGCTTGGGGAGGATCATTCTGGCTACAGTATGGAGAACTAATTGATCAACCTGAAGGGGCAAGACTTGGGGCAGGGACCCAGTTAAAAAGTTGCTGGAATGATCTCAATGAGGAATGCTGGGAGTATGAATACAGTGGTAGACAAAGGGAAAAAGAGAGGGAGCAGATCAGGGAGGATGTTGAATCAGTAAGACTTGGTGATTGATTGACAGATTAAGGGGAAGAAGGACCAAGCAGCTGAGGAAGAAGTGCACATTTCTGGCCTCAGCCACAGGGTGCAGCTGGGGAGTGAGTCCATACTTTGAGGGAGGGGAATTCCCTTTTGGAGGTTTGAAGAGAAGATGGAACATCCAAGTATTGGTGTTCAGTAGAAGTGGAATATGAGGGTCTGGAAATATTACAGAAGCCAGTGGTATGTATAAAATTGCCTAGAAAGAGTGGGTGAAGTGAAGTGAAGAGAGCAGGGAGAAGAGAGCCCACGGAAGAACATGGAGAGGCAGGCACCAACATCTTAGTGACTTGAGTAAGTTCAGCTTGCAAAGAAGCCAGAGATGGAGTAGCCACAGAGTTAGGATGAAATCTAGGAGCCTGTGTGGTGGAAATCAGGAAAAACCAAGAGGACCCAATCTGTCTGTCTTCTTACTCTCCTTCCTTTTAAAGTTTTTACTTATTTATTTTTTAAAGTAATATGCCTAACTACACCTAACTGGGTCTCAAACTTACAACCCCAAGATCAAGAGTTGCATGCTCTCCTGACTGAGCCAGTCAGGTGCCCTAAGGGCAGAACATTTCAAATGAGAATGGGTGGTGGCTTGTGTCAAATGCCATCAACAATTTAAGTAAGATAAAGTCTTAAAAGGGGTGATGTTTGATGAAATGGATGCCTTCCATGTCAGTGGAGTGGCTAAGATTGGAAAGCCATGTTACAGCAGTTGAGGAACACGTGAAAGGCAAAATGTGTGTTTGGAAAATTGGTTGTGAAGTGAAGGAAAGTGGGATCAACCTGTGAGTGCTGCCTTGCTGAAGGAGGAGCAGGTGGAGAGGAAGAGGATGAAGATGGGAGAGAAAGGCCCATGTGGGGGCAAGAGAGGACAGAGTCTGGAGCACCGGCAGGGGGGCTGGCCTCAGCTAGAGTGAGATGAGGAAGTAGGGTGAATTCTAGGAGAGTAGGAAGGTCTGAGAGGGTCACCGTGCAGATTGGCAATAACCTACGGAGGCTGCAGCACTGCTCCTACTTGATGTTGGAAGTACGTAGCTACTTTGTACTAAGCCTTATTTGGGGTCCACTTTTGTTCTGGTTCTGGTATTAACTTGATTTCGTCCGATGTCTTTGGCAGTCTTCCGGGAGAGCAGCTAAACAGAGGAGGCTGTGATCACTCAGAGGTCCACTGCAGTCACTCTGCCTTGCCCAATGGGTACAGCTCCCACAGTATTCCCCAAGACTCCCGGGGACTCCCAGGGGGCCTATATCCCCACAGCCACCTCTGGCTTTAGACTCCTGCTGTGGCTGAATTTGACTATGTCAGCACATTCATATATGAGTGTGGATGATTTACTGAAAACTGAGGGCAACCGAGAGATTTATATCAGCAGCACATGCAATTGAAAATGCAGTGTTAGCTCTTCCTCTTCAGAGATCCCTCAGTCATTTCTGAGACAGTGGCTCTTGCCAATTTCTGAGTAGTTCAGACCTTCTCTCTACTCAGAGCTCCTTCTTTCTGGTGTATTCCCACTCACATCTGAGCACTGAGGGTTCAGTGCTCTCTTCTATTGCCTTGACTCCTGCTCATATGTGTCCTCAGAATTTCACCTTTTACCTCTGGGCTTCTTATGAAGGTATTTTCCTAAGCAAAAATAGTTCCCTCCCGAAGAGAAATTCTGCTTCCAAGTGCTAATCTAATATATTCTTCATCCAAATGCATAATTTTGAGAGACTAAATACTTGCCTCTGTTGACTCAGCATCAGTAGATGCTGTGGCCACATCCACCTAAAGGCATGATAAAAAGTAAAAATCACATCTACCATCTGTATGGAGAAGGTGACTCTTCTACATCCTGGGACCTGCATGAAAATGGGTGCCTTTCTTCAGTTAAATGGTAAATAATATTTGTGTAGGGTTTTCAAGTGCATTCCATCATTTGATTTTCACAAGAAGTCAATGCCGAAGCAATGCAGGCATTGGTCTCTCTCTGCAGATAAAGTACCTGGGTTTCCACAAAAATGACTTGCCCTTTGGCACCTCACTGATAAAGCTGCAAGGCCAAGGCCAGCTTCCAAGGAGAGTCCTGGGCTTCCCGGCTCTGCTCGTTCTTTCTTTCTTTCTTTCTTTCTTTCTTTCTTTCTTTCTTTCTTTCTTTCTAAGATTTTATTTATTTATTTATGAGAGACACAGAGAGAGAAAGAGAGAGAGAGAGAGGCAAAGACATAGGCAGAGGGAGAAGCAGACCCCATGCAGGGAGCCTGAGGTGGGACTTGATCCCGGGTCTCCAACATCAGGCCCTGGGCTGAAGGCAGCGCTAAACCGCTGAGCCACCTGGGCTGCCCACCTCTTTCTGCTGTAACACGATGCTGGTCTGGTTTCAATACCTCCATTCACAATTACAAGTCCTTTCCAATACTGTTGCTTAGTTTTGGTGATTTAATGGGATCTTTCCCTCTACAACCACAGTGTGCTATGTGACTTCCTGCCTATAGTGGAGTAATGCTTGGCTCCAGGAACTCTTTGGTTTGACATTTTGGGTTTTCTGAATATGCCACCTAAAATTCACAAAAAGCTCACCAATCCTGCAGGCCCTGCTTTAAATTTTTGAAGGGTAATCATGGGGGCTGTAGGGAGGAAGCTCTTCTCAGTTCCCACTTCCTGAATAATGGACTTTCAAGAACAGCACTGGTCAATATTGGCAGAGTTCCGAATCCATATGTCACCCAGCACAGGGTTCCTTTGCTGACTTACAGGATGCCTCACACAGACCTATAGCATCATTTGCAGAGCAGAGACTCCAAGGATAGAAGCCAAGTGCATTTAAACACTTGTGTGCCAGCCCTAATGTATCGGCCTTTGTCTCATCCATCTTTGTTAGTGATCAGGCGAGACATCATAAATTGTTTCTTCTCTAATTTTTTTCTCTACATAATGTAATGAATATTGATGGAGCCAAGAGTTCAGTGAGTGGGTGGGATAGATGCTTATTAGGAGGAAAAAAAATCAATACAGTATAACCTCAGGACTCAACTTGGATTCCATGTTGGGAGCCTGTTTTGCAGTTTAGAAAGAATGATTTCCATAGCAGCTGTTTGTGACTTGACAAGAAAACGAGATCTGACAGTTCTATTCAAAGGATGAACTCTCAGAGAACGGAGGGTGGGAAGAGTGCCATCTCTCTGACGCCTGGAGTGGAGATGTGACAGCTTGAGACAGATGTTGCTCCTGCAATGCCAGGTTCTCCCAGCATGAAGGGTATTTACCGTGAGGAACTGGGTCATAGGGGACTAAACGTGGGCTTGGAAGTTAAATCTGGATTCGAATTCAACACCGACAATTGTAACCTTGGGCACTGCTCCAAAGCTTACTTTCTTTGCCGCTAAATGGGGTCATAATGCCTCCTTTGCAGGAAATGGTTAGCAATAATGCACATGCAGCATCAGGCATAGACGCATGCTTAGAGGGAAGTAACAATTATTCTTATACTTCATATCATAGGATTACTTTGTAAAGAAATAAATTATAAGATTTTTCTTTTGTTGTTTCACAAATGAATATTTTTGCATATGATTTACTCAATAGCAAACAGTGGTATAAAAAAAGTCCTCCTATTCTCCCTCTAATTATTCTAATTGACCTCTCTGAGATCTCTGGTCTTAATAATGCTAAAAATAATACCTGCCTCTAAATAGGCAGCAGAGATTCCCTTGAGAACAACTGGGATATAATATGCAAAAATACTTTGTAAGATGCAAAATGTGTTGCAATTGTATTTTTAGGCTTCTTTTCCCAAGTCAAATATTAATGCACTCAGGAGACTCAGCCTTCTGTAAGACTTTGAGCAAAGCACAGGTGCCTCTTTCTGCATGTGTGCTATGTAGCAGACCCCAAGTGACAGAGATGATGACCAGGAAAAGGCATTTCTTGTAGGAATTTGTCACATCTGACAACTGGGCCTTCTTCCCTCATTTGT
Source organism: Nyctereutes procyonoides (assembly GCF_905146905.1). Lineage (NCBI taxonomy): Eukaryota > Metazoa > Chordata > Mammalia > Carnivora > Canidae > Nyctereutes > Nyctereutes procyonoides. Next base: position 6,172,355 of record NW_026575044.1, read on the forward strand.
CTCGTATTCACTCTAAGTAAACAGCTGTTATACACCATTGGGCAGTGGAGATAAAAATCTTCTAGCAGAAGAGCTATTAATAATCTGGGTTGTTGGTGTTGGTAATGTAGACTGTCAAGCAAAACAAGTACAAGAGCATTGTGGACACTTGCTTCTCTTTAACCAGCATCTTCTAGATTTGGGGCTTTTGTTTTTAAGTTGTTAGGGTAGCAGTGGGGATGGGTATCATACATTTGTGGTAATCAGCCAAGTAACACAAGGCATAGAAGACACAACAAATGCTCTTCTGTTCTCTGTCATTTTTAGTCCCAATTTCAATGGTGACAGTTGGATGTGGGTTCTCCCAGATATTCATGAATTTTCCAGCTGAAAACAGTAGCGAAAGGCCTCAGTGGTGTGACTTTGAAGGTTGAGATAGGGACTCAATATCTATGTCCTTGAGAAATAGAACCTCCTGCTATCAGGCTTTCCAGATAACCCAGGCAGGTTATCTGGGAGATAAAGTCTTGGAAACTGTTTATAAGAATGCAAAAAAGACTGTAGTTATCACTGCTGTATGGTATATTTGGAAGTTGTTAAGAGAGTAAACCGTGAAACTTCTCATTACAGGAAGAAAACCCACGTTTTTCTTTTTCTTTTCTTTTCTTCTTTTCTTTTCTCTTCTCTTCTTTTTTTCTTTCTAACTATGGGAGGTACTGGATGTTAACAAAACTTATTGTAGTAATCATTTCACAATATATGAAAATCGAATCATTATGCTGTACACCTTAAGCTTCTTTTTTTTTTATTTTTTTATTTTTATTTATTTTTATTTTTTTTTACACCTTAAGCTTCTATAGTGCCAGATGTCAATTATGTCAAATAAAAAGAAAAGAAGAATGCAAATAATTATTTTGGCAGTGACATAATCTCACTGTACATGCAGATGGCAAAAAATTTATCTGATCATGGCACATTTTTTTCCTGAAAAAGAAGTTGAAGTTTCTCTCCCTTGATGCCCAAAATAGTCCTTACTCCTTAGAATTAAAACCAAGATTCTTCTGATTTAATTTCAATCTTCTTTTCTAGTTTCAATTCCCACCACACATAAAATCCTAGGTCTGGGAACTCCAAAAGACCATCCCTTCACAGAAATGTTCAAACTGTAACAAGTATACAAATCACCTGGGGATGTTGTTTAAATGAAGATTCTGATTCAGTAACCTGGGTGCTAAGTTTCTGTATTTCTCCCAAGTTTCCAAGTCTATACCCTACACAATGAGTAACAAGAATCTTCTATGACAAGGTTTCTATCAGTTACCTATCATGTTTGTGTCCAGCCAATAATTGAAAATTTCTTACGATGGAGCCTTTTAAATTCTGAATTTCCTTGGGCAATTCTTCTTTCTATTCAGCTTAAGACCTATCTGTCGCTCTTCTCTATTAATTCCAGTTCCAAAGAACTGAAGGTTGAATTTCTTGCACCGAAAAGATCTATAAACATTTAGACATTTATCAGATCCCTTTAGGTTTTTTCACCTTGAGGTAAACATCCCATTGCCTCCAACTACTCCTTATATAATGGGGCTATTACTAATCTTCTAGGGTCACTGCTCATCCCTGCCTCATTGACATTGTTCTGAAGTTTATTCTGGGTCAGAACACCCTTCTCCATCTCATTTGTCAACATCTTGCAAAGGTCCATTTAAACACCATTTTTTCTCTGCTACCTGAGGCTTTCTCTCTTCTTTTTTTTTTTATAAATTAATTTTTATTGGTGTTCAATTTACCAACATACAGAATAACACCCAGTGCTCATCCCGTCAAGTGTACCCCTCAGTGCCCGTCACCCATTCACCCCCACCCCCGCCCTCCTCCCCCTCCACCACCCCTAGTTCATTTCCCAGAGTTAGAAGTCTTTATGTTCTGTCTCCCTTTCTGATATTTCTCACACATTTCTTCTCCCTTCCCTTATATTCCCTTTCACTATTATTCATATTCCCCAAATGAATGAGAACATACACTGTCCTTCTCCGGTTACTGTGGCCAAGTTCAAAAAGGGTGTTGCCTGAGTTCTCCTCTGGGATTTTGATGGAATCTTGTCTCACATTTAGATCTTTCATCTATTTTGAGTTTATCTTTGTGTATGGTGCAAGAGAGTGGTCCAGTTTCATTCTTCTGCATGTGGATGTCCAATTTTCCCAGCACCATTTATTGAAGAGAGTGTCTTTCTTCCAGTGGATCATCTTTCCTCCTTTACCGTTCAACACCTCGACATTTAATAGTGAAGCTTGCAAATTCCAAAGATAAAGAGAAGATCCTTAAAGCAGCAAGAGACAAGAAGTCCCTGACTTTCATGGGGAGGAATATTAGGGTAACAGCAGACCTCTCCACAGAGACGTGGCAGGCCAGAAAGGGCTGGCAGGATATATTCAGGGTCCTAAATGAGAAGAACATGCAACCAAGAATACTTTATCCAGCAAGGCTCTCATTCAAAATGGGAGGAGAGATAAAGAGCTTCCAAGATAGGCAGGAACTGAAAGAATATGTGACCTCCAAACCAGCTCTGCAAGAAATTTTAAGGGGGACTCTTAAAACTCCCCTTTAAGAAGAAGTTCAGTGGAACAATCCACAAAAACAAGGACTAAATAGATATCAGGATGACACTAAACTCATATCTGTCAATAGTAACTCTGAACGTGAATGGGCTTAATGACCCCATCAAAAGGCGCAGGGTTTCAGACTGGATAAAAAAGCAGGACCCATCTATTTGCTGTCTACAAGAGACTCATTTTAGACAGAAGGACACCTACAACCTGAAAATAAAAGGTTGGAGAACCATTTATCATTCAAATGGTTCTCAAAATATACCCTAAAAACTATAGAACACTTCTGAAAGAAATTGAGGAAGACACAAAGAGATGGAAAAATATTCCATGCTCATGGATTGGCAGAATTAATATTGTGAAAATGTCAATGTTACCCAGGGCAATTTACACGTTTAATGCAATCCCTATCAAAATACCATGGACTTTCTTCAGAGACTTAGAACAAATTATTTTAAGATTTGTGTGGAATCAGAAAAGACCCCAAACAGCCAGGGGAATTTTAAAAAAGAAAACCATATCTGGGGGCATCACAATGCCAGATTTCAGGTTGTACTACAAAGCTGTGTTCATCAAGACAGTGTGGTACTGGCACAAAAACAGACACATAGATCAATGGAACAGAACAGAGAACCCAGAAGTGGACCCTGAACTTTATGGTCAACTAATATACGATAAAGGAGGAAAGGCTTTCTCTCTTCTTACCTACTTCCTCTCCCATCCTAGCCAAGGTAATTAGCAATGTGGTCTTCTGACTCTTGTTTTCATTTCACCAGACTGACCCTGAGTAATGGGCTGTAGGATTTTTTGTTGTCTTTTGATTTTTGTTTTTTATTTTTTTGAGGGTAGTCAACATACAATGTTAGATTAGTTTCAGCTGTACAAGCTAGTGATTTGACAACTGTATACATTATGTCATGTTCACTACAGGTGTAGTGACCATCTGTCCCATGACATCCTTATTATAATATCACTGGCTGTTCCTTATGCTTTGATTTTTGTTCCTGTTACTTACTCATTCCATGACTGGAGGCCTGTATCTCCCTCTTTCCTTCATCCATTTTGCCCAATCTCTCACCTTCTTTCCCTCTGGCAACCATTAGTTTGTTTTCTGTATTTATAGATCTGATTATGCTTTTTGTTTGTTTTTTTAGATTCCATTTCTGAGTGGAATCATATAGTATTTGTCTTTCTCAGTCTGATTTATTTCATGTTGCATAATATACTCTAGTTCCATCCATGTCGTCTCAAATGGCATGAATTCATCCTTTTTATGGCTGTACAATAGTCCACTATAAACAAACAAACAAGCAAACTATATTTTCCCTGCCCATTCATCGGTTGATGGAAATTTGGGTTGCTTCTATATCTTAGCTATTGTAAATAATGTGCAATAAATATAGGAGTGCATATATCTTTTTGAGTTAGTGTTTTGTTCTCCCTGGGTGCATACCCAAGGGTGGAATTATTATCAGACAGTATTTCTGTTCTTAATTTTTGGAGAACCTCCATACTGTTCTCCACAGTGCCTGCACCAGTTTGCATTCCCACCAACGGTGCACGAGGGTTCCTTTTTCTTCACATCCTCACCAACACTTGTTTCTTGTGTTTATTGATTCTAGAATTCTGACAGGCATGAAGTGATATCTCATTGTAGTTTTGATTTGCATTTCCCTGATGATGAGTGATGCTGAGCATCTTTTCATGTGTCTGTTGGCCATCCGTATGTCTTTGTTGGAAAAATGTCTACTTAGGTTTTCTTCTCATTTTTAAATCAGATTGCTTAGGGGGTTTTGGCGCTGAGTTGTATGAGCTCTTTATATATTTTTGATATTAACAAATAACATTTATGGGATATATCATTTGCAAATATCTTCTCCCATTCAGTAGGTTGTCTTTTTGTTTTGTTCATGGTTTCCTTTGCTGTGCAAAAGCTTTTTATTTTGATGTACTCCCAATGGTTTATGCCTGCTTTTATTTCCCTTGCCTTAGGAGACATATCTAGAAAAATGTTGCTATGGCTGATGTTAGAAAAGTTACGTCTGAGCTCTCTTCTAGGATTTTTATGGTTTCAGGCCTCACATTTAGGTCTTTAATCCATTTTGAGTTTATTTTTGTGTATGATAGTAATGGGCTATAGTTGAATCACTGCAGTATTCCAAGGCTAATGTTGAGGTAGACACTTGGGGAGTTTATGTTTATGGACACCTTTTATTATATTTACTGGTATCTGTGTAGGTCTCTCTTGCTAGATTATCAGTCCAAGAGAGCAGAGACTACATTTTAGTTTTTATTCCCTGCTATCACTATCCTGACCAAGCACCAATACAATATGGAACATGCACAAAGTATATAAGAAGCCAGAAGTTTGATGTCAGAAAGAGCAGAATTTTAGTGCTGATTCCACCACAACATAGCTGAGTGACCATGAAAGTTTATCTAACTTCCTCATCATATAATAATGATGACAATATTCATCAGACAGTGTTGTCATAAAAATTAAATGAGATGATTCATGTAAAGTGCATGTACAGTATCTGGGTTTCACATGGGCTAGCTATGAGTTATTTTATGTTCTCAGGATCTGTGAATGTTGGTTTATAATAATTGGTCCATGACCTTCACATGGCCTAAGATGAGTGGAGTTTTTCTTCTCTAACATACCCTATAAGTCAACTTCACAAGTGAAGAAATGATTATTTAGAAATTGAGGAGTAGGAATGATTCAGAGTCTTAGAAATGTTCATTTCTAGGGAAGACATACCTGTGTCACCCCATTACTCTTGGATCCTGAATATTCTCCTTGCAAGGGGCTGAGGCAAGACCTACGGCCCTTCTGGGAGGTGAAAGGTGCCTTAGCTCCTAGGGCTGGGGAGTAGGAGGACTACCTGAGATAATCACAGCTGTACCTGGTTTGGTTGCTCTAGTTCCAGCTTTACTGCTTTCTTACAGAAAGATCATATGGATTAAGCAAAACCACAGCCTCTGTGACCCAGCTATGAAATTAGCTAGTATAGAGGAAAAGCCAAGGATGATCACTGATGTCCTTGTCCTACCACTTAGACTATCGTCGGTCTTGGAATTCGTTGTAGCTGTGTTTGGTTGGATGAGCATACTCACATACAGGGACAGAGGACACATTACTGGCTCACAGTCCTTTAGGTGGTCCAGAAGGAAGGTAGAAGGAGCCAGAAGCCATGTAGGTATGTTCACAGTGACCTCCTGTACCTCTGGCAAACACTGTGGTTCTCCATCCTTAAGTTCTTATACCAATATTTGGAATTTGCTACTGAGCCACGAGGCAAACTGCATGAGATAGAACTATAGAAACAAGGCATTGTTTTTGCCATTTGAATGATAAGATCTCATGTGGCACAAACCAGTCATGACAGAAGGAACAATAATGTCAAATGGTCCATCCATAAATCCCTGTGACATAGGTTTTACAATCATCTTACCACATGACTTGTCCAATATAACATTGGTACTCAAGTTCCTTGGGTACAGTGGAAGTGAATCAGCTTTTGAGGCCTAGCATGAATGGAGTAAAGGTACACAAAAATTCATCCAAATTAGCCTTTTCAAATCTTCTCTGTAATGCTTTGGGATACTAGTGCAGAGACAAAGTGAATTGAGGGCAAAGTCATAGTCAATTATAGAGACATGAGGCTGAAACTTCTGCTTCCCATCTCTCTCTGGCCCAGATTTAACACACAGCTAAGTCTTCCTAGGGTCTGGGTAGGGGCAGAAGAGGCATAATGACCTTGAGGACCTGTAGATTTATTTTAAATATTTTATTTATTTATTTATTTGACACACAGAGAGAGCACAAGTAGAAGTGGCAGAGGGAGAGACAAGCAGACTCCCTGGTGAGCAGGGAGCCTGATGCGGGATCCATTCCAGGACTCTGGGATCATGACCTGCGCTGAAGGCAAATGCTTAACCAACTGAGCAATTCAGGTGTCCTAAGGATCTGCAGATTTTCAGCATTGTTCAAATGTTTATTCATCAAGCGCTCTTCCAAGCTCTTGTGGTACATGATAACTAGATCAGTAAAATTTAGTGCCTTCATGCCCCTCACATTCTAGAGAGAAAGACAGATAATTTAAAAATTAATCAAGTAGGGGCACTTGAGTGGCTTAGTTGATTAAGCATCTGACTCTTGATTTTGGCTCAGGTCATGATCTCAGGGTCATGAGATGGAGCTCCTAATTGGGCTCCAGGCTGGGCGTGGAACCTGCTTGAAATTCTCTCTCTCTCTCTCTCTGCCTCTGCCCCTCCCAACCCACCTGTACTCTTGATTTCAAAATTAAAAAAGAAATTAATCAAGTAAATCAGATGATGGTACATACTGGGGTGAAGAATACAACAGGAAAGGGAGGTTGAGTATGAAGAATGGGGCATTGTTTTTCCAAATAGGGGGATTGGAGAAGGAGTTCAGAGGGAAGAACAAATGGAAAAGTCCTGAGGTAGGAATACGCTTGACCTCTGAGAAACATCAACAAGCCCAGTAGGGGACATGAAATGAACAGAGTGAAGAGAAGGGTGGGGGGCACAATAGGTAAGGTCATTTGACCTTTACTCCAAGGATGATGATTGGGAGGAGCAGGTGGCTTTTACTTTATGGCCTGTTCTGATTACTGGAGTGGAGGCAAGGAATGCTCCCAGGGAAAGAAAGAAGGCAGGTCACCAATATATAAGCCCTATAATGATCTGAGACTAAAATAGAGAAATTTCACTACCTAAACTCTTCCTATTCTGTGAGGTGACCTAAGAACCTTACTTTCACTCTGGGCCAGAGAGCATGTTTCTGATGTAGGAAAGAAGGAGCTGTGAGCCATATGGTATCCCAGACCTTTCCTTTCTCTGCCTGTGTCTTTGAAATTATTAGTAAAGCTTGATACTGGATAAGATCTCTAAAATGTGTTTGATTTTGGAATTTATTTTTTGGTGGTTTTGTTTGAATACAGGTGGTTTATTTTAGAGATGATCCCAGGAAATACAAGAGAGGGAGTAGGGAAAATGAGACAAGAAAGGGAGAAAAGCCAAAGAAGGATGCAACAATGTTTGAATTATACTGTGAGAATCTATGTATAATCCTTTTAGAGATGCTCTGAGAAACAAAAATCTAAAAAACTCAGGGTGCCATTGAAGAATTGAGTAGAATTGTCATGTTCAAGCAATGTTTTAAAAAGATTACTTTGACTATTGTTTTGAAAACAAACTCTATAATGGCAAGAAATAGAGGCAAAGAGATCATTCGAGGGATATTTCAGAAACCTTGGTGCAGTTGACAATGATTTGAACCAGTTGGGAGTAATGGAAAGTGATCCAGAGGACTTTGGAAGAAGATCAGAATTTACTTTAGAATTCCTATCCTTAGATTATCTATCAGACATGTGAGTGTGTGTGCTGCATAAGCAGGTGTATAGTTCAATGGGAAGGTCTGGTCAGAAGATATGTGTTTGTTATCAGCTGCATATTCATGCATACTTTAGAAAAGTGAATATAGAGAGAAAAGAGATCAATATCTACACTCTGGAGCCTTCTGAAATGAAGAGATTGGTGAAAAGGCATTGGTAAAGGAATTTGAGAAAGAGGAAAACCAAATGAGGGAAGTATCCAGAAGTCTATTGGTGGCGGTGTTTCCAAGAAGGAGCAAGTGGTTGACAGGAGCCAATGCTGCTTCAAGGTCATGGGAGATGTGTCTGAAAATGGCACATTGACTCTCACAGTGTGCAAGTCACTGGAGGCCTTGGCAAGAGTTGTCTGGATGAAGCAGTGAGGGTGAAGCTGTAGTCTGCAATAGGATTTGTGAAGAAATTGAGAGTACTCATTCAGTAACTTTTGTAGGAATTTGCTTCAATTTACATTGAAGTATGTGATCACAGGACTCATCTAGTTGAACAAATGAAGAGCACTTTGGGGATATGGAACTCAAGAGGTAAATCACATGGGATGCAAACTATGTTCTAGATATGGGCAACAGGACCATGTTACAATGTGTGGTCTTGAGAATTAATTTGACAGTTATAAGGTTCACGAAATGTAGAATCTTATTTCTTTTTTTCTTTCTTCTTTCTTTCTCTTTTTTACAATTTTTAATCTTAAAAAATTTTTATTTAAATTCAATTAACCAACAACAAAGTACATACTTAGTTTCAGATGCAGTGTGCAATGATTTACCGATTGTATATAACGCCCAGTGCTCATCACATCACGTGCCCTCCTTAATGTCCATCACCAAATTACCCCATTCCCCCACCCCTCCATCAACCCTCAGTTTGTTTCCTATAGTTATGAGTCTCTCATTGTTTTTCTCCCTTTCTGATGACTTCCATTCAGTTTTCCCTCCTTTATATCCTCTGTACCATTTCTTATATTCCACACCATATAATTGTCTTTGTCTGATTGACTTATTTGACTCAGCATAATACCTTCCAGTTTCATCCATATCAATGTAAATGGTAAGTATTAATCCTTTCTGATAGCTGAGTAATATAGAATCCATTTCTTTCATTGAAACATAATTTAAATTTAGTGATAACTTACAGAATGAATTGTTAAAACTGATGATGGGGGATCCCTGGGTGGCACAGCGGTTTGGCGCCTGCCTTTGGCCCAGGGCACGATCCTGGAGACCCGGGATCGAGTCCCACGTCGGGCTCCCGGTGCATGGAGCCTGCTTCTCCCTCTGCCTGTATCTCTGCCTCTCTCTCTCTCTCTCTGTGACTATCATAAATAAATAAAAAATTAAAAAAAAACTGATGATGGATTGAAGACAAATTTTGAAACAAATTCTTAGGCTTCAGCATCTCTAGCACCAGAGGCACTGAGGTATCTTCCTCCTATGACCTGCAATTCTCTGTCCCTCACTCCATGCTCTACTAAAGCCTCTTACTACTTAGAGAAAAGAAAGGATCTTTGTTTGTTGTACAAACGTAGCTGTATGCAACTGGAAAGAGATACTTAGGTTTTGTATCAGGTGTTAGTGTGTGCATACATGTACTGAAATGAGTTTAACATTGATTCCTTCAACGGGAGTATGTCATAAAGAATTTGGCTTTGGCCAATGAGAGATTTAGCTTTGACCCTTGGCTTCTGGGATGCCACCTAAGTCATGCTTTTTTTAAAAAAAAATTTTTAATTTTTAAGTTTTTTCATCTAAGTCATACATGACAAGAGTCTTTGAGACAGCGGTTGGCCACACTGACATTTTAGGATAGAAACTGGCCATGCCAGAATGAGTGAATGTTTGGTTTGGGGGCTGGGAGTGGGTCACGTGGTTGTCAGTTTACCTAGAAGCTAAATTCAAACACTTAAGAAATCAATAAGTCAGTCATGCCTACATAATAAAACCCCAATAAAATCTCTTCACTGAAGTTCAAGTGAGTGTCCCTTGACAGCAGCACTGCATACATATTGCCACACATCAATGGTTGGAGGGTAACGTGTCCTGAGAACATGGAAACATTATGTCTAGAATCCTTCCAGACTCTGCCATATGTCTCTTCCTTTGGTTGATTTTAATTCATTTTTTCCCAATAATAAACCATGTGAATATAATAGCTTTTGGTGAGTTTTATGAGTCCTTCCAGCTAATTATTGTAGGTAATTTTTGAAACCTCCTAAACTTGCGGTTGATATAAGAAATGAGGATGGTCTTCTGTGGACTCTTCTAATGTATAGTTAACACTGTCTTAGTTCTCTTGAGTTGCCATAATAAAATATTATAGACTGGGTGGCTTAAACAACAGAAATTTATTTTCTCTTTGTTTTGGAGGCTGGTGAAAGCTTAGTTCTTGGTGAGAGCTCTTGGCTTACAGAAAGCCACCTTCTCTCTGCTCACATGGTGGAGAGAGATACCTCTGGCTTCTCTCTCTCTTTTATAAGGATACCAGTTTTATCAGATCAAGGTATCACTCTCATGACCTCATTTAACCTTAAAAGCCCTATTTCCAATACAGTCACATGATGAGGGTTTCAATATACGAACTTGGAGGGAGGCACAATTCAGTTCACAGAGGACCCTAAGTCCTGGCAGTGAGGCCAGAAGTCCTGGACAGACTTGGCAGTGCCAGGGACTATGCCCTTAACCTCAAGTTTGACTACCCTTGGGAAGGAGACATCAGTTGGCAAGGGATTACTTAAAAATGCATGTGAAGGAAGCAGGACATAAAAAGACAAAGATACATGATTTCACCTATGTGAGCTACCTAGAATAGTCAAATTCATAGAAAGAGAAAGTAGAACAGAAGCGGCTATGGGGTGGGATGAATGGGGAGCTATTATTTAATGGTTTGAAAGTTTCAGTTTGGCATGATAGAAGAGTTCTGGAGATGAATGGTGGCTATAGCTGCACAAAAATGCAAATGTACTTGATCCCACTGAACTGTATATCTAAAAAGGTTAAAATGGCAAGTTTCATGTTTTATATATTTTTTACCATAATTTTTAGAAGTACACGTGATCCATCAACCCATTACAATTTTTATCCTTCCATGGAGTTGGAATCCAACCAACAGATAGCTTGGACATTTTGTGGCAGTGGGGGCAAGGCTATTTTCCCCTTATGAATCTAGTTCACCCCTTCTAATTTATTGGTGCATATTAGCCATTCCTGTTGTGCACTGAAACAGCCTCCACCAAAAGCCACTTCCTCCCCTCCTGGACTTCTAAGGTAGGAGAGTCCACACCACTGAGTCTGGCCCACCTCCCCTGAGGGTGAGCTTCTCTTTTTCTGTCTATCATGACAAAGGAGAGGATTCCAAGGATCCGGAAGAGGCTGGATTGTTGTTGGTTAAGAAATAAATTTATACTAAGTAAAAGCCTGAGTTTTTCTGTTATGTGAGTTCAGGTTACTTTAATTCCTGTATCCTTTCTTTGGGAAAATTGTTTCCAATGGGATCTGCTCCAAGGAAAGAGCTAGATGTCCAGGTACTTTTGTTATAGAAGCATTACCATGATAAGGAAATCTGTTCCCTCTCTGAGAAGCAAAGAGAAATTTTTTTCTTGAAACACATTTCTAAAAAAATTGACATCAGAATATATCCAGTAATAGATTTTAGCAGATATTATATAGTAGGCTATTAAAATAAAGTGTGAGATACTGGACCAGTTCCTGCATGGACACAAAAATAGTGTTATGGCTTGTCACACTGTAAAAAACATAGCTTTCTTTAAAAGCCAAAGTACGGGGAAAATATAGCATTTCAAAATCATATTAGATTATGTATAATGCCTCAGCATTTGTATAAAGCTCTGTCATAGTGAAATATTTCAAATATATAAGAAAAGCATGTGATTATTGAATAATATATTTTAGTGTGTGGAAAAAAAACCCAATTATAAAATAGGTATTAGAGGCACCTGGGTGGCTCACTCAGTTAAATTTATGCCTTCAGCTCAGGTCATGTTCCTTGGGTCCTGGGATCGAGTTATGTGTTGGGCCCCGTGCTCAGTAGGGAGTCTGCGCCTCCTTTTCCTTCTGTCCCTCCCTGTTGCTTGTCCTCTCTCCCTTGCTCTCTCTCAAAATAAATAAATAAATAAATAAATAAATAAATAAATAAATAAATAAATAAAATCTTTCAAAAATAACTTAGGTATTAGAAATTAGATATGATGAAGTTGCTTTGTTTTTCCCTTCCCTATTTTGAAACCATTTGCATACTCAAAGTGTCCCTCCACAATCTTCCAGTGAGCCTCTTTCACACAGGAAAAGAATCCCTGGTTCCTGAGCATCTTATATATCTCAGCATCCTCTGTGCTAAACCATATCTCATCCTCAGTCTTCATACTCAACCAGGCCTTGGGGTGTGCATTACAAGAAGCAGAGAGAATATTTGGGAAAGAGGAAACAGTGTGTCTCCATACTCATCTCTTTCCAGAGGAGACCCTGTTCTAGGTTCTAGGTCAATATTCTGGAGTAGAATTCTTCTAGATTAGGCTGCTTGTGAGCACTGGTCAACTGGGTCCAACATTTACTGGGCCCAATTTAAGTGGCCTGTGAAATGTGGAATTCCTGGTTTTCCTGAGACTTACTGGAGTAGGACAAGAGTTAGAGGGAAGGGAAGGAGGCTGAAAAAAGGCTCTTCCAGAAAGGATTTTCTTGCCGCTTGTTCCGCATACACTCCATTTGCAGAGGAAAGGAAGAAGAAGGAGGGTAAAAAGCTGAGGGAAACAGGATAGAAAATAAGATGCTATTTACATAAAATTCTCTGGAGTGGCCAATCACCTTCCTGAGGGAAAGAGGACAGGACCTGCGATGATACTCCCACACTGCAAGCACTTGGGATGTAGTTTTGAAGTGACCAGTGAGACCAGGACTCTTATCAATGACAGTGGCTCTGAAGGGCAGAGGAGGCCTGTCCACAGCACTTGCTACAGGGGTTGAGACTAAGGTGCTTTCATGTGTATTTGTGAAAATGACATTCAACATTGAATGGATCTCTGAGATGAAAGACATACTTTTAGTTAATAAATTGGAGGCTAAAGTGAAGTGACTAGCAATTACTTGGGAATAAGTTATCTGTCGAAAGAGAAGCTAGTAAAGCCAATCACAGAATGTGTAGCTATCTGTCTGTAGAAATCACTCAAGAGGTTGTTTATGAATAATAGTGAAAGAGACAAGGAAAAACACTCCATGATGGTGACTCAGGTGTGGTTTCAGGAAAGTATGGCTGTGCCCTAAGAACATTCAGGAGCACAGACTAATTTTGGACAAAATTCAACTTAAAGTAAACCCAATACTGCCTGATGAGCCTCAAACCCAGCACAAATGCTCACAATCACTCTAAGAGCTATCTCTTATGTTGCCTTTGTTTCAGATGAGGAAATGGAGATTCAGAGATATTAAGATGCCCATGATCACACAGCTAAGAAGTCCCAAACCAATTTTAAATCCTTAGTTTTCTGATACCATAGTTTTGGAATACCTTCCACTGTAATCAACTTGTTTATTTATTAATTTTCTCCATGAATCTTTATTGAGCCCTGGGCAAGGAGAGATAATATGACAGCATGACTCTCAAAGCCCCATAGTGTGCTTTGTTCTTGAGAAACTGCCCATGCTGCTACTGGGACCCGAGGAGATGCAGGCTGTGATGGGGGTCCAAGAGGCATGACAAGTGAGCACCATGCTCACCCTGCCAGAGGTGAGGGAATAGCAGAGGGTATGTGGGGGACAAGTTAAAAAGGCAAGTAGGAGAAGACACAGGAAAATGGGAATTTCAGCCTAGGAAATAGCCTGAAAGTATCAGAAAGAGACAAATCCAAAGACTGACCAGGAGCTGGGATATGAGAGGGTGATGGGGAAAAGCAGGGACAAATGTAAGAGGGGCAGGGGTCGTATCTTAGCTCTTCATATGGCAGGCTAAGGAAACAACACTATCCACAAAATTGGTACACCAGCAAAATATCTTAAGAGTAGTCAGTCTGTGGTCAAGTGAGCACATTGGGAAGTGTGTCCCATCTGGCTGTGGCTGGTTGCAGGTAATACTGGAGGTAACAATATTGTTTCCTCCACCAGAGAGAAGATGATGGGCAAGGAAGATTGCTACCGGGGTGTTGATGATATAGAGGAAAAGCAGATTGGAAACAATGTAGAGGGAGAAGTTAAAATTGCTGGTTTTCTAACAGATGGGAGGTAGGAATGGGGGACAATAGTAACTCACAGGTTTTGGGTACAGGTGATTATTAGGTTTGAATGGTGGTGTCCATCACTGTGGCAGGAAGTATAATGTAGGATGGATGGAGGAGGTGCGCATCTGAGTGTATGTGTGCATGGGGTGGGGATGGATAAGGATTATTTTCCCTGGACACTGACACTGCCTCGAGTTCAGAAGGCAGCCTTGCTCAATTCTTTTTTTTTTAATTTTTTATTTATTTATGATAGGCACACAGTGAGAGAGAGAGAGGCAGAGACATAGGCAGAGGGAGAAGCAGGCTCCATGTACCGGGAGCCCGACGTGGGATTCGATCCCGGGTCTCCAGGACAGCGCCCTGGGCCAAAGGCAGGCGCTAAACCACTGCGCCACCCCGGGATCCCGCCTTGCTCAATTCTTAAAGTAAAGCAGTCCAACCTGAAGGAAGGCAGTAGACATGAAAAGAGAAGCCCAGCATGCAAAATCCTGTCAGTGTGTTTACCCCACTATTTAGGAGTGGTGGGTAATGCTCAGTGAGCTAGCAGGATTGCTCTGATTCCTTGGCAAGTGTGTCCCTCCTTATGTCCACATATGTTGCTTCACTTGGATTTCCACACTCACCAAGCAAGCTTATGATTATAGGAGGCTCTCCAGATAGCCTTCCCTCTGAGGAAAGAATACACACAGGCTGGTGCTGGAAGTTGGATTTCTCATTGTAAATTAGTTCTCTGGCTTATTATACATTAGTTGCTTGAGTTTGGTTATTCTGGGTGAATCCTCAAACCCAGTCACTTCTGGGTGTCCTGACAGATTGGATCTGAACCTTGGTGACAGCCCAGTTATAGCAGCCAGCTGGTCTTTCTAGGTCCCAATTCCAAGTAATTTCAACAACACTCACCGAGGCCAAGCCAGCAGAACCAGAAAATTCTGCAGACAGTACATGTTATTGTGGAGACCACCTGTATGCCAGCAGAGAAAAGAGTGACCATCTGGAAGACTGAGTCCTGATGTTTAACAAGCCTGATGAGTACCACTGCTCAGGGTTTCCCAACCTTAGCTGATCAGGAAGGCATAGAATCTTGAAAATGAATCTAGATGGATAGCCACAAACATATCATAGCTTCAAAGGCAGCTTCGTTTAGGAACAAATCACATATAGAGGCATGTCCCTTTAATATGCATGTAAAAAAATGCTCTCAAAAGCAACAAAACCACTTCTTTCTTCTTTCTTTCTTTCTTTCTTTCTTCTTTCTTTCTTTCTTTCTTTCTTCTTCTTCTTCCTTCTTCCTTCTTCTTTCTTTCTTTCTTTCTTTCTTTCTTTCTTTCTCTTTCTTCTTTCTAACTGCTTATTAGGTGCCACTATGAACCTCCTATGTGCTGAGTGCTGGAGTCACCACTGAAGGTGGGTCAGGGTTCCATCTGACATGCAGTTCAGCAGGTGGCCCAGCACTCTACCTCCTACTCAGGATGGAAGGGAAGGCAGATGATGTTGTGACATAGCTACTGATTCTTCTGGAGACTCTTAGTCTGTACCTATAGCTTACCCATAAAGCTTTTTTTTTTGTTAATGTCATGGGAATGAGACACTGATATTCCAGATTTACAAACTAGAATCATGGAGCTGTTTGCATCTTCATTTTTAAAAATGTCAATTCAAGTTTATATTTAAGTACAATCATGTCTATGTGAGTGCCACTGTGTAGCCACTCAGTTCATCTACTTAAAAACATCAACCAAGGGGCACATGGGTGGCTCAGTCAGTTAAGCATCTGCCTTTGGCTCAAGTCATGATCCTGGGATGAGTCCTGGGATTGAGCCTTGCGTCAGGCTCCCTGCCCAGTGGGGAGTCTACTTCTGTCTGCCCTCCTGCCCCTCTCTCAATTTGTTCTCTCTCTCAAATAAATAAATACAGTCTTTAAACACACGCATACACACACATACACATACACAAACACATCAAGCAGAAGAAAGGATGATCATTAGGTAAAAACAATGCTTCAAACCTACAGTCTATCTTATAGGCTGTTTTTTTTTTTAAATTCAGGACTTTTTCTTGAGTATTATAAAAGAGTAAAAAGAGCAATCCAGATAGAACATATATTTTTATTTAAAGACAAGTATAGCTGGGTTGAACATTTGCTCATTGCTATATGAAGGAAACGTGACTCAGGTTTGACTCAGCCATCTCTGCGTCCATAGTTCACAGCCTCTTCTGCAGCATCGACAGTCCTTTCCCATTTTCTTTTTCAAAATGTTCATTTTTTTTTCGTTTCTCACACCTGAGTCACCCATGTACTCTTTACAGTTTTGTGGTGTTAAAATTTTTCCCGGGCTGAATTCCTCACCTTAGTGTTTATGGGATAATACGCTCTTCTCCAGGATCACAAGGGAATCAGTAAATACTCAACACAGCCTTTCAGAAACTCATGGAAAGCAAAGAAGAAAGATACTCCAGTTATAAGTTATAATAACAGAAAACACTAGCAGCACAAGAGTTTTTGAATAAACCATAGAAGTTCTGATGCATTTAAGATCAGAGTTCTCTTTTCAAGAAAAAAAGAGGAAGGATTCAAATAAATAAAATCACAAATGAGAGAGGACAAATAACCAACATCAGAGAAGTACAGACAGTTGCAAGAAAATATTATGAAAAACTACATGCCAACAAATTAGACAACCTAGAGGAAATGGATAAATTCCTAGAAATGTATTACCTACCAGGATGCCTCTGTATCTCAGTGGTTGAGCGTCTACCTTCAGCTTAGAAGGTGATCCCAAGGTGAGATTGAGATTGAGTCCCATGGGGATCCCTGGGTGGCGCAGCGGTTTGGCGCCTGCCTTTGGCCCAGGGCGCGATCCTGGAGACCCGGGATCGAATCCCACGTCGGGCTCCCGGTGCATGGAGCCTGCTTCTCCCTCTGCCTGTGTCTCTGCCTCTCTCTCTCTCTGTGAGTATCATAAATAAATAAAAATTAAAAAAAAAAAAAGAGATTGAGTCCCATGTCGGGCTCCCCGCAGGGAGCCTGCTTCTCCCTCTGCCTATGTCTCTGCCTCTCCCTCTGTGTCTCTCATGAATAAATAAATAAAAGCTTAAAAAAAACAGAATCAAGAAATATACCAAAACTGAATCAAGAAACATATTAATATACTTAGGAATAAACTTAACCAAGACAGTGAAAGACCTGTACTCTGAAAACTATAAAGCTCTGATGAAAGAAATTGAAGATGCCACAAAGATATGGAAAGACATTCCATACTCATGGATTGGAAGAACAAATATTGTTAAAATGTCCATATTACCCAAAGCGATCTACTCATTTAAATGTAATCCCTATCGAAATCCCAACAATACTTTTCACAGAACTAGGACAAACAATTCTAAAATTTGTATGGAATCTCAAAATACCTTGAATATCCAAAGCAATCTTGAAAAAGAAAAGCAAAGCTAGAGACATCACAATTCTGGAATTCGAATTATATCACAAAGCCATAATAATGAAATCAGTCTGGTATTGGAACAAAAATAGACACATAGATCAATGGAACAGAAGAGAAAAAAACAGAAATCAACCCAAAATTGTATGGTCAATTAATCTTTAACAAAACAGGAAAATATACCCAATGGAAAAAGTTTCCCGAAACACTTGGTTTCGGAAACTGGACAACTATATGCAAAAGAATGAAACTGGACCACAGTTTTATACCATACCCCAAAATAAATTCAAAATGGATGAAAAACCTCAATGTGAGACCTGAAGTCATAATAATCCCAAAAGAAAACACAGGCGATAATTTCTCTGACATCGACTATAGCATCTTTTTTCTAGATAGGTTCCCTGAGGGAAGGGAAACAAAAGCAAAAATAAACTATTGGAACTGCATCAAAAGAAAAAGTTTCTGCACAGTGAAGAAAGCAATTAATAAACTAAAAGGCAATCTACCCAATGGGAGAAGATATTTGCAAATGACATATCTCATAAAGAGTTAGTATCCAAAATACATAAAGAACTTATTAACCTCAACACCACCAAAACAAATAGTCCAATTAAAAAATGGGCAGAAGACACAAACAGACATTTGTCCGAAGAAGACATCCAGATGGCCAACAGACACATGAAAAGATGCTCAACATCACTTATTATCAGGGAAATAAATCAAAACTACAATATTATCTTACACCTGTCAGAATGGCTAAAATCAACAACACAAGAAACAATAGGTGTTGGCAAGGATGCAGAGAAGGGGGAGTCCTCATGCACTGTGGGTGGGAATGCAAACTGCAGCAGCCACCTTGGAAAAGAGTATGAAGTTTCTTCAAAAAGTTAAAAATAGAACTAACCTACCATCCAAGAATCACACTACTGGGTATTTACCCAAAGAATACAAAAACACTAAATCAAAAGGATACAAGCACTCCTATGTTTATAGTAATATTGTTTACAACTATAGAAGCAGCCCAAGTGTCCACTGATTGGTAACTTAGCCATAAAAATGAATGAAATCTTGCCATTTGTAACAACGTGGGTGGAGCTAGAAAGTATAATGCTAAGTGAAATAAATCCGTCAGTCAGAGAAAGTCAAATACCATATGATTTCACTCATATGTGGAATTTAAAAAAGCAAACAAAACAGCAAAGGGGGAAAAAGAGAGAAAGGAGACAAATCAAGAAACAAACTCTTAACTATAGTGAACAAAGTGATGGTCACCAGAGGGGAAGCAGGTGTGAGGATGGAGGAAATAGGTGATGAGGATTAAGGAGTGCACTTGTGATGAGCATGGAATTGTTGATTGTATAGAATTGTAGAATTGTTGATCACTATATCATACACCTGAAACTAATATAATACTGTGGTCATAGTATATAATTGGAATTTAAAAAAAAGAAGCAGAGTCCTCCAAGTGTGAGATTGTTCACCATGTAGTACCAAGAAGCAAAAGGATAAACAGATCAACATTCATGGAGCCTTTAGCTTTGGAATTATGATTTTTGAAATAAAAAAAAAGATTGGGGCAGCATGAAGGCAGAAGGTGGAGACTTTCTATTATTTCTATCATGTATCGTATTAGCTATCTCTTACAGTGTAACAGGTCACTCCAAAATGTAGTGGCTTAAAACAACACACATTTATTACATGAAGGTTCTTACAGGTCAGATATCTGGGCGCAGCTGAGCTGGGCCCTTTCCTTCAGGATGTCTCAGGAGGCTGCTAGGGTCCCTCCCAGACAAGACTGGGGAAAACTCTGCTCATGTGTGAGGTTGTTGGTGGGGTTTAGTTGGACTGAGTTTCTCAGTTCCTTGTTGACTGTTGGCTGAGGGGCTATCCTCAGCTCCTTGCCATGGAGACCCGTCCAACCGGGCAGCTTGCTTCATTAAAATCCATGCGAGTGAAAATACTAGAACATGAGATCATCCAAGTATTTTAGAAGTCTGCCTGCCATTTGTATGAAGTAAGACTTTATATTTTCTATCATAGCATTTCAAATTCACATTAAATAAATAAACCCTCATTGGCTGAAAGAACCCAACAGTGCTTAGAGTCGGCAAATATGTATATTAACAGGGTACTTGTGAATTATCTATCCTATATTTTTATATTAATTTAAGGTAAATGTTTTCAGAGACAGTCTTAGAATAAATCAGTGCTATGCAAGACAGTGTTAGACCAGGTAGGTCCCCAAAACAAGAAAGTGCAAGCCTGGGAGACAGGAAAAGACAACTCCAAACACCGATCTGTCACGTAGTATGTCAGGTGGTATGAGCACCTCAAAAGCCTCCTCATGCTGTCCAGCTCACTACTCAACCAAAGGTAACTCCTATCCTGACCATGGCAGGTTTTTACCCATTTTTGAACTTCAGATCAATGGATACATGCTGTAAGTATTTTTTGTGTGTGTATTCCTGGCTTTTTCTGGTCATCACTATGTTTGTGAGATTCAGCTATGGTGTTACATAAGAGCTGTAGTTCATTGATTTTCATTATGTTTTAGTAGTTTTGTATATGAATATGTCCTAATTTATCCATTCTATCGAGGTTCTTTATATGTATTTTTGTTTTTTTTCTGCTATTATGAATAGTGCTCTTTCTCCATATTTGTACATATAGGACTATTGATTTTATACATAAGGAATAACGTTGCTAGGTGATAGGAATGTGTATGTTCAGCCTAAAAGGTAAGGACAGCTTACCAAAGTGGTCTATACTCTTCCCAGCAGTGAGTGAAAGTTCCTGGTGCTCCACAGCCTCACCAGAGTTGGCATTGTCAATCTTTAGAATTTTAGCCAATTTGGTAGAGTGTTATATATCTAAATGTGAATTTAATTTGCATTGTCCATTTATTAATGAGATTGAGTGACTTTTCATATATTTATTGGCTAATTGTATATCACATTTTCTGATGCTTATGTTTTGTATGTATCTTCTTCCACTCTGTAGCTTTTTGTTTGTTTTTTTAATTCTCCTAATGTTGTATTTTGATAAATGGAATGTCTTTTTTAAAGACATTTCATTAATTAATTAATTAATTAATTAATTAATTAATTTGATGGGGGAGAGAGAGAACACAAGCAAGGGGAGCAGCAGGCAGAGAAAGAGGGAGAAGCAGACTCCCCACCAAGCAGGGAGCCCAATGTGGAGCTCCATCTCAGAACCCCAAGTTCATGACCTGAGGGGAAAGCAGACACTTCACTGACTGAGCTAAAATGGATAAATGGAATTTTTAAATTTTAATGTAGTCCAACAACATATAACTTCTTTTTTTTTTTATTTATGATAGTCACGGAGAGAGAGAGAGAGAGAGAGAGAGAGAGAGAGAGAGAGGCAGAGACACAGGCAGAGGGAGAAGCAGGCTCCATGCACCGGGAGCCCGATGTGGGATTCGATCCCGGGTCTCCAGGATCGCGCCCTGGGCCAAAGGCAGGCACCAAACCGCTGCATCACCCAGGGATCCCCTATAACTTCTTTTATAATGGTTCCTTTAGTGATTTATGGTTCCTTTAGTGATTTATACGTTCTGTTTGAGAAATCTTTCCCTGTTGTAAGTACCTGAAGATGTCCTCTTATATTATTGTGTAGAAACTTCATTGTTTTGCTTTTTACATTTAGATCTACCATCCATCTGTAATTGGTTTTTTGTATACTGTGAGGTGGGGGTCAATTTTCTTCTTTCTTTGCTTTTTTTTAGGATTTTATTTTTAAATAATCTCTACACCCAAAGTGGGGCTCAAACTCGCAAATTCCAATATCAAAAGTTGTACACTTCACGGGCTGAGCCAGCCAGGAGCTCCATTTTTTCTTATATGGGTATCTTTCATTGAAAAAAATATTTTTTTCTTTGCAATACCTCCATTTGTGCATGTACATGCATGCGTCTCTTCCTTGATTTTTTTGTTATGTTCCATTTGTCCATTCTTGCACCAATACCACTTTGTCTTAATTACTGTAGCTCTGTAATAAGTCTTGGTATCTACTAGGATGAATTCTCCCACCTAGTTCCTTAATATTATCATGCCTAATTTGTATTTTAATATACATTTTATAATCAATTTGTGAATTTCAAAACAGCAACCTTGACTGGATTTTGACTGGAATTTCACAAAATCCATAGGCCATTTCTGGGGAGAATTAACCTCTTTATGATATTGAGTTTTTCAACTCTGAAATGTTACATCATGGCATTGTTTAGATTTTCTTTATTTCCTCTCAACAAGTTTTCTATGTGCAGGTCTCATACATCTTTAAATAGATTTATTCTTAGGAATATATTTTTTTGCTGTTCCTGTAAAAGATATAATTTAAATTTTATTTTCTCTTTGTTGGTGATAAATAGAAATACATCTATTTTTGTTCATTAATCTTATGTCCAGAGACCTTGCTAAAGTCTTATATTAATTCAAAGAGTTTAAT
The DNA here is from genome assembly GCF_905146905.1 of Nyctereutes procyonoides. NCBI lineage: Eukaryota > Metazoa > Chordata > Mammalia > Carnivora > Canidae > Nyctereutes > Nyctereutes procyonoides. Next base: position 6,194,487 of record NW_026575044.1, read on the forward strand.
CTCTGGATTTTTTGGATGTTTTTAAAATCTAGATTATGTCATTCATAAATAATGAGTTTCATTTTTTCCTTTGAAATCTTATGTCATGTATTGTGTGTATATGTATATATGTATCTTTACACTTTTCCTGTTACACTGATTATAACCTCTATATTTTTTTCCCTATAATTGGTGGTAGATTCTTGTTATATTCCTAATTTCAGAAGGAAAGTTTATATTGTTCATGATGTTTATTCTGGTATCTTTTGGACACCGTTTATCAGATTAAGAAAATTACCTTTTATTCATGATTTGCTGAGAGTTTTTCTCCTACAGATGAGCGTTGAATTGTATCACATGCTTTTTCTGCATTTACTGAGATCATCATTTGATTTTTCTCCTTTAGTTTATAAATGTAATTAATTATATTGATTCTTTTTTGAGTGTTTAAGCAACTTTGCATTCCTGAACCTAGTCAGGTTGGTCAACTTGTACTACTTTATACATCACTGCATTTACTTTGCTATTGTTTTGCTTAGAATTTTCACATCTATGTTCATGACTTATAATTTTTGTTCTTTTCTGTGAAGTTTTGGAATCAATGTTATGTAGGCCTCAGAAAATGACTTGACAAGTATTTCCTCCTTTTCTTATACCTGGAAGAATTTTCATTGCTATTGTTTCTTCTTTTAAACTTTGGGAAAATATATCATAAAGCTATTGAAACTACATTTTTCCTTGCAGGACTGGAGGGGTTTTGTTTTGAATTATTTTAAATTACTTAAATTATTATTTTGTGATTTATTTTAAATAATAATTATATATTTAAATCACCAATTTTTTATCAATGTTTGTAAATACTGTCTTTTTTATAGAATTGTGCTTCTTTATCTGAATTTTAAAATATTTATCAGCATAATGTACAAAATATTGCTTTTGTCTTTTTAGCATCTTTAGGATCTTTTTGTTCCTGATACTAAGTAATTGCCAATTCTTTCTTTTTTTCTTGTTTGGATTCACCAGAGGTTTTTGCATTTTATTAATTTTTCCAAATTTCCAACTTTAGTTTTTGTTTATTGCTTTTTGAGTGTACTTTTCACAAAACTTTGAATAGCCGTTCTTTTCCCCCACCACCCTCTCTGCCAACCACTTTCTTTGGATTTAATTCTTTCTACCTTTTTCTCATATTTCTACCTAACCTTTTTCCAATATTTTGTATGTTTTGATCACATTTTTTAAAATGAGTTTATTTATTTGAAAGAGAGACAGATAGAGACAGCACAAGCAGGGAGGAAGGGAGAAGCAGCCTCCCCATTGAGCCCGATATGACTTGAGCCAAAGTCAGATGCTTAACTGACTGAGCCACCCAGGCACCCTGATCTTGTTTTTTTTTTTTTTTGTTTTTTAGCCTTTCTGTTTTAACATATATGTGGTAAGATATTTTGTTTTTAGTCTTTCAAAACGGCTTTTGCTGCATCTCATAAGTTTTGAAAAATCTTATTTCACTCTTACAGTTTGAAATATTTTCTGATTTCTGTTATAAATTCCTCTTGGATTGATGAATTTGAAGTGAAATGTTTAAACTGCAAACATTTGGGGATTTTCAGTTGTCTTTTTGTATTTGATTTGTAGCTTAATTCTATTGCAGCCAGAGGGCATATCCTGAGTAATTTCAATTCTGTGACATTTGTTTCTTTATGATCCACCATGTGGTTAGTTTTCTACATGTTCCATGTGTGCCCACCAGAGAAGAACGTGTACCCTCCAGTCACTGGGTGCAGTATGTAACACAGGTCATTCAGCCAACTTTGTTAATCTTCCAAATCTTCACCAAACCTTCCATGTTGTTACAATATTTTATCTAGTTCTATCAATTACTAATAGGTATTTAAAAATCTCCCTTGATGATTATAGATTTGCCAGTTCTCCTTTTTTTTTCTGTCAGTTTTTGCTTTATATATTTTTGAGGCTATGTTGTTGATACACTAACATGAAAACTTTTATGTCTTTTGGTGAATGTGATCTCTCAGAACTATGAAATATAAATCTTTATCTTTAGTAATGTTTAATGTACCTTTATGTGATATCAACATGGCATTTGCACATATATTATTTTTCTATCTTTTGTCAGTAACTCTGTGTCATTCTATATAAGGAAAATCTTCTTAAAGATAGATTTTTTTACAAATTTATTTATTTATCCATGAGAGACATACAGAGAGAGGCAGAGACACAGGCAGAGGGAGAAGCAGGCTCCATACAGGGAGCCCAATGTGGGACTTGATCTCAGGACCCCGGGATCACACCCTGAGCCCAAGGCAGACGCTCAATCACTGAGCCACCCAGGTGTCCCTTAAAGATAGATTTTAATCCAATCAGGCAAATGTTATCTTTTAAATGTAATAGGGTTTTTTTCTGTCTAAAATTAAGGTAATTATGAAATTTCAAGTTATATTACAAAGCAGCACTACTTAAAACAGTATAATACTAGGACAAAACTAGACACATAGATCGAGAATACAACAGAGAATGCAGAAAAAAAACCCCACAATTATATGGTCAATTAATCCTTGACAAAGGAGGAACAAACATACAATGAGGAAAAGACAGTATCTTCAACAAATGGTACTGAAAAAACTGGACAGCAACATGCAAAAGAATGAAACTGGACCATTTTCTTTCACCATACACAAAAATAAACTCAAAATGGATTAGAAACCTAAATGTGAGACCTGAAACCATAAAAGTCCTTGGAGAGAGCATGTGTACTAACATCTCTGATGTTGGACATAGCAACATTTTCCTAGGTAGATCTCCTGAAGGAAGGGAAGTAAAACAAAAATAAACTATTGAAAGTACATAAAAATAAAAAGTTTCTGCACAGCAAATGCTCAGCAAAACTTAAAGGCAACCAGCCGAATGAAAGAAGATATTTGTAAATTATGTATCTGGTAAAAGGTTAGTATCCAAAATATACAAAGAACTGATACAACTCAACACTCAAAAACCAAATAATCCAATTAAAAATATGCAGATGACAAGAACAGGCATTTTTCCAAAGAAGACATCCAGATGGACAGCAGACACATGAAAAGATGCTCAACATCACTTATCATCAGGGAAATGCAAATCAAAACTATAATGATATATCACCTCATACCTGTCAGAATGGCTAAAATCAACAACACAAAAAACAATGTTGGTGAACATGTGGAGAAATAGAAACCCTCGTGCACTGTTGGTACAGACACTGTGGAAAACAGTATGAAGGTTCATCAAAAAATTAATAATACATCTGCCCTACAATCCAAGAATCACACTTGGATTTGGGTATTTACCCAAAGAATACAAAACCCATAAATTGAAAAGACACATGCAGCCCTGTGTTTATGGCAGTATTATTCACAATAGCCAACCTATAGAAGCAGCCCAAGTGTTCATTGATAGATAGATGAATGGATAAATAAGAAATGGAATGTATACACAATGGAATATTATTAAGCCATAAAAACAAATGAAATCTTGCCATTTGCAACAACATAGGTGGAACTAGAGAGTATAGTGCTGAGCAAAATAATTCAGTCAGAGAAAGACAAATACCATATGATTTCACTCAATTGTGGATTTAAGAAATGAAACAAATGAGCAAAGGAAAAAAAAAGAGGCAGAAAGGCAAACCAAAAAACAGACTTGAGAATATTTTTCTTGTGTAAAGAATTCTATAGCCATAGGCAGTTATTTCAGCATCCTGAAGTTATTACTCATTCTCCTGTTTGCGGGGTTCTGTTGTCCATTGAGTGCTCAGCCATCATTTATACTGCTACTTTTCTGAAGGTAACACGTGTTCTTAAAAAATCCATTTAATTTCATTGTTGTTAGTAGTTAGCTGTTTTACTATGATGTGCCTAGGAGTGGTATTCTTTGTATTCATCTTGCTGGGGGTTCATGATTTTTTAAACTATGGGCTCATATCTTTCATTGGTTTTAAAAATGCAGGTGGCTAAGCTGGAAGCATTACCAATTCCAAACTATCTGACTTCAGAGGCAGAGACCACTGGAAGTCCCACTGATAGGGCTGGACTATTTCCAGTTCAACTCTACTACTCTTCAGAATCCCAACTGTAAGCCTAGGGCTTATAAGGGCCCATCTTGCTTAGTGGTTTCCAGTATTGTATTTCTAGTCCTTGAGTCCAAAATTCTGCTCAGTATCTGTCCAAAAGCAACATCTGTGCTTTGGGAATTAGCAGATACCTCTGAGGACAAGTGGCTGCAAATTCTTACCTCATTTCTCTCAGTTTTGTCTCTCAGATTTTGACAATGTAATTTTTCTCTCTCCCTATCTCTGATGCATTCAAACAAATGTGGTATTCAATCTTTATCTAGCATTTCTAGATTTCCAGTTTTTTATAGATTTATTTATTTATTTATTTATTTATTTATTTATTTATTTATTCATTCATTCATGAGAGATGCTGAGAAAAGTCAGAGACATAGAGGGAGAAGCAGGCTCCGTGCAGGGAGTCCAATGTGGGACTCGATCCCAAAACTCCCAGATCACACCCTGAGCAGAAGGCAGATCTCAACTACTGAGCTACCCTGGTGTCCCTCTAGGTGTTTTTTTTGCAAATAGATTGATCAGTAGCACTTATTCAATCATAGCAGGAAGCAAAATATTCTTTAAGTTTCAAATATAGCATTTCAATTTTTTGTTTTTTGTTTTTGTTTTGTTTTGTTTTTCTAAACTCTGAAGTCTCTGAGAGGAGAAAGTATCTTATTCATCTTGGGGTGGCTAGCACTCAACAAAGAACTTGGAATACAATACAGGATTATTAGATATTTGTTGAACTAATGAATAAACACAGATTCTGCTTGGGATTGGTGGCAATTAATGCTAATTATTTTTACCCTTTACCAGAAATTGAAAGATTGTTACTCATGAATATATATATATATATATATAGTATATATACCAAGGGCAGGGCAGTAAGAACTGTCTCCCTTAGATGTAGTCATTTGGTTAATTTAGATCAACAAAAATTTTTTGATAGATCGACAAAAATGTTGTCATTGAAATTGTTTAGAATTGCTAATAGTGATTATCATATAAAGCGCATGATTTTCATTATTCTTTGTTTTAAAATTCAATAAAAAGGATGTCTGTCTGCAATCTAGGGTGGACTGCTCCTACCACATAACCCCTAGTGTGCCAGGGCTCATGACAGTGGAGGCAAGTGAGATGGTTGTGGGGGACATCCAGTTGGAGAGGAGTGTGTCCAAGTAAGTTAGGGGGGTCAGCTTTGACACACTTCATGCCCCCTGACTGTCTTACCTTTTACTGAGACTCAGGGAAATATTTCTCTGGATTAGATTGTTTTTAACTACACTTCTACTGATGAGATGGGCCAGATCACGGTAGGCAAATGTTAAAGAATTACTTGCTCCAACTGGAGGGATCCCATGTTTGTGTTTGCTTCCCATACTGGATTATAAACTCTGTTGAAGACAGAGACATTCATTGTTGTCTGTTCCATAGCATCAACTCTGTTACCGCAGAGAACTGGTGCTCAGAAATGTTAGTTACTTTGAATGATTCCCCCATGTTGTTTCACACACAAAACAAATACATTCATTAAATTTTTAATTCTTAAAACCCAGATGAATGTAAAGTATAAGTTTTTAGCGAATATATGACATCCAGTTGAAAGGCCCCTTTGTCTCCTGGGATAAAATTTTAAGACAAATTGGTAATATGTAAATTAGGGAACCATTATTTGTTTAAAAGAGGAGGGAAACATGTATTTAAAAAATAGATGGTTTTATTTCATGAAGAAAATGAGACAGAGATTAGTGAGCAGCAAGCCTACACAGTAAAGGGAATTACCACACACACATCAAGAGATGAGCACATGAAATTCAAAGACAGACTGACTTGTGTCAGAAAACTTTGGACACACAAAGCTCAGCTGAGAACACATTTCTCTTTAGTTCTGCTCTTATTTACCTGTTATTTTAGATGTTTGCAGACAATGAAGTTCACCTAAACAGATATCTAGAACACATGGCCACATTAAAGAAAGCAATTTGAACCCCTTGTGTCTATGATTGCCTTTGCCTAAGCAATAAGTCAGCGGTTTAACATCTCTGAGCCAGGTATTAAGAGTGTGGCTTTTTTTTTTTAAACTTTTATCAGTACCAAAGGTTAAGGTATCCAGTACTGTTTCCATTCATCCTTAGTTACGGAGTCATTCTGATCCTAAAATTCTTATATTCTTTATATTCTTAAGCATTCCTTACTTTTTATCCTCATAAATTTGTCCTCATTGTAAATGAAAAGCTCATTGATAAGTTTGTGTTATTCTAATTAACTATGTTAGTCATTCACACTATTCACTAAATATTTTGGATTCTCCACCATTTCAGAAATGCTGGTAGAACTGAATTTCTCAAATAGCACAATCTCATCCCTTTTTATGGTTGTGTAATATTCCATCATGCATATACACACCACATTTTCCTTATCTATTCACTGGGGAATATTTAGGTTGCTTCCATGTCTTGGCTATTGTAAATAATGCTGCAATAAACATAGGAATGCATATATCTTTTTTTTTAAGATTTTATTTATTTATTCATAAGAGACACAGAGAGGAGAGAGAGAGAGAGAGGCAGAGACACAGGCAGGGGGAGAAGCAGGCTCCATGCAGGGAACCCGACGTGGGACTCAATCCTGGGTCCCCAGGATCAGGCCCTGGGCTGAAGGCGGTGCTAAACCACTGAGCTGCCCAGGCTGCCCTATCTTTTTGAATTAATGAGTTTTTAAAGAGTTAGTGTTTTTATTTTCTGTGGGCAAATATCCAATAGTGGAATTATTGGGTCATATGGTATTTCCATTTTTTGAGGAGCCTCCATACTGTTTTTCACAATGGCTGCACCAGTTTGCATTCCCACCAACAGTGCACAAGGGTTTCTTTTTCTCCACATTCTTACTAATGCTTGTTGTTTCTTGTCTACTTGATTTTAGCCATTCTAACAGGTATAAGGTGATAGGTGTAAAGGGACAGATGGTAGCTACACTTATGGTAAACATAGCATAACTTATAACCTTGTCAAATTACTATGTTGCACACCTGAAACTAATGTAACATTGTGTGTCAACTATACTCAAATTAAAAAAAAAACACCTTGTGGTTTTAAGCCACTAAGATTTTGGGATTGCTTATTACTATGCTTCATCAGTCAGGCAAGCAGGGCACAAACACATAATAAGGTGGAGGGAAAGAGAAAGAGAGAGGACTGGGTTATCTTTTGTGGGCTGGCTAGGCAAGTCTGAAATCCTCAGCGCAGGCTGTGGAACAAGTGGACAGGAACCCAGGCATAAGCTGGTGCTACAGTCCACAGGTAAGATTTCTTCCTCATCAGGATGTCTTTAATTCTGCTCCTATGGCCCTTCACCTGAATGAATCAGGCCTAGTTAGATTATCTAAAGCAATCTTCCTTACTTAAACTGATGATCGACTTTAATCACATCTACAAAATATCTTCCCAACAACCCCTTGGTTAATGTTTACTGAATACCTGGGGGCTATCACCCATCTGAACTGACATGTACAACTGAGCATCATGCTGGTGTGACATGATTAGCCTACCCTAATTACATGAAAATATTAAATTAGCAAGATTTAACTGTCAGCAGATCTTAGACTTAAATGGTCTACCTCATGCATCCTTTTCACATACATGATGACAAACTGACTGGCTGAGTGACAAGATTCAAAATAAGAACTTTATTTTCAACCCATAAATGAAATGGTAGTTTTTGTGGCATTCTTTTCATTTTTGAATTGGTGCCCACAACAGGTTTCCATATGAAATGGAACACAAAAACTGTTGACCTTCTGATATTACCAATCCCTCCCCGACTTTAGTAGGGAAAGATGCCAGGCTAACTATGCCTTGACCGCCCCACTTTCTCTGGTCCCTCATGGCAACATGAAGACCTGTCTTCCCTCTTTAGACTGCTTGGGACAGTGTAACTTTCATCTTCCACCAATCTTCCTGTAAGCTATCCACTTGCTCCAAGTATTCACCATATTATTAGCAATTTTTGCATTTATTAAGTCAATCAGAATATGTATTTAAAAACAATTTCTAAATTTATAACACATCTGCCTCTGCTTAACTCAGTATGTGTTCTATGCCTCATTTTCCTCATATAGTTTAAAAACAAAGATGGATTTGGGCTTCAAGATTCATTTTTCTCTTAGTTCCAACAGTCACTGTGTCTATGGAATAGTCATCTCCTGAATGGATTTTTCATCTGTGTCCTCAGTGGCTTTCGTTCATCTTGATGAGTCCAGCATATTTGGCAACAACTGATTCGATGTTCACATTAGCAGAGTGGATCCAGGTGATTTACTGTGGAGATGGCTAGTGTGGGTCCGTGTCTAATTAAGACATGGTTGCTACATCACTTTTGTTACCTCCTCAGGATATTCTCCTGGGAATAGCTGTAACTTTGAGAAGTGTGTTAGGCCCCTCTGGATGTAAGGAACAGACACACAGTCAGGTTATCTCAATTAATGTGAGTTTATTTGTGTTATACACAAGAAAATATGAAAGATAAGAAAACAACCCAGTAATCACAAAGTCCAGCCTTATCATTCAGCGATCAATCCTTACTCCAGTAACCTAAAAGCAGATGGGGTGAGTCAATAAGAACACTGGGTGTCTCACCTGCAGAAGTGTGCTGTTACTGCTCTAAGGTTGCATCATTAGAGTGACTTCACTCCTTTCTATTTTGGCTGCTCTTACTACTGCCCATTTCCTTTCTATATCTCATATTCAGAGTCCTTATAAAGGAGGGCTCTGGATGGTGGGGTCAGATGCCATCCAACAAGAACACAACTGCTGGATTCATCTCTCTTCCTAGGCTACCCTCTCACCCATAACTGTTTCTTTGAGTCATGGTACAGTTGGCTGTGGCCAGTGGGGAGTGTTCATGTGACAGAAACGTTTTTCTGCTCATGTAGGAGATATGGATGTGGTCTCTAGGAAAACTATAGAACCAGCCAGGAAGTATGGATGTAATACACAGCTTTACTCCTGGGGGCAAAAGACCTTTTGTTTCTCAGTGACACTTTCTTATGGAGGATTTCCAAAATGCTCTATCAATGCCATAACTTCCCTGAAACTATGGTGTTGCCATTCTCTTACTACATTTTTTTGGGGGGAGAATGTTGCCTTGAGTAACATGTACTTTCTAAAGAAGTTGGTAATTTCCACTTCTAAGCAAAAATAAGTGAAATTGTAGATTAAGCTCTGAATCACATGAATGTTGTTGGGTCATATTTTCTGAGATGTCTTTAAAGATCTTCCTCCGTAATACTGGAAAGTCACAGATTTTCAATATTTTTAATCCTGGAAGTTGAGGTTGTACTCCCAAGATCTGTTGTATACTTATGTTGGGAAACTTTAAATTAGAAACCAGATTTGTCCATGTTTGTGTCTTACAAGGATCTCAGTATTTCTCAACTACTCCTAAGTTTTTTTTCACCCATGGAAGATAGTAGAGTCCATAAAGGAATTAACAATTTTTTAACATGTCTGGGGCCAGAAGGAATGGGTTTGCTAGCCAGATATCCTCTTTGTAAAAGGAGAATTTTTTTCCTAATTATTCTATGAAATAAAAATAAATCATAGATAATCTTTGCCCTTACTATAATTTAATTGGACTCCTTGCACACCATTGTCTCTCATTAGATTGTTAGGCCATTTTTTTTAAAACCTGAAATTCCAGGATTCAGAAGCAGCTGATAAAATCAAATTATAATTGACTACTGTAGATTAATCAAATTGGCTTTGTTAAGCCTTTGTTAAGCTCTCAAATGACAGCTTTTAAAAAAGTATGCCTCTTCAGATTTCATCCCTGTATAAAAAGGGTACCCACCACGGACATTCTTTCAGAGAAAAGATGTCTCAAATCCAAGTTACTCTAGCAAATCAACAAAACTGCACTCTGTGTGGGTCTTGTAGAAAGGGACTGTAGTCACCACTCCTGATGTGGTGGCTCGAGGAGGTCCTCAACTTCTGAGTGGCCAAATTGGAAGGGAATTTGTACATTTGGAGTGGTTGATTTGGATGGCTTTCAAGGAATCCTCTAGATCCGAGATTCAATTTGAGTCTGTTGAGCAGACACCAGGTGTATTTGATTATAGGTTGAAGCCTGGGAATAATAGAATGTGGTGGGTAAGTGGGTGAGGCAGCTGAGCTCATACTCCTTTTTCTGAGCCAGAGCGTACGGTCTGGAAGCTGAAGAGAAAAATAAATGCCTCATTTCACGGAACAAAAAAACCATATAATGTTTACTTTTGAAAAAATCGAGCATTTGGTTATATGAAAGGTTTGAGAATTTTAATGATGCCCCCAAATTCAGCCCTTTGTCATACCAATTTATTTAGGGATCTTAAGGTTAATAGTATAGATATGTCCAGGTACAACTTTATCCTGTTTACATAAAGAAACATGAAAAATCCAAGATATCCTTTGTAACAGAGTCAGAGTTTAGTAGTTGAACGTAACAGAAGAAAATGCGGAATAGCCTATTAAATCTCTCATTTCTTTTCAGGGAATTGCCAAAAGAAGCAGAAGTGATCAGTGACCTTTTTTAGAACTCTGTAAGTACAAGATTGCTGATGGGTCAAAAATAAAAAAAAAATCAGTTTTTGCTATTTCAAGAAGCTTCTGAAGAATGCCTATCTAGTCACCATAATAAGCAATATCTTCACAATTCAGCCACTGGATGGGAAGTCTCTCAAACAGGAAAGGCAGGCAATGAACTGGAGTTGACTTCAGGGCTATTAAAATGTCTCCAGCAATTTAAATCAATAAGGTAAAAATGATGAATAGCTATTTGGTTACCAGCATATAAAAGAAAAAGAAAAAGCTAAATCACAGCAAGTGGAAAAATGCTGAATATGGGTTCATTTATCCAATCTACTGTAGGCCAAATGGGCATTATTATATGAATTTCCCCCTTCAAAAGGCTTATAATAAAGTGCACCAGTCATTGAGAGTAAGTACAGAAATCCAAAGAATCGAACATTTGTCCACAATGTATGGGGCTGTTCATTAGGGACTGCATCTGAACAACCAATAGCAAAGTGTCTATCATTTCAGAAGAGAATTGTCCCATTGCAAGTGAAGGCAGCTCTTTACAACCCTTAAATGTTAAAGATAATAGAATGAATTTTGGACAGAGAAACTCACACAAGTGATTATACATATGAAAAAAAGGCAGATTCTGGGATAGAATTCCTGAGACAGACGGACCCTGGGTCTGATCTTATCAAGAAATTCTTATAGTCTCTTTATTTTGTTTTCCCCTGGAATTTAGTTCAATAAAATCTTCTAAAAACAAACAGAATGAATCAAAGTCACTTGAGAATAGCCACAGGCTGGTGGGAAATGAGCTTCTGTCGGTCCCAGGTTCAGCGAGGCACTTTGAACAAATCAGTAACTGCAGTAACAAAACACAGTTTTTAAAGGGTAAGATCAACCAACCATGTGATCAGACCCATCTCACTGAGAACCAGTTCAGCAGTGAGACACACCAGAGCACAGGAACAGCCTGCATAGAGAAAGGTGCCCAGAGCTACACTGATGTACAGTTTTCCACAGCTCTTTTGTTTCTTTTACTGGGTCTGCTTTGACTTTTAGACACGAGTTTTCATGCTATGTACCACGACACTGTGGAAATCCATGAACATCTCTTTTCGAGGTCCTTTAAAGACAGTGGGGACATTTTCAGTGTGCCTCGCTTCTATCATTGTCAGGTATCCAAAGCATGGCATTCAGAGAGCATGGATATCATCCAGAACGTTCCACTTCCTCTCCGGTGGCTTGATAAGCTGTGATTTACTTAGCTGATACACTGGTGGCCAGTGGCAGTGCAGAGGGGGCCAACAGTGTTAATGTTTGACAGTGTGTGTCAATGACTTGATTTGGGGGTGCTCAGTGCTATGTGGCTTGGGAGGATAGCAGGCTACACAAAAGCTGTTTCATGCATGTTTTTGACTGGACGGCCCATCAGAAGGTCTTACTGGACCCCACAGTAAGCAGAAGTATTCTCGTAGAGTGAATCACCATTTAAAAATCAATGTTTGAGAATAAATAAGGCACTAGGTTAATGTAAGTGGCACAGAAATCTAAACTATGGTCTTGAATTGTGTTTGCATTCATTTTCATATTCCCCTTTGGGAAATAACTCCTGTAATATTTATGGAGAAAACAGTGGAAGTTAGCAGTTAGCCTCTTGCTCCTAATTTCTCACAAGGACATCATTAGATTGTCTCAAATTGTTTTTATTTTGCCTTTTATCTCTCTTGGGAAATAATTCAAGGGGGAATGGAAGTTGTTCGTCTATGCAGCAAAGACACAGAGTCAGAAAAGAGGAAGGCCACTCCTAGAGGAGTAGATAAAGCATCCAAATGCAAAAGAAAGGTCTGCCGAATTAAATGCTCTCTTAGGAGACCTGGGCCCATTTAAGACACTCTCTGTGCGGGGCTGTTTTCCTGGTTATCTGGAGGCCAGCATTGCCTCCTGAAGTCAGTGGCCTGGCTGAAGAGGTGGGTCGCTGGGTCAGGGAGGGCTCTGCTGCTGGTGGTGCTGGTGGCACGAAGTCCTGGGACACAGTTCCTGGTGCCACCTTATTGATGGGCTCAAAGCGAACTGGTAAAGGCCATCATTTGATAGAGGACACAGTTCTCTCCTATCACATGCAAAAGCAAGGGACAGTGAAAGGGGCCCCATTACACCAAGCCAGTGCCTGTCCCATGGCTGTGACATACAGTCCAGGAGACAACAGTGCTCTCCCCTTCAGACGTCCTTTCAAACCTAGCCCTGGTTGCTCTTCTTTGCCCAGGATTGAACTCGGTATGTTTGTTTGTCTCCACACCTACTCTTTGCTTGTTCTTTTGTTTTCTTTCTTTTTAAAATCATTTCCAAAGCAACCCTTACTAAAATGATTGACAGAAACACCCCCCTACTCAAATAAGGACTAGGGATATGGTAAATATTTAGAGTCTCAGGGCCTGGCCAGTGTCGGTGAATAATTCCATTAGGAATCTCCCAATCCTTCCTGCTGTCTTCACTGATGGGCCGTATATCCAGTAAAGCCTATCTTGGAAGCAGCAAGAAAGAAGCTATGTGACTGCTAGCTGACCAACAATGGCCCTTCTACACAAGTCAAACCCACTGGATGAGATTCATAGCTTCTTCCATCACTCAGCTTGGCAGAGTAGAAATAAGTCTCTAGATGTAAAAAATTATAATTGAGATTGCTTTTCCTTGCTCTGAAAACACATATTTATGCTGGTCCTAAAGAACAATTCCTGGCACAATGTCTCAGTTTATATGGATGTTACTTATGTCAAAGTGACCCAACGAAATGTTCCATCAAAATGATGACAATCCTGATCTCTAGCACGGTTTCTGAGTTACTGTGTTCACCCACATTTGCAGCTGGAAGCTGTGCATTTGTTTTCCCTTGTAGGTTCTCTGGAAGAACCTGGTATTGATTATTTCAGGATACCACAAAGATTAGTTCAAGAAAAAGATTATACATCACAATGCTTAGCATTTATATAGGTTCTTTTGATTTCAAAACAAGTTATAAATATTTCCTACCGTGACAACATCTACGCGAGGTAGGTATTACTGTCCCTACATTACCAATAGAAACCCGAGGCCAAAGAGTGCAGGACTCTATTCCAGGCCCGAGGGGGTCAGGAGCAACCTAAAGACTGGCATCCTGATGGCCTCCTGCTCTGGGCTCTAAGGAGGCCATGCCTGTTTCTAGGGTGGCAACGGTCTCCATTAATATAGGGTTATATATTGTATAGATATAAAACAGCAACACACAACGACATTATAGAACAATAATCCAATATTTTTGTTTCTTAGTAAAATATGTTAAGCACAGTATTTAAATTGCATTTCTCTGAAAAGCATTTGGTATATTAAATAGCTCTATAAAGGTTTGCTGGCATACCCTTAACAGCATAACGAATGATTCTAAAGAAATTAAAATCCACAGATGCATAGAGATCTTTCCTTTATAATACCATAAGCTAAACAAAAATGTGAAAAACTACTTTATTCTCATAATGCAGACCTATAGCTTGCTGGATATTTGCAGGTAGCTACCTAATTTTTCTGAGCTTGAGAGAAAAGATACATATTGCTGGCTGTGGTTTTAAACTATTAATTTGAGGGGGAAATGCAGTTGAATGGTGAAAATTAAAGACTGCTATTTCCACTTGTAATCCATTCTGAGGAATTCATATATTTTCAAAAGACGTCACCATACTTAGAATTAGCATGGAAGTGAACAGAGGGATGCTGATGCTAAAAAAGAACATTCTCTGAGAAGAGAAAATGGTACCAAGTAAAAGGTACGGTATCCAGAGATAACGAGCAAGGAGGTAAAAGGGTGGTTTTCAAGAGTGCTGAGGTTGGCATGAGATGTCAGCTGTTCATGCTCAGAGGACTGCAGAGGTCTTGGAGACGGTTTACGGGGTAAATACTTGGCTTGATCAGTCCCTTGGCTGCGGTGAAAGCCTTACTCACCTCTCTAAGAAGCAGTTCTCAGAAGGGTGTGAAAGCGTTTACCTCATGCTAAGCTTTGTTAAGAACCAACCAGGTGAGTTGGCAGGAAAAGTTCTAAAACTAGGAAGGAAGAGGCATCAAAGTCTTAAAATTTGTATGCAAACATAAAAACTAACTTCCAAGCTGAAATGACATTCTCTGTCAGGAGTAACAAATACAAAAGTCCTAAACTGAGTGTACACGCCGCTAAGATACTGTGAGATAAGATATTACATGGCGTTCGGAGAATATTTTTTGTAAGTGTGCTTTTTCCCTAAAAAAGACATATTAAATTGTTTTTCTCTCCTCAAGTCCTTTATATATAAATAGGAAAGACAGCTGTCCTATCAGTTTTTCCTTCATGTTATACGCTGGCGGGGTCCTTGGCGCTGGCGCTGTAAGTGGCAGTTTTGTTGTTGGGGGGTTTGAGTCTGAACAGGCTGGAGCAGTTGGGCTGTTTGGTAGGCTGCAAGGTCCTGGCATAGGGGGAATACCAGTCCCTCTCAAACACATCTTTAAGCTGCTTGATGATGCTCCTGTTGTTCCTCACATCTGCTTGGTTGATAACAAGGCCTGTGCCAGCGTTCTGGGTAAAATCATTCCCTACCCAGTCAAAATTGCCTGCAAACAAACAAAGGAGAGAATGTTGCCGAGTTAAAATCCATGGGGGAATAGTCCCCATTTAATGAAACACTGAGCAGACTCCATTAAAAAAAATAAAATGACAGGGAGA
The DNA here is from genome assembly GCF_905146905.1 of Nyctereutes procyonoides. NCBI lineage: Eukaryota > Metazoa > Chordata > Mammalia > Carnivora > Canidae > Nyctereutes > Nyctereutes procyonoides. The sequence goes on from NW_026575044.1 coordinate 6,209,842, forward strand.
TTGAATTGTGTTGACAGCTCAGGAAAAAAAAATTCCAAGAGGCCTTACATACGGCATATTAATATTTGCATATTATTTTGGCATTTTCTTCAGCTTTGCTCAACTTGAAACTCAAAACAAGGAATCTGCTGGGTTTTTTTTTTTGGTAAATGTTAATTCTTATTGACATTCACAAGACACACTAAAAACAGCAACATTTAAAATATATAGGGGTACACTTAAAAATCCTGTGAACAATTACTACCTTCTCAAAGAGACAACGTCTGATTCCTATGTACAAATGAGGCAGGGATTCTAGTTACAATGCTTACAAGCCTGCATATCAAAGAAAAGGCTGAAATCAGAGAAGGAGGATCAGTTCTTAGCTGAATACACCAACCTTTCCTTGCTTGGGGTGTAAGTCATCTCTCGGTTCCAGGATCTGGCTCTTTGGCCCGGAAATCAAGGCAGTTCTATGATACTAGGCTCCCCAGAACAGCTGCTTGGTGTTAGGTAGTGTATCGGTTTGCTAGGACTGCTGTAACAAAGTCCCGCAGACTGAGTGGCTTAAATAAGAGAAATCTATTGTCTCATGGTTCTGGAGACTAGAAGTCCAAAATCCATGTGTTGGCAGGGTTAGTTCGTTCTGAGGGCGGAAATGGGGAATCTGTTCCAGGCCATTCCCCTGGTCAGCTTCTCCCTGTGTCTCTTCACATGCTCTTCCCTCTATGCATGTCTGTCTCTGTATCCAAATTCCCCGTGTTTATAAGGGCACCAGTCAAATTGGATCAGAGCTCACACTGATGACCTCATTCTAACTTGATTACCTCTGAATAGACCTTGACTCCAAATAGGGTCATATTCTGAGGTACTGGGAGTAAGGACTTCTAACCTACAAATTTTGGGGGGACACAGTTCAGCCCTAGCAGGTAGTAAAGGCTGGAATCTGTCCCAGAAGGGGCTAACTGTATGTCACTCAAGAGTAGCCCATCTTCAAGGCAGGAGTAGGTAAAAGGAGAGACTACCCCAAAGTCCCACACAAATCTCCTATCTTGGCATCCATTGGGAAGAATGTCCTAGTGGAAGAACAAAGTTTCTTCTCAGAATGGTTCAGTACCATATATTTCTTTGATCTTTTTGTCCTTCATTTAATGCACATTTACTGAGTGTCTAACAACTACTAGGTAGGTATATGGGGCCATGATCTACACCAGAAAATGACAGTCCCTGACTCCAAGGAGTCCAGGAAGGAAATACCATGATTACAATACCAAGAGATGTATGCATACAATGCCGGAGGGCAAGGGAAAAGAATTTCTAACTCTGGCTGGATGAGTCAGGAAAGCATTTTGTTACATAATGAGAAAAGTGCAGAAACTTATCAATTAGGGAATTAGAGAGCCACACCCATAAAGGGCTGTGGACAAACATATGATCAGGATCTTGAAGCTTGAGAGGGAAGAGTTAGGGATGAAGTTGGGATATAAGGGTGTTAGTGGGGAGAGAAACTGTCCTTTATTAAGTGCCTACTACAAGCGAAGTGCTAGGCTTGGCATTTGTATCCATTATCTCTCATGGTTGGCAGGATTTACACCCACTTCACAGATGAAAAGCCAGAGGCTCAAAGAGGTGAACAGGTTTGACCGAGTGTGGACCCAGGTCTCGACGAACTACCTATAATACCATAAACGAAGCAGTGTTCTCACTAAAAAAGATTTAGCCGCATCCAGACTGACAAAATGATTTCATAAATTACCACCTGCCTGGGTCTGGCCTAAGCTCCCCATTTCGGGAGCTCCTCTTTGGTTCAGAGCTGGTTTCATAAAGAAAACCGAAGGCTTTTTAAGTGTAGAGCTTGATTTCCAGTCCCTCAGCGGCTCTTCAGCCGTCACTGCAGGAATATTTGCTGAATAAGACACATCCTTGACCTAAGGCCCTGCACCATCTGTGCGGGGGAAAAAACATCCACAGAGAGCTTCATAGTACTCATCCTTGGGCCCTCCTCTGCTCTCTGGAGCCCACACACGTATCAACTTCCCTTTCTATACAGCATGACCTGGAATAGTGCAAGTGGTTCCTTGTCTCTCATTGTACTCCTTGAGTTTATTCCTCAGGGTCTAATACCAAGTCCCTTAATCAAATATTATTAGCATAGAGAATGAACTCTTCTCTCTCTCTGTCTTCCATTTCATACTGTCTCCCGTCATGCCTTCAAACACCACACTGATACCCCTGATGGCTTCATGATAGACATAACTTTGGACGAATTTTACTGCTAGAAGTGAGTGAACTGTCCACAAAATGGTTCGTGATATTGCATGGGAGTCTCTTTGCCAGTGCTATGCTTCTGATCACGTGCTCTCAGACACATAGCCATGCTCAGAGGCTGCAGCTTTGTGCAATGCTCAGTACCAGGTACATGCAGGCTTGGACTTCTTAAACTGGGGAGTAGTAGCTACTGCAAGTTAAGAATTATTTTGGAGCCCACTGGCAGGTAGCACTTCTGAGTCATCCCATCAACAGGAGACTCCTGTGTTCTTGTACACCTTTCGAGGACCTGTGGATAAGACACTAAATTCTCATTCCTACTGCTGAATGCCAGGCAGTGAATTATTTCATTACATTATCTCATTCAATATTCACCACAATCCTATGAGGTGATAATACTCCATTATACTGAAGGGGAAATTTTGGCACAGAAAGTTTAGGTAACTTGTCCAAAACAGGAGTGAAAATATATCAGAGCTGATTTTCAGTCAGGTCTGACCCCACAGCCCATGCTTAACTTCTGTTCCATGTCACCTCTGATCCTAAAGACCTGCATGGTACCAACTGTGCATTTTCCCCAAGACTTCAGCATCAGCCACCAGGACTGGAGCATCAGGTCACACCTCCACTCCTCTGTAGACCACACTCCCTAAAGGACACAGACGTGGAAATACGCTTTGGAGTCAGTGTGAGGAGAGGGAAAGATAAGGGGAGAGAAGTGACCAGATTTTGGAGCCTTATTCTGTGAGATTCAGTTTTCCCTTCAATACAGTGGATGGAGCCAAGATACTGTATCTTTGATTCTCCAAAGCTTTAATTAGGTTCTTCTCAGGAATTATAGCACTAGACGACAGAGTCATTCCTCCACCAGTGTGATTATATTTTTCCACCTTTTACTTTCTCATGGGTTGGCTCAACTTTGGAATAATGTACCTGCTTCAGTGTTTTCTCAATTGTGTTTGTTCCACCTGGTACTGAGACTGCCATTTCAGTTTTCTGAATTCATGTTTAGGTCCAGGTGGCAGAATGTGGTGCCATCCCCAGGAACCATGGTGAGGGTACACACAAGCTCACTGGGAAGATATATGTGTCTCAGTGAGCCTTCTGAGTGCCTCCAATTAACCTACCACCCCCTTGTCAGCCCTCAAACAATTCAAACCATCTTCTGGACAAATTTGCCAAGCCAGATTCAAATGTACTCCAGAGAATTCAAAATTAGACAGATGATACTGTTTGGGGGATTTTCTGTAAGTCTTGTGAAGATTTAATGAGCTATAATTCCATGCAAGGTCTAGTGTAGATTTTTCTTAATTCAGCATTCTCAGCAGGTGTCTGAGTGACGACTTAAGAGTTTTCCAGAACATGCTGATAATTATTTAAATTATCAATGAATTTTCCCTCTGGATGCTCTTTAAATATTTTTATACAAGAACTATGCTTCGCTCTGGGGAATTAATGTTTTGCTGAAATGCTGTGTGTAAAATGAACTCATTTAAAATGCATTATAATAGAGATCCAGAAATAGACCCACATAAATACAGTCAACTGATCCCAAGAGGGGCAAAGGCAATACAGGGGAGCAAAACTAGTCTTTTCAAGAGTGGTACTGGAATAATTGGACATCCACCTGCCAAAAAGTCAATCTAGACACAGACCCTACACCTTTTACAAAAATTAAATCTAAATAGATCATAAACCTAAATGTAAATGCCTAGAAAATAATAAATAATAAAATCCAGTTAAAGTAGGGGTTGGTGATGACTTTTTAGACACAACACCAAAGGCATGACCCAGGAAAAGAATCATTGATTTTGTTAGAATTTAAAATGTTTACTCTATGAAAGACACTGTCAAAGAATGAAGAGATAAGCCACAGGCTGGGAGAAAATATTTGCAAAAGACATATTTGATAGAAGACTGCTATCCAAAGTATACAAAGAACTCGTAAACCTGAACAATAAGAAAATGAAAAACCTGGTTAAAAAATGGGCCAAAGACACTTCATCAAAGAATATATTCAGGGACACCTGGGTGGCTCAGCAGTTGAGCATCTGCCTTTGGCTCAGGGCATGATCCTGGAGCCCCAGGATTGAGTCCTGCATCGGGCTTCCTGCATGGAACCTGCTTCTCCCTCTGCCTATGTGTCTGCCTCTCTCTCTCTCTCTCTCTCTCAATCTTTCTCTCTCTCTGTCTCTCATGAATAAATAAATTTTAAAAATTTTTAAAAAAGGGCAGCCTGGGTGGTTCAGCGGTTTGGCGACACCTTCGGCCCAGGCCGTGATCCTGGAGAGCTGGGATCAAGTCCCGTGTCGGGCTCCCTGCTTGGAGCCTGTTTCTCCCTCTGCCTGTGTCTCTGCCTCTCTCTCTCTCTGTGTCTGTCATGAATTTATAAATAAAAATCTTTTAAAAAATCTTAAAAAAGAAGACATTCAGATGGCAAATAGGCATATAGAGAGATGCTCCATATCATATTATCAGGGAAATGCAGATTAAAACAATAATGAGGCAGCACTACATACCTATCAGAATGGCCAAAATCTGGAACACTGACAACACCAAATGCTGGCAAGGATATTGAGCAACAGGAACTCTCATTCACTGCTGGTGGGAACTCAAAATGGTAGAGCCAGTTTGGAAGGCAGCTTGGCAGTTTCTCATCAAACTAAACATAGTCTTATCATATGATCCAGCAATCACTCTCTTTGTGTGATTTCAAACCCAGTAGGTTTGAAAATATGTCCACACAAAAACTTGCATGTGGGTGTTTATAGAAGCTTTACTCATAATTGCCAAAACTTGGAAGCGACCAAGATATCCTGAAGGTGAATGGATAAAACAAACTGTGGTCCATCCATACATTGGAGTATTATTCCGTCCTAAAAAGAAATGAGCTATCAAGCCATCAGAAGATACAGAAGAAGCTTAAATGCATATTGCTAAGTGAAAGAAGCCAATCTGAAAAGGATATACACTATATAATTGCAACTATAGGATATCTTGGAAAAGTCCAAACTATGGAGACAGTAAAAAGATCAGTGGTTGCCAGGAATTAGCAGGGAGGGAAGGATGAATAGGTGGAGCACAGAGGACTGGTAGAACAATGAAATGACTCTATATGATACCATAATGGTACATTCAAATCATTATACATTTGTCAGGACCTATAGGATGTAATATCAAGAGTGACCCCCTAATGTAAACAATGGACTTTTGGTGATACTGATGTATCAGCATAGGTTCACCAGTCATAAGACATGTACCTCTTTGGATGGGGAGTTTGATAATGGGGCAGGTTGTGTGTTATGTGTGTAAGGGGGCAGAGGATTGTGAGAATTTTTTTCTGCTCAGTTTTGCTGTGAACCTAACTGCTCTAAAAAATTAAAGTCTATTTTAAAAAGGTACTATATGGGAAGAAGAAGAGAGAGTACCAGGAATCCATATTTACTAAGTATTGAGACAGATGAGAGCCAGTGTTTGGAGCTTTCCATATATTATCTCATTTAATCCTCCAACTACTACCAAAGGGTGGATGTTTTTATTCCCATTTTACAGATAAGAAAACAGAGGTACACAAAGGCTCAGAGAGGTCACATGACTTTCCATCATCTTTCAGCTTATAAGGGTCAATGCTTGAATTCAAATAGAAGTTTTTGTGACTCCAAAACACTTATTATTTAATTCATTAAAAAAGTTTTTAGATATAGGCACCATACAACTGCTCCATGTACACATGACACTTTGCTTTAGGTAAATCCCATGTAAAACATCCAGATCTGAGTTCCAACTGTGCCTGAAACCTGACCCATACATGTATTTCTCAATTATTGAGCCCAAAGTTCCGAGTTTTGATGAAATGATTTTGAGTTTGTTTTTGGCAGATGATTAAAGAGGAGCTAATTTCATTCTACTCTCCATAAACTAATGAATATGAGAAAGTTTAAATAATGACATTTTAAGCCACTGAGAGGGACAACATGAGTAAAATAACATTCTCATATTCTAAGACAACTTGAAGAATATACATTTAAAAAAAATCCAATATTCTATTCTCTAATATGATATGTAGCTACTCAAAATGGAAAAAGAACAGCTTTCCATGGAGCCAGGATGGAGTAACTAGCTCTCTGATGGCAGTGTCTCTTTCTGGTTCCAGGTGGTGGGGTGAGGGCGGGGGTCTGGGTACCATGGATTCTAGGTCTCCCTCTTCCTCTTCATGTTTGTGTGTTTAAGTCATTTCCACTCTTATGGTCCATGTTTCCTTATTTTTAAGCTGCAGGTGATAAAATCCACCCTCCATATTGGCAAGGTGCCTTAGAAATTCAAATAAGATAAAGTGCATTACAAAGCAAAAAGGGCATAATTTACTCCCTCACTGAATTGGAGGGGGAAAAAACATATTCCATGCTCCATCATTGCACACACTTTTTTTTCCTGCTTTGAAAGACTGCCACTTCATCTGTACATTGTAGTAGCCACACTGCTGTTCTGTAGTTTATGTACCTTCTTTTATAGATAATAATTTCTGCTCTGCCATTGATAGTATGAGTTAAGGGATTACCCTGGACTCATGTACACCGTAAGAAAGGAGAACATATCTGACACATTAGCAAATAATTTCACCAGTAGATGTGATCTCTGCATCTGGAGCATTATTGCCTTAAAAACAACAGCTAACATGAATATGGTATTATTGTGTGTCAGGGGTTTTAATTGTGCAAGGTACCTTGCATATATTCCACTTAAATTTCACCCAACGAAGTTGAAACAATTATTAGCCCCATCTTACAGATGAGGAAATTGAGGTTTAGAGAGCTTAAGTAAACTCTCCAAGGGTAGACATTTATAAAATGACAGAGGTGAGATGGTTGTCCAGGCAGTGCTCTTTCTGGTGCTGAGTTGCCACCATGTTGGCCTTCTGTGATTCACAACAGGCTGGCTGTGGTATGGCCGGGGGGGGAGGGGGAGGCACTGTGCTCGTTCAACTCCCAGGACTCACTTTTTTTTTTTAATTTATTTGAGAGAGCGAGAGTGAGAGAGACAGCACAAGCAGGGGAGTGAGGTGTAGACAGAGAGGGACAAGTAGACTCCCTGCTGAACACGGAGCCTGATGCCAGCCTTATCCCAGGATCCTGAGATTGTGACCTGACCCAAGGCAGATGCTTAGCTAACTGAGCCCTGAGACTCGCCTCTGATGAGTCCTTCATCTCCTCATCTATAACATTAGGCAAGTGGACCAAAGAATTTCTGAAAACACTTATTAAAAACATCTCCTATGGTGTCCTCCTACTTGAGCCAAGCTCTAGAGGAGATGTTCAGTTCAAGGAGTTGTTTGACTTCCCTATCCTGTTTCCTCCAAGGCCCCCAGGTTATACTGTGTATGAAAGAACACAGTAGGACCTGGACTGTCACTAACCTGCATGATCCTCTAGGAGTCTGACAACCTTGATACCTACCAATATAAGCTGCGCCATCTGTCACCATGTACTTATTGCGATTTAATTTAGGGAAGCTGTGGTCCTTTTGTTCTTTTGTAGCACAAACATTCTCTCTTTCCAGATCGAAAAATTTCTGTAAGACACAACAATAAATAAATTAAGAAAGCAGGTGAATAGGGAACATTTTGGGTTTTGTTCAAGAGCCCAAAAGGGTTTCTTATCCAAATATCCACAGCCAACCTCATTCTGGGTTATTAAAGCCCCAATCTTGTTACTTCATGTAGATGAAGCTATTTTTTTTGTTCTCAAATCTATATGGGCAACAAGAGAGATAATTAGCATGCTCAACTAGGTCTATAATTAACACTTTTAAGCTGTAAAATGAACACAAAATTCATTCTTTCAACAGGGTGAGGGCCAAAGGTTTTTTTAATTCTCATTGTCTCATTCATTGGGGTGCACTGGCATTTGAGGTGCTTTCTGTCACGCATGCCAATGAATTGAATGAATATTCCTCTGTGTTGCATGCATTATAAAAAGCAGCAAGGTCCCTGCCAATGACTAGCTGATTCAGCTGGGGATTTGCAAAGGTCAAAAGAGATTTTGCCAAGGGAACAGATGCTTTCCATCTCAACACCTAGGTCTACAAGCTCTTCTAATAAGCAAGTAAAAAAAAAAAAACCCACCACTGCAGACCAGGAATCTTGAATTCCAACTTTAATGTGACCCCAAAAGCAGATTAGGCCTGGGCTGTGGGAATTAATAGAGGGAGCTGACAGTGGAGGTAGGTGAGCTGGTGCTTCCAGAATCTGTTGGAACTGGTAACTGCTCAGACGAAGCCTGAACTGTGATAGAGCTCACAGGATGACACACCATCAAAGGTGGTAAGGTCTGGAGTCTCCTCCACATTGGAAAATGCTAAACATACCCAGAACTGTGTGGAATCTTTCTGGAATGACTATCTTATGGCTGTGGGATCATGTGTGATTGAAGGGTAGAAAAGGCAGAGAGAAAAATGAGATGCCATCTAGAAATGGGGACATTTACAGTTTTAAAACTATAAATGTTCCAAGTTTGGCTTGGGGAAATAGTGAGGGCTGGTCTTCGCTTTCATCTGAGGGAAAGGAATGATAAACTAGGTGTGATCACCAAGGTCCCTGGCAACCCTGAAAATTCTATTCTGATTTTCTTGCAGACCCCTTAAGGTCAATGGTGCGCAGGGCAAAATCTATCACCCAAGAATTGTCCATTGCACATCACAGAGGAAGGTATTACCTGGGGACATATTACCATGATGTTAGGCCATGCTGTCTTTGTCCCCCTTCTCAGTTCCTGTCTCCTGCAAAGTCTGTGTCATTTGGAGAGTTCATAGATAGCCCCATTTTGTGGACTCTTGATTATCTGTGAATACTTTCAAGTCATAGTTATATATCTGGGAGACCCTGTGATATGAGGCTGCCTGCTACCTGGTAAGAGCAGTCAAATAATTTTGAGGAAAATATTATTGTGGAATCAAGATGGACGTGAAAAAAAATAAAATATATACCCTCATTTAAGATGGGGATAGCAACACTGCATGAGGTTCTCCAGAGACCCATCTGCTTTAGAAAGTTGAAGATGTCCCCAAAGAGGGGAAGAGCTTTGTCTGGGAGACAAAAATGGTAGAAGAAATCATACTGTATCACTGACACTATAAGACACTAATGTGCTGTATGTGACAGCAAAGATTGTTCAAAAGGGATTTATGAATTTATAAAAAAAAAAAAAAAGAAGTCCAGCTGCTGATAGGGCCAACTTTGTGAGTGCAGTCTCTTTCCCAAGCGTCTCCTCATGGACACAATCCCTCCAGGTCAGGGCTGTGGGTGCCAACTTCTCTGAAGAGATTCCCTGCCTTGCTCCCAGGCTCCAGAAGACATGCTTCATGCAAGGTTCCTATGCCCACTTGTCTTGGGAAAGCTCCTCACTCATCTGTGTTCTAGATGTTGGGACCACAAGCTGTGCTCCCATCTAGGTTTATCTTGATACTTAGAAATGATTTCAGTGAGAACTAGAAGCTCTGTGTCATGAAATGTCCAACACTGAACTATTATTAATGTTTGGTTTATTCAAGTAATGTGACCCTGAGTGTTTGAAAAGATAGAGCTGAGTAAGTAGAGAATTAAAGGATGGATTCTACTGTCCTTATAATTTCTTGCAAGTCTTAAATGAAAGCACTTAGTATTTCATGACAGAGATTTCAACTGACAATGCCTTCAAGAAGAGGTGGGAGCAAATGCACCATGTGCGGTAGGCTCCAGACATTCTCCCCTTTGCTTCTGCTTCTGCTTCTATTAGTCATGGCTTCTTATTATGTGTTCTGATGCTTTGACATCTGGGCCCTGCTGAGCCTGGAGGCACTGCCCTTCCAAGGGCTGGCTAATTCCTGGAGATAGCAAATAACTTGCCCGTGAGGACACTTCTCATATGTAAACCCGACCCATGGCCCATACTCTGAAATACCTCCTTTATGGTTTCACACTCTGGGCCACTATACACTTGCCCTAATCATACCAGGTAACTAGGGACAGCCCCTGGGCCCAAGATCCCACCAAAATCACTCAAACTTGCCAATCCTAAGAGGGCTTACCCTGCCTTGCCTCTTCCTTGACCTCGTAAACCAAAACAAAAGTCCTTGTTCATGCTTCCCTCACTTCTGTCTCTAGGATGACCCTGGGACTTTTCCTCAAGCTCCCTTCTCTTTAGATCTGTGAATAAAACAAACTGTCTTTCTCCAATGGCTGTCATCTCCTGATCTGTTGGCATTGTCATATTTAAATCATAACCAAACCTGTATTTTAGAACACTGCTATACCTGGTAAGTCTAACAGCAGTGCTCCTCTAACTGCAAGCATACTGAATTCTGAGTGAATGACCTCACCTGGAAGATTCTTCACCCTTTTCCAGCACACCTTCGTTAGGGAAAATGGCTAAAATGATTCCACATCCACCATGCTCCCTGCTCCCTCCACTCAGTAGTTCACAGATCTTTCCTGAACACTCTTCATCAGCTCCCTCTTTTTTGATTTCATCCATCCATCCACCATTCGTCCAACACATACGTTTTGAATGCTTTGTGCCAGCATCCTGTTATACATCAGGAATACAATGCTTCACTTGATTTTCCATGCTGCCCCATATGCCACTTCAGTTATCTGGAAAACCCTATCCCTGAGCTGAAACAAGCATTCTCTTGTCAATGGAAAAGTAGAACACAAACTGACTCTATTCTCCTGGGTCCCTGCTTGGATTTCTGGGATCATACCAATATTTCCTCTAATCCCTGATAATCTGATTCCAAACCCAGGTTGGTGCCCAGATCCAAATCCTAGTTATCACATTCATTTGCAAATTTGGAGTGGAAAATAGATCCATAGTGGTAATCATAGGCTTCCCCCCTCCCCCTCATTGTATTGAGGAGTAATTGACTTCTATCACTGTGTAAATTTAAGTTGTATAGCATCATGGTTTAGTTAACATATTGTGACATTATGACAACACATCCAGCTAACATTATCTTCTCATATACATAAAATAAAAAGAAAAGAAGAAAAGAATAAAGAAAAAGATTTCTCCTTGTGATGAGAACTCTTAGGATTTATCTTAACAACTCTCCTACATATCATGTAGCAATGCTAGTTGTAGTCATCACGTTGTATGTTAAATCCCTAGTACTTATCTTGTAACTGGAAGTTTGTACTCTTTGACCACCTTCCTCCAATTCCCTGTTCTCTCTACCTTGACTCTCCACCTCTGGTAACCACCAGCCTAATCTCTTTTTCTCTAACTTTGTGAGTTTTTTTTTTTAAATTTTAGATTCCACATATAATTGATATCATATAGTATTTGTCTTTCTTTCTCTTTCTTATTTCACTTCGAATAATGATTTCTAGGTACATCCACATTGTAAAAAATGGTAGTATTTCTTCATTTTTATGGTTGAATAATATTACATTGTATAGATACACCACAATTTCTTTATACATTCATGCATTAATAGGCACTTAAGTTGTTTCTATGTCTTGGCTACTGTGAATATTGCTGCTATGAACATGAAAGCGCAGATACTTTTTTGAGTTAGTGTTTTAGTTTCCTTTGAATATATTCCCATAAATAGAATTGTTGAATCATATAGTAGTTCTATTTTTAATTTTTTGAGGATTATCCATATGATTTTCCATAGTGGCTTCACCAATCTACATTCCCACCAATGGTGCACATGGGCTCCCTTTTCTCCACATCCTCACCAGCATTTATTATCTGTCATCTATTTTGATGATGTCTGTTCCTAACAAGGATGCTGTGATACCTCATAGTGGTTTTGTTTTGTATTTCCCTAAAGACTAGCAATGTTGAGCATCTTTTCATGTACCTATTCGCCTTTTGTATATCTTCTTTGTTTTTTTTTTTAAACAATTTTTTTAAATTTTTTTTATTTATTTATGATAGTCACAGAGAGAGAGAGAGAGGCAGAGACATAGGCAGAGGGAGAAGCAGGCTCCATGCACTGGGAGCCCAACGTGGGATTCGATCCCGGGTCTCCAGGATCGCGCCCTGGGCCAAAGGCAGGCGCTAAACCACTGCACCACCCAGGGATCCCTGTATATCTTCTTTGGAGAAATGTCTATTCAGATCCTTTACCCATTTTTAAATTAGGTTATTTTCTACTTGGTTGTATGAATTATTGATGTATTTTGGATATTAACCTCTTACCCGATATATGGTTTGCAAATATTTTTTCCCCTTCTATAGGTTGTCTTTTCACTTTCTTTTTGATTTTGTTGCTTGTATTTTAGGTCATATCCAAAGAGTTATTACCCGAATCTATGTCAAGAAACTTTGCTCTTATGTTTTCTTCTAGGAATTTCATGGTTTTGGGTCTTACATTTAAGTCTTTAATCCATTTTATGTTAATTTTTGTGAGTGGTGTATGATACGGATCCCATTCCATCCTTTTACATGTGAATATCCAGTTATCCCAGTGTCATTTATGGACAAGATTATCTTTTTTCTATTGAGTATTCTTGGCTCCCTTGTTAAATATTAGTTGGCTGTATCTGCTTGTGTTTATTTCATTGGTCTATTTGTCCATTTTTATGCCAGTACATTTAATGACCATAGCTTTATAGTATAGCTTGAAACCAGGAAGTGTGATACTTCCTTCTTTATTATTCTTTCTCAAGATGTCTTTGGCTATTTAGGGTTTTTTGCAATTCCACATGAATTTATGAGTGTTTTTTCTACTTCTGTAAAAATACCATTGGAATCTTGATAGCACTGCATTGAATCTATAGATGGCTTTGGTTGACATTTTAACAATATTAATTTTTCTAATCCATGAACATGGGATACCTTTCCTTTTTTTTTTTTTTTTTTGGATTGTCTTTGATTTCTTTCATCAATGTCTTATGGTTTTTGGCATTGTTTATCTCCTTAGTTAAATATATTCCTAAGCACTTTATTGTTTTCATGCTAGTATAAATGGGATCCATTACTTTATTTCTTTTTCAGAAATTGCATGTTAGTGGGTAGAAACACTATTGATTTTTGTACTTTAATTTTGTCTCAGCAACTTTACTGAATTCTTTGATTAAATATAACTTTTTTGGTTGAGCATTTAGGATTTTTTATATATATAATCATGTTATCTGAAAATAGAGACAATTTTGCTTCTACCTTTTCAATTCTGATACTTTTAATCCTTTTTTTTTTTTTTTTTTTGCCTTATTGCTCTGGCTAGGACTTCCAGTACTATGCCAGATAGGAATGATAAGAGTTAGAACTCTTGTCTTGTTTCTGATCTTAAAGGAAAAGCTTTCAACTTTTCATCATTGAGTAAAATGTTAGCCATAGGCTTCACAGACCTGTTTCTATTTCTAATACTGATTTGTAAACTCAGATATGTGCATGGCTACCTCAGTTTATAAAAATCAGTTAAATGGAGATAAATTCTATTTTCTGTCAATATTATCCAAATGCTAGGGAGATTAAAATGAAATCTATATGAGAAGCATAATTTCTTGAAATCTATAGTAAATTCTAGACTTTTATGTATTTAAATTATTGATAATTTCAACTTTTAAAAATATTTAATGTTACCAATGAGTTAAAAAACATTTTATCTGATGTTTTTGTTGATCCTCAGAGATATACAAGTCAGATGTGTAGTTTCTCAAATTTTTGAGCAGATGTAATATATGATGTTTTTGAATATAGATAGGAAAGACAAAAAAAAAACCTTTGTAACTTCAATTATAGGTTCTGCATGCAGAGACCATACAGTATGATGTTTAAGAGCTTAGACTCAGGAGTTAGAAAGACTTTTATTTGAATCTTTCTCTTCTATTAACTAGTGTCCTAGAGAGAAATTATTTAATCTCTTTAGGCTTCATTTTCTGTTTGTAAAATATTAAAAGTTCCAGCTTCATAGTGTAGTTGTGAATATTAAGTAGTATATACAAAGCACCTGTTTGTCTATATTCATGAATATAAGAAATTCTTCCATTAAAAAAAGTTTTAAGCACTTACTACATCTAGGCAATGTGAAGTGAGATGCTGCCATAATAGCAACAATAAAAACTTAATAAAAGATGTAACAATTGTTTACCCAATGGGCAGCAGGCAGCAAGAAAATTGGTATTAAAGGATGGAATGAACGGAGACTCATGCAGTAGCAAAATATTTGGTAAAACCATAGCCTGCATTAATTTGGAAGGAACACCAAGCACCCCCTAAAACTTTGGCTACAGGGCAAGGGATGGGAAAACAAATTGTTAGTAACTTATGTTGGTTGTCATTAGTGCCTTTAGCAAGTTGTCAGAGGAGATAAACCCAAGAAGGATTTGCTGGCTTGTAAGCACATATGAAATAGAACAGGTACACTAGAAATTTGGTATTTCAAAGAGCTAGAAAAACTGATTGTACCAGGAGCCCAAGAGAGGAGAGAGGGTAGAGAAAGAGGGAGAGGGAGGGGAGAGACAGAAGATGCAAAGGGGAAAAAGGGGGAGGAAGGAGGGAAAGGGAGGCAGAGGCATATGGGCAAGGAAGCATAATTAGTCAAGTTTGGGAATTATGTAAAACAAAATATTTGGCTGTGGTTACTGGTAAATGGAAATGACTAGAAGCAAATAAATCAGAAGCTTACTAAGTTTTTGAGAAAGTTGCATTGCCAGAGGAACCATGAGCTGGGACCAAAAACTCTTAACACTTCATACTAAGAACAACCTTAGGATCCGGGGTATGAGGACTTCACTATACCTGCCCGGAAGGATTTTACAATTGCCTGGACCAGTGACTGCTGTGACTGTCCCCATCTCCCTTTTCTGAATGGGAGTTTATACTGTATTTCTCCTGTTCCTGTTATATGGGGAGGAGATAATTTCAATCTGGGCTTTGGATTTCATGGGAAATTGCTGTTTTGTTTTTAGTTTCTGTTTATTAACTATGGGGTAACACATCCAGATTTGCTGTCCAGAAATGCATAACACTTAGAGGTCCAGAAATTTGCATTGTGCAGTACCTGTGGGGGATGAGGGTTCTCTGTGTGGGTGCCCAGAATTGCAGACTGATGATCCACAAAACTGCTGTTTTGTCTTTTTGGGAGCACTGCTGCCTTTCTGATTGCACTAATGCCACCCCTGTTATTAGGTGTGGCCAGGTGAGTGAAATATGAGCAGCAGAATAAAGGCTAAAAGGATATTCACTCCAGGTCCACCCCATAAATGCCTCCTGGGCAGTCCTCCAGTCTCTCTCTCCTTCTGATTGACCTTGAGAAACGGAGGCTTGGGACTATCTCGGAAGCTATGTCTCAGGTTGATGGTGGTGCCGCTGTCATTCTGGGTCCTTAAATACTGCATGAAGAACAGACCCATCACTTAGAAGGGTGCCTGGCATACAGGAGGGTCTCAGGGTACATTTCCTGAACGATTGCTGTGGAGGTTGGAAAAGGTACCTAATGGACTGGTAGGCATTAGTCAGAAAAGGCACGGAGGAGAAGGGTGTTATAGGTAGAGGAAACAGCATGTACAAAGGCCCAGAGAGGACAAAGAGGGCATCACATGTGAGGACCTGAGGGGAATCAAAGATTGGCTAAGGAATTACCACACTAATACCCAGTCCCAATCTTGCCTCCCTCAAAGTGTGTGGATTAGCATGTGGCCCAAGGGACCTGAAGCAAGTAGAGTAGCCCAGGCTGGGGGGTCTTTGGGGCTTGGGGATGCTGTGCAGGTTCAGGTGCCACTGCTCTGTTGGTCACAGGCTTAGAAATAGGAATGGCAGGTGAATGAGGCAGTTCAAGTGGAGAGGACCCAACAGGCAGTGTGTGAAAACAGGGCATGGCTGGGAGGGCACCAGGAAATGTGGGTTCCAGGCTCCTTTTCTTGTGTGTTTCTCTTTAAAAATTACTTATTTTACTTTTGAAATATTTTCTCACAATCAGAGATTGTTAGCCTGGTTCTTAAGTGCCAGTTTACTTGAATGC
The DNA here is from genome assembly GCF_905146905.1 of Nyctereutes procyonoides. Classification (NCBI taxonomy): domain Eukaryota; kingdom Metazoa; phylum Chordata; class Mammalia; order Carnivora; family Canidae; genus Nyctereutes; species Nyctereutes procyonoides. The sequence continues at coordinate 6,226,039 of NW_026575044.1, forward strand.
ATGGGTTTATAGCTTTCACAGATGAGCAGAGGAAATCAGCCCCTTTTATTTAATAATTCTTAAGTCAACATCATACTTACAACTTTCAAACTGCAGTTGGCTATTTCAGTGCAAATAGCTTTAAGAGATGAAATAAAGTTAAATGTAAGGGGGTCAGTTTCCTTCCAGAAGCTTATAAGGAGTCGCACTTTAACACTTCGCAAAACTAATGCTTCTCTTATTTTCCCATCCAAGTCTGGCCAGTAAGTCCTGTAGAAATAATAGTCGTGTGGATAAAAAGAAAGAAAATAAGTTAGTTCGGGGAAAGAGATTTACTAGGCTACAAAGAACATTTATATTAACCCGATCATTACTTTGTTCTGTAATACAGACATAACCTGATAGGATACTTGAAAAAAAAAATGCAGCTCTCCTGGGTTGGGCAACTACAGAGGATGCTTTCCTGGGTCCTGCCCCTGCCTAAAATGAGTTCTCCCACCACCAGGGCCTCCGAAGATGTGGACACACTGACCTCCACCACAGGCTATCCTCACCACACCGGCACCACTCCAGCTGGGCCTCAGCTCACATGGGCGCTGAGAGTCAACTTTCCAACAAAATTCCAGTTCAGAGGCTTGAGCAACCCATCAGTCCCCAAATGCTGCTAGAATCCCTCTTCTTTGGAAACTGCCCCTTAAATGAGCTTCTGCTCTGGTTATGCAAACTTCCCCCTACTCTTCCTGACCAAGCACCCAGCTTCTCTGGCCCTTGGACTCCTCCATCAGGCCAACAGTTTCTCCCAGAGGCTCAGCCTCTACCCTAAATTCATAGCCAGCCTTTTGCCTTAACTAAACCTTAATTCTTCCTAAGGCCGCAGCTTCTCCAGAAGTCCTACCATGTATTTTCTACCACAATTTGCCCATTCAGTTTAGGAGGTGGGGTCAGCACCCCAACATACACAATGTCATTTCCAGAACTGCCACTTATTTCTCTTTTAAAAGAAAAAAACAATAAACATTTCCATTTTAAAGACAAGCCCCATGTCTCTCTGTCTCCCCTTAGCCCTGACATGTGCCGACCTTCTGTTTGTTCACTTGTTCAAATCTTTCCCTAATTCCAAGCCAACTCAGTTTGGACCAATAAAGTATCCAAAACCTTAGCTTGCCAGTTTCATAATCAGTAACGCCTCCAAAGTTCTCCTCTTTATATGGACCAGCCTGTGGTCCTGTAGCATCCTGTACTTTGTGTGATCTCCACTGAGTGCACTCTTCCCCTGCGTGGGCCCAGCCCCATGACTGTCTCACTCTCCTGCTCCATCAGCTCTGGGTCCCCTTTTTGGTCCAGCCCAACCTCAGTGATCACCTGAAGGACAGCTGCTCTGCCTCTTTCTCTAGCTCTTGGGTCAGAGCCACACCTCCCTTGGTCTATGTCTATGGCTACCAAAGCCAAGGATGGCTGAACAAAGTAGGCTCAGCTCTGTGAAGCTGGAGCCAACACAAATGCATCTGAGCCCTCACCACTATTCACCAACCCTGTCCTTGTCCTGGGCAGTTTCACCTCCTGGACCTTTCTGTAATTACTCTAAGCTGTACCCCACTTGAGAAAAACTTGTTTCTTCCTCTATCTGAAATATAGAGCTTCTCAGTCATGGTCTTCCTCAACTTTCTACCCCCGAGAACCTCATGCATCCTTCTCCCCTTTCCTCTGGCTCAGAGAATAAGACAACCTGCTCAGGGTTAGACCTGGACCACCCTTCTCCCTAGGCTGTTTCCCTGACCCTCTGCAACTGTGTCTCACTGGTCATTCCTTCCTGAAGAAAGTTTCAACTCCCCCCTCTCTCCCTTCCTTTTACTTTGAGGACAAAATGTAAATCTCACCCACTCAAGAGAATCCTCCCTGACTCTGCATCACTCTGTGGCCAGTGAACAATCTCTTTTCTCTTTTGAACTAAACTATCATCTATCTATCATCTATCTATCTATCTATCTATCTATCTATCTATCTATCTATCATCTATCACCTATCTATCTATCATCAATCATCTTTGAGTATAGTTGACACACAATGTACGTGAATTTCAGGTGTACAACACAGTGATTCAACATTTGCATATGGTATGCTGTTCTCAGAACAAAGGCAGCTGCCATCTGTCACCATATAACACCATTATAGGATCACCAAGTACATTCCCTGCGCCACACCATTCATCCTTGTGATTTACTCATTTCATAATGGGAAGCCTGTACCTCTCTCTCCCCTTTACCAATTTTGCCCATCCTCCTGTCCCTCTCTTCTGGCAACCATCAGTTTGCTCTCTGTATTTATGGGTCTGTTTCTACTTTTTTTTTTAACATAACTTCTTGACAGTGTAATCTAGAACCTCTGACTTTACTTCACCACCCCCACTCACTCCTCAGCCTAATGCCCCCTGGCCTTCAGCCCACCGTTCTTGTGCAAATCTCCAAATCAGAAGTGATATCCCAACTGCAAAATCTAATGGACATCATTCAATTCTTATTTTACTATTAGTCTAAGCCACATCTGGCTCTGTTGATGGTTCTTTTCTTCTTGAAAACTGATTCCATTGGCTTCTACGACCCTGTGTATTTATTGATGGTCTGTCCCTTATTTCTCGAAGTGTTTCTTTATTTGTTGAATGGTCAATGTTCCCTTAAGATTCCATCACCATCCCCTGTCCTCCTCACTATACAGGCCATCTCCTTGGTGGCTTCATCTACACATTTGATTTCAACTGTCCTCTAGAGTCTGAAGAGCTCCAAAATCACATCACCAGGCTAACCCTCTTCAGACTTCATTCTGGATATCTTTGTAAGATCTTTATTAATTTGGACCTTTACAAGAACCCTAAATTAACAAATATGCTTATTTCCTCATACTTTTTATGGCCTCCTCTGCCTTGTATAACATTCATCATCTAATCACCCAAAGTAAAAACCTGGTGATCATTCTCCTTTTCATGATGTCCTTGAAAAATATTATTGGAACGTACATGCTTTATTCTATCCTTTTTTTTTAAGATTTTATTTATTTGAGAGACACAGAGGGAGGCAGAGACATAGGCAGAGGGAGAAGCAGGCTCCCTGCAAGGAGCCTGATGTGGGACTCGATCCCAGACCCTGGGATCATGCCCTGAGCCAAAGGCAGACACTCAGCTGCTGAGCCATCCAGGGGTCCCTCTTCTATCCTTCTGATCCATCATTATCACTGATCTGGGCCACTGTAACAGCTCCAAGTTGGTTTTTCGGCCTTTAGTCTTGTCCTTGTCAAGTACATCTTCCATGACCACCAAAGTGATCTGTCTAAAAGCATATCTCCTTTGATTAAAACATAGGGGAGGCTCCCTCACAGTCAAGTCCTCCTGTTCCTGGTCCCTGTCTCTCCTCCAACCTGATCTCTCATCACCTTATCTTGGGCTTTGTTCCAACACTGAACTCATTACAGATCCCGGCATGTGTCATGCTATTTTTCTTCATCTGAAACTTTGTTCATACTGTCCCTTTTACCTGGAAAACTTCCTTTCTTATCCTTTTTCTGAAATGCAATTCAGGTAGCATTTCCTCCAATAAGCCCCTTCTAACTTTGAAACTGCCATAGATGTTCTTTCACCGAGGACCTGTAATATTTTGTACATATATCTATTTTCCATTCACCACACTGTGTAATGATAATCTATTTTGTGTCCATTTGCCCTTCTGGATAGAATTTCTGGGACCATATGCTGCTCATACTTTAATCACTCCTGCACAATGGCCAATAAGTATTTGTTGAATGAAAACATAAATGAAAAATATTAGTAGGACATTGACTAATCAGCCTACTTTTTTCTTATTGAATAAATCTGATGTGTATAATTAATAAGCTGTGTATAAATTTAATATGTATATTATTATGTGTGTATGTGTATAAATTTAATAAGCTGTGTAGCATGGGACTTTGGTACATATTTATATTGTAATATGATTGCCAATGTACTGATATTCATCACATTACATAATTACAGTATATTTACAGTACATTAGCTCTCTATGACCTATTTACTACTCATTACAAGTTTGTAGTCTTAAATACCATTATGCTGATCCCTCACCCACCAGCCCTTGGTAACCACTATTTTACTGCCTATTTTCTACAGGTTTAACTTTTGTAGGTTTCATATAGAAGTGATATTATACAGTATTTGTCTTTTTCTGTCTGACTTATTTCACTTAGCATAATATACTCAAGATCCATTCATGCTGGTACAAATGGGAGGATATTCTCCTTTCTCATGGCTGAATGATATTCCATTGTGTATATGTACCACATCTTTTCATTTATTTTTCTGTTGATAGGCATTTGTGTTGTTTCCATGTCTTGGCTATTGTGAATAGTGCTGCAATAAACATGGGAGTACATATATCTTGTCAGAAATCTGTTTTTGTTTCCTCTGATTAAATACCCAGAAGTGGAATTGCTGGATCATATAGTAGATTTATATTAATTTTGGGGGAAACTTCCCACAAACTTTTGGGAGGAACCTCCAACTTTTCCATAGTGGTTGGATCAGTTTATCTTTCTACCAACTGTATATAAGGGTTCCCTTTTCACTACATCTTCATCAGCACCTGTTGTCTCTTGGCTTCTTGATGATAGCCATTCTAAGAGGTATGAGGTGATATCATGGTTTTGATTTGCCTTTCCCTGATGATTAGTGATGTTGAACATCTTTTCATGTGTCTGCTGGCCATTTTGATGTCCTCTTTGAAGAAATGTTTAGTTCTTTTTCCAGTTTTAATCACACTCTTTTTGTTGTTGTTGTTATTGAATTGATTGAATTCCTCACATATTTGGATATTAACCCTTTATCCAATATATGGTGTGAAAAAAATTTTTCCCATTCTATTTTTTTATTTTGTTGTTTCTTTTGCTGTGTGCAAAGCCTTTTGGATTTGATATAGTCCCAGTTTGTTAATTTTTTGTTATTATTGTTTGTGCTTTTGGTGTCATGCAAAAAAAATTATTACCAAGACCATTAGGAGTTTTATGATATCAGGTCTTATCTTTTAGTCTTTAATCTATTTTGAGTTAAATTTTGTGAGTTATGTGATAGGCCCAGCTTTATTTTTCTGCATATTTGTCTCCAGTTTCTCCAGCATCATTTGTTGAAGAGACTGTCTTTTCCCCATTGGGTGTTCCTGTGCTCATGTTGAATATTAGTTGTCTGTATAGGCCAGGGTTTAGTTCTAGGCCTCCTGTTTTGTTCCATTGGTTGACGTCTATTTTTGTACTGTTTTTATTACTATGGCTTTGTCATATAGTTTGAAATCAGGAAGTCTGATACTTTGAACTTTATTCTTTTTCACATGATTGTTTTAGCTGCTTGGAGTTTTTTGTGGTTCCATATAAATTTTAGGATTGTTTCTTTTATTTCTGTGAAGAATGTCTTTGGTATTTTGAGGGGAATTGCATTGACTCTGTAGATCACTTTCAGTAGGACAGCCATTTTAACAATATTAATTCTTCTAGTCCATGACACAGAAAGCCTTTCTATTTGTTTGTTTCTTCTTCAATTTCTTTCAGCAAACTTTGTAGTTATCACTATATAGATCTTTCACTTCCTTGGTTAAATTTATTTCCAAGTATTTCTTGTGTTTGATGCTATTGTGAGTGAGATGATTTTCTTTCTTTTTCAGAGGCTTCATCATTAATGCAAAGGAATGCAACAAATTTTGTATCTTGACACATTAGTGATATTATTGATTAATTCCAACAGTTTTTTGACTGATTCTTTAGGATTTTTTATATATAAAATCATATCATAAGAAAATAATGACAACTTTACTTCTTCCTTCCTGATGTGTATGCCTTTTATTTCTTTGTCTTGCTTGATTGCTCTGGCTCTGGCTTCCAGAATTGTATTGAATAAGAGTGCTAACAGTAGGCATCCTTGCTTTTTTTCCTGATCTTGGGGGAAATGCTTTCAATTTCTCTCCAGTGAGTATAATGTTAGTTCTTGGTTTATCATATATGTCATTTATCATGCTGAGTTATGTTTCTTCTGTACCCATGTTAAAGGTTCTTCTTCTTTTTTTTTTTAATCATGAAAGAGGGGAACCCTGGGTGGCGCAGCGGTTTAGCGCCTGCCTTTGGCCCAGGGCGCGATCCTGGAGACCCGGGATCGAATCCCACATCGGGCTCCCGGTGCATGGAGCCTGCTTCTCCCTCTGCCTATGTCTCTGCCTCTCTCTCTGTGTGTGTGACTATCATAAATAAATAAAAATTAAAAAAAAATTAATCATGAAAGAGTGTTGTAGTTTGTCAAATAGTTTTTCTGTGTCTTATTGAGATGATCATGTGATTTTTATCTATCATTTTATGGATGCAATGTATTTGCATTTATTGACTTGTATATATTGCAATATCCTTGTATCCCAGGGATAAATCCCACTTGGTCATCGTGTATAATGAGTTCCTGAATTTGGCCTCCTAATATCTTCTTCTTCTTCTTCTTTTTTTTTTTTTTAAGATTTTATCTATTCATGAGAGACACACACAGAAAGAGAGGCAGAGACATAGGCAGAGGGAGAAGCATGGGGAGGGATCCTGGGATCCCCGATGTGGGACTTGGTCCCAGGACTCCAGGATCACACCCTGGGCTGAAGGCAGGTGCTAAACCATTGAGCCACCCAGGGATCCCCCTGCTAATATTTGCATCTATCTTCATCAGGGATATTGGTCTATAATTTTCTTTCTTGTGGTCTTATCTGGTTTTGGTAGCAAAGTAATGCTGGTCTCACAGAATGAATTTGAAAGTGTTCCTTCTGCTTGATATTTTGAACAAGTTTGGAGGAGGATTGGTGTTAATTCTTCTATAAACATTTGGTAGCATCCTCTAGTGAAGCCATCTGGTCCTGAGATTTTTTTGTGTTGGGAGTTTTTTTGATTACCGATTCAATTTCTTTACTCATAATTAGTCTGTTCCGATTTTCTAATATTTCCCAACTCAGTCTTGTATGTTTCTAGAAATGTATACATTTCTTTTAGTTTATGTAATAATTTCTTGTCATATAATTGTTCATGGTAGTCTCATAATTCTAGGTATTTCTGTAGTATCGTTGTAATGTCTCCTCTTTCATGTCTAATTTATTTATTTTGAGTCTTCTCTTTTTTTTCCCTTAGTCTAGCTAAAGGTGTCAATATTGTTTATATTTTCGAAGAAACAGCTCTTTGTATGGTATTTTTTTGGTTTTTATTTATTTCTGCTCTGATACTTGTTATTTCCTTCCTTCTGCTAAGTTTGGGCTTACTTTGCTTTTCTTCCTCTAGTTCCTTGAGATGTAAAGTTAGGTTATTTAAAATCTTTCTCATTTCTCAGTATATGTGCTTATAGATTTGCTTTTGCTGCATCCCATAATATTTGATATATTGTGTTTTCAAGATAATTTTTATTTCCCTTTTGATTTCTTCTTTAACCCAATAGAAGTGTGTTTAGTTTCTGCATATTTGTAGATCTTCTTACTTTCCTCTTATTGATTTCTAGTTTCATACAATTGTAGTCAGAGAAGATAGTTGGTATGATTTCAACTTTCTTAAATTCACTAAAATTTGCTTTGTGGCCTAACGTATGATTTATCCTGGAAAATGTTCCATGTGTATTTGAGAAGAATGTGTATTATGCTGCTGTTGGGTGTATGTTCTGTGTATGTTTGCTAAGCTCATTTGTTCTAAAGCTGAGTTCAACTGCAACATTTTCTTGTTGACTTTCTGTCTGTGTGATTTATCCATTGCTGATGGTGAGGTACTAGAGTCCCCTACAATTACTGTATTATTGCTTATTTCTCCCGCATGATCCTTCATTAATTGCTTAATATGTCTTGATGTTTCAGTGTTGGTAGTAAGCATGTATATTTATGATTGCTCTATCTTGGTATACTGGCCTTTTTGTCATTATATAATGACTTTCTTTGTCTCTTGGGTCTTCTTTGTCTCCTGGCTTAAAGTCTATTTTGTCTGATATGGCTGTCTACCTTTGCCTTCCTTTCATTTCTGTTTGCTTGGGATATTATTTTGCATTCCTTCACTTGGAGCCTATATGTGTCTCTAGAACTAAAGTGAGTCCCCTTGTAAGCAGCATATTTGCTTTTTTACCCAGCCAGCCAGCCATCCTGTGCCTTTTGATTGGTGAGTTCAATCCATTTTCACTGCGGGCAATTACTAATATGTAAGCATTTACTACTGGCTATTTTATCTTTTGGCTTCTGGTTATTTTGTCTTTCCATTGTTTCTTTTTTTGTCTGTTTGTCTTTATTTTTGCCAATTGGTGGTTTTCTAGGATGACTTGCTCATTCTTTCCCCTTTTTATGTTTCATGTTCCTGCTCTAGATTCTTACCATGTAGTTACCATGGGATTTACATAAAACACCTAATCGAAAAAAGTCTTTTTTTCTGCTCATAGCACATTACTTTTATTCACCTGTCATTCATTTACTCCTCTCCTTTTATATTTTTGATGTCACAAATTACCTCTTTGTATGCTATGATTTCATTACCAAGTCACAGTAGTGATAGTTATTTTAGTGCTCTTTTCCTTTAACATTTAGGATATAGTTAAGAGTTTAATATACTATTCCAAAAAAGAGTTATGGTATTCTATTTTTTTAAAAGATTCTATTTATTTATTCATGAGACACAGAGAGAGCGAGGCAGAGATACAGGCAGAGAGAGAAGCAGGCTCCCTGAGGGGAGCCCGATGCGGGACTCAATTCCAGGTCCTGGGATCATGTCCTGAGATGAAGCAGATGCTCAACCACTGAGCCACCCAGGCATCCCAAGTTATGATATTCTAATTCCAACTGCCTGTTTATCATCTTAATCAGAATTTTGTGTGTTTCCATTTTTGTGTTTGTTTGTTTCAGCTTGAAGAACTCCTTTCAATATTTCTTGAAGGCAGGTCTAATGGTGGTGAACTCCCTAGCTTTTGTTTGTCTGGGAAAGCCTTTATTTCTCCTTCGCATCTGAAACATAACTTTGCCTGAGAGTATTCTTGGCTGCCAGCCTACATTTTATTGTTCCTTCACATTTTTACTGATTTCCTTCTGATAGATGTATTTCATGTGACTGAGGAAATAAATAATGAACAACCTCAAATTGAGAACCAAATAAATAAGTGAATTGCTGAAAAAAAATAGCACTTGATTGATGAAACAGGAAGAATTGAAATAGGGCCTCTGATTTTTTTATTGTAGATCTATTTAGCTACATCTCATTATTCTGTTCACTTCCTACTTCTTTGAAAAGTAGAAGTTACTTCTAACACTATTGCTAAATGATGGTGTGTATATTTTTTTACATGATACCAACCATTTCTACTTTGGGAGCATGTGAATTTTTCCTTTCATTTGGATGTTTAGGAGTGTGTACACTAAAAGTTAAGTTTGGACTTTGGAGTCCAAGATGACAGAGGGGTAGGAGACCTCAGTTTTGTATGGTCCCAGGAATGCAGGTAAATGTCTATCAAATCATTCTGAACACCTGTGAACTCAACCAGAGCTCCAAGAAAAGAATAGCTGCAACTCTACCAATAGAAAAGCCTACCTCTGCAATGTAGGAGGTGAGGAGAAGTGAATCCAAGGTGATATATGGGAAGATAGACTGAAGGGGGAGGGGGTGCCTCCATCAGCCAGTGCTGGGAAGTAATAAAGCAGCAGAGTGCAAAATCAGAACTTTTAGATGTCTTCTCCAGTGAGGGATATCCCGCCTGAAAGATGCTCAGTTGGCAAAGCAGGGTGGAATCCTAGGTGTGACAGTGTGGTCTCAGGATCCTCAGGGTCATAGGAAGACCTGTGCCTCAGGGGTGCCTGAGTGGGCATTGCGGCAGGGAAGCCAGCTGCAATCGGTGAGCCCAGGAGTGGGCTCTCAGCTGGGTGTTGCCATAAACCTCGGACTGGGGCATGGTCTTGTGACTTCGCTCTGAGCAGGGGCCCAGCAAGTGGGAGAACTGCACTGGGATACCCTTTCTTCCCCTGGGAGTAGTGGTGTGGGTGTACCCTGCCACAGTCTGCAGGGTTTGGAGACATGAAAGGGGGTTGCATAGAAATGCTTGGTCACAGGCTGGGTGAGCACAGAGTGCAGATGGAGACCAGGGAGACAGGAGTGAGTGTTTTACCCTGAGGGTGCACTGAGGAGTGGAGCTCCGAGCTTTCATCTCCAGGACTGAAAATTGGGAGGTAGCCTTTTTCACACTCATCCTCTAAAGCGGTATGGAAAGCCTTCAGGGAACAAAAGCCACCTAGAGCAATCCAGAGTGGGTTACTCAGCCTGGCCCCCTGGCAAAGGCAGTGCAGTTTCACTCAGGGCAAAGACACCTGAGAACCAGCACAGCAGGGCCCTCCCCCAGAGGATCAGCGGGAGCATCCTGCCAAGACCAAGTCTACCGAACACTGAGAACTGCAAAACTCTAGCGCTAGGGAAAACAGTATAGAGAATTGGTGGTTTTTTTTTTTTTTCTCGCAACGATTCTTAGTCTTTCAATTTTATTTTTTTCCTCTTTTCTTTTTCAATTTCTTTTCAAATCTTTTTATTTTAATTTTTATTTATTTATGATAGCCACACACAGAGAGAGAGAGAGAGAGAGAGGCAGAGACACAGGCAGAGGGAGAAGCAGGCTCCATGCACCAGGAGCCCGACGTGGGATTCGATCCCGGGTCTCCAGGATCGCGCCCTGGGCCAAAGGCAGGCGCCAAACCACTGTGCCCCCCAGGGATCACGTTTTCAAACAATTTCTTATGTTATCACCTCTTTTTTAAAAAAATCTTTTAAAATTTTATTGTTTACACTTACATTCTATCCTTTCATTGTATTTAATTTTATTTTTGCATAGTATAAGTTTTATTTCTTTACAATTTTGGGATGCAGTTTATTCTAACAGACCAAAATACACCCAGAATCCAGTGTATCACACTGTTCTTTTCACCTGTCTGATCATATTTTCTCTCTCTTTTTTTCTTCTTCTTTTTTTTTTTGTTAAAGTCTTTTTAAATTTCCATCTTTACAGATACATTCTATCCTTTCAATGTAGTTAGTTTTATTTTTGTGTATATAAGCTTTTCTTTCTTTATAATTTTGGGATGTAGTTTCTTCTCACAAACAGACTAAAATACACTCAAGATATAGTGTATTGCTTTGTTCTGTTTCCCTGTCTGTTTATACTCCTTCCTTTTGTTTTTTTGCCTTTTAATTTTCATTTTTACAGTTACATTCTATCCTTTCAATGTATCTAATTTTATTTTTGTACCTTTATAAGTTTTTCTTTCTTTACAATTTTGGGATCTAGTTTTCTAACAAACAGACCAAAATACACACATGATCCAGTGTATTGCTTTGTTCTGTTCACCTGTATGATTATATTCACTCTCTCTTTTTAGTTTTAATTTTTTTTTTTCAGCTTTGGGTCTCTTCTGATTTGTCTAGTATATATTTCTCTGGGGTTGTTGTTGCCATTTTAGTATTTTGTTCTTTTGTTCATCTATTCTTCTCTGGACAGAATGACAAGATGGAAAAACTCACCTCATAAAAGAGAACAAGAGGCAGTACTGACTGCCAGGGACCTAATCAGTATGGATATAAGTAAGATGTTAGAACTAGAGTTCTGAATAATGATTATAAAGACGGGTTTGAAAAAAAGCATAGAAGACACTAGAGAATCCCTTTCGAGAGAAATAAAAGAACTGAAATCTAATCAAGATGAAATAAAAGGGATGCCTGGGTGGCTCAGCAGTTGAGAATCTGCCTTTGGCCCAGGATGTGATCCTGGAGTCCCGGGATTGAGTCCCATGTTGGGCTTCCCACATGGAGCCTTCTTCTCCCTCTGCCTGTGTCTCTGCTTCTCTCTCTCTGTCTCTGTTTCTTATGAGTTAATAAATAAAATATATTTTTTAAAAAGTCTGTTAAGATGAAATAAAAAAGGCTATTAATGAGATGCAATAAAAAATGGAGGCTCTAACTTTTAGGATAAAGGAGGCAGAAGAGAGAATTAGTGATATAGAAGTCAAAATGATGGATAAAAAAGACACTGAGCAAGAGATAAACTACTACTGGGTCACCAGGGGAGAACTGGAGAGATAAGTGGTACCATAAAGCAAAATAATGTTAGAATAACTGGAATCTCAGAAGAAGAGAAAAGAGAGAGGGAGAGGAACAGAAAGTATATTGGAGCAAATTATAGTGGAAAACTTCTCTAATCTGGTGAAAGAAATAAGCATACAGGTCCAGCAGGCACAGAGAGCCTCCTTTAAAATCAATAAAAAGAGGTCAACGCCTCAATGTGTAATAGTGAAACTTGCAAATCTCAGAGACAAAGAGAAAATCCTGAAAGCAGCTTGGGACAAGAGATCTGTAATCTACAAGGGTAGAAACATCAGACTGGCAGCAGATCCACAGAGGCCTGGCAGGCCAGAAAGGACTGGCAGGATATATTCTGGGTGCTAAATGAGAAAAATGCAGCCAAACACTATCTCGCAAGGACATCATTCAAAATAGAAGGAAAGAAAAAGGACAAACAGAAACTGAAAGTATTTGTGATCACTAAATTATCCCTGCAAGAAATATTAAAGGGATCCTTTAAATGGAGAGAGAGCCCAAAAGTAACACAGACCAGAAAGGAACGGAGACAATGTACAAAAACAGTGACTTTACAGATAATACAATGGTAATAATTCCATATCTTTCAGTAGTTACTCTGAATGTAAATGGGCTAACTGCCCATCAGGTAGGATAAAAAGTAAGACTCATCATTGATATGCTGTCTATAAGAGACTCCTTTAGACCCAAAGACACTACCAGATTGAAAATGAGAGGGTGGAAGACCATTTATCCTGCTAATGGACATCAAAAGAAAACTGGGGTAGCAATCCTTATATCAGAGAAATTAGGTTTTAAACCAAAGACTGTAATAAGAAATGAGGAAAAGCATTATATCATAATTAAGGGGTCTATTGAACAAGAAGGTCTAACCATTGTCAATATTTATGCCCTATGCATGGGAGAAGCCAATTATATAAACCAATTAATAACAAAATTAACAAAACACATTGATAATAATAGGATAATAGTAGGGGACTTTCACACCCTATTCACTGCAATGGAAAAATCATCTAAGCAGAAGATCAACAAAGAAACAAGGGCTTTAAATGACACAGTAGACCAGATGGACTTCACAGATATATTCAGAGCATTACATCCTAAAGCAAAACAACACGCATTCTTCTTCAGTGCACGTGGAATATTCTCCAGAATAGGTCACGTACCAGGTCACAAATCAGGTTCCAATCAATACCAAAAAATTGGGATTATTCTCTTCATATTTTAGACCACAATGCTTTGAAACTTGAACTCAATCACAAGAGGAAATTTGGAAAGAACTCAAATACATGGAGGCTAAAGAGCATCCAACTAAAGAATGAATGGATCAACCAGGAAATTTAAAAAGAATAAAAAATTCATAGAACCAAATGAAAATAAAAGAACAACTGTTCAAAATCTTTGGGATGCAGCAAAGGCAGTCATATGAGGGAAGTATATAGTAATATATGCCTTTATCAAGAAACAAGAAAGGTCTCAAATATACAACCTAATCTTACATCTAAAGGAGCTGGAGAAAAAACAGCAAATAAAGACTAAACCCAACAGAAGAAGAGAATTAATAAAGATTAGAGCAGAAATCAATTAAATAGAAACCAAAAGAACAGATTAATGAAACTAGGTGCTGATTCTTTGAAAGAATTAATAAGATTGATAAACCCCTGGCCAGACTTAATAAAAAGAAAATAGAAAGGGTATAAATAAATAAAATAATGAATGAAAGAAGAGGGATCACAACAAACACCAAAGAAATACAAACAATTATAAGAACATATTATGAGCAACTATATGTCAACAAATTAGTCAATCTGGAAGAAATGGATACATTCCTAGAGACATATAAACTACCAAAACTGTAACAGGAAGAAATAGAAAATCTGAACAGACCCATAAATATCAAGGGAATTGAAACAGTAATAAAAAAAATCTCCCAACAAACAAGAGTCCAGGATCATATGACTTTCCAGGAGAATTCTACCAAACATTTAAAGAAAAACTAATACCTATTCTTTTGAAGCTATTTCAAAAAATTGAAATGGGAAGAAAACTTCCAAACTCATTCTGTGAGGCCAGCATTACCTTGATCTCTAAAACCAAAGACCCAGTGACAGGCACTGAGGTGGGCACTTGACGGGATGAGCACTGGGTGTTATTCTATATGTTGGCAAATTGAACACCAATAAAAAAATGTATAAAAAAACAAACTGGGGCACATATGGCTCAAAAAAAAAACCAACAATAAACAAAAACAAAACAAAACAAAAACCAAAGACCCCACCAAAAAGGACAATTACAGACCAATATCCCTGATGAATATGGTTGCAAAAATTCTCACCAAAATACTAGCCAATAGGATCCAACAGTACATTAAAGGGATTATTCACCACAACCAAGTGGGATTTATGCCTGGGTTGCAAGGGTGGTTCCACATCTGCAAATCAATCACTACATTAATAAAATAAAGGACAAGAACTATATGATCCTCTCAATAGATGCAGACAAAAGCATGTGGGGGCCCCTTGGTGACTCAGTGGTTGAGCGTTTGCTTTTGGCTCAGGTCATGATCCCAGAGTCCTAGGATCGAGTCCTTCATCAGGCTCCCCAAAGAGAGCCTGCTTCTCCCTCTGCCTATGTCTCTGCCTCTCTCTGAGTCTCTCATGAATAAATAAAATCTTAAAAACAGCATTTGACAAAGTATATCATCCTTTCTTGATTAAAACTACAATGTAGGGATAGAGGCAACATACCTCAACATCATAAAAGCTATCTATGAAAAGCTCACGGTGAATATCATTCTCAATGGGGAAAAACTGAGAGCTTTTCCCCTAACAGGAATACGACAGGGATGTCCACTCTCACCACTGTTTTTCAACATAGTACTAGAAGTCCTAGCCTCAGCAATCAGACAACAAAAAGAAATAAAAGGCATCTGAATTGGCAAAGAAGAAGTCAAAATATCACTCTTTGCAGATGACATGATACACTTATGGAAAACCCAAAAGACTCCACCTCAAAGTTGCTAGAATTAATACAGGAATCCAGCAAAGTAGTGGGATATAAAATCAATGAACAGAAATCAGGTGCATTTCTATACACTAACAATGAGACAGAGGAAAGAAAAATTAACAAGTGGATCCCATTTGCAACTGCACCAAAAAACATAAGATAGGAATAAAGCTAAGCAAAGAAGCAAAGGATCTGTACTCAGAAAACTATAGAACACTTATGAAAGAAACTGAGGAAGACACAAAGAAATGGGAAAGCATTCTACGTTCATGGATTGGAACAGCAAAGACTGTTAAATAAAATGTCTATGCTACTTTCAGGAATCTATACATTCAATGCAATCCTTATCAAAGTACCATCATCTTTTTTTCACAGAGCTGAAACAAATAATCCTAAAATTTGTACACAACCAGAAAACACCCCAGATAGCCAAAGGAATATTGAAAAAGAAAATCAAAGCTGGTGACATCACAATTCCAGAGATCAATCTCTGTTACAAACCTGTAATCATCAAGATAGTATGGTACTGGCAGAAAAACAGACACACAGATCAGTGGAACATTCAGAAATGGATCTTCAACTCTATGGTCAACTAATCTTCAACAAAGCAGGAAGGAATACCCAATGGAAAAAAGACAGACTCTTCCCAACAAATGGTGTTGGGAAAATTGGACAGCCACATGCAGAAGGATGAAACTGGACCCTTTCCTTACATCAGACACACAAATAGGCAAAAAATGGATGAAAGACCTAAATGTGAAACAGGAATCCATCAATATCCTAGAGAAGAACATAGGCAGCAACCTTTTTGACCTTGGCCATAGCAACTTCTTGGAAGACACATCAAGATAAGAAGCTTTTGCACGGCAAAGGAAACAGTAGGAAAAAACAAAACAAAAGACAACTGACAGAATGTGAGAATATATTTGCAAATGTCTTATCAGATAAAGGTCTAGTATCCAAAATCTATAAAGAACTTATGAAACTTAACACCCAAATAACAAATAATCCAGTCAAGAAATGGGCAGAAGACTTGAACAGACATTTCTCCAAAGAAGATTAACAAATGGTCAATAGATGCATGAAAAAATGGTCCACATCACTCAACATCAAGAAAATACAATCAAAACCACAATGAGATACCACCTCACACCAGTCACAATGGCTAAAATCTACTTCTGAAACTAATAGTACATTATATGTTAGTTGATTGAATTTAACTAAAAAATATGTTTTTAAAAATAAATAAAAGTTAAGTGTAGCATATTAACACTCTGATATTTGAAAATGTCTATTTGTTTATTCAAGTGGAATTCACTCCTGAAAACTTTCCCCAGGCCAATATAAAGATAAGCAGCCAGGGTGACTTTTAAATTTTTTTCATAATTTTTTTTTCATTCTTGAGAGGGATTTAATTATAACCTGGACATTTGAACTACTTCTTATATCTCTGATGACTTTTCATTAGAACCCTTGAAAATAGTGGCAGGTCTGAGATATCATAATTATGATAAAAGAACTGTTTCTGAATAACAGCTGAAATGGTAGATTAATAACACAAATGAAAAATTTCAAGTGAGTTTTCAGTTCTTTACATTCTTTTCCTTTTATCTAATATTTACATTTCCAAGATATTTTAGATTCTCCATGCTAACTCCTTCTCCCCTGGCCACAATGGATCTTAATTTTGTTCATGGGACTTCATGGAATGAAAGTTTGTCAATTCTAAGAAATCATCATCCCAAATTAACATAAGTCCATAAACCTGACCTTATTCTCATTCTGAATAATGGAAAAATCAGGCAAAGCCTATCTATTATGTTTCAAAATTTTCCCAAAGTGAAGTTGACATCTAAAACGAAATATCAGACCAAATACACATTAAACAGGAGAAAAATGAAAAGGAGGGAGAAAACAAGTAAAAGTATACGGGTAAAAACCTATGAATATTCTAGGGATGTACCATATTTTAAAGTAAAAGCGTTTTAATAGTTTCTTTTGCAGCTTAAAATGCTTTTTGACTGTCATGATGGGAGATCACTTTCTGGGAGAAACATGCTTTCGCAATCCTACAGCTATTTGCATAAAGAAGCTGCATATTATGCATATGTGAGGTTGGCAACATGAAAAGCATTCAAGCAATAGAGAGCATGCTTAATCATTTTACCTCAGTAAATGGTTATTTTGAAATTGTAATTTTCCAAATTAAAAAGGTCTCAGATTATACTCCCAGAAATGTGCACTTTGAAAACTTTTCCTGGATTACATGAGTTATTCAAAACACAAGCACCCAAATCTCTGCATTCCCAGCAAGAAAGTGAAAGTGAGAAATATCTGAGGCATAGCCAGCGATGCATTCATGCATGTAATGATTTGGGGGTACACATTCTGCTCCCAAATTTATTTCAAGTATTTTTTCCCTAAACAGTGATGAATTATTGAAAAATCCCTTCATTTTTAAAACGCTTTCTTCCTCATATAGAGCAATGGATTGACCAAGAACATATACATTCTGAGTTTCCTTCTTCTTTAATTTGAAACAATATGAAGGTTTAGCCTTTAATGCCACCAATACAACGAAATGATGTCTCCCAGAAGGAAAGTCTTACCAGGCCTACTCAGTTCCAGTATGTCCTTCAGGTATGCCTGCCAACTAATAATTTTTAAGAAATATTTTTTTCAAATAATTTTTATTATTTATTATATTTTTTAAATAACCTTAAGTTGACAACAACCCGATCTTCATTCTCAAGTTGTTCCCATGCCTATAAGGTAGAGCACTGAGGAACTTCTGCAGGGTGAGATCCTGAGTCCTCCAAAGGGACTGAAGGAGGAGATGCATCATAGGTCAGGTGCAAATGCACACTGAGGAGGTTATTTGCATGGTGTGTGACCTAACGTGAACTGAAAGCATTTCAGTGTCCATGTTGGTTTCCTGTGGTCCCAGTTTGTGCCTGGCCCTGGAGACTGGGTTCTTTTTTTTTTTTTTTTTTTTTTTTTTTTTTTGAGACTGGGTTCTAAGATGAAATTATGCACTCACTGACCTTTTGGTGCTTGTGCTGGAGATAGGCAGGTAGTCCATGACAGCGATGTATACGTACTGCTTGGCATCATCTATCACGCTGTAGATGGCGTCTATGTCAAAGCTTCTGTTTTTAGGGCAAAAGAGTTTAGGAGAATTCTGTGAAGACACAAAAACCAAGCTTTTAGAGGATTAATTTTTGTAAGCTGGAGCTTTCTCTTTTTTGTTGCTGTTTTTTATTAGTTTTAATGGATCTTGGCTTTTAAATGAATTTTTGCAAACCAACTTTGCAATTCTGTATAAGATTAGACAAATATGTATTCAATCCTATCATATTTGAGGCTTGTTCAGATCAAGGTGTGGTAGGATAGGTCTCAAGTCTGTCCTTTAGATCTGTTTTGGGAAGGAATTCTTGCTTTCCATACCAACTACACCTCTGATTTTCAGAGGGAGCTCTAACTCTAAACTTAGGGGACTCTGAAGAACACGCTATGTGCAGAGAGCTGCTAATTTTCTCAGGTGTTACCGTATAATACATATATACACATATGGAACTAATTCACTCAAAAAGTCATTTCATTAGAAAAGTGATATGGCCATGCAAATGGTCAAGACACAGAATCTAAATCTTTTTTTTTTCCTCTCTTTCCCCAAATCAGTCATCAAGTCAGGAAGAAGAGTGAAAGGGTGATCAGTAATTCTAGAGGAAAAACCAAGTAAGTTATTACAATGCCCAAATTCATTAGGAGACATAGGAAAGGAAGATATTCTCAAAGACTCAAGCAAATAAACAAAGAGGCAAATTGTACTTGAGACGTCCTTCTCATGTTGCTCAAGGTGGTTTCCATCTTATAAAAATAAGATATTCTTGGATGAAGTTGCTGTAGAAAGAGAAAGACATAGTTGGGTTTTCTCATTGTTTTCTCACCACACAGGATGGAAAATAGCATTATCATGGTTGCTGTGTTAACCTGACCAGCAGTGTGCAGTAGTGAGTGCAGGGGCGCATATAATCTGAGGGGTGCTTTTATAAAAAATCTGAATACATGGTTTCTGGAACTGCCTTCAGTGGCAGTATTGAGTCCCTCATCCAAGGCTCAGAAACTCCCCATACTGTGCTGGTAGGAATCCCTATCCTGGATTCGACAGAGGGAAGGTGAAGTGGTTGTTCTGGATGCCCAATCAAGACAGATGTGGAGCATGGGGGACATGAAAGGAGCCTCTTCAAGGCCAGAGACCCTCTAGGCATTCCTGCTCAGAAAGTATCCTTGGCAGGTGACTATCAGATTGAGTGTTTGATCATTTAAATTATTTTTCTTTTGGAATGAGGATGAGCTTCCAAGTCTTTTAAAAAACTAATGCCAGTAAAAATAGGGGGCAAGATGGCAGAGGAGTAGGGGTCCTCAACTCACCTGGGTCCACCAGCTTATCTAGATAACATTGAAATCATCCTGAAAACCTACGACTTTGTCCTGAGATTTAAAGAGAGAAGAGCTGGAATGCTACAGAGAGAAGGGTTTTTGCTACTAGCAAGAATCATCTAGGGTTAAATTTACTTAGGTTGTGGTTGATACTCTTGACTCAGCCCACTCATACAGCTACTCTGCACTGAGCAAAATGACTAGAAGGAAGAACTCACCACAAAAGAATCAGAAACAGTACTCTCTGCCACAGAGTTACAGATTTTGGATTACAATTTGATGTCAGAAAGCCAATTCAGAAGCACAATTCTAAAGCTACTGGTGGCTCTGGAAAAAAAGCATAAAAGATTAAAGGACTTCATGACTGCAGACTTTAGATCTAATCAGGCCAAAATTAAAAATCAATTAAATGAGATGCAATCCAAATTGTAGATCCTAACGATGAGGGTTAATGAGGTGGAAGAAAGAGTGAGTGACATAGAAGACAAGTTGATGGCAAGGAAGGAAGCTGAGGAAAGAGGAAACAATTATAAGACCATGAGGAAAGGTTAAAGGAAATAAATGACAGCCTCAGAAGGAAAAATCTATGTATAACTGAGGTTACAAAGAGCGCTGAGAGGGCCAGAGGGCCAGAAAGCATATTTAAACAACTAATAACTGAGAAGTACCCTAATCTGGGGAGGGAAACAGGCATTCAGATCCAGGAGATAGAGAGGTCCCCCCCAAAATCAATAAAAACCATTCAACACCTTGACATAGCAAAACTTGCAAATTCCAAAGATAAAGAGAAAATCCTTAAAGCAGCGAGAGACAAGAGATTTCTAACTTATATGGGGAGAAATATTAGGTTAACAGCACACCTCTCCACAGAGACCTGGCAGGCCAGAAAGGGCAGGCAGGATATATTCAGGGTCCTATATGAGAAGAACCTGCAGCCAAGAGTACTTTATCCAGCAAGGCTCTCATTCAGAATAGAAGAGGTAAAGAACTTCCAAGATAGGCAGAAACTGAAAGAATATGTGACCACCAAACCAGCTCTGCAGGAAATATTAAGGGGGACTCTGTAAAAGAAAGAGGAAGCCCAAAGAAATAATCCACAAAAAAGGGCCTGAATAGGTATTAGGATGACACTAAATTCATATCTTTCAATAGTTAACTCTGAATGTGAATGGGCTAAATGATCCCATTAAAAGATGCAGAGTTTCAGACTGGATAAAAAAGCAAGACCCATCTATTTGCTGTCTACAAGAGACTCAATTTAGACCTAAGGACACCTTCAGCCTGAAAATGAAAGGGTAGAGAACCATTTACCAAAAAAAAAAAAAAAAAAAAAAAGAACCATTTACCATTTAAATGGTCCTCAAAAGAAAGCTGGGGTAGCAATCCTCATATCAGATAAATTAAAGTTTATCCCAAAGACTGTTGTAAGAGATGAAGAGGGACACTATATCATACTTAAAGGGTCTATGCAACAAGAAGACCTAACAATCATGAATATTTATGTCCCTAATGTGGGAGCTTCCAAGTATATCAATCAATTAATAACCAAAGCAAAGACATACTCAGATAATAATACACTAATAGTAGGAGACTTCAACATGGCACTTTCTGCAAATGACAGATATCAGCACAACATCACCAAAGAAACAAGGGCTTTAAATGATACAATGGACCAAACAGATTTCACAGATATATATACAGAACTTTGCATCCTAATCAACTGAATACACATTCTTCTCAAGTGCACATGGAACTTTCTCCATAATAGACCACATACTGGGTCACAAATCAGGTCTCAACCAATACCAAAAGATTGGGATTTTCCCCTGCATATTTTCAGACCACTTGCTTTGAAACTAGAATTCAATCACAAGAAGAAATTTGGAAGAAACTCAAACACATGGAGGTTAAAGAGCATCCTACTAAAAGATGAATGGGTCGACCAGGAAATTAGAGAAGAATTAATATATTCATGGAAACTAATGAAAATGAAGATACAACCATTCAAAATATTTGGGATACAGCAAAAGCAGTCCTAAGAGGGAAATACATCACAATACAAGCATCCCTCAAAAAATTGGAGGAAACTCAAATACACAAGCTAAGCTTGCATCTAAAGGAACCGGAGAAAGAGCAGCAAATAAAACCTACACCAAGCAGAAGAAGAGAGATAATAAATATTTGAGCAGAACTCAATGAAATAGAGACCAGAATAACTGTAGAACAGATCAACAAAACCAGGAGTTGGTTCTTTGAAAGAATTAATAAGATAGATAAACCCCTAGCCAGCCTTATTAAAAAGAAAAGAAAAAAGACTCAAATTAATAAAATCATGAATGAAAGAGATCACAACCAATACCAAGGAAATACAAACGATTTTAAAGACGTATTATGAGCAGCTATATGCCAATAAATTAGGCAATCTAGAAGAAATGGATGCATTTCTGGAAAACCACAAATTACTAAAACTGGAACAGGAAGAAATAGAAAACCTGAACAGGCCGATAACCACGGAGGACATTGAAGCAGTCATCAAAAACCTCCCAAGACACAAAAGTCCAGGGCCAGATGGCTTCCCAGGGCAATTCTATCAAACATTTAATTCTATCAAACATTTAAAGAAGAAACAATACCTATTCTACTAAAGCTGTTCCAAAGGATAGAAAGGGACGGAATACATCCAATCTCGTTTTATGAGGCCAGCATCATCTTAATTCCAAAACCAGACAAAGACCCCACCAAAAAGGAGAATTACAGACCAATATCCCTGATGAACATGGATGCAAAAATTCTCAACAAGATACTAGCCAATAGGATCCAACAACACATTAAGAAAATTATTCACCATGACCAAGTGGGATTTATTCCCGGAATGCAAGGTTGATTCAACACCCATAAGACAATCAACGTGATACATCACATCAACAAGAGAAAAAACAAGAACCATATGATCCTCTCAATAAATGCAGAGAAAGCATTAGACAAAATACAGCATCCATTCCTGATCAAAACTCTTCAGAGTGTAGGGATAGAGGGAACATTCCTCAGCATCTTAAAAAAGCATCTTAAAAGAAAAAGCTATCTACGAAAAGCCCACAGCAAATACCATTCTCAATGGGGAAACACTGAGAGCCTTTCTCCTAAGATCAGGAACACGACAGGGATGTCCACTCTCACCACTGCTATTCAACATAGCAGGCAGTGTGGCAGGATACAAAATCAATGCCCAGAAATCAGTGGCATTTCTATACACTAACAATGAGACTGAAGAAAGAGAAATTAAAGAGTCAATTCCATTTACAATTGCACCGAAAAGCATAAAATACCTAGGAATAAACCTAACCAAAGGGTAAAGGATCTATACCCTACAAACTACAGAACACTTCTGAAAGAAATTGTGGAAGACACAAAGAGATGAAAATATATTCCATGCTCATGGATTGGAAGAATAAATATTGTGAAAATGTCTATGCTACCCAAGGCAACTTACACATTCAATGTACCAAGGACATTCTTCAGAGAGTTGGAACAAATAATCTTAAGATTTGTGTGGAATCAGAAAAGACCTTGAATAGCCAGGGGAATATTGAAAAAGAAAACTAGAGCCAGGGGCATCACAATGCCGGATTTCAGGTTGTACTACAAAGCTGTGATCATCAAGACAGTGTGGTACTGGCACAAGAACAGACACATAGATCAATGGAACAGAATAGAGAACCCAAAAATGGGCCCTCAACTCTATGGTCAACTAATATTCGACAAAGCAGGAAAGACTATCCACTGGAAAAAGCACAGTCTATTCAATAAATGGTGCTGGGAAAATTGGACAGCCACGTGCAGAAGAATAAAACTAGACCATTCTCTTACACCATACACAAAGATAAACTAAAAATGGATGAAATATTTAAATGTGAGACAAGAATCCATCAAAAACCTAGAGGATAACACAGGCAACACCCTTTGTGAACTTGGCCACAGCAACTTCTTGCATCTATGAAGGCAAGGGAAACAAAAGCAAAAGTGAACTATTGGGACTTCATCAAGATAAAAAGCTTCTGCACAGTAAAAGAAACAGTCAAGAAAAACTAAAAGACAACCTACAGAATGGGAGAAGATATTTGCAAATGACATTTCAGATAAAGGGCTAGTATCCAAGATCTATAAAGAACTTACTAAACTCAAGAGCAAAGAAACAAACAATCCAATCATGAAATGGGCAAAAGACATGAACAGAAATTTCTCCAAAGAAGATATACAAATGGCCAACAAGCACATGAGAAAATGCTCCCCATCACTTGCCATCAGGGAAATAGAAATAAAAACCACAATGAGATACCACCTCAACCAGTGAGAATGGTGAAAATTAGCAAGACAGGAAACAACAAATGTTGGAGAGGATGTGGAGAAAGGGGAACCCTCCTGCACTGTTGGTGGGAATGTGAACTGGTGCAGCCCCTCTGGAAAACTGTGTGGAGGTGCCTCAAAGAGTTAAAAATAGAACTTCCCTATGACCTAGCAATTGCACTCCAAAGATACAGATGCAGTGAAAAACCGACACCTGCTCCCCAATATTAATAGCGGCAATGTCCACAATAGCCAAACTGTGGAATTAGCCTTGGTTTCCATCAAAAGATGGATGGATAAAGAAGATGTGGTCTATATATACAATATATATACAATGGAATATTACTCAGCCATCAGAAACAATGAATACCCACCATTCACTTTGCCATGGATGGAACTAGAGGGTATTAGGCTGAGTGAAGTAAGTCAATCGGAGAAGGACAAACATTATATGGTTTCACTCATATGGGGAATATAAAAAATAGTGAAAGGGATTAAAAGGGAAAGGAGAGAAAATGAGTGGGAAATATTAGAGAGGGTGACAAAACCCGAGAGACTCCTAACTCTGGGAAACAAACAAGGGGTACTAGAAGGGGGCGTAGGCAGGGAGATGGGGTGACTGAGAGACCGGCACTGAATGGGGCACTTGACAAGATGAGCACTGAATGTTATACTATATGTTGGCAAATCGAACTCCAATAAAAAAAATATACAAAAAAAGGAGTAAAAAAAAAAAAACTATGCCAAAAAAAAAAAAAAACACCTTTCAGGAAAAAACATAAAAGAAACAGAAACAAACAAAACCCCCACAAAACAGCAATAAAAAATAAAACAAAACCCAGTACTGATCCTATATCCTTTCCCCAGCACACGCATCATGGATATACCATCTGTCCCCAAGACAGGTACTCCTGCTTTTACAATGTCTCCTATGTCTCCTTCTTAGTCTTGACTGCTGTTCCTTCCATCCAGAGCCTAGTGCTTTTTCCTGGGGCTTTTACACCACCATTTCCTTATCACCACTATGATATAAATACACACACACACACACACACACACACACATCATGCTCAGCATTCTGGTGTCTGGAATCCAGCCTGAACTCATTTGGAGGGTTGTATCTACGGCCCTCTGTGCCCTACCCCCCCCCCCCCACCGTTTCTCTGCCTCCTTCCTGTGCTGGCTACCATGCTCTCCATGCCCCAGAGTGAAATAATGGCCTGGCTCCCATCTGTCTGCCCTGAGTATTTGCTCCTGCCAGCACTTCTGGCCCAGGTTTCCCTAGTCCTGTCTATCAGAGTCCTATGCTCTAAGTTCCAGCAAGTACCAGCTCCTCCATGAAACTTATTTCCCCACCCAGAGGCTCCTTCTCCCTTCTCTGTCATCCCATAATATGATTTATATGAGATATTATTTAGCATATTCAAATTGGTAATTACTCGTACTTGCCTCATCTCTCTACCTAGATTTTCACTGACTTGATTTTAGGAATTGTATTTTACTCATTTTTCTATCTCCATCAATACATTCAATATTGAAATTACTTAATT
This sequence comes from Nyctereutes procyonoides, assembly GCF_905146905.1. Taxonomy (NCBI): domain Eukaryota; kingdom Metazoa; phylum Chordata; class Mammalia; order Carnivora; family Canidae; genus Nyctereutes; species Nyctereutes procyonoides. Next base: position 6,251,499 of record NW_026575044.1, read on the forward strand.
CCCTCAGCCTGTTGTGTCTGCTTTAAATGTTCTTCAGGTAGGGACGCCTGGGTGGCTCAGCAGTCAAACATCTGCCTTCGACTCAGGGCATGATCCCAGGGTCTGAGGATGGAGTCTCACATCAGGCTCCCTGTAAGGGGCCTGCTTTTCCCTCTGCCTTTGTCTCTGCCTCTCACAAATAAATAAAAAAATATTTAAAAAAATGTTCTTCAGGTTAGCATGGAGAAGCTGAGGGGCTTATTTAGCTCCAGACAGAACCTGAGCCAGCTCTGACATGCCAAACATCCATGTTTTTCTTTCAGGAATTTCGTGGACTTCCTTGTGTGTTGCAAAAACTAGGTTTTGGTTTCAGGGAGGAACAAAATGAGGCATAGAGTCATTGATCTCTTCACATGGTCTTATCCTCCAAGTCTGGACATTGTGCTTTTTGGTGATACAAGCCAGGCTCCAGCATTTACAGCTTGCAGAACGTTGGCTTTGCTCCTTCCACTAGCTGAGCCTCATAGCCTAAGGCGGGGGGTGGGGGGTAATTACAGAACACACCTCTCACATTGGTTTGCCTATATCAGGGCATGGCCTGTTCCCTGGCTGGGCTCAGTGCCTCACTTCTGTTCTTGCTTTCATTCATTCAGCAAATACTACTAAGTGACTGCCAATGCTCCAGCACTAGTGTAGCCAACTGGCATATATCAGTGATCAAAAGAAGATTCCTGCTTTGTGGAGCTTCATTCTAGCATGTGTCACATGGTGTTGCATTCATTTGTCCAGGTGCTTCTGCACTAGGAGCTGTATATCTCCAGTACCTTGTGCCATGCCGCTCCTAGCACATGTTACATATTAGTATTTGTGGACTGAATATGAAAGTGCTTCTTAAATTAATCAGTGTTGCAGGTTTGAGTAACTCCTCAGCCTCCACTCCCAATGGAGTTGCTTCACACTAGGTATGTCCATCCATGTGGGAACAGCTTTTTTTATTTACTTGCCTGCCGTATTGTTTCCCATGTTCCCATTGTCTAACCCAATGCCTAGAGCACGGCAAGTGCCTGGTGTGTTTATTAGGGAAATGCTCAAGCATTTCAGTCCCCTCGGCCTTGGGGCATGGTGGTACTTGACAATATGTTTCAGAGTGTTCCTTTGAAAATACTATCTGGATATACTAGTGGGTTTGAAATGTTTGCTTAAGCTGTAAGTGAATGAACAACAACACAAAGAATGATCTACTGATCCAGCAGAGGAAGTTAACTAGTTCTAATAGTTTAATTAGAGAGAAGGCTGTTAAGTTTCTCTCTTACTGCTCCTGAATTAATTTTCTGAGCCTTATACTGTGTACTCCTTTATTATGGGAAGGGGAAGGAAAACAGATCCTTCTCTTTGTTTCAGCTCTGTGATGACTTTTTACCACTCAAGTGCTCTCATACACCTGCTTCTAGGTGATGTGTTTCTTTCTTAGAAAAATTAGTGCCTTATACATGAACATAACTTGTTTTGCATATTTATTAATACTTGCCTTAGCAGATTCTGATGTATCTCACAACAGTTTCCTGGTTTTTAAAATGTCCATACTCCATCCCCAAAACATGTAAGTTAAAATATACTAAACACAAAAAGATGGCCCACAGAATGGGAGAAAATATTTGCTAAAGGTGTAACTGATAAAAGACTTATATGTGGAATGTGTAAGAACTCTTACAACTCAATAATAAAAATCTAATTAAACTAATTTGAAAAGTGGGCAAAGGAATGGATAGACATTTCTGAAAAGGAGATAAACACATGGCCAATGAATACATTAAATTATACAAATAAAAACCACAGTGACATACCATTTCACATACACGTACCCACTAGGAGGGGTAAAATAAGAGAAAAAAACAAGCATTGGAAAAGATGTGGAGGAAATGTGGCCCTCATTTGTTGCTGGGAGAAGTGTAAAATGGGTCATCCAGTTTGGAAAACAGTTTGTCAGTCTCTCAAAATGTTCAGCACAGAGTTGCCACATTACCCAACAGCATCACTCCTAAGTATATGCCGCAAAGCACTGAAAACCGGTGTTCAAATAAAAACTTGTACATGAAGGTTCACAGCAGTGTTATTCACAGGAGGCAAAATATAGAAACACCCAAACATTCATCAACTAATGGACGAAGAAACCAAATGTGATGCATCCATACAACGGAATATTATTTGGCCATAAAAAGGAATGAAGTACTAATTCATGCTGTAACAAACACTAATGGACTTTGAGAATATTCTAATAAATGAAAGGAGTCAATTACAAAAGACTACATACTGTTGGGGTGCCTGGTGGCTGAGTTGGTTAAGCATTTGATTTTTGATTTTGGCTCAGGTCATGATCTCAGTGTCATTAGATACAGTCCCATGTTCGGCTCTCTGCTCAGTGGGGGGTCTGCTTGAGATTCTCTCTCTCCCTCTCCCTCTGCCCCCTCTGCACTCTCTCTCTCAAATAAATAAATGCATTTTTAAAAAAAGACTATATATTGTCTTATTCCCCTTATATGAATTGCTTAGAGAAAGGAGAGCCCTCACAGACAGACAGTAGACAGGTAGTTGCCAACGGCTAGGGAAAGGGGAATATGGGTATGGTGTTTTCTTTGCGGTGATGACAATATTCTAAAATTAGATGGTGGAGATAGTTGCACAGCTCTGACTACACTAAAACCCACTGAATCTTATACTTCGAAAGGATGAATTTCATGGAATGTAAAGTATCTCTCAATAAAGCTATTAAAATATAATTAACAATATGTAGAGGAGGTTCTAAAGAGGAATATAATGGTATTTTTCACGGCAGCATCAAGTTCTACTTAATGCTTGTGCTTATCTTAGAATATATGACTGATGAGTGGATGAACAAAACAATAATGAGAAATAAGATCTGTCTAGCACCCAGATCAGTAAGAACAGACCTTGAACCAACCAAGTCTTGATCTTGGAAAACAAATTTATGATCCCAAGGGCTCTAAAAAGAAATCCACAAGATTAGACAAAAACTCAGCCAACTGTGGTTCCTGTTTCTGATTTCAATAGGAAATATAAGAAAATTGGAATTATGTGGCTCCAACTGATTGGAGATCATATAGTTAAGTCTTACCAAGAGTCTCTCTGTGTTCCATGAGAAAATTAGAAAAAAAAATCCTTGTTTATATCATAACCTAAAATTTATACTTAACTATGCTAAGGTATTAGTCATCTAAAATCTAATTTGGGGAATGGTAATTCTTAAGGTCTTCAATAATATTTTTGTGTGCATGTGTTAATTTGGTCTTGGGACTGTGAGATTATAAAAATATGATATACTATTTTAAGATATTTTATAAGACATACTTTGAATTTAAATAAATTTGCCTTGACATTTGTTTGGCATGTATTACTCAGAAAATTATATGCATCCTAGAATTTTTGTATTAAAGTTACTATTAATAAAACTAATCTCACATTTATTGCTGCTTTTAGGTGCTGGGAATACCAATGATGAAGATGGTCCAGTATATGACCTGTGGAGCCTTTTAAATAGTGGGAGAGATGATCAATAAACAAACTGTTATGTGAATGTGATAAATACTACAACAGGAGTGAGATCAAGGAGTATTGGACAAATGATAACAATTGCAATGGCAAGGGGTTTGATCTTACTTTATACCTGCAAGGTTTTTTACCTCTGCAAAAATGTTGTTTAATATCTGTTAAACTGAAATTCAGAAGTGCACTTGACATTAATAGGAAATAGAAAATAAAATAATAATATGATAAATAAAAAATAGAAAACAGGCATTATATAGTTTAAAGACTACATCTGAAGGCATGTTTCAAAACTCTACTTATTTTGTGGCAAATTGCTGAATAAAAAGCAATTTGTAAATTTGCCCTAGAATACAAAAAGTCCTGTGTTTTCATAGATTTTATTAAAGGCCTGGCCTCCTCTCTGGGATACGTATGTTTACTTTGGGATCAACAAAGGGGGACTCCCCCACCCAGCTTTGCAAGAGTTAGAATTTAAATAAGCATAAAACAGACATTCACCTATCTCTAAGATTCAAACCATAAGTTCAAAATCCAGCAAATGTCTGAAATCTGCTCATAATTCATCTATTCCTTGCTGCTTCACATCTGTTCTACTGGAGGGGTTGAGCAAGTGTCCTGGGGTTTCACGTCACCCTGTTACCTTCTGGATTAATGATTCCTTGGCAAATTTCCCACCACTACTCATCTCCAAATTCAGAATAATAGCTGGCCTTCTTGTCTGCCAGTGCTGTCTCGAGAGGAAATGAAACTGAATACATGAAATAATTTTGCTAGTAAAGTGCCCCATAAAATATGCTACTTGCCATTGCATTGCTGACCTCCACATATTTTTTAAAAAGGGTATTTTTGTTTTGTTTGATGAAAATCTTTCAGTCTGTTTTCTGCCATTCACATTTATATGAATTTGTTAAGACAAGCAACTTCAACATCCACTTGTGTCTCAATTGCAAAAAGGGTAGAACTCCCTTTCCAGTGAGAAGCTCTTCAGTAATATAAAGTTGTTGGTGTAAAAGCACAATTGTCAGTAGAGGACCAGCATGTTGAATTGGGGGCATGGTTTCAAGAAGTTTATCTGGGCACCAGGAATTTAGAAGCCTGCTTCAAAACAAAATTAAAATTCTAAGGTCTCACCCTAGTCCAGTGGAACAGATCATGGTTAGGGTGGGGGGCTGTAAATCTGCATTTTATTTTTATGTATTCATTTTTTTTTAAAAAAGATTTTATTTATTTATTTGAGAGAGAGAGAGAGAGAGCGAGAGTGAGAGAGAGCTTGAGCACAGGTGGGCAGGAGGGGTAAACGGAGAGGGAGAAGCAGACTCTCTGCTGAGCAGGGAGCCCAACTCAAGGCTGGATCCCAGAACTCTGGTTTCATGACCAGAGCTGAAGAGAGGCTTAACTGACTGAGCCACCCAGGTGCCCCATAAATCTGCATTTTAAACAGGCTCCCCAGCTAGCTCTGAAATATTTTAAAGTTTGGGGACCAGGGCCATAGGCACAGATATTCACATTGCCCCTTCCCAGTGACACTGTGGACAACTGTGGTGTGTGGGTAGCGGGGTGGTGGATGCAGGAAATGGGGGTGTGGGACAGTGGTGGTGGCAGTTTTCAGTGTAGTCAGGGGCCTGAAGCTCTGCTCTGCCCTCTGAGGCATCCTGCCCTCAATCTCAATGAAGTACAGCAGCTCTGCTTTTATCTGTTTTACACACTAGGGTTCCCTCAGATTTGCTTCATGAAAGGAGGATTCTATTGTTAAGAACAAACCTGTGAATGACTGAGGTAGGGCATCAAAAACAGGATCTGGTGTCAAAAATGCTGGGAGGGGATGCCTGGGTGGCTCAGCGGTTGAGCATCTGCCTTTGGCTCAGGGCATGATCCTGGAGTCCCAGGATTGAATCCCACATCAGGATCCCTGCATGGAGCCTGCTTCTCCCTCTGCCTCTGTCTCTGGCTCTGTCTGTCTGTCATGAATAAATAAATAAAATCTTAAAAAAAAAAAAGAGAACTGGGAGGTGGTGTCTCTCTTGACACGTGCCATCTGAGGGTCTTTGTCCTAGAAGATGAGCCTCAATACCTTTGTGTCTAACAGGGTCACAAAGCTGGGTCTACCTTAAGAGTTGACTGTGGTGATTAAATCAGGTAACACAAAGTATCGGGAGCTAATGACTATTCATTATTGTTATTATCACTAGGGACAGCTATGATTAGGCCTGAACACAGGCATACCTTACCTCTTCAAGGGATGGGACAGAACTGATCTTTACAATTCAGGTTTTCCCAGCACAAGATCACACTCGAACATTCCAACTTTGAAGGAAGGAGGAGAAGAGAAGGAGCAAGAGGGTAAGAACTCACCGACACAAATGCTTGAGATTTGGTTTCATTCAACTGAAGCTGCAATTTCTTCTCGTTGTCGTAGACGCCATAGAGCCTCTTGGACCAGGTCTGAGGCACTCTGTTCTTGAATTTTAATGAGCTGTACAGAGCAAATATCCTCTGTAAGTCCAGGACCAGGCAGCTGCAGTTGTAGAAGATGACGCCGAGCTCTTTCATCTGTGGAATTAAAATAGAAAGCGTCGATGCCATATACGACCAATGGTGTTATTTTCAAAGGAAAAACATGCACAAGAATGCAGTAGTAGTGACTTCTTCTTTTGCAGCTGTTACACAGAAATGTGCAGTTATAGTCACAGCTTGGTATACAGAAGTGATGCAGTATAAAAGTGCTTTCAATTTTTGAGGAGAACTTTGGCTTGCCATTTTGCATTTGGGATCTTAAAGATAATTTTTCCATAGTAACCTCCATTTTTCATATCAGCTCTTCAGATTCATTTCCTTAAGATATTTTTTTCATATGAATCCTTATTCAATCATGCAGCAATATAAAGTAGGGTTTTAATGGCAGCATCACAGAATGGTTTAGATCATGGATTCTGAAGTCAGTTCTGCCTGGAATTATGTTCAGTTCTACAGTTTTCTAGCTGTATGGCTTTGCTGGGCAAGACACATAATTTCTGGGCCTCATTCTCCTTCCTCTACAAAATAGAATAAGTAGTATTTATTTCACACAGCTCCTAGATGCTTAAAATGGTCAGTACATTTAAAGGGCTCAGAACAGTGCCTATGACTTGGCACTCACAAATAATGTGTTAAAAACACAGAATACGTTAACAGGTAAGTTACTCATATGAACACTGCACAAGCCTCAAGACGAATGCACCAATACACTCTTGCAATAAAGACACCATCGCGAGGATTTCTTCCACTTCCCATGATACACAGATGAAGGGAGGAAAGCTCAGGCAGGTAAACAAAAATACTTGCCCCACCTGAGAGACCTAGTTAGTAATAGATTGAGAATCTGAATGCAGGTTTCTGACCCTTGATTGAATACATCCAGGGATATAGCAGCACTGGCTTCATCTGAGTCCAGGATCACTTTATAAAAATTACAGATGATTTCTAATTTAGTCAATGGAAGTGACAAAGTAAAATTTGGGTCATAAAAGAACAGCACAAGTAGACATGCTCTATGTCTGAAAACAGGGAGAGATGCACTAGGCACACCTGGGTCTGCTCTCCTCTCTTCTTCAGGCTCCCCACTGAAGACTCTACTCTCTACTCAAGATTACAGAACACATCACCTGCTGCAGAGGGCCCCCTAGAGCTCTCTACTACAGTGTGCATGCCATGGACATCTTTCCTCATACTCGCCTGGCATCCTTGTACACATATCTTTGTGCACCTGTGCCAGTATTCTTTAGTAGAGATTCCTAGAACTGGAGGTATGAACACATTAAGGGCAATAAGAGGTTAAGAAAGTGGGAAGATGCAGAGCAGAAAGGGCATGTCAGGCATGAGCAAAGGCACTGCGAATGGGGGCGGATACAATTAGAGCTGGGCAGCTAAACCCGAGTGAGCTAGGGAGAACATGTATGTGTGTGTGTGTGTGTGTGTGTGTGTGTGTGTGTGTGTGTGTGTAAATATGTTTACCTAATAACAGAGGGTAAAACTATAGGGACAGGGATGGCAGATCCTCAGGGGCCTTTGAGCTGGGATAAACAGCTTGCATTTATGCTGAAGGTCATGGGGAAGCAGGCAATGATGGTAGGGGCATGACCAGGCTGTGAATTGGTAAGTTCCCATTGGCTGTGGTGTGGAGACAGAAGACAGGGTGAGGGAGCTGGGTGTTCAGCCCCGGGCCTTGGCAGTAGCCAGATGAAAGACTTACATGTTTCTATGTGTTTTCCAATCTTGGATATTTCAAAAATTTTCTAGGGTAACTGTTAATGATTGTTAATTTTATTTCCCATTGAAGATGGAGCCTGTGGGGCTGTTTGCTGACAGGGTCTCAGGAATATTCAGCTCTGGATCTGACCTTCACGCTTTTGTACCTTTTTGCAGGATGAATCAACTCTGCTACATTCTCTTCTCTAGGGAAGCCTTTAGCATTTCACTGTATCTCAACTTTTATGCTAGTTCAGCAGGTATAGCCAGGCTTTTTGTCTGGGGTGGGGGGGAAGGGGTGGAGAAGCTGAGATCTGACTTCCATGTGGGTAAGTAACTATCCTCATGGTCAGGGCCTCCCTGACATGTTTCTTTGTCTGCCAGACACAGGCAAGGTTACTGCATGTCTATGTTCTCTGGTCTTGGTTGGGACTACCATCAAGAAGGAAGGAAGGAAGGAAGGAAGGAAGGAAGGAAGGAAGGAAGGAAGGAAGGAAGGAAGGAAGGAAACAGTGGTACAGGACCTGAGGCCAAAGATGCTGGAGAGAAGTCAAAGTCTTGCACCAACCAGACACAGAGCCTTAGGGAAGTCATCCTATTTCTCAGCCTTTGGCTACTTCTTTGAGCAGTGAGGGGGTTTGGTTCATAAAGTCTACAAGAGTTTTCCAGCCTTGCCATCCATGGGTTCAAGATATCAATTTCCTGCCCACCTTCATCCATTTTTCTATTCCTGATCAACCTGCCAATGCTGCCTGGAGAACTTGTTTCTAGGTCTGGATGAGTTCCTCTCAGTTCCTGTAGGAATGTAGCTGGTGACCCTTGCTGGTTTTATCTTTTTTATTTATTTTATTTATTTTATTTTTTTATTTTAAAGATTTATTTATTTGAGAGAGAGTGAGTGAGAATGCATGCAAGTAGGGGGTGGGGCAGAGGGCAAAGGAGAGAGAATCTCAAGCAGACTCCCCTTGGAGGGCAGAGCATGATGAGGGGCTGGATCTCATGACTCTGAGATCATGACCTGAGCTGAAACCAAAAGTCGGATCCTTAACTGACTGAGCCACCCAGGAACCCTATTCCTTCCCAATTTTAAATTTAGACAAGGCATATATGCATCTTAATCCTGCAATTTGCTTGTTGAATGGCCTTTGGTAAATTACCTAATTCTTACATTTCAGTTTATTGTTCAATGAGGACAATATTGATTTCCAAGCTTTGCTTTTAGAATTTAATAATAATCATAATTTTGATCGCTAGTATTGATTTAGTGTTTAGTTGGTGTGTGTACTGCATTGAATAGTGCCCCCTGCCTCCAAATTCATTTCTACCTGGAGCCCATGAATGTGACTTTCTTGAGAAATGTGGTCTTTGCAGATGGACTCAAGATGAAGTCATACTGGGCAGCCCAGGTGGCTCAGCGGTTTAGTGCTGCCTTCAGCCCAAGGCCTGATCCTGGAGACCCAGGATCGAGTCCCGCGTCAGGCTTGCTGCATGGAGCCTGCTTCTCCCTCTGCCTGTGTCTCTGTGTCTCTCATGAATAAATAAATTAAAAATAATAAAAAAAATGAAGTCGTACTGAAGAATGGTGGGTCCTAAATCTAATATGATTGGTGTCCTTATAAGAAAAGGAAAATTTGGATAGACACACAGAGGAGGCTGCTACGTGAAGACAGAGATTGGAGTGACACACCAACAAGCCAACGAACACTAAGGATTGCTGGCAACAACCAGAAGCTAGAAGGAAGTGAGGAAAGATTCTCCCCTAAAGCCTTCAGAAAGAGCATAGCTCTGCCAACACCTTGATTTCACACTTATGACTTTCAGAAGTGTAACTAAGTAAGTTCCTACTCTTCTAAGCCACCAAGTAATTTGTTATGGCAGCCCTACAAAACATACAGGGTGCTTCACTTTCACCTTGATAGTGGGTCAGGCAGATGGTGTTCATCCCCATTTTACACAGGGGAATTTGAGGCATGGATAGTTATTTGCTCACTGGTAAATGAGATTGTTGAGATTTGAACTTGGGTCTAACTCAGAAGTCCTGCATGCCTAACCACTATGCTAATACCCCACCTAACACATGGCCAGAATACAATTCATGGTACCTCTTGCTATTGCTATTAATTCTGATGCCTTCTCTGGACAACCCATTTCCTGCTTTGTCCAGTACCATAGCTGGTGCCTATTTCTGATGTGGCATGTTTTACACTGTATTGTAATTAAAAAAAATTATGTGTCTGTTCCCCTAAGTGACTCTATAGTCTCTGAAGAGATGGTATCAGGTTCATTTTTTTTTTCCAGTGCTGAATTATGGTTCTTGCCTAGAAAATGTTTACTAAATGACTGCCTGGATTTTGAAATGAGTAAATAGTGGTCAGAGATGAAAACAAGTTCCCTTCTGAATTTAGGAGCCATAGCTCTAGGTCAGCCTAATACCCTCTGACCCTGAGTATATGGATTTAACACGAATCTCTCTTCTGGTGTCATGGGAGCAGAAAACCTGGAAATGGCCATGCCCAGAGACCCACTCAGAAGATTTTCACAATCATGGTTCTCAGTAATCAGTGTCAGTGGCAGGCCTTAACATTGGTCAGTGGGTTAACTGTCCTCTAGATGTGCTTCCTGCAGTGGGGCACAAGGACCAAGATGAGCTTGTCTTTTGAGTGTGGACTGCCTTAAAAAAAAGTCCATGCTATCCAAGCCCCAGTGAAGTCAGAGATAGAATGCCAGTGAAAGTAGAAAGTAGAAATTCAAGGATTCCTTTGATTTTTGTCAAAAGCAAACTCATTGACCATTATTCACTTTTACTATGCTTGGATCTTGTTGGTGTCCTTTGGTTTTTCCACATCAGACCTTTAGTGTATTCAGGTTACTTGCTCACACACGGCAAACATGTATTTTTGGAGACCTCTGATCAAAAGGTGAATAAGAATGTCATGCTTCCCTGTCCACTTTTAAAATCAGAAATAGTTGTCCCCTAGTCTTTAGGTGGAGGCTATGTCCTCTCTGTTGTGGTTGGGAGGTAGATCAAACCTAACAGTAATTATTGGAAAACAAAGCCACTTCCCTCCCACCCCCTGTCATTCTCCATGGACCCTCTCCTAATACGCAGAATGATATTCATTGTAGTTATAACACTACTGCAAGCTCCTCATAATTGTGAAGAAAGACAATCATCCCTTAATATGATATGATACGACTAATCTTGGTATGTATTAATGTAAAATCTGGCATCTAGAAGGGTGCCAGGATGGTAATTCTAATAGCCTTTCCCTGCAAATGAGTGACAGAGAGGCGTCTCAATATGACCTAATTAGGATACAGCAGGTCATCTCCTGGAATGGGACTGAAGACAGACTAACTCCACCATGGGCAAGGCACTGAAACTCATGGTTTGAATGAGTGAATGGTTATACAGTCAAAGGATTACTATGAAGAACAAATAGAACAAAATGCATATACAATGTTTATCTCAGTGTCTGGCTCAACAGTGTTAGCTTCAGTTATACCAAGATCCAGCTCTCTTCTGTTTCTCCTAAGAGGGTAGCAAATTTGTTTGAATCAAAGAGAGATGTAGCAAGATTCTTTACACATGAACAGTTTTACTTTAATCACCAACAGATTCCAGACACATTAGGTACAAATGTGAGGGCATGGGCAGCCCAGGTGGCTCAGTGGTTTAGCGCTGCCTACAGCCTAGGGTGTGGTCCTGGAGACCTGGGATTGAGTCCCACGTCAGGCTCCCTGCATGGAGCCTGCTTCTCCCTCTGCCTGTGTCACTGCCTCTCTCTCTCTGTTTCTCGTGAATAAACAAAATCTTTAAAAAAAATGTGAGGGCATGAAGTCATTCCTCAGAGACCATTTGTGGTGAGTAGAGTTGGTGTCAGAATGGTCACAACAGAAGAGCTATTTCAGACTCATGAACTACAACATTTTCACTTGCTTCTCCAGGTCATTACTTGCTGGTCTTGAACTTAACGCTTTCAGAAGATGATGTTGGGGGTGGCAGAAGCAGTACCTGGAGTGAATGGGTGATAATGAAAGAAGATGCCACCGGATATAGCTGAAGTGGGATACCACAGGGAAAAGGAGTACACTGAAGTGATATCATGAGGTAATGTAAATGGCTGCAGAAGAGTGTCTATGGGGGACAGGAGAATGACTAAAGGTTTGGGGCAGGGCAGCATCAAAGTACAGTGGTTGTACCAGCTTTATGTGGACTTCTCCACTGAAGTCTCAAATCTGGATATGCAGGGTATTAGTGAAAGTCTCCAACCTGTACATGAAAGAAGGGTTAGTGGAGGGAACTGTGACCTTCCTCGGACCTCCTGCATTACCTGAGCCTATGGAACTCAGTGCCCAGATCTTTGAGGGCAATTGCCCCTAGAAGTCACCCCACTGGGGAGTCAGCTTGAGAGTAAAAATTAAAAGCTCTGGTCATTGGGTTTCCAGGGCATTTTATCATTTTTAATAACTTTAAAAAAATCTATCTAATGTTTAAATTACCAACTAGATCTCAACAAAGGAGATATACAAGAAATGTACCTCCACAATAATAAAGGCCATATATGAAAAACTCACAGCTAACATCAAACTTGATGGTGAAAAACCGGGAACTTTTCCTCTAAAGTCAGGAACAAGACAAGGATATACACTCTTGCCACTTTCATTCAACACAGTACTGGAAGTCCTAGCCATAGCATTCATTTTTATTTTTTATTTTTTTAGCCATAGCATTTAGATAAGAAAAAGAAATACAGGCATCCATATTGGTAAAGAAGAGCTCAAAAAAAAAAAAAAAAAGAGCTCAACGTCATTGTTTGCAGATGACAGGATACTCTACAGAGAAAACCCTAAAGACTCCACCAAAAACTAATAGAAGTAATAAATGAATTCAGTAAAGTTGCCAAATGCAAAATTAATATCCAGCATTTCTATACACTAATAAAAAAGTAGCAGAAAAAAATTAAGAAAACAACACCATATACAAGTATACCAAAAAGAATAAAATACCTAGGAATAACCTTAACCAAGGAGGTGAAAGTTTATATTTTCACCTGAAAGTATACTCTGGGAAGTATCACTCACCTGGGAAGCCTGTACCTCCCACTCCTCTTCAGCCATTTCGCCCAACCCCCTACCATCCTCCCCTCTGACAACCATCAGTTTGTTCTCTGTATTTACAGGTCTGATTATGCACCCACCAATAGTGCATAAGGTGCACTTTTTTCTCTCATCCTCACCAACATTTACCATTTTTTGTCTTTTTTATTTTAGCAGGTAAAAGGTTATATCATCTTGTGCTTTTGATTTGCATTTCCCTGATGAATAGTAATGTTGAGACTCTTTTCATGTGTCTGTTGGCCATCTGTACGTCTTTTTGGAAAAATTTCTATTCAGGTCCTCTGTCTATTTTTTAAATTGAGTTGTTTGGGGTTTTGGTATTGAGCTGTGTAAGTTCTTTATATATTTCGGGATACCAAACCCTTATAGGATCTATCATTTGCAATATCTTCTCCCATTCAGTAAGTTGTCTTTTTGTTTTGTAGATGGTTTCTTTGACTGTGCAAAAGCTTTTTATGTTAATGAGGCCCCAACAGTTTATTTTTGCTTTTGTTTCCCTCGCCTTAGGAGACAGAGACATGTTGCTATAATCAATGTCAGAGAGATTACTGCTTAAGTTCTCTTCTAGGATTTTTATGGTTTCAGGGCTCATATTTAGGTTTTTAATTCATTTTGAGTTTATTTTTGTGTATGGTGAAAAAAAAATGTTCCAGTTTCATTCTTTTGCAAATTTTAGTTCTTGTTCTGTGAAAAAACCTGTTTGCATTTTGATAGGGATTGCATTGAATCTGTAGATTGCTTTGGGTAGTATGAACATTTTAACAATATTAACTCTTCCTGTCTATGAACATGGAATATCTTAACATTTATTTGTATCATCTTCAATTTCTTTCCTCAGTGTTTTATAGTTTTCAAGTATTGGTGGGAATGTAAATTGGTGCAGCCACTGTGGAAAACACTATAGAGGTTCCTCCAAAAATTAAGAATAGAGCTACCATATGATCCAGTAATTCCATTACTTGGTACTTACCCAAAGAAAAGGAAAACGTTAATTTGAAAAGGTATATGCATCCCTGTTTATTGTAGCATTATTTATAATAGCTCAGACATGCAAGCAACCTGTGTCCACTGATAGATGAATGGATAAGGAAGATATGATCATATATACATCTCTCTATCTCTCTCTTTCTCTCCCTCCCTCTCTCTGTAAATGAATAATACACAGCCATAAAAAGGGATGAGAGTGTGTCATTTGTGACAACATGGATGGGCCTGATATGATGCTAAATGAAATAAATAAGAAAGAGAAAGACAAATACCATATGATTTCACTCATGTAAAATCTAAAGCAAATAAATAAACCAACAAACAAAAAGCAGAATCAGACCTGTAAATACAGAGAACAAACTGATGGTTGTCAGAGGGGAGGATGGTAGGGGGTTGGGCGAAATGGCTGAAGAGGAGTGGGAGGTACAGGCTTCCCAGTTATGGAAAGAATAAGTCACAGGAATAAAAGACATAGCATAGGGAATATAGTCAATGGTACTATAATAGTATCGTAAGGTGACAGATGGCTACACTTATGGTGAGCACAGCGAAACATATAGAGAAGTTGAATCACTATGTTGTACACCTGAAACTAGTGTGTACATTGTGTGTCAACTGTACTCAAAAAAATTTTTTTAAAAATACTAACTAGATGTCAGTTTTGGAAATCAAGTGTCAGGGTTCTGATAGTGTCACTTTATGAATGGGAGTAAATGAAATGCTATTTCTTAAAGAAAAATAAATTTTTATCAAATATCAAATTAAGATACTTTAACAATCAAAAGAATGTAAAAGACTGGCATGTGGAAATATTCTCATAGTTTCATCATACAGAGGATAGTATTAACTTTTTGTTCAGCAAGAGTGTATGTTTCCTCTTCAGGTCCAATGCAATAGTCAAAATGTATGTGCTAGGCTAATTATAATCAAGACTTGATTATATCTGTATCTATACTTACATCCATGTCTATAATCAGATCTACAACTACATCCATATTCAGTTCCAGGTCTACAACTACATCTACATCTACATCTACATCTACATCTATGTCTACAATTATAACCACATCTACAGCAACTATATCTACAATTACATTTACATCTGTATCCATGATTACATGTGTATTTACAACCACATCAACATCTATGACTACAGCAGCATCTATGACTAAATCTACAACTACATCTACAACTACACCTACATATCTTCTATGAGCCAAGAACCATGCCAGGTTTTCAGACTACAGTAGAGAACAAGTTATACTTGGCCTCTGTCCTCAGCAGTTTTGGAGCACAGAGCATAGCAGGAAATACAGACAAACCCATGAAGTTATGAAAATTTGGTATTCTATGAGAGCAGTCCATGTTTTGAAGTAGGTGTTCTAATTCAATGTTATAGATAAGAGCGCTAAGGCCCGGGTCACTTTTCTACTATGTAGCAGAACTCGGCTGTGACCCAGTTTGTTTTGACTCCTTAGTCTGTTTCTTTCCACTGCATCTCCTGCCTTAGGCCATCTGCATCCCTACATCCTTGGAGGGAAATGTCCCTAGCACTTTCTTCCATTCCAAAGGAATACTTTGTTTAAATAAGGGTTCACTTGCTCTGTTAACCTCAGGACACTTCTATCAAACTGGGTATTTGGAGGTAGAGGCTGGAGATCACCAACTAAAGGTGTTTCTAAGTGTAAATGTGAATACCTGAACAAAATCTGATGCTTGACCGAGGCATGAAAGGTGGAGAGCAAGAGGCTGTAATTGAAATAGTGTGTTTAGGTTATACCAGGCTTGGATTCTTGCTGAAGTAAAAGGACAATGTTGTTTTCAAATTTCAATCCAATTTTCCATAGAATATGACAGGAAACTTGGCTGGATTCCCCTGGGAAATCCAGGATGGTGAAAACAGATGTTTCATGAAAGCCAAATGAGAGCAAATCTTTGTCAAATGTTTGGGCTAAGAGCCCAAATACAGCACTAACATTATGGTTCTTTAGCTCATGAGCTGTATGACTTTGGACTAGCTCATCAACTTCTTTACACTCCTGAGAAAGACAAAACCAGCTCTTGATATCTGGAAGCTGGCACATGACTGCCAGCTTGACCTTGATGTTTTCAGGAGTGCCCTGGCACTCACAGCTGTGCCTTGGTGTTCTCCTGTTAAACCAAAGCCATTTCTAGTACACTAACATAAAAAAAAAACCCTCAAAACCAAAATGAAAACCAAAACAAGACCACTCCACAATCATGTCTAGACACAGATAAAAATATGAGCACTGTCCAAGCCATAAAAATGACCGAAGATACCCTCATAGGAGTGACTGCTGCTTCTTTACCAGCTACAGCTTTAGCCTCACTGGATTCCCTCTTCCATATAGATAAGATTTATTAAAATCTTAACAATCATAAAATTGCCCCTACTTTCTGACAACATCCTATCCTGAGCAAAGCCCTGCTTCCTAAGATCTTTCCCTAAATCACCTATACTCTAATCCCATTAGTCCTTTCTAAGACCTGCTTATTGAGACATGCCATGTTTTGCCACAGTGTTGTGCACTCTCCCTGTAACAAGCAACTTGTTCAAATTCAGTGTCCTTGCAGGTCTTTGAAGGGCAATGCCACCACCTTATTCCCATGATAACTACCTCATAGGATTATAAAGGACAGAGAGATCAGTGCAGCAGAACACAGTGACGAGTATGCAATATGTGTTGACTGATGTTTTTCTATTCAAAGTCAAATTATAGAGGGAAGCATTAGGCATGCAATATTGTTTCAGTTTAAACAGCAAGCTTCCCAGGTAGCAGAGCAAGGGGCATTTAGGGGCAAAGAATGAAAAAAATCACTAATGGTTCTTATGGAAAGGGATAAAGTAGGGTTGCACTTTGGAAAGGGGTTTTGCCCATTAGAACCTAAAGCCAACTAAAGCTCCTGAGACATTTTCAGTGTTGCTCTATGTTTTGGTTTCTGCAGTGTTATATACCGTATTTTGGAATGTATACTATTATACACTTTAATTTGGAATCTAGTGAACTAATTCTTTAAGACCTAATGGAAAAATTGGTTTCACATTTAGGTCTTTCATCCATTTTGACTTTATTTTTGTGTACAGTGTAAGTAAATGGTCCAGTTTCATTCCTTTGCATGTAGCTGTCCAGTTTTCCCAGCACCATTTATTGAAAATATTGTCCTTTCTCCATTTTATATTCTTGCCTCTTTTGTCGTAGATTAACTGGCCATATAATCATGGGTTTCTTCCTGGGCTCTTGATTCTCTTCCATTGATCTAAGTGTCTATTTTTGTGCCAGTACCATACTGTTTCGATTACCACAACTTTGTAGTAGGTTTTGAAGTCTGGGATTGTGACACCTCCAGTTTTATTCTTTTCAAGATTGCTTTGGCTACTCAGGGTCTTTTGTAGTTCCATGCAAATTTTAGCATTATTTGTTCTTATTCTGTGTAAAATGCTGTTTGTATTTTGATAAGGATTGCATTGAATCTGTAGATTGCTTTGTGTAGTATGAACATCTTAACCATACTGGTTCTTCCAATCCATGATCAAGAAATATCTTTCCAGGACGCCTGGGTGGCTCAGTGGTTGAGCATCTGCCTTTGGCTCAGGCATGATCCTGGAGCCCCGGGATCGAGTCCCACATTGGGCTTCCTGACGGAGCCTACATCGCCCTCTGCCTATGTCTCTGCCTCTCTCTGTGCGTCTCTTATGAATAAATAAATAAAATCTTTTATTTTTAAAAAAAGAAATATCTTTCCATTTGTTCGTGCCCTCTTCAATTTCTTTCATGACCTAAATGTAAGACCTGAAACCATATAGGCAGTAATCTCTTTGACATCAGCTGTAGAAACATTTTTCTAGATATGTATCCTAAAGGCAAGGGAAGCACAAGCAAAAATAAACAATTGGGATTTCTTCAAGATGAAAAGTTTTTGCACAGCAAAGGAAACTACCAAAAGAAAAACAACACAAACATAATCTACTGAATGAGAGAAGATATTTGCATATGACATATCCAATAAGGGGTTAATATCCAAGATCCATAATGAACTTATAAAACTGAACACTAAAGAAACAAATAATCCAACCAAAAATTGGCAAAGGATCTGAACAGATGTTTTTCCAAAGAAGACATACAAATGAAAAACAGATGCATGAAATGATGCTCAGTATCACTAATCATCAGGGAAATACAAATCAAAAGCACAAGATATCACCTTTACCTGTCAGAATGACTAAAATCAAAACCTCACAAAATATAAAGTGTTGGTGAGGATGTGGAGAAAAAGAAACACTTGTGCATTGTTGGTGGAAATATAAATTGGTGCAGCTACTGTGGAAAATAGTATGGAGGTTCCTACAAAAGTTAGAAATAGAAATAGAAATTATAATCCAGTAATTCCACTCCTGGGTATAAAGAAAATGAAAACACTAATTCAAAAAGATATGTGTACCCCTATGTTTACTGCAGCATTAATTATAATACCAAAATATGGAAGTAGCCCAAATGTCCATAAGTGCCCACTGACAGATGAATAAAGAATATTTTGTATATTACTCAGCCATAAAGAAGAATGAGACCTGGCCATTTGCATCAAATGGATGGATCCAGAGGGTTTAATACCAAGAGAAATAAGTCAGATAGAGAAAGACAAATACCATATGATTTCACTCATATGTGGAATTTAAGAAACAAAACAAATGAACAAAGAAAAAAAAAGAGACAAACAAACAAACAGAAAACCAGACTCTTAAATACAGAGAACAAACTGTTGATTGTCATAAGGGAAGTGGATAGGGAAATGGTTGAAACAGATAAAGGAGATTATGAGATAGAAATTTCCAGTTACAAAATAAATAAGTAACAAAAATGCAAAGTATAGCATAGGGAATATGGTCAATAGGACTGTAAAAACACTGGTGACAGATGCTAACTACACTTATCATGATAAGCATAGAATAACATAGAATAGTTGAATCAATATCAGAAAGTGACACAGAACATAAAGACTCCTAACTCTGGGAATCGAATTAGGGGTGGTGGAAGGGGAGGAGGGCGGGGGGTGGGGGTGAGTGGGTGACGGGCACTGAGGGGGACACTTGACGGGATGAGCACTGGGTGTTATTCTGTATGTTGGCAAATTGAACACCAATAAAATTAATTTATTAAAAAAAGAATAGTTGAATCACTATACTGTACACCTGAACCTGAAATATAACACTCCATGTTAATTATACTTAAAAAAAAAACTAATGGAAAAACTAGAAGCATAAAATAAAAATTCTTGTTTAATGACACCCTAATTATAAGTGATATTTGTCCCTGTAGGTATCATCAGGTGGGGAGAAGCATGTTTATGAACATTCTAAGCATTTAACATACCCAGAACTCTCCTTATGTACCATTCATCATCAGCAAGATGTAAGTGAGCACTATCTCTCTGTGGACTCTATCTAGATGCTCTCCAGCTACTATTGCTAACGACCCTATTCAAAACAAAGATGTAGTGTTCTTTTCCCTCTGTTGTGTAAGCTGGGTTTTTTTGTGAGGTTTTCTCTGTAACTCCTGACATCAATCTGCTCTGAGACTACATTACAGCTTCAAAGTCTGAAGGCAATGGAAGAAGCCAAGCCTGGCCTTCTGGAGATATAAAAGGAATTATACTTCCTCTGAGTATCGTCTTCTCCAACCTTAGGATGACTCAAACCCATTTCTAATTATATATGTTTAGTTCTGGCTGGTGTCGATTGAAGATTGAAAAAAAAAAAACACTGGCTTTCATTTTGCAGATTTTCAGCTAGGGCAAAAATCCAGGACAGGTTTGTAAACAAATCTTAAAATGATGACAACGGGAAAAACAAGACAGATTTAGGTTTCTGAAAAGCTTCCATCTCTAGATTATCAAAAGAACAAAAAGTAAAATGATTCTGATTGATTGATTGGCTGAGGTTCTCTTAATGTTGTCATACTAATGAGACAATCCTTATCTACCAAGGATCAACCCTCTACCTGATGATTGGCTACTCAGCATAACCAAACACCAGCCACACACTGGCCACATACTGGCCATGCACAGGTCACATGCCTGCTGCATGCCTGCTGAGCATCCTGATGGGCCACCTTGACTTTTTAGTTCAATCACGCAGCTGACAGTTGATTGAATGGTTCAACTGTTTGATTAAAATAATATTGAAAAAGCTGGAGATTTATCAGCTAATGATTCTTTGGAAGAGAATTATTCTAAACAAAGACAAATTGTCTTTTCCACAAAATGGCTGCCATGTTAATGACCAACCCATGGAGCTAAACAGCCTTGGGACTTCAAATAATCTGGAGTGAGTCTAGCAACTTTACTTAAAGCTCAAGTTCTATTGTGGTTCTCTCTGTCCCTTGCATAGGATGTTAACCATAGAATTTTTTTTAAAGATTTTACTTATTTATTAATGAGAGACACAGAGAGAGAGGCAGAGGGAGAAGCAGGCTCCATGCAGGGAGCCCGATGTGGGACTCGATCCCAGGTCTCCAGGATCAGGCCCTTGGCTAAAGGTGGTGCTAAACCGCTGAGCCACCCGGGCAGCCCTAACCAGAGAATTTTTGGAGCATGGACATCCAGGAGATGCTATCATCCTATCACTTAGGGGGAAATAAGAGCAGCAGTACTAATTATCCCAGAGCTTACTGTGCCCCATTCTAGATGCTTTAGAAACCTGTGTTTAAACCTCACAACAACTCATCTTATAAGGAAAGAAACAGCGAGGGAAAGAAGGGCTTGCCGAGACATAGCAGGTAAGCAGGGAAGCTGAGTGTCATAGATGCTCAGAGACTAGCTTAATATTTTATCTCTGGGAAGAATTATTCACAATGTGGAGTGCCCATAAGACTCTAGCCTGGCTGTTCATGTGTGTCCTTTTTTTTAATGCCCTGGAAGTTCTATGTATATCAGTCGTCTCAGTTTCAAAACAAAATAAGGATTACGTGTAATTACACCAGAAAAACATTTTTCTTTATTTTCTTGAAATCAGTGGAAGGCAGTTATGAAAGGAAATGCAGTGAGTGAAAAAGCAGCCCCTTTCTGCTTAGGGCCTGCGTGGCAGTGGAAGGAGACAGGCTGTGTTTGGCTTGTGCTGCAGAAGCCAGAGCAGGAGTCTGATGGATGCTTCTGTCAGCAGAATAAGGAGGGAGAGGCATTAGCATCATTCCTCATTGTAATTCAGAATAATTAATATACGTTAGGTTAGCCACAGCTCAATTTATCATTTGCAGATGTCCAGTTTGCTGTTTTCATGATTTCATAGGAATGTGAACAAGCATTTCTTTAATTCTCTTGACAAAGAAAAAAGAAGCTGCCCTGTGAGCAGCTACATGCACCCTGTTGTTGGCTCCTGGTTTATATTCTGAGTAACTGCAGAAAATTTAATTAGTAGGAGCTCTAACTTGATTTTGTTTCTGCCCTCAAGGTGAAATTTTTGTTCCCAGGGATAAAAAATAAGAAACTTAATCTTAGCATCTCAAAGACAGCCTCCCACTCAGACATGTGCTCTCTGGCCTCTTCTTTCTTGCAGCCAGTGGTCTACACCACTTAACTTCTTGATGTCCTATTTTCTTTGTTACCAAGTGGAAATAATAATGTTGGCCACAAAGAACATGACTAATTAGAGAGACAGCAGAGTACAAGAACTTTAGAGAACACCTAGTTCAAACTTATTTCCAAAGTGAGGAAAATTGAGACACCCAAAGGGGACTGACTCAAAAGATCTCAGAATGATGAACGTCCTGTGATTTCTGGTCCTGGACTCTTTGCCCAATAAGACTGTGGAAATACCACATAGGGTCCATCTGCAGGATGAAGAAGGCTGCTGTTTCACACAAAAAACGTTTTATTTTTCTTTCTTTTTTTTTTTTTTAAAAATAAGGATGTCACAACTATCCAAAGTACCACTTATTCACTTGGCATCTCTGAATACTGGCTATAAGGAATTCACACATCGGTTGCTTGGCTTTATCTCACAAAGGTAAATCAACAGATACAACCTTGGGTGAGTGGAGAATGTTAATAGAAGGAATCTCGAAGGAGTAGGTCTGAGAGGAGAGTGGGATGAAATGCATTGGCATCACAGCTCAGTTCTTTTTGAGTACTTGAACATCACCCTGCTTCTTCTGGAGAGTTGAAAATGGTTTCAGAGTGCCACTGCAGCTCTGGCCATGCCTGCTTTCTGTCTTGTCTTGTTAATAATGAGCATTCAGGAAGCCGAGATCATCCGTTTCAACTCACTACAGTGGATTCCCTTTGCGACCCCCTCCAAGGCCTTCTTGACAAAATGTTGGACCAGACCTGGGTGACTGTGTTGCTTTCCAGGTTTGCAAAATAAACATCCACCCCACTTATGGACCAGGATATTAACAGTAATGTGAATATTACTCACTTAGCTGCTTCTTATTCATGCAAAAATGAAATAATTAAGGAAACCGGAGAGGTGGTGAAACCTTTTCTGAAAGAAAATACAAAATGTATAAATCCATGCTACTCTTCTTTGAAGCCAAATCATTTGATAGTGGGAAACAGGGGTAACGGGATAGAATTTAGGGGGTTTCATTTGTAGATTGTAATTCATAAAACTAATTTATTTTTCAGAGTCTTCTCTGAGACCCTGAAGTACCGAAAGGCTCTGAAAATATTGAGGAAAAAAAAAAGAAAGAAAGAAAAGGATCTCCCTTTTGTCCCAGAGAAATGTTTTGACCTCAGTCTATTCCATTCCTCTTGGTTCATTCCTTTGTAATTCAGAGCATGGGCTCACTACCTTTCTCCTCTTCAGTGATGCTGTCAGGAGCAGTACTGAGTTCCCTTCACTCATGTGACTGCACTAGAGATAATAAGGGCCAGAGATACCTACTCTTTTAAGAAGAAATGTTATACTTACACTCTCAGCTCACTGGTTCTCATCTCCTGTGTCTACCAAGAAACATCTCAGAATGGTGAAAGGAGATAGTGCTTCTTCTCTAGGCTAGGCCACCACTGGGCTAGCCTGCAATCCTGACTGCAATTGCTGGCCATCCCAGGAGTTTATCTGCCTTATTGGGGAAAGCATGAACTCAGTCTTGAGTCCTTGTTCTGTTGTCTTCTTCCCTGTGACTTTGGCCAAGTTCCTTTTTTGCCTGAAACTGACAAGTTCCTTAATCTCTCTGTAACGTGGGGTTAATAATAATACCCATAGGGCTGAGATAATAAAACAAATATATAGAATCTGCTTAGGACAGGTCTGTAAAATAACAAGTGTTTGCTATTACTGTTATCATCATCATCATTACTGTCATCACATCCAACCATATATCAGAAGGAATTACATGTACATTTCTACCATGCCTACACTCCTCAGGAGAAGGTTCTTGACCATCCAGTGACCTGCTGCACCTCACATATGAAAATCACAAATGCACTTGCCATGCTCTCTGCTGCCTGGTTCAAACAGATTTCCCTTCCTCCTTTCCTTATTGCAAGCAGGATACTTGCCCATCTGTGTATTTTCGAATTTTCAGCTTATCAGTATTGTATGCTTACAAAGCAAGAAACTCAGGGAGGTGCCATAAGATCATTAAAGAACAGATGCTGGAGGTATAAAGTTATCTTTGTTTGCATTGGATGGGCCACTGACATAAAAACAACTGATGAAACTGTCCAAAATACAAAATTACCACTTAATCTTAGCCAATGGGTCCCACATCATAACCTGGTCTTCCTTGCATCCATCATGACATGGAGAGTCATCTTCTTCCTCTCCTGGGGTTCCTACCTTGGCCTAAGGTTTCTGTCCAAAGAGTAAATGCTTCTACCCTTTTGGAGTATTGAGAAGGGCAACTTCCACCTTTTTTCTATGTCTTGTTCACTCACTCACTCACTCACTCACTCACTCACTCACTCACTCTTCCCAAGAGAGAAAGAATGACCTCCCCAAAGAGACAGCAAAGGACACAGCATGCACAGCACAGGCTCTTCCTCTCATTCAGAGCAACCTGGGCTCTGGATGTTTTGCTCCTGTCCTCTGTGGACATGCACGGGGCAGCTCACAGATATGCTGTTAACTTGGGCAAGTTCAATTCTGGGGACAATAGTAGGAAGCCAGTTTTGGCCACACATTCCAAATGTATTTTCCATTCTGGCTTTATCAGTGATGAAGTGCATAGTTTGGTCATTATCTGTCTGATTCCCAGTGGTGTTTTTAAAAATGGCTTAGAGCTCAGGAGGGTAAGAGAGGGATGTTATTTATTGGCTTCTTACAACTCCAAGAACAAACTGCCATATCTAATGATCTTAACTTCATTCTCCTTTGGCCATTTCCGTGGGTTTGAATTAGATATGAGTGCTCCAAACAACATCCATCAATGCCTTTTACAAGACAAACATCTAGCCAGAATTTTATTAAAGAGATTCTTTCTTTCTTTCTTTCTTTCTTTCTTTCTTTCTTTCTTTCTTTCTTTCTTTCTTTCTTTCTTTCTTTCTTTTTCTTTCTCTCTTTCTTTTTTTTCTTTCCTTCCTTCCTTCCTTCCTTCCTTCCTTCCTTCCTTCCTTTCCTTCCTTCCCTATTCTTATTAATTTGTTTTGAGTACAATTGATACACAATGTTATATTACTTTCAGGTGTACAACATAGTAGTTCAATCTCTTATATGTTATACTATGCTCACTGCAAATGTAGCTGCCATCTGTCACCGTACAATGCGATTACAATACCATTGATTATATTCCCTCTGCTGTGCCTTTTATTTCCATGACTTATTCATTCCATAACTGGAAGCCTATATCTCCCACTCCTCTTAGCCACTTTGCCCATCCCCTCACCCCACAACCATCAGTTTATTCTCTGTATTTATAGGTCTGATTCTGATTTTTATTTGTTTGCTTTTTCATTTGTTTTATTTTTCAGATTCCATATAAATGAAATCATATGGCATTTGTCTTTCTTGACCTGACTTATTTTCACTTAGCATAATACCCTCTAAGTCCACCCATGTCTTTTTTTTTCCACCCATGTCTTAAATGGCACAACCACAACCTCTATAATGGCTGTGTATATTCAATTGTATGTATATATCATATCTTCCTTATCTATTTGCTGATGAGCCCTTGGGTTGCTTTCATATCTTGATTATTATAAATAATGCTGCAATAAATATATGAGTGAATATATTTTTGAATTTGGGTAAAAAGTTTGAATTTATTTTTGGGGAAAATGCCCAGTAATGGAATTCCTAAATCATGTGGTAGTTCTATTTTTAATTTTTGGAGGAACCTCTATACTGTTTTCCACAGTGGCTGCACCAGTTTACATTCCCACCAACAGTGCATGAGGGTTTCCTTTTTCTCCACATCCTCATCAACACTTCTTACTTCTTTTTGTTTTTTTAATTCTAACCATTCTTACAGTTTTAGGGGGATATCTCACTGTGTTTTTTTTAAGGTTTTATTTATTTATTCATGAGAGATACAGAGAGAGAGAGAGAGAGAGCCATAGGCAGAGGAAGAAGCAAGCTCCCTGCAAGGAGTTTGATGCAGGACTCAATTCCAGAACCTAAGGATCACGACCTGAGCCAAAGGCAGACACTCAACCACTGAGACACCCAGGTGCCCCTCATTGTTGTTTTTATTTATTTATTTTTTAATATTTTATTTATTTACTTATGAGAGAGAGAGAGAGGCAAAGACACAGGTAGAGTGAGAAGCAAGCTCCACGGAGGGGGCCCGAGGAGGTGGTGGGACTCGATCCCGGGGCCCCAGGATCAGGCCCTGGGCCGAAGGCAGCTCTAAACTGCTGAGCCACCTGGGCTGCCCTCATTGTGGTTTTTAATTTTTATTTACCTGATGATTAGTGATGTTGAGCATCTTTTTGTGTATCTGCTGGCCATTTTTATGTCTTTCTTAGAAAAATATCTATTTAGGTGTTCTACCCATTTTTTAATCTATTTTTTTTTTTTGGTGTTGAGCTGTATAAGTTCTTTGCATGTTTTAGAAACTAACCTTTTACTAGATACACCATTTGGAATCTTCTCCCATTCCATAGGTTGACTTTTAGTTTTATTGATTGTTTCCTTCACTGTGCAGAAGCTTTTTATTTTGATGTAGTCCCAATAGTTTATTTTTGTTTTGTTTCCTTTGTCTTCAGAGACATATCTAGAAAAATGTTTCTGCAGCTGATGTCAGAGAAACT
Source organism: Nyctereutes procyonoides (assembly GCF_905146905.1). NCBI lineage: Eukaryota > Metazoa > Chordata > Mammalia > Carnivora > Canidae > Nyctereutes > Nyctereutes procyonoides. Next base: position 6,277,581 of record NW_026575044.1, read on the forward strand.
GCTTGTAAGGTACCATTTCTTTTTATGCCATGTTATGATGTACTCATGACTCATCTGTGTAGCTCACAGATATATTCTATTTTTCATCTCAATGTTCAGCATATCCTCCCTATCATAGTGTTTTGAATATGTGTCCAAACATTTTTTAATGCACTAATATTCTAACCTCAAAGAGAAAGCATGGGCTGCAGCATGAAAATACAACTGAGATGAAACAAATCCTCTTCTGATTCTTCAGTTAGTTTGTAGACCCTAAGTCCAACAAAATACACAAAGCAGCACTCTGTTTATGTTGTGGTGTCATGTTTGTGACCTTCTGGTGCTTCTGGTTCTTTTCATTATATATATGCAACCAACATCTCTCTTGTGAGATGGGATGCGCTAGGAAGTGTTAATATCAAAAATAGAGAAAATTTGAGATCTTTGAACCTTATCATATAACAATTTTATACCAATGACATCAATTTATTTGTGGGTATTTAGCTATAACCAATCTTTCAGCTCATAGGAAGTCACCTTTTAAAGGATCTGGAGTGGGACAATCCCTTCCTAAGAAGTGAGGTGCAGCAGTTGCTCAGTAACTGGCTGGTCAAAACTATTAAACAGGAACCACTGCATTGGGTTTGCATTGGGATAGCTGTGTGGGAGTGAGAAACTTACTGCAAATAATATTGTTTCCTCTAAATATGACCAACATTGACTTGAAAACAGCCTCAGTAAAAACAGGCTTCAGGGATATCTTATTTGGAACCAGGATGGCAATCTTATAGGGCAGAAATGCTTCCAATAATCTTACAGGTGGAAATGTCTTAAGGATTATCTATTAATCAGCTGTGTGGTTTGAACATGCAAGATCCTTTGATATTGAGAACCAACACAAAGTATAGTCAAATCTAACATATGTGGGAGAGCTGCAGGATCTGATGAACCACAGACCTGGAGTATGAGCATCTTTAAAATGTATCAGAGCCACAGAAACACCACATATCCATGATAGAGAAGACTGGTCAAGAAGTATGACCTGCTGGAAAGAAATGAAAGCAGTACCACTGAATGCAGAAATAAATAAAGTAATAAATAAAAGACCAGTTGCTTTGTTTGCCAACTTCGACTTCTCATTTGAACCTAAAATGTAGGGTGAATTATTCAAATCTTTCCACATGTTTATGGGTTATAAAAACATGAGTGTCATTAATAAACTGGATGCCCTGGAAGGTGTAGCACAGAAAACAATCTGGCAACCAAGCATTATATGCCCCATGTATAATTATAAAGTGATAATATCTCCAATCTTATAAGCAATGCAATTATTGTGAAATGGTCAACTGCTTAGTTATTTCACAGACTGGTATCCAGGGTTTATAAATATTATGATTCAATTAAATAATTAAATACCAAGAATGTCTGATGTACAAATCAATGTAGTAGGCAAGCAAGGCAAGTCCTGGTCCCTGATGGATAATCAAGTGTGCAGGGTAGGCTAAGGTGGAAAGGGGTGGTAGCAGTCGGGAAAGAAAAACAAATACAAGCTATAAAACAAGGCAGAATCTGATTAGCATCCTGAGAAAAATATCAGCAACCTTCTGTAGAATTCAAGTAAGGGAGATACTGCATCAGCATGTGAACTGGTGCAGCCACTCTGGAAACCTGTGTGGAGGTTCCTCAAAGAGTTAAAAATAGACCTGCCCTACGACCCAGCAATTGCACTGTTGGGGATTTACCCCCAAGATTCAGATGCAATGAAACTCCGGGACACCTGCACCCCGATGTTTATAGCAGCAATGTCCACAATAGCCAGACTGTGGAAGGAGCCTCGGTGTCCATTGAAAGATGAATGGATAAAGAAGATGTGGTCTATGTATACAATGGAATATTACTCAGCCATTAGAAATGACAAATACCCACCATTTGCTTCAACGTGGATGGAACTGGAGGGTATTATGCTGAGTGAAGTAAGTCAATCGGAGAAGGACAAACAGTGTATGTTCTCATTCATTTGGGGAATATAAATAATAGTGAAAGGGAATATAAGGGAAGAGAGAAGAAATGAGTGGGAAATATCAGAAAGGGAGACAGAACATAAAGACTCCTAACTCTGGGAAACGAACTAGGGGTGATGGAAGGGGAGGAGGGCGGGGGTGAATGGGTGACGGGCACTGAGGGGGGCACTTGACAGGATGAGCACTGGGTGTTATTCTGTATGTTGGTAAATTGAACACCAATAAAAAATAAATTTATTATTAAAAAAAAAGATTAGAAGAGTTTCTTAACCTGTAAGCCAAGCATGGAGTTCAGTGGATGTAGTGTACATCTGCAGGTTTCTAAGAAGACCTTTAGGCTTTTGCCAAATACTCTGTGATTAAAATAGCAAGAACTTGACTGGCAGATACCTGAAAATTAGGTGGGTATGAAATAGCTTCATGGAGGTGGTGAAATCTGAAAAACATCTTAAAGGATCTTGAAACTCTGTAGTTGTAACAGCAAAGTTAGGAGTACATGCCCAACAGAAGAAAGGGCATGAACAAAGGTAGGGATGTGAGAAATATCAGGAGCATAAACTGTGAGAGAACAAGGAGATTGAGGAGGTAACCCTGGTGAGTGGTAGGATCCCCCTGAAAGGCAGGTATTTTAAGGAGGATGCTCATCATCTTTTGTGTTAGAGGTTGAAAGCTCAACTTGGAGACAAGAAAAACAAGTGATGTAAATGTGTGTAAAAATTGATGGCTTTCCTCTAAGATCAGGAACAGGAAAAGATGTTCACTCTCACAACTTTTATTCAAAATAGTTTTGGAAGTCTTAGCCACAGCAATCAAGAGAAAAAAAAAAAAGAAAAGAAATAAGAGGCATCCATATTGGTAAAGAAGAAGTTAAATTGCCACTATTTGCAGATGATATGATACTATACATAGAAAACCCTACAGGCTCCCCCCCCCCAAAAAAAAAAACTATTAGAGGTAATAAACTAATTCAGTGAAGCTGTAGGATACAAAATTAATACCCAGAAATCAGTATCACTTCTATACACTAAGAATGGATAGCAGAAGAGAAATTAAGAAAATAACACCGTTTACAATTTCACCAAAAGGAATAAAGTACCTAGGAATAAACTTAACCAAAGAGGTGAAAGATTTGTATTCTGTAAACTATAAAGAATTGACGAAAGAAACTAAAGATGATACAAACAAAAATAAATATTCTACTACCCTGGATTGGAAGAATTAATATTGTTAAAACGTCCATACTACCCAAAGCAATCTACAGATTTAATGTCAATCCCTATTCAAAATAACAACAGCATTTTTCATAGAATGAGAATAAATAATATTAAAATTTCTATGAAACCACAAAAAACCCCAAATAGCCAGAGCAGTCTTGAAAAAGAATAAAGCTAGAGGTATCACAATCCCAGATTTCAAGATACACTGCAAAGCTGTAGATATCAAAGCAGCTTAATAGACACAGAGGTCGATAGAACAGAATAGAGAGCCCAGAAATAAGCCCATTCCTTCAGAGTCAATTAATCAATGACTAAGGCGGCAAGAATATACATGGTGAAAAGACGTGCCTTCAATAAATGGTACTGGGAAAACCTGGCAGCTACATGGAAAGGAATGTAACTGCACCATCTTTTAACAGCATCAAAAAATAAATTCAAGATGGATTAAAGATCTAATTGTAAGACCTGAAACCATAAAACTCCTAGGAGAGAACACAGGCAATAATTTCTTTGACATCAACTGTAGCAATATTTTTCTAGATATGTCTCTGAAGACAAAGGAAACAAAACAAAAATAAACTATTGGGACTACATCAAAATAAAAAGCTTCTGCACAGTGAAGGAAACAATCAATAAAACTAAAAGTCAACCTATGGAATGGGAGAAGATTCCAAATGACATACCGGGTAGAAGGTTAGTATCTAAGATATTTAAAGAACTTACACACCTCAACACTAAAAAACAAAAAAAATTAGATTAAAAAATAAGTAGAACACTAAATAGACATTTTTCTAAAGAAGACATAAAGATGAAAAAAAAGAAGACATAAAGATGGCCAACAGATACACAAAAAGATGCCCAACATCACTAATCATCAGGGAAATGTACATTAAAAACCATAATATATAGTCAATGACATTGTAAAACCCATGCATCGGGACAGATGGTAGCTATAATGCAGCAATTTGTCCAATCAGTATGTTGTGTACCTGAAACTAATGTAACATTGTGTGTCAACTATACTCAAATTTAGATAGGGGGGTGGATTTCAAAAAGGAAGAGATTAACATGAACCATGCCGCTGAGAATTCCATAAGATGTGTAAGTGAAGAGCACATATTGTTTTTGCTGGCAATTAGGAAATGTCTCCTCTCATACCTTTGCCAATTTTCTTAAGTGTGTATAGAAAAGCTTCCCCCCCCCCTTTCTAAGAAAGTTTTCTGTTCTCTGTCTTCCTTCTTGAAGATAGTTGAGTAGGTGATAGAGATAGAAGTGAGGAGATCAGGTGAATTCCTAAGTTAGGAATCCCATGTGCTTACTAAGCGCATGGAGCACAGAGCCCAGAAGGGAAAGGAAGTAAGAAAATAAAAAGCTTCTTTATTTTGTTTGTTTTTTTTTAGCTTCCAATTATATACAGGCACACACACACACACATATTTATGTGTATATATATGTGTGTGTGTATATGTGTATATATGTATGTATATACCATATATATATATATACACACACATATACACATTTTTTTATGTATTCATCCACTGATGAACACTTGGGTTGCTTCCATATCTTGGCTACTGTAAATAATACTGCAATAAACATAAAGGTGTGTATGGCTTTTTCAATTTTTGTTTTTGTTTTCTTTGAATAAATACCCAGGAGTTAAATTACTAGGTCATATGGTATTTCTATTATTTTTAAAGATTTGTTTTTTTAGAGAGAGAGTGTGTGAGCAGGAGGAGCAAAGTGAAACTCCAGCAGGCTCTATGCTCAGCAGGGCTGGATCTCATTACCCTGTGATCATGACCTGAGTCAAAACCGAGAGGCCTACTCTTAACCAACTGTGCCACCCAGGCACCCTAGTATTTCTATTTTTAACAACAAATGAACAGACAGCTGTAAAAATACAGTCTCTTAATACAGAGAACAAATTGGTGTTTCACAGAGAGGAGGTGGGTGTGGGGATGGGCAAAACAGACAAGCGGAATTAAGAGTTACAAACTTCCAGTTATAAAATAAATGTCACAGGGGGAGGGGCAAGATGGCGGAAGAGCAGGGTCCCCAAATCACCTGTCCCCACCAAATTACCTAGATAACCTTCAAACCATCCTGAAAATTTACGAATTCGGCCTGAGATGTAAAGAGAGACCAGCTGGAATGCTACAGTGAGAAGAGTTCAGCTTCTATCAAGGTAGGAAGACGGGGAAAAAGAAATAAAGACACAAAAGGCCTCCGAGGGGGAGGGGCCCCGCGAGGAGCCGGGCTGAGGCCGGGGCGAGTGTCCCCAGGACAGGAGAGCCCGTCCCGTCCCGGAGGAGCAGGAGCTGCACCAACCTTCCCGGGCGGGCGGAAAGGGGCTCGCAGGGAGTTGGAGCAGGACCCAGGAGGGCGGGGATGCCCTCGGGCTCCCGGGGACACTAACAGCCACCTGCGAGCGCAGGAGAGTGCTCCGAGCTCCCTAAGGGCTGCAGCGCGCACGGAGGGACCCACCGGAGCAGCTTGGAGGGCTCGGGAGCGGCTCCAGGGAGGGGGCTGCGGGGCGGGAGCGCGAATCCACCAGCGCAGGCCCCGGAGCACAGGGCGCCGGGACACAGCCCAGGATCCGGCCTCCCCCGGGACAGGCAGAGGCCGGGAGGGCCCAGGACAGCAAGGACGCTCCTGCCCCGAGCTGAGCAGATCAGCGGCCCCGCCCCGGAGCCTCCAGGCCCTGCGGACGGAGAGCCGAGAGCCCCGAGCCCCGTAGTTCCTGCGGAGGCTGAATCCAGGCTTCCAGAGCTGCCATAGCCACTGGGGCTGTTCCTCCTGGGGCCCCACGGGGTAAACAACCCCCGCTGAGCCCTGCAGCAGGCAGGGGCAGAGCAGCTCCCCCAAGTGCTAACACCTGAAAATCAGCGCAGCAGGCCCCTCCCCCAGAAGACCAGCTAGAGGGACCAGTGATACTCCCCCGTGTTCCAATACAACTTGTTTTTGGCCACTCTGCACTGAGCAAAATGACTAGAAGGAAAACCTCACCTCAAAAGAAAGAATCAGAAACAGCCCTCTTTCCCACAGAGTTACAAAATCTGGATTACACTTCAATGTCAGAAAGCCAATTCAGAAGCACTATTCTACAGCTACTGGTGGCTCTAGAAAAAAGCATTAAGGACTCACGAGACTTCATGACTGCAGAATTTAGATCCAATCAGGCAGAAATTAAAAATCAATTGAATGAGATGCAATCCAAACTAGAAGTCCTAATGACGAGGGTTAACGAGGTGGAAGAACGAGTGAGTGACATAGAAGACAAGTTAATGGCAAAGAGGGAAACTGAGGAAAAAAGAGATAAACAATTAAAGAACCATGAAGACAGATTAAGGCAAATAAATGACACTCTAAGGAAGAAAAACCTACGTTTAATTGGGGTTCCCGAGGGCACCGAAAGGGACAGAGGGCCAGAATATGTATTTGAACAAATCCTAGCTGAAAACTTTCCCAATCTGGGAAGGGAAACAGGCATTCAGATCCAGGAAATAGAGAGATCCCCCCCTAAAATCAATAAAAACCGTTCAACACCTCGACATCTAATAGTGAAGCTTGCAAATTCCAAAGATAAAGAGAAGATCCTTAAAGCAGCAAGAGACAAGAAGTCCCTGACTTTCATGGGGAGGAATATTAGGGTAACAGCAGACCTCTCCACAGAGACCTGGCAGGCCAGAAAGGGCTGGCAGGATATATTCAGGGTCCTAAATGAGAAGAACATGCAACCAAGAATACTTTATCCAGCAAGGCTCTCATTCAAAATGGAAGGAGAGATAAAGAGCTTCCAAGACAGGCAGGAACTGAAAGAATATGTGACCTCCAAACCAGCTCTGCAAGAAATTTTAAGGGGGACTCTTAAAACTCCCCTTTAAGAAGAAGTTCAAGTAACTCTGAACGTGAATGGGCTTAATGACCCCATCAAAAGGCGCAGAGTTTCAGACTGGATAAAAAAACAGGACCCATCTATTTGCTGTCTACAAGAGACTCATTTTAGACAGAAGGACACCTACAACCTGAAAATAAAAGGTTGGAGAACCATTTACCATTCAAATGGTTCTCAAAATATACCCTAAAAACTACAGAACACTTCTGAAAGAAATTGAGGAAGACACAAAGAGATGGAAAAATATTCCATGCTCATGGATTGGCAGAATTAATATTGTGAAAATGTCAATGTTACCCAGGGCAATTTACACGTTTAATGCAATCCCTATCAAAATACCATGGACTTTCTTCAGAGACTTAGAACAAATTATTTTAAGATTTGTGTGGAATCAGAAAAGACCCCAAACAGCCAGGGGAATTTTAAAAAAAGAAAACCATATCTGGGGGCATCACAATGCCAGATTTCAGGTTGTACTACAAAGCTGTGTTCATCAAGACAGTGTGGTACTGGCACAAAAACAGACATATAGATCAATGGAACAGAACAGAGAACCCAGAAGTGGACCCTGAACTTTATGCTCAACTAATATACGATAAAGGAGGAAAGACGATCCACTAGAAGAAAGACAGTCTCTTCAATAAATGGTGCTGGGAAAATTGGACATCCACATGCAGAAGAATGAAACTGGACCACTCTCTTGCACCATACACAAAGATAAACTCAAAATAGATGAAAGATCTAAATGTGAGACAAGATTCCATCAAAATCCCAGAGGAGAACTCAGGCAACACCCTTTTTGAACTTGGCCACAGTAACCGGAGAAGGACAAACAGTGTATGTTCTCATTCATTTGGGGAATATGAATAATAGCGAAAGGGAATATAAGGGAAGGGAGAAGAAATGTGTGAGAAATATCAGAAAGGGAGACAGAACATAGAGACTCCTAACTCTGGGAAATGAACTGGGGGTGGTGGAGGGGGAGGAGGGTGGGGGGTGGGGGTGAATGGGTGACGGGCACTGAGGGGTACACTTGACGGGATGAGCACTGGGTGTTATTCTGTATGTTGGTAAATTGAACACCAATAAAAATTAATTTATAAAAAAAATAAATGTCACAAAGATAAAAAGTACAGAAAATGAAATATAGTTAATAATATCTTAATAATGTTTAGTGCAAGATGGTGACTACACTTAGCATGGTGAGCAGTACATAATGTATATAATTGGTGTATCAATATGTTGTACACCTGAAACTAATAGAATATTGTATGTTAATTACACTTCAATTTTAAAAAAAAGAACCAGTTTCTTATTTGTGGGTTCTCCTTCCCCACGGCTGAATTTCTTTTCTTCTTCCTTCCATTAAATATTTCTCTTCACTCAGTTTTTATAGTTCAACAGATTTCGCCTTTTGAGTCTAAATCACCTATTTGTAAATTAGAGCTGAAATTAATTAAAGGTAATACAACTAACATATGTCTGAATATTTAGGTAAAAGGATAGAACACTTCTATTTTTGATAAATTGTATTTATGCAAGCACAGATCATATGATAATAATGAATAAAGTACAGGACTCCATTTATTAAAAAAAGTCCTACTTTGATTTTCACAGGAGAGATGGCCTCAGTTTCTCCTTTGATAATTTCAGATCTTAAAAAATGATTTATTTATTTTAAAAAGAGAGAGTGTGTGTTCTCTAAGCAAGGGGAAGGGCAGAGAGAGAAAAAGAAACTCAAGCAGACTTCCTGGTGAGTGTAGAGTACGAAGCAGGGCTCGATTTCACAACCCTGAGATCATGACCTGAGCCGAAATCAAGAGTGACATTTAACCGACTGAGCCACTTAGGTGTGCCAGGGTTTTTTTGTTTTTTTTTTTATATAACATGCTATACACTTAAAAAAATTCTAGAATGCAGTAATTTTATAAGCACTAAAAGAACACTTCAGATTCTTTCCTTATTTCTTTATGATATGGAAAATTGTGATCCTATATATTAAATGGTTATATTAAAATGACAGCAAGAACCATGGAGTGTAATTTATACGAGCAGCTGATCAATATGCACTGACTCAAGTTCAGTGCACACATAAACTGAATGTTGAAAACTAGCCACATATTATCTTAGTATTGGTTTTGTTTTCTCCGTAGGAATCACAGACCCACAGGAAGCTTTTTCTAAAATCCTATGCTAGATTATCCAGAACCATCAGACTGTGGTCCATTACTAATAAGCTAATATGTTCAAAAGTAGTACTGAGTTTGGTGATAGTGTTTGAAACCAATAGCATTATAAAAGCCCAGGTTTAAATAATTGTTTTCTATTTTTTAATGCACACTTAACAAACAGTAAAATTCACCCTTTTCAGCATACAGCTTAGAGTTTTGATAAGCACTCTGCAACTACCACCCAGAATCCAGATATTGAACAGTGCCATCACTCACCCAAATACTCCCTGCCACCTTTGTAGTCACCGTCTCTTCAAACCCCAGCATTTCGCATCTTGATCTTGTTTTTGACTGATCTTGTTTTTGACTCTTTAGTTCTGCTTTTGTAAGAATGTCCTATTAATTAAATCATACAATATGTAGCTCTTTGAATCTGGCTTCTTTCATTTCGAACGACGCATTTCAGATTCATTCATGTTGTTGTGTAGAATACTAGTCTGTTCCTTTTTAAACATTTTTTTAAAAATATGAATTCAATTTAATTAACATATACTGCATTATTAGTTTCAGAGGTAGAGTTGAATGATTCATTAGTTGCATACAACACCTAGTGCTCATCACATCACATGCCCTCCTTAATGCCCATCACCCAGTTTTCCATCTCCCCACCCATCTCCCTTCCAGCAACCCTGCTTATTTTTCATAGTTGAGAGTCTCTTATAGTTTGCCTCTCTCTGTTTTTATTTTTCCTTCCCTTCCTCTATGTTCATCTGTTTTGTTTCTTAAACTCCACATATGAGTGAAATCATAGAGTATTTGTCTTTCTCTGACTTATTTTGCTTAGCATAATACCCTCTAGTTCCATCCACATCATTGCAAATGGCAAGAATTTGTTCCTTTTTGTTACTGAGTGCTATCTAATTGTATGGGATGGACCACAGTTTATCCAGTCTCCAGTTGAGAAAATTTGAGTTGTCTCTACTTACTCATGATTACAAATAAAGCTGTTGTAAACATTTAAACATTTTTGTGAAAATGTAGATTTCATTTCACTTGAGTAAATAAGAGTGATATTGTTGTGTCATATGGTTTTCCAAAGTGACTGGAAAACATTTTGTATTCCCACTAACAATGTATGTTAGCCTAAGTTGCTCTTTATCCTTAGTGTAACATGATATTTTAATTTTTTAGGAAAATTTTAGTTATTCTAATAGTTGTGTAGTGGTATCATATTGCAGTTTAATTTGCATTTCCTTAATGACTAATGATATTGAATATATTTATGTGTTTATTTATCCTCCACATGGAAGTGCTTATTCATATATTTTGCAAATAAGAAAACCTGAGTTGTTACTTTTTATGGTGAATTTTGAGTTTTATTGAATTTGAGAATCTTATATATTCTGGGAACAAATTCTTTATCAGCTTTGTGACTTGCAAATATTTTTTTTTTCTGTTTGTGGCTTATATTTCATCTTCTTAACAGTGTCTTTCAAAGAACAGAAGTTCTTAATTTTGATGGAATTCAATTTATTCGCTTTCCTCCAATATATCATGTTTTAAAATCAGACTAAATCAGAGAGGGAGACAAACAGTAAGAGACTCCTAACTATAGGAAATAAACTGAGGGTTGTTGGAGGGGATGTGAGTGGGGGGATGGGTAACTGGACGATGGGCATTAAAGAAGACACTTGGATGTCATGAGCACTGAGTGATATATGCAACTGATGAATCACTAAATTCTACCTCTGAAACTAATAATACACTATATGTTAGTTAAATTTAAATTAAAAAGATAAATATTTTAGCTTTGAAATCTTTGCCTAACCCAAAGTCATAATGATTTTATCCTGTCTTCTGGAAATTTTGCAGTTACAGCTCTTCTATTTAAGTCTATGGTCTATTTTGTGTTAATTTTTGCATAGGTGTGAAGTATGGATCAAAGTTCATTTTCTTACATATAGATATCCAATTGTTCCAGGACCACTTGCTGAAAATGAGTGGTCCTTGCATCTTTGTTAAAAAAAAGTAATTGGCCAGGGGTGCCTGGGTGGCTTGGTCCATTAAGCAACCAATTCATTTTTTAAAAATATTTTATTTATTTATTCATGAGAGACACAGAGAGAGGGGGAAAGACATAGGTAGAGGGAGAAGCAGGCTCCTCCAAGGGAACCTGATGCAGGACTTGATCATGCCATGAGCCAAAGGCAGATGCTCAACCACTGACCAACCCAGCCATCCCAGGCAACCAACTCTTGGTTTTTGGCTCAGGGTTATGAAACTGAATCCTGCACTGGGTGTGGAGACAGCTTAAGATTCTCTCCTTCACCCTCTGTCCTTTCCTCCTAAAAAATCAATTGGTTGTATATGTATGGATTTATTTCTGCACTCTCTATTATGTTTTGTTGATCTAGATATCTACCCTTTCTCTAGTAGGACCCTAAGAACTTCTTAGCTTTATAGTAAGACAGGCAGTCAGTGTAAATCAGGCAGTGTAACCCTCCAACTTGTTCTTGTATTTTAAAATTATTTTAGCTAATTATTTGGAAATTTATTTATAAGAAACTACCAAATAAAATTCCTAAATAAATTTTAGAATTGGGGTGCCTGGGTGGCTCAGTCAGTTAAGTGTCTGACTCTTGATTTCGGCTCAGGTCATGATCTCAGGGTTATGGGATCAAGACCCATGTTGGCGGGCTCCATGTGTGGCATGGAATCTGCTTGTCTTTCTCCCTTTGTTTGTCTTCTGCATCTCTCCCTCTATCTCTAAAATAAATAAAATTTTTTATTAAAAAAAGAAGCGACTTGTGGATTTTTGCAGAAGTCTTACAGGGATTTTGACTGGAATTGCATTGAATCTATAGATAAGTTTGGGACATTATAAAAATATTGCATAATCCAAACCATAAATGATTATAGCTCTACATTTTAAAGATCTTTTCTTAGTTCTTTAAACAGTGCTTTGTAATTTTTATCATAAAGATCTTTCACATATCTTGTAAGATTTATACCTAAATATTTCATGGCTTTGGTAAATGGTATGGTTTTTTAAATTTTACTTTTGAATTGTTATTGCTATTATATAGGAACACTGTTTTTGTATATAGAAACATTGTACATAGAAAACATGTTTCTGTAGATAGACATATTCATTTTGGTGTCTTATACTGTCTTATACAACTACTCTAAACTTATAGTTTTTATAACTATTTTGTAGATTCTTTGAGAATTTTTACCTAGATAACCATGTCATCTACAAGTAGAGACAGCTTTATTTCATCCTTTTCAGTTTATATGTCTGTTATTTATTTTCCTGGCCATAATGCCTTGGCTATGCATCAATATTGGAGAGAAAGGATATCCTTGCCTTGTTGCTGACCTTAGGAAGAAAGCATTTAGTCTTTCAGCATTAAGTATGATGTTAGCTGTAGGGTTTGTTTGTTTTTTTGGTTTAGGGTGGGGGGTTTGGGATAGATACTCTTTATTAAGTTAACAAAATTTCTTTTTATTTCAAGTTTTCTGAGAAATGGATGTTGAATTCTTTCAAAGGCATTATCTGTATGCATTTTATAGTTATCATGTATTACATTATATATTATATTATGTATACATATAATGTTGCATTGGCAGATTTTTGAATATTGGCCCAGCCTTGCATTCCCCAGTCTACTTGGTTATGATGATCTTTTTATGTATTGTTGCATTTGAATTGCTAGTATGTTGCTGAGAACATCACATTTATTTTTTATTTATTTAAAGATTCTATTTATTTATTCATGAGAGACAGAGAGAGAGAGAGAGAGAGAGAGAGAGAGAGAGAGAGAGAGAGGCAGAGACACAAGCAGAGGGAGAAGCAGGCTCCATGCAGGGAGCCTGACGTGGGATTCGATCCTGGGTCTCCAGGATCAGGCCCTGGGGCTGAAGGCAGCGCTAAACTGCTGAGCCACCTGGACTGCCCCAGAACATCACATTTATGTTCATGACAGATACTAGTCTTCATTTCTTAAAATGTATTTGTTTCATTTGGTGTTGGGAAATGCTGGCCTCATGAGATGAGTTGGGAGACACTTTCTCCTCTTTAACATCCTGGAAGAATTTGTGAAGAATCTCCATTGTTCCTCCCTTAAATATTTAGTAAAATTCTTCAATGAAGCCATCTGGGCCTGGAATTTTCTTCCTGGGAAGTATTTACTATATATTCACCCCTTTAATAAATAAAATATCATTAAAATTGTCCTTTTCTTTTTGACTGAGCTTTGGTAGTTGGTGTTTTTAAAGGAATTTAACCATTTCATCTAAATCATCAAAATTATGTACAGAGTTAATCATGGTATTCCTTTATTATCTTTTCAATGTCTGTAGTGATGTACCATCTTGCATTCCTGATATTTATAATTTGTCCTTTCTCCTTTTTTCTTGGTCAGTCTGGCTAGGTGTTTATCAACTTTATTGTAATTTGTTTAAAGAATCAAGTTTGATTTCATTCATCTTTATAACAAGCATTTTGTGTTATAAATTCCACTTAAGGCGCTGCTTTACTGGAATCTAGATATTGTGTCATATTTTCACTTTCATTCAATTCAAAATATTACCCAATTTCCCTTGTGATTTCCTCTTGACCTAGTCAATATATGGGATGTTTTTACTGATTTCTATGTTTTCACCCATAGATTTAATTATGAGAACATATTTTCTATAATTTTAATTTTGAAAAATGTAAGTTTTATTTTTGATAATCTAGGATATCCTGGTAAATGTTCAATGTATACTTGCAAATATTATTTATTCTACTCTTTTGCGATGAAGTGTCCTATAAGCATCAATTAGGTTGTTATTGATAGTGTTTTTCAAGTTTTTCATATGCTTACCGATTTTCTGTCAACTTGTTCAATCAATTATTGCAAGGTGAATATGTGAAGTCTTCAGTTTTATTTTATTTTATTTTAAATTATTTTTAAAAAGATTTATCTATTTATTTGTTTATTTATTTATTTATTTATTTATTCATTCCTTCATGATAGTCACAGAGAAAGAGAGAGAGGCAGAGACATAGGCAGAGGGAGAAGCAGGCTCCATGCAGGAAGCCTGACATGGGACTCAATCCCGGGTCTCCAGGATCAGGCCCTGGGTCAAAGGCGGTGCTAAACCGCTCAGCCACCTGGGCTGCCAAAGTCTTCAGTTTTAATTGTGGATTTGTTATTTCTCCTTCTGGTATTAATTAATTAATTGATTGATTGATTTATTATTGTTTTCTATACTTGAAAACTCTCTTGTTAGCAGCATATACATTCAGGATTATTGTGGCTTCTAGAAGAATTAGCCCTTTACCATTATCTGTAATATCTGTCTTTATTCTTGGTAATATTACTTTTCTCAAGGCAACTTTGATATTGTTATGCCTACTTCAGCTTTCTTCCAATTAGTGCTAGTTAGGTAAATATTTTTCCATTGTGTTCTTTTTATTCTAATATGCATATATAAAGTTTAAAGTGGATTTCTTATAGACAATAGGTGGACTTTGCCTGTTTATTTTTGGTCTCTTTAAGATTGAGTATCATTCAATATTTTATTTTTATCTCCATGCTGCATTCATAATTTGTGCACTGTCTTAAATATTTTTAGTGGTTTTAGTTGTTGTCCTAGACTTAAAAATATCCATTTCAAATAATATACCATATTCTATGTAGGGACTAATATACTAATTAGTATAGTATACTAATATATATTTTTATATATAATATATACGTATATTAGTATATAAGTATATACTAATATATATTAGTATACTATACTAATTAGTATATTAGTATAATAGACTATAATAGACTAATATACCACATTCTATTAGGGACTAATAGGGAGTTTTAGTCCTTTTCTCTTGGTCAGGTGAGCAAAAGCTAATGTCCTCTCTTTGTCCTTCTTCCTTAGGTTTTAGGTTTGTTGTTTGACCTGCAATTTAAACTCTATGATGAATTCAAGAAAAGCTGTGAATCTGTGGATTATTTTGTTTTGTTTTCTTTTTTTTCCTGTTAGAGCAATATTTTTTTTCCAGCTTCCTCCACCCTAAGCAGGTTTTTATTTATTTTTTTTTTATTTTTAATTTTTATTATTTTTTTAATTTTTATTTATTTTATGATAGTCACACACAGAGAGAGAGAGAGAGAGAGAGAGAGAGAGAGGGGCAGAGACACAGGCAGAGGGAGAAGCAGGCTCCATGCACCGGGAGCCCGACGTGGGATTCGATCCGGGGTCTCCAGAATCATGCCCTGGGCCAAAGGCAGGTGCCAAACCACTGCGCCACCCAGGGATCCCTAAGCAGATTTTTAAAATCAGAAGTTTTCTTATAAATGACTATTTGAAACCTGTCATTTACAAATTTAAGATGGTAGAGATTGGTTGGTTGGGAAGATGTTGGAATAAGAGGACTCTAAGATCACCTTGTCCCATAGATACTACTAGATAACATCCATAGCAATGTAAATAATCCAAGAAACAACCAAAAGACCGACATAACAAACTCCATAACTAAAGGTAGAGAAGAGGCCACATCAAGGAAGGTAGGAAGGGTGAAGACTTGGTCTGGGAGTGAAATGAACCGTGGGAGGGAGCCAATGGTGCAGACAAGGGTGGAAAACAGACTTTCACACCAGCAAGTCTGTGAATGAGGAGGATGAATGAATCTCTGTAATATTTGCCTTTGAAAGTAAGAGGGGCTGAATTTCCTGAGTTCTTAAAACCTATAGAACTTAAAGCCGTGAATTTAAAAAATTGGCAGACTTGGCTCTGGGAGAACCCTGAGTTGCCCCAGCCCCCCAAAGAGACAGCATGATGAACAGCCCATGGAGATGCCACATAGAAGAGGCAGTTTGAAAAACTCTGGGGGCAGATGGAAGGGAGAGTGATATGCTCATCTCAGAGCTTGGCCCAGAGAGACAGGCTCATGGAGAGATTCCTTTAGGAACAAAGGAGCTGTCAAGCACCATTTCCCTCCCCTCTCCTCTGGCATAAACAACTGCCACCTATGGGAACTAGTGCACACCAACATTCCTTACCTAATTTGCTTGCACCAAGCCCGGAACCCCTATGCTTGGGTGTATCCACCCTTCTGAGCTGCACTCACCTGAGTTCTGGCACTGTGGGCCCCTCTCCCAGAAGACATGTGCAAATCTCACCAGCACCACATCTCCTGAACTATGTATTTTGTGGAACTTCATTTCTGGCAGCAACAGGGGTAGATCTGCTTTGGCAAGCAGACCACCACACACCTTGCTGCATACAATAGGTAAAGAGAGCCTCTGAAGACAACTGGATTGAAGGAAAAAGAGGCCAAGGCTCCACAGCAGAGCATAAGTAGCACACGTAGGAAATACTCCCTGAAATGCCAGGTCCTTGGGAACAGAGTACTTCAGGGCACTACAGAACCTCTTCTTCATTAGTCCATTACCATCAAGAAGAAGATATGTAGCTGACTTTACTAACATACAGAGAATCAGACAAAATGAGAAGACAGAGAAATATGTTCCAAATGAAAGAACAGGAACAAACCACAGTAAAAGACCTAAGTGAAACAGATACAAGTAATATATGTGATAGAGAATTTAAAGTAATGATCATAAAGATAGTGACTGGACTAGAGAAAAGAGTGGAGGACATCAGTGATACCCTTACCACAAAGATAAAAAAGAATCAACCAGAGATCAAGAACACAATCAATGAAATTAAAGATACACTTGATGGAATAAATAGCAGACTAGATGAAGAAGAGGAATGAATTAATGAACTAGAAGACAGGGTAATGGAAAGTAACCAGACTGAGAAAGTGAGAGGATAGAAAATTACACAAATTGAGAATAGTCTTAAGGAACTCAGTGACTCCATCAAGAGAATTACAGAAATCTCATAAAAGAAGACAGAGATAAAGGGGCAGAGAATTTATTTGAAAAGTAATAGCTGAAAACTCCTCTAATCTGGAGAAGGAAACAGATATCCAGATCCAGGAGGCACAGAGATCTCCCCAAAAAATTCAACACAAGAAAGTCCACACCAAGACATATAGTAATTAAAATAGCAAAAAGTAGCAATAAAGAAAAAAAAAACTAAACTAAAAGCAGCTAGAGAAAAGAACAGTTACACACAAGATAAACCCCATTAGGCTATGAGCAGATATTTTGGCAGAAACTTTTCAGGCTAGAAGAAAGTGGTATGATATATTCAAAGTGCTAAAAGGGGAAAATCTGCAGCCAGAAATTAAAAAACAGTAATAGATATGCTAAGTATACAGAGAAAGAAATCCAAGTTAATCCATATTACTAAAAAGGCCAGTAAGCCATGAAAGAGAACAAAAGGAGAAAGGATCTGAGGAAAATCTCTAAAAACAACCACAGAACAACTAACAAAATGACAATAAATATGCGACTATCAACAACTACTTTGAATATAAATGGGCTAAGTGCTCCAATCAAAAGATACAAGATGACAGAGTAGATTAAAAAGCAAGATCAAAAAAAAAAAAGGCAAGATCCATATATATGCTGCTTAAAAGAGACTCATTTCAAACAGAAAGACACCTGAAGATTGAAAGTAAGGGGATAGAGAAACATTTATTATGCAAATGGACACTAAAAGAAGGCTGGTGCAACAGTACTTATTATACCAGACAAAATAGACTTTAAGACAAAAACTGTAACAAGAGATAAAGAAGTACACTATTCAATAAAAAAGGGGGGAAATCCAACAAGAGGATATAACTATTACAAATATTTATGCTCTCAAATATACAAAATAGTTATTAACAAGCATAAAGAAAGTAATTGAGAGCATTACAATAATAGTAGGGGACTTTAACACCCCACTTGATGAACAGATCATCCAAACAGAAAATCAACTAGGAAACAGTGACTTTTAATACACTGGACACACTGGACCAGATGGATTTAACAGATATATTCAGAGCAGTTCATCCTACAACAGCAGAATACATACTATTTTCAAGTGTATTCAGAACATTTTCCAGAATAGATCACATATTAGGCCACAAAACAAATCTCAACAAATTCAAAAAGATTGCAGAAATATAACGTATCTTTTCTGACTATAATGCTATGAAACTAGAAATCAATCACAAGAAAAAAATCTAGAAGGGCCACACATACATGGGGATTAAATAACATGCTATTAAACAATGCACAGGTCAACCAAGAAATCAAAGAATAAATAAAAAATTACACGGAAACAAATGAAAATGAAAACACAATGCTCCAAAATCCTTGAGATGTAGCAAAAGTGGTTCTAAGAGGGAAGTTTATAGCAATACAGGCCTACCTCAAGAGGCAAGAAAAATCTCAAATAAACAACGTAACCTTACATCAAAGAAGACAGAAAAAGAACAAACACAACACAAACCCAGCAAAAGGAAGAAAATAATAAGGATTAGAGCAGACATAAATGATATAGAAACTAAGAATTAAAAAAAAAGAACAGATCAATGAATCCAGGGGCTGGTTCATTGAAAAGATCAACAAAATTGATAAATCTCTAGCAAGACTCATTCAAAAAGAGAGAGAGAGACAGAGAGAGAGAGAGAGAGAGAGAGAGAGAGGATCCAAATAAATAAAATTAATAATGAAAGAGGAGAAATAACAACAACACCACAGAAATACAAACTATTGTAACAATATTATGAAAAACTATAGGCCAACCATCTGGACAACTTAAAAGAAATGGATAAATTCCTAGAAATATATCACTTACCAAAACAAAAGCAGGAAGAAACAGAAAATTTGAACAGACCAATCACCAGCAATGACATTGAATTGGTAATCAAAAAACTCCCAAAACCAAAAGTCCAAGACCAGATGGCCTCACAAACAAATTCCCAAACATTTAAAGAAGAGTTAATACTCGGGGTACTTGGGTGGCTCAGGTCGTTAAGCATCCAACTTAGATGGCTCAGATAATGATCTCAGGGTTGTGAGATTGAGCCCTGTGTCAGTCTCCATGGTCAGTGCAGAGTCTGCTTGAGATTCTTTCTGTTCTGCTCCCTCTGTCCCTTTTCCTGCTTGTGCTTTCTAAGTAAGTGAGTAAATAAATAAATAAAATCTTTAAAAAAAGAAAAATTAATGTCCATTTTTCTCAAATTATCCCAAAATATACGAGGAGAGAAAACTTCCAAATTCATTCTAGGAGGCCAATATTACCCTGATGCTGAAACCAGATAAAGATACCACAAAAGAAGAGAACTACAAGCCAATATCTGATGAACATAGATGCAAAAATCCTCTAAAATTATTAGCAAATCAAATCCAAAAATATATTTAAAATGTCATACAACACGATCAAGTGGGATTTATTCCCAGGATGCAAGAATGGTTTAATATTTGCAAAACAATCAACAAGATAGGTCACATAAGTAACAGAAAGGATAAAAGGCAACATAATAAAAAAACCCAGAGCCAACATCATACTAAATGATGGAAAAACTGAGAGCTTTTTCCCTAAGGTCAGGAACAAGACGAGGACATTTACTATCACCACTTTTATTCAACATAGTACTGGAAGTCCTAGCACATAAATTAGATAATATAAAGAAATAAAAGTAATCCAAACTGGTAAAGAAGTAAAACTTTGACTATTTGTAGACTACAAGATACTATATATAGAAAATCCTAAGGACTCCACCAAAACACTACTAGAATTGATAAATGAATTCATTTAAGTCATAGGATACAAAATTGAAGTACAGAAATCTGTTACATTTCTATATAGCAATAATGAAGCAGCAGAAAGAGAAAGAAATCGCATTTACAGTCCACCCAAAACAATAAAATATCTAGGAATAAACTTAACCAAGGAGGTGAAAGACCTGTACTCTGAAAACTTATAAAACACTGATGAAAGAAATTGGAGACAACATAAAAAAATGGTAAGATATTTCATGTTCATGGCTTAGAAGAAATATTGTTAAAGTATCTATACTACCAAAAGCAATCTACACATTTAATGCAACTCTTATCATTATCTTAGCATATCTTAGCATTTTCAAGGACTAGAACAAATAATCCTAACATTTGCATGGAATCAAAAAAGCCCTTGAATAGCCAAAACAATCTTGAAAAAGAAAAGCAAAACTGAAGGTATCACAATTCCAGATTTCAAGTTATATTAAAAAGCTGTAGTGATTAAATCTGTATGGTACTGGCATAAAACAGACACATAGATCAAAAGAATAGAACAGAAAATCAAGAAATAAACTCACAATTATATGGTCAATAAATCTTTGACAAAACAGCAAAGAATATCCAGTTGGAAAAAGACAGTCTCTTCAACAAATGGTGATGGGAAAGTTGGACAGTCAAATGCAAAAGAATGAAACTCAAAAATAAACTCAAAATGGATCAAAGACCTAAATGTGATATGTGAAATCAAAAAAATCCTTGAAGAGAGCACAGGCAGTCTCTCTGACATGGGCCTTAGCAACATTTTTCTAGATGTGTCTCCTGATGCAAGGAAAATAAATGCAAAAAATAAATTACTGGGACTCTATCAAAAGAAAAAGTTCTCCATAGTGAAGGAAATAATCAAGAAAACTAAAAGCAACCTACTCAGTGGGAGAAGACATTTGCAAATCACATGTCCAATACAACTCAATGCCCCAAAGTGAAATAATCCAATTAAAAAAATGAGCAGAAGATAGGAATAGACATTTCTTCCAAAGAAGACATACAGATGACCAACAGACACATGAAAAGATGTTCATTATCATTTATCATCAGTGAAATGCAAATCAAAACTACAAGGAGATATCACCTCACACCTGTCAGAATGGCTAAAATCAAAACTACAGGAAATATAAAGCATTGGTAACAATTTGGAGAAAAAGGAACACTTGTGCATTGTGGAAATGTAAATTGGTGCAGCTACTGTGGAAAACAGTATAGAGGTTCCTCAAAAAGTTAAAAATAGAATTATCCCATGATCCAGAAATTGCACTAATGAGTATTTACCCAAATATATAAATGCTAATTCAAAGGGGTACATGCACCTCTATGTTTATAGCAGCATTATTTACAATAGCCAAGATATGGAAGCAGCTCAAGTGTCCTTCAATAGATGAATGGATAAAGAAGCTATGGTATACATAGGAATATTATTAGCCATAAGAGAATGAAATCTTGCCATCTGCAACAACATGGATGGAACTAACGGGTATTATGCTAAGTGAAATAAGTCAGTCAGAGAAAGACAAATACCATATGCTTTCACTCATATTTGGACTTTTAAGAAACAAAACAAACACGCAAAGGTAAAGCATAAGAAGAGACAAACCAAGAAACAGATTCTTAACGCTAGAGAACAAACTGCTGGTTACCAGTGGGGAGGTGGGTGAGGGATGGGGTAAATGGGGGATGGGAATTAGAGAGTATACTTATCGTGATAAAAAAATAAAATTAAAAAAAGGAGAGACTGATTAAGTTAAAAATAGAGAAAAGAGAGAAATAAATCCCAAGATCTGGTGCTTTTTTTTTTTTTTTTTAGATCTGGTGCTTTAAAAACAGAAAAGGCAAATAAAACTCTATCTAATGAAGCAAGGGGAAAGGAGAGAAATCTTAAATACACAAAATGAAAGAAACATAAGGAAAAACAGTCACAGATACAGAAGAAATGAAAACACTAAAGTTTTTTCTAAAAAATAAAATAGGGAATCCCTGGGTGGCTCAGCAGCTTAGCACCTGCCTTCGGCCCAGGGCGTGATCCTGGAAGCCTGGGCTCGAGTTCCGCATCAGGCTCCCTGCATGCAGCCTGCTTCTCCCTCTGCCCGTGTCTCTGCCTGTCTCTGCCTCTCTCTCTCTCTCTCTCTCTCTCTCTCTCTCTCTCTCTCTGTGTGTGTGTGTCTCTCATGAATAAATAAATAAAATATTTTAAAAAATAAAAAATAAAATAAAAATAAATAAAAATTGGGACGTCCGGGTGGCTCAGCAGTTAAGCATCTGCCTTCGGCTTAGGGCATGATCCTGGAGGCCTGGGATCGAGTCCTGCATCAGGCTCCCTGCATGGAGCCTGCTTCTCCCTCTGCCTATGTCTCTGTCTCCATCTGGGTCTCTCATGAATAAATAAATAAAATCCTTAAAAAATAAAAATTAAGAGGGCAAGACCTAGAGTGATTGCATCCCTAACTCACCAGTCACTGGTGAGTTCAACATGAAAGAACAGGTATGTATTAGAAAAGCAGAAAATTGTAAGCAACTGAAATGGCCACTATGCTATTAGTTAAAAAATTACAATATAACCATACATGTGAATATATCATGGAGTTTTTCATGGTATTGTAGATCTGTACTTACTGATACCAGAAAAATGTTCATTTCATGGTTAAAGTGCAAACCATGTTACAAAATACATACAAGAGTCTGATTGCTTTTATTGTAAGAATAAGTAACAATGGCAATGCACAAAGGCTTATGGTCTCTATTTCTTATCAGTATTTTTACCAATATTTTTAATTCGGTGCATTAATGTTTGCCATATTTTCAGTAAGAGAACATTTGTTGTAATGAGCACTGGGTGTTCCATGTAAGTGAGGAAACACTAATTTCTACTCCTGAAATGAGTATTACACTATACGTGAACTTGCTAGAATTTAAAAATCTGAAAAACAAACAAACAAACAAAAAAACCAAATAAATAAAAGAAAGGCATATTTCAGATGCCTTCCTTAAGGTTTTCCAGAGGTCTTGATGCAGGTATATGAAAAAAGATGGTCATGAATACTGCAGACAGAGCTCATGCACACACCATCTGAACAGGAGGTTCTTAGGAGGATTTCACTCTCTGGTTTTCCCTTCTTCTCACCCTCCCTTCCTTTGTTGTCTCTGCCCATTTTAGTGGTCAAGATCTCCTCCAGAAGTAACATACATCCAGAAGGGATTATAACTTTCTAGAAAGGGCTATTAGAAATCTATTTGGAGCCCTTGATAATGTCTCAATCAAGATAAAAAACACAGAAGTGCCCCAGCGAAGGGGAAGGAGAAATTTCTCCTCTGGTTTATGCCTTGGATCCTTTCAAGCTGGACAGAGAGGACAATATACAGTTGCTCACCCATGGCACTGTAATCTTTTCCATGTTTCAAGGAAATAAATATGTGGCATAATTAAAAATATATATATAATGAATTTGGTCAAGATGACAGCAACATTTATTCAATTAACAGTGGGGGCTGGAAGTTAAATTCTCCTCTGAATCTTACACAATATTAAGTTTCCAAAGATAGACATCACTAAATGAAAGAACAGGGAACCCTGAAAGGAGGGATCTTTGTTTTTTTATTCAATAGGAAAAAGCATTTCTCTTTTGGAATAAACTGGAAGCTTTTTGCTGAGTGTTGTCACTGCTAAGAGGGTTTTTCATTGTTCTGCTCCATCAGTCATTTTCCTTAGGCAGGGCACTCACTTATCAGTTGAAGGAAAATTGTCTAGCCCCCAATTCCCAGGACTTCAGTGTGAGTTTATTTCTCTGGATTTATTTTTCTCAAACCAGTAGACAACTCTAAAGTATTAAAAAAAACAGCTGAGAGATGAGACCCAGCAATTAATTACATGGACTATTACTGTGTGTGCATCTGAATATTTCTAATATTTAGTTCCACCTTCTCTTTTGGGATCAAGGTTGCAATACCAAAGAGCTACACAGAGCTTTGCACAGGTTCACTTAAAATAATAAGGCTTGCAATATAAGTTTCTGTTAAATTAGAAAAAATAACCAGCTTACGTCATTCATGACTCATAAAGCATATGCATTATTTTTCGGTTAGAAATATTTGGGAAGCAGATGGTAGCATGACAACAAAATTACCCTCCAACCTGGCAAGATGAATAAGGGACCTCAGGGTCATCCACTTATGTCCTAAGCACAAAAGAACAAATTGAATAAGTGAAAAAAAAATGTGTTAGCAATAATCAATATCATCCTTTCCCAAAATAGCTGGCAGAGACCCTGGAGCTTTCTGACCCAGGCCATCCTAATTCTTCTATTCACGGCTGTTCATTAAATGTGTGTTGGTTCTAGATGCCACAGACATCTTAGGGTTGCACAAAGAATTAAGGAATCCATGGAAATATAAGCAAAGTAAAGGAGAAAGGGAAGTATTTTCCTCCCTCATCAAGAGGGCAGATTATTTTTACTTTCGTTTGGTGTGTGTGTGTGTGTGTGTGTGTGTGTTTTATTTTTTAGTGACAGGAAAAGAGAGAGTACACAGGAGCAGGTGTGGGGGTCAGCAGAGGAGACAGTGTGAGGGGGAGAGACTCTCAAGCAGACTCCAGGGCCAGCGCAGAGCCAGACACGACCCTGAGATCATGATGAGATGGAATCAAGAGTTGGACACTTGAGTGAGTCACCTAGTTGCCCTATTTTTTTGTTTGTTTGTTTGTGTGTTTTTGTTTTTTTTTGTTTGTTTTTTTGTTTTGTTTTGTTTTTATAAAGATTTTATTTATTTATTTGAGAGAGTGAGCAAGAGAGAAAGAGAGAACATGAGCAAGGGAAGAGAGAGAAGCAGACTCCCTGGTGAGCAGGGAGCCTGATGCGGGGCTGGATCCCAGGATTCTGGGATCATGATCTGAGCAGAAAGCAGATGCTTAACCCACTGAGTCATCCAGGAGTCCCTGTTTTGTTTTTAAATAACAGCTTTTTTGAGATATAGTTCACATACCATAAAATTTACTCTTTTAAATTGTACAATTCAGTAGTTTTTAGTGCACTGAGCATTGTACAACCATTGCCACCACCTATCTGTGAAATGTTCCAGTGTCCCCAAAGGAAACCGCATCCGGTCAGCAGTCACACTCCACGCCCACGGCCTCCGGCCCCCAGCCACTGACAATCTGCTCTGCCTCCGTTTATTTTCCTAATCTGAACAGTCTGCATAAATGCGATTACATAATGTGATTTTTTTTCCTGGCTTCTTTCACTTAGAATAATGTTTTCAAGTTTCATCCAGATTGTAACATATTATCAGTATATTTCACCTTTTTAGTGGTTGAATAATACTCTTTTGTATAGAAATACCACACATTTTGTCCTATTCATCAGATAAGGGATATTTGGGTTATTTCTATTTTCTTCCATTAAGAATAATACTGTTGTTGACATTTACATAAAGTGTTTTTGTAGACATATGTTTGCAATTAAGTTGAAGTATATCTGTGAGTTAAATTGCTGGGTCATTTGTTAAACATTTTTAGGAATTCCCAAACTGTTTTCCAAAGTGTTTAAACCATTTGAGAGTCCCTCCACCAACATATGAAATTTCCAATTTCTCCATGTCTTTGCCAACATTTGTCATTGTCTTTTTGTTTTTAGTCATCCTGGTAAGTGTACAGCATATCTCCATGTATTTTTGATTTGTGTTTCCCTAAAAATTAATGATGCTGAGTACCTTTGCCTGTGCTTACTGGCCATCTGTCCATCTTTGAGAAATCTCTATTCAGATTCTTTTCCATTTGCCAACTGCATTGTCTTTTATTGTTCAATTGTAAGTATTCTTTATATATTCTGGATATATGTCCCTTATCAGACATATGATTTATAAGTATTTTCTCTTATTCTGTGGGTTTTCTTTTGATTTCCCTGATGGTCTCTGTGGATTTTCTAAATTGAATTAAAATTCAAACAAACAAGCAAAACAACAATTAAAAAGGATGGAAATAGGGTACGAGGATGCTTGATCAACATGTCAGAAAAATAAGGAAATTTTCTCATAAATTTGAATGTGGACAGTTACATCACTTAATAAGTACTTAGTGAGACCTGCTGTCTTTTATTCCCCAAGGCATTTTTCCTTTCTTTTTGTGCCTATATACTTGGCCTGGATTGGCTGAATTTGCAAAGAGAGGAGGAGAAAAAAGTGAAAGAAGATGAGAGAGGAGGAAGAAGAAGGAAGTAGAAGAGAAGGTGAGCAAAGAGCAGATGGAAAGAAGCAGAGGGAGGAAAGAAGGTCAGCAAGGGATCACTCTCTTCATCTGAGAAAAGAACTAATATCTTCTAATTTGGGGAGACCCCCTAAAGAGAATTGTAATTACATAAATTATGACATAATTAATTATATACATGTATTTTATATTTTTATATATTTCTTATGTCTATATATTTTTTAAAAAATATAAATTCCAGCAGGTGTAAATCTCCAGCTGTCTATAGGTAATTTCATCACTCAGATTTCCTTGGTGTTGACAAAGGTTGAGGTTTTTCAGGGAGACAATTTAGAAAAACATATCTATGCAGGGGAAAAGTAATTGTCTGTGAAAGGTATTATCATTATTATATTTTAAAGAGATACTTGGGTAAAGGAGATTAAAAAAGAAACCCTCAATACCCAGCCACTGGTCATGCATCTGAAAACAGAAAAAAATAACTACTTGTACTTACATGCCATTATGGAAAGTATAGAAAAATCATCTGTTCTTAGAGATCAAATTTTGCTCAACCCCACTAATGTCAAAAACCCAAGTGAATGTGGAGGAAGTAGCGTTAAGACTAATTTGGTATGTGAAAAATGTCTGTGCTTTATGCAAGTGAAACTGTATGTATCCCTGGAAAGTTCTGTCAATTTTTTCCAGTGCGTTGCCAAATGGTTTTGAAATTAAAAAGTGCTCTCCAGCAGCATTTCTGAGGCATGTCTACTTTCCTGATTCACTGACGTCTTGCAAACACTAAGCCCTGTCGATGATCAGTAGCCCAGGATATTTCATTTGTAAATATAATCTGGGGCAAAAGAAAGACAGCAGGAGCAAAGGGAGTTTTGGATACAGCCTTCTGAAGAATCCAAATTCAAATTCATATGTCTGCTTTATGTGTGAAAACAAATCACACACTGGACATGCTAATGTCTATTTGATAGATATGATGCGTGTATGGTGGGTATGGACAGAATGGGACCTCACCGCTACATTTTTTTTTTAACTATCTTGAACGGTTTATTTTCAAGTATAAAGGCTTTGTTGTCAAAGGGGGCCAGGGTCACAGGCAGTGGGAAGCGTCCAGAAAGCCCAGGTGGATGTGCGGGCCAGCTGGCTCCCAGGTGCCACAGCCAGTCCGGGGGTGCCCTGTCTGTGCTCAGGACCCACTGCTGGATGCCGAGAGGCTGAGGTAGCTGTGAGAGGAGCTGGATGTGGGGTGGAGGGTTCACTTTCAAAACCTTCACTCCATGACTTTTGGGAAGCCCTGCCTTTGTGATGTCATTCAAGTGTCTAATTCCTTCTGCAACTTATTACGCAACTTCCATACTTGGTTTAGACATGATGAATTTGCAAGGATTTATATACTGACTAGTAGATCTTTGAAGGCACTTTCTTTTATGGGTATTGTGCTGCTCTAACTAGCATGCTAATTCTGTTTCTATCTTTCTACAGACCGAATGTCTGACTGTTTCCTCCCCTGCCACTCTCAGCCTACCCTTTAACAGAAAATTCATCATCCTGCAAAGGGCTTTCCCAGTGAGAATATCTTTCCACCCTACTCTTTCCAGTCCTGTCTTTACTTACACTCTTTCCCCACAAGCAAAATGTTCATTTTTGAGAGGGAGCAAGAATAGAAGTTGGTACTTGAAACAAGAAAATTGAGTGATGACAGTCTGAACCGAGTTTATCACATGCTGCAATATTTCTAGGACAAGCTGCCTTTCACAATCTTGAGGTTTCAATGCCCCTTTGCAAGAGGCATCTTCTCCAGTACACATTGTAACTTTTATTAATGGAAAAATTAATCTAAGCCATTGTACTTCCTTAGTCTGATACATAGCTTGTCTGGGGCTCTAAGGAAACAGATGCCTGCCAGCAACCAGTTGGAAGTGAAATAGAAACTCTGCAAAAAAGTTCCTTTCAAATCTTTACCACAGTAAACACTTGGGAACCAACTTTAGATACTTACCTGAGTGACAGGTATAATTAAGGAAAGGTGAAAGCTAATGCTATTCTAGAACACACTCACCTCCACCTCCATATGCCCATGCACAAGGGCACACAATCCCACACACAGGCCCTGGTGGGGCACTGAATACCACCAGGCTCTTTGGCACAGACGCAGCATTCCATTCTCAAATTCCCCACAAATCCCAAGACCTATTAAAAGTGGGGGGTAGGTCAGGAGACACACTGATTTTATTCAGCAAGTGATTTTCCACCTCTTCAGTTACCAAAGGTTTCTTGCAATCCTTCCCATTTTCTTTTCCAGTGGAGAGAGAAAATTTTTAGTAAGGTTTCTTCAAATAATTAAATTTTACTTGAAATTATTCACTAAATAGGTGTTGGCTGATAACAGTTACTCAGGAAGAAAGCCAACTTGGGGAAAATGGAAGAATTCACCCTTCTTTATAGTCCACAGGCTCATGATCCATTTTCAGGCTATTATGGCCAGTGTTATGATGTGTTTGCATGTCTTGAGTTGTGAGTTGTACACAAAACCCTGTACTGATAAAAGAGAAGAATCAGAGACTAGAACATATTTTGGCTTCACAAATTAGAGTGGATTTAAGGTCACCCTTATTGTAAAGTCACTGTCATTCACTTGCTTTCTGGTAGCCTTTGTGGCATAGGATGCAAGCTGGCTACAGCAGGATCTGGTGACAGCAGTGACAGTAATAGCAGTGCTCACGGTGATAACAGTAACAACTAACAGTTATGCAATCTTTAATAACTTCCTAAGTTCTAAGTATTATCTCATTAAATCCACAACAATACTATGAGGTAGATAACTGTTTTAATCCCCATTTTACAGATCAGGAAACTGAGGCCAGGAGAGGTGCAGGGACTTACCCCAAATCACATATCTAGTAAATATGTCCATGGGCATGTATTTCTTATATAAAAGCAACCCGAAGTTTATCATTGCAGGGATAATAATTAGACATCCATTTGTCCAAAGATTTAGGTAGGCAACTTGCTCATGCTTTTTTTCTTTCTTTCTTCTCTTTCTTTCTTTCTTTCTTTCTTTCTTTCTTTCTTTCTTCTTTCTTTCTTTTTTTGATGATCTGCCATTTGCCTTTGAAATACTTCAATAATTGTTTACTCAATCAGAGAATACAGAGGTAAAGTTCACATCAGTGTAGGTTGGGAAATGTCTGCTTCAAGAGAAGGTGGCTCTTCACCAGGTTGAGTGAGAGAATATACACTTTGGAAAAGCATTTTCCAAATGCATATGCTAGGGTGTAACCCCAAATCTATGGGAACAGAGTCTCTAGCCCTTATTAAAACAATCAAGTATACAACGAAAAGCAAGTGATAATGATACAATCTTTAATTAAGGACAGCTGATCTTTTAATAACCTTATAGACATCTGTTTATCTATTTTATTGTCATAGA
Organism: Nyctereutes procyonoides; assembly: GCF_905146905.1. NCBI lineage: Eukaryota > Metazoa > Chordata > Mammalia > Carnivora > Canidae > Nyctereutes > Nyctereutes procyonoides. The sequence goes on from NW_026575044.1 coordinate 6,307,217, forward strand.
TAATGGAATAGTAGCTTTTAGAGTAAGCCTTTGGTTGAACACAAGGAATATATTAATTGGGCCAATAAATCAAATATACGTGTTTTTAATACCAGAGTAATAGAAACATATTACTGATGAAAATGAATTTCAAAACTTTTGTTTTTGACTTAACGAATATTTTGTTGAGAATACAGATTGGTAACTATGAACCTATCAAAGATGATGGGCAAAGAATCACTTTGAAGTTGTAACAACTCCAAGGTTGTCCGGACAGAGGGGAGATGGCAAAGATGGTTGGTTCAAATTGTTTTGGGGATGAAAGCTTTTCTCACATACAAATTTATATGAGAAGTAGAATATATACAATATTTCCTTAATTGGGACACCTAGGTGGCTCAGCAGCTGAGCGTCTGCCTTTGGCTCAGGGTGTGATCCCGGGATCCAGGATCGAGTTCTGAATTGGGGGTCCCTGCGGGGAACCTGCTTCTCCCTCTGCCTGTGTCTCTGCCTCTCTCTGTGTGTGTCTCATGAATCAATAAATAAATCTTTTAAAAAAAACCCAATACTTCCTTAATAAATTTAAACAACCAAATTTAAATAAGAGTATAACTGGACTGGAACTACAGTATACTTTTGCACTATTTATGAGGTGGGAGGATTTTAAAGGTTTTTAGGAGCACATATTATAAAGCCAAAGAAAAGTGAGAAGGAAAGCAGTTTTAATGAATTTAGGCCCACCATGTAGGTAATAATTTAATACCCATCCAGATGTCTAAGAGTGCTTTAGCTCCATCACAAACAATATAGATTAATAGTGGATTAATATATGAAGGCTCCCTTTCTTGTCCAACCATTAGTAGCTCCAAAAACAAAGGAAACAATTCCAACCAAGTGGTTTTAAATGAGAGCAGATCAGCCTAACTGCTTTCCTCCTTTGGAATAGGAACTCTTGAGAATCTCATAATTATCTACAAAATCTCTGAACAAATATTCTCTTTCAAGAACAGGCTAGGACCCCTGCTGCTGGGCTCAAAAATCTAGTTGCTAATCGAGGCATCGAAACAGAGGACTCCAATGGAAGACCAACAGATGGATTTCCATTAATCCCTTATCACTATTATTACGTCAAGTAGTTCTTAGGCATAAGGTTATCACAAGACCTTCCATGGGGTCTATAGACCAGTCCAGAAGACAAGACAGGAGAGGCTGGTGCAAGTGAAGATTCAGGCTCTGATACCAGGGACCCAGGCAGATCCTAACAACCTAGCCCTTCACCACTGAGCTTATGCTCAGTTCTTGAAATAGGTGTTAATCACTGTGGGCATCTAGATAAAATGGATTGAGGACAAATGTATTCCTGAGTTCTCCTTGGTTCTCACCAATGATTTGAACCAGCCTTCTAGATTAAAGCCTGTTCAGCTTCTAGAATCAGCCTTCATCCAGTCAGTATCCATGTACTGAAATGCCACTGTGATTGTCCACATCACAGACTGACAAATATACTCACTGTGAACCCCTAACTCTTTTGTATTTGTGTAAATATTACTGATGTCCTAGCCTTGCCCAAGTTCCAACTCATGGTGTCCAGCCCAAGTCAGAATAGAATCCAGCCTCTTCCTGTTCATCACAACTCCGTAAATTCTAACGCAATGCTGCTGAACATCATGGATGGGAATAAACACATCACTTTCTCTCATCCGTGATGTCTGTCACTGTCCTGGAGAAAAATGAACCTGGAAAATTTTTTTCATGAACCCATTCTAGGGCCATATTTTTTCTTTCTAGATACTTTCCAATTACTATTCTGGTGCTGAATTTCCCAGACTATTTTCAAACAGATTTTCAAGCAAGACGAGATGTCATTTCAATGATTCTCTGTGCTTAGAGAGGAGGATGTTCACATATGCTGCCAGCTATGAATGCATTAATTAACACTCAGACCACAATGTAATTTCCACAGAATTACAAGCTGCTGTCATGCTGCAGAATCTGTTATTGTAGAACAGAACAAAAATAATTGACTTTAGAAAATACGTACTAAATCTGACCCCATCAAGAAGCCACTGATCTCTTCTCTTGTGTAGAAAGGACACAAATATTTTATAATTCAGAAAATGGCTTGCTTTGAGCCTTTTACATTCTACTTCAGTGCAAAGACACTTTGCTGTGGGACTGAACGTTTGAGACTAATTGCTAGAGTTCTCTTCGGTACTACAATACATCCAGAAATTTCCCAGGAAACATGCAGACAGCTTCTGAGGGAGAGCCAGAAATTCCTGGGACCCTTAAGAAAGTATGTGAATTGCTGTATATAATTGTTGACATAACCATTTCATGTCATTGTACGAGTACTCACAGTGAGCACTCAGAGGGGGCTGTGTGGGTGTGATAGAGACGCTCAGAGGGAATTCTCTTCTCTTTTGAAGATTTTTTTACAGAGCAGATTTCTTAGATGCCAATCAGCAGAATTTTCCAGACCCTGGGAAAGCATCAGGCATGCGTGAAGATGTAGAACAGCAAGTGGGGGTTGAGCCGGAGGAGACAATCCAGCCACAGGGGACATACCATTTGCAGAGAGTTCGAAAACAAGAAGACTCACAAGAAGTCAGTTGGTTCACCTTGTGCCAGCTATTCTAAACCAATTCAGTGACGGTTCCTCAAGAGGTGGAAGGCTTTGGCTATCAGTCCCATTCCAGTTGGTCCTTATACCTCCACACTGCACTACTGTGAGGATACACAATACTGTGTCACTTGTCCTTGGGTCTGTCTGTGCCTGTGCTGCCCCAGACTGTGGTTCTAACTGGAAGCTCGTGTAAGTGGGGAGAACTGTGTGTGTGTGTGTGTGTGTGTGTGTGTGTGTGTGTGTAGAGGGAGAACAGGTTACACTTAACCTGTGAGCCACGTTCAGTGTTTCAGACATCATCATATGTCCAGTGTTTCATGTAGACTCACTGAAATCTCAAGTGCTGGTACTTAGAGTTGAAATTATTTAAAATTAGCAGAGTTGCCAAGTCAGGGAGGCAGGTGGTATGCACATGGGTTTTGGCATCACACTAACCTGAGTAGTTCTTGGCTCTGTCACTGACCACATGCAGGTCCTGGATGGCCAGGGCACTCATCTGTGTGGTATGGATATTCATGACTACTTTGCAAGGAGTTGAAAGGGAATCAGAGAAAATATGTGTAAAATATCTCATAAGCAGCCTAAAACATGGGAGGTGCTCAGCAAATGATAGCTTTTACTGAATACAAACAAAAGTCTTTGACATTTATTTTAATACATATATATATTTCAATATATATTTAATGACATCATATACCTAGTATCCTAGTGGGTTTCTGTCCCCTTTTCTTTGACATCAGTGAAAATGTACATATCTGAGTAATGACAATGGGAAACTACACTGGTTCCTTAACAAGTGGAATTTATTAGAAAAAAAATTCTTTCAAAATATAAAACCCATGAGGAAAACCATAATGCTATCTTTGCCAGGGAAAGATGTTCTAGTATACTGGTCCTGAACTTGCATGTATGTCAGAACCATCTGGAGAGCTGGTTAGAACTCAGATTTCTGGTGCTGGAGTTACTAATTCAATAGGTTTGCGTTGGGGCCCAAGAATTCTCAACAGGCACTCCTGATATTGGTATGGATCCAAAGATACATGTTATGAACACTTTTTTTTAAGATTTTTTTTTATTTATGAGAGAGACAGAGAGAGAGAGAGAGAGAGAGAGAGAGAGAGAGCAAGCACAGGAGCAGGGGCAAAGGGAGAAGCAGGCTCCCCACAACTCCCCACTAAGCAGGGAGCCTGACACAGGGCTCAGTCTCAGGACCCTGAGATCATGACCTGAGCCAAAGATAGATGCTCAATGGACTGAGCCACCCAGATGCCCTTGTGAACCACTGTTCTAGGAGAAAGGGATTCTTAAACTTTAACATGGGCACCAATGACATGGGGCATCTTATTAAGCCTGAGACTCTGATTCTGTAGGCTGGGGATGGGGCATGAGAATTCTGCATTTCTAACAAGTTCCCAAATGATATTGATACTGCTGATCTGCAGACCATGTGTGGAGTTGGCAAGGCTTTGGAGCTGCCTCGTCCAGGACGGTAGCTAAAAAACACCTGTGGCTATCGATGTAGTCTGAATTCAGAAGTGCTTATAAGGGTGAAATACTAGATTTAGAGGATTTAGTACAAAAGGAAGAAAAATATCTTAGTTTCCCATATTGGCTATATACTGAAATGCTAACATTTTAGATGGATTGTGTTAAATAAAATATTGACTATTTTTACCGTTTTAAAGACTTTTTTTAATATGTAGAAAAACTAAAATAATGTGTGTGTCCTATTACACTTCTGTTAGGATAGCACTGCTGTAGAGAATGTTAAAATACTCTCTGCCTTCTAAGCCCAATACTAATCTTGAAGCAGCTCTACAGAAGGACTCCAAATTACAGCCTCCTGCTTTAATGCCTCCTTTATGTTGTTTTTTAATTTCATTTCTCTAAAATACTTCTTTGAATAACTCAACGTAAAAAAATCTTCAATGGCTCTCCCCTTTTTAAAGGATAGACCTTGAGGCACTTGGGTGGCTCAGCTGGTTGTCTAACTCTTGTTTTTTAGCTCAGGTCATGATCTCAGGGTCATGATATCAAGGGTCGTGATCTCAAGGTCGTGAGAGAGCACTCTGATTTAGGGTCTCTGCTCAGTGGGAAGTCTGCTTGAGAATTTTTTCCCTCTGTCCTTCCCTTCATTTGTCCTCTCTTTCCTTTCTCTGTAAAATGAATAAATAAATAAATATATATTTAAAAGATATTCTCAAACTTTTAAATTTAGCATTCCAGGCCATCCATAGTCTATCCAATCTCCTTTTTCAACTTACATACAATTGCTTCCCTAAAGCACAAGGCATAGAAGTATTTGCTGTTTGATTAATGATTTTAATCAGTATCAAAAAAAGTAGATTTCTAAATCAGCTGTGCCTAACATTGGCCCTTTAGGGTAAATACTTTGATCTCCACTCAGTGGTAAAAGTCAAGATGATAATTTCTACCTTCAAGGATTGGCATGAAAATTTAATGTAATTTTATATATATAAAGACCTAGTGGGTTTCCATTCCCCTCCCTGCTTATTAAATGAAGATAAATGCGGGACTAATTTTTATATGTAAGATGCTCTTCTTAGTGACTGCTGGTCTGCCTTTCCTCTTACCCAACTGTCCCCATAGGTCAGGAAGCCCTGTGGTTCAGGGAACTAGTGAATCCTCTGCCAGCAGCGTGTAACTTGCAGCTGCTCTAACATGCCTATTAAACTCAATAAATTGTGATTTTGACACTGGGAACAGGATATACTAAGACTCCAGAGACACTTACAGAGGTTCCCCAAAGTAATTCTCCAAATCAGTGTGAGTTTTAAGTACTTTGATAAAATTGTTGATGTTTTTAATATGCTGAGATTGTGATATCTGTCTATCTATAACCACATCCACACCCACATCTGTATCATCATTGCCAAGACTTGCTCCTACCCCATCTTCCATCCTTTATGTCTTTTCACTCTATGATAGTCTCTGTCCCCAAGTTCTCAAATACAATCCAGGGCTAGTAGAAAGCCACCATAACAGGGAAAGGGTCATGGAGGTTCTATTTTATTTTATTTTAATTTGGATAAGAAAACCAGCAAAAGGAACATTAAATATTAATATGACACCCATTAACTCCATCTGTATTTCAAGTAAAGTATTCATTTTTTAACATAGTTTTTAATTTCCCCTAATGAGGGCAGCTGGTTATAAACTATAGTATGTTTTGCTGTACTATAGTTTAAATATTTTATTAAAACACTAATCCTTATTAAATATTTTTAATATCATCAAACAAGTGTCTAGATTAGTTGGACTAGCAGAACTCTAAGACAGAGGTTCCCAAACTTGCTCTGATCACAGCACTCTTGGTGTCTCAATAACTTAGGGTGGCACAGAAGACCTTAAGCCAAAAGAAACACCTAAGAGATCGATTTATTAAGTAATGAGGTCCAAATGACTTTGTATATATGTCCTAACAACTGACTAGCTGTTTTTTATTATTATTTTTATTTTTTTTAATTTTTATTTATGATAGTCACACAGAGAGAGAAAGGCAGAGACATAGGCAGAGGGAGAAGCAGGCTCCATGCACCGGGAGCCCGACGTGGGATTCGATCCCGGGTGTCCAGGATCGCGCCCTGGGCCAAAGGCAGGCGCCAAACCGCTGCGCCACCCAGGGATCCCTGACTAGCTGTTTTTAAAAAATGTACACAAAAATTAAAAGAGAAAATATTTTTTCACTTCCAAGTAAACAACAATGACTTATGAATGGGATGTGTGTACCTGTCTGACACAACCTCTCCACCCTGGGAATCAGATAAGACACTGCCTATTATCCTGTATCACAGTCATCACAGAAACCAATATTTACAAAGAACACTGAACTTATGAACAATTTTGAGATAATAACTTATGTAGTAACCAGACCAATAGATTTTGCTGTGTTTTCCTGAAATTTAAAATATCTCCAGCACCTCTGGGAATGTGCTGATATCTCAGGATGCCTCAGTACATGGTTTGTAAACCACTGCTCTGTTATTTTCTAACTCTGAGAAGTTATGACTCAAAGGATTTTAAAACTTGAAGTGAATTTGGGGGGCCTGGGTGGCTTAGTCAGTTAACATCTGCCTTCTGTTCAGGTCATGATCCCAGGGTCTTGGGCTTGAACTCTGCATGGGGCTTTCTGCCCCCACCCCATGCTCTCTCTCTCTCCCAAAAATAAATAAATGAAAATCTTAAAACAAAACAAAACAAAACAAAACACCTTGAAGTGAGCTTGAGTAAGACTTAGGTAAGTTCCTCCTTGTACCCTGCTAGGACTCAAAGCCCATTGCACTGTTGGGGAAAAAGCAAGAGACAGAAAAGAGTGAGACCTAGGTACAGAAGGGCAGGGGGCACAGAAGTAGTTGTCTATTTTCACATGGGATAGGACAAATGGATTCCTGAGATGAAAGGCAACTGGCAGATGTGATCCAAAAGTCAGAGCCTAGGTGGATTGCAGACTTCCCTATTAAGCCCCTCCCCCAATTCCCACATTTTCTGTCTAGCTTCATGCAGCCGGCTTCTTAAGCAAAGTAGATTGACTGGCTTCCTTAGCACCATGCTGCATGAAGCAATGATGGAAGGCCTGAGTGATGGTGGCTTACTGAGACAGATGGCTGCCTATGTTCTGTCATTTGGAATCCACGAGGGAACACACACATCCGTCACAGTGTGCTCCTGCAATGAACGAGTCTCTGTCCTAACCGGCTTGTCCAGCCCCATGTTGCTACCATGATGAATGATGCTTCATTTGCCAAATGCAGTGGAAATCTACCACGGGCCAGAAGCTTCTGAAAAATGAGGAACTCCAGACAGTGAGGGAGAAAGAAGCTGGGTAAAAGCAATTATCAATATATCAGACTGTAAACTAAAGCTGAATGATAGATACATGTGTTATTATTTAGAAGAATTATAACCAGGAATATTAATAAAACAAACTGTGAGTACTGCATGTTCTTTTCATAGTTCTGATTTGGGGGTAGGAGAGCAAAAAATAACTGTAGCTATTTTCTCGATGGCCATAAACAAGACTCTGTTTTATTTTCAGAGAAGACAAGAACAATGATAAGACAGCTCCAAGAGGCTCGCCTGGGGCATAGAGATATTATAGAAGGGAAACTTTGTCATTCTTATGATCCCCTAAGGGTCTCTCAAGGCCTCTAATGGCAACTTTCATGGGTGTCTTTACATTTTCCTAAGCTATACCGGCTAGGTCATTGAAACAAAATTAAAAGAATACGCCTCTCTGCTTTTTTATTTTTAAAGATGGCATTTTAAATTTAACTTGAGATTCTTCTACTTTTTTTTCCCTTGGAAAGAATGGAAAAGCCTCTCAGCTTGGGGTGTTGACAGTATTCCAGGAGACCCTAGACCCCTGTGGCTTCCTGATGAGGATCATGGAGGCAGCATCTGTCAGCGCCACTCAGAGTGATTACCCATAAATAGGTGCTTGGTGACAATACCAATTCATTACCCATATCACAACCCAGAGTGCAGAGGAAGAAATGATAGGGTCAGTTTCTTGGCAGTTATGCTATGATGGATAACCAAAGTATTTTTAATAAAACATGCACTGGTTGGTCATATGCTATGTGCCAGGCACTATTCTATGTTCTGTAAGGAATATATTTATTAAAGGTATAGTCACTGCCCTTCACAAGGGAAAGCCAAGATAAGAAAAACTATGCAAACAGCTAACTCAGAAGGCAAAACACAGGTAGTGTGAGAAAGATACATTTTACGAATTTTCAGAAGAAAACTAGTTATTGAAAAGCTATTGCGTCCTTTCGCTATTTTCTCATTTAACTTCATGTAATCTTTGCTAAAGTTCCATAAAATAGTAGAATCACCAATTTACAGATCAGGAAACTAGAGGGTTTCAAAGATTATGCAATTTAGTCATGGACACACAAGGGATTTGAACTCATGGTTTTCCAACTCTATAATCTATCTCTGTTCTGCATACTCCTTGAGGTAAACAAACAAATAAGCATATTATCCACGTATTAAAATGAAGGCTTCTAGAGATGACATTTGTGGTGAAATATGAAGGATACAGTTTCTTGTTAAAAATTTTAATTTTCCACTGAAGTCAAAGTAACATGTATACTATTCTAGTATCAAAGGAGAGTAAAATCAATGTTTAGATTAATCCCCCAGACATATCTACTATGACAAATACTGGCTGGTTGGTTGACCCAGCAACTAATCACAACCCCTTCTCCCCAGCTGGGGGTGGCCACGTGAAACCATGGGGATGCAAGGAAAGGTGGAGAGCACCACCTCCCCAAATAAAGATTTGAATTCATGGTAAGAGACCTCTTCTACCCTCTGCCTTTGTACCACTACTTTCCCACTATTAGCTTTCCAGAATGCAGATAAGAGAGCTACAGGTTTCAGCCTACTTTTTGACCATGATGCCACAAACATGAGAATAAAGGCTGAGAGACAGAATCAGATCCTTGATGGTGTATCACTGAGGCACCATGTCAGGCCTGAACTATTTACTAGTGGACTTTTTTACAGTGTGAAACAACCAAGCTGGGATGTGTTTAAGCCAGCATGAGTTTTTATTGTTTTTTGCAGCTTACCACATTCATAACTGATTTATACAGTTAATAAGCCATATATATGCACATATGGTGTGTGTGTGTATATATAAATATATATGTATATGTATTTCTGCATACAGAGCTTTGAAACTCGCTTTTTTCATTAAATATTTAATGCTTTCATGGTGTTTCATTAAATGCATGGAGCTAATTTATTTTACTGTGTGTTCTATTATTACATTCACGTTTACTCCCCTTTCTTTCCTTCTTAGCCACTATAAATACATCTTTGTATACATCTCACAGTTTACATCTCTGAGCAGGTGATGGGTAGAAATGCCCCCAGGCAGCATTCCATGTGAAGGGAAGAGTATGTGCAGAGACAAAGAGAGGAGGAACAAGAATCTTGCCCAGGGAATAGTCATATTGTGTGGCTGGTGTGTGGGGCCATGGAAGCTGCAGTTAGAAAGACGGGCGGGAGTGAAAACTTGAGGATACCTTTGACTGTCAGGCTGAGGAGAATCTTTGGGGGTGTTGGAGTACAGGAGGAGTATGATTAATTTAGGAACATGAATCTGTGATAGAGTTCAGGATAAATGTCAACGGGGAGAAGACAGAAGCTGGAAGACGCCAATGTGGGCTGATGAGTCCTGGGACAGACCACTGAGCGTTCGCTCCAGGGTACATGTCAATGGAAAGACGACTATGTTGGTGATCTGCATGGTGAAGGCCTCATCCTCTTAACTTAGAAATCAGCTGGCTGCATGCCATGGGAAGAGGGAGAGAAGTTACAGGTAGCTGAAGAGCAACGTGCCATGGAGCAGTGATGGGATTAGGAGTGGGTGCTACAGTAGGGAAAGGAGAGCATGCGGCCACGTTGTGCTTCAAGTCAGAGATCAGGCTTCATGGTGGTGTGTGCAGAGGGTAGAGATGTGTGCTTGCAGATCAAATCTCAGTCAGGGAGGGGTCTGAAGCGAGAGGTGCTTAGCTGTAAGATAGCACTGCACAAAGATGAGATGAAAGCCGAGGCGGTGGGCATGATGTCCCAGGCGAGTGCAGGGAAACTCTAGGCTATAAAATGGAGGTAGTTCAGGGGTACTAAAGATACAGAAGCCCTTGCAGAAAGGAAGGATGTGATGAGGACCACAGACCACAGAATCTTAAGGAGGTAAAAGAATCCAGAAGAGGGAGTGCCCAAGGTCCCTCCACTCCCTCCAACTTTTGTACTGGATCTAGTCCATGGCTCTTCCATAAGCCAAGCTAAGAAAGTTCTCCAGGCTTTTTGCCAGTCACTGATTCTTCCAGGGGGAATTCTCTGTCCCCTAATACCTTCCTCCCATTATCACCTGTCACAACACCCTCTTTGTTGCACTTAGCATCCATCACCGCATTAATTTTATTTCTTTGCTTACTTGATCTGTAGGCTGACTCTCCCATCAGACTGTAAGCTCCCTGAAAGCAGGGCTGTTTTTTTTTTTCTTGTTGTTTTTATCTCCAGTGTCTGGCATAGTCTAGATGAAATGAGTGAACAAATCAATTAAGGTAATAGAGAGAAATATAGAAATACTTGTTTACTCTTCTTCTGGAAGGTCTCATAAAACATCACACGGTTATGGGAGTGAGAATTCAATAGGCTCTTTGGTCAGGGCTCTACCTGCTGGTGAGTGAGTTGAAAAAAACCTCAAGGAAGGACAGCCATAGGAGGGCAGCGTCCCTATGGAGGTACCCACCTTGTGGACGGCACACAGCTGGGGTCACTACACATTGTCTGCTTCTGGGATTGGGATCAAAGGAAGCACTTGTTTCATTGTTCCTTCACTGTCAACAATGTTTGATAATTGGAACAATAAGTCATTATTCTCAGGGCTGTTCATTAGGGTGAGGAACACCAGGGTCCTTTTGGAGGAGACACAGGAGTTCAGAGCACGACCTCTATGTACCCACTTCCTAGGACTGTATCACTTAGTGTTTCTGGACCTCACTTAGTGTTTCTGGACCTCAGTCCCACATTTTGGATCCTGCAGAGTAGCACAGGCCCCTCTCATCACCAGCTGTGGGAGGAACAGATAAAGTGTAAGAAAGTGTTTTATAAACTAACTACAGACAACCAACAGGGCTGGTTATCCTTCAAATGTCTTCATTGTCAGGATATTTGCTGTAAAAGCATTTCCTCTTCCGAGGAGCTAACAAGCTGTGGAAGTACTTAGAAAAACAAAACAAAACAAATCTCTTGAACATTTAGCCAAAAATAGCTCCTATGCCTATCTGCAGCAAGTTCTGGCCTTAGGGACACAAGGTCACCCTCCTCCAAGGGTAATCTAGGTCTGGCACCCACAGGGTAGAATGAAAGCTCCTCTGCCTGCCTTGTTTTTCCAGACCCCCTGGCAATGTCTGGCCTCAAGGATCAGAATTCTCACACTTTTGTTCCCTGAGGAAATGGGCACTCAGTGCTCACAAGGTTTTCGGTGTATATTGTCAGTGTATATTGTCAGGGCCTATAAGAATGTTTGTTCTATGAGGCCAGCATCACCTTAATTCCAAAACCAGACAAAGACCCCACCAAAAAGGAGAATTACAGACCAATATCCCTGATGAACATGGATGCAAAAATTCTCAACAAGATACTAGCCAATAGGATCCAACAACACATTAAGAAAATTATTCACCATGACCAAGTAGGATTTATTCCCGGGACACAAAGCTGGTTCAACACTCGTAAAACAATCAATGTGATTCATCATATAAGCAAGAGAAAAACCAAGAACCATATGATCCTCTCATTAGATGCAGAGAAAGCATTTGACAAAATACAGCATCCATTCCTGATCAAAACTCTTCAGAGTGTAGGGATAGAGGGAACTTTCCTCGACATCTTAAAAGCCATCTACAAAAAGCCCACAGCAAATATCATTCTCAATGGGGAAGCACTGGGAGCCTTTCCCCTAAGATCAGGAACAAGACAGGGATGTCCACTCTCACCACTGCTATTCAACATAGTATTGGAAGTCCTAGCCTCAGCAATCAGACAACAAAAAGACATTAAAGGCATTCAAATTGGCAAAGAAGAAGTCAAACTCTCCCTCTTCGCCGATGACATGATACTCTACATAGAAAACCCAAAAGCCTCCACCCCAAGATTGCTAGAACTCATACAGCAATTTGGTAGCGTGGCAGGATACAAAATCAATGCCCAGAAGTCAGTGGCATTTCTATACACTAACAATGAGACTGAAGAAGGAGAAATTAAGGAGTCAATCCCATTTACAATTGCACCCAAAAGCATAAGATACCTAGGAATAAACCTAACCAAAGAGGCAAAGGATCTATACCTTAAAAACTATAGAACACTTCTGAAAGAAATTGAGGAAGACACAAAGAGATGGAAAAATATTCCATGCTCATGGATTGGCAAAATTAATATTGTGAAAATGTCAATGTTACCCAGGGCAATTTACACGTTTAATGCAATCCCTATCAAAATACCATGGACTTTCTTCAGAGACTTAGAACAAATTATTTTAAGATTTGTGTAGAATCAGAAAAGACCCTGAATAGCCAGGGGAATTTTAAAAAAGAAAACCATAGCTGGGGGCATCACAATGCCAGATTTCAGGTTGTACTACAAAGCTGTGGTCATCAAGACAGTGTGGTACTGGCACAAAAACAGACACGTGGATCAATGGAACAGAGTAGAGAACCCAGAAGTGGACCCTCAACTTTATGGTCAACTAATATTCGGTAAAGGAGGAAAGACTATCCACTGGAAGAAAGTCTCTTCAATAAATAATGGTGCTGGGAAAATTGGACATCCACATGCAGAAGAATGAATCTAGACCACTCTCTTCACCATACACAAAGATAAACTCAAAATGGATGAAAGATTTAAATGTGAGACAAGATTCCATCAAAATCCTAGAGGAGAACACAGGCAACACCCTTTTTGAACTTGGCCACAGTAACTTCTTGCAAGATACATCCACGAAGGCAAAAGAAACAAAAGCAAAAATGAACTATTGGGACTTCATCAAGATAAGAAGCTTTTGCACAGCAAAGGATACAGTCAACAAAACTAAAGACAACCTAAAGAATGGGACAAGATATTTGCAAATGACATATCAGATAAAGGGCTAGTTTCCAAGATCTATAAAGAACTTATTAAACTCAACACCAAAGAAACAAACAATCCAATCATGAAATGGGCAAAAGACATGAACAGAAATCTCACAGAGGAAGACATAGACATGGCCAACACGCACATGAGAAAATGCTCTGCATCATTTGCCATCAGGGAAATACAAATCAAAACCACAATGAAATACCACCTCACACCAGTGAGAATGGGGAAAATTAACAAGGCAGGAAACCACAAATGTTGGAGAGGATGCGGAGAAAAGGGAATCCTCTTACCAATGTCCACAATAGCCAAACTATGGAAGGAGCCTCGGTGTCCATCGAAAGATGAATGGATAAAGAAGATGTGGTTTATGTATACAATGGAATATTACTCAGCCATTAGAAATGACAAATACCCACCATTTGCTTCGACGTGGATGGAACTGGAGGGTATTATGCTGATTGAAATAAGTCAGTTGGAGAAGGACAAACATTATATGGTCTCATTCATTTGGGGAATATAAATAATAGTGAAAGGGAATAGAAGGGAAGGGAGAAGAAATGGGTAGGAAATATCAGAAAGGGAGACAGAACATAAAGACTCCTAACTCTGGGAAATGAACTAGGGGTGGTGGAAGAGGAGGAGGGCGGGGGTGGGGGTGAATGGGTGACGGGCACTGAGAGGGGCTCTTGATGGGATGAGCACTGGGTGTTATTCTGTATGCTGGCAAATTGAACACCAATAAAAAATAAATTTATTATTAAAAAAAGAATGTTTGTTCTAGAACTCAGCATGATGGATGGTAGGTTTGGGAAGCAGATTTGGGGCCAAATTTAGGACAACTCTTCTAATAAAAAGAGAAGTTCATCAATAAATTCAGCCAAGGCAGGCATGAGCCTCCCATCATATGAGGTGTGCAAGTAGAGGCTGGTCACTGGTGAGGAATACTGCCCAGGAGAGTTCTGTATCAGGATTTATTTCATTCTTCCATTTCTCATCTAAAGACTAAACAGGTGAAAAAGTGTGAGTTTACTAAAATATTTCAGCCTATGTGTGAAATCAGAAGAGCCCATGGCAGTATATAGCATTTGAATATTATTGTACAAGCTTAAAACCACTGTATGACAAACATTTGATTTCATTTGGCAAATGCCTAACAAGATAGGACTGGAATTTTTACATTACAGGTTCTAATATTAAGATTAGAATTATAATAACTTACAACTATATATTGATTCTGTGTTGTCTCTAAGTCTCTGGAAAAAATATGGAATTATATAAAAAGGGATAATTTTGTACCTTTTTATTTTTCCAAAAATTACTCAGATTAATTGGAAAAATAGTAAGATACTGTTTTACAGTTTTTCCAATTTATCCTTCTCAGTGTGTATCTATATGATAATATATCGCTATGAGATGCATCTAATTATTTTTGTTACAATAAAATGTACAATATTGGGGGAAAAAAAGAGTTCTAGGTGGGGTTTCTGGTATAAGAAGGCAAAGAGAGGAGAGCTCCACAAAATGAACTTTTTCTCTCAGAAAATGTGCCAAGGCTTTCCTCACTGCTTCCGGAGCCTCTTCTACTTTGATGCTTATGTTTCAGCTGATGAGGCATGTCTTCTCTCCAGCAACTTCTGTCTCTTTTTTCTTGGTTCTGGGTGTAAATGCCAAGTGACACCAAGAAACTGACAATGTCAACTAAAAATAACTTGAAAATAAAAACATTACGCTGCCTTAAATATGGTGTTTTCCATCTGTTTTAGATGCAACCTCTCAGATTGTCTGGCAGGCATTTGAAAATGAGAGAGACATCCAGGGCCAGCTTTCCAGCCCCTTCCATGAGAGTGTGCCTCTGCATTTCATGAGGACCCCATCTGGGGACCTCTACCCAGAGAAAGGTCCAGATGGGATTCAGAAGACTGTTTTCTTCCTCCCCAAGAAAACTGCCTTCTCAGGAGATTGATCACTGAATAGGAAGTAAAGGGAAGAGGACTAATCATCTTGTTTTAAATCCTATGCTTTGCTCAGAATCTAAGTTTAGAAATGGGTAAATAAGGGGCAGCCCAGGTGGCTCAGCACCACCTTCAACCCAGGGCCTGATCCTGGAGACCCGAGATCGAATGGAATCCCACATCGGACCCCTGCATGGAGCCTGCTTCTCCCTCTGCCTGTGTCTCTGCCTCTCTCTCTCTGTGTGTGTGTGTTTCTCATGAATAAATAAATAAAATCTTTAAAAAAAAAAAGAAATGGGTAAATAAGACTTCAAAGGTCAGAGTTAACATCAGGTTGAGACCCAAGTCAATGAGTCCAGGAGCCAAGAGAGGAAAGGGGATGGGCATTTGTGGCATGTAAAGGTGCCTTCACTAATGGTGCCCCCACTAGACAGGCATTGAGGTAGAGGATAATACACAATATTACAGAATTATAATTCTAATATTACATTATTATTATAGAATATTAAAGTGTTTTGAGCCATTTTTGTTATCAAATATTCATGTTAATTTGTCCTGTGCACCTGAAAAATAATAGGTGGGAGACAAATACAATCTTTGAAATCTTATTTGTGAACAAATCTGAAAAAACATTGTGTCTGTATCTACGCATGAGGAAAGCATCACAGAAACTTCTGAGTCTCATCTCATCCACTGTTAGTGGCTGCTGGAAGCCCGGTGAGGTGGGCAGCCTAAAGCCATTCATGGTCTACACCTCTCTGGGGCAGGCCTGGCTAGCACTGTGGGGCACTTACTGTCCAGGAGCTTAGGAAATCAGAAAATTCTGTTCTAGCTTTGCTGGAATATAGTTGACATATAACACTGTGTAAGTTTAAGGAGTACAATGTGAAGATTTTATATCTGTATATACTGAGAAATGATCATCATAATGAGGTTAATTAACACATCCATCACCTCACACACTTACCTTTCCTTGTTGCTAAGATCCACTCTCTTAGCAACTTTCAGGTATATTATACACTATTGTTAATTATAGTTATCATGTGGTACATTCAATCCCCAGATCTCACTCATAACTGGAAGCAAGGAAGGTCTTTGATGATGGAACTGTGGTGCAGGATCAGGGGCCTAAGTATTTCCCACTGGGGTAATTATAGCTCTATAGACATATGTCACAGCACGAAAGAAATATAATCTCTATAAACTCTATCCACACATATATAGTAAGTGCTTATTATGTCACATGCAATTACTGTAAATATATTTTAAAAGATCACTCAATTTAAATATGTATGTTTATGAACACAAAGGAGTCTTTGGAGCAGTGTAGATGTCTCTAAAGAGTAAGCAGAGGCTTCTCTCCCTCTAATTCTGCTCCTTTTCTGGAGGCTATCACTGTGAACAGTTTGCTGTGAGTCCTTTTCTGTGTACATGTGCAAACATGCTCACATATGTGCACCTAATGTTAGGAGATTTCTTTGCTTACAGAAATGTAATAATGTTATAGCCCTTTAAGTGGTCACCTACGGTGACCTGACTCAACCCCCTGACTCAACCTCAGATTTCTCTCAGGGACTGTGGCAATGAGAAGCCTAAAGTGGAGACTAGTGGTGAGCCAGCCTGAGGCCCCTCTGGCCCCTCCTGATTGCCAAGGACTTGGTTCAGGAGCGTACTTTCTCTGGTAGCCGTCCTGCCCTCCCCCACCATCTGTAGCAACCATCCTAGTGACTCCAGTCTCCAAGCCTCCCATCCAGTTCTTTACAGCTCTCTCCTGCCTAAAAACTCTTTGAAGCTTTCCCAGAAAACTTTAAGCTGAGTCCACCCTTCTCTGCATGATACCCAAGGCCCCAAGACTCCTTTTACCTCCCTCTACTCAAGAAGGCATCATAACAGCTAAGTGGGCAACTACCTCCTCTCTGAACCATCTGTGTCTGCTCCCATCTCTGTGCAAAGGAAAACTTTTCTCCCTTTTCTTCCTGTCACTCCTCTCCACATACCCTTCAGTTTCAGCTCAAGTGTCACTTCCTCCAGGGAACCATCCTTGACCCCTCCCCCAGTCTGAGTTAATTACACACACATCAAATTGTATTATAAATATCTGCTCACTTGCTTACCTTTTTAATGTAATGTGAGCTCCTGAAGGAAAGGCATCTGGCTTCTGAATCTTTGTGATCTGAATCTGCTTACTGAACCCCTAGCGCATTCAGTACAGCCTAGCACAAAGGAGATGCTAAAGAAATCTCTGCTGAATGAATGAATGAGTGCATGAGTGAATGAATGGGAATGACATTAGGGTGCAGCAGGCAAAGCAAGTTTTAGAGATGTCTGCTGAAAGCTCTTGGCAGATCAGGATGATAAACATTTGACTTCTGAGAACAACGTCAAGATCATTTGGTAAGAAGGCAGAGCATAATCCATAAATGCGGAAGTAAAAGGAGCAGTTCTCATCAGTGCCACGTGTTGACTATGTGAAAGGCTTTTGCAACTTCAAAGTCCTGACGCTCTTGGGGTGTTCCAGGGCCATGTGACTGCTGAGGTGGCTGTAGTTCGTTTGTTTGCCTGATATAAAACTAGCTTTTCAGAGTGAACACCTTAGCTCTTTAGGCTTGTGATTAACTTAGAAAAAAACAGTCTTCTTCCTAATTAAAGAAAGAGAGATGCTCGAGATCCATGCTCCCAAGATGCCAGTAGTCCCGTATGGTTATCAAGCATTCGAGATTTGGATAGGGCGAGCTGAGATGCACTCTGAATGTTAAGTGCCCACTGGATTCTGA
Organism: Nyctereutes procyonoides; assembly: GCF_905146905.1. Taxonomy (NCBI): domain Eukaryota; kingdom Metazoa; phylum Chordata; class Mammalia; order Carnivora; family Canidae; genus Nyctereutes; species Nyctereutes procyonoides. The sequence continues at coordinate 6,325,225 of NW_026575044.1, forward strand.
AGACTCATGACAAAACAGTAAAAATATCTGCTCATTAAATGTTTTATATTGATGACATGTTGAAATAATCCTAATTAGGGTATTTGAGATTATATAAAATATATTAACATCAAACTAACTCTTCTTTTTTAGCAGAAAATTTTAAATTACATATATGGCTCTTATTAGTGGCTTGTAGTATAGATCTATTGGACAGTTCTGCCTTAGAGATCCAAATTGCCCAGAGGTGACAGCTGACTGCTCTAGGAATGAAGCCTTCAGCTGTTTAGATGGGCTGATCTCTACAATTTTTTTTAAAGATTTTATTTATTTATTCATGACACACACACACACACACACACACACACACACACAGGGGGAGGGAGAGAGAGAGGCAGAGACACAGGCAGAGGGAGAAGCAGGCTCCATGCAGGGAGCCCGACATGGGACTCAATCCCAGGACTCCAGGATCACGCCCTGGGCTGAAGGCGGCGCTAAACCGCTGAGCCACCCTGGTTGCCCCAGAGCTCTACAAAGTTTAAGGATACTTCTTGTGTCCTGAACAGGAAGCAATGAGTGGACAGTTTTCCCTCTTCCCATAGGGAAAGTTGTAGTTATCCTGAAGAGTTAAGGGCCTCTGAAGCTGTCTGGGAGGCATGTGCAGGACTCCAGGACGACGCCCTGGGCTGAAGGTGGTGCTAAACTGCTGAGCCACCCAGGTGTCCCTATATAGGGTCTTTCTGAATAGTTTTTGGTTCTTGCATTCCAGTTAGAGAAGGCTTTCAGATATCGCATTTCTAGGTCTTTGGGATATTAATATAAATGTGGGATGTTGTCACTGACTTAGACAATTATTAAGTAAAAAAAAGAGCGTACCACAGGCAAAAGAGTGTTATAGAAACCAGAGGTTTGGATTCCAGTCCTATCTGATGCCAACCTATGGAATCATTCCAGGACATTTTTCAATTAGCCTCTTAGAAACAGCTTCCTGATCTATAAATGAAGTTTCTAAAGCCATCCTATGTATTTCACAGCATGGCTATGAGGAATGAAGAAATCAAAGTTCATGGTAAATGTTTAAAAAGTATAAAGGTCTTGGGACACCTGGGTGGCTCAGTCAGTTAAGTGTCTGATTCTTGATTTTGGCTCAGGTCATGATTTCAGGGTTGTGAGATCAAGTCCCATGTCAGGTTCTGCACTGGGGGTGAAGTCTGCTCGAGATTCTCTTTCTCCTGCCCCTCCCCTCTTAAAAAAAAAAGGAAAAAAAAGGATCAAACTCTTACTGAAAATTAGAAACCTATTAACATCTGAATCTTTGTGTTTGGTTTATCTTAATCTTGCTTCATTGTGAAGCATGATTTCTCCCACAAGCCTCTGAGAATGACATTCAGACCCACCATTTCTAGTGGGTCCTCTACCCTAGGCAATTAATTCAAAAGTGTAAGAGTATTTTTAGGCTGTTTTAAGGTCCAAATATGGCACATTCAACTGTGACTGTAACAACGTAGAAGCAGTTGTACAGTTTGTGGGTGGGGGTTAAGGCTATCATATGAGGGATGCAAGGCAACGGAGCTAATTTTCTACATGCAGTTTCCAGGGGGAATTAAACTTCAGGAAAGGTTTTTAAGAATATGACAGTTATATTTTGGTGAATTCAATAATAAAGGACTGGAGTGACAGCTAATTATAATAAAAGATGCTTGAGCTGTAATAGTTGAAGTATGAAGAATGATTTATGGGTATGAGTAGTATTATCGAAAGTCATTGTATCAGGATAATGCATTCCAATTTTTTCCAATTAAAATATGAAAGCCACGAAGTAAAAAAAATGGAACAATAAAATCCACCTAAATGAGTCTTTTTAAATATAGTTGTTAAAATAAATGCATTTCTTAGGTCTGACTAAGCCCTCAAAGAAACCCAGTGAAACGTTTTTAATAACCTTTGGCTTTGGAAACAAAATTTGGAAACCTTTGGAAACAAAATTTGTATGTATGTATTCAACACGCTTTGCCAGTTACAGTTTTACCTCAATATTAAAAACAGAACAAAAAAACATGGTTTAAAGTGGTACTTTTCTGCATTTAAGATTTACTATCATAATAAATAGCATATTTTCACCCATGAAGAGGGCAATGTCAGAAATATTACTGAATTGTCATGGGCCAACTTTTGGGGGAGGACATTGCTCTGTACCAAGTCCAACATGTAGACTGAGTATGTGGCCCAGCCCTTGGGGCACACATACCTGAGCTATGTGCCCAAAGTCAAGGGGGGAAGCAGAGGTACTATGTATATAGTGAGCTGTGTGAAGTCATGATGATGGCAATGATGATGTTAGCACACACTTACTGGGCTCACAATGTGTCAGCTGTGATGAAGAAACCAGAGCCACGTTAACTCTTGTCTCTCTCTCCCTCTCTCTCTCTTTTTTTTAAAGATTTATTTATTTATTCAGGAGAGCCAGAAAGAGAGAGAGGCATAGGCAGAGGGAGAAGCAGGGTGCCTGCAGGGAGCCTGATGCAAACTCAATCCCCGACTGCAGGATCATGCCCTGAGCCAAAGGCAGACACACTCATTCGCTGAGCCACCCAACTCTTGCCATCTCTTAACACATGGTTCAGTAGTGCCACACCATTTTCAGCCTCCAGAACACTCCTTCTCACTGAATTCCGAAGAGGTTACTATTTAGCCTCTGCCCATGACAAGGAGCGTCTTCTCTCACGGGGCTGGTCTTGTCCATCACTGGAAAGCTTCAGTGTTAGCAGCTTCTTACTCATACTGATATAGGCTCTTTCTCCCAGAATTCCTAGTCTTTGATTCTAGTTCTTACTTGAAGTGACTTTAAGCCTCATATGGTTATTGAACATGCTCTCATTTGTTAATTCATGCCTCCATTGGATAAACAATTTTAAGCATCTAATATGTACCAGGCACTGAAGTAGGCACTGGGATTTCATGTATGAACCCACAGTTGGGTGACTCCCATCCTGGTCCTCAGAACTGGCTCCCAGACACCTTTCCAGGATTCTAAAAACTGTCTGGAGGGAGGCAGATGGCGGGAGTGAGAAATTAACAGGAGGGCTTTCTTCAGCCTGCAGAGACTGAGCATACAAATGGACAGTTGGACAGATCATGTACAAAACACAGATCTCTGACACATGATCTGCAGCAACCAGCCCAGAAAGCCAAAACAGAACTCCCAGGATTAGCTCCAAAATGGCCAGGACTTGATTAATGACTCTCCAGGTGTCCCCATTTTGCCCACTCTCAATTCAAAATCAACTGGAGGAAGCCAAATATGTATCCCTAACCAATCAATCGCACAGCATACCCCTTCTAGTTAGTCCTGCTACCACTCCCTCCAGCCAAGCACACCTGAAGCCTTCCCCTTCTTGCTCTCTGCCTGCCTAGAAGTCTCTACCAAATGCTTGTGGTAGCAGTTGATTCCGTCACTGTAGAGCTCTCTGAAGAAACAGCTTCTGCTTATTTTTGCTTGGGTAGCCTTCATTTATTTTCACACCCCTGTTCAATTTCCCCTTATTGGCACTGATCTGATTAACTAGCTAAAATCTCTTTAAGTCTGCTTTCTGAAAACCAAGGTTTTAGCTCTGTCTCCCAGATTTATGCTACATCTAAATCTGGCCAATTGATGGGACTCCTGGGTGGCTCAGATAGTTAAGCGTCTGCCTTTGGCTCAGGTCATTATCTCAGGGTCCTGGGATCTAGCCGCATGTCAGGCTCCCTGCTCAATGGGGGGATTGCTTTTCTCTCTGCCCCTACCCCTGCTTGTGCTCTGTCTCTGTCTGTCTCCCTCAAATGAATAAAAAAAAAAAATCTGGCCAATTGCTTCCTATGTATTTTGCCATTGGTAATAACACTGAGCAGCACAGGATATAGAATAAAAAGCCCCTCATACATGACCCTCAAGGAGCACTACCCACGTCACTGTACTGTTAACAAGGCCACACACTTTGGATATTTATGAAATTTTTGTCAAAGATCATAAATAAACACCAGTGCCTCTGGCTTTCCCTTGATCTTGATCTAGGTGGCTTATCAGGGAAGGAAAAGGGTTTCCTTGTCATGAGCTCCAAGGCTACAAGGTATAGAGCAGTAACCATGCTGTAGGTTCAGTGCTGGGTGTGTCAGAATACCCCATTCCATCCCTAACAATTGTATGGGGTTAGTATTATTGGTTTAATTGTAGAGATTAACAAACGAACAAAAACTTGCCCAGGGTCATAAAATTATAAAAGGTAGAAGGAAATTCAATGTTTGTCCTATCTGACTCCAACCACTATGCTATACTGCTAAGCAAGGAACTTGTAACAACCAACAAAAATAACAAGACCTGTTATTTATTTCTAAATCTAGATTTAGCCTGTTTTCAGAGGGGAAGTGCTCATATGACTATAAGCCAAAGGCCACATGGGGAAGCTACTTTTGAAGTATTGTACTGAATTCTGGCCATCATATTTTAAGAGGGACTTTAACCAAATGGGACTATGTCTAGAAAAAAAAGTGGTTAGGATAAAGATCTTGAGCCATGTCACATAAGGAGCCATGATAGAGATCTCAGATTATCATGCCATTTGGAACACATTTACTCAGGGGAGCCTGGGTGGCACAGCTGGTTAAGCATCTGAGTCTTGGTTTCAGCTCAGGTCATGATCTTGAGGTCCTGAGACCAAGCCCTGCATGGAGCTCTGCTCTCAGTGTGAAGTCTGCTTGAGATTCTCTCTCCCTCTCTTTCTGCCCTTTCTGCTCATGCTCTCTTTCTCTCTCTCAAATAAATAAATAAATAAATAAATGAATAAATCTTAAAAAAAAAAAAAAGAAAACATATTTATTTAGGAATTAGGGGCTGGAGGGACATATGAGGGAAAATTTTAGAAATAAATGTTTCATTTGGGAAAGCCCTGCTAAGCCCCATCTTAGCAAAGGCAAACAGAGGAGGGTAAATGATGCTTTTATTTCTTCACCTCATTGCACAAATTCAGACTATTTTATAATAGACAATAGGCTGCTTTGTAAGGTCTCCCAAGGGAGACTAGGGAAGAGATTTTCTACTTATGCCTTTTTGAATAATACCACCTGCCAAATCGGTACTTTAAAAATTATAGAAAATAAGCATGACTTTGTCATTGAAGTTGTGGTCTGCTAAAACATTTCCTTTGTAAGCATCTGGGCCTCCCACTCACTCACTTACTTCAGAATGTATCTGCACCTCAAATTGACCTTTATGAGCAGCCCAGATAATCTTCTAAATCAACAGCAGAGGAATTAATCCTTCTTTTGCTTCCATTCCACGTTGCCTAAGGAATATTAATTATTCTCTGTTGCCTTTCCACTTGAGTTGCTTTCGCTTTGGTTCGTTTTATTTTGTTTCTGACATCTAGTTACCTGTATTACCAATGCACCACTTCTGTGGGAGCCAAACATGTCCTTAGAAACTCATAAATTCTGGGGAGGATGTAGGCTCAGCGCCAGCTCTGAATGGGAATGACAAGACGTGCTACAGAACAGAGAACTCCTCCTGCCCACTGGTGCGCCCACTGGGTCTTCAAACTCTGCTTCCACCCTCTGTCCTTTTAACTCAAAGAAAAGGGGACAGAAGCCGGAACCAAAGACACTTTCAGAGCTCTTCCTCATTGTTAATGTCAGGCCACAACCTCAACCTTATGGAGACTTGAAAAAGAGTAATGGGCTTGGTGAGCAGGGATAGTGTGACTCTCGTCAATATCTTGCCAAATGGTTATTGTCAGGAAATTGTGGCTTGAGATGAGATCAATAGTTTTGAGGCAGTAAAGAACCATCACGATTCAGCTGCTCAAGATTTAGATAAAAAACATCAATATCAGCCAATCTCTTTCCTCTGTTTCCAAATGTCCACTGAACATCAGAACTGCCCCTTTCTCCTCATGTCCCCCATTTCTGTTGACAGGTTGGGCCTAGCTCCAGGTGCTGGAAACATGCCCGCTGTTCCTTCTGGCTCATTCCTTATGGCCTGTCAGTCACTATGACCCAGCTTTGCCAGGTCTCTTTGTTCCATTTCCTTCTAGCTCTCACAGTCACTGTCTGTTCTAGTCAGAGCCAGAGAATATCCTGTTGGTTCTGGTTCCAATATGTCCTGTTGTTTCTGTCTGGAAACAGGATACACACACACACACACACACACACACACATATACATACGCACATATGTATATACACACACATATATACATACATATATACAGATACACACACACACACACACATATATATATATATATATATATATATATATATATATATAGAGAGAGAGAGAGAGAGAGAGAGAGAGATTTATTTTAAGGAACTGGTTTGTGATTGTAGGGGCTGGCAAGTCCAAAATCCACAGGCCAAGCTGGCAGGCTGGGAACTCAGGCAGGGTATCTACATTGTCATCTTGGGACCAAATTTCTTCCTTCTGGAAACCTCAATCTTTGCTCTTAAGATCTGCAATTGGTTGGATGAGGCCCACGCTCAGTACAGGGAGTCATCTGCTTTACTCCAGTCTACTGATTTAAGTGTTAATCACACCTCAAAAGTATCTTGACAGCAACATCTGGACAGTTTGAGGAAACAACCGGAGATCAAGCCGATACAACTGACCTTCTCACCATCGTTACCCAATCCTGTCACTTCTCTCTTTGATCTTGACCACAGGCTCTCTGTTTCCCCCCTCCTCACCCCTCCACCCCACGTCCTCTGTGGAGGTTTCTTCCAGTTCTGCAGGTCCTAGCCCTGACCGTGATCCTCATGTCTGCTGTAGCCTGCTGGACTCAATCCACACACCCTGTACTGTGCCCTCTCAGGCCCTCCTGGGCTTATCCATATCTTTCCTAGCTTTATGTCCAAGGGCTTTGCAACTGGCACATGCTGGTCCAGCGAGAGATTGAGTGCAGATCTTCTGACGCACCACGCTGGTTCCCAGCTCCGTGTCTTTGCCCAGAATCCCTTTCAGTTAAGGTCAGATCAAATCCCAACATCTACCTGTGGTCTTCACTGTTTAGTCTATGGGGATTTTCTTTTTTCGGAGTCCCCAAAGTATTTGTTGCCAGCCCTCCACTTCGGCACCAGTGTTCATGGCATCTGGCGTGGAACCTAGAGGACCCCGACTCAGGACCCCATGCTTGGTGTAATTGCTCTGCTGTCACCATCTTGAGGTTCCTGCTAAATTACTATAAGAGGCCCCACATCTTCATTTGGTACTGCGTCCCACAAATTATGCCATTGCTTGGCAAATAACCTGGGTGGTCATGTTCACTTGAAGAATGCTTAAATATTTTGTTTTTCAAACTGGATTATAAACTTTGTAGGTTTATGTCATTTTTTTTCAGACCCTCTACCATGATTAGTGCGGTTCTCTGTTGGAGTCAATGTGCAATAACTCCGTTGATTACCTTTCCCACATGTAAGCCCCACAGATTGCCAATTGTCCAGTTGTTCTGTTGCTAAGGAGACAGAACCCTACAATTACCAGCTCTGGAATGTTTCTTAAGGTAGCATGTGTGGTGAACAGAACATTTGCCTGAGACTCCTAAAACCTGACAAAAGGGATGAGGGGTCTCCAGTAAGTGACTAGAACCTATCCTCCCCAACACAGCCCTTCACCTTAGTATTCCCATCTGTGAAGGGAGTTATCACCTTAGAACAGCATTTATGGAAATACAGAAACTTCAATGAATATTTGATCCATAAATTTAAGTGGCCAAACAGATTTAATGGATGTTCATCTTCTCCCACCATCTTAGTGATTCCCAGAGCATGTTAGCCTATCAATAGCTCTGAGGAGCCCCATAGTAAGGACACCTAATTAAATGAATCCCATAATTTCTCCCTCTCAGGGAGTATTAGAGTTCACCTCTCAGAGAATAGCATTTTCTAAGATACATCTTGGGAAACACTAGACTGATTTTTCTCTGAGCTAATTTCCAGTTCCAAGATTAATAGCTTCAGGGATTCTGGATTCCAGGGAGAGCCTGGGCCTGGTCTGCTCTCCCACCCAAGCTCCGGTGTAGGCCTGGGCACGCTGAGCTTCTGTGCCCACCACCCCTGTACGGGACACTGATGGTCTCCTTGCCACACGGTCACGGGGCTCCTGCATCCCACAGCAGCCCGAGTCAACATACTCCTTTTCAGAACAAAAGTGGACTAAAATTAAAATATATTATTAACAGTTCTATTCCTATTTGCTCTAATTATATTTGAAAATATTATTTAAAAATCTCCCCGCTGCAGAGTTGCCGGATTCTTGTAATCTATGAACCTATTGAATACTGCTTTGAACTCCCAGCTAGTATTCATTTAAGAGAGTATGTTCAAAAAGTTACAAAAGTAACCTTTTCTAAAGACGTGATTTTCACGTTTTCCTTCCCAGCTTCTCCCTCAACATCACACCTCCGGAGCCCTGTGGTTTGAAGGCTGCTGTGCCCTTTTCTTGCTACGTCACACACTGGTTAGTCTTTTGTTTGCTTTGTTAGTGCTGTATTTTGTGTTTCCTCCGTGGTGGTTTTAGGTGCTCTCGAGACTCACAAATCCAGACCCCCTGTGTGGAAAAGCCTGTGGTACTGTTCCCTTTCCTCCTACAGGATTCTCTGTGGTGGTGGATTGTAGGGGAGCACCTTGAACCGTCTGATGAGACAAATATCGAAGCACATATATTGACTCTCTAGTCTTTAAAATCCAACCCAGAGGTTGAGACAGTTTACAGAACTCAGGTACCAAGCAACAGTCAGTGTCCATCTATGGCCATCATGTCATCAGAGGTATGCAATCAGAAAGAGGTGAGTAAAGGGTTTCTTGAGGAACAGTGTCGTAAGCTTTTCTTAAAGAAAAGAGCAAATGAGATGAAATCTACAGCTTTGCTTCACAGCAAGATCACGAAAGAAAATGATTTTTCATAAGTATGATTTATTTTTAAAAATTATTAGTGGTGAAATAAGAGTGAGGAATTTAGACAAAGATTGCCAGGATATGAATTCTCATTTTACTACCTCCTAGAAGGTGACCTTCGGTAAGGTCACTTGATTTGTGCCTCAGTTTTTGCCTTTCTAAAATGAAGCAATAGTAGTATTATTTACAATGAAGGGTTATTATGAAAATTAAGTAAATTCATATTCTTTCAATGCCCAGAAGAATGCCTAGTACAGAGAAAGCCCTCAATACACTGAAGCTTTTATTATTAGTACTGTTATTTCTCCCACTTACCATATATTGAAGGCAATAATGGGTAATAATCTGATTGCACTAGAAAGCTTCATAAAATATAAACCTGATGAAATAGGTTGAATCTGACACTTGGAAAATGTATTATAATTCTTCATGTAATTGTCTGCCTCACACACAACTCTGCTCAAATGAAAATCTGCTCTAATGCATGGGGCCTGCTGAGCAGTGCTTTATGCCACACTGAGGCGGATCAAGAAAAATCCCACACAGTCAAGCACAGTTGAAAGGAAAACGAGTTCAAGGTAGGTGATTAAGTGTAATAGCGTGATCCCAAACACTATGGGGAAGGGTGGACAAGGTAGGAGACAGTGCTCGTGCGTCAGTGTGAAGAGGAAGGGAAGGAGAGGTGGGTGTTGAAAGAAAAGTTTTCAGTTCTATTAGCAGCTAACACACAGATGCAGGGGAGCTGATGGGATGCTAAATGCTCTTGCAGAAGAGTTTGAAACCCTGTCCTCTCCCCAGCTGTGTCTCCTCTTCACTCCCATCAAAGAATATAGTCTCTTCTAAGAAGAAAATGGGAAAAATTGTTAAGAAAAAAACAATGGTATTTATTTTAATTTTTAAGAGTTCGGCTTAGCAGGAAATGGCAACTTGTGTTGATGCTCACCCGTGTCTCAAATTGCTCGGAATGAAATGAAAGATACAGCCTCTACTGACTGGACTGTTGATCTAAAGCACATGAGGCTCATCTCCAAACGCCTAGTTCCTACACAGGTTAGAGAGTGTTTTGCTGTTTTATAGGAGAGATGAGCAACAGAATAGGATCTGTTCTGTTTTTATTTTTTTAATGCTATCTTCATTTGGAAGATGGTGATCATAACCACCCGTAAGTTGTCAGGACAAACTTCATATGTGTCAGGGCACATATGAAGTTATTAGCACACTGCCTAGCACACACACAGTAGCCTTTTGGAAAAAATGACACAAAGATTTCTTCCACTCACCTCTTCCCAATTCCCTGACCCTACTGGATTTTAACCCATTATTAAATTTACAACCAGCGGAAGAATGCAAATTTCAACCGAAGATATGTGCCCTGAAATCCCTGATGGCTTAAACATTTGCCACCAGTGTATACATTTTATTCCATACTGCAGCTTTTTTCCAGCCTACCCAGGGGCCTGTTTCCATGGATAGCTGATGAGTATGACCCTTCACCAGCCCTCTCCTTACAGGGATGTTTGGAATTGTTAAAAAAGAGGCAGCAGGCCCAAAATGGAGTCACTTATGTTAAATCCCATGTTAGCAAACCGAGGCGTAATATCAAACCTAATTGCAGTTTCAACCACCCTGGAATGTAATGTTTAACCAATCAGCATGGAATTACCTGGCCCAAGCTAGTGAAATAATCTACTGGATAGATCTCTCCTGTTTCCCTTAGGAAGGCAACCTTGCCTACAACAATTCATTCTTTCTAATAATTACCTTTTCCGCCTCCTTTCCACCTTTAAAAACCTTTTCTTTTGTACAGCCTGGCAGAGTTCATTTCTATTGCTAGGTGGGATGCTGCCCAATTCACGAATTGTTGAATAAAGCCAATTTGATCTTTGCATTTACTCAGTTGAATTTCGGTTACTTAAGAGAGAGCTGAGAACCTTTTCATGGGTTCCTTTCTGAATTTATGGTGGATCATAAAATAAGTTTGTTTTTAAATCCTGTATTGCACTTCTTCCATACTTAAGCATCATGATACCCAGTTATGTTTTTAAAAGTAAACATCTCTGGTATATCTGAACTGGTCTTTTGAAGGAAAGGAATCTCAGGAGTCCACTGTTATTCTTCCTCTCATTATGTGGCTTATGAGCTGAGAACAAAGCAGCCATGGGACAAGGTTGGAGGGACAGATCTAGAGGCCCAGCTCACACAGTGGCATAAAGGAGAGGTGGCAATTCTCCTTACTGAGAAGGGCATTAAATGACTCAAAAAGAGATGGTTGAACTTTAGCAAAGGAACTTGACTGTGAAATAGAGAGGTGGGTCATGGCCCTTTCCCACTTTGCCCTCTGACTCGTGGTCAACTTTGGTCTTCTGTGTAGGTGAAGGGAAACTTGCTACCACTGCAGAATGTGTGAGCAAACAGAGATCTGAGATGGCTTCAAGTCTTCTCTTGAGTAACAGGAAATAACTTGCAGCCCATCCTTCATTTGCATTTACCATGTTTAAAGTGGGGACTATGTCACATTTCACAATGAAGATCCATGTCTAAATGACTACACAGGTAAGGAATGAACATTTAAAAGATCGACCTACTTTTCTACAAAACAAACAGCATAAATCAGAGACAAAGGAGTAAATCTCAAGCAGGGAAGCAAATACATGAATATTTTATGTCCATCTGCTTAGGGAGATTATAGATAATTTGCTCGAAAATTCGAAGAAAAGTGGCATTAAATCTCAATAATTCAAACCTCATTCAAATGGAATTCCCAGAACTTTAAACTCTGTCAATTTATATCACTTAATGACAAAGGAAATACAATTTGGTGGTAGGGAAATGCATCTTCTAAAAAAAAAAAAAGGAAGAAAAGAAAGCAAATGATTCTCAAGTTAAAAACCATTTAGCATAAGTTACATGTAATCAATATTGTTACAGAACCAATTTTATCTATTTACTTAAAAAGGCCCAGCTGAAAATTTCTAGGCAAAAGATGCTTACTGATTAGCAAAAGATAAACTCAGATATTTCCATAAATTAGGCTATTTTTCTCTGAATACTCTGAATTAATGAGGCTTTAATACTCTTCTAGCCTTACTTCTTGTTTCTGAGGTAAGCCAAAATTGCTATAATCTATCATCTATCTATCTATCTATCTATCTATCTATCTATCTATCATCTATCTATCTATCTATCTATCTATCTATCTATCTATCTATCTACCTACCTATCATCTATCTATTTATTTTAGAGATAGTATGTGCTTGCAAAACATGGTGGTAGAAGGGAGGTGCAGAGGGAGAGAGAGAATCTCAAGCGGTCTGTGGAGACTGAACGAGCTCAGTGAGGCGAGCCTGACATCATGATCCTGAGATCATGACTTAAACCGATATCAAGAGTCAGACGCTTAATTGACTGAGCCACCCAGGTGCCCCTAATCCATATTTTTTTTATATCTATGTTTGAAGGGCCACCAGAAATGAGATGTACTAAATCAAAATTTATATTTTTCATATCAGAATTAATACTGAAAAAATTGTCTTAAAAATTTAATACTGAAATCTAATTCTGGATGCAGGTCTACTTATCTTTAAAACAGAGACAAGAATAGTTTTTTTCCATCACAGGATCACTGTGAGGCTTAAATTACGTAATCCACTTAAATGGCTTATAGCAGCACCTAGCATACAATATACAGTAGTTATTATTGTTGCAATTATTAATTGATACTATTATTTTGCTAAGAATTGTTTTTATATCAGTAGATAGCACCTTCAAATTCCTGAGAAAATATAAAATAAGCAATTGGATGGTGCCTTCATCCCAAAACTGATCAGGAAATGTTTTTCCATGGTCCCTTCTTGCTGGAGTGAGACTGTCTCCTTAAAAACAATAGTTGTTTGACCTTTGGGACTAGATGACTCTGACTAGCCTTTAAATACAAAACCAGGAAAAACCACCTTAGATTAGTGGTACTTTGACTCCACTCTATCTATTCCCTTGAATACTAGTACTAGTACTAGTATTTAATTTTAGTATTCAGTTTACCCACTGTATATTTATTTTACACTTGACACTCTTACTTGCCTCAACCATAAAAGAGAAAGAATACAGTTTGCATGCATGGAAGGTGGCATGTTAAGAAGAAAAATAGGACAACAGTGGAAATTGGAAGGCAAATGGCGAATTAGCTTGAAACCAACAGTACAAATATGTTACCCTCCATCAGAGTTATCCTATGGGATGGTGTCTTTCTTTACAAGTTATGGCCCTTGTGTCTGTCTGCACATCCATGCTTTCTTTCCCATAATAAATGCAGTATAATTCACTTGGTAATTTCAGTCATTTGAATATTTATTTATTTATTTATTTTTTTAAATTTTGTATTTTTATTTTTATTTATGATAGTCAGAGAGAGAGAGAGAGAGAGAGAGAGAGGCAGAGACACAGGCAGAGGGAGAAGCAGGCTCCATGCACCGGGAGCCCGACGTGGGATTCGATCCCGGGTCTCCAGGATCATGCCCTGGGCCAAAGGCAGGCGCCAAACCGCTGCGCCACCCAGGGATCCCCTCATTTGAATATTTAAAGAGTGTAGAATGCATGGTTAACTCTTCAGTATTCCTACCATGCACCCAAGGATCAAGAACTTCCAGCCATCAGTTGACTAGTGGGAAGAAGCTGATTTGTAATGCTCTATGGATCACCTTGACACAAATAAATACCTGAAAATTAAAGACTGCTCGAGTGTATCTTAAGATACTTGAAGTGAATTATTTGCAAAGAGGAGGTAACACTTTCATGTGAAGATTTATTCAAGGAATAACCCCAATAATTACTATTAGCAGAAGTTACATTTACATGTAACTTCCTAATACTACCTATAGTGAATTTATGTTTTCATAGATTCATAGATTTCATAGATTATGTGATCTCATGCTGAACATTTAGGCTTGGATAATATAAACTACACACCAACCTGCTCTACAGAATCTGGAGTAGCATCTGAATTACCAGAGCACCGAAACAATGGCAGCATTTGGCGAAGATGATTCTGTCAAAGAAATGGTTCTCACTTTATATTAAATGGAAGTGAACCTATCTAAACCACACAGTTAAAAAAAAAAAATCAATGCTGTAGGTTTTATGTACCACAGACACAGTAGAGGGGTGCTTTATGGAGCTGGGAGCTTTGATGCTGATGGAACTCTGAGTTTGTGTAATATGGAAAGATTACCTGTCCCAGTGATTGCCAGTCCAAGCCAGCACTGCCGATGTAAACATGCTGTTTGTCCACGATCCAGAAGGAGGACTGCAGCCGGCCCTTGTTGTATGCGGTCATGTTCATGTATGTCACCTCTGCTCCTGGGGGTTCAAGGACATCCTGGTCAGCCTGAGCATCAAGGCCTTGAACTTGCAACTAAACATCTACCACAACAATACTCATGGCTTGCAATGATCACAAGTGGCATTCAGGGCAGCCAGATATTTAAATTAGTTTGGTGCACAGAAGGCCCTCGAGGAGTGACTTTGTTCTCAGAGGAATACAGATGGAAAATAAGAACAAGAATTACATGGACACCTGTGCAGAGGAGGCTCTAGTAGTGACAAGAGCCAAGTCAGATGTGATCCGATCCCAGCTCCGTCATTTACCATCCAGATGGTGAGATTCGTGCACCAAGCTCTTTTAGTTTTGGAGTAATTTTCATACAAATTTGCAATCAAATGATTGTCCTGTTTCGTATTAAAGCTCTCCTTAGCAAGAAATTGGCTTTCTTATACTTTCTATATGATATTTTCAGGCTTGACCCTACAGTTACTTTTACTTCTTCATTTTCCCTCTTCATAACTTATTTTGGACTTGGCCTCCTCCTGGCCTGTCTTTATCTAATGGTTCTTAATTTAAGAAATGATTATTCAAGCCTTACAAAAATCAATTGTCATGCTGTTACCTATTGCTACCTCAGGACTATGCATTTACAACTTCTCAAAGAGAGCATATAGTCCATTGAATGCAATTAAATCTATGTATTTGTTGTTTTTCTGAGTTGACAAAATGTTAGTTTCAGGTGTACAACTTAGTGATTCAACAAGTCTACACATTATGCTTTGCTCCCCACAAGCGCACCTACCAGCTGTCACTGTGTGATGCTATGACAACACCACTGACAGTTGTTCCCTAGGCTGTGCCTTTTATTCCCATGACTTATTTATTTCAGAACTGGAAGCCTGAATGCAATTAATCACTTGACGGGATGAGCACTGGGTGTTATTCTGTATGTTGGTAAATTGAACACCAATAAAAATTAATTTATAAAAAAAAAACTTTAAATGCAATCAAATTTAAATAAAATCACCTTTTTTTTTAAGAGAGGGAGAGAAGGGGAAAAGGGGCAGAGGGAGAGGGAAAGAGAGAATCTTAAGCAAGCTCCATGCCCACCGTGAAGCCTGACACAGGACTCAATCTTACCAAAATCAAGACCTGAGCCAAAATCAAGAGTCAGACACTTAACTGACTGAGCCACACAGGTGTCCCTTAAGTATATTCTTCTAAATTTCTACTTCTTTTAAAAAAAAACAGTCCTCTATGCATATTTTTAATGAAGTACACTATTTTGTTTTCAGATATTCAATATTAATGAAGAGGATGTATTCTGGTGGTCCACTTCATTGTCAGAATCTTCATTAGCAGAGGAAGATGTAACATCCCATGCATAAAGATATATTCCAGATTACTAGAAAGAAGAGTGGTGTATGCTATAAGCTTAACCTGTTACTCTTGGGAAAAGAAAGGTAAAGCATATACTTGGCCCTGCAGCAGGAGGATGGCAAGAGAGGCCATGCGGCTGGAATAGGACTGAGGGGAAGCAAGCCTACAGGCATAGTCTCATCCAAGGAATGGTTATAGGCCCCAGAGGAGGAGCAGTTGGGTAGAGCAGGGTCTGAATGTCCAAAGTGGGTAGTTGCCACAGCAATTATGAAGAGACCCACATGTGCACGGATGCTGTGGCATCCGCCGTATCCCCCAAAGACACAGCTGCCAGCACTTCTAAGTAGATGAAGAGCAGCATGTTTCTTCAGGGACGTAGGAGTATCCCATGGCTTCAGTCACAAACTGGTTTAAAACAGTAGAAACCGATTGTCTCTAAATTCTGGAGGTAGGAAGTACACCTGCAGGGGGAGAACCTCTCCTTATTTCTTTCCAGCTTCTGGCCAGTCTCTGCTATTCCCTGGCTGGCAGCTGCTTTGCTGCCACTTCCACCCCTGTTGTCACATTGAGTCTTCCCCTGTGTATTTCTGTTTTTTCCTATACTTATAAGGACACTAGTCTTGTTGGATTAAGGGTCCTCTCCACTACCATGTGCCCTCATCTTAACCAATTATATCTCCCAAAATCCTGTTTCCAAATCAAGTCACATTCTGAGGTACTGGGGGTTAGGTCTTTAACATGTCTTTTTGGGGAGACACACCTCAATCCAGTACAGAGATCAAGGCCACTTTGACTGGCCATGCCCTTCATGCCCACTAGGCTGAGCAGCACTGAAGGAAGCATCTTCTCATCTCTAGAAAAGAATGAAGGTGACCTTGGCATGTGTTTCGGATTCTACCTTCAACAGGTACCTCCAGGCATGCCTTCACCTGCCTTCACATTCTGACTAGAAACAACTTTAACCTCTGTGACATTGTCTGGCTCTTACCTCTTGGCCTGGGACACTGTGCCTGAAATTTGACCCACAGTCAGTTGCTACCTGGCATTGGATTGTTTTTTAGTTCTTAGATCCCTATCTGTCCTCATTCAGGTCTGTTGCAGCCCCGACTGTCCACTCAAGGGAACACTGAGCCTATCTGAGGGGGGCCCACTGACCTTTTCATGCCACACTGCACAGCCACTGCCCTAAGAGCACTGCATTAATTTAACTTGGCAGGTTAGCCTAAAGAGTGTGATTGTGTAATGCTCTAGCCAGAGCCTCTACAGTTGGAACAGAAGCTTTCCTTCAGCAAATGTTTACTGAATATTTAATATACACCAGCTACTGTATTATGTGAAATTAGGAACACAAGACCTAAAGTGGCTGAGTCAAGTTCAGGTATACAAAGTGTAATATTTAAAATGACTGGGATTGTTGTGGCACCTGAGTGGCTTGGTCATTTAAGTGTCTAACTCTTAGTTTTAAGCTCAGGTCACGATCCCAGGGTTGTGAGATTGATCCCTGCATCTGGCTCTGCACTGGGCATGGGTCCTGTTTAGGATTTTCTCTTTCTTTCTCCCACTGCCTCTGCCACAACTCTCCCTCTCAAAAAAAAGAAAAAAAAAAGATTACTATTTAGGATTGTTCAGACAGCAAGGGGGCATCGAGTACCTGAAAGGTCAGGAGAGAAGTCCCCATCTCAGGGAATTCCAAGTGAAGGCCGGCACAAAAGACATTAATGGCTTCACATTTCTGCCTGGGACCAGGGCCCCCTGTGCAAAGGCCTAGGGAACTGTGTGCAGAGATTAAGCAACATGTAGTAACAATCCTTACTGAACACCAAATGTGCCCAGCACTGACACAGTTGTGCTACAGCAATCCCACAGGGGATGTTGTATTTTCCCCATTTCAACATACAACAAGATACTGAATGAGGTATCATAAATAAACTAAAAATATTTGATTACGCAGCTGGAAAAATGTTTGCCTGCATATGGTTTGTGGAATATCACTTTCCCGTTAAGATGATGATGATCTGTTTTTCTATCAATCTACCCTCCATCTATCTCTAAAAATATACGCCTCTATCTTAATTTATACCTAACAGATATATAGTCATACCCAACATGTTCCTGTTTATTACATGCATATTATTCAATGTTTAGCTTAAAATAATTTATTTTATGTGCATTTAAAATATCTTTGTTGATTGGTTACAAAGACTATCCTCATCCTACTATCTTTTTTATGTATTAAAATATGTTTAAAATCTAATGTTCTCTGAGTATAAAACATAATTAATCACTAACGTTTTTAGTGCACAACTTAGTGCAGAAGTATTATGTGCACAAACTAGATTTGAGTTTATTTCCTAGTGTTATGCTAAAATTTTGAAGATTTATATATTTGAGAGAGAGAGAACACTCACATGTAAATAGGGGGAGGGGCAGAGGAAGAGAATCTTCAAACAGAGTCCCCTCTGAGCACAGAGCCTGACATAGGGCTTGATTCCACAACCCATGAGATTATGACCTGACCCAAAGATCTGACACTCAACTGACTAAGCCACCTGGGCTCCCCGATGTTAGCAAAGATGGTTACATACATTTTTATGAAGCCGTCTTTTAAATATTACAGACTTATAAGATTATAAAATATCTTTAAAAGCTGGTTTGACTCAAATGAATACATCTTTTTAACAGCGTTGAAAATGTAATGACTTAAACGCCGGGACACAACAAATACCCACCATTTGCTTTGACGTGGATGGAACTGGAGGGTATTATACTGAGTGAAATAAGTCAATCAGAGAAGGACAAACATTATATGGTCTCATTCATTTGGGGAATATAAAAAATAGTGAAAGGGAATAAAGGGGAAAGGAGAAAAAATAAGTGGGAAATATCAGAAAGGGAGACAGAACATGAGAGACTCCTAACTCTGGGAAACGAACTAGTGGTGGTGGAAGGGGAGGTGGGTTGGGGGGTAGGGGTGGGGGTGACTGGGTGACGGGCACTTAGGTGGGCACTTGACGGGATCAGCACTGGGTGTTATTCTATATGTTGGCAAATTGAACACCAATAAAAAATAAATTTATTAAAAAAATTAAAAAAATAAAAGATTCTTAGGCTAAAAAAAAAAAGAAAAAGAAATGTAGTGACTTAAGTTTGATTAACCAATTTTTGTTTTCCTAGATTTGATTTTTAATAGGAAAAACTATTCCTTCAGCCTGTTCACAGCTCATGACCCACTGTGCAGAGGCCCCAGGATGACAAAGAGATGCTCATCAAAGGAACCATGGCACACCAGGGCCACTGGCTAGCAGCTGCAAGGTGGGGAGGGGGGCTTCTGAATCTCTGGAGACCCTTCCATTTCAGTCAAATCATCTATTTGTTTAACTGATGGTTGATAGGAGTTATTAGCAATCCCAAACAGTGTTTCTAGATGCCAAAAGTGATAAATCAAAAACATGCCCTTGTTTTTATAGTTGCTTATAAAATACTCTCATGATATGTAAAAGGTCCAATTAAGTCTTTAAGAAAGTTACAAGCATGCTACCATGGTGGTGGTGGTGGGTTGGGTCCTAACTGGTTACACTGATCAAGCTGAAGTGGTATAGCCAGTCCCCGTGTTTTATATCCTTCATGGAAAAGTAAGACATTAAAAAATCAAGAAATCCCAAACTGCGAATTACAACTGCTTTAAGTTTTAACAGAGATGCTCTGCTGAAATTTAAGACAATACACCCCTGCTTTCAGGGTGTTTGCATCTTCACAATTTTACCAAAATTGTTATTCTTACCATATTAGCCAGAAAATATTGTTACTTTATTTTGTGCATAATTACAATGAACAAAATATGCCACTGAAATTTATTAATAGAGAAAATAAAAACAGTGGCTAAAATTTATTAATTAAAATTATTTAAAGTAAAAAATATAATATCACAATGAATTGGAAATTAATACTAATTAATTAATTGGAAATTAATTAATTGGAAATTACTACTTTGGAGAATCAAGTTGACTGCATAAGCATACATTTACAAAATGTGTGTATTCTCAAAAGCCTTCCTCTAAGAAGACTGGACAGCATTAAATTTGCTTATCATAGATGTGTCCCATATCCCATTTAGTGGAATGGGTAACCATCTCACCTATAGCATTGCTTTTTTTCAGAGACCCTAATTTGCTTTATCATCAGAGTACCTTATTGTGTGATGCAGCTGTGGATGACAAAGCCATTTCTACCTTCCTACACTGCAGACCCGTGGGGACCATCCTTCCAACTTTCCCTATTACATGATTTTGAGGACACGACTATGTTTGTAATCTCTTTCACTATCATCAACCTAAAAATCTGTATATTCAAGATTTGATCAGAAATAATTTCACAAAGTTTCCTGGGTGGCTCAGTAAGTTAAGTGACTGATTTGATTTTGGCTCAGGTCATGATCTCAGGGTTGTGAGATTGAAATCAGGTCAGATTTAAGATTCTTTCTCTCCCTTTCCTCCTGCCAGCCCCCACTACTCGCATGTTCTTGCTCCCTCCCTCTCTTAAAAAAAATCACGAATAAAATTAGACATTTCTTGAACAGTAGTTAATTCATCATCTCATTCCAATCTAAAATTGCTAAAGAATTATTTATCATTTCGATTTGGAAGCTCCAGGGATGTGTTCTCTCTAGATTAATATAAAACGAGTGTTCTCAAAATAGAATGTTAGGGCTTCTGGAGAGGTTTAGCCTTGGAATGTTCACATATGCTTACACATAAGGAAGATGACTCTAAGGGAAAATGAGCAACTTTAGAGGACATCTGGTTGATAAATTTAATTTTTAATTTTACTATGGATAAGAGTTAAATTCTACCTATGCTTAGATTTAGATAGCACAGATGTATTTCCCATATATCTAGCAGCTCTCTTTGGGTCTTTCACATGGAAGGGAGACAAAATCTTCACAGGATATTTTTGTTAGTGTTAGATGTAGATGAGATGTGCATCATTTCTTTCCAGGCAATATCCTCTTCTTAGAGTGCCAGATGCACCCACATGATGCAGAATAAGATGGTCAAGGTACCATGTAAGACTATTTAGTCTCTATTTGACCACAGTTAATTAGACTAAGTGTAGACATCTGACCTATGCTGAGCCAATATGATATTCTCAATATATCTTTTAAGATTTATTTATTATATTTATTTATTTTTAAGATTTTATTTATTTATTCATGAGAGACACACACAGAGAGAGGCACAGACACAGGCAGAGGGAGAAGCAGGCTCCCTGCAGGGAGCCCGATGTGGGACTCATCCAGAGACTCCAAGATCACACCCTGGGCTGAAGGCAGCACTAACTCGCTAAGCCACCTGGGCTGTCTGATATTCTCAATATTGAGTCACAAAGTAAGTTAGTGAAAAGAAGCTGTGCTGGAGAGACACACAGATGGAGGTTGCCATGACTGTCCAAGTCCACATGAATGAAGAGAAGACAAGCTTTAGGGAAAGAGCAAGAGATACTGAAGGAGAGGATTGAAAAGACAACATCCCTCCAAGAAAGGAGAATGAAAATGAGCCAGTGAGGGAGGATAGTATGTGGTAGTCCCATCCCCCAACAAAGCATCACTTCTTACCCTGAGCTCCTCTCAATACCTAGAATAAATTCCTTTTTATTTAAGCTGGTTTTAGAAGGGTTCTGTTTTTCTACTAACTTATTCTTATGATATTAATCAGATGAGATTGTACTTTATTTTGTGCACACATAACTCTGGAAGTCTTGTGGGCTTATATTTTTAATATTTGACTAAAATATTCTGCTCTGGCCTAAAAGCTATGTAATTTTTAGTAAGAACCGGTTACCCAAATTGCAAGATTAAATGTTTCAAGTTTTGAAGATTTAAAATAAACATCCTGTCAAAATACTCATCATAATGACACAATAGGAAGTATGCTAGTATAGCATGGTTATAAGTAAAAAATAAAGTTCCAAATTCTTTCTGAATCATCACGATGAAGATCAAACAGAAACTCTGTCTTCAGGTTTCTTTCCAGAAAGTCACCTGCTGCAAGACAGCAGCTTTAGGACATTTTATGATATAACATTTAAATATTCAAGAGAATATATGGAACTTATAATAATGAAGCACCATATACAAATGGACACCTGTGAACCTTCCACCTTATATTACTAAAAATCAGAACATCACCACTCTGATTAAAGCAGTACTTCTCAATCAGTGGTGATTCTCTTTCCCTGCCCCCAAGAACATGCAGCAATATCTGGAGGTGTTTTTGGTTGTCACAATTAGCAAGTCAAGTGCTATTAGCATCTAGTGGGGAGAGTTCAGGGATGCTGAACATACTGAAATACACAATCCCCCACAACAGAGACCTAACCTGCCCAAAATGTCAACAGCCGCTAGGGTGAGAAATCCTGCCTTAACATCTGTGTGTTTATGTTTGATCCCCCATCCCTGCCACTTTCCTCTGATGCAACAACTCTTCTGAAACTAGTGTTTACCACTGTCTTATTCTTAAATATTTTTATCATATGTGTACCTATCCTTAATAGCATTATAAAAATGAGTCTATCACCAGCTTTTGAACAGATTATTAATGAACCCCAAGTGTATATCAAGAGGAAATGCATTAATATCAATAATTATAGATTTCTGGAAAGGTTTTCGGATGTATCCTGAAAGCAAAATTTGTAGCAGAAATTTGTCTTATCGATCAAGCACTTCTTCTGAATATATTTCTTTGTGTGAGCAGTGAAAAAGGTCATAGCCCATTTTGGGGAGCTTTAATAAAGCCAGCACAGTTTTACCAGTTTAATGAGTAACATTTTGGAATCCATTGAGCTTAAAGGCTAAAGGGAACACCAAAGGGTAAAAGTCAGCTGTTATGACATATGTTCTGCTTTCAGATCATTCAGTGAGTGATGTTCACAAAAACTGTAAGATAATCAGTTACAAGTTCTGCTCATAAAAAAAGTGAATCTTCAGGGCATGTTTCATTTTTATTTTTAACGTCTCTATTCAAATATTGTCAAAACCATGTTGTGGAATTTTTCATAGGTTGCCTTTGATACTTTGCTTTTAGTCCACAGGTTCAGACTCAACAGGGGAGCTTCTATGTGTTGTCTCTTCCCTCCCTATTATTTTTTCTAAGGTTAGAATATTCTGCTTCTAAGGAAATTCTGTGCTTTGACTATTGCCTCATAGTTTAACAGGCAAGCTATCTATAGGAATGGCTGATTTAAGGAACCATCAAGCTTAAAATTAAAAATTATGCTTAAAAATAAAACTCGCTTAAGTTATACTTCCTTGATTACCCATAATAAAGAAAAATCCCACACTCAAAACAGATAAGCAAAAACATGATCTACAATGGCTCATCACTTATCCTAAAACATGGTAAGTTCTAGAGGTTGATATCCAGAGCAAATGCTTTGGCTTCCTCTCTCTAATGCCTCTCTGCAGAGTTCAAATGACTATTTACATGGACACAACATGGAGAGCAGGGAATGAAGACTGCTTGTAAGGCTTCTGTTTTGGTGAGGGTGCTCATTGGAGGCCCATCAGAGCCCAGTGTTGTTACAGTTCTGAGTGGATGGTGACCTGGTAGCTTTGGAGGAAGTTTGCTTTCTTGGCAAAGCCCGAATCACTCTATTTACCTTATCTTACTGCTCTAGTAGTGACAGAGGATCCAGAGCGTAATCTGTCAGGCTTTGGAGATAACAGGCCTGCTTATGTTGAACACGGCATTTCATCTAGCACAAGTTGACAGCTAAGAGAAAGCATGTCAAGTATAAAAAGCATATGGCTATCGTTGAGGCCAATTAAAGGAAGAAACAGGGATTCTTAAGGACATTTGAGAGAGATTTCAAAAGAATAATTTGAGAACAAGGAAGTGTTCTTAGAAATTAAAAAGATCCAAAATACTAATTTCATGAAGGCAATGTACTAAGGGACTGGTAAAGCTGAAAACTGAAACAGTGATCTACAAGTTCAAATGCAGTAGCTTACAACATAAAATGAACCTAAAGAAATGGAAGTAAAAATTGGAAGTACATTGACATAGCTCAGGAAACTCATTTCTTTAATACAAACATTTTGATGATTTTTTATTTTGTATTTTTCTGTATTACTTTGATCAATATATAAATGAAACAATCATTGAAAAGTTGATGCATGAAAGATCTATTGTGGGAGCTAATATCTTAGTCTCAAAGGGAGGAAAAAGGATGTCTCAAAGTAGAAAAAAAGTATGATAAATGTGAGCAGGAAAAAGTATGAAGTTAAAAGATTTTCCTAAGATACTCAAAATCCAATTATGAGAGTTCCAGAGAGAACCAAAATCAGACAGGAAGAAGTTATACATTAGATTATGAAGCAAAATTTCCAAGAACCTAAGAGCATACATTTTATTTTATTTATTTTCAAAGGGTATACATTTCTAAATGATGAAAGTCTATCAGTCCCTGGGCAAGAAATAAAAAAAGACCCAAACAAATATGAAAACTTTTCAGAACACTAAAAAACACAAGATCCTAAAAGCTTTCAGAGAAGGCAAACTTATAGAAATGATAATATACAGAAATTACTAAATATGATTTATACCAGATACTTTAACAGTAATGACAAAGGCTAGGAAGTAGTCTCAGAGTAAATACATAGGTATATCTCACAAAGACTGGAGAATGGCCTCCACCATAATGAAGAAAGAAAAAAGAAAAATAAATGTAGAAGATCCTGCATAAGACAGAAGCAAACCAAATTCCCAACAGGATGGTGAGGACATGTCCCTGTATAATAGGCCCAGAGTGCTTGGGGAACACTCCCCAGGTTGGAGCTCAAGGGAGGGATCCACAAAGAGTATCTCCAGGAAACAGTAAATAGGATGTACAGTATACTTGATGTGTCAGATTGTGGTAAGGGTATGGGTTAGAGTTTTGAGATGATTTAATACAAGTTATAGATTATGAACGAAAATGAAAAAAAAAGGTTGCACAAGAGGAAATGTGATTGCTGTACATAGCCCAGTTGTTAATAAAATTCAGTGAAAAAAGTAAATACTGACTTAACAACAACAAAAGATGATAGAATGATAAACTTCTACTGGGAGTCTCAGGAGAGAAGAAGTACATGCTTATTGTGGGAGGGGACAGCAGAGAGGGGAAGGAGTGACAGGAGACAGGTAATGACTCATATTCCACACAGTAATTAAGCAGGTAATATGTGAAACAAAAAATCAAGGGGCACCTGGATGGCAGTCAGTTAAATGACTCTTGGTTTTGGCTCAGGAGGTGGTCTCAGGGTTGTGAGTTTGAGCCCTGCATCATAGAGTTTGCTTGAGATTCTCCCTCCCTTTCCTTCTGCCCCTCCTGCTCATGCTCTCATGCTTTTTTTCTAAAATAAATAAATAAATAAATAAATAAATAAATAAATAAATAAATAAATAATCTTTTTCAAAAATCAAGAAATAGCACTACAAATAGGTTACATTTAAAATGAAAGTAATACTAGAAGATACAGAAAAAAGTAAGAAAGATGGCTCCCTCCAGGAAGTAAAAAATGGAAGTACATTTACATAGCTCAGGAAACTCATTTCTTTAATACAAACATTTTGATCATTTTTTATTTTGTATTTTTCTGTATTACTTTGATCAATATATAAATGAAAAGGATATCCAGATGAAAAAAAACCTACCCCAAAATAATATGAACTGTTTTCCAAAATGCCAAACAAATTCCATTTTACTGGTGAAATTATAAAGCTATTTTCACTATAATTCTAAATAGTAATTACGTAATGATTCAAAATATATTAAAAATTAAAAAAACTATAATGAAACAGAAGAGAGATAAAATTCTCTTTTGTGCTGGCAGTTTGAATACTATGTCTGAAAAACCCAACAGAGTATAGGATAAACCTTCTTGAATTTAAAAAAGATAAGGTGTCTAGATAAAAGATAAATAAAAATAGTAACTTTTCTCTGCAATTTCAATAATGTTAGAAATTGGATTTAAAAAAACCATTTACATTATCAAAAAAGAATAAATATGTAAAAATATTATAAAATCTTACTGAAGAACTTACAAATCTACACAAATAGAAAAATATTCCAAGGTGTGTGTGTGTATGAAAATATTTGGAAGACTTTTCACCCTAATGTTAAAGGGATGTATTTCTTGAGTGGAAATTGGGAGGTATTATTCTTACATACTTCTTTGATTTTCCAGTTTTTAAAAATTAAACATGCCATTTCTATATTCACAAAACTAAGAAAGCATATAAACACCTTTTTAAATTAAAAATATATATAGCATTTTCTCTATAGTCCCACATGAAATACTGTTGTGGAATATGTTTTAACTGCAATGTTCTCCCTCTGGGAAAATGCCTCGCCTCCTCCTGCCCACTCTAGCCTAGAGTCCTCCAGCCCCATGAAACTGGATTGAGATCTCTTTCCCTTCTAAAGCCCCCAATATGAACATTCAGGTTAATATAGATATTTTCTTATTATTGTCAAGGTAACATCATGTTTTCCCAGCCAAAGTACAAATTCCCCCAGGATATGATCAATTTTTAAAACATTGTTTATAAACTGGAGGGATATATGTACATAATTTGGGAAAGTATGTATCTTGGAGGGAAAAATATGAATTAAGAACACAAAATATATATTGCCAAAAAACCCCTCAAGATCTTAATATTTTTTAAGGGCTTGTTCAAGCTAGTTCAAGAAAAGATAAGTCCTCAGCTAAGTCACTAAATGAGAAAAAAATGGTAATACTAATCAACATGATTAGCAACGATGCTTCCTTGTGTTTGTATAGTACTTTACACATTAGTGCAAAGAATGACAGAGTTACAGAGAGCTAGGGCATTCTGTGGTATGATTCTGTGAGGATCTTGAGAGACAGGTAAAAGAGGCAAAAGGGATTGAGACTCAGGAAAGTGAATGACTTGCCTGAATGCACACAGCTAGGAAGCAAGCAGAGATTCAAGGATTTTACTTCAAATTCACAGCTCTCCCTGTCCTGCTCAGAACCACACAACAGCCTGAATTATTCTGACACTCTGTATATACACCATCACTCTTGCAAATGGTGATCCTTGACATGAGTCTATCAGAAAGAAGTCTGACTTCTAATGAGGTCCCTACTCAATTTTCTTCCTTTGAGAACCAAGAGTTTCACACTTATTCTTCCTCTTACAGAAAAAAAAAATACAATGTTGTCTTCTATTCTCTTATCACACAGTAGTTCATATCTCAGTTTATCACAGAAGTCAGAAGGGGGAAAGAAGGCAGAGTTTCTTTTTTAAAAAATCAAGTTCTTATTTAAATTCTAGGTAGTTAACATACAGTGTAATATTGGTTTCAGGAGTAGAATTCAGTGGTTCATCATTTACATAAAACACCCAGTGCTCATTACAAGTGCCCTTCTCAATACCCATCATTCATTTAGCCTGTTCCCCACCTACTTCCTGTCCATCAAACCCGTTTGTTTTCTATAATTAATAGTCTATAAGAGCATGTTTGTCTCCTGCTTTTTTAAATCATATGGTATTTGTCTTTCTTTGATGGATTTATTTTGCTTAGCTCCATCCATGTCACTGCAAATGGCAAGATTTCCTCCTTCTTGATGGCTGAGTAATATTCCATTGGATATATATACCACCTCTTCTTTATTCACCAGTTGATAGATATTTGGGCTCTTTCTGTAATTTGGCTATTGTTTGATGCTGATGCTATAAATATTAGGGTCTGTGTGCCCCTTTGAATCTGTATTTTCGTATCTTTTGGGTAAATACCCAGTAGTGCAATTGCTGTGTCACAGGGTAGTTCTATTTTTAACTCTTTGAGGAAGCTACTACTATTTTCCAGAGTGGCTGTACCAGTTTGAATTCCTACCAACAGTGTAAAAGGGTTCCCTTTTCTTGCATCTTTGCTAACATTTGTTGTTTCCTGTGTTGTTAATTTTAGCCACTCTGACTGGTGTGTAGTGTTATCTCATCATGGTTTTGATTTGTATTTCCCTGATGATGAGTGATGTTGAGCATTTTTTTCATGTTTCTGTTAGGCATCTAGAAGTCTTCTTTGGAAAAATGTCTACTCATGTCTTCTGCCCATTCCTTAACTGGATTATTTGTTTTCTGGTGCATTGAGTTCAAAAAATTCTTTATAGATTTTGGATACTAACTCTTTATCAGATACGACCTTTTTATTATATTATGTCATTTGCAATATCTTCTCCCATTCTGTTGGTTGTCTTTTGGTTTTGTCAACTGTTTCCTTTGCTGTGCATAGGCTTTTTATATTGATAAAAGTCCCAATAGCTAAGTTTTGCCTTTGTTTCCCTTGCCTTTACAGATGTCTAGCAACAAGTTAGTGTAGCCGAGGTCACAGAGGTTGCTGTCTGTGTTCTCCTTTAGGATTTTGATGGCTTCCTATCTCACATTTAGATCTATCATTCATTTTGAATTTATTTTTGTGTGTGCTGTAAGAAAGTGATCCAGTTTCATTCTTCTGTATGTTGCTGTCCAGTTTTCCCAAAGCCATTAGTTGAAGAGACCATCTGTTTTCCGTAGGATATTCTTTCCTGCATTGTTGAGGATTAGTTGTGGGCCCATTTCTCGGTTTTCTGTTCTATTCCATTGCTCTATGTATCTGATTTTTTGTTAGTACCATATTATCTTGATAATCACAGCTTTGTAATATAGTTTGAAGTCCAGAATTGTTATGTCTCCAACTTTGCTTTCCTTTTTCAACATTTCTGTGACTATTTGGGGTCTTTATTGGTTCCATACAAATTTTGAGATTGTTTGTTCTAGCTCTGTAAAAACTGCTGGTGGTATTTTGATAGGAATGACATTAAATGTGCAAACTGCTTTAGGTAGTATAGACATTTTAACAATGTTTGTTCTCTTAATCCATAAACATGGAATGTTTTTCAATTTCTTTATGCCATCTTCAACTTCTTTCATCAGTGTTCCATAGTTTTCAGAGTACAGACCTTTAACTCTTTGGCTAAGTTTATTCCTAGGTACCTTATGGTTTTTGGTGCAATTGTAAATGGGATCAATTCCTTGATTTCTCTTTCTGCTGCTTCCTTTCTGGTGATAGAAATGCAACAGATTTCTTTATGCTGATTTTGTATACTGCAACTTTGCTGAATTTGTGTATCACGTCTAGCAATTTTTTAGCTTTCAGGTTTTCTACATAGAATATTGTATCATCCGCAAATAGTGCAAGTTTGATTTCCTCCTTGCTAATTTGGATGTCTTTTTATTTCTTTTTGTTGCCATATTGCTGAGGCTAGGACTTCCAGTACTATGTTAAGTAACAGTGGCGAGAGTTGACATCCTTGTCTTGTTTCTGACTATAAAGGAAAAGTTCTCAGTTTTTCCCCATTGACGATACCATTAGCTGTGGGGCTTTCATATGTGGTCGTTATGATCTTGTGGTATGTTCCCTCTATCCCTACTTTGTTGAGGGTTTTATCAAGAACAGATGCTGTACTTTGTCAAATGCTGTTTCTGCATCTACTGAGAGGATCATATGGTTCTTATCCTTTCTTTTTATTAATGGGGCATTTCACATTGATTTGCAAATATTGAACCATCCTTGTAGCTCAGGAATAAATCCCACTTAATTATGATGAATAATTCTTTTAGTGTACTTTTGGATTTGATTTGCTAGTACCTTGTTGAAAATTTTTGCATCCATGTTCATCAGGAATATTGGCCTGTAATACTCTTTTTTATTGGGGTCTTTGCCTGGTCTTGGAATCAAGGTAATGGTGGCCTCATAGAATGGATTTTGAAGTTTTCCTTCCATTTCTATTTTTTTTTGGAACAGTTTGAGAAGAGTAGGTATTAGTTATTCTTTAAATGCTTGGTAGAATTCCCTTGGGAAACCATCTGGTCCTGGACTTTTGTTTGTTGGGAGATACTTAATGGTTCAATTTTTTTTTTAAGATTTTATTTATTTATTCTTGAGAGACACTGAGAGAGAGACAGAGGCACAGGCAGAGCCTGATGTGGGACTCAATCCTGGGACTCCAGGATCACACCTTGGGCTGAAGGCAGACTCTTAACCACTGTGCCACCCAGGTGTCCCAATGGTTCACTTTCTTTGCAGGTTATTGGTCTATTCAAAATTTGTATTTATTCCTGTTTTAGTTTTGGTAGTTTATATTTTTCTAGGAATTTATCCATTTCTACCAGATTGCCCAATTTGTTGGCCTTTAATTTTTCATAATATTCTCTTATGATTGTTTGTATTTCTGTGGTGTTGATTGTGCTCCCTCCTCTCTCATTCATGATTTTACTTATTTGGGACGTTTCTCTTTTCTTTTTGGTAAATCTGGCTAGGAGTTTATCAATTTCATTAAATCTTTCTTTCTTTTTTTTTTAATTTTTTTTTTTTATTTATGATAGTCACAGAGAGAGAGAGAGAGAGAGAGGCAGAGACACAGGCAGAGGGAGAAGCAGGCTCCATGCACCGGGAGCCCGATGTGGGATTCGATCCCGGGTCTCCAGGATCGCGCCCTGGGCCAAAGGCAGGCGCCAAACCGCTGCGCCACCCAGGGATCCCTCATTAAATCTTTCAAAGAACTATCTCCTAGTTTCATTTAACTGTGCTACTGTTTTTGTGTGTTTGTTTCCATGTCATTTATTTCTAATATTTATTATTTCCCTTCTGTTGGCTTTAGGCCTTATTTACTGCTCATTTTCTACCTCTTTTTGTTATAAGCTTACGTTGCATTTTTTGAGATTTTTCTTGCTTTTTAAGGTAGGTCTGAATTGCTATATTCTTTCCTTTTATGACCACTTTTGTGGAATACCAAAGGTTTTGGACTGTCAAGTTTTCACTTTCGTTTACTTCTTTAATTTCCTGGTTAACTCACTCCTTTGTTAGTAGGATGTTCTTTAACTTCCATGTATTTGAGGTCTTTCCAAATGTTTTATGGTAGCTGACTTCAAGTTTCATAGTGTTGTGGTCAGAAAATATGCATAGTATGATCTCAACCTTTTATATTTGGTGAAGTATAATTTGTGACCCATCCTAACATGGAACATACTAAAGAATGTTCCATGTGCACTCTAAAACAATGTGTACTCTGATGCTAGGATGAAATGATCTGAATATATTTGTTAAGTCCATCTGGTCCAGTGTGTCACTCAAAGCCATTGTTTCCTTGTTGATTTCTGCTTTGATGATCTGTCCATTGGTGTAAGTGGAGTGTTGAAGTCCCCTACTATTATTGTATTATTATCAATGAATTTCTTTATGTTTGTTATTAATTGATTTATATATTTGGCTGTTCCCAAGTTAGGAGCATAAATATTTATAATTGTGATATTTTCTTGTTGTATGATAGACCTTTTAATTATGATATCATGTCCTTCATCTCTTATTACAATCTTTGGTATAAAATCTAGTTTGTCTAAGTATGGCTACTCCAGCTTTCTTTTGATATCTAACAGTATGATAAATGTTTCTCCATCCTTTTACTTTCAGTCTGTAGGTGTGTTTAGGTCTAAAGTGAGTCTCTTGTAAGCAGCATATAGATGGGTCTTGTTTATTTATCCATTCTGTTACTCTGTGTCTTTTTCTTTAAGTAGGCTCCATGCGCAACATGGAGCCCAACATGGGGCTTAAATTCATGACTCTCAGATCAAGACCTGAGCTGAGATCAAGAATTGTACACTTAACCAACTGAGTCTCCCATGCACTCCTGATACTGTCTTTTGATTGGAGCATTTTGTTAATTTACATTCAGAGTGATTATTTATACATATGAATTGAATGCCATTGCATTACCTGTAAAGTTATTGTTTCTGGAAATTTTCTTGGTTTCTTTCTTTTCTTTTTTTTTAAAGATTTTTTTTAAATTTTTATTTACTTATGATAGTCACACAGAGAGAGAGAGGCAGAGACATAGGCAGAGGGAGAAGCAGGCTCCATGCACCGGGAGCCCGACGTGGGATTTGATCCCAGGTCTCCAGGATTGCGCCCTGGGCCAAAGGCAGGCGCTAAACCGCTGCACCACCCAGGGATCCCCTCTTTCTTTTCTTTGATGCTTTTGGTCTCACTTTCCCACTCATAGAGTCTCCTTTAATATTTCTTGCAGCGCTGATTTAGTGGTCACAAACTGCTTTAATTTTTGTTTTTCTGGGAAACTATCTCTCTTATTCTGAATGATAGCCTTGCTGGATAAAGTATTCTTGTCTGTGTATGTTTTTCCATTCAGCACATTGAATATTCTGGCCTGCCAAGTTTCTGTGGATAGATTGGCTGTAAACCTGAATTGTCTTCCCTTGTAGGTTAGGGATTTCTTTTCCTTTGCTGCTTTCAAGATTTTTTCTTTATTTCTGTATTTTGCAAATTTTACTACAATATGTTTTGGTGTTGGACTTTTTTTTTTTTTTAATTCTGATGGGAGTTATCTGTGCCTCTTGGATTTGGATATCTGTTTCCTTCCCCAGATTAGGGATGTTTTCAGCTATAATTTGCTCAAATAAACCTTCTGTCCCCTTTCTCCTTCTTTTCTTCTTTTGAGACTCCTATGATCTGAATGTTATTATGCTTTACATAGTTTCTGAGTTCCCTAAGTCTACAATCTTGATCCAATGTTTTTCTTTCCCTCTTCTTTTGAGCTTTATTATTTTCCATAATTTTATTTTCTATATCACTTATTCATTCCTTTGCTTCTTCCATCCTTGTGGTCATTAAATCCAATCAGTTTTGCATCTCAGTTATAGTATTTTTATTTAGGCCTAATTTTTAGGTCTTTTATCTTTGCAGGAAGAGATGCCCTGATGTCTTTTATGCTTTTCTCAAGCCCAGCTAAGTATCCTTGTAATTGTTGCTTTAAATTCTGGCTCAGGCATATTGCTTATATCTCTTTCGATTAGATCCCTGGCTGTGACCTTTTCTTGTTCTTTTTTTGGGATGAACTCCTCCATCTTGGCATTTTTGTCTAAGTCTCTGTCTTCTGTATATAATCCTGGTTCCTGAGAGTAATGACTATTTAAGAAGAGGTCATATACTAACCAGGACCCTGCAGTTCAGGAAGTATTTCTGGCATATGCTGTGTACACTCTGCTATTGTGTTTTGGTTGCTCTTTCCCTCAGGTCACTCCTATGCAGAGTTTCTCCTTGCTTGCAGTGGGGAGTGTTTGGACTTTGTCAAGTCCAAGTTTTAACTAGGTGTGTTTTGGTGTGCTTGTGAAAAGAGGCTAGATCTTGTTTCTATTAGAGTTGAAGCTTTGCAGCCGGTAGACTTGGTGTGTGCTCGGTTTGTGCTGGTCTTCTGTGGGGTTGGGGGCTGGGGGCTGCTGCGCTGCTCTGGATCTCAGACACACTTGCCCTAGCAATAAAAGCATCTGCAGAGCACAGGGGGGCTGGCTTTGTTGTAAGTGGCTCATGTTTCCATTGTGGGCACTGTGCTGCTCACTGAAGTCCATCTGTGCTGATGCACAGGGGTAAAAATTATGTCAGCCGGCTCTCTCGTCCCCAGAGAGGGGAGTTCATGCCTGCCACTGTCCAGGAAGCCATCACAAAGGAGCAAAAAATCTCCCCTTGTGTGTCCCAGGCATCTCTCAGATCCCTGCCTTCACCCTGTGTCCAAGATGTTTGCCAAGCTGGTGGTGAAGTGCTCCTCTGTTTTATTTCAGGCCCATGAGCTGGTTTTCAAAACTCCAAATTTTAGGGATTCAGTGTAGCCTGGACTTTGCTGATCTTCTAGAGGATGGTCTTGCCACCCTATGGCTGGTGCTGGTTTGTCTCAGGGGGGCAGTCATATGAATGTGCAGGGGCTTAAAGTTTAGAGTAAAGTACAGCAAAAAGCCAACATCTAGGTTAGCTGCCTTCATCAGGTATCTCTTCCCTTATGCTAATGAACAGAGCAGCACAATGGTGCCTGTCTGCTATTTTTTCCCCCGGAGAGGCAGTGCCATCTCTCCCAAGTACACTCCCAAGAAGGGTACTTGTTTCTCCCATTGGGACCCAGGGGATCCACACTGTCTACTTTGGGCATCTGCCCTCCTTTTCCAGAAAAGTACTGCTAAATGGGCAGGCTGCACCCTGGTGATAGGGTGGAATTCCAAAACTTCAGACCTTGAGCTCTGTTGTTTATCAAAATTTGTGATTACCAGTCCTTCTCATTTTCCCTGTCAATGGTTTTGGGGAAGCGCTTTTCTTGTGCTTCATGTTGCACACCCTGCATGTTGCACACCCTCTCTCCTTTCTCGTCTTTCTCTCTCCCCCTCTCCTCTCTCTCTTATCAGGGCTCTCTCACCTCCCCACCACTCATGGTTCTTTTCTCCCCCAAATCATGTCTCCACACACCCTACCTTCCAGGATATGATTACCTTTCTTTCTCTAATTGTGCAGTTTGTTCTTTCAGTACTCAGATGAAATAAACACTAAACAATCCAATTAAAAATATGGGTATAGGATCTGAATAGTCATTTTTTCCAAAGACATACAAATAGCCAACATGTACATGAAAATATGTTCAAGATCAGTAATAATTAAGGAGATGTAAATGAAAACCCCAATGAGCTATCACTTCATATCTGTTAAAGTGACTATCATCCAAAGGACAAGAGATAAGTGCTAGTACATGAAGAAAAGGCAACCTTGTGAACAACCTTCATTGTTGGTGATATGCAAATTAGTACATGCACTATGGAAAACAGTATAGAGGATCCACAAAAAATTAAAAACAGAACTACCACATAATCCAGCAATTCCACTTCTGGGTGTATATCTGAAGGAGACAAAAACACTAACTCAAAAAAAAAATATGTGCCCCATGTTCAGTGCAGGAATGTTTACAAGACAAGATATGGAAACCACTTATGAGTCCATTGGTGGGAAAATGGATAAAGAAGATGTAATATATCTATATAATGGAATACTATTAAGCCATAAAAAGAATGAAATCTTGCCATTTGTGACAACATGGCTGGATCTAGAGGGTATTATACCAAGTGAAGTAAGTCAGATGGAGAAAGACAAATACCATGTAATCTCACTCATATGTGGAATCTAAAAACAACAGCAATCCAGAAATTAGTTTCATAGATAAAGAGAACAGATTGGTTGGGGGTGAGCAAAATGGGTGAAGAAGGTCAAAAGGTACAAAGTTCTAGTTATAAAATAAACAAGTCATGCAGGTGTAAAGCATAATGACTACAGTTAATAATACCATACAGCATATTTGAAAGTTGCTGAGAGAAAATCATAAAAGTACTCATCACAAAAAGTAAAAAATTTGTAACTATGTATAGTGAAGACTGTTAACCTGACTCATTGTGGTCATCATTTTGCAATATATACAAATATGGAATCATGTACATCTGAAACTAATATATATATATAGTTTATGACATAATTGTCAATCATACCCCTACAAAAATAATTTGATTTTAAAAATATTCAAAAGAAAATATTTTGTTCTTTGGCAAAATAGAATAAGCTTTTCATAAATTTTTCCCTCACAAAGATGTAAAGTCTAGGGGAAAAAAACATAACTTGCTTATAAAAAGGTGGATTCATAATTACCAATTGGTAGGGAGCAGTTTTGCTAACTTACACAACTTATACATATGTTCTAATGACCATTCCTTTTTCAACTTGAGGATTTATCATTTTCAACCGTTTATTACAAAAATATAATCACAGTTGTAAAATATCTTCTGGGTTGTTACCTGTCAAGAGAATTTGGTTCACAACCTATTGAACTTTCAAATTGACAGTTTGATACTCCAATTAAAAATTGTAAAAAGAACTCAAAATACTGAACAGTTATCATTATTCTTTTTTTAAAGATTTTATTTATGAGAGAGAGAGAGAAAGAGAGAGAGAGAGAGAAGCAGAGACACAGGCAGAGGGAGAAGCAGGCTCCATGCAGGAAGTCCAATGTGGGATTTGATCCCTGGACTCCAGGATCACACCCTGAGCAGAAGGCAGATGCTCAACCACTGACCCACCCAGCCGTCCCATGCCACTACTCTTTTCACACAGATAAGCAAGGGGTAAATGATTTTTCCCACCAGTAACCATGGAATAGGGTGCAGCTCAGTGGGATTCTCTTAAACTTATTTCTCCAATTTTTTTGTGTTTGTTTGTTTAAAATGACTGAAAGAAAATTAACAAGGGAGCTGAGTGGATAAGCTACCAAATTCCACAATCCTGTAAAATTACCTAAGCTAGTATCATGTCATTTACTCTGGAAATTGTGCATGATTAACCTGACTTGATTCATATTTAACATCAAAGGAAGGGGACCTTATACAATCGGTAAAGAAAAACATTTTTTTTTGCAGTTGATAGGGGAAATAATAAGGTCTCATGCATGGTTATCAATTTATTGGCTCTTAGCTCCAAATTCACCTTTCAAAACCTGCTCAATGATAATGGAGGGAGTTCCTTTAAGAATTTCTCCTACACAATGGGGAGGAGGGTAAGCTTTCATAGTAGTGGTGCTGGAGGGACCATACAAGAGGGAAAGGCTCTTGTGCTGTTTCTAACTGCTACAAGGTGCCACAGTGGTGTGGATGTGAGGACACTGGTGGTGTTCCGCCTCAGCCATATACATAGAACAAATGGTCCCTCAGTGATCTTCCAGCCAAATGAACACAATGCCCCAGAGTTCCCACTTGCCTCAAAGCCCCTAGTTCCTCTGCTTACTTGTGTGCCTGGTGATCTGCTGTGGCTCACCTGTATAGCTGGCTGCCTACATCCTACAATCCTACCTGAAAGGTTTAGAAGAGCAAAGCAAAACAAGACTCCCAGTTAAATTTGACTTTCTAATAAACAACAAATAATTTTTTTTAGTATAAGTATATCCTACACAATAGTTGGGATACACATTATACTGTACACTATGGGTGTCTTGTATTTTTCCTGGCAACTCTCCACAAAGGAGAGTCATCATCAGCCCCCATTCCCTCTGCAGGCCAACACACCTAGGCACCAATTGCAGACTGCCTGCACTCTGGAGGGCTGCTTTTTACTTGCTCAGTAACTATAGACAAACCAGTCAGAACTTCTCTATCAAGTGTTGCAGAAAATCCATATACTCTTCAGTGCATCTGAACTCCAGCCTTAGATATTCTCCCTCACCCCCAGGATAACATATTGAGTTGTCTTATACCTTAGAATCACTTCTGAATCAGAGGTGAATAATTCTTTATATTAAATTTCCCTTATCTTAGTTATTATTGTGATTTCTTTTTTTTATTTATAAATTTATTTTTTATTGGTGTTCAATTTGCCAACATATAGAATAACACCCAGTGCTCATCCCATCACGTGCCCCCCTCAGTGCCCGTCACCCAGTCATCTCCTCCCCCTGCCCCCCTCCCCTTACACCCCCCCTAGTTCGTTTCCCAGAGTTAGGAGTCTTTCATGTTCTGTCTCCCTTTCTGATATTTCCCACTCATTTTTTCTCCTTTCCCCTTTATTCCCTTTCACTATTTTTTATATTCCCCAAATGAATGAGACCATATAATGTTTGTCCTTCTCTGATTGACTTATTTCACTCAGCATAATACCCTCCAGTTCCATCCATGTCGAAGCAAATGGTGGGTATTTGTCGTTCCTAATGGCTGAGTGATATTCCATTGTATACATAGACCACAGCTTCTTTATCCATTCATCTTTCGATGGGCACCGAGGCTCCTTCCACAGTTTGGCTATTGTGGACATGGCTGCTAGAAACATCAGGGTGCAGGTGTCCTGGTGTTTCA
Organism: Nyctereutes procyonoides; assembly: GCF_905146905.1. NCBI lineage: Eukaryota > Metazoa > Chordata > Mammalia > Carnivora > Canidae > Nyctereutes > Nyctereutes procyonoides. Next base: position 6,362,574 of record NW_026575044.1, read on the forward strand.
TTGCATCTGTATCTTTGGGGTAAATCCCCAGCAGTGCAATTGCTGGGTCATAGGGCAGATCTATTTTTAACTCTGTGAGGAACCTCCACACAGTTTTCCAGAGTGGCTGCACCAGTTCACATTCCCACCAACACAGATTAGTACACTGTTGTGTCAAACTTTCTGTGTCCTAATATAGAAAGTCAATCTTATAAGCAGTATATATCTTTTTAATCCAGACTGATAAGCTAGCTTTGTCTTTTAGTAAGAGAATTTAAACAATTTACATTTAATATAATTACTAACATACTTGGATTTAAAATATTATCTTGCACTTAGTTTTCAATTTATCCAACCAGTTCATTTAGTAATACAGTAAACTGTATTCCTGAATTAGTATAGATCACCCATAATTGGTATCTTTGCAATATCCTGGATGATGTAAAGACCTTACATGTTTTAACTACATTTACTCCTTCTTGCTTTTTGTGCTGTTTTAATGCTGTATGCATTTTCAATCCCAGAAGACATTACTACTATTGTTCTGTGTGGTCAATATTATTTATACCTGCCCACTTATTTACTTTTTCCCAAATTTTTCATTCCTCCCTTCCTAACTTTGCATACATCTAAAATCAGTTTCCTTCCAACTAAAAAATTCACTTATTAGTGGCTTTTAAAAAATGAACCTCTGCCAATAAATTCTCTCAGTTTGGGACTGTATGAAAATATCTTAATTTTGTCTTCAGTTTTGAAGGTCATAGTTGCAGGGCACAGAATATCAAGTCAGCAAATGTTTTCTTCCAGATCTTTCCGGATGCCATGTCATTGTCTTCTGGGTTTGGTAAATTCTGCTGAAAAGTCAATTATCTGTTTCACTGTTGTTCCTTTGGATATAATACATCGTTTGCTCCTGGTGTTTTAAAAAGCTTTTCCTCTTTATCTTTGGTTTCCATCGGTTTTTCTATGCTATGGTTATGTATGCTTCTCTTTGTATTTCTCCTTCTTGGTTTTGTACATTACCTTGATGCTTTTTGTTTATTTTGGAAAGGTTATAAACATATTGCTTCCTACCGTTTCCTCTTCTTCATAGTTCTTCAAAGCCAGCCACACTCTTAGATTTCTTAACCATGTTTCCTATGCTTCTTAAGCTTTTTCCTGTGTTCTCCATCCTTTTCTTCTCTGTGATTTACCTCTACAGATACATTCTACTATCAATCCATTGACCTCCCCTTCTGTGTATCTAATCTGCATTTAAACCTTTCTATTGAATTCTACTTTATAGCTTCCCTATTTCTCAGTTCCAGAATTCCCAGTTGATTTTTTTTTTTTACATAGATTCTAGTTCCTTGGTGAAAATCTCCACCATGTTATCTATTTCCTTAAACACACTAATTAGAGTGATGTCAAAGTCCCTATCCAGTATCTGGATCTCAGCAGACTTGTTTCTAATTACTTACTTCTCTTGGCTCTCAGAATTTGTTCCTGTGCCTTGGCATGCCTGGTAATTTCTGACTGCATAATGGGCTTTGTGCAGATAAATCCCAGTTTTTGTCTCCCCAGACCAGGGATTCACTAGCAAAGTTAAGGCCTCTGCTTTCTGCCTGACCTGAGCACTTATATCCCTGAGATATAAGTGACAAATGTCTCCAAAGAAAAATTGGCAGTGAATACCGGGCTCATCCTAACAAGTTTTCCATGTGTCAGATCTAGGCCCCGCAAGATGAGGCTTTAATTGCTCTCTGATAGATTTAAATAGTTGTCTTTTGTTTGACTGTATCTTATCTAGCTTTTCTAGTCTTCTGTGGAAGGCTCAGTCTGAAATAAGCCATTCCATTGAAGTCCTTCTCAGTGATTCTGAGGCCATTAATCCATCTGCAGACCTTTTCCTGGGAAACTGCCTTATCTCTTGTACTCCTAGTACTTCAGAGTTATAAAGTTAGGTAAGTATTCTCCTCACTCCAATTTGCCACTTCCAAACTACTTTTTCTTCATCTTTCAAAATCCCAAGCTGTCCTGAAGTCCATGACATTTAGCTCTATCCCCCAACTCTAGTGCTTGCTGATATCCTTTGTCAACCTCCTAGATCTGTAAAGATTCTAGTTAACTGCCTTCTCTATTCTTCATCTCCTCTCCTGCATGATTGTCACTGTTTCCACCAACATCAAAGACAAGGAGAACTCACTCAACACACTAGCCCCTTAGCTACTCTGCCCTCACACAGCCACTGATTTTCTCTCCTTTTCTCTTTAGTAACTCACTCCCATCACAGTCTAGTTCTTATTACCAGTAACTGTACATTGGAAATTGTTATTTTAAGACTCCTAGTTTCTGAACTCTGAATTTCCTCTCCTCCAGCTCACTTGCATCATGCCCCTTCTTGACCTCACTGAGATTTCCAAAGTACTGACCTTACCACGTCTTCACTGTCCATCACACACCTCTTGTGGTGACTTCCTCTTTATCAAGTTTATGTTTCATGGTCATCTCTCTCCCTCTGTAACATTTTCCTGGTAAAATCTCAACCCAGAGGAGTTCAACTTTCTGCTCTCCTATCCTTCCAGCTAAAGGTTATGGGAGAAAATCTCATCACAGTTATCCCTTTGAATTTAAAATTATGATCACAGGGGTTCTTGGGGAGCTCGGTCAGTTGAGTGTTTGACTCTTGGTTTTGGATCAGGTCATGATCTCAGGGTTGTGAGATTGAGCCCCATGTCAGACTCTGTGCTGGGCCTGGAGCCTACTTGGGATTCTCTCTCTTTCTTTCACTCTGCCCCCTAATTCCCTCTCTAGGAAAAAAAGTAATAAAAATAAAATAAAATTATGATCACAAATCTCTGATGAACATTCAGTCCTATAAACTATCCTTTTTTTTTTCTAATAAGTTTGGTATCTATCTCCCCCTATAGCTACATCTCCACTTAAAGCAGAATATTTGGAATGAGTTATCAATATTTGTTTCTACCTCTTTACCTAACCAACCTAACCTCATATCAATCCATTTCAATATGGATGATGCTGCTCTTGTTAAATTCATCAAAGAACTCTGCTGCCAGATCCAATGGCTCCTTCTCTCCTCCTCAGCAAAGAGGGACTTTAGATTCCTAGGAGAAGTCAGATCTAAATTAATCTGCTTGCATACTTAATAAACACAAAACAGAGTTTGCTATGCCCACAGCAGAGCTCTTTATCTCCTCCAGATGCTAAGCCTGATTCTCCATTATCCTTTCCATCTCAGCAAATGATAACTCCATTCAGTTGCTCAGATTAAAATCCTGGGGGCTATCCTTGATTTATCTCTTTCCCCCAACCCATCTGCCCAGGAACACATAATCAAGGTCTGTCAGTTCTAATATATATATATATGTATTTTTTTTTCCTGATAGTGTGCACAAGTGTGCACATGGGGGGAGGGGCAGAGGGAGAAGGAGACAGGAAATCCTAAGCAGACTCTACACTCTGTGTGGAGCCCTATGGGGCTCAATCTCACAATCCTGAAATCATGACCTCGGCTGAAATCAAGAGTCAGATGCTTAGCCTGCTGCACTGCCCAAGCACCCCATCTCCAAAATATATTTTTGAATATGCTCATTTCTTTCTACTTTCCCTAGCCAAGGCCACTTTTATCTCCTGCCTGGGGGAAACCCAACAGCCCTACTGACTGATTTCCCTGCCTTGATTCTCCAATAACTTCTCCCCCAATAGCCAGAAGCAGGTTTTAAAGGTCTAGTCATTTCTATCACTGCTTCATCACTGGCACACTGTAAGAGTACAGTGAGTATTTGTTAACAGGATGAACAGGCAGATGAATGACTGGGAAGGTAACTTACTCCAGGTGGCTAGAGTTAGAACCAAAACCTGTCTATCTTTTTTCATCACAACGTACACCTTTACCAAGGATCAGGAACCGTGCCAGGCCTTATTCTTCAGCAGTCTTGCTGAGAAGAACCAGCCACGCTTTGCCAAATCCCAAAGCAGATACCATAAAAGAGCTACTTTTTAAAAAGATCTTATTTATTTATTTGACAGAAAGAGAGAGAAAGAGAGCACAAATAGGGGAGCAGCAGAGAGAGAGGGAGAAGCTGGCTCCCCACTGAGCAGGGAGCCCAACTCAGGGCTTGATCACAGGACCCTGGGATCATGACCTGAACTGAAGGCAGATGTTTAACCGACTGGGCCACCCAGATGCACCTAAAATAGTTTTATTTTATGTATAGAAATACTACAATAATTTCTCAGATTTTTTTCACTTAATTTCATTTAATTTTTTTTTTCATTTCATTTAATTTAGGAAGCAGAGGAGCTAAACTGAAGAGGATAGATGTTCTCATTTTCTAAGGTCTCTGCTAAATGTACAATTTACAAAGATGTGATAATATTGACTAAAATCCCATGCATGGAGCACTGTGCCAAAAATTAGCACAACAGATATCTTTAATTACAACGGGACTATAGGCACATGATTCACCTTTCAATGCCTATTTCCTGTGTAATGGAAATAATACTAACATTTATTTCTTAGGGATGCTTGGGGGGGGCGGTTAAGTGAGAGGACAAGTACCTAAAATACATGATTGCTAGTTGCAACTATTATTTTTAACTCCAACATTACTGTAAATGTGCTCAAAACATCTTTTATTTATTTATTTTTTTTATGGCTAATGTGACAGGACTTTTAGTAAGCCTTATTATGATCCTTAATCTGGAGGTTTTTCAGCAAGTCCTCAGTGGATTCCTGAACCCATATCTTGGGAATTACATGCAGGTTTTCATTACTGACCTTTAGCATCATAAAACTTATTCCCCATTCCTTCACCCAGCAAGAATCAACATGAATGTGACTTCTTAGGGAATTTGACCAAAGTAACGGGAGTCCTGTAACTGAAAAAGAGGAAATGAGGCATCCCAGGCTGCCAAACAGACAGCTTGCTGTGCATACCATGGCCTGGCACGTATTGAACATTGAACAGGCCAGGTGCCTGCTGCTGACTTCTGAGATTGTAAAGACTGGACAGCGGGCAGCTGGGTGGTGGGTAGGGGCAGGGTGGATACTTCAGGCAGGTTTAAAGGGAGTCTGGGACCAAGTCAGTCAGAGAAGGGGCCTAGAGTGAGTAAAGCTTCTTTCTGGAATCCAGAGGTAAATGACATTCTCAGTTTCTCCTAAAAAACAGTTAAAATAAGGCAGATTTTTAACTGCAGCCATGAAGACAGGAGGAATAGACTGGGAAGAGCTTAGAGCTGAACCAGAGGGCAAAGAAATGAATAATTCAGGAAGAGACATTTATTACCAGAAGCGGTTACTCTCCGTTTAAGAGAGCTAAAATCCATCTTGTCTGGAAACTCAAGTCCGTAAACACTTAGTGTGCATTGGTAGTTGTGGGTATAGAGCAGGGAATTCAGCCAAGTGTCTTCTGGTTCAGGGTACTGTGGTAGGGATGATCAAAGGGGAACACGGGCTTTGGAAGTCTTCCTGGGCCAGCTCCCATCCATTCTGGACCTTCCACACATGGAGGGCTCTCTGCTGCCCATGAAATCAAAAGCGGGGGGGCACATATCAGAGCTCTTGGGCATCCTTCTCCACCTGAGGCATCACCAACTGAAGAGTGACTTAGCACTTCCTAACATTTTTCTATAGAGCTTTTGCTTTTTAACCTGAAACACTGTAATATCATATATATTCACGTCCCATGTACTTCTTGGATTGTAAAACGAATACTGATGTTCCGGAAAACCATGACTTGACTTTTTGGAATCTCCTCTAGTCTTTCCATGTCCTGGTCGTAATGGGACTTAGGAGGCACAGGGGCAGCTCTTCTCTATGTCTCGAAGCAACCAGGTTTTCTGGACCATCTTCCTAGTCTCACAACAAATTTGGAGTGAATATATTTTCCATTTGGGATGAAATATATACATGTACCACCTGATGTGGTGTGTCAGTCACAGTAGGTTTGTCCTGCGATGCAGAAAATGTCTATTTTTTTATGACAGCATGGGAAATCAGGAGACACACTGCATCTACCCCCCTGAGCTACACTGTAGGCTGATGATGTACCCCTACAGCTCCAGCAGCAGGTGCTTGAGTGCCCCAACATAGTCGTGTTGTGGCAGAGGTGATCTTGATGGATCAGATATGGCCCCTGATCATGGGGACAGGAGACATGCAGGGAAATCTAGAAGACAAAACAAAGCAGTGTCTAGTAAAGCTGAATTATGGCATATGGGACACAGATTAGAAACTGACAGGAATTGAGGCATAGGAAAAAGTCACTGGGTGCTGGAGCTAGTAAGAACGGAGTCACTCAGGGGCTCCTGGAGGAATCAGTTGGTTGAGTGTCTAACTCCTGATTTTGGCTTAGGTCATGATCTCAGGGCCCTGGGATTGAGCTCTATGTTGGACTCCACTCTCAGTGGGGAGTCTGCTTGAGATTCTCTCTCTGCCTCTGCCCCCCACCCCACTCCCTAATAAATAACACTTTGTAAAGAAAAAGAACAGAGTCACTCAGTCAAGTGTTGACTGTAAATGAGTACAGATACACAGAAGTCTCTCACAGAATCACAGGCTTAGAGACCACTGAGAAAGGAGTTTGACCAGGGTGTGACTTCCACCTGCCATCAGGGAGTAAAGTCAGTTGAAAGAGTGTCACTGGGCAGCCTAAGTGGCTCAGCGGTTTAGCGCCACCTTCAACCCAGGGCCTGATCCCAGAGACCAGGGATGAGTCCCAAGTCAGGCTCCCTGCACGGAGCCTGCTTCTCCCTCTGCCTCTCTCTCTGTGTCTCTCATGAATAAAAAAATATTAAAAAAAGAAAGAAAGAAAGAAAGAAAGAAAGAAAGAAAGAAAGAAAGAAAGAAAGAAAGAAAAAGAAAGAAAGAAAGAAAGAAAGAAAGAAAGAAAGAAAGAAAGAAAGAAAAAGAAAGAAAGAAAGAAAGAAAGAAAGAAAGAAAGAAAGAAAGAAAGAGTGTTCTTTCAGGAGAATGTCTACTGGAATTTCTGCATAGTTCATGGTTATTTCAAGATTGTAGGTGTCAAGATCTCAACTTCTCATTATGTCTCAGTAGGTGGTCAACCACCTATTGGATGCATCTAAACTTCTGAGCCATGAACCCTCCCGAACAAAGATGTCTTTTCCCAAGTGTGATCTCAGTATAGCCAATTAGAAAGTAAACTCTAACTGAATTTCCAAGTCAGAATAATATGAATACCAAACTCAGAAACTCAAATGGAACTCAGAAACTTAATTAACCCCATATTAATTCCCAAATGTCACTGAGTTATTATACAATCCTAAACAAATCACATGAAACTCCAGTCAGCTTATGAACAAGTTTTGTCATCACTGATTATTCTAGGACTTGTGTGGATTAGGAAAAGAGGAAAAGTTTTTAGAGAAGGTTAATTTGAAAGATAAGCATAATTGGCACTCAAGGAAACTAAACGTAAAGGTGCTACGGAAGCTCTTTCCATAATGCCTTCCCCAAACTGCAGCCTGAACAATTTTTCCTCAGGCATAATTACAGGAAACTCACTTATGGGAACACAGCAGCACAGACTCTCCATGTACCCAGGTTGGCATCTGCCATCTCATCAGCTTTGCTCTGTGAATAATTAGATTCCTTCTTCAGCCTCTTTGTTGACTGGAACAGCCTCCAGTGAGGGAATGCCGGCTCAGCACGTGTGAGGGGCTCAGTGTGGAGAGTTCCTTGGGGAAAAGTAAGCCTGGCTTCATGGGGAAGCACAGACCCATTACCAAGCCTGTCAGGATGAGATTCCCCCCTCTGCTGCCTCCTCCTCAGACTCACAGGAAAGAGCCCCAACTGGTAGCCTTAACTCATTCTCATCCAATATTTATAAAGTGTTGGCATTTTCAGCTGAGAAGCCCTGTAGGTTATAAATGAGAGAATTTCCCTGAGAGACTAGAGGGTGGGGATAGGGCAGGGGAGGGGAGCAGTTCTTTAGGCCACTTGCTTCTTGCTAAGCATCTGTCCCAACGAAGCAGAGCACACCCATCACCTCTGCAGGCTTGTCTGTCAGGGCAGCATCTACAGAGTAAACTAACTCCCCCTCTTCTTACCTCCCTCCATCCCTCCCTTCCTTGACAATGTTTCTCCCTTCAGAAAATGTGCTGAATTTTTTGGAAAAAATGTTTATCCATACCTTTGCATGCCAGTACTAGGTAAAATGCCTTATACAGATTATCTCATCAATGTTCAGAACAACCCTACACAGTAGTTACTATCATTAGCCCATTGTCAAAGTCAGAAGATGGGTTTTAAGGGATTAAGTAATTCACAGAAGGTACCCAAGTGGCAGAGCCAGGAACATATTCCCATCACAGAATCTGAGCATTTAGCCTTCACTCCATACCCCCGATCAAAATCACCTGTAATCCCACCACTCACAGGTGACCCGTATTAATACTTGAATAGATTTTTTTCACGTGTATAGTATTAGATTATCCTTGACTGAAAATGAAACAATACTGTAACTTCTGTTTTGTAGACTGTTGCTTTCCACTTAGCATTATATTCTCACTGTTTTACCAAGGTCAGTTGTTCTTTGTCCTCAACATGATTTTTAGAAGATTCCATCATATGTATGTCCCATTATTTATTCACCTGATCTGTTTCTAATTTCAGGAACTATGCTGCAGTGCACATATTTGCACATCATCTTTGTGAACCGAACTCTGAGCAGCCACTGGGGCTGAGGTCTGGAGAAAAATGGGTTGGCCGCAGCAAGACCCCATCCCAGGTGAGTCCTGTCTCTGGTGAGGCAATGGCACAAATCCCACGATGACACCCAGCTCCTCTGGTCTTGCTGTTGTTTCTCAAGTTGTTACAATTAACAAAGCACTTATTACACTATTATTTTGGTTCTATATAGTTATGTGATTGTTATGTAGTTACTTTACATTTATTAGTTATTTTACATTTTGTTATATACTTCTTTTGCATCTACCCTTTTTTTTAAGAGGGACCATAATTTATTAGTTTCCTTAATAATTTGACAAGATCATGTTTCTCTGCACATCCTCAAATCCTCTTCCAAGGAGAGCTAAAAAATAGTCCACAAAACCCTACAGGCAAGGTAGTCTTCTCAACTTTTCATTGAGAAGGAAATCACATAATGCCTTTGCCCGTTTGGGTAAATTGGCCTAGAGTAGGCAATTGGGTAAATTGGGTAAATTGGCCAGAGAGGAGATGAAGAACGTGGAACATTTCAGCAAACCACACATGCTCTTCTAGGTATGAGGAATCCCTCCCTACCCTCCAACTGGGCAAATGACCATGAGAAAAAGAACATAAAAAATAATGTCCCTTTATCTGATTTCCATCAGAGCTTTTTAAATGAACAGAAATGCACACCACAATGTTCAAATTGCCCTTCAAATGCCATTTTACTGTTTCCTAGCAGAAGAAAGGCACTATGTAAATTTCTATAGACATTTGCATTTTTATAGCATTTTATATTTTCAAAATGCTTGTACCATCATTTACTAATTAACATAACATTTGAGAATCATCATTAGCTCTGAATATAAGGAAATTCCTTTTTAATACAGTTCTTTTAACCAAGACAGTCTTCCTCTCATCCCCTCCAGGTCTTTTTATCACGTCAGACAAAATTGTTCAGTCTCTTCTAAATCTTCTGATTTTAAATTTAGCAACTTACCACAATGTCTAGTCTCTTCCACAAAAAAAAAAAAATAGAATAAGAAATTCAAGACTTAATCTGAAATCTGGAAAATCTGAAAGCTGTGCTATGTGATGCTCCCCACAGCCAAAGCCTGGGCTGTTTATCCAAAAACATTGATTTATTGTCTACACGGGCATCAAGTCTCCATCTTGCCCTCACTGGGGGTGACATCTAGAAGTAGAAAGGGGCCTGGCAGTGTGGTGAATGCCCTGGGAGCTAACAGGAATGGGCATGACTCAGACTGGAGGCCTCTGGGATAGGCCTTTGGAGAAACCCTGATGAAGGGTTTGGAATGTCTTTTCCCAGCTGTTTTTTGAATTTAGATTGTCTTTTTTAACCAAGACTGTCTCTCACCTGAGTTATTATTTACTTAATTACATTTAAATAAAATTTAATTGTTATTATTTTTTTAATGTAGCTATGCCCTAAGCATTTCATATCCATAAAATAATAGGTCTAATGTGCTAGTTATTTTATCCCAGCACATGTTAAAGGATACATTTTAAAAATCCAGGAAGACCTAAAATCATCTAACACACCATCGATGGCATATGAGCCCTGTTGGAACACGTTACTACAGGTGATAGCCAGCCACCAACAAATGTTAAGGCAAAGAAAGGCAGGAGGAATTTGTTGATTTTTAGGGCCATGATGCTGTTAAATAGATTACACAAGGATGCCATATGACTGAGGTGACTCTAATGCCATGGCAGTCTACATGAGCAAACCAAAACTCAAGCCTGTAAATGCCTCGTGTTTAAGAAATTGAAACCTAGGGAAAACCAAACACAAATAGACAAGTAGGTTTTAAGCTACAACAAATCAAATAATTTCCCTTCTTTGCTTTGGCTTCTTTTCTGTACAAGTCTTGGCTCCTGTCTGCAGAGTGCTGCTAACCATTTCTGGGTTTCCTCTGCCTGATTTACAATTTTTGCTCAAATAAAATCTTAAAATTGTTACTATGCTTCAGTTTATCTTTTAACAATTCTTTTTTTTTAATATTGTATTTATTCATGAGAGACACACAGAGAGAGGCAGAGACATGGGCAAAAGGAGAAGCAGGCTCCCTATGGGGAGCCCAATGTGGGACTGGATCCCAGGACTCCGGGATCAGGACCTGAGCTGAAGGCAGACGCTCAACTACTGAGCCACCCAAGTGCTCCTCTTTTAACAATTCTATGTGGAGAAGAGTAAATAGGAAGATTGGAGGCCGGAAAAACGATTAGCATGTCTACGGTGATCATTCCGGAGGTAAACAATAATAGCCTAAGCTAAGTGGAGGTGGTAGACAGGGAAAAGGGATCCATTTCCAGAAATGCTGCAATTGTGTATGTGTGAGAATTGTGTATGTGTGAGTTGGCTTTAGAGTTAGGGAAGGAGAGGAGTTGAGGATCACCCTAGGCCTACTTTCAGGACCGGTAGAAGGATGGTCATGCCACTTTCTGGAATACAACATAAAGGAACGAGAACACTGAAGGCAGGAAAGGGGTGTGGCAGCAACTTAATCTTGGATGAGTCCTTTCTGAAGAATTTCAAGAATACCCAAGTAGAAATACGAAGTTTGGTATTACATGTCACGAGCCTGGGGCTCAGAAGATACCATGTGTGGCCCATCAGTGTGTGGGTGATGAATGGGGTTGCAGGCTCAAGAGCAATCAGCATGGGAGGGGTGTGCAAAGTGGGAAGAGAGAGGTCGGAGAAGAGAGGAGGCCAAACTGAACAGAGTACTGAAAATCAGCAGAGGAGACTGAGGAGGAAGAACCTGAGACAGGAGGGAAGTGCAGAGTGAATGGGGCCATGAAAACCAAGGGACCACACTGTTCCAAGGAAGAGCAAAGAGTGGTGCCTGGTGGTCAGAACTGCAGAAAGGTCATGCAATTTAAGGTCTAAGTATCTCCAGTGAGTTTCTTGTCAGGGGAGATTCTGTGGAACAGGGGCAGAAGCCAGACTGGAGGACTGCATGGGGGTGAAGACGAGAGACAGACAGAATGCATAAAGGAACATGGAGAAAAGGGGAGAAGGGGGGAGGGCAGCAGGCAGAGGGGCTTCTATGGGGTCATGTACTGGATTCATCTTCTTTTCCCCCAGTTGACTTGAGCATGTTTCTAAAAGGCAGAATGTAATTACAGAGAGACACGGGATCTTGGGAAGAAGGAAAGATTTGGTTGGGAGACCTGAAGAAAAGTGTGAATATGTGCAACAACCTACTGTGGAGGAGGGAAGAGAAAATTAGTAGAATCACCAAGTCATGGGAAAAGGTAGTTTCGAAAAAAGGGGGCAAAAAATGATGGAGAAGAATTAGGGTATAGAAATTCTAGGAAATTGTGTAAGTTTGTGCTGAACAGTGTGCTGAAAACAAGACAAAGAGTTTTACATCTTAATTCACATGAGCTTTTTTGGCAATGATTTCAAAAGCAGGTATAATTAGGATAGTGAACTTGAAAACAGACACAAAGTCCCAGAAGTAGGAAACCTCACTCACTAAAGCATACAGCGACTCCTCCTATGTGGCTGCTTTCAGGTCAAAGTCAGTTGGTAGCAGACCAAAGAAGTGAGCCAGCTCATAGTCTCCTTCAGAGCATGGATGTGTGAAGGCCCCACACGGTTTCACAGGCACCCCCAAACAGGAAACTAGTCGCTAAAAATAATGGTCACAGGGTCCCCAGGAATCATGAGGCTCTCTGGAACATTTTTATTTATTCCTTTATCTATATGTATACCTGTATTCCTCTTAAAGGACACCCTCTCCAAATTCTAGTATCACTAGGCTAGAAATGCATAAAGTCAACACTAGATTGAACAGATAAAATTCTTCTTACTTCTATAATGTCACACGGCTGAATATGCATATAATTTCCCTTAAAAATGCCATGCCTGCCAAAATTCTTATGTATTAAGGATAAAAATAGACCTCTAGCCCAAGATCCTACATTTTAGAGCAAATAGATGACATACTATATTCTATGTGCCAGATGAACCCCTCTGAAAGTTTAAACACATTGAATTGCAACCTAATCTGGGTGGATCTTAGAACAGTGACGGAAAATACAGATGGAATGGCATTGGTGTTGCCAGCTGGAAAACCCTTATCACAAACTGAAGCCAGCTAGAGTTAGTGCAAAACCGTAAAGGCAAATGATCAGCTGCATTCCCAAGGATGATTTTTACTGTGTTTAGAACCAGGACTTCTTTTCATTGAAAACCACAGGGCTGGGTGTGTGCTTTAGGGGCAGAAATGAATTCAATCTGGACAGATGGAACACAAAATAACACACTCAGCTAAGATATGGTGGCTGTAAGTAGAGGTCACTTATTAACAGTTTATTAGAGTCAGGTACCTGCACCAGAAGCTTTTTACACATTACCTAATCGAATTCTCATAACCCTCAGAGTTATTATTATCCTCATTTTACTGAAAAAGACACTGGGGGTCAGAGTAAGTTGCCCACACTTGCATCCCACAACTGACAGGTCCAGAATTTTGGCACAAGTCTAAATAACACAAAAGTATGTGCTCCTAAATGCTGTACTTATTACTATGTTAATGATCACTAAAGCATAATGTGTCTGAAGAAGTTCCTGCCTTGCTGCCAAATTATTTGGTATTCTGCAAAGAAATGTAGAAGACAGAAATCCTTGCAATGAATAGAGTAGAACAAAGGCACTCAAGCATGAGCTTAAGTGGCATCCACTTTGAGAAGGTATGAAAACAGGGTAGAGCCTGATGGAAAGTATGCCTGGGTGACAGCAAAGGCACCTTGACTTTTGTCTGGGCCAGAGCCCAAAGAACCCTACCCTCATGAGAGTCCCCAGGACAGTCCTTCACTTAGAAAACAAAACACCTTATTTTTAATAATGGCAACCTCTCAAACAGTGGGGATAAAAGCCAGAATAATATAAAGTTTACTCTGGGGGAAATGATTAAAATATACCTGTTACCTTAGATTAACCCATACAACCTTACATTAACACACATAACCATACCTACTTGTAGAGTTAGATTTGGGGAAAATTATAAATCCATAAGACCAAAGTAAAAAAGCCTTCACAAGCATAAAATTCCCAAATTATGTTACACTTATTTGGAGCAAGCAGTTCAAAAAATCACCGTGTAAAATCTGTAACTTGGAAATTGGGGCACCTTGTATTAAATTTAAAATACACATGCCCCTATTCTCAGATTTAGGAATGTATATTCCCATTAGGTTTTAATCAGCCTAATCCATGATTGTGATAATAACAATACAGGTTACTAATGTGAATGTGTAGTTTTCTTGAATTCAAATAAGCAACAGCAAGAATCACTTTAGATTTTGACAGAATGAACACAGCATTCCCTCCTTTTTAATAATGTGGCCAAAAAATATAATAATTAAAAATAGAGTATTATCAAGAGAATGAAATTGAACCACTATCTTAGCTTATAGAACTCAAAAATTAAAATGGATAAAAGACTTCAGTGTAACCATAAAACTCCAGGAAGAAAATATAGGGAAGAAAACCTCCTGAACACTGGTCTGGGCAACGATATTTTGGATATGATACCAAAAACCCAGGGAACAAAAGCAAAATAATCAAGTGGGACTACATCAAACTAAAAAGCTCTGTGTAGCAAAGGAAAGAATCAACAAAACGAAAAGACAACCTACAGAATGGCAGGAAATATTTGCAAACCACCTATCTGGTAAGAGGCTAATATGTAAACATACATAAAGATCTTATTCAACTACGAAAAAACAACCTATTTTTAAAAAAAGGACAAAGACCTGAATAGACATTTTTTTTCTACATACAGATGACCAACAGGTACACTGAAAAGGTTCTTAACATCACTAATTATCAGGGAAGTGTAAATCAAAACCACAAGGAGATATCACTAGACACCTGTTAGAATGCCTTTTATCAAAAAGACAAGAAATAACAAGTGGCACTGATGTGAAAAAAAAAAAAGGAACCCTTTCACACTGTTGTAAACTAGTGCAGTCCCTGTGGAAAACATCATGGAGATCCCTAAAAAAAAAAAAAGAATTACTGTATGATCCAGCTAATCCCACGTCCTAGTATATGCCCAAAAGAAGCAAAATGAGTGTTTCAAAGAGATAAGGATGCCCATGTTCACTGCTGGATTACTCACAATAGGGAAGATATGGAAGCTATCTGTCTGTCAATAGATGAATAGATAAAGATGTGATGTGTACACACACACACACACACACACAGAAATATTATCCATCTGTGACAAGGAAGGAGATCTTATTATGCAACAACATAGATGAACCTAAAAGGTACTATTCTAAGTGAAATAAACCAGACAAAGACAAAAATACTGTTATCTCACACGTGGAATCTAAAAAAAATTTTTTTTAAGTCAAAGTCACAAAAACAGAGGGTAGAATCACAGCTACCAGGGGTCGGGGTGGGGAAGATGGGGGGATGCTGGTCAGAGGTAAAGGCTTTTAGTCACAAATGAGTAAGTTCGGAGGATCTAATGGTGACTGTAGTTGCTATTGTATTTTATACTTGAAATTTGCCACGAGAATAGGTCTTAAGTGTTCTTACCACAAGAAGGAAAAATCTAAGTAACTGTGTGAGGTGATTGATGTGTTCATTAACTTGACTGTGGTAATCATCTCATGGAAGTATGTATATCAAATCATTATATTGTACACTTTATATACAATTATATTTGTCAATTACAGCTCAATAAATCTGGAGACAAAAAAGAAAGTTTTCACTGACAAATAGAAATCTTTGCCTATTTTTTTGCTACGGGTCAAGCTCTGCATTATGAAGAATTTATGAACATACTGATGAGTGATAAGAAACAGGTACTGCTTGTGCAGTATTTAAAATGTGGAGACTTGATTCCTATTAGTTCTGGTAACTTCTCCATAGCTAGCATTCACAGCACTAGAAATGTAATTAGAGGGACGCCTGGGAGGCTCAGTGGTTGAGCGTTTGCCTTCGGCTTGGGGAGTGATCCCAGAGTTCCAGGATCCACTCATACATCAGGCTCCCTGCATGGAGCCTGCTTCTCTCTCTGCCTGTGTCTCTGCCTCTCTCTCTCTCTCTCTCTCATGAATAAGTAAATGAAATCTTTAAAAAAAGAGAAAAGTAATTAGAATCACCCAGATGGAGCTTTATCAACTATTAGACTATTTTGTGGTAATCGTTTTTTCCTAATAATTTGAACAGATCATTCAAAATTAAAATCAAGAATTAAGGAAAGTGAATGTAACATCAAAGTTATTTGCTACCCTTCTGATCTGAAACCACCTCTACATTTCATGTGCCTATAAATCTGAAATGGAGGTATTTTCTCTTGGTTAGAACCATATTTTCTTTCACAAGAAATATTTTAGAGTTTTATGAGACTAGTTATAATAGTAAAACTTGCTGACTCCAAATTTGAACACTTTTGAAAAGCAGAAATGATTATGTTTAATACGTTTAACTGCTATTTTTATTTCTTATTCTAAAAGAGGTTATTAAACAACCACACAGAAATAAAATATAACTGATGTTCTATTAAAAAAAGTGCTGTTGTTATGAGTGAAAGAGCTTAGGCTTCTTTCAAATATTAAAATTCTGACTTAAATGAATAAGACTTAGTCACAGAAAATGCCAATTAAATATTTACTCTTTGTTCAGTGCTTTGTGGATAGGAAGCCAAGATGAGCTGAAGATGAGTGCTCATTAGGATCCTGTTGCTCTTGTCTATTCACCAACATGGGTAAGGCTCTAATTAGTTCACCTGGCTGGTATTCAGTGGTAACGAGGGACCACAGAGGTTAGCTCTACTTAAACCACACTCCATTTGAGTCAGTTACCCAGCAAATGTATGACTTTATTCACAAAAGGAGCATATGAGGGGAGATGGGGGGCCAAGGGCCAACACCAAGGCCAAAAGTCCACTCAAAGGACACACTTGTTTTGCCTTCACAAAGAGTAACTGAAATGAGAATATTGATAAAAGATTGAGAAACCTAGAACTTTAATTTTTAAATCTCACAGATGATTTGAAGATCTGTCTAATCATCCATCCATCCATTCATCCAACCATCCATGTTTTCATCTACTTATCTATCTATATATCTAAAGAAACCAAAGAAGAAAGAAATTCTTGACACATTAATGTGATGACTACAATTCGAAAATCTGTCTATCTATCATCTCTTATCAATCCATCCATACACCCATCTATCTGAAGAAGCCAAAGGACGGATGGGGGGATGGCATAATTGGGTGTTGGGCATTAAGGAGGTCACATTATATGATGAACACTGGGTGTTATAGGCAACTAATAAATTATTGAACACTACCTGTGAAACTAATGATGTACTATATATCGGCTAATTGAATTTAAACTTAAAAAAGAAAAAAAAATAAAAAAAACACAAGCCAAAGGGGAAAGAAATTCTTGACATCTTAATGCTTTTAGCTAAACAAAATACAACTCCATACAATAGTTCTGTTATCAGCTCCTTAAAGACATCACAAGCATCTATAGACAGCATGGTCTAAGCTCAAGGCTTGATCCCCCATAGGTCTGCACATGCACGAAAGAAGGGATAGAGAGGAAGGAAGGTTTGATTCTAACAGACTGAGAGCTTGAAACTCCAGCTGAGCCAGGACTGGGCTAATAGGCCTAAGCCTACAGTGAGCCACACCATCAGAAGAGAGGATCACAGTGTGCAGGTCCATTTGGAGGTCCCCCAAGCTCTAGGATGAATTCCTTTTTGTTGCATAGCTGGGCCAACCACCAGCAATGAAGAAAGTCTAAGCAGCATCCAGTGACAATTCAACCAACAAATTATGAGTGTTTTAGATTCCTCTCCTTTTCAACACCAAGTTTTTAAAGGATGACCTCTTCTCTTTCCATTTGGGTTGCAATTTCATCATGCAGTATACCTTGGAATATGGTTTCTGATTTCTTCTTTATCTACCCCAGGAGTATGTCTCTTCTTCAGTGTATTTTGGGCTTCTGATTTCAGTATATTATTTTCCCACAGAACTTTCATATAAAAATCTGGTTTGCACAACTTCTTTCCCATTCCAGGTAACATAGTAGGGTTTTTCTTTCATATGTTTATTCATTCGGATGGGAATATTTCCTATCACCAAATGCACTCTCCATCAAGAGTTCTGATACAAATATCCTCATATTTCTTAGGAAATATCTTTCTTAAGAACCAGCAGAGCCTGGCTTCTCTGAATTTCTATTCAGAGATGGTTACTACACTACAAAGAAGCCCTGTTATGAGGTGTGATTTAGAATCTACCTCCCTCAGTGCAGTATTAGGAATGATTGGTTTTAATTTAATTTAAATATTAAAGCCAAGTGCTTCTAAGTTGAATCTTTAAATTTACTGCTGAATTTTAAAGTAACCCTCATTACCATATGTCACTGATTCTAAAACATGCAGCTTTTACATTTTAACAACTCTGACATTGGGATGCATCTTATGATTGCCATAGACAGGGTGGCAGTTGTGACAGAGCTGTCACTTCAGGTCTTGGCTGTTATTCTTGGTGGCATGACAGGGCTCCTGCAGTTTCTCAATATTCAGTCAACAAACCATTTAAGGACTCTTTGAGGAAGGATTGTGAGGCCTCGTTACTGTTAGAACATCTTCCTTTGACATTTTCTGGTAAGGTTCAGAAACAGGCAGAATGGAAGTATGTTCAGAGAAAAGAGACAATAGTAGAGCGTCTTTTTCTAAAGTTAGAACACCACCACCATCTCGATGGTGCAAGAGACAGTGTTGGGTGAAAAACATAGGCATCCATGACTCAGACACAAAAAGTGATTCAGAAAAATTGGACTCTGTGTAGGTGTTTCAAGAATCCCTTGATCATTTTATTTCACTAATGTCAGTCTGCTCAAGCAAACTGTAAACTCTGAAGTCAAGGGAAGGCTCAGGCATTGGTCAGTTTTCTAGCCTTAAAGCCTAGCTTTCTGGCATCTATCAGGTGTTCAAAGAGTGGCTGTTGAATGAATGAGTGAACAATGGAGTAAAAGAAAATGGTAAGACCAACTGTGGAAAAAAGGGGAAGTCTGAAGGCCATGTTATGAGTGAGGCTTAATATGGACCTTGAGAGATCAATAGGAGCTCACAAATTGACAAGGAGGGAGACAGGCCATTTCAAGTACAAGGAAAAGTATGTGTTAGGAAACAGAGACCCAGAAAAGCATGCTGTATTTGGGAAATCACAATTGTTCAGATATCTAGAAAGCCAACAACAGAAATTAGTATGAATGAGACTGAAAAGGACATTCAGATTCTGAATGGTTTCAAGGACTTTTCTTTTTTTTTTTTTTTAATTAGTGTGAACAAGTAAAAGCCTGGGTTTTTTCCCAAAAGGAAATTTATATTTTCTAGTTTAACATTATCTTATTCTTCATTTTTGGTAGGCTACTGGGATAAATATTTTCATCATATTATAGAAAGTACACTGAATTGCTATGGTTTTGAAAGACAAATAAAAAAGAAATTCTTCTTAATTAGAAACTCCATTGCAACAATAATCGAGTATAAGGCTTAAAAACATAGTAGGTCAGAAAATGGATAGGCAGAGGACAGAGGATCTTTAGAGCCATGAAAATACTCTGTACAATGTTATAATGATAGATATATGTCACTGCCTAGGTGTCCAAACCCAGAGAATGTATAACACCAAAGGTAAATCCCAAGGTAAACTGGACTCTGGATGATGATGAAGTGTCAATGCACGCTCATCCTTGGTAACATATGCCTCCCTCTGGTGAGTGATGTTGATGATGGGGGAGGCTGTACAGGTGTTGAGGCAGAGGGTACTGGGAATCTCCACACTTTCCTCTCAATGTTGTCATAAACCTAAAAGTGCTCCCAAAAATAAAGCCTTAGAAAAACACAGTAGCATGACTGAGAAATAATATCTTGTTTAGGACTAAAAGACACAGCCAGAAATAAAGCATCTGAGTAGCATAAAACAGCATTTCTGAGGTATTACCATCATGTAGTTCATGAGAGGTGGGACTTCCAAGGCACCTGCTAGGAGACAAGAACAGGGAAAGGATGGTACCATCATCCTGAGCCACTGTGGGCAGCCAATGGCACACCCCATGAGAAGGCGGGTATGGAGGAAGAAGCAGGACTTGGTGACAGTCCTACATCACACCAGCTTGCCTGTGAGGCAGCGAGAAGCCACTTCTCATATGGTGCCTGTTCAGCTGTGAACACATCACTTGCAGACTAATCCTCTGGCCAAGACAACTGGGAGCTGATAAAATCCCAAAACCAAACCTGTAAAGGCATCCGAAGGCCTCCAGATTTGGAAACCAAGTTGATTTCTAAGAAAAACAATTTATGGGGCACTGTCTACAAATCAGAGAGAGTGTATTCTCTGCTGTGGAGGTACACAGGAGCGGCTGGGTAGGTGGGAAACCAGGTAATAAGGGGTTGTTGCTGGAAGGGAGAAGAGTAAGCAACTCAGCTAAGCCAACGTGCTGCATTTACATCCTTACAGGGGACAATGGTGAAGGTCAGTCAATGGCATAAATGTTTGAATTGACAGGCAGTCTTCTCTGGAATGATATCTGCCCCTGAGTTCATGGACTTCTTGACCACAGGATTTCAAAAGCACCCCATCTTTGGGCCACAGTGTGAGGCGTTTGTAAGGGAGGTGACCTTTCTGACATCTGAGTTATGTGGAAGAGAAGAGAGGCCTCGGGTGGGCAGCAGGAGCAACAGTGAGTGGCAGGGATGTCCCCACCTCCAGGAAGGGCTCTGAGGCCTGGCAGGCCAGCCTTGTCCTCTTTGGACCCAAACCTGCACTAAATCCTCACAACTTCCTGGGGAAACCTCACTCACCTCTTCCCACTGTGTATGTGACCAGCTTCTATTTCCAGTGACTTCAGACTCACAGCTGAAGTTGCTCATGGCTAGTTTCATGCTTATCTGTTGTTTGTGAACTATTTCTGGCCAAACCTTCCTGGAACTCTACCAGAAGACCAGGATCCCTCCATAAAAAAATTAAAAGATAACCCTAAAGACAGGTATTCCAACACAGATTTAAAAGAATTCTATAAAAATTAATTAATTAAATAAAATGGTTCCATAACAAATGTTTCTAAAATGCACTGTTATTATTTAATAGACCTCTGCCAAAGGAGGAGAGTAGAGAGATACAGTTGCTATGATGAATATATGTGGTGCTGTATGTATATATGTGCAGTAACAGAAGCCAGACGGGCCCGCCAGGGGCCCATGGGGAATGGCTATGAGAAATTAGGGTCCTGTTCATTACTCTCCGATTGTAAAGGGAAATCATTTGTTTTGTCTTGACAAGAACGCCTATCACACACTAAAGAGTCTAAGTCGTAGTAATATATAATGCTTGCTTGTGAAATTCAAACACTTCCTTCTTTCTGAGAAGCAATGACTATAACAAAACTTTAATTCACAATTTGCCCTAGAACTGTAGGCAAGGACTTTACCCATAAATTCATTAATAGCGATTCCTTGTCTCAGGTGCCAAATGTTCAGCAGCACCAGACATATGCTTTAGTTCTGCATAGTTGGTTTTTTTCTAATTGTTATAATTGAAGTTGAGCTGAAATGCAAAACTTTATTAGTTTTAAGTGAAAGATGTTGGGGTATGTGTATGTGGTATACGTGCATGTAAATGAGATGTGTGTGCATAAGTGGTGTGTGTGTGTGTGTGTAAGAAGACACCACGGGAAATTTATCAACAAATACAGGCACCCAGAGTTAGCCAGAAGTAATCTATTCCTAAAAATGTGTCAGCCAATGGATTTTCTGTTTTAAACAGAAAAAGTAATAATATGTTTCTGATTTGTGTTAATCCACTGAACTACAAATTTTCTAGTTTTTCAGAAATATTATCCTGTAGTCAGGTAGCATAGTGAAGCTTCTCAGACCTAACAGTATCTTGTAAGTTACCTTGATTTTCTTATGTGTCTAAAAAATAATACACGTGTGCCCAACCATGCTTAGGTCTTCTGTGTATTTATGTCTTTCCATAGACTTTATCACTTCTGATTTTTCTTCTGCAGAAGGAAAGACCACCTGTGCTCACCTTTCACCTCATAGCCCTGGACATTTTTCAGAAGGTGTTTTCACTTAATCTGGGGAAGATAACAAGCAAAACTGTCCAGCATGTTTAAACAGCACACACGTGAGATGCAATGCTGTCGTGTCACCACCAGGCATGACACCTGGTGGTGTGACACCTGGAGCTGTCACACCAGGCAGCTCAAGCATTTTCACTGGCTCATACCTGCCATTTCTGTTGAGAGGTGTACAACTCTAATAGTAAATTCAGGGCCAAAATTTTGATAAATCCATGAAAACTATTTGGAAGGGACAGTTCAGTTAGTGAAGACACAGCAAAATGAAGAAGCTATTTCCTCAGGATGCCTGGTCTCCATGGGATTTTGAAACAAGTTGCAAAATGACCTAAGAATGATGTTCTCTGTGGAATTAGGCTGAGTTTCATAGATGCCTACATCTGACTATATTATTTTAAAGAAGGTGGAGCATGAGGAGGATTTCCATTTGAAGGGCAAGAGAAAAACAGAAATCCAATGTTTGTTCGAAAGAGAAGTGGGTCTTTAATCACATCACTGAAGTGTTCAGACAGGGAAAGATTCTTCTTTCTAGTTAATTATCATTTAATGGCCAGTAGATTATTTTGCATAAACTAATATGCAACAACAATATTTAAAATCTCCCGGTAGAATTGATTAATTAGTTCTCTAGTTTAAAGGCTTTAATCAGGCTGTTTTTCAAAGGAGAAATAAAAAGTGAACTTTGTGCAATGTGCTGACCATAAAGAAATCACATATTATTTTAAGTACAATGAGAGATGTCCTCACAGACCCCTCCCCCCCCCAGGGCTAGAGTAGCACAGCGACCTTGGCCTTACCCTTTGATCTCAAGGCTTCTAATACCTTTGAGTCCGCGGTCACATCACTCACTAGCTTGATTTCGATATTTTGTGAAGTCAGTTGAAGCAACTTTTCGAAAAGACGTTGACCCTAGGAAAAAAATATTCAGAGACCAGGAAAGTCAGAAAACCTAAAGTATGCTATTTTAGAAAGGTATAAATAAACTTATTAAAAATTAAAACATTCATTCAAATTTTAAAAGACAAGCAGTTCAGCAATTGATATTCATAGAGAATTCTTTCAAAGGAGTTATAAACAGAGTAGTAGCACGAATGCAGATTACATTATGTTTTCTTGAGTGCTGTGCAAATCAACAATTATTGCAATCCTAAATTCAATGCTACAGAGCAAATCTACCTTTTTTTTACTCTTTCATGAACTCTGACATTATCTACACATGAAGAAGCAGCAGAGAATATTATACAGTTGAGTTTGAGCCCAGAGAGATCTGGATTCCAGCTGGTTTTTTCCAATTTGCAAGCTGTATCTCTTCTCACTAATCTCCAGCTTCTTCCTCAGTAAAATGTAGATAATATTAGAGTTTAATACTTTAAAAGGTCTTTTTTGAGAATTAAAAGAATTAGTTGTAGGTAAGTATCCTTTCAGTGGAAGTTCTTATGGGGAGAGTCACAGCTACTTATCAGTGATTTGCCTCAATTCACCTTCTGGTTTAAAACCTGTTTTACAGAATTCAACTAATGCCCTGTCTAGCAATCTGTCATTACTAGCACAAACTAAAAATGACTGAAATAAAAATACATGGTAAAAAAGGTTTTGCTTACATGAGATTTTCACAAGCATTAAATTTTTATAGTAAATTTTAATCTCCAGGAGACTCTGCATAGAGGTAGGTCCTTAGCCATTACATTGTCTCAGACAAGTGGACCTCAACCCTATCCTATTTACTTTCCCTTGTGTGTGTTCGTAGACTCCCTCTCCTTATCATAAAATGAACCAGTCTTCCTTTATTGATTTTTCAGATCTTTGTTATTCAGCCACAAACTCAAATGCCTTCCAGGGTCATACAGGCAATAAGGCTTTGGTCTTAATGGCCCCCAAGTGGCAAAGTCTTATTCTGCTTTGATAAGAATGGACCATTAATAATGATTCAGTACAAAGGATGGAGGAGAGCATGGAGGAAATGTGGATGGAACATGCAATTCCTGCAGTTCAGCCTCAGAAAACAGAGAAGCCAAAGACCAAAGCCTAAGGGTAAGGAGAACGAGATAGAATGGCAGTGCTAGGGCTGCGTAGCAGGGCAAAGTATCTGGCATAATCCGGCCGTGCTCCAATCTGCTGACCCAGCACAGCCAAAGCTCCCTCATCCCTGGGTACTGGAGGGTGGCATGGGAATTGTACCCTGTGGCAGGCACAGAAGCTTCCTTTTCCTTTAATGAAGCATGGAAGTCAAGGGTAGAGCTCGTGAATTGCTCTGCACCCAGGGCTTGGAGGCAGGTTTACAGCAGACCCGGTGTTCCTGGGAGGTGTGGAATGAATGCAGCAGGCTGGTGTCAACTGGTTATTTAAAAGAGGTGAGGGAAGAGGTGAGAAAGAGAAAGAGGACAGAAGAAAGACAACAGCAGCTGCCTTGCAGATTGCAGGGTCTATGTGGATTTCAGGTTGACTGCAAGAGAGGTGAGGACCCCGGCAGCCAGGGGCCAAGAGGGACATCTAGGTGGTGGGACTCTGTGGTTCTCCTGCAAGGCTGTCACCAATACCACCTTCCTCATCTGCTCTGGTGCTCTCCCCCACTTGCGTACTATAATCTTGTCACTGGCTCTTGGAGGCTTGGTGATTTCTGCATGACCCAGATTTCTGGAACCCAGACTTGTGGTCATCACACAGTCACACAGATTGTTCATACTCTTCCCCTTCACACAGAGAAAAGGCTTAAGTGCTTTGTGTTTTGTGAGACCCCATCAGTAATGGGCTGGTAGTTTTACACAAATGCTTTTTGTTTCTTTTCTTTTTTTAACTCTTAGTTAACAATATGTTTCGCACCAATGAAACGTAAGAGATCTTCTACCCTATCTGTATTTCTGGCTCTGTGCCTTGAATTGATTCCCACTATGTTATTTTTATGAGATTTAAAATGAAGACCAGAATTCTCAAACATGGATGAAAATAAAAACTCCCAAATCCACAGATACTGGCACAGACTGTCATTAAATAAAGCTTATTTTTCCTGTTAGTATGTGCT
Source organism: Nyctereutes procyonoides (assembly GCF_905146905.1). NCBI lineage: Eukaryota > Metazoa > Chordata > Mammalia > Carnivora > Canidae > Nyctereutes > Nyctereutes procyonoides. The sequence continues at coordinate 6,387,400 of NW_026575044.1, forward strand.
GATGACTTACACCGAGGATTCTTAAAATTGTTAATTTAGTGCTTACTGTAATGAACTCGGGCCTGGGGGAGCTTCTCCCTTGTTTTCAGTATCTTACCTTCCTCTCTTCATATCTTTGCTAAGACATTCAAAATGTAGTAACAAAGGTATAAAACACCTACTTGGTGCAGAGATCGGCAGGAAAAGCTACTGCTTTCAGAGTTTTCCATCAGTAGACTCTTGAACAACATAGGTTTGAACTGCATGGGTCCACTCATATGTGGATTTTTTTCAATAAATTCAGTACAGTCCTATAAATGTATTTCCTCATCCTTGTGATTTTCTTAATGACATTTTTTCTAACTTATTTTCATGTATATATAACATACAAAATATATGTTCATTAGCTATTTATATTATCAGTCTCTGGTCTCTGTTCAATAGGAGGCTATTAGTATCAAATCTTGGGGGAGTCAAAAGTTATAAGCAGATTTTCAACTATGCAAGGGGTTGGTGCCCCATTAGCCCCCATGTTGTTCAAGGGTCAACTAATTTGAAAACTTGCCCTTCCTGGTGAGAAACATTAGGCAATATTTTAAACTTAAATAATCTTGAAGATAGCCAGTGGCTCAGGTGTGTTGAGCAGTTTAGGCCAATTAAGCTCAGGCAGCCTGCCTAGGGGTTAGAGTATGAAGTATTGAGGGGGACTAGTTAACCAACTAATATTGCCCTTCCTTCATCTAAAAGGAAGAAGGTGCTAATAATCTGATAACACCAAATATCAATGCACTTAAGGGGCCTGACAACGGAGAAGATGTTTGAACATAATATGGGTGCTTGATGATACAGGCTACTTGAGAAGACAGAACTGGAGCTAAAACATAATGTTAAGTATTCAAGAACAGATAAGTATGGCTGGGACTAACACTCTAGGATTTTAGAATTAAATTAGAAGAATAATTAAAGAACAACATGGCCTCTGTTGAGACCCAGATTAGTGATCTGAAAAAATTTCTTTTTTAACAGAAGAAATATCTCAAAGCATACACATGCATGCATGCACTCACACAAAAACAAGGATGATATGAGAGGAAAAGGGTTATAGAGAAATTGAGGATCTATGGCATATGGCTAATAGATGTGTTAGAAGAAAACAAGAGGCAGAAAGAATAAGCTTTCAAATAGAAGAAAAATGGTCCTACTTGAGGAAAGGCCCAGATCTACATGTTGAAAAGATAATTAAAGATGAATGTAATGCGGAAACATTTAGGTACATTCTATAAAATCAATAAATACCAAGGAGAAAGAGAAATTCTTACAAACTTCTGTCCAAAAACAAACAAACAAAAAAAAGTTACCTGGATTAGACTGGCATGATGTCAGCCATTAGCAACACTAAGCCAGTAAATGATGGCTACAGACTATGAAAGAACAAACTAGACCAAGGGAATGCTTTACCCAAAGATTTTACTTGCCAGGGTCAAAAAAGGAAATATTTGCAGATATATACAGATTTAGGAATTATATCACCTACATAACCCAAACAAGGAACATATTAAAGGAAATACTGTAATAAAACAATAAATATCACTAACCACCATCAAAGAGGATAAAAGGGAGAACAAGTGATGAACAATAGGATTTGGACCTGCTTAAAAAGGATTCTTGAAATAGAAGAGACACATTATAGGGAGAGTTCTACTGTTCTACTGAGAATCTATTACATGATTTTCAATGGGAGGTGCTATTACATGAAAGGGGCTGAGTTGGTTGTGTGTGGAAGTTACTTCTTTTATAAATAAAACACACATATATATAAAATAAATATACAATGTACCTGTGGTATTAAAATCTCATGGGGTGGCAGATTTAGGAAAAAAGTGTCTAAAAAGTCTCCTTAGTAAGGTGTTAATGAAAAGAAGGTTGAGAAATACTGATCTATAACCAATAGGATAAAGAACCTCAGTAAAAATTAGAATAAGAGTTGAGAGGTCTTAAAAGTACTAAATGGGAAAAAGCAGGGCCTTATTCTGTTGTGGCACAATTTATGGGGTGGAGACAGTTATAAACTGGTATGTGCCAAACAACACAGCAGCTAAATATGTAAAGCAAAAGCTATCAGTAATGCAATTAAAACACTACCACAATATAAAGCTTCAAAATATGTCTCTCAAAATGACTAGATTTAATTATGAATAAATAAGAATGTATGAAAATTTAGTATTATCGAACGATTATGCATATACATTTATACCTATTTCTCATTCTATACATCAAATTCCTCAACTGTATGTTTGTCCATTAGAATATTATAAAATCTGTTCTGTAACAGCCATTAAGAAAACCTGAACAGAAGTTGAAGGGAGATATTCTATCAGTTGCATTCTTTGTTCTTAATCTAAGAAAATGAGAAACAGACCATTAATGTGTAACACATAAAATAAATTATATCTACTTAAAAATTTAAAAGCTCACTCTTAGTTCATTTGTATATCACAAGAGAAAAAAAGTGAATTTCTGTATTCTCTAGAAAGCTATAGCTGAGCACTTCATAGCAAAATCATGAAATGAAGCAATTTCTGGAGTCAGAGAAATTAATAAGTGTAAATGTCTTCTGCATTATAAAAAACATAACACAAAGTCACAGTAATCATACCGATATGGTCGAGGCACAGGAACAGATAAATAGGTAAAGGAACTTAACAGAGAATCCAGAAATGAAGCACATATGATTATATGAATAACAAATGTGCTATTTTAATTCAGTCTGAAAAAGAGAAAGTGGTTTAATTTGGCACAAGTAAATGGACCCCCATTATACCACATGGAAAAATATGTTTCAGGCAAAATAAAAACATACTCATACTGGGGCACCTGGGTGGCTAAGTCAGATAAGCACCCAAGCTCCTGGGTTTAGCTCAGATCATGATCTTAGGTTGTGAGACTGAGTGAGCCCTGCTTCCAGCTCCACACTTAGTGGAGAATCCGCTTGGGATTCTCTCTCTCCCTCTGCCCCTCCTTCCATTCACTTGTGCTCTCTCTCTCTAAAATGAATAAATAATTCTTAAAAAAAAAACACAGGGGTACCTGGGTGGTTCAGTTGGTTAAGCATCTGCCTTTGCCTCCAGTAATGATCCCAACGTCTTGGGATCCAATCTCACATCAGGCTCCCTGCTCAGCGGGGAGTCGGCTTCTCCTTCTCCGTCTGCCCCTGCCCCCTACACTACGTTTGTGTGCTCTCTCTCAAATAAAATTTAAAGATCTTAAAAAAAAAAGTAACAAAACAAAAACAAAAAACATACCAATACTTTTAAGAAAATCTATTAAAGTATAGGTATGTACAGCCTTAGAGTAGGGAAAACTTTAACCAAGCTATCTGAGGCTAAATAATGGTCCCCAAAAATGTCAGGTACTAATCTGGAGCCCGTAATTTTACCTTATTTGAAAATAGCACCTTTGCAGATATGACCAAATTAAAGATCTTGAGATGAGATTTTCCTGGATTATTTGAGTGGGCCCTAAATACAATCAATGTACTTGTAGGAGAAACAAAGGGGATTGGACCCTCCTGGACACACCCAGAGGAGGCGGCCACATGAAAACAAAGCAGAGGTATTTGAGGATGCTAGTCTTGAAGACCAGAGTGACACAACAGCCAGCCAAGGGACAGTGGCACCTGCCACACACTCGAATGCACATGTGTGCATTCTCATCCAGTAGTGGTGGCTGCTGGAGTCTCTGGAGGGAGCACTGCTCTGGTGACACCTAGTTCTTAGTCTAGGGAAATAGAGTTCAGACTTCCAACCTCCAGAAGTAGGAGAGAGTAAATTTCTGTTGTTTTCTGTCTGTGGTACTTTGTTGCAGTGGCCACAAAACCAATATACAAGCCAGCTATGTAAAAGCAATAAAAGACGTAATTACAAAAGTTAAAAAATTATATTCCAAAAGATATCACAAACTAAATGAGAAACAGTAAAATTCTAGAATAAATATTTGCTATGCAGATGAGAAGGGAAGTGTTAATAGCTGTACTCTTTAAAAATATATTAAAAATTAATAAGAAAAGATCAAACATCCAATCAAATCTGGACAAAGTATGGCTGGCAGACACGAAGAGATGCTTCACGTGTCAAGGGAAGCAAAGCAATGCAGAGATCTCTCTTTGTACTCAGGATACTGGAAAAAATTTATGAGTGGTAACTTTTACTCCTGTTGGCTATTTGGGGAAAGGGTACTCTGACATTGCTGCATTCCACTCAGGAATCCCATACCTAGAATATATCCCGAAGTAACATAAGCACCAAAATGTTTGTGTGTGTGTGTGTGTGTGTGACTTTGTGTCTTAGGTACGCTGTTACCTTACTCATGCACATACATGTACATTTGTCTATATGTGTGCACATAAAGTTTAAATTGAAGTTTAAAAGAACTGATTAAAGATATTAAACAAGTGATGATATAGTCACGAGAAAATAAGACTAGGACTTATTTCAAGCCATGATATCCTTTTAAAGCAATATACCAGGTATCTGGGTGGCTCAGTAGTTTAAATGTCTGCCTTGAGCTCAGATCATGATCCTGGGGTCCTGGAATCAAGCTCCATGTCAGGTCGGGGTCCCTGCTCAGTGGGGAGTCTACTTTTCCCTCTCCCTTTGCCCCTCCCCCAACTCATGCATGCTCTCTTGCTCTCTCCCGAATAAATAATAAAAATCCTTAAAAAAAATAAGTAAAGCAATATACTTGTCTTGATTTTTTCTTTAACTTAGGATTTAACAGACAAAACCACATATGCGTGGATCCCCTCTAGACTCAATTTCCCATTTTATTTATTTAACCAATTAGTTTGATTATCTACAAGATTGATTTTTTTAAAAAAGATTTTATTTATTTATGAGAGAGAGAGAGCACTCAAGCACAGACAAGGGGTAAGGGGGAGAGACAGAGGGTGAGGGGGAAGCAGACTCCACACTGAGCAGGGAGCCTGATCTGGGGCTTGATCCCAGGACCCCAAGGATCATGTCCTGAGTTAAAGGTAGATGTTTAACTTCCTGAGCCACCCAGGTGCCCCTACAAGATTGAGCTCTTATTTACTTACTATATTTACTGAAATTTTTAGTACTGTATTTGCTGAAAATTTTCTTTTTCCATTTAGAAAACTTACTGAAATTTTACCTACTTACTATACTTACTGATATACATAAAGTTTGCCAGGGATATAAACAAAGACATATTACTTGTATATTTGTCAGCATCAACTATTATTCTCAAATAAAAGGACCCCCAGAATAGGGAGAAATGTCTTTTAAGCAATTTCATTCAGCACACTTAACTGGGTGCTTGCTAAGTGCCAGGGACCTTCACAAGTGCTGGAGATAAATGATAAGTAATTAAATACAGCCCAGGAGGAGGTACAGGCCTAGGGACAGTGTGGCAGGGGTACTTATAACTCAGCCTAAGCCACACGGGGCAAGTTCCCCAAAGGAAGAGAAAAAAGAAAAACTGTTCCAGGCAGAGACCTGTGGCCTGAGAGCTAAGTAGGAGGCTCTTGTAAGCCTGGATGGAATTTGGACTTTGTTCAGAAAGCTCTGTGGATCTCTGAAGGATTTTACATAGGCAAGGACATAATTGAATTTCTGCTCTAAAAGAAAATTCTGAGGTGCCGGGGTGGCTTCATCAGCTCAGGTGGCTCTTGGTGTCAGCTCAGGTCATGATCTCAGGGTTGGGAGATTGAGCCCCACATCTGGCCGAGCACTGGGCATAGAGCCTGCTTGAATATGCTATTCTTCTGCCCCTAACTGACTCTTGTGCATGTGCATGCTCTCTCTCTAACATAAATAAACCTTTAAAAAATGAATTAAAAAATAAAATTCTGACTACAAATTGGAGAAGGACTGGTACAGGGCAGGGCTGGAGGCTGAATGAACAATCAAGTTGGCATGTGGTCCAGTGGGAGGTAATGTGGCCTGGGACAGAGTGGCAATCAGAAACATGGAAAGATCTCAGGCATTTATGAGAGAGCGTAGTGATGAACTCTATGGCTAGGATTGGGCTTGAGAGAGAGAGTGGAGCCAGGAAAGGTGGCTTGAGGCCCAGCAGCTGTCTGTGTGTCTGGATGTCTGTGGAATGTAGAATTCCTTACCCAAAGGGAGAAGATGGTGGACTACACATCAGTTCACAAATGTCCTGAGGTCATGGATCAGTTAAAGTTTTGGGCAGATAGCCAGTGCCACTGGTCCAGCAACTTAGCAGAGAACACCTGCTTTGTGGGCAATGAGCAACAAGATCACTCACCCAACACCAATGAAGAGTATCTGCTATGTAAGCTTCAGGCTGCCAGTCCATTCATTAATCCAGGTTCCATCCCATTAAGGGGCTTAATTATTCAGAACGGTTACTCATCAAGCCTTGCCTAATGATGGTTATCACAATTATGCACCCCATGCGTAGGAACACAGCCACCCCTGTCAGGGGCACATAGATGAAGATAGATGAATAAGTACATTCTGCCAATAATGGGCCAGGAAATAGCATGGAATTAATATTAGGAGCAGCATGTCTATAACTGGGACCTGGGCAGCTGGATTCCTACGGTAGCTGGAAAGTACTTTCGGGGTGGCTCCAGGATCCCCTCTAGCTGCAAAGGCCAGGTAGACAACGTCACCTTGGCAACGTGGTCAGCCATGGCTGGAAGAGTGTGGACGGCACAGCTCGTCAGCATCCTCTGCTGCAGAAAAGGAGGATGTGACGGGCAAGGGAGGGACATGTGACATAGGTCTCACACTCCAGCTCTTCCACAATTACTTGTTCTGAGTGGTCAGCGGGCCCCACACTACAAGGAGGCTGAATTCCTTCTGATCCTCACTGCTGACGATCTCAGCTCCCCCAGGACATAACCACGAGGGTGCCCGCAGTCTTAAGAAAGCAGCTCAGCCTCCTTAGCCCTCTGCCCCCACTTCTGAGAACTGATCCTAAGTGAATGAGCAAAAAGACAATGTTTTTCACAAAGATATTCACTGTAGCACAATTTATTCAGAAAAAGAAAAATCAAAAAATAGGCTAAATGTCCAACAATTGAGTTACATAAATTTAATCTGGTGCATCCACTACACTGGATATTATGCAGCCAATTTAAAATAATGTTCAAAATCTTAAAATAATGAAAAGGTGCTTATAGTGTAATGCTACCCTCTAAATTAAGATACAAATTTCTTTGTATAATATGAGCATACGTAATTCCTCATAAAATATCAAACTTAAAAAAGGTTTTGTTGATGGTCATATGGATGATCATGTTCTTTCTAATCATTTCTCTGTAGTTTCTAAATTTTCTATAGTGAGAAACCATTACTATTACAATGAAAAAAAAATCCAAGAAAGTTGCGAAAACATAAATTGGCCATAGGGAAACAGGAAGTGTAGCAAGAAGGTCTAGAGAGAAAACAATCAAGCAATTAGGTAAGCAAAACTAAGACAAGACAACTTTAAAGAAAAATCATTATTTAATTCAAATAATTGGGAAGCATATCTTTGGGCTCATGATTTATTCATGCCTATATGATTGGATTTAAAAAGAATCAAAGAGGTTAAACTCTTGCTAATCATAGTGCTTATGAGTTTATATCAGAATGATGATTTCCCTTGGAAATATATTGGAAAGCAAGCAAGAGCATAATTAGGATCGCTCAACAGATGGGGAAATAGAAGCACGATGAAGCAGCAGAAATTTACCAGGAAAGAACAGCACTGAGGGAGAACCAGAAGCCACAGGAGCCAGAGAGCTTACTGAGCCACCAAGAGCCAAGGACAGCCTTCCCAGCCTGCTCACTGCTGGTTCTTGCTGCTGCTCTACCACTCAGCATTCTCTGCATCCATTTCTTCATTTCCTCCACTAACCATTGAGTTCCACGGTGGGTAGGGATTGTTGCTTATTTGATTTTGCATCCTCAGCAAATAGCACAGTACCTTGCTAAAAATTTGTGCAACAAAGGCACATGCACAATCATTTCATAGCCACATTTCCAATGCAAGAATGCTAATTTAGAAGCTTCTGCTGAGTGTTGATTTTGTGGAGCGTGGAAGAGATACTATTTTACAAGATTTTACACCCTTTCCATCAGGTTATGCTATTTTCATGCTGAGACTGCACACCGGGAGCTTGACTGAAATAATATTTAGCCTAGAGATGTGAGGGCTGAAGAAGGGTCTATGGTTTCAAATCCCAAAGCAATCAGTGGGCTCCATTCCCTTCCTGGCCACATACTAGACAATAACCTACAGTAATATACACGACACATGCCCCAGAGTCCAGGAAGATGTGGAATATTCCAGTAGAGGTTACCACCTTGTTATATCATCAATGAAAGAATAACTGGGACAAACAGGGCTAAACTGAAACTAGTAAAATTGGGGTGACAGACCAGATGGGAAGGGAACAGTGTGGCCCTGTGGTGAAATCTATAAGAATCAAACACTTTATTAGACTGGGGTGGTTTTAAGCAGTGGTACTCAATCCTGGCTACCAAGTCATCTTTTTTTTTTTTTTTTAAGATTTTTATTTATTTATACATGAGAGAGAGAGAGAGAGAGAGAGAGAGAGAGAGAGAGAGAGAGAGAGGCAGAGACACAGGCAGAGGGAGAAGCAGGCTCCATGCAGGGAGCCTGATGTGGGACTTGATCCCTGGTCTCCAGGATTAGGCCCTGGGCCGAAGGCGGCGCTAAACCACTGAGCCACCCAGGCTGCCCCCAAGTCATCTGTTTTAAAAGTATCAAAGCCTGAGTCCATCTCCAAGATACTCTAACTTAAGTGTTCTGGGGTAGCCTGGGCATCAGTATATTCCAGAAACTCCCCTGGTGATTTTGACAAGTAGTCATGGTCGAAAACTGCCCTAGTGGGAGCAGAGGGTGAGAATCTACCTGAAAATATGCACATTTCCCTTTCTTGTTTCTTCATCTAAACCATGAAGAACAATGTGAATTAGTATCCTGAACCTCCTTTAATGGAAATTGAGAACTTGATGGACAGCTTAAAGTTATTCCTGCTCTCAGATTACATAGATAGCAAGTGTCCACTAAATAAATTTGAAACTAAGTGTCTTGCTCCAGAAAAACAAAAATAAAAATGAAAACAGCAAATCTCTTTTATGAGATCCATTATCTGTTATTTTATAAACATCATCTAAATCAGATTTACAAAGCCATCAAATAAGACTGGCATTATTATATCCATTTTATAGATGAGTTAATTGAGGATCAGGTGGGTTATGACATTTGCCCAATGTGGCCACAACTACTAAACTACCTGTCATGTCAGACATGTTCGATGCCAAACCCTGTGATCTTCCCACTAGAGTATGTGCCTCCTTTAAAAATTATTTTTTAAGACTTAATTTAATTAATTAATTTATTCATGAGAAGCACAGAGAGAGGCAGAGACATAGGCAGAGGGAGAAGTAGGTTCCTCTTGGAGAGCCTGATGCAGGACTCAATCCCCAGATCCAGGGATCACGCCCTGAGCCGAAGGCAGATGCTCAACCACCGAGCCACCCAGGTATCCCTAGAGTATGTGCCTCCTGAAGAAAGCTGCTCGATTGCCTTTTCTATAAAACCAAACTCTGAGAACTGAAAATAAACAACATAATAAATTCTAAACTGCGCCAAATAACAGATCATTAGTATGCATCCTAATTTTGTTTTAATTAATTTATACATTTTTCCCTTATATCCCTGTAAAAATAAATACAAACCAGAAAATAGGAAGGTGGCTATAATACAGTAGAAATGCATGCAAGCCCCGTGATCCACATCAAAACAAAGGATGAAATCTGTTTTTCAGGTTGTAACAGAATATTCCATTTTCTCTGGCTGTTTCACACCAACCTACTAATTACTAACCTCTTAACTGCAATAGGCTCAAAGAATTTCAATTATTTAAAGAATCCAGTCTCCACCAACCATGCTCATCTCCTTTTAGGCAAAATGAAAAGCAAGAACAGTTGGGATTTTATTTTTCCTAGATTACAAAAAAATGCAGCAAAAAAAAATTCTAGTTAAATATTATGATGAGACTGCAAAATTATTGGGTACTTTTCTCAGACTTTTACATGGGAATGACACTGGCAAAAATAGGATTCTCCTGGTTCCAGAGACCCACCCCCCCATGTTCCAAAGTGGATGCTGACTGTCTACACAATGAATGAATGAATGAAGTCTCTTTTAATACTTCAGGAAGGAATAGACCCACTTTGGGAAAGAAGGGGTGAGAAAGACAGGAAGAATGGAAAAGATGGTGGATACTGGACCGCACAGAGCCATAGCTGACACTTCCAGACAGCAGGCTTCCCAGGAGGGCTTGACTCATACAGTGATTCTAATAGAAAATGTTAATAATGTCATTTATGAACCAGTCGTGAACACAGCAATGAAACAAATGAGACAATGAAAATGTTTCTAAGTTAGGTAAAACAAAAGCCCTTGTCTGTTGCTTTTCCTACGTTTACAGTCAGTTAGGAAAAATACTGCTAGCAAGGAATGAGTGGGCTACAGGATGGACCAAATACCTGAGTCATACTAGGATGCAGCAGCCTGGCACATGACAGCAGAATATGTCCCACCAACGTCAAGGTGAGATCTCTCAATGTTGCCTGGGTGTAGGGGTCTTCAATTTAAAACCAAAACAAAGAGCAGAAAAACCAACCAACTGACCAATCAACAAAAATCAGAAGTGGCTATAGGTTTGAGAAGACCACATTACTTCCTTTGGATTCAAGATTCAAGATGTCAGATGTCCAGAAATACGTGTGTGTACAGGCACGCACACAGGCGTACATGAGCAGATGGGTGAAAGCAAGATCCTGTGTGGGTGTGTGTTTGTGTAAGGATTTGTTCTTAATAAACGAAAGTTACAATTGTATATATAAAGATAATTTGCATAATCCTTCTTATCTACCCAGAGCCTCACATTTTTAGATACTGTATTTCTCTTTTAATCTGACATGCTAACCATCCCAGTTTCTAGCAGAGCGTAAAGCACATAATGAGAACTCATTATTTGTTAGTAAAATTAAACTGATTTGAACTAGAGTTGCAGTGCGCACATAAGTAACATTCATGATCATAACAAACACTTACATAATAAAATGGCCAAACACTGTTCTATACGCTTCACATACACTGACTAGTGTGATCTATACAACAACCTATGAGGTGACCCTGTTGTTGCTAATGAGGAAATCGAGGACTACAGAGTTCAGCATCTCACTCCAAGTCACAGGGCTGATAAGCAGATAAAAAAGGAACCTGAGTCACCTCCTCTCCCTCCTCACTCACCTCTGCAGTCTGCCTACCACTTACCATGTAGAGAAAGGATCCTGGCTTTTACTCCCCAAACTACACTTGGCTTTCTGAAATTTCAATCGTATTACTTACTAAATTGAGCGAATACCATTACACATCTAAAATAATAATTTTTCAAACTTAATTGTGATGTACTATCAATTGGCAATCATGACTCATGGTGGACAAGTAACTGATCTCATATAAATGCATCTAGAAGATTCAGTTGTTGCAGCTCATTAATGATTTCATTTGGTTTCTGACAGAGAATTCACAGAGAAGAGGGGTTTTTTTGTCCAACAAATTAGGTAGCTCTGAAATCATCAAATCACATTTCCTGGCTTTTCCTGAACAGTCTTGATTTCATAAATCCCCATCTTTTTGTACCATAAATTAGCAATCATGCTTTCCTAGAAATTTCAGTATTTCAGGGTCTAAACTCATCATCTGGACAGAAAGGAACAAAAATCCATTGCCCAACCATGTTGATTACATTTTAAAATATAGTTACCATGGAACCATAGAGCTCACCAGCCCTTGACATTGCTTTCATACAGAGGAAAGTTACTGATCAGTTTCTTTTCATACATACAGAAGGAAACAAACACAATACTAGTGCAAGGTAAAAAAGATAAGATGAGTTTTTCAGGATAGGAATTAAAGCAGCAACCTCCTTGGAACTACAGATTAAAAATACATTTTTAATGATGGTGTCTGTTTATATACACACATACAAGTCTGGCATTCATCATTCTGTGGATAATGACAATCACTCACTGTTATGAAATTGCTTCTCTACCCCACTCTTTCTCCACTCTTCTTGCTCCCCAGACCCTAGTGCGTGAAATTGGGGCTGGGCCAGGATGTAGAGGAGGGGTAGGAATTCCCTCCCTCATGTGCTTCCTGACCCTTGATGGCCAAGGGCATATACGTTGGTACAAGAGGTTCAAGAGCCCTGTTAACTCCCCAGTTCATACACTACAGGTGCCCCATCCCCTGGGCAGGGGATTTGGGCTCCATTACCTCCCTGAGGGGCTCTTATGGTCAGTCCCACCCCTGGGGGCCATTTCCCCACTAACCACCCCCTAGCCCGAGGAAGGGTGAGGGGGAAGGGCTGTCAGTTATATTAAGGTGGTTGTTGTTGTTGCTTTAAACAAAATAGAGAAGCATAAATAAATAAAAGGGTTTATCTCAAAAAAAAAAAAAAAAGAAATTGCTTCTCATCCAAGTCATGTGCCATATTGATCTGTGTCTTTTCCTGCCAAGCTAGGGCCTGCCTGTCACTGACTGACCATTCCTCAGTGCATTTTGCATATGGTTGTATTATAATAAGTAGATGGGCCAAATTTCAGTTATGATTCCTGTTTATCTACATGTCATTTATGGTTTTCAGGTAGGACTCTTTTGGTTTAGAAGTAAATACCATGTTTGGCTATTTTACTCCTCAAAATAAAACTACCTTCTTTTAAAATATATATCAATGGAAAATAAGCTGTGAACCTGGGCCAATTTTCATTATACTGGAACATCTAAATTAAAACAAATTTAAATTTACTCACTTGCATTATTAGAATATGAAAGTTTTTCTTAGCATTTTTTTGAGTGTCATAAGCCAATCAAGGATTATATTCCACTATCCATAAAGTCTTGGTAAAAATAAAAGCAACCTCATAGGTCCAAAGATTGGCCACCCAAACTCTGAAATGATTCTTTGGGGGGCCAATATTAAATAGCTGTTATTTAGGACACTGCATTTTCTACTGCCAATACAGGGTTTATAAAGTACAATGTTACTTCCTTTCCTTGTGCACATATCCCATATTCACATATCAAGAATGTCCTGTTATTGGGACGCCTGGGTGGCTCAGTTGGTTAAGTGTCTGCCTTTGGCTAGGTCATGATCCCAGTTTTCTGGGATTGAGCCCTACACTCAGGCTCCCTTCTCAGTGGGGAGCCTGCTTCTTGAACTCCCTCTGCTGCTCCCCCTGCTTATGCTTGCTCTTTGTGTCTCTCTGTCTTTATGTCTCTCTCTCTCTGTCTCTCTCTCGGTCAAATAAATAATAAAATCTTAAAAAAGAAATAATGCCTCATTATTCACTATAGCAGCTCAACTTTAAAACTGCCACAGAATTTGCTACAAATTTGGGTCATTCACTGTTTTGTGTAGAACAATGCTAAATATTGGATCCAGGGTCTTGAGTTTCCTATTGCTTTTGAAAGATAAGATCAGATACAATTTTTTTTATAAATTAATTTTTATTGGTGTTCAATTTACCAACATACAGAATAACACCCAGTGCTCATCCCGTCAAGTGTCCCCCTCCGTGCCCGTCACCCATTCACCCCCACCCCCCGCCCTCCTCCCCTTCCACCACCCCTAGTTCATTTCCCAGAGTTAGAAGTCTTTATGTTGTGTCCCTTTCTGATATCTCCCACACATTTCTTCAGATACAATTTAAATCAAATAGGCTTTCAGCCAGTACCTTCTTTTTTTTAGGAATGGTAAAACTCAGTGGCCTGGAAACAACAGAATCCGGGGTACTTACATTGCATCTGAAGAGAAAAAGTGGTCAGTAAGGACTCAGTTTCCTTGTACCATTCCTGACCTCGGCATAATTACCCTCCCCTGGCAGGATGGGAGGGGAGCACAGAAGAGAACCAGCTATTTCAAAATAATCTTTTGGGATGCCTGGGTGGCTCAGTGGTTGAGCATCTGCCTTCGGCCCAGGGTGTGATCCCACGGTCCCGGGATCGAGTCCCACGTCAGGCTCCCTGCATGGAGCCTGCTTCTCCCTCTGCCTATGTCTCTGCCTGCCTCTCTCTCTCTGTGTCTCTCATGAATGAATAAATAAAATCTTAAAAACAAAATAATCTTTAAAAGCCCAAGACACGGGGCACTTAGACAATTTTCCTGGGTCCCTTTGTGAATACTGCTCTAGAGTTTGAGGATTGCCTGAGAGAAGATGCAAAATGGAGCCCATCAGGCACTAAGCACCATTTCTATTCCATAGACTTGCTGCTTTCTCTTTTCTTTTACATATTTTTTTTCTTTTAAGTTTTCCTATTCATCTTATGCTTTCACGTTCAACTCTGCTAGGAGGTCAGCTCCCTGAAGGAAGGGATCCTGAATCTGTCTACTAGTGTACCCTATATACCCTATACCCTCAACAGGCCTGCACATAGGAACCTCAGCAATATTTGATGGCTTGCTTGAGAGAGTCAAAAGAGATTACATGAAACACTCTGAAAGCATGAATTCCTTGCAAATATGTTATTAATAATCTAAGAACTGCCCTTTCATTTATACTGTTTGTCTCAAAGCTGGATGCTTGGGTTGACTCGCCAGCACACAGATCTGTTTGCAGACTTGTGTTTCCTGGTGTGGCTTGAAAGTTCTAGGAAGTCTGGCGCCCACATAAAATGCTAGCAATTCTGTGGGACAGAGGAACACAAGGCAGACATCCTAATTTGTATCACCTTGGTTTTTGTTGTTTTTCCACTTGCTTTTTTAAAAAATTGAAGTAGAGTTGATATATTAGTTTCAAGTGTACTACATGGTGATTCCACATCCTAACATTATGCAGTACTCCCCCCATGGTAAAGGTAGTACCATCTATTACCACAGGACACAATTATTACAATGTTACTGACTATATTCCCTATGCTGTACCTTATATGTCCAGGACGTTTTTATTTTCTAACTGCGAATCTGTCCCTCTTAATCCCTTTCACCTATTTTGCCCATCCCCCCACCTTAAAGACCACAGTCCGAATCTGGTGTTTGACCAGTGGACACTGAATGCATGGGACTTCCCAACATCATCAGTTGGCCACTAATGGACCAGACCTGAGGAAGAGGACAACATTCACTACCTTGCTGAGGGTGAAACCCCCCAAATGGTACCGTAAGCCTCCCTGGTTCTTACGGATCCCCATTCTCCACAGGGTGTGGTACTCAGGGGCCCGAACAGGCAGGGGGTGCAGAGCTGTTCCCCAGATCATTCTCATGGCCTGCTTGAAACCACTTAATATGCACAGCAGGTAAAGCCCCTCTCTCCATGTCTGCCCACGCAGACATGTCTGCCACACCCTCCTTGCAAAGACACAGGAAAAGACATTCAGCATTTTGCAGAAACCAAGCCTTTTAAACTGTGAGGTACCTGGTGTTGTTAGTGGTCAAGAAGCAGCAAAGAGGCATCTCTTTGGCAGGAGCACTAGGACTCCACCAGGAGACATCAGTTCTTTTTGTGTTTGTTTGTTTGTTTGTTTGTTTTGAGGAGACATCAGTTCTAACTGAGGTTTCCTCCTAAACAGGTGCTGTGTGAGTTCAATAACAGCCACGTTATTGGCAGTAAATTGAAAAATCCCATCCTTGCCAGGAGACCAGTTGTTGGGAGTGACCTGAACTAAGCTTCCAAGTGTAATCTTCCCACCTTAGTTCCCTCTGACATCATGCGACCGACAAATATTTTCTCCTTGATCAAACTCCAGCCATGCTTCTCTGAGCCCTCTTCTCCACCAGGCTCAGCCTCATAAAAACTGCAGACTCTCAGCACAAATTATTTCATCCCTACTGCCCAGCTTCCTCCTCTCTTCCCTCTTTAAAAGGCTTGAACAAAAAAACAGTTTCAAGAGCTCAAGGCCACATCCTTAGGATGACGCTGGCCCCCTTAATGTGTCTGCTTCAGAAAGCTCAATATTGCCAAAAGAATTTACTGTTTGTTCCAGCCAACACCTGATGAGGGGACCCCTATCTCCCAGACTCTATGGGACGGTAGAAATCTAACTTTGATAAGCACCAGTTAGCAAACCCTAGATGGCTTTCTCGTGGACCTCTTTCTCCACTTTTTATAAACTTCTACTTCCTTGATCCTGTTTTAAGCCCCTGCTCTGTCCTACCCACCCACTCATTTGTTCTCCCTGCAAAATGCTCCATCATCCCTGTACAAATCTGAGTTGAGTTCAGTTCACCTGGATTCTCTTCCCTATTGCAGAAATACATTATTGGTTTAAATCTTCCCTTAGAACTTAAACTGGTGTCTGGCTTTGTTTTTGTTTGACACAATCCATTCAACAGCTATTCAGCAATTATATACTGAGCAGCTAGTATGTGCCCAGCACCACATTTGGCACTGTTATTCAAAACAGACCCAGAACCTCATTCATGCTCTATGAGCGGTACTGAATACTGGCCACGAGCTATGACACAGCCTTTCTGTGACTCATCTTCTACCCTATATGTAAACACCTAAGGAGGGTTTACTGGGCTAATGGAACAAGAGGGCAGAAGGAGGCCATTCAGAACTTTTCAAATGTCTCGAAGCATATGAAAGAGCTGGAGATTTTGTTGAAATGGAGATCCTGATTCAGGTAGGGCTGGGGTGGGTCCTGAGATTCTGCATTTCTTATAAGCTCCCAGTAAATAAAGATGCTTCTGGTCCCCACACCAAACTTTGAATAGCATGAGTTTAGCTTACAACAAGGATTAGGATGAATGTTCAGGTTAAAAGCAAGGAAAGACCAGAAGTCCTCAGGTGGCTTCTGAGAATCATGTCCATCTTATACCAGCCATTCAGGGACTCTATGGTACCTATAAAGCCATGTGGGTGCCCCTGTTCCACTGATTTGAACCACCACACACCAGTCAGTCCCCAGCACTGGCCAAAACTACTACGTGCTCCACTTCCTCCTGCCTCAGCCCCAGAATCACCTTGAATCCTGCAAATGGATTTAATGGGCAGCTCTGGGGAATGCTGTAGGTTCCCTGGGGCCTCCAAGTCCAATTAACTCCCAGTCTGGACTGAATACAGAAATCCTGGAAGCCAACCAGGATTGAGCAGGGTCAGAGAGAAATAGTAGCTACTGGGAAAAATAAAGACAGTTAGCAAAGATCATTAACGATCTTTCATTCGGCGGGCACAGCATATCGGAAGAGTTCAATTAGGTCATTAAGCCCAAGAGCAAATGCAAATCTTCCCATTGTATGTTTGATACACCCAGCTCTTAAGGGGTGCCCATGAAGTAAAACATACCTGTTGACAGCCTGGGGCTCACACAGCATGGACACTTGCTATGGTCTGGGTCCCAGGTTACAGCATGGCTCTCCAAGTCAAACTAAAGCTTATAGTTCCTGTTCAATTCAGTGGCTATGACCTGGTCTTGTCTAGCATTAAGGAAAGACAATTTGAACTATCTCTTCCTCACACCATCAAAACTGCTACAGTAAATTGTTTCCAAAGTTTGCTGCCAATAATCTCCCATCCCTGAATGGGCATGCTTCTCCTGGAATCTCTTGTCTCTCTCCTGGATGTGGGTGGTTGACCTTGTGACTTGCTTTGACTAACAGAATGTGGCCAAAGTAATGTTCTAGGAGCTCCCAGGAATTTAGAAGCCTTACAGTTTTCACTTTTGCCCTCTTGGGATCCAGCTGCCCAATAAGAAGCCTGGATTAGATTACTGACTATAGAGTGTCCACTTGGGGAGAATGAGACCTGGCTAGACCCCAGGCAGTCCAGTCCCAGCTACTGTTCCAGCTAAACACAACTGCATGCGTGATCCCAGCCAGCACTATTGGAGCAAAAAGCTGTGCAGCCTATTCACGGAATCACAGGAAATAATACTTAGTAAGTTTTGGAATTGTTTCACCACAACAGATAATTGAAATAAAAACAAATGCAGCAAAACCATAAAACATACGGCACTGTCTTTGGGACTGGGTGTTGCAGATGCTGGAATCTCATTCCCACTCAAGGCTGGAGGAACAGTAAAGAAATTGCCTCTGCAGCCTCAAAGAAGTAACAGCGGGATATTTGGCAACACTACCACCTGCCTCAAAGTCAAAAACAGAAGGGGTGACTAATGGGTTTGTGGACATGGCTAAGGAGATTGTTCAGGCAGGTTATCAAAGCATTAGTGGTAAATGGTAAGAAGCACTTTTCATGCAGAATTTTGAGAAAATGTAGAGAATTTAAAAGAATATCTCAATTAAGCAAAATAGTCTCAAAGTCAAAAATGGCCTCAGGGTAAAGATGAAATGACAGACATGGCAGAAAGATTGTTTGTCAAATCTCAGAGAGACTGACAGTGGCAGCAGTTCACGGCTCCCTCAGCCAAATGAAGAGCTCTGGTAACTTTACAGATCAGACTCTGAGGCATCTTAACTCAGAGTCCAAAGTCCAAAGTAGAGAAGACCCACAGCCAGATGTTTGTGGGTCAAGGTTTTTGCTGTCAGAGTGGTTTATTATTGGATACATATTAAGCCTACAAGAGTTAAAAGAATTGTACCAATTTGGTCTAAAAAAAGGACAGAGATGGTTTAAAATGAACAGAGGTCTCTGGGGCCTCAGCTTCTATCAGCACGAAGCCAACTAAGAAAGTCAGAAGCAAATGCAGGCTATTTCTTATGGAGAAGAAAGAATAACACTGAGGGAGGCAAAAAACTTCTAAGAGAACCACAGATTAGGAAAGCACTCCCAGGGAGCAGAACTAGATCCTTGCCCAGCAGCATTCCCTGTTCCTGAGGTCAGAAGCCTGGTGGCATGTGCTGGGCTGGATTTCAAAACTGCTATGGACTCAGGACTCATCTGTATTCTCCACTCCCCACCCCGTTCTTTAAACAAAAGTTTCTATTGTAATTATCTTACCCTGCCTCCCCATTATATGTTGGGAGTATGTATTGGGAGGCATAGAATTTGTCTTTCAGTTCACAAGTTTCTAAATAAAGAGAAGCCCACATGAGGAGCCTGGTCTCGATCCAGATCTGATGCAGATGAGGAGATCCTGGACTTAAAGGCTTTGCTGTCATTAGAGGAATGTTTGCTGGGGTGCAGAGTACATTTCATATGTGGAAGAGATATGGATTGCTATGGCCAGAGTGGACTGTGGTATATAAATTCCAAAGATAGCTGCCAGCAATCCTCCTTATTCCTGTATAGATGCTACTCTTCCCATCTTGGACTGCGACTTGCTTGACCAATAGAATAGGGTGGAAGTAGCAGGGATCCCAGAGCCCATCTTAAAAGGACTCAGAAGTTTTGCTTTTGGCCTTTTATGATATAACCACCCTATAAAGTGTTCAGGCCAGTTTACTGAATGATGAGAGACATACACAGTGAGATGCCAAAGAGGCCCCCAGACATTCCAGCCATCCTAGGTAAGAGGCTGGAAATGTGAGGAACATCATCTTGGATTCTCCAGCCCTGGGGAGCCATCCTAACAACAATGCGCGAATCAGAGACAAGTTCTCTCTGCTAAACCCTACCCAGAATCATGACTAAATAAGTGATTATTATTTTTGATACCACTAAGTTTGGAATGATATATGCAGCAACAAATATCTGACCTACCTGCATAAACAGGAGAGATAGAAAACTGCAGAACACAATTAGTAAATTTATTCAGTTCTTCTTCAGATGGCCTTTATGGGTTGTGTTCGTTTGTTTTTACCTATGTTCTGATACCCTTTGGCTTTAAAATAGTACAATTGAATAAAAGATTTCAGAACACCGATGAGGTGGTGATTTTAGAATTAATGCCAACACATTTTATATATACTGACAAAACTGATTTTATCCTCTACCCAGATAAGACAGGTAAGTGCAGGTCAGTGGTCATATCCTTGGGTAGAAAAGCCTGGGCAGCTCAGTGCTATCATGATCGTACCAGTACAGAACAACAACAGCAATAAATAAAACAAAAAGCCACTAAAGGTGACCAGAATCACTTTCTCATCTCCAGGACATTTCATTCAGAAATTATTTAGATCATTTCATCAGGTTTCTAAAGGCTGTTCTTATAATTAGCACATTTCTCTCTCCTAGTCACTCAACTAGGATAGAGCCAAGACTATATAACTATACTGGGAAGTTTGATTCCACTATTTAAAAAAAGCTGGCTCTGGGTCCACAAGGCGAATTATGACACCAATTGACCAAATAAATGCCTCAGCAAGCAGGCACTATAGTTCACACTATAACCATGCAGGTTAGAGCAAAGCAGAATTCACACAGATACCGTGGTGTGAATGGCGCCCCTCAAAGTGGTCCAAATCAGCAATGCCATATAGAACGCCTATCATATGCATGGACAAAACATGAGTTTTCCCTTGAAAATCTGACATTCTGGTAGGCGGTGAGTGACATATGAATGTAATGATGTACATGTCCTATGGGGGGAGGTAGACTAAAATCATCACACACACAGAGGATGCAGCTTACCTGACATGCTGATGGGTGACTGTGGTTGAGATCCCAATGGGAAGACACTATGTCAACAGACTTTTTGGCCATGTTGAGTAAGTTCATCCAGCCTTGGAAAAGTGATAAGTGAAATGGTGCATTTTCTGAATAGTTAAGGCCTTCAGGAATATTTTCCACCAGGGCAATTCTTAGAAAAGATTTTGAAAAACAAACAAACAAAATCTAGTCAAATTTGAAGCCACAAATCTTTATACATGCATACAGAGACATCTGGAACATACTCTTTACTCTTTTCAAATATTCTCATTACTCTATTCAAATAATGTTCTTCATTATTTACATTTTTCCAAAAGCCTCTTAACATTTCCCCCTCTACTAACCTTCCCAGTTCGGAGAATTTATATTCTCTGTTTTCCCCCAGTTTTTGCTATTTCAGAAAGTCATGGTAAGTGTCCCTAATGTCCAGTTTCAACTTAGCCTTGAAAGTAAAATTCAGAGCATCCTACACAAATATCTTCCTCTAGCAATACATTCCTTTTTTCCTACAGCATTGTGATTCTTATATACAATAGAACTTCCGTGAGCTATTTAGGCCATAAATTACATTTCGCATACCTCCGGTTTCTAATACAATGTTGGGCGTATATAAAACTAATTTAGAAACTGAAATATTAGGAGTTTTGTTACTACTAGAAAATAAAAATGATATGTACTATTATTATTGCTTAACATCTACTGGTGCTTCCTAGCCAAAAGCATAAAACTGTATGAGGAAATATTTAAAACCTGCCTGTTGCAGTGTTTTAGTAAAGTTGGAGATAAGGAATGGATAAAAATAGTAGCAATAATCAAACCTTAAATAAAATACTACAAAAGTATCCCAATAAATGTGCTTTGTCTTTTGATCCTTCCTTGTATACTGACAACGCATACACTGCCCCTGGCTCAGCTCAGTATGGTGGTGAAGACTGTGTGGCTTTCACTCCTGAGTTAGCCAGGGGACACATAATGTTTTAATAAAGGAATGAGCTATTTTTTTCCCAGTTTCAGAAAGGTAACTTTATCTGCATCTCTTGATGGAAAACTGCATACCTGTAAGTGCTTCCAGAACAGAGATCCATTTCATTTATGGTTATTCCTTCCCAGTGCTGGATACATAATTAGGGCTTAAGAAATACCTACAGAATGAATTTCAGCTTTCAACATGGAATCTAGCACTCCTCAGTAAAACTGTTAATTGTTTCTCCTAATGAGACTTGTTCCATTTAGGGATTTTAAAAACAAAAGCAACAGTCTAAGTAAAATGTCCTTGTGCATTTGATGACTATCACAGCCAGAATGGGTTTGAGTGTGTGAATGGGAGACATCCACAATTTGAGGATCCAATCACCCCATTGCCATTTGCAATCAAATTTAATGTTTGCTGAGCCCTGATAAGCATAGGACAGACAGCATGGAAATGACTGTGACAAATCTCCCTAGTCTGGAATTTACAATCTTGAGAGACAGCCCATCTCATACATAATAATTCAAATAGGAAATAGACTCTACAAAATGGTGAAGCAGGAATAAGGAGTTTAATTAGATGGATTATGTATCATCTGAAGTACCACTGGTGCATGGGCAGGAAGGAGAATTTAATTCTGGTTAAGGTTGGGGGGTATATGGAGGAGGTAGGACTTGAAATGAGTCTGTGGGTGAGCTGGAAGAGATAGGAGTTCTAGGTAGAGGAAGGAGCCTGTCAAAAAGTGTTCTTGGGTATTTGTGAGGTGATCCCAGGATAGTGAGGTGGGAGTGACAGGAGCTTGCCTTGGCAGAGAGGGCGGACTGCCCCAATAGAGACCACACTGTATGCCACTGAAAGGAGAAAAAGGAGAACTGGAGATGACACGTCGGTAGAAAGTGGATGTGGGCAGCTGCACTAGCTTGGGAAGGAAAATGAGAAGTCTGAATTCAGTCAACGGGAATAAAAAGAGGCATGCAAGCAATGCTGTTGTAGAAACCAAATCTGAAAAGATTTAGTATTTGATGGACTTGAGAAGAAGGTGAAGGACATATAGGCAGGAGTCAAGGATGATTGAGATTTTCCTGCAGGGTCAACACATCATCTCTTAAGAGGGTGATTATAACCATCTCCCAGTCTCCTTACCCTTGGATTCTTGCCCCTCCAAACCATGTTCCATACTGTACTTGGGTGAATCACTTAAAAATATAAACCTAAGCACTCTGCTGCCTGATGAAAACCTCCAATGGTCTTCCCCGCTGTCGTCAGGATGATGCCCCCCAACCCCCAACATGGTTGGCAAGTGTTGACCAGTCTGGTCTAATCGTGTAGCCTCACTCAACTCAAATGCCCTCTTTGAACTTTACACCACAGCCATGTAGACATCTTTTTCTCCTTCCCTGCTATTTTCTCCAGACTTTGCATTTCGTGAGGATCATCCCTGATTAATCACCATTCCTACACTACTATCTCTCAATTAACTACAAGGTCCTAATTTAAACACTACTTCTTCTGACAGACTTCCCTATTCCCTCAAATTAGGCTAGATCTCCCTTATTACCAAGCCCTGCATGATCTGTTATCCCTTTCCACCCTATTCCCATTCTTGAAATTACTTGCTGAAGGCTGAATTTCCCTGATAGACTATAGGGTGCAGGAAAGCAGGGACCTGCTTCCTCAGCTCAGTATTGTAGCTATAGTGCCTAACCCATTGCTCAGGGACAGGAGGTATCCAAATAATCTCTACGGAGTTTCACTGAAATCGGAACAATTGGAAAGATGGAGTGGGGTGGGGTCCGTTAAAACTGACAAGGAAATGGGAAAGGAGGTGGACCAAGGATTAGGAGAGATAATTGGGGGGAAAATGAAGAGAAAACGAGCCCAAAACCTAAATGGGGGGGCAGGGCACACCTATATTTCTCTAGTTGGTAGAGTCTGAAACAGATATGAAGATTCAAAGGGACCAATACAGAGGCAGGAAGGCAAGAGAGGTCTAGGAGAATACAGTGTTTGGGAAGCCAAGATGAGAAGGTTAAAAAGGTAGAGAGAGGGGACTTTTTTTTTAATCTACTTCATAATCTTTGACAGAGGTGAATGTTGGATATTTTTAACTCTATCCACATTTAACATTTATTAACCCACGTGTCTGTGTTAATAAAAGCATGAGGGAATGACCCCAGATAATAAGCTGTTTTAGCCTCCCGTATAATTAAGACTATATTTATTTATTAAAAAAAATTTAAAGATTCATCCATTTATTTTAGAGAAAGAAAGAAAGAAAGAAAGAAAGAAAAGAAAGAAAGAAAGAAAGAAAGAAAAGAAAAAAAGAAACAAACAAACAAACAAACAGGGGGAGGGGCGGAGAAAGAGAGAGAGAATCCTTCAGCAGACTTCACACTGAGTGTAGAGCCCAATGCAGGGCTCGATCCCAGAACCCTGAGATCATGACCTGAGCTGAAACCAAGAGCCAGACACTCAACCAACTGAGCCCCTCTGGTGCCCAAAGACTATATTTAGAAATCAAACCAAACAAACTTTGTTCTGGCAAACAAAGCCAAAACACAAGAGTGGCTAACAAAGAGAAGTGACTAGCCACAATTTCACTTCAATATAACAGGCATGCTGAGGAAGACAACAGAAGACTCTAGAAGCCCAGAGAAACCAAACAGATGGGATGAAGGATGTGAAGGAACTGCCCACCTATAGCTGGCTCTGAGCCATCCCTCTCCTCATGGTCTGCCCTGTGGCTTCTGGCAGGCAGACAAGGATTTCCAACCTCTTCTAGAAATCTTTAGACCAGGTGTTCTTAACCCTGGATCCAGGGATAGAATTCACGGGACTCCATGAGCTTGATCTTTACTTCCCCTGCTCTCTAACTCAAATTTAACACTCCCTTCAGTTATAAAGACAGGCAAAAACCCACAGGAATACAAGAAGAACTTGTGAGTCCATCACCAGTGAGAATTTGCACACCATAGAACAGTTACTACGGCAACATCTCCAAGTACTTTGAAATTCTGGTGGTTGTCAGATCTTGTTATTTCATCAATAAGTAATGTGTTTAATTTATGCATTTAAAAACATTATTCAGGGGTCCTGGTTGGCTCAGTCAATAGAGCATGTGACTCTTAACCTCAGTGTTGTAGGTTCAAGACCCACACTGAGTGTAGAGATTACTTAAAAATAAAATCTTTCGGGGATCCCTGGGTGGCTTAGCAGTTTAGCACCTGCCTTCGGCCCAGGGCGTGATCCTGGAGTCCTGGGATAGAGTCCCACGTTGGTCTCCTTGCATGGAGGGAATCCTTTTCCCTCTGCCTGTGTCTCTGCCTGTGTCTCTGCCTCTCTCTCTGTCTCTCATGAATAAATAAATAAAATCTTTAAAAAAAATAAAATAAAAAATAAAAAAATAAAAAAATAAAATCTTTTAAGAATCAATTCATTCATTAAAAAATAAAAATATTATTCAAGGAAGCGTTCATCAGAGTGCTACCCCCTCATCAGGCTGTGCCAGAGTGCTAAAGTCTGTGGCACAAGAGAGTTACAGAGCATTCCCCGGCCTGACAACATATATGGAATTGTATAAAATTTCTGCACATCAGAGACTCCATTTCGAAGTTTCATTTTCCTTTCCAACTCACAAACTTTTGAATTGGGCTACCACCAGCAGCAGTTTTATGAGCAGTTGCTCATAAAATTTCAACAAAGCAACTGGCATTTGGATCACATGAGTGAGGATGATGAATTTAATCAATAAATGCCAGGGATAGTTTCATTTGATTGCACCAATAAAATCATCAATAAGCTAATAATCCAAAGCAGCTCAACCAGTCAGCACCAAAATAGCAGGCTGGGTTTCTTTTTCTCCTCTCTTCTTTATCTAAATCATGTATTTAACCTCCTCTTCTTTCTCATAAAAACCTCTTGCTTTCCCCACATTACCATGATGCTTTTCTGGTTCCTCCAGAATCTGTGCTCCCCGAATGGCAATCCTGCTATCACCAGATAAAAGCCTTTGTTCTTCAGTTTCTCCTCCTTTTCTTTGGTTGATGTGCATCATCTACTCTTTTTTTTTTTTTCCTACTTCACGCACATTCTAATAAGATTTTTTTCCCATTACTGAAGCCTTAGAAGTGAGTAGGATTACCAAGGGAGATTTTCAAGAGAAGAGAACTGGGACAAAGCCAATTATGGGAAACATATAATCACTTCTGCCTGGTAGAGAAAGTGGGCCAGGTGAGGAAGACAAGAAGAAAGGCCTGCAATGACTGGAAGAGGAGGAGGGAAATTGCCGAGAAGCCAAGAAAGGCCAAATTTATCGTCATTATCTGTTTCTCACTGAATAACAAAGTCAATTATGATTTTGTACTAAAAATAAAAATAGAGACACCATCCAAGGTCTGGGGACACACTGCGTGGGTAACGGATTCCCTACACAAGGACCCTGCTCACCTCCTCACTTCCCCCCTCCATGTGACCTGGGGGCCGTGAAGGCTCTGCCAGTGACACAGCACCGGTCTCCCATACCCTGCTAGAAGCTGCCTCTAGAAATCAGCTTTGAAATGACTTATTTCTGTGACCTATCATTTTATTTCCTTTAATGACCACCAGTTGGCTCCTCTCCAGGGCCCCGATCTAATTAGCATACATGCAGAACTCATTTCCACGCACTGACAGCCCTCCCTATCCTCTTCCTCAGCAAGCAAGAAGAGAAGCAGCCAGACCTTATTAAAATTCACCTTTGGGCAAATCCCTGGAATGCCTGCTTTCACTCTCTCTACAAGAACTATGCCCAAAGGCTGTAGCCTTATTTTTGACACCTAACAAGGGGGAAAGCTGAATATACAAAAACACAATACAGCAAAAGCCTTTTTGTGTCTCTTTTTAAAGCACTTTGATATAAACTAAAAATGATTTGAATCATGCATCCAGAGACCTCAAGTGGAATAAACACATTTTAAAATGCATTTTACATTAATAGATTTTAAAATAGAACTCTAGCTGTTCTTAATAATAGTATGAATTTATTCTACAAACTTAATGTGATCATCAAAATTTCTTTTTCAATTCAGAAACATATTTTACCTTCTTAAAGAACCATCTATAGTTTCCCTCTACTAAGCTACTATAAAATGTAGTCTGTGAATTTGCCAGCTTTAGAACATGGTGTGTGTATGCCGGCAAATATAAGAATGTTCATAAATATATTTTCATGCTTAATTTTGGAAGTATTATAGAGAAATATTTAAGAGTAAAGGATTTGTTATAAGGTAGACAAAATCCAGCTCTGCCAGTTATTAGCTGTGTGACCTTAGACAAATGACTAACCTCTTCAAATCTGTTTCCGTTTATGAAAAAAAAGTTGCTATGCAGATTACAGGAGATAATCTCTGTGAAGTGCTTTGCTCAGAGCCTGCTGCAAGCACTAAGTAAAAGACAGATATTTTTTAAAGTAAGTGACAGTCTGAAAACTCATACTTAAGAAAAATTTTGCAAGGTTCTCAAACTGATGTAGCACAGTTACTACAAAGGTTCTACATGTATTGGCTAAAAGGAAGCTTATAAACTAGGACCTACATGACATTTTCGGAGTGAATGCCAGCTATTTTCATTGCCTACTGCAATGGAGCACTTATCAGGACTTGATTATATACATAGATGCGTGACTGTCAATTCAGTGACTTTTGCTGCATACCTGGTTAGGTTATCTGATGGCATCAATCAAGAAAACTGAACAGAGGGCCTTAGTTCATCAATACATTAGATGTGGACTCACCATAAAATGATGCAGATTTTGTTCTCTCATTTTGGGTCATCTGGCTATAATTAAAGTCCAGGTTTGACAAGGGCAGAAGTTAACCTTCCCAAAGATACTAGAGCATCTGGCATTGATTTAGAAGATGAGGGGCAGCCAGGGTGGCTCAGCAGTTTAGTGCCGCCTTCAGCCCAGGACCTGACCCTGGAGACCCAGGAGCAAGTCCCACATCAGGCTCCCTACATGGAACCTGCTTCTCCCTCTGCCTGTGTCTCTGCCTCTCTCTCTCTCTGTCTCTCATGAATAAATAGATAAAATCTTTTAAAAAAATAGAAGATGAGCTGCTACCGATGTGGCAAAGAAATATTTATATTTCTTTTTGGCAGATTCACTGGCCACTTCTAGAAATGAAAATAATTGATACAGACCTATGTAAGTTTGCTTTAATGCAGCTGAGATATATGTTTCAATTTTTAAAAAAGATTTTATTTATTCATGAGAGACACAGAGTGAGAGGCAGAGACATAGGCAGAGGGAGAAGCAGGCTGCCTGCGGGGAATCTGAGGCAGAACTCGATCCCTGGACCCTGGGATCACGATCTAGGTCAAAGGCAGATGGTTAACCACTGAGCCACCCAGGTGCCCCTATGTTTCAATTTTTTCCAAGAATTTGGGTCAGGGTAAGTTTACTTGTGAAAGATAGCAGTAAAGTTATCAGTGAGGTCTGACAGCTAACAGTGTCCTGATAATTCTTAATCTGGCATAGGAATCAACATTTTTGAATATTAAAATAATTAGTAATTGTTAATTGTTTAAATTCTTTTTAGCCAGCGTTTTATTTTGAAAAACTTGAAATCCACAGAAAAGTTCCTAGAAGAGTACAGTATGAGTAAATATGTTCATCACAAAAAAGAATGTTGTGTTTACATATGTAATATTATATACACATATACATTTATATATATATACACACATATACACATACATATACATTTTAGAAAACCATTTAAAAAAAGCTCAGACATTAGCATAATTTTTCTCTGAATCTTAAGTGCATATTTCTAATAAGGAAGCCATGTTTCTAAATAAATGAAAAACAATTATCACACAGGAAATTTAACATTAACATAGTCCTATTATCTAATATTCAAATTTCCCCAGGTGTCCCAATAGAGTCCTTTATCTTAGTTTTATTTTATTTCTTAAGGATCCAAGATTCACTTAATGTTCACTTACTGCATTTAGCTGTCAGGTCTCTTTTGGAGAATTCCCCAGCTTTTTTTTAGTTTTGTTTGTTTTCCTTGATGTTGATAATTTAGAAGAGCCCTGGACAGTCATTTTGCTAAATACTCCTGTATTTGATTTGCTTGATCGTTGCCTCATAATTAGCTTTAGGTTAAGTATTTTTGGCAGGAACACTACCTAGGTAATGTAACCTTCAAAGTGCATGATATGAGGTGACACATGTTATCGGATTGTCTCTTTACTAGAGATGCTAAATTTTGTCCCTTGGAAAAGGGAGTAGATATCAGATTTCTCCACTGAAAAGTACATTTCTTCCCTCTATAAGTAATAAATAACTGGTACCTGTAAATATGCTATCCACTAATATTTCACTGACTGATCTACCATCAATTTCTGATTCTTGACTGAATCTGTCTTATTTGATAACTTGCAATCATTAATTCTAGATTTGTTATTTGGTTTTCTTCTGCCAGGAAAAGCTTTTCCTTCTCCTATCACCCTTTTCTAATTTAAAAAAAATATTATTATGAACTCATGAATTCACTTTTAAAATTAAAATGTAATAATCTATCCCATCAATATTCATTGTGATGCTCACATTGTTACATATACTCCCCATGGAGTTTCCTGTGAATTGTCCCCGGATATCTCTTTCAGCTTTTGAATACTTTCACATTTTTCTTTTGTCACTAGATGTTTCATTTGCATTAACTTTTAAATTGACTTCTGAGGAAACAACTACAGAGAACACAATGGTAAGTTTGAGTAAGTAATAGCAGATCCCTGTTTCTATAAATCTAGAACGTTCAGACTACAGCCTCATTAATTCCAGGCCTATAACTATAATCAGTGAAGAGCAACTATAGCTTTGTTTTTGGAGAGGGGCAGTAGGGCAGTAGAGGAAGAATTACAATTGTAGCCATTGTCCTTTGTCTGCACACTTCAGTTTAAAAGTACTTTCACACTTAACCTTAAACATCTTCATCAACGAACAAGGGATGGAGGTAACAAGGCTCCCAAAGCAAGTGTCTTCTGGCTAGATGAACTGTTCCTGAGTTGGTATGTAAACTCGGGTTTGTCTGAACTCATGTGCATTTCACACTAGATTAGATACTGGGCTGAGCCTGGAAAGTTGGCATAAGCCTACCTTGGGTCTCTGGGAGAGAAAAAGTAGACTCACATTAGAGAGAAGACTCTGTCACCCTAGAGGGGAAGGTCAGTTTGGGTCACAATCCCAATCTTGTTTAGAGAAGAGGGGAAGATAGGAGTGGCAGCTTCTCCATACCCCTCTCCTTATTTCACACTCTATCCTGTCAGTCCGCCTCGACAAGACAATCTAGTGACAGAAAGGCACATTTTCCTTGGCTCACTATTTCTAGATACTGGCCCAAAAAGGAAAAAACAATTGGGGAGAAAGAAGCATGGGAAGGATAAAGACAAAAAAGAAATAGAGAAGACTTCTGGGGAAGATGATGGAGTAGGAGGACCTTAAGCTCATCTTGTCCCAAGGATACAAAGTAACACTCCTATCAGTGTAAATAACCCAGAAAACAATCTGAAGATTGCCAGAATGAATTCCACAACTAATGGTAAATAAGAGGCCACAAGGAAAAGGGTAGGAGGAATGGAAATGCACTGGGGAGCTAAATGGACAGCAGGATTGTCTGTGGGAGGGAGGGACCTGCAGGCATGGAAAGGGTTGAGCAACAGACCTTCATATTAGGGAGCCAACAGGGAGAAGAAAAATCTCCATAAACATTTGGCTTTGAAAATCAGAGGAGCCAAATTCCTTGAGTTCTTACAACCACCTAAACTTAAAACCTGGAACTTTAATAATCCAGCTGGCTTGATTTTGGGAGAGCCAAGAGGGTGAGAGGAAGCTGAGTCCCTACCCTTAAAGAGATAGGACAACAAACAGACCATACAGATACAGAATGAAACAGTAGTTTGAAAAGCACCTGGGGCATATGGGAAGGATATTTTTTTTTTTACTAATCTTAGAGTGTGTGCTGGAAAGACAGAGATCCTTAGGAGACCTTTCCAGGAACAAAGGATCTGGCAGGTGCCTGGAAGGTGTATCTGCCACCCCCCCCCCCCAATATAAACACATAGTCACCTGCAGGAACCAGCACCACACCCATGCTTAATACTTAACCTGCTTACACCCAACCCCCAAGATTTGGCAGATCCACCCTCTCCAGGCAGACCTGCCCAGTATGACAGGTCCCCTCCCCCAGAGGACAAGTGTAAAACTTGCTAATATGGCACCTCTCACCTCACGCACCTTGAAGATCCTCCCCATCTAATATGCTCTTGGCCAGAGCCTGTCCAAAGCGGTGCCAAAATCCTGGGAGTGTTCAAGTAGCCCCCACAGGGGCTAGGACCACTCCAAAGTGACTCCTGCCCTGAGGACAGAGAAAGATAACCACACACACACACACACACACACACACACACACACCAATCACACTGTGGCCCTGCCCACCAAGAAAAGCTTCTCAGGGGACAACACAAGGAAAGTTCCCTGTAATTCAGGGCTACTGAATCTCTGGCAAATGCCTGGTCTGACTCAACTCGAGCCCAAGGTGGTCCCAGACTGGCCCACTAAGACTACAGGGAACAAACTGCCCACAACAGCTGAAGAGAACCACTGAAGACAGCTAGACTGAAGGAAAAAGCAGCTCAACCATAAGAGTAGGGTGCATGCAACGCACATAGGAGACACCCCTGAAGCATCAGATGCCAGTGAACAGGGGACACTGCACTGGAGGGAACCATAGGACCTCTTCTTCATAAGGTCACTAGTTTAAAGAACAGGAGATGTAGCTGACTTTCCTAACACAGAGAAACAGACACAGAGAATTAGACAAAAATGAGGAGACAGAGGAATATGTCCCACATGAAAGAACAAGACAAAACCACAGTGAGAGAACTAAAAACAGAGACAAGTAATCTGTGTAGTAGAAAATTTAAAGTAATTTTCATAAAGATATTTGCAGGACTTGAAAAGAGCGGAGGACATAAGTGAGACCCTTAACAAAAGATAGAAAACATAAAAGGAATAAATCAGAAATGAAGAACTCAATAAATGAAAATAAAAGAAACCTAGATGTTATAGATAGTAAACTAGAGGAAGCATAAGAA
The DNA here is from genome assembly GCF_905146905.1 of Nyctereutes procyonoides. NCBI lineage: Eukaryota > Metazoa > Chordata > Mammalia > Carnivora > Canidae > Nyctereutes > Nyctereutes procyonoides. The sequence continues at coordinate 6,419,050 of NW_026575044.1, forward strand.
TAGATCAGTGACCTGGAGAACAGAGTAATGAAAGGCAATCAAACTGAACAGAAGAGAGAGAAAAAACCTGTGCAAAATGAGGATAGACTTAGGAAACTCAGTGACACCATGGAGTATAACTTTCTCATTATAAGGATCCCATAAGAAGAGAGAGAGAAGGGAGCAAAAATTTACTTGAAAAAATAATACCAGAAAATTTTCTGTATCTATGGAAAGAAACAGAAACCAGATCTAGGAGGCATAGAGATTCTCCAATAAAATCAACCAAAGGGGGTCCACACCAAGACACACAGTAATTAAACCAGTAAAGTAGTGATGGAGAATTTTAAAAGCAGCAGGAGAAAAGTTACATATAAGAGAAACCCCATAAAGCTGTCAGTTGATTATTCAGCAGAAACTTTGCAGGCATGAAGAGACTGGCATGATATATTCAAAGTGCTGAGAGGAAAAAATCTGCATACTCTATATAGCAAGGCTATCATTCAGAATAGAAGGCAAGTTAGGGTTTACCAGAAAAACAAAAGTTAAAAGAGTTCATGACCATGAAACCAGCCCTACAAGAAATATTACAAGGGACTCCTTGAGTGGAAAGAAAAAAAAATGCAAGTAAGAGTAGGAAAAGTAGAAGATTTAAAAATAAGTACATCTATAAAAAATCAGTAAAAATAAGTACATCCATAAAAAATCAGACAAGGAACTCACAAAATAAAAGTATGGAAAGTATGACACAATATTCCTAAAACGTGGGGAGGAGAGGACAAAAGAATGGATTGAAACTTTAAAGATCATCACATTACTATAGATTCCTATACGCAGAAGATATATACAAACTTAATGGTAACAACAAATCCAAAACCAGTAATAGATATATAAAAATTAAAGAGAAATAAATCCAAGCATATTACTGAAGAAAGCCCACCTATGGTGACAGAAGAGAGCAAGAGAAAGAAGGTACAGAGAAGAACTACAAAAACAACCATAAAACAAGTAATAAAATGGCAAAAAGTACACACCTATCAATACTTACTTTGAATGTCAATGTACTAAAAGCACCAATCAAAAGATATAGGATAACAGAATGAATTTAAAAAAGAAGACCCATCTATATGCTGCCTACAAAAGAATCATTTCAGACCTACACACATGCAGACCGAAAGTGAAAGGATGGAGAAGGATTTATCACACAAATGGATGCTAAAAGAAAGCAAGGGTGGCAATACTTATATAGGACAAAGTAGACTTTAAAACAAAGACTGTAACAGGAGACAAAGAAGGACACTATGTGACAATAAAAGGAATAATCTAACAAGAAGATACAATAATTGTAAGTATTTATGCACTCAACATGGGATTACCCAAATATATAAAGCTGTTAATAACAACCATAAAGAAAATAATCAATAGTAATACAATAATAATGAGGACTTTAAATCCCCACTTACATTAGTGGACAGATCATCCAAACAGAACATCAATAAGGAAACAGTGTCTTTGAATGAATGACACATTGGACCAGACAGATTTAACAGATATATTTGGGACATTCTATCCTAAACCAGCAGAATACATATTCTATTAAAATGCACATGGAACATTCCACAGGACAGATCACATATTAGGCCACAAAAGAAGTCTCAACAAATTCAAAAAGACTGAATTAATGTATCTTTCCTGACCATAACACTATGAAACTAGAAATCAACCACAAGAAAAAATCTGGAAAGAGCATGGAGGTTAAATAGCATGTTTAACATGCTAGTAAACAATGAATGTGTCAACCAAGAAATCAAGGAATAAATTTTAAAAAATACATGGAGAAAATTAAAATAAAAACACAATGCTCCAAAACTTTGAGATACAGCAACAGTGGTTCTAAAAGGGAAGTTTATAGCAATACAGGAATACCTCAAGAAGCAAGATGAATCTCTAACAACCTAAACTTACACCAAAAGGGGTTAGAAAAAGAAAACACAAAACCCCAAACTGATAGAAGGTAGAAATAATAAAGATTAGAGGAGAAATAAATAAACTAGAAATTACAAAAACAATAAAACAGATCAATGAAACCAGTAGCTGGCTCTTTGAAAGGAACAATAAAACTGATAAACTGTCAACTGGACTCTTAAAAAAGAGATTCAAATAAACAAAAATCAGAAGTGAAGAAGTCAAAATAATCAATATCACAGAAATACAAAGAATTATAAAATAATATTATGAAAAATTATATGCCAAAAAATTGGACAACCTAGAAGAAACGGATAAATTCCTAGAAACATATAACCTCCCAAAATTACATCAGAAGTAAATAGAAAATTTCCGTGGACCACTTACCAGAAATGAAATTGAGTTAATAATCAAAAAATTCCCAACAAACCAAATTCTAGGGACTAGACATTTCATAGGTGAATTCTACCAAACATTTAAAGAGTTAATACCTATTCTTCTCAAACTATTCCAAAAAATAGAGGAGGAAGGAAAACTGCCAAATTCATTCTATGAGGTGAGCATTACTGTTACCAAGACCAGATAAAGACACCACAAAAAAAAAAAGAACTACAAGCCAATATCTCTGATGAACATAGATGCAAAAATCCCTAGCAAAATATTAAAAAACCAAATCCAACAATACTTTAAAGAAATCATTCACCACAGTCAAATGGGATTTATTCCAAGGATACAAGAGTGCTTCAGTATTCACAAATCAATCAACATGATACATCACATGAATAAAAGAAAGTGGGAAAACAATGATTATTTCAATAGATGCAGAAAAAGTTATTCGACAAAGTACATATCTAATTGTGATTGAAAGCCCTCAACAAAGTACATTTAGAGGGAATATACCTCAACAGAATAAAGGTCATATATAAAAAACCCACAGTGAACGTCTTCCTCAATGGTGAAAAGCTGAGAGCTTTTCGCCTAATATCAGGAACAAACAAGAATGTCCGTTTTCACCACTTTTATTCAACATAGTACCGGAAGTCCTTGCCAAAGCAATCAAACAAGAAAAAGGAATAAAGGCATCCAAATTGTAAGGAAGAAGTAAAACTTTCACTATTTGCGGATGACATATGCTATATACAGAAAATCTGAAAGACTCCACCAAAAGACTACTAGAAGTGATATGTGAATTTGGTAAGGTTGCAGGATACAAAATCAATGTACAGAAATCTGTTGCATTTCTATACACTAATAACAAAACAGCAGAAAGAGAAATCAAGAAAACAATCTAATTTACAATTGCACCAAAAATAATAAGATATCATAACCAAGGAGGTGAAAGACCTATACTCTGAAAACCATAAAACACTAGTGAAAGAAACTGAAGACAACACAAAGAAATGGAAAGACATTTCATGCTCACGAATTGGAAGAAATTGTTGTTAAAATGTCTGTACATTCCCAAAGCAATGTACAGACTTAATGCAATCCTATCAAAATACCAACAGCATTTTTCACAGAACTAGAACAAATAATGCTAAAATTTATGTGGAACCATAAAAGACCCTGAATCTTCAAAGCACTCTTGATAAAGAACAACACTAGGGATATTATATTCCCAATTTCAAGTTATACTAGGAAGCCATAGTAATCAAAACAGTATGATACTGGCACAAAAATAGACACCATAGATCAATGAAACAAACCAGAAAGGCCTAAAATAAACCCATGATTTTACAGTCAATTATTCTTCAACAAAGGAGGCAAGAATATCCAATGGGAAAAAGACAGCCTCTTCAACAAATGGTGTTGGGAAAACTGAACAACCAAATGCAATAAGAATGAAACTAGAATACTATCTTATACCATAAACAAAAATAAATTCAAATCAGGGCACTTTGGTTGCTCAATAGCTTAAATGCCCGACTTTTGATTTCAGCTCAGTGTCATGAGATCAGGCTCTATGCCTGGGTTCCATGGACTCCATACTGGGTGTAGAGCCTGCTCAGGATTCTCCTTCTCCCTCTCCCTCTGCCCTGTCCCACCACTCATACTCTTTTTCTCAGAAAAATAAATAAATAAATAAATAAATAAATAAATAAATATTGACTGCATACAAGTATGCATAAATAATTGTTACTCAGAGAATCAGAATTGTAACAAGATATTCTTTATAAAAACAATTTTGTAAAATATAGCCTAATATTTTGTTTTAAAAAGGAAAGCAGAAATCAATGCCCTGCCTTTTGATATTTTACCAATATGAGATCTGAACAAAGAAGCAGGAAGTTCAGTGATGAAATGCCCCTGACACTGTCCCCAAAGAGCTAACATGCTGTGAAAAGCAGATGATGTAAAACAAGAACAGGCTTGCATTCAAAACAGTTATTACCCTTTGACAACTATACTCTCACCACGATTATAGTTGAGCGACATTTATTGAGTAGTTGCTTTATGTCAGACATTATGTTCATAAAATTTACCGACTATATTAATTCATGTTTACAATAATTGTTAAAAGTAGGTTTTACAAATGAGGATACTGAGACCCAAGGAATTTAAGTCACGTGTGCAAGGGAACATAGCTAGTGACTGTTGGAGCCCAGACTTAAGCCCAGACTTAACTGCAGACAATATCCTCTTCATCACTACACTCCATTGTCTCTCCCAGCTTTCATAATAACATCCAGGCAGAGGTAGGAGATGACATCAATACATCTTCAGTGAATCGGGTCCATAGATACCCAGGGGCACAATGTCCATGACAGCAAACAGTACAGAGACCTTTCTGTTAGGATTTATTCCCCTGAAGTTTTTGGGTTTTGCTTTTACAAAAGACTCAATCCCTACTCAGTCATATTCTTTGTATCAAAATTCAGGACATAATCTGTCCATCAATTCTGGGTCATGTATTCATCTCCCATTTGACTAGTATTTGTGCAGAGCTAAAGACAAGGTATGCTCTGTCCCTGGTGCTGAAAAGCACACCACACAGAGCCCTGCTTTTAAGAGGCACACATGCTACAGGTGAAGAGCACAGGTAATACATGAGCAAGCAGACAGAGGGAAAGATGGGGCAAACGAGAGAAGTAAAGAGGACCACATGGTGGAGGTCACGAGGAAGGCTGCTTCCTCACACTGGCAGCCAGAGATGGCCCTTCTGAGGCTGTAATGTGGAGCTGAGATGCAAATATTGGAAGGCAGATGGTCAGGACAGAAAGGACCAACAGTTGAAAAAGAATCAAAGCAGGAATGAAGTTGGGGTGTGGGAAGAACAGCAAGGAGGCTGGCGTGGTGCAATCTAGGGATTGAAGTAGAGAGGGAACAGGGCACAAGTCAAAAGAGGTGGCTCAAGGCTAGAATATGTAGGAAAGGAAAACATTTTTTTCTTCTGCTCTTCTAAGTTCTTGGCTGGTCTCTAACAAAAGACAGATTAACAAGAGAAAAGCATGCAAATTTATTTAACATAAATTTCACATCATAAGGGAGGCTTCATAAGGAAAACAAACCTCCCCCCAAAAAAATGATTGAACTTTAGCCTTTAGGTTTGATGAAGAATGAGAATTTGATGAAACTGTGGGAAAATGTGATGGGACAAAGGATATGAAGTAAGTGTAGTAAACTGGGGGAAACTTAGCAAGCCCTGTTCATTTAGATTCCTCTATGTGTTCTTTTATCTTTGGAGATAAGGGCACTGCTTTCTTCAGGTAAAGGGAGGGCACCATTCACACAAGAGTGTGATGACCTGCTTCTGGGGAAGGTCAGAAAGTCCTTCCTGGATGTGCTACTTGTAGCTTCCCCACAAAAGCTACATGGCTGCATAGGGACCAGGGTCACAGCAGGGGATAGATGAGAAGTTACCACAACAGTCTAGGGCCTAAGGAAAAGACAATGGTGGCTTGAACTAGGGTGTAAATGCTGGAGGTGGAGAAGAGTGGAGAGATGGCGAACAGATGCTGAAGGCAAAGCAAATAGGAATATGGCTACTTTTAGGGGAGATTCTTCTGCCCATTCCTGATGTCATCTCTGGGTTCAAGAATACTCCAGTGGGTGATGTGACACAACTTTGCATTTCTCTAGACCTTTACTCACCCTGCCCCAGAGGAGGAGGAGCAAATTAACCCGACTAGGAGATGGACAAAGTATTCAGCTTGATTCCTCACTTCTTCCTCTTGGAAGAGCTATCCCAGCCTCAGCCCCCACTCCACAGCCTTGCTTGGAAAAAGACCCTTTATGTCAAAGCTCACCTTGGACCATGCTGGCTGTGACTGGTTCAATCTGCAAGACCATGTAATCTCACATTAAGCAACATCTCCCAACGAAGCCGGCAGCCTTTACCCAAAAGGAGATATTTAGCCTCTACTTGCTACTCCTTGCTAGAACTGTCAATTTGTTCAGGAAGAAGGATGTCATTTATCAACCCCCCCCACAGAGACCCCCAAAAGTAAATCTGGACATGAATTGGGGTTTTAATGTATTTAATTCTTCTGGATATTTTGATGGAATGAGGGACCACAGTCAGAATCTAGGAGAAACAAGTGCAATTGACAAAATATGCTTAGAAAACGATCTCAGGGGATGATGTCCTGTTGCTATTGATTGACTCAGGAATCCTGATTCTATTTCTCTTTCTTTTTAGTATTTTATTTATTTGTTTTGGAGACAGTGTATGTGTGCACATGCATGTGAGTGGGGAGAACAGCAGACAGGGAAGAAGAGGAAAAGGGAGAGAATCTCAAGCAGACACTGTGCTAAGCCCAGACTGCAACACAAGGCTGTATCTCATAACTCTCAGATTATGACCTGGGATGAAACCAAAAGTCAGGCATTCAAATGACTGTGCTACCCAGGCACCACCCCTCAATTCTATTTCTGACAGTATGACAAATACATGCTTCACCTCCCCACTCCATGCCCAACACAGGCACTGAAAATCAATCCTAACATTCTTTCCTGGGTGTAGCCTTGACAATCTGTCTCAGGCTAGTGCTCCAGGCACCTACTAACAACTAGGGATGAAGACAGGATGAAAGTGAAGTTACAGCTTTGAGGCCAACTAGAAAACAAAGCTGATCACATTTTCTTGTTAACACAAACTTACCCAGAAAATAATTTTTATCTCAAATTTGTTGAACACATTTCTAAGATGGATAAAGATTATTTTTTCTGGAATTGAAACACTCATTTTTTTATGATTTTAAATTTTGCCTTAAGACCCCCAAATACTACTTGGTAGAAGATATAAGAAGTTAGTCCAACTCTGTAGAGTTCAAGATTTATTCCTTGATTTATTTTAAAATAAGTTCATGACTCACTTTTTGTTTGGATTCAAGTTGTCTCCTTAAAGCACAGTGAAATCTTTAGTAATTGAAGACTTACCATCAATTAGTTCTAGTACTTGTCTTCAAAGTAAGGGCCAAGAAAGATAAGACTGCCATTCAGATCCTTAATACTAGATCTTATTTAATAACTGTGAAGCTTCTAAGCTTTGCTCTATCATTGCTAAGGGTTAGTGGTAACAGTATTTTCATGAGTGGGAGATTATATGCATTTTTGTCCTTTCCTTCTTCCTCTATCTTGAATTTCAGCAAGTCCCAGACTTTGAGGCCACATTAATAAATCCCATTATTTGGCAAATTCTTTTTTTTTTTTAAAGATTTTATTTATTTGAGAGAGACAGAGAAAGCATGAGCAGGAGGAAAGGAAGAGGGACAAGCAGACTCCCTGCTGAGTGGGGAGCCTGATGTGGGACTCTATCCCAGGACCCTGAGATCATGACCGGAGCTGAAGGCAGATAGATGCTTAACTGGCTGAGGCATCCAGGAGGCTCTGGAAAATTCTTTTTTGACCACCATGAGTTATGTCAGACTGATGTGTACCTTACTGACACCAGCTAAATGAGAAGCTGCCTGGTGGCCACCAAAGAGCCCAACATCTTGTTTGGGATAAACTCTATGCAGCAATGGGACTCATTAAAACCTTTAAATAAAGCAGACCTGAGAAAAGCTCCTCAGAGGAATACAGCAGCTTCCTGTTAAGGAAAGTTGTATGCAGCCGATAATACTTCTTGAACAAAAGAATGATTTTGAAAAGCAGGCAAAGTCAACCAAGTGGCCCACTTGGAAGTCAGCAATGGTAAGTCACAATCTTAAGCCATGAGTTCTTCAGAGGGTGCCCTGTAGGCTGCAGAGCCAGCCACTCAGCAGAGACAATTCTGGCAGCTATATTCCAAGCCCACCAAGGGCGGGCAGCATCATCTGGCACAACATGTGCCATTTCCAGAGGTTTAAAATAGTTTTTCTAAATGTATCTTCACAGTCCGAATATGGCTTAAGTTTCTTCTGAGTTGAGATACTAAAGGGGATGAGACAATTTTGTAATGAGTTTTGTGGGGAAAGGGTAGCAGGAGGAAGAGTCACAGCAGGAGACTGATTAGAAGACCACTGGGTGGGGGCTAGGGGAAAACGTGATGGGGACTTATGTCAATTGAGTTTTCTAAGATTCAGGGAAACTTCTCCCAATTTTTCAAAGGATTACATGCATAGGTTAAGAGAATGAAAATAATACAGACAATCCTGGTATCAAGAGTCCGGCTCTGTCTTCCAGTTCCCTGCCCCAGAATTGACATGCAACCAGTTGTTATTTTCTGCAACTAAGATATTCTCTGCATACACATAGGTTAACTTAGTTACTTTCTGTGTCAGGACCTAAGAAGAAGTCCAGTTCACGGCCAAAAGCACAAGCTGCCCATGAGATAATTCCCTTTCGGTATTTTGCTATCCCAAATCCTGAGCTGCTGAAAAGAGTATGCTGTGTGTCCCCAAGTGGAAGGGGACAGAAAAGTGAATCTGAGAAACACCAAGGTAGAGAAGAGTCACCATGATTGGAGAGAGTGAACAAATACGTGGGTCCTGCAAGCAGCTCAGGACCCACCACACGGTCCCAGGCCTGCCTAGGAAGACGGCAAACTCCCAGCAGCTAGAGGTCATATGCTGCATGCAGGGAGACTACATTCTAGGTCCCGGGCTCCACTGGTTCCACTGTAGTCCCCAGAGTGGAAGGGCCATGAAGCTGTGCCCATGAAGTCCAGAGGTAACCAGCTCAGACAAGCAGTGGTACCAGAGGGCTCTCCTGATGACCTGAGGCTGGAAAGACTCCACCATTTTATACAATTTTGGGTAGTCTGATCTGCAGGCTGATTCCTGTCAGTGAGGATTTGGTCTGATTTAATGACATGAATGGAATTTCTTTTAAATCTGAGTTTTGGCCTGAGATGTGAATTCACCGCACAAATGGAGCATTCGGTCTTCTTCTAGTGGGTCAGACAGATACTGTGACCCAGAATCATGCTCCAGTCCATAAGGCTTATTAAATTCAAGGAATTCCCTGGGCTTCATATACAGCATACTTTAGCTCTGGCTGGTTCATGGTAGCAGAGATCAGAGGCCACAGTGTGAAACTGCTCTGGAAGCAGGAAGCCATGGTCTTGAATCAGTGTTATTTGGAACATGACCCATGCCTGTCTTGCAAGCAGGTGCATACACGTCTCTAAGTCAAAGAGAGTAACATACAAAATTTAAATTTAAAATGTTCCAAAATGGGGATCCCTGGTGGCTCAGCGGTTTGGCGCCTGCCTTTGGCCTAGGGCGCGATCCTGGAGTCCCAGGATCGAGTCTGCGTTGGGCTCCCAGCATGGAGCCTGCTTCTCCCTCTGCCTGTGTCTCTGCCTCTCTCTCTCTCATGAATAAATAAATAAAATCTTTAAAAAAATTTTTCCAAAACCTGGACGCTTGGGTGGCTCAGTGGTTGAGTGTCTGTTTTTGGCTCAGGTTGTGATCCCAGGTCTGGGGATTGAGTCCCACATCGAGCTCCCTGCAAGGAGCCTGCTTCCTCCTCTATGTCTCTGCCTCTCTGTGTGTCTCTCATGAATAAATAAATAAAATCATAAATAGATAAATAAATAAATAAATAAACAAAATGTTCCAAACCAAAAAACTCACCTGCCACACAACAAACAGAAAACCCCATTCATATACCAAGGCAAATATAAGTTTTTTAATATAAATATGTATTTATGTACACTTTTTTTTTACGTACAGACTGAAAACAGGAAGTCCATGTAAGTCTTAACTCATCCCATGAAACCTTTTATACATCCATTCCTTGGTCAAGAAATGGCATTTCCCATTAATTTTTGATAGAGGAATTGCATTAAGCTTCCCAGAGGAGGACTAAAAAAGTTTAAGGGAATTGGGTTCTGGGTTATACCACCACGTGCTCTCCTCTCATTATCAGTTTGTAGGGCAAAGTTTATTCAATGGAGTTCCTGGTGAGAGATGTAAAATGATATCGAAAAGGAAGTTACAGATGCTAATGGTGCATGTGGTCTGTACAAGGAGGATTAAGCCAAATCCTCCTTGTGTTTTAACTATTTTAGCAGCCTTCAGTGCCATGTGGATCTGAACAAACTTCTAGTCTATATAACTGATCTCTGTCAAAGGGATGTTACCACCCAAATTAGAAAAAGATGAAATTAAGAAATGGGCAAAATCCATGAACATTAGAAACTTTTCCTAGAAAAAATGCACATGAGTACCATATACCCACTGAAATAATAGAAAAAAATGCATTGGTCTTTGTCCCCCATTCCTGACTCAGGGTTCCTGAAACCTTTTTCATTTCCTAGGGGACAGGAGTATCTTTTGTTCTGATGAGGTGACTCTGAGGAAGCTCCTGGATGGCTTCAGGATGAGGGCTGGTCACCAGAAAGACCAAGCTATGATTAGAAGCTTGAATACTTCAGCCTTGCCCCCATTCTCTAGAGAAGGGAGCAGGATTGAAAATGGACTTAATGATCCTTCATGCTGAGGTGACGAAGCCTCCATAAAAATCCCAATAGTATAGAGCTAGAGGGTGAACACACTCATGTATCATGAGCGTGACACAACCCAACTCCACAGGGACAGAAGCTTCTGCACTCACGATCTTCCAATATCTCACCCTATGGATCTCTTCACCTGGCTGTTGCTTTGTATCCTTTAATAAACTGGTAAACATAAGTAAGTGGTTTCCTAAGCCCCATGAGCTGTTCTAGCAAATCAGTTGAACTCAAGGAAAGGGTCATAAGAACCTCCAGTTTGGAGCCAAGTAAGACAGAAGTTGTGGGGAAACTGAGGACCTACTATTTGCAATTGGCACTTAAAGTGCATGTGCCTTTTGGGATTGAACCCTGAACCTGTGAGATATGATCTGGTAGACAGTGTCCGAATTGACTTAAATTGTAGGACACTAGCTGGTGTCACACAGAATTGCTTGGTATGGTGTTAAACCCCACATGTTTGGTGACCAGAAGTATCAGAAGGGTTTTGCATGGGGCACCTGGGTGGTTCAGTCAGTTAAACATCCAACTCTTGATTTCGGCTCAGGTCATGATCTTAAGGCAGTGAGACTGAGCCCCATGTCAGGCTCCACACTCACAGGGAGTCTGCCTGGGATTCTCTCTCTCTCTCTCTCTCTCTGCCCCTCCACCTGAGCTTGTACTCTCTCTCTCTCTCTCTCAAATAATTAAATAAATCTTAAAAAAAAAAAGAAATATTCTGCATGTAGAGGAGGGAAAGATTTTTTTCCCCAATACATCCATATATTGTAAAATAGCAAAACTGATCATGATGATGACTATAGTAACAGCTTCTATTTATTGCAAATGCCCATGTGCCAAGTATCTTGCAGACATGATCATGCTACCTTGTGACACATGTATTTGTATTCCCATTTTTAATGAAGACAATGAGGCCCGGGGAAATAGTATAGTGTGGGAAGCCGACGTCATGAGTCAACAGCAGAATCAGTTTCAAATCTTATTTTATCTGGCACCAAAATCTGCCCCACTCAACACACCCTCCTTGTGTGCAGATGATTGCAAGGCCAACAGCTCAATCCCAGCCTTGCAATGTGTCAACACCAATAAAAATTGGCAAGCCAGGCTTCTCTGTTCTCCTTTGACTCCATAATAAGACATATTTATTACCTCTACCAATAATTGTCTATACTTCATTAATACACTGATGGATTTTTAATTCTGAAAGGACTGCATTAATTAACCAAAACTAGCTCTGATTTCCTTCAGCAGCTGTTTCAGTTCTTTAAAAGACTGTTCAGTGTTCCAAGGGGTATAATTTCCCTACTTGAATTCTTGATGGATTTAGATATATTTAAAAACTTATGAACTCTATTATAAAATATGATAGAGTAATTGTGTATTACAGACACAAGAAAAATGAACATTGAAGCAACTTCTATAAAGTTTCTTATAAATATGTAAATATTTTAAATAATGAGCAATAAACCTTTCATTCATATTCACATTATAATTAACTTTTTAATTTAAGTAGCAACCAAGAAGCTATAAATTTGAGCTCCTGATTCATTTCCAATCACCTCTAATTTATATTTGCTCTCATTACAACTAGTCTATGAAAAACTTCAATCTTGCAATTCTCTAATCGTGGAAGTTTAAAAATTCATAAGACATAATTAGAATCTGCGTAGGAGACATTAGGGTTTAGTAAAAGAAATGCTGAACCAGGAGTCACAGGAGCTTGGTTCTAGGCCAGAGTCTGTCTCCTACTCAAATTATTTCTTTCAATACAATTTACTCATTTATAAACCAATAAGGGTCCTAGAGATACTACTGAAGGCCCCCTCCCAAAGTTAAGATTCTAAATTACACATTTTTATACTCAGAAAACTACTTAAACATATTGAAATATTACAAGTTATATATGTAAGTATTATTATATATAATATGAGGAATAATTTGCTGATGTAACATAATCACAGCTACATGCAAGCAATCTGCTTCCAGTTGAAAATGTCAAATGTGGGGAAAAGAAAACATTAAATTCTACATATCTTAATGTTTTCAAACTTCTGTTACCAAGAGTCACTTACAATAAATCATTTTTAAGTATTTAAAATCTTTTAAGGGGATCCCTGGGTGGCTCAGCGGTTTAGTGCCTGCCCAAGGCCCAGGGTGTGATCCTGGGGTCCCGGGATCGAGTCTCACGTCGGGCTCCTGGCATGGAGCCTGCTTTTCCCTCCTCCTGTGTCTCTGCCTCTCTCTCTCTATGTCTATCATAAATGAATAAATATTTTTAAAAAATAAATAAATAAAATAACTTAAAATCTTTTAAAACACTCCATAATCTTTATCCTATAGGGAAATAGTAATAGCCTGGTCACTCAAGTGTAGAAAAACAAAAGCATTGTTCTCTTCCTCTCTTAGCCCTGACCACTACTCTCAGACTTGAACACACTACATACCCTCTTCTGCATTTGTATTTTGGGATATGGAGGAGTGAGGTTAGGGAGGGAGGGAAGGGAAGAGAAGGGATAAAATTATGGCCTAAGGCAAAAATAGAAAAGAGAAAAAAAAACCCTATGAGCAATTGAGGGAACACTGGCATTTCCATGAGAGAGTAGGACAACACTTAGCAAATGGAACCTTGAACAAAGGATTTACCCCAAAGTAGAAACTATGGAGAACATGCAGACTGTTTTTCTAGAATTCAAACTTTTTTACATAAAATACTTCTCCCTATATTTTTTCTGCTACGGGAAAAATTTTCTAATTGGAATTCAGTCAGTTATTTCTGGTCAAGTGTAAGGATGAAAAGGAAATTTCCAAGGCTTTTATTGTTGTTCAACAAGGATATTTTGAGCAAGGTCCTGTCTGAGTGGAATAAATAATTTATTGTTTTTTTTTATTCTTAGAGTATGGAAAAATATTGTACCTGGAGAAGGTCAAAGAGAACATCTTGTCACAATATAAGGCAAAAGGTACCATAAAGAATCTGAATCAGGGTAATAGCACACTCAACAGTTCTTTTAGTGTCCACTGAAATAATAAAGCTTACTCGGATATAGGACTGATTTTTTTTTTTTTTCAGCAAAAAGTCACCCTCAGCAGGAGCTCTAAACCAAAAGCAGTATTGTGTGGCTGGGACATTAAATCAGCAGCAGGAATTGTAACAGGATGTCAAGTATTAGACTCCATTGTAGGGCAAACTTCAGCCTGGTCCCAATGCTCCCTAAACACACATGCTGTGAGCAGACAGTCCATAATTCTGGCACCTGTCTCACTCTTTCTTCTACAAGTGGTGGACAAACATATGTGGCTCCTGTCTCTTGGATATCTTCCCAGAGAGATCAATGAGATTTTTTTTTTTTTACTTCGCTTCCAATATACTTAATGGAACCAAATCCTGAATGTAGTCAGAGTAACACTGCTTTAAAAAATTGTCACACCTGTGACAATGACTGGGTCTATTGGGAGGCAATAAGGTTCCTTTCTTTCAATTTATATAAATAAATATAATCGGAACATTTATCTCCTGTGCACCAAAGAGAGGCAGCTGGATAGCATCTTAGTATGAGGTGAAAAGTAATCTGCAAGTGAAATATAAAGACCAAGGAAATCCCTTAAATCTGTTCTCTAGGGATAGCTCCCCACTAAAGCTAGTGATGGGAGAGACTGTGAGATTTGCAACTTCAGTGCCCCATTTCAGAGGAAGTCAAGGCAGAGAGAGATCTCATAGCTTTTCAAGGTAGCAAGGCCAGCCAGTGGCAGACCTGGAGCTGGTTTGAACTCAGACTTCCAGAACCACTATCTAGAGATCCTTATTCACCTAAGAGATCCAAAATATTTTATGTGAACCTCCTAGAGTTATATGTGTTTATAGTATATTTACTATAAATAAAACACCCTCAGTAAAGTACAAGGAAGTACTTTGTGATCAAATCCATTCATATCTCCATAGTGAACATATGAATATACAAGAAGCAAAATTAGATCCTAAGTAGCCAATTGTTAGTTTCATAAGATTTTGGCACCATAAACTACTAAGGAACATTTTATTTGGGTGTTCAGTGTTTTTTAACTTTCAGAAATTACAGATAACAGATTGTGGTCCTATAGAATTAGGCCTCCCTTGCATGAAGGAAAGGAAAAAACCTTCAGCACTTGAAAGCAGCACATCTGTTATAGAATAGTGGTTAAGAGAAGTCCATCACCTAAACACCTAGTTAAAAGGTAGATTGCTCCATCCCATTCCCAGTTTCTGATTTAGGACAGCTAAGGCTCAAAGGCCAGAGAATTTTCATGTCTAACCAGTTTCTGAAGGTTTATTGTGTTCCTCAAATCTTTTCTGGATGATACTGATGCCTCTGGTTCATGACACCACACATTGAGAACCAGTGGTTAAAAACATGAGCCTTGCACTGACAGACCTGTGTTCAAATCTACCATTTGTTAGCTGTTGTATTTCCTGGCAAATTACCTAATTCCTTTTGAGAAATTCACTAAGAATCTTACTGAGGATTCCTTGGAACATGACAAGTTATTTTTCTCTTGTTTTCAAGATTCGTTCTATGTCTGTGGCTTTTGATCACATGAGTATAATGTGTCTTGGTGTGAGTCTCTGAGTTTATCCTGCTTGGAGTTCATTGAGCATCTTGATTGGTATAGCCATGTCTCCCCACAGATTTAGGTCATTTTCAGCTA
This sequence comes from Nyctereutes procyonoides, assembly GCF_905146905.1. Lineage (NCBI taxonomy): Eukaryota > Metazoa > Chordata > Mammalia > Carnivora > Canidae > Nyctereutes > Nyctereutes procyonoides. The sequence continues at coordinate 6,434,555 of NW_026575044.1, forward strand.
TCAAATAATCTCCCTGCCCCTTTCTTTCTCTCTCTGTCTTCTGAGAATCCCATAATGCACATATTGGTACATTTTCTGATGTTCCACACAACCTCTAGGTTCTGTTCACTTTTCTTCATTCTTTTTTTCTTTTTGCTCCAGACTCAATAATTTCCAAAGACTTGTCCTTGAGTCCACCGATCTTTCTTCTACTTTCTCAAGTATATTGTTAAACCCCTGCAGTGACTTTTTCAAATTAGCAGCTCCAGAATTTTTTTTCATCTTTCATAATTTCTGTTTGTTTGATATTCTCATTTTGTGTACATATCATTTTCCTCCTTTCTTTTAGTTCCTTAAGCATATTTAAGTGAGTTGTTTTAAAGTCTTTGTCTAGTAAGTCTAATGGCTGTGTTTATTCAGAAATGGTTTCTGAAGATTTGTTTTGATCTTCTAAATGGACCATGTAGTCTTGTTTCTTTATATGCTTTGTAACTTTTTTTTTTAAGTGAACATTTGTGAAACCAACCACCTCTCAGTATTGCAGACTGGCTCTAGGCAGGAGAAGAAGACATCACTAATCAACTAATCAGTCCAGTGTGAGGACTTAACATTTCCTCAGGCCTTTTCTTGATATGTATCTTCCCTGGGCCTGTGTGTGTTTGCTTTTTTTCCCCACTGTCTACATGGCTGGTTTTAAATGTCTCAATTTTTCTAGGACTTGCACCCTTGCTTCTTCTTGGGGACTTAGCTGTTCTACTGTATTCTTCAGTCAATAAGCTCTTGCTGCAGGCATCTGTGAGTCTGCAGTCCCCTTGTGGTTTTCATGAATCATGCCTGCTGTTCCCTGTGGCTTCCTCTAGCCTGAGACCTGAGCTGTACTGCTTTTGGCTGTCTGAACTTCTAGTTAGACAACACAGAGATCAATTCCTCAGGCAGCCTTGAGACAGGTTAGAACACTATAAATTCAGTCCTTTCTTCTCTCTTTGGTTTGTGGAAGGGAATTGGAAACTGGGCCATCACTTCTGCCAACTACACTATGCCATGCCAGGGAGAGGTTAGGGCAAGGGTGAGTTAAAAACACCATAAAATGTCCTGCTGTTTTGAATGTGGATTATTCTTACTTGTGTATTCACTTGATTGCTATAGATCTAGGACTGATTTTTAAAGCTCCTATAAAATTACATTAGCCACTGTTTAGTTGCTTATTTAATGTTTCCATAAGAGTTTCCTGTGGAACTGGAGCCCCTGGAATCTCTTAATCTGCCATCTTGCTGATGTCTTATTGTATAATTCCTTAAGCCTCAGTTCCCTATAGTACTTACTTCACAGGATTGTTGGGATGATTAAATGAGATAATATACTAAGATATTTAGCATAGAACTTTGCATATAGTAAAAGTTCAATAAATTTTGGCCACTATCACTGTCATAAAAATAGTACAACTATATTATCATGCTGGGAGACTTCAATGTGAGTGGTAGAGTGATGATTTAATTGTGCTTTATGCAAACTCTCACAAATATCAGTGGGCTAATCTATGCCCACCTTTCTTATAGTGCTATTTAAATCCATTATCAATAAAGGGTAGGTGTTACTGAATATCTGAAGCAGATTTTTTTACTCTTGTTTTAGGTTTCCTAAATCATGCTTATTCACAACTTTTTAAAGAAGACTTTATTTATTTGAGAGAGAACACAATCAGGGTGAACAGCAGAGGCAGAGGGAAAGGCAAGCTAGAAGCCTGATTCAGGGCTTGAGGATCATGACCGGAGCTGAAGACAAACACTTAACCAACTGAGCCACCCAGGCACATCCATTCACAACTTTTTTTTTTAAAAGATTTTATTGATTTATTTAAGAGAGAGAGAGAGAGAGGCAGAGACACAGGCAGAGGGAGAAGCAGGCTCCATGCAGGGAGCCTGACGTGGGACTCGATCCCTGAACTCTGGGATCATGCCCTGGGCTGAAGGTGGTGCCAAACCACTGAGCCACCAGGGCTGCCCCCATTCACAACTTTTAAGAGAAATTTCCATCCTTTCATTTATCTAAAGGTCTAATATCTTTTTTTTTTTTTGGTGGGAATGTGAGAACACTGCATATAGACATAAATCTTATCTTTAATATAGGTATGATCAGGTTTAATTTTAACACCCTCATGCAAGATAAAACAGCAGAGGAGTAAAGTACCTTTTTCTCTCTAAAACTATATTTCATACTTCTCAAATAACACATTCCTTGTTTGGTTCTCTCCTTTCCCACATTTTGGCCAAATACTGAGACTAGTTCATCTATCTTTTTCAACATCTGATTCATCTCCCTTTACTTTTTTCCTATATGCCATTTTGATGAACATATACATTTTTTTTCCACAAAAGATGAAATATATAGCTATATCTTTCTCGACAACACATCTCATTGGTCTTGTACTGGGAAAACAGTGCTAAACCAGTGAATTCCAAAGCTATCTGTGAAGACCACCTTGGGATATTATAACTCGGGGGCAGAAAATGACAGTGAGGACCATAATGTAGAGAAATTATCTGAGCCAATGTCATAAGCATACTTCACAGAATTACTCATAGCCTGCTGTTCAAGCAGCCACCAGCCAGAAAACCAGGAACATAAGTTTTTTTTTTTTTTTTTTTTTTTTGCCTGGGCTACTGCTATGGATCAAAAGAACCCCCACCTCAGGTTCTGTATTAGTATATTGGCCATCTAGCATATCTATACCAGGGGCATGAGATCTGGTGAATTTGCATCCCAGAAACCCAACTGGTCTGCACACTGAAATTGGGCTGCTTTCCAATATAGAACTGCATTAGCCAGGCTCAAAGAGATTCAAGTCAGATAACCCTACACTGATCTCCCATAGCCTAGAATGAATAGGTAGTTCTAGCTAGTGTATATCTTCAAGCTACATGGAAGCTCAAAGAGTCAACATCATATGTAAGAATACAGTCAGGGAAAAGGAGATCATTAGTCCTCAGAAGTATCTCTCATCTAAAATACTTTGAAACAGCTCACCCACCACAGGAGCTAACTTGCCAGAGAGTCCTCTAGTTCCCTTGAAAAAAACCCTTCCCTCCAACCCTTTGCCTGGTCTTCTGTTTCCACTGCAGATCAACTCCTTCCTATTCCTTTTTTAATTTTTCCTCCAAAATAGATAGAATTTCCTATTTGAAATTCTAATCACATAATAGCCATAATTTGCTGAAAATGCATCCAGATGACCTTGACTGGAGTTTTGGATGTTTAGTCTAAACTATTCAGTTATGGATATACAGATCAATCTCCTGGCTCTCACCCAACAGATGGTTCCTAATTTTGAATGTTTTACTAATTTGTCTCTGATCACACACTTTCTTTTTAAGCTTTTATTTATTTATTTGACAGAGAGAAAGAGAGAGAGCACAAGCAGGGAGAGCAGGAGAGGGATAAGAAGGCTCCCTGCTTAACAGGGAGCCTGATGTAGGGCTCAATCCTAGGACCCTGGGATCATGATCTGAGCTGAAGGCAGATGCTTAACCAACTGAGCCACCCAGGCGTCCCTCACAAACTTTATTTCTAACTTGGCAGAGTGACTTTGATAGCCTCTATTACATGCCAACGAATACAAAACTGTATTTTTATATTTAATAATTTAAAAAGTGAAAACATTTGAAATTTCTCTGCAGGAGTGCTTCATAATTTCTGTAAATTAAATGTAACCCAAAACAACACACAGAACTGTATTTTCCTCATCATGTTATGCATGATTTGGTCAAGCGGTTACCTACTTGAGGATTTATATATTCTAACAGGCAGCTAGCCTTGCCACCACTGCTACGCATGATTGAAAACCACAGGGGCAGTGCTTTTCTACTGCTCACAATCAGATCTCAGCAGCTGGAGCTGGAGTTCTCTACAGTCATGGCTTTCTCACAGAACAAACAAAAGACTGTGAAGCAGTCACCAAAAATTTAACTAATTAGTTAAAACCAGAGGACTCAAAAAAAAAAAACATATTGGGAAGGCTGGCACCTTAAATTTCTTTTGGAAATAGAATCTAAATTGATAAATAACAGTGCACAAGACAGTTGCTTAATTAGTCGTAAATTTTTTGGTAGTTGTATTTAGTGGGTCAGCAAACACTACTTACTGAGTATCTACAATGTGTCAAGAACTATGCTAGATGTTGGGGAAATACGGATGAAAAACACAGTTCTACCCTTCAGGTTTGCTCACCTCTGGCAAGTGGAGAGTCTTCAACACTCTTCCTCGCGCCATAATTCAGTACCTCTAGTATTGAAATAACACAGCGCTGATGGGCACTGAGACCTCAGATCCTCATCTCCAGCTGCACAGACGATTCACCGCATGTATTATTTAACTGTTTGATTCTCTCTGTAGATGTCACATGGAATTGCTCCAACATAAACTGTAGGCTTTAGAATCAGAGAGGCCTGCTTTAAGATTCCACTCATCCTGGGAAAATTGCTTAGATAAGCGAGCCCAGTCACACAGGCCTGGGCTTGAATCCTATTTCAGTCACTTGCCACCAGGGTTATCATGGTGAGTTCAACTCCTCTCTGCTTATTTCCTTATGTGTAGAGGGTGGCGGGGGGGGGGGGGGAGTAGAAAATCATCTTCCATAGGACTGACATAAGAGGTAAATGATGGCACGCTTAGCACAGTGTCTAGAACATAGTGACCACAAATCTAATACCAGTTATTATTATTTGACCATTAAATGACTTACTGTATTTTAAGCACTTAGCACAATTAAAATCAGTGTCTATATTGGCAGCAGCAAATTCCACAGATGTCATTTTGTTTTCAATATAACTTATAACAGAAATGTCCAACAGTGGAGCTGGCTGCCTCAGGACACAGTACTCTCTATCACTGGAGATGACCAGACGGACATTCCTGGCTTTCGGTCAAGGTTGGGGACAAAGGTTTCATGTACTCAGAAGACCTTGGGTAATATGAATTTTAAGCTTCTTCTTGACTTTAGTTTTTCTTATTCTATGACTTGTATCTATCTCTGATTAGAAAATCTACTATTATTAACAGTTAAGGAACATACAAACAGGGATCCCTGGGTGGCGCAGCTGTTTGGCGCCTGTCTTTGGCCCGGGGCACGATCCTGGAGACCCGGGATCGAATCCCACATCGGGCTCCCGGTGCATGGAGCCTGCTTCTCCCTCTGCCTGTGTCTCTGCCTCTCTCTCTCTCTCTCTCTCTCTCTCTCTCTGTGACTATCATAAGTAAATTAAAAAAAATTTAGGAACATACAAACAACTTCAAACAATTTTTATAAAGAGCCTATAAATTGGGAAATATTCAAGAATTTGTACAAAACTTTTTCTCCAGAAAAAGATTAAGTCCATCCTTCTTCCTACTTCTCTTAACAATTATAAGGAAAGGTGCAAATTGAAGTCAGCTATTTCATCTCAAAATGAACTGTGATTTTCTTTTAAAATTTTTATGCCCTGTTCATTTTTTAATCTCATGAAGCAAGAACCATGTTCTCTGTTGGCTCTGCTTCTGGTGATAATATTATGAACTAGGTCAGAAGTTAGTTTTAAAAAAAAAAAGGTCCATAGCTAAGAATCGCATTTCAAAAAAAAAAAAAAAAACTTGGCCATGTTCCGTGTTCAAAATAAATTCTTCTCTATTCTGGGGCAATCATGAGATGTTTCTGAGAAAAGTGGTGTCATGAAAACTAGCCAAAGAAATGTACCACGGAGAGAATAAGGGTCAAGATCCTGACCACCTGACCATTAGGACAATGACAAATCACTTTCCACTTGTTTCTCAATGCCTCTGAATAAGTATTGTTAATGGGAATGAGGCCCTGGGTACCCAGTCAAGGAAACATTACCAAGTTTGCTTTTACCGATACTTTCATCTGCAGCTTGGAATGGAGATATTGGAATACTCTTGAAATGTGACTTGTCTAGAAGAAGGAAAACATAAAAGGGCATAGCAGTGGCATTATCTAGGACAAAAGGATGTGCCCTGGGACTCTGAAGGAAAGTGAGAGCAAAGAAAGGGTAGTGCCCAGACAGGTTTGGGTTTGAACGCACTCCTGTGTCCAGATGAGAAAGAGGTCAGGGAGGCGTGTCCTTTTACTACCCTGGCATCTTAAGTCCCACGGTGTGTTCCTTTTGTGGGAGAAAAGGTTTGCTCTGCTGGTTTTCCAGACTCCTGGGCTGTTACACCTGCCAAATGCTGCCAGTGGGCACTGCCAAGACCTGGACACTAGTGGGCCAGTCCCCAAACAAGTGTGCTGAGGGCAGAAAGAAAGAGCTTCATGACCAGATGGCCTTTATGCTTTGCTAGGCAAGTTGTTTATTTTTGCACTTTAGTTTATATGGAACTACTGCTGCACCTTGGCAAATCCCAGAGTGGGATGCTTGCCATAGGATACATTGGTAAAGAAAAAGTTGTTTGTTTGTGTTTTAACAATGAGAGTGTTGCTTTTAATTAGAAAATGAAGAAAACAGGAGTCAAGAAGATAAGAGGAAGGAAAGGATAAAGAAAAGTGATGATTTTCAGCACAGAGTTAGGAGAGATTAAGCAGTGAAATTGCACCTGGTCTTGGGACAGCCTCGGGGGAGGGAACGGAAGGAAGGAAGTGGATCCCCTGGGTGGAACTTTGGGGCTTGGGCTCTGAGCCAAAAAGAAGCTCCAGAGAAACCCTCCTGGAATACACAATTTTCCAGCCCTATGTTGGGAATCACCAGGGTTTTACTCTCATGTACCAGTAAAATTAAAAGAAAAATAAACTTGGGACAATACTGGATTATTGCCCACTTTTTCTTTCACCCAAGGGAAAAAAATCCTATAACCGCAATATGATATCATTTTATCATCCTCCCCCCACCCCCCACAATAAAAAGAGCATAACCCCAGCATGAAATCTCTGTACCAGTCGTAATTACAGCTGGGAAGACAAGGATGCCTTGCAGATAGAAAGATTTCAAGGTTTGACTCTGGGAGGCAAGAAAATATCAAGAGGCAGAAGCCAAAGTATCATAAGACAAAAATAAACATATTTGGCACCAACCTATAGGAGTTTAGTTATCTTTTTAAGATAGGTCACTTGTTCTTGTCCAACGTGGCCTGTTAGAATCACCAGAGAAGCTTAAAATAAAATACTTGGGATTTAATTGATTTGGGGAGGGACCTGGGTAGCAGTATCTATTTTATTTTATTTTTTAAGTTCTCCAGATGATTCTAGTATGCAGCTAAGTTAAGAGCCAGTGAAAGGGCTGTAGGAAAAGTTCCCTCTCATCAGAAAGTCTCAGACTCAGTTAAAGGTGTACCTCATTTCACTGCACTTTGCAGACACATTTTTTTTTTAACAAATTGAAGGTCTGTGGCAACTGTACATTGAGCAAGTCTATTGGAGCCATTTTTCCAGAAGCATTTGCTTGCTTCATGTCTCTGTGTCACATTTTGGTAATTCTCACAATATTTCCAACTTTTGGAAGATCTGATCAGTGATCATAGCTCACTGAGAACTCAGATGATGGTTTGCATGTTTTAGCAATATATTTTTAATTAAGATATACAGAATGCTTCTTTAGACATAATGCCATTGCACTTAATAAACTACAATAAAATGTAAACAGAAATTTTATAAGAACTGGGAAATGAAAAAAATTCATTTGACTCCTTTTATTGCAACATTTGCTTTATTATAGTGGTCTGGAACCCAACGTGCAATATCTCTGAGGTGTGTCCGTGTTTGCCAAGTACTTGGAGTTGGATAAGATACTCCATAATCAACCATTTAGGGGTTCTCTGCTTTCACTACAAAACCTTACTGTGGTTAATAGACAGAAAGATACTCTGCTCACCAAAATATCAACGGGATTGCTTGTGAAATGTGAAGTATCAGAACCACAGAACACAGACATGATCATGACAAATGTCAATGTCACAGAGATCCTACAAAAGAAGCAAGAAGACCCACAAGAGCACCTAGGTTACCCCAGAAAGTATCCACATTTATGCTGGGTGGGAGTGGTGAAAAAAGCTGGTTGTAGGTAGAGTGGAGTTTCCATACTCTAGAGCTGCAGATTTGATTTGCACCAGGCACTGCCACATACTCGTGGCACAAATGATCTCATTTAATGGACATGTTTGTTCACTATGCTCTAGCCACATTCTCCTGCTATCACTCCTTAAATATACCAGGTTTGTTCCCAGCCTCCCCTTCTACCTGGAGCCGTCTTCCCCTGGGCGCCTGCCTCCTGCATGTCTCTTCCAAGGTGAGGGCTGCCTGAGTGAACTGCCAGCAGTTCATTCCCTGGGCCCTACTGCCTTGACTTGCGGGTTCTCTCCTTCCCACAACGTTTATGGCATTCTGTTATCTCTCTCTCCCTATATATCATCAATCTATCATCTCTCATTATCTATCTATCATCTATCACCCATCTCTCTCTCTCTATCCAGAAGACCACTTGTCTGTCTTCTCTCTAGAATCTAAGCTCCTCTAGGGTAGTCCCCCAGTTCCTTCTGTCTGTCCATCTCTCTCTCTTCCTCCCCCCGAACAATATCTAACCACCCTTGACATACAGTAAGTACCAAAAGACTTGGTACGACTACAGTAAGATGTTTTTATTATTATTATTATTATTATTATTATTATTATTATTATTATTATTTTGATTAACAGAAATATTTTTTGTACTGTAAAGAAATGCTTCATTCTTTGCTTAATAGAAAGAAAATAGACAATTAATGCAGAAAAGTGAAAAGATGGAGGAAGGAAAAGCACTGTGGCAGGCTGTGGATGACATTGGTATCACAACATCAAGGGCTTTTTACTTCCTGGAAAGATAAAGACTCCCTGTGGCCTTGCAAAGCTGAAGCTGGGTGATTTAGATCTCCTCATCTTCATTGCCCTCCCTTTAATTTAGTGATCTTTTGTAGTTTCTGACAGTCACCTCCCTCAATTTATCCAGAGGAATGTGAATGTGACATCCCAAGGCTAATGACACATCTTTAAAACAGGAACCTATCCCTGGACTTGGCTCAACAAAGCAAGAAGGGCGCTCGCTGCCTGGAAGAGTTACTGACCTCTCGATCCTCATCAAGAGTTATTTGAAAAATGAAGGGCACACAGATGGCTGGGTCCCCTTTGCTGACAATGCCTGTAGCCTTTCTCAAATTCCTTTAGGTGTGTTGTGCTACTGTCCCCAGTCAGACTCTGTGTGCATGCCTGTAAACCCTAAAATCTTTACTCAGCAGGAAAGCACATTAAAACATTTATTTTTGCTCCCAGTAGAAAAAAAATTTACATTTTTACAAGGTTTCCACTCTTCTGGCACAATACTTAAATGAACTCTGCACATAGGATCAGAGGCTTTCCAGATGGTCAGAAGATGATTATGGTAGGTAAGGGGAAGCAGAAAAGCCACAGAGGACCCAAAGAAAAAAAGAAGTCAAGTTGATAAATGCAATGTGCTCTAGGCAAGATGCTGTAAAATCACTGTATTTTCAAAGAGAGTAATAAGTACATCTTATAGAGTCAGATCTTTGCACTCAAGCATTAAAATCTCTATCTTCACCAGATGCATAAAATGAAAAATAGCATTTTAGGAGAGGGCAACATGACCAAATTCAGGTCCACCCTCCCCTTTTCAACAGGGCAATAGGCTGCAGATGCATTTACTCAGGCCACCCTCAACTGCTATCAGGAGCTCTTAGAGCAAATCCAAGATTCGGAATAAATCTAGACAATGCCAGATCAGGTAAGTAAAGAGCAAGATGGTTTCATTATAATGATCAAAGACAGTACATTTCCATTAAAATGCTAATTTGCATGCTAAGCAAAAGCATTTCAAATTACTTTTTGCTAAAAACTAAGTAAGTGAATTTGTGAGTACATACTTAATGCTGATGTAACATTTATTAAGCATAAAGCTGGCAAACATCCCTAGAGATCGAGAAAGTCCTCACAAATCCTCCATAAAGCAAGCAAACTCTACCTTATTATTTTTTCAAGCTCCTATAATGTTCTAAATTAACTTCCTTCGCACACCAGCTTGAACTGGGAAGCAGGAATCCAAGTGATAGCTGGCAGACTCACTCCATACAGGAGGACATTTCAGCCTGCACGGTGTTTTGTGTTTTTTAAAATAACATATTTGAGGGACACCTGGGTGGCTCAGTGGTTGAGTGTCTGTCTGCTTTTGGCTGAGGGCATGATCTCAGTGTCCTGGGATTGAGTCCTACATTGGACTACTCTCAGGGAGCCTACTTCTGCCTCTCATGAATAAATAAATAAATAAAATCTTTTAAAAAGATAAAATAGGGGATCCCTGGGTGGCTCAGCAGTTTGGCGCCTGCCTTTGGCCCAGGGTGGGATCCTGGAGTCCTGGGATCGAGTCCCGCATTGGGCTCCCGGCATGGAGCCTGCTTCTCCCTCTGCCTGTGTCTCTGCCTCTCTCTCTCTCTCTCTCTCTCTCTCTCTCTCTCTCTCTCATAAATAAGTAAATAAATCTTAAAAAAGTAAAAATAAAAAAGATAAAATAAAATAACATATTTGAATCCTTTCATGCCAGCACGCATGAACTCTGGTTCTCTGCAAACCTCACCCCTCACTGTGGCTTACAGTTCCTCCTGCTGGGACTCTCATGTCCTCTTGTGTCCTAGAGTAACCAGAGTGATACAGAGACTAACCCACAGAATACTCGTAGTACCTAACTCTTTGGGGAGATGCTCCCCAACCTGTCAATCCTGCAGCACTCAGACCTTTCAAATTACCATGAGGTCCAGTTATAAGTATAAGTCTTAATTGCATTGTAGAAACACAGCATTTCTGATCAGAAATCAAGTTACCTACATGGTTCATGCCTTGCTTTTTAAAAAATGTTTCCTGGAAAGGACTTTTACTGGTTTCCAAAAGTCAAAACTGTTAAGTATTTGCAAACTAAAGACAAAAGAGTGTGGTTGCTCATAATTGGCTGGACACATGGGGTGATGTGGAGTCCTAAGGGCAAGGGATGGATTCCCAGCTACTCAGCCATGCCCTAGTTATGTGTGGATAATTTACTTGACTTGGCCTGATCAAAGAAAGAAAGATACTGCTTATTTAAAGTTCCCAACATACACCAACCTTAATTTAATGTGAGATCCTTCCCCATCTCATTTTCCAGCTTGGTAAAAAACAGCTAAAAATTACTGCCCATTCTCTGCTTGAAATGTTGCACTATTTAAAAAGAAAGTCACATTGCTTATATTCTTTTTTGGTTATTAGATATCTCTGTCCACCTTTTATACAAGTTTTTTCAAAAATATGATTGCCTATAGCTCATTTAAGTATTTTGGGGGTGAGGGAATTGAATAATTTTATAACAATATAAATTAGGTTTCTTTAGTATCTCTTGTCTTGCACTTGAAATATAATGAGCCACAATTGCCTGTGTTAGCATTTGTACAACACAATGTTCTAATAATCTCTCAGTATTTGTTAGTAGTTTTTAATGGAGTTAACTCAGAATAGTAAAACTCAAGACAGGAAATTTCAAATATCCCAATTCCTTGAAAATGTTACCATCAAAGCTACACTGTTTAAACTTAATAGGAGACAAAAGGACCATCATCCTTAAAAGTACAAAGCAATGAGCTTCATGTGCACTATAATTGTAATAAGCTTCCTGTGTGCAGTTCAGTGCACTTGGAATGTTAACTTTCCTAACATGAATTCCTGATCCCAAAATGTTCTTATTCTAAGCTTTGAAGAACGCCTTCCTTTATGTTAAAAATTCTATTAAGGAATAAAGATGGAGCTGGGTAGCCAATCATTATTAGCTAACTCAAGAAGAAGCAAGCCATTGGGAGTGTGTGTTGTTTTGCACTAAAAACTATTATTTTGACTCTGGAGCAAACAGACTTCTCTAGATAACCAGTATCAACTCCTTGTATGAAATGGTTGTTGAGAAGAAGAGATGTTGGAGGTATGCTTCCCACTCAAGGAGCAGTTAAGAAACCAGTTTCTGCCTCTGAGGCTTCATGGGGTATTTGAGGTGCGACTAGAAAGCCAAAGACAAGACTGTTTCTACACAACAACCCACCAGGCAACCAAAAACCAGGGCTTGAACACCCACCACTGGTAAGCCAGGAGTCCTGTTTTAAATAAACTTCCTGTCTTACTAGATTTCTCTGTGGCATTTGACTGTCTTTCTTTGATGTGCTTCTAAAATAAAACCCTCTCCTGTTTCTCTTCCGCTCTCACTTATTTCTAATGCTGTTCACTTGAATGTGTTTTCTGAAAACCTTCAAAACTTGGTGTTGACGTAGAGTGAGTCATGAGGCCTCTTTTTTATCTTTATATCTTCCACCCGTCCTAGGGGGATCATGCCCCTTTCAGCCACCGCTGACCCCCTACTCTTTACCGGTGCCCCAGGTGTTTTCTGAGACTCCTGTCCATTAGTGAGTACCAGCTTCTGGATGCCTCCACTTACATGACCATAAATGCCACCATGTCAAAACAGAACTGCATTCTCCCACTATGTCTGGACACAAAAGCCATTCCAGGGATCCCTGGGTGGCGCAGCGGTTTGGCGCCTGTCTTTGGCCCAGGGCGCGATCCTGGAGAACCGGGATCGAATCCCACGTCTCGCTCCCGGTGCATGGAGCCTGCTTCTCCCTCTGCCTATGTCTCTGCCTCTCTCTCTCTCTCTCTGTGTGTGACTATCATAAATAAAAATTAAAAAAAAAAAAGCCATTCCAATTACAACCTTAAGAATATTTAGAAAATTCTTTTAGGTCCTAGATAGTCTCTCTTTTAAAAATCTCTGAAGATTACCCCCTTATTTAATATCTTCACTGCAACTGCTTTAGAGGAAGGGGACCTAATGTATTCTGTGTGATTCCTATGGGTCCTCAACCAAAATACTCTGGGGAGTTTCTTGAATCCTTTAAACCCCATGCCAGAAACTCAGGGAGCACAAAGCCTGAGTAACTTCTCCGGGTGATTCATCCCAGAGGAAGGAATCCATACACATTAGGTGCTTGACCATAGGTCATCTCAATTAACCCTGACTGAAATCCAATGAGGCAGGTATCACTTTTAAGCCCATTTATAGAAGGAAAAACCTTGGCCTCAGAGATGCTAAGGCACTTGGCTAAGATGAGTCAGCTCCTAAGTGACAGAGCTGAGATTCAAAGTTCATCTGACCCCAAACCCATGCTCTTCTGAGTTCCCAGCCACTTCCTCTCCATTCACTCCCCATACCCACCCCCACCCTTTCTGGTTCCCACACTCCCAGCTGCTTAAGTTTTAAGAGATTGGGGGTTTTTTTTGTTTGTTTGTTTGTTTGCTTGCTTGCTTTAATGCAGGTTTCTAAGCCAAACCTATAGAAATTCTCATTGTATAGGATTAGATATAAACCCAGGAATGTGCATTTTTTTTTTTTAAAGATTTTCTATTTATTCATGAGAGAGACAGAGAGAGAGAGGCAGAGACACAGGCAGAGGGAGAAGCAGGCCCCATGAACCGGGAGCCCGATGTGGGACCCGATCCCGGGCCCCCAGGACCGCGCCCCGGGCCAAAGGCAGGCGCCAAACCGCTGCGCCACCCAGGGATCCCAGGAATGTGCATTTTAACAAGCACATTCGGAAGATTCTACAACAGGCATCTTGGATTATGCTTTGAATAAGATAGGTAGGTAGACACAGGCCTGGGAAAGTGTGGTGGGCCCAGGAAGACCTCTGGACTGGCCACAACATAGGATGGAAATTTGTTAAGGAGAGGCTGTCCAGGCACAGCGGGCAGGGGACCCGAATCTCACAAGCATCGGAACTTTGTGCAGAACAGAAAAGCAACTCCCTCAGGTTCAAAGACAGCCAGTCTCTACTTCATGCAGAAAAACAATCTCCTGACCCAAGCCTTCAGTAAATTTTGGGCTAAAAAAGGCAGTGCAATGATTTATATCTTAAAGATTTAAAAAAGAAAAAGACTTTTTTTCTTTTGAGGAGTGAAATCAGTGGGGGATGTATTGATAGTCAACATTATGTCCCCTAAAAAGTGCCCCTTCTCTGTGGGGTGTCTGTGGTGGGTCCTGGGGAAGCAGGCTGAGGCCTCAGAATCAGGGTCTCTGGAAGGAAGAGGACAACAGTGCATCAGAGTCTGGTGAGGGGAAGTTTCTCCGAAGGGAGCTCCAGAGGGAAGCCCAGAGCTGTGAATTGGGACAGTGCTTTAGGTGGGCAAGCTTTGTGAGGGAGTGTGATGATTCAGAACCCACATGTTCCTGGGGCTCATTTCCGGGGCACAAGATATATAGTCTACTGGAATCCTAAACTGAATTTTTCCACCCCATCCCAGCAGATGCCAGAAATGAAGAGAGCGGTGGTCTGTATCAACAGCTGAGTTTTGTGATAGAAGGTACTCAAACTGTTGAGTAAAACAAGAGCCAAGAATGGATACAGAGCCTGAGAAGTGGGTGTGCGCTGCAGGAAACAGCAGGTAACGCTCACCACCCTTACTGTGGAAGTACGAGTTGATGGACCATGTACAGCAAGTCACAGCACTGCCTCCCCGACTTTGGTGGGCAGCCCTCACCACAGCAGCCCTGGCTCAGCCCTCAGAGCATACAAATAAGAAAAGAGTCAGACAGTTCTGAATTTGAACTCAGAGTGACTCTTACTATGTGAATAGATTATTTAATAAGTCTGAAACTATCATTCCATCTATAAAATAAGGGCAATAATATCTGCTTTATTTTAAGAATAAATGAGCTAACATTAGGTAACCTAGGTAGCTGTCATATTATAGGCACACAAGAAGAGATAATTGCCATAATAAAGCCACATAAAACTTAAAAAGTGGTCCCCCATGGCAAGTCACAGCCCACTGCCACCTGGAAGTCCAGTTCGAGACTCAGTATGTGAGAAGAACTACCTAGCAGGGTCATGTGATGATCAGATGAAAACATAATACGCACTCTGCTCCTGCCCAGTACTAGTAAACAACATCACTGAGAACAGTATGTTAAAGACAAGAAAACATTTGTCAGGCACCTGGATGGCTCAGTAGGTTAAGCATCCGACTGATTTAGGCTCAGTTTGTTATCTCAGGGTCCTAGGACGGAGGCCTAGGATCGAGTCTGCTTGTCTCTCCCTCTGTTCCTCCCCCCATTTGAGCACACACACACACTCTCTCTTTCTCAAATAAATATGTAAATAAATAAAAATCTTTTTTAAAAAAGAAAGAGAGAAAGCATTGCATAAAAGCTAGATAACAAAATATCCCAGCCTGCAAAATTTCTAATGAAGTACTTCATTTATAATATTGGACAAACTTGGCTCATCGCATTGTGGGAAATGTCACAATTATTGAAGCAAAAATATCACAGAGGAAGTTCGCCTTACAGAGGCACAAATGATCCATTTTCAGTGTCCTGTAAAACACATTAATAATTACCTGTGAATATCTCGTACAACTTGATATTTCTAAATCGATAGAAAAGAAGTCTGAAAAATCTCATCATACCTCTCTGATAAAACAGATTTGCTGTGTGTCATGTCATTTATTTTATTGCTATAACTCTTACAATGATGACTACTGTATCATCTCAGACATTTTGCTATATTCTACTGGCTCCTCTATCAAGTCATACTTTTCCTACTCTGTTATGCAAAGGACATGAATAGCCAAGTCACAGATGAAGAGGTAGATATGGTTCATAAACATGGCTCAAGATTTTCAACCTTACTCATGATTTTCTTTAAAAACAATAGAATACCACTTTTTGCCTTCATCAGACTGGCAAAGATAAAAGATTTGATAATATACAATCAAGTAGTATTGTATTCTTCAAGCACTGAAGAAAACAAGTAGTATTATATCTTACTGATACAGACTCCCTGGAATACAATTTGTACTATCTATCTGAATTTAAAATGCACTTACCCTTTGACCTAGTAATTTCATTTCTGGAAATTTCAAGTATTCTCCTACATATGCTAAATGTAGACAGGTTAGGCTATTCACTGTGCCATTGTCTATTACAATAACAACAAAGCCTCCAAAGACCATAAATGTCCCTCAAATCAATAAAGGACTCATAAATTATATTACAGCTATACAATGAGCACTATGCAGCCATGGATATACCCACTTTTTGAGTTTATTTATTTCGGCAATTTCTACATCCAATATGGGGCTTGACCTCAGAACCCCAAGATCAAGAACTGCACACTCTACTGACTGAGCCAGCCTGGTGCCCCAGATCTACGTTATTTTAATAGGCAAAGATGTCCAGAAAAAAAAATTGGGGCACAAAAGCAAGATGCAAAACCATGTCTATATGCTGCCATTTGTTAGAAAAAAGGGGACAGATACATAGATATACACACTACTTACACACATATGTACAAATTTATACATATATACACATGAATATATTAAATCATATTTCTGG
This sequence comes from Nyctereutes procyonoides, assembly GCF_905146905.1. Lineage (NCBI taxonomy): Eukaryota > Metazoa > Chordata > Mammalia > Carnivora > Canidae > Nyctereutes > Nyctereutes procyonoides. Next base: position 6,450,958 of record NW_026575044.1, read on the forward strand.
AAGGATACACAAAAATATGTTAGCTGTGTCTGTCTCTGGGCAAGGAGTTCCAGGTTCTGCGATGGGAGATTATTTTATTGTAAGATTCTGCATTTGGAAATTCTTTTGTTATCTGTATATATCAGTTTTTCAGTTGCAAAAACAGTTAATTGTTTAAAGAGGCAAGGGTCTAATGGAATAAATTGGGAATACAGGTGCAATAAAACAAGCAACATTGAGGGAAATCCTAATTTATGAGCTTTGCAGATTGAATATAAGGCACAAGATCTCCAATCCATGGAGGTTTCTCCCTTGTAGACAGACAAGCAACACATTTTAATTCATTTATTATGTGTAAAACTCCATGGGTATGTGCTATTATTGCCACCATCATCTCACAGGTGAAGCAGGCTAAGGTGAAGCCACTGAGCTGGCACAGCAGGTGGCTGAGCTGAGCCACACAGCCAGGTCTCCAGGACGCCAAGCCCGAAGCATGCACTTGGGTATCAACACAAACACTACCCTTGACCTCCACTGCCTGGCGAGGGCTGGGGCTCCGAGATCTCCCCATGACTTGATGTGGCTTCAACAAACTACAATTTCTATTTTAGTAAAACAGAAACTCACAAGGCTCTGGTTTAAATGAAACAATGACACTTGTGGCCCTGGATGCTATCTGTCTTCGTGAGTAGGACTCAGAAAATAAGTGGCTGATATAACAACTCCCTTGGTAAGACACTTTGCCATCCTGCATGCGAGCACTGACTTACTTCATGACAGCATGGAAGAACTGTTAATTTTAAAACGAGATAGTGAGGCTTCATTGATGTGCTAGCTCTGCTGAAGGGGCAAGAGTGAGGCGGCCCCAGTCCTCAGAGGCTAAGTTCAAGCTTCAGACACATCACCACAGCAAGCATGAGTCAAATCTGAAAACCAGCTTCAGATTCAAAATTTCATTGCACAACCTTATAGTGCTTGCAGTCACGTCTTTCAGGCTCACTCTTCTAGGTTTTTCCTCTGAAACATGACCCCGTTCTTAAACATTGCATTCGCAATCTGTAAGCTGCCTAAATAGCAAAAGTTCTATGACTTTGGAAGCTGAATTCTAGTCAGTTCTTGAACAGATTTTTCTGGCAGTTTCTTTCTTTATTATTATTATTTTTTTTTTTGGGCAGTTTCTCTAATTGAAAGTTCTGATTCCAAAGTTTTTCCAGCTACAGGTCTATAAACAAAGTACATGAAGGTCCACCAAGCATCTCTACCTACGTTTTCTTTTTATTCTGCTCCCTACTCCTTCACGGTCAATGTTTCTCTCGCCTCAGGTAATGGCTGGCTCTCCATGACTCCGCGTGGGAGGGACAGCTGTGTTTTCTGTCCCCAATGCTATTCACAATTCTCAAATATGGCTGTGCCTACGAGTGTTCAGTGAACTCTTTGAAAAATATATACCACATTCAAACAATCTTCTTGGAGAACAAACCTGGCAACAGGAAATGTCAACATCATTAATCATATATTAAGCTTCATTATAATTAAAACCTTGAAATAATTAGCTTCGGCTTCTTCTCCAAGTGGTAATTATAGACCATCAGCAAGTATCACACTCTCTCAAGTGTCTTCCTTTAAATATTAGATGTCAAAGATAAAAGATTATTTTAAAAATAATCTTTGAGATTTTAGGCATGGGCATATTAATGACACTTTCAGGGTGTCGGGCTATCAGATCTCCCATGATTCAAGAAATCTGCATTTTTATTTGACTCAGTGGTCAAACTAAGATGTGACTATGGGCTATTCCGTTTGAGAATAGAATGCAGAAGAACAAAAATATCTGTATTTAAAAGTCTGAGGACTTCTATTTTCCTTCATTTAAAATTAAGCATTTATCTTGCATTCCCATTTATTATTAGTTTGTTTATTCAGTGCTTGTTAGAAAAAAATTATATTAGATTATTCTATTATTTTAGCAGTTCTCCAGGTTTCTTCTAATTCATTTCCAAGTGATGGTCTTTAAGTACATATGTATAAACTTCCATCTCTCCTTTCATAATCATTAGTTAATTCCCCCAAGCAAGTTGCACCATGGAGGGATAATAAATTAATCTAGATAATACATACTATCTCAATGAGCAGTATTACTCCTATATTTTCTACTTGTGTTTACGTGGAAATCATTGTCCATTAAAAAAGAGTACCTGCTCAGTCTTGATGTCTGAGCTACTGTCTAAGATGCAAAAGAGAAAAACAGATGGGGTCCCAGGTTCTAAGGGGGTTTTTGATCTAGGGAAGGAGACAGTGGAGAGACAGAACTGCTGGTGACACCAACAGAAGGCCTAAGCTGCCATTACAGAAATGAAATGGTCTCATAGTTTTGGAAAACGGGCAAAGGAATTAAGAAATCAAAGCAGGTGGGGTACTCTATCCAGGTCCCTAGGAGAAGGTGGTTGCCCTGATGATGAGTAGAGGTTCAATACATAAAGCAAGTAACATGCAGTGAGCACCTGAGACCAAGCAGTGTTCTAGGTGCTCTACATTAACAATGTATTGGTAGAAAGAGCTGGGCCAGTTGGTAAACAAGGAGAAAGGATGAGAAAAGAAAGAAACCATGGCCCAAGATAGGGACTTGGGTATCACTTGATGAAAGGTGGAGGTAAAATATAAAGAATGGATTAGAAATTGCCAGGGGGAGAGTGGGAAAAGAGAAAGATTTGAATAACCCATATTAAGTACTGCCTCATCACAGAAGTGGGCAGTGCAAAGGGTATGAGCAGCTGAATACACAAATGATCAACAGCCAGACCATCTACCTAAGAACCAGGACTCTGCCCTGCAACCTGCAGCAACCTGACCAAGATGCCAACCTCTCACCTATGGCAAGAAGCCCAGAAGTCAGCCTGCTATAAGTCAGACCTGCAGAAAGGCAAGCCATTATCTCCAGTTACAACCCAGAACACCAAACAATAACTTCTGTAACCAAAATGGCCAGGACTTGATTAATAATGGAACAGCTTCCCTAATTTTTTTGCCTACAACTTAGGACCAACTGGGTCGAGCCATCATGCTCCCCCACCCAATCACACAGGATGCCCTGCTTTAAGTTAGCCCTCCTCTGGTGACTCAGTCAGTTGAGCGTCTGACTCTTGATTTTGGTTTAGGTCATGATCTTAGGATCCTGGGATGGAGTCCAGCATTGGGCTCCCCACTCAGTGTGGAGTCTGCTTGGGGATCTGCTCTCTCTCTCTCTCTCTCTCTCTCTCTCTCTCCCTCTGCTGTTCCCCCTGCTTATAACGCACATTTGCTCTCTCTTCCTCTCTCTCTCAAATAAATAAATCTTTTTTTTTTATTTATTTTTATTTTTTTTATTATTATTTATTTATGATAGTCACAGAGAGAGAGAGAGGCAGAGACACAGGCAGAGGGAGAAGCAGGCTCCATGCACCGGAAGCCCGATGTGGGACTCGATCCCGGGTCTCCAGGATCGCGCCCTGGGCCAAAGGCAGGCGCCAAACCGCTGCGCCACCCAGGGATCCCTCAAATAAATAAATCTTAAGAAAAAAAAGAGATTCAGTAAGAAATGGATACCAGCACCATAAAAGGAAGAACACATCAAGAAAATTAGAAAGGAACTAGGTTCATTTTTTGTCCATATGGACAAATTGGGAAAGGATGTAAAACAAAAGTTCTAGATCCAGTTTCTCCAGTTTCTTCTGCCTTTCATCATTTTTATTGGGTTGGTACATTGGATTCTATTTGTAGGAAATCTCTTTAGACAGTCAGAAAAGTGCTCAGATATCAAACACTGAAGGCAAAAACCAAATGGACCCTTCTAAATTTGGGAGCAACACTCATTTAAAAATATGGTTTAGTTTGTCAATATAAAGCATGACAGATCAAAATTAATACACATAAAGGGAAAAATTAGTAAGAAAAGGATGGAAAATGGATTACAAGGTCTTCATTTCTTTGGAGCAAAGTACAATAAAACTTCAAAGGGGCTGAAAACACCTGCGTGAACTCATGCCCCTTCATAAAAATAACAACAACCAACATTTACTGAGCATTTATTACATAACAGATGCTACTGTATGAAAGGCACTTACATTGACATATTTAGTACTTCCAGAAACCTTTCAAGTAAGACTTGTCTTTATTGTACAGATGAAAAAAAAGTAATACAATAAAAATCAAGAAACTTGCTCAAGATTGCAAATCTCCTAAGTGGTAAAGCCAGACTAGAACCAAGGTAATTTGGTCCCATGGCCCATGTTCTCGTGTCTATAAATATAAAAGGGAGGGAAAGGAAGAGGGATATTGCTCAGTCATAAAGGTAATTTAAAGAACCTTTCTTCTGGTTTCATTTTACCTACCACCAACACCCTTTTGGGAAAATCTAATGACACCCTAGAACTTAGATTCTGGTTTTTAATATAAATTCTTCATGAAAAGGATGCAGAACTCATTGGACAGTAGATAATAGCATGTCCCAAAGCAAGAAAATTCAAAACGGGGCCAAAACAGCTTGTTGTTGCCAGAAAGCAAGGCTGCTCGGAGAGATATCTGGAATGATGTCAAAAAATACAAAAGACAGATCCTACTGGTCAAGTAATGACAATTTGGGCATTAAAAGGGAAAACAATGATTAAAGCAAGTTGAGTCTGTGAAGATAGCTCTAAGGCTATGATACTCAAAGAGGAAAGACAAAACGCTAGGTTATTGCCAATGCACAGAGGTCTCTCAATACTGTATTCTAGAAATGTCATATATTAATGGACTAAATTACAGATGCCCTACACTGGAGCTGCAACTGGGTTATTAGTATAGATACATCTATAAAGATTGTTTACCATTTTAAATAGGAAAATAATGGATCAGAAGAAGAAATTCATAAAACAAAGTATATGAAAAATATAGAGAGGTCAATGGTTTTTTGTTGTTGTTGTTGTTTTGTTTTGTTTTTTGGAAAAAAGAGAGAGAGCGAGCATGGGGGGGGGAGCAGAGGAAGAGGAAAAAAGAGAATCCCAAGGTTCCATGCCCAGCATAGAGCCTGAAGCAGAGTTCAATCTCACTACCCTGAGATCAAGGCCTGAGCCAAGATCAAGAATTGGATACTTAACTGAGCCATCCAGGAGGCCCTAGAAGTTAGCTTTTTAATAGAAAAATTGAAAAATTAGAAAGCAGATAAGAAGTGGGTATGTGGAGAGGTGGTATATTACAAAGTGAGTCTGGCTCTTGCTATATACTTTCTGTAGTGGTCTAGTCCATCTTTATTGGTGCACCACTATGGTAATTTATACATTGGTTGACCCAGGCTCAAATATTTCATGGATCCCATTCTGTGCAGACCCAAGTCTATTCACTTTATTTATTTATTTTTTTAATTTTATTTTTTCACTTGAGAGAGAAAGAGCAAGCATGCACAAGCAGGCAGCAGGGGTAGAGGAAGATGGACAAGCAAACTCCCCACTGAGCAGGGAGCCTAATGTGGGCCTTGATCCCAGGACCCTGAGATCATGATCTGAGCCAAAGGCAGACACTTAACCAATTGAGCCACCTAGGTACCCCTCCCTATTCACTTTAGAATGAAGAAAGATCCCTGGGTTTAGGAACAGTGGGAATCATGTATGCAGACTTCACTGGTCTATTCCCTCAAGCTTCAGACCAAGTAGGCATAAGCTAAAATGTATATGCAGATTTGTAGGCAAGAGTAGGCCCAACCAGGACAGTAACCACATAGACATGGGACTGATTCAGAAAGGGAAGAGGCAAGTGTGAGGAGGTCCAGAAGCAGTGGCAGCCATATCTACTGTGACAGGATAAGTGGCAAGTGTCCATCAACATGATTAGAAGATAATGATGACCCACCTCAAATTTTATGGTTATGTAGTTGTTAAATGCTATTTTGCAGACATTAGCTGGCATATTGTTTATAGAAATTAGGCCTGAGGTGCAGGAGGAGCAGGGTGTGGACTGGTTCTATGTGTATTTATCAGAGAGGTATGATAAAAAGAAGCCCTCTTCCAGTAAGTGTGTAATGGTTCTCTACTACACAGGGCAATAACAACCCACAACAATGGATGAAAGGTGAGAGAGATACAAAACAAAACAGAGGCCTCTCATCTGAAAGGGTAGCCAGTGCACACGGAAGTAGGTGTTCTGCAGGAATAGCAGCTGGACATAAGTTCCAGTGTCCCTACTAGTCCCTGGGGATGTGATGTGTGGAAAACCACATAGTGCACTTACCTCTTACAAGAATAGTATAAAATGATAATCGGAGGCACCAGTGGATCATAAGATAGCCAAGCCACAGAACATATGTGATCTCCACTGGCAGGTTAAGCCATTCTTGACTATGCAGTGGTGCCCCCAAGCTCACTGAGATGCAGTTTGCAGCAGAAACTAGAAAATTTGCCCTTCACCCCCATAAGTAAGCCAAGACATGGAGGTTCATATTTATAGAGACTGAATCAGCAATTAAACACATGGGAAAATGATGGAAACTACCCTGAAATTTGGTACAAAGAGGCAAAGAAATAGGCCAAAGTCATTTACTGAGGTCAAAGATCTGGTTTCCTGCCATAACAAGTAAGGTCAGTTAAAAAGCATTTGGGAAGATAAGAGCAGTTGTTAATTCATAGATTCATGTGGAAAATTATGAAAATCAAGAGTGTCACTATCATTAGTACAGTATTTTAGAGGCAAAGTAACAAAAAGGGGGACATAAAACAATGTCAGAAAATATAAAGAAGACATTTTTTATACGGAAATACATTTTTTTAAGAAAGACATAAAAGTTTGGGAAACATTGAGTGGACAATATGATTCTGAGTATTAATCTATCAGAAGGTAGAAAGGCATCTTGGCTAGTTAGTAGAGTTAAGATGAATTAAAGCAGTGTACAGATGACACTTGAACAATGTGGGGGTTAGGGGCACTGAACTTTGTGCAGTCAAAATTCCACGTACAACTTTTGACCCCCCCAAAACTTAACTACTCCTAGCCTGCTGTTGAGCAGAAGCCTTACCAATAATGTCAACAGTGGATTAACACACATTTTGTATGTTCCATGTAATATTTATTGTATCCTTACAATAAAGTAAGCTAGAGAAAAGAAAATTTTATTAAGAAAATCATCAGGAAGAGAAAATACATTTACAGGACTGTACTGATTTTATAAAAAAAAAATCTGCATTAACGGTGGACCCATGCAGTTCGGACCCGCGTTGCTCAAGGGGGCAGCCGTACTTAGGAAAGGCTGCTGCGGATGAGATCTTGGGGAGAGGCTGTCAAAACAGCGAGAAGGAAATGCCCTGACGAGCTAGGATGTCACGCACTCTTCCAACTTTCAGGAGCAAGAAGAGCTGCAAACACAGAGGGAGCTTAATTACAAAGCAGCAAGATCTCAACAAAGGATGCAGTGTGCAGGCGGTGCTCTCACGACAATGCCACAGGAGAAAAGCCTAAAGAGGAAACCAGCAGCCAGGGAAATAAATGGTACTTGGAAGGGAAGCATCATGTGATCCTGTTAGTGCGGCCCTGGGCTAGAGCCTGGGGATCTCCGGGCCAGGATGAGGAGGAGGTCAGGAGAGGAAGAGGTGGACTTTTGTGCAGAGGAGCTAAGTTGCGACTGGCACGCTTCCTAGAGCTTCTGCAGGAGGCAGCGTCCCCCCAACCCGTTTGCCTCAGTGCCAGCGTACTCAGTGGGTGCATCTCCACATTGCCCCTCCTCTCTCACACTAGGGGCATCCCTGCTGTGTGTCTAGGAGGACCCAAGACTAAAGCACAGTGCAACTCCCTCTCCTCTGCAGGTTGTTCCAGTACTAGAGCAGCGAATGAGGATGGGGGTGGATAGAACCAGGAGTCAACCAGCGGAAGAACCAGCAGTGTGGTTGAGGCCAGAGATCCGAGGAGGCCAGTTAAGACTTGAAGATACTGCAGCCACCATCGTGGACACACTGGCCATGGTCTGGCAGAGGAGAAGAAGAAAATGAAAACAAAAGGGGTTGGTATAAGAAGAGGTTCAGGGAACTAGGAGATCAGATATGCGAATGGACAATGGTCAGACTGTGTCTATAAAAACCAGACTCTGCCCCACCAGCTGCGGCCACCTGACCAAGACACCAACCTCCCACCTACAATAACCAGCCTGGGAAGCCAGCCTGCGGAATATCTGGCTTATAGAAAGGCTATTTCTATTAACAATCCAAGACATCAATCATTAACTTCTGTAGCCTTGTGCTCCAAATGGCCATGACTTGATTATTAACTACCTGCTTCCCTAATTTTTGTTCCCACTTCCAACTCAGGACCAAGCGGAGAAAGCCAAACATGCACCTCTTAACCAAGAACAGAGGATGCCTCGATTCCAGAAGCTGGCCAGCCTCCAGCTTTCCCCTGCCAACAGCCCCCACAGGACACACCTGAAGGCTTCTCGTTTCCCCTCTAGAATGTACTCTGGGCCCTCTACTTGTCTTTGAGTCTCTGCCAGAAGTGATGGTGGCTGGCTGCTTTGCCATAGCCAGCCCTAAATAAACAGTATCTGTTCTCCTGTGGTTGTTTTCCCTTCACTTCCCCAGAACCACCGAGTACACTCAGGATAAAGCAGATTCAGGATAAGTGAGGATGCTGGAGGAACAGGAAGTTGGTTGTGAAGACGGAAGGGGATTTCTGACACGCTGGAAGGACGGGGAAAGGGTTTGTATTGACATATTGCTTGTGATGAGTTTCCTGCTGCTTTCTTAGGGGGTATGCAATTTACCAATAAAGCCCTGTGAGACAGATTTCTTTTAATCTACCACCTTTAAGAGAAACAAAATTAAAACAGCCTTCAAAATAGTGGGATCCATCTTTTTACAGTACCAGGCTACGCCCCCAAGTGCCCTCTGACATTGCCCCTGTGCTCCTAACCACAGCACCTTGTTGCCTCAACTATCTCTTATTAACTGTGCTGCAGGTCCTCCTTCAGTGCTGCCGTGCTCTGTAAACAGGTATGGAATGGGATAATGAAATGAATATCTTGTCCAAATTTACGGAGTTAGTAAGTAGTATAATGTAGTTTTGAATCCAGATCTTTCTGGTTTCAAATTCTATGGTCCTGCAGTCGCAGGAGGCTTACTTGGAAGTACAACAGTGAAATGGACATCAAATTTATTGACTTGGGGTGGTCAAAACAATAGGCTATAGTGTTGGGAAGTAAATTTTAGTTACTAAGCATGATGGCAAGGGATGGGGTGGACAGTCGGAGGTTGTCAGCCAGGGACAAGAGAAGGTGGGAGAGAGTCCCAGAATTAGCAGGTGATGTTGCCTATACCATGGAGTGATTGGACAATGTAAGAAAGTTCCAACAAGTTAAAATGAAAACTACCGGGAGCAGATGGTGGGCAGTGGGTTGTCTGACTGGAGAGTAGGGCTGGACTGGACACAAGGAATTACCACTACTCAACCTTCGTCCTGTGAGCTAGAGAGAGGAGACAGAGAAGAAGCTTCTCAGGAGGAGGTTGGAGGGGCTGAAGGCTCTGGAAAACATGGCTGTGTGGAGGGGGATCCTGGTAATCAGGCAGTGGTTCCAGCTACCCAGGGGAAAGGCAGCTGGGGAATGATGGGTCATTGGAAGAATATGTTCCAGGTTGAGAGAGAAGCAGTGAGTCATCAGGATTCAATTATTGATTGAGATGGAGAAATAAGCAGATGCACATTCTGGTATATGAGCTTGAAGTAAAAATCAGATTAAATTATAGCTTCTTCCAAGTGAAAAGAGGAATCGTTCTAAGGCTCCCTTTGTTTTTTTGTTGAAAACTACAAATACCTGCTAATGTGTGTTAAAAGGTCCTGCATATTTTGTCTTACGAAGTTGTTACCATTTGCCCTTTATAAACCTGCTTTCTAGGTGCTGGGGTTTCCCATTTCAAGAACTCAGCCAACTTCATGACAAAGTGGGCTGACAGGGGGCAGAGCCAATCCACAAAACAAGATGAGTCACTGGCCCCTTGTCCACGGATGTTTCTATCCCTCGTGTCATAGGATTCTCAGAAAGTACTGGTGCAGGAGTGTTCAGGAGGAAGATGGTGACAATCTATTATCGCCCTATTGCTTTACTTATAGTCTCAACACAATTTTTATCCCAAATTCAGTCTGGGAAGTAAATATAGGGACCTCTTTCAAACAAGTTAGAATAAATCTAAACTGTATGCTACTTTCTCTCTTATAATCTTTGTTCTGCATATAATACTGTTGTCTGGTAACTAGACCACAATGTTCCATTGGTTAACAAATAAACTTCAATTGTCTTTTCCAGACATTTTTTATGCCACCTATTCACCCTTCAAGGCAAAATCTCCAAGATAAAAACCCAGATACACGTTACCAAGTTATTGTTGATCCTAAGCTAGAAAAGAGGGGCACTCAGACTAATAATGCTTGCCCCAGGGACAAATTACAATTAAAATTCATTATCAGCTCTATTTCATAACTGTGGTAGTTGTGTGCTCTAACTTCATCTTTGCAGCAACATGTAATAAAAATAGACTTCTTATCTATCTTTCCCCTGCCTTGATGCTTTCCTGCACCCTCTCCATGACCTAAAAAAAAAAAAAAAAAAAAAAAAAAAAAAAAAAAAAGGAACAGCTCATGGAAGAGTTGGATAAGGAGATTTATGGGGATAAAACCATGCCCTGATGCCTCTGCCGGTCAGGAATGATCCCAAGGAAATGCTATGTAAGGTAACAACCAAAGAGACATAATACATAAATATAGTGTAACTATTTCTAGGTTAATAACAAACTATGTGCTACATTAAGATAGAGGAGGCACATGTCTTCTTAGAGACATGTTGATTTGTTTAATCCAGAATTTTAAGTTGGAATTTTTCCAGAGATGTATGCTTTTTTAACTTCCATTTGATACGACAACTAGCACAGTGTCCTCTGCCCATCTGGAGTGCTCATTTTCATCAATCTCATCATGGAAACAACCAAAACCTCATTGACAGGCAGACGGGTCTCCAGAAATGCAGACTGTACAAAATTTCATTCTGTCCACCATCCCCCTGTATAGAATGTGCCTAAATTGGAAAAAAACTGTCATTGAATGAAATCCTTATTCATTTTAATTCCCTTGGTCTAGAGAGTCACAGGGAGGTTAGATGATCAGTATACTCATGGTATTGTTCTACCATCTAGCCTTCTCTTTGGCTTTTCTGCCCGCCCCCTAAAAGAGAAGTTTTGTTTGTTACCTCTTACCGACATTTATTTTGACAATTTTTTTCTGAGAGTCCATCTTCATCCTCTCCCATGATGTCCACAGCAGAAAATATCAATGCAACGAGAATGGCAAAGCAGCACACCAGGGCGAAGATCACAATGCATTTCTGCTGGGACTGTCAAGAGAAAGAAGGAAAAGAAAAGTAAGAAGCAGCTTTTACTTAGAAACCTCAGATGTGACAGCTTTTCAAAATCCTCTAGGAAACAATTACTTTCATCACTGCTAGTGAAGAGCTGCCCTCTGGGTGAAATCCTGAAGCTCATTCCTCAACATAGCCTTCAACCCCCCACTAAGTATGTTAGAACTTGCTCAATAATGCAAGTGCTACATCGAGACTCCTGAACGAGTTCACTCTTCCTCTTTCTCATCAAAAGCAGTCCAGGAGATCTGGAGATCTTCTACAAGATCTACAAAGAGCACTACAAAGTCTGTTAGTGCAAATTAAAAAAGAAACACAGAGGGCTCAATAATGATTCTCTGTCCTCTGTTATTATCACCATCTTCCATGCACTCAAACTCTGTATCTTCTTGATTTTCCCACCTCATCTTGCTCTAAGACCTGTATTATGATGGCTTTAGGAGAGATGCCCCTGGCAGGTGAGGATGAGTTCCACACTTTGATCAGAAATTAGGTCTATCAGATGCCAGCCTCTTGGGCATTTAACTGACATCATCCATTTCAAAACCACTGAACACAATAATAACCAACATTCATACTTTCAATATAATTTTCACTTAGAAACACAAGCCAAAGTTCCAGCCACTTATGTCCTTATCTTTAGGACCAAGTGTTGTATTTTAAGACTTCCCTGTCTCCAGGGGTTCATGACCACAGATGGCAGAAGATGGAGTCATGGTCACTGGCAGCAGCCATTGCCACCAAAACAAATAATTTTGTTCTATTTATTAGATAAATCTGCATGGGGAAAAGAAGAGAAAGAATAATTTTTAATTTTAATTTTTAAAAGTGTTTCTCAAGGTTTTAGGAATTATTTACAGGAGGGGAAAGAGTGATCATTGACCATATGGCCAGGAGTAATTCCCTTAGTGATGAGATACGTACATGCACACACACACACACACACACACACACACACACACACACTTCAGAGCTTTGTTGAAACCAGCTGACTTTGTTTCTCCTACCACCTCCCTTCCCTTCCCTTTATCTCTACAGACACATAGTCTCCAGAGAACCAAGGAACCTCCCCGGCTCAGGGTCCAGTCTATCCAGGGAAAGCTTCAGATGACAAATTCTAGAGAAAGGTGTTGTGGAAATAAAGGTGCTCCCATGACTATGAGTTCAAATTGTTGCTTCTTTCTAGAGGCTTTGTTTTCTGACTTTGCTGAGGTATCTCCAGAAAAGCTTGCTCTAAATCCCTTCCTACCTGTAACTGTGTCCTTCTCTTACTCTAAACTCAGGGAGGAAGTGGGGGAAACCCCGAGAGAGACACAACCATTGTTCTTTACCTGTAGGACCCCAGTATCTTTAAGGCATGGGTATGTTTTATTCTTTCCATCCCAAGCAACCTGCATGGGACCTGACAAATGGATGGTGCCCAAGAAATAATGACTGTGTAAGCAAAGTGAATGAATGAAATGAAAATCATAAGCATGTGGAGTGACATGAAGGTTTTTCGAGACTCAGGTATGGTCTTCCATAGAATTAGCTTCCTTCCATATTTTGGTGATTGATAATCTTACAGCTTATCCTTGTTCACTCTCTGCTTGAGCCGGAGGCATATCCATGGGCTGTGTTTACCAACTATATCAAACTCTGCAGAACAGACTGTGCATTCATCCCCAATTCCTCACTAATTTTTTAAGAAGCAGCATAGTGAACTGGTTGAGGGCACAGACTTTGGGACCAGATTGCTTGGATTCCTCCACAAAGTTATTTAGCCTTTGTGCTTCAGATTCCTGTGTATCAAATGGAGAGGACAGTCATGAAATAAGAGTAACAACTGTCTCATAGGGTTGTGACTGATCATTAAGTTAAATGAGTAAAGCCCTTAGGACAGTACCCGGACAGCTGGATGAGTGTTTGCTGTTGTAGTTTATGCACCTCTGAGCTGCCTCAAATATTCTGGAGAAACAAGGTAAAGATATGAATAAATAAGTAAGACACAGGGATGCCTGGGTGGCTCAGTTGGTTTAGCATCTAACTCCTGATTTTAGCCCAGGTCATTATCTCAGAGTCGTGAGATTGAGCCCCGTGTTGGGCTCTGTGCTAGGTGTGGAGTCTGCTTGAGATTCTCTCTCTCTGCCCCTCCCTCACCCCCTCTCTCCCTCTCTAAAAAGAAAAAAGTAAAAGAAAAACCTACAACAAAAACTACATGTGTAAGAGAGAAGCAGAATGATAGAGGCAGAGTAGGAGAGGAAGACATAGAAGAGAAATGTGAGATGAAAGCTGTCTAGGATAAAATTTTTGAGAAATTTTTCTAGCCACCTCAGATGCATTGTAATCACCTAGAGGGCCTGTGAAAACAGACATTGAAGGACCCCATTTCCAAAGGTAACACACAGGGATGCCTGGGTGGCTCAGTCGGTTTAGCATCTAACTCTTGATTTTAGCTGAATGGCTGAATTGGTCTGGGATGGGTTCAAAAATGTACATTTGTAACAAGCTCCGAGGTGACACTGATGCTGCTGTTCCAGGGGCCAGACTCTGAGGTATCAAACTATCACCCATACTAAATCCTGTGATTTTTTTAAAGATTTTATTTACTTATTTAGAAAGAGATAAAGGGAGAGAAAAAGAGTGGTGGGAAGGGCAGAGGGGGAAGGGAGAGAACACCCCAAGCAGACTCAGCACTGAGAATAGAGCCCAACCCTGAGACCATGACCCAAGCAGAAATCAAGAGTCGGATGCTCAACCAACTGAGCCACCTAGGTGCCCCCTTAGTTCTGCTTAATATATGTCCATCCTTCAAACGCATCTCCTTTATAAGTTCATTTTCTTTTTTTAAAGATTTATTTATTTATTTGAGAGACAGCACAAGCAGGGGGAGGGACAGAGAGAGGGAGAGAAAGAGAATCTTAAGGAGACTTCGTACTGAGCACAGAGCCCAATAATAGGCTGGATCCCAGGACTCTGAGATCATGACCTGAGCCAAAATCAAGAGTCAGATGTTTAACAAAAGACAAGCATTTACAGTTAAATAAGCCACCCAGGCACCATGATAAATACAACCAATGTGGGAGCTTAGAAATAATTTTAAATAATTTTTTAAATTTTTGAGTGAGTTTTCTCCTACCCTTTACTTTTTATTAATTTTAATGATATTCATTGCTTGTATAATCAGAAACTGTTTGCTGTTAACTATTTTGAAAAAGACACAAAATATAAAAAAGAAAATATATCACTCCCAGTCCCACTCAAACAAAACTGCCACAGGAATTTTGTTCTAATTCATTCCTATATATTATGTCTACTGATCTAACTCTCTGAAAATATTGGTATCATGCTTGTACAGTTTTGCATTCTGCTTTTTGCACTTGATCATGCTCTAAGGTCATTAAATATTCTTCTACAGCATAGTTTTAAATTGTTGCATCACATTCCATTGCATGGATATGTCACACATTGAAGGACCCCATTTCCAAAGGTTTATTCCAAGAATAAAGGTTTATTCCTTTATTCCAAGAACTTTTATTTTAAAGCCACTCATTTAACAACAGAAAAAAAATAAACATTCTTGTCATTTTACCTTATTTCCCTATAATTTACTAACAGAAACAAACAAACAAAAAACTTTTGGAGGGGTGTAAAGCAAAGTAATGATAACACATTAATCTAGTCCCAAAGAGACTCTAACAGGACAGTATAATTAAACATTATACCAAAAAAAAAAATCCTGAAGAGAGTATCATAAATAAACCGTGTCAGGTACATTAGTAGGCAGTAGATGAATAAATCCTAAAGAAGTTAATACCTAATGCTTCATCCACAACAATATTGATTTGTTTCCCTTTTTTTCTGAATTTTATGATAAAAGTCAATAAGACTTCTAGTTAATATGTGTGCTACTGGAAGTACCTTGATATAATAACTCCCATAAATTTCTATTAACTTCTATTCATTTAATTCTATATTATCTTATTCTACTAATATGATAAATTGACCCAGTTATTTTCATTTTAATTCATCAAAGAAGAGGAATTCAGACTCTGATATTCATTTTTAAATGTCCCCTTGAAAGAATTTACTAGAACAATATAAGGTCAGACCACTACTTTCCTTAGTCTCCTTTCTTTTACATTTCATCAAAAATGAAACATTCTGTTCAAATGACAGCCAAAGAGCCTCACAAATGAGACCATATTCCCAGGTTACCACGACATTTATTCATTTTCAAATCCTTAACAGATCATTTCAGATCAGTCAGGAATCAATTTGAAACACACTTTTCTGTTTTTATTGAATAGAATAAAAGAACGCAAAGTTTTAAAGAGAACTCATTAACATGATTACATCCTCAACTTCACTAATAAGCTCAACCAATTAAAAGAAAACAAAACTTGAAATGCTATTATCCTGCATCTGTCTATACTTTTCACTGGAGATTGTATTGAAACAGTTTTGAAAAGAACCTCTCGCTTAGTCAAGAAATAAATGTAATTATGCTAACACTGAAAATATTTAAATATATCTTTATCAAATACATTTTAGCTTAATACAGAAAAAGAGATGTACAACCTCTAAATGAGAAAGAGTCTTAAATTTGTGACTTGAAAGTATAACGTATTTCAACTTGGGCTTTTATACCATCTGATAAACTCTTAAAAGGAATTTGCACCCATGTGTCTAGGGGTAAAATATATACTTGCAAAAGTTAACCATAAATTAAAATTGTTCATATTATTTCTTCATTTATTTGCCATGACAATTTTTAAAACAAAATCATGGTGAAGTCTTAAAAATAACAATTTTTATATGTGCAGCTTTTAAAACTTACAGAGCTGGAAGTCCTTGTACAATTATTCTCCATGCAAAAGATGTCAAAATTAGGACTCAAAGACATTGGGTTACTGAACTGTCCAATGTGACCCAACGAGCTGGAAACAGTCCAGGGATTTAATTTAGGTCTCTGAGTCTAGTCTCTAGGTCTGTTCTATAGATCCAAACTTCTTCTTTTCTGGTTTTCTTTTCTTGACTTCATTTTCTACTTAATATTAGCTATTATTATTGCTATTTATTTTGTTATTTTTATTATTAGTTTTTAGTTAACCAATTCCCATGTGGTCCATTAAAAATGAATGTTGAACATTTATTTGGCTCTAAGCTGTGGAGACAGGGCATTCTTGGACCTTTAGAACTTTCCTATGATTCTAAATGTGTTCCTAGCTTGAGTTCCTAGACATGTTCCCAGAAAAAAATAGGTCACCCAGAAGATTCATAGTAATCTTAGCTGGTGACTTATCAATCTCCTGAATAATGATCACATTCTTGAACCACAGTAGAAAATTTAAACTATACATTACTTAAGGGCTTTCCTTTGAAAATCATTTTAAAAGAATTATCACTTCACTTTCCACATACATTTTGATGTTTCCTGGGGTTCTATTTTAGAATTTTCCTCTCCTTGTTCTGTATCCCTTCTCTGAGAGACTGTAATTTACTCCCAGTCTTCACTGGCTATGTATACTGAGAACTCCTAAGAGTAAATCAGCAGCTCAAAGTACTTGCTGAGTACCAGATCCACACTGAATGTGTTTCTCTGGAAGAGTCTACCAATCTAAGTATACCAGTCTAAGTTGTGAGGACAAAATGGGTATTTTAGAAAGGCGAAGTCAACTAGAGCTGACATAACAGAGTAGTAGAGATAGGAGACTTGTATAGGGAGAGACTTGTGGAGGGTCTTCAGAGGTCTTCTGAGTCTTCAGTTAAGTATTGATAAGCGTGTGTATAAAAGGAAATTATCTGAGGTCTGGAAAAAGAACCACCTGAAAGGAGCAGGTGAAAGAATCCCTAGCCAAACACACAGAACCAGGAAGAGCTGGTGTCCCACCATCCAGAGTGGAAAAATCTCAATATATGTGGCATTAACTAATTAGGAGGATGCTGTATCTAGAAAATGAAAATAGAAAAAATGAGCCCTAGACTCAAGGCTGCTCTCTCACCTAAACAAGAGCTTAAAAGCAAGCCTTAAAAACCCAAACTGTTCACAAGCAAACCTCAAGAATATTTTTCGATATATGATAATATCCACCACACAGCAAAATCAAAAACACAATGTTCAGCATCCAGTAAAAACTTTCTAGATGGTCAAAGAAATTAAAAAACTACAACTCCAAGTAAGGAGAAAACTCAGTCTACTGAAATCAACTCAGAAAGGAAATGTAGGTGATTGAGTTAGTAGACAGAGATACTAAAACAAATATTATTACTATATTTCACATGCTTGTGAAAATAAGTATGTTAAAGGAGTTAAAGAAGATATAACAGAGACACCCGGGTGGCTCAGGGGTTGAGCATCTGCCTTCAGCTCAGGGTGTGATCTAGGGGTCCCAGAATCGAGTCCCACATCAGGCTCTCCATAAGGAGCCTGCTTTTCCCTTTGCCTATATCTCTGCATTTGTCTCTGTGTCTCTCATTAATAAATAAATAAATAATTTTTTTTAAAGGAAGATATAACAAAGGGTGCACATCAAAATTCTGGGGGTGGGAAATATAATGGATGAGATTAAGAGCACATTAGACACAACAGAAAAAGAGTTTAATGAACTCTATGAAAATACAGAACAAAATATAGAAAAACTTGAACAGTATATCAGTGAGCTATAAGACGACTCAAACAGCTACATGTTCTTGGAGTCTCCAAAAGAGAAGAAGTTACCAAAAAAAATTGAAAAATATAATGGCCAAAAATTATTAAAACTCATTGAAGATATAATAGAGTCACCTCTGAATGATAAAGGGATAAATTCATCAAAAAGACATAACAAGGGACGCCTGGGTGGCTCAGTGGTTGAGCGTCTGCCTTTGACTCAGGGCATGATCCTGGTCCCAGGATCGAGTCCCACATTGGGCTCCCTGTGAGAAGTCTGCTTCTTCCTCTGCCTATGTCTCTGCCTCTCTCTTTGTGTCTCATGAATAAATAAATAAAATCTTAAAAAGACATAATAATAAATTTTGATGCACCTAATAAGAGAGCTTCAAAATGCATAAAAACAAAGGCTAATAGAACTGTATAGAGAAATGAACAGATTTTCAACTACTCAGTGATGTCAAAACCCTTCTCCCATTAATGGATAGAATAAAAAGAGAAAAAAAAAGAATAAAAAGAGAAGAATTTTAAACTGAATGAAAATAAAAATACAATATATGAAAATACATGAGATGCAGCAGAAGAAATGATTCAGGGAAATATGGACCACTAAATGCATATTGGAAAATACATAAGGTCTTAAATGATCTAAACTTCTACCTTAGAATGTAGAAAGAGAAAGAGCAAGTAAAACTCAAAATAGGCAGAAGAATGAATAAAAAGAAGAGCTCAATATAAGAGAAAACAGAAAAATAACACACACACAAAAAATCAATGAAACCAAGGTCTGGTTCTTTGAAAAGATCAATAAATTGATAAAATTTTAGCCATACATATAAGAAAGAATAAAAGACACAAAATTGCTAGTATCTCTATGAGAGATAGGAAATCACCACAGAAAATATCAAAAATAAACGGATAAGGGAATAATATGGATAAATTCATGCCAAGAAATTCAGTGTAAATAAAATGGACAAGTTTTTATAAGATAAAAATTACTAAAGTTCTATCAAGAAGAAGTAGATAACTTGAATATATCCTTATATCAATTAAAGAAAATGAATTTTTAGTTAAAAACCTTTCCACAGAAAGAAGTCAAGGTTTAGGTGGCATCACTGAGAAATTATGACAAACATCTGAGGAATGAGTAAGAACAATAACAAAAAACCAAAGAGAGGGAAGAACCTCCCAATTCATTCTATGAGGTCAACATTACCCCACTACAAAAAAAAATAAAGACTTTTAAAAATGTTTTCTCTTGCTGTTTAATAATGCACTATCTAGAAACCATGACATTACATTCATTTAACAGGCATTAAATGTCTACTTCTGTGCAAAAAAAAAAAAAAAAAAGAGTGCCGGGGGCTTCAATGGCCATAACCTCAACAGGGAACAAAGTTTATCAATTTTATTCCTCAAGTTGCTTATAAAAATTGCAAAAGATCTCTATTACCTCAATTTGCCTTTAACTGAAAGATGAATCATCAGCTACACAGTCTGTTTATTTTTTCATGCCTGCTAGAGTTCTCCCAATGGCACTTAAAGGTGTTCTTGTTTTAGGAAATTCTTGCTATTTTTACCAGATCAATAATGGTAAATTATTTCTGCAGCAACCTAGATTTTTCTTTCCCTTTTAAAGACATGCAAATTTATTGTTCAACCATGCATTCATTAGTTTTCTATCTTTTGGTTCTCTTTCAATAAACAGAGCTTTCTGAATTCTAGGATCTTGTCTAGATCCATAATGACTGGCCTCCCAAAAAAAAATACAGAAAAAAAATTACAGGGGTGCCTGAGTGGCTTAGTCATTTGAACATCAGATTCTTGGTTTCAGCTCAAATCACGATCTCAGGGTCCTGGGATTGAGCCCTGCTTTGGGTTCCACATTCAGCAGGGAGTCTGCTTAGGGATTCTCTCTCTCCCTCTCTTTCTCTCTGACCCCTGCTCACACAGGTGTGTGCTCTCTCTCTCAATAAATAAATAAATCTTTAAAATAAGTGAATCTTTTTTAAAGAACTAAAAACATGAATAAGTGATGAATAAGTGAATAAAGGGGGAAAATGATGAGGGCTATAAAATCAGAATGATGATTTTTGTGTTTTACAACCTTGATTATTTATTTCCTACTTATAAGTATTTCCACTGATTCCCATCACGGAAGCACATGTATTTGTAAATAAAGAACATGCAAAAAAAAAAATCAAGTACCATAAGCTCAAAATTAGCCTAACAAGGAAGATAATAAGAACAGAGAGCATCTTTTCAAAAATAGCAGGACAGAGAATAAAATCTCAAGTTTGAATCAGCTGAACCCAAGTAACTATTCCCAATCTTGTACAAATTCTTAGAGAGGATAAACAGATATCTTATAATAATAAAAATAATAATAATAATTCTATAATAGTGCTTGACAAATAAAAAGCACCACCAATGGACAAGAAATTATAAAGATTTACTGTAAATTAGATAAACCAAGGAGAGCAAAACCCAAGACACACATAGGAAAACACAAACTGCTAGAAAGGTGAACTCCAAGGATAGAGGTAACACAGAACTGGAAGAAACTTTGGAATAACTGACAGTGATTAGTTGGAAAATGTTTCAGAGCAGGCTGGCCAGTCAACCCTTCCCACTACTGCTTTGTTTTTCCCTCTTGTGCTGAGAATCATACAACAGAAGTGTCACCCACAAGATAAGCCATGAGTAGAGCAATTCCCTCAGAGAAGTAGGCAGCATATGCAGCCCCTCCTATAAAACTTGGAGATAAACCACTGTGCTCAAGTACCACCCATAGATATGCAAATAGGAACTGCCTAGTATGGAAGTGGACAGGCAATTAAAAGTCTCCAAGAGTTTGATAAAAATCAAAACCATGGAAGAGGTACTTAACTCAACCAAGGTAATAAATTTGGAGAATATAAAGCAACCAAATGACACAGGTAAGCCTTTAAAAGTAAAAATAACCCGTTTTCAGGAAGATGAGAGAAGAAGTTGTACCCATGAAACATCAGGAAAGATGATTAAGAAAGATTAGCAACAAGAGATCTTGAAAATGATACACCTGGGACACCTGGGTGGCTCAGTGGTGGAGCGTCTGCCTTTGGCTCAGGTCGTGATTCCTGGGGTGGAGTCCCACATCAGGCTCCCTGCTCTTTGGGGAGTCTGGTTCGCTTTCTGCTTGTCTCTGCCTCTCTCTATGTGTCTCTCATGAATGAATAAATAAAATCTTAAAAAAAAAATGAGGGATCCCTGGGTGGCGCAGCGGTTTAGCGCCTGCCTTTGGTCCAGGGCGCGATCCTGGAGACCCAGGATCGAATCCCACATCGGGCTCCTGGTGCATGGAGCCTGCTTCTCCCTCTGCCTATGTCTCTGCCTCTCTCTCTCTGACTATCATAAATAAATAAAAATTAAAAAAAATGAGACACCTCAGTAGATAGGCTGAATTTCAAAAGAG
The DNA here is from genome assembly GCF_905146905.1 of Nyctereutes procyonoides. Classification (NCBI taxonomy): domain Eukaryota; kingdom Metazoa; phylum Chordata; class Mammalia; order Carnivora; family Canidae; genus Nyctereutes; species Nyctereutes procyonoides. The sequence continues at coordinate 6,472,417 of NW_026575044.1, forward strand.
ACATAGTGAAGAGCAAATTCACACACTCCATTAAGTCAAAGGATTCTCCCAGAATGCAATGCAAAATAATAAAATACTAACACCTGTTGGAGAAAATTCAAGAGAAACAGAGAACCAATCTAGAAAACAAGTGTCTATCAGATACCTGTTCCTAAGTGAAAGAAGAATAAGAACACAGGACTCTAAATAATCAAACAAATAAAGAAAAAACTTTAATAGTTAATAATATATGTCTTTCAAATAAGTATATTTGTTTTGCAGTTGAGTTTGGCAACAATTCCAAAGATTGATAATTTTGCTTGGCAAGGACTGGGGAAATGAGTGTTGATCTGAACAAAATCTAGCAGAGCTTGTCTAAATGGCAATTTGGCTTTAATCATGATTTTTATCAGAATTTTAAATGTGCAAATCCTTTGGCTCCTATATTCCACTTCCAACACTCAATTTTATGGCAATATTTACTCATGTGCACAAAGATATAAGAGCAAGGATGTTGTAGCATCATATATGGGGGAAAAGATATAGGAAAAAAGATCTAACTATCCACAAATAGAGGAACGGACAGAGTCAGAAAGAGTCATTCTGCAGAATATTGTAGCCACTACAATGTACCTGTTTGGAAATTAAGGGAAAGATTCAAGGGATTCACCCAAAACTCTTAGCAGTCATGGTCTGTCAGGAGGGGAGAGGTTTTGTGAAGTTGGATGCATTGCAGTGTTGAAGGTATTCATGGTTTACTCTGTATTTTTCCATATTTTTAGATATTTTATATGAGCCCTCATCTAAATCATCTCTTACAGTGATAAGGATGAAAGCTGTCCATTCTTGGACAACGTCCACCTCAAGGCAAGTTATTCGTCCTTAGGTTAGCTTTTCTAACTAAGCATCAGCAGCCACTTCCTATGGGTAGTCTATATTTACTTGAAGCCTCCATATTATTGAGCAGAAGATAGGTATAATGTCCAGTTTCACAAACTACAGAGGATAACTGGGAAATTCTGGAGAATATTTGAACATAAAAAATACCCAGAGACCATCTAGGACAACCCCTCATTTTATCATTTTCCAGGTAAAAAAATGCTGGGAGGAAGATGCTTTGACCCAATGTGCCTTCTTTTCTCTGCCAGTGTTTGGCTGATTAAATGACAGACCAGCAAACAAAAAGAACAACAAAGTTTGCAAAAGACAACTGACACAAATAAGTCATTTTTGGACTATGATTTGAGGATAGGCACACCTGGCACACATGACAAGGGGTGAAAGGTAGGAGGCCCTTGAGAAGTCAGTGAACTTCTGTCCCCTTCCTCCTACCTACGGTACCTGGGGGCATTAGACAAGAGAAGTGAAGTGTGTTAATTCGATTTAAAAATATGTAGGGAACATCTAACATGTGTTCTATGCTACCCTAACACTGATGAGCCTCTTAGGGAGGTCTCTGCCCTTAAGGACCTCACATGTGAGGGCTGTGGGTGTGTGTTGCAGAGTATGGACAGTGAAGGACAATACAGGGTGACGTATACTGTTCTGATGGTACAGAGAGAAGGGAGGGGCTGACCACTCATAGGACAGTTCCATTGCAGCAGGCAGATCTGATCCTGGGGCCACCATGTCCCCTGCTATGCACACTTAATTCCTGGGATAGAGAATCATGGATTTCCTCTGTACTCACCATAAAGCAAAATGAGTTACTTTGAACAGTAGTGAGTGAACACACTAAGTCAATACAGAGCAGCCAACACGTACCAACAGAAACACTGTATTTTCACATTCTCTGTGTTTACCTCCATTATAGATAAAGAATGACAACCAATTGTCAGTTGGTCTTTGATAAGTTGAGGGCTATTTTGTAGACCTGTGTCCTACACTCTGCTTTTAATGAGCTAAAAAAAGGTTGATTCTTTCAATCTACCAAAATAAATCCAAGCCCTTCCAGTTTACTGTGATAGGAGATCTATTCTAAAGATCGCTGGTTATGATTGTTTAGTGTCTCTTGTCTAAATTATTTGTTTCCTGATTATTTGTTTCCTGATTGTTAAAGGACAATACTTCATCCAGTTAGGGGAAAAGAACATGGCAGACAAAACTAACAATCTTTGCTTTGAACTAATTAAAAAGCAAAGCAAAGTCAGGATTGACTCTGGGTATAATAGTGACAACAAGATTTATCTTTGGTATTGCCAGTGTTTAGTTTCCCTCTTATTTGAAAAAGGAGCACAGGGGTACCTGAGTGGCTCAGTGGTTGAGTGTCTGCCTTTGACTCAGGGCCTGATCCTGAGATCCTGGGATCCTGGGATCCTGGGATCGAGCCCTGCATTGGGCTTCCCTCAGAGAGCCTGCTTCTTCATCTGCCTATGTCTCTGCCTCTCTCTCTGTGTCTCTCATGAATAAATTTTTTAAAAATCCTTTAAAAAAAGGAACGCACACACACACACACTGTGCATATGCACAAATACACTTGCACATACGTGCATGCACATTTATAAAAGATATGGCTAGGGAAGCTTACAGTGGGAGCAGGAGGGAACTTGAAGCCATCTAACCCAACCAGCCACTTAGAGCAAGGGTCTCATCTCAGCACCACTGACCTACAACATCCTCTTCTGCTTTGTCACTTTGAGCTAGCAAAAGCTTACTACCTAATGAGTCAGCACAAATTTTTTCAAAGTCTTTATTAACATGGGAAGACATATGAAGAACAGAAGTCTATCTTGAATCGCCATGACTGAACTCCCACCCACATGGCTCCTTTCCTTCTGACCTAGTTTCTAACTCCCTTGTGACTCTTCTTCCTGCCACTCTCCCAATCCCTCATCTCTATCCTTCTTTATCTATTTCTTTGTGGACCTCCTTTGGTCCCTTCTAAACCTGCCACTGTCTCTGCTCTGCTGCAAACCTGCCAGCACTCCCTGTGTCCCAATGTCCTCCTGGTCTTCTCTCACTCCCAACCACTTTCAAGCTTGTGTGGGCTATTCCCACAGAAAAATCTATCTTTCCTGTCTACAAAAGGCCCAGAAAAGCACAAAATGATAATGTTCCAAGGCAATGGATAGAGAAATGCAATTTTATAATACAGACAAGCGAGGACATTAGGGGGAGGGGTGGAAGTTAAACATTTTAGTAGATATAGATATTCTAACAGAATTCAAATCTTATCTCCTTAACAGCATTTAAGAAAAAATGCTGCCTACTGCTTTTATATGTGCCAACATTCCCCTTCTCCTCACCACTAATTTATCAACCCCCTTCTTCAAAGATTCAGGTAGAAGCTCATCACAAGCCTTGCACAGGGCGTAGCTATATCCACACAGGGCAGGACACTGTAAGAACACTGCTTTGTGGGGTAGACAGAGTACAAGAACATCTGAGCAAAGCATCATGCTGTGCCACACAGCACTCCCCCCCTGCAAGGAGAGTACTGTTGACCTGGTATCAGGCCGAGAGGGAGCTGAGATGAGTTGGCTGCCAGGCCACTCATCAATCTTCCCTCAGTTCATTGATAGTGACTGCTCTTTAGTCCTTCATGTTCTCCACCACAACATACTTATCACTCCCTTGAAAGCAAAGCAGACCATCTTCCAAATAATTATTAAATTATTAAAAGATATGGAACCAGGAAAACAAAAGTAAGCATGATTTTCTTTCTCTTTCTTTCTTTCTTTCTTTCATTCTTTCTCTTTCTTTCTTTCCTTCCTTCCATCCTTCCAGCAACATGCTTTCAATTTCTCCATTCATCAGAGACCAGTCTGCTGAGTTCTACTTCACCAGTTACTAGCACCTATTTGTATATGGCCTTACAGTTCAAAGGCACTTTGCATACATACCAGGCATTCTGTTCTCTCTCTCTCTTCACACTTCTCTGCCCCCCCCCCCTTTTTTTTTTACTGATTCTCCCTCTTGAAGTGAATGTTTGGAACTGCCTGACCATCCAGGCTCCCCTATCAATCACATCTTGGCCTTTCCTTCAGAGTCTGCAGGCAGTTGAATCAGGATAGAGGTCTGTCGCAGGCTGTTTCTGAGCAGAGAGAATGGTATTATTTTGGTATTGAGGACATAACCCACTTGAGTTAAAGCTTGCTCAATGTTACTAAATAAAATCAAGATATAGTGATTTGATGGTAAAAAAAAAAAAATCTCAAGGTGCCACTGTATGGCCAACTGTGTTGTATGCCTAAGTGTAAAAGACTTCTAATCTTCTGTGACATGGGTCCTAGACCAAGGAGCTGTGTTATCATTTTCTACATAGTCTAACTAGCCTATTTTGTACTGTAGACATCAACTAGAGGTTTTATCAGTGTTGCATCTCAGAGGAGAGTTTAATTCTTTAACAGTAAACCCATCTTCTTTACAAAGCATCTGAGAATGGCTGCCCTGGGCCATTTAGTCTGAGCAATGGAATCTCATACTTTAGATTAAGGATGTGATCCCAGTCCCAGGACATCTCACACTGGAGGCTTGATATCTTGAAATACAAACAATTATAAGACAATATTATGAAAAATTATATGCCAACAAACTGGACAACCTGGAAGAAATGGAGAAATTCCTAGAAACATAGAAACTACCAAAACTGAAAGAGAAGAAATAGAAATTTTGAACAGACCCATAACCAGCAGAGAAATTAAATTAGTAATTGAAAATTTCCCAACAATGGAATATTACTCAGCCATTAGAAACAACAAATACCCACCATTTGCTTCAACGTGGATGGAACTGGAGGGTATTATGCTGAGTGAAATGAGTCCATTGGAGAAGGACAAACATTATATGTTCTCATTCATTTGGGGAATATAAATAATAGTGAAAGGGAATAGAAGGGAAGGGAGAAGAAATGTGTGGGAAATATCAGAAAGGGAGACAGAACATAAAGACTCCTAACTCTGGGAAACGAACCAGGGGTGGTGGAAGGGGAGGAGGGCGGGGGTGGAGGTGAATGGGTGACGGGCACTGAGGGGGCACTTGTCAGGATGAGCACTGGGTGTTATTCTGTATGTTGGTAAATTGAACACCAATAAAAAATAAATTTATTATTAAAAAAAAAAAGAAAATCTCCCAACAAACAAAAGTCCAGGGCCAGACATCCTCCCAGAGAAATTTAACCAAACATCTGAAGGAAAGTTAACACCTATTTTCAAACTGTTCCAAAAAATAGAAATGGAAGGAAAATTTCCAAACCCATTCTATGAAGCCAGCATTACGTTAATTCCAAAACCAGACAAAGACTCCACTAAAAAGGAGACATATTTCGTTTTCCAATATCCCTGATGAACATGGATGCGAAAATTCTCAACAAGATACTAGCAAATCAAATCCAACAGTACATTAAAATAATTATTTACCACAATCAAGCTGAATTTATTCCTGGGCTGCAGGAGTGGTTCAATATTTCCAAATCAATCAACATGAAATACCACATTAAAAGAAAGGATAGAACCATATGATCCTCTCAACAGATGCAGAAAAAGCATTTGAAAGATTACAGCATCCATTCTTGATAAAAACACTTATTTTTAAAATAATTTTGTGGGGTGGGCAGAGTATATTTGGAACTTACTTCAACATAATAAAGGCCATATATGAAAGAGCTACATCCAATATCATCCTCAATAGGGAAAAACTGAGAGCTTTTCCTTTATGATAAGGAACAAGACAGGGATGTCTACTTTCATCATTACTATGTAACTCAGTATTGGAAGTCTTAGATTCAGCAGTCAGACAACAAAAAGAAATAAAAGGCAAGGCATCCAAATCAGCAAGAAGTCAAACTTCAACTATTTACAAACAATGTGATACTCTATGAAGAAAACCTGAAAAACTCCACCAAAAAATTGCTAGAAGTAATACATGTATTCAGCAAAGTGGCAGGATATAAAATCAATTGCATTTCTATATACCAATAAGGAAGCAGCAGAAAAAGAAATCAAGGAATCAATTCCATTTACAGTTGTATCAAAAAACATAAGATACTTAGGAATAAACCTAGCCAAAGAGGTAAAAGATCTGTACTCTGAAAACTGCAGAACATTTATGAAAGAAATTAAAGAGGACACAAAAAAATTGGAAAATATTCCAAGTTCATGGATTGGAAGAACCAATATTGTTAAAGTGTCTATACTACCCAAAGCAATCTACACATTTAATGCAATCCCTATCAAAATACCAATAGCATTTTTCCCAGGGCTAGAATAAACAAACCCAAAATCTGTATGGAAACACAAAAGACTCCAATAGCCAAAGCAATCCTGAAAAAGAAAAAAAAAACTGGAGACATCAGGATTCCAGACTTTAAGCTATTTTGCAAAGCTGTAGTCATCAAGACAGTATAGTACTGGCATAAAAACAAACACAAATATCAATGGAATAGAATAGAAAACCCAGAAATGGACCCACAACTCTATGGTTAATCTTCATTCAACAAAGCAGAAAAGAATATCCAATGAACAAAAGACAGTCTCTTCAATAAACGGTGCTAGGAAAATTGGACAGCCACATGCAGAAGAATGAAACTGGACCACTTTCTTATGCCATACATTAATTCAAAATGGATGAAAGACCTAAATGTGAAACAGGAAATCATCAAAATCCCAGAGAGGATCACAGGCAGCAACTTTTTTGAACTCGGCCACAGCAACTTCTTGCAAGACATGTCTATAAAGGCAAGGGAAGCAAAAGCAATTATGAACTATCGGGACTTGATCAAGCTAAAAAGCTTCTGCACAGCAAAGGAAACAATCAGCAAAACTAAAAGGCAGCCTACAATAGAAGAAGATATCTGTAAATTACATATCCAATAAAGGATTAGTATCCAAAAATCTATAAAGAACTTATCAAACTCAATACCCAAAAACAAATAATCCAGTTAAGAAATGGGTAGAAGACATAAATAGACATTTTTCCAAAGAAGACATACAGAGGGATAACAGACACATGAAAAGATGTCCAACATCACTCATCAGGGAAATACAAATCAAAACCATGATGAGATACCACCTTATACCAGTCAGAATGGCTACAATTAATGACATGGGAAACAACAGGTGTTGGCAAGGATGTGCAGAAAGGGGAGCCCTCCTGCACTGTTGGTGGGGATGCAAACTGGTACACCCACTCTGGAAAACAGTAAGGAGGTTTCTCAAAAAGTTAAAAATAGAACTACCCTATGACCCAGCATTGTACTACTAGGTATTTACCCAAAGGATACAAAACATAGATCCGAAAGGATACATGCATCCTGGTGTTTATAGCAGCAGTATCAACAATAGCCAAATTGTGGAAAGAGCCCAAACATCCATCAACTGATGAATGGATAAAGATGTGGTATATATATACACTAGAATATTACTCAGCCATCAAAAATAATGAAATCTTGCCATTTGCAATGACATGGATAGAGATACAGTGTACTGTAATAAGTGAAAGACAAATACTATGATTTCACTCATATGTGGAATTTAAGAAACAAACAGATGAACATAGGGGAAGGAAGAAAAGAGAGAGATAAGGAAGCAAATCATAAGAGGCTCTTAATCATAGAGAACAAATTGAGGGTTGATAGAGGGAGGTTGGTTGGGAATGGGCTAGGTGATGAGTATAAAGGAGGGCACTTGTGATGAGCACTGGGTGTTCTATGTAAGTGATGAGTCACTAAATTCTACTCCTGAAACTGATATCTTGGGACCAGGGCAGAGACTTGGTAAATAAACAACTAGATGAATAGTTCAACAAAAAGAAAGAAACAACACAAAAATGACTTGGATAGACATTTCTCCAAAGATGACGTATGAGTGGTACTCAACATCACTAGGGAAATGCAAGTCAAAAACACAATAAGATATGGCCTCACACTCATTGGGATGGCTAGTATGAAAAAAATGGGGAAAAATTGTTGGAGAGGATGTGGAGAAATTGGAACCCTATACATTGCTGGTCGTGATATATAATGGTGCAGCCACTGTGGTAAATGGTATGACAATTCCTCAAAAAATTAAAATGGAATCACCATATGATCCAGCAATTCTACTTCTAATCATATGTGCAGAAGAATGGAGAGCTGGGATTCCAGCAGAGATTTATATACCCACGTTCTTAGCAGCATTGTTCACTAGAGCCAAGAGGTGGAAATAATCCAAATCAACAGATGAATGGATAAACAAAATATTTACTTGGATATATACATACAATGGAATATTAGTTTCATAAAGGACAGAAATTCTGACTTGAATGATCCCTAAAGGCATTATGCCGAGTGAAATAAGCCAGTCATGAAAAACAAATTCTGTATGATTCTAATTATATGAGGTACCCAGGGTAGTCAAAGCCACAGACAGAAAGTAGAACCAGGTTGCTAGGGCCAGGTGGAGGGAAATGGGGAGCTACTGTTTAATGGGTACCAGTTTTATACGAAGAAAAGGCTCTGATGGACAGATTGGTGGTCATGGTTGCACAACAACGTGAGTGTACTTAATCCCACTGAACTTTGCATTTAAAAATGGTTAAGATGGTAACTGTTGTGTCTCTTCTACCACAGTACAACTTATTTAAAAAGACAAACCCAACAACGTACAACAACTGTTGAATCTGGGCTTTATCGGATTTTCTTCCCTTCTAGGCCTCCCCTAAGTAGTTCAAAGCCCCTCCCTTCACCCCTGCTCCCTCTCATCTCATTCGTGGGTCTTCCACACCTCAGAAACTTTCCTCTACATTCCAAGAAGTCAGTGCTTGCTGATTGAGATGGCATTCCCTGCTTCTCCACCTAGGTGATAACCAGCTACATTCATTAGTCCAGCAGAGGGAGATCTGAGAAGAAAAGTCTCCCATGCCAGGTAAAAGCACCAAACACTTCTGTTTTGCCATTTTGTATATAGTTCACGGAGGTCACCCATCTGCATAGGGTCCAGCTCCCAGATGAAATCTGTGTTCTTACCCACTACCTGTCCAGCCACTCTTCCAATGCCCCCATGCCAGAATATACTGAGTGTCCTCCCCTTCCTTCTTGGCCTATTCCCCTCTGCATGTACCCAGCCTCAGCTCCCTCTCAAATCAACCTCAACTCATTCCCTAATGTCAAGGGATTGTGCAAACAAAGCCATGTGTGTAGGTATGCACAGTGAGGGAGATGGGAGCACAGGCAGCCATTGCTAAAATATCAGGTGCTGATGAAGAGAGAGGAAATGTGTTCCAAGACACATAATGACACACACTTAAGAGCTGAGTTATAGTAAAGATCTCTTCATTGCTTGTTTTTGTTTCCTACCTTTATAAAAGCAATTTTTTTTTTCAGTTTTAGAATGTCTTAGATGAAATAGAAGCACACCTTATGTTCTGCAGGCTTTGGAGTTGCTATTTCCTTTTCCGACAGGTCACTTTTTAACAGCTGCATTATTCCTCTGGTAAGTTCAAGGAGGGTGTAGGTCCCCATCCACTTTCTGCTGTCCTTGCCCTCCATGTATTTATGCAAAAGGCCATGCTCAAAGGCTGAGACCTCTTAATGCTGCCCTGTCTGTTGCCCAGACACCTGCTTTTAACCCATCACCCAACTTACCTTGTAGTAGATCCATCTTTTCATCAATTCTCAACAAAACACACAAATAAATCCACACTAATATAATAATGGATGTTAATAAGTCTACTCAACACACTTCATTTGTTACTTGTGGCTTTCAGGAGGACCCTTTAGAATACTGGGGCACAATGGAATCTACAGCAAACCAACAGGATTGACATTTCTAGGTGAAAGAGGAATGAAAGCTAATATGCACTGATGTTCCCTGCTATTCCAAATATAGTGCAGAGTGAAATCGTCATATGCATTTTAAGATAATACATGAGTCTACTAAGAAATTTCTCGCTCCCACTGGGTATGCCCTCAAACCCCTGGGAATGCCCTCTTTTCTGCATTGGAGTTTCCCAGTGGAAAGCCTTCATCTTTTCAGCACCCCAGCAAGGCCACTGTCAACTGTCACATAGGTTAGGAGATGAACAAGAGATGAGTAGTTTGCCTGGATACCAGCATCTGGTAAGCAGCAGAAGTTGAATGCAAAACTAACACAGCCAGCTTACCAAACCACAAGCAAGCAGCAATATCCTCAGAGAATACTTCAGGGGCTCTAAGGCATCTCCTTCATCCCAAATTCTCTTCCTGGAAGTTTCTCTCACTTTCTCTCTATTTTTTCCTACCACCCAGGCCCCCACACCAGCCCGTGCTTTTCTTCACCCAAGTTCTAAGCTGCTTATTAAAGCCCAGTTATCTTTTGTACAATTTTGATCTTTAGTGCTTCATTTTCAAACTTTATCACTGCTGCATGCAAAATCCCTGAGGGATCATCCCCTGGTAAATCTTTCAAATCAACCCCATTTCTGTTTTTCTGCTATCCAATATTACATGACTTTTTTTTCATCAAAGTTCTTAATAAAAATCCACTTGCCATCATCATATACATCCAAGGGTCTGTGTTCCTGCTGCTTTGGGGAAAGAGGTACATTCTATACCTCTAAGACTTTGCTTTATTTCCAACACAAATTACATGTTATGACCTTGTGATGAGTCAAGTGCTTGTTTGTGTGCAGATGCCTTCCTTCTGTATTGAACTCCATGTACAGGTGGACTGGAAAATGAGCATTTCCTCTAAAGGTGACAGTACAACCAATCCTACATCCTGCCAAATCTTGCTGCTATACACAAATATGCACAAAAGTGGGGGGAGAGAAGTAAAAAGAATAAGAGAGAAAGGTTTTATTCACTACCACATGTGTCAGACAACAAGACCAGATGTCCTTGGGGATTCTGAAGATGGGATGAAAAGGACATTTGTTTTACTCTGCTGTGTGACTGTTTTAAAACGTACCTGGGATTTGTTTTTGTCAAGAATAGTGAGGTGATAGACAAGGAGACAACTGCCTTGAAAAGAGTTTGCTACTTACAATTTCCAAGAGGAAAGGGCATGCTACAGCATGCAGGGCCATGTGGGGGAAGTACCAGGGTCGTTCAGGGAGAAGAAGGAGTGAGGGCAGAGTATGGGCCAGAGCATTTACTGTGGTTTCATGGGAAGGAACAGCCAAGGCAGGGTAGGCAAGTTTGAGCAAGGACCGGACAGTTTGGATTGGATAGCTTGAATAATTTCAGTGGGCTCTGGGCTAGAGGGGTGGTCTTTAGTTGTCTATACTTGGCTCTGGAGTGATTTGGGGCAGGAGAAATATTGGTTTGGTTTGTGCTTGGGGTTTGGATTGGTTGGTTCACATATGAAAATCATGCTTAGAGACAAGTTGTTTGCTATCTCTAGAAATTAACTAGCCCTAGGAGACTCAGTTTCTCCAGGATTAGCAAGGCCCCTAATATGTGAAAGCATCAAAAAATACAGAAAAATTTTAAAACATTAATGCCACAATGAACTCTATCTACCAAGTTCAACTCAGAAATAGTATAAACCAAAGGATCTGGAAATTAATCAATCCCAGTGAGTCCATGGTCACATAGTTTGTGGCGTGTGAACCCACAGCATACACCCACACCCACTAAAGGATATTATATCTTTTTCTTTTTTTTAAGTAGGCTCCACACCCAGCATGGAGCCATGTATGGGTCCATGCATCCACCCATGCATGGACCCACACCCAGCATGGGTCTCTCAGGACCCTGAGATCAAGACCTGAGCCAAGATCAAGAGTCAGATACTTAACCAACTGAGAGCCACCCACGCACCCCAGGATACTATATCTTATTAAGCCCCAAGCTGTCTCCTAAAACATAGAAACCACACCATGTTGGAATCCAACTGACATAGAATGGTATCATTCTCTACGCCATATTTATGATGACATGGCCAAGGCCAGAGGTGTGAATTATATATTATCTTGTTTAACAACAGAACACTCTATTTTATATTCTATTCTTAACACTGATACACTCAATAATAAAAATTAGGATTTTCCATAATGATATTATATTGAAAAATAACTATTTAAATGAAGGAAAGGCTCTCCTTAGAACTGATATTAAAACTATTAATCTACTTTTGGACAGTGCAGACTAGACAGTGTCTGTGGTTGGTATAAGATTCAGAAAGGGTCACGAATAAGAGGGAACCCCTCCTCCAAAGCCCAGGTCCAGTGAAGGGTTCTAGCAGCAGACACCAAGATTTGATAACATTATCTATCACTTCATAATGAATGCTGAAGTCCTTAGATAAGAACTTGTAGCAGAAAGGAACAATAAAATAACGAATGAAATACATTTCAGCATATATCAATTCCCCATGCTAAAATGAATCAAGTCATACATCACAGAACATTTGACACAGAAACACCTTGACATGAAGGTTTTGCACTACTTGACTGCCTGGTGATTAAAATGCAGGGCTGAACAAAATTCATTCATGAAACAAATATTTACTTAGAGCCTAAATCAACAATATCCTATCCAGTGAAGACTGAGTATCAAACTATACAGATGTGGTTTCTCCTCCTGAAGCTTCTGTTCTAATGGAAGAAGCAAATAATAAATGGGTGAGAAATAAGCTAAATCATGTGCAATATTGAAAATTAACAGGCTGACATGGTGGTGACTGGGGTTGGCACTTCTGATGAGGGAAGATGACGCAGGTGCCCTTGAAGAAGTGACATTTTATCTAAGAACTGAAGACAATGACTGAAAGAAGTCAGAAGGATTCTAGGGAATGAGGACAGCATGCAACTTTCTGTTGCTTCAGATGGAAATGCAAGAGGCAAGAACACAGGAGACAAGACTAAAAAGGAAGCAGGGGCAAACCATAAGAGCCTTGTAAACCTGGGCTGATGACACACATTTTGTTCTCCGTGAAACAGAAAAACAGTGAAGGATTTAAGGCAGGAAGCTAGAATGGTGTAACCGGGCTCGTTTTCATTCCAAAACACTTGAGAATATGTTGCAGACATGATGTCCTCTTGCCCTTGAATGGTTAAAAAAAAAAAAAAAGAACATTCTTCTATATAAGCATAGCTCATAACCACAGTACAACTATCACAATCAGAATATTAACACTGATATATATTACCAGACATCCACAGAAGCCTTTCAAATTCCACCAATTTATTGCAAGTGGATTCAATTCAGGACCATGCAACTGTTCCCTAGATGTCACATGTCCCCAAGTCCCCTTTGATCTAGAACACTTCCTCAGCCTTTTGACTTTCATAACCTTGTTATTTTTTTAAAGATTTTATTTATTTATTTAAGTGGGAGAGAGAGAGAGAGAGAGGGAGAAAGAGAGAGAATGAGCAGAGACAGGCAGAAGGAGAGGGATAGGCAGGCTTCCTGCAGAGCGGGGAGCCCAACATTGGACTTGATTCCAGGACCCTGGGATCTGAGCTGAAGTCAGATGCTTAATTGACTGAGCCACCTAGGTGGCCCCAAACCTTGTTATTTTTGAAGATTATGGGCCAGCTATTTAGTAGTATGTCCCTCAATATGGGTCTAAAGTTTCCTAACGAGTAGATCAAAATTATGCATCTGGGGCAGGAATATCATATCAGAATATCAGAAGGGATGCTGAGTTCTCATTGTATTCTATCAAGAAGTGCCCAATTTTGAGTTGCTCCATTACTGAGAGTGCTTACTTTGGTCACTCGATCATGGTGGCACCTACCAGGTGTCTCCACTATAAAGTCACAGCTTCCCTACTGTAACTAAGAAGTCTCTAATAGGGATATACTTTTAGACTCTGCAAGTATCCTGCTCTTTGGGAAACTCACTTGCTAGTTTTAGCAGCCATCAATAACTCTTGCCTAAAGCAATTATTACTAAGATGGCTGCCAAATGGTGGTTTTCTTCTACATTAATCAGTTGGTATTGTACTGAAAGGAAGAGCTTTCTCTTCTGTGTTCATTCATTCCTTTATTTATTTACCTATATTAGTACAGACTCACAGATTCCTATTTTTTTCAATGTGTTATAAGTGTTTCTTTTACTACTTACTTTGATGCTTAAATTCTACCCCCTGTGGACCCTGGGGGCACCTCCAAGCCTGCTTCTTCGTCCTCCTGCATGTCCCCATTTATATGTGAGAGTTTCCCTAATTTATAACACAACAAAAGGTTCCAGGCACATCTTGTACTATCCCTGCCTTTACCCTAGAATCAGGCTTTCCCCTAAGAATTCCTATTTTCTTTTAGGAGAGAATACTATTTAGAAACCAAGATCTAAGTGCTAAGCATGCTCAGTGTTACTGAAGTATTACTTCTCCCAGACCTTCCCTATGACAAAGCTAGGAAAACACCACACACACACACACACACACACACACACACACACAATCTTCACATCAATCTCTATATAAAAAATCTGAGTTCACTCCAACACCTCAAATTTCAATCCACATCCTAGATTTATTCTTTCCCTTTTATACTTGCAACCCTCTTCACTGATGGTGAGAAACCTAGCTCGCAGTATCTTCAATACATTTATGTATTTGTTCAATTCCCTGTGTGTAACCAACAGCCCATCCGTGCCTGACCACAGCTCCTTGACAGCTTCCTCACTTAGCATCAAACCTGCTGTGTTCTCTTAAAAGCATTAGGGAAGGCAAAAATGGAGGATGCTTTTACTCTTCAAAACTGTTTCTATGGCTGTTGTTAGAGAATAGATCGTAAGAGGGAAAGAGTATAATATAATTGGGGAGAATTGTCCGGGGGTCACCTATTCACCAATTTAGTCAAGAGACAAATGACTTAAGAAGATAAAAATAAGTGGAACAATCCACAGCATGTTTGGCAGTCGGAGCTGAAAAAGTGCTGATGGGTCGGTTACCATGGGTGGAGTGTGAGGGGAGAGGACAAAGCCTGACGGTGCCCAGGGTTTGATTTGAGCAACCGATGGTGAGGACTTTCAGATATAAGAAAACACAAGAGCAGAAGAGGTCTGCAGAGCACTGGAAGCTATCAAGAGTCTATGCTGGAATTTTGTTTATTTATTTATGTATTTTAAAGATTTCATTTATTTATTCATGAGAGACACACAGAGAGAGGCAGAGGCACAGGCAGAGGGAGAAGCAGGCTCCATGCAGGGAGCCCGATGCGGGACTCGATCCCAGGACCCCGGGATCACGACCTGAGCCCAAGGCAAACGCTCAACCACTGTGCCACCCAGGCGTCCCTATGTTGGGATTTCAATGGAAGGTTCCTGTTAATATCCAGGGGGCAGTGTCAAGTAAGCAGTTGAATGTATGAGTCTCGAGCTCAGAGGAGGGTCAGGGCTTGAAGATGCACAGATTGACATCAGCAGTACTGAAGGCGGAATTTAACATCATGGGGCCAAAAGAGGTCACCAGAGGAAAAAAGGGAGCCCGAGGCCGAGCCCACAGGCTTCATAACACTGGGATTCTGTCTGGAAAGGTTAAGTCAGCGAGGAAGAGGAGGGGAGCTATGAGACTTAGTGTAATCAGGAGACGTGGTGTCCTAGAAACCAAGAAAGGAAAGTGTTTTAAGTGGTTTCAAGTGGGAGGGAGACTTGACTGTGTCAAACGTTGCTGACCTGGAGAGGTGCCCACTGGCCTTGGCTCACGGAAGTCGCTGGCGGACCTGGACAAAGGCATTTACTACTGCGGGGAGGATGGCTGGAAGGAGCTAGAATGGAAATAGAACAGACATCTTTCTGGCAGTTCAGGGAACTAGTTCTCAGGAGCAAACCTCCCCACAGAAAACATACAAAATGGCCAATAAAATATTTTGCAATGGTAGTGTCTTCAGACTAAAATAGATCTAATTCATCAACAGGAAAACAAAATCTTGAGTTATACGAATGTCACCAAAGGAAAAAAATTGACATTCATTCGTTGCATTCAAATAGATTTTACACCTGTTGGCATTTAATTTCTTCGAGGACTGATAGGTCTTTAGCAAAATATTTACAGGCGTGAAATCAATCTTCTTAAGTCTGAAGCAATAGCTTTCAGGGCAGAGCTGGCTTCTTCAGAGAAGTTGCGATGGCACAGAGACAAACGTCGGCGGTCTAACAGATCTGCGTCTAGCACATTGTCCCCTCGCACCCGCTCTTCTCTCGCACACAGCAGCTGCTGGAGTCAGCAATTCTCTCAGGCATGAGTCCCGCGTCTCCTATCTTGGGGTCTCTCCTGCCACCTGTTAGTGAGCTCTTCTCAGGTTTTTTCCTTTCACTCACTCTATCTCTTTTTTGACTTTCAAGTCATTTGTATCTTTAGGAAGTTGTAGGTCATGCTGGCTCATCTCCTTTGTCCTTGTTTTTCATTTATTTTTATCCTCATCTTTTCCTTTTTAGGGGGTTCTACTTTTACCAAGTTCCACTTCCACAGATTTTTTTTTGTTTGCTGTTTATTTTTTTTATTTACTGTTAAGAAGCTTCTGCCTCTGCTTTTGTCTCATTCTATCTTTAAATGGAACTGTCTGCTTCCATTTTCATAAACACAAAATCTGCTAACAACTTTCCCCTTCCTGGTAGCATTTTGGGCATCCTTAGGAGGGCAAAATCTTGCCAAGACTGAAACACTCATGATTCTTGAAGATGTTGTCTTCATGCTTTGCATAATCTTAAAAATACAACACAAAAAACTTTCTTCTTCTAAACACAGCTATGCGTTCCAGGACTAGGGAAATGGCCAGGCTTTGTAAAAGACTCACTGTGTTTGTCTGAGGTTTCTTCCATGTATTTTTTGGTCTGCCTGTTTGTTAAAAGACAAGAAAACTGTCACACGACGCTTCCTGGGAAGTAAAACTCCCAAAGCTTGGCTTCCACTTTCATACTGGATTATTCAGCCACAGAGGTGTACTACAGAAGCAATTGCAGGGGTGCCTGGGGGGTTCAGTCAGGTAAGCCTCCGACTCTTGATTTTGGCTCAAGTCAGGATCTCAGGGTCATGGATGGAGCCCTGCATCAGGCTTCAGGTTCAGCTCAGAGTCTGCTTAAGATTCTTCTTCCCTCTTCCTCTGCTCCTCCTCCAATTCAGGCAATCAATCAATCAATATTTTTTTTTAAAGGCACTTGCATTGCTAGTGGAATCCGTTGCAAAACTCTTTAGGAATGGCTATTTCCTGAGCTACTGCATCAGTAAACTTTCAAATTCTACCTTATGATTTCTAGAATCTGTGTTTGCATTTCATATCATTGTGCCAATCCTTCCAGGTTCTCCAATAGTTTTCCACACTATTCCAACCAGTTACAAGCAGTGAATGAAAAGAAAATGCTTTTCCTGGTTCTGATTTTAAAGAAAATGCACCATTACATTATGTTCTCTTCTCCCCTACATACTGCATAGTAAGGGAGACACTACAGGTGGGTGGCATGGCTGCAGCCCCCGTCTCCTCACAGAGGGCTAGAGTGGATCCCAGATACAGCATTCCTGGGGGCTGAGTAGCTGGTGATAGACTGCTCCCTTTGCTTCAGCAAAATCTCCAGAATGGTACTTACATCAGCTTCCAGTTTCATGTGCAAAAGTCTTCTTGCTTCATCAAACACCAGGACATCAAAGGATTTCATCTGCTGGCTAAATCCAATCCCTCAGTCTTCCTTCAGAACATGCCCTCCAAGTGGCTTGAAATTCCACCTAAGCGGTTTACTCCCCTGTGTTCTCTCCAGGATTCCTGTCTCCTGTACAAATAATCTAAGCAAACAGAGGCAAGTTGCCTTATCTGTCTGAATAGCCAGTTTTCTTAAAGGTATGAAAATTTTGGCTACATCCTATTTTTTCAGCATTCTTTTTCTTTAAAAGAATTTCCAGGATGGAAATAAAAAAATGTGTTACCCTTTGACTCAGAAATACTTCCTCTAGGAATCTACCTTGCAAATGTGCCTTCCAAAAAGGAAATAACACACACAAAGATTTTTCTTAGGGTTCTTTGTAATAGTAAAATTGAGGGGGGAAAATAGCTATCAGCAGGGGACCAATGGAAGAAATTATGACACACTCACACATGCGATACTAGTTAGTTTAAGAAAGAAAAAGATTTCTCTGTACTGATTTGAAAAGATCTCCAGGATAGAATATACACTGTAGGAAAAAAAAAAAGCAACAGGCTGGAAAGTGCATATAATATGCTGCTTTTAGTGTATAAGAAGAAGGGAATGATGGATAGAGGTATAATTCTGCATAAAAATTCTGAAATCTCATATATAAGATAAAGCAAATAAGGATACATGTTAATTTTTTAATAAAGATTTTGTTTATTTATTTGAGAGTGCATGTACACATGCATGTGCAAGTGGGAGGAGGGGCAGAGGGCAAGGGAGAGGGACAGATTTCAAGCAGACTGCTGGCTGAGCATTGTGCCCAACAAAGGGACTCCCAGATCATGACCTGAGCTGAAACCAAGAGTCAGACACTTAACCAACTGAGCCACCTGGGCACTCACATGTTAATTTTATTAAGAACCAAGATTTTAGATGTAAGAGAAAAGAAGTACAAAACCAAGTAAGTTAAGAAAAATTCTTGTAATGTTAAATATAAAATAGAATCTTAAGATGAACTCATGAGTCTTAAAAACATATATCCTGCCTTTATCCAACAAAAGGACCTAAAATAAATGTATCTCGTTATTCCCTGAACAAATGACTGATTTGTGGTCTAAGGCAGGAAAAGAACAAGGTGAGCTTAGGGCATACTTTGCCAAAGCATGGAAGCCTTCAAGGACCACTGAGGACAGAACTTACAGACCCAAGCATATTCTTATTGTTTCTTGGCTTGGTTTGTTATTCTTTTTTCCCCAAAAATATTCTTTTTTTATGATTTTATTTATTTATTTGAGAGAAAGAGAGAGTATAAGCAAGGGAAGTGACAGAGCAAGTAGCCGAGCAAGTAGCCCACTGCAAGGCTTGATCCCAGGACCCGCAATCATGACCTGAGCCAAAGGCAGATGCTTAACCCATTGAGCCACTCAGGTGCCCTGCTCCCCCACAGAACATTCTTCAAGAGGTTTCTACTGAACAAATTTGGTTGAGCAGCAAAAAATAGTAATAATTATAACTTGTTGCAAAACATTGATAAATTTTTTAAATCTACAAGTCCAGTAGTCATAAAGAGACAGAGGGAGGAAAAAAAAACCTAATTTTCCATCTCTATCATTACTGTATCAATTCCCTATTCTTCAAATGTACAGTTAAAGGAAAATTGTTCATTTCCCCTAACTCCTCAGAAGACATAAATGAATTTTATGTCTAGATGATGAGGGATGGCTTTTAACAGGAGATATAAAAATAATAAATGTAGAAACACACCAGAATTAGAAGACGATGGTCAATGAGGTATTTGCATGGCACCAGATAGCATTGTCATTAGTTTTCTAGGGCTGCTATAACCAAAGACTACAAAATGAGCTGGCTTACACAGAAATTTATTGTCTCACACACAGTTCTAGAGGCTAAAAATCCAATTCAAAATATAAACAGAGCCACACTCCACCTGAAGGAGCAAGGGAAGGATGTGTCCAGGCCACTCACCCCAGCTAGTAGATGGCCATCACCTCCTGTGTCTCCTCACAATGTCTTATCTGTGTGCACACCTGTCTCTCTTTCCAAATGTCTCCTTCATATAAGGACGCCAGTCAGATTGAATCAGGATCCACCCTAGAGATCTTATTTTAACTTGATTACTACTATATAAACATCATCTCCATATAAGTCACATTCTGAAGTACTAGGAGTTAGTACTCCAATGTAGTTTTTTTTAATTTAATTTTATTTTATTTTATTTTTGAGGGAAGGAGAACACACTTCAACCCAAAAAGCCAGGTTAAGTTGATTGCTCATTTTAAAGAGAAAGCTATACTTTCGTAATAAACAGACTTGGTGCGGTGTGTGGGTGGCTCAGTCAATTAAGCATCGGCCTTTGGCTCAGGTCATGATCCTGGGGTCCTGGGATGGAGCCCAAGTCAGGCTTCCTGCTCCATGGGGAGTCTGTTTCTTTATCTCCCTCTGCCTCTGCCCCTGCTCTCCACTCCCCACTCAAATAATAAATAAAATCTTAAAAAAAAAAAAAAAGAAGACTTGGTGATCACAAGCTTCACCAAGTGACCCAGATTATCATCCTAACAGTGGGACAAGCTGGCCACCCACATTGCCTGCTGTGATACACTGGGAAGCAGGGTGAAGTCTGCTGGCTGTGTATCTAACCTGAGCCCAAGCCAGCCCTCGGACCTACTTCAATTTACCGGAGGGAGAAACAAGGCAAATGGCATTCATGGCACCACTTGGTCATATGTAGACAAATTCAGAATATAAAACATTCAACAGTACATCTAACCTGGAGGAGTTAATGCTGGGAAATGTGTCAGGACTTGTCTAGAATATGATAGGATAAAAAGACATGTTGATAGGAAGTAATACATGGTCCTTAACTGGATGTCTGTTAGAGAAAAAAAAAAGTTCTAAAATACAATTTGGAGACAATTGATATTTGAGTGTAGACTGAATATAGAGAAGTAGTGGGCTGTGTGCTTCCTGATGAGATGTAACAGATATGGTCCTGTGTTGTTCAAAGAATTCCTAATTTTTAAGGGAAGTGGTTCAAGGTGATATCCACATGTTGTCTGCAATATATTCTCAAATGCGTTCAGTTACACTAACTTGTCAATATTGGAAGAGACTGTTACACCAGTTCTTTAGTCAGAAAATTGATAACCCACGGGGAAAAATTAAGCATTTACCCTGACTCTTCAGGAAAGTCAGTTATATTCACCGAAGATGTAGCACACCCTAACAAATACTGAATTTAGGTGGTGTGTATATAAATGATCATTCATCCCTTTTGAAAAAAAAAGGATTTTTATTTTTGAAAAATATTTTGAAAAAAAAGGATTTTTATTTTTTCCCAATAAAAATCTGAAAGAGAAAAGACCTAATTAGAGATTCACATGTTCGTGAATAGGAGAACTTACACACTCAATGTGATTACAATCAAAATCCCAACAAGGCTGTACACGTGTATAACTTTATAAGTTAATTCTAAATTTCATGCATAAATTTTAAAAGTATCAGGAATAGCCAAATTTTCCTACAGGAGATTAATAATGTGATATGTGCTCTATTAGATATTAAGACCTCTGGTAAGGGCAGAAAGATTAAGGTTTCGGTACAGGGTACTAATAGTCTAGAAGCCCAGAATTCAGGATGATGGGGGAGATGGCAGGGGAGGAGGGATGCAATTGGAGAGACATATACAAGGGCTTCAATGGCACTAGAAATGGTCTGTTTTATAAGCTGGGTGATGTGTGTGTGAATGTTCATTCAACTTATTCTTTAAATAGCATATACATACTATTTACACTCTTGTGTATAATATATATCACCATAAACAAAAAAAAAACATATCGAATAAAGTGCCCCCCCCCCAAAAAAAAAACACCTCCTGCTAATGGAAGTTAGGAGGTGGCAAAAAAATAAAAACAAAGAGTACTAGGATTCTACAGACAAGAGGCTAAGGAGAGTAGAGTTTGATTTGTTTACTCATTGCTAGCACGCTTATTTACTATCACAAAAGATCCTGCAGAAAGGAAAAGGCAACCATCCCAAGAGTGAAGTTCCTACAAAGACAGGAGAGTAAGGGAACCGAACACAAAGTGGGGACTCCTTGGACCAGATGAGGGTCATTTCAGGAAATCAGGGACAATAGGAGACTCTGTCATGGAGAGTGACTTAGATCTGATGTCAGGAGAAGAGGTCTAGGCTGACTGCTTCTTCTCCCTCACTGAGTAGCAGACAAAGCTATAAGCCGAGGAGTGGAATGATTGAAGAAGGCAAGGAG
This sequence comes from Nyctereutes procyonoides, assembly GCF_905146905.1. Lineage (NCBI taxonomy): Eukaryota > Metazoa > Chordata > Mammalia > Carnivora > Canidae > Nyctereutes > Nyctereutes procyonoides. The sequence continues at coordinate 6,494,151 of NW_026575044.1, forward strand.
CTTTAGGAGGAGAAAGCATGAAAAGCTCTCTCCAGAGAGCAGCAGTCAGCGCTATAGGGAAATGCGGTAGGATCGCTGCACCTTGATGAGCCCCTATCTGTACTGTGTGACCATGAATTCAAAATGAAACAGGTCAGCACTGCTGGGCCATTTTCTCCAGCTACTTCTTCCACCTTAGAAGATGCTTAGGGGGGTGCTTCTGTAGGTTGAGGACTCCGTCAAGGCTGCAAATACAAAGATGCACCATGGAATCAAGGATGAGCAAGGCAGGAAGAGAAGACAAAGTGGGTGATGAGTCACATTAAAAGCAGAGGATGGAGGTCCATGTCGTGCCTCCCTAAGAATGACTCTGAGGGGCCGTCAATGAGCTGACAAGCTCGTGAGCAGAACAGATTGCACATGTGCTATCATTGGTGATGCTGTTCATGCTGATAATCAGATCAGAAGTGCAATTAGGGAAATGGGAGACCAGGATGCAAATGCCTGGGAGTCATGACTCTGAAAAATCATAAAGAAGCTAGGGTGCTGGATGGGGCCTCCAAACTGACATGGAGGTCACAAGGGATAATCACACAAGCCTGGAACAAGAGGAAATTTCAAGAAACTACAAGGCACTTTTCAGATTTTGGTAATAACTAACGTCCTAATCTTGTAGGTAAATGAATACTTTTGAGAATCTGAAAATATAATTATTTGCAGCTCTTAAATTGTCAACCTCTGGTGTACATGCTACATTGTGGTCAATTTTCTAATAAATAAAAAGAGCAATTTAATGCATAGCTTATAATTGCCTGTGCTCCCAACAGGTTTTAATGATCTACACCAACAGTTTTCTTAAGTGGGGTTATCCAAATAATAAGTGTGTATATTTCTTTCAAAGGACCCTGATTAGGTATTATTCATGATACTACCATGGTAACACCTGGTATCTAAAACAATATCTAATAAAATCCCCTAGAGGGGTGCCTGGGTGGCGCACAGTCCATTAAGCCTCTCTGACTCTTGGTTTCACCTCAGGTAGTGATCTCAGGGTTGTGAGACTGAGCCCCCCATCTGGCTCTGCACTCAGTGCAGAGTCTGCTTAGGACTCTCTCTCTCCTTCTCCCTCCACCCCTACCCCCTCTCTAAAAAATAAATAAAGAAATCTTTAAAAAATAAAATAAAAATAATAAATAGATTTTATAATAAATAAAATCCCTCAGAAAGGGTGAATACCTCATTTTGCTAGGAAAAAAACAAATCCCTCAAATACTCTTTGAATGAAAAAATATCTAAGATTTTCTGAGCTGTATTGAAGCAGCAGACTAAGAAATAAATATGCCACTTGGACTTTTATGCCCTTCCTTAGATAATATGAAACGATTTAAGACTCAGGACAATCAGACTTGAATAACAGACATCTATTCCAGCAGTCTCTCTACAGTGGTGAGAGTTATGTTTCACGGGAGATTAAGATAATAACACTAGACCCCAATAAACAAAAGCATCCCCTTCATAGTTCCATGGAGTTATAGAACCCACTAACCCTGGATGTTGGCTACCTTTCAATTCCATAAGCCACAGAGGCCATATCATGTCATCTGCAGCAGGTGTTTGGTGTTGGGCAGGTTCTCAGCCTCTGCTGGAGCGTGTAAAAGGTGTGATGCACTCCACTAGGGATAACGGTGTGAATTATTAAAGTTTCTGCTTCAGGTGACCTGCCCAGATAAGCAGAGACCTTAGTCAACTGAAAAATCCATGACATGGTGGTACTTAAACTGGAGTTATGCAAAGAGAAAGAAGGAGAAATACACTAAAATCCTATTTCTTCCCTTGCTCTCTGCTTGACCTTTTTCTTTTAATGCTCACGCAATTCTTCGATTCAATCTCTACACCACTTTACTCTGTTGGCAAATAAAAGAATATACTTTCAAAGCTTTTTCATGGGCAAAGACCTGCAAAACATTAGTTATTTGAAGCCAGGGTCAAAATGACCCCAGTGTGATTGTTTATTCCAATTACAGAGAGGTTGAAAATGATAGAGAATGATGTGTTCACAGCTGAGGGATAAAATAACAGAATTAAAATATCTGATCCGTGTTGGTACTGCCACAGTGAAAATATAAAGTTTCTGCATTTCACCATGCCACCTGCCACAAAATCAGTCCTCAGACCAACTAGAAGTGTGCCCAGCTTAGCCTGAAAGAAGATTATGTCCTTCCCAACAACAGATGATTTCAATTCCTTATGTCAAAGACTCCGAGAAAGGGCGAGGAAACATGGCAGGACCTGGCATGATGAGCAGAGAATCAGGTCCAAGTTTCTCTGGTGGTCAAAGGTCATGGCTCTGGACTTAGTATTTGTGTCTGGTTATAGGAATATCACCTTATAGAAGAAGGTCTTGGCAGCAGATTTTTTTTTCCAGTTTCGTATGGGGGTTTATTGTAATAGGGTGATCATTACTTCAGTATTACCATGAGGCAGCAAAGTAATACACATGGAAAAAGAAGGACAAATGAGGAATTTCTAAAACTGACTCTGGGTAATAAGGTATGGAAGATATTAAACTAAGGGGAACGAAAAAAGGAAAGTATTGTTTAGAGAGGGAGTCTGGATTGTAAGAGAAAGGATAGATACCAAGAAGTTATTATAGAAAGGTTTGCATTCTCCTACCCAGTGCATGAAGGTCACCAATAAATAAGAAGTGATCTGACCCAATAAAGGTTTCCACAGGGATGCCCTCACCTACTCCACATCTGGTTGTCCTAGCATTAAGAGCCCCCAACTTATGAAAAAGAAAGTGTAATGCAAATAAAGCAAATAGTAATCAGAGTCAGAGGCACATATGGTATACTTGGCTTTCCCTCGTCAGTGTTTGGGGATGACTTTGGAAGTAATATGTCTTGCTGTCAAAGAGCAATGCCATGCAGAGGAACACCAAAATATATCATATGACAATGAATTTAAAAATGTATGTGGGTCTTTTAAGCTCCCTGCTTATGCTGACCATGGCTTTTTTTTTTTAAGATTTTATTTATTTATTCATAGACACAGAGAGAGAGAGGGGCAGAGACACAGACTGAGGGAGAAGCAGGCTCCATGCAGGGAGCCCGATGTGGGACTCGATCCCGGGTCTCCAGGATCACACCCCAGGCGGCAGGCGGCGCCAAACCGCTGCGCCACTGGGGCTGCCCTGACCATGGCTTCTTATGCTGACCTGGGGCAGAAAGAGTTCTGAGCAAAAAACTCTGTCTGCAGTGAGGATCCCCCATGGCTCACCTGGTTGATGGCAGCAGTGCTGCTCAGTGGGAGACCAGTCCAGGGTCTGACTGGCATGAGGCAGATGGCCTCTCTAGGAGCCTGGTGGGTTCAGAGCCCTCAAGGCAGCCTGCTACTTAACTGGCTCTCCCTCACCTGACCATCTCCTTCTAGGGGCTGATGGAGGGAGGGAGGCAGGGAGAATACATGAAGTCACCTTGGGGATTGCTGTCAGAGGGGCATTTGGGTGGCTTAGCAGTTGAGCATCTGCTTTTGGCTCAGGTCATGATCCACATCATGTTCCACATCAGGCTCCCCACAGGGAGCCCTCTCCCTCTCCCTGTGTCTCTGCCTCTCTTTGTGTGTTTCTCATGAATAAATATATAAATAAAATCTTAAAAAAAAAAAAAAGAATTCTGTCTGAGAAGTCTAAAAAAACTTTGGGGGTGGTCGTATTCTGCTCATATTTTCTCTATTTCATTTGAAGTTCACCAGAAAGAAATTAAATGCACATTGTGCAAAGTTAGCAAGAAAAACATCCAAATAAAAATACCTTACTATGAAATGTGCTTTCCTTTATTTAACTCAAAATTAATTTTAAGATTTGCTTCATAGGCAACAATTAGCTTTCGTTATATTCAGCTGGCATTTAGGCATTATTTCTTTGTCCTTTCTCCAATGGGGAATTGGTTTGCTTTCTGCTTGATAAATGGATTCCATTTCTTCTTGCCTGAGTACATGTTAAATACAGTCTGACCTTAGAACTGTAGACAAGACGGAGATTTACACCAAACTTCGTAATGACAAGTGGTTGCTTGCAAGTTTTTTCCAAAGAATCACTAGAGAGAATTAAGAAACAAGATGAAGAAGATAAGCCTGAGTCAAAGAGATAGGATCAAATGGAAACCTGACTGTTAGTAAACAACCTGTACCCTTGGAGATAAGATAAGGCTGACCAGGCTGGGAAAGAAAAGGAAAGACAGTACTGAAACTTTAGGACTATAAGAAAAGAAGGATCACTCTAGTTCCTCAGACCACAGAGCAGAGACAGATGTATCCAGGAAATGTACAGAAAAGAGAGTAAGTGTGGTTCATGCAGCAAGCAAGGAGGACTGGCTGGATACAGGAAAAGTTACTAAGACAACTGTAACACAAAAGGTCATGGATGGTGAAAAGGTGGGGTGGGGAACTGGATGGTTCATAACAGAAATGTCTACATAGTGTTTATAAAAGAAATAGCCTCCTGATTCCACTTTTCCGCTAACTACTATCTTCATTACTCTTTCCTTTCACAGACTACTTCAAAATATGCCTGTCTTCATTGTCTCCCATTCCTACCACTCCAGAGACAATTCCCTTGTCAAGGTTATCCACAGCCTCCATGTTGACAAATGGGCCAATCAGTCTTCAACTTAGGTGACCTCCAACAGCATCATTTTTCCTCCCTGAAAATTTGTCTCTAGTTTTGGGGACTAAACTCTGGATTTCCTTTCTTCCTCTCTAGCCACTCCTTCTATGTCTCCTTTATGAGTTCCTACTCATCTTTCACATTTCCAAATGTTAGAGTGCCCCAAAGAATCAGCCTGGGGACATCTTTTTTCTGGTTCCACTGATGATCTCATCCAATTTCATGACGTTAAATACTATTGGCCATGACATTTATATATCTCTCTGGACCTACCTGAACCTCTCCCTCTAAAATCTAGATTCAAATAGCCAAATGAATATCTAATAGGTATCTCAAAACTCACATGTCTGTTCCTCCCACAGGCACTTAAGTTGATAGCAACTCCATGGTTCTGTCACTTGAACCATTCCTGACTTCTGCCCCTGTCTCTTTTTTCTTGCATCCAATTAGTCAAGTTCCACCACTTCTAACTTCAAAATACATGCACCGTCCAATGTCCAATCACTTTGCCTTTTCGCCAGTGGTACCATCCTAGTCCTGATCACTATCATTAGAAAAGAAACAACACAGCAAGCTATGGAACATGACTGAGAAATACAGAAACTACAACCAGCAATATTAATAAGAGCCAATGTTAGCAATTCCTCCATGACATGGGCTCTGTTTCAGCAGGGATGACAGAAGTCTAGAGACCATACTAATAGGTAAGGCCATGGCGTAGAAGAAAGAAAAGCTTTCCACACAAAATATACTCCCCACCCAATCTTTCAAGGCCATTCTAGCATCACATTTTCTGTGAATACTTCTTTGACCTTCCTGACGTGTCTTTTTTTTTGTATTCTCAATATCTTGCAGAGTTCCTAGACTAGAGCAAGAATGTACAAATATTTACTAAAAGAAAGAATGAACACATTATCAGCTAACTCAATAGGCTTGACAATGGCTTGCAGAGCTAAATTAGAAACATGACAGAAAAAAGTTCCAATTCTAGAGATATTTAAACTCAAACACCTTTGGGGCACCTGGGTGGCTCAGTGGTTGAACATTTATCTGCCTTTGGCTCTGGTCATGATCTCAGGGTCCTGGGATCGAGTCCCATAACAGGCTCCCCAGAGGGAGCCTGCTTCTCCCTCTGCCTATATCTCTGCCTCTCTCTGTGTATCTCTCATGAATAAATAAATAAAATCTAAATAAATAAATAGATAGATAAATTCAAACACCCTTCCTGAGAAGACATTTGGAAATCTATTTTCCAAAATTAGGATTTGTCTGATAACTGCAGAAAGCAAAGATTGCATGGATTCAAAGGAAATGCATATATCAAGGCCATAAGAAGAAAGTTCCAAGTGGGATGTGGAGAGCAACCAATGTATTTACACCACAGGTGCATAAAGGACCCAGCAAAATAACACTTATATGTGCAACCCAGCACTACAGATCATCATCTGTAGGCCAAGGGGAAAATTAACCTTCTAGTCCACGGACTTGATAAAGCTCACCTATACTAAACTCTTGAAGGCTGGGTTTCTTCAGGGACGCTTCTCATTGCTCAACCAAAACCATGAGGTATTTTACAAGAGGAACAAGTTTTTTTCTGCTGAGGATTCTAGTGTCTATTGAAAGCACCACCATTGTGATCACCCAGCCTGTGGCAAGAAAAAATGTTCTTATCCACTTCCACAAAACCTCAGCCAAGTCTGGCATGTACTGATGTCTTGTCCCACATTCTATTTACACAACGTGTTTGGCTATTAATCGTTAAATGCTCTCTGAACTCACAGAAGCCATTGTTGGGTGGAAAGAACATACAGTTTGGAGTTTTGACTTCAAGTTGTAAATTTTTGTTTTACCAGCTGTGCAACCTTGAGCTTATTCACTTAACTCTAAGACCCATTTTCCTCATCTGTAGAATGGGAGCATAATGCCTATCACTCATGATTACTATAAGGAGAAGAGATGTAAAGATCATTGCAGACTTCCAGCATTGCACAAATGCATGTTATTCAAACAGAAGGCCCTTTAGAGATCTTCAAATTTACAAAGGCATGGCATCTGACAGAAAAGCCAAGCAGAAGCCACAGAAGAGGTCTCTATACAGGAGATACCTACAATATCATCACATAATTTGAACAATCAAAGTTGTCCAAAAATCCCAGCAAGAAACCCAAGGAAGTGGTGAGTCACTCACTAACAGGAGTCAAGCGAGAGAGATGATGGCATTGGAGGTTGCTGTAGAAGAGGCATGTGCGTGGAGCAACAGGTGGAGTGACAGCTCTCCACTTCCTCCCAGTCTTATGTTTCTGGGAAAATTCTCCTTTCTCCTAAAGTGAAACCTTCTCTTGATAATTAATTCACAAGCTCGAGTATAGAACTGTGCACAATACATACTTGCATTCGTCACATGCTTAGCACTGTGTTCTACACGTAGTAGGGGCTCAACAAATATTTGTTAATTGACTGAGAACAGCTATAATAAGTGTCACTGCTCTGGAGGTTTTCTCAGCATGAGTAGAGAGAAGTTATGTGAAAAAGAAATAACTAAATTGTATGCATCCAACATAAACATTATCAAATCCAATTTGTGTCTGAAAAAGATGTTGGCACTCACTTTTACACATCTTGGGAAGGCTTCCAAATTAAATGCATCCTGGACAAAAACACATGACACAATTAAGAAAATGCTGAATATGTAAAATTAGCTGAGCCTCTTCATTCCTTCCTAGAAGTAGAAGCCATACGACTAGTGCATAAAGCCATATTTTGTCTGAAAAATATTGTTAGGAATCATAAAACAGAATTCTTCTCAATTAGTTTTAACTACTGCCTTCAGTTTAGTGGGATGGGCAACGGAGGCTAAAATGTAAACACCAACAAAAAAATTGATTATCATTGTCCAATATATATTGAATGCCTAAATACTGAGGCTTTCACAAAGGACAAAATGAAGAAATTCATGGTATCTGCCTCTGTCTGACAAAAAACAAGCTTGTCAAAAAGGCTTCAACTGCCGAGTGAATGCGTAGTCCCTACAACTACAGAAAAGGAGATTAAAATTCTGTTTAACCACATTTATCAAGTATCTCCTATATATTGAGTTTATTTATATCTATATAAGTACACAAAAAGTCTCATGTCATCACAGGGGCTGAATACTATTATTACCCCTATTTTTCAGGTCAGGAACTTGGAGCTCAAGGCAAGAGTGGCTCATCATGGACCTAAAGATCATGGACCTAAAGCTAATGTTCTCAGATTCCAAGTCCCAGGCTGCCTCCCCTGAGCTACAGTTCTGGCCCCCGAGAGCTCTCTGTCAATGTTTCCATGTGCATACACCTTTTCTGCATGCACACAGCATAGGGAAGAAAGATGCAGCCAAAGCATGAGTCCAGTGGGAACCCACATCTGTGGAGCCAGAGGAAATTCTGGAGTTAGTAGAAGCTACAAAACAGGAGTAAAAAGAACCAATCCTGTAGCTAACCAAACCTTTTTTTTTTCTTTTTTAAAAGATTTTATTTATTTATTCATGAGAGATACAGAGAGAGAGGCAGAGAGAGAGGCAGAGGGAGAAGCAGGCTCCCTGTGCGGAGCCCGGTGAAGGACTCCATCCCAGGACCTCAGAATCACACTCTGAGCCAAAGATCTGAGCCCAAGGCAGACCTTCAATCACTGACCCACCTAAGTGTCCCTAGTTAACCAAACCTTAACTATCATCTCCATGTCAATGATACCTAAAGCTTTATTTCTGGCCCTGCCCCCTCCCCTGAGCTTCAAACCATTATCTTTAACTGCCCACCCAATGTGACCACTCCAATGTCTAACACCCAGCTCAAATACATGAGCAGATCACAATTCTTGATGCCCTTACAGTCCGCTCCTCTCCCCACTGTCCTCATCCCCACGTATCCTGCTTAAGCCCCAAACCTGTGTGTCATCCCTTTTCTTCTCTGACTCTCCCACCCACACTGATTACATCACCCATCCTTACCAGCAGTACCTTCAGAATATACTCCAGCTTCGCCTGTCTCCACACCCCCGCCACTGGCATTTTTGGGCAAGCCACCCTAACATCTCACTCAAATAGCTGCAAGAAGACGGTTTCTGGGCCCGCTCTTGCCTCCGTGGTCTATTGTCACCCAGCAGCCAAAGTGGTCTTCTGCAACCAGAAATGGGATCATGGTGACCTCTCTCCCCTTCCACACGGGATGACACACAGACTCCTTCTTATGGCCTGTATGGGCCTCTTCAAGCCCACATCCTATCCCATTTCCCACCTCAGGATTCTCCAGCCACAGAGGTGTGGACACTCTGTTACCTCCTCTGGCCATCTACACTTCCTGCTCCCTCTGTCTGGAATACTGGCCCTTCAGACCCTGGCACACCATCACCCTGATCTGTGCTCCAATGTCACCTCTCAGAGAGGCTGCCCCTGAGAGTCTGCACTGGCTCAGTATCCCTGCCCTGCTTTATATCCTCCATGGCTGCTGATTGCTCATTATTGGCTCACCTACCCAGTCCTCCTGCTCATAGGGTCCCAGAGGACAAGAACCCCACTTGTCCTGTTCATTGGTGCCTTCCCAATGGCTATAGTAGTTCTGAACACAAAGGGATTTCAGTAAATGTTTATTGAGTAAATAATCGCATTAGAGTCCTGTTCTAAGGTCAAGAGAAAAGAACCTAGTTGTTTTCCGCATAGAATATTCTCCAACGGGGGGCTTCAGCCTACATTGTATTTTTGTTCTTTGCCATGCTTTAGTGCTCTCCCTACAATTGACACTGCTGAGAAAATGACTAAGAGATTTCAAGTCCATTCATGCTGAGAAAACGGTATGGAATACATTTTAGAAGCAAAGTTAGTCAATTATGTTAGTGACAGGATAACCGTAGGATATAATTTACATAAACTTGAGAATAACTGGAACAAATAAGATTATTCATAATTGTATAGCTCCCATAATAAAAATCGAACAATACAAATAAGATTTATTTTTTTTGCACAAATTTTTACCAAATTGACCTTCACGGCATTAATGAAAAGTTTTCCCAAAGAGCTACTTTTTTTTTTAAGATTTCTTGTGCATTACAAAAAGACAGGAACATAAAGAGTTATAAGAAAAATAATTATAAATGTAGATGCAGCTTTATCTATATAACACAAAAGAAAATAATTTAAAATGTGAATAATGAAACAAATTATATGGTTGCCTACTTTATATAGCACTAATTTGTTGGAAGTTTTGTGGTATTAATTTATTATCTGGCTGGCTAAAAAGAAAAAAAAATGCCCATTTTTATTGGCACTATTCCATAAAAAATGGATTCAATGTTATCTATTTAAGATAGGTTTTTATTCACTAAGCCCACACCTGAGCTACTTTTCCCCCATAAACCAGTACATTCTGTTCTTCAATGTCCAAGCTCATTTTTTCCCTCTAATATGAATGTATACAAGAGGAAGTTCCCCTTAAAAGTGAAAAATAACACCACATATAGTAGGCAGTAAGTACAGGAGCAGACTGGAAATTGTGGGGGTGAATATAATTCCGGTTGCATGAATCAATAAAGCTGCACTATGATTAGCAAATGGAGAGAGATCCTTTAAGATCCAGAAAGGATGCCAGGAGTTGTAAGCAATTTACAACAGTAATAAACTCCATAGTGATGAGTACGAACCCCAGGGGAGAACATTAAAGACTCCACTTCCCACCATTTCCATGGCAGTATCTTCTAGAAACCTCCTGTCCTCTTACCCACCCAATCCTCCTAGCACCAGACTGAGAAACAGAAGAAGTGGAGATTCAGAGTCTGGGTGGGCAAGTCTGGAAGCCTCTGGGTGGGACTGGGTCCTATCTGCTCGCAGGGAAGGCCCCAACAACTTGGATGGTCTTCTCCTACTTCTCCATAGTCCCTAAGGAGTCTGAACTAGATCAAGTGCAAGGTTCCTTCCAAATATATGTACTATTAAAAGAAAAGAAAATCACATCCTAGATGTTGAATCTAGTGTCTCCAACCTCACAAAGGTTCTGAAAAACACCAGAATTAGAATAGTTGGTCAAACCTACTTCTTGACTGTCAATGGCAGGCACTGCGCTGGGAGCTGGAGGCAGAGTAGGGGCAGGACAAGCAGGACTCTCTCCCAGGAAGCTGGTAGCTTGGAGGGAAGAGGGGCCATTCACCAAACGCTTCCCAGGAGGTAAAATACTACACAAGAACCAGATGCTAAGAAAGATGAAAGGAGGGGGACCTACACCAATCCTGGGGTGCAGGAAGAGGTCTTGGAAGGTTTCCCCGATAACTTCTCCTTTAAGACTGGAAGGAATGGGGCAGACGAGGAGAGGTGGGAAGAATTTACAGGGTGGAGGTCGAGGATAGTCCAGGAAGTGCCTCTGAGAGGGCAGAGCATGGCATGTTCAAGCAACAAGGAAAATTCACCTTTTCCAATTCTCATCAAATGTTCATAATCTAATCATGTCAGAAATCAATTACAAACATACATAGTTTCTAAGCTGTGACAGTTGTCGCCCTCTACCAGCAGGGGTTGGGACAGGGCAGAGAGACTGAAGCTGGTATTCTCGATCTATCTCAGGAACACTTCCAATGGCTACATCTCCATCCCACAGACAATTTCCTTAGACACCATGTCACTGACGAGGCCACATGTCGTCCTCCTAACCCCTGCCCGCCATTAGTGTCACCCTCACTTCCTGTGTTGGCATCATGATAGAATGAATTTCTCTTTAATCACCTCCCATATACACACACTCACACACACACACACTTACACATGCTGACATAATACAGTGTTCAAACCTGTGAATCTCCACCCTTGATGATATCTCTGCAGCCCATCCTTCCTTCCCTTATACCTTTCCCTGATTATTGCAATAGCTCCACATGCATCCATGCTGCTGTTTGTTCCCTGCTAATCCACTTTATTTCTGAGCAAATCTGGTATCTCTATGAATGGCTTCAATGTTTCCCAGGGTTCTCAAGGTTATCTCAGTGTTTCCCAGCTGGGCGATCTTACCCCGAAAGGACACATGGCAATATCTGAGGCATTGTCACAATTGTGGGAGGCTGGCATCAGTGAGTAGAGCCCAGAGATGCCGCTAGACAGCCTACTTTGCACAGAACCACCTCCCACAACAAAGAATTATTGGGAAGCCCAGCCTTGGCCCATCCCAGCCAGCTCCTTCACATCTGGCACTGCCATCACTCTCAGCTCATATCCTGTTTCCTCACCCAGACACCCTTTGCTCCAGTCAGAAGGAACTATTAGGTTGCACCATATGAGCTTGCCAACATTTGGTAATTTTGACTTCAAAAAAAAGAGCAATTTCATACTTTCATGATTTAACAAAATGTTTGTAGTGTCTTGAGTGCAACTGTGCTCCTTCGATCAAAAATACACTCCTCTCCTGCTGCTCACATTCGCCTGCTGATCTTCCAGAATCCAGCTCAACTGTCACCTCCCCAACAGGCCTAGCTTGAGGTGCAAGCAGGACATACACACCTGTTCTCTGTACTCCAGGCACTCTCTTCTTCCCACCGTACTTCCGGACCTAATGTCTGATCATATGATTCATGACCAGGAGCCATGCCTCAGTTTATTCTGGATACCCAGGGCCCAGCACAATGCCTGGTATTTAGATATCTCTCCATAAATTACAGTGTAAGGTATGACTAAGGAAACTTGCCTGTTCCAGATTTCCACTCATTACCCATGACAACCCTGGGAGATCTGACAGCAGTACCACCCTACTAAGAAATGTCTCCCACTGTAATTATAGTTAAGCAAAATAACCAACATTATCTAAAGGCTAAGGAAAAATTTGCTTCCTATACACAACCAGCAATTTTGTCAGTCCCTGAATACTGATTCCGAACAAGGTGGGCCTTAAGCAGAATAAAACTAACCATCTGTGGTCCAGGTTTCTTGCTGGCTGCCAAAGAAACTTTTGCTAAAAAGCTTAGAAAAACCTGGGAAAGGTTTAGGGAAACCAGCCCTGACAGTCATTTTGAGAGAAATGTTCAGTTTCATCAAGACTTTGGACAAAGACTTAAGTTCTTCTGGAACAGTGTGCAACACAACCCAAATCAAGAATTTATGCAGCTTGAACATAATATTTTTTTATAAAATTTAACCATAGGTACTAAACTAGGATTGGAAAAAAACCTCAGAAGTTCTTTCTGGTTAGCTAGGAAATAAAAAGCCTTTAATTAGCCATTAGTGGATTAGAAGAACACTTCCCAATTGGGACAGGCATCTAATGGAAGGTATGTACATTAGGATCTGTTGCTTTTTTTTTTGTTTTTAGTGGCTTTTTTTTTTTTTGGCCACTTTTTTCCCCACAATGTATTTAAAAATTCTCAAGTAATGTATTATACTTTTCTATTTTTAAAGGACTGAAACACAGTCTACTGTACATAGAGCCCACACCAAAATTCCTCCTACCCCATCACTACCCCACTCTCCAGAGATAGTCACAGATAACAGTTTGCTATATTTCTATAGAGATCTTTATGGTTTTTTTGTACATCTATGTTCCCATGTATATAGATAGTTTTGCTGGGTTCTTTTTAAGCAAAATGGAATCAAACTATACACATTTTTTGCTCCTTGCTTTTTTTAACTTACTAAGCCTTTGAGATCTTCCACATTGTTATGCACAGCTGTCATTCTTTTAATAGCTGACAGGTACTTCAAAGTATAATGGATCGTCACAATTTCTTTTAAAAGATCAAAACATTTAAAAACACATTCTCAGGCATCCTTGGGTGGCTCAGCGGTTTAGCGCCTGCCTTTGGCCCAGGGCGCGATCCTGGAGTCCCGGGATCGAGTCCTGCGTCGGGTTCCCGGCATGGAGCCTGCTTCTCCCTCTGCCTGTGTCTCTGCCTTTCTCTCTCTCTCTCTCTATGTCTATCACGAATAAATAAATAAATAAATCTTCAAAAAAAAATAAAAAACATTCTCCGGTGACTAACTTATCTTGTAAATTTATTTACAACCATAAATTGTGTGGAAGCGAGCATCTTGCTGTTCCTACTAAAATAGGATAACATGTCTTGGTGAAGGAAGATTTCATGCTTCCGGAGAAGATGGAGGAAAGAATGGATGAAGTTTTAAAGTCAAGAAGATTTTCCTGACAAGGAAGGATTAATTGTTAAAGAGACTAGTCAGGAAAATGTTAATGGTTCTGTTCTTTAAAAATGTTACGAAAAGGGCGTTTTGGCCCAGGTTCACATGGAGGGAAGTTCTAGCCATGCGTTCTAGACTCAACTTTGTCATTACTACCTCACAGGCCTTGAGTAACACAACCCATGTCTATTTTTTTCATGTTACTTATCTTAGCAATTTTCTACATATCAAGTACAATAAATAATCTGAAAAAATATGAGTCCTCATACAAGTTTAAAATTTGGGGGCAGGACATTGAATTAGATGACCCATTTTATTTCAGATGATGGCACAGCTGAAGAGTAACTAAAGACGAAGAAACTCCTTCCTCACGTTCGCATTTAACACATAAGAAAAAAAATTATTGATTGGTACAAACAGAAGCTGAAAGCATGTGCAGGCAGGCAAAGCTGAAATGCAAAACTCAGGACACACAACGATATATGTAGTCAAGGGACTTAATGGAGGAATGGGCAGCAGAGGGTTATGCAAAATACTGTAAGAACCATCACAAACTCAGTACCCAAGGGACCTGCAACTACATAAATGGGTATAAACAGGTCTGCTTGGAAAGAAAGACCCCAGTGCAAAGCCCATTGACTTTCTGAAATATGTTCTCTGGAATATTATGTCATCACTTCCAACTCTCTAAAGATATTGCTTTGTGCTTCACTCTGCATTTCAAAGCAAAACAACACAACTAACTGACTAGCTGGAAGAAAAGGAGTTAAGATTTTTTTAGATTGTATTTTTAAAAGACAATTTTCTTTCTTCCAGGAACTAAGGGGACTTAAATGAATCCCACTAAATATTCATCAGTGACTGGTAAGAACCTGCTTTTGGATGCTCGGCATGTTATTTGGGGAGGGGCTGCATCCAAGGACCAGTAATGTCCTCTTTGATGCTCTATGTCTCCAGTGGCCAAACAGCAAGGACTAGCAGAGAATGGAAATCAGTGAATCAGAGCTGCAGTGTTGCACAGTGTCCTCTCCTCTGCATTCAATACTGTTTTTACCAATAATCTAAAAAAATAAAACACACACACCACACACACACACACACACAACAAGTATTTTTAAAAGGCCACTTCGGGTGGCCAAGTACTCCAATATGGATAAGGGGAAAGGCCAGCATTTTGGCAGACAAAATCACAATCCAAGGTAACTCTGATAAGTAAGAGAAATAGATTAGAATTAAAAGGAAGAATCAGAAAATAATAGATTCTTCCAATGGTAAGATGCTTGAGGGTCACAGATTGCAACTCTAATCTAATCATGGGCTCTCCCTATAGAATCCCTGAGAAGGGACTACTCTATTGTGATTGTTTTGAACTTTCAACATTGTATTTTGTTGAGAAGCTGAATTTCAGCCCCTAATGTGGAACATAAATTCGGTACAATACATTTCGTAATTATTTTAGTGATTTTACAGGATGATTTATACAGTTGGCAAGGCTTTAATTGGAATTTTTATTGAGACAATTGTAGATTTGCATGCAGTTGTAAGAAATAAGATAGACGGAGCACCTGGGTGACTCCCAGTCAGTTAGATATTTAACTCTTGATTTTGGCTCAGGTCACAATGTCTCAGAGCCAGGAGATTGAGCCTTGCATCAGGCTCCACACTAAGTGTGGAGCCTCCTTAGGATCTCTCTCTCCCTCCTTCTTTTTAACTCCTTCACACATTCTCTCTTAAAAAAATAATATATATATAAAATAATAATAATAATAATAATAATAATAATAAGGAAAAAAGAAAAACAGAAATAATAGAGAGACATTCTTTGTCTACTTTGCTCAGCTTCCCCCATCAGTAATACTTTGTAAAATCATAGAACAAGGCTACAACCAGAATGCTCACATTGATTTGATCCACCAATCACATTCAGATTTCCCCAATTTCACCTGTACTCATTTGTGTGTATGTGTGTTATAATTTTATCACTTTTGCACATTCATCTATTTACGATCACAGTGAAGATACCAAATAGTTCCTAATTTTGTCATTTCAAAAATATTACATAACTGGAATCATGTAGTATGTCACTGTTGGGATTGAGTGGTTTTTTTGTTTTTTTTTCCTCAGCATAATTCCCTCAAGACTTTTTCAGGTTGCTGCTTGGGTCAAGTGTTTCTGTTTATTGCGGAGTCATATTCCATGGCACAACAGTTATGTATCAGCTGGACTGACCCATCAAGTGCCCAGATGTTTGATCCCACATTATTCTAGGTGTTGTCTGTGAGGGTGGTTTTTTTTTCTATGATATCATTTATGTAGAATCTTTTAAAAGTGCTTATATATGGCAGTTTTATTTTAGTTTTTTTTTTATTGGAGTTCAATTTGCCAACATATAGCATAACACCCAGTGCTCATCCCAAGTGCTCCCCTCAGTGCCTGTCACCCAGTCACCCCCATCCCCTGCCCACCTCCCTTTCCACCACCCCTTGTTCATTTCTGTGAGGGTGTTTTTAAATGAGATTAACATCTGATTCCATAGATTAAGTAAAGCAGACTGCTCCTACTAGTGTGGGTGGGCCTTATCCAATCAGTTGAAGACTTGAATAGAACTAAAAGGTTGAATAAGAGATAGATGCTCCTGTCTCACTACTTGAGCTTTGACACTGGTCCTTTTCTTTCTTTGGAGTTGAAATGAAGCAACCAAAGTGTCAGCTATCTTAGTTCCAAGGCAGTGGCTTTTAGACTAGAACTAGACCTTCAGCTTTCCTTGGCCTCTGACTTGCCAATTTTATCTTGAGACTTCACATCCTCCATAATTACATAAGCCAATTCTTTATAATAAATCTCTTATAGGCTTTGTTTCTCTGGAGAGCCCTGACTAATACAAATGGAATGGATATACCATAATTTATTTAACCATTCACCTGTTCAGGGCTGATTTCAATTTTTACAAATAAAGCTGCTAAAAGCCTCTGTGTACAGGTTTCTGTGTGAACATAAGTCTTCATTTTTCTGAGACAAACGCCCAAGTGTGCAATTCCTGGTCATATGGTAAAATGTACGTTAATTTTATAAAAACTGTCAAATGTTTCCCGGGGGGTTGTCCCATTTTACATTCCCACCAGTAATGTATGAGTGATCCAGTTTCTCTGCACCCCACCAGCATTCTGTGTTGTCACTATTTGTTATTTTAGCCATTCTGGTGGGTGTGTTGCGATTTTTCATTGGGATCTTTGCCCAGCCTTTTCTGAAACCCCCAGACATAAGCCTCACAAGTCCCGAGGACAAGAGAGCTTTTTGCTTATTCTCCATGAAGCTAAGATATACTCCTCTGCCACTTTCCTGCAATGACCCTACTTCTTTCTGGAACCCTAGGCCTCTCTCCATAACCACTCCTCTTCTGCCTATCTTGAAAATACTCTTTTTTTCTAAGGCTGACATTCTCAGTTATTTTCAATTATTTCTCCAAAATCATATTTCGCAGGTCTTTGCCATCATGATCTCTCTTTTCCTTTCACTCAACAGCACTCACTTCTTGAGCTTCTATTCCATGTAACAGACACTCTCCTGGGTTTAAGAATATAGGGACAAATCAGATGAGATTCCATCTCTTGAGATCCTCATAATCAAGAAAAGAAAACATATAATACAGAACCTGTTAGAATACAGATGTATACCAAGAACAACTAATACTTTTATTTTTCCCCACTGAACACCAACATTACCATTCATGAAGCCTGAGTTCCCACACACAAGCCTTAGAGTGAAGGACACACACATCGATGTAATTTTAAGCAATTTGAAAGCATGGGGGCAGGGGTGGTGTTGCAGGTGCTAGGAGGAGAAAGCTGTGCAGATGATGTGATGCCTTGTATAGAGGCGCAGGAAGGGTTGGACACTCTGGAGAGAGACTGGCCTCAGGAAGGAGGAGGTCTGAAGTGACTTGAGACAATCTGGAATCTCTGATAACCTACAGGGGATGAGGGACTGCTGGAGACTGACTCCCTGGGCACAAAGGGCAGACAGCAAGGCCGAGCAGGAGGCTAAGGAAACAAGCACCTGTCCTACATTATCATGGTGTGTTGAAGGCAGAATGGTCACTGTTTGCAACAGACCCCTTCACAGTGGTGAAGGTGAATCTGAGAGGGAAGAGAGTACAAGCCAGAGCACCAGGAGGAAAGCCATTAAAATCATCTCCTGAGATGTGCTAAGGCACTGGAAGTAGGAAAGGATAGGATGTGAGGCTCGGGGAAACAAGACGTAAAAACTGCAACCCTGTGCTGGTTAAATAAGAGAAATAAAGAAAAGGGAATCAATGTTAAAAACTGGGAAATGCAAAAGGATGAAACTTCCCATTGTTTAAAAGTAAAAGGACTAGGGTACCTGGGTGACTCAGTCGGTTGAGTGTCCAACTCTTAGTTTTGGCTCAGATCATGGTCTCAGGGTCCTGGGATCAGATTGAGCCCTGCATGGGGCTCCATGCTCAGTGGGAGGTCTGCCTATCTCTCTCCCTCTGCCTCTCCTCCTACCCTTGCTCATGCTCACACTCACTCTCTAATAAATAAATAAAACCTTAAAAAAAAAAAAAAAGAAAGAGGGACAAGAGGGAAGAGATTTTACAAGGAAAGATTAAAATCTGAGATGAAGTCTAAAGGGCACTTTGACTCTGACCTTCAGTCTTCTGGAAAATTTTCACACTGAGGACCAGAGCCCCACCTCCCTCCATAATGGTCAGGTTCATAAGAATTAGAAAGGACTATTCAATTCCTGATGCAAGTTTAGCACACAATAAAGGCTGCATCTCCCAAAAGTTCTGGAAAGGGAAAGACTTTATAATAAACTGTATTGGGAAAAGAGGAGAGCTTTTTAGAAAAAAATGTTAATTGGTTCTTTTTCTTATGGCACACACCAGGACACATTCCAAACGATCAAAGATTTTTACATAAACTAAACCATACAAGATCTAGAAGAAAATATGTGTGAATTCCCTTAGAATCTGCGGGTGAGAACAACTTTTCTAAGAGCAACTCAAAACCTAGAAAGAACAGGAAAATGGTAGATGGATTTAATTACATAAAAAAGTAATAAACTACTTTTGGCAAAAGTTATTTTAAGTCAACCAAAAAGACAAATGGCTAATTGGGAATAATATTTGCTATTGGCATCACAGTTGAAGGAGTAATAAAATAGAAAAGAAATAAGATCACTCAATATGGAAAAACAGGCTGGAGAAAACAGGTCACAGACAAAAAGAAATGCAAGGGCAGCCCCGGTGGCACAGCAGTTTGGACCGCCTGTAGCCTGGGGTGTGATCCTGGAGACCTGGGATCGAGTCCCACGTCAGGGTTCCTGCATGGAGCCTGCTTCTCCCTCTGCCTGTGTCTCTGCCTCTGTGTGTGTGTGTGTGTGTGTGTGTGTGTCTCATGAATAAATAAATAAAATCTTAAAAAAAAAGAAATGCAAATGTGTCTTAACCACATGAAAAAGGGTTCCATTTCACTCAAAGTAAGAAATTCTAATTTGAACTATATTGAGGTACAATTTTATTCATGTTAGACTGACAAAAATCCCAGAGTCTGGTGACAACTGTTGGTGAGGCTGGGAAGCAGTCACTCTCATATACTGCTGGGAGGAAAGCAAAATGGCGCATGCACTTCTTACAAAGGAGGATTAGGTGATATCTAACAAAATATAAGATTAGGTAATATCTAACAAAATATATATTTTGAATTATGAATATGGCTTATGAATTTGGCCTTTCACACACTGGTCCCTCTTCTAGGAAAATCAATGCTAAAGACTCACTGGTAAGAAAAGATGAAAAGATGAATGTATGGAAACAGCAAAAAACTGGAAAACCCATGAGCAGGGGGCCAGTTGATTCAATTATTAAACATTCATCAATGGATGTACCTATCCCTTCATCAAAACTGTCAATCATGTGTTCACTGATTTTTCCATCCTACCAAATATTATGTAGCTGAAAAAAGGAATGAAAAAAAAAAACAATGAAAGAATAAACCATAAAATTATTTTTAAAAAGGCTGGGGGAGGGGAGGTAGAAAAAGTTACCCAAGGAGGAGAAAAGTCTAGGATAGAGTGGTCAAGACAAGAAGCTAGACCCCTTTGGAAGTACTTGTTTTAGTGGGTTCAACTTTGGCTCTACATAAATTTTTACATAATTATAAAGCAAAATTAGATTTTAAAAAGCAATGCCTAACAATCAAAATGAACCAAAAGGATTAACCTAAATGTATGTACACTTGCATTGACCACATTAAGAACACCTGTTACGAGTGGTGATAAAACACTGCATCTTTGTGCACCCATATAGGGACAAAGAGAACAGCAACTCTTGAACTTCCTATAACTGTAACTTCCTGCACTGTTGCTGGGTGTTGCTTTCAGAGACTGTCTCAGGTACGTCCATGGGATGAAGCAAACAGGTAGCTATGTAATATACTAATTATATCATTTCTAGTGTTACTGAGAACTAAGATTCTCAGTTGTAGGAGAAAGAAGACAGAAGATTTTAAGGAAAGTTTAAAGGAAATTAGACTGGCCACAAGTTTATAAATTTTAAAGATGCATTGGGTATGTGGACAGTTCATGATACTCCCCTATCTACTTGGTATATGTTTGAAATTTTCTCCATAAAATGCTAAAAAAAAAAAAAAGAGAGAGAGAGAAAAGGAAAGGCAAGGAAAAGAAACTACCTCCAACAGAGAAAGTATCATTTTCTAGAATGTCTTAAGAGAAGGACTCAAGGGGAACCTGGGTGGCAGTTAAGCATCCAACCCTTTTTTTCCTAATATGTATGTATTTATTTGTTTGAGAGAAAGTGTGTGTACACAGACAAGGGAGAGCACAAGCAGGGGGAGGGGCAGGGAGAGGGAGAAGCAGATTCCCCACTGAGCAGCAAGCCCAATGTGGGGCTTGATCCCAGGAACCGGAGATTATGACCTGAGCTGAAGGCAGATACTTCAATGACTGAGCCACTCCAGTGCCCCAAGCATCTGACTCTTGATTTTGGTTCAGGTCATGATCTCAGGATCAGGGTCATGAGATCAAGCCCTGCATCAGGCTCCATGCTCAGTGGGGAATCTGCTTGGGATTCTCTTTCTCCCTCTCCCTGTCCCTCTCCCCCGACCCCCACAATGTGCTCTCTCTCTCACTCTTTCTCTCAAATAAATAAATAAATAAATAAATAAATAAATAAATCTATAAGAAAAGATTTCAGGTATGATTATTTAACACAGAATATGTAAATGTGATCCTCCCCAAAGAAGACTGAAGGCAGGCTAGGACCTCTTTGTTTTTGTGTCTACCATCAGTATTATTGAAACTTCAAATCGACAAAGTCAGTTAATAACATAAGCCAGAAAGAATGGTGAAATAAATATAATTACCTGATCAGAAATAACTACTTCACCTTCTGCTGAAAAAAGCAACGTTTTGGTTTCTGGTCATTGCTTGGAAAATGCTATTTTACATGCACTAATGGCCTATATTATTGCATCACAAAAATAGATAGCATGAAATAATTCTTGAGCTAGAGACAACTCTGCCTGTGTTTATACAAGGTAATTTATACCTTTAACAGTTTGAAACAAGTCAACAGTATATCCCCTTTCCTTTCTCAGCAGGTCCCCAATAACTTCTTAATAAACAACAGTGTTGGCAGCCCTGCAAACAAGCACCTTCCGCTACACAGAGTTGACTCATTCATTTTTTAAAAAATCCACCACCCTTGTTATACTGTATGGAAACAAAAATTCCCATTTGTGAACAAAGGTGTTGATTGGACACATTCCCCTGATAACTTCCTTGGTGAACAGTCTGCCTCTGAAGCCAGAATGTCAGCATGTCAGTTGCACATCACTATAGGACTCAGGTGCACTCACTCATTCATTCATTCATTCACTTGGTAAACACTACTGGAGTCCCTGTTACATGTCAGATAATGGATATTAGCAATGAACAAAACAAACATTTCTGCTCCCCTGTCATGGGAAATGAGGAAGATAAATTTTTAAAGTCAATGAAATACACATAGATTCATGTGGTTCTCAGTCCAATCAGAGGGGAGAGGTGTCATTTTAAACAATGGTCTGGGATAGCTTACTCAGAAGTAACCTAAGTGTAAAATGTAGAGCTGGTGAGGAAGTTAGCCATGGTGTTCATCCTGGGGGAAGAATAGTTCAGGAAGAGAAAGAACCAAGTACCAGGCCTGAAGCAGGAATATTCTTGACATTTTCAGGGATGAAGGGAGTGTTGAATAAGGGATGAAGCAAGAGAGAAAGGGAGAGAAAGAGAAGCAGGAATGAGGTCAGCAAGCAGATGAGAGGTCACATCCTGCAGGAGCAGGTAAGGCCATTACTAGTACTTCAGCTTTCCTCTGAGTGAAATGAGAAACCAGCCACCGAAGAACTATTGATAGAAGAGTGACCTGATCTAAAGCAGCCACCGCTCAAAAGGACAGTTCAGGGTATAAGGGCAGACACAGAGCTTTTGCCACAATCCAGGGGAGACAAGGAATGTAGCTTAAACCAGTTCTGTCCTGGATGGGTTAGGTGTGAAAGCCCATTAGATGTACAAATCAAGCCTCACATAGGTAGTTGGTTGTGAGTCAGAAGTTCAGGGACAAGTTCAAGGCTGAGGACATACATGTCAGAGTCTTTAGCATGCAGAGGAGTCTGAATAGGGAGGCATTCAAATGGGATCGTCTAAGCAGGGAGCATGGAAAGAATAAAGAAATAACTCGGGCACTTCAGTATTTAGCTGTCAGCAATATGAGGTAGAGTCTGCAAAGATCCCACAAAGGCCAGGAAAGTGAATCTCCAGCAATGGAAAGTGCACTGGCTGGGAGGAGGGAGATTTACTGTGTCAAATTAAAATGCTGTTGGTAGATTAGGTAAAATGACAACTGAGAATGGGGGGGGGGTCTTTCTTGCCCATCCTTCACTGTGTATGATGCTCCTTAAACAACCACACATCACTTTTGATAAGTCACCTACATTCAGCAGCACCTGTCTTGTGTCTGAAGCTATAGCCAATGCTCTTCTTGACTGAGAGTCCAAGGAGGAGAGTCCAAGGAAAATCTTGGTCCCAGACTCATGTGGCAACACTGGTACCCAACTGGAAGAGTAGTCTCCAAGTAAAAAAGATCACTGTGATCTATATATTCTCTAAGAACTGATATCTGATTCTCTGGTTGGAGACAGAAGTTCCTCTAAATGAGTGAGACATCACACAGAGTCATGGAGTCACACACCATGGGTAACACTTAATCCAGCTTTATGCTACCACAAGTCATGTGCCTCACCCTTGCCATGACTTTTGTGTCTTCTGTGTCCCTCCTTGAGGGTATGAGGGAGGTCTCACAGGCTACAAGAATACTCCAGACACCCATCTTCACAATGGGCATGAGCCAAATCAGAGGAGTGAAGGTCTTACTCTCTTTGGTTACAGACCATCCCGGTACACAAAGATAAGATTGTTTCAGGGACACTTGCAAAACTCTTCACTAAAGTTATTAGATCTGAGGTTCCTGCTCATTGTTACAGAAAGACCTTCTAGCCCCTTCTACCATGCTGCAAATAATACTATCTTGTACTGAGCATTTGCAATGACTCAGCCACCATTACAAATGGTTTATGTGCATTATCTCATTAATCCTTGTTAAGCCTTTGTACGGTAGACACATCACATGGATGAGAAAACTGAGATTAAGAAGGATTACATTACTTGCCCAAGCTCTCATGATTATTAAGCAGTAGAATCAGGAACAAATCCCTGGCACTCAGACTGAAGTCAACATGGCACACCTCCTGGGAATTGTTTCTTGTGGTCAAAGTCAGTACCTATTCTTCTAGCTCCAAATTCTATAAAGGGGTATAGGATTCTGATGCTGTGTAAGTTGCTTCTCCTATGTCATTACTTAACTTTTTCTTTCAGCTTACATACCTCAGCAATACTCCCCAAAAGTTTATTTCTGTACCACTTCTTAGGATGCAACTAGATGGAAAGGTTAGTGACTTTTACCTTCGTGGATATAACTATGTCACTGGAAGTACTGGAAGGATGGCTATATATACTCAAATGCCTCCAATTTCCCTATCTTTCTATTTCTCCTCTCCAGGCCCATTAAATACCCCAGCCTCATCTCCTATCTACTGCCCAGCCAATGCTTCCCATCCTTCCCTGCTGAGACAGTCATAATGGAGTATGTCTCAGTGGTTTGTCTGACATGGACCATCCATCAGAACTATAAGAGTTCTCAGCATGCTAGCACTTTATCTTTTATAAAAAACCAAAGGATGCCCATTTTGCATCCTACCATTTATTCATAATTATTTTAGTATTTAAAAGGTTTTAAATTGCGTAATTTTAAGCTGAAGGAGAATGAAGACCACTGCTTCATTTTCTTCCTGTGTCACTAGCACTTAGGCATTTCCTAAAGATTTACTGAAGAAAGAAACAAATAAATAATTGGTGGTCCCAGGCTGTAGGTTAGGTTTGGGTCTGCTAGAAGCCTCTTCTTATTCTGGGATCCAGGTAGAAAGAACAGTTCCTGTCCAGAAATAGCCTTTTATGGTGAAAAAGCACAGGAGCCCTGGATGCTGATCTAACCTTCGTCAAAATGCAATGAATGTTTCCACTTAATAATGGGCCTACAACACAGACCACTAAGGTTCCATCTGTCAAAGCAAATCACATGGCCAAGCCCAACCACGGGGTGTAGGAGTTCACAGGGCAGGGAAGGGGGGGGTGTGAACAGTCACACAGTCTTTGGCAGACATAGAAGTGCAAGTTGGGAGGACTTCAGTGAGTTTCCAGAGGAAGCTTCTAGTCCAATGGTCTGGAGGATTTGGTGTCATTCAGTTGCAAAGGTCTTTTTGTATGCACTTTTGTTGATGATGTTGCTTTTAGTAAATTTAAATATATTTTGAACATATGAAAGGAAATCAACAACGAAGAAAACAAGATACTTTCTCTGAGGAAATGAAGAATCCTAATGAAATGCCAATATTTTCTCCAGTGAGTGTTTTAACAGTTTGGATTCGGGGGATACCACATTTTCCTAAAGCAGAATAACCCCATCCTGTATTCAAAAGTGCCATAAAATTCAACTCTAGAGAGAAAAGTGATGTTACTGGTGCAAAAGATTCACCATCCATCAGTTCTCATACCACATTCTAAGTGAGGCTGGTTCTAGAAGCTCTTTAGTTTTCAGTCTGCTTCCTAAGTATTCTCCTGGGCAAGTCTGTCCCTTTTTGCTAGAGATACTTAGTTTTCACGCAAGCCCTAGTCCTGTCCCAGATAAATGGAAAGCACTAAATATATATGTTCTGTTCCCTCCATGTTTACCATGAGAAAGGGGGGTGGGGGAAGGAAAGAGCATGCACAGAAAGAGGACATCTGTTGCAAAGCGAACTGCCAGATACATGGCAAAGAGTTTGGCTGGGGTGTCCCCACTTGTCAGAGAGCTGCCTCCGGTACGTCGGCAGGTTCACCTTCCTGGGATAGGTAAGAGAGATATAGCTCCCAACTCCATGTAAGACAGATACTTTGAGAAGTATTTTTATAAAAAGTGGATATACATAGCAAATTACTATAAGATAGACTTCCTAGTAATGACAGAGTTTTCAAAATGTTTTTCAAATATATATTATATTATATTATATTATATTTATTATATTATATTACCTTTATGTTGTAACCACAATCATTCATTAGGTAATCATGTAATTTATTTAGGGAAAAACGGAGTTTAAGTTCTCTCCAAGTTACCTCACATTCTTGCAAATGTTTTTGCAATGACAGATTATGTCATTGTGTCATTTTTCAATGACGGTAGAATCTGGACACCTGGTATCCACCAAGCAGGATTGAGAACATAGTTTGGGGTACAATGTTGGCTACAAAAAAATCTAAATATAAAAAAATCACCCCTTAACTGTCTCAGCCAGTTAAGTGCCCAACTCTTTCTGCTTGGGTCATGATCTCAGGGTCCTGGGATGGAGCTCAGCGGGGAGTCTGCTTCTCCTGCCTCCTTGGCCTCTCCCTCTGCTTGCTCTCTCTTTCCTGAGTAAATAAACAAAAACTTAAAAAAAAAAAACCTAGTTTCTGCATTCCAGTACTAAGCACCATGGATGAAAAGAAATACAAGCTGAAGTTCCTGCCCACAGTGAGGCAACAGTCTAGGCAAGTAGATAAAGCAGATTTCAAAACGATTGGTAACCAAGAGTGTCTGTGAAAGGCTAAAATGTGCATCAACAACTCAAAACTAAGAAAGTAGAAAAATAAGGAGTGGCTATGCAAGGCAGACAATAAACACAAAGGCATCAGAAAAGTGGGATGTGAAAAAGTGAAAATGTGAAATCTTCAGAGCCTGAAGATAAGCGGAGAACACAAACAGAAGTGGGGGAGGGTGAAGGGGAGGAAGCATCACGTCTGGGAGGACAAGACAGCACAGCATGCCAAACCATCTGACTGATTCAATGTACCCTCCATCCCCTTATACTGACATACTCGAGACTCTAGTGACCATGGACCAGGCATTGAGGCTACATGGGCCTCGGTTTCTCCATCTATACGATGGGGATAATCCCAGCAGGTGATTATATCAACAGCACGCTGTAAATGCCTCATCAGAAAGTCACCCCCCCCCCACCTAGACTGACATGCCCATTACTTCTTGGAATGCTAGGCTCCAACACGTACATAACAGAATTCAAGGAATACAGATGACACAGCTTAAGAAAAGACACTGTATCATACAAGCAATTGTTTCTTCTCCCCCTGCCACCCTTGTCTGCTACAATCTCACCTGTGCAGGTGCAGTTCCAACTTCCTGCCTTGGGTGGAAGTAATGTGGAAAAAGTCCTGGCACTCTGTTACTTTCATGTTACTTTATATGCAAAAAGTAGAAATGAAACAATAAAAGGATAATAACACTGCTGAATAAGTGGCTGGATTCTACTTAGCTTTGCCTTAGGGCTGACCGTAAGAATGAAAATAGGTATTCATATTCCCTTCCCTATAGCTACTGCATTTTCTCACCCCCTCTTTATTTTCCATTTACTTTACACTCTCCTTCACTCTGGGCTTTCCCCTTGCTGACATACGGAGCATCGTGGGCTCTCTTCCAAATGAGAACTTTAGTGGCTCTTTTTTAGCCAGCAGTCTATGGGGACCTCTTCTCACTTTTTCCTGGGTGAACTGAGCTTATCCGGTGACATCAAAGACTTGGTTCCCAGATGACACAAGTCTCTTCTTTGCTGTAAATGACAGATAGGATCCAGAACATTCCCTCTGGCAACCTTAAATTGCAAATGTGTAAGCCTGAGGGCATTAACCCACTTGTCCTCTTCCCAATGGTGCTCCAAATGTCCTTGCTCATTTGTGGGAAAACTTCAGAATGATCCTTCACTCTTCTCTCTGTGACACTTCAAATCCACAGGAACATCAAGTTCTGTCCACTTCACCCGAAAAATCTCTCTCATATCGGTCCCCTCTCTTAGATCCACGGCCACTTCCAAAGTATGGAGACCACACTTGCCAACTGCTTTTCAGGAACTACAGAATAAGCCTGTAGCTTCAGAATATTCACATTGCACTTCACAGACATTTTCTTTTTGAGCTTTCTGATCTACAGGAATAAAAACTCCAGACTAAAATACCTCCTAATATTTTAAAATAACTATAAATGTGAGGCAAATCTCTTCCATTTAAGATGTAGGAAATTTGGGCACCAGGCTCAGTGTTGAGTGTCTGCGTTCAGCTCAGGTCGTGATCCTGGGGGCCTGGGATCGAGCCCCGCATCGGGCTCCCTGAATGGAGCCTGCGTCTCCCTCTGCCTACGTCTCTGCCTCTCTCTGTGTGTCTCTCATGAGTAAATAAATAAAATCTTTTAAAAAAAATAAATAAAATAAAGAAATAAAACTTAGGAAATGCAATAAAATCAGTAACAACAAAACAAGTCCATTTCTGTAGCTCACATCAATCTACTCAGATTATTAGGGCAGAGACTAACCAACTGTTAACCAAACCCATCTGCTCTTTGTGGGAACACAGCAGGATTGTACTCCCCAACCGTTCTGGCGTGTGGTGTGCCCACATGCCTGCGGCCAACCTGCAGAACTTGAGGAGAAAGGATGCGCACCACAGCCAGGCCTAGCAAATAAAAACTGCATACATGCTTTTTACCTTTTTACCTTTCTGGGGCTTGAGGAAGTTAGCACCTTGGAAGCCACATGTTAAAGAACATAGAGCAACTAGATGGAAGGAGCCTGGGTCCTTGAATTGCTGTGTAGAGGAAAGGCACTGGCTGGCCAGGAAACACATTTCAAACTTCAGCTGAGAAAGAAACACCTTTCTGTGTATTTATAATGGGTTCAAAAACTGAAACAATAACTGGCATCATCTTTCAGCATAATGATAAACTAACCTTGGAACAGGGGAAATAAAATGTACTGTATAAACTCTCTGAGATTTTGTATTTCATCTCTTACAACAGCTAGAATCAGCCTAACTAACACATGATTGTAAAGTAGAATCATCATTATCCAGCACATTCAGTCAGTCATTTGGGGGATCAAAAGTCACAAGGATACTGTAACTATAAAAAGCTTCTAAGGTTTAGCTCCAGAGGGTATTGTCAACATGAATCATATTGTTATTAATAATTAACACAATTATTAACATTACAAAGCAATACTGTCACCTTGGTGCCCTTTCTCCCACTTTGATCAGAGGGAAGTGGCACATCTTCCAAAGTCTCCCAACTGTCATGTGTCTTATGCGTGAACAAACAGAAATCTTGTGAAGGTTCATCCATTATCAAACAACTACTTCTTATTATGCGAACCAGAGAGCAGATGGGCACACCAAATGCTTTCTAGTAAATCCTAATACCTTTGAATTCAGGGGCACCTAGGTGGTGCAGTTTTGTCAAGTGTCTGACTTGGTTTTGGCATAGGTCATGATCTCAGGGTCATAAGATCAAGCTCCGTCCGTGTCAGGCTCTGCACTCAGTGCAGAGTCTGCTTGAGATTCTCTCTCCCTCTCCCTTTGTCCCTCCATCTCATGTTCTCTCTCTTTCTCTCTAAAATAAATAAATAAATCTTTAAAAAAAATACTTTTGAATTCAGCAAGGTCTTAAACTCCTGGAAATTTTACAAAGCAGAAATTCCATCACTGCATATGGAAAGCTAATTGTTTTCCTTTTTAACATATTTATTCTTAGACCAATCTGGGCATCACTTTGAGAGACTGACAATTAGCTGACAAAAGTGTTTCATCTTCTAGTTCTACTAGAACTAACAGGCAGCCAGAGCTGCTAGTGATGACCTTAGCTGCCCTTCCTCACCAGAAACGATGTGTGCTTTAAAATGGTTGTCTTTTCCCCATTCTTCCCCCTCCACACACACACTCCAATGAGCAAAGATGATTCACTGACATTCTTCAATGCTCTTGATGAATAGTTGTTCTTTAGTCTAAACAAGAAACAGTGAGCATTAAAGATGGGAGGACCAGGGGGGATCAATGTCATTATTGGACTGAAACTGAGCTGCATCCTTCTTCATTCTAGAAAATGAACTCCCCTGGAGGTAGAGTGCTGGAAGTTTTATCCTAGAAAAATTCCAGAAACTTCAAAATATTTTTTCTTCTCATTGTCTCCATTTTTGGCAGACGCACTGAATTCTAACAGACTGTTAGGGAAGGGTAGGGTGTCACGGAAACCTCCTCCGAGAAATAGCTATTTTAAACTGCTTGATACAGTGAGTGTTTAAAAGAAATGAAAACGCACTCTGTTGAAGTCTGCTGGAACAGAAACGAAAGCCAAAATCACTTCCTATGTTGCCTGCAACTGCCTTGGTTTATAAACCAATTGCAGAGTCTCACAGTTTTGTTCTATATGAGGACATATTTACTCTCTGGCAAGAAAAATAGCTCCACTACTCTTCCAATGTTTATTCTTAAACAAAAATTATTTTTACTAGGTGCAGAGTTACCAGTGTACGGTGGTTAGAAAAAGGGACAAGCGTGCAGCCCCAGTTTAAAGGCTCCTCAAAATGGTTAATCGGGTTAAGTCTATCCGTGCAAAATGTCAGGTTATCTATCAAATCCAGATGCACAGCACATGGCCTAAGTTAGCTCAGAAAACTCAGCCGCAGGTCACCTGCTCATTAAATGTCATCTTTAACCCAAGCAGCTGCTCTCATAACCCACTGCTCCTTCTTCTACATCTTCCCAGTATTTTATAATCTTATATTGTAATTCTACACTGGAAAAAAATGTGTGCCACAAACTTTTAATTATACAAATTGTATGGTTAGAAAAAGTGAGGGAGAAAAGGGAGTAGAGTGAAGGAAACCCATCAATAAAAATTTACACTGGAAAAGCAGGTGGAGAAATGTTTAAGTATGGAAAAAGAAATGACAAAGATGCCCATTTAGGTGGGGCCAGCAGTCACCCTCCTCTGTGATGGACATAGAGGCTTCTGAGCAGAGGCTCTCAGCTCCCAGTGTCAGGCACAAGCAGACACCCTCTGAAGCTGGATGCGGTCTTGCCAGACTCATGGTCCCTCCAAGCCTCATGATGCCACAGCTCCGTGAACAGCAAGCCACAGTTCAGGGGTGAGTGACCATGACAAAGTCATCTGATGAGAATGAAGCTGTCACAAATATTACCATGAGAAGGAAAATCTGATCTTGGAAAAGTTCAAGTAACCCTCAAAGCCAAATAGAATTTCCTTTGATGCTGATCCAACTTTAATGTTGGCCAAAAGCAGATTAACTTCAGTTTGGCAGAAAACTTTTGCATTGAGCTCAGGAGCGAGAACACAAGCTTTCTGGAAATAATTTAACACAGAGAAAAAAGCAAACCTCAGCAACCTCAGTTTAACTGCAGGGACTATAAGAATGGAAATATTCTTCTTGCATTTATCATCAGGGCTCCAGGAAAACTGTATAAAATATGTTCATTGGTTTCCTGACTGATTACCATTTCTCATTCTTATCATGAGTACATTCCCAGTGGCATCTAAATCACCTTTCTATATCCAAGATTAATCACCACTTCTGCATGTTTAAATCACCATGAGGATTTGGCCATAAAGTAAAAGCAGAAATCTGAATTTATGGGCTAAAATGTTCATTGACCATACTCCTCCAAGCAAATAACATTTATAGATACAATAATGAATGAATATATTTATGATACGAATGCAATTTTCCTCTTAAGGAAAATTCAGAATTCATTTTTAAGGGTTTTGTTTTGTTTTTTTAAGCGAGAAAGCAAGTGTGAGTGGGGAGGGGCAGAGGGAAAAAGGAGAGAGAATACCAAGCAGACTCAGTGCTTAGCTTAGACCCCGACACAGAGCTGGATCTCATGACCACAAGATCACGACCTGAGCCAAAATCAAGACTCAGACGCTTAAGTGACTAAGCCACCCAGGGGCTCCAAAGGTTGTTGTTTTTTTTTGGTTTTTTAATGTTTTTTGAGCTAACTAATCCCCTGCCCCCACTTCCCGCCACCCCCACAACACAAAGCACACAGAGTTGCTGCTCCCTGTTCCCTAGTGGGGCCACAGTAAGCATCACCGTGGCTCAGGCCCATCTACACAGACATGACATCCATGCTTTCTCTGCCACTTCAGGTTTTATGAGTCCCTCAGGAACCAGGAATCCAGGAACCACTGAAATCCCACAGAGTTCTCCTCAGTCTCCTCAGTGAACATCAGGCCCAGTACATCTTAGTCCCTTTGGCCATCACATCAGGATACCACAGGCAAGTGGATTAAACAGAAATGTATTTTCTCCAGTTCTGGAGGCTGGGAGGTCTAAGATCAAGGTGTTGCCTAATTTGGGTCCTGGTGGGGGTCCTCTTCCTGGCTTGTAGACAGCCACCTTCTCATTATGTCCTCACATAGCAGAGGAGAGGCTCTGTGTCTCTGCTTCCTCTTCTAAGGACATTATAAGGGCCCCACCCTCATGGCCTCATCTATACGTAATTATCTCCTTAAAGGTCCCACCTCCAAATATCAGATTGAGCATTAGGGATTCTAGATAGCAATGCTAGGACACAAATATTCAGTCCATAATCCCCAGAAATGACCACAAAGAGTCCACGTGCCTACCCATACACCCTTCCCACCACTTAGTTCCTACTTCTAGTGTCTGGCTGGGTCATCCCTATAGACTCTCTGTTCCTTGCTACTACAGGGTCCTTACTCTAAGCTGGGTAGGACCCAAAGCCCTGCCTCTCCCTCCTGCTGTCCTGCTCCTCCCTCTACAGCCCCAGCTTCACTCCAGCCGGTGATGATAGTCTCATGACTTCCTTATTCTAAGTTTGGCACTGGATTTCCCATCATTGTTTCACTTTTGAGTCTGGATAAACTTGGAAAATGGCTGGACACATCATGCCCCTTGCCGGCTCCCCATGTCTCTGAACTTGAGTCTCTGTGTTCATGCCTCATCACCTGCTCTGCTTCATGGGGAAGTTTTGCACCTGGACCCAGCACCTCCTCTAGCCCTGCCTTCCCCATGCGTCCTCAAGCAGAGCTGCATATCCAAGCCCTATGTAATTTATTTGTGTCTTAAGAAATGTGGCTTTGATTTAAAAGCTCCTGCATAAAACAAGCCTAGGTCATCTCAAAGACTTTATGAACACAGCTATCTGTCTTGTGTAGTTGTGGTCTCTTTTAAAGGAGAAAAGATACTTTCTTGAATAATCTTTTCTAGGAAATTGAGGTAAGAGGTAAATCAGGGTAAGAGTAACTTCCACTGTAATCAAATCTTTCCCCCACATCACTCCACCAAGCCCTGCACATTCCACTCTCACTTGGAGTGCATGGTACCTGCTCATGGTGTACCATGATCCTGCTATATTTCTCATTTATGGCTTATTTGAACTTCTTTTGTTTTAGCTATTTCAAGAGGAAATCAATGCAAGAGGAAGAGTCACAACATTGATCAACACTGGCTGTCACCTGCCTAACAGATTTCACTTTGTCAACAGGGTAATGGAAATTTAAGTCCCATATATCTGAAGAGTCAAGCGTCTGGTTATTTTGAAGATATTTACCCCTTCGGTAGTGTTAACTTTGGCTCTAATAGTGCTAGCAAGCCCTAAGTCTTGGGTATTCCTTTTTGACTCAGAGCCAATGAAAATCAGGCCCACCAAATCATAACTATGTCAGAATATCATACGCTAAGGGCATTTCAAGTAAGAAGCTCTCTGCACTGCCAGTGCTTGGACTCACTTAGGTGCTCCAATCCCTCCCTTGGAAGTAAGTCCTTGACGGTCACAGATATCCTAATGAGGAAATCTGAGAAGCCACCTGCTTTGCCTGCCATGAGCTAAAGTGAAATGATCCATGTCACTAGCAAAATGAAAGGAGCATATGGAAATAGAAAATGGAGGCTCATGGAATCGTAAAAGCCATGAAACTCCATGCTGTAATTAGTACTGCATCATGATTGATAAACATTTACTGGGTACCCACTTACACTACGGTAAGGAGCTATGGGGAACTATGGTGGTTACTCTATGGCATAATATTTTTGCTTTGTTTTGCATCATTCTTGACTCACCTACTATACCCACAAGTCCAAGACCCCAGTGACTTTGGGGTAGGACAGGAAGAAAGAAATGGGATAATATTAAAGGGAATACTGACATTACTGAGGATAAATATTAGCAGTAAGCCATGGATTCCTATAAGAAAATAAGGAAGAAAATTAGCTTATCGTAAGACGTGACCTAAGAGAATCTGTCAATGTTGGGAATTCCTCGTGAAGTCTAAGAAACCACATGATAATATAGGAGGGACCCTCATCCACATCTGTGTGGCCTGTGTCATTGCTCAGTGCTGGTCCGTGGAAGCTGTGTCTTTAGAAAGCTGTACCTCACAGTTGAACCTTAAGCCACTGATAATCTCTGAGACCTTTATCACAGGACATGCAGCCACACAGGAATAAATGAAATTCTCCTTTTTTTCCAAGATGATCCCAGGACACTTCACCCTGGTATCAAGGCTCTTGAGCAGTTGAGTGTTTCAGGCTGGATCCCATGGGTGGGCAGCAGAGGGTAGGTCAGAGCAGAGGAGGGGACATTGTTGATGAAGGCCACCCTCCTTGGCACTGCTGTCTATTTTTCTAAGTTAGATTTTGGTGAGGAAACTCAGATGGAAAAGCCACAGGGGGTGAGGGAGAAGCCAAGAAGACAAAGGCAGACTTCAACAGGAAGAAGTGGCCATTTAAAATGAGACTGAGATAGAGTTCGAATTTTTCAGATTAAAAAACCTCACTCTACATGCTGCCAACTTGACAGTGTGCCCATCGCATCCCCATGTCAAAGTTTTTGTGGCAGATGGCAAGGAGGAAAATGACCCCAAAATGTCAATCCTTTTTTCTTATAATAAAGAGGAGCTGTAAAAATACACAAAACAGTGGAGAGAAGAAGCAAAAAGAAACTGTGAGAGAACCTCCTTTTACAGGAATGGAATAACAAGCACTAGTTTCCAGGAGCTCTGATCCTTCCACAAAATACAGCTTATGCTCAGCAGAGGGGTTTTAAGTTAGATCCTCTCTTTAATTTTTCAATTGGTTTGTGCCTCAGAAACTCATATTTCATTCCAGGACAGAGATACATACACGTTTGTATCATCCCCCCCTTTTTATGCAAATAGAGGGACCTAAATATATTGTTCTGTACTTCACATTATTTTGTTAGTATACTGAGGGTATTATTCTATATTTATCCTTTTACTTATTCATTCATTCAACAAATACTTACTGAGCACCACTGTTTACGAGGCACTGGTCCAAGTCCTTGGTATAGCAGTGAAAGAACTAATAGTGTCTTTGCTTTAAGAGATAATCATACCAAAAAAAAAAAGTCTAATAAATATGTATTATGTCAGATGGTAATAAGCATCATTTTTTTAAAGATACAGCTGGGTAAGAGGATAGAGTGATAGTGGTAATGAAGGGGAAGAGGGAATGCCTGCTTTGTGTGATGACATTGCAGTAATGACCTCAAGAGAAGATGCTGGGGTATCAGAAGGATATCTGTTCAGACAGAAAGAAGAGCATATGCAAAGGTACTCAGGCATGTAAGTGATGACTACAACTGAGGAGCAGCAAGGAGGTCACCATGGTTGACACAGAGTAAGCAATAGAAAGAGAGATAGGAAATGTGGTCACAGAATGAGGAAGAGAGTTAGATTATGTAGCCCTTGGTCAAACATCTGGCTTTTACTGTTAGTGAGACAGAAAGTCATCAGCCAGTCTGAAGCTGATAAGTGATGGGCTAGATGTACATTCCAGAGTGATCAATTTGACTTCTGTGTAGAGAAGCTGCTGCAGCTTCTGGACACAAGGAGACAAGTTAGGAGATGTTGGCAGTAGTCCAGGCAGAAGGTGATACTGACATGGACAGAGCAAAGACCTGGAAATGTGGATTGTGGCCAGATTCTGATGCCTTGTGAATGCTGAGCTGCCAGAAGCTGCTGATGAACTGAGCATGGAGTAGAAACAAGGGAAGTGTCAAGGATCACTCTAAGAGTTCCAGCCTGAGCTACTGCAAAGATAGAATTGCTCTTTACTATGGTGGGAGTAGGGCTGGGAAAGGAGAGGCAACTGAGACACTAATTTTAGACACAGCAGGTATGATATGCCTAGTAAACCTCCACACAGAAGTGTTAGGAGGCCACAGGATCTATGAGCTTAGAGGTGATGGAGACATGGGAGCTGTCAGCATATGGATGGTATTCTGAGACATATATCCATTATAAACACGTATTGTCCATTCAGACTTTGCTTGTTTTTTTTATACAGCTTCTTAATAGGAAACTTTATGTTGAAATGCAGATATCTGCTTGGAGAAAAGCTCATCCTCATTATTCACAGATTCTATATTTGCAAATTTGTCCACTTCTAAAATTTATTTGTAATCCTAAAATCACTACTTGCAGGACTTTCTCAGTCACTCACAAGGTGGTGAAAACGGAACAAGCAGTTGCTCTACCTTCTTGTTGCAACTTTCATATCATAACAAAGTGTCCTTTTTCATGGTCTATTTAGATATGTGGGTTTCTGTGGGTTTTGTGTTTTTTGTTTTTTTTTTTTAATTTTTGTGATTTTGTTGGTGATTTTACTATTCAGCAATGCCCTAAGTATAATGTTGAAATGCTTTCTGGTTCTAAGCACAGAAGGCTGTGATGTGCCTTATAGACAAGATAGGTGCATTAGATAAGCTTGGTTCAGGCATGAGTTATAGTATGGTTGGCTGCAAGTCCAAAGTTAATAAATCAACAATATACATTGAAAAGGTGTCTTTAAACAGAATCACACATAGACCAAAGTTATGTATGGATTGAAGAAAAGGGACCAAAAGTTTGTAGGAACCTAACCCTGCATTTCCTCTAGGAGCACCTGGTCAATATTCACTAATTCAGTGTTTGTGGGGAATTTATAAAACATAACAGCCACAAATAATGGCAACCAACTGATTTTCTACCTTTGACATAGAAGCCTAAGACGGAAGTTACTTAGAGGAATCATCTACTGTTACTCTGCACCTTAATGTAAACCTCACAGAGATCAACCCAGGAGGTAAGTTTATGACCTATCTTTGAAAAGTAATAGAAAAGAAAACTCAAAAATAAAAGAACTCCATTAACAACTATGTAAAGGTCAAAGGGAGGCCATCCCCAAAATGGGTCACTTTGGCATAAAGATAATTTGAGTTAAAAGCAATCAAGACCCAGCAGATTCAGAGAAAGCTCTTTATATCTCCCACAACGACTAAAAAAGAATTTAGATAGAGGCACCTGAGTGGCTGGTTTAGCAGCCAACTGTTGGTTTCAGTTCAGGTCATGATCAAGCCCTACACTGGGCTCCACACACTGAGCAGGGAACTTGCTGGAGGATTGTTTTCCTCTTTCAAAAAAAATAATAATAATAAAGCTTAAAAAAAATCAGATAGAGTGGATGCCCCAGGAAGAGAGCTATCATCATAGATAACCACATTGGTAGGGAAGAAACCTAGCAAGGCTACTTGGATCAAAGTCCTCTCTTTGTCCCATTGTGTCCGAGTAGCAGCAAACATGTTTACCAAACACTTACTCTTCTTCATTCTTCCTGAGGATTGTGTTCCTTCCCTTTAAAAACCCAGACCCCTCCCTGCTTTCTCCTCAGTTCAGAATGACATATACCTAATTTTGCCTGGCTTTAGAATTTCCACATCTGTGTGGATTTCCCATACATTACATTTTATTGTCTTCTGTTAATCTGTCCCATGTCAATTTAATTCTTAGTCTGGCTAGAAGGACCTGGAAGGAGACAGGAAATCTCACTCCCCAACAAGTAGAAAGATCTGCGCACAGTGGACCCTTAATAAACACTGCTGATTGACAACTTTCAAAACCTACTAGGAGTATTTAAGAGCTCTC
This sequence comes from Nyctereutes procyonoides, assembly GCF_905146905.1. Lineage (NCBI taxonomy): Eukaryota > Metazoa > Chordata > Mammalia > Carnivora > Canidae > Nyctereutes > Nyctereutes procyonoides. The sequence goes on from NW_026575044.1 coordinate 6,531,393, forward strand.
TTTGTCAGAAAAGTATCCTCACATCTTACCCAAATACCTCAGTGCAGTTTAGAACTCCATCCATTCCTTGCATCCATGATAGAAATGGAGACTTGACCACTAGCTTCTGTTAGAACACTCCATGCTCTCCAACACATATTAAATTGCCCCTTGCTCTTCCATTTTCTAGGTAAAATAATTCTATTTACTTTACAAGTTCTTCCTCAGGTGTTATTTTCTGTCCTCTGATCATGCAAATAGCATTCATTCTGCTTTCAAACATGGACAGTCATGCCATCTTTTTTACCCTGTTAAATAATGAATTTCAATTTCCATCTTGTTCCCTCCAAAGCCCACATGTTGGTTATAAATGTTTAACTGGTAAGGTCATTTCCTATCAAGATCTCCATTAGCAACGGTTCTAATGTGTAATTGTTCTACTGATCCTTCTACTTAAGGATTCATCTTTTTTTTTTTTGGTTATAAAAATATCTTTACAATGAAGCTGCATTAATTATTAAAGACAACAACTCAAGTGCACAGAGAAAGCTTTTATCTAAAAGAAAACAAAGATAACAAAGTAACACTGAAGACAACTAGCCAAAAATGGAAGTTGACTATAGACAGATTTAATGTTTAGTGATTCATGTTTTTAGAACACGTGCACCTTGGGGGGAGTGAGAAATTGGATATAAACTCAGGTACGATTTGTTTTCAGTTCTCATTGGCCAAGTGTCTTGTCATTGATATTGTGTTCAACCTACAAGAAAAGTACTTCCTATAGTTTGTACCATTGGGAAGTTGCACCATGTCCTATGGTTGGACAAGGCAAGAGAGAAGAGGGTAGCAGGATATGATACATCTGTGTGTGTATATATATGCACACACACTAGAATATTATTCAACCACAAAAATATGAGATCTTGCCATCTGCAACAACATGGATGGACCTAGAGAGTATAATGCTAAATGACATAAGTCTGATAAAGACAAACACCACATGATTTCACTCATATGTGGATTTTAAGAAACAAAACAAAGAAAAAAAAGAGACAAACACAAAAACAGACTCTTAAATACAGAGAATGCTGGTGGTTGCCAGAGGGTAGGTGGGTGGGAGGATGGGCAAAATAGGTAAAGGAGATTAAGAAGTACAAACTTCTAGTTATAAAATAAATAAGTCAAGAAAATGAAAATGCCATCCAGAGGCACCTGGTGTGGTTGTCTGCCTTTGGCTCAGGTTGTGATCCCAGGCTCCTGGGATTGAATCCTGCATCAGGTCCCCAGCAGGAAGCCTGCTTCTCCCTCTGCCTATGTCTCTGCCTCTCTCTCTGTGTCCCTCACAAATCAATAAATAAAATCTTTAAAAGGAAAGATAATGAAAAATATGGCACAAGGAATAGTCAATAAATATAATAACACTGTATGCTGACAGATGGTGACTACATTTATCATGGTGAGCACCTGAATAATGTATAAAATTGCCAAATCACTATATTGTACACTTTAAACTAATATAACATTGTATGTCGATTATACTTCAATAATAAATAAACGTATGTATATTATGAAGAAAGTTCTAATCTAAATGGCTTGGTCTTTCTGGTAACCAGTCCGAATCCTGAAGCTACATAGGGATCCTGCCCTGAGTCAACTCATCAGCCTAAATTCAAGTATCATGGAAAGGAGCTCCTTATAAACAACAAATGATACTTGTATCACTCAGAAGTCTCAAGGGTTTTAGGTGCTCTGTGCCAGGAACCTGAGACAAAAACCAAATTGTATTATTACACACACCAAAGATCATTATTACACACAAGATTCATAAGGCTATGATTCACAAGGGTTACTACTACTATTCGCAAGGTTATTATGCATAAGGGTTTAGAGTCCTAGCTTCTTAGGGAGCCCTCAGGCTAAGAAATAATGGTTTAGGGCACAGCCACAGCTTGGGAAAATCTTACCCAATGCTTCTCTCAAAGATGGCAAAGAAGTTCACTGGAGAAAGTCTCCTAACATCTTCCCAGTGGACTGAAGCTGAGGTGGTGAAGATTTCTAATCACCCCCCACCCCAAGGAAGTGGCTCAAAGAATTGATGCCCTTGTGATTCACTCTTCCTGATCTTGTGCCCTCCTCTCTGCTCTGTAAGAATTAGGTAGTTGACCAACATCTATGTAAGTACTTCCTGTGGTCTGCTATTGTTCTGAGTATGTTGCAAATACTCACTCATTTAATAATTCCCAATTCTCCTTTGAGGTGGTTACATTATAATGAAACTAGAGCACAGAAAAATCAATCTTCTTGCTCAAGGCTACCCATGAAATCTGTGTCTGTGCTCTGATCACTAGGCTATTGTATAAGCATCCAGATTCATAATCCAATAAAAGGTGGTATCATAGAGGAGTATTACATGTTTCTTCATTTTATTTATTTTTTTCAAAAATTTATTTATTTGAGAGAGTGAGAGAGAGTATGAGTAGGCGGAAAGAACAGAGGGAGAGGGAGAAGCAGACTCCCCACTGAGCAGGGAGCCCAATGTGGGTCACCATCCCTGGACCCTAGAATCATAACCTGACACGAAGGCAGACACTTCATCTACCAGCCACCCAGGTGCCCACCTCTTTCTTCATTTTTAAAAGGAAAGACTATTTAAAATTGGACTTGACTCTCCCCTTCCCATTTTTTCTTGTGTATTTACATTTTTTACATTTTAGGGGAGTTTATCATTTAGTCCGTTGATTACAAAATAGTGAGGAGGGTTGCAAGAGTTTTGAAGCATTCTTTGGTTATGTGTCCTTGGTTATGGAATCTGACAGTAACAAGAAAATCTTTAAAGGTCCCCAAATTCTCCTCTGGGTGTACTAAGTATGTGTGGTTCACTGGAGGAATCTCCAGTTGGAGGGAGAGTAGTGGTATTTACATTGCTTGCACATTAGTAGGATCAGGCTAAGGGAGCACCTATAGGATGAGAGTGCACACAAAGAGGGCACGTGTAATGCTGGCCTCATTGTGGGCATGTTGTTCTTAGCAGGTATGTCGTCCTATTTGTAGGAAGCCTATTTGATGCTAACCCTTCTCAGACACTCTCCATACTTCTTTTGTGCAGTGGGAGTTGGGCCATATATATAACCTGGCCCCCGGACATGACTGCTTGAATCAGGGTCCACATTGAGAAAGGCTATGGGAGTGTGACCTTGAACACACACATCTCAGGCACTGAGCTGAGACGCTATCTGGGAGACTACCCAGTGAGGGACCATCTGATGTAAAAATATGGTAATGAAGATGCTCAGAAAGGAGTCTTCACAGAGAAATGGGAGAATGGAGTACACATTGTGACACAGAAATATGGCCAGAGAAAGGACAGAAACAAAGAAGCCACTGGATTTTAATGATCAGGTCCAACATCATGGGAAGCATCGCTGTACTTCCTCTTGGGGTTTCAGGAAGCTTTCATTGCTCATGACAAATTTTTCTTTAACTTAAGTCAGCTTGAGTTCATTTGTGTCTTGGGTACAAAAAAAAAGGTCCATGATTAAGAGTCTTAACCTATAACATTCACAAGTTTACAGTTTCCACCAAAAGCCAAAGTCTTGATGTTAGCATATTAAGCATTACCTCTCTCCATTTCAACTTCCCATATCACAGGAATTAATTCAAACTAGAAAATAGTAATCTGCCGATTTTAAGGAAGTCCCTTGAATAAGTCCATGATATTTTTCCTTTGAACTTTAAAGGCATCAAGAGGCACAAAATCAATGTAAAGTCATTTGGGGCCACTAAGAACAAGTTCTCTCTGCTTTTGAGCTCTTTAAGAAAACTCAAAGACACTCTCCCAAACCTCATGATGGTCCTCAACTCATCAGAATACCATGATCTTGGGAGTTTTTTGGAATTTTTTTGGAAATTCCTTACCACTCACAAAAGCAGTGGGAATAGACTTAGAAGGGGAGTCTGTGGTGCTGTCCTGGTTTCTATGATTTTCCTACATCGTCCTTTAATTGGTAGTCATTGTCCAACTTTCAGGATCTGAACAGCAATCGCTCTTTAGAGTTAAGACATACTTCTTTCAAAGACTAGTTTAGAACCAGGACCCCTAACCCCAACATGATGCTCTTACCACCCTGTTAATTTCCTTCATCGCTCTTATCTCTATATATAAAGTTCTGGTTTATTTGTTTACATGTCTATTGTTTATCTCCCCCATTAGAATCTAAGAAGGAAACAGGGATCTTAACTGCCTTGGTCACCCCTATAGCCCCACTATCTAGTACAGGGCAAAGAACCTAGTAAGAATTTGATAAATTAGGCTAGTTTACCACTAACTATTCTAAAAAAAAACAGACCAAAATGTAGAAGGGCTCAAATACACGCAAAGTGTATTTCCTCCTCATGAAGAGTCCAAGTCAGCTGCATGTGGTGGTGGAGGAAAAGAGGGCTTTGTTAACAGGCTTTTCCTGAGACTCAATGTGATGGTATCTCTGCCATCTTCACATGGCTTCCTAGAACCTTGGACATTAACATTCAGACAGCAGAACAGCAATAACACATGGAGGCACTAGCATGGGAAGCTTCCATGGGCAGGCTTGGAAATGGCCCACTTCACTTCAGCCCACCTGCTATTGGCCTCGTACTCACATGGCCACACCTGCCTTACAGGAAAGCAAGGAAATGTGCATTGTTCTCAAAAGAATTCACAAGTATTGAAAGAAAGAGAAATGGTAGAAAAAGTCACAAGCAGCTAAAAGTGCTTCATTGATCAAGGTTTGGTTTGGGAGACTTGGAGTCACTTGTGGATCCTCAACACCTACTAGGTGCTGGGCCCAGTTTGGGGAGTTTTAGCATTTCATTCCATCTTTTTATTTACTTATTTTTTTATTTTTGTTAAGATTTATTTATTATTCATTTTAAAGAGAGGAGAGCAAGGAGGAGGAAGGACAAAGGGAGAGGGAGAGAGAATCCCAAGCATACTCCCTGCTGAGTGCAGAGCCAAATGCAGGATCACAACCTGAGCCAAAATCAAGAGTCAGACACACTCAACCAACAGAGCCACCCAGGTGCCTCTATTTCAATCTTTTAAATATCAATATGCGTAATGATTGAACATAACTAAATATTTGGTCCAGAAGCTCAATGAGGACTGTTCTTAGATATTGGCAAGCAAAAGCAGTTCCAGGATGTTACCATGTATTAGTTTAAAGGAGCTTTTAAACAAGGAGATTTACCTTTTAAAAGTAAATATTTTAATTCATCTGTTTTTAGGCAATAGCATGATTTGAGTCACCCCAGTAGAAGGAAATAAAGCCTGGTTATACCAAGCCATCCAGAGGCTTGCAGTAGATTGCTGGCCAGTTCCATTGTTCTAAGTGCGTGGGTAAGAATGACATCGTACCATCCTACATAGAGCAGGCTATGCCCACCTGAGTGCTGTTCCTGTACTATCAGTGCTTGATATGGAATGAAAGAGGAAGGATTATTTACCTGAAACTGACTGTATTGTAAACCCGGTCAGGAAGACTATAAGCCATTGGCAAAGCCTATATATTTGACCAAATAAGGATCAACCGGACCTTACAGGGAGAAAGGTAGAGAGGGATTCCTTGCTCTACAAGGTGGCCTAAGCTCTCACGATTCAGAGTGTAGTTACAGATTTTAGCTACAAGGGAGGTGAGATATTGCCTTACTGACTTCATCTAGTCTTCTTTTCCTCTGCTTTCAACCCTCTTTCAATCAGAAACACAGAACACAACAGGCAAACCCCAGAGGTATTACAGGTGGGGTTCCCGACTACCAGGGTAAAGTGAATATGACAATAAAGTGAGTCAAATGAAACGTTTTGTTTCCCAGGGCATATAAAAGTCATACTTACACTAAACTGCAGTCTTTTAAGTGTGCAATAGCATTATGTCTAAAAAAATAAGGTCTATGCCTTAATTTTAAAATACTTTATTGTTAAGAAATGTCAACCATCCTGAGCTTTTAACCAGTCATAATCACTGATTCCAGATCAAAATGTAACACAGGACACAAAGTGAACAAATGCTGTTATAAAAAATGGCGCTGACAGACTTGCTTGTCTCAGGGTTGCCACAAGCCTTCAATTTGTAAAAAAAGGAGGGGGGCAGTAACTGTAAGACACCATAAAATGAAGTATGCCCATACTTTCTAAAAACACCTTTCTAAAAACACCTCCCTCTGCTTCCACTGCTCTGTCCATTATTCTACTTAACACTTTTAAAATTAGGTCATTTATCCCCTTGATGTTGTATAGTGAAATAGCAAAAGAACTGGATTGGCAATTGCTTAAATTTGAATGCATAAAAATTCTCACTCAGCCTATTATAAATAATAATTTTGCAGGAAATTGGAAATAACATCAATGTTCATTAAAATGACGACAGAAAGGTACATGTATTGGCACAGAATGATGTCCATGATAAATTTTTTAAAAAGCAGAAATAAATAGCATGTTTATGAATGATATTCAGAGATGAGTATTTACTTTTGAACCTAAGTGAAATATTATTTTTTTGTTCTTTCAATACATATTTAATATGCCAGGCTTCATTCTGGCCATCAAGATTATGATGGGAAACATGATTCCTACTCATGGGTGTTTACAGGCTGTTGGGGAGGTAGACATTAATCAAATAATAATATAAACAATTAAAAATAGTGACAAATGCTATGAAGCAAAATGCAGAATATTGTGAATATATAATTAAAGAAAGACCCTACTGCCTTTAGTAAAAATTGTATGTGAGTGATACGCATATATGAGTGCAAGCATGTGTACATGTGTGGTGTGTATACTGAGTTCAAGCATGGGTAGGCATATAAGAAAGGCCAGAATTACGTATATATAACCGATAGGTATTAGCCCTGAATGACTGTACTCTTCTTCATTTTCAGTGTGTTTTGAATCTTCTTCAATTGCCACATGTTTCTTTTATAATCCAAAAACCCCCAACAACAATAACAAAAAAATATCAACCTTTTGACTGGATTTATTCTTTTTTTTAAGTTTTTATTTAAATTCCAGTTAGTTAACAGTGTAATATTAGTTTCGGAGGTACGATATAGTCATTCAGCACTTCCATACATCACCTGGGGCTCATATCAACAAGTGCACTCCTTAATCCCCATCACCTATTTCCCCCATCCCTCCACCACCCCCCTGCTGGTGACCAGCAAGTTCTGTATAGTTACGAGTCGTTTCTTGGTTTGTCTCTCTTTTATCCCCCACCCTTTGCTCATTTGTTTTGTTTCTTAAATTTCACATATGAGTGACATCATATAGTGTCTGTCTTTCTCTGACTTATTCCACTTAGCATAATACCCTCTAGCTCCATCCATGTTGTTGCAAATAGCAAGATTTCATTCTTCAACGTGGCTGAGTAATATTTCATTGTGTATATCTACCACCTCTTCTTCATACATTCACCTATCAATGGATATCTGGGCTGCTTCCATACCTGGCTATTGCAGATAATGCTGCTATGAACATCAAGGTGCATGGATCCCTTCGAATTAGCGTAGTCCGAATACCTAGTAGTACAATGCTAGGTCATAGGTTAGTTCTATTTTTTTTTAAATTTTTATTTATTTATGATAGTCACACACAGAGAGAGAGAGGCAGAGACACAGGCAGAGGGAGAAGCAGGCTCCATGCGCTGGGAGCCCGACGTGGGATTCGATCCCGAGTCTCCAGGATCGCGCCCTGGGCCAAAGGCAGGCGCCAAACCGCTGCGCCACCCAGGGATCCCAGGTTAGTTCTATTTTTAACTTTTTGAGGAACCTCCATACCATTTTCCAGAGTGGCTGTACCAGTTTGCATTCCCACCAACAGTGTAAGAGGGTTCCCCTTTCTGCACATCCTCTCAACACCTGTTGTTTCTTGTATTGTTGACTTTAGCCATTCAGACAAGTGTGAGGTGATACCGTAGTTTTGACTTATTTCCCTGATTTTAAGTGATATTGAGCATCTTTTCATGGTTCTGTTGGCCATCTGGATGTCTTCTTTGGAAAAATGTCTATTCATGTCTTTTGCCCATTTTTTAACCGAATTATTCATTTTTGGGTGTTGAGTTTTATAAGTTCTTTATAGATTTTAGATACTAACCCTTTGTCAGACGTCATTTGCAAATATCCTCTTCCATTCCATAGAGTGCCTTTTGTTGATTGTTTCTCTCACTGTGCAGAAGCTTTTTATTTTGATGTAGTCTCAATAATTTACTTTTGCTTTGATTTCCCTTGCCTCAGGAGACATATCTAGAAAGAAATTCCTATGGCTGATGTCAAGGAAGTTACTGCCTGTGTTCTTTTCTAGGATTTTTATGGTTTCAGGTCTCACATTTAGGTCTTCATCCATTGTGAATTTACTTTTGTATATGTTATAACAAAGTAGTCCAGTTTCCTTCTTCTGCACGTTGCTGTCCAATTTTTCCAACACCATTTGTTGAAGAGACTATCTTTTTTCCATTGGATATTCTTTCCTGCTTTGTTGGAGAGTAACTGACCATACAATTGTGGGTTCATTTCTGGGTTTTCTATTCTCTTCCATTGATCTATATGTCTATTTTTGTAATGGTACCATACTGTCTTGATTACTACAACTTTGTAACACAGTAGAAGTCTGGAACTGTGATGCCTTCAGCTTTGTTATTCTTTTTCAAGGTTGCTTTGGTTATTTGGAGTCTTTTGTGGTTCCATACACATTTTAGGAATATTTGTTCTAGCTCTGTGAAAAATGTTGGTGGTATTTTGACAGGGATTGGATTAAATGTGTAAATTGTTTTGCATAGTATAGGCATTTTAACAATATTGTTTGTTCTGATCCATGAGCATGGAATGTCTTTCCATTTCTTTGTGTCATCTTCAATTTCTTTCATCAGTGTTTCACAGTTTTCAGAGTACAGACCTTTCACCTTTCTGGTTAGGGTTATATCTAGGTATCTTGCAGTTTTCGGTATAAGTATAAATGGGATTGATTTCTTAATTTCTCTTTCTGCAGCTTTATTGTTGGTATATAAAAATGCAACAGATTTCTGTATATTGATTTTGTATCCTGTGATTTTACTGAATTTGCTTATCAGTTCTAGCAGATTCTTGGTGGTGTCTTTAGAGTTTCCTATATAGAGTATCATGTCATCTGCAAATAATGAAAGTTTTACTCTTTCCTTGCCAATCTGGATGCCTTTTACTTCTTTTCGTTGTCCGATTGCTGTGGCTAGGTCTTCTAGTACTATGTTAAATAGTAATGATGAGAGTGGACATACCTGTCTTGTTCCTGACCATAGAGAAAAAGCTCCCGGTTCTTCCCCATTTAGGATAATATTAGCTGTGGGTTTTTCATATATGTCCTTCATTATGTTGAGGCATGATTCCTCTAAGCCTACTTTGTTGAGGGTTTTTATCATGAATGGATGTTGTACTTTCCCAAATGCTTTTTCTGCATCTATTGAAATGATCATATGGTTATTTTCTTTTACTGATGTTATGCGTCATGTTGATTGATTTGCAAATAATGAACCACCCTTGAAATCCAGGAATAAATCCTATTTGATTGTGGTGATTTTTTTAATGTATTGTTGGATTCGGTTTGCTAGTATTTTATTGAGAATTTATGCATCTATGTTCATCAATGGACAGATCATCTATATAGAAAATCAGCAAGGAAACAATGGCTTTGAATGACATACTGGGTCAGATAGATTTAACAGATATATTGAGAACATTCCATCCTAAAACAGCAGAATACACATTCTTTTCAAGTGCACATGAATAATCTCCAGAATAGATCACATATTAGGTCACAGAACAGGCCTCAGCAAATACAAAAAGACTGAAGTCATACCATTCACCTTTTCTGACCACAATACAATGAAACTAGAAGTCAACCACAAGAAAAAAACCTGGGAAGACCACAAATACATGGAGGCTAAAGAACATCCTACTAAAGAATGAATGGATCAACCAGGAAATCAAAGAAAAATTTTAAGAATATATGGAAACAAATGAAAATGAAAACATAATGGGATGCAGCAAAAGTGGTCCTAAGAGGGAAGTGTATAGCAATACAGGCCTACTTCAAAAAATCTTAAAAAAAAAAAAACCAACCTAACATTACACCTAAAGTAGCTGGAAAAACAACAACAAACAAAACCACAAACCAGCAGAAGGAAGGCGATAATAAAGGTTAGAGCAGAAATAAATGATATAGAAACAAAAGCCACAATAAAACGAACCAGTCAACCAGGACCTGGTTCTTTGAAAAAAATAATACCGTTGATTAACCTCTAGCCAGACTTATCAAAAAGAAAAGAGAAAGAACCCAAATAAATAAAATCAGAAATGAGAGAGGAGACATAACAACCAACACCAAAGAAATACAGACAATTTTAAGAGAATATTATGAAAAACTATAGGCCACCAAATTTGACAATGTGGAAGAAACAGATAAATTCCTGGAAACATATGAACTACCAAAACTGAAACAGGAAGAACTAGAAAACTTCAACAGACCCATAACCAGCAAAGAAATTGAATCAAGTAATCAAAACACTCCCAACAAACCAAAGTGCAATTTGTCTTAGCTTCCTCAGTCACATGTCAGGCTACCTGTAGACTTGGGGTCTCAGCTTTGTTCTGTCTTCCCTTTAAGATAAAACAAGAATTTATATTTCCTGACTTTAGAGTGCATAAGAGTGTATTACTTTACACATTTGAAAGTAATAGGAAGCCCTGAGAAAAAAATGGGTCAGGCAGACATCAATTTCCCAGGGGACATGATTGGCCATGTAAGGCAGGGGATACCATCCAACCCACCTCCCTCCAGGGCCCGTGGGAACTTACACTTGTACATGGCAACTCCACTAAAGTTGAAGCATCAGCTATATCTCAGTGTGAAAGTGCTAGCAAGACTATTATTTCTAATTAGATTTATTTCTTACAAAGGTATACAGATAATTAGCTTGCAACAAATTTTAATCTTTGCAATTTATAATTCATACTGCTCTTTACAACAGTCTCTAGTACTTTTAACAGCTCCCCCTTAAACTTCAATGTGAAGCAAAGAGTGAAGGGTTTTGCCTGCCACCTTTTGCTGACATCCAACAAACCTCTGATGGGACCACAGAACTCTACCCTACTGAGGCCCAAAGCATCTTGTAGACTTGCTCTACAGGTGACTTGAAAAACATGTCCTGGCAGGGCACCTGGGTGGCTCAGTGGTTGAGCGTCTGCCTTTAGCTCAGGTCATGGTCCCGGGGTCCTAGGATCCAGTCCCACATCAGGTACTGCTGAGGAGCCTGTTTCTCCCTCTGCCTATGTCTCTTCCTTTCTCTGCGTCTTTCATGAACAAATAAACAAAATCTTCAAAAAAGAAAAATGTCCTGTCATAAAACATTTCAAAGGCTTACTTTAAGGCATCATAGTTTGCTTTAAAAACTTCTTACATATTCTCTATGAATGGCATACACTCGTTTTTATAAAGAACGCCATTCGGGATCCCTGGGTGGTGCAGCCCAATGTGGGACTCAATCCCAGGACTCCAGGATCACACCCCGGGCTGCAGGTGGCACTAAACCCCTGTGCCACCTGGACTGCCCAATACACACTTTATATTTTGATTTCACCACTGAAACCAAAAAAAACACAGTAACTAACCAAATAAGGAAATTAATCTAAGTACTTTTGTAAAGCAAGCTGTAAGTCCAACCACAGCAAATTTCAGAATGCAAACATCAAATGCCTCCAAATATGCTTGCCCTTCTGGGTGAGACTACAATAAGAGGGGCTGACTCAGGGTGGTGGGGTTTGGGGAGTCTGGGTCCTTCAAAGACCCAAAAATGCTCAAGGGCTGAAAGATGTCTGGGCAGATAATCCACATATCAGAACCTGCCTATTGTAAGTTCAACCAGAAGTACTGGAAATAGCCAACACTGGATGAATACCGGAGACTTTTAATGTTGTGCCCATGTCCACATTTATAAGAAAAGATTTAAAATTGCAGTTAAGGCTAATAACCTGGACTATCCCATTTCTCCCACAAACCTCTGAGCATCTCCCTAGAGACTGGAATCCATTTAATTTCTAGGTTATCCAGCTAATTAGTCTCTTTACTCTAGGTCTTTCATCTATCACATTGATTTTACAATCAACAGTAGGCTTGATCAGCAACAGCTTCCGTGGTATTTTATCCATCATCCTGTATACACTCACTCTTGCGTCTTCTCGCCAAATGGGACCTGTCCAGTATCCATGATGAATCATATGGACTGGTGTGGCTGACCAACAGGATGAAATTTGAACTGAGTTCACATTTGCTTATTTTCAGCTTCACACTTCCTTTATTTAGCCCATTGAGTGCAATTCCTTCATAGAAGACCACAGAAAGCACAGGAGAAATGATTCATCTTCATTATACTACTGTTATGTGCAATTTAAAATTTTTAATGCTCTTGACACAGTCTTCAAGGAGAAACTCAAAACCAACCAACATTCAATTCCCTAAAATTTGTCATCAAAAAATCCCCCTTCCTGACAATTAGTATCTTACCTATTCTAATTTATAAAATACTTTTTTTCTCTGTGGGTTTGTTTTTTTTTTTTGAGGGGAGGGGCTTCACTATCCACTCACATTCTTCACATCTTTCTATTCATCTTATCAATGTGATTACAGGTCATCAATTATCAAGAACACCGCTCTGAAGTCATTAGTCATTTCTGGCTATATATAATTTGCCTTCTATATGTCACCTTCAAAATTCTAAAATCTCCAAATATACACGTGAGTATAGGCACATATCACTTCCCCGACCCTCTGAATCCACCTTCTTCTCTTCAGGAACACAATCAAAAGGCCATTTAGTACCTTGAGCCTCCACATCCAGAACACATTACACTGTCACTCACCTCTAAATACCTTACTGGACTTTGGGTGACATGCCACAGAAGTCATCTATTTATATATTCTGACTTTCACACTTTTTCTTCCTTGCCATGTGTCTTTTTTCATTCATCTGACAATACACACAATCTACTCTGTATGAGGCATCATGCCAGGTGATGTAGGAACTGCAGCCAGGAGATTCTTACTCACTCTTCTTGAGCTAGTTGCTTCAGATACAAGTTTGTGCTTTCCTTTTTCACGATCACATCCAATCAGTGGCCGGCACAAGTGAATGTTTCATGCATCTGCTCTCCTGCTTTGATTCTTTTTCATTTCCTCTCCACCATCCTAACTGGAATCCTTATCATCCTGTACCTCAATAATTTGAAAAGCTTCCTTCCAATTCATCTCATCACCATGACCTTCAGCCTAATCAGACATCCAACTCGACACAAACATTAATGCAATTATCACAATGACCCAATAGACATATGACTCATTATTCCCACTTTGCAAATAAGAACACTAATTGTTAAAGAGTTTTTAAAAACTGCTGTCCAAAACCCCCCAAACAGGTAGGTAACACAGAAATTTAACTCTAGGTCTGAGTGCAGTTAAACTCTCTTTCCATAACATAAGACTGTCTCAGATTAAGGGAACTGTTTAAGGGAAGTTGACCAGAGTGGAAACATAATGTAAGAAATAGGGTGTTGGTGTGCAAATGACAAGAAACCCAAACAGGTGACACCAAGAAAGAACAGACCTGTCTTGGGAGCAGACTGGATATGAAAGAGATATGTCAAACAGTATTTGAAGCTTTAGAGGCTGAATCACTGAAGCATTGGCCTTGCTTATCCTCCTCTATACCTGAAAGGTTGTAGGATGAGGTGGTTTAAGAAATAAGGGCTTTAAAAAAAAAAAAAAAAAAAAAAAAAAAAAAAGAAAGAAATAAGGGCTTTGAGGGACACGTGGGTGGTACAGCCGGTTGTGCATCTGACTCTTGGTTTCAGCTCACAACCTGATCTCAGGGTTGTGGAATTGAACCTTGTGTTGGGTTCTGTGCTCAGGGAGGAGTCTGCTTCAGATTCTCTCTCTCTCTCCCTCTGCCCCTACAGCTCATGTGCATGCACTCTCTTTCTCTTAAATAAATAAATCTTAAAAAAGAAGAAGAAGAAGGGCCTTGCAATTTTCCTACCCTGGCACTAGCTGTATATCTTTAGGAAAATACTCCTCTGTACCTTACCTCAGTACAGTGGTGGTAATAATAATAATATTGCTTAAAAGAAAGGATGAGGATTATCAAAGTATTTAAAACACTTGGCACATAGCACATGTGTCCTCAATATTTGTAAAAAATTCCTTGAAAGCATTCACACATTTCCTTTGCTTTGAAATAACTTAAACTTGTTTGCAATTATGTGGGGTGGATTTAACTATTTGCATTTTCTTTTGATTTGCAAATAAAACAAAAACAAGCAATCTGAGCCCACAGCAGCACTGACTTACTTGGTACCCCGCAAGCCCTGACTTGCTCCTGACACTAATAATGAGGGCCAGGAGAGGGTTTTAAACACAGTGACTGCCTTTCGTCTTGGATAAGTAAGATAACGGATCACGTTTGCATGATGAGAAACATGACTGGTTTTCTTTTTCCTTATAGAAGGGACTTAAGTCCCCTTATTAAAATCAAGGGCCGATTTTTCAACCCACTGTTCTCTGGACAGAGTTCGCACTACAAAGAAAGGTTCCTTTTACAAAAGCTGGCTGGTTACGATGGATGTCTTCCCTCAAAACCGTGACCGTTTTAGCGTTTGTAGTTCAGAAAAGCTCAGTTAGACTGAAGGTTTCGCTTAATGTACAACTGGGTAATGTTTTCGACTTTTTTTTTTTTTGCAATCAAAAAAGAGGTCTACGTATTTTCCTAGGTTGTGCTACCACATTTAAGTGACTCAGTCCTCAGCGGGCCCCTTGTCACCCCCTGAATACTGTACAAGACTGTCACTATGCTCAAGTCTATGCCCACGCTCAACGTGTGCTAGCAGGAGCCCTATCTGCATCTCAGCCTGGTCCTTTTTAATCCTTAAAGGAATGTTCTCAGGCTAATAAAGAGAAGAAAAGAATTATTATGCCTCAAGAACTGAGGCAAAACATTCCAAAGCACTAAGGAGCCCCATTTAATCCTCAAGTGTTGATATTTACCCACCCTGCTGGTCAGGGAGAAATAGGTGAGTCCCTAACATGACTTCTCCCCAGGTCAGAAGAGCCTGGAGCACAGATGAGCTGACAATGGTACCACCTGTCAATGAAGGAGGCAACAATCTGACCCTGAGCTTTGCAGCTCTGTTTCTAGGGTCTGTGTGCTCGGGAGTGAGCGATCTAGGATGGATGGTGAGGGCAGGAAGTGAAGTGAAATATTTTCATAACTCTGGTTTCCAATGTCCCCTTTTTCTGAGTCGCTGGAGAGGCAGGCTTACTTCTAAAAATTCCCACAACCCTCATCAGCACTCTCTTCATTCATCTGGATTATAAAAGGAATAATCATTTCCCACACATCAGCTGTGCAGTCAAATAAGTGTATTTCAGGCATTCTCTCTATACAGTAATAGGTTATGTTTTCTCCTAAATGTTATATAATCTTATTATTACCAATGTCCTTCGTC
Organism: Nyctereutes procyonoides; assembly: GCF_905146905.1. Taxonomy (NCBI): domain Eukaryota; kingdom Metazoa; phylum Chordata; class Mammalia; order Carnivora; family Canidae; genus Nyctereutes; species Nyctereutes procyonoides. The sequence continues at coordinate 6,546,924 of NW_026575044.1, forward strand.
CCTTGAGTCCTTAAAGAAAACATTTCAGGGCTTCACTGCCGCTCCGGGGTGGCGGGTCCCGGGGCAAAGGCGCCGGGAGGGCCGCAGGACCACTGCAGGCCCCGGCTCAGGACGCTGTCCTGCCAGGCCGGTCCCGCACCTCACCTCGTCCAGAGACCTCACGTTCCCATTAAGGCAGGCCTCCCCCTGGCAACGTCTGCTCTGCTGGAGCGAATCAAGCCAACTTCCTCCAAAGTCACTTACACTTTCTTTTAGAACCTGGGCTCTTTTTGCCACTGTCTGCCGATGACAGTTGTGAAAGAAAAAAAAAAAAACAATCACTTAGAAGTTTGCTCTAGTAACGGTTAATGTGCAAATGCCTCCAATCAACAGTGACACTCGCAGAATTGTGACAATTCACCAGAGTCGCGAAAAGAGCGGCTTCTGTATGAATGGGTTGGTACCCCGCACGCAAATATCGAGAAAGCAGGCAATTATTTCTTTGAGGCAGCCTCCTGGAAATCACAAATTGCATTCGGAGGAAGAGCACACACATCAGAGACTGCATTAATCAGGGCTCGCACTTGAGGTCACCGTGCGACTGTCCTTCCCTGGCAGAGCCCAGCAAACGGTTCATATTAATTACAAGGCTCCTGACATGAAAGGAATCATTTTTCAAAAGTCAGTGCTTTGGTGCCAAGGGGGTCCCCGCCCTTTCTAGCAAAAAGCTGACAGTGCCTGAGAGCTCAAGTTCAGGCTCCTGCTACCCACAGCCACTGTCACCAGCAGATGCCAGGTATTCCTCCCCAGGTCACAAATTAGGTCTACCGAAAACTCTGGAGTCTCTTACCATTGTGATCCAATCTCTCCTCCCTGCAGAGTCCAGCAGCCAGGAGCTGTTGCTGGTGCGCTGTTTCCACAGCCAATGGAAGCTTTGGAGGCAGAGAATGTTTCATGTGGTGCAAATGTATCACCACTGATTATATTTCAGTCCCTCAATTGCTGGCCTCGATGCTTTGGAAATCAGCCAAACCAAGCTTGCGGAGAAGGGGCTGCAGCTTGCAATTTCAGAATTTCCCCGAGAACCTGCTCTTAGAAACATGGGTCTCTCGTTTAGCATTTTAAGCAAATACCAAAGGCTGCTACATTCAATTAGATCTCTCTCTCTCTCTCTCTCTCTCTCTCTCTCTCTCTCTCTCTCAAATGGGTTGTGTTGCTTTGAAGGATGAAATTATAGCAGGAGCTCAAGCTGGCCCAGGGGACACAGGCACTCTGCTGACTTCCACACACCTCTAACCTAACCCGAAAAGTCACTCTTCCAATCAGAGAAGAGAACCCCGGCTGGACACAGAGGGAGGGAGAGAATCATGCTGGCATGCACCTGGGCACACCAGGGTCGCAGCTGCTCCCTAAGTGGTATGAATCTGCAAAGTGTGCCAAGGACCAAATACTGGACCCAAGTCTGGACCACAGCATTTGGTGTCACGCTGTCAAATCCAAACAGGTAGGAAGAAAAGCTCCTTGCTCATCAAGGGAGTCTATGAAGCATAGCTTTGTCCTAAAAAATAAACTAGAAGTTCTTCAAGTGCAGGGACTGTATATGCCAAGATGCTTTAAATCTAGCCATATCTGCTCAGTCATATTAAACCACTAGGCTCCTTGTTCTTCCTATGTTTTGACAACATTTTATTGCTTAAAAATTTGATCTGTCTCCGAAGGATTCAATCTCACACAGCTAGCACACAGCAGAGGCAGGGCTGCAATCAAAGCTCAAGCCAGGACTCTTGAAAATAAGCATCCAAAACAGCAAAAACATCTAAATTGCTAAACTGTTTACCTGCTTTTCCTTCCTCACTTACTGTCAATTCCAGTAGGGTGGCTGCCATGTTGGTTTTGTTCCTTTCCCTCTCCCTAATACAGCTCCAATACATTGTACAGTATTTACTGGCTGAATTAATTAACTTCCCATAACTGTTGGAAGGGTGGGCCGTCCCACGAATTGGTAAACTTCCTCTTACTAAGAGCCTGATGTGTTCATGACTGCCTTCCCTCACACCAAAAGAGAAAGGCTCCCATGTCCTAATAGGTTAGGCCTGCAAAGGGCAGGAATGCCAGCAAAGCTAAATATTTGCTGCAGAGCAAATTCAAATTCCACCCAAGGAATAAAATTGATGCTGATGGCTAACGGTTCTAATTTCTTAGAAAGAGTGCCCGGCATTTATCAGGCTTGGTGGGATCAAGAAGTAGCTGTGAATCAATGGAGGCCAAGAAAACTCCCATTTTCACTCCCTGAAGGGAACAGTCTTACAGAACAGAAAAGAATAGTAGGCAAATCAGGTGCCCCAGTGAGACAACAGAGCCCATGTCAGTGGCCAAGATATAGTTCAGTGCTTGCACCAAAGTAGGTTCTATATACTCCTTGAATCTATATACACCCTTAAAGGGCTGCTCTGGAACCCTGGAATGTCTGATACTTGTCCTCAAGCTAGGAGGGGACAACACAGCCAAATTTGGGGGTCTCAGTTCAATTTGAACCCCATTCACGGTCCCATCTCTAGGACATTCCACCAATTACACTTGTCCTCAAATGAAATGAAGTGGTGACATCAATTGCCATGTGACCAGCAAAAAAGCCTCGTCTCTTCTTTCCTGCTAGCCTCTGTCTTGTAAACAGTGGACACCCCCTACCCTGGCATCAATGAAGCATCTTCCTTTTCTTCTACCTCTTCTTCAAAGTGTGACTGACATCATTCCTCTCTCTCTGAAGAAGACACCTCTGCTGGTTACAACTCACAGCAATATCTCCTCTCCGTGACTGGTAAACATGCTATTCCCTCTATAAAATTTGTGAGTGGCATTGCACTGTCAAAGATGAAACTAAGACTACTACACACCTCTAACCTGACCAGAAAAGCCACTCTTAAGGGGACTTCATGAACGGGCCCCTTCGAGTTTGCTCCCCCACCATGCCCCTGCAAGTACCCTCTGAGGCTTGAGCCCCGAAGAATCCCTCACACTTTCCTTAAATCACAGTGCTCGCTCCTGCTGGATTCCAGGCTTCTCTGCACATACATGGGGCCCACATGGGGCCCCTCCTCCTCCTTCAGCCCTGGCTGTCCGCACCACCTCCTCTGGCCCTCCTGCAAGAACTGAGTGGCAAGCTGAAGGCTGGAGATGCATGAAATGTCAGTGTGGACCATCCTTAGGTTCCTGTGGGAGCCCCACACCAACCTACGCAGGCTTACAATCAGTGTCGCTCTGAGATGAGAAATGCTCATGCAGTGTATGGGCACTATTTCTCCCTGAGAAGGATGCACCTCTTCTCAAATGAATTACCATTCGACAGAAACCACAAGGGAACATGAAGAAGGATTTCTGAATAACCGTCTGTCTGGACTGAATCAGGAGTCTGTCGATGTTGGGAATTGTTTGGACACTGATGTTAATCAAAATCGTTAGACTTCTCGGCTTGATTTGGTCAGAACACACTAATCACTAAAACACAATCCCCTCATTGATACCCAGCCCCCAGACACCACCAGCAGGGAAGTTAGAAATTTCTGGTGAGAAACCAGGGGGGAAAATGAGAATTTTCTATAAAATAGTAAATTTTTCATTAACAGATGTAGACATCCAAAAAAAAGCCAGTCCTTTCCTGGATGAACCCCCCAGCCCAACCCTCCCACACACCCCCTGGCAGCTAGAGATCCCAGCAATGAAGAGCCTCAGACCGAGGGACAAAAGGCCCAGTGGAAACGTATCCCCACCCCCTTGAGCCTGAAAGGGTACAAAAAAAGAGAAATTCTTTTACAAGTGTGTACAAAGAGCTATGGTATTTCACTCAGTGTTTCTGAATGATGTCAATCCATTTTATCTTTTTTGTAAGATCTTTATTACATCTTTAAAAGGTATTTAAAATGTATACGATAAGCCCACCAAGACAAAGCCCAAAGAGTGCTCGCTATGCATTGGTCAGTATCGAAAATGTTGGTCCTGCATTAATAACAAGTTTATTTGGCATTCAAAAAAAAGTAGCCAGTAGAGATTGGAAACTCCCACAGCCACTGGGACACCCCTTCCCTGCTCCCACCTCCCCTGTGTGTAAGAATCCAGAGGAAATGAAGAAACAGTAGACTCCTAATTATTCCACAGCAGCAGCGTTAGGCCTGTCTACCCCCTCCAAAGAACAGAGGGAAGGGTTGGGAACTGTTTATCTTTCCCTGGTTCTCCCATCTTCACTTTTACCCCCAAATCCTACCCTTCTGCATTGCCTCTGTGTTACTAGATCCCTTAGAAATAAACGCACAGGATATCAGGATCCCTTTGAAATAAACACATGGGATTATTAGGTCCCTTAGAAATAAGCACACAGAATTACTAGATCCTTTAGGAATAAGCATTCAGGATTACAGGATCCCTTAGAAATAAGCATGCAAGGTAACAGGATCCCTTAGAAATAAACACACAGGATTACTAGATCCTTTAGGAATAAGCACACAGGATAACAGGATCCCTTAAAAATAAGCACGTGGGATTAATAGATCCCTTAGAAATAAGCACATGGGCAAGATGGTGCTTTCAAATTTAATCTCAAGCAACCCTGCTCAGTCTAAGAATCATAAAGCATGGAGGGATGTCTCTGAGCTTCTAATAATGTTTCAAAGGTTTCTGCTCTGAAGATTAGAATTGATGTTGGGAGAGGAAAAATTAAGTCAAGGCAATGAGAAAAAGAACCCATCACTTCTTAAAGCCACCCTCAAGGTTGCCAAGTACTTATATCAAGAGAACAGTCACCCAGAAGACAACACATTTCAGCAGAAAAATACTGACGTTAACTTCGATCACGGTATCATTTATGAGATATGAAGTCCTGCAGGATAGTTTCTAACCATGAAAAGTGGAGACAGTAGGGAGGAAATTAAGGAGACGGCAAGAAAATGTGAGCGCCCTCCAGGAGGGCAGCGGCAATCACAGAGTCCTCTGCAGGGTCTCAACAGGGACCCTGCAGGGTCTCAGGGTCCTGCAGGGTCAACAGACCCCTGCAGGGTCTCAGTGGAAGCCTTGGGGTCTGTGTGTGTGTGGGGGGGCAGTCCTGAATTCTAGAGACAGCCAACTGGAGCCCGGGCTCTCCCCAGACCTTATCCCCAAACCCTTCTGGTTTTGTGCCTGGGGCCTTGATTTCCTTCAGGGCTACGGAATCTGTGCCTTTTCTCCCTTTCCACCACAGGGGGGAGCTGCCGCGTAACCAGGGCAGCGTCTCGAGCTCTGAGAGGTGAGCAGTTTTCCTCACCAGGAACAGCACCTGCCACAGATGCCTCCAACCAGAAAAGGAGGTGAGCAATCAATGGTTCAAAGTCAGCTTCCAAAGCCATCCTCCAACTGCCCCTGCTCAAGCACTCACCTGCAAATACGTGCACACAAAGGGCAATGACCGTGGGGTTTTTTTCCTCTTTTATCTACTTCAATTCAGAATTTATAAATCATCTGAAAGATGTTATTTAGATGAGGATAATCCAGGTACACATCCTGAGCATTAAGATGCCTGATATTTTAGCTAATGGCTTTAATCACATGGAACTCACCGGACTTGTTTACCCGTGGATTAAAAAGCAATCTGTAATGTATCTTTGCCTGTCCAGTTCTTTGGACATAAATGATTGCCCCAAGTAAGAAAAGTCTTCTGAGGCATGTTGCCAAAGATGATTCAGTGATGGTAAATAAGCAGCTTAATGAAGTGAACTCTCTTTATTAACCTCTGGCCAGAGTCACATCTGTGCCCATTCCTTGTTTCAGTTCTTAAACACTCTTCAAGAGCAGCAGCCAAGTTCACTTCTAATTTGCTTCTGAAGAATTCTGCACAAGCCCATTTAGCAAAGTGATTATCCCTCAATTTGGAGGCAATGAGAGAGGTGCTTCCATGAGGTCCCAAGAGTGTCAAACCGATCCTGGTGCTCGTCCCAGAGGGCAGGTCTAGGCCCAGATCAGCACAGGAACTCATTTCATATGGCACTTCTGCAAAGCTGTGTGCAGTGTCTCAAAGTCTAGTGCAGCAACTACAACCAAAACAGGAACAAGGTGAACACGCCATAGGAAGAGAACTGCCCAAAGATGATAGGCCTGGCACTCTGGTGAGGTCAAGTTCCACTCTACCCCAGCTCACTGGTCAGGCCATTTGTGGTGCAGGGGTGGAGATGGAGGGGCTGGCTCTCCCCATGCCACCATGCTCCAAGGCAGGGACCTGACTAGTCCAGGAGTCCTAAACGCGAACCTGGCCTTCCAGACCGTAATGAAGAAAGATTTGTTCAGGTAGGAGGATGCAACATATTTTATTTAAAACAATATCAGCTCGATTTAGAAGTTTCATATATTTAGAGGCATGAAACTGCCCTGGCCCCGACTACCATCGGGAGGTTTGTTCCCTTTTCTCTTTACTCCGTTTTGCAAATCAAATGTGTATCTCAGGACACCTGGGTGGCTCAGTGGGTTAAGCATCTACCTTCACCTCAGGTCATGGGATGGAGCCCTGCATCGGGCTCCCTGCCCAGTGAGGAGTCGGCTTCTCCCTCACTCCCTCTCGCTCACAAATTAAAAAACAAAAAAAAGGTGTGTCTTATTTAGTTCAATTCAGTAACTCCTGGTTGGGCTTCTGTGGGATGAGAATTTGTAGATACCACAGTAAGGCTGGGTAGCCCCTGGCCATATGTGGCTCTTTAAGTTTAAATTAACTAAAATTAAAAATTCAGCTCCTCAGTCACCTGAGGAACATTTTGAGTGTTTGATAATCCCATAGAGCTGGTGGCTACTACACTGGACTGAACATGGACAGAACATTTCCAGCAGCACAGAGCATTCTGTTAGCCATGCTGCCCTAGCAGACCCTGAGCAGAGCAAAGAGAAAACGGGTGAGATGGGACACCCGCACACTGTAGATGCAAATCTCCAAGGAGGTCTGCACATTTGGAATTACAGTCTGGAGCAGTCGTGGCTGTTCTTAAACATCATAAATGCTAGCATTTGTTTGGGGACAGTCTAACTCAGAGGTCTCAAACCAGCCACCTGTGGAATATCTCCTTTGGCTTCTGTTATATCGTAAACATGGTGGAATTAGTGTCCAACATTTAAAAAATGAGAACTCATTAAAATCTAGGGGTTTTTAAATCTCTCCTGAGAAATCAGAAGCTCTGGTCCCTCTGGGCCTCCATTCCCATGTGGAAAACAGACCAGGAGCCAAGAACCTGCCATCCCTTCAGAAGGAGCATGTGGCCTCAGTTTATCAAAATCCCCACTGGCCTCTGCTGTCAAGGTCCTTCCTGTCTAATCCCTGCTACATATGCATTTGAATAGAAAAAAAGAACATCTCTGGTGTTTTAAAAAAGGAAATATCTATAATAAAACACCGTAAAGATGCCTAGAACACCCTTGCTTATTTTTTCCATATATACTTAAATAAATTTCACTCACTTATCCAAAAGAACTCTATGAACTATAGAAATAGGATTAGGGAATTATAAAAGAACTTCCTAATTTCCAATGATTCTCTACTGAACACCTTAGGCTCTCATACTTAATGTTGGGAGAGGAGGAGGACAAGAAGAGGAAAGGATGACAGAGATGTGACTCCTTCTTCGTTTCTAGCCCATTCCTCCACAAAAAAACACACACCACACACATATGCACATGCACAACACACAACATATACACACATATATACATACAACACACACATATACACCACACACATATATACACACCACACATATACACATCCTTGTGTCACTTAGGGGTAGTGGGACTGTTAAAAGGTTTAGTCATACATAAATAAAAATGAGCCCACATCTGAATAAGATTTTAAGTAATATTTGGGAGCCTAATGGAAAAACATCATGCACAAATCTCTTCATTCAAACATCTAGTCTCCTACCCATGAACTAGCACTGGTTTAAATTTAAGCTCCTTTAAAGTAGAGACTTTAACTGTTCTGTTCAGCCAGCACGTAGCAGGTACTCAGCTCTCAGTAAATATTTGTTAAATGGAATATCAGAACCCTCACGGGGAACAGAACACTTCCTTAGAAGTTCCAGGTCTCTGCTATAGTCTCCTTGATCTCAACTTGACATAATGATATTATATTAATTTATTCCACAAAGAGTTGCTGAAAGCCTCTTATGTGCTGGGCCTCTCTCCTGGAGTATTATTTTAGTGTGCAGCTGTTTATTCTCCAAGTCATAGGTCATACGTTTAGGAAGAGAGTTGCAATCACATAAGAAGAATCTGATTTTGGATGCTGCACTGCCTTTTCTAAAATACTATACATGCACAAAACAATACTATGATGCGCTCATTATCTGATCTATTACATTACCTAGACTATAATATGTATTATAACAAAACACCCATTATGTCATCTATGTACTATACTATTACATCATCTGTTCCTGAACCTTCCCTTCACCTTCTGGCCCTAACAGAAACTTGGCTCTCCCCTGGGGCCGCTGCCTGCCCTATGGTCCTCTCAGGGCAAAGCTGTTTTCCTCCTCGTCCCTGGACCACTGGATGAGGAGATAGCAGTAGACTTCCTCCCTGCACCTCCCTTCACCCACAAAAGGCCCCAGCTCTAATTTCACCTCATCAGATGAGATCACCCAATACTCAGTGTCCTGAGCATCCCCACCATCTGCTGACCCTCAGGTCAGCTCTCTTCTCCCTTCTCTCTGCAATGGATAAGTCTCCATCACTTCTTGAGTCTTAACTCTAGATGCACCAGTACACATCCAGAGATCTTCCCAGGGCTCTGGGATCTCATTTCCTTACCCATCCCTTTCAATAATCCCCACTCAGCCTCAGCCAGTGGCTCCCACATCATCACCACCAGCTGCAAATGCACCCCACTCTCTGCCACAAGCCTCCACCTTTTCCTCTCACCCTCTCTGCTATCCTGACACCAGTGATTTTTTTCTGCCACCATGAGGATCAGCGACCCACTGATGACAGTGCTGTGTCACCGTTTCTCAGCCCTGAGGTCTTCTCCCCTCCATCAGCTGGAAATCAACACCAATCTGTGTAATCTCCGTCTTCCATATGCCCCCTATTCCCTGCCCTTCTTCTCCTGCTTCCTTGTACCTGCCTGTCCTCCAGTGCTCAACGCATGTTAGCGTCCACCCCTGCACTCGTGCAGCCACGTGCAGCTGGAAAAAAACCGCACACTTCACTTCACAGCGTGCCTGTATTGGTCCCAAGCAACCATTCTCCGCGACCATAATCAGCTCATTTGGCCACTTCTCTCACAGGGCTATTCCACATTTTCTTACCTCTCCCCAAACTGCCAACACCTTCTTGCCCATTTGCACTCTCAGCTTATGACCTTTGTTCTTACTTCACATCCACAGACCCCACAGCTTCAACTTCCCGCTGCCCTGCCTTCCAGGATCTACCTCCCCACAGGAACCAAGGAGGAACTAGCCCTGCTGCTGTTTGAGGGCAGTCCCTCTACTTGTCCCTCAAGGATCTCTCTTCAGTAACTATCCCCTTTTCGACAAGAAAAGTCAATGTTTTTCTCTATACAAGATCATTCGTATCTGCACACAAAATGTTATTTCTCCGACCTTAAGAAGGAACAAAAAGGCCTTCCCTTTTCCCCATTTTCCCCACCAGCCAATGTGTCATTTCCTTACTTCCTGCAATGAAATCTGGAGATCACTACCTCCACTGTGTCTGCTCCTTGTCATCCACTGACACTGCCTGTGACCTCCCCATCACCAGAGCTAAAGTCCACTCTCACTTCTAATCGCACCTGACCTTTGAGAGCCTTTCATACAGTCACCCCTCCTGGACATGATTTCTTCACTTGGCCTCACAGTACATCACACCTCCTGATTTTCCATCCACTTCACTGGCTGTTCCTTCTTAGCCTACTTTGTATGTTCTCCTCCTCTGCCCAACCTCTTAATTTTGGAATGCCTCTGGGGCTCCGTCCTTGGCTTCTTGTCTGTCTATATTCTAGTACCATAGCTATAAATAGCAATTAAATGCCAATGACTCCCAAATTATATCACCAGCCCCAACCTCCTTTGCTAGCTCCAAACTTATCTACCCAACTCTATGCAACAATGCCGCTTAGATGTCAAAGAGGCATCCCAAATTCACCTGACAAAACAACACTACTCATTCTGTCCCATCCCTCTTTTACCTACATGAAATACTTTCACCCACAGCCTTACTCATCTCAATGATGGCAACTCTATCCCTGCAGGCCAAACACTTCGGAATCACACTCACTGGATGGTGACAATCATTTTTCTTTTAATAATGGAAAATAACAAATGTTGGCAAGGATGTGGAGAAACTGGAACTTTCAACACTGCTGGCTGGAATGGGAAATGGTGCAGCCACACTGTGGAAGACAACTCAACAGCTCCTCAGAAAGTTAAAGATGGAACTACCAAATGATCCAGCATTTCCACTCACACATACGTACCTGAAAGAATGGACAACAGATGTTCAAACATATACCTGTGTACAAGTATTTGTGGCAAGTCTATTACAACAGTTACAAGACAAAATCAATGCAACATCCACCGTGGATGAGTGGATAAACAACGTGGCATATCCACACAGTGAAATGTTATCCAGCCATGGAAGGAATGAACTATTAATACCTGCCACAATGGGGATGAACTCTGAAAATGTATAGTAAGTGAAAGATGCCAGACACAAAAGATCACATATCATAGGATTCTACTTAACATGAAATATCCAGCATGGTAAATCCAGAGATACAGAAAGTAGATTAGTGGCTGCCAGAGGCTTGGTCAGGTAGAGAATGAATGCTTTGTTGTTGTTGTTGTTGTTTTTAAGATTTTATTTATTTATTTATTTATTTGAGAGAAGAGAGAGAACACAAGCAGGGAGAGAAGCAGACTCCCCACTGAACAGGGAGCCTGACACAGGACTCGATCCCAGAACCCTGAGATCATGGCCTGAGCCAAAGGCAGACGCTTCACCGACTGAGCTGCCAAGCACCCTAGAGAAGCTACTTAACAGGAGATGGAAATACTTGGAACTACACAAAGGTGCAACAGTGTGAAGGCCCTGAATGCCACTGAAGTATGTGCTGAAAAACGGTTCACTTTAGGTTATGTGAATTTCACCTCAATTAAAGAACAAAAAAAGAGAAATTTCCCTCAACTCCTTTTTTCTCTCTGACACTCCATGTTTAATCTGTAAGAAGCTCCTCTGGCTCTACTTTCCAAACAACATCCAGAATGTGACCACTTCTCTTCACCCTGCGACCACTCCAGTCAAGGTCAATACCATCTCCCTTTGGATTGCTGCAGTCACTGATCCCCTTGTGCCACCGTTGGCCCCTCTCATTGGCTCTCAACACAGCATCCAGGCAAAGCATATCATCTGTCGACTGCAACCCTGCAGGGGCTTCCCATTTACTGCTCAGGCCAACCTTCCAACAGTGGTCCAGAGGCCCCACGTGACCCCTTCTCCTGGACATGCCACTAACACCATCCCTCATTAGTCCCAGGTTGACTCTCCCACCCTATCCCTTGACTCTCCCACCTGATCCCTCCAACGCAGCCACACTGGTCCCCCCTGGTCCTCAGAGTGCCAGGCACATCCTCCACCAGCAGGTTCTCTGTCCCGATGCTCTCCCACTTGGAAACTACCGAGCTAATTCCCTTATTTCCTTCAAGACTTGGCCCAATCTGACTTTGTCAAAGATGCCCTTCCTGCCCATACACATAACCTGGTCCCCCACATGCTGCTTTAATTTTACTTTCACCCATGTTTTTTTCTCTTCTAATATACTATACAATTGCAAAAAAAAAAAAAAAAGTGTGTGTGTGCCTTACTTAGAGTGCAAACTCCACAAAGGGAAAGATTTGCATCTGTTTTGTTCCCCGATGTATCCAGCATTTGCAGAACAGTACCTGGCATGTAGCAGGAGGTCAATGATACATACTGAATTGAAAACTCTTCATAGTATTAAAAAATGGATCATAAAAATATTTACCAAATTGATAATAGCGATTATCAGTGGGAAATGAGGAAGAGATGTGAAATTAGGGATAGATACTAAAGAGACTTCATCTTCACATGGAACGTTTTGTTTCTTTTAGTTAAAAATGATGAAATGCATTCATCGGAATTACAAAATCTTAGTATTTGTCAATTCTGGATAACCTGTGAGAACTGGTTACAGGATTCCTTTTTTTTAAATAAGATTTTATTTATTTATTCATGAGAAACATAGAGAGAGGCAGAGACACAGGTAGAGGGAGAAGCAGGCTGCCTTCAGGGAGTCTGATGATGTGGGACTCAATCCCAGGATTCCAGGATCACGACCTGAGCCAAAGGCAAGTGCTTAACCACTGAGCCATCCAGGTGCCCCTGGTTATAGGATTCTGTGCAGTTCTTTTTATGGCTTAAATTTCTCAAGACAAGTAAGAAAAAAAAAACTTTATGGTTTTTATAGAGAATCCTTTGCTCTTCCCAAAAGAACATGGGTAGTCCTCTTAGAATTTCTGCAACAATGTCTTTTTGGAGTAAATATAGTTGTTGGGAAACTGCCCAATCCAGTGGAGAAAGAAACTAAAAGAGTTACATATACAGAAATATGATTTTTACCAACTTGACCTCCTCCACACTGTGTGATGCTGGGGAACAGTCCGGGCTGCTAGAGAACTCAAGTCCTGGGGCACATTTACTGCCATTACCACCAGAGCCCACCAGGTGGTGTGCTGCGTGGGTATCACAGCTACGGAGCAAGGGCTCTCAAGCATCCCCAAAGAAAAGCCCTTCTCAAAAGGCCCTTTTTCAGAGAGTTTTAAAGCTGCTCCAGCATACCTGCAATTGAGTACTCATGCTTACACTGAGAGCTCTGAAGAAAGGCCCCCACCCACGTTCCCTGCCGCCCCCTTTCCAGGCAATAACCTGATGTGGCGAACCCTACAATCTCTAGACAAAATTCAGATGTATTTATTTTGGAAAATAAAACTCAGTCATCCACTCATTTCCTTTTCCAGCATTTCACAGCAAAATAAAGGTTGTATTGCCAAGAGTTATAAAATTAGAGAGGAAATGAAAATCTGTTATTTTCATAATAGGGTCTTTCCACTTAGCCAAAGTATTTTGAGTTCCAAAACAACTCACATCCCCAAATGGTTGAGTTTTCATAGTGACTTACTGATTTTAAGCTTTTGTAATGGGCTCTAACATAACCAGACTTTAAACACAGCAATTATGGGCAGCCTGGGTGGCTCAGCGGTTTAGTGCTGCCCTCAGCCCAGGGCATGATCCTGGAGACCCAGGATCGAGTCCCACGTCAGGCTCCCTGCCTGGAGCATGCTTCTCCCTCTGCCTTTCTCTCTTTCTTTCTCTCTGTATGTGTCTCTCATGAATAAATAAAAAAATCTTTAAAAAAAAAACAGCAATTTTTAAGCAATGCCTAGAACTACTGGATCTAACTTTTCCAATATTATATGAGATCAATATCCAATAAGCATACAAGCTATATGTAATATGTTCATAATATACTGAGCAGATAGGGAAGATATCCTTATTTTTTCATTATAAAATTGATATAAGCTATAGTAACATTCATGTATTTAGATCCATTCTCTTTAGTGACTGAATGGTATTTCTCAGAAAAAAACAACAGCAACAACAATAATAACAGAAAGCACTTGCAAGGTGCTCACTATGTGTCAGACTCGAGGCACCCTTCATGTCTGGATACAATCACTAATGACAACCCTCTGCAAGAGGAGCTATTTGTTATCCCCCTAACAGATGACAACACCAAGGCAGAGATGATAAAGAACTTGTTCAGGGTCACAAAGCTAGTAAGCCATAATTCAAACTCAGGCCATCTAGTTCCAAAGTCCATGGTCTTAACCAGCACATGACACTGATCATCCTATAAACTGCTTCACAATCTCCCCGGAAATGGACTTTTTAGATTGTTTGCTTACTATTTTAAACAGCACCACGATAACTATCCTCAAAAATATGTATCACTATTTCCTGAAGATTCATTTCTAGAAATGGCACTGCTTGTACAGGCACTTACAATTTTGGTAGGTAATGCCAGATTGACCTTTAGAAAAGCTTCATCGACCCACATTCCCCCCAGACAACGCTGCATGCTAGCCCCTGCTGCCTCTGGACAGTCTCAGTGTTCCTCTTTTCCAATAAACAGATAAACAGAAAACAGAATCATGGTGTCGCTTTAATTTGCAGGACCCTGGTCACTTGTGAGTCTGCAGCATTTCACATATGTATTGCCCACCTATACTTATTGATCTCCTGCTTTGGCCCATTATTTAGAGTTGCCTTTTCTTATGGATTTGTAGATGCTCTTGACCCCAAACACACACCGCTTCAGCTGCAGTGAACAGGCTCTGACCCTACTGGACCCCCCAACTAGCACTTGGAGTAGCTACTCCTTAATCAGAAGAAGCTCCTGCGTCAGGTCCAATGGCTGAGAACAGAGCTCACTAAATTACACTTGCTTCCCCAAAGCAAAATCGTCAGCATAGCAAAGAGATAACAAAGTTGATCTGAGTCTCTAGCTCATGACCTTCCCATGTAAAATCATTATCCTTTGTGGCAAATAGTGTATTGATCCCTCATGATGCATTAAGATAACAAACAACGTGGGTGCCAGGAACATCCGGGTGGAGCAGGATGGGGTGGCTACGGAATCAGACTGGCCTGGGTTTGAATTCTGGAGCCATAATTTAACTGGCTAGGCAGTCAATTTCCTCCAGCCTTCAAGTGTCTGTAGACCAAGAGTCATAAAATACCCGGGGCGGAGTTATAGGAATTAAGGACAACATCTATACTATTTATTATTATTGCTATTAATAATATTAATATTATTGATGGTGGCTAAGGAGAGGTAAATGTTCTGATTTGAAAAGTGCAGTTGACATGACTGGCTTTTCTAGCTTATTAGGAATGGGTAAAACTAGGTCATATTCTTTTCCTCTTCAAATTAAAATTCACCTTTATCTCCAGGTATCCAAGGTATCTTCCCTTTCTGTCCTTCTCTTTCCATGTCTAGGAGTCACAGCTATGCTCAGACCAACCCTGCTTGCTCCTGTCTTGCAGTGCTGGCACCTGACTCCCCTCTGAGGTTACCAGGCTCCCCTAACCACCAGTCTTTGTCCAAGACAATGTGGCCAGGCCTCTGGCCCTGAGAGCTGCGCAGATCCCCTTCCAAGCCACAGCAGTTCCGAGGCAGTGTGTGAGTCCGAGCGCCATCCCTACAAAGGACTAATCTCACCCAAGGGCTCCCTGGCGGAGCTGGCCTGGGCTTTCAACCTTTCATCTTCTTCGAAAAATCCCTTCCCAGAACTGCTGGCCTCCCCCAGGGGGGCTGTCTGTCCCTCACCTACCCAGGAGCATTTACACCTTAGACCTCTCCATTCCCATCCTCAACCTGCATGGCCCCACACCTACGCCCCTGCCCATGTCCTTTCTCTGCTGCAGAGTGCAAGATTATTTCAGGAAAAAATAACACTGGCCACTCTAGGATATCTCTTACTCCTCTTTACAAGGGACCTTCCTCAGATCTAGGCAGTTCCTGAGGAGTCGGTCCCCTTCTAGCTAGAAGGCTGCTTAGAGGCAGCAGGAAGTGAAGCAGATGAACGTCTATAACTGTGATTCACCCTGGAGCTCAGGAAGTTCATTCTGGAACAAAATGGATATAAACATACCCCCTACTTTGCTGGAGCTGCCAGGTTTGGTCATTTGTCCTTATCTAGGACCATATATGCTACTCATACACAAGAAACAATGACACTGACTGGATTCCTGAAACACAGTTTTATATAAACTATAACTGCTTTGGTGGCAGCATCCATTAGGAAAAAACTGTACTCTGAACCTTGAAGCCAATTAAGTGTGTTACAAGTACGATGATGCTTTTTCTTCATCTTCCCTCCCTTAGCTACCCCAGGTTGCAGAGTGTTTGAAAGCGATTTGGTTTAATTAAGTCGGTGATGTGATGGAAACCTGTTGAAATCCTTTACTGGGCTGCTGTCACAAATCATCTTTTTTGAAATTAAAGGACTCTGAGAGACCAACTTGTTGAATTTCAATAGCCCACAAGATTATGCATTTTCCCTGGCATCGCAAAAGTAAACCCACTGAACTTGAATTGTAGACAAAGAAATAAAAGCACGGCTGACTCGCTCATGGAAGGGGAGGTGTTCACACTTAAACTGGATGTGTTCAAAGAGCAGAAGGTGGCAAGTGGAGCCTGCAGTCATTCCCCACCACTGAACTGCCTGGGACCAGAGGAATCACGGATTTTGATGAGTACAGATGCACAAGCTCTGTAACCTCATGATTTCCAAAGATATTCCCAGATGGCTGACTTGTAAAGGAACACACTGTTTGCCTGGATGTCTCCAGATGTGTCTGAATGAACAGGCATCTGGTTCAATGTCACAGTACACTGACAGAGCAACCCCATGAGTCAGGAGATGAATTACAGAACTATCCTGCAATCTCCAACTCTGTGGCCAAATGCTGTGCAAGGTGTGCCTGTGCAAGTGTACATTCTTTCTTGTTCACAGGGGTGTTGGATTTCAAATAAAGTACCACTTTCAGCTGTGTAGACCTAAGCCTAAATGTGAAGCTCTTCCATGCTGCATTCCTGGGACCAATTTAACATGGTGAGTCAACTCTACTCAAAGAGAGAAAGAAAGAAGAGAAAAACAAAACTAAAAAAAGAAAAAGAGAAATAAAAAATGAAGCTCTCTACTTTATATTCCCAACTGAAGACTAGTTTAGTCTGCTAAATGCAGTGGTTTCCTGGGCTTACATAAGATTTATCGGTGACTATTTGATCAAAAGACTAAACCTATAATGATTGACAAAAATAAAGTTAAATAAAGCATATATACCATGTGTATATTATGCATATATATATGCATATATATGTACATATTAAGCCTAAAACACTTTCTTTTTCCTGTTTAAAAGTCTCCATTTAATTAAGTACATGTGTTGCAAACACATACGGATTTCAGATTAAGGAGCCCAACTAACAAATGACTTTGATGTTACCCAAGATAAAAGTGTAGGTTTGACTACTTTTTACACAGAACAGTAGAATCATCTGAGTTTTAGACAGGAGTTAACAAGAGAAATTCAAAGAAAAGAGAAATGCTTCATTTTATTTTCTTAATCTCCAAGTATCTAGAGATTTTATGTGAAATGAGAAAGAGAATATAAAAAAAGAGAAAAGACACAGAAGACCATATTTAAAAGAACATATTTAAATAATGTTCATGTATAAGCTAAGATACAAGTCTAAAAGTGCAGTCAGGAGTACTATAATGTTTTATAAAAGCCCCCAAGGATATTTCAACTAGCAGTACATCCCATACTGTTGGAGTTCCCACATCTAGATTCAAAGAGTAAGGTATCATTCTTTAAGGTTAAAAATAACCAAAAATGGTATAGGAATTTAAAACAAGAAAATAGGGATGCCTGAGTGGCTCAGTGGCTGAGCATCTGCCTTCAGCTCACGGTGTGATCCCGGGGTCCTGGGGTCAAGTTCTGCATGGGGCTCCCCCGCGGGGAGCCTGCTTCCCCCTCTGCCTGTATCTCTGACTCTCTCTGTGTGTCTCTTTATTATTATTATTTTTTTAATTTTTATTTATTTATGATAGGCACACAGTGAGAGAGAGAGAGGCAGAGACACAGGCAGAGGGAGAAGCAGGCTCCATGCACCGGGAGCCCGACGTGGGATTCGATCCCGGGTCTCCAGGATCGCGCCCTGGGCCAAAGGCAGGCGCTAAACCGCTGCGCCACCCAGGGATCCCTCTCTGTGTGTCTCTTATGAATAAATACATAAATCTTTAAAAAAATAAAAAATAAAAATAAAATAAAACAAGAAATAGATAGAAATAGAACTGGGAAAAGAAAGCGTAGTCCAGGCTCTGCGTCCATACAAGTTTGCACTGTGCCCTGAAGTAAAATGCAACTGCTCCCTTTTGGTCCTATTTCCAAATGGGTATGGTAGTCACTCCCTTATGGAGGGCCAGTGTGAAGATAAGTCAGACAGTACACAGTACGAAGAACATAGAAGACTGGTATTACAGTGGCTAGCTGTGATCCTGATGCTATTAGAAAAAATGTATTTGGTTTTTACTTCCACTATTATCACATAAGAGTGTAGTATGTTCTATAACACAACATGGGGTCTATTGAAAATAGAAAGATAAAAATCATGTAAAAATTTTTCTCCCCAAAGGTAAAATAATCTTGCAAAGCATACACACGAAGGATTGTTACTACAAGCCATGGATTAGCTCCACTAATTAGGATACCAGTAAGAATGTCTATAATCTTCCTGGGAACTTCAAGGGAAGAAAATAAAAGATTGCTTGTGTGCATTAAAAGGATTTACAGGGCCAATAGGCGCTGGTATTTTATCAAAGTGCTGAGAAACACCTCCAGAAAGCAGAAAGAACTTGAAAATGGCAACCATAGAAACTAATGAGTGTGTCTGATTTTCTCAAATGTGATCCAGCTACCAAGGAACATTCCATTTCCCAAGACAATAATTTTGTGGAGTGTAATTACCTATAAACTTGTTGAGTTACAAATACAAATAGGCCCAGCACAAAAAGGACTGCTAACCCATGTGGTAATCACTGTATTATTTATGTGCTACAGATTAATTCCAGGGAGACACTCCCTAGGATTAGCATCTTCAGGAAAGCAAGTTGGAGCTAAGAAATGAATGAGAGAGACACCTCAATCTTTCCTGCAATAGTCACTGACCATCTCCACCCAGATTCCTACAGAGCCTTAAAGGTGACATGTGTGAGAGAGAACTCACTGTCATCCTTAAAGCTGCTTCTCTTCATGGTCTATAGTCAGCTCCTACTAGCACCAAACTCCTGGGACTCAAGCCAGAAACTTGAACTGCTCCCCCCATGACTGCCCCATATTCAGCATCACCAAGTCCTTCCAAAATCACTTCTTAAATAGTCTACGATTAGATCCCTTGTTCTCAATTTCTACCACCATGATTTTAATTTAGTTTCTCATGATTCCCTATCTAAAATGTTGCAATGGAGTCTCAGCTGGTTTGTTTTCCTCACTCCTCCATGCCCACTCTATCACAAGAGCAATCTCCCAACCACAGAAACTGGGCAGGTTATTCCCCTGCTTAAAATTCTGTTGTGGGGGTACCTGGGGGGGCTCAGTCAGTTAAGCATCTGACTCTTGATTTCAGCTCAGGTCATGATCTCAGAGTTGTGAGTCCGAGCCCTGCATCAGGCAGGGAGCCTGCTTAAGATTCTCACTCTCCCTCTCCCTCTGCCCCTACCTACTCCCCGAAATATAAAATAAATAAAATAAAATAAAATAAAATAAAATAAAATAAAATCCCATATTGAAAGCATAAATACCTCCTAATCTGGCTCCCTCCTTTCTCTGTAATATCATCACCCGCATAATTGGTCTTCATTCAAATCCACAAATACCATTTTCAAAATATATTGTGCATTTCCCACCACATCCACCAGATAAATTCCTAATCATCTCTCAAAAGCCAAACCTGAGATCAGCTTCTGGTAAGTCTTCTCCACCTGCCTGAGAGTCACTGCTACCTTCTCTGTGCTACTTCTGTAGTTTGATTGCAGTTATACTACGGTGCATAACACTGCACTGTCGACATGTATTTATATGTATGATGTCCCATAATCGACAAGCTCTTAGAGGACACAGCTGTTTCTTAAGCTGTTTCTTAGGTATTCCTGACACAATGGCTGGCAAAAATAGTGCCCAAGAAATTAATGCTGAATTGCAAAGCCTCAGCCCCTAAATTAAGTCCTCTGGGTGTCAAATAAGACTCTACCATGAAGCTCTGATGTCCATCAAGAGAGGAATGGATAAAGAAGATGTGGTGTATATATATACACCATGGAATACTACTCAGCCATCAAAAAATGATATCTTGCCATTTGCAGTGATGAGGATGGAACTCGGGGATATTATACTAAATAAAATAAGTCAATCAGAGAAAGACAATTATCATATGAACTCACATGTGGAAGAAACATATCAGGATCATATGGAAAGAGGAAAAAATAAAATAACAAAATCAGAGAAGGAGAAAAACCATAAAAGACACTTAATCATAGGAAACATAGGAGGTAGCTAGAGGGGAGATGGTGGGGGATAGGGTATCTGGGTAATGGGCATTAAGGAGGGCACGTGATGTAATGAGCACTGGGTGTTTTAACATAAGACTGATGAATCACTGAACTCTACCCCTGAAATCAATAATATGTTCATTAATTGAATTTAAATAAAAATTTTTAAAAATAGAAAAAATATTGGATTACTACTAGGTGACTTACAAGTAAAATCCAAAATCTACCAATTATTACACTGCTTTGGTTAATGAAATTGTAATCACTTTTGTATTTTCCCTTATCTATACCAGTGATGTTTGGACAGTTATCAGTAACAAAGATTGTTTCTGTTAAAAAAAAAAAAAAAGACTATCATGAAGCTCAAGCAACAATTAGGGAAGCACGAAAAAACAGAGAGAGAGATAGAAAAGGAAAAGGAAGATCAGAAAGCAAGAAAAGGCTTCATGATGACAGCAAATTTAAGGAGCTACCAACAATGTCTCAAACAGAACCTGTGAGCAAGTCTACCTATCCATTTTCACTAAAGTCTCCTGCCCAAGAAAGTTCCCTGGAGCACTTTCAGCAGAGTAAACCAAAAAGCAAGAAGGCTGTCACGGTGCTATGACAGGCCAAACTGCGTCCCCAAACTCGAAGCCTCAACCCTATAACCTCACAATGTGACCCTGGGGAGGTAAGATCTTTAAAGATCTTATTAAGTGATTAAGTGAAAATGAGATCATCACGGCGAGGCCCTGATCCAGTAAGAGTCAAGTCGTTAGAGGAGAGGTGGTGGGGGGGGGGGTGTTGTCAAGGTCACGTGAGCACAGAAGGCCCGCCACATGAATGCAGAATGAGGTGGCCTTGTGCGAGCCAGAAGGGGAGGCCTGGAACCTGTCCTTCCCTCCCAACCCTCCAAGGAGACCAACCTGCCAGCTCTTTGATCTTGGACTTCCAAGCTCCAGAATGGTAAGAAAATACATGTCTATGGTATAAGTGACTCAGTGTCTGATACTCTGTTATGGCAGCCCCAAGAATTCATCATACCCCCTACAGGGCATTTGGTAAGGAAAAGAAAAACCTGGCAAGAAGGCAAACTGGCCAGACAGGCAGGTGGTAAAGGAATCATTTTTTTCTAGGACTCCTGCATTCCAGCTTGCAATAAAGATGGACAAATAGCAGGATTCATTAACTTTAAAGATCATCTGCTATCCCTGATGTTCTACGATCATTAAAAAAAGTTGTTCTTTGGGGCACCTGGGTGGCTCAGGGGTTGATCGGTCGTGATCTCGGGGTCCTAGGATGGAGTCCCACATCAAGCTCCCCACAGGGAGCCTGCTGCTCCCTCTACCTATGTCTCTTCCTCTCTCTCTGTGTCTCTCATAAATAAATAAATAGATAGATGATAGATGATAGATAGATAGATAGATAGAATCTTAAAAAAAAAAAAGACGCTCTTCTTCAGACATCTGATTACAGATACGACTATGAGTTGCCTCTGATGAGCTCAAAATACTTCCATGAATGCCGAGTATTTGATGTGGCACTCCATCTAAAATATCGCAGTGTGGCAGGGATGAAGCCAGGTCAAGAGGGGTTCAGGTGCTTCTGTGTTACCTCCTGGTCCCTCCCCCGACATACACACAGATTTTCTTTCCTCCATGACTGGCATTCAGGATGAAGGACTTCCTGAAAAAAAAAAAATTCAAACTATCCACTCACAGAGTTCCCTATATACAGGCATACAGGTGGGTGAGGGAGGAGCAGGGGAAGCAGCTCTCCAAGGAGGGAGTAAGGACATTTAGTCCAGGCAGAAGTGCAGGGGAATGCTGCTCCTGGTACTGCATGGTGGTCACTGGCTTAACCGATGAGCAGGGCCCTCCTTGCTGATCATGTGCATGTCATGGGGACAGAAGGTACATGTCAGATCCTATATTCTGCAACTCCTGGACTTAACAGAGTTCTGGACCACTCTCAAAACAAACAGCAGAGAGAAAATGTCTCAGTAACTTCGGGGAAGCACGGTATACAGCAATATCCCCCTGAAGTACCGAGTTATACTCGTGGTTGAGCAGAGGGGTGGAATGGCATGCTGGCGGTGAACATGAGCAGCTCAGAAGTGAGGGGCTTGGTGGTGGAGGCAGAGTTCAAGCAGTAGAGCGTGGACAGTCCAGGCTTTGACCGCACAAGCGCAACGTTAACTGGTGGCCAAGACGGTGAGCCAATGTTCAAGGTCATCAGGTTTAGGACAAGCAAGACATGGGGCCAGTGCCAGTGGTGGCCCAGGTGGGACATTAAGGATAGCCTGGAACAAAGGGACAGTAATGTGACCTCAACCTTGGAGGACTCCATAAGAGCTCATGGTCTGCACCCTGAGTGCATAGTTCTACTGAAAGATATGGGGACTGTTGAAATGTGGTCTGAGTTCCATCTGTCACCATAGGTGAACAGCACAGAGCTCTGAATGTTGAGTTTTTAATATAAATGTGTCCTTATGGTATCCACACCTGGTAAGGTCTGGAAACATTTACTATGCAAAAATCCTACATTAAGAATAGGTTCTTTAAAGCACATTTCAAAGCATATACTTATAAGGCAACCCAGCAGAATGCCATTATATGTGGGCACACTGCCAAATGGAACATGACCGAATAGTAGATCGGAGGATATTCAAGGTCAGCTAGAGCATTTCCGACTAATCACCATTGATGGGCTCTCAAGATGGCTCTGACTCCTAAACCCAGATTCCCAGAGGAAACCTTTGTCTTAGGAAGGCCTTCAGAAGCTTGCTGAAGAGAACATGTATCCAGAGAGAAATATGAAAGATGTAGCACAGGGTTCCAGAAATTCAGAAGACTCCTGGTTTAGTCAGAGAACACAGGCAAGCTAGGAGAAAAGTCACAGGAATCTGAGCCAGTGGCTGACACCATGGGTCCTGTTTCTGCCAGCAACCAGGTAACTTGGCTTTACTTTCTGCCTCTCTGTATATATTTCTTCTATCACCTAGCAGTATTCACATCTAACTTACTGACCAACCAGTAATACGAGGCTCAAATGAGAGAGGAGATCTTTCCTGAAAAGGTCCAACGTTACAGAAATAAAAGATATTATTTATAAAGTGTGATCACCTCTCAAGAAGTATCAAGTCCCATTTGTCCGAGGGAAATTTACTGAGGGTTTATTATATTGCACAGTTGGCTAGGCACTGGAGAAATAGAATCTTTTGTTCTTCTCACAGAGGTATTCATGAAAAAAAATCGTAATACAATGACAGAATCATTATACCAGAAATAAGTAGCAAGTATCAGAAATATAAAAAAGATGACAAAAAAGTTTTGCTCTAGCAGTATTTAAACAAATGTAGACAATCTAATTGTCCAATAATAAAAGACTATTTGAACAACTCCAGAACATTCCTATGATAGAATGCTAAATAGCCCCAAATAGACATTTTTATGAAGAAGCTTTAATACAATTACCTACTATATATAGAACAACAAACAACTGACAAATGCAATGAAAACCCAACCAATACAATTAAAAATATAATTTATAGGACCACTAAAACATACATGACAAATTTAACAAGATATACATGAGACCTGTTCACTTTTAGACAAAATATACTGTTAGAAGAAAGAGAATTTAAATAAATAGGAAATTCTACTATGTTCTTAGATTAGAGTGGATATAGAGATTTCAATTCCCCATATACTGTTTTCTACATTCAACCCCATCTTCATCAAAATCCCAGCAGACTCTAGGAAGAAATTAGCACACTGATTCTAAAATGTATATAAAATGAAAATGACCTAGAACAGCCAAAGGCTTCTTATAAAACTGCAGAAATCAAGACAGTATAGTATTGGCATAAGGATAGCACACAGATCAGTAAAATAATAAACACAATAAAGTCTAGAAGTAATAGATCAACAAAAGTATGGACAATTAATCTCTTTATAATAATGGCAAGAAAAATCAATGGGGAGTTCTGGATAACCCTTTTGAAAGATGATGCTGGAAGAACTATAGCAAAATGGAAAAATAAAATCTGACCCCATCTCACATCATACAAAAAATTAATTGTAAATGAATTATGGACTTAAATCTGAGAGCTAAAATTCTAAAACTTTTAGAAAAAAATGCTGAAAATTATCTTTGCAACTTTGGAGAAGGTAAAGTATTCTTGGAAAGGACATACATGGAACTAAACCTCACAAGAAAAAGATAAATTGAGCATCATCAAAATTGAAAACCATTGCTCTACAAAAGACTTCATTAAGAAAATGAGCACTGGATCTTATACTGTATGTTAGCAAATTGAATTTAAATTTAAAAATAATAAAAGAAATGAAAGAAAAAAATGAATACACATACCACAGATTTGGAGAAAATATTTGTACTACATGTAGCTGGCAAAAGGCTTACATCTAAATACAGAAAGAGCTCTTAAAAATTAAAAAAAAAAGACAAAACCCATAAAAAATGTGTCAAAGATCTTAAAAGATCTTTCACAAAAGTAAACATAAGAATGGTCAATAACCACATGAGAAGATGCTCAATATCATTAGTCATTAGGCAAATGCAAATTAAAACCATGATAAAATGCTTAAAGGGTTAGTATCTAGAATATATATAAAGAACCTATAAAATTCAACATCCAAAAAACAAATAACTCAATTTTAAAATGGCCAGAAGATACAAAAGACATTTCTCCAAAGAAGACATACAGATGGACAACAGATATATGAAAAGATGCTTGAGATCACTTATCATGAGGGAAATGCAAATCAAAACTAAATGAGGGGCACCTGGGTGACTCAGTCAGCTAAGCATCTGACTCTTGATTTTGGTTCAGGTCATGATCTCAGGGTTGTGAGATTGAGCCTTGAGTCAGGCTTGTGATAAGCAGAGTCTGCTTGAGATCTCTCTCCCACTCTGTTCCTCCCTCTCTCCACTTTGTGTATGCTTGAGCAGGCAGTCTTGCTCTAATAAATTTTAAACTAAATAAGACATCACCTCACACCTGTCAGAATGGCTAAAATCAATAACACAAGAAAAAAACAGGTGTTCGTGAGGATATGCAGTAAGGGGAACCCTTATCTACTGTCGGTGGGAATGCAAACTGGTACAGGCACTCTAGAAAACAGTATGGAGGTTCTTCAAAAAGTTAATAATACAACTACCCTATGACCCAGCCATCGCACTACTGGGTATTTATCCAAAGAATACAAGAACACTAATTCAAAGAAGTATATTGCACCCTAATGTTTATAGCAGCATTATTTACAGTAGCCAAGATACAGAAGCAGCCCAAATGTCCATTGATAGATAAATGGATAAGAAGATGTGGTATGTGCGTGTGTATATGTGTGTGTATGTGTGTACATAGATAATGGAACATTACTCACCCATAAAAAAGAATGAAATCTTGCTATTTACAACAACATGGATGAAACTAGAGAGCATTATGCTAATAAGTCTCAGAGAAAGACAGATACCATATGATTTCACTCATACATGGAATTGAAGAAACAAACAAACGGGGGTGCCTGCTGGCTCAGTGGGCTAAGCGTCTGCCTTCAGCTCAGGTCATGATCCTGGGGTTCTGGGATAGAGCCCTGCGTCAGGCTCCCTGCATAGAGGGGAGCCTGCTTCTCCCTTTCCCTCTGCCTCCCTGCTCCCTCTCTCTCACTTATGTTTCCTTGTTGCTCTCTCTCTCTCTCAAATAAATAAATAAAATCTTTTGAAAAAAGAAACAAAACACACAAGTAAAGGGAAAGAAGAGAGAGACAGAACAAAAAACATGTTTTTTAAGATTTTATATATTCATTCATGAGAGAGGGGCAGAGACAGACAGGCAGAGGGAGAAGCAGGCTGCCTGCAAGAAGCCCGAAGTGGGACTCAGTCTCAGAACCCTGGGATCATGCCCTGAGCCAAAGGCAGATGTGCAACCACTGAGCCACCCAGGTGCCCCAAGAAACAGATTCTTAACTCTAGAGAATAAATTGATGGTTACCAGAGGGGAGGTGGGGGGACATGGGTGAAGTAGGCAATGGGGATTAAGGAGTGTACTCGTGGGGATCCCTGGGTGGCGCAGCGGTTTGGCGCCTGTCTTTGGCCCAGGGCGCGATCCTGGAGACCCGGGATCGAATCCCACGTCAGGCTCCCAGTGCATGGAGCCTGCTTCTCCCTCTGCCTGTGTCTCTGCCTCTCTCTCTCTCTCTCTCTGTGACTATCATAAGTAAAAAAAAAAAAAAAAAAAAAAGGAGTGTACTCGTGATGATGAGCACCAGGTGGTTATGGAAGGGTTGAATCACTATTGTATGCCTGAAACTAATATAACACTGCATCTTAATTAACTGGAATCAAAATAAAAACTTTTAAAAAATGTTTTTAAAAAGCCACAATAAGATGCAATTACACACTTGAATGTCTACCATTAATGAAGGTTGAGCATTACTAAGTGTTGCCAACGATGTGCAGGAAATACAATTTTCCTACATCAATAGTGGGGTGTAATATGGTACAACCACTTTGAAAAAGTTTGGCAGAATTTTATTTTTAAATAAAGCAGAAATTCACTTAGCATATAACCTAGTTATTCTAATCCTAGGTACTTACCTATAAGAAATAGAACATATGTCTGTATAAAGACTTCTACATAAATGTCCACAACAATTTTATTCACAATTACTGTAATAACACTAAGAAAATGAAAGCAATAAGATATTTGTGAAAGTTAACCTCTAACAAAATTAAGTCCTGACATCGGAAACTATATAACTTACCTAGAAAATTCTATATTGAGTGAAATAAGCCAGGCACAAAGGAACACATGCTGTATGATTCCATTTATTTGAAGCCCTAGAACAGGTAAAACTAATATTCAGTGGCAGAAAGGGGATCAGTGGTGACCTGTAGCAGGAAACTGTGAAGAGGTAAGTCAGGAGAGGCATTAGCAGGTCCTCACACATCACTTCTCAGGGTGATGGAAATACTATGTATGTTGATTGAGGCATTGGTTATAACAGCATACACATTTGTCAGAACACATCTAACCCGTGCACTAAAAACGGGTGCATTTTGTTGAATGTAAAATCATACCTCAGTACATTTGATTAAAAAAAAAAACTTAAGAGAAAAAAGCACAAGTTTCAATCAGAGAGAAGGATAGAGGGAAGGAGGGAGAGCAGGAAGGAGGGAAAAGAGAGACATCCCATTCCAATATACATTGTCATAAAATATTAGTAGTTGATTACTTTTGGAAATGGGATTGTAGTTCATTTTTATTTCCATCTTAATATTTCTATATTCTGAGTTTTATACTGAACATGTAATAAAAATATTACTGAGATATCACCTCATACCTGTCAGAATGGCTAAAGTCAAAAACACAGGAAATAACAGTGTTGGCAAGGATGTGGAGAAAAAGAGTTAAAATAGAATTTATAATATATAAGATTTTTTTTAAAACACACCTTTGGGAGGGTGGGAGGGAAAGGCTAAGCTGGCTGTAGGAGTTTGGAGAGAAGGACAGTCAAGGAACGATTCCCAGAAGAGGTGATATTTATTATGAATCAGTAGAATTCCCTAGGATTTCACCGAGCCCAGAAGAGAGAGGAGATCATTTCATTCAGAAAGACCACTTCTGCAGAAATACATTTGAGGATGCACTGGTGACGTGCAGAAACCAGACCTACTCCAGGCAGGATATTTGAGTTACAATTAGAAGATGAAGCTTTTCTGTCACCACATCTTGACTGAAACAGAAAAAAATTCTGCTCCAGTCTGTGCTTCAGTGCATCAACAACAGAGGGACCTCTCATTGAGAACTTTTCAAGGGATTCACTAGAAAGGCAGAGCTCAGCTCTGCAAAGAGAATGGTCTGCAGCTTCCCTCTGCACCCAGGACAGTGTGACATCAGCGAGGTCTGATGCTCACCACTGACAAATGATGCTAATAACCCCTCAGTGAGAAGCGTGGCTCCAGAAACAGGCTCTGGTTAGGCCCTGGTCTTATTGGTAGTTCTGTACCATCTATTCCCAGAAGCTCACTTCTTACCTCAGGCTTTTCTGTATTCATTTGTAATAAGCCCAGAAAGTCAAAATCAGCAAGCTGTTTCATGGCTCTTTAGAGTCTACTGCTTTGATAAAAGAAACCAAGTTCTCATTTTTTCTTGTATTGCAATTATATGTGTAGCTACATCTTCTTCCAGTCTTTCTTTAAACATCTAATTTCAAAACTGTAACTTGAATATGGGATCACTCATCTCTGACCCTCTTCAGTTTTATTCAATTGCACTGTTTCTTAATGTGTTTTTCTTCTCTTTAATAGTCTAGGTTCCTCACTGGCTGAGTCAAACAGCTCATGATTGTATTAGCTTTGTTTCTAAACCATCCAATATGGCACGGACATGGCAATGCCTCAGTTCCCAGTAGCTCTTTGCCTACAACCCACATCTGCTTTCCAGAACTTTTTCACTGTCTCCTTTTTAATCTTGAGAATCTCAAATATCCTCCAAAATCTGCCCACCAGACCTACTCTCATGTCAGACCCTAACAAACCATGCTTCCCAAACGGTAGTGTGCCCTTGAATCACACTGTAGTCATAGTGACTGCAGATGCTGCATTAAATTGGAAAGGAGGCTTTTTGAGTTCTAAGCCCAGGGACTGCTTGTGCCCCTGTTTCATGGACCACACTCTGAGCAGCTAGGCTGAACAGATCTTGCTCACCAGACTTTGGTTTTTCTCCACACCCATACCCCTGGAGTACGTAAGACTCTTACCTTCAGAAACATTTTATTCCCTTGAACTTGACTATGAGATTCCTCCAGCTAAACTGATCTAAATTATATTCCTAATCTGCACTGGTAATCTTGCATGCTTAAAACTCCTCTGCACCTTCCTAATCCTTCATATTCTTTCATTTTCATGTTCTTAGTTCAGTGTTCTTGCATATAGCACCTTTTTTTTTCTCTATTAAAACTTCCAAATCCGCACTCATTAACCTTTTTTTTTAATTTAAGCTTTTTTAAATTCACATCTTTCTTCCATGAGTGTTTTTTTAAAGATATTATTTATTTATTCATGATAGACATAGAGAGAGAGAGGCAGAAACACAGGCAGAGGGAGAAGCAGGCTCCATGCCGGGAGCCTGATGTGGGACTCGATCCAGGGACTCCAGGATCGCACCCTGGGCCAAAGGCAGGCGCCAAACTACTGAGCCACCCAGGGATCCCCCTTTCCATGAGTTGTTAATCATGATGCTAGGTGAGAAAATTAAAACACCCTGCTTTGTTCCGTATTAGATAAATACAGATCTACAGACATATATAGGTGTTTGTTACGTTATATACACATGTTTACATATTGATCTATTTTAGAAAAACAAAAGTCCAAAGATTGTCAAGCCTTGAGAAGGCTAACACATTGGATACGGGTAAGCTCCACTGGGCTTGAAACCCAACTCCATAAAATAGGTAGAAAAATCAAAAAGGAATAATCGTGTATTACATCTAAATAGTCAGCTATTTAAATCATTCTGTTAACCAGGCTCTGTTCCACATAGAAAATTTTGAGACAGCCCATTGTTTCCTGCTACCAGTCTCCATGTCCTGGTCTGACATGCCACTCTAGCCTAGCCTTATTCTTCGTTCTGAAACTCTGCCCTCCAGGTTTTATACGCCTCCTTCTGTGGTACACTTCTCAACTTGAAAATTGTCTTCAGGCCATCCTTCAGTGGTCCCAGGTCTCCTTTGATGTTAATATCTGTCTCCATGAAACTGTTGAAGTGATTTTCATGCACATTCTTAAAATCTGGCTCATTTATATCTTCCATTTCCACCTCCATTCATATCAATCTGCAATTACCCAAACTTTATGGACACTGGAGTCCAAGAACTCTAGATATCCATCACAAGCTTGAAATGCACAATCCATCTCTTTGCTAGTCATTACCATTCTTATCTGTGTAAGCCACACATCAAGCTTAACAAGTCCATTTATTTCTTATTATCTCAGTCTACTGATTTTCAATATAACGAATAAGTTTCTTATGAGAATATCTAGTGTCAATGTGTAGAGCCAAGAGTTCTATGAATATCCCCACTCTCCTCTGAGGCTTTCTCTCTGCTACCCAGCCACCAATGTGAGAACAGGACAGTAATAGCCTGCATAGTAAGGCACTGCTACAATATTACACAGTACTGTAATCCCATCTAGCTGATTCATTTACAAAGCAACCTACAGAATACAATATTGGGTCATTTCTAGAGTTTCTTCTTATAGGGATGACACTACTCCCATTCATGAGGCTCCACCAGAATGACCTGATCACCCAAAGGCCCCACATCCTAACACCAATTGACAAAAGAAAAAAGCAAACAAACAAACAAACAACCTTCACTAAAATAGAAGTTAGAAATACATTAATCCTGGCACTTGGCTGGCTCAGTCTATAAAGCATCCAATTCTTAATCTCCTAGTCATCAGTTTGAGCCCCATGTTGGATGTAGAGAATACTTTTAAAAAAAGAAAAAAGAGAAAAAGAAAGAGAGAGAAAGAGAGAGAGGAAGGGAGACAGAGAGGGAGGGAGGGAGGGAGGGATGGTGGAAAGGAAGTAAGGAAGGAAAAGAAAGAAAGAAAGAAAGAAAGAAAGAAAGAAAGAAAGAAAGAAAGAAGAAAGGAAGGAAGGAAGGAAGGAAGGAAGGAAGAAGAGAAAGAAAGAAAGAAAGAAAGAAAGAAAGAAAGAAAGAAAGAAAGAAAGAAAGAAGAGAGAAGGAGAACGAGAAAGAGAGAGAAAGAGAAAGGGAGGAAGGAAGTTAGTTCAAAGCTTACTATCTTTGAAGACCTCAGGATTATCTTTAGGATTTGAAAAAGTTAGCCATTTTCCTATATTGTATTCAGAATGTCTTGCTTGGCCAATCACCATTGCTATCATACCCATCTTGATCCTGGTCCTAGCCTACACTCCTGATGAAATGAGAGGGAAGAGCAGGCTGTGGGTGTGGTTGGGGAGAAGATGGGAAACCCCAGGGAGAGGAAGGGCTGGCTCCACCCTTTTCTTGAAGTTCAAGGCCAGAGGATACACAGCAAACCCCAGTTTGGTCCAAGCATCAACAAGCAAGTATCAGCGCCCAAGGAGGAGAGAGGCGAGCACGGGGTCACATTTCTGGTTAAGTGTCAATTCTGTGGGTCAGAGGAAATTCTCAGGTAGTGGGAAGGGCAGGTCCAGGACAAACCTTCAGCCAGGAGGACTGGCAGTCAGGTAAGAGGAGTCAGACACCTCCAGGGCCTAAGGTTGCCACGCGGCCACCAGGGCTGCATGGAGAAGACAGGCCTGTCTAAGGAAGCTGGGCCCAAGAAGCGGCTGGAGCTTGGTGCTCACCCGCACACTCCTCTGGGGCCCCCAGCACAGGGTGGATATATAGACATTCATTCTCATCTCCCAGGGCCGGAAGGGAGCTCCCCCTGTACAGTGCAAGGCAGGGAATCTTGTCCTTGAGATCAGCCCCTAGAGTGAGGCTCCAGCAGGGAGGGACCTATAAAGTACTATGAACACGAAGTACTATAATCAATCCCCAGGGATTCCTTCTTCCATTCCTGAGGGCACCAGGCTCTGCTCAGAGTCAAGTTCTGCCCCAAGGGACTTAAGCAATGAGTTATTCTAACTTGACATGTGGTCTTTAGAGATGAACCCGGGTATCTCAGAAAACCACTTTTTCTCTTTCCTCTTATCTAATTACTACATCTGCCCTAGCACCAGGCCACTTCCCACTTCTCTCTCCAAATTCTAAGGTGAGGTGTCCCTCCCCACTATTCTTCCTCCCATTTTAACTTGGTCAAATGGCACTCACATGCCCCTTTCACAGATTATGCAGGATTCCGCTTCTGGCTTGTGCCCTATGGAGCTCCTGCTCTGCACTCCGGGTACACCTGGGCAGGTGGCAGCCTGGTTCAGTGCACTACACATCCACAAGAGCTGCCTGCCTTGCATATGGCTGCAGGAGCCTCTCTGTGCTCAGGTCTCAGACTTTGGGCGGATGGCTCACCCCAGCTTCCGTGGAGCACCGTTTCCTCACCCTTCTGCTGCCCCCTGCATGCCCACAGTATGCCCCGATCACAGGGATCTCATCTTCACCGAGTGTGTGCTGGACCACACATCACACCACCAGCCAGCAGGTCCGACTCTGCACCAGGCTTTACATAACAGAAATGCCTGTGATTTGAAGCTGTCTGGTGCTTGCTACCTCAACCCCCAGCCAAGGTTTATTTTATGTTCCAAAATAACTATAAACTGTCCCAAACTCATTTCCGACTCTCTCATCCATGGATGTCAATAACTGAGAAAGAACATCACCCCATCATCACCGATTATGTCTTTATGGGGATTCTCACATAATAGTCTCAATATGTCTTGTAGTCTCTGTTTTCCTTTCTGCAAACTTTTATCAGGCTATTTGAAAATCAGCTAACACAACCATCAATCTATTTAACATTTCTTTTTGCCTTCATGGGTAAGTAAACACAAGCTGCCCTTCCTTGCCCTTCTCATGTTTATTCTCCCTACCTTTTCTCTCTCTTCGTATTAACTCCTCCTGAGCTATGTTTTACTTCATACCTCTGCCAAGCTGGGAGTGAGAAGACAAACCCATGACGAAGTGCCCCACTCTGGGGGTCCCCCCTCTTGCCAGTCCCTGCCACACCGCTGCTCACTGGTTGCCATGAGCACTCTTGCCCAGTATCAGTTTTCTCTCCTTTGATCACACACTACATTGTGCCCCACCTTGAAAGTGGGAGCTTGGGTTGTCATCAGAGTGACCACACTCGTAGGAGGCACCAAGAAACTGCTATTATTCCACTTTACTTATGAAATGCTAATGCTAACACACCACATCATTTAATCAACTCAGACAGGACAGTTCTGACTCAGCCAAAGCACAGACTGAGCAAAGAACAGGATTTTTGTCTCTTACTCTAAAAGTAGGCACCAAATCTCTTTCTCATTTCTAAGACCCTCTCCAGTCTCCCTGTTCTGGTCCCTGGCTGGGAACTTAGAAGGTACACAATAAATACGTTTTCACTGGCATCCAGTTACCCACAAGCTTCTGGGGCAGTCTTAGCCATACAAACACCACTTCCTCCAGCAGGGGGTCCATTGATTTTCTTCTTTTCCAAGGCACAGCAAAAGAAATCTTTTAAAAGAACAGGGTTTCCAGGGCACCTGGGTAGCTCAGTGGTTGAGTGTCTGCCTTTGGCTCAGGTCATGATCCGGGGTCCTGGGATCGAATCCTGCATCAGACTCCTCGCAGGGAGCCTGCTTCTTCCTCTGCCTATCTCTTTGCCTCTCTCTGTCTCTCATGAATAAATAAATAAAATCTTAAACAAACAAACAAACAAACAGGGTTCCTAACAAGTTCATGAATGAAAACACCAGTGAAGATATAAACTATCATCAGCAATGTCCCAGGGAGAAACACAGGCAAACACATAGCAATCGTTCTAAAATTAGAAGGGGGATAATAACTGAGATGCTATTTCTGTTTCAGCATGTCTTTAATATAATTTTTTTACAGGTATATTAGTGCTCAAAGAAAAAGGCTGAATGAGTGAGTAAAGAAGAAATGTGGGGGTGGGGATGAGGATGTTAAGGGAGAGAGAAGGGTTGGGGAAGACAGGCTGCGATTAGGTTAATCTGCAGTGTCTAACAATCACTGGTATAAAATCAAGTACAACTTTGGGGCACCTGGGTGGCTCAGTTGGTTAAGTGTCTGCCTTCAGCCCAGATCATGATCTCAGGGTCCTGGGACTGAGCTCTGAGTTGGGCTCCTTGCCCAGCATGGAGTCTGCCTCTACTTCTTCCTCTCCCTCTGTGCTCTCTCTCGCTCACTCTTGCTCTTGCAATCTCTCAAGTAAATAAAATCTTTAAAAATATATAAATAAAATAAAATCAAGGACAACCTTATATGGGATTAAGACCAGTGACATAAAGAACACTGACTTAGGGACGCCTGGGTGGCTCAGCAGTTGAGCGTCTACCTTCAGCTCAGGGCGTGATCCTGGAGTCCCAGGATCGAGTACCACATTCGGCTCCCTGCGGGGAGCCTGCTTCTCCCTCTGCCTAGGTCTCTGCCTGTCTCTGTGTGTCTCTCATGAATAAATAAATAAAATTAAAAAAAAAAGAACACTGACTTAAATCAACAATGTTTTGATTATCTATCAAATGTCAGAAACCACCAAAGTACCACATCTGTCATTTATCTTCAGGCTCCCACGGTAACTTGCTATGTTATTTTAAACTGTGGATGAAACACCAACAGGAGGTCCTGCCCTTCCACATTCTGTCATGTTTTATGCTTAATTATATAACCTTAATACCCTCATTACTTTGTGGCATCACATTGGTGTAATGTAAATTAAAGAAGAAATTACCAGTACCTACATTCAAATGTTCCATTCTGTTTTTTCAATTATGACTGAAGGGCAGGCAGTTTCTTTGTTCGATGCCTCTGTTGTACAGCCAGGACACTTCACAGACCACAATTATAACTTAAAGACTGGATTACATTCCAACTAGATAATTTTTGCTACAGACAAAAAAACCCAAAGAACTTAAATAAGCTTCATTCTCCTTTAAATTGTGTAAGAGAAAGCCAAAAAAGAAAAAGAAAAAAAAAAAAAAACCTTGTCTTGCCTGAATTTTTGCTCTTCTAAGATGGAAGGCAGCTTGAAGAAAATAGAACTCTATACAATTACTCTTGAAAAAGTCAGTTCAACTTCAGCAGGCACAGATTGACACGGCTTTCAGTAATTTTTTAAAATGGAGGTTTTTCGCTGTTTAATGTCATATGAGGTAAGGATTTAATAGCTTCTACTGCAGTCTTATTAACCAGTACTTGATTATGTTCTGGCTGGCAGTTTTTAAAGAAGCATTTCTGGATAATATTCACCTTCTTCCACTTCATCAGACCTGGGAGTTTGTTCTTCTAAGAAGACTAAGTCAAAGGGCAGCTGTATCATTACCAATATTGTCATTTATAATTCTTTCACTTTTTCCTCTTATGCACAACATACACATTCAAAAAATTCATGACATTGAATTCATGACAGTGGCATTTTTAGGATACCTAAAGAATCAAAGAATGCTAGAACAGCCCTTAAAAGATGACAGCACAGATTTCTAAGTATCCTCCAGTGTCTGCTCTCCCAGAGAACACCCCAGTGTTAGTTGGTCACATGGCTGCCCAGAATAAGGATGCCACATGTCAGCCTCCCTTACAGCTAGGTATGGAGTGTGACAGTTTCAGACAAGGAGATGGGTGAGAATGGGATGGTGTAACTCCCCAGTTACGTTCTTACAGAGAAGGGGGGATGCTCCTTCTCCAACCCCCCACCTCCATCCCAAGGCTGGGAACATAGATGTGAACATGGGAGATCCCCCTCGGATTCTGGGAAG
The DNA here is from genome assembly GCF_905146905.1 of Nyctereutes procyonoides. NCBI lineage: Eukaryota > Metazoa > Chordata > Mammalia > Carnivora > Canidae > Nyctereutes > Nyctereutes procyonoides. Next base: position 6,582,531 of record NW_026575044.1, read on the forward strand.
GAGGGCCACCCAGCAGGGAAGGTCGAGCAGAGAGCTAGAAGGGGACTGGACACGCAAGGCTGTGCAGCCTCATGCAAGCCCATGAGCTGCCTCCACCTGCACCCCTGTGTGTGTAAGAGACAAATGCAGTTCTACCTTCTTAATCGCCATGTGGGAACCCTGTCATATGCAGCCAAGACCATATCTAATGCACAAAGATGTCACATGAGGAAACTGGACTGAGATTAAAACCTGGACCTACCAATTCCACAAAATGCAGAGGTTTTTTTTTTTTTCAATTCCATGAGGCAATCTTAACAAATGTTGTCTCCCTATCTTGAAAACAATTAATAATATATTATAGTCTATGGAAGTCCAGTTGGACCTCGTTCTCTCTTATGTCTTTGCTACTAAAGGAAAAATTGACCTCTAGATACAGAGCATTTTCAGGAAAAGACCTTCACTTTCCTCTAAGTGGCCCATTTCTGGGCCACATCCTTTGAGGGGTTGAGAGGAGAGGGAGGTGGGACATAATAAAATGGAGACTCCCCTGCATTTGAATCTCAGTTTCCCAGAGTCTGGCTCTTCAGTCTCTCTAGGAATCTGTGTCCTAGAGATCTATGGATCTCTTAAAAAAGAGATCCATTCCTCCCTTACACCCCTGCTGCAGGAATTATCTGGAATAATATATAGAAGGGACCCAGCAATGTGCCTGGCATGTAAGAAGTGCTCAACAACCATAATTCTTTGCTTTCTCTCATGTCTTTACGTATTTATTTACACATATAAGAGATACTATAGAGTACCCACATACCATGTGCCAGACACTGTGCCTAGGTACTGGGGGTGGAAGTAGATGATTCACAGATGATGCCTGCCCTCATGAGGCTTACCTGGTAGATGGCAAAGAAATACAACAGGGCACAACTGCCAAAAGGGACTTAGCCAAGTAAACTTGTTATTACAAAGAATTTGACAGTAAAATCTAATAATAAAGAGTTATGATAATAATGTACCCAAACCTTTATCTAGCTATACCTATGTTTTTATAGTCATATTTACCTATATATCCATATCTATGTAACCACATAGATAGACCATTCTCTTTCTGCCACTTTTTTCCTATTTTTCTTTTAAGATCTTCACATTTTCTTTCTTTATATTCTGCTTTGTTTGCTTAGTGTTTTGTTTTGTTTTGTTTTTTACTTGTTTTAGTGTCATAAAGTTGGCAGTAAGATGGATTACACAGGGATGACCAAGGAAGATCTGTGACCTCTTTATAAGGAAATGTTCCAATTATCTAAAACTGAAACAAACCACCCCAACACTCCATGGTATAAAGTCACAGCCCTTTTGTGGTGCTCGTGGATTCTGTGGCTCAGGAATCCAGACAAGGCACAGCAGGTGTGGCCTGGCTCTGCTTAAGTATATCTGGGGTCTCAACCTGGGAAGAACTGAATGGCTAAAGGTGAGAACCATCTAAAAGCCTTTTCTTTTTTTTTTTTTTAATTTTTTTTTTAATTTATTTACGATAGTCATACAGAGAGAGAGAGAGAGGCAGAGACACAGGCAGAGGGAGAAGCAAGCTCCATGCACCGGGAGCCCAACGTGGGATTCGATCCCGGGTCTCCAGGATCGCGCCCTGGGCCAAAGGCAGGCACCAAACCGCTGCGCCACCCAGGGATCCCTAAAAGCCTTTTCATTCACACATCTGGAACCTGGGCTGGGCCAATCAACTGCAGTTCCTACATGTGGCTCTGGCTTCCTTATAGCTGGTGGTGTCAAAGCAGTCATAACTTCTTAAACTGGGACTCTGAGTCTCAAGAATATTGTTCTACAAGTTGTAGGCCTTTGATGACCAACGCTCGGAAGTCACATGGCATAACTTTTCCATGTGTTGGTCAAGCAATGGCAAGCCTACCCTAGTTCAAGGCATAGAGACAAAGAGTTTGTGGCCACATTTATAAACCACCATATTGAAAAAAAAAAAACCTCATAGATTTGGAGGCATTCTACACACAAGACTAGTGTTTGGAAAACACGGAGTTTATTTGGTCAACCAGCTAAGCATTTATTTCTCATAATCAATTTTGTAGCACTGTGCTAAATACAGCATCCATAAGCAAGTATAAACTACTACCCCTGTCACCAATACACTTATGCTCTCACTTGGTGCTACAGAAAAATCCCCAAAGCAATGGAAATGCAATAAAGCAGTGATCTGTGAAAAACCATCAGATGCAACACAAATTCACAAACATAAGAGAGCTGTGAGGGTTGGCACAGTCGGAGACAAAGGCCTTATGGCAGGGCTTTGCCAAATACATGGGTCTGGAGTCTAACACTTGGTGAGCAGGTCTAGGGTAGGAGGTAGAGAAGAATGAGCAAAGGATCTAGGGACAGTGAAGGCTGAGGGAGCACACTGGGATGTAGTCAGTAGCAAGGTGGCTTAGAAAGAAATCGACCATGGGGCATCTGGGTGGCTCAGTCAGTCAAGCATCTGACCCTTGATTTCAGTTCAGGCCATGATCTCAGGATCACTGGGCTCCACGCTTAGCAGGGAGTCTGCTTCTACATCCTCTACGTCTCCCTCTGTCCCTAAGCCTCCCTCAGATAAATAAATAAATCTTAAAAAAATAAAGAGAGGGAGAGAGAGAGAGAAAGAGGTCGACTGTAAAGGGGTCTACCAGCTGGGCTCCATTCAAGAAAAGGTTACCATGGGATCTCCAACTGGCAAGACATGTCCAGAATGACTAAATGTCAGGGCTTCACAAGATCAAAAGGAAAGATGGAAGGTCAGGGGCAGGGACTGGGAGTCTATTCACATACCACCTGTAGAATTATTGAATGTTTTTAAGTCAGCTAACTTTTTTTAACCTAAGTACAGTTATGTAAAAAGGTGAAGTTCTGTTTCAGTAGTATTCATGGAAGGCTAGGCTAGATATATGTGTGTCTATCTGCCTCTCTCTGTCTTTCTATAGGGGAGGCATAGTGGTAGACAGTTGTTCAAGACCCTCTACCACTGTATTGAGATTTCCCTTCACTACAGCAGCAGAATTACAAGAGAACTGAAGAAATCACTCACTAAGGCATCCAAACTTACACCACAGCATGTTTGTACCTCCAAAATTCTCACTCAACTGTCAGCTGTCTAAGAAATTTCAAACCAACAAAGGAGCACAGGGCATAGCAGCCGGACCAGATTATGTCTGAATGTACACTGCAGGCTTCTTGGTACCTTGGCAGAAATAGTAATAACAATAATTATTATAAGCCCCACTACCTTTCATATGACCTTCATCCTCTTCCCTCTTCAGCTCTGCCATATTTGTAGCTCTATCTACTCTAGGACAGATATCTGTCTGTTCCATTGATACAAACACTGTAAATTCTTAATCATCCATGTCAATAAAGAAAAAGAATTAGTACCAACTCCATTTGCATTTGTCCTGGGACCAAGTACCTCTGCTTGGAATTCATAAATAGGAAAGGCTGAGAAATAAAGCAAGGAAAAATCCTACCAGTACTTCTTTTGCACTTCTGAATACAGAAAATAGAGCAGAAAAGACATCCAAAAGATTTACTTTCTTAATTCCTATTTTTTTCAATCTACAATTAGATATAACTCTGGGGGGTACCTGGGTGACTCAGTCAATTGAGTGTCTGACTCTTGATCTCACTCAGGTCTTGAACTCAGGGTCAGGGACATGAGTTCAAGCCCCACATTAGGCTCCATGCCCACCCAGCATAATAATAATACCTTTTAAAAAAAGATGTCTTAACTTGGAAAATCTCCTATAAAGAGAGGGGCAGGAGAGAAACCGGAAATAGTCTAAGATTCCAAAGAATAGTTGCCTTATTAACCTTATCTACTCCTATGATTTTAGCTGCCGCCTCATGACTACCAAGTCTGTCTTCAATCCAGACGTCCCCCTGTATCTGAGATACACAACTCTCTGGCAGACGTTCCCAAGAACATCAAATTTAACATTATTTAAAACATAATGTTGCCTTCCCCTCAAACTCTTGCTGGCTCCTGGGTTTACAGAGTTGGTGATCACTGTCTAAGAAGCTACCCAAGAGAGCCAACTGTGAGTGATCCAGGACTAGTCTCCTGATGGCTGCCCACAGGTAATCAACAGCCAAGTACACACTGCTGCTTTTAAGGAATTCATGGAACACCTGTTTTCAATACAGACCTGGTTATGCAGAATATAACTACATAATCAAATACCTATTCACAGTACAGTTACCAAGACTGCCAATTTTCAAATAATTAGAGTATAACAAAACATACAATACTGAGAAATATAAGGTAACCCTTCTAGCGCTTCCTAATTATTTAAGTCTCAGGAAACTATAAATGAACCAAGTAAGTCATATGTAACCGTGTTTGTGGGTGCATGCCATTATCTCCAGGCTTTTGCAAACATATTGAAGAGGAAAGAAGTAGACATAGAAGACAAAGGATAAAGGGCTGAGTAGTAGGCCCACCTGATAAGCACTTCCATTCCTACATCATCTTATTCAGATGAGGCTCCCAGTTTTGAGTACAGAGGTAGAAAGAACAGGCATGTGCTTCCGTTCATCCAGGCTCAGGAGGGGAAACTCTCCAGCAAGTGGTTTAGGAACAGCCCTGTAGAACTCTCCTGCCAATGATACGTGGTGGTAAGTCTAACAAGGAAACAGCTCTTGAGAAACGTTTCACTGCTCCTAAAAAGGGACATGTGGACAAGTGCTCTCTCTGGCCACTGCATACTATGACGATATGACACCTGGACTATATGGATGGCACTTTTCAGCCTAAGACAGAAACCAGAGGCTGGAGAGGCAGAGCAGAAAAGGTGACAGAGCCTGGGGACCTTCATCAGATTATCGAGTAGCTGAATTTATGCATATGAGGCCAATTGTTACCAACTGTTCATGTATGATAATAAATTACTATAAAAGACATCCTGAGTGGGTATTCTCTTACCTAAGGCTGAATCCACCATAAGTGATACAGACTAAATAAACATGAGAATTTTCCAGTTTTGTGTTCTGTTTTTAAAAATATTACATGCTTGCCACTCCTTCTCCCATAAAAGAGAACTGCAGGCAGTAATTTTATGCAGCCCTTTCAGAAAAAAGGATAAACAGAAGTTAAATATACCAACATAGAGAGGAGAAGAAAGTCCAGCTGATTTAAAGAAGAGCTCATGCTTAGCTGCCTCTGGAAAATGTACTGTCATAATCGCCCCCAGTCCTTAAAATGCTGTCAAAAGCAGCTAGCCCATTTGTCTCCAATTTATTTATTTGGGGGCTGCTTTTAGTAAAAAATGGGCAAATATGAGTGTCAACTAGTATCACTCAAGAGCCTTTTAAGTTCTGGGCTCTGCAATCTGTGGGGCCCACTCAAGGTCACTGTTCCGGAATAGAGCAAGCAAGTGCTTCAGCTCACTTTCAAACTAGATAAACTGAGTCTAAATACTGGGCAAGTATCAGCATGGTGTTCTCTTGCAATCATTGCCTCCATCCATAAAAGCATGTCTTCTACCATAACACCAAAAAAAAAAAAATTCTCAGCTCCCCCCAAACAAGTTTAGAGCTTAATTTTACTTTTTAGCATATATGTTCATTTTTTGCCACTTTAGAGATTTTTATCTCTGAAAAGTCCATTTGACTACCTGGGAGAAAAGGTGTTCTCCCCCCACCCTGGCCCCAACACTGGCAAGGTGAAACACGATTTTACTTACGTTTTAATTTTTCATATGGACTTTTTTAAAAACTAGTTTTTCTCATTCTGAATTTTAAAAATTGTCTTACAAATCTTAACTCTGCTGAAATATAGAGTAATACATAAGACCTAAATTTTAGAAAACAGGGATACGTGGGTGGCTCAGTGGTTCAGCCATCCACCTTTGGCTCAGGGCCTGATCCCAGGGTCCTGGGTTCAAGTCCTGCATCGGGTTCTCCACAGGGAGCCTGCTTCTCCCTCTGCCTATGTCTCCCTCTGCCTCTCTCTCTGTGTCTCTCTTGAATAAATTAAATCTTTAAAAAATAATGATAAAATTTAGAAAACATTTAATATGAAAGGAAACTGATGTTTTGAAGCTATTTGCCCTTAAAAAAAACCCTACTGAGTTAAGCCTTTTGGTTCTGTTCTACGAAGGACAGAACAATGGGGAAATGGGTTTATTTGTAACGAGGTTTAATGAGACACCAGGAGGAACTTTCTGAATAAAGACACATTTCAAAGGGAGGCTACAAAGGGCACATTTTCTTCATACATTTATGATTTTATTGCACTCCGCAGACATCACAGAAAGGTTCTGGAGCATCATGTCTGTGGATCTTGTTTCCATACGAGGCACCAGAGAAAGGGGGACCTACCGTCTGAGCTGTGAACTGCACACAGCATCATCAGATCTCCAGATGAAGGACAGGTGGGTGTGGGTGGGGGGTGAGTGAGGATGTGTAAAAAGTATTTCACAGTGCGAGAGGAAACCAAGAAATGCTGGATTTTTTGAATTTAAGGGAATAGAGTGTATGAAATAATATATATTATGTTTTGGTAGGTGTTATTTTATGATAATATTTATATTGGTTGTGTGTTTTTTTTTGTAGGAGGTGGTTGTTTTTAATGTTGGGTTTTATTTGTGTGGATAGATGTTAGTTTTATTTTGTTAATAAAAATTTGGGAGGATTTGAATTTGTTTTAGTGAATGTAGAGATTTTTGTTGAAGTGATAGATTTGAGAGGGGAGTTGTAGTTGTGTAAGAGGAGGGGTGTTATGTGTTTTGGGGTTAGAGAGAGTTTTGAGAGTGGAGTGGAGGGGAGGGGGGATGGTTGTTGAAGAAGAAGTATATAGTGTGGATTAAGGTTGAGATGGTGGATAAATGGAAGAGGGGGGTTTTTAATGGTTATTGTTGGTTGATAAGATAGGGTATGTAAAGATTAAGGAAAGAGAAATTTGGGTTAAGATTTTTGGTTGTTTAGGAGTATTTATGTTTTTGTGGGGAGGTATAGTATGTATGGTTTTAAATGTAGTAGAGGTTTGGGAAGTGGATTAGTTAATTTATGTTAAGTGAGGGAAATTTTTTGGATGAAGGTTGTTTTTTTGATGTGATGTGAAATATTGTGGGTTAATTTTGAGGAATGTGATAATGTGGAGGTTAAGATATGGAAGATGAAAATTTTGGTATGTGGTTATTGGATGTAAGATTAATATAATGATGATATTAGTTTTGTGGGAATATATATTTATGATATGTTGATAGTTATACATTAAATATAAATTTGAATTGAACCCTGTCAGGGGTGGGAGGTGACCCTGGCAGTTTTGTGGGCAGTGGGAAGCAGTACCTTTGGCAAGGGCAGCATTTTGCATAGGAAAGAGTCTACCTCTGGCCTTCATTACCTTGCCCCAACTGAAAAAGAGCCATCTTTAGCAAAGCTAATGTCTAGAAATTCTTTTGACCTGATCACAACATATCTTAAAATTCAAAATTTTGTTTCTGGTTAAGAAAAGCTGTAAGAAGAACAGGACTTTGGGTTCAGGGATTTAATGTGTTCGTCTAAATTTTTTACAAGGGACTCTAAAAATTTAATTTAATATAGAAACTTACCAACTTTTGAGACACAAATCAGAGTTGAGGGTAATTGTGTGTAAGTCAGTGGGGCTAGCTGGCCACCCAGCCGCCACATTCCACTGTGGCTTTGCTGGGACCCTCAACTTTTCTCTCACAGGTGCCGCATTAGAAAGCCCCTCTGTGCTCGAATGAACAGCCTCTCAGCACAGAGATGGCTGACAGAGGACAAGATGTTGAATTATCCCTGGGATGTCTAGACCACACTGATAACTACCCTGAGCTGTAGAAATAAATGCTAATGCAATGATAAATGCACCCACCTAATATCCTACTCAGACTGGACAGCTAATCTTAGAATTACATAGATCTTAAGTCTCCTCCTACAAATAAGTCCTTTGCTAAAACAATACAGTGCCAAATGTGATTAGAAATCCACTCTGCTCATGCCAAAAAGGAAGTGTCTTCTGGATGATTAGCACAATCACCCACCAGTTTTATCGTAAAGCCAATTTATCTTCTTGTGTTTTAGTGTAGAAACATGCAAGCAAGAGAGTCAGAATAGATGCTAGGGTAAGTACTGGCCTTATTTTGGTGGGAATTAAATTCAATGCACAAATAAGGAGTCATTATTCTCTCTCCATGAAAGATGTAAAACTTTCCTTTTGGGTGATTTTATCAATAAAGAATTTTTAAAATCCGTTTTTTATTGCTGATCAGCAATTTTGTTCAAATCATTTGTCACCAACAGTGGGTCTGCAAGCAGAAGATATATATGAGGAAAAAAAGAAATACATGTTTATTGTCACAAATCTTTTCTTCTGTGAGCAAATGAAAATGACCAAGTGTGTCATTTGGAGTCATGTCAGAAGTGTGCAAAGCTGCCTCAGGAACCCAGAGACTTTAAAAGCTGCTACACTAGCAAGCTTTTCACCTGTGCCTTCCAGAAGCACATCCTCCTTTTTGCCATTTAAAGCATAAGGAAAGCATAAGAGATAGAAGTGAATACTTTCTCCATCCAGAAGAGTTCATCTGTAACTACAAACCTTTTTGCCTGAATACCTACTACACACTCATATTTTACCCGAGCACATCAAGCTTCCTTCCAGGAGCTCAATACCAATCCTGTGAGAGTTACTGTTGACCCTTGAACAACACAGGTGTTGGGAACCAACCCCTGCATAGTCAAAAATCCATGTGTAAACCTTCTCCTCCTCAAAAACTGAGCTACTAACAGCCTACTGTTGACTAGAAGACTTACTGGTAACATCAACAGTCGGTTAATACATATTTTTGTATGTTCACAAAATACACTGTATTTTTCTTTCCTCTTTCTAAGAAAATAAGCTAAGGAAAAGGCAAGGTTACTTAGAAAATCATCAGGAGGAGAAAATACATTTCTGTGTTGTATTTATCAGAAAAAAATCTACATATAAGTGAACCCATGGACCTCAAATCCATGTTGTTCAAGGGTCAACTATACTCTAAACCCAATACAAAATCAAGAAAAATGATGTATCCAAATAAAAGAAAGTTATCCAAATAAGAAAGACAACTATATAAAAGTCATGGAAGGCAAACGCCTGTCTCTTCTGAACACCTCACTGTTGATGTTCCTCAGTATTAATGCCAGTCATCAGCAGATTTATTGCTACTACTCCACATGACTCTTGGGGATCTGCTTTTCCTTCTTCCCCCATGCAGAACATATACGGGCTCCCAATTCACCTTTGTTTCTGTTTAAGAAAAAGGAGTGAGGGACGCCTGGGTGACTCAGTGGTTGAGCATCTGCCTTCGGCTCAGGTCGTGATGCCGGGGTCCTGGGATCGAGTCCTACATAAGGCTCCCTGTGAGGAGCCTGCTTCTACCTCTGCCTATGTCTCTGCCTCTCTCTCTGTGTCTCTCATAAATAAATAAACAAAATCTTAAAAAAAAAAAAAAGAAAGAAAGAAAGAAAGAAAGAAAAGGAGTGAGAGTAAGGCATCCTTTTCACAAGCCACTTATAGCAAAGCCCTGGTAAGTGTCTCATCTTTATTCCTTTTTGTAGAGGGAGGTATTTCCTACAGTGAGAAAAGGTACAACCTTCCTACAATTTCATTTTCTGTTTTGCAACAACGTCATTAGGAATGAGCATCCAATATGCCCACATTCATGGTATAACTAGGAAGTCAGAAGGACAAAGAAACTGGCACTCCTTAGTGACTTGCTGGCAGCAACATGGGGATGCACGCAGCATGGGGGAGGGGAATGAAGCACCCTAAAGTCAGAGATGGGAGACTCCAAAAACAGTGTTCTTCCACTTCATGTGTTTGTGCCCCAGAATACACTATTCCCAAGCACCTCAATGCCTTATCCTAACACACTTCCTTTTCTTTTTATTATCTTCTCTTGGTTCTGCTTGTAGATGTTTCCTTGATTTAAGTAAGCTAGTGCTGAAAAGCTTCCAATTAAGTTTTCAAAGGGGATTTGAAATCTCAGAGGCTAGTCTTGACTCTGAAAAGAGAAAATCATGACGTCTGAGAATGGAAGACCTTCCTTTTCCACACACAGGCCAGGTATCCTAAAACAACATGAAAAAAGGGGTTGAAAATAATGCCAAACTGGGAACCAGGGAACGTGAAAGGACTTATTAATGCCCAGAACCTGATTCTCCAAAAACAGACCACCAACACTGGAGAAAAGGAAAGTATGCAGGCAACTGTACACACAAAGAGATACATGTGTGTGCGCACACACTCATACACATGCACACACTATGTCTGGATAAGATATAAAATCACCGTGCCACTCAATGTGCCCTGTCATCGCTGAGTAGATGTCTTTCCATCACGTGAATGAGAGTTTATGTGCTAAAGTTATCATTAAAAGCATTTCAGGAGTTTTATAGAAGTCCAAATGGGGATGTTCCCCTTTATCAAAATATACTGAACTTTAACTGGATGTATGAAACCACTATTTCTCTTATTGACCCTCTGAGAGTGGACGCAGTTGAAAATGAAATATGTCCTTTTTAAATACATATGTAAAAAAACACCTTGAGGACTACATCAGCAAGAGGCTACATAAATAAATAAATAAGCAAACAATCAAATGAATAAAACCAGATGAGCCTGGAGCATTCCATACTATCACAAAGTAAGGAAGTGCTCAAAACATCCAAAAATGAGGGCATTTCCAAGGGATACAGGAGAAGCCTGAAAGAGCTCCCAGCACCCACAGTGGGGAAAATTAAGGTACAAAATAAATAGCATGGAATTAGATTATGCCAAGGCTGTAAAATAAATATCCAAGAGATCAGCTGATACAAATAAGTGATTGAACAATAAATCTAGGGGAAGAAGGGTTACCTGTTCCGTAAAAAAATGCTACATAATACATTTAGCTACATGCCAGTACAGGAGCTGTTAAGTGTGCGGACTTGGGACTCAATGGCCAACTTAACAAATTAATGTGTGAAAAAGGGAAAACAATAACTTTATCGTGAATAAACCTGATAAACTCTACTTGAGCCAAGTCATCAGGATTAACAGCAAGTAAAGTCATGTGAATGACATGCACACCTTCATGTGATGAAAACCTCATCTCTGTGATATTCTTTACCCAAACCCATAATCAGTTTAATCATGAAAAGAAGTCATACACATTCAAAGTAAGGGACACTCTACAGAACACCTGACCAGTACTCTTTAAATCTGTCAAGGTCATAGGTTCTAATCCAGGATGGTGACCTATGAGTTTCCTAAACTCAGCTCCTCCACAGACATACCAAATCTACTGCTACACATGGAATAATTCCCTGAAACTAGCTGAGCAACCACAACATATCAGGCAAAAGAAAAAATACTTACATCGAAATGGTGAGAAAGGCTGAAACACTCAGCGATAAAACCGCCATACTGGCACACCCTGAACAGTGAGGAGGGAACTCATAACTCTCAGCTTCACCCTGAAGAGCAAAGTTTGGACCCAACGTCTAACACCCCAACTTTCAGTAAGTACACCTGCGGGTCCGGCCTCTAAAACAGCTACCTCTGAAAGTCACCAAGGCTTGCATCCCTGAGGCCCACAAGACTATGGCAAATGAGGAAATAGTTCTTAAGAGGCCCATGAGGACCTGCCATGGCTCACTGCCCCCATCCCACCCTGGAGTTTCAGAGCATAGGCAGACAGAAATACCTATTTCCCAGTCTTTCCCAAAAGAGACCAATTTGCATATCTTAAAAGCACGGCTTGAGGGTCAGGTACCTAAGGTAACATACATCTAGGGAGCTTACTGCAATCTTCTCTGCACACCTGGGAAGCTGGTGGGTACCACCTTTGTATTCTTCCTCTGCCCTGCTCCAAGTGGCCAGTGTCTCCCCAAAAGGAGCTTGTGCAACACATCTGGTGTCTTGCTTTTTGTGGCTGCTGCTCAGAGGATGCACCTCTTGAACTACTGGCTCTGGTGGCCAGTAGAGTTTGCATTCACAGGTTTAAGAGTACTGTAGCAAACAAAGAAACAGTTCTTAACCAGCTGTCCCCCCAAAACTCAACCCAGAGACAGCAGACAGAAATGCTCATTTCCAGGTCTCTCTGAAAGATGTCTATCAGCATACTTTATTGTTTTCAAAGATTTTATTTATTTACTTGGCAGAAAGAGAGAACACAAGCAGGGAGGGAGAGGGAGAAGCAGGCCTCCCACCAAGGAAGGAACTTGATGAGGGACTCAATCCCAGGACCCTGGGATCATGACCCAAGCCAAAGCCAGACACCCAACCTACTGAGCCACCCAGGCACCCCTATCTGCATACTTTAAAAGCCACTGCACAATCCCATTCAATATCAGCAGAAGGCAAATTCTCTGAAGTGCACATGGAACACTCTCTAGACAGATCATATGTTGGGCCACTAAAAACAGTCTTACCACATTTAAGGAAAATGAAATCTAAAGGTGCCTGCTCAGGAAACCTGGGTGGCTCAGTGGTTGAACGTCTGCCTTTGGCTCAGGACATGATCCCGGGGTCCTGGGATCGAGTCCTGCATCAGGCTCCCCTCAGGAAGCCTGCTTCTCCCTCTGCCTATGTCTCTGCGTCTCTCTCTGTCTCTCATGAATAAATAAATAAAATCTTTTTTTAAAAAAAAAAGCAACTTCTCCAGCCACAATTGTCTGAAACTTTAAGCCAATTAAAAAAGAAAACTGGAAAATTCACAAATATGTGGGGTTAAAACAATATGCTACTGAACAATCAATGGGTCAAAAGAAGAAATCAAAAGAGAAATAACTGTAGACAAATGAAAATGGAAATACAGCATAACAAACTTTATGGGATGCAGCAAAAGCAGTTATAAGAGGGAAGTTCACAGAGAGAGAAGTCAACATTAGGAAACTAGAAAGAGTTCGAATAACAACCTAACTTTACACCTCAAGGAACTAGAAAAAGAAAAACAAACTAAACCCAGGTTAGTATAAGGAAGGAAATAACAAATAACAAATGGAAGAAATAAATGGAAGAAACTAAGACAACAGAAATGATCAATAAAAATAAGAGTTTTTTTTTTCAGAAGATAAACAAAATACATAAACCTTTAGCCACACTTTAGACAGACAAGATAAAGAGGGAGAGGACTCAAATAAATAAAATTAGAAATGAAAGAAAAGACATTACAATTGATACCAGTGTGAACAATTATAGGCGTTTTACCCAATATCCAGAAATAGTGTTCCTATGAAATCTTTCATACATCTAAATGGCATAAAGAAGCACTTATCATTAATTTATATGAAAAAATCTTCTGAGTATTCCCAGACCCAAAAATCAACCTCTCTTAGACTTTTCTGATACCATCTTGCTAATGGATGCACAAAATAAATCAAGATAAATCACAGATGCTCACAGACACAATTCAAAGCTATGTCAGCTTAATGGGAGAGGCTGAGTGCAATTCCTGGAGAAGAAGCTTGGTGGCACCACTTTCACTTCTTGGAGTGTATACTGCCTCTACAAAGGCTCACTGTAAAATAAATGCTCAAAATGTTCTCACTTTTTGTTTTTTCTTGTAACAGCAAAAATCCTGTTCAAATTTCTTTCAGTTAGTGAAAACAAGCACCAATGTAGGCCATTTGTAAAAGTGAAGTGGAGTAACAAGTACAAGAACTTTTCAATAGCAGGTGATACCTGTACCAGCAAATTGGACAACCTACTAGAAATGTTAGAAACATATAACATAGAAACATATAACCTACTGAGACTGACTTGTGAAAAAATAGAAAACCTGAACAGATTGATTACTAATAAGGAGACTGAATCATTAATGAAGAACCTTCTGACAAATAAGAGTCTAAGACCCGATGGCTTTGCTGGTGAATTTTACCAAACATTTAAAGAAGAATCAATGCCAATCTTTCCCAGTCTCTTCCAAAAACAGAAGAGGAAAGGGCTCAATATATGAGGCCAGCATTACCCTAATACCAAAACCAGGCAAGGACATTACAAGAAAAGAAAATAACATACCAATATCTCAGATGAATACAGACGCAAAAATCCTCAACAAATTATTAGCAAACTGAAGTCAGCAGTACAAGAATAGGATCAAACATGATCAAATGGGATTTACTCCAGGGATGCAAGGATGGTTCAACATCTACAACAATAGATACACCACATTAACAAAATGAAAGATAAAAAAACATATAACCAGAGGTGCCTGGGTGGCTCAGATGGCTAAGTGTCTGCCTTCAACTCAGGTCATGATCTCCAGGTCCTGGGATCAAGCCCTGTGTTGGCTTCCGGCTCAGGGGGGAATCTACTTCTCCCTCTCCCTCTGGCCCACCCCCACTTGTGTTCTCTCTCCCTCCCTCTCAAATGAATATTAAAAAATCATATGATGATCTCAATAGATGCAGAAAAGTCATCTATCAAAATTCAACATCCATTCATGATAAAAACTCTGAACACACTGGGTGCAGGGAGAATGATTCTCAATATACACAAGTGGGTATCCTTGTCTCCTTCCTCCAAGGTCAGGATGTCCACTATCACCACCCTTATTCAACATAGTACTGGAAGTCCTAACAAGAGCAGTTAGGAAAGAAAAATGAATAAAAGGCATTCAGATCAGAAAGGAAGAAATAAGACAGTCTCTCTTTACAGATGACATGACATTATATAGAGAAAACCCCAAAGACTCCACAAAAAACTTCTAGAACTGATCAGCAAATTTAGTAAATTAGCAGGATACAAAGTCAATAGACAAAAATCAGTTCCATTTCTATACACTAACAAGCTAACAGAAAGAGAACTTTAGAAAAAAAAATTCATGGACATTTAGGTGGCTCAGTGGTTGAGTGTCTGTCTCCAGCTCAGGTTGTTATCCTGGGGCCCGGGGATTGAGTCCCACATTGGGCTCCCCTCGAGAACCCTGCTTCTCCCTCCGCCTATGTCTCTGCCTCTCTCTGTGTCTCTCATGAAGAAATAAATAAAATCTTTAAAAAAAAAAAAAAAAAAGTTTCATTTGCAATTGCATGAAAAAGAACAAAATGCCCAGGAAAAAACTTAACCAAAGAAATGAAATATTTGTAACTGAACACTATAAAACATTGACGAAAGAAACTGTCAAAGACACAAATAAATGGAAAGACATTCCAGGCTCATGGATTGGAAGAATAATATTTGTTTACAAGGCCCATATTACCCAAATTTTTCACAGAAGTAGAAAAAATAATCCTAAAATTTGTATGGAACCACAAAAGATTCTGAATAGCCAAAGTAACATTAAGAAAGAGGAAAAAAGTTGGCGGCATCAGGCTTCCTGATTTCAAACTAAATCACAAAGTTTCATGAATCAAAAAAATATAGTACTAGCATAGAAACAGACACAGAGATTGGTGGAACAAAAGAGAGAACCTAAAATAAACCTATACAAAAATGGTTAAGTAGTGCTCCCTTTGGCAGCATATATACAAAAATAGTCAACTAATTTGCAACAAAGGAGTCAAGAATACATGGTGGGTTTTCAGGATAGTCCTTACAATAAACAGTGCTGGGAGAACTGGAGAGCCACATGCAAAAGAATGAGACTGAATCTCTATCTCACACTATACACAAAAATCAACTCAGCATGAGTAAAGGCTTGAATTTAAGACCTGAAACCGAGCTCTTAGAAGAATACATAGAGAATAAGCCCTTGATGCCAGTCTTGGCAATGACTTCTTGGATTTGACACCAAAAGCAGATCCAACAAAAACAACAATAAACAAGTAGACAACACCAAACTAAAAAGGTTATGCACAGCAAAGGAAACCATCAACAATGAAAAAGCAACCTACCATATGGGAGAAAATATTTTCAAATCACATATCCAATAAGGGATTAATACCCAAAATATATAAGGAACTCCCACAACTCAACATCAAATAATAATAACAACAACAACAATAATAATAAATACAACTAAATGGACAATAGGTACATGAAAAGTTGCTGAACATCACTAATCATCAGGGAAATGTAAATCAAAAGCACAACTGAGATATCAAATCACAGTTGTCAGAAGGACTGTCATCAAAAAGACAAGAGATAACTTGCATTAGCAAGGACGTAGAGAAACAGAACCTTTGTGCACTGGTGGTAGAAATGCAAATCACAGCCACTATGGAAAACACTATGGAGGTTCTTCAAAAAATTATAAATAGAACTACCATATGATCCAGCAATCCCACTTCTGGGTATATATCCAAAGGAAATAAAAACAAGAGATCAAAGAGATATCTGCCTTCCCATGTTCACTGCACCATTATTCGCAAGAGCCACGATGTCAAAATGACCTAATTTTTTATCAGCGGAAGAATGGATAAAGAAGATGTGATGAGTAAAAAGGAAATCCTGCCATTTGTGACCACATGGATGGACTTAGAAGGCATTCTGCTAAGTGAAAAAGCCAGACAGAGAATGATGACTACTGCAGGGCATCACTTATATGTGAAATAAAAAAAAATAAAAAAAAAAAACAATCAAAAAAAAGGTCTACATTAGTAACAGGGAGCAGAAAAGCAGATCATTAGAATTGAGGATGGGGCCAAACAGAGAGAAACTATTAAAAGGGTACAAATTTTCATCAATAAGAAGAATAAGGTCTGAGAACCTAATGTATAACATGGTGACTATAGCTGATAACACTCTTATATAATTAAAATTTGCCAAAAGGCAGTAGAAGTAAAATGTTCTCTCACACACAGAGAAAGATAAATATGTAAAGCACTGGACGTTTTCAGTAACTTGATGGTGGAAATCCTTTCACAATGTATGTATATCAAATTATCATAATGTTCACTTTAAATATCTTACAATTTTAGTAGTTAAATAATTTTAAATAAATCTTAAAAAAAAAACTGTCAAGGTCATGAAAAATGAGGAACATCTGAGATACTGTCACAGACCAGAGCCTGACTAAAGGCACCTAACAACTAAATACAATGTTATCTTGGATTGGATCCTGGAATACAAAAAGGACAATTTAAAAACTGGTAAAATTCTATTAAAGCCTAGAGTTTGGAATTTAACATTAAGCAAAACCTGAAATTGGGTGACAGATGTACAGGAAATGCCTTTACTATCTTTGTGACCTCTTCACAAATCTAGAATTATTCCAAAATAAAAGTTTTTTTTAAAAAAAAGATGTACTAGAAATCATATAGGACAGGCTTTAAACAATGTGTGCACATGTCATGGATTTAGGGCAGGAAGATCCAAAATGAAAAACAGTTTGTAACAGACAAGTCAGGAAGTCATAGTGGAGATTCTTAATGATTAAGACTGGCAGGTATTTAAGGAGATTTTGGCAGTTTTGACACATTCCCTGCTGCAGAGCGTCCTATGGTCTCTGATCAAGCGCACTCAGCCAGAGCAGGGCAAAGGCTAAATAATGAACCAGCAGATTTAGGCAACAAGTCGGACTAAAGTACTATAGAAATGGAAAGCAAAACAAAATTCACTGTAAACAGCAGCATTACACATTGGAAAAGATCAATAAAGTGACCAGGAAACCTCTATTTTCCAGGCTTAAAAAAGGTCAATGGAGCCTCAACCTGTGGATGGGGTAAAGGCAGCCCTTATCTATTATCTTCTCCCTCTGACATCTAGTTGGTAGTTTTTGTTGGCTTCTAGTTGCATTTCATGTCTATTGCATTTATCTGGGAAGCCGCATATGCCACCATGTAGATCCTGCCTTCTATATTCATTCACTGATTACACTCTTCCAATAGTCAAGTCAATAAATATTGGATGTCCATCAAGCACTATGTTGGGCATTAAGGGTGCATTGTCATGAATAAGATAGTTACTGTTCTCAAACTTTCCTTTGAGGGCAAAAAACAATCAGTAATTTTAAAAAAACAGCATGTTAAAAAGATGCCTGCTCACGATGCCTATACCCAGTAGGGGCACCTAATAAGGACTTAGGTTTATAGGTGACCACATTTAAGTTGAGCTCTTTTTAAAAAAATATTTATGTATTTAGGGGGGAAAGGAAGAGGGAGTGACTCTTCAAGAGGACTCCCCACTGAGTGTGGAGCCCATCATGGGGCTCCATCCCATGACCCAAGAGACCAAAGACCTGAGCCAACACCAAGAGTTGGATGCTCAACCAACTAAACCACCCAGGCGCCCCTAAATTGAGTTCTGAAGGATTAATCTGAGGTCAAAGGCCCAATCATGTGCATTTGAATCTTCCCAAGTCTGGGGCTCAGTTCCTTGCAAAGAGCAGAATTGAAAAGTCTGTGAATTATAATCATAATAATTTTTATAACATGGATCAAGATAATAAATTGGAGCCAAGATATAATGATGAACAAAGAAGAATTCCAACTCTCAAGGAGTTTTTAGAATTTTACTTGCTCATCCTCTTACCTGCAATGCCAATCACAATTATGGGGATATCTTTGGCATTCAATAAAGGTTTGCTGAATGGATGAGCTTGTTCAGGCTCCTCACATTCAACTAAGTTCCAAGTCCCAAGAACTCTTATTTCACAATATTTCCTGCATCTGTCCCTCCTCAATTGTTCTGCTTCTGTCACAGTCTTTTGTTATTTCCCCCCCTCTGCCACAAAGAGAGACTAATGCTGGTTTCTCCAACTCCAGGCTCCCATTCTTCAACATTGCAGATTTTCTGAAATGTGGACTTACTCCATTCAGACATCTTCCCTTTGCTTACAGAATAAAGTCCAACCTCTCCAGGACTCAGGAAGCCAATCCCAGGGAAGTGACAAAGTACAAGGCAGCCTCGTGAACACAACAGTGACAGGGGGTATCACGGCCCAAGGCCTATGGACTACAGAGAATAGAACAGGAGAAGCAGTCTGAGAAGGAACAGCCAGAAATAAGCAGTAAGCAAGGGGAAGGGCAATATATACATTTTACTTTATTAAAAAATAAGCTATCATGGAAATGATGATATACATAAGGTGTACAAATCTTCAGTGTATAACTCAATAAATGTTACTTTGTAACCACATCCTATAAAAAGAGACAGAACACTGTTGCCCACCCCATCCTCCCACCCCCACCAGGAGCCTTCCTAGTTCCCATTTTACCTGCAAAGGTAATCATGAATTCTGACTTCTATATTCATCATCTAGCTTTGCTTGTTTTTTCACATAAACATAATCAGTCTCTGTCTCCACTTACTACTGTGTCTGAAAAAGTCATCCACATCATTGCATATATAGGTACACATTCCTACAGGAAGGTATGAGAGTTATAGAAGTTCCTCACTTTAATCAACACTTGTTATTGTCAATCATTTTAATTTCAAGCATTCTTATGGTTGTATAATAATGTATGATTTTAACTGTTTACTTCTTTGATGACTGATGACAGCAAGTACCTTATCATACATGTGATGGTTTGCCTATATTCTAATAAAGTTCTTGGTCAAATGTCTTGCTCACTTTTGGGGAACTCTCTGTTACTATTGATTTGTAGATGCTTTTTATATATTCTGGATACAAACTCTTTGTTATAGAGTGTGTGTTGGAAATATACCCTGTTTTGTGATTTGCCTTTTCATTCTCTTAATGGAATCTTTACTGTCAAAATTACTTAATTTCACTGTAGTCCAGTTCATTAATAACAATAGATTAGAACTATTAAAATCGCTTAAGAATTTTTTCCCTAGTCCAAGTTGATGATTTTTTTATTATATTATTTTCTAGAACACTAATTGTTTCCATTTCTAATTTCAATTTATAACCTAAACTGATTATTGTGTTATGATATGAAACAGAAGTCAATATCCATTTTTAAAGCAATGTACAACTGAGATAGAACCATTTTTTAAAAGACTATCTTCTTTCCACTGCCCTTCTGTACCTGCCACTTTTGTCATAAGATACCTATCAATAATAAAGTATACACAGGTCTGTTTCTGCATTCTCTATTCTGTCAATTGATCTATTTGTTTTATCTATTTGTTATTAAGCACCAATATCACACTGCTTTAGTTTATAATAAGTTTTGACACATGGAAGCAAACTTCTGACTTCATTCTCTTCATCAAGATTATGCAGGCTATTCTTGGCCATTTCTATTTCCATATAATTTTTAGAAACATTTTCAACACATATACACACACAAACTTGTTGGGATTAATTGGAATGGTATCTACTCTCTAGCTCAATCTGGGGTGAAGTAAAAAGAGGTCTTAAGAATTAAGATATCTGATATTTGGGGGATCCCTGGGTAGCACAGCGGTTTGGCGCCTGCCTTTGGCCCAGGGCGCGATCCTGGAGACCCGGGATCGAATCCCACGTCGGGCTCCCGGTGCATGGAGCCTGCTTCTCCCTCTGCCTGTGTCTCTGCCTCTCTCTCTCTCTCTCTCTCTGTGTGTGACTATCATAAATAAAAAAAAAGATACCTGATATTTGGACACTAATGTAAATAGTAAAGGTTTTTAGCTCTATTTTGAAATAATTTTTTTCTAATTTGATTTTGCATATTGACCTTTTTGCAGTGCCTGTCATAAATCCAGGGGCATTATTAACTCATTAGATATATCAATGGTTTATTTTGGATTTTCAAATGTACATACTCATCTCATCTGCAAATAATGACAATTTTAATGCTTCTTTTTCAATCCTTATGTTATTTCTTTTTCTTGCTTTCTTGCATTGGCTATGACCTCTTGTACACTTCTGAAGAGAAGTCATGATAGTGGACATCTTCATCCCACTCACAATCTATGCAAGTAATTTTTCAATATTTCACCATTAACTGTGATTCTTAAAAAAAAAAAACCTTTATCAGAATAATAAGGTTTGCTTTTATTTCCACTTTGTTGAGAATTTTATCATGCTTGTGTATAGAGTTTTATTCAATGCTTTTTCTTCATCTGTTGAGATAATCATATGGGTTTACTCTATCATTCTGTTAATATGAAAAATTACATCAACTGATTTTCAAATTTCATAGCAACCCTGCATTACTGAAATAAATTCAGGCTTGTTATAATACATCATCATTATATATGACAATACCTTTGTTTTAACTATATTATACCCTTGTCTGAACACTACCTTCCAAAGGTAGTGTTCTTATGCTATTTTGCATTTTCCTGCCTTATTCATATCACTGTGATCATATTATAACTATTTTTTTAAAAGATTTTATTTAGGGCAGCCCTGGTGGTGCAGCAGTTTGGCGCTGCCTGCAGCCCAGGGTGTGATCCTGGAGA
Organism: Nyctereutes procyonoides; assembly: GCF_905146905.1. Classification (NCBI taxonomy): domain Eukaryota; kingdom Metazoa; phylum Chordata; class Mammalia; order Carnivora; family Canidae; genus Nyctereutes; species Nyctereutes procyonoides. The sequence goes on from NW_026575044.1 coordinate 6,603,784, forward strand.
CCCTGGATTGGGTCCCACGTCAGGCTCTCTGTATGATGCCTGCTTCTCCCTCTGCCTGTGTCTCTGCCTCTCTCTCTCTCTCTCTGTCTCTATGAATAAATACAAAATCTAAAAAAAAAAAAAAAGATTTTATTTATTCATTCATGAGAGAGAGAGAGAGGCAGAGACACAGGCAGAGGGAGAAGCAGGCTCCATGCCGGGAACCTGACACGGGACTCCATCTGGGACCCCAGGATTATGCCCTGGGCCAAAGGCAGGTGCTAAACCACTGAGCCACCCAGGGATCCCCTATTATAACTATAAAGCCATAAACATCTTGAGGGAGGGACCCTGCTCTAGTTTCATATATTCTCCACCATTTGGAACACATTATATGTCATATGAATGCCTATTACATGAAAGTCTTCATAATCTCCTAACAAAGTGTCTTTCATGGGACACTTGCATGGCTCAGTGGTTGAGCATCTACCTTCGGCTCAGGGCATGATCCCGGGATCTGGAACGAGTACCACATCGGGCTCCTTGCAGGGAGCCTGCTTCTCCCTCTGTCTGTGTCTCTGCCTCTCTCTCTCTCTGTGTGTCTCTCATGAATGAATAAATAAAGTATTAAAAAAAAGTGTCTTTCACACAAAAAGCATCCTCAATAAATAGCTGTTGACAAGTCCCATCTTCTCAGAGTACCTCCTTCTGGTATTGCTGGATCAGACCTAACAACTTACTGGCGGGAGCACAATAATAGTTCAAGTCAGAGAAACAGTACAGTCATAACGCTCACTGTCCACTTTAGAGGACAAAGAATCATATTTATCACACAGTGGCCTCGACATCCAGTCCCATGATACCACGTCAGGCAGTTCAATTTGGGCCTACTTCATATGTTAGACAGCAATGAGATTTGCCAATGCAATTCATTCTACCTAGGAAAGTTTGCCATGTTCTTCACTTTTTCCCCATAAGCTCTGCTTGGGCTTGATCTGTGATTTTAGAAATTGGGCTCCTTTTTCTGTTTGTGAGAAAAACAAAAATGTACTTTTTTGGTTTAAAAAAAAAAAAAAAGGTCTGTCTTTTAACAACCACATTTTGGCATTTCAACTCTTCCTGAACATTCATGTTGTACTCTAAGCTCTCACAACACAATCTATGTAAGCGTGAATCTTAGACAATTCCCTAAGTTTATATGTCCCCAGTACATGCAGTTGAAGCAACACTTCTGGGCTGATATCTTAGCAGCAAATCTACGTCTGCCTTTGATCATGTGCTCTATCAGTCAACTCAGTAGAAAAACACAACAAAAGATCCATCACATTTCTTGATCTTTGGAGCTAAAATAGAAAAACTGAAATCTGTTATGCAGGTTTAAACCCAAGATAGACACAGAAGACTGCCAAGAAGAGCAAACACTTCTAGAGAAACTGGCCAGTAATTGGTATACAGCTATGATATGGAAGAAAGAAGGAAAGAAAAACCTTAAGTCCAATCATCTTGAACTTCTCAAATATATTGAATATGATATGTCATAGACAATGATTACCTCAAAATAAGTCAATAAGCCACACCCGGGGATCCCTGGGTGGCTCAGCGGTTTAGCACCTGCCTTTGGCCTAGGGCGTGATCCTGGAATCCCGGGATCGAGTTCCGCATCAGGTTCCCTGCGTGGAGCCTGCTTCTCCCTCTGCCTGTGTCTCTGCCTCTCTCTCTCTCTCTCTCTCTCTCTCTGTCTTTCTCTCTGTCTCTTATGAATAAGTAAAATCTTTAAAAAAAAAAATAAGCCACACCCAACAGGGTTCAAAGAATCAAAGGTTCTTCAAAATAAACTGAAATGTCAACTCACGGTGAGATAAGTCCATTAGTGGAATTGATATTTGCTACCTGGATAATGGACACAACATGAGGGCCATTAGAACACACTCCAGAGACATCTAAACTTCTATTTCTTGACCGATGACAGAATCCTGCCAAGGCTTCAGCTTTGTTCTATCTAAAGTCTCAGGAAACAGTCCTGGTAAATGTTAATGTTCTTAAACATTTGCCAGATTAAAATTATCCTATAACACACAAATTGAACAATAATACATAAAGATAGAAAAAAAATGCTTTCTGGGTGCCTGGATGGCTCAGTCGGTTAAGCATCTGCCTACGGCTCAGGTGATGATATCGGGGTCCTGGGATCCAGTCTTGCATCAGGTTCCCTGCTCAGCAGGGAGTCTGCTTCTCCCTCTGGCCCTCCCCCCTCCTGCAAAAATAAATAAATGAAATCTTTAAAAATATTTTAAAATTTTTAAAAAGAATATTTTCTGTTCATTTGATTTTTAATGGAACATGTTAAAGATTCATTCCCTTCAGTTGCACTGTTTTTGGTGTTTTACTGATCTGCGGGGGACATATAAGACTTCCACAAATTTGTTCTGTAGGACACATAATGGCGTTACATAAGATAAGCTTAGATCACAGCAACCAAGTTTGCTCCAATCCATCTTTTATTTGCTCATCATGTGAATAATTTACTCCAGGAGGCAAAATGAGTGCTTGGCATTTATTTACTATTCACCAGTAACATAAACTGCATTTAAGCAGGTGCATATTCACGCTTAGAGGAGACAATTTTTTAAGTAACGCACTCACCTAAAACCAAGCAAGATACTAAGGCTTGCTACAAGTGTGAATATTAAGGATTCTATCTTTTACTCTTTACAAATTCTCTCCTCTGCTTTCTCTTGCTATTTTAAATATGTTTTCTGAGCCATCATGCAGATCAGTGAAATATCTCTCGACTTGATTCTACCAGCACAGAGCTGGAAAGGAAAGCAGGGGTTGGGGACAGGGCAGGGAGCTAGTTAGTCTCTGCTGGCAGAGTCTGCTGAGAATGGGAACAAGAAGCATCAGGCTCAGAATGGCCAGGTAGGGCACACTCAGGGTCCCAGAGGATAGAGCGGAAGCCAGGCAGGGGCAGCCTGACAGCCCCAGGAGAGTGAACTGGCCCTCCCGGCCAAAGGTCTCATATATTCTGGGTGCAGGACTACAGTACGGATCAGGCCTGTTGATCTCAAATATGACAACTGGAAGCTCTCTGGGTAGAGCCTAAGGGCTCAGCCAGAGAGCTAGCTAACACCTAAGACGCAACCACACCTATAGGTGCCACGCATTGAACACATAATAAAGCCACACATTGTGCTAAGTGCCTTCTTTATGCATTGTGATCACCCTGAGAGGCTGGCTATGGATGTCCTCTTCCCCTTTCTTCTGGGTCTTGGTCAGATCACCCCTCCTCACCTCTTCAGAAGCAAGCCTTGGCCTTGAAACCATCTTTGGCCAATAAATAGGTGTCAAATGGATGCCTCCCTTCTGGGTGGAAACACTGAGAGACTTTACATGATTTACCATCTTCCCTTTAGCTGCTTTAACAACACGTATCAGGATGGAGCTTCCAGCAGGCCAGGCAACTGAGATGAGGACAATCCCCTGCTGCTGTAGACTGAATGTTTGTGTTGATACAAAATCCATACATTGAAACCTAATCCCCAGTGGGCTAGCATCTGGAGGTGAGGTCTTCGGGAGAGGACCAGTCAGTCATGAAGCTGCAATCCTAATGAACAGGACAGTGGACTTAGTAAAGGGTCTCCAGAGAGCTCCCTCAACCTCTCTACCCTGCCAGGACAAGCAAAAAAAGGCAGCCATCTGTGAAACAGGAAGCACCCCTCACTCCATCCTGAATCTGGTACTTTGATCTAGGCCTCCTTAGCCTCCAGAACTGTAAGAAAGAAATGTTCACTGTTTATAAGCCACTCGGTCAATGGTATTGTTATAGCAGTAGAAAGGACTGGGAACCCCTGCACGGATGAGACACATGAGGTAAACAGACTTTATCAGTGTTCCGTCCCCAATGCAACAGACAGATGGACTATCTCCCAGGATCATCCCAGCAAATCTGTGACTCCTTTAAGGAGGATTGTGAAGGTATATCCTTGTGACTCTTGAGTCCTTTGCCTAAGATCACAGAATCAATAAGAGACAGTCTACCTAACCAGAGCCCCACTGTTAACCACTTTGTTGTTAGCACTTTGACAAGAGCTAATTGAGTACGCAGGAGAGAAAATAAGGCATCCCTAGCTCCATAAATGGCATCAGGAAACTTCTACAAACACAACTGGCATAAAACCAGGCAACTGAGAAGAGTAGCGTCTGCAACTCTCCTACTGTACCCAAAAACAAACAAACAAACAAAAAAACGATATAAACAGGGCATATAACACTAATGTTACAGTGTCCTGTGGGAGAGTCAAATCGTATTACATGGTCACTCTTAAAGTGACCCAGCCCCAGGGAGGACTGAGAGAACAAGGGTGGCTTAGGGGGTTGAAGGAATGGCTCCCTGCTCCTCTTGCTTGGCTAGACCGTAATCCTTCACTTTCACATTACACCTAAGGTATTAGAGGCTCCTACAGAGCCTAAGACTTCCATTGTTTAGCCTTCCAAAGCCATGGATGGGCATGATGAGGCTGAACAAGAAGGGAAGATTCTAAGAACCAAAAGCATTATTTGTAGCTAATAAGAAAACGTCCTATGGATGGCCATCAATTTCACCTTTTCCTGAAATTTCCAAGTGGCGTCCAAAGTGCCGAATTCATGGTACAAACCTTTGTACCTTCTCATCATGAGACAGGAGCACAAGAACCCCCTCACATGCCTTTATTTCTTAACGAGTATTCATCGTAAGTACTGACCAACAAATGACAGAAACAGATTCAAAGATGGGCTGTAAGTATTCCTATCCTTGACCAGTTCATGTCGCGTCTCACTTGTGTGGCCTGGGGATTAGTCCTGTAGCCTTTAAACCAGAAAAGGAGATAAATTATCCTCACTTGTAGCTAAGTGGGTGGAAGTATATTCCTTCCCTGTCACTTTACATCGTGTTATTGACTTTCAGATTGAGCAATGCCTCTGAAGTCTGGACAGAGTCCACACACTGCCACATTTCATTCCAGGGAATTCCGTTATTGTGATGACTGAGTACGTGGTGTCATCTGAAGCCATAACTTATTTATGCCCTTAATGCTAGATTGGCTTTTTAAAAACCAGCAAAATAACGTAGGTTGTTTTCATGCATGTGATCTTCATCACGATTATTCATTCATTTCTTTAACCTAATAAAAAATGGTGGTCATCCATTTGATTAGACGGATCAAAGGGATTCTTTAATTGCCATATATTACCTTTGAATTTCATATGACACTCATCACTCATCCTAATCCGTGTGGTGCCACATATGTTCAGAATGCTGTCTACAATGAAGTCAACATCACATTTTCATGCTTTGCACGGCAAAAATACACTAGGTTACATTTGTTATGGGTTTTTAAATTTCAAATATCTAAACGGAAATTAACATCGAACTACCTGAAACAGTGTACCACAACCTCTGATATTTATAATAAATACCCCGAGCTTGAATTCAAACAAAATTTATATTTTTATGCTCAGTTAATTTTTTCATTGTACTTTCATAAATACTATTTCATTGAAAATGTAGATGCTTCAAAGAAGCAAGAGAATATCACAAATATTTCCCTGGAAGCAAGGCCCCCTTTCTAACTGGGGAAGCAGATATAGAGAAGATCATCAGAAACAGAATACCTGTCTCACGAAGTGTATCTGAGAGAGCAAACAAAAATGCTATGTTGATTTAAATAACAAATGAAGTGACTTTTTTTTTTTAATGCAATTCTCTCTTTTGGAGCATCTGAGTGAAGAAACAGGCATAGGTCCTCACATGCTTTTAAACAAGCAGACTTTCCTTTCCTTGGTCTATAAGCCTCAGGAGACACTGAGCATCCCACACTCATCCAGAAAGGGGAGGCTGCCAGGGACCACGCCGGTATGCCTTGAAACTGTCAGTGGAAACGGCAAAGTGAGCAGCCATTTAAGTACCAGGTGGGCAGTGTCCCTGACTCAGGGGGACATACAGAAGGATGCACTACTGGTTTCCACTAAGAAGAGAAAGGAGACAGAGCAGCTAAAAGCACAAGATGCCAAAGAATGCACATTCAGAGAAACTGAAACAGATTATTCTGCACCGCTCTAAGACTGGACCACTCTCCCTGGTACTAACATCAGACACCAACATCCGGAGCCCAATTCCATGAAGGCGATCTTCGCTGGCCTTTAAACTAATAACCACCAGGCCCTATGCTAATTCCGGGGCTTGCATTTTTAAGTGGATTCTGCTGCCTTTCAAACAACTTGCTATCCCAGAAGTCAGTTACTTCCATGGTCTTAGGGATCTGAGACGTCCTTTGGATGCTAGGAAATGGCTCTCTACACACGAAACAGCCTGTTCCCCCAACTGGAAGCTTTAAACTCGAGCTTTCAAGGGACTTAATGGGGCCCTCAGAGGAAAGGCAGAGACCTTCCTTGCGGAATGTAGGAGAAGTACTCCCTGGGAAGCTCGCTGGTGCTGCAAAAACCGGGAGAGGAGGAGGAGGAGGAGGAGGAGGAGGAGGAGGAATGCTTGGGGGGCAGGTGGGAGTGAGGTCGGTGCGGCGGTAGGTGATGTGTGAGTTTCCGAAGTTCTCCGTCTTATCTCTGTCATAATTGGAGATGTGACCCGAATACAAGGAAACCGCCACACTCCATTAACAGACTCAGTTTGGCTCGTGCAGCTCCGCGGGAAGCGATAGCGTCCTCTCCCCAGCTAGTTGCGCTGCACTCTTGAGAGGATTCTCTTAGTTTCGTTTTAACATCTGGTTTAAGGGGATGCGGACGGGCCAGGCTGGAAACCGTGGATCCACTAATCGCCTCTTTAGAGGGGCTGTTCCCTTCCAGAACGGCGAGCCCCAGGGGCTCAGCCCCAGCGCCCGGACCGCCCCCGGCGCAGCGCGCGCTCGGGGCAGCGGAGGTCCCGGGGAGCGGGAGCGCGGCGGTCAGCTCGCCCGGCGCCTGTCCCCTCGCACCGCGCCCAGCCCTCCCTAGTGGGGCGCAAGTCGAGGATCGCCAACTGCTCGTCCCGGAGCACGGGCTGCAGACAACTCTCCCGGCTGGAGCGCGGACCCCGGCCGGGGGGCCGGCGGCGGCAGCCTCGCGGACTCGCTAGAGGGTAGCTTCTGGACGCAGTGACACAGCCCCAGACACCTCCTCGACCCTCCAGAGCCCACCACCGTGCGCCGCCGCGTTCCTCGGAGCCCCGCAGCGGCACTTCCCCTTCTCGCGGCCCCCGCGGGGGCGCCCCCAAGACCGCGGTGCGGAGAGCCCGGCGGGAAGCCCGTGGGGAGGTCGAGGCGCGCGGGGGGCCAGGCGGTGCCGGGAAAGGCACCTCCCCTCCCCACTCCCCTCCGCAGCCCGGTCCTCCCCGGCAAGAAAGTGCAGGCGCAGAGGCCCCGCGGTCGGGCGGAGGACGCGGCCGCCCCCGTCCCCGAACCGAGCCACCTGCCGGGTCCCCGCGCGCTCGGGCCACCTCCGGGGCAGGTGCGGGGCCGAGGCCCCGGGGAGCGCGCCGCTCTTACGTGCTCCAGCTTGTCTTTCCTCCGGAGCCAGACGCTGGCGCTGTAGTCCTGCTGCTTGACGCTGCTGTAGAAGTTCGCGCCCACTCGGGTCAGGCTCGGCGACGGTTCCTTGGGGCGGCTTTTGAGCCTCATCTGCTCGAAGCCCTCGTGGGGGGAGGCCGAGAGCCACTCGTGCTGCCGGATCTCCATGCTGACATGACCAGGCGACGGCCGGCGCGCAGCGGGCTGGAGGGCGCGCGGGAGGCCGGGCCGGGGCTGGAGGAGGAGCGAGCGGGCGCTGGGGGGCGCGGGGAGCCGGGCGCGCGGCCGGGCGGGAGGAGCGCGGCGGGCGGAGGGAGGGCGAGGTCGGGGGGGGGGAGGGGGCGCGGGGAGAGGGGGGCGGGGGCGGGAGGGACGGGGGCGAGTCGGCAGCGGGAGGCCCGAGCGCCCGGCGCGCGCCGCGGTGGCCGCGACGCCCCCGCCCGCTGCGGTCCGAGCGGGCGCCCCGCACGCCGGCTCCTTGCGGCAGCGGCTGGACTGGGCGGCCCGGGGCGGCGGCGGCGGCGGCGGCGGCGCGGGTGGGGTGCGGGTGGGAGGGGCCGCGGCCCGCAGCCAGCCCGGCGCGCAGGTTGGTGCAGTGAGGAGCCGCGCCGCCCGCCGCGGGGCCGAGGGCTGGGAGCCCGCCGCCTCCCCCCGCCGCCCGCTCCCGCCCTCGTCGCGGGGCTGCACCTCCCCGGCTCGCCTCTCCCCTGGACAGCGAGCCGCCGCCGGAGGGGGAGCGCCGCCTCCGCGCCCTCTCGCTGCCGCTGGCCCGGCGCGGAGCTGGATCCCCAGGGACACCCTGGGCTCCACCTCGGCCCTTCCCCCACTCGGCCCCTGCGCGCCTCGGTCGGTGCACCCCGCCGCGCCCGGCTCCCCGGCCCCTTGTTCTGAAAGTTCTGTAACTTCCCACCGCGGGAGCCCATCTGTCCCACCGTGGGGACGCAGAGCGCAGGGCGCCTGGCAAGCCCCCCCCCCCCCCCCGAAAATGGCCACAAGGACAAGTGTTTTCTGGAGCCGTGCACCCTACTTTCAACCGAGGGTGCAGCGCTGCCCACCCTCCCGAGTGCAGGGGCTGGGCGGCCTGTTTTGCTGACCCGCTGCCCTGGGTGCGCCTGGAACCCGGCTGCCCTGGCGCCCCTGCACCGGACCCAGGCAGCCTCTCTGCAAACGCCCTGCCTCGACTGTGCATTTCGCGAGGTGTTTGTGGCCCGAGAGCTCTGCGGTCCTTTCTCGGAGCCGTCCCTCACCCCCAGGGCCAGATTTTACTACCGGAGGGTTTTTGCTGCTTTCCCTCCCGGGGCCCAGTCTCAAAACAGCCAGGCATGATGATTTTCTGGAAATAGGGCGGTATGTTAATAGTTAAATCTTAAATCTCTTTATCTTCTGCTGTCTTTGCATTCAGCATCCCAGAACATTTTTTGGTTTTACTGAGAAGCTCAATAACAACTCGTGTCAAGGATGTCTCAGGTCCATTTGAAAAGCTTGAGAAGTGTGTGAAAGCTGCAGAAGTATCTGGGAGATTTTAAAGAGGAGGGCACGGAGGGTAAACTGACCTCTCTTCAGCCCTTGGCTGACCTGTTCCCCAAAAGTCCGCCTTGGATGATAGTTTCAAAGAAATTCCGGGTTGCAGTGTGATGGTTTTGTGAGGACAAGGATTGTCTCAAGTCTTTCCAGTCTCCATTTAAATAAATGGTATTGTGATGATGGAGGTCAATTTGGGGACAAAGCAACTAAAAACAAGTAACACACACACCCACAGTTTCTAGTTATTCCAGATTAGTTTTTTAAGGGACTGAATCATATTGAGTTGTATGTTCCCCCCAACAGACGGATTTTCTCTAAATCTCACAGTTACTCTGCAAGATAAAGGTTATCAAGCCCATTTTCCAGGTAAGGGAACTGAGACTCAAACAGAAGTGACACATCAAAGCAAACATTGGAACCAGAATTTAAAGGCTTCCAACACCGTACCTTCCACTATCTTGTTTTTCATTTTTTGCTATGACAATTTAAACTTCACTGCTTTTGCTTCCTTTTAAAGTATAAACACACAGTTGACATGACTATAAACACTTATATATCTTCTATAATATTGGTGTTAGAAAAACCTGACTGCCCTTCTGGCAAGGGTATGTCTGATTTTTGCTCTGTAAGAGCATACTGAAGGTCATGTGATGTATGCAAACCTTGACAAGTGACAGATTTGCAATTCGGAGTACTAATAGAGTGTTCCACTGTAGTAGAATTTAAACAAATGGTTTTCATGTCAAGTCAGGTTTTCATATAAGTAGATTTTTTTTTGACTATACCTTTATAGGGGAAACACTATAGGAATTGAAAGTTATGTTTAAAAGGAATGTGCTGATAGTGTATATGTTATGGGCAAACTACTGAATTGAACATTATAATCAATCCATAGATGATGTTTGTTAGGATCTAAAATATCAAGCAAAGCATAAATTTTTACTGCTTCATACTTAACGTACTTAGTATGTAGTGCCAGACATTAAAACAGACTCAATACATTCAAATAAACCTGAGTGAAATTGTGTTCACAATTTTATTTCTGTCTTAGATACTTGTTCAGGGTCATTGTTTATGACAGTAATATGAGACTTGCTCATTGACCTTCAAAAGAATATTTTATATGAAATTGAGCTCAATTTAAACTGTGGTAGGGCACACAGTATTATCAACTGCGAATGTGAATCTTGACTCCCAAATATTATCAAAATGTATAAGTATCATTGAATTTACAAATTAACTCCCACGGCACTTTTCCCTGTACTTGTTCATGGCCCTTACATGGTCTGAATGCAGCGTAGGTGCTATGTATTATCCATCCTCCTAGTCATGGCTTCTTGGGAACTGGGGCCATTCCTGATTCTTTACTGTGCTAACACTTCACAACATGTTTTTGTTCCTTTGTTTTTAAGAGCACTGGACTTAAAACATTAAAAGATCTAGGTTTTAGAACCAGCTCTGTTAATCACTTAATTGTGACTTTCTGGGTTTTCATTTGATTTCAATAGCCTTCCAATCTAATAAATGGAGAATAATCATTGCTACATCAAATGATTGCTACAGTAGTAGCTGAGCTGATGTAATTCATGAGAAAACATTGTATGAACTATACAAGGCTATGTTATTGTTCTTAGAACATTCAGGCACAGGAATGTTCTTTACATTCTTCTAATGATAGGTTATCATGTTCATTGGCAGTATATCACTTAATCTTGATTGCTTGTAATTAATCATAGAAACTGCACTCAGCCATGAAATTGCATCTCATAAATGTTTATATTTATTCTAGAGATACTTTCCCTAAGTTGTATTTTATACAATACTTTCAAACTATATAAAAATTTCGGGTAAAACATACAGGAGCCATCACATCTGTTGATTTCAAACTGAAACTCAAAGGATGCCATTGACCAAGAATTGTTAATATTGTCTGAATAAGGCATTTTGCAGGCCAGAGTAGGCTGAAGGTACCCAGAAGAAGTCACAGGGAGTATTTTTTCAAGCCTTTCGTAACAATAATAATACCTTACATTTCCATAACATTTACATTTATAGTAGCATGTTTTCATATCCTTTGGTACATTTACTTCATGGCAAAATTATCTGAATGTAGTCTTAGTATTTGCTGCCATCTCCATTTTTCTAATATATATATTTTTTTATTTACTTATGATAGTCACAGAGAGAGAGAGAGGCAGAGACACAGGCAGAGGGAGAAGCAGGCTCCATACACCGGGAGCCCGATGTGGGATTCGATCCTGGGTCTCCAGGATCGCGCCCCGGGCCAAAGACAGGCGCCAAACCGCTGCGCCACCCAGGGATCCCCATCTCCATTTTTCTAAAGAAACTAAAGCTCGTGGAGATTGGGCTCAAGACCCGCCCAACACTATGTGTCTAGTAAAGTCATAGCATCTGGTCTAGAAGCCATTGATCCTAAATAAAGGATTTTTTTTCACCACTTCATATCAAAAAAAATCTCATGTAAACGCTTCTCAATACTTACATGTTTTATTTTTCATGTGTTTACTTTTACTAAGCTGCACCAGGCTTTCTTAAAGGCTTATTGCTGATGAATAAAACCTTTCAATAATTAGACCTTTCTCAGCAGTGTGTTTTGGATCCTCCCTAATAACTCTCAAACTATGCAAGACCATATGAAAACACTGACCCAGGAAATTACTCTATTCTTCGTTGTCAAGAAGTAGATCCAGCAGCATAAGACAGTGTTCCTTTTTTATAATCCCCCTTTTTTTTGCAGATGTTTGAGGTTCTCAGCAAAATTTAGAGGAAAACACAGAGACTTCCTTTGTATCCCCTGCCCCCCCCCACATGCATAGCTTCCCTCATTATCAACAGCACATATCCAAGTGGTATGCTTGTTATAATTGATGAACCTCCGTTGATACATCAAAATCATCCAAAGCTCATAGTGTACGTTAGGGTTCACTGTTGGTGTTGTACGCTCTGTGAGTTTGAACAGATGTATAATGACATGTATACATCATTACAGTGTCATACAGAGTATTTTCACTTCCTTAAATATCCCCTTCCCCCTCTCCTCCTGCTCTGCCTATTTATCTCTCCTCACTCCTTGCCAGCCTCCACACCCCTAGCCACCACTGATTTTTATCCTGTCTCCATAGTTTCGCCTTTTCCAGAATGTTATATAACTAGAATATACAGTATGTTGACTTTTCAGGTTGTATTCTTTTACTTAGTAATATACACTTAGGTTTCCTTCCTGTCTTCTGGCTTGATACCTCATTTCTTTTTAGCACCACATAATATTTCATTGTCTGAATGGACCATAGTTTGTTTATTTCTTCACCTACCGAAGGGCATCTTTGCTGCTTCCAAGTTTAGGCAATTATGAATAATGTTGTTATAAACATCCATGTGCAGAATTTGTGTGGACCTAAGTTTTCAACTGCTTGGGTAAATACCAAGGAGCACTAAACAGCATTACTTTTTATAAATACATATGTTAATTATAAGATTATTTCCATAGAAAATTTGAATAAAGCAAATCCCTTAGAACCAAATTAAAGTAGTCTTAGATTTAAAAATGTTTCATGAAAGGATGTACAAACATGAATGTAGTATATTATTCCTTGAGAAGGGTCTTTTCCACCCTAGTATTTTCTTTAGCCATGTAGTTATTATTGATTCATTATAAAATGAAAATGAGAATTTTTTAATGATATCTTAAGTTATGAACAAAATAGATGTATCTATATACAGACTTAATTTAAGCTCATTTTTTGAGTATCTCCTGTGTCCTGGTCACTGTGGTGGTCCATCATGAAAGAAATTATATATATCATTTGTTTCTCAGAAAACCCCCACAAAGTAAGCATAACCATCCCATATTACAGATGAGGAAACAAAGACTCAGGAAAATTTACTTGCCCAAGAAACATGGTTTAATAGGAGGTGACATCATTAATAGGAGGCAACGGCGAAGCTAAAACTCAAGGTGGCTCCACTGACTCTCAGTACTTTTTTACAGCACAAAACTGCCTGGCCTTGCGTGGTTGGGCTCCATGAATCTCCACTGGGCTGTGAGCCCCACATGAGCTGGAGAGCTGGTGAGTAGTGCGAGAGGTGGCGGATCCCCCAGGATGAGACCCTAGCAGAGTGAGTTTCTGCTGTGACCTAGAGGCTGCCATTTTGTTCCTACGAGGAGAACCAAATCCAATGGCCCTGGGATATTTCTGAGAGTTAGAAACCTTGTTTCCAGTGCCAGTTCAGTTGACAACCAACCAACAGTGGGAACTTAATCAGACTGCTTTGCCTAACTGGATCTGTCAAGTTGCAATGGTTAAATTATGAAGTTGGGTTTTACAGTGAGTATCAGACAGATCCATCACATCAATACATCTGATTGGCTCTGTCACCAAGAATTAGCCAATGTCTTTCCCAAGGGAAAAATAAATAAATAAAGAGAATAGGGGTACTTGGGTTGCTCAGTCAATTAGGCATCTGCCTTCAGCTCAGGTCATGATCTCAGGGCCTTGGGATCAAGCCCCTCATTGCAATCCCTGCTCAACAGGAAGCCTCCTTCTTTCTCTCCTGCTGATCCCCATGCTTATGCTCTCTCAAACTCTCTGTCAAATAAGTAAACAAAATCTTTAAAAAAATAAAAAGAATAGTTAAAATGATTAAATGAACACTTAGAATAATTAAAAGCTTCCGTTAGGAAAGAAAAAATCCGAATTATCTTGACTCACAATGTGGATGGATTAAATCAATCAGACAATTGCTTGAATTGTCATTTCATTTGGCCTTTATGCCCTCAGGCTTCAGACTGTGAATTAATACTTCCAAATCTAAATTCTACTATTATTACCTGGAACGATCTTTAATGTATCGTGGCATTCTATATAAAGTACATATAACTCAACTATAGGGCAGCCCAGGTGGCTCAGCGGTTTAGCGCCGCCTTCAGCCCAGGGCGTGATCCTGGAGACCCGGGACAGAGTCCCATGTCGGGCTCCCTGCATGGAGCCTGCTTCTCCCTCTGCCTGTGTCTCTGCCTCTCTCTCTCTCTCTCTCTCTGAAATAAATAAATAAATAAATAAATAAATAAATAAATAAATAAATAAATAAATCTTTAAAAAAAAAAACCTGAAATATAAAAAAGGGAGTATCTGATGATAATGTAAGCCACACCATAATTCCTACTCATCCCTAGATTCATAAAACTGAAATCTAACCTTAAATTAAGGGATGTGAGAATAATATGTATTTACTGCATTTGTTTACCCATGAAGGATGGACTTTGTGTGGTTTCCTCTATTTTTATGCTACACTGGTAGTGGTCATGGGTTTTTCTTTTTGTTCTTTTTTAGGAACCAGTGATATTATGAGACCAACGATATGGAATTAGTAAATATCATAAAACGATTTGGATACCTTTGTGATATTTTCCATTTGTTCACTTGTGCTAAGAAGGAATTTGCTGATTCTTTAAATCTTGTATTCCTGATGATCAGAGTAATTTTTGTAGTAAATCACTTAAACAAATATAAGCCAATGTGTACCATCTCAATGCTTGTCCAAGTTCCGGTTGTTAACTGATGTGCATTGCACAGTATCTTTTGAAGGTAGGAGGTAACATATTCATTTCCTAACAATAAAATTCAGAAAGCTCAGAGCTAATTTTTATGCTCAGTTGCTGGAGCTTTCATTGGTGTTAGATTTTCTAGGGCAATGATGTCCTTCTCCCTTTTTATTATGTGGTTCTAGTTCCTTGCCCTTGTCCTAATGATGTTATTTTTCTGGTCTTTGTTTTCTACTAATGGCTTTTTTCAACGTAGGCAGAATATAAATAATAGATGCAGAATTAGTTAATCTGTCATAAACCAAGGAACTGTCAACATGTCAACCTGATGGATTGGTTTCAAGTTATAAAAATTATTAAATTGATCTACAAAGATGGATGGGGGCACATTAAATATCTTACATTTCTCTCTTTCACCATTTCTATTCTAAGTATGCTCAAGACACTGTTCTTTCCAAAAGCACTTATTTTAGCAGTTGATGTGTGCTTGGCCGTGGAGACCCAAGATAAATAAAGGAAAACAAAATTTAAAATTATTTAAACTTGATCTGGCTGGAGAAGCAGCTCTCCAACTGTTGTGCCAGTTACAGGTGTGTGGGGCAAAGGGTGAGCTGGGGGAACCAGAAAAAAATGGCCCAGATAGGGATAAGATTCTCAAAAGAAAATATGGCTACACACTTAGATGAAATTAGCAGGGAGACAGTTCAACTTTGCTAAATCAGACTCAGAATTTCAACTTCACAAACATGTATGGAGTTTTCAGCATACACTTACAGTTTGATCAGCGTGTGGGGCTCAAGATTCTGAGAAATCATAAGCCCTCTTATAACTGAATCTGTGATCTTAAAAGGTAGACACTCGGGATCCCTGGGTGGCGCAGCGGTTTAGCGCCTGCCTTTGGCCCAGGGCGCGATCCTGGAGACCCGGGATCGAATCCCACGTCGGGCTCCCGGTGCATGGAGCCTGCTTCTCCCTCTGCCTGTGTCTCTGCCTCTCTCTATATCTCTCTCTCTGTGTGACTATCATAAATAAATAAAAATTAAAAAAAAATAAAAGGTAGACACTCTAATGAAACCACAAATACCATAAGATTCTGATAGATCAAGAAAATGAATGCTGAATAAGTAGTTCCCAAATGAGGCAGCATTTCATAAAAAGGAAAAGAGGGGGGGGGAATGTTGAAAAAATACACATTACTAGAGTTTGGGGACTAGAGCCTGATTTGGGAAAGCAGGTCCAAGTGGTTGGAAGCCATGTAACTCCAAATATGCAGGAAGCTGTTCTTAGAGTTGTTCTTAGAGTTGGATAAGGGTTATAATTTGGTGTTATCCCAGCCTCAAAATGATAATGTAAATGCAGAAACCTTCAGTCTCTTTATTATGAGTGGGCATGAGGAATATGTTATATTTAACATCATAGTAATACGTGCATATGACTTTTCCCCTTTCAATCCTATTAGCAAATTGTCCTATTACTTATTTGACTACTTTAGATGCATAAACTATAACTCTAATATAATAAACTATCAGTGTGTTTAGTATTATTCCAAGGATTGTGTACCTAGAATTCTATTGACATGAATAAATTATTATAGCTTATTAGCCAAAATCTACAGTTACTCCCTGAATATGTGCACTTCCTAACGTTCTGACAGAGGATCTCAAAGCCAATGTATACACCATGAGGAAAAGGCAATGAAAACTTTTAGATTCTCCATGAAGGAAGCTCCCTGACTTACACTTATCAGAGATAGCAGCATGTACCTATCTGCAAGTGATGGATGAGGGATGCTGTAAGTTCCAGCAGAGGAACCATAGTGATAGGTCGGCAGGTGAAACCATGGAAATAAGAACAAATTTTAACCAGAAAACCTGGCCCAGAGGTCCCTTAGTGCCCTGGAGAGACAGGAAGACTCACACATCTCCAGACCAGGACCTCAGAAGCAAAAGGGAGGGGAGGCTAGAAACAAGTTAACAAAATCTGGTATCAGCATTTGGTAACAATCTGCATAGCAAATGCAGGAGAAAAACTGACTTTGCTGTTAAGTGCCTCTAGTAAATTGAATGTAAACTGTCGTGAAATAGTTTAGAAAAAGAAACAATTGCAACAAGCCAATTGAAATTGCAAAGAATCATTGCTTCCATTTACAATTTTATTACGGGAAATAAAATGCTATATGATTTATACATAAACTCCTTAGGATTCACCCTGTCTCAACTTTTCACACGTGAGAAGATGCAGAGCCTGGCCCGAGGCATCACTTTCCAGACTTCCCCAGGAGATTTTTGCATGAGGGGAAACCACAGGAGATTTTTGCATGAGGGGAAACCACAGAAGCTACTCAGAGGAGAGCAAGTTTGAATGCTTACTCCAGGCTACGTGCTGCGTTAGGAGCTTTGTGAGCATCTCATTTAATCCCCACAATGATCTACTATCATCTCCATTTTATAGTCCATGCGGCTCCCAGAGTTTAAGTGACTGCTCATGGCCACATAAAATAAATGTCAGAACTGGAAATCCAGTTTTTAACTTTAAGAAGATTCCATCTATAAATCATGTAACTCCAAATATGCAGTTGAAAGGTCCTGCCCTCCCCCTGAAAACCTGCAGTGTCAGTTTATCTCCTCTACTGCTTGCTAATTGCTGCTCATGACCCCTCTGGGTTGGGCACAGGATGAGGAGTGTTGCAGGTTCCCCAGGAATCAGCTCTGAGACAGAGTTTAATGGACAAAGAATGCTTGGGGAATCACCACCGATGGAAAGGAGGGGGCAAAAGGAGCAGATGGATCGGAACGAAGGCTCCAGATGGCCCTTGGAGAGCTCTGAAGCTGGATGTCCCTTCAGCCCCATGCTGATGGCCTGAGTTGAAGCAAGGGGCTGGGAATTCACTTGTACTCCATGTTGCTCAGTCACTGGATGGGTTGTTCTTGTGGAAAATGTTGTGACCGTGGGGAAGGCAGTTGTCTTCAGCTGAGACTATCCCCCAAAAAAGCTGGTAGGTGAGAGCCACCTTCAGGCAGCACTCTTGAAAGCTGGGGGGATACACATTTCTTTTTTGAAGAGGTGTCTCCATAGTGCAGTACAGCACCAACCATAGGGAACAAGAAAAAAGGGAAGAAAGGTTTTCCTGACCTGGTGGTCATCTGGCCCTGATGCTCTTTGACCACACCAGATACTAAATTCAGACTGTTTACCTCTTATGGGGGTGCTTTTGGGGTCTCTCTGAAGGTCTTCCCATCACTGAGGATCTCTCTACTGCTGTTCTCCTCATGTTGATCATACGTACTCAGGCTCACTGCTTATAACTCAGCACCCTTCCATTCTGGTGCCCTCAGGTCCATCCCTCTGCTGGGCCACTTTACCTTCCAAGCAGGTTTCTTTCAAAGATGATGGATCTTTCAAAGGTGAAAACCCTCACTTCTAGCCTCTTATATCAGACATCCTTGCTCTCAACTCCAGATTTGTTTCTTCAGTGTAGCCCAGAATTAGTATTCTTCAAGAGAAAAGCATGGCCTTCCATATCTAGGCTTTTACAGAAAGGAATGGGGTACTAGGGCCAGTGTTCCCCAAACTCCAGGAGTTATCCCTCAAGTTCTCAAGTTGGTTCTTTGGGAGACCTCTCATTTGGCTTGAGAAGGCTGGAGAAAATGTCCCTTTCTCTGAGGAATCTTCACCAATTGGCTTCCTTAACGACTCAATGAATTATCTGCCTTTCTGGTCTAGTTTAAAAGTAGGTAAAAGGCTAACACTGGAAGGATTGGTTTTGAAGTAGGCTGTTGCAAGGTTGGTCTGGTGCCTTAGGAGCCGCTGGCATCTGTGGCATTATGTTCACTCTCTCTGGTAACAGTCTGAGACATTAAGGCAGCCATCAGCATGCCGTCTCATTAGATTGCCTCTCATTTATCTGCCCACACTGGCCTGAGAGCCCTCTTTAGTTCTAAGGCAAGTGGAGTGTTTAAAGGTCGCCCAAAGAAGGAAGGAAGGCAGGATGATGAGTAAGTAGGGAACATATATCCCCAACAGGCAGATTTTCTACCAAGTGCTATCCCTGCCAAGACTGATGTTATACGCTTTGACCAACATGATCTTGCCAAAATAGTGACTGGTAATGCATGATCCAAATGCTCAATGCTGAATATATTCCATCTGTACCACGTCATCACTTACTGGATTTAGAATGGACCCCAGCTGTCAAAGACTGTCCCAAATTGCTCATTTGCTTAATGCCTCGGTCTCACAGAAGTTCCTGCAAACATCACATGTCAGCCAACCACTGGCCTTGAATAATGAGTTTGGAATTAATTCCTATCTAATTTTTATTTGATGTATCTCAAATGGTTTCACTTTTTATGACCCATTAACTCAATAGAAGAAAAAAAAGTCAGTGTCTGTTTTTCTACAGTTTATGTCCAAATGTTCTGATAGTGATATTCTCAGCTGAACAAAGCCAGTAGTTTGGATGTTGTGTGGCATACGTGTGTGCTCCCACATATTTCCTTCCCCATTTTCTTCCACTGCCTCCTTTTGGAATGAACCTGGTTGTGTTTTCCATTTTTGCTTGAATCCACTAAGGAATGGTTTCATTCACTGGCTAGGAATTGCTTGATTCTAGACAACTTGTGGGAGGCCACAGTAAAATGACAGCCCCACGAGCATCCTCACTCTGGGGCAGACTGAGAGCCCATCTCTTTTGTGATAGGAAGATCAGGGAGGTGTTCTAGGATGGGGACTGAGGAATCCATATGTTGAATTCTTCTATCTTCCTCTTTTCCAGGTAGAATTCCTTTATTCTCACACATCACACTTTGAAAACAAGACCCTGAACAATCTCCCTGATGAAAGATATTTACATTTTCTTCTCACCTGATGATTTACCCCCAGCCTAGATCTAGGCCATGCCTTCGCTTATGCATTTTGAGAGCAGTTGAGATCTGTTCTGAACTCCCCCTGGTCGTGACAACCAATTTTCACAAGGTTACACAGTCCGTACAGGGGCAGCTAATCAACACCATAACCCTGTTCTGATACATAAATCTTAAAATACACTAGCAGGAATGTGAATCCACTAACAGATAAGGGTGACAATGGCTGTGAATACCGAGTGCTTGTTACTCTTACCAGGAGCACCTGCATTTTGTGGTTTCCACTCTAGTCTAATAATTCCTCCAGGGACTTGGCAGAAAGTCAAGCCAATTCTCACTCTGTGAATCAGTGTGTTAAGAACACCTACTGCATTGCTTCCAGTCTTCTGTCTTAAGCAGCTGTCAAGTCAAGGAAGATACTGGACAACATCGTCTACATGTTAGAAGAGAAAAGGCCTTAAATGAAGTACAAGACATAATGTATTATATTTGTCATTAGAAAGGTGGATAGGTGCACCTACGTGGGGCAGTCAGTTGGGCACCTGACTCTTGGTTTTGGCTCAGGTCATGATCTCATGGTTGTGAGACCGATCCCCACATTGGACTCTGTGCTCAGCACAGAGTTTGCTTAAGTTTCTTTTTCCTTCCGCCCTTCCCTCCCCCCTCCTCTATCTCTCTAAAATAAATAAATAGATCTTAAAAAAAAAAAGTAGTGTGGACAATAATAGCATACATTGGAATAGTACTTTCAAGGTGGCTTTTACATACATTCAACAGTACACAGTTGGGTAGCTCCATAAAATGTGCTGGAAAACCCCTTCCCAATAATAATAAATGAATTGTGGGACACAGTATGGAGGGGCAACTGGCTCCACCATGCACAACTGGACAGAATGTCTGACTGCCACTGACTCCATCCATTGAGAATTACAAAGAATCCAAGACCAAGCAGGAGAAACCCAGTCTCTACCTTCTAGTAGCTTGTCTCTCATCGAGCAGCATTGACTGAAGCTTCCTTTTGTTACATCAGCCTTGCTCACAAATGCACAGATGTTTTTATGGATCCATTCTTTTCCTTGGCTATCAGGAAATAACAAATGGCAAAGTAAGGAGAAAGGATGCACAGCCAAGCCTGATTAACATATTGGTAGGGTCAAGAAACAATTAAGTGACTTGTACTTGCCAAATAAGTTGTCAAAAAATAAAACCAAAAAGCAACTATAGTGACAAGTATTGATCATATTCAAGTAATGACCATTACCTAAAAGTCATTGAAAAGCAGATCCCATTTTCTGCCTGTTCTTCTAGCACAAAGTAGAAGAAATCTCTTGTGTGACAGCCAACTGATGGATCCAGGTGGTAACACTGGAGCACTTTATCACTCAGGCATTCCTTCATTCATTTCTTTAGGAAGTAAATTTTTACTGCACAACTTCTCGGTGCAAGATCCCAAGGATCTCATGGTGTTTTAGGGCATAGGAAAACATTGACAAAAAAGATCTGGAAATTTTCTCCTTAGCCTCTACATTAAAATGGCCCACTTCCTATCGCATTTCTTTAAAGTATGAACTGGCCAGGAAGAGAAAGTATAATGAATATTGCCTCTTGTGTTCTGGGAGGAAAGGGTTTTTAGCATTCCTTTGGGCTGCAATAAATCATCAACATACCCAGGGTACCTGGGTGGCTCAGTCGTTTGGGCATCTGACTCTTAGTTTCAGCTCAGGTCATGATCTCAGGGTCATGAGATTGAATCCTGCACTGGGATCTGTGCTCCACCAGGAGTCTGCTTGAGATTTTCCCTCTCTCTCTCTCCCTCTGCACCTCCCCCTGCTCGTGCACTCTCTCTCTCTCAAATAAATACAATCTAAAAACAAAAGAAAAGGAAAAAGGAACATATCCAGTGGCCATTCTAATCCTATTTATGGAAGTGACAGATGCAGATTTATGGCAGATGCAAGAATTCTCTTGCCTCAGAATGTGCTGGAGCATCAAGGAACATAACAATTATTATTAACTTACAAAGATGCTGAGAACCTCGTTGCCCTGGCCCCCGACCACAGACCTTCCTCTCTGCCTTCTTTCACAAGAAGGGGTGCAGTGGGCAGGGAATTCACTCCTTCAATGTGCCACACTGCACCTCAAGAGGAGAAAGGAGAAAACCCTCACAAGATCTAGCACACTGCAGCAGAGCGCGAAAGGCAAGTCCACAGCTGGTAGGACTGGTAGAGAGTGCAATACTTCCATTTCCTCAAGTTGCATAAATCATGACTCATTGTGAAGATTAAGTTACTGTGGCACATCCTGTTGCCTAGGGGAGGTGAAGCCTGTAGGAGGAGGGGAAGAGGGAAAGTGGTGAGAAGAACAGACGGAATTCCATGACTGGTATCCTATGATGTTTCACATTATGTTATGTTGACCAGAGGGAGTGATATATTTTGTTTCTACTTCCTAGAAATAGCTCTGGAGATTAGGATGGCTGCCCACTGGTTAAAAGGAAAAGGCAACAAGATCCTGTACCTGGTACAGGTTTCTCTCTCTCTCTCTCTCGATTTTGTTTATTTATACATGAGAGACACAGAGAGAGGCAGAGGGAGAAGCAGACTCCCTGTGGGGAGCCCGATGCAGGACTGCATCCCAGGACCCCGTGATCATGCCCTGAACTGAAGGTAGACACTCAACCACTGAGCCACCTAGGTGCCCCTAAACTTATCTCTTGAAAGATACTCAGTCTCCCCTTCCTTCCTTCCTTCCTTCCTTCCTTCCTTCCTTCCTTCCTTCCTTCCTTCCTTCCTTCCTTCCTTCTTCCTTCCTTCTTCTTCTTCTTCTTCTTCTCCTTCCTTCCTTCCTTCCTTCCTTCCTTCCTTCCTTCCTTCCTTCCTTCCTCCTTTTCTCCCTTTTCCTCACTTTCCCCCATCCCTCCACCTTTGCTTTTTTTGGTATTATTAGAACGAATCTAGAAATCTGTGGATATTAAATCTCAAAACTTTCATTGTTTCCCTCAAGTCTCACGCTTGGAACTTAGAATAATTTTTGAGTATCTTCCTTCCTTTAATTTATAATTATTATTAATTTATAATTCATTTCTTTCTATTTGCCTGTGCCTGTCTCCTCATCACTTTTTTGCAGACCTTCTGGTGAAGCAATTGGACTTCATTGGCACGCTATCCAGGGGAAAGGGGATGAAGTTATTTTAAGAGACTAAACAGAAATCCTCGGGTAAGAATACTTAAAAAGAGATTCCCTGCTAGATCATAATACTTCCTTCCCAGAGTGCCCCCGGGAATATAAATGACGCCCAAGAAATTACCATCATTTACCAAAAGAGGCTACACAAAGCATCTTGTTTTCTGACTTGCCAGGAAAGCACAGAGCCATGTACGAAAACAGGCAGTGTGAAGTCAGCTTTAAGTGGTAGCACTTATTTTTAGAGTAAGAGTATGATGGTCCACTTGGGCAGAAAGTATATCAGGAATGCGATACTCACTGTGACAATATCATAGTAAGTAACTCATTTATCTTAGTTTGAATGCAACAGTACACTTGCCAAATCAGGACTCAGGAAGAATATTTGAGTTCTAACCCCAAAGCTAAATTTTACTTGTAGACTCTTATTTGCTTAGTTCGGTGCAAGGCAGGGTATGTGCCGGCACCCACAGGGAGGGAGCACCAGCTGTGCTCATAGCTTCCCAAATCTGTGTGCAGTGACTTCAGGTTGGTGACTCAACATCAGCAATGCTGGCAGTATTTACATCATGGAAACACCAGGACCCCCAGCCCCTACCTCCTCCCTCCAAGAGCTGGCTGCCTAACATTCACCTAACATTCACTACTGCAAGGAGAAGAGATGAATGTGTCTCATTTTCTTATCTCATTATAATACCTATTTCATCAAAATACTAGTTCATGTTTTCATAGACGAAGCTGAAAACTAGCATGTTATTTATCTGTTTAAAAGATTTGTTCCTGATGAAAATGAATAAGAGGGGTGCCTGGATGGTTCAGTCAGTTGAGTGTCTGACTCTTGATTTCCACTGAAGTCATGATCTCAGGATCTTGAGATTGAGCCCTGTGTGAGGCATATGCTCAACAGGGAGTCTGCTTGAGATTCTCTCTCCCTCTGCCTCTCTCCACCACCCCCCAGCTCACTCACATGTGTTCTCTCTCTCTCTCTCTGTCTCCAAAATAAGAAAAAAATAATGAACAAAAGAACAGATACTTTCTGGGATATCATCCTGTTGATGAGAATATTAAGTAGCTATAGCAAGCATTTAGCTTACCTGTCCTTGTGCAGAGGAATACATAGAAGACAGGAGGAGATGTAACCATTGCAACTAGGGTCTCCTTTGCCTCCTGAGAGCTGGTGTGAGGCACCATACATGGACTCCCACCACCATGTGTACACGAGGTGCTTTTCTCAAGACCCTGTGTCACTTGGTTGCCCATTTATCTCTATACTATTTGCACCTTGGTTTTGATCACTTCCATTTTCCTGGAAAATAAACTCAGAGAGTCACAGACACCCCACTCTTCTGTTAGCACATAATACATTTACAGTCTTCAGCAATGCCCCTGGACTCCAGTCTTATAGCTTTCTTTAATGAAAATCTCATGGCCTTTGGAAATAAGACAAAAAAACCCAAACCTTCAGAGAGAATGGCAGAAAATTGATCAATCAGAATTCACTAGTGCCTTAAGAATTATCTGCAAAAACAAACAAACAAAGACCACACACAATTGTATTTGTCTTCCAAGAGTTAAGCACATTGCCTTTGGAGGGAGACATTAAGAAGGCTGAGGGCAGGTGATAGTGCAGTGACCACAGGGGACCCACACTTGAGATTTATCAGTAAAGGTCAATCTGACACACATATGCTTTGTCTGAAGCTCCATGAGCAGCTCTCCTCCCTGTAAATCCCACTGGAAACAAGGGCAAGCTCTGTGTCTGCACAGTCGCCTCCCAAAGCACATCTGCAGCTCAGTCATCATTAGTCACTATAGTGGGTACTTTGGGACTTGTTTTATGTGTGAGAACAAAAGGGTTGTTGTTGTTGTTGTTGTTTTTCAATTTTGCAAAGCTGAGCTTTGAAAATCAAGGACAGGGAAATAGCTCCTTCTATTCTCTCCTTTATATAAACCCTGTTTCTCTCCTTTATTTCCTCATTTGTGCACTCATGTGTGACACTTAGCATATGCCATCTTTTCTGTAGATGCGGGTGTGTGTCTGGTCTGGTGTGTGTGTGTGTGTGTGTGTGTGTGTGTGTGTGTGTGTGTGTGAGGGGTGGGCGGCTGTGTCATATTCATTTTATATCCCAGCCACACTGGCATAGGATTCTGGTCCATGCTCAGAAACAGTGCTAATTTAGCCCTCTTTTCACCTTTTTTTTAAAAGAAGGCTTTAACCATCTATTATTAATTTGACAAATATATTAAGCACATATAATTAGAGTAAGGTCTATGTACACATTGAATTTAAAAAATTGTTTCGGGGATCCCTGGGTGGCGCAGCAGTTTGCCGCCTGCCTTTGGCCCGGGGCGCTATCCTGGACCCGGGATCGAATCCCACGTCGGGCTTCCGGTGCATGGAGCCTGCTTCTCCCTCTGCCTGTGTCTCTGCCTCTCTCTCTCTCTCTGTGACTATCATAAATAAATAAAAATTTAAAAAAATTAAAAAATTATTTCATAATATGTCTTCTGACTGGCAATTTTTAGGTTTTGAAAGAGACTTTATTAGTTAGCTTATTATACCAATATATAGTTTATTATTGTCTTAAGCTCCTAGCATTCTGCTTGGCATATGGTTGAGTCTCAACAGATATTCATATTTTTCTATTCCTCTAATGGACTCAAATTATCTAGTTGTTTGTTCTCTGACTGGAGATATTCTCTGGGCCACCTTAGTGGCATGTAACCACAAGCAAACTGAGCAGAAGCCCAAGCACACACATCCTACCCAGACTGCCAGCACCACCTTACCACCGCCTGTTCATGGCTTGTACAGCTCCAGTGTAAAGGCAGAGTGATGCCAATGTTGGCTTGTGGCTCTGGGGTCCCACGATCTTGTCTGCACCTGAGCTTTGTCACTAATTTGTTTTACTTTAAAAAAAAAAAAAAGATTTATTTATTTATTTTAGAGGGGGGCAGAAGGAGAGGGAGAATCTCAAGCAGATTCTCACCTGGGTGTTGAACCTATACAGGACTTGATCTCACAACTCTGAGATCACAACCTGAGCTGAAACCAAAAGTCAGATGCCTAACAGACTGAGCCACCCAGGTGCCCCAACTTGTTTCACTTTCAACAAGTTACTTACCGGCCTCGGTTTCATTTTCCTCATCCATAAAATGAGAATAGCTAAAAGATTGCCTGCTGAGATACAAAGAGATGATGTAAGTAAAAGCCCTCTCAAATCCTCAAAAATGGTAATTGTTGTTAGTATTGTCTTTAGAAAGTTTCTCTGAGCAGCCAGCTCACAGAGGATGGCCTGTGTCCCTGTCCCCTGACCTGGGTGCTCCAGAGGAATAATGGAAGGATGAGCAATGAGGATGTTAGAGGGTGGAGAAGGCCCTGTGACATTGAAAAATGAAGCAGGTCACTCCATACTGTTTACACAGAGTTTTATTCAGGGTGACCTCCTGAGTGGGGATCAGGTGGATGGTGATCCAGGTGCTACACAGCTATCCTCTGCAAAGTCCCAACCTCAGTTCATTCTAGATTTTATAGAGTGAGGGAAGCTGTAGAAGTCATTGTGGTAAGGTCAAAGGGTTTAACATTTAATAGACCTCCTGGCACCACCTCTGTGCCAGAGGGCTGCAAGGGGAAGAAAACATATTATCTCTACTAATTATCTAAACAGCTTTAGGGAGGATCAGAACAAGCCTTCCCACATTCTGGTTAGAGCATATATTACCTCCAGGGGGCATAGAGCACACAGTCCTGAAGGAGGTCATTACATATACCAGAACAAATGGAAGCCAAAGATGGAGTCAGTGTGGTCAGCACTCCTACAGGGATCCACTAGAAAATCTAGGGCATTCAAGATTTGAATTCAAAATCTTCCTCATGTTCATGTGTTGTTTCCCCTTTGCTGGTTTCCAGAGGACCCTCTGCATAACCAGGGTGCAAGCCTAAAAGAGCACTTGGCTCCAGGGGTCCCAAAGAGACCAGGTTGGGCCACTCACCTCTGACAAAATCCAAAGGCACAGACAGTGGTGGTGAAACAGGAAAGGAATTTATTTCAGTGAGGCCAACACCTGGAAGACAGCAGACTAGTATTTCAAAGACTGTCTCCAAAGTGCTAAACACACTTTTAGGTTTATATAAGGAAAATGTGGAACCAAAGTGGGTGGGTACATGGAGGTTGGCAGTAAAGGTCAAGTTGATCATCATCTTGAGGCCAATCAAGTGGGGTCTTGCTGGCTTCAGGCAGTCCCTATTTCCTGAGGGGGTCATTTTGGTTCCCATCAGGGGATGCTTTGCCCACTGGGTCTCTTATCTGAGATAAGCTGGAAAAGAAGAACTTAATCGCTTAGAAGTCACACATTGAGGTCAAAATGGAGGTAGTTGATGCTCTTTTTCATCTGCCTTAGAATCTACTCCCTTTTCTGTCCTGTAAACCCCTCCCCATGTCCCCCCTACACACATCCAGGTCACTCCACCTAGTTCTGTTCTGTTCTCATAGTTCTACAGGGTCTGCCATCTTTCCATGAAAAATCTTTATCTACCTCTGACACTCTGCAAATTGTATCTGCCATTCCCTCAGCTACGCTCTGGTAACTAAATCTCCTGGGTGAGTCTGGAGGCATAGGTGGATTGTGAAGGTATGGCTTTAATGTGCAATCATAACTCATTAGCTTTCTCCCTTAAAAATGGGTAGAAGGCACAGGGAGATGGTCCAGAAATTTTCACATTCAAATATGGACTTTTTTGGGTGGCAGGGGAGGCAGTAAATCCCTAACACTGAAAATATTCTAGCAGAGACTAAGAAATCACATGGTATGCATGTTTAAATATTGGTAGGAGGTATCAATGAGATGACTGAACCCAAAATACCATGATTCTATTAAAATTTCTTCCTATTTTGCCATTATGATGATCATAATACCTTAAAGCTCAAAAAGTTTAGACAAAAGTGGGACATCCTGTTACACACACACACATACACACACACACACACACACACACACACTTCATCCACACTTGGAATTTCTTTGGTAGATGAATAAGAGTGCAATAATAAAAAAAAAATAGAGAAATCAAGACCTTCCAATTTTATTTTCCAAAAGCACACTCAAGGACAACCTGGGCAAAGTTAAAGATTAACTCAGTCCCTCATTTAGTTAATCGTTTTATTGTGGGAAAAAAAATTTCTGTCACTTCCTTTGGAGAGTGAGCAGGGCATTTGTTAATCAAAATCTGCTTTGTGTGTTCCTCCCACGTCCAGTCCATTGCTGAAGGCTAACTTGATTTGAATGACAAGAGTCTGTCCAGGTTCTGAATGAACCCAGCAAATTGGAACACACCTGGGAGAAAAAAGAGATAGCAATATTGAGTGTCTATTTGGAATCAGACTGGCCTGGGAAAAGTGTAGATAGTTTATTACTATGTCAATTTCAAACCCCTCTTTCATTTGACACTTGAATCTTTATTCCCAGGGCTTCTTAGGTCTTCTACAATTTTCATGCAAAATATGATTCAGCAGGATTCATTGCATACTTGCTAGGTACAGGCAGTACGATAGGCCCTGGGGAAAGAGAGAAATCAGGAATAGAAAGTTGAATAAGACATGGTTCCTGCCTAAAGGAACTTAAAATCTACTGGGAGAGGAAGTAATGGCTAATACTGTCAGTTAGATTATTGAGTTATTTTATTGATTTAACATACTTTAACTAAGACGGGTGAGGAAAGAACTATTGAAGAGAAAATTTCCTAAGGAAGGAATGACATCAAAATGCTAAGGATCATCGTAAGGCACTGAGATTCAAAGTGATTCATTGTCTTTTGCTGTTTCTACACTTTCTTGAACAAGATTATAATTTTTCATCATGAATGAAAATACATATACATTCAAAAATTCTTCTAGAGTATTTTCTTGCTCCCTAAAAACATAGCTGTCATGCCTTTAGTATAAGAATTTGCTGTGAGTCAAGCAAAGGGAAGAAAAGGAGATAGACAAACTGATGGTTACCAGATGGGAGTTAGGTAGGGAGATGGGGGAAATAGGGGTTGGGGATTACAGAGTACATTTATCATGATGAAAAGAAAGGTAAAGAAAAATAAAATAAAATGATAAAAAAAATGCACTTTCTGGGACAAGGAAATATGAAGTTAAAATCAACATCAATACAAATAGAATTTATAAAAATGGTGGCCTTCATATGGTTTTGTAGGTATACCTAGTGCATACCAACATGCATATCTAGATGCATGCAAAACACACATACTCATTTCACATACACGCATGTATGCATATACATACATAGATGTACTTGCATATGTTCATGGCCAACTCCAGAATGTTCATGAGCTAACGACGGGTGTTTTGGTTTCTGTTCCTTGGCTCTTGTATTATTCTCATGATTGGAAAGACAGAAGGTGATGGATTCTCACCCTCTACTTTTAATCCCGGCAGCTGTGGTGGACAGTAAAAGAACACTTGACCAGTGAGCCTTAGCTCTGAGTTTAGATCCTGACTCTTACTCATTACTTCTTCATCAGTGGGAATATAGATGTTTCTCAGCCCCTGCTTGATTATTCTCCGTGAGATGAAGGGGTCAGTCAGATTCTTGCTGATACCAGTAGGTTACTGATTAATAACTCAAGTGAGGGGGATTCATGGGTGGCTCAGTGGTTGAGCATCTGCCTTCGGCCCAGGGCAGGATCCTGGAGTCCCAGGATCGAGTCCCACATCGGGCTCTCTGCATGGGGCCTGCTTCGCTCTCTGTCTATGTCTCTGCCTCTCTCTCTGTGTGTTTCTCATGAATAAATAAATGAAATCTTAAAAAAAAATTAAAAAAAAATAACACAAGTGAGGGCAGGAAAGAAAACATTAACAAGAAGCACGTTGACCTCTCTTGACATTAGAGACAGTCTTTGGAAATCTAGTTCATCCCTTTTGCAAGCCTGTTGTACATGAAGATTCTGAGACCCAGATATTTGAACTCTACACACTGTGCTTGTTCACCAATTCCTGACTCTCCATTACCCATTAACATCCTCCACCTGCTTTGTGTGGGATACATATCTATGGCACAGTTACACCAAAAATTGGCTAGAGACAAATAATAACTGCTAAAAATAGCTATTTATCAAAGGTTTCTCATGGGCAAATTTCTTACTTCCATGATTTTATTTGATACTCATGAGAATCCTCCCAGTTAGCTATTATTCTCTTGATTTTACAGATGTGGAAACAAGGTTCAGAGAACCAAGTATCACACTCAAGGAGGGCTGGTTCATGAGTAAAAGAATCAGTGTAGCAATCCGACACTGCTGCATTCTAGAAGAACCAAGGCCGACTGACCACACAGATAAAAAATGATGACAGAATTGGCTGGTTTTATGACTCAGGGAGGATTCTGTGGTAGTTTCATTTGATTTTCCCTCTTCCCAAGACTTGACTTGAAGGCCAGGAGGCAAATCTATAGCTGTAGCAGCTTTGGCCGTGCTTCTCAGTATAAAGAGAGGAAGGAAGGGGGCTGAGAGGAAGGGGATGCCTCCCCCTTCCTCTTGCAAAATTGTAGCCTTTGGATAACTAGAACAAAAATTCAAGTTATTGAATATAGACCTTTGCATAAAGTGAAGAAAGTCCACTTTGAGAGGTATATTCCACCATATACTTAAATTCTTTTCTCTGCTCCAGGGCCTCCAAATACAAGTCTCCTGACTTCCATACACCCTGGACCTTTCTTCCACTTGCATGAGAACCTACTGAGATCAAGGTTGCTGTGAATGTCAAAATAAAACCTTAACTGATATAAAATGACTTTGAAAATTTAAGAATAGAGGAGAACATAGGAGAATGGGATTTGAGGAATTTTTTTTTTTTAAAGAGATAAGTACCTAACATGGGCTTATGAAGTGTTGGGTCCTGTCACCTGCCCTCTCTCAATGTTAAGGGAGGGCTGCTGTAAGCGTAGAGGCAAAGGCTGCCTCAAGCTCCATAGGGAAGTTCAGTGCGGGGGAGCCACAGGGACTCTGCCCTGAATGTTGTCCCCCCACCTCCACACTTAGGGGGTGAGTGGGGTTGGGTCAGCAGAGGCTGTATCTCCAGTTACTGGTCATCCTTAGATAATGGGCTGGGCTTCTCTGCCTAATCCTTTAGTTGGTACTCATGCCATGAGCAATAGATCCCCAAAAAGTACAAGGGTCACCTACTCCAGATGACTGCATTATCATTTAGGTCATACTGTACTGACATCAGGGTCTCTCTTCCTGCTAATCAGATCATTTAGGTACTCGAGCTGACTCAGGGCCTGCAGAAAAGAACATTTCTGGAATATGACGCATTGGAGATAGACTTAGGGGACTGAGAATGAAAACCACATCCCAGAGCTATAAAAATGACAGACTGTTTACCTTATATGGAGTATCTCTAGGTTTATTTCCCTTAAAATGAATTTGTTAGCCTATAAATTAAAATGACCAATGGAGGCAATTTTTTTTTCTTCTCTTATCTTTCTACCCCTTCTTGGATGTATTGGTGGAAATATTGAGATTAGCCAGGTCCTGAATGTCATAGTCAAAAATTTACAACCTTGTCCACCACTTTGATCATTTCCTTTATCCCACAGCTGAAGAGAACCTAGGCCTCATTATCTTACCAGTGGACAACAAGGAGACATAAATAAACTTCATTTCCCTTCTCATCAATTCAATATTGGTAAATGCAAGTTTCACTCTAAACCAAGGAGTTAATAGTCAATAAATATAATTTGTAGAAATAATCATAGTGAAAGACTATAAAAACATTAACCTTTGAAGTTTAATTTTTAGTATGAATAAAACTATATATCTTGACTCAAAATATCATATTTGAGCTAAAATTTTTCTTTAACTTGCAAATGCATCAGATATATATATTTAAAGACTAAAAAATAAAGCAGACACCTACATAACCACTGTCTGTGTTACCAAACAGAGCACTGCCCCCTAATATTCAGCAACCAGACTGACAACCTTCCTTCTCCAGCCCCCAAGGCAGCCATGACTCTGACTTCTGTGATCATTTCCCTCCTTTCCCTTGTCCTTTTATGGCCTACCTATGTACTCTTAGACATACATTGAGTTTTTCTGATTTGTGAACTTATCTACTTTGTCCTTCAATATGTGCTTATGTGTCTTGCTATATAGTCTCTTCATTTGTACTCCATAATACCCATTGTACAAGTGTGTCACAGTTTCTGTACTCAATCCTCTGTACTAGACCTTTGCTTCTTTTTCCTTTTGCATTTGCAGAATATGGCAAAAGAAAACACAAAGATAAACCAGAAAGTAATGAGATTATTTACCCAGGGGTGCAGGTGAAAAAAGCAGACTTTACTTACTACATATTTTTCAACATATTCTTTGCCTTTGACCTATATTAATATGTTATATATTCAAGAAATAAAAATGATTTTTAAAAATGCTAAAAGACTAAACAGGCAAGATGGTGGAAGAGCAGGGTCCCCAAATCACCTGTCCCCACCAAATTACCTAGATAACCTTCAAATCATCCTGAAAATCTACGAATTCGGCCTGAGATGTAAAGAGAGACCAGCTGGAATGCTACAGTGAGAAGAGTTCGTGCTTCTATCAAGGTAGGAAGACGGGGAAAAAGAAATAAAGGAACAAAAGGCCTCCGAGGGGGAGGGGCCCCGCGAGGAGCCGGGCTGAGGCCGGGGCGAGTGTCCCCAGGACAGGAGAGCCCCGTCCCGGAGGAGCAGGAGCTGCACCAACCTTCCCGGGCGGGCGGAAAGGGGCTCGCAGGGAGTTGGAGCAGGACCCAGGAGGGCGGGGATGCCCTCGGGCTCCCGGGGACACTAACAGACACCTGCGCCCCGGGAGAGTGCGCCGAGCTCCCTAAGGGCTGCAGCGCGCACGGCGGGGCCGGAGCAGCTCGGAGGGGCTCGGGCGGCGGCTCCGCGGAGGGGGCTGCGGGGCGGGAGCGCGAATCCAACAGCGCAGGCCCCGGAGCACAGGGCGCCGGGACACAGCCCAGGATCCGGCCTCCCCCGGGACAGGCAGAGGCCGGGAGGGCCCAGAACAGCGAGGACGCTCCTGCCCCGAGGGGAGCAGATCAGCGGCCCCGCCCCGGAGCCTCCAGGCCCTGCAGACGGAGAGCTCCGGAGTTACTGTGGGGGCTGAATCCAGGCTTCCAGAGCTGCCGTAGCCACTGGGGCTGTTCCTCCTGGGGCCTCACGGGGTAAACAACCCCCGCTGAGCCCTGCAGCAGGCAGGGGCAGAGCAGCTCCCCCAAGTGCTAACACCTGAGAATCAGCACAGCAGGCCCCTCCCCCAGAAGACCAGCTGGACGGACCAGTTCCAGGGGCAGTCAAGGGACTTAAAGTCTACAGAATCAGAAGATACTTCCCCCTTGTTTTTTGTTTTTTTTTTCTTTTCTTTTTAATTTCTGATTGCTTCCCCCACCCCCCATTTTTTTCATCTTTCTTTTTCTTTCTCTTTTTCTTATCTTTTTTCCTTTTTTTCCCTCTTTTTCTTTTTTCTTTTTTTTTTCTTTCCTTCTCTCTCTTTCTCTCCTTTTCCCAATACAACTTGTTTTTGGCCACTCTGCACTGAGCAAAATGACTAGAAGGAAAACCTCACCTCAAAAGAAAGAATCAGAAACAGCCCTCTCTCCCACAGAGTTACAAAATCTGGATTACAATTCAATGTCAGAAAGCCAATTCAGAAGCACTATTATACAGCTACTGGTGGCTCTAGAAAAAAGCATTAAGGACTCACGAGACTTCATGACTGCAGAATTTAGATCCAATCAGGCAGAAATTAAAAATCAATTGAATGAGATGCAATCCAAACTAGAAGTCCTAACGACGAGGGTTAACGAGGTGGAAGAACGAGTGAGTGACATAGAAGACAAGTTAATGGCAAAGAGGGAAACTGAGGAAAAAAGAGACAGACAATTAAGGGACCATGAAGACAGATTAAGGGAAATAAATGACAACCTAAGGAAGAAAAACCTACGCTTAATTGGGGTTCCCGAGGGCGCCGAAAGGGACAGAGGGCCAGAATATGTATTTGAACAAATCCTAGCTGAAAACTTTCCCATTCTGGGAAGGGAAATAGGCATTCAGATCCAGGAAATAGATCCCCCCCTAAAATCAATAAAAACCGTTCAACACCTTGACATTTAATAGTGAAGCTTGCAAATTCCAAAGATAAAGAGAAGATCCTTAAAGCAGCAAGAGACAAGAAGTCCCTGACTTTCATGGGGAGGAATATTAGGGTAACAGCAGACCTCTCCACAGAGACGTGGCAGGCCAGAAAGGGCTGGCAGGATATATTCAGGGTCCTAAATGAGAAGAAAATGCAACCAAGAATACTTTATCCAGCAAGGCTCTCATTCAAAATGTAAGGAGAGATAAAGAGCTTCCAAGACAGGCAGGAACTGAAAGAATATGAGACCTCCAAACCAGCTCTGCAAGAAATTTTAAGGGGGACTCTTAAAATTCCCCCTTAAGAAGAAGTTCAGTGGAACAATCCACAAAAACAAGGACTAAATAGATATCATGATGACACTAAACTCATATCTGTCAACAGTAACTCTGAACGTGAACGGGCTTAATGACCCCATCAAAAGGCGCAGGGTTTCAGACTGGATAAAAAAGCAGGACCCATCTATTTGCTATCTACAAGAGACTCATTTTAGACAGAAGGACACCTACAACCTGAAAATAAAAGGTTGGAGAACCATTTACCATTCAAATGGTTCTCAAAAGAAAGCAGGGGTAGCCATCCTTATATCAGATAAACTAAAATTTACCCCGAAGACTGTAGTGAGAGATGAAGAGGGACACTATATCATACTTAAAGGATCTATCCAACAAGAGGACTTAACAATCCTCAATATATATGCCCCGAATGTGGGAGCTGCCAAATACTTAAACGAATTATTAACCAAAGTGAAGAAATACTTAGATAATAATACACTTATACTTGGTGACTTCAATCTAGCTCTCTCTACCCTCGATAGGTCTTCTAAGCACAACATCTCCAAAGAAACGAGAGCTTTAAATGATACACTGGACCAGATGGATTTCACAGATATCTATAGAACTTTACATCCAAACTCAACTGAATACACATTCTTCTCAAGTGCACATGGAACTTTCTCCAGAATAGACCACATACTGGGTCACAAATCGGGTCTGAACCGATACCAAAAGATTGGGATCATCCCCTGCATATTCTCAGACCATAACGCCTTGAAATTAGAACTAAATCACAAGAAAAAGTTTGGAAGGACATCAAACACGTGGGGGTTAAGGACCATCCTGCTAAAAGATAAAAGGGTCAACCAGGAAATTAAGGAAGAATTAAAAAGATTCATGGAAACTAATGAGAATGAAGATACAACCGTTCAAAATCTTTGGGATGCAGCAAAAGCAGTCCTGAGGGGGAAATACATCGCAATACAAGCATCCATTCAAAAACTGGAAAGAACTCAAATACAAAAGCTAACCTTACACATAAAGGAGCTAGAGAAAAAACAATAATCGACCCGACGCCCAGCAGAAGAAGAGAGTTAATTAAAATTCGAGCAGAACTCAACGAAATTGAGACCAGAAGAACTGTGGAACAGATCAATAGAACCAGGAGTTGGTTCTTTAAAAGAATTAATAAGATAGATAAACCATTAGCCAGCCTTATTAAAAAGAAGAGAGAGAAGACTCAAATTAATAAAATCATGAATGAGAAAGGAGAGATCACTACCAACACCAAGAAAATACAAACGATTTTAAAAACATATTATGAACAGCTCTACGCCAATAAATTAGGCAATCTAGAAGAAATGGATGCATTTCTGGAAAGCCACAAACTACCAAAACTGGAACAGGAAGAAATAGAAAACCTGAACAGGCCAATAACCAGGGAGGAAATTGAAGCAGTCATCAAAAACCTCCCAAGACACAAAAGTCCAGGGCCAGATGGCTTCCCAGGGGAATTCTATCAAACGTTTAAAGAAGAAATCATACCTATTCTACTGAAGCTGTTTGGAAAGATAGAAAGAGATGGAGTACTTCCAAATTCATTCTATGAGGCCAGCATCACCTTAATTCCAAAACCAGACAAAGATCCCACCAAAAAGGAGAATTACAGACCAATATCCCTGATGAACATGGATGCAAAAATTCTCAACAAGATACTAGCCAATAGGATCCAACAACACATTAAGAAAATTATTCACCATGACCAAGTAGGATTTATCCCCGGGACACAAGGCTGGTTCAACACTTGTAAAACAATCAATGTGATTCATCATATCAGCAAGAGAAAAACCAAGAACCATATGATCCTCTCATTAGATGCAGAGAAAGCATTTGACAAAATACAGCATCCATTCCTGATCAAAACTCTTCAGAGTGTAGGGATAGAGGGAACTTTCCTCGACATCTTAAAAGCCATCTACGAAAAGCCCACAGCAAATATCATTCTCAATGGGGAAGCACTGGGAGCCTTTCCCCTAAGATCAGGAACAAGACAGGGATGTCCACTCTCACCACTGCTATTCAACATAGTATTGGAAGTCCTAGCCTCAGCAATCAGACAACAAAAAGACATTAAAGGCATTCAAATTGGCAAAGAAGAAGTCAAACTCTCCCTCTTCGCCGATGACATGATACTCTACATAGAAAACCCAAAAGCCTCCACCCCAAGATTGCTAGAACTCATACAGCAATTGGGTAGCGTGGCAGGATACAAAATCAATGCCCAGAAATCAATGGCATTTCTATACACTAACAATGAGACTGAAGAAAGAGAAATTAAGGAGTCAATCCCATTTACAATTGT
The DNA here is from genome assembly GCF_905146905.1 of Nyctereutes procyonoides. Classification (NCBI taxonomy): domain Eukaryota; kingdom Metazoa; phylum Chordata; class Mammalia; order Carnivora; family Canidae; genus Nyctereutes; species Nyctereutes procyonoides. Next base: position 6,640,258 of record NW_026575044.1, read on the forward strand.
GCCCAAAAGCATAAGATACCTAGGAATAAACCTAACCAAAGAGGTAAAGGATCTATACCTTAAAAACTATAGAACACTTCTGAAAGAAATTGAGGAAGACACAAAGAGATGGAAAAATATTCCATGCTCATGGATTGGAAGAATTAATATTGTGAAGATGTCAATGTTACCCATGGCAATTTACACGTTTAATACAATCCCTATCAAAATACCATGGACTTTCTTCAGAGAGTTAGAACAAATTATTTTAAGATTTGTGTGGAATCAGAAAAGACCCCGAATAGCCAAGGGAATTTTAAAAAAGAAAACCATAGCTGGGGGCAACACAATGCCAGCTTTCAGGTTGTACTACAAAGCTGTGGTCATCAAGACAGGGTGGTACTGGCACAAAAACAGACACATAGATCAATGGAACAGAATAGAGAACCCAGAAGTGGACCCTGAACTTTATGGTCAACTAATATTCGATAAAGGAGGAAAGATGAGCCACTGGAAGAAAGACAGTCTCTTCAATAAATGGTGCTGGGAAAATTGGACATCCACATGCAGGAGAATGAAACTAGACCACTCTCTTGCACCATACACAAAGATAAACTCAAAATGGATGAAAGATCTAAATGTGAGACAAGATTCCATCAAAATCCTAGAGGAGAACACAGGCAACACCCTTTTTGAACTCGGCCACAGTAACTTCTTGCAAGATACATCCATGAAAGCAAGAGAAACAAAAGCAAAAATGAACTATTGGGACTTCATCAAGATAAGAAGCTTTTGCACAGCAAAGGATACAGTCAACAAAACTAAAAGGCAGCCTACAGAATGGGAGAAGATATTTGCAAATAACATATCAGATAAAGGGCTAGTTTCCAAAATCTATAAAGAACTTATTAAACTCAACAGCAAAGAAACAAACAATCCAATCATGAAATGGGCAAAAGACACGAAGATAAATCTCACAGAGGAAGACATAGACATGGCCAACAAGCACATGAGAAAATGCTCTGCATCACTTGCCATCAGGGAAATACAAATCAAAACCACAATGAGATACCACCTCACACCAGTGAGAATGGGGAAAATTAACAAGGCAGGAAACCACAAATGTTGGAGAGGATGCGGAGAAAGGGGAACCCTCTTGCACTGTTGGTGGGAATGTGAACTGGTGCAGCCACTCTGGAAAACTGTGTGGAGGTTCCTCAAAGAGTTAAAAATAGACCTGCCCTACGACCCAGCAATTGCACTGTTGGGGATTTACCCCAACGATTCAGATGCAATGAAACGCCGGGACACCTGCACCCCGATGTTTCTAGCAGCCATGTCCACAATAGCCAAACTGTGGAAGGAGCCTCGGTGTCCATCGAAAGATGAGTGGATAAAGAAGATGTGGTTTATGTATACAATGGAATATTATTCAGCCATTAGAAACGACAAATACCCACCATTTGCTTCGACGTGGATGGAACTGGAGGGTATTATGCTGAGTGAAGTAAGTCAATCGGAGAAGGACAAACAGTGTATGTTCTCATTCATTTGGGGAATATGAATAATAGTGAAAGGGAATATAAGGGAAGGGAGAAGAAATGTGTGGGAAATATCAGAAAGGGAGACAGAACATAAAGACTCCTAACTCTGGGAAACGAACTAGGGGTGGTGGAAGGGGAGGAGGGCGGGGAGTGGGGGTGAATGGGTGACGGGCACTGGGGGGGCACTTAACGGGATGAGCACTGGGTGTTATTCTGTATGTTGGTAAATTGAACACCAATAAAAATTAATTTATTAAAAAAAATAAAAATAATAAAAATGCTAAAATTTCATGTCAGCAGAAACAGATGAACCAAACATTTCAAATTTTAATACTTAGAAGAAAAGATTAATACAAATAACTTGTAAACCAGTATTCTGACTGTATGTTTACTGATGGTATATATATATTTTTAAAGATTTTATTTATTTATTCATGAGAGACAGAGAGAGAGAGAGGCAGAGACACAGGCAGAGGGAGAAGCAGGCTCCATGCAGGGAGCCCGACGCGGACCCGATCCCGTGTCTACCAGGATCACGCCCTGGGCCGAAGGCGGCGCTAAACCGTTGAGCCACCGGGGCTGCCCTGATGGTATATTCTAAGGACAAAAAGAACTACAATAGAATACTCACTGGTGTTTTGAGTGACATTGCATTGAATTTACCCACTTAAGGAGATGTCTTTAAAATATGTCTTCCTATATAAAACCATGACATTTTAATTTATTTATGACTTCCAATAAAGTGTTATAATTTTATCTTTATTGAGGCACTTGTGGGTTTTTTTTTTTAACCTTTATTTATCCATCAGAAAGAGAGAGAGAGAAAGGGAGGGAGAGAGTGAGCATGCGCGCGGGGGGGGGAGGGGGTTGGCAGAGAGAGAGGGAGAGAGAATCTTAAACAGACTCCAAGCAAAGCAAGGAGCCCAGTGTGGAGTGTGGGGTTCAATCTCACTATCCTGAGATCATGACCTGAGCGGAAACCAAGAGTTGGTCACTTAACCAACTGAGTCACCCAGGCCTCCATGGCACATGTATTATGAGAATTATAGTGGCTACTTCTTGTCTTTTATGTTACATAAATAGTATCTTTTCATTTGCTATTTATTACTACTATGTAGAAATGTAATGATTTTTGTTTGCCAAATTTTCTTAACTATAAAACTTATTTGGATATTATTTGGGATTTTTTGATGATAATCATATTTCTGATTTTTATGCCTTTTTTTTCCTTTATCAACTGTGTATGTACTAGAACTTACAGTATAGAGTACAATGCTGGTAAGTGATAGTGGACACTCTAGTGTGGTCCTTGATTTAAATGGAAATGCTATCAATACTACACCATTAAACATAATGCCTTCTGTGTTCTTATTTTATCTACCCTTTATCACATTAAGGAATTTCCTTCTTGTTCATAATTTTACAGAGTATTTTTAACTCATAAGAAGATGTTGAATAATCTCTAGCAATCTTTCTGCATTTATTGTGACTCTTTTTTCCCCTTTATTTAGATAATGTGGTAATTTAGGTAAATTAATGAATTATTATTAACAAACTTTACATTATTCCAAATCAAATATCATTACATTATGTATTTTATATGTTGCTGGATTTGGTATGCTAATTTATTATGATTTTTTTCATATGATCTGTAATTTACCTTTTCCATGTTTGTTCAGATTTGGTTTTGGTATTGAAATTAGTCCAGCCTTATTAAATGAGTTGGGGAATGATTTCCTCTTTTTCTGGATTGTTCTCTGGAAGACTTTTTGCAAGATTAGAATTATCATCTTTTTATCATGGCCCTCATTGATAAAGTCATATAGTGATTGTTATTTTGGGGAGGTGAGTAATTTTTGACTACTAATTCAGTTTCTTTAAAGATTATAGAATTTATAAGGTTCTTCTCCTTTTTGTGTCAGTTTTATATTTTTCTAAGATCTATCCATTTCTCTTAAATGTACTGAGATACAATTGTTCATAGTATCCTCTTCCATCTTTTTATTGTCTGCAATTTCTATATCACCTTTCACTCCAAATACAGTTAATTTGTGGATCCTCTTATTCTTTTTTTTTTAAAGGATTTTTATTTGTTTATTTGAGAGGGAGAGAGAGAAAGAGAGAGAGAGAGCATGTGAGAGCATGAGGGAGGGGCAGAAGAAGAAGGAGAAGCAGGGAGCTTGATACAGGGCTCAATTCCAGGATACTGAGATCATAACCTGAGCTGAAGGCAGACACTTAACCAATTGAGCCATACAGGCCCCCTGGATCCTCTCTTATTCTTGACTAGAGTCAAGACTAGACTAGAGTCTAGTCTCTAGTCAGAGACTAGAGTCACTGATCTTCCTGTAGTTGTTTCAAAGAATCAACTTTTAACTTTGTTTTATTTACTAATTTTAATTTTATTTTCTATTTTATTATTTTCTGCATTTATTTTCTTTTTACAATTTATTTTGATTTATTTTGCTATTTTTCCCTCTTTGAGTGAAATATTTATCTCATTACTTTTTATCTTTCCTTCCTTTGTGTTGTAAGCACTTAAGGCCATGGATTTTTTTAATACTGCTTTACCTGCAGCCTACACAAATTGAGAATAGTATTTTCATTATTGTTCATATTTTAAAAAATATTTTATTTATTCGTTTTTATAAATAGACAGAGAGAGAAGGGAGGGGTAGATGGGGAGGGAGAGGGACAAGCAGACTCTAAGCTCAGCATGGAGCCCAAACCTGGCTCAATCCCATGATCTTGAGATCATGACCCCAGCAAATATCAAGAGTTCAGCACTTAACAGATTGGGCCACCTAGGCACTGCATTATCGTTCACTTTTATTTTTTTTTTAAGATTTTTATTTATTTATTCATGAGAGACACACACACACACAGAGAGAGAGAGAGAGAGAGAGAGAGAGAGAGGCAGAGATACAGGCAGAGGGAGAAGCAGGCTCCATGCAGGGATCCTGACATGGGACTCGATCCCAGGTCTCCAGGATCAGGGCCTGGGCTGAAGGCAGTGCTAAACCGCTGAGCCACCTGGGCTGCCCTATTGTTCACTTTTAAATATGGTTTGATTTGCATTAATTTGTTCTTTTGTTGAAAGGTATTTATAGATATACTTTTTAATTATCAAAATATGGGAATTTAATTTTTGCAATTTATTTCTGATTCAAGTTCATTTTAATGAGATATTGGGAAAGATTTACATCAGGCTTTTGAAATTTGTTGAGATGTTAATCTTGAGGTCCAATATATGGCTATTATTTGTAAATACTCTATGTATTACACACTACAGTATCTTTATATGTATGTTAGCTCTATTTTCTTAATGTGCTGTTTGAATATTCCATGTTTAATGATTTTTGATCTGCTTGTTTTATCAAAAATCCACCATAATGGATCCTCCTATAATTTTGTTCACATCTCACTGATCTCCCTGTAGTTTTGTTCATATTTCACTGATCTTCCTGTAGTTTTGTTCACATTTCACTGCATACATTTTCAATATTATTAGTAAATTAAATTTAAACCTACTAATTAAACTTATTGCTTCATCTTGATGATCATAAAGATGATATAATCTTTTTTGCTCCAGGCTTTTCCCCTTAAGTTTATATTTATCTTTTATGAATATGGTAAGACCTAGGGTTACAGATGTGGTCTTTGATCTTAAAAAATTCATATATAGGGGATCCCTGGTGGCTCAGTGGTTTAACACCTGCCTTTGGCTCAGGGTGTGATCCTGGAGTCCCAGGATCGAGTCCCACATCAGCATGGATCCTGCTTCTCCCTCTGCCTGTGTCTTTGCCTCTTTCTCTCTCTGTGTGTCTCTCATGAATAAATAAGTAAGATCTTTTTTAAAAAAAATCACATATAGGTATAAGGTTCTAAATATTAGAGCAGGTCTTACTCTAGGTTCTTTGTACTAAATAGTGAAATCCTCAGAGATTGTAAAGAATTGAACAAAAAATAGCATTCAAGTATTGGGGTATTTATATAATCATCTTTTCCCCCTTACATTTATGCCTTAAGCTCACAGGGAAACCTCAAGGACTATTCTTCTCGTTGTCTTATGTATACAGAGACATGTAGCAAATTTTTATTTTTTTTATGTATGTATTTATTTGTTATCTGCCAAATAGCCTCTCTCTAAGAACTGTTTCTGCCCACATTCAAGTGGCAACTGCAATATTTATTGCTTTTCTTCACAATGACCCTGACAAATGGAAGAATTGTTTAGACCATTTGTGAACATTTGACAAAGGCATGATCTATCAGGGTCTTTCATCTGGAACTGAAAGAAATAAACCAATTTAAATGGAGTGTCTGGATGGTAAGATATACAATTAGGTATCTGATACAAGCTGTCTTCTTCATGTGTCTCAGAGAATTAGAAGAAACCAGAATATGAGGAAAAGAAATAAGAAAGGCATGCACAAAACAGAGGGGAGAGAGAGATGAAGAGAGTGCTGTTTTATTCTCTGCTTTTAGCAGTTCCTGAGGTCTAGTCATTTTCATTTTTTTTAGATCCTTCAAAAAATGTTTTTTTCTGAGGAAGTGAAAGGATTTATTCTGAAAACTATGATACATTAATGAAAGACATTGAAGAGGCAAATAAATGGAAAGATATACCATGCTCATGGATTAGAAGAATTAAGGTTGTTAGAATGTTGTTATTACCCAAAGAAATATACAGATTCAATGCAATCTTTATCAAAATTCCAGTGGCAGTTTTTAAAGAAACAGAACAAGCAATACAAAAATTTATGTGGATCCACAGAAGACTCCAAATAGTCAAAGCAATCTTGAGAAAGAAGAATGAAGCTGGAAGCATCATGCTCCCTCATTTCAAGCTGTATCACACAGCTATAGTAATCAAAACAGAATGATATCGCCATAAAAGCAGACATATAGATCAATGGGACAGAATAGAAAGCCCATAAATAAACCCATGCATGTGTGGGCTATTTATGACAAAGGAGCCAAGAATATACAACAAGGAAAGGGCAGTCTTTTCAATAAATGGTGCTAGAAAAACTGGACACACATACACACACACACACACACACAAGAATGAAATTGGACCACTACCTTACACCATACACAAAAGTTAACTCAAAGTAGGGTAAAGACTTGAATGTAAGACCTGAAATCATAGTTTTTAGAAGAAAACCCAGGGAGTGAATCATTGGCATTGGTCTTGGTGATGATTTTTGGGATTGACACCATTAGCAAAGGCAATAAAAGCAAAAATAAACAAGTAAATTAAAGAACTCTGCACAGGGGATCTCTGGATGGTTCAGCAGTTTGGCGCCTGCCTTCCACCCAAGGCATGATCCTGGAGTCCCGGGATCTCGTCCCACATCGGGCTTCTTGCATGGAGCCTGCTTGTCCCTCTGCCTGTGTCTCTGCCTCTCTCTCTCTCTCTCTCTCTCTCTCTCTGTCTCTGTCTCTCATGAATAAATGAATAAAATCTTAAAAAAAAAAAAAAACCTCTGCACAGCAAAGGAAAGAATAAGATGAAAAGGCAACCTACTGAATGGGAGAAAATATTTGCAAATCATATATCTGATAAGGGTTTAATATCCAAAATATGTGGATTCATACAACTGAACAGCAAAAGCAAAAACAAAAAACCCCCAACAATTCAACTAAATAATTGGGCAAAGAATCTGAAAAGACATTTTTACAAAGACCCAAATGGCCAATGAGTACACAAAAAAAGAGCCCAACATTACTAATCATCAGAAAAACGTGAATCAAAATCACAGTGAAGTATTACCTCACATTTACTAGAATGGCTATTGTCAAAAAGAACAAGAATAACAAGTGTTGGCAAGGATGTGGAAGAAAGGAAATCCTTGTGCATTATTGGTGGGAATGCAAATTAGTGCATTCACTATGGAAAACAGTATGTAAGTTCCTTTAAAAAATAAAAAATAGAAATACCATATATTCTAGCAATTCTGTTTTGGGGTATTTATCTGAAGAAAATAAAACATTAACTCGAAGAGATATATGTATGATATGTTTATTGCAGCATTACTTACAATGGCCAAAATATGGAAACAACTGAAGTGTCTATCAATGGATGACTGGCTAAAGAAAATGTCACAAATACACGTGTACTTACACACACACACACACACACACACACACACACACACTCATTCGCTGGGATATTTTTCAGCCATATACATGAATTAAATTTTGCCATTTGTGACCACAAAAGATAGACATTGAGGGCATTATGCTATGTGAAATAAGTCAGACTGAGAAATACCATATATCACTTATATATAGAATCTAAACAACAACCACACCAACAAAACCCACTACAAACCAAAACCAAAAACCCAAACACAAGCCCATAGATATGGAGAACAGATTGGTGCTTGCCAGAGGTGGGGTGTGGCAGATGGGTGGCCTGAATGAAGGTGGTCAAAAGATACAAACTTCCAGTTGTAAAATAAATGAATCCTGAGGATATATGTACAGCGTGGTGACTATAGTTAATAATACCATATTACATATTTGAAAAGTTGCTAATAGAGTAGATCTTTTTTTTTTTATGATAGAGAGAGAGAGAGAGAGAGAGAGAGAGAGAGAGAGGCAGAGACACAGGCAGAGGGAGAAGCAGGCTCCACGCACCGGGAGCCCGACGTGGGATTCAATCCCGGGTCTCGAGGATCGCACCCTGGGCCAAAGGCAGGCGCCAAACCGCTGCGCCACCCAGGGATCCCTAAGAGAGTAGATCTTAAAAGTTCTCATCATAGGAAAAAAATTGTACCTATGCATGTTAACTAGACTTATTGTGATGATTATTTTGCAATGTATGCAAATACTGAATCATTATATTGTATACCTGAAGCTAATATGTTCCATGTCAATTATATTGCAGTAAAAAGCCATTTTCTTCTCCTTACATTATGCTTCTGTTACTTGCAACATGTGGCACTTTTTCTTAATATTGTTCTTCATCAAATATTTTAGCTCTCTACCTTCTGGACATATGATAGCGTTGAGCATCTTGTCTACACCGCCCCCCCTGTACTCCCTTGCTTTTTTAGTTGAGTGGGACCCTGTGACTAGTTCTGGATAATGAATTGTGTGCTGTGGTTACAGGTGTCACTTCCAGGACAGAGCATCTTATTCTGAGACAGAGCTCAAGGCCATCCAGAGGTCTATTGCAGAGGTTAGCTAGCTTTGTTATAAGCCACTGTGCTTTTGAGGTAGTTTGCTAGCGTAGCATAAATTAATTTATTCTGATTGATATTCAACCAAAATAGCTGTAAGCAATAAAGCCAGCTAACCTCTGGCATAAACATCACTCTGAGACTTTTTATAGCCCTATTTGAGGGCATAAGATCTGACCTATGTATTCGAGTAACAGTTTGTGTTTCTGTCTACGATTATGAGAAACTCACCTTTACAACAATTCTTGGCTTCATATTGTATCAATAAAATCATATCTTTTTATAAAAACATTTATTTTTAAACATGATCATTCTTTTAAGATTTTAATTTGGCTCCACTTTGTCACAGACAATGAAGTCTGAAAGAAGAGACTGAATTGAAGAGCCTAGCTAGGAAGTCTCTGTATCCAAGAAAAAGAAGCAGTGGATTTGGTAGTGTGATGTAATAAAAAATAGATATTTGCTTTTCAGTCTTGGTTCCTAGGGTTTTTCCCTTGTTCTTGGCACAGGACTCCTAATTTAAATCTCTGGAGTGATAAAACTGCTTTTCGTATGCTAATGACTAGTGTCTGTGGATTCTTACATAGCTCAGGATTGTGTTGGTCACAAGAGCAAGACATAATTAGAGGGTTTGGACTTCAGCTCCATTCCCAACCTCCAGGGAGTAGAGAGGGGCTGGAGAATGAGTTAATCACTAATGGCCAATGGTTTAATCCATCTTTGCCTATGTAATGGAACATCTATAAAAAACCGAGAGCTTCAGGGTTACTGAATGCATCCCCATGCCAAGAGGATGGAACACCAAGGGAGGGTATGGAAACTCTTTGCCTCTTCTTCCTCACTATACATTGGCTTATCCATCTCTTCCATTCATCTGTTACTGAGTTATTGCCTTTACAATAAACCACTAATCATAAGTAAATTGCTTTCCTGAGTTCTGTGAGCCATTCTAACAAATTGTTGAAGCTGAAAGGGTGAGTTATGGGAACCTTTGACTTTGTGGCCAAATCAGACAGAACTATGGGTGGTCTGGGCACACATAATTTATAATTAGCATCTGAAGTGAGAGCAGTCTTGGGATTGAGTGCTTACACCTGTGAAGTTGATGCTAACTCAAGGTAGTTGGTGTCATAGTTGAACTGACCTGTAGGATGCCTAGTTGATGTCTAGAGAGCTAGAAAAGTGGTTGAAGGTATAGAAAACCCCACACATTTGGTGTTAGAAGCATAAAAGCAGCAATAATTGTAGAAGTGTAAGCAGAAGGCTATACCAATTTCCATACATCCTGGCTCCTGGGTCTGAATTTCCAAAACATATTTCAAGTGAAATTCTTCCCTTGCTTGTCAGGATAGAAGTTGCCCACAGGCCCATTTTTTCCTTTGGTAGCAAAAAATCACATACATTCTATTATTTGGGATAATGAGTCAAAGCTTTGGAATCTTAAACCCACAAAACCCATAGAATCTTAGAGAGAAATCCATATCAATCCTAGAGATGGATATAATACCAAGAGTTATCTAAGCTGGGAAAAGAGAAGACAAAAGCTTAAGGTAGAGAGGACAATGGCTTGAACCAGGGTGATGCCAATGAAGTTAGTGTTTCAATCCTGGGTATAATTTCAAGGTAGATAGACAGGATTTGCTAATCGATTGTATGGAAATTATTAGAGAAATAAAAGAGTTAAAACAAATCCAAGGATTTTGACCTAAGCCACTGAAAGAGTAGCAGTGGCATATCAAAGGTCATATAACTAATCAACAACACAATCAGAAATAAGACCAAGTCTCCTACTGCCAGCTTAGTGGCCTTGCTGCTTCACTCTGAAGAAAGTAGAAAGGGAGCTAATATCGGAGATTTTTATTGTACATATTTCATGAGATTTCATAAGATTTATTTATCTTCATAGTATTTTATAGAACAAAGGAATAGTTCCATTTTATTTTAATTTCTGATATGTGTTCCTAGCTACAAATTACTTGAAGGGACATTTTTACAGTAGAATTTGCAGAGATACCAGAACAGTGTGTGGCTATTATTCTATTGGCAATATAGCATCTGTTGAGAAGGTTTTGTGCTACTCCTGAAGCCTTTGTGGTTTGAGCAGAGGCATGAAAGACTAAGGGGCCAAGCAAGCAGAGCTCTAATGTTAGATTAGAGGGGCACAAAAGTTAGGGGCAAGGTAGCAGAGAGGCCAGAGGGCATATCTACCTAGCCAGGTTTGGTTTGGGTCATGTCTCTGCCTCAGATCTTAATCATCAGCTTCTTGGGAAGTAAAATCAATTAGAACAATATGGGGAAATGTTTCCCTCAAATGATGCCATTGCATCCCAAAGTTTTATAGTACTTAGAGTGAATAAATAAGAGACAGACTCACAGAATACAATACCAACAGTGAAAAGATCTGAGTGGGACCCCAGCCCATGCATTCATATATTAAGTAAACATTTATTGAGCTCCTGTTCTATGCCAGCATGTTCTAGACACTTGTGATACAGTGGTGAACGGAGCAGACAAAATTCTTGCCATAATTGAGCATACTTCCCAGGAGGGAAAGACAATAAACAAAGGATTAAGACTATCCTGTGTCACAGAGAGATCAGGGCTAGGAGAATAGCAAAGCAGGAAGGGGAAAGGCAGAGTGAGTGGGGATTGCAGAAGTATTATTATGTATATAGATTAGTCAGGAAAGGCTGATCTAGTAAAATGGTATTTAATCAAAGACTTGAAGGAGTTTTCAGTTCTATATGGGAGGAGCTTGGAAGTCACACTCTGTCCTAACAAGTAAAAAGCTAAATAGACTGAAAAATCAACAACTCTTTTTGGATCCTTAAGAGAAAAAGGATACAGGGCAAATCACTGTGCCCCAGATTGCAGAGACAGGTGAATACGGAGTCATGGCTTCCTAGGGCACAGACACTGAGTGGAACTGCTTCAGGAACCAGTGCCTGAACTGTAATTGACAAATTGCTGGAAGCAAATCTGAGAGTTAAAAACTTCAGGGGTCTTAGTCATAGGGAGGCCCCTAAAGTATTGTAAGATTTTCCTGCAGGAGCTAGGTTCCCACAGGAAATATCAGAAAAATTTCCTCTTGCTGCTGAGGAAAGAGAACCACTGTGAAGTATGCCAGAGCACTCTGTTCTTTTTAACAGATCCTGCCCTCAGGGCAAATTAATTAACTATATTCTAACCTGCTGAGTTGTTATCAGAGCCTACCTGATGTGGAGAAGGGAAATGCTTAACTCCAGGCCTACTTTGGCCATTTTGTCCCACGTACATGGGGAAAAAAGAAAAAGGATAAACACTTGTGAAATTCACAATCCAGGCAAAGGCTCACTAAACGACTAAGATCTAATCATAGGACTATAGATTACTTCCCTTCTCACAGGTCATCACCATATTCCTAAAGTCTACTTACAACAGCTCTTTCTACCCAGTGCATCATGTTCAGCTATCAAGAAAAAATTACAAGACATACTACAAGGCAAACAACACAATTTGAAAAGACAGAGCAAGCATCTGAATCAGAATGGCAGGGATGTTGAAATTCTTAGACTAGTAATTAAAACAGATTAATATGTTAAAAGCTCTAATGAATAAACTAGGTATCATACCCACCCCCCTCCTGCAAATAAAATATGGTAATAATGATGTATTAGTGCAGGTTCATCAATTGTAACCAATGCACCACACTGGTGAGGGAGGTTGATAACAGGGGGAGGCTGGGGGCAGGGGCACATGGGATATCTCTATGCTTTCTTCTTAATTTTGCTATGTACCTAAAATTGTTTTTAAAAATTTGAGTCTTTTTTTTTTTAAAGTAACAATAGGAAAAAAAAAGACAGAAACTTGGGATAAACATGAGGCTTTCTGGGCAGGAAATGTTTTAGAGAAGAATGAACACGAGCAAGACATGAAACAAGAACATGCTTCCTATGTGTAAAGAATAATACGAAGGCCAACGTGGCTAGAACAGAATGTGCAAACAAAAGAATGTAGCAGAAGGGCTCAGGGAACTAGCAGGGAACAATATCAAATAAGGTCTCTTAAGGCCACTGAAAGTATTTGACCTCCGGTTTGAATGATAAAGGAAGCCATTAGAAAGTTCTCTACAAAGAAGTTGGGTGCTGTGATGAGGGTTAAACAGTTTTTTCACTGTTCTATTGAGAATACTATGAAGCAGAAGCTGAGAGGTGGCAGTTGGGTCTCACAGTAAGGAAATTGGTTAGGAAGCTATTGCAATTATCAGGGAAAAGAGGATAATGATTTGAACTAGGTGATACCAATGAAGTTGGTGTGTGAATTCTGGGTATAATTTGAAGGCAAATACGCAGGATTTGCCTATGGATTGTATGTCAGTTACTAGGGAAAGAAAAGAGTCGAAATAAATTAAAGACTTTTTGATCTAAGCAACTTTTGAGGAGAGAATGCAGAAAAATGGATTTTGGAGGAATAACTAGGAGTTTTATTTTGAAGACACTGTGAGGTAAATTATATAGCAGAGAGTAATATTATTTGGATTGTTAGATACAGAAATCTGAAGTTCAGGAACAATTCTGGGCTCTAAATACAAACCAAGGAGCCATCAACGTAAAAGTGCCATTTACAACCATGAGGCTGGATAATATCACTAAGGGAGTAAACATAAATAGAACAGAGAGGTGTGATTTTGGGGCACTCCACTAATTAGAAACAGGGAAGATTGGGAGAAATGTGCAAACACACAAAAAGTAATCACAGAGATAAGAGGAGAATCAACAGTCATGTTTCAGGAGCCAAGTGAAGTATTTAAAGAACTATGTGATCAACAGTGTCACAAGGTCAAACAAATAAAATAATATGTGAATTAAGAATTGACCACTGGGTTTTGCAAAATGGTGGTCATTGTTGACCTTGACAAAAGATGTTTCAGCTGAGTATTCAGAAACATCCATCCAATGCAGAAGACATGAAAGACCTTTGTTCCCTGACATCAAGAAAAACCTGAGAAAAATAAGAATCCTATTTTCCTATAGATCAAGCAAAAAACTAGTGAGACAAGAAAGCCCTGAGGACTTGACTTCCCAAGAGATACAGGTATTCAAAGAAGGCTAGAGAACCATGGCAGCCTCTGTACTTGGTCTGGGCAAACAGGAGGGCATGCCTACTATAAGGGGAGAAACTTATCAGAGGGAAGAAGTCAGTAAGGCCTTAAACTACAGAGTAGGCTGGTGGGACAAACGGGAATCTGTAAGTGTGATAAAAGTGCAAAGTAAAACAAAATAAACTTACAACAAAATATGTAGAATATAAGAAATATTTAAAGGGATTATAAGACAAAGGAGGGGAACTGAGTGGGGAAAATTAGGGAGATAAACCATGAAAGACTCCTAACTCTGAGAAACAAAGGGTTGCAGAAGGGGAAGTAGGTGAGGGGATGGGATAGCTGGCTGTCAAGCACTGAGGAGGGCACTTGATGCCTTGATGGAATTAGCACTGGATGTTATACTATATGTTGGCAAATTGAATTAATTTGCCAATTAATTAATTGAAAAAAAAACTTACAACAAAATAGTTGTTAGCCTGACAACTCCTGGCCTCATCCCTGCCCCCTGAATCTTGGGGAGAAGTGGTGGAAATGGTCCTGCAGAGCAGCAAGGAGTCATAGCATAGGGCATTTTCCTGTTGATTTATCCACAGGAAAATTGTAGAATTATCTACAAATATTATCTACTGCTGGGGTTGAATTCAAAGGTGGGCAAAAACTATCTGAAACTGTTGTCCAGTCCTCTCCCAGGTCAAAAATTGACAGTACTAAAAACACACTGGTCGAATGTGAGAGGTTGGAGATTCAGCTAACACAGATGCCTTCCATCTATCTAAACCTGGGACATCTACAGCCTAAAGCAACTCTAGGAGAAATCTGAGTGACTGCTCCGCCAATTTAACTGCTAGATGAAAGAAAGGGCTTGCATACCCTTGAAAACAAACAAAATTAAGACAAAGAGCTGAGTGATAAAGTTAAGCCTCACCACATCAACAGAACATTAAATGTGGATGAAGGAAATAACTAATTAAAAGGCAGTATATCAGAATGGATTTACCAAAAGTAAGAACAACCATATACTATTTACAGAAAATGTAAAAATAAAAGAATGTGAAAGACATACCTGTAATCTCTAAGTGTATGAAAGCTGATGTGATAATATTAATATCAGGCAGGCGACATTACCAGAAGCAAAGAAAGATTTCATAATGATAAAAAGGTCAATTTATCAGGATGATATCACAATTCTAAATGTTTATGTCACTAAGAACAGAGCTTCAGACACAAGAAGCAAAGATGGCATAAATGAAAATAGACAAGCCATAGTTACAGTTGGAAACTTTAACATTCATCTCTCAAAGAAAGGGAAATGGGAAGCAGGGGGGCAAAACATGGCAAAAACACCAAGGACACAGCAGGTTTGAACACTATCATCGATAAAGATTACTCAATTGACATTTATATAATACACCAAACTGCCGGATACATATTATTTTCAAGTGCACATGGATCATTCACCAGTAGCAATCATATTCTGGATCATAAAAGTGATTCTTAATAAATTTCAAGTGACTGAAATCTTTCAAAGTATCTTCTTTTTTTAAGATTTATTTGTTGAGAGAAAGAGAAAGTAAGAAAGAGAGAGCACAGGAGCTGGGAGAGGGGAAAAGAGAGAGGGAAAGAAAGAACTCCCCACTGAACACAAAGCACTATGCAGAGCTTAATCCCAGGACCCTGAGATCATGACCTCAACCGAAACCAAGAGTCAGCCACCAAGGTGTCCCATTTCAAAGTATGTTATTGAACTAAAAAAAAATTAAATTAGAAAACAATAACAAAAAGATACGGAAAGTCTCTAAATACTTGGGAAATAAGAACACACTTCTAAACTATTTATGAGACAGAGAAGAAATAAGAGAACTTAGAAACTATAAGTGAATGATAATAAAAACCAATCATTAAATTTTGTGAGTTTAAGCTAAAGCAGTCTTTAGAAAATTATAACCATAAATGTTTACATCGGGAAAGGAAAAAGATTCAAATTCTGTGATCTAAAACTTTCATGCTAAGAATCTAAAAAGAAATGTTTCACTCAATGTAAGTACAAAGGAAGAACTGATAACAAGTAGAAATCAGTGAAACAGAAAATATACAAGCAACAAAGGAAAATCAACAAGACTGAACTTTGTTTCTTTGAAAAAATTAACATAATTGAGAAATCTCTGACAGGACCGATCAAGACACAGTAAAAAACATGCATATCAGGATTAACTACCAATGTAGGACTGAAAAAGGAGATATCACTGCAGACCACGTGAGCATTGCTCCCACTCTAACAAGGAAAAGCTGGACAAACTACTTACTATGTGATCTTAATTTTCATCGAGCCCTCCAGAGCTATGAACTCAGGGAAGTAAAGTAGTCTGAAATAGAAGAAAAGAATATTGTCCCCTGTCTTCTTGAAAACAAAAAGTGAGCCAGCTTGGAATCTGTGTAGGAGGAGAAAGAGCCAGTGGACACCCCACAAGTGAACAAGAAGATTTGTAGTGAAGGACTAAGGTCAAGTCTGGGCTAGCACAACACCATAGAATTCTTGGGAGACACAGACACAAGAAAAGTCTGCATCATGTACAGACTCTGCTCCATGGACCCCTCCTGATGCTCCTGAGAAAACTTGAAGCAGGATGGGATACTATCAAAACAATCCTTCAAGTGGTGAACTTTGTTGGATGATTTACACTGTCTGATTTCAAGATTTACAGTGATGTTTCCCTAATCAAGACAATGTGCCACTGACATTGGAATTGACACACAGATCAATGGAATAAAATAAAAGGTCCCAAGACTGAGTTTTGGCAAAGGCATAAAAGCAATTCTATGGAGATATAAAAATCTTCTTAATAAATTGTACTGGAATGATTGGATATTTATATGGGGTGGGGGACGTAAAAAGACCCTACCTCATATTTTACACACCTATACCCCACACAAAGAATCTAAGATGAATTATAGACCTAAATATAAAAATGAAAACTAAAACTATATAGCTTCTTAAAAAAAAACAGGAGATGATATTCAGAGCACATGGGAAGGCAGATATTTCTTAGACAAAAGATAAAAATCATTAACCATAAAGGAATAATTTTGATGAACTACTCTTTATTAAAATTAAAAAACTTTTGCTCATCAAAAGCTATCACTAAGCAAATACTGAAACCACAGCTTGAGAAAATATAATTTCAATAATTATATCGGACAAAAGACTCATATCTATGTTTTTAAAAACTCTTATTTGGTATAATTTTAATATGGTCCCCACAGTTCTCACCCCTAGTGTACATGCAGACCATAATCCTCTCCCCTTGTGTGTAGGCAGCCTCTGTGAACACGATGGATGCTACTGCTGTAATTAGGTTATGGTACATGGCAAAAGTAAAATATTTTGCAGATGTAATTACAACCAATAATCAGTCAACTTTTTAAAAGATTTATTTATTTATTTTGAGAGAGACAGAGAGATTGTGAAAGCATGTGTGCAAGTGGAGGGAGGGGCAGAGAGAGAGAGAATCTCCAGCAGACTCCCTGCTGAGCATGGAGCCGGAGGTGGGGCTAGATCCCAGGACCCTGAGATAATGATCTGAGCTGAAACCAAAAAGTCAGATGCTCAACCAACCGAACCACCCAGGTGCCTCCAATAATCAGTTGACTTTAATCTACAGGGAGAATATCCTATGTGGTGAACTTTTCAAAAGTGACTCAAAACAGGAGAGACCTTGGCTTTGAAGAAACAAGCTGTCACGTGACTGACCTGTAGACAGAGAAGCCTCAGTTCTGCAACCACAAAGACCTGAATCCTGCCAACAGTCTGACTGAACCTGGAAGAGGACACCATGCTCTAGATGAGAAAGCAGCCCCGGCATCACCTCAACTGCAGCCTTGTGAGACGCTGGCAGGAGACCCAGCCAAGCCATGCCCAGGCTCTGGATGCACAGAAACTGTGAAATAATAGCTGTATGCTCTTCAAGTCACTCACTTAAAAAGTAACAAATAATGATAATTTGTGAAATAAGTAATTTATGGTAATTTATAATGCAGCACTGGAAAATTAATATAATAATAAGACAAACTCAATTTTTTTTAAAGAATCAGCAAGATTTAACAGATACTTCACAAAAGGAGACATACAAATGGCCCAGGCACAGAAAAAATGCTTAATATCATTAGGAATCAGGGAAACACAGATTAAAATGATAATTATTTGTCATTATGCACCTGAATCTTATTTTTTTAAATGTAGATTAATTGGTAATGTATGCATTTCTGGTGGGCATATAAAATTTTACAATCACTTTGGATAGTGGTTTGACAGTGTCTGATAGAATCAAACGTGTTCCTATTCTGTGATCAGGTAATTCCTCTACTAGATGTATGTTTCCAAGATAAATGAAAACATATGTCCACAAAAAGATGTGTATGCAAATTTTCACAAAAGTTTTATTCACAACAGTAAAAACCTGGAAAGAAATTCAAATATTCATCAGTAGGAGCATGGATAAAAATAATTGTGAAATAATACTCAACAATGAGAAAGTTACATTTTACTGATGCATGCATGCAACAGTGAGGATGAAATCTCAGACACACTGGATTGAGTGAAGAAGCCAGACACCAAAGAGTTCACATTTCATTTCTTACAATGAAATCTGATAATAGATGGAAGGAATCTATGGTAAAAGAAAGTAGAATTGTAATCGTAGATGTGCTGAGCCAGGAGCCTGATGTAGGGCTTGATCTTATAACCCTGAGACCATGACCTGAGTCAAAATCAAGAGTCAGACTCTCAACTGACTGAGCCAACCAGCACCCCTAATACTTTCACTTTTAAAAAATATTTAAGAAAATTGTGAAAGGAAGAATAGGTAAAAGGAATCAGAGTCAGTGAGTATCAACAATCTTTGAGGTCTTGAGGAGAAATTGAGAAAGGAAGTGATGAAGTACCTGGAGCATGATGTGGAGCCCAGTGAGGAATTTTTTAAAGTTTACATATAGAGTAGCATATTTATATGCTATACTCTACTACAGAGGGAAAAAATTGGTAAAACAGGATAGAAAGGGGTCTTCTTTGGGAAAATGTCTATCAAGTCCTTTGCCAAATTTTTATCAATTTTTTTTTCTGAGTTGTAGCAGTTCCTTTTATATTTTGGATATTACCCTTTTGCAAGATATATAGTTTGCAAATATTTTCCCCTCTTCTATAGATTGATTTTTCATTTTGTTGATTATTTCCTTTACTGTGTACAACCTTTGTGTCTATTGATGGATAAATGTATAGACAAAATGTAATATATATAATGTATATACACAAATATATATATATTATACATCATGCTCTATTTTTTAGCCATAAAAGAGAAGAAAATCCTGCCATCTGTAATAACCTAGATGAATCTGGAGGATATTCTGTTTAAGTGAGATAAGGCAGACTTGGAAAGACATATACTGTAGGATCTCACAGCAATTTTTTTAAAAATCAAACTCCTAGAACCACAGAGTGTAACATTGGTTGCCAGGACCTAAAGATGGGGGAAAGAGGGAGATATGTTGATCAAAGGGTACAATCTTTGAGCTCTAGGATGAATAAATTCCAAGGATCTAATATAGGTGTGGTGCCTCTAGTTAATAACACTATAGATCTCAAATGTCTGGCCACACATACACAAATGATTACTGTGTGAGGTGGTGGATATGCTAATAAACTTGACTGTGGTCATCATTTCATAATGTATACATACATTAAATCATCATCTTGTACATCTTAAAAATTGAAAACAGGGGCACCTGAGTGGCTTAGTCAGTTAAGCATCCGACTCTTGATTTTGGCCTAGGTCATGATCTCAGGGTCGTGAGATCAAGCCCCTGTGTCAGGCTCTGCACTCACCTGGGAGTCTACTTGAGAATCTCTCTCTTCCTCTCCCTCTGCCCCTTCCTCCTGTGTGCTCATGCTCTCTCTCTCTCAAATAAATCAATAAATCTTTTTTAAAAATTATGTTACATAGAGTGGACATAGGAGGATTTGGTTAAGGGAACTAATATTTGGGCAAAGCAAAGATTGGTAGCTCCCAAGACCTCTTTTCCTTCACATTCAGTTCCTCATAGTAAATTGTAGAAAAGCAACTTACTATGAGATGAAATCTCAACAGTGGTAGGGAAAATATTCATACAAATTTATAATATCCCATCCTCAGAGACTCTTCTTCATCTGCAGCCATACACATCCAGAGATCCACCTCCACTGATCTTTCTGCAAGTCCTGTCTGAGAACTCATGCATTAAAATTCACCTTTCTGAGGAGGAAATAAATTCTGAATATTACCTGTGTTATAAATCTTTCAACAATTTTTATTTATAAGAAGTAGCTATTTAAATATCCATCTAAAAATAATTCTAACTTTCCTGAGTAAAGAAGAGAAAAGAAAAGCAAAATTTCTCAACATATGGATATAGGAAGGTGAACTTATATTAAGGACGAGTTGAAGAAAGCACAGGTAGATTGGGGGGATATATTGTTAATAACTCAGCTACTAAACCAGGTTCCTTGGGATCCCTGGATGGCTCAGCAGTTTAGCACCGCCTTCAGCCCAGGGCATGATCCTGGGGTCCCGGGATCAAGTCCCACATCAGGCTCCCCGCATGGGAACCTGTGTCTGTGTCTCTGCCTCTCTCTCTCTTTCTCTCTCTGTGTGTGTCTCTCATGAATAAATAAATAAATAAAATATTAAAAAAAATAAACCAGGTTCCTTTTGGCCCTAGCATTGCTCTATCCCAGGGATCTGCAGACATTTTCTGAAAAGTGCCAAATGGTAAATATTTCAGGCCTCGTGAGACACATATAACACATATAATCTACAAAACTTTGTTTTGTAGCATGAAAGCAGCCATCAACATGGGAAATGGATGAGAACGGCAGGGTTCCAATCAAACATGATTTACAAGATAGGTGGCAGGCCTGGTACATGCTTCTTGGATAGACATCAAGGTTAAAGATTTTTTCGGCAATGTGAATCCTAGAATATTGACGATGAAGGGGAAGGAAATTAGCACTTTCTCAGAGCCAACAGCGTACCTGGAATTTTCATATCCATAATCACCCTAAACTTGCACAAACATTCTAAAAAGGGGGCTCATGACCTCCAATTTTCACCCATGAGGAAATCCCCAAACCACTTCTCCAAAGGTACCTCGATGTTAGTGGCAGTGGCTAATATCTGAGATGATTTCCAAAGCCTCAATCCTTTCCAGCATTCTAAAATGGGGAATCATACGTGATTTTTAAAAGTAAGAATTCATAAAAGCTAAAAATGACTACAAAACAACAAAGGAGATAAAGAATGAGCATAGCTCAAGTCCCTGGGAACAAGGGTGTTTTGTAACGAAGCCGGCCTAGAGAAAAAAAAAATCATATGGATCAGGTTAGTTTGTTAACTGGATAATGTTCCCACTCAGGAGCACTGGACAAAACTGCTTTCCAGCAGAACCTTCACTGATTTGTGCAAATGGAAGGAAAGGAGGGATACCTCTGGACTAAGTCAAGAAGCCCAGGAAGGGTGCTCAGTGTTTCCACTTCCCTAATAGATACCTCTGCCCACTTGGGAGCAATATTTCCTTATGTTCAGGGGCCCAAGACTTTCCTCCCACTTTTCATTTCCCCTGTGAAAAGAAGCCTGGTTTGGTACCAGCTGATTTTTCTTCATTCTTTCAGTGGCCACCAGATCCCTTTCATGGTCTTCCTCTATGGAGACAACCCTATGATATTAAGGCCCACTCTCTTACTCATTGGCCCAAGAAGATAAGAATTACATGATATCAAGGGTGCCTGGGTGGCTCAGTCGGTTGAGTATTTGACTCTTGATCTCAACTTAGGTCCTGATCTCAAGGTTGTGAGTTCAAGCCCTGTTTTATATACTTTGTTTTTTTTGTTTGTTTGTTTGTTTTTTGTTTTTAAAGAAAGAATTATGTGGTATCAGTTTGTCAGGAACATTGATCCATTTCCAAAGTCACTTTAAGATCCACATAACACCTCAACTGGCATCATCATTTTAAGTTATATTTGTCAAATTGTAGATTTCAATAATCTCCTACTAAGTATGTGTTGTCCCTCACCTAGAAACATGTGGTATCCATGGATAAGTAGGATTTGGAGGGAACAGGTAGGTCCTTAAATTCACAACGCCAATTTCTTTCAGCCCTTAAAGGAGGTGAGTGGGAAAGGCAAGACAGTATTGAGAAGGAATAAAGGTGGATTACCAACAAATAACCTATGACCAGCTTCTCGGGGGGAGAGGTAATATGGTGCTGGGCAATGGGACGGAAGCAGCCAGAGCTCTGGGAGCTGCAATCATGGGGCAAACAACATCAGCATCTTTCACAGCTTGAAACCCATATCCAATTCATCTTAGGTCACCAGAAGCCCCCTTCCTCCAAGACCTACCTCCCATACATATGAGGGGCTGGACTGACCCAAATGTCCCTTCCAGGTTTAACATCTCTGGTCCTACCTAAGGAGAGGATGCGCTACCACCCTAGATGTTCTTCTGCCCCAGGACTCCTCTTGGGAAGTGTTTCCTCCAGGAGATATTTCAGGGTATTGGCAGTGTGTTGCAGAGAAGACTGCACTTCCCTTTATTGTCTGTCCCTTAACTTCTCCCGATCCTCCAACACAAGGCTGTCCTGGCTGGAACTTTCTTTCAAGTTTGGAGGTCTCAGCTAGGAAGTGGGGAAGGTTACCAAAAGGGCACAGCATAGGACAGGGACAACTTTAATTCCAGATATTACACATCTGGAAATATCCTCAGCCATTCTCTTCCCCTCTGGGAATGTCTCTCTGACGAGCTTTCTCGTCTGCTTCCATGCTGCTGACCCCTCTTTCTCCTTGATTTTTCTCTTATGCTTGACTCTGAAAGTGCTAACTGGATTTATCAGAGCCAGTCCTAGTGGTCCTGAAGCTGTTTGTAAGAATCTGGAGGCAGGCATCCATAAACTGAGCCCAGACGGGTAAGGCTTAAACCAATTCCTGTCGACTGAGCAAAGGCCAAAGTTTCAATTAAACTGTCAGTTATCGTATACGATTTCCATTGGGTAATACAAAGTATAGTAATGGTTAATGGAGAATTACTCTGACTTAACGCCACCCACTTCTAATGAAAATTGAAGCCCCAAGTTCAGATATTATTTATGATGGGGAACTCTCACACATAAACAGAAGGTCTAGCAAGTTAAAAGATCTATAACAGAGGGTGGGAGCAGTGCAATGACCTTTAAAATAATTGGTTTTACCACACTGTGGTTCCAACCAAAGGTGAATATATTCATAGACTTCATGGCAATAAGCAATTTGTCAAAGATTAAAGTTCACCACTTAGAATGACTAGTATTAGGATCTGCTCAGAGGAAGAAAATCATTCTCTGGTTCTTCATTTCATTTGTACTTCCAAGCAAATCTCCAACATGTGGAAGTGTAACTAGAATTTGGCAATAATGAGATTCAGTTTTGTAATGTTCAGTGTAGATCACTTGGATTTCTATATCTAAGAAAAATCAACCACTCTTTGTTTCAAATGGAATTAGGTTTCCTGGACCTTGGTTACCAGATTCAAACATTTGGTAGCCATGTGCCCTACTCTACCAACATTATGGCATCTGAGGGCCTAACTCAGATTTCCTTCTAGGAGTGATACCATTAATGAGCAAGAAGGTATAAGGATATTAAAGGCTCCAGGGTGGAGATATATATAAAGTTTTCCCAAGATTTATGGCACTCACTACATTCTGTACTACCAGGGATTGCTTGTATATAAATCTGGTGAAGAAATTTCCATCTTTGTTGACAAATACATCCCTGGAGGAATGGCCCCCAGGAAAGCAATACTCTACTTCTTCATGACTGTGGGTAGTGCCCATCAATTGTGCTGCCAGTCCTGGCACTTGGGGCCCCAGAAATAATTAATTCCACTGAGAGAGTACATAGAATAAATAAAGGCTAAAATTAATCAAAATGTGACCAGAGTTTTAATCAGGCAGCACAGGACTTGACAAGAGGGATGTAAATATTATTGTAAGTCACATCAAATCTGTTAGCAAATGAAATCCAAATCCAGAGAAACTGATTCCTGTCAGAGAAGGAGGAAGCTTGGGGAGGCCCCTGAGGCTGATAAAACTCAGAAGGGTCAGTCTATTCTCACCTCTGCCAAGAGCTTCCATGAGTGGGGAAAAATCAAATCTTTAAACGTGTAGGAATAGGTTTTATTCTTAAATATGTATAACGTTATAATCTTTCAAGCTTACTTTTAGAGAGATTTATCATGGTTGGTGGTCGGGGGCGGGGAGGGTCCCAGTCAATCACACTTCAGAGAAATCGTAGACATTACAAAATTCCATAACAATATCTGTTGTGAGGGCAGGATCTACAGTGTCTCCTTTGCCCTCACACTCAGGAGGCCTTTGGTGCCTGATAGTGAAATAAATTAATGGGTTCTGAGACTTAATCAGCAAAAGCTCCTCGAGGGTGGAACATTTTGTTAGATTCTATAGATAAGCTATCACTTCGTTAGAATTACATACCACTGAAGCTTGGGAAGTAAATCTCCTAGTTAAAATAAGGATAAACAGAGCTAACAAATTCGGGTGCACAGAGGCACCGCAGCCCTAACAAGCAGATCTCCTCGAGGCTCACCTTGAGAGTTTTGCTCCTGGTTTCCCGCCGGTCCCCCAGCTCAGGTGTGGGCTGGCCAGGCAGCTGCTCCCCTCTGACGTCACCGGGGAAGCCACGCCCACCGGCTGCTCCCAGCCAATGCCCGAGTGCGTGTGGATGGAGCCTGAGCTAGAGCAGGACCTGCAGGCCCGAGGCAGGGGGCTCTTGTCATGGATGCCTTTGGCTTCACGGTTTCCCCCAGGCTCTGTTGAGCCTTCCTTAGACAGCTGGAAGACAGTCCAGGGCACCTCCTGCCTCCTCTACCTCTCTCCTTCACTTGGGATCAGATAGAAAATTCTCCAGCCTTCCCTGACTCCCTAGTCCCCTCCCCTCCCACAGGCATATTCCTCAATAATATCCCTGCACGTGTAATCCCATCTTGGCATCTAGCCTTACACATCAAGAAGAAGGGAAGACAGAGGGAATGCAGCCCGAGGAGCACAGGAGCCTCTTCTGTGACCTCAGTAAAATCAAGCCACTCAGGTACCCAGATGTCCACGCGCCCTGCCTGCCTAATAGATACCCACTGCTTTTAGACAAAGGAAGACGACCGCTTTTAGGTAAAGGCACTAGCAATATCATAATTAACATATGATTATATGTGTAATATTCGTGTGTAAGACAGAAATTAATCACATTCATTTAAAATATAAAATCTCGGGGATCCCTGGGTCGCTCAGCGGTTTAGCACCTGCCTTTGGCCTAGGGCGTGATCCTGGAGTCCCGGGATCGAGTCCCATACCGGGCTCCCTGTATGGAGCCTACTTCTCCCTCTGCCTGTGTCTCAGCTTCTCTCTCTCTTTCTTTCTCTCTCTGATGAATAACTTAAAAAATATATATATATATATATAATCTGGGGCACCTGGGTGGCCTCAGCTCAGGTCATGATCCTGGGGTTCATGGCATTGAGTCCCTCATCAGGCTCCCTGCTCAGTGGAGATCCTGCTTCTCCTTCTACCCCTCACCCCACTCATGCTCTCTCTCGCACTCTCTGTCAAATGAATTAATTAATTAAAAAATGTAAAGTATAAAATCTGAGCACTGCTGTCTAAAATAAGAGGAAAACCATTTTACATTTTAAAATGTGATAGATCGTAAAGAGATGGACATTCTTCACTGTTTATGGCACTGTGCTAAGTCATGCAAGTCCTCGAAACCATCTTACCTAATCTTGCCATGCCCTATGGGGCACAAGTATCATCATCTGATGAAGAAATGGAAACAGGTTAAATGACTTGCCCCAGGTCATGTACAGTCTGTAATTTTGGATTCTACAATTCTGACAGCAGGGGTTGA
The DNA here is from genome assembly GCF_905146905.1 of Nyctereutes procyonoides. NCBI lineage: Eukaryota > Metazoa > Chordata > Mammalia > Carnivora > Canidae > Nyctereutes > Nyctereutes procyonoides. Next base: position 6,666,040 of record NW_026575044.1, read on the forward strand.
TTTTGAGGCTCTCTGCTCTCCAGCCTCCCGTGTCATAATCTGCGTTCAGCCCAGTAAACACCTCCGAGTTACTGTCTCATTCCCCATCTTGGCTTGGGTATTTAGGTATCCAATTCCAATTTCCTGCTTGGCCCCCACCATTCATGGCTTACATTCTACCACTTAGGACTATTTCAATTATTAAATTTGGAAAGAATCAATTCCAAGGGTATCTGTTTCTAGGAGTACAGCCCGTTCTGAAGCAGTACCCACTGGCCACCCAAGAGCAAGGGTTGTGTGTGTGTGTGTGTGTGTGTGTGTGTAGACAATTTTTAATAAATTGCTGAGCTTATAGAATGTAAAGAATCATCCCAAGTGCCATATCCCAAATAAAAAATCAAAGGGGGTGGAGTGGACCTTCATTTGAAATCTGAACAACTTTGGAATCAATTCCACAGAAAAACAGGGACTGGAGATGCTGCTGTCTGAAGGAAGAGCATTCAGCAGAAGAAATTTCCAGAACAGAGACCCCGAAGGTGGACATGCCTATGCATGTTCCATTTGCAACAAAGCAGCCAGAGAGACCCTGTTAAAATATAAGTCAGATCATGTGGGCCGTGAATATCATTTGTGATAAAATCTAAAGTCCTTTCTGTGGCCTACAAGACCCAATATCACCTTGTTCCATGCAACCTTATCCTGTGGCTGGGTGCAGCTGCCCAGGAAAGCAAGCTCTCAGGTCCCAGGCTTAAATGCTCTAGTGGATCCCAAAAGCACTGCAGCTAGTGGCTCTTGGCTGATGGCAATCCTATCTACAGCTTCTGTCTTGCAGAGGGTCTGAGTGGGCCCCCCAACGGCTGCCAGAAAACACTGGGCTGAATCAACCAAAGTCAAGTCAAGAGCAGGTATTTTACAATCTAACTGTTCTTTTATCATACATATTTTCTAGTTTATCCTCTCATAAATTCAATTTAATTGGGATGAAAGATTTTTTTTTAAAGTATAAACAATATAAATCACTGACTATTTTTGAGAAGTTAGTTTGCATCTTTCTCTCATTCACTAGCCTCAGGGTGACTATGTTGACCAACAGAGGTGATTGAGAAGAGAAATTAAGAGGGAAAATATAGCCTTTTGCATTTGTCCTCATGTTTATGAATGCCAGCACTCTTCCTTCCTTACAAAAGATTTGGTGCCCTTTCTACTCAGCCTGAGAAACTTTGGCCCTTCTTTAATCTTAAAATGTTTAATTTTACCTTCCTTTGGTTTTTAAATTAATAGACTTGATTTTGTAGAGGAGTTTTAGGTTCACAGAAGAGTTGAGCAGAAAGTACAGAGAGTTCGCATAAATGCCCCCTCCCTCACTTCAGATTCCCCTGTTAGTAACATCTTAGAGTCGTTCACTGGGGTCATTACATTGATGAGCCAATATCGATCAAGTGTTGTCAGCTAGAGTCTGTGGTTTCCATCAGGTTCACTGTGTGGGTTGTGCATCCTGTGGATTTTGACAGTTGTGTAATGACATGTATGCAACATTATAGTATCATACGGAATATTTTCACTGCCTTAAAAATATCCTGTGTTATACTTAGTCATCCTTCTCTTCATCCCCCTATATGCATGACTACCCTGATCTTTTTACTCTCTATATAGTTGTGCCTTTTCCACAATATCATCTAGTTGGAATCATACTATATGGTGGTTAGTTTTATTTGTCAACTTGACTGGGCCATGGGGTGCCCAGATATTTTGTTAAATGTTATTCTGGGTATGTGTGTGAGGTTGTTTCTGGATGAGATTAGCATTTACATCAGGAGACTGAGTCAAGCAGATTGCTCTCCCTAATGTGATTGGCTCCATCCAATCTGTTGCAGGTCTGAATGGAACCAAAAGGTTGAGTGAGGGTCTCACTGTCTTTGAGCTAGGACGTTGATCTTCTCCTGCCTTTGCACTTGGGCTCTTACTGAAACTTACATTATCATCTTTCCTGGGTCTCCAGTTTCCTGACTGCAGATCTTGGAACTTGTGAGCTTCCATAACTGTGTGAGCTCTAATTCCCTTTAATAAATCTCTTTATCTATCTATCTATCTATCTATCTATCTATCTATCTATCATCTATCTACCTACCTATCTATCTATCATCTATCATCTATCTATCTGTCTATCTATCTATCTATCATCTATCTATCTATCTATCTATCTATCTATCTATCTATCATCTATCTCTACTATCAATTCTGTTTTTCTGGAGAACCCTGAATAATACATACAGCATATGGCCTCTTCAGAGTAGACTATTTCACTTGACAAGATGCATTCAGATTCCTTGTTGTCTTTTTGTGGCTTCCTAGCTCATTTATTTTTATCATTGAATAATATTCTAACATCTGGATTTTTTTTACTTACTGAAGAACTAGTTGCTTTTAAGATTTGACATAATTACAGATAAAGTTGCTATAAATACCTGTATGTAGGTTTTTGTGTAGGCATAAATTCTCTAATCTTTTGGGTAAATACCAAGGAATGAAGCTGCTGGATACATAGCAAGAGTGTTTGGTTTTATTGTTTTATTTTTTTATTTTTTATTATTTTATTTTTTTATTGGAGTTCAATTTGCCAACATATAGCATAACACTCAGTGCTCATCCCGCCAAGTGCCCCCCTCAATGCCCATCACCCAGTCACTCCAACCCCCCTCTCACCTCCCTTTCCACTACCCCTTGTTCGTTTCCCAGAGTTAGGTGTCTCTCATGTTTTGTCACCCTCCCTGATATTTTCACTCATTTTCTCTCCTTTCCCCTTTATTCCCTTTCACTAATTTTTATATTACCCAAATGAATGAGAACATATAATGTCTGTCCTTCTCCTAATGACTCACCTCACTCAGCATAATACCCTCCAGTTCTGTCCACGTGGAAGCAAATGGTGGGTATTTGTCGTTTCTAATGGCTGAGTAATATTCCATTGTATACATAAACCACATCTTCTTTATCCATTCATCTTTCGATGGACACTGAGGCTCCTTCCACAGTTTGGCTATTGTGGACATTGCTGCTATAAACATTAGGGTGCAGGTGTCCCGGCGTTTCATTGCATCTGTATCTTTGGGGTAAATCCCCAGCAGTGCAAATGCTGGGTCATAGGGCAGTTCTATTTTTAACTCTTTGAGGAACCTTCACATAGTTTTCCAGAGTGGCTGCACCAGTTCACATTCCCACCAACAGTGCAAGAGGGTTCCCCTTTCTCCACATCCTCTCAAACATTTGCTGTTTCCTATCTTGTTAATTCTCCCCATTCTCACTGGTGTGAGGTGGTGTCTCATTGTGGTTTTGATTTGTATTTCCCTGATAGCCAGTGATGCGGAGCATTTTCTCATGTGCATGTTGGCCATGTCTATGTCTTCCTCTGTGAAACTTCTGTTCATGTCTTTTGCCCATTTCATGATTGGATTGTTTGTTTCTTTGCTGTTGAGTTTAATAAGTTCTTTATAGATCTTGGATACTAGCCCTTTATCTGATAGGTCATTTGCAAATATCTTGTCCCATTCTGTAGGTTGTCTTTTAGTTTTGTTGACTGTTTCTTTTGCTGTGCAGAAGCATTTTATCTTGATGAAGTCCCAATAATTCATTTTTTTCTTTTGTTTCTCTTGCTTTCATGGATGTATCTTGCAAGAAGTTGCTGTGGCCAAGTCCAAAAAGGGTGTTGCCTGTGTTCCCCTCTAGGATTTTAATGGATTCTTGTCTCACATTTAGATTTTTCATCCATTTTGAGTTTATCTTTGTGTATGGTGTAAGGTATAGTTTCATTCTCCTGCATGTGGATGTCCAATTTTCCCAGCACCATTTATGCTAAATGTTGGCAAATTGAACTCCAATAATAAAAAAAAAAATTAAAAAAAAAAAGATCTGTGTGGAATCAGAAAAGACCCCAAATAGCCAGGGGAATATTAAAAAGGAAAACCATATCTGGGGGCATCACAATGCCAGATTTCAGGTTGTACTACAAAGCTGTGGTCATGAAGACAGTGTGGCACTGGCACAAAAACAGACACATAGATCAATGGAACAGAATAGAGAATCCAGAAGTGGACTCTCAATTCTATGATCAACTAATATTCGACAAAGTAGGAAAGACTATCCACTGGAAAAAAGACAGTCTCTTCAATAAATGGTATGTTTGGTTTTATAAGAAATTGCCAAACTGTCTTCCAATATGGCCGCACCATTTTGCTTTCCCACAGCAGTGATCACCTTCATTTTTGAAAAATACTTTGTTGGATATAGAATTCTGGGTTGACAATTATTTTTCTCTGCCTGAGAAGATGTCATCCTCTGTCTTCTGTCACCATTGCTTCTGATCAGAAGTCAGCAGTGATTCATATTGTTTCTCTAGGTGATTTCAAAATGTTTTCTTTATCTTGGCTTTTTAGCAGTTTGGCTGTGTGCCTAGATATGGGTTTCTTTTTATTTATCTTGCCTAGAGAAATTTCCCCTGCAATTAAATGATAAGAATGTTTTGAAATCATGTCAGTTATTCTTAGGTAAATGAATTCATATAAAGCACTTAGAAGCCTGTTTTTCATATAGTATCAGCTATTATTATTAAAGACATGTTTCCAAGTTACCTGTGAGAAATATGCAAAAATAGTTACTTCATTTACATATTTAAAACTGTAACTAGGTATTATTTATTATGTAACTTTTTAAGAGAACATTGTTCCTCATACATGAAGCAAAGGGAACTATAACCAAGTATTACTTGCAGTTATTACAAATTCCAAATTACATGCACATAAACTAATATGGACTTTTCTGTACACTAGTTCCCCAAGGAGAAAGATGCAAATATTATGGTTTAGTAAGACTTTAGTCTGACAATCTTAGGGGCGCCTGGGTGGCTCAGTCAGTTAAGCATCTGCCTTCATCTCAGGTCATGATCCCAAGGTCCTGGGGTCAAGTCCTACAGTGTGTTCTCTGCTCAGCGAGCCTGCTTTTCCCTCTGCCTCTGCCTGCCACTTCCCCCTCCCACCCCCGCTGCCTCTCTCTCTCTCTCTGTGTCAAATAAATAAATAAATAAATAAATAAATAAATAAATAAATATATTTTTTAAAAAAGATTTTAGACTGACAATTTTGAAAAAGGACCCAAGTGGAAAGGGTTAAAGGCAAAGTACTCTGCCTAGGGAAAAGCTTCTCATATTCTTTGAAGTAGAAAATACAGTGACTTTGCTGTGATTTGTAGGTAAAGGGAAGCACTGTGAGGAAGGGCATGTGTTTGTTGAGTTTCTTGAAGGAATGTCCTTTCTAATGGCTCCTCCTAGAATCATGTTCTTTTCTCCAAAATAATGGTGTATTTCAAGAGAATAATAACTCATTTATGTGTGGTGCTTTCCTAGTTTGCGAAGAATTTTTAACACATTTTATCTCATTGGATCCTCATAAAAATTAATAGGATCATCATCTCTGTTTTATTTGTAGATTCCAGCAGCAAAGCAATTTTTCTAGGGTCAACACACCTAGTTAGTGGCTGACCTGGACATTGAAACCATACCTTTCAATGCCAAACCCCATACAATTGAAAGCCCCACCATGATTCCATTGCAGATAAAGACTAACTAAATAATCCCTTACAACATGAGATGAATCTACAGTAACTAACCCAGACACTGGAATTCAGAAGATTGCTTCATCCAAAGTCTGAAGCACTGCACAGAGTTCTAGAGAGGCAGGAGAGGGGTACAGGTTTACAGCGAACAGCAGTAGCATGTCCAAAAAGGAAAGATAGTGCAGTTTTATGCCAGATATTTAAAGGTGGATTCGCAGAAAGAAGAGGGTCAATGGAGGAGATGGGATGCAGATCACAGCATGCAGAGACAGCATGGAAGAGACATTTCAAGAGAAAGACAAGAGCACACAGGATGCTCCACCAGAAAAAAAAGGGTGTGTACAAAAGCTAAAGGAGCCATCACAAAGTCAGCCTGGCACTCCAGCAGCAACATATAAACATTTAGCCCATGTCTGTAATCTGCATTGTTTCCCAATAACACAGAGGGATTGGGTAACAAGCCCCAGACCCGCAGCTTATAAGAGATGATGTAAAATGTACAACAGGTCTGACTGACTCCAGATTCTATTCTCTTAGTGATTCTGGGAATTTAGAATCATGTGTAAAGTGCCCTTGTAGCAGGAGCCCTGGGAATCAGGCATATCACAGAGCAAGGCTGTAAATCCATGTTGGGTACAGGAAGACAGAAAAGGAGCCCTAAGAGGGAAGTAAGGAAGACACTAGGGACCAGGCAGCAGCAGCTACATGCTGACCTCTTCACTTCTGACACAGCTTCTAGTTGGGCAAAGCAGGTAATAAAAAAGTCATTTCAAATCTGGAAGTGCTAAAACAATTTCAGTAAAGATGTTTCTAAGTTTGCCCAGAGTGTGACTGTTACTCTCAAAAAGACCATTTTTATTTAAATTTGCAGTGAAATCCCTGGTCAGACTCTATCTGAAGCAGTAATAACATTTAATATTTGTATATTCATTTTACAGTTTCCAAGGAGGCTTTACACACATAGCATAATTTAGTTCCCAAAAGTTCTGTAAAGAGGCTACTGAAGTTTCAGATTTTTTCAGAAGAAAAAAATAATCATCACAGTGAGGCACAAGATAGGTAGAAAAAGCAGGGACCAGGCATTACAGAGGCTTGGATGCACTTCCTGGCTTAGCTTGACAGTTCCTAGTGTATGACACTGGGTGAGTTCTTAACTTTTCTGAGCCTTGTTTTCCATATGCAAAATAGGGGTTATAGTTCCTAGATTGCGATGTTTTTTGTTAATATCATGTAAGATAACAGGTATGTGTAAAATACTCAACCCTGCCTGAAACAAAATGATTACTCAATGAATAGTAGATCTAGTTTTACTTTTTCAGCATTCTTGGCTTCAGGTGACCAAATTCTGGCTCACAACATGTATTTATTATCTTAATTAACCAAACTGCAGAGGCAGCACGGATGCAGTTAAGCCTTAAGAACTCCAATGAACAGCATGAAAGTAGCTGGGATATCATGCCATCCTTTGTCCCAGCTCTTGTCTCTTTTGCTCTTTCTTTCTTTTTTTTTTTTTTTAAGATTTTATTTCTTTATTTATTCATGAGAGACACAGAGAGAGACAGAGACACAGGCAGAGGGAGGAGCAGGCTCCATGCAGGGAGCTGGACATGGGACTTGATCCTGGGACTCCAGGATCACACCCTGGGCCGAAGGCAGGTGCTAAACCTCTGAGCCACCCGGGCTGCCCTCTTTTGTTCTTTCTTATTATAGATTGTTTCTTTTCATGGTGGCAGATAAAGCCTCTGAAGGCTACCAAGTTCTGTAACCTCCACCACTGAATAGAATTAGAACTTAACTCTCTGGGTCCCGATCTGAGGCTCCGATAACTCCCGACCATCAGGGCTTAAGGAAGACCCCAGTATGGTGTCTCCTTCTAACATAACAAGTTAAACTTATTTCACTTGAATACAAATGGGGTCAGAGCTCACCATGCTTTGCCTTTGCTATTATTTAATTTGGGGAGATATTGAAAACAAGCATTAAGTAAAAACCCAAGCATGTCATAATATTTCAGTTTTAAAAAGCATCACAATAGATCTCGAGTGACTTCCATGAAATCATTATTTTGCCTATAGTTCAGTAAATGACTGTCCTACCACATGGTGACTCAGCTTTGAAACAGTGATGGTACGTGGTAGATATTGAGTTAATAGGAGTTAAAGGCTTGATATGTACATGGATTGATAATGCCTCCCCCTGAAGCTAGGTAGGTGGGGTGTACATCTTGAACGACAACATCACAGCTCCTTGGAAACTCTTAATTCTTCTTAAGGAATTTGATACAACTCACTAAATTATTAAATTTCTCTCCACATCATATTTTGCCACTTTGGAGCTGATATGTTTTGTGACCCAAAGAGAAGTGAACTTTAATAACATAGGGTTCATTGACATGACTGATTAACCTTTACTAATGATTCTGAATTTACATTAGCATTGTGATTTTTCACTTTTGGGTTTTATTGGAGTTCTGTTTTAAAACTGAGGCATTGGACACAATCCTGCAGGAATGTCTAGTTGTGTGCACCATTCCCTGGTCCTCAGGTGCCACATGCCACAAAAACATACCCTATGAAGCAATGTGGGGATTTGGCCTCATATACATGTGTCCCCATAACATGAATTTCTCTCCTTTTTTTTTTTTAATTTGAGACAGAGAGAGAGAGAGAGAATAAGCTGGGGGAAGGGGCAAAGGGAGAGAGGGAGAACCAGATTCTCTGCTGTTCAGGGAGCCCAAAGTGGGGCTTGATCCCAGGACCCTGGGATTAGGACCTGAGCCAAAGGCAGATGCTTAACCAACTGAGCTACCCAGGCACCCCTACCATAACCTGAATTTCTAAAAGAAACAAATAAGCAAATAAGTTGGGTCATTGGCCTTATTCTGCAAAAAAAAAAAAATGCATTCTACTGGCGATAGTAGTCCATGGTCACAGACTGTTCCCGTTTTTTAGGAGGTATCTGGGAACTGAGAGAGAAGTTGAGCATGGGCTGGCAATGCATCTGGCCACATAAAATGCCAATGAAACTCATGTTGTGGTGTATTGTGCCCACAGCTAGCATTGTGGATTCCAATTGAAATCAACCCTGGTTTGCATTCTTGGCTCTAACCTTTGGGTTATGTGACTTTGAGCAACAATCACTTCCTGAGCCTTGATTTTCTTTACCCGTAAACTGGGAATAGCAATACAACCGACTCTGCAGGGTTTCTGTGAGAATCGAATGAGCACAGTATACCTGAGTACTGGCACAGAGTAGGCACAGTGAGTGCTCATAGAAGGTGACCATTCCTGTCCTTCTAGAGAAGCAACTGGCTGGCTTGTGTTTTGGTCATGGCTAACCTTCTCTGAGAGCCTGCCAAGTGCTTTATTTTCCAGTGCTTTATTCTTCTCTCCTGAATCCTGCCCAAGGGACACAGGAGGGAAAAGGAAAAATAGACGTGAAAAGAACCCTCCACATCTGAGCAGGTTCTATGGAGAACACAAGGCAACCAGTACCTTGTTAACTGATGAAGTATGTTTTTCCCTGATTAGAAGGCTTATACATAAATTCTACCTGGTTGGTTTCTTATTATGCTCAGGGGACCGTTTTCTTAAAGGAGATGTGTTAGTGAATCAGCATATGGCAATTCCCTTTATTCTCAGCTCTTGAGAATTCAAGAAACAGACTTCTTCCTGGAAAATTTCCAGTGCAATGCTTAGAATTCCTTAAGCAAACAAAGAATGGTAGATGTGTGTGCATGTGTGTGCGTGTGTGTGTCCTATTTATCCGTGTAACCGAGCTCATCCTTGAAAATAAGTATGAAATTGTATCAGCCTCTTTTTCACCTGTTTGTTTAAGCCAATTTACCCTTTAATGCAGGCATTTCCAAGAAGTAAAATACATCGCGTGAGCATTTTTGACACATCTATCACATGTTACTACTCAACTTCAACAAAGGAAAAAGTGCTCTTTACAATAACAGATGTATTTCTTTCTTTCTTTTTTTTTTAACAGATGTATTTCTATATGCAAAATATTACAGAGACCTATTCTTGGGAAGATATGTAGTTGCACAAGTTATTTTCCCTCTGGGCCGTGCATCTGCGGAGCTAACTGCTATGTATAGCATTTCCTAAGAAACAATGGTAATTAGAACAATAGATATTATCTTCATAGCAGTTATAATCAGAAATGTGTAAACTTCATTATTTCAATAAGTTTTAGTAAATGAAAACTCATGCTTCCACTTGTACTATTCCTGACCTGGTGCAGAAAAGTCACTCTAAGTAGGAAGAAATTAAATATAGGGAAGTAGGTCCTAACAAAACTGTTGGAAGGAGCTGATTCCATCTGAGTCTTCAAGGACATTGCAGAACAAAGTGTGACTGTCCAGCTGGAGGGAATGCTACCTCTGAGGACACCCCTAGTGCAGGCCATAAGAGATTGCTGTTGCTTCTATTGCTTCCCAACAACCATGCAGATGGGGAATGGGCATCTAAATCTAATCCCCGGAGCAAGGAGTCAGATCATCAAACTGATGCTACCTCCATAACTTGTCAGCACTCAGGAAACAGGAACATGTATAGGGACACCACTGCAGGGAAACCTTCCACTGCCTTGACTGACATGCCAGCAGAAAGGACCAATAGTTGCAAAAGATGGCCCCAGCCAACCCTGCCTTGCATATCACATGAATGTATCTAATTGAGAACCTAATTTGTATTCAGAACCCTTGTTGCAAGGGAGTTGGGAAAGGTTTCATGTTGGCCATTTAATTTCTCTAACTTGTATGAGTGTGGCATGGAGATAAAATTAATTAATTCAGAGTCTCTGGCACTCCATTTACATAACAGGAGAATCATAGCTAGTTCTCCTGCCTCCCTTTGCCCTGTACACATATCTTCAGCATAGTGTTTATATTCTGATATGCTTATTTTTGTATGTTTTTCCAGGATGGTATATATATTCCTTGTAAAAATTACTTGTGTCTCTAATAAACTGGCACAAAGTACAGACCCAATAAATGTTTAAGTGATTAAATGAGTAAACGAATTCTCTTCTTCACTAGATTTTAGGTTCAAGGTGGGAGTTGTGTCTTATCTATTTTGGTAAAGCCAGCATCCAGCACTGGACTTGGTCTATATTTCAGAAGAAAAGAAAGTGACTTAAATTGTTGTTACAATGGATGCTTTATTATTCTTATATCCAATTAGAATGCCATCCTAAATCCTTTATTCAAGATTACCATTTCTTTGAACAGATTCCACTATAAATCTTATTTTATGATACCACCACTACTTGCTCATTTGTAATTGGTGCTTCTATATTCCAAACATATTTCAAAAAGCTTTTTGTGTATTAATTTATTTAACCCCATTTTGGGAGGTAGGGACTGTTATTGACTACAAAAATCCCTTAGATACAATTATTGGAAAACCAAACACAGCTGCCTCTTCTTTTTTTAAAAGATTATTTATTTATTTATTTATTTATTTATTTATTTATTTATTTAACAGGGAGAGAGAGAAAAGAGGAAGCAGGGGGAGCAGCAGGCAGAGGGAAAGGGAGAAGCCGACTCCCCAGTGAGCAGGGAGCCTGACGCAGAGCTCTATCCCAGGACCCTGGGATATAATCTGAGCTGAAGGCAGACGCTTAACCGACTGAGCCACCCAGGTGCCCCTAAATGTAGTTAACTCTTGAACAACATGTGTTTGAACAGTATGGGTCTACTTACATTCACATTTTTTTTTTCGATACAGTCTGGTCCTATAAATGTATTATCTCTTGTGGCTTTCTTAATAACATATTCTTTTTTTCTAGCTTACCTTATTGTAAGAACATACTTGAAATATATAAAACATATAAAACATAGAACATATGTATTATGTTGGCAATTTCTGTTATTGGTACGTCTTCTAGTCAACAGTAGACTATCATTGGTTAAGCTTTTGAGGAGTCAAAAGTAAATGCTCAGATTTTCAGCTGTGGTAGAGGTTGTCTAGAGGTCAACTGTATTCATCTTAATGAACTATAAATACCTGTGTAACTGCAGCCTGTATCAAGAAATAAACCATTGTTTGCACCCCAGGAGCACACCCTCTGCCCCACCCACTGCTCATTACCAATCACAACCCCTTTACCCCTCTGAATATAACTATTCCCCAGATATTCATATGTATCACGTTCTTGCTTTTCTTCAAACTTTTAGTTTCTTAGTTTGTAGCAATGCAAGTTCAGAGTTCACTAATTTTAAACTTTATATAAATGAAATAATACCATAGAAATACTTTTGTGGGGATCCCTGGGAGGCGCAGTGGTTTGGCGCCTGCCTTTGGCCCAGGGCGCGATCCTGGAGACCCGGCATCGAATCCCACATCAGGCTCCCGGTGCATGGAGCCTGCTTCTCCCTCTGCCTGTGTCTCTGCCTCTCTCTCTCTCTCTGTGACTATCATAAATAAATAAAAATTTAAAAAAAAAGAAATACTTTTGTGTTTCACGGTTTTATCATTGTTGTTGTTGTTATTGTTCAGTACTATGCTTGGGAGAGTTCTGTGTGTGATTGTGTGTAGCTCTAGTTCATTTTATTGAATATAATACCCCATTGTTTTAATATTTATGAAGAATTTACCCATGCTACCCTTGAATGACACTTGAATGGTTTCTGTTTTGGCATATTATAAATAATGCTTCTAAGAACATTTTTGTGCATCTTTTCTGGAGTCAGTGGTAAGTTGGTAAATATTTGATAACAACTCTCCTGACTTGGGGCAAGCTCATTCCTGCACATCACTGTTTGGAGCCTAAGTGCATCTATTTCTTTTAGGTGTATACCTAGGAGTGAATTGCTGGGTCAAGTGTATTTTAAACTCTAAAAGATAATGTTGAGATAACTTTCCAAAGTGACTGTACCCACTTACCCTCTTTCCAGCAGTGTGTAAAAGTATGATTTACTCCACATCTCTGCAAACAATATGACATTTCCAGTCATTTTCTTTTTATCACTTCTGGTATCTCATGGTGGTTTTAATTCACATTTTTCTGATGTTAATAAAAGGTTGACCTCTTATCATATGGTTGGTTGTTGGCCACTTGAATATCCTCTTTTGGGAAGTTCTTTTCAAATTTCTTGCCCAATTTTCTCTTGGGATATCTGATTTTTCTTATTGATTTGTAGTTGTTTATATTTTCAATATTTGAGCCCCTTGGTTATGTATGTTACAAATATTTTCTCTTATTCAGAGGATTCCCTTTTGTCTTTAAAAAAATAAATACCGGGATCCCTGGGTGGCACAGTGGTTTAGCGCCTGCCTTTGGCCCGGGGCGTGATCCTGGAGACCCGGGATCGAATCCCACGTTGGGCTCCCGGTGCATGGAGCCTGCTTCTCCCTCTGCCTATGTCTCTGCCCCTATCTCTCTCTCTCTCTCTCTGTGACTATCATAAATAAATAAAAATTTAAAATAAAATAAAATAAATAACAGTTAGTTTTGAAAAAAGATTATTTTTATTGAAGTATTAATTAGCATACAGTATTATACTATTTTCAAGTGTACAAAATAATGATTTGACAATTCTATACATTACTCTATAGAATTTGACAATTCTATACATTGCTCATCACAGTAAGTGTACTTTTAATCCCCTTTACCTATTTCACTCATCCCCCACCACTGCCCCCCATCAACCACCAGTTTGCTTTCCATATTTAAGAGCCTGTTTTTTCTCTTTTTTTCTTTGTTTGTTAAGGTTTTGTTTCCTAAGTTCTGCAGCCTAAGTGTCCATCCATAGATGAATGGGTAAGAACACACACACACACACACACACACACACATACACACAGACACACAATGGAATATACTCAACCATGAAAAGGAATGAGATCTTGCCATTTGCAACAGCCGACGTGGACCTAGAGAGTATACTGCTAAGTGAAATAAGAAAGAAAAAGACAGGGATACCTGGGTGGCTCAGTGGTTGAATGTCTGCCTTCAGCTCAAGTATGGTCCTGGGATCCAGGATCAAGTCCCACATCGGGCTTCGGGCGGGGAGCCTACTTCTCCCTCTGCCTGTGTCTCTGTATCTCTCTCTCTCTGTCTGTCTCATGAATAAATAAATCTTTAAAAAAAAGAGAGAGAAAGAAAGACAAATGCCATATGATTTCACTCTTATGTGGAATTTAAGAAACAAACTAACAAACAAAACCCTTCTTTCTTTTAATGGTTACTTTCAATTAATAGACATACATTCTTTTAATGTATTCAATTATTTTTTCATTGTCTTTAGTATTTGTGTTTGATTATTTAAAAAGTATCTTCTTGGGAGACCTGGGTGACTCAGTTAAGTTCTGTCTCATGATTTCAGTTCAGGTAATGATCTTAGCTCAAGTCATGATCTCAGGGTCGTGAGATCGAGCCCTGTTTTGGGCTCTTTGCTGGGCATGGAGCCTGCTTAATATTCTTTTTTTCTCTCTGCTCCCCTCCCCTTCTTGTGTGCTCTCTCTCTCAAAAAAAAGTATCTTCTTATCATGAGATTTTGAATTATATTAGATATATATTACTTTTCAAAATTGTTACTTTTCAACCTTGGTTCTGGATTGATTTTTGGAATGAAATAGAGGTCTAGATGAACATTTGATTTCTCCAGCACCATTCGTTAAAGAGAGCTATTCTCTCCCAACTGCTCTGCATGCCACCTTTGTCATAAATCACGTATCAAGAGGTAAGTGACTCAATATTTGGGTCTTCTGCCTTTTTATAATATTTTGTTTATCCATACAACAATAGATTTGCCTACTTTAAATGAATACTGCTATCTAGTGGAACAGTTTCTCTCACACTATTCTTTTCAAGTGAGTTTTAGCTTATTTTTCTCCTGTGTATTTTCCTCTGTGTACTTACAAATTAGCTGATCAAAATATACACAGAAACTTGGGAAATTAGCCAGGATTACATGGGATTTATAGGTTAATTTGTGGATATTAACATGTCTAAAATGTGTTTTCAATACAGGGAGATGGTATATCTTTCAATTGATTCAGATTGTTAAAATTTCTCTTAAAAATATTTACAGTCTCCTACAGAGAAATTTTGCTTAGCTTTTATGAAATTTATTCCTAAGTATATGATATATCTGATGTTATTGAAAATGATATTTTTAAATTTTGTGGTTATTGATGATACTAATACAATTGAATTTTTATAATTACCATGAATCCATAGATCTTGCTAAATTCACTAATCTAATATTTTATCAGTTTATGGGTTTTTTCCTAAGCACACATCATTTGATATGCTTGTGTGCATAAGATGTGAAGTTAGTCAAACTCAAGGCTAAAGTCACAGTCCTCCAGATCACTAAGTCTGCCCAAGACTTCTGACACCAAGTGCAGGGGTTTCCCAAAAGCAACTGCAGATTTGAAACTCAGAACTCTATTATAGTGACAATTGCATTTATTATGGAGAAAGGATACAAGTTCAAACCATTTAAAAAGACACTAGGTCAGAGTTTGAGAAGGTGTGGAGCTTCTTGTCCTTTCCCTGTGGAACCATGGATGACATTATCTCCTCCTGGGCTTATGAGTGGCAATATGCAGAATATTACCAACCAGGAAAGCTCACTTGAGCTTTTCTGTCCAGAACTTTTGCTGGGGCTTCATTGCATAGGCATGATTGATTGATGGAATTTCCAAGGATAGGGCTGATATGACATGGACCATCAAGAATCACCTCATTAGCACAAATTGTCCTGTAGGATCTGAGGGGCTCACCAGGAATAACAAAGACACTCCTTCCTACCACTCAGGAAATTCCAAGTGTTTAGATGTTACCTCTTGAGTCTGGGCAAAGGCCAACTCTCTCTTTACAGGACAGATTCCTTTACTAAATGATTGTTTTTTCTTTCTTACTTGATTTTATTCATATTTATTTTTTTCTTTCTTTTCTCCTTTCTTCTTTTTTTGATATATTGATATGAATTCAATTCATTGTAAAACAGTGATGCTAATTGTTTTTAAGAATAGAGACTTTTGTCAAAAACAAAATGAAATTTTTTCACTTTATCTGCATCTGATAAGATAGTCATATAATTTTCTTTTTGTTCTGTCAATATAGAGAATTACACTGATTTATTTTCTAATACCAAAGACCATTCATTAATGGAGTAAACACAACTTAGTCATGATTATCCTTCTTATATGTTACTAAATTCTTTTTGCCGACTTTTCCATTTCATTTATGTACAACTTTCTGAAAATTTTCTGAAATTCTTGTAATATCCCTGCTGGGTTTTGGCATCAAAATTTTTCTGGCTTCAAAATAAATATTTGAGAATGTTCTGTTTTTTTGTTTGTTTGTTTTCTGGGAGACTTTATGTAACATTGACATTAGTTAGTCCTGAAATGTTTGGCAAAATTCCCTAGTGAGATTATTTGGACCAAGCTTCAACTATGGATTCAGTGTCTTTAATCATTATAGGAATACACAGGCTTTCCAGTTCCTTTTATGTAAGTTCAGTTAAGTTGGTGCTTTTCTATGCATATTTATTACTTTTTTTAATATTTTTTTTTTTTTTTTTTTTACTTATGATAGTCACAGAGAGAGAGAGAGAGGCAGAGACACAGGCGGAGGGAGAAGCAGGCTCCATGCACTGGGAGCCCGACGTGGGATTCGATCCCGGGTCTCCAGGATCGCGCCCTGGACCAAAGGCAGGCGCCAAACCGCTGCGCCACCCAGGGATCCCGCATATTTATTACTTTTAATTGAAGTTTCAAATGCATTGGCATAAAGTTGGTTCATAATATCCTGTTACTCTTTTTCAATAGCAATATAGTAATCTATAGTAATATGCCCTAGGTTATTTTCTCCTACCATTTTGAAGATGTCATTTCATTATCTTCTGGCCTCCACTTTTTAGTTGGGAAGTCAGGTGACAATGGTTGCTCCTTTTAATGCAGTCTGAATTTTTTCTCTAGCTTCTTTTAAGATTTTCTCTTTAACTTAGCTTTTATTTCAGCTTTACTACGATGTGGTTAATGTGTGTGTGTGCATGCTGTGTGTGTGTGTGTGTGTGAATTATTTTTTGTCTTCTTATGCATCACTCTGGATATTTTCTTTTGACTCAAATTCCAGCCTATTAATCCTCTGTTCAGCCATGTACAATCGGCTATTAAACCACATCCATCAAATTTTAAAACTTCTGTTATTGTACTTTCTAATTTTAAAGTTTCTATTTGATTATTTTCCAAATCAATGTCACTTTTTTAGTTTTTTTTTTTAAGATTTTATTTATTTATTCAGAGAGACACACAGAGAGAGGCAGAGACATAGGCAGAGCGAGAAGCAGACTCCTTGTGTGGAGCCCGATGCGGGACTTGATCTCAGGACCCCAGGGTCACACCCTGAACCGAAGGCAGATGCTCTACCACTGAGCCACTCAGATGCCCCAAGATGTAATCTTTCTGATCCAAGTTCAGTACCTATGACAATAATTACATGTCAATAACTAATCAGCACATTCAAAATGGAGTTGTGCTTAGAAAACAAGAATACTTAATGGTATGAACATGGGGTTATAACCTCTTAATTAGTGGTGGCAGTCATAGGACAACTGAGATACAAATGCCACATAGACTACAAATTATTTTTCTCTTAGATTTCTTAGAGGTAGAGAATTCCTTGAACGTAGGGTACAACATAGTGAGGGGAGATGTCCACAGCAACTATTCATAGGAAGATGTTGCCAGAAAAAAGGACCAGCAGAGTTTCAGAGTGATATTACAATTAAAAAAGAAGAGTGCATACAGTTGTTTCTTACAAGTCCATTATTTTTTTTTATTTTCAAAATAACCATAAGATTTGCCAGAGTCCTCTAAGCATGGGCAGTATGTACATTTGCTTGCATGGAGGGCTAGTTTCCTAGAACATAAAATTTTACATTTTTATAAGTGTAATTAGAGACATAGATTTAGTCTCCCCAATGAGCCATAGGAACAAGATATTGTAGGAAGAAAGATTCATAATCTACAGGCAATTTGACATATGTTGTATATATAATCTAAGTGTAATTCTATCTTTTCTTGATGAAATTTTATTTTCTTCCACAAAATTCAGAAAAGTATAAATTGGGCAGCCCAGGTGGTTCAGTGGTTTAGTGCCACCTTCGGCCCAAGTCCTGATCCTGGGGACCAGAGATGGAGTCCCACCTCAGGCTTCCTGCATGAGTCCTGCTTCTCCCTCTGCCTGTGTCTCTGCTTCTCTCTCTCTCTCTCTCTTTGTCTCTGTCTCTCATGAATAAATAAATAAAATCTTTAAAAAAAAGTATAAATTAAGGTTATCAATTTTTACATTCTGGCATAAACCTTCCAGTTTTTTCTATGCATCTATTGGTGATTTTTCTTTTTCTTTTAATTTTTTTAAAAAATATTTTATTTATTCGTGAGAAACACAGAGAAAGGCAGAGACATAGGCAGAGGGAGAAGCAGGCCCCCTGTGGGGAGGCCGATATGGGACTCGATCTCAAGACCCTGGGATCATGACCTGAGCCAAAGGCAGATGCTCCACCACTGAGCCACTCGAGCGTCCCTATTTGTGATTTTTTAAACAATTTTTATTATAGCAAGCAAAGAGTTCTGAGGCTTCTTTTTCATTCAAAATCATAATGTGAGCACCCTTCCATGTCAGTAAATATCTTTATGCATAATTTAGTGCCTGAAAAATAATAGGATAATGTTTGCTAGAACCAGCCATGTGCTAAGAATTTTAAATTCTTTTTTCAAATATAATCATCATAATAACCTTAAGAAGTTGGTATTATTATCCTCATTATATAGCTGAAGAAATCAAAGTCAAGCTTAAGTAATATATCCAAGTCCACACATCCAGACAGTAAGAGAAACAGAATGGATACCTGAGCTCTCAAACTCTAAGAATTTATGCCCTGAATCATCTCAATCAGCTTTGACTTTGTGTGTCCGATCTATCATATATTTAACCCTTCCCTATTGTTAGACCTCTAAATTTATTTCTTTTCTTTCTTCTATTCTTCTTTCCCACCTTCTTTCTATAACAACTAGCTCTTTGGTGAGCATCTATATTGCAAAATCTTGGCAAGTGACCTCAAAGATGAAATGGCTGTGTATAGCAACTGCTCCCCAGATATCCAGGATTTCTTGTCCTCCCAGTTCTGACCCCTTGTGGATCAGCAGTTCACGTGACAAGTTCTGGTGAATGGGCTATGTGCAAAAGTGGTCTATGTCTCTGAGTGGACAAAGCACTTTGTTCACAAGCGGTCTTCCCCCTGGTGAAGCTGGTGTGCTGCATGAAGCCCCCAACGGCCTCGGTTCCCAAGTGACTGCACAGCTCTGTATGCCCAGTTTCCATTGATCTGTTTTGAACCTGAAGCTCAAACAACAAAACGAAAACATCTTTATATTGAGCTGTTAGGTTTAAACAATTACAGCATACAGTGGGAATTAGGCGATATCCAGCAAAAATTATATCCATTTACCTACCAATTCAGTAATGCAATTTCTAGAATTCTTCCCCAGTCACACTGGCAAAAGAAGAAAATAAAGAAATAATGTATGCACAAGGCTATTAATTGTAAAGAAATGACTTCTGATGATTTTTTAACAAACTCACATGAAGAGCATTACTTCATCTTTTGCTTTTGAGGGATTGCTCTATTCTCTATTGAAAAATGAAGATATTATCTACTGACTTTAGAGTTATTTCTTGTGCTATTTATGTTTATTTGCTTGTCTCTGCACCTTCATCCATACATGCCCACATCTTCCTCATTCAGAGAGAGGTCAAAGCAGTTTCCTATGTTCAGACACTGATGTTCAGATGACAGCAAGGCTAGATGCATAAGAAGTGTCCTGAGTCATCTGTGGGGGAAGGCAGACTGTATCTTTAGGAACCCGAGACTGCACAATGGTTTGAAGATAAAAGGTGTCAGGGAAGCATTTGTCCAAAGTGCTTTCATGTGAAGGCTCAGGCAGCTGCATGCAAAGGAAGTGTGAGGCAAGTTAAAAAGCTTACCTGAGGGGTTATAATGCTTAAGAGGATGAGAGGCAGGGGAGGACTGTGGGTCTGGGTTGTTAACAGAGTAAGATCCTGTTAGTTTTTCCATACAGAGCATATAGTATTTTAATTTCCTCAAGGGATTTAGTTTCATTTGCATTTGAGAGAGCACAATTTTGCAAGATTTCTTTCCTTTTCCCCCTTTGGGTAAATATTCAGTGCTGGTACATTTCCCCTGAACCTCCTAAAAGATAAAGTGCTTTTCATGTTTTCTCTCAAGGTCTCGCTCAATGAAGCAGCTGAGGAAACGGGAATCTATAATGACACCCACCTTCTAGCAGTGTGTGTGTGTGTCTCTGAGCATTTTTCAGTGAACTCCTGCTTTCAGGAGCTGGTCCCACATCAGCGCCCACGCCTCGGCCTGGTACCCCATTCAGAAGGCAACCTACAGCCCAGCACAGAATTGGAATGTTGCGAGTGTGATGAGAATGCCTAATGTGGCCAGAGCAGCCAGATGCAACAGAAGGCAGCCCGACACATCAAACCTTGCCCCGCTGTGGCAGTGCCAGGGCAGGTTGTGAGCAGGAAATCTCTGCTCTGCGCAGATAGCGGCTGGGGCAGGACCCCAATGTGTGGGGAGTTCTCAATGGCTGAGCCCAGGCCAGGACACTGCTTTGTACCCCAGCTATTTATTGTTCCTCTCATCCTGGGCAAAGCTGGCTGCCCAACTGGTAAACACAGGGCAGTCCTCAAGATGCAGACATGACCAGGAGCGCTACCACCACACATTCGTAATAAACATGCACGACACTACCCAGCGGTAACCGTGGAAAGTGCATCCAGATGGCAATGGATGGAAGAGGGAAAGCGCCACCCCAGAAATGGCTGTAGGAAGGGGTAATCTGCAGAGACTTGTGGCAAGAGAGTCAAAGAAAGAGAAGCTTAACTGGTGGACACTTTAATAGTGTGGGAGCTGGTGGCCTCCAGGGGGGGAATATGTGGGACCCAGGAAATCTAACAAAAATCCCCTACCCCTGGACAAGCAGAGCAGGACTAACTCCATTTTGTGCTACACCCGCCATCTCATGTAAAACCTCCCACACGACCTGCCTGTTGTTTGAGGCACTCCCTCACCTTAGTTTAGCTACTAAGCACACCCTTATCAGAAACCAGCACACTTAGGAATGCGGGACCTCTGACCTTTAACCAGCCAAGGAATGAAAACCCCTCTTTTGCCCACCAAACCTGCGTGCCAGTTCTAACCAGAATAATAGGCCAGTTCAAATAGTCACTATAGGGTGAATCGTAATTCAATTGGCCACCTGTGTGTGAACTGACATGACTGTGCAACTTTCTACATATGTTACAATTTCATTGGCCATGGACCCCTATAACACTACTATGCTTCTTGGTCTCTGGGTCCAAGTCCCTGCTCCGCTGCGACGGGTATACTTGGACCCAGGCTCGAGCTTGCTAATAAACCCTCCTGTACTTGCATCGGTGTCGGCTCCTTGGTGGTTTCTTGGATTCGCAATCTTGGGCACAACAGAATAGAAAGGGTGTTGGACAAGGCCATGTCTCTCTGCCCCTGCCATGTTTCTGGTCAATCTAATGATGCACATGTAGTGGAGGAAGGCACCAGGCTTCTTAGTGCTAGGTGCTAGTGCTGGGTGACCCAGAGGTCCTGGGCCATTCCCAGGTTTGAAGCCCAACAAATGGGAATGTCATCCATGATGATGAGAAAGGAGAAATAGGTAATAGTACCATTTGGACCTGTTTCTTTCACCTTGCCAGGGAACATTCGCTAGAGATTCTTGTAAGATGTGTAGGAAAAAGTCAAGGGTGAGAGACCTGAGCTGGACCTACTGTAGCGAGCTCCTTAGGACAAAGAACTGCAGCTACAGGGTGGTTTTTGACCACAGAGAAGCAACAGTTTTTCTAAAGGAAGGAAGTCAGTGAAGGAAGGATGTACAGGAGAGAGAGATGATTGGGAGTGGAGAGGGACCGTGTGCTTATGGGTGCATTTGGGGCTGGTGTCGGGGGCACTTGAGCTCGAGGTTGGTGGAAACCAACAGTCTGGAGGCAAATCTGTTATTTCCCACCAAGCCTCAGTTCCCTCTCTGGTCTGATGGATAATAATAGCACCTACTTCATATAGTTTGGGGAAAGAAGCTAGGACAATATATGAAAAACAGCACAGTGCCTGGAATATAATGAGCCCTCAATAATTACCTATTTATTTATCAGAACTTAAAAAATAGAAATAAAAAAATAATTAATGGTATTCTTTTAGATCATAGAAGGAAAATTAAATATGAAAAGGAGAATTCTGGGTAAGGATAAATCCAGGGTTGAAGATATAGGAATACATTAACAGGTTTTGGAAGGAGCCAAGGAACGTTCATATACACATTCTATGGTTCATCAGATATGTATCTTAAAACCCTTTGAAAACATTCTGTCTTCTATCAAGAGGAGAAATATTTTTCTATACTTCTTCTGTATCCAATCTTCCAACCAAGCTTACTGGGAGAGGCTGGTTTTCTCCAGGTGATGATCTGCACACTGCACACTTTGCATTCCCAATGACTTTAAGACTATTTTATGATTGAGGAGTCTTGGGGTAGATATATTGCAGTATTCCCAGGAACATGTTTTCCCGTGCACATGGGTGGGCCCCTGCCCCTGTTCTGTTCTGTTCACAACTCTGTCCTAGAATCATATCCTTCACAGATAATGCCCCTTTCTTGCTTTAAGTGGGTTACTTGCTACTCTGATTTATGATTATCTGGTGTTTCTGTCACCTACTGGAAGAAAATGTTGGAAGTAGCATGAAAACAAATGAGTTTGAATGCTGGACCTACAGTTTATTAGCTTGGTTAAATTAATTAAACAAGGAGGTTGTTAAATGCAGTGGGTTTAATGCCTTAGTAGGCTGTGTAAACAAACCAAAACCTGTCTGTAATGCCTCAAGGTTAAAAAGCCTATGATGAACAGCCAATCATAAACAGCCAACCAGACTTTCCCAAATAAAGCAACCTCTTAAGCTATAGACAATTGAATAATCTTGCTTTGTTTTTTGTTTTGTTTTTTAAAAAAAGTCTTTCCCATAGCTTCTTGTCAGCTGAGTACTCGTAACCACTTCTGGTTTGGTGCTGTCTGACTTGAACCTATTTATGTCCTCAGAAAGTCTTAAAACTTATAACATGCCTTCGTCTTGCTTCTAACAGTTTTGTGACCTAAACTTTGACTTCTTCACTCTAAAATAGGCATGATTCACAGAACTGTGAGAATAAAATGAGAGTCCATGAAAGCTCTTTATAAATGATGATATATAAGTATATGGTGGTATCATTAAAATTTTTATCTTGAATAAGTTAATTATTTCTTTATCTCTAAGCACAGTTGCTCCATTAGCTACTAGACATGGAAGCATCTAGCAATCAAGTACAGTATGAAATTCATATTCAATAGCTACTACTTCCCAAGGTCATAAAACTGTCTTGTATTCTTCTAGAGCAGCAAGCATCCATAGGGCTAAGATTATGAATAGAAAACTTTCCTCTCAATACACACACATACCTAACAAACTTTGTTAGACTAAGAATCAAATAGTGTCTATTCATTCAATAACCAAGTGTTGAAAGTTCAGAAAAAAAAAAAAGGAGACAGAGAAAGATAACAAGGTCTGAGGGGTTTTTTTCTTACCAATAACCAATTCTCTAATTCTTTGACACCAACTGGAAATCCAACAATTCAATTCAATTCGGACCTGGAGCTAGTATTAGGTCCCAGGGGTCAGATCCCAGTCCCACAAGATGCTCCTACTACAGATGCCAGCCGCAAATGGGCTGCTCTGACCACCTACACTTTTGCCCAACCACCCACAAATGGCGGGGGGGGGGGATCCTGTAACACCCACCTCAGACTTGATAATTTTCTAGAATAGCTCACAGAATTCAGGAAAACACTTTACTTGTGATTACCAGTTATTATGAAGGATACAACTCAGGAATAGCTCAATGGAAGAGATAAATAGGGCAGGGTATGTGATGAGGGGGCACATAGCTTCCATACCCTCTTAGGGCACACCAATTTCCTAGTACCTCCATGTGTTCACCAACCCAGAAGCACCCCTAACCTCATTGTTTAGGGTTTTTATGGAGATTTCATTATGTAAGCATGATTATTAAATCATTGGCCATTGATAACTGAACTCAATCTCCTATCCTTCTCTCTTCCCTGGAAGTCAAGGGGGTAGGGCAGAAAGTTCTAACCCTCCAATTGTGGCTTGGTCTTTCTGATGACCAGCCCCTATCCCAAGGCTATCCTGAGGACCCTGCCAGGGGTCATCCCATTAGCTATAAAGGCACTCACCACTCAGGAGATCCAATAGTTTTAGGAGCTCTGTGCCAGGAACCAGGGACAAAAATCAAATATGTATTTTGTATTACTTCACATCACCAAACCTATAGCTTCTCCTTCCTTGATTCAGAGACTTCTTGGCTAGGCTATTCAATTCAGTCTGTTCTTTTAGACTTCATTGTCTGAACAAAATGTAAATACATGTTTTTATTATATCACACAAGGTTATAAGTCTTCTACCAACATATTGCTCAGAAGGGCATTTTCTTGTTGAGTTTATTCCAAGAAGCTTGTCTCCTAGCATCTTCAGTTCCATATACATGGTCCTAGGCAGAGAGACTGGCTTCCACCTATCATTTCACAAAGTCTGACAAGTACAAACTAGATCAGCTACATATTTGCTTTACAAAAGAGTTGGTTTCTTTTTCTGCCGTTTGAATGCGCATGCCTTCTCTCCTGATACCCTCTCATAATGTCAGAATACACGGAAAGCCAAAATAGCAATCAAAAGATTGCTTTGTGAGGATGAAATTAAAGCCAAAGAAATGGGTAGCCTTAAGGCATATTCTGCTTGGCTCTGGCAAGATCCAGAGAATCGCCTCTGCTCTGGAACATTTCCCCAGTGACTGGAAAATGTGCGTATCCATAATTTATCGTGTCTCTTCCTAGATGGTACTAATAAACGCTGTTACATCAGGCTTTTGTTCTTTATTCTTCTATGCTGACCAGCCACACCTTCCGTTCACACACTCTTTCTCCAAGCAGGGTGATTTATAATTGGTGTTTCTTATTAAGAAATTACAGTCTTGGGGCATGTGGGTGGTTCAACTAGTTAAGCCTCTGACTTGGGCTCAGATCAGGATCCCAGGGTCATGGTATGAAGCCTTACATCAGGCTCCCTGCTCAGTGTCTCCCTCTCCCTCTGCCTCTCACCCTGCTCATGCTCTTTCTCTCTCTCTCTCTCTCTCTCTCTCTCTCCCGCTCTTGCCCTCTCTCTCTCTCAAATAAATAAATACAATCTTTAAAAAATAAAGAAATTGCAGTCTTATTCTAGTACTGTTTCCCTGAGATTTAACCCTACTAACTTTGGAGTTTCGAGTGTTTGTAACACTTAGGCTATAGATTTGAATATATTTTCTTAGAATTCTCCTTCAGTGGTCTTGACTGTATCCTCTATTTGTGGGTTTTACCAGTTTAAGTCACAATGCCTGATGCATTTCCAACCTAATAATAATATGCATTGTGTATTAAAGGTCTCCTGTGTGCCCAGATGTCAGTTAGGCTCAGATGTCAGGAACAGAGACTCCCATAGATTAGTTCGAGATAGGAAAAGAGGGGGAGAGAAGGGATGGAACATTGTAGATAAGGGACAGGAGGGCCACTTGGGAAGCTGAAGACCAAAACAAAGTTTGACTCGGTCCAGAAAGAGGATGCTCTATTTAGGGGTCAGTGGCAAAATGCCCTGGATCTTTTACCAAGTATTTCACCGTAGAGGAACTCAAATACGTTCCAGTGTTCCTTCTAGTCTCCTCTTGCTGGCCTCCTTGGCTTCTATTTTGTATATCTTTTCTTGTGATTACAGCTTTGCTTATGCTTAATTTAACTCTGTCATGTTCCCTCATGGTCTGGACTGTATCTCATTATGTCTCCCGTTCTGTTATTTCACTGCTGACAGTTAATTCCCTGGGTATTTTCCCGATTAAGATTTCCAAAAGCAAGTATTTGACTGGTTCAACTAATCCTTCTTAGACATGTTTCTTTTTACACTGAGTTAATTTGTGAGTACCTTGGGTCAGGTGCCTGCTTACAATCCCAGGAGCTAGAGCCCATGAGGACATTGCTATAAGGTGTGTGTAATTTCTTGCTGAAGGTGAATGCATCTATAGGGACGGTGAGAAGAATCATTTTCCTTAGCAAGGCAGGAACTATCATCAGCCAATTTATTTAGGTATCTTGCTAAGAAAGTTGCATACATTAGCTCACTTAATCCTCCAACAAACATATGGGGTAGATATTATTATCCTCACTTTGTAGAAAAAGAAATTCAGGCTTAGGAAGATTAAGCCCCAAATCATGCAGCTTGTTAGTAGCAGAAAAAGTACTCCAATAGAGATCATTATGCTTTAAATGTCCTCAAAGCCCATAGATTGACAGACCTTTTTTTTTTTTTTTTTTTTTTTTTTTTAGGGTAAAGATCTGTATCATCTAAAAGAGGAGAGACAAGGTAGTCCCATGGCCTTTGAGTGCACAGGAATAGCATGCATTCTAGAACAATAGTTAACATTTTCTAAGTGCTTTCTATATACCAGGTTACTGTTCTAAGTGTTTTAAGTGAAACACTCTTTGAAGTCTCATAATAACCCTATAAAATAGTTGCAAAATCATCCCCATTTTATAAATGAAAACTGATATACAAAAGGAAACAGAAGTTCAGAGAAAGTGGTCCATTAATGGCACCTGGGACTCAAAAACTCCAAATATATGTACTTGTTAGAAGCAATAATGATTGAGAAGGACCTCTCAAAGTTTGCCCGTTTTCCACTAAAGGCAGGACAGTGGTAACATTTATTTTATTAAGGGAGGGTGATTTGGGATGCCTGGGTGGCTTAGTACATTAACCTTCTGCCTTCAACTCAGGTCATGATCCCAGAGTCCTGGGAAAAGTCCCATGTTGGGCTCCCTGCTCAGCAGAGTCTGCTTATCTCTCTGCCCTTCCCCCACTGCTTGTGATCTCTCTCTCTCTCTCTCCCAAATAAAATCTTTTAAAAAAGCAGTTTTTTTAAAAACTGGAGGGCAGTTTGGATTACACTTTAGAGATGACTTCATGGCTATAAAAGTTGGGCTACATAGAACACCCAGGATGTCTGCAAATCACTTTTCTAGCCATATTCTCTTCCACCCCTTCTCCCTGTATCCAAAAGCCCTGTGCACCACAAGGATAGCTAATTATTTTTCTGAAAGGGTTTCAATGCACTTTCATATGTCTCAGCGTCTGTTTATGAAATGGTAGGAAAATCCTGAGTTTGACTGGGAACCAGGAAGAGATCATGACTTGCACAAGAGTGAGCTACTAGAGGGGAGGCATGCTTTGGTGGAGAGGGGTCGGCAGTCTATCTCTGTCTGCCACAGTCCCACAATTGATGAGGTTCACCCAGTGTCATCTCTCATCAGAAATGACATTCAATTCAGTCTTCATTGATCATTAACAGGTTGTTTGGCAATGACTGAGTATTGAAAGGCAAAGACAAATGACCTAAGTTCTGGCAAAGAGATATTTCATTCCAGAAAATCCAGCAGATAATGGGAAAAGGCTACCCTGTCCCAGATAGCAGAAAGGGAAAGGGCAGGCTAAGTAATATCACCCTTGTCTGGCTCCCCAGCACTTCGCCCTCCCTCTACCTTAGTTCTAATGACTGGCTATCTTAGTGCTGAGCTGGTCTTATACATGTCCATCATCCTCACTGGACTCTGAGCTCCTGAAAGTTGGTGTCCGTGTGCCTACGACAGAAGAAATGTTCAATTAATATTTGCTGGGGAGAATTTTTAGTATTATCCCTTGATATATAAGTAGCAAAACCAAGATGTAGAGAATGGTCCTATCCCATGGGTATCAAAGCGTCAATATGACTCTGTCTAACCTCACAATCCAATCTCATACTTTCTAGTTCGGGGAGGCTCTAATCTCTCCCCGAGGAGATGAGGTCCAAGGCATCAGCATTCCCTAGGCTCTTTCTCAGTTCCTTCCCCTTGATTTCTTTTCTCCAAAGTATGACAAAAAATTATGAGCAACGTGGGGACAAGTTTCCTGGGTTTCCTCTCTCCGTTTCATACATTTCATATAAGAGTACATCTGGTGGTGGGGAGGTAATGACTTCTGCCTAGACACTTTTTCTGAGTTTCTTATAGATCTGAACATAACCCAGGGCAGGAAGGGAAAAGGAATGAAATGAAGCCAGCTGCTGTTCCAATTTCTATTGCTGGCTTTAAACCTGCCTTAGGCTTTACTTCCTCCTCCAGTTCTCCCCATCTTGGATCTGCAATCTTGCCCATCTCTACAATGCAATAGGCAGGGGTCAAGGAGAAGGTGGGCATGATTGGTGCCGACATTAACAGAGTTCCGGAGGGCATTGTATTTCTAGTATGAAGTGCAATGGGGGACGCTATCTAGTCTAATGACCTCATTTTACAAATACGAGCTAAAGCACAGGGAGTTCAAATGACCTACCCAAGATCATTCTCATGGAGAGAATGGGTGGCCCAGAAGGAGATGAATCCATTGTCTTTCATTCTCATTTCAGTCCCTTATTGCTATAGTGCACTTAATTGAGGAAAATAAAATGAGCAGTAAACACCAGTTTTATTGCCATTTCAAGATATACTACAGAGCTTCAGACAAACAGAGCTGATAATACTGCACTTGTTTAAAAACAATATCCCTTGTGCTTCTGGAGTTTTAGCAAAGACTGAAGTTTATTTGCCATAATTCTTTTTGGTATTTTACTTCTCAGTATCTTAAAGAGCAGAACACAGCAGGATTAATTTTCTTGCATGGTAGGAATTGCCTTCAGCTTTCATACACAGTATTAATTGGTCAGTGTTTTACTCCTGAGGTTTCACTGTACCATTGTTTCCATTTTACGCTTTTCATACCTTGGGTTCAATAATGTTTGTTGGTAATAAGTGCTTCCCATGACCTTGTAGAGTTATCTACATACCCTACAGTTGCACTCTTCAAAAGGACTTTGGTTATTATCAATTTAAGCAACAGACAGTTGAGGAGTAGAACCAAATCTCAAACCATGAATGGCATCACCTAGTGTTATCTAGCAAAATTAGTAGACATATGGGATGAACAAAGCTTTAATAATGTGCATTAATGTTGATACATTAGGGGGGCATTTTATTCACAGGCACTTAGAATACTCAGTTGTAGTAGATAGAATGGTAAAGGTATTTTCAGGCTTTCTAGGATTTTAGATGGAGAAAAACTTACCTAGAAATTAAATACTAAATGCAGAATTCAAATGGCTTGATCACTGTCTTCCCATATTCCAAAGTTTGCTCCTGAACCTAGAGTTCCTCAGAAATGGTAATTTTTAAATTGTGTCTCAGAGGTTGTTTGCATGGACCTCAGGGCTGGGAGTTAGTAGGGGAAGGGGAATAAGGAGCAGGGCTTCAAGGCTCCAAACCCTGCTTCAATCAGATAAGCTAGGCTGTTTTTTTCTCCCTTTCCTCTCTCCCTCCCTCTTTCTTTCCCTTCCTTTCTTTCCTTCCTCCCTCTTTCCCACCCTCCTACATTCCTTCCTGTATTTTTCTAAATTTCTGACTAAGATAGCTTTTGAATAAAGGGAGATGATTTTTAAAAATAGAGTTTAAATATAGTACAGAGACATTGGAGATATATATCCAGTATTTTATAGTCAGATTCATTGAAATAATTTACAGACAATAAATCACATAACTCTAAGTATACAGTCTAATGAGCTTGGACAAATGGATACAGTTGTCTAACCACCACCACCACAATCAAGACATAAAACACTTCCATCACTCCTCAGAGTTTCCTTAAAACCAATACCATCCTGCTGCCCCAGGCAAATACTGTTCTGCCTTCTGTTGTGATGATTTGGCTTTTGTAAGAATGTCATAAAAATGGAATCAAACCTGTAGACTTTGAGACTGGCTTCTCTCACTTCTTTTACTAGCATTGTATGCTTTTGAGATGCTTTCATGTTGTGTCTAATAATAGCTCACTGCTTTTTATTGCTGAGTAGTGTTCCATTGCATGGATATACTACAGTATTTTTCTATTAAATAAGTGAATTTTTGGTATTGTTCCTAAGTTTTTAAATTTGAATTTCTAAAATTAGTCCAACATTTATTTCTAAATTTCTATTAAATTTGTTTCTGCTAAATAACTCCTTTTTTTTAATTAAAGGAAAGTTAGATTCTTTCTACTTTTTTGGTTTTTCCAAATAAAGCTACTCTGAACATTCCCATGCATACCTTTGTGTGGACATATGTTTTCATATCTTTGGTGTAAATAGCTAGGAGTAGAATTGCGGGGTCATATGGTAAACAAGTATTTAACTTTTTAAGAAATTTCTTAAGTATTTTCCAGAGTGGTTGTTTGTATCTCATTGTAGTTTTAATTTGCGTTTCCATGTTGACTAATGATGTTGAATACCTCTCCATGTGCTTATTTGCTTTTGGAAAGTGTTTATTGATACATTTGGCCTATTTTTGTCGGATTATTTAAATTATTGTTATTGACTTGTAAGAGTTGTCAGATATTTTTGAGAATATTTTCACTCCTTCCTGAACTTGCCTTTTCATTTTCTTAATAGTGCCCTTTGAAGACAAGGAGTTTTAGAATTTTATGAAGTTCAATATGTCATTTTGTTTATTTTATGGCTCATACTTTTTGTGCTCTCTCCTAGAAAACCTTACCTAATCTAAAGTCACAAAATCTGTATTTTTTTCTTCTAGATGCTTTATAGTTTTAGTTTATACACATAGGTCTGTGATCCACTTTTAGTTTAATTTTTCTGCATAGTATAAAGAGTTGAAGTTCTCTCTTTTTCCATATATAATATCCAAATTTTCCAGCACTATTTTTTGAAAAACTATCCTTTCCCTATTTAATTACCTTGACATCTTTATCCAAAATCACTTGACTTTATATGAAGGTGTATGTTTGGGTCAAGCTAATGACTTAACATTTAAGCCTTTGAGGAGGAGGAGAAAGCCAGTTTGTAAGATGCCCTGAACTCCCAACCACTGGAGATAGCGTTAAGGAGCTGGCCTGTGGGGGCACTGGGTGGTTCAATGGTTGAGCATCTGCTTTTGGCTCAGGTCGTGATCCTGTGAGGTCCTGTTTGGCCATGTCAGTGAAAGGTCCAGAGAGCCAGTAATACTACAACCAGGTGGGCCTATTCATGAATTTATAGGATCAGTTTATTTAGAAGAAATCTTTAGACAGAGACTGACATGTAGAAGGGGCAGGAAAGATCCAGGTAAGGTATCAGGATCCCAGTCAAGTGGGTTTGGATGAAGGAAGGAAAACTGAATCCAGAATTGAACTACCCACAAGTTAGATACCCAAAACTCATCATATATATAAGCCTCCAAGGCTCATTTCGGGTGTTGCAGTCGTATTTATTTCTCAATAACTTCTATTAAACTCCTTTGATGGCAGAAATAGAATTAAGTATAAATCCGAGTGATCCCTTAGTATGTGACAAACCTTACCAATACAGGAAATTACCCCAGCTTGCTTTCTTTCCTACCTCCTTCAAGCTTCTCTTGAATTTCTGTTTAAGTCATTTGTCCTGCACTTCATGTTTGCTGTTCCCTATGCCGTTGGCTCTTTATATATGTTCTGTCTCTTCAGAGGGATTGTGAACCTGGTTTGTGTCAAGAAACCAGAGAATTTTTAATTTGGAAAAAAACCCGCAGAATTTCTAATTTGGAGCTATCTCAATACTGTACAGTATTCTGAATTCTTTATCATTATGTATTTGCTCTTTTTCACTCTTCCTTTTTCTTTTTTTTAAGGATTTTATTTATTTATTCCTGAGAGAGAGAGAGAGAGAGAGAGAGAGAGAGAGAGAGGCAGAGAAACAGGAAGAGGGAGAAGCAGGCTCCATTTGCAGAGAGCCCAATGTGGGACTCAATCCTGGGACCCCGGGATCACATCCTGGGCCAAAGGCAGATCCTCAACCACTGAGCCACCCAGGTGCCCCTCACTCTTCCTTTTTCTACCATCCCAGCAGGTAGAAGAATTATCATTATTAAAGCTGGACTGCAAAAGTGAATTCAAAGTAAGTTTAATTTTTCTGATCTCCGGAATTGATTCTTGAGATTCAAAATGGAATATTCTGAATGGATCATGAAATAGAGTTTAAGCCAGAATCATTGTATGGTATTAGGAGATGGTGATGGCACAAATTTATGGAGGAGGTTGGAGGGGGCAGAGGTAAGAGAATCCAATCTGGAGGGACTACATGGAAAGAAATAAAGACTGTATCAAGCATTAGTTGAACATCATGAAGGGCTGACTCTGACAATAGAAAAGTCATGTGGAGGATCCCTGGGTGGCGCAGTGGTTTAGTGCCTGTCTTTGGCCCAGGGCGTGATCCTGGAGACCCGGGATCGAATCCCACGTCGGGCTCCCGGTGCATGGAGCCTGCTTCTCCCTCTGCCTATGTCTCTGCCTCTCTCTCTCTCTCTCTCTCTCTCTCTCTCTCTCTCTCATTGTGTGCCTATCATAAATAAATTTTAAAAAAAGAAAAAGAAAAGTCATGTGAATGCTTGAAGTCCATTCTTTGCCATTGGATAAGCCTCTCCCCCATACCATCCAGGTGTTGATTCCACCAGGTGAGGACTTTCCATCAGTGAAGATCTGTGCATGGCTAAGATTGGCCCAACCCTGCCCTAGATGTTGCCGAACTTCATCCAAACACTCTTATTGTTGCGTCCTCTCAGTGGCCCAGAATACCTATAATTTACCTGCCTTCACCCAAAAAGTACCATGTCCTGAGGAGGTAGTATTTAGAAGGGAAAGCTCTCTCCAAATGAAAATTGCCCAGTGCCTTCCTTCATGCTTGTGGGGGGAAAAAAATCAGCATTTATTGGATACTCTGTGACAGAAAGTGCTTTAAGTGAATTGTCTCATTTAACCCTGAAAACAATTTCATGACTTGAGAAATTAAAAAATATATATGTTATATATGTGTCTGTGTATATTCAAATATATGTATGTACATAGGTGTACATACATATATATGCACATACATAGCTATCCATTCTAGGTAATTGCTTATATTGGCAATTGGTATATTCCTTTAAAGTGTGATATTATACTTTCATTATTATTTTTTGCAGCCCAAAGGACCATCAATGTCTTAAGTGTCATGATACTCAGTACATGGTGGTTGATGATGGTGATGGTGATGGTGACGGCAAAGGAACCACAGTAAGACAATTAGAATTCCTCTTGGCACATACTTCCCAGTTTTATCACTTTTTAAAAAAGATTTTATATATTTATTCATGAGAGATACACAGAGAGAGAGAGAGAGAGAGAGAGAGAGAGAGAGAGAGAGGCAGAGACACAGGCAGAGGGATAAGCAGGCTCCATGCAGGGAGCCCAATGTGGGACTTGATCCTGGAACTCCAGAATCACACCCTGGCCTGAAGGCGGCGCTAAACCGCTGAGCCACCCGGGGTGCCCAGTTTTATCACTTTTTAACATTGTGTCACTAATGGACACTGATTGCAGAGAGTTCTACAATTTTGTTACAACTCTTTAGAACAATTCTTAATAGCATCAAGAGCTGCTATGGAAAGCCTTCTCACCATCTCTATAAAAGGCAGAAGACTGGTTAGGGAATTCGTCCCCTTGATTCTTCCCAGTTCTCTCTGTACATGGTGTCCACTGTCTTATTAAAAGGAGAACATGAAGGATTTGCCTGGAGAAGCAAATTTAAACTTAAATAAATGGCCAAATTATTCCTTGTGGCTATGTTCTCTGCCACCCACAATCCCCCTCTGGCTTTGCACACAGATTTATATTAACCAGAGACCTCTCTCACAGATAGAAGACAGGTGACCATATCTAATGCCACCCCCCCCCGGCACACACACACACACACACACACACACACACACACACCCTAGATACAGAGAGAAAAGCATTTTTCCCCTGCCTCTCTTGTACTTGCTGCTAAATGAACACGGAGCAAGGCAGCATGCATTCTTACAAGCTCATTGTCATTTCCCTGAAAATCTGGAGGACTCTGCCCAATATTATGTCACAGGATGAAAGATAATATACTCTACAATCTATCCAAACGTGGGAAGCGATTGTTTTAGTCCAGCCAACTCCAGAGTAAATAAGTATTTCCACTGTAGATGGCATGAAATATTAAATACACAATTTAAGTGGTTTCTTTTTCAGGTTGTGTGTGTGAGAGAGAGAGAAGGAGTGAGTGTGTGATTGTTTGTTTCGTTGCCAAGATATATCCCAGGCAGCGCTAACAAACACCCTATCTAATGAACAGAACTAGGCTGGAATTTCAAATTGAAATTATATTGCACTTAGCTCTGCCCTGTCCCTGTCCCCACTTCCTGATGTTTGGTTATCAGTAATGTGGTAGGGCAGCTGCAGTTGTCAGGCAGGACTGCTGCTGGGTAAACTTATGTCACTGTAAAATTCCGTCAAAGGCCCTGGGCTTTCTCTTAAAGCCCCCAGCTCCTGCCACCTTTTGTTGTTTTACAAGCACAAGCCCCTACTCTTGTCCCCTGTCAGGCTTTATTCACTTAACATTATCCCAGGCTCAAGAGAGAACCCAGACGTTTCCTGCCTTGCCCCTTCAAAATCTTCTTCTAGGGACTTGCAGCATTACTAGCTAATCAATTTGATAAAGTAAATAGAACAGAGGTGTTAATGACTGGGAATGACCTTAAATTAACCTTCTTAGGTCACTTTGTGCATTTTTATAGAATGCTTGTTGCTTTTAGCAGTGAGAAGAGTGAGCTACCCAAATGTGGTGCTGGATAAAGAAGAGAGAATTTCCTTCCCCTCTCTGGGAAACCCTCTAAACATTCATCACATCACACCAGGCAGGTGTCCTCACACCAAAGGTGGCTCGAAGTAGGGCAGCACCTTAGCTTTACTCAAGGCCACAGACCACAGTCTTAAATTAAGTTAGCTTTCTGACAAATGTACACAGTTCCTCACAAGAGGAAGGGGTGATAGAAGTGGATGGAGAGGCACAAATTCATCATCACTGAGAGAAAATGAAACTGAAGCAGAGACTTTGCTGTAAACAAGTTAGCGGCACGATCTTCATATATAAACATGTCTCCTCACTTAGAGTTGCAAGAAATAGAGGGAAAATGATAAATATGCCAAACTTTAGTTCTGGGAAATATGTCAAAATAAGCAGTGTTGAAAATAAAACTATTATTGTGCTTGCATTGCAGGGCTGCTTTTTCTATAAAGCACAATTTGCACAGGTAATGTGTTACAGCATGACGCAGACATTCTGGCCCTGAGGCCTTCTTTAGGGCACCGGAAAAGGACCAAAGAGCTCTGTTTGGAAGAGAAACAAAAATGAAAGAGGCACAAATTAAGATCAGAAGGAGAGAATCGAGAAAAAACAGTTTTTTGGAGTGCCTGGCTGGCTCAGTTGGGGGAGCGTGCGACACTTGGTCTCAGAGTTGTGAGTTTAAGCCCCAAGCTGGGTGCAGAGATTACTTAAAAATAAAATATATAGTTTATATATATATATATATATATACATATAAATACATATATATGTATTCATATATAAAATAGATGAAATAGATAAGTACATATACATACATAGGTATGTATATATACATATATACACATACATATGTATATACACATACATACATATACACATACATGCACACATACTTATATACATATGTATGTAGATGTATATACACGTATATATGTATATGTGTGTGTGTGTACGTGTGTATATAACATTCTTTCCACAAACCTAGTTCTTTTTTTTTTAATTTATTTTTGATAGTCACACACAGAGAGAGAGAGAGGCAGAGACCTAGGCAGAGGGAGAAGCAGGCCCCATGCACCAGGAGCCTGACGTGGGATTCGATCCCGGGTCTCCAGGATCGTGCCCTGGGCCAAAGGCAGGCGCTAAACCGCTGCGCCACCCAGGGATCCCTCCACAAACCTAGTTCAAGCCACTTACCAAATGCTACTAGGAATGTCAAAAAATATTTTACTTTATATTTCCTTTTACTTTTAGAAAAACTCATAAAAAATTCAGATATTCTCCTCAGTTGTTGGGCCACAGCCACCCTAACTTGACAGAGAAGCAGGTCTACCTGGATTTATACTCTTAGCTTATACATGAGGACGCAGGATTATCAATTAATCCAGGCATCACAAGGTTGAGGCCTCCTATGAAGAGGATGGCTGGCTTCATTGAAGGGACCAGAGGTAGGGGGTTAACTAGAAATATGAAGAAGACGTTTCTTACTTTTGGGAAGCCATACCCTAATGGAGGAGGAGTAGACATGAACAAGGAGCTGTACCACAATGCAGTGAGTGTCAAGATAAAGACAGGTGAGGGACATGTGAGTGGCTCTGTCAGTTAAGCTTCTGGCTCTTGATTCAGGCTCAGGTCATGATTTCAAGGTAGTGAGACCAGACCCACACTGGGCATGGAGCCTGCTTGGGATTCTCGCTCTTTCTCTCTCTCTACTCTTCCCCATCTCTGTCTCTCTCTTAAAAAAAAAAAAAGACAGGTAGCATATGAGTGGAGATACAGAGGAGGGACAGGGACTCTGCAGGAGAGTGACTGGGTGCTTCAGTGACCAACCAGGCTTGAAGTGCAGTCTCTAGAGAAGCATTACATAGAAGCTTGACTTCGTTTTACTCAATTTATTTATTTATTTTTAAAATTATTTATTTATTTATTTATTTATGATAGTCACAGAGAGAGAGAGAGAGAGGCAGAGACACAGGCAGAGGGAGAAGCAGGCTCCATGCACCGGGAGCCCGACGTGGGATTCGATCCCGGGTCTCCAGGATCGCGCCCTGGGCCAAAGGCAGGCGCCAAACTGCTGCGCCACCCAGGGATCCCCCTTTTACTCAATTTAAATTTCATTTGGAACATTGAAGGGGAAGGTAGTGTAAATTGGCAAAATATAACCAGCATTTGCTTACCAACTGGTTAACTGGGAAGAGCAAATTAAGTAATCTAATTTATTTTGGTTATACTGCCTTTATTTTTTGTAATAAAATAGGAATGGATTAACACAAGTTCCTTATCCTAATGGCCACAACTTCACAAGCAACACAGTTAGGGCTTGACCAGGTGAAGTGTCTTCTAGACAGGCTGGGCAGAAATGCCGTGCCTCACTGTGCTTTGATGCAGGGCAGGAGGAAAAGGAAACTATAGCTTTCTCCCATCTCCTGGTTCTTACTCATCAAAACTTATCTCATGGTCATTGATTCTGCTGCACTTCCATTCTAGGCTGTGTCGCTTGGCCCCTTGGGAACACCTGCTAGAAACACCAGTGTGGTTCTTTATCTGAATCTAGAAGTTGTTTGAGAGCTGTAGTCCATCTGGTCAGGTGAGGTCAGATGAGATGGAGATTTTGCTCCTCCTGCTCCTCATCCCAAGAGAAGCAAAAAAAGCCTGAGGTGCTGGGAGGCTAAGCCACATAGCAGCAATCAGGGCTCCTCAGGGAGCAAGTGCTCGAGCCCTGGAGCCAGTGGTGCTGAGCAGATCAGAGGAGGCACATACCCTTGGTCTAGCAGCATATTCTGTCTCCAGGTTCATTCTCCACACAGACTTTCTTCAGTTTGAGCTTTCTCCTCCACATTCAACCTTAGGCAGTATTGAGAAAACAATGAGAAAAAGAGTGAATCAACCCAACACAAAGAAAAAGACAGAAAAAGACAACACAAAAGAGCAGTTTGGGCAGTACAGCTATCTCTGAATCCTTTCTCTTCATGTTTGCCCACCCTCCTGCGACTGTCATGATCCATGGAAATGCATTTTTCATGTACAGGGTACTGGGGACCATTAGTTCCTGGAGATGCGGGGCAGCACCCTGGGCTGGGCCAGGGAGGCTGGCCTTGGCTCCAGGATCACAGCATGTGATCCCCACACCTGTAGTGGGCAGGGACTCCCAGGATCTTGCCAGACCACCTGAGCTGCTCTTTGCAGACTTGTGGTGAGCAGGACAGTTGGCTGACTGGCTGAGATCTTCCTTTATCACAGTTTTAGGGAGTTTCGGGGCCCTTGTGCCTTCCAGTCCAGAGTGTTTAGGATACAGAAAGAAATTACAGGGTCAAAGCCTGGCCCAAAGCTTCTGGCCTCTCCCTTTCACTCCCCAGTTCAGCATCCCTACTGCAAATTGAAACAATTTTCTCAAAGTCCTTTCAATTCTCCAGATTCCCAGCTTGGTTGGCTAATCCCTAGTACTCACCTCCTCCCAGTCTTTGCCATCCTGAGTATGTGTGACTATGCTCTTCTTCTTAAAATGCATTTTCTCTTGTTGGGACATTGCCTCTCTTTTCAAAGCTTCTGAGGGCCAGGTTTGTGTGTGTCACAATCTTTGAACCCCTAGAAAAATGTCTAGTACTTTTGAACTAGATCTCAAAAAACGTCTAGTACTTTGAAAAGACTCCAAAACCGTTAGTTGAATTGAATCATGTAT
This sequence comes from Nyctereutes procyonoides, assembly GCF_905146905.1. NCBI lineage: Eukaryota > Metazoa > Chordata > Mammalia > Carnivora > Canidae > Nyctereutes > Nyctereutes procyonoides. Next base: position 6,704,218 of record NW_026575044.1, read on the forward strand.
CTGTGCCCATTATGTAAGCTGCAAGTGGTGCATATAATGACTCAAAGGTCTTAGCCATGAGGCAGTTGCTGATGTGACTATACTGTAGCTTATTGTTACAAATTTCTTCGATTTTGATGTTTATTGCACATCTTCTAGCTCATCCTTATTTCTTTTGTTGTTTACACTTCACGCATATTGAATATAGACAAGATTCGGTTTCTGTGCAAAAGACTTGAGCGCTCACAGAATATTGGCTATGTAAGTCCAACACACAAATCAATAAGGACTGATTGAAGCAAAGAAGTGTCTTCTGAAAGTCCTATCTATCAGAGGTGATATTGATACTAAAGAGACAGTGATTCTGCGACTTTGGCATGGTCAAGGCGTCCAAACAATGACTTTTTAATGGTAATTTTCATGTGTGTGTTGCCACACTTTTTTCTAGTGTATCAGGCGTAACGTATACAGAATAAAATCATCTTTTTGAGAGAGAGAAAGAGAGAGAGAGCACGAGCACCAACAGGGTGGGAGGGGCAGAGAGAGAGGGAGAGAGAGAGACCTTAAGTGGACTCCATGCCCACTGCAGAGCCCATGCAGTACTCAATCTCACAACCCTAAGATCATGACCTGAGCCAAAATCAAGAGTCAAATGCTTAACTGACTAAGCCACCCAGGTGCCCCTAAAATCATCTTTTTAAGTGTACAGTTTGTACACCGTCATGTAGCCACCATCCTCTTTTGTGACCACTGTCCCCAAGCACCCAACTGCCCTGCCTTTTCTCGTAGGTCATATAAAGGCAATCGGACAATGTACTTTCACATGTTTGGCTTCTTTTACTCAGCACAAAGTCGTTTAGATTCATTCATGTTGTTGTGCGTTTAACATGTTATTCCTTTGCTGTATGATTATTATGTAACTTGTTAACTCACTCATCAGCTGATAGACATTTGAATCACTTTCATTTTTTTGCTGTGATGAATATGATGCTATAGACATTCATTTACAAGTATTTTCATGAGCATGTATTGTCATTCTTCTTGGGTAAATACCCAAGGAGTGAGATTGCTCAGCTGTATGATTAGTATATGTATAACTTTATACATTTTACATTCCCAGCAGCAGTGTATGAGAATTCCAGTTGTTTTATTTCCTTGTCAACACTTGATATGTTCAGTATTTTTGACTTTGGTTACTCTAGTATAGTGGTATCTCTTTGTGGTTTTAGTTAGTATTTCTCTGATGCCTAATGATCTGCATGTATCTTCCTATATTAAGTGTCTGTTCAAATATTTTGTCCATTTCTCGGTGGGGTGTAAGTGTTGTTTGTCTTCTTATAATCAAGTGTTTTTTATGATCATATATTTTATTTTGCTCTCTTTTGGTTATTATATTCTGTTTTATTTAGTTTTTTAAAATTCCATATAGCATACAGTACTTTATGAGTTTCAGGTGTATAACATAGCAATTCAACAATTCTATACATGACTCAGGACTCATCATGGTAAGTGGACTCTCAATCCCCATCAGGGGATCCACATTCTTCTACCCACCTCCCTTCCAGTAACTATCAGTATGTTCTTCATAGTTACAGAGTCTGTTTTGGGTTTGTCTCTTTTTTTTTTTCTTTGTTCATTAGTTTTATTCCTTAAATCCCACATATGAGTGAAATCATATGGTATTTGCCTTTCTCTGATTGACTTATTTCACTTAGCATTATACTCTCTAGATCCATCCATGTTGTTACAAATGGCAAGATTTCTTTTTTTTTTATGGCTGAATAACATTCCCTTGTGTTCCACTTTTTCTTTATCTATTCATCTATCAATGGACCCTTGGGCTGCTTCCATAGTTTGGCTATTGTAAACAATACTGCTATAAACATAAAAAAAAAACATAGGGGTGCCTGTATTCCTTTGGTTTAGTATTTTTGTATTCTTTTGGTAAATACTCAGGAGCATGATTTCTGGATGGTAGGGGAGTTCTACTTTTTGAGGAAACTTCATATTCTTTCTGCAGTGGCCACACCAGTTTGCATTCCCACCAACAGTGTTATGAGGGCTCTTTTTCCTCTGCATCCTCACCAACACTTACATTTCTTGTGTTTTTTATTTTTAGCCATTCTCACAAGTATGAAGTGATGATATTTCATTGTGGTTTTGACATGTGTTTCTCTGATGATTAGTGACGTAATTGAGTAGTTTTAAAAATATATTTTAGATAAAAACTCTTTGTGAGATATCTATTTTGCAGAAATTCTTAATTTTCATGAAATCTATTTTTTTGTTGTTGCAGTTTTGTTTGATCCATGCTTTTTACATCTTGCTTAAGAAAACTTTGCCTAACCCCATTATGCAATGGGGCATTTTCTCCTATGTTTTCTTCTAAATTTTTTATAGTTTTAGTCCAGACCTTTTTAATGATTATTTTTAGTTATCTCTTCCTAGTTTTTAAGCATAGTGCTCTCTTCGGGTGTCCATTATATATGATCAAAAACCATATGATATAGACTTATAGGAAATTACTTACCATCTGTTTTACAGTTATCATTGTCATAAAATAATATGTATATTAAGATAAGATTTTTGAAGAGTCCAGAAAGATATACACCAAAATAGAACAGTGCTCATCTCTGAATTATGAGTGATATTTATTTTTTTTTACTAAATGCCACTGAATTGTGCACTTCAAGTGATATTTATTTCTTTATTTTTACTTTTCTATATTTTTCTGATTTTTAAAAATGAATATATAAGTTGTATATTTAAAACTACCATTAATATGCATAAATAATAATAAATGATAAATAGTAATAAATAGAGCAGGTAAGTTTATAGAAGTTAGTTAATTTCTGGGGCACAAGGGTGGTTTAGTCAGTTAAGCGTCCAGCTCTTGGTTTCAGCTCAGGTCATGCTCTTGGGGTCAGGAGATCCAGCCCTACATGGGGCTCTGCACTGAGTGGGGAGTCCGCTTCAGATTCTCTCTCTCCCTCTCCCTCTGCTCTTTCTTCTGCTCATGCACACACACTCTCTCTCTCTCAAATAAATAAATAGATAAAATTTTTTGAAAGAAGAAGTCAGCCTATTTCTTGTTATGTCTTATTTGTCTGGGAAATTCAAGAAAAATGAAAAGCTCTATGGAGCTGGAGCTTTCCTTTAAAAATACCCATGTCCTTGATAGGCCCATAGCTACTACTTAGAGTTTTCAATGTATTTTATTCAAAAATCTAAAAAGTCTCTTCAGTGACTTTGCTTTAAGATCCATTGTTTATTCAAGTCATTATATTATATAGGTGTGAAACAAGAAGTTTTAGTGCTCTCAATTCTCTCCTCATCCTATCCTTACCCATGTCCATGGCTCAATTTCCTCGGGAGTAGCAAAGTCCAATGTAGGTAATTAAGGTTAATTAAGGTAATTAAGGTTAAGTGAGTAAAAGTGCCCCTTATCAAAATGTCACTGTACCAGGAGAATGAGTTTCTCTCTCTCTGAAGGTGTAGAATCCACTAGGATAGCCAGGGCCATGTGATTCCTTTGAAGTCTTGGTTTATCTACTCCATGACCACATCAAGAACAGCAGAACCCCAGCACCAAGGAATGTGTTGATCTAGTGGCTCAATACAATTCCTTTTATTTGCATCTCAAGACAAATCCTAGATGACCTTAATCTTTCTGTGAACATAACTGCTTCATATTGCCACCAAACCTTCTTCCAGTGTCCATCTAGTTGAAACACAGCCTCTAAGTAGTACTTTCTTCATTTATAAGTTACTTTTCTCTGCATAATATTAACATAAGTCTCGGGCCCCAAGCCTGGCCACCAGCTCTGGTGCCTGCACAGTTCTGCCTCAAATGTGAACTCTGGTTTTTCTGAGCTCACAGGCAGGGAACTACTCTGTGGCATCTTCTTTGCCCTGTCACTATCTCCCACCATGTTCACTAAATTAAAGCCTATTTCCCCTAACTAGAGCTCGTCTGTTTTTCCTCCAATTCAATGTTTTTCCATGCAATGACAATGGAAAACAATAATTTCTGGAGGGACCCATAGAGAAATTGTGGGTCATGATTCATCTCAGACTGGATCTTCTGGTTCTGTAACAGCTAGCCACAGGCTTCTAGTCCCCTCCTCTGGGGGACTAGGCCCCTCCTCTGTGGCCTAGGCCTCTCCTCTATGCCCCTCCTCTGTGGCCCTCCACAGACTGCCCCACGGAGGATAGACCTGGGCTCATCCTGCCTCTCCATTCAGTCCACGGAGGCAGTCCCAGCCCGTGGCTCTTCCCAAACCCACTCTTTTTTATTAAGAATGGTCTGTTTTAAATGGCAACAAACATGGCTTATAATGAAACCAACCTCTAATTACCCAAAACACACATTAAAGCTTATAGCAAATATTCATCAAATCAAATAAATTACTCTTTCTTCCTGTTCTGCTCTATTTCCTTAAGTATTTGTAAGCAAGGCTAATTAAGACTTTTTGAAGTTTTTAATCGCCTGCCTTTCTCTTCAATTTAGAACAAATGTTTTGGTACTATGGATTCGAGCTATGCTTTTCAAGCACACAGAAGCCTTCCTGGTGCAAATCCAGCTACTCAGATTGACTTTGTCCTCATGGACAGAAGCCGGAGTCACCGTGGCCACCCCAACCACTGAGCTGAACATTACAACACCTCATATCATCCTAACTCCTAACCTCCAGACCCCACCACAGGCTCTACTTCTATATTTTTCAGAGAACTCATGTCCTTTAAACATACTATAAAATTTACTTATTTATCATATCTACTGTTATTGTATCCCCTGAAATATAAGCTCCAGAAAGGCATGGATTTTTGTCTGATTCGTTGACATATTTTAAATGCCCAGAGCAGTCCTCAATAAATATTTGTCAGATAAACAAGTTAATGATTCAAAGGCCCTCAGAAAGTCTTCTTTACCCTCCACAGCATCCAAACTGTGGCACAGTGTCTTAACTACCATCATTAGAGATCTCTGCTTTTGAGTTTCTTTATCCGTGGCTTTCTTTAGGTCACAATGCATACACATCCTGCCATGAGGAAAAATGTTCATCTCTTCATTCAATGACTTGTTTTGATTATACGTTATTCATAAAGCTTGGTACTAGATATTTTGGGGCCAGAGGAGTGAGTCCTACTTATCCCATCCTAAAGGCAGGCTTATATTTAATTTACTATCTGTATGGCATCATGCTACTCAAGATAGATATGCAGAGTGCTTCACAGAGGCCCAGAACTGATGGCAGCATTAACCTTCACCCCTAGGGAGCTCAATGCCTCGGTGATCCTGACAATAGTTCTGAAAACAGTGAAAAATGGGGACTTTCATTCACTCATTGTTCACTTCTCCATTAATTTAACATATGCTGAATTTCTTTGATGTGCCAGGCATTTGCTGACTCCTGAGTGTGTAGTAGTGAAGAAACAAGACAGAGTCCTTGCCTCATGGAGGTCACAGTTGGTGAGTTGAGAAGTTGGACACTAAACAAGAAATTGTTTCTTTTAGATGTGACAAGAGTTTTGATTGGGTATGTACAGGGTGGATTATGGGAGTGCATAGCAAGAGCCGTAGCTCTCACTTAGCCTGGGGGAACAAGGGCTGGTTATACAGAGTGCCTCTAGGAGAACCCACAGAATTGTGCAAGTCTGTACCTCAGCTCCAGATCTTACAGAGATGTTGCATGGATAGATGTATGAATATAAACCTAACGTGTTTTGTGTGTTGTTGTCCTTGTCAGTGGTGTTGTTTTTCAGGATTGTGGTTGTGGTGTTTGTTATTGTCACGTTTTGTTGTGTAGATTGCATAACAATTGTCCCCAGATCCTAGGAGTTTGCTTGATGTGGTGCGAACGCCAGGGTTAGGTCTGGAGGTCATCCCTCATCTTCTGGGCTGTGCCTTAGAGTCACATGGGGGATATAAAAACTCATGTACCTGTGACCACCCAGAGTTTTGGGACTCCTAGCCTTGATATAAACCTTTCTCCACCAGCACTTATTGTTGTCCCACCTGAAGATATTATTCTCCAAAGTCCCAAGTATCAAAGGGCCCATTTAGGTGAAAACTTTGGAATGAAGGTTGATCCCTTCTTGATAAATCACCCTTCTTTATTGCTGGTATCTTTCTACATCTTGGAAAGCCTCTAAATTGATAGGCTTTGCCCTAAGCCTGCAGACATTCATATATTCAAATGATATTAATAAGTATGAATTAGGTGCCCATCATGTGCTAAGATGTTGGTAAGGTGCTTACAACCCACTAGTGCAAAACTTGTGACATTACCTAGTCTAGTAATTTCTGCATCTTCTAGTGGGAGAAGAGCAAAATGCAAAACAAATAAATTATAGAATTTATGAGAGATGATCACAGCTCTGGGGAAGAAACAGAGCAGGGTCAGGAGGATGGGAAATGCCAGGAAGGAAGCAGTTTGCATTATAAATAGGTGATCAGAGCACATCTCACTTGGAAAGCATATGTCAGAAAGGACACTGTTTTTTTCCATCTTTACCGCCATCGCTTTAGAACAGGCCTGTTTTCACTGGACTGCTGCACCAGCCTCAAACCAGGCTGCCTGCTTCTAATCGGGAACCTCCATCCCCAGTCAGATCGTGCTGCTTCTCTGCAGAAATCCCTCCAGGAACTCCTTCCCTGTCTTGGCCAGGCTAGCCATATTCTCTCCTGCCATTCTCTTTGCCACAACTTCACTCGAAAGACACAGACTATGGCCCTCAGGCTGTTGGCACATAATCATGTCTGCTTAAAATGCGGGCCCACATTAAATGCCTGCTCCCTTGGCAAGCCTAGCTCAGTGGTCCTCTCCCCAGGGATGGGGGTGAGGGTGAGGAGATTGCCCAGGTTCCCCAATGCCCTACCCCTTGACCTGGCTCAGGAGCCCTTCCCATGTTCCCATGGTTCTCCTTTCTTGCACCATCTTCCCTGTGTCAGACCCCTCCTCTGGCCTTCTATGACCAGACAGAGTTTTCATCCATCTCTGCACTCCCAGCACCTGGCACAGTGTGTGACCAGTGAGTTACCAGAGAAAATACGGTCCCCTCACTGGAGACAATGCAGAGTGCAGAGGACACAGCTGAAGGGGTAGCAGGTGGAAAAGAGGCTGACACGTGCACCTTCAGAGGGCAGGTGCATTCAGGTTGTTGGAAGTTACAGGGAGACAGAGTTTGGCTCACTCATCCTTATCGTGCATTAAACGGTAATTGCAGTTAACTCACATTGGCTCAGCATAGTCAGGCTTGGCTATGTGCTCCACAAGCACCATCCCCCTGACTCCTCTGAACAGCCTTGTGAATTAAGAAGCCTTCAGGGGCCTGATTTCCCTTGCCCCCTGCTACTTGTGCCCACACAGTTATCTGAGACTGAGAAAAGGAGACTCATCGTATTCTACAAAGTGACTTTAAGTGACCATAACAGACATCATTTTCTGTTCCCTGTCACCACTTCCTGGAAAATTTATATCTGTAGGAAAGTCATCAGGCTTTTTTTTTTTAAAGATTTTATTTATTTATTCATGAGAGACACAGAGAGAAAGAGAGGCAGAGACACAGGCAGAGGGAGAAGCAGGCTCCATTCAGGGAGCCCGAGTGGGACTCGATCCCGGGTCCCCAGGATCACGCCCTGGGCTGAAGGCCGCGCTAAACCGCTGACCCACCCAGGCTGCCCAGGCTTTTCAAACAGATCTGCTTTGCATTTCTGTGAACTAACTAGCAGCATCCCTGATACTTGCTCACCTTGGACTTTGATACACTCTCAGGATTCACTTTGAATTAAACAAGAGATGTCTAATTGCATTATGCCTCCAGAATCAAGGATCTGCTGTCACCTACTTGGAATAGATTAGAATGCAGAAAGAATATTTATATCTGTGAATTTCATTGTAAAACTTAAAAGAATTTAAGCCTACCTTCCAGAAATTACATTTAGGCAGACTAGGGGTGGGCGGTGTAGTATGAGGTGAACCAAGAAGCACCATGACCAAGAAAGGTAAAAAGTCGTTTCTGATTTATGGATCCCAAAGTACAATGTGAATTCAAGATATTGTGATTGCATGTTGCAAAATGCAGAGGACCCTGGAACAAAGCATGTGATGATCTAAGAAGAGAAACTTCCCCAATCGCTGCCACCAGAACAAACTGTGGACCACAGAGCCCAGAGTATGTGGCAGCTGTTTCAGGAAGCTTCCCAGCCACCCACAAGTTTCAGACTGAGTTCCCCCTGTGTTGACCAAAAAGATGTCATGACAGTTAATTCCATCGAAATAACCAGAAATAACTGCGTGAGAGACAGACCTGTGTGTGTGTGTGTGTGTGTGTGTGTAATGCGCACAGTGGGGTGAGTGTTTACTGGAACACACACTCCAAATAAACCCTATAGATAATGTGGTGTCTCTGTCAATTGGATGGGGACGCCCAAATGTAGGTAGAAGCCCGTGGCAGGGGAGGTGAAAGAATTCATCCAAGGCAGAAACAGGAGATAGAAGTTTCTTAAATGCACTGCAAGGGAGCTACAGGCAGACAGCAGAGGAGAGGCTGTCTGCCAGGAGGCAGTGGGTAGGTGTTATATTTAAAGGGGGAAGGTGAGGAGGTATGGGGCTGTATGGGAGTTTCTCTTTTTTGGTACCCATGCCTGGTTGGAAGTAGCCCATAGTCCAGTTAAGGGCCTATGGATATTTTGAGATGGATGCCTGCTGGGCCTGTCTCAACTCAGCCAGGGGGCCGCTGTGGGCCCTGCCTATGCTCCATTGCTCAAGCTTGTTGCCTACAAATAACAGAACGAGTTCAAAGAAATTGTGATGTAGGGCTGCCTAGCTGGCTCAGTCAGTAGAGTGGACAATTCTTGATCTTGGGGTTGTGAGTTCAAGCCTCATGTGGGTGTAGAGATTAGTTAAAAATAAAATCTTTTAAAAAGAGGATTTGTGATGTAAATAAATAAACATCTATTCCTCCAATCACATCAAATTTCAAATGTTCTTATAAAAACTCTGTGGAGAAAATGTACAGATTCACGAGCTGTTCCAGTTAATTTAGAATTTAAATCACTTATATAGGGGTGCCCGAGTGGCTCAGTCAGTTAAGTTTCTGCCTTTGGCTTAGGTCATGATCTCATGGTCCTGGGATGGAGCCCTGCATCAGGCCCCTGCTCAGCGGGGAGTCTGCTTCTCCCTCTCCTGCTCCTTCTGCTTGTGCTCTATCTCTCTGTCAAATAAATAAATAAATAAATAAATAAATAAATAAATAAATAAATAAAATCCTTAAAAAAATAAATCACTTATATAATGGTGAAAGGTTAGCATTATTTTATTAATGTGACATTTATATTCCATTGCATATTTTAAAAGTTCATAGCTATTATCATTGGGCATTTAGGGCCTTTGTAAAGGCCTTTGAAAACAAGGCAACGTTCCCTGGGGAGCCCACTGAGGCGGCCCTTGCTGCTGAGGCCACTCGCCCTGTGGGAAGCAGGAAATGCTGGAGTGTTAACAGCAATGGGCACAGGGCCCATCTGGAGACCCATCCTTTCATTCCTTCAGAAACACCTGCTCCTTTATCTTCACTGCAAGGGGAGAGCAAAGATCTTATTGTCTCTGACGTGAACCAAGCAAAAGAAGTACCCCAGTGAAATGACTTGAAATATTTCCTGCTGATTCTGAAATGTAGCAGAAACCATTCTCTATAGGGCAGAGATTATTTTCATTATGCTTAGCTACTGACAGCACTAAAAATAGTTTTGAATTGCCAAGTGAGTGGACACTGTTTGAAAACCTGCACCTGATGATTCTACTGACATTTGCCTATGGGTTTCTTCATGGGGTTGAAACATATCCCATTTCCAATAGGAAAAGCAACAGATGTAGAAAGGGATGGAATTGCTGGTCTAAAGTAACACAGCACTGAAGTATGAAGTCAGGCTGCAGAGAAACAGAACCTGGGGTGGGACTTGTTCTGCTTTTCCCTGGCGACCCTCAGAGTACTGGGAATAGCATTTGTTCTATTTGTTCTTTCTGCGGCCCCTCATCCTCCAGGCATCCCTCTCAGGGCCTGATTCCCCCTGGACTCAGGGGGAATAAAATGCTTTTATTTGTTGCAGCCTCTTGCCTTAAATTATGGCAGGCTGGCCTTGCTCCATGTAGCTGGTACCCAAGACTTCCTTGACGAGGTGTTTCAGGGGCATTGTTAGTCCCAGCACCCCATAGTCACTAGAAGCTTTAGATTTAAACACTGGCCAGGGGCACTCGGGTGGCTCAGTTTGTTAAGGGTCTGCCTTCAGCTCTGGTCATGATCCCAGGATCCACGTTGGGCCCCCCTTTGGGCTCCTTGCTTGGCAGGGAGCTTGCTTCTCCCTCTTCCTCTGCCTGCTGCTCCCCCTACTTGCGCTCTTTCTCTCTCTCTGTATCAAATAAATAAGTAAAATCTTCAAAAATAATAATAATAAATAAACACCAGCCATTACTCTTAAATAAAACCTATAATCACCTTGCAAGTATCACACACATTGCATTACTTTTTGTTAAAATACAAGCTTGGCAAATCTAAACATGTAAAATACATTATTATTTCATGGCCCTAATTTAGGTAATTTTTGTGCTTCATCAGGAGCCTCGGAAAATCATCCAGGTCTCTCTGGACACCTGAGAAGCTCTGCTGCGCTCCTATAAATGAGTCTCAGGGCAGCACCTCTCAGTTCAAGGGAAGTCCACCCCTCATGTTTCATTCGCGCAGGTGCTGTGTTCCTGCCTCTGCTCTACTATGGTTGGGGTCCTGGATCTGCACTTGTTCTCCTGTACCCAGGCCCACCCTCACCCTGGGAATCGGACATCAGGTCCACTTTTCTGCTTTGGACTCTGCCTGTCTCTTAAGTCATAGATTAAACTCGTCTTTCTATTTCTCTGCTCCTCCCACCCACGCAGGCCTGATCCTCCAGAAGCCTCTGCAGGTTTTTCCAGCGGTCTCCTCCACCCACCTCACATAGAGCTGGATACTCTTACTTCAAATATGCCCATCACTATGGCAACACAGATGCTTTGGTGGTTATACAACAATCACTTCACCTGGGAAACAGTGCTGAGGGAAAAAAAAAATGCCAGCCTTTGTATGGAAAGGTCATTGGCAAGGCAGAAGGAGCTTCAGGTCACCTCTGCTCCATGGCTACACCTGCCACAATCTCCACAAGCCCTTCTGGAACATTTTTGCTCCTGCCCATAAGAAATTTAAGAGAATGTAATACAACTTCCAGACTTTGTGGTATGGTTCTAAATCTACATGGAATATTACACCCTGAAATTTGGGTGAAGAGCTGAAAAGATGTCATGTTCTATTTTGCATTAGTTATCTACTGATGTGTAGCAAATTACCTTCATATTCAAAGGCTTAAAATGTTTACATAAATATTATCTCACGGTTTCTGTGGTTCAGCAGTTTGGAAGTATCTTCACTGGGTGGTTCTGGTTTGGGATTTCTCATGAAGTTGTGGTTAAGAGGTGAACTGGAGCTGTAGGCATCTGAGGCTGGACTGAAATTGGGGGTCTGTGATCAAGCAGGCTCACACAGATGGCTGGAAAGTTAGTGTTGGCAGTTGGTGGAAGGCCTGTAGTCTTCACTGTGCACACTTCTCCATGCAGCTGTTGGGGTGTCTTCAGAATATGCTGGCTGGCTTGCCTAGGTGAGTAATCCGAAAGAGAACAAGCTGAAAAGTGCAATGCCTCAGAAGTCATACTTCATCATTGCTGCAATGTCTTTAAAAAAAAAGATTTATTATTTATTTCAGGGAGAGAGAGAGAGCAGGAAGGGCCGAAGGAGAGAGAATCTCAAGTAGACTCTGCATTCAGCATGGAGCCTGATGTGGGGCTCTATTTCATGACCATGAGATTACAACCTGACCTGAACCAAGAGTCAGATGTTCAACCAACTGCACCACCCAGTTGCCCCTGCAGTGTCCTTTGGGTTAACAAGCTCGCCCTATGTGTTGTGGCAGAGACTCTTTAGAGGAATGAACATCAGAAGGGGAGCATCACTGGGAACATGCTAGAGTCTGTTTACCATAAAAGGAGAAGATAGAGATTACTACCTAGCAACTCATTTTAGGGTTTTCTGGGTTAAACACAGGGTATTAATTTTTGGTGACCTGTGACCATACCTGAGCACAAAGACCTGAACCTCCACATTCAATGCCCCCCCTCCCACCGCTGCAAGCATCCTTTATGCCACAGCTTCCAACTGTGCCACTGACAACCCTGAGTTAGTTAAAGGTGCTCAGAGATACTGATCTCCCCAGGCTGTGGGGAAATTGAGCTGGGCTTGAGGTAGATAGGGACAACTGAGTAAATATTATTATTTTCTATGTGTTCTGTGACTATATGCAAACTGTATATGACTGCTGTATGAAAATATCTATTCCCAATTATTAGGAAACTCCCTTTGCCAAGGTACCAAAAAAGAGCATTAGGCTCCCATTCTGTACATGATGCAATGTTCAATATATGCCCAATAAGTCAATGTATTAATAGTGCTGTTCGATATTCTGGAAATCAGTAATCTGTGGTCTGCCTATTTTGTAAGTACCAGGAGACATGTACTTTAACCTCCTCCTATAGTTATAGGTTTATCTACCTCTCATTTTTAGTTCTGCCAATTTTTCCTTTGTATTTTTTGAATCAATATTATTTGCTGCTTCTAAATTTAAACCTTTAATATCTTCCTGGTAGATAGAAACTTTTACCCTTCTGAAATGAACCTCTTTATCAGTAGGAATGTTCTTTGGCTTCAAGTTTAGTTTCACTGATTCTTTATTAGCATTTATATCAATCAGTTCTATGTTTTTACATGCAAACTTTCTGAATGTATCTGTTTTAGACTTCTTTTGTAGACAGTAAATTGTTAGATTTTATTATGTTATGTTTTGTTTTAAATACTACCTGACAGACAATGGAAACAAGAGCAAAAATAAATGATTGGGACTACATCAAATAAGAAGCTTTTGCACAGGAAGGAAGCCATCAACAAAATAAAAAAGCTACCAACTGAACGCGAGAAAATATTTGCAAATGATATGTCTGATAAGCAGTTAATATCCAAAATACATAAAGATCTTCTATAACTCAAAAATCTATATAACCTCAAAAACTTATATAACCAAAACCACAAATAATCCAAATAAAAAATGGGCAGATGATCCGCTGATGCACCCATGGTGGAAAACAGTATGAATGGTCCTTAAATAATTAAAAATAGAATTACCGAGCAGCCCCGGTGGCGCAGTGGTTTAGCGCCTCCTGCAGCCCAGGGTGTGATCCTGGAGACCCAGGATCGAGTCCTATATCCGGCTTCCTGCAGGGAACCTGCTTCTCCCTCTGCCTGTGGCTCTGCCTCTCTCTTCGCTCTCTCTGAATGAATAAATAAATAAATCTTTTAAAAAAATAGAATTACCATATGATCCAGTAATTCCACTACTGGGTATTTACCCAAAGAGAACAAAAACACTAATTCAAAAAGACACAAATACCCGTTGTTTACAATAGTCAAAATATGAAGCAACCCAAGTGTTCATCAATAGATAAGTAGATAAGGGAGATGTGGTATGTATACCTGCAATTAAACTATATATCACTGACTCACCCTTGTGGATGCCTCCCCAAGAAGGCAGACTCTTCTCCGGCCCTCAGTTTTGTTCCTTCTTCCTATGCAGACTACATCAAATGGATTTGATTTCTACCATAGATCTTTATAGGCATCATAAAATTTAATTTTAACAGATACAACCAACAGTATTAAGAAAACATACCCTTAACTTTGATTCTGTTTGTTTAAGCTAAATTTCAATGTCATTTTAACAGACTTGGACTGTAAATAGTTTAAGTTCTGTTGCCAAGAACCAATTATCTACAGCGAGCAAAAACCAAATGATTTTATGCAGAATGAATCATGCGGGGAGCTTCCAAATTCTCAGCAGGCAAATTGGCTCAGATAAGATGTAATATTGTTGCTTGATTAGAGATGAAGCAGCCAACTTAAGGTGGCTGTTTTTAGGGGCTGAAGGGGACACAAATCAAATAATATTCATGTGGAATTTCCCAAATTCCATCAAGACACAGGGATTCTCTGTACTTCCCTGGTTGAGGCCTGATTATTATTCTCAAGTGAACTTATTGTTACTTGCCACTCTGTTTTTTCACAGTTTTTCTAATAGTCGTCTCTACTTATGGGGTAGCAACCAGCATGGTCTGAGACAAAAGATTGAAATTTTTTTTTCCCAAACAATAGATACTTCTTCTATGTTTATAACTCCAATGATCAAAGACACTGAGAGCTTTCACTGGTCCTTTGTTTTCACCAACTTGCTGGATTTATATACAAAAATATCTATATAATATAGTTTCAAAACTTATTAGAATCGTAATTTTCTTTTCTAAGAAACTGATGAAAGCTATGACTGGTCCCCTAGGAAACTCACTCATCCAAATCTACGCACACAAGTTCATACACAATTTGTCCCTAGTCTTTTAGGAGGTCTCTGTGAAGCTGAGTTGAATCTGAGATTGAGAACCTTTGCCATAAATCTACTGTGAGAGACCCCAAGGATTGTTGGTCTTTAGTTTCAGGTCCTAGAACAGGGATGTGATAAGTTCCGAATAAATGCATATTTGCCTGAGATAAATAATATCTAAACAGACCAGTTCCTTTTTATGCACATATGTGCTGGCTTCTCCAGTCTTTTTTTTGCTTTTTTGTACTGTATCTAGCTCACACTAGTTCTCCAGTGGAGACTTGGCTGAGGAAACCAGATGACTCTGATGTTATTCTTCAAGAGCATATTTATGTGGCAAGATGGCAGTAATTAGTGATGGAAAACATTGATCTCAGAGTATTCCCTAATATTAGTTCCTGTGTTTCAGTCCTCCCGAATGGCTCTCACATGTGACTGTATAAGTTTCTGTGCAGAGCACCTCCACTCTGTGATTTTTGTCTTGTAGTTCATTGTGAACTTATCATAGGATCTTGGAAGTTTTCTACAGAAGTAGAAATACCTTTTGCTAAGAAGCAAAAGGTGGGCACTGGCATTCTTCTTGTCCATGTGGCTACTCCTCCACAAAAAGAGCCTGATGGGATTTGGTGGCACATTTGCAGCCTGGGGCTGGTTTCAGATTATTTAACTCAATAGATGTACTGTAACTTAAATACATTTACACCAAGAAAGAAAGCACCTTCCTCTTCCGTTTCTTTTTAAGCTCACTTAGTGGAAAATTAGATAAGCTAACAGGACGTTAGCGTCATTTAAAAAAAATGACAACATTCTATTACCCAGGAGACATTTATTCATAAAAGAGAAATGCCTTTTTCATTCTGGAATATTTTTAGGGCAGGCAGCAAACTGTGACTCAGAGTAGTTGTGAGGGTGATTGAAAGATGCTTCTCTCCTGAGAAGCTATCCACCAAAATTTCCTGAAGGAAGAAACCTCTAAATTCACAAATGAAATCCTAGAAAGCAAGGCAGACACCTAATCATTTCTAATTATCTACAGCTCTCATTTGGCCTTAATGGAGCTAAGTCCTCACTTCTGTGATTAATATTTAACACGTATTTCTGTGATTTTTCTTAAGGTGGGCATAGCTTAAAGACCTTACCTAGTATTTAATTCAACTGATTTTTCACTGGCCATGGTTTTTTTGTGGAAGTGCCTTCTCATGCATGTGCTTTGAAGTTGCCCTGATCTGGGTTTAACTTCCATTCTGCTGTTGCCATACTATGTGACTTAGGGTAATTTAGCTACCACCTGTTGTCCATGTGGCTACCATGTGTCCACCTGTGCCTCCATTTTCTCATCTGTGAAAATTCACTTATAGTATTTCTGGAAGGACAACATGCAATGGTGCATATACACCATAGGCACAAGCCTCGCACATATGGCATCTAGTGATAGGCACCTCTATGGGAGGACTAGAATTTTTTAGCCAAATTATAGATGAGATCAGTGGATGGATCCAAGCTGATAAAAGTCCTTGAACCTAGAACCTGGAAATTCTGGGAATCCCTCTAGTGTCTGACAGTGAACCATTTGTACCCAAGAAGCACTCAAATTTAGGGCAACCTGATCCATGTCTACATCTGAGAAATACATAATAGGACAGAGAAAAATTCTTTACTATTGGACAATACGATCTTTATTTTGTCATTGCTTTTCACTCATGGTGCTTAAGAGGAAGCTGTCTCAGGGAGTGGGGAGAGGGATTCCTATCAAGTGAATTAAACCCAAAGGAATGATTAATCTCGTTGCCAATTAACATCTTCTGAGCACCCTGTGGTTTGATTTACACATGAAAAGTCAACTGGAATTATCATTAAGATAACTCTAATCAAAGATTTTTTTTTAGTTCAATTAAGCATCCTTTTAGGTGTGATTAATCTAATGTTGAAAGATAAAATGAGCTTGACTTTCACACATCTCCCCTAGTTTAATCCGTTTCTTTGCAACACTGTTTTAGTTGCTTTGCAAATCTTACCTTTATCCTGGAAGAGCATTAAAGGTTCATTAATGAGTGTTTACCTAGTCACACACACACTATAAACACACACACACACACACACACATGCTGATGTTCATGATAGGAAAGAACAATTATCACACTTACAATTTAAGGTCCTGTTCATGTATGTGATATTAAGGCAAATCATGTTGTTTATTTTTTACTAAAAGTAAATGATAATGTATCGGGATTTTTCCCAATCTTGTTTCTTTTTTTAAAAAAGATTTTATTTATTTATTCATGAGAGAGAGAGAGAGAGAGAGAGAGAGAGAGAGAGAGAGGCAGAGACACAGGCAGAGGGAGAAGCAGGCTCCATTCAGGGAGCCTGACCTGGGACTCAATCCTGGGACTCCAGGATCATGCCCTGGGCTGAAGGAGGTGCTAAACCACTGAGCCACCCAGGCTGCCCCCCAATCTTGTTTTTATAGTAAAACCCCAATATTAAGTATAGATACTTAGACACTGGTAACTGAGTCAACAGTTATGCTTAACTTCTAGGATAAAATACAGCTTGATGGTAGAAATAGAAATATCTTCCTTCATTTTGTGAAGATAAATATACATTAAAATAAGAGGCTTAATTCGTCCTTTGGAAAATAAGGAAAGAGATTCCTTTCTACCCCTTTTACTTAGAGTGTTTTGCCTTAGAAAGCTAGTCATGGTACACATATTTCTCCTGCCTTCGAAATGCATATAAATCCCTTTGAAGAGTAGGAGGGCTTTTTTTCAGCTTTATGACCCAGGAATGTCTTTCTCAGAACCTGAGAGCCTTCTCTTTGGAATGTGAACCCCAAAGGACATACATCCCTATTCCCTGCTCTCTGTGAGAGGGTAGGGGCCTATTCAGTGGGCTCCTTGCTTCAGTTTGCAAAATTATCTCCTGTCATAAAGATACGAGGAGGTAGTATTTTCCTCTGGATAAAGCCAATTAGGTAATACAGATGGTCATCCATCTAGCAGGTAAAGTTACAACAGACCATGTATGACAACTGATGCTGTCAAGGCCACAGTCTTTGAGAAACACATTGTTTCTTGATTATGTGAATATACAAATGGGTTGTATATGCTTGGCTATAAAAGGATGTCATCTCTTTCTATCTTTGGGGTTTGTGGATCTCAGTGGGTTGCCAGTGATGAGCATCACACTCTGGTTTATTGCTTGTTCAATAATAAAAACATTTTCTTTCTCTACTACCTTTGGGGAAAGGATTTCTGTGCTAGAAGACAATTTTGTTTTTAATAACATTTCCCCAATAATTTGACAAATTTTCCTAGGGGCTATTATTGCTAGTCTTTTAGACATAGGGGCTTGTTTAGTAACCAAAACTGTCAAAAATGGTATTATGAAGCTGATATTTCAGTGATATCTTATCCACAAACCAACTATATTAAAAATTATATGTTAGAGGTGCCTGGGTGGCTGAGTCAGTTAAGCATCTACCTTTGGTTCAGGTCATGATCCCGGGGTCCTGGGATCAAGCCCCACATAGTGCTCCCTGCTCAGCAGGGAGACTGCTTCTCCCTCTCCCTCTGCCCCTTCCCCCTGTTTGTGCTCTTTCTCACTCTCTCTCAAATAGATAAAATCTCTTTAAAAAATTGTTTTATGTTATTCCCCAGCATAATAATATCTAGGGATGTGAGTTTGCTTTCAGCTTTCACTTCTGAATAATTGATATCTGTCACCATTTCTCATGCTTTTGATATGTAACCTAAACTGTCAAGGAATTTGAACACAGTCTTGTCTAAATGACATTGCCACTTTGTATTGGGATTAGAGCAATAGCTATTATGTGATTTCTGATGGCCTAGAATGATAGACATAGATTAGTTTATAATTTTCAATATTATTCAGTACTCCATGGTTTATACACCTTAATGTTTAAACAGCTCAAAGTTTTCTTCTTTTCAAGAGTCTTTTCAGTTCTAAGAAATTTAAAATCTAGGGCATATTCTAGAGATGTAGTAAGGAAAAAAGGGTTGTGAAATTTGAAATAACTTAATGACACATATAGAATGGCCACCAAAAAAAAAAAAAAAGCAATAATATTCATGGGAACTCTTGCCTTATGAATTAATCAAACCCAAACAAAAATTTTAGTAAATGTTAAAAACATAGTCTGCTAAAATAAAATTCTTCTAGAAGGGAAATTTAAGAAATGCTTGAATACTGTGATGGTCACAGGTACCACTGCCCAGAATATCCACTGTCACCCTTAGCAATCCATTGACAAATAATTTAGGTTAAAAAATTACCATTTTAGAAATTTCTCATTTTGTGAAACTTGAAAATGTATATCACTGTGCTTTTCTTTTTCTTTTTATTTTTTTTACTTATTTATGATAGTCACAGAGAGAGAGAGAGAGAGAGAGAGAGAGAGAGAGGCAAAGACATAGGCAGAGGGAGAAGCAGGCTCCATGCACCGGGAGCCCGACGTGGGAGACTTGATCCTGGGTCTCTAGGATCGTGCCCTGGGCCAAAGGCAGGCGCCAAACCACTGCGCCACCCAGGGATCCCTCACTGTGCTTTCCTTGATATTTTTCTTCCAAATAAAGTGTTTTCAAGTCCTTCAAAAGTATAATTATTTGCCTCATAACTATTTGTATGATCTTAATGTATAAACCTGTATTTAATGAAAAATAGAGAAGAAATCTTAAGAAGTATACCATGGAAGGCCATTTATGGAATCCAATTTTAAATTCTAATTTTAAGAATGTATTTGTGCTATCTTGAAAGATTCTCCTGAAAACAGGTTGCTCTGCCACTTTCCTGTTTTAATTTTTATGTGAAATTTATCAGTGCAAAAATTTACCTATCCTTTCCATTTATGTCCTGTAAAATTAAGACAAAGATCACATTTTACTTGATTTACTCCCACATCAAATGAGAATCAGCCCAGCACGCCAAGGGAATCATGCTGATAACCTCTTTGGAAGGCTGTCATCAGGTAGGCCTGCAGGAAGGGGATGTCAGTAAATGGTAATTACAAATGGACAATACGACAAGCATTTCATATTTAGCATTGTTTTCCACTCTTGGGTGACCCTAAGAAGTAAATGCTATTCTTATCACCTTCTTCTCTGGACAAGGAAATAGGCTTCAAGAGCTTGTCCAGGTGATGCAGCTAATATCTACCTCCAAAACCCATGCTTACTAGAGAACAGATGTGTATATGTTTGTGTGTGTGTGTGTGTGCGTGCATGTGCCTGTGACATAATTAATATATATTTGGTCTCTGCCCCTGGTTCCTGGGCAGAGAGCCTTATTTATCTTTTTGTCTGGCTGTTCATTGCATCTCTTAAATATCCTTGCAATAAATTGATAATTGTGAGTAAGCACTTTCCTGAGTTCTGTGAGGTGATTTGGCAAATTATTGAAACCAAATACAGAGAGGATAAATCATAAAAAGGTCTATAAGGCTTTTTAAAATCCTTACAATTGTTACTGAATAATCATGCCAGAATTTCTGAAAATAAGAAATACCCTATAGACTGGACTTCCTGTATCTTTACAGCTCTTAATAAAGCTCAAACCAATGTTTGGCCTTTCAGGAAAATCCCATAGAGCTGCTCTTGTCCCAGATACTCAGTATAAACGTTTCTTCCTCTCCTTCTGTAAAGAGGCCTTTTACGTCATGGAATCTTAGAGCAGGAGATCTAGAGGCCCTCTGGCTCAGGCCCTCAGCCTATGTTTCAACTCAGTATGTCAGATACAATGTCAGATTAAGACTTCTTTGCTTCCCCCATAAGATGAATTCTCAGTGGTTTTTACTCAACCGATATTAAAAATAGCAGAGTTTCTACACATTCATGCATGTTTGGAACCTAAACAAAAATCTAATTATCACAATAATGTAACAGTGCTTAATTTATCACAGTCATGGTCTCTCCATTTGTCTGTGTTTTCAGGAGCATGCTCCCCACTCTTTGTTTTAAGCATCAATGCTTAGAAGCTTTAGGTTAATGTTACAAATCTCAACAGAATTATCCTGGTTCCCAGATACAGGTATAGACCTGACATAACATCCTTGATCTGCTCTGGAATTAATACTAAGTCACACATCTATTCTCAAACATTCTCCTTGGTGACCTCCAGCATGAACACCCACCTCCAGGGCTATAAAAGTAGATCTACTTGTCTTGCATTACTGGGGTTTGAGCAAAAGACACAATCCTTGAATTGTGTATCTTTTTGTGTGGAAATGCTAATTGTGTTACAACAAGTCTGATCCACAGCAGAGCTATTATAAGGCATTGAACAGCAGCTTCATTTGGGCTCTCAGTGATCTCTGGTAATCTTTTTATAGTTCCCTATTCAGCTTCTACTTTCAGTTCTGGGGCAAATGTTCCAGACTCACCACCTTCTCAAGCCCCTCCTCCCTCCCTGGGATGTACCTCTGGCCAAATCTTGCCCACTTGTTTTTTCTCTGTTTCAGAGGAGTCTCACGTTCTCACACTGAAAGCTCTTCTGACTCATTGCTTAGAAATTTCACACTGCTGCCCATCCTTCCCCATCTAGTCTTAGTTTTCAGATGTGCCTTGCTATTTGGCATGGTGGATCTTTGCCCTCCCCACCCTACCCTCATCTGTCTGAAGAACTCCCATTCATTCTTTTTTAAAAAACTTACTTATTTAAAGTAGGCTCCATGCCCAACGTGGGGCTTGAACTCATGACCCTGAGATCAAGAGTTGCACATTCTACCCACTGAGCCAGTCAGGCACCCCTCTTATCCATTCTTTAAAACCATTCTGACATGCCTCCTTGGGCAGCTAAGCACTGATGATCTCCCACACTAGACACCCCCCCACACGAAATTCATTATACCTTCTTGGGTAGTTAAGTTTTTTTTTAAGTTATTTGTTCTATACCTTTAAAAGTAGAGTGTACCATCCTGGCTGAAAAAAGATGAAGCAAAGTAATAGTAACTGGTTCTTTAGCCTATTGTTTATTAACTATCAGTTTATACATCCAACAATGGGTCTATCACCTGCTGCCTTGTTATTTAAATTTTTTTTTTTTTTTTTTTTTTTTTTTTTTTTTTTTTTTTTTTTTTTTTTACAAAATGCCTACTTTGGACTTTTACAATAGGTTTTAGTTCATTGGAGGCTTTGGTTTTCATGATGCTTAAAAAATGCGTCATTCTTAACAACAAAAAAAAGTCATCCTTTTGGTCACATAACCTTGATAGTGTCTTTTATAGATGTCCTTTTTAATCAGAGTGCTCCTATGTGGAGCCAGTCTGAGTTCTTTTGATAGCTCTTTGATGGTCAGAAGTACATTTTTTTTTTAATGATGTTCCATCCTTTGTGGGCCACGTTTCCTTTCAGAATTTTGTCCATGGGGTGAAAACTTTAATTCTTCTGAATAGTTTTGATGTCTATCTTCCCAGAATCTAGATATATGTCTGATAATCCACATGTAGTGTTTATAATCTATTGCAGAATGAGCTTGCAGAATACTTTGTCTAAGATTATTATTTTTAAATTTCTATATTGCTAGTACTTTTTTTAAGCAGTTTGTGCTGCTGCATTGAGAACTTTTTTAAAAAGATTTATTTATTTATTTTAGAGAAAGAGAGAGAGACAGAGAAAGTACAAGTGGGGTAGGGAGAGGGAAAAAGAGAGAAGCAGACTTCCCACTGAGCATGGAACCTGACACAGGGTTTGATCTCAAGACCCTGAGATCATGACCCTGAGATCATGACCTGAGCCGAAATCAAGAATAGATTGTTTAACTACAGAGCCAACCAGGTGCCCTTATGTTACTAGTAGTTTGGATGAAAAAGGAATAGAAGTGTGGAATAGAAGCTTCTCTCCCATCTCCTATAAATTGAGAAATGAAATTGTGACCAAGGCCAAGCAAGAATTTATCATTAGATGCTCTAGCTTTCACAGAGCAGATGTCAACTTTGTTGAAGAAGATTCTACTCTTGCCTCTCTGTAAATCCTTATATTTCCATGCTTGATCCTCTGTCCACTGTCCCTGCTTGTTTGGGTAAACCATGTGTTTCCTTTCCGGTATCTCTCTTTCTCCTATTTCACCTTCAGTCACTGTGCTCTGTCCTTATTCAATCATTAATTCAACACAACATAGCACATACATACAAAACAGCAACTACTGTGTGGCAGGCAGGCGCTATTCTCGACATCATCTTCAAGGACGTGAATTTCTCTGTAAGAACATACTTTACAAAAAAAGAGCTCTTTCATTCAACAAATACTGATAATCCTATGAGGTTCCAGGAAATTTCCTAGGTTCTGGATCTTTCTCTTTCTCCCTTTTAATATATATTTGTTCAGAAAAAAAAAAAAAAAAAAGACCTATCTGCTATGCATGTGTTTCAGGAATGTCTTCCATGTCACCAGCACTCAGGGATATTTATGAGGTCATTTTATTACTACTTCTCCTCTGTTGCAATTAAGCATTTGAAATCACACACACATAAAAGCAATTAAATGACTTTTAAGTCTCCCAACATTAAGGCTTTCCTGGAATGTAGGATGCCTGCATATTTGCTCAGCCTATGGTTTTCTATCAGACTCTTTCTTCTTTTCCCCAAAAAGTCTGCACATAAGTTTGGTTTACTTTAAATCATTTTCTATACTGGACGTTTCTCAGTACTTGTTTCTTAGACTGAAGCCTATATCCAGCCTGATGGAAATTAGTGATGTGTAACAAAGATTTCTGGCTCTCTGCTTTCAGAACACGTGTGGATGCATCTCTTTGCCACCTTAGGGTTGGGTGGGGGCATGTGATTGATTTGGCAAATAAACTGGGAGTGGGAGTGATGAGTGCTGCTTCAGAATCCAGCATTTAATTCCCAGCACAGTGAGGTCCTCTGAAACACTTTCCTTTCACCATAGCAACAACATTATTTGAGGTGATGGCTGCTCGAATGACATCAGTCCTGGAAAGAGGAGACGAGGAGCAGAGCTCCTTGCAAATCTACAGTGCATTTGAAGGTGGAGATAAAAACAGTCCATCCAAGTTTGGAGGTTGGTTGTCACTACAGCACATCCTAGCGTATCCCAGCTGAACAGTATGAATCCATCATTCTAGCAAACAGTTACAGACCTGGAGATGGAAATCTGGCATATGTTCAGGCAGATAAAATGCAAGCTCTGTCCCGCCTCTATTATAATCAGAGTCCTTCATTAAGATAAATGGAAAAGGACAGGTTATTATGTCTTGAGTTTCCAACCAAGAACTTCAAGGTCACTCAGAACGACTTCTGCATTTCATTTACCATTGTTTTCTTACAAAATCAACACTGAAGGTGATTTTTTGGGTCTAATGAATCTTGGCACAGTTTCTGTGACATCTTAAACTTTAATTACATTTCAATTATTTAATGACATTTTACAGGACAGATGTGAGGCTACAATTCACTCTGTGCATTACCAAATCAGGGGATGTTTGAACCAAAATGCTTAACTTGGTAACATAACTGAAAAGGATTCATGGAGAGCAGCCCTCCAAAATTTCAGAAGAAAACACTGTTCTTTTTAATCATTTGTCTGTTAAGCCCAAAACACATTGTATTTGTTGGGTCTGGAATTCCATGTTTGGAAGTGTCATTTCACTTATAAGCTGTGTTTGTGAGGTCGGGATTCAAGGACCAATCTTATTTTTCCTTGCCCTTTCCACACAGAAAACTTGGATAAAATGTACTTTATGTGCTATAGATGTGTTCCATAAAGCCCACCTTCCATAGACATGAAAGATTTAGGAGATTTGTTATGCAATTTCATTTAAATATTATTTTTCTGTAAATTAAAACTTTAAGTGGTTAATAAAATTGTTAATTAGACCTAATCAAACATTGAAAAGGATAAAACAATTCTGACCAACACTTACAGACACAAAGCAGTTAATAGAAGTAAGTTACAAGTAACTGTTTAGTGTGTATGTATATATAAATATGTGGATATATATCTTCCTCCCTGCTCCAAACATGAGGGTCTAACTATCCCATGATTCTCTATCTTAGAGATAGACTCTTTTTAAAACTTCTCTATGGTGCGTGGTTTTCTGTTCAAAAGCCCTTGAAGACAGCACCTTGAAGCATTTTCTCTTGCTGACTACTTCCAGCTTCCAAGAAAATATTTCCTTTAAAACACTTTGCATCATTTCTTTGGAGCCATCTCCCTGACTGCCCCATATAGTCCTGTTCTTCAAAAAGGACAAGGAAAGAAGAAACTAACTTCAAGGTGGTGTTCCTGAGGGATCCCTGGGTGGCACAGCGGTTTAGCGCCTGCCTTTGGCCCAGGGCACAATCCTGGAGACCCGGGATCGAATCCCACGTCGGGCTCCCGGTGCATGGAGCCTGCTTCTCCCTCTGCCTATGTCTCTGCCTCTCTCTCTCATTCTGTGTGACTATCATTAAAAAAAAAAAAAAAAAAAAAGGTGGTGTTCCTGAGGCATCCTGAATTTTTAACCAATTTGATCCTTCTGGTTGGAATTATGGTGCCACCTCCACAGCCCTTATTTCCCAGGTAGGGGCTCAGAGAGCCCTCTTGTTGGAACTGACACCACTTTGCATCTCAGTGTGATGTCAGATTGAGTTCCATATCCTGTGTAGCAAAGAAGGGCACAGGCTTTCATCCCAGGGCTACCTGGGACTCAGAAATACCTCATAGGTATGATGGCTGAGATACTAAGTTTCAGTCCTGGCATTCCACTTCTATACTCTTTGTAAGTCATATGAGAAAAATTGGCCTTTGACTGATCTTCTTTTGCACACAGAGATACTCAGAAAAAAGATGTAATATGTGGGGTGAAGAAAGGTGGGAGTTCTCTGAATGTAATTGATGGCTGGTTCATTGGTGGACCTTGCCTGCTGCAGGGTTTCACAAGTCCAGTTTGCTTGGTCTGGATGCATGGCCAAACTGGTTTAGAGCTGTTTCTGGTTGGAGGTCCACCAGCCAGGAGGAGGACTACTTTAGGTAGTTGGAAGACAAGCATTTTATGATCGCCTGGGAGAAATGACCCTAAATATACAGAAGTTTAGAGGAGCTTGTGCTTGAGCTACACAGGTGAATGGACTCATCTGTATCTCCCCATCAATCACTGAATAGCCCTCTAGAATTCCCCACTGCATCAATAGAACATGGAAATGTTTTCTCTAAAGGGGATATGGGAAAACAATACCAATGAGGTTGCTCATCAGAACAGTGTGTGAGGGCAGCCCTGGTGGCTTAGTGGTTTACTGCTGCCTCTGGCCCAGGGTGTGATCCTGGAGATCTGGGATCGAGTCCCACATCAGGCTCCGTGATGGAGCCTGCTTCTCCCTCTGCCTGTGTCTCTGCCTCTCTCTCTCTGTGTCTTATGAATACATAAATAAAATCTTAAAAAAAAGAAAAAGAACAGTGTGTGACTATATTTTCTAATCAGTGATTTCCCTGACAGTTTTTAAATTGCTTCAGGTTCTCTTCCATTTGTTTCTAGCTGTAAGATGTTTACCAATTAAGTAGTATTGCCTATAATTTGTCTTGCATCCTAACACTGAAAGAACATAGACTTGAGCTTTCCAGTTGCTGGATCAGTAACGTGGGACAAGTAGTTAATGCAATCTACGCATGAGTGTTCCTACCTGTAAAATGGGATTGTTGGACCAATGTTGCCCAATAACTTTGTAAACTACTTTTAAACAGAATTCAACAAGTAAGAAAATATACAAGAATCTCTTTGCAGAACAATAAAAAGTAATTTTACAAAGAGTACGATAGGCACAACTTGGCCAAATTCTTTGACCTTCCAGAAAGTAGCATGTCATTCATTTATGTATTTATTAACAAATATTAGAAGAGCATCCATCAATGTGCCAGACCATGTGTTAAGTGCTGAGAGAGATTGCAATTATAGAAGGAGAGCTCTCTCCATTAAAATTAAATAATTTTTAAAATGCACGAAACAATGGGGGTGCCTGGGTGGCTCAGTTGGTTAAGTGTCCAACTCTTGATTTCAAGTCAGGTCATGATCTCAGGGTCTTGAGATGGAGCCTCACTTACAGCTCTGCACTCAGTAGGGAGCTTGCTTAAGGTTCTCTCGTTCCCTTTTCCTCTGCCCTTCCCCAGCACCCCTCACCCCACACTCCTACGTGTGCTTGTACACTCTCTCTCAAAATAAATAATAATTAAAAATAATAAAATAAAATACAAAAGCAAGGCAGTAACGGGCTCTGTGTGGGAATTATCTCATTCAAAAAGTAGGGAAGAGGGATCCCTGGGTGGCGCAGTGGTTTAGCGCCTGCCTTAGGCCAAGGGTGCGATCCTGGAGACCGGGGATCAAATCCCACGTCGGGCTCCTGGAGCCTGCTTCTCCCTCTGCCTATGTCTCTGCCTCTCTCTCTGTGACTATCATAAATAAATAAAAATTAAAAAAAAATTTTTAAAAATTCAAAAAGTAGGGAAGAGATACAGTACAGATGCCAGAAATACTAAGCAATCCTGTAATTTATCCAAAATATACACACTGACGAATCAATTCTTATTCGACCTGTGGTGTGGGTGTAAGCGAAGCACTATAGCTCCAGCTGCTGAGTTTTAATGGAGCTTATTTGCATTTCAAACACCAGCACCTGAGGCCACATTCAAATAAATCTGCTCGAGGTAGGTAGGGAATAGGAACTCTGGTAGATTAATAATATACAATACGATTTTCTGCTAACATTTTATCTGCAGGGAAGATTCAGTTTACAGCAAATTAAGTAATATTTTTTTAAAAATTATATGTGAATGGGTTGTATAATCATTCCTAATCCAAACATACTTGCTTTGCGAGTTCTCCTAGAAATAAAGTTTGAATAGTTAGGTTTAGGAGGAATCACAATAAATAAAACCTCAAATCGGGGGGTGGGATGGGGAGGCAGCCCAGGTGGTTCAGCGGTTTAGTGCTGCCTTCAGTCCAGGGCCTGATCCTGGAGACCGGAGATCGAGTCCCACGTCGGGCTCCCTGTATGGAGCCTGCTTCTCCCTCTGCCTGTGTCTCTGCCTCTCTGTGTGTGTGTGTGTGTGTGTGTGTGTGTGTGTGGTGTGTGTGTCTCATGAATAAATAAAATCTTAAAAAAAAAAAAAACCTCAGATGGATGCTGTCTTAAAAATTAAGCTTCAATAAGTGATTTCAGTTCCAGATGAATTCAGTGTATGATATGTACATACACGAAGGTGCCAGTGACTTATGTAAGTATAAGGCGTCAATGCAAGCCTAAATTGTGTCTATGAATGGTATCCAGACACATCTGATGAACTGCTAGGTGGCTAGCCAGTTATTTTGCCCCAAGGACTTCTAAGATGCCTAAAAAAGAAATCTTCAAGGAGTATTACTGGCTAACACTGACAGAGCTACACCACATGCCATCTCTATTCTAAGCACATCCCACGTTCAGATGGGTTAACTCAGCTTACAACAACCCCATGAGGTAGGTACCAAAATGATCCCCTTTTTATAGATAGGGAAAGTGAGTTTCAGACAGGTAGAGTAGGTTGCCTGAAGTCACCCAGCTTGTAAGCAGCAGGACCAGGATCTAACCTTGGCAGTCTAGCGTCAGTCCTGCTTTTACCTGAATGCTGTCACGTGCTGAGCTTGACTCAGCAGCAAAGCCTAAGTTATCAAAAGAAAGAAGGATTCCCCAGGATGAAAGGAAGCTCCATAAGGGGCAAGAATTTTTTCTGCTGTGCTCACATGAAACATAGAATTAACAGACAGGATCAGACTGTCAATTCAGACTTCTGTGAATCCCTATCCAGTACCAAGATTTGCCAATTATTTCAAAGATACAGTCAGTTAAGAAGCACAGACACCTTTGTGACTTCCCAGGCCATGAGGCACCCAGTGTCCTTTCCATTTTGGACACCTGGTCTCTGGACAGAATAATAGATGAGCTCTCCAAGTGAGGTTTTACTGGGCTCCCCCACATACTTTCAAGTTACAGCCCAGAGAGGTATGGAGTATGTGTGATATTCTGCAGGGAGCCCTGTCTCAGAGACTCTGGGTTTAATGCTGTAAGTAATCTGTAGCCAGGAACACCCAGGTAAGGTCATCCAATAGTTCAGGTCTCTCTTTCCTAGCAAATATCATTGCATCATTCCATCAACCCATGCCCAGGGTCTAAAGATGGTATGAATTATGGGTACAAGCGAAAAGAGCAATTTCCTTTCAAGATTTATTCAAAACTTGGTGAGATACAAGGTGGTATTGCTTTGGTGTAATTATGATAGATTGGAACACACCAAAAGGAAAAAGTCACTTCCAGCAATTTCACCAAGCACTATGCAGTTTGGAACCATCCTAGACCTCATGACACTGTGCCATTGAAGGTGACAGACTTGCTGGTGTATGTATATCACCCACAGACGCTGCTGTCTATGCTTGAATACCAAGAGTGCCGAGCAGAGAACTAAAAATGAGTACAGCTGGCATCACTGGGCACCAAGGATATGCCAGGCACTGGGCCGACTGCTTGTGCAGGTTTTAACCCATTTGCTCCTCACACACAAGTCAACAAAGTAGATTATAATATTATAATTCCCTCACAGCAAGAGGCCTTTGACTTTCTGTTAAATAACCAGGTGTGTCAGGGGAAACCCAAGTGCAAGTCCAGATTGTCACTTGTGCTTCTGACTGACTATAAATCTGAGGTTCCCTGACCCCTCCTCAGGTTTGATTAATTTGCTAGAGCAGCTCACAGAACTCAGGCAAACACTTCCTTATGTTTGCCAGTTTATTAAAGGATATGATGAAGGATGAGATGAACAGCCAGATGAAGAGATGCATAAGACGAGGTTGGGAGGGTCCTGAGCTCGGGAAATCTGTCCCCATGTCTTGCACGTGGAAGTGTCCACCCCCGGGAAGCTCTCCAAACCCTGTGCCACTGGGATCTTATGGAAGATTCTCCATCAGGCGTGATGGATCATGACCTCCGTTGTCAGCCCCTCCCTGTCTCTGGATAAGTGTGGGGTGGCGTGGGGTTGAGATTCCAGCTTCTGATCATGGCTTGTCCTCTCAGGTGAGCAGCCCCCACCCAGGAGCCGTCCAGGAGCTCCCGCAGAGTCTCCTCAGTGGAGCTAGAGATGCTCCAGTGCTCTTACCACCTAGGAACGTACAGGGGTTTCAGGCGCCCCGTGTCAGGAGAGTGTAGTAGCGCAGAGGCCAGTGTATGTGTTTTCTATTAACTCACATCATGGCTGCCCAAAGGAGGGCAAAAATACAAGAGGAGGGAGGTGGTGGAGAGCCAGAGGCAGCCTGGAGCTCCTTGTCCTCCCCAACCTCGCTCTTGGACACGTCCCCGTCACGCTTCTGAGCAATAGGGGGAGAGGAGCTCTGACTCACACCTCATTCTTTTGGTGAGAAACTGAAGGCTTCTGGCGGGAAGGATGCTCCGGGAGAACCCCAGCAGGGAGGGAGTTACCAGGTCGTGGGCCCCAGAAGGAAGAGGAAGTGAGGTGTAATGAAGACTGGGGAGTGTGAAGGAGCCCTCAGGGTCTGGGGAGGGAGCTCCAGGCTTGCCTTCAGGGCTGGGCTAATAGCTATATCCAAGGATGCCAACAACAAATGGTAGTTTGGGGTCCATTTACCAGGTAAAAGGGCTGTTTGAACCTTCTTTGGAGTTTTCTAGATGTGTTTAGTTGCTTGTTAGTGGGAAAGCAGTGGACAGCACCCAGCCTTCAGGGATGCGTGTATGTGCCACCACCAGCAGCAGCAAGTACTGGACACAAGCCCAATGTGAAAGACAGAAGGTCACATGGATCCTTCATGAGGGTCCCCTGACCCACTAGTTGGTGGGACTGATTTTTCTGGCTGCCTTTCCTTATCTCCAAAAGTCACTGTGGGCCACGGATGAATTACCCGTTGTGCATGGTAAGGTTCACAGATTGAGTCAGTTCAGTTAGGCTCCCAGACTGAGAGAACATTCTTATTGATCCATCCCACTTCTAGGCCTGGCTCAAACTCTCCTCTAGGAAGCTCTCTGGGGAACCTTCCAGCTTCAGCACGTCTGGACAGAATTCCAACTTTCCTCCCCATTGTATTTATTTATGCTTCATATTACTTATCTCCAAGCAATGTGACCGATAAGTAATAATCCTTTAGAAAGCTGATAGGAGATGCAGCATCTGGTTGGTCTATTTCTGTTCTATTTCAATTAACTCTCTAAAAGTAATTTTGGGGAGGTATCTGAAATCCCAGTCTCAAGTTTTGCAAAGTGGCAGGTCACAGAGATCCATTGTATTGTGTGTGTCATACTAAGTGAGTGGTCCTGTACTTCAGGGTTAAAGAGATTATGCCATAATTTTCTCTCCTGTATTTGTTCATTTCTCTATTTTGGGGAGCTTTTCTCTGTTACCTCTTCTGTCACACTATTTGACTCCTCCCTTCTTTCCCAACACCCTCTTTCCGGGGACAATTGTTGTTCATGTGATCACAGATTTGTTACTCATCTCTGACAACTCATTTCTCAAGTACAGTTCATTTGCTCCCAGGGATACACTATGGTGGGCCACGTGATTGACAACAACCAACAGATCCCATAGAATGCCTCCTTTTCAGTGCCAATTTTACTTGAAGACTTGGGAAACTTTTATTTTAATCTCTTAAACATTATTCTTTTAATTATTAAAATCTTTTTTTTTCTTAGAGTGCACATGCACATGAGTAAGCAGCAGGGAGGGGCAGAGGGAGAATCTTAAGCAAGCTCCATGCCCAGTGTGGAGCTTAATGCAGGGCTCAACCACACAACTCTGAGATCATGACCTGAGCCGAAATCAAGAGTCAGACACTCCACAGACTGGGCCACTTGCGTGCCCCTTAATCTCAACCATTTTTGAACCACTTGTATTCAAGTACATATTAACAGAATTCCACTTTTTCTATGTTGGCCTACACCAAATTGTGTGTCAGCTATATTTAGATGTGAATATGGTAGTCTGTAAAGATGAATATCAATGCTTCCACTTCCTGTATCCACATCCTTGCAAGGTAGCATTACAGCTCTTCCCATGAAGAAGTTGGGGCTGTTTCCAGCCCTTGAGTCTGGGAGGACCCTAATATCTGTAAAATGTATTGCTTGCAGAGATTTGAAAAGCACTGTGCTTGGGATTGCTGCTCTTAGAACACTGCCAGGATGTGAGATGTCCAGCCTAGCCTGCTGGAGAATGAGAGGCCATGAGAGGAACAGAGGCACCCCAGCTGCCAGTCAGCCAGCTCCAGAGCAGCTTGTCAGCTCACTGGATGCATGAATGAGCCTCAGAAGAGATCAGCCCAACCTACACCAGAAAACCTGCCCAGCTGAGCCCAGCTCCAGATTACTGATCCACAGAATTATGAGGTAAATGAGTGATCATGGTTTTAAACCTCTACATTTGGAGATGATTTGCCATGAAGCAAAAACTAACTGATACAGTGAATAGGAAAAGGAAGAAAAAACTCCCAAGAAGTAAATGACTTTTATCTGGGAATTTGGGGTTATTAGAAAATCCAGTGTTATTGTTTGTCCCACCTGGGCTCTTCCACATTCTCAAACATCCTGAGCCATTGTTGCCCAAAACTATCACTATTTTAGAAATACTTTCAAAAACACAGTGTAAAAATTTAACAACAATTACAGGATTGTTTGCAATGAAAATGGAGCAAGTCCTGGGCAGGAACAACATGGAAAACACAATGGAACCAGCACATTAGAAATTACTTGAGACTTCTTTTGAAATTAGTTCCAGATACACTTTGCAGAGTAGGTGATAAAAAAGAGGAAAAGATGTTGGAACCATGGAGCTGGTCCTGGTTCAGACTTAAAAAGTGGCAACAAGGTGAATGAGATACTCCCTCACTACCAGACGACTGATTTTGTTATTCTCCACAGACCTATGTAAACAATTGGTTGGAAAACAAATTCAACCCGGTTGTTTGTGTTACATTTGAATGTGTGCTTAGATGTAATGAGCTGGCCCGTGTATTGGTTTCTTTGTTCCCTGTGTTTATAAAGATGAAATTTATGAAGTGTTTGTGCATGTTCAATGAGGTGGTCAAAATGATAAATTTGATAAAGGAAAAAAGTACATGGAATAATCACCTTGTAGTCACAGGACAGAGTAATGGGAAATAACTTGAAGATTTGCTCACACAATAGAGTGGTGACTACTTAAATTGGTCAGCAGGTGCCATCTGTCTTGGAGACAAGCAGTACAGGGATGCATTGTCTGTAGAGAATTGAAAAATCATTGCAAAGCCTGTAAAATTGGTTTGTTTATTAACATCACATATTCCAACAATTGTAGAGCATTTCGGTGATAATATACATACTCCCCCCCCACAAGTGTGGACCCCCTGCAGCCCTCCCGCACCCCCCTTGCTATGGAGCTGCCATGGGGTGCTGCCTTAGCTGAAGAAGGTGCTACTCAGAGTTGGCAGACTCCAGCTTCCCTGCTGTTTCTTCCTGAGAAAAAATTGCAACAAGAGGGGAGACCTGAATAAAGTGAATGAGTTCATTGTTAATTGTAAGAATAAAGGATAACTCACAAAATGAGAATGCTCATAAAAATCCTGAAAAAAGTTGCCGTTAATAGGCATATATACCTTAGTTGGTCTAGGTTTTTAAGAAATATTCTGACATCAAGACAGAGAAAAAAATTTCCTCATCCAGCGTCAGCCCACTTCAATTTAGTCTTATTTTCTAATGAGGATAGATTTGGTGTACCAATATTATTGTCCATGAGCCAAAAAGAAAAAAATTTATTTTTCATGATGGCAAGTTACTTAAAACACACACACACACAAATATATATGTTATATGTATATATATATATATATATATATATATATATATATATATATATTTAATTACCAATATAAGATAGACAACAAGATTCCCATGGGTAGCAAATAAATTCATTTTTTACAGAGAACCACTGTAAGCTATAGCCCCATTCTTTCCTGATCTTCAGTTCAGGGATATTTCGATGAAAAATTTGAGCTGTATTTTTCCTGCATAAAACTTACCCTGTTGTCTTATAACAATTTATTCATGAGTATCTCCCTTTCACTAGATGACATGGACCAAATTACTTGTCTTTGTATAGTCAGCACATAGCTTTATAATGTCCATCCACCCCTCACCATCGTAAATCCTACAATTAGTCCCTGCCCAAAGAGTGGCATAGTCAGCCATATTTGGTGCAACATGACTGCTCCCTACCATAGTGCCCCCCAACATATATATATATATATATATGCACAGGTATACACATATACACACATATGTATATACACTCATACAGACACACATAAAAAGTCAAAATTTCATCAGTCATAACCACTAGCACATTGTTAGAATGTTGTTGTTGTTATTTTTTTTTTTAGTGATTTTTTTAATTATTTATTTGAAAGACAGGGAGAGCCACAAGTGGGAGCAGAGGGGAAGAGGGAGAGGGAGAAGCAGACTTCCTGTTGAGTAGGGAGCCTAGTGCAAGACTCAATTCCAGGACCCTGGGATCATGACCTGAGCTGAAGGCAGACGCCCAACCAACTGAGCCACCCAGGCACCTGGAATATTCTTATAGTTCTTTTGTGATGGATAAATTTAATTTGTTTAAGTAAAATTGTATGGCAAGATTATTAAATGTGAGGAGATATTCTATAATTTGGATTCTTAATACATGTTTCCAATCTTTTCTAGAATTACCTCCTACAGTGCTGATCCTGCAAATATAGAACTACAATTCCCAGCATCCCTTGAAACTAGGGCTCAGGATGTGACAGATTTGACTTATCTATTGTGTGAGACTTGATATCGAGGGAAACACATTGCATGTGGGCATCCATTCAACTGGCATGGTTCATGCTGGAGACAATGTGGTTTTGCAGTGACAGTAGCAGTTTCCTTTCCTACTTGGGACACAAGCAGAATGGTTCTAAGTGCTGAGAGCTGTTCCTGGAAGCTGAGCCTACAGCCTGCACCTATGCACCTACCCTTTCAATGATATTTATAAACTTTCTATTAGTCTAGTGCAATCCATTCTGTTTAGACCAGCTAGAGTGGATCCTGTCTTTTGCAACTAGACTGTAAACAAAAAGCATGATTGTGTGTGTGTGTGTGTGTGTATTGATTGAGACTAATCTGTTGTAAAATCAAGCTTATAAAATTCTAATAATAACAATCTAGCAAAATATCTAGGGATCAGACCTCAGATAACCTCTTCCCAAATGCAGCTTAACATGAAGATAAATGTTAAAAGCTTAGAAGCCTGTGGAATGACAGTCCACGTGCTAAAGTCTATTAGCTAAAAATGTATGTTTCCCAAGTTCATTTTATATTCACGTCTAAAAACTGGTTTCATTTGGGTTATTTGCCCAAAGCAATTAGAAGAGAATATGGCTGTTAAAGAAGAGCAGGCTAATAGCAAGATGCATTATCTAACTTCCTGACAATGAAGAATGAGCCAGGAGATTAAGACAAAATGTAAGAACAAAGAAAGCTTAGTTGTCTGGTCTATTAGTGTTGATCAAGGGAAGCTATGTTCCACAACAGCCTCAAGGACATCTCTAGCTTACAGTACAGCAAATGCTGATGCCCATGTAATGATGACTCTAAATCAAAAGGGAAAGTGTTAAATTGTGTTGCCTTTTGCTCATTAATAACAGGGAAGTCTGTGTGTTCTAACTTCCCAAGAAACCAGTTTCTTGCCCCCTACTTTCAGGTCAAAGCCTGTGGCAGGGGCCCAGGGAGTCTCCTTTGTAAGGGAGTCTTGCCTAACTTGTTCTACAGCACACGAGGGGGTGAAGAGTTGCCAGAGAGACTTCTGTGAGGCCACTGATCTCTTACTAGAGCATCACTAGACCATTTTGGTTTTACATTTTATCTGTCACTTTGGCCTTGTCATCTGGGGAAGTGGCATAATGGAGCCCAAGAAATAGGAAAAAAGAGCAATGAGAAAAATTTGAACAGTTTCATTTGCTCCTCTTGGCTTATGGCATGGTTGGTGCTTACACAGGATAGAGATGTAAGATGAAAGTCAAGCTTCTCTGGGAAGAATGGAAGGAGAAGTCAAGGAAAGAGGGGAAAGTATACTAAGTTTTGTATGATTTAGATTCCAGGATCTTGATATTGAGGCAAAATGACTATAACATCATTTTTATCTTTTTTCCAATTAGAAGAGGGTGTTATTATTATTATTATTATTATTATTATTATTATTACAATCTCCTTCCCTTATGGCAGAGCTTAAACCATGGACCCTCAGGAAAGAGATAGAATTCACCAATTCTGCAAAGACATAGGGCAAGAAGTTTATAGAATTCTCTGGCAAGCTACAAAAAAAAAAAACCATATGAATTATATGCTATAGAAAGAGATAGGGCTAAGAGACAATTACCAGAATTTCCCCAGGCAGTGACCCCAGAAACCAACCATGGAACATAAGCTCTACATGCTCTAAACAATTATCTTCCAGGTCAGCCATGTTTCACCTATGAAGTACTATGAGAGATTTTCTGGAGGTTGTCTCTAATCACTACGGTGACATGCCACCAGTGGGAACATAGAAAGTGTGGGCTATCCATCTACCTATCTATCCATCCATGTAATGGAATTTTATTCAGCTATGAGAAAGAAGGAAATCCTGACACTTGCAACCACATAGATGGGGCTTGAGGGCATTATGCTAGGTTAAAAAGTCAGAGAAAGCTAATTACTGTATGCTATCACTTATATGTGGAATCTGAAAAAACTGAACTAATAGAAACAGTTTGGAATTGTGGCCACTGGGGATTGGAGGGTGTGAAAGGGGAGACATTGGTCATAGAGTACAAACTTCCAGTTATAAGAATAAGTCCTGGGGATCTCATATACAGTGTAGTATTTATAGTTAATAGTACCATATTATATATACTTGAAAGTTTCTGAGAGAATAGATCTTAAATGTCCTCACCACAAAAAGGAATACTACTTTTTTTATATGATTCAGGCATCACCTAATGCTATGGTGGTAATCGTTTTGCAATTTATAAATGTATCAAATCAACATATTGTAGATCTTAAGTTTACACTATAACTTAATT
Organism: Nyctereutes procyonoides; assembly: GCF_905146905.1. NCBI lineage: Eukaryota > Metazoa > Chordata > Mammalia > Carnivora > Canidae > Nyctereutes > Nyctereutes procyonoides. Next base: position 6,740,783 of record NW_026575044.1, read on the forward strand.
TCATTATAATGTATGATTTGTCATTTGTATCTCAATAAAGCTGGGAAAACCCCAAAATTATCCTTTAAAAATGATTGATTGGAACTCATCGAAATAAAAAACTTCACCTCTTCAAAAATTACTATAAGAAAATGAAAATGCCACAGACTGAGAAAAATATTTGCAGTACATATATTTAACAAAAATTTGTTTCAAGACAACTTAAAGGGGAAATAAAGCTCTACAACTCAGTAATATGATTAACCCATAAAAATTGAAAAAAACTAAAGAGATACTTCACTAGAAAAAATATATGAATATACAGGTGACCAGTACACACACAAAGGAAATGCTTAACACTACTGCTCATCAGAGAAATGTAAATTAAAATCACAATGACAGCTGGGGAGGTCCAAAATTCCTCTCTCAAACAGCAATGTTTGAGCTGCGATCCACATAGTGTAAAGAACAGAAACACACTCCAATTTGGGAATAGGGAATTCCACTTGGAAGGACCACAAAAACCCTGATATAGGTATGAGTATGATGTGTTCAAAGTCCAAAAAGAAAGGAAGTGTGGCTCAGGTGGGGTAAGCAGAAGAAAAGAGGAAGAGAGAAATCATAGAGATTTACCTTCTTGCGATAGTCTGAATTTTTTTCTTACTACGATGGGAGCCACTGAAGGTTTTTAACAGAGGAAATATGACTTCAGTTTCATTTTAATCAACATTAAAAAATAGATACATCATTCAGGGAGCTATGTGGAGATTGGACTATAAAGAGGTCATGGGTGGGAATAAAAAACTGAATTAGAGGCTGTTAAGATCAGTCAGGCATCAGATAATGGTGGTTTCCAAGAGGGCTGAAGTACTAGAGATGGTGAGTAGTTGGAGTCAGGCTAGTTTTGGGGACAGAATTGACTTGTTTATGAATTAAATGATAGTAAACGAAAGAATGGGACCATGATTTATTTGTAGGTTTTTAGCTGGAGCTACTAGGTAGATAATGTTGTTATTTACTGAAAGGATCTGCTTTGTAGTGAAAACATATCTTTTTAATTGTAAGTTCTGAGGTTTTTGTTAGACGTCCAATTGCAGTTCTTTTTTTTTTTTTTTTTTTTTATTAGTTGGAGACCAAGGCAAATAAATATTTGGGGGCATCTGCCTATGAGAGTTTTAAAATGCCTCAGGTCAAGGTATGATCCCATAGGAAGAGAGTGTGGAGAAGACGGGCCAACACTAAACCCTGAAGTATGGCAATGCTTACAAATCCCTCAGAAGAAAAGCCAGCGAAGCTGAGAAGGGGCAGCATCAAGGTAGGGAGAAATCCAAAAGATTGTACTATCTAGAAAATCTGCCAAAAAAGATGTTTCAAGAGAACAGGAGGCACAACTTTGTCAAATATTATTGAGAGATTGAATAAAATAAGGGGAAAATTAACTATTGGATTTGGCAACAAGGGAGTCACTGGCAATCATAGTGAGAGTTGTCTCAAGAGACTCATGAGGAATTTATGGGGAATAAGGCCAAATGGGTAAGTTGAGAGATGGGAAGATAACAGTTTGCAGAGTTAATTTTTTCTCCCTGAGTGAAACAAGTGCAGCTCAAGGGGTGAGCAGGGCTAAAGAACTCTTTGTTTATATAGTTATTAGTGTTTGAATGATGAGCAGCCAGTAGAAAGAGAGAAAATGTATGAAACAAAGAAATAAAATATTGTAAGAGGAAAGTTCTTGAATTGGAAAGAAAAGGTAGAATCAGACCCCTCATTAGGAACAAAGCCACATTTTGCATTGTAACAAGAGAGAAAGGAGAGTTACGTACAGAACAAGGCAGACAGTTGGGTTGGATGGGGAGAAGATGAGAAAATGAGATTATTGACATCTGCATCTATTTTTCTTCATTGAATTATTTTTTAAAGATTTTATTTTAAAGTAATCTTTATACCCAATGTGAAGCTTGAATTCACAACCCCAAGATCAAGAGTTACATGCTCTACTGACTGAGCCAGCCAGGCGTCCCTTTCCAATGAATTATTAATCAGCCATCAATTGATGAGAATGGGTGAGAATGGGTGTTGGTAGGGGGCAGATAGAGGAGAAGATGTGCAATAGACTTCTGAAAGAGTAAGAAAGTGAAGTTATTGCAGAATTACAGAGTAGATGGAAATATAAATATCCACATGAAATTTACAATAAGAAGAGTGAGGAACCTCTAGGTACACAGGTACAAGTGTGCAGTTGTCGGCCACAGCACATGGCTGATTGTATACTATCAACCATCCCAGTCTGACAGGGATTGAAGTGTTTCCCTAGATGCATGGATTTCTGTGTTAAAACAGGAAGTAAGTGGCACAGTCTGATCACATCCATGCACTTTCAAGGAGCTAAATTATCTTCTGATTTCCATGAATTCTGCCAAAGCAGCAGGGGTCTCCTGACCTAATCCTGAATTATCATCACCTTGGAAAACCATCTATGGGGTTGGATTGAAAGTTTTGCTTGGAGAGGTTCAAGTCTATCCAGGGAGGCTCGAGTCCTCAGGTCAGTGCTGAAACTCATACCATGGATAAATGGTGCCTCTACTGGCCTGAATACTCCAAGTCCCCACCTACTGAATGAACAACCTGTTATATACTTGCCATGGTGCCTGGTAACAGATTCCCAATAAATATTTGTTATTTTTTGGTTATGTTTCCCAGAAACACACTTCCTTTTCTGTCAACACAACTGATAGTATCTGTAATGAATACATCCATCTCCACCCCAAAAATATGATTCTAAGTCAAGGCAGTTGTTATTATCATGTTATTATTGATATTAAACTTAAACTCTTTTTCTAGGGGATCCCTGGATGGCTCAGCAGTTTAGCACCTGTCTTCGGCCCAGGGCATGATCCTGGAGACCCAGGATCGAGTCCCACGTTGGGCTCCCTGCATGGAGCCTGCTTCTTCCTCTGCCTGTGTCTCTGCCTCTCTCTGTGTCTCTCATGAATAAATAAATAAAATCTTTTTTTAAAAAACTCTTTTTCTGCCAAAACCGAAGGAGAAATTTATGTTAGCTACTGTTATAACTCTGTGCATTCAAATAATTGCAATGCCAATTTGTAAATATCAAATGTCATATAAATGGTAAGCAAGGTCAATAATAATGGGTTTGGGTTTATCGAAATGGCATGCAGCACATGAAGCACATAGATTAATTCTGTTTCAAATCTGAGAATGAAAGGAAGGAGTTGAAAGAACTCAGTGGAAAAAGATCGAAGGCTCCCTACATTCTTCAATAAATATTTTCAACAAATCATTATAACATGAATTAACTTACAATGCAGTAAAAAATACTTCTATTGAGAGCATAGAGGAGCTAGTGAGTGAAAGCATTCAAAATAAATATGAGTTGGTGCAGCTTGGCTTAGGGAGAGTCAGAAATTTTAGAAAGATTCTTAAATACTTAGAAGAGATCTTGGAAATATAGTTGAAGCCTCTTTATAGCTGAGGAAACTTTGACTCACACAATTGTATTCCTTCTGCTTCTAATTAGTCATGAATTTTTGATGTAGTCTCATGAATCTCATGACTTGTGAGAAGCACTGAGATCTTGAGAACTTATATAGAGTGAAGTGGTTAAGAGTTGTAGACAGGTAAGAAGGAAGGAACCTCAGCATTGACTGGAGTTGGGGCGTTTCAGGAGCCGGTGGGATAAATACAGGTTGGAGAGGGGAGGTTGAGGATCATCTTCTGTGACATACTGTAATCAATAGAAGACAGGACCCAAAAGTTTCTGCCACATAGTTCCTTGTCAGGAGCAATTTCCTGGCTTCATAACAGATAGAGCAATTTGTCCTTTTCCCAACTATTACAGCAGTGGCTCTAAAGTAGGGTGTGTGGGGCATCTGGGAGCACAGTCAGTTGAGTGTCTAACTCTTGGTTTCTGCTCAGGTCATGACCTCGGGTCCAAGCCCGGTCCAGGCTCTGCACTCAGTGGGGAGTCTGCCTGAGGATTCTCTCTTTTTCCCTCTGCCCCTCCCCTTGCTTCTGCTCTCTCTCCCTCTAAAATAAATAAGTAAATCTTTTTGGAAAACTAAAAAATAAAGTAGGGTGTGCACAACCCTTATGATGCATTAGGGCACAGGAAGAAGAGATGGAGTTTGGTTTTTTTGTTTTTTGTTTTTTTGGTTTTTTTTGAGATGGAGCTTTTATAGAGAGAGAGATAATATACCAAAATTATAAAAAATTAAGCCTTGCTAAACATTTTATATATGAACTGATGCTATGTAAATGAGTTACACATATTTCTTCTATAGAGACAGAAGTATTTCAAATGTTTAACAAAGCAAAATGTCCTAAAGAAACACTCTTAACAAAACAAATGCAGTTCATTGGTCCCTTCACTGTAAAGGTGACTTTTGAGAAATGAGTAAGAAAAAGTGATTTTTAATGGACACCTAGGTGGCTCAGCAGTTGAGGGTCTGCCTTCAGCTCAGGGTGTGATCCCAGGTCTGGGGATCAAGTCTCACATCGGGCTCCCTGCAGGGAGCCTGATTCTCCCTCTGCCTATGTCTCTGCCTCTCTCTCTGTGTCTCTCATGAATAAATAAATAAAATCTTTAAAAAAAAACCCAGAAACTAATTTTTAAGAGAAAAAACTTGTAAGATGATGAGAACACTTGAAAAACTGGTGTTGACAAATGTTTCCATTGTTTCAAAATTTTGTTACCTAAAACAATGCATATAATTTATAAGGCCTCTCATTTCTGCACATTTAAAACTTGGAATCCAAATTTTCCAACTTGTTAAACACAATCTTCCAAATGAAACATTCTCTAAGCAATATCATAATGCAGCACCTTCCAATTCGTCTGCTTGGAAACTGATTGACAGCCAGGAAGATGGAAATTTACTAAGAGAATTCCAAGAAAAACATGGACATAGTTAGAAAATGTGATTGAAAATAAATACAACCATTTACTCACCCAACAATACTCAGCTATTATTTGAATCTAGAAATCTGTGCAATATCTTTCCCAGCCATTAATACTGACTAATCAGATAAAGTATACAATAACATTTTCAGATGACTATGAAACAAATATTTAATTAAAACAAGATGTTATAGTAAATCCAAATCATATGGCTCTGCTGAAGGGTGTAATTAATAATAAATAAAACTAGTAATAAATAAATTAAAATTTTAAATTATCTTTTTATCTTCTTTCAAAACACTTTCAGATAGCTTATTTCATTTTCATCTCATTACTGTTGATGAGAAAGAGAGACTTGAGTATCCCTAAGCCAATTTTACAGGTGATAAGAGGCACACTGGGGGGTCCCTGGGTGGCTCAGTGGTTTAGCGCCTGCCTTCGGCCCAGGGCATGATCCTGGAGTCCCGGGTTCAAGTCCCACATCAGGCTTCCTGCATGGAGCCTGCTTCTCCCCTGCCTGTGTCTCTGCCTCTCTCTCTCTTTCTCTTTCTTTCTCTGTGTCTCTCATGAATAAATAAATAAATAAAATCTTAAAAAAAAAAAAGAAGCACAATGGGAAAAGTCTTTTGAAACCTTCTTTTCTCTATACTTTCACCCCAATCAGACAAAACCAATAGCCTAAAACATCCTTCTGAGCTACCTTGGACCCTTATATTTACATTGCATGGAACAACATCGCTGTAGCGTTCATTTCAGAGACGCAGAAATACTCAAGATTGCAAAAGACAGAATTACAAGACGAAAGAGATCTCACCTTACTAGAAAAGTGTGTCCTAAAGCCCACCTTTGATGCTGTCAACCCTTTCAGCCGTCTGCCTCCAGGGGCAATAGGGCCAGGGAGGGAAATGTCTTAGCATGTTTTTAGTGGATGGCGGGTAGGCACACAACCTCCTCCATCTGCCCCACTTGCCTCCCCTCCAGGGGCTCTCTCCTTCCAGCCCCAGCTCACAGGTCAGGTCTTTTGGGAAGCCTTTTTCCAAGGCCAGCTTGTATTAAAGGCTCTTCCTCTGAGCTCCTTGAGACAGTCACAGTACTGGTCATCCTCATCCATAGGCTCATGCCTTCTCTGTTCTCAGTGCCACACTAGGGGGCTCCCCAGAACACAGAGCTGGGTATGCAGCAGTAGTCAATGTCCTTGCAGACTACATGACTGGACCCATTCATTTGCATTGCCACTGGGGTTATGCTTATTGCTCCTGGGGTAGCTAAAGCATTTCAGGCTCTACAAACCAAATCTAGGATGTTCTCAGAGCCCAGTGTGATGGGGAGCTAATTATGTGAGTGAAAGCTTATTTGGGAATAGCAGCTGTGGGTCCAGTTATTCCTTTTGGACTCCCCAGGCTCAGTTGAACCCCTTAAAATAGCCTCTAAATCTTCTTACAAGTCTGAGGCAAGCAGAATTTTCTGCCTTGAGTTACAGAAAGCCAAAATCTCTCTTTGTCCTCCTTCATGTCCCAGCATGAAGCCTGAGGGTCAGACCTTGGCAGGCCCATGCCATCTCAGCATCTGACACAGAGGTCTGGCACTAGGTGTTCTGAGCATAAAACAGGACTGATTCAGATGCTGGGCTCTTCAGAAGCTGCCATCTGGATATGCTCCCTCAGAGAACAGTGCCATGCTCAGGAGTTGGTCTAAAAGGACGGCTCCAGGTGCATCTGTGAGTAGCATCAACTCCTCTTTGGACACAGAAAGAGACCACCTGCTTTAAGAACATTAGCTGGGCACATACCATCATCGTTTGGCACAAATCTAGTGGTCATGTGCAGGTCACATGAAAGCTGATAGGGTCCTGGGTAGGCGTCCAAGCTTCAAGGTCAAGGGGAGCAGATTCAAAGCAAGTGCCATAGTGCTCACTCCCAAACACACCTGGCAAATGCTATAGGCTGCTCTCCTCCCTGCTGGAAAGTCCTCTCTGCTCTGTTTGTAGAATAAAATGAAATTAAACAGAACTGTGGATAAAGGGTAAGCATCAAACAAGAGCAATAGAAGGAAGACATTACTGAATGGAAATTTGAAAATAAAAAAAAAGTTTCTTTTACCTCAAGCCACACACACTTAGAATCATTTACATTTTGGCTTAAATCAATACATTAATAAATGAGCTATAACTTTAGAAAAAAAGAGATATTTGCTCCTTTGAAGCTAACTGCCAAGATTTGTTGACTCTTAACGCAAATACTAGGTTTTGCCTCAACTGACCTTATTTCAGACCCTAACCAGTTGGATGCTGAGTGGATGCAATCTTGGTAACAGCTCTACCTGACTTGCATTATCCTTTTGTTTCTAAAGTTTTGCTGAACCTCTTCTTTACTATATATTGCTTTGAAGCCAGGAAATATAGACCAAAGCTATAGAGAAGTGTCTAATTTACTACCTAAGATCCTAGTCCCAAGTAACACAGGGACCTAGACAGAGATTCTCTCCTCCTCCTGACCCATGTCTGGCATGGAGTTCACCAGACCACTCACGGAAGGGGAACTGAGTGCACCCCTACTCAGCCTTTCCCCGTTGTCAGCTAGTTCTGGCACCCCAGCTGTGACCCAGAAGTATGAACAGAACACAGTTAGATCTTCATCTCTGCGTTTCCCCCTCCACTTGCTGATGCTTAAAAAAATTGCCAGAATACAGTCATTAATGGTTTTACATAATCATGTGTGTTACTATATTAAGCTTAGCCAATAGGGAGGGAGAAGAAATAAAAGCGTGTGCTAATTAACACACTCTGCACAATAGCCTTGGCAACTAATTGCCTAGAACACTGCCCTGATTTGTTGATTATACTGATTCATTCTCTCAAAGAGGTTTCTCTTAATGCAGGGGGCAGGTTGAGTCCAAATCCTCCATATTTCGACTCTGCAGCCTCCCGGCATCCATGTCTCCTCATTGTCTCAGGCTGTGTACAATAATATCTTTCATTCAAAACCAAGTTGTCTCTGCCAACTTGTCACTTTCCACCTCCCGTTGGTGAGCCAAGCCCCCCACCCCCACCCCCAACAGCCATGATGTGTGCATGGAGAACCAACAGTACTATGCTGTCTCCTTCATAGCCTCCAGGGCAGCAGGTGAGCCACTGGGACTGTTAGTAACCAGATATCTTCATCATTTATTTGGAGATGTCCTCTCACTCTGCTCAGTAACATGGAGAGGCAGAGAGAATACGATGATAATTAAGTTTTATTTTTAGCATTTGTCTATACTATCAGATTGTCCTTCCATGAGCAACACAACTACTGAACAGGAACAATAGAGAAAAAAATATCTAAGTAGTTTTAGATGAAAATATTTTAAATTATTTCAAGACAAGATAAAGTTGATGAGGTGGGCAGAGGCACCAAATCTTTTGGGCGAAAGCTGCAGCTAGAACAACACACACACACACACACACACACACACACACACACACAGAAGAGTGTTGTGATGGCCTGGCAAATGCTTCTAGGAAAACTCAAGAGTCTGCTGTGTGTGTGGGTGACACACACAGGAGTGCTGAGACAGAAGTGTAGCATAAAAGTTAATACTCTCAGGATTTGACCCGACAGGCACACCCAAGGACACAGTTTTAGGACTGGCTTTTATCCCCAGTCCCACGCTGATCTGCAGCTTCCTGCATCTAGCCTGATCATTATCAACCTCCTACCACTCACCTTTCAAGGCCCAGAATGGATTTAATTTCTAATTTCTTTCCTCAATGCACCCAGACTTCAGTTACCACCAACTCATCTGAGGTCCCAGAGAGTCCATCATTCTTAACTGCACATTTGGTTCTTCTCTGTGTCTGGTGTTCCTCATGTGTGTCCGTGCACACACGTGTGTGCATGCACACATGAGAGCACATGCTTACACCTATACATTTCCTATCCATGCATTTATTTCATCTGCAAATATTTTTAATATCTATTATGTGCAATGCAGAACACACAATAGAAAATAAGAAGGGCTTGGCCTTGATAGGAGAATCATAAAAGGAAATAAAAGGAAATACATGCTTTCAATACAGTATTATAAACGATCTGACAAGATACAGACAACATTCTGTGAAAAACACAAGTCAAAGATCTAGTGCCTCTCTGGCTTAGTCAGTGAAGCTTGTGACTCTTGATCTCAGAGATTGTGAGTTCCAACCTCACGCTCAGTGTAGAGATTACTCTTAAAAAAAAAAAAAAGATCTACTCTAAAAGGATAAGACTGTTTTCTGGGAAAAGTGAAATTTATACTGAAATGTGCATTACCCAAAGGAAAAAAAAATTCTCCATACTGAACTGATCTGTGATTTTGACCTACTGTGGACTCTCTGACCAATGAAAGAATAAGCATCTTTTTTAGATTCAGCTATTCCTTTCCTGAGCCCAGCCATCAGCATACGGTGAAAAGTTTCTATATAAGTGATAGGTTTTTGCTAGGAAACCCTCAAACTAGCACATTTAATTCTCCTCCATCAGTTTGTTACATTAAATAGTTTGTAGCCATAAAACTAACTTTCTGTGTGTTCAGCATGTTTTAAAATTACGTAGTTTTGCTTCTGTCCATATGTATTAAGATGAAAGCTCTGGCTATACCTCCATTTATTTGCTTCCTATGGTTTTAAAATAAAGATTTGGATACATAAAATGTGAAACCCAATCAATAGGCTCTTGGATCCCTTCCAGTAAAAAAGCTTTCAACAGTTCCTCCCACTCTATGGGCTCATGTTCAAAGTAAAGCGAGATCACCAGAATCTTTAGTTTTGTTTCCAGTTCATAAATTTGGAATTGAACCCCAACACAGCATATCCCAATTTTCACAATGCTTTCCAAAATTTGATCTTTGAATAAAATCCTGATACAAATATACAGTGAATCAAAATGGATTAATCAAGAACACATTTATGTTTTACTCCCCTAGATAAAGTACATATGGGCTATAGTTAAACCCAAGTGGGGTTTGCCTCGTGGTAGGCCCAGGTTCAAATTCTCTAGCACATATATGCTACTTCATACGTAGATTGATTCTTCCTCTAGGAATGGATTCTGAGAATCAATAGTAACTTTAAAAGGACAACAGGGTAATACAACATGCACAAATCCATCTGATTATAAGTGTCTAAAAAAGGCCATACACTAGATAGTGTAATTAGTATACATGAATGAGTCTACATATCAGCATTCTGGTCTAAACATCAGAAAACCACAATGTAAGCTGGGTGGTCCTGCTCAGCAGCTTTGTGACCTAGCCAAATTACTGCACTGTGCTAAGCCTCAGATTATTTGCCTGTAGGAAAGCCACTGGAATGAGAGAGCTTACTCTGACTACTTAATTTTAAAGCTTTGGACAAAAACGAAGCTACTGTGTTATGGCCTTTTTCTCTGATTTACTGACCATGTTAGCTTACTCCATGTCTTCCATGGTAAGAGAAACAAAAAAAAATTACATGAAGATATCAATGATTTTGAAATTTATTTTTTAAAGATTTATTTTATTTTATTTATTTTAGAGAGAGTGTGTGAATGATGGGAGGGGCAACAGAGGAGGGAGAGAGAGAGAGAATCTTGAGCAGACTCCATGCTGAGTGCAGAGCCCAACTTGGGGCTCAATCCCATGACCCTGAGATCATAACCTGAGCCACAATCAAGAGTCAGATGCTTAACCTACTGAGCCACTCAGATGCCCCAATGATTTTGAAATTTAACAGAAATATCATCCCATGAGTTATTTGCTGTCTGGCTTTTTGCTTTGAGTGAAGAAATGTGGTCAAATGTTATAGTCTTTCAGGCTACAACAGGCTCAGGAAGAGGTAAAGGGATTTGACCTCAAGACTTTTATTCAGCAAATATTTATAGCCACAGGTGTCCTGTGTACCAGGGACTCTTCTGGAAGAGAACAAAACAAACCCAAAACTCTCCTCTCATGAAGCTGACCATGTGATAGAGGAGGAATTGACAAGTAAGAAAAATAAATTAGAGGTTAGATAGTAGTAAGTGATAAAGCCAACCACGTGATGGATCCAATACGAAAGACAAAGAAAGGAAAGAATAAAAGATGATCCATCCCTTTGTTTGCCTGATTTGTATGTATGTATGTTTTGGGCTTGAGTGAGTGGTGAGATAATAGCTACTGAGTGAGAGAAAAAGAAGTGGGGGCAGAGGGAGTACAAAGTAGTGGAGGGCAGAATTCATTATTCTGTTTGTGGAATACTGAGCTTGAAATACCTATTGAACATCCACATGTTGATATCAAGTAAGCAGTTGAACATGAGTCTGGAGTTTTGGGGGAGAAGTGAGGAATTGGGAATCATGGCCCTCCAAGTGTTTTTTAAGGCACTAAATCTGGAGAGAGAGAAGGTATAAGCAGCCAAGAGGACTGGGGATTGAACTGTGAGGCTACCCACCATTTAGAAGTTAGGTGGAGGAGATAGAGTCAGCACAGAAGACTAAGAATCATCAGCCAAAATTGTAGGAAGAGAATTAAGAAAATGTGGTGATTTGAAGCCAACCAAAATGAGTTCCTCAAAAAGAGGCAAATGTTCGCATGTGTAAAATACTACTGAAGAAGGTGGGTAGATAAGGACAGGTAAGTGTCCCCTGGATTTGGCACCCGGAGAATCACGGGAGACTTCCCAAACACAGTGTTAGCTGAATGGTGGGAAGAGAAACCAGATTGGAATGAGCTGAAAGAATGAGTAGAGGGTAATGAAACAGAGAGTCACAGTCTAGTCTGCTTCAAGGAGTTTTGTTGAGGTCAGCAGGAAAAATGACTCAGTAGATGACAAAGTAAGTGAGGCCAAGGCAGACAGTGGATGGTATTCATGTACTAAAAGGGCGATCCTGCAGAAGGACTGGTTGCATAGAGAAACTTAAAACTCATGATCAAAGACTCTTCAGAGATCACAGAGCATAAAAGTGGAGAAATCTTCCACAGTAAGGTGATGGGAGAGAAAGGCATGTACACACCTGAATATTCTGCATATTTGGGGGGGTGGAAAGATAGTTGTAATGTCTTTTGTCTTATTAGTGAAGCAGAAAGCAAGATTGTCAACAGGGAGTTGGGGCAGGAGTGGAAGAGAAGGGATGCGGGAGGTGTGAGGTGAGAGTATCAGTTATGAGAACACATCTCTGGAGATGAGAGAGGGAACTACCAAGGGCAACAGCAGGACACAGGACACAGCTGCTCGAGTGCTCAAGTTTGGGCTGCATCTTCACACCAGCAGCAGCTCTTGACTCAGTGCGCTAGAAGAACTGCTCATCAGAGCAGGCATACCTGGCATTGAACACACACCCAGTGATGACCACTGAGTAAAGGAACGGATGCTTGGCCTGGAATGGAGCCAATCCAGAGCCTGACAAACTGAAGTCATCTTATGTGGGGGTCCACCTCACCACAATGGTGGAGGACTTGGGTTTGGAGAGGACCTTGAAGCAGAAGGCCAGGAAATCAGAAGGCCACAGTGATAAGTGGTAGGTTCATGGGGCCCTTGGATACTGAGGGTTTTGGAAGAGGGGGAAAATTATACATGGGTATGAGGTATAAAAAGCAAAATGGCCTCCAGTTGAGAAAGCAGCAGGTAAAGGGGAGTCATTAGAGGCTATCTCATGCAAGGAGTTTGAGGGAATGTTCTGGTCACACAGTTGGACATGGTGGCTGCAGGCCCTGAGTTCAGGTCTTTTTACTGAATTCCGTTTGCTATTGGTAAATAAATGTACTCTCTCTTTTTGGCTTTTAGATTTCATGTTTTTGCGATATTCCTGGAGATAAGTGGGAAATTACTAAAGATGGTCCTGAAAAATTTCTAAGGTATATATGAGATTTAGATTTTAATTGCTTTCTGATAATATACACATTTATGTTCTTTTATTAGCACTATAAATAGAAATAAGTCTAAACTGGATAGTTAATTTCATTTTGACTAATCTGATTTTGATTTAATGAAGTGTCTGGAAGGTCAAATATTTGTACCTTCCCCTCTATTTCTTTTCATCTTTTAATCAGGTTAACCCTCTACTTAGTCACTGATAGTGAATCCTTCTGACATCATCAGCAGTTCTGGGTCATTTTACCTATCCTAACATCATCATTTTTCTTAAGTCCATATCTTAATCCTTTTTAGAACATCTGGAACAAATTCTCCCAATATGATACAGTGTTAAGGATTTAGCAGGCTAAAGTATTGGAAATATATGTTCACACACACAGATTCCCACATTTGCCACTTATGGCAGTGTGACCGTAGCCTGATTTCTTACCTGCTCAACTGTTTGGTAAAATGAAGACAACAAAAGTTCCTAAATCATAGGATAGTTGTGGGAACTAATTAGGAAAATGCATATGTAGAGGTTAGCACACAGTTTGAATCACGGTAAGAACTCAGGAAATGCTATTTCTGATGTGTACTACATATGTACTGCCCAGTAAGTTCATGCATGCATATACACCTAACAAGGATAAACTTCTCTGGAATTACAGATGTATAGGTGAATGTTCTTTCTGAGAACCTCTCTGTCTTCCTTCAAAATGCTCTTCACAGGGCATCTGGGTGGCTCAGCTGGTGAAGCGTCTGCTGTCTTCTGCTCAGGTCATGATCCCAGGGTCCTGGAATCCAGCCCTATGTTGGGCTCTCTGCTCAACGGGGAGTCTGCTTTTCCCTCTCCCTCTGCTGCTCCCTCTGCTCCATCTCTCTCTCTCTCTCAGTCAAATAAACAAAATCTTCAAAAAATAGTGGTTTCCTACATTCAGAATATCAGCTCTTTGATGTCTCATCTTTTCTCAGATTTTATCAAACCTCTTTTTCTTTCTTTCCTCTAGTCCCTAGGATTCTTGTCCTTTGACTTTTAACCATTTCAAAACTGAAATAAAATACTGTTGGAACTAACATGATCCCAAAAAGCAGTGTTTAACACTAATATTGTTTCTTTTAAATGAACCACTTAATGCCTCAGCTGAGGTTGACAATCAGTTTCTCTGTTTTCCCCGACACTCCTTGGTGACAACGGTCACCTAATTAAGTGTCTTTCTTTGTCATGTGTCTCACACAGCAGCTCAGACAGGAAATGAATGATTCTGGGGAAAAGAAAGCTGGGCTCTAAGATCCTCTCAAAGGCGATGTGACCACATGAGAGATCCCCTCACCAGAATGTGCCAACCTGAGATTAAACTTCAAACTCGCTGTTCTGACATTTCCTTCGATGAGAACATCATCTTACCTGGATTCTGTCAATGGTGAGCAGATAGCAGTATTCCCTTAAATTATGGGCATTTGCATGTAATTGGAAAAGGAAAGGTGGAGTGAAGAGAACTTACTTAGGACATGACACTGAGCTCTATTTTCAGCTGGTAAAAGTAAGGTGACTCCAAGTATTGCTATTTCAGAAGGAATTGGGATTCTTTTCACTTTAGCCTCTGCTGAGGGTCCCTTGCCACAGTCAACAAAAGTCTGTACATGAAGAATTCCTGTGCCCTGAGCTGTCAGGTAGGAAGGGTACTGGACTAGAGACAGACTTCTGATTTAGATGAGGTGAAGTAAAGCAGAGGGGAAGGAAAGGCCCATTGTTTGGCTTTCTAGATTTTTCCCCCTAAATCCAAATCAGATTAAAAGGATTTGATTATTCAAATTCAAAATAAGTTAGATGATTCAAATGCAAAATTCCTTTTGATTCAAAATCAAAAGGAAAATGATTATTTCTGTTTTGGCATCTATTTATAATGCTAAAAAGAAAGAGAAGGAGCGAGTGAGCATAAGTTATCTATTTTATCAAAAAGCAGTTAAGATACTATTAACTTTATGAGGAAAGGAATGTTATGGAGATCCAGTGTTATTTTCTATTTTCTATAACATTAGTAGTTATTTTCTATAACATTAACTAGATATCATGAAAAATCCTAAAATTTGCCCTTCTTTATGAAAAATTGGGATAATAAGACCTGCCTTGACAATAGAATCAATGGGATAATGTGTGTGAAGACAAAACTGGAAACTATTGGTCAAATGTGAATTCCTCTTATTATTCTCACTGTACCACAGTGAGGTTAAGTGAAGGTTAAGTGAATTGTCTGAGATAACACCACTAGTACAAGGTATTTCCCAAAAAGAGCTTAACTCATAATAGAAACTAAGAATATATTTAATGTATAAATGCATGAGCTGGGGTTCAAACCCCAGCTGTCTGGCCCAGGACCTGGGAACTTAATGACTACACTCTGCTGTGCTGCATTTGCCACCAAAGATAAATTCAAAGTTAACTGTGGAGAAGAGATGGAGATTTTCCGTGAGATTAGTACTAATTAAATCTAGAATAAGGGAAACAGAGAGCATTCTGCTAAGTAAGCTGTGAGGAGCTATCCTACTGGAGAAATTTTTGGAATGATATAATTTTCATGTGTTGAATACTTTTGAGAGGTTGGATAATTCCAAAATTTTCCCATGCTTCACATATTGTGGTACAGCAAATGCTCTTCCTTGCCCTAGAAAAGGGAGCGAGGGGGACCAGATCAAACTACAGTTATTTTCTACAAATACAGTAACCTATCCCTGAGGGGGTAATACATTTACAAGATGGAAAACAATGCCAGGGGCTGTGCCCAGACAGGAGAGACCAAGGTAATGGCATAGCCGATAAAGAACAATTAAAGGAAGTTTCATTTCATCTGACTTCCCAAAGCTCATACCAAACTTGCTGAAAAGACCAATATGATCTTTCTTCTCCCTCCACAGTGCTTACACACACAGTCTGTTCCCATGCCAGGGCCATAAGACCCTGAAAGCTGACCTCTCCCCAGGGAATCAGCCAATTGCTTTGAACCCAGTCCAAATTAAACCCTTTCTGGCCTCAGGTTCTTCTGAGAATAAAAATATCTAGCAGCTTAACTTTCTGTTAGCCTGTTAACTATACTTTGCTAAACATTTATTTTTAAAACAACAGGTCTTTTGCTTACTGCCAAAGTAAAGCACTGCAGAACATTTAGAAACTGTTGAAAAGTAAGTATAATGTCATTACTTGAAATCAACTACCATGGTGTATTTCTTTCATATGTGTATCTATGTGTATAATACCAATTTTATATTTAATATATATCTATCACGTCTATATCATTTGTTTCATAAATTTAAAAAACAAGGAATGTGTAAGTGGCTCAGTCACTTGAGCTTCCAACCCGTAATTTGGCTCAGGTTATGATCTCATGGGTCATGAGATCAGGCCCCATGGCTCGGTTTTGCACTCAGCAGGGAGTCTGTTAGAGATTCTCTCCCTCTGCCCACCCCCCCTTTCACACTCATGCTCTCTCTCTCTCTAAAATAAATAAATCTTTAAAAAAATTTTGAATTTCTGTTTAATATAATATCTTCTAAATTTAGTATGATACTGGAAGTACATTCCTATGTGATGAAATAGCTTAAAACATGGATTTCTTCAGGCTGTAATGGAATAGACCATATCAAATCAACCTTTATCAGAAAGCAATTATAGAACCTGGATAAAATATCAGAAATACATCTAGACAGAGCATTGGAGAAGGACCTAGAGGGACCAGAATCCCAGAGAGAAGGGAACTGCATTGTTGTAAGATCAATGTTTCCCCTGTGTTCCCCCTTAAAGTGTGTATCTCTATTCCTAAGCACTTCAGGAGACATAGGCCAAACAGACAAGGGGTTGAGGGGTGGCAAAAATGACTATGCTCCAGAATTCAAAGGGTCAAGAAAAAAGAAAGACGAGAAAAGAAAAATGTACTCTACATTTTGGCCTCTGAGTGAGAGGCCAAAGGGTCAATATGGAGGTAGCTGATAAGAACACCCAAGCTAAGAACACTTGGGTTTCCAATATTGTTAGGAGAAATAAAAAGAAGAGTTCAGAAACCCCTAAGGAGGAGTACCAGTAAACACACGAGCCTCCATTGAGATGAAGGAATAGCTTCATCTCAAGGGAAAAAAGCAAACCAGTAAAAGATCACCAAAACTAAAAGCCAGTCTCAAACCATCCAAGTGTCTGATATTGCCAAGGTCTTCTGGCCTTACTCAGACTGCTTACCAGGAGAAAATTAATTTCTACACCAAGAAGAAAGTAGCCAGAATCTCTAAAATTGTGTTATGATTGTGTTAAATATGTTACAACCTTGAAAAATTACCAGTTTTACCAGATTGGACTAAATAGATAAAAATGATGAAAAGTGACAACCATGGAATTATCAAAAACAGACTTTAAAATAATTTTAATGAATATGTTTGACAAATTAGATGACAAGAAATGAAGTTTTGGAAGATAATTAGAAACTATAAAAAAGGATTCAGTGGAAATTCTATATCAGAAAAGCATAACATTGTAATTAGGAACACAACAAATACATTTAAAAGTAACTAGACACAGTGGGAAGGAGGATTAGTTATCTGGAAAATAGCACAGAGTAGAGCAAGATGGAAAGTACAGAGAATAGCATACCAGGAACATGAGACAATAGGAAAAGATAATATGCGTGAAACTAGAGTCCTGGAATGTGAGTAGGAGAATGGGTGAAGCAACACTCTAAGAGAAAATGGCCAAAAATTCTTATAAATGGATGAAATACATCAAACAGATCTAGGAAGTGTTACAAAAACTAAATAGTATACATAAAAAGAAAACTAGACCAGGGCACTTTTTACGCTGAAACTAAAGAAAAGAAAAAAAAATTTTAAGCCAGCCAGAAAAAAAACCACATAATTTTACAAAGAACAATAATATTGAGGCTGATTTCTCAAAACAAAATTATGGAATCAAAGAAAAATGAGTAATATCTTTAAAATCCCAGAAGAAAGACATTGCCTTCCTGGAATTTAATATCCAGAGGAAATATCCTGGATAAATTAAAGTAAAATAATGACATTTAAGACAGACAAAAACTGGGACACCTTGGTGTCTTAAAAAAAAAGAAAAGAAATAAAGATACTATTAAGAAAATAAAAAGGCAAGCCACAGATCAAGTCCCACCTCAGGCACCCACAGGGAGCCTGCTTCTCCTTCTGCTTATGTCTCTGCCTCTTTCTGTGTGTCTCTCATGAATAAATAAATAAAATATTTAAGAAAAAGATATGTATTGAAAATAAAGAAATCTTACATTAATAAGTCAAACTACAGTAAAAATAGTTCAAAATACCAAATAGGCACTACAATAAAGAAGGCAGGCAGGTAACAAAGCATACTAAGATGCATACGTATTTTGGCTCAGGGCGCGATCCCAGGGTCCTGGGATCAAATCCCACATCAGGCTCCCTGCTGAGAGCCTACTTCTCCCTCTGTCCCTCTGCCTATGTCTCTGCCTCTCTCTGTGTCTCTCATGAATAAATAAATAAAATCTTAAAAAAAATTCTCTGTCTTTAAAAAAAAACTGAAAAAAAGATGTGTTGTGAGTGAACGTATATTTGAAGAGATACTAAAGAGAAGTTTTTGGGAAGATGTAAAAATTGATCCTTTAAACACAAAAATTCAGAAGGGAATAAAAATCAAAGATGTAAAATGTGAGTAAGTATGGACTAACAATGACTGTAAAAAGGATTAATAATGCTTTGTAGGATTCTAAATGTATATATAATTTAAATGATGACAAAAATAGTGAAAAGAGAAAAAGGAGGATAAATGAAATTATAAGATTTTCCATTGTCTGGAAAGTGGTAAAAATGCTAATTGACAGTGGATTAAATTAAGAGGAACCTACATGTTTTAATATTTAGGATTACCACTAAAAGAAAATGCAATGATAATTTTAAAAATTATTAACACCAAGTAATTTTTTAAAAGAAAGGAGTAAAAGGGAAAGCAAAACAGATCAGGCAAGTAGAAAACAAATAGTGATTTGTTAGCTATAAATACAACTATGTAAGGAATTGCATAAAATATTAAATGTTCTACCTATGGTAAGTAAAAAACCATCAGACTGAATCAAAGCAAAGCAAAGTCTGTGCTGCTTATAAGAGATACATCTTAAATGTAAGACACATAGAAGTTAAAAGTAAAGGGATAGAAAAAATATACCACACAAACACTAACCAAAAGAAAATTTGGGTATAGCTATATTAATATTGAGCAAAGAAGACTTTGGACAAGAGCATTACAGGAAATAATAGGAGCATTTTGCAATGATAAAAAGTTAATTACATCAACAGTAACATATAATGATTCTATATTTTATGCATCTAATAACATTGCCTCAAAATACATAAATGAAACCCCACCTAGTAAAAGGAGAATTAAACAAATCCACAGAGTGAGAGATTTTATAAGAGATTTATCTTGTTAATAGATCAGAAGACTCGATATTATTAAGATGTCATTTCTTTTCACATTGATTTATAGATTCAATACAATCCTAGGCAAAATCCCAGTTCCACTTTTTGGGTGGAACTGAGAAGCAATGTTAAACTGAATAGGAAAAATCAAAACAGTGGAAATACCCAAAAACAACTTTGGAAAAATAAAAATCCAAAAAAGAAGTTTAGAAAGATTGCTTTAGTTCAATTAAAGACTTTCTGTAATCTAAGTAAATAGGACAATAGATATTGCCTAAAGATAGACATAAACAATCAATGGAACACAACAGAGACCCCAGAAATGAGCCCCACCCCATTTCCTCATACCATATATAAAAATAAACTTGAAATCAGGTAGACCTAACTATAAAATTTCTAAGTATAAAATATCTACTGGAAATCACTGGATAAAATCTTTGTGACCTCAAGTTAGGCAAAGATCTCTTAGGAAAGACAGAAAGCACAGTTCATAAAAGGGAAGTATCTTTGAAAAATACTATTAAGG
This sequence comes from Nyctereutes procyonoides, assembly GCF_905146905.1. NCBI lineage: Eukaryota > Metazoa > Chordata > Mammalia > Carnivora > Canidae > Nyctereutes > Nyctereutes procyonoides. Next base: position 6,760,487 of record NW_026575044.1, read on the forward strand.
GGGTGCCTGGTGGCTCAGTGTGTTAAGTGTCTGTCTTTGGCTCAGTCATGATCCCAGATTCCCAGGATTGAGCCCCACATCAGGCTCCCCACTCAGCAGGGAGTCTGCTTCTGCCTCTGACCCTACCCCGACACACACTCTCTCTCTCCCTCAAATAAATAAATCAAATCTTAAAAAAAAAAGAAAAGAAATAAAGATACTATTAAGAAAATAAAAAGGCAAGCCACAGATCAAGTCCCACCTCAGGCACCCACAGGGAGCCTGCTTCTCCTTCTGCTTATGTCTCTGCCTCTTTCTGTGTGTCTCTCATGAATAAATAAATAAAATATTTAAGAAAAAGATATGTATTGAAAATAAAGAAATCTTACATTAATAAGTCAAACTACAGTAAAAATAGTTCAAAATACCAAATAGGCACTACAATAAAGAAGGCAGGCAGGTAACAAAGCATACTAAGATGCATACGTATTTATTAGTTATGAAAGACATACGAAGCAAATCCACTGTGAGATGCTAAAAGCTGTCTAGAACAAGCATGTTTTACCCCTCCCCTGTATGAATAAGAAAATCCATAAAATAAATAGGAACAAACTACTGATACTTGGAGTAATATGAATCAATCTCCAAAAGCATTATGCTTAGTGTAAAAAGTAATACACAAAAGGTCACACATTGTATGATCCCCTTTACATAACATACTGAAAAGGCAAAAAATACACAAAGATGAGTGGTTGAGAAGGGCTGGATGGGAGACAAGCTGCAGAGGGCAGGAAGGAACTTTCTGGGGTGATGGAAATATTTTACACATTGGTTTTGGTGGTGGTTAGGGTAGTTACATAACTGTATATATTTGTCAAAACTCATCAAATGGCACACATAAAGTGTGAATTTTACTGCATGTAAATTATTATACACTTTTCTTAAAAAAAAAAGTAGCTTATGGGATACAGATATAGACAAAATTGTGCCTAGAGGGATATTTATAGTTTCAGATCCACATATTAGAGGAGAAATTAAGTTCTAGAAACTTCTCTCAAGAAACTAGAAAAAGTGAGCAGATTAAATCCCAAGATGTAGAAGGAAGGGCAGTGTAACATAACATTGAGTACAGTGCTAGACAATGGGCCCTGGTAGAGCTCAGAGTCCAGAAACGGCGCCCAAACCTAAGAGTGCCTGAGACAGGCCATGGTAAAGAAAGTATCTTCTATTTGATTGTTGGTGTCTGATCAGTTGGATAAATAGAAATTTTTTCAATGATTTTGGTCTCTATCTCACACTATTTACAAATATCAATTACGGGAAGATTATAGATCCATAGAAGATTCAAGATAAAACAAGGTCTCTAGAAAATGAGAGAATATCTTCATGACCTTGGAGTGGGCAAATACTAAACAGGAAAAGTATGTTCACTATAAAAATATTGAGAAATTGGACTTTATTAAAATTAAAAACTTGGATTTATCAAGACACACAATTAAGACAGTGAAAAGGAAGCCCACAAAATTGGAGGAAACACTTGCTACACACACACACACACACACACACACACACACGATAAAATAATCATTTCCAGGATGTGCACAGAACTCTTACAATTCAATAAGAGAAAGAGAAATAGCCTAATAAAGATGGCAAGAGACCTGGACAGGAGATTTAGTGAAAAATGCTAAAATGGTCAATAAATATAAGGAAATTGCTTAACCTCACTAGTCATCCAGAAATACAAACTAAAACCACATGGGACACCACCATTATGCACCAGAATTTCTATAATTAAAAAGGCTGACAATACCAACTGTTGACAAGAATATAATATAACTGAAATTACAGTACACTGCTTAAGGACGCCTACCTTTAGATAATTTGACACTAGCAGCTAAAGCTTAACACAGACGCACCCTACAGCCAAACAATTTTACTCCTAGGTATACACCAGCAGATATAAATACATACAGGCACCAAAGACACATAGGGGAATATCCATAGCATTGTTTGCAATAATTTACAAACTGGAAACAATCCAAATGTCCATCAATGATAGAATGGATAGATATATTGGGACATAGTTATATCAGGGGATGAACAGCAGCTATGAACTGTTGTAATATGCTACGACATGGAAAAAGCTCATGAATATAGTTTCTTTGAGCAAGAGAAGACATACAATAGAGTACATACTAGATAATTCCATGTATGCAAAGTTTAAGAATATGCAAAACTAATCTATAATGACAGGAGGCAGAGGACAGGTCACCTTTGGAGAGGTAATGACCAAGTGGGCACATGAGGGAGACTTCTAGGATGCTGATACTGTTCTATTTTTTGATCTGCGTGGTGGTTACATGGTGTTCACTTTGTAAAAATTCATGGAACAGTACACTTCTGATTTATGCACTTTTCTCATCTCATAATGTTATATTTCTATTTTTAAAATTTTATTTAAAAACATGGTTTTTTAGGACTGTAGTCTTTTGAACATATCAATATTCCTTGTTTGTGTAACCTACTCCCTCTGGTGATTCTTTTTAGATGTTTGTTATATACTTACTTATTATAAAAAATACTTTTTTTTTACAATGATCATGCTTTACTTTTCTTATTCAGATCTTTGACTCCTTTCTAAAGATAAAGTCCTAGAAGTAGAAGAGCTGGGTCAATGGATGCGTCCTTTTAATGACACTGAATACATATTGCCAAATTGCCCTTAAGAAGATCTCACTATCAAAACATTGAAGGTCAGTCTTACCAAGATAGATTTAAATGTTCCTAGCCTTGATCCTGCTTGACCTTTACAACATTAGACACTATCTATCAGCTCTTCTGTAAAATTCTATTTTGCTTTGGCTTTCTTGGCACCACTCTGCCTGTTCCATTCTCCTCTTCCTTCTGCTTGACTTTGCATGTACCCCTGGCTCAGTTTTTGTCCTTTTTCTCTCTCCTCTCTTCTAGAAGAATGTGTCTCTTACATGTTTACTTTTCCCTATATGTTTATGGTTTCCCATTTTCAACCTCTTATCTTGTTCTATGGTTCCAACAGCCAAACATTGGCTATTTTCCTTTTGCTATCACTGTCTTAAATGGAATTAAGTAATGTGACCAATGGCTAATGAACTAATAAATATTTGAAAAGACAGAAAGAATGAGTGGTATTATTCTGATGATCAAAGATCCCAGGACTTGCAGGATGTGCCTCCAACCAGCATTCCCTTCGGCTCCTGACTCCGCCCTCTTGCCCCTCCTTCTTCTCCACCTCTTCTTGCCTTCCTCAAGCCTCTTCCTCTCTTGTGCTCACACCATCTTCACGTTTTCCTTTTTGTTCCATTTTATCTTCTCTCCATTCTAAATTATACAAAATACGTCTGACTAGCTTTCCATTTAATTTACATTTTGAATAAAGTTTCATGATCCTGTTTTTACAATTAGAGCCATTAAAATTAAAAACAGATGAGCTAAATGTCTTGTTTTCTAAGAGAAAATACTTCATTTGCTGTTTTGAATGTGGCCTATCCTTAATTGGAAAAAAAGTGTTCATTGATTACTTTGTATTGCTTAAAGTATAGCACTAATGCTATTAGTTATTGCAGGTTTACTACCTATGTGATTGCCATATAATTTGCTTATTCTTTAGAATATTGCTTTGACATGGGTTTATATTTTCTCCAGTGAGAAACTAAGGCATAGGCAGGGCATTTGTCCAGGTCACATATCTGGCAGGCTGCAGAGCTGGGATTCGAACCCATGTTTGTGTGACTCCTGAGTCTGCACTTGGAACCTCTCTACTGGGAGCTTGGTGAATGCTGTTAACTTAAGCAGTAATAATCTCTCTGGAGGAAAGAACATACAGGACACCACTCAGAATGATCTTTATGATGCCTGTCACCTGGCCCCTCCCCCACTATAATCTACTTTGAACATGATAAGAGAGATTAATAAAATTAATAGTCCTATTTTACACATGGGGCAGGTACAGGATCACGAGCATGAGGCCTTGTGGTGTTCCAAGAGCTCTGCTCAGAGTGGAAGGTGGCATGGAGGTCGTGGCTAGGACACTTTGAAGCAAACCGACAATATCCTTTGCAATACTCTATCTACAATTGATTTCTCATCTTCACCTCTAAATCCATGAGGAAAAGAAGAGAGAAACACCTTCCAATTCCTTCTTGTTTATAAACTGTAAGAATTAAAGTGCATAACAGGAAGCGACCAGCTGAAATCATGTTTTTTATTATGTAAGCCAGGGCCATCTGATTTGTCATTGGTGCTTGGACCACTGTGAGTTCCTGTCGTCTGTATGTCTGGCTCCCTGTAATTTTAGAGCTTTGTTAGCCTGATGTTTAGAAGCTCCCACAAGACCCTTCTTGAAACTCTTCCTCTCCTTTATTTGTTTTATTTTGCTATAAAGATAACAGGTCATCAATTTTGTTTGCCTAAATTCTACACTGGATAATAGAACACCCACATTAATTTACTGACACCTGTTCTCACAGAATGCAGAATTGTTTCTTTTCTTTCTTTCTTTCTTTCTTTCTTTCTTTCTTTCTTTCTTTCTTCTTTTTAAAGATTTTATTTATTTATTCATGATAGACATAGAGAGAGAGAGAGGCAGAGACACAGGCAGAGGGACTGGGACCCCAAGGCGGGACTTGATCCCGGGACTCCAGGATAGCGCCCTGGGCCAAAGGTAGGCGCCAAACCGCTGAGCCACCCAGGGATCTCCTGTTTCTTTTCTTTAACACACACACACACACACACACACACACACACACACACACACACAACCTTTATCACATCTCCATTCCCAGAGTACCACTCAAGAAATGCTGTGAAATGACACAGTAATGAGGCATTCGTAGGAGAGAAAGCTTTATTTGCAGCTGAGAAGCCAGGGTATGAAAGACTGCTGGTCCGAACCACCAGGTCTGCAGAAAGAGTGGCGATGCATCGCTGTGTGAAGAATGGGGTCTGTGCTTCTCAGGCACAGCATTTGACATTTGCAAATCTCTTATTGCTTCTTCAAGACTCAGATCAGTTGTTATTCTGTGTGAAGCCTTCGTGATCTGTGAGAGGAGTGAATCACGCTCTTTCCTTTCCTGGTACGTACATTTGAATCCAAGTGAACAACAGGCCCACACTTTCTGAAGGCCTGGGTATCAGCTGGCTTCCAAACCACAGAAAATGTGGCAGGGCTTGTTGGCCTACAGCCAGGAGGAGGATTTGTTGGAGACTCTGAAGAGGGAAGGAGTACTTTGGGGGGTACATGTAGTATGGAACTGGAGAAACAGGGAACGTGATGAGCTAATACCCCCACCCCCAGATCACCAATACTTAGAGAGGACCATCTAACTCCAGATCATAGGATAGCCATCACTGCACTTAAGTGGTATTTTAATTAATGGTTTACATTTCTGTGTCTCATTCTAACAAGTGATCGCCCTAAAGGCAGGAACTTTGTCTTTGCCCTGTCACCCTAAAGACAGCTGGAACAGAGCAGATGCTGATGACTGCAGAACAAATATGTGTGTAGAAAATGACAGTCCAGCCAGTTAAAAACACTGATTGGCAGACAATGAGGCAAGTCAAGCACATTGGCACTTGCCCTACAGAAATGGTGACCATTAGCTCTTCATGGATGTCTCCACACTCTTTCCAATCAGGGTTTCTTTTACCCCATTTGGAGAGTTTGCAACATTGCACAAAGCTCCCTGGGCAGTCCCGTTACTATACATCCCAGCCAGGACCCCGTGGAATGTAGCATGTGCCGGGCAAGCCATTAGCACTGTGAAAACCCTCAAGGATCTAATCCCCAGAGGAAGATTATATATATATATATATATATATATATATATATCAAATCCAGATCACATTTTTGTAAGCAGCTCTCAAACCTAAACACTTTGAGGTTATTGGGAAATTTCTTTCAAATCTTATAGTAGACCAAAGCAAAGCTGAAAGCAAAGCCACTATTCACCTGTCTGGGCCATGAAGCTGAACTGGAGCCAACGCCCTCAGCTGGCTGGGGCCCCTCATATCCTGCTATTGATCACAAGCGCTTCTCATAGGGAAGGCAAAAGGAGACTGGGCAGGAACATTTACACATAATTCTCTTAAGAGTGCTCTTTCATAATCAAAGACTATAATTGCTTTGCTCTGAAGCTACTGTTCCTGCAGAGAAGTTTCCCTTCTTGCTTATTTTTTACATTTCAAGCTAAAAAGCAGTTTCTGGACTGAAGGGAAAGTAGCGAGGACACGGGCAGGGGAATCTGCAAGACTCTGGGCAATCATGGAACTGCAGACACAAGACAAAAGTCACACACTTGAGAGCATCATGAAGCCAAAGGCAGGGTCCTGGGTCTGTGGCCTGGCCCACTTCTCCAGGTGAAGAGCAGTAGAACCAATACTGATCCTTTCATCCCAATAGACACAACCGGAAGCTGTTAATTCCTGAGCAGACTTAACACTTCTTATGGAGCAAAACTGGAGCCCAATAGTGGGACAATGGAGTGGTTAAAAATGTAAAAGGATGTCAGAACACAGGGAGGATCTATGCCAGTGCTGAAAGCTGGTGAAGCCACAACCATCCTTTATGCCTACAATGTTCCTTTCTCCCCACACCCCCCCACCGCACCCCACCAATGTCCTAGCCACTTCCCTTGCAGAGCAAACTTAATCCAGAGCCTTTCCTCTGCAGGGGTCAATTACTTTGGAAACCCTCAATCTAACTGCAATTATGACTGACCTCTTAATAAAGGGATGTAAAGTGTCAGGGAGCCAGTGAGGGAGATTCCTATGGTGCCACCTTCCCCCGGCCACGGTAGGTAATGTTCATTCCTATTCTGCTAGCTCTGCCATGGGACTGTCTTCATGGGACAACTTCACCTTTTCTCTTTGTCTAATCTGATACGTCTGGCAGGATGAGCTCTTCCACAGAATCTCAGGAAAGTACCTTCCAAAGATTCTTATGATTTAAAAACAATGTATACGAGGTCAGATACTCTGAATTTTCTGTGACTCTTTTGACTATGAGTTATTCACCAAACTCTGTGGAAATGTTTCATTTATGGATTACTAAGTGTTTTCTGAGGACATGAACTGTATGCTGGGTATGGGGTAGATGCTGGAAACAAATACTTGCCATCACTCAGAGATTTTGTTACTTCACTTTTGAGTAGACTACAAAAAGTATAATATAAATGAAGTATTGTTTTGTCTGGTTTGCTCTTATACTGTCATATTGCTTTATTTATTCATTCAGATACTTATGTTCCAGCTGTTATTAAACCTCAGGTGTCTCATCTTTAAATTGGGCATCATAATGGCATTTGTTTCATAGGGCTGTAGTAAGAATGTAATGGGAAAATCCAATAGAATTCTTGGCACACGAGAAGCATTCAATAAACATGAGCTACTTGGCTGGATATAAGAAATGATGTTGGTAGTCACTCAGAAGAACTCTGGAGTTCAGTTTATAGAACAGATCTAAAAAGATACATCTCAGGATGGATATAGCCACCAGAGACCCATGCACCTAGAGAAATGAAAGTCAACTCCAGTGAGTGTAGTGGACTCTATACTATCAAGTATGATGAGTCCTCAAGGGAACTAAGCAACAGCACCAGTGACACTGCACCTGAAAGTGATGATTACCACCCGTGCTACCATGACCTCCATCACCACCTTAACTTGCACCATCTCAACACCACCAGTACCATTTGTACTACTCCCAAACAAGAGCGTCACCTCTACTGCCAGCACCAGCAACACCAAGGCCACCATTCCTACTTCTATATGCAACCAATACCTTCATCTCCACCACCATCATCACTGCTACCATCTGCCATTACCACTTCCACTAATCTCCAGACAGCTCCATCACCACCACCACCACCTATATCATCCCAATGATATAATAATTATTAACATGCATGCCATTGTTTCCCAAAGAATAGCCCATTGCTACCTGATTCAGAATCCTCTGGGCATTGTATTAAAATTAAATTTAAATTTAAAATAACTTGAAGCGTACTGAATCTAAATCTGTGGATATTCTCTAGAAACCACATTTTAACAAGCTCCCAGGTGATTCATTTGTAAGGAGCTATAATAGGAAAATCACTGAATTTGAGGACGTGTGTATCCATCCACAAACTAGGATTCCTCATATTTCTTTTTTTAAAAAAAGATTTATTATTTTTAAGTAGAGAGAGAGAGCCAGTAAGCAGGGGGAGGGGCAGAGGAAGAGAGAAAGAGAGAATCTCAAATAGACTCTGCGCAGAGCACAGAGCCCAGTGTGGGGGCTCAATCCCAGGACCTGAGGCGAAACCAAGAGTCTGCACACTTTACTGGCTGAGTCACCTGGGTGCCCCCCTTATCTTTCTATTGAAGCCTCTACTGGGTGTTTACTTGATTAGGGCCCATGGGGTGTTAGAGAGTAGAGTTTACAAGCATCAATGTGTGATGAAAATTAGGATAAAATTAAATGTATGAATAAAGGCTAAGTTGTGCCCAGACCAAGCACTTACACGTTCTAGGCAGATATAGCTGAACTCATCTCACTGGTTCTGGGATCTCTAATCTATAAAATGAAGACATGCCTGAAGTCACATGGTTACTAATAGCAGAGCCAGGACAAAACAAACATGTCTTTTGACTCTCAGTCTGGTTTGGTTGGTTTTCCAAGGAGCTGGTCCAGGAGAGGGAGGCAGAGGAAAACACCAACAAGAGCAGACTGACTGGGAGCCAGCTCTGACTCAGCCCACAGACGAGATGAGTGTGTAACATTATGGGAGATGATGATGTGTAGTCAGAGACCAGGCCTGGATAGAGAAATATGAGAGAGGAGAGACTGGTCTTTGGACACTTTGATTTCTTCCCATCATTTCTGCTTTTCCTTGTAAAACAACCTTCTCTTCACCCCTCTATCTATTGCCAACTGGCAGGTGGCCTCAGGGTCCATGCTCCTGTGCAGATCTGCTGATGCATTTTCCTTCATGATCTCCTGTCTCCATCTGTCCTTTGTCGGCAGCTACTCTTTCTAGGACCTCTCCAAATCGGCCACACTGGATACATCACCACATCGCTGCATTGCACCCAGAGCCCCTCCCACCCTGGGGCCCTGGCTCTCCCCATCCTTCTGCCCAGGCTATAGCTGGTCTCACCCCCCTTTCAGCCCTTGTTTAAGTGCTCCCTTATTAAAAAGCTCTTCCCTGATAGCCCCGTGCAAAGGAGGCATGGCTCACCCCACCCCTCTGTCCTGACTTCTTTCTCACTATCTGACACATCAGATAAATATTTCTTAGTCTGTGTGTCTCTCTCCTCTAACCAGAATGGAAGTTCTTGAGAGCAGGGAATATATGTCTGTTTTATTCAAACAGTGCCTGACACATATAGGCTCTCAATAGATCATTCAAACAAATGAATCACCTATGAACAAACTGATGAATCTCCCACTCTGTTGCAAAGCTAAGCTCTGCTAGCACAAGTAATGGTTAATATCTTACCCTTTTCCAGATGACACATTTACATCTGACAAGGACGTTCAAGAGAAAATGTTCTAGTTCCCAGAATTGCTCCGACGGCATAGATATGGCATGTGTGTCAGGCCCCTGAAGCTGACATTGTGAAGCACCTGCTCGGCCACCCCATGGTTACCCAACAATCACCATCTACCACTGAAAAGCTGGCACCCCGTGGAGGGCCTGGCAATGATGGCGTGGGAGGCTCTATTTTGCCCACATGGATGGCCTGCTCTGCGTATAATCATTTCATCAACATTTCCATGAGGCTTTCAATTCATTGCTATCACCACTTTTGCTTATAAAACTGTAACTTCACAGCCAGCCTGATAGCCAGACACAAATTCAGGTCTTGCTTCTCGTTTGGCTGATGACCCTGTGATCTGTTGTGGTTTTGCTGCACGTGATGAACAGAAAACATAAGGTGGTAGCATAAGGAAGCCAGACTTTCTTCAGAGAGTAAATGATTGCTGAAGTTTACGAGCAATTAAGAAGTTTGAGATCCTGGGGGCGCCTGGGTGGCTCAGTTGATTAAGCATCCAACTCTTGATTTCAGCTCAGATCCTAATCTCAGAGTCATGAGATGGAGCCCCACATCGGGCTCTGTGCTCAGCAGGGAGTCTGCTTGAGATTCTCTCTCCTTCTCTCCCTCCCTTTGCCCCTCTCCCCACTCATGCTCTAAAATAATTAATTAATTAACTAATTTAAAAAACCTTTAAAAAGAAAAAAAGAAGCTTGAGATCTGATTGTATGTTTTACATTAGACTTCCCTAGGAAGTCACTTTCCTAAGTGGGGAAGAATATAGTTGTGTGAAGTGATCTCACCGTTTGAGGATTCAGTTTTTAATCAGTGCTAAATTAATCAGAGTTTGCCTGGATTTGCAATAAAACAGCTGCTAAACAAACTGTGAAGGAACGTAATGTGTCAATATTCTGCTAAAACCAGCAACGAAATCCTTCATAATCAAATCCTGCAGCTACTGTCAAAACTAGCAAACCCTGAATGACTACCACTGGCAAATGAGATGCCACATATGACAGCTTCCAAAAAACACCCTGAACACATGTGCATGAGCAACCTTTCCTCTAAAAAAATTCCCAAGCTTGGGACACCTGGGTGGCTCAGTGGTTTAGAGCCTGCCTTCGGCCCAGGGCCTAATTCTGGAGTCCTGGGATCGAGTCCCACATCGGGCTCCCTGTGTGGAGCCTGCTTCTCCCTCTGCCTGTGTCTCTGACTCTCTCTCTCTCTCTCGTGAATAAATAAATAAAATCTTTTTAAAAATTCCCATGCTTGGGGCACCTGGGTGGCTCAGTCGGTGAAGTGTCTGCTTTTGGCTCAGGTCATGATCTCAGCATCCTGGAATCAAATCCCACATTGGGCTCCCTACTTAGCGGAGAATCTGCTTCTCACTCTCCTGTTCCCCCTGCTCACGCTCTCTGGCTCTATGTCAAATAAATGAAGATCTTAAAAAAAAAAAAAAAGTACTTCCATGCTTTGAACAAACATGCTGACACAGGAAATCCATGTTTAAATGCATCTTAAGTCATTTTAATGGCTACCTTACGACTGCCTGTACATATTTTACCCACTAAAAGATCTTGATTTCAAGGTATTGTTCATTTTACCATCTGCCCCATTTCATAAATATAATTTGATGACTTCTTTAATAGTATCTTTCTTAATTCTACCCGAGGTCGTTTTTTTTTTTTTCAAATTCAGATAAAATATTGTGGTTCTTACTTTATTTTTTAAAGACTTATTTATTTATTTATTTATTTTAAAGAGAGAGAGAGAGAGAGTGCAGAGGGGAGGGGCAGGGGGAAAGGGAGAGAGAATCTCAAGCAGACCCTACCCTGAGCACAGAGCCCGACATGAGGCTTGATCTCACTACCTGAGCTGAAACCAAGAGTCCAATGCGTAAACACCTGTGCCCCTGTAGTTCTCACTTTAATGGGGAACTCCGCTGGCCCCATTTATATGTTTAACCCCTCCCCGATGCTCTCTATTATCCTTTCCTCTTCAGAGCACTTACCACTCACATACTACTTCTTGCTTACTTATCCACTGTCTGTATCCCATCCACCAACTCCCCCCAGCTAAACGGTCAGCTCCACAGGGGCAGGGGTTTTATCTGTTTTGCTTACAGACAGCATGCCTGACCTATAGAGGGTGCTCAATAAAGAAATGCTGAGCATAGGAATCCAAGAACAATGGTTAAGAATGTTGGCCTCAGAGTCAGACTCTCCAGAGTTAAATCCAGGCTCTGCCACTTGGGGAAGATGTTTAGACATTTTAAGCCTCAGTTTCTCTTCTGCAGAATGGGAATGATAATACTGATAACTGCAACTAATAATAATAATACATGTCACGGTGTTACAAATAGCAAAGGAATGCTGTACGTAAAAAGTTAGTAACATTTGCACACAGAGCAGTCCCTTGGTGTAGAGGTGGGCACTGTTGATGCCTTTGTGCTCCCCTGAATGTCCCAGAAGCTCTCAAGAGCCAAGGAGGTGTGCTTGGAGGCGTTGGGGGCTGGGATCCAAGCTCCACCCAGAAATCCCTTCAACCAGAATAGCACCTTGGCTTACTTAAAATTCTTATTTCTTTTTAATTTGTCTACCATCTAGGTAAGGTTTAATTTGAGAAAAAACAAAGTGTTCTACATTTTTAAATGGTCAGAGGTTCACTATCATTAGAAGAGAAACATTAAGGTCTGCTCTTCCAAGACTGGGCATTTGTGCTCTAGATTACAACTTTGCACCTGTCACATGGATACTATTGTCCATTCCAGTCGAGGGCACAGAAAGGGCCTGGCAAGTAGACTGCTACAGAAAGAAGAGACCAGAGTGAGTCAGGTTACATTGTTCACCAAGTACAACTCCTAGGACACAGCAGGTCCTTGGGGAACAGCAGATCCCACATCTTTCCTTGTGGGGGCCTAAGGCAGCCAACAGCCACATCCCAAAGAGCAGCAAACATATTCCAGGTTTCAGTGCTCATGACATGAGGATCACCAGTCATTTGGGATCAGATACAGCATAGACCCCATGTATAGTTGGAGCTAAGAAGGCACTGTGAATTCTTGAAAAGGTTTCAGGAACTTAAGCGTAGTCTATTTCTACTTGCTTTTTCTGCAGAGAAACCACTGCTCATCTGCCAGCCTCACAGCCAGAGCCACTTCAGCTACCATCCCAGAAAAGCCAGAAAAGCCCACCTATCAGGATTCTGGACATTTTCCTCAGAGACCCTTGGGCTTCCTTTCTAAATAAATGGTTCATTCACCACAAGGAAAAATCACAAGGATGTGCATGCTTGCTACAGAGGGTCCTTCTCCTGGAATCAACAGCCCCAGCCATATGTTCATTGGCGCGACTACACTCGGCCACCTGTGGACACTGTTTCCAGGCCCCCCGCCTGAACGCCCTCCCTGCTTGCCTCCTCACTGATATATTTTGAGATTCTAGTGACAGGCCTCTGACAAAAGACAGGAGGCGGCTTGAGGACTAGAAGCAGGGTTTGGAGAGACTGACCCCCACTTGGCTTTGGGAAAATGAGTCCTATGTCTGATTGACAAAGAATGTGATTTGGGAAATAACTCCATACTCCTTCCCACCACTGGGCCTAAATCAGGCTTGGCTTGGCAAGACAGGGACATGGACAGGGAGCCTTCAGATGGGAGGGAAGGGATGGGAGGGGAGGGAGTCGAGCCAGAGGGCTGTGTGATCTCAGGGATGAGGTACAGTCAGAGGCAACAAGGCAAGGGGGCGCCCAGGTGACTCAGTTGGTTAAGTGTCTCCCTTTGGCTTAGGTCATGACCCCAGGGTCCTGGGATCGAACCTCAGGTCAGGCTCCCTGCTCAGCAGGGGTCTGCTTCTCCCTCTCTCCCTGCTCCTCCCCCCTACTCCTGTGTTCTCTCTCTCTCTCTTGCTCTCTCTCTCTTGCTCTGCTCTCTCTCAAAGAAATAAATAAAATCTAAATAAATAAATAAATGAACCAAGGCAGAACATGAGTCCTGAAACCCAACCACCTGTTTTGCCTTCCTCAAGGCCTCTGCCACATTTGAGCCTCTGGACCCCAAGCCTGGCCTGACCAACCTTGACTTCACCCTCAGAGCTCACTGTGAACACTGGTTAGCCTATCTGTATCCACCGGCCCCCATCATGAACACCACCACCACCACCAGTCTCCATACTTGGTCTTAGAGTCATGCTTACCTGGGCTGGGCTTATGGGCAAAAGTTCTGGTTCTGAGCCCTGTTGACAGCCTGCCCGCCCTCCTCTGGCCTCCGTCATGTGGCTGAGGTGGCGAACACATCGAGTTGGCAAGAGCCCCAAGGGCTGACCTCTTGTGGAAGGCACACAGTTGGGTGTGAGGAGAGCTCAGAGCCACTGAGAGGGAGGAGCTCTACCCCCGGATCCCTGGGAGAACCTGCACAGAGTTTTAAGTGGGTTGAATCTACGTTTTAAGAAACTCTGTGTAGAAAAGAAAACACATTCCCTGGCCACCAACAATTTGGAGGCCCGATTATTCAGTCTGCAGTAGGTTTTTAATAGCAGGGGAGAGAAAAAAGAACTGGAACTACACACAGTAGTGAAATGTCAGCTTCTCTTTCCTTCGCAGTCAGGTTCCTGGAACAGAAAGAATTTCAAAGCAGGAGTCCTCTCAGAATCCCCCTGAGAGAGCTGAGGGCGGATGGAAACTGACCGAGCCCAGGTCACCTGGCTAAGTGACACCCAGGAGGCATCAAAGAGCAGGCGTTTTCATTTCTAAATGTGTCACTTCGGATTTGCGTTGTGGTGTGTAGTCACTGGATCCTGTGGCCATTTATATTTAAAGTTAACATAAATTAATTTTTAAATAATCAGTTCCATGGTCATATCAGCCACATTTCAAGAGCTGCACAGCCATATGTATGGTAGTGGTTAGCGTGGTGGACATTTGTACTGCCACAGAAAGTTCTATAGGACAGAGTGGCTTTCGACTGGACACTATGCTCAATCATATGTAAGGTCATTCTTCATATCTCACTCTTGCATATTCTGAAAGAAATTTGTGACAACAGAGCCATTCTTGGAGAGTAGCATAGCCTCTGCTTCACCCCAAACTGCTTCTAGTTATTTCTGATGATCTTTTGTTTAAGCCCAGGCCAGAGAGTGGGCCCCCCTCAAGGCTGGTTCATTCTCTGTCTCTATCTCTCATGCTCACACCACAAATACACACATTCACAAACACACAAATAATCTTTGTCTTTTAACTTGAAAAATTTTCCCTGTGGAAAAAAATATATGCTCAGTTACAACCCAGGTCATATCTAGTAGGATTATTATTACTTCCCCTCCCCAACAATTAGTACAGGTAAAATCAAATTATCATGACAATTCAGGGCAACTTTGATCAAGTGGACTTTCAGAGATTAAACACCGGAAACAATTATTGTCACAAAGATATGTTACAGATGACTAGAATCCCACAAGGAGCCATAAGGAGCAGAGGGCTGCTTCTAATTACACTTTGCATGCCTATAATTAGCAGGCTCTCCTCAAAGCTTGCTCAGAGGCTGGCCTGACACAGGTCAGCGGGGAAGGCTCATGAGCCTCCAGAGAGCCTCCCACCACGCAGCTAGCATGGTGCTTTTCTCAGGGAGTAGCACAACATTTCAGATTTTGTGAAACCCTACAAATTTATTAATTTTGGAGGGACTCTTTCCTATGATTATTAGAAGCAGGAAATACATCATGAAGGCTGCAAGAGAAGAAAAAGTTTACAACCTTAATGCTATAGCTACGGTTCTGAGCTACACGCGCAATAGGAGATCTCCACAATAGGTTTCACGTAAGTGGTGAAATGAGATTGCACTGTGTTTCTGGGCATTTCTGGGTAGAAGGGTAGAAGCCTTGATTGTGCTTTCTGTTCATGGGCAGAACTGCAGGCCGACACGCAGTAAGTGGGCTTGCCTCCAGAGCGCATTTCAGGTTCACAAAGCCCTTCACGGCGCTCTGGTAACTTCATTCTGCCCAGCAACTGTCCCAGGGCCATCTAATGAGGTTATGGAGATTGCCTGCTGGCGGCTGTGGGTGCTTTCTGGGCCTCTGCAAAACAGGAGAACCCACTCCTGCCAGCCTTAGTCACTGCTCCTAAAACAAACAAACAAAATCCTTTGGTGTCGAAGGGCAGGACTCTGAGGAGAACAAATACTACTTGTGTTTCCTCAGCAAAGGGAGGTTGGGACATCATCTGTCCTCACTGCGGATGGGGTCTCACTGTGCTCACGGTCTGGTTTCTCATTACCATCTCCTTGCTCTGTGCAAGCTGTGTAGGCTTTCCTCTTCAAAGTACATACAAGTTTTGGTCATTTCCGACATGAGAATGATTTTTACTTTGTCCAGTTACTGTTTCAAGGAAGTAAATAAGACCGATGCATTATTTATCTTCTGGATGGACAGACAGGAGGCCAAAGGACACACTGGTGCTGTGGCTTCAGCCCACCGCTGGGGAAGAATGGGAAAGCCCAAGAGGGAGTCCAAGGCTTCCTTCCATCCCTGGTCCTCCTCCCCAGAACTGACTGCAGCCAGGCTTGATTTCAGTTTTCCACAGACCTTTACACTCTGGACTTCCTTTGCAGATGGAAAATTGAAGCAACAAAAGCAAAAGCATTTAACTAATTCCCAGAACTTTTGAGCTCACTGTTGATGTCTGCATGAAAGTACGTGAAATATTTCCCACTCATTGAAACGGTCAGGAAGACTGGCATGCTGTTGAGGGAGCAATATTTAATGCAACAGTTTTCAGGCTCTTACGTGTCTATCTGCTGCTGGTCTACAGAGGCACAGATCTAAAGCAACTTCCATTTCACGGTGGCCCGAGGTCTCCCTGGACTCCCCACAATTTAAATCCCTGCACTGAAGGGAGAAAATCAATCACATCCGTTCTAACAGAGCCAATTAGCTTTGTGTAAACATAAGGGGCTCACTGTTCTGCAAAAACAGTGTAGTCAGAGGGACTAGAAGAAGAGATGCTTCACTGCTTGCCTTGCCCATCGAACCTTGTGATGTAATCAAGCAGGCTGTTCAGACCCTCCATAAGGTGAGGGGCAGTGCGGGTGGGGGAGCTGCTCCAGTGGGGAGAACGGGAGGGGGTTGGGGAGCAGTCATGCTCCTGCCCACTCCACTTCTGCATTCAGCAAAAATCAGTCTTTCAGGTTCTCGATGGGAATCAACCACTACACTGATCTGAAACTGTAATGGTGCAGGACTTCCAATCATTCCTTCCCTTCATCTTTTTAAGCATGAGAACTCTCTTTCCAAACAATTCACGCAGCTTCTTTTTGCAGCACTCACTCCACGATTTAGTATAGGTGGCTGCTGGAGAATTTCAGTCTGCCTCCGGTTTGCTCTTCTAGGCTCAGTCCTCAGCCACACGATAGTTTTCTCCCCTAAAAGCTTCACCTAAGGAGCCCAGGGTACAGAGGCACTGGGGACAGGGGTACTTCTGAGCTGTGTGTTCTATGGAAGAGCCCTAAAAAGACAACAGATTTACAAGAAAGAAAGGAGAGAGAAAGGAAGGAAGGAAATAGAAAAAAAAGAAAGAAAGAAAGAAAGAAAGAAAGAAAAAAAGAAAGCTACCCAGGTGCTGGGTAGCTCAGTCGTTTGGTCTACGGACTCTTGATTTCAGCTCAGGTCATGATCTCAGGGTCATTAGTTCAAGCACTACGTTAGGCTTCATGCTCAGTGCAGAGTCTGCCTGGGATTCTTTCCCCCTCTCTTCCCCTAAAATAAATAAATAAATAAATAAATAAATAAATAAATAAATAAATAAATAAAACCTTTAGAAAGAGAAAGAAAAGAAGAAAAAGGATACCAAAGGGATATACTTATACTAAAAATTACTCATCTTAAATCCAAATTTAGCTGGCATCCTATATTTTACCTGGAAATTGTAAACTTAAATCTTCTTTCTCTCTGCCCTCACACTGAAGCAGCCCTACCACTATCCATTTCATAAATTAAGGTTCTACATAAAATTGCTTTAAAAAGAGGTTCTGATGCTTTAAAGTATTAAAATGTGCAAATAGTTGAAAATCACCACTACACTAGAAAGAGGCTTCCTGTCTGGGTATATTGAATGAGAAAAGGGTGTACACAAGCTATAACTTCAAGGTAAGAAAATTTAGAATTTATTCTATTATAATTTGATGTACTCCAAAAAAAATCTACTTTGGGGACAGATTGAATTCCTAGCTCTACTTCTTCACCCTTTCCTTATTCACACCTGTTGCCTTGTGTTTTTATAGTCCCTCCTACTAGAGGCAGAATGTATTTGCCTGCCCCTCGGCTTTGGGCTGAGCAGAATGTCTGCATTAGCCAAAGGGGTATTATCTGGTGCGCCTGCATAGTCTCATCCTCTTGCCCTCTGCCATCACCTGGAGAAGAACATGCTTTGGGGGTTAGTCCACTTATCCTGGAGAAATGAGATTCTTGGAGCAGACTTAAATTAAACCCATGGCCTGGAGTCAAACCCAGCTGAGCCCAGAGAAGTTGACTCACATATTCATAAGCTAGAATGATAGACGTTTTCTTGTACTTTGGAGTGGTCTGTTATGCAGCATTACTGTGGCAAAAACTGACTGATGCACTCTACCTCGTCATTCTCAGGGTATCTGTCTAGGTTGCCAGTTTCTTCAGCAGCCCAGATTCACAGCAGCATGCATGACACAGACTTTTCTATATAGATAAGAAATTTTTGAGCAGAAAGTTTAGGGGCAATGAATTCTCAGGATTTCCCGAGATTCATAGAGAAGTCACCCACTAAAGAAAAGTTACTATCCAGATCACTAATAAGATTATCTTGTATCTTCTGAATTTAAAAACTCAATGTTCATTGCAGGATTTTTAAAATGTACTTTAAAGATAGAAATTAGGACCAGATGCCATGAGAAATTATAACCGAACGTCTGCGCAGGCAACTCATTTGTTAGAGCGGGCATTTACCTGGGCAGAAGTTGGTAACTGGTATTCCCTCTTCAATGTATTTTACATTCAGGATGTATTTTATGTTTCAGGAGAAATCCAGTGTGAGTTTTTATTTTAGTCAACATGTTCTCCAGAGATGCCTGCCACCAAACCTTCTCCCTTTAGCCCTTTCTTTAAAAAGCACATCAAAACTTCACTTTAATTTTTATGCTATTTGCTGCCCACAACAACACCTTTCAGTGTGATAAAGCCAAATATTTGGACTAATATTTCTAAACATCGCTAGAAGGGTGTTTAGAAACTCTTCAAAAATCACACTATAAACTGTGTTATGCAACAGTTTATAAATGAAAATAAAGATAAAATGTGTCCAAAAAAATTCCTGCATTAAAAGTCTAGACAATCTTTTCAAACAAAGGAGAAGGATGAAATCAAGGGACATGAAAATATGCCAATACTTAATGGGAGAAAGACAAAGATGCTAATTTTTTCATATAATTTTTGAGCTATAATTCACAAACATAAAAGTCACCCTTTCAAAGTGTACAATTCCAGTGGTTATCTTTTCCCACTATCTTTTTCCAGATTATTTTCATCATTCTCTAAAGAAACCCATATCCATTAGCAGCCACTCTCTATACCTTCCTCCCACAGTCCCTGGAAACCATTAATGTAGTTTCTGTCTCTATGAATTTCCTATCCTGTACATTTCATCTGAATGGAATCATACAATATGTGACCTCTTTGGTCTGGCTGCTTTCACTTAGCCTTATGTTTTCAAAGTTCATCCATGTTACAGCATGTATCAGTACTCCATCCCTTTTTATGGCTGAATAATATTGCATTGTATGGATATACCACTTTTTGCTAACCTATTCATCAATTAATTGACATCTGAGTTTTCCCCGCTTTTGGACTACTATTAAACTATGAACATTTGCATACAAATTTTTATATGGACATGTTTTCAGTTCTCTTGGGTATATAACTAGGCATGGAATTGCTAATTATTTTCAGCTTTATGAAAAAACTGCCAGTTTCCCATAGTGGCTGAACCACTTCAAAATTCCCAATGACAATGTGTAAGTGTTACAATTTTTCCATATCCTTGTTAACACTTACTGTCTTTTTGATGATAGCCATCCTAGTGGGTGTGAGATGTATCTCCCTGTGGTTCTGATTTGCATTTCCCCAATGGCTAATGATATTGAACATTCTTTTATGTGCTTATTGGTTATTTGTATATATTCCTTAAAGAAATATCTATTCAAATCCTTCGTCCATTTTAAAATTGGGTTTTCATTTTATTGTTGAGCTGTTCTTCATATCCTCTCAATACTAAGTCCTTATCAGATTTGATTTGCAAATATTTTCTCCCAGTCTGTGCATTGCATATTGTCTTCACTTTCTTGATGATGTCCTTTGAAGTATAAAAGTTTAAAATTTTGGTGAAGTCCAGTTTATCTATTTTTTCTTTGTTGTTTTTTTTTTTGTGTGTGTGTGTGTGCCTGTAGTACAATACCTAAAAAACAGTTGCCTGATCCAAGATTCAAAGATTTATACATCTTTTCTTTTAAGATTTATTAGTTTTAGCTCTTATTTAGATTTTTATCCAAATTGAGTTAGTTTTTAAACATAGTATGAAGAGGCCCCAAATCATTCTTTTATATTTAAAGATTCAATTGTTCCAGTATAATTTATTAAAAAACTATTGCTTCCTCAATTATCTTGGCACCCTTGTTGAAGATCAATTAACCGTAGATGTATGGGTTTATTTATGAACTCTCCATACTATGCCACTGAACTCCATGTCTACCCTTACACCAGTGACACACAGCCTTGATCACTGGAGCTTTGCAGGAAATTATGGTATCAGGAAGTGTGAGTTTTTCAACTTTGTTCTTTCCCAAGATTTCTTTTGGCAGTTTTGAATTCCTTGCATTGTCACATAACTCTTAGAATCAGCTTGTCAATTCTGCAAGTCACAGCTGAGATTCTGATAGACCTTATGTTGAATCTACAAGTCATTTGGGGGCATATTACAATCTTAACAATATTCATAAACAAAATCCATAAACATGAGACGTCTTTCCATTCATTGAGGTCCCTTGCAATTTCTTTCAAAGATGTCTTACAGTTTCTTGTTCAAATACTTTTACTTTCATTAAATTTATTCTTACGTATTTTATTATTTTGATACTATTGCATGTTGAATTATTTTTTAATTTAATTTTTAGATTGTTCTTTTCTTATGTATAGAAACACGACTTATCTTTGTGTATTGATCTTGTATCCTGTAACCTTGCTGAACATGTTTATGTGCTGTAATAGCTTTTAGTGGTTTTCTTATCATTTTCTATATACATGATTATGTCTTCTGCAAATAGATATTTTCTCCTTTCGGATCTGGAGGCCTTCCTCTCCCTCCTGCCCCATTTTATTGCCAAGATGTGCATGCTAGTACCTCCATTAAAAT
Source organism: Nyctereutes procyonoides (assembly GCF_905146905.1). Taxonomy (NCBI): domain Eukaryota; kingdom Metazoa; phylum Chordata; class Mammalia; order Carnivora; family Canidae; genus Nyctereutes; species Nyctereutes procyonoides. Next base: position 6,781,445 of record NW_026575044.1, read on the forward strand.
GTTGAATAGAAATGGCAACAACGTATATCCTTGTCTTGTTCCTGATGTTAGAGGGAAAGCTTTAGGTCTTTCACCATTAAGTATGATGTTAGCTATGGGTTTTTCTTAGATACTTTTTATCAGGTGAGAAAGTTCTCTATTTTTAGTATTTTGAGTGTTTTTGTCATAAAAGGGTGTTGGACTTTGTCAAATGCTTTTTTTATGTCTATTAAGATGAGTATGTGGCTTTCATCCTTTTTTTCTGTTAATATTGTGTATTATAGTGATTGATTTCAGAAGTTGAAACAACCTTATATCACTAGTTAAATTCTACCTGGTCATTATATATATAATTCTTTTTATATATTGTTGGACTTAGTTTGCTAGTATTCTGTTGAGGATCTTTGCATGTATAGTCATAAGGAATATTGGTCTCTAGCTTTCTTGCAATGTCTTTGTCTTGTTTCAGTATCAGGGTAATGCTAGAATGAGTAATATTCTTTGTAAATAATTAATGTATAATAATGAATGAATAATACTCATAAGATGAGTTGGGATTTGTTCTCACCTATTTTTCTGGAAGAATAAAAATTAATTTCAGAAATTAGAGAGCTGATGTGTTTTTCTATATTCCTTCTGCTAAGTACAACTGGAAGCCTTAGATATTATATATAAATCCAAACATAAGAAGATTCTGAGACAGACTGGTTAGAGACTTCACTATCCAAGGAATGGCACAGTGGTGGGTTCCCTGGATTTTCTTTTTGCCTCAAACATCCCATTTTGGAGCTGAAAAAAACCTGAAAAACTGGAAATACTAATGGACACAGACAATACAGCCCCAGTGAAAGCCTGCTTTCTCTAGCTAAAAGATCAAAAAAGGTACAATCTATCAAGACAAAAACTTTATTTTCTTTTAAGATTGTATTTATTCTTGAGAGATAGAGAGAGAGAGGCAGAGACACAGGCAGAGGGAAGAGCAGACTACATGCAGGGAGCCTGACGTGAGACTTGATCCCGGGACTCCAGGATCATGCCCTGGGTCGAAGGCAGGCGCTAAGCCACTGAGCCACCAGGGCTGCCCAAGACAAAAAATTTAGACAGTAAATGCTCCTTTCCAGCCAAAAGACACAAAAACTATGCCCCATCCTCACCCATGCCAGTAAAGGCAAGGTGAGAAGCCTTGACTTCTACTTTCATGAGGCTGTAACAAGACCTCCTCTAGGGTAGTGTCAGAGAAGGACAATTATGGAATTAGAACTTTCATCCTCTCTAAGGAGTAACAAATCCCTCCACCATGATGGCAATGGAGAACAAGTGAGGAGGCTGAACTTCCATGCCCATCTTCCTATAATGAGGTGACCTTGTCCCTCCCTGCTGGAGTGGTGTTGAAAAAGACCTGGTTGGAAGGTGGAAGTCCCAGCCCATAAGAAACATCACCCTGAGGACATCAATGAAGACTGAGTGGAACCTGAGATCATGACCCGAGCTGAGTCAGTCACTCAATTGACTGCACCCCCTAGGCACATCTTTGTGACAAGGATTTTAAGGCAGCCATCATAAAAATGCCTCAGCAAGCAATTACAGAAATTCCTGAAACAAATGAGAAAAATTAAAAATCTCAACTTTTATAACAATATAAGATATAAAGAAGAATCAAAAGGCTATTTTAAAAAACTGTGGAATGCCATAACCAAAATAAAAAGCCCAGTACTTGGTTTCAATAGTAGAATGGAAGGGAGAAAGGACAGATTAAGAGAACTTGAAGATAGAACTATAGACATTACCCAATTAGAATTAAAGAGTGGAAGAAAAAGAGAAAGAAAAAAAAAGAATAGAGCCTTAGAAACCCATGGGAATATAACAAAAGATATAATATTTGTGTTAGCATTGTCTCAGAAAGAGAGAAGAACGGGGAGCAGGACTTGGAAAAGTGCTCAAAGAAATAATGACTATATACTTCCCAAAATGTACCAAAACAACAACAATAACAAAAAGCATAAATCCACTGAGATCCCAGCAAAATGTTTTGTAGCTAAAACAAGATTATTCTAAAACTTATATGGAAAGGCAGGGCAATTAGAATGGCTAAAATCATTTTTGAAAAATGAGAAGAATAGAAGAAAGTGGAAAGAAAGAATGTACACAATTTCAAGACATTATGTAGCTAACTTTATTAAGACTGGTGGTGTTGGCAGGGGCATGGACACATATATCAATGGAACTGAATGCTGAATCCAGAGATACAGACTTTTAGTGGAAGGAGAGAACGTTTTCAGCAAATGGTGCTGGAGCAAGTGAATATCCATTAGGGGGAGAAAAAGAACTTTAACCTAAACCCCCCAACCTAAACAAAAGGTACCTCAAAGATTATGAACTCAAACGAAAAACAACCTTTAGAAAAACAAACCTTTAGAAAAATCAATGAGAAAACTTCAGGATCTAGGTCTACGGAAAGAGTTCTTAGACTTGATGTCAAAAGCATGATCCACAAAAGGAAAAGTTGAGAACTCTGACTTCAGGCAAACTTTTGTTCTGCAGAGGGTCCTGTTAAAATGATAAAAGAATAACTATACATAGGAGAAAATATTTTCAAACCACATATCTGATAGATGGCTAATATTTAAGACACATAAAGACCTCTTAAAATAGGAGTAAAAAGAAAAACAATCCAATGAGGAAACGGGCAAAATAGAAGGTTCTTAGTAATTCTGAAAAGATTAATAAAAAAAAAAGCAAGTACCCAGAAGACTATATGAAGCATAAAAACCTTTATATAATTTTTACAACCAATTAAAACCAATAAGTACTTTAGATATGTATATGTATTTTTTTTAAAGCAGAGAATCAACACAAAGTTCAGGTTGTTGAGGAGGAAGCAAAGCAATGAAAGAAAAGGCAGATGTAAGTCATTATTAATGTTCTAGTTCTTGGGTTGGGTGGTGAGTTTATAGGTATTCATCATATTATTATAAAATATTTTAAAATAAATAATACAAAGGTGCTTTATGAATAAATTAAAGATGATAGTATGACATGAAACTGGCTTATGATTCACCTGTATTATACTCCGGAGGTTCATTTAGGAAAAATAAATTCTGACAAACACTTCTGGTTGACTAAGCCAGCTTACATCTGTGCAAACAGCAAGCTAACTTTCAAAGACATTTCTGGTTTCCTGACAAATTTATTTTAAAAAGATGAGAGTTCTAAGCAATCGTTTTTGCAGAAAAGTCAAATTTTAGGTCCCCCACTCTCATTGAACACACTATGAAAGTGACATCTTTTCTGAGGTGAGGTGTCTTGGTAAAAAATCTGGTGGATGCTGGTCTTTTCCTGGGTGTACTAACAGCCTTGGTAGGAGACATTCCTCATTTCAGCTCTGCTTTTGCAGATTTAGCTCCATCCGTGCACATGGCCATGCATTTTTTTCTGTAATTGATAGAGTGCCTGCTAAGTTCCTCATACATCTTGTTGAGAAGGTCTTCTCCAGTGATTTTTGCCAAAACTCCTTTTTAAGTTGATACCTTCATAGACAACATAATTATAAATGTGGTAACCAAGGCCAATAAAACAAGCATTTTACTTCTGCTCATACTGTCAGTCATCTGTAATGAAAAGAACCAGATCAACCCTAGTGTCTCAGCCAGTTGTTTAAATAGTCTGTTGAGCACATCATATAATGGTGTCACTTAATAGTTGCCTCCTTTAAGCTCGGGAGGCATTTTCCACTCAAAGAGATTCAAGGTTTCATCCAATGGTCTCCTTTTGGGTGAGTAGAACCTAGAGAGAAATACTGCAACAGATTTTATTGGAGGCTTCAACACACTTTTAAAAAATGATTTATTTAAGGGTACTTCTCATTGTGTGCTCTAATCAAGATCTGTCTCTTTTAGTTAGAGTATTTTATTCTAAATTAACATTACTAATTTTTAAATTATGGGTTTCGTGCTGTTAGTACAGTAAGCTCTGACATGGCTTAATATTCTTTGCATTTCCACTGAAATTACACAGTTTTGATCAACTCACCAGGATCCTTGATTCTCTAGGAGTGGGAGAGTGTCACTCCCATTTGCACTGTCAAGTGAACCTCTACTGCTTTCTGACCTAGTATGATCTTGAGTATTTCCTCTGGGTTCAAACAAAGATCTCTAACTTCCTTGGGTTTTTTGCCATAGTTTTATGTCCCCATCTGAAAATAAAAATTTTGAAAATCATTACTCTTTTAGAAGATAAAAATTTACACTGATTTATGAAAAAATAAAATTTGGGGAGAGGCAACCTGACGGTATTAGCAAAATCAGTGAATAAGAAGTAGATTGAAGTACAGTTGCAAGCTTGTCAACTAATGCCTTTTTGCAATGAAGACAAGAAAGTTGGATTGATTTATGGTAGCTAATGGCTTTTTGGTCTAATTATATGCTTTTAAAAAATCACTTGATTATATGGTAAAAAGTGCATTAAACAAACAACCAACCCCAAACCAAACCCTACTTTGCCAGCCTCCAATGCGTCTGGAACACTGCTATCACAGCACCTCCTCTCTGGCATGCCTCAGCAGCCTGTCTTAGCCAGACTCATTTGTCTGCATAGTTCTTTTATTACCAGCAGGGCTGGAGAACAGATTTCCTAGGAATTCAGAACAACCAAATTTCCCATTTACTGGCTCTTCATGAATTGTGTAATATGTTTAAGTTGCAATCCGCTGAATTTACTTGCACATTGATATTATAAAACATTTTAATGTCATAAGAATTCAAAAATTATTTCTCCAGGATTCTATACCACAACCACTTTGGTGTCTTTAGTTACCTTTGACTGAACCAGTGTGAGATATGCCAGATTAACAAACCAGGCTTATGGATCTAGACACCCTTTCTAGAAAGAACCTTGAAAAGACGAATAAAATAGAAATTATAAAAAAAAAAACTTTACACTTTTAAAACCTCTACAATTGCTAGCATTTTGACCTTAAGGCAAGTATACCTCATCTTATGCTATTCTGATAAACTTTGACTTTAATTTTGATAAATAAAAAATCAAACCAATTACAACACATTCTTATTGTCTTAGTTATATACTTCTGGGTAACAATATTGCCACAAATCTGGCATCTTAAAACAACACAATTTCTTATTTCAGAGTTTCTGTGGGTCTGGATACTGGGCATCCTTTAGCTGGGTCTCCTGCTGCCGGGTCCACAAGGCTGCCACCAAGAGTCACCAGGGCCTCTGTGTCATCAGAAAGATGGACAGTGGCAGGTCATTTAGTTATGTGTACCTTGAATAAACAGCTGAGATTGAACTTTTCACCACCCCCTTCAATAAACTACTCTTTTTACATCTTCTGTTATAGTTAATGGCAACTGGATTCTTCCAATTACTCAGACCAAGAAATGCTGGAGTTGTTCTTGACTCTTTCCTTTCTCTTTTACCCCTCATCAAATATGTCAGCAAATCCTGATATCTCCATCTTCAAAATGGACCCAGCATCTGACCACTTCTCACCACCTCCCCTGCTGCTGCCTGGGTCCAAGCCATTGGCATCTCTCAGAACACTTACTGCAAGTCTTCTAACCTTGGACCCTTCAGTTTCTTCTTAATATAGAGGTCCCACAGTGATCCTCTAAAAATGTTAGTCATTTGGGGGCATCCAGGCGGCTCAGTTGGTTAAGCATCTGACTCTTGGTTTCAGCTCAAGTCATGATCTCAGGATTGTGAGATCGAGCCTCACATGGGACTCCACACTTAGTGGGGAGTCTGCTTGAGATTCTCTCCCTCTTCCTCTGCTTCTTCCCACCACTATCTCTCTAAAATAAATAAATCTTTAAAAATATTAGTTATTTCTGCTCAAAACCTATTATTTTCCCATTCACTCAGACCAAAAGCCAGTGTTCTCAATATGACCAATAAGGCGCCACATTTTCTATCTCCCACTCCTCCTTTGCTTGGTTAGCACTCTGACTTCTCTCCTACAACTGCCCCCTTCTTGGAGAACACCAGTCTCCTAGCCATTTCTTGACCCCCTCCCAAGCCCATTCCACATCAGAACCCTCTCATTGAATGTCCCTCTGTCTAGAGCTCTCTTTCCCTCACACAACCCCATGGCTCTCCCCTTTCCTTGTTTGGGTCTTTTCCAGATGTTACCTTCCACCTTCTCAGGGAGGGCCTCATCTACCACACCACCACTATATTCCTGAAATCTCTTCCCCTCTCCCCCCGACTTTTATTTTTTTCCAGAGCACATATCATTATCTGATAGCCCATACAGTTAATTTTGTTAATTTTTTATTACCTACCTTCTCCATTAGAATGTCAGCCTCACAAGGGAAGGATTTTAATTTTGTTCTGTAATATTCTCTCAATACCTGAAATAGTATCTGGCTCATAGATACTCAATACATTTTCAAAAATGACAAGTAAATGCAGAACCATACAGAACATGGTAAAGTGTTTGTATTCTTAACTCATTGAAAGAGTAAGCTAACAATGGATTTTAACTAAGCAGGGCATTGACAGTGTTAGGTTTGTGCTTTTTAGCAAGGTTGCAGTGAGTGCTTTGTGGAGAATGACTTGAAGGGCTCATGTCTAGAGGAAACAGGTCAGTTGTTGGGTATGAAGAAAAGAATGGCTTCAAAGATAACCCCTAGATTTTGGCAAGGAAACTAATGAGGAGCAATCTGTGGCAGATGGAAAACTAAAAAACTGTAGAGTCTAGAGAAGAAGATACTTTAGAGAAGATTAGTGTGATCAACAGTTAAAGCCAAATCAAATTAGATGCTGAATAAGGGGAAGCACAGAGATTTGGCACTGGGATCTGTTAGATGGAACCTACCAGGACCTCATTAAATGACGTTTCAGTGAAATGGTGACTGGGATTGACAGCTCTGTTAGAATAGAACAAGACAGGACCATGAAAAAGACGAGACAGCTGTCAGTCAGATCTTACAGGAAGTTTTGCTATAAGATGAGCAGAAAATGGGTAGGAAAGAGAGAGAAAAAATGGGATCAAAGAAGTCTTTTATAAATAGAAGATATGAAAGCATGTTTTTCCATTGATAGAAATGATCAGGGAGAGAAAAACATAATTATGCAGAAAGGAGACGGGGGAAAATTATAGAAATGCAATTCTTGAGGAATAGAGGGTAAATGGGGTGCAAAGTATAAGGGGAGGGTCTGGCTTTGGACAGAAACAGGACACATCTGTCAGCATAGCCAGTGTGGAAGCAAGGCATGAGGGTGCAGATGCAGGTGGGCTGTTGCAATTTTCAGTGGCAGGGTGAAGGATTGTCCATGTGAATGCTTCATTTTGAGACTTAAGGAAGAGGCTTAGAGACTTACAGTGAGGACAAAAGGGTGTGAAATAGGAAAGTGGGGGAGGGATGCTAGAATTTTTTTAAGAGCACCAAATATCTGTGTGAAATGTATCATAACTCAAAATTTGACCAGATGGCTTAGTTCGTGGTTTCCTTCTGAAATATTTAGCTGGTTCAAGTACAGGCAGGATAGGAAGATGGTTAGACAAAAACTGAATTAGAATTTTCTAAGAAAGTTGCACGGAGGGAGAGAGAGAGAGAGAGGAAAGAATAGAGAACAGAGGTCAGGAATTGATGTTGCTGAGTCTTGGTAGCTAATAAGGTTAGAAGCAAAGACATGAGCAGAGAGAGGGATAGGGCAAAAGCACTGGGGCCAGTGGATCCGATAGATCTCTGTGCTTGAAAGATGTCTGGGGAAGAGATTCTAGAGGATGGGAGTAGAGTGGTTAAGAAGGAGCTGTCAAAAAACAGGATGCTTGATTTAAAAATAACTCACCCAGAGAGTCCATTAAAAATGCAAATTCTTGGGCCATTCAGTCCTTAGAGAATCTGATTCAGTAGATCTCAAATGTGACCTGATGAGCTGCAGTTGTCCTAAGTGACCAAGGTGATTCTGACACAGTCTGCCCAAAGAAAAACATCTGGGGGCACCTGAATAACTAAGTCAGTTGAGCCTCTGACTCTTGATTTTGGCTCAGGTCATGATCTCAGGGTTGTGAGACTGAGCTCTGCATCGGGCTCTGCACTCAGCGCAGAATCTGCTTCTCCCTCCCCCCACCCCAAATAAATAAATAAAATATTTTTTAAAAAAGAACATTTGGAAACCATTGGGAGGAAGTGAATATGAGGGTGCCCATAGAATAAGACCATTTAGAGCTCAGGTTGTGAAAAGGCATTCCAAGAACAGGGTGACCAGAAAACACTGGCAAACTTGTTGACCAGCTCATTTATTTCACAGCAAACTCCAGTTTCTCTGGAAATGGGATTTTTTAAAAAGATTTTATTTATTTTTCATGAGAGACACACACACACACACAGAGAGAGAGAGAGAGAGAGAGAGACTGGCAGAGACACAGGCAGAGGGAGAAGCAGGCTCCACGCAGGGAGCCCGATATGGGACTCAATCCTGGGTCTCCAGGATCACGCCCTGGGCCAAAGGCAGTCACTAAACTGCTGAGCCACCCAGGGATCCCCCTGGAAATAAGATCTATGATTATTGGGGCACAAAAACTTCTCCGGGACTAGAGAGAAAATATTGAGAACAATACCCAGAAAGGCTAAGAAAGGTGACCAAATTTCTATAAATGAGAAAATATTATATCATTCACCCAGACACCCTGAGAGAGAGGAAAAGCACCACTGCAAATTACTTAAAAGATATTAAGCGGGAACCCAAATGTCTCAGGTGGGCACTGGAATTTTGTCTAGCCTGAGATTTTGCTGAGAGTTAAAGACAAATGCTTTCCTCTTCATAAAGCAATTTCTTCCCTCCATATTCAAATGTCATGAAATCGTTACCAGGCCTGTGCCTCTCCTGCCTTACACTGGGCTTATTGTTGGCAGTGAATGCCATTGAGAAGAAAGAAGATAAGCAGCTTTTCACTCTCTGCCGGTTGAAATTGGGAAATATTTTTTTCTGACTCTAAGTATACACTTAAAAAAACTGCCAGGTTTATCAGAAGGGCCAGGTCAATTTGAGAAAATTGTTTGGTGCAGAGTGCTGACTTAATAGTGTCTAAAAGGGGAAAGCAGCATGCCAGCAAGACTGGAAAGAAATACACAGGTGTTGTCACCGCAGGAATGCATTAACCCTGGAGTTATCAATATTGGCCACTTCGGGCTATCATGAACGAGTGTGAAAAATTCTAGAGGGGTTAGATCATAGGAAAGACACACTAAAGAGTGAATAATTCATTTGGAGATGGGTCTACACCTAAATCGTCAGTAGCTGTGTCTAGTACACAAATTTCTCCAATGATCATAAGGGCAGGTTATAACACGGGAAGCAATAGAATGTGCTGAACTCACACTTTCCGAGTTCATTTCAGATTCTGTCACTTACTAGTTTTATGGCTTTGGTCAAATTACCTGACCACTGTATGTCTTATTTTCCTCATCTAAGGAAGGTTAATAGTAATAGTTTCTAGCTCACACAATTGTTTCCAGAATGAAATGATGTGAGAAAAGTAAAGAAATGTAGACAAATATTTCATCTAAGGCTCTTGAAGAAAAACATTCAGGGGCACCTGGGTGGTGTAGTAGGTTAACCCTTGATTTTGGTTCAGGTCATGATCTCAGGGTTGTGAGATCAAGTCCCATATTGGGCTCATGCTTAGTGCAGAGTCTGCTTGAGATTCTCTCTCTCTCTCTCTCTGCCCCACCCACACTTTCTCTCTCTCTCTCTCTCTCTCTCTGTCTGTCTCTCAAATAAATAAATCTTAAGAAAAAGGAAAAACATCTGGGCTGGAAGACTGAGCTAGGAAGGTAAACAACATGCAGTAAAGGAAAGAGAAGAATTTTTTAATAAGATGAAGTGAGAACAAAATATCCTTCAGACTTTTTTGATTCAGCAAATGTCCATATCATGAACTGTATCTTGGTGACTCAGAGTTCTCACAAAACAGCTGCCCATCTTATCTTCTAATTGAATTGAATTTAGGATGGGTGTTCCTACTGAGCTATTGCATCAAAAATTGCAGAGAACAGCCCAACAAAGAGGGAGATGTGGATATGAACAGAAGAATGCAACAGAATGTAGTGGTCAAGAGCATGTGTGGTAGGTTCTAGATATACTACAACTGGACAACTGCTCCTCTCTGTTTCTTCATCTACAAAATGGAGGTAATAATATATCTCTGTATAATTGTTACAATGATTAAATGAATGATAAATAAAATGCATTTGCTACAGTGGTGGTCATAATTGTTAATAATAATCAATGCCCACTCCCAGCCCACCTGTTAGGGTGAATGTAGCTGGAGGATTAATGATATAGAGAGCCAGCACACAGCTGGCTACATCATTAAGTCATTCAACAAACATTACTGTGCCAGGAGCTAATGATGTGGTGGTAAATGAAAAAGGTCCTGACGCAGCCTAAAGACTAAGGAGGAAGATAAATAGGAAAATGAGACAAACAATATAATAGGGGCTGGCATGGGGTACTTTGAGAGAATTTGGGAGGAGTCCCTAACCAGATATTAGGTAAGTTTAAATAAGGATCAAATTAAAGCTGGAAGGCAGGAGAAAGAGAAGGTACCCACTAGAGTCTGAAAGACTACAATTAAAGCTTTAAAACAAGAAAAAGCTTTTACATAACCATGGGAAGTTAACGGACAATCAACAATCACTACTAATGAAACATTTTAATAAATTGGCCATGTGATGATATCATCTCCTGATTAAACAATATCAATATCCAAACATGAGATAACACCACAATTAACAGTGTGAAACCAAAGGAGTGCCTATTAAAATGAGGAAGCAAGCAAAAATGTCCACCATCATATTCCTCTAGAAGGTTCTTTTTTTTTTTTTTTCCTCTAGAAGGTTCTGTCTGGGCTCACAAGGAAGGAAACAGAAGAGAGAAAATGATCAACTGATTATTTGCAGAGTTGATGGTGGTATGCATTTGGGAAATCCAGAAAGAGCACAGAACAGTTAACTGAATCTGATAAAATTAATAAAGACAGGCCTGTTACCTCACCCACAGAAATCCACTTTCTCCATGATGACCAGTTTATATACTTGCCCTCCTCCTCAGACTTGTCTGAGAGCACAGGGACAGCCTCATGTTCTCAACAGGCCCAGCAGACCACCCTTTATGGCCCCTACTCTGCTCCTGTCCCAAGCTGCAGATGCCTGGCCCTGCCCAGGCCAATTCCCTCCATGTGTACTGCACACGCACCTCCAGATGCCCAGGATTCTGCTCTTACAAACCTCCCTCTCTTTGCCTGCACCCTCGGTGTCTTCTTGTCCACTGGGTCAATCTCACTAGATGTGAACTGCCCGCATATTGCCCATCTTCAAAAAAAGAAGCCCTCTGTGGACCCCACAGGCTCCCCTGGCTTCCACTCCATTTGTCTGCACTCTCTCAGGGGAAAACCCCTAGACATCCTTGTCTATGCTTGTGCTCCTTATCTCCCATTCTCTCCCCAACTCACTCCAATTCTCTGATTGAACTTTCACAGCCCCCTTTTGTCCCACTGCTCCCCAGATTGAAACAACATTCCGGACTTGCCCCAAGCTCCATCTGAACGAAGTCCCTGGTCAGTCAGGCTTCCGGGGGCAGCTCACTGCGCTTGGTCCAAACAGGCATGACTGATGACTCCCTCCTCATTGAACACTGTCTTCTCCAGCCTCCAGGACTTCATTCTCCCTGTTTTCTTCCTGGCTCACTGGCTGTTCCTTCACCTTCTCCTTTGCTGGGTATTTTCTTCCTGGGTTCTCTGTCCTCATTCCTTTCTTGATGACTCATTCAAACCCATGCAGTGGAGTCCCGAAGGGTCCAGGACTGGTGTGAGGCAAGTGAGTTTGCTTTTCAAGGCTCAAGCTTAAATATAAGGGTATCAAAAACTCATCACTAGTATACCATATTTTAATGCAAAATTTCTAAAAATTAATGCCCCAAATGCATCAGGAATGGAATATCAACATGTTACAGAAAGATCAGTATTACTTATTTTTCCTCTTGCCTCAGGACCCGGTATGGCTCAGCACAGCCCTGTGCTCCCACCTCAGTTCTGAGCTACAGAATTGCATAGCAACTGTCTTAGACCATCCGGGCTGCTAGAACAATGACATAGACTGGGCTTATGAACAACAGAAATTTATTCTCACGGCTCTGGAAGCTGGGAAACCAAAATCAAGGTGCCAGTGTGGTTGTTTTCTTTAGGAGGTCCTCCCCCTGATTCATAGCCCACACCGTCACCACTCCTTCCCCAACCCCACCCCCATACATGTAACTTCTAGACTTCCAGTCATTTTCTATCTCACCATCACTCATACTCTAACTACACCCAGAATCCCCCTTGGTTCCCCCTCTCCTTCACATCCCACATCAGTCTTCCAGCAAGTTCTGACAACACCAATTCCAAAATTTATCTTGAATTGACTGCTCACAACTCCATTCCCACATATTCAACCCCAGCCACTGTCATGTCTGCTCTCAGCCCTCTGTGATGACATCCTAATTGAATCCCCACTCCCACTCTGACCCCTCATGCAGAAGCCAGAATGAGGTGGTCAGAGGTCATCCCACACATGGAACACAAATGGCTTCTCACTATGATAAGACATAAAACCCAACCCTGGCTGCATCTTCTGCCACTCTCCCCATTCCCCAAAGTCCACAAAACTGGTCTTTCTTTGGTGCCTTAACCAGGAAGGAGCACTGAGCAGCCTACTGTTCCGTGGCAGGTGTACCCACTGTTCCTTCTACCTGGAATGCTTATCCCTACATATCCCCACTGCTCACTCCCTGCTCATTGAGATCTCTGCCTGAATATCGCGTCCCAGGAGAGGCCTCCTTTCCTCCTTCTTTTAAAATAGCATCTTCTCTCCACCTCACTTTGTTCACTCATTTTCTTTCACAGCACTTGTCACTTCCTGATATGTTATATATTTTACTGGTATTTTTGGCAATTTTATATCTCCTCTATTAACTGTCTGAGGGTAGAGACATTACTGTTTTCATGTTGTAGCTCCAGGACATAGAATAGTGACTGTCATATACATGAATACCAAAAATGGAATAAAAGCAACATTTTTATTAAAGCTGTAACAAAAAATTGGAAACAAGTTAAACGAAAGTTTGGTTCAATATCAGGCTTTGTCTAAGTGGGATAAATATTAAAAAATATAAACTAGTATATACATCTATATACTATTTAAGTATTTTTATTTATTTATTTATTTATTTTTATTTATTTATGATAGTCACAGAGAGAGAAAGAGAGAGAGGCAGAGACATAGGCAGAGGGAGAAGCAGGCTCCATGCACCAGGAGCCCGATGTGGGATTTGATCCCGGCTCTCCAGGATCGTGCCCTGGGCCAAAGGCAGGTGCCAAACCGCTGCGCCACCCAGGGATCCCTATTTAAGTATTTTTAAAGACTTGAAGTAAATTAAAAACCAGTGTCAACCGTGGCTATCCCTGAAGAAGAGAATTGAAGACCACCACTTCCTTTTCTTTCCATTTCCATGTATTTTCCATTTTTCTTTATTACTTTTAGATTTTCTTTAGTAAATAATTTATCACTTTAAGGCTTTAGAATAGAAAAATGTTTCTGATAATGAGCAATGTTAGTAAAGCTTTGAGAGCAGAGTCACTTATGCATAACTGAGTAGAAGTAGCTAGGTAATTATGAAACAGATCTATAATTTATAGTCACTAGTCACTTGTGGTATGTAGTTTTAATCAATCAAAACAGGAGAGTAAATTAAGCTAGTGACTGAAAAGAGTGACAGTGTAATAACATGCACAGACTTTGCTCAATGCCAACATTTTTAGACTCTCAGGGAAAAGGGGGCAGGGACTAATCTGGAGCAGTGGATCAGTATCAGGAACCATAGGTTTCTCCCAAGCAAATCCCATGTCGACTTGTCAGACAATATACAAGCTGACCAGATAAATTTAAATTTCAAATAAAAAATAAGTAATTCTTTATTAGATATGTGCCCCCAAAATTTCATGGAACATACTTTAAAAATTTTCTGTGGTCTATCCAAAATTCAAATTTAATAGGTTTTCTATATTTTTATTTATTTAATCTGGCAACTCTATCACCAAGCTGATTTTGGAAGGAAAAGCATGTAACATTAGAAGAGTAGTGGCAGAGGGAGAATATAACTCCAGAATCCAGGGCTTCCCGTTTCCCCAAATCCTTCATATTGGGATCAGAGAGAGATATAGCAAAGATTTATTCATTAAAAAGTTGAGGACCTGCTCTAAGTGCAGCATGTATGGATAACACGGGGAATATGAAGAATATGGCCCTGCCCTTAAAGAGCTAATAACCTAAGCAAGAAAAAGCAAGAAAAAAGGCTCTGGAGTTCAGTCATGAATTCAGATTTGCACTGCACCACTTCCTGTCCATGGGATCATAGCTAAATTATATAACTGCTCTGTATGAGTTTCCTCATATATGAAGAATAATAATAAGTTGAAGATAGCTCATTTGTGTAGAATAAAAACATAATTCACAACAAACATTTAGAATAGTACTGAATAAAACTTTGTGAGAAATGCTAAATTAGAAATGCATAGGTTGCTGAAATAGACCTTGGTGGAGGAGGGAGTTACATATAACATAAACCTGCATACATTTTTAAATGGAGTTTTAAAAAAATCACTATCAATTCGAATGAGAGCAAAAAACATCAAATAGAAAAAGCTTAACTAATAGAAAACAAAAAGCAAGATGATGAACATAAAGCCAAAATAACATCATTAAAATCATTGTAAATGGATAACAAAACCCAGAAAAATCATGTCTAAAAGTGTCAACCCTAAAACTTAATAATATACAAGAAATAAAATAGGAAAATACATATCAGAACAAAGCATACAAAAGCATGAGTTGAAATCTTTCACAAGGATGCAATTATCAAAATCTATTATATGGGAAAGTCTACTGGACAAACAAGGCTATTTTCAATAAATAAACTGCATGAAAAGAAGATGTAAGTTGAGAGTAAACATGTATAGGTTAAAAGAGATATGAGAAACATAATAACCTATTGCAATGTGAGGATCTTACCTGGATCTGAGTTTGAAATAAGCATTTAACAAATGAGACAAACAGAAGTATTTAAGCAATGACTGGATATTTGATGACATTAAGAAAATAAAGTTGAATTTTTAAGTATAGTAATAATAGTGTTATTATTTTCCTTAAAAGTATCCATATTTTTAAAGAATACACATTGAGTATTTATAAAAGAAATGACAAGATGTCTGAGATTTGCTTCAAAATAGTCTAGAGGAAGGGAGACAGGGAAGGAGTGGATGGTGTTTTAGATGAAACAATAGGGTCATAACTGAACAGCCATTGAGGCTGGCTGAAAGAGAGCTAGGATATACATTCAAACGTATATGTGTAATATACATTAAAAATGAAAGAAAGGAATACCAAGCCAAAGAGAAGGAGATAGCTATGTTAATTTCAAATAAGATAATTTTTTTTAATTTTTATTTATTTATGATAGTCACAAAGAGAGAGAGAGAGAGACAGAGACACAGGCAGAGGGAGAAGCAGGCTCCATGCACAGGGAGCCCGACGTGGGATTCGATCCCGGGTCTCCAGGATCGCGCCCTGGGCCAAAGGCAGGCTCTAAACCGCTGCACCACCCAGGGATCCCCAAATAAGATAAATTTTAAGGCAGAAGTCATTAGTATGGATAGAGGTTCATGTGACAGAAGGATTAATTCTTCAGGAAAATATAACTATCCTACAATACTATGCAATTAATAATATGGTTCCAAAACATATAAAACAAAAATTGACAAAATAAGAGAAACCAACAAATTCACCATCGAAGTGGATAATTTTAACACAACTCTAGATATTTGATAGGTTAAGCAAAGAAAAAATTGATGAGTAAGTGAAAATATATTACTGAATTAATAAATATATAGAATCCTGACTCAAAGACATGAATAATACACTTCCTTCAAGTGTACATGTGACATTCATGAACATTAATTGTATACAAAGCTTTTATAAAAGATTCTCGGGCAGCCCAGGTGGCTCAGCGGTTTAGCGCCGCCTTCAGCCCAGGGCCTGATCCTGGAGACCCGCAATCGAGTCCCACGTCAGGCTCCCTGCATGGAGCCTGCTTCTCCCTCTGCCTGTGTCTCTGCCTCTGTGTGTGTGTGTGTGTGTCTCATGAATAAATAAATAAAATCTTTAAAATAAATAAATAAAAAATAAAAGATTCTCAAGATATTTCTTAAGTTGGCATAATATAAACTAATTTGTGAAGATACAGAAAAACTGAATTGTCCTATAATCCAAAATTAATCAAATTGATAATTTAAAGCATTCCCACAATGAAAATATTAGGCTTACAATAATTTTATGGGAGAATCCTATCAATTGGTTGGCAAAGAGAGTATTCCAATATTTCATAAACTCTATCTGATGATAGAAAAAGGAGTAAGCCTCAACTAATTTAATGAGACTAGCAAAACTTTCACCAAAACAAACACACACACTATGTACACACAAAACACACAGGGTTCTGCACATGTCCAAGGAATGCTAAGGAGTCACCTGCTCTAACCACAGGGAGTATAATATAATCCCTCACCCTAGTGTGACATAGAAATATTCCATTTTCTTTAAGTACTGGGATGACAGCTGCAAAAATCAAAATGGATAAATCTCACAAACACAATGTTGAATGGAAAAAGTGAGGGATGCCTGGGTGGCTCAGGGGTTGAGCGGCTGGCTGCCTCCGGCTCAGGGCGTGATCCTGGGATCAAGTCCCACATCGGGCTCCCTGCTTCTCCCTCTGCCTATGTCTCTGCTTGTCTATCATGAATAAATATATAAAGTCTTAAAAAAAAGAGAGAGAGAGAGAAAGAAAAAAAGAAAAAAACTAGTTGCTGAAGGGAAGAAACAGTTCAGTGTCATTTACATAAAGTTCAAAACCCGGCAAAAGTGAATGATGCCCCTTGGTAGAATTGCATGGTATCACAGAGAAATGAAAGTGAGAATAAACATAACATCCAGGAGATAGATACCTGTGGAAAGGCAGAGAAAGGGGCACATTTATGCAGAAGGAAGGGACCTTCCACAGCATTAATAAGGTGCTATATCAAGTTGGGTGATGGGAAATAGAATTTTGTGTTTATCATGATTTACAATTGAAAGAGTTATTATATTCTATGTTTCTAATTTGTTAGATATGATTTACATATAGTGCAGTATATAAACCTCAAATCCTAAGTGTACAGACTGGTAAATTTTAATGTGTGTTCATATCCATATCACATTCCTTTTGTCTCAGATATGTCATAACACAATGAAAAGAAAATTGATTCTTAAGTTTACCTGTGATTTGGGCTTTTTTTTTTTACTGTGTTCATTAACAGTAAACCACTGCTATTTTAATATTTGCTCTAAGGATGTGGCTACTCTAAAAAGAAATCCAATATTTATGATAAAATTCCAATGTTGCCTGAGGGTTATGAGCTCAAGAGGGATTTTCTCAGAAAGGAAAACTTTTTCACCCTAAAATAAAATTTGTTTACAAAATACATCTTTATCAAATGTTCTCATTCCGAGGCTGGCATGGGAGGGCTATTCAGCAGTGGGCATGAGGAAAAGAGCTGGAACAGCAGAGCCCAGTGGTTCTGCAAGGACTGTTGAGTTCCAGCTTCCTCCCACGTGCAGCACACACCCTCCCTGGATGGGTAGGCAGGCTCTTCAAGTCTCACATGCTTTTTTTTTTTTTTTTTTTTTTTTTTAAGATTTATTTATTTTGAGAAAGAGAGAGTAAGGGGGGGGGGGGAGAGAATCCCAAGTCAACTCCCTGCTCACCCTGAGCCTGATGCAGGGCTCAATCTCAAGACCCTCATATCATGACCTGAGCCAAAATCAAAAGTCAGACCCTAATCAACTGCACCACCCAGGCATCCCTCACATGCACTGTTAATCAAGTAACTGTTTTTTTTTAAATTACCTACCTATTTAAAATATGCTGAATTTAGCATTACCTTATTTCTTAATATTATAATCTATTTGTTTCCTGAAGAAAAGTTTACTAAACTTTACCCCAAATCTTCCATCCATATTAAAGTCAAATTACATAATTATCACAATTTTACCAGCTCACTAGAAAAACAGTCCATAACTTAAGTAATGTGATCACCAGCCAGACTTGGAAGGAAGGCATGGGATGCCCTCTGCAGAGGTTCTTGGTAGCTACTGGAGGCCATATGAAGTACAGACACAGGAGGAAAAATGACTGTGTAATTCATTTTTCCAGTAAAAATGTCCCATATACCAATTGATTCTACATATACATAAGCCTACCCAACCTTGGAGATTTTTATCATGGAGGATATTTTTGTCTAAATGCAGAAGAATAAAGCATATCTCATTTACCTTGCCACAATGGGACAAAGCCCTGGAGCTTTAAGACCTTGTGCTGTTCATCCCTTTAATTTAGAGAATTTTTATATATAGCATCTTCCTGTGCAACTCAACAGTTTCATACATGTACATAGTAATGTGCAAATACCTTGAGTTCAAGCTCATGTTTCCTGTAACCTCCACATCATACAGAAAATGGCTTTTTCTGTCATGTGTGCTTAATGCATATTTTGTTAATCCACTGGAAGTAGCAGTTTTAAAAGGTGCATGCTGAGGAATAAAATGCTGATTCCACTTAGTCTCAAGGAAAAAGGATAGGACAAAAGTGTTCAGATGAGCTCAGTCAGGAACAGGCACTGTATCAGACAGTCATATTCCCGGCAATTAATTCACACAAATGCAATACAAAGTGGGAATTAGCCCATTTGCTGTCATTGCTGCCCATTCTTGCTCTTGATGAGGACACAGACATTCAGGAAGATTAAGTTAATTATCCAAGGCCACATAACTACTAAACTAACAGAATTTAAATCATGGATTTCTGGCTCTAAACCTCATGGCTTTGTTTTGTTTTGTTTTTCCCATTAAAATGTTGACTATTTGTTGTCTAATGATATCAAAGAGTCTGCACCTGACAATTAAAATCAATTCCTATTCCATGGTTTCACCTAGATAGGTTAAGGGTAGGAGATGGTATTGTTGGGCTTTATAATTACCATATTATAATAAGGCCCTCCATAACCAACTGTAAATAAGGACTTCATAAACCTCCAGCTAGCCAGGACTCAGACAATTGATTCCAAAGCCCATTCTGTCTGGGAGAGCACCTAGTTTTTGGATGGCGTTCAGATCCTAGACAATGGATTTTGCTTTTGGATGGGTTTCAACTCCTGGATGATGGATTTCGCCAAGATAATGAGAACAGCTATTAAGACAGAGGATTCATTTTATCTGCCTCTTTGCCAGGGTTGAAGATATTTGTCGATCATTCAAACATGAGTCAAAGCAGGGGAAAGACATTGACCTGGGATCACAAAATCTTATCCATGACAGTTGATCTGCTTAGTAATACATCTGGCTTATGTGAACTCTTCAGAAATGTCAGAAAAGTCCTCGGAAGCAGTGGGTGGTCTAATAAATTTGCTCAAAGACTAAGCTACATGTGATTAGATCCAAAGAGCAGAGCCAGCCTGAGGCAGGTCAAATAGTCTTACTTAGAAAGAAAAGATTGCTGGGAGCCCTACCCTGCCTTTCCTATCTCACGTATGAAATTACAGCATTAGAGTTTCATTTGTGTTGGAGTCTATCTTTTCCTATTAAGTCTATTTTAAAATATAATTATCTTTGGAGAGACTGTACAGTAAGTTCCTTATAACATAATAAGCATGAGTTTGTCAAGACCTTTTCCCTGATTGGAGGGACAGTTCTCAATCCTGGGTTATAAAGTGAAGAAAGTAACTGAAGAGGCAATGCCTGCAGGTAAAATAACTAATTTCCCTGACTTTGCAATTTCATTTAGGGTAGGACCAAGTAATAGGTCCTTGGTGGTTGTTTTTGTTGCCAATGAAGTAAACAGCCTATCAGAGACCTCCCCGATGTAGTGCGTGATAGCTGTGGAGTATAGATGCCTCCTGGGGTAGGGCTGAGAAGAAATGCTTCCAGTCAAAGAGGCATTTTAGCAGGGTCCCCATAACCCTGGGAGCCAGATCTTGTGGACTTCAAAGGACCTTTCTTTTTTTTTTTTTTTTTTTTTTTTTTTTTTTTATTTATTTATTTATGATAGGCACACAGTGAGAGAGAGAGAGAGGCAGAGACATAGGCAGAGGGAGAAGCAGGCTCCATGCACCGGGATGCCTGATGTGGGATTCGATCCTGGGTCTCCAGGATCGCGCCCTGGGCCAAAGGCAGGCGCTAAACCGCTGCGCCACCCAGGGATCCCCAAAGGACCTTTCTGCTGCCAAGTGGCAGATTTGTATCTAGGTCCCATTAGTGAGGATAAAAATGGCCACACTAGGCTCCTATCTCCTATACCTTTGTGACTGCTGCTTTTCTCCAGAGAGTGGTGTATTCTATTACATTGCTTGGAAAATCTAAAGATCATTCAAGGTCACCCTAAATTAAATTAACCTTGGATACATTTTATGGAAATTGCATTTTTTCAATAGCAAAATTGCGTAATTTTAGAGCAGAAAAGAACCTCCAAGATTACTTGGTCCAATTGTTCTCATTTTGCAAATGAGGTAACCAGCAAAGTATTTTAGACCTGTAACAAGTTCCTAACCTTTCAACAAACACACACAAGTTTTTTCATCCTGTTTCAAATTTCTTACAGAGAAAACAGACAGGAAAGGTAAAAGTTCTGCATATTCTAAGAAAAAATTAATAAAAAAAGGCATTGTGCCTCTCACCAGCATTTATTTTTTAAAGGGAAATCTTAATAAAAAAGGACTATACACACTTATAGAATCCATGGCATAGAGATTGAGATTTCTGGATTAACATGGTAGCAAATAAGTTTGCTCACAACTTCCTATTTATACACCAAAGATGATCAAGTTAAGTAGCAAAAGTGAATATGAAACTGTATGAAAAGGATGGGTCTAATTATGTCATAAAACAAAATTATGTGTGTGGCCATCAAAGCTGCAGCCAAGTCATGATAGGATACATTATATATGATAAAAAAAAATAACTTCAAAATCCCATTGGTTTCACACAAGAAAGATTTATTTCTTGCTCACAGAAGAAATATGTAGATTGCCCAGTCTGCTTTTGTGGCTACACCACCTGGGACACGCAGCCTCCAAGATTTCAGTAGTGAAGGAAGAAGACAGAAATCAACACACAACTGTAAACTGCCTTAGCCCAAAACCTGTGTCACTCACACATTGATCATTAGTTAGAATCAGTCAGGACAGAATCCGCTGCAAGAAGACTCGAAAGTGAGGGGAACACATGGATATATGGTAAGCTTACCATAACTGCCACTAACCTTTTAACCACAGACCTGGAAGCCCAGAGATTATGATTCACCCCATTGACTATCCCATATTCTGTATTCATGAGCCCCACTCACCAACAAAACATGTAGTTATTTTGTGATTCATCTTGTTATTTGTTGCTTATAAACTTAATTATAAAGTAAATCATCACAACGTAATCTGCATTTAAACCATGGGGGAATAATATAGGAAAGAATAATAAAACTAGCTAAAGGTCTAGAATATATACATGGCACAGAAAGAGATAAATCTACATAAATGTTATATTTCTATTTCTGCAGCTATTCACAGGGCTATAGTTGGTTTAATGATTTTCCTTCTTTAAGTTCCCATTGCCCTCAGCCAGCATCAATGAAAGCTAGGGTTCTCTACCTGGTAGGGAGACCCAACACTTCATTCCCAGAATTTCTGAGGCTCTTGGTAGTCCTGTCAGTATGTTGTTATAGACTTCAATTAACTTTTCCTCTGGACATGACAACACCAAGAATGGCTCCAGAGAATCACTCCTCCTGACATGTTCTCCTTGTTCCTATTGTGTAGGGACAACCCTATTTTCCCTTGATAACTGAGATGGATCAATGCAATCAGTATGAAAACCCTCTCTGTTCCATATTCATGCTATGGCTTAAGGAGCTCTGAATGGATGGGCAGCAGTTTGCAATACTGAACTTAATGGAATTTTTGTGATAACCAATAGTGATACTATTTATCCATTATAAACTAAGATCTAAACCAGCAGAACACCAGATTGCAGAGAAAAAGGAAATGAGTTTTTCAGGAATACTATGAGGTGCCTCATAATTTTCATCCCTTGGTTGAATAACCCTTCTATTTTGACTATGGAAGAAATCAGACACTATATTGACCACTGAAACTGAGCATACTACATAGAACCTGCAGGATGTTTCCCTAACCTTAAAGAGAGTCTCTTGTCCATCATTGCTTACTGATATTTTAATAATATTTTCACTAAGAACAGTTGCTTCTAAGAAACAGGTACATGGTAAGATGCACAAAAACTGTGTGCTCATTGCATTACTTATTTTTCTGCAAAATTGTTCCATAAGTTAGAGGATTTATGAGTTCTGGTTGGGGTGTAAAGAATTGGAAAGAATGTTGCTTCTATGCTTACAACAAAAACAAAACAAAAAACCTGGCAAACTATAATTTCATGACTTTTGTTTAATCCATCAGGAACCTGAGATTGCATGGTGATCAAGGGGCTGAACTCTAGAGACAGGTGACCCCATGGAGAAAGATGAAACAAAGGAAAGAATTACGACAGAACTTATCTGAAACAATGAGACATGGAGTAGCATTATTAAAGTGATAAAAGGAAAAATAAAACTATCAACCCAAAATTCAGTATGTAGGGAGAATACCTTTCAAAAAAATAAAGGAGAAATAGGTATTTTCCCCCCAGACCAAAAATGGAGAGAATCTACTGCTGTCAGACATATACTACAAAAAATCTTTAAAAGAAGTTTTTTTAGGTGGATGCTACCAGATAGAAACTTATATTTATAGAAAGAAATAAAGAGTGTCAGAAATGAAATGAAGATAAAATTTATTTTTCACACTTTTAATTGCTTCAAAAGATAACTGACTATCTAAAGCAATAATAGTAGCAATCGATTGTATTTTTTATAAAGGTAGTACTAGTAGTACTACCTAAAGGTAGATTTCGATTAATTAAAGATGTAGGTTGCAAACACTAAAAATATCTTAAAGGGAAGTATAAATAAATTTATTTTAAATGTAATCTTAAATGTATTTATGATTTTAAATGTAATCTTAAAGAATGCTTAATTAACTGAAGAAAAAACTGAAAAGGATAAAGCATAAAATAATAGATGGAACAAATAAAGATTTTAATCCAGCCATATAAATAATTACATTAAATGTAAACAGTCTAAACACAACAAACTTAGAAACACCAATTAAAAGATTGTCGAATTGATTTTTTTAAAAAAAGGATGGCTCAACTGATGGCTGTCTATAAGAAACTCACTTGAAATATATGCATCAACAGGTTAAAAGTAAAAGGAGAGAAAAAAATAATGCTAAAGAAATTGTAATCAAATAAAGTTGGAGTAACTATCTTAATATTTTTAAATTTATATTAATAAAAAATAAGCTTCAGGGCAAGAAATATTACCAGGGATAAAGAACTTCATTACATAATAGTAAAGAGGTCAATCCTCTAAGAATATGCATCAATCCTCAATGTATATACACCTAATGACAGAGCATCAAAATACATAGAAAGAAAACTAATAGGACTGAAAGTGGAAATAGACAGATTCACACTTACACTTGGAGAATTCACATACTTCTCTCAGTAACTGACAGAATAAACAGACATAAAATCAGTAAGGACAAAGAAGACTAGCACAGTATTATCAACTAGCTTGACCTAATTGACATTTATAGAACTTCTACCCAAGAAGAGTAGAATACGTATTTTAAACCTTAGCAAATTAAAGGTATTGAAATTATTCAAGGTATGATCTCAAAGGGCACCTGGGTGGTTCAGTCATTAACCATCTGTCTTCAGTTCAGGTCATGATCTCAGGGTCCTGGGATCAAGCCCCACATTAGGTTCCCTGCTCAGCAGGGGTCTGTTTCTCCTCCTCCTGTGTGCTCTCTCTCTCTCTCTCTCTCAAGTAAATAAATAAAGTTTTAACCCCCCAAAAAATATGATATTGGGCTAGAACAAAATTAAACTAGAAATTAATAGGAGAAAGATATCTGGAAAATCCCCCAAATATTTGCAATGGAAAAGAGAATACTGCTACAGACCCCATTGACATTTAAAGGAAAGTGCTACTAACAAATATGCTCATAAATTCAACAATTTAAATGATATGGATCAATTCTTTGAAAGACAAAAACTGCTGAAATTCACTCAAAAAGAAATAAATGACTTTAAGAGTTCTAAATCTATTTTTACAATGAATTTGTGACTTAAAATCTACTAACAAAATTCCAGGCTCAATCAGTTTCACTGGTAAATTCTACAAACATTTAAGGAAAAAAATATATATACCCATTATAAATAATCTCTTTCAGAAATTAGACATAGGAATGCCCCAACTCATTTCACGAGGTCAGCATTACCTTAATACTAAGCCAGACAAAGATATTGTGTCTTTGATGGCTACAGAACAACATTTCTAACAAATGTGGATATAAAAATTCCTAACAGGAATGCCTGGGTCGTTCAGTGGTTGAGTGTCTGCCTTCGACTGGGGTCATGATCCCAGGGTCCTGAGATCGGGCCCCACATGGGGCTCCCTGCATGGAGCCTGCTTCTCCCTCTGCTTGTGTCTCTGCCTCTCTTTCTCTCTGTGACTCTCATGAATAAATAAAATCTTTTAAGAAATAATAAAAAAATAATAAAAGTAAATATTCCCAACAAAATTTTAGGAAATCAAATTCAATAACATATAAAAAGATAACACATCACAACCAAATGGGTTTACCCCAGAAACACAAAGTTGGCTTTATACTTAAAATTAGTCAATGTTATCCCCTATTTTAACAGATTACAAGAAAAAACATTATAGGGCAATTGCAAAAGAAATAGAGAAGCATTCGACAAAATTCAACATCCCTTAATAATAAAAACTATCCACAATCCAGAAATAGAAGAGGATGTTTTTAACCTGATAAAAGACATTTAAAAACCCTACAGCTAATATCATTCTTAATGGTAAAAGATTGAATGCTTTCACTGCTAGATCAGGAGCAAGGCAAAAATATCCTTTCTCACCACTCCTATTCACCATCATAGTAGAAATGCAATAAGGCAAGACAAATAAATAAAACACACAGATTGGAAAGGAAGAAACAAAAATGTCTGAATTCATAGACAAATTGGCTAGTAGAACAGCCCAAGTCATGTATAAAATTATCTCAGAGTCAGTACTGAGCTCATTAGGTAAGTTCACTAATGTTATAGGATGCAAGAGCAATACAAAAAGTCAACAATATTCCTATTTACCAAAAATTAATGATAAGAGTCTGAAAAAAATTAAGTACCATTTTCAATAGCACCAAAAGGAAGGAAAAGGAGAAGTTGGTGAGGAAGAGAAAGAGGAGAAGGAGGAACAGGAAGAGGAAGAAAGGAGGAGGAGGAGAACCACCACCACTACCAATACCACCATCACTATCACCACCTCCAACTTAGGAAGCGATGAAGACCCAGATAAATGGACACAAATATCACATAAACAATTGGAAGATTCACTTTCTCCCCACATTTCTCCCTGCAGATATTATGCAAATTCAATAAAAATCCCAGAAGGATTTATCATAGATATCAACAAGCTGATTCTAAAATTTGTATGGGAAGACAAAGGACCTAGAATTCCTAGGAATTTTGTATTTGACAAACATATGTAAGCAAATTCCTGAAGCATATCATTATCCTACAAGGTTAGGAATGAGACTGCGCTTCTAAAAAAGACTGAAGCAATTTACATCTTAGAACAGCAGGTCCCAAGGTGTGGTCCATGCCCATCTGGTGATCCCCACCATCCTTCAGGAGGTCTCTGGCTTTGAAACTATTTTCATAGGATGCCTGGGTGGCCCAGTGGTTGAGCGTCTGCCTTTGACTCAGGGCATGATCCTGGAGTCCCAGGATCGAGTCCCACATTGGGCTTCCTACATGGAGCCTGCTTCTTCCTCTGCCTATGTCACTGCCTCTCTCTGTGTGTGTCTTTCATGAATAAATAAATAAAATATTAAAAAAGAAACTATTTTCATAGTAATACTAAAACACTATTTGCTTTTTGCACTGGGCTGAGATTTGCATTGCTGGTGTCTTTGCAGGAACCTAGGCAGGGCACCAGACTTTATTAGTAATCACTGTATTCTTCACTACCACGCACTCACAGAAAGAGGAAGGTCAGTTTCCCTTAAATAGATCCACAGAGAAGCAATAAAAACTGTTCACTGTACAAATTCATGAGAACACGTCTTTTTAGTACCCTTTGTAGGAACTACACACTAGGGTCTTCTACGACACACTGAAGTGCCTCACAGAAAAGCACTAGTGCAACTGTTCACGTTGTAAGCTGATCTACCCACTTTCCACAGGGAATACTGTTTACTTGAATGAAAAACTGATGACAACTAGGAAACTGTGGTTGTTCAGACTTGAATACTTGACAGACATCTTCTTGAAAATAAATGAGCCAGAGACTTCTAAGAAAACAACTGATAGTGATTATTGCCAATATATTGCCAATATATATCAAATATTCATGTTCTCAAGCTATAGCACCGTCATTGGTCATTCTCTATTTTGCCATGGATACAGATCTGTATGTTAAAGAGCTAAGAGGGAGCATCAAGACGACAATATCTTTACCTCTGAAAAAGTAAAAATCCAATATATGATTTTTGTTGTTAAAACTTGAAGACTGTGGAAAAGCCACTTGAAGGCATTTAATACTAAGAGTCTTAAAGATCTTGAAGGTCACTTCCAGGGCCTGAGCATGCCCTAGGGAAAGGTTTTAAGCAGAAAAATTCAAGGTAAGTTATTTTCTCTCAAATATGGCAGTAAAACCATCAGCAAATGAAGAATGTTGGTATTTTGGTTGGCTTCCCACTTAATTTCAATTCTTTTTTTACTGCCTTTCCTTGGCTGAGACAATGATTTTGTGCAAGCGGACTATGGAGGTTTGCTGATAATGAAAAGTGTCAACTGGCAGCTCCAGCGTATTTCCTGACAGAGGCGTTTCCTTGGCCCTGGGCTCATGAGTAAGAGAGAGAATTGTGGAGAACCCTGGTCCTGGGTATCATCCAAATTTGCAAAGTGGCAGCAAGCATCACAGCCCTCCAACTGTGTGAAGAAATGGTACAAGGTGTTATTTCTTAGATCTTCTATTAGTTCAACTTCAGTGGGATTTTGGCAGGGCAAGATTAGCTAGGATGGAAGAAATTCAGTTTGTCAAAAGTAATTACAGTTGGTCCTTGAACAATGTGGGGCTTAGAGGTGTCAAGCCCAAACAATTGAAAATCACATCTATCTTTTGACTCCTTGAAACTTAACTACTAGTAGCCTACCATTGACCAGAAGCCTTGCCAATAACATAAGCAGTGCATTAACACATATTTTCTATGTTTTATGTATTAAATACTACAATATCACAGTATATTGAGCTAGAAAAAAGAAAGTGTTATTAGGAAAATTATATGGTAGAGAAAATACATTTACACCACTGGGCTATAAAAACTGCATATAGGCGGTGCACCCAATCCCCCAGATCTACCTCTTGCTTCAGCAGTGTTTGGCTGGAACAGACTCACAGATGTCCCTTCTAACATTTAATGTCTGACTTTCTGACAGAAGGTAATCACAGGAAGGTAAGGACATTGTCTTATTTACTACTGAATTCAAATATCTTGCATATAAGAGACATGTCAAAAATATTTAGTAGAATCTTGAATGTGAATCCAACCTCTTAGTGAAATTAAATACTGTGCATAAAACATTTAGCCCACAGACTGAAAGATTGTGAATCCTTAAAAAATGTTTACTTACTGCATCTTTGAGCCTTACATCAACCCTGAGAAGGTAGAGAAGATATATCATAAGATTCTGAATTTTCAAATAAGGAAATATACTCAGAGGGCATGTGACTTGCCCAAGATACATTACTTGTAACAACTGAGGCCAAATGGAGATTGATCCCTGACCCATGTTCTTTCAAATGAACCAAGCTCTAAAGAAAATATACCTGTGATTTGGAAGAAGCCCATGCTTCTGGGACATCTACTAAATGGAGAAAATCCATCCCAAGTGTCCTCAGTGTCTCGTCCAAAAACAACTTATTGATGCAACTTCATTTCTTCATCATTATAACAGAGGCTGCTATTTCTCCCCTACCATCCAATCTCCTGTCTTCAAGGTAGGTCTACAATTTTTATTCAGACATCAATACACTCCTATAGAACATATATTTATCTCAGTCCCCTTACACCAAGATGAAGCTATTAAGCTCTGATAATGAGATATAGATGTAAATGATATGTGTGATTTCCAGGAAGGCTACTTATAGAGAGCTTCTTACTAAGGAAGACCGCTCTTTTGTCCCAAGGTGCAAGCATGATGACCAGTGCCCCCACAGCCCCTTTGAACAGTGAGGTGACTTTGAGGTTGGAGATGATGTGCTGAAGGTGATGACTGTTGATGAGTCATCCCTGACTTTGGAGCCACAATACCAGACTGAACTTGAATTACCTGCAGCAGGATTTCTTTTGCATATGAGACAAATACACTTGTAGCTTATTTAAATTTCTATTATATTTTATGCAACCAAATATAATCTTAAGTGATACAATTTATAAAAATTGGAGGAAAAGTGGAAATTGTACTCATTGCTATATTTTGATCCTCCAAGCAAGAACCAGAGAAAATGCATATTTTATGATTTTATGAAATGTATTTGTCTCAGCTTTACTGAGGTATAACCAACAACTCATAAGATATTTAAGGTTCACATCATGATGATCTGAGATGTATATATATGTATATATTATGAAAGGATCCCCCATCTAGTTAATTATTATATCTATTACCTTATATATTTCTTTGTTTTTTATTTTTTTTGAGGGGGGAGAATATTTAAATTCTACTCTTTTGGTAAATTTCAATTATACAATATAGTGTTATCAACCACTGTCACCATGTTATACATTAGATCCTCAGATTTTATTCTTCTTATAACTGAAAATTTGTGCACTTTTACCAACTTTGCCCTGTTTACTTAATCCCCAACCCTGTGTAACCACTTTGCTATTCTTTTTTCTATGAGCTTGGTGTGTATATCCTTTTAGATTCCACATATAAGTGATACCATAATTATTTGCCTTTCTCTGTCTGGCTTGTTTCAGGTAACATAATGCCCTTTTTTTTTTAAAGCTTTTATTCACTTATTCATGAGAGACACGGAGAGAGAGGCAGAGACACAGGCAGAGGGAGAAGCAAGCTCCATGCAGGGAGCCCGATGTGGGACTCTATCCTAGAACTCCAGGATCACAACCTGAGCCCTAGAACTCCAGGATCACAACCTGAGCTGCAGGCAGATACTCAACCACTGAGCCACCCAGGCGTCCCAACATAATGCCCTTAAAGGGGCATGCATATTGTCACACATAGAAGGATCTTCTTTCTCATAGCTGAAAAATATTCATTTGTGTCTGCACATGTGTGTGTGCATGTGTGTATAAAATATTTTTACCATACATACACTGATACACCCTTAGGTTGTTTCCATATCTTGGTTGTAAATAATGGGGCAGTGAACATGGGAAGGCAGATATCTCTTCAATACCCTGTTTTCATTTCCTTTGGGTATATACCCAGAGGTGGGATTGCTGAATCATAGGGTAGTTCTATTTTTAATGTTTTGAGAAACCTCCCTACTGGTTTCCAGAGTGCCTGCACCAATTTACATTCCCACCTAGAGTGCACAAGTATTCCCTTTTCTCTACATCCCTGCTAACACTTGTTATTTCATATCTTTTTGATGACAGCCATTCTAATGTGTGTGAGGTAATATCTCATTGTGGTTTTCATTTTCATTTCCCTGGTGATGAGCAATGCTGAACACCTTTTTTTTAGTATTTGTTAGCCATCTGTGTGTCTTCTCTGGAAAAATCTCTACTAAGATCCTCTCCCAATATCCTATTTTGTTCAGTCTGGGTTTTTTTTTTGTGTATGTGTGTCCTGTTTTGTTTTGCCATTGAGTTGTATGAGTTCTTTATATATTTTGGATATTAATCCTTTATCAGATCTACGATTTGTAAATATTCCATCCCACTCAAAAGGTTGCCTTTTCATTTTGTTAGTAGTTTTATTTGTTGCGCAGAAATATTTTAGTTTGATACAGCCCTGCTTGTTCACTTTTGGCTTTTGATGCTTTTGCTTTTGATATCAAATCCAAAAAATCACTGTCAAGATGGATGTCAAAAAGCTTAACATCTATGTTTTCTTCTAAGAGTTTTATAGTTTCAGACTCTAGATTCAAGTTGTTAATACATTTTGAGTTAGTCTGTGAGTGTGATATATGAGAGTGGTCTAGTTTCATTCTCTTGCATATGTACCTTCTGGTTTTCCCAGCAC
Organism: Nyctereutes procyonoides; assembly: GCF_905146905.1. Taxonomy (NCBI): domain Eukaryota; kingdom Metazoa; phylum Chordata; class Mammalia; order Carnivora; family Canidae; genus Nyctereutes; species Nyctereutes procyonoides. The sequence continues at coordinate 6,811,977 of NW_026575044.1, forward strand.
CATTTATTAGACTATCCCCATTTTATATTTTTGGCTCCTTTGTCACAAATTGACCCTGAAGGCTCTGGGCTCTCTATTATGTTCCATTGATCTATGTGTCTCTTTTAATGCAAATACCACTGATTACCATAGTTTTGTGATATAGTTTGAAATCAGGAAGTGCAATGTCTCCAGCTTTGTTCTTTCTCAAGATTGCCTTGGCTATTCAGGGTCTCTTTTGGCTCCATTTAAATATGAGAATTATCTTTTTTATTTCTGTGAAAAATAGCATTGAAATTTTGATAGGGATTAGTTGTTTGAGTCCTCTCTCTTTTTTTCTTGGTAAGTCTAGCTACAGTTTGTATATTTTATTTATAATTTCAAAAATCAGCCTAGTTTATTAAAAAAAATATTTTTATTTATTTATGAGAGACAGAGAGAGCAGAGTGAGGGTGAGAGCACGAGTGGTGGGGAGGGGCAGAGGGAGAAGAAGAAGCAGGCTCCTGTCAAGAATGAGTTTGATCGGGGTTTGATCTCAGGACTCTGAGACCATGACCTGACCCAAAGGCAGAGGTTTAACCTACTGAGCTACCCAGTACCCCCAGCTTTTAATTTCATTGATCTTTTCCATTGTCCCTTTAGTCTCTATTTCATTTATTTCTGCTCTGAGCTTTGTTATTCCATTTCTTTGCTAACTTTGGGCTTAGTTTGTTCTTGTTTTTCTAGTTCCTTGCGGTGTAAATTTCGGTTGTCTATTTGATATCTTTCATTTTTCTTACTGTAGGCCTTCTCACTATAAATTGATTCTTTTCTTCACAGGATCTAGTTTGCTGTTAAACCCCTCTATTGAATTTTTCAGTGCAGTTATTGAATTTTTCAGCTCTGTGGTTTCTGTTTGCTACTTTCTGGTATATTCTCTTTGTTAAAATCCACATTTTTTCATGCATTGTTCTCCTGACCTTGGTGAGCATCTTTATGATCATTAGTTTGAACTCTTTATCAGATATATTACTTATCTCTGTTTCATTGAGATCTGTTTCTGAAGTTCTACCTTTTTCTTTAAAAAAAATTACTTTATTTTAGAGCTAGAGAAAGCACAGATGTGAGAAGCAGTGGGAAAAGGAGAGAGAATCTCAAGCAGATTCTGTGCCAAGCATGGAGCCTGATGCAGGGCTCAATCCTACAAAACTGAGATCACAACCTGAGCCGAAACCAAGATTTGGAAGCCCAACCGACTGCAACACCCAGGTGCCCCTCTATCTTGTCCTTTTGCTTGAAACATATTTCTCTACTTCTTCATTTTCCTTGCCTCTCTGTGTTGATTTCTGTGTGCTAGATAAAACAGGCACCTCTCCCAATCTTCATGTAGGGGATGAGCCTTACTCACCAACCTTGCCCAAGCTCTTGTTTGGCTCTTAAACCTTTGTGATTGTCTAAGATGCCTCCTTTGTTCTTAGTCATTCCCAATTATTAAGGTCTTGTACCAAGACCTGCCAGTGTCCCAAAGGGAAGGATCACAGTCAGAACCTAGGTGCAGAATGACCAGAAGCCAGACCCTCAGGCAACAGCTAGGAGAGTATGAGTTAGAGTCCTTCTAGGGAGAAACTGGAGATGGGTATTTTTACCTGCTTCCTCCATACTAGATATAGTTGTATATCCACGGGGCAGGGGGGGGGGTGTTCCTGTACCTGTTTAGAACTGATTCTGAGTTTGCTGCAGTCCTTTGAGACTTGTGAACACAAGGGCCATTTGCTCTCAGAACCAGGAGATCCAGAGACCCATTCCTTTAGTGGCAGCTACAAACGTTGAGGTGCCAAATATGTGTACAAGCTCCTTCTAGAGAGACATTATTGCAATTTGCAGTGGGCTAGAGGAAGAAGGCTGAACTGATATCTGTTGGCTTTCCCTTTCTCTGAGGAAGATTACAGTCAACCACTAGATGTGTGCTAAATTAGAAATTTGACTCAGGTGGTACCTTTCAAAGTTTGTCAAATGGTATCTTTCAAGGAAAGACTGAGAGATTGCTGTTTTTTGCCTCCCCCTTCTATGTTGAGTCCTGGGGCATGGCCATAGCATGATCTCATAAGCCAGTTAAAAACTAGTTTTGTTTATTTGTTTGCTATAGTTTTGCGGGTCTTATGAACACACTCCCTGCTGTATTTCAGTGCTAGATGTTTGGGGTCCATCCCTTAGGTGGGAGTTTTAAAAGTTTGGATGCTATATGTGCATTTCCAAATCTTTGCTCATAAGGGAGAAACTGGGAGTGGGAGTTCCCTCCTGATTCTATGGCATTCTGTGGGATGGGATTTATGATGAAGGTATGTCCCAGTATTTTCTAAGTTTTTCTATGTGGATATTTTCTCATTTGCCTGATGTGTAGGAGCCAACGTGTAGTTTCTGAATTTCTTTCACAGGAAATCGCTCTGTGGGTAGTTGTAGATTCAGTGTGTCCACGGGAGCAGGGGAGTTAAAGAGTTTCTAATGTCACCATCTTGGACTGGAACCATAAGATGTATTTAAATCAATATCTTGATATTTTGAATTGCAAATATTTCAACATGTCAGCATCACTAAGTCTGTGTGAAGTATGCTATTTCAGAACTCATTATAGTAAGATTTATGAGATAATTTGGGGTCATATTTGTCTGTTTCAAGCTTTTAATCAGCTGCATTTTTAGAAAAGATTCTTTAGCAGAACAGTAAGGATTTTGAAGCAGTGTCTTCATCTCTAAAAGTTACGAATATAGAATTTGAAAACAAGTAGGTGCCTTAGAAATCACATAGTTCATCTTTATTTTACAGATTAAAAAACTGGGGAATAATTATTATAAAGAACTTTCTACTACTTTCTCCCTGCTTTACTTTGCCCTCCTCCCAACCTACAGATTCACATAGAAGGAAAAGCTGCTAATTTAGCTGATCAAGAATCCAAGTCATTGATATGGCCTCTTCACTAGAGGCTGATGTCACTGGCATTAATTGGCCACTGTGAACTCTGACCCAGTGGGGCATGTCAAGTGGCTATATCTTCCACTATCTTCTTTGAACTTCTTTTTCCAGTGAGGCTGTCTGTTACTAAACGTGGAACCTGTTCTTAACTTTTGGGTGGTATGGTCTGTGTGCATCCTGACTGGTGGTTGTGTGATGTCTTTCTCTTCCATAGGAACTTGAAGGTAGTAAGATCCCAAAATTTCCATTCAGGCTTAGGGTAATCAGATAGTGCCCACATAGGCTAGAGCTTAAACTTTATCTTCTAACCCACCTTTTATCAGTCAGCATCAGAAGTTTGGGCATCAGTTTATCACCTTGACTCTCATTTGGCTGCTGTTCCTGGGTGGTAGCTCCGAAGGTAGAGAGTTGCAGCTGAGGAGGATCAGATGGCACAGGGATAGGGTCATGTAGTAAAAATTACTAGCTGGCCAAGGTTTGGACTTTTCAGGATTTCTAATCACAATATCATGAACATTTTCAACACTCTAACATCACCTCCAGAATTATGGCCAACTCATCTGACTGCATGATATTGATCACATGAACATGTCAGTCTAAACCAATATGACTGAAATAGTGTCATCTTCCTAAATATTGCATATTTTCTTCTTTCTGCTCTACTCCTTTTTCACCAATGATGCGGATCTGAGTTAGAAAACTTAGCCAGTCTAAGTGACTCCCTTCAATATTCACCTCTTTTCTCCCTCATCTCACACTTGTCTCCCATTTGCTTTTCTTTCTCCTGCTCTTTTTCCTCCCTGTTCATGCTCTAAGCCTTCCATAGCACTCCAGCTAAAGTCTTCAGAGCTAATCTCATTGCTGGGCCTCAACAGACACTCAAGAAGCTTCAGAACTGACAACCTATGGTCCCCGCCTTGCCACCTTCCTGGTCCCTTCTCTGAATCAAGCACCTGAGTCCTGACTGCCATTTTGCTGCCATCCTCATCACAATGACTCAGAACACAGTTAAGCTGTTACAGAGATGGGCAGGGATCAAATGGTCATCCAGGGCACCCTTCCTCTTAGCCTTCCACATGCAGAAGGTAGTTCTAAGTGATCTTCATCAGAGTTCAGCAAACTTTCATTTATAAAGAACCAGACAGTAAATATTTCAGGCTCTACATGCCATTCAGTCTCTCACATTCTCAACTCTGGCATTTTAACAAGACAGCAGCTGTAGACAATATGTAAATGGTTGAATATGGCTGTGTTCCAATACAACTTTGTTTATAGACACTGAAATTTGACTTTCATATAATTTACACAAATGACATGGAATGTTCTTTCTTTTGTTTGTTTGGGTTTCTTTTTTTTATTTAAAACCATTAAAAAATATCAAAACCTTTCTTACCTTGCCTGCTATACATAAACAAGGCCAGACTCAGCACATGGGCCATAGTTTGCCAACCTGAAATATGGGATCTCCTCTAGTAGTCTATTTTCCTTTTTTTGGCTTTTAAGCATACTTTTAAAAAGTCACCCATATTGTTGCTACCTTTTTACTATAACTGTATTATCAAATCATTAAATAGCCTTATAAGTCAGCTCAAATCAATTCTAAAAGGGAGTATAAATAAAATAATACATAATTTTGTAAAGAAGAGTTACTACATTTAAAGTTTCCTTCATGTAAATTTTGGGCACAAATATTTATCTTGAGATTTCCACCAACAGAACCAAGGCACACATTGGTCAAAGCACTCTACTGGCTTGCTCCCTTCTAATGCTAATCCAGGTATTATTCTTTTTGTTTCCTTTTAAAATGCTATTTGATTTTTGACATGTCAAAATGTTTATAGGCTTCAATATATATCTCCCTTTCACCTTCTTCCTAGCAATAATGAAATACTAAAGCAAAGTTCGGAGCTCTTTGGAAAAAATGCCCTTGAAAACATCATATGGTAACCATTGGTATTTGTTAGGAATATTTCTCAAGGTCTTCAAATATCCCAAGTACATAAATACCACTAGAGCATACATTTTCCCATAAAATTTAATAACAAATAGCTTAAAAATCTGACTGCTTTCAGTTCTTTATAAATAATAAATACAGGACCAAAGTCATTTATTTGACTATTTACTCCTTTCAGGAGAGTTACTGTGAACATAAAAAGGAGAAAAAAATCAAAAAGTGAATTCTGACTCTCTAGATGGGTCACTTGCCAGCCAAGTGACTCAATTCTACAGACCAGCCTAGCAGAAAACATTACTCAAGTAAATGTCCTAACAAAATCATGAGTTAGGTCATTTCATGAAACTTTGAGGATTGTGATGAAATTGCTGATGTTAAATCTGTGAATGCTAAGGTTCTTCTTTATTTGAGTAACCAGAAAAGAAGCAGTTCCTATAATTGGTTAAGTTATAGAGCTGTACATAGGATGTCAAATCAATATAAAGTTATTATGAGAGTCATACAAAGATGAAATAGGCTGCCAAGAGGAGCATGTGAGCTCCTCCTCATGGCAATGACCACCTGATGGAAGAAGGATGGAGGGAGGATCCAGGAACCAGAGGGTTTGGGTTAAGACCAAGAGCTTCTCAAATATTCTTAGGACAGCAAAACCCTGCACCTAAAACCTTCTCAGTGAAATCCTAGGCATAGACCAGGGTTTATAAAATAACAGACTAGGTGACCTATAAAAGGCTTTCCAAATCTAAGATTTTATGACATATTATTTAGCTGTAATTAGAAGAACTATAGTTGGTGAATTCAAATAGTTCTGGAGACGCTTGGGCTGCTCCTAATTTTCCTACTTATTTCTAGACTTTGGTGTAAGATATAGGTATTAAAAATAGTCAAAGCATGGTTGATCCTTGGCAAAACTTTGAAATAGGCTTAGTAAAGCTCAGAAGTTAGCTCCTGGGGATACTGTCCTTTATTTCTAAGAAAAGTGTGGCTTAAAGGCAGCATTCCCTCCAGTATCTATAAGATTTGGGGAAGATAGAAGACTAAGTGGGTGATGTTGCTCACATATACCTCTATATACCACAGAACATCAAAAAGAAGAGTAAACATCACCAAGAATTTTACATCCTCTTCTGGGGAAAGGGAAAGTGCATTTTCAGTTAAATGTAGAATTGTTGTATCATGTTAAGAGGAAGTATGGCCTTGCTATCATCTTTGTTTGGAGATTAAGTATGTTGTAAGGAGATATGGATGGGTGCCAAGTTGACAAGGGGTAGACTAATGATGGTTAATTTTATGACAAGTTGGCTAGACCATGGTACTCAACGGTTGGCCAGACACTAATCTAGGTGTTTCTATGGAAGTATGTTTTAAGTGAGATTAACATTTAAATCAGACTTTGAGTAAAGCAGATTATCTATCCTCCATGGTGTGGGTGGGTCTCATTCAACCAACTGAAGGTCTTAAGAGAAAAAATTCTGAAGTCCCTTGAAGAAAAGGGAATTCTGCCTCCAGATGGCCCTTGGACTTGAGCTGCAATATGAACTCTTCCATGAGTCTCCAACCTGCCAACATGCCCTGCAGATTTCAGACTTACCAGGCCCCCACATCTATGTGAGTCAACTTCTTAAAACAAATATTTCTGTGAATGTACACATCATATTGGTTCTGTTTCTCTGGAGAACCCTGGCTGATATACCACCCTCCCCACTCTCTCTACCTGCTTTATGCCTCCTCATAGAGTGCTTCCTACATGTACAGTTTCTCTTCTGTACTGCATGGATATACCACCACAGACTATTGCCCCCATTACTTCATGTCATCAAATCTGTGTGTGTGTGTGTGTGTGTGTGTGTGTGTGTGTGTGTGTATTTCACTCTACAGAAGACTTGAGTTAATGGGCTGGGGCAGGGGTGAGCACAATTGCACAGCCCAGCAAATACATAAACAAAAAAACAAACAACAAAAACCTTAATGTTAGACATACCTTTCATCAAAGTCCTTCAGCCATAATGACTGTGGTTATGTTTTGGCTGCCCCTGTTGTGTTATTTGGCTACTCTTTTTACCCCAATATACATATCTCAATAAATTTTCAAAAAGTAGAAAGAGCATAGGCCAGATTCTCTGACTGCTGTACAATAACACTCAGATTCAATAACAGAAAAAAAAACTTCAGGGGAAAAAAACCTATTCACTTAGAAGTTTAAAAATGCTGCCTAAATAAAATAAGAAATAAAAATATAAATTATGAGCTATTTAGAAAAATCCTATGAAAAGCAGCCAAAGAAGTATTCATAGAAATAATTAATGACCATAAAATGAATTTTTTTCATAAAATGAATTTTTTTTTAGGAAATGTGATAAAAATGAATAAATTGGCATTCAACTAAAGAAGCTAGGAAGTGAACAACAAAATAACATGTAAGGAAGTAGGAGGGGATCAGTGAAGATAACAGAAGAGATAAATTAATTCATTTAATTAAAAAAACACAGGACAAAAGCAAGAGCAGGTGTTTTTTTAAATCCAATAAGTTAAAAAGCTTATGACAGATCTGTTTAGAAAGATAAGGAAGAAATCAATTAACAGGATTAAGAATAGGTAAAATGCCTAAACCACAAGAAGAAAGCACTGTTTTAAGTATGAGAAAATATTAGATACAAATTTGCAACACTATATATTTTGATAGTCTATATGAAATGAACAATTTTCTATGAAACTATAACTAGTCACAGGTGGTCTGGGTGGCTCAGCAGTTTAGATCCTGCCTTCCGCCCAGGGCCTGATCCTGGAGACCCTGGATCGAGTCCCACATCGGGGTCCCTGCATGGGGCCTGTTTCTCCCTCTACCTGTGTCTCTGCCAATCTCTCTCTGTGTCTCTCCTGAATAAATAAATAAAATCTTAAAAAAAAAGATTCACATTAATAAAAAAGTAAAACTAGTCAGAACTTAAGGGGCAAGAAAACCTAAAAATACCATTATTCATAGTATAATTATAATATTATAATTATATATTCATGGTATCATTAACTAATGATAATCATATGCCAGATCTAGGAAAATTCTATCAAGCTAGAAAAAAGTTTTCTATTAATTAATTTTTTTTTCAAAATATACCCCCAAAAGGATAGAAAACTTCAAACAGCCCAAAAAAATAAAACGGATTCAACCCCAGAGATTCAAATGTATATGCACAATATGGATTATTTTTAAAATTGGGAATCCAATCCAGCATGTATTATGGTTATCAGTATTTTTCCTGCTTACCACATCTATTTCTTATCATGAACCACTAATCTTTTGGTAACAGTGCCACTTCTCTAAGGATTACTCTGCCCCCATTCCAAAAGAGCATACACTATTCCTTCTCGACAGTGGAGTGGACATGTGCCCTAAGCCTGAGCAATCAGATTCTCTCTGCTTAAAATCTGCTTCTTGAAGTGTCACAAAGCAACAAAAGCAGTTAGGGTCAATTATACAATAGTGCCATAGTAGCAAAATGGTCCACTGGTTTCCGCTACTCTGCTCCTTGGAGCAATCCTGATTCTTGTCTTTCTTCAGCTGTAATCATTCAGGTTTTACTTTGCTTCTGAAAAATACCTACACTATATTTCTAATGCACTTTTTCTTCATTGTTATTCAAGGATTATTGTTCATTGTTTGCCACCAGAGAAATTCAACCAGAACAGTTAAGAGTATCTAGAAATACAGTTTAGTTACATAAAGCTTTCAATAGAAGCACCCTCTCCAAAAGCACTTACTAAAATACAATGCTTATAGGTATTTACCCCCAAAATACAAAAATGTTAATTCAAAGGGATACATGCACCCCTACATTTATAGCATTTATACACGTATATATGTGTGTGTATGTATATTTGTGTATATATATATATATGTATATATACATACACACACTGGAATATTAATCAGTCATAAAATCAAATGAAATCTTGCCATTTGCAAAAACAGGAACAGCATGGATGAATCTAAAGAGTATAATGCTAAGTGAAATAAATTAGTCAAAGAAAGACAAATACTTCATGATTTCCCTCAAATGTGGAATTTAAGAAACAAAATAAATGATCAAAGAAAAAGAGACAAATAGAAAAATAAACTCTGAACTATAGATAACACACTGATGGTCACCAGAGGGGAGGTATTTGGAGGGATGGGTGAAATAGGTGATGGGGATTAAGAGTCTACTTACTATGATGAGTGCTAAATAATGTATAGAAATGTTGAATCATTATATTGTACACCTGGAATTAATATAACACTGTATGTTAATTATACTGGGACTAAAAAAATAAAATCCAGTGCTTATTCCTAATTTTTAAAAAAAATTCGTAGTCAACTAAAAATAGAAGGGCATTTTCTCAACTTAAGCATATCTGCCAGAAGATTTCATAACATGATTGTGAAATATTAAAAGTAACATCATAAAAGTCAGGTTTAAGTATCTCTTCTATCAATCCTATCACTCTACATTGTCCTAGAGCCCCTTCTTGGTGCACTAAAGAATACAAACAAAATGATTTGCAATTATTATGATGACCTTAAAATAGGGCAATATTTGAAAATCATTTAGAACATGATATTTGTGTGCCTAATTGGTGAAGGGCAAGTAGAGATAGAGATTATAATTTCATCTTACAAAATGAAAGAATCCAGTAATATTTGGCTTCTAACATGCAAGTAGGATTAGCGTTCTTTGAAGCAGAAAAGATAACCATGTCTTCCTATGATTGCCAAGCCATGACAGAAAAAGAAAAGTGGTGGAGGGCAAATTTCAAAGAAATCTTTTCTTTTTCTGGGCTGGGAAGGGAAAAGGGATTCAAGAGAGAAAAGCAGGCCAACTGTCCCAGTGTTCGTCTCTGGACAAGGAAAGAGAGATGTGAAAGATAGATCAGATGAAACAGAGGGCAGACGGGTTCTCTTGTCTCTGCTCCCTGCCTGGGACTCAGGGACTCCACCTCATAGGTTGTCCCCGTACCATGAAGGGACTCGAATCAACGTGGAGAGAAGTTTGATGTGCAGCTTTCACAGGCTACCACCTTCAGTTCCCATCTCTGTGGAGAGCCTGGAGGCTTGTGCCATGGGAGCAGAGGCTGGGAGGGACCCTCAAGCCAGAGGGCCAGAGAGAAAGAGGCAGAGACTCAGGGATGCAGCAGCAAGAACTGGGGGAAGTCTATATAATAGTGTAGGGGCCTAGGGAGGAGGGCCAGTGAGAGTATAATCACTGCATCCAGGAGCATTGGTGAAGTAAAACAGAGTGAACTGTAAATCACAGCCACAAATTACAATACTGAGCCCAGCGGAGCAGAAAAAGAGGTGATGGAGAAGACAGAACAAGAATATTGCATGCAGTGGAATCCTCCCTCCCAGTGCCACCCTGAAGACAGATCGGGTTTCCTCCTATATCCAGACCCCATCCTGGGGAAATGAAGGGCAAAGGGGCAGATCACCAAACAACCGTGTTTTTTCCTGGAGAGACTGGCAATGCTCTATAGAGAATACAGTTAAATTACTTGATTGGACTAAATTAGAACTTTAAGTTAAATATTCTTGCTGTTAACAAGTAGGAAGACCAAGTCAACTATGGGCAAAGGAAAGAAACTACATTTTCTCTTAAACGTAAGTTGTAGGGGGCACCTGGGTGGCTCAGACAGTTGAGTGTCTGACTCTTGGTTTTGGCTTGGGTCATGATCTCAGGGTCCTGGGATGGATCACTGGGTCGGGCTCTGCACTCAGCACTGAGTCAGGTTGTCCCTCTCCCTCTGCATCTCTTCTCTATCTCTGGAATAAATAAAATCTTTTAAAAAAATGTAAGTTGCAGGATGACATAAATTTTGTGACTCCATGCCAGTCTACCAAAAAACTGTAAGATAATCAACTGGAAAATTATTAGAATAAAGAAGAGAGTCAAGTAAAGTGGCCAGATAGAAGATCTACATATAAAAATTAAAAGGTGTGCTATATGCTAATAATAACTAGCTACAAGTATAATTTTTAGAAAGATCTCATTTATAATAAAACAAAAACTCTCCTTAGGAGATGAGCCAGATTAGCATAAAGAAAACCATAAAATTTCACTTGAAAGCATGAAGTAAATAAAGAGACAGAGCATGATCATACACATGAAGAGTCCATTTTTAATGTCAAACAAATTTCCACAGCGATATTTTTGTTGAAATTGACAATATCTAGGTTGCTGGACTAAAAAGAATTTAGTATAATCGCTTAAGTTCAGTATCTAGTGAGATCTCTGGCAAATAGCAGGTACTAAATAAACAGATACAGCAGCTATAAGAATTATTATTACTGCTATTCTCTTTGCTACCACTCTGAGTTGGCCAATATTGTTAAATCTTGCAATAGAGAGGGGATTACTAAGAATGAGGCCAAAAGTAGAATCCATAAAAGACAAAATTTGTAGATTTAATTATAAAAAATTAAAAACTTTCTATGCAGCAGAGAGTACCATAAGATTAATACTCAAATAGAAAAGCATCCATAACATACACAAAACATAAAGGTTACTATCTTTCATATATATTTTTAAAGTCTTGCAAATCAACAGAAAAAAAACTAAAAGAAGAGAGAAATTAGTTAACTGGAAATTCACAATAAAATAATGGGGAAAGGAAAAGAAAAGAAAAAAATATATACCACATCTTTATCCATTCGTCTGTTGATGGAATCTGGGTTCTTTCCATATTTTGGCTATTGTGAGCATTGCTGCTATAAACATTGGTGTGCATGTGCCCCTCTGAGTCACCTGGTGAGGATGCAGAGAAAGAGGAACCCTCTTGCAATGTTGGTAGGCATGCAAAATGGTGCAGCCACTCTGGAAAATAGTATGGATCTTCCTCAAAAAGTTAAAAATGGGGCTACCCTATGACATAGCAATTGCACTACTAGGTATTATCCAAAGGATACAAAGGATAAAAGCAAATAGTGGTTCAATTTGCTTTTGGTAAAAAATATTTATGTACTTTGCAGTTCACTTTCATGTACAGGTAGGTTTTCTTGCTAAACCTTATTTGATGTTGTTACTTCCCAGGGATACTCCTAAAGGGCTTGGGACAACTCTCCCACATCTTGCCAAGAATAGCTTGATACCTGGTCACTGAGTGTCACCAATTTAGAGCGTGTAGGGGCAGTTATTGAACAAGAGAACTGAAAGTCCCTGAAATCTCACTGCTCGTATATGAAAGTAATTTTGTATGATTTTTCCAAATTTGACAATAACTCTAAAAAATTAGCAAGACATTGCCAGCAGCAAGTTGTGAAGCTGAAAGAAAATTTTATAAACTACAAATGTGATTTAAATTTTTTTTTTACTTAGACATCCAAGAGGAAAGACTGGTCTATCTATTCTCTGGTGAAAACAATACTATAAGATTGTCCTATAAAGAGGTGATCATAGAGAATGCAGATTTAAAACATAGGAAAGCTTCTTGGTATATCAGACATTCACTGATCATGTTTATCAAATATTTGAAGCATCTCTGAATACTAGAACAGGAAAATGCAGAGTGGGGTGTTCAAAAAATGCTACTTTGGGCAAGGATTTCTAGTCTTCTTTTCTCAAACCTTACTCATTTTTCCACACAGTGTGCTAACATTTGGATCTCCATGACTAGTATATGGTTCCATGAAAAATGAGCCAAGAACTTAGATTCCTTGAGTTGGTTTTAAATCATAGGAGTAAAGGGAGCCCCAGACCTCATCATCCTAGGAGACCACCAATGATGCAGAGCCAAATACCTAACAAAGTGGATAAAGTATATTTCCTTGGACTGTCACTTCGGCGTTGGTCCCTTAGAATTCAGAAAATCTGATCGTGCTGTTCCTCTGTGCATCTCAACATATTTAGTAGTCTTAAAAGCAATTTCTCAAGGATAAGAAATAGAAATTCAGCTCCTATTTTCTGTTTAGCCAAGTTACTTTGGTAGCCATGACAGTTTGTCAATGGGGATGCAAGAAATCAAAGAGAGCTCACTTCCACACATCAGATTGAAAATGCTATTTGCTGCCCAACTGCCAGCAGGTGAGGGGCATTCAGGACTTTAACAGAACAGGATGAGAAGCTTGCCACATACAATTTATCTTTGCCAATTTTCTTTACTGCATTGCCCCACAGTTGAGAGAATTGTACCTACCCTCTTCAAGCCCTTGTAGCTCAATGAATAACATATAAACCACAAAGGCAGAGAATGCATTTCATTCCCAGATTACCTGGGGATGCCTGTACTCTTGTGTTTTTACATGTATGGTAGATAGCAGAGGATATAATTTTGAAACTTTTTCTTCAGAAATATTTACAGACTCAGAGGACATTGCAAAAAAAAAAAGTTCATGGCATCCACATCTTCAACCAGTTTCCTGTAATGGTGACATTGAAAATAATTGCAGTCCAACTAGGATTGCCAGATAAAATGCAGGATATTCAGTTAAATTTGAATTTCAGATAAAAACAATTTTTTGTAGAAGGATGTCCCCATAAAATTTGTTGTTTATCTGAAATTAAAATTCAACTCAATGTCCTATATTTTTATTTGTAAAATCTAGCAACCCTCAGTATAGTGTCAAAACCAGGAAATCAATGCTGGTACAATATAGAAAATTTTACTCCAGACCATATTCAGTTTTTACCATTTTTATATGCAATCATTTGTATGTGTAGATATAGTTTGCTTTTTATTTTTTAACAATAGAAACAAGAACCAGAAACATCTGGCAACTGAGTAGAGTCCTTCCACGACTGGTGCAGAGCCTACCCCAGCTGCCCCTGATCACCTCCTGGTATGCTATGGAACTGGTACATTCTCCTCCCCGGGCACCTGGCTAAATTCACAGGCTGTGGGCATCAGGTCTGGTGGAAAGCAGTAGGTTTACTCTCATCTAGAAGACTCAATTAGCTTTCCACCTGTCTCAGGAAGGTCTTCATTTGAATTTCCTTTGTTTTTGTTACCCCTAGACCATGATTTCCTGAGTGAATAACCACTTTCATGCTTTATAACAAGAGGAAAGGCCAAATTCCTTCTCTTGGGCTATAATTTATATTCTTCAACCAGCAATTCAATATTCAATCTTCTGGACAATTTTCTTTATTTTCTTTGTGAACAGTGACGCTAAAAATAAGAAAGAGAAGTAAGATGGAGAAAATAAATCAAACATCACACTGCCTAATCCATGCAGATCTGGTGGTTCTCCTTGAGGACGGGGCTGGTCACAGACCCTGGGCGTGGGCACCCAGAACCACAGACTGAAACAAAGAAAGCATTTGCTCCACTCAGGACACCTCATGAAGGACCTCACCTGGCTCTTTCCATACATCCTCATGTCTCAGAAACAGCATGCTTTAAATGCAAGGGGTGTCACTTGCCTTTTGAAGAGTTAAATAGAGATTTTTATGAAAGGCATTATAGCAAAATGGTATCCTGAGATACAGGAAAAGAAATATGCAGGAACTGTAACTCATACATAGCTGGAGAGCCCAGGAGTTATTCTGGGGGATCCCCAACTAGACCCTTCTCTCTGCATAGAGACTGTAGTTATTCCCAGACTGCTACAAGTCAATGATGACATTTTCACAGTTCCCATTTAAAAAAATGAAGAAAATGAAAAGTCATTAATGTGTTCTTCATAGAGTTAAATACTTTAGTTTGAAGGAAAATCCTTTATTCTAAATTTTGTTCTTTCCGGGTTTCAGTAATAAGATGTTGTTTAATATGAAATGATGGTAATTATAATGAGAACTTTTGCCCTTTGCTATTCTTGCTTGGCAAATCAAATAAAATGTGAGTAGGTCTATCAGTTATAGCCACAACAATTCTACATAACACCCAGAGCTCAATGGCATATAAGAATAAACATTTATTTCTTGGTCACTCTTATGGATTGGTGGCACAGCTTTATTTCTTGGGCCTCTCCCTCTGGGCCACTAGGGCAGCTGGGACACGTTATTCCCATGACAATGTCAGAGAAGCAAGAGAGAAAACCCAAACATTCCACAGGGCAAACTGAATCCCACAGCCGAGCCCAAAGTCAAGAGTGAAGTACTTTCCATTCTCTGTGGGGTCAAGGTTGTAAAGGTAGAACCACACTACAAGGAGACGGGAATGTGACTACTGGTTCACTCTACCACATGGTGGCAATTACATCAACCCCCATTTTGTCCTGACATTTGCTAACCTTAAGAACACAACAGATTGAGAACCTCAGCTTCAAAGGGCACCTTTGACCGGGGCGGGGGGTGGGGGGGCTTGCAAAAAACAACAAAAAAAAACAACCTAACACACAATAAATAGTTCAGAAAAACTGGAAGTGGGAGTTCTGTGATTTGAACCAGGACCATGGGTCCTCACTAGGCCTCAGCTGTCCCAACTGCCACCACTCTTACCCATTTTATGAAACACGATCCAAATCTAGGGCAATTTACAGTGACTATACTATTGCCTGGCACATTTGTGAGGTATCTTTGATAGAGCACTTGGTGTTTTATTTTGCTATGACTACTGGAAAGAAATACACTAATCAGAATTCTGTGTGAAATCCTAAGTAACTGATTAATTCTCCTCATCCAGCTTTCCCTGTGCACATGCAATGGACCCAATTTCCATCCTAGGAACTTGTAATCATTATTCCATTATTAATTCATCATCCAAATCTTCCCTTCATGAAAGATTATACTCTAACTTTCCAGCCTATGCAGGCTCAGCTTTACCAACAAAAATGTTCAGTGTCTTTTTAACATTTTTATGTTTTAATTTTAAAAATATTCTGGGAATCCATCACCATGGCCTCAGGTCAGAAAGTTTAATCAACAAACATTGAAAATTCCAAGAAATGGTTAGAGCATTTTGAAAATTATCTGCACTCTTCCCATAATCTCCCCGGAAAAATTAGAGTCTCTGGAGGAGTCAGCTAAGGCACACGCCTGAACTCTGTACCAGCACCCACCTCTGATGTGGAGTTGCAGTGAATATGTTTGGCATCTCTATTCCTCTGGTTCCATAGCTACAAACTGGGTGTTGGGTGGGATTTAAATGTGTTTTTGTGTTGCAAAGCTCCTTGGGAGAAAAATGATACAGATTTGGAAATCATGTTATAGTCCAAGGCAGGATCAGGCTAGACTACCCTTGGCACAAGGTCAGGGATAACTGCCTTCCTCTTAGTGGAGGCCTAAATATGGCACTTCTGCCCTCTCAGAAGGAAGCACCAAAGATACACAGCCACCTGTTTCCAGTTAGAATGCCAGGTGCAATCATTCAGGCAGGAGACAAAGGCCTTTGTTTTCTGACCAGCTGCATCCACCCACAGGTCTGCTGGAGAGTTCTACGAAGCAGTGGGTGTCTTGCAGCTTCTTGCTGCACAGCTGGGCTCTCAAATTTAGAGTCGATGAGCTTTAAGAAAAGCTCACAGACATAATTACGTTCTCCATCAATAGCCAGGCTCAATCCAGAGAGGTGTTGGCTCAGTTTGCATCAGGTAAGACTCCTTCGTGGGACCAGGAAGGAGGTGGAGGAGGGAAGGTGGACAAAAAGGGGGTGGGGGCCCTGGGCCTGGCCCACCTCTGGGACACAAGCTGTGTTTTGTTCTGTGTGTCATCAAAGACGGGTGAGTTGAATTCCTCTAAATGTGGTGGCATCTCACATACATGCCAGGTAGCTCAGGGGCCAGCCAGGAAGGCTAGTGAAGCCTCAGCCTGGAGGCCTCCTCTTTGAGGGAAGCTGAAACAGCTTTTCTCCGAGAAAGCCTGGTAGTGGGAGCTGTAAGTCTCTAGTCCCACAGAAAGATGTAGAAAAGAAGTGAGTGCCCCTAAACTCTGGAAGCAAGGAAATAAATAGATCAAGAGACGATCTCCAAGACCTGAAGAAGGACTGCTTTAAACAAAATTCAAAATCAGCATCACAGGCAAAATGTTTGTTAAATGATGACTTAGAAGTCACAAGAAAGCTGAATTCTAGCCTGAAGAGCCTCAAGCCAAGAAGCCAAAGGTTTACTTCCTCAACTCCGCGGAGTCCCTGAGGATGTCTAGAGTGTGGGGATAGAGGTGCTAAAACGAGGGGACTGAGCCCAGTCTCTCTGCAAAAATCTAGAACCACGTACATGTCCCCCAAATCTGGTTAGCTAGCCCAGTGCCCCTATCTGAACCCAAAAAGAGGACTTGAACATTTATTCTCCAATAGTGTGAACTGAAAGTCTCTGGGCTTATAGACACGCAGGTGTGGTGTAAGTCAGGGGGGTGCCCACCCCCAAAACCAGAGGGCTTGTATAAAACAGTTGTATACTCTAGTCTGAAAACCTCCCTCAACACTATCCCTTCCCCCAGGCCTTTCCTTACCTTTTCTAAAAGCCAGCAGCTCCATGATATCCTCTGCAGGATAGGAGAAGACCCTTCTTGGGGGAATCTGCCCCTTGAGCTGAAGAGACTTTGAGGCACGAACCTGCAGACTACCCCACCAGGGGCCTATGAGCAGGAGGTCCTCTTGCACAAACAGAGTTTCCAGTCAGCTTGTCCGTGTGACCGTTGTAAAGCGTACAAACACACAGTTAGGGACTCACCAGACATTTGAGTAAAAACTTTGAATGAGAAAGACAGAAGCCAAAACATACTAAGAACAAAAAGGCAACCTGGAGAAAACAATGATGCGAGGAGGATACTAGCAATTATTTTTCCACGAATTGATGGGGAAAGTTAAACTGTGTAGCAGACTGTGTTGGGAAAATTGATTTACCATTTGGAGAATTTAAAGCTGGATCACTACCTAATGCTGCAAACAAGGGTAGATGCTGGATGGCTTAATGGCCTAACATTATAAATTTAATATAATAAAACATAAGAGATGATCTCCATGACCTGGAAGAGGACTGCTTTAAACAAAATTCAAAATCAGCATCACAGGCAAAATGTTTGTTAAATTGATAACATCAAAAATAGGAATGTCTATTCAATGAAGAATGATGCTAAGGAGAGTTGACAGACCAGGAAAAGGCACCTTCAATATCTAAAACCAATACTGGATTTATATGTAGAATATAAAAGGAACTCCATCAATGGACAGGTGGTGGGCTGCACCCTGCAAACTGTCTCTCCCACTCAAGGATGAGCCTGCAGAATGCTCACCCTGCCCCCCTGCACCACCAATGCGGCCCCCCAGTTGAGCATTCCCAGCAGCATACAGCCCTTCATTATTATTGTTATTCAATTTTTAAAACACCCTCTCCTTAACTCCACTTAACCCAGTTTCTCTGCTCCTCTTTGCAGAAGCACTCCTCAAAACAATTGTCTAGAATCCGTTTCCAATTCCTCTCATTCTGTTTTAATATTTTTGTCGTGTAATATCCGATTGATACAACAGAATATATGTAAGTTATGAAACATAATGAAATCAACACCAGTGAATATTCTCATCCACTTAAAACATGAAACATCACCAGTTTCATGGCATCGACTTATGGTTCCTTCCCGATGCCAACACTCTGCCCTTTCTTCCCCCACTGGAGAAGCTACTACCTTAAATTTTGTGATTGTCACTCCCTTCTATTTTACAAACTTTTATCACACATGTCTGTCTTCCTGGACAATACATATTAAAGTCCGAGGGAGTAAACACTGTCTTCCCTCCACACTTTGAAACATTCTAAATCTAATGGGTTCAGACAGAAACTCCTAACCTGTCCCCTGAACTGACCACAGGCTCCCAATTTCCAGTGTCATCCTGCTAGGTGCTCAGATGACTATTTTCATAATTTATGTTGCTTTTTCTCTTGTACAGCATATCCAGTCTATCAGTAAGTCCCATTGGTTCTACCTTCAGAATCTCCTCTAAATCCAACAGCTGTTCACCTCTGCTCTTTTTTCGCAGGTTCAAGCATCTCCATTCCATATCTCAATGACTGCAAGATGCCCATCTCTGACTCCTTGCTTTCACCTTACCCCCACCCACACCCTGTTCTCCACACAGCACCCAAAGTGATTATTTAAAATCCACATCAGATCACAGTACCCTTTAGCTTAATGCTCTGCAGTGGCTTCTATCTCTGGCAAAGTGAGAATCCACAAGGCACTATGTGCTCTGGATAGCCCCAACTAGCACACCATCTTGGAGACTTCTCTCCTGGGCCCATTTTCCTCCATCCATCTGCTTCCTTGAATGAGCCAGAATCCTTTTGTCCCAGGGCTTTTCCTCATGCTATTTGTCCTCTATCTGAAAGGCTCTTGCCTGTGAGTATCCCCTCTTCCCAACTGACTTGGTCTCCATCCTCTCCTTCACTCCTTAAATGTCATCTTAGCAGCAAGACCTTGCCCTGTGGTCTATTTAAAATAGCCTCTGGATCCCCATCAGCACATCTTCCTTCTCTGCTTTATTTTTCTCCACAACACTTATCACATTCTGACATGCTAGATCTTTTGCTTGCTTATTTGTTTATTATCTGGCCTCCTTCACTACAGTATAAGCTCCGTGAAGACAGGAGTTTCGGTCTATAGCGTTCACTACTCTCTTCCCAGCAGTGTGTACTATGTGTCAACAAATATTTATTGAATGAATGGCTGGCTGGATGAATAAATGAATTAATGAATATAAATAATCTTCTCATTTCCACCACTTTTACCAACTACCAAAATCCCATGTCCAGCTCAATGTGCCACATTACCCACCCCAACCAAACGTCAGGCCAGATCAAAATGGTGGTTAGCCCCTAACCCAGTGACTTCCAGATAGTAATGACAGGTTCTCTCTCTGCCTCCTTGCAGAACCTCAGGAGATGTGCCTCACAATTTTTACTTCCTCCTTTTGCATCTTTACAGGCTGTGTCATGGCACCACAGATTTAAATTGTGTTCTTCCACAACAGAAGGTAAGTCAAAAGCTATTTCTCCAGAAGTCATTATCCATTTGTCTTCCATCACTGACATAAGCCCATTGTCGATTTTAAGGATATTAAAGCATAAGCCTGGTTGGCTCTGAGCAAAACATCCCATATTTTAGTTCTAAGAGTCTGTGTGGCATCTTCGGGTTTACTATGACACTCAGAAATAAAAAGAAGAAGAGAAGATTCTTATTTACTCTGTATCCTTCCTCTTTCTTGGAAAATCTTACATCAGATCAGAAAAACCTAAATTACATGAAGTTTACAAAATTAGTTGCCTCATGAATAAATGGATTTATTATTCAAGATGCTGGGAAGCACATTTTATTATTCCATATCCTTGGAACAAAGTATTTGAAATGTGGGATGAAATATTTTCAAGCTGCTTCACTAAAGTCAGACAGACCAAAAAGAACATTTGCACATTAACATAAAACATTCATCAGGAGGTCTGCTGGCAATGCAGAGGGAAATGGTTGCATTTTTTATTGCTAATCATTCCCATTAAATGTGTGGTTTGTGACCATTTTTCCTGTACCGTATTCTGGAACTTACCTCAGATAATGGAGGTTATATCCACAGATCTCATAAACGATCCACTACAAAGAACTAAACCTTTCAGAAGTGTTCTTAATGATTAAAAAGATATGAATGACCAAACAGCCTAAAAATCGATTGGTTTCATTACATGTTTTGCTCAAAAACTGAAGTTCAATCTTTCTATAACCCACAAGCTTGTAACAAATACAGCAAGCGAGGAGGAAAACTGTTCTCAATTTTTAATTATCTTGCTCAATTCAAATTTCCTGACTTATCTCTGAGCTCTCCTCACCTCCTCCCTCTGGGTCTGTTTATGATGCACTGTTTCAAGGTCAAATTCCAAAGCCAAGTCCTCTGCCTCAGCACACGGCTCATCACGTTCTCAATAAATGTTGGACCCTTAGGGTCCTAAAGGCCATGCACAATATATTTTTCTAGGTTTACTTTAGAGAAAAATTTTAGCAGTTTCATGTATCATTGGTTTTAGAACCAAGTATGATAAAGCATGGGGGGGGGAGCTTAGAATAATGGAATCTTCAAGCAGGAAGAAACTTTTGATTTTCTAGTTAACCCCTTCCTTTTACAAGTAAACTCAGCGGGGGAAGTGGTTGTCCTGGTGTCCATCACCAATTCACTGCAGCACTGATAGAGCCAAGGTCCCTACCGCCAGCCAGTGTTTATCACCATGGTGTGAAGTCCTGATCTGCATTAACTCACCAGGCTTCCTCATATCTGCATCCAGCCAGGGCCCCCAATCCCAGCCTTCAGCTCTGGAAACATCTATTTTCTTGCCTCTCTCCACCCCATCCCTGTTGTTACTGACTTGATCCAGCCTCTTACTGTGCCCTGCTGGGGCTGCAGGCTCCTTCTGTACAACTGTCCTGCCACGGGACTTGCCTGACATCAGCTCATTCTCTGTGAGGCTGCAAAGCTACCCTGTCCAAAATAACCACTCAGGTCATACTGAGTCCCGCTTTACAACTTCACTGATGTCTTGTCTCTGATATCTCCATGAATGGGTACAAAGTTCTGTGCAATGGTCTGGAGCCCCAGCTCCTCCATTCTTGGTGCCAGAGACCATTCCATGTCACTTTTCTCTACCCCAAAAGACTTGTGACATTCCTTATCCCCATGCACTGAATCTTGCACGCTTGATTACTGGGAACCCTTAGTTATCCTTCAGCAGCAATTCAAATGTCATTTCCTCTCAGTGAAAGCTTGGGACCCACCTTGATCTTCAGGTCTCCAGTTTGCCCCAGGGCAGAGCCACTCTGTCTATCTTGGAGATTCCAGGTGTGGCCCACTCCTCTCCTCCTGCTTCTGCCCTTCTCCAACACTTGGACCTTTTGATTTCTGGATTCCCACAACTGTCTTTTCTTTTTAGTATTGGTTCTCCACAGACTAATGAATCGCATTATGACCTGTCCCTTATTTTCCTCTCTGGCCACATGTACCTTGCAGGGACTTCTCACCCCAGATTTCTGTCCCAGAAGGCAGCTCATAGAAGGATGACTCAGTCTCCTCAGGGGACCAAACAGTGGAAAGATTTGTGTAGAAATGCTCACACTGCCATGACAGGAAGAGTTTACATCCTTGAATACCTCTTCAGATTGTGAATAAAGTCATATGAGGAACTGTGATTTTTTTTATCTTTAGTTGTCATTGCCTGATATATAGCTATCATTCAATAAATGTATGAGTGAGTGCAAGCAGTTCTAATAGCAATAGAGTCCAAAGCATTGAGCAGACAATTGGACTGGGGAGTCATTACACTCATAGATCCCTTTCAGTCTGAAGAATAAAGGGTTTGTGGGACATTAGAAATTAAATTCAAGTATTTATTTCTTTAATTTTTTTTTAAGATTTTATTTATTTGAAAGAGAGAGAGAGAGAGACAGAGAATGAGCAGGGGGGAGGAGACAGAGAGGGAGAAGCAGACTCCCCGCTGAGCAGGGAGCCTGAAATGGGGCTTGATCTCAGGATCGTGGGATCATGACCTGAGTTGAAGGCAGATGCTTAACCAACTGAGGCAAACCTATTCACTTGAGCCAGTAACATGGTTGTGCCTGACTTCAAAGAGACATGGAGGACAATCCTAATGGAAAGCTGGAAGGACAGGGAACTGGGGATCCATGGAGGTGGTGATATCTGCCACATTCCACTCCTCTGGTCACATAATCATTTCCTCTTTGTCCCTCATGCAGAATACATGCACCTGCCATGGCCCTGTCCCAGCTCTGTAATTGTGCCATGGAGAAAAGGGAGAGCAAAAACATATCTTTTTAGATCATGGGTTTTAAATTCAAGAGGAATTACGCTAGACCTAATATAGAGACAAATGTTTATGATCTAGCTGTATTAGTTTGCTGGGGCTGCCCTAACAGAATACCACACACTGAGTGGCTCAGAACAACCAAAATTTACTGTCTCATAGTTGGATACTAGATGTCTGAAATCAGGATGGCAGAAAATCATGCTCCCACTGAAACCCATAAGGGGGAATCCTTCCTTGTCTCCTTCTAGCTTCTGATGGTTTGCCAATAATCCAGAACATTCCTTGGCTGGCAGCAGCAGCACTTTAAGCTCCACTTCTGTTGTCACAAGACCTTCTCTTCTCTCATCTCTTCTTTTGTTACAAGGACATCAGTCACACTGGATTAGGGCCCCCCCCCTTAATCCAGCATGACCTCACCTTAAATTCATTACATCTGCAAAGGTTTCAATTCCAAATAAATTCACATTCACAGGTACCAGCTTGCAATAGGTCTTCAACCTATTTTTTAAGGGTGACAATTCAATCATAAATCTTACCTCTGAAACCTCTCATTTAAGCACTGTTGCCCATCACCCAAAGGTCATGAACTTTGAGCTCAATGCCATGACTGGATAGGGCTATCTGTACTGACCTCACTGAGAAAGGTGTTTATATGTTCTGCATTGGTGAAAAGGAGAATGAACCAAATATTTGGGGTCCAGAATGGTGGACTATGGCAGTTGTTAGAGGTCCTGACCAATATTCCTAGTTGTCTTTCATCCCGTGGGAAAGATAGTACCTTACCTGCTCCCATGAAACCAGGTGTGACCTTGTAACCTGCTTGAAGCCAATGAAATAAATGTGAGCAGAAGTGATATGTATTATTTTTTATATGTATTATTTTTAAATAGTAGAATTTAAGAGGCAAAGCATAATTTTCCACCTTTCTTCTATGTTCCAGGTTGTCTGTAAATTCCCACTGGGTGAAAGTTCTGGAATAAAGACAACATATTCACATGTAGTTGACCTGTAGCTTGAGTCAGCTACATCTCATTTAGACATTAAGACACTAGGGTGAATGTATGCATATTCTAGGACCCAGCAATTTCACTTATATCAGAAAAATTCAAAAAAAAGAGAAAGAAAAAATTTTGCACATATTCATCAGGGAAACATATACAAGTATTTTTAGGGGAATTATTTGCAGCAAAAAAAAATGGGAATCAATCCAAATTGTAGGTTGAAGTAAATAAATAACTTCTACTACCTCTCTGAACTGAATAATATATAACAATGAAAATGATTTACAGCTCCAAAAATCCATATGGATAAAATTTTTAAAATAATTTTAAGCAGTCATAGAAGAATGTATAAATATGATTCCAATTCCATAATACACTGAGAATTAATCAGTATATTATGTAAGGATATAAAAATGTCTAGTAACAACAGTGAAGAAAAACCAAGGATTCAGCTAAGTGATTACTTTTGGCAGATACATTGTGTAATGTGATTGGAAAAGTCACACAGAAAACTTCCAGGTTATGACAATTCATTTTCTGGCATGGTTGTTGGGCATATGCTGTTCATTTTATTATTGGTCTTTAAACTCTACATATATATTCTTTATGTACTCTCTTTACAATCTGTATTTTACAACTATTTTTAAAAAATAGATCTAGGGTAAAAATACATGAAGGGCATGTGTTGTAGAAATAATTCTATGGGTTTTTTTATATGAAATGAAGAACAATTTCTTGTATAAATAATGATTCTCCCACCTGTAACTCTCTACATCTATGGGCTTTGTTTGTTTGTTTGTTTGTTTGTTTGTTTTGAGAGAGAGAGAGAAAGAGAACACATGTGGGCATGAGCAGCAGGAAGGGGTAGAGAGGGGCAGAGGCAGAAAGGAAGAGAGAATCTTAAGCAGACTCCATGCTCAGTTCAGAGCCCAACACAGAGCTTGATGTCATGACCTTGAAATCATGACCTGAGCCTAAATCAAGAGTCAGATGTTTAACTGACTGAGCCACCCAGGTGCCTTTCTTTTGGCTTTATTAAAGAAGAACTGGTCTTTCATTTTTAAAATTTATGTGTGATTAAAGAGGAGAAAATAGGAAATAACAAGTATATAAAGGGTTTTTTGGGAGAAGGGGAATTTTCTTCCTGTGCTAGTGAAACAGCGACTCTATCACTATGTTTCCATTTCCCCTCGTTGTTTGTTTTTGCTATTTTAATGGTTTTCTTTAAAATTTTTTTTAGCATACTTTCCTTAACAAAACAAAAATTAATATCTCACACCTTCATAACAATGACTTTAGAATGACTTTAGAATTTCTTAATTTTCATACCCTCCCTGCTCTTTTTCAGAAGTATTTTGGTTTCAGTAAACTCAACACATCTTTCCTTTTTTGAAAATGTCTTTATTTTAACCCCAAAGAGATTCTTCTGGGCATACAATTCTAGATTGATAGTTATCTTCCCTTGGTGTGAACAAGATGTGATTCTGCTCTCCTCAGGACCCCATGTTGCTGTACACGACTCTGCGGTCATCTACATGCCCTTGTATTTAGGTCATATCTATCCTTCTCCCTGTCTGCTTCTATGCTCTTCTCTTTGCTGTTCCACTACAAATTATGGTTTCTTTTATTTGTTCTTCTGAGAAAACATGGTTGTGGAAATTGGTCAGCTGTTACCTCCTCAGATATGTTCTCCATCATTCTCATCATTTCCTTCTCTGGGTCATTAATTAGCCCTTTCTTAGATACTCCCACTCTGTCTTCCATAGCTCTTGCCCCTATTTTATACTTTTTATTTCTTTTTTCACTCCCTGTTACATTCTGCGCAAGTTCCTCAGAGCTGCCTTTCATTCCACCATTTTCTTCGCTGTATCTAATCTCATATTGAACTTATTTCAATACCTATATTTTCATTTTGTTATTTTTTTCCAGTCTGCCTGTTCATTTTGTAAAGGCATTTGTTTCTTATTTTTATAATCCTATATTTTATCTCTTTAAACATTTTATACATAATTATTTTGTATTCCCTATTTGTTAGTTCTAGTATCCCCCAAAATCTTTGGGATCTAAATGTTTTGCATTCTACTTACTCTGTTTCCTTGTATATTTGTCAATGAATGATTGTGAGCTACTATATTTGATTAATTTCTATCCACAGGCATCTTAGAAGTCTTTTCTCCAGAAGGATTTGTG
The DNA here is from genome assembly GCF_905146905.1 of Nyctereutes procyonoides. Taxonomy (NCBI): domain Eukaryota; kingdom Metazoa; phylum Chordata; class Mammalia; order Carnivora; family Canidae; genus Nyctereutes; species Nyctereutes procyonoides. Next base: position 6,837,745 of record NW_026575044.1, read on the forward strand.
TTTTCTTCTGCACAGGACCCAGGGAGACACAACTGACCTATAGACTATTTCAAGCCCCTGTAGGGGTCCAAGATTATGTAGGACTCTGGACAAGTTCTCTCATTTTGCTGCTGGCCCAAAGATTAGGGCTACTACTGAACAAATCACAGGGCTAATACTGAAATTTGACCCTCAAAAACTTCGTCATTTATGTTATGTTGTACAATTGGAATTAATGGACCATTGCATGTCAACTATTGGATTTTTTACCTATTTAATAGGTAAATGTCCTTTGACCTCAGGGATATCTGTGTGCTACACACTTCTCTTAGGGGCACAACATTGACAGCAACCTGAGATCCATTGATGTCAGATAAATATAATAATGTGGTTTAAAATAATAGCTATTTTTAACATCATGACTACCTGTTTTTCTGTAACAACCTATGGATATTCAGGCCTAAACAATAAAACAGTTTAAAACTTTTCTTGCCTGCCCTTCCTGCTGTAATTTTTCTTTCCAATATCACCTTGACAAACCCAAGTTATAACTACAAAGCAAGATTTTAGATATGCAGATAACAAAGAAATAAAACTGAAATTATTTACAGATCAGATGATGATTTATGGCAAAAACCCAAAATCAACAACGAAATCAATAGTTAATGATAGAATTTAGTAAGAGGTTGGGATAAAAGATGAATATAAAAAATGTATTGCAGTTCTATGTCACATTAATAATCACTTAGAAAATGTAATTTTTTAGGAGCATCTCAGTGGCTCAGTCAGTTAAGCATCTGCCTTTGCTCAGATCATGATCTCAGGGTCCAGGGATCGAGCCCTGCATTGGGCTTCCTGCCCAGCAGAAAGTCTGCTTCTCCCTCTGTGCTTTCTCTCTCTCTCTCTCTCTCTCTCTCTCCCTCTCTCTCTCTCTCTCAAGTAAACAAATAAAACCTTAAAAAAGAAATGCAATTTTTAGTGTACTATCTGGCAACATAAAAGTAATTTAGGATAAACCCTACCAAATATGGGTAAAACATCTATTGAAAACATTTTAAACTTTATAACATTATTAATTCATTCTTTACATACACATTTTAAAGATTCTTCAATGAAATAGTTCACAATACAAAAAATTAAAAACTATGTTTTAAAATTATTATAAAATTACCATGAGTAAAACTTTCTATTGTAAACTCACCAAAACATACAAGTGAGAAAATCTTATTTGGAAATAAGCCTATTCATTTAAAAATGTGTCTGTGTAAATTGTATCCATGTGTACATAGAAAAAAGTCTGGAATGATATAAGCAAAAAATTGTAACAGTTATTTTTCTGAGTATCTCATTTATTTAACAAAATATGTCATTCACTATGTGGCAGACACTATTTGATAAGTACTTTTAAAATATTAATTCCTATAATCTTCATAATAGCCCTCTGAAAGATGCAGCATAATCTTCATTTTACAGACGATGCCGTTGAGGCATGAGTGGAGTAAGTGATTTGCATAAGGTCACACACAGTGATGATAGAATGCAGATTTGAACACAGGCAGTTTGATACCAGTCTAGGCTCTCAGGGACTACATTAGGCTAGGGGTTTATGTACTCATTTTATTTTTTTCTTTATATTTTTTGAACTGCATGTTCTACAATGAACACATTTTACAATAAAATCCAATATTAAGTCAATCTATTTTGGAAAGCAGAGTAATGTCTTTTAAGCCTTGATGTAGGATATGAAATTCACATAAACATAAGGGGAAGAATAAAGAGTTTTTAAGAAGACAACATACACTCACTCTGCCTTATATAATTTACACTTTAGTATTAGGTTCTGTGTGTTTAAATGTCTCAAATAATGCTGCTTCCTCAGGAGAAAAATGTGGGCTGATATTAGCTCTTAACTCCTTTTTTCTTTTTTTTTTTTCATAATTCCACCTTGGTTCTTCCTGAGAAAACAGTTGGGACAAGGAAACTGTTTAAACTTTTTACCATGCATAATATCTTTTATTCTACTCACGTGGGTGACTTTCCAACAATACTGTCATATTTCTTTCCAAAGTACAAGTAAATTAAATACAACACCAATTGGCTTTCAGTTTGTTCAATTCTTCTAAATTTCCCTTAATGCCAAGTGGAGGTATTGGTAATTTCAAGTCCTAACTAAACAGCTCTACAGATGCGTCTGTCTCAAGAGTCGGACCTTAAGCCAATGCATGTGAGAGACATAGATGCCTCCTGTTGCCCCATTTTAACTCACTTTGTGCCTTTAATATGTTTTAATGAGTATCTACCAGGGGCTGGAGCCTGACTGTGTCAGACACCAAGAGCCTGGCAGCAAATGGCCATCATCCCTGTCCCCATCACAAGGAGATGATTTTATCCTCCAATTCCGATATCCTAAGCTCAAGTGCCTGGAGGCATGCAGATGGCACAAGAAGGGCACTGGGGGAGGAGAGGCTGGAGAGAGAAAGCCAGCAGGTGGTTGTCATTATTCATCTCCAGCAAACTGTGTTTCTGTTAAAGGGTGTTTGTATTAGTGTTTGTATCTCTACTTTTTCAAAGGAAGCCAAATACTCATATTTTATAAGTAATAGCCCCATTCTTATATGATGGCAAGCTAGTCAAAGCTTATTTTTTAACTCAATAAAATACATCTTCGAAGTAGCTAGACCCGACTGGTGATGAATTTGTAACCTTGTCCTACTTAGTTCTGTGGTTTTTGACCAAAGAATTTTCTGTCTTTCCCTGTGTTCAAATATGAAAGACCTCTCCAAAATAAGTTGGGTTAAACTACCAGGATTCTGGGCCACCAGGCTGAGATTCTGATAGCTTCATGCTACCACCTCTTCCTTATACCAAAGTGCAAAGTACACACACGCTCGCGCATGCACACACATACAGAATCCCTCACCTGTTGATAAGATCCTGTGTGATCCAGCCATCCCACTGGCCTTGACTTCTGACATCTTCCCTATTCATGCTTTGCCTTGAAGCCAAAGACTCCCTGCTCCTTCTCGTCTCAGAGCTTCTGCATAAAACAATTTTCTCTCTGGACAATTTCCTTTCCCTTGAACCTGATTAATTCCTCCCCATTCCTCAGACTTCAGCTTAAGTGTCCACTCTTTAAGAAAGCCTTTCTTGCTCCCCAGCTCCCTCAGCGGGACAGCAGGGAGTCTCTGGGTCAGTGGACAGTAGCAGCTTAGGGCTCTATCTTACTAATGGCCAGCAGATGCTGGATGAGGTTTCACAGGGTATACAAAGCAGGCAGACTCTAAACAGCTAAAAATTTACTCATTTGGGTTATTTTTAAACAACTGGATATGTAAAAATTTGAGTGTGGCACCAGCAAGCTTGTCAGCTAACAGGTCTCCTCTACCTGCCATGAAGAAATAACAACCTAGGGACAACAGAGCCATCCTTGACTCATTGATTTCATGTGAGGCAGGGGCCTCCATACACTGATGCTCCCAGTAGTGCTAGTTGTGGTTAAAGAATTTGAATACCTTTCTTTGTATGTGATACATGAAGAGTTCAGATCCTGATCTCCATGGAGTCATTTTCCTGAAGGCAGGCAGACGGGTAGAGTCCCAAAAAAACCATGAGACTCTAAACCCAAAGGCCATTCAGGAATTTAGCCATGGTGACCATTTCTGTTAAAGGTAAAAACAGTTTTACCTCATCTAGTCCTGACTCTTATTTTACAGCTCTTCCAGACAGATATTTAGAGAAAATCCTATTAAAAGCAGAAAGTTGCTACAAAGACAAGGGCCACACTTCTGTTTGTCACAGATGGCTATTCCAAGGAGACCAGGGAAAAGACTAGTGCTCTGCTTAGATTGTAGAATGAAACACACTAGAAAAGTTCTAGCGCTAAGATTAGAGAGTGAAAAGTGAAGAGAATCTGAAGACACTTTGGCTGCTTGAAAAAAACAAAACTAACCTGAACAGTTGACGTACACATATACATACCAAAGACTTGTATTCTCCTTTTGCTTTGGCCCACTTTGTCATTTACTGTCTCTGCCAGCTCGGGCTGTTATAACAAAACACCACAGAGTGTGGGGCTGGAACAACAGAAATTTATTTCTCACAGTTCTGGAGGCTGTGATGTCTAAGATCAGGGTGCCGGCATGACTGGGTTCTGGGAGAGCTCACTTCCTGTTTCGATGACTGCTTTCCCATTGTGTCCTCATATGGTAGAGAGGGAGTTCACTTCTCTCCTGGTTCTTCCTATAAAAGCACTAATCTGATCATGAGGGCTCCATCCTCAGGACCTAATGACCTCCAAAGGCTATACATCCAAATATCATCATATTGAGAATTAGGACTTCAACATATAAATTTTGGCGGAATACAAGTATGTACTTTATAGCATTTACTAAATCTTATCTTCAGGTATACACACCTGGGGCAATCTAAGAAAAAACAACACAGACTCACCAGGATGCAGAGAGTAGAACTCAGGGCCTGTATGAGGAGTAGCTAATACCCACAAGTTTCAAACATGCTAGGGGTGGATGGCCATCTCTTCTGGACCATTCATAATCTCTGACAACTTGCTTTTTCACTGAAGCTACAGTTCTCAAAATATAATGTGCACCAAGTATCATACAGGGAGCTTGTCAGATTTGTCACTTCCAAGGCTCATGAACTCTGAGACAGGAGGTTTGAGAACCCAGCTTGTGAAGCACTATCAAATCATAATTTGGTCAACCCTTCTCCTTCAAGGTTGACATGATCAGGCTCAGGAGCCAGTGTGGGATCATCTCTAAAGGAAGAGCCTATAGGATGAGAAACCAAGGTAGATCACAACCTTAAGTGCAACCGTGAGAGCAAAATGTTGCACCAAATGTAAAAGCTTGTGTGATAGCAGGTGCAAATATCTTTTACTTTGTGTCAATAGAGTGCCACTGACTGAGCTCCACTCAGTAATAATGTGAGCTACCATGAGATGCTCATGAATCCCAGCTGATCTCAAAGAGTCTAAACTATCTCTTCCATGATATGATCATAAGGGTTAGAGAGGTAATTTTACATGTTCCCTCTTAAACCTTCCTTTCAAATTCTTTAAAATAAAGAAAAAGGAGGGACACCTGAGTGGCATAGTCAGTTAAGTGTCCAAATCTTGGTTTCAGCTCAGGCCAGGACCTCAGGGTCGTGAAATCAAGCCCTGCATCGGGCTCCATGCTCAGCATGGAGTTTTCTTCATAGTCTCTCTTCTTCTCACTCTTGCTCATGCTCTCTCTCTCTTTCAATTAAATAAATCTTTTTAAAAATTAAGAGTGAAAAATAATTTAGTAAACAGATAAGTCAAAAGACCATGGTCACACTTTGCCCATATAGCTTACATTTTATGCAAGTATTGATCATTTCCTATCCTGTTACACTCTATATTGAGCAAGATCATTTTGATGGCAATAAAAATAATAATACATTATCAATTGGCAAATGATGTGTTTCATTCATCAAACTAAACCATTCACTCACTTAATTTCCTATAGACTTCTAATATAAACAATGAGGAAGAAGCTACTTTTTTATGCAGGTCAGGCACGGCTCAACTCATAGCACTATTTCTTGACTTTTTTGTTTTCTTCTGCCCTTAGCTAGGTCTTTAGGCACGTATCCTCAAAATGCTGAATCATTCATTTTAAAACTATATTTGAGGGCACCTTGGTGCCTCAGTGGTTGAGCATCTGCCTTTCTATGTCTCTGCTGCTTTCTCTGTGTCTCTAATAAATAAATAAATAAATAAATAAATAAATAAATAAATAAAATCTGTAAAAAACAAGCTGTAAATCTGATATTCTTTCTACTTCATCAAAAGAAGCGAGGAGACATAAATATTAAAAATGGTAATATAAATAATAACAAATGCTTGCTTTCTTTGTTATTATTTTATTCACTCAGACTGAGAGGAAAAATTAAATGGTGATGGAGCACAAGCAAAATGAGGTGGACACATAGTAAACCTGCTATGGAACCCATTAGGTACAGGAAAAATAAGCCTGTACTTGGAGCTAGTTAGCAAAATCTTAAGAGGAAAAATAAGAATAAATCAGTTCTCTAATCACCTAATGTTTTTTTCAATTGCACTACAGGTTTTCATTCAACGTCTTTTTTCTAAGGTACAATTCACTAAAGAATGTGATATGAATGCCACACAAGTGATAGACCAGAGAGTGCGTTTCCATTCCCTCTACATCAAACAAGTGCTAGCTCCTGTGGGCAACTACAACATATCATTAGCTTCATCATCTTAGCAAATCAGTTCTGGTTGATAGTTGAAAATTGGTTAAATGGGATGTTCTATGACATGCAGCCCTGGGAGTGATGGGAAGATAATGGGTCTCTCTTTAGGCAAAAGAATTAGCAGTAAGGAGTTGGCCAAGTTCAATTATTTAATGATTTGCCAATGCAGTGAGTGTCACATTAGAACAGAGAGATTCTAGTTCAAGATTTATCTAAATCAAAATGAATAAGCAAACCCAAACAAAAGGATACCCATTAGCTGTCCCTTCTTCCTCTTTAGTGCAACCTCAAGGAATTTATTAATCAAAAAACTGACCTTCTTTAGAGAACAATCATGAAACATTTCTTCTGTTTAAAGAGGTAAGTCTTGAGACAACACCTCAGGACCTGGCAGAGTTTTCAGATTTTGTAGATATATTACTAATCCCCAAAATATTGTATCAATATAGTCCACCCTATAAATACTGGATCAAGAAGCATTCTAAGTAATCTAGACGGTTAAAGAATTTTAGACGTGGGTTAATTGGTAAATAGGCTGATTTCCCTCAACATATCCCAGTTAAGGGTATTCATTTCACCAAGATCATGAAAGCTAACCTCCTGGAATGTAAGACCAGAGACACCTGATCACACTCCAACTGAGCAGCCAACTCTGTACACATGTAGATATGGTGACTTTATTTTCTACAGGATAGAGAAGTTGGCAAAATAAACTGCTCTGAAGATTAAGATTGACAGAATGTATGCCAACTATTGGAGGATTTTTAAAAAAAAGTTTAATTTGAGTATAGTTGGTGCACAATGTTACGTTAGTTTCAGATATACAACATAGTGATTCAACAGTCCTACATGTTACCCTGTGCTCACCACAAGTATAGTTGTCATCCGTCAGCCGTCATACTCTATTATAATATCCTTGACTACACTCCCTGTGCTGTGCCTTCTATTCCCATGACTGATTCATTCCATAATTGGAAGCCTGGACCTCCCACTCCCCTTCACCCATTTTGCCTATCCTCCTACCCATACCTTTCCAAAAGCCAGTAGTATGTTGTCTGTACTTATAAGTCTGATTCTTATGCTAACTGTTTGAACTTCCCAGAAAAAAATGCTGTAGGCCCTTCTTCCCTATGTTTGGCTCATTGTTAGAAGCACCTGGGAAGCTTCATACAAATAAATTCCGCATCCCAGTGTTATCAAACTTCAAAGTGCATAATAATTCCCAGGGTTTGGGTTGAAGCCTCAGATTCTGCACTTCCCACAAGCTCCCATGTGACAGTGATGATGCTGGTCCATGGTTGGGGAATCATTACTCGAAGCTCCATTTTTAAATGGGGTAATTTTCTTGTAAACGTGCTTTGTAAATGACGAAGCATCACTACATTGAAATATTATGATAAACAGAGATTGTGTTATTAAAATAACTATGTCACAGTCCATTTTAGATGGAATATGGGTCTCAAACTGTTTACTTTGATTTTATAATTACTGAGTACTTCTAAATCCAATCTATTAGCTAATGCTGTCAGGACTGGTGGGACGTGCTCCTTTCCTTCAACATCAACTTTGTAAGATTCATTTGCATCATATGTAGCTACAGCTCATTAGGGGAAAATTGTATTTCAATATGAAAACATGAATTCAAGTCTCCAAATATTATACCCTACTCAAAAATAAACTGTAGGTTGATTTTTAAAAACTAATGGAAAATGACTATTAGTGGAAGACACAGCAGGATGTATTTATTACTCCAGAATATGTAAGGGTTTCTTAAACAAGAAGAAGAATCACAAATCAAAAAGATAAATACTTGATTGAATTGATAATATAACAACTTAAATGGTCAACTATGATTAAAAAACTAGGGGTGGCTGGCTGGCTCAGCCAGGAGTATATGACTCTTGATCTCTGGATCATGAGTTCAAGCTCCACATTGGGCATAGAGCCTACTTTAAAAAAAATGTTTTAAAAAAAGTGGATACATGACAATAGATACAGCCTATATGGTAAAAAATTAATATAGGAATTCATAAAGAACTCTCACAAAATTCATAAGAAAATGACAAATGATACAATAGAAAAATGGTTTAAGAAGGAGCAATTGACACAGCAAAAAAACCTAAATGGCTAATAAACAGCCAAAGGCATTCAAGCACAATTGAGTAACCAAGGAACATAAATTAATACATTAAGTTACCATTTCATAGTCATCAGGCTGGCAAAAATTTAAAGTCTGATGACACAAAATGTTGGTGAGAATAACACTATTCATGGTGTGGCTCTAAATTATTAATACCATTTTGGAGAGCAATCTCCCAATTTCTAGTAAAGCTATTGTTCCCTTCTGTCTTACATCTAGATAAAAAACATGGAAATGATTGTTTATTGAAGTACTGTTTATATAAAGGATAATGACCATTGTAGTGAGTAATACAGATTAGTTTGCTTGCCTGGAAAGAGAAGACATGCAAGTCAAGTAATTCACTGAGTAGTCCTATAATGGGAAGGGTAGGGGAGGTGGCCCATGGAAACCACATTAATTATAGACTGGAGCTTGCATTTGGGATAGAGTTAAATATTTTATATACTCTAGAGCCATGCACAGTTGATTAAAAAATATCAACAGTAAATATCGAAAAAGAAAAATATCACACAATGTCTGAAACCAAGAGCCCAAACTTACTGCCTACTTAAGAGAGGGGGGGTTGTGCTGGTCAGGTATACAGTCATTTAGCAAATCAAGCCACTCGTTAGGTTCTTCAGGAAGCTTACTTTGGGCAGTGATGATTACAGATGCAGAAGTAGGTTGGCCTTAGTTTCTTGCACAGTAGTTTCTTGCCTATCTTAATCTTCAGAGCAGTTTATTTTGCCAACTTCTCTATCCTGTAGAAAATAAAGCATGGATTGTGTTACCTACAGAGCATGTTTGGGATTAGTTATGGAGTGGGAGTGACTTGTCATCAGTCTTAGAAGCTTAACTGGAGTGAGTCTGATGCTGACTGGCTGCCTTTCAAAGTATGAGCCTCTCATTGACTGGTTGGCTATGATTTAACAAAGGATTTGAAAAGCCAATTTTGGGGGCCCCTGGGTGGCTCCGTTGTTGAGCATCTGCCTTTGGCTCAGGTCGTGATCCTGGGGTCCTGGGATTGAGTCTGGCATTGGGCTCCCTGCTGGGAGCCTGCTTTTTCCTCTGCCTATGTCTCTGCATCTGTCTCTGTGTCTCTCATGGATAAATAAATAAAATCTTAAAAAAAAAATAAAAAGCCAATTCTGATGTTTACTTGTTATCGTGACTACTGGCCTATCATTGATTAAATAAATACACTTAAAACCAGTTCTAATATTCATTTATTACTTCTAAGACTAAAGGTTCTATTGTTTTTCTTATTATCAAGAAAGAGATTTAGGTCACTGAGGATCGCTCAAAGCATCTAGTTGCCAATCAGTTTCTGTTAGAACCAGTTGTACTGAAACACAACTCTTGGTTTGATTAGCATTTAAGCAAGCACTGCTGCAAGTGTCAAGTTCTTGCTTTACATTTGCGTTAGGAAAAAATTGGAGATCACATATATTCCATAAATAGAAGAATAGGCAAGTTATGGTATATCCGTATTGTAAAATACAATTGTAAAGATCAACTTGATGCAGATATGTCAACAGAATCCGTATCTAAAACAATGTTGGGTACAGAAAAAAAAGCCTGAAGAATATTACATATAGTATACTACATGTGTAATTACAAAAATAATATATGTTGTGTATGTTAAAATTTAAAAATATATGGACTGGAGAAACACTAAATTCATAATTATACCTAACTCTGGGAAGGATGAGGAATATATGGAATTGGGGAAGGAAACTCAAAGAACTTTGAAAAAATGTTAATATTTGTTTATTTGGGGATTTATTTTGTATGTTTATGCATATAAACATGCACATTTTAAAAATAAAACATGAAGCTACAGTGTTATGGCACAAACAATAATCTAAAGAAAAGTTTTCTAAAACCACAACCTGTTCTGCTTATATTATAAACATAATACTGGGGTTAAATTTGCACCACAATCTAAAACCACAGATACATTAAGATCTAAGTAGAAGGATAACCTCCTCTTCTAGTACTACATTCTAGCTCACATTCTGACTGGTGCCATTCTCCTCAGCTTTTGTGACTTTTAATTTAAGGCAGAGAAATAGTCTTCTTTGCAAGTTTCTTGAAGAAAAGTAGAAGTCACTAGAGGAAAAATATAAGGGATAGAAATAAGCCCTCCCTCCTTTTGTTGACAGAGACCATATAATGTTTGTCCTTCTCCGATTGACTTACTTCACTCAGCATAATACCCTCCAGTTCCATTCACGTTGAAGCAAATGGTGGGTATTTCTCGTTTCTAATGGCTGAGTAATATTCCATTGTATACATAGACCACATCTTCTTTATCCATTCATCTTTCGATGGGCACCGAGGCTCCTTCCACCGTTTGGCTATTGTGGACATGGCTGCTAGAAACATCGGGGTGCAGGTGTCCCGGCGTTTCATTGCATCTGAATCTTTGGGGTAAATCCCCAGAAGTGCAATTGCTGGGTCATAGGGCAGGTCTATTTTTAACTCTTTGAGGAACCTCCACACAGTTTTCCAGAGTGGCTGCACCAGTTCACATTCCCACCAACAGTGTAAGAGGGTTCCCCTTTCTCCGCATCCTCTCCAACATTTGTGGTTTCCTGCCTTGTTAATTTTCCCCATTCTCACTGGTGTGAGGTGGTGTCTCATTGTGGTTTTGATTTGTATTTCCGGTATCATCCACTTTTATCACGTGTGTAGATTCATGTGTTCACCATCATATAGTCAAGATACTGAACAGTTCTCACCCCAAAGCATCCCTTGTGTTGATCCTTTATGACCAAATCCAACTCCTTCTAAGCACCCCTTCCATCCATAACTCCTGGAAACTACTAATCTGTTCTCCATTTCTAATGTTCTCATTTTTTAAATGTCATGCAAATGGAATCATTCAGCATGTAACCTTGCAGAATTGGCTTTTTTCACTCAGCATAACTGTAGATTCATTCAAGTTGATGGAGTATGTCAGTAGTGTGTTCCTGTCTGTTGCTAAGTTATTCCAAGGATCACACAACAGTTTGTCTAGCCATTTTTCCCATTGAAGGACCTCTGAGCTATTTCCCGGTTTGGGCTTATTATGCATAAAGCTGTTATGAACATTTGTGTAAAAGTTTTGATGTGAGCAAAAATGTTTATTTCTCTGGGGTAGATGCACACGTGTTCTATTGCTGGGTCATAGAATAATTGCATTTATAATTGTACAAGAAGCTGCCAAAACATTTTCCAGAGTGGTGGTACCATTTGGCATTTCCACCAGAAATGCAAGAGCTCCTTTCTCTGTATCCTTATCAGGTGTTATCACTATTCTTACATTAGCCATTCTAATAGGTGTAGCTAAACATAGCTCATTGTGGTTTTAATTTGCATTTCCATGATGGCTAATGATATTAAACTTTTCCTGTGCTAATTTTCTTAAGTAAGCTCTACACCCAATGTGGGGTGCAAACTCACAACCCCAAGATCAAGAGTCCCATGCTGTATTGCCTGAGCCAAGAGCTCTGTTGTATGCTATTTTCTATCTGGCCAATTTATATTTTTTGTCCATTTTTAAACTGGATTCTCTAGTTTTTTAATGTTGATGTTTCCTTATGTATTTTAGATATTAATCGTTTAATAAATATAGGGTTTGGAAATACAGACATACCTTGGTGATATTTTGGGTTCGGTTCCGGACCACTGCAGTAAAGAGGATACTATATATAAAGCAAGTCAAATGGGAACACTTGAGTTGCTCAGTCAGTTAAGCATCGGACTCTTGATTTCAGCTCAGGCCATGATTTCAGGGTTGTGAGATGAAGCCCCTCACCTCATTGGGCTCTGCAGTCAGTGTAGAGTCTGCTTGGGATGTTCTCTCTCCTCTAAACTGCCCTCCCCACCCCTGCTTGCACATACACTCTCTCTCTCAAACAAACATATAAATAAATAAAAATCTTTTTAAAAAAGCAAGTCAAGTGATTTTTTTTAGTTTCCAGTTCAAATAAAATTTATGTTTATACTATACTGTAGTCTATTACGTATGCAATAGCATATCTAAAATGACAATATACATACTTTAATTTAAAAAGACTGTTGGGGGATCCCTGGGTGGCTCAGCGGTTTAGCGCCTGCCTTTGGCCCAGGGCGCGATCCTGAAGTCCCAGGATCGAGTCCCACGTCAGGCTCCCGGCATGGAGCCTGCTTCTCCCTCCTCCTGTGTCTCTGCCTCTCTCTCTCTCTCTCTCTCTCTCTCTCTCTATGATAAATAAATAAATAAATCTTCAAAAAAATAAAAAATAAATAAAAAAACTTTGTTCCTGGGGCACCTGGGTGGCTTAGTTGATTAAGTGTCCAACTCTTGATTTCAGCTCAGGTCATGATCTCAGGGTCATGAGTTTGAGCCCACATAAGGCTCTATGTTCAGTGAAGAGTCTGCTTGCGATTCTCTTTCACTCTTTCTCTGCCCTTCCCCCCATGCTCTCTCTCTCAAATAAATAAATAAATAAATCTTTAAAAAAAAACACGAAGACTTTACTGCTAAAAATTGCTAACCATAATCTGAGCTTTCAATGGCTCATAATCACTGATCACAGATGACCATCAGAAATATAGTAATAACAAAAAAGTTTGAAATGTGAAAATTTCCAAAATGTGACACAAAGACACAAACCCAGCAAATGCTGTTGGACAAATGGCACAGAAAGACCTGCTCCAGATAGGTTGGCCACAAACCTTCAACTCGTTAAAAATCATATCTGTGAAGTGAAGAGCAATAAAATGAGATGTGCCTGTATTTTCCCCTCGTCTGTAGCTTGTCCTTCCATTTTCCTCACATGGGCTTTCACAGATAACAAGCTTTCATTTTAATGAGGTCAAATTTATCTATTCTTTCCTTTTAGGAAGCCTGTTTTTGCCTATAACTCAGTCAAAGGAGCAAGGAATCCAACAGTTATTTTTCATTATTTACATAAAACTACCAAATTATACCTGGCATTTTTCACTTTCCCTTTAGTCTTGACATCTTTAAACACTGCCATGGGGAAAACAGGAAATCTAATAGCAGCATCTTCACCTTCAATTTTCATTTCATACTGAATTAGGTGGTCGTACCCTTTCCCAAATGCCCTCAGGGTTTCCAGTGGTCATTTATTCCTTCCAGAGGAATGTCCTGGAGAGTCCCCCTGGCTGGCCTGTGGTACAGGACAGGGCAGAGGACAGACAGGGTGCCCATGTGATTGAAACACAGTGGGCTGTCTGATAGGAGTGAGAGTAAATGCTGAGAGATCCCCAAGAAGGGCATGCCCAGTTCTGCAATGGGGAGCAGAAGTTTTCCAAGAGAGTGACCTTTCAGCTGAGACTTGAAAGTGTGAATGTGTATGCATTGCTGAGAGAAAAAAAAAACAAAAATAGAGAAAATAGATGGCATGGCTGTTTGAAGATTGAAATATGGTGAGCCAATGACATTTTAGAGGATGTGGGTGGGAAGGATTATCAACAAAGGTAGATTGGGACAGATGTTGCTGGGTCTCTTCCTGTCTACAGTCTTTCCCTCATGAATCAACAAAAAGCTAGTCTCACTTTTTAAAAGTTACCTCACTTTTTAAAAGTTATATTCAAGAACTTGTTTAAGTTAAGAAAGAAACACACACAGGAGGAAGGCTAGCTTTAGACTGTAATTGTATTTGCCAGGAGTGCCATATTGGAAGGTGGGACACCAGAGCTATCCTCCCAGCTTCACTACTAACCTGAGGAAAATACCATGAGCTCACAGCTTCAGGACAGACAAGTAGTTGTTTAGAATTGGAGTTAAAATGCCTCTAAGATGTGAATCTTCATTCATCATTAACCAGGGAATGAAAGGAATGAATGGAAGCTTCTGGTTGCTCAGTTACCAAGAATAAATATAAAGCCAATATCAACAATATGACAATTAAATGAATATTGATTTTACCCTGAAATGGATATACTGAATATTTAAAGTAGTATTTCATTTATTTTTTTAAAGATTTATTAATTTATTTTAAAGACAGATAGGTAGATGGGGTGGGGGGAGGCAGGTTGAATGGCCAGACAGAGAGGAAGGGAGAGAGAATCCATAAGCAGAATCCCTGCTGAGGACAGAGCTAGATGTGGAGCTTGATCCCATGACCCTGAGATCATGACCTGAGCCGAAATCCGGAGCTGGCACTTAACTGACTGAGCCACCCAGGTGCCTCTATTTCATTTATTTTTTTAATCAATGAACACATGTGATTTTGGATGTGTAGCTCAGCCCATGAAACAGTGAGCCCCAAGCTTTGGTTGCTGGTCACTCCAGGGTACAACTTCTCTAATGACTGGTTTTATAATTGTTACTAAATAATAAGAAAGTTAGTTTATCTTTAACTTATTATGTTAGTGCCCTTTCGAGCTGATTAGTTGATTCTATATGAAGCAAACAAAGTTGCTTCTAACTATACAGAAGAAATCATGTAAAAAAAAAAAAAAGAAAAGAAATCATGTAGAAATGTTATTTGAGGCCCTCTGGAAGGTTTTATCTCTCACAAATCTGTCCCCAGGCCTCTCTTTTATCCAGTACAACCTCTATCTTCAACTTGCCCCAGCATGAGAACACTGGATCCCAGGGCAATGTCCTTCCAACGATCCCTAAATCAATATACACCTGATTTAAGCTAGTGTGAGCACACTAAAATATACTGGTGTTCATTAAATCTGAAGAAATTAGTCTCATATATTTTGAGAGGGTTGAGACATTGTACGGAAAATTGGAGCCCTAAAAGGGAGGCTAAAAAACTCCAAAATATATTTTCTTGCTCCAGATTGGGTCTAGAACCAAGCGTCAGGGTCAATTCAGCTTAGAAATGTTTATTAAGCAATAACACCTGCCAGGTAAACACTACTACTTTACAGGTGGCTAGGACATAGGCTCTGCCCTCCACAGAAACCTGGATTCAAACCTCCACTCTGTCACTTAGTTGTATAAGCAAATAACTTTACCTCTTGGTATACTTTCCGTATCAGTACAATAAGGAGAGTAGTAGGACCTGCCGCATGGAACTTTGATGAAGATTATATATGATATTTTAAGTAGAGTTTCTGACACAAAATAGAGTATCAGTATGTGCTCAGATACCAAATGGAAGAATCAAGGGAGATGCCCCAGAGAAAGTAATGCCTGGATTGAGCCTTGGGCTTTGCCACAGATTATGCCCATGAATGGCAGAGGCGATGGTGACAGGCACAGGGAATAGCATAAACTAAGCCTCAGGGGAGAGAGAAACGTGGAAAATGCAACAGGGAGGGGAAATTGCTCAAGGTGGAGATGCTGAGGGACAAATGATGGGAGATGACAACATGAGTAGCTCATCTCTGGTAGGACTGAGGATTTTGAACTTGGTCCTTAAGGCTTTGTGGGGAGTCACCCAAGGATTTTAAGTAAAGGAGGGAAATAATAAAGCTTGCTTTTAGAATTATTACCTAGGAAGCAGTGTACAAAATGAATGAGAGAGAGGTGTTAATTAATGAGGGGACAGATGGAGTGCTCTGGTGACAGTCCTGCCCCAGCTAAGGTGCCAAATCCGTAAGTCAGAGACCAATCGAATGTGGCAAGGCAGGTGAAAGCATTAAGGAAGAATCTGGAATGTTGGTTTGGGTAACTGAGGGGGTGGTAGTATGATCAACTGAAACTAGAAACACAAGACAAGCTTGGGGGCAGGGAAAGGGAAAACCAGATCAAATTCAGCTCTCTGTCCCAACCCTGGTATGGACAAGTGCACTTGGCATCTGGTATCTCAATACCTCAAGGTTTAAGATTTATAGATGTCCGTGTTCCTGTCCCAAGAACACCCTGCTTTATCCATCAAAATCTGGTGGCAGATTAACACAGGGTGAATGATCTATATAGCAAACAAAATCTGAGCTACGAAACAGAAGCAAAAGCAGGGAATAAATTGCTAAATTAGGGAAAGTGTTCAGATGATCTAATATGCTATTCAATGCAGCACTGTTGAGAAAAAGGTTTCATTGTTGGTTCATCTTTCTTCTTGTTTTTGAGACACAATACCATGCCTATTGCATATATATGCCTATCACAGATTACTATATTCAAGCAGAAATTTTAGACAAAGCAACAATTTTATGTGTTTCATCCTGACTTCTAAAGTGGTTTTGATCTACTTCCCTGTACGTGAACATATCAGAGTCCATCATTTCCACCATAAAGCTACATATGTTTTTTTGCTCAATTTCGGATGACCTTTTCCAAGTAGTAGTGAGAATTAGAATTAATTCAACTCAACAAGTAATTAAAAGTGTGCTACATGACAGCAATGTGCCATATATTCCTGAGACAAAGAAAAAGAAAAACACTGCAGATCACCAGTGTCCTCCACTTTTTTAAGAGATTTTATTTATTTATTCATGAGAGACACAGAGAGAGAGGCAGAGACATAGGTAGAGGAAGAAGCAGGCTCCCTGAGGTGAGTCTGATGTAAGACTTGATCCCAGGGGGATCCCTGGGTGGCTCAATGGTTTAGTGCCTGCCTTCCGTCCAGGACGTGATCCTGGAGACCGGGATCGAATCCCATGTCGGGCTTCTGCATGGAGCCTGCTTCTCCCTCTGCCTGTGTCTCTCCCTTTGCCTCTCTCTCTCTGTCTCTCATGAATAAGTAAATAAAATCTTAAAAAAAAAAAGAGACTTGATCCCAGGATTCCAGGATCATGCTCTGAGCCAAAGGCAGATGCTCAACCATTGAGCCACCCAGGTGCCCCAGTGTCCCCTTTTCTGAACCATGATGTAAAGACTGGAAGTCCCCATGCAAGGGCCAAAGGGGGGCTGGGGCTGCATGAATTTGGGAATGAGAACAATGCTGAGGAAAATAATTCCCAACAGGATGCCCTGAGTATGCACTGATCCCAGTCAGATGTGCTGCTGTCTGACTTGGAAAGTTCCATTTCTCTGGGTCAGGGGAAGCAACTCTGTGCCTGAAAAGCCTGGATTCTGTGATTAAATGTAACCCCCTATACATACACTCCCATAAATTTTGTCTGGGGCTTTGTTTGGGGATGAGCCTGACAGGCCCTCAGACATTATGAACCTATATTTATAAACCCATATACAATGTTTAGTGAATCATGGTATATGTTCCATGAACTGTGATTTTAATTGCTCAGTTTTCAGAACAATAACTCAAGAAAGCCAATCTCTGGAAGACAATAATAAAATCAGTTTTGAACTTGGCACACATGGGCAGGTAACTGTGGGACACCAGGAGGAGATGTCTATTAAGCAGTAGGAAGTATGTGTCAGGGCAAGGTCTTAACTAGAAGTACTAATTTGGGAATTACCAACTTAGTTGAACACATGGACACGGACGAGAAGAGAAGAGAGCTGAGGTGGAATCCTGGGGGCAATCTGAGGGCAGAGAAGTAAGAGGAACCCCATTGATGAAGGAACAGAAGGCAGGTTGAGGGCAAAGCACAAGCTGACACCCCACAAACCCCCCACCCTACCCTGCCCCAGGTGAGATATATGTGACATTCCTCAGGCACTCTAGGCTGCCCTAGAATGAAGGAAAGAGAAAAATAAATGGTTAACTGCTAAAGATCACAGTCATGTAGGACATGTATCAGTTTGCAACTGTCTTAATGATTTACAAGAAGAAAACAATCTCTGGAAACCCATAGACTCAATTTACCGGAGCCCTAACATCACCTTCTCCTCTAGAGGATAGAAAATCTTATATAATCAATCACTCCTCACAACTTTGGTGCAGCTATTTCTGCCTATGGGTCCTGCCCCCGGGCTTTAATAAAAATACTCTTTTTGTGCCAAAGACATATCAAGAATTCTTTCTTGGCCATTGGCTCCAGACCCCACCACTCCAAACCACATCACCATGAAAAAGAATAGAAAGTAGGAAGCAGCAATTCAAATGTGGGAAAATCATGAGAGATTTCTAGTTTGGAAATATGGTGGAGTAGATCATCCAAAAAGCTTGCTTCTACTCAGATACTCAGATAAGTTGTTTAATACATAACAAAAAGATCTCTCTCTCTCTTTTTTTTTTTTTTGAGAGAGAGAGAGAGAGAGAGAGAGAATGCAAGCGAGGGGTTGGAAAGGGACAGGGGAGAGGGAGATAGAATCTCAAGCAGACTCCTCCCTGAACATGGAGCCTGCTGTGGGGCTCAATCCCACAACCCTGAGATCATGACCTGAGCCAAAACCAAGAGTCAGGCACTTAACCAACCGCACCACCCAAGAGCCCCCCAAAATATTTCTAAAGCATAGCTGAGTTTCTAATAAATTAAGAAAACCTTAAATATGCAAATGAAGAGGACAATGAACCTCGGAAAGGTGAGCATATTTTATGAAGATATTTTGCTGACCCCAGGGACAAGCAGCTTGGATGGTAGCTGCCCCATGGAGACTGGGTGGAAGGCTATGGGCATCTTCAAGACTGGGAACTGAGGGGATCCCTGGGTGGCTCAGTGGTTTGGTGCCTGCCTTTGGTGCAGAATGTGATCCTGGAGCCCCAGGATTGAGTCCTGCATTGGGCTGCCCGCAGCAAGCCTGCTTCTCCATCTGCTTCTCCCTCTGCCTGTGTCTCTGCCTCTCTCTCTGTCTCTTATGAATAAATAAATGAAATCTTTAAAAAAAAAGACATGGAACTGAAATTGAGACTCTTATATGAAGCATTAATATTTAATTTCTTTTCTGCATGTTTAAAATTCTCCACTAAACTAAAAAAAATTTTTTTAAATGGTCACCAGTGATCCCTAATGTAAGCCACAGACTTGGAGTGATTATGTGCCCTATATATGGCTCTGGTGGGTGGCAGTGTCAATAGTGCGGGAAGCAGTAGTGAGGAGGGGCATATAGAAATTTCTGCCCAGTTTTTCTGTGAACATAAAACTGCTCTAAAAAATAAGATCTGTTAACAGAAGAGACATGGGGTTCTGGGTTTCCTGGCAGAAGTAGATTTAAGATCTCTCTGGAGAACAGATATAGGCAGTAGAGAATTCTCACAGTTCTGTGTTCACGATCACATAGATATAGATATGAAAAGACAAGCCCACATGAGAATCACCAGGTGCCACTGCAAGTGAGATCAGAGCCTCAGAACTTCAAAAAATAAAACGACTTACTGTAGTATAAGGAATAAACAAGCTTCATATTATTCAAAAGTAAAATAAGAAATCAGAGCATAAGAAATTTATTTGCTTTTTAAGGGGAAAAATGTCTTTTAAAAGGAATGAAACTTCCAGAAATAAAACCTCAGTGAGAAAAAATAAAAATCCCATTAACTTAAAAAGTAAATTATGCACAGCCAAAAAAAAAGACAGTTTTTACACCTGAGGAAAGATCTATAGAAATTATCCAGAAAATAGCACAGGGAAATAAAAGATACAGAAAATGTCAAAAGGGGGCACCTCGGTGGCTCTGTGGTTGGGTGGCTGCCTTTGGTTCAGGTCGTGATCCTGGGATCTGGGATCAAGTCCCACATCCAGCTCCTGAGAAGAGCCTGCTTCTGCCTCTGCCTGTGTCTCTGCCTCTCTCTGTGGGTCTGTCATGAATAAATAAATAAATAAACCTTTAAAAAAAAAAAAAAAAGAAAATGTCAAAAGGGAGAATACTGACAAAAATTCTTATATATTGTTGAAGAGAGCAAAACTTTGTACAACCAATGTGAAATACAATTTGGCAAAATCTAGTTAAATTGAAGATGCACACATTCTAACCTAAAATTTTCCTCTTAAAATACTCCTGTGGGTGCTGGGTGTAATTCTCGGATCCTGCCCCTTAGGACTCAGGCACTAACTTCTTCTCAGGAAAATGCTCTTACTGAAGGGAGCTACCTCACCCAACGATGAGTAGATGCCCTGCTGGGGGCAGCCTATATCCAACACGGGGATGGAGACCAAGCCTCACCCCAATTTCAGACAGCTTGAATGACATCAGTTGCAGACCTGAGGCTTCTTTTGTAAGTACATCTCAGTTTAAATTTTTTCTCTACCCAGTGTTGTTCCAAAGAGCACTGCACAGTAGCATCTTGTATATGTAAACATCAGAGTCTTCTCTAAATCTAGATGATGATCTAGAGTGAAATCCATCCAAAGTGCACCAAGGTTTATTTACATGTTCATTGCAGCAATGCTAGAAACATGGGAACAGGGGCACTTGGGTGGTACAGTCAGTTGAGCAACCAACTCTTGGTTTCAATTTAGATCCTGATCTCAGGGCTGTGGGATAGATTCCCATGACTGGCTCCACGCTCAGTGCAGAGTCTACTTAGGTTTCTCTCTCCCTCTCCCTCTGCCCCTCCCCCCATGTTCACTCACTCTGTCTCAATAAATAAATCTTAAAAAAAAAGAAACATGAGAACAACAAATGAAGGTCATCCACAAAAAAATAAATGAAAGATATATTTATGAAATGTTATAGTGTAAAGTGTCATCAAGCACCTACTAGGTGTTAACTTATAGGTATGCATCAGTGAACAAAACAAAATTCCCTGTGTTAATAGAATTTAGTTCTTGTCAGGGAGAGGAAAAACTGGATAGATGGGTGATCGATACATAACTAGTTAGCTAGATAAAATGTTAAAAGTTTCTAAGTGCTTGTGAGAAAAAAAAAGATAATAGTGGGGGGTCTTGTTTTTATTTTTTAAAGTTTTATTTATTTATTATTGTTTTTTTATTTTTTAAGGGGGCAGAGGGGCAGAGGTAAGAGAGTGAGAATCTCAAGCAGACTTTCTGCTGAACACAGAGTCCATCTCACAACCCCAAGATCATGACCTCAGCCAAAATAAAGAGTCAGATGGTTAACCGATTAAGCCACCCAGGTGCCCCTATTTATTTATTTTTTAAATAATCTCTATGTGCAGGGTGAGGGGAGCAGCTTGAACTCGTAACTACAAGATCAAGAGTCACATGTTCTTTAAACTGAGCCAGCCAGGTGCTTCATTTTTAAAATTTGTTTGGGGAGGGGGTATATCTTTTAAAAGTGTAATCAGGGATCCCTGGGTGGCGCAGCGGTTTGGCGCCTGCCTTTGGCCCAGGGCACGATCCTGGAGACCCAGGATCGAATCCCACGTCGGGCTCCCGGTGCAGGGAGCCTGCTTCTCCCTCTGCCTGTGTCTCTGCCTCTCTCTCTCTCTCTCTCTCTCTCTCTCTGTATGACTATCATAAATAAATAATAAAAAAATAAAAGTGTAATCAGAGTAGGCCTCACTAAGAAGGTGGTATTTGAGTAAAACTTGACAAAAGTAAAACATTTGTTATAAGGCTATACATGGAGAAAGCATTCTGGGCAGAGGGAATATCATGTGCAAAGGTCCTGAGGAAGGACTCTTGCTGGCTTGTTAGAGGAACAGTAAGGAAGCCAGAGTGGCTAGAAAGTAGTAAGAGGGGTAACTGGAAGACAGGAGAGGATTAAATCATGTGAGGATTTCTTTGACTCTGAGTGAGGTGCCATTTTGCTGAAAATGGACTGCAAGGGACAGTGGGAATCGGGGCCAACAATCCGGAAGCTATCACAACAACCTAGGCAGCAGATGATGGTGGTTTGGACCAAGCCAGTAGCAGTGGAAGTGTTGAGAAGTGGCTGGTTCTGTATGTACACTGAAGGTGGAACCATGGGATCACTGGTTGCCTGATGTGAGATGTGAGGAAAGAGAGTTCAGGAATGACATCAAGGTGGTCATCCTGATCAACTAGAAGTATGGGCTGCCATGAACAGAAGTGGCAACTACCATGGGAGGCACAGACTTATAAGATACAGAATCAGAAGTTTGACTTTAACATGGTAAATTTGAGATACCTATTGACAGAGGGTCTCGATGCCCAATGGTCAAGAAAGAGGTCTTGAGACAGCTTTGGTGCAAAAAAGGTGATTTTATTAAAGCATGAGGATAGGACCTGTAGGCAGAAAGAGCTGCATTATAAGTGTGAGGAGTGACTGATTATAAAGAGTTTTTCATTCTATGGAAGGGGAAGGCGACATTAGGGCTCCAGAAAATCGAGGGTATAGGTTTCTGAAGCTCTGACTATTCTCAAGATTGTGTTTTTCTTGCAAATCATTAAGACAGTTACAAACTGATGGTGACTTGTGTCCTTTGTGCGTGTGATCCTTTGCAGTAAACCATTTGCTTTTTCCTTCCTTTGTTCTTGGGCTGTCATGAGCATCTGAGAAATGTCACATATATCCCACTCCCACTGTGGGGAGGGGGGTAGCATATGGAGCATCAGTTTGTCTTTTGCCTTCAGCTTGCCTTTTGTTCTCCCATTACCTGGTACACACCCAAAGAGATGTGTCTAACATGCAAGTAGATATATGAGTCTAGAGTTCAGGGAGGAGTCTGAGCGAAAGATACAAAAGGAAGCTCATCAGTATGTGGATGGCATTTAATGTCATGAGACTGGATGAGCTCATGCAGGTAATTAGTTTAGATAGAGAATAGCAAGCAAGTACAAGGGCTGAACCTAGACACAAATATATATATTTGTCACTGTCAGCAAGTAACTGTCTTTCCATAATTACTCTCATTGCCTCGAATGTTGAGGGCCTTTTAAGTAGGTACTCAATAAATATTTAGCCATGAATAAATGGAATGAACAAACAAAATAAATAGTGGGTTTCTGCATAAATCTATATTTGAAGAAAATGCTTTATTTCTTTTATAGTTTAAAAACCACTGGACTTAAGAATTATATGTCAAGGGGAACTTGTTTCATTTGAAACATTGACTTAATACAATTTTACTTATGTATTAATTAGAACTAATTAGAACCAAAAATATATTGAAAAGAAAATGGCCATGAGACTATAGAACCAGATCAAAATAAGGAATGAGTAACATTGCCAAATATCACAGAGTTCAAAAGGACTGAAAAATGTTCCCTTGATTAGATAAATGAAAGGTCAGTGATAATGTCAGCAAGAAATGTTTCCAATTTAAATAAATGAGAACACTTGGAGAAAGCAAAATTGGGAGAATGGTGCCTGTGAGTGGAAAGAGAAGGATCAGTTGGTGGCTAGATTTGGAAGATAAGATCACAGTCCCTGTGCTGATGGGAATGAATTAGGAGATAGGAGGCAACTAGTGCCAAAGGAGGGGGAGTCACTGATATAATTACTGCTTGTTGATGAGGGAGGGATAGAGCCAGGTGAAATTTGCTTTAGCTCAGAAAAAGAAAGAATAACTTAAATGCTCAGGTTATTTTTGTTAATATTTTATTTATTTATTCATGAGAGACACAGAGAGAGGCAGAGACATAGGCAGAGGGAGAAGCAGGCTCCCTGTGGGGAACCCGATTCAGAACTCGATCTCAGGACCCTGGGATCATGCCCTGAGCTGAAGGCAGAAGCTCAACCACTGAGCCACTCAGGCATCCCTGAGCAGGTTCTTTAAAGAATTGATCTGGAACTTACAGCGTATTTTCTTTACGAAGGAGGAGGTGTGTGACACAAGTCAGAAGGAGGAAGTAGAAGAGATTTGAAAAGAACAGTGAATATTTTGAACAGATTACATAAGGAATTGTCTAGAAAATCCCCTGAGGGTTGCAAGGCATTGTCAGGGGTGTACCTGTGTTCAGAAACAATGACATCACAATGGCAGAAATTTGCTTAATTTTTGACGTTCCTCAGAAATCCTTAGCAACATGGACAGAGGAGCAGAAACAACAAATGGTTGGATTGGTCCTCAGAATTGGAGCTTAGACTGAGGGTAGTGGAAGCTCATGGGGTTAACAGAGTGGTTCAACTGACAAGCCACTGGTCTCAGAAAATGTGAAGACTTAATGTTTACTAACTGGAAGTAAAATGAGGCATCAAGGAACTAAAATTTATATTAGATTGAAGAGCAGATAGGATGGGAAATGAGATTTGGAGAACTGGAAATGTGAGAGATTGTCATCTTAAATGTGATATTGCAGATCAGATCTTCGACAATGGAATAGTTCTGTGCAATGATGGTATGTGGGAGTCCTCAGGTGGGCTGGCATGGATTCAAGATGGAGGATAATGATGTCAAAGGTGTCACAAGGATATTTGATGAGGCATTTAGTTCCAACACCCATACCCACATGGGCAGTGGCAGAACATTGTTCCTAGAGAGGGCAGTGTTCTCAGAAGGATGAGTCAGAGATCAGGAACCTTCAAGCTCTTTGGGAATGCCTACACAGGAAGGGTGGTTTGCATTGTCCAATGGAGGTGGGAATATAAGCCTATCGGATTAATTGGCCTCAAAGATTAGAAAGGAATCTGATGTCAGGTTTTCAGTATTAGCACATGCTGAGGTCCACACTTCTATCAGAGGCCTACTGCTATCTTCCCAAGCTTCCAAGAGGAAGTTTGTCAAAAGAGCTCTTGCGACCTTGGTAGAGGTCCAACAGCTGGTAGGGAAGCATAGGAGAAAGCAAGTCAAAGCACCTACTACAAACCAAACACTGTGCGGAGCACTTTATATAGACTATCTCATTTAATCCAAGCAGTATTGCTTTTTAAAAACGTTTTATTTTTATTTATTTGGCAGAGAGAGAAAGAGAGCACAAGCAGGGGCAGCAGCAGGCAGAGGGAGAGGGAGAAGCAGACTTTCCACTGAGCCGGGAGCCCAACAAGGGGCTTGATCCCAGGACCCTGGGATCATGACCTGAGCCGAAGGCAGATGCTTAACTGACTGAGCCACCCAGATGTCTGCAAGCAGTCTTGCTATAAGATAACTATTATTCTTATCTCCAAGGAACCAAAATGGAAGCTGAAGTTAGTAGACCTGAAACAATTCACAAAGATCATGCAGTTATTAACTGATGGGGCTGAACTTTGAACCAAAGTCTTTGTACTCCATTTCCACTGTACACTTAAGAGTCATGTGACTTAGGGGCACTTAGATGGCCCAGTCAGTTAACTCTTGGTTTCAGCTAAGGCAGTGATCTCAGGATTATGGGATTAGGCCCCGCATCTCTCTCTGCTTTTTCTCAACCTTGCGCACATGCACACACGCTCTCGCTCTCTCTCAAATAAATATATAATTTTTTTAAAAAAAAGAGTCATGGTATTTAGGGGGTATTGAACAAGCCCATATCCATGAATGGGCCCTAACTAGCTTAGAGTCCCTTTCACCTCAACCAAAGTGATTGGCTCAGGAATTGGCATATGATCCAAGGAAGGCCAATCAAGACCATTTAGATTCATGGCCATGATTCAGCTTATATCCCATCCTGCTGGACTCCATAAAGAAAGATTACAGCCTAAGATGCCAGGACTGCAGGAGAGTGGATACCTGGAGCCCAGAGAGCACATCAGCAAGTGGCACTGAGAAATGGAGGGAGGAAAAGGAGGTCTTGGCCCATATTTTTTAAGCCATAAATTAAGTCCTGTTTTTGAAATCTACATCTTTTCAGTTTTGTGAACCAATAAATTCTCTTTTTGGCCTAAGCCAGTTTTAGTAAGGGTTCATAACTGACTCCATACCAAAGTATAAAATATAAGCATTTGCAAGCAAACCAACATCTTAAGAAAATATGTGAAGAACAAACTTAGCTTTGAGGACAGACCTACTTCACTGTCAATAACTCATTCTTGGTTTCCCATCCCTCTACTCTGAGAACATCTAAAAACTCTATAGACCGTGCTATTCATTCTTCCAAGAAGAGAGAAATCTAAAACCTAGCAGCCCCCCTGTCTTCCTCTCCATCTAGGCCCTCCTCTCTAGACTCTCCTGAAGGTCTCAGAGCATGAATTCACAAGAAGTTTCTCCTTGGCCCTTTGCTGACTTCCTGGCAACAGACTCATAGCTCTCTGAAAATGTGAATGTATCACACAGGCTTGTTGAAGAGGGCTTATTTAGAATAGGATGGAGCAATAATAAAGCCAATATGTGGGATGGAGGGGGAGGTGCAAATGTTAGCTTCATTTGGTTCAATGTGCCCTTAAATGTACTTTGTTAGTTTTAGATTTAAAGGGGGCAGTGGGAGGAAGGAAAAGGCATGGGCAGGAGAGCCCATTTCTCCTGGAGAGCCAGGAGAAAAATGTTCTTAATTTTGGACGATATTTATCTTTTAAATAGATAAAGTTTTTAGATATTCTAACTATATTATCACTTTTGAAAATGTCTATATAGAAATATACAAAATTTGGATTTTCCAAGAGGAAAAGATCACAAAGCTGGCTCTGTATAATCACAAAGCTGATTCTTGTATTACTTGTCAGGCAATCAGTACCTGTGAGTTGTTTAGTTCATAGGTTAAGAGAGAGCCCTTCTCCTAAACCTGCTTGTGTTATAATGGAGTCATTCCCTAAATGACATAGAACCTTTAGAAATGCAAGAACTATGAAAAGAGAATTTATAGTGGGTCAGAAGTGGTTTGGCAGATGGGAAGCAGGGATAATTTAATTTCAGGGAGGTAAAACTTAAATGAATACACGAAGGGCGGAGATGCAGCATGTCAAACAAGGCTGATGAGCCATCTGTCACCTTGAGGGTCAATCCAGTAGGTCCTGGAGGTCCTGGAGCTGGAGGCAGAACTAGGGCTCATTACTTTTCCTTTGCAATGTATCTCATACTTAGTGCTCATGTGGCTTCTTGCTCCCACTGCCCTGGCCTAGAGCATCATTGTCTAAGGTCAGGATGAGCATCCTGAATTCTGCCTCGACCCTCCTGGGGGTCCATTCCATATGGACCTGGGGGTCCATATCCTCCTGTAATCCATTCCGGCATGCTCATAGGCAGTGCAGCAGCATCACAAAGGTTACAGATTGTCAAGAGCCCAGAGACTCTGACACTTAGTAATATAAATATTTATGCAGCTAATAAGGACCAAGATGTACTGATTTGGATAACGAGGTGCCAGGAGGGAATGTGAGGACCAGTGTTCAAAAATGGGATTCCCGAGGGTCCCTCAAAGCCAGAGATGCACTCAGACACCTGACAACATCCTGCAGGATGAGGACACTGGGTATGGAAAGCCTGCTGTTGACATCACCCCATGTCCTTCCCAGGGGGCGATGGTTGGATATTGGTGAGAGTCCTCACTGAGACAGGTCAACCATACCCCCACTCACAGTTCTGAAACAGACCCTCTGCTACACATCCATTCAGGATGCATTTCATCTGGATTCTGTCATCATGTGTGTGCTTTGGTTCTTCATTTCTTACAGGCTCAGATCTGGAATGAGAAGGCCAGGTCTGGTTCCTGGCTCCTCTCCTCTAAAAGATTATAAAAAGAGCTGGATCTGGTTCCATCTCTCCCTCAATGTGTATCTCACTCAAAAGAGCATCCACAGATCTATAGAAGAGGAGCACATTTCTCTCTTATTACATATATATTTTTTCACTAACTTAAATATTTCTAAATTATATTTATACATTAAATATATACATATAAATAGACAATATAAATAGATCTAAGTCCAATAAAACATTATTAAACTCTGGCTATGGTCTTCCATGTTCTTGCCTAGAATATATGCTATATGTTTTGAACTTTAATGGAAATTTGGTTAAATTCACAATCAAAGTATTTCTTAAAAGATTTTATTTATTTAAGAGAGAGCACAAATAGGGGGAGGGGCAGAGAGAGAGGAAGAAGCAGACTCCCCATGGAGCAGCGAGCCCCATGCAGAACTCCATCCCAGGATTATGGGATCGTGAGCTGAGCCCAAGGCCAACCTTAACCTACTAAGCCACCCAACGGCCCCCAATTAAAGTATTTTTTAAGTATACTGATATTTCTTTGTCTTAAAGCTGATTACATGTTTCTTGAGATGCCTATAACCCCCAGAAGATTAGGAAAAATACATTAAACTATTTTTATTTAAATATTTCTTGAACACTTATCATCTTCATAAAATGCATTCAAATCATTCTAAAAGCATTTCAAATATGAGGATTTTATCCTCTTTTTACAGAGAGGTTGCCTGTGCACAGAGTAGTTGAGATAGGCTAGCTTAGCTTCTATGCCAATTCCTTGACCAAAATCTTCAGGGAGAAAGAAAAAACCCAAACAGATGGAGTTACAGACTCTGTCTATAGAAAATAGATAGTCCTAGCGTCTTAAGTAGTCTCAGCCTTTAAAAATATCAAGATTTCTCTTTAAATTTTCTGTTTAAAATTGCTTTCTGTGCTTAGGTACAACTGATGTAATTAACATTCATAAAAGTACAAGATGGATCCAGATAGGTAAATAGAGCTGGGAAAATAGATGAGTTTTAGATATAGATATGTATGCACAGAAAAAGGAAAAAATGCATATGTAGCAAAATATCAATCTCTGCATTTGACCAGGGTATCTTTGATTGTTGTGATCAGTTTGGGTGTTCCACCTTTGCTTTTTCTGATTTTACATGTTTTCAGCGAATTCTTTTATAATTAAATTTTTTAAAGTGCTTCTTTTTCTTCCCTTCCCAGCCTGTCCAGAATAACCCAGTCCTTGAGCTGTTTGTGAAGGCAGAGCAGGATAGGCTGGTAGGGGTGGATGAGCCACTGTGCCTCAAAGCAGAGCATCAGAACCCACGTGAGCAGAGGGCATCACATAGGAGGCATGCCTAGTGTAGGGTGCTGGAGCCCAAGCAAAAAGAGGGTGTTGTCCCGAGGTGGGTGGTGTGATATAAGGAGTCAGAGTCCCAGCAAAGGCAGAAGGGCACTTCCGTAGAAGGCATCCTCGTATTGGGCATCAGAGCCCAAGGCGGGGTGAGGGGGTGTCCACACTGGGAGGCCAGACCTGTACAGATCAGGAAACCAAGCAGCATCAGTAGGGCATCCTCACAAAGTGGCAGCCTGGTGGGAAGTGTTGGAGTCTGGGCAGAGTGAGAAGGGCATTCATGCCTGGATGCCTCCTGACATTGTATATGAAGACCAAGGAGGTGAGAAGGGTGTCCATGTGGGTAGGGATTGAGGGTGGGAGAGTTGGCAGCATAAAAACTGGGCATCTGAAAGCAAGTGGGGTGAGGAGGGCTCAATGTAAGTTGTTCTATTTGCCCCTAAATCATATAATGTCTTGACAATGTTAATATCTTAGCATCTAGATTTTATCTCCCCCAAAAGAGGGAAGGGACATCTGGGTTAGTGTCAGAATGACACTGACACCATTGAAAAAAAGAAAATCTGCCACAAACGTCATATTATGTCATATAATTGTTTTAAGTTGTTTGAAAAACAGGCTATCATTTTTCATCTGGGTTTATTGGTCACAGGTTCTCGCTCACCTCCCTAGGCTTGGAGCACAAACTTCTCAGCTATGTCTGTGTGAGAAGGGCTGTGAACTCGGTTGTATTACTCTTGGCATTCACACTCAGGCAGAACAGAGGCAATTTTGGCTCCTGATTCACCCCCACAGCACTCTGCAATGGGAGTCAGGTCTTAGCAAATGTCAGCAAACACCTGACAAGCACGCTATATCCCGTCTTGATTCTTGTGTCTACCACAGATACTAGTAATTGGGCAAATACTCTTCCTCACCAGGAGCCAATGCCTCAGAATCTTTTACAACACAGGACTCCAATTTTCCATTACCAATCGATAGAGGTTGACACAAGAGATGAAATTTATTTGCTAACCTTGGTATAACAATAATTGAAATTCTTGCTTAACATGAGATGTGTCTTATATTTAGGAAAAGAAAGTGCAGCAAGATATCAGAATTTGCTGGAGATCTGGGGGGAAGAGCAACATGGGGACTAACCAGTGTGAAAACATTTAAAACCCTAGAATTTTGGCATATGGCTCTTCCCAAAGTAAGCGTTAACCCTACCCAGCCCTGCAAAAGTTTAAATGACAACCCAGCTTCACTGGAATACAATGATCAGGAGAATCAGAACCATCTGAAAGCTTCATATCATGTCAAGGGTAAAGCCCACACAATTTTCCCAGGAGCACATTGGCCTTGTAGGGAGGCACAGCAGTAGGCAGGAGGTTGGGAGAAAGATGATGTAAAATTACATGATGATTCTCTGTGAAATGCAAGAGTGTGCATATAAATAACATGAAATGTTTGAGTACTAATGGTAATTACTAACATTTATGAAGATATTCTAATGGTCTGGGTACTCTGCGAAGTACTTTGAGTATTGTTTAATACACAAACAACTCTTCGAGGTAGGTAGGTTTTACTTTGGAAGCCCAGGTCTTTAACCTTATATAAAATTGCTCCCCCTACACACCACTTACAAAAATGCAATGAAGAGCAGGGATACTTCAGAGAAGCAAATGCAGATGACATTCAGGATATTAAAACTCCACTGCTCCCAAAATTGGCTATTGCTCTGGCACGCTTTTATTTGTCATTGAAAATTAAATATTAATTCATGTGAGCCTCTCAGTTGGCAAAAGAAAATGATAAACACTGTCTTCAAGAAGGAAAACATTCTCATGGGGGAAATGGGAAGCATTTGTAGCTAACCGGATCTTCATCAGAAAGGTAAGGAAATGGAGCTAGATTCAGGATTCATAGCAATGTTCTATTGATTCTCCATCAGCACTATGCAGTGTGCACTAAGCGGAACTCCCCAGAGCCAACACGCACTCTTCAACTGGCTTATAACTAGTCCTGGGAATCAGACAGAGAAGTATGAGGATAAAACTGCGTGTTGAGCAGAACAAAGGAATAAATAGCACAACAAGCCCAATTCAAGTCTTGAAGGGTGCAAACCAGGTGCCCAGTCATACTGTGTGACCCGTGACTCCAGTAGAAATAGAGTTTGAGCCAGATTATGTTACAGGACAGACCGGGATGAGGGTCAGAGCAGAAAAGACAAGGATCAGGAGAGGAGTGAGCAAGGCCATGAAGGAGGGAACTGGCCCCTGGGAGAAGACATCAGTGGTCCAAGATGCACTCTGGAGGGGACTGGGAGAGATAACACTGAAGAATAATGAGGAGGAGATTGAAGACAAGAAGGGACAGGGCTGCAGTGGCTTTGATGCAGCCACAAATTAAGAGAAGCCTGGCAGGCTGAAGATGGCAGAGGACCTTTGTGGCAGCACAGCGTCACTTGAAGAATCCCAAGCTACTGGGGCACCTGGGTGACTCAGTTAAGTGACTAATTCTTGATTTCAGCTCAGATCATGATCTTGGACTCAGGAGATGGAGCCTCAGCACTCAGCAGGGTGTCTGCTTCCTCCTCCCTCTTCCTCTGCTCCTCCCTGCCCTCTGTCTCTTAAATAAATAAATAAACAAATACACCTTTAAAAAATAATAATCCCAAGACATTGTAAATTCTGCACTTCTTTCAAGAAGTGTTGGAAGTACTTTGCCAATGTTAACTTATCTAATACCCACAATAATTCAATGTCATGAACTAGGAAGTATCATTCATTCACACAGGTTGAACACACTGGATGTTGCACAGGTGGTGGTGGTAGAGTTGAGAGGCCGTATGGGCACAGGAACCAGAATAACAGTGCTTTTAGCCACACTCCCCAGTTACCATTCTGCTTTGTGACACATTGGAAGTAGGAATAATCATTTTGTCCCAGGGCATGACATTCCCAGGTACTACATCATGGGAGGTTTTTTTGTTATTATTTAAAGCCATCCATCAAAATCAAAAAGAATCTGTTGTGGGCTGAAGTGTGTCTCCCACTCCCAAATTCTTATATTGAAATTTTAACCCCAGTACCACAAAATGTGACAGTACCACAAAATGTGAGATAGAGTCTTTAAAGACCTAATCCTTGGAATTTGTAAATGTTACCATATTTGGAGAAAAGGTCTTTGCAGATGCAATTAAGTTAAGGATCCTGAGATAAGATCATCCGTACATGTCATCACAAGTTATGCCATTATGAAAAACAAAGAGCGATAACACAAACAGAAGGTGGGTAGAGACTGGAGGGATGTGGCCACAAGCCAAGGAATGCCAACAGTCACCAGAAAATTGAAGATCCAAGCATCAGATTCTTCCCAAGAACCTCCAAAGAAGGTGAGAACCTGCCCACACCTTGATTTCAGACTTCAAGCTTCCGGAACTGTGAGTTAATAAATTTCTATTATTTTAAGCCACAAAGTTTGTGGTAATTTTTATGATAACTACAGGAAATTGTTAGAGAAAGTAAAGAATAAACTGCTTTTTCTTGAAAATGATATGATTTTACATGGAAACATCCAGAAGAATCTACAGTAAAACATACTAGAATGAATAACTGAACTTAGCAAAGTTGCTGGAAGCAAATTTATTAGATAGAAAGTATCTGAATTTTTAGGGGCACCTGGAGGGGATTCAGTTGGTTGAGTTTTTGATTCTTGATTTCAGCTCAGTTCATGATCTCAGGGTCATGAGACAGAGCCCCATGTCAGGCTCTGTGCTTGGCAGGGAGTCTGCTTGGGATTCTCTCTTTCCCTCTGTCCCTCCCCCCACTCTTTCTTTCTCTCTCTAAAATAAACAAGTCTTTTAAGAATATAAATCATTTGGATTTTTATATATTTTATACACTAGAAAAAAGTAATTGGAAAATTGAATTTTAAAACAGTACTGTTTATAATAGAATAAAAATTTATTAAAGTTCTAGAAATAAATCTAAGAAAATATGTGAAAGACCTCTACACTGAAAACTAAAAACTATGGTTAAGAGAAATTTGAGAAATCTAAAGAGATATACCATCTCTTTATAGATTGGAAGGCTCACTTTCTTTAAGATATTAATCTCCTCACAACTGATTTATACATTCAATGAAGTCTCAATCGAACTTTCAACAGTTTTACTTTTCATTAAAATTGACAAGCTGATTATAAAATCCACGTGGAGGGATCCCTGGGTGGCGCAGCGGTTTGGCGCCTGCCTTTGGCCCAGGGCGCGATCCTGGAGACCCGGGATCGAATCCCACATCGGGCTCCCGGTGCATGGAGCCTGCTTCTCCCTCTGCCTGTGTCTCTGCCTCTCTCTCTCTTTCTCTCTCTGTGACTATCGTAAATAAATAAAAATTAAAAAAAAATTAAAAAAAAAAATAAATAAAATCCACGTGGAAATGCAAAAAAAAAAAAAAAAAAAAAAATCCAGAAAAGCTAAGACCGTATAGAAAAGGATGATCAAATTTGGAAGATTTAAAAGCCAGATTTTAGAACAGACTCTAGAGCTTTAGTAAATAAAGCAATAGAATATTGTTTCAAGATACAAAAACAGAAAAGTGGAGCAGAATAAGAAAGATCAACAATAGATCCATATTTAATAACATAATTTGATTTAAAACAAAGGTGTCACTTCAATTCAGTGAGAAAGGATAGTCAATAAAAAAAATCAATGATGCTAGAGCAATTGGATACCTACTTGGAAGAATAATTTTTACTCCACCTCACTTTATACAAAAAAATTAAATTGGGAAGGATCATAGACATAAATGTGAAAGCTAAATGAATAAAACTTTTAAAAGAAAACAAAGGAGCATATTTTCATGACCTTGGGGTTAAGCAAAGGTTCCTTAAGACACAAAAGCCCTAACCATCAAGGGAAATTTTTTGACAAATTGAACTTCGATGAAATAAAGCAAATCTACATATTAAAGACATGATTAAGAAAGCAAATAGGTAAGCCATAGGCTGAGAAACACATGTGTGTGTAAAATGAGGATATGCGTATATATCTACATATATATTTTCATATTATGTCACATTATCTATACCCTTATAGATGAATTATATATATTCTCATACTATAAATCTATATTTTTTTACACACACAAAGGAGCTTGTATCCAGAATGCCTACAACTTAATAAGAAAAAGCCCAATTTTTAAAAATAGGCGAGGGGTGCCTGGGTGGCTCAGTTGGCTAAGCATCTGTCTTCAGCTCAGGTCATGATCTTGGGGTCTTGGGATCGAGCTCCACATTGGGCTCTCTGCTTGGTGGGGAGTCTGCTTCTCCCTCTGTCCCTCCCCCCACTCGTGCACATGCGCTCACGCGCTCTCTCTCAAATAAATAAAAATCTTTTTAAAAAATTTTTTAAAAATAAAAGTAGGTGAAAGACTTACCCAGTTTACAAAATAGAATATCCAAATGGTAAATAGGCATAGGAAAATTCCCAAAAATCAGTCCTTATTGGGGAAATGCAAATCAAAATCAAAATGGCATACTACCACCTTCCCATCAGAAGAGCTAAAACGAAAAAGAAAATATCAAATTTGGGAAGAATGTGAAACTGGCAGTCTCTCAAATGTTTCTGTGGTCCATGGAAATTGGTTCAACCACTCTGGAAAATTCTGTGCATTACCTCTATGCTAAACATTTGACTCAGCAGTTGCATTTCTAGATATATACCTGAGAAGATGGTGGATATGTCCATGTTCATAAAAACTTAATTCATATGACCAAAAGACTTGAAACAACTGAAAATTGTCCTGAATTGAGATAAGAGGACCAAATATATGTACCCAACATCCACCAACCTTCGGATGGATGTTGACCCATTAGAAGGGTTGTGACCATGGCAAGGAGGCTCTCTTCAGCCAAGGGCAAGTCCCTGAGGGAGACAGCCTAGGGCGGTCAACTGCCAAACATCCTATCACCCAGGGAAATAGAGCTTCTGACCTGAAGGGGGAATCTGGGCAGTGGACGACAGCTCTCACTCTTTCCTACCAGGTCAGAGTTTATCCAAATGCAGTTCTTTGACTACAGGCTATTCCCAGAAATCCCTGGTAATCCTTCAAGCTGTTTACAGGTGGTTTAGCCATTTGGGAGCAAAAAACTACAAAATAAGTTTCCTTACATTAGAAACATAAAAATTAATTAGTTCTTTAACAAAAATATTCTGTATTTTTGATAATGCTTATATTCTTATACCATCTGTTTACACTAAAGGAGATGAATGAGGGCAGGCCGGATAGCTCAGCGGTTTAGCACCTTAAGCCCAGGGCCTGATCCTGGAGACCAGGGATGGAGTCCCACATTGGGCTCCCTGCATAGAGTCTGCTTCTCCCTCTGCCTGTGTCTCTGCCTCTCTGTGTGTGTGTGTGTCTCTCATGAATAAATAAATAAAATCTTTTTTAAAAAATCTAAATAAATAAATAAATAAATAAATAAATAAATAAATAAGATGAAGAATTATATTATCTTGATTAACATTCCAAGGTCCAGGACATCTGGGCTAATGTATTTTCATGTCAATGGCATGTAATGCTTTATGTTGTTTAAATTCTACTTTTTCTCGTTATTATTTTGATGAATAATATCTTCAAAGTGACAAAAAGGGATGGCTGACTCCAAAACACTGCACTGATGCATGAAAGTAGTGATGAAAATAGAACCTAAACACAGCAATTCAGAATAACACAATAAACATGAAGAGGAATAGGAATTCCAGCACCATGCACTCTCTGAGACAGGTGAGGATTTTGCAGCAGCTGATAAGGACACAAGTGAACAGGAGCATAATAATGAAAACACAAAGACTAGCTAGCTGTTACTACTTGCTTCTAGGGCTTCTAGTGTGCTCTGTTGTTATACTTGGCCAAATGTTGTTTGGGAGTCACTGAAGAATGTTTCATCATTTGCAAAGATAGGACGCTAACTTGTAAGCCCCTTAAATTAAAAGAATTGTTTTTAGTACAAAATTAATTATCTTAGTCACAAAAAGCAAAGAAGAAATCAAAATCACAAAGTCATCATTCAAAGTTGTATTCTTTATAGCAAAAATGGGGCAAGCTACAGGATTGCCAAAAGTCTTAGAAAACAGGAGGAAGGCTTATGAAATGATGCTCAGAGAGAATGCAGAATGTGCTATTAGCACAAATCCTTTCTGAAATGGAACTCTGAGCGATGGCATTTGATGTAGAGGAATAGCCACCATCACATATGTGTGAGAGAAAATAGTTTGCTTTGGGGATGAACAATACCACTGTTGTACAAAGCATGAATAAGCACTTGGAAAATGTATAGTATGTATAACAGAGGGACTTTTATCTGTTTGGCATTGAAAATCAATGCCATTAAAAGTAGGAACAATTGTTTATTGGTCTGATTTTTTTAAAAGATTTTATTTATTTATTTGAGGGAGAGAGAGCGCACGTGCATGTGAGCCAGGGGAGACATAGAGGGAGAAGAAAGAATCTCAAGCAGACTCTATGCTGAGTGGAGCCCGGTGTGGAGCTTGATCTCATAACCCTGAGATCATGATCTGAGCCAAAATCAAGAGTTAGATGCTTAACTGACTTAGCAGGCCCCCCTTGGTCTGATTTTTATATTGAAAAAAATGTGTGTTGGCATGTTTCCTAGCAGGGTACCAGTCCTTAGCTTTATGAATAGAAGTTGTCTCTAAATCCCAATTCAGATACTTACTGCTTTATTAACAGACAGTAGTTGGTGATCAGTAATGAGCCTCTTGATTCAGTGTTGAAGAAAATAATGAAAACAGTTTTTTCCTTAGTGTACATCTTCATACATGCTGGGCAAAGAAATGAACGATAAGGACAAGACCTTGCTAACTATTAAGGGCAAAATGCTCATGTCCATTTCTGAAATGAGGGGAGAGATAAGAAGACATTTTTTTCATGACATGGCAATTGTAGTAAAGATCATTTCTACCACCTCGAGTGGCTCAGCCAAAGAAATTAACTCAACAATGTATGTGGGGGTCATAAGTAACCTGCACAGATTATACTGGGATTTTAATCAGGATTTATAAGAAGTTTAAGCAATGAACTGAATAAGTCAATTGCTAAGAATTCAACTCTGTCCCAATATTTTGATATTTT
Source organism: Nyctereutes procyonoides (assembly GCF_905146905.1). Taxonomy (NCBI): domain Eukaryota; kingdom Metazoa; phylum Chordata; class Mammalia; order Carnivora; family Canidae; genus Nyctereutes; species Nyctereutes procyonoides. Next base: position 6,874,754 of record NW_026575044.1, read on the forward strand.
ATGTCACTCATTAGAGGGTGAAATTAATCACCGACTATGAAAAAATGTAAAACCACATCTAATATCTGAACAAAATATCATTTTAATTTCCAGAACAGCATGCAATCAGTGAATTCATTAGTAATCTATTTTCTCCTATCTCCCTAATTATACTTTTGAATTTTCTAGTGTTTCATTGTGACCAGTTCTCAGCACTGACAGCCACCAAATATTTGCAACCTTTCTAAAGGACCTAAAATTGTGAATTTGGCATTTCCAATTTAGTAGAAATAAAAGGTATGAATAAAAAGTAGACATGGAATCTGATCTATGGCTCAAGTTACTTGCCCTCAAGCTCAATAGAGTTACTTTGATGAAAGTTGAAATAATCATCTCACTCACTAATGTGAAATCATAGTTACCATTATTTTAAATAATTTACATATATTTCAAATTCATAATGAATATTTTTTAAAGTATATGTTTACCTAAATTGATGTTCGTGTTTTCCTTAAATTGGTTCATGGACACCAAATACTTGAGAGCCACCACTGAGGTTAACTCTGAAACAAAGACCAGCCCTGGCCAAGAATAAAAGCCAGAACTCTGAGTTCCTTCTCTCCCATGTGACTTCAACTCTATAAATTCTTAGGCTAGTGCCTGGTACATAGTAGATGGTAAGAAGAAAATTTGTGTCTATTTCCTCTCATACCTGGCACCAACTATTTGTCTGATTTTATTAGAAGTGAAATAGAGAATACTTTGTTCCTTATTCTAAAGAGATACTTTGCATGATCTATCAAAGTCGGGAAACATGTCACTTCAATAAGGAGATTAGAGACTCTATAGTTGATGAAATATCCAATTTTCATTTCCTTTCTAGTTATACGGAGACTATACCTCCCAGTCCTGATGAAGTTACACAGAGCTGGTTACTGAGATGGGAGCAGAAGTATAATGTATCAAAGGCCCTGCCTGCATCAATCTCTCATCTTTTTTGTTGTGTTTTCTCTTCTGATTACAAAGGCTGTCTGTTGAGGTCTCAGTGTATCCATCATCCTGGGTCCATGAGTCACAAACAAGAAATTACCTTTTGCTCTGTCAAGAAACTGAGATTTCTATGACAACATTGATAGACTTTGAGAGTATTATGCTAAGTGAAGTAACTCAGACAGAAAAAGACAAATACAGGTGATCTTTAAACAACTGGGAGGTTAGGGGAACTAACCCTCGTACAATCAAAAATTCACCATATAAAAAAAAATCCACTGTATATTTTTGACTCTCCAGAAATTTAACTACTAATAGCCTACTATTGACTGGAAGCTTTACCACATATTTCGTATGTTATGGTTATATGTATTATATAATGTATTCTTACAATTAAGTAAATTACAGAAAATAAAATGCTATTAAGAAAATCATGGGGTACCTGGATGGCTCATTCGGTTAAGCATGGGACTCTTGATTTTGGCTTAGATCATGATCTCAGGGTCATGGGTAGAGCCTCATGTCAGGCTCTGTGTTCTGGGAAGTCTGCTTCTTGCTCTCCTTCTGCCCCTCCCCTACTTCTCACACACTCTCTCTAAATAAATTAATAAATATTTTTTTTAAAAAAATACCCTCATATAGGTGGACCTCTACAGTTCAAACCAGTATTGATCAGGGTCATCTGTACTGTATGATTTCACTTCTATGTGGAGTCATAAAAAAAAAAAGTGAACTCATAGATAGAACAGATAGGTGGTTGCCAGAAGTGGGGGGTTGGCAAATGGGTGAAGGGGGTCAAGAGGTACAGACTCTCAGCAATAAATAAGTCCTGGGGGCTAATTTATGCATGGTGACGTTAGTTCACTATATTTGGAATATTTCAAATATTTCAACTCAGATATTTGAAAGTTGCAAAGAGCGTAGCTCTTCAAAGTTCTTGTCACAAGAAAAAAATGTGTAGATGTGATGGTAGACATTAACTAAACTTCCTGTGGTAATCATATGCCATATCATTACTGTGGTGCGCAACATAATCATAATGCACTATATATATATACACACACACATATATACACATATATATATACACACACATAATGCACTATATATATATACCAAACCATTACAGTGTACACCCAAAAGTAATACAGTGTTATATATCAATTACATTTCAATCTTTTTACAAAAGATAATAAATAAATAAATAAATAATAAATAAATAAATACGTGTTTATTTAATAAATAAAGGGTTTTTTTGGAAAAGAAAGCGAAATTGGAGTTTATTTTGTTACTAGAGCATAATCTTGCTTATTCCTTTTGTTTGTTTGTTTGAGAGAGAGAGAGAGCACAAACCAGGGGTGGGGGTGAGGCAGGAGCAGAGGAAGAGGGACAAGGACAGATTCCCTGCTGAGTTTGAAGCCCGACAAAAGGCCCAATCCTACCACCCTGAGATCATGACCTGAGCTGAAATCCAGAGTCAGTATTTACCAACTGAGCCACCCAGGTGCCCCAATCTTGCCTATTCTGACTTTTATGTGACTAGTTGCTATCACTTAGGGAGAAGATTTATAAGCATACTGAACAAAAAATAAAACAAAAACAAAACTTCTAATAACAGTCTTCCAACCTCCTTTTGATCTCAACATTAAAATCAGACTCCAGGGCTCTGATGTGTAAACTTAGAGACAAACTTTGTTTCTTCTGGAAAAAAAGATTGATTCATACTAACTTATAACTAATAAATCTACAGATCTGACAAAAGCCTGTCTTTCCCAAATCATCTGTTTTAATCTGCCATGAAATCGGTCTTTTCTCCTGATTATGCTTGAAATTTGGTGAATTTTAGTTTCCTCATCTATAATAAAGAGATAGAAATATTATATGATTACTATCTGAAGCAGCCTGACAGAGAGAAAAGAGCTTGACTCTTGGCATCAGACAGACTGCTTTTAATACCTGTTCCTAAGTTCACTCATGTTTATTTAACCACTATTCCCTTTCAGAATGTGCCAGATTCAAGGTTAGACTCTGGATTGGAAGACATGAGGCAAAATGGCATGGTCCTTACTGCTTTCCAGACGTTCATAGACTGAGATCTCAGTCTTTTTACCTCCATCCTCTTATTCTACTTTTGAAGACCCATCTCTATTTGTGCCTCAAGTCTCAGCCCAGCCTTATTTCCAGAAAGAACCTTTATGTGATCTCGTAAGACAGAACAGATGGCTGTCTTATGTGCTTCCTCAGAAGAGTAGTGGGAACTCCCATTAATTTACCCACAAAGTCTGGCCACTTGACCCACTTCCATCACCAGCACTCTGATCCACAAGTGTCACCTCTGGCCTGGCCTTCTGCAGGCCTACCTCTTCTCCTCAAGTCTACGTTGACTACACTACAGCCAGAAAGATCTTTCCAAAAAATCAAATCTGATCAAATTCCTGTTATTCGATATTCCACAATACATTCACCCATACAACCTTTCAGTGTGTTCCTACTGCTCTTAGGATAGAGATCCAAAGCCTTCACATTACCCCTCTGAGTCTGCATCAGACACTTGGACTTTTCTTTCCTCAACAGGCCTTGCTCCCTCATGCAAGGGACTGACTCATCCACTTTCTACCTCTCTACCTGGGTCAATCCACACCTTTTAATCATCACTTTCTGGAGAAATCTTTCCCCAATAGGATTAGTTCCTCTGATAAAAGTTTTTATAGCCCATGCATCTCTCCTTAGCATGTATCACTATAATAATTTTACCTTTATAAAAAGTTATATAATTTTTTTGGTTAATAGTTTTCCTCCCCCACCCCACACCCCTTCCAGGCTAAGCTTGATAAGGGAAAAAACTATGTCTTTGTCTATATTTGTGTCAGAGCAAGAAGAGATGAAAGGAGGTCAGTCAGGAGGTTATTACCACCCTGCAAGTGAGAGGTCACGATGGCTTGTTGGGGTGTGGCCATCCTGAGGGGAGCATGGATTTATAGATATTTAGGAGTCCAGAATGACAGCACTTGGAAATGGCTTGGCTACAAGAGAGCAAGGGAGGGAGACATCAAGGATGACTCTTAGGACTCAGAGCAATTCAGTGGATGAGATATTGATCGTTAAGGCAGAAAAAGCTTAGAAGAGGTCCAATGTGGAGATATCTGTTTTTTAGGAAGAGGACCTAGAGCAGGCTGCTTGGGTCTGAATGTGCTGGAGGACTCTGAGAGCCGGGCTTAACATTGTGCCAACCATGATCTTTGAGCACCAGCCTAAGGAAGCTAAAAATTCTTTGTGAGGTAACCTATTGAGGTGGGTACCCTATTGGTTGCAAAATCCTGATTACTTGCAAAACTGCCAAGAATCTTAGAAAACAATGCAAATAAGCCTCCAGTTTATTATAAGGCAGCAGCTACTGCCTTAACTACATTTGCATGGAAATTGGCAATTAGAAACCTATTAATCTTGCACCAACTTATTTGAACTGCTTGTTGTCAAGGTCTGTTTTGCCAACTCATTCCCCAATTTAAGAGTATATGTTACATAATTAAGAAGTCCCTGACCCTCCTATTCCCTTGACTTTTTGGCAATAATATAATAATAATAATAATAATAATATCTACTTCTGAAAAGAGTAAGTTAAGATGACCTTATTTATAGTACAAACCTTATAGTACAAACCCACTATGAGCCAGCTCTTTTTTTCTAAAAAGCCTTGATTCCTTGATTTTCTCATTGATTCTCTCACTTCTGCATTTTAGAGACCAAAAAGAACCCCAGTATATGATGTTTTGTTGATACAGGAAGAATTTATGAGACATGTGCCCTGTATCCCCTAATTAAGAATTTGTAATTAAGGCTGCCAGCAAAGTGAAGCAAATGAACAATCACCCCAATGAATGAGATTATCTAGAAGTGAAAATAGTCCTGGAGATGAGCTGTCAATGTGCAATTGACAAGGTCTGGGAACCCTGAAAATTCCAATCTCAGTGGCCTGGAAGCTCAGGGCTGAAATGTGGGCTTCCATAGATTTCTATGGCTGCCATAACAAAGGGCCACCAACTGGGTTGTTTAAAAGCAGAAACTTACCGTCTCACTGTTCTGGAGCTAGAAGTCTGAGATCAGATCAGTGTTAGCAGATCTGTTCCAGGCCTCTTGCCTAGCTTCTGGTAGTTTGCCGGCAATCTCTGCCTTGCAGATGCATCATCTTCACATAAACGTTCTCTCTGTATGCATGTCTGTCCCTGGGTCCAAATGTCCTCCCCTTTTAAAAGGACACAGTCATACTGCATCGGGAGGATCATCTAACCTCCAATCTGCCAATGCCCTATTTCTAAGAAAGGTCACATTCCAGGGGCACCAGGAATTAGGACTTTTGTGGTAATACAATTCAATTCATAGCAGGAAGTAAAGTTTAATAAATCAAAATGTAATTGGTTGTATCCTCAGTGGCTGTCTAGAGAAGAGCTCTGTAAACACAACGGGATTCAGCCTGGAGCATCTATGAAAGACCAGCAAGAGAGTAAACATGTCAGTATGTCAGGGAGGAGTGGTGGGTCAGTGGACAACACAGAGGATTTTCTAACTTTGTGAATAATAGAACCATTTTTTCCCTACTGAAATTTTAAACAAAACCCCAATGAATAAAGCAAATATAAATAGAGCTATTCTAGTGGAACCTTGAGTGAAAGGCTGTGTTCCATCCAGTGAGCCTTCCCCTCACCCATCAAGAGTATCTTGTCCCTAAGAAATATTTTGGGAAAATGATACCAAATTAAAGTTGTGGCTATATACAAGTCAACAAGTGCCTCTAGAGAGAAAGAGGGTCATTATATAATGATCAAAGAGTCAATTCAACAGGAAGATATAAAAATTATAAATATATATATACCCATCATCAAACACCTAAGTATATAAAGCAAATATCGGCAGATCTGAAGGGAGAAATTCACAGCAATACATTGATGGTAGGAAACTTTAATACTCCACTTTCAATAATGAAAGAACATCCAGACAGGAAATCAATAAAGAAAGGACTATCTTGAGCAACACTATAGACCAAATGAACCAAATAGATGAATTTAGAACTTTCCACGCAACAGCAGCAGAATACACATTCTTCTCAAGCACACACAGAATATTCTCCAGAATATATCACATGTTAGGTCACAAGACAAGTCTTAAATTTTTTAATAAGACTTAAATTATCACAGGTATCTTTTTAGACCACAATGGGATGAAACTAGAAATCAACACTGAGAAAATTCACCAATACATAGAAACCAAAAACACACTCTTGAATAACCATGACTGAAGTAATCAAGAGAATTTTCAAAATATTTTGAGACAAATAAAAATATGACATGCCAAACCTTATGAGATATAGCAAAAGCAGTATGAGTAAGGAAGTTTATAGCAATAAATGCTTATACTGAAAAAAGGGGGGGGGTGCCTGGTGGCTTAGTGACATAAGCAACTGACTCTTGGTTTTGGCTCAGGTCATGGTCTTAGGGTCAAGGGATTGAGCCCGCCCCACTTAGGGCTCTCCACTTAGTGTTGAGACTGCTTGAGATTCTCTCTCTCTCTCTTCCTCAGCCCCTCTCCCTGCTTGTACTCTCCCTCTCTAAAATAAATAAATGAAATATTAAAAAAAAAAGAAGAAGATCTCAAATAAAGAACTTAGCTTTACACCTCAAGGAATCAGAAAGAGGAATAAAGCCTAAAGTTAGCAGAAGAAAATAAATAACAAAGATCAGAGCAGAAATAAATAAGACAATAGAAAAACAAAACCCACAACCAAACTAATTAAAAAGGAGAGAAGACCCAAATAAATAAAATCAGAAATGAAAGGAAATATTGTAAGGAATGCATTAGAAATAAAAAGAATAATAAGGAACTTTTATGAACAATTATATACCAACAAATTGGATAACCTAAAAGATATAGACAAATTCCTGGAAGCATATAATGTAACCAAAATGAAACCAAGGATGATTAGAAAGCCTGAACAGACCACTAAAAATTAAGAGACTGAAGTAGTAATTAAAAATCTCCCAAGACAGGGTGCCTGCCTGGCTTGCTTGCTAGAGCAAGTGACTCTCAAACTGGGGTTTGGCAGTTCGAGCCCCACAGTGGGCGTAGAGATTAAAAACCTCCTAGGAAAGAAAAGCCCAGGACCAGATGGCTTTACAGGAGAATTCTAACAAATATTCAAAGAAGAATTAATGCCAATCCTTGTTAAACTCTTCCAGAAACAGAAGAGGGAATGCTTCTGAATTCATTATATGAGGTCGGTATAACCCTAATACCAAAACCAGAGACACTAAAAGAAAAGAAAGCTATAGACCAATATCTCTGATGAATCTAGATGCAAAAATACTCAATAAAATCCTAGAAAACTGAATTCAACAATGCATCAAAAAGATTACACACCATGACCAAGTGGGATTCATCTCTGGGATGCAATATTGGTTCAACTTACCACAATCAATCAATGTGTTATAGTACATTAACATAATAAAAAATTAAAAACACATGGTAATCTCAATAAACACAGAAAAAGTATTTAACAAAGTTCAGCTTTCATTTATGATAAAAACTCTCAACAAAACCAATAAAAAGGAACTTACCATAATCAGGCCGTTTATGAAAATCCCACAACTAACATAATTTTGGGAGAAAAACAGAGCTTTAAACTCTTAAAAAAAATTAAAAATAAACCCTTACCACTTCTATTCAACATAATATTGGAAGTCCTAGAGCAACTAGATAAGGTAAAGAAACGAAAGGCATCAAAATCAGAAAGAAAGAAGTCAAATTATTTCTATTTGCAGATGACATGATCCTATAAGTAGAAAGCTCCAGAAAGGCTCCATTAAAAAGAAAACTGTTGAAACTAATAAATGAATTCAGTTAAGTTGCAGGTCATGAAGTTAACATTAAAAAACCAGTAGTATTTTTTTATACCAACAAGGAATTCTCCAAAAACGAAATCAAGAGAACAGTCCCATTTATGATAATATCACAAAGAATGAAATACTTGGGAATAAATTTAACCAAGGAGGTAAAAGATCTGTATACTGAAAACTAAAAAATATTGAGGAGAGAAACTGAAGATGGCACAGCTACTCTTCAACAGGGTACAAAGAACACACGATGGGGAAAAGACGGTCTCTTCAATGATGATGCTGGAAAAGCTAGATAATCACATACAAAAAAATTAAATTTGACCCTTACACAATACACAAAAACAATTCCAAATGGTTTAAAGACTTAAACAGAAGACCCAAGACCACAAAACTCCCAGAATACATTACAGGGAAAATTATACATATACAAATTATGCATAAAATTACACATATATGAAAAGGTGCTCAACATCACTAATTGTCAAGGACAGGCAAATCAAAGCATAGTGCAGGGAGAGTGGCTCAGTGGGTTGAACACCGGGTTCTTGATTTCAGCTCAGGTCATGATCTCAGGGTCCTGGGATGGAGCCCCACGTCAGGCTCTATGCTCAGTGGAGAGTATGCTTACAATTCTTTCCCTCTGCCTCTCCCCTCACTTCCACTTTCTCTCTCTCTCTCTCTCTCTCTCTCTCTCTCTCTCTCTCTCAGTCTCTCCCATAGATAAATAAATCTTTAAAAAATAAAGCAAAACCACAACACCATGTCATATCACACCTGTTAGAATGGCTACTATCAAAAGGGTGAGAACAAGATAAGTGCTGGAAAGGGTGCAGACAGAAGAAAAGAGAGAAGAGAACAGAACAGAACAGTAGAGAAAAGTAAAGGGCTCCTGGCCAGCTCAGTTGGTGGAGCATGTGACTCTTGATTTCAGGGTTGTGAGTTTGAGCCCCATGTTGGTTGTAGAGATTACTTAAAAATAAAATCTTAAAAAAAGAAAAGAAGGAAATCCTGCCATTTGTGATGACATGGATGAACCTGGAGGACATGATACCAAGTGAAATAAGCCAGACATGGAAAGAAAAATACCCTATGATGTCACTTTTATGTAGAATCCAAAAAACTCAAATCCACAGAAGCAGAGAGCAGAATGGGGCTACCAGGGGCGGGGTCGGAAGTATGAAGCTTCAGTTATGTGTAATGAGTAAGTTCAGGAGATCTAATGCACCTCATAGTGGCTATAGTTAATGCTGTACCATAGGCTTGAAATCTAATAGAGTAGATCTTAAGTTCCTCTCTCGCCCACATACACAAGTGGTAGCCTTGTGAAATGTTGAATATGTTCAATATCTTGACTGTAGTGATCTAATCCATTTGCAATGTGTGTGTATGACAAAACATCACATTGTACACCTTATACACATATAATTTTTAACTTATTTTTTAAATAGAAAATTATGGATAAAAAAAGTATCTTGCCCATTTAACAAGTGCGTTAACAGTGGCCTCGGAGACAGAAAGCTCTCATAGGATATGTCACTGGTCCAGCCAACTCCCCTTTCTCCAAGTGTATGTTTACCAAGAAATATTCTGCTTCTATGTTTGTACCTATAAATTTCCCTGCAGGGAGAGATTATCCTGATAAGATGATTCAAGTGTCTGTTCACAAATTATATTTCTAGTTATATGGTAGTATATTGACTGGGTTTATACATCAATTTCACATGAGTTTGTCAACAGTGGAGTCAGTGCCCCATAGCACTTTGACCTTACAGTGTCTGGCCACATAAGGGAATCAGGCTCTGCAAACAGAGAAACAGACTGAAGCCTTCCTAGGAAGAATCCTTAACATGCCCTCTCTCCACCACTCCCCATAGCTCACTCCAATTATTAAGACATTTATGATTGAGGCCACCCAATATCTGTTCCTGAATGCTCTCATTTGAAACCCTTGTTATTGTTCTAAATCAGGTTTCTCAACCTCAGTACTATTGACATTTTGAATGAGATAATTCTTTACGGAGGAGTCTATTCATTGTAGGGAGTCTAGCAACATCCTTGACTTCTCTGCCCTAGATACCAGTAGCATCTCCTAAACTTTCACAACCAAAGCTGTCTCCAGACATTGCTCAAGGCAGGAAATCATCTGCCATCGAAAGCCACCAATCTAAGTGAGGACTCTAGAACCAAGTCAATTCTTCCTTGTACACCATCCAAGGGAGGTGGTAGGCTGGAAGGAGAATTGACAATTTCTGCCACAGATTACTCCATAGCTAGACATTTCTCACATGTAGCTTTAATCCTGTGAGAAGTTTCATCACATTTACTAAAGGGTAAATAATCCCTGAGAAGTGTCATGACATTTATGAGAGCTAAATCTTACTGGAATTAGAAGACTATTCTGGGGTTGGGGTTTTTTTTTTTTTTTTTTTTAGGTTTAATTTACATGAACTTTATACTAATACTTCAGGTGTACAACATAATTATTTGATATCTGCATACATTGCAAAAGGTTCACCACAAAAAATCTAGTTACCATCTGTCACCAAACATAATTGCAAAAATTTTTTTCTTCTTCTTTTTCTTGTGAGACAACTTTTAAGATACACTCTCTTAGCAACTTTCAAATAGACAGTACAGTATTATTAACTATAGTCACCAGGTTGTACATTATCTCCCCATGATTTATTTTATAACTGCAAGTATGTGTCTCTCGACCTGTTCGAACCATTTTACCCTCACCTCTGCCCCCCACCTGTCTAACAACCACCAATCTGTTCTCTAATCTAGGAGTTTGATTTTTGTGTTTTGTTGGTTTCGTTTTTTAGATTTCACATATGAGTGAGATCATATGGTATTTGTCTTTCTCTATCTAACTTATTTCACTCTGTATAATGCCCTCAAGTTCTATCCATGTTGTCCCAAATGGCAAGATTCCATTCCTTTTTGATGAACACAATTCCACTGTATGTATGTATGTGTGTGTGTGTGTGTGTGTGTGTGTGTGTGTATACACATACCATATCTTTTTCCATCCATCCATTGGTGGACACTTAGGTTTCCATATCTTGGCTACTGTAAATAATGCTGCACTGAACATAAGGGCATGGATATCTTTTTGAATTAGTGTTTTTGTTTTCTTAAAATAAATACCCAGAAGCAAAACTGCTAGATCATATGATAGTAATATTTTAAATTTTTTGAGGAACCTCCATGCTATTTTCCATAGTGGCTATTCTAACTTACATTCCCTCCATTAGTGCACAAGAGTTTTCTTCACAGCATCCCCAACATTTGTTATTTCTTGTCTTTTTGATAATAGTCATTCTGATAGGTATGAGGTGATGCCTTTTTATGGTTTTTTTAAGCTACAATAGAGAAAATATAGTGTTATATGAGTTTCAAATGTACAATATAGTGATTCAACACTTTATACATCATTGGTGCCCCTCCCCTCAAGATAAGTTCACTCCTTAATTCCCGTCATCTGTTTCTCCTCATCCCCCTGCCCACCGCCCCTCTGGTAACAGCATTTTATTCTCTATAGTTCAGAGTCTGTTTCTTGGCTTATCACTTTCATTTAGTATTTTTGTATTTGGGGGGGCAAATACCCAATAGTGTGATTACTGGATTATAAGGTAGCTCTATTTTTAACTTTTTGAGAAATTTCCACTCTATTTTTCAGAGTGGTTATATCAGCTTGTATTCCTACCAACAGTGCATAAGGATTCTTTTTTCTCAGCATCATAGCCAACACCTTTTGTTTCTTGTGTTTTTGATTTTGACATTGTGACAGGTATAAGATGATATCTCATTGTGATTTGGATTTGCATTTCCTTGATGATGAGTGATGTTGAACAACCTTTCATGCGTCTGTTGGCCATCTGGATATCTTCTTTGGAGAAATCTCTGTTCAGGGGCACCTGGGAGGTTCAGTCAATTAAGCATCTGACTCTTGATTTCAGCTCAGGCCATGATCTGAGGGTTGTGAGATTGAGCCCCATGTCAGGCTCCACACTGGGCATAGAGTCTGCTTAAGATTTTCTCTTCCCTAGGGATGCCTGGATGGCTCAGTGGTTGAGCTCCTGCCTTTGGCTCAGGGTGTGATCCCAGAGTCCTGGGATTGACTTCCGCATTGGGATTCCGGCATGGAGCCTGCTTCTCCTTCTGCCTATGTCTCTCTCTCTCTCTCTCTCTCTCTCTCTCTCTCTCTCTACCTCTACCTCTATCTCTCATGAACAAATAAAATCTCAGAAAAAAAAAAATTCTCTCTTCCCTCTCCCCCTCGCTCTCCCTTCCTCTCTCCTTCTATCTCTCCTCTTAAAAAAAATGTCTCTTCATGTCTTCTGTTCATTTTTCAATCAGATTTTTGGTTTTTTTTTGCGATTGAACTGCATGAGTACTTTATATATTTTAGACATTAAACCCTTATCTGGTATATGACTTGAAAATATTTTCTCCCATTCACCAGGTTGTCTTTTCATTTAGGTTTTGTTTATTTGTTTGCTGTGCAGAAGCATTTTTTTGATGTAGTTCCACTTGTTTATTTTTTATTTTGGTGCCTTTGCTTTTGGAGTCGGATCCAAAAAATCATTACCAAACAAATGTCAAGGGGCTTACTGCCTATGTTTTCTTCTAGGAGTTTTATAGTTCCAGGTTTTTGGGTCAAGACTTTGATCTCTTTTTAGTAAGTGTTTGTGTATAGTCTAAGATACCAGTCTAGTTTAATTCTTTTGCATATGGCTGTCCAGTTATCCCAACACATTTACTGTCCTTTCCCCATTGTATATTCTTTTTAAAAAAAGATTTATTTATTTATTTATTTATGATAGAGAGAGAGAGAGGCAGAGACACAGGAGGAGGGAGAAGTAGGCTCCATGCCAGGAGCCCCAGGCGGGACTTGATCCCAGGACTCCAGGATCGCGCCCGGGGCCAAAGGCTGGTGCTAAACCACTGAGCCACCCAGGGATCCCTCCCTCCCCGTTGTATATTCTTGTCCCCTTTGTGGTAGGTTGATTATATATGTGTATATATTCTCCACAGTGTCCCCAACATTTGTTATTTCTTATCTTTTTGATAATAGTCATTCTGATAGGTATGAGGTGATGCCTTTTAGTGGTTTTTTTAAATTCCAATAGAGTTAAAATATAGTGTTATATGAGTTTCAAATGTACAACATGGAAGAAAGAAGAGGTTACAAATGAGAAGCTATTATTGAGGCTGTGACTGTAAATACCAACCCATCTCCATAGATGAGATTTGTCCCACTATTATTATTGCTTCTATTCCTTGGTACTCAGAAGGAAACATTTTTAATAGCTTTATTAATGCTGACTAAGTTTTCTCCCCTAATCCAACCGTCCTTGCTGCTTATTAAAAGTATTCAAAAGTACTTATTGTGATCCTGAATTGGTATAAAGGAATCTCATTACCTTTTTGCAATAAAAATCTTGGGGAAAATTAGTTTTCCCCTGCAGTTCTAATAAGACAGAAAAAAAATAGCTGGTTTCTGCAATAAAGTTTGCTTCAGAAGCTGGCAATGAAAATGGGACCTCAGATACTGGCTATGATATAAGCTGTGTGCCAGGAGTCCTGCACATGCACTCTCTTGTCATAAACTCCCTGTTCAGAGCTGGAAAGAACTGGGGCTCTTCCCCCAGACTGTAGCTCCAGAGCACACATCAGAAACAATAGCTAATAATCCCAGAGACTGGTGTGGTGATCCAGTGATGGCTTTTCCCTCTATGCTGGTGGCCCTGTGCTGCCCAGCACCCAGGGAGCAGGATTTGGCTCCATAGACTTGGGTGCCAGTTCACAAAGCTGAGCTCCAATGCCATCTTTGAGGCCACTGTGAATCTACGTGAGAGGCACCCACCTTAATATTCAGGATAGAGAAGAAAAAGCAGGGAAGATGTCTGGGAACCAAACCAGTTATGAAATTTATCTTTTCTTGCCCTATTGCATATCAGAAAGATGAGTGGGAGCTTGAAGGACAAATTTATTCAGGCAATCAGGGCTTTTGAGCACATCATTCTTTTGAACTATATATGCATATTCTTGATTTTTCTGGCCCAGCACTTTTCTAGGAGCAGAAAGAGCCCAAATGCTATAGTTTGACACTCCAAAGCAATTACTCTCTTTAACTTTATATCTGAGCTTAATAAAAACTTTATGGACTCCGTATCTTTCATAAAATAACTAATGTTTAATTTAGTAGAATCTTTTAAAAGAAAACATAAAACTCAAGTTTTGGTATTATTTAATGAAAACCTTAGAAGAAAAGTGATGTTGGCTCAACATCTTTTGATGATGCAGCAATGAAGCAGTCATAACTTTTTCTCTCCAGGCTAAGAAATAAGATTAGAGAGTTCATGCTCATAGAGAACTCAAATGTGTAGAAGCTCTGCATGAGCAGCAGAGAGAAGCCCAATCACAGCTGTAAGGTATGATCTCTGTCCAGGTTGAGGCATAAAGCTATGTTGTACATAACCAGCACCAGCACACTAATTTAAATCAAACATGGAAAGTGTCCAGTAGATTGTTGCATTCCTTGCAAACAAGGTAACTAGCTCACCGAATTTTTCATATTAGCTAGTAGCACATACAGTGTGCTATACTTTGCTCCTTGGTGGATTTGTTAATGATCATGATGTCACCTAGTTTACTTTCTTTTATGCCCTTTGGAATCTTCTTTAATGATAAAGACTTTTCCAACATTCAGCACCTGACAGATTGTTCTCAGGTTTCAAATTCAGGACACAACACATCCTGTTTTGAATCCCACTGTGCATCCAAATGCAATCCAAATGTAAATCCAATTCAGTGTAAATCCAATTCAGCACCTCTCTTCCACTAAAAATTTAACTAATCCAGATGCTCTAGAGTATTTTGGCTAATTAAATGTTCTGATTCACTCTGGATTAAACAAAGAATTCCTTTTGTTTCTATCTGTGATGTTAAAAAAAAACATTGCTAAACTGTGTTAGTTCACATTCTTGCTTAAATACCAAGACTCGTAAAATCTCTACCCCAAAAAGAGAAGAATTCTTCTTTTCCATATTCCAGAAAGTTCCAATTCAGGTTTCACAAAGGATCACTCCCTTTCTAAAGTCTATGTTGAGTAGGAGTGCTGTCTGGTGCTGAAATTTTGAAAGCTGTCACCCAAGACTACATCCGGTTTTAAATATAAATTTAGAATTTATTAATTCAATCTCCCCACCACTATGCTAAAATTACACTCTGGTCACCTTTTTGTTCTTGTCTTTTTATTTATTTTATTTTTAAGATTTCATGTATTCATTCGTGAGAAACAGAGAGAGACTGGCAGAGGGAGAAGCAGGCTCCATGCGGGGAGCCAGACATAGGACTAGGACTGGATCCCGTGTCTCCAGGATCATGCCCTGGGCTGAAGGCGGCACTAAACCACTTAGCCACCCAGGCTGCACCTTTTCCGGATGTATTTTTGTAGTGAAATTGCCTGAGACAAGGAAAGATCAAGTCAGAAAAATATAGCCTTTTGAGTTTTTGCCTTTTATCCTGTCCATAAGCCCAAGCTTAGATTTATCAGGCCATGTGTAAAAAAGGAAGTAGATTTTGCTGAAGTTCATGTGGAGACAGATTATCCCACTTTAATTAGGCTGTCAGGTAAAAGAGTTAATTTCTTGTCCCAGCTACTTCTTAGTTTTGAGATTTGGGACAAGTTATTTACCCTTGATCTGTAAGTTTCCTGACTTATAAAAAGGAAGATGTTTATGATTATTTTCAAGGTTCTTTTTTGCTCTACTCTTATAAACCCATGAAGTTCTTCAGCAGTGTTCAGCGGAGTGGAAAAATATTGATTGCTGATTAAGACAATTTTCCAGGAATGATTTCAATCATTTCAAACCAGCGTCTGTCTTATCTGACATATAGAACACATTGTGATTTGTATTTTTCTCTTCTAATCTTACATCAGCCAATGGCATCTTGTCAACAAACCTTTATGGGAAACCATTCCATAAATTCTAGTGATCAGAGATAACTTTTCTATAAAGTAAAAGTTGGATCATTTCATCATTCATGTATGAAACATTCTACAAATTTGACAGAAGCATAATTGCATTGAAAGGAGCCTATTTGGCAGATTCCACTGAGTGCTGAACTGAGAATCTGAAATCATTTATACCCCTATCTGCCACTGGAATCTGGAAGAACCTATAGACAAATGGAAGCTCCATTTTTAAGCTCCTGATAAGCAAAGATTATTAGAAATTACCCTGGAGCAAAGATATGAAGTTGTTATATTTTAGTCCATCCCACAAGTTTAGAAAAATCATAAATCAGAAGAAAATAAGAAATAACATAATTGTACACTCACTGCACATAATGAATGATTCACTTCCATTATCATTTCATTGCTTGGAAACATAATTTTTAGTTACTTTCATCTCCTATATTCTTGGATCTGATTCTAAATTTGTGATTTGTTATTGGTTCATAGTAATCATAAAGACATCAAGAGAATATCTTGATTATACAGAGCAAAATGACTAAATGTTAGAAAGTCCACATCTTTGAGATCACCATGGTTTTTCTGGTTAGCATCCTCGGTGTTTTTGGCTTTCATCCACAATTTAATAATGCTTTTGGGTGTGGTTATGTTCACAGTCGCATACAATGATTTGTTGGCCAGAATTTAACATCATACTTTTCTGAAAGCTATTAACATTTTTTTCAAAGAAGATTCCTAAAAATAAAATCTCACTCCAATCCTCAGTCACTCACACACAAACACACACACATACACACACACGCACAAATTGAATCACTCTTGTAGCTACCCTTCTACATCTGAGTAAAGATGACTTTTACTTCAATGAAAATATTACTGGACCATGATTTCAACTCACTCTAGTAAGGAGAAACAAGGACAAATAAAGCATGCAATGTCTTTCCGCTGACTTTCATTTATATTCAGCTTTCTTCTTATAACACTACACATCCTCTCATTGTGTTTTTGCAATTCCCTTAATACATTTGGAAAGAAGCAGCTCAGATCTCCTTCTTCCATTAATAGATATTTCTTCATTTAGATATCTGTTTCTTTCTTTACCCTCAAACATGATCTTTTATGTAAAAGTGGGACACAGAAAATTGTTAATGTCAAACCATTCAAGATCTATTAATCCACCTTCCAGGGCTTAAGAAGCAATAGCTGATATTACCAGGAAGCAATTTCAGGTGAGGTCCACTAACATTTCTAGTATTCTTCCCTAAGGAAATTTTGTCTTTAACAGAAGAAAATGGGTAATTTTAAATATTGCACTTGGCTTCAATGGCCTAAAATTCCCAAAGCTTTAGGCTCAGAAGATTAAACAGAAATCAAGCTATATTATATTACATGTTATCTGATTAACAATTTTGCAAGCTACTTTTTAAAATTTCTTCAGTCCAAGGGCAACATGAGGAAACACAATGAACGCTGGGCTTGGGGTCAGAAAATCTAGGTGTGATACTTGATCTGCCACCAACAAGCTGTGGCAGATTCCACACTCTCTATTGTCTGCACTTCTTTCTCTGCAAAATGTGGATTTAAATTAGAAGAACTTTGAGGTCCTATATGACTCTATGACATTTCTACAACTCTCCCCAGTTCATGTAGTCCTTACATATTTGTTTAATCGAGCTTGTGCCAGGTTCTTAGAGGGGGTAGACTTGGGACTGGGTAAGGCTAAGGGCTATGGACAATGCAGCCGAGAGAGAGCCAGAGATGGTCTCTAGAGGCAGAGTCATAGCAAGCAAGACTCCATAATACAGCACTTGTGAAACATTAATACAGAAGGACTAGGCAGGGGAACATAAATCATGAAGCCAGGGGAAGGGCCAGTAATAGGGAGCTTTAACACAGAGTGAACATGTGCAAAATGGAGTTTGAGTGCGGCACTCAATGTATTTCTGGGGGCACCTAGATGGCTTGGTCAGTTGAGTGCCTCTTGATTTTGGCTGGAGTCATGATCTTGGGGTTGTGAGATAAAGCCTGGTGTCAGGCTCCACATTCAGTGGGAAGTATGCTTGAGATTCTCTCTCCCTCTCCCTTTGCCCCTCCTGCCCTGCTCAAGCCATGTGTGTGTGCCCCCACGCTCTCTCTCTCTAAATAAATCTTCTAAAGAAAAAGATATTTTTGAAGACACTAGAATGTTTTTCTAGAAAGCTATAAAGAGGGCCAAGTCCAGAGAGAAAGACAGGAAGGAGAGACAAAACCAGGGAGGAAGGACAGATTGGCCCCAAACTTATGAGAACATCTTGAAGACGAGTTAGAAAAAAATTTAATGGCCTTGAGCTCTTTTGAAGGAGATGAATAATATCAGCAAAGTCTTCCTTTTAGCCATCAGTTGGTTCAGTGCCCAAATTGTATTGCCTTCTAATGAAAAGTGCAAGAGAAACATTTGCTTTGGTCTTATTTCTTACCAGTGCTAGATCTTTACCTTCCATGTGTGTCTCCAGAGGATATAGACAAGATGGCGACATAGAGTTTAGAGATTAACAGAACTAAATTAGTAAAATGGCATTTTCTTAGCAACATCTAATATCTCAGCAGCTAAGTCCAGCCTTTCTGGGGCTGGACCCTTGTTCTGTTCCCCAAGATTGCCCCCTTAGGCCCTGGTACCATGCTCATTATATGTCATGGCCAGTGCTGTTTCATCTGAATTCACCCCTAGAAAATGTTTTCTGAGGACAGGGATCTCTCTGTCTGACCTAATGAATCCCCTGTGCCATCTAGAATTGGAGACATTGCAGGTTCCTTCATATATATTTGTTGAATAAATTAATGAAAGGATCAATTAATCAATTCAGCTCATTTTATAGATCAACCACCCAGATTTGAAAATACTCCTTTTCTGGGATCCCTGGGTGGCGCAGCGGTTTGGCTCCTGCCTTTGGCCCAGGGCGCGATCCTGGAGACCCAGGATTGAATCCCACATCGGGCTCCTGGTGCATGGAGCCTGCTTCTCCCTCTGACTATGTCTCTGCCTCTCTCTCTAGCTCTCTCTCTGTGTGACTATCATAAATAAATAAAAATTTAAAAAAAGGAAAAAAAGAAAATACTCCTTTTCTTTGATCTATAAAAAATAATGGCCCAAATTTCTCCAAAAGCAGGCCTTGTCCTGAATTTGCTTTGCCTAGATGTATAAGTCCAGGAAAAGGGCATTTGCTTACTCAAAGCTCTCTGGGGGGATGCCTGGGTGGCTAGGTTGGTTAAGTGTCCCACTCTTGGTTTTGGTTCAGGTTATGATCTCAGGGTTGTGGGATCAAGCCCCATGTTGAGCTCTGCCCATTGCATGAAGTCAGCTTGAGATTCTTACTCTCTCTGCTCCCCCACCCCTCATGCTCATTCTCTCTCTCTCAAATAAATACAATCTTAAAAAAAAAAAAAAAAAAAAAAAAAGCTCTTTGGGGCTAGAAACACATGTCCAGTTTGAGGGCCTTTCAGTGTGAACCAGATGGTTTCTTTGCTAGACAATAATTTCTTTTTTTCCTGCCCTCCATAAGCACTCTGCTTCTCAAATCACTTTCTATTCACAGTCCTTTACATCTTAGAATGCAGATTTATAAAGGTGAAAAAGATAAGGAAACAGAGGTCTAGAAAGATTAGGCTTCAGCACTTCTGCCCTAGATTTTAACTGCTCAGATAGAAATACACACTTCTACAGAGAAGTGTTAAGCTAACCTACAGAGCAGGTTAAACTCTGCTTAGAAATTTCAGCTCATTAAGTCCCTTAAAAACAAAGGGACCCTAAAGGAAATGATGTAAAATAGGCCTGGGGAAATGAGTTATACAGGAAATGAATGTTTTCTCTGAATGATGTCCCTTGGAGATAGACTTGGTTATTTTCTAATGTAATTTAGAAAGATTCCAATAAAAATGTTTTAAAATTATTTTATGGTTTGGTAGTGTACAGTGTCAAATTCTCAGCCATCCTGGAAAACCCACCATTCAGAACAACCTAATCCCCAGGGGTTACAGACAGTACGCATGCCACCTAATTCTATCCGTTCCTCCTCTTCCTTTCACAAGAATACTGACATGAGCCACACCAAGAGAGAATTACAGAAGGGAAGAAACACAGCCCTCATTACACAGATATTATGTAGCCCTAGTAAGTTAGAAGCAGAGTTCCCAGAGCTCTAGTGCAGTGCTCATGGAGGCAGAGGAGCCAGAAAGTAGGTACCCTGGCATGTGGAGATAGGAGCAGGCATAGAAGGCCATGTAACCAGCAATGCCATAGATTAGGCAGTAGTGATTCCACTGGTGCTTCAGTTTTCCCCAACATGATCTGTCCTGTTGGACATAGCATCTTTCCTGACCATCTCTGGGGGAAATCCAAAGTTATCAAGGTCCCATGTGAGAGTGGAGGTCTGTAGAGGGCAGATGACGAGGGGGTTCCTGGTTTGGGGCCCTCTACAGTGGTCATTTCCTCAGTTTCCAAATGCATAGCAATGTGAAGGATGGACACGTTTTGCATACAGTACAATCCTCATTTTAGCTCCTTAATCTGTGAAGTAAGAGCCATCATTAAGAAAAGCCAAGAAGAAGCCCTTGAAACTGGTCCTCCCACTCTCCCACCAAGATTGTAAGCAAAAAGTAACAATATCTCTTGCATGGAATGGCAGAGATTAGTGTCACTCTCAAAGACTTCAAGCTTGCAGAAGTGGGGAACCTCATCATACCCCCGCTTAATTCTACAGTCTGGCCACTGAAGTAAACAGATGGGTCATAATGGTTGATGGTAGACTACCACAAACCAAATCAAGAAGTGGCCTAATTGTAGTTTCTGGGCAATTTTATCCTTATTAGAGCAGATCAACACAGCATCTTATACAGAATGTGACTATAGATCTGATAATTTCATTCTTGTCAATAACCCATCAGGGAAGAGGGCGAGAAGTAGTTCACATTAAATGGGGATGGACAACAACATAAATTCAATCTTTTCCCAGGGTTGTTAACGCTTCTGTTCTCTTTATAATTTTCTCTAAAGAGAACTTTAAGGTTTAGGCATTCCACAGAGTAGCATCCTGGCCCATAATGTTGATGACATTGTGTTAATTGGACCTGACAGGCAGAAAGAGGCAGGTCTCCTGGTTGTCCTGATGAGACACATCAGAGTGTGTTCAGAGAGTGGTAGAAAACCCCTACAAAGATTCAGAGACCTACCACATTGGTGAATTTTGGGGAGTCTAGAGGTCTAGGATATGCTAGGCTCTCTCTTCCAAGTTAAAAAATAAGTATCACATCTTGCAGCTTCTGTCACTAAGAAATACTGCTCTGAATAGACCTCTTCAGACTATAAGGTAGCATGCACCAAACTTAAGAACACTGCTCAACTCATAGATCAGTAGGCTCAGAAGTCTGGCAGTTTTGAATGAAGCCTACAGATCCCATGGGCCAGCAGATCCCATGGTGCTAATGTTATTTGTAGTAGATAGACAGAAATTGGGTATCTGGAAAGCTCCAAGAGGAGAGTTTCAGGGCAAGCTCCTAGGATTCTGGAGTAAGACCATTTGAAAGCATCTTCTAGTAGAGTACTGTGCCCTCCTAGAGACTGAGCTCTGACCATAGATTAAGTGACCATGAAACTGGAGCTTCCTATCACAAGCTGGATGCTATCAGACCAACCAAGTCATAAAGTCATCTGAGTACAGCAATAACCCATTATACAGTGGAAGAGGTACATCGTAGACTGGGCACAAGCAGGATCATCAGGCACAATTAAGGCACGTGAACCAGTAGCCAGGCTCCAGCATTCCCCACCTTGTTGCCCTAATGTCTGTCCTTTGCCTCACATCTATGTCCTCCTACTGCAAGTCTCTACACCAAGCTGGAAGAGGTGGAAAAATCCTGGGGCTGGTTTCCAGAGGGGTCAGCTCAATATGGTGGTATGAGCTGAAACAAAGATTGCTGTTGGACTACAGATTCATTCAAGCATGAGCCTGAAACACGATAAAAGCAAGCCCTCCCAGTGGGCGAGGCTTCAGGAGATACATCTGGTCATCCAGTTCATTGAGAGAAAGAAGGGGTATGCACACATTCGTGCCTTTGGGGAAGTGCTTTGCTGATTTGTCATAGAGTTGTACTGAGCAAAACAGCAACATCAGAGATAAGGGGTCTGCAGAAGAGGCATATGGAAGAAGCATGTGGGAGTGGGCACCAAGTGAGCAATTCTTTGTGCTAAACATTAGCGTTCACCAGACAGTATCCACTGCAGGACAGGCACTAAACAACCAGTGGACAGAATGAGTCATCCACTAAATGTTGGCAAGCCTCAGTCCTTGGCAATCCTAGTGCTTGCAAAATGGGCCAGTGCAGAGTATAGACACAGTATAATAGACGAAGGCCATGCATGGGCCTCAAACCAAAAGCTCTCTCTCATCAAAGCTAATGTAGCCACTGCCACTGCTGTATATCCAACCTGTGGTGGCACCAGTCAACAGTAATTGGGTATTACAATGTCCAATGACCAGAATAGGATCTCATGTAATATTGCCCTGGACCAAGAGACCTGCTTGTCAGCAAAGGGCATGCAAATGATCGTTGCCTATGACCACTAGTCAGTGGTCCTATGCCATGCTGTACTGCACCACACAGAAGCTGCCAGCCTGGAAGATGGGGAAAGTCACTTGAAGGTGCAGCTGAGGCACAAGCCTGGAGATGACACCCTTCTATGTTGATGCACTGTCCTTCAGAATGCAGTACATACCCTGAGCCACTGGTCCTTATATGGTTCTGTGTTCTACCTGTGTAGAATATGAAAGTCTAGCAACCAAGGGATGGAAATAGAAGTGGTTCCACTCACCATCACTGCTAATGTCCCACTAGAGACAAACAGGTACTGAAGGTCTAGGGTACCGTGTTCCCAGAAAAGGAACACGTCTAACACTGTAAAGTTCCTCCATACCTAAAGTCACGGCACCTGTCTGGTGATTTTAGGTTATGCTTGTAGACCAGCAGGCAAAGAAATTTTATCAGCAGGGATAATAGAACAGTGGTAGAGCTGTTGCTACATAATGGGGGTGGAGAGGAATGTATTTAAAACACGGTTATGCACCAGGAAATATCTTGGTGTTTTCATGCCCATGTTTTAATTGTGAAGAGATCATTAAAATGACCATGGCTTGACAAGGACTCTGATCCTTCAGGGATGAAAATCTGGGCCAGGTAACCAGGCAAGCTGTCTAGACCAGCACAAGTGTTAGCCATGGAGCATGGAATCTGGAATGCGTGGTAGATCAGTCCTGCACTGTGGACAACCTTACCAGATGAATTGTGGTAGCTTGTCCCCTACTATGTCTTTATGTGCCCCCTCCCCTCCTGCTTTGTTTCCACCACTCACACCCTTAGCAGTCTTTGGAGGACTGCCCTCATCACTCTGCTTACACTTGCAGAGAACTGGAGACTTTCTCCTCCAGCCCCACACCTTGTGGTTTACAGGATGGTTTCTCGGGACTACAGGCAAACTCTATGCCTATGGTACAAAACAGGGAGACTCTGGGACAGAAGCTTCTGTCCACACATTGAAACCATCGAACTCTGGTCCCCTTAACACTGATTATCTACCCAAATATGTTAGCAGTCCAAGAAAGGGAAGTGCAAGTTATATCCTTAAAAATTACATGCCTAAAAAAGCAGAAGCTTTCACCACAGAAGTTATTTATCAATACAACTCTAATTTCTGCCAAAAGGGATAATTAGCCCCAAAATATCCTTTCTTCGGAGACTTTTTAAGAGATAATGAAGTGAATGCAGAGTATACACAAACAGATCTTTTGCTCAACTGCTTTAAAAAAAGGGGGGCAAGAAAAAAAATAAAAAATAAAAATAAATTAAAAAACAGGGCAGGACATGGGTACCCTTTGTGTCAGATGGACCTGGCAGTTCTTTGTTGCAGCGACCACTCTGGCAGAGGCTGTGTGTTTTAAGATTTCTTTCTTGGTGCTAAGAGCCTGTGTGCTCTCTGTAAAACTGGATCTCATTCTGTGGAAGGCCCAGCAGTTAACTACAACTTGGTCACATCAAAACTTTTCCATTTGCTTATCTTTAAACTATGATGGCTATATTCTATTTTGGAGGTAGGAAGAGAAAAGATGGGTTATCTTTATTTACTTAAAGACATATAGACTGTGTACTTCCAGAAGGACCTGGGGCCAGCTCATGGTTTTGACATGTAGCTCACAGGCACAGTAGACATTGAAACACAGAGCAAAAAGGAGCCCACAGAAAGGGAAAGAGCTCAGGCTAGTAGATGCCACAGCTGAATAAACTTCTACTCATGGAAAATTATTGTGGACTCACCTTCCCAGCCACTGAAGGAAAAAGAGAAACATATTGTTGTTACTTGGCTTTGGTTTCATAAATTTATCTTCAGAAATGCAATTATTCTTAAAACAACAGAATGGAAACTACCTCTGGAAACAAGTTACAATGACACAGAGGGCCCAAGATTTTTAGAGTCATTTCTTCAGAGCTAAAGAGGGGATGTCAGTGGTTTTATCTGCCCTCTGTTTACTGACCTGGAAGAGTCCGGTCACCCAGGAACAGAGGAATAAAACCCAGCACTTCACATGTGTGGCCACCAGATCATGGGGAAGTGATGTCCCTAGGCTTCAAAAGAGCCAAGAGGACTATGGCCCAGCACCCCAAAAACCAAGAAACGAAGAGAGAGTGGCAGAACTATGATAGAGAAGAAACAACAAAAGGCCTCACCTTCCTATATTTTTTCAACTCTGCTAACAAAGTTTCTAACAGCCAAGTGTGTCTTTGAAACTCACCTCATTCATTGATTTATTACCAAAAGCAATAAATATTTCTTGAAATAGATGCCACAATGACTTCCTCTCCTGTGGGAGCAGCTTCTTCTCAGCTAGGGGACTCTTAGGGTCTCCCTCTGTATCCCCTAATGAAGCAGACAGAGGCTGCTCGATCATATGAGAAGTCTGGAATGGAACATTGTAATGGTGGAAGCGGTGCTGATAGCAGTACTTGGCCAGGGAAGAAGACCTCTGAACTCTTGCTCTTAGATGCTTTAGAGCTCCCATGGGATTGCGCCTTCCCTGGATCCAGATAAATCATGTTTTTCTTGGATTCTGTGGGCTCTACCATCGTCTTTCAATTTTCCTCTCCTTCTCTTCCCTCTAGTTGCCCAGAATTGATTTTTATTTCTTAACTTTTAACACAAATGAATCCTTCTATAAGAGTCTTACAAATGACACTAAGAGTCATGGGGGGAGATAGCCAATGGTTATTATGAGTAAGAAATGCAATCATATAAGATAAAATTAGAAAGCATGTAACAAAAATGGAGGACAGGTGGTGAATGGAATCAGCCAGTGTCATGGCTCCAAATGGAAATAAATAAGGTGCTGTTATGGGCTGAGTTATCTAGAAGCAAATGCTGAGAAGGTTGGGGTACAAGATGTTTATAGGGGATGAACATCTGTGATTGGAAGGGACAGGATCCAGGACTGTGCGGAGAGTGAAGTCAAATCGTGAAGCCCATCCAGAAAATCCTCTCATCCAGGAGCCCTGGAGCACCAACACTGAGGCAGTCCCTGAAATGGATGGACAACTAGAGACTGCCTTCTGGTCACCCCACAGTTAAGTGGCAAATCCTCCCCTGAAGGGAGACATAGGTAGTGCATCTCTGTGTCCATTTGGATTCACTTCTTCCTATATACTCAGGGATCGTCCCCTCCTAGTTTCCTGTGGACTTTTCCTCAGGAGAAACTTAGAAGACAGTGGCTAGTTAAGGGGAAGAATTGTTCCTCCTCCACTGTAGTTGACCTCAGGGCTGCAATGGATACTCCTTGTCTCCCTCCTGTACTATCCATTCTCAATTACCCTCATCATTTGCTCCCATCTCTGTTGGTCTCATCGGCTTACTTGGGCCACAAACCAGACCATCACCTCTGAAACATGTCTTTCACAGGCTAAAGTTGCTGTCTCTGTCCATTTGCAATCACAGTTGTGAAAGACAGTCCCAAGAAGCATCCAAGTGGATCATCTTGGTTTCCTACGTATCCCTCCCTACCCCATAGCACAATAACAGCCCTGCCTCTTCTGGAAGCTCAGGGCCAATGACCCATGCTGTGACAATGACACCTCTTCTTGTCTGTCCTTGACATGAGTTGCCTAAACTGCTCGGGTGGCAGCCATCCTTCAAAATCCACTGGGAACCTTGCTGTGGCCTTTGGCAATAATATGTCCCCTCTGGGGACCAGCATCTCCCACCTCACAGAATCCAGATTGCAGAGATAGAAAGCAGTCATTCTGTGGATTTCTGGGAGTAATGTAAATTTTCATTCCAAACAATAGCCAAAACCCCAGCACTGAGCAGAGAAGCAGCAGCACCCAGGCCTGGGGAACCTGTTAGGAACCAGGCACCTGTGCGTGAGTTATTCTATCTGATGCTCAAGACACCTAATGACATGAGTCCCCTCATTATCTCCAAGCTGCACAGGAGGGCAGTGAGGCTTACAAACGGGAAATTACTTGCTCAGGGTTGTGCAGCTAATACAGGTGAAGCTGGGACACCTTTGCTCTTACGATTTTGTGGCATCATATAAAATAATTAAAATTTAGCTACAAGACCTAAAATAAGTGAACAAATGCAAGTTGATATAAGAAATAACTTTATAGTGCTTTGTACATGCTTGCTCCTTGATAAGTGAGGAACCAGTTTGGTTTTATCCTTTCCATTATCAGTTAATTATTCTTCCTACTTTCAAGCCTCAGAATGGCCCTGCATCTCTTCTTGTTATCATTATTCAATTAGAACTATGCCCCAGTTTCTATCCTGCAGTAAATCCTGGAGTGGTGTCTGTAGAGTATAAGTGTAAGAGAATGATAAGACAGTCTCTTATTCTAAAAATACAGTGAAGCAGGAGAAATAGGCTGTACGTTAATTTTTTTTTTCCCAAAGAAGCTCAAAACGGTATCTCTCTCAGCTCATTAATTCTAGAAGCATCCCTGTGAAGATGGCTACCAAAGGAGTCTTCTTATGTTTTTTTTTTTTAATTTTTTTTTTTTAATTTTCTTTTTTTTTTTTTTTTATTTTTTTATTTATTTATGATAGTCACAGAGAGAGAGAGGCAGAGACACAGGCAGAGGTAGAAGCAAGCTCCATGCACCGGGAGCCCGACGTGGGATTCGATCCCGGGTCTCCAGGATCGCGCCCTGGGCCAAAGGCAGGCGCTAAACCGCTGCGCCACCCAGGGATCCCATCTTCTTATGTTTCAGAATGAAGGGCAGGTAGTAAGTGGATGGAAAGGAGAACTCAAAACTCTAGATAGAGCCATTTTATTAGAAACTAAGGTGTCTACAGGTGAAGGAGCTAAAATCAGATTGAATTCAAAGCCATAGTCAGAAGACAACTTCTCTCTTTTGGGAGCAGGTAGGAAAGGGTACAGGTAAAGTGTTTTTAGAGATAACTTTTTAATCTAGGAAGAAGAATTTGTGGATAAGGAGTATTAATTACATTACTATTCCTACATCTCTGTTTTTTTTTTCAAGCTGTTTAATAC
Source organism: Nyctereutes procyonoides (assembly GCF_905146905.1). NCBI lineage: Eukaryota > Metazoa > Chordata > Mammalia > Carnivora > Canidae > Nyctereutes > Nyctereutes procyonoides. The sequence continues at coordinate 6,902,164 of NW_026575044.1, forward strand.
AAAAATCTTTTTAAAGAAATCTGAAAAGGAGAGAAAGATAAAGAAGATTTATTTTTCCACACACAGATATCTCTTCTTCCTAAAAGGAAAAAATACCTTTCAGAATCAATTTATGAAAATAACCACCCTAGCTTTTCTTCCTCTCCTGCCCTCCAAATTTAAAAACAAACATGAAAGCGGCACCTGGGTGGTTCAGTCAGTTAAGCAGCTGCCTTTGGGTCAGGTCATGATCTCAGGGTGCTGGGTTTGAGCCCTGCATCCAGCAGGGAACCTGCTTCTCCCTCTTCCTCTGCCACTCCCCCTACCCCCTTCCTCTCAAAGAAATAAAATCATTTTTTTAAAAAAAGAATTTTTTCAGGCTTAATTTCTAATATGGTAAGAATCAGTAGCTATAATCCATATAAACAAAAACTCTTCAAGGTCCACAATTAATTTTGAAGGTGTAAGAGATCCTGATACCAAAAAAATTAAGAATCACTTCCTTAGCCCTAGAAGTCCAGAAACCTCAAGTTTTCTCTGCTGAGATGGTTCCACCTCTAGGTGAGCCTCTGTTACAGGATGTGAAATGAAGTCATGCTGACTTGCATGACTACCTCCAGTCCTTTACTACAACTTTTCCTCAAGCAATCAACCATGTGGGTCACACTCACCCAGCTTCTCTTCTGCAGCCATAGAGGAGCCAGCCTGCCTCAGTTTGGGCCTGTTTCACCTCCTCGGGGTAAGTAAGTTGGAAGCTCACAATCCCTCAGACTGCCTGGGACGTACATCAGGCTCAGAGCTTGAAGGAGAGAGCCTCTGCAAACTTCCCCACAGGTGAGTGGTGGTGACTTAATCCAACAGTGCTCCCCACAAATTCTCTCCCCTCCATGCCTTCAGGCCCACAAGGTGGGGAGAGGTTTCAGAGTACTGCAAATTCCGAATTTTAAAATCTGCCTCTTCTGAACCCCTATAATATTCCTCTTGAGGTTTTGAAAGTTGCTTAACAGTTGTTGGCAGTCAAGTACACACCAACTGGACCAACCAGAATGTAAGCTACTTGAGTCTCATTTATTCATTATTTAATCCTTAACACTTACAAGAGTAACGCTGGTCATGTATAGGTGGAATTCACAGCGGCCAACTCTGACCTCCTGAGAGATCATCAGAAGAGAGGACTGCTCTTAGACTGAATTCTTGCCTATCTCTCTAGCATCTGTTCTTCTAGATCTCGTCCACGTTATTGGTAAGAATAACTACATCAGGGATGGCCTGGGATGGAAGCTCAGTCTTTATGGACTCTTTGGGCTCTTCAGTGAGGCAGTGCAGAGTTCGAAACATGAGCCGGTTCTCAGAAGAGGTGGCCGCAAGCTCGAGGTGCACTATTGATTGTAACATTCATGCCATCCTTCAAAGCACCCCGCAGCAGGACACCATTTTCTCTCCCCTTGCATGCAGATGTAGGCAGTTCATAGAACCATGAGCATCTGTGCAAATAAGAACTTCAGACATATTCTTGCCCACCCACTCATCTGCAGACAATCATGTGTGTTGCTCACATCACTGGGCTGACCGACAGTGGAGCTCTCATCAGGTACGACCCTGTCAACTCCACTGATTCTGAGTGTATGTGGCTGTACTACAGTCACCTAGCATGACAGAAACAGGGACCAGTCTGACTAGGAAGGGACACTCCAAAGGAAGATTTGTGGAGGGAGGAAGAGAAACAAAGAAAGGAGGGAAGTAAGAAATACAGGCATGATGTAAAATCATAGCTAAAGCTATGATTACTGCTTTAAAAGAAACAAAACAAAACAAAACAAAACAAACAAACTGCCCCCGACCACCATAACTTCCCCTTTGTTCTTCTACTCAAACACTGTGGATTTCATTTTCTATTTCTATACTGCAAATTACCACAAACAGCAGCTTGGAACAATTCTCATTGATTCTCTCTGTCCTGTAGGTCAGAAGTCCCAGCAGGGCTGGCCAGCCTCTCAGCTCATGTGTCACAGGGCCTTAGTCTTATGTCTATTTGTCATTTGGATTGTGTTCTGAATTGGAATTCAGGGTCCTTTACCACACTCACTCAGACTGTTGGTAGAATTCAGTTCACTGTGTTGTGGAATTCATAGAAGCTTGTGTCTTCAAAGCCTGCAAGAAAAATATCTATACTGCTTTGACTCTTTCTAGCTTCAAGAAATGCCCAGTACCACCCTTTCTAAGGATTCACCTGATTAGGCCAGGCCCACCCAGAATGTTTTGAAATTAATCCCCCCAAGTGGCCAGGAACCTAACCATGTGAATAATATCCCATTATATTCACTAGCTCCACCTATCCTCACTCAAGGAGAGAAGACTACACAGGCTGCACATGCCAGGAGGCAGGAATTTGAGAGGCCACAGTAAAATCCTGCATACCATAGTCTACCCTCCAGCCCAAGTACTTTTCTTTCTATCAAGTACAAAATATATTCACCTGCTCCAAAGCTTTCTGAGACTCTCATCCCACTATAGTACCTGTTTAAAGCCTAATATCTAGCCTTATTTTTCCACTTAGTTATTTTCAAAAAATGAAAGTGACAGTTCTAACCACCTACAAGTTAAACCAAAGTAGATTTGTTACTTTTTCAAAAGATTTTATTTATTTATTCTAGAGGGAGAAAGAGAAAGCACAGGGGGTGGAGCAGAGGGAGAAGGACAAGCAGACTTCATGCTGAGCATGGAGCCCAAGGTGGGGCTCAATCTCAGGACCCGGAGACCATGACCTGAGCTGAAACCAGGAGTCGGACACTTAATCAACTGTGGCACCCAGGAGCCCTGATTTGTTACTTTTAATAAGAAGATATTTGTTACATAGGAATAACATGCCTGTCCTCAAAGATTGCTTCTGGTTTACACACCAGAAGTGCTTTATTAATTCTTCACAGTCATTAGAGACTTGGATTCCCCAGAGTACCAAAACAATAGGGACTTCACAATAGGCTGTTGTCTGAGTGGCACACGCATCCAGTCTCTGGCTGCATGATTTCACCAGCTGCTTTAGGTCACTACAAATGGTCTCTGCCCCTTATTCACTGTTAAAAATAACTTCCTCCAGTTCCTATTATGTAGGGAAGTGAGCTGGCCAACAGACACACCTGAGGCAGCAGAGAGAGGCTGGACAAGCTGCTGCCATTTGCAACCAGTATTTAGATTCAAAGCAGGCATGGGAGGGAATGCTGAGTTAACGATAAAATACCTCCTGGTCTTTATGTTTTCCAGACACCTATCCCTTATATGTGTCTGCACTTCACCAGTACTCTTTTCTTTTTAAAAATCCTTAGTAGTATACTTGACATAGGACATTGTATTAGTTCCAGGTGGGCAACAGAATGTTTCAGTATCTGTACATGTTGCCAAATGATCATCATAATAAATCTAGTTATCATCTGCCACTGCACACAGTTACAAAGTTCTTTTCTTTAATGAGAATTTTAAAGATTTCCTCTCTTAGCAACTTTCAAATATGCAAGACTATTATTACCTACAGTCACCATGCTGTACGTTACATCTCCATGACTTACTTATTTTATGACTGGAAGTTTGTACTATTTGACAGCTTGACCCGTTTTGCCCACCCCGCACCTCTGGCAACCACCCTTCTGTTCTCTGCATGTTCTGTTGTCTATGAGCATGGATTTCTTTCATTTGCTTGTTTTGTTTCGGATCCACATATAAGTGAAGTCATATGATACTTCTTTCTCTGTCTTATTTCACTTAACATAATACCCTCTAGGTCCATCCATGTTGTTGCAAATGGCAATATTACATTTTTTAATGGTAGTACAAAGTTCCATTATCTATCTATCTATCTATCTATCTATCTATCTATCTATCTAATCTATCATCATCTATCACCTCACATCTTCTTTATCTAGTTACCCATTGATGGGCACTTGACTTGTTTCTATATCTTGATTATTGTAGCTAATGCTTCAATGAATATGGGGGTGCAGATATTTTTGTTTTCTTTAAATAAATACCCAGTAGTGCAATTGTTGGATTGTATGATAGTTTTATTTGTAACTTTTTGAGGAATCTCCATACTGTCATCCACAGTGGCTGTGCCAATTTGTACTCCCCATCAACAGTGCACGAGTTCCCTTTTCTCCACATCCTTGCCAACACTTGCATTTCTTGTCTTTTTTAAAAAGTTTTATTAACTATTTAAGAAAGAGAGAGCACGAGTGGGGGAGAAGGTAGAGAGAGAAGGAGAGAGAATTTCAAGCAGATTCCCCACTGAGCACAGAGTGCAACACTTGGCTCCATACCCAGGTCCCTGAGATCATGACCTGAGCAGAAGTCAGATGCTTATTCGTGAGCCACCCAGGTACCCATCTTGTCTTTTTGATATTAGCCATTCTCACATCTTCATGACCATTACTCTAAACTCTTTGTTAGGTAAATTACTTAAGTCTGTCTCATTAAAGGTTTTTTTCCTGAGGTTTCATCTTGTTCTTTTGTTTGGAACATATTCCTCTTTTTACTCATTTTGCTTGCCTGTGTGTATGTTTCTATGTGCGAGGTGAAAGAGCTACCACTCCCAGTCTTGACAGAGTGACCTCACATAGATGAACCTTATGGTTCAACCTTGCCATAGCTCTTGGTTGTCTCTAGAACTTTTGTGATTATCTAAGTAGCCTGATTTCTTTCTATTAGCTCCAGTTGTTGAGGGTATGCCAAGACACACCAGTGTTCCCAAGGGAGGGATCTCAGTCAGCACTTAGATGCAGGCTGACTGGAAACCACACACTCAGGTAGCAGCTTCTAAATTATACAAATATATACAGTGGGCTACAAATGTAAATGCTGCTGGCCTCCAGACTAGGAGATCTGGAGGTGTCCCTGTGCAACAGATGCAAAGATCCAGGCTCAAGACATGTAGAATCTCCTTTCTGAGAGGTACTGGTGAGCTGGAGTGAGGCAGAGGGGTGGCACAAAGATGGCATCCCCTGGCCTGTGTTCCCTGAGAGCACCTCTGTAGCCCTTGGTTATGGGGCAAATCTTCAACCTGCCTCTTCTAGCCTGAAGGTCCAGGACAAGAAAGAAGGACTCCTTCACAGAAAGACTGGGATGTGTTTCAGTCTGCTCTCTGTGCAATGTCCTGGGGGTGGGAGCCTACCAAAGACTGTCTCTCCAACCATTACAATTTCACAGGACCCAGAAGCATGAGCCACCTCCCTACCCTGACCCTGGTCACCAGAGCCAGATGTTCAAAAGTGGAGCACCGGATATGAGTAAAAGCTCCCCACCATCAGACACAAGCACTGTGGAGCATGACAGAGAAAGGGCACAAGGACAGTAGCCCCAGGCCTTCTTGAGAGTCAAGCTCCAGATGGTGAGCCCCTCTTGACTGTGTGTTAGGTGACTGGAGTGGGGTTTTTGGTGAGACTGTCTCAGCCTCTTGGAGGCTGGATGTGGGCTTCTCATTTGAGGTGAAGCAGCTGCTCAGCTGGTTTTCAGGTCTTTTTCAAGCAATATTGTTCCATATGTAGACTGAGTGTGTCCACGGAGGGCATGAATCAGGATCTCCCTATGCCACATCTTGGACTGCTCTCCCAGTGCTTCCTTCTTAAATGTCTCAACCTAATTTATTTTCAAGCAGTAACATTCTGATATTTTGGTTGTTTTAATTTTCATGGCTGCTATTATATATTTATTCTTCAAGATGAATGTTACAACCACTTTTTTAAGAGTGTCAAAAGAAATACTATTAGAGTTGACATCAGGATTGAAGGAGTTTATCAAGATTTATTAGATTCATTTGTGGAGAATAGGCACTATGAATATATTGAGTTCTTCTCTTCAAATAGAAGATATGTCTATTTATTGAAATCTTTGTTTATATTCCTGGAAGGAGTTTGTTTTCTTCATATAGATATCATTTCTTATTTGAGTTTATTCACAGATATTTTTTATTTAGTTATTTCAAATGCAGTCATTTCTTAAATTTCTAACTAGTTATTGTTAACTAGTTATTGTTGCCAGAAACTGGAAACACTGACTTCTTTGTATGCATTTTTAACCAATTACATTATCAACCTCCTCTATAGTTGATACTAAAATTCTAGTTGGCTCCCTGAGTTCTTCCTGGTATGTAGTCATACCATCTGCCAAATAACAATACTAAAATTCATTTACAATATGTGTTTCTTTTATCCAATTATAGTAGCCAATACTTCCAGAATCAGTGAAAAAATAGCTTAAAAAAAGTCATATGGTGACAGGTCTTGTCTCATTAATAATCTGAGATGTTCATTTTTAACTGAGTTGAGAAAATACTTTCGTAATTTATCTTGAAATTATAAATTATCAAATATTATTTTGCTATTGGAGTAATACAGGTTTTCCTTCCATTGAACTATTAATAGTGACATATAGTGATTCATTTCTTTTTTTTTAAGATTTTATTTATTTATTCATGAGAGACACACAGAGAGAGGCAGAGACACAGGCAGAGGAGAAGCAGGCTCCCCACAGGGGCCAAACGCAGGACTCAATCCCAGGACCCCAGGATCACAACCTGAGCCAAAGGCAGACGCTCAACCACTGAGCCACCCTGGTGTCCCTAGTGATTCATTTCTTTGAGTTGGATGCTTAACTGACTGTGCCACTCAGGTGCCCTGTGATTCCTTTCTAACTACTGAACCATACTTGGATTCCTGGAATGAATTCCATGTGTCACAGTGTATTAATCTTTTAGTGCACCGTAAGATTCTACTGATTGACATTTTGTTTAGGGTTTTTGCATCAATATCCAAAGGTGTGATTCATTTGTACTTTTCTGTGCTATCATTTGTTTTTGATAGTATGTTTCCATGTTGAAATTATACAAATAAGGGAATCCTTGGGTGGCTCAGTGGTTTAGTGCCTGCCTTCAGCCCAGTGTGTGATCCTGGAGTCCCGGGATTGAGTCCCATGTCAGGCTCCCTGCATAGAGCCTGCTTCTCCCTCTGCCTGTGTCTCTGCCTCTCTCTCTCTCTGTGTCTATCATGAATAAATTAATTAATTAATTAAAAAAAGAAATTATACAAATAATAAGGAGGAATTTTTTTCTTCCTATAAACTCTGGAAAGGATTGAATCACACTGCAATTATCTGTTCTTTTAAAGTTTGAAGGAATTTAGGGCAACTCAGTGGCTAAGTGGGCTAAGCCTCTGACTCCTGATTATGGCTCACATCATGATCTCAGAGTTGTTGGATCAAGTTCCATGTCAGGATCTGTGCTCAGCACAGAGTCTGCTTGTCCCTTCCTACCCTCCCCTTGCTCTCTCTCTCTCATTCTCTAACATAAATAAATAAAATCTTTTTAAAAATAAAGTAAGTCTGAAGGAATTTAATTATGAAGCTATAGAAGCCTCATGCTTTCTAGAATGTTAGATTTTTTTTAAGATTTTATTTATTTCTTTGAAAGAGAAAGAAGAGGGAGGAGCAGAAGGAAAGAGACAGACTACACACTGAGCACAGAGCCTGATTCAGGGCTCGATCTCATGACTCTGAAATCATGATCTGAGCCAAAATCAAGAGTCAGACACTCCACCGACTGAGCCACCCAGGTGCCCCCTTGCATGGTAGATCTTGACAATTCTGAAATGTTTTTTACAATAACTGGTTTATTTGTGTGCAGTAAAGAATGTACTCATTCCAATGGTCTTCAAGCCAATGCTAGACCAGCTCCTGGGACATAACCTCTAAGCCCTTTGGATATCCTGCCTAAAAAGAGTACGTCTGGATACCTGAGGCCTCAGGCTATGCCAGAGAGATTATGCTGGCAATGCAATTTAAGGTGAATGCCTATTTTTGTTCACGTGGGGTCCTGGACCATGCTGTGTCAGTTTGACCCCCAAAGGGGCTAGAACCTATGTATGAAAGTCACTCCCAGGAGTACTTCAGGCCTACATGACCGAGTCTCCATGAAAACCAGAGTTTTCAGGTAAATATCTCTAGTTGGCAACACTCTGCCTGTGCGGTCCCACACAGCTGCTGTCCATCCTACTCACCTCCTTCCTGTGATTTTAATCTGTGTCTTTTCACTGCAATAAACAGTGTTTCTGAGTTCTGTGAGTTCTTCCACACATCATCAGTCTGAAGCTGGTCTTACAGACACCTGACACATTTGGTTTTGAATTTCTTCAGTCAATTTTGCTTATTTCTCATTTCTTCAAACATCTTCCTTCTCATTCAGTTACAAACTTAAGAGCAGAGCATTTCTTATAATTATTGTAATTTCTTTTGTGATGACTACAATATTTCTTCCCTTAATCCTACTTGTATATATTTATGTTTTCTGTTTTATTTTTAAGATTAGGATAGTATTTTAACTACTTTTTTTAAATTTTTTTATTTATTTATGATAGTCACAGAGAGAGAGAGAGAGAGAGAGAGAGAGAGAGAGAGAGGCAGAGACACAGGCAGAGGGAGAAGCAGGCTCCATGCAGGGAGCCCGACGTGGGATTTGATCCCGGGTCTCCAGGATCCGCCCTGGGCCAAAAGCAGGCGCCAAACCGCTGCGCCACCCAGGGATCCCTATTTTAACTACTTTTATGGTTGCTTTATATTGTTCTTGAGATTACTTCTTAAAACTGTAGGCTTGTTTATTTTGTAATTCATTAATTTCTACGCTTATCTACATTATTTTCTTACTTCTACTCTACTAATGATTGTTAGTCTTTTTCTTAATTTGTGAATTCGGGGCTTAATAAACTACTTCTACTTCTTTTTTACAAACAGGCTTCAAGGCTTTCTATCCATAGGTTTTGATATTCAACATTCTAATTATTTTATAGCTCTTTGGGAATTGCAATTTTTATGTCTTCTTTGATTCATGAGTTATTTAGGAAATGGTATTTAAATTTGTGTTGGGGTTGGGATGCCTGGGGGCTTAGCAGTTCAGTGTCTGCCTTCAGCTCAGGGTGTGATCCCAGAGTCCTGAGATCGAGTCCCACATCGGGCTCCCTCTGGCAGTGTCTCTGTCTCTCTGTGTGTGTGTGTGTGTGTGTGTGTGTGTGTCTTTCATGAATAAATAAATAAAATCTTTAAAAAATGATAAAATAAAATAAATTTATGATGGAGCATGTGAACTCTACTTTTACTGTTTGTTTCTAATTCCAGTTAATTCAGTTCAGAGTGTGTAGCCTGTACTGTTTTACTCTGAGGAACTTACTTGTTTTATGTCATATATGATCAGTGTTTATAAACATTTCATCAGTAGTAGAAAAGAATTTGTATTTTCTGTTTGCAACACATAAGGTTTGATGTATAGCTTTAAAGGTGGCATCAAGACTGGTACCATTCATATACTGTTATTTTCCTTTGTCTGCATGCTTTACCAAGGCCTGGGGTAGGGGCTGTTAAGAGCCTGGTGCTGCTACCAGTTTTCACTTACATTTCCAAAGATATTTGCTCTTTATATTTCAAAACTCTTTTTTTTTCTAGAATTGCATAATTTAATAGCTTTATTGAGGACTGAAACCTCATTGTTGATGACCCTCCCAATATTTAATATTTTCATATTTTTCTGGCAAACTTTTGTTCACTGTTTTCCTTCTAAAGTTTCTGAATCACTTCATTTTACCTATGTCTCTTTTAGACAACAGATTGCTGGATAATTGTTTTTAAGTTCATTCTCAGAGCCTTTGTCTTTCAAGTTCTTTCAAATTTCTTTCAAGAGCTAAGTTGCCTCCTTCACTGTTAAAACAGGTTAAGTAAAAAAAAAAATATATATATATATATAATTATATATATATATATAAACCAGATTAAGTTTAGTTTTATTATTCATTTCATTTTATATCATATTTTATATCTCTATTATACCTCTCCTATTGTTTTTTTTCTTTATATTTCATTTTGTTTCTATTATTTAATGTTTTCTTTTATTTCCTCTTGAGATTTTTGAGAGTTCTATAGTCTGGGTTGGGTTCTACATGGGTTCAGCTTTAAGTTATATGCCTGAAGCTATGTTACTACATACCTCAACTATTTTTTAAGATTTATTTATATATTTGAAAGAGAGAAAGAGAATGTGGGAGCAGGGGGAGGGGCAGAGGGAGAGAATCTCAAATAGAGCCCCTGTCCTGACCCTGAGATCATGACCTGAGTTGGAATCAAGAGTTGGAAGAACTCACAGATGCAAATGATGGATACTTGTTCAAGATTCTGTGTTGAGTGGTGGGCTCCAGGCATTCATCGTATTCTTATGCTTTGTAGCTTACATATATATCATTTATATTGTCATGCACATACCAACTGTTATTTAAAACCTAAATGTCTAATTACCAAAAAAAAAAAAAAATTGCAATGACTTCCTCTACTCTTTTCCCTGGTAATTCCATCAGTTCTGCCTCTCCCCCAATTCTTAGCAAACCATTTTCTATTGTTGTCCTCTTGATTTCTTGTCCTATTTGTTTTAGGTAAACTTTTTGAGACTATATAACTTATAGTTAAAAAATACTAACAAAGTGGCACCTATACAATGATTTCAACATGACTAAAAAATACTTAGAAATTATATAAACAAATTCTAAAGGATAAAACACAAAAATGAGACAATTTTATGTTAGTGTTGTGGAATTAGGTAAGACAATTTTCCCCTGAAATTGTTTTTTGCTACCTCATCATTTGACTTAAAATGTCAAAAAGAAACAATAGATGTAAGTATAGTCTTCTTACAAAAGCAGTGATGAAGTATCATACTACAAAATATTTTTTACATTTTTGTATATTGTATTATACTCAGCAGTTTTAAATTTCAGAAGAAAATAATAAACAGTCCCTTTACATGAATGGCTCTAGTAGATTACAAAATCCTAAAATTGTTGGCAAACCTGAACCTACAGAAGTAATTTGATGCTAATTAGTTATTTAAATATGCAAAAGATAGGTGAAGTGGGAGAAAGGTACAGAAGTCAAAGTCAGACCTGTACAAGTAGTAACAACTTAGAGGAATGCAGATACTTCAGAGCTGCAGGGTTAAAATATCTCCTAACAGAACAAAGGAGAAAAATCACTTTGAAGTCTTTGTTTTTATAAGTATGGAAAACCCATATGTGAAAGAGCCTATCTAGCAAAAAATTGCATTTTTAAAAAAGTAGTTCACGTTTTACCAATCAACTTCAAATTAGCATCAGAGTGTTCCTACCCAGAGTGGAAATAATTCCAGTCTAGAGTAAAAACATTTGACATTTTAGTTGGCCTGAGTGGTCTGCCATGGGTAAACATGTAAGTTCCTTTGGGATTACTGAGGTATGAAAAACAGACCTGGACTCTGGAGTCCCAGGTTGGAACCACAGCTGACAGAGGACTTTGCAAATCAAACTTCTATCAGCAACAGCAAATGTTACACAGACCCAGACTACCAGGAGAGCTGAGTGCATGTGGCTGGCGTTATTTTTACCTGACCCTACTGTCCAAATACCGATGGCTCCCTGAGGGTTGCCAAAATAACCTAAAGGCTCCTTATAGAAAAAGCTTAGGTCATTCTGTCAATGTGTTCAGTGTAAGAAAGGTAAAAGTCTCCGTCTGCTGGGCTTCTTCACCTTCCTTGAGACTCAGTCACATTCTTTTTCTTCCCAAAATAACTGTTCCAGAACAGGGCAGAAGAGAGCAGGACATCAGTTCAGATTGGCTCTTTATTGCATCTTTCTTTGCCTCCCAAAGGGCAGGAATACATGAAAGCCCTGAAGTTTCTAATGCAGCTTTTGACTTAGCATCTGGTCTTCCATGCCTCAGTTGTGAAAATGCTGCCACGTTCTGATATCTCTCATACTTCTGCACCCCCTTGGGCCCAGCTGTCTGCCCTCTGCTGAGTATCTCCTGGTGCTCTCCATGGCATCCTACAACACTGATTCTTGGAGCACCTATCAGACACAAGGCAGGTGCTGGGCACAGACAAGGGGTTTTAAGGTGCACAATAAACAAAGTCAAATCACCTCAACATAAAGTAGGTAACGAGAGGACTGAAGACATTGCTTTGAGGCTTTACAGAAGCAAGAAGAGATTACTCTTTGGGAGTATGGTGAAGCCCCACATAGCCACCTGTATTCTTGACTGGGAAGAACTCAGACAAATTGGACAGTAATGGATATTTTCCAAGGAGAGGCAACCAAAGAGGGGATTTAAAAGCATAGAGATGCTCAAGAGATGACTAGGAAAAAATGAGTAGTCCAACTGAACTAAAGCATAGTGAGCTTAATGGGAAAAACTGAAGAGGGATGTAGCATTGAGTTTGTAGGGCCTATGTTTTCTGGATCTTCCAAGGAATACATGTTGGCTGTTTGTCCTATGGAAATTCAAAGCTACTTTCCCCTTTCATCTAGACTGCCACCTCTCCAGGGTCCAATTTTGGTTGTCCCCTCCAAAAGAAACAACTGTGGAAATGACTGGTCAGCTTGTAGGGGTACTGCATGTCTCTCTCTCTCAAAGGACTTCACCTAATCTGACTTAGTACTCTTTCCTCTGGTCTTTCTCCAGATCTGACGGCTTACATAGACCTCTTTAGTGCAATATGAAGGGCTATACTCCAGAATTATTATATTATGAATATTATATTATTCACAATAAAAATCAGAAGACAGCTCAGTCATAAGGAAGGACAATGGTGCAAGTCGATCTGTGGAAACATTCAACAAATACAAGAACAGAATGTCATTCGATGTGATAGAAATTTGGGTCCTGGAAGAACCACCAGTTTGGCATTGACCTAAGGCTTCCCTCAGTGAAAGAAAAAATAACTTCTGTTCTGAGGTCCACACTTGGTGACAGGAGGCTGGGAAGGAGATATGAATGGGAAACAATAAAAGTAGATGCTTAAGCAATGACAGGAAGGGAGGAATAGTTGAATAAGAGTCATGTGAATGGGCACAAGTGTACAAGCATCCAATTGAGAGGAAAAAAATGGTTTTTGTTTATTGCCCTAAAGAAATCAAAGAAGAGGATTGCCTGGTTGGCACAATTGGTTAAACATCTGACTCTTGATTTTGGCTCAGGTCATGATCTCAGGGTCATGAGATCAAGCCTTGCATCAGGCTCCATGCTCAGTGGGGAGTCTGCTTGAGATTCTCTCTTCTTCTCCCTCTGCCCCTCCCCCTACTCATGCTCTCTCTCTCTCTCTCTCCCTCTCTCTATCTATCTCAAAAAGAAAAATCAAAGAATATATTTTTTACATAAAAAATTCTTTCAATGCTTTTTTATAAAAAAGTATTGAAAAAATCTATTCATAGAACATTAATCCCATTTCTTTCTCCTGAAAGATACAGAAACTAGCCAGACTCTTCCCATATATCCTTCTATTGGATAAAGTATTACTAATAGAGTAATTTGTTTTTTTATTTTCTCTAAAGAACGATAAGAAGGATGCTGACAGCCTTCTAAAAACACTTTCCTACATAAGGATGGTGGGGAATCATTCACTTATCCATTCCACAAGGATTTATAGGGCCTACATTTTGCTAGGCATTAAATACATAAAATCAAATAAAAATGTCCCTTCCCTACTATACGGTGGGAAAGCACTTTCACAGACAGAAGGTTGTATGAGGCAGAGAGCTAAGTGGTGTGATGAAAGCATGTACAAAATGCTCTGGGAGTATGAAAAATACTTTATCTGTGCTGGAAAGAAAATGGTGTGATGAGGCTCCCAGATGAAGTATGTCTTAGGCCAAGGGTTAAGTGGTGAGTGGAAATGATCCAAGTAAAGAGCAAAAGAAAGTACTTTTTGGGCAAATGGTTACAAAATATGCCCACAACACTGTCATGAAACTGCCAGTGGCTGAGTGAGCCTGAAAAACCGGGGCAAAGACAGAGGGGAGTGGTAGGCTGGAGGCCCCTGTGCCAACAGGCCTTATAGGTCAAGGCCAGGAGTCTGGATTGGCTAAAGGCAAGGAGGAACCAACAAACAACTTCAAAAAGTGAACCTCTTGTTCATAATTGCCTCTGATCAGTCAAACTTGTGAAACATGGAAAGCATATCAGAGAAAGGCAAAAAGCATGCTTGGAAAAACATGGTTGGAAGCAAATTGTAATCCTAACAAGAGCTGGTGAACTAAAGTCATGAGGATAGAGAGGAAGATACATTCGAGAACTGGGGGGAGCACAGCTGGAGGTTTTAGTTTGAATATGGAGAGTAAAGGTTTTGGGACTGGGGAAATCGGTGACAGTGACGTGACTTGTTACATGCAAGGATCCTCCATACAATTATTGGTGGGTTTCTCAGTAGAGTCTTTCAGCCCAAAGGCAGTGAGGATGATCCACTTAAAAGGCCAAAAGAAAAGAACTGTCCTGCAAGAACTCCATATCTGCAAAGCCATCTTTTAAAATAAGAATGGAATTGAGACATTCTCACTCAAACAAAAGCTGAGGGAATCTGTTATCATGAAACCAGGCCTACAAGAAAGGCTATTAGAGACCTTCAGGTTGGGGTAAATGGCAAGTTATTATTTAGTGAATACAGTTTCTACTTCAGATGATGAACAAGTTCTGGAAATGGACAGTGGTGATGATTGCACAATACTGTATCTGTACTCAATGCCACTAACTTGTACACTTAAAGACGGTTACACAGCAAGTTTAAACGTATGTATATTTTACCACAATAAAATGAAGTAAAGGGAAAAAGCATAGAATGGTGCTTACTTTTAAAAAGGTTTATTTATTTATCTTAGGGAGAGAGTGAGGGGGATGGAAAGAGAGAGAGAAAGAATCTCCAGAAGACTCCCCACTGAGCAAAGAGCCCAACATGGCGCTTGAGCCCAGAACTCCAAAATTATGACATGAGCTGAAATCAAGAGTCAGTTGCTTAACTGACTGAGCCACTCAGGTGCCTCTAGATCTGTACTTACTACCTGCACCAAAACCATGACTGATATATAAGTCAAACAGTAGATTTTCTTAATTCAATCAAATAAGCCATCATTTTATTTTTAAAAAAATCTATCAATGGACTGATAATCAACTAAGTCAAAATACCCCATCCAGTATTTCTGTGTGCGCAAAGTCTGCAGGTGGCAATAAGGTGTCACCAATATCAAGGAACAAAAGTCTTCAAATAAGACTACACTCAAGAATCCATAGCTCTGCAGGATTTATATCTCCAAATCAGCCACATCCTACTTTTAATCAGTTTCTACAGCACCACTGACAAATAGCCCACTGTGAGAGCTACAAATGTCAGTTATTTTGATGTGACTTTAGGAGTCTTCCATAGGGCTGTTCCTCCTGTTCACCTCATTTTCAATACTTGAGAGGTAATGTGAGGTCATGGGCATCTTTAGTTCCTTTAAGGCCTCATGCTCCCTCCATGGATGTAGCTTGTTTTATGAAGTCATAGTTATCAACTATCACATGGCACCAAGTAGGCATCTAAGGACTCAAGCAAGTAAAATGTGTTTCCCAGGGCAAGGAGCAGGAACCCCACTGGAGGGCCCACTGGGAAAGGCATTGGTGAAAAAGGACATGAAAACTAGGTATTACGAACTGCCTGAGATACCAGACACATAACCAAGACTATAGATGCTGGTTCTTACACCTACTGCTGTGAACATGAGAACATCTTCAAATTTGGGATAAAAATAACCCTAAAGGTCGCACTCATTCACCCTCAACTTCACTGCAGATGTCTCCTCCCAGCACTCCCGACAGGAATGAACATGTTCTCAAACATTGGGTGCCTACTGAAACCACGCACTGGTCCAGGGGCTGAGGATTCAATGATGATCAAAAGAAAGTTCCTGTTGGTGCAGCTTATAGTCTAGGGGAGACCAAGGAAACTAGCAAATAAATACATAACATGTCAGGTGGTGATGAGCACAGGGAGATAAAGAAGGATAAAGTACAAGAGGATGATAGGAAGAGGTAAGAAGAGCAGACAGGAAAATGCATTGAGCCACACAGATACACTGGAATGGTTACTGAGGAGGTTACTGTTTAGAAGAAGGTATACTTCTAAATTCTCTACACAGGTTAGCTCTTTTAATCCTCATCAAAATCATATGCTAGGGGTGCTATGATTAGCCTCCTTTTGCAGATGGGGAAACTGCAAACACGCAAGAGATAAATTACTTGCAAGTGGCAGGGGTGAGATTTGAACCCAGGCACACTGGCCCTAGTCGGTGTATTTACCCCCTACATCACATCCACCTGAGGCTGGAGGGTCTCAAGTGGAAGGCAATTCAGGCAAAAGCCCAATGATGAGGAGAGGACTTACCCTGTCTCAGGAGCAGCCACAAACAGAGATGGAAAAGACTTATGAGCAAAGATCCAGGAGGTAGCAGAGTTCAATTTCGTAGGGTCTTGAGGACAGTTGTGGGACTTGGGAGCACTCACAGCAAGTTGGACACAGTAGAGGTCCACAGCAGAAAAGAAACATGATCTGTCCAAAGTTCTCAAAAGTTCCCTCTGGCTATTGGGTGGAGAGTAATCCTTAAAGTGAGCAGATTAGTTTCCCATTGCTGCTATAACAAATTACCAAAAATTTAGTGGCTTTAAGAAAAAATGATTTTATTTATTTATTCCTGAGAAACCCAGAGAGAGAGAGAGACACAGGCAGAGGGAGAAGCAGGCTTCCTTCACAAAGCCTGATGCAGGACTCAATCCCTGGACCCCCCAGATCACGACCTGAGCCAAAGGCAGACGCTCAACCACTGAGCCACCCAGATGCCCAATTCAAATTTATTGTCTTACAGTTCTGTAGGTTAAAAGCTTGACACTGGTCTTGCTGGGCTAAAATCAGGGTGTGCACAGTTCTGTATTCCTTATGAAAAGCTCTAGGGGGCAATAAATTTTCTTGCCTCTTCTGGCTTCTAGGAGCCACTTGGATTTCTGAGCTGCTTCTTCCATTTTCAAATATAGCAATGGTGGGTGCAGTCCCCATATCTCATTATTCCCACCCTTCTTCTGTCTCCCTCTTCCACCATTTTTTTAGAGAGAGAGTGCACGTGTGTGAGCAGGTGGGGAGGGCAGAAGGAGAGAGAGAATCCCAAGCAGGCTCTACACCCAACATGGAACCTGATCGGTGGCTCAATCTCACACCCTGAGATCATAACCTGAGCTGATATCAAGAGTCGGACGCTCAACCAACTGAGCTACCAAGGTGCCCCCTCCCTCTTCCATTTTTAAGGACCCATGTGACTACACTGGACCCACCCAAAAAGTCTAGGATGATCTTCCCATCTCAAGGCCCCCAACTTAATCGCATCTGCAAGATCTCTTTGGTCGCATAGGGTAATGTATCCACAAGTTCTAGGGATTGCAAGCTATCGAAATAGTACCAGTAATTATGCCTGAATAATTATCTTGGACATTCATTCTTAAACAGTGCACATTCTGCATTTTACATTTATTATTTCACTGAAATCTTATAACAACAGTCCAAGTAGATATTGTCATCATCCCTGCTTTACAGCTGAAGAAATCAAGAGTTACACCTTGTCTTAAAAACACAAGACTCGTATTGGAGAAAGCAGGACTCTGCATACAGGCCTGCTTCATGCTTCATCCCCATGCCTTCCCTACTGCACTATTCCACTGCACTAACAGAAGCAAGGACAAAATAACACTATAAACAATCATTTTTAAAAGTTTTTGAAACCTGTTATGAGAGAGGAAGAAGGAGGGTATGCATAGAGGGAAAAGCAGGATGCCAAAAGTCTTCACGAGGAGTCGTTTTCTAAAAAGGCAAGAATTTGAAGGGCAACCTAAGGATTCCCACAAGGAGACACCAGCCTGGTTCCCAGCACACTATATTTCTAAACTATTTTGCCATGTTGAAACCATGATATAAAGATATCGTTACTTGTGTTAATGCTCTAATGGTAATAGACCACAGAACAAAAGATTTCTGGACAGCAACTTGGACACAAAGGATAGAGAGAGTGTGAATATATAAATATATTTTTTCCCTTGGCCTATTTCTAACAAGCCATTCATCAGTTATTTCAATAGAAAACTCATTAAGGATTTTCTCCCCCAATAGACCTTTTACACTTCTTTCTCTCTGCCTACCCTGCCCGGTGCTCTAATTCATAGCTGTTTAATGTGTTCTGGCTTCAGACTGTAGTGATGTGCAAATCAGATCCAATAATGCCTCGATCACTCATTTTCGAAGACTTCCTAATTAGGACACTTATCTCCTCTCCACAGAAATGCACCATTAGGGCTCCTGGAAGCAACACAGGAGTGTTTGTGCCCTAGAGCCCCTGCAGCCATGGCCCCCTGGGTGCATGGCCAAGCAACTGTGTGTGCGCATACATGTGTGTATGTGTGTATATGTGTGTACTATTGCAGAGGAGGACTGGGGGCCCGGGTCAGAGGCATTTTGCTTGGAGCAGGGAGTGTCACAACTCAGTGTCCTCCCTTGTGTTCTCTTGGGAGGACTCCTTGTAAAGTCTCTGGGTCACAGCCAGAGAGAGAACAAAGTGCTCCCAGAGCTAGCACCCAGCTAGCACCCTGGGCAGCCTCCTTCCTCCGAAGCTCAGGGTGGGTGGGAATGTGGAAACTCACTCCCTTCTCCCCACGGTAATCTCATAATCTCAACGTTGGGAGCAAGTTCCCTCTTCCAAGGCTGGCTCAAACCAAAGTATAAACAAGCCTTCCAAAAGATGTCTGCTTTCAGATCTAAGAAAATCAAACTACAACTCACAGAAAGCTGAGAGCTGTGCAGCTCATCTGTGCGTCTTCAGAGAAGCCTGAGCTCCTGCCCTTCCCTCATTGGGATACAAGGGACTGGGCTGGTGTTCTCTTGTTGGCTGGCCTGGAAGGGTGAAAAGAAGTGATCACTTCACCAGACAAGCCTGTGCTTGAAAGGACAGAGCTTTGTCACTAGGATGGCAGGAGCCAGCCGCAGGCTACATCCATTAACATAATTCAGTTAAGGGAGATCCTTCCCTAAAGCAGAGCCAGCAGAAAGGTGTTTTAACTTTTCATTGTTAATACTTCCCCAGTTTCCATGGAGACCAAGGTAAAGCTGCAGCACAGATTTTCCTTGTGAAAGGCAGAGTGACATCATCCTGACTGAGGAGACACTGGAGCCTCTGGGGGGGCCCCCTTGCTGCGCTGCCCTTCCTGCCTTTCGTAGGGAACGTGGCTGTGCTGGAAGCTCCACAGAGAAAGCTCTATCCTCCCTCCACGGTCCCTCTCACCTTGCAAGTGAAGACTGCTCCAAGGAAAGCAAAATTAAAATTTTACATTAATAGGATAACTTTTACCACTTACCTTTATGTTGTTCATTTTCAGAATGCCCCCTTTGAACATGCAAACATAAGGAACACCAGTAAGAAAGGAAATGATAGGGTTCCTTGGTCACATGGGTTTCTTAAATGGCATTTCCTTCCTGTATTGGAAGTAAATTGTGGTTCGAGAGGGAAGCATGGCCTTCTGGGCTCTCAGTGCCCAGTTCACTCAGCCTTTGGGCCTCACACCATATACGCCCCTGGAGTCTCCCAAATTCCTATGTACCTGCCACATGGGACCCCTCGGTTCTGCAGGGAGTGTGGGGCCAGTGAATTTGTGTGCATGCTTCATAGCCCCACCAGCCTTCACTCACAAAACACACATTCACAGATAAAATTACTCCAAATTTCAAAATGATGACAACAGAACATTAAACCCCGCAGGTAGAGCCCTTTAATGTGCAGGGGTGCAGGAGGGCACAAGCCCATGAAACCAGCCCTGAGTTGGCCATCTGGGTTCTCCCTCCAATGCTCCATGTGGGCAAGGCAAGTTCCCAGGGAAGCTTCTGCTTCCTCCTCCATAAATTGAGCATCAGCTCCAAGGTGGCTTCCAATATACAGACTGGTGCTTCTAGCCTTAGGACTAACCCTGGCCCTGAATGCTGGTATGGATAACCCAGAGCAGAGGATTTGAAGCAGGGGCTGCCCCCAAATGACCTTGAGTCATTTTACCATCCCACTGCAGCTTGGCTTGACTGACTTGCCTGCCTTAAGACCCCCTGGAATATTTGTTTAAAATGAGATCCTGAGTCCTCCTCCAACACATATGGTACAAAAGAAGGCAGCTCAGTGAAGCAAAGGCACAGTGGTGGGAACTGAGGGAAGCCTGTCAGCAGGACAGTAAGGAGACTGCCTGCCCAAGGAAGAGGTCACAGTGACCTCACCGTGGGTCACGAAGAAAACAACAAACCACTTAGTCACCTAGACAAGCCTGAAGCAACCTCAGAGTCTGAAAGGTGTTTTACTTTCAATTAAAACAAAACCCAGGGGATGCCTGGGTGGCTCAGTGATTGAGCGTCTGCTTTGGCTCAGGTCATGATCCGGGGGTCCTGGTTTTGAGACCTGCATCAGGCTCCCCAAAGGGGGCCTCCTTCTCCTTATTCCTATGTCTCTGCTTCTTTCTGTATCTCTCATGAATACATAAATAAAATCTTTTAAAAAGACACAAAAAACGCAGGTAAAGTTTCTTCCAGGTAAACCTGCTACTTGATCTAATTGCTCAATTTCTTTTCTCTCCCGTTGTTTTGTAACATAGACAAAGCTGCTCAGTCTTAAATGGACTAGTCAGTCTGGGCAAAATTTTCCTTCTTCAGTGGAGCAAATGATGGGTCATTTGTTTCCTTCATCTAAAGATAAAGGCTGATTGACGAATGTGTCGCTTTGAAACCAATCATAGAGACTCCTGTAGACACAGCTTACGACTGTTCTTTGCTAATGTCCCTTCTCAACTGGTAATGCCTCCAGAGGACTGACTGGAACCTATTTCCAAGAAATCAATACCAAAAAAATGAAAGAGCAGGGATAGAGCAGAACGCACCCTCCTGCCCCTGCATAGCTCCGCATCAAGTACAGAGGGACATGATTCCGTCCAGCACCTGTCCCAGGATCCACAGCACCCCACTTCCCCAAATAATGACTCTTTCTGAACTCATGTGGCAGAAACCACTGTCAGAAAACACTTCATACCAATTTGGCAACAGAGATTGTGTTTGTTCCTTAAATTGAAAAAGAGCTCTGCTGTTCTTCCCAAGTATGTGTTATAGGAGTTAAAGAAGGCGTCAGTGAGTTGTAGAAATTTTGTGGGTAGGGGAAAAAAGCAAATCCGCACATCAACTTCTTTGTAAGCATTTTGATGACAAAATTCTTATGGAAAACTGAAGATAAAATTCATCCATGAAACCTTATTTATATTATTATTAGCACAAATTTCCCTTTTGCATGGAATGGTAACTCTCTGTGCACCTCTATACTTTCTCTTGGAGAAGAGAAAATCAGAAGTCAGCTGTCAAGATTACAGCTGTAATTTTGCTCATTCACGTACTTGGACCTTCAGTCACCTACTTACTGACTTAGAGCTGAAATTTATTGGAAACAGAAACTCACAATAAAAGAGAAGCTTGTTTTTATAGCTCAATTTTATCATATTCCCCAAAGAATGAATGTTATTATCTCAGTAAATTTCTGCACTTTGGTTTCAGTATTAGATATTAAATAAAAATTGTGAATTTACAAATACTGACTTTGGCAGAGACCTCCACAGCCTCATACTTAGCATATATTCAAATCTGCTAATTTTGCTATGAATTGGTTCTTTGGGAGAATAATGTTACATAACTGCATTTACTCTGTGTCTGGGCTTATAGTAGCAGCTTAAGTCCTTAAAATAATTCAGGTTTAAGATACCTTGCCAACAGCTGTTGGATTACTTCACCCCAAATCCTAACCCAGTTTCCTATTCTTACATTGCTTCCTAAGTAATAAAGAGGAGCCATTCGTTCAACAAATAAATATTGAGCACTTACTATGTGACAGGTGTTATTTTAAGCATTGTAGGATATATAGGGATGAACAAAACAGATTAAAGTCTGTTCCATTCTAGTGAGAAGAGGTGAAATAAGTAAATGAAGTTGTTAATTTCAGATAGTCATAAGTGTTTTGAAGAAAATAATACAGGGTGATTCCAGCTTCGATTCTCAAATATGTTTTCATGATGATATCATAAAACTGGATATCATCATAGGAAAAGAGCATCCCAGCCAATGGAAACAGCCCATATCAAAGCCCTGAGGCCAAAAAGCATTGGCAAGTTTAGGAAACAAAGACCAAAGAGCTGGGGGTTGGTGAGCAAGAGAAAGAATGGAAGGCCAAGGCCAGAGAAGTAGCCAGAGGTCAGCTCACCCAGGAGCCTATAAGCCATTCCAAGGGCTTTAGACTGAGGGGTTGCAATGGGGAGCTGCTGGAGGGTTTCCAGCAAGAGAGTGACATGCTTTGACCCACACTTTCAAAGATCACTCTTGCTGCTGTGTGGAAACCAGGCTATGGAAGGACAAAAAGGAAACTGGGAGACCAGCTAGCGAACAAGAATAATACTCCAGTGACAGTATGAGGATTTTAATGCCATCTCCTCTATAAAACTTGCCCAAGACTACCAGGTGTGTGTTTTACGATCTATAAAATGGAGATACAACAATAAACTTATATATCTGCAAGAGGTATTGTGAGAATCCAGTAAAATCTTGTAAATAAGAGGACTTTGAAAAGTATAAAGCATTTCATGCACTTAAGGATTAAACCACCCAGTTCTAGTCTCCACAAACTCCCTGAAACACCACACTGGATGCTACTTTTTATAGTATAAAGTATCGTGCTAGAAATACATAATCATGGAACACAGTCTCAATTTGCATTGCTTGAAAAATATGTCTTTATCTGGAAGCTTAGTGTATTTTGGCTCACCACACAGAAACTGCTTGGATGACACCAAAACACCAGTCTCCACCATAAAATATGGGAAACACACATACATCCCATACATACACCCACTATATGTGCATAAATTTCTTAAAGATCCAGAAAAGTAAGCATTTCGATTGAGAACTCAGATGACTGCTGTCTTATCAGCCAAAATTCTAAGTGTGTAAAAAGAAACAATTCAACAATCAGAAAAAAAATCACAATGACTTGTCTTAATTCTGTCCTTCAGTCAAGCTCAAGGCTCACTCATCCATATGTTTATTTATGCCACCAACACTTACTTTGGTGCCCGTTTCCTGCACTATGTTCTCTCTTTTAACTTGTACATAACCCTGTGTTATGACATGATGGCCACTTTTCCAATTTACTGATGACAACACTAAAGCTTTGAAGAGACAAACGGCTTACCAAAAGTGTCCTACTAGTTAGTATACCACTGGTTAATGGTAATGTGAGATTCCATCTCAGGTACCCAAAACCCAGCTCCAGTGTTTGATCCTCTCTGTGGTCTGGACCATTACACCTGCTGCTTCAAACTGCTGCTGGGCCAGGGAAGGAGCCAATGGAAAGAAATTCAAAAATCAATTGCAAAACAAAGGAAGACTCCAGACCAGAGGAAAGCTAAGAAAAAAAAGACATAATCTTTGAAAAACTATGGCGTCTATTTCTCTTGCAACGTGCAGAGGTAACTGTAAGAATCTGAAAACAAGTCCAACATACTCAGCTATGAAGGAAATGTGATTTACTTCATATTTCCTGCTTTCTCCTTTCCAAGTGAGTGGACACAGGAATAAATAGCTGAGTGAACCAATCCTCATGCTTCCAGTTCAAATTGTGGGTGGATATTAACAAAGTCTCAGAGGACAGAGGAGACTTGCCAACACAACCCACACCTCTTGCCCACTGCTCACATCGACCCTGCCTCATCTTCTTCCAATATCCAAGGTGAGAAGCCCGCAGGCACAAAGCCAAATCAGGAAGTACCCTTCAACTTCCACACCGATGCTGTCCTTGCAGTCACCTGTGCATCCCTCCCCTGGGGTGCAGTGGGATGTAGCAGGAGAGGGCTGGAAATTCATTCAAAGGAAACTTCAGTGATGCATTAATGCTGCAAACAGGAGGCCTCAGTAAAGCTCCTTTCTTAAGGTCTTCTGCTGTCTCGGGAATTGTAATCTCAAGGCAATATCCTGCTTGGCCAGTGAAAAAGAGAAAGGTTGCTGGACTTGGCTGAATGCTGACAAGAGCCTGGAATGGGTGTTAGGTGGCTGCTCCTGACAGCACCACAGTTCTTCCTCTTTCCATGGGAGATGCACTCCAAGACCCTCAGTGGATGCCTGAAACCCTGGATAAGGGAGGGATTGCTGTACTCCATAAACCAGTCCTGCTGGAGATGCCCATCTGGGGAGGCAGTGCCAGGACCACACAACTCCTAACACCTGCCTCCACCTGCCTGGATACTTCTCTCCCTGGTCCTGTGGGGAAACTGAGAACCACAGCTCCCTTCCCTTCTCTGTTGTCACTTCACTTTCTTGCATTCTCTCTCCCCCTCCCCTTCTCCCCCTTCCTCCCTATAAAATCGGAGACACTAGATGTGTTTCAAGACCCTCGGTCTATCTTTCACCAAGTCTGAGACAACTAATTTAATTTCTCCAAAGAAGAGGAGAAACAGCCATCCCCACCTGGCTTCCCTGCCCCTAGATCACACACAGACTCTTCCCTCCTGCGTGCCCTGGCGGACAGCAGGCATCACTCTGGGCCTGAGAGGTTATTTCGGCCTCTCAGAAGGCTAGGTCAAAGCTCTCATCCAAAACTCGCTGCACTAAGTTCTCATTTCTGGCTTACCCTTTCACACTAGCACTTAAAAAGGCAATAAAAAGTAAAAATAACTCCAAATACTCTAGAGATTGATAGCTTGGCTATTTTCTGGCAAACACTTTGGACTGGAACTAAATGTCTGTGTTTCCTGTCCAGGTTGCTTAGAGAGGTGCATCTTTCAGTGAGATAATTATGTGAGGGCAGTTGGTCCCGAGTATGTGGGCCACTCCTGTGACACGCGTGTCTGGATAATGGATATGAAGCCCGGTATCCCTTCCTGCCCTCTTGAATTCTTCTATTCCAGCATAAAATAAGGTCATGTCCAACACATCCACAGAAGAGCTCTTGGGTGTAATGTGCTTTTAAGTTGCTTTCACTCACTTTCATTGGCACATAACAGCCATTTGGTTGTAGGTGCTTTCCCCTCTCCTCTCAATTCAAAGACACCATTTTTTAAGATGAAGTTTTAACCAGAACAATATACCCATAGTCTGTTGGACCCTGTTGCTTCCAGCCCTCCAATGCCCTACACCTTCCACCCTGCTCAGTTAACCCTTCCATTCATTAGCCAGTTGTTCCAAGAAGCATCTCCTGAGAACCTAATGTGCGGTAGGAGACACTGGATGGTCCCTGGGTCATGAGGATGAATCATCTCTGCCCACCCAAACTCAGAGCCCTGCTGGGGAAACAGGTATGAATCTGTCCAAATAAGGCAATACCATCTGAAAGGGGGAGGATTGATGGGATGCCATGTGAACACAACAAAGGAGAAATCAGCTTGGCTGGGTGAGTCAAGGAAGACCCCCTCAGAGAAGGAGGTAAAAGAAGGTGATATTTACTCTGGGCCTGAGGAAAGTGTAGATGTTAACCTGGAGGGGATATGGAGGGGAAAGGGAGCCAACACTGATTAGTAGCCGTAAGACTCACTCTCACCCCTTCCATCCTGGCATCAGACCAAGCTCCAGGTGGTCCCTGCCAAGAGTCTACACCTGGCTTAGTTTCTGTACCCTGAGAATCATGGATCTGCCCTTGCAGGAGTACCCACCCCACCCTGAATCACCACCAATTTATACAGGAAAGCACCTCACCTGGAAGCCCACCAGCACACTTAGGTTTTGTTCTCTCCCATTCCACCTCAAAATAAAACGCTTTCTGAGAGCATCCTGATTCTTCACTTTAAAGTTTCCTTGCTAAAAGCAAAAGCACTCAAATATCAAAGATTTGTCAGAAATAAGGGAAATATCATCTTGCCAGTAATGTGTGCCAGTCACTGCTGGCTCCCATAGCTCTAATCACACAGGCAAAGGCAGAAGTAAGTAAAAGTTAAATGTAATAAATCTGTTGCTTTTGGTTATTCAGAATCATGAGGACATCTTTAGTAGCCAACAAATTATCATTTAGAAGACCACACATAGAAACCTGATGATTTACAAAACTATTGTCTGAGTCATGGGAGGTAGCTTGGAGAGACCTACTTTATAAATCATCAAGAATCCTTTACAGAGGGGTGCCTGGGTGGCTCAGTCGGTTAAGGGTCTGATCCTGGAGTCCTGATCCAGGTCCTGATCCTGGAGTCCTAGGATTGAGCTCTGCATCGGGCTTCCTGCTTAGTGGGGAGTCTGCTTCTCCCTTCTACCCTCCCTGCTCTCATGCTCCTGTGCTCGCTCTCTCTCTCTCTCTCTCTCTCTCTCTCAAATAAATAAATAAAATCCTTTAGAAAAAGAATCCTTTATAGAAAAGGGAACACATAAATTAGCAGCAAATCCTTTAGGCTTTATTTTGGGTTTGGGGGACATGAGCTGGTAGGTTGCTGTTTCTAGCAGTTGTTTACTTCAAACATCTTGGAAGGAAATGGTTCACTAATGAAACGACCAGCACAGTGGAGCCTGTTTGTGGGGAAGAGTTACTGACTTCAGGTTCATCTGTTGATGTAGAGGGTGCCCATAGGGAAGCTATGCCAAGAAGCTGGACAGACAGGCTGCAGCTTGAGAAAGATTGGGGCCAGCTATAGACTGGAGCAATATCTGTGTGCAGCTTGGATAGGCTGCTGCTTGTAACCCACAGTCTGCCCCTCAAATGTCTTCGAAGGCTGCCTGTGATAGTTAGGAAAGGTGCTTGGAGTTTCCATCTGATGTGCTCTGGGAAACCCAGGAAGCTCACTGCTTCTGTAGACTCCCATGCAGGGTAGGTGCACATACCATCTTGACTACAACTTTTCCTTTCATTGAATTTTCTAAGATCCTCCTAATTGGTTCATTTTGACTCCTCAAAGCACCCCTAACACGATGTTCCACACTTCTGTATATGGCAATAGGGAGGAAAATAAAGCCAAGCCCAGAACTAGCTTCACCTTGAAAGCTGGATGTCCTCCTCTCCCACACAGCAGAGCATTTCTCCCCCAGGGATTGCTCTCATGAGCTCAGCTGGCTCCTGGCTCACTGTACCTGAACCCCCACTCCCACCCCGCTAGCCACATCTCCACCCTCACCCCCACCGACACTCCCATCCCACCCACACGAGGCCCCTCAGACTCCACCAAGGTGTGTGCTTAACTGCTGGGAAAACCCACCCCTGAGACAAATGGCGCTCCTTCTGTAGATGACAAAAGGAGCATCAGACAGCAGATATCCCTAGAAAGACATGCTGACTTCTTCCTACCAGAGAAAGCAGAGAAGGCTGGAATTATTTAAGGATTATTTTAGCCAGCATTTCTAGAACCCATTCCACAGGCTGAACTAAGAATTGTGATGTGTCTTATATGCATTGCACTGATTGAATCTCACAACACTCCCACTTTACAGATGAGGAGACTAACACTCAGGGAGGTCAGGCATCTCACCTCAGGTGACCAGCCATTGACAGAACTCAGAATGAGCTACATCATTCTCCTGCTGCTCTATCTACCCTCACCTCTCTGTACTCAGCGGTATGCTGGTCAATGTTAACAACAGGCCTCATAGAAGAACAATCCCTGCTTTGTTCTGTTTGCCAATTTCTATGGTGGAAACACTCCCACTGGGGCCTATTTCAGGTTGCCAAAATGACATCACTGAACACAGAGTGGGGAAGAAATGGACAGTAAGTACCATTATATCATAATCCCACCAATGGACCAGTAACCCCAAGAGCATACATAATAGCAAAATGTAGTAAAATAATTAGTAATACATTTTACATATTTATTACGTTTTTAAATGTTACTTAAGTAATTTTTTTAAAGATTTTATTTATTTATTTGATAGAGAGGAGGAGCACGAGCTGTGGGGAGGGGCAGAGGGAGAGGGAGAAGCAGACTCCCAGCAGAGCAGGGAGCCCCATGTGGGGCTACACCCCAGGACCCTGAGATCATGACCTGAGCTAAAGGCAGATGCTTCACCACCTGAGCCACCCAGGTGCCGTGAAGTGAAAGTAATTTTAAGTTTTAATAATCGCTGTGGTGAATGATCAGCTTGCAAAATTCCTGAAAATTTACCAATTGTCTCTAGCAAGCCATTATGAGCTCCCTCTAGAACATACAACTGCTTCTTCAGTGTACCTTAAATATAATCCAGACTTGGAGGAATTAGGGAAGGATATAACATGAAGATGGAAAGAAAACCAGGAATGTGTTCTATAATGAAAGTAGAAAATTTCAGGAAGCTAGACTGGAATTGGGGAGGCCAAACATTGGCTGCTAAATGATATGAAAATGCTTGGAGTTAGGACATATTTGCCATGAGCTTCAGAATTTGTTTCAGTAGATAAAATGATTGGGGGAACCATGTGGTTGCTTGTTTATTGATCACAGTGAAGTTACAAATAAATTATGTCCTGTTGACTACTCATAAAGGAAAGAAAATATAAATGATGATAAATGTCATCACTGTGGATGTAGGAAGTATTTGGCTTGGTTTGAGAAAATAAAATGATATCAAATCGACTCTAAATATCTATTAATTCATTATCAATTTTGAAATATTTTCATATGGAAACATTCACACAGGATCTTATAGCAACTAAAGACAATAATTCTCCAAAACTTCTCACATCCGTTCCTGCCGCATATGGAACTCCTGTTGTCCCAGCTGGGGAAACCGACCTCAGGTTCACACAGACAAGCTCAGAGGCCGGAGCCCAGGGCCAGCCTCTGCTTTTTCACTCATTGGCTTTTTAACTTTGGGACAGGTAACTTGACTTTTTCCTGCCTCATTTTACATGTCTCCAAGATACTTATAATCCTATCTGCTCTATCCTGCTACTCCTTTGTATGTAGTGATTACAATAGTAATAGAAGCCAAAGTCCTTGGAATCCTTCCCCTTGGGAAAGATCAGTTGGGCAAACAACTTTCTGCCAGGCCGTGGGAGTACAATAATGAGCAAGCCAGACAAGGTCCCTGACCATGAGGAGCATTCAGTCTACTGGTAAAGCAAAGAGTGTCTAGAGAAGGAAAATTTATAAGCAGTGTTCTACATTCCTATTGTCATTTTTTGTTTAAGAACATACATTGGCAAGGTTGAGAATTTTATTTTATTTTTCTTAAGATTTTATTTATTTATTCATGAGAGACAGAGACAGAGACATAGACAGAGGGAGAGGCAGGCTCCATGCAGGGAGCCCGACATGGGACTCGATCCCAGGACCCCAGGATCATGCCCTGCGCCGAAGGTAAATGCTCAACCACTGAGCCACCCAGGCGTCCCAAGGTTGAGAATTTTAAAAAGAATCCACCAACACCCAGAACTTGCAGAATGTTCTACACAGCCTCCTGAAATCCATTCAGTGTTACACCAGCAGGCTGGATGGGTCGTGTTGGTGTAATTAAAAGAAAGGGACCATGGTTCTTGTAATAAGAAGACCCACCATCAGTACCAGCTCCAAAACCAAGATAAGTTCTATTTCTTGACAATGGTTTTCAAAAATGTCCTTTCATTTTAAGAAAGTCCTTTCATTACAGATAGAAAGCATTTAGAAGATAAGCATGTGGTGAAAACAAGTCAAGATAAATGCCTAAAAAAGCCTTTTCCCTACTCAAAGCCAGTGTTGGCGACAAGGTTAGTTTTAAGCTGGAATCAAGGTATTTGACCTTGAAAGGCTGGTTTTTCATTTGCACAACAATAAGTTCTGGTTGTTGTGCAGTCTGTCCAAATATCTAAAAATCTATTATTACTTGGCTTAATGGCCTGTGTAACCTAATTTAAAATGGAAGAGTGAACCTCAGGTTGTCTCTCATCAGTTTGCTGTGAAGTCAGTATCAACATATTACTGTGTTCTTGTGGTTATTTACCCCAGATGGTTCCTTCCAGTAGGAAGAACCTGCCACATCATGGTTTTGGCTCAAAGGTAGGTGGTTACACCTGCCCAGACTGGCAAAGGGGTGGGAATGGAGGCAGGTAAGGTAACATAGTAGACAGTACATGAAGAGATTGTAGGCTTTAAAAGGCATAGAAATTTACATTTTATTTTTTTAGAGAGCAGGATGGGCAGAGAGAGAGAGAGAATCTTAAGCAGGCCCCATGCTCAGTGCAGAGCGCCACATGAACCTGACATCATGACCTGAGTTGAAATCAAGAGTCTGGACACTAAACCAATTGAGCCACCCCGGGGCCCCAGAAATTTACATTTTAATCTAAGTTCTACATCTCACTGATGACAATGGGCCCTTGAGAATGTAACATGCCCTATCTGAATTTTAGTTGCCTCCTCTGTACAGTGGGAATAGTGACTCGGCAAACAGCTTCTGGGAGAGCTGCCGTCTCTGCAAACAGTGCTGTGAGTCCCCAGAGCCATGTCTGTACCAAGCCATCTTTCCACCTGTGCCTCTACTGAGTCATCCAAGGTGACACCTGTCTCAATATAAGGCAACTCACTTCTCTTTTCTGGAAGTTTATGTTTGCACAAAGACAGACACATGAAGTCTCTGGTGCTAACAAAAACAACAGCAATAATAATTAAAAAAAATAATAATAAAGCAAACATGGAGAGCATTTCCTGGGTGCCAGACACCATTCTAAGCACTATCACTGTTTACATCTTCAGAACCAATTTACGTAGATGTACCATTACCTTTGTCATCTCCATTTAACCGATAAGGAAACAGACCCAGCTATGGGTCTGTTGGTGGAAGATGCAAGAAGTGCTGCCTCTCAGACTCCTAGAGATGCTTAGCTCTGACCTCCTCCATGTCCTCATGGTCCAACAGTTTGGAATTCATGGGGAATGTCCATGCACCTTCCTCTTTTTGCTACACTTGCCCAGAAAGCAGTTGTTTGCAAACGAAAAAACTAAAATCTTGATGAATGCAGTATTTTCCATAGGATTGTTAGAAATAGCTTAACTAGAGCAGCTAACAAAGAGCCTAACACAATTATGAGAGAGATTCTAGAAGAATTTACCACTGAAGCATCTCAACTATCCAAGGCCCTCTAGCCCTCAGGATATAGCTACAATACTACTACTACTACTGATAATGGTTGTTGAAAGATTATTCTGTGGCTGGCACTGTGCCATGGGCTTTGCTTGCATTATTGCCATTTAAATTTGAGGAGTTGCCTGTGAGGCAAGTCCTTTCACTGCTTCTCTTTGGCCTGTGGAAAAACGTAGCTCTGGTCCTTTTCATCCCTCCCCCTTCCTCCCTTTCCTCCAGTGGGTGGAAAGAAGGTCTGACTTAGTATAAATAGAGACTCTGTGCTTGTAATGTCTCTGAGGATTTGACCAACATCAGTGAGAAACAAGTTGGCTTGTTTTACAGATGCTATAATTTCAGAATGTGAAAGCCATAAGGCCACTCACACCTAGAATAACCTGAGGCCAGAAATGCTGCTCTCTCAGAGACTGGGGGCACCTACCAGATGGGCTGGGACACAGAGAAGATAGGACATGAGAGGCAGAGCCAGGGAAAGAAGAGGCTCCCCAACACTGCCCACACCCAGCCCTGAGGCCTGATGAGGAAAGAAGGGCCATCATCTGGGTGCTAGAGTACCCACCATCTGTCAAAGCCATGATGGCATCCTAGCTGGTCATGAACAGCAAGACCCACACAACACTGTGAGCCATGCTGAGAGTTTCCATAGAAATGAGGGTATTTCCATATTAATGAGGTATCTATATAGTATGGATTCTGCTTGGCCTGGAGCTGGGTAGGCATGTCCAGTCTCCCTAGCTAACTGTGGTTCTCAGGTGCAGAGGTATTTAATATGTCTTAGGCTTTCTCCCACACCAGTCCAATGCACACACCATACCGCCACCACCGGGACACTGCCTTGCAGTTGGCATACAAGAAATACATATTATAAATAAGTCCTGGGAGCTAATGTACAACAAGGAGAGATTGTAGGTAACATACCATATTGTGTACTTGAAATTTGCTAAATGTAAATGTTAAGCGTGCTCACCACAAAAAAAAAAAAAAAAAACAGGAAATGATGACTGTGTGGGTGATGGATGTGTTAATTGACTTGACTGTGGTAATCATTTCACAAAGTATATGCAGATCAAATCATCTTATTGTACACCTGAAATGCACACAATTTTTATTTTATTTAAAATTATTTTATTTTATACCTCAATAAAGCTGAGGTGAAAAAACAATACAATTTGAAGGAGGCAAGCATTCAGAGGACTCAAACAACACACATATCACAGCCTCAGAGAAAAATGCCAGAAGTGAGCCTGTGCTCCAGCTCCATCCATCAGGCTGGAAGGACAACTTGAGTCCACTGAATCAACCAGTTGCAGGAAGCTTCTTCTGAGGACAAGGATATAGCATCTTATGAATAAGTCATCTGCTGACTCACTACATAAGAATAGAATAATTTGTTATCTAATTTAAGTGCACAAAAAAGAAACCTGAGGGCACCTGGGTGGCTCAATTGTTTAAGCAACTGCTTTCGGTTCAGGTCATGAGATCCCAGGATTGGTCCTGGGTTAGAGCCTCCCATTGGCCTCCCTGCTCCAAGGGGAGCCTGATTCTCCCTCTCCCTCTGTCTGCCACCACCTGTTCTGCTCTCTCTGTCAAATAAATAAATAAAAATTTTTAAAAATCACCCCAAAGCCCAGAAACTGGACCTCCATCTCCCTGAAAGAGCATTTTTTATAGCCCACTTCCAGCATCATCCAGAAACCATCACCCAAACACAGGATTGGCTGTTTGCCACAATCCTAAGTAATCACTCTAATATACAAGTATAACTGCATTGCATATCTACCTCACCTCTAGTTCTCTGGGAAGGAGAAAGAAGGCAAACCAAATGCAAGTTCAAGCCAGCCACAAGGAAGCACTGGTCACAGGCTCCGGGACCTGCAGAACTCAGCTGAAAAAGAGACACGTGGACAGCAAACTGAACTTGAGCTACAACTAGAACAGAGAGGCTGGGGGAAGACCATTCTAGAAGAGAGGAAAGCATCAAGATGGGAACAAGCCCAGTGAGCTTGTGAGGCTATGAGGAACAGCTCAAGGAGAGCTGAGATGAATGTCTCCTTGTCCTAGGAACAGGTTCTAAAAAAGAAGCAAGAGCTCAGAGGTCTTGACGGGCTCTTGAGAGCATGCATGGTGATTTCAAATTGCCATGGAGGCTCTTCCAAGATTCCTCACCTCTCCATCCAAGGGGGCCAGCTCCTTTTTACATTTTTAGATGTATTTTTCACTTAAGTACATGACCCCTCACTAGAGCTTCCACAAACATTTGGTGAATGTTGGCTGTGCCGGGTCATCATGGATCAAAGTCCTGGTCTCGTGGAGAGGGTACCACCCAGTCACAAGCAGTGGTTATCATGCTTGTTTCCACCTCAGGGCTTCTTTGTACTTACTATTTTCTCTGTTGGAAAGGCTATTTTCTCAGGTCTTCTGTTACCTCCTGAGAAAGACCTTCCTGGACTACCAATCTAGAAGAGCCATTCAGCCACTTACGATCACGCCACTTTGTTTGAATTCTGTGGGGATCACAGCCTTGATCATTATTTGATATCTTTCATGTGCACTTATTTGTTTCCTTTGTGTCTTACTCAACAAGAATGTAAGACCTGTGATACCAGGGCCTTATTTTCTTGTTTACCACTTTATCTCAGGGCCTATAACAAGGTTGTATTAGCTGGGGTTTTCCAGAGAAACAGAACCAATAGGAACTATACTCTTATCTCTTCTGGATCAGAACTTCTCAGCTTCTGGAATGGTGTGAGCTGATTCCTTATAATGGACACATCCCATTGGTTCTGTTTCTCTGGAGAAACTGAGAAGGAGGAGAGCTGATGATGTAAATTCTACTCCAAGTCCAAGTCCAAAAGCAAGAGAAGACCAGTGTCTCAACTTGAAAACAATCAGGCAAAGAGAATTCTCTCTACCTTGTCTTTTATTCTATTCTGGACTTTAGGGGACAAGGCCACATTAGGGAGGCCAATCTGCTTTACCCAGTCTACCTACCCAAATGCTCATCACATCCAGAAATGAGACTCATTCAGAAACAAAGCTCAACCAATCCACAGCCCCGTCAGGTTGACACATAAAATTAACCATCGCAATGCCTGACACTGTTCAACAAATATTTGTTAAAGCAGCAAATAAAGAAATTATCTGACCTTAACAGAGTCGGACACTGTTCAGATGTATTTGAAAGTGAGTGAAGACAGTCCCTTTGTGTTCCCCCAACCCTACCCACTGACAGGATGCTTCTACCCAGTTTTCTTTTTTTTTTTTTATAAATTAATTTTATTGGTGTTCAATTTACCAACATACAGAATAACACCCAGTGCTCATCCCGTCAAGTGTCCCCCTCCGTGCCCGTCACCCATTCACCCCCACCCCCCGCCCTCCTCCCCTTCCACCACCCCTAGTTCATTTCCCAGAGTTAGAAGCCTTTATGTTCTGTGTCCCTTTCTGATATCTCCCACACATTTCTTCTCCCTTCCCTTATATTCCCCTTCACTATTATTCATATTCCCCAAATGAGTGAGAACATACACTGTTTGTCCTTCTCCGATTGACTTACTTCACTCAGCATAATACCCTCCAGTTCCATCCACGTTGAAGCAAATGGTGGGTATTTGTTGTTTCTAATGGCTGAGTAATATTCCATTGTATACATAAACCACATCTTCTTTATCCATTCATCTTTCGATGGGCACCGAGGCTCCTTCCACAGTTTGGCTATTGTGGACATGGCTGCTAGAAACATCGGGGTGCAGGTGCCCCGGCGTTTCATTGCATCTGAATCTTCGGGGTAAATCCCTAACAGTGCAATTGCTGGGTCGTAGGGCAGGTCTATTTTTAATTCTTTGAGGAACCTCCACACAGTTTTCCAGAGTGGCTGCACCAGTTCACATTCCCACCAACAGTGTAAGAGGGTTCCCTTTTCTCCACATCCTCTCCAACATTTGTTATTTCCTGCCTTATTAATTTTCCCCATTCTCACTGGTGTGAGGTGGTATCTTATTGTGGTTTTGATTTGTATTTCCCTGATGGCAAGTGATGCAGAGCATTTTCTCATGTGCATGTTGGCCATGTCTATGTCTTCCTCTGTGAGATTTCTCTTCATGTCTTTTGCCCATTTCATGATTGGATTGTTTGTTTCTTTGCTGTTGAGTTTAATAAGTTCTTTATAGATTTTGGAAACTAGCCCTTTATCTGATATGTTATTTGCAAATATCTTCTCCCATTCTGTAGGTTGTCTTTGAGTTTTGTTGACTGTATCCTTTGCTGTGCAAAAGCTTCTTATCTTGATGAAGTCCCAATAGTTCATTTTTGCTTTTGTTTCTTTTGTTTTCGTGGATGTATCTTGCAAGAAGTTACTGTGGCCAAGTTCAAAAAGGGTGTTGCCTGTGTTCTCCTCTAGGATTTTGATGGAGTCTTGTCTCACATTTAAATCTTTCATCCATTTTGAGTTTATCTTTGTGTATGGTGCAAGAGAGTGGTCTAGTTTCATTCTTCTGCATGTGGATGACCAATTTTCCCAGCACCATTTATTGAAGAGACTGTCTTTCTTCCAGTGGATCGTCTTTCCTCCTTTGTCGAATATTAGTTGACCATAAAGTTCAGGGTCCATTTCTGGATTCTCTATTCTGTTCCATTGGTCTATGTGTCTGTTTTTGTGCCAGTACCACACTGTCTTGATGACCACAGCTTTGTAGTACAACCTGAAATCTGGCATTGTGATGCCCCCAGCTATGGTTTTCTTTTTTAAAATTCCCCTGGCTATTCGGGGTCTTTTCTGATTCCACACAAATCTTAAAATAATTTGTTCTAAGTCTCTGAAAAAAGTCCATGGTATTTTGATAGGGATTGCATTGAACGTGTAAATTGCCCTGGGTAGCATTGACATTTTCACAATATTAATTCTGCCAATCCATGAGCATGGAATATTTTTCCATCTCTTTGTGTCTTCCTCAATTTCTTTCAGAAGTGTTCTGTAGTTTTTAGGGTATAGATCCTTTACCTCTTTTTCTACCCAGTTTTCCCCACTGCTTACAAAATTTGTTCTAGCCCTCTGCTCAGTATCAGTCTAAGACTGCTCTTCTTCCAGGCTCATAGCCTCTGCCTTGGCACTGCCAGCATGGTAAGCTCTTGAGAACCTGCCCTAGAGCCTGCCAGTTTCAATTCAGTGATTCCCCTGCCCATGCTTGGCACAGCCCACAGCTCTAGAGAAGAACATATGGTAAGAGAGTTTGGTACCTCTGTGTTTCAGAGGGAGCCTTCTGGAGGGATGGAAGGAAAGTTTCTGAACATGGCAGATTTAGAATGGCTGAAAATACTGCCTTCATGCTACTCTGGACTACAGTGTGACCTTGGTAAGCCCACCCCCACGGCCCTTCCCAAAACTGCTACCAAATGATCTCCCCTCCAGAATCGATGGGTAAGAGTACTTCAAGAGAAGCCTCTGATTGACGGAGCAACTCTCAATCATAGTGTTTTCCAACTGATGTGCCACATTATCAGTGCCTTTCTTCCAGCATCTGTTTACAGAACTCTAATTCCTAAGGCTGTGTGACCACTGATCAAAGCAGTGCTGTTTCAGGCACTATTGGGGAGGAAATAAAACATCCCCTCCAGCTGCAAGATCAAAACTCTTCTGTCTGCAGGATATAATCCATCACTAATGCAGTGGTAGACTATGCTCCTAGTATTTAACTTAGATCACTGTTGCTGGGCTGGGGAAGATGGAAGATCTGTAGTAGGGCCAGGACCCTTTGCATATGACTAAGTGTATGTAAGAGATATGTATCTAAATAATCCTGAAATCTGAGTCTTTAAGGTAGCCCTTTATGATGAAGCTAGTGTTGTAGCATTACATTCTATGCTGTAGAAATATTCTTCTCTAATGACCCAGGCATTCCTGCATAGCCATTTCCTGCAGAAAATACCAGTCCTTTAAGTCCAGGAAAAAGGGTTGCAGGGAAGCACCTCCTTTGTGCTTTACTTTTTTATAAAAATATTTTACTTATTTATTCATGAGAGACTCAGAGAGGCAGAGACATTGGGAGAAGGAGAAGCAGGCTCCCTACAGGGAGCCCAACGAGGGACTTGATCCCAGGACCCCAGGATCACGACCTGAGCCAAAGGAAGATGCTCAACGACTGAGCCACTCAGGTGCCCCTCCTTTGTGATTTTTACCTTTACTAGACCTTCATTCCCACCCTAATACAGCATTTACTCCAGGATTTTATGACAGGTTGTCTATTTCTTTGCCTCCCTCGCTAGACTACGAGCTCCTGAGGACACAGGCTGTGCTTACTCATTGTAATATCCCAAATAAATGTTTAAGATTTCATTAATAATCAATTGCGACAGTGAATCCAGGCAAAAACTGTAATAAAACTGTAAGATTTCATTAATAATCAATTGCGACAGTGAATCCAGGCAAAAACTGTAATAAAACCAAGTATAATAAAATTTTGGGCAGTCTATAAATAAAATAATATACATAAGCAGCTATTAAGCAGCCTTAGCGGTCACGTACTAGGCACAGAATGGAAAATTGAAACAGCATCTGTAGAAACAGTACGCTTTATTAAAATTGCTTTAGAACACGAAAGAAGTGCTGGTGGTTGTGGGAATGGAAACATACTGGGGTGGTCATGATCACAGTGAGGTTTTGCTTTGTGGTTTCAGCTTCCCCACACACAGACACACTTGAACCACAGTAAACAGCCACGCATTTGGAAGGCCACCAATCATTCCATTACCACTTCCTCCCTTCTCCCATGTCCCAACGCACACACTAATTAGAAGGGCTACCCCTTGCCTTGCCAACACAAGATAGCACCAGTCACTTCATGATGATGGTGTTGCTGCCATTGCACTGATGCTGAAGAGATACCTGTGCACCTCTCCCAGACAACCCTAATTCACAGCACCCCGTGTTCAGTTGCCAGAAAGACAAAGTGCTTTTTATTTTTAAAATTTAAGAACCCTCTTCTTTCAGAATCTTCACATTTCACAGTGAAATTAAGGATGACCATTCAAAAAGAATGACCCGGCACCTTATTTCCTACAGCATCTACTTGTTCAGATCAGAGGACTCCGTGTCTTTCATGAGTTAGATGCATAGCCAACCGAGCTCCAAATTGAAGTCAGACTTCTCAGTCTAGAATCCTATTAGTGCTTTTCTTTATCCACAGACGAAAAACATAGAAGTCGTGGATGCTTTTCACAAAATTCTGGCCCCTGTTTCAAGTCACAGCCCCTGGCACTGCTTCACCTGAGTATTACTGAAGGAGATTTGCGCTTCTTTCTTTCCCTTACCCTGTATCTCATCATGCCAACTAGTTGAAAAAATAACCAAAAGGTGGGCTGGTAGAAGAAAATGAAGGAAGAAAAGAGTTCAAATGAAAGAAACTAGTTCCTTGGCCCTCTAAAGAGTTACTACTTTAATGTGTGTAAATACCAATGGTCTGACTCATTCGCAGACTGCACCTTATCCAGCATCTCCCCTCCGAGAACTCACGTTTCAAACAGTGATACCCCATCTGTGCAGGATTCCTGATGTTGCCCCTTTTCAGAGAAAGATGCCAAGATGGAACAATTTCAACATAAGTAGAGAGATAGCAGGTCAGAAAATCATCTTTAATCAAGTGAACCATCTAAAGTTAGCCAAGGCTGTGCTGGTGTGGATTTCAACTCTGAAATGTTCTCCAGCTCACAGGACAACAGGCAGGGGAGCCAGGGAGAAGTCTCTATTTCTGTGAGATTAAAGCACAGACCTCTGACTCCCCGGCAGGAGTTCGTTTGCAGAGAAAGATATACTTACTTTGGCAGAAGGGTAAGGGAAGGTTCTCTTTACAGCACTTGTAATTTAAAGGCTAACGTGGAGCTGGATACACAGAGGACAATCATTCAGTAAGTGCTATTGACTGGCAGATAACTTAAAAGCGGTCTGAATGCTCCTGGAATTGGTGATTTCTTAATCCCTGTCATCCCTATCTTCAGATTGGCATTTAAAACATGCCCTTTGGGGCCTCTGTTTTAAAGCTTTGGATCATTGTGAATTCTTTTAGATCCTTAAGATGAGAAAGTGAATGTTAGGATCAAGCCTTCTAAAATTTAAAACCATTTTCCTTCAAATTGGGTTGACAGTCACTGAACACACAGAAAACTAAACCCCCTTTCTCTGCTTCCAGCCGATGTTCTGGCTGCCTTGGTAAGAAGATTCTAGAAAGTACAGAGTGAGACCAACTTCCTCCTGCCACAACTCTTAACCTATCACCTCTAATTTTTAGATGTGTTGGGCAATGTGACCAGAAAAGTAGCACTGTAGCTTCTTCCCCACTTTTGCCTCCTGGAGGGCGCTCTGCCTTCGGGACCTTCTTGGGAAGGTCCTAGGGATCTGGTAATGGGTGAGAGGGGGATTAAAGGCATCAAAATGAACTGGATTGGTTTACACTGGAAATGACAGGCAATCATCGACCAGTGAATATAGACTACACACAGAGGATGGGATGGGAGAAAGAAGAAAAGAGCCTTAAGGGCAGAATTGGAATGAGCTTGAGGGAGAGGAAGGGGTGAAAGATAAGGGAGGGGAAGCTTCTTTGGGTAGCTGTCAGGTCAGGAGTTGCTGAGAAACAGAAGAAAATGTCAGAGAGATGTTAATAAGCTTGCTCAGTGTTAAGAATGGCTTGGAGGGGCACCTGGGTGGGTCATTTGGTTAAGCATCTGCCTCTGGCTTAGGTCATGATGCCAAGGGCCCTGGGATTGAGCCCCGTGCCAGGCTCTGTGCTCAAGGGGAGTCTGCTTCTCCCTCTGCCTCTGCCCCTCCCCGTGCTCACTCGTGCTCGCTCTCTCTTTCTCTGTCTCTCAAATAAATAAAATCTTAAAAAAAAATAATGGTTTGGAATTATTCATAACATTGAAATTGCTTTTCAAATACTCATGCTGGCCATCAGCAGGGCGCTCCTGCCAATGCCACACTGCACTGAGCCTGGGCCCCCAGGAAGCTCAAGTTAGCAGTTAAGTAGGCTGTTCCTCTTGGGTCCAAGTCTATGGTGCCCCTTGGAAATATCTTGAAATACATCATGTTGTTTTACTTATCTCAACATTGGCGAAGAAGAAGCTCCTCCTCAAAATTTATTCTATGGAGTCTGAATGTTGGGCAGGAAACCTAATCCAACCCTCAAAGATTAATATTTTTTTTAATGTAGAAGAAACCAGGATCCCTGGGTGGTCAGCGGTTTGGTGCCTGCCTTCAACCCAGGGTGTGATCCTGGAGTCCTGGGATCGAGTCCTGCATTGGGCTCCCTGCATGGAGCCTGCCTCCCCTCTGCCTGTGTCTCTGCCTCTCTCTCTGTGTGTCTCTCATGAATAAATAAATAAAATCTTTAAAAAAAATAAAATAAAATAATGTAGAAGAAACCTGTGATTTCTAAAGGTTTTGCTGATTAATTTTAGAACTTGGGTATGTAGTTTATGTATTTATTTCTTTATATAATAGGCTCTAATCAAAACTCTCAACTTATTAACTGATTCTTTTTTTTTTGATAACAGCTTTATAGAGATACAATGCACTTACCATATAGTCCATAGCCATTTAGAGGGTACAGTTAAATGGTTTTTATTTTTTATTTTTATTTTTTTAAAGATTTTATTCATTTATGCATGAGAACATAGAGAGACAGAGACAGAGACAGAGACAGAGAGGCAGAGACACAGGCAGAGGGAGAAGCAGGCTCCATGCAGGGAGCCTGACATGGGACTCAATCCCTGGTCTCCAGGATCACGTCCTGGGCTGAAAGCAGCGCTAAACCGGGCTGCCCCTAAATGGTTTTAGAGTATTCACAGAGCTGTGCAAATATCACCACAATCAATTTTAGAACATTTTTATCACTCCAGGAAAAAAACCTGTACCTCTTAGCTATCACTCGAAATCATGCCCCAAACCCCCACATCATGCCAATCCACAGGCAATGACTATCTACTTACGGTCTCTCTTAGATTTGCCTATTCTAGACATTTCTTATAAATAGAATCATCATTTGTGGTTCTGGTGACTGACATCTTTCACTTAGCATATGTTTCATGTTGTAACTTCAGTAATTGTTATGAAATTTTCTTAGCAAAATAATATCTGTTGTATGAATATACTACATTTTGTCTATTCCTTTGTCAATTGATGGACATTTGGGTTGTTCTCACTTTTGGTTATTTCAGCTATTATGGGTAATGATGCTATGAACATTCATGTATGTGTTTCTATGTAGATATATGTTTCATTTCTCATGAGTATATACCTAGAACTAGAATTGCAGGGTCATATGGTAATACTAGGTTTAACATTTTAAGGAACTATACTAATGTTTTCCAAAGTGCTGCAGTATTTCACATTCCTACCAGCAGTGTATGAGAGTTTCAATTTGTCCACATCCTCACCAACACTTGTTTTTACCTGACTTTTTGGTTAGAGCTACCCTTGTTAGTATGAAAGTGCTATTTCATTGTGATTTTGATTTGTATCTGCAGGATAACCAATGGTGTCAAACATTTTTTCATGTTCTATTAGATATTTGTATGTCTTCTTTGGAGAAATGTCTATACAAATTCTTTGCCCATCTTTTAATTGGGATGTTTGTTTTCTTACTCTTGAGTTATAAGAAGTTATTTTTTAACATATTCTAGATTCATATTTAGATATTTAGACATGATATTTATAGACACTTAGACATCTAGATTATGATTTGCAAAATTTTTTTCCCATTTTATGGATTTTCTTTTCAGTTTCTTGATAGAATTCTTTGGAACACAAAGGTTTTTAATTTTGATGAAGTTAAATTTGTCTATTTTTTCCCTTGGTTACTTGTGCTTTTAATCTATCTAAGAAACTATTGCCAAATCCAAGACCATGAAGATTTTCCTCTGTTTTTTTTTTTTCAAAGAGTTTTATACATTTAGCTCTTACATTTAGGTTGATCCATTTTGAATTAATTTATATATGGTGTGAGGTAGAGGTCCAACTTCATTTTTTGACATGTGGATATCTAATAGTCCCACCACCATGTGTTGAGGATTATTCACTTAAATGGTCTTGATACCCTTGTTGAAAATCGACTGACCATAGATGCATGGATTTGTTTCTGGACACTCGGTTCTATTTCATCAATCCATATGCCCACAATTATGCCACATATCCTTGGTAACCATTAGTTTGTAATAAGTTCTGAAATTAAAAGGTATGAATTCTCCTACTTTGTTGTTTTCAAGACTATTTTGGATATTCT
The DNA here is from genome assembly GCF_905146905.1 of Nyctereutes procyonoides. Classification (NCBI taxonomy): domain Eukaryota; kingdom Metazoa; phylum Chordata; class Mammalia; order Carnivora; family Canidae; genus Nyctereutes; species Nyctereutes procyonoides. Next base: position 6,944,365 of record NW_026575044.1, read on the forward strand.
GGGTCCCTTGCAATTTCATATGAAGGCTTAAATCAGCTTGTCTGTTTCTACCAAGAAACCAGTGAGGACACTAATAGGGATTGCAATGAATCTGTAGATCAATCTGCCGTCTTAGTAATATTTCAATCCATGAAAATGTACTATCTTTCAGTTTATTAATATCATCTTTCTTTTCTTTCAACGATATTTTACAGTTTTCAGAACATAAGCTTTACACATTTTGTTTTTTTCTAAGTGTTTTATTCTATTGTAAATATAATTGTTTTCATTTTCTTTCATTTTCAGATTGTTCATTGCAAATATGTAAGAATATAATTAATATTTACACATTGATCTTATATTCTGAAACATTGCTGGATTCATTTATTAGTTCTACTAGTTTTTTAGTGGATTCCTTTAAATTTTCTGCATACTAAATCAGATTGTCTGTTAATACAGATAGTTACTTCTTTTCCAATCAGAATGCCCTTTTTTTTTTCATTTTCTTGCCAAATTGTCATTAGCTAGAACCTCCAGTACAATGTTAAATAGAAATGGTGAGAATAGATAACCTTGACATTTTTCCTAGGGGAAACTCATCCAGTCTTTCATTATTAGATATGATGTAGGTTTTTTATAGATGCCTTTTATTAGGTTGAGGAAGTTTCCTTTATCCCTTGTTTGTTGAGTGCTTTTATTATGGAAGAGTAATGGTTTCTCTACTGAGATGATCATGTTTTTTATTCTGATTTTTTTTCTGTTGATATAGTATATTACATTAAACAATTTCAAATTTTAAGGCAGCTCTGTATTCCCAAGGTAAATACTACTTCTTCATGGCATATCCTCCTTTGTATATGTTACTAGATTTGATTCACTAGTACTTTATTGAGGATTCTTGCATCTATACTCATAAGAGATATTGGTCTATAGTTTTCTTAGGATGTCCATGGTTTGGCATCAGAATGATACTAGCCTCACAAAATGTGTTGGGAAATGTTCCCCCTACCCCCATTTTGTTTTATGGAAGAGTTTGTAAGGAGTTAGTTTTTAATTCTTCTGAAATATTGGGTGGTGTTCAATTCATATTTTTACCTTCGAACATTTGTTCAGGGACCACTGGGTTCAAGGCACTGTCCTAGGCACTGGGGATACCATGATAAATAAATACCTGCCAATTTTTTGTTTAGCTAACCAAAATGTGAATATTCAGTTTATTTGTGCCCTTCTTCATATTCACAAGATTTAACAACAAAAAAAAGTATGAAGTAAGAACATAATTAAATTTAGTGTTCCAATTTCTGTGGTTTCCATTTAGCATTTAACATAGAGTGACCTCTGTCTCTCTCTCTCTCTCTCTCTCTCTCTCTCACACACACACACACACACACTCCTTTTCTTCTTCCTGCTCTTCCTTTCTCTCCTCCTTTCCCTCTCTTAATACTAAGCTCCGTCCCTAATCCCTACCCTACTTCCCAATTGACATCTACTCTTGCAATCTAATACAGGATTCTAAAAAATTTGAGTACATTACCTACAATAATTTGAAAACTAGCAAATGTGTCATCTTAAACTTCTCATTCTTTGAGAAGTGTGCTCTTTGGTACAAGGGCGGTAGACTAGGCTGTGTGGGGATTGTCAACAGCTTTCTTCATCACTCTATTCACAGCTTCTACTACAAACATGGCTTGTTCTGGCCTTGGCTGTAAAGATTTCCCCCAGAGGTTGCAGGATCTTATTTATATGCAAAGCCAGACAGCTGGGTCCCTGCCACAGATTCTGAGGATGGCCAAGACTACCCAAAACCACCGAGGCAGTGAGGAACCTTTCAAACTGCATCCCCAGTGAAAGAACAGGACTTGTCCCCCATCCAAGAAAGAGAAGGGACTTCAACCCCCAGCAGCCACATGACCCCTTTGGCAGATTGATTTACTTAATGATCTAAGTTGATACCATTCTGGACAATATCATCATCAGTGGCCAAAAAGAGCACCAGCAAATGAATCTTTAGACATTGACCCAGGGCAGGAAGTAAACCTCTACAAAGTTGACCATTCACTGCTCTAGTGATCACAGCCATGGAATCAGTGATATATTCTTTTTCTGCAATCCACAAACATGTTGGCCACTTACTATGTGCCAAGGACTGTGCTAAGTAATTATGAAGATAACTAAGAAGAGATTCTGTGCTCCCAGTATCTAGACTTAGTGAGGAACTCCAGTTCCAGTGGAACTCCAGTCCAGGACAGAGTACACTTCATGCCACCAGAGGATCTAGACAAGACTTATGATAGCCTGAAGTAATGAGATGCATTTAAAACTTCAATGCAATGTAGCCAGCATAAAGATATAATAAGAAACATTTCCAGGAAGCAACTACATGCCCTAAAATCCCATAATAATGTAAATAAATATCTGTGAGTGCCTCTATGTTCCAGGCACTGTGCCGAGTGTTGGAACGCAAAGTTGAATAAGACAATCCTTTTCCTTAGAATGGACTAAATGTAATTTAGTAACTCAAAAAAGACAGCAACTCTGTCAAAAGTGATGAATTTCTAAAAAAGCCAAAGAAAACTATGACCCAAGTCATTTACTGTTACAAAACATGCTAAACCCCATGCCAGGTACAACTTGCGTAATAACAGTGCTCTATAAAGACTAACGGTCTTGGGCAGCCTCGGTGGTGCAGCGGTTTAGCGCCGCCTGCAGCCTGGGGCCTGATCCTGGAGACCCTGGATCGAGTCCCATGTCAGGCTTTCTGCGTGGAGCCTGCTTCTCTCTCTGCCTGTGTCTCTGCCTCTCTCTCTCTCTCTCTCTCTCTCTCTCTCTCTGCATCTCTATGAATAAATAAATAAAATCTTAAAAAAAAAAGACTAATGGTCTCTGTCATTCCTCCAACCAAGTGTCACATTACTTCCTTAATTGATCTGTTTCTTTTTTAATTCTTTTTTTAAAGGTTTTATGTATTTATTAATGAGAGACACACAGAGAGAAAGAGACAGGCAGAGACAGGGGCAGAGGAGAAGCAGGCTCCATGCAGGGAGCCGCTGGGGGCCTTGATCCCAGGTCTCCAGGATCACACCTGGGGCTGAAGGCAGCACTAAACTGCTGAGCCACCCGGGTTGCCCAATCTGTTTCTTTTTAAACCAAAAACATGACTGGAAAGACATCTTCCCCAGATCCCTGTAGCACAAGCCATTCCATATCTCATAATAAAGCAGAAAATATGGTAAAATAAAGCCCCTCAAATTCAAAATATGTGCTAAACATACTTGAGTTGTGTGTTTTTTTGAGGGGGTTGTTAAACTAAGACCACTTGTCCCAACTGCTTGCCTTATGCCCACTCTGGCGGTTGTACAGCAGGGCTGAGTGCTTGAAAAGAGCGAGAGAAACTGGTAAGTGATGACATTTCAGTTTGGAGGGAATGTCTGTGTCAGGTGTGCAGAATGATTCAGTCCTGGATCCTGCCCCAGGAAGGTTGCAATCTGGGATGAGAGTGAAGGTATAGCCATGAATAGTATTTCAGGTAGAAAGCAAGTCCTGGTTAAACTCTGTTAGGGCAGTGAATAAAAGCTGTAGTCAAACCATAAAATTGAAATTTTTATTGTTGTAAATGGACTCTTATTGGTTGAAAATCCCATCTCATATATGTGAAAGCTACACACACACACACACACACACACACACACACAAGATACGAGAACATACAAGAGTAGCTACTCAAGATATACACACGAACTCCTAGGGCAGCTGGAAGATTGCACCACTTTTGAACTTGACAGGAGAGGGAGTCAGAAAAGACTCCTGGACCAGAAAATATACCCTCTAACAAAGAATAGGTTCAATTAGTGGAGTTTACCCAAGGGAGAAAAAAAAGTGTACAATGCTAGTGATAATTTCAAATGTATAAACCCTCATGGCTCACCACCAGGCTTGAGCAATCCTACACTTTCCCAATCCCCCAGCCATGTGGGCCTTCTGGTTCCTGGATGTGACCAGCTTCCACCACACATATTAGTCCCTTTGATGGAATATTCTCTTCCCTTCTCTCCCTCTGGCTAATGGGTTCTCTCTTTAAATGTCACCTTTTCTAAACTCCTTTCTCAGAGTCTTATTCTAAACAGAATGCCTTTGTTGGTCTTTCTCAGATATTACATATTTGCTTCCTCACATTTATCACAGTCTTTGGCTACATATTGTAAAAATATATCATATATATATTTGTATATCATCTATCCTCACAACCAGACTACCTAAGTGAGGGCAGGAATTCACCGCTATCTACCACTACCCACTCCACTGCAGGGAGCCAAATAATAAGTGAATGTACAAAAGAGATTAAGTTATTTTCATAGGTCAGGGTCCCTGGGTGGCTCAGACGGTTAAGCATCTGCCTTTGGCTCAGGTTGTGATCTCCAGGTCCTGGGATCCAGCCCTGCATTGGGATCCCCCATCAGTGAGGAGTGCCTTCCTCCTTCTCCTTCTGTCACTACCCCTGCTTATGTTCACATGTTCTCTCTCTCTTTCAAATAAATAAATAAAATATTTTTATAAGTTATTTTGATAGGTCAGAGTAAAGACTAATAGAAAGGAGATTGTCCCAAGACTATAAATAAAAACTTTTTGGGACGCCTGAGTGGCTCAGTGGTTGAGCATCTGCCTTCGGCTGGGTCATGGTCCTAGAGTCCCAGGATCAAGCCCCGCATCAGGCTCCCTGCAGGGAGCCTGCTTCTCCCTCTGCCTATGTCTCTGCCTCTCTCTCTCTCTCTCTGTGTGTCTCTCATGAATGGATAAATAAAATCTTTAAAAAAATAAATTTAAATTTAAAATCTTTTTCTTTCTTATAATTTGAACCTATATTGTACTCATAATGTAAGTTAATTATAATGTGCTAAATTATATGTCCTACTCATTATGCTAAGTAGGGATATGCTATGTCAATAAGTTATGAGCTGTCAGTCACCAAAAGCAAGGTGATCACCTTGCTTGTGAAAACAAAGTTTGTTGCACATCCCCTATGTGCCAGGCACTTCATTAAATATTGAGGACGGGGCAGCCCCGTTAGTGCAGCGGTTTAGCACCGCCTGCAGCCCAGGGTGTGATCCTGGAGACCCAGGATCAAGTCCCACGTGGGGCTTCCTGCATGGAGCCTCTGCCTATCTCTGCCTCTCCCTCTCTCTAAATAAATAAATAAATAAATAAATAAATAAATAAATAAATAAATCTTTAAAAATAAATAAATAAATAAAAAGCTACTTTTTAAAAAAGATATTGAGGACCCAGAATAATTAATATTCCTGATTTCAAGGAATACCTAGTTGAGGAGAGCTCTTGGAGAAGGCATTTAGACTAGAAGGCCATAATAATCCAGATGGGAATTGGTTGATCAGCTCCTGGTTCACCTAGCAGACTCCAGTGGGACCAGCCTAGAGAGAGGTCAGCCAAGAGGGTGCTGTGGGAAACTTGAAACAGCATCTTCTCTGCCACCCCAAACAGGAACAGCCTCTGTTACATGGGTGGGAGTCGACAGATGATCTCAGAATTGAATCAAAGACATCTATCTAGATCTTGGAGTCCTGCCGGGTAGAGATGGCCTCCAAGGAGGGAGTTCTGCTGGTGAGACCTGGAGGATAGAGAGAGCCAGATGCCCCTGGCTGGGGAAGCTGAAGAGCATATGTTAGTTTGCTAGGGCTGCTGTAATGAAGTATTGCATGCTGGGTGGCTTAAGTAACAGAAATTTATTTTCTCATGATTCTGGAGTCTAAAACTCCAAGACCAAGGTTTTAGCTAGTTTTGTTTCTCCCAAAGCCTCTCTCCTTGCCTTGTGGATGGCCACTTTCTCTCTGTGTCCTCAATTGGCTTTCTCTTTGAATGTGTGCATGTCCCAATATCCTCTTTTTATTAGAACACCAGTGAGATTGAGTTAAGACCCAACCTAATGACCTCATTTTACCTCTTTAAAGACCCTATTCCCGCATATAGTCATATGCTGAGGTGCTGGGTGTTAGGACTTCAGCATACAAATTGGGGGTGGGAGGAATGGGGGGAGAAAGAAAGTTCAGCCCATAACACAGAGAATGTAGAATATTGGATACAAACCCAATTTTCACTTTAAAATCAACATTGTCCTTACCCTTAGCCCTATCCATATCAAAATGGTGCCACTGCCCAGAAAAAAGCACAGAAATCAGCAGTACTGAGCCCACACTCACATTCATTAGGCAGGTGGAACATGTTGGCCCAGTACTTCCCAACACCTAGCTCACCAACAGAATATAATTGGGTAGGTTGTTGGATTTTTTAAAATCCAGATAATTAGGACCCATCCTAAAGCAATGATTTAAGAGTATCTACAAGTTTTAAGGAATCTATGCTTTTAAATCTCCCCAGCTGTTTCGAGTGATTAGTTAAGTCTGAGAACCAATGCTTTTGACTTTCTTGCAAAACTATAGCTTATTTTCATAGAAAAAGGGTGCGTGTTGGGTACCTGGGTGGCTCAGTTGGTTAAGTGGCCAACTCTTGATTTTGGTTCAGGACATGATCTCAGGGCCCTGTGATTGAGCCCTACCTACATCAGGCTCCTGCTCAGCAGGGAGTCTGCTTGTCCTCTCCTTCCCCTCTGCCCCTCCCTCTGCTTGTGTGCTCTGTGTCTCTCTCAAATAAATGAATAAATCTTAAAAAAAAAGAAAGAAAGAAAGAAAGAAAGAAAGAAAGAAAGAAAGAAAGAAAGACAGTAAAAGGGTATCGTGACATTCCCATTTTATGCCTCATTTTTGTCTTTACTCTCAAGGAAACCCTACAGATAAGTATATATAAGATAATGATGTGCATTGAACTTTATCATTAAGCTTGCAAATTACCTTGACAGTAAAACTTAAGAAATTTGAATTCATTTGTCCCATCATTTATTTTAGTCATTATATATATATATATATGCTTTTGGCTCAGGTTGTGATCTCCAGGTCCTGGGATCCAGCCCTGCATTGGGATCCCCCATCAGTGAGGAGTGACTTCCTCCTTCTCCTTCTGCCACTACCCCTGCTTATGTTCACATGCTCTCTCTCTCTTTCAAATAAATAAATAAATATTTTTATAAGTTATTTTGATAGGTCAGAGTAAAGACTAATAGAAAGGAGATTGTCCCAAGACTATAAATAAAAACTTTTTGGGACGCCTGAGTGGCTCCCAATACATACATACATACATACATACATACATACATACACATATATGTATTATATATATATCAATTTATTGATAAATAAATTATTGTGGAGTGTTTACTATACACCAGGTTTGATGCTGGGGATGGAGTAGTGAACATATTGTGATCCTTGCTTTCCATCCTGGCCCCTGTATATTTCTGTGAACAGAGTATCATCAGCTGAGAAAAGGCACTGGAACTTTTTAGCTTCTGGCCACTACCTGACATTGAAACTGGTTTTAGAACCCTTAAGACAAAGAATGTATTTGTTGCCAGGGTGGAGTGGGGATTTCTCAAGGTTACAGCCCAGCTGAAAAACCAGCCACAAATCATGCTCAGGTTGATAGTACTCTTAAGAAATAAATTATATCCCAATCTTATTGGGTGGATGGTTTTGTCAAAAGGGCATTAATTCTATCCTTCCTTTAATTACATACCAAGACTATAGACAAATCAATTAGAACAATAAAGGTAACTATGCAGCTGGATATACCAAATTGTCTTAATGACAGCTTTTCTGGGATTTTTCCAATGCTCATTGGCATCTATGAATCCATGTCCAACTCAGTTCTCAGGGTGACCACCAGGCCAGATCTACTGGCCACAGGTCGGTAGCAGTGGCGTGGCATCTCACCCAACGCCATTCCCCCAGCAGGTTTCTGCCTCCAGAGCCCACATTACAGCTCTCCTTGCTCCTTCCCAAATGATTGGCAGGTTAAGTACAGTCCTGTCAACAGCCAAGGACTCTAGGATATTTTAGATCTTTAGAGATACCAAGCAAAGGGTTGCCTGGGTAGCGCAGTAGGTTAAACATCCAACTCTTGATTTCAGCTCAGGTCATGCTCCATATTGGGCTCAGCACAGAGTCTGCTAGAGATCGTCTCTCCCCCTGCTCTTGAGTGCACTCTCTCTCAGTAAATAAATAAATAAATATTTAAAAAGAAATAAGGACACACAGCAATTACTGAAAGAATGGATGAAAAGGAAAGTAGCCTCATCTAGGATATTGCTGTTTAGACAAGCCTTTGTATTAAGGAGTTTAGTGTTTAAGGAGGCATTACAGATTGCCTCATGGCTTGAGACTTGTTATCCTAGTCTCACTGGTGCCCATAAATGAGGAGAATCTTCAGCACTAAACAAATAGGACTCTCTCTTATCTGGGACCCATGTTTAACACACAGCTTTTCCTTTGCCTTTGAAGTAGATCCTATTTTTCTAGGACTGTATCCCAAACTGCCTCTGCTTCAGAACTTGCTAGGAGTGTACTCTTTCCCCCTCCACTCTTTGCAACATTGACTTTTTTTTTTTTAATCTCTCTCTCCCTCTTTCTCTAATGTATATATCCCTTCCATTGTATGACTGGACAAACAAACAAAAACAAAGAACAAAACAAAACAAACCTATTTAACTTTAACCCAATGACTCTACAGGATCAGAAATGAACACCAGGAAGCTAAATAAGCTCTGTCCTTGCCTTCGCCAAGAACTCTTTTATTTTGGGACCCTCCATGGGCTGGAGTAAAATGGATTTCCATTGGAGCCTGGAAGAATATGAATATGACTATAGTTCATCAGCGATTTGATCGCACTGCTTTGTCAACGATGGGTTCGGTCTCTCTCTGACCCTCATTTGATTCAAATACTTTCATACTCTAGTTCAGATTGAATGCATGCTAGTTCCCCACACCTGGAGAGAGCATTGGATCCTTGAAACTGAGACATCATTTACTCTCTACTTGTCCCCATGAGCTCTGACAATGGTAACCATCAGAGGCAAACCACTTTAAAGTCCCACTTACACTCTGAAGATCCTGACTCTCAACAGTGAATTATAAGAATAAATAGCTGTCCTTTTAAGATATAAGATGTGAGACCAACAACACATCCAGAGCACAATTACTAGTTAAATGCATTTATTTCTAATCTCAATGCTTCTCTCATTATCAGTGTTTGAGCTCAGGAGAATAATGAGGTCAAAGAGATAAGAATACATGGGACTGAGATTATATAATACCATTCTAATAAGGTAATAAACCACTGTAATAAACTCCCTGGCCTTTAATATTCAGAAGGACAACTAGCAATCTCCAAGATTTAAAATTTAGAAATTTCACTTGGCAATGATGAGCACACCTGTGGATTTGGGTACCCATTTGCATTTCATTATGATGTAGGAAGGTCTGCTTACAAATTGAAAAAATAAACTATATCCATGTGGGCCAGCTGCAGGGTACATTGGGAAAACAAGCTCACTTCTATTTGCTTTTTTGAGTGGGATAGCATCTTTCTGTAGAGTGGTTGATTCATTCAGAGTTTTGTTTTGTTTGTGCTTCTTTGTTTCATCTCGAAGAGAAAGGGAAAGAAAGGCAGAGAAGCAAAGCCTACTGCTCCTTGACAGATCACAGACCCTCAGGACCATCTTTTTTTTGGACATATCCATTTTTATACAACTAAGCATGCCTGGGTTTGGACTTTACTAGGAAATGTGTCCGACAACCTACTCACTAGCCAGAAAGCACAGACTGACCCATATATTTTAAAGGTGTTTTTAAAAGAGTCTCTTTAAAGATACTCAGTTCTCATGGCGATTCAGCTGTGAAGGCAATGGTCTGATTCAACCATCTACTATCTTTTTTGCATGAACCATGTCTCAGCAGCAGTGGGGTGGGTGGGCAAGGGTAGCATCAACAGTGTTAAAGGAGCCCAACAGGAATTCCTCTCTGGCTTAGGATATAAAATCATGAGAGAACGTCATTCCCACCGCAGCAAGACACAGTCTATAAAAGAATAACATTTTTCAGCCTCTTGGAGAGCAGACATTGTACCAAGGAGAGAGAGCCATACATACAACTCTTTCACTTCCACTAGCAGGCCAGCAATGGACACAATAGTCAAAGAACCAGGACAGAAGTAACATTGATACGTTTAGTCAACATTTCTAAACTTCCCATCAAGCTAATACACCTTTTTAAAAGTCCATTGCTTATGTGACAGTTGTGCATTGATAATAGTGGCTAGTGTTCAGCATGTTATGTGTCAAACTTTGCATACTGTGCACCTTTCAGTTCTTGAATCAACCACTGCAGTAGGTAAAACTGTTTTATAGCTAAGGAAGGCAAAGCTTAGCAAAGGGAAATGATTTCCTCAGAGGAATCTGGGTCTACAAGTCCACAAAGCCTTTAGTCTTGGATCATATCACTCATTCCTTCCTGCTGCTTTTAAGATGAGTGAAAATCAAGGATTTGCTTATATTGCTACAATATTCTGAATACCTGGGGCAGATTTTCTTCCTTGTTTTCTTTCTCTTTTTCTTCTTTCTTTCTTTCTTTCTTTTTTTTTTTTTACAGAGATTGTGGGTGGGGAGGGACAGAAGGAAAGGGAGAGTCTCAAGCAGACTACATGCTGAGTAGGGAGCCCAATGCTGGGCTCGATTCCTGGACCCTGAGATCATGACCTGGGACAAAATCAAGAATTGGATACTCAACCAACTGAGCCACCCAGCTGTCACATCCTTCTTTTTTAGAGAAGATTTTCCTTTAAATTCTAAGAAATTTCTGTGTCAATTCTAGGGGAATGAAAAACACAATTCTTTTAAACATGTGCATGCATTAACTTTCCAAAAGCAATTGAAATGAGTATTTGAATTCTTGAAGGGATTGTGCAGGGAATTTGAGGCACACGAAGACCACGTACCTTGAGAGAAATACCAGGATGCCTAAGCCCCTCAATGCAACATCACTTTTGATTGCTTTTCTTGAGATGATATATCTCTGAAATCATGATGAAAGTTATTATTAAAGGTAGTAGAATTCAAAATGTGAATATTCTCTCCACATATGCCTTTTTCAGGAGTGTTACAAACATTTAAAGCAAGAATAATCTACATTAGCAATGATGTAACATGCCACTGACCAACTTTATATTTCAAATTTAACCCAATTTCTACATCAATAAATTGGTGTAGGGATGGTATTGTCTGCCCTCTTCAACCAGACAATGAAGACTGCTCAAGAAGAGAAAATATATTTCATAATGTTGGTACAAAAGTAAGTATTTTGCACCTTTTAAAAACGATCGTGTTTGCTTGGCTTGTTTCCATTCCATTCCATTTCATGTTTCCATTGCTTTCATAACTGCTGCCCATTCTTTGTCAGGGCACAGGGCTCAGGAGACCTTGCATAGCTACCCAGCCACTGATGAGCCAGCAAGATGGTGTTGATGGGGATGATGATGATGATGGATAGTTGCGATCATTGCAAAGCCAGTGCTGATCTGATCATATCAGATCATCTGATTTAATCGTCACAATGGCTTTATGAAGAAGATATTATTATTATTCCAATTCAGAGCAGCATCTGTATTCCATTGTATCTTGGAGCCTCTGGAGAACACTATGATGAAGACAGTCTCTGGAACTCTTGGATGAAACTTGTTAAATCAGATCTTAAGCCTACTATCTTAAGACTGTAGGATCCTAGCAAGCCCCACCCATGGAAATCAGGGGTGTGGAGAAGCAAAATGCATTGCAGTTAGGATGCTTGCTCCTCTGGCTAAGCCACCAAGTCAGTGCATTGATTAGCAGGTGTTTATTTCAGGATGGAAGCTGGAGCCAGGTACTGGGAAGTGCTCCTAGGTCAGGTCTTTAGCATCTGCTTAGAAATAATCATTTTACAACTGGTCTGTAAATTAGAAATTACTTGGAGACACTTTCTGAAGCCAGCTCATCCTATCAAAACAGCAACCAGGCACTCGGGTCTCCAGTGTCAGAAAAGAATTTTTTTTAAGATTTATTTATTCAATTTAGAGAGAGAGTGTGTGTGTTAGCACAAGTGGGTGGAGGGAGAGAGAGGGAGAAGGAGAGAGAATCTCAACCAGATTCCCTGCTGAGTGTGGAACCCAAGGTGGGGCTCTATCCCACGGCCCATGAGATTATGATCTGAGCCAAAACAAATGCTTGAACAATTTCAACAATTGTCGGTTCACGAAGCCACCTATTACAAGCTACTCCACTCTGGATCATTTTGAAGCAAACCTCAGATACCAAGTCAGTCATTTGTTAACGTTTCAGCAGGTAATAAAGGAGTCAGGAAAAAACAACAACAACGCAGAACTGAATCTCATTAATATCATTAATCTCATTAATCATGAATCTATTAATACAATTAAAAATTAATAATAGCTCATTAATATCATCAAATATTCAATCAGCATTCAAATTGCTCTGATTGTCTCCTACTTATTCTTATAGTTTGTCTGAATAAGACGTTCTTTTTTTACCTTCTTTATAGTTACTATAGGTCATCAAAATGTCTTCCCTGAGATGTTAACTGATGTTTATGCAATTTAAAAATAAATCTCAGGGCGCCTAGATGGCTCAGTCAGTTAAGCATCTGTCTTTGGCTCAGATCATGATCCCAGAGTCCTGGGATCAAGTCCCACAGTGGGCTCCCTGCTCATAAGGGAGTCTACTTCTCCCTCTTCCTCTGCCTTTTCCTCTGCTTGTGCTCTCTCTCACTCACTCTCTCTCTCTCTCAAATGAATAATCAAAATCTTTAAAAAATAAAAATAAAAATAAATCTCATAGGGCAATAAATTCAGCCAACACTGAATTAACATTAAACAGATTTCTTTACTGAGGGGTTTTTCTAAAACTTCAATATGTTAATCTGCATTGAAACTCTCTGAGAAAGGGATCTGGTGTACAGTTTTACCAAATCTGTGGGAACACAGTTTCTTTCTCTGATATAAGCCCAAACCTTAAGAAATACTACCAGAGGTAAGTCACTTATTGTATAAGTTTTCTTTCCCCTGTGTAAAACGTAATGGGATTGGTTTTGTCTAGAAGTCTTCATGATGATCAATATGGTCTCTCCAAAGCCTGCATTTTGTTATTAACTGAATTCAAGGAGTGTAGTTACTAATAAAGGTAACATGTGGGCAAACCAATGACCACCATGTGTCTGTAAACAAAAGTTTAATATATGTTAGATCAATACAGTGCCTGGATACATGGCTACAGAGGGGCAGAATGTTGAAATCAGTGCTGCCCTTGGAGCTCAGAGCATGAGGTCAGACTTCCTGTGCAGATGAAGCTGTCATCTATCAGGGAAACAATCTACAATGTTTCAACATCTATGGTGACCATAATTCCCCAAAACCAATAAGACTCAATGTACTAAAAAATGAATTTTGTATCACAAGGGGTTGGAGATAAGCCATCTGAGAAATACAGATTCAATTTCAAAACAAAAGTATATCCAGGACATCTTATCAGTTTATAGGAATAACAAGGTGGAACATTTGAAATTAGAAATCTCCAAAAGATTTGCAATGTGCTATTTTTGAATGAAGAATGGCCACATAGACCTATTGAGTTCAAGCACTTACTTTTCCATTTCTCTTGAGGTCCATGTTGTATTTCTAACACTCACTCATAATCCTAAAAGTAGTACTGTAGGAAAAAGTGATACAACTTGTGTTTTTAAAATGAAGGCAGATGCATTCTTTTCTACCACCTGGCAGTGGAAGTCAGGGAAAGAATGGAAGACTGACAATAATATTAGCTTAGATAGTTCTTATTTGGTCCAGGTGCCCCTGATATTTTTATAAAATTCCCAAGAACCCATCCTCCACCAAGGCTGCTTGTGGAAATGACCCCATGAATGGAATAGTGCATATCTGCCAAGAATCTTTCCAAAAATCTCTATATTTTAGGACTAATAGAGTCCAGAACCCCAGGGGTTATATTTTATTTCAAGATCTTACTTTGCTGACTAGCTTCACCTAAAAGCAGTAATCAAAATGAGTGATGCTAATTGGGATGCTCGTTGATTTTTGTTTTCTTTTGCATTCACTGCTCTGGGAGCAAAGTTAGAAAAGTTTGTTTTTGCTGGCAGGCATTGAGAAACAGGACTCCAATTACCACCTACTCATCTTCCAATCTAGGGCTATAAAAAGTGAAGGATGTCAGTGTCTCCTTTCACTCCAATGACACTTGGAATTGCTAGTGTGTTAGCCTTTTTCTCTTGCCTCCTGGTTAATGACTAGACATCTGTATTGAGGCATGATGGCTGGAGACATTTGGGGTGTTGGGCACTGGGCTTGTTACAGCGGCTGTAATAGGTAGGTACAAAGCAGGCCCCAGACCTCCAGGGTTTGCAGTCTAATTGCGAGATAAAGCTAAAAAATGGCACTTGTAATCTCCTTTCTTTCCAACTTTTTGTTATGAAAATTGTTAGTCTCAAAAGCTAGAGGATAGTGTATACTGTGCACTCGTGTTCATCACCTCTATTAAAGATCTAACATCTGCTGATACTTGCTTTATCACTGTGTGTGTGTGTGTGTGTGTGTGCGTGAGAGAGAGAGAGAGAGAGAGAGAGAGAGAGAGGAGAGAGAGAGATTGAGATTGTTGAACAATTTGAAAATAAGCTGCAGGGACACCTGGGGGTGGCTCAGCGGTTGAGTGCCTGCCTTCCGCCCAGAGCCTGATCCTGAGGTCCCAGGATCTAGTCCCATATCGGGGCTCCCTGCATGGAGCCTGCTTCTCCCTCTGCCTGTGTCTCTGCCTCTGTGTGTGTGTGTCTCTCATGAATAAATAAATAAAATCTTTTAAAAAAATGAAGAAGCTGCAGATATCACAACACTAGAAGCCCCTAAATAATTCAGCTACCTCTCTTAGAAGAAGTAAGAACATTCTCCTCCCATTTAACCACAATATTACTGTCTTATTTAAGATATTTTATAATAATTTCATAATACCATCTAAAATCCAGTGTATATCCAAATATCCCAACCTGTCCCAAAATATGAGTTTTTTTTTGGAACTGTTTTGTTTTGTTCTCACCAGGATCCAATTGAAATTGACATATTAGAGTCAGTTGTTACTTTTTTGAGGGAGGATCTTCTAACCATCACCCTTCTTTTCTTCAGGACATTGACCTATTGGCTTTTTTAAAAAACACATTTATTTATTTATTTGACAGAGAGAGAGAGAGCATAAGCAGGGGAAGCAGCAGGCAGAGGGAGAGGGAGAAGCAGGCTTCCTGCAGAGTAGGGAGCCCAATGCAGGACTCTGTCCAAGGACCCTGGGATCATGATCTGAGCCAAAGGCAGAGACTTACCTGACTGAGTCACCCAGGTGCCCCCTTATTGAATCCTTAAAGAAGCCAGTTATAGATTATATCATTTTTTGATTATCTGATTTTTCTGATTGCTTCCTCAGTGCCCATTAAATGTTTTTCTGTTAATGTTTCCCATAATCTGAAAGTTAGGTCTAATGTCTTGATTAAACATGTTTGCCAAGAAAACTTTCATACATTGCTAATGGGAATGAAGGATGATACAGACACTTTGGAAAACAGTCTGGCAATTCCTCAAAATATTAAAAATATTGGGAATGAGGCAAAGATGTTCCCTCTCACCACTCCTTTCAACATTAGGCAGGAAGTACTAGCCATTGCAGTAAGACAAGAAAAGGAAATAAAAAAGATTCATATTGAGAAGAAAAAAAATTAAACTGTCTATGTTTGCAGATGACATGATCATCTATATAGAAAAATCCAAAAGAATCAATAAAAACTCCTCAAACTAATAACCAAGGTTGTGGAACACAAAGAAGTAAGTCTCTTTCCTATATACCAGCAGTGAACAAGTGGAATTTGAAATCTGAAACACAATACCAAAGAAGTCTGGGTGGCTCAATTGGTTAAGCATCTGCCTTCAGCTCAGGTCATGATGTCAGGGTCCTGGGATCAAGCTCCACATCAGGCTTCCCGCTCAGTGTAGAGTCTGCTTCTCCTTCTCCCTCTGCCCTTCCCCCTACTTGTACTGGCTCATTCTCTCTCTCTCTCTCTCTCTCTCTCTCTCTCTGTCTGTCTGTCTCTCAAATAAATAAAATCTTAAAAAAAAAAGAAAGAAAGAAAGCACAAGGCCATTCACATTAGTACCCTCTCCCCAAAAGAAATACTCAGGTATAAATTTAACAAAATATGAAGAAAATTACAAAACTATATGAGGAAAACTACAAAACTCTAATAAACACAATCAAAGAAGAACTAAATAATGGAGAGATGTTCTATGTTCATGGATAGGAAGATTCAATATTGTCAAGATGTCAGTTCTTCCTAACTTGATCTATAGATTCAATGCAATCCCAATCAAAATCTCAGCAAGTTATTTTGTGGGTATCAACAAATTGATTCTAGAATTTATATGGAGAGGCAAAAGACCCAGAATAGCTACCATAATATTGAGAAAGAAGAACAGATTTTGAGGACTAATGCTACTGAACTTCAAGACCCACTATAAATCTACAATAACCAAGGCATTGTGGTGTTGGTGAAAGAATAGTCAATTAGATCAATGGAACAGAATAGAGATTCCAGAAATAGGACCGCATAAATCTTGTCAATTGATCCTCAACAAAGGAGCAAAGGCAGCACAATGGAGAAAAGACAAATTTTCAACAAGTCGTACTAGGACAACTGGACATCCACATGCCAAATCATCATCATCATCACCATCATCATCATCATCATCATCTAAACACAGACCTTACATCCTTCACAAAAATGAACTCAAAATGGATCACAGATCTAAATGTAAAATGCAAAACCATAAAACTTCTGGCAGATAACATAGGAGAATACCTATATCACCTTAGGTCTGGTGATAACACTGAAGGCATAACGCATGAAAGAAATAATTGATAAACTAAATTTCATTAGAACTTAAGACTTATCTATAAAACAAAACAACAACAACAATAAAAAAAAACAGAAGAATGAGAAGACAAGCCAAAAACTGGAAGCAAATATTTCCAAAAGACATATTGGATAAAGGACTGTTGTCCAAAATATATAAAGAACTTCTATGACTCAACAATAAGAAAACAACCCAATTTAAAAATAAGCCAAAGACCTTAACAGACACCTTACCAAAGAAGAGATACAGATGACAAATAAGCATATGAAAAGATAGTCCACATCATATTATCACCAGGGAAATGCTAATTAAAATAATGAGATACTACTGTATACCTATTAAAATGACCAGAACACTGACAACACCAAAGGTGGTTGAAGATGTGGAACAACAGGGACTCTCATTCATTGGTAGTGGGAATATATAATTGTACAGCTACTTCTGGGAAACAGCTTGGTGGGGTTTTTTATTTTTGTTTTTACAAAAGTAAACATATTCTTAATATATATTTGAGCAATTATGCTTTTTGGTATTTACCCAAAGAAATAGAAAACTTATATCCACACAAAAACCTGCAAACAGATGTTTATGAGTGATTTATTCCTGCCAATCTTAGACACAACCAAAATGTTCTTTAGTAGGAGAATTGATAACTGTGGTCCATCCAGACAATGGAATGTTATTCAGCACTAAAAAGAAATGAGTTATGAAGTCACAAAAAGACATAGAGGAACTTTAACTCACATTACTAAGTGAAAGAAGCCAATCTGAAAGGGGCATATGCTATATGATTACAATTATAGGACATTCTAGAAAAAGCAAAACCACGAAGACAGTAAAATGATCAGTGATTTAAGGGGTTGGAGTGAGAGGGAAGGATGAATAGGATAAGCACAGAGGATTTTTAGGGCAGTGAACCTGAGAGGCTGAGTGGGTTAAGCACCTGACTCTTGATTTCATCTCAAGGTTCTGAGATTGAGCCCTGAGTCAGCTCCATGCTGAACATGGAGCCTGCTTGAGATTTTCTCTCTCTCTCTCTCTCTCTTTCTCTCTCTCTCTCTCTCTCCCTCTGCCCTCTGCCCTCCTGCCTCATCCTTCCTCCACTTGCTTGGGGCATGCATGCACACACTCACAATTTCTCTCTAAAAAAACGGGGTGGGGGAAGCTCTGTATGCTACTATAATGATGCATACGTACCATTATATAACACCAAGAGTAAACCCTAATTAAATGACAAGCTTGAATGATTATGATGTGTCAATGTAGGTTTAGCAATTGTAACAAATGTACCACACTGGTGGGGATGGGGGGGTGCGCAGAGGATATATGGAAAAATCTCTGTACTTTACACTCAATTTTGCTGTAAACCCAAAAGTACTATTAAAAAAAAGTCTTAAGTAAACATTGTAAGAATACACAATATTAACAGAGAAAAGGAAAAAAATTTGATTTTATTTAAAATAAAAAATATACATATTAAACATAGAGTTAGCATATGATCCAGCATATCTGCTTTAAGGAATATACCCAAGAGGGAAATGGAACAACGTATCTGCACAAAAACCTGTACATGAGTGTTAAACATGGCATTATTCATAATAGCTACAAAGTAGAAAAAAACAAGTGTTCATCAACTGAGGGCTGAATAAAATGTGGTACATTCCATTCCATACAGTCGGATATTATTAGGCTATAATAATATCAAATTCTTCAATAATTCTTCAAAAAAGAATGAAGCACTAACAAGCAGATAAACCTTGAAAACACACTAGGTAAAATTAGCCAGTCACACAAGACTGCATATTACATGACTTCATTGATATGAAGTATCCAGAAAATGTAAATCTATAGAAACACAAAGCAGATTAGCAGTTACCCAGAGCTGCTGGGCAGTGGGAGGGGGCGATGGGAGTGACGGTTAATGGGTCTGGAGCTTCTTTTTGGGGTGGTGAAAATACTCTGAAATTAGATTCTGGCAATGGTTATACAACTCCATAAATATAAAAAGCCACCAAATTGGGGCACCTGGGTGGCTCAGTCTGTTAAGCACTTGACTCTTGATTTCAGCTCAGGTCCTGATCTCAGGTGGTAGATAGAACCCCACATGTGGTTCTGCATTCAGCAGGGAGTCTGCATGGGATTCTCTCTCCCTCTGCCCCCCCTCAGTGTACTCGTGCTCTCTCTCTACAGTAAATAAATAAATTGTTTTAATTTTCATTTTCATTTTTTTAAGATTTTATTTATATATTTATTTATGAGAAACACACAGAGAGAGAGGCAGAGGGAGAAGCATGCTCCATGCAGGAAGCCCAATGGGGGCCTCGATCCTGGGACTCCGGGATCACAACCTGAGCCAAAGGCAGACGTTCAACCGCTGAGCCACCCAGGCATCCCTAAAAAATTTTTTTAAAACACTGAATTATACACGTTTTAAGTGGGTGAATTGTACGGTGTGTGAATTGTACCCCTGTAAAGCTGTCAGAGATGGTGCGGTGCATTCTCTATCGCATCACATCAAAGGACCCATAATTTCAGGTTGTCCCTCCACTAATGATGCTCATTTGACTGCCTGGGTAAAATGGTGACCCCAGATTTCTCCATAGTAGAGGCATGCTTTCCCTTTGCAAATAGTGAGTAATGTGTGGCATGATGGATTAAAAACACACAAACACCTGCTCCCCGACACCTGCTTTCCTAATATTCTAGTGTATACTGATGAGCCTTGCCTGTCTCAACCATTTCACTGAGCGCTGCAGAATAACCAGCACCATTTTTGCAGATTCAAAATCTCAGATGGCTTGACGGGGTTTCCAGGGTCGCTACACATTGCTGGCACAATGGAAACTCATACCCTGGCCTTCTTGTTCTAGGACCCTGCTTGTGCCATTGTCTTATCTATAGCTGTCATTTATCTGTGTAGAAAGATAGCTTCTGCTACAGTGCAGGCCCGAAAAGTGTTGCAAGGATCCAGGAGCAAAGTTACTGCCTGACAACCAGGAAAGAATCCAGGAAGGCTTCTCAAAAGAGGCCAGACCTCCTGTGGGTTGTAAAGGAGCAAATTAGGAGTACACAGGAGGACTCCAGCAAAGCACAAGCAAAGACCACCCCCAACTAGGAACAGAATAGCACTGAGAGGAAAGCATTGTTGGTTAAAAGAATTACCATTAGTATCAGCCTGGTCCAAACAGGCATGAGCTCTAGAGCCAGATTGCTCAGATTTGAACACCAGCTCTGCTACTTACCACCTATGCGAACTTGAGCAAGTTACATAACTTCTCTGTGCCTGGATTCCCTGGCTGTAAAAAGAGGATTGAAGTAATAACTTCGTTGGGGTAAAATTAAATGAATTTGGGAACAGTTCCTGGCAAAAGAGTCCTCAAAAACATTGGCTATCATCACATTTTACAAAATATTTGGATAACAATTTGCAAAGAGTAGGATGCACAGAGGCCAGCAGCCACCTGCCTTTCCCTCTGAAAACATAGCATTGCCCCTGCTCGTGGGCATCCACAGGGACTGCTCCCGCAAGAGGCAGAGTAGGCTCCAGAGAGAGAAGTCAGGATTGGCCCCAGGAAATCTGGATTGTCATCTCACATCTGCCACCAACCACCACATGATCCAAAGTGATCTGTAAGCCTCAGTCTCTACAATGATAAATGGAGAAGTTGAACTAGTTTATGTCCCAGGGCACTTTCCACCTCTGCCTGTGTGATTCTAGGAGTCGAGTGGGGGCCACAGCCAGTGCATTCTGCTCCACACTGTGAGGGTGTAGAGGGCAGGATGGAGAGCTGCCTCTTCTAATGGTAAGGCATGGCTTCTCTGAAGCCAGAGCTGGCAACAGGTCAGAGCACCCAAGGTTACTAACGGAACCTCCATTTACTCATTTATCAGAAGAAAAGCTGTAAAGGGAGCTGTGTGAGTTAATTGATCTCACAGGTGAGTATGTAATTGTTTAGGTACTTATTATTATTATTATGAGCCATTTATGGCTCACTGTGATGATGTCACAAAAGTTATGGGTAATTTTATTTGGTTTGTTTTCTACTTCTTACTCTGTCCGCAAACTTACCAGCAAGAACATTTGGCCAGAAAACAGAATTTGTGGGGAAAAACTGTCAATCCTTGGTTGTATTAAGGTCTCTTTGATGTTCATCAGTACATAATATGAAGCATATCTAAATATGTATGCTATATTTATGATTGAGAAACTCCAGGCAGAAAACAAAAATTTGGTGTGTATTCAACTAGACTTTCCATATATAATATGTTCCTTCTTTGCACTGTCCAAGACATGGTAGGCAGTCAATCACCAAAGATCACTGGTGGACTGAGGTATTACAGCATACCATGGGGAAAAGTGGTGGAAAAAATATCTCCAAGCTGATTCGTTGACATTGATTACTAAAGTTTATGAGCAATATGCTGTTTAAATATTCATTATTTCCTTTACTCCCAGATCTTCAGCTCCTTGACTGGTGCCTGGTACAAAGAAGGTAATATATCAATATTGGAGGTTTTAAAATGCACCCACAAATTCTCTGATGCTCTTTCTTGAAAGAAGTGGGATTTAATTCCTCTCCCTTTCTTTTTCTTTTCTTTTAAAGATATTTATTTATCTATTTATTTATTTATTTGAGAGAGAGAGAGAGAGAGAGAGTGCGTGCACGCATGAGCAGGGGGAGGGGCAGAGGCAGAGGGAGAAGCAGACACCCTGCTGAGCAGGAAGCCTGATGCAGAGGCTCAATCCCAGGACCTGGGATTGTGACCTGAGCTGAAGGCAGATGCTTAACCGACTGAGCCACCCAGGTGCCCTAATTCCTCTCCCTTTGAGTGTGGGCTGGCTTTAGTGACTCACTTCTAATGAAAAGAAAAAAGCAGACAGGGTGATGTATGGTTTCGGGGGCTAGATCATAAAAGGCACTGTGGCCTCACTCACTCATCCTCTCTGAAATTGCTCACTCCGGGTGGGGTGAACTGACATGTAATGAGTGGCCTTATGATACGGCCCACCTAATGGAAAACTGAATAATGAAGAATGGAGGCCTCCAGCCAACAGCTAAAACCAGTGAGCCATCTGGAATGGACTCGTCCAGTCCCCCACAACTCCATGAGACACCCTGACCCAGAATCATCTAGTAAGCTGTCCCCAGATTCCTGACCTTCAGAAACTTTGTGAGATAATGAATGACATATTGTAAGTCACCAAGTTGTAGAATTACTTTGTCAGCAGTAGGTAACTAAAACAGATGCACAAACGAATAAACAGAAAACGCGTTGCCTATGTCAGTACCAGAGGAATGTCAATAATCAGACATCTTTTTTTCTTATGAATTCTCTAATTTATTCCTTACTTGATTGTGTCCTTATTAAACTTATTTCTTATTTGATTGAAGCCCATGGACTATTTTGTGGCAGACCTGTCAAAAGTAATAATAAAACTGTAATGAAATATGACACAATCTGATTAAGTTTAAGTTAAAGATGTGGAAGGCCTGGCTTCATGGCTGGCTAACTGGAGGGAAAGCCCAGAAAAATCCCACTGACAAGAAGCAAAATACCCTTCCTTCTTTGTCTTTTCCACAGTCATACATGAGCTGCCAAGCCTCTTCCCTTCCCTTTATAGGGAGTAATGTTGCTTTCTGCTCCTTCCTTTTGGCTTAGAAAAAAAAAAAAAAAAAAAAGCAAGCAAGCTGTAGATTTTTAGCAGCAGCAACCAGCAATAGAGTAAGCCATGTTATCTATGAGAAACAGGAACATTTCAATCAGGGCTAAGATGATTTCTTTAGGGATAAGGGCCCAAATACATCTCAAATAGAATTTTCCAGGACGAGAGCATGTTGTGAGTCCAGCTCCCATTGGCTCATTATCTCATAGACTAAGAAGCCAGGATTACCGCTGCGTCTCTTTCGGACTGGCTTAGCTAGTCTGGCTGGTTTCAACACCGTGTAAATCAATTTCAGCTTCAGGTTTACTAAGTGCAGTAGTGGTGGTGACCCTAGGTGCTCCAAAAACAACAAATTAACCCCACAAGTGTAAGGATTTAAACAGAAGAGAAGTTTATTTCTCACATCCACAAAGTCTGAGACACATGTTCCTGGTCAGCAGGAGGCTCTGTCTTCTAAGCCAGGGACCTGGTCCCTTCCTTCCATCTTGTGGCTCCACCTTCTGCAGCCTGTGACTTCCAGTCACCGTCCTTGTCTGCATCCAGCCTGTAGCTGGAGAGAACATACAAAGAATCACAGGTTACGTAATTTGCAGGCCCTGCCTAGAAGCAGCCTTCATGGCTTCTGCTCACATTTTAGGGCTACAATGCTGTCATGTGGCCTCCCGACCACGAGGGATGCTGTCATGCCCAGCAAAAAGGGGAGACACAGTTCTGAACAACTAGCCAGTGTCTGTCATGGTAATGGCACCACTTACCTCCCTATGGCTGCAGATGACCTCCACACCTGGCACCTCCTTCCCCTGTGTTCTAGACAGCCAAGCATCTGTCCCCACTCTACTCTCACCCAGTTTATTGATCCATCCTTCCACTTCTCCATGAGCATCTGGGGAGCAGATAGTAATTTTCTGTGTGTACATCCACAGTATGTGGCTAAGAGGAGGGACTCATTTTGAGCAACAAATGGATGAACTGAAGAATGACCAAGATGTTACAGTAAGGCCAGGTATGAGAAAACCTGGTGGTCATGTGTGGTGAGCACAGGGAATACAGGAGCTAGCTCAGTCAGGCCATGGGAGAAAGGGCAGCTTTTCTGGCTCTGTAACCTATCTGTGGACTACTTACAAGTGCCAAGAAAAAGACGACAATTTGAGTATTTCTTAAAGTCCAATAATGGACAGTGTGAAATCAAACTTTGACACTCACATTTTAAAAGGATCCAGTATTTCTTGCCAGGGCCCATGACAAGAGGAATGCTGGACCCATAGGAAGACTATTACACAGAGGCTGGCTTTGACACAATGTAAGGAAAGGACACTGGAGTGGGTCAGGAGCTCATGTCTTAAATTCTAAGATTCCTTGAACGAGCTACTCTGGGAGGTAGTTAGCTTTCCATTCCTGAGGGCATTTGAGCAAAGATGAGATGGCCTTCATTGACCACAGTGGGCACATTTACTGAATGCTCACTCTGTTCCTGGTCGCATGCTGATGACTTCTCTGCATATTTCCTCATAAGAACAGTGAGAGGTAGGGGGTGCCTGCTGGCTCAGTTGGTTGAGCGTGCAACTCTTGATCTCCAGGTTGTGAGTTTGAGCTCCATGTCGGTCTAGAGATTAGTTTAAAAAGCAATCTTTAAAAAAAGAACAGTGAGAGGTAGTTACTAATATTATCCTTATTTTTTAGATGAGGAACCCAAAGCTTATGGAAGTGAAATCACTTCCTGAAAGTCCTCCTGCTGCCCAGTGGTGGTGCCAGGAATGGGCCAGGTGCGCACTCTTGCTCCATGAACTGAATTAGAAATCTTCCTTGGATCAGAAATCTGTGTAGACGGCCTTGGAGTAATGCTTCCTCCTTGAATATTTTCTACTATCTTTCACTGTGTTTCAGTTATCAGGAAGGGCTATGATGGGCCTAGGAAAGCTTTCTCAGCTGGAAAGAGTTGACCACAGTAAACCACAAGGGCTTTGGAAAGTTCTCTGCTCAACAACAGTGTGTGGAGCAACCAAGACTCTGTGTAACTGATGGGAAAGACTTGATGGCTCGATTTCAGTGGTTTGTTTGTTTTTTAATGAATGAAATTGCCTTTTGAGGGTGCTATGGAAAGGTGACATAGCAACATAACCCATGGAGCATCCTTGGTTCTGTGCCTCCAAAGGTCCCAGGCACAGATAAGCAACTGCTCCAGAGAGAGGCAGTGGCAGCCTTCCTGGCACAGAGCCCAGGTTCAGGTACTCTGCTGCACTCATCTGGACCCTGTGCTTGGGGACAAGGACCCCACCCTCTCAATAGCTCACTCCATTAACTGCAAAGCACAAAAAGTGACAGGCTCAGTCTCGAGGGAGTTGCCAGGAGGACAGTAAGAGGGAAAACATCCCAGGTGCCAACCACATGGTTGGTACACAATGGATACTAACACAGCCATTCCCTTCAGTTTCAAGTTGGCAACGGCTATCTTATTTTTTCACAATTTGGGACCAAGGATTTGGGAAAAAGAGTCATCTCAAAGTCATAAAACAGTGGTAGAAGTAGACAGGCAAGAACTAATTCAGCAGCCAGGACCACTCCAGAGTAACCGGAGCTGGGTTTCACAGGTACCACCGACCTGGCCAATCCATCCCTGATCATCACGCCCTCATACCACAGAGGCCCTTCCAAACAGCCTCTACCTTGTGAAACAGTTTACCATTCAGCAGAAAGAGTTTTGTTTTGTTTTGTTTGAGATATGTCCGGATGGATATATAGGATCACCGTTGAAACTGTTTTCATCACCTTATGGAACTTAAGAAAGCATGAGGGGTGCATTAATAAATTCGGTGTTGATAGGCACATAACTATAAAGCAATGTCAGGCATCATTTCTATATGTTAATGGAAGCTGGATTCCAGGGACGGGAGAACATTCCCAGAGGGAACTGACCCACTTTATTATTTTTATGTAGGTTCAGAAGTGATTTATTTCACAGGTATGATATGGAATGATGCTTTATTCCATCAACCATAATGCAGATACACACAGTCATCCCATTTCCCAAAGCAATACAAGCAAATAAACCTGTAGGCAACAAATGGAAATATGTCCTCTCTTCCCTCGCAGACTTCTTTCGTGGAGCAGAATCAGTAGATCTTCCTGAGAGGAGGCTCTGCTCTCTCAGACCACATCGTCAGTCCCCAAGGGGTCAAATATCCCCCAGATATTTCAAAGTCACAGGACTTGGAATTCATTAAGATTATATAAGAAAACTCAGCAAAGGCTGTGCTGATGACCTCAAACGCAAAGACTCAGTGCAGATGACTATTTTGCATGATGGAAGTCAAACATCTTGGTGGCTGAGTTAATTACTTCGATGTCAATCTCTATGTGTACTTTTGATGCTCTAAGCCACCTACACTCCAGCGGAAGCACTCCTCATTTCTGAGCTCTTGGAACAAGCAAGGTTCCTGGGAGTAGCCTGCACATTTTGTACCTCAGTTGAGAGGACACACCAGCAACGACCTGACACTTATGGAAATGTTCTTGGGTTCTGGCCTCGTTGGAATTCATTCAGTTTGTTTTATAAAATCCATTTGATCCTATTGATTAAAAACAAAGCCTTACAATGAGTTCAAGGAAACAAATTCTTTCCCAAACAGGCAGTGTTGGTGAGGACTGAGAGTAAACACGAATGTCAAGCTCTTGCTCATCTTGTCGTCCAACCAAAAGTAAAAACAAGCAGAAACCAACCCTGACAGCCACGTCATGCACTGTGCTCATACAAGGATGCAAAGTTTAGCCTATGCTCCTTATGTGTGCTTTTTTCACTGGAGCAGACATTCGGATGTCTGAGTCTGATAGGCATCCTCTGCTAATGCACTTGACGTGGTTGAATCAATACTTTGATGTGCTGCTTTCTGTAAGATACCAAGACACTCCTGGAAACACTATTTAAAAAATCTTATTTCTGTACCTCAGATGTGGCCCTTTTGCTCACAACCGACATTAGTTCTCTGGCAAGAAGACCAAAGGCAGCCCCGTAGGATACTGAGGATGTTCTAATATGTTTCAACAGCTTTAGACCTGTCAGTATGAAGCAAATCTGTGGCCCTGCACCCAAGACCTGGACGCTATGAAGGGCCACTGCCGGTCGTCCCTTGGGCACCATGTGAGATCAACCCCAGTGTGGGATCAAGGGAGGCTAGCCAGAACCATGGTCCTCTATCCTCACGCCTCCTCTCTCCATGCTTCTGGCTCTGCTGAATTGGGCCTTCAAATGGGGCTGGGTTCTCCCACACAGAGAAAACCAGGAAATTCCCAGAATCCAGAGCTGAAAGAACACTCTCCCACTGTTCTGCTGTCATTCTAGAAATCCCTGGGCAAGCTCTGCTGGATGTTGAGAGATTTCCCCCATCTGGAGTGAAGGTAGCAGTCAACCACTGGTGACAATCCCTTTGGATCTTAAAGTGTAGGGGAAGCATCCAAATTTTGTTCTCTTCCTGTCATTCTAGCACATGGGTTACGTGAAACAATCCAATTTCAGGCATCCACAGGCCTTCTTCCTTGGACACATGGAAACCAAATTCCAGAGTGCAGACTCCACAGCTGTTGAATGTAAGGAGGTTCTAGAACAGCCATGGAGTCTGTGGTGCTGATGAGGAACTGGAGGGCTAGCTGAGGACAAATCACAGTTGATATTCCCCAACCCCACCCCTGCCCAGGGTGGGATCTATGTGACATTTCTTAGGAAACTTCCAATTGTCTTAATGTTAATGCCTTGTTAGATGGAAAACAATCTTTAACTTGACAATGGCAAGGCCTCCAGTATCTTGTAGGTCCTCCTTAGCATATGAAAATCATTAGAAACCTCCCTTTTCCTTAACCTCCCCCAGCTCCACGGGTATATAATCAGCCACCCATCCCAAGCCCTGGGCAGCAGCTCTCTCTGCCCACGGGTCCTGTCCGAAGGCTTTAATAAAACCACCATTTTGCACCAAAGACCTCTCAAGAATTCTTTCTTGGTTGTCGGCCCTGGACCTCACCTATATTCCAAAACTGCATCAGTGCAGCTCCCACTCCTGGCACAAGCTCCGCCTAGACCCCACAGGGAAGACCTGGCAGGACCACTGCAGCCCTGACTCCTGGTGGTTCACCTGTATGAATCTGATCATCAGTCAGTGCTTGGCATCTAATTAAGGTTTCAGAGTTTTTTGTTTTTTGGGGTATTTTGGTTTTTTGGGGATTTTTTTGTTTGTTTTTTGTTGTTTTTTGTTTGTTTTTGTTTTTGGCATCTAGTCTCATTACATTCGCCCTGTTGGGAATATCCATCCTCATCCATGCTCTCCGTGGACATTCATCTCAGCGCAAAGGTGAGAGAAGGTGAGCAGCTAATCTCTCATACGCTGAAAGGCAGACAATATGACTCCTGCTGGAATCCCCTCCTGAACCCAGAGCGGCACTGGCTGCTGGGTCTGTTCCAGCTCCAGCGTGTGGCCCAGAGAACAAAGGCAGTCAGTCCCTGGCCAAGGCTCCTTCTTTGCTCACTCCTTTTCATTAAGTCTAACCAGCATGGTGGGGAGTGGACTCCCAACCCCGGCTTCTCCCCCGGGGGACAAAATGCAGTCTCTTATCTTGCAATCAACTCAGGCCCACCAGCCATTCCCTTTGAGTGCAGCCTGGTGGGGGGTGAATTATCCTGAGCTTTTAAGAGTTTGAGTGAAATCACCTCTGATGGAAGGAAAGGCTTTTAATAAAAGAGGTTTCTTCACCCTTCATTTTGTCTGAATGCAGCTGCTCATCTACCACTCTGGATCTCAAAAGAAATTTGTTGTGCTTCTGGGTCTGGATACGGGTAATATAGTGAACCTTTCGACTACCTAGTTGGAGGACGCTGAGCCTATTGAAAAAGCTGGACACTCAGGGGGCTGGACACTCAGAGGGCAGGACGGATATGGCCAGAGTGGGACCACAGGAGCTGGGTGCCCTTCCCAGGCAGGAGCTGACCCACAGGGTCACAACCTAACACAAAGCCCTCCTGGCCTCAGTCACAACAGTCTTGAAGAGTCCAGACAGCCTTCACAAAAAAGATAAATGGACGTTCACTCCCTAGAATCACTTAACACTCACATACTTTACTTTTGGGACAAACCCGGGAATGCACTACAAACACCTCGGTCTGTATGCTTTTAAAAATTGATCACCACCACACTCTGGTAAATCAGAGGTACTCGTCCTTTCTGAGCTCTGTGACAGGCTCAAGGATGCACAGGTAACCCCATCAAAGCCAGAGTCTATAAGACTTTGATGGGAATTCTGGACTTGCATTTTCTACCAGACTGGAATCTGAGAAGGTATGAGATCTGGAGCCCCTGCAGCCATTCTGTTACCATAGAGTCAATGTTTTTGAAGACTGGAGCCAACACAGTAAGTGAAGAGGCAGAGGAAGACTGCCTCCTAATAATAGAGTGTGTGCCTAGATCAAGCCATGCCTGAAAGCAGTATATTCCTGAACTTTTACCATAAATTCTCCTTTTGCTTAAATCATTTGGGACTGGGTTCTGTTCATCTGTAAGTAAAAGTGTACTAATAATACAAGGGAGTGCATGATAAATATTTAAGACCTAGAAATGAACAGGGTCCAGCAAGTGAGTCCAGGTCACCTAGGGAAGCAAAGAGGCAGACAGCATCTGAGAGGCCTATGCTCTGTATTCAAGCTCTGGATTGGTGGTGATCAAACTTCATATGCAGGAGAACCCACGGAGAATGTAATGACAGCACCGATTCCCAGCAACCCCGGACCAACGCTCCGGTTTCCAGTCCCGAGGTAGAGCAGTGGGAAGAGCCACATAAGAGAGAAGAACCCTAGGCCAGAGCTTAGCACAGGACTGCAGGGAGACAAGTGTGGCCATAGCAGCTCAGCTGGTGACTTGTGTGCATGGTGAGCCTGCAGGTCATGAGCAACGATTCTAGAGTTGAAACACCACAAAGTGGTTCAGAGAAGCAGAAAACAAGGTCTGGTCAGAAATGCCATATGAAGGGGTGCCTTCCACTCAGGTCATGATCCTCATGTCCTGGGCTGGAGCTTCACATTGGGCTCCCTGCTCAGGGTGGAGTCTGCTTCTCCCTCTCCTGCCCACCCCCTAGTCGTGTGTTTCTCTCTCTCTCTCTCTCTCTCTCAAATAAATAAAATCTTTTTTAAAAAAAGTTCCATATGAACACGTCCAAGTCCACAAATGTTCTTAGGTCAATCTGAGCTATTCTAATCGACTGACGAGTTTGGCAACTAGATTAGGAAACCAAAACCTGGAGCATGTCCATCATCAGGCCACACAGCTAACTGGTCAGCCTAGACCTGGGCCCTGGTCTGCATTATGCCTAACTCCACACCTTGTAATCATTTCGAATTCAGCAGAGGGCAGACCTCCTCTAGCTCCGTGAGAAAGAGAAGGGGTGCAGAGGATGGTGATCAGTGAGAGGACCCAGTTCTGGCAGGACTCAGCTGGCAAGGGGCTGCTCCACCTGACCACACCAGAAGGCAGATGTGCTCATGGTGGGTCTCAGCAAGTCGTTTTGCTCAAAAAATCCTGGTCCAGCTGAAAATGGAGAGTTCAGTGGGCCAGATGGCCAGCCATTGGGAGAAACGGAGATAATCCTTTTATCTCTCTGAGTCAGCCCCTGGCACCAGGAGGAGCCCCATTTCTGCTCTGGTCTCTTCCCCTGGCACAAGAGAAATGGATGGCGCTCTCAGGAAGACTGCAAGCCACCTCGGCCCTCAACAACACTGGCACTTCTAATAGACTTACCTAAATTTTCTTTTTAAATGAAAACTATGTTTAAAAGTAATACAGAGTCAACATAAGAAAAAAATTATATTTTCCAAAATTTCATCACCTACAATTAACTACTGTCACTGTTTTAGTGCAAGTCTTTTAGGTGTCTTTAGAAATAAGTGCAAGGGAGCCCAGGTGGCTCAGCCAGTTAAGCCTCTGACTCTTAAATTTTGGGTTAGGTCATGATCTCAGGGTCATGACATCCAGCCCCGAGTCTGGCTTCACCTGCTCAAGATTCTCTCTTTCTTCCTCTCCCTCTGCCTCTCACTTCCACTTGCATGCTTGGTCTCTGTCTCTCTCTAAAAATAAATACATAAATAAAATAAAAATAAGGGCAAACATATTATACATATCATTTTTATGCACTGCCTTTGATACTATTTACTATAAGTCTCTTTCCATGTGAAATATTTAAATGCAAAAGAATGCTAATGTT
Organism: Nyctereutes procyonoides; assembly: GCF_905146905.1. Classification (NCBI taxonomy): domain Eukaryota; kingdom Metazoa; phylum Chordata; class Mammalia; order Carnivora; family Canidae; genus Nyctereutes; species Nyctereutes procyonoides. The sequence goes on from NW_026575044.1 coordinate 6,975,147, forward strand.
TAAATAATACCTCATTTATCATTAGACAACCCCTTATTGTTACAAATTTAGATTGTTTCCAATTTTGTACTACTATAATCTTAGTTCATGTCCTTAATTAAATCCTTAAGAGAAATCCCTAGAAATGTTATCTTGGGGTCAAAGAGCCTGGATATTTTTTACACATCTTATATACACTGGGAAATTGCCTTTCAGGAAGGTTATGACAATTTACTCAGCAGCGGCAGACCTGGAAAGCACATAGTATCTAATATTTAACTCTGATAGATGTGACTTTCTGACTTCTGTTTCATTCAAAATATTTCTCCCACTCCCTTATCAGTGTCTCTTCACACTGATAAGACAGGTGGCAAATGCTAACACTTCACAGTTTGCAAAGCACTTTTACACACTTTTAATCCTTGTAACAACTGTGAAAGGATTTACCATTATTATCTCCCTCAGCACATGAGGCTCAGCATGATTTCTCTAAGGTCCTGTGGCCAAGAGAAGAAAAACCAAGGTCACTTATATTCCAAGCCCACTGTTTCTTGTACAACGATGGTTCTCCACCCAGGCTGCCCAAGAGAATATACTACCCCCAGCAGTTCTGATTTAATTCTTCTGGTCTGGATGTCTGATGGGTGAACACCCTTTTGAGAATCCAATGAAAATACATGCATGCACAAAAATTGTAAGGACAGTTTCAGGAGCAAATAAAAAAGACCAGTACCCATAAATAGTCCCAGAATCCATCTCCTCAGAGACAGAGACCTGGAACGGGGACACTTCAGAGCATTTTCAGGAAATGGCAATTAGACCCAACCTGCAGAAGCCCAAGGTGGGTGAGTGGAAATAAGATGACAAAGGGAGAAGAAAAAAAAAAAAAAAAAGATGACAAAGGGAGGCACCTGGGTAACTCAGTGGTTGAACATCTGCCTTTGGCTCAAGTCGTGATCCCAGAGTCCTGAGATCGAGTTCCACATCACAAAAGGAAGGAGAAGGAAAAAGAGAAGAAGACCAGAAAGGTAGGGAAAGACTGAATTGGAGACGAGTTTGGAGTTGAGTGAAGGCTCTGAACAACACTCTATGCAGTGGGAAGTCACGGAAGACTCGCTGCTGGAGTAGTTTTTGCAGAGGTGGGATTGAGGATGATTGCAGCTAAGAGGGTAGGAGAGGCCATTCCAGAATCAAAGCATGTTGGGACAGACCAACACATGAACAGCCTTCTTGTTGGTTTGTCCTTATGGTCTTATGGGACATGCTGAGTAAGGCAGCTGTGTGGAGTTTCTTCCCCACCTAATTCCCACTATCACATCCATGTTCACCCATCCATGGTACGATCCCTAGAAGAAACATGCTGTCTGTCCCTAACCCACTCCAGGGGTCAGGGCATGGCCTGGTGCTTCCTTCCTCTGCCTGAGGGAGCCATGCCCTAGTCAGCACTCTTGAACTACTACACTTCAGCACTAGTGGGTCTCGTGAAGAGCCCCACACTGTCCCACCACCATCAGCCCTAGGAAACACATCCCACTCCCCAACACAACCTGTGTGCCACCCTCTGTCCTCCCCTTTCTCTCCATCCCCAGGGCACCCTTCTTGGCTAAATGGGAAGAGCCCTTCTCAGGGTTCAACAGCTGATTTACTCTTCACAATGGCTCAGTGAGCGCTGGGTTCAGCCACAGCACACGTGGTAACTTTCTAAAGCGTTATCATGGCTTGGGCGGCTCCACGTGTCTCATGCCAAACCATCAATAACCATCAGAGTCAACAGATGGAGGGAAGGCTCTGCCCATCAGACAGAGGGTTTGCAACTAACATGGGTCAGTTCCAGAGCTGTGAGAACCAATGCAACTGGGTTTAAGGTTGGAAGTTAGTTCTTTGAAATGGAAATTTGGTGCAAAAGCCCTACTCTGTTCACTCTAAGGGCTACCCATTTACAGAGCCAGAATGAAATTTGTGCTGGTCTCCCCTCTGCTCTAGGGATGGCATAGATGCCTCTGTGCCATGCACAACGGTAATGCCCCTTCCAGTTGGGTGCCCTGGGGGTTTTTGCCTAACCTCTGTGCCTCAATTTCCTCTGTAAAATGGGAATAAGAGCTTGGCCCAGAACATGGCTGCCTCATGCTATGCCACATGAGTTCTCTATCCACTGAGAACACCATGCTATTTGCCCGTCCTGCGTGAGGCTTGAGTTCACTGTACAGAAACAAAGGCACACACACCTTGTGCACTCATGACCCCTTGGGCTGTGTTCTCCTCTGTGTTCATGGGCCTCTGTGTTCATGAGACCACCATACAATTCATGATCCTTAGGACAGTGGTTCTCCAAACTTGTCTGAGCTTTGGAATCCTGTTTAAAATTACTGATCCCTGGCCCCATGACATTCTTTGTTCATTGGTCTGGGATGCAGCCTGGTCATCTGGGTTTTTTAGATCTCTCCTGGTGATTCCAACATGCAGGCAAGTTTGAGAATACACAGAGCCAGGGCTAGCAGTGCTGCCAGAGGCTATGCGCCCCGTGCTAACTGGTCACGTTGAATCGGTGACCATGGCCTCATCAGCATCTACTGTGAGGGCCCCACCAACCCCACGCAAGGAAGAAGAGCTGAGTTAGGTGACATCACTGGGGACCTGAGGCCATGAGGAAAGAGGACCCTAAGCCCAAGGCTGTCCGCACACAGCCTTCCACCCGAATGCACCAGCCTTGGGTTAGCAATCCCTGGCCTCTCCACCTTCACACTCGGAATCAGGAGGAATTCCTGGAAGCGATTAAAATACAAAGTTGCTATTTAGAGGACCCATTAATGTAACAATAAACCAAAAAAAAAATTTTTTTTTAAGTCAACAACCTTAAAGAAGAAAAAGAAAAAAAGGCAGTGCTTTTCCGGCACAGCCTCCAAAGTGTCAGTGTTCCAAAAGTTTCTGGAAACCTATCTTTTCTGAGATGTTCTGGTCTCTGTTGTTTATGGTGATGCATTGCAACCGGAAGTCCTGTGAACAGGTGCAGCAGCTCTGCAGAGCGGGCTAATTATTCAGGTTTGACGCCTGTTTTAATCACTGTCATGCTCTCTCCACTGAGATCCTAACTTAATAGAAATGCTTTCTTAGCATGAATTTTAACTCAGCTACTGATCATGCTAGGATTGCTCCCGACCCCTCAGAGGGGGTGAAACTTTCGGGAATCTGCAGTTGCTACTCTGAGGCTGCTCGGTGAGGGAGGAGCGGGCAGGTGAGCGTGACTCTGCCCCCAAGGGATCTGCTGCCCACCGCCTCCCTCCACACAGCCCACACCCCGGCTTCCAAAGGGGTGCTTCAGCCTTTGGCTGCCCGAACCCCCGCTGCTTCGCTGCGACTGCTTCTCTCTACCAAAGGCCCCCACACAAAGAGACTGCAGGTGTTTCTCTGAAGTGCTCCCGATTCTCCGGGCCACAGTATAAGCTCCACGCAAGGGTGGGGGATGTAGCATGAGATAAAAGCACTGTTGATGGCAGAAAACAAAGAAATGTGCCATCACAGGAGATTTTATTATTATTATTATTATTATTATTATTATTATTATTTTCTGTGTTGTAAACTCCCTGAGAGCAAGGACTTTGTTTCCCACTGTCTCCCAAGAGCCTAGCACAGTGCCGGGCACCTGGTAGGTCCTCAGTAATGTTAGGGAAGGAGGGAGAGAGGGAATAAGAAGAGGAGAGGCAGGGGTGAGCACATGGACTGTGGAATTAGATCAACTTAGGTTTAAGTCCTTTCTATAAAATTCTAACTGTGCAAAAACATGGGTGTGTCACCGACTTTCTTCAAGTCCTCTGGTCCTTCATATCACCAATTGCCAGGGCCATGGTGAAGATCAGCAGTACTGTACATAAAGCTGCTAGCACTAGTAGGCAATCAAAACATAGGAGCTCTTAACTGTAGAGCAAACTGATGGTCACCAGAGGGGAGGTGAGGGGTGTGGGAGTGAAAGGGGTGATGGGGATTAAGAAGTGCACTTGTCATGGGGCATCTGCGTGACTCAGTGGGTTGGGCATCCAACTCTTGATTTTGGCTCAGACCATGATCTCAGGGTGATGAGATCAAGCCTTACCAGGGGCTCTGCCCTGGGCATAGAGCCTGCTTAAGATTCTCTCCCTCTCCCTCTGCCCCTCCCCCAGATGCACAAGAGCGCTCACTCTGTCTCTCTCTCTCAAAAAAAAAAAAAAAAGGGAGTGCACTTATGATGAGCACCAGGTGTTGTATGAAAGTGCTGAATCACTATATCTTACACCTGAAGCTAGTATTGTACTGTATGTTAACTAACTAGAATTTTTTTAAGATTTTATTTATTCATGAGAGACACCGAGAGAGAGGCAGAGACATAGACAGAGGGAGAAGCAGGCTCCATGCAGGGAGCCCGATGAGGGACTCAATCCCGGGTCTCCAGGATCATGCCCTGGGCGGAAGGCAGGCGCTAAACTCCTGAACCACGCAGGCTGTTCAACTAACCAGAATTTAAATAAAAAGTTTTTTAAAAGCTGGAGCAAATTATAGACTTAGAGTACATGTAAAATTATTACTACTAGTAAGTAAAGTTCTGAACACTAGTAAAGATAGGAGTATTGGCACCTAGTCAGAGCTTTCCAGACAAGGGATGTTCCCAGTTTGTCTCTGCTCATTGTGTGAAGGTTTTCTGTTTATCCAGCAATACATTTGTCTGTTTTCCCAATTTAATAAGAAGCTTAATCTCTTGTCTTCACTATCATCCTTCCTGCTTTGTCCTACTATGGGCCCTATTTTTCCTCACCATGTGGGTATCCTGGCCATAGAGCTCACCTCACTCCCAATCTGACCCCAGACCAGGATACTCAGATCTGGGAATAAACCTCAAGTCAACCAGGATAAAGAATAACCTGGCTCTGCCCTGTTACTTCTAACCAGGTAGCTGGTCTAACAAGTCTCAAAAGATTTTCCACAGCCTATTTGGTTGAGTTGTCCAAGTATAATTTTCAAAAAAAATTAAACATATTATTATATAAGCACATAGCAAATGTGTATCAAAGACTTATTTCATAAACCAGAGAATCAGAAAATGGTAAAGCTATTTTCATGTAGAATTTGGAGGCCAAAGACTTAGATTGACTGTTAGGAATGGCACGTTGAAATAAATGTTATAATTTGGGGCCAAAATTGGTTGATGTCCTATAAGCCAATCAAATCTTTACACAAGAAAGAAATCATTTGCACCTCTACCAGACAGAAAAATAAAAAAATAAAATAACATGTAACTTTGCAGAGTCTGGGCTCCCATTACAGTAAATCATGCAGGAGAGGAAAAAGTTTTCCCTCTACCCTTCTAGGTTCCTGACTGAGACCTCCCTCCCCCCACCCCCCAATAATGAAAGACAGGTTAACAGGAGAAAAACAAAACAAAAGTTAAATAACATGTATACTTCCAGTTTACAAGGGGGAGACCAAGGAAAACTGAGTAACTCCCTCAAGTGGCCCAAGCCACCACTTTAAAAACCATTTTCAGCTAAAGACAAATGTTGGGGAGGAGGGGGAGCTGGTTATGGAAGGTTTCTAGGCAAAGTACAGTGAGAGAGTCAGGTTTTTATGTAGATTTAGGCCTTTGCTTTCTCCATTGATAAGAGTTTCTAGAAATGTAGTTATCATTCCCTTCCTGGTATAGAGAGGGAGATATCCTTTCAAATAGTGATTTGCCTTAAAAATTGTGTCTCAAAATCCCTCTAGCCTGCACCAGATGGCTAAAATTACTGCCTTCCATATTTCTATGTGTTATATGTATCCTTTAAAAAATATTCACTATTTTTTATTTTTATTTTTTTAAAATAGTCATTATTTAAGGTAACCTTAAAGACACTTTTTCTTACAGCCAGTGGAGCCTCGGTCACATGAAGAGTGGCTCCTAATCCAGAAGCCATGTGGCCTAGATTCATACACACGTGACTATTTCTGAGGACACTATTCATTTGAGTTTGGAGATCAAACCAGAGCAGAACCCAATGTCTCATTCAGAGACCATTCAAAAACCAAAAACCCACTCAAAGCAGCTCAAGGAAAGATCTGTAGAATGGGTACAGAGCTCTTATAGAACGTGTTTAGAATCCAAGGTGTCACCATGCAGCTTCTCCCTCCATCTCACCACCTGGGTCTTTAAATCTCTTATCTCTGCTACTTTCTGTGCTTCATTGTTCATTCTTTTCTTTCTTTTTTTCTTAAGTTTTTATTTAAATTTCAGTGAGTTAATATACAATGTTATATTGGTTTCAGGTGTACAATACAGTGATTCAATACTTCCCTACATCACCTGCCCCTCATCACAACAGGTGCACTCCTTAATCCCCATCATCTATTTGACCCATCCCCCCCACCTCCCCTCTGCTCTCAGTTTGTTCTCTAGGGTTAAGAGTGTTCGGGGATCCCTGGGTAGCGCAGCGGTTTAGCGCCTGCCTTTGGCCCAGGGCGTGATCCTGGAGACCCGGGATCGAATCCCACGTTGGGCTCCCGGTGCATGGAGCCTGCTTCTCCCTCTGCCTGTGTCTCTGCCCCTCTGTGTGTGTGTGTGTGTGTGTGTGTGTGTGACTATCATAAATAAATAAAAATTTTAAAAAAAGAGTGTTCTTGGTTTGTTTCTCTCGTTTTCCTCTTTGCTCATTTGTTCTGTTTCTTAAATTCCACAAATGAGTGAAATCATAGCATTTCTCTTTCTCTGAATGACTTATTTAGCTTAGCGTAATACTCTAGTTCCATCTATATCATTACAAATGGCAAGATTTCATTTTTTAAAATTTATTCATGAGAGACACAGAGAGGCAGATACATAGGTGGAGGGAAAAGCAGGCTCCCAGTGGGGAGCCTAATGTGGAACTTGATCCCAGGACCCCAGGATCATGACCTGAGCCAAAGGAAGACAGATGTTCAACCACTGAGCCACCCAGATGTCCTGCAAGATTTCATTCCAATCATACCATTTGTCTTTCTCTGAATTAGCATGATACTCTAACTCCATGCAAGCCATCACAAATGGCTATATTTCATCCTTATTTATGGCTGAGTAATATTCCATTGTGTGTATCTGTGTGTATGTGTGTGTGTGTGTGTAACATCTTCTTTATCCCTTCATCATATTTGGGATTTCCATAATTTGACTATTAGAGACAATGCTGCTATAACCATCAGGGTACCTGTATTCCTCGATATTTTTGTATTCTTTGGGTAGATACCTAGTAGTTCCATTGTTGGTTCATAGGGTAGTTCTATTTTTAACTTTTTGAGAAGAACCCCTACTGCTCTCTGGAGCGGCTGCACCAGTTTGCATTCCCACCAACAGTGCAAGAGGATTCCCCTTTATCCACAACCTTTCCAAAATCTGTTGTTTCTGGTGTGACTGATTTTAGCCATTCTGACAGGTGTGAGGTGACATCTCATTATAGTTTTGATTTGCATTTCCCTGATGACCAGGGATGTTGAACATCTTTTCATGTGTCAGTTGGCCATCTGTATGTCTTCTTTGGGAAAAATGTCTATTCATGTCCTCTGCCCATTTCTTTTTTTATTTTTTTTTTTGTTTATTTAATTTTTGTTTTGTTTTGTTTTGTTTTCTTCTGCCCATTTCTTAATTGGATTATTCATTCTTGGGGTGTTGAGTTTTAGAAGTTCTTCATGTACTTTGGATACTAATACTTTATCCAATATGCCATCTGCAAATATCTTCTACTTTATAGGTTGTTTTTTAGTTTTATTGATTGTTTCCTTTGCTATGCAGAAGTTTTTTTTTTATTTTGATGCAGTCCCAACTGTTTATTTTTGCTTTGGTTTCCCCTGCTTCAGGAGACGTATCTAGAAAGAAGTTGCTATGGTTGATGTCAAAGAGGTTACTCTTTTGTTCTCTTCTGGGATTTACATGGTTTCAGGTCTTACATTTAGCTCTTTAATCCATTTTTTATTTATTTTTGTGTATGGTATAAGAAAGTGATCCAGTTTCATTCTTTTGCATGTGACTGTCCAGTTTTCCCAACACCATTTGTTGAAGGGACTATTTCCCATTGGATATCCTTTTCTGCTTTGTCGAAGACTAGTTGACTATATAATTGTGGGTTCATTTCTGGATTTTCTATTCTGTTCCATTGATATATATATGTCTATTTTTGTGCAAGTACTATACTGTTTTGATTCCTGGAACATTGTCATATAATTGAAGTCCAGAAGTGTGATGCCTCCAGCTTTGCTTTTCTTTCTCAAGGTTGCTTTGTCTATTCAGAGTCTTTCATGGTTCCATATAAATGTTAGAATTGTTTGTTCTAGCTCTGTGAAAAATACTGTTGGTATTTTGATAAGAATTGCATTAAATGTGAGATTGCTTTGGATAGTATGGATATTTTAATGATATTTGTTCTTCCATCCCATTAGCATGGAATATCTTTCCATTTCTTTGTATAGTCTTCGATCTCTTTCATCAATGTTTCATAGTTTTCAGAGTATAGGTTTTTCACCTGTTTGGTTAGGTTTATTCCTAGGGATCTTATTGTTTTTGATGCAGTTGTAAATGGGATTGATTCCTTAATTTCTTTCTCTGCTGCTTCATTATTGATGTATAGAAATGCAACAGATTTCTGTACATCAATTCTGTATCTTGCAAATTTACTGAATTTGCTTGTCAGTTCTAGCAGCTTTTTGGTGGAGTCTTGCAGGTTTTCTTTTTCCTTCTTTTTTTAAAAGATTTTATTTATTTATTTGAGAGAGAGAATGTGTGTATGAGTGGGGGAGAAGGGCAGAGGGAGAAGGAAAGGAGACTCCCCACTGAGCAGGGAACCCGATGCGGGGCTCAATCTTAGGGCCCTGGGATCATGACCTGAGCCAAAGGCAGATTCTTAACCAACTCAGCCACCCAGGTGCCCTCAGGTTTTCTATATAGAGTATCATGTCATCTACGAATTGAAAGTTTTATTTCTTACTTGTCAATTTGGATGCCTTTTATTTATTTGTGTTGTCTGACTGCTGTGGCTAGAACTTCCAGTACTATGTTGAATAAAAGTAGTGAGAGTGGACATCTTTGTCTTATTCCTGACCATAGAGGAAAAGTTCTCAGTTTTTCCCCATTGAGGATGATGTTAGCTGTGGGCCTTTCATATGTAGCCTTTATTATATTGAGACATGTTCCCTCTAAACCTATTTGTTCAGAGTTTTTACCATGAATGGATGCTATACTTTGTCAAATGTTTTTTCTTCATCTATTGAAAGGATCGTATGGTTCTTATCTTTTATTGATTGGCTGTGTCATGTTGATTGAATTATGACTATTAAACCAACCTTGCAGCCCAGGAGTAAATCCCATTTGATTATGGTGAATGACTTTTTTAATGTATTATTTCATTTGTTTTGCTAGTATTTTGTTGAGGATTTTTGCATCTGTGTTCATCATAGATACTGTAGTTCTTTTATTGTGTTGTTTTTATACGGTTTTAGTATCAAGGTAATGCTGGCTTCATAGAATGAATTTGGAAGTTCTCCTTTTTCTATTTTTTGTAATAGTTTGCGAAGAATAGGCAGTAGCTCTTCTTTAAATTTTGGTAGAATTCACCTTGGAAGCCATCTGGTCCAGGACTCTGGTGTGTTGGGAATTTTTTTTTTCTACTTGTAGCAAGAATTACTATCAAACTCCACTCATTGGGCCAGAGAAAATTTTTTTATTACTGATTCAACTTCTTTGCTGGGTATTGGTCTGTTCAAGTTGTCAGCCCTGCAAGTGTAGTGGTCATGAACTTCTTTAGTTTTTGTTGACTGGGAAGCTCTTCATCTCTTTCTATTCTGAATTTTAGCCTTTCTGGATAGAGTATTCTCGGCTGCAGATTTTCCCATTCAGCACTTTGGATATATCATGCCACCCTCTCCTGGCTTGCCAAGTTTCTGTTAAAAAGTCTCCTACCAGCCTTATGTGGTTTGCCCTGTACATTACTGACTTCTTTTGTCTTGCTGGTTTTGTTTGTTTGTTTGTGTTTGTTTTTGTTTTTGTTTTTAACTGCTGGGGAAAAGTTTAAAAACATGAGAACTTATACCAACTTTTTTTTACATTACACTTCCATTTAAAATCTTTAATCAAATTTTATCAGATTACTAGCCATATTACATGCTTTCTATAAACATGATTAGCTTTCTATAAACATCTTTACTTTCTATGTACAAATCAGTGACAATGTAATAAAAAATAAAAATGTATACTAGGCAAAGAACTTCATTAACCTTGTTTCAAACTTTATTCCCAGCCTTCTTCAGCTTAATTAGCTGCAAAGAATGAATTGTGTCTAAGCAAAAGAATTGCACTGAAAAGAATTGCAATGTCCAAGGAGCTTGGGCTTTAAAATATTAGAGATCTAGCTTTTATCAGATCCATGAACAAAATTTTTAAAAGCAACCACTATAAAATAGCAACTCCCAGCAACTTCCCTTCAAGTTTTATCTTCTTTAGTTGACTCGATTCAGTTTACTTCATTCTTGGAAGCTTCATCAAAATTTTCCACAAGATATGGAACTTCATCATCATTATCCTCTCTGGTAGCAAAAGGGTGCTCTTCCATCCACAGATTGTGTGGACAGAGCTTCAGCCAGGCTTCTAGAACTACTATGACTATCTGTACCACATTACTTTAAGATACTGGGTAGCATTTCTGTTGGCTTCCTTTCTCAGTGTGGCCTAGAATGGTGAAAGTGTTTGATGCCAGAGATGTCTGAACTCTAAGGCTGTTAAAGCGGATCATGGATATTTGTGAACATATTCACCTCTTCAATACCAAGGATATTGCTTACCCCTAACTTCTTTAAGGAGAACAGAAGGGTTTTTTTGTTTTGTTTTGTTTTGTTTTGTTTTGTTTTGGTTTGTTTTGTTTGTTTGTTTTTTATCATATGCTGTAGCCATTCTATGAACCGTCTTCTTCTTTTGGTGACCAGTTCCTTTCCCACCAATGTGCACCTGTGCTTGCAGTTTAGCAAGTTTCTCCTGGTTCATAATGGTTTCTTTAATCTTGTCGGTGCAGAAATAGGACTGTGCAAGGACTGGGTCGGTGCTCAGGGAGTCTCAGGTGAACCACCTGAAATTGTCTTAGATTTTTTCTTATCACTGTATTTTGCAAATTTGATTACAATATATTTTGCTGTTGGCTTGTTTTTGTTTATTTTGATGGGAGTTCTTTGTGTCTCCTGGATCTGGATATCTGTTTCCTTCCCCAGATTAGGGAAGTTTTCAATTGTTATTTCTTTAAATAAATTTTCTGCCCCCTTTCTCTCTTCTTCTTCTTCTTGGATTCCTATAATACAAATGTTATTACATCTAATGGAGTCACTAAATTCCCTAAATCTATTCTCATTTTGCATAATTCTTCTTTCTCTTTTGTTCAGCTTCATTGCTTCCCATTACTTTGTCTTCTAGGTCGTTAATTCATTCCTTTGCTTCTTCCAGCCTGCTGTTCATTCCATCAGAGGTGTTTCTAATCTCGTCTTTCTGCACTCTTCATCTATGATTGATTCTTTTTTAAGCTTTTTATCTTTGTGGTGCCTCACTGATGTCTTCCAACCTTTTCTCAAGTATAGTGAGAATCCTTATGATCATTGCTTTAAATTCTCCATCAGGCATGTTACTTATATCTGGTTTTCTTAGATCTCTGGTATAGCCTTATCTTGTTCTTTCATTTGGGATAAATTCCTCTGTCTTCTCATTTTGTTTAGGTCTCTGCCTTCTTCTCTATGTTAGGAAAGCCAGTTATGCCTCCTGCTCCTGAAAGGAATGGCCTTGAGTAATGGCCTCAAGAAGAGGTCTCGTAGTTCCCGGGGCCTCATGCTTCAGGGAGAGTCTCCAATGTGTGCTGCATATGCTCTGCTATTATGTTCTGATTACTCTCTCCTTTAGATGAGCCATGTTCCAAAGTTCTTCTTGTCTGCTGTGGGCAGTGCTTCATCCCTGGCATGAATGTGGTGATTTTTAATAAGGTGTGCTCTGATATGCTTGTGAGATGAGATCTGTCACCACTTCCACTGGAACTGAGGCCCTGCAAAACCCTCTGGTTAGGAGACTTGGTGTGGGCAGGGGTTTGTGCTGGTCTTCTGGAGGAGGGACCTGCCACACTGGAACTGCGGCAAACATGACTGAAAAGGGCAGTTCCACCAGAGTGCACAAGGGTGGGCTTAGTGTAAGTAAATTAGGCAACAGTGTGGGCATTGGGCTACTTCCCAAGTTGGCTCTGTATTTATGCTGTGGAACAAGGGAGGGAAATAGTTCTGGTCAGCTCCTTTGTTCCCAAAGAGATGTCTCCGTGAACACTGCCTCTCAGGGACAGGCTCCAAGAAGAGCAAATAATCTCCCCACTCTGTGCACCAGGCACTCCTCAGGTCACTGCTTCCATCCCATTTGCCCCCACCCCCACCCCAAGGTTATTTGTCTGCCTTCTTTCCAAGAGTACAGCTCAGTATCCTCAGGGCTCTATCCCAGCCAAACCCTATGACCTTTAAAATTCCAGGCTTTAGGGCAGCCCGGGTGGCTCAGTGGTTTAGTGCTGCCTTCAGCCCAGGGTATGATCCTGGGGACCTGGGATCAAGTCCCATGTCGAACTCCCTGCGTGGAGCCTGCTTCTCCCTCTGCCTGTGTCTCTGCCTCTCTCTCTCTCTCTCTCTCTCTCTCTCTCTCTCTCTGTGTGTGTGTGTCTCATGAATAAATAAACAAAAAATCTTTCTAAAAAAATGAAAAAAATAAATAATAAAAAAATAAAATAAAATTCCAGGCTTTAGAGATGCCTGGGTGGCTCAGTCAGTTAAGCAACTACCTTCAGCTCAGGTCATGATCCCAGGGTCATAGGATCAAGCCTCACGTTGTGCTCTCTGCTCAGCTGAGAACTTGTTTCTCCCTCTACCTCTGCCCTTCCCCCCATTTGTGCTTGCTCTCTAACACTCTGTCTCAAATAAATAAATAAATAATCTTTAATTTTAAAAAATTTCCAAAAAAAATCCAAGCTTTAAGTACTACTCTCTCATTGCAAGAACTCATGAAATTCAGCCCCTCTTGTTTTCCAAGCCAGTGGCTATGGGGAAATGTTCTTGTGTATTCTCCTGTGTGCTCTTTTCTCTCTCAGCCTTCTCAACAACCATAGCTCCTTCCCCTCTGCAGCAGCTGGGATTTGTTTCTCCCTTAAACCACGTCTCCACATTTCTTACCTTTTTCAAGGTGTCTTCCTCTCCCCCCTTTCATTGTGAAGTTTGTTCTTTTAAAAAAATTTATTTATTTATTCATGAGAGATACAGATAGAGGCAGAGACACAGACAGAGGAAGAAGCAGGCTCTCACAGGGAGCCCAATGTGGTACTCAATCCCCGGACTGGGATCACACTGTGAGCCGAAGGCAGACACTCAACCACTGAGCCACCCAGGTGTCCCTATGGAGTTTGTTCTATCAGCCTTAGGGTCAATTTCTAAGTATTTAGGATTATTTGTTAGTTATTTAGTTGGATTCATGGGACAAGGCAGGCCTAGAGTCCTCTTACTCTGCCACCCACCGTCTTGCTCTATCCTTTTCTTTCTGCAGATTAATTTCTCTCATTTCTGGGCCTGTCAAAGTTCCTACAAAATGGCAGTCTAATCATTAAAGTCAGAAAAACCTTCCAGCTCAATCCCCACCATCTCCCAATCCCCACTTGCCAGACAAGGGCATCTACCCCAGGTGTCCATCCCTGGTCCCATCAGCTGTGCCCAGGCACACATTCTTTGCTGTTACTAGAACAGTTTCTCCAAGAAGGGGAATATGCTGGAATAGGAGAGTGCAATGAAGGGGTAAATAAACTACAATTGAAAGAGAACCATGCACTCCAATCTCCAAGGGCAGGAAAAGATAGATGTCCCAGCTCAAGAAGAAAGAGAAAATTTGCTCTTCCTTCATCTTTTTGTTCAGTTGAGGCCCTCAGCGGTGCCCACCCACATTGATTAGGGTGGATCTCTTTACTCAACCTACTAAATCAAATGCTAAAATTTTCCAGAAATATTACAGACACACCCAGAAATGATGTATGACCTGAGCATCCCTTAGTCCAGTTGAGTTGACACATAAAACTATCACAAGACTTAGGATTTGGGGTCTGACAAACCTGAGCTCAAATTCTACCATATTACTGGTTTGGGGGGAAAAAAATCTCTTGATTACTTTGAATCTCACCTTTCCTTATTCATAAAAAGTGTCTTTGTCATGGTGTTATCATGTAGATTCAAAAAAATTAAACAACATAATATATCCAAAAGACTTAGCAAGACCCCAATGGTAATAAACAGTCAATAAATGCTAGTAAGCACTACAACCAGACTCCAAGAGGAAAGCAAGTGTTCGTTCCCAAGAAAAATTTTGCAGAAAGGTCCCTTTTTAGTCTACCCTCTTCCCAAATTTGGAATCATGATCTGAGAGAAGGAGAATATAAGTGACAAGAAAAACGAAGGAGAGTGAGCACAAAATACTATAGACACACTAATAATAAAGTCTCTGAGTCGGTGTTTGCCCATATCAAAAGTTGAGACTTGAATACTTGAACCATCACTCTGAACATGCCATTTGCAGCATTCATTGGATGCACTGTGTTTATTGCCATGCATCTATTTCATCCTAATAGCCTGAGAACCCCCAGAGTACAGAGACAGAGTCTTATTCATCTTAACTCTCCAGCTCCTGGCTTAGTATCTAATAATACTTACTGCTGGATAATAAGTTTCTGTTGAATAAATGGATGAAGAAAGATAGGAAATGTATGAAAGAGATGTGGTTCAGACCAGTAGCAATCTTGGCCACTCTGCTTGGGCCCCAAGTCATCACTCTGAGGTCAGACCCACCATTGCATAAACTCAGTCTCCTACAGAGGGCCAGGCTTCCTTTGGGCTCTGCAGACCAGACACAATAGAAGGCTGGACAGCTTCTCTGGACTCTCCAGGAGCCAGCCCCAGGCAAAGCAGGATTGAGTTCTGAGTGAGCAGGCCCAGGAGCTGCTGGCTCAGCTGCCAGAGCCCCCTTACTTCCAAAAGTGGTTGGCTTCTGCCCCAAAATTACCATTTAATTTTCAGACATGAGTTGCTAGAACTATTGCAAAGAGGCCTAAGTGCACCTGAGGGGCAGTGCAGGTTGGGATCATATTCCTCCCGCCAACACCCCCTGCCTCTTCAGGGCCAGCACCTTCTACATTCAGCATCACAAATTCTGGTCATTCACCTATGATTTCATTGGGAAAAGAGTCTGATATTTTCATTGTATATTGAACTATTGCACTAGAGGAATGTCACCTCACATTCTCTCCAGGAGACAGGACACAGCCACAGGGATGCACTGAATGACAGCAGAACCACTAACAGCACTCTCTGTCCCTCTGTTCTCATCACCCTCTGAGGTAGACATAAATACTGCCCCCCACCAAAAAAATTTTCAAGTGAGAAAGCCAAGGCTAAAATTTCAGACTCAGTGGTGCTTCAGAGAGATTGTGGCCCATGGAGCCAGCATTTGAACCCAGGTCTGGAACAAATAGAATGAGGGGGAGAGGCAAGAGGAACAGAAATTCTCAACCAAAGAATAATGATTTTTTTGCAGCTGGCACTTATTTAAAATCTTTTGTGCCTACTGACATAATCTTTGAATTCACTTTGTTTCTCAGTGAATGAATTGGAAGCCATTTCATAAAGGAAGACCTCAGATGAATACAAGGAGGTGATCTTCGACTAACTGTGTATGTACTTTCTGGGCCAAAAGGATTTGCAAATAAGAACATTAGAGAGACTTCAGCTTGAGAAGAGTGATAGGCATTTGAACTTCACTTGCTGGCTGATGACCTCTATGCAATTTCAACAATGGTTTCCAATATTTCACTTAAAATCAGTGTGGCTTAGGTATGAAATTGCTTCTGCCTAAAGCAGCCCTGAGGTCTAAACAGTAACTGTGACCATAACCATGACAGGGAGGCTCTTGAATTTAAAATATATTGACCGTTCACAGCACACCTTACAAATTCATCTCAGGATTTCTCAGCTATGGAAGTGCACTTAATCTTATATTCCCTTCACTCCTGACCCCCCAGATGGGACTCTGAACCACCCTGCTGGCTGGATATGGATCATTCAAAATGGCCATTTCCCTTCAGTCCCACAACCTGACCTAAAGTCTGTGAGCAATGAGATTATCTTCTTGGATAGGACTTGATTGCTTAATATAATAAGATGCCAGATATTTCCCCTGAAGCAGAACTTAGTCCTTTTCTTTTCTCAGCAGTATTTCTCAAAATTCTTTCCATGGAACATGAGTTCTATTAAGGTCTCCACTAAAAGCAGAGTCTGGGATGTGCAGGTAAATAAGGAACACTCGTCTGAGATAGTTGGCAAGCTCTGAAGGGGAAGCTTCACACACGATGACTTGGCGCAGCTGGTAACCAGCCAGAAGAAGGGAGACAGAGCTCTTTGCACAAGGGAGGGTACTTTTCACATAGGACTTTCTGCATTTAAGAGAAGGAAAGAAGATCCCTTGCAGCCCCAGCAACAATGTACTAATCACCACTTGCAGCCAATGAGAGACCACCACAACCTTACATTCTCCTTCTCAGGTAAACTCCTGTCCAGATCAACCCTCCCCAGGCTCCTCCTAAAACCAAATAAAAGCTTGTCTTCCCTTTGTCTCTTTAGACTCTTTGCCTGTAGCTCATCATAGCTTGCTTGTCTCAAAGTGCCATTCTTCTGCTATTCCTAAATAAACTCTTTTTTTTTTTAACTTAAATAAAGTTGCTCTTTGCTCTTTTGGAAGTTAACCATGATCTAATGAATTTAGTAAGTTGGGAAATACTGCTCTTGATATTTGTAGCAGCCATGGCTTCTACCAAATACACAACATTTGTGTTCTACAATATTTGCCTACTTTTGAGTGATAGCTATTACCATCCCTCTGATGAATATTCCATGGGATGCACTTTGGAAATCCTGTTGTTTAAGAAAATGCTGGACTATGGGGGTGCTTGGGTGGTGCAGTCAGTTGAGCTTCTGACCCCTGGTTTTAGCACAAGTCTGGATCTCAGATTGGGCCCCATGTGGGGTCTGTGCTCAGCACTGATTCTGCTGTAGATTCTCTCTCCCTCCCTCTACTGCTCATGCTCTCTCTCTCTCAAATAAATAAATCAATCTTTTTTAAAAAAGAGAGAAAGAGAAAACACTGGAGCATGAAAATTATTTACAATAAGCCTACTCACAAAATCCCATAAATATCTGAAATCATACCAAAAATCTCCTGGAAAAAGGTCGAGTTGCCCATTTCAGAAATAAGGTGATTCTTTTTGTAATAATGACTACTATTTAAAGCATCTGTTGTCTCATTGAATCCAAAGAATTACCTCACAAAATAAGTATAGTTCTTAAACTGATAAGAAAAAAGGTTCAGAGAAGCTAAGCAACAAACGGTATTGGGAAGAGACAGGACCTGAGTTTTTCAGGTAAGTTCAAAACACAAGTCCTTAAAGACTCTATTGTTGTTGAACTTTCTGTGTTGGGGCAGAGAATGTCCCCTCCTCAGACATCCCGGTGTCTTGTACACACCAAATGTACACACCAGACTGCAGCCCTCATGGGTGAGCAGAGCCTACAGGAACTACAGCCTCCCTCCCTCAGCCAAGACCAGCTCAGCAGCTTCCCAGTAAGAAGCCAGTGATGAAAGCTTCAAGCCAGTCCCCATGGCATGATGGAGATCAAATCAGCAACCCAAGGAATTTAGTCTCAGTTTAGGATTGGGGCCTCGAGACCCCACGACCCAACCTGGCTCAGGGCTCTGCTCTGAGGGACTAAATTCTCTTATGGGCACCATATTTATGCTCAAGCATAAGCGAGGCCCAGCTCAGCACCTTTCATCACACACAAGATATTTCATGAGCCCCTACTATGTGTCAGTCAGTATGATAGACTCTGGAGCTCCAAGAGCACATGGCAGGAGAAATCCCTTTCCTCACCGAGCTTCTTTTCAAATAGGGGGATGGTTAGTATAATATGATGGTAGGTAACAATAAGGACTTTAAGGAAAAAGAAAGCAGGGTGTGAGGTTGGCAGTTGCCATAGAAAGCTCAGGGCAGGACTCCATAAGAAGGCTCCTTGCTTGGGCAGAGACCTGAAGAGAGGGAGGGAAGGTCTGGGGGAAGACCAACCCCTCTGGCCCTGGCCTGTGCTGCCTGCCCAGGAGGTGTGACTGGGGGCAGCCCTGTGGGGGCTGGCAGAGGCTGCTACCCAATCTGGGGAGGGGGCCGGCCTGGAGGGCAGAGGGGAGGGCCCAGTTGGGACTGCTTCCTAATCTGCTCTAATTTGTTTGGGAGCGAGGCCAGAATGTGGGAGGGAATCTTGCAGTGGAATTCAGTAGCTGAGGCTGAGCTCCACTTGGCCCTTTGCAGTTTCCCACAGGGTTGCCAATACCTACACTCTCTGGTGGGATGGTGTGGGAACCAGCTGCACTGATCCCCAGCTTGGCAACCTGGAGCGAGTTAGTTACCCTCTCTGTACCTCACAATCTCTCATTCGTAGGACAAAAAGGAATAGTAATAGCATTCACTTACGGGGTTTTGAGGATTAAATAAGTTAATATATGTGAAATATTTAGAAAAGCAGTGCCTCCTACATAAGAAGTTCTCAACACGTAGTAGGTATATCACTATTGTTTGTGTCCGCATCAGAGTGGTGTGTGGGGGGGTGGGTGGGGGTGTTAGAGAGAGTGTGAGTCGGAGGGAGGACAGGTGAACAATCTCTAAGGTCTCTTCTGGCACTAAAAAAGAAATTGATACATATCTGTAAAATATATAATAATATAATTAACATTGCATAAAATATTACACATTTTGTCTGATATCTCATGTTAGTAGCTGTCGCAGAGGCTATCAACAAGACCTGTTAGCAACTCTTACCTCCATTTCCCTATCCAATCTCATAGGAGAGAAACTGAGGCAAAGTGTGAACTTGTACTCAGGAAATTAATAATGAGGTTGGTAATTGCACAATCGTTGGGACAACAGCATCAGGACAAATCTAAAGCCATTTGATGTACAGAAGAGCGATTTCCCACAGTAAAACGAAGCTCTCTTTATTTGCTTCTGCTAATTAAAAAATCAGAGCTAAAGATATTTAAACACTACAGTTAAAATGGCATGGCTCTCTATCGGCTTAATGAATTCCCTCAGGAAATCAACTCTAAAATGTTACCTCTTCTACATAAATCACCAAATGCAAGCTTGTTCGCTTACAAGCTTTATGGTTAATTTTTAAGCTCAGTGTTTATACTTTTTTCTATGGGTTACACAATAACCTTTGGCCAGAAGAAGTAAATTTCTGGCTTTCTGACTTAACACAGGCACTTCTTTTAACCAGAAAGAAAAATAATTTTTTATTTAAAATTGACGATTACTGGTGGTTTTGATCTTACTGTGAGTTCACCATGGATCTCATTAGAAGCAAGACTCTATATGAAGCTCATCATCATTTTCTGGTGGAATGCCTCCTCCACGAACAGTGCTTACAAACACTAAACTCATCACCTGTCCTTCCCAGCATCCTCCCCTGATGAGGGGCCTCCACCTGGGGTGGCACCACCCTCCACTCAGCTTACTCCGCCAATCAACCAGTCCCATCAATTTCCCACTTTCAATACCTCTCAAATCTTCAAATCTGCTTTGTTCTCTCCAACACCTGCCCCACTCCTCAGCCCACATCAATTCTTAAATAGATTGTAATAGCTTCCCAGTGGCCTTCCTGCCTCCAGCCTCCGTACCTGCTAATTCATCCTCTGTATGGATGGGTTTACAACAGTGATGTTCTAAAAGGAAAATCTGGGGGTGCCTGGGGGGCTCAGTGTGGTAAGCGTCCTCCACTCAAGTCATGATCTCCAGGTCTGGGGATCCAAGCTCAGTGGGGAGCCTGCTTGGGATTCTCTCTCCCTCTCCCTCTGCCCCTCCCCCTGCTTGTATTCTCTCCCTCAAACCAATAAATCTTTTTTAAAAAATACATAAAACAAAGTAAAAAATCTGACCATCTTACTCTCTTGCCTAAACCTTTCTACGGCTGCTTTCAGGGTTAGGTCTGAACTCCTGGCTGTGGGACAAAAGGCCTTGTGTTCTGGCCACTGCTTATTTACCTGACCTGCAATCAGCACTCCCACAACGGTACCATGAACAGAATTTGGTGCTTCCATCTCTGAAAGGCATTGGGCTTCTCAATTATCTATTGCTGTGTAATCACCATCCCCAAACTAACCACATGATTTATTGTTTGCCTGGGCTCCTTCATTTGACTGTTCAGTGGAAAGGTCTAGGGGCTGGCAGGTCAAAGATGGTTTCTTTCACATGACTGGCAGTTGACTGAGAGCCTTCATGCTCTTCTACTGACCTCTCATCCTCTGGTGGCCTAGGCCATCTTATTTACAGTACTCTCAGGGCAGCATTTGAAGACAGTAAGTAAATGCAGAAAATCCAAAGCCTTTTACAGCCTAGCCTTGAAAGTCACATAACATTGCTTCCTCTATATTTTACTGGCAAAACAATTTCCAAGGCTTGCCCAGAGTCCATAAATAGTCTCCTTCTCTTGATGGGAAGAGTGACAAAGTCACATGTGCACACCCATGCAAAGGGACATGTGGACCAATTTAGGAATATGTGATTGCATTTTGCAATCTGTGGCACTAGCATAAACTAAATGCTTTCTGAAGGTTACGGGGAGAAACCAAGGGACATGACCAGTCTGTTGGCCCTGATGATATCTGGAGCTAAGGAGTGTGGCTAGTCTGAGGCAGAGAGAAGGTCTGACACTAGGTAAGATGGACTGAATGGTCCTCTTAAAGAAGGCACCACGATTTTCTTTTATAATCACCATTCTCAACTTGCTGTGAGCCAGGGCAGCCACTAGGAGGGATAGAAAGGAGGCAACCAGGATACCTTTCTACTCTTTAAACCTATTGATCACACAGAACACTTTCATGTTTAAAATTTCTAGGGAGAGGGATGCCTGGGTGGCTCAGCAGTTAAGTGTCTGACTTTGGCTCAGGGTGTGATCCAGAGTCCAGGGATCAAGTCCCACATCGGGCTCCCTGCATGGAGCCTGCTTCTCCCTCTGCCTATGTCTCTGCTTCTCTCTCTCTCTGTATCTCTCATGAATAAATAAATAAAATCTTTTTTAAAAGATCTTAAAACAATTTCTAAGGAGAAGAAATAAGGACACTTATCAGAGTAAATACCAGTTACATTGCCTGGAATGTCCATCCTGGATGTCTGTCTATCAGAAACAACAGGGGTGCCTGGGTGGCTCAGTTGGTTAAGCATCAGACTCTCAGGGTTGTGAGATCAAGTACCACATCAGGCTCTGCACTCAGTTCAGAGTCTACTTAAGAGTCTCTCCTCCCACCCCTTTCCCTTCACTGACCCCCACAGGTGTGCTCTCTCTTTCTCTTTCTCTAAAAAGAAAGAGAGAGAGAGAAAGAGAACAACAGCACCATGACAATGGGGCAATTTCTGAACAGCATCTTGTATTTTACTGATGTGCAGAAAATGCAGGCAAATCTAAGGAAAAAAAAGTAAATGTCTCCCATAATCCCACAGCCCAGAGTTAACCATTATAAAGAGTTGGGCATGATTTTAACCAGTAGTCCAAAAGATGCATTCACTTAGAGGTTCCCTCCTTCCTGAGTCCCAAAGCAAAACATCAGCATCTCAGGTTTTGCCAAGTTTGCAGATTTCTTGGGCCTCTAGCATCTGCTCTAACTCAGGGTCAGAGTCAACTTGGGAGCCAAAGCCAGGAGTCAGAACACCCAAGCCACACTGGACATGAGAGAGCACTTCCATCCAAGGACATTCAAGGACAAACCAAGCAAATGAATTCAGGAGAGACATGAACACCAGTCACCAGTTCTGACAGGTGGCTCAATGTGACAGAGAAAGGCAGTAGGATATCATCCATATGGCTGGAGGGCCTCCTCCCCAGAACTTGAGAACTTCCCGCTGCTCAAAAGCTGGTGGGAGAGACAACTGGAATTAGCCACACCTCCTGGCTGCATTGTGAGCCCCCTCAATCTTGGGCACGATAACAGGCAGCTTCACAAATAAGCCTACATCAAACCAGGAAGTTTGATAAATACTAGAAGATTTATAAACCCCAGAAAAATGCAAACTGTCAACGAGGGGGAAAAAAACCCTCACAACGATCTTATCTTTTGAATGAATCCTTTGCTGCCTGTAAGTTGAGATTTCCTGGGGGATGATATGGACACTGGTTTGATGAAGGGCAAAGGTAGGTGGCCTCTGAAGGCAACCCTCTGCACACCCTGAGACAGGACATGAGGCAGGTGTCTATGTGCGCTGGCAGGTGGACGCTGGACTTCAAAATGTTCCCATTTTGTCCTCATTAGGTAACAATGAACGTGTAATTTCTCTGGTCACTTAGAGTACGAGAAATCTACAAAGGCAATTTCTCAATACCCTTTGCAGGAGAGTGGGAGAGACAGGAGGTACAACTGCAGTGAGTTATAAAAAAAAAACTGCTTTTCCGTTTGAGCCATAAATTAGTTCGGGCAGACATCCTGAAGGGCAAATAGGGACTCTCCACTTCAGAGCTGCAGCCAACACTTTTGTCGCCACTGGGCTGAGAATAACTCACCAAAGCCTCTAGTAGTCACCACTCCAGGCTCAGAGCATACGCTTCAAAAGATTAGCACTAAACTTCCTCAGGAGTAAATGAGCTTATTTTATTGGTTACTTCTTTTATTAGTTTTTAACATGACAGGGACAGTTACAGGATTCATCAGGCTAAGTGGATAAAATGAGTTTGGGGTTTCTTTCAGTCTCCCTAAAGAGAACGTCATTTGGAAGACTAATTCCTAATACAAGCAAAGTTGCCCAAATGAATGAAATTACATGAGTTGTGTGTGTGTGTGTGTGTGTGTGTGTGTTTATGTGTGTGTGCCCACGTGCATGTGTGTTTCAGGACCAGGTGGTAGGATAATGGGAAATGAAGAATAGGGATGTTCAGTCCAAGGGCTTCCATGTAACGGATGATAAGCTATAAGAAATACTAGTGCCATCTTGAGCCAAAACTATATTTTAGCCCAAGGTTATACTTTTTTTTTTTAAGATTGGCTGACTTATTTGAGAGACAGAGAGGGCACACAATCATGCCCACGCATGTGTGTGTGGTAGGGAGGGAGGGGTCAGAGGGAGAGGGCGAGAGAGTCTTTAAAAAAAATTTTTTTTTATGGAAAACAGAGAGAGAGAGAGAGAGGCAGAGACATAGGCAGAGGGAGAAGCAGGATCCATGCAGGGAGCCCAACGTGGGACTTGATCCCAGGTCTCCAGGATCATGCCCCAGGCCCAAGGTGGCACTAAACCACTGAGCCACCAGGGCTGCCCAGGGTGAGAGAGTCTTAAACAGACTCAGCACTGAGCACAGAGTCCAATGTGGGGCTTGATCTCACAACCCAAGATCACAACCTGAGCTGAAACCGAGTCAGGCAATTAACCAACTGCACCACCCAGGTGCTCCCCAGAGGCTATACTTTCATAATCAAACCCTGTGCTTGTTGTTTTGTCACTTTTTAGGTACTTCTAGACAACCTGACAACCTACAAGAGCTATACACATGTTGCAGTTTGCAGTAATAATGCTACCAGCAAATTCTGTTTTCTGAAGGAACATAGGCTATGCTTATGTGATACTTGAAGTATTTATTACACTTTAATATGGCAATATAGTAAAAATCAGACCAATTCTGGTTTAGTGATGGCTATCAACTTGTTCTCCCTATTTTGCAAATTATGTAATACATAGTTAAAATGAATTGTATTGATATCACAGTTGTTTTTGTCTCAATTACTTAAAAGGCCATTTAAAGTTTTCCATTGGTCTATGTCATTAAAATTTGAACCTCATTTTGGGCAGCCCCGATGGCACAGTGGTTTGGCGCCGCCTGCAGCCCAGGGTGTGATCCTGGAGACCCAGGATCGAGTCTCATGTCAGGCTCCCTGCATGGAGCCTGCTTCTCCCTCTGCCTGTGTCTCTGCCCCTGCCCCCCCCCTCTCTGTCGCTCATAAATAAATAAATAAAATCTTTAAAATAATAATAATAAAATAAAATACAAATTGAACCTCATTTCTCAATATTTCAACTTATTGAGGAGATTGGGCCCATCAGTAAGAACTCCACAAGTCCACCATGCCAGAGTTGCAAAATAGACATTTTAAAGGAAATTTAAAATTATTTCTTCCCATTAAGAATTTCCTTCCTGGGATCCCTGGGTGGCGCAGCGGTTTAGCGCCTGCCTTTGGCTCAGGGCGCGATCCTGGAGACCCAGGATCAAATCCCACGTCGGGCTCCTGGTGCATGGAGCCTGCTTCTCCCTCAGCCTGTGTCTCTGCCCCCCTCTGTGTGTGTGTGTGTGACTATCATAAATAAATAAAAATTAAAAAAAATAATTTCCTTCCTAATTGAGCATGTAGAAAATTTGCACAACCAGAACACAGTAAATTCTGTAAGAAGGGCTATAAACATGTACTGCAGTGGTGATTGGAAACATGGTAGGAATGCACTTCCATACCATTCTTGACGTTTGGTAGGGCCACATGATTTGTTTGGTCAATGCAATGTGAACAAAAGTGATGTGTCATTTCTAGTAGAAGCTTTAAGAGCTAGAGAGTGATTCACACATTTTCCACCTACTGTAGCCTGACACCCAGCAGCCTGGGTCCCAAGTGACCATGAGGAGTAGAGCTCCCTATGGGAGATATTTGTTAACACAGCATAACCTAGTCTATCCTGACTTATTCAGTACAAAAATATGTAATAAATAAGTCAATGAATGCTGAGAGAAGGCACATTTAGTCAAGGTCCTAGGTTGAAAGTCTCAAAATCTGTTCTGAGTGTTCTGGATAGATTTTAAAATAAGGGATTGAGGGGCACCCTAGCTGGCCCAGTAGGTAGAGCATGAGACTCTTGGTCTCAGGGCCATGAGGTCGAGTCCCACATTGTGCATAGAAATTACTTAAATAAATAGATCTTTTAAAAAATAAATAAAAATAAAGGATTTATTTGAAAGTATGGGTGAGAGACTCACAGAAGGGATGAAGAACAAGGCTTGAAGAACAGGTCAGGACAAAGGGATTCCCCCACTGGGCTGAGTAGCAGAAAATACAGGCTGCCAGGGGAACATTTGAATCCATTTGTCTCTGTGTGGCAAGATTGCCCTCTCACTCATTCACTGTACAAAATCCCATTGAGAATGTCCCAGCAGCCAAAACTAAGTCACCTGTCCTCACCCACACCAACAAAACCGCCCAGAGTGCAGAATTCCTGATGAAAGGAGATCACTGTGCTAACAGGAAATGTGTGGATGTTTCAGGGCCAAACAGTGGCAGATATCCTTTACAGTGGCAGAAGTAGAAATCCTTGAAATAAGGTTCTTCATTTGCACTAGAGCTGAGGCAAGAAGTTAGGGAGCTAAACCTCAGTATTCCCAATCTCCTACCATCCCACCCTAATGCAACAGAAGCGTCTCCTGAGCTGCTTTTTAAACCAGGGGTTTCCCACAGAACCCTGAGCTGCCAGATGGCTTCTTGGAGAGACCACACTTGCTTTCTCCTTCTGCTATTGCTGCTGACTCATTCCAGCTTTTAAAATACCTCATTATCCAAGAATTTCCTTTCTATAAAGGTCATACAAGTAGTCTCAGGAGGCTACCTGTATTCCTCTAGCCACATCAGGAGACCAACTGCAATGGAGAAAAGTAGCCTCAGAATTATGACATGGCAGGTTAGGATACTGAGGTGAAGGTCTTTGTAAATGCGATTTTCTGTTGGTATTCACTTCTCCTCTAGTGGCATTTAGTAAATATCATTGACTGAAATTGACTAAACATAGCCATTTGACTTCATAAAGAAAGAGTCTCCTTAAAACTAAGGAGTGCCCTTTTCCTGGCATTTAATATGTAAGAAAAATGCCTTAAAAAGAAAGCAGAGCTGCTTTAATTACTATTAGTAGGAAAAATGCACTGATGGGCCTTCCTAGTAATGGGTTTCTTTTAAAAAAAAAAAGTCAAATATAAATGATTTTCAGTATATTCATGTGTGTGTGACACATAAGAACAAAGCCTATTGTACTATATTCAGGAAAAATGCTCCGAGGGCCCAAACAAATGAGTGTCACTGTGACAGCCTTTGTTGCCTCAGGATTGCCCTTATAGCCCATTGTGGACACAATATCATTTAGTCCTTGGGAGTAATCTGGGCAGAGTCTGGGAAATAGTGACAAATATTCAACCAATGTTCTCAGTTAAGAATACCAAAAACAAATTCATTAATTTCTTGCTTACTTGTCTTTAGTCAAATATAAACACTTGTTAAAAGATATTTTTCTTAAAAATTTTTCTCCCAGGGATCCCTGGGTGGCACAGCGGTTTGGCGCCTGCCTTTGGCCCAGGGCGTGATCCTGGAGACCCGGGATTGAGTCCCACATCGGGCTTCCGGTGCATGGAGCCTGCTTCTTCCTCTGCCTGTGTCTCTGCCTCTCTCTCTCTCTCTCTCTCTGTGACTATCATAAATAAATTTAAAAATTTAAAAAAAAATTTTTTTTTAAATTTTTCTCCCAGGAAATAAACAGGTGTTTGATATCCACATTGTTGTTTGACCCTCATACCATTTCATCATGCCCGGCACCCAGATTCAGTTACAGAGTTTCATGTGATAGTGAGTGTTGGTAATAAGTCCATGTGATTTTGAAGGGGGGGGGTGGTAAACTGTCATAGGGCTCTCCTTCTGATCACATATGGTCCATGATTTTATTGGAAAGTGTACGGTGATGTCAAAGTGCCCCCAAAAGGGAGCCATTTGGCAGATCACCATCACAGGCAATGTCTTGGAGAATTCATAAAGTTTTAAGCTCTGACTGTAACCTCGTAGATGCAAAGCTGATTTATCCACATCTAAGAAAGGATGAGTATTTCTGGAAGTGAAATTATCACACTAACTAAGAACATAGAGAATATTGTATAAAACTAAGATGCCAAGTTATCAAATTATACTGCGATTCTTGCAGTACAGGGGCTGAAATGTTAGCATTGTCAAGCCTAGTACATTCTCTCCCTGTACATGGAGTTATATGAGTTGCTGAATTATAATCAGAATAGTGTTTGGTGAGCAAAGAATCACAACAAGGGAAGTTATTGGATAAATTTTCAGAAATGTGCCTTCGTCAAAATAGCTTAAGGCGGTCCCAGGGGGTATATTAATCTTGCCCAGGAGGTATATTAATTGAAGATACTAGGAATGACCCCTCGACTTTGGACAGTTTCTGGGCTGGAACAGTCTATTGGCGGTTTTATAAGTCTTATGCAAGACCAGAAATCAATGTGTCATCCTAAGGGGACTCTCCATATCTGTTCTTTAACTCTGTGATTCAGTGTTCAAGACATTGAAGTACGGTAACCAAAATGTTTCCTGGAGCAGGGAGCTGTCCCTGGTTCTGAACAACTATCAGCAACCCTGATATCTGGCTGAATCTTAACTAAATTTCTCCCTAGAACTTAAAACCTATGCTGTTAACAACACTCAGCCAGATTTAAGGGATTTATAAATCCAAATATTATGCGCAAAAATTATATACATGATTTTTTATGTATACAAGTTTTGTAAAGATGAAACTTAGAATGCAAGAGATATAGAAAGAAAAATATCAATTAGTGAGGCTTTTTTGCTCACCCTCTAATTTCATGATAGTCAAGAAAGGCAACAAAGAAAATGTATAGGGGCCTTAATACATATATATAGTATTATAGAGCAAAACTTGTAATGAGAAAACAGAAACACTGAATTTATATATATACATAACATATTTATAAAATTGAACATATTAGACATTCCCCCCACTGAAAAAAAATCTGAGAAAGTAGAGAAGGTAGAATTGCTTCAGATGACATTATTTGATCATAATGCAATAAAGCTAGAAATTACAACATGAGAATTTATAAGCTCTCTCAATTCTTATGTCAAAAAGAAATCAAAATAAAATTTGCAAAATATCTACCTAGAAAATTGTGGCAATAAAATATTACATATGAAAATAGTTATAATGTAAAGAAAATAAATAATTATCAAATTTAAAAATTAGTAAAAGATAACTACTCCTAGGAAAGCAGAAATAATGCATTAATATACATGAAAGTAGAGATCAATACATAAAGAACAAAAACATAGAATTAGTTAATAAATTAAAGTACTCTATCTTGGCAGGAGGGAGGAAAAATTTGAATATATATATATTCGAATTACCATCTTTTCAAATGACTGCAGTGCCTTATAAAATTATTTTGCTCCCCATGGAAGCTTGAGGGGAGTTCACTTTTCTACTCCCCTTCCCTCACACACACACACACACACACACACACACTCAGACTCATACACACACACACACACACACACACACGCAGGCAGAGAGAGAGGGAGAATTCATACCCCTCTCATTCTATATTTACATCTCAAATGGTATTCTTATTTCCTTTATTTCTTTTTTAGGATAGCTCACATTTCTCTCCTATATACAAAGCTACAAATTACCAGATGCTTATTGTGGGCCAAGTGGGACATTACAGCTTTTCAGATATTTTTGCTAGCTAAACTTACACCAAAATTTTCAGACATTACGATTATCTTATAGATGAAGAAATTGAAACTCATAAAGTTTAAGTAATTTTTCCAAAGTTACATAGTAATTCAAACCTAACTCGATCTACTCCAAAGTCAATTTTTCGTGATGATACTATACTGCCTCTCCATGGATAGAGGTAGAGATCACATATCACATACTAATAAAATTTGTACACGGTTAGAAAATTGTTGAGAAGGGAGGTTAAGAGGATCAATAAAATCAGTATCTAAATGATCTCAGCAATCTGAAATGATTGACACTAACATGAAAGGCTCTCACAGCTAGGTTCAAAGTACTATATTTGGGGAGTTAAAAAATAGTTTTACACATACAGAATCAGGAAGACCTGATCTGGTGCTGTTCATTTGAAAAATTCCTCAGCATTTTAGTGCCTGTATGCTTCTTATACCCAGTCCATGTCCCAGCAGGAAATGGTGGTACTGTCAAAGAGTTTAACTAAGAAGTTTAATGGAAGGAGTGTCATGGCAGTTAACTAGTAATGGTGAATCACCCAGGGACTGGCACCAAGACTTCCCAACAGGAGCTAAGGTCATAGGTAGATGGACGACCTCCTCCCCACTCTCCTTTTTTAATAGTTCAATACTTTTTTGCTCTTACCTTCAGAATTTGTGCTGGGGCTTCCCACTGGCCAACCCAACCCGAAGCTAGAGAGCAAGGCAACCCAAGTGAGAAATACATTCCTTAGAGATTAGGCTTCTAATCTTTTAGGGAGGGCAAAGCTGGGGAACCTATCTGGCAGGGAAAGCAAACAGAAAATAATCAGCACATTGATTCTCATCCAACAGAATTACTCAGATACTAAAAATAAACAAAGCTAATCCAGTCTCAGGTCTATTGATATATATTCTAGGTCTTGATCGTCAAAGATCTCAGTCCTACGGTCCTCTGCACAGAACGTACCTGTAACTCATGCTCAATCTGAGCGCTTCACAGAGAAAGAAATGTACACAAGAAGTGCATCCCAAGAAAGCCACCTGGTATGTCATCACTTATAAAACCTAGGGCATTTACTCTAGCATAGAAAGGCTCCAGAATGACAAATATAAAGGCTTGGGCAGAAGGAGACTAACTTACAGTGGTCCAGAAAGTAGATGTTAGACACATGCAAGAGAGTTACCGGGAGGCAGAAATTAGTTCAACATAAGCAATTACATCCTTACTTTTTAGATCTATCAGTGATGTGGTTTGCAATCAGAAGAGTAACCCTCCCTCCATCACCTATGGAACTCAATCATAGGCTAGGCTGCCACCTGCTGTCAGGGCTACTGCAAAAGATATTCCTGTTCTTGGCAGAACCTTTCCCTCACACCTCTAAGACTCACTCAGAGTCAGCAATCTGATGCTGGTACTGAACCCACTACGCAGTCCTACTTAAACAAATGATTGTCCTTCCCACAAAGGATCACATAGGCAAGACCCAAGATCCTGAATTTCTTCGGATCTTTCCTGTTACTGATGTAGGCATTAAAATATTAATCCTTCCACAAGCCATCTGAGTTTTGCCACTTCCAAAAAGAGCCTAATGGGTGGTGGCCAAATAGCCTGAAGCTCAGAATGCTTCTACATCCTGTCTAAACAATAAAATATTCATCAAAAAAGAGTAGTTCTGCACTTAATTTTAGGCCTCATCTTATACCTCCTTTCTTGGCCATAACTACAGCCAGAATAGCTCTTTCTAACAGACAGAATGCAAGCCTGTTGAAAGTATGGGGTCTCTAGATAGAGGAGCAAATTCTTGATTCTGGAAAACCTTCAAGAAAAAGTCTGTCATAATAACACAAACAACTGTTCATAATCTATTCAGTGAGAAAAGATTGGGAAACAGTATATATATATATATATATGTATATATACATATATTAATGTATACACACACACACACACACACTGTGCATATACGGTCTAGAGAGTTGAAAGTATACATACACCCAAAGAAATTATAGTTATCTCTAAGTAGTGGAATTAGAGTTGCCTTCTGTTTTCTTCTTTCTGCTTACTATATTCTCTAATAAGCATGGATTTTTAGCTAGGAAAAAGTATTTATGTTGTGTGATATTTTTTCTTTCAGAGAGAGAAGGTCTACAAAACTAGGTAGCTAGGTAGATTTTTCAAAAGCTTGACTACTTTGGAAGGTTGACATACCTGTATTCCTTCCATAGTCTGAATTCTGACCTAGAGGGGATATAAAAATCTGCTTTGAACCCTGGTTTGGGTGTGCCATTTCACTGTGAAAGCAATTTTATGGATCATGAACCACAGAAGTGACTTCAACAATACAAAGCCCAAAAACCAGAAAGTACAAGTGATCCAAACAGATGACAGAAAACAAAGAGTCCGTCAGGAAAAGCAGTGGCCCTTAGAAAGCTCCCAAATAATTAACATTTGAGATTAAGCTGAATTTCATGCTGCCTCCCCCCAAACTCCCTCATGTAATTGTAACTTAAAATGACTTGTTTTATGAAGCCCAAAGGTCCTCAATGATGTACCAAGGGCAGGGTAGAGGGAATGGTCAGCTCGCATGGAAGCAAGTAGGCATTGTCTGTAGAGAATTTAAAAACAGTAATAAAATTGGGTAAAAATGTGTCTGCTTTTTAAAAATCACTATGCACCAGCAATGCCAACCTGTCCTTGGCATGTTGCTGAGGACTTTGTAAGTGCCCCAGTGAAGGATTCACTGATGGGAAGGGGACTTTCTTCCCCTGCCTTGAAGAAAGTAAGGGAGGTATGCACCTCCCTTCCCCTCTTGCTTTCTTTCTTGACTTCTTTTCTTTCTTTTTGTTTTGGCAGGGGATGGGGGCACAGAGAGGATGGGGGAAGAGTTGGGAAAATACGTATTCCTTTAAATAGAAATAGTGTCAATGAGTCACCTGTGTCCCAAAATGCTGACAAGGGAAAGATGTCAAGATTGGATGATTTCCATTGATTTGCTACTAAGAACAACATTCCATCTTTTTTAAAAAAGATTTTATTTATTTGTTTGTTTATTTGAGAGAGAGAGAGCAGGAGCAAGAGTAGGTGGAAGGGGAGAAGCAGGCTCCCTGCTGAGGAGGGGAGGAAAAGAGTGGGCTGCTCTTCAGCACCCACCTGCTGTGCCCATTGACTGGGGCATCAGGCAGCACTTTTATCCACTCCCTCTTCCCCTTTGACCTTTCTCACCCTGAAATATAGATTCTAAGCAGCTACTGTAATGTATGAAATTAAAAGAAGACATCATCAGTGAACAGAAAAGGACAAATCCTATTCTCCAAAGGATGAATGACCAAGGTGGTTGTAGAAGATTGAATTGAATTGCACGTCTCAGGTTTCCGCCATGCAGAATCAATGGGGTTATTGGATAACAGTGCCTTCTGTTGTACAGGAATTATCTGAAAAAAATTTTTGGAGTGCATTGCAATTTTTTTAAAGCATAAAACATATTTCTAGATATAATGTAAACCTTGGCTATATGTTGACTTATTCTGCATTTTACCATGTGAATTTACTGTTAGGCAGTTAGCTACAAGTCACTGGTTTCAAAAACATCCCTGCTCCCCTAGCTCCTCCTGCTGCAGGGAGCTGGCTTCAGAAAAAAAAAGTCTTGGGCTTGATCTCAGGTCTCCAGGATCCTGACCTGAGCCAAAGGTAGACGCTGCACCAACTGAGCCACCCAGGTGCCCCTAGAACAACGTTCCATCATAACTAGATTGTAGGGTCATATTGTCTTTTCTCTGTTTAGTGGCAACATTTACTCCCAAATTTCCTCAGTTCTTTGTAGAACTAATTTTCTTTTCTTCTTTTATTCACTCCTATAATTATATACAGCTTTTCTGCAAGTGTTAGGGCTTGTTCTGCCAATGACATCTTTTAGATGAATTTTATTTCTTTTTTTTTAAGATTTTATTTATTTATTCATGAGAGACACACACAGAGAGAGAGGCAAAGACACAGGCAGAGGGAGAAACAGAAGCAGGCTCCACACAGGAAGCCCGGTGTGGGACTCAGTCCCAGGACCCCAGGATCACGCCCTGGGCAGAAGGCAGGCGCTAAACCGCTGAGCCACCCAGGGATCCCCTAGATGAATTTTATTTTCTTATATGCTGTATATTATTTTCAAGGTGTGTTATAATATTCTTATGCCATGTGCTATTAGAATTATTACCTTAGTCTTTGTAATACCAAGCATTTTCTGTATTATATCTCCAATTGTGTGAGGTTAACATACTTACAAATCCATGGGGATTGAAATACCTTTAAAAAATATACTCTCCATTTTTATTCATATGATATTTTTAGTTTTGAAATTCTTTTCAGGTAAGGTCAAATCCCAAGTACTGAGGAAACACCCAAAAGAGCAATTCCATTCTTACAATCTTATTGTTCTAGTTCAACTGGATTTATCTCATTCTAACCACAATGCAATTGAGACAGAGAAGAATAATTTTTATTTATAGGCTTGTATCAACTCCAGAATTCTGACAATATATACAAATAGCAGTGGGAAAGACCAAGACATTGGAAAATGCTGGAACATGAGGTCTATTTTCACCTGGTTTTAACTTACTTTAAAAACAAACTTTTATAGCATCATTTTTCCCAGTATTCCTTGTAGATAATAAACTAGGGTCTCCCCAGGATCCTTGTATAATAGGGTAGTCAATGAAAGTACTGCAGGGAGGTATAGTCATGTCAACTCCAAGGGCTCTGCTATGCCTCTTCCAAATGAGCTGATTTATTAACACCAGTAGTACAGTGGGGCCTTATGTGTTCAACAAAGTTATTTAGTAGACTTTTAATTTTTGTGAATTTTTATCAGAGTACTAAAGCACAATGTATATAACCAAAACCACAAAGTTATCACAGAAACTAAGAGAGCTTCAAAAATAATCTCCCTTTTGACACTACTCTATTCCTTTACATACACATCTACCCTCTAATAATAAAAATATTGTTATTATAAATTAACCAATACCATTTATTGGGCACATATTATATGCTAAGTACTGTATTGAACACATTTTATATGCTGTCATATTTATTTGTGACAGCACAGTAATAATTCTGGGAGATAAGCATTATTGAGCCATTTAATGAATAAGGAAAATGAGCTATTTTTATCCATGGGAATATAGTTCAATAATGACAGGCATTCTTTTATTCACTTTCTATACTTAATAATACCTCCTTAAAAGCATTCTTTCATTATCAATAAAGAGACAACCATGCAGACATTTCAAGTGACTTTCCCAAATGTTACAAAGTAGCATCTCTTCTGTGACATCCCTGCCAATGGTGCAGTCTGTGAGTCTAATGATGAGGGAACATTAGACAAATCCAAACAGAAGGACAGGCTACAAAATATGCCTATAATATACAAAACTGTCAAAGTCATGAAATCCAAGAACAAAATGGAATAGACAGAAAGTGGCCCTAGACTAAAGGAGAGTAAAAGGACATGGAATTTAAATGCATGATCCCTCACCTTTCTTTAAGGAGGACATCACTGGGACTGTTGATAAAACCTGAACAGAATCTGAAGATTAGATGGTAGATAATAAGCTAAAGCTCTTTCCCTGCTTTTAATGGTTACACTATGGTTTTGCAGAATGTTCTTTATGTGGGTGATGCATACTAAACTATTCAAGGGTTATAGGACATCATGTCAGCTACCCAAATTGGTTCCAAAAAAAGTTCTTTGTATTGTAAATTGAGACTGTTTCTCAAAAAAGGGAATTTTCAAAATAAATGAAAGATATCAAGCCACAGACTCAATAAGGTGCTATAATACTCAAGCATGGTGAGGAAATAAAAAACTACGCAGGTACACTATAGTAAAACCTAATCTCATGGTTCCTTTCTAGCTCTCAACAGCAGGGCCCACCCTCATCAGCCCCACTACAACCAACAGGAACTTCCAAACATCTTTTCACCTTGGAGGTGTAAATCCAATGACATTTCATTCTATTGAGAGGAAAAGATCCTTCCCCTTTCCAAACATGATGAACAGGACAGCAATATTATTCAGAGTACTTCCAAGCCCACAGCCAAGGGGCCCAGACAACTCAATCACAAAAATGCATAGTAGATGTCCAAAGACTGGAGAGTACAGTCTGCGATATTTCTACCTTTAGAACTCCCAGTGATATAGAGCCACACCAAATCCAATTCCATTCCTCATCACGGGTTTTATCCCTCACCTTGAGTAAAAGAATATATCAGGCTCTTACAACCCTGTTGCTATAGTTCAGCATGTTGTTGTACCCATGAGTAAATTCTGAGGTAGGACAAAGATGCACTCTCAAAGGCAAGTAATAATTTTTCAGATATAGGTAGGGCAATCATTTATCTTGGTTTGCCCAGGACAGTCCTCATTTACAGTTGTCCCAGCACCTGCTTTCACTCTCAAAGTGGCCCCAGTTTGGACTGTAAGTTACATGGCCACTAGGGACAGTGTAGATTAAAACAAAACTTGGAGGGAAAATTCTATATTTGGTAGATACTTAATATTTGAAGTTCTTTGTTTAGTTGGTTGGCTAGTTGTTGTTATCTTGATTTCCCAGGATCTAAAACCCATTCTATGTTTGGGAAACCCACCATTGTGTGGGTCTTGGAGCAAGATAGGGCATAGTGCTCATGCTCTAAGCTTGGTAAGTTACAGAGTCTTTGCCAGAACTCAGAATCAGAAGCAAGTGACAAGGCAGCATTATTAGACCTTATCCTGGTGTAAGAGGGGCAACCTCCAAT
Source organism: Nyctereutes procyonoides (assembly GCF_905146905.1). NCBI lineage: Eukaryota > Metazoa > Chordata > Mammalia > Carnivora > Canidae > Nyctereutes > Nyctereutes procyonoides. The sequence goes on from NW_026575044.1 coordinate 7,010,555, forward strand.
GACTACCATCTAGAGCAATGGGGGCAGCTTGCAGTCGCCAGGTCCTCTGGTGACCATGGCTTCTTAAGCAGGGTCTTCTTGTGTCATAACCTGTCTGTGGTGTCAACTACATAACTTTCCTTAGTTCCTAGATACTTATTTTTCAACCCTGATTCTCCAACTTTTCCATTAATTCCATGAGCTAGTTACTTGAGCTAGCTAGCTTCTATTTCCTTTTCTCCTGATAACTCACAATGTTACACATACTTGGCTTCTACTATTTGTAACCACAGACATGAATACATTCAGCTTATAATGCTTAACAGAATTCATACCTTTTTAAAGGAAATCTGTCTCAAAAGTGAATCAAATTCCCTGTTTTGGTTCAGAACACTGATAGAAACTTTTAAATGGCAGTCATCTGGATTTTTGTTTTTTAAATGGGGAGTGGGGGACCAAGGGAGAGAGAGAATCTTAAGCAGACTCCATGTACAGCCTGGAGTCCAACTCAGGACTTGATCTCATAACCTTGAGATCATGACATGAGACAAAATCAAGAGTCAGAGTTTAACTGACTGAGCCACCCAAGTGCCCCTGCAATCACCTGGATTTTTAAAAATATCTCATTCTCAGTGAAGCACCTGATTTCACAAATAACATTCTGAGTATTGCTAGTGGTTGCAATGTATCAGCCACAGAAAGGTTGTCTACATCAGGATACATACATCAACTTACTTTGTTATTTGATTTCATAAATTTGCATGCTTGAGTCTTTCCAAAAACATCCATAGAAAGAGGGAGCAAATCTTTCACTTTAAGGGGATAAAAAACACAACCCTCCTCCCCAACCCACATACATATGCACATACACACACATGCATGTGCACAGGAAATTTTTTAAAAGACATTTTGGCTTAAGTACAGTTAGTTCATTTGTTCAGGCAGATTTTGATATTTCTTTGAGCTAAAGTTATTTTCCAAGGCAATTGTACACTGTCCCCATGGAACATCGAAGTGTCAAAAGTGCAAAGGACTTTGCCTCAAAACAAAAATTGACACCACTCTACCAAGAAATTCTCTCTGAGTCCAGGAAAAGGCATTCTTTATGACCTCACGCTGCTTTCCTGCCAAAGACTTAACCCGATAACTCTTTCTAAATTAATGTTCTAAGACCAATTGGCCAGCCTAGCTCACTTGATTAATCAAATTCCTCTCACCATTTGCATTTGTTCTGGACCTACTGAAGATACTCTGAGCATTTCTCACTTGCCAATTACTGAGGAAATCTCAATTCACTTTGAAATAAGGAACCCTGCCATGTTTGGATGTTGCTGACATTCCAGGAACTCTGAAGACCATGCCATTTCTCCACATTTTATTTAGGTTTATCTTCCTGCCTGTCCCCAGGTCTTCCCCATTGGCAGCCCATTAAGGCCCATTTGCAGGCCTATGTCTCACCATCCGTCAAATAGCCCAGTGGGGTTACACTGTCTCCTGCCTATCACATTAATTGAGGATGGAATTTCTTCTTAGATCTGGATTCCAGAATACATATGGGACATTTTCTTCCTCCCTTCCACTGTTCTATCACCTCCAGTCTAATCAAAAGATATCAAACTGAGGGTTGAGGACAAAGGAATGTAATTCATACCCTTCAGACTTTACTAGATGTCAGATTTCTTATGGCCATATGACCATATATAACAATATTACATTTATTTAGCAACTGGTCCATGCCAAGCACTTTGTAAAAGTGCCTTGTGGGTGTTATGAGATATAATTTAATCCTTGTAACAGTTCTGCAAAATAGATATCATTTCATAAATATCATTGCTATCATCCCCATTTTGCAAATGAGGAAATGGATAGAGAGAAGTTAAATAATTTTCACATTTTCATAAAAGGCAGTTAAGTCCCTGAAATTCTTGTTCTAACCATCCCTGGGCTCCTCAGCAGGACCACCATACCATGTAATAAGCACTATAAGTGAGTTGATACAAAGTGCCATGGAGAATCAAGGACCCTGAGATATGCAGAAAAATGCCCTCTCCCTGTCCACATCCTAATTCCCAGAACTGTGAATATGTTAGGTCACATGGTGAAAGGAAATTAAGGTGGTAGATGGATATAAGTTTGATAGCCAGCTGATCTTCAAGAAGGGAGGTGATCCCAGGTTTTCGGAGCAGGTCCCATCTAATCACAATGGTCCTCTAAAGGGGGAGAAGAGAAGCAGAAGTTCAGAGTCAGAGAAAGATTTTAAGATGTTACCTGACTGGCTTGGCAGATAAAGGAAGGGAGCCATGAAGCAAGGGATATAGGTAAGCAGCCTCTAGATGCTGACACAGTCAGGAAATAGATTCTCTCCTAGAGCCTCCAGAAGGAATACTGCCTGCCAACAACTTGCTTTTAGCTCAGTGAGACTTATTTTGACTTGTGACCTCCAGCACCATAAGATAATAAATGTGTATTGTTTCAAGCCACTAAATCTGTGATAATTTATTATGGTCGTGATAGGAAACCAATACAGATGCCTTGTTCTGGATGGTCAACAGCAGACAGGATATGGTATCTGAGCAAAGTTGGCAAGAATGTGTAGCAGCTCTCTGGGCAAAAAAGAAGTGTGGAGAAGGGGAATTCTCAGTAGAGAGAAAGACAAACACCAAGGCTCAGAGCATGACAGAGCATGTGGGCAGGGGACAGGGGGTGTCCTAGTGAGGCTGGCACAGGGCACAAATTCAGAAAGCAGAGAGGACTCCAGATGGACCTGATATCCCGGAATAAAGAATAAAGATTTTTTTCTTGCAGAAAAGGATGACTGTTAAAGGATTTCAAATAAAGACAAGTTTTCATTTTAAAAAAAAACACTCTGCATTATTTGACAACAACACTCATCAAATATTCGATGAATATGGAGAATGGGCTCAAGAGCGGTAGCCTAGAGACTAGGAGAAAAACTCATTATCTAAGCAGGAGATGATAAAGGCCAGAGACAGCAAGGTTGGAGGACATAACAGATTTGAAAGATACTTAGAAGGTACAATTCATAAGATCTGGTAACTTGTTTGAAGTCAACAAGCTTCATGGCTTCAGAGTTTAAGAGAATGCTGCTGTTAGCCAAGACAAAAAAAGAAGAAGAAAGGACAGCATATATTGGAAAGTGGGGAGTTATTTTTCTTTCAAACAAATAATAATGACAATTACAATTTATTACGTGCCTATTATGGTCAGTTTTTAAGTATATTATTACCCTTCTAATTCTCTAACACTGTTCTTATTATTTTCATTTGTCAGATGGAGAAAATGAGGCTCAGACTGGTTAGAAATAACTTTTCCATGGTCACAGAGCTGACTCTGAACCATGACTCTGCTCTGGTGTAGGAACAAAGATTTTCTTACAATAAACCAAAATTTTCTCTGTCTACTCCACTGCTCTGGTACGTGGCATGTGACATGCTATTGGGCAAACGTGCTTTATGATGATGTCCAATAAACAATTCAAAATTCAAGTCTGAAAGTGAGACTTGGACTAGACATTTAAAGAAGTTGGCTCTCATCTGCACACAGGCTGAGCATGGCTGAAATCACTTAGATTAAGAAGAAACCAGAACTGGGGCAGGAAACTGGGAGGACACATTATTGAAGGAATGGGCCAAGGAAGGTAAGACAGCACAAGAGGCCAAAGTGTGCCAGAATCTAGGACAAAATACAGAGTGGAATGATGTCATAGAGCCAAATGGGGGTGTCAGCTATGGCAAGCCCCCACGAGTATGTGCTGGTCAAATACAATTAAATTCAAAATCCTTCCCAGTCCAGCAATCCTCTTCTCAAGGGTAGCTGAGAAGGAGAATGGGTTTCCATTGCATAAGCACTAAGCCAGAATGTGAGGCAGTCTGCTCAGAGACTGCCAAGACAGAAAGAAATCTCGCCCTCTTATACAGTCAGGCAGATACAACCTGTTGCATCATGGCTTAATAGAAGCAATAACTAGCCCCCAAGTAAGAGGATCTGATGGCATCATTTGTCATATACAGTTCCTCCTAGCTTTACCCAATAGTTGAGGGGACCATGTATTAGTAAATTGGCTTTATAGGAAGGAAAACAACCTTTTCACTTTATGGCAGGAGGTAGTTTTGCAGCTTGGAGCAAGGCACCCACCACCACGTGAGTTAGGCTCTTAACCCCCACAGAAACTAGAGACAGGGGCACTCTCTCCCTTGATGTTTATATTCCAAAGAGATGGTTTTGTGTCCTTGAAAAGACATTCTTGGGGAAAGATCTGACAAAAGGCTTATGAAGCCTTCACAAGGATTTATAAACATGTCTCAGAAAGGAGAAAATTTACAGTTGTAAGTTTTCTGAAGTAAATGCTCTAAGAAGAAGAGAGGAGTCTCGTCTCTTATTTTCAACAGGAAGAATTAAACCTCTTATTTTTAGCTCATGTCTGTCCTTACATGTGAATGGGGCACCTCCAAGCATTCAAGTAAGATTTTGTCTGATGTGGATGAAACTTGAGGGAAATAAGTCAGTCAGAGAAAGACAAATACCATATGATTTCACTCGTATGTGGAATTTAAGAAAACAGGATCATAGAGGAAGGGAGGGAAAAATAAAAATAAGACAAAATCAGAAGGAAGCCAAACCATAAGAGACTCCTAACTCGAGGAAACAAACAAGGTCACTGGAGGGGAGGGGTGAAAGGATGGGGTAACTGGGTGATGAGCATTAAGGAAGGCACATGATGTGATGAGGATTGGGTGTTATATGCAACTGATAAATCACTGAGCCCTACCTCTGAAACTAATAATACACTACATGTTAATTAATTGAATGTAAATCAAATAAAATTTTAAAAAGATATTGTCTGAAATAGGATTTTTGTTTTGTTTTGTTCCTGAAGATTTGGCAGTTAGAAATTTCAAGATTGTAAAGGGTTAAAAAGTGAGGATGGAGAGGTAATGAGGACAAAGAGCTGCAGTGTTTTGCAAGAAGTTTGGTCAGAAAGGAAAATAAAGAAATCGAGCTTCTGCTAGATGGTCAAGTTTGAGACAGAGATCCAACAGAGCTTATTTATTCAGGGCAAGGAGGCAGTACAAAGGACCAGTTTTTGGAACCAGGAGACAGAGGATATGAATGATGGTGCAGTTTTGGAGCAAGTGAGTAGAGAGATGGTAAAGAGGCAGGAGGAGAGACAGAACACAGCCTTCTTCCACATCCAGAGCATGGGAATTAGGAAAGAGAGGATGGGTAGAACATGCAAGTTTGAAGGAAAGAGCAAAGGAAGTTGTATGTATGGACACTTAGCCTTCCTTACAGTCTCTAGGAAAATGAAGACAAAAACATCCATAGTTTAACAAATTTAAATGAGGGTAGTGTGGTTCCTTTGGCTTAAGAGCCAGAGATGAGAATAGGAGTTCCAGATTGATGTCATAGAGTTGTTGTCACAGGCTCATCAGAGACAGAAACAAGATGATGCTTATGATGTATACCCAGCATAGCACCCAGTAAAGCCTAGATGGTTGGTACCTGCTAATGATTAACATCAGCCAAGGTCAGAAAAGCAAGTGCTAGAGCCCAAACTGGAATCTGCACTCACTGCCCTGTCCTCTGCTCCATGCTACCTTTTGCCATCAAGGTGACCTGGACTCCCGGTTAACTTTTCTGGGTCTCAGTTCATTGCAAAATGAAAGGATTGACTTTATTGATCTAAATCTCTTAATCCAGGCAGCCTGGGTGGCTCAGCGGTTTAGCACTGCCTTTGGCCCAGGGCCCGATCCTAGAGACCTGAATCGAGTCCCACGTCAGGCTCCCTGCATGGAGCCTGCTTCTCCCTCTGCCACTCTCTCTCTCCTCTCTGTGTATTCTCATGAATAAACAAATAAAATCTTAAAAAAAAAATAAATCTCTTAATCCCTCTGAGTTCATTAGCACTGGGGTAGGAATCCATCATCAAATCATCATCTGGGAACACTGTAAGAAGGCACATGATGAGGCTTATAGTCCTGAGAACAGAGTAAGGCACAAGGAGACCCTGGAACTTGGTACACATTATCTCATTCAGTTCCCGTAGGCACTTGGATTTTTATTATACTCATTTAAGATGAGACTCAGAAATTATGTGACCATCGTAAAGTCACATAGCTAGTGTGAGAGGGCCAGGATTCAAACCCAGATATGACTCCAGAATTCATGATATTTTCACCACTTCTGTTTCTTATGTAATGTGTCACTGGGGAAGAAAAAATTCAGTCACATATAAGGTCAAGTAGGACCAGTAGGTGACACTAAAGGCGAGAAAACACCTGTAATAGGGTAGTGTTTATAATATATTACACGGTCAGAAGAAAAATTGAGAAAGACTTTGAATTTTTTCGGTTATCTTTAGTTTATCCATCTGGTTTATGGATAAACACTTTCATGGTATTTGACCAGGCTATCATACAACTTTGTGGAAATGAAAATTGGCTGTAGAAAACTAAAAGTAATCAAATAATTCCTGCTATAGAAATGCAAATTTTGTCCCAAGGAGGTTCAATTGGCTTCCCTCCCCCCATTGTGGAGGAAGCCAGTTCACTTTGCTTTTAATTTGCTTAATGCAAATATATTTCTACATTCTAAAAGGCTTATAATTGTGTCTGCTTTTTGGATTCCTCCTTTGAATCATTTGTAACAACTTTCTGGTTCCCTCATTAATTAATGAGTTAAGTAAAATCTTTGATGTTTGTTCATTTTATATTTGTATGAAAGTCATGATTTATCCTCTTTTAAAACAATGTATTTTTACCTTTGGTTGTCCCCAGTTTCAAATCGCTCCATAATAAGACCTACACCCAGCCTCCCCGGGTCATCGTTCATTTCCAGCATCATGGAAAGTAGCCACTCCATGAAGACTTAGGCTGTATGTTTGAAGCTTGTGTCCCTGAGAAGAAGATGGAATACGGAAAGTAAGCCTGGCCCCTGTGGAAGGAAAAGGGAGGTGGATTGAGCCTAATGTGGTGATTGGACGGAGGATGAAGTGAAGTAGGTATGAAAGCACCCAAGAAAACCATTCAGGTTCCTTGGTGCAGGTTGGAGAGAGACCACAAGCCTCTCCTGGAAACCCCATGTTCAACTTCATACATGTGCTAGGGAATGTTACTGGGAAGGTGAGAATGGATCTATCTGTGCATATTGAACAGAGAATCTGGAAGTTCCTTTGCACCCTTGGGAAGAAATTCAGAAGTGCTGTGGGGTTGCCACATAAAATACAGGATGACTAATTAAGCTTTAATTTCAGATAAACAATGAATAATTTTAATTTATTGTTAGTTCCATACTTATACTAAACACTATTTGTTATTTTTCTTTGAGATTTTATTTATTTATTCATGAGAGACACAGAAAGACAGAGGCAGAGACATAGGCAGAGGGAGAAGCAAGCTCCATACAAGGACCTGATGTGGGACTTGATCCGGGATCTTGGGATCACACCCTGGGCCAAACGCTCAACCGCTGAGCCACCCAGGTGTCCCTGATTGTTTATTTTACTTCAAGTTTAACTGGTTGTTCCATATTTTATTTGCTGAGCCTGACAACCTCAGCTGAGAGATCACACTCAATAGTCAGAAGGCCAGAGAATACAACAGAGCATCTCCTCAAGGCAGAGAACAGCAAGGGTCCAGTGGCTTTCCAGAGCCTCTAGACCCAGAGGCTCCTTCCACATGACCATCATGGATATCTAGAAACATATACCCAGACACTGGATTGGGTAGGGACAACTGGAAGCAGAAGTCTGAAAGCCAGAGTGACTGAACAAGATAATCTAAAAGGGATGAGATTTCATTACCTTCAATTACCAGGTTTAAAGTTGTTTCCATCCTTGCAGATTAGGAACTTGTAGGGGAGGAAAATTTTTTTATTCTATATTTATAGGTTCTTTTGGTTGGTCAATTAATCAATTTGCCATAAGACAGATTAACAGGAGAAAATCAAATTTAGTTATGTTTGGGACCCCATAAAAAATATTGAAGAAACCTCCTCCCCCCTTGTAAGTAGGGCCAGCCCTAATCCAGAGGCAGCCCATCCAGGCGCTTTCCTGAAATTTTAGCAACTAAAAGCATTCTGTTCACAATAAGAAAACCATTCCCCCCCACACCCTGATTGGAATGTCCTGAATAGGTTCATGTTGACCCTCTGTGAAATCAACCTGGATGCTATGCGACTCCCGCGGTTCTTTTGTCTTTAGGCGGTTTCTTTCCTTTTAAAAAAGACCTGTAATTGCTAATCGGGGCTCTTTTCCTCCTCGGAGGCGGAGAGCCCATTTGCGCAAACATTCAATAAACCCTCTTGCTAATTGCATCTGCCTGTCTGGGGTCTGAGTCTCTGGGGCATCCACCGGGACACGTTGGCACCCGTGAGCCAGGGTCCAACAATATGACACCAAACAAGTTGATCAGTTGAGGCTTATGTGCCATCCTGAGCTAAGGATGGGATAGGGGCCTCGGCTTCAAAAGGGAGGGGGCAATTCATAGGACAATAAAAAGCAGCTGTTTGGTAATTAGCTATGTGCCCTGCCATACAAATAGTTCTCTCAAATAAAAAGTCATCTCTGGTCATAGCTCTCGTTCTAGGGCAGGCCTGTGTTAAAGAACAAAAATGAATAAATTTGAAGATCTAATTGTCTTTATTAAGTAATTTAAAAATCAGGCAGCATCCTATTTAGCAAGCAGAGAGATGCTCTGAGGAGTTGTACAAAATGGAAGGTTTTTATAGGAAGGAGAGCAGGGTAAGGAAGTTATTAGCAAAAGAAAAGATTGTTTCAGGCAAGGTCACCTGCCAAGGTCACTCTTGGGGGAAAAGCATGGACTCTTACCATGTAGATGAACTCATCTTCCTTTGGGGGATGGAAGGAGCACATGCAACAGATTACCTCATTAGTGCTGACCCTAAAATTCCTGACCAGTGAAAACCACATTTCTGGGGAAAGTTGAAACTCCAATTTAATAGGTATTAAGCCTTATTTTGATTATGTGACCTAGCATTAAGGACTCCATTTTGGACTGGGGCTTTCTTTTTGATGCCCTGTAACTACATTCTTTAATTACAATTAAGGAAGAGGTAAAAGTTTTCTTGAGTCTCCTGGGTCTTGATTGCCTTCACCTCAAAATAATTCATATGCCAAAGTGACAATATTTTGGAGTCATGTATTTTGCTTCCTCTCAGATTCCTGGAAAAGATTAATCACATTAGTTATAAAGAAATAAAGAAATGTGGGGGAGGAAAAAATGATTTTCCCTCTACCTTTCTAGGTTCTTGACCAAGATACTACCACCCCCACCCCCATACTGAAAGACAGGTTAACAGAAAAACAAGAAGCTAAATAACATCTATACCTCCTGTATACCTGAGAGACACCAAGGAAAACTGAGTAACTCCCTGAAATGGCCCAAGGGACCACCCAATATACTATCTCCAATTAAAAACAAAAGATGTTGGGGGTAGGAAGGGTTGTGGAGTCAGTTGTGGGAGCTTTCCAGGAAAAGCATAGTAAGAGAGGTTGTGGCTGTTACGTAGATTTAAGTCTCTGCTTTCTTCATTGATAAGAGTTTCTAAAGATTTTGAGTCATCCTTTTTTTTTTTTTTTTTTGGTAAAGACATCTTTATAAACCGAAATTCCCCTTCTAAATGTAAATGTCTCTTACAAAGTGTAACTTTTACTCTGTTTTCAGAGTTTCTCTTGTGTCTGCAGTTTCTTAAAAATAACCAGCTTAAAATAATCCTATGCCAAAGAGGCATGTTTTGGGGTGACCAATTCCACTCCCCTTTCAGAAGTTATGTTTTGCTTGGAAAAACATCTATGTGTTGACTCTGCTATGCTGACTGAACTGATGTTGGGCATATGAACAATTCCTAAAAACAAAGGCCAAGCAGAGCACCTAGTCCCCTACTGAAAGTAGTGTTCAAAGTTCAAGTTACACCCCAAAATGAGGGGCAAATGCCTCATGCCCATCTCTACTTGTATCTGTTAGGATACCCAGAAAACATAGGTTTCTCCCACTTCCTATCATGAAATGGTGACGATTTGGTCTCTGGTTTTGTATATCCTTTGCTTTTGCATATGGCACATTCAGAGGACCACAGGGAGCTTTTACAAATGACTAATGAGCGTTTAAGTTAAATCCAGCCCGATCCTCTCTCCAGGAAGGAATTATGCTTAGTACTTCACAAAGCTTTTATGAAGATTAATAAATTGCTGTTTTCAAAGGTGTTTGAGAACTCTGGTTAATAATGTCTACATTGCATGCTTTATAAATTTATGAAGACTTGCATTAATAAGGTATTTATTTTGTACCTAAAAAAAACAATGAGAGCAGCCCTTTCCTTTGGCAGCTACCGGCCACATGTGGCTTTTGAGCACTTAAAATGTGACCAGTATGACTGAGGAGCTGAATTTTAAATTGTATTTAATTTTAATTAATTTAAATTTAAATAGCCATATGTGGCTAACCACTTCTTATGTGAAGCAACACTAGAACAATAAAATAGGAAAATTTAAGATTTAAAGTAAACTCCTAATGGGAATGATAATTATATAATGGCACTTTCTATTATTATAAAAATTTTTTAACATCTACATCAGAACTTCCCAAATTAGTTTTGCAAATAACACTTTTCCTACAGGGAATAAAATGTTCCATTAAACAAAATGAAACAGGACTTGTTAGATCCTTTAATGTTAATAGGAAGTGGAATTGGTCACCCCAAAATATATCTCTTTGGCATAGGATTATTTATTCCTGCAGATTGTGCATATCCAGGAATAGGACATTGTATTCAGGCTTTTTCAATGTTTCTCCCAAACTTATTTCCTCCTGTTAGGTTTTTTAGTAACTAAATGGAAATGAGACTGCCAAGGAAAGCGAGGGTCCAAGAACAGATTTTATTGCAGGCACCCTCGGGCGAGGTTCCACGACTCACAGAGGGAAAGAGTGAGTCGGGGAAGTCGCGCCAAGACAAGGTGGTAGGGGGTTTACATAACGTTGTAAGGCAGAACGGTTTCCTGTGGGTTGGCTCATATGCAAAGGAAGGATTGCAATCCAACCAGTCAGAGTGACCCTCACTATGCAAAGGAAGGATTGCAATTCGGCCAGTCAAAGGTGACTTCCTCCTCTGGGGTTTGAAGGGCATTGGGTCCGGTTGGGTAAGTCCAAAGGAGAGGTCTAAGGGTCTGCGTCAAGCTGTCAGCAGGTCATTGGTCCATTGACGTCCCAGGTAGAGGTGGTGGCAGGAACCTCAGCCATTTTGGGGTATCCGCCATCTTGAGGAGTTTCTCTTCCCGCCTGGCCCCAACATTCCGACCTTTTGTTTTATATAATGGTGTCGGGGGCGTCGACTCTGCTCTGGCTACTTCCTGCTGATGGTGGGGCGTCGTTGTAGGGGTAGTCGGATGTGGGCAGGCGAGAGTATGGGTGAAGTAAAAGTTGGTTGACAGATACCCGGGTGAGTTCTTGCAGGCGTTCCAGTCTTGGGGTACCGGCTGCAAGGGGATCAGCTGGTTTGAGAAAGTTCAAACATCCAAAAGGTTCCTACGGCATGTCTTGAAGTACAGGTGATGGGTGTCTTTCCTGAGTAACAAGTTCTGGGCATATGGGTATAAGATGAAAAGTAGCGCGAGGTACCGCTGCCTCTCATGCAATCACATTCTACCGCCTGGATCAGGGGGCTCAGGAGTAGTATGAGAAGGAGCCCTAGCCAGGTGGAGTTTGGTGGGTCCCACCATCTGGGAGATTCACTCAATACCTGTGGGTGCCCGTTTAAGGTTGTTGATGTGCACCCATGCCGTATGTCCCAGCAATTTTGCCGCGGTTGGGGTGGTGAGGATGACCGTGTGAGGTCCGGTCCATCGGGTCTGCAGGGAGCCTGGCTGCAGATTTCTGAGAAGGACCTGGTCCCCTGGGGATAAGTCTTGTGGGGAGGCTCCCTCGGATGCATTGTCGGTCGGGGCCGGAATGACAGCATCGGCATGAGCTCTCAAGAGGGCCCGGAGGAGGGTAAGGTAAGGCAGATAGGATAAAAGAGGTGGAGGAATGGCCGGGAGGTTGTGGTTGATAAGGGAAGGGCCGACCGTACAGTAACTCAAAGGGACCCAAACCTGATGGTCCTCGGGGGGACGCCCGGAGTCTGGTGAGAGCTATAGGTAACAGTGTGGGCCACGACAGGCGAGTCTCCAGGGTAAGTTTAGTGAGTTGAGCCTTAAGTAGCCCGTTGGCCCTTTCCACCTTACCCGAAGACTGAGGGTGGTAGGGAACGTGCAACTTCCAGGTAATGTTGAGGCTCTCGGCCACCTGTTGGGTCACACTGGAGATAAATGCCGGCCCGTTGTCTGACTGTAGGGTCCGGGGTAACCCAAACCTCGGGATGATGTGCTCAATGAGGATTGTGGCCACCACATCCCCAGTCTCTCTGGCTGTGGGGTATGCCTCAATCCATCCTGTAAAAGTATCAACCAAAGTCAGTAGATAACGAAAGGCTTTATGGTGAGGCATGTGAGTGAAGTCCAGCTGCCAGTCTTCCCCGGGCTGATGGCCTCGGAGCTGATGGTTAGGCCCCGGCCTGCGGATCCCTCCCTGTGCATTTACGGCCGAGCAGGTTTCACAAGCCCTACGGACAGCCTCAATCACCTTAGGTAGGGATGGATAGTAAAACAGGGGCTGGAGAAACTGGTTCAGTGCCCTTGGGCCAATATGGAGAGATTGGTGGATGTCAGTAATTAGGGTATGGGCCAGGTTTTCTGGGAGGGCAATCTTCCCTCGAATGTAAATCCATCCTTTACCTTCTGCCTTTCCTCCCAGGGCCTGGAGGGCTTGAGTTTCCTTTATAGAGTAGGAAGGTTGGTGAGAGGTATTAAGGAAGAGGATGGGAGATATTGGGTTACTTAAGGCCGTTTCCCTGGCCACTGAGTTGGCCTTATTATTTCCTATGGAGACCATGTCTTTAGAAGTCTGATGGCCCCTACAGTGAATGATTGCAACCTCAGTGGGCAGACTAAGGGCCTCAAGCAATTTGGCAATGAGAGGTCCATTTACTATAGGCGTCCCCTTGGTGGTTAAAAATCCCTGCTCCTGCCAGAGGACGGAATGAGTATGAGCGATGAGATAGGCATATTTTGAGTCAGTGTAGATGGTTACTCGTTGTCCCTTAGATAGATGTAGAGCCCTGGTGAGAGCTATAAGTTCAGCCTTTTGGGAAGTAGTCCCAATTGGGAGGGGAACTGTCTCCACTACTGTCTCTGGGGTGACTACAGCATAGGCGGCGTGTCTCCGACCATCCGCAGCCAGGAAGAAGCTGCCATCTACAAAGAGTATACAGTAAGGGTTGGATAATGGCTGATCAGAAAGTCCAGGGTGGGGAGGGGTGAGATCCTCTATGAGCTGCGGGCAGGAGTAAGTGGGTTCAGAGGTAGGGGAAGGTGTAGGCAACAGAGTTGCAGGATTTAAGCGGGGAGAGGTAGAGAGGGAGATTTGAGGGTTTTCGATGAATAGCAGATGGAAGAGTTGGAGACGAGAGGGGGTTAGGTGGGCCAGGGATCGGTGGCTAAGAAGATCCCCAAGTCGATGGGGGGAGTAAACCACAAGGGGTTGTCCCAAAGTCAATTTGAGAGCCTCCTTAGTTAAGGAGGCAGCAGCTGCGAGCGCCCTAAGGCAGGGCTGCCATCCGCGGGGGGTGCCGTCTAGCTGCTTAGATAGATAGGCTATAATCCGGTAAGTAGGTCCCACCGGTTGGGCCAAAAGGTTGAACCCGACTGCTCATCAGTGTAAAGGTGGAATGGTTTTGAAGGGTCAGGCAAAGTTAGTATCAGCCCAGCGGTGAGACAGTCTCTTAACTTGGAAAACAGGCGGCGGACCAAAGAGGGATCACTGAGAGGACCCTGGGGAGTGTCCTTTGCCGCTTGGTATAAGGGGCGGGCCAAAATAGAAAAGTTTGGAATCCAGTGTCTAAAGAAGCCAGCCAACCCGAGGAAGGAAAGTATTTCATCTGCCATCTGAGGGGGTTGGAGCTCTCGTAGGAGGCAGATACGGTCTCCGGGAAGAGATTTAGAGGTGGGGGTCAGGTGGATTCCCAGATAAGTGACAGAAGGGGTGCAGAGTTGTGCCTTAGAGGGTGTGACCCGATACCCTTTGCTCCCTAGGAAGTTAAGTAGGGAGGAAGTGTCGTCCTGGGAGATGGTGAGGGCAGGGCTACAGAGGAGGAGGTCGTCTACATATTGTAGTAAGGTACTAGCCTTAAGGAGGCATTGCTGTAAATCCACAGCCAAGGCCTGACCAAAAATATGGGGGCTGTCCCGGAACCCCTGGGGTAGGACAGTCCAGGTTAATTGTCCAGAGGTATGTGTGTCTGGGTCTTCCCAGGTGAAGGCAAAAAGAAAGTAGGAATTGGGGTGTAGGGGAATAGTAAAAAAGGCATCCTTCAGGTCCAACACCGTAAAGTGAGTGGTGTTTGGAGGGATATGGGATAGTAGGGTATAAGGGTTAGGAACCACTGGATGGAGAGGGACTCTTGCCTCATTAATGAGTCAGAGGTCCTGAACCAATCGATAAGCCCTGGAGGGTTTATGGACCGGCAGGATGGGGGAGTTACAGGGACAGCTTATGGGAATCAGAAGTCCCTGACGCTTTAGTCGTTCTATGATTGGTTTGAGGCCGAGGCGATGGAGGAGGGAGATAGGGAACTGGGGTCTAGAGGGGAACTTGGAACCATCCTTGAGTTTTATTTTGACAGGAGGGTGGTGGGAGGCCACTACAGGTTCCGAGGTATCCCATACTTGGGGGTTCACAAAGGGTAATTGATCCGGGGTAGGAGTAGATGGAGTGGAGAGATATAGGATGAGACGAGCTGAGGGTGAGGAGGGAGGAGAGGGGGACAAATGAATAGTTGCCCCTAGCTTTTGGAGGATATCCCTACCCAGCAGGGGCACTGGGCATGAGGGAATCACCAGGAATGAGTGAGAGAAAGGGAACTCATCCAGGCTACAAGTAAGGGGAGGTGTGGCCCTAGGAGTGGAGGAGTTCCCGTCGATCCCCATAACAGCGACGGTGAGGGTCGAGTAGGTCCCGCGTAGGAAGGCAGAACAGAATAGGTAGCCCCCGTATCCAGCAGAAAGGAGATGGACTTACCCGCTACCTGGAGCATGACCCTGGGCTCGGCCTGGGTGAGAGGGGTGGCTGAGTCTGGGCTCCATCAGTCGTCCTCCAACCCGAGCAGTTGGAAGGGTGGTCTCACCGGCTCGGGTCTTCCCCAGCATTGAGGTGCCGAGGATTCCCTGAGGCTAGGGCAGTCGGATTTCCAGTGGCCCATCAAATGGTAGAGAGGGCATGGCCGAGTTGGTGCCCTCGGGTTGGGGCATTGACGGGCCCAATGGCCTTCAGCCCCGCATTTGAAGCAGGCCCCTGGAGGGGTGTGGTTGGTTCCCCCTTTCTGCTGGCTCCTGGAGCCGGCCGGCCACAGGGCTGCTACCAAGGCCTGGGTTTGTAGCTGAATCTTCTGCTGGAGTCTGGCCTGTCGCTTAAGCTCTGCGGCTTCCTCACGGGAGTTAAAGACCTTAAATGCCATTCTCACTAGGTCAGAAATGGGGGTCTGAGGGCCTTCCTCAACTTTCTTTAATTTTTTGCAGATATCTGGGGCTGACTGAGAGATAAAATGTGTAGCTAGAACCATGGCCCCCGCGGGACAGGCCGGGCCCAAGCGAGTGTACTGAATTAATGCCTCGGTCAGCCGGTTAAGGAATGGAGCTGGGTTTTCGTCAGGGGCCTGTATGATTTCTCTGATCTTGTCATAATTAACGGCCTTATTAGAGGCCACCCGCATGCCAGCGATGAGACATCGGACCATGTGGTCGTGACGCCGGCGGCCATCCTGACCGTCTTGGTAACTCCAGCCTGGCTCTATGGCTGGGACCGCCTGAGCACCGACTGGCATTGTGGCGTCGGTAAGGTGGACCTGATCAGCGTGTTCCCGGGCAGCAGCCTGGATACGTTCCCTCTCCTCAGTGGTGAGGGTGGTGGTCTGGATGACATGTAAGTCATGCCAGGTTAGGTCATAGGCTTGTGCCAAGTATTGGAATTCCTTGATGTAGTTGTCGGGATTGGCTGAAAAGGAACCTAAGCGTTTTTCTATTTGGGATAGGTCTTGTAGAGAAAAGGGCGCATGGACTCGGACAACCCCTTCAGCCCCTGCAACCTCCCTCAAGGGGCAGACCACATCCGGGGAAGAGTTTTTGGATCTGGTACGGGCAGAGATAGGAGGGGAAGGGAGGGGGCTGGAAGGTGGTTGAGGTTCTGGGGCTGGGAGGAGAGGAACAGTTGGAGAGGATATGCTCAAGGCTGCGCCTGGGCCTGGAGTTTCGGAGTTTGAGGAAGGAGTCGGGGACATAGGTTGTTGGGGAGCGGGTTGGTAGGGAGGAGGAGACAGGTGTGGGGCCCTTACAGGGGGCCTGGAGAGATCTTCAGGAGGCTCGGAGAGGGGGGATAGAGGGGCCAAGTTGTTGTCTCTAGAGGTGGAGTGGGGAAGAGTCCGTGGGGGAGAGCGGGCTAGGAGTACTTGAGAGGTTGATCAGCTAGAGCAGAGTTCTGGTCTGGAGCGCAGGGTCCAGAAAGCCTGGAAATAGGGCACCTCAGACCATTTGCCTTGGCATCTACAGAAATTATCAAGGTCCGTAAGTACCTGATAATCAAAAGTGCCTTCAGGTGGCCATTGCGATTGGTTATTCAGCTGATATTGAGGCCAAGGGACGGTACAGTAATGGATAAGGCGTCGACTTCGTAAGTCCTGGTCTAACTCCAGAGTTCGGAGATTAGCCAGTAGGCATCTTAAGGGCGTTTTGGAATCAAATTTGGACTGAGAGGTTCCCATGGCTCCTTCCCTCATCAGCTCAAGACTTGGAGGAGGGCGTCCCCTCCACCGTGAATTGAGCTGCTGCTTACAGAAGTGGTTACCGTGGAGTGAGGACATCTCCTTTACTCCCCGGAACCGCGGAGCCACCAGGTGGCAGAGGGTTTGCCCTGACGCGGCCACGATTAGGACAGGGCGCCCCGGAGGAGGGTCGGAAACCAGGGAACACTTACCACAAGGAGTCCAGTGACCCCAGCAGAGAAACAGAGCGGAGTCCCAGTCCGACGGAGGAGGAGAGAGCCTCCGTGCTGTTGCAGGGGCTCGATCTCCTCCCGGGTTTCGGCACCTAATGTTAGGTTTTTTAGTAACTAAATGGAAATGAGACCGCCAAGCCAAGCGATCTGTTCTTGGATCTTTCTTCAATCCAAGAACAGATTTTATTGCAGGCACCCTCGGGCGAGGTTCCACGACTCACGGAGGGAAAGAGTGAGTCGGGGAAGTCGCGCCAAGGCAAGGTGGCAGGAGGTTTACATAACGTTGTAAGGCAGAACGGTTTCCTATTGGTTGGCTCATATGCAAAGGAAGGATTGCAATCCAACCAGTCAGAGTGACCCTCACTATGCAAAGGAAGGATTGCAATTCGGTCAGTCAAAGGTGACTTCCTCCTCTGGGGTTTGAAGGGCATTGGGTCCGGTTGGGTAAGTCCAAAGGAGAGGTCTAAGGGTCTGCGTCAAGCTGTCAGCAGGTCATTGGTCCATTGACGTCCCAGGTGGAGGTGGTGGCAGGAACCTCAGCCATTTTGGGGTATCCGCCATCTTGAGTTTCTCTTCCCGCCTGGCCCCAGCACCTCCTAGAACCACTTTTGCCCACAAAGTACCTATTCACATCTGAAACTTGTGTTTGAGAAATCTCCTGGAGCACAGTTTAAGAAAGCCTGGTGTGGAGAAACGGGACACAGCAAAATTACAATCTTGAATGTACACATATTGCTTTTGAAATGAGGCCATGTCCACACAAAGCATTAGGACTTGATACTATTCACTATTTTGGGTTGACACCCTTTTTCTATTGTTGTGCCCCAGATTGCGTATCTGAGAAACCACCAAGGAGCTGACATCGATGCAAGAGCATGAGGGTTTATTTGCAAGCTGGAGCTTGGGTCCAAGTACACCTGACATAGAGGAGCAGGGACTTGGGCTCCGAGGTTCAGAGGCGTAGCAGTTTTATAGGGGCCAGTGGCCAATGGGATTGTAACACACAGAAAATTGTATAGTCATGTCGGTCCGCAGACAGGTGGCCAATTGAATTACAATTTACCCTATGGTGACCATTTGAACTAGCCTATCACTCTGGTCAGAAGTGGCACGCAGGTTTGGGGGGCGGGGTTTACATTCTTTGGCGGTTAGGGGTTCCGCATTCCTATATGAGCTGGTTTCCAGTAAGGGTGTGCTCTGTGGCTTGACTACGGTGGGGCAGTGCCTTAAGCAAGCAGGTCATGTGGGGGTGATACATGAGATGGCCGGTGTAGCACAAAATGAAGTTAGTCCTGCTCTGCTTGTCCAGGGGTAGGGGATTTTTGTTAAATTCCTTGGGTCCCACACTATAACTATGTGTACCTCATTTCTGTCCTTCAGCTGTGCACCTTATGTACTTTAACAACAGCAGCTACAGAACAATTTACAGAACAGTTTACATGACAGCCTAAAACACTTGTTTTTTGACTTTTTTAAAGAATAGGAACACACTTTAAAAATGAATTCTTAGAGAAAGTGCTACAATCTCTACATATAACAGATAAAAAGAGTGTCTCATTACTATAAATGTGTTTTAGACATATATCTTTACATTAATTTGTAAGTAAAGTAGTAATATAAATAATAAATACATTTTTTTAATATATTTTTTTAAATTTTTACTTATTTATGATAGGCACACAGTGAGAGAGAGAGAGGCAGAGACACAGGCAGAGGGAGAAGCAGGCTCCATGCAGGGAGCCCGATGTGGGATTCCAGGATCGTGTCCTGGGCTGAAGTCAGCACTAAACTACTGAGCCACCCGGGCTGCCCTCAAAAGGACTTTCATATGCTAAAGAGGACCTACAAGATACTGGAGGCCTTGCCATTGTCGACTTAAAGGTTGTTTTTCCCTCTAGCAAGGTATTAACATTAAGACAGTTGGGAACTTCCTGAGGAATGTCACACTTACCCTACCCTGGGGAGGGGAATTCTTTGTCAGGTGTCAGCTTGTGCTTTGTCCTCAGCCAACCCTTGTTCCTCATCAGTTATAAACAAATATATTTTAAAGACATGACTTACACGTATGTGGTAACAGAGCTTTTTATGTATTTCATTTTATTTTTTTAGTAGCTGACTTGCAATTAGAGGACACTCTACAGCAGACAGAGCAGGAAAAATTTCATCTCAAAATTAGTTTATGTAAATTGAGATTTCCACTTCCAGTCAATATGCAGTAAAAGGGACCAGATATATTCTTCCTACACAACTAAAAACACAGACAGAAAACAAAGGTTTTCAGTCATTGGATGTCAGGCAGCACAAAAGAGGGAAGCATACAACTTGGTTCCTATAGGCACCCCAAGAGAGTTTCTAGACTGCAGCTCAGAGAGGGGGATCCCAGGTGAGTCCTAGCAGTCTCTCAGGTGCAAAGAGACAGACCTGTGTGTCCAGGCAGGCAAGTAGCTAAAGGTCACAGACCAGGGTACTAAGGAAGAGAGAGCTGAACAGAGAAAGAGTAGAGGAAATCTGTGGAGGGTCACCTTTGATTCTTTAAGAGAGCACCGACCAGCACAGATGTAGGACAAACAACCCCAGGAGCTCACATAAGGCTGGAATATCGTATTTTACTGCACTTTGCTTTATGGTGTTTTCTGGGGATTTTCTTTTTCTTTTTTCTTGTTTTCTTTCTTTCTTTTTTTCTTTTTCTTTTTTTTTCTTTTTTTGCAAATTAAGGGTTTGTGGCAACCCTATGATGAGCACATCTATCAGTGCTATTTTTCGAACAGCATTTGCTCACTTTATGTGTTTTGTGTCACATTTTGGTAATTCTCACAGTATTTCAAACTTTTTTTTAAATATTCTATTTGTTATGGTGGTTTGTGATCAGTGATTATGACTCGTTGAAAGCTCAGGTTATGGTTAAAACTTTTTAGTGAAGAAACTTCCCCCCTTGTAAGTAGGGCCAGCCCTAATCCAGAGGCAGCCCATCCAGGCGCCTTCCTGAAATTTTAGCAACTAAAAGCATTCTGTTTACAATAAGAAAACCATTTCCCCCCACACCCTGATTGGAATGTCCCTGAATAGGTTCATGTTGACCCTCTGTGAAATCAACCTGGATGCTATACGACTCCCGCGGTTCTTTTGTCTTTAGGCGGTTTCTTTCCTTTCATAAAAGACCTGTAATTGCTAATCGGGGCTCTTTTCCTCCTTGGAGGCGGAGAGCCCGTTTGCGCAAACGTTCAATAAACCCTCTTGCTGATTGCATCTGCCTGTCTGGGGTCTGAGTCTCTGGGGCGTCCACCGGGACACGTTGGCACCCGTGAGCCAGGGTCCAACATTAGCAATGAAGTCTTTCAAAATTAAGGTATATACATTGTTTTTATAGATATAATGCTATTGCCACTTAATTGACTATAGTATAGTGTAAACATAATTTGAACATGTTCATTTGACTTGTTTTGTTGTGATTTTTCACTTTATTACAATGGTCTGGGACTGAGCTTGCAATATCTCTGAGGTATGCCTATAGTTTGTGTTTCCCCCAGGCAGAGTAGAAAAAATTCTTAACTCATAGAACATTGGGTAGATCAATAAAAGGATTTTTCCTAAGTAAAGGAGCAAAATTGGTCCAAACCTAAAGACTGTTCTGATTCCACCTACCAAGAGCAAGCCTCAGAATAATCAATTTGTTTCCAAGTAACTAACTACATCCCAGAATAAAGATCAAGAATATTTATAGGAAAACAAAAATACCTAGCATTCAAAAAGGTAAAGTTCAAAATATTTAGTAACCAAACATTACCAGGCATACAAAGAAGCAGGCAAGTATGAGCTGTAATGAAGAGAAATATAATCAATCAAACAGACCCCAAGATGATAATGATGAAAGAAGTTATAGACAAAGAGCATAGAGCTGTTATTAAAACTATGTTGCATATGTTCCAGACAGTAGAGGAAAGATGGAGCATGTTAAGTAGTCATGAAAAATATAAAAAGATATTTTTAAAAAGACCCAGATCATATTTCTAAAGATGAAAACTATATAATCTGAGATAACAAATACACTGGAAGGATTCATGGAAGATTAGATGTTGCAGAAGGAATGATTAGTCAACCCAAAGAAATAGAAACTAGCTAAAATGAAACAAAGAAAAAAAAGATCAAAGAAATGTACAGAGCATCAGAACAATTTTAATCAGCCTAATTTCCATGTAATTAGAATCTCAGAATAAGAAATGAGAGAGCTGGAGTAACAGAATTGCCATTTGAAGAAATAATAATAAATTGGCTAGTTTGATGGAAGCTGTAACCCAAGACCAAAATCTCCAACTACTAGAAACAGGAAAAAGACTACACTAAGGCACGTCAAAATCAAATTGCTTAAATTCAGTTTTTTAATAAGATTTTATTTACTTATTTGAGAGAGAGTACAAGCAGGGTGAAGGGCAGAGGGAGAGGGACAAGCAGACACCTGGCTGAGGAGGGAGCCAACACAAGGTTCCATCCCAGGACCCTGAGATCATAATCTAAGCCCAAGCCAGACACAACTGACTGAGCCACCCAGGTGCGCCTTAAATCCAGTTTTATTTTTATTTTATTTTTATTTTTTTAAGATTTTATTTATTTATTCATGAGAGACACAGAGAAAGAGGCAGAGACACAGGCAGAGGGAGAAGCAGGCTTCATGCAGGAAGCCTGATGTGGGACTCGATCCCAGGACTCTGGGATCATGCACTGAGCCAAAGGCAGATGCTCAACCGCTGAGCCACCCAGGCATCCCTTAAACCCAGTTTTAAAGAGAAAAAATCTTAAAAGCAGCCGGAGAACCAGCAAGTGGAAGAAGATCCAGTCCAATCTCAGGGAAGGGCACTCAGCATCCCATCACCTGCCAAGGGCCCTTGCCCTTATCCAGATTTTAATGTGCTCCAAAATATGACCTTTTGCTTTTCGTCTTCAATACTTTTCTTCTCTTCAACTGCTGCTCTGGTTGGGAGACATTTGACCAAATTCACTGTATCTGTCAAGGTCAATCAGAGAATCAGAACCACTAGATTTTATAGAAGATATAAATATATATAGTTCCTTAGGGCAGGCAGCTGGGAAGGGAAGACAAACTTGAAGGTGGGGAGAGTAAAGAAAAACCAAATTGCATGAGCTCAAACCCACAAAAATGGATGGGAATCCTTACCAGTTCTTGCTGCATATGACCCTGGTAATGGGGATGTCCTTCAGAAGCCAACACCCTTCATCATCAAGCTAAACACAGCACCCAGGTGTGGGAGAAGCTGAAGGAGAATCCAGAGGATGGTAGAACAACTTTAGGCCTGACTCCTGCCTCATGCTAACAAGCTGAACCAGAAGAGAGTCAAGGTGTGTGAGCTACAAAGTGGCTGCAACTTCACTCCCCAAAATCTCCCATAAGAATCTGTCTAGTGGTCCATCTTAACCAGAAACCAATAGGAAAGAGATTTCTAGGAAATATAATCCAACACATTGACACATTAAAAACCACCACAGCAACTAAAACAGCATCTGTGAGATAGCAGAGAATTTTAATTATCCATGCTCTTTCTGGTCCTAATTAAAGCTGATAATCAAAAATGTGTCCATTGGGATGCCTGGGTGGTTCAGAAGTTGAGCATCTACCTTTGGCTCAGGGTGTGATCCTGTAGTTCCAGGATCGAATCCCACATCTGGCTCCTTGCATGGAGCTTGCTTCTCCCTCTGCCTGTGTCTCTGCCTCTCTCTCTGTGTGTCTCTCATGAATAAATAAATGAAATCTTTAAAAAGAAAATGTGTCCATGGATGGTCTATCTAAGCTTATTGCATAATAAATTGTTCTATAGTCACCTTTCTTTGTATTTAGAAATCCTGCCAGACAGAACACTGTGATGAATTCACCAGGTATAAGTGGCTCAATTGCTTTTTCAGTGGATAGACCACACGGTGTATAAAAAGATTTACAAGAATACAAACCTACTAAGTAATGCTAAAGAAAGACTCCATCTTGAGAAATTCCTCCATAATACTTGAAGTCACAGGAAAGAGGTGAAGGTATCTGCTCTCAGGAAGGAAGACGTTGGCAAACTACAGAAAAAGCCAGAATGAAATTAGGTAGTTAATGAACTTGAATCTTGACTGTCCCTAAAGGATGATTTTCCAAGCATGAATTCTTGAGGTTAATTTAGTGTGATGCTGAAAAGAGCTCAATGGTGACAAAATAAGAGGCAACAAAATCTTTCCTGAGGGTGGCCTAGAGATCATTTTCTCTGGTGAAGGGAAAATCTGGAAACAGCTTATTTAGAACCTCGAGTATTTCCATAGTACTAAAAACCAATGGAAATGGCAGCCAGAGTTCTTCACAGACAGGGGGAAAGGGGCTTCATTTATGAGAGCCAGACAAACTTCAAATAGTATCCAATACAGACTAATGTAGAGCAATCCTTAGTGGTCTGAGAGGAACAATACAGAATCTGGTAAAGGAAAGGAGCTGAGGATCCCTACATGGTGGAGTAGCCCCAGGTCATCAACCAGCATCAATCAAGAAGCACAGGCATTCTGCCTCTTAAACACCATTATGGATTGAAGACCTATACTTAAGGTGTGAAATGAGTTCTGTCTGTTGACATAATTGCCTTTGACCAGAAACCACTAATGATTTCTCAGGATGAGAAAACTGTAGTAAGATGCAAGATGCCTGTTGATGGATAATTGAAGATTAATGAGATTTTGGTGACATTCATCAAGTGTCAAATCACAGACAGGTCATTTTAGGCATAACTACAACAGCGCTCAGATTTCAATTCTCCAGAGGAAAGATGTGATTATGGATAGCCATGGCTGTTTAGGCAAATCCCAGAGAGCTGCAAAATATGTGAACTAAGAGTATATTTTTTTGTCCTCTGTGCTTAAAACTATGATTGGTTCTTGACATTCTTACATTTGGCTTTTTAAAAAATGTCAAATGTTATGAATTACCTAACAGTCTTCATCAAGCCAACAGAGACCATAATTAGTCTTACATTAGGTTTCCTAATGAATCTGGAACATAAGTAATTCACTGTCACATTGAAACTGTCTTGCCTCCCCATTTCCACAATTCTGCACTCCGGCAAGTATAAAACTATGCTTTTTTCATGTTCACTAACTGGTAGATTTAGTTATTGGCTCCAAATGTCCATCCTTCCCCAGATCTATACTTTTTGCCATGTAAATATGCAGTTCTTTTCACTAAAAATGTAAACTTTCCCCAATCCATAATTTTGGGCTTGCTCATGTAATTTCCTTTGCCTAACTGAATGGGAGCAAGGTGATAGTTTGCTAATTCTATGCATAAATAGTAAGAGGTTACATGTGTTTTCCTTTTCCTTGTTGGGCATCTACCATTGCCATGAGGGGAACATGCCCCACATCACTGACTAGTCAAAGGACGATGAGAGAAATGGGGAGCAGAGCTGAGCCCCACCTGTGGCCAATAGCCAAACTCAGCTGAGCCAAAAGCCCAACCCCAGATGGCCCACAGATTCCAAACAAGATATTTGTTTTAAACCATTGAATTTGAGGATGGTTAGTTAAGCAGCAAAAGCAAACCAATCAACCATTTACTGACTCCCTATATATTCCAGAGATGGGTTAAGAACTGGGCAGTTAGAGATATGCAAAATGGAAGGCCTTGCCCTCAAGGGAAGTCTAGACACTTGGCAACAAGATACTACTCTGACTGGGAGTTGGTTACAGAGCCTCAAGCTCCTGGATTCCAGCTTCAAGTCTTGTCTTATTTCATGCACCCAGAAGCACTAATGTAAATAGTGAGAGCAACAGTGCCAATAGAGAAATCTAGCAAAAGAGTTAAGGGAATTATTATTGAATTGTGGGCTTTAGTTCAAACTTTAGGAGCCACTTTTCAAAGACTGTTTATAGATTGATTAGATAGATAGATGATAGATTTGTTTTTTAATTTTTTTTTATTTATTTATGATAGTCACACAGAGAGAGAGAGAGAGGCAGAGACACAGGCAGAGGGAGAAGCAGGCTCCATGCACCGGGAGCCCGACGTGGGATTCAATCCCAGGTCTCCAGGATCGCGCCCTGGGCCAAAGGCAGGTGCCAAACCCCTGCGCCACCCAGGGATCCCCAGATTTTTTTTTATTTACAAAATATGTTCACCAAAAAGATCTCTTTAAAACTATGGTTTTCAAAAAGCTGCATAAGATTTATGATTGGTGCTGGCTCAGTCGATTAATTGACGCTTGGTTTTGGCTCAGATCATGATCTCAAGATCATGAGATCAAGCCCCAGGTCAGGCTCTGCACTGAGCATGGAGCCTGCTTGGGGTTCTCTCTTTCCCTTTGCACCCTGCCATTTCCCCAAAGGCTCACAATTAGAAGTGAGTCATTTTATTTTCTTTGTGAATTCAGAAGCCTCGGGGATTCCAATTCAGTAGGTCTGGGATGGGACACCTGAGTCTGCATTTATCACTCCCTTCCTTTTTGCCCCTCCAATTATAATACTATGAGTCTACAGACCACTATTTGAGAATTTCTTGCCATTTCAAAATGGCAAGATTCTTGGGACATTCAAAACATACTTTGACATAAATTTACATGGACCCTGTCTCAAGTTTCTCATTGGCAGAGCTCTAGCTAGTTCCTAAACTTCTGGAAGCCTCTTTGCTCCATTCTTCCCATCATCTCATGTTATCTCCTGATCCCTACCTCTTGGCTTGGTCAACCTGGGCTCTGGATATAGCTCTGCACTTAGTAGGTGCTCAACTAACATTTTATGAATGAATCATGTACTTGTCACTTGCCTGGACCCAGATTCCTACCAGTTCCTCCTTGCCCCGCTGACTCCTATAGATCTATCACTGATCTGATGATGTGAGTTGTCCTGTCTCTTACCTATTTAACCATATGTATATTGTTTCTGAATCCTCTTCATTCCATTAAGGACCCCAACAATTTGTCTTCTTGGACCACTAATGTTCACGGCTGACAATCTCTGAGCTTTATGGTTTGTTTGGTCTTTTTTTGGATTTTTTTTGTTTTCTTTTTAAGATTTTATTAATTAATTAATTAGTTTGTTTGTTTAGAACATATAAGCCAGGAAAGGGAGAGGGAGGGGGAAAGACAATCTCAAGCATACTTCATGCTAAGTGTACAGAGCCTGACACAGGGCTCATACTCACAACCTTGAAATCATTACCTGACCTTGAGATCATGACCTAAAACCTAGAGTCCAACACTTAACCAATGGAATCACCCAGGCACCCCTGAACTTTATGTTTATTGGGACCTAGTGCACCTGGGAGGTCAGACCTCAGACAAGACCTTTTGCTGTCATTAACACTGGCCTGAACTCCCACAGCTTCAGAACATCTTAAGGAGGAAGAAAGATGAAGGAAGCAGAAAACTGGTTTATGTCTATAAATATCAACTGGCCTCCTGGGAACAGGCCAAGGCAAAACAGAACCAAATGCCATTCCAGAAATGTCAACAGTCCCAGAGAAGCAGGCATGTTTACAATGCAGATCTAAGTCATTTAGAATCACTGAAGTACAGTCCAGAATATGGGCTGCTGGCTGTTCAATAGGTATCAATAAATAATCCCAGAACACAGTAAAATTACAACTCTGCACTGCCATCTGGAACTTGATGTTCATGCGCTGATTAGAAACCAGCCACCTGATGTCATTGTATTTCTCCCTTGCCTATTTTAAGAGAATTTTACAATATCCCAGAGCATGAAAGAAGTTGACAAAACACACAAGGGATAATGAGGTTCCGGT
Source organism: Nyctereutes procyonoides (assembly GCF_905146905.1). Taxonomy (NCBI): domain Eukaryota; kingdom Metazoa; phylum Chordata; class Mammalia; order Carnivora; family Canidae; genus Nyctereutes; species Nyctereutes procyonoides. Next base: position 7,037,420 of record NW_026575044.1, read on the forward strand.
TTGGTCTGCATGTTTAGGAGTTGCTCTCAGACATAGAACAGGAATTTGGTTTGGTTTGGTAAATAGAATTCTTTATTTAATGGCCCTGCAACCCTGGGATTATACCTGGTTAGATGCTGCTTTACATTAATTATTAAATTCAATGCAATTTGAGAACAAATATAAGGAGCTGATGGAGTAACATCTTTTAGCCAGTAAATACGTGGCTGAAGTGTTGCACATAAATTCAATTGTGGCCAAACAAATGACAGTTTGAATTCAAACAGAATGCTGCCATTTGGGACCCTGGGTGGCTCAGTGGTTGAGCATCTGCCTTCAGCTTGGGGCATGGTCCTGGGGTCCTGAGATCGAGTCCTGCATCGGGCTCCCTGCATGGAGTCTGTTTCTCTCTCTGCCTGTGTCTCTGCCTCTCTCCCTGTCTCTCATGAATAAAAAAAAAAAAAAATGCTGCCATTTAGAGGAATGCTATAACGAATTCTTTTGTAAAACCAAAGATATTCTTAAAATATATAAATGATAATTATCCTTGTATTTTTTTGATAAATACAAATTTCATATGAATGCACAAAACACTTTTCCATACCTCTCTGTAGGCACATGTTGCTTTCTATCTGCTCTGGCCCTTGTATTAGCTTTATTGTATGCTGGCTAGACTTTTCATTCCCTGGTCATGGGCCTTTCCAATATTTGAGTTCTGGGACCATCTACCTCATGCTCTGAGCAAAGCAAGCACCTGTATTTGTTACCTGAGTGAATATCTGGAGAGTACAATTTATGTTTATTACAGCAGCCAGCACAAATACCTCTCTTTACTACCAAGAGGCAAAAACACTGAAAACATAAATCAGCCTTGAAAAGGTTTTCTGGATCCAATGATGGTATTATCAGAATGACATTGCCCTGAATTTTAGAGGACAGCTAACGTTTTCTCTTGTAAAATCTTCCTGTGTTATTGTCAGAAAAGTAATCTGACATTATGCAGAACAAGAGTTTAAAAATTTGGTGTTCTTTACCTTATTAGGTCCTCAAAGTAATTTACCATTTCATTAGCTATAAGCACAAATAACTTATAACTGTTTCCTGCATCTGGTAAACCTGCTTTTCTTCACAAACCTTTATTGTCCTATCACCGGATAGCATATGACTGCAAGAGTGAAATGAAATGGGATGGTTTATGTCAGGGGGTTTTAAAATGGAGCTGGGAGGCCATTAGGAGAGGGGCCTTATGCATATCCTCACCTGAGAAGCCATGAACTTTTGACCTGAGTCAACCACAAATTTCTAAGGACTCAGCCCAAACACCTGCAATCTGCTATAATGAGGATTTGCTTTGTGACAGCCTTAACAACCAATGATCTTCAGCCAAGATTATTGTTCTGCCACGAACAGCAATCAAAGTCCTTTGTAAACAACATATCCAAGCATCCCCTTTTGTTTTTAAAACCTTTGACTTTTTTTTGAGAAGGGAGCAAGGGAGCACAAGTTGGGCTCCTGCCTAAATCTGTGTTCTCCAAATTGCAATTCTGAGACCCAGATAAATGCTTTTGTTTTCATTTAACTTAGCCTCTTTTCTTGGTTAATGTCACATACTGTGGCAACTCCTTTATGGAATCAAAATTGTTTTTAACTACTTGAAGTCATGGACTACCTTAGGCTTTGGTTTTTTAGGAATTTTGTGTTTTATTACATGGACTATCATGATTCTGTGTGAAAAAGAGACATTCAAGTAGTACATCTATGGGTTTTGTTGAAAATAGACTGTGATGAAACCACACCTATGGATGAGATTTTTTATTTAATTGTTGCAAGCCATCTGGATGACTTTTTCAGCACTACAGATAACAGACACATATTCTAATTATTGGTCTTGTTATAAAATATTTTTGAATAGTAAGGAAGATATATTAGAGAGCAATCCATAAATGGCATCATTATAAAGCTAATGTTGGAGCAAATATGTCTGTGGTGATAGTCATGAGGCAGTTAGTGCTGGAAGATAATTCTCCATGGATCTCTCACATTTCCACATGTGTTGTGAGCAGAGACCTTTCTTCTGGATTACCTTTTCCAGAGTATGTGTGGGGCAAACAGCCTTAGAAAAGAGGATAGCTTTGGGACACCTGAGTGCCTCAGTGGTTGAGCATCTGCCTTTGGCTCAGGGCATGACCCTGCAGTCCCAGGATCAAGTCCCACATCGAGCTCTCTGCATGGAGCCCGCTTCTCCCTCTGCCTGTGTCTCTGCCTATCTCTGTGTGTCTCTCATGAATAAATAAATAAAATCTTTTTAAAAAAAATAGAATGTCTCAAGCTAGAATACTGACAAAATCAAGTGTTGGTGAGGATGTGGACCAAATGGAATCCTCACACATTGCTGGTAGGAATGTAAAATGGTGCAGCCACTTTAGGAAACAGTGTAACAGTGTCTTGTGAAATTAAACATATGCTTTTCACGTGATCCACCAATCCAACTCCTAGGTATCTCCCAAGAGAAATGAAATATGTCCATGTAAATATTTGAACATGTAGGTTCATATCAGCATTATTCAAACCAAAACAGCCAAAAACTATAACCCAAAACAAGGATGCCTGCTTTCACCACTTAGTGAAGTTAGTATTAGAAGTTCTTGCTAGAGAAACTAGGCAAGAAAAGGAAGTAAAAGGCACTTAAATTCGAAAAGAAGAAATAAACTTATCTCTGATTACAGATGATATGATGTGTAGAAAAGCTGAAAGATTACACACACACACACACACACACACAAATCTATTAGAGTTAATAAATGAATTCAGTAAAGTTGCAGGACACAAAATTAACACAGAATAATCAGTTGTATCTCCATACACTGACAAAGAACAACCCAAAAAAGAAATTGAGAAAACAATCTCATTTATAATATCTAAAAGAATAAAATAGGAATAATTATAATCAAGGAGGCAAAAGACTTGTGTACCAAAACTACAAAGCATTGCTAAAAGACATTAAAGAAGACAAAAATAAGGAGAAAAGCATCCCATGTTCATGGATTGGAAGACAATATTATTAAGGTCACAATACTACTCAAAATGATATACAGTTTTCATAGAATTTATTGCAACCCCTATCAAAATCTCAATAGTGCTTTTTTTTTCCCCCAGAAATAGTAAAAGATATCCTAAAATTCTTATGAACTTCAAGGGACTCTGAAGGGCTAAAACATTCCTTACAAGGAATGAAGTTAGAGAATTCACACTTCCTGGTTTCAAAACTAACTATAAAACTATAGTAATTAAAACAGTGCGATACTTATATAGGACACATATAAACCAATGAAATAGAATCCAGCAATAAACCCAAATATATGGTCAACTTGTCCCTGATAAGGTGCCAAAACTATTCAATGGGGAAAGAGCAGTCTTTTCAACAAATTGTGCTAGGAAAACTCAATATCCATGTGCAAAAGAATGAAGTTGGATTCTTACTTTATACCAGATATAAAAATTAACTCAAAATGGATTAAAGACTTAAATATAAGACCTGAAACTGTAAAACTCCTAGAACAAAACACAAATCTTTATGGCATTAGATTTGTCATGATTCTTGGACACCTAAGCAGAGGCAACCAAAGAAAAAATAGATTAAATTGGACTTTATCAAAATTAAAAACTTTCATATATCAAAGGACACTATCAAGGGAGTGGAAAGACACCCCAAAGAATGGGGGAAAAATTGGCAAATCATATATTATAAGGGTTTAATATCCAGAAAGAACTCTTACAGCAAATAGATAAATAATCCACCTAAAAAAATGGGCTAAAGAAGACAAGCAAATGGCCAGTAAGCACTTGAAAAGATGCTCAATCTCACTAGCTTTTAGGGAAATGAAAATCAAATCACAACCACAAATTACACACCCATTAGAATGCTAATATAAAAAGCTAAAAAGTAGAATGCTAATATAAAATGTTAAAAAGTAAAATTAGAATGCTAATATAAAATGCTAATATAAAAAGTTAAAAAGTAAAAGAACAAAACCCAAAAACAGAAAATAAAAATTGTTGGTGAGGATGTGGAGAAATTGGAGTCCTTAGGAGTGGGACTGTAAAATGGTGCAGCCCTTGTGGAAACCAGTTTGGTGGTTCTCTAGGAAGTTAAACATAAAATTGCCATATGATCTAGCAACTCCATTTCAACTGCTATACCCAATAAGATTGAAAGCAGAGGGTCAAACAGATCCTTGTACACCAAGATTCACAGCAGCATTATTCATAATAGCCAAGAAGTGGAAACAATCCAATGTCAATCAACAGATGAACAGGTAAATAAAATATGATGGATGCAATCTTCCAGCCTTAAAAAATGAGAATCTGACACATGATACCACATGGGTGAACACTAAATGCATTATGGCAACATGAAATAAACGAATCAGTCACAGATGGTCAAATTCTAAATAATTCCAGTTATTTGAGATACCTAGAGTAGTAACATTCATACATATAGGCTCAAAGATGGGAAGAATGGAGAGTTAGCATCTTACAGATAAAAGTTTCTTTTGGTGGATAATGGAAACCTTCTAGAAATGGATGGTGGTGTTGCACCGCATTATGAATCTACTTAATGCCATTAAATAGTAGTCTTAAAAATAGTTGAAATGGTAGATTTTATTTATGTATATTTTAATGCAATAAAATAATTAAACAAAAACTATCTACAACTCAAATGTTTATCAGCTTGGGAATGAATAAACAAATTGTAACGATCCATTCCTTGGAATACTATTCAGCAATCAAAGTACAAAATATTACTTATTCAAGAACATGGATGAACTAAAAAACATTATCACCAAATGAAAGAGGTAAAACACAAAAATTCTCAAATAGTGGTATTCCATTCATATTAATTTCTAGAAAAGGCAAAAATATAGACACAGAAGATCAGTGGTGGCCATTGGCTGGGGACTGGGAAAGAGGTCTGATGGTAGAGTCAGGTGAAACTTGATGTAGGGATGGAACTCTTCTATATCTTGACTGCGGTAGAGGTCTGTCATTGCATAAGCATATCAAAAATCACCAAACTAGACACTTAAACTTAGTGGATCTTTCAATGCAAATATACCTCAGTAAAGCTATTTTAAAGGTATAATCCTTTTTTTAAAATTTTTATTTATTTATGATAGTCACAGAGAGAGAGAGAGAGAGAGAGAGAGAGAGGCAGAGACACAGGCAGAGGGAGAAGCAGGCTCCATGCACCGGGAGCCCGATGCGGGATTCGATCCCGGGTCTCCAGGATCGCGCCCTGGGCCAAAGGCAGGCGCCAAACCGCTGCGCCACCCAGGGATCCCTAAAGGTATAATCCTAAAAAACAGTGTTAGTGATAACAGAAGTTCAATGGTCCAAAATAGATCACTTGTGTCATAATGATTTTAGAAACATATGTCTAATTCTTCCATGGTCCAGCTTCTAGAATAAGGGTTATTCAATGACATGGGTTATTGGACAATGGATGGCTGACTCTTTAGTCCTTTTTCCAATTATTCTAGATGCTTGTGATACACTGATTGGCAGAAGATACATATGTATCAGTTAGGATAGACAAACTATTTCAAAATATCAATGGCTTCCACCACAAAGTTTCATTGATGACTCACTCTACCTGGCCATTGCTGGCTAGCTGCAGCTCTGTCACATGCTGCCTTACCTCTGGGACCCAGTCTGTTGGAGCAGGCACTATCTGTTTTGTTTCTATAAACAAATTGTGGTATAGTGACTCTTTTGAATATTATCCAGCAATGAAAAAGCACAGCATGTTATAAATTCAGAAGAAAAAAGGATGAACTCAAAAATATTGTTACATGAAAGAATTCAAATATGAAAGACATCATGGCAGAGTGGTAAATACTGTAGACCGTATGCTCGCCCTAAATCTTCTGCAAAGAAGTAAGATCACCTCCTCTTACATGTCATCAATCAGAGCAAGTTCTACAGCAATGTTGGAAGTCAATGAAGTGGAGGAGGTATAATATTCTCCCAGAGAGTGTCAGAGAATATATTTGAATAATAACAGAGCTTATCTGTTACCTGCTATTATATTATATAATAATAATAAAGCAGAAGGAAGTAAGAACAGAGGAAGGAGGCCATACAGAATGGTATGGAGCAGAACATAGTATCAAAGAGCTCTCAGGGCAGCCGTCAGTGGGAAACAAAGTGGTCATGGAGGTGAGGGGGTTGGCCAAACAGAATCTGGGAAATAGCACTCTCAGGAGAGGCAGCATCTAGAGCAAAGCCTTGAAGTCAGAATGTGCCTGGGATTTTGGAGGAACAGTAAGGAAATCAGTGATGCTGGAGTGGAACAGGAGCGCATAGGTGATCAAGGCATTGGGCAGGGGGGCGGGGGGAGTAGGAGCAAACAGACAGAACTTTGTAGTTATTGCAAGAACTTTAGCTTTTTATTCTGGGTGAAATGAGAAGCCAGTGCAGGGTTTGCAGCAGAGAAACAGTCTATCTGGCTTATGTGCTATGTCCTATTTATAAAGATCACCATGGCTATTATCTTGGAAACAAAGGTGAGAAGCAGAGAGATCAGCTGCAAGAATTGCAAGAATCCATGCAGGCGACAAGGGTAACTCAGACCAGTGGGACAGCTATGGAAGGGGTGAGAAGCCATCAGATCCTGGATATTTTTCAAGGTAAAGTCAGGAGGATTTTGTGGGTGTGAGAAAACAAGGAGGATGAGGATGCCTCCAAGGATTTTGCTTGTTTGCAGGTTCCGTGTAAAATGAGAGATTAGGTGTTTAATTTAAAACATGTCAAATCTGTAAAGTCTGTGGGCATTTGAGCAGATTTCCACTTCACCCCGGGGTGACACAGGTCTCACTTTTCCATTGTCTGGTGTCTTGGAAGACCGACTGGAGCCAGAGCCAACAGAAGCAGATGGCAATGCTGGCCTTATCACTTGGGAGCTCTTTGACCTTGGGCAGGTCACTAGCACACTCATCTCTCCTCATCTGTGCCCTGCGACAATACAACACGCCCACGGGAATATCGTGAACATTCAGTGGCATGTGTGTATGGCCATAAACTCTAACGTAGGATCGAAAATGGCCACACTGTTGTTGCAGCTGCAACCACTGGGGTGGTCTCGTCAAAGGTGCCCATTGTTTGCTTTGGGATGAAACACAGCAAATAAATTAAACCAGAGTCTCAAGATCCCCGATATCTAAAATCACAATTTGGAAATGCTAAAGTCACTGAATCTTTTTCTTCTTTTGATAGGCTTCCTTTTCATTCCTGCCTAGTCCATTCTGGGATAAATCCCTGTAGAATTCCTTGAACAACATAAGATCTTTATGTTCTCATAAAATCAGAAATTACATAAAGCCCCATGATGTGCCTGGAAGCTGTCCCACACCAGCTAGCTGCTGAGGCTGGGTCCCAGAGCCTCAGGACCAGACAACACTGGGGCTCAGCTACCACTGAGCTCCCCACTTCCTGCTCTGGACGGCAGTGGAGCACAGATGGGGGCCAGCCCTGGTGTGGTCTGAAGGGGCCGGAAGACACTTTGAGACAGAATGGGCTTGGAAGGGAGGAACACACTTAGCCATGTGACCTGGGCAAGCTGTTCATCTTCGGGAAATTCGGCTTCTGCCTCTGCGAAATGACAGCGATGAACTCACCTGACCCAGGTTGAGGAGGAAGGATGATGTGAAACATGGTGGGTGTTCCACAAAGTTTAGTCCTGCCCCCTAGCTCAGGCACCTGGTCTACCCATTGCTGCCTCCGTGTTTAGGATGATGGGAGGACATGTGGGGACAGCACCCAATCACCTTCCCCGTGTCAACTTAACTTGCCCCAAAGCATTTTCTGTCTCTCTAAAAGCCATTACAACTTGATCATCCATGGAAAAATCTGAATTCTTTAACTATTAAATAGGTTATAGCTCCATTCCATATGTTCCCTTAGTGAAACAAAGCCCCTACATTTCCTGTTTAAGCATAAAATAATCCCCCCAGCTGTTTTGTTTGAAAACTACCTCACTCAAAGCCTCCAAGAGTTTCTCTTCATCCTGTTAATCTGGAGTTTGGTGAACTTGCTCAGGTTCCCCAAATGTTGGAAGATGTGCTTTGGGAAGTGTTCTTCCATGGTCTTTCCAAGGAGCCAACAGTTATAACAAGCAGACATGCACACACATGCCTAGGGCATTGACATTCCTGGTAGGTTATCTCAGCAATTTGTATGACAGGCTTAACTTAAATTCTTCATTAGGGTCTTGGGGTCCAGGAGAAAAAAAATATCTTCAGATATTTAGGTTTTTTTCCTCCAAACCCAACAAGGGTGAATCTTTGCTACTCAAAGAACCCAAAGTTGAATATAGAGATTAATAGTGTGATTTAAGCAATACATTGCCCTGAGGGAGCTTTGTGATGCTAGTATTCTTTTTTTTTAAAAGAGTTGTTTGTTTGTTTGTTTGTTTATTATAGACATAGAGAGAGAGGCAGAGACACAGGAGGAGGGAGAAGCAGGCTCCATGCAGGGAGCCCGACGTGGGACTCGATCCTGGGACTCCAGGATCGCGCCCTGGGCCAAAGGCCACCCAGGGATCCCTGACGTTAGTATTCTTTTTTTTTTTTTTTAATTAATTAATTTATTTATGATAGTCACACAGAGAGAGAGAGAGAGAGAGGCAGAGACATAGGCAGAGGGAGAAGCAGGCTCCATGCACCGGGAGCCCGACGTGGGATTCGATCCCGGGTCTCTGGGATCGCACCCAGGGCCAAAGGTAGGCGCTAAACCGCTGCGCCACCCAGGGATCCCAGCCGACGTTAGTATTCTTATGATATACTCTTATTACATAAAATGTGAACGTGAAAAATACTTTTTTTTTTCGTATTATTTTAAGAATGAGATAATCCCAATAGCCTTTAGTGAATGGCATCTACAAATGCACATAAGCATACTTCTGAGGGATTCTAGAATGGATTCACTGCTTTCTCTGAAAACTAGGACATGACCTGTTTCATACAATATTGTTTTGATTCAAACACATAGGAATGAAGGGCACCTGGGTGGCTCAGTGGTGGAGCATCTGCCTTTGGCTCAGATCATAATCCTGGAGTCCTGGGATCAAGTCCCACAGCAGGCTCCCAGCAGGAAACCTGCTTCTCCCTCTGCCTATCTCTGCCTCTATCTGTGACTCTCATAAATGAATGAACGAATGAATAAATAAATAAATTAATTAATTAATAAAATATTTTTTAAAAAACCCAAATGCATAGGAATGAAGAATAATTTCCAATACTAAAAGCCAGCAACTGGGCACCCCGGGTGGCTTAGCAGTTTTAGCACCGCCTTTGGCCCAGGGAGTGATCCTGGGGATCTGGGATCAAGTCCCAGGTCAGGCTCCCTGCATGGAGCCTGCTTCTCCCTCTGCCTGTGTCTCTGCCTCTCTCTCTCTGTGTGTCTCTCATGAATAAATAAATAAAATATTTTTTTAAAAAAAAGCCAGCAACTTTGATGTACACTTTTGTTCCCTGAATGTTAAGATGGAAACAACACATGGATTCATCCAGTATTGTCTCTTGAATGATTGGAAAAGGGTAGATAAGTGGGTTTGTATTTATCTCCCAACCCAGGAGATTACCATTTTTGGAGTGACTACCTGTATGGGATGAAATGTGTGCCCTTACATCATCTTTGTCCTTCTCTTACTCCAGCCACTGCTACCACAACCACAGCTTCAAACAGGTGGAACCTGGAGACTCCTCCCAACTGTCTGTTGATAACACAGCAGGGGACATCTGCAGGAGCCAGACCAGCACTCATACAGGCATGCACGAGGGACTCAGTGCCCCAAGAGGCAATCCTTACAATGGGAGGTGGGAGCTGGTGAACAAAGGCTCCTCCCTGTCTATTCTGAAGCACAGTCTACACAGATCCTTAGGTGGTTCTGCTAGGATCAAGCCTAGGTAGCCTGTAGAGATGACCTGAGAAGACAATATTGGCCTTCCTGTTTCACTCTCCCTAATTCCTCACCCCCCAAATGAGAAAACTCTGGAAGCCAATTAAAACAATAACCTAGGGGATCCCTGGGTGGCTCAGTGATTTGGCACCTGCCTTTGACCCAGGGCGTGATCCTGGAGTCCCGGGATTGAGTCCCGTGCCAGGCTCCTGGCATGGAGCCTGCTTCTCCCTCTGCCTGTGTCTCTGCCTCTCTCTCTCTCTCTATGTCTGTCATAAATAAATAAATAAATAAATAAATAAATAAATAAATAAATAAATAAATAAATCTTAAAATAAAACCATAAGCTAGACACATATATTAAGTAGTCCGTGATGGATTATCAAGGGACTCTTGGAGGAATAGACCCCCTGGATCTAGCTGAGACGACAACTAAGTCACTGATTAAAAAAAATAAATAAATAAAAATAAAAATAAAAAAAAGCACAACTCTCTGAAAAAGGAAATCCTTGAAATCTTCTCTAGTAAATTCATTAGGTATTCAGATCTTCATTGAGCATAAATTTTCCTAAAGAGGAGGCAAAAATAACAGAGGTCTGAATGTGGGCTCTAGTGTCTATAACTTCATGAGCCAAAGAATGAGCTTAGTGGACTTCACTGTTTTTCCGCAATGTTAGTTCAGTTTCGGAAGTTCAGTGCCAGTTTAGGTCTTTTTACATTTTATCTCCTTCAAATGAGTGTCAAGTGGGTCTGATAAATTACTCTCCTTGTTAAACATGCCAGAAGTTCAGTACCAATTTTTCTCTTAACTGATTGATGTTCTGTGATCACATGTCAAGAGAGGGAAAGGAAATACATCTTAAAACACTTTTTTTAAAAAAAAAAACCTGACACAACTCAGGCATACAAAAATCACGGAAAGTAACAAGTTTCTAAGGCATACCATCAAATTAGACAGTTATTAATACTTTGGCTTATTTGCTTTAAACCATCATTTCAGTAAGCAAAATGCTATTTTTTAATACACACAACATTATGACCCAACTAAGACTCACCCAGTGTCCACCTCCTTCTTCTCTCCATCTCTAGGAATAGCTCAGTTCAGGTATTAGTGTGAGTCATTCCCATACATGCTTTTGTACTTCTGCATGCATCTGTACCCGGAAATAATATGGTAGTCCCCTACATTCTAGCTGCTGTTGGGAAGTCTAGTTGGAGCTCTTGGTGAAAAAAAGTCTCTTCTCTCTTCAATTAATTTTAAGATTTTATCTTTGACTTTGGTGTTCTGCAATTTCTCTACAACATAACCAGGTATTTCAGAAAAATATATCAGGCTTGAGACTTACTATTATTTATAAGTCTGAGGACCTGTGTCATTTCTGGGAAAAGATCCTCTATTTTCTCCTCGAATAATGCCTCATTCTCATGCCAGGTCCCCCTCTCCTTGAGGTGGCTCATGTGAAAATCTCCATTCTGACTGCCTCGCATGCACACACATGAGGCTCATGTCTTTCCCTGCACCCAAGCCTCTGCTCACCAGGAACCAGCCACCAGCAATCTCTCTGCCAGATGCAGAATCAGCTCTGTATTTCGGTTTCCTTCTTAATCCTTGACACTGGGAAATTTAGAATTAAGGTATGCTACTAAAACTGTTTTTGTTATACTTTACCCAGTGTTTTTAGGTGTTAAGAGGGAGAGAGATTTTATATCTGGTTTATTTTGCTGGAATTAGAAGGCCAGGACGACACAGGTTAAAAATATATCTTCTGGCAGATTTCTCCCTCCCTCAGGATATACTGATGACTCTCCCAGGGTCTTAATAGAACACAGTAGCTGGAAAGTCATAAGTTAAGTTTAGGAGTACTTTGCTGATCACTGCAATGAGCTTATGAATATAAAATGCCGGCATTTCAAGTCAAGGCATCTATCGCTCACCTCCTGAAGATTTTCGGAGTACCTTCCTTGATGCCTGCAGTAAATTTAAGATAGTGCCTCCGGGTGATAATGATGTTTGATTCCAGAAATCTCTAAGTGATTGGCTGGGGGTAGGGAACAAAGGGGCCTCAGCAAGCAGAAGCTTCTCTCCAGCTCACAAATCTTCCCCCCTCCCCAAACTGCTTTGTGAGTCGGAAGACTTTGTATCAGGACTGATGCCAAGTGAGGAAACCAGCTTTAATGTGTGGCAGCCCAGAAAGTTCCAGGTCAGGAAGTTTTCTGACATCCTTGCCACACTCCAGTGCTAATCACAGTGCCTAGGGTAAAGAGATGTTCAAAATGTAGTTCCTGAATGAATAAGTGATCTAGTACATTTCCAGAGGGTTGAAGCCAAGCGCTCTGGCTAGAGAGGCATGGGGCAGGGGAAGACAAGGGCAAGTTCCAGACAGGCTTATAATTTGCAATTGTTAAAGCTATTGTCTCTTCCATTTTCAACTTCCCTCCCACGCATACTTCCCCAGTGTCAGGTGACAACAGAAAGGGTCATGACTGGGGCAACTGGGTGGCTTACTCAATTAAGTATCTGAGTTTTGATTTCAGCTCCGGTCATGATCTCAGGGTCATGAGATTGAGCCCTGGGTCAGGCTCCACATTGGGTGTGGAGTCTGCTTGAGATTCTCTCTCTCCCTTTGTCCCACATATATGGTGAAAACTAAGAGCACAGGCAGGAAGGAAGGCAGGGAGGCAGGGAGGCCAAGCCCCGTGCACTGTGCATGCCCACCTCCTCATTGAGATTGAGGCTGCTCATGGAAGGGGTTACTGTTAATAATTTGCCAGGAATGTCCCGGGAAAAGTGACCTGGGCATGAACCCTGCTTGTACTGCTACTACATATGTACATATAAAAGAAATGGTCATGGCATGGATAAGGGGAGTTGAGGATATATTATGTCTGAGTTTAGGATAGAATTATGTGGTTCCCTGTCTCTTCTCAGCATAGCTAAGGTGTTGCTGCTACCTTTCTAATGTAGGAATGGTCTCCAGAAACTCTCCTGCCAGCCACTGGTGCCAACTCCACCGGCAGGCATGACAGGATGGTGCAGACACAGTATGAACATGCTCAGCAGCGCCCCACACAGGCAACATGCGGGTAGTGGGAAAAAACCAGGCGGGCAATGTGTGGAGCTGGACGCTGGTCTGTGGAACAGTGTAACAGAGATCCGATGTGTAACAGTGTAGGGGGAGCAAAGTCATCACAGGGAATGCATTCCCAAAATACAGGGAAAAAATATGGTAGAGGTTTCTTTTTCTGGGTTTGGTGATGCTGTGGTAGTGTCGAAACTTGTAATTAGTTGTCATTTCTTATCTCACTCTAAATAAATCTTCACTTCAGTGCCATATTTTGTATTTATAATTTTCTATTCCTTGCCCTTAAAATGGCTCTCTCAGCAGTACAGGCTTGGGGTGCACACCCTGGCTGGGTCCCGGGGACTGTCCCTCCCCACGAGCGCAGTGGGGAGGCAGGGAGACAGGGAGGCCAAGCCCCCTGCGCTGTGCATGCCCATCTCCTCACTGCTACCTGTCTCCAGGGCTCCCTGAGAGTGAGGCTGCTCATAGAAGGGGGCACTGTTTATAATTTGCCAAGAATGTCCCAGGTGAAGTGATGTATATGCAAGCCCCATCTGTGCTATTACCTATGTATTTTAAAATTAAGGTGTGTTTGTTTGTTTTAGACATCATGCTAATGCATGCTTAACAGACTAGAGTGTAAGCATGACTTTTATATGTCCTGGGAAACCAAACGATTCATTTGACTCACTTTATTGTGCAATTCACCTTGTAAAAGCAGTTGTCTGGAACCCAACCTGTAATATCTCTGAGGTATGGCTGGATACACATACATACTATATGCCTATGAGGAGAGCATGTTGTGTAGACAGATCTGTATCTCTAGATACCTACATAGATGTGGATGTATAGATAGATATTTACATACAGATTGGTCCATAATCCACACACTTGGATATGTAGACCATGTTTTCTCTAAACCAGCTTAATTTTCATTTCAGGCACCCCATCACTGCAGCTGGGAGGATACCGGACTTCTTTTTGAGATATCCCACCCCACATCGGGGCATGCTACAGAACTCCACACTGTGTCAAGCTGTCCACAGAAGTTACCTCTGAGAGGCCTACCATCTCTTCCTTCCTGGTGGAGACCAGGTCATGAGGAACTTCCCACACTACCAATAGCCCACATGCCAGATACACTGTGCCATGGCTTCCCTTGGGAATGTTGCCCATCCCCTGGGTGGCACTGCAGTAAAGCTAGAGCAACTGTTCTCCCCTTCCCCCTGCTCCCAGGACTAGGGGATCCTCATTTTTCTGCTAGAGAAGGTATCCTTCTCTCTTTAAATTCCAGCTAAGGCATTCTCTCAAAGCCTGAGAATCTACTTTCATTTCATTTCTCTGAAAGTCATATCACTTCCCCCAAGGGCTTTGGTCTTCAAAATCTCAAAACCAGAGAGTTCATTACAGGTGGGTTTTGCCCTGTAAAACCTCCTCCTCAGAGGTTAGGAGCAATTGGTTGGCCAAAGAGAGAAATATGAGAGAAAACAAATTCTCAAAATACAGCCGTGGTCAAGTAGTGCCTGCCATATAGAAGAGGTTCGGTAACTGCTAGGCCCTTTCTCTTTGAAGTGGTGTCATCATGACTAGGACATCCTGGTTCGGCCCAAACCACCGACACTCTTCATGTGGGCCAAAGGGAAGGAGTCAACTATTATGATGGAGCCATAGAACTGGACGATTTCTGGGAGAAGCAGTTTAAGAATAACAATGAGGGAGAGGATCTGGTGAGTCATTTGCTAAAGGGGATAAGAGAGGCAGAATTACCATGAAGGTAACAAGGTAGGTTTCTGCCACAAATCTGGGGAAGAGAGCCAAGAGTACACTATCTGAAGGTCAGAGACTAAACACTAATATAACAGGAAGATACCTCAGAGACCAGCTAGCTAGTCAACCAATCATCTGCCCCCTCATTACCGATTAACAGGCTAGGGTTGAAATCACTTGCCTAAAATACATTTAACTTAGTTGCAGGATTTTTAGCACCACTGAGTGGCTTTCTACTACCACCCTGCTCTATTGTCACTTCATGACAGAATAAAGACGATAGAAGTCAGTTAGACCCAGGTCCAAATCTTGACTCCCAGAGCCTCTTACTTAACTCAAGCCTCTACTCCTTTATAAGATGGGACTAATAATCCTCATCTATTATAATTCTGGGTGGTTGTGAATTTTATTTTTTTAATTTTTTTTCAAGATTTTATTTATTCATGAGAGGCATACACAGAGAGAGGCAGAGACACAGGCAGCGGGAGAAGCA
This sequence comes from Nyctereutes procyonoides, assembly GCF_905146905.1. Classification (NCBI taxonomy): domain Eukaryota; kingdom Metazoa; phylum Chordata; class Mammalia; order Carnivora; family Canidae; genus Nyctereutes; species Nyctereutes procyonoides. The sequence continues at coordinate 7,052,679 of NW_026575044.1, forward strand.
GGCTCCATGCAGGGAGCCTGATGTGGGACTCCATCCTGGGTCTCCAGGATCACACCCTGGGCTGTAGGCAGTGCTAAACTGCTGAGCCACCCGGGCTGCCCTGTTGTGAATTTTATATGAAATGCTAAAGAACCTAGCACAGTGTCAGCAATAGCAGTTGCTCATTTTAGACTGATATTCAAATTTTTTGGTAGGAACACAGTCTTGACTCTTCTCTTGGCTTCCAGTTCTCCCAGTACAACACATTTTTTATTTTATTTTTTAGATTTTTATTTATTTATTCATGAGAGACAAGGAGAGAGGCAGAGACACAGGCAGAGGGAGAAGCAGGCTTTGTGCAGGGAGCCCAATATGGGGCTCAATCCCAGGACCCCTCAGATCACGACCTGAGCCAAAGGTCCTGAGCTCAACCACTGAGCCACCCAAGCATCCTGCAATACAGCACATTTTGATACAAAAATCTTCACATATTCTATTTTCTCTGTTTAAAAAAGAACACATGGCAAAGATTTTATTTATTTAAATCATCAGCTATTGGGGGAAACAGTAAGATGTGAAACTCAATACAAAGCCAACTGCAGAGGACAGACATATATAAGCTCAAGCAGAATGCTAACAGGTGCAAGCTGGCACTTCCAGGCACAGTGATGAGCGGCCATCTCCACCTGATGTTGCACTTCTCTCCCCACTTCCCCCTCCTTCTACTACTTTTCTTACTCATTTTTCTTGGAACGAGCTTTATTGAGATCTCATTCACATACCTAATTTATATAGATATACAGTATTATAATTCAACTACTTATAATGCACAGTTCAACAACTTTCAGTATATTTAGAATTGTGCAACCATGACCACAATCAATTTTAAACATTTTAATCACCCCAAAAGCAACCTTGTATCCCTGACCTATAACCCCCTAACCTCCCCATCCCCTGCCCTGACACAGCCATTGGCAGCACTTAGTCCACTTTCTGTATATATTTATCCATTCTGGACCTTTCATATAGATGAGATCATATAAGTGGCCTTTTGTGATTGGCTACTTTCGTCAGAATGTTTTCAAGGTTCATCCATATTGTAGCATGCATCGGTACTTCCTTTCTTTTTATGGCCAAATAACTTTCCATTGCAGAGCCCACTTTTATCTTATAGTGCCTGTGCTCCTAGTGTGCTTTTTCTCTTAAGATGTAAAACATGGAAAACTTGTGAGGTCTAATGGGTTAGAATGTTCCATTTCTCTTGAGAATGGATCCTTGATGCTGTCAGTTTCCTCATCCAAGCCACAGGCTCCCAACAAGCTTGGATTCTGGTTGTTTTCCTGAAATTTCTATCTGCTTCCAAATGGGTTAGCACAACCTGGTGAGAAGGATTTCTCACCTGGCCCCTGGCCCAGTCACCACTATGGCAGCCACGGAACACTTCCGTGAACACCAGCTCTAGAAAAACCTAAAAAAGGAGTTCCCAGAGACTACCAGCCAAATGGTAGGGTCTGATGTGGTAGCCAGAGGGATCTGGTCTGGGAGTATGAGCTTAGAAATGTAATGAGAAAATCAGGTAGTTTTCCCTCTTCTAACCCTCTTGGCTGTGCTGAGCTGGCTGTCAGAGTGAAGTCTGCCTCTGTAGGTCCCGCCCTTCCTGGCCCTTTCCCCCAGCACTGCAGCACCCTGTGATCTGCAGGGATGTTGTTTCTCCTTCAGAGAAGGGAGAATCTTAGTAGACCACTTACTTCTCACTGCCAGTAACCCAGTCCCAATAGGTGTTAGGCACTTAGTACATATTGTTGAATAGACCTATAATCGGGGCTAATCACAAAGGACAAGGTGTTAGAATACAGTGAAGAGAAGGTTTTACAGAACAAAGAATCAGAGAAGGCTTTCTGGAGAAAAAGAGGAAGGGGAGCCATTTCATGGCCACAGATCACATGGACTAGACTCCACTTGGGATGCAGAGAATGACAACAATGCTCTCATTCTGCAGATTGGAAGACAGAGACACATATTTTAGCTATTGAGGGATGTGTCTGGAACCCAAGCTTCTAAGTCTAGTTCCCTTGTCAAAAGTTCAGGTCCTGACAGGCAGAGAGATCACAAGCAAGCCAAGGGCAGAGTTGGGAAGCGAAACACTACAGATGTTTGAAAGTACAGGATCTGTTCAGGAAATAAAGATTATCTTAGTGATTTAGAAGGAAGAAATATGTGTATATGCAGGGGGGAAAGGGAAGAGAAAGATGCAAGGGCCTGGCAGTACCCTGTACTGGGGCCCAGTCAAGTGGTTGGTAGGCCTCTGAAGAAGGGAGGGGAGGGGGCAGTGCGTCAGCAGGAAGGAAGGAGCAAGAGAGGCAGCGAGAAGCTCCAGACTGTAAGGCACTCGTGGGACAATCTGTATCAGGTATACACAGACACATAAGGACCAGATTATGAAAAGCCTCCAAGGGTCAAGATAAGGAACAGAATGTTGAACAGTAATAGGGAGACATTCAAGGCTCTAGGGTGTGGGTGACACAATGAAAGAAAATGAATCGAAATGGATGGTTCTCAAGTTCAGGATGTCCAAGATATTTTAAATTTCTTCTTTGTTCCCTAAATATATCACTGTCATAAAGCCTTCTAATGATTCCAGGACAGCTAGAAATAAAGGCCTTGTGTGCACATATTACATTAAGCTAAGAGAATGAGATTTACAAAAATCTGCTAAGAAAATGTTTTCTTCTTGAGTCAAAATACTGTGAAGTCTTACGATTATCACATATTAATTAGAATTGAAGGAATTCCTTGTTTTGCTAAGCCTTGGAAAATGGTGTATAAATAGTTACTTGGTAAACTGATGGAGTATTAACAGTCCAGATGGTAGAATAAAATGTACAATCATTGTATAAAGTTCCAGAAACACTTTATTTAAAAATGGAGTTGTAAATGCATAACAAAATAACATAAGTAATAAATGTAACAAAAATAAATAAGGAGGAAATGTATTCATACAAAATAAAAATAACATAGTAAAAGGCCAAATGTTTATAATTGAACAAAACGGTGTAAACACTTAAAGGATAATGTAAGTAGAGTAGATGCTAATATTTTCCTAAACAACTCCTTACCTTCTACTTCCATGGGGATATAATCAGTACCCAAACATTAAATAAAAGAGAGAGCGATGGTGATTATTTTGTTTGACTTTTTCTTCAAATGGACCCTGTTTTAATGTTTCACTTACTCCTTCAAAGCATCTTTGTATCATTCCATTCATGTTCTTTAAAACTTTTTTTCAGTCTTCCTTTATTAGATAGAATGGAGAAGTTTTAGCTTTACAAGGAGAAGAGTTCATTTACCTTTTTTTTAATTTAAAGAAAAATATGAGATTCATTATACAACAGTCTTTTGTTTTTTACATCTCTACAAAAAGGGTTTTTTTGTGGGTTTTCTTTTTTTTCTTTTTTTTTTTGCATCTCTATTAACTGGCCCAACATTACAGGAGTTTTTAAATCTTGTAAAGTTTTGATACGTCCAGAGTTAGTCTCTTGCAACCAATGTAGTACAGGATTATTGCTGAAATACTAAAGACCATTTGTAAAAGTTGCAAAAACTGCAGTATTAATCTTTATAGACTGATAGGGTCAAGGGGGAAATCCAAGTCTACTAAGTAATATTTAAAGGAATTAAGATTCGCCCAAATTATAGTGTTCTGGAAACACAAAGATAATGACTTTCTTTTAAAACTTATCCAAATGTGAACTTACTGGAAGGAGAAAACACAAGTTTACAGAAGGTACTTTTCCACAGGCTTCCTGTTTAGTGGCATAGGCCCGAGCCTTCATCATTATGGTCTCGCAGGGTCCTTCTAAATGTGTAAGACGGACAGGATTTACTAGTGGGTCCTACTGGGGAACACACAGAAGCAGTTCATTGCTTGGGAGTGAAACTATCCACTAATCTTATGACTACTGGTTCTCCAAGTCTCCTAAAAAAGCAAATCTTAACCTCATGATCATCTCAAGGGGATTTTTTTTCAACTGTCACATATAAACTTGGTAACACAGGACCAATATACATGTTTTCAGTTTAAAAAATATACTCCACCTAAACAGTCTAATCTGTCTACTTATCATCTGCCCTAAAATGAGACAAAAATCTTACTTCCGTTAAAAAAATTTTTGAAAAAAGTGCCAAATTGAGCATTTTGAAAGTGGAGTAAAACACCAAGGGGTTAAAACAAATACAGTATTATCAATATCCTATATACAAAAAAGACGGTTAGTCCTTCCTTATTGATATACAGCTATGTCCACCTACCACTCCCGGCAAATCTTAGTGCAAACATAATAGTTCATCTCCGTAAACCCCAAGACAATTTACGTAGCAACAAAGTTATATAAATCACATATATGCTGGAAAATTTCAGAACACAAGAACGACTGTTTTGAAAGGTCAGGACTGTGGAGAGTAATATGTCATTGTATCCAATGGTAATGAATACTAATATAAATCCTATTATTAAGAAGTAAATATAAGCGTTTAACAAATCTGTACAGATGAAGAGGAAGTCCATTTCGGGAGCAGCTTGGCACAGAAGACATGGGGGTCAGAAATGTTGGGTATTTAATTTGCTTGTAGGTCACAGCATGGCTTAAAGAAAAAAAACAAAGATCTATGAAGGGAAAGGATGCAATGAGAGAATTCAATTTGAAAATCATAAAACCACAAAAGGCGAAACTGCCACAATCTGCTTTTTTCCTATATGTGCATCACGTAGTTTTCTAATGGTCTGAAGGATTAATAGGATACCACATTATAGGTAAAAAATAAATAAATAAAATTAAGAAGACAGAGAGAACAAGATTGTAGCTGATCAAGCGATCTTGTTTTGTTAAGTCAACACTATGCTGCTTCCAGTATTCCTAGTCATCCACAGGTACTGGTTTTTAACCATCGAGAGAAAGTCACTCATGTACTGTAACGTCTTCTTCTTCCCCATCAGGGTTGAACCTATTGAAATGGATACTGAAATCAGCCTCAGACTCGGCATTCTCAAATTCAGCTGACACTGAGATAGCAGCAGGATGGGGAACCCTAGCTTCTGGCGGGCAAAGTGTCGGTGTCTGACCCGGGCTGCTGTGGTTATTCACGGGAGACTTCTGTTTTGGTGGAGATGGCAAGATAGCGCTGGGGAATCCCATGTTGTTCAAAGCCTCCAGAGTTCCATCTGGGTCAATCATCGCATTGATTGCTGAAGGGAAAACAAGAATATGGGGGAAAAAAGATAATTGTAGATGCAGTTAAATTTGGATGTAAACAGTGCTTATGACTTGGATAATATTTCAACTACTGATGCTTGTATGAGCTTAAATTTGGCTAATCCTTTTTTTTTTTTAAGATTTTATTTATTTATTCATGACAGAGAGAGAGAGAGAGAGAGAGAGAGAGAGAGAGAAAGAAAGAGAGGCAGAGGCACAAGCAGAGGGAGAAGCAGGCTCTATGCAGGGAGCCCAACCGTGGGACTCGATCCCGGGTCTCTAGGATCAGGCCCTGAGCCGATGGCGGTGCTAAACCGCTGAGCCATCTGGGCTGCCCCTGGCTAATCCTTTTGATACTGTATTTAAAACTCATTTTTAATAATTCTGGGCCTGACCTCTATTGTAGATTATATGGACCTGAATGCTTTCTCTGGTGCCCTGAATAGGCTCACATATAGGCCTTTTGGAGTCTGCTGAAAGACTAAGATTTGAAGATGTAAAATTTGAGAAAGATCTTTTTGAAATTTGCTTTCATCATTGTAAGATAGGGAAAACACCAGGTGGACTTTAATGAGACTCATAGCTGTAATTACCACTCAGATAAGTGGAGATTCACCGCTAAGAAGGGGGTCAGAGTAACTGAAGTTTGGGGAGGCTTGGAGAACATCAACACGCTTTGAAGGCTACCACAAAATGTTCATCCTGGTAAGAGTGTGGGGTCATCAGCCGTGTGTGTGTGTGCCACTGAGCCACAGGGATGCCCTCAGAACCTAGATACAAATACCCCATGGTGGCTCCAGCAGGCCATAGAGACCTGCTACTCCACGGGAGGAGCCAGTGAAAGCACAGCTTTCAGTCCAAAAGATCCTTGAGAGACTGGACAAGCAAAAATCTTAGGCAGTGATTTTCAACTTGGCATCAGGTAGAGTGGGGAGATGGCAGAAGGAAGTGCCTTTGATACAGGAATCACTCAAGTATACTCCTGCTCTACCAGCTAATACTCACTGTGTTATTAGCAAGACACTTTTCCCCATTGGGTAAAACATAACCCTTCAGTGTATGGAGGCTGACCAGATATTAAGAATCACTTAGCTAGGGCCCACTTATTAAGCCTTTGATAATTCAAGCAACAAAGACTGAGTAGTTGACTCTGGAAGCTGCTTTTGTACCACTGCAGACTTTTAGTTCAAGACACACACAGGCATTAATGCCTGAGTAAGATCTGCCACATATAGAAATAATGGCCCTGTCAAAGTACAGGAAGAAGGCAAACAGAGTCTCTTTTTTTTTTCTCCTTCCTTTTCTGCTCCCTTTGGCCAATATACACTCTTCTGTGGTTTACCCAAACAACTGTTATTTGTATCAGAATACAAGTTCATTTGGATTACATCATAAATGTAACTTGAGATGTCAAATTGAATAAACAATGCCAGCTGTTAATAAGCATCCTGAGCTGCATACATACATTTTAATACATTATTTTACGTATTTTTCATATATTAGAGAGAGAGAGAGTACACAAGCAGGGGGAAGGGCAGAGAAGAAGTTCTCAAGCAGACTAAGTGCTCAGTGCAGAGCTTGACATAAGGCTCGACTCCATGATCCTGAGGTTGTGACCTGAACTAAAATCAAGTGCTGAACACTTAACGGACTGGGCCACCCAGGCACTCCTATTCAAACTGGGTTTTAAAACTTCCTCCTTATAAGTGATTTGAATATGTAGAACTTATTTTTATCCACATGTTGTTATATTTAACCAATCACTCTGTAGCAATGAGAATATTTTAAGAGATACCACTTAGAATGAATGTACTTGTCTGAAATCATAAGCTCTTCCTACTTAATTCAGTAGTAAATGTACCTTGTAGCTGCTTTTCAACTCTTTTTAGCTCCTGTAATATAGAAGAAATCTCCTGTAGGGAAAGCAATGACAAAAATTAGTTTACTGTAAATAAGGCACTTTTATTTGATAAGCAGTGAATCTCCCACTCCTCTTATTTGGAATACTTAATATCAATTTTATCTCAATGATGAGATTCAAAATTTAAAGTCTTTAATGTTTAATTATTTTTTCAATGAGATAATGATAAAAGATGAAAGGTTTAAGATAATACTATCGTATAAGCAAAGATTTTGAAAAACTTGCATTGATCAACCCTATAACAATTTGGAAAGTGCGTAAAGATTTTCTTTGAAAAATACATGAACTGTGATCTCAGTTTTAGGACAACTCCCTGAGCCACGAAAACCTGTACAGATTCTTAAGAAGGAGTTGAGCAATCTACTGAGTTAAAGGAAATGATCCATGTCCACTTCTCTTTGAGTTCAGCTTTTATTTCAAACTATTTATAGTGTGTAATTATTATAAGAACAATAATGTATTAGTGAGAAACATAAAGAAAGTTCCTCCTTCATATTGTCTGCAACTTTGAAGCAATCATTTTAAACCCCTGTGAGAGACAGCTGAAGGCATAAAACTTGCCAAATCTGTGCCAAATCTTTTTAAAATCTAAATCAACAAACACTTCAAAAATAAGCACACTGTTCCTTTAAAATAAACCTGTCTATTAAAATGTTTTAATGTTCAAGATAAATTATCATACCATGCTTGAGGTTTTCACAATAGGGACTTCACTCTCAGCTCTTAACTTGCTTTCTATTTCATCCCAGTTCCGATCCTTATCTTTAAATAATATTCTAGAAATCAGAAAACATAAGCATTTTACTTTCCATGTTTTAAAAACCTGTCATATGTTTAACAATGATACCAAAACAATGTATTTTTTCAAAGCTACACAAGGATAAAGAAACCACTAAACATTACACAAATGAAAATAAAGTACTGAACCAGTATTACCAATAAACTCATTTATGTGAGAAATCTGTATTAAAAAAGTGAGTGGTTATGAATACACACATAAATCCTTTCATACTTATTCCATCTATTACTGAAACCCAAATATAAAACAAATGTAGATGAGATAGCCCCCACATTTTATCTAATATTTGTAATTAACCATAAAATGAGCACTTACTAAAACACAACTTTGTTCAGATGGAGCATATGCAGTATAAACATAAGATGAAAATAGACTGAATTAGGTATGATCAATTATTGATTAAAAGGCTGAAAATTGGAGTACTCACTGTGCTTTTCCTTAAAAATCTTAACTCATGTTAGTATATTTGTGTTATAATAACCAATAGGAGTTAAGACACTATCCTTTTGATAAAAACAACTGCCAATAAAAATAATTATCCTTACATTAGAAGCTAAACTCAAATATCTTTTTTTTTAATTATTATTTAATTATTTATTTATTTATTTATTATTTATTTATTTATTTATTTATTTATTTATTTATGATAGTCACACACACAGAGAGAGAGAGAGAGAGGCAGAGACACAGGCAGAGGGAGAAGCAGGCTCCATGCACCGGGAGCCCGATGTGGGATTCGATCTCGGGTCTCCAGGATCGCGCCCTGGGCCAAAGGCAGGCGCTAAACCGCTGCGCCACCCAGGGATCCCTAAACTCAAATATCTTAACTTATAAAAAAAGTATTACAAAGTTTTGATTTGTCTTCCAAAAGTAGTTATCCTCGATATGACTTGGCAGTTTGAGAGATATAAATAATAGGCATCTTTCTGGTTTCTTTTAAAATTTCTTTATTGAGCCTTAAATAGCCTGGAAATTTATTTATTTATTTATTTATTTATTTATTTATTTATTTATTTATTTATTTATGATTTTATTTATTTACTCATGATAGTCACACATACACACAGAGAGAGAGAGGCAGAGACAGGCAGAGGGAGAAGCAGGCTCCATATAGGGAGCCTGACGTGGGACTCGATCCTGGGTCTCCAGGATCACTCCCTGGGCCAAAGGCAGGCGCTAAACCGCTGTGCCACCCAGGGATCCCAATAGCCTGGAAATTTAATTCAATTGCCTTATATAAACATGAACACTAACAGGTAAGTAAATTTTTACTACTAGAAGCTGATCAGTTTTTAAGTAGTACACTAAATTATATTATTTGTATTTCTTTAAAGATCAAAATGCCTTACTTTTAACTTAAGTTTGAAAAACATGAAATTCATCAACATCAAATTAAGTCCAGAACATCTGCAATTATACATCTCCATTCCTTAAAGGGCAATAATAATTCTAGAAACTGATATAAGAATATTCTTCTGTGAAATTTTTGAAACAGGAAAAACTAGTAAACCTCCTTGCCAGCTGTCTAAGAGCTGTTACTGTTATGACCATGACATGAAGGCATGTAAGTAAATTATGTGGTTTGTAAGTCACTGGCAGCATCAGACTGTCATCATAGTTCTGAAATGAGAATGGACTTGTATATAATACAGCAAGTCTGCGCTAAAAACCCAGTGAAGTCTGCCTGAATTTGGCTACCGGATCTAATGCTTAGGCTTCTCAAACTGTTAAAGGATATATAAATCACCTTTGCTGAACATGGCTCAGGATGGTCACCTGAGGTTGCTGACTCACTTGAAAAGCCCCCCGGACCTCCAAGCCACTGAAGAGATAAGAAACTTACTTTAAAAAGATGATGTGTGAGTATGGTGCTATGGATTTAAGAAACCAAATTTAGCATTTTGACTTTAGGAAGTAGGCTCAAATATACTATTTAAATACTAAGGAATCAGAAAACTAGATCAAGGTCATGACTTTAGACCAGGCCATAATGGCTAGAACTTAGCTGTCTTTGTTTAAAGGTCACTATAGATCTTTCAGAAAAAAATTCATGGCTTTTGAGTGATCTTATCACATTATGGATGTAAAATAGTAGTCAGACTAAATGTTAACATGGAAAACACAGTAAAAATGCTAAGGATAACTTTTTTCAGATAACTATTTAGCTAAATACTCATTTCGATAAAGCAATTGGTTTTAGAATAAAGTCTCCAGTTCATATTTTAAGACCTTTACTATCTATTCTCTGGCCCATCCCCCAACACATGCAAATCAGGGTTACAAACTGGTAGTGCATATAGAGAGGGCCGTGCTACACAGCTTCAGAGGGTCACGTTCACATAGAATACCATGAGAATGCTGTAAAACAGTTTTTGTATAAATATTTCCAATTGTGCCCATAGAAAGTATGGGGGCAATTTAAATAGGCGCATACTGTTAGGATCAGCTAGGCATCTGAGTTTGTAACTCCTGGCACAAAACTTAAGGACCAGTCATTTCCCAAACTACCCTGATACTCCATCCAAAGGGCTCAGGCTCTCTTCCTTAGATGTGCTGATTAAAATACCCACCTTTGAATGAAACCCTCTATACAGCCTACCCTCACTGTCCTAGGTCAAAGTGACCCTTCGTCTGCCTTTACCTCTAACTAACTGGGCACCGATCTAGCACAGACTACCTTGTACAGTAATTGCCTATATGCTTCGCCTTGCTGGCCAGATTGTAAACCTTGTAAGGATGGCATGATGTTCTATCTTCCTGGTTATCTTCCAGAGAGCCTGTTATAGTGCTTTACAAATAGTAAAATTTAATGCTCACAGTGTCAAATTTCTGAGACAGTAGAGTTAACCAATGAATGTGTTCTTTGGTCTCAATTTTAATTAAATGTCAAAGGGACAAAGTATTTTTTTGGAGAAAACTAGGGATGAGTTCAGTGTGGACTGAGGAATAGTCAACAGGAAGAGAGAATGGTATCAGTCAGACGTGCTATGAGAATGTACTGGATGAATAAATGAGCAGATGGGGACCCAGTTAGTGTGGGAGGAGGACTTGTATTTCAGTAGGTAGTAGGTGAGGAGACGTCAAAGTTTTCCAGCTGGCAGGTCACATGACCATATAATGAGACTTACAGGTACTTCTATGGATAACATCGGGATATCAAGGGAGCCCATATTTAACATATTAGCCTTCCACAGCTTTTTAGATAAAGTGCAAACTCTTGAGTGACACTTACCTCTCCAGTGTCAACTCTCATCACCTCCTAGCCCTCTTACTTTAACCCAGCTTTTGACTATCTAATACCATGCAAAATCTAGCTATATGGGAACTGGAAGATAAAGCAAACTGCTTTTATGTAGTGTATTTATTTTTTAATAGTAGTTTAAAACACTTTTATGTGGGGTTTTTTTTTTTTAAAGAACACCTTAAACAATATTTTTAAAAGATACTTTTGAAATAGTTTTGGAAAAAAATTATCTAAACGATTTCTCTTAAATAGACAGCCATACAATTAAATAACATTATGTTCAAATCAATGTGTTTTTACCATGATTAGATCCTCATCAAACACTAATGACCAATTATTTCAACATATAAGCAATATAAAATTGTATTTGATTCTTTCTAAATTAAAAAATGTGTACATTTTGGGACACCTGGGTGGCTCAGTGGTTGAGCATCTGCCTTTGCTCAGGGCATGATCCTGGGGACCTGAGATTGAGTCCTGCATGGGACTCTACACATGGAGCCTGCTTCTCCTGCTTCTCCCTCTGCCTATGTCTCTGCCTCTCTCTGTGTCTCTTATGAATAATAAATATTTTTTAAAAATGTGTGCATTTTAAGGTTTGCATTTGATTTTAAAGAAACTAAATTAGTTGCATGCTATTTATGAATATCACATTCTGTAGTTTCTGACTGGGCTTATAAATGAGCCTACTGTTGATGTTTTTAAGATTTTACTTATTTATTCATGAGAGACAGAGAGGCAGAGACATAGGCAGAGGGAGAAGCAGGCTCCCTGTGGGGAGCCTGATGTGGGACTCGATCCCAGGACCCCAGGATCATGACCTGAGCCAAAGGCAGATGCTCAACCACTGAGCCACCCATGTGCCCTGAGCCTACTGTTTTTATTTTCATCATACTTGGTGATTAAGCAATCAGTACTCTACTATCATCTTAGGTGTGTTTCCCAGCAACTACAAAACTTCCAAGTCTGCTGATCCTACCTTCTTCTCTCATAGGTCACAGAGTTCCCCTTTGCCATGACAACCCGTCCTCCTATGAGTTGCCAATATAGCATGTAGCCAGAAAATGAAGTCCATTCAATGAAATTTGTAGGAAAAAAAAAACCCTAAGCCTAACTAATAAGTTATTATACAATAACTAACAAATGTATAGGGTCTAATCACATGCCTACTTACTAATACCAGAAATCACGCATGCCTGAAGTTTGCTTCAAGTACGCAATGCAGTTGAAGTTGATGAAATTGTTATTTTGAATATAATTCCACTAAAATTATATTCTAAAACCAGGACATACTGGAAGGATTATTAACCAAAGGAATAAATAAATGAAATAATGCTAATTAAAAGACTCTTAAAAAATAAAAAAAAATTAAAAAAAAATAAAAGACTCTTATATGGGAATGAAGTCTTCAAATTTCATCGGATTGAATGATTTTTGACTGCATATTATTTGTCCATCACAGTTCTGATGCCCTCACGATTGAGTGCACAAGGCAGGCGAGTGAGCAGGTATTCTGAGTCTGACAGGATTATGTACCGTCTTCTTTACTGATGAGGAAGATGAAAACTAGCCTTAAGTTTCATGTCTTATGAAAGAAGCCCAAAAGGTCTGTTAATTTAAAATACTTCACTATTATTTTGTGGAGGAGTAAATTGTACCTGGTTATTAACAAAACTAATCTAAGTAATTATAGCTGTTAACTCTCCATTATAAAGGGGTGATTACTTAGGACATTTATTTCCCTTTCTGCCCCCTTCATGTGGTCTAGCTTCTGGCTATTACTTATAGCTTCTGGCTATTATGAAAAAGAGAAGGAACGTGACAGTGGCAGGTGTAAGTTCAGTGCCACGGCCTTCACTCGTTCCTCTCAGCTGTAGGTGGCAGCAAGTGAGCACAGCACGGAACAGGTGTCTCCTAACAATATAAGCCAGAAGGTTTGAGTAACAGAACAGTACCTGATCTTTCCAGCTGTTTTATCTATAGACTGTCTTATCTTCCTAGAAAACTGAAAGACGGATGACAGCAGCAGATTATCTCCCATGACCTGAAACATCCAAAGAAAATAAATTAAAATATTATCACTGTATTGTATAAACACCAAGAACACTACTCACAGCTTACTATATTTAGGGGGATTTAGTATTTATGCTAATTTTAATTAAAAAAATCAATGAGGAATATCATTTGAGTTATGTATAACTAAATTGAGAAAGAGAAATAAATAATGATAAAGGAGTTCCTTTTCAAAAAATAACTCATTTGGTTTCCATATTATTTTGGTCATATAATTTTAAAAAATAATCCATATAATCCTATCTTCAATTACTATCATGATCCCATCTCTCTAGCCTCCAAATCAAATAATCATAAAAAGGAAAATACAAATAATTTAGAATACTCAGTTTATTATTTATACTTTCACCCAATAATATGAATATAGAGATCAAGAAGATTATGATCCTTGCTCTTTGGCCAGAGTCTAGTGGGAGAGATTCTTTTTAAAGATTTATTCTAAAAAGTAAGTTTTTATGATGGCAGTTGATACCACCCTAGTTGAAATTTATGGGCAAAAATAGGGGTTGGCAAACTTCTTCTGTAAAGGCCCAGAGAGTAAAGATTTTAGGCTATCTGGTCTCTGTCACAACTACTAAATTCATTGTTGTGAAAGCAGCTATAGATAACATGTAAGTAAGTGGACCGGGCTGTGTTGAGATAAAGCTTTATTTACAAAAACAGGTGGCAGGCTGGATTTGGTCTGCAGAAGCTAGAGAAGAAAACTTGGGGTTGGTGTGGGCTCCCAAATCACCTCTTTGTATTTCAGAACCGTATCTAGACTCTGCAAGACAATCCAGAAAATAGGATATGACCTTGCAGGTTTCAAGATCAGTGCCGGAGTTAAAGTATATAGGAAACAGTATTAAATTTTTTTTTTTTCAAAGAACATAACTAAATTTTGTGATTCAGTGTTACACGAATTCTAATGAAAAGGAGTTCAGTGAAGGGTAGTGTAAATAAGGAAGGTGCCATGGAAAACTAGAACCTAAGAATAACTCCTACCGTGTGGAGTTAGCGAGAGATAAAAAGTTACTTAGGATGTGATCAGCAACATACAGGGAATGAAAGGCTAAACAAACATAATGGTATATTGTGAGCCTTAAGGAAACAAGCCAAAGCAGGAGTGGAAGACATCTATTACTTAGGCAAAGACAGAGTGTGTTTTAAAACTATCCAGGATATTGCAGTGGCAACTATGGAACTGGCTTCATGCTTTGCCATTGACATTTTTTCCTACTCAGTAGTATACTGCAAACATACACATTCTTACATACTAACTTTTAGCTCCTGTTGCATAAATCTAGGGATTAACAGGATGCCAACCTATGACTAAACCCTTCTTGTCCACTGCTACTTCCTAATTTCTCCTTCTACCCACATCCTAATAAGCCTTTACCTATACTACCACTGCATGTCATTCCTCAATCAGCTCTTCCCATGGTGCTATTTGAAATAACCATTCTTTGGTGAATAAATTCCATATCTTTGAATTTTTCCCACACTCATTTCATCTAATTTCCATTATCATAAATCTTCTCAATAAACCTCTCTATACCTGATTCTCACCAGCCATATTTAGGTACACAGAATTAATCGTAATTCTTCATTCATGACGTAAATCACAAGTTCAATTTAGACTACTTTTTCTTTCTCTTTAATATAATAATCTAACAGCCAAAACAAAAGCTAGAATATAGCAACGACCAGGTGACAGAAAAGATGGCCAAAATACTCATTCCTTATCCCAAAGGAAGAGGTTACTTGTCTTTGACCTCCACTATATGACTTGGTTTCACCAATGGGATATGAGCAGACATGAATGACATGAACATGAAATGTGCCTGCATGGTGGGGCTTGCCCTCTTCTGTTTCTGATATAAGTAAGACAAGAACAAGCTTTGGCTAGCCCACTTGTCCAAGCAATATGACAGGCACGTGGGAAGACCTGGACTCAACCTACAACTTTTAATTGTCCAGCTGAGCTATACCAAGTAACCCACAGGTGTGTGATACATACTTACCGCTCTATATCCCTGAGATTTTTGTGGTTATGCAGAAGTAGCTGACTGATATAATCTACCACTGGTCCTCTGGTTTCCTCCATCCCATCTCCCTGCTACCTTCCACCTAGGTTAAACAATATCCTGAATTCCATTCATCATTCCCTTGCTTTCCTTTTCATATCATTTGTTGTACCTATTTCTGTCCTAAGCATATGTTTTCACTTTTAAAAACGTATAACAAAGAATCATATTATATGTAATCTTTTGGGAATTATTTCCTTCATTTAATGTTATATTGCTAAAATTCATACATATTGTGGCACACTGCTGTAGTTCATTTATTTTGATTATTCTGTAATTATTCAATTTGTGAACATGCCAGTTTGTAGATTCGTTTTTCTGCTGATAAAAACTGTTACACTGTTTCCAAGTTTTCGTTAGCATCCACAGTGGTACTATAGATATCCTTTTGCATGATGGCTTTTGTTAATAGGAAAGGGTTTCTCTTGAGTATTTTACTAGCAGTAAAACTGTGTCATATGATCATGGGATATGTTTATGTTCAACTTTGGAAATAATGTCAAATCATTTTCCCAAGTGACTGCAGCAATTTAACCTCCATCAGCAACACATGAGAGTCCATGTATCCACGTTCTCTATTACTTAATATTTTAAGACTTTTTTAGTTTGTTGTAAATTGAACAAGAATCACCCTGTAGCCTTGAAATGTATTTCTCTAAATACTCAGGAAGTTGAACATCTCTGTATTTTGAAGATCTTAGGTAATTTCTCTTCAGTAAAATGCTGTTTATGTCTTTTGGAAATTTTTTTTTGGGGGGGTTGTTTTTGTCTTTTTAAATTGATTGGTAGAACTTCTTTATGTATCCTATATACTAATCCTTTGCTGACTCTGTTTCATAAAAGTCCTTTAATATACTCTAATTTATCAATCTTTTATTTTATAGCTGAAGCTTTTTGTGTCTTTTAAGAAATCATTCCTTGCAATAATGTGGAAAGATATTTAACTATATTTTTTTTACAAAAAGTTTTGCTTTTGCACCCTTTAAAAGTTTAATTCATTTATAGTTAATTATGTATACATGATGTGATGTCAGATGAAATTTCATTCTACTCAAAAGAACAAGTTATTTTTTGCCCTAGCCTCATTTATCAAACAGTTCCCTCCTTTTCTCACAAGACATGCCTCCTCTGACATTTGCTAAAGTTAATGATTTACTTACTTCATCTCTACTCCAGGTTCTCCGTCTTGTAATTGTTAAGTGATCAGGAGGCTCTGTTGGCTGCGGTCTTGGATCACCAGATCTACAGTTGTTTCCTTCTGGAGTTTTAGAATGAACTAATGGAGGGATCTTTCGGAAGTTGAGGCTTTCATCAAAAACACGATCAACCAACTAATAAGACAAAAGCAGATCCTTATGAGAATAATTTGGAAAAGTCCCGATATTGGCATTATAATTTTATTAGACAGAAGTTATTCCATTGTCAGGTAGTAACAGAAGCATGATATCTTCAATAAACCAATTACTCTTTCTTTTTATAAGTACTTTAATGGTACCTGTTTAATAAAATAGATGTTCACCTACATAGATTTTATTTTTAAAATCCAAAATACATAACTATGTTAAATTCAATTCTTCCATGGATAAGATTTCCCCAAAATGGAAAACAGATTTAAGTAGAAAGGGCTGAGCCATCTTGATGGACATGTTCATTTTACTCACATTGTATTACCAATGTAAAATAATGTTTTTCTTTTAGTTTCCTATCTGTTTTTTTCTTTTTTCTCCCCAAAACCAGGTGCCAAATTTCTTCACAGATACATAAACTGCAAATTCCAATTAAGTGTATGAAAGGAAAAAAAATTAAATGAAGTATTTTGGTCTTAGGTAAATTTTGAACAATGCTACAAAAATTACATATTTTAGTAAAAATGACATACTGCCACCTACAGTGCAAATTATACAAATACAATACAAAGTAACTCAGGTTTACTGAAGAAGGAATAAACTTTAGTACATTATTCAGAAATAAAATAAAAAAGAAAAATTAAAGTCTATTCAATGAAATGTTGAGTAATTTTACTGGATCTGAGTGAATGCATAATCATGTTAGATAAAATTTAGTTAGATAGTTGAGAAAATATCTTATCATTTAAAATGTACCAGAAGAATTGTGTATGTCTTGCCACCAAGAAGATTCTTTTGTTTTTCAACAATGAGGATGGTTTTATATACATTTACAATTGATCAATGTGGTAACAAAACTCTACACAGATTCATGAAAGCTCATTTACCAAATCAGACAACACATGAAGGAGAAAAAACAAAACAAAACAATGACCATCAAAGAATTAGATTATAAAAGGAATGTGACAAAAAGCAAAGTAAGAAAATATTAACACAGTTTATTAGAATCAAGTCTGTCAAAAAGGCTAGCCATTTTGGGCTACTATTGAGAACATTATCTTATAAAATTGAGAAGCTATTAAAGGCTGACATATTTTTTTTTTCTGCAAAAGGCTAGATAATAAATATTTTAGACTGTGCAGCCATTCAGTGCCCATCTAACTACTAATTTCTGACATTGCAATACAAAACAGCCAGATGATAATTAAATAAAAGAATGTGGCTTTGTCGTAATAAAACTTTTAATTAATTCTCTCAAATGCCAATCTTTTGCTTGTACCAGATCAAGAGACCAAACATGGCAGAGTACCATTAATTTTATATTATCTGTTAAAGGCATCTTCTGGAGCAGTGTTGTGCAAATATTGGGCTCTGAAGCCAGAGAATAGGAGGCCCTGGTTTTGGAAGAGCAATAATCTATATATGCTACCTTACATTCCAGAATTTGCAAGAATGTTTCAAAACTGAATATATCTGTATTTTTTTTGTGTGTGTGTATAAATACATACATTTCAGTTTTCAAAGTGTATCCTTGAGTATATATGCGTGTGTATTCTTCAAAAGAATTATTTAAAGTAGTGAAAACTGTAGAATTTTCTCTTTATTTGCTAGTAGAGATATCCACCAGCTAAGCAGGTATAAAAATACCCTTTAATTGAAGTATTTTCATAGCCAGACTTTATAGAAACATTACACAATCATCTATCAAGTTTTAGTTTGCTATTCAGATGCCATTTATACTCCTATTTTATACTCATATTTTTAAGTAAAACTATACACGAATAATTGGCAAAGTGCTTGTTTTAAGTACTTTTACAGCTTCATGTTAATAGCAGATCAAATGTTAGCCTTTACTAGTTTTGCTACAAAAACATAAAAAGAAATTTTTTAAACCAAAGTTGGAAAATGCAGTGCTTCATGCAAACAGGGAGGGTGGATGTAACTAAAATAAACTAAGCAAAAAGCTAAAAGCAAAAGAAATAAAGAAAAGAAAGAACCTTATGCATTTCTCCATGAAGATCTCCTACCTCTTCTCTAGTGTCTATGGCAGAGCCAGGGGTGGTGGCAGCAGTGCTTACTGTGGTACTAGGGGCAGTGCCTGATGAAGTCACTGAATCTATCTCTCCTGCTACATCGTTGATTTCCCGAGCAATGAGAGCAAGATCTTGGCTGATCCTGGTAATAATTTCAGAAAAGAAGTTTAATCCCTTTTAAATAACAGTTCTAGAAACAATCATTTGTGATAGAATCAGTTATAGAAGTTGTGTATCTAATTAAAGATTTACACCAAAAACTTAGGATTTTTTGGAAATCCTATTAACTATTTTGATTCTAACAGTCTTAAACTTTAATTCCAAAAGTTAATAAAACTAAATTTCACATAAACTGTCACTTTGAAAAATATGTTAACACCCAGAAGTAGTGCTATGTCTTTTAAAACACACTGTTAGTATCAATGACTAGCATTAATAGAGGACAATGGCAAACAGAATCCAAGGAGTCGCTGCACCTGGATAAGAAAGTAATTACTACTTCATTTTCACTAACCTTTGTCAAATGAAGCTTAGCATTTCTTTTGATTATAAGTACAAGTAACAAACAATTAGTATTAGTAATATTGGGTTGTCATTTTTTTCACCAACAGAAATCACATTATGGTTGCTATAGGTATCTTAAAACAACTAGTCATTACTACTTCAAAATTAAATCCACAGCAGTCATTAAACCCACAGCAATTATGTTCCAGTAAGTATGTTAACAAAGAACTAATTATTGCTCTGTCACTTTAAAAATATTTTTATAATATTATAAAGAAATGCAGTCCTATTGAAACAAAACTAAGTATTTTATGTTGATGCATTTAGAAACATTATTCTGAGAGGAGCTCCATAAACTTCCCCAGATGGCCAAAGAGGTCAGTAACTCCAACACATGACTTTGACTTCATGTGACACACAGCACTTCATAGTACACGTTGTTATATCATTTGCGAGTCACAAGGTTCTTGTGAGGTAGGACTTTTCTAACTGAATGTGAATAAGGACACATTCTCAGATAAAGTGAGTGGCTTGGTTGTGACAATATAATTTACTAATAGCTAAGGCAAGGCCAGATCCCAAGTGTAGAGCTCATTTCCACAGAGCCATTTATTTGTGTTATCAGCCACGCGAACTGAAGAACTAAATAAGTATTACCAGTGATAAGCAAAAGGAAAAACTGATTTTTTTCCAATGCTGCTATTTTTAAGAGGGAGAAAACTTAATAATCTACCAGTGATAATCTTGCTTTTCTCAAAAAGATCTCAATTCAATGAGACATGAAAATTCTAAGTAATGCATCTACTGAAGTCAATTTGGCTACTTCCACAGGGAAGGTATCTAAATTACAGAACATTCTTAAAACAAGTGAAAGCTTCTGCAACTTTAAAACTGAAAGCAGGTACAAATTACCATTTTTTTAACGGGCAAAATGTAAGCTTGAAAGACTTTTAAGGAATACAGTAACTGCATAACAATTTAACTAACAGATTTAAAAAGAGAAGCTAAATGGAAGCTTATGGCCTAACAGACACGATTTGTGGTCAATTCCTTTATTTACCAATACAAAAAGGTAGGAAGTACACTGATAAATATATTTTGGTCTCTTATCACGTTCCAGGCACCATGCTATATACCCTAAGGGCTATAATGATGAGGAAGCAGATAGAGTCCCTGCTCTTATAAGCTTAGAATAAATATAATGAGCACATTATGTATAATTATGTAATGTATATTATAATATGACCAAAACCACTATATGATAATAAGCACCCCTAGAAAGAAGCTTTATACTCAACTCACTTCATTCTCACAGCCACCTTGTAGGAGAGGTACTCATCGTCTTGTTTTACAGATAAGGAAAATAAGGCTTAAGAGAAGTTATTTGAACACTTTTTGGTTAAGGTCACAAATACTTAAATGGTGTAACTAGATCTTTTTATTAGGTCATGCTATATCTCACATTATCATTCCATGTGTAATTTTTAAAAACTTGTAACTGTAACTTGTAAAAACTTGTAATTTTATAACTGTTGATATAATTCTTCTGGGGAAGAGTTTACCGTGTTTTCTTAGATACTACATTCAATTCTTGCATTTCTGAAATAAATGAACTAAAGTTCAGAGAAACCGAATAACCAAGCTTAAAAGAGACAAAACATAGATAAGCATGAGCTTATCCAAAAATCTATTTTTGCTTTTAAGTTTTTTTATGCAGACATTTGTACAATGAAGCTTCTGATCTTTGTAGATAGCAATCTGAGTTAATTAGAAAAAATGAAACAGACAATAGCAATCTCAACAGGTTATGCAGTAAAAACTATGCTAACATGAACAACTCTAATGTATACATGACATAAACTGGTTAGTCAGTAAGCACCTTAAAAGCCGCCTTTTAATTTGCAAGTTTATCATGTACATGCCAGCTGTTTCTTTGTGTGACCACGATTCCTATCTTAAAGTTGACTCAGTAATACAGACCATTAAATTGGTTTAAATCCACACTGCTTAAAAGTCTCAGCACCTACTAAAAACCAGCATTAGGAATTCTAAAAAGCAAAATTATCAAGAAAACCAAAGTAATAAATATCTTCAAGCAGAAATAACAGATTTATAATTCAATATAGAGTATGGACCTATTTATATAGCTGTTAATTCTAAGCTGACTTATTCCATAATGCTTCTAGGTTACACTCATTGGAATATTTTATAATAATGTATTTCTTGACATCTCTTGATCTGTGTGCTTTTTTTTTTTTTTTAAGATGAAGCTCATAATCGTTGTTCATATTCTGTCTCCATTCCTATCAAAACTGCTAGAGGACGAAATTCTAAAATGATACAAATGTTTTATTTGGAGTTTTGCAATCCATCTGGTTTCCTTGCTTTCAGATACATGGCTGAAAAATACACCTTAAAAAATAAAATCCCAAAGGCAAGTTTTATAACCACAGTGCTACTAACAAACTAGAAGGAAAAGGAATAAAGTCATTAGAAGTTAAATGACAGGCAGTTTAGCAGTCCTGCTGGTATACCTAACGAGACATGCAGAGACGGTGGTGATAGAATGCATGTAGTAACAAGGTAGAGCCAAGTGAAAAATGTCACCTTGAGCTCCTGTGCACTGTCTCCTCTGTGGTAGCTTTCCTGGGTGGGGGCAGGGAAGGGGTTTGGCCCAGAAGAAGGGGTCTAAGTTTTGGGGGGGGGGGGGAGTGCCCCTCAAAGGGAAGCAGACACACCCAATATTCCCTCAAGGTACTTCTTGAGTTGGTTTTGGAGGACCTCTCCTCCTCAGGAAGGGGAAAGGATGAGAGAAGGCAAAGTCTGCTGTTGCCAGCTGCACCCACAAGAATAAAACATGAGTTTTATAATAATAAAACATAAAACATGAGGGAGATTCTCTCCCTGCAGGCATCCTGTGGGTTTATGACAATTAATGGATCCTGAAGCACAGACAGGCCTGTTCCCTAACTGGAACTGGCTCACAATGCCTCAATAATTTGTCTCACAAAAAGCTATTTATATGGTAAAATAAAATGTTTAAGCAGTACAATGAGATTAAAAGGGCATGTCTAAAAGAATTGAAAGCAATTACAAGTAAATAGTCATTAAAGACCCCAAAACATAAACATTACATTAAAGTAATGAGCCAGAAAAAAAACATAATTCATAGAAGTCAACAAAGAAAAGCAAGATAAACACTATTAAATTATGTTAAGGGACAGCCCGGGTGGCTCAGGGGTTTAGCACTGCCTTCAGCCCAGGGCATGATCCTGGAGATCCAGGATCGAGTAGCATGTCGGGGCTCCCTGCATGGAGCCTGCTTCTTCCTCTGCCTGTGTCTCTGCCCCTCTCCTCTCCGTTTCTCATGAATAAATAAATTTAAAAAATTATGTTAAGAGTTTTTTAAGCATCTATGGATTATTACATATTATGTTCTTTAATTATAATAATATTGCCTAATATAAAACTTGAAGATTAGAGCCTTAAACTGAAGGCGGAAATAACTGTAGCACATAAACATGAAAATGTTTTAGGTGACATAGGGTATATAAAACACTGCAGTAAAATTTAGTATCTTACAAACTTAAAAAAACATACTTTAACTACAGTTAGCATCTGTTTGAGTATAGCCTCTCTTCAATGTTTAGCCATGATAAGGTACTAATTAAAAATCACTTCTGCAGCATGAATTTTACATTTTAGGATACAACTTTTAGTTACACTAAGCAAATTTATTTAATATTCTTTTTTCAAAAGAAGATTTTATTTATTTATTCATGAGAAACACAAAGAGAAAGGCAGAGACAGAGGCAGAGGGAGAAGTAGGCTCCCTGCAGGGAACCCGATGTGGGACGGGACGGGATCAGGCCCTGAGCCAAAGGCAGATGCTCAACCACTGAACCACCCAGGCGTCCTACAAATTTATTTAATACTCAAAATAATTAATAAAGGATTGAATTAAACTAGTATCTAATGAACTCATAAACTGTGAGTAAAAATCCATCTCCTCTAAGTCTCCCCAGAGAACATGAATAGAATATCTCCAACAAGTGTGCTTATTACCTCTTTGGAAGATAAAAGGAAAGTAATAAAAAACTCAGCTGCACAACTCTTAATTATATAAAGCTGACACTACCTTTCAAGAATGATATTAACTCATCAGTATCTTCACCAGAAACAAGAAAGGGGGGCTGCAACCAAAATAAATCAGTTGTACAATATGTTAGTAGCACTGGTGTTAAAAACATGAACCAGGAGAAACTGCATGGAGAGGAACACTTTGGAGGAAACTAAGTTCATAACTACCTGTGGATTTCATTTCTTGGACTAATTTACACAAATCAGATACAAGCTAAACTTTGTTATCAAGTTGAAACACTGACAAAAAATTTCAGCTCTTAAAGATGATCCATTAAAACCAACCTGGCTATCTCTTCTCGATGGGCTGTCCAGTCTCGGATGTAGTCTTCCTGCTCTTTGATCCGGTGCTTGAACGAAGAACTAGTAGGCATTGCTGCTGACCCAGAGCTCTGCAACCGAGTGGTTTTCAGGGCTGGAGAAGTACGTAGACGAGTATGTTTAGGGGAATTACGGTTTGATCCAAATTCATCTTCTGAGGTGGAAGCATAATCAGTAGGAAAGCGCCTCCATCTTGAATTTACTAAATTAGTTTAATTATTAAAAAAAGAATTATTATGTTACCTTTTAAAGGAGATAAAAGTCATGATTTCAAAAACACCATGAGACAAACACAGCACAATTTTCAAAAACTGACATACACATACCTAACAAAAATCATGTCTACTACTTCTTAAAGATAGAAACAATACATTTTGGTGAATTAAAAACAATGAGTAATTAAAGACAATTGAAAGACCATGTTTTCCGTAGTATGGTGAATAAAACACTCAGATGAAAAATTCACTAATGATAAACAACTAAGCAAGCTCTATTCATAAATGTTTAACTCAGATACTTTTTAGTTGCAAATATATATCATTTGAATGAAGGTATGGATTTTTTAAAATGACAGTAACAGTAACAACAAAAATAAAAATACGGGAAAAGATTTCCTCATGCCACATGGACTTTCAACATGGAGATGGTAATCTCTCTTTTCCCAACATACAAATGTGCATAATTCCTGCTGTGGAAATTATGCTTTTATGGCAGAAAAAAACATTACCTCTGTCATTCAAC
Source organism: Nyctereutes procyonoides (assembly GCF_905146905.1). Lineage (NCBI taxonomy): Eukaryota > Metazoa > Chordata > Mammalia > Carnivora > Canidae > Nyctereutes > Nyctereutes procyonoides. The sequence continues at coordinate 7,077,095 of NW_026575044.1, forward strand.
ATCCTGTTATGCTATGATTGGAAAAAATCTTTTTACATGGTAAAAACACAACAAAGCATCTTCAGTACAACTCTGCTTTGACACTGAAAGCATATGGCGAATATAGACAATGGCATAAGACCTACAAGGAGCGAAGCTCTACAAAGCTATTCTCACAACCAATGACATTCAAGGCACAGAAGATACTGTGATATTCACATTAAAGAAAGTGGCAATCACTTTCTTATTTAAGGTTAGTAAAGACATTTTAGAGATGGTATTGCTGACACATCTGAAAAATCAGAAGACAAATTAATTTCACAACTACTGTTAGTGTAAGAACGAAACAAACAATTTGTGAGGCATAAGATAGAGGTCACAAATAGGGCAATAATGACTGATTCACAGTAAACCTCACAAGGGCAGGAGCCACACCTGTTTAATCTACTACTGCATATCTAGCACTTAGCAGAGGGTCTGGCTAGCAAATGTTTTAAAAATATTTTTGAATAAATGAATGAATTCCTAGATACTGACCACCTGCTTTTCACAGATTAGGTAAAACCCAGTGAAAAGCATGAAATATTTTTAGTGGCTAAAGTGACAAAAACTCAGCATCTGCTATAAGTTCCAATTGCCATTAATATTAGAAGAGTTTTCTTTCTCTCTCTCTCTCACTCCCCCCCCTTTTTTTTTTTGCTCCCCCTCTTTTAAAACAGAAACTGACCCTAGGCTGCAAAGATTGGTCAAGTCTACAATTCCTTCATCCTGCTTCACTGGAATTTTGTACCTCTCCTGTCTCTTCCTCCCCAAACCACAGTTTTGCCTAGCATGGCTCAGGTGGCTGTCAAATAAAACTGATATACAATGCCACCAGAGTTGGTTTAAGAAGCAGAGAAATCTATAAACGGGAATGTGTCTTGAATCAGAGCCTGCCAATTCATCCTGATTCACAATCCCATTTGAAGCTCCTAGAGCTTGGAACGAGATTCACGGGTATAAGAAGATATGCAGAAACTTCATGGCCTTCTGGAAAAGTGTATGCAAACACATATACACAACTCTAGGTAATTATTCATAATGTCTTTTGGAGGTAGTGGTCAATAAATTTTCCAGTTTTGCCATTACAAGATAATTCATTAACATAAAAATACTTTTACCACTAAAAATTACTAGTTTTTAGACATCTGAAAAGTCCTACAATTTGAACTAACCCCAAGACTTGAAAACAATTTCAGAAACACTTTAGGAATAAGAGCAAAAAGACTCTAGAAAAAAAAATAGAAATATTGCAATGTTTATACTTTTTAATAAAGGCATGCCATTAAACATCAATGTTTAGAATATATCATTCATAGAAAACAAGTTCACAAATAAGAAAAGGACCATTCATAGATTTGATTTCCTGATTTTTGATTTGGAAACTATGGAAACCATACTTACAACAACTGAAAGTTGTTTGGAGTGAAAACAAAATCAATAGCAAAGAGTTTTAATAGATTGCAGGAGATGTGAAAACATACTTAGGGATGATGGAGCTAGGTCATTGACTTAGAGGTAACTGACAAAGAATGCCATCATTGGCTATTATATTTCACAAGTAGCACAATATATGAAAGCTGAACGAGAAACTGAGAACCAAGTGCTAAATGTCAGGTGATGGCATGTAAATAGAGCCACATTAGAATGAACTTTGAGTCTCAAGATCAGAAAATAATTACATTTTGGGGGGGGAAAGAGAAAAACTTCTTTTCAAATGACATTCATAGAGTTTCCACTTATTTTTACAGGTCTATCTAGAGGCCAGCAAGATTACTGAAGTTTAAGAATATCTTTCCAAAAAAAAAAAAAAAGAATATCTTTCCAGATAAAAGCAACCATAAGGTACCATAAAGATATTTTAAAAATGGAAAGGTAACATATTTAGGCCTGTTCTCTTAAAATTGAGGGCAAAATGAGAGATAAAATAAAGAGGGGATAGCCAAGAAATGAAAATATGGCTAGTAAATCTTTAAATGATTAAGGGTTATCTTTATTAATGGCACACCTATCATATGGGGAGTACTAGGAAGCAGAGCTCAAGTATGGTGTAGACACCACTTGGCTTGTGTAACAGCCAAGAGGAGAGCGGAGACCAGTGGGATGATCACTACTGGCTGAAGAGAGACCAGGAGAGGGGCTTTAATGCCAGGGCCTGTTATTTCCCAAAGAACTTATCTGAAGAAAAAAATCCCTACCATCGACTAGTTACTGCAGAGTAAACTTCAAATTAGAATGTTTTTAACTTTCCCTATTGACTACTTATTTCATAGAATTTTAGAATATAAGAATCTCTATTTAACATTAGCATAAATTCTTCAATTTATATAGAGAAAAACAGGCCCAGAAAGGTCTTGCCTTGCTTAAATCAAAGTTTAAGCCAAGTTTACCAACTCCCAGAGTTCATAGCTCATTTGTTGCTATTCTAAATACTTCACAGTTACATGTTAGAAAATCTTTATTTAAAAAAAATTTTTTATGATTCCAGTTAGGCTAATTCTTTGAAAAGATATCCTCAATTTCTCATAGAATGATAGTTTTTGTGATTTCTACCTGTGAAGAATTTTACTTCTTCCTCTTGAATTTTATTGTCTAAGTAAAATCCTGTATAGAGTTAAAATGCAGCATTAGGCCTATCTGATATATTATTGGTACCAGGAAGGCATTTCAGATAAATCATTAAATTGAATATTATAACAAAAGTATTTGCAATGCCAGGCCCCAGGGAGGCTTCCTTGGTTGGTGAGATACTAGATAGCAAATATAATAAAATCAAAGTTCTAAGATCAGCTTAATTAATTTTGTAGCTAACCTGAAAATTATTTTAGTTACATTAATTATAATGCTTAGTTACAAAATTATGCAACACTCCCTCTTATGGAAATAATAAACTACTATATTCACTATGAAAACATACTATTGAGAATTTAAAAAGGAAGAAAGAATTATCAGGATTATTTATTTGTGAATGCTCTGATTTCTTTCATTGCTAACTAAAACTTTGTTGGCCTTAAAACACATCCACATGTATAGATGTAACAAATACATTTCAGGAAACAAACACTGCATTTTCACACTTTATATCAGAATATTTTTGTGGGAAATAAACCACAAACATACTTTACGGGTATATTTATAAGCATGTAGCAATTAAGATCATTTGGGGAAAAAGATCCCTGACAATGTTCTGTATTGGTCTTTAACCTGGAGGAAGAAATAACTGAAGCCATGCGTGCCCAACATCTAATTCCTACCATCTATAAAATTTGAGGTTCGGAATAAAAATAAGAAAGCAAGAAATCTAAGGATGTGTACCTAATGAAAACCAACTGCTTTACTTTGAAAACCTTGCACACTTAGTTTTAAATATATCTTATCAAAATAAATCTGGATATTTTAACATAACTTGATATTAAAGGATTACTGAAGGAATGGGGTGGGTAGTGGAGACTAGACTTTCCTAAAAGCAAATTACATCAGAATTAAAGAAGCATCAAAGAACTTTTAATGTTTCTAAGCCAGAGATTTCCATTCTTCTATTTTTATCATATACATTTCTTTGGAAAACTTTTTTTAGACATGGCCTAAATTATGAAATCTGAAACATTACAGAATTATTTTCACATATGCCAATCTGGACATATCAAGGCTCTAGGTTCAGAGACCTCTAAGTCCTTTAAGTTTACAGTTTGTACAACAACACTGACCAGTATGATTTTACATTCTCTTAAATCATATTTCAAAATCTAAGAATTTTTATTTTCTTTTCCAGTCAAGATATTATAATTGTCTTAAGTAGAAATGCCATAACATAAAGACAACCCATTTAGCAACTAGATCAAGTGTCTGCTTTTCTTGTTTTTTTATTTGCCTACCCATATAACTATGTTAGTGTGTGACCACTAACTATGAGATGCTAGCCATTGTCCTTGTAGATAGGATAGAATACTATAAACAGGCATCTTGAGTGAATCCAAACATACAATCCTGGATCACAATGTGGCTTCATGAATTTAGTAACACATCAGAATTACATAGGTTATAGTGGACAACATACCAAATATATTGTATGTTGGCCTTGTATATACTTCTGGAAATAATCCAATAAATTCCAGGCATTGCCCAGAAGCTTGTAAGCAGAGTATTTCTGAGAGCCAGACAGGATGTGGTAGAAACAGCAAGAGGCTGGGAATGAAAAGGCCTTGGGGCTTCTCATCCTGTCCCTGCCTCTGCTATGTGACCAGGGCAGGTTGTTGCATCTCTTGGCCTAAGTTAAGTAAACTGAATAATCCTTCCAGTTTTTAAATTCTATGGTTCTAATTATTTAATATACTACTATTAAGTATGAAGAAGGCCGAAAGGGTACTAGGGAATATCGTTAAGCAATTGAAGGTACTTTTTGGATATAGAAAACTGCATGTTTATCAAGTTCTGTATTCAAAGGAGAAAACAAAATTTATCTTTGAAGACAGAGCATCTTATAGCAGTTTCTTAGATTTGCTTAAGTAGTCCTCTTGGGCTTGCACCTCACAGAAGACCTTCATGTTAAACAGATCACTCATGTGTCACAGACCAGAGAACCAGTACAGAAGGAACTGTTCCATGCTACTTGGTGACATATGGCTTGCATTACAGCTAACAGTGAGACAGGAGAAAACTGGAACATTTCTATGTACTGAAATAGAGATGAGGTGATCAAACAAGCCATGTGAGAGAAGAAATTCTATCACAGTACACACCATAGAATGCAGCACAAAGGAAATGTGAATTGAAGAGGTAGAGCCATAAGGAACAGAACACCAATACTGGGTAAACACAAACCGACAGACAGCAGTCAGTTTTAAAATGCTTGCAATAACTGCATGAACCAGCAACAAGAGCTCCCAGTGCAGAAGCAGGGACGATGGGGCATGAAGGAAAATCAGCTATTCTTCTGGAGTCCTGATTAATTAATTAATTAATCCCTATTTCCCACCTACTTGCACTCCCACCACAGATCTGACCATGAGAGAGGGAGCTGTGAGTACAGGGGAGGGAACAGCAGTGAAGACAAGAGAGGAGGAATTAAAAGTGAAAACAGAACATGAGGAGCACTGTTAGTTTTGAGTCTTGCAGACTCCACCGTGGTAGACATAAAAGTCAGAACATGGGATTGTATACCAACCTTCCCTCACTCTTCCCTCAAGACTTAGGCTCACTTGGATGCTTGCTAATAAGAGATCTCTAAGTCTTTGACCAGCTGGCTTCCCCTCACTGGCCCTTGTAGCCCCACCCAGGGGTGAGGCTGATTATGAAGTAAGAGTCCATGCGTACAGGGTACACACAAGCACCTGTGTCAGTACTATGGTCACACACTCGTACTCTCCTGGGCTACAGCTGTGAATATGAAGTACACCAACAGACAAGTATCCCAAAGGCCGTTCAATTTGCATGGGGAGGAAATAGCTTTTGGAATGATTATATTCATTGACAGCTAATTACTATAGTTAAGTGACAGAACAGTGTTTTATGAGATAGTGCTCGTATTCAGGTTTCTGTAGCCCAGTTTGACCCATATATACTTAGGGATTATCTCATGAATCCATCTTCTTCCACTGAAATAAATTAAGGATTAGTTTTCACCTGTCCCAACTATAAACAGATTTAACTTCAAAAAATATAAGACATTTCTACAGAAATGGGAAAGCAAGGATAAAACAGCAATTATTTCACTTAGCTCTGCTAAGCATACTACTTTTCTTCAGATAAAGGGCTTCTGCAAAGGGCTTTGAATTATGTGAGGATATTTAAGAATCCCTATTCCTGTTAATTCCTATTATTTAAACCAGATACTATTCCTCCTCTAATTCGACACATGAATCCAGATATCTCGTCAACCAGACAATTAAAATTCCTAAACAGATACTAATTTTGAAGTCACTATTTTGTCCCAGGGTATTAATTGGAGGTGTGTGTAACTTCTGAATCTTCCAGAGATGAATATGAGCTAAAATACTTTTATAGAAAATATCCTCTTATAGCATAACCTTTCTGTTGAATATTTTTAGAAGTAACACTAGACATCTAATTTTTTTTAAAAAGGGAGTCCCTTGGGATCCCTGGGTGGCGCAGCGGTTTGGCGCCTGCCTTTGGCCCAGGGCGCGATCCTGGAGACCCGGGATCGAATCCCACATCGGGCTCCCGGTGCAAGGAGCCTGCTTCTCCCTCTGCCTGTGTCTCTGCCTCTCTCTCTCTCTCTATGACTATCATAAATAAATAAAAATTCAAAAAAAAAGAATAGTTTATAAAAAAAAAAAAATAAAAAAAATAAAAAGGGAGTCCCAAAACATGAAATAAATATGCTAATATTATAAAAAGTCTGGATCCAAATTACCTGAAGGGGAGCCATGTGCTGAGGTCATACTTTTGACCTTGGAGTCCGATAGTCGAGAGATACTGTTAGCTCTAATTCTAGGAGAAAATTTATCTGAAGGTACTAATCTGGCTCCACTTCTAATGATGGCTTCTGCAGTCCTCGAAGAGGCACTACTTCTAGAGATTGTTGCCTCAGAGTCACTGCGAGCTGATAATGAGCCAAGCCTTGTTCGACGAGGCTGAGCCAATAAATCAATCCTAGAGATGTTACGCCTTCCTGTGGGGGGCTTTGATGTGGAACTGGTTGTGGACACTTCAGAAGCAACGGATGCTTTGTCAGCATCAGCCAGTTCACTGTCGGACACTTCACCAAGTCGTGCTCTGCGCAAGAGGGAAGTCCTGGTAGGTCGCGGCCTTGGAAGAGTGGTTGATTTACTGGATGATCCAGGTGCTATAGGAGAAGTCTTAGATTTAGTTACTTTACTTCCTTCCAGTTTGGAATGTGCATGCTCATCAGTTGAGGTAAGTGGAGTCCTGGCATGAGATTTACAAGAGTAAGTTTCCTGATCAGATGACATAATATCAGAGATAGCAGAATGAGGTACACTAGAGGTTTGGTCATCATCTGTCAAATCTACTGAAGGTTGTCTCATTCTTCCACTGGACTGTACAAATTTACGGCCATCCGCTCTTGAGCCTACCTCTGACGAACGACTTTTTGTTTTCTTCTCAATTTTCTCCCTAGCACCTGAAGATGATGATTTTGTAACATCTTTGGAAGGAGAACCTGTGGAACATCTATCTTTATAGAGACTTGTGAAACTCTTTCGCTTTTGGGTTGACTTTCTTTCAGTCTCTCCTGTGACCAGACTGATTGTACTAGCTGTGTCCACATCAGATTCTGGTGAGATAGAGTTGTCTCTATTATAACTGGGAGTATCTGGGCCTTCATCAGTTTTATTATCTTCACGCAGTTTGGCTTCCAGAAAAGCCATCACTGCTTCTGTGTCTTTCAGAATAAGAGTTGTGTCCATACTGGAATCAGTATCCATAGAGTCACTTCTTTCTCGTATCCTACTGGCAGCTGTCAATGCCAGAGAAGGGGGTGTGGATGAAGTCTGCTTGTTTATATGGGGAATAAGTTCTATGGGTATGTTGGGACTAGGTTTCTCTATGGTGAAGCTTCCTTGTCGCACTAAGGACTTTGAGGATTCCTTCTTGTCTCCCCCTTTTGAACTCTGACCTTTGAGAACATCCTCAGCTTTTCTTCGCTTGCCCTCATTTTGTGTCACCCTTTCTCCTTTGCTGGTAGAGTGTCCTGGAACTTTTTCTTGAGGTTGTGACTCTTGTTTAAAAGATTCCTCCCGGCACCTATCTACCTGACCTGAAACATTTTTGGAAGCAGACAACTTGCTAGGTGTCCACTGTGCCTGCTCCTTTTGTTCCTGTTGTTGAATTTTGGCCAATGTCTGCTTTACCACAGAAGCTTCCTTATCAGTATCACTTTTGTCCTTTCCAGAAGAGCTGCCCAAGTGAAGAAGGGTTTTATTATCTCCGCCAGGCCTAGCAGCTTCGCCGTTCACTGCCCTGCTCATCTTACTCAGGGGTCGGTCAGCATCTTGTTTATCCTTCTGATATGCCTGTGTAGGAGCTTCTTTCTCCTGAAGTTCTGTGTCTTGTTTTTCTCCAATCTCTGACCTCTGTGTTATAACCTTGGCTCTGGAGCTCTCAAGAGACTTTTCTTCATTTGGAAGCTGGGGAAGGGTGCGTCTCCTTCTCTCTCCCTGACTAGCCAGGGAAGTTGCCGAGCCAGTACTTCGTGCTGAAATGCCAGACTCGCTGATATCTGTATCTATACAATAAAACCACAAAAAAGAAATGTATTAGAGCAAAAAAGTACAAATAAAAAGAATATCATATCACATTAGATTTTGCAGTGGAAGCTAAGAAATGGCTTAGTGTACAAGAAAACTCTGAATAAACATGCCAGCATTGTGATAGAGCCATTTCAAGAGCAAGTACAATGCCACGATATACAAACAGGCAGATTACTAACAGGGGTAGTCAAAAAGGCAGTTTTATGACATGAAAATTAGGGTCATTTGTTGCTCTTTCTCTTTCAATATACTTTATGGCAGGGAAGGTCACTGTGTTCATTCTTGTTTTTATAAGGTCCATGAAATGTTGCTCAAGAAAATGTTTTGTAGAATTGCACAGAGAATGCCTAATAAACACTTTCAAACACATAGTATAGAAAAATATACTAGGGGCACCTAGGTCACTCAGTGGGTTATGCATCTGACTCTTGATCTCAGAGTCATGAGTTCAAGTTCCACATTGTTTTTTAATGAGCATTGTAATCTATCTGAAAGAATGACAAGTTTGGATTTCCTAAGTAAAACAGAAAATGCAAGACTTTAGAAGGTTTTCTTAAAAAAAATAAATCAACTCTGTTAAAAGGATTGTTTTTAAAGATTTTATTTATTAGATAGCTCGGAACAGGGGTAGGAGCAGAGGAACAAGCAGACTCCCTCCTGAGTGCAGAGCCTACTGTGGAGCATCTGATCCTAAGACCCTGAGACCATGACCTTGAGCTGAATTAAGAGTCAGATGCTTTGTCAACTGAGCCTCCCAGGTACCCCAAGATTTTGAAAAATTTTAAGTGTGAAACAAAGTAACAGAACTTGTACTTTTATAAACTGAGGGATTTTAAAATTATGGTGTTCTGGTATATTAACACCTCATATAGAAACACATGATCACTTTTTCTTTTCACAGTTACATAGAAAACAGTGAGAATATATACACTTTGATATTTCTATGTGAGAGAATTTGAGAATACCTGAGGATTTTGCTGACCTCTATACTTGGAATACAGAGAAAAGGGACGTCTGTTTAGGGAAATAAAAATTAACATATAAAGTATTCTCATCTTTGAGGGTAAGTGGAGGCAAGATACCAAGACCTAACTTCTGTGGGTCTTTTCTCCCTTTATAATTCTGAAAGTTGAACATTTAAATTTCACAGCAATGTAATAGTTATGATGCAGGAAAACAGCTACTAAACTTCCTGATTCAACTTTAGCAATTAGTCAGGACATTACTGTATTATGTCTCATCTCTATAGTGCTACTATAAGTACCTAAATTGTACTAGCTATTTTATCTTTTTGTATTTTCTAGCATTTCTTAAATTGTCCTGCTTCTAAGGCACATGTGATGAATGTTTAACAAGAATATTTTAGTATTGAAGTGCATTTATCAGCTTATCTAAATAATTTAGAACATGACGAAACATTTTGAAACAAGATAATGAGGGGTCAGCTTGTTTGTTATATTTAATTTTTTGTTTTGTTTTGTTTTGTTTGTTTGTTATATTTTATAACAAGGGTAGAATTTTGCTTTCTTCAGCTAAACTAATTTCACAATGCATTCTTTGGTAAACTTACTTCTGACCCTCTGACCCCTCTGTTTGGGATCCTTGTTCCCCAAACAGTGACCAGTTTGTGTCAATCAATCTGCAAAAATCACTCAGTCTTCTCGAGAAGCTTTCAGTAATACTATTGATTACTTCTAGTTTTTATTGTAAATCAGTTATATAAGAATATAGATAAAAAGCCACATGCAAATTCTTCTTGAGGGTTTTATTTCTAATTAAGAATCTAATTAATTCAACCTAATAAAATCATTAGAGGCATAAAATTTCATTTTTTAAAGAAAACTTTTATTTCAATTCACAGAATTATTATTAGAAGGCAATAAAAGTCATATTACATAGCCTTGCAAAAGATATTAAGTAAATTAAGTATTCTTTTTTATTGAATTTTATTGAATTGTATTAAATATTGAATTTTATTGAATTGTACATTTACTTAAATGCACAAAGTAGCATTAAAATACTTGTTGTATTAATGATATTATGAATATTGTAATTTGGAACTGTTGTTTTACTTTAAAATTATCTTACTTTAAAATTTCCAGGGCAGCCCCAGTGGCGCAGCAGTTTAGCGCCACCTGTAGCTTGGGGTGTGATCCTGGAGACCCGGGATCGAGTCCCACGTCAGGCTCCCTGCATGGAGCCTGCTTATCCCTCTGCCTGTGTCTCTGCCTCTGTGTGTGTGTGTGTCTATGAATAAATAAAATCTTAAAAAAATAATAAAATTTCCATTTTTATATTTTTACCATATATATAAATTTGTATACATGTACGTGTTTTTCACCTACATATTAGCTCTTCAGTTAGTTATATTTTAATGGTATCTGCATTATTAGTGCAAATAAAATCATATATGTAGTATAAACAGGAGAATATGTGATTATGTTTATTTAGGTTTAGTTTACTTCTCACTATACGGATTTAGTTTGTTTTTAAAAAAACTGATGTAGGAGTCACAAAAAAGAAAAGGGGGGGGGAATACCATTCTCTAAAGGAACAGGTACAGACAATTCCATTATTCTTTCTTCTTGATCATGCCTTGTATGATTTGCAGCCAAACTAGCCCACTGTGAAACCCAGCGTTTGTTTCCAGATGAAGATGCACCTTCCTAAAGGAGAAAGATAAAGGAAAGAAATCAGTCTATTTAGTCAGAGTTCTATAGAGTCACATTATCTTATCATACAAAGCCATGTTTAAACCTCACATTGCCATATTATCATTTATTAAGTTTCTTTATATATAGAATGAAGATTCTCTAGGTACTCCTTTTAACTGTATCGTATTATTACTTTAAGTGCAGTATAATTTTCTCTACTTATGAAATACTAATGATGGCACTAAAATAAACACTTAGAGCTTAAAATTTACTGTGGCTGAACAAACGTGGGTGAATTATCACAGCCTTATGGCTAAGACAGTGGAGTTGATTCTACTTCATTCTATGGAACAGGAGTCTAGTGGTTCTCTGGCCCTCTAGATGCTTCTAGGAATCAGACTGGTTCCAGAGTCTCAAGGAGTATTAAACCTTTCAGATCATGTCTTTAGGGATTTCAAAAACAAACCCAAAGCTTCAGACCTCTTTTTAGAACATTTTACTGTTTCCAGAAGCAGCTGGAAATCACTTAACCCTTAAGAATTTTTCGATAACTGGGGATCCCTGGGTGGCTCAGTGGTTTAGTGCCTGCCTTTGGCCCAGGGCGCGATCCTGGAGTCCCGGGATCGAGTCCCACGTTGGGCTCCCGGTGTGAGGCCTGCTTCTCCCTCCTCCTGTGTCTCTGCCTCTCTCTCTATGTCTATCATAAATAAATAAATCTTAAAAAAAAAAAAGAATTTTTCGAAAACTAGTCTGAATCTAGACTTGTGCACGTATAGATCTGGCCTTAAGGCGAGTGCTCTTTGAATCTCTATAGTCAAGTGTGAAACAATTTAATTCACGATATGGTTCCACAGATTTATGGACATATACTGATAATTTTTAACATCAGGACAATCTAGGCATTTAATATGGAAGATCTAGGGAATACAGAAAAAAATATGTTCCTTCACAAAAAATCTAAGTCAAAGCTTAATTTTGAGACTGTAATGACAACTATGGAATGGAAGGCTATTAACCAAAATTATATTATGAATTATTCAAAACAATATCTTAAGTATCATATTTACTGTATTAAGGATGATATGCTAAAAACTGATGAGGTACATATTCCATACAGACTATATATATGGTTTTAAGAATAGATTAAAATAGTAAGTATACATAGTGACATACATACAATGAAGATTAAGGATTCCAAAGCCTGCTGAATCTTTTAATTCCCTTTCAAGATTCTGTGCTAACTGCCCAAAGTTCTCAGCATGAAGGAAGTCCCAGAGCTACTCACACCTTCACTGGTAGTAGAACTATTCTGTAAAGAGGTTCTCATGGCCTGTTTAGGTGATTCCTTCAAAGGCAGTTGCATATTGGGGCTATATATAGAGTCCACTTGGCAGGGGTAGAGGGGATAAAGAAGGGAAGAGGGAGTCTTTTAAAGTTCATGTTTGTCAGAATCATTACTGGACCAATTAGAATACTGTGACAATAATTTTAACACATTTTTTAAAAGGTGGATTTACCTGTCTATTGAAATATTTTACATTTCATACAAATATAACATTTTATTTGAAATTGTTTTATTTATATTTTAAGATTTTATTTACCATTTGTATATCTATTTACCATTTGTATATTTTAAATTAGCTCAATTCTTGAGAGGGAGCATGGCATAGTAAGAGAAGGAGTCAAGAAAACATGGCTGCTTACTACAGTTCAAATTCTGGCTCCCTAAGGTACTCGGTTTTATGACCTTCATCAACTTAATTTCTACATATTTCAGTTTCCTTATTCGTAGAAGGGCACAAGAAATGTGAGATGACATTCTAATATTATTTCCAATAAGGGAATAACCACTTGTTAAGGGCATAAATCTTGGGCAATTACTATGCTGAGTGCTTCATATACATCACTGAACTCCCTGTAAATAGGCTTTGTCAACAATTTGCTTTGTAAAGAGGAGAACACTGCAGCTAAAGGGGAAGTGCCCAACACAGATGCAGCCGCTCTGGGATTCGCATTCAGGTCTTCCAGGCTCTACAGTACCAGGCTGACCACCTAACTTTTGAGCCAAGCCATCCTTGATTTAACTTTAGGTTATCCAAATCACATCCAGGGCTGCTCTGTACCTGCACTTTACTTAGGTATGTAAATTTTATCTGTCTGGCTCTACCTGGCAAATGCTTCCTGGCATGACAGACAGGCCTGTTCATGCTAAATAGTATAAGCAGTGTATAATTTTTGTTTCATCTCATAATGCCAATCGGAGAGTGAGCATATAGCTCATCAACTGCTTTCTGAAATTCACATTTTCCCCTCACTGAACATAACATAATTTAAAAGAACATAACAAAACCTGAAATAATTACTACAAAATTGCTTTAGGTTTTTATTAGAAACAAATTTATAAGAATTTAGTTTTTAGAACTCTCAAGGGGATATAACAATATAATAAATGATACAAATTTACATTTTATGTGTAAAAGTTACATATGAGGAAGGGATGTATACCTCTGAGTTGTGAAATCCAGGTGTACTCAGTGGCTTTCTTTCTTCCATTACTATTGCAGCAGAACTGAGAGCCCAATCTTTTATCAGATCTTTATGCTTTTCATTGATAATAGGCCTATTATAATCCTGATTGTCATCTACTCCAAATACCTAGGAGGAGAAATTATTTTATAAATGAAAAGTCTGAGCACCAGATTAATATATTATCAGTAACTTCAGAGGCAAATAAAAATATTCTAAATTAATTTTGATGGGTAATTCAATAGCGAGGGAAATGTGTTTCAGGACAGAATAACATCCAAATGCAGTGACCACTGGAAAGAAAAATTGGGCCCTGGCAGCTTACTATATTGTAAATAAAACTATCTTATTTAATATTTAGCCAAGTACTATTTGATAATAAATAAGAAATATCCAGAATATTACTCTTTGATTTGTGAAAAGATGTTAAATATTATAATAATGCAGAGTTAGGGAAGAATACCACTTCAGCTTGTTTTCAGCCTCTCCCTTTGCTCTATTATTTTTGAGAAGCATATTGCAGAACTATAAACATACGGCTAATTTTACTGGCTCCTTCTCTAATAAATGTGTAACATTTACATACATGAATTAAAATTATACTTGAAATTTTCTAAGGTCCCAAAAAACAGATTTTATTGTATGATCTCTGTATAGAGTACAGCATGATCTTCACACTTTATTTGCCTAAAAATTCATTGAAAGGCCTCTGAAATGCAGATCCTGGGTCTCCCCCCACAGATGAGCATTTACAACAAGGAGGCTGACTATGGTCAACACCTGTGGGGTATTTAAATACAAGGACCAAAAACCATGTGCTCAATCAAGGGCAGGATCTGAGTCTTGCTCATTTCCTGGCATCTAACAGGCTGGAGGAAGGTTATAACTACATAAACTTTAACATTCCACTTTACTATTTAAGTTTCTTTGTTCCCAGTGCTTATTATTTATAGATTTTATTGGTGGCTCCAATGATTACATTCAAGAAAAATATTACATGTTTGAATGAATGCTTTGTAGAAAGGATTTTTAGAATATAACGAAAGGGGGCAGCCCAGGTGGTTCAGTGGTTTGGCGCTGCCTTCAGTCCAAGGCGTGATCCTGGAGACCCAGGATGGAGTCCCACATTGGGCTCCCTGCATGGAGCCTCTTCTCCCTCTGCCTGTCTCTCTCTCTCTCTCTCTCTTTCTCTCTATCTCTGTGTGTGTGTGTCTCTAAATAAATAAAAGTAAATAAATAAAATCTTAAAAAAAAAGTTTCTAAAAAAATATAAATAAAAAAAAAGTCTTAAAAAAAAAGTCCCACATTGGGCTCCCTGCATGGAGCCTCTTCTCCCTCTGCCTGTCTCTCTCTCTCTCTCTCTTTCTCTCTATCTCTGTGTGTGTGTGTCTCTAAATAAATAAAAGTAAATAAATAAAATCTTAAAAAAAAAGTTTCTAAAAAAATATAAATAAATAAACAAACAAACAAACAAACATATAACGGAAGGGCCTTCTTTGCTATAAAAAGGGACAAATAACTTAGGTTACACTATTTTCTAGAAAGACTTTTTAACAATCATACAATACACCTGATACAATTCTGAAGCCCACATTTGGTAAAGAAGAAATCAGATTTTCAAATTCACTAAAACTTGGAAATTTTACCACTAGATGGCCTTATTACTTAATATTAATTCAAATATAACCATAGCTTTCAAGAACTGATTTAATATCTATTGAACCATTCAATATTTGAATTATCTTTGCTTTCAAAGTAAATTGTAGATTGCTAATTTTAAATCAAATATGGATTTTAATAATACCAATTATGCACAGAAGGGGAAAAATAAACCTGTTTCATTTTGTTCACCATCAGAATTGGTAAGTTTAACAATAACAGTAAAAAATGCTGTGTATATATACCATTCCATGCATTCTGCCTCTAGTCCCACTTGTAAAGAAGGCAAATTAGAGCTACTGGAGCTACTTGTGACTGTCTTAAAATAAAAACTTAAAATTATTTGTAACTCAAGTTACTGACCTCCAAATTTACTAGAATTTATTTCCTTATTTTTATAATTATTGGGGAAAAATCAACTCCAGTTTGTAAGTAAAAGATAAAACCACTCACACATAAGTACTTGCACATGGTATCTGGCAAGTTAATTTACAAACAATCTCAGGTGATTTTCAAATTTGGTGACATTTACTTCTATGTCATAATCAAAACGGACTTCCAAAACTTCTTTGCCTCAAACATTTAAGCACTGCCAGTTTCAAGTAAAATAATAATAAATCTCTCTAAATCACTCTGACACTTTTGAAATGATAACAAAATATAGGCAAAGAAGTGATGCTTCTGGGGAAATAGGGCTGAAACTGTATAGAAAGAACACTCGGATGAC
Source organism: Nyctereutes procyonoides (assembly GCF_905146905.1). Taxonomy (NCBI): domain Eukaryota; kingdom Metazoa; phylum Chordata; class Mammalia; order Carnivora; family Canidae; genus Nyctereutes; species Nyctereutes procyonoides. The sequence goes on from NW_026575044.1 coordinate 7,092,910, forward strand.
TTTCTACAGATTCCTGGTAAAGCATCAGAGATAGCTCTGCATACACCTGTCAGAATAGTTAAATCATCATCTGTTTTCCAAACACGCGATAGGACCTAAGGCACTATGTGAGGAAAGAAGTCTTCAAAGTTCCTATCTGTTTTTTTTTTTTTTTTTAGTGTTTTGAAAAACTGATAGTAATGCCTACCCCAGCTTGAAGTCCTTATTATCCTTTTTGTGTCTCACTACAAAAACATCCACTTGCAAGAACTTTCATGTGAAAACAAAGAGGATGTAAACATCTTACACAGTGTCTGTGTACCTTAAAGCTATTAGAGGTTTCACATTTTATAAAGCACATGTAATCTGACATATGATCCAATAGCTGGACAAAACTTGAGACCAAGTTTGCTAGATTTTCTCATCTTTTCATTGTAGGCTTTGTCCCTAGGTGATTTCATCCACATCCAAGGCTTCCCTTAACCACAGAGAGCTTCTCACTGGCATCTCCCCTCACAGATGGCTCAAAAGTATTTCAGATGCAGTGTTATGTTAACCAGGGCCCATACTTCTCTTCCCTTCCCTGGGCTCAATCACACCCCAATCTGATATATTACAAGATTGGGTTCTCTCATTCAGCTAGGGACTTTTTTAGGCTATAAAGTCTAGACTGAGGAAGGGAGAGAGATCAGATACCCAACTGTTCATGCTCCCTCTCTAAAAGAGCTCCCTACCCTAAGTTTGTCAGTCAGTTTCTAATTCTTCCAGAGGGAGCAAAAAGAAAGGAGTGGTTGGGAACAGAAAATCTCCTTTTGAACCTGCATTGTCTGAGCTCTCTGTGCCTAGCAGATGCTTAAAGATAATTCATTCATCTTAGGGGTGGAGATGCTTATGCCTCTAGGTCCCTTGATCAAAGGAGATGCATCTCTATTTTGGGTGACCTGTGACCCCTCCTGTGGCCTCAAGATTTAGGGTAGGAAAACAGCACTTCCCTCACCATCCTACTCCAATAATTAGGGAACAGCAATGTCTTCCTTTTCCTTTGGATGTGTGCATATGATATCTGGCCTCTTACTTTGGGATTTCACATCTGTATCTCAGTGGCTACACTAAACAATTTTAACCACCTGTTCCTTAAGTATGGTACTTACTATTTTTTCAGGCTACTGAGTGAGCCAACAAAGAGGCTTCAAAAATATATACAACTTAATCCCTGCTCTCAGAGAGCTGAAGTGTAATACAAGGATGCTTATTAAAACAACATTTTTTAAGAACCAGACTCTATTTTTAGATTTCAGCTTTAAGTTTATAAAAATGAAACAGTCTCCAGATCATAAAGGTCTAGTATGTGCAGTACATGTGAAAAGTTTGGCCTTGGTTTTTTTCACCACTGTATCATCATCCTTGTCACTATTATTTAAAAGCTCAGACTGAATAACATCCACAGTTTCTAATTCTAAAACTGGAGAGTTGGGGAGGGGGGGTATATCAAACCAAAGAATACAGGGTAAATTTTCATGGGGGTAAATACCCCACCTACTAAATTCTTGTAAAGAAAGGTCAAGTTCTATTTGGTGACATCAGATAAGGAGTTTTGATTATCGTGACAAAGTAGGGACAGTGTGAGAAGGAGTGGAGAAAGGGGAAGAAGACTTACTTAAGCATATGAATTTAGTATAGGTATATATGTAGAGCAAAATGGTAATTCAACAGCCACAGTCCTTAATTTATTAGTTAAAAAAATTTCCAAATCAACTGAATTCAGATTTCATCTTTCCATAGAAATGAGAAACATAATGGTGAGTTGAACATCAAGCTTTTGTGGGCTTATTTTGAATTAGTAACTGAAGAACAGTATTGCATTTACTGTATCAATCCTATCAAACTGTCCATGTAAATATGCACTCAAGTTTCAACTTCAGATGACCAGAAGAACTCTCTCCTCAATGAGCAAGGACCTCTCCTGGGTAGAGAGCAGGGTCTTTACCAATTCAAATCAATAGCAAAGGTTCCCATGGCCTATGAAAATCATTTGACACATACTTTAAGAACTATGAAGAATCCTAGCTTCTAACATCAGGGAACAAAACCAGGATGATTTAATAGAGGAGAATTTCTTTAAACATGCAACTTTCCATAAAAACCTAACTTCATTTTTAAAAAGAAAAATCCCTTAAAAGTCAATAGAATAAGTGGTCCTAAGTGTTTAACAATGGGATTTTTATAACATATTTATAATCAATCTTAAAATGTAAAATTCAGTAAAATTATTAGAATAAAGAATGGGGTTAAGGGAGACATTTAATAATTTATCATGGTATGTACATGCATGTTCATAGGAACATTATTCACAAGAGTCAAAAGACAGAAGGAGCCCAAATGTCCATCAACAAATAGGTAAGAAAGAAGTGGTTTATCCACACAGTGGTCATAAAAAGGAATGAAGTATTGACACATTCTGTATCATGGATGAACCTTGAAAACATGCTGTGGGAAAACAGCCAGTCACAAAAGGCCACATACTATATGATTCCATTTATGTGAAAAGCCCAGAAGAAGCAAATCCATAGACATGGGGAAGTAGATTAGTGGTTGCCAGAGGCTGGAGGAAATGGAACGTGTATGGTATCTCTTTCTGGGGTGAAGAAAATGCCCTGGAATTAGACAGTACTGATGGTTTCACAACTTGTGAATGTAACTGGAAGTCAATGAATTATACACTTTAAATGGCTAAAATGGTGAATGTCTTGTGAATTTTACCTCATTTTTTTTTTAAAGGCACCATTTAGTTTGATCTTCCTTTTTACTTCTGCCTGTGAAAAACCATGCTCAGATCTTTGCCCTCTCTCTGGATCTACCCTGTGGTCCTTGATTCTTCCCACTCCTTAGGAGTATTATATCCACGCCTCTTCCCTTTCCAGCATTGCTTAGCATTCTTTTTCTATTAGCTTCTCCTTTCGTATTTTCGAATTATGTTCAGGTCTAATCTCATGTTTCTACAGTTAAAGTATCCGATTTCTCTTTTTATGGCTCATTTCCTTGACATGCATTCCTTCCTTTCATGCCTAAAATCTGGCTGCTCATCAATGACCATCATACCTTTTCCTTGCCAAGCAGACTTTTAAGCACTAAGCTGTTAGCTGGGTATTGCTAGAAACTAAAGGCATCTCCATTCTTCTACTAGTCAAGGTAATTCCCCTGAAACTTATACATGTATGTCTTCTGATACAACCTATACTCTTATGCAGCTTTCATACTTTACTTACAAAGTAAAGCTTATAACACATACAAGGTTCTAAACTAGACATTTTAACAAGTTATGTTAGGATCAAGATACAAACTAGTTTCAGCAAATAAAAAATATAGGAAAATCTGTGGAGGCATGGTGGAATCTGACCAATCTATAAATTATTAAATTAATAATCTATAATCAAATTAATCTATAATTAATATAAATTAATCAAGATACAAACTAGTTTCAGCAAATAAAAAATATAGGAAAATCTGTTTGTGGAGGCATGGTGGAATCTGACCAATCTATAATTAAAAATAATTTATAAATTATAAATCTGACCAATCTATAAATTATAAATTAATCTATAATCTAATCAATAAATTAGCTAATTAAATTAACTGATCTATAGCTATCAGTATGTGTGTATAACATGTTATACACATACACACATACTGATAAAAATGAAAAAGCATATCACAAAGTCTTATTCATTCTTTAAAAAGAGACTGAATGTCTACCATATGCCAGCCACTGTTCTAAGCACAAGAAATACAGAAGTGATAAAGACAAGGTCATTCTAGAAAGAACTGGCAGAAAAGAAACTAGCTAGAGGGGAGTTCTACAAGGAAAATAAGACATAGTAATGTGATGGAAAGAGAAGAGATGAACAGCAGGGCTACCTGAGACAGGGAGAGGACAGAAAGCCTTTGAAGGTGGATTAGGAGAAGGAGGAATGCATGCAAAAACGCAAGGAAGAGCTTATGGGCTGAAGGCATGGTAACTGCCAAGTCCGATAAGAGGGAAAATAAGTAAGATTTCATATAATAACACAGGAAGGAAGCGGGGGGCTCATAAATGTTAAGCTTCTGACTAAAGACAGGAAGGTGTGGATGTGAAGCTTCGGGAAGGAGCACAGCAGAAGAGGGTTTCCCATACCTGAGAAGTTCTAAAGAGGAGCTGAGAAGTGGAAAGGAGCAGTCATCAGAGGGACCCAGAGTGAATGCTCTTGCTAAAGATTTTCTAAAAAAATTGTTTAGTGAAGAGAGGGCAAGAAAGTTTAGTGGAAGAGGAAGAAACATGAAGGCCTCTGAATTTGCCAGCTAAGAGCTGCTATTTGCTTTGGCCCATTAACTCAAATGGTTTCTGGACTGGCAAGAAGTTGAAGGAAATATTAAGTCCAAATCAAAATGCTTCCCATGAACAAGGTCCTCTCCCCCTGCTCCAGGCTCTTCAGTTCTCACACATATCTGACTCTGTGGTTGAGTGGACCTGGGACAGGCTGCCTTTTTGTGTTCGATCTGGCACGGTCACCTAGAGTTTGACTCTAGTTTATCAGGGGTCCCCTGGCTCCAACTTGGATCTAATCTAAAATCTTGCTGTGAGCTTCAAGATTTGGAATATCCCCAATTCCAAACTGCTGACAGATGATCCAGGTCCTCAGCACTGACTTTCTTCATTTTGTATTTCCAGTGTTGTTATAGTTTTCCTGGTTCTGGATTCCTCCCTACCACCTGCTGCCTGAAGAACAGCACTGGTAGACCCAAGGCCCATGAGAGAAGAGAATATGCTAATAGGAGGCATTTTGGGAGACATTCATGTTGCCATGGACACATGAACAGGCATCAACACTCAGGGCAGAATTGGTCTATGGTATGAAATTCATGGAAAGCACTTTTTTCAAAAGACAGAGCCTCAAGCCCTCTACCTTTTTTTTTTTTTTTCATTAATTTAGTATTTAGCTTTCTATTCTCAGTGTAAGTTTTTCTCGCTTAGCTTAGAAGGACAAGAAATAGCCCTAATGAATGTCTTCCTCTTCCCTCACAGCAGTGTCTGTTTTGATGGAGTGGGAAGAAGAAGCTGGCACTATGATGGGTTCTCTAGCACCACAGGGAAGCTGAAGGAGGGAGGGGGCTGGGGAGGCTATGATGACTACTAAGACAGTTACCTTTACTCCAGGCAGTCAACAGCACTTTCTTATTAGAGCACATCTCCATGTAAGCTTAGACATAAAACTCAAGAGGTCTTCATAAATAACAAGCATCTGTATTAATATTATAAGTGAATTTAGGGACAATACGTAAAATAAGAATACCTATTGACAAACACATAGCACAAAAATAGGAACCAAAATACTGTAATCCCATAACTCGGGGTCTGGGGAAGGGCATTTCAGTACCTTTTAACTACAACCAGCACCAAAAAACAATGAGATGGTACTTCAGCTTGATAATTTTTTTTAAAGAGATCCTATTTTAAGCACATGTATCTTTTCCTAAGATGCAAATACCTGTTCTAATTATCTTCTTTAGGCCCAGGAGTACAATGTATTTTGGGGAAAAACTGAAAAGGCATTCAGGGCTGTATCATGTGATACTGTGGCTTACTCACTTCCTTTTGATTCTGTTTTTGATTCCAACATGCTATTTTCTCTTGGTTTTCTGTCTCCTCTGTGTGATTCTTTTCAGACCCCTTTGCTCACTCTTTGTCCACCAATGTTCGTATTGCTAAGAACTTCATTTTTTGGTCTCCTCTCCCTCTATACGTTCTTCCTAAGTAATCTCATCTATTATTTTGCATCTAGCTACTAATATTTCTCAAATTATGATGTTAGCCCAGATCTCTTACCTAAGATCCAGATGTTTCTATACCTTTCTATCCAGCTGACTACTGGACACATCAGAAGCTTTTTAATTGCCTTCTCTGCTTCTGGCCTTTCCAATTTTCAATCCATTCTTTACGCTTCTGACAGTGATTAGCTGTCACTGCGCTATTTAAAAGTTTTCAGGGATTTCCCGCCGAGTTTGAAAACTCTACGGTCCTTTATCTGATACACAAAGGCCTTTAATATCTAGTCTGACCTCATCTAAATAACTGTGGTCCTGTGAACAAGTCCTTCATATTCCCATGCTCTGTATCTGGGACAGATTGCTCCATATTTTTGGAAAACCCGACTTTACCACCCTCGTTATGGAATTGATTCTACCTGCTTAAATATGAGTTCAATTGGCAAATAAATTCAATATTTATTGACATATACAATGCCAGGCACTAGATTCCCATAGTCATGGAGTTTACATTGGTGTGTGTCCATGCGTGCATACCTTCCAGGGGAGTGGGGAGGTGACTAAACAAATAGGAAACTATCTGTAGAAATATCTTTAGGGAACTACTGGCACCCTTCCTCCAATAGCTTATGTCTAACAAAGCACTCATCATATTTTGAGTTCATATGTTTTTACTTGTGTATTTCCATTCCTCTAACAAACTCATGTTTTGAGAGGAACAATTCTGTCTTTGAATCTCTCTCTTCTACCACAAAGGGTGGCATACAGTTGATGTTGAATAAAAGCTGTTAAATGAATAAGTCAATGAAATAAATCAGTTTTCAAATGATGGTGTGAAAAAGGAAGAGACCACACATGCATTTTCAGGGCTGAACAACAATTAAATTTAGATGTATAGCAGCTGAAGGCCCCAACTTCTGTCCATATACCCTAAATCATCCAAACAATTGGATATGATACTTGTATTACTTCTGCCCTCCCAGAGTGCTTCTTATGCCTTGATTATGGCTAGTCTTGGTCTTTGTTTTCTCTATGCCACGGTTACTTCATCTTCTTCAGACATTTGACTCCTGCTTCTCTGCTTTTGTTTCCCAGTGCCTGATTTTAGCCTGAATTTGGCTTCTGGCTGTAACCACAACTAGTGACTCTTAGCTCTTTTTCTTTGTATCCACAAGATAATCCAGTGAATTCTTCCTATAGTTATAGGCAGTTTCGTTTTGTGGTTTATACAAACTAGGAATGATTCTGAATTATCCACTCAATTCACACACTACCATTACTCCCTTAAATGAATCCTGCTTTAAAATATTCATTTTCTCTATCCATAGTGGCACTGTATAATTTGCCACTGAAAAAGGATGCTTGTGATAATTATAGACAGCAGGTATGCACCAGGGTTTGTGGTGACCTTCCTCTCTATCCAGCAGTTTCCTATGAGTCTCACGTGTTAACAGTGACTTCTTTCTTGGTTTTCTGCTGTTTTGGATGCTCCCTGGCACTGTCACTTCTCCTTGGGTTTTAGATTTGACTCTTTCAGGCTAAAATAACTTCCTAGGATTTATCAGTACCTTGTGTAGAGATCCACACGTGGAGACCTCTAGTAAGGGTCATAACATAGCTAACATTTTTAGACATCTTATTACAAAACAGGCATTGTGATACTCATTTTATATATTTCATCTGAATTCTTTTTATAAGACCTGGTGAACTTTCTCCCATTTTAGAGAAAATAGAAACAGAGTTTTAAAGAGGTTAGTTTACTCTAGGGCAAAGGCACCTATCCAATTCATTTAGAGTTTATACTCAATTCCAGATCTGCCTGCAAGTGTTCATGTTCTTCAATCCCAAAAGAATCCCTCACTGTAAAATAACCTAATGGAAAAAACACCAATGACTATGAATATAATATCCATAAACCAAACAAAGGCATAATAGGATAAATTTAATATTAATCTAAAATTTTAAAACTTCTATTTTCCTTTTCAAAACCAATTCTTTTACTTTGCATTTTACAGTATTTTAGATAGCAATATTCCTGTTCTCAGTAACCAGAGGGAAAATTTGGAACTTTGAAACAATCTGAAAGAAGTATCATTATCAATTCCCAATGATGAAAATAATTCAAAATCACCAAGAGTCATTTTCTGTGCTAACACTGTGTCCTTGTACTTCTTTTAATATAACCAGGAAACTCACTTTATTCATCTTTTCTTACTTGCTTTTTCTTTTTTTTTTGTTTTTCTTATTAACAACTGTTATAACACTGCTCATGCAGCATCTACTTCCTAGGCTAATGGGTCTCTGAAAGTTTGAAGGTGCACACTCCAACAGTAAAGAATTTTGAGCATGTGCTCCTCAAATAAGTACATACTTTGAAATTATATACGTATACCAATGTAATTATATTGCATCCACTATAGAATATATCCCAAAATGTAAATAAGAACTATGAAATTAAAAGCAAACAGAAGTCCTAATAATTTTCCCAGGTCCCTAAGGTTTATCTTGTTTAATTTCCTGATGCTCTGGCCTGTAAATTCATCATCTAAACTAGAGCACCTCAAATGTTTAGGGATATGTGAATCACCCTGGAGATCTCGCTTTTAAAGCGGATTCTGATTCAGTGTATTTAGATGAAGTCTAAGATTTTTCGGTATTTCTAATAAGCTCCTAAATTGATGCTCACTCTGAGTAACAAGAACTTAAACAAGAAGTTACTGTTTAGCCAAATTTAAGCTGCTGTTTTCTAACAGCTGATTCTAAAGTCAATTTTACATTACTATGGGCAAAACTGATAAAAACTGCTTTTAAAACCATGCAACGATCATCATATGCATTAATCAGTAACATCAAGGAACAAATCTAAAATGTAAATAACCATCATGGCTGGGCATACACTTCAGTGGCTGAATTCAGAGTATCATAAGAAAACTGATTCTGTTTTCACACACTTCTATCTCCAAAGGCAGCAGTGAACAGAAAGAAAAGAAAATAAGGACAAAGAACAAAACTGACTAAAACATACACACTTTCATCTGTTTCTAACATGATTATTAGTAGGCAGGAAACCTGTGGTTAATATTATCAGCTGACAGTTATGTTTATATCAACAGAGGAATAGCAGCTTGGCTTTGTCTTGTAGTTTTTATATAAATGCAGAGTGAGGATGGTCACACAAAGCACACAGTTTTAAAATTCTATCTTAAATTTACACAACTTTACATAAGAAACTCAGGCAAAAGTTCAGAATATAAGCAGAATAAAATCGGAAGGCACTTTGGTTTTATCTTTAGTCTTGCAGTTCCCTCACAAAATCCTAAAGTTCCAATACTACTGATTGCATGAGAACATACCACGCTTGACCCTCCAATAATTTCCAACAGTCAAATATACCAAAAGAAAACGTCCACCATCCCCAAATTTCAATTATTTACCTTGTCAATCATTTTTCTTGCTTCCACTTCCTCACTGTTGGGATTCTCTAACTCAATGGTATAAGTACCCTTGTCACTTTGGTCATCATCATTATCCTTTTCAGAAGTGGCAGAAGTAGGTTGATTTTTTAACATTTTATCCATCTCCTGGCTTGGTCTGTGCCCAAGACTCCCTGAACTTCTTAACAATGCAGTTTGTAGGAAGGGAATTGACACCGATGGCTCCTCTGATTTCTGTTTTAACAATTTCCCATGTGGAACACCATGCCCCCCTCTGTGATGCGTAGAGCTTGTCTGTAAAGACAAAGAAACCACTTTGGCATCTGCTGTTGGAGATTTTGTTTTTTCAAGTTTTGTATGTGGTGTTGAGTAAGTAGTTTCCTGACACAAGATTCCCGCACTCTGAGTAAAAGAGTATGACCTTCTTTTTCTGGGATTGTCTTCATCAAAGAATGCAATCATAAAAGCAGTTTGACTTACAACAGCTTGGTCTTGATGCTTTTCAGCAGACTGGGCCTTCTGTAGCTTTTTCTGTTCGGAATGGTGGCGCCTTAAGTGTTCCTCAAGAGCTGCACGTTTGCTACAGCGCCTGTGAGCCCCAGCATTTTCTGAATCGCTTTGTGTACCATCATCATGTTTATTTCCTGCACACAAAAAAGAAAACACATAATACAGAAGGAAAAAAATCCCATGTAGAAAATTAGACACATACACAAAAGTGCTATTTGTTTTTTGCCCCCTCCCCCTTTTCAATCCAAGTCATATGTTCTTTTCAGTAACAGGCTCTGCAAACTTCCCTCAACTGCAATGCTCACATTCAAATTTTATCAACCAACAATGAGGTCCTTTATAAACAACTGAATGGGATTGCTTTTCTTTCTCCAAATTTTAACTTTATAATGATTCATCAATGCCGTAACAGATAAGCCATGCTATATCATCGTGATAGTTTGTACTTTTAACATTAATAAACATTAATCCTGCCTCCAAACCTTATACTTTCTTTAAGCAATCAAAAATTTGCTTCTAGCAGGAGAGGCAAAAAGAAAAAACGGTGATCCTCCTGAAATGCTTATCATGACACTGTAAAAGAAAATGCAAGTGCCACAAAAACGTGATGAATTTTAACTTTCAACAATGTTCAATAAATACTTCTGAAAGTATAGCATACTTTCAATAAAAAGTATGCAAAATGTTTATAAGAAGATACACATTTGTAGTTTTCTCCAATTAACTATACACTTCTTTACAAGTGTCTTTCTAGCTATGAGAATTTTTGTAAACTTAAATTTGTGATCTAAACTCTGGTGGCTTTAAAAGTTAAATAAAGAATGCTAAAAAAAAAAAAAAAGAATGCTAAAGGCCTATCACAGAAAAGCATAGTCTATGAAATCCTATATAAATGTAACCACCTTCTGGGCAAATGGCAGGGTGCTAAATATAACCAGCTAAAAATCTGTCTTCTCTATAAAGCACACAGAGTCAAGTTAGAATACATTTGAATTTTGAAACATCAGGTTCCTAAAAGAGGTTTTCTGTTACCCTTCATAAGTCTACTAGGGATCTGATGTGAAACTTTATGGAAATTGTTTTTCGATGATTTAGAATTCTCAGTATTTAAATAGGTATATTAGAAGAAATAATCAAATGGTAATTACATTATTACAGCATAAATTTACTGGAAAGTCAAGAATTACTCTATGCATGTTTTAGCCTGAATCACAAATGAGGGCTTAAATGAGGGCTTCTGTAGAAGAAAAATGTAAATGAGCCTAGTCAACTAGGTGCAGTCAGTCTGTGCAGTCAGTCTGTGGCTTCCAGGGCTGAGTTTGAGCTTTTTCTGGGTTACAAATCTGAATCTGAATATCTGCTTAATAACATAGTAACAAGACAATGACCAGAACTGAAGACTTGTTGGGTGGGTGGGGGCAAAGGGCATTCATGCAATGGAAAAAAGTTGAGTTTTAATACTCGTGGGTTTGTTTCTAATGAATTAACAGGTTACCAGTTGGTGCCAATGGTTTAACTAACACAAGAGGACTGGTTGTCAAAATGTGGTACCTAAAAGGTGTGAGAAGATTCAGAGAGAAAAAGCACACACACAAAGGGTAGTGTTTCAAAAAAGTAATAGGCTAGGGAAACAAAGGGAGAGAAATAAACCAAAATGAAGGCGATTGGGGAAGCACTCCCAGCAGAGTAAAACTGATGAATGTTATAAATATCAGCTAAGACAACAGATCTGAAAATCTTTCTTCAAATTAGCAACTATTCAAAATGCAATCTGAAAAGAACAAAACAAAACAAATATTCAATTAATGGAATCCCTCAAGTAATTACGCTAAGAACCAGGGATAGCAGATGGAATATAAAACCAAACTAAACCACTAACTCAAATAGAAAACTCGTTAAAAACATGCAATTTTACAACATAGTTGTTGCATTGGATAAACTGAAAAGAAATCAGTTTGTAAGAGCCAGGAATAACTAAACTCTAATATTTCCTGTATGATAAAACCAAATAACCCATATTGCACATACACACGATGTGAAAACACCATCTTTACAGAATTCAATTCTTGTACCAACACACAAAATTTGGCACTTATATGGTGTCAGATCTTTTCAGTATCTTTTTCTTTAAACTATAGTTTAAAAACTTCTCTTTATGGGTTAGCCATTTTCTTTTTTGGAAGACTGTTATTCCTTTTTGTATTTCTCTGTGTTACAGGAGGTGAGATATCTGATCAGAATTGCAAACTCTCTTTGTACTCAACAACAAACAAATCACTAGGAAACTCTCTTCACCAAGTTTCTGGTCTTGTCTACCATTAACCATGCCTAAATATGCTGAAGTCGGTTTAGTATTTTCTAGGGTAGGTTGGCTATACCAAGTCAGGAGCTGTGGTCAAAGAAGTTGCAACTCTCCTAAAGGGTAAAAGTGTATGGGCTTTGTGAACATTATTTTCTTCACTGTCCCAAAGCGCGTGCACTTTACTCTTGTAGGAGCAAAGGTTTTGCTTTTATTTTACTTACTTTCAAGTCTTTGAGATTGATTCAAAAAAAAAACTGCTGAAGTCTAATTACTGTAAAATTGTTACTGTTTGCCATAATTACCTTTATTTAAAATTTATGTATACACTTTCAAGATTCTATATTGTGGAAAAATTTTATCTAATGATGGAATATTTAACTTTGGGAAAAAGTCAAATGTCATTTATAAATATGCCTGGGGAAATAAAATGGATCTTGAACCAAAAAGGAGTTATATTCACATTTTCTTGGATGGTTTGTAAAACAGTCTGAAGGCAAATCCAAAAGAAGGGTTCTGAGCAATGGCAATATCCTAAAATATATATCTAAATCAACTTTGAGGGACAACAGTATTTTGATTGTATTATTTCTGGTAAAGTTTAAAAATATCTAATCATTAATGCATAGATAGTGTGAAGAATATGAACATTAATGTCTCTGTTTGGAATCAGGCTTACAATGGGCCTTGTTAAAGAAGAGAATGTCTAAAAATGATGGCTTAAAAATAATAGCTAATACAGATATTTATAGATGACTAAAGAAGCAGCTATAATAAAGGGATAAAGGTTCTTGTTGGGGCCAGGCGGGAAGAGAAACTCCTCAAGATGGCGGATACCCCAAATGGCTGAGGTTCCTGTCACCACCTCCACCTGGGACGCCAATGGACCAATGACCTGCTGACAGCTTGACGCAGACCCTTAGACCTCTCCTTTGGACTTACCCAACCGGACCCAATGCCCTTCAAACCCCAGAGGAGGAAGTCACCTTTGACTGGCCGAATTGCAATCCTTCCTTTGCATAGTGAGGGTCACTCTGACTGGTTGGATTGCAATCCTTCCTTTGCATATGAGCCAACCAATAGGAAACCGTTCTGCCTTACAACGTTATGTAAACCTCCTGCCACCTTGCCTTGGCGCGACTTCCCCGACTCACTCTTTCCCTCCGTGAGTCGTGGAACCTCGCCCGAGGGTGCCTGCAATAAAATCTGTTCTTGGACCCTCGCTTGCCTTGGCGGTCTCATTTCCATTTAGTTAACAAAAAACCTAACAGTTCTGTAAAACAGTAGCTTTTTAAGGAATCTTTTAGTCAAAAAAGACATTTATTAAGAGTAGTTTAAGAAAGACCACATCAATTCTAAATTTTCAAGGTTTATGCTACCTTTTATATTTTACTAGGATAGAAGTACTGTTTATAAATTCATAAAAATGGTCAGTTTCCAAATGGGTAGCTTTTATTTGTGAGCTTTAACCTATACACATATATATAGTTCTTAGTTATGTATTTAATATTACCTGATAGAAGAAAAGGGAACAATCACATGTGAAAAGTATATATTAAAAAAAAAAAGAAAAGTATATATTCTAGGTAACTGCTTATGATTATAATTATATATAGTAATAGGCCCCAACAAAGAATTAAGTAATCACACCACTTCACTATCCTGAAATGTCTTAGAAGCAAATCAGAACAAGGTATTTCCTCATGACTTGACCAAACAAAATCCCAGGGCATAAAGTACTGGTTAGGCCAGGGTTAGTCTTATCACTGATAATGAAGTCATTATTGTGTATTCAAATTACTGAGTACTTGCCACATAATTAAGTCCCCAGGCAAAACGTTAGGGATACAATGACCTCAATGAGCATTTTTTTAAGCTTATTAACTCCTTGCAGAGAAACAGAATGGCCAGATTTGCATGCAATCATTTCTTTTAAAGATAGCTAATTAAATAAAATTAAGATAGGGTAATTAAAATATACTTAATTAGCAAAACAATGGAAAAATTATTCAGTTGATACTCTGATATATAGGTATAGATATTTGCCTAATTTCGGTCAAGTGTTACACTAAAAAGCATATATTGACTATTTCACAAATAAACATTCGATTGTGATTTCAGAAATTTTAATATCAAAAACATCTTTAACTCAATTAATTCCTAATATCTCTAGACCACAAGTTTTTTTGTTTCATGAGTAACTGCTGAGAAAAGCTGGAAACACTCTATCAACAATGTCACTATATTACTAATGTAGAACTTTTGGCCCATTATCAAATGGCTTAAAATTTCTTTCAAAATCTAGATTTTGACATTTTACGGGAAGCATCACAATAGAGAAGAACAGAATTGAATATAGTTTTTCCTGAAGTCAAGAAAATGATGAGAACTGTCTTCTAGGGAATTCCTTTGGTGAACAGAATTAATCTTTTATTTCCACAGGAAAAAGAAACATTTTTAATGGCATAAATATAAATTCACAAAACCAATTTGGTTTTGGCAAGAAAATGAAGGCAGACTATTTTTCATGAGTAAGGTGGACATGGGTAGTATGGCTTGCTTTTGAGCTTCAAAATCAAATATAAAGGTTTGAAAAAGCTGAAGTTTCCTATCATATAATTATTTATCTAGGAGTAGTCTGGTTAACTGTGAAGACTGAATTTTCTTTATCACAAAACAGGAAGTTCTGAAATGATCAATTCACTTTACCTTTCAACCTTTTCAAGTAAACTGGAACATCACTTTTAATACTTTTGGAATCCTCTTCTGTTCTTTCCCATACCATTTGAGGAGGGTTGTTCTGTGCTAGCCAGTCAGCTACTTTATTTTCTGGTGCCATCATTCCTGTTTGAATCCCGGGCAGGTCTTGAGTTCCAGGAGAAGACTTCTTGGACTTGTGGCGCTGATCAGAAGTAAATTTTGTCACATGGTCTCTAATAGTTACCTTCCCTGGAGTACTGTCATCAAATTCAATGGTAAATGAAGCATGCCCTGCACCTGCTGTATGGGAACTTGGTGTGTCTTTTGTTGGGATTTCATGAATAGTGCTCTCTGTTATTTGTGATGGCTGCTGAAATTCTTTTGTAGGGATTTCAAAGTAACTTGGTTCCCTACAGAAAGGAAAAAGTACTTCTTCATTTGCAGCTGCAGACTGTTCTTCAACTTGCTTGGCATCTATGCTGCACCCTAATGAAAAAAATAAGAGAAAATTCAAAATATTTGGGAGCTTCTAAAACTTGAAGGAGAATAAATATGGCCATTTGTATTATGCCATGAGACTCGGAAGGCAGATCACAGCCTGGATGAAAATCTGGCAAATGTCACAGAGAAAGAATAATTTTGATTATAAATAGCATTCAGTAACAGAAGATGCAAGATAAGCAGCAGCAGTGACAAAGAACAAAGCAGTTAAGAGACAGACCCTGGCATGGCTAGATCCATATTTTTTCCAATTTGGATCTAGAAATCAAGGTGCAAAAGAACTGAAATCAAATGGAGATGAAGATGCACATTCAACATATACATCTAGAGACAGAGAAAAAATATGAATTTCCTTATCAAGTCAGGAGGATAAATTATCTATGAACACATAGTAGAGCTCTGAAGGAGAACAGGTGCTCATATGAAGAAATAAACATGAAGTCAATATGCAAGTGATGGTCTAGAGGCAATGATTCCACTTACCATTCTTCACTATCACATTTAGAGACATTACTTTTAGAATTATAAAAATAACATTACTGATGTGTGATCACTGCAAGAAGATGGATACATTCTATAAAGAATAAAAGGACTAGAGATAAAACATGTGCATTGCAATTGAAGCAGCAATGTGAAAGAAATAAGGTAAAAATAGAAAATTTAGTTGCCAGCCAAAAATTCTAGAAGAAAATTCATGTGTATGTCTATATAGCAGAATATGCGCAAGTGTCAAAAATTCTTGGGAGGAAAGCTGAATTATAAATCTCAGATCAAAACAACCAGAGTTGGCAGAAAAAGTGAGCAATTGCTATCTCAGAAATAAATATAAAGGTATAAAAATATATGCATAGTATGTCAATAAAATAGGTAAATAAAATATATAAACAAATGATTATTGAAATGTTTTCTTGTATGTGTTATTAGTACAAATGCAAGCAATAACTAAATAGATAAATTAAAAAGACTAAACGGCCTTGTTTTTCAGGAAGCAAGAGAACTATGTCCATTATGAAGATCGTAAAGAGTTCAAATGAAAAATATTTCCCTTAAGCTCTCAGAAGCATTCCATTTTTAAACAGATTGATAGAAATACCATGTGCAGATAATTTTTTAGGAAGAAAGGCAGTACAGGGAGACTAGGTTGTTTCCAATCATGCCCTAATTAAGTGAAGCAGTATTTGTGGTCTCTTGAAGCATTTTTTCAAATATTGAATCTTGATGGGATTCTTCAGGTGCTGTAATTGATTTCTTGGTAGTACTCTCTGAACATAAACATAAAACTATTTGCTTTTAGGTTATAAGAATGGGACAACAGCACTGCTGTAATCAATGTATGGAACAAGGTATATAGAAAATATCAAGCTCCAGTTCCAAAAAAAAAAAGCCCAATATACAGAAGGTAAACAGAATAACAAAAATGTTTTTCAATGTAAAAAATTATTCTTTACAAAATATACTTAATTTTTCATATAACTAAAAATGTGGAATGTGTTTCAGAAAACACTGTCATTAAAGCAAAAATTTTACATGCTATTTGGGAGAAGAAATTATACAATAAGACTAAATAACCTAAAGTCATGTTTTAAATTTCTGTAAGAGTTAATTTATCTTGGGATGCTTGGGTGGCTCAGTGGTTGCGTGACTGCCTCCGGCCCAGGGCGTGATCCTGGGATCGAGTCCTGCATTGGGCTCTGTGTGGAGCCTGCTTCTCCCTCTGCCTGTGTCTCTCATGAATTAAATAAAATCTTAAAAAAAAAAAAAAAGTGAATTTATCTTAATAATAAAATGCCTACTTGCACTCTTTACTCTGAACGCCTGTCATTTAAAATTCCCATGAGAGGGCAGCCCCGGTGGCGCAGCGGTTTAGCGCCGCCTGCAGCCTGGGGTGTGACCCTGGAGACCCGGGATCGAGTCCCACATCGGGCTTCCTGCATGGAGCCTGCTTCTCCTTCTGCCTGTGTCTCTGCCTCTCTCTTGCTCTCTCTGAATGAATGGACAGATAAATCTTAAAAAAAAAAAAAAAAATTCCCATGAGAGTAAACTGCATTAGTCACTCCCATGTATTAGTAAACTCATTAATGTTATTTTTAATTTTTCATACACTGGGGCTTATTTACTATTTATTACAATGTCCATATAGTACAACTGGCTTTTAAGCCTAGCCTATCAGTGAAATGACATTCACTGAGTCATTTATTCTGCTTTGCTCATCCTTCTGGTAACAGGATAATGCTGGCTAGAGATAAAGGGTGGTATAGTTTCTTTCTACCACCACTTGTATACCCAAATAAAATGAGGTGGCTGAACTACAAAGCAAAACCCACAAAAAGCTGCTCCAGGTGTATAACATTTATCTTCTACTTATCATTCACAATTTAAAGGAATATTTTCCTTCCTTGTGAAGGAAAAGCTCACCGTTAATACTGACATACTTTCAGCATGTTTTCACACTGTAACACATAAATACAGCAGAGATCAAGAGTTGTTGTGCGTCACTATTCTTAAGGTTATCATCCACTGGTCCTACTTCAAAGTCACCTTTATTTACTCCAAGGACTAGAAACCTGAGACTTACTAGATAATTTCCCCCAAAATCAGTTATCTAACAACATCAGGTGGCACATGCAGCATTTTAGGACCTGATGATTGTAACGAGGCAGGAAAGTAGCGAAGAGATCTGCAATCAGATAAATCCTGTTTCTGTCAGTCTTCAATTCTCATTTTCCTCATCAAAAATGATGCCATGTATCCATCAGATTGTGATGATGATCCAATGAGGTTAAGTATTAAGTGAGATAATCTGTTACCCAGAACAAGGCCCGGCACAAATAAACATCTCCCTCTTTTCCTCAATTCTCCAACGTAACTAAGAATCAGGAAAATAACTAAACAAAAAATTCTAACTCTTAAAAACTTAAGAGAGATTCAACGGCACCTATACTCCCATGTTCATGACCTTTACTAATCGGGAGGTCACTTGAGAGCATTTTTACTATCTGCTCAGATACATGAAGCAAACCTGCAATAAGATTAAGGTAAGACATACAGCCCTGGGAAGTAAGAATCAGATGGCAGAGGTGAGACAAAAAATAAGAGCTCATAATATGGGTCAGAACCACAGCTGTCCAGAACCCTTCAGTATATAGAGCCAACAGTCCCATATCCCTCAATGGCCACCAATGACATCACTGTAATGTATCACATCAGGAACTGATACTCATCACGATGATTGGGTCATTAACCAGAAACTTAAATTATAGTTAGCCTTCTCCACTTAAGAAAGCAATGATATGGATAATTCATTTAATAGAAATTTAGAAAATGATTAAACTCTTAAAAGAAACTGTCAATTGTAAAAAAGTCCAGTCATCTGAAAAATTCATTATGTGAAGGAATTCATTTCTCTGAAGATGATAAAAACAGATCACATGCGGACCTACTATACTTGGGAAGTGTAGACCTACTAGAAAAATCATTGGGAGTCTTCTAAATTAATATTGAAAATTATTATTATTATTTTTTAATATTGAAAATTAAATAGCTCTCCTGTCTCAGAACACTAACAGACCAGATTCTGGAAATTTGTGAATTTAATATCCGTTTATCTTCAAAATCTATTTTTTATACTAAATTAATACACTAAATATCATAATATTTTGTGTATACTGATATTTTGTTACAATCTCAACTGCTAGATATTTAAAGCTAACTGGTTATACTAGAATTAATTATGTTTATCTGAATCAGAACAGCAACTGGTGATAATATCCTCAAGTTCTTAGGGTATTTTATGATTGTGCCTCACCTTTTGGGAAACCTTATAATATACATAATCCAGAAAAACTACCTTTCATTCTTCTGTACTAAATTAAGTAAAATATTCAATTAATTCAAGATGATAAAGGCTATAATGATGATAAGGCATTCATCCAGCTTACAACATATATCCAACCTGGCATATTCGAGTACCTCAAATAACAAAAACCAGGAAACATCTCTTGTGAAAAAGGATTCACAATTGGAAAGTTTCCCTATTTAGTGTGATTTGATTAAAATCAATGTAAAAGAGCCAGAAATCTATTCCTCACATTTGCAACACTTTAAAGACCTTTACATGTTACCTAAATAAATGTTTAAACCATGTCAGCAGATAGAAGAGCACACCTATAGCAAAATATGAGGACAAAATTTCCTAATAGGACTAAAAATATTCATACAATTTCAGGAGAATTTGGTAGCTCCAGCATACATATTTGCTTCCAGGGTTTTTTAAGCTATAAGAGTAAGTCTGTAGGAGATTCTAGATACATGTGGACCCACTGAGAGGGACAAAGGAAATCAGTAAGTAGCACATACTCTATTATCTATTACCCTTTCTGAAATGTTCACCTCTCCTAATAATTACTAATATTTTACATTCTAAAAATTGGTGACCAAGAAGCAAATCACTTTGTTTTTACAAGCGCATGCTTAGAATATAAACGAATCACTTATATTTCATAATTTGAAACATTTGATAAAAACAATTTTGAAATGATCAAATTAAATAAGATTTAGTATATATCTTCATACTGATCCTATGATCTCTATTAATATCATAAGTTAATTCAGGTCAGTAAACTGTTCCCTTTATCCTAGATTTTAAGAAACTGCAAGTAATAAATGTGACACAAGGATATCCTCACACTAATGTAAGAAAGCAGAAAAGACCTTCACAAGGCCCTTAACCTGCTGAATCTGGCTGAGTTCTTTGAGCTACTTAACACAAGACATAAATCACTTAATTCCTGCTTACTCAAAAATAACCCCAAGATTATGAGACAGCTTTTGTCATGGGGCAAAAATGACACTGAGACAGGCCATATGAGCTGATAATCATAAGAATTCAGTTTCATTCACTCAGATGATGATAAGGGCAAACACTGAGACAGAGGGCTGAGAAAGGGGGAGAAACTGACTCCAGCGATGCCAGTGCAGAGGTGCACAAACCAGCCCCAAATGGCCACAGTTATTTTAGCCAGAAAATTTCCTTCCTGCTTAGTCTCAGGGAACATTTCTGTTATTTGCATCTGACGGTATGCTAAATGATACTAAGTATTAATATTTCGTATTTCTAAGCTTGGACATGAAGAAAACTGCCGGTGGACAACACCAAGGAAGCAATGATAGGAATTTATCTGCAAAGTTGACAACTTCAGTTTGCGGCACTTGTAAAATCGAGTCCATAAAGCCAGCTTTCTTATAGACTTGTATCCTGGCAAAATCAGAGCATATTTTAAAGAATAGTGTTCTTGGGCAGCCTGGGTGGCACAGCAGTTTAGAGTCGCCTTTGGCCCAGGCATATCCTGGAGACCTGGGATGGAGTCCCACGTGGGGCTCCCTGCATGGAGTCTGCTTCTCCCTCTACCTGTGTCTCTACCTCTCTCTCTGTTTCTCATGAATAAATAAATAAAATCTTAAAAAAAAAAAAAAAAAGAAAGAACAGTGTTCTTACTCTCCAGCTTAAAAAAAAAAAGTCTTACTTATCTTGTACAACTAGGGTCAAAGGCAGAAAACTGAGAAGAGTTCTGAAGGAATCTATCTTTAACTCAGAGTCAGACTTGGTTTCCATACTGCTAGGTTTCCTGGTACCCATATTTGATTTCTCCTGTTCTGGATCCTTATCTGCCATTATCATGGAAACTGGATGTTTGACCCCTCGGTATTGATGTCTTTGCCAAAGTCCTTATGTAACAACTGATACCTCCGTTTATTTCCTAGAAATCTTGATTTTCTGGCTTATGGGACACTTAGTTCATCACTAAATCCATCTAGCAACAAAAGAATATGTTCCTTGACTATTAATGTGACCCAGAACGATTTTTTCATTCTAGCTGCTGAATTCAGCTAATCATGTTGCTACCCTATCCCAACAAATAAAGCACATTGAGGTCTTAAAAAAGTTTGAATTTCATATATCCCATTTCTGAACATAACAGAAACTGTTGATTTAAAGATATGATTACATGCCTGTAAATCTAATGAAACACACAAAATTAGTTTGTGCCTACTATTTTGGTCTAATTGAAACATTTTAATAATTATTTTAAAATACTTTAAATGCCCAGTTATATTATTCATCTATTTTCCATGTTTTAATCTCATAAGCTGGAAAAATATTTTAAATAAAAATGATATGGAATTCATACTTTAAGAAATACTCATAACAAACTTACAATGACAAGATTATTAAGATACTCACAACATTTTTTATTAAAGAATAGTAGATATAGATCTCTTTCCAGGGTTGCCAGATTTTTGCTTAGATTACAAATTCTTCCCAAAATACCCAATGAATGTCAGCCTGAGCTTTTCCTTACCTGCTGTTCCAGTTTCATGACTTTTTTCTTCGGCTTTGCCATTTGACTTGAAAGCCCTCTGATCCTCCACTTCATCATCTCCCCACCATGATGGCTGCCCGTATAAGGGAGTGCCCCGGGGCATGGCAGAAATGTCTGGAAAGAGGTAAAAAAAAAAAAGGAATCTGTCTAAAGCATATAAAACAGAAAAAAAAAAAAAACCCCACAAAAAACAAACATGCTTTTGCAGAATGTTAGAACTGCCTGGTTAATTTATTAAATAAAAACAAAGTACAGTCTATATAGTTGAAAAGTACTCTAAGTTGAAAAATTTGTTATTTGTGTAAGACCTTATTCAGTGTTGGACATGACTAAATAAATGACATTTTGCATTGGCTAATACCTAAGTAATACAAACTGCGTTAGCCTAATAGCTTGTTGTTAAGGCGTAATCAGGTTTTTGGTATACAGAAATGGCTCATCAAGTAAGTCTAAATAAAAAGACAAAACTAAAGTAAATTTTGGTGTGAATGACCATTAAAAATATTTTTTAAAGCCCAATGGCAATACAGAGTAACTAAATTTAAACCAGCTGTGTAACATGATTAGATTTATATCTGAGCAAATCTGGTAATACCTATTAATTTAAAAAATTGTTTTTTGCATGAATGGGATTATTTATGTAGAGTGGTTCCTGGAACACGATAAATATGCTAATTATTATGACATAACATCATTGGATATTTCCTTTTAATTCATGTCAGTTATTTTTTTTTTTAATTTATTTATGATAGTCACAGAGAGAGAGAGAGAGAGAGGCAGAGACACAGGCAGAGGGAGAAGCAGGCTCCATGCACCAGGAGCCCGATGTGGGATTCGATCCCGGATCTCCAGGATCACGCCCTGGGCCAAAGGCAGGCGCCAAACCGCTGCGCCACCCAGGGATCCCATGTCAGTTATTATAACATAAAAAAGCACATAATATGAGATAATAGTAATACTGTAAACTAGATTTACCTCCCTCAAATATTTAAACATATTAAACACACCTACATATAACTGCCATATATAATTATGTGTTATATAATGCTTTCTACTAAAAGCATTGCCTGTATTAAATTCCACTCTAAAACTGTCATTATTTTTATAATCAATATGGACCTGGCCAAGTTTTTTAGAACAAAGCATGCACTTTCTTCATAATCAAGTATGTTATTTTCAAAGAGGTTAACTTACCCATGGCTTTTTCCTCAGATTTTAGTACTTCTGTGGCTTTGTGCTGCACTTCAGTTGAAGTATCTGCCACCTTTGAATCTATGCTTTTGGCACATGCAGATTTTGATAATTCTGATTCTGAAGATTTTTGGGACAACTGAAGCTGAATGGTAAATTTCTCGTGCTATAAAACATTTAAGAATGAAAGCGAAACATGTAGGAGTGAAATCAACTCTAGCAAATGACAGGTTTACAAAAGAAGTAAGTAATAATTTTTACCTTTAGAGCTTCTTCAGGGACCCTCATTTCTCCTCGGACTACAGTGAAAAGATTTGTATGTAGACAGAGCTAAGGAAGAATATAATTTCCAAATTCTGATAATCAAGCTTAAAGTGATCAAAAATACTTTTGAAACTGTCCTATTTTCAACAGGTAATTGAAAAAACCTCCCCCCTTGTAAGTAGGGCCAGCCCTAATCCAGAGGCAGCCCATCCAGGCGCCTTCCTGAAATTTTAGCAACTAAAAGCATTCTGTTCACAATAAGAAAACCATTTCCCCCCACACCCTGATTGGAATGTCCCTGAATAGGTTCATGTTGACCCTCTGTGAAATTAACCTGGATGCTATGCGACTCCCGTGGTTCTTTTGTCTTTAGGCGGTTTCTTCCCTTTTAAAAAAGACCTGTAATTGCTAATCGGGGCTCTTTTCCTCCTCGGAGGCGGAGAGCCCGTTTGCGCAAACGTTCAATAAACCCTCTTGCTGATTGCATCTGCCTGTCTGGGGTCTGAGTCTCTGGGGCGTCCACCGGGACACGTTGGCACCTGTGAGCCAGGGTCCAACAGTAATTACAACAGAAGCATTATATTCTCTTTAAGAGTTAAATGCTACAATATGCTCATAACCATGAGACTTTAATTTTTAAATACTAGAGAAAATCTTAAAATCTAGCAAGTAATTCTAAACTTCAGCAATAATGGCCTTGGTGAAGCAAATAACTGGGTAATTACAGCACAAAAGATATTTTCAATTCTAAAAAAAACAAATACTATGACTGCAAAGAAAAAGTACCTGGATCAAATTATATTGATAGTTAATCACAAAAATGTGAAAGGAAGTATCTCATCAGTGATTACCCAAAAGTAAATCCTGAAAGAATTTGATTACTCAGACTTCACAAGCATTGATAAAAATGAAGTTCATTTTCAAAGTGCAGAAGAAATGCTATAATAAGGGTCTTTACAACAACCACAATCGCCCCTTTCCTGAGGCATTGCAATCAAGGTCGTATTACATCAACAAACAACTGATTTTATACAGATGAGAACCAAGTGCTAGATATAATGAATGCTTTCATTATTATGCCAAAAAGAACAATGCCTCTGTATATTAAAGAACATCTTTCACTACACAGTAGAGGTCACATTTCCCACCATTTCTTAACCCTGTACTGAAAGGACTTTTAGAACTATGTACTAAAATTCTATAATCCTTTACCAATTCATAGCACCCTATGACTTCAAGGGTAGAAAGCTATAATTATCACAACCGTTTGGGGTAAAAATAGTTCCCACACATAAGGAGCAGCAAACTTGCAAATGAGTATTTAACTTATATTTCTACTCATTAGAATAATTAAAACTCAGAATTTGAGGGGTGTTGTAAAGAGCTTTGGGGAATATATGGTTTAATTCCATGAACTGGTCCTCCTATTCTATATAGGGAACTTGAGGACTGTAGGGGCAGAACCTAAAACAACAATCTAGTCAGCTGAATCCCAGTTCAGGGTTCCTGTAGCTGTAAAATATTAGAATTTTCCTTTTTTGTTAGGTACACACACAGATACATGCTTTCTGATATAGTTAAAAATATATTTTGTAATAATTTCATACTTAATGAAAAACAGGTCCAATAACTTTGTTTTACCCCCAAGAAACACATTAACCCCTGAAGAATATTCATAGCATCCTACATTTCCAATGGAAAACAATGTCTCAAAAAGAGTAAAAGCCATTTCCATTTTTGCAGTAGGAAACACAATGACTGTACCCTGAGGGTTTTCTGGTACTTCAAGTTTATTCCTAAGAGTATTCTAGGTTATTCCCCAAGGCTAGTCTGGGGTATTGTCTTTAGACTTTAGACTCTTAAAAGATTAGGAAAAGCTTCAGAGAGGCCACATTTCTTGGCATCAAACACTTTACCTTCCAAAACAGTTTGTGTGCGTGGAACCAGAAATATCAAGGATCCTCTTGTTTGGGTCATGAATTTACCTAAGAACCCTGGTGGTATGAGATTTTGAGACTGCCCTAGTCCCTACTTTTATCTCCAAAGCTATCATCTTTCTAATGGTATAGACTCCGGTTAACTGTTAATCTAAAAAAATGACTAAGTAAGATACAATTACTCCTGTTGTCAGTTAAGTTAAAAATATACGATATGGTATAACAGTCACGTTGATTGTATCTGAATAAAAAAGTTACAAAAACTTTAAATTCTTGCTTATTAAAAATCATTTGAAGACACCTGGGTGGTTCAGCGGTTGAGCATCTGCTTTCAGCTCAGGGCATGATCCTGGGATCCAGGATCCAGTCCGTATTAGGCTCCCTGCATGGAGCCTGCTTTCCCTCTATGTATCTGCCTCTCTCTCTCTTTCCAGGATCCAGTCCAGCGTTGGGCTCACTGCATGAAGCCTGCTTTTCCCTCTGCCTAGATTTCTGCCTCTCTCTCTCTCTCTCTCTCTCTCGCTGTGTCTCTCATGAATAAATAAAATCTAAAAAAAAAATCATATTTGTAGGTTATTTCCCTATTGCTATTCTAAAAGTCTTCCCTGAACTCAATTTATTCAACAAATGTTTATCTAAAAGTGAAGTCAAAGAAACTCATCAACATACTAGCAAAGTGCTCTATGACATCCTCCTTTATCTAAATGACAAAGCGAAATAGAAGGAGAACAAAAATTTCAACAGTTTTGGTTACTCCTAGGACCTTAAAAATACCAGGTGTCAGATAATCACTGTGAACTCATCTTTAAAAAATCATTTTAAAAATTAAATCACTAAGTTGTTTCACTGAGGCAATTCCAAGCACTTACAGAAGAAATTCAGTATTACATATGAGCTTTAGTTGCTTGGGACAAGATTTTCATCATTTTAAGTTTCAAAAAGTGCTGTATTCTCAAACAATTTAATTACAATATTCTCTGAAAAACTATATACTAAAAAGAATGTGACTCTCATGAAGACACTAGATGTCACAATATATGAGAATATTTGAATACAATTACTTTATACAGTGGAAGAATGGGGGGAAAAGCATTCTTTTTGGATCTTCCCCTTAGAAATATGGGACACTTGACTATATTCAATACTGAAATACAGTATTTTATGTTAAAATAGACTGCACACTATATTAACAATGCAGGTCCTAGGAGATGCTAAAGCTTTTTAAAAAGTTAATTGACAGAAAGCCTCCCAAGTGGAAAATTTTATTTTCTACTAGTTTACATTTGTCTACATCTTCAGAAAGATGCATCATTGGGCAGCCCGGGTGGCTCAGCAGTTTAGGGCATGATCCTGGAGATGGGGGATCAAGTCCCACATCAGGCTCCCTGCATGGAGACTGCTTCTCCCTCTGCCTGTGTCTCTGTCTCTCTCTCATGAATAAATAAAATCTTAAAAAAAAAAAAGTATTTTATTTTAGTAGGTGAATACCTTGGCCAACTTTTAGAAAACCTTGTTTTATAAGAACACAATTTTTAAACAAATGCTTTTAACTTTTCTTCTGTGACATTATTCCTTATTTACTAGCTCACCTCAATTTCTTAAATTTAGTTCTTTCAAGCTTTGAGAAATGTCCTCCATTTTTGAAATCTGGAGAGTGTGTTCATGTTTTCTTGTAGATATCAATCACATTAATCAGGAAGGATTTTAACTCCTCTAAATGAAGAATCCTTGATTTTTAGTTCTGTTTTATCCCCCTCTTGATCATTTTAGCAGTCACAACTGGGACCCAAGCACCCAGTGCCACATGTAATATTCCAAGTACATAAATAAATAAATCATGATCTTGAGAGCTATGATAATGATCTTTACTTTGCTTCTAATATGATTAATCAATCATTTTGTGGCCCATTGTCATGGGAATAGACTTCTTTGGGAAAAAGAACCTCATTAAAAAAAAAAAATCAAGGTCCTAGATTCTTATACTGACTCCTATGACTGGGATGGTGAGGATTTTGAGATTTATGGTATGTAAATAATATTTAAATAATTTTCCATTGAACATGGAAACCATACCATATCCTAGTTTTCCTCCTAGTTCACCAGTGATTCTCTCTTAATCCTTTTTAACTGGTTCCTATCTTTCCCACCTCTTCATATAGGAATGTACCAAGTTTCAGTCCTCGGACATCTAACCTATCTATTTTCACTCCTGTGGCTGATATCATTTAGTCTTAAGATATTAAGTATTATTTAGACTATGGAAAAGCCCAAATTTTTGTCTCTAGCCTATACCTCATCCCTTGGATTTAATCTGTATATTCAGAATGGCCAAAATCAAATTCTTAGACTCCTGTTTCTGGCCAAGACAGAGAAAAAAGGAACCAGATTTACCCTCTCACCTGAAGCAACCAAAAAATCGACAAAATATTATAAAACAATGTTTTTCAAGATAACCAACATCAGGTAACAGAAGAGTGATTCCTGAGTGAGGAGAAACAAATCGAGGGGAGTCCAATCACTGTTACCAGCTCATTACTTTAAGGGAGCTTCCAGATCACATTGTAAGAAGAGGTAATCTGGGCAAAGCCCAGCAGGTTCTCTGAGCTGTGAAGGAAACAGGGTTGAGAGTCTGGGGAGACCAAGGTGACTAGAGTTCATGGGACTGAGTAGTGAAGAGAAGAGAGCTGCACAGAAAAAGAATTTCAGATATTCTGAGGATCTCGCCCAAGTATTCAGTTGAGTACTGATTAGTAATGGATGTGAGAAAGCTACCTAGGTCTGGGGCAAAAACTATCTAACAGTATTACAGGTAATAGTGCCCAGTGCTCAAGTATGGCCAGGAAGAGTGTCTGTTCCTAAAAGCCAGGTGGGAAAATATCATGAATCATGAGTCATTGGATGAAGGAGAGGTCACAAATTTTTTCTGTAAAGTGCCACAGAGTAAATACTTTAGGTCTTTGGGACCTTATGATCTCTGCTGCAACTATTTAACTCTGCTGTGATAGTCCAAAAGCAGCCATAGAAATATGTGAATGAGTGGGCATGGCTGTGCTCCACAAAACCTTATTTACAAACATGGGCTGAGGGCCAGATTTGTCACTGGGTTTGCTGACCTCCCCAGTAGAGTATACAGAAAGGTCTTACCTCCATAGTGGGGAATAATTAGTTTCAAACTAAGCTTAGAAGTAAAAACAGATCTTAAAAGCAAGACCCAAAGTGATAAAACTTTCCAAGTAACCTTGTCCCAGAACAAAGCTTAAAATATGTATAGGAATACAAAAATATACATGCAATACTCAACAAACTCGCAATGCCATTCAATCAAAAATTACTTTGCTTGCAAATTAAATCAAAACCGATATAGAACTGACCAAGTGTCAACAAAAAGTTATAACCATATTCTGTATGTTCAAAAAGTAGTACCTTGGGAGGTATCAAATACGAAATCCAAACTGAACTTCTAGAGATGAAAGCTATACTGCACGGATTAATGGCAGATTAGACACTGCCAAAGAAAAGATCAGTGAACTTAAAGACACAGTAGTAATAACAGTCCAAACTGGAATACAGCAATGATTAAAAAATGATAAATAAACAGAATTATCAGTAAGCTGAGCAACATTAAGTACCCTAACAATATTTAATTAAAGTCCTTGAAGGAAGTGAGGAAGGCAAAATAGTATCAGGAAAAATAATGGCTGAAACATTCTAAATTTGATTAAAACTATAAACCTACAGATCCAAGAAACTTAACAAACTTCAAGCAGGGAAAACATGAAAAAACTACACCAAGGCAGATGATAGTTGAATTGCTCAAAACCAGGGATAAAGGGAAATAATCCAAGTTAGAATACAGCAAAGCAACAACTTTAACATACTGAAAAAAGAAATGCCACCTACAATTCAACACCCAGCAATAATTGTTTTCAATAGATAAGGTGAAATACTTTTCCAAACACATGAAAGCAGAAAGAATTCATCACTAGCAAAACCATACTACAAAAAATGTTAAAGAAGTCCTGAGCAGAAAGAAAATGATACCAGATGAAAACATGGATCTATAAGGAGGAATGAAGAGCAGGAGAAATGATATTTACATTAGTTTAAGATGTGAGTAAAATGCACATAAAGATAGAATATATTTTTCTTATTTAAATCTCTAAAAGATAATGGACCTTTTGCTCATGACGATGTAGTATGCTGTAATATATCTAAAAATAAAAATTTGACAATCATAGCACAAAGGTCAGGACAGAAGAAATGGGAAGTATACTATATATTATAAGGCTCTTACACTGTATGTGAATAGATTTAATGTCACTTGAAAATACAGCTTAAAAGATGTAATTACAAACCTTGAAGCAACCACTAAAATAGAAAAAGTTATAGCCAATAAGCCAACAAAAGACAGAAATGGAATCCTATAATATGTTTGAATAAGCCAAAAGAAATTAGGAGAAAAAAGAAAACAAAAAACCGATGACTCAAACAGAATGTAAGTATCAAGATAATAAATTTAAATCTATCATCTTGAGCCTGGATAGCTCAGTCTTTTAGGCATCTGACTGCTGTTTTAGGCTCAGGTCATGATCTCAGGGTCGTAAAATCAAGTCCCACCTCATGCTCCACAGTGTGGAGCCTGCTTGAGATTCTTTTCCCTTCCTTCTCCCTCCAGCTCTGCTCCTCCTGCTGTGTGCACTCTTTCTCACTCTAAAATAAAATCTTACAAAACAAGTAAAAAAAAACAACCCTCTAACTACATCATTAATTACATTAAATGTGAATGACCTAAATTTCCAAATGAAGGCAGAAATTCTCAGACTGAATTAAAAAAGTTAGACCGACTATAGGATGCCCACTTTAAATGTAAAGATACAAATAGGTTAAAAGTAAAAGAATGTAAATATTCCATGCTAACACTAATTTAAATAAATAAATAAATAAATAAATAAATAAATAAAGCTGGAACAAAGATATCAATGTCATATTTTGGTGCATAGAACACTGTCTTGAATAAAGCAGGTCATTTTATAATAATAAGTGAGATCAATTCATCAAGAAGGTATTTTAATCCTACATGTTTATATACTTAAAAACTAGATTTCAAATTACATGAAGCAAAAACTTCTGCAAAAAGAAATAACAAAGACTAATCCATAATTACAGGCTGAAATGTTAATACCTCTCTCTCAATAACTGACAAAACAAGTAGACAACCAAATTGGAAAATATTGAGGATGTGAACCAAGTTGGCCTGACAACAGAACATTTCACCCAAAAACAACAGAATGTACATTCTTTTCAAGTACATATGGAACACTTATCAAGACAGATGAGGTATGTATTCCAGGTCTATTCTGGATCACAGAACAAGTCTCATTAAATTTGGAAGGATTTGAGACATATAAAGTATGTTCTCTGACCACTATGGAATTAAATTAGAAATCAGTAACAGAAAATCTCCAAATTATTTTAACAAACTTACAACCTACATTTAAAAATCAGGAGAAATTAGAAAGTATTTTGAATGTTAAAGCAGTACTTAGGAGAAAATTTATAGAACTAAAAGCCTATAAAAGAAAAAAAAAAGACCTCAGCTTTCACATCTAGAAGAAATAAGGGATGAAACCAAAGAGAAAACAGTAACAGATAAAATTCAGTTAAACCAAAAGCTTGAGAAGATTCTCCCTATTTTCTCCACAAAATTTACTCTACCCACAGAATTAACTGTCGGTTAATGATGACTTGCTTTTTTTCTAATTGCTAAAATGAACTGCGAAATCTTGGGATTCAACCTTGAAGTTTGTTTTATTCTACTTCCAGTCTAATCAAGAATGTTACTGGATCCATCTTCAAAATATTTCCAGAATCCAAACATTTGTAACTACTTCCTCTTCTGTCACCCAGCTGCAAACCTCTATGATTGCTCCCTTGGGACTACTGCCACATCCTCCTAACTGGTCTGCCTCTTTTTGCCCCTGCTCACTTCTATCCATCCTTAGTCTTTTTTTGAACAAGAGTAGCCAGAGGATCTTTTTACATATGTAAGTCATTATAATGTCACTCTTCTGATCAAACCCCTCCCTCTAAATGGCTCCCCATTTCACTTAGAATAAAAGTCAAAATCCACAGAATGGCATATTAGGGCTGTTAGGTCCCCCTACTCATATTTTCCTACTCTTTCCTGGTCCCAGCAACAAAGACTTTTATGGCTATTCCTCAAACATACCAAACAAATGTGTTCCTGTTTCAAGTTCTTTGCATTCAACTCTTTTGCCTGAAGAGCAGATATTTCTCCAGATATCCATATAGCCAGCTTCTTTACTTTCTCCCTATCTTTGAATGTGGGCTTCATAAATATCCTTTTTTAAAATTATAACTTCTCACTTGCCACCACTAGCTCTCTGTATCCCCCCATTCACACTTTTTCTCCTTAGAACTTACCATCCTCTTTTATTCTTTTTGTGTGTGCTGCTGTCAGCTCCCTCCAATCCCATTAAAATATATATTTCATGAGGACACAGACAGGTGGTCTGTTTCACTAACCACCATATTTTCAGACCATGGGGACAGGGGTCTCCTGGCACACAGGAGACATTTAATAGCTGTGAAGTGAATGATCTTACACTTGTCTGCTACATTTCAGGCCACCTGGAGCCTTATTAGCTCTTTCTGAAGTTTATCTTGATTACTGCAGTGTTTTATTATCTCTCATGAATTTACAGTCATTTCTTAAACTTGGGTATTTCACTACTGGCTTCCCCAAATCACTTAATCTCTTTAGTTAGAAAAAATACTTGCAGCAGATAAATTTTGTTTCCTCGTTCTACCTCAATTCATGGTAAAATGTTCTTTCTGCTGCTGTGACATTTTAATAATATGTGGAGTTTTCCACTCCAAGGTTTAGCAGTTTGTAGACTCGTTAACTATTAAGCTTAATTTTAATATGAATAAAGCACAATAATTACTTCAGTCTGGTACAGCCAAATATAAAACAAGTATAACATATAAAATTTGTTTTAAAAATGTCATCCCATATAATAAAATTTCCGCCATGGTAACAGCCCAAAGTTTGCTATGTATAGTACTTAAAAATCATAAGCAATGTGAGATGCTATTTTAAAATAATAAAGTTAAGTAGGCCTTCCCTGAGGATCTGGAATACCAGCTCTGGTTCAACTCTGACTTAGAACTCTGAAACAATCCTTTGGAACAAAACATTTGTCCCAGCAATTTCAGAAAGACATATTATGAGTCAATACATAAAAAGGAGATACTAGTTTGCTAATAAGAAATCACTATACAAAGTGTAAAAGCAAGAGTTACTTCTCAGTAGTTTCTTCTTGATTTCAAATTCAAAGTAAACGGTAGAGAGTTTATTGAAACTCAGTTTCTTACTATTTTCTTATGTTTTGAAACAGCTATGGTCAAATGGCTTAAGGATGTATTAAATTCAAAATATATTTATATTTACTGTTTGATGTAACATCTTCGGTGAAAAATGGCCCATGAATCAAAGCTTTAATGTTCATTTGTAGTCATTTAATGTGGTTGGTATTTCTAAAAGGATTTAAAACATACAACTCACAAGTATTAATATTTAATGGTTTCACTCTTCACATGTTCCTTCGCTCCACAAGTATAAGGTTTATATGATATGCTACAAAAACACTTTTCACCAATTTTAAGTTAAATAAAAAAAAAACAGTTATGCTTTAATAACAATTTTAAGGTGTTAGTACATTTACTTTATCTAAGCATCAAGTCCAGATAACTGAGACTACATATTCTATGCTACAGTAATAAAGTCCATCTAAGCTGCCAATACACATTTAACACATTCTTCAATACTGAAATCCATATAAATGTAGTAACTGAAAAAATGAAAACAGAAGAAAAGCATTCAGTATAATATGGAATATTTGTATTTTAATAAAATTTAGTCCTTTACTACAGAGCTTTTTGCCTTGCATGAACAGAAATGTTTTATGCTTCTTCAATCAATCTTGTCCCTTCTCTTTGCTAGTGGTTCTTTACCCTACTGTAGGGAGGACAAAGTCATGTCCTTGTCCGGTTCTTTAGGATCCTATTTTTATTTATTTATTTTTTTAACATTTTTAAGTAATCTCTACAACCAACATGGGGCTAGAACTAACAACTCCAAAATCAAGAGTTGCATGCTCTACTGACTGCGCCAGCCAGATGCCCCTAAAATCCTATTTTTAAACAAAAGAACCTGAAATACACACTAACTGCATAATTAACCTAAGCAGGGAGTGCAGGTCTCAGATTTAGGATACAGGAAAATCTGAATTAAATAGGCAATAGAGATAGAACTCATAAAACAGAGTAAAGGTATGAATGGAAAAAAAGGTAGGGATAAGTTCTTACACCCCTCTGAGGATATCGATCTGTGCCATGACCATCCAAACAACAACAACAACAACAACAAAATCCCTGGTCTGGGCTAACATTAAACATCCCCTGTCCTCTCCCTGTTACATTCTCCTATACCAAAATTATATATGTAATACCACTTCAGGGAAATCTCTACTGAAAGTAAATGGGGCGGGAAGGGGGGAAGAAGGCTGAGTCTATCAACTTTTCTAGGATTACTTTTAGGAATAGACAAACTGACCAAAAATATGTATGTATTATTTTTAAACATGTATTTCAGTTTGGGAGGGCAAAGAGACTTCTAGTACGCCTCCACTACAAATTTTTACATCTCAAGAAATGTTAATTTACACCAGAAAAGATTTTTGAATAAATTTAATAAATGCACAAAATCATACAAGGATATCATATCCAAATCTCAGCTTATCTTCAAGTTTCAAGGTGATATAAGTCTGTTCTGGAATCCTTACATCATTCACAAAAGTCTACAAAGAGAGAAAAAGATGTTAAGTTGTATATGGAATATTAATTATTACCTTTTACACAAACAAATACTCAAACCATATTATACTTAAAAGTACATTAGATATGGTGGCTAACACAGCTTGTGTATCATAAAATGTGTGCCATGCATCTTATAAGCTGATAAATGATTTCATACCAAGCCTTTTATTAATTACTGTAACACACAAAGAACAAGATTGCAGTGCCTCTAAGTCTACCATGCTGCCAAGACAAATTCAGGCACCCAAAAATGATGCTAAGAAAAGCTCCTAATTTGAAGCTAGCAAATTGTAAAGGGTAAAGTACTAAACTCTTGATAGATCATCAGGATTCACTGGACTCAATTTTAGTTTTTTTTTGGACAATTCTAACTATTTGTGAGGCTTGATAATAATTTTATTTCTTTAATTCTTAGAATTATTCCAAAGAACAAAAAGTTTACTTTAAAAAATGGAATAAAACTCATATTTTTTATTTTACAATTGCCATGAGTCCTTTCGACCCTTTTATAACTCTAATACTATGGGATTTTACTTACCTTACTTTTCCCTTTTTCTTAAAACACTGGTATTTCATCATCCCCTCATCATTTTGTCACTAATCATCAGTGATTTCTAACTGTGCCAAATATGACCAAAATAGTAAGAAAACAGAATAATGGAATTACCTAAAACCCTACTATCCAACAGAAATATACTGCAAACCCCAAATGCAAACCACACATATAATCTTAAGTTTTCTTTTTTTTTTTTTTTTAAAGATTTTATTTATTTATTCATGAGAGACCCAGAGAAAGAGGCAGACTCAGACAGAGGGAGAAGCAGGCTCCACGCAGGGAGCCCGATATGGGACTCGATCCCAGGACCCTGGGATCACACCCTGAGCCGAAGGCAGACCCTCAACCGCTGAGCCACCCAGGTGTCCCAATCTTAAGTTTTCTAGTAGGCACAATAAAACAGAAAATAGAAAAGATGAAATTAATTTTAATACTATATTTTAACCTAACCCATATATCCAAAATAGTACTATTTCAACAAATAATCAATATAAAAAGCAATAAGATATTTCATGGTTTTTTAAAAAAAATTTTAAAGATTTTATTTATTCATGAGACACAGAGAGAGAGACAGGCAGAGACATAGGCAGAGGGAGAAGCAGGCTCCATGCAGGAAGCCTGACGTGGGACTCGATCCCGGGTCTCCAGGATCAGGCCCTGGGCTGAAGGTGGCACTAAACCACTGAGCCACCAGTGCCACCCTTTTTTTTTTTGTTTTGACTAGCCACTTTCGAGTGCTTTCAAGGGCTAGTGGCTACTGTAGTGGGAAGCCCAGGACTAGAAGGACAATGTAGTAAACCACTTCTGCTGCTTCGACCTTCACTTTATTTCCTGTGTTGCCCACAAAACTGTCTCATCTCTCCAAGAAAATGTGATATACATCTGGCAACACAGTCTTTGTCCTTTTCTAAGTTACTAAAGAGCACTACTGAGGATTCAGAATTTCTCACTTAACAATCCATAAAGGCAAAGAGAAGAAACAGGATGGTATTTCACAATTATAAGATGAACACAAAGACAGCAGAGCTCTAGACTATATTAATAGTGATAAAACTGATAAAAATGTAGCAGAATATCAGACCATGAGTCTTCAGATAAAGCTAATCTTAGATGAATTTTGTCTAATGTAAGAAGTAGTAAAAGAAGATTGTTTTCAAGGAGAAAAAGGAAATAGGGTATTTTTCATTTAGTTAGCCTTTCACTAAGAAGAATCATGCAATTATTTCTCAATAAGAAATTGAATTATTCTGTATTTTAAATTTTCACAGCATTCTTTTGTCTTTGATGTTTATTTTTCAATACTTATTTAAGTTTCTAAGTGGACAAATGCCCAAGGCAGATATCTACACAAAGGTAACTAGAAGGAAAGATGATATCAAAAGAAATAAACTTACTAATAATCTTCTGTTAATAAGTGTAAAACTAAAAAATGTTTTACAGTTATGGAAGATAGCTATCATCTTAATAAAATTTTAAGCTGTCAAAGTCTTTAAAATAATGCATTTTGACAATACAATGTAAGAAGAACCAGAAATAATAAGCTAGAACATCTATTATGTACTTGAAATCTGAAACAAACATTTATAAAATGGATATATATCCCAGGTATCCCTGGACAACCGATGAACATACCCATTTTATATATTATGTACTTTTCAAAAAAAATAATAAATGAAAATGTGAGTTTGTCAGGATTAATTTTTTTATTAAAATTTCTATTGTTTTTCATTATCCTTTTATCCTTACTTCTGCAAACTATTTGTAAAAAGACTTACAGAGTCGACTAGACACAGATGGTAAACGGTGATGATTATTTTTCCTGGCACACTAGAAGTTAAAGACTTGGAATTTGCTAGATTCATAGAACACAGAATACTGTTATACTTAATTGCCCAGAATGAAAATATCATGAATATCCAGGTTTTCTTCTGATCAGCTGAAACTTTAAAAATTACTTTTTCCTTTTGAGTTCCATTTTTTAAATCTCAAATTTTATTGGATTTGAGATGGCCAGGATACCCTGGTTTGGGAAAGCTCCCTCCATCATGAGGAAGTTTAGAAGGGTCTTGAATGACACATAGTAAAATATATAAGGAAATTATGTTGTTATGGTCAAATACTCAAATTCCTATGCATAACAGGCACTTTGTAATATATCATGGAATATCAGTTTGTAAATCTACAGAAAAAATTAGAAGTTGTTATGATCATAATTCCAAGCATAGATATATGGAGACAACAGAATACTGCTAAAACTTGGCATCACACCTTAGTACAATTTATGAGTAATCCTAAAACACAAGCTTCCAACATTCCTGACAGAAAGGCAGAAGTGTTAATACAAGGAAAATTCAAAGGCTTCAGGCATGTATAAACTTCATAGTCCTGGGATCCCTGGGTGGCGCAGCGGTTTGGCGCCTGCCTTTGGCCCAGGGCGCGATCCTGGAGACCCAGGATCGAGTCCCACATCGGGCTCCCAGTGCATGGAGCCTGCTTCTCCCTCTGCCTGTGTCTCTGCCTCTCTCTCTCTCTGTGTGACTATCATAAATAAAAAATAAATTAATTAATTAATTTAAAAAAAAACTTCATAGTCCTTTTCAAAATGAACATTTGAGTGTTTTAAAAGTTACACCTTGCACTGAGGGGGACACTTGACGGGATGAGCACTGGGTGTTATTCTGTATGTTGGTAAATTGAACACCAATAAAAATTAATTTATTAAAAAAAATAAAAAAATAAAAGTTACACCTTCAGTTTACCAAAATATTCTAAGTATTATTACAAAACAGAAGAATACGGCAGCCCCGGTGGCGCAGCGGTTTGGCGCCTCCTGCAGCCTGGGGTGTGATCCTGGAGACCCGGGATCGAGTCCCACATCGGGCTTCCTGCACGGAGCCTGCTTCTCCCTCTGCCTATGTCTCTGCCTTTCTCTCTCTCTCTCTGAGTAAATAAATAAATCTTAAAAAAAAAAAAAAAAAAAAAAAAAAAACCAGAAGAATTGAGGAAAATTATGGAAAAGAGAAGAATAAAAGAAAATGTTAATTCACTGATGTTTGGTATGCAGAAGACAAGCAATGTGGTACACTGTGTCAGAGGTAT
Organism: Nyctereutes procyonoides; assembly: GCF_905146905.1. Lineage (NCBI taxonomy): Eukaryota > Metazoa > Chordata > Mammalia > Carnivora > Canidae > Nyctereutes > Nyctereutes procyonoides. Next base: position 7,130,460 of record NW_026575044.1, read on the forward strand.
GCCACAGTTCTAAGTCAATTTCACTTAAAACTGTCTCAACCTAAATATCATTCTTACTCAAAAGGCCTAAAATAACCAATCAGATCCACATAAAGCTTAATACTGCTCAACTTTCTTAATTAATTAAGCACCTACTGTGTGTTTATCATATATATTAGGTAGGTATTTGCAAAACTCAAGAAACATATAATTTTAACATACTGGCACTTCAGGCAGAAATACTCCCTAAGGTTTAAAAAGGCTTAGGAAATATGAATCAGATACAAAGTTTCAACTCACAGAAATACAAGTGAAAATATCTGAAGGGAAAAAACTCTCCTGAAGTTCTAAAATAATAAGAGAAAATTTCAAAGAGCAACAGGCCAAAAAAAAAAAAAAAAGACAAATCATTTAAATGAATCAATTATAGGGGTGCCTGGGTGGCTCAGTCAGTTGAGTGTCTGCCTTTGGCTCAGGTCATGATCCCAGAGTTCCAGAACTGAGCCCCCCATCAGGCTCCCTGCTCAGTGAAGAGCTGGCTTCTCCCTCTGCCCTTCACCTTGCTTGTGCTCTTTCTCTCTCCCTGAAATAAATCTAAAAAAAATCAATTACGAAGCATTTTAATAAATTAAATATGGGGAAATATAGGTTTTGTTTCTATGTCAACATTGTTTCATCACATCTCTGCCTTGCAGGTAGAATAGGTACCGAGAAAGTAACAAACAAGATTTCAGAGTTCAGAAGTAGAACTGCTGGGATTCAAATTCAGGTCTCTCTAGCTACAAATCTCATGTTCTCTCCATCTGAAGGAAGCCTGGGTGCCCAAGCCAGGCCAGCTCTTCCAATTCCCTCTTCTGAACCACTAAGTCACAGAAGTGAAACAAACTAAATAAACATCTATTTAATTTACATACAACTGCAGAATTGATTTATAAAACCATATAACCACTGTGTATTATATTAATGCTCTAAGTAATCTGAACACAGTGAGTGGCCAGGAGCACAGCCTCCTCAATCACACTGCCAGTGACAAAAGTCATCTCATTTTCCCTAGACCTTCTCTGATCTATGCCACACTGATCTGATGCTGACAGAAACTCCAGTGTGAAAATGGGGTAGAACAGAAAGCTGGAACACAGTGAGCTAAGGGGCCAGCTTAGTAACAAAAGCCAGAGGTGGAATGGGATAGGAGTGATATGGCAGAGGCTCTCAGAGGGGCAAGTGCTCCAGTAGAGGAAGGAGGGAGGAAGAAGTGACAGCAAACAAGGGATTTCATAAAAAGAGAAGCTTCAAGGGGCTTGCAGGGAAATGGGCCATGATAAGATCAACTACAAAACTAGTTCCAACTTCCTCGAGCAGAGCAGTCTCATCTCTGGTAGCAATAACATCAAGTAGAGATCTAGGGCCCTTGGGAGCATATTTTAGGATGGGATAAAAGGGAGGAGTGAAAGTGATCACAGCCAGAGTTATTTATAAGTTGGGTTTAGCTGGTAAGTGCTTTAAAAAAAACATATAGCAGTGGATTCATCAAAAAGTATATAGGCCACAGGGTACTAAATTTAAGTGCGTTTCTTAACATACCACCACCACCACTTATTGAATGCTATGTGTCATTTTAATCATTTACAATTATGAACTCATTATAGCTTCACAACAACCTGAGAGGAGTATCATTTTGCTATGAACACTGAAAAAAATTGAGGCACAGAAAAATTAAGTACCTGTCTATGGTTATATCACCAGTAAAAATTCAAGCTAGGCTCATAACCACCACATTGTGTCCCCTTACTTCCTAAAATTACTACTTTTAGGGATGCTTGGGTGGCTCAGCGGTTGGATCTGTCTTTGGTCCAGGGCGTAATCCTGGAGTCCCAGGATGGAGTCCTGCATCGGGCTCCCTGCATGGAGCCTGCTTCTCTGTCTGCCTATGTCTCTGCCACTCTCTGTCTTTCTCTGTGTCTCTCATGAATAAATAAATAAAATCTTTAAAAAATAAAATAAAATTACTACTTTTAACTTGATGCTCAAATTTCTAGAATTATATGAATATTAAGAGTAAACAGGTTGTGAGTAATAGTCTACTTATGAATAAAGTGCATTACGGTCGGTAGTTCACAATTTTGTCCTGGCATATTTCCTAGGCCATCATTTAGGTAACAGCACAGCTATCTGTCATTCATGTGAAGATTTCAAGCTCCATACCAGGCACAGACCTACATGTACGGTCACATGTTATCCTCATAACACTACAGAGCAGGAAATGTCATTTCATTATTTTAAATCTAAAGCAAGGTAACTGAATTTTTCAGTCTTCAAATTAACAAGCTTATTACATTTTACCACAACTCTGGGAACTAATGTGAAGATGTATGAGAAAACTACATTGCAGAGAGTACATGATTTTCCCTGGTTACACCACTGGTACATTACAGACAGAAATTCAAATCATGGTCCCGATTTTGAGTTCAGATTGCAAATGTTGCTCTCTAGGAGTAATTATCTTCCATAGAACTACTGAATATAATCAAATTAAGAGAGAGGTGAACCCAGAGAAACTTGGAAGTTGGTATTTCACCTGATTTTTTAATAACACCAAGTAACTTTTATATCTGATCACAAATCTTTTAAAAGAATAAAACACTGTGATGTAATTTGTACTTATTATCCAAGATAATAACATAAAAACACCTACAAACAGCACTGTAGTGGAGATGAAAATTTCTAGGCTTAACACCAGAATGTAACATTTTAGTTAAAATAGTCCACATATGCAAATAGATTAAATTTTCCTCTATGAATTCTTACATAGAGAAAATAAAATTAAATTCCATTCAATAAAGATTTACTGTAAAAAAAAAAAGATTTACTGTGTTCATGCATCATACAGAGCTCTAAGCAAAGGCTCATGAGCTGTTCTGGATCCAGTATAGTGACAGGTAAGTAAAAGTAGATCTAATACAAGGCTGACAAAGCATCCCAAAATACGATTAAAACAGAAGTTTACAGGTGCGGAGAAGGAAGAAAGTAATTCTGTAAATTAGAAGCTGGGAATCAAAATAGCTTACTTACTGGTCTCATGTTAAAAATGGTTTTATACTTTTATAAATGACAAGGCAGATGGGAGAAGCACTAGGCTCAAGAAAATCTAACAAATTATTTTGAGAAGGAGACAGATAACAGGAGAATCACTACTGGGGATGTACAGAAAGGGAAAGTGTGATGGAGCAGGAATCTGGAAAAGTTTGGTATTAATACCTGAAGTATTAATTCTGCGTGCCATGAGAAACAAATAAAGGCTTGAAAAAAACTAACAGAAAAACAAAGTGTTTCAAAGATTAAATATCAGTCTTTCAGTAGCAGGCCAATTCAGAAGAAGAAAAAATGTTTCACAGTAATTGCCAAATTTCTGCATAGGTTTTTCCATATAATGTTTAATGTATACTTTGAAAAGCAATAGCAGTAAGAAGCATTTGCATCCATTTAGTTTCTGTTAAATTCATTTTAACAATTTCAACAGTTCAGATATGGGAAAATGCTGCATTTGCTTATGTTAGCAGGGCCATTAAGAAAATTGAAGAAATAAGAAATTATTCAATACTCTGGCATTCTCTTATTCTGTGGCTCCTTATATTCTGACAATGTGGAAAGACCAAATGAAGAATTAGGGAAAAAACCTCACTGCAGTAACACAAAAAAGCAGTAACGAAAAATCACATGCTATATTTTTAAGGTAAATGAATGTGTTTCACGTCTTTTTTACTCTAGTATAGAAACTCCTCCACCATCTGGCATCAAACCATGTTTTCACCTTTATTTTCTAAGTTTCTGTATATTTATCTCCCAAGAGTGCTTTTACTCATATTAACGGCCATGACTTTCTACTGTTTTTCCACATATAAATTCAAGCATCCAGTGAGGTCAACTTTCATCTCATCTCCTTAAAGGAAAAAAAAATTTTTTTAACCATTACAGGTAATAACAACCAATAACCATCTGTATTCCTGTATTTATTGTTAGTTTCTGGGGAACAAGGGCTAGTTTCATATTCTTCTGTATGGTCCCCAAAGTACTATGTACCTACTAAGTCTTTAAAAGTAAAATGCAAACTAAAGAAAAGGAACAGAGCACAAACAGGAAATGTAGCTGGATCTATCTTCTTACAATATTAAGAAAATATTGCAATAAGACAAAAAAGAAAATCTTTTACTTACCCCATTTAGGCTGCCCAAATCTTTCACCAAATGTTCATCCATAGAGGCATCATAATTGATTACAGCATGTTGCTTGTCTACACTACGAGACTGAAAGGAATTTTTCTGAGTTAGTATATATAAGAAAATACTAGAAAAAATAACAAATACAATGTTTTTGGCTAGATACTTTATATTAATAGGATAGTAGATAAATATAGAGAAATATCAAAATAAAGTGGATTAAATGAGATTTAAACTGTATTACTATACAACGCAAATTTGGCATCATTCCCCAAAGAAAAAAGCAGCCAAAATTTGAAGACGTTCTTTTCAACTAAATTTATATGTCCTTTTTAAAGAATTAAATCAGGTGACTTTGCTGAATGTATCAAATGACAATTTTTTAAAATAAGACTGTAACATGGAAGTCATGCGAATTATAATTTCATAATGTTTTATGTGTCTTACTGTATAAAAAGAACTAACCCTACAGGATTTTCTTCTTTCTATATTGAAAATTACAATGTAAATTATACAAGGAATCCAAAGATTTAGAGAAAAGGAATAATGATGTGATACATCCTTGAACAAAATTATCCTCACTTAAAATATGGGTTCTAACACTGGAATTCATAGAAGGCACTGGGGTGGGGGGGGGGGCTCAGGCGGTGAAGCATTTGCCTTCAGTTCAGGTCATGACCCCAGGATCCTGGGATTGAGCATCAGGCTCATGCTCAGTGGGGAGCCTGCTTCCCCTTCCCCTGCTTGTACTCTCTCTCTCAGGCAAATATATAAATAAAATCTTAAAAACAACAACAACAACAACAACTAGAATTCATGGGAGAGCGCTAAGAGGGAGAGAGAGAGAAAGTTTAAGAAAAGGAAATTAAAATGGCAAAGTGATTACTGAAAATTGTTCTTCAGTCTCTCTTAAAAGTCCACACACTCATGTGTGCACACAGCTCCAGAGCTTAGTAGCTGTCTGCAGATAAAAGCACCTGAGAGGTAAACTATACAAAAGCCTGTGGAAACTTTTATTGAAAGAAACCATTGGTACGGTAACAGGAAGAAACAGTCTGAGAACCACAGTGAAGCTGAATTCAGTACCATGGGGCCACTACAGGAACCTGGGTAAATGAAAAGCAAAGTATCCCAAATGGGGAGAGATATCACTTCCAGTTTCCAATCTAACATGTAAAGAGCTTAGAAGTCATCAGTCCCGACTCTCTGCTCCTCCACGTTCAACAGACAGCCGCATCTTCTGGTGCAGCGCCAGCCGCGTCCCCGAGACATGATGGTGAGGTCAGAGTGAACAGATTTGGCCGTATTGGGTGCCTGGTCACCAGGGCTGCTTTTAACTCTGGCAAAGTGGATATTGTCGCCATCAATGACCCCTTCATCGATCTCAACTACATGGTGTACACGTTCCAGTATGATTCTACCCATGGCAAATTCCACGGCACGGTCAAGGCTGAGAATGGGAAACTTGTCATCAACGGGAGGTCCATCTCCATCCTCCAGGAGTGAGATCCCGTCAACATCAAATGGGGTGATGTTGGTGCTGAGTATGTTGTGGAGTCCACTGGGGTCTTTACCACCATGGAGTAGGCTGGGGCTCACTTGAAAGGTGGGGCCAAAAGGGTCATTATCTCTGCTCCTTCTGCTGATGCCCCCATGTTTGTGATGGGCGTGAAGCATGAGAAGTATGACAACTCCCTCAAGATTGTCAGCAATGCCTCCTACACCACCAACTGCTTGGCTCCTCTAGCCACCAAAGTCATCCATGACCACTTCAGCATCGTGGAGGGCCTCATGACCACCGTCCATGCCATCACTGCCACCCAGAAGACCATGGACGGCCCCTCTGGGAAGCTGTGGCGTGACGGCCGAGGGGCTGCACAGAACAACATCCCTGCTTCCACTGGCGCCGCCAAGGCTGTGGGCAAGGTCATCCCTGAGCTGAACGGGAAGCTCACTGGCATGGCCTTCCGTGTCCCCACCCCCAACGTGTCAGTTGTGGATCTGACCTGCCACCTGGAGAATGCTGCCAAATATGACATCAAGAAGGTAGTGAAGCAGGCATCGGAGGGCCCCCTCAAGGGCATCCTGGGCTACACTGAGGACCAGGTTGTCTCCTGTGACTTCAACAGTGACACCCACTCTTCCACCTTCGACGCCGGGGCTGGCATTGCCCTCAATGACCACTTCGTCAAGCTCATTTCCTGGTATGACAATGAATTCGGCTACAGCAACTGGGTAGTGGACCTCATGGTCCACATGGCCTCCAAGGAGTAAGAGCCTCCTGGACCACCAGCCCCAGCAAGAACAAGAGGAAGAGAGAGGCCCTCAGCTGCTGGGGAGTTCCTGCCCCAACTTAATCCCCCAACACACTGAGAATCTCCTGACCTCCAATTTACATCCTAGACCCCGAGGAAGGGGAGGGGCTTGGGGAGCCCTACCTTGTCATGTACCATCAATAAAGTATACTGTACCCAGTCAAAAAAATAAAAATAAAAAAGTCATCAGTCCCATCCTGACAACAAGAAAAAAGATGCATAAATGGAAAATCAAAAACCAGTCTTAGTTTTATCAGAGAATTGAGGTCTAGTCTACCCTGAAAAATGGAGAGAGGTGAATACAGAGGATCCCAGCTTCCTGAGAACAGAAACCATGGCTGCAGCCAGCAAGGCAGGAAAACTCAAGGGTAAGGTAACTGTGAGACATGAATATCAACTAGCTTGCAAGATAAAGTTCCTAGGGGCACAGCCGTGGGGGATATTCCTCTTTGAGGAGTTTTCTGAGTTTTACCTCCAGAAGCCCCACCAGGATGTCAGGGTGAAGACTGGAGAAGTCTTCTGGTGTCCCCTCAGCCTGGAAGTAGAAGTAGCCAATCTGAAATACACCCAGAGCATTCTGCTGTCGCAGACACAGACAGACAATGACCTGTCTTCAAAGAAGACTATTTTACCAGTGTTCCACCATCAGGGTTTTACCAGAGCCTAACTGACATGGGGGAATGGGAATACTGAGCTCCAGTGTCCTCAAGTGTCCTCTAGCCTTCCTGTCTCACCTAAAGAGGGGGACAAAGAAGAGCTAAGATGCACTTGTGAAGTCCCACCAAAAGACTGAGAACTAATCACAGCATTATAGAATGACTCTTCTCCCTCCAAATCTTACCACCACACCCACAAGAGATATTACAATGGGAAAAACTGCTAAATTCTGATTATTGAATAAAGGGTCTTTAAAGAAACTCCAAAATCAACTGGAGAGACGAAAACAGGGACACTATAGGAAATATTAGCCCTGATACTTTTACTACAGCCAAGAGTGAACACGGCCTGACTCCTAGATACAGCAACAAAATGAGAAGGTCAGCAACTAGTAAAACAACAATACAGAGTATATCCTAGTTGAAATCAACCTTTCCAAATAACTATCACTAAAGTGAAAAGTTCCTTCCTCAGTTAGCTTCGATTCCATATTGAAAAAGTTTTGTTCTTTCCTTCTAACATTTGGAAGAAACAGTATATGACTTCAAACAATTTTTCAACAAAACTTAAACATTTATCATACATACACTCTTGTTCTTTTTGAAAGTTTTAAAAGTTGTTTTTTGTTTTAGTTTTCTCTGAAACCTCAATTTCTCTAGGAAAAATTACAAGCCTCAGACTTAAGAACAAGTTTCTGTATTGTAGGATTACTGCTACTCCTCTACAGCTTACCTGTCAAATTACAACAATTAGCACTACGAAACATCTGCATTAAATCTGTAAGTTACTTAAACTTCATTCTGGTTTTTATTTTTGCGTTTTAAATTGCTGCTCTGTTTAAATTAATGAAGTATGAAATTCAGTTATTCAGGTGACAAAAAGCACATGTAGCAACTTTTAGGAAAATAACTCCTCCTTGTTGTGGATTTATCAAGTTGCATTAGTCTGCGGAATAAAAATCTCTGCATGCTGTAAGACACGTGTGATTGCAGATATATGTAGGCACTTAATAAACACGAATGAATGGTCATAAATAATCTCTTTGTGACAAAGGAAACAGAAAGAGTTCAAGTCCTTAGAATGGCAAACTGAAATTCAAGGGGAAAAGCTGAGAACACAAAAATCACACAGAAAAGGGAGTTACTGTAAGCTTTGGAAAATAAGCCAAGTGGGCTCCTTCTGGAGTCAGGGAACCAGAGCTTTTGAGGGAAGAAGGTGGTAAAGAAAAGGAAAAAAATGGTCTAAGGAGGAAACAATTAGGAGAGGACACTTAAACTTGCTAGAAACCAGAAAATCCTGAACCTGATATACACTTTGCCCTCAAATTGTTTGGGGATAGGTAAGTACAAGAATGCCTCCCATGGAATGTAGAGCAAACGTTAAGACACCAGAAGACAATATAGTCTGAGTTGAGATGCCTTTCCAACTAGGGACTGGGGAATGAACTGAGGATGTTATGTGGGGTCAGAAAAAGCATCTTGTTTAAGATTTATTTATTTGAGAGAGAGCACACATCACGTGTGGGTGGGCAAGCGGCAGAGAGAATCTTCAAGTAGACTTCATGCTGAGCATAGAGCCTGATATGGGGCTTGATCTCAGGGTTAACCAACTGAGCCCCCCAGGAGCCCCTGATGTTTTTTTTTTTTTAATAAATAAACCTTATTTATTTATTCATGAGAGACAAAAAGAGAGAGAGAGAGAGAGAGAGAGAGAGAGAGAGAGAGAGAGGCAGAGACACAGGCAGAGGGACAAACAGGCTCCATGAAGGGAGCCCAATGTGGGACTCGATCCCGGGTCTCCAGGACCACACCTCGGGTTGAAGGCGGTACTAAACTGTTGGGCCACTGGGGCTGCCCACAATCTACTATTTTCAAGGTGGCAGGCAGTGTTTCAGCATTCATCAAAGAAATTTAGCAGAAAACCAAGATTGTAGAGCATAATATATCTAGTGAGTGCTCAAGAAAAAATGAAGTTATGAATAAGGAAAGTTCCCTACTTACATCTAACCATATAAGCATTAATTAATGCATTTTCATTTCCAGATAATCAAATCCACATTTTCTCTAGATTACACAAGCCAGGAGAAGGTGTACTACACCTTAATTTTCACAACCCATTTGGACATTTCAATGCAAATCTAATAATTTCTCAAACATCTAATTTAAATCCTGACAAAGACTGCTAACTTCATCAAGCTTGTGGTCCTAATGGGAAAACCTTAGCTGATTGGGTGTAAACTATAAAGATTGTCAATATTTACTAGTTCTCTTATTCTTGTCACTTTAAGACTCCAGTAAGAATGCAAGACTCCTAAAGTCCTCATCATAAGAAAAGCCATTTTTTTCTGTAGCTTTGTATGGGGACAGACATTAACTATACTTATTAGGGTGATCACTTCTCAACATATACAAACAGTCAATCATTGCCCACTAGAAACTAATACAATATTATAAGTTAATTCTATCTCAACTTAAAAAAAAAAAGCCAGACTCTCTAGTTACTGCCTCCTTATAGAAAATACCCAGAAGAATGTACCTCCTTCTTTGTAATTTTTTACTTTCTGGAAAGATTCTCTTCCCATGGCTTTGCATTGCACTCTCAAGAATCCACCTTACCCGAAACTTCTCTTCATTCTCAAGCTCTCACAGATGGCTACCTCTTACTTCCTTCAACTGAAATCTGGTTTTCCCCCTGAGAACACTATTTCTTCTGCGTTCCTTTAAAGTGGATGCCGACCTTCTAAATCCAACATTCTGCTGAGTTCAGAAACACAGAATAAATCCACAGTGTACTATTGTGACTTTTGGATCATTACTTTCCCCTTTCAAGGAAAAGCCTTTCACTTTTTTTTCAAGTTCTTGTTATCCACCTATACATAAATATACATACAAGTATAAACAAATATATATACACACTATATACTTCCACACACATACACACCCCTCTAAGATTGCTGCAATCGTCTGTGATTATTTTAACTTTTTTTTTTTTTCCCTGAGTAAACTCTACCCCCCAGTCTGGGGCTTGAACTCATGCCCCAAGATCTAAGTCACAGGCTCTAACTGATTAAACCACCCAGCAGCCTTCATTTTAATTTTCTGACTAAAGTTTGGAGTTATGGTTCATAGTCTTCATTTTCATTCAAATTCCTACTTCATCATGACCGATTTTGAACATCTATATAGGGAGCACCTGCGTGGCTCAGATGGTCGAGTGTCTGACTCTTGGTTTCAGCTCAGGTCATGAACACGGGGCCCTGAGATCAAGCCCTTGTCAGGCTCTATGCTCAGCAGGGAATCTACTTGAAGATTCTCTTCCTCTGCCCCTCCCCTCCATTCATGCGCTCTCTCTCAAATAAATAAAATCTTAAAAAAAAAAAATCTATGTAGACAACCATGTCTAGCCTTCCTGACTCCACAACCAAACTCCATACCCTATCTTGGCATGCCACTCCTATTGCTAGATCTTATGTGAAACAGATTCTACACCTGGAATCTAAAATAGTATTTTCTCTATGACTACTTTTCTCCTTTCTTCCAGTTCTCTCACTTATTTACAATTACTTACTATTATGCAACCTCAGTGCTCTGACTGTAGTAGGTCATCTCATACTCTGACCCCTTCCTATTCTCCCAAGCAACCATACTCTATCACTCTTTTACTTCCTTCCCTGTAATCCAGCTCCCTCTGGCTCTCTCTATCCCTTCATGCTCCCAACTCCCAAACGTCTACCTTCTGCTCAGACTACTCTGCTCAGCTTCACATATTTATTTCCTGTTTTCTACTGATTATCTCAATCTGGATGTCCCTTCAAAACCTCAAACTCACTACCTGGTTCCTCAAAAGTACACCTCCTGAAACGTTATTTCATTCATTTCTATGCCAAAGATGCTAGGTCTGAGGCTCTTTTTCTCTCTGGTCCTCATTAACTAGAAAGTACATCCTAACTTTTCAATCCCTCTCATACTTTTGTCTTCATTTTAGAACCTCACCTCACCTCCTAAGTGCTTATACAATTCTGTGCTCCAATTTCTGAGCAGCAATATAGATTAACAGTTTAAAGTGCAAGTGCTGGAGTCCAAAAGAACTGGTCGAGACATCTGGCAACTGTGTGGCCTTAGTAAAATAACTAATCTTTGTCTTATCATCTATAAAAAAGACCTATCTCAGAGGTTTGTTTGTGAGGATTAAATGACATAAGGCATGGGAAGCATTTAAAAAAGGCAATATTGCCCTGTGTAAAAACTCAGCATACTTACTGGCTAAGGTAAAATACAATCTTTAATCTAGCACACAAGGCCCTCCAAGATCTCATCTCTTCTAACGTCCAAGTCTTAATCTCTCAAAATGTTTGCCTTCACATCCTATATATAAATCACAAGGGACTATTTAAATTACCTAATAGACACGGAATGCCAATGCTTTCTTTAATACCATGTACTGAGTCACACACTAAACCTTCCAGAAACCATGTATTCATCTTTTAAGATTATTCAGCAGAAGCCATCTCCTCTGTGAAATTTTTCCAGACTTCTCATCTCCACATTTCCTTGCTGGAAGGACTGATCAATCTGTCTTTTGTGCACCTCACATCAAACATATCACTGTTCTGTGCTGTAATGTCTATTCTTGTTTATATGCACACTTCATTTTAGTGGACACTTCCTTTTAGTTTAGTGGACAAGGACAGGGAGGCCTTACCTGTATATGCATTGATCCCTCAGTGGCCAGCATGGGGCCTATTTGTAGATGCTTAGCAAAGGTTCTTTGGATAGAAAACAGATGCTATTTAGCCAATCTCATTTCATGAAGAATGAAGATAGAAAAATTTTCTTAAGAGAATAAAATATTAAAAGTACTGAACTTACAAAGTTCAGACCAAATTTTAAGAAACCTACAAACTGGATGGCTTAAAACAGAACCAAACCCAAACAAAAAAATTTTGGACCTCAGACAAGATAATTATAAAACCAGAAAACTGTGGAAAATAAGAGTATTAAAATGAAGCAACCACACTGCTACATTTAAGAAATACTTCCTTTTCTGAAACAAACAAAACAAAGAAACAACAAAAAGTCTGATATCAAATAAATCATAATAAAAAAAAAATAATTCAAATAAATCATAATAAAAAAAAAATAATTCTAGGCCAGGCACAATGAAAAGCTAATTTTAACTAAAAGCTAACACATGAAATGGTGCAAATGACTACCTTATATGTGTCATATGTGCTTTTGGTATGAAATGGCTACTTCTTAACATTATTATTTCTTCTCCTATTACTTCTTTTTCCTACTAAAACACAGACATACATGGAACATAGAATTAAAAAAAAAAAAACCTAATGAGAAAAAGAAAGATTGACATTGTGCATCATCACTCTTTTAAAATCTTTTTTAAAGACCCTGTGGCTGACTCTTTAAAAGCTCAACTGCATTTTTACAGAATATACACAGAGACTTATTCTTTGCTATATGCCCCCCAAGGACAGAAGAAAATAAGTTACCTATGATCTTCAAAACATATTCCATTATCCTCCTGGGGACTTTCTTATATCAGTGTGAAAGTTAAAATATTTTTTTTGAAAGTTAAAATATTAAAATAGTAAGTCAAATATAACTTCATTACAGTCTTTATTATGCATTGGGGGAAAAAACCATGTGTCAGTACGATGACATTTCTCAAAACAGAGCAAAATTCAACTATTTGGTGCAATAAAAAATTTTATGAAGATTAGATTTAGATAATGAACCTTTCAAAGTGCAATTCTATTTGTACTTAGAAGTATCCCATATATTGCAATAAAAGTTTGAATATATTTACTAGCAGAAGTAAGTTATCAAACCAGTTTAAGATTATATACATGCAGCAGCAGCTTAGTGGTAGAAGAAAAAGGTCATTTGATTTTGAGCCAGTATGACCAAGACTCTAATACCAGCTTTCATGACTTAATGCTTACGTGATACTGGCCCTTTAAGTCTTTCTAATCTTAATTTTACCATCTGTAAAATGGGGATGATTCTATCTTTAAGGAAAATGGTGAAAGGAACAACCAAAATAATATAAATGAACACGGAGAAATAAAAAGTACTATCAAGGGACTTTTAATAGTTGTATTAATGTGTGTTACTCCAGACAAAAGTTAATTTCCATCTAATAATTATACTTTATAGCTTTCATCATTGGCTAAGATTTATTTTGCATAATATGTCTTATGGAACATAGCACAGTCATCTTTCTACAGCCAGACAAACAGGCATAGCAAGTCTAAATAATTTGCTGGAGACTTCCAGGGTAAGTGGGAGAACTAATTCCAGAACCCTTTGTTTAACCATCTACTCTTTAATATCCAGGTACATTTTCTTCTTAATCATCACATTCTTTAGACTACCTTTTTGGGAATGAGATGAAATTAAAAAAACATAAAACTCAAAAAATTTATTTTTTGTCATAAAACAACAAAAAATTTTAATTGTAATCAAACAGGTCATATAACCTTATGGATCATTTATTTCCCTTCGGCTTTGGGTTTAAGCCATATTATCACCAAAGACCAGTTAATCTATTTGTAGTTGAAATCTTTACAGGTAAGAAACTACTTAAAATTATTCAGAGGCAGAGATTCTAAAACCTAACAAGTGATTTCCTGTACATTAAAAATTGAAGATTTTAAGCCATAAATGCAGATTTAGATCAACCAAAATTTTAAAATCTTCTATTTACTCATTAAAAAGCAATCAAATACTAGCTATTTGCACTTCTAACAATTTTAATTGTCACACTGACTAACCTAGCCAATGCAGAACCACTGAAGCTGTGTAAAGGCTTTAAAAGGAAAACACAATTGCAATAGCTCTAGAGCACTAATCTTTCAAAACAAATACCTTTTGCATTTATAAACACAAAATTCTTCACTTTTCTAGCACTGTAATTTGTACATAAGCTTAGTTCATTTTTCAAAAATGATATAAGGAGTAAGTTTTAATTATCCATTTATTTTACTACTATAGAAAAGATTAACATTAAACCACTTAAAAACTAAATAAAATTTGCAAATATTTGTTCTTACTTCTGTAGATAAGATGTCCTTTAGTGCTACGAAGAGTGCTATTAATTTGTAGCACTAATTCAAACTACCAGATTACCAGTATGCCAATCTACTCATAGATCTCTTTCAGAGAAATCTACTGTGTCTAGAGGAGGGCTATAAAGTGTGCTATCATCAGATAAAGGGCAGAAGTATCTTTAAGGGTGGAGATTGAGGAACAGATCAAAATTGTTCTTTTTCTTGCCTGTTCATGGAGTTCCCTTATCTCCTTTACATTCTATTTAAAAAACAAAGCATAAATAAAAACAGTCATAGATAGGATGGATATTCATACCACAAACATTAATGAAATTTAAATTAAAATCTTATTTTAAGTTTTGACTTTTTACAGCACTGTAATATTGGTTCCTGCTCATTAAAATAAAAATTTTTCCTCTAAGTTTGTTATAAAGGCACTATGAATCACCTGACTCAATTCAAAGATACTTTAAAATTCTATAGCCATTTATTTCCTTTTTTTACATTGTGGTGATATATATATTTATAGCATAATGCCTGCCATTGTAAGTATTTGTAACTATACAGATCTATGGCATTAATTAAATTCACAATGTTGTGCACTAACACAACGTGCACTAACACAATGTTGTACACTATTTCCAAAAATTTTTTTAATCACTCCAAACAGAAACTCTGTAACTTTTTTTTAAAAATATTTTATTTATTTACTCATGAGAGAGAGAGAGAGATAAAGAGAGAGAGGCTGAGACATCAGCAGAGGGAGAAGCAGGCTCCATGCAGGGAGCCCGATGTGGGACCTGATCCCAGGACTCCAGGATCACGCCCTGGGCCAAAGGCAGGTGCTAAACCGCTGAGCCACCTAGGCTGCCCCGAAACTCTGTAACTCTTAACCAATAACTCCCCAAACCTCTTTCTCCCAGCCACTGGTAGCTGCTAACCCTCTCTATGTCTATGAACTTGCCAATTCTAGCTATTTCCAAAGAAATGAAATTATGTAGCATTTGTCCTTTGTGTCTGGTTTATTTCACTTAGCATAATGTTTTCAAAGTTCATTTATGTTGCAGCATGTATGAGAACTTCATTCCTTTTTACAAGTCAGTAATAATCCATTATATGTATATACATTGCATTTTGTTTATACAATTCATTTGTGGCTAAACACTGGGGCTGTTTCCACCTTTTGGTTATGTGAATAATGAATGCTGTAATGAACAATGACACACAAGCATGTGTTCCAGACCTTGCACACAATTACTGGATATATACCTGAAAGTGGAATTGCTGGTCTATGTCCATTTTGAGGAACCACTAAAAACTATTTTCTACAGCAGTGAAACCATTTTACAATCCCACCAGCAACATACAAGACTTTCAATTTCTCCACATCTTCACTGACATTTATTTTCCTGTTTTAAAAAAAATACTAGCCATCTTAGTAGATGTGAAGTGCTGTCTCACTATGGTTTTGACTACCATTTCTTAATGATGAATGATGTTGTTCATGATCTTTTTCATGAGTTTACTGAGCATTTTTATATCTTCTTTGGAGAAATGTCTAGTCAAGTCTCTTGTCCATTTTTTAATTTGGCTGCTTGTCTTAGAGTTGTAGGAATTCTTCATATACTCTGGATTTTTTTTTTTTTTATACTCTGGATTTTTTTAAAAAAATTTTAACTGGAGTTCAATTTGCCAACATATAGCATTAACACCCAGTGCTCATCCCGTCAAGCGTCCCCCTCGGTGCCCGTCACCCAGTCACCTCAACCGCCTGCCCACCTCCCTTTCCACTACCCCTTGCTTGTTTCCCAGAGTTAGGTGTCTCTCATGCTTTGTCACCCTGATATTTTCTCTCCTTTCCCCTTTATTCCCTTTCACTAAGTTTTATATTCCCCAAATGAATGAGACCATATGATGTTTGTCCTTCTCCAATCGACTTACTTCACTCAGCATAATACCCTCCAGTTCTACCCACATCGAAGCAAATCGTGGGTATTTGTCATTTCTAATTGCTGAGTAATATTCCATTGTATACATAAACCACATCTTCTTTATACATTCACCTGTCCATGGACACCGAGGCTCCTTCCACAGTTTGGCTACTGTGGACATTGCTGCTATGAACATTAGGGTGCAGGTGTCCTGCTGTTTCACTGCATCTATATCTTTGGGGTAAATCCCCAGCAGTGCAATTGCTGGTTGTAGGGCAGATCTATTTTTAACTCTTTGAGCAACCTCCACACAGTTTTCCAGAGTGGCTGCACCAGCTCACATTCCCACCAATAGTGCAAGAGGGTTCCCCTTTCTCCACATCCTCTCCAACATTTGCTGTTTCCTGTCTTGTTAATTTTCCCCATTCTCACTGGTGTGAGGTGGTATCTCATTGTGGTTTTGATTTCTATTTCCCTGATGGCCAGTGATGCAGAGGATTTTCTCATGTGCTTGTTGGCCATGTCTATGTCTATGCGTTCCTCTGTGAGATTTCTCTTCATGTCTTTTGCACATTTCATGATTGGACTGTTTGTTTCTTTGCTGTTAAATTTAATAAGTTCTTTATAGATCTCAGATACTAGCCCTTCATATGACAGGTCATTTGCAAATACCTTCTCCCATTCTGTAGGTCGTCTTTTAGTTTTGTTGACTGTTTCTTTTGCTGTGCAGAAGCTTTTTATCTTGATGAAGTCCCAATAATTCATTTTTGCTTTTGTGTCACTTGCCTTCATGGATGTTATCTTGCAAGAAGTTGCTGTGGCTGAGTTAAAAAAGGGTGTTGCCTGTGTTCTCCTCTAGGATTTTGATGGATTGTTTCACATTTAGAACTTTCATCCATTTTGAGTTTATCTTTGTGTATAGTGTAAGACAACAGTCTAGTTTCATTCTTTTGCATGTGGCTTTCCGATTTTCCCAGCACCATTTATTGAAGAGACTGTCTTTTTTCCAGTGGATATTCTTTCCTGCTTTGTTGAATATTAGTTGACCATAAAGTTGAGGGTCCACTTCTGGGTTCTCTATTCTGTTCCATTGACCTATGTGTCTGTTTTTGTGCCAGTACCACACTGTCTTGATGACCACAGCTTTATAGTACAACCTGAAAGCTGGCATTGTGATGCCTCCAGCTCTGGTTTTCTTTTTTAATATTCCCCTGGCTATTCGGGATCTTTTCTGATTCCACACAAATCTTAAGATGATTTGTTCCAACTCTCTGAAGAAAGTCCATGGTATTTTGATAGGGATTGCATTAAATGTGTAAATTGCCCTGGGTAACATTGACATTTTCACTATATTAATTCTTACAATCCATGAGCATGGAATATTTTTCCATCTCTTTGTGTCTTCCTCAATTTCGTTCAGAAGTGTTCTGTAGTTTTTAGAGTATAGATCCTTTACCTCTTTGGTTAGGTTTATTGCTAGGTATCTTATGCTTCTCAGTGCAATTGTAAATGGGATTGACTCCTTAATTTCTCTTTCTTCAGTCTCATTGTTAGTGTATAGAAATGCCACTGATTTCTGGGCATTGATTTTGTATCCTGCCACACTCCCGAATTTCTGTATGAGTTCTAGCAATCTTGGGGTGAAGGCTTTTGGGTTTTCTATGTACAGTATCATGTCATCTGCAAAGACGGAGAATTTGACTTCTTTGCCAATCTGCATGCCTTTTCTTTTTGTTGCCTGATTGCTGAGGTGAACACTTGTAGTACTATGTTGAATAGCAGTGGTGAGAATGGACATCCCTGTCATGTTCCTGATCTTAGGGGAAAGGCTCCCAGTGTTTCCCCATTGAGAATGATATTTGCTGTGGGATTTTTGTAGATGGCTTTGGAGATGCTGAGGAATGTTCCCTCTATCCCTACACTCTGAAGAGCTTTGATCAAGAATGGATGATGTATTTTGTCAAATGCTTTCTCTGCATCTATTGAGAGGATCACATGGTTCTTGTTTTTTCTCTTGTTGATATGATCTATCACATTGACTGCTTTACGAGTGTTGAACCAGCCTTGCATCCCGGGGATTAATCCCACGTGGACATGGTGAATAATCTTCTTAATGTACTGTTGGATCCTACTGGCTAGTATCTTGTTGAGAATTTTTGCATGTGTTCATCAAGGATATTGGTCTATAATTTTCCTTTTTGGTGGGGTCTTTGTCTGGTTTTGGAATTAAGGTGATGCTGGCCTCATAGAATGAATTTGGAAGTACTCCATCTCTTTCTATCTTTCCAAACAGCTTTAGTAGAATAGATATCATTTCTTCTTTAAACGTTTGATAGAATTCCCCTGGGAAGCTATCTGGCCCTGGACTTTTGTGTCTTGGGAGGTTTTTGATGACTGCTTCAATTTCCTCCCTGGTTATTGGCCTGTTCAGGTTTTCTATTTCTTCCTGTTCCAGTTTTGGTAGTTTGTGGCTTTCCAGAAATGCATCCATTTCTTCTAGATTGCCTAATTTATTGGCATACAGCTGTTCATAATATGTTTTTAAAATCGTTTGTATTTTCTTGGTGTTGGTAGTGATCTCTCCTTTCTCATTCATGATTTTATTAATTTGAGTCTTCTCTCTCTTCTTTTAATAAGGCTGGCTAATGGTTTATCTATCTTATTAATTCTTTCAAAGAACCAACTCCTGGTTTTGTTGATCTGTTCCACAGTTCTTCTGGTCTCGATTTCGTTGAGTTCTGCTCGAATCTTTATTAACTCTCTTCTTCTGCTGGGTGTAGGATCTATTTGCTGTTTTTTCTCTAGCTCCTTTATGTGTAAGGTTAGCTTTTGTATTTGAGTTCTTTCCAGTTTTTGAATGGATGCTTGTATTGCGATGTGTTTCCCCCTCAGGACTGCTTTTGCTGCATCCCAAAGATTTTGAACAGTTGTATCTTCATTCTCATTAGTTTCCATGAATCTTTTAAACTCTTCCTTAATTTCCTGGTTGACCCTTTCATCTTTTAGCAGGATGGTCCTTAAACTCCAAGTGTTTGAAGTCCTTCCAAACTTCTTGTTGTGATTTAGTTCTATTTCAAGGCGTTATGGTCTGAGAATATGCAGGGGACGATCCCAATCTTTTGGTATCGGTTCAGACCCGATTTGTGACCCAGTATGTGGTCTATTCTGGAGAAAGTTCCATGTGCACTTGAGAAGAATGTGTATTCAGTTGAGTTTGGGTGTAAAGTTCTGCAGACATCTGTGAAATCCATCTGGTCCAGTGTATCATTTAAAGCTCTCGTTTCTTTGGAGATGTTGTGCTTAGAAGACCTATCGAGTGTAGAAAGCGCTAGATTGAAGTCACCAAGTATAAGTCTATTATTATCTAAGTATGTCTTAACTTTGGTTATTAATTGATTGATATATTTGGCAGCTCCCACATTCGGGGCATATATATTGAGGATTGTTAAGTTCTCTTGTTGGATAGATCCTTTAAGTATGATATAGTGTCCCTCTTCATCTCTCACTACAGTCTTCGGGGTAAATTTTAGTTTATCTGATATAAGGATGGCTACCCCAGCTTTCTTTTGAGGACCATTTGAATGGTAAATGGTTCTCCAACCTTTTATTTTCAGGCTGTAGGTGTCCTTACGTCTAAAATGAGTCTCTGTAGACAGCAAATAGATGTGTCTTCCTTTTTTATCCAGTCTGAAACCCTGTGCCTTTTAATGGGATCATTTAGCCCATTCACGTTCAGTTACTATTGAAAGATAGGAATTTAGTGTTATCATAATACCTATTCAGTCCCTGTTTTTGTGATTGTTTCCTTGGACTTCCTCTTTCTTTTACAGAGTCCCCCTTAATATTTCTTGTAGAGCTGGTTTGGTGGTCACATATTCTTTCAGTTTCTGCCTCTCTTGGAAGCTCTTTATCTCTCCTTCTATTCTGAATGAGAGCCTTGCTGGATAAAGTACTCTTGGCTGCAGGTTCTTCTCATTTAGGACCCTGAATATATCCTGCCAGCCCTTTCTGGCCTGCCAGGTCTCTGTGGAGAGGTCTGCTGTTAACCTAAGACTTCTCCCCATAAAGATTAGGGATTTCTTGTCCCTTGATGCTTTAAGGATCTTGTCTGTATCTTTGGAATCTGCAAGTTTCAATATTAAATGTCAGGATGTTAAATGGTTTTTATTGATTTTAAGTGGGGGATCTCTCTATCTCCTGTATCTGAATGCCTGTTTCCCTCCCCAGGTTAGGGAAGTTCTCAGCTATGATTTGTTCAAATATACTTTCTGATCCTCTGTCCCTTTCAGTGCCGTCTAGAACTCCAATTAAACGTAGATTTTTCCTTCTGAGGCTGTCATTTATTTCCCTTAACCTTTCCTCATGATCTTTTGTTTTCCTCTTTTTTCCTCAGCCTCGTTCCTTGACATCAACTTGTCTTCTATGTCACTCACTCGTTCTTCTACCTCATTAACCCTCGTCGTTAGGACCTCCAGTTTGGATTGCAACTCATTTAACTGATTTTTAATTTTGGCCTTCTTAGATCTAAATTCTGCAGTCATGAAGCCTCTTGATTCCTTTATGCTTTTTTCCAGAGCCACCAGTAGCTTTATAATTGTTCTTCTGAATTGGCTTTCTGACATTGAATTGTAATCCAAATTCTGTAACTCTGTGGAAGAGAGTACTGTTTCTGTTTCTTTTGTGGTGAGTTCTTCCTTCTAGTCATTTTGCTCAGTGCAGAGTGGCTAAAAGCAAGTCGTACTGGAAAAAGGAAGAAAAAAGAAAAAAAAGGGGAGGGAACAAACAACAAACAAAAGACAAGGAGGGGTGTTCTCTGATTCTATAAACTGTAAGTCCTTCGACTTCCCCTGGAACTTTCCAGTGCTGCTTGGTCAAGAACTTGCTCTTCCCCTGTCCTTCCAGCTGGTCTTCTGGGGAAGGGGCCTGCTGTGCTGATTCTCAGGTGTGTGCACCTGGGGGAGCTGCCCCGCCCCCTGCTGGGTGCCGGGCTCTGTGGGAGCTGTTTATCCTATGAGGCCCCTGCTCCCTGGCGCCCTGCTCAGTTCCAGGCACAAGGCGACACCAGGAGGAACAACAACAGTGGCGGCAGCCAGCTCTCCAGCTCTGGAGTCAGCTCTACCAGCAACTACTGCTGTCTCCCAGTCCACAGGGGCCTGGATGCTCTGGGGGCGGGGGGTGCTGATCTGCACAGCTCAGGGTCGATGGTGGCAGGAGCGTCCTTATTGTCCTGTGTCCTCCCAGCCTCCGCCTGTCCCAAGGGGAGCGCCAGATCCTGGGCTATGTCCCCCGGCGCCCTGGGCTCCAGGGTCTGCGCCGCTGGAATTGTGCTCCCGGGCTGCACAGCCCCCTCTGCACAGAGCTGCTGCCTGAGCGGCTCCCGGGGCCCCACCGGGTGCACTCCAGCCCTTTTCGGAGCTCCGCCCGTGGTGTGTGGCGCCCTCTCCCCTGGGCCACACTTCATCTGTTAGTAGCCCCGGGAACCTGGGGGCTCCACTGCCCCTCCTGGGATCCTGCCTGAGTTCCCTGTGAGCGCCTTTCCGTCAGGGAAGATTGGTAAAGTTCCTGTTTCTCTGGGACTAGACTTCCCTGTCCTGGAGGCACTCGCTACCTGGCCTTAGCCCAGCTCCTCGCGGGGCGGGGTGGGGGGAGGGCCTCCCTCTTGGATGCTGTTTTATTTATTTTTTTCCCGTCTTCCTACCTTGATAGAAGTGCAAACTCTTCTCACTGTAGCATTCCAGCTGTACTCTCTTTAAATCTCAGGCCAAAAGGGACACAGAACATAAAGACTTCTAACTCTGGGAAATGAACTAGGGGTGGTGGAAGGGGAGGAGGGCGGGGGGTGGGGGTGAATGGGTGACAGGCACGGAGGGGGACACTTGACGGGATGAGCACTGGGTGTTATTCTGTATGTTGGTAAATTGAACACCAATAAAAATTAATTTATAAAAAAAAAAAACCAATTTAAATGCAAAAAAAAAAAATAAATAAATAAAGGTGTCCTAAATAGTAAAAAAAAAAAAAAAATCTCAGGCCAAATTCGTAGGTTTTCAGGATGATTTGAAAGTTATCTAGGTAAGTTGGTGGAGATAGGTGACTTGGGGATCCTACTCTTCCGCCATCTTACATACTCTGGATTTAAACCTTTATAAGATATATATAATTTTGCAAATATTTTCTCCCACTCTAGGTGTTGTCTTTTCATTTGAGGGGTAATGTCCTTAGATATCCAAGTTTTTTATTTTAACGAAGTCTCATTTACCTACTCTTTCCTTTGGGGCTGGTGCTATTGGTGTCATATCTAAGAATCCACTGCCAAATCTAAGGTTATGATGGCTTATCCCTATGTTTTCTTCTAAGAGCTTTATGGCTTTAGCTCTTAAATTTAGGTCATTGGTCCATTTTAAATTAATTTTTATATGATGTGTGGCAGGGATCCAACTTCATTCTTTTGTATATGGAAATCCAGTTATCTCAAGCCTCATCTGCGAAAGAGTCTATTCTTTCCTACACTGAATGAACTTAACACTCTCAAAAAAATAAGTTGTCCATTGTAATAGTTTCCTAACAAAGTATCACAAGATGGCTTAAAACAACATAAATTTATCCTCTCACAGTCTGGACTCTAAAAATCCAAAATCAAGGAAATAAGATAGGGCCTTATTTCCTCTAACACTTGTGGAGAGGATCTTTTCTTTCCTTGCCTCTTCCAGCTTCTGGTGGACTCAGGTGTTCTTTGGTTTCTGGCAGCCTGTCATCTCCACTTCTGTTTTTACATAGCTGTTTTTCCTCTGGGTCTGTCTTTTCCTTTCCTTATGAGGACATTGAGTCATATTAGATTAGTGTCCATCCTAATGACTTTATCTTGGCTATTTCTAAATAAGGGCACATTTGCAGGTATGGAAGATTAATGCTTCAATACGTTTTATAGGGGGACACAATTCAAACCAGATACAGCCACAGATATATACAGAGGTTTATTTCTACGCTCTCTATTCTATTCCACTTGTCTATATAGAGTCTGCCTTTATACAAGTCAGTATCACCAGCTTTGTAGTGTTTTGGAATCCTTTTCAGGATTGTTTTACCCTTTTTTTTTTTTTAATTTTGCCAGACTTTGACAAGTTTTTACTTTGCCAAACTTAGCCAAACTCTTCAGAAACATCTTTTATTATCAGTCTTTATTATGGGTCACATTTTTCTGCTTCTTTACAAGACTGAGTTTTTATTATATACCAGACACTATAAATTTTGCCTTTTGGGAATGTTGGATATTTCTGTATTCCTATAAATATTCTTGAACTTTGTTATGGGACATAGTTAAGTTACTTGAAAAGAGTGTGACCCTTGGGTACGCTTTTCAGATTTAGATGAAGGCAGAACTCAGTCTATGGTAAATTACTCGCTACTACTGAGGGGGTAGAGATCAGATCAATGCCTCATGAATTACGAGGTTTTGCAGTCTTGCTGTTAAGAGAGGCACCATTCCTGACCATGCTACTGCCCCACACTGTCAACTCTATCCTTTTCTTTGCTTTTTTCCCCCCTCTCTGGGTTATTTTCTTCACATATCTGTGCTAAACAATACTCTACAGAATACTGAAGGATTACCCCTGCCAAGTTCTTTTTCTGTGTACCTCTTTCCTCTCTGATGTCCTGTGAACTGGAACTACCTTGTTCTCCTTAGACTCACAGCTTTCTCCCTCCTCCTCAGAAATTGTCAGACAACTTCCATTTGTTATACATAGTCCAGGAATAGACACCATAACAGTCATGTCTCTTAATATTCTTATTTCCATCTAAGACGAGACTTATCCTGCAAGCTCCTTAAGAATCATTCTCACATTTCCTGGCTGGTTGATACAAATGCCACATAGAAAGCACCTCTTCACTCTCTGGTAAATGAGCTCCCCCTATTTGTGCCTAAGATAGGGTCCAATTCTATGAGGCCTTTATCCAAACAGAATCAGTACTGCCTTTTTGTCAGTTGGCACTCTCAACACCTTATCTCACTGAGAACCACAAAAAATATCTGTACTACTCTATTCCTAGCACTTATGTTGTTTAATTAAGGTGTCATTGTATGCAACTTACTCATACACTACACTTAGTACATTCATATACTATACTCACATAGCTATATAGTGGCTTAAGTTTTATTGTCCCAGAACTGTAAAATAAGTTCCCTAATTTTAAAGTAAACATGTATAACTAACATATGTAAATTTGATTTTTCTAGGGATAACTCAGGGTTTCTCAATCTCAGCACTATAGATATTTAGAGCCAGATACCTCCTTGTTGTGTGTGTTTAGGGTGGGGAGAGAAGTATGCTGTACACTATAGGATGCTTAATAGCACATGTGGCCTCTTGGCCTCTACCTACTAAATGTCAGCTGTGACCACATCCAACCTCCCACCACATTTAACAATCCGATATTGCCAAATGTCCTTTGTGCAGGGGGTGGCAAGATCACCCCAGCTGAGAACTACTAGGCTAACAGAATGAACATTTCTATCCTTAAGTATTTGTTTACAGTTTTTAACAACAGAAAAAGGAGGAAGAGTAAGGGGATAAGACTTAATTCCAAACTGACAGGAACCTGTTAAAATAACTAATTCTCAAAAATCTGGAGATCCATTTTTCTAATTACCTTACTCAAATACATTGTAAATATGTTTTTTTTAATTTTTTTTTTTATTTATTTACGATAAATAAATAAAGAGAGAGAGAGCCAGAGACACAGGCAGAGGGAGAAGCAGGTTCCATGCACCGGGAGCCCGACATGGGATTCGATCCCGGGTCCCCAGGATCGTGCCCTGGGCCAAAGGCAGGCGCCAAACCGCTGCGCCACCCAGGGATCCCACATTGTAAATATGTTTTAAAAGTAACTTCTTTATACATAATGCAGTAAATACCATCAATCTTTAATTATGCTCAATCTACTGAAAGGTATCATAATGAACATCTTGAAAAGAAGCAGAGAAACTAATTTCCCTATCACTGAAGCATTCATTATTAAAATTCAGTTTTACTTCATGCTATGCTAATTTTATGAATTATTTACAAGTCTTAAAGTACATAATGTGAAACTTCTTACTTGAAAATAAACTTCTCTACTCTAAGATCTCATTTTTCAAAATATATTCCCCAAGACTTAAAGCTAATTTTTAGGCGATTCAAGAGGGAGAAAATTAATTAAACTGGTAGCTAGAGTTAAAAGAAGGAGAGCCAGAAAGTTCAAATCTATGTAGTGTTATTCTCCAAAGGAACAGAAGAATATTTTATACCAGTTCCAGGTTTTGAGTAGACACGTCTAGAAGTCTAATGCAATTACCTGCAACATGAGCTCACAGTCATCTCTTCCAACAAAAATCATTTCTCGTGGCAGCCTGTGGCGAGTGCCTCCACTGCTCACCAAAAACCAGGATGTTAAGCTCATTTTCTGCTTAGCTTCTAAGTCTCTGGCAAAACTACGTCATCCTGCAGAGATATTGAAGAAAAACATACATTCAGAAATTTTTAGCTTTAGTATCTATTCATCAAACTTTTTAAAGCAGGCTTAAGAATAGAACTGCATTAATCATCTACTCCTAGCTAAGTAAACAGTCCAGAGGTCCTACAACACAATAGATTTACCAAATTCTCAGGAGTGTATTAAGTCCAAAGACTCAATATTAAGAGTTCAATTAAAAAGGAAGATATTAAATTAAATAGTCAACCAATTCACACTTATCACACTTCTGAAAGGCTTTGAGCACAGCTTATAAAGGTCTACAATTCTCAAGTAAATGATCATGATATTATGTTAACCTGAGTAAAAACCAACATTATACAAATAAATGTCTGATTTATAAATAATTTGAGAAAGACGAAGTTCAAATGTATATATTTGATATCTGATTAAGAACTGTAAGTAAAAACCAAAGAAATTGTCAACGAAGCACAGACCACTGAAAGAACTTTTAAAACTATGCAATTGCAATTTCTCTGTCCTCACATGTACTTCACTTTCTTAGGACATTTTTCTAGAGTAGCAATTTTTTCGTTTTTTGTTCTTGGAACCCATTACACCCTTTTGTTTTATTTTTTTAAAAATTTATTTGAGAGACAGAGAGCAAGAGCGAGAGAGAGCATGAATGCGGGAAAGGCAGAGAAAGGGAGAAGCAGACTACCCAGTGAGCAGGGAGCCCATGCATGGCTCGATCCCAGGACCCCAGGACCACGACCTGAAGGCAGATGCTTAACTGAGTCAACCAGACACCCCTCATTTCACTATTTTTTAAAAAAAGAACCCCAAAGAGCATTTTGTTTATATGGGTTACATATGTCATTTACCATAAAAAGAAATAAAAACTGAGAAACGAAGATTTATTCATTTAAAAAAGAAGGCCTGCCTTCATTCAGATAATTAGAAAAGAGAAATTTATTTATTTTATTTTATTTTATTTATTTTATTTTATTTATTTAATTAATAGTTTTCTCAAAGAACTGTAGTTTTTTCTTTGATACTACATCAAAACTTTGAACTTCAAGTTTCTTGAAGTTTACTTATAATAAGATATCTGAAACTTTTTATAGTATGCTACATGAAAATTCATCTTCAACTTTGAAGGAATCTTGTATTATAAATTCATCATTTGGAAAATATTGGTTCCCTGAGTTACACAGATCTTCCAAATGATGACACATTCATTTTATTATTTAAAAACATCCCATTCATTAATTTCACCACTCATCTCCTCAAAAAAGCCTTTAAGTGCTAGGTAGCTGTGAGGATCATGGTGGCAGAATCAAGTTTTCTAAAATCCTAATTTTCTCTTGAAACCTCAAATTTTATTGACAACAAAATACTACCAGTTCTTTTTTTTTTTTTTTTTTTGAGATGACAGGCTTTGTTTGCAAAATACTCAAGTCTACAAAACCATAAATTTGCCCATCAGTCATTGTTTCAAGTAACAAGGTGCTCCATGAAACAAGTGGGTAGTGAAGTTCACAACTCAATGATACAGATGCTTCCCACTGGGACAACCAGGTACTTTGGTATACAACATAAGTGCTTTATATGTCCTTCCAATTACTTGTACAGAATATTAAAAAAGATGTGACTCATTTTTACCACTTTATCAAAGACATTCTTAAGTGAAACTGGATTTTCTTTTTTTTAACTGCAGGTACATGGCAGTGAAGGATACAATTACTATTAGTATAGTTCGGCCTAGATCTATGCCAAGCAACGAGCAGCTTTACCCACCTTTCTTTTTATACTAGAAGTTCAAAAAAGGTAAATAATGTTTTGATGTTATTATGAAAATAGTTTTAACCTCTTGAACCTCTGAAATGGTTTCAGAACTCCCAGAGGCCTGTGGATTGAGCTTTGAGAACCACTGTGCTACAGAAGGTGGCTATGTCATTTAGAACTTAAACTTTGGAGTCAGATTGACAGATCAAGAATCTGTCTTGTCTCTTGATTGCAACACTTTACTTTTTATACAACATGACCTGGGGCAAAGTTACTTCTCTCCTGCTCATTAGTTTATTCTTTCCTAAAATAGGGTAATGATAGTATCTACTCAATACTTTTTTCTTAGGAATCAAAAAACTATTTGTAAACATTTTTTCCAAGAAATGGCACATTCTGGGGATCCCTGGGTGGTGCAGCAGTTTGGCGCCTGCCTTTGGCCCAGGGCGCTATCCTGGAGACCCGGGATCGAATCCCACATCGGGCTTCCGGTGCATGGAGCCTGCTTCTCCCTCTGCCTGTGTCTCTGCCTCTCTCTCTCTCTCTCTCTCTGTGACTATCATAAATAAATATTTTTTAAAAAAAAGAAATGGCACATTCTGTTACAATTTAAATAGAAGCGAATTATACTACGGTGAACTGAAACATTCTGCAATAAGAACTATATCTATACATTAAAGCAAAATCCTACAAAATGTAGAATTTTATGTCAAGGTAAAAATATCATGGATTATAAATTTATCAGCACATACAAGAAACAGTGGGTTTCACTAAAACAGGCAAATAATATTCTGTAAAATCCAAACAATAGGGACTACTGGATTTTGGCAGCTCAGGGCATGACTCAATCTGGAGATCGAGTCCCATTGTCAGGCTCCCTGTGAGGAGCCTGCTTTCCCTCTGAACTATGTATCTGCCTCTTCTCTTTCTCTCCATGTCTCTCATGAATAAATAGACAAAATCTTAAAAAAAAAAAAAAAAAAGCCTAAACAATCAAGTCTTGCTCCACTCTCAGCTTACCAATTGATATGGTCAATTTATTTGGGTTTTTAAATCTTTCATCCACCTAACTCTGTGCTGGAAATGTTGTTAATCTTCCAACTGTCTAGTCTCTATCAAATTGGCTTTTAGCATTTCACATGTACATCCTGGCCAAGTCAACACAGAATCAAAAAAATTTTATGCAAGAAAAACCCTCCAATCTAAATACAGCATTTAAGTTGCATACTGCATTTATAAACCAACAAAAGAACAATTTTGAAACATGATAATAAGTAAGCTATTATTTATATATTTATTTAAAGGAACTGGAAAACAAAAAACTACAATAAGACATGTTAAAAGGAAATGAAGTTAGTCTAAACACTGAAAACTAAAACAGCACAGCCAAACATGGTAATGGGAATACAACATTTTCAAAATCAAATTTTATGTGAACATTGTTTGTATGCTACAAAAACACTGTTTTAAGTATTTAGACAACATCAAATAGAATTATATTAATATACAAATATGTACCCTATAATTCTATAATATAAATATACAAACAATAATTATAGTTTATCCTTGAACAGTTCGAACTGCATGAACCTGCTTATATGTGGATTTTTTGATACAGTATGATAATTACAATTTCTCTTCCTTATGATTTTCCTAATAACATTTTTCTTTTCTCTAGCTTACCTAATTCTAAGATTATAACACATAATACATGTAACATAACAATATGTGTTAACAGTTTGTTATTGGTAAGGCTTCTGGTCAACAGTAGGCTATTAGGAGTTACATTTTAGGGGAGTCAAAAGTTATACATGGATTTGCAACTGTGTAGGGCTTGGAACTCCTAACACCTGTATTGTTCAGGGGTCAACTACATATAATTTCATAAAATATGAAAATAATGGCTTTTAATATATATTTTTGACTTTCACTGACACTTAAAAGATAAATAAACAAATACATAATTTCTGAAACAAAATAAAAGTTATCCTCAAGATGAGGGGTATTTATTTACTGGAGTGGTACAACGGCCTTGAGACCTCTTCTAGCTTCTCAACAGCAGGTGGGAATGAGATATCACAAAAAAAGCTACTGCTTTTCCATTTTTACATAGGGCTCTCTCCTTATCTAAGACAGCTTTCTCACCGGTCCTTCAATTCCAATGATCTTTTTCTACTCACTGAGTAATACAAACACTCACACACAGATAAAACTGAAACCTGGTTGAGAGTTTCCTCAAAGACCAAGCTAGGTTTCAGCTCAGGATCCTCTAAGGGTTGGGGGAATAAGAAGCCTTTGGGTTCAACAATTGTAGAGAAATGCCCGAGGTGTTGACCAGATGTGACAGCAGTTACATTTCCTTGTACAGTTTCTGGATGAGCCAAGAAAACATGTGTTTTGGAGTAGACTTTCTGAATTAAAACCCCAGTCCCTCGTGCTAAGTGACTCAAAACCCCCAAAATGACAAAAATAACAACAAATGCTTCTCAGTTTTAGATATATCTGTACAAAGAAAAAAAAAAAACCCAAAGAGAATATCTAAAGACAAAATGAAACACAGATATGGTATCTTATAATACCTGGCATATGGAAGGTACCCAATTAATGTTCGTCTCCTTCTCTCCCTCTCCTCCTAATCTTTTCTGCCAAATAATACCCTAAAGTTGTAACTTGAGACTAGAACAGTATCAACCAAACAAGTAACATTTACTGAGTATTTTCTATGTCAATTCTCTAAAGTATTCACTTAAAGGACACTTTAGGATAAAAATTGTGACAATATAATGTAGCTCATGGATTAATCATAAAATTAAAAATGTTAGTCTTTATATTTCATTCATATTTCAACTCTAGAGAAGTTTAATGGATCATTTATTAAAATTCCTACAACACTTTCTCAAAGCATGAACAGTCTTCATTGGGATCTAAAGTCTGATTGTACAGAGGATCATTGAGTTTTTTGAAGACTGCAGGCCCAGGCCCTCTTACATATTCAAATTATACCACAAACTATAACCTTTGCCCTGTGATTCTGCATTCTTCCAATCAGAGGTGGGGTATAATCTCCCACTCCTTAACTCTAGGCTCTGCCTTATAATTTGTTTTGGCCAACAGGATGACATCAGTATACATGATCCAAATAGAGCCTAAAATGTGCTTGGGCAATTGGCTTGCCCTCCTGCACCTGTGCCATCACAAAAAAAAAAAAAAAAAAAAAGAACATGCCCTGGCTAGCCTATTTGTCCAAGATGAATGAGAGATATGTCAAACAGACATAGATCTAACATGTAACTTGAAATAGGGTGGTCAGTATATCATCCAACCTCCAGCTAAACAACAGATATATGAGCAAAAAATAAAAATGTTGTTTGAAGTCCCTAACAGATGTGAGCTGATTTGCTTCACCACTGACTATAATGCACACGGAGTATAATTTACTAAAATACAGTATCTTTCCGTAAGTACATTCAGTCCAATACATTCACTTGAGTATCTTTAGAATTTACAAATGAAATGTTTTCATTGTCTCTTTTCCCTATTTACTCTTTTCTTGATGGTAACATTTATTTGTATAATTAAATATAAGGCTGCTATATATATCACAGAATTAGAGGTAAAGCTCTCAGCTTATTGTAACAAAGAACCAGTAATTGGAAAATCCAGCAGTGCTAGAAAATGCAAGCTCCCTTTCTTTGGGTGGGGAGGCAATATTCTTAGTTTACTTTTTTCCCCTATGGAGTTCAGTTTACTACAGGTGACTACTCCCATATCCCTCACTAATGGGCAATAAACACACTGCTGATATTGTAAGAGCTAAACAAAGAAGTGGTTTAGGGGGTTTCACTGCTCTAGTTGCAGTTTCTACATATTAATCTCCTTGGCTAAGCAAAGCACTTCTACTCTAGTAAGCAATTTAATTCCTAAGCTTAGGAATATCAAAAAAATGTGGAAACAGGAAGCTCCAGGAATCCACTTCTCCATATAAATGACTATTGAACTCCTAATAACTATATGAAGTAACTGTTTGGGGGCTCTGGTGTCTAGCCAAACAACTGCTAAACTTCAGTATTTTGCATGGTAGCACGTACCATCCCCATTTCCTATTCCAAAAGCTCCAAGAAGTAGCTTGTGGATATCCTCCTGAATTTCTAGCGTGACTCACTGGAGAGGATATATAAGAAAGACTTTCTCATCAAAATATTGGACTGTGTGCTCTGGCATGAGCCTTTGTGCTGGCCATCATTGCTTCAACTCCTAAAAGCTGAAGCATCTTTTAAGGAATTTGGAGAGTCAAGTGTGCATGTTTCTCTGTTTTCTTTCCCTTTTGGGAATCAGGTATTTAAGGAAATCCTTATGAAGTCACTGGCTGACCACAGAGATGACAAAAAACAAATTTTAGTGACCACACACAACAAGGAATACACACCTTGCAAACACAGTTTCAAAGAGTAACATACAGTTGGCTTCAGCATTCACCAAGGGATATTCAGCAATCCCTAAGTAGTGGGATAATTAAATTTCCAGATTTATCACAATATAATGCTTTAATATCCAGTTTGGTTCTCAAACTATATAGAGAGCAAGCAACAGGAAAATTCACTTGTAGGGGGGTAAAATGGACAGAAACCATCCCTGGGGAAGCCTAGACATTTTAATTATTAGTCAAAGGTAGTAAATCAACTGCCTTACATGTGTTATGTGACAAAGAACTAAGGGAAATCAGCGAAATGATCTAAGAGAAAGCCAAGATCATAATAGGAAGATACAAATAATATAAAACGAAAGGGCTCTTCTCGGAGTCGGTTTTGGGCTCCGAGTCTGGTGGCGAGCGGCCCCCGCCCCCGTTCCCCCCTCCCCCCGCCCTCCGAGGTGGCACCTGCGCAGGAGTCTGAGACCTCCTTTTCCAGAGTTCCAGAATGGAGACTGAAGGGTACCTAGAGACACAAAGAAGTAAAGAAGTCCAGAATGATAAAATAGGGTCACCTTCAAATGAGATGATGGCTGAGGAGCCACAAGTTGTCCTAATATCAGCTCCCCAGGTCCAGGCTCCACCAGAGCACCTCGATGCAGACTCAGTTGAAGATGTGGAGACCATGCCACGAAGGAATCCTCCCAATGCGGCAGCCTCTAGGCAGAGGTTCCGGAGATTCCGCTATGAGGACGCAGCTGGGCCCAGGGATGTCCTCAGACATCTCCAGGAGCTTGCCGGACAGTGGCTGAGACCCGATATTCACACAAAGGAGCAGATTGTGGAGATGCTGGTGCAGGAGCAGTTCCAGGCCGTCCTGCCTGAGGAGCTCAGAGCTCGGGCCCAGAGATGTCAGCCTGGGGTCAGAATCACTGGCTAAGTTCTGCCACTGGGTTCTTGCTCAGCCTACAGGTCACCCGGGCTTTCTGTGTGTGGAGAACTGTCCTTTGGTTGACCACTGAGACAGAGCAGTCTAGCTGTGGTGGTGACAAGCACAGAGTAAACTTAGCAGCTGCTTCTCTTCAGTGTAACCCAGTCTCGAGTAACCTTTCTGCCTCTGGCCTGGCTCCTGATATGTACATCTGCTCCTGGAACCATCTAGGTGCCAATTCAGAAACTAATTTTTGGTAGAGGGACGAGTTAGCTCTAAACTGGAACTCTTGTTGATTTTGCTGGTGTCTTAATACTTCCTGTGCCTTTGGAATGGGTCTAGATGTGAGAATACAAATATAAAGCCCAGTATAAAGGAAATGTATAGTTTTTGAAGAGAGAGGAAGACCTTGAATTATATGAGTAGGATCATTAATAAAACTAGTCTTTTGGTATTTGATTTGGAGATAGCACAAAGAAAACACTTTTTTCTTTTCTTTAATTTATTTGAGAGAGAGAAAGGGGTAGGAGCAGTGGGAGAGGGATAAGCAGACCCCACTCCCACTTGGGGGGGGCTCTATCCAAGGACCCTGAGATCACTACCTGAGCTGACATCAGATGCTTAACTGACTGAGTCACTCAGGCTCCCCAAAACCCATTTCCTATTTTAAAAAGTACATTAGAAGCAGAGGAGAGAAGAAATAGCCAAGTTAGGGAAGTGAGGTTTTTGGGGTTTTTTTTTGTGTGTGTTTTTTTTTTTATTTTAATTTGAGGAAGGGAGAGAGCATGAGCAGGGGAGGGGCAGAGGGAGAAGCAGACTCCCCACGAAGCAGGGAGCCAGACTCACGACTTGATCCTGGGACTCCTGGATCATGACCTGAGCCAGAGGCAGACACTTAACTGACTGAGCCACCCAGGCACCCCTGGAAGTGAGATTTTAATTGAACTTGAGTGGGAGATCACTGGACAAAGTCACACCTTGAGCAAATGTATAGGAATGCTTGGAGACAGCAAACGAGTGAACTGTCCCTTGTATTGACTAGGTTAAGCTTTTCTTTTTAAAACCATTTTATTGGGGATTCCTGGGTGGCGCAGCGGTTTGGCGCCTGCCTTTGGCCCAGGGCGTGATCCTGGAGACCCAGGATCAAATCCCACGTCAGGCTCCCGGTGCATGGAGCCTGCTTCTCCCTTTGCCTGTGTCTCTGCCTCTCTCTCTCTGTGTCTATCATATATAAATAAATCTTAAAAATAAAAAAAAAAAACCATTTTATTGGGCAGCCCTAGTGGCGCAGCGGTTTGGCGCCGCCTGCAGCCTTGGGTGTGATCCTGGAGACTCGGGATCAAGTCCCACATTGGGCTCCCTGCATGGAGCCTGCTTCCCCCTCTCCCTGTGTCTCTGCCTCTCTCTCTGTGTGTCTATGAATAAATAAATAAAATCTTTAAAAAAAAATAAAACCATTTTATTTCAAAAGAAAAAAAAATAAAATAAAATGAAAGGTCACTATGGAAGTTCAATAGCAGATTTCAGCAAAAAGAAGAAATGATCAGCAAATCTGAAGGTAAGACAACTTGAAATATCTAGTGTGACAGAAAAAAAAAGAGTAACATAAACAGAGCCTGAGGGATCTGTAGTATATTGTCAAATGTAGCCACACATACATTATAGGAGTCCCAGAAGGAGAAGAGACAGAGAAAGGGGAAGAAATAATGACAAAAAACTTGCCAAGTCTGAGGAAAGATACAAACACATCCAAGAAGCTCAACAAACTCCAAGCAGGATAAATTCACTCAGATCCAGACTCATCCATATTATACTCAAACTGCCAAAACTGAAAGAAAAAGACCATTTTGAAAACATCAAGAGAAGACACTTGTCATGTATCCCTAATAAGATTAATGGCTGATTTCTCCTCATAAGCCATGGAAGTGAGAAAGCAGTGGGATGGCATATTTATAAAGTCTGGGGTTAAAAACTGTCAACCAAGAATTCTGTATCTAATAAAACTAAATCTTATAAATGAATCACAATTAAGACTTTCCAGTTAAGCAAAAGCTGACAGTTCATTACCAGTATACTGACCTACAGAAAAATGGAAAAGAAAGACTTTCAGGCTGATATGAAGACACTAGACAGTAACCATGAGAAGCCATGAGAAAAATTAAAGATAACAAAAGTAAAATAAATATGTAGGTAAATATAAATCCAAGATGATTGTTCTTCTGATATGATTTGCAGCTTTTCTCTTTTTCCAGTATGATGTAATAGGCAAATACATACAACAAAACTTATAAAGCGGGACGCCTGAGCGGCTCAGTGGTTGAGCATCTGCCTTCAGCTCAGGGCGTGATCCTGGGGTCCTGGGATCGAGTCCTGCATTGGGTTCTCTGCAGGGAGCCTGCTTCTCCCTCTGTCTGTGTCTCTGCCTCTCTCTCTCTATGTTTCTCATGAATAAATAAATAAAATCTTACAAAAAAAAACATAAAGCTATGTCAATAGGAATACAATATATAAAATGTAATCTGTGACAAATATAAAATAACACAGGAGGGAGGGAGACGTACAGAAGCAAAGTGTTTGTATACTCTTAAAATTAAGTTGGTATTACTGAAATTAGGTTATTATAAATTTGAGATGTCATTTGTAATCCTCAAGGTAACCACTAAGAAAATAACTAAAAAAACACACAGGAAAGGAAATCTAATGACACATTAGCAAAAAATCAACTAAGTACAAAAAACATGCAGTAGTGGAGAAATGGAGGAACAACAACAACAACAAAAAATTTAAAAGAATGTAAAAAATAGGTGACAGAAGTAAATTCTTCAGAAACCATATTAAACACATATGTATTAAACTCTCCTATAAAAAGGCAGAAAAAGGAGTTCAGATACAATTACAAGATATGTTGGGGTGCCTGGGTAGCAGCTGGTTGAGCATCCGACTTTTGGTTTCAGTTCAGGTCATGATCACAGTATTGTGAGATGGAGTTCTCAGTTAAGCTCTACACTCAGCAGGAAGTCTGCTTGAGATTCTCTCTCCTTCTCCCTCTGTCCCTCCCTCCAGCTTGCCCTCACTTGTATGAGCTCTCTAAAATAAATAAATGAATCTTCAAAACAAATAAGATCTCTCTATACACTGCCTACAAGAGTTTCTATAGATACAAGGACACAAAGAGGTTAAAATGTTGAAAAAAGATATTCCATGCAAATTTTAACTCCCCAAAAAGTAGAAGTGGCTGTATTACTATCAGAAAAAATAAATTTCAAGGAAAGATTATAAGAAACAAAAGAGGACATTACATATTGATAGAAGATTCAACATAGCAACACATAAAAAATGTAAACATATCTATACCTAACAACAGAGGCTCAAAAGATACAAAGCAAAAATAAACAGAATTTTAAAAGTGGAGAGTTGAGCAATAATAGTAAGAAACTTCAACACCCCACTTTTAACAATGAAACAAAAACTAGACAGAAGATCAATAAACAGAGGACTTGACAGCACTACAAACCAATATACCTAACAGACATATATAAAATGTTCAATTCAACTACAGCAGAATCCTAATTTTTTCAAGTACACAAAGCACATTCTCCAGGACAGCCCATTATGTTAGACTAGAAACAACTTAATTTCAAGAGTGAAAAGTGCAAAACAACTTTTCCAATCACAATAGAAGGAAATTAGAAATCAGTAACAGAAATGAAAATAAGAATATTCTCAATAGGTGGAACTTAACACACTGTCAACAACCAATGGGTAAAAGAAGCAGTCATAAGAGAATGAAAAAATCCAATGAGACAAGTGAATATAAGAACATAACATACCAAAACTTATAGGACTGTACAAAAGCAGTAGTAAGAGGGAAATTTACTGCTGTGAATGTATATATTTAAAAAGAAATATCTTAGACTAATAACTTGTTATTAACTATTAATCATCTGTAATTCTTAACACCTTAAGGAATGAGAAAAGAGGAAACGAAACACAAAGCTACTGAAGGAAGAAAATCATAAAGAATAAAAATAAATGAAATAAGAGCATTAAAAAATAAGAGAAAAATCAATAAAAGTTATTTCTTTGAAAGAAGACTCAAATCTCAAATCCCTAAAATCTGAAATAAAAATGGTGACATTACTGATTTTGATACATAAAATAGGATTATAAGAACATTACAAACCGGTGTAAGCTAAAAAACTGGATAACCTAAATGAAATTGACAAATTCTAGAAACACACAACCAAGTTAAATCATGAAAATACAGAAAAATAGAATGGACTTAGAGTATGAAGACTGAATCAGTAATAAATGCCCAACAAAGAAGAGTCAAGGACCAGATGTCTTCACTGGTAAGTTCTACCTAACAGGTAAAAAGGAATTAACACCAATCCTTGTCAAAGTCTTCCAAAAACTTAAAAAGATATCCTAATTCATTCTATGAAATCAGCATTACCTGATACCACAGACATAAAA
Organism: Nyctereutes procyonoides; assembly: GCF_905146905.1. Classification (NCBI taxonomy): domain Eukaryota; kingdom Metazoa; phylum Chordata; class Mammalia; order Carnivora; family Canidae; genus Nyctereutes; species Nyctereutes procyonoides. The sequence goes on from NW_026575044.1 coordinate 7,167,675, forward strand.
ACTTCAAAAAACTGATAGACCATTATCTTATACTACTGATACAACAATCTTTAACAAAATACTAGCAAACTCAATTCATTAGCGTATTTTTTAAAAGATTTTATTTATTTATGAGAGACACAGGCAGAGAGAGGCAGAGACACAGGCAGAGGGAGAAGCAGGCTCCATGCAAGGAGCCTGATATGGGACTTGATTCCTGGACCCTGGGATCAAGTCCTCAACCACTGAGCCCCTCAGGCACCCAATTCATTGGCATATTAAAAGGACTATATAACCATAGCCATGTGAACCTATTCCTGGAAAAAAGGGATGGTTCGATACAAGAAAACCAATCAATGTGACAGACCATATTAAGAGAATGAAGGAAAAAAAAAAAAACATGATTATTTCAATTGATGCACAAAAAAAGCATTTGAAAACATTCAAAACCCTTTTCTGATTATAAAAAAGCACCTAATAAACTAGGAATAAAAGAGAACATGATAAAATCATATATGAAAATCCCATGGCTAACACCAGATTCAATTATGAAAGACTGAAACCTGCACCTTAAAATCAGGAACAAGACAATGCCTACTCTCATCATTTCTATTTTATATGGTCTTGGAAATCCTAGCCATAGCCATCGTGATTAGGTAAGAAGAGAAAGAAAACATATCAAAATTGGAATGAAGGAAGTAAAATCATCTTTCTCCCAAGATGACATGATTTTATAGGTAAAAAATTTATATCCCTCCCCAAAGAAGGCCCCAAAAGTGTTCACAGCACATGAAAGGAATCAGAAAAATTGCAGGATATAAAATCCAGTCAAAAATCAGTTGTACTTCTACTTGCAATTGAACAATCTGAAAAGGAAATTTTTTTAAGAGTTCATTATTACACCATCAAAAATAACAAAATACTTAGAATTAAATACAACCAAGATGGCTCAGGACTTATACATTGAAAAATCTAAAACACGGGATCCCTGGGTGGCTCAGTGGTTTGGCGCCTGCCTTTAGCCCAGGGTGTTAATCCTGGGAGTCCACACACCCGGCTACCTGCATGAAGCTTGCTTCTCCCTCTGCCTGTATCTCTGCCTCTCTCTCTGTGTGTCTCTCATGAATAAATAAATAAAATCTTAAAAAAAGAAAGAAAAATATAAAACAATGCTGAAAGTTTAGAAGACCTAAATAAATGAAAAGACACTGTGTCTTCATGAACTTGAGATGTAACACTGTTAAGGTGACAAGACTATCCAATGCAAAGTAGATTTGATGCAATCCTTATCAAAATCTCAAGAGCACTGTTTGAAGAAACAGAGAAATCCATCCTAAAATTTATATGGAACCTCAAGGGACCCTGAAGAGCCAAAACAACCAAAGTGTAAATACTCAGGATGTTTCCTGATTTCAGAACTTCCTAGAAAGTAGCAGCAACTAAAATATTGCCATAAAGACAGACGTGTATCAGTGAAGCACAACAGAGAACCCAGAACTAAACCATCACATATACAGACTCCTGATTTTCAACAAAGGTGCCAATACCACTTATTGGGGAAAAGACTGTCTTTTCAACAAATGATGCTGGGAAAACTGGATATTTACCTGCAAAAGAATGGAGTTGGCCTCTCACTTGACCACATGTGAAAGTTAACTCAAAATGGATCAAAGACCCAAACATAGGAGATAACACTGTATAAAATTCTAACAAGAAAAAAAGAAGGGGATTTGCATGACCCTTGTATTTGGTAATGGTTTCTTACAGATGACACTGAAGCACAGGATACAAAAGAAAAAAACAGATAAATCAAACTTTATCAACATTTAAAACTTTTGTGCATCAAAGGACACTACCAAAAAATAGTGAAAGGAATGGAAGAAATATTTGAAAATCGTTTATCTGATAAGGGATTAGTGCCCAGAATATTAATCATTAGAAAAATACAAATGAAAACCACAATGACATACCATTTCACATCCATTAGGATGTATGATCTATTATCAAAAAATGAAAACTAGTGTTGATGAGGATGTGGAGAAACTGGAACACTTGTGTGTTGGTGGTAGGGATATAAGTGCAGCTGCTATGGTTTCTTGAAAAGTCAAACAGAGGGGCACTTGGGTGGCTCAGTCAGTTTAGCATCTGACTCTTGGTTTTGGCTCAGGTAGTGGCTCAGTGATGGGATGGAGCTCTCATCTGTCTCCTTGCTCAGCACGGAACCCTGCTTTTTTCCTCTCCCTCTGCTTTGCGCTACCCCCCCCCCCGTCTCTCATTAAAAACAAAACAAAACAAATTATGATTTTCCATATCATCCAGCAGTTTCACTCCTAGGTATATATTCTAAAGAATGGAAATGTATGGAGTAACAGATACCTATATACCAGTGTTCACTGCAGCATTGTTCACAAAAGCTAAAAAGGAGAAATAACTCAAGTGCCCATCAGGATGAGTAAATAAAATACGATTTGCACATTCAATGAAATATTATTCCATCATAAAAAGAAATCAAATTTTAACATGTTACAACATGGATGAACTTCATCACATTATGCTCAGTGAAATAAGCCAGACACAAAGGGCAAATATCATATGATCCACTATCATGAGGTACCTAAAACAGGCAAATTCATGTAGATATAAGGTAGAACTGAGGTTAGAAGAACTGGGGAAAGAAGGAGTTACTATTTAACAGGTGCAGAGTTTTTGTTTAGAATGATGAGAAAGTTCTAGAAACAGACAGTAGTATGTTACACACTGTGAATGCAATTAATGTCACTGAATTTTATGCCTAAAAATGGTAAATTTTATATATATTTTTGAAGATTTTATTTATTTATTCATGAGAGACACAGAGAGAGAGAGGCAGAGACACAGATAGAGGGAGAAGCAGGCTCCCTGCAGGGAGCCCAACATGGGGCTCGATCCCAAGACCTGGGATCACACCTGAGCTGAAGGCAGATGTTCAACTGCTGAGCCACCCAGGCATCTCGGTTAATTTTATGTTCTGTATATTTAACCACAATATTTTAAAAATGTAATTGGCGGGAAAAAAAGCCACTCGAGCCCTCTCTCTGCCTTGAATCACTGTTTTTAAACTGGAGACATAGTGAATCCTTATTTTGCTTAGTTTTGTACTTGTTTCTGATTGCCTTTAGAACAAGTTGTTTTGGACATTCAAGTTTTCCCTTAAAGCAAGGATTGGCTAACTTTGGCCTTCTGCTATTTTTGTGAAGAAAGTCCTTTTTTTTTTTTTTTAAAGATACTTTTAATTTATTATCTGAGAGAGAGAAAGCACACATGTGCATGTGAGTGGGGGGGGGGGGAACAGAGGGAAGAGTAGAGAATCTCAAGCCGACTCCACACTAAGCATGAATCCTGACATGGGGCTCAATCTCATGACCCTAAGATCATGACCTGAGCCAAAATCAGGAGTCGGACACTTAACCAAATGAGCCACTCTGTGAATAAAGATTTGTAGGAACACAGACATTTGCATTTAAACAGCCAAACTGAGATGTGATACAGATCATATGACCTATAAAGCCTAAAATATTTACTTTTTGGCCTTCACAGTAAAGGTTTGCCACCCCTGCCTTAAAGGACTAATACTAGTTTTTAGCTTTCCCATGTTGAATGAAAATAGTTTATTTTATATTTTACTTTATTTTTTAAGTAGGCTCCACTGGGTGTGGAGCCCACTGCAGTACTTGAACTCACAATCCTGAGATCAAGACCTGGGCTGAAATCAAGAGTCATACACTTAACTGACTGAGCTACTCAGGTACCCCCAAAATACTTTAAATTATATTTCACATGTATCTATTTCTTACAACTGAAAATTGAACACTGTATTTAGTGGGTTGTGATTATTACTATTATTAACAGTTACCAAACTATGCTGCAAAATAGTGTTTCTCAGAAATTATTAATATGCATGTATCAGTCCTAATACTATACTGTTCTACATTTCTGAAACTCTGTACTCACATAATTTTTCTGTTTTCTCCCTTATCAATCATTTTTCATTGTCTTAGCCCTACTCCTTCCTGCAAAACCATAAAAATAATGTAAGTATGTTGGAACTAGGCTCAAACAAATAGAATCTACACAAGAGCTCCTGTGAATAAATTAGGTGGTTTCGTAACATAAATTTTTGTTCCTCTGGAGGCTTTAGTTATGTTTAGATTTTTAGTTGGTAAGCAGAAGAACTCTATACAAGCAGAATACTATTGTAAAACCAAGTATCATCCTTCCAAATTAAAGATCAAATTAAATAAAAATCCTGGTGTTCTTTGAATTCAAATAAAGAAATTTGATACTACCAAAGTACTACTAATTTACTCTCTAGTATAACACTAGAATTGTACATAACAAGAACTTTAAAAACCAAAAGATTAGCACAAAAACTTACTAGTAAAGTTTCAGGGATTAGACCATGGGTGTATGCTGACCCATCAATCATGAAATACATAATTAGCACAGGTACGGCTTAGATTTAGATTAAAAACCTAAACAGATTCAGAGTCCTAAGAGTTTTATATCTAATTATGAAAAAAATCAACAAAAACTGTAAATATGTATGTTTTGGATAGAAGAAACAGCTAAGAGCTTTAATTACAAACAGTAAAAATTCCAGGAAATTTCACTTAAGAATTACAAATATGAAAGCCTATTTATTAATGAAAAATCGAGGGATCCCTGGGTGGCGCAGCGGTTTGGCGCCTGCCTTTGGCCCAGGGCCCGATCCTGGAGACCCGGGATCGAATCCCACATCAGGCTCCTGGTGCATGGAGCCTGCTTCTCCCTCTGCCTGTGTCTCTGCCTCTCTCTCTCTGTGTGACTATCATAAATAAATAAAAATTTAAAAAAAATTGAAAAAAAATCGATACAATTTTCTCTGCTTCATTTAAAATGATTAACAATAAAACTAAAATGCAACTCAAAACTCTATTTCCCATACCAGCAAACCTCAATGACTTTTCTAACACCATAACAACTTAATTTTAAAAGCCTACAGCCTTAGAAATGCAGACTAGGAGATCCCTGGGTGGCTCAGCGGTTTCGTGCCTGCCTTTGGCCAAGGGTGCGATCCTGGAGTCCCGGGATCGAGTCCCGTGTCAGGCTCCCAGCATGGAGCCTGCTTCTCCCTCTGCCTGTGTTTCTGCCTCTCTCTCTCTCTCTATCATAAATAAATAAATAAATAAATAAATAAATAAATAAATAAATAAATAAATAAAAATAAATCTTTAAAAAAAAAAGAAATGCAGACTAGATTTGATACAAAATTATATTAGTCTGTATCTTCTGTGCTTAATTTTAGCACTGAAGAAATCTCAGAGTATGACAATGTACAAAACTAACAGATGCCTTTCTGTACGTCTATTCCCATGGCAGAGTAAGCCCGTCTTTTCTCTGTAGTTCTATGATACTTTTTCAAACATCTTTCATGCTATCACTTAAACTACAATTTATAGCATTAATGTTGCTGCACTATTATATGATAATGTGTCTAGCTGGTGATCTCTTTGAAAGCAAGAAAAATCTATCTTCTTCCATCCCCAGTTGTTTCATTAAATATTTATAGAGAAATCTACCAAATCCAAGTACTCTGGGCATTTAGGGTGCATGAAGACAAAACAAAACAAAACAAAAGCTTTCCACAAGGAACTTAGTCCTTGGGGAATGTTGGCCAGTAGATGCCATGACGGAGATAAACCTAAAGTGATACTTGGAACAAACAGGAGGATGTCATTACTCCACTGTGGAATGCTGACACTGGGGGTAGTATCCTTTCAAGTCCATGCACAGCTGAACTACGACGACGTTTATCTCTGTATCCCCAGAGCCTAACACAGCGTTCCACCTCTAGTATCTGACAAGCTATTTTTAATGAATGAATGAGTAGTTCTGGAACTGTGGCAAATCTTGAAGTGGATAATGGAAATCTTCAGGGACAGAAGGTGAGAAATTAATCATTTAACCTTTGCTACATATAAAGCCCTTAAATCCTCATTTCCACCTTTGCCTTCAGTTGTCTCCCCCATATTCTTTATCTTGTCACATAGTACGCAGCAGCTAACTGACAAAAGTTTAAAGCTCTGACCTTTGAAGGTCAGATGGAAGTAAACACTGGCCCAGAATCACAGTCCAGTTTCCCTGTTCCTGATAGCTATAACTGGCTTTAAAAATGGACTCTCCTGTTAGATCCTAGGGTATTTCAGAATTGAATGTACTAAAAATTTAATATTTAAGATTTAAATTAAAAAGTAAAACAAAAGATGCATATGTTCAGCAGAGGACACTGCTTCAACTACACTTCTAAGTTTCAACCTCACCTATATTTTTCTGGTTTTGTTTATTTATATTTAAAAAAATGTTGCTTCAAGTCACTTATAATTAAAATTGAGGACTAGTGGCAAGAAGCCAAGTGAGATTAATTACTAGAATGCTGTGAGATAATAGTGTACTCGATATGTAGTAACACTATAACAGTTCTCGGAAACGATGCATAACATAACCAATGGCAAAGGCCAGTTTAACTCAGATTATTAGATTTGAGGAAGAAAAACTATTCTATAAATGATCCTCAGCGTATGCAATTACTTGAGCTAAAATACATGCTAAGGGCAATATATCCTCTGCTTCTGGCAATCAGCTGGCTGATTCATCACCAGATGGCTTTATAGAGAATGAACTTCCTCCTATTCCACAAGTCCTGCTATCGCAGAGTAAGAAATTACTGGAGTAGCATTAGGACTATCAATCCATGCAGCTGAAAATGCTTTCCTCTAATGTATGTAATTCTTATTTTAATACAATATTATCTGTTGATGAATCCAATTGTTTTCTGGTACCAGGAGGCATGAAAGGGTGAAAAGGATCTTCATGGGCTTGGCCCAGTATCTACCTACTTCTGTTTCCTGAATGAACAACAGTAGTAGAAGAAAGAAAATGTGATTTTCTTAACAAAATAAATGAAAACCTAAAAGGAAAAAAAAAGTGATAAATTTCAATTCCTGAAACTGTCATTTAAACCAGCAGTACAACTACCCAAAGGTTAGAAAAATATTGCAAAGGGGCACATGCATCCCAATATTTATAGCACCATTAACTGCAATAGCCAAATTATGGAAGCAGCCCAAATGTCCATTGACTGATGAATGGATAGTTGTGGTACACACACACACACACACACACACACACACACACACACAAACACACTGGAACATTACTCAGCCATCAAAAAAAAAATTGAAATCTTGCCATTTGCAGTGACACAGACAGAGCTAGAGAGTATTATGCTAAATGAACTAAGTTGGTCAGAGAAAGACAAATACTGTATGATTTTGCTCATAAGTGGAATTTAAGAAACAAAACAGATGAACATGGGCGGTGTGTGTGTGTGTGGGGGGGAGAGAGACGGAGGCAAACCAGGAAACAGATTATTAACTGTAGAGAGCAAACAGGGTTACTAGAGGGAGATGGGTGGGGGATGGATTAGGTACGTGATGAGGATTAAGGAGGGCACTTGTAATGAGCACTGGGTGTTATATGTAGGTGATGGCTCACTAAATTCTACACCTGAAACTAATTATTACACTGTATGTTCACTAACTGGAATTTCAATAAAAACTTGAAGAAAAAAAACCTAACAGTAAAGCTTATATGTTAAAGTGAACTAAGTTGCTGCATCAACTGCCATAAGGCTGTTAGAACTTGTACCAGGCCCTTAAAAATTTTTGTAATTAAAATTTTATTTGTTTAAAGCAGTTTAAGTAAGGTTCACAGCGAAATTCAGGGAGAAGGTACAGAGATTTCCCAATACTCTAACCTCTACACAGGCATAGCCTCCTCCAGTGTCAACATCCCCCACCACAGTGATGTATTTTTTACAGCTGAGGAACTCACACTGACATATCACTGTTAACCAAAGTCCACAGTTTACATTATGATTCACCCCCGGTGTGGCACTTTCTATGTATCTAGACAGATGTATGGTGACATATATCCATCATTATGGAATCACAGAGTATTTTCACTGCCCCCAAAATCCTGTGCTCTCTGCATACTCATCACTCCCCTATAACCCCTGAACTTTTTCTTGTCACCAATTTTGCCTTTTCCAGATTGTCATATAAATTGGAATCATAAAGTTTGTATGTAGCCTTCTCAGATTGACTTCTTTTGCTTACTAATATACATTCCAAGTTCCTCCATGTCTTTTCTTGACTTCATATCTCATTTCTTCTTGGCGCCAAATCCCATTGTCTGGGTCTACCATAGTTTTTATGTACCCATCTACTTGCTGAAGGACATCTTGGTTGTTTCCAAGGTTTAGCAATTAGAAATCAAACTCCTACTAATACCATATCGTTTTATCCCATCACACCAAGTACCCAAAAGATAACTGAAAAAATTTTAAACAAATGTATATATTCAAAATTCTTATTTCACCTTTTCCCCATACTAATATCCCTGTAGAAAATATTCTTAACATTAAAGCCTCTGCCTTTTGGGGAAAAAAAAAATTAGGGTTGCATTTTAGCTAAAGACTCAGACTCAATGAAGGTATAGATATAATTGATCATATGTTATAAAAGCAAACAGATATAATTATCTGTAATCTTTTATTTGTAATAAGAAGCATTTACTGAGCATGTACCATTCTAAGAACTTCATTCGTATACGTATGATCACAAAATTGATTTTAACTATCAAAATTATGTAAGTTCTAGAAAATGGACATAAACAGTATGCACCAATTTATAAATGAGGACTCAATTTTATGAAACATTCTAAAATGAATTAATCTAATTTTTTTCATTCACAAGTATTTAATCACTAAGTACTATAGGTAAGAGGGAAAAGAGTGATAATCAGTATAGAAAAAGTTCTTTATCCCACAGAACACAGAAGTAAAAATAGACAAAAAAGAGCTAACTAAAAGAAGACAAGTTTAGTGACAATGGGAAGGCAGGAATGTGAAAAGACAAAGAAAACAGCATAATGTAATAGTTTTAGGGTGTTGGTATTTTAGGTTGGGTGGTGTGGGGAAACATCTCTGAGAAAGTGACATACACTTAAATCATATTCACAAATTCAGCTCTGCTATATAACTTGACCAGACCAATAATGAAAAATATATCTTGGGAAAAATTTTCTTTTAAAGCCTTACCCCCACTTGAAATGTACAGTTAATCCAAAACAATAAATCCACAGCTGTGCTGTTTTTGGATACTTACCAAAATACTTGTTCTATGCTCATGTGAACAAACTCGGTACTGAGAAAATTTTTGTTTTCATATGCTCCTGATTATTTTGAAATAAGTGCTTCAAATTTTAACTTTACCATATAATTAATTGTTTCAAAAACCAAAGCAAATACTGAGGAAAAAAAAGTATTGAGAAAAAATGTAATTTACAACTTTCACCTAAAATGGCATTCAACTGTGAAAAATTTTTTCACAAAAAAATGAAGATGACATTCTAGTATCAATAGCCATATATTCTGTATGAGTTTATCACATATTTCCAAAAGAAGACTTAATTTGGATAGGAAAAGCCAGTGATTTAATAAGACCTGATTTTGGGCATCCCTGGGTGGCTCAGCGGTTTAGCGCCTGCTTTTGGCCCAGGGCGCAATCCTGGAGTCCCGGGATCGAGTCCCACGTCGGGCTCCTGGCATGGAGCCTGCTTCTCCCTCCTCCTGTGTCTCTGCCTCTCTCTCTCTCTCTCTCTCTCTCTCTCTCTCTCTCTCTCTCTCTCTATGTCTACCATAAATAAATAAATAAATAAATAAATAAATAAATAAATAAATAAATAAATAAATAAATTTTTAAAAAAGAAAGACCTGATTTCTTCATAAAAATCATTTTATAAAGTGTTAAAGAAAATGCTTGAGAAAATAAGTTATATGTTTCCATAAATTATCTCGGCATTAAAATTTCCTGCCAAGTTTCCTCTGCCAGTTTATGAAAAACGTAAAGTCTGACTTGCTTTCTTTGGTAGAAGTGCACAACTTTGTTACAACCTAACTGCTGTTTTACAAGAAATCATTCAAGACTTAGATTCAAACATTTACCAAGTACCTTCTTTGTGCCAGCAACTGTGCTAAGTGCTTAAACTCTCAGCCTTCACTTAACTCCCAGAAGAAGCGCATGGGAGTCATTTTTGCCCTCAAGAAAGCTAAAGTTAAATGACTTACAGGGTCACAAATCTAGTAGTAGTAAACAGGAGCCATCTGGATTCAAACCGGGACTTTCACACCAAGTTCTGGGCTGCTCCCACAATCACAGTCTCCATCATATTTTTCTCGAGTATCTTAAAATGATGCTAGTGATGCCAACTCCTACAAACTCAGACTTGGCTTAAGAATTTGAATATGACTGAAAAGAAACTTTTACCTGGTAACACTCTCTGACACTATCTTTTTAAGCCATAAACACTGAAGATTCATGCAAGACTCAGTCTATTTTTAATCTACCTCTTACCCTCCTGCTTGGCCACCAGCAGGCTCCAAGACTGCCTCTCTGAGAAGTCTGTAGACAAATAAGAATCAATCAGTTTATATTAAAGTCCGATCAAAATTCAGCTGACTCATCTGGAGGAATGAGGCGAATTTAGTAAAGAGGGTTCAGCATGGATCAGAAACTCAGAATCTGAAAGAAGAGCAAACTATCCCTAGGCTCACTGAACAATGATCTGAAAAACTGTCGGGTCACATATCAGTAGGAGCAGGAAACATCTACAGAAGGGGCTGACAGTAGGAAGAAAGCAGTATGAACTAAGAGTCTGTAAGACCTTGAAAGCCAAATGTCTTTGATTCACCTTCCCTAATTCAACAATTCCGTAGCTGACAATTTCCCTTATCTCTGTCACCTGTCTGTAACTCATTGTTTAATTTAACAGTGATTGTTAGAAAATATTTCAATAGCACATCTAAAAAACTTAAAAGTGAAAAAGTTTCAAATGATTTAAGAGCCTTTTTCTTGGGATGCCTGGGTGGCTCAGTGGTTGAGCGCGTCTGCCTTTGGCTCAGGGCGTGATCCTGGAGTATCAGGATCCAGTCCCACACTGGGCATCCTGTGTGGAACCTGCTTCTCCCTCTGTGTCTGCCTCTCTCTCTGTGTGTCTCTCATGAATAAATAAATACAATCTTAAAAATAAAAAAAGAGCCCTTTTCTTACATGCACACATTCATGTCTGCAGTTTACTTTGAAATGCTTCAAAATGTAAAATGCACTGATGAACAGACAATGGATATATGTGTGTGATGTGTGATAAAACTAATATAATGTTGGAGTGTTTGGGAGGCTCAGTTGGTAAAGCATCTGCCTTAGGCTCAGGTCATGATCTCAGGGTCCTGAGATCCAGCCCCATGTGATGGACCCCCTGCTCAGTGGGGAGTCAGCTTCTCCCTCTCCCTCCTCCTGCATTCTCACTCTTTCTGCCTCTCTCAAATATATAAATAAAGTCTTTAAAAAACAAAAACCCTAATATAATGTTAATGGTACAAATGGTGAGGTGAGTATTCACTATGAAATTCTTCCAATTTCCCTGTATATTTGAGATAAACCACATACACAGACCTTTGTATTCAAACAAACCATCTCATCAATTAACACTAGTGAAAGAATAAGAGAGTTTAAAAAGTCAAATCTCTGGAAACATTATTTATATAAAATCTAAGGAATGCACCCAAAGCTGAAGTGGAAAAAACTTTAAAGCCTTAGATGTATTTTCTACTAAACTAGAAAAAATAAACTTATCCAACAAACTAATAAAGGATTAAAAATTTAAAAAGAAATTAATGAATTAAAAACACAAAAATAAGAAGGCTAAATCAGAAGTTACTTCTTTAAAAAAAGTACTAAAATTCCTGACAGATTTTTTTGCTTCGTTCATCATAAACATTTGGGTTTGTAATAAAAAGACATAGGCACACATGTGATTTTTTTAAATTTAAGAACTATAACTTTATACTTCTAAATTTGAAAATCTCAAATGAATAAACTTCTAGGAAAATGAGAATGACATAACTGACTAAAAAAAATAGGTAGGAACTTGAATAGATCTGAAAACACTATCAAAAACTAAGACCCCATGGGATCCCTGGGTGGCACAGCGGTTTGGCGCCTGCCTTTGGCCCAGGGCGCGATCCTGGAGACCAGGATCGAATCCCACGTCGGGCTCCCGGTGCATGGAGCCTGCTTCTCCTTCTGCCTATGTCTCTGCCTCCTTCTCTTTCTCTCTCTCTCTGTGTGACTATCATAAATAAATAAAAATTTAAAAAAAATTTAAAAAACAAAACAAAACAAAAAACAAAAACTAAGACCCCAAATACCCAATGGACTATTACTCAGCCATAAAAAAAGAATGAAATCTTGCCATCTTCAAGAATATGGATGGATCTAGACGGTATAATGCTAAGTGAAATCAGTCAGAGAAAGACAAATACCCTAATATTTCTCATATGTGGAATTTAAAAAAGAAAAAAGGGGTGGGGACACCCAGGTGGCTCAGCGGTTGAGTGTCTGCCTTTGGCTCAGGGCATGATCCCAGAATCCCGAGTCAAGTCCCACATCGGGCTCACCGGCAGGGACCCTACTTCTCCCTCTTCCTATGTCTCTGCCTCTCTCTTTCTGTGTCTCTCATGAATAAATAAATAAAATATTTTAAAAAGAAAAAAAAAAGAAGACACACCAAAATCAGACTCTTAATTATTGAGAACAAACAGGTGGTTACCAGAGAGGAGGTTGGTGGGAGATGAGTATAACAGGTAAAGGGGATTAAGAGTACACTTATTGCCATGAGCACTGAGCAATGTATAGAATTACTGAATCACTATATTGTACACCTGAAACTAATATAACCTGTAGGTTAGTTTAGACTAGACTAGACTACACTAGACTAGAAATTAAAAGAAACAAAAATTAGGCCCCAAAATCTACCCCCTTGTCATCTTTCAGATCATTTTTTAAAAAAATCAATAAACTCAGTTTAAGCTCAATCAAAACCTCAAAAGGATTTTTTCAAATGAGCCTGAGAAAATAATGCTTAAACACATCTGAAAAAAAATAAGCATACAAGGAAAACTAAGTAAATTCTGTTAAAGCAAATGTAGTATAGGGAGAACAGTCTGTCCCATTTATTTTTATTTTTAAAGATTTTATTTATTTATTGATGAGACACAGAGAGAGAGAGAGAGAGGGGCAGAGAGACAGTCATAGGGAGAAGCAGGTTCCACGCAAGGAGCCCCATGTGGGACTCGATCCTGGGTATCCAGGATCACATCCTGGGCCGCAGGGGGCGCCAAACCGCTGCGCCAATGGGGCTGCCCCAGTCTGTCCCATTTATAAAGATGTTATAAACTTATGTTATACAACACAGTAATAATATAGCAGTGCAGAAATAGGTAGATGGAATAAAAAGATCCAGAAATAAAGCTAAGCATATTAATAGAACATTATCAAATTGTATCAACTAATGAAAAGTAATGCAATAAATGGTACGGGTATGGAAAGCTATATACATAGGTCTAAATACATTTTAGAAAAACTAACATTTGCACATATTAATATCATAAAATCCATGAGAATTAATACAGGTATATATTTAATAAAACTGTGCAGTGGTATTACTTCATAAAGGAAAAGAGGAAAATTGGGCTACACACAAGTTAAAAATCTTTGTTGGGTAAAAATAAAAAAGATAATGACAATCTGGGAAAAAATTTTACAACGTATATGACAAAGGAGTTGTAACAAGTATATACAATAATAACATTCCTTCAGAAAAAATTAACAAAGGGCACACACAAGCAATTCAGATTAGAAATACAGTGGCCAATAAACATATATATATATAATATATATATATTTGCCAACAAACTTTTTATTTTTTAAAAAGTTCTTCAGATATATTACTGATAAGAGAAATCTAAATAAGGTTTTCAATTTATCACCTTGGCAAAATTTTTTAAAAGTATGTAATATCCAGCATTGGTGTAGGGTTGAAGCAACAATCTCATATGCCAATGATGGAAGTGTATACTGGAAAAGACCAGGAAGAGGAGATTGATTTCATCAGAAAATTAGATAAGGCATTCAAATTCAAATTTTCTTTAATACATTTAATTTCTTAAAATACTGGCAAAGAAAAATAGTAATTTGCACAGAAATTCACAGTTGTTGACAATTTTTAAAATATTCTTAATTTCCATAAATTCTAAGTAAATTACAAGTTTGATAACACAGACTCCTATACCGTCATAAAAAATTACAAGTTTGATAACACAGACTCCTATACCATCATAAAAAAAATTATACCGTCAGAAAGTTTAATCTTAGGACAAAATGTTACAAATTAAGCCAAAACAGACAAGAAAACCTAACAGTGGCATCACTGGCTAGCGGGATTACGAGAAGTGTTCTTCCTGACGTAATGGTATCTTCTAAATATTCTGCAATAGACAAGGATTAGATTTGTAATACGAAAAAAAAAATAGCCTGAAGGAATATGGTGGGCTTCAATTTGCAATGCATTGTTTATCCAATGAAAAGTGTTTACTGAACAACCAAAGCAAATAATAATACATGGGGTCCTCAAGACAGGTATTCTGAAGTGATAGTCCTTTGCAGACTTATTGCTCAAAGTCCTCTATTTGTAATGTTCCTTTTTCACCAAAATAAGTATTTTATACTTTACCTCTGTATCAAGTATGCTCATTTCCTCTGTCTCCTCAAATCAGTTTCTAGCTGGCTGCCCTGAGTTCAAGACTCCTTACAACCCCTCAGCTTTGAATTTGTACTTTACTATTCCATGTAAGATGTGACAAACCCTTACCTGGTAAAAACACCTTCCACAAAAAAAAAGCCAGTTAAAAAGAGGAAAAATTTCCTTTTGGCCTGGAAAAAAAGTAAGCTGGACTCCTTTTTTCTGACTTCATTCTCATTTAGACATTATGCTTGGAATTAAGGATGAATTTAGGATTGGAGAAAGTAATAATCTCAAAGCCTCTTTCTCACATCATGTCTTTTTCTCCACTCCCAAGAACACTAAAATTATGTGTAAAATGCCTTATGGGGACAAAATGCAGAAGAAACAGAAAACTATTCCTACAGTGTCAGATTGAAAAAAGTATTTCTATTCATCACTCCAAACAAAACATTTCTTCAGGTGTAACACTACTAAGTGACACTGCCACATCTAGGGCTATGGGAGGAGATCCGTCTTTTACACCTACATCTTTTGCTTTTCAACATAAACTTCTGAAGTAAACGGACTATCACTAGCTTATTTTATAGATGAAGAAACTGAATTTTTGAAATTAAGTGACATGTTTAAGATCACACGAGTAGTGGCTCTGAATCAATTCCCAATAGTAACACCACCACACCTCTCCTGTTCAGTACTCAGCAACAGCAGCAGTCATAACCCATCTACCTAAGAAACAAACAGCAGGGGCCTATTTACAAAGAAAACTTTGTTCAGGGCTTTGTTGAGATTTAGTAGTTTCTGGAGGAGAATGATTGTGAACTAGAAGAGATGTCTAACAAAATGTTCTCATCCACAGTTTAAAGGAATATCCAGGTTATTAAAGGTAGTATAACCTGACTAAACATTCCCTCTCTCTAAAAATAGTATCTTTACTCAGCTTTTGTGACAGCAGACTCTTACCTCACTAGCCACTTCTTTTCAATCCTTCTGGATAGCTCTTTCTCCCTTGCTAAGCTTTCACTGTTGAAGAGTATCAGGTCTCAACTCTTGGACTTCTTCTCATCCTAATTAACCAACTTTCAAACTAAGTGATGTCTTCCAGGTCTATGGCTTTAATTAAATATGTTCTACTGGTGATGCTTAAGAATTAAATATCTTCAGGCCTGAACTACTCCTCTGAATTCCAGACTTGTGTATTCCCCTACTTGCTAGCTCCACTCCGATGTTGAACAGACATTTTAAACTTAACATTTCCAAAACTCTTTTATTTTTTAAAACCAGAACCTTGTAACTTTCACTATCTCCATCATTATTCTAGTGGAAACCATTGACAACTTAGTATAGATCACTCCACTTGTCTTCTTAGTTCAGCCCGATGTTCCTATTCTTTTCCCCACCAGTCTGTTCTTCACAAAAGAGCTAGAACTACATTTTAATATGTAAAATCATATTTTATCATTCTAAAATGATACAATTCTTTTGTCATTCCTTTGATCAAAACCCTCCAATGAACTCTGAAAGCACTTGAAATTAAAAGCCCTACAATCTCTATCCAACCTCATTTCTTCCAATTCTTTCTTCCTCTTGCTCATTCACCTTCAGCCAGTGGTCTCTTTATTCTCTGAAGTCACTCATCCCATTCCTATCTCAGGACCACTGCACAGTCCAACCACACATCTCCATGGCTTACTTCCTTACCTAATACAATTCTCTGCTAAATGCCACCTCCTTACAGAGCAGTATTCCCTAATTGCTCCTAAAATGGTAACTCTTAAGGTGCAGAATATTGTCTTAAGAGGTTATCTTCCGTGTAAAAGAGGAGAGGCGGGTTAAGAATACATATTTGTTTAACTTGAAAAAATTCACTGGAATGATACAGAAGAATTAATAAAAAGTAGCTATTGGATTAGAGAACGTGCTAACCCAGCAGACAAGGTGAGGGGTAGGAGGATTTTTCACAGTATTTGTTTTTAAAATAGTTTGATTTCTTTGAACCATGTGAATGTTCTGAGGGACTACTTAAAAACAAATGAAAAATAGCAGCCCAATATCACAGTCCACCCCCTTATTCTGCATGTTCTTCATAGCATCTATGCTTACTTCACTCTCCATTTTATAATTATCCATATCACCCAACAGACTTTAAGCTTTAACCAACTCCTTTAGTACTGGAGAATATAATAATAATTTTCTCCTTAATTAAAAACAAAAAACATTCAAATGGTTTTCATTATCTTTGTATCATCTCAAGTATATTTTATTTATGTTACATTTACTCTATTTATAAATCTGCATGGCTTTGTCCTTGTCTATATCTAGTACATGGCCAGGACAAAGACATAAAAGGGCTGGCTTGTTAAATCTATAAATGTCTATAAGACAGGAAGGAAAGCGAATCCCTTGGATGACAGTATAATGATTTGTGAAGACTTCAATAAGTTTTAACTATAGGTATATTCAAGGAGATACTATCTGAAAGGGATAAAGTTAAACAGTGCTTCAAAAAATCATGTATGTGTACTTACAGAATGGGAAAAATCTTAAGACAGACACTAGCTTATGTTGACTATATCAGTGGTTTCTAAACAGATTTTTTAAAAAATGAAAAACAACATAAGTTTGCCAACCTTTTACTGTTCATCTAAGAACCAAACCAATACAAAAAAACCCAAAGCAAATATTACAAGAAATTACTACATACTAACACTATCATTTCATAAAGAGGTCATTTTAACATTAGAAAAGTAGAAATACAGACACTCAAGTCCCTTGAATTGCATGCCTGTAACCTGAAAAGCCATATAACTTTTCCTCATTTCTTTTTTGCTTAGAACTAGCAAAGATATCACCGCTGTTAAAGAGTTAACACAATTTTAGACTGTAAACACAAGTGTATAGCTTGAATTAAGGAAAGGGATAATTTCACTACACTACATTCAGACCATAATTATCGAATTAAATATAAAAACTTAATAAGATTAGAACAAAAAGAGCAACACTGACAAAACAATCTAGTTGACGAGATGAGAAAGGTAAAGGAAACAATATCATGAAGTTGTAAGAGTTATATATTTAATTTAGGAAAGAGAAAACCTAGCAAAGAAATACTTTACTGAATCTTACTCTTAAGACAGAATTGTAACCAATGGGGAGAAGTAAGACAGACAGTAGCTCAACTTAATTAAGATCTTTCTATTATACTTTCCAAAAGCTAAATGAGACATCCTATGCCTCTTTGTTTATGGAAGTGCTGTTCTTGGAAAAGCTGGACTTGATAAGATCTCAAGGATATGAGTAGTAGTAGAAGGCACACTATACCAGATGACTCTAAATAAAATCTCCTGTAGTTCTAAAATTTTGTGAATCAGAAAAGAGTACATTTTGCTTTTTTAATTTACCAAAAATGATGAGTGGAAAGAATTTGGGGTTTTGTCAAAAAAGACAAAGATTTAGTTATAGGTTCTACTACTTAGTAATGTCTGACACAGAAGTAAAATTATTCACTAACTCTGGGCTTCAAATATTCTCAAATTTAAATGTGTAAATTTATACCATGTACAAGACTGTTGCATTTATACCTTATACACAGGACTGTTACACACACACACATGCTGCCTGACACATAGTAGGTTTCAACGTGTGGTACGTATTAGTCATTGATTCAATAAATATTATGTCCCAAAGGGTAATATGTTCCATAATACTTAGCACTTATAGATATATTCAAATAATGAGTTATTCTCTATGTCTCATATCGTTTCTCAAACCTAAGCAATGCATGCTTGAGATTCTTTTCCACTTTTATGTTTTGTATAATCCCTATTTGTATGTAAGTAATTTTTGTAAGGTTTTCTTTAACCTTGCTTTTGTTTCCTTTCTACCTTTGTTTGACATAAAAGAGGGCTTTCTTTACGTTCAGTATATACAAACTATGTCATTTATTTTGGCCATAAAAGCCCAAATTATAATATAGATATACTGTTGCATAATCACTCAACTAAACTAGACTATATGTCTAATATAATCAACTCTACTACCAGACAGATGTCTTCTTACTCTTTTGTATTGTCCACACTAACTCACTGCTGAGCACTTCCCTTAAAAAATATTTAAGAAAATAAATTAAATCCCATCTCACCAAGGGTAGTTGATTGTTGGAAATCTTAGTTACTAACAAAAGTTTATAAAATGAAGATGGTCTGAAGTTTCTCCCCATAAGAACAAATTCATTTCTTACTGAAACACAGCAACACTTAACATTCTCCTCCACATTATCTATCCACCAAGGATTTTTCAGATGGTATCTAATTGCTCTTCTGTTATACTTCCATAATAATTTGCAACTATACAGATATTTCAGTTGGCAATTTAGTACACTGCTGTTAAATATTTATTAAAATGGGAAAGCTTAAAACCCCATTGTTCACGACAGAGAACAGAAATCAATCATTACAGATTAATTAAAATAGTAAAAATTACTTTATAGGAATATAATTTTGTTGCAATAAAAAAAATTAACAAGTTTAAACATACACAGTATTCAGTACTAGGTGAATGATACCTGGTTACAAATGCAACAATAAAACTAGGTTTTTCTTCAGTGATAAAAGGAAATAAACTAATACTTAGAATAAATAAATCACTAAGCATAGAGTTTTTAAAAACATTTTGATATTTGCATTAATGGGCATAATGTATGATGACTTTATAGCGTAAATTTCATTATTCTAATGCTAGGACAGAAAACATGCAGATGGCTATTTATTTCCATACAAAGTAAATGCGAAGAGCAAAATTAACCAGTAAAATACATTTAACGTTTGGTTTAATATAATTTCACAGGCTGAAGTTAGCTAGATTATTTTTTAAGTAAGCTAAGATTTAGAAGGGGCTATTAATAAATTTTTAAAAACTCTATTAAAATGCAATGTAGAATTAAAGGGTAAGGTTATAAAGCAATAAAAAAAGCACTTTATGTCCAAAGCAACTCAATGAAAAAAAAAAGGTAAATTTTGATAAAAAGTTCAACAGATTTTTTTTCCTCAAAAGCTAAGCTGAAAATAATTCATTAATTGAAGAAAAATGAACTTCACAGCTTCCTGTTACATGGCAATTTTATTTTTAACCAAGCTTATAGAATTCATACTATAAAATACTACTGAATATCAGGAAATATTAAAATATGCTTACTAATAGGGAAAAACTTCCAAGAGTTTGTTTTTATGAAAAGCTCATTTTAGGGCATCTTTCCTTATAAGTTAATTTATAAAACTAAAACTCCACTTCAGGAGAATTATTTTTGCATCACAAGGAAAAAGGACTAGATTAATACAACTAGTATCAATGAACTTGATAGCTAAAGAAACTCAAGGAGCACGTAGAGAAGCTTTCCTTAAGTTTTCTCAGGCGAGGAGGACTAAGTGAAAAAACCAAAAGAGCGCAGTGCAAGAACAGATCTTGGTTTTATTTGCCTCTGCCTTTCCATTAGCATTTAGGCTTGGACAGATAATTCAGTTAACTTCCCAAGTTTTAGCGTCTTCCTCCGTGTCAAGTGCACTTAGATTCTTGACTTTTAAAACACCAAAATCCTACAACATCTACAAAGTTGGGAAGGACAAAAACAGCTCTGGTTTTACTTTTTAAGACAAAATAACGGCAGAAAAAAATAACCCGAAATTATTTGTACTTGCAATGTAGTATTTCCAGAACTGAATCACTAAATTTTTGAAGCATATCCAGCTAGGATTGCATCAGTGAAGCTCTAGATGCAGTATTCACAATGTAACTCCCTCCTCTCCCATTATTCCTCCACCTGCTCCTCCCCATCCTGCTTATTCTTTCTTCCGCTTGTTTTAGTGCCAGCAAACGGTTTTAAGCATTGAAAGCTTAAGATGAAATCATTTTAAAAGATGCATTTCGAATCAACGATCATCTGCACCACCACATTTCTCCCAAATAGGGTGGAATTTCACTAAGAGAATGAAAGTATGAATAAACAAAATCAGGAATAGAAATGTACCAGGCCTGTTTTTTGTTGTTGTTGTTGTTGTTGTTTTGACTGCTTAAAAAAAAAAAAAAAACCAAAAAAACAAAAACCGGAAAGATGTAGCCCAATCTATTCCCTCAGGAACGTGAAAGCGTTACCCACCCAATGAAAAAACAATTCTGCTGGTTCATTTCCCTGCCACAGAACAGCCTCGTCGTCGGGCCCTTTCTAAGGACGATCTTTCGTCGCTCTCCAGTAATTTCATACGGCTCGCCCTGGCAGTGCTGGGACAGGCGCTGTACCTGTCTTCCAGGGGCTTACATCCTTCAAGCAAATACCTAAAGCTCTACTAAAACACCTCCCTCCCTCCCTCCCTCCCTCCCTCCCTCCCTCCCAGCCCCCCGTCCCCAGCCCCGGCGCTTCTCTTAACTTAGGACACAAATCCCACGTCTTCCCGCCTAGTGTCAGGCACGAAACCAAGGGAAGCATACCCAAACCCCACATTTGAATCTTCGGACAATGAAGCCGACAGGAAGCCGCTCTCTCCTCCCCTGGGTTTACTACGGAGCCGGAGCCTGCGCGGGGGCAGTCGCCTGGCACAGTGCGTGACACCCACACCACGTCTTCCACGCCCTCCAACCGCGTCCAGAGGGCGCCCGGCCTGACCTCCCCCAAGCCACCCCACCTCCGCAAACCAACCTCACAAAAAGGCCCGGCACGGTTAGCTGCTCCGACCCGGGGGGGAAAAAAAATCCCTCCCCCAGCGCCAGCGCCAGCGCCGGCGCCAGCGCAGCCATTCCGTCCAATGCTCCGCCCGCACCCCCTCGCGAGCTGCCACAGCGCAGGGGGGAGGGCTGCACAAAGCCGAGAGAGGGCTGAAAAGGATTCAAGAAGTCCTCGGGAAGAGGCAGCGACCACCGGCCCGGAGGGGCAGCGAGGAGGGGGCGGGGGAGGGGCGGGGGCCGAGTGGGGGAGGGGAGGGGGGGGAGGCCCGGACGAGCCCCGGCTGGGGTGCGGGGGGGGGGGGGCGCCGCGCGGAGCCGCCGGGAAGCGCCCCCTCCGCCGCCCGGCCCGGCACTCCCGGCCCCGGCAGGCCGCGCCCTGAGCCCCCGCTGCAAACCCCGGAGGATGTGGGGAGGCGGCGGCGGCGGCGGCGGCGGCGGCGGCGGCGCCTAACCCGACCGAACAGCTGAGCGCATCACTTACCCCTCACCGCTGAGAGAGGGACCGGACGGGGGAGGCGGGGCGCGTCGCGTCCCGTCAGTCTCTCGCACGCCGTCCTGCCCCCACCCCGTCGTCGTCGTCGTCGCCGCTGTCGTCGTCGTCGTCGCTGCCGCCGCGGTCGAGCTCCCGGCCCTGTGCTCCGCTGGGCAATAACGTTATTCCACACACGCCCCGCACATAGCGGTAACGGCAAAGAGCGGCCGCCCAGTGCGCAGGCGCCTGAGGAATGGGCGAGGAGCCGGGCCCTATCCCCTCGGTCGGCCCAGTCCCAACGATCTCCAACTGCGCAGGCGCCAAACGCAGACAATGAAAAGGGGCTGTGCGGAGGGTCTCACCCAAAGCCTTCTCCAGCTGCCTATTGCGCAGGCGTGCTCCAAAGACCCGCTTGAACAATAAAGAGGGCTCTGGCGTTAGTCGGGACCGCAACGAAAACGGACTACGCTTCCCAGAGGGCAGCGCGCCAAATGCAAGCGGACGTTGGGTTGCTGGGCATGCTAGGATTTGTAGTGTAGGACGCCTTTACAGTTAGGCTGTTTGGTAGATTTCAACCTTCTTGAGAATGTATTTGGCCGTTTTGGCAAATGTCGCGGCTGGCGGGTGGAGAGCTTGTTATTTGTGTTCTTGAGAAGACCCAAGGACCAACCGAAAACTAGCAAACTTGGAAAAGAGTCAAGGCCTCCGTCAGTTGGGTGGTCCAAACCGCAGGGTGGGATAAAGGCAGGACTCAGCCAGCCTCCGAGCAGTCTCTTGGCAACCGGATCTGGCCGCCAAACCGCCAAAGCTTTTAGCGCGATGTCCTCCGGGAATTGTAGTACAGTCGGAGGGGTAGTTTAGGAGCCTCGTGACTGCAGGCCAGCAGTCTGCGAACTACAATTCCCGACGTCCACCAAGAGGGCCACTGGGTGGGCAGGGCCCCCTGCGAGCTCCGTCCGGGGTTCCCTGCTCCCCCAGTGACAGCGGCGGCCGGAAGCGGGCGGGTGCTTCCCCGGCGCCGAGGCCTCTTGCTCCCCGAGGGGCGACACTGGACACTTCCCTACGTAACTCCCATCCCTGGGCCCCGACTCTGTGCATGGCGAAGTCCCCGGAGAACTCTACCCTGGAGGAGATTCTGGGGCAGTATCAACGGAGTCTCCGGGGTGAGTTGCGCCGAACCTCTGCGTGGGCGGGGGCTGCCCAGGTGCGTTTCCTCACACCCCGGTTCAGCCCCCGCCAGGACACAGAGGAAGAAGATGGATGGTGCTGTGAACCTTGAGGAAAGATGAAGTAGTTTGTGTTTGTCTTTACGGTTAAGCAGTGTTGTTTCCCTTGATTCCCATAGTGACCTACCTGAACCGACCCCCGAGCTCGACTGAAGCATCTTTGTCACCCAAGGCCGGCAGAAACTCGTGGGTGGCTCTCCCCCACTCCTGCCCACTTCCTGTCCAGTAAATTCCTGACTCACGCTTTTTACACATTCGCATTGTGGTGTAGTGGGCTGAATGTGACCTAGCGGACCAGGAAGAAGGAAATACTAATTATTTTAATCGCAGCAGCTTCAACTTAGTGGTCTAAGCTATTTACATACATCAAGAGAAGTTAAAACTCACAGCAACGTTATGAATATCCCTCTTTTACACGTGGAGAAATCAAGGTGCAAAGATGTTAAGTTCGGCCAGAGTCCGCACAGCTGGTTAGTGGCACAGCCCGGTATTCAGGGCTGACAGCCTTAAAAGCCTTTTTTTTTTTTTCTTTTTAAAAAATAAAAAAAAATTTTTTTTTCTTTATTAATCATGTCGCAATTATTATTACCGGAACCTTATTTAGTTAATTCACATTTTCTTAATATGGCTCCTTATGAGTGAGACTTTATAGAAGTGATGGTCGTACTTATAGATCTGTCATTTTGGACATCATATATGCCATCTGGAAACCTCAGTCTTGTTATTTTTAAGTAGGAAGTTATGTCAGCTACAGGGTTATTAATGAGGAGCAAATGAAATAATCCATGTAAAGCTTTCCAGCTTTTTTTTTTTTTTTTTGCTGTTACCCCTTCGTAAGAAATACATTTTATATGGGACATATACATGTAAAAATTTCACTGAAGAATATTCTACTAAATAAAATACACTCTATTGTTTTGCATTTTCTTAGCCCTCTAGATCATTGACCAACCATTTTTAGACAATTATTGAAAGTGTTTGGAACAATGAATCATTTAAACATGTGGTGCCTACTATGTGTAAGGCATGCGAGGTGTTGGGGGATGCAATGAAGTAGAGTCCCTGTCCCCAGGGAGCCTCTGGATTAGTTAGGAGGAGAAAGATGATAAAATAATTGCAGATTACTATGATAGAGAATGAGGGTAAAGATCAGTGCTTGGCACATAAGGAGCACTCAAATGTCAGCTGCTATTTATAATTGGTACTTAAAGATTTTTCAAGGAGATTAGAAAGTTTATCTTTTAGAGACTGTAGATTTTGTAAGCATTATTCTGTATTGTTTCCATCTGTCAACAGTGTTCTAAACTGTCAACATTCTCAATACTCAAACTGCAGGAGTAAAATAATTGGTCTTGATGAATACTTTCATCAGCCTACTGATACTTCAAGAGCTGTTAGATACAGAAATAACCATTTCTAACTTTTCGTTTGAAAGCAAGATAAATGCTGTGCACAATGATAATGAGTGATTTTCAAGGCTGGTAAAAATTTGTTTTCTGTCATAAGTTTTTGCTAATGCTGCTCCTCTTTTACCTTATTTTGAACCTTTATGTAAGCAGTGAGGCTTAATATTGGGCTTTTTACTACAATAAAGTGGTTAATTTCAAGAAAATGCTGCTTTCAATAATTATATAGAGTGGAGAGTTTTTGTTAAAAGATGATACATTTTAAAATAAATTTTAAGTGTAGCATAATACAGGATTGTAAAAACATATAATCAAAAGCAAACATGAAGCAGAGAAAAAAAAGTTTTTTTTTTATTGATGGTTTTAACAATGAATAAGGAAATTGAACCTGAAATTTTTTATGGGTTGTCAGGACTTACTATTTATTTAGTAGCATTCTAACTTTTATGTTTATTTAGTTTATATAACAGCTTATGGAAGGAAACAGCTAATCCTGAATGAAAGCACAATCAGAAGTTCTTTGCTTCACATGTATAAATTAGCCCTTTTAATTAAGATAATTCCCTTTAGAGTTAAAAATTTGTGTTTCTTAATAACAAAGTATGGTGGCATTATTTTACATGTAGAACTTCATTATTTTAAGTGTTTGCGCCTAATGACTTGAGAATTGTGTTACGATACAATCAGATAAAACGTAATTTGAGGTTCTTTTGTTTTGGTTTTGTCTATCTGCCATTACGGCCACAAAATGTTTTGCCTAGTTCATGCTTAAAGAAAGGCTAGTAAGTATTCTTGGTCTTTCCTCATGTGTTACTCCTCTGGTTCCTAAATAACTGTATGTGTAATTATTATTAATATCCCTTCATTTATATTTAGCCAGGAAGTACAGTATAAAAATGCAAGATGCTTTCACAATTTTCTTTGCTAGTCCCTCATTTTTGTAGCTTTTCCCCATTACTTTATTTTTTAAAAAAGGTTTTATTTATTCATGAGAGAGAGAGAGAGAGAGGCAGAGACACAGGCAGAGGGAGAAGCAGGTTCTATGCAGGGAGCCCGATGCGGGACTCGATCCCAGGACTCCAGGATCATACCCTGGGCTGAAGGCAGACACTAAACCGCTGAGCCACCCAGGTGTCCCTTCCTCATTACTTTAAATGTAATTTTAGGTAATGTTATATAGTATTTTAGAATTTGAAGCTCTGATTTGAAAGGCAGAATCAAAGCTGCCTTTTTTTTTTTTAAGATTTGTTTATTTGAGAGGTTGGCGGGGCAGAGGGAGGGAATTTCAAGCAGACTCTGTGCTGAATGCAGAGCCTGATAAGGGGCTCAGTCTCATGACCCTGAGATCATGACCTTGAGATCACAACCTGCTCTGTAACCAAGAGTTGGAAGCTTAACCAACCCAGGCACCCTGCTTGCTTTCTTTTATTATTTTTTTAAGACTTTATTTATTTATTCATGAGAGACAGAGAGAGAGAGAGGCAGAGACACAGGCAGAGGCAGAAGCAGGCTCCATGCAGGGAGCTTGACATGGGACTCGATCTGGGGTCTCCAAGATCAGGCCCTGGGCTGAAGGCGGAGCTAAACTGCTCAGCCACCTGGGCTGCCTCTTGCTTTCCTTTAAAACTGGAGTAGGAATCTTGTCTATTCTTGACTTGTGATCCTAGAACAGCCATGCTCCCAGAACAGCCGTGGAAAGAGGGATCCCATTGACAGACTCCACATTCTCCTGTCGTCCTTTCCTTCCTCACACTTTCCAGATGTATTCACTCTATCCCCTCTAAGGGTCTCTCTTGCTTTGGATTGTTTGTGCCCTCATTGCAAGAAATTAGATTTACTGACTGTCCTTCAAAGTAAGTATTCTGACAAAAAGAGAAGGCTTCATTGCCCCACAGATCTGTAATATTATTGCTTCCCAGTAGATGATCTGAAAGTTTCCAGTGTGGAGAAAGTATCCCAAGTACCCTGGGAATCATGAAATTTCATCTAGAAGTAGAAGTGACTTGGGAGGTCTCCTGGCAGTATGATTAGGTGTTCATTCTCTTTGTGGTGAATGTAGGCAGCTAGCATTCAAGACCCACAGAATGACTGAGAACAATCTTGGGAACTGGAGAGTGTAGCAAATACCTTTCTCTCATTTAAATCCAACACGTCATCGTACAGAGGCCTTGAGGTAAAGCTAGTATATAGCCAAGAAAGGGTCAGAAAAGCCATTGTAGAAGGGAATCCGGGCTTTTTAAAGATCTGTGCCCTGAACATAGAGATGTGATAATAGAAAGAAGAGAACTTGTTAGAAAAGCAGTGTTCCATTCTTAATACCAGAATCATGTCCAGTGTCTTGCTGCAGTGTTGGCTGTGGATACAGTTGTATCAACAACACTGTGTCCATGACTCCCCTATTCACCTAGTTCCTAGCCACCCTTGGCTAAGTGGGCATAAAGAAATCTGGAACAAACTTAGATTGGGACAAGAATACATCATTCTTTTCTAGACACATTTTGTAAGCTAGTTCCTCTTTTTCTTTCAACATTTTTGTATTCTAGGCTCTAGACTGAATTTGCAAAAGAGTTTGGTGGAGTCCAAGTGGAGGATGTAGAACTAGGAGCCCAGTCCCTGAAACCCTACTGTGGCTTTGCTGATAACCATTGGTGTCACCTTAAGTGAGTTAGTAAACTGTTCTTAGATTCATGTTCCCTCGTCTGTAAAAGGAAAAGTTTGCAGGAGGTGACAGAATTACTGCCTTTAGGACCCAAGCAGGTGACAAAACATGTGGTGGAGTCTACGGAAGACACAAGGCTTATGGCCAAACTGGGCAGTTTATGCTTTTTGTAAAAACATTCCAATTTCTGGGGCGCCTGGGTGCTCAGTCGGTGAAGCTTCTGATTCTTGGTTTCAACGCAGGTCATGATCTCAGGGTTGTGAGATTGAACCCCATGTTGGCTCCATGCTTAGCGGGGAGTCAGCTTGAGATCCTCCTTCCTTCTCCTCATGCCCATAGGCCCACTCACATGCATTCTCTCTCAAATAAACAAATCTTAAAAAAAACTAAAACATTCAAATTTCTTTTTCTTCTCTCTTCCTCCCATACTTGGTTAGCAAAACATATCTGAGAACCTCATTCCCCCTGCAGGCATTTTTCTCAGACCCCTGCATCTCTAATATCCCTTCTGCCAATGCTGATTGGACCATGTGAATGATAAAAGTTACATTTCTGGGGCTCCTGGGTGGCTCAGTTGATTAAGCATCTGCCTCTTGCTCAGGTGCTTAATCTAGTGCTGGGATCAAGTGCTGCATTGGGCTCACTGCTCAGGGGGGAGTCTGATTCTCCCTCTCACTGTCCCTCTCTCTCTCTCTCTCTTTAAAAAAAAAAAAAAAAGTTATGTTTCTACCTTATAGAAATGAGAGGAAGGAGTGGAAGTAGGTTCACAGAAGCCGAGAGCTTGAATATGGGAGAAAATATATAATTTGGGGGTGATTCTTTCCTTTGTAAATTGATCTAGTTTGAGAAAACTGACAATAATGTTGATATGTTTTACTTATATATGATTGACACGTCTCCCCAGATCCTACAGAGTGGTTTTTTTTTCCCCTTCCAGGGAAGGGGTCACATCTGTAGATGGCCTGTGTTAATCTTACTTGCCAACACCTTGGTCACTGAATCAGCCAGTTGAACTATCATCTGGACCTTTCATAAACTTAAGAAAACATATGTGCAACTTGTAAGAAGTAAAGTTCTTCTTTTTCTCAGTTTTACACATCAAACTTGTCCTTTTTATTTTTGCTTTTGAGTGTTTTCCGAATGTTTTGCCATGTACACTATAAATGTGTAAACACACATGCTCGCACACACACATTCTCCACAGTGAGTGTTTGCTTGTTTTACTCTCAGCCTCACTGAGAACAAGATAGACAGCAATGTAATAAAACCCCTGGAAGCATTTCTCATGAAATAAGAAAATTATTTTGGTATTTCAGTGTGGACTGAAACAGTCCGCTCTCTTTTCTCAAAATTAAAGAAATGGAATGGTTTAGCTATTAATAAAGATTGGCAATGCAAATGAAATTTGTAAACACATTTGAGTTTATTTTTTTGCTGATAAAATTTAGAGTACATATATTCTTTTTACGTGTGTGTTTTATCTGCTCTAAATGGTTTTTAGATTGTTATCACCATTTCTTTTACCAGAATAACAAAGCTAGTAGAATCCCATTTTTTCTTTCTCACTACTGATGAGGTAAAAAAGGCAAAGGATCAAATTTAACAGCCAGAAAAGAAAAGCCAGTAAAAATTTATTTTACAAGTAAGTAGTCATCCCTGGAATAATTTAGTGCCAAAACAATGGTTCACTGTTACGAAATTTTAAGAGCATTTTCACATGTTCTTGGGCAGAAAAAGAGATTAAATTGTTCTCAAGCTAATGAGATACTGAGAATAATTACATTTTCTCTTGAGATGTTTACAAATGTATGCTCTGATCACTTACCCAGTGTGGGTTAAGGTTTCCCACCTTTTCACTTAGTGATACTCCTCTCGGGGTCAAAAGATAGAGAAAGTAGCTGAACTGGGCTAAAGCAATCTTGATGGACAGAGGTGGGTGGGGTCAGGGGTGTTCTTCATCAAGACTCACTAGAGTATTTATAGGAAGATCACCTAAGCTGGCTCTGAAAGATGGCTTTGAAGTGTAACTTACTTCACATGTTAGGCCTTGGAACAACATGAAGCTAAATATGAATTTCCAGTTCCTGATTACAGTAGGAACAGCTGGGTCAGTAGTATCACAGCAGTGATGGTTGGGGCTTATGCACTGTCCACCCACACTGCTGTGGCTGAATAGCTCACTGTCCTGCCCACTTTTCATTAAGACATGGCTGTAGTTACAACATGGTAATGTGGGAGGTCTCTCCTCAAAATTCAACATTGTTGATGACGCTGCTATAAACATTAGGGAGCATGTAACCCTTCAAATCTGTATTTTTGTATCCTTTGGGTAAATACCTAGTAGTACAATTAATTGCCGGAAGAGACTCTTAAAGGTAGAGAACAAACAGGGTTGATGGGGGAAGGTGGGTTGGGGGGATGGGCTAGATAGGGGATGGGGATAGGTTATGATGAGCCCTGGGTGTTGTATGTCAGTGATGAATCACTGCACTGTGTTCCTGAAACCAATATTGCACTGTATGTTAACTAGAAGTTAAATAAAAATTTGAAGAAAAAAAAAACCCAACTCACCAAAAACTTGAACACTAGCTATCCTGTTTTATTGATCTAAAACACTGGTTCTCAACCAGGGGTGATTTTTCCACCAAGGGGACATTTGGTAATGTACAGATATATTTTCAGTTATCACAGCTGGTGGTGGTGGTGGTAGGAGATTTGATGCTAAACATGCACAACACAGCTCCTTACAGTAAAGAATTATCAGGTGCAAGTATCAATAGTGCTAGGTTGAAAAACTGTGACCTAGAAGTAGCAAGGCCTTGCTCATAGCCTTTGTTCTACAGGAATCATCCTTGAGAGTAATTACCATTAAGGATACAGATTGTACTTGGCTGGTGATTTTACCTGTGTTCTACCACCCTGATTAGAATTACTTTATCAGTGGAAAGTGACAGGTGCATAAATCCTCTCAGTTGGTGCTAAAAACACACCTGGTGTATCTCTCATAACATATAGTCAGTCTCCTTGGTTTGTCAACATCCACATATCTTAATGATCTTCCAGCCACTGCTTTCTTTCTTTCTTTTTCTTTTTTTTTTTTTTTTTCCCAGCCACTGCTTTCTTAAGATGTTGACATTCTTGTTCAGATTATCTTCCACTCTTGGCACCAACCACTTCACATTTTTCAGCTATTAGTGTCTTTTCTTTTCTGATAGAATTTTCTTCTAAATTTTTCTTAGTTTCTACATGTTACTTTTAATCCCTTTCACAGTTGTCATTGCCATTTCCAAGGCTGGCTTTGTCTGGCTTTGGATTAGGCCATTTTTATCTTGGTTGTCCTACCTAGCAGTCTAATAAACAGCAACAGCAATCTTCCGAACTAGCTGAGGCCCGGTCAAGTGTGGACAGATACATGTATCTCTTATCTCGCTGTGGTTTCATTTTTCTGCTTGTCTGCCCTGGCCCCAGCTTGGTCTGAGAACTGCAGTGCATTTTGTGTCTCAGCCTCGGGGAGGTATGGTTCATGGCCTGGTTTCTCAGAGATAGCTGGGTGCTGCCTGGGGTGTGGTTCCCTCACCCTGTCGCCAGGGTAATTCTCATTCGCATCTCTATGTGCAGATGGAGAACGTAGGCATGAATAATTCACGTGTGTATATAAATGATGATCCTTCCTAGACTGGGACATACTTATCTTCTGTTCAAAAACACCTTGGTTAAGTGAGGCCTGATGGTAAGCTGGGAGAAAGAATGGGGGGAACTGGACTACAAAAATGATTAAGAGAGAATGAAATTGGCTAACGATTTCGGTGCTTATTGTACTGATTGATGTTTGGATAGCGGACCACCAGAAATATGATTTACTTACCTTTATGTTCTTGTGATGCTGCAGGACTCAGAGGACCTATTTGTGTTTGTATTGTATTATATTGATAATTAAGTTTATTTCCAGGCCATGGTTGATGCTGGGAGAAGAAATCAGGATACATTCTGAAATACTTTTACTGTCCTCTCTGGAGAGAAGAGGAAATGAGTATTCTTTCCGTCTCTTGGTTACGGACAGATAAAGCTGTGCCCAGTTGCAGTGGGATAGGAAATGATAACTAGAACCTCCTGTGTAATCTAGTTTGTAGCAGATAATTGCATGTGGGGAGTAGTGTTCTTTAAAAGGACTACAAGGGGGATCCCTGGGTGGCTCAGCAGTTTAGCTCCTGCCTTCAGCTCAGGGCATGATCCTGGAGACCAGGATCGAGTCCCACATCAGACTCCCTGCACGGAGCCTGATTCTGTCTCTGCCTCTCTGTGTGTGTCTCATGAATAAATAAATAAAATCTTAAAAAATAAATAAAATAAAATGACTATGGGGCCTTCAGTTGCAGTGGTTCCAGCTGAAGAGCAATAGAGTTTCCTCTGTTTTGAATCATCTAAGCATTATTCCTCAGGATTAACTGTTTGTTACAGTGTATAATTATGTTGCTATGTATATACTTGAAGAGCATTTAGTGTGTTTTGAAATGTACTATTGAAATGACTTAAAAATATCACTTGACCTCCTTAGTTTTAGTTTTAGAACACAGTTCTTGCAAATTCCTTCCCTTCCTCTCTGATCCTGGTAACTGAAGTCAGGGATCACAATAAATAAATAAATAAATAAATAAATAAATAAATAAATAAATAAATAAACAAACAAACAAACAAACCCCATGTCTTAGATATCACTTTTCCTGGGGATGGTTGTTTCAGTAGCTCACTATTTCACATAATAACTGTTTTCATAGTGTAATTTTAACACGTAGTCTTTGAATATCATAAATTCTAAAGGAGTAAAGAAGAATATTGGAAAAGGTGTTAAATGGGCTCATGAAACTCTGCCATCATTGTAATCTGATAAAAGTACTCAATAGACGTTTTCAACTGCAACATTTTTCCAGATTTCCTCCCTTTTTCCTAATATAGCGTATTAGCTTTTAGTCAGATTAGGTATAAATAAATGATTATCCTTTGCTTAGAAGTGAAATCATTTCATAGCTCTATCGAGCACACTTTTAACGTTAGTCAAACCCTCTGTTTCCTAATGGACGCAATAAAGATAAGTGCTTTATTCATACATTTATGTGTGTAAATCTAAAGCTCTGTGAACTAAATTGCTAATCATGTAACACTTTGATTTTCCTTTTCCATTAACAAATCTCTTTAGAAAATACTAAGTTATTGGAAAACTACTGCTCCTTTTTATTTTGTTAAAACCAGGAATGTGTCTTATCTGGGTCTTTCTTAAACTCATGATGAGTAAAAAAGAAAAAAAAAAAAACACCCCCAAAAACAAAACTCATGATGAGTAAGGGGTTAGTATTCAGTACCAAATGCCTGTCAGAGAAAGGTCTGTGTGGAAATAGGATTAGTGTGTGGAGAAAAATATAGCAATAAATTCAGTGGGTCTCTTGTGTAGTTAGTAATAAAATGTCATTGTTGAACCCTGACCTGAAAGACCTGTTTTCTTTAGTTTAATCAAGAAATAAAATGAGCTGCTGTAAGTGAAGAACCTATGTTAGATATTTTGTAGCATGGAGTATTTTTTTTTATATTTTATTTTTTTACTGAGTTACACTTTTTCTGTTCTAAACTTTGAAATTAATGAGCTTGGGGCAGCCTCGTTGACGCAGCAGTTTGGCACAGCAGTTTAGCGCCACCTTCAGCCAGGGTTGTGATCCTGGAGACCTGGGATCGAGTCCCATGTCGGGCTCCCTGCATGCAGCCTGCTTCTTCCTCTGCCTGTGTCTCTGCCTCTTTCTCTCTCTGTGTCTCTATGAATAAATAAATAAAAATCTTAAAAAAAAAGTTTTGAAATTAATGAGCTTGGAGAAAGTAAAATCTATTTCTCAAGGTCCTGTAGACCTTGATGTATATTTGTAAATATGTTTTCATCCATGAATGGTAATGAAAAAAGATGGTTGTTTTGTAGCTTTCTTAGGGTTCCCAAATAGGTAGCAAAGATGAGGAGCTTTTCTCCTGAGGACATAAGAAGAAATAGACCTGAGTTGTCAAAGAAGAGCAAGAATGACATTGGTCATCATTGTTATGAGTTGTTCCTTCTTAGGAAAAGTACCATCTCCCTTTGAGGATCTTAAGGATTGTTTCCGTGGAGTCCATTTGAAATAGATAATAGGATGTCTGGATAGCTTAGTCAGTTCAGTATCTGTCTTTGGCTCAAGTCATGATCTTGGGGTCCTGGGATTGAGGCCCTTGTCAGGCTCCCTGCTTATCAGGAGAATCTGCTTCTCTCTCTCCCCCTGCACCCTTTCCCCCAACCACTTAGTGTGCACACATGCTCTTTCTCTCTCAAATAAATAAACAAAATCTTCAAGGAAATAGATAATAGATGTAGATGAATTTGAATGGGAATTCATTCTTTTCTAACATAAATTTCCATGTTAGATATATGGGTATGTTTGGTAAATTAATCAGTGGGCTAAAAAATAAGTTTCAAATATAGATCTCAAAATTCGAACAGGGTTACTGAAATCTGGGTCCCAGATCCAACGTACAAGGAAAACTTTTTGTTATAATGTTTTCTAGATTGGAGCCAGTGAATTTAATCATAAGAGACTAGCAGAAAAAAAAAAAAAAAGAGAGAGAGAGAGACTAACAGAAACAAGAAGTTTAAATGGAAAAAAAATAAGTGGACCTTAATTAATGAAATTACCAGTTAATTGCCTGATTCTCCAGTTGTTAGACATGTAAAAAATATCCGTAAAGTAAGGTAGAAATCTTAGTAGTACCATCACTAGTATCATTGGTTTAGTTCTGTTTTTAATTTAAGATTTGGATCCTTTACTGAAAACGTTTTTGGATATTTCACTGAATAATTATTTCAGTTCCCTGTTGCTGCATAACAAACCACTGTAAAGCCTGATGGCTGACAGCAACAACTAATGGCATTTGGGTTGACTGGACTCAGCTGGGCAGTTCTTCGGGTTTCTTTCATGCCATTGCAGTGAGATGGCTTCTGGCGAGTCCTCTCAAAACTCCACTGGGCTGTCAGCAGGGCTGGGCTTCTCTCCTTTCCCATGAAGTCTCAGGGCCTCTTGTTTCCACATGGCCCTCCACAATCTCTCCAGCAGGGTAGGCAGGCTTCCTACTTAGTGGCTTAAGGATCATAAAAACAAGCATTCCAGGAGGGAGGAAGCAGAAGCTTTTAAAAAATGAAGCCCGGGGCCTCCTGAGTAGCTCAGTCAGTTAAGCTCCCTACTCTTGGTTTCAGCTCAGGTCACAATCTCAGGGTCATGGGATTAATCCCTGAGTGGGCTCCACAACCAGCAGGACATCTGCTTGTCCCTCTCCCTCCCCTGCTACCCCACTTCCTTCCCCCCTTCATGTGTGCACAGCGGGTGCTTATGAGTTTGCACGTGTTCTCTGTCTCTTTAAAATTAAATAAAACAGTCTAAAAAAACAAACGAAGCCTGGTCTGGCATACTGTAACTTCTGCATTCTGTCATGAGTGCAAGTTACTGACTTAGTTTCAACTTGGGAGGGGACAAGGGGAGAAGCTGGGTTTTTTTTTTTGGGGGGGGAGGCTATTTATAGAAGTGAACCACTATACTATAATAAACCTTAAGATACTTCATTTTAGGCTGCAATGTTAAGTATGTGCTAGTAAGTTGAAGCTTCAATCCTACGGGTGCTAACTAAGAATTTCTAAAAGTATGTAGTGAGCCCACAGGACACAGGAAGGACTACATTACAGAGGCTAGCTCTGTAAGCACTTCATTTGGCTCTTCCAGCCTTAATCAGAACTAGCCCAGCAGTTGGCAGTCTCTCAGTGGGGAGAGATATCTGGTTCACAGGGGAAGTAGGCTTCCCTGGGTGGGAACTTGGTGTAGTGGAGTCCCTCCTGCTGGTTCTGTGTCGCAAGGAGGGGAAGGGGATCACCTTCTGGGGGTGAGGTGGGGAGGATATTCTGTCCTCCTTGGCAGTAGAGCTATATATTGTGAATATCTACCTCTGGCACGTTGGGGACCTTAGAGATCATCAGGTCTCACCTCTGACCCATGAACTCTATCTCTCTCTTCCTCTAGCACAGTCCTCAGTGAGCTAGAACCAAAATTCTGCTTTTTTCCCATAAAGTATGAGAAAAAATTGCTTTTCCTTTAGAAACTGCCTGTTGGAATAAGTGTTTATGTGGATGTGCAGACTTCACAGGCCCTGATTTTCATCACATTATGGTTGCAGAACGTCAGAATAGAAGCATTCACCAACTGAAGTATACCCTGAAAGAAGGTGATGTCACTGTGGGAGAAGATGCACTGGATCCCGCATTTAGTACCAGCGTGGGAGATGAGGATCCTGGCACTGCCTGGTATGAACTGCAGCACAGCCATGCTGGTGAGTGTGAGTGGAGGTCAGCCCTAGACTGAATGACACACATTGAATATATTGAACTCTGAACAGTAAAGACTCCAAGCCATCCTCTACTCGGCAGGTAGGATTTTCTTCCTAACACACAAATCAGCTGATAGAATTCCCTTGCTTAATATTTTCTCTTTGACTCATGAAGCCTTACCCTGAAGTCCAAAATCCTTTGTATGTCCTAGCAATATTTTCTCAAGATGGCTCCAAGCTACCTCTCCAGCCTTGAATTCCTATCCTCCTCCCAACTGTCCATCTGGTAAACCATGTTCTAGTCACATCAACCTATTGGCCCTGCTTTTATAAAAGCTTCTGCATATGCCATCCATCCCTCCTGACTGGGGTTTTTCTTACTCTTTTCTGCTTGGTAATCTTCTGTTTCTCCTTACAATGTTAACTCCTCCATAAAAACAGGCATGATTAGGTGCTTCCTTTTCTGATAGCACCATATACACCTGCACATCTACATGCGAACTTCTTATATCTGTCAGTGGATCTCTCCTGTTTGGTGGATTCTTAGCTTTTAAGTGGTAGAGATTTTCTCATGTTTGCCTTTGGATCCTCAGTCCATTGCACAGTTGTTGATGCCTACAACATGTTTAAAATATATTTGTTAGGTGGTTAGAAGCATGGATAGGTGATGAGAAGCCATGGATCTGCAGTAAGGCTGACGAAATCCCTTGTGTTTGCTCTGCAGTCAATCAACTCAAAGCTTTGTTGCACCAACAAAAAAGTAAGGAAAGTGAGGTGTCTCCATCAAGAAAACACAATGTGTCTGCTCTGGTACGTATCAGCATTTGCAACCTAACAAGAGCATTGTCTTTCTTTGTTTTTTTATTTAAAAGAATTTATTTGTTTGTTTGTTTATAGAGGGCATGAATGGTGGGAGGGGCAAAGGGAGAAGGAGAGAGAATCTTAAGCAGCCTCCCCACTCAACATAGAGCCCGACATGGGGCTCAATCTCACAACCGTGAGATCATGACCTGAGCTGAAATCCAGTCAGATGCTTACCCAGTTGAGCCACCCAGGTGCCCCTCTATGTTTTAACTCTCCAAAGTTGCTTTATTAGTACATGTTCTCAACAAATTCTGAGAAGGACATTCTAATAGCATAAAGCATCAAAAGAAATGATCTCCCCTCTGATTATTATTATTTTGGCTGAAGAAGAGAGACTTCCATGGCAAAGGGAATCCTGAGTTTTAAATTTATCATTTACTTGAAAAATATAAATGAGGAAACAGATTGGAGAAATTACTTTGCAAGGAACAATATATGGAAAAGAAGAGCCATTTCTTTTTGGTATCCTATCTATATCCTATCCATATTGATATCCTATCATTTTTAGAATTTACTTAATTGTATTTCTAGCTGTTCTTGTTTGTTTTGAATGTGAAAGCCAAAGTATGTAATCTTGTTCTGCATCTTAAAATACATGGTTTTAAAATTGTATGAAATGAGGAGCTGTATTCTGTTTTTTTCTGAAATTGTTTTTTATTACTATTGCTTTGACAGAGTGAATTATTCCTGCTTGAAGCAATGTGATACACTAAAGCCTAAGACAGATGTGAGGGAAGGATAGGTATGAGGGAAGGATTTGGCCAGGTTTAAATGGTCAAAATAACAGTCTAGGTCTGTCTAGGGCTTATTATGTACTTTCTAGAAGGATATTATACCTCATAGCATTTCTGTAATATTAAGAGTATATACTTCAAATTCTTAGAAGCTTACGAAGCTTGACACAAATCTAACATGTCATAGTAGCAATAACTAACTTACATTTTCAGTGTGCGTGACAGTTGGATAGCCAAGCTACATTCTAGAAACTGTGGAGACACATCACTTTCCTTAATTCACAACTGAAATGTCATAGCCCTAATCCCATATTAACACTTCAGCCTGACACAAACCTTCATGCTTAATTCCCACTTTAGAGAAAAGTACTACAGGCCCCTATTCAATATTTATGGCTATCAATTATAATTTTAATATACTTCACCATTCAGTGAATGTATTTCTGTTGACACCTGGGTTCTAGAGTGCTCTTAAGCACACAGTGGGTGGAGTACTTTCAAGTGGAGTAGATGAGGTTGCTGAATCTGTTGAATGCTCAGACGTACTCTTTAGCATTTTAAAGATGTAACAGGGCAGTGATAGTACAGGCTGGTTGAATTTAGGGTAGCAGGAGGAGCCTCACCAGGAGCATCATCTGTTCAGTATATGCAGTATACACTTTACAGATACACAGGTCCGTTTATATGGAGCTATTGGAAGGATGCAACTTAGACTCTGAATGTATATAGTTCACGTGGTGTGATAACAAGCTGTAAGGATAATAACCGGCATTTGAAGGTTTAGAAGCACTTTAAATGCACTTTCTTTCATCTTTTTAAAAAAGATTTTATTTATTTGAGAAAGAGAGAGGGTGTGTGTGAGTGTGACAGGGGAAGGGGAGCAACAGAGTGGGGCAGAGAGGGATGGGGGAAAGAATCTGAAGTAGACTCTGTACTCGGTACAGAGCCTGATGCTCTGTTGATACAGAGCTCAATGTCACAACCCTGAGATCAAGACCTAAGCTGAGACCGAGAGTCAGATGCTTAAACTGACTCAGGTGCCCCTTAGATGTGCTTTCATAGCCAGTATGACATACCAGAGATATGTGGGCTCTATTGACAGTAATTGAGGTACTGTTGAGATGAAAAATATATCCACATAGTATTACTTAAATTTTTGAAATGTGGATATACAGTACCAGCTCTTATGGCAGAATAATTCAGGAGAGTTTTGCTGGTACTTTGTTGTTAGAAATTCCTACCAGGGGCAGCCTCGGTGGCTCAGCGGTTTAGTGCCGCCTTCAGCCCAGGGCCTGATCCTGGAGACCCGGGATTGAGTCCCACGTTGGGCTCCCTGCATGGAGCCTGCTTCTCCCTCTGCCTGTGTCTCTGACTCTCTCTCTCTCTCTCTTTCTCTCTCTGTGTGTGTGTGTCTCTCATGAATAAATAAATAAAATATTTAAAAAAATAAAATCAATGCAGGAATGCTGCCAAAGTGTAGGATTAACACTTTTTCTGAGGTCTGTTTGCTGGGCTCCTGGTCCAGGGTGACTGTCAGACAAAGAAATACTATTGGCCACAGTGTGTCTATATTTATATAGCATCAGTACTAAGTTGAATATGGAGGTGATATTACCTGATTCTTTTCTAAATCCCAACATGCTTAATTTGTTTTTGTTTTTTGCCTTAGAAGTCATCAGAATGTGAGGAAGCCAATATGCCTACCGTATACAATCTTGTTCCTATCATCAATGACCAGTCTCAATACATTCATCATTTAGAAGCAGAAGTCAAATTCTGCAAGGTAAGTTTCTCATTAAAAATTTAAACATAATTAAATGAAAGCCTGTATTAATGATACCTTATATGAAAGTTTGCTATTATTAATCTTCATGGGGATTACAATATGTTAACAGCTGTCATGCTTACATGTTGGTAAAGACATATTTTCAGGGGCTTCCTCAGCTGGGGAATGATACTCCTGACCTTGCTATTTCTGAATGCTTAATTTCCCAGTGGCTCATAACTGTCTAATATCCTGATAATGTGCTCTCATGTTCCAGAGTTTTTGCTTTCCATTCCTTGTTCTTTAGCCCAGCTGATGGCAAATGCTTTGGAATGGTAATGCCGGTCACTCTCCCACACTTGTCAACCTAGGGAAGCTCTGGTGCAGCAACCAGGGATTCTAAGCTACCAGGCTAGGTCTACTCCGTTGTCAGCATACAGATTCTTGCCTTAGCTTTGAGTAAGAATGGCTCATGGGGGTATGGATAACAATAACCAAGAAATCAAATGTGTCTGCTACAGCTTGTAACACCAGATGGTTATATTGCTCAACTGTATGCAGTTCAGTAATGTCATTAATGCCATCAGAGCCTTTCTGCCTTTCCAAGCTATGTGTTCTTAGTTTTTCTTCCTTTTTTATTCAATATCAATGAATTATATTTTTACATTTTAGTTACTCTTCCAAGGTCCAGGTCTAATATGTGACTTCCGAAACCTTTAGAGATTTCTTTTTTTTTTTAAAAAAAAAAGATCTTGTGTATTTATTAAAGAGAGAGAGAGAGTGGGAAGGAGAGAGTGTATGTGCACACAAGCAGGGGAAGGGACAAAGGGAGAGGGAGAAGCAGACTCCCTGCTGAGGAGGGAGCCTGACATGGGGCTCTTGGATCAT
Organism: Nyctereutes procyonoides; assembly: GCF_905146905.1. Classification (NCBI taxonomy): domain Eukaryota; kingdom Metazoa; phylum Chordata; class Mammalia; order Carnivora; family Canidae; genus Nyctereutes; species Nyctereutes procyonoides. The sequence continues at coordinate 7,207,476 of NW_026575044.1, forward strand.
GACCTGAGCCAAAGACAGAAGCTTAACCAACTGAGCCACCCAGACACCCCACCTTTTGACATTTCATTGTCTTGACTTTTCAAAGAAGTTCCTGATCTTAAAATGTCACTTTGTCTTTGTTCTTGGAGGATACAATTATTATTGCAAAAGTATTCTTGGATTACCAAAGAGACTAAAACAATATCCTAGGACTCATTTTCTTAACAAGCTCCTGCTAATCCCTAAGATGCTACGGGTAAAACTTAAAAGACATTGTAGGGGAGTTTTCTCTCTCCTTCTTAGGGTTTTCTGCTGGGATTTATAATTAAATTTACATAAAACAGATTAACAAGATGAAAGTATACACATTTGTTTTATTATTGAAGTATAATTGACATACAATATATTGTTTTTAGATGTACAATATATTGATTGAACAAGTCCATATATTACTTAGTGCTCACTACAATAAGTGTAGTTACCATCTGTCAGAATACAATGTTACTGCTCTATTACTGACTATATTCCCTGTGCTCTACTTTTCATTTCTGTGATTTATTTATTTTATAACTGAAAGTTTGTATTTCTTAATCCCTTTCATCTATTTTACCCATCATCTCCCTTCCCACCTCCCAACTGACAACAGCAGTTCTCTATATTTAAGAGTCTGTTTGTTCCTTTATTTTGTTTTTAGATTCCACATATAAGTAAAATCATACGATACTTGTCTTCCTCTGTCTGATTTCTTTCACTTAGCATGATATCCTCTAGATCCACCTATGTTGTTACAAATGCAAGATCTCATTCTTTGTTATGGCTGAGTAATATTCTATTCCATATATACGTATACATATATGTGTATGTATACAAACAGAGACACAGACACACACACACAACTCACATCTTCTTTACCCATTCATCTATCAATGCACATTGGTTGCTTCCATATCTTGGCCATTTTAAAGACTGCTGCTGTAAACAGGGAGGTGCATAAATCTTTTTGGAGTTGTGTCAGTTTTGGAGGGTAGATACCCAGTAGTGAAATTACTAGATCATATGGTATTTCTGTTTTTAATTTTTCTGAGGAAACTCCATAATGTTTTCCACAGTGGCTGCACCAGTTTATATTCCTACTAACAGTGATTGAGGATTGCCTGTTCACCACATCCTCATCAACATTCATAATTCTTGGCATTTTGATAGTAGTCATTCTGACTGGTGTGAGGCTATATCTCATTGTGGTTTTGATTTTTTTTTTCCCTGATGATTAGTGATGTTGAGCATCATTTCATGTATCTGTAGGCCATGTGTATGTCTTCTTTGGAAAAATGTCTATTTAGGGCTCTTGACTATTTTTAAATCAGATTATTTCCTTTCTCTGGTGTTGAGTAGTATAAGTTCTTTTTATATTTTGGATATTACCCCCTTATAAGATATATCATTGGCAAATCTCTTCTTCCATTCACTAAGTTATCTTTCTGTTTTTTGGTGATTTTTTTTGCTATGTAAAATCATTTTTATTTCAGTGTTTCCTTTGCCTGAGGAGACCTTTTTATAAACATGTTGCTAATCCAAGAGATTACTGCCTATGTTTTTTCTTTTAGAAGCTTTATGATCTCACATGTAGGTCTTCAATCCATTTTGAGTTTATTTTTGTGTATGGTATAAGAATATGGTCCAATTTCATTCTTTTACATTTAGCTATCCAATTTTCCCAACACCATTTATTAAAAAGACTGTCTTTTCCCCATTGTATATTCTTGCCTCCTTTGTCATAGATTAACTGACCATTATAGGTGTGTTTATTTTTGGACTCTATTCTGTTCCATTGATCTATGTGTCTATTTTTGTGCCAGTACCATACTGTTTTGATTACTATAGCTGTATAATCTTGAAATTTGGGATTGTGATATCTCCAGTTTTGTTCTTTCTCAAGATTTGCTTTGGCTATTCAGAGTCTGTTGTGGTTCCACACAAATGTTAGGATTATTGATTCTAGTTCTGTGGAAAATGCTATTAGTATCTTGATAGAAATTGCATTGAATCTGTAGATTGCCTTGGGTAGAATGGACATTTTAATGATATTTGTTCTTCCGATCCATGAACATGGTATATCTTTTAATTTGTCTATATCTTTTTCAGTTTCTTTCATTAGTGTCCTAGAGTTTTCAGAATGTAGATCTTTAACTTCCTTGGTTAAATGTATTCCTAGGGATTTATTCCTTTTGGTGCAACTGTAAATGGGTTGTTTTAATATAAGTTTTATGTGACATGAGAACCCTCAAAAGGAGATGATGCAACTGTAAATGCAACTTTTGGTGCAACTGTAAATGGGTTGTTTTAATATAAGTTTTATGTGACATGAGAACCCTCAAAAGGAGATGATGACAAAGAAATGGTGAAACTTAAATGCTTTTATGTTGAACAAAGAAGGAAATGTATAAACATAACTAAAATATATGAGAAGGCTAAAGGAAAGATGAGTTATTTTAATGAGATCTGTTTGCACAGATTCCTCTTAGCCTCCATTCCCTATGTCTGGTGATAAGAATGTTTCTTTCTTACTGATATGAGGAGGACATGTTTCACATGAGAGTTTTATCTCCTTCTTTCAGGAAGAAGGGAGAGGTCAGAGGACTCTTTTTGTATCTGCTGTTTTTCAAGTGCTTTTAGTTCAAAATAGTTCTTATTCCAAAGTGGTATATTTTGGGGTGTCAGATTCTACCACAATATAAATTGTAATAAACTTACCATCAAGTTGAGAAAAATACTAAAACCTATGAGCACCACAGTAACACTATAGAGTATAATGTAATCTGTGTTCTATGGTATAAACTGTAATTATAATAAGAGTAGCAAGGTACTAAAAGCTAGAGTTTGGGGGGATGTTTTTCTGGGAGAGGAAAATCTTAAAGGAGTAGGATCATTTAGATCAGCAGGAGGATGAAAGCATTCCATAGTGAAAAGAGCAGCACTGAAAGGATATATTCAGGATGAATATGGTTTATGTATGGGGGCCACAAGGCATCTATTCTAAATTCCTGTAGTAGAAGATGTCTGTTAGAAATTATTAAAACAATGCTGAACTAGGGAAATGGAAGATTACAAAAGCCTTGAAAGGTAGACAGAGTATGACTTGGTACATTTTAACAAAGGAATAGCAGAATAAAAGTAACATTTAAGGGCTTAGAAGTGTTTTATTAGTTTTTTATTTTTTTTAGTATTTTTAGCATATTTTTTTAGTATTTCTAATATTTTATTTAATTTTAATAATTTTTATTTTTATATCCTTTTTAAAATTTATTTTTGAAAGTTTTTGTTTTCTTATTAAACATTTAAAAAATTTTAAGTAAACTCCATGCCACACATGGGGCTCGAACTCACAATCCAGAGATCAAGAGTCACATGCTCTACCAACTGAGCTAGCCAGACTTACCTAAGTTTTTATTTAAATTCCATTTAGGGCAGCCCGGATGGCTCGGTGGTTTAGTGCCACCTTCAGCCAGGGTGTGATCCTGGAGACCCGGGATCGAGTCCCACATTGGGCTCTCTGCATGGAGCCTGCTTCTCCCTCTGCCTGTGTCTCTGCTTCTCTCTCTCTCTCTCTCTGCGTATGTGTCTCTCATGAATAAATAAATGGAATCTTAAAAAAAAAATTACAGTTAGTTTACATACAGTGTATTAGTTTCAGGTGTACAGTGTAGCGATTCATCACTTTCATACAACACCCAGTGCTCATCAGGACAAGTGCACTCCTTAATCCCCATCACCTATTTCACCCATTCCCCATCCACCTCCCTTCTGTGTTCTCTATACTTCAGAGTCTGTTTCTTGGTTTGCCTCTCTCTCTCTCTTTTTCCTTTGCTCATTTGTTCTGTTTCTTAAATTCTACATATGACTGAACTCATATGATACTTGTCTTTCTCTGCCTTACTTCCCTTGGCACAATTTTCTGTAGCTCTGTCTGTGAAGAAGAAGACTTCATTCTTCTTAATGGCTGAATAATATTCCTATACACACACACACACACACACACACACACACACACGTATGTATACACATATATATACCATATCTTCTTTATCCATTCATCAGTTGATGGACAGTTAGGCTCTTTCTATACTTTGGCTATTGTGGATAATGCTACTATAAACAGGGTGGATGTAGCCCTTTGAATTACTATTTTTGTATTCTTTGGGCAAATGGCTACTAGTGCAATTGCTGGATTGTAGGGTAGTTCTGTTTTTAACCTTTTGAAGAGCCTCCATTCTATTTTCCAGAGTGGCTGCACCAGTTAGCATTCCTACCAACAATGAAAGAGGATTCCTCTTTCTCCACATCCTTGTCAAAACCTATTTTGTGTTGCTGATTTTAGCCATTCTGAAAGGTATGAGGTGATAGCTCATTTTAGTTTTGTATTATAGGTTTAACATGTATTTCCCTGATGATCAATGATGTGGAGCATCTTTTCATGCATCTGTTGGTCATCTCTTTGTCTTTGGAAAAATGTCTATTTATGTCTTCTACCCACTTTTAATCAGATTATTTTTTATAAGATTTTATTTATTTATTTATTTTATTTATTTATTTATTTATTTATTTATTTATTTAAGAGAGAGAGCATGAATGGAGGATGAGGGAGAGGGAGAAGCCAGGGAGCCTGACACAGGGTTCAATCCCAGGACCCTTAGATCATGACCTGAGCTGAAGGTAGATGCTTAACCACCTGAGCCACCCAGACATCGTGGGATTATTTGGTTTTTTGAGTATTAAGTCTTATAAGTTCTTTATATATTTTGGATACTAACCCTTTATCAGATATATCATTTACAAATATCTTTCCCATTCCATAGTTTACCTTTTAGTTTTGTTGATTGTTTCTCTCACTTTGCAGAAGCTTTTTATTTTGATACAGTATCAATAGTTTATTTTTGCTTTTGTTCCCTTGCCTCGGAAGACATATCTAGAAAGAAACTTGCTGCAGCTGATGTCAAAGAAGTTACTGCCTATGTTCTCATCTAGGATTTTTATGATTTAGGTCTTACATTTAGATCTTTAATCCATTTTGAATTTATTTTTGTACTTGGTATAAGAAAGTGGTCCAGTTCCATTCTTTTGCATGTTGTCCTATTTTCCCAACACTATTTGTTGAAGAGATTGTCTTTTCCCCATTAGATATTCTTTCCTGCTTTGTCAAAGATTAATTGATCATATACTTGTGGGTTCATTTCTGGGTTTTCTGTTCTGTTCCATTCATCTATGTGTCTATTTTTATGCTAATATTATACTATTTTGATCACTACAGCTTTGTAATATAACGTGAAGTCTGGAATTTTGATGCCTTCAACTTTGCTTTTTGTTTTCAAGGTTGCTTTGGCTATTTGGGGTCTTTTGTGGTTCCATACAGATTTTAGGATTGTTTATTCTAGCTCACTGAAAAATGCTGTTGGTATTTTGATAGGGATTGCATTAAATGTGTAGATTGTTTTAGATAGTATAGACATTTTAACAATATTTATTCTTCTAATCCATGGGCATGGAATGTTTTTCCATTTCTTTGTGTCCCCTTCAATTTATTTCATAGATGTTCTATAGTTTTCAGAGTATAGATCTTTTACCTCTTTGGTTAGGTTTATTCCTAACTATCTTATTATTTTTAGTGCAGTTGTAAATGGGATTTATTCCTTAATTTCTCTTTCTTGCTGCTTCATTACTGGTGTATAGAAATGCAACAGATTTCTATACATTGATTTTGTATTCTGGGACTTTACTGAATTTGTGTATCAGTTCTAGCAGTTTTTTGGTGGAGTTTTTCAGGTTTTCCATATAGAGTATCATATCATCTGCAAATAGTGAAAGTTTTACTTCTTCCTTGACAATTTGTATGCCCTTTATTTCTTTTTGTTGTCTGTTTGCTGTGGCTAAGATTTCTAGTACTATGTTAAATAACAGGGGTGAGAGTGGACATCTCTATCTTGTTCTTGACCATAGAGGAAAAGCTCTCAGTTTTTTCCCATTGAGGATATTAGTTGTGGGGTTTTGATATATGACTTTTATTATGTTGAGGCATGTTCCCTCTAAACCTACTTTGTTTAGAGTTTTTGTCATGAATGGGTGTCAGATTTTGTCAAATGCTTTTTCTGCATCTGTTGAAATGCTCATATGATTCTTATCCTTTCTTGCATTAATGTAGTGTATCATGTTGATTGACTTGCAAATATTGAACTACCCTTGCAACCCAGGAATAAATCCCACTAGATTGGAGTGAATGATTTTTTTTTTAATGTATTGTTGGATTTGGTTTGCAAGTATTTTATTGAGAATTTTTGCATCTGTGTTCATCAGGGATATTGGCCCAGAGTTCTCTTTTTTTGTGGTGTCTTTATCTGGTTTCGGCATCAGGGTAGTGATGGCCTTAGAGTCAGTTTGGAAGTTTTCCTTCCTTTCCTATTTGTTGGGAATAGTTTGAGAAGAATAAGTATTAACTCTTCTTTAAATGTTTGGTAGAATTATCTTACTAGTTTTTTTAATTAATAGACTTTATTTTTTAGATCGGTTTTAGGTTTACAGAAAAAAATGAATGGAAAGTACCTAGAGTTCCCCTTCATACCTCCCCAGCAGTTTCTGCTATCCTTAACACCATGTATCAATGTGTGGCACATTGGTTTCAATTGATGAGCCAATATTATTACATTATTATTTGCTAAATTCCACATTTTACCTTAATGCTCACTCTTTGTATCAGACATTCTGTAGCTTTTGAAAAAAAGGAATGACATGTGTCCATCACTACTGTAGCAAAGAGAATAGTTTTGCTGCTTTCACAGATGAAAGATCATCTGTCCTACATTTACTCATCTCTCCTTCCCTACCCACCAAACCCTGGCAACCACTTATATCTTTACTGTCTCCACAGCTTTGCTTTTTCAGAATGTTACGTAATTGGAATCATACAGGCCACAGCCTTTTCAAACTGGTTTCACTGAGTAATATGCATTTAAGATTCCTCCATGTCTTCTTATGGCTTGTATGTACCTTTTTTTTAAATCACTGGATAATATTCTATTGTATGGTTATAACATAGTCTATTTATCCATTCCTACTTTGAAGGACATCTTGCTTGCTTCCAAGTTTTGGCAACTATGAACAAAGCTGGTATAAATATTCATGTGCAGGTTTTCGTGGATATAAATTTTTAACTCATTTGAGTAAATACCAAGAAGCTCAATTGCTGGATCACATGGTAAGTGTATGTTTAGTTTTGTAAGAAGCTGTCAAACTGTCTTCCAAAGTGGCTGCACCATTTTGCTTTTTCAGCAGTAATGAATGAGAATTCTTAATGCTCCACACCCTTGCCAGCTTTTGGTGTCATCAGTGTTTTGGATTTTTAATGTATTCCAGGTGTGTAGTGGTACCTATTTTAATTTCAATTCCCTGAGGAGATATATATATGTATATGCTTTCCATTTACATACTTTCTTTGATGTGGTGTCTGTTCTTTTGCCTGTTTTTAAAATTGTGTTGTTTATTTTCTTAATGAGTTCTAAGAGTTCCTTATATATTTTGGGTACCAGTCATTTAACAGCTATGTCTTTTGCAATTCTTTTATCCTAGTCTGTGGCTAGTCTTTGATTCTCTTAACAGTGTCTTTTATAGAGCAGAAGGTTTTAATTTCAGTAAAGTCCAACTTATCAATTTTTTATTTCATAGATTTTGCTTTTGATATTCTATCTAAAAATCATTGCCAAACTCAAAGTCAACAGTATTTTCCCCATTCTTCTTCTAGACATTTTATGATTTTGTGTTTTGCTTTGAGATATATCCTCCATTTTGAATTAATTTTTGTGTAAGGTATAAGATCTCTGTCTAGATTTTTTTCTTTCTCCTCCTCTTCTTCTTCTTCTTCTTCTTCTTCTTCTTCTTCTTCTTCTTCTTCTTCTTCTTCTTCTCCTCTCTCTCTCTCTCTCTCTCTCTCTCTCTCTCTGTATGTGGATATCCAGTTATTTCAGCACCACTCATTGAAGACTGTTTCCATTGAATTGCCTTTACTTCTTTATAAAGACCAATTGACTATATTTGTTTGAATCTACTTTGGGGCTCACTTTTCTGTTCCATTGATCTATTGGTCTGTTCTTTTGCAAATACCACACTGTCTTGATTATTGGAACTTTATAATTCTTGAAGTTGGGTAGTGTCAGTCTTCCAATTTTGTTCTTCTCCTTGTTGTGGTCTATTTGGGTCTTTTGCCCCTCTCTATAAATTAAATTTGGTTGGTAAATATCCAGAATTCTGGTTATCCCCAGAAGAACATGCTGGGATTTTGATTGGGATTGTGTTGTATCTATAGATCAGGTTGGGGACTGACATGTTGACAATACTGAGTCTTACTATGCATGCACATGGAATGTCTTTCCAGTTATTTAGGTATTCCTTGATTTCCTTTTCAGGGTTTTACAGTTTTCCTTGTATAGATCTAGTATATATTTTGTGAGATTTATACCTCAGACTTCATGTTTAGTGTTGGTATGAATGGTAATGCGTTCTTATTTCAAATTCTAATTATTCATTGCTAATATATAAGAACAATCTTTTTTGTATATTGACCTTGTAATCTGCAGCCTCGCTATAATCACTTATTCTAGCTGTTTTGATTCTTTGAGATTTTTTGTAGAGAATTGTGTCATTTTTTAACAAAAACTCATGTCTTTTTAAGAATTTATTTCTTCCTTTTCAATATGTGTGATTTTTATTTCTTTTTCATATCTTGTTCATTATCTAGAATTTTTAGTAGGAGGTTGAATAGGAGCGATGAGAAGGGACATCCTTCCCTTGTTCTTATTCTTATTCTTAGTGGGAAATCAGTTATAATCTCACCATTGAGTATGATATTAGCTATATGTTATTAGTAGATGCTGATTATCAATTTGAGAATGTTTTCCTTTATTTCTTGTCTGAGAGTTTTTCTCTTGAATGGCTACTGGATTTTGTCACTTGCTTTTTCTATCTATTGATATGATCATAATGATTTTTCTCGCTTGTTGATGTGATGGATTACATTAATTCATTTTCAAATATTGAACCAATCTTGTATATCTGGAATAAATCCATTTGGTCCTGTTGTATAATTCTTTTTATACATCATTGTATTTGATTTGCTAATATTTTGATGAGGCTTTTTGCATTTATGTTCTTGAGATATACTATTGGTCTGTAGTTTTTCATTCCCATAGTGTCTTCACCTGCTTTGGGTATTAGGGGAATGCTTGTCTCATAGAATGAGTCAGAAAGTGTTCTCTTGGACACTTTATAGAAGATAGTGTAGAGAATTGGTATAATTTATTCCTTAAAGTTTTGGTGTAATTCACCAGTGAACCAATGGCAGGCCTGGTGCTTTTTGTTTTGAAAGGTTATTAGCAATTGATTCAATTGCTTTTATAAATAGAGGACTTACTCAGACTGTTTCTCCTTCCAAGAGTTTTGGAGGATTGTGTCTTTTAAGGAATTAGTCCATTTCATCTAAATTATAAAATTTATGGGTGTAGAGTTGTTCATGGTGTTCCTTTGTTATCCTTTTAAGAATCTGTAGTGATGACCCCCCTTTCATTTCTGATATTAGTAATTTGTGTCTCCTTCCTTTTTTCTTAGTTAGCCAGACTAGAGCCTAGAATTGTACCAGTTTTATTGATCATTTCAAAGACCCAGCTTTTGATTTTGTTGCTTTTCTCTATTGATTTACTATTTTTAATTTCTTTGATCTCTATTCTAATTTTTATTTTATTTTCTGCTTTGGATTTCGTTTATTCCCCTTTAAAGTTTCCTAGATGGAAGCTTAGATTATTGATTTGGAATCTTTCTTCTTTTCTAATATTTTTCACTGATTTTGTTGTATCTCACAAATCTTGATAAGTTGTATTTTCATTTTTGTTTAGTTCAAAGTTTTTAAAAATTTTTCTTGAGATTTTTCCCTTGACCTGCATGTTATTTAGAAGTGTTGTTTAATCACCAGGTATATTGGGAGTGTTCCAGCCATCTTTCTGTTACTGATCTCTAGTTTAATTACACTGTTGTCTGAGAACATACTTTTTATGATTTCTATTCTTTTTAATTTGTTAAGGTGTGTTTTTAGGTCCAAGATATAGTATGTCCTGGTGAATGTTCTGTGTTAGCTTCAGAAGAATGTGTATTCACTTGTTGGATGAGGTATTCTATAAATGAGAATTAGATCCAGTTGATGGCTGGTGCTGTTCAGTTCAACTATGTACTTACCAACATTTTGCCAATCTGCAAGATCTGTTGGATCTGTCAATTACAGACAGAGTGACTTTGAAATCTCCAACTGAAATGACGGATTCATCTATTTCTCTGTACAATTCTATCAGTCTTTGCATCGTGTATTTTGACGTTCTATCATTAGGCACATACACATTAAAGATTATTATGTCTGCAAGGAGAATTTATCCCTTTATCATTATGTGATGCTCTCTTTTATTTTTTGTGTACATATGAGCTTATAGTCTGTTTCATTTTTCTTCTTTCTGAAGAAAATTTATTTTTTTAAGATTTTGTTTATTCCTGAGAGACAGACACACACACACAGAGAGAGAGAGAGAGAGAGAGAGAGAGAGGCAGAGACACAGGCAGAGGGAGAAGCAGGCTCCATGCAAGGAGCTTGATATGGGACTCGATCCTGGGACTCCAGGATCACGCCCTGAGCCAAAGACAGACGCTCAACTGCTGAGCCACCCAGGGGTCCCTATTTACCTTACTTTATCTGTGTCTTTATATTTAAGATGGGCTTCTTATAGACAACATATACTTGTGTCATGTTCTTTATTCACTATTATAGTCTCTGTCTTTTATTGGTGTATTTAGACCATGGACGTTTAAGTTATTATTGATATACTTGGTTATCAGTATAGTTGGATAACATCTACCATATTTGTTACTGTTTTTTACTCATTGCCCTTGTTTGCCTGCCTGTCTGTCTGTCCTTCCATCCTCTCTTTTTCTGCCATATCTGGTTTAAATGAGCCTGTTCTGTGATTGAAGTTTTCTTCCTCTCTTAGCGTATCAGTTGAAATTTTTTTTTTTTTTTTTTTTACTTTTTGTAAGTCCTTGAGTTTGCAGTTACATTGATCAGAAATCTAAGTCTACTTCCAAATAGCTCTATATCACTGCCTGGGTAGGGCAAGCTCCCTATAAGAGAATGTTTCCAATCCCTCCCTCCTGTTCTCTATAACATTGCTATCATTCAGTTCAATTATTCATAAGCTATAATCACTATATATAGTGCTACTACTGTGATATTGAGCAAACTGTTATATGTTAGGTAAGATTAAGAAAAAGAAAATATTTTGTTTTATCACCATATATTCCTTTCCTAATTTATTTTTTGTGTACATATGAACTTATAAAATTTAACATCTCTTATAAAGTCTATTGGAGACAAATAGCCTCAATTTTTGTTTATCTAAGAAAGTATTTATTTTCCCCTCACCTTTGAAGGTTCATTTGCCTGATACAGAATTCTAGGTTTGTGAATTTTTTTTTCTTTCAATACTTTAAATATTCCATTGTCTTCTTGCTTACATGGCTTCTGAAGAGAACTCTGATTTCTGATTTCCTTAGAGATTTTCTGTTTGTCTTTGACTTTCTGCAGTTTGAATATGATATGCTAAGGTATAGATTTTTTGCTTATTTTATACTGCCTGGTGTTCTCTGAGCTTCCTGGATTTGTGGTTTGGTGGTTATCATTTCAGAAAATTCTAGGTCATTATTTCTTCAAATATATCTTCTTGTCCTTTCTTTTGTCACCTTTTATAATTGTCTCATGTTTCTTGGATATTCTGTTCTTTTTCATTCTTTTTTCTCTTTGCATTTTAGTTTGGGAAATTTCTATTGGCAGTTCTTCAAGCTCCTGATTATTTTCTTGGTGGTTTCCAGTCTATTAATGAGACTATCAAAAGCATTCTTGATTTCTATTATAGTGTTTTAGATTTCCAGCACTTTGATTCTTTCTTAGAGTTTCCATCTCTGCTTATATTTCCCATCTGTCCTTTCATGTAGTCCACTTTTTCCATTAAACCCTTTAACATATTAATCATAATTATTTTAAGCTTCCAATCTGATAAGTCCAACATTGCTGCCATATTCAAGTCTGGTTCTGTGCTTGCTTAGTTTATTAAACTGTGCTTTAAGTCTTTTAGTGTGCTTTCTAATTTTTTGTTGAATGCTGACCATGATGTAGTGGTTTAAAGGAACTGAGGGAATAAGCTTTTAGTGTGAGATACTGTGTTTGACATGGTAGGAGTTAGGCTGTGTTTACTGTTTGGTGTTGCTACAGGTGTCAGAGGCTAAATTTCCTCTAGTGTCCTCCTTTACATCCCCCCTGTTGTGCTTGAGCTTCCCTTGAGAACTCTTCTATAGTCTGAGATGTGCAGCTATTTTAGTGTATTCCCTTGTTATTTTATAGGCACTCTTCTGACGTGATGGAGGCTGTAGGAGTAGAGGAATCATTTTATAGCCCTGTGATTAGGCCTCAGTCTTTTGGTGAGTCTGTGCCCTTTTAGCTTTGACCATCACAAGTGCTTCTCAGTCACTCTGTCACCGTGAGATGGGAAGGCTAGAAGGAGCTGGAGTTGGGTATTTCTCTTCCCGCAGGTCAGTTAGGTTGTGAAAAAGGCCAGCTATTTAGGCTCTGGTAGAATACTTTCTCTTGAAGCAGGCCTTTTTAAGAATAGAGATGCTTTGGGCATATTTCAAAATGGCAACTTTTACTCTCCTACTAGAGGAAGCTTGGAGGGATTTTTCTATAGTCTTTGCTTGTAAGAACCTGTTCTAGAGATAAAATTCACAGAAGTGTAGGAATCCCCTTCAGATGGTCCTTCTGAAGTTTTTAATCCTCAAACTTGTCTATCCTGAGCTTCCAATTTTTCTTGACATTTTCCTTCCTAGCCGTACTTCCCCTGGAAGTTTCTGCTCAGGTAGATTGTGATTTTTAGGAACATCTGTCTGTCTGTCCAATTTGGGGGATGGTGGTTTTCCCTGGGACCCCAATTCTCTAATGCATTTAAGAAGAGTGGCTAATTTTTTGGTTTGTCCAGCTTTGCTCTTGTTGTGAATGATGTCTTCCAAGCTCATTATGTGCCAGACCAAAAACTGGAATTCTGCAATGTTTTTTTTAGTTAGAACTTTCAAATATGGACTGAGGTTTTGGCTTTATTCTGAATAAAATAATTGAACTGGAATTTGCCTATATTGTTTAATAGCTTTTTACTACATTGGTAATAAAGTATTGTGCCATCAATGTATTGATATTTTTAACCTCTTTTTAGAGAGTGAAATGCCACTAAATAGCTATTTTAATTGTAATTCCTTTTATTATGCCTGGAAGGCCAGGGATAATCTCTTTTAGAACTCTCCACCAAACTGTCTCATTCATAATTTCCCTCCATCAGGTTATGAGTGGTGGATAACTAGTCTCACTTTCCATGCCTATCCCTTTTATCCTCCATTAGGTTCAACAAGTTGTCAACATTTGAACATGAGTAATCATATATCTTACCTTATTGTTTGAAAGTCTACCATATTCTTAAAAGTCTTTTAGATAACCCTTTTAATTAAAGTCTTTCTGGAAGCCTACAAAATAACTCTCAGAAAGGACACATTTCTGTGATACGACCATGAGCAGGCCTTTTGCTGTATTTCCCAGGCTTCTTTTTGTTGTTAACTGAAGGTTGCCTTATTTGTCTAAATATAATTACAATATTTCAGAAATGGGTAGAGAGCATGTTTTCCACGCTTTATGTCATGTTGGATCATCTAGTAATCAGCAATCAACACTGCTTAAAAATACTTAATGTATTTGGTATTTTTGTTTCTACTTTTTACAGGATGAACTCTCTGGAATGAAAAATAGGATACAAGTAGCTGAGCTAGAAAATGAAAAGCTCCAAGAAGAGCTGAAATCTCAGAGACAAAAGGAAGCAATGAGGGAACAAACACTTCTGGATATATCTGTGAGCATTTCTTAAAGCCATAAATTATATCTGGTTTGAATGTTCCTTCCTACTCTCTCCCACAGCCTACTGAACTGCTGAAATTCTCAACTTGAATTTTGGCAGGTGTACTGTGCTGTTACTCACTCATTAAGATTCATCATGGTGGAGTGGATCCTCAAGTGAAATGATGTAGTGATGCCAAATCTCTGTACTGCTTTCCTCTCCAAGCATACCATGTATGCTTTTCCCACAGGGAAAGAGTAGGTCTGAAGCAGGAAGCAGGTCATATAGGAAGGACTTTGTTAAATCCAGAAACTTTCCAACTGCAGCTTGGGTTTCTGTTGTATTTCTCTATACTTTCCTTGTGCTCTGAATAAGTCTAATTGGCAGCATGATGTAGCAGAGAGAACACCAGCCTGAGGGTGTCAGGATCAGCACGTTAGTTTTCCTGAAAAGCTGGGTGTTTCACAAGTAATTTTATGGGACTTTCAAATGTGGTTGGACTCATGTATCTTCTGTTTATTGGCAATTTGAGAAGATTCACATATATTAACTGTTCTGAATCTTTAATGTGAGTTAACAATCACTTGGGACACTTGTTGACAGTGCAGATTTCTGAGCTCCCTCCCCTGAGAGTCTGATTCAGTGCATTTGAGTTTAATCCTTGAGTTAAAAATATGAATTTTTAACAAGTTGCCTAAGTAATTCCAGTACCAGTGCACTACATTTTGAAGAACAGTGGATTTGATGATCTCTATAATTGTATGACACAAAATTCTTGTGATGATATTTAAGTAGTTTTTAAACTTAAAATCTCCTTATGACTTGTCAGAGATACTGTTGCCTTAAAAATGTTATTTACTCTTTTGCTGTAGGACATAGTTAATCACAGCTTGTTCTGCTTTTTGAAACAAATTCAATGTTCCATGGGGAAGTTTTAATACTGCCTGTTGCAACCTTACTTTACAGTGGATTTTGGTGGTTTTGACTTAGTTGTCATAGGAAAATCGGTTCTGATTAAGAAAAAATATGAGTGTCTTAATGTTTTACCTAGGTGTCCTCTAATTTTTTATTTTGAAATTTTTTTTGTCAACCTGACCCGATGTCTCATTTGTAATCTTTGAGTTCTGTGTTAGAATTTCCTATTTAGAAGTAGCTGACTGTGCTAAGTTTATTTTTCTGCAGTATATTTCAGTTTGTGTTCAGCTGTTTTCCCTCCACCAGAAGACTTTTTTCTGAGTATATATTATATTATTTGTTATCAATGTTATTAGTTAAAAATTCCATCTCAGTTGCTTATTATTGTAATGTCAATTTGAAGATGATGTAGCCATATGAAAAATATTTTGAAGTAGCTCCTTTTAAAAATAAATATATTCTTTTGCTTTTCTTCCAAATACATAGTCACTTAGCAAACAGTGACTTGCTTATTCATAGACTTCAGTATTTGTACAATGGCAAAGAAGTGGAAGAAGGGGAAGTGAAATGAGAAAGGAAATTAGGCAGACAAGTGAACCAGAGGGCAAGAGAAGTGAGTAACACTGAAGGGGAAGGAAACAATGTAAAAGCACACATGCTTTGCTATATGAACAAAGGAAACTTGCTGAAGAAAAATACAGCCATAATTATGGCAAAAACAAAGTTGTAGAGTGGTTTTTAAAAACAAAAATTCACGTGAATGAAAATGTAATGCAAACAATCAAAATGATTGTTGCAGATGTGTCAGGAGACCTTGATATATATTTTAATGTTAGTCTTCTACGTTATTTTGTTGTTACAGAATTAGTACCCCTACTGCTTTTGGCTTGTGTAGGTGAATTGGGGCATTTCAGCAATGTATACATAGTACTGTGTTCAGAGTTTTCATGTAAATGAAACTTCTTAGAATATCTTAAATATAAACATATCAAGAGACATCTTTTTTTGCCCCTGAACTCTTTTTACTAAGCCTGTTAGCATGCTGATGGTTAGATCTTGCCAAAGCTATTGGCAGATTTGAATATAGACATTCAGTATTTCTTAATGCCTTCTTTTGAAAAATAATTAAAATAGTTATATAGTAATGATTAGTAACTGATGACTACATGTTATGTAGCAGGCACTACATCAAGCACTTTATTTACATTCAATTATTTTAGGTTTATAGTAGTGAAGGAAGGCAGGTGTTAGGTCTGTTTTCAGATGAGTAAATTAACATACAGGGCAGTTAAATAAACAAAGCAACTCTACTAATGTCACAAAGCTAGAAAATGGGAAAACAAGGACTCAAACATGGGACTGTCTAACTCACAGATCCATCTGCCTAGCCTTGAGTTGTACTATCTTTCTGTATAAGTTAGGAATAGCTTGTCAGTATTGAACCCAACTATCTTTGTTTGCCATGGGGTAGAAGATTCTCCCCAGAGGAGAGGGACATCCTTTATTGTTCCTGAGTTTTAGTCATGGACTTGGATGGTAGCCTACATGACTTTTAGCTCTTAGCCCACTTTATGGCCCAAAGGTTGAAGAAACAAGCAGATTATGTTTTTAAAATGAAAAATCATTATTTTTAAAAAACAAAAACCATTTCCATCTTCATTTTTCATCATTTTTAAGTGAAATTTCTTTCCATGCAGAGTTTTTCTCCAGAGTTCAAAAATTATAATATTAAAATATGCTATTTATTAGAAATTTGGGGGGCAGCTGGGTGGCACAGTTGGTTCATCATCCAACTTTTGGTTTTGACTCAGGTCATGATCTCAGAGTCGTGATATCAAGCCCCACATTGGGCTCTGTGCTCTGCAGAGAGTCTGCTTGGGACTTGCATTGCCCCCCCCCACCCTTGAAAAATAAATAAATCTTTAAAAAAAAAAAAAGAAAGAAAGACATTTGGCATTTGTACTCATTCGAGGATTTAGATTTTTTTAAAAGATTTTATTTATTCATGAGAGAGAGAGAGAGAGAGAGGCAGAGACACAGGCAGAGAGAGAAAGAGGCTCCATGCAGGGAGCCTGACATGGGACTCGATCCCAGATCTCCAGGATCACTCCCTGGGCTGAAGACAGCCACTAAACCGCTGAGCCACCCAGGCTGCCCAAGATTTAATTTTTTTTAAAGCAGAAAATTTCTGAGCCATTTCTTTTTATGTCTACTTTTATCCCCTCGCTACCACTCCTCTTCTCAATTAAGAAATCAAAGGTTTTCAGTGATGTCCAGAGATGTAAATGTAATTAAGTTTTAAAAATTTTGGTCAAGGGACGCCTGGGTGGCTCAGCAGTTTAGCGCCTGCCTTTGGCCCAAGGCATGATCCTGGAGTCCCTGGATCAAGTCCCACATCGGGCTCGCTGCGTGGAGCCTGCTTCTCCCTCTGCCTATCTGCCTCTCTCTCTCTCTGTCTCTCTCTCTCTCTCTCTCTCGATCTCTCATGAATAAATAATAAAAAGGTAAAATAAAATTTTGTTCAAATACCATTCACGTTCTTAAATGTTATCTGTGAAAGGACAAAGTGTCAATTAGGCTAGCACTTCTTTCCAAAGAATGACAATATTTTATATCATGAGTCAGTGATCTGTGAGTTACATACTTTTTCCAGTTTCTCTATAGGAAATTAGTGCTGCCATTCTTCATAGTTCTCTAATGCAACTTTGGATGCACTCACATCTTGAGAGATTTGTCCTTACCTACAAAATCGAGTTCAAGCTTGTTATACCATACTTTCCAGACCCTTACTTGAATCTCTAGCTCGACATTTGGATGTCCATTGTTTTGTGCTTCGATCTCTAGTAATTCTGAGTTGTGTGAGTCTCCTGGAGGTACCAGACTTTTTCACACCTCTTTGACTTTCCCCATGTGTTTTTTTTCCTGGCATGCTCATCTCATCTAGCTCACTCTTTTTCATCTGAGATATCCCACCAATGTCAACATTTCCCCAGAAGACCTTCCTTGAATCTCTGGTTGTTCTTAGTACCCCTACTCTGTTTTGGCATCATCCCTTATACACCCCCTGGCCTAGCACTTACTGGTTAAATTGAAATTATCTGCTTAGGGGTTTGTGTTGAGGGTATGATTGGTCTTGCTCATTTTTACTCTCCAAGCTCTTAGTGCAGTGTCTGAATGTAGGAGGTATCATACCCAAATGTTTGCAAAAACTGGACTTCCAGAAGAATATAGGATAGGCCCTCAGAATACTAATTGGGATGAATGCAGCTTACCTCATTCTAGCATGATATGACACTGCAGTATAGTTTAGTTTGGGACCTGTCCTCTCTTGTGAGTACTACTATATACTTTGGCCCTTAGAAGAGTTCAATAATTATTTATTGAATTGAATTAATATTTCAATCCTTATTGTACACATAAATTACTCAGATCTTTGGGCTGTATATTTCATTGAATGTTGAGAGGGTACTGGAGGTGGCAAACTTAATGGGTATACACGAAATTCAATCTGTAGGTATGTTTTATATGTTTGACAAACCATAAACCAGTATGTAACAGTGTTTCAAATGAAAAGTCAGATCTCTGGGTTAGCTTTTAAAAAATCAAAAGATTTTTTTTGTAATGGGAGTTTGCATTCACACATGGCAGCAATTGCCTGGAACTGAGTAGTGGCTGCCTCTTTTGAATGGTTGGTCTTTGTCCCCATCACTCTTTTGTGAGTTCCTGACATGCAAGTTACATGTCATTTCTGTTTTTGTCTCCGTGCACTATTTTTCTTATTGAAGATAAATATTTTTCTGGAAATGCAGGACAGCATAGAGGTTCAGGGCATGGACTAGGGAACTAGATTGCCAGGGTTCAGATCCTAGCTCTGCTGTTTATTAGCTACTTCCTACCTCTGTGACTCTTACATGTTACTCACTGTAACTCAGTTTCCTCTTCTTATTTTATTTTTTTAAAAGATCTTATTTATTTATTCATGAGAGACGCAGGGAAAAACAGAGAGAGGCAGAGACACGGGCAGAGGGAGAAGCAGGCTCCATGCAGGGAGCCCAACAAGGGACTTGATCCCAGGTTTCCAGGATCACGCCCTGGGCCAAAGACGGCGCTAAACCGCTGAACCACCCAGGCTGCTCTCCTCTTCATTTTTTAAAAACAGATTTGTTTATTTTAGAGATAGAGAAAGAGAGCAGCATGGTGGGAGAGGAGGGGCAGAAGGAGAGAGAAAGACTCTCAAACAGACTTCCCGCTGAGCATGGAGCCTGACATAGGGCTCCATCTCATGACCCTGAAATCATAACCTGAACCAAAATCAAGAGTCAGACACTTAACTGACTGAGCCATCCAGGCACCCCAGTTTCCTCTTCTATAAAATGGATATAACAATGGAACTTATTTCATGGGGTTGTTATAGTGATTAAATGAGTTAATATATGTGAAGCACATAAACAGTGTCTGGCACATAGTAAACACTGTATGTATTAACATTATTATTAGTCATGCCTTTATGAAAGGTGGAAAATGAAATCAAGAGAGGGCTGTGTGTTTTAAGAATATATGTCTTCAGAGAAGTAAGAAACAAGTTCATTTGTTGAAACACTGGCAGCCAGTCCTCTTTGCTCATTTATGTTATTGCCTGTACCCATAGGAATTTGACTTTGTAACACTTGTGGACTATGACCCTAATAGCCTGAAAATGTAAAATCATGCTTGATGTGTAGTTTAGAAGCAATCTGCTTTTGTATTCCTTTCATCACAGATGAGAATCAGTGTTCCATTCGTAAAACTGGCATATTGATTAACAATTAAATGCAGGTTGTAATTACTCATACATTTTATTTTAGGGAAACCTGAAGAATTCTTGGATTACAACAGATGAAGACTCTGGGATGGATGAAGCTGCCAAGAAACGATTCTCCCATGGCAATGTAGATACTGTCAAGGGTCCATCTGCCAGTGAGACTGAGAAATGGAACCTAGAACTGGTAAGAATTTGGGTGCTTTTCTCTTATGCATCTACTTTTTTTGTACCTCTTTTTTTTTTTTTAATCATGGTAGATATACATACTATTAAATTTAGTGTTTTCGCCATTTTAAAATTTACCATTTAACCATGGTAAGTGTACAACTTATTTGCATTAAATACAATCACGGTGTACAACACTATCCATTTCCAGAGCTTTTATCATCCTAAACAAAAACTATGTACCCATGAAATAATAACTTCCACCCCCCTCTTTCCCAACCCTTGGCAATCTCTTCTACTTTCCAGTCTCTATAAATTTGCCTAGTCTAGGTACCTGACATATGTGGAATCAAACAATATTTGTCCTTTTGTGTCTGACATGTTTCATCTAGCATAATGTTTTCAAGGTTCATCTGTGGTGTAGCACATATCAGAATTTTGTGCCTTTTTAAGAGTAATATTCCAGTTACATATACACCATACTTTGTTTATCCATTCATTTGCTCATGAACATTTTAGTTTGTTACCACCTTTTGGCTCCTATGAATAAAGCTACCATGGACATCAATGTACAAGTCTGTTTTTGTCCCTACTTTCACTTCCCTTGGGCATATAATCATAAGGGGAATGATTGGATCATATGATAATTCATTCTTTTCTTTTTCTGCTCCTCAGACTCAGTCATTTGAACTGTCCTATATTAAAGTTTGCTGATTCTTTGTTCTGCTACTCATATCTGCTCTTCTATGCCTTTAGGAATTTTTTATTTCATTTGTTGTACTTTTCAGCTCCAGATCTGTTTAGTTCCTTCTATAATTTGCTTTCTTTAAGTTTTTATCTTAATTCCAGTTAGCATAGAGTATTATATTAGTTTCAGGTGTACAGTTGTTTTCCTTATTTCTTTTAGTCCTTTGGCCATATTTTCTCTTAGCTCTTTGAGCATATTTAAGATTATTGTTCTAAAGAGTTGTCTAGTAGGTCTGGTATCTATAGATTTTTTTTAATGGTGGTTTCTGTAGATTTATTTTGTACCTCTAAGTGGGCCATATTTTCCTGTTTCTTTGTATGTTTTGTGATTTTTTTTGATTGAAAAGTAGACATTGAAATGAACTATTACACTGTGATAACTCTGGAAATCCAATATCCCAGTTCCCTATGGTTCTCTTTTATTATTGAAGGTTATATTGTGCCTTTTGTTTTGATACTTTTCCAGATTATTTCTGTAGACTATTCTTTGTTGTGTGTGATTACTGAAGTCTCTTTCATTAGCTCATGTTTAGGTAATGTTTGACAGAGATTCCCATGAATGCCAGGAGCTAAAACAAGTAAACAGACAACCACCAAAAAAAATATGCATAGAAAATCAAAAAAAAAAGAAAAAGAAAAATAGCCACCTCTGCCAGTGTTTGCAGGTGTGCTCAGTGCTGGGGCATTCCTTCACCATGTAGCTGGGCTTGCTCTGAGCCTAGAGATCAGCTTGAGCTGAAAGCTTAAGGTCTTCTCAGGATTGAGCATGTGTCTTTCCTGGACATGCTCCTGGTTTTCTGAATTTCCCTCATATAACACAGCTGGTTTTAAATATACTCACTTCCCAGAGTCAAAAATAATTTTATTTTCAGATAAATGATACTTTCCAATCTTTTGATCCGTGTAACAGGCCTTTCTTCTTCCTCCTGTTTGAAGTTTTCCTTGCATTAAATTTGACGTGGTAGAATTGATCAGCAATGATGAAAATGTAAAAATGACACTGTAAATGGAGGGTTTCAGGGGAAGATAGAATGGATGATAGTTCAGCTCTCATTATCATCTCTCAGTGTTATTTTTATAGTTTTCTAAAGTCTCTTTCTGGCCCCAGCCTCCCTCCTTTCTCTGTCCCTAACTCAAGCTTTATTCTGCTATTTTGGAAAGAGTTCCTTTAAAAAAAAAAAAGAAAGAAAGACTAAATAAGTCGTATTGTTTTTCCAGCTGAATAATCTCTGATAACTACTTAATACGCACCCATGGGATAAAGATCAATCTCCTGAACCATCCACAATTTGCCTCAAACAACCTTTCTGGCCTCATTTCTGTCAGTTTCTCCAATATTACTGTAGACACACAGATCACTCACTACTTAACTACTTCATAAACTTATTACCTACCTCCATTGCTTTTTGCATTGCTGACTGTGGTTTATGCAGACATCCTGGCCTAAAATGTTTCCTTATCTTCTGCCCCAAAAAGGTTTCCGTCCTGTAAGACTTCATTCAAATGCCCCCTCTGATTCTGCCTTCCCTGATTACATTCTTCTGCTCTTCTGTTTCTCACATTAGAATTAATTTCTCTTTTATGTCTCCGCTTAGTGTTGTATTTATAACTGTTATGGATTCATTTGTATCCAGTTTGTGTCAGAGGTCCATCCTTGCATCTGTGTGCCCTATGTCCTAAATCTTTCTCAGTGTTTGAGAATATTGTGAATATTGCTGCTATAGACATTCTTTAATATACCTGGTGGTGTGCATGGCACACATTTATGTTGGGTATGTACCTTGAAATGGAATTGTTGGTCTTGGGATCCGTATGTGTTCACAATGAGTAGTTAGGGTAAACTTTCTGAGTGGTTTTTATCATTTTACACTTCTATAGCAGCATCGGAGTGATGTCATTTCTTCATATTCCCAACACATTATATTGTCAGTTTTTTCTGATGGACCTATAATGCTATCTCATTGTGATTTTCATTTGCATTTCTCTAATTACTCAGGAGATTGAATATCTTTTCATGTATTTATCAGTGTCCTTCTTTGTGAGGCACATGTTCAAATATCCTATTCATTATTTTAAGGTAATTGACATTGTTTTCTTTTTTTAACTACTTTATATATTTTGGATATAAGCTCTTTATGGATTATTGTAAATATATTTTCTGACTTTTTCTTTTCTTTTTTTTCTTTCTTCATGACTAATCTAAAAATTTCTTAATTTTATTATAAACTAATTTATCAGATTTTTCCCTTTATTGTTTAATGCTTTCTGTACCCTATATAAAAAATGTTTTCCGGGCCCAGGTCATAAAGATATCCTGTTATATTATCTTCTAGAAACTTTATAGTCTTACTTTTAACATTTAAATCTATAATCCACCTGTCTTTATTTCTTTATGTGATGTATAGGGGGTCATTCTTGTTCTTTTCCCATATGGAAAAGATATGGAAAAAGATATATATATATATATATCCCAGTACCATTTGTCAGAAGGACAGTCCTTTGTCTGATATCTTTGTCATAAATCAGGTGTACGTATATGTGCGGACTCTTGTGTTTTATTTCTTTAGCTTTTATGCTACTATCATCCTCTCTTGATTGTTATAGCTCTATGCCTGATAGACCACATACCACATCTTCCAACGTTATACTTTGTCCTCAAGAGTTTTTTTATTTCTGGAGCGCCTGGGTGGTGTAGTCGGTTGAGCATCTGATTCTTGGTTTCGGCTCAAATCCTAATCTCAGGGTTGTGAGATCGAGACCTGAGTTAGGCAGTTAGGCTCCACGCTCAGCACAGAGTCTCTTAAGATTCTCTCTTCCTCTTCTGCCCCTCTGCTCACGCTCACTCTCTCTCTCAAAAAGAAAGAAAGAAAGAAAGAAAGAAAGAAAGAAAGAAAGAAAGAAAGAAAGAAAGAAAGAAAGAAAGAAAGAGTGCATCTTCTTTCTGGCTCTTTATATTTCCAAATACAATATAGAATCATTTTGTCAGATTCCAAAAAGCCCTTATGAGGCTTTAACTCAGTTTATCTTTAAGCTATAGGTCACTTAGGGGAGAAGACATCTTTATGGTATTATATCATCTAATCCTTTAAACTTATGGATCACTCTATTTACTTAGGTCACCTTTAATTTTTGTCCATAACCTTTTACAGTTTTCTGAGTAAAGGTCTTCATATCGTTCAGTAGAATTATTTCTATATTAGTTATCTTTGATATTATCATAAATGACATAAATATTTTAAAATTTTCATTGCTGAGTCCTCCTTGGTGGGATGGGGCAGACACATGGTTTTTGTATTTTGGCCAACTCCTACTTTCTTTTGAGTAGGTATATTTTTTATCCTTTTACATTTTTTTTTAAGATTTTATTTATTCATGAGAGACCCAGAGAGAGAGAGGCAGAGAGAGAACCAGGCTCCCCGCAGGAAGCCTGCTGTGGGACTCGATCCCAGTACTCCAGGATCATGCCCTGATCCAAAGGCAGACATTCAAACCACTGAGCCACCCAGGCATCCCTATCCTTCTACTTTTAATAAATTTGTATCTTCATATTTAATCTGGGTCTCTTGTAGGTAACCTATAGCTGAGTTTTGCTTTCTTATTCAATCTAACAATATCTGCCTTTTAAATGCAATTATTTATGTACTTGAGTTTAAGTCCACTATCCTGCTATTTGGCTTCGTTTTTTTTCTGATCTTTTTTTCTCTTACCTCCCCCTCCTTTTTTTTTTTTTTTTTTTTTTTTTTGCCTTCTTTTGAATCAGTTGAATATTTTTATGGTTCCATTTTGCCTTCTTTTACCAGTCTGAAAACTTTTTTAGCACCAGCATTCCCCCAATTGCTCAATTGCAGAAACTTAGGACTTTTTTTTTTTTTTAAGATTTTATTTATTTATTCATAGAGGCACACACAGAGAGAGAGAAAGGCAGAGACGCCGGCAGAGGGAGAAGCAGGCTCCATGCAGAGAGCCTGACATGGGACTCCATCCAGAGTCTCCAGGATCACGCCCCGGGCCATGGGCAGCGCTAAACCGCTGCGCCACCGGGGCTGCCCTAGGATTATTTTTAATATATTTTTCTCCCCCATTATCTATTAAATTATAAAATTCTGTCAATTTTGGTCTTATATAGCTCCCTACTAAATTCTTTCTTTTCCTTCCTTACTGTTTGATTACGTTTATTCACTGCCTATCTCTTCCCTCTGTAGTTGCAGTGCATTTCTTCGTTGGTCTTCCCTTTTCCATACTTCAGAGTGACTTAAGGTTCAAATCTGATGAAGTTTTCAATGTTCACCCGGTGCCTCTACTACATGGAGATTACATGAATTGTCTGGGTAAAGGTCTTATATATTTAGTTTTCCATGGCCCATTCTCACCTGTCCCACCCATCTCTATCCACTCTTCCATCTAGCTTTTTATCTGTGGGGATACAGATCCACTCACTGGCCAGACATGTTTTCTCTAGCCTCTATGCCTTTTTCTCTATTGGAAGTTAATCCTTTAAGTATTAGTGCTTCTTCCATGAAGTCTTCTTTACTTCTCTTAAGCTGAATTACAAGTTCCTGCATCTCTGATTTCAGTTTACCTTCTATATACCTCCCTGGAGTGAATTATATATAATTGAAATTGTCCTCATGTTTGTCTTTTATTTTTTTAAAGATTTTATTTATTTATTTATTTATTTATTTATTTATTCATTCATTCATTCATTCATTCATTCATTCATTCATGAGAGACACAGAGAGAGAGAGAGAGAGAGAGAGAGAGAGAGAGAGAGAGAGAGAGGCATTGACATGGGCAGAGGGAGAAGCAGGCTAGCAGGCTCCATGCAGGGAGCCCGATGTAGGACTTGATCCCGGGTCTCCAGGATCAGGACCTGAACTGAAGGTGGCACTAAACCGCTGGGCCACCCGGGCTGCACTGTACTCATGTTTTTCTATTTCTTCTGAGAATATAAGCTCCTTGGGGTTAAAGTCATCTCCATCTTAGATACCCAATAAATATTTGCTGAATGAAAGAACAGGAGGAGGATACTAGCAACTCTTGTAATTAGTATATCAGTTTGGTCTGTCATTTACTGTGATTTATAACTTTCCTTTTATCATTCATCCAGGACTCATTTATTGTTTGTCAATACACAGCATTCACAGTGTGGGATCCTTGCCCTCATGGACCTTATAGGTTAAAATTGGTTTTTCCCAGAGTCACACTTTTAAAAGTAAGAACTGCTGTATGCATTTTTTTTAAAGATTTATTTATTTATTTATTCATGATAGACACAGAGATTGAGAAGGAGGCAGAGACACAGGAGGAGGGAGAAGGGGGCTCCATGCCGGGAGCCCGACGCGGGACTCGATCCCGGGACCCCAGGATCGCGCCCTGGGCCAAAGGCAGGCACCAAACCGCTGAGCCACCCAGGGATCCCCTGCTGTATGCATTTTTTAAAGAAATGGGGAGGGGAGCAAATAACCATTTCATGACTAAGTAGTTCTTTGTGGGTATACACTCAATAAAAGTGAGTTACAGAAAGTGTTTCTGGAGAGGACACATTATTTTTCCTCTTGGGTAAAAGGAAGGAAATTGAGTTTAATATTAGTAATTAAAATTTGCTAATAAAGCACAGAACATGGAGAAAAGGCACACTTTTTGTTTTCTTTTCTAAAGGAGAGGCTAAAGCTTACTTATGAAGAAAAGACTGTTATCCTGGAATCTCAATTGAAGTTTTTAAGGTAAAGTATCATCATCCATTTAAAAATCATAGCAAAAGCATAATGATGCTAAAATATATTCGAATGTTTGCTGACATGCTAGGTTTACTCAATATAAGAATGACTTGATGACATTGTATGTTCAATATAAGAAATATCCTCAGGTATTAAAGGAACAGGAGCATAAAATTGTGAAGTCCCATCTCAGAGAACTGTGATCTGAATTATAAATTTTGTCCCTTTATCAGTTATGAAATATTTGTGTTTTCTCATGGAATTAAGAATCACTAGCTGCTCTGGTAGAAATTACGCTTTTAAAATAAAATACTGAAAATAAAGCATTGTGGTTTTCAAATTAGAAGCAAGTATTTTTTTCTTTATAGGTATTTTTATCTAATTTTAAAAATTTTAACTAATAGTTTGAGCATTTTTCTATATATTATGAATATGAGTATATTAGTCCCCTCTTTTCTGTAGGAAATACATTCAAAGACCCTCAGGAGATGCCTGAAACTGTGGATAGTACTGAACCCTATATATATATTGTTTTCCATGTACATACATATCTATGATAAAGTTTAATTTATGAGAGATTAGGCATAGTAAGAGACAAACAGCTAACTAATAATAGAATAGTTACAGCAATATACTGTATTAAGAGTTATGGGAAAAAAAAGAGTTATGGGAATATGGTCTCTCAAAATAGCTTATTGTCCTGCATTGATGCTTGGGATGATATGAGATCTAAAATTCCCCGTGTAATGAGATAAAGTGAGGGCAATGACATACGTGTTGTGACGTAGATGATTAGGCTACCACTGACCTTCTGATCATCCATCAGAGGGGCGATCATCTGCTTCTGAATCTTGGTTGACCTCAGTAACTCAAATCATGGGAAGTGAAACTATGAGGGGGTACTTTTATATACACAGTAAGTTTTCAAGTATTTTTTGACCTTTTTAAAAGAAATCTCAATAAAACCTATATATTATAGATTAACGATTAGTATGTATTATGGGCAGAAGATATCAGGAGTTGATTTTGGGAGGTGTTAAAGCTTATTTTAAATAGTGACAATGAAATATTTTTCAATCAAACAAACTTTAAAATACTCTTTATAACTTTAATAAGTCTAATTTGAAATAAAATTTAAAATCTTCAGGCCACATATTATTTGAGACATAAGCACAGTAATGTTAAGTACCAGAACTCTTGGCTTTCATGCACACTATCATTTATTTTAATTTGCTTTTATGCACTTTATACCTTATCCTGATTAGTTTTAGGGTTTCTGCAGAGACTTTTATTTTTTCATGAAGAAACCTAGCATTTATAAAATGGCCTACTTTTTGCTTTCTTGCTTTTATTATATTGTGATTTCCATTGGGTTTTGATTCTTCAGTTTTTAAAGTAATATATTTCTAGGTCACTGTGGTAATTTGACTTATTTTGTCTCATTCATAAGTCAAATGTGCCATCTTTAATTACATTAAAATACTACTTTAGAATGAACTAGACTTTGTTCCCTGCAGCTTCTATTTCTTTCTTTTTCCTTTAGTATAACTTAAGATTATTTGGAGTCATTTTCTTTAAGAAAGAGATAAAACCACCACTCTCAGAAACTCTGGCTTTCTGGTATTTATTTCTTTTTAATTTTTTTGGCATTTCAAATAATCACATCTGTCTGAATCACAGTTTTGAATTTGAAACTGACAGAAATAGTAATGGAGACCCTTTGATTTTGGAATGTGCTTCCAAAGTTCCTTTTACAAAGACTTTGAAAGTCAGACTTTTTCTACATGATATTTTAGAAAAAAAACATATTATGCTGAAGATAGCTTGGGCAAAGGGCAAAAACAGCTTTTTTTTTCACCTCAGACTGTCATTAGATTAGCTTTTTTTTCAATTTTTTTTAAGATTTTATTTATTTATTCATAGAGATGCAGAGAGAGAGAGAGAGGCAGAGACACAGGCAGAGGGAGAAGCAGGCTCCATGCAGAGAGCCTGATGCGGGACTCGATCCCGGGACTCCAGGATCACACCCTGGGCCGCAGGCGGCACTAAACCGCTGTGCCGCCACCACCGGGGCTGCCCTAGATTAGCTTTTTTAACCCTTAGATTGCCTGCAGATGTTTCCTACCTCCTCAGTGCTGCCTGAAAGGCCCCCCCCCCCACCTCCATTCCAGAGTGGAGGTATTGTATGACTCGATTATTGGTTTCTCTTCTGTGATAGCTGGTTAGGAGAGCTATAGCTCCCTGAGTATAATCGAAACTGATTGAGCTGGAGATAAAGTACATGCTTTCAGTAGTCCAAGTATTTAAGGGCTATTTTCCTCTTTGTAAACTAGGACGTTTTATTCACACACACACACACACACACACACACACACACACACACACACAGTAGGAAAGGAATATCTGTGCAAGGAAGCTCAATTGTCCCAGTTGACTTTACCAAAGCTTTATGGAGAAAGGATGGGGGTGAAAATACAACCCATACATTGGTTGTTTTATCCTTAAAAGGTCAGCATGGAGAAGAACTTATCCAAGGATGATCTCCTATAATAAAACAAATAGACACACACACATAGACACACACATATACACACTTCTTCAACACTTTCTTTTAGCAAGCTGCTTATTTCCAGCTAATAGCTGCTACTTTATAAATCTCCATGGGCTGGTAAATTCTATATAGCTTCTTTCTAGAAGAAGAGAGCAGCCCACTTTCTTATGAAATAGCTCTTTATAGAACTTTGTGGTTAGAGAATTTTTTAAAGTTTTTTTTTTCTCCTAAAGAAGAATGAGCAATAATAAGTTACTCCTGGAAAAAACTCATGAGCTTTATGTAATTTTCTAAGGGTTAACACTTGGAATAGGGCATTTCCCTCAATTCAAGGATGTTACATTGCCTCACTTCTTTTTTGAGAGAATTTATTTAGGATTTGTATTTGGAGTTTTATTCTTGATCAGTGGGTAATATAATGTAATGGAGATGGGATCCTTTGAACAGAGAGCCAGTTATCAAGAGGCAGACTAATCTGTGTTAAAATCTTACAAGAACTTGGGCTAATTATTTAATATATTCAAGTCTCATTTTATTCAAAGTGTCAATTAGGATAATCACACTTACGTTTTAGGGTTGTGGTAAGAATTAATTAGATATTGTATACAGAGCACCTCATAAGGTAAGCACCCGTAAGTGATAGTAGCAGTTATCTCTGGGATAATACGTGAAAGTAATGTACCTAGTACTTGCTAGAACTTTCTTTCCCTTCTTTTCAGGAAAGACCTAGCTGAATATCAGAAAAATTGTGAAGATCTTAAAGAGCAACTAAAGCATAAAGAGTCTCTTCTTGCTACTAATATTTCTAATCGAGTTGGTGGCCTTTGTTTGAAATGTGCTCAGCATGAAGCTGTTCTCTCCCAAACCCATAATAATGTTCATGTGCAGACCATTGAAAGACTGACTAAGTAAGTATGCTTCTCCACACGGAGGTTTTGCAACATGGAAAATTGTGTCTTTAAAGGAGCATTGTGCTCTTTCATCCCCATGCTGTCTCTTGTGGGATTGATGCTGAGCTTCAAATAAAATGGATTTTATTTTATTACATTGGAGTTTTCTTAAAGACAGAACAGGTGAGTTCTGCCAGCTGTGTGTGACCATGTCCTTGGGACAAGTAATTTTACCTCTCTTGGCCTCGGTCTCATCTTGAAGTGAGAGGATTGAAGTAAATAATCTTTTCAATTCTGCTCGTGTCTATGAGTCTATAATTGCAAATCTGGCACTTTTTGTAACAAAAGTGAATTTGAAAGGAATTCTTTTTTTTTTTAAGATTTTTTATTTATTTGAGAAAGAGGCAGAACTCAAGAGTGTGCAAGCACTGACCGATTGAGGGAGGCAAAGGCAGAGGGTGATGCAGGCTTCCCACTGAGCAGGGAGCCTGACTTGGGGCTTGATCCCAGAACTCTGGGATCCTGACCTGAGCTGAAGGCAGACGCTCAACTGAGCCACTCAGATACCTCCTGGACTTCTCTTGTTTGGAGGAATAATACCTACATGTTGGGATTTTACTGGGACACTTAGCCTTGTGGCTAGAGCAAAATTGCCTGGGGATTCATTTTCTGGTTCTACTACTAACTGCCTATATAACCTCATGAAAGTTACTTAACTTCTCATACCTCAATTTCCCCATTTTAAAAATGGAGATAGAAGTACCTAATAGTGTTATTTTGAGGGTTCTTTGAAAGAATACCTATACAGTGCTTAAAAGAGTTCCTGACAAATAATAAATGCCCCATAAATATTAAAACTCCTCTGTACCTCTCATACTCCAAAAGCAATCAAAATGTCTAGTAGCCATGGTTTCCATAAGTGACTAACCTTTTGGTTGTTACATAAAAACTGAAATTCTGGGATCCCTGGGTGGCTCAGTGGTTTAGCGCCTGCCTTCAGCTCAGGGTGTGATCGTGGAGACCCAGGACCAAGTCCCACATCGGGCTCGGGCTCCCTGCATGGAGCCTGCTTCTCCCTCTGCCTGTGTCTCTGCCTCTCTCTCTCACTCTTTCTCTCTCTCTGTGTCTTTCATGAATAAATAAATCTTTTAAAAAAAACCCTGAATTTCTGTAGTATGGACTAAAGAATAGTTTTTATAATCTGAGCTGATGGTCCTATTTTTTGTTAAATATTATATTAAATTATTCTTATATTTTTTTAAATATATTATTAAATTATTGTTATTTATTTCACATAACTATAAAATTTAGTAAGTATATATTAAATATATTTTCAGATCCAACTACCGTGTGGCAAACATTTATTACATACCAAGGACTCTGCCAGGCAGTTTTTTTTTTTAAGATTTATTTATTTATTTATTCATGAGAGACAGAGAAAAAGGCAGAGACACAGGCAGAGGGAGAAGCAGGCTCCATGCAGGGAGCCCGACGTGGGACTTGGTCCTGGGTCTCCAGGATCATGCCCTGGGCCGAAGGCAGGCGCTAAACCACTGAGCCACCTGGGCTGCCCTGCCAGGCAGTTTTTTTAAAAATAATCTTTTTTAGCATTTATGAGGTAAATATTATTACCCTAATTTTTGCAGCTAGGGAAACTGAGGCTCAGAGAAATTAAAAATTTACGTGTTTACATTAGAAACAAAAAGAATAGAAACATACTTCACAAAAACAAATTCAAGATGGTTTAAAGACCCAGATATAATTCAGACTATAAAAGCATTAAAAGAAAATATAGGAAATTATCTTTATGGCTTCTGGCTAGGTCAAATCTTGAACATGGTATGGAAAATGAATGCCATAAAGGAAGAAATTATACATTTAGCTTCATTAAAAAGAAACTTATGATATAATGATACAAATGAAATTAAAAGACTGGGGAAAATATTTGCATGTTGCATAACAAAAAATTGGTATATTATCTAAAGAACATCCTTTGAAACAAACACAAAGGACAAATTGTACAGTTGCAATGTGGATAAAGAATAGGAACTGGTGAGCAGGGGCACCTAGATGGCTCAGTCAGTTGAGTGTCTGTCTTTGGCTCAGGTCATGATCTCAGGGTCCTGGGATTGAGCCTGCCCATCAGGTTCCCTGCTCTGCAGGAAGTCTGTTGCTCACCTCTGCTGCTCCACCTGTTTGTGTGCTGTCTCCCTCCCTCTCTGTCAAATAAATAAATAATAAAATCTTAAAAAAAAAAAAGGAATTGGTGAGCAATTAAATAGGGAGATGTCAATATAAGAGAAGGTATTCACTCTGTTATTATTCAGGGAAATGCAGATTTTCAAAAAACCAACCCCTCAAATTGGTGAAAGTTAAAGAGATTGATAGTGACAATAATTGGGGGGCTGTGAGTGAGCGAGTATTTTCACACCCTACTTGTGGGAACTGTAAGTCAATAACTGCTTTGTTGGGTAATTTAGCATTACCCATTAATAGTTAAAGTATATTTCAAAATCTAACCCAAAGAACATATTTATGTATACAACGGAGTCATTCTAGGGAATGTTTTTGCAACATTATTTGTAATTGGTGTTGTGACATTGTTATATGTTAAGAAATACATATTTTGCTCTTCATCTTTAGTTCTTGGCACAGAGCTCCTAAACTGTAATTTCCTAAATGATAAAAACAATAGAAATATCCTTTGTTATACTTGGTTTCTATTTCCTGCTCCTGAAATAGCTCTTGAACATCAAGGTGAAAGGAACATCTTTTGTTATTCTTAACAAGCTCCTCTGAGTAATACCTGAGCTCACCTTAATTAGATGACTTTTGGAAACCCACTAAGGATGGGTATGGGGCTGGTTCCCAGGGCAACCAGCCATGTGATTAGAGCATTGGAACTTTCAGGCCCTCCTCCCTAATCTCTGTGGAGTGGGCGGGGACTGGAGATTGAGTTCAGTCACCAATGCCTAATGATCTTATCAATCATGCCTATAGAACCTCCATAAAAACCCTAAACAATGGAATTTGGAGGGCTTCTAGGTTGGTGAACATACCAAGATGCTGGGAGGGTGGCATGCCCAGAGGTGGCACAGAAACTCCACCCCCCTTCCCACACACTTTGCTCTGTGCATCTCTTCCATTTAGCCGTTTGTGAATTGTGTCCTTTATAATAGGGGAATAGTAAGTAAAGCACTTTCCTGAGTTCTGAGCTGTCAGCAGATTATCAAAACTGAGGTACGGGTCATGAGAGCCCTTGATTTCTGGCCAATTGTTCAGAAGTACAGGTGACAATCTGGGACTTGCAATTGGTACCTGAAGTGGGAGACAGTCTTGTGGGACTGAGCCTTAACCTGGGGGTCTGTGCTAACTCCAGGAAATTAATGTCCCAATTGAGTGAATATCAACTGAGAATTGGGAGAATTGCTTGGTGTTGAAAACACACATAAGGTGTCAGAAGTGTGAATACAGAAACTGTGGAGAAAAACAAGAAGTATTTCTTTTAGATGTGAACAACCTAAATATCCTTCAGAGGTTTAGATAAATTATGCACAGTAAAAGAAAAAAAGAATGAGGTAGATTTATGTGTACTATTAAGCTCCACAATGTATTGTTGAAGGAAAAAAATAAAAATGAAAAAGACACATCTGAAATGAAACTCATTTGTATTTTTATTTTTTAAAAAGGTCCATACCTGACCATACTATGTATTTTCTTCAGGTTCATACATAGGCATAGAAAAAGATTTGAAAGGATAAGCACCCAGTATTTAACAGTGATTGCCACTGAGTGGTGGAATATGGTACCAAAATCAAAGTATGTGTCAAATGGGTCTTTAGCTGTGTTGGTAATTATGTTTAGAAGGAGAATGTAATGAAAACTTCATTTAAAAAGGGCAAAAAGCATATTCAAAGTCACATAGATGAAGAGATACAGAGTTTAACTAAATGGTCTGGTATAACTAAACCAACAAATAAAAGACAGGGTTTTTTCCCCCTCTTGCCTTCCATATTATCCTTATAGTTCATGAAAGTAATATTTTAAGAGGAAACTACAATGTTTGCATTGATTTCAGGGCTGACAGTCATTTAGAAATTGGATTCTTATTTAGTTATCTATTCCTTTGTCTCCATCCTAAATTTTAGCTCTTAGTCTTTTA
Organism: Nyctereutes procyonoides; assembly: GCF_905146905.1. Classification (NCBI taxonomy): domain Eukaryota; kingdom Metazoa; phylum Chordata; class Mammalia; order Carnivora; family Canidae; genus Nyctereutes; species Nyctereutes procyonoides. Next base: position 7,241,406 of record NW_026575044.1, read on the forward strand.
AAGTAAATATCAACCTTCTCTGTTCAGTTTTCTGCTTTGTCAGCATATCATGAACTCATGTTCTACTTTCATAACAGAGTATAGTGGAAGGCTCCTGATTTTATTATCAATGAAACCTTTGTCTATAAGTTTCCTTTGGGGATCCCTGGGTGGCGCAGCGGTTTGACGCCTGCCTTTGGCCCAGGGCATGATCCTGGAGACCCGGGATCGGGTCCCATGTCGGGCTCCCGGGCATGGAGCCTGCTTCTCCCTCTGCCTATGTCTCTGCCTCTCTCTCTCTGTATGTGTGACTATCATAAATTTAAAAAAAAAAAAATTATAAGATTCCTTTGGCCTAAGCTGGTGTTCAGCTTCTTTCAATTTATTAATTCAGAATGCTGTATATTGAAAGTTATGCTGAGTTTGAAGGGTGACCAGCACTTTTTAGGTCTGAATTTCTAGTTTTATGCATAATTAGAAGCCTAAACCCTCAGTGCCCTCTATCATAGAATTTCCTGCAGGATTCTAAGAGGGAATTAAAAAAAAACTATATTCCAAATGTGATGCCTCAAAAGAGTGTCCCAGCCTTTGCTTGAAATGTGGCATTGTGACATGCGTGGTAAGTTCCTTTGTTGAACTTTTAGCATGGAATGTATTGAATATATGACAAGAGTAACTGGAGCACTTGAGAAGGACAGGATCAGGCAGACCACCAGTATGTTTGTGGCCTTGTGTTAGGAGAGTATACTTAACAACTGTTGATGACACTGGATATATTTTAAAAGTTGATTTGAAGGCCTTATAGTGTTTCTGAACTTCTGACTTACACTCAGGCCTCATTATGTCATAGGGTGGGTAAGAGCGACAGTAACCTCTCTTTCTTACGTAATGATCAAGCACCTTCAAATGATAATCAGGATGGAACTTTTATATTAGATCCTTTTCCGTAGCCCCTCATGCCTTGGAGAAGTTTCTGTGTACCGTTCAGAAAAGAGAAGTGATTACTACTGTACTCTCCTGGGACTTTAGACCAGCTTGTGAATTTCGAGTGGGTCTTGGCAATGTTGTATGTAGTTGGCTTTGAAAAACTATGCAGGAACTTCCCAGAAATGAGGAACAAGGAAATGTTGTAGTCAGCCTCCTAGACTTGCTTTTAAAAGACAGGGATAATACTTACTAATTCTGCTTGAAACTGCTACTCACTGTGGAATAACCAGAATTTCAGGCATTTCTTACACACCTTATCTTTCAAGATGAAGCTCATGCATATATGTATATCATACCAGCTCTCTCTCTTCCTTATTTTATACATTTGACCCAGGAGTGCCCCAGTGGCTCAGTCAGTTAAGCATCTACTTTTGGTTTAGGTTATGATACTGGAGTCCTGGGATTGAGCCCCATGTCAGGCTCTCTACTTGTCTGGGAATCTGCTTCTCCCTCTCCCTCTGTCCTTCCCCCTGCTTGTTCTCCTCACCCCCCCCCCCCCGCTGCCGCCAAATAAATAAATGGAAAAAAAAAAAAAGATAGACGTTTGACCCAGATTATTCAGGGACTTTCTCAGTGCTTGTTGCTCTGATTGTTGCACTAAATTCCTTAAGTACTCAATGCTCCTTATTAGCTGGTTCATCCCAGAACTTGCACCCACCTCCTTGCCTCCACTTCTGTGTTAGCTGCACTTCCATGGACCATTTGATCATGGAATGTGACAGTGTTGATGCTGTCTTTCTTGCTCTGCTTCAGAAGACTCCTTGATGACACATGGTGTTCTTGAAGTACTCACAGACCTCTGGCCATTGCAGATGGTAATTTGGATAACTGCCACTTTGCAATCATATTGGTAGGTCATCTGTATTTGTACAGCTTCCCACTGGGAGAGGCATGCTCAGGCCTGGGCTCTGGGCTGGGCCTGTATACTGGGAGCTCTGGAGCAGACCTGTAGCTGCCTGGATGGTTCTCCTCAATGGCTGGAACTGACTGCTTCTGAAAGCCGGATGATGCAGAATGGCATGGGGCCAGAAGAGGGGGAGCTAAATCACAAAGGTGACCTCAAATTGAGACTGGAGGCAAAACCTTGTAGGAAGACAGGCCAACATGCCCAGAGCTGGTTTGTTTTCAGGGCTTGCTTTTAGGAAGGGCTGACTGAGTTGAAATAAAGCAAAACAGAAATGTAGTGACTGAGTAGATAATCCTAAAATAGCAAGATGGCTTCCTGTACCTATAAGTATGTATGCAATTTAGGCATCTCTCTAGAGCCTCCCAGGTGGTCTGAAGGCCATCTTACAGCATGCAGTACATTTCTCTACTGGAAAATTGGGAGTGTGTCAGTCAGGTGGCCATACAGATTTTTAGTGTAATCATTTCATGGGCTCACTGTTGAATGATGAGTTAACAAGACATCAGTATTTGGGGGTGTTTATCTTTGATGATTGTCTGTGGTCTGAACTTGATGAGTTGATTGTCTGAAAACCTTCCGACCAGAACAACTAAACTCCTTTAGTCTCCAACTCTAGGTAGCCTAGTGACTTTTAAAATCTAGATCCTAGGATACTAGAACTAGAACTTTACCTCTTTTGATGCCCTTCTGTAGCAGAGTCACTACTCATTCATTGGGTCTTTTGTCCTCTGTTCCACTGATTATCTGCTACTGTGGCATATTCCTCTCTGCAAGAGGACATACTGAAAAAAGATTAAATAATACTAAGTGTTAAATCTCCTGTAAGAAGCAAATTGGGGGGATCCCTGGGTGGCGCAGCGGTTTGGCGCCTGCCTTTGGCCCAGGGCGCGATCCTGGAGACCCGGGATCGAATCCCACATCGGGCTCCCGGTGCATGGAGCCTGCTTCTCCCTCTGCCTGTGTCTCTGCCTCTCCCTCTCTCTCTGTGTGTGACTATCATAAATAAATAAATAAAAATTAAAAAAAAAAGAAGCAAATTGGTTAGATTTTGTTCCCTTTGTGATCTGTCTGCACACTATCAACACTGAGCTTTTCTGTTAATTCTTTTTAGTTGGAACTTTGGCTTCAGTTGAGGGCATGGCATCACAAACAGATCCAAGCATCACTGAGTGCTTTCTCAGTGGCTTTCACTTTGGCTTTCAAATAATCTGTTTTTTCTTACCTAGAATGATTTCACCTTGCTTTGATTCTTCTATTCTTTACATAACCATTGTGTTTGTATTTGATCAAAATAATTAACTCCCTTTTTTCATTTCCTTTAGAACAAAATAAGAGTAAATTATTTTTCTCAATTTAAAACAAACCAAGAAATTCTTAAATTAAGATCACTGTGCTCTCATGAATTTTATGATAGTTGAAGCAATTATTTTTCTTTTTTTAACAAAACAGGCTTTTATGAAACTGCTAATAATTGTAACTTTGTTCAGTATTGCATATTTCTTAAAATATGAGTGCTTTCCAAATACCACAAATAGTTTAAATTATTTTATCGTTAAGAGATTTTTTTAAATGGAATCACTGGTTAATTCTGAAAGCAACTCAAACTCAGAGATTATAACCTTTGAAATTATTCCTTAAGGGTTGCTAAACTTAAGAAGAAAAAATCAGAGCTGGCTCTTTCCTGATAGTTTAGAACTTGGCAAAAAAAAAAAAAAAAAAAAAAAGGAAACTGCAAGCAGTTACTTGAACTGAATCTGAAACCACAGTTTAGAGCTTGAGCTCTTTAATAGCAGGCAGAGCTGTCCAACTTACTTTTTTTTTTTTTTTTTTTTGCTTTGTGTGTATAGAAAGTTTCCCACCACATTTTTTCTTTGGTCTACTGGTCATTTTTATCCTGTGGATAAAACCCAAATATCCTAAAATCTTATATGTGATTTATTTAACCCATGAGATTGACTCTTTGCTATTTTACTCACCAAAGTGTTTTGGCATCTGGTTGCATCAATCCCCAAGAAATGATTAGCTCAGAGGACTTCTGAGAATTGCTGACAAGGGTGTGGGGCCAGGCAGTGATCGAAGCCAGCGGGATGAGATTTTGTTAAATCGTGAATGTTCTCTGCGTGACCAGGGTATTTGAGGGTTTCATCAGTCCTACCCATTGAAAGAAGAAATGTGTTCATAAGTTGGTGAAAGATTTTAATTGAAAGGGAAGGGTGGAAAAGAGGGTTGTGGAGGAAAACAAATAGGAAAGAACCTATTTGTTCAGACAAACGAGAGGTGAGTCAGCAGTGTTGCTAGGACCTTAGTAGGCCCTGAATATATAAGTAAATATGTTCTCCTTTGACATACAGTCCCCACCTTCTCTGCCTTATTCCTTTTTCCCCTGCCCCACCCCCCGCCCTTCAAATTTTTAAACTGATTTCCTCTTTTCTGGGCTTTAATCTGCAGCCTAGAGTGGGGCAGTCCTCCCCACAATAAGTTATTGTGCCCCACAGATGCAGTCCTGCCATGAATGCTCAGCCTTTCCTGGCTGCCCTGCCTGCCCCTGGCCAAGGGAGGACAGAGGGTCTTTCTCTGGGAGTGCTTTACAGAGTGCAGAGCCAGCCCACCCCACCCCGGCTCTCCTTCCACTACGTGTTAATGCCTTGTTCTTCCTGACTTACGAATACAAGATCATCTGACCACTGCTTGTTTCAAATGTTCTTTTTGCGCTGACAGGGAAAGGGATGATTTAATGTCTGCGCTGGTTTCCGTCAGGAGCAGCTTGACAGATGTGCAGCAGAGAGAAGCCAATGCTTATGAGCAGGTGAAACAAGCCGTGCAAATGACGGAGGAGGCCAATTTTGAGAAAACCAAGGCAAGTCTCAAAAGACCAAAATAAAGCCACACCAGAATTGCCCTCTTTTCTTTTCCAATTATTTCTGTGGTTACTCTTCCATAACTAAACTCTTTTTTTTTTTTTTCCAAACACACAAAGTGAATCCCAATCTGTTAATGTTGACTTTGCAAAATTAAACAGATTTACTGGTAGAATTCTTATTCCTCTGCAAATCTCCTTGTTCTGTCACTAGTCAGAGAATATAGCACAATGTGGGAGAGTGCTTGGAGAGACCTGCCTGCTTAATCTTCTCATTTGCTGATCAAGTTTGAATGCTGTGAAGACCATAACACCATTTGTACATTTTCATGTATGACCACTGACAAATGCTTTTCCCTTGTGCATGGGAAATTTTGAGGACATGCAACACGCCACAGTTAATAAATAATATATGTGTATTGAATAGCATCTCTGGCTAGGAATGGGTCTGGATCCACAGATGCTAAATCAAACACATTGAATGATAGTGAGAGTAATAGTTACCACTTCATGATCAAGCAGTGTTGTAAGCACTTTAAGTCATAGGAGGCTATTGTTGACTCACTGTTGTCTTTGGGGAGCTACACCTCAGTGTACTGAAGCTGCTGTGTGTTTTCCACAGACACACTAGCCACACTCCAAGTAGCTAGTGATCACTGTATTGGGCAGTGCACATATAGAACATTTCCAGCATCACAGAGAGTTCCTTTGCATAGCTTTGGTCTAAGCCCTATATTAGCATCAGTATTTTATTAAGGTATGAGGCACTTCACCTCTGTATTCAACTCCTCAGTCACTCCTTTGTCCATTGTCTCTATCCAGTACATCCCTGGCTCTTCCCAGACCATTGACCATCATAGCTTCCATTACTAACACCCTGGTGCCTCTGTAACTTATGTCCATTCTGACCAAACTCCCTAACAGGCTTTGTCTCCTTAAATATTCCTAGTTGTTCATTTGTACTGAACTCTAGCAGTCTCTTGATGATACCATGACCCTCAAGCCCTTTGCCGCTCATTCCTTTCATCTGGCTGTGATGAGGCCTCTTTGAAATCATCATTGTCTCTCCTCTCCCTAATTTTAATCAGTATAAACTCTCAATCTAGATGTTACTATTTGACACTTTTTTTAAAAAAAAACAAAACAAAACAAAACCTCCTCCATTTTACTACTTGAGTTTATAAAATAGTTGTTAGCTATTTGACACTTTTTAAGAGTGTTAGCATCTGGCCCTGTCTTTGTCTGCTCAGGCTGCTATAACAAAAATACCATAGCCTGACTACCTTCAACAGCACACATTTATTTCTCACAGTTCTGGGGTCTGGAGAGTCCAAGATCAAGGTGCCAGCAGATCTGGTGTCTAGAGAGGGTTTGCTTCCTGGTTCATGGATAGCTGTCTTCTTGCTGTGTGACCTCACAAGGCCAAGGGGGTGAGGGAGCTCTCTGGGACCTCTTTTATTAAGGCCACTACCCTATTCATGCAGGCTTCATCCTAAGGACCTAATCAGCTTCCAAAAGCCAGACATCCTAATACCATCATGTTGGGGGTGAGGTTTCAACACATGAATTTTGGAGGGTCACAAACCTTCAGTCCACAGCACCCTCTACCTTCCTCCTTTGATTATCCTGAAAGGTTTCTAATCTATCTTGTTAATACACACAACACCATAGTCCCAACATACTTCGGCTTGCTTGCCTCTAACATTTTCCCTGTTCTATAGTGACTGTCACCTGAACTGATGTGTCCATGGCATCTCCAACTCTGCATCTGCTCCCTTGGACCAGTGCCTCTCTGCCTCCCTGTCCCCATTAAACATACTCAGTGTCCTCATTCCTGCCTCTGCTGCTTCAGTCGCCTCTCCTGTCTTATATTATCTATTGTCTCTAGGCTGGTCTTTTTCCCCTTCCATTTATTTATTTTAGTATTTTTTTTTAAGATTTATTTATCTGAGAGAGAAAGAATACAAATGGGAGGGCCAGAATCTCAAGGAGACTCCCTGCTAAGAGCAGAGCCCGACCAACCCTAAGACCCAAGTTGAAATAAAGAGTTGGACCCTTAACCAACTGTGCCACCAGGCACCTCCCCCCTCATTTAAATATGAATTTTACATCCCCAACTGAACTCATTACATTTACTCCCCTAATGCTGCTGTGTTCTGTATGCCTTGAATGGCAACTCTGTCTACTACCATGCCCTGACCAGAAACCTGGTTGTCATGCTCTCTTTCATGCTTGACTTCCAGCCAATCACTAAGTATAAATCTTAGTTTCTGAACTTTTTTTGACTTCTTTTCTCACTGTCACCTTTCTTGTTCAGGATACCATAATCTATGGATTTGTGAATTACAACATCCTCTTCCTTCACCCTATTCCCTACACTGCAGCCAGAAGTGACCTTTCTTCAAGGCAGATTTGATCCTGTGAGTCTTTGATTTCTGATCTGTCTGGGATTGCCCACTGCTTCAGGACAGTCTTTAATCCCTTTGGCATTACTTCTGAGGTCTGTCGTGTGCTTCCTGATTACTCTCTTCCAACAGACTCAGCCAGTGTCAGCTTGAAAGGGCAGTCGACTTTAGGGGTTGGTCAGGGTATTATTAGTTAGCAAACCTTGAATCAGCTCTCCAGACACACCATTCACCGACTACATGACCTAGGACAACTTACTTCATTCCCTGAACCATGGTTGTTCCTCATCTGTAAAATGGAAATAATATCTGACTCAGAGGACTGCATCCTAAAATGCGTATCTGTTACCTTGTAGATCTCTGGCACGATGTATTTCCTCAACAGTGGTGCCACTGATGCTCCTGGCTACTATTCCCCGCTTATGCACTGTTATTTTTACCCCCTAGATTTTTGTACACACCATGTAAATTCTTCTCCACTCCCTACCTAGATATCTTCTCCATCTCTAGAGAGGTCTTCTGCTGTCTATAGAAAATCTCTAGTTTGATGTTCCTCTTATGTGCCTTCATAGCAGGATTTCTCAACCTTAGCACTATTGACATTTTGGACTGCATAATTCTTTGTTTTAGAGGTTGTCCTGCCTGCACATCATAGGATATTTAGCAGTATTCCTGGCCTCTATTCACTAAATGCCAGTAGCATACCTCCTCTTCCCCAAGTTCTGACGACCAGAAATATCTCCATACATTGCTAAAAGTTCCCACAGATAAGTACTCATGCATGCATGTGTGTATGTGCGTATGCATGCAGAATTGCTCCCAGCTAAGAACTACTTCCCATTATGTACAGCACTCATCAAAGTATATTATTATGCCTTATTTGTCTTTATCTTTAATTAAACTTTATTCTTATATATTTATTTAGAGAGCCTACACATGTGGGGATGAGGGGCAGAGGGAGGAAGAATCCCAAGCAGGCTTTATACTCAGCACAGAGCCTGCACAGGACTCGATCTCATGACCTTGAGATCATGACCTGAGCTGAAATCAAGAGTCAGACACTTAACCGACTGAATCACCCCGGTGCCCCTTCCATTAAACTTTAAAATCTCTGATAGGAATGCATCTTGATCACTAGTAACTCTTTAGCATCTTGCATACTGCTTGGCATGTAATAGGTTCTCAGAAAATATCCACTAAGTAAGGGAATTGTAATCTATTTTCAGTAACACTCTAAAATCTTTTTATTCTTATCTTCCCAGTTTATCCCCACTGCCAGTACCCAGCAGAGGCTCAATCACACATATTTTTCCTATCGCTGCTTTCAGCCTATCAAGTGTTGGCTGAAGAAGGCCACAGAATGAATTCCACAGGAGAGTGATACTGGTCACCTTCAGTGATTTTAAATACTATTGAGCAGTTCTCTTCTTTGCAGTTGACCACTTTCTGTATGGTAGGCAGAAGTGCCACTTTGTGTACATACACAACTCTGCTCTTAGATCCCCACTTGGTAGCTGACCTGCGGTACTGACATCATAGCCAACTGACAAGAACCTCATCAACATCTTCTCATCCCTCTTACTTCCCAAGGTGAAATCTCTTACTCTAAGTTACTGAAGTCTCCTACTCGTAGGGACCCTGAGTCATTTGCCATCATATCTTCGTGTATCTTCAATCCCTCTCTCCCCTCTGTCACTCCCATCCTATCTCCAGCCATAATTCTTGTTCAAACAAAAAACAGGCAGCCTTTACTTGATCAGCTTCCACTCTATTGACTAACTTCTCATCACCACATCATCCACAGACCTTTCAAAATGAGTGTCCACCGTTGCAGCTTTCTGTTCACTTCTGAACACACTGCAGTCAGGCTGGTGACAAACTAATCTGACTTCCTGCTGCTGAATTGCTCACTTAATGGTCACCAGTCACTTCCTGATTACTAAGCCCAGTGACCTCATCTCCATCTTCATTTGACTCCCAACTCTGCAGTCTTGGAAGTTATTGGGTGTCCTATCATAACATGTCATCTTTCCCCCTTGATATATCTGACATTTACTCCTGTGGGTCCTCTTTTTATTGCTTGTCCACTCTTCTCCATCTCTCTTCACTTGTTTTCCACAAGCCTTCAACTCAGGCATTACTTGGTCAGTAGTTCCTAGTCTTCCACTGCATTGTCCTAATTTCCAGGAATTTGTTTCTCCTGCCATGTCTAAAACATTCCCTTCATTTGAACACCCCTGCCTTGTACCTTTAGGTCTAATGGCTCTCTTGAGTACCACACCTACATTTCTTGCCATATATGTATGACATTCTGTTGGCATCTGAAAATCTATGTGACCAAGTTTCTACTCCTCTCTATTTTCCTTTCCACCTCTCCTCCTTCTACTATTGTCTGTATTTTCTTTCTCAGATAATGGCATCCTCATCTTACCAACAGCCCTGGCTCAGAGCCTTTAAAATATCTTGGCCTCTCCCCATCCCATACTCTCAACATCCAATCAGTTGCCAAACCCTCACTGTCTTTGGGACTTTGGAGTTCCATCCTAAGCTATGCCCACCCTTTCCATCCTGGTTCAAGTCTGTGTAGACAATTGCAATAGACTTCTGTTGGTCTTGCTCAAGCCTCTTCCAGTTCCAGGGTATCTTTCCTATTGCTAACAAAGTCCTCCTCAATTGTAACTCTCCCTGTCTGGTAACTCCTCTCTTGCAGTAGAATAAAAGCATGATCTTCCAGATCTTTTACAATGTGGCCACCCTAACTTTTCTACCCGTATTTTTCACTATACTCTTTCATATGACCTGGGCTGTTTCCTGAATGTGACTTACAAGGTCAGGAATGTGACCTTCCTGAATGTGACCATGAATTTGCTCATGTTATTTTTTTTTTCATGTTATAATTTATAGCACTGTATTGATGTATATCTATTCAACCTTGGGGCTCAATCCAGGTGGCAATTTTCCTCAAAGTTTTCCCCAGCTCTTTCTTGTTTGAATTAATCTCTTTTTCCTCCATATTCCAAATGAGCTGTGTATAATTTTGGTAGCTGTTTACATAGCTCTCACCACCGAAAGACCTTAAAAGGCAGGTCTCTGGCATCTACCATTGTATTCCCCTTGTGTCTATTTACATATTAATTGTACAATGTTTGTTGAATTGAATCAAAGTCAATTGTTAGCTTTAACTATAAATATGAATTTTTATAATTAGTGCTTTTAAAAATTTAACAGTTGACAAAAGAAGCTATTGTGTATTGTGAATCTAAAGCATTTTTCCTTGAATTACTAATTATACAAGAACTGATTTCTATGCAGTCTACAAAATACAATACACATCTACTAGTGTTTATCCAGGTATGTTAAAATATAATAGGAATTTTGCTTTCTGAGAGTAAAACATAAAATGGCATCCGTATTTTAATTTTGAAACAAACTACTTGATTGTTGAGCTGATGAATTGTGTACTTTGTTCTTACATTTTCTTGACATTTGTTGCCATCTAGTGTTCCAGTTTGCATATTGCATGCTAAGTAAGGGCACAGAAGGAATTATTTCATGTTCTATATTAACACTGATGATGGCAGTGAAGACACCTGAGGATTTTATTATTTATTTATTTATTTATTTAAGAGAGAGAGTAAGCATGAATGGGGGAGGGGCAGAGGGAGAAGCAGATTCCCCGCTGAGAAGGGAGCCCAATATGGAGCTTGAACCCAGGACTCTGGGATCATGACCCCAGCAGAAAGCAGATGCTTAATCCACTGAGCCAGCCAAGCACCTCACTTGGAAAATTTTTTTTTTAAATGTTCTTTTTTTAAAAAATTTTTTTAGGGATCCCTGGGTGGCGCAGTGGTTTAGCGCCTGCCTTTGGCCCAGGGCGCGATCCTGGAGACCTGGGATCGAGTCCCACGTCGGGCTCCCGGTGCATGGAGCCTGCTTCTCCCTCTGCCTCTGTCTCTGCCTCTCTCTCTCTCTGTGACTGTCATAAATAAATTAAAAAAAAAATTAAAAAAAATTTTTTTTAAATTTTTATTTATTTATGATAGTCACAGAGAGAGAGGCAGAGACACAGGCAGAGGGAGAAGCAAAGCAGGCTCCATGCACCGGAAGCCCGACGTGGGACTCTATCCCGGGTCTCCAGGATCGCGCCCTGGGCCAAAGGCAGGCGCCAAACCGCTGCGCCACCCGGGGATCCCTCACTTGGGAATTTTATAAGCAAATAAGTCTATAACACAGGGAACCTGTAATGCTGTGCATAGTTCAGCTGTGGAACCACCCTGGCTCAGATCTCTCTACTCTGCCACTTTGTAGGTCTGTGATCCTGGGCAAGTTACTTAATGTCTCAGAGCTGCACAGTTTCCTTAGCTGAGTAGTAAGAACTACTTAAAATTTAGCAAGAGTGTTAAATATGTTAATCAATGGAAACCATTTAGCAAAGTATCTGGCTCATGGTGAGTGGTCAATAAATTGTTTTGGTTTTCTTTGAAAATTGCAAGCCATTACAACCAGGGGTAATTTTAAAAGAGTGGGAAAAAAAATATCCTCAGAAGAAATGAGGAAGAAAAGTAGAGGTTTTGCAGTGATGCTTTGGTAAAGCTACAGAGATGAAAAGGTTTAGTAGGCCTCAGATCTGCTTGCTTCTATTTGAAGGGAAATTGTTGGCTTTCACATGAAGTTATCATGAACTTATCTATAATGAGATAACACTCCAAGGGAAGATTTTTAAAAAAAGAAAACAAAAACCTGAGAGGTTGAATAAATGTCCCCAACCCTTTTTCTTTTCCTTTCCAAATTCTTTTTCTTATACTACAGCAGAATCAAAAAGATGAAAATTTAGAAACCTAAACTTAAAAAGATCAAAACAATTGATCATTTGATTGCAAGCACAGGCAGAGAATATAATGCCCCCCCCTTTTTTTTTTTGACAGAGATTGAGCAAGTAAGGTGAAGGGGTGGGTTGGGAGGGGGCAGAAGGAGAGGGAGAGAGAATCTTAAGCAAGCTTCATGCTCAGCGGGGAGCCCACCATGGGGCTTGAACTCAGGACCCAGAGATCATGACTTAAGTCAAAATTGACACTTAACTGACTGAGCTTCCCGGCTGCTCCATTGCTTCTTGATATGTGCATTATCTGCCACAAAAAAAATAATAGACATCTTGAAAAGGGGAGACAGTTTTCTAGCAAAGAAGAGTTTATAAATTAAAAAAATCAATAGTTGTCATTGTTCATAAGTTAAATGCTTAAAACATATTGATGATCATTTTAGTTTTGTGGGCTATAGTTCATAAAAATGAAAATACTTTTGCAAGTTTTTATTTTAAATTTTAAATATTTTAAAATTAATTGAATTTTAAATTTAATTTTTGAAGTGTGAATTTTGTTGTTTTTCATGAGTCTTTAATTATTAGGTTGTGACTAGTTCGATTACAAAGATTTCTAGAGACCTAACCCTCACACTTGGGAAGGACTTTCATAGGTCCTAAAATAGGTTTCCTATTTTAAAAAGTTGAGCTGACTAGATACAAATTTGTTTCAGAAAACGTTTTGACCTCATTAAAATAGTAACCCATACTCGGTTTAATAGAACTAAAGAGGGGAATATCAAGTCCAATAAATTATGTTTTGAAAATTGTGTTATAATGTGGCCAGCATAGAATAACCACAAATAAAGAAACTTCCCAGAAAAGATCCCTTGACAATTGAGTTGACTGGGTGGGGGGAATAGTGTAATTCATTTAACTCCCCAAGAGCTCCAGCCTTTTGCCCCAAAACAGGGCTGTGCTCAGGGAAAGAAAGAAGCTACCCCCTTGGGAGCCACTGGGAGAAATGGCAACTACAGACCCCAAATCCACTTGGTCCCCTCTGAAGATCTATCAGTTAGCTGTAACCGACCACTTACTGACCTCACTTGTGAGAATTCAGTTATTATGCCTTTATGGAATGGGTAGATGAGCAGAATCAGGGAGTCCTGGATCAGCTGGGATTCTGGACACTGGGAGAGGGAGCCCTGGAATGAAAAGGTAAAGCTTTAATGCAAAGAGTGTATAAATACTTTTTTAGTTTGCTATGATCTTCTAATATGTGAGGTCCATGGTAAGAGAGATATCTCTAGAAAGATTAAATCACTTTTCTAAATTCAAGTGTTATTGATCCTCAATATTTTCTTCATTGGGACCAGGCATATATATTAAAATCAAGAGAAAAGTTCTGCCTTCATACTTCCTTATCATCACCACTATGTGGTGGCCAGTCCAAATAGGGAGAAGGCTTCAGCAATGGTGTTGAATGATTTACAACTTCTTGCTTTTGTGCTTTGTACTTTTTGTTTATATCATCTTACCTTGGCATTAGACCTCTTATCCTATCAGGATCAGTTACTGGTCCTTGTTCCCGAACTAATTGAATTCTTGGAATTGATTCTTTGGTTGATCTTCATGTCAGCCTGATATTTAGATCTTCAGCCATCCCTTCCACTGCTTCTGTGCTGGATTAATGTTGACTCTTGAGTTTTTGTGCAATGAAAAAAGCTTCTGATTGGAAATATTGGTTTATCATCAATAATCATTTTGTTCTTTCATGCTACTGGTATTGGATCAGTGAAAGTTATAAACACTTTTATTAGGTTCATATAAAATATTTCTCACAACAGCAATTGTGTTCTGAAATACAAAAATCTCAAATTCATAATATATCAAATTCCAAGGGCTTAAATTATAGAAAAACTATGCTTTTTCATTTCTTTTACAATCTAATGGAAAATTTTATTTTCCAGATCTTCTCGACTAAGATCATACTTGGGACTGAGTCCTGGGAGAATCAATTGTCAGTCACTATATGTGCTTGTCAGTTAACCTGAGACAATTGAGTTTTACCCTTATATTTTCTGCCTAGGAGTGCAGAAACTTCCCAGAAGAATTTGAAAGAGATTAGGGTTTAATGCTTTCCAGATGAAGAGAAACAAATTCACATACCCTAGATTATTTATTGTCTGTGTTTATTATCACTTTCACCAGAGGGAAGCATAGCTATGTATAAAACTTGCAGTGCTTACTGAGACCACTTCCTCACCATGAACAACAAATGTAGCTATCACATATAGTACTCAATACACACTTACACAGTTCATAGGTCTTATGAGACTTGCTTCCTTGGGTTTCCAATTCAGAGTAACATAGTGGTTGAATGAGGTGAATATTGTATAAGAGCCACTGGAATAAGGTTAAGAAACAATAGAATGGTTCAAATTCTTTAGGTCGAGTACCTTACCTGTACTGTTTTTTTTTTAATTGAGATTTTGAAGTAAGTTAATTATTGGGTATTTTACATGAAGATACTGTGAATGTAGTTAAAAGGAAGTTAGAAAGTTTTTACTTCTAGAAATTCAGAATGGGAAATCAAGACTAAAAAACAATTGTAAACTTGCGAATTACGAGCAGTGAAAGATGGCACTTCTCATTTTATGAAACTAGATAGTAAATGTTTTGAGTCTTTCTTTATTGAAACTTTTTTTTTAAGATTTTCTTTTCTTTTTTTAAGATTTTATTTATTCCTGAGAGGCGCGCACACACACACACACACACACACACACACACACACAGAGAGAGAGAGAGAGAGAGAGAGGCAGAGACACAGGCAGAGGGAGAAGCAGGCTCCATGCAGGGAGCCCGATGTGGGACTCAATCCCAGGACTCCAGGATCATGCCCTGGGCCAAAGGCAGGCGCTAAACCGCCCAGCCACCCAGGTATCCCCTGAAACTTTTTATTATTACCTGATTTTTACTTTAGTTATGTTTATAAGGAGAGTGAACTAAATCTTATCTTACTGTATTTAAGGAAACTTGATCATTTGATAATGTCAAAAATAGATTCCTGTATATAATAATAAATGCATCTCATTTTAAATTTTGAAGAATTTTACTAATTTTTAACAATGAGCAAATGAAAAGTCAGTTAAATTGAATACTTATCTATTTCATTTAGTATAAACATGACATTTAATTGAAAAATATTAGGACATTTGATTTTTCTGATGCTCTTTTGCAAAATTTGGACCCATCTGTGGCTTCATCAGCGTCCATTAACCATTTTCTTATTGCTTAGTTAATACGGACTTAATTGTGAAAATTGAAATAGGTGAATAAATGTAACATGTGAATTGTGGTTTAGATTGATAATTGATATTGACAAACATAAAATTATTCTAATGGGTTTTACAGTGGGTTGTGATGATTTTAAATAAAACTAAAGCTTAATTGTCTCATTGCCCTCTTATTTTTTCAAATTCTAAGGTCCCATTTCCTCTGTCTTACTCTGGCAGGCTTTAATCCAGTGTGAACAGTTGAAGAATGAACTGGAGAGGCAGACGGAAAGACTTGAAAAAGAACTCACGGCTCAGCAAGAGAAAAGGGCCTCTGAGAAAGAGATGATGAGAAAGGAAATAACAAAAGAAAGGGAGGACATGGGATCAAAGGTACTTGGGATTCAATTTGTTCCTTGCTGTGGCAGAGATGTTTGTGGTGATGTCTCTGGTGATGCTGTGGACTGCAACTCTTGAACTGAACACTCAATTTTAAAAACCCCTTAGTAGTCAATTGCTTATAATTTAGAGTTCATAAAAATTTTCCATTTTTCCATGTTTTGTCATATTCTCAGACCTCTCCAAATAAAATAATCAGTTCAATTCCATGGTAGGAAGTTGTGAAATTATACTTTGATCCCGCCATTCTGTTTGATGCCCTCTCTCATGTTTGTCATAGAAAAGCAGGTGCTCTGTGGATATCCAGATTTTATTTCAACCTGGTCTAAATCCAGGAGAGATGACTCCCCCACCGTATCCCCCACTCTCGAATTAGACTTGCAGAAAATGAAACACATGTAGGACCAAGAAACCAAGAAAAAGTAGTTATATACACCATACAAAGTAGGTTCTGACAAATTGCATAATGGATAATGAACATAACCAGATGAACACATGGATGGGAGAAATGAAAGGCAAAAGTAACAACTAATGTGAAATGGGCACTGTTTGGAAAACAGTAACAAACTGGAATATAGAATTGAAACCTATCTTTAATGTTGCTGCAATGGGAGCACCTGGGTGATTCAGTCTATTAAGTGTCTGACTTTTGTTTTCGATCAGGTCATGATCTCAGAGTCATGAGATTATGCCCAGAGTTGGGCTCCTCATTCAGTGTGGAGTCTGCTTGAGATTCTTTCTCTACTTTTCCTTTTCCTTCCCCCAGCTCACCCGCTATCTCACTCTCTCTAAAATAAATAAATCTTTAAAGTTGCTAAGGTAGAGGAAAATTGAGTAAGATGATCCATAAAATAACCAAAAGGGCTATAACATGTTTTTTTTTTTTTTAAGATTTATGTATTTATTCATGAGAGACACAGACTGAGAGAAAGGCAGAGACATAGGCAGAGGGAAAAGCAGGCTCCCCACAGGGATCCTGATGCAGGACTTGATCCCGGATGCCAGGACCACGACCTGAGCCAAAGGCAGGCGCCCAACCGCTGAGCCACCCAGGCATCCCAACATGTTTTGTTTTATTTTTAAAGCAACTGACAGCTTGTACCCTTAATGCTTTTTTAATATAATGTTCCAGGGTGTGAGAATTACGTTATTGAGCACATATTTACTGAGTATCTGTCATGTGCAAGGCAGTGTGTAATCCTAAGGATACAGAAAAGAGAAACATCACAAATTCTGTCCAGGAGATTTTAAGTCTTATGGATTCTGAAGCATTTACTGTAAACTCCCTTGTCTCAGCCTTTAGAAAGATGGCGCCTGTCAGAACCTTACTCTATCAATCTAATCATCTACCTTCTCTGACCTGGATGGGCCATCTGAGCCTGGCAGATGGCACCACGGTGCATCATGGCCTTTACATCCATGGTGCTCTTGCTGCTTTCCAGCAGTTTGCCACACATTCCTCTCACTCGTTCATTCTGCATTCAACAGATAGTAACTGGAGGGCCTGGGACTATGGGTGTCCCAGGACCAGTGCAGTCCTGCTTACAGAGGAAGAGAGAGGAAGACATTAAACACATACTTCCATAAGTGAGTTCGTAATTACCACCACGGTAAAGACAAGAAAGTACAGTATAGAGTACCATAAGAATATGTAACAGGCACACCTGACCCAGTCTGGACAGTTGTGTAAGACTTTCCTAAGAAAGAAATTTTGAAAGACTCAACCAGGGTGAGTAGGAATAGTCAGGTGAAGAGTTGAAGGAAAGTTTCAGACCCAGGGAAATGACACCCCCCAGACTTTGAAGCTAAAAAGCATCATACTTTTTAGAAATTTAAAGACCCAGGTGACTGGAACATAGGAAGTAGGGACAATAGTGGGAGATGAGTTTGGAGTAGTATGCAGGGACCAAAGTATAAATGGCCTTAAAGTCCATGTGAAAGATTTAAAAATTTTTAAAACTAATGGAAAACCTTTGAACGGCTTTAAATTGGGCAGCATCATGATGCCATTTATATTTGAGAAGTACCATCTGTCCATAGATTGGAAGGAGGATGGGAACAAATGCCTGGAGATCAGGTGGGAGGTAATTATCGTAGTCCAGGTGGCCATGATGGTATCTTGGGCCCTTTTTCAAGGACTATTTTAAATTACTTTTATTCTCCTCAATTATCTACTCTACCATCGTTCCCCTCATTCTCAGTGGAAAGCCTTACCTAACAAAGAAAACTGAAAACTTCAACTACTTATTTTCCTCCTCACCTGGGCCTTCCAATAAGATCTCACTAGCATACCAACCCTGTCAGAACAGGAGAGGCCTTATGCTAATTCATTCCCCTTGCTCTGAGTTCCATTCTCTTCCTCCATATCAGGGAGGTCATTTCTTTTTCTTTTACCTTTTTTTTTTTTTTTTAAGATTTTATTTACTTATTGAGAGAGGGCAGGGACAGAAGGAGAGGGAGAGCAAAAGCACACTCTGAGGTGAGCGTGGAGCCTGACAGGGGGTTCAGTCCCACGACCCTGAGATCATGCCCTGAGCCAAAACCAAAAGTTGGAAACTCAACTGACTGAGCCACCCAGCCCCTCATAGCTGTCATTCCTCTTCCTCTCCCCTGCTGAATCCTGTCTTTCCTTCACAGCAGCCTCTTTGTTATGATCTCAGGGTCGGGTTGAACAGAGGAGAATCTGTTCAAGTTTCTCTCATCCATTAAAATAAACACTCTTTTAATCCAGTGGTTCTCAATCTTGGCTCCACAGAAGCTCCAAAAATCTCATTGCCCAGTCTGCATCCCAAACCAACATGTGTACATAACTGTGGGTCGGATTTAAGTGTCAGCAGTTTTTAAAGCTGTTCAGGTGATTCCAGTGTAAGGTTGGAAGCCACCTCAGTAAATTCCATGTCCTTCCTAACTCTTCCCCTTAATGGGCAAATTTTTTGAAAGGTTTGTCTGTCTTCATTCTCTTACCTCTCATTATGTTCACCGAAGCCCTCCTTGTACTATTTTTAGGGAATATTTTTTAGTTCTTATTCTCTTTAAAAGATTTTTTCTTGATTTCTTTGATTTTTCTTGATTTGAGAGAATGATGGTGTGTGCCTTTCAGTTTGCTCTGAGTTTAAAGTGCCTTTGAGACAAGAAAGGAAACATATCCAGAAAGCAACTTGATGGAAAGTTCTAGAGTTTAACAGAGAGCTTTATATTTTGGGATCTTTGGCATTACAGTGTCTCCCAGTTTCACGTATATGGAATTGATTCCTAAATCCTCAGCTCTCTGGTGAGCTCCCATCCTCACCTGGAAGTGAGCCAGCTTCACTTCCCATCCTCCCTCTCCCAGAGGAGCCACTATTCATCCAGTTGCCAACCCCCAAATCTTGTTGGCATTCTTGTGTCCTTTCACTCCTTCACTCTGCTCATTATTAAGTCACCAAATTCTAGAGATTCAGGCACCTAGGAATTTTCATTGCCCTCTCTCTCTACCCTACGGCTATCCATACCTCACCCCTGGATTATTTCTATAGCCCCAAGACCTCTCCTTGCTTCCAGTCTCGCCTTCTCATCTGAGCCACAGCCAGGGTGATCTTTCTAAAATGAACATGTCAATACGCCAGTCTCTTGCTTTAAAATCCTTTCATGTCTCCCAGCAACCCCTTGAATAAAATTTAGGATTCTTCAGCATTGCCTGAAAATTCTACATTTCTCTTCCTCTCTTCAGCTCTCCTATCTCATCTCCCTTCACTTTCTTCCTTGCACTGCCACCATCACCATACTGACCTACCACATTAACTCCACTGCAAACATACCAATCTGCCATACTGTTTTTTTCATTTCAGGATTTTGTATGTGCTTTGTCCCTTGCCTAGAGGAATCCTCTGCCCTGTGCCCTTTATAACTGATCCTTCAGGGTTCTTGATACAACCTGCTCCCAGAGATGAATTGAGAGCCCCTCCTATGGGCTCCTATAACTCAATTAATTGCAAATTCTTACTGCATCATTTTTCTCTCCCAATTTACTGTGAGTCCTTTGAATATGTGGTTGGTTAACATTGTCATCATTTGGCACATCCCACTCATAAAATGTGCTCCACATATATTTGTTGAATGAAAAAATGACAAATATATATATAGAAAAAGACCCTGTGCCATTGGAAAGGTCTGGCTAAGATTTTGTGAATTCAGAGGATCAGGATGGCCTATGTCTGCAAGAGATCATGGATGATTTTGTGAGGAAGGTAGTGTTTTAACTGAGTGTCAAAGTGCAGGTAGGACTCAGAAATATAAAGCATGGGGCGAGGAATGCTGGCTACAACAAGAGTATGGCATGGAGTAGAGGTAACTTTGTGAATTGAGTGTTGTGTGTGTGACAGAGAATAGGACCAATACCAAAGAACAGCTATTAGTCATGTGTGGGAGACTCTTCTGGGTTGGAAGAGTGGAAACTTTTTGCCTTGCTGAATAGTTCTACTATATACAAACATGGAGCTGAGAATTGCTGATAAGGGAGGACAATAAAAGGCTGGAAGTGCCGCTATATTCCAGGTGCTCTCGTGTAACAGCGCCACTTTCTTACACTGATAATTATTTCACGAATAAAAGCGGCAACAGAAGTAAAATGTATGTCTGAGTCTGATTCATTTTGAGTTTTACCCGGAATAAGCCTTGGCTGGCATTTAATCTCAAGGTCCTACCCTAAATAAAGTGTCTGAATAAAGAGCTGAAAGTGGTCCTAGGGGCAGCCCAGGTGCCTTAGCGGTTTAGCACCGCCTTCAGCCCAGGGCCTGATCCTGGAGTCCCGGGATCAAGTCCCACGTCAGGCTCCCTGCGTGGAGCCTGCTTCTCCCTCTGCCTGTGTCTCTGCCTCTCTCTCTCTCTCTCTCTCTCTCTCTCTCTCTCTCTCTATCTCCTGTGTGTGTGTGTGTGTGTGTGTGTGTGTTTCTCATGAATAAATAAGATCTTAAAAAAAAAAAAAGACATTCATTGAAAGTGGTCCTAGCACTCAGGCAAGTGCTGTCACCAGGATATGGCAGTAAGAGTTGAAGGGTTTAGAGTTGAATCCAGTTCGACCTTCCTGTGACCTTGAACAATTCTTTTAACCTCTCAAATTTCAGAGGAGTAAGTAATAGAGTTAATCTACTCAAGGAATTGGTAAGATTAAGTACAAATGTTTCGAAAGGACCTAATATACCTGGCTTAGAGTGGACATTTAATAACTTTTAGCTCAAGGCTACTATCATTCTTACTCTGGAGAAAGAGAAACAGGGTAATGGAATAGATTTCTTAGACCTTTCTATTAGCAAAGCCGACATTTTTTACTATAAAGCCCGGCTTTACTTTTTATTCATTAGCTTTTGAATGAATTTAGGCAGATTCCTTAATTTTCTGAATCTCATTTTTTCAACTGAAAATTAATTCAATATAATTCATCCTTCAAGGTGATGAAAAAGAATGTACATCACACTGCCTGGCTTAGGAAGTTATTCTAAGAGGGAGACTGAACAATTCATCCTAACATTGTGAGAGCTCTGTAGTTAGGGTAAAGCAAGCATCCCCTGCCCCCACTTTCTGAGCAGTCAGGAATGCTTGTGAGACTTTTAGACTTTTTTTCTCTTTTTATTATTTTTCTTCTTTTTTTTCTTCTGACTCGTTCTCATTAATTTCTGTGTGTGTGTGTGGGAAGCTCAAAGAGAGCAGATGTCTTCTACCTAGACAGATTTTGAATCATCCCCCCATGAACAGTACTTGCTGTGAGTTTGTTTGTTGTCTTCAGTGATGGTCCTTGGCTGCGCTGAGCCCCTGGGTTTGTTAGTTCAGTCATTTATCATATTAGTGAGCACCCCCTTTGGTCTATACATTTTTTCATAGAATCCTTCATTCTTGCACCTGTTATACAGGGAGGACCACATTATACCATGTTCAGGACACTAGGGACTGCTGTAGTCTAGAGAGTTCCATCAAGCTCTCCCAACCTGGGTGTCCTTGTCTCTTGCTTGCCCCTGTCAAAGTTTAAAGGACTTACCTGATGTCAACGCCCTGGACATCCAGCAGTGTTGCAGCTGTCTGCGGTACTTCTGTCTCCGCAACAGATGTGGATGGAGAAGCTCCTGCAGTGTAATGTTGACTTCCAGATGGTGGGCGTGGGGAAAAAGAAGGTGTGACAACAGGAGTGGAGGCCTCAGGAAGTGGGTGACAGGAGGGAGCAGACAGGTAGTGGGCAGAGGAAAGAAGTGATGGGTGGCAGAGGGAGGGAATCAGATGGAAGGAGTGTGATTTGTTACATGCTTATAATAGAAACTGACTTGGAATTTACAATTAGCAAGTAAATGTCTGCATATTTACTTCAAAAACCACCAATGTTAATATATTTACCATAAGATACATCTTCACATAAGTATGATTTTTTAGTAGCTGGTAATTAAAGTTCGCTGCTGTTGTATGGTTCCAGAAAAGCTATAATTATATTCATAATATGGATACTCATAAACTTGAATTTTAAATTAAGGATATAAAGTAATCTCTTTATTTGTTACATTTAATGTCTTTTGACTTTCAATTTAGGGTTCAGATTGCAGTGTGTATTAGCATAGTTTGTAACTTCGTATTAATAATTTTATGTGCAAATTATATTTTTAACCAGACTTTTAATGATAAGGACATGTAAACAGCCATAAGTCAAACATACAATTCTCCACAATCTCCAGGAAAGTTAATGAATACATCTACCATTTAATTAGAAAAATCACTACCAGGGCTCATTATTTTCACGTGTCAACTTTAGCTTGTTACATAATTCAAAGGCAATCTTGATTTTTATCACAAACTTTGTGTTATTGAATTCAGTTGTAAAACTGAATTCCCACCCTTGTCAGTGTACAACAGTAGATTTAAAATATTTCAATTTTGTTACAAGCTCTTTTTTAACAGATTAAAAACTGGTAGGTATCTATATGTGTTTCCCTGTCAAGGAAAGTAGCATTTCTTCTTTGCTTTAAAACTGCTAATACAAATAAGAAATTAAGAGTCCAGGAAATTTTGACTTCCTGGAGCAGAGTAAAATGTAATTGCAAATGAAAAAATTATAAAGGTTAAATCTAAGATCTAGAAAGCATTTCTTACCCTTGGAAGAAAAGGTAAGGACCTGACATCCATAGAGCGCGTGGCTCCTTAGGAAAGTTGTTTATTCCAATGATCTACTCATTCATCAAACGTTCAGTCTCTCTTGAGGAACATGCCCTTGAGGAACTTGTAGTCTAAGGAGGAAATAGACAACTAAACAGTTGTCTAAACAGATAAGTACAGGCTGGAAGTATGCGGACTTTGCAGGTTGCAGTGTGATGGAAATATATAGAGGTGGTTGTGGCAGCACATGCCAGAGTGAGAGTCAAGATATTAAACCACCAGCATACATGGGCAGCAATCCATGAGAATGGATGCTAGCTGCAAACAGCAGACATGGCTGTCCCAGTACACAATAGCTGAATAGCAACCCTCTGTGTGTGAAGGGGCTCCTATTTTGTGCTGGGAGCAAGAGGTCAAAGAAACCTTCCAAAGGAGAGGGGGTAATGGCTGAGAGGAGGAATAGCAGTAGCTAGATAACAGGAAGGCTAGTGGAGTTTTATAGCAAGGAAAGTGCATAGAGCCTTCTTTATTGGTGCTGGAGTGATGGTAGTAGGATCCATTGAACCTCTGTTCTCTCTAAAGAAATCTGTCTCTCCAGGTCTCCCAACCAGTCTTTATGCCCTTAAGGGTTTAAGACTTCTCTGATTGGGATGCCTGGATGGCTCAGTGGTTGAGCATCTGCCTTTAGCTCAGGGCGTGATCCTGGAGTCCCAGAATTGAGTCCATATCAGGCTCCTTGGATGGAGCCTGCTTCTGTCTCTGCCTCTCTCTGTGTCTCTCATGAATAAATAAATAAAATCTTAAAAAAAAAAGACATCTCTGATTTTTTAAAAAGATTTATTCATTTTCTTTCTCTTTTTTTAAAAGGTCTTTAGTGTATTTATTCATGAGAAACAGAGAGAGAGAGAGAGAGAGAGGCAGAGGCATAGGCAGAGGGAGAAGCAGGCTCCACGCAGGGAGCCCGATGTGGGACTCGATCCCAGGACTCCAGGATCACGCCCTGGGCCAAAGGCAGGCGCTAAACCACTGAGCCACCCAGGGATCCCTGATTTATTCGTTTTCTAAAAGATTTATTTGAGAGAGAGAGTGGGGGGGCGCAGATGGAGAGGGAGAAGAGAAAATCTTAAGCAGCCTCCCCGCTGAGCATGAAGCTCAACTGGGGGAGGAGGGGTGTCGATCTCATGACCCTGAGATCAGGACCTGAGCTAAAATCAAGAGTCTAACACTCACGCCCTGGGCCAAAGGCAGGCGCCAAACCACTGCGCCACCCAGGGATCCCCAGATTTATTTGTTCATTTGAGAGAGAGCGAGAGAAAGCAAGGGGAAGGATAGAGGGAGGGAGAGAGAGAATCCTCAAGCAGACTCCCTGTTGAGCAGGGAGCCCAATGTGGGGCTCCATCCCAGGACCTTGAGATCATGACCTGAGCCAAAACCAAGAGTCCAATGCCCAATTGACTGAGCCACCCAGGTTCCCCAAGACTTCTTTGATTTCTTGACCTCACCTCTGAAATTTATTCATATTAATCCCCTCTACAGTTTATAGGATTATAACCTTAAAGTTTCAACCCAAATTTTGATTTTATCATCTTGTTACATGTTCTCAAAATGAGGGAGAGACCAGAGAATGAATGAAAAGGAAATACATATTTAAGTCATAGGGGAATGGGTGAGTTGAGGAAGTGGAAAAATTGACATACCCAAAACACAGAGAAATGACTTAAGTGAAGTGGCCATGCAGAGACTCCCATTAATTCAAGATTTTTTTTTTTACATAGTATATTAGTCTCAGGTATATAAAATAATGATTCAGCAGTTCTATACATTGCTCAGTGCTCATCCAGATAAGTATACCCTTAATCCCCTTCATCTGTGTCACCCATCCTCTACCCACCTCCCCTCTGGGAACCACCTGTTCTCTGTATTTAAAAGTCTGTGTCTTTCTCTTTTTTTTTCCTTTGTTTTATTTCTTAAATTCCAGAAATGAGTGAAATCATATGGTATTTGTCTTTCTCTGACTTATTCCACTTAGCATTATACTCTCTAGGTCCATCCATGTTGTTGCACGGGCAAAATCTCATTCTTTTTTATGGCTGAGAAATCAATGTTCTTAATATTTATTTTGTCAAATGACATTATTGTTTAGGACTTTTATTTCCTCTTATAGATGTTGTCCCTGTCTCAAAATATTGCACAACTGGAGGCCCAGCTTGAAAAGGTAACAAGAGAGAAGATTTCAGCTATTAATCAACTAGAGGGAATTCAAAACCATCTTGCTTCCAAGGAAATGGAGGCCACAAAGGTACAAAGTGAGATTTTAGTTTCTAATTTTTTCCTAATGTACGAGGCCCAGAAAGCAGTTTGAAATAGAAAAATTTTGTTATTTAAGATAGTAAAAGTCCACATGAAATTCATTAAGCAAGCGTTTACCTATTACAGGCAAGCCCTCTGATGGGTATTGTAAATACAAAAGATGAATTAGACACAAATAATATCCTTGAACCCAAGGATAAGTTGCTGAGACGGACTTGTCAAAAAGCAAGTTTCATTACTTTAATAGTTAATATTTGATAAAACTTACATTTCTGTATTAAACAGGAGAAATGTTTGCCAGAGCTAGCATTGGTTTGGCCTCCACAATTGTAGAAAAAGAGATTTATTCACCACATGAAGAATGTGTTTAACATAAAAAATTCTCCATGTCCCATTCCTCTCAGACCTGGGCTCTAAAATCAAAATTCCAATACTGAGTGTCTTATTTTATTGGTCCCTAAATTTATACTTTAAAATATCACAGTGTCTGTGCTATTGGCATCACAAACTTGTGAACCAAAAACTAAAATGTTTAGTAGTCTTGGCTGATTACTGTAAGGTACACATTTAGGAAATGCTAGAAGTCCATGTAGATTTCAGTGATCAGTTGCTTTAAAACTAAGAAACTAAATACAGGCATGCATAATGTAATAAATTAAACCAATTGATTTTTTTTTATCAATATACACAGGTCAAAATGACACAAGTAATTTTGTTTGAAATGTGTGCCCTTTTCATACTGCATTTTACTTATCAATGTATTTTCCTAAATTTTGACACATATGTAATGCCTTTGTTACTTTATAATTTAGTAATTAAAATTATCTTTAATATATAGAAGAAACAAAGCCTATTTTTTCTTTTCTTGACTTGAATTTCTATAATTCTCCATTTACTTTCTAAAATTCAAGCTAGCTAATGTAAAAGTTTAAAAAGACCTTATTTGCCAATATCATCAATATGTTTATGTGGAGGTAGGGGTAGAAGTATGGGAATGTATGTAAAAGGCTAGCAGTGACTAATCCAGATATATGGGGGAAAGCTGGTGGTGAGAGCATTCAGTCCATGTAGGGAGAGAACTTTCTGTTGGAATGTGTACAGTAAAGATGGCTCCTCTGGCAATTTACACATTTAATGCAATCCCTATCAAAATACCATGAACTTTCTTCAGAGAGTTGGAACAAATTATTTTAAGATTTGTGTGGAATCAGAAAAGACCCCAAATAGCCAGGGGAATTTTAAAAAAGAAAACCATAGCTGGGGGCATCACAATGCCAGATTTCAGGTTGTACTACAAAGCTGTGATCATGAAGACAGTGTGGTACTGGCACAAAAACAGACACATAGATCAATGGAACAGAATAGAGAATCCAGAAATGGACCCTCAATTTTATGGCCAACTAATATTCGACAAAGGAGGGAAGACTATCCACTGGAAAAAAGACAGTCTCTTCAATAAATGGTGCTGGGAAAATTGGACATCCACATGCAGAAGAATGAAACTAGACCACTCTCTTGCACCATACACAAAGATAAACTCAAAATGGATGAAAGATTTCAATGTGAGACAAGATTCCATTAAAATCCTAGAGGAGAACACAGGCAACACCCTTTTTGAACTCGGCCACAGTAACTTCTTGCAAGATACATCCACGAAGGCAAAAGAAACAAAAGCAAAAATGAACTATTGGGACTTCATCAAGATAAGAAGCTTTTGCTGAGGGGCACAGTCACCACGATATGGGGTCTGGAGGTGGTGAGATCAGGAACCATGCTTGAATCAAGTCACCAGACCCTGTTGCTTTGACAGTGCTCAGCTCCAGAAAGCTTGTGCCAGTTGCTCCATCTGCTTGTCCAGATGCAACTGGGCCAGGGAGTCTAGGCCTCATGGGGCAACAGGAAAATTGCTTCCACCAGCTGAGGAAAGAGCACACAGCTCACCTGAGCTCAGCTGGATGGCACAGAGCCATCTTTGGGGAAAGGTGGCACAAACCACACTCCCTGATTCCTCCCTGCACTTTGCCAGGTTTCCTTACTATATTCCTTCCCTTCCATCTTGAGCAAGCAGGTTTCACTGCTTCATTAGGACAAGTCAAAAGTGAATCAGTTTCACTACTTATAAATTTAAGAGCTTTCCAGAGACTGGCTGCTTGCAGCCCTGGGAAGATTTGTGGGATTACTATATGGAAAATACACCTTTATAATAAGCTTTAGACATTAAAACTATCTGAGTGTTACTACTGAGGTCACTGCTTTGTGACAAATGGCTGTGTACAATATACTGACTCTGCTGCCCTTGTTTTGCTGCATGTCAAATAAAATCATTTTTGCCCTAAAAAAAAAAAAGATAAGAAGCTTTTGCACAGCAAAGGATACAGTCAACAAAACTAAAAGACAACCTACAGAATGGGAAATGATATTTGCAAATGACGTATCAGATAAAGAGCTAGTTTCCAAGATCTATAAAGAACTTATTAAACTCAACAGCAAAGAAACAAACAATCCAAGCATGAAGTGGGCAAAAGACATGAAGAGAAATCTCACAGAGGAAGACATAGACATGGCCAACAAGCACATGAGGAAATGCTCCGCATCACTTGCCATCGAGGAAATACAAATCAAAACCACAATGAGATACCACCTCACACCAGTGAGAATGGGGAAAATTAACAAGGCAGGAAACCACAAATGTTGGAGAGGATGCAGAGAAAGGGGAACCCTCCTGCACTGTTGGTAGGAATGTGAACTGGTGCAGCCACTCTGGAAAACTGTGTGGAGGTTCCTCAAAGAGTTAAAAATAGACCTGCCCTACGACCCAGCAATTGCACTGTTGGAGATTTACCCCAAAGATACAGATGCAATGAAACGCCGGGACACCTGCACCCCAATGTTTCTAGCAGCCATGTCCACAATAGCCAAACTGTGGAAGGAGCCTCGGTGTCCATCGAAAAATGAATGGATAAAGAAGATGTGGTTTATGTATACAATGGAATATTATT
Organism: Nyctereutes procyonoides; assembly: GCF_905146905.1. Lineage (NCBI taxonomy): Eukaryota > Metazoa > Chordata > Mammalia > Carnivora > Canidae > Nyctereutes > Nyctereutes procyonoides. The sequence goes on from NW_026575044.1 coordinate 7,269,432, forward strand.
CAGCCATTAGAAACGACAAATACCCATGATTTGCTTCGATGTGGATGGAACTGGAGGGTATTATGCTGAGTGAAATAAGTCAGTTGGAGAAGGACAAACATGATATGCTCTCATTCATTTGGGGAATATAAAAAATAGTGAAAGGCAATAAAGGGGAAAGGAGAAAAAATAAGTGGGAAATATCAGAAAGGGAGACAGAACATGAAAGACTCCTAACTCTGGGAAACGAACTAGGGGTGGTGGAAGGGGAGGTGGGCAGGGGGTGGGGGTGACTGAGTGACGGGCACTGAGGTGGGCACTTGATGGGATGAGCACTGGGTGTTATTCTATATGTTGGCAAGTTGACCATCAATAAAAATAAATTAATATAAAAAAGATGGTTCCTTTGTCTTTATAACTGTCCAGAAAGACTCAAGCATCAGAAGCATGCCTTGAAGTGGCTCCAACCATGAGATATCATTTTACATCGATTTAATTTGTCAGTTTATTTTAGGTAAACTTAATGGTTATGGATAAACTTAGCAATTGCTAAAGCGAAAGTAGGAAGGCAAGGGAACCTTTAAAATAAAATTAAGGGATAAGATGATTTTAAATAAAACTTAATGCCTAGACATATAATAATATAAAATAATTATGTATTAGTATTAGGTTTGAAACACCAGGACTGTGTAATTATTATTTTTTGATGTTATTGATTTGGGTTTTTTCATTTCATTCATGTATTTAAATCAAATCGATTGTGATAAGAATAAGGTAGGAAGCAAATTAGGGCCCCTCTAATTTTTTTCTGTCATCTAAATTTTAAACTTTATCTAGCTTTAAAATTAATAGCTTTCTGTAAATTACTAGTTTTTTTTTCTTTACAATGAGAGGGATCAGCTCTGACACATTTGAATTTCAAATCAAATTTTTTGTAATTCTTTTTCCAGCATTTTGAGGGCCAATGGGGAGAAACTATCTCCTCTGTCTTGTCACTATAACCTTTAGACACAGATTTTATTTTTCAAAGGTTTTTTTAATTTGAACATGGGACATAGATAGAGGTTTTATAAGATTCTAATATCTCAATAATGATAAAACTAATTTCTAAAGTTCCAATCATCAGTTTTGGAGAAATACCAAAATTGAAAAGTTTCAAGCAACTATAACCATTGGATGATACATGATTTTTTATAACTTATATTTGTAAGTCAGAGCCTGAATTGGAAGACTTGTGTATTAACCTTTCTGTAGGTTCTCAATTGTCTCAAAGACTCATAATTTGTTTTTTATTTTTTTTAGATTTATCTGCTAATTGCATTTTCCACATATATTTACCTGTCTGTAGAGACCCTGGATTGAAAAAAAAAATCATATGAAGGATGATATAAAACACTTTTAAGATGCTCTGTGTATTCATTATTTAATGATATATTAAAATAATTTCACCTAAATGTGTATTTCCTTTTATGTTGAATGCTACAGTTATAAATGCAGAGTGCATGGTTCCAGTCCATGACTTTTACTGGACAGGGTTTATTAACTTACATATATCACACTGTGCATAAGATTGACATTATCTACAAAGATCACAATAAATACTGTGTTCTACTATGCACCTAAATACCATATAGCCTCTTAGCAGAGAGAAAAATTCCTTTATTTTTGAAGGAAATAAAGCACCCAAAAGTTTAAATAAAGCCTAACTCATCAAATCTTTAAAGGAGAAGTTTATTATATAGAATGTATATTTAACCATAACAATTTGAATGAATATTCACATAGCTTAATATTTTAATTAATGATTTTATCTGCATAAGATGGAGATGATAGTGCATTTTGGATGATAATATGCAATTGAAGCTGTTATATTACACAAAAAGTCTTGGGAACATTCATTAAGTTTCTTAGTTATACATTTATTTATAATAATTTGAAATTGTTAAACCTGGTAATACCTGATACTACCTTCACATCTTAACAGAATACATTGAATATTCTAACAGAAAATCCTCTTAGGAAAATTCTATTGTATTTTATTTATATGACCTCTAGGGGGCACCAAAAGATCTAATTGCAGGCATTGCCTGGTAGAATCCCGCAGCTATTGATCTAGTTTTTACAATCTAACAGGTGTGCGGGGAAATGCGCTATCAGTTGAATAAAACCAAAATGGAGAAAGATGAGGCAGAGAAGGAGCACAGAGAGTACAGAACAAAAACTAAAAGGGATCTTGAAATTAAAGATGAGGTAAGAGATGACAAGTACAACTGCAATAATTAAAGACATAATTAAAGATGTAAGTTATTTATTTCTATTATATTGCTTCTAACTAATGGAACAATCCAGTGTATACTATTAAAAGAATTTCATTTATAGTTGCCTAAAATTATCACCTTTCACATGAGATGGTGAGAATACAACTGCCTGCATATAAAATCCCAATCTGACAGGTCATAAATATACATTTGGATATGTGTATCTATTACTTACAAAAGTAAAAAAAAAAATGTTCTAATGCACGGTTTGAACCTAAAATATACGTACATAAAGTTCTTGAAAGATGCCAACTTGAATCCAATTTTAAGTGAAAAAGTTTAAAATTTGTAAGATGAGATGAGTTGATATGTAAATATGTCAATCAAATTGATTGTTGGCAGAGTGAAACCAGTTTTAACTAAGATAACCATGAATTCTTTTGCTCAAGAAGCCTTAAATACAGGGAAATTAAAAATGTTAGGAAAAAATGCTGCTTACTTCATTTCAGTTGAACAGATGTTTTATGTTATATCTGTGTTAAGATCATGTAGATACTCCAATTTTAATTGACGACATGGATAAAGTTTTGAGAGGCAGTTCTAATGGACTTACTTTGGATTTTCCATTTTTGTGTTATAGTACAGAACATCAAAGGCTTTCATTCTCTACATTCAATGAAAGCAGATTGATAAATCTATTCAATTAAAATGAATTCTCAGTATCAATATTTTTTAAAAATCACAATTTAAAAGTAGGTAAATGTAAAAGTAAATTTTTCAAATATATTTCTAGTTCATAGCTTTTTATCATACTTTCCAGCATCTTTTCCCTTTCAACCCGCTCAACTCTTCATTCAGACGATGAAAAGACAATTGGGAAAAGTATTAAAAATTAAAGTGATAATGAAATTTAGTACTTGAAATAGTTTTTCAAGTCATAACTGAAATTCCTGGTACTAAATAAACATCTGAACAACCAAAATCAGATTCTGCTTTAGTACCACTAGATTCAGAGTGTTAGGAGTTTTAATTTTCAGAATTTTCATTATTAACACATACAGATATTTAAACTCTTTTATTGCATCCAGTTGGGGGCGTGCCTGATAGTGGAATTGTAAATTCTCTCTTTCGGCGACTAAAGGTTTAGCACTACCAAACCAAATAGAACTTTCCTTTCCTTTCCTGATATATTATGACTTAAAAAAAAAAAAAGTATCATCTTGGTATGCTACCTAGCATTGTTATATACTTTTGTATTATTCTATAGTATCTGCCCAATATACCGACTTGGACTAACTGGAAAAAAAATAGGAAGAGTGAGTTATTTAAAATTAGAAGATAATGTTCTAGGAAGAAAAAACACTGTTGGAATAGTAAGATTATCATATCACTTGTAAATAATGTGTAGAAGTATTTGCAATATTTGTCTTTCAGCTCATTGCAATTAACCAGTAATGATCTGAAGTTACAGGATTTTAAAAGGAGCTGTTTTCATTTGTAAACATTTCCTGCTAAATAGTGAAACATTAGCAGTTTTCATAATGATTTCTAGTGTTGTTTTAGATAAAGATGTGCCTTCTTAGGAGGTCAGAGGGTTAGAAATAAACCCTCAGAATGATTACAAGATGTTTGTGATGTGATGTGCTTGTTATCATTTTCTCTTGGACAGAATGTGAGGAAATCTTATAGGTACTCTTTGTAACTATTTTGTATTGAACAGACAGTTTCAGAAAAGAAAGTGGTGGTGTCTCATTCCATGGATGATCTGGAGGAGCAAAGCAGCAATTGTTCTTTGGTCTTTCAGCCATGACCTGACCTTCTGTCTGTAAGACCAAAGAGCTACTTTGCTTGGACACCATCTGCACTCAAGAGAGAAATTTACATTTAACTTTTAAAAGCTGGGTATGTTGAACATTTATCAGAAATACTTACAATAATATAAAGTGTATTTAACTTTTAAAGTGTTACACATCATACAATTCAGCATCACAAGAAGGCCATCTCTCAGTTTACAAACAAAGCGTTCCTTGTGATCTAGTCATTTTATTCATATTTTTGTTAATCTGGCCTCTTGATATATTTTTAAAGTAGGTGGGAAACTGAGATTGGAATGTGGTAAGAACAAGGGCTTTTTTGATGTAGACAAAATAGGGCAAATGGTTGACCACCAAAATCATTTTCTTTGTGACCTGAGCCTTGACTCTGGCATAATTAGAAGGAAGGGTTAGGGGAATAACAATAGCGATCTCTTCCTCCCACTTTCTCTTTTTCTTCTTTATATTGTGTCAGGAACTCATGGGCGAATTATCCTTCCCATCAACTCCTTTGTATCTCTTCAGTGTAGAGCACTCCTGTCAGCCTGAGAGGATACTTCTCGCACCAGGAAAAAAAAAAAAAAAAGACATTTGGTATGGAGGAAAATGAAAAATCTCTGCCCCAGTTTTTATTTGAAAATTTTTCTAGGCAACAGGTACACACGTACATGCACACACAGAATCCATTATGGGAATTGAAAAACATATGAAAAGGAGGTTATAATGAATTCCCATATTTCCATCACCTCAGTTCATCATTTTGCCAATCCTATTCCATCTATCTCATGTTTTTTTCCTCTCCTTCTCATTTTGTCATTGTCTGTTTCTTCATCTTCTCTTCCACATTCTCTTCTGTCTCCTTCCTCTGTTGCTCCTTTTGCTGAAGTATTTGAGGAAGATCTCAGACATGATATTATTTCACCAATGAATCCCTCAATGTGTGTCTATGAGGGATTTTTTTCATAATCACTATGTCGTCATCTCACTTGACAACACTAACAATAATTCTTTAATATCTTGTAATGCCCAGCCCATACTCAGACTTCTCTGACCATCTCCACAATCTCTGCTTTATAGCTGGTTTATTCAAAGCAGACATCCAGGCGTGTTTTTATATGTCAGAATGTTATGGTTTTTATCTTCTTTAATAGGAAATAAAGGGATATCTTAGAAAAATTTCAACTTTCTTTATCTACCATTGTCATATTAAATTTCCTACATATGTTTTGATTGTGCTCTATATTTATAATGTGCCACATCATCATTCTAAAGAAATATGAATTTATCCTATAGCAAACTATATAAGGGAAGTGGCCACCATGCAGCAACCCCAATCATCATATCCTTTCAGCTTCTGAAACCCAAAATTCATAATTAATTTCAGAGTCTTTCATTTAAGATTGGAGAATGCTGCAGGAAGCCCTGTTATTCTGGCATTGCAAAGGTTCACTTACAAAGGTTATGGCCAATGCAGAAGTAGAATTTTCCTTGCCACCTTCTATTCTGGTAGATGAATCTCAGAAGGTGGTTCTTTAGAGCTCAGAGGGTTGATCAGGGCATGGTGGAAAAGAAGAACGCAGGACTCTTTGTTCAAAATGCAGGAAAAAAGTGATGCTAGAGGTAGCATTATATTATATTTTATATTTATAATATAAAATATTGTTCTTTTATAGTCTTAATCTTTCTCTCTCTCTCTCACCTAGTTATGGTGTTTTTTATTTGCTATTTAACTTTGGACTACCTTTAGCACAGTCATACTCATGGGGGAGTGTAGACATATGGATATCTGGATTAGGATGAGCAGAGACTCCACATTGGTCTACTGAGTGTGCAATAGTGCTGGCAGTTGGGCAGGGATGATCACCTCCATATCCTGGGATGGAAGGGTGATACACTCAACCTAATCTTCCCTAGGCTCAATCTGGATTCCTGCCAGAGGCAGAGGGCAATAGAAGAACACAACCCCACCTACACCCACACCCACCTTACACTGTTATGACCAGGTTCCACCTAAGGCAGATGGCTGCGAAATCCCAAAGTATGGTCCAGAAGAGGAAACTGCAGGGAACGTGTCTGAGTAACACCTCGAAGCTGCTGGGAGGCAGTGAAGAGACAGAACCACAGATAGGAGTGGGTGGCCACTGTCCCATCAGACTTCTCTGACAAAACACAAATGCCAATACATAATCATTAAAAATTTCAAGATGTCGACCACATGGCATTAAACAGCAAGGCTCAACACCCTTCTAAACAGCAACCTTCTAAGCCCTGTATTACTGCACTGACTACAGGCCCATAATGCTACCAAGTCTGTGAGGATAGGCAAACAGACATTTGGTGTACTGCTACAAATAGAAACACCCCACTTGCACATACAGACATGCATGAGTGTTTAACATGCCCATGTCCTTGTACCCCTAAGACAGGGCTGCCCAACTACAACTCATGGGCCAATCTGACCTATTGCCTGTTTTTACAAATAAGGTTATGTTAGAATACAGCCACATATGTTTGTTTATATATTGTCGATGGCCATTTTCCTGCTATGCAGAGTGGAGTTGTGGCAGAGACTCTGTCCCTGTAGCCCACAAGGACTAAGATATTTACTATCTGAGCCTTTGTAGAAGTTTGCCACCTTCTACCCTAGGTATAGAAATAGAACTGCATGGCTTAAGTTTCTCCTGCCTTACTAAAAAGTGGAGCTTTGAGTTTAAAGACTAATCAACCTTAGATGATAACTTAATAGTTTTAGAGTATTTTGCAGTATGGCACATGGCCTCATCCCTGGTCTCTTAGTCATCTCGTAGCATTGCCAAATGAGGGTATGATAGGTTTTAATGTTGTTATCTTAGCAGTGGTACATGGCTTAATAATGGCTCATATGAGAGGGGCCCCTGGGTGGCTCAATCAGTTAAGCGTCTGCCTTCGGCTCAGGTCATGATCTCAGGATCCTGGGATCGAGCCCCAAAGTTTGGCTCCCTGCTCAGCGGGGACTCTACTCCTATCCCCTACCCATATTCTCTCTCTCTCTCTCGCAAATAAATAAATAGATCTTTTTAAAAATAATGACTTAGATGAGAGTGCAAACATAGATATAAAACTTGTTTTACAGTTAGAGTTTCTTTTACATTGGTAAAATTTTTTTCAAGAGACAAGAAGCCTTTTTTTTTTTTAACCAGCATTGCATGAGTTATAACTTTGGAATTGTGGTTGCAATTAAACAGGAAACATTGAGGTTCAAAATTACTTGATCAAATATTTTAGGGTAGGGTATATAAAAAAAGAAGTAGATCAGAAAATTTTGGCTACAAGAATTAGGGCAAGAAAGAATTTGAGCTCGTATCTCCAGCAGTATGATTCAGCACTTTAGTACTGACATTACATGTGGATTGTATCAACACGGGAATTATCTCTAAAGTTCAGTTGAATTAATTAGATTGTTGGAATAAGTGCATCTATTTTGTATGGGTTTGTGTAAAGATGTGAGGAAACCCTGCAAGTCCTAAAAGGAGGTCTTACTTAAGCCCAGAGAAATTAAAACAATTAAGAAAAATAGAAGAATTGTGCCTTTTTACTTAGAGAAGCCTAAAACATTGCTTCACTGCCGACAAGGACTTGACAGATTCTTTCAAGGAAGAAGTTAAACACCTGTGCTTGATCCTTAGTATGGAAGGAATAAGAACAAAGCAATTTAATCACAGCAATTGGTAATCACAATAGCCTGACATAAGAACTTTCAGACAGTAGGAAGGTTGAAGTAGATCACAGTAACAGGTCACAGAACTTTGTTCCCTGAAATTGCCAGTTTCAAACAGAACTGGCAGTTTGCCAAAGGCCCAGCTCATGGACCTCTAAGGTCCGATGTCTCTTAGTGGATTGTAAAAGCATCCTCGTAATATTTCACTCTGCCTGCTAAAGTGGCTAGTAGTGGTAGCCGTCTTTTCTACTCGGAACTTAGCACCTACACATTAAAGTGAAATCCTCCTCAGCTCTGTTCTCCACTTTGTGTCTGTAACGCCATGTACGCTCGTCAGAAGGCTTGGGGGGATATATTGAGATAATGGAAAGCTTCTGGAGAGCCAGACTTGAGAGACTTTCCAACTACCACCTGCAGTCTCACTTCTGCCTCTAAAAACTGACTGGGAGAGGGGCCACTTGGGCATGCCGCTAGCACGTGTAATCACTCGGTCCTGGTGATGACAGAGTTGCTCTCCACTGTTCTTCACACCCGCTTCCACTACTGGAGGCTTAGCACCTCCCTCTCTCTGCTCCTGACTCTCCCTGCTCCTGACCCAGACCAGTGGAACTGTGGGGGTGGTAGCTGGAAGACCCAGGTCCTGCCCTGAGGGAGTTTATATTCTAGTTGAGGAGACAGGGTACACATTTGAACATGCCTACAAAATACTTGCAAAGTAGCATATCGACAAGTGCAAATTAATGTAGTGTGAACTTCATGCTGGCTCCAGCCCATGAGAGTCAGAATCTGGTTCCATGTGTATGATGCAATAAAGCTTTTTTTTTTTTTTAAAAGCATCTTCCCTAAGTACGCCCTAAAGCATTGTTCAGATAAATCTCTGTTCTTATCACAGCCTAACCAAGAATTCTGAGAAAATTCTTCAGCCTGGCGTGTGTCTAATAAATCAGCCTCTTTTGTTCTTGCGCGGCACGATGCTAAATGGGATAAATGGGATTATGTAAATAAAAAATATCTTCCTTTAATAGAAGATTATTGAACTTCTAATTTTTCTCAAACTTCAAAGTTTGTTTCTTCATTTTAAACCATAAGTATATCAAGAAAGTCACAAAATTAGCAGTGAAAAGGGAACTTTCTTTTTTTTTCCCCACAAAGGAACAGTTCCAAATCAACCCAGTGAATAATACCTAATTGGAGTAGTTGGGGGCATTTAGCATTTGGTAACTTTGTTAATGATTTGGGCAGAGGTTTTAGGGGGTAGTACATGTGTATGTCTTTCATGAAGACACAGTAGAAATTCATACACTCAAAAAAGAGTCATTTGATTCTCCAGGAAAGATGGTAATGCTATTCACTATAATAATGTATTTTTTAAAAATAAAATGTATAAGCAGAAACAATATATATGAAGATAGCAATTTAGGGCTATTTAGAGATGAGGGTACAAATTGGACATAAAACAAGCCCGTTTAGAAAGCATGGGGTAAACATTTAGAAATAAATGTTTGTCTTTGGATAGGAATATAAAACTAAACTGAACTCAAGGAATTTCTGCTATATTTTCTATTTCACTGGATGATTTATAGTTTGGTTCTTAAAAAAACTTTTTTGCATGCTTCTTTTGACTTTAATAGTTGAACTCACAGACCTACCTGCCCCTCTTGCGGAGCATCTTCTCAGGTACCAGCTCTGCAATTGTGGTAGCTACCAGGTGGCCTGAAACTCCTTGTGTGTCCATATGGGCCAGCGAGCTAGAAAGCACTAGACAAAGGACAGCTATGTGTGCCTTTTTTTTTAACAGTCCAGAAATATTAGTACTGATATTCAGTATAAATATTACTAATTACCACAGATGTATACATTTTAAACAATATTTATTATATAAACATAAGCACATTCACAGAAGCCAATAAATCCATCACCCAATAGAGCAAATTGTTTTCATTTTTCTGTTTTACCTTCTACTTTTTGTCCATATGCATATATGATATTTTCAAGTAATAAACAAAGCCTAGGTATAATTTTGGTTTTTGCATATTTCATGTAACGATACCTCCAGCATTTTTATGTGTTGCTGCTTGTTCTTCAGAGTGATCACTTTAATAGGGCCATTTACATGTACTTTCTTTTTTTTTTTTTTTTACATGTACTTTCAAAGGAAAGAATTATAAGTCAGATTTGGAATAGAACAGACACTTACAAATTCAGAATTTTTTGCCCTCAACTTCACTTTAATTCAACAACCATATACTGCATGCACCATACTGGCCTAGAATGAGCTTCTGTTTTTCTGTTCTTAAAGAAGGGAAGGTGTAAGACAGGTATGCAAATATGTAAATGTTCAAGAGATCCCAGTAACTATAATTAGCAAACTATACAAGGGTATGGGGATTTAGAAGAGGGAGAGCTGGCATCCTTGAAGAATGGGTAGGCTGTTGCCCAGCGTGGATGAGAGGAAGGCATTTTGGTTGGGAGGTCCAATGTGTCAGCTTGAGCAAAGGAATGGGGATGGGGCAAAGGCGGGAGTGGGATTGGCATGTGGGAAAGGAAGATGCATTGAAGGAGTGTATGTGTCTTTTGATTCCAAGGCACGCTAGTATAACTGACCTCAATATCTCCAGTGCCACGTCTCCATTATAAAAGATTGCCCATAGAGAATGGGCTTCTTTCTATAAGGTTCAGAATCCCAGTGTAATTGCCTATTATATAACATACTGCACACTCTGCAGTCAAGCACAGAAATCATACTGTGTTTGGGGAATGTTTGCATAGGTTTTTCATTTCCTTTGTAATATTTTCTATATAATGGAATAATTTCAAGATGTTCAAATTTCAGATAATATACAATAAAATGTCATTTTGTAAATAATGTTGGAATCAAGTAGGATTAGTTTTTAGAAATAAAGAATTCACAATTACCTTAATGATTTGTAGAAGATTTCTACATGACTAACGATGGAAGGTAAAATACAGAGTACAGAGTTTTATTTGACTTCTTGATTTGGCTTTTTGGCTAATTTCCTGAGCAAACCTCTCAGAGCTTCACCTTTTTTCCCAGGGGAGTGAAAAGCTTGGAGAAATGATAGCTAAGGTTTTTCTCTAGCTCAAAATTCCTTTGTTTCCAAAAACATAGGCAATACTTCTCTACCCCTCTTAATTATGAATTAAGTATTAATAAAATCAATACAAATTACATGGAGTCTCAAGTGTCATTTCAGATTTTCCAGTTATTCACCTGATTTGATAAAGATGAAATTTTGCTGTCATCAATTTTAGATCATATTCTTTTCATTATGATTCATAATAGAACAATAAAATGTCTAGTCTTTTAAGCAGTTGAATTTAATTACAAGATAGACTTTAATTTGCAATAAGGATTAAAGCCCTCTTCTGAATTAAGAATGAAGTTCTATTGGAAACATTTCAGGCAAAAGCAAACTGTCCAAGGAAGTATTTTAGAGGAGTAGCCAGCCTTCCCAAAACCCGTGGAATTAAATATCCTCAGCCAGAGTTTCCTTGTGAACCCATGATCCACAGGATGACAGGAGTGTTCTCCTGTTAGAGAACAATGATACTAATAGTTAATGCTTTCCCTTAATGCTTCCACTTGGTGCTTGCATAAATGCTTCCGTGGAATGAAATCCTGTGGTTAGAATATGATTATGTTAAGTCTCTGCATTTTGATTTTTTTAAATCATCAGAATGAAAATAATTTTTTTAACCTCTCAGAGATCTCACATATTCCTGGAATATTTCCCTGACCCTCATTGGAGTGCGGTGTGAAAGACTACCTGAGACAAAGATTCTAGATAGAGCTGACTATTAATAAATTGCATAGTGTTTAGGTTTTCCTATTATTCTCGTTAACAGGCTGTCAAAGTAATTTAACCCTTTTTGCTGTTAACATCTGTTTAACATCAGTAACATTTAGTTTTTAGGGAAAAGACAAGAAAGCACCAGTGTCCTTACATCTGGCTTGCCTTCTGTCCTCTCCATGAGGAATGGAAAATTGTTCTTTGTATCAAATCTCTCTACTTAACAGCTGAAGTTCTGATATTCATTCTGTGTCTGATCTGTCTCTCTCCATGGTAATAAATCATGCAACTGATAGCATTAGCCTGGCTTAGGAAATCATAAGTCAAACTCGTTGTTGAAAGTTCCCATTAAAGTGTGAGGAAGTGCTCTGGTCTTCTTAGAATAGTAGCCAAGGAAAAAAGGGAGGTAAAACTTCTATGGGTATCTTAAGGAGATAGGCTAGAAAGAATTGTTCCACTTAAAAGACTATCCCATCATTGCAAGTACTGCCTTTTCTTTTGGACCCCTTTTAATTTGCTCAGGATTTCATGCACAGAAATCTGAATTCACTCAGGGCCACCTAGGTGGCTCAGTTGGTTGAGCATCTGACACTTGGCTTTGACTCATGGGTCATGGAATCGAGCTCCATGTTGGACTCTGCACTCAGCTTGGGATTCTCTTCCTCTCTCTCTCTCTCTCTCTCTGCCTCTCTTCTCTACTTGCTCTCTCTCTCTCTCTCTCTCTCTCTCTCAATTTTTAAAAAATAAAAAAAAATACATCTGAATTTACTTATACTAAGAGATAATTGTCCTGTCCTAATTTGAGTCTCTGCACTTAATTAAGTTTAATATTGAATCATAGGGCTGGGTCATTTTTTCTTTCCTGCTTACTGGAGGTCTACTATATGTAAGGTGTATAGTGATTAAAGTGAATGAAGGAATAGAAAGGTTTCTATAACAAGAACCAGATATGTTTTAATCTGAAGGAGGAGTTAGAACAATGGATCTGATATCTATTTGTGTCTATATTTGAAAATCTGCATGTGGATATTTATCTTTGTGTGTATCTTACTAATATGTCATACAAGACGTTATGACTAGCTAACGATTTTTCTTGATCAGAGCCTGAAGTCTTAAGTCTCTAAATGCTGAATTTAGGGTACCTTAGATTTACCTCATCAGCCAGAAGAGACGAGAGGATCCTAGAGTTACTGTCTCAGTTATAAAAATGAGAGGAGTAAAGAAGAGTGGAGGGTAAGGGGGTAGGGAAGTGGAGGAAAAAATGAGAAAGATTTTTTTTTATTTTTATCTTTTTTAAAGATTTTGTTTATTCATAGACACACACAGAGAGAGAGAGAGAGAGAGAGAGAGAGAGAGGCAGAGACACAGGGAGAGGGAGAAGCAGGCCCCCTACAGGAAGCCTGACATGGGACTCGATCCCGGGTCCCCAGGATCACACCCCAGGCCGCAGGCGGCGCCACCGGGGCTGCCCTGAGAAAGATTTTAGAATGCATTCTAAAGACATTTACACAGAGAATAACCAGGCTTTTACCTCTACATATTCTGCTTCCCATTAGACTCTAGCTCAGAGAAGGCAAACATGACCACAGATCCATCATTATCTTCTATCCAGTATTTTGAGGAGGGATCTATAATAATAACAATAAGATTTTTAAAAACTATAATAGCTATTATGACCTCCTTCTCTCCACATCCTCACCCTAAACCATTACTGGTTGTTGAGAGTAACTTGATATAGCTTGGCATTTTTCAGAAGATGCTTTCTAATCACATAGCAATATAATTCATGGAGGTGATTTTTTTCTTTAGTCTCTTTCCTTTCATTGGTCACATGAAAAATCTAAGGGGGGGCCTTGGGTTGTCAGAAGCAGTGGTATGATGGGTACTGAGAACCAGAAAGCTTTTAATGACTTGTTCTGTCCCCTTCATATTGTAGATAATTAGACAGCAGGTGAGCAGAGAATGATCACTTCATTTTTAGGCACTAATTTGTTTAATTAATAGTTGTTGGTAAACTATTATATGGCACTCACAAATAAGTATTGGGGTTACCATGAGATATGTTTAAAATAAAATATGTGTAATGCTTACACAACTCATATAGTCTGGTGAGGAGGTAAAATGTGATAAGATAGGGGCTTAGTGCAAGGGGTGGCTTCCTGTGGTGGGAGAGAGTTCAAAAAGGTCCTACTCAACAGCCAGTTTTCCACAAGGATAATAAGAAAATTCACTGGAGGAAAGGATGGTGTTTCAACAAATGGTGCTGGGCAAACTGGATATCTATTTGTGAAAGAATGAACCTGCTACCTTGTACCATTTACAAAAATTAACTCAAAGTGAAGACCTAAACATAAGCACTAAACTTCTAAAGCTCTTGGAAGACAACATAGGCATAAAATCACTGTGACCTTGGTCTAGGCAGTGGTTTCTTAGATATGACACCAAAAGCGCAAGGAGCAGGAAAAAAATAGATAAATTGGGCATCATCAAAATTGGAAACTTTTGTGCTTTAAAGGACACCATCAAGAAAGTGGAAAGACAGCCCCCACAGTGAGAGAACTTGTTTACAAATCATGTTGCTGTTAAGAGATTTATGACTAGGACTTTGAAAGTATGCTTACAATTTGGGGATACCTGGGTGGCTCAGCGGTTTTGCGCCTGCCTTTGGCCCAGGGCACGATCCTGGAGTCCCGGGATCGAGTCCCACGTCGGGCTCCCGGCATGGGGCCTGCTTCTCCCTCCTCCTGTGTCTCTGCCTCTTTCTGTCTCTCTCTCTCTCTGTGTCTATCATAAATAAAAATAAATAAATAAATCTTAAAAAAAAAGTATGCTTACAATTTAACAAAAAAGACAACCCAATTAAAAACAGGCAAAGATTCTTATCTTTTTTTTTTTTTAAAAAAAGATTATATTTATTTATTTGAGTTGTGGGGGGAGAGAAGGGCAGAGGGAGAGGGAGAAACAGACTCCCCACTGAGCAGGGAGCCTGACATGGGGCTTAATTCCAGGACCCCAATATCAGGACCTGAGCTGAAGGCAGATGCTTAACTGACTGAGCCACCAAGGCACTCCCAGGCATAGAATCTTAATAGATATTTCTCCAAAGAAGATATACAGCTGGCAGAAAAAGCATGTGAAAAGTTGCTTATCATCGTTAGCTATCAGAGAAATGCAAATCCAAATCAAAATGAGATACTATTTCACACCTACTAGAATGGCTATAATCAAAAAGACAGATAGTAACCAGTGTTGGCAAGGATGTGGAGAAATTGGAGCCTCATGCATTGCTAGTAGGATTGTAAAGTAGTGCAGCTGCTTTGGAAAAAAGTCTGGCAGTTTCTCCAAAGGTTCAACATAACCCAGCAATTCCACTACAATGTATATATACCCAAGAGAAATGAAACATGTCCCCACAAAACTATGTTCATCAATGTTCATAGCAGCATTAGTCATAATAGCTCCCAACTGGCAACAACGTAAATGGTCATCAACTAATAAATGGCTAAATAAAATGTTATTATCTCTCTATCTCTGTCTATATGTTGACAGTAAAATCAAAAGACATACTGGTACTTTCTATAAGATGGTAGAAGCCTGAAAAGAGTATGCTGAGTGAAAGAAGCCTGGCATGAAAGACAACATATTGTATGATTTCACTTGTGGGAAGTGTCCAGAATAGGCAAACCTATAGGACAGAAGGATTAGTGGTCACTTAGGGCTGAGGAGGTTGGGGGTACATGAGAAGGACTGCTAGTGAGCATAGGGTTTCTTTGGAGGTCATAAAGTGTTCTAAAATTGACCAATATCATGGTTGTACAACTCTGAATAGACTAAAACACATTCAGTTGTATACTTTAATGAGAGAATTGTATGTGAACTGTATCAATGACACTGTTGCTTAAAAAATGATCCTACCATACAAGTCATACTTCATCCTAGTCTGGAGCAAAGAGACAGAAAGGGGAGGCCATTCAGACAAAAGGGACAGAATATGCAGAGGCACTCTTCGGTGTGTACCTGCAGGATTAAAGAGGGCTCAAGAGATGAGGATGGAAGACTGAGCCCCAGAAAACTGAAATCACTTGCCAGCAATAGTGATAAACCATTTGCAGTCAGAGTCTGTATTCTTATACATCCTGTGTCCCCAGGACCCAGCACAGAGAAGGCTTACAATAAGTTTTATCTGTCAGTTGAATGAATGAGTAAATGAATGCATAGGTGAGCTGAAGGATGAACTTCAGTAATAAATGATAATGCCTCGACTAGAGGACACATCCTCTAACTCCTAGTTCATCTTTATTTTGCTATGGAAGGCAAAAAGTTGTAGGCAGAATCAAGATGAAACTAACTTCTCTTGGGGCACCTGGGGGGCTCAGTCAGTTAAGTGTCTGACTCGATTTCAGCTTACGTCATGATGTCAGGGTCATGAAATCGAACCCCATGTCAGGGCTCTGCACTAGGTATGGAATCTGCTTAAGATTCTCACTCTGCCTCTGCCCCTCTCTTTCTCTAAGATAATCCAAAAAACAACCCCAAAAGCCCTTCTTTTATAATAATGTTCCTTATTTTTTCTTTTATAGCAGTTAATTAGTATAAAATGTTTGCCTTTTTTTTTATTTTGCCACTCTAATAAGTGTGAAATAGTATCTTATTGTGGTTCTCATTTGCATTTCCCTGATCATTAATGATATTAGACCTCTTTTTGGGTACCTCCTTGCTATCCATATACTCCCACCAGTTATATCCACTCCTATACTGTAGTCCAAGACACTATCTCTTCGTCAGTCTGATTTCAAGAATGTCCTAACTGATTTCCCTTCCCTCTGTTTCTCCCCATTTTAGTCCCTTTGCAGCCAGAGGGACCCTGTTAAAACTTATGCCAGATCTTGTCACTCTTCTGATTACAACCCTCTAGTGGTTCCCTATCTCAGTTCTGGTAAAAGGCCTTACAGAGATGTACAAGGTGAAAGTGCTACACAATTTGATCCTGTTCCTCTCTGTCTTCATCTCCTACTTTTCTCCCCCATCTCTCTGCTCTGGCTACACTGGCTTCCATGGTGTTTTGCAGACACATCAGATAAACTCCCACTTCAAGGTCTTGATACTTGATGTTCCCTTTGTCTGAACACTGTTCCTCACAATAACTGTGTGGATCACCAGCTTTTAAGTCGTTGTTCTAATATCTCTAGTGCTTCAGTGTCTTGCATGCAGTTAGGATCCCATAACTGGATGGATGGGTAGGTAGAGTGGTAGCCAAGAGGATAGGCCCTGAAGTAGATGCCTGAAGTCAAATTCTTACTTCACTACCTACTACTTGGTGAACTTGGGCAAATCACTTAAGATGTCCAAGCCTCAGTTTTCTTATCTGTAAATGAGGATAGATAAAATTAACAGGGTTTTTTAAGATTTTATTTATTTATTCCTGAGAGACACACACAGAGAGAGAGAGAGGCAGAGAAACAGGCAGAGGGAGAAGCAGGCTCCCTGTGGGGAACTCGATGTGGGACTCAGTCCTGGGACTCTGAGATCATGCCCTGAGCCAAAGGCAGGTGCTCAACCACTGAACCACCCAGGCATCCTAAAATTCACAGTTTTAAAAAACTTTTTTTTAGTAAAGACTTATTTTTTTATTTTGGAGTAAGAGCATGTATGAGTAGGAGGAGGGGCAGAGAGAGGGAAATTTCAAGCAGACTCCCCACTGAGTGTGGACCCTGATGTCAGGTTGATTACATGGCCCTGAAATCATGACCTTAGCTGAAATCAACTGACTGAGCCACTCAGGTGCCCCTAAAATCACTACATTACAAGGTTTTGTAAAATTTGAGATAATCTATGTTAACCCCATGACACAGTACACGACAAATAATAACTGGTCTATTAATGTTAATAACTTATTTTTTCTAATGTCTTGATGACTGCTATTCTCCACCCTTATCTCTTTCTCCTGATTGTGTTTTATTTTATCTAGTTGCTTTCCAGAACCACAATAAATGAATATGATTTTTTTTTGGTATGACCTGACCAGTCATCTGAGCTTACATTAATCTAACAGCAGAGCCAGTTATCATTTTGCGTTATGTGTTTATCAAACATTTCTCACTGTGAATTCTTATTGAGCTTCAGTTCAGTTAAAACTCCAAATGGCATGTGTCTCCTGCCTGACATCGGACAGTAAATATAAGTATCTGCATTTGTCTCCCTGAAAGTTGATAATTTTTTTTGGACCTATTGTGTCAGCTGGTCTGAACCACTTTGGATTCTGTTTTTGACATCTCTACGTAATAAATTAGACTCTCACATCTATGTCACAGGCAGATTTGATCAGCACATCATTGGTGTCCTTAGTAAAGTCAGTGGTTTAAACAGTTTAGCACACATGACAGCGCAGAACCCGGTGACCTCCCTATAGCTGGATATTTTCATTCTGTCTTCCAAATGTTTTCTTAAACTGCTGGTTTATTTTCTTGTTTGAGAACCAGACCATATTCCTTCCTCAGAATAATTTTAGTCAAATCAAAGCATATTGACTTTTTTACCTACTATGTACTAACAGTGCATGCAGGCACCAATGAGCCAAGTGACAGATTAGATTGATGGCAAATACTGAAGAAATTAGGCAGAGATCGCTAAGAACTCAAAGTGCCTTTGTACATAGGGATCAGATGTATAGTTGGCAGGATTTAAACCTGTGTTGGTAAACTCCCCATGGAAAAGGGATGAGCCTGCCTGACATTCCAATTTCTTCATCTAAATAATCTGGATAAATAGACTACATTGGAAATTTGAGGAATTCGACTCTGTAAAATCAGTTTTTCAGATTTCTTTTAAGTCCATTGACCTACTCTCCTTTGAAAAGCATGTTCATGTGCATTTATCAAATCATTATGCTGTGTACCTAAAAGTACAGTTGACGCTAGAACAACATGGGTTTGAACTACTAGGGCCCACTTATGCATCGATTTTTTTTTCAATAAGTAGTGTCCTATACGTGTGTTTTATCTTCCTTATAACTTTCTTAATAACCTTTTTTCTTTAGCTTACTGTGTTGTAAGAATGGTATATAATACATAGAATATACAAAATATGTGTTAATCAACTATATTATTGATAAGACTTCTGGTCAGCATTAGGCTTTTATTTTTTTGTTTTTGTTTTCTTTTGTTTTGTTTTTTTTTTAGCATTAGGCTTTTAATAGTGAAGTTTTGGGGGAATCAAAAATTATATGTGGATTTTCAGCTTTGTCAGGGGCCCGCACTCCTAACACTCATGTTGTTCAAGGTCAGCAGTAAAACCCAGTTATATATCAATTTTATCTTGATAAAAAAAAAAACATTCCATCCTAATCATTACCCAATATTTCTCTGTTCTTTGCCCCCTTCATTTTTCTTTTTGAAAGTGAATGAAGGCAAGAGTTATGTTATTTTTCTAATTGTCATAGCATATAAGTTTAGTACTTTATATGAAAGTGTCTTCTAAACTATGAAAAGCTGTGTATATATATATATATATATCAGTCGTGATTGAATACATGGTCAATAAATTGAATAGATAAATTTACTTCTTTGTATGTGGATGCTGCTAATGTAAAAGAGTCATACTCAAAATATTTATTAACTAAAACATCTACTTTACATTAGAAGCTTCTTGCCAAATTAGTCAGAAAATATAGGTTATTTTTGAGTTAAAGCAAAGTACAATAAATTCTTAAGTTCCCCAAATAGATTTTACAGAAATATTTCTATAACTCACAGCTAAAGTGAATTTTCTAAAAACTCCCCATAAGGTGAGATCACGTACGCCATGTCTCAGTACAGAAGGATTTTTTTTTCAATCAGTTATGTCTCTAAAAATAAACCCAGTTTTGTTGTTAAAATTTGCTGTTTCCTCTTCACATAAGACCGTCTCATTAATTTCAGTGAAAACCGTCCAACAAGATAAGGTTACATTGTCCAATTTTCCAGTGGAAGAGAATCCATTTTGTGTCACGAGCAGAGTAGCAGCTAAGAGGTGAGTTGAAGACAGACATGCGGTTTCAGTGGTCAGAGTATTTTGAATCCAAGCATAAGTGTTCAGGGAAGAGGTTTGGATGCTCTAGTGTAGTAAAACTCTACCTCTCTTACTCTCTTTAGAGTTTTATAGCCAGAGCATTGCTGTGGATGTTCTCTGTCATCGGGTACACCAAGGAGTAACAGAAAGTGGGGAGGTGGTAAAAGGGGGTGACCTCTTGGAGGTCCAGTATACTTATATGGGGCAGAAGGGGGGCTAAATTCCATCGTCTGTACCGTTAAGTGGTCTAGACACCTTAGGGGAGGGTTTCCTTTTTCTCAGTCTTTTCAAACTGATTTTGTGAACAATTAAAATATGATTTCTTATAAAATCATTCTGTTTCAAGTGAAAGGCTGGGAGATTTTAAATAGGTCTAAATGTTTGAGCTTTTCTTGGTTTGAGAGAAAAGAAATATGTTATTTGGCTCCAGCACCTATACTAAATAGTAAAATTGATAAAAAATAAAATCCTATAAAATACATTTTTTAAATTAAGAAATGATATATACGGTCTTATAAACCTAGTTTTAAGAAGGGGATCTGAGTCTTAAATTTGTTCTGGTTGTCAGAGATTGACAGAATTTAACTAATAAGAGAATACACAGAGCACAGAGAAAAACTTCTTGTTGAATAACAGTTGTCAGAAAAGAAACAGATGATGTGTCTTCTTTATTGCATTAAAAAAATTAATTATTGCCAATGGAAGCTTGTTGATGCTCGTTAACTGAGTTAGCTTTGTGGTTTGGCATGATTCCACATTTGAATGGAAATGGAGTTTGGTGAAGAGTCCAAAACCTGGGTTCTAGTCCAGCTGAGAGAACTTCAATCGATTGTTTGATTTGATCCCACTGGACCCCAATTTTCGCATTTGTAAAGGGACAAGATAGACAAAGATGATAATTGAATATCTTCTATCTCTCTCTGTACCTTTTTTTTTTTAAGGCCTGTATTTTTATTTAAAGTCTCGATATAAACAGGGACGTTAACACCCAAATGCTTTAGGATCCTCCCAAATGTTTTAGGGCCTTTTTGGTAGGAGCACATTTTAGATAAAATGTAATCAATTAGCACAATACTTAAGGAAGAGGAATTTTATTTGACAAATTAAAGAATGCACATCAAGGTCTTGAAAGTTAGGTGCAAAATAATCCTAAAGCTTTCTTGTGTTTTCCTTTTAGGAATCAGAATATTTAACTGATATTTTTCTGACAACTCCTAAAAAAGTAACAGAATATAATAGTTTTAATTTGTTCTAGTTGAAAAATAATAAAAAATGTGTGCATTATCTAAGAGATAAAATAGTTTTGCCACAACTGCCTGCTTTTTTTTTTTACTAAGAATAAATGGGCAGTTTACTTTCACACAATTTTTAATAGCTGAACCATAACTGAGAAACCATGCTTACTGTTGGAATAGCAGCAGACTTACTAACTCATTTTCTTTGGAAATTGTCATTTAGTAATTGTCTGTACTTTTATGTCTACTCAAAAAAATTTTTGGTTTTGAAAGGTATACTTGAATATTGGTATTCCTGTAATTATAGTATTTGAAAAGCATTACATTTGAAGCAGAAATAGAAAATATAGAAAACCATTGGAATTCTGTATTGCTTTATGTCAATAGAAGCCAATAGAATAGAAGCCTTTATGCTGTAATTCATGTAAGGTAGTTGTCAATTTCGAAAAAAAATTTCAGAAATTAACTATTTAATTTAGGATGAGAAATTATATCCTTGATGTCTTTTAAGTATTTTTAATCTTATCATGAGAACCTGAAGGTATTATAAATACATTTAATAATAAAAAGATGTTTTCTAAACTATAAAAACGTCACACGTTTAAATTTACATATAATTTTTCCTGTAGCAAAATCAGATAAAACTTTTAGAATAGCAGTAGTTTCAGTTCTTTCAATTTATTTATCTTTATAGATGGTGAAAATATCTTTATCTTACTTGACAATGCCTTTCATTCTCGTTTTTTAAAATTGTTTTAGCATGGTTATATATTTAATCTTGTTTTTTATTTGTGTTTGGTTCCGTTTCTACCAGTGGGGAATACTGCAGTAGCAACAACACTGTAATTAGTAGTGGGCAATATGACCAAAGTTATTTTAATCTTATATTTCAGTATATTTTCAATTATTTTATCATAGAATATTAATAGCTTTAGTATTCAAAGATACACAGAATAAGATAGCCCAAAATTAGAAATGTAATGTGAAAATTGTGGTTAGACTTCATTTAACATGAATCCTGGAGCCTTAATACTAATACTTACAAGATATTTTCTGCTATAAATTTTTATAAGAACTGAATAAGAATGTTGCAATAATTTCTGTTATTTACTGTAGCCCAGATGCTTGTAAATTTGAGGAGGTAATGATATGAAAAATTAGATGTATCATTTTGTTTTTCTTTTTTTATCAAAATGATAGGAAATTAGTTTACATTTTAATAGTTATAAAGGACAAGAAAGAGTCAGATGAAGAGTGGACAGATTAGAGATGTATACATGTATGTAATTATCTGGTCATCTGGATTATATACATATAAAAAATATATATATACTATACAATGTCCAGCACATAGTAGGCACTCAAAAATACTTCTGTTGAATTGAGGACTTGGGAAGAAATTATTTACAAGAATTAACAGTTTGTTTTCCTAAATTGGAATTATTCTATTTTTGCTGTGGGTGATTTTCTCAATTGGTGATAAAATAATTTTCAAATGGTGACAAAAGTCAACAATTGTAATGAACATTTGAGAGTAGCCATTTATAGATACTTTTCTTGAGTAATTCTTTTATCTCTCAGCATTTGTACTAGTTGAGTAGTGCCTCTTTTGTAAGAGAAAAAAACATATGAAATAATTTTTTGCCCTTAGAAGAGACCTACCTTTTAATATAAGGATGTCCCATCAGAAAAAAGATCTTCCTGCTTTTATTATAGCTTATTTTGAGAGAAACAATTCCAGGTTTATTTTTCTTTTGGGTGTACTTACTGTAGCAAGTAAAATACTTTTAAAGTTCCTTAAAGAATTGGCTTACAGTTAGTCTAGCATTTTTAATATGAATCACATAGGAAGTCACTATAAAAGAGAATTGCATTATTTATTAGGAACTACGGGTCCAAGAGTCCTTTGTGTTGGTGACTCACATCCCAGAAACTGGAGTTGTCTTCACTTGCCACTTGGTCCACATGACCCCATTTCAGGGAAGAATGGAAGGAGGCACAGTTTCTTCTTGGCCATTTTTTTTTTTTACTAATATCCCTTGTTATTTTATTAAATTAGCATTTGAAGTTAATTTGAATATATTACATATACTTAAAACATACATACACATATAATAGATTATAATGTATAACATATACATATTTAAATGTGTATGTATTTAAATATATGTAAATTATTAAATAGTACATTCATGTAATACATATAAGTTCCCCATTTTATTAAGATACAATTAACATTTAATACTATGTTAGTTTTTGGGGTGCCTGGGTGGATCAGTTGGTTAAGTGTCTGTCTTCAGCTCAGGTCATGATCCCAAGGTCCTGGGATCGAGTCCCACGTCGGGCTCCCTGCTCAGTGAGGTGTTGGCTTGTCTCTCTCTCTCTCTCTCTCTCTCTCTCTCTCTCTCGGTCTGCCCCTCCCTCCTACTCTTGCATGCTTGCTCTCCTCTCTCTCAAATAAATAAATTAATTTAATTAAATATTAGTTTTAGGTGTACAATATGATGATTTGATATATGTATATATTGTGAAATGATGACCACAATAAATTTAGTTGACATCCATCACTTCACATAGCTACACATTTTTTTCCTGTAAGGAGCACTCCTGAGATATATTCTCTTATAACCTTCAAATATACAGTACAGTAATGTTAACTTTAGTCATCATAGTGTACTGCATCCCCAGATATCTTATAACTGAAAGTTTGTACCTTTTGACCCCTTTCAACAGTTTGGCCCACCCCTCAGTTCTATGAGTTCAGTTTGGATTTTTTTTTTTTTTTTTTTTTTTTAGGTTCCACATATAAAGTGACATGGTATTTGTCTCTTTGTCTGACTTGTTTTACTTAGCATAATGCCCTCAAAGTCTATCCATTTTGTCACAGATTTCCATCTTTTTTTATGGCTAAATATCTAAAATCACCTTTTCTTGATCTATTCATTCATCCATGGACTCATAGTTTGTGCCCCTATCTTAACTACTCTGAATAAAGCTGGGGAATTCAGATATCTTTTTGAGATGGTGATTTTGATTTTGTTTCCTTCAGATAAATTCCCAGAAGTGGAATGGCTGGATCATCTGTTAGTTCTACTTACAATTTTTTGAGGACTTTCCATTACTGTTTTCCATAGTGGTTGCACCAATTTACTTTCCCATAAGTTAATTTTATATATTCACATTTTAAATGTAAAATGGATCCTCCTTTTATTAAATTGGAATGTTAAGCACATTGCCAACATAAATTTCCTTCTAGAAAATAGGAAGCCAAACTGTTACCTATTTAAAGCCTTCCTTTTTAAAAAAAAAAAGCTATAACGGGGGGGGTGGGAGGATACGCCTGGGTGGCTCAGTTGGTTAAGTGTCTGCCTTTGGCTCACGTCATAATCCTGGGGTCCTGGGAACCAGTGCCACATCAGGCTCCCTACTCAGCAAGGAGTCTCCTTCTCCCTCTCGCTCTGCCCCTCTTCCTGCTCATGCTTTCTCTTTCTCTCAAACAAATAAAGTCTTAAAAAAAATAAAGTTATAACATGGGATGGTTACAAGATACTAAAGGATTTTCTTATGTACACAGGAACATAGACCTGCACCGGTCTTTTTAGTTATATTCTCTCCACAAACAATATTACAAGACCTGTCACATTTCAATATCCCAATATAGCATTTTATGGTATGTGCAGTAGAATAGATGCCATAGCATGACCAGCTATGTAAAGCAGGGGATTGCCAAAGATCTGAAGTGTTTTAAGTTTATTAAAATTACTCCACTAATATAGCTCTTATGATACAGCTATGAACAAAACAGAAATATTCTCTTGGATGATAATTCAATTAGGTTGATTTGTAAGAGTTCAAACATTCCTAGGAGGTTTTTACTTCTAGAGATATTTAAACCTAGTAGTTCCCCAGTCATTTAGTCAACTCACAGTTGAGGGGACAAGGGAGCCACAGGGGGCAGTGTTAGGAAGCCATTTTCAAATGTTTGAAGTTAGAGCAGACCCTTGATTATTTGTAGGGACAAATCCCAAAGTCTTCACCAATAATAGCAAAAGCAATTAATTCCTCCAATTAAATACAGTAAAATATAAATGACCCCTCAACTTCTAGAATGTTTATAAATATAGGAATAAAAGTATTTGTGAAGCTATTGAAATAATTCTATTACTAAAATAAACTCAGTTTATTTCATTAGAGTGAAGTGACATATCAGGAGAAGGTTATGTCTAAATTCAGTTTGAAAGGGAAATATTCTATATGGTCATAAATACTTTTGAAAATCTCATATATTGTTCATAATGAGCATAGTCTACAGGGGTTTGTATGTATTAATTTTATATGCATTTATAGTATTATAGTCCTCCCACATTGGAGACATTCATACCCTTTCTCAGAAATTCTAATTCATGTTATTTTATTTCCATTGTTGGGACAGATTGCCATTTATTCAGACAGGGATCAGATAAAAACAAATCGGCTTATGTTTGGGGGCCCATTTGTATGAAAAATACATCTGTCTCTTAGATGAAATTGCATTTAAGAGGTATACATGTGCTATGATTGACCAAAGGCTCAGTATATTCATGTCTCAATCTTCATATTCATTCCAAGATGTTCACTCACTGAGTTAAATGGTAGACAGAGTTATGTACTTTTCTTCCATGTCTCTCTTGGTGTTTTGCATTGTGGCTCTACTATGTATTCCTGTTGCTGTTAACATTAATTGTAAACCATCTGATTCTGTGATCATGATGAATGAAGACAGGATGAAATGTACCACACAGCAGGGTGATGTGAGATTGTACACACTGGGAGCCCTTGGCATCAAATTACAGAGTAGAAGAACAGGGGACCTTCAAGGTAGAAAATGAAGGATTCAGTTTCCCACAGGAAGCAGGTGTGTCTCTCAAGGTGGTAGATTCTTTCTTAACACCATGATTGATAGCTGTCTTTTTTTAGTGCAGCTCTCAATACTTTCCTGGTGTTGAACCAAAGTTATTCTCAGATAATTTTCAAACTTCACATCATTGGTACATCTGTCAGTAACTGGTATGGTCAACAATTAGCAGATTTATGTATTTGACTATTTCATTAATTTAAGAATCTAACATTGATTTTAGCATTGTGTTCCTTAACTCTTTTTACTCACAGTGTGGGGTCTTCATTATCCCTTGTAATTTGTGATTTGCAGCTAACTCACCCAGCCATTCTTAGCCATGTTCTTGTACCTTAACAACTCTTTTGCAATGGATCATTAGAAAAGATTGTTACCCCTTTTTATATGGCTTTCCAACATTGCCTCTTTTTTTTTTTTAATTTTTATTTATTTATGATAGTCACAGAGAGAGAGAGAGAGAGAGGCAGAGACACAGGCAGAGGGAGAAGCAGGCTCCATGCACCGGGAGCCCGACGTGGGATTCGATCCCGGGTCTCCAGGATCACGCCCTGGGCCAAAGGCAGGCGCTAAACCGCTGCGCCACCCAGGGATCCCCCAACATTGCCTCTTATTTCAAATTTTACCTCACCCAGGGCCATCTTAATGCTGCTTTATATTTCCAACAATATTATACTTCTAACATAAGTAGACATAAAAGGTCCAGATCTCTCTCTCTCCATGGTGTTTACAATGTGAATGTTTGAGCATATGAGTATTTGAACAATGTTAATATTTTACCCTTTTATTTATTTATTTTTAAATATCTTACTTAGCTATTTAGTTTGAGAGAGAGAGAGAGAGAGAGCAGGGGCAGAGGCAGAGGCAGAGGCAGAGGGAAAGAGAGAGTCTGAAGCAGGCTCCACATGAGCGTGGAGCCCAACACAGGGTTTGATCTCACAACCCTAAGATCATCATTAGAGCTGACATCATGAGTTGGATGCTTAGCTAACTGAGCTACACAGGCACCCCAATAATTTACATTTTTATAATTTTTTTAAGATTTTATTTATTTATTCACAAGAGACACACAGAGAGAGGCAGAGACATAGGCAGAGGGAGAAGCAGGCTCCATGCAGGGAGCCCGATGTGGGATTCGATCCTGGATCCCAGGATCATGCCCTGAGCGAAAGGCAGATGCTCAACCTCTGAGCCACTCAGGCCTTCCTAATTTACCTTTTTAGAACACAGAAAGAGCATGAGAGAATTCAGGGCAAAATAAGGCACCTCCATATTTTCAAGAAAAATATTAGACTCTATGAATGACTTAATATTTTTTTATCTGTGATAGGTAGAAATTTTCACTCATGAGAATACAAAGCAAGCCATTTCTCTACTTCTCACAAGAATAAAGCATTTATTAAAGCAGTCCAAAAGAGTAGAGCTATCACCTGGGCTCTTTTTGGTAAACTGACTCCAGAGCTAAAAGGATTCTTCTTTTTGCCTTTGAATCTCCTGGCATCACAGAACAGTGGTATAAGCTTGGCTTCACCAAAATGTCTGCTGTATTGTCACAGTGTAACAGAACCCGTTTTATTTTAGATGTCTTAAATTTTTCTTTTCTTTGGTTACGTACTTTTAGAAAGACACTTCTTTTCTGCCATGGTCCCTTCTCATCTGTTTTAAACACTTGTTTTGGCTGAGAGTTACTTTAACTCCAAGGAAGTGCCTCCGAATATAAGCGATTAGTTCATACCACTTCCCTTAATGTTAAGAAAAGGCAAAAACAAACAAACAAACAAAAAAAAAAACCCTCTTGTTAAAATTTTTTAAAGAACATTTGCTTAGGGGGATCCCTGGGTGGCTCAGTGGTTTGGCGCCTGCCTTGGGCCCAGGGCATGATCCTGGAGTCCCAGGATCAATTCCCGCATTGGGCTCCCTGTGTGAAGCCTGCTTCTCCCTCTGCCTGTGTCTCTGCCTCTCTCTCTCTTCTCTCTTCTCTCTTCTCTCTTCTCTCTTCTCTCTTCTCTCTTCTCTCTTCTCTCTTTCTGTGTCTCTCATGAATGAATAAATAAAACCTTTAAAAAAAATAAAAGGAACATTTGCTTAGAATAAGGATGGATTTAGTAGTCACATTAGAAACAATTAGAAAACTGAAAAGTTTCATGAAAAAGTTACATACTGTATTGGGAAGGCTAAAAGGTCAATGCCACATTGGTTCTTATGCTAGTGTGGAGTCACTGTGTTGTAAGCAATGGAAACTGTGACCTGAGGCTAAACACACCTCACTCCACTTCTTGAGATCAGCACCACTAAATTCTCAAAGAGAAATGCTTCTTCAAAGTGAATTTTGGCTGGGGCTTTGCACATCCCAGTTGTCGTACTTGCTGGTGTGATGTTTGATCAAGGCCATCTGAGTTACACTTCTTCCAATATCTGTTTTCCATTCTGAATTGTAGGTCAAGAGGTTTTAGAAAGCATATTGCATCATTTCCTCTTTGTCTTCTCTTAACACCCGTAGGGTTTGTTTAGGGAGACCTATGTGGTTTAGTAGAAAGACTGGAGAACTTGAAATCAGACTAACCCACTTTTGGATTTTTTTTAAAGTTCTCATTTATTCATAAGACGCAGAGAGAGAGAGAGAGAGAGACAGACAGACAGACAGACAGGCAGACAGGCAGAGGGAAAAGGAGGCTCCACGTAGGGAACCCGATGTGGGACTCAACCCTGGGACTCCAGGATCATGCCCTGAGCCAAAGGCAGGCACCAAACTGCTGAGCCACCCAGGCATCCCAAGACTAACCCACTTTTGAATCCCAGCTCTGTAACTATAGAATCTTGTATAAGTTGCTAAACATCTGAGCTTCAGCTCTCCCATCTGTAAAACAGGAATAGGATGCTGATTTTGATAAGGTTGTCACAAACACAAAATGAGATTAAAAATACAGAGTGCTACCTGTAGCAATAAAAAGACAATGCCTTACACGGGGTAAGCCCTCAAAAATGATGATTGCTGATCACTAATACTATTAGGCCTACAATAAAAGCATATTAAATCAAAGTTGTGTGCCCTCAACAATGATAACCACGAACAGAACTTCTAGAATGGTAGCAACAGCCTTCCATATCTACTACACTAAGAAGGATAACCAGTTTTGTCCATTTCTAAATGACTTTTTTACCTCCTTTAATATCCTTTTACTCATATAGGCTGGTTTTCTAAGAGTCTAGTTTGGAGAATGAGTCTTAGAAATACATATTGCTATATTCTAGAGCAGTGTTATCCAATAGAATTTTCTGTGATGATGAAAATATTTTATACCTGCACTGTCCAGTATGGCAGATATAATCCATATTGAGCACTTAACGTGATTAATGCAAATGAGGAACTAAACTTTTTATTTTAACTGACTTAAAAATTTTTTAAAGATTTTATTTATTTGTTCATGAGAGACAGAGAGAGAGAGAGGCGCAGAGACACAGGCAGAGGGAGAAGCAGTCTCCATGCAGGGAGCCCGACGTGGGACTCAATCCGGGGTCTCCAGGATCAGGCCCTGGGGTGAAGGCGGCGCTAAACCGCTGAGCCACCCGGGCTGCCCCTAATTGACTTAAATTTAAATAGCCAAATAATAAATAAATAAATAAATAAATAAATAGCCACAGGTAGCTCGGGTAGCTCCAGACAAAACCTTATTAGTGATTTGGTAAAATCATCCTTAACATTTGTAAGTTAATAGAAATGTCAACCAGCATATACTAAATTTCCAGTAAGTACATGGTTTTTACCCATACAGAACTTGACAGAAACTATTATTCCTCTCCCAAGTTATGTATTGATGTGTTTCGTTTGTTAGTATCATATACAATTTTATTTTCTAAATATATTCTTTGAATTCATCCATTGGTTTCTGAGTGATAAGTTCACACTGTCAAGTCTTGTCATCTTCAAAACCACAAGTTCTTCTCACTCTGCAAGAACTTTGGGTTCTGATCTTCTTACTGTTCTGGTTTTTTTTTTTTTTCCCCTTTTCTCCCTATTCTCTTCCTCACATATACAACGAAGTTATCCTATATTAAAAATTATTAAATGATTTTTAAGTCACATAATGTTTAGTAGCAGGGATAAATCACAACCATTGGATTAAAATCATTCATGTATGCTACTTTCTTTCCAGGTAAAGTTTCTTTTAGGATTAAGATGACATGTAATTTTTCAGATGGGTTTTATGTTCATTTTTCCAGGTATTTTTTCTGAAAGAGGAAATCAGGAGAAATGTATCATAGAGCTTCTCTTAGTAAGACTCTTTATTTGATTCTACTTAATTTATGTTTAAAAAGTATTTTTTATTTATCAGAAATACACAATGCTTTTCAAATTGCAAGGTTGAGAAAACAATATTATAGTTTGCATCCAAAAGTTTTTTTTAAAGAAGCGTATAGAACAAGAAGGACTAGGACATATCTGAGCACTTCACACAAAGTAAGGATTAATACTGTCTTATTAAGTGCTAGTTCTATTCAAATGTGTGTGTGTGAGGGGCACCTGGGAAGCTCAGTGGTTGAGCATCTGCCCTTGGCTCAGATCATGATCCCAAGGTCCTAGGATCAAGTCCCACATCGGGCTCCCCGCAGGGAGCCTGCTTCTCCCTCTGCCTATGTCTCTGCCTCTCTCTCTCCGTGTCTCTCATGAATAAATAAATAAAATCTTTTAAAAAAATTTTAGAAGTGTGTATGTGAAATGTGCATGTTTCTGAATTGTGATGTAAAATGGGTTTCTTACCATGGTTTTGTTTAAAAAGAAAAGAAAACAAATAAGAGTGAAAGTCATTATTTAACTAATGGTATGGTGTGGAGGCAGTAATGTCAGATGATCTGGGTTAAGGCTGAGATTTACTTCTTTGGACAATCATTCAATGTCTTTGATCCTCAATTTTTTTTTTTTTTTTGTATAAACAGGGACAACCACCCTATGTGCTTCATGCAGTTGTTTTAAAGATCAAATAAAATCCTAAGGGAATAGACAGTTTTCATACTCCATATTCCTTTAGAGTGGTTTCTCAATCATTTTTTATTGAAAAAAACTCATGGCTTATGATAGCAATCATTTATGCTCATTTTATGAATCTTAAGGTCAACTGAGATTTGGCTAATCTAGGCTTCATTTGACTAGGTGGCTCTGCTTCAGGTTATGGGTTGTAGGTTGTCTGGGCTGTGGCTTGGGTTTGGTTCTGCTCCACACGTATTTATTCTTCAGTCCAGGCAAAAGGGGTAGTAGCTGTCCAGGGCATGCTTTTCTAATGGAGAATCACCACAATACAAGAGCAAAGCCAAAACACATAAACATATGTATGACTTCTGCTTACCTTATAGCCGCAAAAATCCCATTGGCAAAGTGCAATCACATGGCTAAGTCCAAAGTCATTAGGAAGAGATAGTGTATTCCATTTCCAGTGGAAGGGAGATAAAAGTAAGAATTTTCTGAACAATAATGTAAACTATTACATTATCCAAAAAAAATTTTTTTTTGTTTACAGCTTCATTCTGGATTTGAAATAACATTATTTGAAGAAAGCTTCTACCACAAGGGATTGTCTAAAAATAAACAAGCAGAAAAAAAGGAAATTGAGGCAATATATAATGAGTAGAAGAGAACACTTAAAATACTATAATGTTCTAATAGGTGAGATATTGTATCCATAAGATAAAAATAGCATGCTATGTGAAACAGTGAAAGCAAGAAATATCTCATGGAAATGAAAAATGTGGTAGAAATCTTTTCCCAAATTCAGTAGAAACTTTGGAAGATGAAGTCAAGAGAATCTTCCAGAAGTTAGAATAAAAAGATAATGACACAATGGAATAAAATTAGATGATAAATGCAATGGAGACAAAATCCATGTCCAGGAGTTTCAAGAGGAGGAAATATTAAAATGTATACATCAAAATATTTTAAAATAATAATAGAAGAGAAATTACCCAAACTGAAGAGAACAAACCTCTAGATTGAAAAAGACCTACTGAAAAGCCAGCACAAAGCATGAAAAAAGGTTCATTCCAAGGTCCAATAGTGCAAAATTTCAAAATGGCAGGAGAAAAGAAATTATTATAAAAACTTTCAGAGACAAGCAAATCACAGACCAAGTATTAGGAATCAGAATGGCATAGGACTTTTCGATTGTAATATTGCAATCTTTAAGACAATGGAGTAGCCCCTTAAAAATCCTGAGTAAAAATTAACTTCAACATAGATTTTTATGCCTAGCCAAACTGTCAAGTGTATACATAGAAAAATGGTATTTTCAGGCATACAAATACTTTTAAAATGTATTATTCATATATTCTTTCTTATGAAAGTTATCTGGAAAACATACTTTAACTAAAACAGGAAGTAAACTGAAAAACAAGATGACTTAACCAGCCAGAAAGCAGGAAACTCTAATAGGATCATGTCTAAGGGTTGACCCAAGACAGAGATCAATGAGGACAGACATAGGCACCAAAAAGGATACATCTAGGAGGAAAATTTTAAAGGAACTGGAAATTTGTCTGATGTGTTTTATTATTGAAAAAAAATATATTACTGATGGGTAGTTGACAGATCTGTTTGAACATTGGGGAAAAAAATGTCAGTAACCTAAAACATAAGCTATTAAAAAGTAGGCAATTAATTCCAGAAATAATAAAATCTTGTATGAAAAATTAAAATAAGACGTCTCAGGAGTGAATAATATTTCTATAATCATTATAATGTAAATGCACTAGTGACTAATGATTTAACCAGAATTGTTAGATGGGAGGATGAGATAGGTCTGTTGAGTGACTTAAATTGTTACTTCTTTACTGTAGGACATCAATGATAATGTCTAATATTGCAGAATCAAGAAATAGCATTATAAATATGTCCTATAAAATATGAAGATAAATGGGACACCTGGGTGGCTCAGTGGTTAAGTGTCTGCCTTTGGCTCAGGGTGTGATCCTGGGATCTGGGATCAAGTCCCGCATCGGGCTCCTTGCATGGAGCCTGCTTCTCCCTTCATCTAGGTCTTTGTCTCTCTCTCTCTCTTTCTGTGTCTCTCATGAATAAATAAATAAATAGAATCTTTTAAAAAATAAATAAAATAAAATATGAAGATAAGTATCAGAAGAGTGCATAGGGTGGGCCATTGAGGATCAGGCTTAGAGATGGGTGCAGGGTGTAGAGTATGGGCACTGCCCTTTTTTGTTATGAGCAGTTGAGTACTATTTGACTTAAATCAGGAAATTACCCTGTTACGAAAATGTCATAAATAATAAAGTTATGTATGTCCATGTTTAAGAAAAAAAAAACTTACTATGGTATAGAAGACTGTAAATAAATAGTAAAAAAGTCTCTCTTTTTCCCTGTCCTGTGGTTGGTGCGCTTCTCCTAAGAAAGCCACTTTTAATAAGTTTCTACTTTTAGTTGTTCTGGTGGTTACATTCATGACTTGAAGTATATCTTTTGGTAAAGTGTAAAGCTATCTGGACTTGTCTTTGCCTAGTTAGCCAAAAGATGGCTACATCAAACTGCGTTGTAGACACTGCAGGTTAATGGAGTACTTTGGGATTAATGTACAACTGGCCTCTGAGTGTTGTTGGTCTTTCATCCCAGTACCACTATATACAGCCAAGGGAGTAGTGCTGACCTAGTTGGGTGAGGCAAAGGGTTATCCTGCCAGTGGGAGCATGGCATTTCTGGCAATAGATTCCTCTTCTAACTGTTGGAGTTGGTGCCATGGCAGATTTTCCTGACTCAGGGAGTAAGTGTTGAGCCCTGGTCCAGCTGGTTAGACTATTTGTTGATTTTGATGATCTGCACCAATAAGCTCTTTTTCTGGCCCAGATAATCAGAAGCAGGCAGTAATTTTCCATCTTCCTAAGAAAAATGCTTTTTGCATTTTGAAACTATAATAAAGTTTTATTCAGTTTTCATCAAAATTCTGGGGGAAATTTTATTGAACTAAATCAAGAACTGTTTAGTCCTCAATGTAGCCATATATCCTCCTGCAGTTTTTCTACTTACTGCTCTGCTGTTCTTGAAAGATCAGTAGAGAAAATAATCAGCAATAATAACACTAGCTGTGTTTTATTCAGCTCTTACTATGTGCTGGACACTCTGCTAAGTACTCAGCACCTCATTTAATCTTCCTGATAGCTTTGGGAGCTTGCTACAGCCACCAGTCCCATGTTAGGCTGAAGAATCTTTACCAGTTGAGTGACTTGTCCAAGGTAACAGGGCTGGAAGGTGTTAGAGCTGTGTCTGAAACCCTGATTTGTGTTGACTCTGGGGCCCATGTGTGTTTTGTTTTTCAAGTTTTTATTTAAATTCTAGTTAATGTGGTTTCAAGTCTAGAATTTAGTGATTCATCACTTACGTATAACACCAGTGCTCATCATAGTAAGCAGGGTCCATGTTTTTATTTCTGTGTTTGACTGGCTTTCAGTGCGGCCTCTGACTTTTTATTACATGAGAACAAGAAAGAAAACAGCTGATTTATATTCAAAACCTAATTACCAATAGAAGGTTGTATGTCTCATTATTGTCACATAGTGCTCATAAAAATAGTCGCATCTTTTCTTTTTAAGAAACTTTGGGATTTTACACATTTTTCTATTTCTGTCTTTTTTTGCTATCCTCTTAGTTCATAATTCTTTGATGTCTCCTGATATCTCTCCTTTTGTTTCCATATATTCACCATGTTCCTTTTACATTTATTTGAGGTGTCTCTATTCTCACATCTGACATACTGCAACTCTCTTCGTGATCTACCTTCTGCCAGTCTCTGCCATCTTAAATTGATCATAAACATGACTCCAGTTATTATAAAGCTGAGCTACTCTCATTTGGAATATCTGTTTAACCATTAATCTCTCTCCATTATCTATAAAAAATACAGCTTTATTAATCTGGAAGTCAAGACCTTTCACAATGAGATCCCACCTGTTATTCTATGAGTTAGCATGTCCTTACGTTCTTTCCCTCCTTTCTTGCCCATGCTAATAAATCCCTAATCTGACCTATTGAAACACAGATTTTCTCTACTACTCACTTGTTTCTTAAGTGCTTTGTATTTTGATAGTTTTATGTGTGTATGTGCGTGTATGTCTCATTTACCCATCTGAAATGTTAACTCCTAAGTGTAGAGATGAAAGCTTTCTGAGCCCACCATAATACTCAAGTAGTATGGTTTCTTGCATAGAGCAAGCACTGTGTACAAAATTAATGAGTGAATTTTTGAAATTTTAAAGTCAACATATAATTCCAATTCTATGCATATCTGCTTTTGTAAATTTCATAAATGTTAGGTGAATAAAACTTAATAGACTGATATTTTTTAATATCTTTAATTATATTAAATAATGGGATTAGAAATAAATTGGTATAACTTTATCAGTTTGAAATATTTTATAAAAACAGATCAGTTTCATTTAATATTCTGATCTGAAAGATATAGAAAATCTACTCTGAATGAAAGTGATAGGCTCATTATTACATAGGTTTTTAAAAATGAAACCATATTTGAGAACTCGTTATAAGTTTTATTAAATTGTGGATAATGTACAGTTTTGATGGAGATAAACTGAATATAGTGTAATAAATGTCAAAAAAAACAAATAATTTAGCTTATCTTGCGTAATGTATTAAATGTACTTGGAGAGTGTTCAGCATATTGAGTAATGACATGAGGAAATTTGAAATGTACTTGAATACTAAGTTTAAAACTCTTTATTAGACATGATTTTGTTTTCCAAAAGGAGATTGCATTTTTGTGAATTAAAATTACTTCTTGCTGTCTGTTGAATTTGAAAATGTTTCTACCTTTTACTTTCCCTTTTATTTGCTTTTCTGGTTTTAACAGTCTGATTATTTATCTCTTTTATTTTTTTAAAAAAATTATATATGTTATACGATAAATATTTGTACTTTAGTGTATAAATTATTAAAAACTGTGTTCTATATAAACTATTTTTGCTTTGGAATATTGAGTTTCAGTAAGATAAGGATAATTTTTCCTGAGACCAAGGAATAAACTATCATAAATTTTCATAGATTTTAGATATTTATATTTATTAATCTTAGAGTGCTTTTGTTACCTTTTTAGTGCCATTTTAGTGTAAATATTATTTTAGCTCAGAAATCTCATGTACTCTAAAGCTTAAAGGATCTCGTGCTCTGTTTTTTCCTAAAGTATTTTTTTTCCAAATAATGTTGAGCATCATAATCATGCCTTCTCTTACAACTCACATTTTTCTAAAAGATGTATTATTTTACCCTTTAATTTGGCTTTCAAAACATCACAATGAAACCATAAATATACCTTTCAGAATAGAATCACATATTTGATATAAATCACTACATGGATCTGATCGGATCTCACAAACGAAAGTGTTCTATTTTAAAGTGGTGACATTTTTAAGTTCACATTGTTTTTTAAAGGGACTGAAGCTTAAGGATGAAAGTGCAGATTCTCCATTTGACCACTCTCATTTAATCATTTCATTTCTGAAATTAGACGATCCAAAAAACCTCACTAATGTGCATTTTTGGCTGTGTTAATTTCCTTTGTCATAAAATGGAAGCTAGCCTAAATTTTCTAATAATTTTTCATCACATTAAAACTCATGACAAACCTAAAAATGAGAGCATTTTGAACTCCAGTGCGTAGAGTTTACATGGGTGCTTTTTCCCTCTCCTCTCTACCTAAGGAAATCGAGAAATTGAGATTAGAAGTGAGTGAAAGCAAGCAGCACTTGGAACAGGAGCAGCAGAAGGCAGCCCGGGCCAGAGAGGAGAGCCTGAAATTGACAGAACTGCTGAGCGAATCCGAGCACCAACTGCACCTCACCAGGTACTCCCTAATCCCATTACGCGCCAGAGCACCAATTCCATTCCGCTGATTTTTGCCACCGGCTTCCAAACAGTTGTTAGAGTTCGTCTTAATCATTCAATTCACACACAGCTTTCAGGCATATTAAGAAAAGTGGAGATGTGGTAAGCAAAACACCCAGACATGTGAATGATAAGTGTGGCAGGGAATTACTGATATATTACAAAACCTTCCATCTACAAGGCTCAAATATTTAGGTGGTTCTCTACCAATATAAGCAACACGACATATTTCTCCTACCATCACCACTACCTCTCCTGTTAATTCTGTGTCTAATAAAAATGTTGAATTGAAAGATCCGAGGGATATATTTAGGAAGAGAATCAGATGCTGTCAGTGGTGAAAGAGACAAAGTAAAAGACTTCCTGAAATGCCCGCTGAGGTGGGACTGATGTATAGGACGCTGAGACCTAAGGAGCTATGAAATTGGGAGAGGAAATTGATTGACACTGTTCATGTTCAGACCATGATTGTAACCGTGCGTTTGTGGTTTCAGATTACATGGATTCTGTCATCAAGATACTGCAATGTAATTATTAATGTCATAGAAATTTAGGGATCATGTAGCTCAGCCCTAGGTTACAAGGAGACATTTTAGATAGCAAGCACTCTATAATTTGCTCTGTGGAAAAGACACACAGACGCGCATACACACAAATGTACATACGCAGAGAAAAATTCAAATAGAGGTTGCAGATATTTTACACTCCCATATAAGTGGTTTCTTCTCACTTCGGGTTTTAGTAGTTTTTCATATTTCAGATCAAGCGTTTGGGTTTGTTCAGTTCTGAAAGTTTTTCAGTTTTTAGAGAGAACTTCATCTAAATACACATGTAAGTTTATGAGCTTTGGTTTGGTTCATAAATTAGAAAAATACTGGTCTTCTAATCATAGTAATATGTTGCATTTAAACTATGAAAGGGGACTGATCCCTTTTACATTAAATATGACAATGTAATTCTGAGCACGGTATGATAACAGATGGAGAAAAGCACCACTTGAACAGCCTGCATTTGGAGAAAAAAAATATTTTAGAGGTTGGTGAACCTCCCAAAGTTTTGGGTTAGTGTTAAGATGCCTCCAGTTCTGTTAAAAAATCAAACTTTGTTAAAAACATTTTGTTATGATAATATCCCAAATGGTTTGCCAACTTCCCTTTTAAACAGTGAAAGAGGACCAGAAGAAAGAAAAAGGGAAAAAGCAAGCAAGAAAAATCATTTATACACATGTGATATATCTGGAAAAATCCCAAGAGATAAAACACTTTTATGAGAAGAAACTCCTTAATACTGTAGAATGATAACATTCTTCTAACACCCATTCAAAGTATTGTCTTATAGAACTAAGAACGTCATGTTAACATAGTTCCTATGGCTTATTTCATCTCAGAAGTTTCAAATTTTAGCTTTATCATGATAGTTAATAGTTTTTCTTCTGTCAGACTTCTGTTGGGAGACAACCATTTGTGTGCTCAGCACTTATTAAACCACAAAAATAGGACAGCTTTCAGAGTCTCAGTGTGGCTGAGCCTCAGAAAATAAATATTAATGCTGGTTTTGTCCCCTCTGCCATCCTGTCTTATTCAGAGAGTTAATTTCTGAAGTCAGAGTCCTACAGGGAGTTTTTCTGTGCAGTATCAATTTGTACTGTCTGACAAGACCAGTTTCTTGCAAATAGAGCATATTTAAGGTACAGCAACTGCTGAAAATGGGCTAGTGGTAACTAATTCCTTTGTTCTTGAGAAAAACGGTTTTGCTTGGTTCCATAGAAAGCTCTTTCTGTTGAGCTTTATTTACAGCCAGTCTACAAAAATTGAAAACTAGTTTTACAGAAAATAAAACTTAATTACCCATTTTCTGAGTGCAGCACTCTTTTGTAAGCATTTTACATTTAGTCTGTTTGTGT
The DNA here is from genome assembly GCF_905146905.1 of Nyctereutes procyonoides. Lineage (NCBI taxonomy): Eukaryota > Metazoa > Chordata > Mammalia > Carnivora > Canidae > Nyctereutes > Nyctereutes procyonoides. The sequence goes on from NW_026575044.1 coordinate 7,307,958, forward strand.
TTTATAAAATCCACATTCATAAATTTAAAGATGACAATTAAAAATGCAAAGAACTACATGTATCTCTCTTTTGTACTGAAAATGTGTGTTTGCTGTTGGGCTAAATATTTCTGATATATATTTTAAAGAGTTTGCATTTCCTAGACAGTCTTTATTGATTCGGTATACTCAAGTATGTGGCTGAGAAACATTATGTCTTTCTTTCCCTGTGTAGACCAGCCAAAGTAAGTAAATACCACACAGGTAGCTTAGTCTTCACTTAAACATTTCGAATGACATAGTCTAAACAAAGTTTAACATCAAATATGAAAACCACGTTATAAGTAATGATGAAATAAGAATGCAGATCTTCCAGGGCAAAGAAAATTGAAAAACTGGAGTATTAATCTATAGATCATCTGTATCTGAAAGACATATCAGCTATCACTCATCTGTCTTTTCCTTTTTATTGTCTAATTAGACTTAAAATAGAAGATAGAGGGATCCCTGGGTGGCGCAGCGGTTTAGCGCCTGCCTTTGGCCCAGGGCGCGATCCTGGAGACCCGGGATTGAATCCCACGTCGGGCTCCCGGTGCGTGGAGCCTGCTTCTCCATCTGCCTGTGTCTCTGCCTCTCTCTCTCTCTGTCTCTCTCTCTCTGTCTCTCTGTGACTATCGTAAATAAATAAAAATTTTTAAAAAATTAAAAAAAAAATAGAAGATAGAGGGGCTCCTAGCTGGCTCAGTTGGTAGAACATGTAACTCTTGATCTTGGGGTTGGGAATTTGAGCCCCACGTTGGGCAGAGAGGTTACTTTAAAAAATGGAAAAGACCCACTGAAAGACCCAACTGGTAAGTTTAACAGTCACTCATTCAACAAATATTTATTGAGCACCTACTATCTTTCAAGTACATTAATAGGTTCTTGGGTCAAGAGAAAAAAAAATCAGATGCAGTTCTTCCCCTTAGGCTGCTCACACTCTGCTACTGCAGTTACAATCAAGTACCATAATAATGCAGTAATAGAAATAAAGTTACCACAGGAGCACATAGGAAGAAGAATTGGCTCACTGTGCATTGGAGGTGAAGATGACGGGGAAAGCTTTCTAGAAGAGGAGACGTTTGGAGCTGTTTTGATTAATGAGCTCTTCAATAGCAATTCTCAAAATGGAAGAAGATGGGGTGAGTAACCTGGGTGGATGGAGCAATATATACAAAGGCATAAAGATGGGACACACTCAGGTTAGGTATTTGGCAGGGGATAAACCTGGAAAGACAAACAGGGACCAGAGGCAGGGCCTTGTAGTCCATATTCTGGAGTTTTGGACATTCTGACAGTAATGGGTTACTCTTGATATATTTTAAGCAAGGCTGTTGATATGATCACTTCTTTGGGTCGATGTTCTGACTCAGCAGTGTGGAGAGTAAGTTTGGAGAGCTGATGTAAGAAATAGGAAGACCCGTTAGGGCAGAGTCAGCAACTACAGTCTATAAATATGGCTTGTTGTCTTTTTTTGTCCATGAGCTAAAAATGGTTTTTATATTTTTAAATAGCTGGGGAAGAAAAACACAAAAGAAAAATAATGTTTTGTGACACATAAAAATTATATACCCATAAATAAAGTTTTATAGGACACAGCCATGATTATCCTTTATGCATTATGTATTGGGACTATCATGGCAGAATTGAGTATGGTCCTCAAAGCCTTAAAATATCATCTGGCCCTTTACAGAAACAATTTATCAACCCTTCAGTTAGGAGGCTGTGTAATTCAAGTAAGAAAGCAAGAGAGCTTGAACTTTAAGGTGTTCAAGTATGGATTTAAGGAAGGTAAATGTAGGGTAATTGAAGACAGATTGCCTGAGAAAGAGATCATTGACTGAGGGACCCCGATTAGAGTATAAGCCCCAGTCCAGGAGGTAGTCATGAAGTCCTGGGCATGGCTTTGCCATTAAAATGGAATGGAAATATCATCTTTAAGAGGCATTTAGAGTAGCAAATGAGAGAGGCCAGAATTAAAGGTGATTCCAGACTTTCTAGCCTGTGTTAACTGAATGAGCCATTAATTCCATTAGAGGACTTAAAAGGAATAACAGAGGAAAATAATACACTGTATTTTGGGAATCAGGTGGAGATGTGCAGAGTAGGTCCAGTGTGAGGAGAAAGGTCAAGGTGTGAGGCTCTTTACTAGATGCTTTTACGTAAAGCTACTGGTAGTAGCCAAGGAAATGGGTGAAAACATAAGAGGGTCATGCTCTTAGAATAAGAGAGTGGAGCACCACCAGCCAAGGAGACTAAAGGGATCATCAGTCCTAAGAAAAGAATACAGAATGATGTAACAAAGTCACATGCTTTTCTTAGGGGAGTCCCCGGGCCTCTGAGCATTGAGGAAGCCGAGTTTTAGAATCTTCTCCTGGGCATTCACCATCTTTGCAACTTTTGACACATAGCTTAATTCTTTGAACCTGCTTGCTTACCTATAAAATGAGGCTATAACCTGATATCTAAGTTTACATCTAGCTCTAATCATCAGTGATCCTAATGGTGACTGAAGACACCCCATGACAAAGTGCCCATTTCCCAGTGTTAGGCATTTAATTTGCTTGAAATATTCTTTGTTTAGGATGTTTCCTTAGGGAGCCTCTTGGTGGTTCAGCTGGTTCAGCATCTGTCTCTTGATTTTGGCTTAGGTCATGATCTCAGGGTCCTGAGATTAAGTCCCACATCAGGCTCCATATTCAGCTGGGAGTCTGCTTGAGATTCTCTTTCCTTCCTTTGCCTTTCCCCCACCCACTCCCTCTAAAATAAATAAATAATTTTTCCTTTTTAAAGGTGTTTTCTTAGTTTGAACTTCAGAGAGATTTTTCTGGAGTATCCTTCAGAGACCTACCATTTACATTCATCATAGCTTAGGCTCTGCTAACCTCTCACAAGGGTCATGGACCCTTCTGGTCTTTCTCACCAGGCACTGCCAATTGAATAATCATAAGCACTGTCTTGACTCTGTCACCTGCTCCTGAAACCTTCCCTGGTGTTACACTATTACAGGAGGTTTAGACCACTCATGGGTAACGTTCCAGGACAGGGTCCCAGCCTTCCAGTTTTATCATCATTCTCATGGGCTCATGTCACAAGCCAAATTGCACTTTGGAGCTTTTCTCCCCTTTTGCTATTCTCTACACCTAGAATACCCCTTTGACCTTCTCTAGCCCTATTGTAATCTTACCTTCTTTCCAAGTCTCTCTGAAATCCTGATTTTTTTCCACTGTAGCCCTCCCTGATGGCCCCACTACCAGAGGAGTGTTTCTCCCTTTGAATCCTCCTTTCCACTCAGAGCTGAAGGCTTAATATCCTGAGTGAATTACTCAAAACAGGGACAATGAAAATCTGAAAAAAAATGAGTTAATACTCTGAAGGGTTTTATGTACTTGCTTTTCTTACGTTCTGGAATGTGTTATTCTTCAAATGAGGGATGAGAGGTCTTATTAATGTTCTATTTTTCAGAGCATCTGGCTCAGCCCTTTGCAAAGAATTAGAGCTTAGTAAGTCATTATAGGGATGGCCAATGTACTACAAGTTTATGACTGTTCTTTCAAAGCCCAGTATTAATAAACAAATATATACACATATATGTATATATATATTCTCAAATATATCAGAGTAAAAAGTGTAAGATGGAGAAAAGATAAATAGCTTTTTTCATTTTTAACTTTGTATGCATACACATATTTAAGTATAGCAGAATCAAATGATAGTCATTCTAACAATTCAAGTAGAGTTGGTTGGGATCCCTGGGTGGCGCAGCGGTTTGGCGCCTGCCTTTGGCCCAGGGCACGATCCTGGAGACTCGGGATCGAATCCCACGTTGGGCTCCCAGCACATGGAGCCTGCTTCTCCCTCTGCCTATGTCTCTGCCTCTCTCTCTCTCTCTCTCTGTGACTATCATAAATAAATAAAAATTAAAAAAAAATTAAAAAAAAGAACTCTTCCTCAAGTAGAGTTGGTAAAATATACCATACTCTCACTTAAATATGCTTGCATAAAAACCACACACACACATGCACACACATGCACATGCACACACAGTTCCAAGTTAGCATTCTCAATAATTAAAAGGTGACGCCTCTGATAGAAACTTACAGGGTGGTAGGGAAGAAAAGAAAATACACAAAAAGCTGGTAAGATAAATGAAAAGATCCAGAAGGGAGATTCCAGATTCCAGGAGCAGAGACAGGTAGCCTCTTATTTACAACCTGTCTTCTAAATACCTAAAAGCATCAGTCTCTGAGATTAAGAATGTATCCATCTTAAGATCCGCCTGGTTACCATGCTCATGCAGTACCTCTTTAAAAAAATAAGAACAGAGGTAATGGCTCAGGGCTGTGGCTGTCACTTACGAATCCCTTCTGTGTTCCAAGACTTGAGCTCATTGTGTTTCATTTAGTGTCCCCCACCCCACCCAGAGCTCAAGAGGGTACAGGTTGTTACCTTCCCTGTCTTATAGCTGAGCTAACCAAGGTACAGAGAAGTAAAATGATCCTCTAAGGTCATTTTCACAGCTGCCATCTTATAGAAGCAGGTTTTCAACCCCAGCAGCTCGCCTACCAGGCCTATACCATTATCTATCACTCTGGAACTCTGTGTAAATTCCAAGGAAAATGATTAAGACAGTTGTTCCTGAAAGTACAGTTGGAGAAATCAGTAGCATAAATTTATAATTGAAATAAGTGTTAGCTGCCGCCTCATACACTGATATAAATACGTGTCAGTGTGTTTTAGTCCTGGTTTGGGCTTTTCCTAAGAAACTTTGTTGGGGTCAGTCAGTTGCCTTAGTCACGTTTTAACATACTATAATACAACTATGTTACCTTCTTCACTTCATTTTTACTCAAGAGGAAAGAGGTCTTTCCGACAAAGTGGAAATTCCTTCACATATTTGTTTCTGACATGTCCAAACATTTTTAAAGAGCTACCGGTTTTGACCCCTCTCGTGAGATTACCACTTACATCAATGGGGATAGATTACTTCATGATACAATATATTGGAACAACATATAAACATTTCAAAATGTTTATATGATTGTTGTTGACTACTTATGGAGGCAAACACTCTTCTCCATACCTGCTATATCTGTACTGAAACATATTCTTACATCCTTTCCTCAGGTCTGAGGAGGTAGAATTACTGCAGGAAGCCTTCTGTTTACTTTAGAGAGAATTTAGAACTTGAGTGGCTCTCAGTGCAAAACAGAAGGGAGACCAACCTGCCATTAAACCTGCAGGTTCCAGCTTACTTCAGCTGAGTTGCCTTTCAAATGTTTATTTTTTCTCTTCCAGAAACTATGTTTTCAGTGATAGGTACTTCAAAGAATCAGCAGGAATCCCAACAAGGCCCATAGAGTGGATTCTCTGCTCTTCCCTATGGTTGCAATCCACATGGTGGGAAGGTCTAACCTTTGACCTAGAGAGATAATAACCTGAACTGTAGTATTTGTATCTTTCTGAAAGTGAGAAAGGGGGGCACCTAGGTGGTTCAGTCATTGAAGCATCTGCCTTCGGATCAGGTCATGATGGGATCAAGCCCCACCTTGGGCTCCCCGCTCAGCAGGGAGCCTGCTTCTCCCTCTCCTCCCTGCTCCTGCTATCTCTGTCACTGTCTTCCTCTCTCTCTCAAATAAATAAATAAAATCTTCAAAAAAAAAAGTGAGAAAGGGTATAACAGAGAGGTCACTGTGTTATCCTGTTATGATGGGTGATTTACTTGGAGAGAGGTGATGAAGTCTTTCTTTGTGCAGCATTGCAGAGTGTTTAGCCTCTGGTACTAAGGACTATAAATGCTTTCTTGAATGTAGTTGTTACCAGTAGGAGTCAGGACTCTGGTTGAGGTAACAGAAACCCAGAACAGAGGAACTGATTAGCCTGATAACCAGACCGTGTAAAATCCAGACACAGCTGGCCTCAGGCTCTCCTGGAGCAGGGACATGGGGCCGCACCAGGATGCTGTCCTTTTCTGCCGATCCCAGGCTTGACTTTTGTCTGAATCTTGGCTCATTCCTTCAGGTTCTTCTGTACCATGAAGTCACATCCCTCAGTCTGAATTGAAGGTAAAGTCACGATGCCCGTGACTTCAGACTGTAAGAATATGACTCCCTGGCTCCCCTACTTCTGATCACACAGCCACCCCTTGGGTACACACAGTCCTATGCACTGGAGTAAAGGATGAGAGTTACACTGAGCAAAAGAAAGTGCTCTTACTAGGGGAAAAGGGGCCAGGGACCCCTGGGATAATAAACAACAGGCATCCCTTCTCGTCTTTAAAAATATAATCTCTGATTTTTTTCCCTTGACTAGGAACAAAGTGCAAAGGGGGGGGAAAGAAGAGTACATTTCTGTTAATGTTGGATTATGAGTGATATTCTCCATTGTCATAATGCTGTAAGGCCAAGGAGGCAGGGTTATTTCTTCACAGGGTGACTTTGTGGTTCTCTTTAGAGAACTCTTAGAATGCAAAAAGAGAGATGTGCAAAAGATGCATTAATGAGCCCCTAGCACTAGCCAAACACCGTGCCTGATTCCCAGCAGCAGTGTGACGTGAAATGTGGCCTGTGATGGACTATAAATGATAAGTCTACCATAAATACAAAGATTGAGTGCTTAGAAACTTTTATTTTAAAATGCCATAATATCCAACCAAGTGCATGATCAGTGGACTTTTTCCTTTTTTTCTGTGTCTTTTAATATTTAAAAAAAATTCTTGTAACTCATTTTGTTCCTATTTTATAAACTCATGCTTTGCAAAAAAAAATTTTGAGAAAATAAGCTTTTACACAAGAAGTTTGAACTCCCTGCCTTCTCAGTCCTTACAGCAAGCCCAGGGAAGCTGAGGCTTGAAATCATGCAGCCGGGAAGGAAGTAAGGCACCAAGCTGAAGAAGCAGGCTTTGAACCAGGTCTGTCAGAGTCCAGAGCCTCTGCTCTTGAGCTCCTGTTCACAGATAGATGCAAAAATGCATTTCAAAGCTAAGTAGAAATACTCTTTTGATTGCAGAATCTCAGTTCATAGTCCAGGAAACAGGTCTCTTGAACCACGTTTGACATCAGGCTACATCTAGCAAATTCTCTACAAGCATTGCACAACTTTGCCTCTGCTCTTTATTATTAGGGGCAAATTAAGAAGAAACTGCACTTATTTTCAGATGACAGTTGGCTTAGATCAAAGAACCAAACTTCCAATCTCTCTTCATTTGGAAAGGGGAGTACAGCATTGACATGTAATCTTTCTGTTCCTTGGTGAACTTTTTTTTTTCCCTCCTGAGTTTTATTGAAGAATTTTTAGCTTCAAGTTTCCATTTAAAAGTTAAGCTTATTTTTTTCTTGTACTCCTTTCATGAATAAATTAAGCAGAGAACGTGTCAAAAATACTTTTAAATGGATATATGTGCAACCAACATCTTCAAGTCTTGAAATAGATGGCCTTGGTACTGTTTTAAATTGCGTCCTCTTTTCTTTCCCCCACCCGGTACCCGAGAGAACGGGCTGTCAGAGAGCCAGGAAGGCAAAGGCGTTTCATTTTGCTCTGGTGGACACCGGGTTGCCTCAGTGCCCTTGCCTCCACCTGTTTGATGGGCTAAGAACCCTGGTCTCGGTGCAGCCCCGGGCAAGAAAGGTCAGAGTCGAGCCTGCCAGAGCATGTGTCTCTGCGGGTGGGCTCTGCCTAACTTTCCCTGGCTCGCTTCTCTCTCGGTTCTGTGAAGCTCAAATGTGTGCGCAATGAAAATCGACACCGGGGATGTCTCTTCTCCCCTGCCACACAGGCCCACAGCCTGGAGCATGGTGATGGTGGCAGCCAACTCATTTTCTGAAGAAGCCCAGAGGAAACCGAGAAAGGATTGCCCACAGCATTTGCCCGACTCAACAACAATGAACATCAAGTTCAATGCAAATAGAAGGAGAAAAAAAGCAAAAACATAGAACTGTTGTTTTGGTAGCTCTAAGTAAGAATATTTTTTCTAAAAGGAAGCTCTGATCTCCAATATTAATTTAAGGTAAATTAAAAAAAAACTTGATGTTTAATTTCTTTTTAAACACCTCTTCCTAATTGGAAGTGTTGGCTAGACCGATTATTGGGTATGACTCACTTGTTATTTGATGTTTCCCTGATACCCACAAGGAGATTATACAGTGATTCATTGATGTGAAATGTTGGAATCAAAGCTCATTTTTAGGGTCCCAGGAAATAAAGAGGTTTGGGGGAATATCCAGTTTCCTCAGGGTCCAACCCAGGGCCATCCATGTCCCACCAGGGACTAGGGTCCAATGCAACTAAACACATTTTTAATAAAGCTACTCCTCTGTTAGATTGGCTTAGCAGACAGTACAATTACATGAATTCAGGAACTCAGAGTGGGCACCAAATGGGTCAGGAAACATTTGGAAACAGCCTGTGACACTGACGTCCAGCTGAGGGAAAAACTGCTCCACCTTGGCTCTGCATGACCTCTCCACAGCAGGCACTGGTCACCTGAGGGAGAGCTGAGCATCTCCTGCCCTGGCCAAGGTGGTTGGGGGGAGAGCCAAGCAGAGTATGAAGGGATCCCTTTATCGAAAGAATCCACCCTATGTTGAGAGTACGGTTATTCTAATTATTCTAATGTAGCTATAGCAACAAAAGAAGTATATAAAATAGAGTGAGAAGTCACTATTGGAATATATGCAAGGGGTAGGGGGAAGAGGGAGTTCAAGATGAGGCATTAAAAGTGGGTTTTAGCAGGTACGAGGGTTGCTGGTTTTCCAGTAGCTGATCTGAAGTGTGGTTCACCAGGCTGGGCATAGCTTGCTTTTGACACCAGTCCTGGTTCTCTTTCTGAGGACCTTCTGTCACCTTGGGAAAAGTCTCCTACTGCATTTTATTTCCTGCAGATCTTAACTGTAATTTTATGAAGATATATGTGAATATGAAAATCACAAAACTCATGCAGGGTTCTGTAAATCTGAGGGGTTCCTCATCTGTTCAGGGATGATGATGCTACTAATGAGAATTTGTGTAAAATATATTAATTAGCAGTCACAGTGCATTGCTCAATCTAGAAAACTTTAGGGCAATTGCAGCAAGATCAGATTACTCAAATTTTTTTTGGCAAGGTGGTGATAGTGACAAGTCAGGGACATGAAGAGAATATATCGTTAAATATATGACTTCCCACTTTCTAACTCTTAGATGGCCCTCTTTGTCTTCGGAGGAAAACCACCTTGGTACTCCTGATATTAGCTGTTCGTCAAGCGAGAAATAATGGGAGTAGCTCTGCAACCTTGGGGCTCTTTAAGCTCTGCCTTGTTGCACTGATGGCAGTTCTGGATTCTTCCCCTATTTTTGAAATAAGGCGTTTATTCAGGATCAGTCACTATTGAATTAGTCGACAATGTTCGGTGAGGAAAGATGATAATTACGTTTAGGACTTAGATAAAATCCATCCCCGGTGAAAAGAGAGCCCATGTCAGAAATGTAAGAGGAGCCCAAATTCAGGTCCCGCGCTCAGATTGATTTGCACAAAGGCTTGTCTGTCTGTTAAAAGTGGAAGAAAGAAGGACAGCATGAGACAACTCATGTAACTAATCAACTTTTGAGATGCTGTTTCATATGTTTGCTTTTCATTAAATTCAGGAATGGTTGCGACTTTGTTGTTGTGATTCAGTCAACATTTATTCCTATCTGTTTTTCATATACAAAGGCTTGGGGATGCCAGAAAATAAACTGTTAACGGAGAATTAACTTCTTTGGCATGCTTTCATACTTATCTTCCAAATTAAAGAAAATGAAATGGGCAGAAACAGAGTGTAGATTACCTCCTTTTTGTCAAAAATGGTGGGAATTTGAAAATTAATAATAAAAAAGGGAACAGATGCAGTAACATGCCAGAGGGAGATTAATGTGGAGAGTAAAATCTGTGAGCAACAAAACTGAAGCAAACTGAATCAGTGGGAGGTGGTTGTACAATCAAAATCAGGATAAAAGAGAAATTACAAACAACCCTGCACTTGTCAAAGTAGTAGTAATGAAATCCTGACTCTGCCAGCAGTGAGAACCTGTGTTAGCACTTTGGGGTAAGGATGGTAGCCGGGTGCCAGGTAGGAGGGCAGTGTTAGGTTGCTGGGCAGCAGCCATCTTGCGTAGAACAGATGGCATCGAAAGCTGGCAGGGGAGGGGCTCCTTAGCAGAACTAATCAGACAGTAACAGATAGGGCAGCTGGGAAGACTGACCACAGAGAGGGAGTCTGCGGGGTAGCCGAGTGCCATGATGTTTGCAGTGGTGTGCCCATTGGTCTGAGATAAGACCTTGCAATGTCTTTCCCATCCACGGAAGAACGGAAACTTTTGTTTCAAAAGAAAAATTGAGTTGAATTTGTAGCACGGTTGGGGGTGGGGGCAGGCATCAGGGTAGAGAGCGAGGAAGGAAGAATTGTCCATCTCGAAAGTCGGGGCATGCATTTTCATCCCTGGCTCCCACAGAACTTTGGTTTTTGCTGTTTGTGTGGTTCTGCCGTCCTCATGTGTATGATGTGGCACAGGGAAGGATCACTTTATGTATTTTATGCATCAGAGAGTTTCTGATATTGAGGCTATGGTTAAAATTAGAAGAGACTTTTTGATATGATTTCTACCACATGTCTTTAACAAATGAAAGCCCAGACCAACAGATGATATGTGCATTTATGCCTAATAATTTCTCATAACCTAATTGGAGCCATGTTGATCCAGAGCCACTTGACCTTTTCTCTCCCCTAAAACTGTGATTGAACATCAGAATGCTAAGCCTAATTCAGAACTCAACCTTAAGACAAAAATAAGAGCAAGTCATTCTGAAAGAAATGAAAGAGAAAATGACCTATTAAATTTAATAACTCATTAAGGAATCGTGTTTTTTAAATATAGAGTTGGACATTGATGCTAAAACTATTATTTTAACAAAGAAATACAGATCTCCTACATCTGTTTTTGAACTAGTATATTTCTCTCTCTCTCTCTTTTTTTTGCAGAAGCTTTGTAGCTTGGCTCAATTTATTCATTTTGGAGGGGGAGGGGGAAACATTACCAGGATTTGAAATAGGTGGTATAACATAGCCATATGCTATTTATGCAGCAGTTTCTGCAATAAATCTAATTTGGTGCTGTCAAAAAATTAGACTTATTTGATATAACAGCACATTAGTAAATGATTGTGGCAGATTTAAAGTTGTCATTTAGTTTCTCCTTACTCTTAACAGAATCTCACAAATTTGTCTTCTCCCCCTTGCTCAACTCTGTGAAAATGTCTCAGTTCTTTGTCCTGAAGTCCTGCAAATATTTTCACATCTGAAACAAGGTCTTGCCTTGAGGTAACTGAGGAAGGGGGTGGAAGAAGGAGTACCCTCTGTTGTTAAAAGGCTGCAGGGATAGATAGGCAGAAAAATACATACACCAGGGAAAAATCGTTGTATTCTCATCGTTTTAAATTCTTGGAAAAGCAAAACTGCTAGTCTCATTCAGAATGTCGATAAATGAGGCCGGTCAGTTCTCTATTAAGGAGCTGAAATATTTTTACCTTCCAGCCTACGTACATATGCTGCTTCAGAAAAACTGGTATGAACGAATGTGAGTGACATCAGCTCTTCCTCCTCACCTAGCAGGGCCCTTGGAAATGGTTTCCCTGTTCTCTAGTGCAACCTGGCAACATTGCTTCAATGCCACCTTATTTTATTTTATTTTTTTTTATTTATCTTTATTCTTCTGTGAAATTTGTCTTTCAGGTGCTGGTATCAAAGTATCTAAAACTTTTTCCTAGTTTTTCTGCTTAAAAGATAAAACAAGCATCTTACACCTGAGGCAGATAACTGTAACAGTATTCTCTGAATTCCTTAAATCGGTCCATTTGGAAGAGTAATCGTGATATTATTTCCCTTTTCTTTTTCTTATGTATTTATGGAGGGGAAGAGTAGATGTGTGTGCACACCCCATGCATCCGTGTGTGAGTGTAAGTGCTGTTCAACTGAGCGGTTTTTCATTTGTTTATGTTCTTGTCATATACATTTTCTAAAACAAGCCTACTAGTGGGTTTCTGAAATGCAATTTGCTAAGAATGGAGCGTTCCTTCACGGTGATTTAAGCAGCCCCTGTGAAACTAGCATTTTGCTAATACTTCTTTCTTTTATATAGCAAATCAGACCACGGAAGTGATCAGATTACCAGTACCCTTTCTATGCTATTCAGAAGCAGGGATCCAGGTAACCAAGCTATCGTCAGGCACAGATTACACTAAAGGGGATAAAATACCGAGAAAAATATTAAACAAACTTGCTGGGTAAATTAGATACTACTTCTGAAATTTTCTCCACATGAATAGAAATTATTTAGAAGTCATGTTTTGGGAAGCTGGAAGAGGAAGCACCTCTTAGAATTCATATTTTGTGTTCAAAAGCCACACCTTCAATTACATTATATGTGTTTCATAAGAATGATTTATAGGACATAGGGAATTTTGGAGATTAGGAATAGAGTTGAAATTAGAGCTAAAAAAGAATGTCTCTGCACTTGGATTTGAAGCTGTCTTTGTCGGGTTTTGTTTTTGCTTTTATATTTAGCATCACAATAATTTTCTCTAACACATCTGAAGAATTGTTCTGGAAAAGTCTTTTTTTTTTTTTGTAAATTATAAATATTTAATCAACCAAACCCTTAAGATTCAAATTTTAGATTGCAGGTTTTTAAACTGCTTTTATTAATAAAACCTGCCTGCAATTTTATGTCAATGAGAAAAGCTTTCATTTTTGCCTTTTCTACAAAGGATTTAGAAAATTTTCCTGGCTCAATTAATTGTGCTTATTAATAAAAACATATGCAATAGGATCAAATCTTGGGGTAATTCCTCCAAACATAAAAGCAGCATTATGAATGAAGTACCACTTAGGTTTACATTTAGCTTCACATTTCTAACAGTGCTTTGGTTAAAATTCATGTCATCTCTTTTCTCCTAGAAAAGTGATCTCCCTTTTTCTTAAAAGAAAACTGAATTGAGTCATTGGTTTACCTTTTTTCCTAGAGAATATAGTTGTCTGAAATACTGGGAAATAATTCAACATAAAGTGATTTCATGTCCGATTTCTGAAGGGAGGGTAAATACTTGATAGCAGTGGATGACACAGAATAAATTCATTTGAGAGTATAATTTTCACCTAATTTTTATGAGTTAATTTTTTTTCACAGAACTGTCCTATTGGTACAATTTCTATTTCTTTAGCTAGATGATGATGTGCTTGTTGGGCAACATATATTTGAATATTATTGAAGCAGAATTGTTTATTTTTTTAAATGATGGAATTTAAAATATACTCAATTTGTATATTATGGGTTCAGTCTTTCAAAGCAGTAATGGAGCTGTGTGTTAATATATAGCTTATAATTGAAATGGTACATATTTGTACATTTTAAGCATTTTGGTGTAAAATTTCTTAATTGGAATACTCTTTCCCTTGGCTAATTCATTAGTGAAAATATTTATTCCTCAAGTTAATGCTGTATAGTATGAAGCAATTTTTACATAGTGTAAACTTGTTTATGATATTTTGATTTCACTTTAAAACTTTTATTTTGCTTCTTATACATATAGTTCATACTTGATATAATAAGAAGTGCAGACACACATGAAGGAAATACATATCAGCTGTCTGGTTTTACAAATGATCATGAAAATACCATGTCTTACTACTTTTGACTCCAAATTATTGTCTTCCCGAACCCAAAAGTAATTTTCACAAGTACATTACACAACAGAACTTCATCTTCTGCTGGTTAGCAGTAGAGGATTTAAATCCATGCCGACAGTTCATTTGACAATGACCTTGAGGGGCTTTGCTTCTTGAAGAAGAAAGCAGAAGCTTGCGGTAAACAAAGTTCACTTCTGACAGATGGATTGAATGACAGAAAGGTTGCGAGTGCCAGAATAGCCCTGGCAGAGGAGGAAATGTTCAGTGGAATCCAACAGGAGAGGAGGTGTGAACAGGTGCAGGGTTGCTGACGGAAGGGGAACCAGATGGAAGGAGCCAGAGCCAGTTTATTTAAAGGAAAAGGCAGAAAACATTGAAAGGCTGTGCGATCAGTGGCTAAAAGTGTTCATAGAGGAAGGTAAAAATTCACAAAGCAAAACTGCACAGTGGGGTAGCTAACACTTAGCATAATGGTAGTAATTTGTGAGTTTAGTTTGGAAGTTGCAATTGAAATACATTCATCTTGGCTCTTGACACCATCAAGGATAGATATTTGAAAGTTGTTTATTTTTTTTTAAGTTTCTAAGCTTTTTTTAATCCATCCATTAATTTAATTTTTTCCAGCCAGAAGCTCCGTTGTGATAATACTAAAATTGTGTCATCAGCTAGGAAAAGAAAAAAAAAATTAAGTGAAGGTTAACATTCCATTCAAATTTATCTTGTGATGCCTCAGTTTTGTTCACATATGGGAAGCAAATGCACGCACTGTTGGGTGACATCTGTAATATCTAAGAAATTTGCAATGTTGGAATGGATGCTGTTGGTTGCTTTTGTTGTTTTGAGTCTCTGTTCATTTCGTGAAGTCCAGTTTGATAGCTCCAGTAAGATTAATGCTCCCTAAAATGTATATCTGCCTGCCAGATCTGCAGGTTAATTTCTGTTGCTGAGGTTGTCATTGACTTTCCATGACCTGTCTTTAAGGAGACACCTGCAAACTCAAGAGGCATTTACAATAGGAACAGTGTATACAGTAGGGCAAGGCAGGGGGACTTTCTTATTTTCTTAGACTTATTAAAATTAAACTTTCTGCAAACCAAAGACATCCTTGGTAATCATCTACCTGGTCACATCACACATGCCATTTATGTGGACCCTCGTCTACCACTGTTGTCCTTGAAATTTTCCTACGTTACATTACTGATAAAGAGCTGCCAATTGAGGAGGAGCTGCTAGGAAGCAATCCCCAAGAAAAATGATGAAAATGCACAATTATTTTGAGGTGTTAAAGATCTAGTAATTTATCCACAAGAGTTGCTGCACACTTTTCACAAAGATTAAATACCCAGGATATATTCAGCAAGCACTGTGTTCACATTCCCCATCTCAGAGCAGCCTGGATCGGATAGTTTACCATTGGATTCGGGCGGATATTCGGAACATTCTGATTTTAGAGATCACATCTACGATCCCTGGCATGTTTTTGTCAGTGAAAAGAGAGAATTGCAATTTGATTAGCAGTTATAGAAGACGTTGATTCATGCCTGTGTTGTTCTTGGAGAGCCGAGCTCTTGGTCATTTTTTTTTTTTTAAAGACTGGGTGAGGCTATACACAACTGTATATTTGAAGGAAAACGAGTAAATGATTTGTTCCAAAAGAAGGAATTTGATTATCTGTATTTACAACCAGCTCCAAAATGTGCCTCTTTCTCCTCACTTGTTAAGAAGTTTTCATTTAATATATATTCTTATTAACCTAAAATTTTACATAAAGTTGGTTGGAGCTTACTTGCTCTAATTGTAATGTACTGAGTTTGCCACCTCTTCCATCATAGTTCCTGAGTACCTTTATAAAATCCTTCTAATAACAATATTGAGCCTTTTAATAATAATATAAAAAACTAGCATGGTGCTGCCATATAAAATAATACCATAAAACTCATCTGAATTACGGGATGCAAATCAAAAGGTTGTAAAAAGAAACCAAAACAATTAGTCATCATTTGGTGCCTCACAAATTAAGCTGCAAGCTCTTTATAGGTGGAACTAATAACTTCCCAGAAATATGTAAACTTAGCTATATTCAGCATAATGTCTTATGTCATAGGGGTTTTGAAATTTTTTTGAATGAAGGAATAATGGGTTGATTGCTGTTAAACAGGCGTTCATTCAACATTAGCTATACTAGGTGCTGAAGATGTTTTATTTTTTTTTTTTTATTTTTTTTTTTTTGCTGAAGATGTTTTAAATGAAGAGAGCATGATCCCTCTCCACAGGTAACTTACAACCTAGTGGATAAGGTGTACATAATAACTACCTATGTGTGTGTATGTGCGTGCGCATGTGTGTGTTTGTGTTAAATCTGGAACAGTATTAAATATAGTAAAACATAAAACAGTATATTTATAAATGTTCTTTATCATTGTGAGTGAATGAATTAGTGGAACAAGCCTCGTCCGTCCAGCCCTCGTTATATGTGAGGACTGAGGTGAGGGAGGTTAAGTGACTTGCCCAAGGTCAGCAGTTCTTCAGTGGACACTGAAAAGTACAATCTCCATTTCCTTACTCTTAGTCTAGTGCTCT
This sequence comes from Nyctereutes procyonoides, assembly GCF_905146905.1. NCBI lineage: Eukaryota > Metazoa > Chordata > Mammalia > Carnivora > Canidae > Nyctereutes > Nyctereutes procyonoides. Next base: position 7,324,253 of record NW_026575044.1, read on the forward strand.
TCCTGGTACTCTGCATTATATAACCCTGATATTCAGTGATAATATGACTTGTCTGAATAAACCTATTAAAAATCTTTCTGTCAGAGTCCTGCACAGCCTGTTGCTGAAAGGAAAAGCAGCTTTCTTTTTGGTCTTTTCCACATGGTTACAAGTTCTTGAAACAAACAAAACACTGTAACTTGAGCAGCCGGGTGGCTCAGCGGTTTAGCGCCACCTTTGGCCCAGGGCATGATCCTGGAGACCGGGATCGAGTCCTGCGTCCAGCCTGCTTTACCCTCTGCCTGTGAAGGGATAATGGGTTGATTGTGTGTGTGTGTGTGAAAAAGCAGTCCCAGCCTGCTTTTCCCTCTGCCTGTGTCTCTGCCTCTCTTCCCCTCTCTGTGTGTCTCTCATAATAAATAAATGAAATTAAAAACAAAAACGCTGTAACTTAAAAGCACCAATTACTACTTCTTGGAACACTCTTCCTGGGAGTAATGGTCAAGATAGCTCCCCTGACACCCTACTTACTCTCTGATAAGCTCGTTACTCACATTAACTCACTTAGTCTCCACATGACCCTTTCGGATAGATTCTGCCATGAGCCCATTTTACAGATAAGAAAACTGAGGTGCATGGGGTCACAACACTGGCAATGAGGTAGAGTTGGGATTCAAGCCTCAGCAATTAGGCTCCAGTATACATTTATTTATTACACTTAGTATATTGCCTCTGATGGTGGATGTTCTGAGAAAATTGATTCTGTGATCAATTCCTTTTGGAAAGTTGAATAGGGCTTTTGCCAGTAGGGCTTCTCAGAGCCTTGGAAATGCTAACTAGTGCACATTGTGACTCTCTTGCAAAGGGATTTAGTTTTCAGCATTTTCCAAATCTATATGACTTATGGAAACTCTTTTATTAAATCTCTACATGTCTCCCAGGAATCAGGTTTTTAGGAATACGCTTGGGGAAGAATTAATCGAAATTAATTTGTGGTAGGATAACTGAATTTTCACGTGGCAAGTTTTTATTTTCTTATCAGTACTTCTGGAACTTCTCTCCCTAGCCCTGCTCTGTGCTGCACTTCGATTCATGCAGAGAGCAGGTGGGTGGCACCTTTCAATTTAAGTGGAGTCTGTCCTCTAAAGTGGGGTACGCATGGGGGAGCATCTCTAGCCATTACTTGAATAGTTAGCTGTGCCAGTGTCACATTACAATGGGGTCCTCCAGATCCACCATTTCAACTTGGCCCTTTATATGATAATAGTTCTTGAAAATAAATTTGGCAAATAACTAGATGCCAGTCAGTTGATCAGATTTAGGTATCTCTCTCAAAGCTTGACCCTTAGAATAAGATTTCATAGAGTAAGATTTAATGGATACTTTTGGACATAAATCCTTCCAAAAAAACCTTCTGCCAGGAATTATTGGCACAGATTCAAAGTCTGGGCCCCTAAATCAGACTCTGCAGTATACCCTATTCTCCTTCAACTCTTGCTATCCTGATATTCCTTCCTCCCTTCCAAGTATATCCCTTCCTATATCCTGAAGAAATGGAGTAACTAACTCATGGATAGTAAGCTCTAGAAGTCGAGAAGTTGAGAACTCATAATGTGTTAATTTTTTTGTAAATACACTTGGAGGTGCCTATAATTTATCATTTTTTCCAGCAGCTCCCATTGGTAAGGTTTTTCTGTAAATAATGATGTTGCAGTGATAATGATGACTGGAACTGTGACTCTCATGAGGGCTTACTATGTGTGGTCCTGGCTTCCCCACCCACCCCTCCCCTTTCTGGGTTCTTGAATTCTATTTCTTCCAACAAATTCCAGCAATTTTTGTAGAGAGTTGAAACCATTCATTGGCTTATCTGAATTCCACAAAGTGCAGATTATGTTTTGCAGTAAGTGAGAACTACAAAGGCAACAGATTAGCTCACCAGGCGGTGGGATAGTTTATTAAACTGGCTCACACACTAACTCATATGAGTATTTGGTCCTCTTGACAGACTATGGAAATGCTAGATTTTTACTAGAAACAAGTAATGAATTATACAAGATTGATGACTAGAGATTCAAAAATCTTTGGGAAGAAAAAGGGAAATCCGTGGGGAAAAATCTCTTGGAGAATTTGTTATTTCCATTTAACAATTACAGAAAGACTATGAAATGCTAAAGATTTTCCAACCCTATGCACATTACCTTATTAGGAGTCTTAATACATGTTCATAACTGGATATTTTTCTATAATTTGCCAGCTTGACTATGTGGAATAATTTTTAATATGCTTTATAATTTAATTTTAATTATGAATATGTATTTTGGGAGGTGCTTCAAACCAGATCTGATTTTTTTAAAAAAGGTTTTATTGCTTCCATTTGTATAATATGGTAACTGCTTCAGCTTTAGCTAATTCTTCATTTTCTGTCAGAAATCTCCTTCCATTCTCCTTTCAAGCAATGGTGACAGACTGATTTAAATGAGAAATTTGTCAAAGTAAAAAAAAAATGTTATTTTAATAGCTTTTGCTTCTTATAAAAATTATGAGATTTGATATCTTCATGAGGCATTTAAAGTTAGCAGGTTTTGGCAACATGGTTATTTTGATTTGTGGCCCATCAGGATTAAAAATGATTCTTTGCTCTGGGGAAGTAGACAAAGGAATTATGCTCAAACCCACACTGTCCAATGGAAATACAAGGAGAGCCACAAAATGCAAGCCACATATTTAATTAAAATTTCCAAATAATCATATTTTAAAAGGTAAAAAGGAACAGGTGAATTAATTCTAATAATTTAGTTAACCTAATAAAGAAAATGGCATCATTTCAACATGCAGTATAAATTAATGAGGTTTTTCGCTTTTTTTTCCTAATTCTTCACAGCCCAGTGCGCATTATTTACCCCTATAGGGCATCTCCCTTCAGCCTAGCCACGCATCAGGTGCATGGCAGCCTCATGCGGCCAGTAGCTACAGTACAAACCATGGCATCCCTAGGCTCTTGTTTTCACTTTTCCCAGCTTCTCCTCAATGCCTGGTCAGGTTGCGGTTGGTTTCTCATGAGTGGAAAATCTGAATTCTGTTTCTACAAGAACTGGAATCATTCTATAAAACAAGAAAATCGTGTCAGGTTCTTCTGTAATTTTGGGGTCAGTAGCCAGGCCTGTCTTTGATTAGTACTTTTTTGAAGAATTGCCACTTTGAGCAAGAGAGGGAGAAGAAGCTGCCATTCCCTGCCGTTCTTTGAAGAGCAGCTCAATTTCCGGCTGTACCAGCAGCCCAAGAGAGTAAGTTCTTCCGGTCTTATGGGCCCATCTTTGCCTTTACACCTTACAGCTGTGGCAGATAAATTTGACAATGAGCTCACCAGATGAGTTTAGACCTTTTTCAAAGGGTGGTCAGGGCCAGATGTTGCTGGCTGCTTTATATAGATTGTCTCACGTATCCTGATAATATCATTTCATTAAAGGAGAAAAATGGCTTTAGACTGAGGTCCCGTCTAATGGCACATAACTGGTGCCTGGTGGGGCCAGGGCCCAAATCTGCTCTGTGTGCATCCAAAGCCCAAACTCACATTTGCTCTACAATACCACTCCTCCCGTATTGCTTTTATCAGTAAACTAAGGAAATTTTTTATTATTTCTTTGAGCTTGTGAGTCTTTGAGGTAATGGTATTGATTGTTACACTTTGAATAGTCATCTTCTAGGAAATAATAATAACAATAATAATGGTATTGATTAATATTTTTGATCACAGGATATGACCATGTTGTACAAAGCACATTTTACATACAGTGTTATCGTATTCCTAAAGAGAAGTATGTTATTAACCCCATTTCATATTTGCAAAAACTGAGACATCAGGTAAGTGACTTGCTTAGGGTGCACAGCTAATAAGTCGACACGTTGGGACTCTGATGCCGTATCCAGCTTACACCAAGGTCTGAGCTCTTAACCTCTGGCTCCTGTGTGCAAATTCATGACTCAGCCCTGCTGGCAGTGGGCTTACATGCTGAGGCCTCAAGTCCAGGGGCCCAATATTGTTTTTAGAGGCCCTTTAGGATTTTAATTCTTTATATTCCTCAGGACATGAATTCCCCTGTTTGGGGTAAGCTCAGAACAGACTACTCTGTAGAAATGAATTTGAATATAGATTTAGAATAAAGGAAGAAGGAGGTCTTCAGGAACAGAAGGGGCAGCTCTGTAGCCATAGGAATGCTGAGCATCATGGCCTTTTGACGGCCATGAAATAAGAAAACCCAACACACTATGTTTCTGTAGAGAAGGAACCTTTCAGAAGGTAGGAAAGACTAATTATAAGCATGTGTTCCAAGTCAAATAGAAATCATGTTAAATCATAAAAATGACTACAAGGAAAAATGTTTTCTTGAGAAAAATGACCTCAGTACCGTGGCAAGAACATGCTTCTCTTATTTGGAAAAGTGAGGATAACACTGGGATGGGAATCTAAACACTTGAGCTCCGGTCAGTTTTTTTTTCTGTAAATATAATTGTGCTTTTCAGCTCCAGAATCCTGTGCAAAAATGGAAAGTTTACAGATATCTCAATCAAGATTTAAAAATGAACTAGCTATATTTTTGTTATCAAGCCAAGATTAGTCAATAGAACACAATCCTAATTCCTAGGTACAGACATACTGAATTTGACCAGAAGCTCACCACTTCAGCAACAATGTAAACTCCACTGTCTTTTTTACAGCATTTCCCACACTTAAACTCAGACTTCTGGTAAATTCAGCCATTTGACACATAGCTATAAACTGAGATATAAATTAAAAAGTACTTTTAAGAAGCAAAACAAGGGACACCTGAATGACTCGGTGGTTGAGCATCTGCCTTCGGCTCAGGACCCGGGGTCCTGGGATTGAGTCCCACATCAGGCTCCCCATAGGGAGCCTGCTTCTCCCTCTGCCTATGTCTCTGCCTCTCTCTCTGTCTCTCATAAATAAATAAATAAAATCTTTTAAAAAAAAGGGAAAATAAAACATAGCAGCAACTCATAAACAACTGACACAAAAAATTTTAAGAAGTAGGTCAGTATACTTCGATTTGCTTTCTGGCTCTTTAGAACAGCGTCTGAGACTTTTCATGCAGCAGCTGTTATAAATGGCCTCCTGTTTGCAGTCACTGGTAGTAGGCACCTGAAGGTACAATGGTGAGCCCTGATCTCTAAGAACATCCCAGCAGTGGTGATGGTAGTAGCAAGCAGACCTTCCTCATTTGACATTATGACCTTGATTATCAAGTGGAGTTGATTATAATTGCTCACGGAAACAAAGCCATAATAAATATATATTCTAGACATATTTCTACTCTAAACAGATTTCTGTGGGTGTTATGCCTGGAAAGTTCTCTCATGTGGAACACCTCACCTCTCAACATCCCAGATAAATGAAGGATTATTCTATTGTGCTTGAGAAATGAGATGCTATAAAGTAGATTTAAAAATTTTTGCTATTATGACCTATTTCTTAAGAAATTTAGTAGCCACAAAGCAACCAACACATTCCCCATTTAATAATCGATCTGAGAAATTTCAAAAACAAAAAAATTTTCAAAAACATTTTATTTTTATTTTATTTATATTTTTTAAGATTTTTATTTATTCATGATAGACATAGAGAGAGAGAGGGAGAGAGACAGGCAGAGGAAGAAGCAGGCTCCATGCCGGGAGCCCGATGTGGGACTCAAACCCGGGACTCCAGGATTGCGCCCTGTGCCAAAGACAGGTGCTAAACCGCTGCGCCACCCAGGGATCCCCTCAAAAACATTTTTTAAAAAATTTTTATTTATTTATTCATGATAGACACACAGAGAGAGAGGCAGAGAGACAGGCAGAGGGAGAAGCGGGCTCCATGCAGGGAGCCCGATGCGGGACTCGATCCTGGGACTCCAGGATCATGCATGCCCTGGGCTAAAGGCAGGCACCAAACCACTGAGCCACCCAGGGATGCCCCCTCAAAAACATTTTAATAAAATAGAAACTTTTTTCAATTGGTAGTATCATAACTTGACAATGATCCGTATCCATTGACAGGTTACAGAAATTCCATTATAATATATATCAATCCTACTGATGTCTGATCTGAAGTGACTCAACAGAAGGATGAATTATGAGGACTAGTAGATAAGCTGACATCTTTGAGAGAGGACAGGCAAGAATGGACCAAAGTGATCAATTTATATAGAAGGGTTAGAGATAGAAAATATGGATATTTTGACAATAGGAAGATACGTAGGCAAAATCATGATCTAATTTATTTTATGCGATAGCATATTCTCATTCTTTGCTCTGGTGAAGTGGGCCCATGATGTCATAAAATAGAATAGACTAACAATCACTTACGCATCAGAGACCTCTGAGCTCTCAAAAAATGTTCAGGGTGAAAATCGTTGAAATGTGCATTTGGTGGTTGTTCAGTCTCAGTATCTACCTACGGCAGCTACCATCTCTCCGAAACAAATTCAGAAATTGCTCTTGCTATTGCTGTAGTAATAAGTACTCTCCCTCCTTCTGATGTTGTCCCTCCCCATCTGTTCCGACACTGCAGCCAGAGTGATCTTTCTGAAGCATGAGTGTGATCACAACACTCCCCTGCTTAAAGCCCTGCGTTGGCTCCCTATTTCCCTCAGGATGGAGTCCTTAAAAATAACTTCATGTTCTGGCTCCTGCCTACATCTTCAGTCTCTTCTTTCTCCAATCTCCCTCTACCAGCAGCTCGATTCTACCCTGCAACGTGTGTATCCACCCTTCGGTCTTGCCAAGGCTGTTTGCAATTTTCCAAAGGCACCTGGGTTATCCTTCCTCCCTGAATCCTTGGGCACGCTGTCCACTTAGCTTGTCACAATATTCTTCTCATTCTTTGCCTGGCTATTTACAGCTCATTTTCAGCCTCTAATTATTTTTTTAAGAATATTTATTTATTTATTTATTTATTTATTTATGAGAAAAAGAGAGCACGAGCAGGGGTACAGACAGAGAGGGACAGGAAGACTCCCTGCTGAGCAGGGAGTGGGACTTGATCCCAGGACCCCGAAATCATGACCTGAGCTGAAGGCAGATGCTTAACCAGCTGAGCCACCCAGGCACCCTCAGGCTGTCATTTTTTAAACTTCCTAAAAACCCTCCCTGACTGTATGCACCTTGCCACTCTCCAACTCCTGTCCCGTCTTCCTGTATGATAGCAGGCATTTAGCCCTATTTTCATATTTACCATTCTGTCTTAGTTGTTCTTTCTTCTCTGTCTTCTTCATCATGAGTTCTGAAGGCACTGTCACGGTCTGTGTCTTGTACACTGATGCATCCCCACACTTCTGTGTGTGGCACAAAGTAGGTGTTTGAGTATTTGTCGAATGGATGAGCAGTAGGAGTCTGACGAAACCACTCATGTGAGGCGATGCCATGAAATGGAAGTATATTGAACTGGAAGCAAAAAGATAGATGTCAGTTCTAGCTCTGCCACTTCATACTGGCTGTGCACCGTTGAGCAAATATCTTAATTCTCTGGGCTTGAGATGTCTCTCATGTCAAGCAGGGTTAACTGTTCCATCCTCCTGGCTTCCAGAATTGTTATAAGAGTAGAGAGGTCAATTCATTTGAATGTTCTTTACAAAACAGAAAGCACGAGCGTGGGGAGACACTGAGTTGGTTAAGATTGCGTGGTTTTGTCTGCTGTGAATGCAAGTGGCGCACAAGATATCTCATCAAGCACGGCCTCCTTTGCTTGACAGTTAGCATTTCCAAATTATTTTGGAGATACTGTAAGAACACTTTTGGAGAGCCACTTATTTTTAGGGATGTTTTTGTTAATTATTTCCTTTCTTTTGTGTTTATTCCTTTGAAAGATGTTGATCTCCTTTCTGTTTCTGCTTCCTTTCCTAGAAGTGACTCATGTTCTAATCTGATAACTCATGTTTCAACATTGTACTTAAAATTCTGACACACTTTGCAGTGAAGAAAATAGAAATAATTTACTCTAGGAAATATGAGTGATGCCATTAGGGTTTTTTTTTTTTTTTTTTTTTGCGTACTTGAAGAAGTAGGGGTTGCTGAAAGCTACTCCTCTTCTATTTTTTTTATCCCTCTTGTATTTTTTAAATTTGTTTATGTTTTTATTCAAATACAAGAACCTAGCCCTTGTAAACAAGTATAGGATTTTTTTTGTTCTTGTCAAACATGGAAGACATCATGTTGTCTACTAATTTTACTGTTGTTTTTATTTTGTTGTTATTGTCCATAACAATATAGAACTAAATTAGATGTTGGCCAAAATAGGGACTATCTTATCCTGTTCTCTTCCATTCAGTAGATAGGAGGACCCTTAAACCTTGTGGAGACTTAGTACTTTCCATCTCTTAACAGTTGTTTATTCGTTCTTTCATTCATTCATTTATTCGTCCATCAAATATTTGTTAACCAGACAGCAATGTCCCAGGCCACTCCAGGCTTTTGGGATAAATTAGTGAGCAAAACCAAGGACTCTATTTTTTTAGGTACTTAACATTCTACATAAGATGTACGTGTCTTATCTTCTGAGGCCAGAGATGTAGTTGTGTGCCTTTTAACGTTTTTGTAAAGCTCAGTGTATTTCTTTAAGGAGGATATGACTAATTGATAGTGTCATTGTAGGAGGAAGTGATCCAATAACATATGGGACAAATGGAGAAGGAGAACTATCTGGGAATTCAGCTATCAAGGTGAATGATATAACTCTTAAAAGACACACACGGATAATTGAATTATTTTAGTTATCGTTTTAACCTTCTCTCATTTCTCTGCACCCCTGACAAACTAAGAGATTGAAACATAGGGATTCATACTGTGGACTTTAGAGTCAGGTTGGCCTGGATTTCCTGGCTATGCCCCTTAATAACTAGGAGATTTCGATCAAGTAATAAAACCTTTCTAGGCCTCAGTTTCCTAGTTTATAAAGTAAGGATAAGAATCTACCTCAGGAAAAAAAAAAAAAAAGAATCTACCTCAGAGGCTTGGTATGAGAATTAAATAAAAGGAAAAATGTAAAGAGTTTAGCATACAGTAAACATTAATAAGTAATACCTTACCAAAATTATTCATCCTTTAAGGTAGGATCTTTTTTCTGCCCTATTTGAATGAAGAACCCCGGGATTAAAAGAATTAAGTTACTGGTCCATGGCCACATAAGTAACAAGAAGGTGAATGCCATGATTTGACACTGTAGCTGTGTGAGTTTTCTACTGTTTTCTGTTGCCTCTCAAGATATAATTTTTCCAGAACACAAAGAAAATAAACTGAAAGTGGTATGTATACATTTGTGTAAAAAAATAAATAAAAATTTTAAAAGCCACAAAGCCACTAAAACTGTCAGCAAATATTTAATTCTAGTTAATAGTAGATATGCTTTCTATAGCAGATTAGCAATTTTCTGTGTATACAATATAAGTTTGAACAAATGAGTAAATATGTTGAAGATAATGGGAGCCAAGTTTTTCACTGTTGAGGAAGAAAATTATAGTGATGGAAAGAAGGGAGACTAGATTTTATCTATGCTGTTGGGTTGGAATTAGAAAGATTAGTGTGAATGTACATGTATTATTAATATGCACTTATGTGGAAAAATAATTATATATTTCTACCTTTGTATGTATATTCTTATCCTGGTACTGTCTACTAAGATTATTTAGAAGCAGACTTCTCAGTAGCAGTGTGCACCACCTGATGACAAATCTTGGTTCTAAATACCATTCTCCACTAAAAGGCAGAAGAATTCCTTGGACAAATGATGATTGCAAGACTGGTACAAGGATAGTACCAGATGAGCCTGGAACATCTTGGTGGGGATAGAAGGCCAAGGCATTCATAGGAGTAAGAGAGAGATATAGGAAACAGCTTGAAGGGGTTCTCACTGGCCAAATCTAGTATGAGTTAAACAAAAAAAATAAATAATGGCCGTAATAGATTATAGCCCACTGAGTAAAATAGAAATCTATGACTCCATGTTGATATCAATGAATTAATAAAGGGAGAGAAAGGAAGATCCTTTTTTTTTATGATAGAGAAAGAGAGAGGCAGAGACACAGGCAGAGGGAGAAGCAGGCTCCATGCACCGGGAGCCCGGCGTGGGACTCGATCCCAGGTCTCCAGGATCGCGCCCTGGGCCAAAGGCAGGTGCCAAACCGCTGCGCCACCCAGGGATCCCAGGAAGACCCTTTCCTGCAGCACAGTGTTAACTAACAAATAAGGAAGAATGTTAGAATAGAAGAGTCACCATTGGATGTAAAATTAGTGGATTAGAATTTAATGAGGAATAGGGTATTTAAGTGGTCTTAGCATCTCCCAACAAATTACCTATCAATTACAAAGAAGGAGGTAGTACCTTTATAGTGGAGAAGCCTGGGAGAGCCCACCTAACCAGTGGTATGTCAGGGCTGCCTCATGCCAGCCTATGAAAGCCAACCGTGTGTATTTTGTCCCAAATGTGTGTTCAGTGATGTTACTTTGGTAGCCTAAAACAGGCCATGGTAGAAGCATTTACACTGGAAATTGGTAAACACTACAAATAAACAGTTCTGTCCCTCTGGAGACCAGTTATTAAACATTTTATAGCATACCAATGACATTAAACAAGTGTTCAAAGATAATATTGCTAATGTTGGGACAAATGAACATCATGTGTCTTAACTCATAATAACACCCATACCTCTCTGCTGCTTTTCTATATAATTCCATCAGGAATGGCTCTTGGCTAGAAAGCATGTTAGAAAGGGTCTGATAGGGCTACCTGGGTGGCTCAGCAGTTTAGCACTGCCTTCAGCCTAGGGCATGATCCTGGAGACCCAGGATTGAGTCTCATGTCAGGCTCCCTGCATGGAGCCTGCTTCTCCCTCTGCCTGTGTCTCGTGTGTGTGTGTGTGTGTGTGTGTGTGTGTGTGTCTCATGAATAAATAAAATCTTAAAAAAAATTTTTTTAAAAAGGGTCAGATAACTTTGTCTTACCAATACTGTCACAAAGCTCTCTATATTGTACTTTAAAAGGGAAACACCTTTTAACCAAAAGGGTTATAAGTTTAATACTAGAACTTTCAGCCCTCAGTGAAAAGATGACTAGAAACATGGCAGACAGGACTGGTGCCTCAAATCACTGCCACTATAGGCCTCATTCTTGGGTTAGACTTGAAGCTTTCATCATTTCTGTCCCAGACTCATTGATGAACTTTAAGATCATCAGAAACTTTTAGTTCTTCAATGTAGCTATAAAATTTTAAATGTCCTTTAAAAAATCTAATAAGTCATTTTTTCTCTTCGACATGAATATTTTTTAAATAGCAGGATTTAAAATAATGATACAGAAATGTTGGGGATCAGAACAGTTCCTCAGTCTGTTTCTTTAATGGGATGGTATGTATCATTGCAGACATTCTTAGAAAATATAATCAACCACAACTATAATTGGAAAAAAGGAGTGGCAAAACCTCTGTGTGTACATAGTCTGTGTTTTAAGTCTATCCAGTACTTTTGACTTTAACTCTTGTCATCAAGAAAACATTGACATGGCCACGCATGCATTTGTGGCCACTGGTGATTGTGAATAATTTGGGGAAGAAGAAAGATGTTCCTATTGTAGTCCATTTGCTCCTTTTTAAAATTAGCTCTATGGAGGTAAATTTAAATATGATAAAAATCACCAACTTTAGGTGTGAAATGGTGGAACCGTCATAATCCTAATACAGAATATTTCTGTCAACTCCAAATTTTCCTCATGCCTATTTGTTGCCTCACACTCATCCCCTGTCCTCAGTTCCTGGTGGCACTCATGTGTCGCTCTAGTGTTTACTTTTCTAGAACATCACATAAATGAAATCATACAATATGTTTTTGGTGCCTGGCTTCTTTAAGCATACTGCTTTTGAGGCTCACTTGTGAGTTATACTTATAGTACCTTGTTCCTTTTTATTCCTACTATTCCTTGTATCCCTGTAAGGCTATAACACAATTCGTTTATCCACTTGGCAGTTAATAGACATTTAGATTGTTTCTAGTTTTTAGCTATTATAAATATATCTTTCAGCCTCATTTTAATCACAACCAAGAAATTCTTCTTTACTGACATTGCTTTTATTCCAGTTTATAAAATATAGCTAGCTACAAATCTGATTAAGTGAAATCATCAGTGTTCTGAGTGAGAACGGAAGGAAACCCAGTTGGGGAAGACCAGCTCAGCTACCCTTCAGGGCGCTCTCACACTCCACTGGGACTGACCTCTCATTTTTCTTAGCTTTGGTTGTTTACCCCTTATAGCTTTCTTATCATGTATTCCACCTTCTACTTCCTATTTTAGCCATTTTGAATTCCCAGTCAGGAGCAAGGACTATGCCATATTTGTCATTATTTGACTCCGTGCCTAGCAGAGTGTCTTTCACATAATACAGTTATGATAAATATTAAATGGATTGATTTGAATTCTTCCCTAATCCCTCCCTTGGATACATAAGTGGTTTTTATTAATTCTTTCATCCATGATCACATTACCTCTGGAGGGTCATAAAATAAGTTTCCCTAGATCAGAATATTTCAAATACCACCTCTGCCTTCACATCACTTACAATGTAACCTTGAGCAGATTTCTTTTTTCAGCTGTAATGTGAAAGGATGTGATTAAACAGATCTGAGATTCCCTTTCAGTTCTAACAACATTGTAAGGTTTTATAAAAAGCCTACTAAGTTGGGGCAGCCCCAGTGGCGCAGCGGTTTAGCGCCGGCTGCAGCCCAGGGCGTGATCCTGGAGACCCTGGCTCGAGTCCCCCATCAGGTTCTCTGCATGGAGCCTGCTTTTCCCTCTGCCTGTGTCTCTGCCTCTCTCTCTCTGCAGCTCTATGAATAAATAAATAAAATCTTAAAAAAAAAAGCCTACTAAGTCAGAAAGAACCTACAGGAGGAGAACGCAACACGGGAGTAATGGGGGCTGAAGGGAGGAAATAGGAAAGTACGGGTATGCCATGTTTTTATCCATTAAAAAAAATGTGAACTAGACTTGTGATCATTTCGTACCACAGATATTGAATCATTATGTTGTACACCTGAAACTAATATGTCAATTATACCTCAATTAAAATTATAAAATAATATGTAGTTTCTTAAATACAGTAAAAATTGGAGAAGGATTCAAGAAACAAGACATGGTGTATAACTCAACATTTGTTGGTAGAGCTTTTTTTTTTTTTAATTTCATTTATTTATTTGAGAGAGCAAAGAAAGTGCACATATGAGAGGCAGGGAGGGGCAGAGGGAGAAGCAATCTCCCTGCTGAACAGAGAGAGCCTGACCTGGTGTCGATCCCAGGACCCTGGGATCATGACCTGAGCTGAAGGCAGACGCTTAACTGACTGAGCCACCCAGGCACTTTGGTCGAGTATTCTTTTAAATTGTCTTATTTTATAAGGAGAGGTATAATAACAATAGTTATTTTTTCTATTATAAATTTAGAATATCAGTTATTAGGCAGCTTCTCATGCTAAAAATTGATGTTGAGACCCTTATGTAGAAGAACCATAGCCACAGTTTACCAAGGGTAGCCCCAGTTATCACTATTGTCCTGGTATGATTATCAATAGCTCTCCTTTTCACTCTCAAATGCATATTGGTTTTGTATCCATTTGTATTGGTGCATTGTATGGCTACCTGGTTTTTAGTGATCTCAGAGCCCCACATCTCCCTGCCTATAACCAGGGGTCTGACCTAAATGTGGTTACTCAGTGGAAGAGTTCACTTTTTTAGGCTCATTCCTTCAGGAGCATGATCTCCAGCTGACAGAGGCACCAGAGCCACTATCATCCAGGCACTCTTATTTTTAACATGTCTGAAAAGTTTTTGCCCCCTCATTACCAGCTTGAGCAGATTCTCCAGCCTCACTAAAGACTGCACCCTCCCGTCCCCCATGGTAAGGGTATAAGAACATCTATTCATTAAGCATTCACTGCTGACTTCTTATGTGCCAATCCTAAGGTGGGCTCAGGATTTAGAGACACAAAGATGACAAGAAGCAATAATTCAAGTGTGATAAATGCTATCTTAGTAGGATGTATCCATTTACAACATATATTAAGATCGCTGAGGAAAGAATACTTGATTTAAGAGAGAATGGGAGGAGAGGGGAGAATTTTGAGCAGACTTCAAAGGACCAGGGTACATTGAGTAGAAGGACAGGGGTGGGGGTGGAACTGGATGGTGGGGGAGACATCCCAGGAAAACAGAGATATAAGCAGTGATCCACAGGCAGAAGATGCATGAAGTGACTGGGGAGGCAAAAAGTGGCCTAGTGTATCTATTTGTTGCAATATACCAGTTTGGAACTTAGTGTGAGGGAAGACCTTGGAGCAAGTCCAGGGGGGTGTTGTTATTAGAAGCACCAGAAGGGACCTTATTTCACATTTAACGTGGACTCCTGATGATTCCATTTGAATGAGGTATGGGTATAGTTTCCTTCTGAAATTTTACACCACAACATTACTGCATGCATTGACCAATTTCAATACAGACTTTCCTTATGTTGCTTTATAATTAGAAGCCAATGAATCGAAGCTCCACAGCGGTATGTAGACTACTAGTGATAGCTTTATGGAATTGTTTATTTTTAGTTTGGCAAAGGCAAGGCAGTAAATATCTCAATTAGTAAACTAAAACAGCACGGATGAGAAATGCCCACAAGGAGATAAGGAGTTAGAAATAACTAAGTCAGTTAATTAAAGGAAACCCTCATTTCACTTACCCATATTTAGAGTATGAGGAACAAACCTAATGTGTGTGTGTGTGTGGTGTCAGTATCTACACTGCTGCCAGCAATGTGATCCTGTACATTCTTCAGCTTCTAATTGTTTAGGCAGTTTCTTTCTTTAGGAACCACTGTGATGGGATATTGACCTGGTGGGATGACCCATCTCAAGGAGTCAATATCCCATCACCCAGGGGTGGGATATTGTCTTGGACTGTGGCATATTCTCATCTTGCAAATTCTCTCAAGTGACCCAAAAGGGGTCTTATTATGAAATGCTGGGGGAAGTTATTCATTTTCATATTCATATTTATATTCCCATTATGTGGCCTAATGTGTGAAGATGTATACTGAAAACATGCACGTGGCAGAAGCATTTATTTGCTTCTAGATAGGATCTCCTACATTCTATCTGAGATTCCATTTTAAGTTGGAGAGGAAAAGCAGAGTGGTCTACAAAGCTTAGTTTCAAGAATTTAAGTTTTGGTGTATTGAATCATGCCTTTTGTAGAACCACAAGATCCGTAGGAAATCTGACCATTCAAAAGCTAAAACAACAATTGGTGGCACAGAACGTTGACAGTCTTAACCAAAAAGGGGGTATGTGTTTTAAAGTTACAAAATATTCAGAGGTCATGATGTTTTGATTTTTAAAGTTGTATACTTTAGTCCCTTTCAATGTATGGCATGTATTGAATACGGTATGAAAGGTCCTTTGGCTCTTCCCCCGCAGGGGGCGGGGAGGGATTGCTGGAGAGTCTGGCAATGATTGTTGTCTTCTTCTGCTTCACAATTTACAATGTATCAGCTCTCTGTGGTCTGTAGGGGAAATGGTGGGCCTTGATGCATCTGTAGATTACATTTCTGTCTGTCTCCTCTCTGCTTTGTAGACTGGAAAAAGATAGCATTCAGCAGAGCTTTAGCAACGAAGCAAAGGCTCAAGCCCTTCAGGCCCAGCAAAGAGAGCAGGAGCTGACACAGAAGATACAGCAAATGGAGACCCAGCATGACAAAACTGGTAGGTGGTAGGGAAAGATTAGAGCCTGGGCACTGGCTCACAAGCCAGGCCCACGCCTTACTGTGAAATGACATCAGGAACACCTGTAACCTTTGGCTGGCCGAAGGGAGCAGATGCTAACTACACCGGAGATTCCGAATTACATATTAGTTAGCGTTTAAAAGAGAAAATGGAAAGTATTGCCCACTGTCTGTTGATTTCAGAGTGCTGCTCTCACATCTGTTGCACCATCTGGATTATGAGTTTATTTACCTGTGTTCAAGAAACGTAAAGCTGAGAGAGACCACAACAAAGTAGAAAAACAAAGGGCTTGTTTTTGGCTGGGTTTTCAGGCACACATGTTATATAAAAAAATAGCATCAGAAGCTCTGCGGGAAATGCTCTGAGCTTACAGTTAGAGTCTCCTGAATAGCATTGAACAGTTCCCACAGTACACACATTATAGCTACTCTAAAAGCCTAATGAGTTTGCTTCAGCATCCAAACTGGAGAAAAGCTTTAGCCATTAATCGGTTCTTAATTCACTGTCGCAGCTGGATGTAATTCAGTGGCTCCAAATTGATATGTTCCTTTATTTAATCTTTGCAGCTTCGAACATTTTTAGCATTTGTATGATTTCCCCACCTCCCCCAGCCCAATCTAGAGTGATGTTTAATCCTTTGCATTCTTCAAGTTCTCAAACTGCTGTGAAAATTCACTAATACAAGGCATTGACCACAGCTGGCAGCTTGGCTAAAAATTGCCATCTTTCATCACATCGGTGCTGTTTTGCAGACTGAGTTGGCCAGTAACTCTTTACCTTTAATTTGAAAGTAAAATGCACTTTTGTTCAAAGCAGGCAGTTTGATGTGTTCAGTCGGAGCATTCTGTGGTTCCTTTCACTTTTGAGTTGTGTGTTCACAGACAGTGTTAGTCAAAACAAGACCATGTCAGTCATTATAATTCCACACCACATACTCCAAGCTGATTGTACTATTAAAACAAAAGTTTAATTGATCCTGTCTCTTCCAGAAAAGTGTTGCTTAATTTTTAGTGCCTTGATTTATTTTGCTTTGTAGATTATATGCTTTTTGCCAATAAAGAGCTAAAATCAGAAAGAAATAAACGGATTTGTTAAACCTTACACTTAAAGATAATTTTCACATGATCTCCTGTGCACTATTTTTGATGACACGGTAAAAAAAAATTATTGCTTATCCTATAGGTGAAAAATTGTGGGATAAAATTCATTAAATCATTTATTTGCTTCTAAAAGGCAAATGTCATATTGACTCACATGATTCCCTCTAGCATTTTTCCAGAATCAGTAGTTGTTTGTCCAGTAAGAATAAGAGGAGGAAATCCTAGAAAAAATTAGTGTTTACCCCTCCTGCTCGCAAGATTCTAGTAATCAAGGAGTGTTGAGCAGAATCTCTGATTCTAAATACTCCGTGAGAATATTTAACTGTTAAGAGCTCCTTAAGGACACTTCCTTTTATTTTGTACAAATATATCACACTCTCTTCAGTTCCTTTGACCAGATCTTCAGTGAAACTCATACTGTTGACAATGAAATCCAAATTTGAAAGAAAATCATGTATTTTACCTTCATAATTAAAGAAGTATATGCAAGGGGTTGGAACAGTGAGATACGTGGGCGAATATGAAACATAAAGTATGAATTACAGTATAGAAGAGAGTTCCTCCGTTATTTTAGTTGTGAATTATCTAATTGTGATCGTTTTTGACAGTTTATAGTAAAATTGTTAAAATAAAAATATAATATCTTGCATATTACAAAGATACAGGCATCTATGGCTTCATTTGAGATATCTGACAGTTTATCAACACCTTAAAACATTACCCCAAGCTAGAGTGATCAAAAATGTTTTTGGTGTGTAATTATTAGACAAATTAATGCCTCCCAAGATTCAGTGTCTTTCTGGGTGAGTGGTCCTTTGACTTAGGACCTTGAAATTGACCAAATGGCTTACCAGAAATGGGTAGCAGTCTTAGCACTTACCAATCTACATATGGAAGCCCTGCAGAATTACAACCATAAATATCTTATATTGGTGGGGGGTTTATTGTTATTTCCAGAAAATGAACAGTATTCATTGCTGACCTCCCAGAATACATTTTTGACAAAGTTAAAGGAAGAGTGCTGTGCATTAGCCAAGAAACTGGAGCAAATCTCTCAAAAAAGCAGGTAGGTAATGTTACACAATACTTTCAGAGCACTGTTTGTGCGAATACTGTCATTTTTTTTTCTTAAAAAACAGTATTTCTACTATTTGAAGCTAATGTCAAAATTAGATATGTGTTGACATATTTCCTGTGAAAATATTTTCTCCGTATGACAGTTTCTTAATTATCCATACAGACACCTAGGTGTTTTTTCATGATTATGTGTATGTACTATTATTTGACTTTTTTAATGTTCAGAATTGATAATTATAAAACTTCAGAACACAAAGTTCAAGATGGCAAATATTTTAATAAAGGATTCAGATAAATCAGTCAAGCAGTTTTAAAGTCTTACGTTGGTACAGTTAACATTTTAATCTGTTATCACAGTGCTCCACGAACACCCAGAAGCTGTTTCTAGGTCAAATGATAATAGATGAAATGTATATCTATAAAAATGAAAGTAGGTGATACTTGAAAATAAATAAACCCAAACCATTCTTTTGTTCTCCTAAAATTGACTTGTTTTACAGTAACAGCTATCATTCATTTTGTAGATACACTGTTCTTTTATGAGATACATTGATTGGGATCTTCATAAATTATTTTCTGCACATTTTCTAATCATATTACTTCCCATGGATGGATGATTTTATACTCTAAATGACAAGAAGCCTGAATTCTCATCTCAGCTCTGAGAGTGTGTAATCTTAGGCAAATTTACTTGACTTCTTAAACTGTGCTTTCCTCTTGTAAATGAATGATATTGGATAGAATCACTTTGAACTGAACTATAAAAGGCATCATTCATGTAGCTAACTAGACATCAGATGTCCCATTAAAATACAACCTAATGGAAAAATAACCTGTAGATGTCTTCTATTTTTTTCTGAAGCTCACTAAGATCTACACAGAGCAAGTGATAGAGCTCAACAAACAAACTTCTGACTTAGGTATCTCATTCAGAAAGAATTTCCAAGAGAATCAGAGCAAATCTGATCAACCTGAGCCCTATCTTGGGTTCCTGCATCAGGTGGCTTAGCTGATGGAATCCCCATCCCTGAATGAACCAAAATGCTTATGAATCCAGTTCATTCTGCTCATAGGAAGACAGAGCCTCCTAAAAAGCACTGGAATATGCTCTGACGTGTGCACCTCCTTAGCAATTACTAATTATTATTTTTTAAAGATTTTATTTATCTATGCATGAGAGAAACAGAGAGAGAGAGAGAGAGAGAGGCAGAGACACAGGCAGAGACAGAAAGAAGCAGGCTCCATGCAGGGAGCCCAACGTGGGACTTGATCCCGGGACTCCAGGATCACGCCCTGGGCTGAAGGCAGGTGCTAAACTGCTGAGCCACCCAGAGATCCCCAGCAATTACTAATTAAATATCTTGTTTGGGTAGAGAACAAGCTCAGGGTGCCAAAATCCCAGATATTTTCAGGAAGTTTGACAGGGAAACCCAAATGATTTTTTCATGGAAGAGACCCTTATATCAATAGTAGCTATTGCTAATTAGAAATATTTAATTTGCCTCACATAAACTCCAAAGTAAAGGATTTGTTAGAAATAAACAAAAACAACTATCATATAATTTAAGAAAAAGTTATATTGGTCTGGGACTTAAAGGATTGTGCTATCTTAAGATTGCTTTGTGATCAATTATTAATTACCTTGCTCTCTAAGGAGATGTAATTCTGGAGATTGCAGCATATAAAGAGAAGGACGTGTACAATGCTTGGTATATGTTATTTAATTCTTACAACTTGAGACAGGAATTATTATCTTCTTTTGCATGTGAGGGAGCCAATACTCAGAGTATTTAAATAGCTGGAAAGTGGGAGAGCTAGAGTCTATCATAGATATTTCTAGTTCCAAGGCCTATAATCTTTCTTGTAATAAGTATAATATTTTATATCTACTACCAAAGAAAATCGAGGCCAAAGTAGTGATGATGAAAAAGTTTGGGAAAGAAAAATTCTTATTTAAATTCCAGGAGAAGTAGGCATGCTTGTCATGGGAGAGGTCAACCCCTCCCATGGGTCAGCCTGTGCCCTGTGCCCCGGGCCCTCTTTTTGCTGATCTAAA
Organism: Nyctereutes procyonoides; assembly: GCF_905146905.1. Classification (NCBI taxonomy): domain Eukaryota; kingdom Metazoa; phylum Chordata; class Mammalia; order Carnivora; family Canidae; genus Nyctereutes; species Nyctereutes procyonoides. The sequence continues at coordinate 7,344,271 of NW_026575044.1, forward strand.
TCTATTCATTTACCCTGTACAGACTGAACCTCAGGCCCTCTCCACCTCCTCTTGCTTTGGATCCCTCCAGTGTCTGACCACTACTGTGTTGATTGAGTGTGTTCCTCTATGTCTGACACACACATGGCACTCAGTACATATTTACTGACTAAATGAATGAAACAGGTATGGTTTTACACCCTCATATCTTGCCCTGATTCTGGTCCCAACCTATTCCTTTGTTGATGACAGGCAAGGTGCAGTAAAAACCATTTCAGAATTCAGGAAGAACTAGGTTTGACTCTCACTTGGCTGTTTGACCTTGGGTACATTGCCTAATATCTCTAAACTTCAGCTTCTCCATCTACAAAATATATATATTTTTAATTATTGATTGAGAACATGAAGGGGGTCAGGAGGGGCAGAGGGAGAAGAGAGAGAGAATCTCAAATAGGCTCCATACTCAGTGTGAAGCTTGACCCTGAGATCATGACCTGAGCTGAAACCAAGAGTCAGATGCTTAAGTGACTGAGCCACCCAGGTGCCCCTAAAACATTTCTAAAACTATGTTGCAAGATTGTTGTGGGAATTAGAAACATAGAGAGATACATGGATCCACACATATACATACATGCCTATGTAAATCACCTAGCATGGTGCTTGACACACAAAAGTGTAACCATAGGTGATAGCACTGTTTTAAGGTCTTGACTAGAGTAGTTTGGATTTGACTTTGATCTAGCCATTACTGTCTTTGCCAGGGAGGGTCTGAGTGCCATTCTGACAGACATAAACTCTATACCACAAGGAAAACCTTTTTTAAAGGCAAAGTAGGATCAGGAAAATGTGGATCTGACTGTGTTTCAAGTCCTGCTCTGATGGCTGGTTTTGTAAATCTGAAGAATTCAAATAGGCATCTACTGTAATTTTACATGTTTATCCAAAACTAAGGCCTGGCAATCGTAAACATTCAAGAAACCATTACTTATATTTGTTAAAACTTTTAAGAGCCGCCAAAGTTTTTTAAATATTCATTTTGTGTGTCTCACAAGAAAGTGGTACATATGATAAAGATTGTTTTTTTTACTCTCAATCTCTTGTCCACTGAGTCTCTTTTCTTTCTGGCTCCCTCCATGAAGACTATGACATTTTCAAAATGCATACAACATTTATCATTTGATTTTGACATTACCTTTTGCTTTGAATTCACCTATATAACTTGAAGAGATCAGAGTATTTCTTTTTAAATAAAGATTATAAACTTAGGAAGCCCTATAGATACTCTCCAGGAGCTCTGTATACCCTATACTAAACTTTGGATAAATGATTTTTCCTGCATTTTGAGGTAAGGAAAATCTTGGAGTTTTTGGAGCTTTCTAAAGTGTTGTCATTGTGGAACTTCAGTCTCCAAAATAATTAAATCACATGGTAATTTTGATCCCGCTTTTCCTCAGAGTACTACAGTAATATTTTTTTAAAGTAGGTATATTTATTCTGTATTGATCAACAATTGAAACCAATTTTTTGACTCCCTTTTTCTTAAACGTGACATTTCTCTAAGAGTTCCATGTTATTTATAATCCCATATTAACCAAATGGAGTCACACCATTTATAACAAGCTTTATTTTTTTTTACTCACAGATCCAGCCCTTTAACCAGAGCCCATGCAGTCCCTAGGAAAGCTGACAGTCTGGGCTCACCATTCCGTAGGCTCTAACTCGTTACCCCAGCCTCATGTTAGGCTGCTTTGTGGAAGTGTTTAGAAATGGGTCCTCCGTGTGTGTCCATTTACATGTTTTTTTCCCCAAGTAACGTAGGTCGTCTTGTGGCAGCGCCTTGTCCTCCCATTGTCTGGAAGCCCTCCGCAGTGATTAGCACGCTACTTTGTGCACCGCGCATTCCACACCGCTTGGGTGGTGTCTTTAACTCTCGGGTTTGTGAATGGCACATCCCATTTTCAGACTAAAAATGAACTGCCGATTCTGTGCATTTTATATAGCTTGTTTCTGACCATGAGACGAAGAGAATTAGTTCCATTTTGTTTTTAATTGGCACCAGGCAGACACTCTGGCTAATTTTAGTTGATGCTCCCATAAACTTTAGCTACCCTTTCGTCTTTGTTCTCCAGAACCCTGGGAGCTTATTACAACTATAGGGTTGTTTTTGAGGGTGGTTAAGTGGAGCTTTTAAAATATTTTTGGGGCAACTGTGATTTCTGTTTATCAGAGTGAGGGAAGTGTTCCCTCTCTGCAGGCGCTTGGATGAATCAGCAGTAAAATGTTCACAGTGCAGTTTGTAGTGCTCTGACCGTGGCCTGGGAAGAGCTGAGAAGTGTTGGGCGCTGGGAGGCATGAGCCTCTGCCAGCTGCAGGGTGAAGATCCAGCCTGTTCTCCGTTGCAGCCCCTGGGCACTTGCATGTTGGAGAGACAGGCTAGCAGCGAGCACAGAACCCCGGTCTACATGGTGGTTTTGCTTCTCTTCTTTCTTTCCCGTCATTGTCACTTTCTGGGTTGCTAGGCTTATGGATTGATGTCTAACACTGCCCATTGTGTATTTGTGATTTGCGTTTTGTAATTAAGAGGAACAATGGGAGTCCATTGGGTCTCGTTATATATAATGGTTGGTTTAATTTGTTTCACTTCTATCTTGTTAATTGTAAATTGATCATTAAGATTTGAATTCTAATCTGTCACCAGGGTTGTGGGTATTGAGGCTAGAGCAATGATCCTGGTTTTAATCACTGATGATGAGAAACAAATTTTATAATTTTGGTACATATTGCAGTTCATATATTTTAACACTGTATTTTATGGTGTTATAAATATTGTTAAATGACTTTTAGTGTAGTTTTACTGTGTGGACTATAATGTATAAATTATATTACTGTTTTGGCAACACTCAGTATCCAACTGTGTGAGTTTAATTGAAGTAAAGAACACACACCCGGTTGAACTATTTTTTCCCCCCGCATATTTAGATGATGTTAGGTTGGGATGCTGCGCAAATTATGTTCTGCAAGGAGAGACTCATACTGGCTTCTGCTAATTGTCACCAAAAGTTAAGTGAGAATCTAAAAGAATAAAAAATTAAGGGGTCAGGTTTTCCCTTAAAAAGCAATTATCATTGTAATCGTAATTGTAGTAGTAAAATATTATACTTCATGCAAGTGCCACTATACAATATAACTGGTATATAAAAATGCAGGGAAAAGTTCATGCTTCTGTGAAGCCAGGAATTACCTAAATTTTCTTTTTTTTTAATTAATTTATTTATTTATGATAGTCACAGAGGGAGAGAGAGAGAGGCAGAGACACAGGCAGAGGGAGAAGCAGGCTCCATGCACCGGGAGCCCGACGTGGGATTCGATCCCGGGTCTCCAGGATCGCGCCCTGGGCCAAAGGCAGGCGCCAAACCGCTGCGCCACCCAGGGATCCCCCTAAATTTTCTATAAAAATGGATTAGAGTCAATTATTCTTTTATATGACATTGGGATAACCATGCCACAAATGTAATCTTGAATCAACACAGAAACTTGTGCTGGAAGTTTACTCTCTGAACTTTGCAAACTACTAGTTCTTTCAATATATCATGGGCCCTAGACAGACAAATGATGATGTCCATATGTATTTGCCAAATTTTTATCAAACATTGCAAATTGTAAGGCAAATTACCATTATAAACAAAGGGAGGGGAGAAACCCCAAAATATGCAAAGCAGAAAAAAATATAGCAGTAAAATACCTGATAGTAATGTGCACTTTACAAAATAACATTTATCTTTTTATGGTCATGCAAGAAATCCTCAATATAGGACATTTGGCTATAACTACAAAGAAAAATTAAGAAAAAATTTTCCTTTGACATTACCATCCAGTGAAGTATATTGTTCAGCTGTGAAGTATCTCCTTTCAGTGAGTTTGTGTGTGAATGTATGGGCACATGCATTCACCTGGTTAGTGAGTTCTGTATATACAGTTTGTATCCTGCTTTTCACTTACTGTCATCTGGTGAACATTTGTCTACATCACTACTCTGGAAACTATTTTAATTGAATCATTCATATGCATGATACTTCATTAGACATTTAAGATGTTTCCAGTTTTTAACTGTTATGAAGAATACAATAATAATTTTGTCCATAACTCTGAATTTTTTTTGCTGATTCCCTTAGGCAAGATGCCTAACAGGGGATTGCTGGTCCAAAGACCCTGAACTTGTCTCTTTTTTTGTTGCAATGATTTGGACCCTTTTTAAGGCTGTTGAGGTGGATGACTTTGATCAGGTGCTACATTAAATTCTCAGTATACATGTACCCGTATCAATATGTAACACAAACAGGTGAGGTTTAAAAAAGAAAAAGTGAGAGGCAGTATTGTACAGTGGGTGGGACAACCCCTTTAGAGTTGGACAGGCCAGTGTTTGTATCTGGGCTGGGCTAATCACCATTTAGGTGACCTCCTACTTATCTCAAAGAGAAAAGGAAATAAACACGTACCTTGAAGAATTAATTGTGATCATTAATAAAAAGGATGCATTCAGCTATCTGGCAGAGAGTAGGCATGCACTAAATATTCAACTGGAATCTGGCTTTGTTATGCATTTTTTAAATAATAGTAGAAATTGAGTATTTTATAAATGTTTATTGACCTCTGTGAATATTTTTCATATTCCTCATATTTGTTTTTAATTGGAATTTTGCTGGAGAGTGGAATAGCACTTTATTAAATGAGGCTTCTAATACTCATTTGTCTCATTTTTTATGTGTTCCCAGTTCTTGTTTTAATTTTGAAATTTTTATTCCCAGTTCCTTTTGGTTTTTATGAATTGTTTTCAAAATCAAAATGACTTTCAGTTTTTTTTTGTTCAGGTTTATTGAGAAATAATTGACATACATCACCATCTAGGTTTAAGATGTGGAGCCTGATGGTGAGGTTTATATGTATTATGACATGATGGCCACAGTAGATTCAGCTAAAGTGACTTTATTTTTTGTCTTAAATCTATGTCCATTGTAAAAACTCAAAAAACATGGAAAAGGAAAATAAATCTTTAAAAATTCCTAATTCTGACACCTAGAAAGAATCAATATTAAAATGTAATATACACATCAAAATATTTTAAGGGGGAGGGGAAAAGGTATTTTTAATTATAAAATGGTATCACTTTTATAGATGCTGATTTTTCAATATTTTCCTTTCTTACCAGTATATCATATTTTTAGGTCAATAAATCATATTTCTCAGTTAATAAATAGTGCCAACAGATAGCTCTCACTGTCCGTATAGCCTCTTGATATTCCTTTGTATAAGTAATGTAACCAATCTTCTGTTGACACATTTCTAGATTCAGTTTCCATATATTGGGTTGTATAGCAAGGCTGCTTCTAGAAAGAATTGCTACTGTGAACATTATGATTTTTTTGTATGTAAAGGTTTTGTATTTTTATATTGTAAAATCTATGTTTCGTTTGTGATTGTTCTTTTAAAAAGTGACTTTTTTTTTCCCCTGGGGAAAGAACTGAGAACAGATAAATATTCCTCTGCATGTTTTCCTAATCCAGGTTAAGGATATCTGTTGTTTTTTTGGAGTTTATTTTAGTACATAGTACATGTTGTGGCAGGAGATACTAATCTTGGAAGAACACTAACTTAATAATTTCTTATAACTCCCTTAAATTACCAAATATTGTATGTGATTTTGAAAGGAGAAGCATAAGTCATTATTAACTGATTTGGACTATTTCAAATATAGGTAAATTCTTATTAAGAGAAGCAAACGTAGATTAAGTGCTTGATCTGAGCTTGAAAAAGAGATAATCCCTGCTCTCATGTATAATCTAGTAAGAAAGATGAGGCATCGAGCCACAGTTCAGAGGAATAAATTATAAGCTAATACATGCATAAAAGCTGGGGGTAGTTTTAAAAAATGTGCTGACATATTGAGAACTGCAAAGTATTGATCAGAGCAAGCTTCCTTTGAGATGAACCTGGAACCAAAATGAAACAAAATGAGGAATGAGGTGAATGGAAAGTGGGAAATTGCTTCATACAATGAGGCTACTTGGTCCTTGGGATGAATTCCAAGTAAATCCACATCTCTTCTTGACCAAGAAGAAAAGGCTCTCTCACCTAATGGAAGAATCCTTTCATTGGAGAGACATCATTCTGCTTCAAATGTCTTACTTAAACTTTAAGAAACAACCAGTCTTTAACTGTATGCAAGAGCTTTAAACTTTCAGTACCTGTGAGGCAGTGGGGCATGGGGGGGGTGGTGGCCACAGGGACCATGTTGAACCAAAAACAAGGACAGGGATATGGTTTTTCTCAGATAGGTATCTTTCTGATCTTTAAATTTTGAGACTTGAGATAATCCTCCAAGATACTGAAGAGGTAGCATATTTCCTGAGAGACGTGAATCATCACCTAAGGAGCCCTCTGTGATCCCAAATGAGATGTGTGAAGGCAGAAAGAAGATTGGATAAATAGAACCTGATGTGGCAAAATGGAGGAAGGCAAATCTTATGTGTCTCCAGAGGAGTCACTGCGAATGAAAGAAACTGATCTGCTCTTGGGATACCAGAAAAATTCGGAAGGCAGAAGTGGAGCATAGGACTGAAACCAAAATCAACAGTTCTACTCCCCACCCTACCCAGCTATGACTGTCCTCCTCCACCCAGCAAACTGGGGGCTTCCTCTCTGAAGACATTAAACAAACCAGCAGCCTCTGCTTAAAATAGAGGCACTGAAGGCAGCATAGAGAAATTAATATTGACGTCTGCATTCTGAAAGGTGAGATCCTTACCTCTCTATTTCCGACCTGCTCCTAGACCACTGCTGGCAAGGGTCAGACAGAACAAGCAGGGAGCTGGAGGATTCTGCTCTTGAGAAGCAAAAGAGCCACAGAGGAAAGAATTGTACACACTGGTATTAGGAATCTCCCACTGAAAAGGGTGGCTTCACATTCTGTCAATCTACACTAAATCCCACTCATCTGGGGACAATAAATGTATACCAGTGCATATGTGATCATAATCAAGTACTTAGCCAGCAAATACCAATATTGAGATAATCACATGATATAAATGTGGCTATTGCTTTAACTACACATTGAAAAACTAGTAATTATATTGACAAGCTGGAGATGGGGCCGGGGGAGGTAGTGGGTAGGGGAATGTCATTTTTCATTATTATGCTTTTTGGAACTATATGATTTTAATCATGTGCCATTACATTAGCTATGTTAATTAAAAGAAGCAATGCTCCATCCTAGAGATTAGGCCTGGGGTTGCTTCTGTAGCAGCATGGTGGCTGGCCTATAATAGGCACTCAATAAATATTGGGTATGAATATGAATCATTATCATTTTTGTGTTGTTCCTGGAAGAAGCCATCTCTTTCAAAGTAAATCATTATTCCTTTCTCTGTCTCCCACTTGAGTGCCTGCAATGCATATATTCCTCCACTAGATATTTTGCAATTTCTGAAATATTCTGTTTTACATAAAATATTTACACCATCATTTTTAAGCATGAGACTTAAGAGAATGCCAAGGTTATACAGTAAAAACATGCTCTGTAATAAATACTTTAACATCTGTCATTTCTGTGTTTTTACCTCTCTAGATCTGAAATAGCTCAGCTCAGTCAAGAGAAAAAGTATACATATGACAAACTGGAAAAGTTACAGAGAAGAAATGATGAATTGGAGGAACAGTGTGTCCAACATGGAAGACTACATGAGATAATGAAGCAAAGGTAATATGGCTTAAGTAATCAACTGACATGCCATATCTTAAAGGTGTTGGGTTCAAAATCAGAATGGAAATTGATGTGGAATAAATAGAATTCATGGCCACCGTGGCAGTCAAGAGACATGCTCAAAATCTAATGCTCTTAAGTATTTATGCTTTCTCAACTTAGATTGTTCTTATAATACAGAGGGGAGAGCATATCTCCTCTTTATTATTCTCTAGACATAGATTTAACAGAGGGCATTGTAGGAGAACCATCTGACTTTAAGGTGTAAGTCGGTAATGTAATATGAAGGGATTTCATAGTTTCATGTGTTTTTTGTAAGATAAAATAAGAAGGTCAGGTATCTCTTTTTTTTTAAGATTTATTCATTTACTAAAGAGAGCGAGTGCACGCTTGAGTGGGGGGATGGAGAGAAAATCCCCAAGGAGACTCCCTGCTGAGCAAGGGGCCTGACATGGGGCTGGATCCCTCCACCCTGAGATCATGACCTGAGCTGAAACCAAGAGTTGGATGCCCAACTAACCGAGGGTATTGCTCGAGTCAGGATTGACTCCAAACCCTCTGATTCTTCCTACTGGTGTGCCTTGGAGCAAGCTACTTGACCTCCCTCAGCAAGTGTCTTCATCTGTGTACTGGGGCTAATAGTGACCACTTTGCAGTTTGAGATCAAGATCAAATGTATGTCAAGCACCTGGCTCCTAACAGCCACCTTCCAAATGGCACCAATGATATTTGCTTCCTTTTTCTGAATGAAGAAACATAAGCTCAGAGAGACTAATGGATTTGCCCCAAGGGACAGATTGAGGAGGTGGTAGAGTTCACACGTGGATCTTGATCATTCAACTCCAGATTCCTTTCCTGTTTAGTGCAGTTCTTTTGTAATAAACACAGCCTCTTCTCGATTTCTGTAAATGTGTCATATAAAATTTCTATACAATGGTGGATTCCCGAGGGGCAAAAAGTCAGTATTTACACCCTGCAATGAATTGATTGCGGTAGATTTGGACTCCACGTGGCGATCACATGTACAGCTCCACAGCGGGTTTGCAGTGGTTTTCTTGGTCTGCAGCCCCCCATTCCTATCCCATTCACCAGACATTCCACACCTCTGTTTCAGAAGCACTTGATAAAATTGAGAGGAAAATGAAAATGCATATAGACTCCTTTTATTTTGTTTTTATTTTTTTATTTTAAAGATTTTATTTATTTATTCATGAGAGACACAGAGAGAGAGGCAGAGACACACAGGCAGAGGGAGAAGCAGGTTCCATGCAGGGAGCCCGACATGGGACTCGATCCCGGAACTCCAGGATCACTGCCTGAGCCAAAGGCAGATGCCCAACCACTGAGTCACCCAGGCATCCCTATTTTAAAATTTAAAGTCAACATAGAGTCCTTGGGGAGGGGGTAAATATTTTATAATGTTGATCACTTGCTCTATTGAGAAGAAGAAAGGCAGTCAGAGAATGGCACTGCTTTTCAGTCACTGAAATATTAAAATACGGGTGCATTTGGGAGGTATTAATCATTCATTTATTTACTCATTAAAAGATTTACTTAAACTCAGAGATACTGTTTTAGGCCAGACTAAAATATTTTAGATTTTATGGGCCATATGTGATTTCTGTCAGAAAGTCCTTTTTGTTTTGTTTTTGTATTTTATAACCTTTAGGAAAGCCAAACCATTCATAGCTGGAGGGCCAACAAAACGAGCCAGAGGATTTGGCCTGGCCCTTGGGCTGCAATTTGCCATACTAGGCAACCAAAGCTTCTTTGTAATATTTATTTTTCTTAAATTTGTATTAGAGTCCACAAAATACACTCACCCATGTTATCTTACTGGAAAGTAGCTGTAACTATCCTCCATTTCCAGATATATAATGGAAGCTTGGAAAGCTACATTTGCCAACTGAAGGTTAGGCACCAAATTAATGATTCATTCATTCATTCATTCTGCAGGTATTTATTGATCACTCTCATGCGTCATGTTCTCCACCACACGCTGGGGATAAAAGAGCAAAGTAAATGTAGTCCCCAGTGTCATGGAATTTACAGCCTTTTTCTGGTAATGTTTTAATAAGGTATTTATTCATGTATTTTGTCATAGAAAATAGAACCATGTGAGAGCTCCACAGGGTCTGCAGAGGGAACAAGCCCTAGAGCTAGTAGAGGACCACTGAGTGCACTTACGTGCTGTCAAGAGGTCAAGTATTGGGTTATCAACCCCCAGCGATCGTCACTGCTTTGTCAGTTATACATTCTTACATGTATAATGTAGAATTTTTGTTTTCTTTCCTGTGGTAATGTATCATTTAAATTATACACATAAAAATCATTAAAGAAGATGTGCAGCTGCTGATTGAAATATAGCAAGTTAGTGAGTTTAAAATCGGTAATTCTTCTATAAACTACCACAGTATGATTTTTACCAAATCTATTAAGTTGTATTTTTCTAATAGAAAATTTATTCCTTGAAAACCAGTGTTAAGAATAGGAAATAGGAGCACCCAACTGGTTCAGTCGATAGAGCATGTGACTCTTGACCTTTGGGTCCTGAGTTTAAACCCCATGTTGGACCTAGAACTTACTTAGAAAAGAAGGGAAATAAAATATTGATTCTAATCTAATGTGACATTCCATTTTGGGGAAATTAAGACTATTCATTGTTTTCAGAGAAGTACCTGAAAATAGAAGCCTGAAATCTTAACCTTTATTTCATCATTTAAAGACAAAACATTGGCAGAGAGAATCCAACAATATTTTGAAAGAATTACACACTACAACCAAGTAGGATTTATCCGAGGTATGTAAGATCAGTTCAACATTCAAAAATCAATTAATGTAACCCATCACATCAATAGGCTAAGAAAGAAAAATCACATGGTCATATCAGTACATGCAGAAAAAGCATTTGACAAAATCCAACACCTACTCATGGTAAAAACTCTCAGTAAACTAAAAGTAGAGGGGAACTCCGTTAACTTGATTCAGAACATCTACAAAAAATCTAGTGCTAATATCATACTTGATGGTGAGAAATTCAAAAGCTTTCCCACAAAATGAGATATAAAGCAAGAATGTTCCCTTTTGCTTCTCCTTTTCAATATCATACTGGGAGTTCTAGCTAATGCAATAAGACAAAAAAGTAAATAAAAGATATAAAGATTGGGAAGAATGATATAAAACTAAAACTGTCTTTTTTTGTAGATGACATGATCATATATGTAAAAAAAATCTCCTGGAACTAATAAGCAGTTATAGCAAGGTTGAAGGATACAGGTTAATATTTGAAAATTAATCACTGTCCTATATATCAGCAATGAACAATTGAAATTTGAAATTAAAAACACAACACCACTTATATTGGCACCCCAGAAACGAAATGCTTAGGTATAACTAATGAAATAGATACAAGATCTATATGAGGAAAATTACAAAATTCTGATGAATGAAACCAAAGAATTAATAATTGGAGAGAGATTCTATGTTCATAGATAAGAAGACTCAATATTTCCAAAATGTCTATTCTTCCCAACTTGACCTATAGATTTAATGTAGTTCCAGTTAAAATTCCAGTAAGTTATTTTGTGGATAGTGACAAACTGCTTCTGAAGTATATGGAGAGGCAAAAGACCCAGTATAGCCAACATAGTTTCAATATGATGAGGGAGAAGAAAGAAATCAGAAGGCTGGAACTATAGTACTTCCAACTTACTAAGAAGGCATAGTAATCCAGATGATGTGGTATTTGAGTAAGAATCAACAAGTAGATCAAAGGAATGGAACAGAGAACCCAAAAGTAGGCCCAAGGAGAAAAGGCAATACAATGGAGCAAAGATAATCTTTTCAACAAATGGTGCTGGAATAACTGGATATCCATATGCAAAAAAGAAAGAAAGAAAGAATCTAGACATAGATCTTATGCCTTACAAAAAATCAACTCAAAATGGATCACAGACAAAAATATAAAATACAAAACTTTGAAACTCCTGGAAGTTAACTAGATGACCTTGGGAATGATGATGACTTTTTAGACACAACACCAAAGGCAAAATCCAGGAAAGAAGTAATTGATAAGATAGACTTTATTCAAGTATAAAAGCTCTGCTTTGAGAAAGACCATGTCAAGAGAATGAGAAAACAGGCCACAGACTAGAAGAAAGTATTACACATCTGATAAAGGCCTATTGTCCACAATACTCAAAGAACTCTTAAAACTCAACAATAAGAAAACAAACAACCCAATTAAAATTAGGTCAAAGACCTTAACAGACACCTCATCAAAGAAGAGCTACATATTGGCAAATAAGCATATGAAAAATGCTCCACATCATATGTCATCAGGGAAAGGCAAACCAAAACTAACTACAATGAGATACCTGTTAGAGTGGTCAAAATCCAGAACACCGACACCATCAGGCGCTAGCAAGGATGTGGAGCAATAGGAGCTCTCATTCACTGCTGGTGGGAATGCAAAATGGTACACTTTGGAAGACAGTTTGGCAGATTCTTACAAAACTTAAATGTATGATCCAGAAATCATGCTCCTTAGTATTTACCCAAAGGAGCTGAAAACTTATATCCACCCAAAAACCTGTACAGCAATGTCTATAGCAACTTTATTCATAATTGTCGAAACTTGAAAACAACCAAGATACATCTCTTCAATAGGTGAATGGATTAATTGTGGTACAACCAGACAGTGGGATGATATATATAGTATTAAAAAGAAATGAGCTACCAGGCCTTGAAAAGACATGGAGGAACCTTAAATGTTTATTATGAAGTGAAAGAAGCCAGTCTAAAAAGGCTACAAACTGTACAATTCCAACTCTATGACATTTTGGAAAAGGCAAATGGTGGAGGCAGTAAAAAGGCCCGTGGTTGCCAAGGCTGTGGGGGGGGGGGGGGGAGAATAGAGGATTCCTCGGGCAGTGCAAAATATTTTGTATGATACCATAATAGTGTCTACAAGTCACTATACATTTGTCTAAATCCATAAAATGAATGACTTCAGAAATGAAGCCTAACATAAACTATGAACTTTGGGTGATTATGATGTGTCCACATAGTTTCATGACTTGTAACAAACGTATCACTCTGGTAGAGGATGTGGATAATGAGGGTTGGTTTGTACCTGTGTGGGGACAGGGCATATGAGAAATTTCTGAGCTTTCCCTTCATTTATGCTGAGTCTTCCCTTCAGTCTTAAATTAGTATGAAAAAAGTTAATTTAAAAAACGAAGCAATAAATTGAATTTTACATTAAAAAAACAAGAATTCCAAAAAAATCATGAAGCCATTTTTGTAGGTTTTTTTTAATTCTTACACATCAATTTAATTTCAAATCTACATTATAGAGCACATTTTGTTACTAAAACATGTTATTGGCCAATTGTGCCTTTTTTCTTATATAATTAATTCATTAAAGATTTAATTTATGTAAGTGAAGTAGTTGGCATTGCTCATTACATAGGAAAATTACTTTTATTTAGCTTTTTATTTTGAAATAATTTGATTTCTAAAAAAGTTACAGAAATAATGGGTGAGTTCCCATATGCCCTTCGCCCAGCCCTGCACAATGTGAGCATCTTACATAACCACAATACAGTGATCTGGCCTAGAAAATTAGCTTCAGTGCAATACTAGGAATGCACTCTAGACCTTCTTAGATTTTCACTAGCTTTCCCCTAATATTCTTTAGTTCTGGTCCAAGATTCTATGTTGCATTTAGTTCTCTTTTCTCTTTAGTAGTCCTTAGACACTCAGTAATTTCTCTCAAGGGGGAAATCTGCTCTGTGACAGTTCTGACTTCTGGTAAGAAACTGCTCCATTGTTTGTAGAATGGCTCTCAATGTGGGTTTGTCTGAGGCTCTTCATGTGTGGGCTGAGGTTGGGCATTTTGGGCAGGAATCCAACAGTATTGTGTCCCTCTGAGTGCACGGTGCTGAGGACGGGCTGTCATTGTGTCCTGTCACTAGTGGTGGTGACTTTGGTCACTTGCTCAAGGTGGTGCCTGCCAGATCTCTCCACTTGAGAGAAGTTCTTCAGGGCCTTTAGGGAGGTAGAGACCATGCAAATACCCTGTTTCTCCTCATATATATATTTTTCAAGATTTATTTATTTTAGAGAGGCGGGGAGAGGGAGAGAGAAGGAGGAGGGGTAGAGGGAGAGGGAGAGAATCTCAAGCAGACTCTATGCTGAATTCAAAGCCTGGTGCAGGGTTCGATCTCATGACCCTGCGACCAGGACCTGAGCCAAAACCAAGACCCAGACACTCAGCTGACTGTACTACCCAGGAGCCCCTCTCATCATATTTTTAAATAGACTTTATCTTTTAGAATAGTTTCAGGTTTAGGAAAATTGCTTTAAAATAAACTTTTGTGGGACCCAGGAAATTGAACAAAATCCCCTACCCCTGGACAAGCAGAGCAGGACTGCCTCTATTTTGGGCTGCACCCACCTTGTGCTGACCTGCTTATTACTTAGGGCACTGCCCCACCCTAATCAAAGACCAGGACACACCCTAACCGGAAATCCGGCTCAGCAGACCAGCATGACTGTGCAACTTTCTGCGTATCCCATTGGCCACTGGCCCCTATAAAGTTGCTAAGCCTCTTAGTCTCGGGGTCCAAGTCCCTGCTCCGTTGCGTTGGGTATACTTGGGCCCAGGCTTGAGCTTGTAAATAAACCCTCGTGTGATTGCATTGGTGTGTCGGCTCCTTGGCAGTTTCTCGGATTCGCGATCTTGGGCACAACACTTTATATTATAAAATTTAAAGATATACCTATTTAAAATAAAATTTGTTATTTTAAAAATCTCTCCAAGTCATATCATGTAAAAAGTATAAAATAATTTAACTGATTACTAAGGGTATTCCTAAAGATATGTATTTCTGTGGAAGGCTTTGAGAATCAGATAAATTTGGAGATGCTAAGGTAGACAGAGGAGATATGGGACACCAATCTCAACTGTGGCTTGAAAGGAAGATAGGAGCTTATAATGTGGGTTTCCAGATCAGGTGCTGGCAAAGTGAGCTGATGCCAGAATTGGTTTATTCTGTTTACTGCGCATCTGTTTGGTACCAGCCACCACACTAGGCCAGGGGGTACAGAGATGAAAAAGGTCCACACTCCTTATACCCTGGTTGCAGATTTTCTCTCTGTTTGGGCTGATGGGGATCCAGAGCAGCTGTGACATCACTCACTGTCTCTTGGGGTACTCTTGTGCTTCCAGAAACCCCATGGACAAGAAGGAGGAGGGTTCTGGGGGACTTGCCTCCATAGGCAGCCTGGGCAAGAGTTGGTTGCCCTGGAGTGGAGTGTTTATTTGATCTTTTGTTCTCTCTGATTTGTATAAACCAGAAGTTTTTTTTTTTTTTAAGATTTTATTTATTTATTCAGGGAGAGAGAGAGGGAGAGGCAGAGACACAGGGAGGCAGAGGGAGAAGCAGGCATCATACAGAGAGCCTGACGTGGGACTCGATCCAGGGTCTCCAGGATCACGCCCTGGGCTGCAGGCGGCGCTAAACCGCTGCGCCACCAGGGCTGCCCCAGAAGTCTGTTTATACTAGATTTGAGCTTATAGTCGTAAAACTTTTCCCTGTCCCTGAGGAAATGTTTTGAGTTGATCTTTCCTCATTTAGAAGAGTAATCAAAGTATAAACCAAAGTGCTCTGGGTCGTGATTTACTGAGAATCAGGAAATCAGTAATTTACTGAGGATGCTATTGCAGCATTCCACTGGCTTCTACCCCTTGCCAGTCTCCCCTGATCCTGCCCAAGCTCCACCGGTTTGACTTCCCGTGATTTAGGGGCAAAAGGACATTTACTGAGGTCATCTGGGTTTTTAATGTTGCTATTCTTGCTTTTAATTATAAAATGCTCTTAATTTAGTGTCATGGTAATTAAAATCATTTGTCCTATGTTGTTCCTTAACCTCTTAGAAGTACAAAATTGCATATTTGTTTCAGCAATGTATCGGTTTCTCAATAACTATGTTTCAAGTCCTATGTGAATTGTAATTCACCAGTGAATCATCCGCATCTCTTTTGCTAAAGCAAATGTGTATATAATCCCCACCTCCCATCTCCCCCTGCCCCTACCAGTATGCTGTAGAGAGGCACTCCTTTGGTAATGTGCTGCTTGGCAATTTGGGATTTTTTGTTGTTGTTGTTGTTGTTGTTGTTGTTAGAGAGAGAGTGTGTGTGTGTGCATGCAGACATACATGTGTGTGGGAGTAGTTCAGGGGAGGGGGAGGGGGAGGGACAGTGGGAGAGAGACAGGCTCCATGCCCACCCACAGAAGAGCCCCACGTGGGGCTCCGTTTCACAACCTTGAGATCATGATCTGAACTAAATCAAGAGTCTGAGACTTAACCGACTGAGCCACCCAGGAGCCCTGGGTAACTGACAACATACTATTAATTGTAAATTAACATAATTGCTATGTTATTTTAGATTTCTGTGCCATTATTTTATAATATAAAATTATAGAAGATGATAAATAACCCATATTTGCTAGGAAAGAAGCTCATTGCTTCTTGTTAATTTTGAAATGTTTCTTGGTAATCTCTAGCTTTCATGTTCCTAGACCATGGAAATGTGCGGATTAGGTAGACTGCCTCCCCTAAGGGCTCAAAGGACAAATGATCTGCGAATATTTTATATTAGAAAGGAGGAAGCTGCAAAAACCAAGAACAGCTTAGAAAATTTGACCCTTTCCCCCAAAATTATGCCAAAATTATAAGCCAATTGGGGTTAACAGCATCCTCCTTAAAATCCAATTATCCCATGTATTATTGACAAGTCCCTAAGAGGACTGGATGACAGGTTCGATTATATTTTAATAGGAAGACCTGAAGTCAGATTGCTTTCCTCCCAATAACAGAGGAGGTTCTAACAGCAGGGATTAGAATTTTTATCTGGGAGCAGGTAATAAGCTATTAAAGCAGTCTGTCTAGACACTGCAGTTGGAATAAGTCAAGCACTATCACGACTGCTTACCTGAGAGTAGATTACATGGAAAGATATCCAACAAAAGAGAGTAAGGAAAATGCGAAGACATTTTAGTATAATTCACACTTCTTTATAGAATAGGCCCAATACCCAAGAGAAGAAGAAAACTCCCTCTCACTTATTCATCAGATATTTATTATATAGCATCAATGTGCTTTGGATAAATGGCTGGACAAGCAGACAGACATCCCTGCCCTTTTGTAATGCTTTAAGCTGCCTTCAGGTTCTAGTTGTTGGTGAGTTGACCTACAACCTAAAGTAAAGAGACTTTGTACAGTAGTTAGGAGCATGAACCCTAGAACCAGATTCTCTGGGTTCTCCTCATTTACCAATTCCTAGCCAGGTTGTCATGAGCAAATTCCTTACATCTTATATTTCATCATCCTCACTTCTTCCCTTTCTCTATCTGAAAAATGCAACCCTAGAAGGACATGATAATTACCTAAAATAATTCATGAAAACTCTTAGAATAGTACCTAGCACAGACTTAGTGCTTGACAAATGTTTGACACTGTTATGCCTTCATTCAACATACTTATCAGCCCATTAACACACAACAGGCTCTGTTCTAGATTCTGGAGGTACAACAGGACCTTCAGAGGTTAATATTCTAGAAGGAGGTTTATTTACTTCATGGGTTACATTGGCTCTCCTGAGCAGGTCTGTGAAACCAAAACACTGTGTTGTATATGTGATTTCTAGGGACACCTGGGTTGCTCAGCGGTTGAGCGTCTGCCTTTGGCTCAGGGCGTGATCCTGGGGTCCTGGGATCGAGTCCCACATCAGGCTCCCTGTAGAGAGGCTGCTTCTCCCTCTGGCTGTGTCTCTGCCTCTCTCTCTCTGTGACTCTCATGAATAAATAATCTTACAAATCTTTTTAAAGATAATGTGATTTCTATGGGAACATCCCTTTTGAATTTTCAACAGCTGATTTATGGAACCATAAATCATTTTGGATCATACTTGGGAAATGCCTGAAGTATTCTAAGTATCTGTGAATATTTGTGTGTGTGTGTTTATGTGTGTATGTCCTCTATTTGGTGGTGAAAGTTTTCAATTCAAGCCTCAAATAAAAGTTCAACAGGAATACATTTTACCTACTTATTTTAAAAAGTCGTAGTTTCAGCATAATAGACAGTGAGGAGCACAAACAAAAGCTAACAGATTTTAACTTCTGTTCCTGGGAGGGAAGTTGTTACAATATTTAAAAATTTAAAAAGAAAAAACTCTAAGAACATAAAGTAATAGTAAATAGGTAATACATTTTTGGAGGCAAATATTTTAGCAAATCAACTATTATCAACAAATTTTAACATTTTGATAATGTTTATTTTATATTTTTCCACAGTTAAGTCTGGATAATAAAAATATTCAATTAAAAATAAGTACTAAACATATGTTCAAATTGTACAAAGGGCCACTAGAGGTTATGAGCATTAAACAATCCTTGGACAGAACTTTTGCTTAAAAGAGAAGGCAAATTTCTGTTCTTAGAGGACAGAAAGTATATTTCCATGCTTAAAATGCCTAAACATTTTTTCCATAAATCTAACATAAACCACTTTGAGTGAGTTCATCCTTTAAAGCCAAATTTCTCTCTCTGTTTTTATTGTTTAAGTAGATCGAGAACTTCTGGTTAGCATTTTCACTTTCTTAACCCTTATGATTTAAAATTTAGTGTTTTTAAGTAATCTTCACAGAGATAAAGAAGTACATGTTTGAAGGTCCTGGGGGTCAAGGAGAACATGGTCTCTTCAAGAATTACACCATGGCTTTTAAATCTAATGGGGGAGGGAGAGTAGATGAGATGGAGATGGTAAGCAGTCCCCCCCCCCCTTACACATTGGTTAGACCATCTGAGGCTGTCCCATGGCTCTTAGGTGCACTGTTCCAGGCACTGTCCCCGACCTGAACTCCTTTCTTTCTTCTTGTATTTCACTTTGGATCATGTCTGTTGGCCAGTCTTCAGACTGAATGATTTTCCCCTTCTGTTGAGTTCATTCTGCCAATAACCCACCAAATATATTCTTTATTTCTGATACTTTTTTGTTTGTTTATTTGACTGTGGTCATGGCTTATGTTGGGGATGGGGAACAGGACCTCCTACTGCTTCCTCAGGGTCAGATGCAGTTATATTTTGGAGCTGATTTATTAAGTTTTTAGAAACATATGGGGCATTCAACATCATGTTGATAGTTTTAAATTGACCATGGCAGAAGTATTCACATCAGCTAAATTGGCAGACATCATGAAACAGGACCTCTTTGCCCCAAGAGAACTGTATTTCAAACATTTGCAATCATACCACTGATGGATTTTGCTTCTACCCCTCCCTTAGTAACAATGTATCTGTTTCTCAGGGCAGGTGCACAAAGTGTCCACCCATTTGGCTTTTCACCTTTCCCCAGAAACTATCTGGGAAGGTTTCTTGCCTTTCCTCCAGAAGCTTGAGGTGCTTGTTTCAGATGAAAAAGGAGTCTGGTGAGGTGGCAGGGTTTTGTGCTTGTGCCCCACCTGGTGGGGTGCCAGGGGATATCTCTAGTTTCCCCTCCTGCCACCATCTTTCTTAAGAGTATCTAGTAGAAGGAAGCCTGTGGAAAAGTGCTTGAGAATGAGTGCAAATCCTCTTATACTTCTGTGTCTGGGGCTTCCAGGGATTCTAGAGGGTCAACTAGCCCACACTCTAAGAATCCAGGAAAATTTTGCCTCCTTCCCCCTTTACACATCTATAGGAGCTATCACTCTTTGCCATGCTCTATCAAAGAACAACTCAAAGGGTTCAGTCTCACCTCAGAGAGGC
This sequence comes from Nyctereutes procyonoides, assembly GCF_905146905.1. Lineage (NCBI taxonomy): Eukaryota > Metazoa > Chordata > Mammalia > Carnivora > Canidae > Nyctereutes > Nyctereutes procyonoides. Next base: position 7,363,819 of record NW_026575044.1, read on the forward strand.
AAATCACCCTTTTGAATGATTTTACCTGATTATCTTGCAACCTCAGCTCTGATTAGCTCAAGAAAAATTATGGTTTTGTTAATTGTCTAACTTTTTTTTCTCCTGTTGGGTAAGAGTTATGTTCATTTGTGGCTCCCTGCATCCTAAGAAGAAGTAGAACGCTCAGCTGTTAGGTCTGGAAGAGTCTTTCCCTTGCATCATGTAAAACATAAATCTGGAGTTTATTCTGAGCACTGCGAAGGAGGGGGAAGGCCTTTGAAGGCTTTTCAGCAGGGTGAGATAGTTATGTGATGTTAATCTCTTAAACACGGTGATGTCTACCTCCTACTTGCTAAACCAGAGTGACCCACTGATCACTTTCTGCTCAGCATTTCCCATCTTTAATCTGGTAGCTTGCTTCTAGTTCTTGAGCTCCTTGATTCTTTTCACTAGTTATTTTGCCTGCATTATCAGACTACTTCCATTTCTATGACTTATTCCTCTGGTATATATCTTTCTCTGTCCATTTTTAGATATGTTAACTACCCAAGTGGATGGTATCTGTGAAGATTTTGCCAATCCCTTCATTTCCATTGTTTCAGTACCTGAGCAAGAATTAAGGGTGAGTGTTTTGGCTGCAGTCTCAGGGCATCAAGAGCGAGGGAAAGGAAGGTGAAGCACGGAAGAATGCAGAACAATGTAAGACAATGTGTTATCCTGTACTGACTGTTTCATGATAAGCCACAGAGACACATGTTTCTGGATCAGCCTGTTACAAAGAAACTGCCTCCAAATGGCCCACCAGAGGGAGGAAAAGAGAAGGGATTCTATCTGCCCAGATTCTGTCTCCTGTCTCCCATGGGTCCAGAATTTTCCCCATAGGAAAGAATTCACCTCCTCTTTAGACTTTATTAACCAGTCATTTTAGCAGCTGCTTCAGAAACCAAATCCTAAATTCTTGTCTTTGGCATGGCATTTGACTCCCAAGTGGTAGGAGGGAACCTTGCTTGACTCAAGGTGTGGGTAGCATGACTCGAGTGGCAGACCAAGAGGGTCACCATGGGATCAATGAGCTCAAGGGCAGCAGCGAGGGATTGAGAGCCCAGGAGAGGGTGGCCCTGAGAGATGCTGACATACCTATCAGGGATGATAACATTAAACAGTGTCAGCCTCAAGGCCAGCCCTGGAGAGAAACTCAGTTATGTGCATGCCCTGTTCTCTCTCCTGCTGCTTCTCTTCCAGAGTCATCCATTAGTCTTGGCTTACGCGCATATCTTCAAATGTGTTCTTGGGGATCCCCAGGTGGCGCAGCGGTTTGGCAGCGGTTTGGCGCCTGCCTTTGGCCCAGGGCGCGATCCTGGAGACCTGGGATCGGATCCCACATGGGGCTCCTGGTGCATGGAGCCTGCTTCTCCCTCTGCCTGTGTCTCTGCCTCTCTCTCTCTCTCTCTCTCTCACTGTATGACTATCATAAATAAATTTAAAAAAAAATTTAAAAAAAATGTGTTCTTTGGCTAGTTGGGTTTCATTTTCTTTTTTTTTTCATTCTCCTCTGGAATCTCTAGCTTGGCTTCTTTTCCTTTCCAGGCAAGCCTGAGTGCTGCACTCTCTGGATGCCTAAGACCATCCCTCAGTACAAACTGCATGACACACCCCAGCCAGACAGCTTTTTCTTTCCTCTAGGACCCTTCATCAGTCCGTACTTACTTCTATCTTTCATAGTCTTTCACTTTCTCCATCAATTTGTAAGCTAATTGACGCTAATGATGCCAAAAGGTGTCATTCATCTTTTCTGTGGAAACAACAAATTGTAATAAGGAAAGACTACTGGCTAGGGAGCAGAAGCTCAGGATTAATGTCACCTGCTACTCTATGATTTTGGACAGGCCACATAAACTCTTCCAGGCTCAACTTCCTTATCCATGGAATGGGGATTAAAGACCATGCAGAATAGTTATGAGGATCATATCAGATCCTGTGTATGAAAATTGGTGGGGGGAGGGAGACACTCTGCACTGTATAAATATAGTGTAGTATTATGATTAAATCGACTGTCTTACAGCATGACATCACATTTGTTAGGGAGCTGGGACTTGGTGATCTCTGACACAAGACTGCGGCTTTATAATTAAAGAATCTGAAGCAGAGAGGCCATATGGAATTTGACTATTAGACCAGTACTGTTAGATAGTATTCTTGTCTTCTGTGTTTTAGAGAGGAAGCAGGCTCTAAGAGGTTATGTGACTTACCATGGTCACCATTTTCACTTAGCTGATACATGGTGATAGGGCCAGTCTGGGGAATGCAGGGCCATCTGATGCCAGAGCCCACCCTTCACTGGGTACACTGCAGTGCCTCCCCAAGTGTCCCCAGCCAGCCAGCATCTGAGCTGGGCCTGGAATCCAGGATCCCCAGAGCCCTGAGCTCCAAAGCTCCCTGGCAGATTTTCCCATTCCAACCAAAGAGTGACAGCGTGGCATCTAAGAGTCAAATTCTCTGCTAGGGGCTCTTTGGGCTAACATGCCTTAGAGACCCCCCAACCCCCCACCCATTACAGCCAGACTAAATGAGCTTTTGAAAAGATTTTTTAATTACTAACACAGCATATGGTGCATAGTAGTTAAGAACATACAGTTTCTGAAGCCTTCTGCCCCGGTTCTAATCCCAGCCCCACCACTGAACAGACTGTCACTCCTCTCCTGGGCAAGTGACTTCTCTCTCAATGACTCAGCCTCCTTATCCATAACAGAAGAGAAGAAAGATTCCCACTGCCTCAACTTCGAGTCTGCGGCTGTGATATGTGTTTTCATTAAATAAAATAATTCATTCCAGGGTCTTATTTTGTAATTCAGATTAAATCGTGTATCATCACTAAATAAAAAAACAAATCAGAGGGAAAGAAAAACACAAAATAGCAGGTCTCACTTTGAAACTACATAGGCTCTGTTGGTAGAATGGCCAGACCTCACTTTTTCTCAGGAAATACTATTTGAGGCTCTTTTGTGGGGTTTGTTCCGAGGCAGCTGACTTAGGGAGGGCAATTCAGTTGGCCTGTCCAGAGCCCACTGGGCAGCTCCAGGAAGAGCAGGCACTCTCAGCCTGGCAGGTGGGAACTTAAGCAGAGCAAGCGGTGTGCCTGGGCCTTTGGGCACTATGCTTTTGTGCTTATGTAGCTCTTTGCATTGCACAAAAGACTGAAATCTAGAGTCAATCGAATATAATGAATGGATTCCTTTGTGGAATTCCATATTGTTTTTAACATTTCTTTGGTAATTTTGAGCAAAATAACTTCTGAGGTGATTATACCAGGAACAATGCCTTTAGACCTTTTAAATTGTTTTCCTTTGTATAGTTGAACATGTACTTTTTAGGGGAAAGGGCGAAGCAATTTGATGCATTGGTCTCTCCATGTATAACATGCAGGCTGCTGGCAATGGAAATTTAACAGATTAATGAGAATGTTTAGTTTGGGAACGATATCCTGATGATATACAGTGATATTTTCTGGGCTTTCATTTTCTAGAAACTAATTGGTGTAAAAAATTACTACTGTCCTTGAAATATTTTGTGTCTGTGTGTGTGTGTGTGAACATGAGCAGAGCCATTTTCACATCATCCGTGAAAAGCATACAACAGGTTTTTAAAAAGATTTTATTTATTTATTCATGAGAGACACAGAGAGAGAGGCAGAGACATAGGCAGAGGGAGAAGCAGGCTCCCTGGAGGGAACCCGATGTGGGACTTGATCCCAGGACCCCGGGATCACGCCCTGAGCTGAAGGCACTCAACCATTGGGCCACCCAGGCATCCCTAGCATGCAACAATTTAAAGAGCAGGTATTTTAATGATTTTTTTATTTATTTGAGAGAGAGAGAGCACGAGTGGGAGGAAGGGCAGACGGAGAGGAAGAAGCAGACTCCCCATTGAGCAGAAAGCCAATGCAGGGCTCAATCCCAGAACCCTGAGATCATGACCTGAGCCAAAGGCAGATGCTTAAAAAAACAAAAAATAATAATTAAAAAAATTTTTAAATAAAAAAAAGACAGATGCTTACCTGACTGAGCACCCAGGCACCCCAAAAGAGCAGGTTTTTTTTTTTTTTTTTTTTTTTTTTTTATGATAGGCACACAGTGAGAGAGAGAGAGAGAGGCAGAGACACAGGCAGAGGGAGAAGCAGGCTCCATGCACCGGGAGCCTGACGTGGGATTCGATCCCGGGTCTCCAGGATCGCGCCCTGGGCCAAAGGCAGGCGCCAAACCGCTGCGCCACCCAGGGATCCCCAAGAGTAGGTATTTTAAAGGCACTTGGTAGAAATATAGAAAAGCAGCATTAAAGTGACTTGAGTCATTCTTTCCCACTAAATATAAATTTTAATTTTTATATGCTAGACAAAAGAGAAAGTAGACATCCTTCTAGCTGATGCGTTACTGACTCTGGCTGCTAAATGAATAAATTTGCAGCCAGGCCTCTGCAAATGTGGAGATGGGGAGAGGATGGGTATCAAAGATGCCAAATCCACGACTGCTTTCCAGTCAGCCAGGGCTACTCACCTGCCACATCCCCTCCTTCCCCTTTTTTGTCTCGTTCTCTCCTCACTTTTACATTATTTTTCCTCTCCCTTGTGATGGTTCTGTTGCTTTGCTTTGGCTCTTTATTTTTAGATACCCATTTGTGGCCAGATTTCATATTCATACAGTGAAATGGTGTACCTTGGGTGTGGCATTTAATTAAAATTCATACTGTTAGGTTGTGTTATCCAAAATCTGAGACTTACTAAGAAACACAGAATTTTTTTAAAAGTGAGTTCCATGCCTGGCATGAAACCCAGTGTGGGCCATTGGACTCATGACCTTGAGATCAAGACCTGATCTGAGATCAAGATTCAGAGGTTTAACCAACTAAACCACCCAGGAGCGCCTGAAATGTGGCGTTTTAATCAAACATCTAGTTGCCAGGGAATTCTGTATTCATAGAGAAAAGAAAAGTTATAAGACATGTAAAAATTGAACTATATTTTTTTTGTTGAAGATTTTGTAATTTGTGGGACACCTAGATGGCTCAGTGGTTGAGCACCTGCCTTCGGCCCAGGGCGTGATCCCAGAGTCCCAGAATCGAGTCCCACATCGGGCTCCCTGCATGGAGCCTGCTTTTCTCTGTGTGTGTGTGTCTCTCATGAGTAAATAAATAAAATCTTAAAAAAAAAAAAAAGATTTTATTATTTGACACAGAGAGAGAGAGCACGGCAGAAGTTGAGGGAGAAGCAGGCTCCCCACTGAGCAAAGAGCCTGATGCAGGGCTCAATCCTAGGACCCTGAGATCATGGCCTGAGCTGAAGGCAGATGCTTAACCAACTGAGCCACCTAAGCACCCCAGATTGAACTATCTTAATGAGGTTGCTTTTTACACGCCAGATCAGCTTTTAGGAAGAAGTCAGTCAAAACTATAGTTGGCCATAATTTATTGCTCTTTCTGGAGTCTGTTATAAAAAGAAATGCCTTATATTCAGCTTGATTCTTTAACATCATAGACATTCATTCAGGAGAGTTTGATGAATAGGAGAAGAAATTTTTACTCCCGGGATCCCTGGGTGGCACAGCGGTTTAGCGCCTGCCTTTGGCCCAGGGCATGATCCTGGAGACCCAGGATCGAATCCCACATCGGGCTCCCGGTGCATGGAGCCAGCTTCTCCCTCTGCCTATGTCTCTGCCTCTCTCCCTCTCTCTCTCTGTGACTATCATAAATAAATAAAAATTAAAAAAAAAAAAAGAAATTTTTACTCCCAAATCTTAACCTGTACTCTGCACATAACATCTGCATATATGTCTAGCTTAATACTTTTCCATTGCAAAAAAGGGTCTTTCAAGAGTAAAATGATTAAAACTTCATATATGCAGTTCCTAAAATATCTCAAATAGCAGTTAAAGTAAATTCCTGATGGTTTATAGCTGAGATAGAAGGTTGGCTGTGTAGTTAATCATGCTATGACCAGAGGTGATTTTTGCACCTCTATCAGCAGTGCTCTTGAGGCTGAGGCTTTGAGAAAAAGATTGTAGGAAACTGGCAGTTTTGGGCAGATGTGTATCTATACCTCGGGCATCACTGGTTGTAATTTAACTGTAGCTATGTTGCAACCATCTGGGTAGCCAAACAGCTGAGGTCTGCTCTTGCACATGATTGTAAGTGTGGAGGAGATTTGCTTGACTTCCTAGACACTGGATTTATAAAAAAGGAGATATGTCAAGCAGTAACTATGGTGGCATGCTGCTGGGATGGATATGTCTGCAGCCAGCTTCCTGGGGTGGCTTCCCTTGGACATTTAAGTGTGTCCTAGCTCTTGGGTGACACGGTGCTGCTGGATTTTTTTTTTAAGATATTTTTTATTTATTCATGAGAGACACACAGAGAGAGGCAGAGACATAGGCAGAGGGAGAAGCAGGCTTCCCGCGGGGAGCCTGAGGTGGAACTTGATCCCAGGACCCTGAGATCACGACCTGTGCCAAAGGCACTCAACCACTGAGCCACCCAGGTGCCCCAAGTGCTGCTGGATTTTATGTCAGTTCTACCTTCAGGGTAAATCCCTGATTTCCATAGATAACCTAATCTGTAGAAAGAAAGAACATTAAAATATGGTAGAGTTTACCATTTTTTCAGAGTGAGAAACCAAATTACAGGCTCACTGATACAGAATCTTTCAACATTGAAAGTTAACGGCTGATTTCTTGTTCGGGGAGAAAAGCTTACTAACCATTTCCCGACCACTTTAGGATCGATTCTAGAACCCACCATCTTTCCTGATTTATATGACTGTTCGGCTGTGTACCTCCACAGTTAGAGCTATTAGAGTTTTTGCTGATTTGCTTGGCATATCTCCAGCAAAATAGTCCATTAAAATTCAAATCCTTTCCCAATAATTGAGACAATCAATTTACATTAAACAAGGCACAATTATACTTTCATGTACAATTTAAATTCTATAGAAAATAATGAGTGTGCAATAAAGAGGGACACTTATTTTGATGCAAAGGGATGTTTTTATAGTCTGCATAAACAAATCTTTCATATTTTCAAAATAGTTCCCTCATTATCTTTGGTGTAGGAGAACTCTATTGTGTGTTATTTTGATGTAGGGACAAATGTGTGTCCCTGGCTGCATGTTTAATAAGCAATGTGACTTTCTCTCAAAGGCATTTAAATTGCAAGGGTTGAGATAGAATCAGGTAGGTCCTTGCTTGCTGTTCGACATGAATCATTCTTATAAAAAGAGCAAACAAAGAGGATGCAGATTGAGTGATTTTGTTGCCTTTGTGCCTGCCTTAGTGAAATAGGCACCAGGCATCCATCTCTACCTTTGTGTGGCAGACCAGGGATCAAGTGCTCCAGCCTCAGAAAGCCATTCAGAGGAATTTGGGAGGATGCAGTTGCGGTGGCTGCATGCCTTTATGCTGAGGGGTTCCTGGGAGAGCCGCAAACCACAGGGACTCAGCTCACCAGGCAGCCAGGCTCGGGGAGTGTGCCCACCCCTCTCCAGCTCTCCTGCACAAGCTCTGAGTAAGACTGGGATTGTCGGTCAGGAACTCTAGAACACTGGAGAAACAGTATTAGGAAGAATATAGTACAAATAATGACAAGCTAGAAAACAAATCCTGTCAGAGCCTGAGAATATATTTGGCTTCCGCTTGCTGTGTCTGTCTGTTTCTATAAACGGTCCAGAATAGAAACCGGATGTTTAAAATCTCTCTCCCTTTCACATGCTTGCCTCCCCCCTCCTGTCTTCCTTCCTCTTCAGTATTAGTAGACTTACTATTTTTATTAGTTTGTATTTATATTCCCATTTTTCAATATTTGCCATTTGTGTGGATAACACATTAATTTTTAATGAAACATTTTCAAACTCTTAGAATAGCTGCATCATAAAAGAAAAACTTGAAATTGATATAGACTCTAAGGCAGCATGTAAACTGAATATTACAATTGTTTTTCCCTCTTACAAGTGGCAAACGCTTATTTTAAAAGATGGTGGATGCTCAACTTAAATCTTATCTTTGTATAGGAGCCTAGGTTTTGTGTCTCATATTTGTGGCACAAAGTGTAACTCAGGTGCCATTCTGATTAAAGTGAAAGAAATATCAAAACAATGTTAGTGCTCTCTAATAATTTTTCTTCCTATCTACAAGTACATTTTTTTTTTTTTTTTGACAAGCCTCACTGCTATTAAAGAAAGTCAGTTGTGGCTTAAATTGAATCTTGAGCATAATTTTTCATTGTCGTTCTGTTGCAGAACTACAATTTTAACAAAGGCAGCATTGGTTTCTTTGAGTAGTTTATTTTCTCCAGTCAGGAATTGTTTGTAATTTTGTGCTTGTGAAATTGAAATTAATCTTGGAAAATATTTAAACAGTTTCATGGGATCCCTGGGTGGCGCAGCGGTTTGGCGCCTGCCTTTGGCCCAGGGCGCGATCCTGGAGACCCGGGATCGAATCCCATGTCGGGCTCCCGGTGCATGGAGCCTGCTTCTCCCTCTGCCTGTGTCTCTGCCTCTCTCTCTCTGTATGACTATCGTAAAAAAAAAATAAAATAAAATAAAATAAAATAAAATAAAATAAACAGTTTCATATTACATGCTGTTCTCAGAACTAAAGCTCTGCAGTCTACTTTGGAACTGCAAATTAATAAGTATAGCTTCTTCCAGAAGTTTCTTATAGGAAGCATGGACATTGAAGATGTGGCATCTTAGAGACTTTTTCCCACTCACAAGTCAGAAGGAAACAAATAATCAATTTTATGTGGGTAACTTAAATTGTATTTGAATCATTATATAAATATGCACATACACGCACATATGGTATGCTTATATATCTAAGCTTGTATTTTTGCATTAGAAGAATATATATCACTTCACATTTTATTCTCTAAAGTAAAAATTTTTAAATAGTATTTACCTTTCTGAAGTACATTTACTTATTCTGAACATTAACAAAAAATATATATATATTTTCCAAATATTTGTATTTTGTATCCTAAATAAAGATGACTAAATGTTTTGGGGAACACTGTGTGTATTCTATGAGCTGAACTGCACAGAATGGCATTTTAAAGAGTCAGAGACACCTGAAAGATTAGTGACCCCCCTGTCCTAGCATCTACTTCTCACCCTCCATCCTCTACCCCAGCAGACACTTTCTAGGTAAGGAAACAGACCTGACGACATAGGGTGACTCCTAAGATACGGTTCAGGTATTGACCAGAATCTGTGATTTCTGACTGCTGCTCTAGTTTTCTACTGAACTCACTCAATAATGTGTATGTTTCAAGAAAGAGGGAGGAAAATATTAAGTGCAGGTAAATAGATGTTTAGTAAAGCCGGCTGATCCAGTAAGCTTGAGACCAGAAGTTGGATGGTTAATTCAAAGGTCAGGAAATCAAAACAAGTGATCGATATGTTGAACGAAGACATTTTCTTTGTGTATGGATCACCCAATTTGGAGTGTCACATCAGTTTTTCTGGGTGCACCACACCAAAGCTGCATCTTCCGGTGCCTCCAATTTGGGTTTCTTTAAACCAGCCGAGGACATAAAGACACTTGGGGAGAAACTTCCCTGCAGAATTGACTGTTTCAATGACCCCCTCCCACCATGTCTTTTACAGTTATTTCAAACACACTTAATTTGACAGACTTTGTAAAAAACAAAAACAAACGCTCTGCTTTGTTGATTCTTTCTAAATCACTCCACTTTGTTTTCATTGAATCAGCAGTCATATTTCTGAGTTCACGAAACATTAAGTTATGCTTGTGTAAGCAGCAGAACCATGCTTGGAAAGAGACACAACTGCCTGGAAAGCACTGCATGACTGGTGGGAGCAGTGGTGAGCAATCGTACTGGGAACTGGCAGCCAGTGGCCACAGGTACTGAGTGTGTCCTGGACTTTACTCAGTACCTTTTATGGAGAGCAAAGGAGGGTGTTGGTTCATTAGATGGACAGGGTAAGTGGCCATCAGTTCAGGGAGCTTCAGCTCTACTTTGGAGGGAACCAGTGGAGTCAGACAAATGAAAATAGGCAGAATGCTAACTCATTTTATAAGAGGAATCTGCAGAGCACGTTCCATGGACATTTATTCCCTTTGTACCAGAGAGGAGACAGCCAACCTGCAGGCAGAAGAAAGGGAGCTTTCCCTGTTCTCTTTGCCCTGTTCCCTTCTCTTCCCCTGGGTCAAGAAGATGAGGCTCACACCACCCAAAAGTTGGGCCAATGGAGCATTCTTTTTTTTTTTTTAAGATTTATTTATTTATTTATTCATTCATTCATTCATTCATTCATTCATGAGAGACAGAGAGAGAGGCAGAGACACAGGCAGAGGAAGAAGCAGGCTCCAGGCAGGGAGCCTGACACTGGACTCAATCCAGGGTCTCCAGGATCACACCCTGGGCCGAAGGCAGCACTAAACGGGAGAGCCCCCCAGGCTGCCCTGGAGCATTCTTATACCAAGCGAACTTTCTACAGCTGCTTGGCAGTCAAAGCAGTGGCCATTATTCAGCCTAGAGAGTCACTGCTCATGTATGGATTTGTGAGTGACCTGCTACTCATTTGGGGAAGATAGGGGTTGTAGCCCTGCATTCTTTAGGGAGCTGATCTATTCCTTGCATCAAGTGTCCTAGAAGGAATGCTTTCTTAGGTGGTTGGGCTGCTGAAAATGCAAATGGTTTCCAAATGGGTTTAGATAAATTCTTGGATTGAGAACCTATGCCTGGGTACTATAAATGCATAAAGTCCCTTTCCTAGAATGATGATGAACGAAGAAACCAACAAGTAATGAACAACTAACCTCTGTCTAAATTGGGTGAATGTAATTTTTCTACTTATCTTCTTTATCTTTTTTTTTTTTGTCCAAGCATCCATCCATTTTTCCTTTTTTAGATCATAGTATTTGCCAAAATGGTGATTATAGCACACAGCTGCTTCACACACAAAAAAAATGATACAATATAGCTGCCTCTTTACTGCCTTGCTACCTTTGTTGTGGCCCAAAGGGATGGGACAGCATTTTTCCCTATGTATTTTATGAACAATCAGTTCCACAAAATGGTCTTTGAGAAAAGCCATATAGGATTTAATTTGGGACATAATGCGTAAACTCTACCCACTCTTTGGAGCCGCAAGATATACATTAGTATATTAAAATTGCCTTGATAAATCTTAGAAATCATTAGATATTTTTAAAGTTTAAGTTAGCTTTCATTGAAATAATAATATAAATAAGAATATCTGTAATACTTTAAAACTTTACAGCCAAGGGTGTACAGATAGGGCATGAAGGGCTACAGGCTGCCCTGCAGGAGACAGATCGCCTGTCTAAGCAGAGAAGTGACCATGTGGCACCTCCCAGAGGACCACATGGTTTCTCATGGCTCTGTGATCATCGTTCATCCCTTCACCACTGTGTTCCAGCTCTGGGCTTTACTTTCACTGCATTTTCTTTGTACTCTATGGTGTGGTATGATCACCAGGTCCATGCTCTCTCTCACACAGGCAGGAAGAATTGCTCATGGCTACAGCATACACAGGCACTGCCAAACAGCAGGTCTGTTAGCTGCAGGTGAACTTTGAGGTGTGATGACCCAAGACTGTGTTGTGGAATGGATTTCATGAGAAATAGGAAGACTTGCGTATCTCCATCACTGCCGATGTGGCTGTGATGAGCAAGAAGAGTAAACATCTTTTTCTCAGTCCAAAGGCTCTCAAAAAGGACTTTTTGTTTATGTTCTTCCTTCTCAGGGATCTAGAATCATTCTGAGAATCTACAGAAAGATTTGTGTTCATTTCATTATTAATTTGTTCATTCGGTGTTTATATATACACACTTAGGATAATTCCTGATTGTCAACTCTGGTAGCAGGGACCTGTGGCAGGCTTTGGGGTGAAAGATGCAGGGAGCTGAACCCTGGTCTTGGAGAACATACAGGCCAGATGTTCTTGCCTATGTTTCTTGAAGTCTGGAATACCTTTTCTTTCTCGGCCTAGAGACTTCTTGTTTCTGAAGAGTCAGGTCAGCTGTCATCTCAGGGAAGCCTTCCTTAACTCATTGTCCACATTCTTCAACACTTGTTCAAACCACACTTTGATCAAGGGCACAGGACGTCATAGTTATTCTTTGAATGTCTGACTTCTTCGACAGGAATTCCTTGAGAGCAGGGCCTATATCCTGGTCATTTTTGTTTCTTATGCATGTAGCCCGATGCCAGGCACTTACAGGATACTCACTCAGTGAATTGTTAATGGTTTTTATCTTCAAGTTCGCCTTTTTCAGTCTGCCAGAACTGTAGAAGGGGGAAAAATAATGAGTTAAAAGCAGAATTTATGTGTATGTGCAACTTTAAAAAAAAATACTTTATAACCTCTTATCTGTATTCTCACATTTGGAAAAAATCTTCAATATCTGTGTTTTTAATGACTATCATTAAGTAATACAAATCTAAATTTTTATTGTGTAATGATGGGTATCCAGTAAACACTCGATAAATATCAATCACAACCATTTAATATGCTTTGGTCTCATTAAAACTAGAAGAGCTCCCTCACTCTATTCAAGCCATTTAACTACTCATTGTGTTATTAGTTGCTTCTTAAGGTTTGGAGGTCATGTTTAATGGAGATGCTGGTTAGGGTTGTTAGCAGTTACGTAAATGTCTTTGACTTTACAAATTTTATGACAGTCGTTTGGAATGAGTTATATATTTTCCAAGCCTTCAGTTTCCCCAGTGGCCTGATATATTAAAGAATGATTGTTAACTTGCAAATCTGGTGAGAAGTTTTTTTTTTTTTAATCAGCCAAATTTGACATTTTACATAATGCTAGTGATTGCTGTATCACAGGCGATGGAGATAATATAGAATCGAGGGAAGGGAAAATTTTTCTTGTTTTGCATGGCCAGGCAGAACAACCCTTGGAAAGATGATCCTTTGAAAGAGATTATCATTTCTTGCTCCAACCAAATATACTCAACTTCTGTTATGTCTCCCACTTTAAAATAATCATTTCTGTGACCTGTGTCTGGAGCGCTCCAGTTTTTCCACATGGCCCTTAAAAGATAGGGCCATCAGTCTTGCATTCATAGTTATTTTGAATTATGCCACCATGTTCAGCTGCAGGGTTGTCTCCTGCAGGGCCTGGCTGGATCAGAGAGTCCTGGGCTCCTCTAGCTTTTTGCTAGAACAGGAAGGCCTGAGCGAGTGTAGGTGAGCAGCCCAGGCAGGGCCCTTCCTCCCTCCCGCACTTCACCCCCTGCTGGGGTACATGCTCCCATTTTGGCTCCAGATCTCCCTCTCTTGAGCATGAAGAGCAAATGACCCCAAGGAAAGGCTGCAAAATGTGTTTGGGCTTGCTCTCTAGATATCCTACATGAGAACTACTACATGGAAGGTTGGGTTGGTGAGGCTAATGGAAACTCTGAGCTCTCACTGGGGACCATTCTTGCTTAATCCTCCCTAGTTAGGCACCCCCTCCTCTTCTCTCCCATGCTTCTGTTTTCCAGCACTTGGAGCACTGCATTCATGGCATTGTACATCCTCTCCTGTTGTCAGATTGTGAAGTCTCCAATCTTGGACATTCAAGTGTATAAAACTATGTGAATTAATGAATAATCCTCCAGGAACTGCAACTCTTTTAACTTAAAAGCTGTTAGCTGATGCTTAGTATTAATGTATACTGATTGCATATGTGCCCTCATTTCTTTCCATTAGCCTTTTAGGATTGGAACTCACTTGGCTTTTATTAGGCAGTTTTTCAACCTTTTAAGTTTTTCAACCTTTAAGCTATAATATGATTTGGTCCATCCAAAGCAGCAACAGCAATAGCAACAACAAAAACCAAAGGAATGTGAATGCCTGTTACATGATAGGAACTACAGGCCATGGAGATCCACAAAATAAACGATCCCTGACTTCTGTTCTCTGGAGAAAGAGGTATGAAGTCCTACTCTAACTCCATAGGCCCCATGTAGTAAAGACTTTGGTAGAGATGACTGTGTACCTGCATAGGAACACTGAAGAGAGATACAGATCTGGTCTGGGAGATGTTGGAAGACTTTCTGGAAGAAGGAACACCAAAACTTAAATTTATTTTTTTAAAAGACTTATTTATTTATTTTAGAGAGAACGAGCTCGGGGACACAGACGGAGAGGCAAAGAAAGTCTTAAGCAGACTCCATGTTGAGTTCAGAGCCCCATGGGGGGTGGATCTCATGACCCTGAGTTCATGACCTGAGTGGAAACCAAGAGTTGGACACTTAACTTCTGTGCCTCCTAGGCACCCCCACAACTTAACTTTAGAGGGAAGTCTCATGCCAGGCAGAGAGGAAACCTGGAGAGAGAAGTGATGTCATATGGAATAGCAACAACACACAGGGCCATGTTGGAAGGTTGGAAGAAGCAGGAATGCACTGGAGATCCATGCCAGAGACCTACCTGTCTCTGCTTCCCATAGGTATTAGGGAACCAATGAAGAGTGTTAAATAGGGCACAATAATGGGTTTGCATTTCAAATACTGGTGGTAGCCTGAAGGGTGGATTTCAGGGAGCCCAGTAGGGAAACAAGACAGGAAATGATTGGTGCCTGTGATAGAGATGAAGAGGAGGGATGGATTAGAGAAATACTTAGGAGGTAAAGTAGCTGTTGATGGGATATGAGAAGTGTAGAGAAATCAAGAATCAAATAATATTGCTCATGACTATTACTGTTAGTACCTATTTCTTTGGTCTAAATCCTAGTGGGTTTTTAAAAATCAATTAATTTTTATTTGAGAGAGTATGTGTGCATGTACACGACTGGGGGAAGGGCAGAGGGAGAGAGAATCCTAAACAGGTTTCACACACAACATGGGGCCTGACATGGTGCTCGATCTCATGACCTGAGCTAAAATCAGGAGTCAGACGTTTAACAAACTGAGCCACCCAAGTGCCCCCCCAGTGACATTTTTTTATTTCTCTGGGAATGAACCTACAGGAGGCCTGAAAAGCTAATGACTTTTAAAATGACAGTTGTTGGTCATATTTCCATTTGGCTTAAATTTTCCCTAATGCAAGTCTAATTTTTATTTTCAGATTTACGTATATTTCTAGGACTATTCACACTAGATTTGTAGTTTTTACAGGAAGCACTTTAAGTCCCAAGAAATGAGTGTCAAGAATTGTATCAGAAGAGAAATTGTAGCTGATTTACTAATTCCCAACATTTCAAATGTATAGTCGTCCTTCACCTCCCAGCCAGGCTGCTCCCTGCTCCCTGCAGTACACCAACCGTACACCTGGTACTGTCCTTGGTGCTTGGTAAAAGGGTCCTCCTTTATAGGACAGACACCTAAATAGATAATAAAGTATATATACTGTAATAAGCATAGATACTTTTCTTTGGTCAGCCCTACTGATTATGACTCTAAGCAGTATATTATTTCTAGGAGAAGAGCATTAAAATAATCAAATCAAAATATTAAGTAATCAAAATGTCCAATATTAGAAGATTAGTTACATAAACGGCTTACATAAATTCCCTACAGTGGAACTCTAAAATGCCAATAAAGTCACTTATTCATAGAAAAGTGCTTATTGACATGACAGATGTTCAAAATATCTCCATATCTGCAAGGGGAAATAGGATAAAAGTAGTATATCTTATATGATTTCATTTTTGCCAAAAAAAATAGATACAGATATATACCCAAAATATCTTCTTCACACTCTAGCTTTTATATCCCACACATGTGGACTCAATTTTTGCTCTGTGCCAACTCATATGTGGAACTCGGCATCTCTCTGAGTTCCCCAAAAGGCTTCATATGCACAAAGCACTGCTGATCAGCATGGGTGTTACTGTAGAGGATATTATAAGAAAGAAGATGATGGGCATTCATACCACACATCCCGTAGAAGCAACCTATCAGTCTCCATTGATATGGTTCTCTCTTTCAAAGTCCTTTCAAGACTGTATTTCCACTCAGGCACCTGTGTCTTCTCTCTGGCTTTTTCTCTCCTTATCACTCTCAGTCTTTGCTTTGTCACGCCCTGAGAATGCTAATTCCTTACCCCTGTTATGGAGAATAATCCAAGTTGGCCCCAGCACATACATTCAAGGAGCCTGCATCTGGAGTAAAAACCTCACACCCATACACATACCGCAAAACAAAGTTTAATAAAATAGTACTTACCTTCACTGTAGACTGCAATCCATATTTTTTTTTTATTTTATAATCTACTAGTGGCTCATGACCCAGAGTTTAAGAAACTGCATAGGAGGCCAGCTCATGAGCACAAAACTTCAGCAGTACCTCTGGAATCTTCTCAGATTATCAAATTGTTTCACTGAAACACCCAGTAAATACATTGTTGCCCATCCTGTTACACAAACACACACACAGGCACATACATGTGCACACCTAGGAGAGTCATAGTTTACTTAGCTGTATGTTTTTTTTTTAATTTTTATTTATTTATGATAGTCACACAGAGAGAGAGAGGCAGAGACACAGGCAGAGAGAGAAGCAGGAGCCCGATGTGGGAATCCATCCCTCGTCTCCAGGATCGTGCCCTGGGCCAAAGGCAGGCACCAAACTGCTGCACCACCCAGGGATCCCTACTTAGCTGTTTCTAAGCACTGGGGTTATTGGTGTATTTTCTTCAGTTTTCCAAGAATTTGTAAGTTTCTTGCACTGAGCACATGTTACTTTGTAAAAGGAAATAGAAACAGTAGAAAAAATTTTAAAGACAAGGCTCTGCTCCTTCTCAGAAACCCTCCCTGACTAACCCCTTCCAAGCATGGTTAGCTTCCTCCCTCTGTTTGTTCATTTTGCCCTTTTGATTTCTTGTCCAGCACTTGTATCTTTACCTTATAATGATCTGTTTTCATCATGTTTTCCTCCTGGTTCTGGGCCCTTCCCCACCCCTGGCTTCATCACCATCATAGACCTCTCCTCCCTTCCCTCTGTAACAAGAGTCTTTTTTTTTTTTTTTTAGTTATTATTTATTCATTTGAGAGAGATGAGAGAGCGATCATATAAGTGGAGGGGGAGGGGCAGAGGGAGAAGTGGGCTCTCAAGGCTGGATCCGAGGACCCCAGGACCATGATCTGAGCCCAAGGCAGAAGCCCAATCAACTGCATCACCCAGGCACCCCTGCAATGAAATTCTTAAGCTGAAATCCAAAGATTAAGTGAATCTTCCAAAAATGGATGCAAAAATCTAATGTTTATGCATTTCTTTTCTGGGAATCAGATCCAGTTAGTTTTTGAGTGCCTGCATTATGCCAGGCAAGGTTCTAGGTCTGATCCTCAGTCAGACTCTCAAAAATATCAAAGAATTCCTGACCTCCCCCCATTCTCCACACTTACTCTGTTTAGTTTCCTTGCCTAGAATGTCAGTGCCATGAGTTGAGACTTGTCTGTCTTGCTCATGACCAGTCTCCTACTGCCTAGAACAGTGCCTGAAACATAGTGGGGCACTCAGAAAGTGAAACATTTCCAGTGATTCAACATTATGAGGTAGAAAAGACCTTTCTTTTACTATCCCCATTTTTCAGAGTTGAATAAATGTCATGATGTTACTTAAGAAAAGAGGTAAAGGTAATCACAAGCATCAGGAGACTCTGGAAAGTCAACCTGGGCTTTATGCTCAATGCTGTCACAGAATTGACTGTGGAACTGCATTCCATCAGCACCTGCATTGGGGTCTGTCTCCTTGTCTCTCGGCTGGACCCTATGGTTGCCTAGGTTCTTTCTGTCTCTAAATTCCACTCCTGTTGGTAGGCTCAGGGCCCCAGGCCAAGTCTATAGGATTAGCACAGTAGGAACACCCAAACCCCCTAACTCTTAGGTTACAGAAGGTACAAGGCTTTTGAGTTTTGCTTTCCCTTTGGCTTCATGTAATATGGTTCATTTTGTGTTTGAAGGTAGTTCATTCTATAGAAACCAGACTGGGTATTGTTTAAACAGTGGGCTGAAGTCTCAAGGTAACATACTGGCCCACCAAGATCTACAAAAACATGAGTCCCAAACTCACCCTTGTGCAATTACTGATGCGGTATGAATGTCTGATACTGCGGATGTACGTTCTAAACCTAAGGAACTCCTGCAGAGAATGATCAGATTATCTCATTTTGCCATCAATTATATTTTGAGATGTTAAGTGGGTAGAATAACTGCTGTTTCTGGTTAAGCAGATTCTCTCAACTACTGCGAAATATTTTTAAAATCAGGCAATTCCATCTCTAATCCGAATTGTATTTTGTTTATTTTCTTCAGACATTTTTTTTGTGTGTGTGTGTGTGACTAGGACTGTGTTTAAAGTTCAGCTTTCTGTGTGGTATTCTTGTGATAATTTCAGTACATAAAATAAGATGTTTACAAAAGCCAACCTGAGACCGATACTATACAGCAGTTTAGCAGCAAATTTCTACTCTGGGTATTTAACAATAATTGGGATCTTTCTATTGGCTTTATATAAACTCAGATTAGTAGTAAAATCTAAGCACCAGCCCATTTGGCAAACTCCTGCACTTCAAGCTCACAAATTTGCTTCTGATTGTGCTTTTCATTCGCACCTAGCTCAGATTTTTGCTTGGTGCTTTTTTAAATCCTCTCATTTACATACTGTGGTAAATTTAAAATGAGAACAGATGAATGCTGCTAAACTTTCCTATTTCACTGATGAATATGGTATTTTGCTTCAACTATCTAGCTGTTATATATTCAATGACCTTTAAAACATGAAATAGATACTTCTTTTTCATATACGCTGTGCAAGATGGATTATTAGTATTGTCTTGCCTTTGAGACAATGGGTCTGAGACATACAGCCTGAGCAGAACACCTGAGAACTAATTGTCACAGGATAAAAATTAAGTTTTCTGTTGACAGGCTACACTGTCATTAGGGTGGAAAGGCCTCCTTAACATGGGGTCATCTTGGGACTGTGCAGGTGATGCATCTGCTCCAAGTGCATATCTTCCTGCCCTGAAGTCCAGGACATTATGGTCTATGTATCCCACTGGGGTATTAGGAAGCACAGCTGAAGTATGAATAAGAAAAGGGGTAGCGTTTTAGGGGGTGGCTAATGTGGATTTGGCTCTAGCTAAGCGTAATATATTATTATCTCATTTATTATTACTATTGATAGTCATGGGCTTGTTCTCCAGAGGAGCAGAGTGTGGCTTGGGGAGGTGTCAAGGAAAAATCAGAGCCTGACAGGAGTTAAGGCAGTAAGAACAATTGTATTCAGGACCTATTGCAAATTGGGGGCAGGAGGTGAGACCATAATATAGAAGTAGCCTCAATTTCAAATTGGAAGAAAGAGTGGGGTTCTATAGGTGAGGAGCAGGATGGAGTGGGTGCAGGGGAATCCGTGGATGGAAAGATGGCAAAAGGGGGTTCTGGCTAAAGCAGCCTGAGAGGACTCTTCCTGAAAGCAGGCAGGGTGAACATACACCAGCTGGAGAATGGTAAGAGGAGGAGGAATTCTGATCAGATGTCAAAGTTGATCAGATATCAGACAATATTCTGGGCAATGCAGGCCTGACAAGGGCAGACCCTACCCTAAAGGCCAAAGTCAAAGCCGAGTTGAGAAGGAGGCTCAGAGAAACTGGACCAGGTTTGGTCAAAAATTTTTATCAGAGGTCATATTATGAAATCATTGAGGTTTCTAAAAGCATGCTCCACCTGTAACCTGCACTGTCTCCCGGTTACATCGGCCTGTCTCCACTGGGTGCTGAGCAGCTGGAGAGAAGAGCTCACTACTGGCTCCCGTGCCTTGCACAGTGAGCGACACAGCAGCCGGATGAGACCATCTGTGTGGTTAGGATTTCAGTAAGTGCACCAGATGTGCCGCTCACAGTGCGGGTGTGAGAAAATTTCCTGGGGAAGTAGAATAGATTAACTTTGTAACGGCGTTCATTTTAGTTTCCATAACCCAAATCAGTATTAATTTTAAGGTTATGTATACTGCTTTTAATAAAAATGTTATAATGCATAAAATAAGAAAAACTGAGGGCACAATTTTAAAGAAAAGTACAACAGTATTAAAAGAAGGGAATCTTTGTATTTCAGAATGAAGGAATATAACGTTTTAAAAGCTGCAACAAAAACTTTCCTAGGCAATTTTGCAGTCTTTTTCTCTCCTAATGTGGAAAAGTGGGCCAACTGCTAAACATATAATTGCTTTGCTTCAATCTATCTTGATCACACTCAATTGGGCTAAGAAACCGGAGGCTCTGGAATTTAATAAATGACCCTAAATCAAAATGTCTACTCCAAATTCAGCTTGATAGAAAGCCAAGCTGGTGTCACTATATCTCGCTCTAGGCAAACCCGATATATTAAATCAAATTTCCAAAATGGATTAGTTAAGTGGTCATTCCTCACTTAGCAACAGAATCCTTGTAGTAAATTTTCCTCGTAATGCTTATAAACCGTGATTCAGTTGGTTAGAACCCTCTGTGCCACATTTCAAGGGCAGAGTACATTTGAGGATGTGACCCAACAAACCAGCCATTTCATGTTTCTCCCAGGATTTGTTGGGGCACTTATCCTGGGCCCTAAGGGAACAAACATGGGTCACAATGGGCTCTGCGCCCAAGGCATGCATTTTCAGAGACTGGAGGAGTGGAATGATTACCTTCCCCGGGCGGGGAAGGGGTCACGAAGGGGGAGCTCGGAGCACTAGCCTCCCTTCTGGTCTTCACCACCCAACTTTTGTGTGTCCTCCAACTCATCCAGGGCATGCAGCAGCTTGTAGAGTTTGTCTTGATGGAAAGTCTTGCCTCTCCCTCCTCTTCTTGTGTTGGTCAACTGAAAGGAAAAGCCTGATGTAATTAGGTGTGAGAAGATGGGTTAGGTTCTGTCTTCATCCTGGATCCTGCCCTTGCCAGTGAGGAAATTCCTTCCCTTACAGTTCTGGAGCTGGTCTGGGTCATGCAGGTGCAGGTCGTGTGTTCAATGGGCCATTCGGGTTATTGAAAGCTAAAAGATGTGTGTGGGGAGATGCATCTTAGGGGATTTGTTCACAGAGCCCGCAGTAGAGTCAGGACAAATTTGGGCAGACAGTGGCAAAAGAAAAAGTATTTTTAAAAAATGGATGCCTCAGTTATAATAAAGGCAGTGTGGAAGAATCTGCTTTGGAAAAAGATTTCTTAGAAGACATTAGAGTGAGCTGTTAGCTGTGTCTGTGATTCTTTTCATGCAAACACATAAGGAAAATCAGTCTTTTCGCCTTTATTTTTATTCGAATATACCTAGGTCAGAGTGGGTCACTCCCAGCATTAAAAAGGGGAGGTGGGGCCAGGGAAAGTAGTTTACCTTTTGTTTTTGGTGAGAGGGAGGTTCTTTCTTTCTTTTCTTTTTATTTTGAGGGGGCAGCCTTCCATCTTTATTCCCTCTTTCTCATTGTGCTTTTTCCTGGACCTTTTATTATGCTTCTATTTAACTTCCTATTGTGGGATTGGCCTGGGGGAGTGGTGTGGCCAGAGCTCAGCCTGAAGGTCTTTTGGTGGATGCTGTATTTTTAATAAATGTGAAATACCCTCATCGTGCTGTCTTCTAAAGAACATTTGTTTTTTAAGGGTCTTTGTGCATTCATCTGGGGAAAAAAAAAGCAACCAAATCTGCTCTATTCAAATTCCAAATTCTAGGGGAGCAGATTGTCACAGAATATACAGAGATGAACTTCCAAAAATGAAAATGGATGCAGGAATTAGAGGTATTCATCTCGCATGCTAGAAACATTAGTGCTTGGAGTAATAAATGGGTGTCCTGCTTTATCACAATTGGCTTATTGATTATTTCCTAATTTTTCTTTATGCAAAGAATCCTGTGGATATTCAAGTTTAGCCTGTGTCTCCTGTGTTGATCCTGGAGAAACGAAGGAAGTTTCATTCTCTCTGTCCAATCACAATGAAAATTATCACAAAACTAGAGATAACTCATGTAAATGTCCACATTGTTTCAGAGTTGGTTTTGCATCCAAGGCACAGTTCTTTCTTTTTAAATGTAATAAAGCAGCCATACAGAAAATAGAGGGAAAGAATCTACCCTTTAAGTAGAAATGCCTTGGCTTTGCCTGGTGCATCAGTCTCCATTTTCATAATGGCTTCCCACCATTGTTGACTGACATTGTGCATTGAGAAATGTTTTTTTTAAATGCAGTATATTTATTTCCAAACTTTTTGCTGGTGGCAGTCCTTGTGCAAACATGACATTTGTACTGTCGGTGGTTGATGTCAAAGTACAGTATCTTAAGTTTAATGTTTCATTAGTTTTAGAAAGCTTTTGTCATTAACGTATTGATTGAAGCCACTCAAAATTGATTCTTGAAAGATCATTTCTGTGTTTGTATGATTGCAACCTCATGCATGCTTTATGAATTTCATTTGGCACTCTCCATCCCCTCAGTTAAGTGGTTATCAAGGGTGGTTATCATCACTTACAACATGAGGAAAGCAAGAGACAGAGACTTTGTTGACTTGCACTGAGCCAGCATTGCTGCTGGACTGGCATGTGCTTTCTTCTCTTTTTGGCTGCAATATCTACTGTATCTCTCTGTGTCAGAAATATAATTAAGCATCCTGGTATGGATAGAGATGTCTCTGTAGAAACCTTCAGGATCCATCCTGATATGAGGTCTCAAGAGGTACAAGACACAGTTCAATTTGATCTTGACTTTGTATCTGAGCAAGTCACTAAATCTAGGAGCATACTTCTTACAAAGAAATCTGGCCATTCAAGATGATGATCTTACGATCTTTGCTATAAGAGTAATTCATCCACACCTTCAGCCTTATGGGCCCAGGACCCTGTCTGTACTCTCATTTCATGCCTTAAGGGTTCTTGGTTCCAGACTTCTTGACTCCCAGTTTTTGTGGTTTGATAGCCATTATACATTGTACTAAACCTGTTGCTACCATGTACAAATTTTCTGACACACCTCACAGTAATGATAATTATTACATACTACATAATTATATAACACATAATAAATATGTAGTAAATTATCATTACAATTATTATCATTATTATAGCAGCAGCTGGGGCACCTGAGTGGCTCAGTCACTTGAGTGTCCGACTCTTGATTTTGGCTCAGGTTATGATCTCAGGGTCATGGAATCAGGCCCTGTGTCAGGCTCCACACTCAGCGTAGAGTCTGCTTGTCCGTCTCCTTATGCTCCTCCCCCTGCTTGCTCTCTCTCTCTCTCTCTCTCTCCCTCAAATAAATAAATAAAATCTTTAAAAAAAGAATTATTATAGCAGCAGCTAACTTTAGATAGTATTGTCTTTGTTTTAAGTACTTACCTTTATTAACATGTCTAATTCTTACATCAACCCTATGAGGCAAGTACTACTGAGGAAACTAAGGCACAGTGGAGTCACACAGCTACTACAGAACAGAGGTGGAAGCTGAACCCATGCAGTATTGCTCCCATGTCTATGAAGAAGGGATGCAGATGTGAAGAATCTTAGGAATATTTTAGCTCCCATCATACCAATATTTATTTATTTATCTATTGACTGATTTTTAAAGATTTATTTACTTATTTGATAGAGCAAACCTGCAGGGAGGGGCAGAGGGAGAGGGAGAGAGAGAATCTTAAACAGACTCCCCAGTGAATATGGGGCTCGATCTCACGACTCTGAGATTATGACCTGAGTAAATGAAAAGTCAGATGCTTAACTGACTAAGCCACCCAGGTGCTCTGCACGCTACCAATTTTTAAAGAGTTCTTGCGGTCGTACCAATCAAATATGGTATTATTTTATGTTTTCTGAGCTGCTATCCTGTCACTAAACCATGACTGTGGTCCCACAGCAGCATCCAATCAGTATCTGGAGTCCCAACATACATAACATAAGCGTTGTACACATATTTTACACCTGAGTATCCTGTGTCTCCATGTGAAAACCTGACATGCTGATTAGTGGGATAAAATGTGGGTAGAAAGCCTAAAATAGTCACCCTCTCAAATATGTTTCTGTTACCTTAATTTGAGATTGATGAATAGTGAGAAGGAAATGAAGAGTAATGATAATTTAAAATAAAGGAATGGCAGGAAGGGCAATTTAGTAAAATCTTTTCTCCCCATAATAAAAAACATCGTTGCTAAGTATGACAGTTTACTGTGACATGACACTCAGTGCCCTACAAGAGGTTTGCCTGACTCCAGAGCCTGCGTGCTCACTACACCTCACTGTCTTTCTTCCTTTAAAGGGGATGATGGTACCAGTGGACCTAGAGAAGCAGTGACTCTCGGGGGACTTGTCAAGACGCAGTCAGGTAGATTCTGAGAAGTGTTTCCAGGAACAAAAGTCACTGGAAAAGTGGAGGAACCTTACAAAAAAGCTACCTGAGGACAATAGGTGTATGTCAAAGAAAAAAAAAGGACAACCCCTTGCCCAAGTGTGAATAGAAGGCAATGCTGATATACTCGGGAAGGCAGTGAGTTTCTCATCTGTTCGCACATGTTTTTGAACATGTTAATGCTTTCCACATCTTACCACTCAGGGAGAGTATTGCCTATCTGTTGCAGTATGTTTGTTCCATTTTTAGGCTGTGTGTGGCTCCTTTCTGTTACAGTGGAGTATTAATGTTATGGATCTGGGTGGAGTATGAATGTTATGGATCTGGGTGGAGCAGAAGGGTGTTATTCATCAGCAAGACCCAAACTAGATTTATAAAAAAACTTTAATTGAGCAGTTTATCAGGTGTTAATCATGTGCATATATGATATATAAATGTATATATGTTTTCTCTTTTTTGTTCATCCAATAGAGGCCTCTACTTAAGGCAAAATAAAGAGACACAATTTTTTTTTCACAAAATGCATGGTTTCTTCCTTTAAATGCAGAGTTTGTGCAGTGAGCACTATTGAATAAGAGTGTCTCTATGATTTGCAGCAGCACAACTATCAGTTTTCCCTGAGGGTACACGTGAGGTTGGAATCAGTAGCAGCCAGGAATGGTCCACCAGAGTGCTTAACTGGCAAAGTGACTGATCACCACCTCACCACTGTGAAGCCTGGAAATTTCCTCTTCTCTGACAGTTGACACAGCCCAGTCTTGGGGAACATCTAATTGGACAAAGATGTTTTGGAGGATAAGCAGCCCAAACCTCCATTTCCACAAGCTTGAGGAATCGTGGGTCCAGTGGGGGCAAAGTGCCAAGGGCGCATGTTGATCATTAAGAGTGGGGGGACAAGGCTGGGGGTGAGTGCGTAACTTTCTCTCAGTGATGTCATCGTCACGCTGATAAGCTCCCAACATCCAGTCTTGCCTGGGAGTTCTTACTCCCGTTTCCTATTTGTGTGCACTTCTGCCAGCCATTTGTGGGGCTTGCTGCATCTCTCAGGTGGTTGAAGTCAGCGGCCGTTTGCCTGCGCCTTCCAGCTCACCTGAGGGGAACCATGATTCCCAGTAGGGCACTGCCTGTTGTATCTTATTGCTTAATTATTATACCTATTTAATGCCACTTAGAACATTGTCAGCTGTTGAGAAAGGGTAATTATCACTAGTCAAATGAAAAACACTTTTTTGGCTGCCTTACGGATACACATTTTACTGGTACCTTGATACAT
The DNA here is from genome assembly GCF_905146905.1 of Nyctereutes procyonoides. Lineage (NCBI taxonomy): Eukaryota > Metazoa > Chordata > Mammalia > Carnivora > Canidae > Nyctereutes > Nyctereutes procyonoides. The sequence goes on from NW_026575044.1 coordinate 7,389,395, forward strand.
AATGAAGCCTGATAGCAAAACTTTTGCTTGTCTCTTCTTCAAGCCACAGCTGTTTCCCTGCTAAATTCATCCCATCTGTCTTCCCTTCCGTAAAGCTGTAGGCAGTATAGCATAAGTACAGAAGCAGTTCAGTGCTATTTTGGATAAACATAGCTGAAATTTGAATCTTTGCCATTTGCGATGCACACATTTTGTTTTACTGCTGTAAAGAGAGCTGTCAAAATACAACTACATGGATAATTTACTAAAATACAGTCAAATATAAGGTTGATCAAAGAGAAAGTACAGTGGGTCAGCATGCCAGTTCCCCTATGCACTCTGAACGGTGTCCCTGGCCTCGCCATCCCGTGCATGCTGGTTGGGGAAAGCAGCATCTCTGCAGTCTTTGTTTTAATCCTGCAGCGTGGCTTCAGGAGTTAGCAGTTCCTTCTAACTGTCTGTGGCATGACTAGCAGAGTCCTTGAGAAGCTTTAGAAGTCCATTTTCTTAGTCTCAAAAAATCTGCATCGACGGGAAACATTTTCTCTCTTGGCACATCCAGTCAGATTTGCACTACAGTACTATTCTGCGGTGTTTTGAAACTGATTGCACTGAAACCTTTGTTATCAGTTAGACAGTCCATTTTATTTCCATCCTATTCTATTTCAGGGTTATTGGTGCCTGTAAATGTACTGTGGTGCCTTTTTGTTATTGTTGTTTATCAGTAACACACAATGCTGTGGAGTTAATGGAGAAACTTTCTTGAATGAATTTGTCTTCTGAAGTCGAAGACTACTCACCTGCCCCTGGGCCCTCAGCTCGCACACCTGTTTGTTGCCTTCCTTACCCATGTGCAAAGGTCTTTGTAGAGGTGCGGTGACCTCTGTGAGGGGAGGGGCCGGTATCCAATATATTTGAGTAGCCACTGTAACTGGAGCTCAAAAAATGCATTTGAATTCTGTTTAAACAAATCTAACTGAATCATGTCACCTCAGTGACATCACTCTATGATTTCTTAATCTCAATCAGAGGAGGTTAGATTTAACTTGCCTCCTTTCCACCAGTGAGGTTTTTCTCCTAGCACTTTCCCAGAAGCATCTTTGCAAAATTCCCACAAATATGGATCTTGTTAACAACCACATGACTTCCTTGGAGTGAAATCCTATCGGTCTTGTTCTCCCCCATTTCTCAGTACCCAGTAGAGAGGACATTGGAAGTGTTTGGTAAATGTATGTTAAACAGATGAATGCTGTGGTCTTTTCTTCACGTTGTGGTAAAGTCCCTGCCTCTTGGTCAGCTAGAAAACACGAGCATCTATAGTGTGTATGGTATTTAAACAGCTTTAGCGAAATCATAGTGCTGCTGAATCTCCAGCTGCTGCCAATGAAATTGTTTTCCTAGAAAGTCCCCAAGGCCTTCTCTGCACCAAGGCATTGCCCTTTCTTTCATCTGGTTTTCTTTTAGGGGGGAAAAAACCCACATTCTTCAGAAAGCAAAAGCAACATGACTTCCACAGATGCAACTAACTCTACTTCAACTGAATGTGGAAATGGTAACTTTTGCTGAGGTTTCTTTGAAAGCTCTCTATATAGAGCAAATCTTTGAATTTATACCGTGGTGCTATCTGATTTCAGGCCAGTAGGTGCTTTATAAGCACAATCTATGATGCCAGCATTGCAATTCCTTCTTTTGTTCAACACCTACCTTTGGTAGGCTCTGTGCTGGACATTGTGGATACCCATAAGAACCAGCCTCTTAGTGCTGGAGACAGTTACGATGCTCTGCAGTAAAAGCCATAAAGAGGAACTCAGAAGAAGGAACAGGTAGGGGGAGATCAGATAAGGTTTTGTAGAGGAGTGATTCTTGATTCCTAAAGAGAACACAGTGCATGCAGAGAGAAAAACAAAAACAAAAAAAGACCCCACTTTTTCTAACCATATTCTTTGGATTCCACACTTTGAAAGATCATTTTATTTATTTTATTTTTTTAAATTATTTTATTTGAGAGAGAGAGAGAGAGTGGAAGGAGGAGCAGAGGGAGATGGACAAGCAGACTCTGCACTGAGCATGGAGCCCGACATGGGGCTCGATCCCACAACCCCAAGATCACTACCTGAACCAATACCAAGGGTTGGATGCCTAAACTACTGAGCCACCCAGGCGCCCCTAGAAGATAATTTTAGAGTTAAGACCCAAGATAAGAAGCAGCACGTGATTTCTGTCTGACCTCTTTATGTTCCCAATGTTGAGGCATGGTTCTATGCCTCCTGGTGGCTCAGTCAGCTAGCAGGGAGTGTTCCCATGGCTGTCCAGCCAAGACTCAAGCACTTCTTATAATGCCCCTATAGCAAAATCCAATCACAGTGTGGGTCTCTGAGCAGATTTTTAACTTGGGAGGGAGAAAATAATATACATAACAAAACATGTTCTCTATGGTAACATTACTCATTTAACTCAGCATATGATGAGTTTTGTGAGTTTTTCAGTAATTCATTGACACCTTCTCCCCATCTTTATGATAATTCTAGAGCCTGTGCTTTTGACTCCGTTTGCATGGGAGGTACTCTCTGCCATCTGTGATGGGGAAGATAATGAGACCACTCTGCCACATGGGCACATGCCCACACAAGATATTTAAAAAGCAGTATCTCCTGGAAATACCTGTCTGTATAATCGTGTGAACTCTCAGTGTTCCTATGAAATTGTGTAGGTGTAGGTGGCTGTTGTCTAGAGAGAAGGATGGAAATAACCCTTTATTCAGAACCTTGTAAAGCAAGGTGGGTTGCCATGATCAGATCCTCTTGACCCAACATTGCTGACCTGGTTGGACACAATGATATTCATGGAGGGCAACAAAAGTGGCTAGCAAGAGTTAACATGGCCCTGACAAACACTTGATCTTCTGAGTAATATTTATTTTTGGAAATTTCATTTTAAAGGGGTAGTGGTATTGGTGGTATTTAAACTATTTTTTTTTTCTGAATATTGTACATTTGGGCTTTTTGGTCATACTAATTGTTTACAGGGAACTTGCACACACATTCCCATTCTCTGGATAGAGCTGGTGGCTCTGTTGTGAACCTGCCTCTTTATTTCCACGGGAGGTCACAACGTAGTGATTCAGTCTTGTCTTCAGGTAAACAATTACAAGCACTGAGTAGATATTCACTTCACTAGAATTTGCTTTGAGTGGGACAAAGACCAGTGGATAGTTATCTGAGACTATACTTAATAGTTGACTGTACAAGTGAGCCTGCTACAACTTAGTTAACTGGGATGCCAGGGAATTACTAAAAAAATCTAATTAATACACATTATTAAACATATTTACACACACTGAACTATTTCAAACCAGTAATGCTGGAATAAAGACAAAATAATACTGTGTATTTACATAACACCATAACACCTCTCGTTCGAGGAATCTCAAGCCTTCGCTAACTCACTAAGCTGTACAGCACCCCACGAGGTGCATCAGAAGTAAGGTAGAACAAAACAAGACACTGGAGGAAGGAGAGAAGCAACTGTGCTCACGCAGGGTGATGAAGATAGTGGGTGGCCCCTTGGCATTGGAGTTCAAGTTACCCCGAGGTAAGGGAGCACGAGACTGAAGAACATCACAGGCAGTTGTGGATTTTGCCTCCTAATCTGGCCACGTGGTCCACTGTACAACATTCCCTAGACCCAAATAAATATAATTTTTTTTCTCTTTCTCTTAACCAGAATTTTTTACCAGGGTGTGACAGTCTACTTTCCAGAGATGCCCCCAGGTGGTCAGACACAGCTAGTCAGTGGGAAAGGTGTTGGTGAGCCTTGGGAGGGTCAGAGTTGATGCCACATCTAGCAGCTCCCATAACAGGACTGGCCTAGCACTGTGAGCATGTTCCAGAGAACATTCCAGGACTTCTGTGGAGCACCTGGGGCAGGCCTGGAACTGGGAGCAGCCGAGTGCCAGGAGAACCCTTGTGAACACAAGAGTATGAACAGACCACTGGGAATAGTGAACTACACATTTAGATTTTTAAATAGCATGCATTAGCATCTTGGAATGAAGTTTGAATTTGATATTCTATTGGATTTCCAGAAAGTTTGGTGCTGGGATTCAGTACTCCTTTGGTTCTGCTACACACTGAATTTATTCACCTGCTCCTTTGAGGAAAAAAAGAAACTTTCTCTCTGTGTGTCTTTCTCACAGTAAAGCCTTTATTGTGGCTTAACCTTTTAGATTTTGGGATAATTTAGGTGTCACATATACTCATAAGATAGCTTTCAGACACTATAATTTAAGTGTCTCTGAAATGTAATAAATAGAGCTTTGTCTGGGTTTGGGAAATAATGTTTTCTTCCCAAACAGCTGTTCATTTGTATTAACAATTTTCTCTCTCTGGAAAGGAAGTATTTCTGTTTTATATCTAATCTTGTCTCCCATCACGTTAGCTGCCTTCACTCCCTTGCTGTGGTAGTATTTTTTGTATCCCCTGAGTGCCATGGGCAGAAGACAAGGCTGACCTCAGGGGCTTCCAGGAGAGAAGACACCACATGTTTTTTTATTCCAGGTCAGAGTCCCTGTATACTTTGTGGGGCTGGCTGGCTGATTTCACTGCCTTTTCATTTTATCTGAGATCATTCAGGAAAGGGATTTAAACAGTAAATACAGGCTGAACTAATCTATGCCCCTTCTTCAACTGCAAAGCAAGAGATCCTTGGTTTTTCATTTTAGGGCCCCTAAGCACACCCAAAGAGGCCATTTCTGAGGCAATGATGAAGGCAGTCACAGCCAACCGTGAGCCCTGGCCACAGGGGCTACCTAGATATATCAGATGCTGGCCCTCCCTTCAAAAAGGTCACAATTTGGGCCTACCCAAGACTTGTGCACAAAGGGAAAAGGAAGCAGAGAATCACATGCGTGAGAATATGAATATCAGATGAAGTCTTCCAATAATCTTGTGAAACAGGTGGGACAAGTATGGGGAAAACGAGATTTTACTTTGAAGAAATTTGGGCACCGAGAGGCTAAGTAGCACCAAATTCCCATGGCTGGTAGGCTGAGAATCATATCCTTTCCTACTAAATGTCCCTGAGAGTCATCGTAGGGAAGGGGCATTCAGAGTGTGCATTCTGAACCCAGATGGCATGGTTTCCAGTACTGGCTCTGCCCACCCCTGGGCTCTGTGATGTGGGGCAAGCTACTTAACATGGGCCTAAACGTCTCCATCTGTAAGATTATGACAGTGGTGTTATGGATCTCGTGGGGTTCTTAGGAGGATTGCGTGAATTATAACAGAGAAATGTTCAGAGCAGTGCCTGGCGCATGGTAAGTAACTCAATCAACATTAGCTTTGTGAGTTGCTAAAGCGCTTGGCCCAGAGACCAAGGCATAATCAGAGCTGGTATTTTTCCCCAGGAGGGGTGGGTATTAAATAGGTCCTCCCCACACCTTTAGCTAAATTAGAATAAAACAGCATTTTTGTTCTCATGCTGTAATCCAGAGCTATTCCAGCCTTGAAATGAATGAAGGACAAACAATTCACAGTGTCTGCCTCTGGGGCACTGGGTCTCACCTTCAGGGGTATGGTTAATAGCCCTACATTGACAGATCAGAATGCTCCCATTCCAGAATACTCTCAAGAGCCTTAAATCCTTTAAATTTGAAATCCTTGGGGCACTTTGTATTTCTACAGCACTCATTCCAAGCATCACATCTCTGTTCACAGATCTCTTATGCTCAGACCCTTCTGGAAGCTATTGACTGTTGATTGAAAAGGTGACTAAAGATTTATGAATCTGGAAGCATTGAAGTGATAGCAAAGTTGGTTGGTTGGTTGGTTGGTTGGTTGGTTGGTTGGTTGGTTGGTTAAAATCCTACTCTGTTCTGAAACGGGTTGAAGTCAGTGGTGAAATTAGGAATCTAGAAGCAGTGGGGGAACTGGGGATTTTGGAAATCAGTCCGAGTGCAATCAGATGGAGAGGCAGAGAGGGAAAGAGCAGAGGTCAGATAAAAACTCACCTGAGATGACAGCCCCTGGGGTCCCCTGCCCCAGACGCCAGAAGAGAGAGGCACAGGGAGGGGTCGGGGCTTTGTCTGGGGAGAGCTGTCTGCTTAGGCACATATGTGCATCACAGCTCCCAGGGCCCCACGTCAGCATGTAAGCAGCAGCCTCCAAATGTTCTAGCATCCGGAGCAGATAATTTGGATTTAGAAGCCTTCTATTGATAGTTAATTTGTATTGAAAAACTATTCTCTTGATAAGAAATTTCTAACAATATCAGTGATGTTAAACTAGATTTCAAATACATAATGACAGCTCTGTCGGTGTGTGTTTCTGTGTGCAGTGCATTCAAATGCACATGCCATGTCCTGCTTTAATTTCTCACTGTGCTGTGTGTGTGTAGGGAGCACCCAGCATTTAGGCTCTGTATGAATGTACATGGTTGGAATCATGGACCCTACAGAATCTACTAAGCATGTGTGGACATTTGGTAGACAAAGATTTTTATGCTAGGAAACTTCCTTATCAAATGTCCAGCAGTAGCTTTACTTAAGTTCCATCCAAGGACAGCGTGGTATAGACAAAGGAGCACCAGATTTTAAACAGAGACATCTGGCCTGCCTTCACTGTTTTATAACTATTGTTAGGATCATAGGTTCAGAGGATAGACCTGGAATTGCTTTCTGGCTCTCCACTTACTGTGTGAGGTAGGCAAGATATTGGTGGCATCTCTGATAAAATGAGAATCACAATAGTATCAATAATACCTTCTTTAAGAGAAGGTTAATGATTAAAAATGGCTGGGGAATCACTTAGCATAGTAACTGCACAGAGAAAAGGCTCAATAAATAGTAATAATAGTTCATATTGTTTATTGCTTTAGTTTATTATTATCATTTTATTTATATTTTTATTATTTTTTAAAGATTTTATTTATTTATTTGAGAGAGAGAGGAAGAAAGGAAGCATGAGCAGGGGGAGGGCAGAGGGAGAAGTACGCCCCCCCCCAAGCAGGGAGCCCACAACATGGGGCTCAGTCCCAGGACCCTGAGATCATGACGTGAACCAAAAGCAGATGCTTACCAGACTGAGCCACCAGGTGCCCCAATGTTATTTTATTATTGAATCTTTCTTCATTTGATAGAAAAAGCACTTCTGCATTCCAGGGCTGTTTTCAGAGTTAGGTAAGTGCATGTATGTGGAAGCACCTCGCATATGCTCTGAAGCACTTTATTGAAAATATTAATAACAATGATTGTGTTTTCACTTACTGAGAATCTGCAGTGCCTGGCACTTTACACATTGTCTCTAATTCTCCAAATAGTCCCGAGAGATAGTAGAATCATTTTATATTGAAAATGAAACAGGCTTAGAAGAATTTGCCTGGGATCATGCTCAGATTTCAACCTAGATTTTTTTTTTTTAAGATTCAAAATCATCATTCTACATAGCCACATCTCAATGGTAACAACAGAATTGTCAATAATAGTTTATTGTTCCTGTTGATAATAGAATCGGGCTTCCAGCATCTAATCTGAGCAGTTGTGTCTTCAATGAGTGGTATAATATCCTCTGCGTGTATTTTATATTAAAACATATGATTTTGAGGAAATGAGTTTATTATACACTTGAGTGTGTGTCTGTCTGTAAACCCCGAGGCTATGGAGGGAGTTCCAGAAAGAAGGAACATGTCCCCCACGACCTAGGCAGTGGTAGTGTGGTCCAAAGACTTGTGCCATCCTCAAGGGGGATATCTAAAGGGCAGACTTTTTGAATGGCTGCATTCTCATACTTTCATCATAACATTCAATGCTTTTTTAGTCTCTCCTCATGTTTTTACATTTTACATTTCACTTACATGAATTTTCATTCATAGTGTAGATTTCAAGTAAACGGAATTTACAGCTTGGTGCTCTCGCCTGCATATGAATTTGAACTAGCCTATTGGTCGCCAGCTGACAGTGGTCTGCTCAGGTGGGCATCCTGGACCCAGGGCAGATCCTAGGAGGTGTGTCTGTGCAGCAGTGTCCCTGCAAACCTGACGGGAGGTTGGTGTGGCTTCTGGGGTTGACAGTTCCTAGCTGCACAGCTTTGCTGAAGTTCTGCTTCTTCTTTTATCCTCATTAAGCCTCAGCCTCCACATTTATTAAATCAAAATAATAATACCTGTCCCTTAGTTTCCAGGCAGATGAAGGGATATTTCATTTAACTTGCTCAGCACTCAAACTGCGGAGCTTCCTTTCCACCCTTTGACTTATGAAGAAAAAAAAAAGGTCTTTGCAACAGTAGAATATTTGGTTTGCTTTTTTACCATCTCTCATTTCCACAGACTTGGAAAACCATGCGTGGGCAACCAACACACGGTTCAAACAAATTTACAAGATCAAAAACTTAGCTTTTCACCTGTAGCCGAATGGTGCCACCAGTGGGGCTGTCCCATCTGCAGAGGGCTCTCTGCCAGGGTGCGGAGGGAATGTCCCAGCTGTCCCCAAGTCCCAGAGGCTACAGCAACTGCCCCTCACCCTCACTTTCAGATTTTTGCTCCCGAAAGCCAGAGTCCTGGCCCGCATCACTCACAGGCGTCCACCGTCTTTAACTTCTTAGTTTGGGAGAAGCGCATCACTGTCACCTGTGTCTTTCTGATTCCTGGCCTGATAAAATATTTTAGAATATTTTCCCAATCCCGCTCCCCACCCCCAACTGTTCTAAGTTACAAATGGCCAGATTTCAGTCATCAGGAGAGTAGAATGTATTATTTTTTTGCAGCCTGTCTTTCAGGGGGCCAGATTCCAAGGAGGCAGCCCGTGCGCTCACAGGCCAGGAGAGCCAGGATTTCAACAGTGTCAACAATCTTTGCTCATCATACCGAAAAGCAGTGGGTCGGTGCCGGCTCATTAGCATACAGCCGCGCCGTGCTTGCTAACAAAGCAGGCTCTGAGTATCTGCTAGTTTCGCAGCTTGTCTGTCTTCCTTGACCAAAAAGGAGGAGAAATAGCTTCAGGCAAGGGTGCTGTCCCTTTCCTGTGGCAAGAAAGCATCCCAAGGATTCCCAGAGGGAGAGCTTTGAAGTGGTTTGCAAGTAATCAGGCTTTGGAAAAAGGAGACCAGCCATCCTTTGTTTTTCTAATCTTGTTTTAAATCATGACTAGCAAATAAATCGCCATGTTGTCAAGTTAAAAAAAAAAAAAACAAAACGAGCGAGCGAATCCTGAATAATATTCGATCATCCGATCATCCCTTTTAATAGTTTTGTTTCGTTAGCCAGCTTCCAAAGAAATAACTATTCTGTGGGCAGAGGTAACATGCATGCCCTCCTCTCGGTCTGTCTCTCTACCCCTCTTTTGTTAGGGGGATGGAGGGGAAGAAGAAACATACAAGCAGATGTGCTGCTAGATCTACAGGCTTCTGCCAACCATATGGCATCTTAAAGAAAGATGGTTGGAGCGTCTGGATTAGCAAAGAGTCGGGATGGGAAGCCATGTGTCGTGTTGGTACAGGCAGTTGTTTGAGCTCTCTCTAAATGGCTTCAGGAGATTGTGTAATAGAACAAATGGTCCTGCGAGCCCAGGAACAGCCTTGCCGCTGCTGGAGAGGCAATCGGCCCTCCGGCGGGTACTGCTTCCCTTTTTTCTCCCCCAGTGTTATGTATTCTTCTTTTAGTGTTCTTCAAACTCGGAGAATTGACTCTGAACTTTGCAACTTAGAATGAGGCTCCCGGCTCTCCCTGCCTGGATGTCTGCCTGAACTTTCCTTTCTCTCTGACCTGGAAATTAATGATCCTTGGGTCCTCGCCCCGTGGCCCTCTGCGGGGGGTCTGGGCGCCGCGCCCCCCTCCTTCTGGTGCCTCCTGACAAAGGCCTTTCCCAGGGAGCTTGCCTGGCTATTGGGGGTGTGTGTACTCCCACCAGAATTTCCAGAAACCCCAAGAGATGGAAACTCTTCTCATTCTTTAGTGGGTCATCTCAGAGTTTTATGCGGCCCCAGGTGTTGAGCACATAAGAAATGGGTCCCTTCACTATTCTGGATCTTGTGTGTGGCATTAAAAAAAAAAAAAGTACTAATTCTATAGCAGCGAATTCTTTGGCCTTTTAGGTCACACGAGCCGTTTACCGAGAAGTTTCGGTGACCTCAGGACTCTATTCCCTGATACAAAATGTTTGAGAGGTGGCTCTGTGATTCAACGCTTTGACACTATTTTATCCATGGCCAAATTCTCTGTCCGTTCTTGTTTTGAGAGATGGAGGCAGAAAGACCCAGGAGCCCTTCTGGCGAGGGCAGATCTTTGGAGTTGTTCTCTTGAGCAAGCTCTTTGGACATTTTGGCTGTATTCTAGGGCAAACAGATTTTATTTTGTTGTCATTTCAGAGCCACTAAAGTATTCAGTGCAGCATCTTTAGCCACTAGAAAGTTGGGTGTGCCTCTCCATTGAGATGGATGACCATCTCTGAGGCACCATGGTGTATCATACATTGTGGTGGTTCACGGAAGGTGCGATGAGTAGCTGATTCAGTGAAAGAATTGGTTGAGGTATCTGACCAAATGATCAAACCAGTTTTATGATGCTGCCAGTCTGGTGGGAGTCTCTGATTGGTGCCTAGTATGTGCCTCACACCTGAATTACAGTAACACCTCCTTCAGGGTCTGAGCCCCCGCCCCCCCTCCCCTGATGACAAGTGGGGAGGCCAACTGTACAAGCCCCAGAGAATGGTAGCAAGTAAGGAGTGAGCACCCAGGTTACAGAAAATGCAAGCTCTGGTCAACTGTGGGAAATGTCTACTACAACTTCTATCTAAAGTACTTTGAGCAATGAAAATAGTTTATTTTGCTGCATAATGATGCAAAGGCTCCCCTGGCCCCCAAAAGAAATGAAACCTAGAGCATTTGCGACTGGGCTCCAGTGGGAGGAAAGGGCACAGTGTCTAGAAATCTGCACGTCTTCACACTGTCGTCGTTTTTGTGTACTTGTGTCTGAGGTCTGAGGCAAATGATTTTTACTGTCTTGACACAGGGTCATCTGAAAATTACCTCTGGAGATTGTTACCAATTTCTTTCATAAATAACTATTTTCTTTAAGAATACCGATATCACCCAGAAATTTCAGATTGAGTGCTATTTCATTTTGTGAATTCTTTGTATTAAAAAATCATTCCTATCTCATCTACACAGGTTATAAACACATTCCTTTGTGCCCCCCGCCCCAGGCTTATTTTATGTTGAACACCTCAAGTGTTAGGCTATTCTCACTTTGTCTTCGGAACGTAGGATCTGGGGAGATGAAGGAGGGGCGCAGAGGGGGAAGTATAATTTTAATTGTTATCTACCAATTGGAAGAAATTACCACTTTAATGCCTTTTACCATCCAAGTGTACACGGGCCCAAATTTGTCAGCATTAGAATTTCTTGAAACAATGCAATTAAACTGCAACATATTTCCTAACATTCTTAATTAAGACAGTAACTGAAAAATGTAGATTAACAGAAGTTACTGTTTTTATCAACACATTTTCTTTCTTTCCCGCCACCATCACATCCCCCTCCCCCCATCCCTTTTTGCTTTAAATGTCTGATGTCAGTTTCGTCCACATGTACATTATGCACATGGCACGAAGAAACAAAGTAAAAAATTCTCTTTTAATTCTGAGCTGCATGCCCAGCGCCACATGCACTGTCTGTTACATGTCGCTTCTTATGAGGTTCATGCTGGGAGTTTCTTTTTAAAGGCAAAGTGTTTCTGAAGGAAAGAGTTCAGGTTGCGCAGATTGTGTTAGAAAAACCTCACTCTCTCCGAGTGGAATTAATATACTGATTATTCTGTGCAGGCTCAAACTGGCAGCGTGTGCAAAAGTTCAAGAGTATCTGGGAATTGAAATATGGAGGGGAATTGGAGTGAGTGGAGACAAAGCAATGGGAAGTTTTATCTAGAAGTGAAACTAAGGGTAACTTTGTAAGGATAAGGAGGGAATTCAAGTAGGAACAACTGTGTCCTAAAGCGGCTTAAATTATTTTTTGCGAAGTCCTGTTTCTCATGGCACATTTTAGGACACATCATAAAAAACAGTTGGGTTATTGGACCATAACGGGGGGATCCGGTAAAGCAATGTCATGCTCAGCACCTTTTAACTTTGATGTGCTCGAGTTCTTCAGATGTTTGACACTTTGAGTTAAGTAACAGGAGAAGCCTAATCACTACCAGAAATTAAAGCGGACTGTAATATTTCTTCGGCCTATTAGCCAGGATGTTTTTCCTGTTCTAATCCGAGTCTTCCGCGATCAACAACAAAACGATTAATGTTTGGTTTACAAATAAGGACTTGAAAGGGAAGAAAAGCAAAGACGGTCACGCTGCACCTTTCCCATCACCAGGAAACCAAACTTTTTTTCACTTCGGGGAAAGAAGTGGGGACGTGAGCCTGGAGTTAATGAGGCTTTCGCCCATCTCCTTCCACCACTGCCACTTCGGCCTCAGCCTCTCCTGCCGCCGAAGCTCAGAGCCCCGCGCGACCCGCCTCGCAGCCCCGGCCTCGCAGCAGGTGCGGGCGCCGCCCCGCCTCCCCGCCTCCGCCCCCCCCCGCACCCCCCCCCCCGCCGGCGTGGCCCGGAGGTCGCCGCGGGCGCGGCCCGGGCGGGGGCCGTCTGCGGGGCGCAGGGAGCGGGAGCCCCCCGCCCCCCGCCCCCCTGCGGGAGGGGCCGCCCCCGGGCCCGGCGCTCGAGACGGCCTGAGAGCAGGTGCAGGTGCGCAGCAGGCGCAGGGGGAGGTGGCCAGCGCGCCGTGGGAGGCCGGCTGCGAGCTCCAGGCGCTCCCAACTCGGTCCACGGGATCTCTCTGCAACTCTCAGATGAAGCTTCTCTTTGGCAGCATCTAGAATATGGGGGGAGGGTGCGCATATGACAGCTACTACCTTCTGTTTAGCAGTTGCTCTTTTGTAAAGCAGGAACTTATCCCTGGGGATGATTTAGTGCAGGGTCCTCCCATTGCCGGGAGGATCAGGGCTGGAGGGATGGCCGTATTCTGCACCCACACGCCTTAAAATGCCAATATGCAGCTTGTGGGGAGAGGCAATGGCAAGGTAAGTCTGTCCCCAGCCTGCCACCACTGTCCCCGAAACAGGCCCAGCCGCCTGTCCTCTAGCCCCTCACTGCCTGGTAATTGACCGTCAGGGCTCTTGTTCCCACTGCTGCTCTATCACAACCACCAAGGAACTGACCTGTAGAGATTAAAAGTTGTATGGATGATTTAGCATGCCTGGGGTTTCTTCTTCTTAAAACCTGGGCACTGCTGCCCACAGGGGATTCCTGGTCTACCCAGCAGGAGCTCACCAGGGGGCCTGTGCCATCAGGGCCTAGGGCACAACACTGAGCCCCGGCTGTGGCCTGCAGTGTGCTGCCTATTGTTGTGGCTGAGGTAGTCCCCAAGAAGCCCCTTCTTTCCCTTTCCTTCCTGTTCCTCTCATTCAGGATTTAAGATACATATTTTGCTCTGTTAGGAACATGGCCCCACTGCCATAGAGAGAAAACCCCTGACCTCCTCAACCATCCTGTCATGAGGCTCCCAGCACTCTGAACTGAAGCCTGTCTGTCTCTCCTGCTGTCTCAAGGACTGCATGCCTTGGACACGTAGCTGGCTTCTGCTTGGAGCATCTAAAAGTTGATTGATGACAGGGAGGTGGTGGTAGCCTTCCTCATTCTAGAGCAATCTTAATATTCCATCTCCCTGCCACCTCCCTCAGGGCCACAATGGTTTCCTGAGCTACCTGGGGCATTTTGTGTACTGGTTCTATTTTTTTTTTTTTTTTTTTAAATAGAGGAAGGAGAGTTGGAAGCCTAGACTGGTTCTCTTGCCACTTTTAAAATTCAAAATTTCCTAGCCCAAACATTAAACCGTTGATGTAATTGGTTCCTTCTCCCTGACGATGGCATGCAACTGGGCAGGATCAGACTCTTCCTTCTGCTGCCGGAGCCCACTGGAAACCAAACGAGCGTCCAGCCCTTCTAGCTGGAAGAGCTCTGCCACCACATTATCCCAACACTCATCACTGTGCAGAGGACCCCCTTTTACTAAATGATTTATTACTCTTAGCAGAATTCCTTTGGCTGCAGATTTTATTTCTGAGTCACTCTCTTCAGCTCAATTGGTCGCCTTCAGTTACCGTGGCAACCAGCAGATGGGGTTCTTTGACAAGGGTCAGCAGGGAGGCTGCCTGGGTATAGACTATAGACGGAAGAGGAGCTAAATAAAAAGCTTTCAGCATTGACAGTTCTGTAGTGGCTTGGCCAGGAGTACTTATCAAATTACTTGCATTAAAACCTAATTAAGATATGTGCCAATCCATGTACCGTAGTGATTGGATCTGTTACTTAGCTGCTGTGGGCTCACTCTTACTGGATCACACCTCTGTGACCAATTGGCCTATCCCAAGGATGGTCAAACATGAAGGAATAGAGAGCAAGTTCGCGACATTGTGAACCTGGTATGCTCCAGGACTGCTCCCAGATGGTTTGAGTGTCCGGGAGCACCAGGGGGACCTTATTGGAAACGAATCTTCACACAGACACCACACTGCTGTGAAAACTCCAGAGGGTCGAGGCACCTGGGGGGCACGGTTGCTTAAGCATCTGACTTTTGGTTTCAGCTCAGGTCATGATCTTGCAGTCATGGGATGGAGCCCTGCATTGGGTTGCATGTTCCGTGTGTAGTCAGCTTGAGAGTCTCATTCCATCCCCTTGTGCTCCTCCCCCTACTCTCTCTAAGTAAATAAATAAATAAAATCTCTTTTTAAAAAAAAGCTCCAAGGGATGCCTGGGTGGCTCAGCAGTTGAGTGTCTGCCTTCGGCTCAGGGCATGATCCTGGGGTCCTGGGATCCAGTCCCACATCGGGATCCCGGCATGGAGTCTGCTTCTCCCTCTGTCTGTATCTCTGCCTTTCCCTGTGTGTCTCTCATGAATAAATAAACAAAATCTTTAAAATAAATAAAATATTTTTTAAAATTTATTTTTAAAAAAGCTCCAAGAGGGCAACTGGGCAGGTGACTCATATGTTCTGATAGTTTCATATCTGGTTTTAAGATGATTTAATTGTGTTGCAAATAGTCCTCAAAATAAAACTGATCTTTTAATTGTGCCAGATAAAGACATGGTTATCTAAGTGCAAAGGATCTTTTCGGTAGGGAGGAAAGAGCACATTTTGGGATCAGGTGACAAAATTGGAAATCGGTAGTTTGGAAAAAGATATTATATCTCTGTTCCAGTTACTGCACTTGAAAATATACTATGGTATATTGGAGTGTCTTTATCATTAGGATGTACACTGAGGTCTAGTATATTCGATTTACTGTCCAATGACTCAGAAAGCAATAAAAAGATATACATGTATGTGTGTGTTAGAAGGGGTGGACAGAGAGAGCAAGCAGAATAATAAATGGGTTTAAACGATAACAACAAAAAAACCCGATAACAGTAGGTAAATTTGGATAAAGGGTATGTGGATATTCTTTATACAATTCTTGCAACTTTTTATAAGCATGTTACTATTTCCAAATAGTTTTTAAAAAGAGGATGCTTTAACTCTGGGAAACGAACTAGGGGTGGTGGAAGGGGAAACAAACTAGGGTGGGGGGTGGGGGTGAATGGGTGACGGGCACTGAGGGGGACACTTGACGGAATGAGCACTGGATGTTATTCTGTATGTTGGTAAATTGAACACCAATAAAAATTAATTAAAAAAATAAATAAAAAGAGGATGCTTAAGTTTAGGTAGGGAACAGTATGAGACACAGTCTGAGTTTTTCTGCTAGGATTTCTAAATGGCCACGAGCCAGATGTGGCCTGGATTCTACTCTGCAAACACTGTGATTTTCAACCATTCTCACTCCTCTGTCCCATTTGGTTTTGCACAGTGGAGCTGTGCTCTCCCTGACTCTACTGCCTTAAAAAGAGCTGGCTAAAGGTAACTGAGGCTTAAGGCAAGTGGTGTCCTGGTTCTGGAGAGTCTAAGATTCTTGACGCATCAGCTCCAGTCCCTACTGTTCCACGGTGCAGGAAGGATCCTTTCTTCCTGCCAGGCCCTGCAAGGGGATCACAAGATCAGCTTGTGTCACCTAGCACTTGCTCTTTAGGATGGCAAGGCAGTGATGCAGCAGATGTTCTTGGAGTTCTGTGATGAAGCTGAGGCTCATTTCCAGTGGATGCTCTGTTTTAAGCAGTTGGTCTGTGAGAGAGCATGGTGGCACTGTCAGAGCCCTCAGGGTGCTAGGACATGGGGAGCCAGCCCACAGCAAGCTCTCCAAATGGGTCTCTGGAGCCTGGGGCCTCTAGTTTGTGCATCCTCATGCCTACACCAGTCTGGACTAGTCGGTGTGGTGTCCAGACTGAGGAGGCCACAAACTGGTTGGTGACAAGATAAGAACAGAAGCAGTGTTTAGAAATGTTTATGGCCATCAGTGCCCCAGTGTTTTTATGGTACTTCCCAAAACTCTAAGTTGGCAGCAGAGTGGAAATTTAAAAAGGAATAAAAAGCAGACCTCAAACCGTCCCTCCCCTGGGCCAGGTGGTAGAGAGCTGGTGTGGAGTTCCCCAACCCCCAGGCTTTGGAGAATGACTCTGTTCTGTTGGCTCCCACTGGGTCACCCAGTGGTCACCATGAGAAACATGGTCTTTGCCGAAAATCCTTATTATTTTTAGTGTGGAAAAGAAGTCAGGCCTTTTTCTAAAGGATTCAGACAAGCTTTCCAGAGCACTGGATTTAGGGTCAGGAGATATGGGTTGCGGTCCTAGATTTCCTGCACACAGGCTATGTGACTATGGGCCTTAGGTTCACCGTCGCTGGCTGGACTGAATGACCTCACATCTTACGTGACCTTGTGATCTGATCCTTCTGAAGAGGAGAACCCAAGTCTTTCTCCCTAATTGCTGCCCTGAGCAGCCGCCTGCCCCACTTCCACAGGCAGCCACGGCCGATTGGAAATTCAAGGCAGTGAAAAACTAAAGGGGTGCCACAAGAACATAAATCTCTTTGCTGGGAATATAGATTCTCCCCAGATTTGCAGCATCTTCAGAATGAATGACTCTCTGACAATCACCTGGAGTGGGGTGGATTTGAACAAAGGAAACTGGAATGGCAGAGCAGCCATTGGAAACTGCTTTCACCATCTAAGTGAGGGTGACGGGCTAGCATATGTTCCAGATTCCTCAGGACGTGGCTGCTTCTCGCTGACTCTGTGCAGCCACGGTAACTGAAACAGAACTATGTAAATTGTGGCAAGTGATTTTCAAGTATGAGAACCAAATGTACACCTTTTTTTTTTTTAAGATTTTATTTAATTATTCATGAGAGACACAGAGAGAGAGAGAGAGAGGCAGAGACACAGGCAGAGGGAGAAGCAGGCTCCATGCAGGGAGCCTGACGTGGGACTCGACCCCGGGTCTCCAGGATCACGCCCTGGGCTGAAGGTGGCGCTAAACCGCTGAGCCACCCGGGCTGCCCCCAAATGTACAACTTTATATGAATGTGGTTTATGCACCACAGCTAATTACCTGGAGCCATAAGTTGGGGGTACATAGGTTTTCAAGCTTGAAGTTGGGCAGTGGGGGTTGTTGGGACCAGAGCTGGCCGCAGGGTTGGAGGATGAAGACACATCAAGGTTGTGTAGGGTCAGGGCACTGTGGATGTGTGCACCGGCTGAGAACTCAGTTGTCCCCGAGCCCAGCAGCCCTAAGGTTCAAAGCATCAACATTTTAAGCTCAGTGAGAGCCTCTCACCTTGGCTGTTCCAGGGCAGAGCAGTCATAGCACCCATGTGCACGAAGAGCCTAGTGTTTGAGTGACAGTTTATTTCAGGGAACGAAAGCTGCATTTCATGCAATGTTTGCGCCACAAAACATTATTTTTCTTATGATTTTTTTTAGATTAGTAATTTAAAAATGTAAAACCATCCTTAACTTGAAGCCAGTACAAAAACAGGCAGTGGATTGGCCCTGGGCTGTGAAGTTTACTGACCCCTATTCTAGTTCATTCTCTCATTTCCCAGGGGAGGAAACAACGTGATCGTGTGCTTTGCTTAACTTATCATGACCAACATCCATGCTTGGGAGTAGACTACAGCAGTTTTCATTCGGACAGTTGGCTGTTTGATGATCAAAGTAGGAGCCGCGGAAGAAAATCATTCTTTACAAAAACTTATTTTGTATGCATGAATAATATTGTGAAGTATGGCATGCCAGTGGTTCCCGTACTTGAGAATGCACAGGAATCACCCAGAGGGCCTATAAAAACATATACTGCTGGGCCCCACCCCAGTGTAGCTGATTTGGGAGGTCTGGAGGTATTCCCTTCTCAGTTGTAGAAATGAAGAATGTGAGGTTGCCTAAGACTGAGATCAAGCCTCTTGCCCAAGCAGAATAGGTAGTTCATGGTGGGATTTTGAATTCGTGTCCCTGCATGCACATGCAGCAGACACTCATCTGTTCTAGGATCCTCTTAAGTTAGGGGTGAATTTCAGTAGCATACTACAAATGATTTAATGTATATGTTATGTTTTTTTCAAAGTTATTACATATGAAAGCATCCTGATACCATAGATGAAATTACAGGTCTTCTCTTTGGTGTAAATATTATCCATTGGTAGGTAGTTTGTTCATCCTGACACATTTATCCAGCACAGTCTAAATGGCAGGCACCTCACTAAGTGCTGGAGATGGAGAGCTGAATGAGACCCCATTTCTGTCCTTAGGGAACCTGAGTGAGTTCAGTGTGAGTGGCCACGATTATAGTAAGTAGATGGGAACACGGTGGGATGGTTGGGATGATGGGCTGCAGAAAGCTGGGGAGAGGTCAGGGCTCAGTCTTCAGAGCCAGGAGTCTGAGCCGTGTGGACTGGAAGGGTGAGGGAGGAAGTAGCATGGAGGACTCAGAGCCAGGCCATTGGAGATGGTCCCACCCACAACAGAGAGACACAGAGTGAGAAGCCATTTGTGGCTTGGTCATTCTAGCTAGTGGTCTGAGTGTGGGCAAGTGACTCACTTCTGTGCCTGGCTTTTCTCAAGCAAGAAATGATGAAGATGATAGTAATACCTACCCTTTGGCATTGTTAGGAGGATGAAATTGGTTAATGAATGTAAAATGCTTATTACTCACCGGGAATAACAGAGAAGTAAGTGTATATTTTACAGTCAAATATTTGTACCTTCTAAGTCCGTATGTTGGTTGAAAAATGCTCTTCATTTCCTTGAGGAGGCCCCCTGTCCCACTGAATTTTTGGTCTGAGCATTTGAGAACACTTATCTA
Organism: Nyctereutes procyonoides; assembly: GCF_905146905.1. Taxonomy (NCBI): domain Eukaryota; kingdom Metazoa; phylum Chordata; class Mammalia; order Carnivora; family Canidae; genus Nyctereutes; species Nyctereutes procyonoides. The sequence goes on from NW_026575044.1 coordinate 7,408,643, forward strand.
AGAAGGGCAGGGCAAATCTTTTCTATAACCAGAGTGACCAAACAGAGGGGCTCCGGTCTGAAAACATTCTCGGATAAAGGACATTTGACCACCACCAAAACCGAAACCAAAACAATACAAAAACAGAAAGAAAAAACAAACCCCAAAGTAAACTGGTAGGAAGCTCCTGGGTGAAATTACTGAGTGAAACTAAAGCCTCTCATCTAAAAAATGTATATTTATGGGGATATTGGCCACCTCTGGAGGAAGAAGGAGGCGGGCTTGGGATGAGGACATGGAGGGTTGCCCCGGGTGCTGATACCAGCTTCACAAGTGTTCATTTGATTATTATACCTCATCACTTATTTATACACTGCATATATTTTGTATGTATCACATACAACATAAAAAAATTTAAATATATGTATTCACTTGCTTTCACAGTATTCATAGCAAATGAGTGTCTGAAGCATAGGACCAGAGCTGGCAGCTTGTACCACTTCTGTTTTGCATAAGATATTTTACCCAGCCCACTCAGCTCTATAAAGTTGTTTTGTATTGCGCCACTTGCTCCATCTTATCCTGAAATCTTGCATATTTAAAAAAAAATGTTGGTTCTGATCATGCCTGCGGGGTGTGGCGGAGAGGATCACTGTTGGATCAATAGAGCTGTGTCCAGGTCCAGTGCACACACCAGCCCCTTCACATCTGATCTGCATCCTGGGTTGCACAGGCCAGCCCTACTGACCCCTCTGCCCCAGCCTGGGCATGGCTGCTCTTCTCCCCTACAGGCCCCACTTCTACTGAGTGGTGGTGGTTGTACACCCACAGGTCTGTAAGGAAATGGGCTCTGCACCTGCAGTCAGGATGGTGAGCCCAGCCTACTGGGCGAGCCCTCGGCACCCTCAAGGGCAGGGGAGCACCAGCTGCCTCATGGAGAGGACTGGCCTCCTGCCCCTGGCCAGCCTGGCCTGGCGATGGCTTCACTGGGTACCGCGACAGCACAGTGCAGATGCCAAGTCTGTCCTGGAGGCATCTGGAAGGGACAGGGTAGCTACCTGTTCCAGAGATGGGGTGCACGTAGGCCTTGGGGAAGAAGGTCCAGGTTAGGGATTGAGCTCTGAAATCTGAGGATTCCACCTCTCTCTCCTGCCATGTGCTTTGCAGGCTGTCGGGGGCTCCTTCTCACGGGGGGGTGGGGGGGAGCTGGTTCCCAGAGAGACTCCAAAGCGCACCTGGGGAGGGCAGCCCCACTCTCCTTTAATTCCTTCATGCCATGTGGAAGAAACAGCTCAAACAAGGGACCCAGACAGAACAAGAAATTAGCTCTCAGAATGACACACTGACAGCTGAACCTTGAAGATAGGAGGGGGTCCCACTCCAGGCCGAGGGACCGTCCAGTGCCAAGAACATATGTGGGAGAGCAGAGGGGCGTCTGGGCGGCTGGAGAGCAGGGGTCCTTGCAGGGCCGAGACAGATCGTCCAAAGGATGAGTCAGGGTGCCCTCGTGCACATGAGAAGGCTCTCCAGTGGCTTGGCCCTGATGTCCCTGCCCTTGGCCAGTGCCCACATCCTTCATAGCAGCTCCCTGGCCACCACCCTGTCACCTCGCTGCCTTTCTCAATCAATACCTGTGCCCTGTAACTGGGACAGAATAGGAAGGCTGCTGAATGGGGGCTTCCCCTCACTCACCCTGCCGGCATTCCCCACTGCGTCTGGGAGGAAGGTCCTGGGCTCTGCTGCGGGTTCCCTCCTGCCTTGGGAAGCCTGGCACCCTTAGCCTTGAGGAATTCTCTTCTCTCCTGCGGGCCTCCTGCCCACCCTCTCAAGCCTCTTCCATCTTCTACCCCCCTCTTGCTTCCCTGCGCTCAGCCAAGCCCCTCTCCAGAACGGCCTCCCCTCTAACATCCTACCATCAGGCTTCCACGACCATCCTGCTGGAAGGGCAGGCCACTTTGGCCAGGTATGTCCACAGCATGTTCCACCACCAAGTAGCATCTCACACAAAGGCCCCCTCTTCCTTTTGGAAATCTTCTCTTCCCTTGAGCTCCAGGTTCTTTTCTCCTGGATTTCCTCTTTCCTTCTGGGCAGCTGTCTCCGTGGCTCCTTGTCCCCTACTAGCCTGTAAATGTGGCTGATCCCCGAGGCCCTGTCCTGACCCTGTTTCCTCTCACTGTGGCAGACATGCATAGCCAATAGCTTATAGGGAACATATATTTTGGGGGGAACATATATTTTTGATATTTATTTATTTATTTATTTGAGAGAGAGAAATATTTCAAAAACAAGCACTGGGAGGAGCAGAAGAAGAGGGACAGGCTGACTGCCTCTGAGCACGGAGTCTGACTCAGAACTCCATCACAAGACTATGAAATCATGAGGAGCCTAAACCAAGAGTCGGATGCTTAACTGACTAAGCTACCTAGGTGCCCCCAACAATACCTGTATTATTAAGAGGCTTAAAAAGCTCTTCCAAGCTTTCCTGGGTGAATCTTGCTTTGCATTCAATGGCCTCACCTCTCAGCAGGTTTGGCTGGCACAACCAGATGTCCAGCCAGACCTGTCCTAGGCACCAGGCCACAAAACTGCTCAGTTCTTCCCCCTAACCCCAGAACTTCTATCCCAGGCCTGTCCCTTCTCCCATCTTCTCCTTCCTGGTGAAGGGCACCACCGTTGCCCTGGAGGGCAAGATCCACATCTGTTAGTTCGGCTACAAAGCTCAGTTGGGGCCTGCATCACCTCTGTGAGCAGCCTGCTGACTGTCTAGCTGGACCACCCAGGTTTCAGTTAGCAGACAGCAATGCCTTTGCAGCACCCCTTCTCCTGTGGGGAACCCCTGCCCCGCCCCTTCCAGACAACACCAATTCCTCTTTCACATCCTGACTTGCCAGTTCAGTGGCCCCAACCAGCCATTTACCCTGTCTGTGCCTGGGCTTCCCTGGTTCTCAAAGTGAGAGTAAGAGACTAGTTCCTGCCTTGTGGGGTGGTTGTCCGCACTTAGAGCAGTGCCTGGCACACAGCGCTCCGGAGATGTGGTCTGTTTCCTTGGTAGGTGCCAGCCTCCTGGACCCCGCACCTGCCCAGTGCCCCCTGGCTTTCCTGCTTTTACCTGGTCCAGTTTCAGGGTCCTACCATTTCCTTTTCCAGCTGTTTTCTCCCTAATTGGCTGGAAGTCCCCCTCACGCCCCCCCACCCCCAAAGGCAGGGACCAGTTGTAATTCCTGATGTATTCCAAGTGTCTACCGTATAGTACTTGACCCATGAAGGAGAGGTGCTCACCAAGGGTTAACCGTTTGGTTGGCTGAATTAACTCAATGAATAAACCATCTATTAACAATAGTTAAGAACACCTGTGCACTGTTGCCATGTGCCTCTGGACTGGACAGCTTCTTGGATGACTTTGTGCAAGTTCATTGAACCTCTCAGCTTCTCATCTATAAAATGGGATGCTAGCACCCACCTTTTAATTAGATAACCTATACAGAGGACTCAGCACAGGGCTCAGTAAATATTAGCTGCTCGCAGTGGCAGTAGTTGCAGCTGTGGTTGGCTGAGCACGCAAATTTAGAAGGACAAAAATGAGAGCAAAAAGCAGCATGGAAAATGAAGGATGACATTAGTGTCATAGGACACCCCAAGATATCTCTTCTAACCGACAGTAATGAAACATCCAAGAACAGAGCATGCGTAGGGTTTGCAGTGTTTGGGGAAGGCTGTTCCAAAAAATAGCTTGTTAATTTAAAAAAAAAAAAAAAGAAAAGAAAAATGTCTTCCCAATATAAATAAAAGGCCTCAAGAGAGCGGCTGTTGAAATCAAATTTCCTTAACCAAGTCCCTTTTATCTAAAATCTGGGTTTTTTTCTTTGTTTCTGTCTTTTAACAAATGTGGCTTTGGGTTTGTTGTTTTTACCTTTTCTAAGCTTGTGATTGACTTTGTTGCTGCACGTGGAGCGACATAATAGACAGTGACAAACAAGGAGGGAGCATGTTTTGTAAAGGGAGAAAAGCTCCCCAAGATAGACTGCCCAGAGTGTTCAGGTTAGTTCCGGCTGTGAAGCTAGGGGTGGCAGGGGAGGCAGGGCTCTCCTGAGGTCCTTACTCCTTATGCCCGGGTGGTGCTCTGCTGGATGACACCCAGGGACTTGATTCAGCCAGTCCGGGTGGGGCCTGGGTGCACTCTGGTAATCACCACAGGGATCTGAAGCCTTCGGTTTGCAGAACATCGCCAAGAGAGCCTCATCTAGGTTTTAGGGGCTCCAAGGGAGGAGGGTCTAGGCAGGAACTGGCTCCATTTCTGGCTGTAAGCCCATGTGGACATTTTGTGCTGAGAGAGCAGGTTTTGGCTCAGCCCATAGCTCTGGACCAGGCATCCACCTCTTTCCAGGAGCCCAGAAACACATACTGAAGCCATCAGTCCATAGGACTGTGATCCCATTTGATCAAAGCACAGGGCAAGGGACCACATGGAGAAAGGCCACTCCTGGCACCTTGTTACCTTTAAGCCTTAATGGGGTCATCTATTTATCACATGTTTCTGTTGCATTTGTTTCCAGCAAGCGTGAAGCCAATGGGCTACTACCTGGCTAGAGCTCTTAGCCTGTGGCCATCTCCACACCGAGGACTTGATTGGAGAGGGAAAGCCACCCAAGGATTTAGACAGCTCCACTGCTAATGATGATGATTTTGGCCAGTCTGATTCAAATATCCATGTGTTAGGTTGTCTGCTTCTCAAGGAAAAAGGCTCTTCTCAACTCTGCATCTTCTAGAGGACCCAATCCAGTGCTGACAGCACAGTACCCCCTCAGATGAGTGGTGGCTGCCTGCATCTGTCCGAGGGTCAGCCTGGGCAGATGCCCCTGCCCCATGCCCTCCAAGCCCACTTGGGCTGCTCTGCTGCCCTGGGATGTCCTTTCCCCTCCCTGCTGTGCTCTGTCCAGGAGGTGGTGCAGGAAAAGTGTTCCGTCTGACACCCGTGGGGTGGTTTTGAGACCGCTCTCAGGAAAAACTGTCCCCATGTGACAGTGTGATGCGTCGTGGTGGGGACAGAGGAGGCTTCCCAAAGCTGCAGTGCCCTGGCTTCACCGAGATCAGAAGCAGGGCCCCAGGGCCAAGGAAGCATTACGGTGCCGAAGGAGGGAGCGCTCAAACTCGGGTGGTAGATCCTTGTGTTCGGTTCTGTCCCACTGTGATCCGGGGCCCCTGACCCTGGCCGGCCACACACACAAGTGGAAGAACTAAGTCATGCCCTTGCTCTTTCTCCAAACCCAGCAGGAGGCCGGAGGCCAGGGGGCGGGGCCAGGGCCGGTGGCGGGGCCAGGGCCAGGGGGCGGGGCGGCCGGTATAAGCCTGTGCCCTGCTGCCTGGGCACCTGCCGCGCGTGCTCGGGGTCTCCCGCTCCTCGCGCTTGCCGCTGTCGGAGGTAGCAGGAGGCCTGGCGTGCTTGAAAAGTGGGAGCCCGCGGTGCGTGAGGAGGAGGAGGAGACCTGGGTGGGGACCCCAGCGGCGGCAAGTGTGCCTTCCTTCGGGGGCAGCTTGAACAAAGATCCTTCCCAAGTCGGGAAGGGCGGGCAGGGCCCGGGGTCGATGCCGTCTCGGAAACGGACAGGGTTGCAGGTAGCACGAGAATCTGGGCGGGCGGGAGTTAATACTAGAAGGTCATTAGGTTTCCCAGAATGCAGTTTGGCCTGCCCGCAGGTGCCGGCTCCCTATTACGTGGGGAGAGGAGCGCGCCCACCCCAGGCCCAGTCTCTGCCGTGGCGGTGCTTGGTTGTGCCGGGAGCGCTGCAAGCGCGGCCGGAGGGCTTCACTGCCGAAGGCCCAGCCCCAGCGTCTGGAGGTCCCCTCGGGGCCTTGGGCCCAGTGAGTGTTGCATGGGTAGCCTGGAGTTTGAAATACATCTCAGCTTTTAAAATCTTTTCTTTGTGAAAATAGGGATGCCTGGGTGGCTCAGTGGTGAAGTGTGTGCCCTCGGCTCAGGTCATGATCTCAGGGTCCTGGGATCCAGCCCCCTATTGGGCTCCCTACTCAGCCGGGAGTCGGCCTCTCCCTCTGCGCGCCCCACCGCCTGCTCATGCTCTCTCCCTCTCCCTCTTGCTCACTCTCTCAAATAAATAAAATCTTTAAAAAAAAAAAAAAAAAAAACAAGAAAATACAAGTTAATTTTACCAACGGTGCCTTTGGTCAGTGAGGAAGGGCGCCTGACACATTCAACTTCTTTCCAGAACAGTTCTGGGTAGTTGTGCAACTCTAAATTTAATCCAAAGCCTACATTTCCAGGGGTGAGTGTGCTGTAGGAAGCCGTCTGTGGACAAATGAGGATAATAGTTTGAGCGAATTAGCAAGTCTGGAGAGGAGGGCCCATCAGCAGAATGACAAATTTAGGATCTTTAAAGACATCTGGTCAGCGATGCCGGAGCTCATGATTGACTGAGTGATTAATAATGGAAACCCCTTAGTTCAGTGTTTCTGCTATCCCTCGCCCACTTCCCCAGCCAGGGCGGGCTGTCTGCTCCAGCCTGCCAGAGACGTTTCCAGCTGAACAATGGAGCCATTGAGGCCCCTAGTCCTCCACCTCTGTGAGCTTAAGGTTTCAGTTGTCTTCTTCTTATCCAACTTATCTGTGTGTTTCCTATTTGACAAGTCATGGAGAGAGCTCCTGATTCCCTTTCACGTTGATGCGATTCCATTCGGTGTCATCAGTGCTGCATTCCAAGAGCCTCCGGCCAGCCAGAACCTCACATCTCAGGGTCACGTGGATTTAGGGCTCCTGGCTCACTATCCAGAGCTGCCCGCAGACACAGACAGCAGTGGAGCACACTGAAGGCCTTAGGTTGGCCATTGTCTCCCTTGCTCTCTAAAGCTTGTTGCCCCCATGTGTCGGGATCCATCCCTAACTCTGTGGTGGATTTCTCTGCAGGCTAAAGCAGCTGGACAAGCACAGCCAGGCCACGGCCCAGCAGCTGGTACAGCTTCTCAACAAGCAGAACCAGCTTCTGCTGGAGAGACAGAGTCTGTCAGAAGAGGTGGGGCGTCTGAGATCCCAGGTACTGTGTAAACCTAATGCAGGGGTGGGGATCTTCAGGGCCAGCTCACCTACCAGGGAGCCCAGCAGGGGTCTGCATATGGGTCTTATTCTTGTTCCTTTCTTCAGAGCTGTATCTTCGCAGGTGAAACCCCCAAGTGATCACGTGGCTTAGCTAGTAAGCCGGCAGGGGGATCCTGAAGACAGTGCTGGGCATTGTGGGAGACATGGGTTACATGGGCCACCAGCCTGCTGTCTTTAGGGAGCTAAAGTTTGTGTGCAAGAACAACCCACGATCGAACAGGCCACGCTAAGTGCTGAGCTGTGTGTGGGCACGGTTCCCTCGTGGCACAGCCAGTGGAAAGATGCAGAGGGCTGTAGTGGTGAGCAGGCTTTCTGCAGGAGGCAGACTCAGAACTGCCACTCGGGATGTGTATGGTTTGAATTGGTTGAGGAAAGAGGCGCTGCCAGTTGGGGGAGCCACTGTGAGTGGAATGCAGAGGTCTTGTCTGAAGTCAGCTGTGGGATAACCGAGCTGAGCTTCCGAGTGCTTGTGGAAGGTCTGGCAGCACTGCACGGACTCTTGTTACCCTTGAACGAGCCTGCAAGATGGATTATTGTCTCCACTTTGCAGATAGGGAAACTGAGGCACAAATAGCCTGTACAGCTAGCAAGTAGGGACACTACCAGTGGCACCTAAGTCTGATGCAACAGCCCAGGCCTTCACCATTGAGGTTCTATCTGGGGCTGCCAAAAGGGGTAATGGAGGAAAGAGAATATCCAGGGGAGTCTGGAGTGTGCAATGAGACTTCTTTCCCCAAAGTTGCTTCTCTTCCTGTCAGAGAAGCTGTACTTTGTGCCCCATCAAACAGTTGTCAGGATAATAGGATGGTTCAGGGCCTGGCCATGGTCTCCGCTTTGGATTAGGATGGCACCCAGACGCCTTCTGAACACCTGGGGATGCCACACAGCGAGTGCTTGGAATGATTAATGGGAAAAATGTCTCTCGAAATGAAAAGGATGGGAAACTGTCTCTCATTCTTTCAAATGTGCCAAACGGATACTGGGGAGCTGCTGTCCTCTGAGTGAATTTTCATATTCAGTGAACCAAATCCCCTGCCATATACTACTCATTTTTCCACGTATAGTAAGAGGATGCTCCCAGTCACTGAATTAAGGCCTGGGGTTGGGGACCCACCTATACTCTGCGCCCTGGTGATACTCATGCCACGCAGCACAGTCGTCCGGCAAGCTTGTAAATGGGCAATCTTGAGGAACACGGATTCCGGGGCCTGTGTTCACACAGGCTAGGAATCTGCATTTTAACAAGCTGGTTGGATAATTCTGAGGGACATGGAGGTTTGAGAACCTCTGAAATATTTGGAGGCAGAAAGGGTGGAGCATGATTCCAGACTGTTCTGCTGTTGTGAGGATCGGAATAAGTCAACTGAAGTCTAACCCCAAGGGATACTGGAATTGTCATGAGTATAGCCCTCAGGTGCTGCACAGAATCACTTGTACACGGTAGGCCCAGGAAATGTCAGGGCTTTCCCTTGCCTCTCCCCGCCCAAGGCCTAAGGAGGCCCAGCAGAAGCGTGAGAAGGCAGAGGCCTCTGGGGCCAGCAGCACTGTGCCCACTGCTCCCCTGCTCTTCTCCGACGCCCTCAGGCCCCTCCCACGGCCCCTGTGGGGCCGACGCGGGCCACACTCTAAATGCCTGGGTAGGTCCTACAGGAGGCCCTGGTGGTGCCTGCCAAGGATTTGGGGCCACCGGCTCTCTAGGCAGGTGACTGGGCTCCTGTCACACGTGGTGGAACAGAGGCTCATAGCATGAGCAAATCTTTTGGCTCTAGGAGCCAAGAACCACTTCAGAATGACTTGTGGGGAGTCTTCTGTACGGGCTCCGAGCACATGGTAGTTTCCTGTCCATTCTGGACCAGATCATTATCATGTAGGGTTTCCCTTTTAACTCCCCATCTGCCTACCTTACAATCACTCAGATCTTAACATGGACCATCAATGCTTAGAAACCTCTTCCAGGGCTTTAAAAACTTGATAATTGCCAAATGGATTGCGAAAGTTTCATAAAATGCATTAAAAAAAAAAAAAAAAAACCAAAACCTCAGAAAATCCTTAGAAAAATGAGCAGGTCTTTCTTCTCTTGCCTGAAGCAACAGAGATGATTTGACCATCCTGAGTTATCTGATACCAGCCCATCTGGCTCATCTCTAAAGGGATCTTTCAGATTCAAATAGTACATTTGGAGTTATTTTAATATGAACACGACAAAAGAAATTTCATAGAGGGACTGTTGGCTTTCAGTAGCAAATACTACTGTTCAAAGGAGAGGCAGGGATCCAGTTTTGCAAGTTCTCTGCTGAATATCTAAACCACAGCCCTGCTCTTTCTACCCAAGTGTGGTGTTACACCTCCTTTGGCCATGGAATACCCTGGAACTGTGACTTTAGCTTCCAGCCCCCGAAGTGAACAAGGCCACTGTGCGCCCTTAGCAAGGATGTCAGAGGTAACTGCCTGCTGCAAGCTCCCAAGTGATCAACTGTGCTCCCTGTTTTCCTGGAGGGACACTGGTTCATCTCTGCCTAGGGATGGCTTCCGTTTTCTCAGCCTGGGTGGATTAGGCATAATGACTTAATTGTGTATGTCAAACTATATGTCTCTCTGCCCACCCACCACCCAACAGAAAGTGGAGATTTCCTGGCCTGGGCAGCTGCTCTGTGGCTGAGTCCCATGCCTCTGGTTTGCTCCTGTGTCCTGAGCCCTGGGCCCTGGAGCAGATGACAGGCCTCGGGTTGGCTTGTGGTCTCTGACAGGAAGCAGCTATGTCTATTCAGAAGGCTTATTATTCTAAATGGTTTCTGCTTAAATTCAGAAAGGCACACAACAGCATGTCTGGCAGAGGGAGATGGTCATCGTTGTAACTGGGCCACAGTGACATTTTTAACCATGAGGATTCCCGGCTTGGCCTCACATTGCTCTCGTGCAGGGAGCCAGTCAGGTGCAGGGTGCCCACCACTCATCAGGGCTTCTTGTCTGACTTATTATTTGTGTGACTGGAAACTGGCCTTGTCACTCTCCTGCCTCATGCTGCAGACAGGTGACTTCCAGAAAATGGCTTTTAAAACGTCCCCCAATGGCTTTGCTGGTCACTGTGGAGAAACAGAAGAGCCTGAAGACACCCACCCAGGCTGACTGCAAACACAGCCCCCCAGGCCGTCCCCGGGCACAGCAGGCAGCTCTGTCACAGGCGGGGCTGGGCACTTGCCCTGTCACCTCTTCTTGGGGTGACAGAGAGACTCTGGCCATGGTGGCATGGGGCTGGTGTCCGAGGCGACAGGGGAATGCAGGCAGGGCCTGGCAGCTGGCAGCAGGGGCGCTGTTCTGAACGACCCAGCACCCTGGGGCTCTAACATCTGGCCAGGAAGGGAGGTGCCAGCTGCTGAGGAAATCAGCCTTTTCTTGGGGAGAAAAGCATCTGAGAGATGGGAAGAAACAGAAATTGGCCATTTCGAGGATGGCTTTATACAGCTGAGACTTTGCCTGTGTACTGCTACTCACTGGGCAATGACTCGGGGTTCAGCAGATTGGCATTTGGTGATAGCCGCCTTCTCCACAGGCCTGGGGCTCTGTGGTCAGTGCTCCGTCTGGGGAGGGGCTCCCTTTCCTCCCTGCGGAGGAAACATTTCTACAGGCAGGAAGCAGCTCCAGAGGCTGACTTATCAGTGATGAATCAGTTGGCCCTGTGACTTTTGAGCATTCTTGGCAGTGAATGGACTTTCTAATTTGATTCAAACTCCTGCGTGGATCCAGCAGCCATATGTGATTATATTCAAAATCATGGACATTATCTCATTACTCTGAAGGGCCCGTGCAAGAGAGCCCAAATGAGCACAAGAAATGGGCACAGAGGAGCAGGGAAGGCAGGACCCATTTGTGACCTGAAGCTTCAGAAATGCCAACTCACGTGAGGGCCACCAGGCAGGGGTCCTGCTGAGGAGAGGGCGCCAGCAGCTCCTCCAGGGTGGGCCCTGGAGGTGTACACAGGTTTGCAGGGGTCCTTCCTGTGCCCTGGGGGCCTCGCCCGGCTCCCGTGGGCGCTTCCACAAAGTTAGCTACCTGCAGGACAGATGGTGCTTGAATAGAACAGCAAATACACTGAATAAAATAAATTAGAAAGCCTCCTCCTGAACCAAGATTTTTTGGAAAGAATTCTAAATAGATGAAAACAAACAATTTGATTTCAACCAAATTGTTGTTTTTTTGTTTTTATCCTGATTTTCACCCGAATTGTCAGTCTCAAAAATAAACACTGATACATTCCCAGAAAATATTTTTCAAATAAAAACTGACTCTGTTAAAGTTTGCCCTGATTCTTTCAAAACTGTGTACAAGACACTGTCAACCAAAGTGACTTGCATATTTTTTTAAATACACTTGAACATATGCAGCTAAAATGTCATTAACTCCCTGCTGCCTGAATGTTTTTAAAGAGTGACACGAGACCCCTGGTGCTGCGTTTCTAACATAAGGGTCTCATGACCCTCAGACTAACTTCCCTGAGCAACTCAAATAGCATAGTTTAACTTTCTTTTTTTCCCTCTTCATGGAAGGCCCTGTGTGTAATTAATATTGAAAAGCACATACGGCTCTATTGAAGCCACACTTGCTCTCCCGTTAACAGTTCACTTTGTCCAAGAGTGAATAATTTCAGAATGAGACTCATGGAAGAAAAATAAATGGGATTTTCTGTTGCTTCAGATACATACTTGCTGCACTTATTGCTTCCTGAGTCAGACATTACATTTTGCAATATAAATTCACAATCAAGATTTTAAAGGGAGCTAAATATTTTAATCCAATTAGACAAGTGAACAAAACACTGAATATTGCATGGAGTGTAGAGAAGTGGTTCTTGCCTTTAAAAGACTGTGATTCCGTCACATTACAACCCCAAATGTCAGTGTTGTCTTTATTCTTAACGCTTTCAAACATGAGGCAGCCAGAGGCTCCTCTCTCTGCTGTTGGTGACACTGTCTGTCCTTTGGGAATTCTTAAAAAATCTATTTACCATGGAAACATGGTCCCTATAAAACGCAGACACCTGCCCATGTGCAGAGAAAGTTCGCAGGACTCGCGGGATTCCAGAAAGCTGGAAGACTACACAGCCGCATGGCACGAGGTGTAGGACTCTTGTGTCTGCAGAGCTCTGGGGAGGAGCGGCGCCCTGGCACTCTGACCCGGGCCCTGGGCGCACAGGCCTCCCGCCTCCCCGCGGGGCTGAGGGTCCCTGGTCCAGCCACAGCTTCTGTTTTCCAGAAAGCCGAGGAATCATTGGCCTGCCTTCGTTCTGTAAGGCTTTCCTGCCTCTACCTTTCCTTTCTCTGGCTTCTATGGCCCCTTCCCTCTTGGGGAGCCCAGAGGCAGGGAGCCAGGCCCATGGTCCCCGTGGTCTAGGGCACCTGGGGCCCTGACCTGTGGTTGTCAGAGGCCGGGCCGGGCAGCCCGAGGGGAGAAGGGACCCCCGGGTGTGCCAACAGCTGGATTCCAGGAAGGTCAGCTAGCGTGTGGGTCACTCCCCTGGGCACAAGGCAGGCCTCTGCTGACTCGGGAGCACCCGCCGTGTGCCTTGCGGCATCTGTCACATCTCAGTCCCCCCTACAGGCCACATTCCGCGAAGTGTGCAGAGGACTGGTGAGGACAGCTTCCTCCAGAGCCAGTCGGTGACCACTCAGTCCATGAAGCCCGTGTATGCAGCTGCCCTTCGGGCTCTGGCCTTCCAGATCACCCTTGGTGGCTTGTGTGCTCTTTCGCATGAAAGAGCCAGGATTTGGAGGTCGCACTGCCGGGGTTCAGATCTCCTCTCTGTACCACTCCTGGCAAATTGTGTAGCTTTCCTATCACTCAGGTCCTGGTCAAAATTGAACCCAAACCCAAAGAAAAACCCTTAAACCTAAAACAAAATCCCAAAACAACAACAAAAACACAAAAAAAACAAACCCTTAAAACTAGAGCCAGCCTCCCTCAAGAGGGACCCCCGCATGACCCTGCCTCCAGCACAGGTGACCATGAGGCCAGCCCGGGTGGTGCGGAGATCATGGGCGTCAAGGGGCCACTGCATCAGTCATTTGATGTCCTTCCCCAACAGGCAGGACAAATGAGGCCTAGAGATGAGGTGAGCAGAACTGGAAAGTGAATGGCAGGGAGGTGAACTTCTTGACAATGTGGTGTTCAGTCCCCCGGGGCGCGGGCTGTGTGGACGGGTGGGTGTCCACCTGTGTGTCTCTCGGAGCAGCCAGCTCTGGCTCCCCGACAGACAGTCGGTTCTGGTGGCTTCCCCGGAGCTCTGCTCCCTGGGGACAAGCTTCAGAAGCCCCAGCAGAGGTGGGGGCCGGACTCTCGTGTCCGGTTAAAAATAGAGGCTTTCTGGCCAGAGGCACAGGAACAGGGCCATTTTTTGACCTGGCCACACAGAGACAGGAAATGTGCAGATGAGCACGTCTGGGGGGACCAGTGCGTGGGGGTCCGCAGAGAGGAGCCGCGGGTGGTGGGAATGCGGGTCAGGCCGAGGCTGAGCAGGCGGGGGCCCGCCCCGGGGGGCGGAGAAGGCCCCGCGGCCCCACGGTGTGTTAGCTGGGGAGCCGTTCGGAGCACCCGGGGAGGCTCCGGTTTTCGACTCCGAATTTCAAGTCGAACCCCGGGAAGAAACACAGAAGGGAGGGTTTGTGGAGAGAAGGCTGTTAGGGCTCGGAGCAGCGGGCGCCGGGGGGGCGCCTCTCTGGCGTGGGGGAGCGTCTCCGACGAGCCTCAGCCCCGGTGCCCGCCGCCTCCCCCGCAGCCGGGCCGGCTTCCTGCCCGACGGCGGCGCCGCTTGGCTCCCGGGCCGGGCAAGCTCGTCCCGAAGCTCCGGCAACACGCGGGGAGCGGCCCCCGACGTCTGCGCGGCCGCAGGACGGCCCTGGCATCACCGCCAAGCCGAGGTCAGGCCGGCAGGAGCGCAGGCTGGGGCTGCGGGGCCCCGGCGGACAGCTGCTCCGGCCGAGCCGCAGGCCCCACGCACCCGGCAGAGGCCCGCGCCCTCACGCTCGGGTTGCAGTCTGGGTGACGCCTCTTTGGACCGCACCTCTGCTCCGTGCGCGGCCCGGGGGGGGGGGGGGGGGCTTCTACCTGGGGTCCGGTCACATCCTCCGCTTGCCTGTCCCGTTCCTGCCTCGTCGGAGTCCGCACGCGCGCCCGCTGGTTCTCACGATGCCGCAGCCCCTGCGGGCGCTCGCGCGTGGGCCGGTGGGCTGCGCGCCTGCCGGCCCGGCTGCCTTCCTACTCACGGCTCCGGGCACCAGGGAGGAGCGGGAGGAGCCTGCCCGGGTGTAAACGTTACCTTTTTGCATTTTTCAAAAGAGGCAACAGACTGAATCCCCTATTTCTCTTGCGTGGATTCTGATCTCTCCCTCACTGTCCTGTGTCGGAAATCCTCAAGTAACCGTGGCTCAGCCTGGGTTCCCAGAGGGCCCCGGCCCCCCTGCCAATTCTAGCTCAGGAAATGTGCATTGGGGTGTGTGCAAAGGCCCACGCATCTTTCTGGAAGATGGTTGCCAGCCAGCCAGAGGGGGCTGCGCACCATCTTAGGACCTCCCGCTCCTCGAGGGCAAGGACTGTGCCTTATTCATCTTCCCATGTGGTACAGGGTAGGTAGACAGTAGGGGCCTTCTGTGGAGTGCAGCTGTTTGCCATGGTTTCTGGCACCGCTTCTGGCCGTGGCTTAAGCTAACCTGAGCAGCCACGTGGGCCAGGGCGGACAATGGTATTCTCAACTCCACTGATCTGTCACTCCTTCAACCCAGTTTTCACGACCTAGTCTTGAAACATTTATTCTTGTTTATTTTTCTATTTTTATTTTTTAAAAGAATTTATTTATTTGAGAGAGATAGTGAGCACAAGCCGGGAGAGGGGCAGAGAGGGAGAAGCGACTCCCCACTGAGCAGAGAGCCTGATGTGGGGCTCGATCCCAAGACCTGAGATCGTGACCAGTCGAAGGTAGATGGTTCGGCTCCTGAGAGCCCCCCCAGGCGCCCCAGATTTATTCCTGTTTAAAATGAAGAGGCCAGATACACAAAATTCCCTCTTCCAGCATGCAGGAGGTGGTTTCCATGTGAAAAAAAAATGCCTTTATAGATGTCATAATAAAGTGACTCTAAAAATTTGGGAGGTTTTAGCTCGTTTTGATTTCACTAGGAATTTCTGAGAGACACACGGCCTACATCCTGTTTTTGTTCTAGCTTCAGCAGCTGTAATCCGTAAACACACCCTGGCATGGATCGAGGTCTCCTTCCCAGGACAGGGAAGTGGTGGCTCGCCAGCCTTGCCCTGTCACTGGACTGCCAATCCTCAAGAGGCAGACACACGTCTGGAGTCCAGGTGGTTTTTAGATTTAAAGCCTTTAAACAAAATAGTTCACTTCACTCTTCTATCTGACAAGGCCTTTGATCCATGTTTGGGGGGAGCGCACGCTTTTCCTGCATCTGCTTACATACACTCTCTGCGTTTTTAGCAAGAGTTGTTTTTCTCTGTAAACATAGAAGGGGTACCTCTCAACCAGCAGAAGACAAATCACAGGGAAGAACAGGATCTATTTAAATTCACTTTTTATTTTCTTTTTTTTTTTTTTTTTCCAGTTACCCAGCATGCGACAATCTGATTGCTGACCTGGACGAAACAGAGTGAAAGAAATGGTTTACAAAGAGATATTTACATTCATCTGATTTGTTCGTGAGATGCCACAACGCACCACAACCTTGCCAGCGGCCAGAGCCTTGGAGGGCAGCGGGCTGCTGGGTCCGTGCCCTGTCCACTGCCTGGAGACACCTGCGAGCCGGGCGGGCTGCAGCTCAGCTCTGGTGCCAGACAAGGAGCCCTCCTGCAGGATGTTTCCAGAAATGGCTTGAAGTGATTATGTTTTTAGATATGCTCATTTGTAATGCTGTTACACATATGGATTTCAATAAATGAACTTTTTAAAGACCTGAATTGTAATGTTTCCTTTTTACCTTGTAGTGATGAACGAAACACACCAAAAAGGCACATATTTTAACTAGGCCAAAGGGTACGAAGGACCAGACTTTCTTCCTGCCATTCACGTTTCCTTCCCTCTTCAGGAGCTAGGGATCATCCTCCCACTGCTTATGCTTTGAATCAACATCTCAGAAGTCTCCCATTATTTATCATCCTGCTACTCTTTGCACAGTCAGGAGGCATCAGGAAGCACTCTGTATCCTGTCCACTGTTCACAACGAAAACAGACAAGAAAGTGTCTTTGGCTTGGTGGTCGGGTCTCTTCTCCAATGTGCGGTATCTGAGAGAAGCCTACAAATGTACTTCGTGGAATTACAAAATTGACTTCGAGGTCTAGCAGGTATCTGTACACAGATCATTAGTTTGAGTATTTCTACTACACACAGTTAAGCCCTCAGATGCTTAAAAGTAATAGAAACGGGCACTGAAAGTGTCGTGTTGTCTCTGAGAAGGACAGTGAAGCAGTAAAGGCAAGGCTGCAGGCGGAGGCCCAGACCTCAGGCAGGTCTCCTGGCTAGCCGGCAGGCATGAGGCCAACCCCCCCCCCCCCCCGCCCTCCCCGGCCCCCCTCCCTGGGCCCCCTGTGGCCTCTCGGGAAGGGCCGAGATTAGGCTTTGGAGGCGCTGGGATGATACACACGCAAAGACCTGTTCTCAAGTCTCTGGAGCATGGAAAAGGTTCCAGCCTGAGAGAGCAGAACTTCTATCTGGATTCAGTGTTTGATTTGCTCTAACGTGCTAGACATCAAGGTTGTCACGTAAGAGCGGTTAGTCGTCCCTAATTGTTTTAGGACTACAGTAAGTAAATCACACGATATTCTACAAATAGCACCCTTAAAGAATTGTAGAGGTCACTTTATGTTAGCCTCCTGGATCTGTCCATCCCGGTGGTTGTGCGGTAAGAGCACATGGAAGAATGCCCTCAGATTCGGCGTGCGACATACGCATGCGTGCCTGCCTGACTTTGGTCCCAAAGCCAATTAGTCACATGAGCAAAGCCAAGTCTGTACAAGAGTAGGTTTATGAGGTAAAATCAGAAAAAGTCCCCATCCAAAACAAGTCTAGATGATCAGGCTGTACGCCAGCCGCCCTACCCACCTCTCACCCACGACTAAGTTTGTTCATTTGCCAACACACACTCTGAGGAAGAAGTTTGCAGAGCCACATGGGTAACGTCCTCAGGAAGACTCAACTACCGAGGAGCGACACTCCTGAAGCGTCCCGGCCCGAGCCGCCTGGTGGGAAGTTAGGAGGAGACCTTCTTCCTGCCCCAGAACTGTCGCGGAGCCGTCGGCACCTCCCCGTCAGAAGCGGGGCCCCTCGTCCACGTTGGCACAACCGCACTACTGCCATCTTAGTGAAGTAGGAGCGCAGCCATCCTGTGTGTGACCTGGGCTAGGAGAGACGGACGTCATTCTCCTGCACACTTTGGGGGGGGGTTAATACCAGCTGGAGCTATTAAGAATCCTTTTTTTTTCCAGAAAAGAATAATATTCCATTTTCTGAGACTACAGAACCACGTCCAACAACAATAAACAGAGAAGTAGCAGATTGACATAGTGCTTTATTTAAGCCGTCTGTACGAAGGAAAATAATGTGCATCCCTATCATATACGTGTAAAAATACTAAGGATGTACAGTGTACAAAAACAGTTTCTTGTAGTTATTTCACATCCTTGTGGGTCATATGCTTAAAGAAATGAACAGTTTTAGTATGACCGACAATAATAGTAATACAGTTTTTCTTGGGTTCATAGTTGCGTCTGCTTAAAATCCTTAACCAGATGACTAGATCTTGCGCGGATCTAATGAAAGAACTAGCAAGGTCAAGAAATGTCACAAACTATAAAGCTACAGGGAGGTAATTCAATTACCAATTTAGAGGTTTTCTTTTTATTTAAATAAATACTTTACATTTCATGCTTGCCTGTAACGCACTACCAGGAGCAAGATAAGGAGATTCTACTGTAGACAGTACGAACAGTAGCAGCAAAGTGTGTACGTTGAGGTGTAATACGGAGACCCTGCAGTTAGTGGGGCGGCCCTCCCTCCTGCCCTCGAGGAGAAGCGAGGGGCCCCTGCAAGAACAGTCAGCGGGAAGAAGCCGGAACCAGGACCGGGCGCTGCAAACAATACTGGACTGACGCTACGGAGCGAGTGTAGAAAGCAAAGCCGGGAGCAGCCTGCCAGCGACCCAAGCGGACACGGCCCGTCCCCCGATGGCGGCGCGGACGCGAGAGGGCAGGCGCCGGGGGAGTCGGGCGGGGCGGGGCGGCGCGGGACCTCCACGCACGGGCACGCACACGCACACGCACGTACTCGCGTGCGTACGCACGCACTCTCACGCACGCGTCAGCTTTCCCGCCCTCCCTCCCCCCCTCTCCCCCGGGCGCGAGCGCCAAGCGGAGGCTGCGCCTGGAAGCCACGGAGACGCCCGCGGCCCGAGGGAGCGAGCCCGGCTCGCGGCCGGCCAGCGGTCACCCGTCCTCAGGAGGCGTCCTTGGCCAAGGTCACGGAAGTCCCCTGAGGGGGGGAAGCTACGGAAGTGCTTGGTGTACGGGGTCGCCTCCCCCTCCAAGGGCCGAGAGGGTCTGCGGCTCCGCAGGACCGGGCGCCTCAGCCGCCCGCTCGGCCTCGCACCCGCGCCCCTCAGCCCTGACGATGCGAGACGACTTACGGGACACACCTTCTAGGCTACTCTCTGGTCCAGGTGAGACAGTCAACAGAATTCCAAGGGGGAAGAAGTGAAGCTACATGTGTAAGTAAGAATGAACTACCATTTCCTGTAACTTCCTACTCCATGCTAAGGATGAACTTCACTCAGGTAGGAAGATGAAAAATTAGGATAAAACCTATGTCTGAATATGTCTTAGCTGCCTTAGTAAAATGCCCTTTGACCCCCGTCAGTCCCAGTGGCCTGCCCACCGCCAGCAGTGGTGTCTCGTCTACAGATCCACACTCCAGCGTCCGAGGCTAAGACATCTGCATATGAATGGGATTCATCCTCCTCAGAAAGTCACTTGCTCCTCTGACAACAGTGATCCCACGTCACGCTGCCGTCCTCCACGGGGAGCTGTCAGATCGGGTGACCACATCCTTCTCCAGGATCGCAGCCACGGCCCTGGCCCCTGGACTTCATAGGCTGCTTTGGAAAATGTCAGCTCCTAGCACCAAAGGGTTTAATCTGAAGATCATCATTAATGAAGGAGAAAGATGAGGTTTGCATACATGTCCCCTTTCAGTGAGAAATGTTGGAATCTGGGGACATGAGTATATACAGAAAAAGAAAAGTTGGAGGTGTTCTTTTTGTGTGTTGTTTTGTTTTCTCCCTGATGGCTTAAATCAGTGATAAATGTACCATGATCGGAATAAACACACCAGGTTCTTATCCCTTACTGCCTACTCTGAATACTCGAGATGTGCGCATTTTGCCAAGTACGGTGCATTTGTCACGGTCACGCAGATTCTGTTTCCTTCACGGCCCCGTGTCACCAGGCCGTCAGAGCATTTCCATCTCAAACGAGCAACAGCAACATCCTTCCATCTCCTTAACCCCTCAGCACGGAGACCTGGGGATTTTCTCACTTTGAGCACCAAGGGGTTCAGTGCCAGCATCTCTTCTCCCAGAGCCCAATTCTAACCAATATGTACAATTTCAGAGCCTCATCAGATTTTGTTACAAAGGAGAAAAAGTGCATGATTCTCATTGGCGTGTACATTCCTTGCACATGGGTCAAAATAAACTGCAGTGAGTCTAGTTCATGTAAGTTGGAGCTGCATTTGCTAACATGACACACAATTTTTCTTCACTAAGAAATAAATACTACTGCAATATAAACAAAATCATAAAAGGACATTCAAAGGTTTAACATCCGAGAAAAAGCTAATCCACGAAGAACTGAAAGTCAAAACTTAAAACAAATAAGGCAAACACCTGTTTACCTTGGTGTACAAATTTTGGTGAAAAGCAGGATCATTATACCTGTCTACATTCTTCAGCCATCAGAGGTGATAAATATCAAGAAGGGAAAAAGGTTTCCAAGCACAGGGGGGGAAAAATGCTCTCTGGTGCAAATCGTGTCATAGAGCCTGTAAGCGACCTTGCCTCTGCTGTGCATATGCCTCCTTCCCTGGAAGAACAGTGTTCATCTTGCCAACGACCACCCGTGAAATCTGGATGTCCAGGTGGAATAGCGGGCTTCCTCAGCAGTGTCCAACAGGGACTACGTGTGTATCTATCGCTCTAGCTCAACAGTTGTTCGGTCCTTCTCTCAGATGCTTCCCTATGGATTCCGGCCAGGTCTGGGTGCGAGATCCCCATGGTACGCACTGATCTCCTGTGCCTTCCTAAATAAAATTCTGCATATGCACATCACCACCCTGCCACAATTGTTTGTTCTGAATTATAAACTAAATCTTCTTAGTCTAATTAGTTTTTGATTTATCTTCTAGAAAGTTAAAAAATGTACCTAGAATCAGTGTATCTCATTTAGCCTTCACTGTTAGGGAAAAACAAAAACTAAAAAATCGAAAGATGACAACTGGTGCACAAATGAACAATGGTGGGCTCATGACTTCCAAAGATTGTAAAATTACCTCTTAAAGTTGCTAGAATAGTAAGACAGTAGCAGCAGCAGCATGAGACCGTAGACGGAGATACAATTTCATGCAAAAACAAACAAGTGTGTTTGCGTACATGTGTGTTCTTGTGGGGGTGAGAGTGGGCTGGGGTGTCTGGAGGCGCTCCTGCTTTGTAAGAGCTACGACTGCTGTGATGTCCAGGAATCATCTTCAGGAAGAAATCTGGGATGACAGTGAAGGAGCAGAACGAGGGCCTTACTCCCGGCCGCTGGCGGAGTAGGAGAACTGAGGGAAGTGCGGCCGCCGCTCGTTGTCCACGCAGTCCATACCATCCTCGTCATCTGCGGGCAGAGAGTGGCCACTTAACGTCATGGTTACTCTTTGCAATGGTATCACTGGTCTATGTGGTTCTAACTTCTAGCACAATGAACATCAACAACGGCAAGTTCCTACAAACTCATGGCTCTTAACACAACACGGAGGAATTAAACTAACTCCCCAAACGATCTCCCTTTTAAGCACACCATCTGTGAAGAAATACCACCATCACATCGTCTCCTTCAAGCCATGAACATCTTAAGATTCAAGACACTATAAGGAACTACTATCGAAGAAAACCAGATTTTTAAAAATAAGATGGAGCGAATAATCTTCAGTAACCTTCAATTTCATGAAACTACACGTCAACATTTACAGAAGCCAGTCAGTCCTAAGGCACCAGAAGTATCCGTCTGGCATCTGGTCCCAACACCTTCAAATGTGTGGTTTATTTTTTTTTGGGGGGGGGGGGGGATGCTTTAGGTATGACTGTGAAATCAAGCTTTGTATGCATCCTTGATCTGACACTATTGACATTATTTACTCTCCATCTCATACCTGCCTTTGGTCACCATTTCCAGGTTCCCTAAGATGCAACATAATTTTTTTTTTAAGATTTTATTTATTTATGTGAGAGGTAGAGAGAGGGGGGGAGAGAGAAAGAAAGTGCGTGCACACAAGCAGGGGAAGGGCAGAGGGAGAAGTAGACTCCCTGCTGAGCAGGGAGCCTGACACGGGACCGGGACTTGCTCCCAGGACATTGATATCATGACCTGAGCCAAAGGTAGACACTTCACTGCCTGAGCCACCCAGGTGTCCTGTAAGATGCAACTTTAAACCAGACTGAAGAGAGTAAGACAAAGAGGGTGAGATGTCAGCATCTAACACTAGCTCTGCCGGAAACCAAAAGTGGGCAGAGACATGAAGGCCTGGAAGGAAGCTGCTTTCACTTGGGCTGCCCCTTTCACCTTCCCTGCCTTCCTGTATTTGAAAGATCTCAGATGATCCCCAGCCCGAAGCCCTTCTTGTAATGTTCCTAGTGATTAAAGTCCTGCACAGCCAGGAAGCTCTTCCTTGTATGTGGTCACATATTTGGTCACCCCGGCCATACCATCTCCTGTGTACCTGCTCCAGGCACTGGGCCAAGTCCGGCCACCCTCAGGGCTCCCCATCTATGCAGGAGGTGCCTACGAAGCCTCTCCTGCTTTCCTCCAGTTGCATGGGGTCAGATGCTGTCCCACGGGGGAAGCACCAGAAGAGGGGTTCAAACACCTAACCTTTTCCTCAAGCAAAATAATTCTACTTCCTCAGATCCCTATAGGGAGCACAGTGTCAATTCTTTAAACTTTCTAGCCTCTCCAGGAGCATGGATGTCACATCAGCACACAGGCCGTTGTATGGGGGGCACCAACCCTATCACACAAGGATAATACTCTATACTCCCTGAGGACATGCATTCCTCTGGAGAGCAAATGTTTGCGCTCTTTTCTCACTGTCCTTCTCTTCAGTATTCTATTCTGAATACAGAAGGCTCTAGAAATGGGGTCAAGCTGCTAACCAAAATTTGTGGCCTCGAATGTACTAGAAAATATCACTGGATTAGGTGGGAACCAATCCATGAAGAGGATTTGGGAATCCCTGCTCCGTGTAGACCACTGATCTCTGCCTCCTTATCAAATACTGGTTAGGTTCCCAAGCAAACCACATGCATCACTCAGATCAAATACCTTCCACAGTATTTTTGGCTGCACGAAAGGCAGTATGCACTTTCTGGTGTTGAGTCACAAAGAATAAAAACTAGAGAAAAGGCAGCTGAAAGCTTCATGTTCACATTCTGACATATGCCAATCACATTTCAAAGAAACAGTTTCCCCACTAACAGCTTTGTTTGGCTGCGTGTTTCTGCGCAGTGAATGTGCACAGGGCCCCAGACCACCCGTGTGGGAGGCTGGGGCCCACACAGCCTTAGCTCCCTGGGTGGCCCCAGGCCTGGCCCTGGTCAGCAGGCCCTCCACACTCCACGGGAGGCACTGGGCTTCCAGTCTGAGGAGGAGCATCTAGTGCTCTAGGCTGCACGTCAGCTGAGAATTAAGAGAGTCTTCATTCTGTCACTCTGGTAACAAACAAATCACGTTTCCAAACATAAAGAAATCTCAGCCTCACAGATGAGCAAGCAAGAGCCCACACCCTGAGGTTCTTTAAAGCCTGATTACACCACTCGCTTCGGCTTCCTCCTGCTCAGTCACAGCAAGGGGCCAGTATCTGATCCTGTTGGGGGGGGTGCCCTGTGCCCACAGGTGGGGGGCTGTGGAGGGAGGGGCAGCAAACTGCCCCAGTCAGAGACTGTCACACCCCCCAACAGCTACAAACGTGTTCCTGCGATGCTGATGACATACGGGAGCCATGCTAAAAACACAAGACACGTCTGAAACCAGAAAGCAGGGATCGACTCCCCATCCCACATCAGAATCCACGGCCCAAGGAGCCTAATTTCCTTACAGTGTTCAGCAAATGTAATTACATGCATTAAGAGCTACTCGATCTCAAAGAAATCCTCTTTTCTCATAAGAGGAAGGCAGAGGACCATTAAGGGACAGAATGCAAGACGACACATTCCAAAATCTGTTCAATTAACACCAGTGAGAACAATCTGGCATGTGACCGCAGCTGTTTGTAGGCAAGAAACACTTGGCCGTCTAACTGCTGATTTGTCCTAAAAAGTAACTCTACTCTGTCCTAAAAGCCAGGTGGCAAGTGGGAAAACAGCAGTCACTAAGAGTACCACGGAGGGCTCTGATGAACAAACAAACCTTCATGCTCTAGCGGCTGCAGGGCCACTCGCCAGCAACACCCCTCAAAGCTGCGAGAAGATTTTGTTACAAGTAATCATAGGCTGAGGTTTCCTTGAATCCCCTTTGATCTACCTCTTGAGGAGATCTAGGATCCTTCCAGTGACCATCCCACTGAAGACCTGGCCCCTGTGCCCGGGGCAACCCAGGAGCTACAGCTCTCCGACCTTGCCCAAGGCAGGGGTAGGGGTGGGTGGGTGGGGGGGGGTCCTTCCGGGTGCTGTCACCTGCTCCCTCTGCCGAGGCCCTGAGCCGGGAAATCCAACAGACACAGGGTGCTGCTGCTGGACTCGAGTTTCCGGGGTCAGATGCCTGCAACAGCCACAGGTTCACAGGCCTCCACAGCAGGTGGATTCTGGAACCCACGATGTGAGGGACTCCAATGTGTGAGCCTCCTGCTGATCCCTGTCTCAGTCCAGAACCCAGAGTCACTGGGCATATAGAGCGCTCCCTGAGTCTACAATGATGTAGAGTCTCTCAAGAACAGCCTGCTGTTAGCAATGAAACATTCTATCATGATGTGCCATTCTTTTACTGATAGAGAAGCTGAAATGCCAGGTTCAGGTGATATTCTAGAAACCCTGCTGGGTGACTTAAGACACTTTTTAACATCTCTGTCTCATTTTATAAGTTCTGGAAACAAAGCCACAGTGTGCCTGTTAATGACATATTCTCAGGGGGACAAGTGCTGTGGGAGTCTGGAGTGAGGGGAAGGCAGGCAAGGTGACCCTTGAAGGGATCTGGATCTTGACAGCCAGGGCTCTGGAATCCAGTGAGTCCTGACGGCCAGGGCAGCGGACACTGCAGAGCTTTAGACTGAACTCATCCATAGTCACGGATGTGGATGCTGCTCTACTGGTATCTATCAGTTGTCCCCTGACCCCAGATTTGCACCCACTCTCATCTGTAAGGTGTTCGTCATTCTGGACTCAGCCTCACGCTTCAGGCAGTGTGTCCAGAACAAAGAATGCTCCAGACTGGTTCACCCGGCACTTCAATAAAACCAAAACTAGGGTTCTTCGAAGCTGTCCAACTCCGGGTACTTTCTCAGGGGGATGGCTTCCCAGGCACAGCTAGGTCTCGGGGACACTACCCAGCCTTGCACCCCCTTTCCAGGGAGGGAGTGGCAGGGCCAGGTGTGATACGGGATACGGTCACTCCACCGGGCTCTCTTCACCTCTTCAGCTCCTTTTCCTTAAGACTCAGCCTCTAGGCTCTCTTCCACATGAGGATGGGACTCCTACCCTTCTCAAGCAACTATGTGCTCTGGCTCTGCATTTGCGGAGCCTTCCTATCCCTGTGACTCCAGAGACCACATGTTTAGGTGTCTTAAACGACTCCACAAATGTCATAGCTCTACTACCAAAGAGAGCAGCCTCCAAAAGGCCGAGGCTGAGGGACCTCACCCTCTCAGTGCCACTGTGGCGTCATGCAGGGAGGGAAGTTGAAGCACAAAATCCCGGCAAGAGTGCCATCTGTAAAGACTGGGCTTCCTCCGGGCCGGGAAACCACAGGCCCTTGCCATAACGTGTTTATTCCTTCGCTTCCTACATATTTGCTGACTACCGACGCCAGGCCAGATACCCAGCAAGGAGCTGGGGCCAGCAGCGAATGGGAAAGCAAGCCCCTCTCCTCAGGGTTATGGCCTCCGAGTTGCACAGACCGTAAACAAAGAAACAAACACGTTAACCAGAAGATCAGCAAGTTGTCAATGTACAGAATCAAGGGGTGGGGGAGGCGTTGGCCAATGGGCTGCACAGTTCTTTAGATGCTGGGAGGTTAAAGAAAGCTCTCTGGCGAAGTGACATTTAAGCTGAGATCTGAGGGAGTAAGAGCTGTTCATGCAAATGTCAGGGAAAAGAACACCACAGGCAGAGACAATGGGCGACACGCAACCCGAGGCAAGGCAAGGCACGGCGCCTTCAAGGGGTGGCCCATCACAGGTGGGGTAGGGGGGTGGGGTGCATGGCAAGGTGGAGCAGGAGCAGGGACCTGACAGGGCTGTGCACTTCAGTGTGAGCAGTTTGGATTGAGAGTGCAGAGTTTGAGCCACTGGAGGCTGGTGGGCAGGGGAATGGTGGGGTCTGATTACAGTTAAGGTCCTATCCCAGTGATGAGGCAGAGCAAATGCTCTGAAGTGGAAAGCCTCAGGGGCCATTCCAGACCTCCCTGGTCTGCCTTGCACTTGAGACGAGACCCCCCACAGTCCACCTGGGGCCAAGGGAGACTGTGCTGAGGCCTGAGCCCCCTGTAGCCCTGAGCTACTTGCCCGCCAATCTACAGGCTTTCCAACACTGTCTTCTACTCTGATGGATGCTAAAATGTCAGCAATGGCACACAACACAGCATGGGGGCCCATCGTCCCACTGGGGATATGCCATGAGCAGCTCTTCCACGTTAATAGTTCACAGCTTGGCCATGTTGGGGAATCCCACCCCAGCTACTGCTGATGCTAACTGTGCGACCTGGGAAGCTCAGTGTCTCTCTGGGTTTCAATTTCTTCTCTTCCAAAATGAAAGTTAAGAGGTCCTTAACTTCTGGAAAGTCTAAGGAAAGAAAAGTGCACACATGCGGACATAATCATATTTCTCATCTCAGGGTGCGTTCACGGGCCTTTGTTGTCAGGCCACGGGTTGAAAACTCTAGACCAAGATGGCTCCTGGTTTGTCTTTCCACATCCAATCAGGTGACCGTATCCGTGGTTGGAAGGACATCGTGAGTCCACCTTCCCTCTCGTCGATACTCGCTGTGTACACCAGTACTTCTAGCTACTCTGGAAGTACTGGTGTACTTCGACAAAGGAGAGAAGGGAGAAGAAAAGTAGGAGGGGATCTAAAGAAAAGAAAAGAAGAGCTAACACAATGGGATTGGGAGCCAAAAGATGTATGACCTGAAGGAATCTTTGGCTTTCCAAATATGACCCTGAAACTCCATTTTATCCTCATTGCTAAGCTAATGATAACAGATTCATAGTCCTCTATCAGTACAAGAGTGTTTATTAGTTAAATCTGATACCTTATTTAGGACATTTATCGAAGTGTGTACACACTAGTATATGTGGAACAAAAGTGGTACATGAATGTACTGTTTTAATAGACATGTAATTTAATTTATATGTTTCAACAAATTACTGGCACACTATGTCTTCACAAATATTATTAAGACAAAGCTAAATTTTAAAAAAGGGTGATTCAATTTAATGTAATTTTTATAAACTATTAAGTAAGCACGAGACCAGAAGGGGGCACGTGGGTAAACTGTAGGGCAAACACGGGAAGAGTCAGTTTCTGGTCCTTCTGGCTGATGGTGGAAGAATGTATTAGAACAGTAAGGAAGGGCTATGTTGTCTACAAGCTAGTCTGTAATTCCCAGTCTACAATTTTTCTTACTCCCCAAAACTTCTCTCTCAGCTACCTGTCTTTGATACCTCCACATTCCTAACTCCATATTCTTAAGTGGAACGGAGTAAGCCACTGTGGAATTTGATCTTGAAAAGATCCAACCAAAAAAGCGGCTGTTGTCTTCTGTTCTATCAGAATATTATCAACTGCCCATTCAATTTACTTACACTTTTCAGGTGGTGTTATTGTAATAGTCTGCGCTGTAAATTCTTCATCGAAATATCTGGTATCTGTCTCAGATGTTACTTGAGGCTTAAAAGGAGGTACAAGCTGCAAGCAGAACAAAGAAAGTACTGTTAACAGATTTCAGTTTAGGAAAATTCATTTCTAGGATAAAATCAGAGAGCAAATAATGAACTCAGCGGTGCCAGAGACCAGACCGCTGAGTCACTGCGTACAGGAGACATGGCGTTTGGCTTCCCAGTCAACAGTCTGAGCACAGAACAGGAGGTACTTGGTTGTTCTGTATAAAATTTGAGGGATTATGTGAAATAGAACAAATGAGAACCAAAGAATAGGGTGGAAAGAGGATACTGCAAAGTCCTAATTTCCCCCCAATCACACACATATACACAAAGCATGTGGATGCAAACCCTGGTGACAAAATGTAGGCTCTCCCCATGCAGTGAAAGCATGACTCATCCTGTCTGCCTTCCTGACGCCTGGTCCAACAGTTTATTATGAAGAACACAACTTAATGATAGTTATTCTCTAGGTCACAAAGTGCTGGACTTGAAAAGAACCACACCCGCTTACTTGAGACGGGCATTAATGCCTGCCCTGCTCTGGGACAGGGGTCTTGGGAGCCCCTGAAGCCACGGGTAAACTTTTTGTCCCAAGGTTGCGTCTAATTCTCAAAGGGGACTAGGATCCAAAAGAGGGTCAGAGTAACTGCTCTGAGGACTGAACAGGGCTGGACGCATTTGCCTCAGAGTTGTACCCGGCATGGGGGTACGGGGCAGGGGATGTCTGGGGCTGCTGAAAGCCACAGAAGCCCAAGCCTCTGTGACCTCCACTAGCAGGGATGAGCAGAAGCAGGGATGGGACTCCTAGATCTCATGGCTCTGGCCAGAGAGTCTATGGTTCAATGTTCACAGAGGGGGTCCTGTCCCAGGGCCTGGCGTCCCAGTCCATGCTCTCATGAGTACCCTGCTGACCAGGAGATGCTGCTTGTAGAAAGAAATTCCCAAGCAGACAGAAATACGGAAAACAGAGAGACCGAAATCTGTATGTTTTATAAAAATTTTACTGAAACAAACAGAAACACACAACTGGCTTTGGCTCAATACATTTTCCCACTCTTGTCACCAAATTTATGTTAAATAATAAGGCAAAAATCTTTACATTATTCTCTAGACAGACTATGTTTTAAAAAACCAGGGAGTGAGCAGAAGGAAAAGCATGTTTTAGAATAAAGGACCATGCATCTCGGTTTATGGCACATGTAACAAGGCATTTTTAATCTCTGGGCCTCTTATCATCCTTTCTCTCTGCCCAAGGACACAGCTCTTCTAAAGTCTTTGTTAGGAGCAGGCACTTTTTTGGGGGATGACCCTATTTAGGGTCCACTTCTGATGGGCAGTGGCTTCAACAGAACAACATGGCTCTCCTTCCACTCCCCTGACCTCACCTGGGCCAAGCTCCTGTCATGTGGGCCCTGCTCTGTGACACTGCCTGGGCCATGCAAACATTCACTCTGCTGATGGCAATCTTCCCTCTTCCACTCAAGACACAAGGGCATGCATTTCACGTGTACCACACACAAGCATACAAGAACAGCAAAGGTGATCAGGACCAGACAACTTGGGGGTTTCCTCTTTGGAAACGGAGAGGTCACTGCTTCTACCTGCAGGAGACTGGAGGCTGGGGTTCTGGCTGGGGTCCCCATCCTACAAATGCCCCCCAAATGGTTCTTCCTCATCCTTCCGGTCAAAACTTCACCACAAGAAATCCTTTTTTTTTTTTTTTTTTAGCAGAGGTGGGCTTCTGGGCATGTGGAGTAGGCTGTGCTTACCTCTGCCCACTCGTCCCATCTGCTTCCTTCTGAGGGCAAAACCAGAAATCTGCCTCAGGTTTGGGGGAAAGGTGCTAACCTTTAAGTGAGAGAGAGTAGCTGACACTCAACAAAAGCTGGAACAGATCTTAAAAGTTTCCAGTGGTTACAGGAGGCTTAAGCTAGCCTCTGTTCAGGAGTCCCCATGCACCAGAAGGCTTCCCTGACCCCACTCTCCGACAGCCACCCTCCCGCTACCTCTCATCCTCACACTTTGCCTTCCTTTGCCTTCACAGGAGTTTCAACATCTGACTCAACACACCTACATGTGCACACACAGACATGCGCAAAACATACATATATTTGTTCCTTGCCACCACCATTATACCTTCTTCCAACAAAACCTAAGCTCTGTGATGGTGAGGACTTATAAGAACAGTTTTACTGAGGTATGACTGATATGCAACAAACTGTACATGCTATGAGTGTACAATTTGACACATTTTGACATATGTATACACCCATGAAACCATCACCCAAACCAGGATGGTGAAGTGTCTGTTTTCTCATGAGCCTATTGTGGGCTGTCCTCCTTCCTATGCCCTGGCAGGCAACTACTGACATGTTTTCTGCCACGATGGATTTGTTTGTATTTTCTGGACTTTTATGTACATGGAATCATATAGCATGTATCCTTTGATTTTTGGTATTTAGCATGATTACTTTAACGTCCATCCCTGTCACTTCAAGTGTCACTGGCTCACCCACTGTATTGCTGGGGAACACTCCATACAGGTGTGCCACCATCTGTTTATCCATGACCTGTCAACGGACACCTGGGTTGCCTCTAGTTTGGGGCTATTGCAAATAAAGCTGCTAGGACTCTTGGGTGTCCCAAGTCTTTGAACAGAGATGAGATTTCATTTATTTTGGACAAATACTAAGGAGTGGACTGGCTGGATCACATGCTAGATGTACACTGAACTGTTTAAGAAGCTGCCAGACTGTTTCCCAAGGCAGTCACTTCATTTGACATTACTACCACTGTGTACAAAATTTCCAGTTGTTCCATGATCTTGCCAGCGCTGGTTTGGTCGGTCTTTTCACTATCAGACATTCCAGGGTGTGTTGGTGTTTCACTATGGGTTGAATTTACATTTCCCTAATGAATAATCATCTTTTTTGTTGAGTTCACTTCTTTGGTGAAGGGTCAGTTCAAATATTTGCCTATCTTTTTTTTTTGGTCAATTAGTTTCAAGAGTTCTTTACATAATATGCACACAGGTCTTTAATCAGATTTGTGATGTGCAACTGTTCTACCAGTCTGTGGCTTTTCCTTTCATTCTCTTGACAGTGCCTTCTGAAGAACACACATTCTTAATTACACATAGTTTAATTTATCAGTTTTTCTTTATGGGTCATGTACTGGCTTCATCTACAGAATCTCTGCATAACCTAACACCACAAAGGTTTTTCTCCTGTGTCTTCTTCCAGAAGCCTCTACACTTAAGGGCTATGATCAGTTTTGAGATAACTTTGGATATGCTGCAAATTAAAAAAAAAAAAAACAATGGGATGTCCAATTGTTTCATCACAATTTATTGAACTGAACTATCTTTGCACTTCTATTTTAAGTCAATCATACATAAGGGTCTAGATTTTTAGGTTCTTTGTGGGTAAATAAAAGATGTTATCTGTCCAGGGGCCACCT
This sequence comes from Nyctereutes procyonoides, assembly GCF_905146905.1. Taxonomy (NCBI): domain Eukaryota; kingdom Metazoa; phylum Chordata; class Mammalia; order Carnivora; family Canidae; genus Nyctereutes; species Nyctereutes procyonoides. The sequence goes on from NW_026575044.1 coordinate 7,439,579, forward strand.
TGGTGGCTCAGTTGGTTAAGTGTCCAATTCTGGATTTTGGCTCAGGTCATGATCTCGGGGTTGTGGGACTGAGCCTAGCTTCAGGCTCCACACTCAGTGGGGAGTCTGCTTAAGATTCTCTCCCTCTGCCTCAACCTGCACGTGTGTGTGCGTACACTCTCAAATAAATAAAATTTTTAAAAGATTTTGTTTATTCATGAAAGACACAAAGAGAGAGGCAGAGACACAGGCAGAGGGAGAAGCAGGCTCCCCATGGAGAGCCGGGTATGGGACTCGATCCCAAGACCCCAAGAATCATGCCCTGAGCCAAAGGCAGATGTTCAACCCCTGAGCCACCCAGGTGTCCCCAAATGAATCTTTTTTTTTTTTTTTTTTTAAAGATGGGGGTGCCTGAGTGGCTCAGTCAGTTAAACGTCTGCCTTCAGCTCAGGTCATGATCTCAGGGTCCTGGTGTCAAGCCCCATGTCAGGCTCCCTGCTTAGCAGGGAGTCTGCTTCTCCCTCTCCCTCTGCACTCCTCCCCCTACATATGCCTGCACTCTTACTCTCTCTCAAATAAATAAATAAATAAATAAATAAATAAATAAATAAATAAAATCTAAAAAATAAATAAATAAATAGATGTCACCAGTCCATAACAAGCTGTCCTGATTACTGTAACTTACTCTTAAAATTGGGTGGTGCAGGTTCTCCAACTTTGTTTTCTGTCAAAGTTGTTTTGGCTACCCTAACTTCCTGGCATTCCATTCCATATGAATTCTAGAATCAACCTAACAATTTCTACAAAATAGCCTGCTGGCATCTTGATTAGGAGTGTGTTCAATTATGTATTCATTTTGAGAGAACTATCATCTAAAAAATATTGAGTCTTCTAAATCATGAACACATTAGATCTCTCCATTGCTTTACGCTGTCTTTAATTTCTCTACAATATTTTTTAGTTTTCAGTATGAAGGCCTTTCACATCTTTTCCCCATCCCTAGGTACTTCATATTTCTGTTGCTATCATAAGTGATATTCTTATTAATCTCTATTTTGGATTGTCTGTTGCTGCTGTATAAATTATTTTTGTGTGGTGCAATCTTTTACATATTTACTTTGTATCAAATAACTAATGGGTTAAACTTTCTTAACTTTTTTTGTAGATTCCATCTGATTTTCTATAGATAACCACATTGTCCATGAAAAGACAGATTTACTTCTTTCTTTCCAATCTGATACATTTACTTTCATTTTCTTGCCTTAATGCATTGGCCAGAACCTCCAATACAATGTTAAATAGCAAACGTCTTCACCTTATAAAATCACTCAGTCTTTCCACAGTAGGATGTTAGTGGTAAGTTTTCCCCAGATGTCCTTTATCAGGGTAGAGATGTTTCCCATTTCTAGTTTAGGGGGAGTCTTTTTGTTTGCTTGCTTTTGTTTAAATCAGATGGGTGTTGGATTTTCTTGAATGCTTTTCTGCATCCAATGAGATAACCATGTATATTTCTTATTATTGATATGATAAATCATAATGATTGACTTTTGAATATTAAACCAATATTGTATTTCTAGAATCAACCCCGCTTGTTAATGATGTGCTTTCCTTGTATTTGATTTACTTTGCTAAAATTATGTGAAGTATTTTTACATATATGTCAATTAAGGAAATTAGTCTCTAGTTTTCTTGTATTATCTTTGCTTGATTTGGTATCAGGTTAAGCGAGCCTCATAGAATGAACTGGACATACTGCTTTTATCTTCAATTCTCTGTGTAGAACCAATACTATTCTTCATTTAAATGTTTGGGAAAAGTCACTGGTGAAGCCATAGGAGTCTTTTTTTGTGAGTAACATTTTAACTACAAATATAATTTCTTTAACACATACCAGGCTACTCATAATATCTAGTTCTTCTTGGTAATTTGCATTTTTCTTTCTTTCTTTTTTTTTAATTTGCATTTTTCAAGGGATTTGTCCATTCAGCAAGATTGTTGACTTTTCTTTTTTTTTAAAGATTTTATTTATTTATTTATTCATGAGAGACACAGAGAGAGAGGCAGATACACACGGAGAGGCAGAAGCAGGCTCCACGTAAGGAGCCCAATGTGGGACTCAATCCCAGATCCTGGAATCACACCCTGAGCCAAAGGCAGATGCTCAACCACTGAGCCACCCAGGCGTCTCAGATTGTTGACTTTATGGGCATGAAGATTTTCATACTATTTCCTATTATCCACTTAATATCCATAAAATCTGTAGTGACATTACCCCTCTCATTTGTGATATTAATAACTTGTCTTCTTGCTTTTCTGTTCACTTTGGTTAGAAATTTATCAATTTTGTTAATCTTCTCAAAGAACCACCTTTCATCAATTTTCTCGATAATTTTACAGTTTTTATTTCACTGACTGCTGCCCCAATCTTTATTAATTCCTTTCTTCTGTTTACATTGACTTTAAATCATTCTTCTTTTTCTAGTTTCTCAAGATGGAAGATAAGGTCACTGATCTCAGATCTTTCTTCATTTTGAATATTGTCCTCTGGTACCACCCATTGCCCTTGAAGTATTACATTAGCTGTATCCCACAGAAAAACATGTTTTATTTTCATTTTTAGGCAGTCCAAAACACTTTCTAATTTCCCTTTTGATTTTTTTCTTTGACCCATGGATTATTTAAAATTGTACTTAGTTTCCAAATACTTGAAGAGTTTCCTTGTATTTATTATTGATTTGACTTGCTAAAATTATACAAAGTATAATTTTATATATAATATATAACTATGTATACTATTATATATTATATAATATAAATGTTATATTTACATATAATATATATCTTTGTTTTGATTTCTAATTTTATTCCTTTTTCATTCAAAAGAACATGCTTTAAATTATTTGAATCCTTCAAAATCTACAGAGTTTAGCTCAAAATATGGTATAACATGGCAAATGTTCCATGTGATCTTGAGAAGAATGAATGTTCTTCTGTTGTCGGGTAGTGTTCTATAAATGTCAATTAAGCTACTAATGTCTTCTATAACCTTAATGACTTTCTCTCTGTTTCTTCTATCAGTTACTTAGAGATAGGCATTGACATATCAAACTATAATGTGGATTTGTCTATTTTTTCTTGCATTCCTATTATGTAGCCCTACCCTTTAAGAAATGAGGACACTTGGTAAAATGACTTGCTAAAGATGATACAAGCAGCAACAAGAGCAGCCAACCCTCCACCTCTAAATCCCAAGCTCTCTCTAGTGTGGTGCCTGGACAGACATGGTGTGAAAATGCTTTTGCTTTTGAGTGCTTCTCCAGACATTAATCAAAGTCAAGCCATGCATGCTGGGGGCATATTTTCTCTCCTCAACTCACACATAGAAGCAGAAGACAACACAGTAAAGTATAAAAATCTAACAGGGAAGCGAGAACCCTAATTCTGTACATGGGGAAAAGTGTGAGAGAGAACATGCAAAGAACTGCCACAGGTCCTAAAAGAGGTGCTACCACACACCATCCTGGGTATGCCCAGCCACGGGTTTTCCCAGAGCATACATTCACTTAAAACAACTGAACACATTTCAAATATTCATACTTATGGGCTGCATTGTGCCTCCTCCCTCAAATCCACATATTGGGAGTCCTAACCCCCCAGTGACTATATCAGCAGAGAGGGTCTTTTAAAAAGTGATTACATTAAAACAAGGTGTTACTGTGGGCCTTAGTCCAACCTGACAGATGTCCTTGTAAGAAGAGGAAATACGGACACACACAGAGGGACTCCAGATGCTCACACACATGGAGGAAAGGCCATGTGAGGAGGAATAGATAAGGTGGCCATCCATAAGCCAAGCAGAGGCTTCAGAAGAAATCAGTCTTGCCAGTACCTTGATCTTGAATGTCCAGTTCCCAGAACCATGGGGAAACAAATTTCTGTTAAGTCGTACCAGACTGTGGTGCTATGTAATGTTAATTTTCTATTTTGCCTTTAAACCAGTATCATCTTAATTTTCCCTCGCTTGCTCTGGACATCTCTCTCAAAACACTCCTGTACCAACTGACACATTGCAGACTCTCATTTAGGAATGTACAAGTACTGGCAGAGTCAGAAGCACGCAACTGGAAATCTCAGCTACCTTTATATGTTAACTCAATGGATGCCATTAATTAACTGTGAATCTGACAATGAATGCATTAAACCTTGAATGTATCTGTCTTTAAAAGCTCGTTGGTTTTCAGGAAATGTAGTTCCAGACGATGTAAACAGGAAGATCACAGTGCTGGGTTCAGGACTTCCAGTTTACCGAAGAGGCATTTATAGGATTGCGTTTCCTTGTGCAGCCTCAAGACCACAGAGTGGTGGCAACAACACAGCCCCTGAAATCCTTCCATGCTGACCCTCTACCAGATTTGACATGGTACCCAGTCACTCTGTGTTTCTTCATAGTGTAAGTGAAAGAACAGAGAAAACATGCCCCTGAACTTGTTCAACTAGGTTACAGTCCCCACTCGTGGTGTGGCTACAATGACCGCAGAGGAATATGGACACCAAAGTCTCTGAGGGTCAGTCTTCCCCCAACTGTCCTCAGCAACAAATCAATTGTTACTGTCTGGTCTCTCTGTTCTTCTGTTTTCAGTGTTGGTGTTCTAAAAAAATAGCAGGGCTTGAAACTTATAGGGAAAGCTGATACAGACAGTGACTACAGAACCTTAATGGTCATCCTGTTTGAATGTCCACCACTCTAATAATGGATCACACACACACTGCCAACACTACTGAATGCTTAGATTTACTATGGATGATAATTTACTGCTGTAATCCTGCCTTATTAAAACAATTCAAGAGAGTAACTGAGCTTAGATAGCGATTCTAGTTTATTTTAATCTCTGTTCTTCTGAAAACCCGTTTTTGCTCGTTTTTCTTTTGACAGAGAGTGCAACTGAAAGGTGGGAGTATAGAGGGAGAGAATCTCAAGCAGGCTCCATGCCCAGCACAAAGCCTGACACATGGGGCTTGATCTCACAACCCTGAGATCACGACCCGAGCTGAAATCAAGAGTTAGATGCTCAACCAAGGCACCCAGGTGCTCCTCCTGAAAAACTGGTTTTATGGTGCTTTGTATGTGTGTATATATATGTATATGCATGCACACATGTACACACACACACAGGAAAAATGAGAATATGGAAAGAGGATTTATTTCTACCAAAACTAATAAATCTATGGCAAACATTACTTAAGTATATTATCTGCTAAGCTTTATAATACCAATTAACATTTGAAGATGATCAGAAACTCAAATAACTATACTTCATTTTCACAAAACCACACAATAGCAATTCAGGTCCATAATGTTGACCTTGATCCCATAAAAAAATGCACCAAGGCTCCCACAGAATGTATCACACTAATATACAAATATTATATCGTAAGTTGAACTCAGCAAAGTGAATATTTTAGCTATAACAAACATTAAATGTTTAATTAATACATCTGTTTTCCCTGCTGTAATTTAGAAGCGTTTTTTAACACACAGTATGCATGGTTTGCACTGCTTTGAAAGTAATCCCCCAAAATCTGAACTCATGCTTTCTTTTCCTTGATCAATTTCCTCATTCATTTTTTTTTAAAGGTTGTATTTATTTATTCATGAGAGAGAGAGAGAGAGAGAGGGGCAGAGAGACACAGGCAGTGGGAGAAGCAGGCTCCAAGCAGGCTCCAAGCAGGGAGACTGATGTGGGACTTGATCCCAGGTCTCCAGGATCAGGCCCTGGGCTGAAGATGGTGCTAAACTGCTGAGCAACCCGGGCTGCCCTCAATTTCCTCAGTTAAAAAGAGCTTCACAAACATTCTGCTGGCTGTGGGTCTATGGACAGGTGATGCTGCTCACAAACATCCATAGGCACATCATATCATTTGAGCATCTCAGTTATACTTGGAGAAGAGTTGCTGATGGAGGTAAAATAACTTTCATCAGTGAAACAGAACCCTTTCTGAAAGGCAGGGGATGTTAGTAAAAAGACTCTGATGCTATGGCAGTGACGATGGGCAAGCCACATCCCTTACAAGCCTCAGGATTTCACTAAGAACCTGCTGTAACAGTCCACTGTTCATCCTCCCTCCAGCTGACTGCACAGGCGTGGCCCAGGATCAGCAGTGTGGCAGCCACTCGTCAGTATTTCTGATTAGAAATGTTCATGAACATGGGCACAAATGAGGAAGTAAACTGGGGAGAAATGGTGTAAGCTGAAAAAAACTCAAGACCCTGTATCAATAGACAAAAACCAAACCAAAGCAAACAAAAACCCTGTAAAATATGAGTAGACTCCCAGGCAGTCACAGTACTGCCTTGTACAGACTTGTACAGACTTAGTCAAAGTCTAAACCTAAAATACAGAAAAAGATACAGTAATAATAATAAAGCTCCCAACAAGATTTATAGTATTTTTCCAGAGACATCCATATCATATTTCCATGAAGATGACCTAGAACCTATCCCTGTGCCCACCTTCCCACCACCATCACAGCCACTCTCTCATGATTACATCAGAGCAACATCTATAAAGGACCCAGTGATCTGAGTGCCTCTGGGTTTGGTGATAAGATTTTGGTGGCAAGGGAAGAAGGAAAGTAGGGAATTTAAAAGCAGAGCAGGAAAATGTGGAGGTTCAATTTGAGGGCAGAAAGAATCTGGGTTTGTGAGGAGCTCCTATGGCCCTGTCACAGTGTTCATTCACGGATTTGTAGAAACTAACCAGAATTGGATGAAGAATCCCAAAGGCAGGATCTAAGCTGTGCTGGCCCCCAACAAGGGTAAAAGGAGGGAGGTAAGGCATAAGAGGACCTAAACACACCTGCATTTTTCCTAAGTTGATTATGCATGCAAGGACCCCTGCAGGTGTGCACGGGCCAGCTAAGCTGCAGAACCACAGGATGGGAGCTATAACAAGCAGCACTACCTGCTAATCCTGGCACCTCTCAGTGAAGCTATAGCTTAAGTGATTCAACATACCCAAATCCTTATGAAGAACAAAGAAGTGGGGTTTTGAGTACCTCTTCTTTTCAACACATTTTTAACTGAATTATAAAATATTTGCATTGAAAAATCTTGTAGATCTAATCCAATCCCCTCATTTTAAAATGAAAAAATTGAGGTCCCAAATTTTCATACTAGTCAGTTATCCAAAAGCATAAGAATATAAATAAAATTCCAATTACTTAAAAAAAAAAGATTTGTATTTGTTTGAGAGAGAGCAAGTGAGAAAGAGCATGAGCCATGGGAGAAGCAGAGGGAGAAGCAGACTCTCCGCTAAGCAGGGAGCCCAAGGTGGGGCTCAATCCCAGGACTCTGAGATCATGACCTGAGCCGAAGGTAGATGCTTCGCCTACTGAGCCACCCAGGTGCCTCTAATTCCAATTACTTGTAATTCAGCCCTGAGGTCACACAAATGCAACAGTCTGCTAATTTGTGCCTCCTTTACTAAACTGTGAGCAACTTGGGGACATGGATCTTCCCTTTAGATGCTCAGCACACTCCTAACCCTTGCTACAAAGTGGATGAGCAGTAAATGGTGAGTTACCAGTGTAAAACAGTCATATGAGGTCCTCTGGTCTTGTGGTGATTGTGGCCCACTCAAGACAAAAGGTGATGCAAACTGCACATTTTCTAGGAGAGTCTGAGTCTGTTATTAAGAGGTGGGACAAGCAAACAAGGGAAGAGCCGAGTTATCTTTGGGAGGTGCACTGAAACAACCACACATTCACTGCTAATTCATAGCATCTAAAAAAGCTCTTTAACCTATACACATTCTTTGGAAGGCTGCACAAATGTGAATTTGGGGGGTACTTCTTTGCATGAATAAAAAATGTCACCAGAAGCAAGGCTATGTTTGACTTGCAATAATGCATAATCAAAAATAAATGCTAAGTTTTGCTTCTGTTAATAGCCAAGCAGTTCCTGTTGGATCCACCCTCCTGCAGATAATTATAAACTCAGGAAAAAATCACAACGTTCTGGGAAGCAACTGGAAACAGGTATGTATTGGAAGGAAGTTGAAAGTAGGAAGAAGGGAATGGTCCTGAATGAATTCCCCACTTTTGTGGCTCTTAGCTCCAGTCTATACCACACAGGGTTAAAATCTGGATGAGACATCTAGTCTTACATCACAAAGAATGAAGGTTTGGGAGAAGCACAGCAGCTTCAAGTAGGGGAGCAAAGGAGGGAGAATGCCACATTCTGAATACAGTCTGCCCAGGTCTCTGGCTGACTCCCTGAGCCATGCACACTCAGGGCAGACTCTGAGCTCCCTAGGGATGTCTGAAGAAACCAACCTCAAATTTTAACTGACACTCACTGGGGAGGACAAAGAGGCTGCAGTTTGACTTAAGCCATCAAAAACTGTCCATAAATACAAAGAAAAAAATCAATATTCTTGTTGTAATCTAATAGATTTCAGAGGCCCTATTGTGTCTCAGTCACAATGCCCAGGACATATTCCAAAATGACACAACATAAAAACAAACAGGAGAAGATGGCCCACGTACCACAAAGAGACAATGAGGGAGGCTGATGTGAACCAGGCCTGGACTTTGGGATTAGCAGACAAAAACTCAAAAGCAGATTTTATAATTGCACTCAATGATGTGAAGTAAAATATGTTCCTAATGCTTAAAGAGATGTAGAAATGGAGACTATTAAAAAAGGAGAATCAAATGGAAAATCTAAAATGGAAAAATACATTTGAAATAAGAAATTCACCATATGGGCTTACAGCAGTTTAAAGATTACAGCAGAGTAAGTAAACTGGATTTATCAATAGAAACAATTCAATCTGATGACCACAGGCAAAAACTGGAAAAAAATGAACAGAAATTCAAAGATCTGTGGGATCATGTCAAAGGGTCAAAGGTATTGTAATGGGAATTATAAAGGAAGGAGACAATAAGACAAAAAGTATATTTCAAGAAATAATAGCTAAAATTCTTCCAAAGTTAATGAAAGGTAAGAGATTCAAAAGGCTCAGAGAACTCCAAGTAGGATAAATACAAAGAAAACCTCACCTACAAACAGTCTAGTTTGAAAACCAAATCTCAGTCAGGATTCAAACAGAGAAGCAGAAACACTGTGTGTGTGTGTGTGTGCGTGTGTGCGTGCGTGTGTGTGTGTGTGTGTGTGTGAAAGAGAGAGACTGAGAGGGAGAGAGAGGGAGAGTGAAGGAGGAAGAAGAGGAGGGAGGAAGAAAACGAGAGAGAGAGGGCAGAGAAGGGGATTAGGGGGCTCTGAACTCAATCAACTTAGGGAGGAGGCTGGCCACACATTCTCTGTGAGGCTGCTGTCTTCATGTTTAAGGACATGTGGAGCTTGGCATCCATGGGACAGGAGGTGGGAGGGGAGGATGCATGTAAAGCAGGGAGAAGAGCAATGTGCAACCCAGAAGCATGAACTGGAGCCCACAGGATAGCTGAAATCCATGTCATGGTCACCACCTTGGACCTCAATGGTGTGGCACTCCTGCACAAGCTGGGGACCTGCATCATGAGTCTGAACATGCACGCTGGCCCAGTAGTGGCAGAGGTGACCGGGCTCACAGGGGGACCAGGAGCAGATGCAGGCCTCACCCCTGCCTCAAGGTCAGCACCGGGGAAGTGAGCTAACAGACAACCCACAAGAGCAGGAGCTACCAGTGGCTATTGCTTCACTTCTGCTCTTGGAATCTTAAAGGAGAATTCTGGAACATGTAGCTCAGCCTACTCAGTGATTTATTCTAAAGCCATCACACAAACGAAAATATCTTGAAAGCAGCAGGAGAAATGATGACACATAATTTACAAAGGGATACATAATTGAATAAGCACTCACTAAACTATCAGCTTACGACTTTATATTCAGTGAAAATATCCCTCAAAAGTGAGGGCAAAATAAAGACACCATCAGAAAAGAAAACAAGTTCCTTGGCAGCATACGTGCACTATTGAGAAATGAGGTCAGTTTCTTGGACTGAAGGGGAGTGTACCAGAAAGGAACTGGGTCTTCAAGAAGGAATGATGAGAGAGGAGCACTTGCTCTGCTTCCCAGAGCAGCACCAGGGACCCCGGGTCAATACCAACATCCACTTATGTGTACACTTTATAGAGTGAATCAGAGCTCAGCAAAAACAATTTTTGTTTTTTAATTAAAAAAAAAAAAAAGAAGAGTATTTGAAAGGGTGAACATGGAAAAAGATAACAAATACTTAAAGTTCTAACTTAGCATCCGGACAGAGGTGAAGGCTAATATTCAAACTGGAACACAGAAGCGTAAGGAAGGAGCCAAAGACTTAAACTCATATAATAAGGTGTGGAAGATCCTGGTGACTCTTCCTCCCCACCCCCCTCAAGCATTATTTCATTCAGGCCCGGCTCTGTTCCTCCCACTAGGGACTAGAATATAATTGCCCATTTAAACAGTTGCCATTTCACTGAAATGAGTATCAAATGAGTGATCAAAATAAATTATGAAGTACCTAAATTACTCTCTAAAAGCTGTGGAGGCCGAGAAAAATTAAGGCCATCCCACCTAAAGTTTAGTATTAGCACAAGTACAGCCATCTTAGGCCCCTGTGAATAAGAGCTGAACTTTACAGGAAAAACTGCAGAATGTCCTCGGCAGGGAATCCCATATCAGAAAGACAACAGAGCCCACGCCTGTGGTAGAAATTCCCATATTAGAATGAGAACAGAGCTCAATGCCCTTGAAAGTCCCATATCAGAATGTAAACAGAACTTGAGAAATTCCTCCACTCCTTCTAAAAATCCCCTAGATCAGCCTATAAAAAACCCAGCTGTAACCCACTTCAGGGTCCAAGTCCCTGCTCGGCTGTGTCGGGTATACTTGGACCCAAGCTCGAGCTTGCTAATAAACCCTCATGCGCTTGCATCGGTGTCGGCTCCTTGGTGGTTTCTCGGATTTGCAATCTTGGGCACAACAAAAGCAAGTTTTCTTTTCTGCAGGGAATCTCTGGCAAGTACGTACGGACAATTGTGATAAGTAAAAGGTAGATCAAAATGAGGTAAGATTCTCTTAAGATCACAATGAGCCAAAGATTCCAAATCTATCTTCCCTAAAAGCCCCTTTCGTGGTCTTCATGTTTTATAGTAGTATGTTTTTTCCTTACAAAGACTAGAGCTTCAGCAGTCTCCATGAACTTCTGGAATCTTCTGCCTCGGCTGGGCCCTCCCCCCACCACACACTGCCCTCCCCCCACCACACACTGCCCTGGCCCTGATGAGGGTCCCCCAGTACCCTCTCCTCAGGCAGTTAACGTGGGCCTCATACTTTCTTCTCACTCTAAGAAGGCAGGACTCCTGGAAAGAAGGCAGGGCCTTCAGGCTGGAACTACTTTCGGGCAGGAACTACTACCTCAGCTTCAGGACCAAATAGTTATAAAAACATTTGCCTCAGAGGGCGTTTCCCTTTCTTTCCCATCAGTGTCACCCAGAAGGCGCCCCACCTCTTCTGTGAAGACTAACCCCTCTGGCATGGCTTCACAGTCTTGCTTGTTCTTATCTCACTTTCCCCATGTTTATCAGTCTCACACCTACAATACTCTATATTACAATACATCTTGCTGTATGCATAGAAACTTACCTTGTTCCATGCACCTTCACTTCCAGAGTCCTGATTGGATTTTCCCCCAGGGACAGACCAACACAAGAGCAAGGCCAAATCTAAAATCTAATCCCTTCTGTAGGCTGTTTTTCGGTTCACCCCTACTCCTTCCTTCATTATTCTTCCATTTTCTTGAGGAGACTACGCTTGGTGCTTCCATTTCTTTTACCTCCCGCTGCACTTACAAAATTTAAAAAGAACTATTTTGAACATAAAGGAAAGAATAGAAAATAATATAAAACAACTAAATCTGACTGATGTTATGTTTAGTCATAGATAGTTTCACACTTCTGGATATTTTTAAGATATAAAACATGGAGATGCAGCTGCATACCTATTGCTTTCTATTTCTATTTCTATTGCTTTCTCCTCATTAAAGTTCACCCATTAAAAAAAAGATTTATTTATTCATGAGAGACACAGAGAGAGAGACAGAGACACAGGCAGAGGAAGAAGCAGGCTCTGTGCAGGGAGCCAGATGTGGGACTCGATCCCAGGCCCCGGGATCATGCCCTGAGCCGAAGGCCAATGTTCAACCACTAAGCCACCCAGGCATCCCTGTTGACCCATTTTTAATCCCCAAAAACTACAATTACATATAATTCAGGCAAATATTGTGGTGCTCTATATCATTGCATGTACTTTTCTCCCATAGATAGGCTATGAGAGATAGAATTTTCTTTAGTTCATTTTCAGTTTTTACAATAATGGTATCATTCCCTAAATATCTTATGTAACTTGATTTTTTATATTTATGTCTTTTTGAGATTTACCAATAAATACTTAAATAAATCAATTTACCAATTGATACTTATAAATCCAACCTATTCATTTTTTTATTCAGTATAGTATTCCACTGTTAAAATAAGACAAAATGCAATTATTACATATTCCACCATCAAAGATATATTAAGGTTTTTTTTTTCCTTTAAAAATCAAATACCCCTTATTTCTTTTTCTTATTTTTTTATCATCTTATCTTATTAGAATCTATGATAAAAGCTGCCTAGGGGCACCTTGGGTGGCTGGCACAGTTGTTGGTTAAGCACCTGACTCTTGATTTTGGCTCAGATCATGATCTCAGGGTCCTGGGATCAAGCCCTGTGGAGGGAGTCTGCTTGAGATTCTCCCTTTCCCTCTGCCCTTTTCTCTCTCTCCAAAAAAAAAAAAAAAAAGCGCATTTTGACAAAATCCAACATCCATTCATAATAAAAATGTTCAGAAAATAAAAATAGTGGAAAATTTTGTCAATCTGAGAGATGATGCACGTAAAAAAACCCCTACAACTAATACCTTAGTTAGTAGGGGCTATGTGAATGCTATTTCCCTCGTATTAGTAATACTTAAATGTCTGCTCTCACCATTTCTATATGACATTGTTCTGGCGATCCTAGTCAGTGCAATAATGAAGAAAAAAGAAATAAAAGGCATACAAATTGAAGTATCTCCTAAAAGGGACTAGCACTAGCAAATAAGTTTAACCTGATTAACTACTAAGTTTAGCCTGATAAACTAGCCTGAAAAACTCATAAGACCTCAACTCAAACCTGTTTACCTCCATTTCTTCAGTTTCTTTTATCCAGTACATGTCTGGCTTTCAACAGAAAATTACAAGGCATATTAAAAGTTAAAAAAAAAATACAGTTTCAGAATTAGAAGCAAGCACCAGAACCAGCCTCAGATATGGAAGAGATACTGGAATTATCAGACTGGAATTTAATTCCTCTATGAAAATACAGCAAGGGTTTAAAAAAAAAAACATTTTATTTATTATTCATGAGAGACACAGGGAGAGAGAGAGAGAGAGGCAGAGACACAGGCAGAGGGAGAAGCAGGCTCCATGCAGGGAGCCCAATGTGGGACTTGATTCCAGGACTCCGGGATCATGCCCTGGGCCGAAGGCAAGTGCTAAACTACCGGGCCACCCAGGGATCCCACAGCAAGGGTTTTTTAATGGAAAACTGCACTACATGTAAGGACATATGGGTACTATAAGTAAAGTAATTAATTCTCTAAGAAAGAATAAAAAGGAAATGCTAGAAATAAAGAAACACCATCAGAGAAATCAAGAATGCCTTTGATGGGCTCATTAATAACCAGAGCATGGCCAAGGAAAGATTCAGTGAGCTTGAAGAAATGTTAATAGAAACTTCAAAAACTGAAATGGAGAAAGAATATATGAAAATGGACTATTCAAAAATCATTAAGCAATTATAAAAGATATTATAAATGGGAATATGACAGGGAGAGAAAGGAGAAGAAATACTGCAGCAATAATGACTGCGCATTTTCCAAAATTAGTGCTACCCACCAAGACACGTATCTCCTAAGTTCAGAAAATAGCACACAAGATAAAGATCCCCAAATCTACACCATACCATATTTAAATGACAGGAAAATGGGATACCTGATTGGCTCAGTGGTTCAGCATCTGCCTTTGGCTCGAGGTGTGATCCCAGGGTCCTGGGATCAAGTCTCATATCAGGCTCACTACGGGGAGCCTGCTTCTTCCTCTGCCTATGTCTTTGCCTCTCTGTGTGTCTCTCATGAATAAGTAAATAAAATCTTCAAATTGCAGGAAACCAAAGACAAGGACAAAATTTTGAGAAGCCAGAAACATACACATGTGCACACCAAAAATCTTTTCTATAGAGGTTCAAAGACAAGAATTACACTGAATTCTCTTCAGTAACCATGTAAGTGAGAAAAAAAAATACAGTAAAATACATAATATTGAAAGATAAAAACAATGACCTAGAATTCTGTATCCAGGAAGATTAGCTTTCAAAAATAAGGAATAATGAAGACTTTCCTAGACAAACAAAAATTGAGGCAATTTGTCACCAGCAGACCTACCTTGCAAAAACTGTTAAAAAAAAAAAAAGTCATCAGAAAAAAAGAGAATGATACAGGACAGAAGCTTAGTTCTATAGAAAGGAAGAAAGCTAGAAAAGGAACCAACAGAGGTAAATTTTTTTTTTTTTTTTTTGAGAGAGAAGGACAGGGGTGGGTAGAGGAGGCACAGAGGCACAGAGGCATGGGCCAAGTGTGAGGCTTGAGCTCACAACAATGAGATCATGATCTGAGCCAAAATCAAGAGTCAGACACTTAACTCTTGACAAGCCACCAAGGTGCCCCCCTTTTCTTATTCTTTTTTTTTTCCCTTTTCTTATTCTTAATTAATCTACCAGGTAACAGTTTGTTTGAAATAATAATACAATAATATATACAACAATTATAGCTTATGGATGAGTGAAATTAATGAGTAATGTTACTTGGGACAGGAAGGAGGAATTAGAAATACTGCTTTAAGGTACTTACACTATGAAATGGTGTGGTATTATTTGAAAAAGGACTTCAGTTAATTATAAATATATATTGCAAACTTAAAGAAAAGCACTAAAACAATGTAAAAAAAATGAGATGCTAAAAGAGGAGAAAAAAATACAGTCTTAGAAAATGCTCAGTTAAAACCAGAGAAGTCAGAAAAAGATACAACACACAAGAAGATACAAAGAACAGATATGACTAGAAAGCAGTAACAGTTACAGCAGATATTAATCCAACTGTGGTAATAATCACTTTAAATTTCAATGGTCTTGGGCAGCCCAGGTGGCTCAGCAGTTTAGCACCGCCTTCAGCCCAGGGCCTGATCCTGGGGACCTGGGATCGAGTCCCACATCAGGCTCCCTGCATGGAGTCTGCTTTTCCCACTGCCTGTGTCTCTGCCTCTCTCTCTCTGTGTCTCTCATGAATAAATAAATAAAATCTTGAAAAAAATATATAAATTTAAATGGTCTAAAAACACCAACAAAAACAATGACTGTAAGGTGTATAAAAACCAAAGAATCGATTATGTATTATTTACAAGAAATCCACTTTAAATGTAAAGACACTAAGAGATTAAAAGGGGATGGAGGAAGACTTGCCATGCTAATGGCAAAAGAAAGCTGGAGTAGCTGCACTAATTTCAAACAAAGCAGATTTATTTTTTTTTTTCAAAGCAGATTTCTGAGTAAGGAAAAGTATCACAGATAAAGAGGGATATTACATAATGATAACTTGGCCAATTCTCCAATAAGACATAAGAATTGCTAATGTGTATGCATAGAACAACAGAGTATCAAAACACAATAGACAAAAACTGATAGAGCTGCAAGAAGAAACAGATTAACTCACTATCATACTTGGTGACTTTACCACACCCCTTTTTAAGGGTCTGACATATCCAGCAGGAAGAATATTAGCAAGGGCATCATTGAACTGAAAGACACCATCAGCCAATTGGATCCAACTGACATTTACAGACCACTTCATCCACAACAGCAGAATACACATTCTTCCCAAGCTCATAGACCACTGACCAGGATAGGTCACATCCTAGGCTAAAAAACATACCTTAAAAAATTTAAAGGAACAGACATTCAAGGGAATGCTCTCAGACCATAGTGGAATTAAACTAGAAATTAGTAAGAGACAGATAGCTCAAAACCCCCAAATACTTAAGAGATTAAGTAATACACTTCTAAGTAATGTATGAGTCAAGTAGGAAGTCCCAGGAGAAGTATTTTCAACTAAATGAAAACGAAAGTACAACTTATCAAGACTCGTGGGGTAACAGAACTTAATGGAGAATTTATTGCACTTGAATGTATTTATTTGAAAGGAAAGATCTAAAGTAATTATCTAAGGTTCCAGCTTAGGAAACTAGAAATAAAAGAGAAAATAAAATCTGTGATAAGAAAAGAAATAAGTTCCAGAGCAGAAATCAATGAAACTGAAAAAAAAAAAAAATTGATGAAGAAAATCAACAAAACCACAAGCTAGATCTTGTCAGCTAAAACCTCTGCCACATTGAGCAATAAATTGTTTTTCTACCAAGTCCTCTGGCATTTCTGATAGTGTTTTGTGCTTGTAGATGCTACTATTTGGTGAATATTGTACATTATGCCAAAATGACCTTTCACATTTCATACTTATATACTGAAATCAACTTCGCCCAAAGTTACTATTGTTGTTTATAACATTTGACTGTTAAATCTCCAATCATCCTATTTTTTCTACTTTTCTGTGTAATTTTGTTTTAGGCGACATTCTTATAAGGAACATCTTGTTATATTTTGTTTTTAATCCAATTTGAGGGATTTTAAAACTTTGGCCATTCACATTTTGCACTCTAACTAACATTTGGACAGCTGTCTGTGTTCTTTTGTATCCACAGTGCAACGTCCCATGATCAATGAAAGGGTAGTTTATTTTATTTTTTTAAAAGATTTTATTTATTTATTCATGAGAGACAGAGAGAGAGGCAGAGGCATAGTCTGAGGGAGAAGCAGGCACCCTGTGGGGAGCTGATGCGGGACTCTATCCCAGAACCCTGGATCATCACCTGAACCAAAGGCAGACACTCAACCACTGAGCCACCCAGGCATACCGGAAGTAGTTTTAACATTAAACCATAAGAGTGTCTGGTAGATATTTGGAGCTTATCTTTCTTTGATCCACAGCTTAAAAATGGGCCATCATTAGAGCAGGTAAGGAGTGTATTAGTGTGAATGTCCGGGAAGTATATTTGTAGCTACCATCTGTCTTCTCTGCTAGTGTTTGTGTTATACTGGAACTTTGCTTCACTGACGGAAACCACAGTGATCACTAACATCTGCATAACTGCCATCAATCACCAAACTCCTCAAGATGAAATTTTCAGTCAGAAAATAGAGTCATGATTTAGTCAGAAAGGTGTCCCTGCAACTATTGCATGATTCTTCACAAGGGATTTGGATACACCTTGTAAAAACATGTCCTCAAACCAACTTCCCTTCCCGACTGGACATTTTCTAACACACCCGTGGCTCTCAAGTGTCCTTACACCGTCCTCCCTCCCCAACTTTCTTTCCCATCGATTTTCGCATCCCTCTCCTGCTCACAGAAGAAATCCACTCCCACAGCCCTCGGAAACAGAGTTCCCAGATAGCCATATCCATTCCTGTTCTCACTTCCAGTGCTAGTCCTGTATTTCTAGCCCTTGGGTAACTGCATTCAGAATCAAACATTACTATCACTGTGCAGTCTCTTGATTTTCCGAGGTTTTCTTTTCCGAGCTCTCTTGCCTAAAAGTTTATACGAACAAAAGCTGAAAGGGTCCAATCATGTTATAGCATTTCCCTACTGGAGGAGCTACTGTCCTGGTGAGCAGGTGCATCAAGCTAACAGGAGGAGCTAACCTTGCAGAAACTACCCCAAATCAACAGGCGCCCTGCTCCATTTTTTGCACCCAGTTTCAATCCACCCTGAACTGTAGGTTCTTCACAGTCAGCAGATCTTCACGTACTTCATTTCTCACTGCCTGATTTATTCTCACGTTGGCCTCCACTTCTGAAACGTCACATTCCCATCATATCCTATCCTCTGTTTCCTTCAAATACCCTCTTTTTTCCAGGAATCTTTCCAAGCCCAAGGAGTCATGTCTGAGAAGTGAAGCTACATAAATGAGCCTTTGAATAAAGGTTAAATAAAAGCAACAAAGAAAAAGCCCAAAACCAGATACCAGATGGAAGTAAGGATCTACATAAAGGAATGGAGAATGCTAAAAGTATAAATACATAGTTTTAGTCTTATTAAAACATAACTCTTGAGAGCAAAATAAAGGTCTCTTATGCTATGATGTTTATAACATGTGAAAGTAAAATGATAGCATAAAGAATGGGAGACAAAACTAATGTGCTGTTGAATGTGATGTGGTTCTAGTATCCATTGAAAGCAATCTGTCAGAAGTTAAATATGTTTATAGCAAACTCTAGAAACAACCTCAAGACAATAAAAAGAAGAGATAGCTAATAAGATAGGAGCCAAGACAAAACAGAATCATAAAATATTCAATAAATCCAAGAGAAGGCAGACAAAGATAAAGAAAGGAACAGATAAAAAATGAAACCAAAAACAAATCCCAAAATGGCAGGTATAAACCCAACTCTGTCAATACTTACATTAAATAAAAATGGGCTTCAGAGCCCATTTAAAAATCATATATTACCTAATGAATAAGAAAAAAGGCACAGAATGGTGGCTAGGGAGGCCCATGTCTTCCTCCTCCTCCTGCTATGGGACTAGATCTCTTGATGGTGTCCAGCTAAGCTTTAAGTCTGGCTGGTGCCACCTGTCTCTACAATGCCCTCCAAGAAACAGAGTCAGGCTGTTGGCAGCAAAAAGATGGAGCAAAAAAAGAGAAAATTACGGGACATAAATTATTATTTTTTTTTTACAAAGAGGGAGGGAGAGCATGGGAGGGGGGCAGAGAGAGAATCTCCAGCAGACTTCACACTCAGTGCAGAGCCTGACATGAAGCTCAATCTCATGACCCTCAGATCATGACCTGAGTCCAAATCAAGAGTTGAACACTCAACCAACTGAGCCACCCTTGCCCCTAAAGTATTTGATCTAAAGAATAATAAGGGCGCAAAAAAAAAAAAATAAGTTTATCAAAGCTATCAGTCATCAAGTTCAATTTAGTCAACAAAATCCATGTCAGATAGCATAAAGTGAAGCTGAAAAGAAACTAAAGACAACAAGAAGGAATTGCAAGAGCTAAATGAGCTATTTAAATCTATACTTCTTGCTCAAAAAAACAAGCAAAGGTGCAGATTCAAATCGCGGTATGTGTGCTCTTCGAGCAAAGGCAGTGAACAAAGGGAGGTAATTGTGCGTTGTCCCATAATTAACTCTGGGGAGAAAATGTGATGCAAGACATAAAGAGCTTGAAAAAGATACTATGGATAAGTGAGATGAGATAAAACTGTAAACAGTGAACAAAAAGCTGGAAAAGAGGAAAAAACCCTTAAATAGTGTGCAAACATTTCTTGAAGCTTTTGAAAACAACAAATATGGCTGGCCTGAGGGGATGATACTTATATGTTTCACTGTGCATTTCCTCCTGGATTTGTGTGAAAGAAAGATATAAAGAAGGAAGAGAAAGAAAATGAAATTGCATGAGATCTAATTGCGAGTGTTTTGCCTAGGTTCAAATATTACCAAAATCACCCTTGAACCTTTTCCTGCATGAAAAGAAAGGAAAAGACAAGAAAACACTGATGGAACTTGAGCAAGATATGGAAGGAAGGCAAGCATACATCAAAGCAGGGAAAGCACTGGTCATCAGTGGGCATGAAGAGCTGGAATTTCATTCTGCTTTGGTCGATGATAATGAGGATGCAGATAGTATCTGTGACATCCAGGCAAGAGGTGGGGAGGTGGGGGAGTGGGGGTGGGGTCGGGGGGTGGGATATGATTCAGTGCACACAAACAATGGAGAATTAAACCTGTACATTCCAAGAGATGTAGATGAGAGAGGCAGAAAAGTAACCAGTCCTGAAAGATTCAGTACATGTACTTCAGAAAACAATGAAGTGAGCCTTCCAGAGGTAGGGCTGAAGTGGTGAAGGAAGTGATCTGGAAATAGCACAACAAAGGGAAGAGGCAGGAGCCAGGGCTGTTGTTCCTATCAATGAAAATCTCTGTATTGTTGAAGATTTGGATCAACTAGAAGAGTTTAACACAGTAGATTTTTATTTTTTTTTATTATTTTTTTTAACACAGTAGATTTTTAAAATGACGCTAAACATGTCAATGAAAACACTAAGCCAGTTCAGCAGGAGTGGACACGGACTACATTAATTTTTCCATGTGGAATCCTTCAACAAGATATTTCCCATGCCAGTTCTGAAAGGCTCTACCTCCCTCAAAAAAGAAGTCCTCTCCCTAAGTCTTGTCTTCTGACTTTGTCCACATCTTATGGTAAATTCAAAGTAGCTAATGATAAATTGAAAATATAAAGGTCATTGCATAAAATGATTGATTGTTGTAACTGTCCACTCAGATAGGAAGTGCAGCTGCTTTTCCAGCTTTTGATTTTCATTGGGCATGTGTTATTACGAGGACGATATAAATTTAAATTTAAAACACCCTTAATTTATGTAGTTTTAAGGAGTGAATCCACTTTTTAGAATTTTTATGTTTAAAAGATGCCTAAAATATGAACACTGCACTTCATAAAGGAAACTGCATATGTAGATTCGTTATTGTTTACCTTAGGGCAATTGGATGGGCATTTAAAATGGAATTTCTCCTCTGCCTCTCTCTGCGTCTCTCATGAATAAATAAAATGTTTTAAAAATAAATTAATAAATAAAATACAATGGAATTTCTCTAATCTGACAAGATCAGTTGGAATGCCCTGTTTTAAACTTTTCCTACTCTTTTTTTGCTGTAAAGTTGTAAATAAAGAGTGTTATACACACGGAAACACACACACACACAAATAATATATGATGCTTAAAAGAAAACTCACTCAAATGTACTGACATAGGTTAAAACTAACACGATGGACATGATAAATAAAATCAAAAGAAAGCTGGAGTACTCATATTAATTATATCGGACAAAGTAGATTTCAAAACAAAGGTTATGGTTATGGATATAGAGGAACACTTCATAATGATAAAGGTGTGAACTCACCAAGAAGATATAACAAACCTAAATGTGTACACAACCAACAATGAAGCTTCGAAATACATGAAACAAAACTAAAAAGAGAAACAAATCCACAATCATAGCCCTAGATTTCAATAATCCTTTTCCAGTAACTGACAGAACAAGTAGACAGCAAATCGGTAAGAATTCAGGAAAGATAAGCACCACCAACCATCTTCACTAATGGCTACTGGTAGAACACTTTGCGCGATAAAAGCGGAATATACATTCACGTGTACATAGAATATACACCAAAAGAAACCATTTTCTGGGCCATAAAACAAGTCTCAAATTTAAAAGGACTAGTATCATATATACTATGTTTTCCAAACACAGGAGAGTTTAGTTAGGAATCAGTAAAAGAAAAGTCTGAAAAATCCATATATTTGGAAATCAAGCAACACATTTCCAAATAATCTCAGAGTTAAGAAGGAATCACAAGAGGAATTAAAACTATTTTGAAATGAAAACATAACAAATCAAAACTTGCAAAACAAAGCTAATAGCCCTTCTATGGAAACTCACAGCATTCCTTGAGTGCTATGCTACAAAAAGAGAATGGTCCCCAAACAGTACTCTTAGCTTCTCTCAAAGAAAATAGGGAAAGAAGAGCAAAGCAAACTCAAAAGAAGCAGAATAGAGAAGTAATAAATAGCAGAATTAATTAGTGAATAATGAGCAGAAAAACAATACAGAAAATCAGTGAAACCAAAAGCTGATTCTTTGGAAAAAAAAATCAGTAGTATTGATGGATCTCTCACCACATTTATCAAGAAAAAGTGGAGAGAACACACAAATTACCAATATTAGGATTAAAAGAGAGATCATCATCACATATATAACAGACACTGTAAAGACAATAAGGGAATATTATAAATATTTTTTAAGCCAATAAATTAGAAAGCTTAGAAGACAAAAGGTCCGGAAACATTTAAGAAGCAACAGACAACCAGAATAGCCTCACAACTATGAAAGAACATGAGCTCATAGCTAAAAACCTCCCAACAAATACAAAACCCCAAGCCCAAGTGGCTTTGCTGGTAAATTCTATCAAAGATTTTAAGAACAGATAATACAAATTCTAAACAAACAATCCCATACAATTGAAGAAGAGGAAATAGTTCTTCATTTTAAAAAATCAAACATGATCCTGAATGAAAATCAAACAAAGACATTTCAGGAAAAGAGGATGACGCCCCAGCCCCAGTATCACTTGTGATTTAGGGATGCAAAAATCCTTAAAAAAATACATTGTATCAAATCTAGGCATACATAATAAGGACATCACAAATAGGTGAGTTTTCCCCTGGGAATGTAAGGTTCACTTAACATTCGAAAACCAATCAGTGCAATTCACCATCTTAATAGAATATAAAGGAGAAAAACCAGAGGGTCATTACAACAAATGCAGAAAAACTTGTAATGAAATTCAACAGTTATGCTAATAGATAAAAACTATTAGCATACTAGGAACAGAAGGGAACTTCCTCATCCTAATAAAGGAGGTATAGAAAGCTTACACTAACATATTTTTAGAACTTGTTATACTGAAATAATTTTAGGCTTAGAGAAGAATTCTACAAGTAGTACAAAAGATCTCCTATCTCATTACCACACCTGCCCCTAAGGCTAATATAAAGCCAAAGCACAATGCTCAAAACTTAAGAAATCGGCGCTAGTACAGAACTGTCATCTGGACGTCACCACCTTCCCACTGTGCCCCTCTTCTCCATCTCCACTGTCCCTGGTTCCACAGCCACTCCTGGCCTTTCCTGAAGTGGATGCTTTTGAGGCCACATGGCCAGTGATTTTGAGCAGTGTCCCCTCCAGGTGGTTCCAAGATTACGCTGAGGTCATGCATTTTGAGAAAGAATACCACAGCAGTGATACAGCCTTCCCACAGTCTCCAGTCACAGGCTACATGGCAGCAGTCGGTCTTACTACCGGTGATCTGAATCTTGGTCAGCTGGCTTAACACATGGTAGGCCAAGTTTTTCTACCATAAAGTTACTCTCTAAAGCTTTGTAAATAACAAACGTTTGAGAGGAAATACATTAAGGCTATGCAAATATTCTTTCTTAAACTTTTGCCAACTGATTTTTAACACTCATTGGTAGATCCCACGTAGTTAAGTCCCGCCCTGGGGGTCTTATGGTGATTTCCTAGTTACCTCATTCCTGCTACTTTTGTTTTGTTCTATTTTGACATTCATGGGATTCTTTAAATATTTATAGACTTTTTTTTTTTTTTTTACAGATTTTATTTATCCATGAGAGACAGAGAGAGAGAGGCAGAGACACAGGCAGAGGGAGAAGCAGGCTCCATGAAGGGAGCCCAACGTGGAACTTGATCCCAGGTCCCCAGGATCACGCCCTGGAGTGAAGGCGGCACTAAACCACTGAGCCACCGGGGCTGCCCTAAATATTGATAGATTTTTAAATTTTTTGTCTTCTTAAAGTTTTAATGTTACTTATGTCTATATAATATATCTACATAGTTGAAAATTCAAAAGTTGCAAAAGCACATGTAATGAAAAGTTGAACACACACCACAGGGATCATTAACTTAGCTCCCTCTCCTAAGGCAACCAATGTTACCAGGATCTTAATATATTTCCAGCAATATAATGCATAAGAAGTATATACACACATTTTCCTTTAGGTAACTTCATTCTACATTTATTAATTGCAATTCATCTATCAAGAAGACATGTCCCTTCTCAACATTTGTTCAATCATTTATTTTTGTAGTGTGGACTTACAGATATATATTTTATTCTTTGAGTCATGATAGACTAAGGTATAATTATAAATAAACTTTATTTTGTTATTGAAATTATTCCAGCTTTCACCACTGGGACTTAAGGGTTGGCTCCTGCATCCTACTAATGTACTTCTATTTATCTATCTAACCTTTTTTTTTTTTTTTTTTTTACTTTTTTGGCACCTCTAAATTCCTTGGCCTTGTCTTTTATCTTCTTCATCCCAGTGCTGAAGTCACTACTTCTCCAAGTAACCTTGGTTCTTTTTATTGAAGAATGATATTTAAAAACTAAGACTCAGGATGCCTGGGTGGCTCAGTGGTTGAGTGTCTGCTTTCAGCTCAGGGCGTGATCCCAGAATCCAGGATTGAGTCCCACATCGGGCTCCCTGCAAGGAGCCTGCTTCTCCCTCTGCCTATGTCTCTGCCTCTCTCTCTCTCTGTGTCTCTCATGAATAAATAAATAAATATTTTTTAAAAACTAAGATCTCTGCACTGTCTGTGATAATTAACACCATACTTAATGATAAAAGATGTTTTCTCCATAAGATCAAGAACAAAACCAGGATGTTCACTCCATCACTTCTACTCAACATTATAGTGAGGTCCTAGCCAATATACCAAGGCAAAAAAAAAAAAAAAAAAAAAAGAAAATACATACCAGTTGAAAATGAAGTAAAAACTTATTTACAAAAGATATAATCACCTATGCAGACTCGTCTACCAAAAAAAAAAAAAAAGAGCTACTAACGCTAATGAGTGAGTTTTGCAAATCTGCAGGACATAAGGTACATATACAAAATCAATTGTATTTCTATATAATCATAGCAGACAATATGAAAATAAAAATTAAAAATACCATTTATACTAGAAGACATAAAACACTTAAAGACAAGTAACAAAATACCGGTAAGACTTGAACACAGAAAATTATGAAACATTACAGAGAGACATTAAAGAAAAGCTAAATAAATGGAAAGGTATATGATGTTCATGTATCTGAAGCCTCAATCCTGTTCAAATGTCAATTCTGCCCCAAACTGATCCTTAGATTCAACACAGTATCACACAAAATCCCAGCAGATTTTTTGTATAAGACGACAAACTGAGTGCAAAGTCTACAGAGAAATTTATCTGGATAAATTCATCTTATAAAATATTCTCTTAAATCTTAAAGCTTGAAGGCACTTGGGAGATCCTAATTTTGTGTGAGTAAAATGACTTGTCCATTTCCCCATAGGAAGGAAGAAGCAAATCTAGGACATGGATTTCCACACTTCAGTCCTGTGCTCTTCATTACATTCACAATTAAGATTAATTCATTTTTTTTACTTAACCTAGAAAGAGATCTAGATTTCCCTTAAGGATACTAGCCTCTCTCTATGTCTTCTCTCTGGTTTTGCCACAATATATTGAAAAGTGGCCAATAATTATGTGATAATAAATCTACAAAAGAGTAAAGCTCCCAAAGAATATTAATAAAATTGTAATTAAAAAAACACCTGATCTTAGAAGTAAATTAACCTCTTATGAAACAGTTACATATTTTAAAGACATATGAGTCCCATAAAAGTGTTTCATTTTCTAAATTATTTCCTAATTTATACTGTCTGAAGAGTAGAATTATAATTGGATTCATTACAAAAGTTACTGGCGTCAACATTCCCATAATTCTCTGTTTCTTAGTGATATGATACAAATCCAGACAGACCCGATCACATTTTCAAAGCCTTTTAGAGACAGACTCAAAATGTGAGGGTGCTATTATAATGCTGCTGTAGTGTCCTTCAAGCATGTAAGGTGGTTAAAACACCAGAGCCTCATCGGACATCCATCCAAGTAAACCTGCAGAAGAGGTCAGCTCCTGATGAATTCTGTTCACAGAAACTTCGTAATTTTTGTGGTTGTGCTTCTTTACGTAAGACACTTAACGTCTTTGCTCAGATTAAGTAGCATCTATTTTTATCAATTTTAACAATTGAAACCCATGTCTCCACAATACATCATTTAAAGCTATGTTCTGGCAGCTCCTTCTCCCTGCTTGCTAGCCCCCTCCAAGCCCATTCACCTTAAGGGAGCTGGCCAGGGTCTTACTGTAACTGCTCTGGGCGTGTCGAGCTCCATGGCATGTCAGAGCTTTCCCTGAGTGATGCCAAACTCCCACTTAACATGGAGAGCCAAAACCTGATGAAGAAATCTTTGTGGTATATTTTAATCTCCTGACAGGACTGAAGAAAGTACATGTTTTGCCTCCTATTGAAGTTAGCAGTGACACAATTGGGACTCACAGTTGTCTCCTCAAGGAATGTTTTCTCTCCTTCCTTCTCTCTCTTCCTCTTTCCCCCCTTTTTTACTGAGTTATCCTTGGTGATGGTATGTAAAAGGGATTTCTGTTTGTGGCTTACAGCTTTGTATGCCAAAGAAAACCTCTGACCATGTATTATTTCTGGGAGATATAAGAAGACTCTGATCCTTCTCTTTTACAAGGGTCTTTTGTAGTGAACTGATCTATTAAAAATACCACACAGCCATCATTAGGGTCTAAATAGGGATGCAACCCATAAAGAACACCATCACTATTATAAAGTAGATGTCTAGTTTTCTACATGAAATTAATAAACATTTAAAAATGGTTACATGCTTCTCATAAGAGTTGAGAAGGATCCAACATCTACCCCAGTGCTTGGTACATGGTGGGAGTCTAAACTTTGAGAGGTGTTTAATATCATACAACTATTTCACAAGAAATGCTTAGAAAACCACCATACTTTCTATTCCCATAACGTAATGCAGAAATTCAGTACTTGTCTTTTTCCTTGTAAGTCATAATGATTTCATTCTATCTTTACTTTAGGGATTAATAAAGAAGGATATTTGGCACAAAACAGACATTTTTTTTTAAATTTTTTTTAAAGATTTTATTTATTTATTGAGACACAGAGAGAAAGAGAGAGGCAGAGACACAGGCAGAGGGAGAAGCAGGCTCCATGCAGGGAGCCCAACGTGGGACCCGATCCCAGGCCTCCAGGATCACACCCCAGGCTGCAGGTGGTGCTACGCACTGCGCCACAGGGGCTGCCCAAAACAGACATTTTCTAAATGATGTTGATTATGTATGTGTCTGAGAAAACAGGGAAAACTGGAATAAAATGAAATAGAAGGACTAACTACACAAAAGAACTAAAGATTCTAAGCAATTATGGTATTACATAAAAATTTCATAGTAAAATTTTTACATGAGCATTTAAAAATCAAAATCAGTGAAATCAGTGCCTGTACTAACAATACCTAAAATAGTAGAAATAAAATAGACAAAGATTACAACAAAGGACTAGACACAATAATTTCCTGTCCTAAGGAAAAATTACAGTATTAAACACAAGTAATAAGCAGATTTTAATAAAAATAAAGTTATAAAATCAGTAGCATCCATTTTGTGGACATTAAAATTCCATTTCAAATAACAGAGAAACCCCAACTAAGAAAAATATCCATTCCTTTGTTAAATATTAAAAACTAAATTGCTTTTAATTCCCTTTCAAGTAAGTTTTGTATAAATACATTTGTAGAGTTCACTTTAAAATTAAAGACATGAAGATAAGGAAAAACATTCTGATTTCGTTTTGCTAGTTTTCTTAAAGAATAACGTAACATCAAGGTTTTTATTTTTTCTCCTAATATTTAGGAAACAATGAGAAGCAAACTAATGTTACTGGGATAAAAGAAAAATCAACTGACCACACTGAGTAACATTTCAACCTGCATTTTGGGAGTCAGAATCATCGATAAATTTTTGGGCTAAGAAGTTCAATATTATATTCAAATATGTAGAATAAAAATGAAGAATATCATTATTAAATTTTATTCACTTAAAAATTTTTTTTGACCGTAAATTCATCTTAGGCAAAATATATAAGGATTGTTCCATGAAAATAACCTACCTTTTTATCGTATACATCTTGCCAGTTGACTCCAGAGAAGAAACTGTGCCTCATAATTTCTTTTGCATCATCTGGGCCCCCGCCAAGGCTAAGAGACAGAAACAAGAGTGAGAGAACATTAAGAGAGAAAACAAGAGTGAAAGAACATTAAGAGAGAACATTAAGATATCTATATAAGGCCAAAAGGAAACAAGAAAGTGTCCATGAAATGTAATTCTCTGTGGTATACATAGTTCCTGAGATCAAGAGCTGTACCAATAAAAAGCTTTTACTGTCAGATCTGATTTCCCTGACTTGCTATTAGTAAGTGGTAGCCTTGGGGCACCTGGCTGGTTCAGTCAGTTGAACACCTGACTCTTGATTTGGGCTCAGGTCACAATCTCAGGGTCATGGGATGGAGCCCCACATTGTGCTCTGCACTCAGCATGAAGTCTGCTGGAGATTCTCTCTCCCTCGCCTCTCCCCCAATCTTCTACCCCTGCATGCATGCTCTCTCTCAAATAAATCTTCAAAAAGGAATAAAAGGGACACCTGGTTGGCTCAGTGGTTGAGCATCTGCCTTCAGCTCAGGTCGTGATCCCTGGGTCGGGGATTGAATCCCACATCAGGCTACTTGCAGGGTGCCACTTCTCCCTCTGCCTATGTCTATCCTCTCTCTCTGTCTCTCATGAATAAATAAATAAAATCTTAAAAAAAAAAAAAGAAAAGAAAAGAAAAAGGAAAAAAAAGGAGTAGCCTCAGGACAATGTGGTACCTGAAAAGAGTACAGGCTTTGGGGACAAAACTGAAACAGGCAACCAGCTCTGGAACTTATGAATATGTGACAATGAACAAGCTGCTTACTCCCAGTGTCTCCACTGTGTGTGTGTGTGGGCACAACGATACCAGCCTGGTGGGCCACCATGAGGGTTAGCCATAACACAGATAAGTGCACCTAGCACAACAAATGGTAGCAATTACCACAGTCAATTCTATAAACCAGATTTTTTTTCTTAAAGATTTTATTTATTCATGAGAGACACACAGAGAGAGGCAGAGACACAGGTGGAGGGAGAAGCAGGCTCCTGCAGGGACCCCAATGTGGCATTCGATCCCAGGACCCCGGGATCATGACCTGAGCTGAAGGCATATGCTCAACCACTGAGTCATTCAGGTGCCTCTATAAACCATATTTATTTTGGTTAAGATTCAGATTAAACTGCATCCTTGCTACCATAAATTCCGAAATAACTAAGTAATTAGTTAGAAAAAGCAACTTGTACAGTAATTGTTAATAGAAACGCGAGGGCTATTTTCATACCTCAAATGAATTTCCACAGAAATGACATCACAAATCTAGGAAATACCCCTGCTACATAATTTATTATGCAAAGCGCAATACACACTATGAATTTAAAGATGTTCCCCCCAGCTTTGCAGGTATTCTTACATAATGGAGAGTGGGCACAGTGTGAAATTCAGGTGCTTTCTGGCTTCCTAAGCTTCCTATAATTCATACTAGTTACTACGAAGAAGGAATGAAAAAAGAAAAAAATAACCCACAGAGGGAAGCAAGGAGGGAATGAAAGAGAGAAGGGGGAAAAAAAAGAATGTGGAAAGAACAAGAAAAAGAAAGGAAAGGAAATCCATTTAAATCTGGATCAATACAGCAAGCTTTCTCTGGTCTTGCTCATGGCTACTAGGGACAGTGTGTGCCCATAAATGTTTAAGAGTCAGCAATCCAGGCAAAATGATGCATGTGCAATATTACATGTGCCGATTATATAGATATGTTTGTTATAATTTTACAGATAGAAAAGACACAAGGCACAAAATTTATTAAGAATAATATAGAATGCCCTTTTCTCTAAAGTAGCCAAGTGATGCTCACAGAAAACATTTGTTAATTTTGCTAAACTTGAAAGCCACTAACTGACTTAGGAGGAGCTCCAACACAAATACTGGCTGTTCTTGTCATTTGTGGTGAGAGTAAAACAACAAAGACACACAGTCAGACTTTCCCTGGCTTGTCAGTTATAGGAGTGACTTCTCTGATGAATGGTGAATCATCTTGGAACAGTGGAAAAATAATCTCATTTTGGAGTGTTATTCACAGTGTTATGCATACAGACAAAACAAACTTTAAAATGTAATCTGTGGGGCACCTGGAGGGGCTCAGTCAGTTAAGTGTCTTATTCAATTTCAGCTCAGGTCATGATCTCCGGGTCATGAGCTCTGGGCTGAGCATGGAGCATGCTTAAGGTTCTCTCTCCTCCCTCCCCCTTCACCTCTCTCCCCTGCATTCTCGGTTCTAAAAAAAAAAAAAAAAAAAACAAACAAACCAGAAATAAAAATGTAATCTGTGTTATTAACATCTTCTCTATTAGTTTCTAAAGTCTAAACAATCAACAAAACAATAGAGCAAGCCCTAACTTACAAAGTTTGCCAACTTTGGTGATATAAATACTCCTCCATGGCTAATCTCAAGTTAGCAACCTGATGTCACTGACACAGAAGTGGGAAGAGGTGCACAGAAGCAGGTCGTTACATAGTATTTTTGTACAGACACACAGATAAAAGCAACCTCAAAAACACTGAAAAGAGTAAAATTTAACAAAATTATTAGAGACTGATGAATTGAGTATTTATTACTTTTGTTTTTAATGTACTTGATTTGATTTGTATGTTTATAAAATTTGATTTTTAACAATGACTGTATTAAACAATCAGCTCACAAAATCCTTGAAGTTTAACATCTGGCTTTCATGAGTCGGTACATGCCAACTCCCACACAACACTGGGTAGGAAGAAACACAAATAGGTCACAATAAACAAGCAATACTACAATCTAACAGTGCTAGCTATTATTAGGTATAAGGAATACACGAACTGGGGAAGAATCCAGTCAGAGGGGAAAATACAACCAACTTATATCTGAGTTATCTGTAGTCATGATCCATGGTTCCCACAATCTAGGTCTCCTGTCCTCAGATCATACAGAACGAACCACAGCACTTACAGGGAACTTCTAGACTGGACCAGATGGTACTAGCAGTGTTCGGTGTTCGTATGCAGGACTTTCCGACTGGCGGCTCTGTATTTAGTTAACGCCAGCACTCCACCCCCCTGGCCTGGCTCTTTCTTTCTCTATTCCAAGTTGTATGTGTCCCTCCCTGGCTGGGCTGCAAATTCTTCTGACGGCAGAGACTGGTACTGGATGATCCAAAAAGCGTTCTGAGCTTCTACTTAGGGAGCCAGAAAAACAGAGACACCAAAATATGCGCTGAAAAGAATTTAAGTCCCAAAGTATGCATCAAAGTGGTCTGCGTGAGCTCATGGTATTCTCTTACCCTTACGCTATTGTTTTCATTTTGAATGACAAATGAGATGATGGGGGAGCTGGGAGCTGGGCTAGAGAACCATAATCATTTTGTAAATAGAAGGTTTTAATCCAGCTTCAGTTATTCATTTTATGTCACCCCTCTGTTCTCTAGCAATAGCTTGGCTTTGGACATTGCCAGCATTTAATCTATATTTATCAAATACATAAAAAACTAAAGTATCAGCCATGAGTACTATGCGAAGTCTAAGATTATAATCTTAGACTGCCATTTTAGAAGCTGGGAGAGATTCTTTAACACGAACTTCCTCCAAGTGTGAAACTGTCAAAAATTTCAATGTCAATGACTCCCTAATACACAATTTAAGACTTCAAAATAATATCAAAATATGATTTGCACTAAGATATTTATGTCTAAGAATAGTAAACTCCAATATTAGAATGCCAAACTAATCCTCAGCTACTATGAGTTCTTCATTATTAGGAACATCATGGAATGTGTATTTTCCTGGTGCTACTGATTGCACTGTGAGGTCATGTTTTCCCCATAAACTGCATAGAGGGACCAAGGAGATTCTAACAGAATGAACATAAAGTAATGGAGAGTAAGAAATAAAGGCAAAATGACAAGTGACCCTTTGGGAGAACTGACAGAAATTCAGTAAAGAGTATCAGAAAAATTCGTCAGTATTTCAAACTTTGAATAGGAAGAATAATGAGATCTACCATGACACTATCTTATTACACTTCCAAACACTTCAGGGTCCAGTCCTTTAGTGGCTCTTGCTTATCTTTTTTTCTATCTTTTAAATTCTGACGTTTCCCCGGATTCCGTCCTCGGGCCTCTTCCCACTGTATAAGTCTGTCCCAACTATTCTCATGGCTCCAGCTGTCTCTGAGACGTCGGTGGGTCCCCAAACCACATAGCCAGCCACTGTGTGTCTACTAAACACTGGCAGGATTTTTGACTGCCAGCTTCACGTTTTCATCCAGGTTTTCTTATAGATCTGACTTGGAACAGCCAAAGTGAGTAGCAGCATCCTTCCCACAAGCCTCCTTTGCCTGTGTTCCCTGTCTGTTAATAACACTCCATTCTCCAAACGGGTCACCTGAGTTAGGCATCCCTCCACCCACCGCCTCCACTCTTTCCCCTTCCTCACCATTTCTACTTAATTGTTCACAAAATCCGAATGACTGCTCCTTTACCATGACCCCTGGAAGGACCCCATCCTTTATCTGGACAATCCCCTACACATTCTCAAGGGCTCTGCCTACCTGCCCCGGGCCCTTCCGTGTTTTAATTCATCTAAGACAAAGCTGCCAGTTACCTTTCATAACACAAATCCAATTACACTATTGCTTACTTTTAATAATTCAGTGGCTTTTTATCCCCTTCTGAATAAAGGGTAAAAATTTTCTAAGAAGCATAAAGTCTTTGCAATCTACCATTCCAGCTCCTCTCCCAGTGTTACCCAAATCAGTCTACACTCTAGTCACTGAACTTCTCAAATGGCACGTTCACTTGCAATTCTAGATTCCTTCCCACATCACTTTCTCTGCATGAACACCTTAGAAGACAACAACCCTTCCCATCACCACCCCCAGCTAATAATTTCAACAGGCCTGAGCATCTGTGAATACCCGTTCCGTGTCCCACATTATTCTATGAACATTGACAGCAGAGCTTCTTTGTCTTGCTTATCCTTGCATTCCTGATACTTTATTTTTTTTAAATTTTTTTTTTTTTTTTTAATTTATTTATGATAGTCACACAGAGAGAGAGAGAGAGAGGCAGAGACATAGGCAGAGGGAGAAGCAGGCTCCACGCACCGGGAGCCCGACGTGGGATTCGATCCCGGGTCTCCAGGATCGCGCCCTGGGCCAGAGGCAGGCGCCAAACCGCTGCGCCACCCAGGGATCCCGCATTCCTGATACTTTAATGCGACATTTGCCCTAAATGAAAACAGCAAATCATTGAAAATACCCCGCCTTTCCTTTAGATTAATCCCAACCTCTACGTGGCCAAACCTTCAGGGGTTGTCCTACACATGGGCCACTAACATTCTAGAAATTTTCCTCATGTTTCCTCAACAATTATCTAGTATCTGCTACCTGTTTCCCCCTCCCTGCCCTGGGGATAGGGGGAGGGGTGGGGAGTCGAGATAGGAGAAGGAATGAGAGACACAGACAGGAGAAAACACAAATATAAGTGTGTTTTACCAGCTCCTTACAGAAGAGGCCATCAAGTTACCTGAAGGAGTCTGGAAAGGATGGCTAAAAATCCATTGCCTTGAAATCCAAGCCAAATATTAGATCTATTTATCAAGTAGATAAAATGGAAATCCTAGCTCTGTTTAAAGATCACCTATCACCAAGTGCTGTCCCTTACATTACTTGTGAAGTAATCACACTAAATGGAACACGTTTCAAAACTTGAACCAACTCTAAAATGGATGCACTGCAAGTAAGACACAAGAGAAATACCAAGTAGGCACCAAGAAAGTTGATTACTCTGGTTCCACAGGAATTTGCTGTAGGGTAAATCACTTAACCTCTCCAGGCCTCACTTTCGTCCTCAATCAAATGTAAATGAAAATAAACTCTACCTATCAACTGCAAGGCTACCAAAACAGCAAAAAGCACAAAACAGATGCAAATGCCCTGAAAAAGACAACCTGAAAACACTCTACAAATACTAGGTAAACTCTCCATTTCCAGGATCACAAAACACAGTTTTGAGAGGTTCTTCACGAAGCAAAAGGATGGTGTTCTCTTTTATTATGTTTGCGTATTTCTGCCAAAGGTAAAATCATGATCCTCGTGAACTTAGAAGCTAGAAGTGTGTGATGGAA
The DNA here is from genome assembly GCF_905146905.1 of Nyctereutes procyonoides. Classification (NCBI taxonomy): domain Eukaryota; kingdom Metazoa; phylum Chordata; class Mammalia; order Carnivora; family Canidae; genus Nyctereutes; species Nyctereutes procyonoides. Next base: position 7,473,605 of record NW_026575044.1, read on the forward strand.
ACCATCTAGAAGGTAAACAAAACCCACATTTGAGGATTCATTTATTCCTTCCTTCATTAATTCAGTCTGTCAATAAATAGAAAATGGGCAGCAACCAAAAATAGAACTTTGTAAAAACATATTATGTGAGGGAAGATTTGACATTAAAATATTGAAATCTATCCTCAAGATGCTTAATAGCTAAGTGATTTTCAGGGCAATGCTGATATGCCTATAAATTGACAGGAAAGGATGGCTCTGTACATGTATACACAAACACAGATTATAGGACATTTTTACAGTAATAGTCATTTCATATATGACTTACAAATTGTATGTGTAAATGAATATACAAATATGAACAAAGAATACTACAGTTTGCTAATTAAACAAAGGGCTGTAGGATTCTTTAGGTCACAGTTGGAGCTACAAAAGAAAAACAAGTCTTGTAAAGATATTTTGCCATTAATCCTCTCAGTCACACAGGGAAAAAGAGTATCTTCAAATGGCAAACAAAAAAAGTAGTAGGGCATGTTAACACAGGTTGGAACTAGGAGTAGAAAGCATGGCTATCCTTTTTATTATGTAAATAAGCATAAATATAAAGGCCCAGAGACTGAAAGGAAAGAAAAAGGGGAGGGATACTTCCTATCCCCACAATAGCAGGTATCAGGGCAATTAAGAAATTGTTCGCTCACAATATGGATAAACCCCTCAAAATCCTTATTTGGTAAAATGTGAATAAATTTCCAAGTTAGGAAAGAGTTACAGAAATTTAAAAAATCTTCTCTATAATGCAGTTAAAAATAAGTCAGTATTTCCATGGAAAGATGTCTCCACCAAATACACTGCTCCTTGGAGTTATATTTGAATTAATTTACACATCAGAATCTCTATAACCACATTCATCAGTAACCCATTGAGTGTCATTTGTGGCTTACCGTTTATTTGGATCCTTTATCAAGAGCCCCGAAAGCAATGATTTTGCATCTGAAGAGAGTGTTCGAGGGAATTTAATGTCTTCCATTAGTATTAGTTCAAAAAGCTTCTCATGATCCTGATTGTAGAAAGGTAACCTCCCACACATCATTTCATACATGACGACCCCCAGTCCCCACCAATCCACGGCTCGGCCATAGTCATTGTCTTCTAACACCTAAGAGGGAAACCAGTGAAAAAATTCGTTATTGCACATTAACTTTTAGAGCAGCATTTACAAAATGTACGAATTTTACATCGAAGTGAATCCTAACCTGTAAAGCCTAGGTAGGTTATTCTGATATCTTCACATTTAAACTAGAAAGCATCCCACAAAAGACAAGAATTACATCAGAGATGTGAAGTGTTCAATACATGTCCTGAAGTGGCCAGTGTATGAGAAAGGGGACAGGCCATGCAGCAAATTCCAAGTAAATGACAATGCAGGGTCACATGAAAATTGTTTGCATATTTGTTTTCTCTGAGGCCTACTGAACTTTTCACTCTGGTTCCACTAATGTGGACTTCAAGTAATTCAAGTCATGCTGACTGAGCATACGAGGACTAAGTAACTCCAATCAAACTGTGAAAGACAGAAGTCATGTAGGAGGAGTTCTACAGACAGAGGAGTTCAGGGCAAGGCAAACAAGATGATCAAGCTGAAAACTTCTGGAGGCCCCTATGTGTTTAAACTCTTTAAGGAAATAGTCAACAAAGTGGATATAAAGATTTACCATTTGGAGTGTGTCCAAAACTTTAGTACCTCACAATAAAATTTCTGTTAAACACAAACAACAAAAATCACGGATGCAGTTTCTCTCTGGTATATGCCCTTAAACTTCTTTCCCAAAATACATTTCACACAAAATAAATTTAGAAAGAAAGAATAAAACAGTACCAGGGTATGTTAGAGCCACCTATTCAAATTGAGGCATAATAATTTGCCATTTGTCTCAGGAAAGTGTTGGTTTTTACCTTTTTTATTAGGTATGTTCCTTGTCTAATGCAATTTTTTTCATCTATTTGAATCTATTAATATATTTTTTAAAAGATTTTATTTATTTGAGAGAGAAAGAGGGAGAGCATGCAAGCGGGTATTGAGGCAGAAGAAGAGAGAGAATCTCAAGCAGACTCTCCATTGAGCAGGAAGCCTGACTCGAGGCTCAATCCCAGGACCCTGAGATCATGACCTGAGCCAAAGGCAGACACTTAACTAAATGAGCCACCGAGGTGCCCCAGGGTCTTTCAATATTTTGTTTTAAATTACTGTGTCTGAATAACCTTAAACCCTACTTTTATTTGATTCTCTTAGCTTTGGGATAAATAAAGCAAGAAAACCATACCCGTGAAATTTATCAATTAAAAACATCTTATAACTGATTACATAAGAATTTGATACAGAACAAACTAGTGCACATGTTCTAAACTTTCTTGGTTCGAGTTAAGTAAGTTGTTGATTACCCCATGTTACCTTTATTTAAAATTTACCAACAACTTCATAGAATTGTACATGGTATATTTGACAGTTATACTATGATTACCTATGGATACTACGAAAGGCTTGGTAGACAGTGTATTTATATGCATGGACAATGTAATTTTGAGAAAAAAAACTATGTTACTTAAAGATTAATTCAGCAATGTGTTTCAAATGTTATGATGAGAAGATTTTTAATTCAGTTGTATTACAGTTCCAAAACAACACAGGAACTGCATTTGCAAGATATGAACAGGAGTCTAGTTCCTGTGTCTTTTCCGAAAATCTTCTGTAGAGTAACAATCTAAGCAAAATATTTTGGGGAAGAATAACAAATTCTAGTTTTCCCCTTTGGCTAAAAATATTTCAAATTTCTACTTGTTTGAAATGAATAACATAAAAACACACAGAAAAGAAGAAATAAGCTAAAGAAGCAGAAAAAATTCAGCTTGTATACTTAACTTCAGTGAAAGGAAATGTTGTACGTATGATTTTTAAATACCAGTGACTTTTGATTATTCAAGAATCTATCTCCTGTCCAATTAGTAGAATGTACTGTTTGTGGGCCTGAATCGAAGAGATCAGGATTTTACCTAATGACAAACAATTTTAAAATCTAAGTAACCTTTTACTGAATTCCTACAACACCAACAAAACAGTGGCACATGCGAAAAAGAGCCAAATGTGGTTTTTAACCTCTTTTTTCATAAAACCATAAAAAGCATAAAAAGCTGGATTAACTGCTTCCCGAACCCACATTTCACCAGCCGGGTTCTCATCCCCAGCTGGCAAAACTGGCAATCCTTTATTTTTGTTTAAATACCTGGTTTGCAGCCAGAAGGGAAAGTGAGCACATAAAAAAGGGGTTTTATTTTTGAAGAGAAAAAAGCAACTGAAAAATACAACTGTATTGTAAAAAAATCTGTTTGATAAAATAAAAAAAAATATATTTTATTTAGCTTTGTAAAATGACCACTGATTCTCAAAATAAGTGGTTTTGCTTCTGAACATACGGGGGCTAATGAATATATATATATACATAAGGCCACAATGAGGACTGTGTGCTCTATTACTTTGAACTGAACAAGTCTGATGTAATATATTCTCCTATCGACATGTGAAACCCAGCAATGTTGAAGAGAAAAAAAACCCTAAAAACTCAGCCAGCCCTCTTTATCTAAGATAAGAGTCTTTGTTATCAACTATAAAGAAAGATTTCACCAAACAGCTGGAAGATGAAATACACAAGGAATAAAAATAAAAGTGATAATATTTTACATGTGGATACAGTATATAAAACATGTAACACCACTATTCAGACATCTTTTCTCTCTCCCTAAATCTAAATTATCTCAGAAGACAGTACTTCAAAATGCTCTAGAAATTTGAGTGAAATTAAAATCTATAGCCTCCTTTATATTATTTCTTAAAGAGATTTTTTCTCTCTTACTCAAAGCACATATTTTTCCCCAAATTACAGTAACATATAATATTCACATTCTTTAACCTAAGAGTTGCAATTCCTTCTGGCTACCTCTGATGATTTTTCCCCCCTAGAAAAAAGGCCAATATACTTCCTGGTTATCAGGAGAGCAGATCCAAAAGGTAGGATAATTGGTAACACGGAGGCCCAACAATGGCAAAGTGGATTTCAACTCCATTGCCATGCGACTGATCATATAATTTGGATATAAATGCAAATCAAAGCCTGCTCCTAGAGAAACAACCCACTGAAAGACTTGTCTTGAAGGATTAATCTAAAGAAAGTGTCCCCTTTCCACAAAATCATTGATTTTATACATTTTATTTTTTAATTTTGTGCATTTTAAACTGAACTCAAGGTTTCAATATGAATGCAGACATTTGGTATTTCCTTTTAACCCTATTATCTCTGTCACCACAGAGGTAGATTTACTTTGTAACTACATTTAATGCAAAAGATAGACATAAAGAACAAGAGGTGATTTGGAACCCTAAAAGTAATGTAAATATTAAACAATGATAAGAGGTCACATCGAATCAGCATCCAAACAGAACCCAAAGGCTAGGAAACAAGGCTGAATTTCCATTTTTCTATCAGGAGCCAGAGACTGCTTCACTTTCTCATATAATAAAACTGGTTTCAAAGAGGTCATAGCAGGTATCCATTACTATTAAGTATTCTGGTAATATCTGATGAATATTTGGTAATATTTGAGGTAGATGCTTCCACTTCTAAAAACAGCCAGATGAGTTAAACAGAAATCAACAAGAGTAGCTCTTGAATGGTTACAAATTTCAAGAATGACATCAAATTATAAACTATGTATTTTAAAACGGTACCATTGGTTAAAGTTCCCAACGTTGAATACTTATTTGGCTGATGGGCACGTTCAAAAACAATACTCCCTCCAGTATTCTTTTACCAACCAGGACTTACTGAAAGACTGGAGGCCACCAGGCCACACAATGCACCTAAGGCAAGTGATTATAAGGAGGGGATGCATGCCCTGAAGTGGCTTGCTGCTCAATCAATAATCCAGACAGAACAGATGGGGGAAAAAATTAAACATCCAAACAAACTGTCTGTACACCTATGTTGTGAAAGTAAACTGCGAGCTTGCATGAACCAATTTACCACTAATTCAAAAACGAGTTTTTCCCCCCTGGTAACCTTGTATTTCAGGTAATGGGTATGCATGTACTTTCTATATAAACATACATTTCTATACTTTATCATTTGTGGAAATCCTTTACGTATTCTTATCATCATAGGAATCTGCTTTAAAAAAAAAAAAAACAATAAAGGGGCACCTGGGTGGCTCAGCAATTGAGCCTCTGCCTTCGGTTCAGGGCATAGTCCTGGGGTCCTGGAATCGAGTCCCACATTGGGCTCCCCGCAGGGAGCCTGCTTCTTCCTCTACCTATGTCTCTGCCTCTCATGAATAAATAAATAAAATCTTTTTTTTTTTTTTTAAAAAAAGGGAGGGCTGTTAAGTCTTCCGATCCAGATTCTAAAATGTATGGCAGCTTCAAGTATATATTTCATGAGAATTATGAATTCCAAGGTTTCTCAGTATTTTCTTCATAAATACAGATTTTCTGCCTGGAGTTTCACTGCTCTGTTAATTCTCAAGAGACTGAAACTGAACTGTACAGGCCACTAGCTCTTGTAAGCTGTATGCTCTGTCCTAGCACATATACCTCAGTACAGCTGATCACGCGCTCTCTAAAGCAATCTCTGGCTAGCACAGGCAACACGCTTGAACAAGATGCAACGCTAGTGGCCGAATCACTCTTATGCACAGCTTCCCAGAAATTTCTCAACTTCCCTGGTATCCCGGAACAACAGACATCAAGGGATTTCAGGAAACTGGGCCTTTGCCACTGAAGTTAAAACAGCTGATGTAACATACTACAGGCAATCACCAGCATGCAGCCAGTTGGGATGGATTTTGTCTCTGTTCTTGTGCTTCAGAGAATCTACAATTATACTTTATGCTTAACCTAGAATCATCCTAAAGCACTGAATGCAAATATTCATACTGTTAAAGCCAAAACACTGTACATAGCTGAGAAGAACTTTAGGTGAAAACTGGCCACCACAGGAACTGACTGGCCTCTGGGGAAGGAGCCCCAACTTACACCAAGAGACTGTCAAAGTTGAACTAGAAATATTATTTTCATTTATATTTAAATAATATCCAATTTGGGGAGAAAGTGGGATGATTTTTTTCTTTTATTTATTTATTTATTCATAAGAGACAGAGAGAGAGAGAGAGAGAGAGAGAGAGAGAGAGAGAGAGACAGATAGAGGAGAAGCAGGCTCCATGCCGAAGCCCGACACAGGACTCGATCCCAGGACTCCAGGATCATGCCCTGGGCTGAAGGCAGGAGCCAAACCACTGAGCCACCCAGGGATCCCCTGGGATGATTTTTAATATTATCCAGAAACAATATAAGCAGTAAGCCGACTCATGACAGTTTCAAGTCCTTAACTATGCTTATACGTGAGCAGACAATGATCTACCTGAACTAATGACCATGCTCCTTCACTTCATTTCTGCCTTAATATTGATGAATCCTTTCTGGAGCCATTCAGGAGGATGAAGGTTTTCAAAAAGGCCTTAAGAGGATGAGTGTTGCATGAATTATAAATACATAAAGGAAGGATGCACACAGTATAAGAAGGGCTACTAAAACTTTGTATTTTTACAAAATCCTTAGGCATTTCAGGACTTAGTTTCATAATCTGTTAGATGTAGTAGAATTTCATCCAAGGGATCAGCAAACTGCAACTGTGTGCTACTATTTTGACCTATGGATTAAATGTGCAAACACATGTTAACTTGGACTCATTCATCTCTCTTAAAATCTCCAAGAGACAATACTGACAAGAACCCATGTAATGATGTCTTTTACACCTATTCTTTGTTGCATTTAAGATGAATACATACAAATTCCATTTCATACCTTTAAATCAAGTTGGGGATCTAACTGCTCCCCCCATCTATACCACTCTGTGCCAACAACTACCTTTATTCTTAATTTATGGATGCTCCCAGTTCATTCTGAACAAGTGACTGTGTATCTCTGGCTTTAAATTTCTAAGAAATTTAACATCCATTTGTGCTACTACCTCTATAGCATCACGATAACTTCAAGCAAAATCTTTTTCTTAAAATCATCAGCAAAATATTCTGGTCTCTTTCAGATATTTTCAAATTATACATTATACGAAAGATAGTAAAGGTGATAGGCTTCAAAAGACAAGGGAATAAAATGACAGCAAGTGAACGTTTTCTATAAATGAGGTTCTGAAAACTAAGAACGCATCAAACAATGCATCTTTAGACATTGAAAAAAAATATTTTACACTTACATGAAATCAAATTATGTATATATTTTTTCTGAATATCAACCACAACTCGATACTACGTATTTTCCAACAGCCAAGCCATTTTTCTGCAATCTTTTTGTTAGTTCTAACTTGATTATCAAATAATTTTTATTTTTACACTATTACAGAAGTGCATTTCTCTAGGTTTCCAAAACCACCTTATTCAACCTTCCCCATCTGTCACCATCTGCTTCTTTTTAGCATGTACTTTTTTGTGTGATCACATAAGCATGTGAAAAATAACTAACATTCAGATGATTATCTGCTGGTACATTTGAGGACTGGGCATAATAAAAGTGAACTGCCAAAACGTACTTAACACTTTTAATTTTGTTGGGTCTTGCATGTAAGCTACATTTGATTTTCAAACTGTTTTACAGTTGGAAAGTTGATCAGGTACTGCTAACTCAAGAGCAAAGCTGAGACTAAATAATTAGCACTGCATAAAATGGTTTGGATTCACTGAGAGCCAAATCAAATAATAAAATTTAACAGTAAGATTTTTATGTGATTTCCAGTTTCTTTTATGATTTCTTGGTTGAAAATACAGTATCAATCACAAAAAACAAAATCTCCTCAAAATATATTATTGTCCATAATGTATGGCAGGTGAAGTTTCTTTCTTTCTAATATAGGAAAGAGCAAAAACATGTTCATTTACAACCACAGACAGTAATGCATTTTTAGAGATGTGGGACACTAAATGCATACTTTATACATCTGTTAGGACTTTATTTCTTTAACCTCTTAAAAAAAAAAAGACATGATTTTTTTCCTTTAACAATAAATATCTCTAATTCTTCATCAAAAGAGGTAAGAGAACAAATACTTGTAAATACTTTTTCCCAGAAATGGCATTTTTATATCGTAAGAGTCATCTTTCCTGGTGTTCTCTGGAGCAAGAAAAAGCTTAAGTTTACTTAAAATTTGTGTTTAACATCAGCTATGACTAACATCTCGGACAGCTAACAATTGGTTTTGACTTGATTGCTAAGTCTTTTTTGAAGTATATTTTCATAGCCTTCATATATCCTTAAGTAGCAAAGCATTTCTGCCAGATTAGATTAAGACAATGGAAAAGGCAGAGGGTGACCACCGCTAGATGAAGCACAGGTGACACTGAGACCTCTCCATAATGTGTAAACAAGTCTTGTGTAGGAAGAGAAAACGCTGACAGTGAACCAGGGAAGCAGTGATCAGGAACGTATTCCAGGTCTGACAAGCAACTACAACTTAGACACCATGAAGAAAGTCTGGCACTGATGATGGAATGTACTAGAAATTTCAAGGAGAGACACTATCTGAAGGGAAGAGGCTGGTTTCAGCTCTTGCCCACCCCTCTAACTCTGATCATGTTGATCTGATGACATTATTGCCTGGCTCTCAATTCAAAAGTGACTTTTCTTTATCCAAGAGATCAAACCTCAACTCCTTTGCATTCCAGTCCACATCTCTCTGCCCAGCCTCCTGTCCTCCTGCTTCCCGTTCACTGCCACTGGACCCTCCCTGCAGGCCTACCCACCCTCCCACTACACTTCTCCTCCCACTATGGTGGGCATAACTCTAGTAAAGCAATTATTTTCTTGCACAGTAATGATTGTTTTCTGCCTCTCTTTTTTAAAAAGATTTTATTTATTCATGAGACACACACACACACAGAGAGAGAGAGAGAGAGGCAGAGACACAGGTAGAGGGAGGTAGAGGGAGGTAGAGGGAGGTAGAGGAAGGGAGAAACTCCATGCAGGGAGCCTGATGTGTAACTCCTGATGTGGGTCTCCAGGATCAGGCCCTGGGCTGAAGGCAGTGCTAAACCACTGCTCCATGTTATCTGTCTCTTATCACTCCAGTAAACAGCAAGCTACTTGAGGACAAAACCCATTTCTTACTATCTTTGTATTCCCAGCCCCTAACATAACATATGACACCTAATAAATACTCTGCAAATATCTCTTTAACAAACGAGAATGTTCTTCAGTGAAATGGCCCCTATCAGAGACCAGAGAAAAGAACTTAAAATTCTTGTTCTTAAAAGTAAGAGTAATACATTCAAAGTTATCCCTATTTAACAAAAATGCAATGATTGACATAAATGCTTAAAATGTAAGAATTTAAATTGCATGAGAAGTTAGTTGTTTCAGGAACTGTCATCCCCAAATGGTAATGATAGTAAACGGAAAAAAAAGGGGTCGAGACTGTAATTATAGATCAATACACATCAGCCATGGGTACAGAAATAGCTGTTAAAGACCAGACATCTGCAATATTAAAAAAAAAGAAAAGAAAAAGGTAGACAGAAATTTCTTACTTGTTTTTAAAAATAAAATGATAATTTCTTGGGAATTATAAAGTTTCAATTTAGAAACAACTGGACTCTTCTTGCATGAAATTCTTGGTTTTGTTCTTCAGCTGATGATATAAGCATGTAAAACAGTACCTTTGTCTCTTAGATCAACTGCTTCTGTATGAAATGTGTTTATCTTCTTCAGAAATAATTTCCCCTGATTGTGACACAACTAATTTCGTTATTCTCAATACACGATAGTATTATCTATGGCGCAGGGATAGCAGGGATACTTGAACTCCAGAGAAACAAAGAGTGTGTTCTTCATGACATTCACAAAACAACCCTATTCTAGAAAATATGATCTCATATTTGAATAAATAAGGAAAAGTGTTCCGAAAATTTTACCTAATTCACCACAAAAATGGAGGATCTTAAATTCCAGATTTTATAACAGAGAAAAATAATATTGTTGGCAGCCTGCAAGGAAATAATATTTGGAAATGTACTGTACTTCAAACTATTAGCACTTATTTATAATAGTGCAACGTTCTTGAAATATAAATTTACTAATTGAAAAAGACTGTTATAATAACAAATTGCTATGAGTTAGGCACAGGTATAGGGAATGCTAGTGTTCTCTATGTATTCCTACTTCTTAATTTCTTTTAATTACCTTTTCCTTTTGAGCATTTATAAAGCTTTTATTTTATTTTATTTTATTTTTAATTTATTTATTTATGATAGACATAGAGAGAGAGAGGCAGAGACACAGGAGGAGGGAGAAGCAGGCTCCATGCCAGGAGCCCGATGTGGGACTCGATCCCGGGACTCCAGGATCGCGTCCTGGGCCAAAGGCAGGCGCTAAACTGCTGAGCCACCCAGGGATCCCCTAAAGCATTCATTTTAAAAATGACAATTATTCATGTCTATTAAGTGGTCTTGAAACTGTGACTTTGGGGGCCATCATCTATGTAGTTAAAATAGGAAGAGTGGCCTTTATGAGATGGACCTAGTTAGACCCCTGATCCTCTTGCTGACAAATCCCTGCTGTGTACAGACTCCATTAAAAAGTTCTGATCCTCAGTTCTCTCACCTTTAAAAAAAACATCAGGGATGCTATCACCAAAGGTCATTCCAAACATGCAACACACGTATATAGCAGATGTTCAATAAACTAATATCCATCCACCAAAGATCACTGCCTCCCTGCTTGGCTCCAGCCACACCAATCTTCTTAGAGTTTGAGGGAAGAACTGAGCACGTTAATGTCTCAGGGTTTTACACTAGCTGCTCTATGGATCTGGAAAGCTTGTCTCCTCCACTTCCACAAGAGCTTTTGCCTTCTTAGCATTCAGGTGTCTGGTCAACCATCACTTCCTTGAGCAGCCTGTCATTAGAAGATTGCATCTTCCAAAGACAACTGCAACAGTGCCTTCTGTGCTCTTCTACAATGGGGACGTGGAGATCGATGTCACCACCCCTTCAACAGGTGTCAGCTCAGACTGCTCAAGCAGTCAGCCTATGACAGAGATAACACATGATTTCCGAAACCAGGCCATAAAAGGAGAAACAATGCACAAATGTTCACAACAGCATTATAGCCCCAAACTGGAAGCAAACCAAATGTCCACTGACTGCTGAACAGATAAACAAGATGTAGCATGTCCATTCAACGGTATATTAGTTGGCTGTTAAAAGGAACAAAGTACCAAGAAAATGCTAAAAACATGAATGAATCTTGAAAACACACTATGTGAAAGAAGCCAGGACACAGAACGCAGTAAGAGTAAATACATTCAAAGTATGTATTTACTTAGCCTACAAAGGCTCCCTATTGTAGGATTCCCCTGATATGAAATATCCAGAATAATGACATCTACAGAGACAAAGTAGACTATAGCTCCCTGCAGGGGAGGGGGGCTAACTGGTCTGGGTTCTGTTGTCAATGATGAAAATACTGTGGAATCTGACAGTGGTAACAGTTACACACCTGTGTGAATGTAGTAAAAAACCACTGCTGGATTTTATGGTATGTGGCCTGTACTCTATAATAAAATTATTACAAATATACCGTGAAAAAGAATTTGCAAAAAACCAACAAAACATTTCTTAATGGTTTACTAGGGGAACAAAAAAGCAAAAACAATAGGAAGCAGCTGGTGACTTGTTCCCTGGGACTTCCACTTTTAGAATCCAAAGCCAGAGAAGTCCAGACCCATGGTGAGGCTGAGGCTCTAGGTCACTGCTCCAGTTGATAGCATGTCATGGTACCAGCAGACTGGAGCATCGACTGCCGGATGAGTGAGGATGCTTCCACGTTCCAGCCTCCAGCCACATGGTCCCAACACTGCTGTAAAGTCCTTCTGGCTGAGGCCCCACATGCTGTGGAGCAGAGATAAGCCATCCTTGCTGTCCCCTGAGTATCCCTGACTCTGAATCAGAGATCACATAAAATGCTTGTTTTTCACTATTACGATTTGGAGTGGTTTGTTACAAGGCAATAGTAATTTGAATTCTATCTAAAATAGCTACCATACCACACCCTTCCCTTTATCTAGCTTTATTTCTCTTCCTGACCCTTATATTCATTAGATGACATTATGGTATTTACTTATTTTTATTGTTTTGCTCCAGAGAGCAGGGTCTTTTATGTCTCCTGTAACCACATCACCCAGGCAAATACTTAATATGTAGTTGACACACAATATATATTTATTGAATAAACAAATTAACAAATTATTATGGAACCCTCAGCATGGGGAGGCCACTGTTTGGGACCTCCTTTGGCATGAATTCCAAGATGTAGCTACTGTCATTTCATTAACTTTCCCTATAAAATACTTTCCAATAATGAAGTATGGAAATCCACAATACTATGAATATAAACTGTCTTTGTTTTGATGGAAAATCCAAGATGGCTTATAAAACCGCAAACATTCTTGCTGATGCCATTCGATTATTTGATTTTAATGAATGGATCAAAATGGGCATAATCTAGAAATAAAATAGAAATAAAATGTATATGGTCAAAAATAAGAAGTGACTTACTTTACTGAAGCTATTAGTACCTTTGTGTTCAAAAAATTTAACTGCTACATATTCTTGCTCTATAATACCATGCTAAACGAGTCAGAGAAAAATAGTTTTGATTCACATTGGTGGAATTTAAGAAACAAAACAAATGAGCAAAGGGAAAGAGACAAATCAAAAAATAGACTCTTTGTAGTTAAGAACACACTGATGGTCACCAGAGGGGAGGTGGTGGGAGGATGGATGACATAGGTGATGGTGATTAATAAGAGCCCACTTATCATGAACAGTGAGTCATGTACAGATATGTTGAATCACTATATTGCACGCCTGAAACTGATAAAACACTGTATGTTAACTATACCGGAATTAAAAATTTTTAAAAAGTAGTAGGTACTGCAGTGTTTTTTTAAAGCTATATGGTTTACTTCATAAAACATTATGGCCATGTTAGTTTTTCCTATGAATGGAAGCATAGCCTACCTCTGGTGCCAGATACTCTGGTGTGCCACAGAATGTCTTCATGGTGGCTGCATCTGTAATCCCTTCTTTGCAAAGTCCAAAATCTGTAATTTTTATGTGGCCATCTTTATCCAGCATCAAATTCTCCAACTGTGTAGCAAGAAAAATGACATAATTTGTTTTATAGTTTTCAAAAATAGGAAAATACTGCTCTGCAAAATTATTGAATGCTGCGTAAGTTATTTTGGAAAGAGGACATTGCTGTAGTTAATAGAACTTTCAGCACTTACAAACCCTACAGCTTCCTAAGTCATGTGTAAAAAGAAACATGTTTTATCAAATACTTCATGATGATAAAATTATTGATTTTTTAAACCAATGGCAGTAAGAACCATTATTCTGTGAGTTCTGAGTACTAAAACCTAAGTAACTTCTCAAAGATAACAGCGATCCTTTTTTTTTTCTTAATAAATTGTGATCTAAACAACCCCAAAGAGACGAGCATCTTCTTCTAGATATATACAGATGGTTTTCAACAATTGCTCTTGGGAATCTATTGCTATTATAAAATATTCACTTACAGAAATGTTTTTTGGTGGTTGTTGTAAATCAAACCTAAATCTTATTTTGTAAGGTAAGGCGATATCCTCTTTTTGAAGATCTTTGTAATAAAGAAATACCAACCCTTTTAAACATAAAAAGAAAAAGAATATCAAAGTCAAACATTCAACAGTTAGTGAAAATATATAGCACAAATATTATAAAACTGGAATCTCTTTGAACCCATTAATTCAAAAACACCAAAGAGAATCATAAAGACTTAACCAAAGAACCAAAGAGCAAGATCATTGACCTCAAGTGGAAATTATAAATGTCGGGAGTGGAGGTGGGGAGTGGAGGGAGGAGTTTGTGCAAAATCAATGCAATTAAAAATAGCAAAAATAACTGATCTTTTCCTCCCAATTTGAACCCAAATTTAGGATTATCATCACACAAGTACACATATGAGTTCTAACTTGTGATCCTGCAGCGTTATATAGACAAGGCTCCTAAGCTTCCTCAGTCATATAGATATAACCTAAAGGTACACACAAGAAAATACATACACAAGAAACACGTGACAAATGTATTAGCAGGATAAATGACATTTAGCTTAGTTAAGGAGTAGATACTGATTCTCCTCCTTTATGTGATGACATATAACAGTGCTTACCTGAACTTCTGAAGTCAACATCAATTTCAAAACAGAACTCCATATAAGAATATAAATAGATATCAATCATATAAAATGTGATATTGTACTTTGTCATATTATCCAAGGTCTTACAAATGAAAAACCAAATACAGTTAAGGAAGCTATATTCACTAAAGAAAACATGAGAAGAGACCTAAGTCCTTGAATATAGTAATTAGATGTGGTTCTGGCTGAACTAAATGCTCAGTGCATGTTTCATGTACTGTACAGACTTCAGGGACATAAGTATGTCTTTCCTTGGTCTACAGGAAGATGAACGAACCCTAAATATATTGTTGACTCTTTCAAAAATATAAGTTCTTTAATTTTATCTAAATTCAGATATCTTGCATCTTCCTTCTGCTCCTCCACTAACTGGAACCTAAAAACCATGCCTAATTTGCACAGTGGCAACAGGTCCTGAATACTGAAACCAGCCAAAAACATCCAGAAAGAGTCTCTCTGTCTATGTCCCTTTCTTCAGATCACCACTGCCTGGCTCTGGTCTTTCTCTTCTTCATGCCTCTTGTTTTCTATCCCTTTTCCTTCTCTTTCAAAAACACCCTCTTCTACTCTTTCCCATCTCGCCCTACTGAGAAGTATATGCCAGAGAGTCTGTCTGTTGAATAAAAAATAAAAATTCAAATTAAATCATAAAATGCTGAAAGGTCTTCTGAAAATATTTAATAAATCTCTTTTCATTAATATCATAAAAATTCCTGCTTGTTTTATAAATCAGCTTTTTAAAAAGTGATTACAATAAAATAGTAAGAAATAAGGCCAGCCTAAGGGATGACAGTGAGAGGTGGAGCGAGGTAGCACACTGCAGGGGAGGCAGAAGAGGGCAAAATGGTCATATATGGAGTCAGGGAACACATATTAAGTTCAAGCTTTGTCCTTTCTAACTGTGCGAACTTGAGCATGCTATTGAGTTCTATGTCCCTCAACTTCATCTATGAAACAGAGGTAAGTAACAGGAGCATCCAAGGTGGTTGCTTTGAGAATTAGATATGGAGTGCAGAACTTTACACACCATAAGCATTCGATAGATGTACTGATCATTTATTAACAGTGGAGAGCTTAATGATGAATTAAAAGTTATCACAACGGTGTGTGCTTTTCAAGACAACACAGGAAAGTTCTGGAACAGAACCCAATAAAACACTTTGGTCAGCTCAGTGACATTGTTAAAAACACAGTCGATATTTCTACTGAATAAAACAACAAAACATAAATACTTCGTTGTTTTTGAGCCCCCCCCCCTTTTTTTTAAGATTTTATTCATTTATTCATGAAAGGCACACAGAGAAAGAGGCAGAGAAAGAGGGAGAAGCAGGCTCCATGCAGGGAGCCCAACATGGGACTCGATCCCAGGTCTCCAGGATCATGCTCGGGCCGAAGGTGGCGCTAAACCCGCTGGGCCACTGGGGCTGCCCTGAGCCCGTTTTTTAATGGTGTCCACCTCCTCCCACCAACTATTTTTGCTTTCTCATCACCTTAAAATATCATTTTTTTGAGAACGACTGCCAAAAAAACAACTTATCCATCAAAAGTATCAACAATAGAGATGCATCCCCTTGCAGAAAGGATATCTCCAAATCTACTCTTGTATAAAGATAAATTGGGGGTAACCAAGTATCCAATCTTGTTAAAAAATACATAATAATTTGATGCAGATGCCTAGCAAAGTTTCTGCAAAATGTTAAAAACCATCAGTGTTGTGATTAACAAATGTGAAGGATGCACAGAATCACGTGGAAATCTTTTCAAAGCAGATCAATGGCTTAAGTATAATAAAAATCACCTGGAAATTACTTCCTTCGTGCATTTAACACTAAAGGGGACTTACTTAATCACACATTCTGTGTAAAGGAGAAATAAAAATAAAAATATTTACAAATGATCTCTTTGGTTCTTTCCTAAATCTCATGGCTATCCTTCTTCCTTTGGCTGGCTGGAAAGCACACAATGCACAGTGTCGCTTACTGTTCAGGCGCTCTACTTGTAAATTTCAAATCCATTTGTTTTTACCTCCAATCAGTCTAGTTTCCAAGACTGAACACAGGCATTATGTTTTTGCCCCATGGGTCCCTCCACTGGCAAAAGCAATGATAAAGTCAAATAGGAGGTTTGAGAGAAAAAATTATAATTATTAACAATCTGAGTGATGCTTATTATCTGTCCAGTTAGAGAGGGTTGCTTTCTAACATTTCGTTCTTTGAGGAGAGAAAAAAAATGTTTAGACTTTACCTCACAGGGTTCCCATAAAAAAAAAATGGTAACATTTTTACTCAACAGGAGTGAACAGCCTCTACCTGACAAAAGGTCTTGATTCAGTGTATATAAAAAATATATACTAGATTTGACATCTTTTTTCCTCTATGCTTTGTGGACAAGAAATCATTGCAAGAAAGTACTATGCTCTTTCTTGTTCTTGCTGGTGTGTAGCATAAAATAAAACCCTAAAAATCCTTGCTGTCCTTAGTATAGTGCTTCTCAACACTTCATAGTACAATTACAAATGAAATCTGTAGGGCATATCAGGATCAGTGGACAGGCTGCCTGAGGCCAGAGCTGACTGACCCAGAGGCTCCCTGAGCCACCTGCGCACTGCGGGAGGCCATGGCTTGGGCACACCTGTGACCCATCTATGGTGCACAGGGTGGGAAGCTCTGATACACACCAGGCTGGCTAAGTTTTTGTTCACTCCCTAATATTCTAATATAGATACACATTCTAATATCTAAGTATCGTACTTATCTCTGAGGTATCATTTTATTTAAATGGATGACACTGTGATTAAAAGAAGGAATGAGAACAGCAGTTCCCAAGGGCTCTGACAGCTGTTGGACAGTATAAGCAATCCCCCTCACTCACTCTTAGGCTCCATCATGGCACCATTATGTCAAACCCAATGTTCCATACCAAGCTGCCTTCAGGCCCAAGATGGCATAAGGAATGTCCTCTGCATACTGCCCTCTCAGGTTTAGGGGTATCTGTGTCAACATGTCATACAAGTTAACTTGTAGGAACTTAATGACCACAGAGTTAAGACTGTGTGTTGAAATACTGAAGGAAAAATGTCTCTGCTTCGACCTGCCTGAGCTAGTACAGGATTCCTGACGTATAACAGCAGAGACCCCACCTGTGTGGCCAGGCTGCTTAAGAACCCGCCTACACATAAGGAATGTAGCCCAACAGTACAATTTGATTTTCGAGGGTGAAGGGGTTCTTAATAGCAGTGGCTTAAAATTTTTATAGAAGAGGGAATCCAGAGTGACTGATAAGAATCAGAAGTAGGAGCTGGGGGATGGGTCTCGAGACTCGTAGGTAAAGCCAGCACACTGCTCTGGTTTAGCCTGTGGATTTATCTGGGGCAAGTGTCATGAGCTGAAGACCGAGAAGATTCTTGGACTATCCTTTTGCACCAGCATCGAGCCTCGGAACCTACCTAAATCTATTTGTTGGTTTCTTTTTTTTTTTAATTAATTAATTAATTTATGATAGTCACAGAGAGAGAGAGAGAGAGGCAGAGACACAGGCAGAGGGAGAAGCAGGCTCCATGCCCCGGGAGCCCGACGTGGGATTCGATCCCAGGTCTCCAGGATCACGCCCTGGCCCAAAGGCAGGCGCTAAACCACTGCGCCACCCAGGGATCCCTATTTGTTGGTTTTTCATGCTAATAATGTAAATGGTCACATTAACCATGAAATGCTGTAATTAGGTAGAGAACCAGATCAGATGAACTACCAATAGAATGTGGTAGCAATTGATGTATGATTTTCTGCCCTTTGCCCTCTTATATAAAGTCTAGAGAAATTAATTCTTAAAGAATTCCAGTATCCTTATATGTACCTTTGCATATGACCCTACTCAGCTCATTCTGTACTTGGATGGCATGGACTTTGAAAAGAAAGCTTTCACTTGCAAAATAAGAACAAGCAGAAAGGAAGATTTAATATAATTCGCATTACTGATAAAATCTCAAGAGACTTCTTCAAATTTTTACACTATCATGAAGATATGCCAGTTTTTCCTAAGTAATCACAAGAGATTTGAGTCCTCACTAAAAGAGAATTTCATATTATGATGTGTATTGATAAACTAAGCAAACTTACTTTGAAAAGTGCAACAAAAGTTGTAATAATTTATCTGCTGCTATGAATACCAACTTCATAAGGAACTATGAACTAATAAAATATCTTAAATTAACTTGCACATGAAATAAGGTTTTCCCTCCAATGATCAATCGGGCATCAGCAAATAGGTACGGATTTCCTTAAGAGGTGCAGCTATGATAGGCATTGCAAATGGATTTGCATTTCAATAAACATAAGGTCATTATAGTAAGGAGATGATCAAGACAAATCTGAGGCTGATCAATTAAAGTGGGTACCTAAATCAGTATTTGATGATGCTGTTTTCAATGTATCTGGTGAAAATATATTTAAAACACCCATTTTCCTATTTTTGGCAGCTTTATTCAAATTTTAGATTTACAAAGATGTCCTCTAGTTAATCCAATGCATTCCTTCCCCCATGCAGATTTCATTTCAACTCTAGACAGGCAGAAGGGTGTAAGGAGCAGGATACCGGGCCTGGATCTAGGATTCATGATTTTCATAATCTTGACCAAGTCACCACCTTAGTCCCTGACTTCAAGTAAGTCACTTGCTAGGCTTCCAACTTCAATGACACCACCTGTCAAGTACGGACCAACTTGAAATATCAATGATCCTACCTATAGGATCTCATTCTGTTACGCACAAACCTGTGCACTACAGATACCAATAACACTTGTATAAATTTGAATGCTAGGCTTTTAATGTCACATGTATTCTTCTCAGTGTGTATTCATGTGGCTTCTGTCCTGTGTTCTATATTTACTCAGACCTTTAAGCTAATACTATATTTTAAGAAAATAAACTTCAGACAGCAGAGACCACCTAACTGTCTAATAAACTTAGTGGTTTATGAATAAGTAACTACATGGACTGGTATATATGTATATATATTGCTGTTTAATGATCTTGGTCTAATTCCAACATCAGAAAGGACAGGGCAATGAAACTCTTATTAAATGCACTTTAATATACCAACATGTTGATTCATTTTATAAGAAATGATTAACAAAGACTATTGACCAAGACCATCCCGATGATATCATTCACTGCTCAATACTGGCAATCAGATGAGCATTCTTTTCCCGTTTGTTTAGGTTGATAGTTCCTGCTTCCAGCAGAAGTATTCTGAATAGGTTACTGAGTACTTACAAATTATTCTCATCTCTCTGAATCGAGGAAGCCCCCCTTTTCCCTATAACTAAGATCCATAGAACATGACACTTCATGAATGGGGAGAACAGCCTCAGAGAAGAGCTACTTCTAAGTCATTCTGGAAATGCTACATAACTATACATTTCAGCATGTCATATAACTAACTTTCCTTTCAAAAAATATCTAGATTCAAGACATGTAAACATCACTGGATTATTTGGCCATGCAGACATCAAACAGGGAGGCTTCATTTTATCACATTCCTGATTACAAAGACTTCAGGCTATATACAATCACACTGTTGATTTGGGTTCATTTCTGGTGCACTTTGGCATCCCTGATCTAAATGGTTTACAGTTGTATAGTTCATTTTTCCTAAATATAGTATTTATAGCTTCTTTTAAACTTTAACACATAATAGGTTATACATATACTATAAACTTCATTGTGAGTGTACCAAATACTTTGCGAGAGGATCAGCCTTAGGGTCATTCACAGGGTAAATGTACATGATAAGAACATCTTAAAAGAACCCAGACAAGTGCTTAGAAAACTTAGGAACCCCAGGTGTTTAAAAGGAGTGAGGTGGGCGGGTGGGGAGAATTGTGATTTCTGTTACAGTATGTAAATGTATACCTCATTTAATACAGACTGGATATCATAAAAGACTTCTAGTTCTACAAATCATACTTGAAATGAATTAATATTTAATAAATCGAGCAACTCTGTATCAAATCTTAAGCCAAGATTACTAAATGATTTACTTTTTTACAAAGTAAGACAGTCACATTTAGAATGTGTTCAAAATGTGTCATGGTACACATTTCCTTAACGTGGCCAATCTAATTCAAAAGAGTGTCATGAGCGTTACTACTATCTTTTATGGGCAACTCCAGGGTTCGACAAAGAATGGCCTGTGAGCGAAATTTAGCCTACCACTTGGTTTTGCAAATCCAGTTTGACCAGAACACAGCCAGCCATGTTCATGCACCTACTGCTCTACAGGCACAGAGGGAAGCAGTTGCAGAGGTGACTATGGGCAGCAGAGCCTATCTAGTCTTTACAGAAGGTCTGCTAATCCCTGAGCTGTTCCGAGAGTCTTGTCAGGAAAAACTCAGAGAAGCCAAGTCACTACTGTCCATAAAACAATCTAGTACTTTTTAAAATGGAAACTAAACAAATTAATCAAAGGCCTTATTAAAATGCTTCAGGTATTTAAACCCGTCACAAAGTGAATACCAAAATCAAATTAAGTATTTCCTCCCAATAAATATCTTACGTATTATAAACATTTCTTCATAACACATCATAGGATGGTAGAATGTAATAGTGAAACTTAATTTAGAATGTCTCTGGCAAAGTCACTTGACACTTTGTCGGATGTTTAACGTTACTCATAAATTTCCAGAAAAAGGAAACTATTATTGGTAGGTCATATTTGATCAGAGCAGTCAAGCAGAAACTATGGTGCATGTGAAAGACTCGGACATAAAGGAACTATGTACGTATCAGTGAATGGAATTCCTGTCAAATGCAATGAACTACGTTCTTAAACAGAGTGCTTTTTTTCCCAACTAAATCTGCTTTTCTCCAAACTGTGTAACTTTGTAATTACTTTGTGTTTGTCCCTGTAGTCTCTGCAAAAACAAATTTTGATTACTTTTTTTTTTTTTTACCTTGAGATCACGGTACACAATCTTTCCGGAATGTAGATAGTCCAAGGCAGAGACAATTTCTGCACCATAGAAACGTGTGCGGTCCTCGGAGAACACCCGCTCTCTCGACAAATGGAAAAACAGCTGCAGGGTAAACAGCAGGGACAGGATTGTAATAATTACTGATTTAGTGGGGGAAATTAACACAAACATAAAACACCTCTCATCACCATATTGTGATGATAGATAGTGTACTCTCAGTGGACACTGAGCACTCTTACACAGCAGCTGGCTTATCTTCTCCAGGTTTCCAAGGGGAGACTGCGAGCTGTTAAATCAGCGTTTTAATCAATATACCAATCTTGTTTAAGGCATTCTGTTTGCTACCCATTTAACCTTCAGTTACCAGAGGAAAAAAGTATACATCATCAGATTGCATTTCCTCCTCACTATACTGTTGCTTCCCTCTTTCAAGGATTAGGCATTGCGTTGAGACATGATTAAAATAAATGTAGAGAACAGAGATGTAATATTTCTACTTAATTATTTGATTTACATTTGATTTCAGAGAAAGGATCGTTGATGCGCTAAAACTGATGGATGTGAACTTGTGATATTCTACAACTGTTGTTGCTTCATCAAATCTCTAGAAATGTTTTCAAAGTCCAAATCAATGTTTTCTACAATGACAAACTGTAAGGCTTCATTTTGGTAATGGCCAAAAGGGACTGAGATGCTCTTGTTATTCCCCTTATGGTTCTATGTCCAAAATAACTGCCACACCAACCTCCCCTCATATAATTACCTAAAACCATAAGCTCATTCACTTCCTATTCATCATCTACAGGACAGACCACTCTGCAGTCAACAGGTATTTCCTTCCTGGCTGCTCACTGTGGCCACACACTCAGTTCCCCTCTAAAGCCTAAGCCAGCTCCTTATTTAGAAAACTGCCCATCTTGTCTCTCAGTTCAACAATGCATCTAGGGAAGGAGCAGGTTCCAGGCACAATGAATGGACTTCTAATGCACTATTTCACTGTATTAAGAAATCTGCCAAGAACAATGAAAGTTTGTTGACAGTGCTGAGTACACTGCCAGGTATCACGGTAGGTACTTAATACACATCTGTGATTAAAGAAATGAACCTATCAATCAGTGTCTCCTTGACTATAAGATCACAAACTAACTACACCTTCCCATGGATTACGGACTCTTAGCACTTCTACAAATGTGTAAGAATTACAGTTAACCAAGATTTGTTCCTCACACACCAAATCCTAATTTAAGCAACATAAAAAACAGATTCCTTCTGACAGATTTCTTTCCTTTTTCCACCTCCACTGAAGAGTCTATCATTATTTTAAGATAATTTTTACACATACCCATTGTCACAGTAGAGTGGGAGGGAATATGACATAACAATTGCCAAAAAAGACTGGCTTAACATTAGTTATAGTAAAACTAAAATATATGACTAACAGTCTCTAAACTCTAATGCTCTCTACTATCTTGTCATATTTTATCAGGTCTACGATGTTCTTGATTGGAATTCCATCATCATTTTAAGTAATAGCCAGAAACAAAGAAGTTGCCAATTAAAGCTATAACCAACCATCAAGTGTAAAAGACATTCTGACTGCAAAAATGTTAAAATACGTCTTACAAATGATCCAATATAGTATGCCAAAAATCAAACCAATGCATACAATTGTTCAGGAATATTTCTTCAAATTTACTCATTTTATATAGGCAGATAATATATATTATTAATGTGTTACCATTCAAATGGGGATGAGAGGAGAAAGAAGTATCTATCACCAGTAAAGCCATTCTGAAAAATTTCTGGGTCAAAATAATTTCTGCCATGCTTTTTTCAAAGTATCACTAACTTGGATGAAGGAACTCCTATGATCTCTATGTAAATTTATGGCAATCTTCTAATGGGATGAAAATATTGTTTACATTTCTGAATTTTTAGAAAAATAATGTAAAGCCTACTACTTCCTCATCTACTGTATTAAAGATATAGATCCTCCCTAAATCAATATAATACATGCAGGCTTCTAGATCTTTATTTAGACCATATTCTTCAATTTGTCTCCCAGCCAATTTCTATAAAAATATCAGCTAAAAAAACGATACTTAAGGAGAAAACTCTATTTCTCAATCTGCTGTCCTCTGATGTCTACCCGTTTTACCTTATGGAACTTATTTTTGCAAAGATAACCAAGAATCTCTTGATTGCCAAATTCAATGATCTATTTATAGTCTGTACTTCTTCCTGTTCTGGACCTGAGCACATCGGCTGTTGGCCTCTCTTTGGCTTTGGTGATACAGCTCTCTCCTGCTTTTCTACCTAATTCTCTATATCCTCAGTTTTCTACCTTGGCATTGAACCAACTTTCCATTTAATGAGCATTAATTATTTTAAAGTCACTGTGTTGAACACCAGGGAGAGACAAAGATGGCATACAGACATAAAGAAATCATATGAAAACAATAAAAGACCAAAGCACAAAGAAAAAAATGGAAGGGACGACAATTAAAATGAGTGGAACACAAATGAATACAGTTTATGAAAACATATCACTTATAATAATAATAATCAATGAAGCTGAGATAAAAACAAAAATGAGAGAATTTAGTGTATCCAGAAATAGCATTGTCAGTGAAAGTGCTGGGAGATAAGTATCTTTATACACTGGTAGCTGGGATGTAAGCAGATAGCAACTTTTCACAGGGCAATTGGCAATAGATACTAAGATAATTTTTAAAATACCATAGTTCCTCTTTAAAAAAAAAAAGGAAAGGTAGAAGTCTACAAAAGGATATTCTCTGTAGTAGTACATATAATGGTAAAAATGCAAAAACAGCCTTCGTGCCATATGGAAAAATAAAATTAGATTTTCATCTAGTATCACACAAAATAAAATTCTGATGTAATTCATAGTTAAATACAAAATATTAAGCTAATTAAAAACTAGAAAATAAGAATGAAAAGCCCACAGCGCCAGATTTACCCCCTTGCTCTATACAACTGGGCAAAAATACATAAAACGGAAAAATGACAATTGGGAAAAAATTTATAACAGAATCCTCCTTAGATGCTGGACAACAGGCAGTGCAGGACTAAGATCTTTGTGAAGAGAGAAACAAATGAGTGAGACCTAAAACCACTAGTCTTCTGTCTGAGGGCAGTTTGTGGAACATGACCAGCAGGAAAGGAGATCCTAAGCATAACTCAGAGGTCTCACTATTGGAAAGTGAAAAGCAGATTTTGAGGCAGGTAAGGTGGATAGCATTTGCAGGTCAGAATGAATATCAATGAGGAAGACACTATACAAAATCCGCACATTGAGTCTGCTGCTGAATATATAACAATGTGTGGGTCAGGTTAAGCTCTATGAGAACAAGCAGAGAAGGAATGGGTATCTGTATGCCAAATAATTCCTGGAGGTCACTCAGAGCTGAGATGTTCAATTTCTAACCAGTCAGAACAGTGTCATTACCCAACAGCCTGGCATTCAGTAGACATTTTAAAACAGCCAAAGTTAAACACACAAAAGCTAACAAATATGAAGAAGAGAACAAAATCCAGACATCCATGTAAAATTCCAGTGATCTGGTACTCTGATTAACAATTACGAGACAGAGAGATGCAGAAAATGTGACCTATAACCAAGAGAAAAATCAGTCATTAGACACAGACCTTAAAAATAGCAGAAACGATGGAACAGTTTGACTTTAAAATTGAGTAGAAAGAAGAGATAAAGGAAAATAAAAGTAAAAGTAAATGTGACTTCTAGAGACAAAACCTATAATATCTGAAATAAAAAATCCACAAGATGGGATTTACAACAAATAGACATTGTAAGAGGAAAAAAAAAAAACCCCAATCAATGTAAAATCAGAGTAAAAGACACTATATAAACTGCAACTAAAAAAAAAAAAAAAAAAAAAGCCTCAGGAACCTGTTGACAGTGTCAAAGAGGCTAACATATGTATAAAGGCAGTTCCTAAAACGGGGAGGGAGACACTTGCAAAATCATGCCTGAAATTCTCCCAACTTGGATAAAAATGATAAACACATAGATAAGTGTATTTCAATGAACCCCAACATGATGAAAGTTTACAAGAATGCACAATCAGAACATAAGAAGTCAGACCATATGCAAATCACAGAAAAACCAAGGACAGAAAATCTTAAAAAAATTCTATGTGTGTGTGGGGAAACATTACATATCGAGGAACAAATAGGAGGATAATCCTAGACTTCTCAGAGGCTATATGAATAAAAAGGCAATGGAACAACACACCCAAATGGCTAAATAAAAAACAAAAAAGTATCTTAAAAATTCTGCATCCAGGGGGAATAATCCATAAAATAGGAAGCACATGTATGTGAGAAAAATACTAAGGCCAGGGAACAAAGCAATGGAAAAAGATCAAGTGACATGACAACAGGCTCACAAAGAGCCCAAAGTACTTTGCATCCTCTCCAGGAAGGATGGAAAGGCTTCCTAAGAAATGTGGCACCTGGGGGTGTCTGTGAAGTTATGGCCTCCGTAGCACAGCAATATTAGTGTTAGAGCAAAGGCTAGTGTGACCAGGTTCAGCTTAAAAGCAAGCTTGGAAAAGATCACTGTTTATAAGTAAGAACAATTTCATCCAATAAAAAGTTATCAGGCACAAAAAGAAAGGGAAATAGAACCCATTACTAGGAAAAAACATGAATAAGTAGAAACTGACTCAGAAAGTGACACAGATGACTAAAATAGAACACTGGGATAAAACAGCTATTAAGATATAGTCTAAAAGTTCAAAAGGTAGAAAGAGAAGCATAATAAGGAAATAAAATGGAAATATAAAAGGAAAAGTCACAAATTAAACTCCAAGAAATAAAGTCTGAGATGTCCTAGATGAAAAATGAAAAACTGGATTGAATGAACACAGTATGCTAGACACTGGAGGAAAACCATGATAACAGACTTCAAGACACAGGAACCACATCCAAAATTAAATATAGGAAAAGATATGAAAAAGATGGACTGAGCATTAATGAACCATGGGGACAGTATCCCACAGTCTAACAAGTGAGTAAGTGAACTCTCAGGACAGGACTAGAGAAACGAAAAGAACAGAAAAATATACTTGAATCATGTCCAGAAAGCTTTCAAATTTGATGAAAACTCTAAGCCCAGATTGACAGTCTTAAAAAAAATGGAAAGAAATGTGAAGAAAATCCTACAAGGCACATCAGAATTAAATAGCTGAAAGCAAGTGGTAAAAGGAAACCATGACAGGCCAGGGCGTGGTGGTAATGAGATACAGTAACCACAAGGAACAAAGAATGAGAGCAGATTTCTTGTCAGAAATGGTGCAAACCAGGAGAAAGAGGAGAGGCAGCTCCATAGTAATTAAATATAGAACTGGCAAACCACAATTTTATACATAGCTAAAATATCTTTCCAAAAATGACAGCAAAAGAAAGTCTTCTGGGGACATTCAAAAGGTTAGAGAAATCATCCTCAGAAACACTGCACTATAAATGCTCAAGGTAATGCTTCAGGCTGATGCAAAATGGTACCAGATGTAAAACTGGGTCTACACAAAGTAAAGAAGAGACTGAAAATCATAACTGTGTGGGTAAATACACGTTGGACTTTTCTTACGTTTTTAATCTCTTTAAAAGACAGTGCTGATTTTAAACAAAAATAATGCATTGTGGGCATTCATAGCATATGTAAAGGTAAAATGTATTAACAATAGCACAAAGCCTGGAGGGGGAAAATGAAGGTGTACTGGTGGAAGGGTCTTACAATAGTTAAAAATGGTACAGCCTAACTTGAATATAAAATGGGGTAAGTTTGGGGTGCCTCAGTGGCTCTGTCGGTTGAGTGGCTCTTATTTTTGACTTAGATCATGATCTCAGGATCATGAGATTGAGCGCTGTGTCCAGCTCCACACTTAGCAGAAAATCTGCTTGAGATTCTCTTTCTCTCTCCCACTGCCTCTCCCCATGCTCACACCCACTCTCACTCACTCAACTCTCTCAAATAAATCAATAAACCTTTTTAAAAAATGGAGTAAGTTAAACATGAATTTGTATTTAAAAACCAACCCCCCCAAATTGTATTTTCCCCCCCTAATTTGTAAACAATGTGTTAGTGAATTCTACCAAACTCCTGAAGAGTGAATAACAATTTCATGCTCCAGAAGACAGGAGGAAGAAACACTTCTCAACACATTACACGAGGCAAGCATCACTTTAATACAAAACCAGACAAAGATATTATATGAAACAGTGCTTATATCCCTCAAAATCATAGATGTAAAAACTTAACAAAACTTTACCAAATCATATCCAACAAAAGATGATAATATGTCATGACCAGTGATGGTTAATTCCAAGAATGAAAGATTGGTTTAACATTTGAAACCAATATAATTTGTCATATTAACAAACAAAAAAAGGGAAGACCATATGATCACCACAAACAATGCAGAAGCAGCTTTTAAGACAACTCAATGGCCACTCATACTAAAATCTCTTAAAAAACTGAGGAACCAAGAGAGGACTTCCTCAACCTGATAAAAGGAATTTAAAAATGTATAGCTAACATCACACTTATTAATAATGACAGACTGAATCTCTTTTCCCCGAGACCAGGAACAAGGATGTTCACTCCTTTCATTTAGTGTACACCGGAGTTCCTAGCCAAGTCAAATAAGGATAGACAGACAGACAAATATATAAATGTCATACAGATTGGAATAGAAGTAAAACTGCCTTTATTCACAAAGAGCAAATCTATCTACATAGAAATTCCAAAGAAATTTACCCCCCAAATTATAAAACTAGTAAGTGAGCTACAAAAGGCCATGGGATACAAGGTCAGTACACAAAAAATCAACTGTATTATATGCTAGCAACAAACAACTGGTAATGAAAAAAATACAAAAGAAGGATGTAAGGAAAAACTTAAAAAGTTATACAAGACCTATATGCTGAAAATTACAAGACATTTCAATAGAAATTATAGAAGACATAAGTAAACAGATATACCGAGTACTGCTGGATCAGAACAGTACTATTGCTGACATGTCCATTCTCCCCAAACTAATCTATAGACTCAAAGCAATCCCATCACAGTCCCAGCAGACTTTTTTATAAAGATTAAGAAGCTGATACTAAACTGATACGGAAATGCATGGGATCTAGAAGGAACACCACAATTCTGAGAAACAACAGTGTTCTTCCTGATTTTAAGATACACTTTAAAGCTATAGTAATCAAGTTAGTATGGTACTGGTGTAGAGAAAAATACATCAATTGATGGAACATAATAGGGAATCCAGAAACAAATATCTGGCATCAATTTTTGACAAAGGTGTCACAGTCCTTCAATGGGGCAGAGTATAGCCCTTCCAACAAAAGATGCTGGAGTAACTAGATATTTATGTGGGAAAAAAAATGACCCTCAAGCCTTACCTTACCATATACATAAAAATCAACTTAAAATAGGTCATAGACCTAAATGTCATAGGTACAACTATAAAAGCTCTAGAAGGAAATATTTGTGACTTAGAATAGACAAAGATTTCTTAGATAGCAGACCAAAAAATAAAAGCCAGAAAAGACTAGAATTTGTAAATTGGGATTTCAAAGTTAAAAACTACTGATGTCAAAAAATATCAGGGAGATGATGATAAAACAAGGTACAATATGGAAGAAATTATCTGTGAAACATTTGGCAAACTACTTGTAATCAGAACATATAAAGAACTCTTATAACACAATAAGAAAACAATCCAAATCAGTAAGTAGGCAAAATATTTAGACAGGTCACAAAAAATGTATTTGAACAGCCAAGAAGTCTGTGAAAACATACTTATTATCATTAATCATCAGACAAATGCAACTTAAAACCATAATACACATCTATACACTGACTAGAAGAACTAAATTAAAATACTGACCAAACCAAGTGCTGGTGAGGATGTGGAATAACAAGAATTCTCATAAAATCAGTACTGGAAATGTCAAATGACACCACTACTTTAGAAAACAGTTTTGCAATTTCTAAAAAAAACATAAACATATGCTTACTATAAACTCGGCAATGGTACTCCTCAGTATTTATCCAAGAGAAAAGAAAACTTGTACATGAATGTGCATATCCCCTTTAATAATAAGCAATAAGTGGAACTAATCCAAATGTACATCAAGAGCAGGGTAGATTAACAAGCCTTCCTATAGCCAGGATTTGCATCAAGACTCAGCAAGAAAAGGCACAAGGCTAGGGAGAAATGCAAAAAATGGATAAACTCAAAAACAGTAGATTGAGGAAAAGAAACGCACAGAATGGAAAATATCATATGAATCCATTTCAAAGAAATTTCAGACATGGTAAATCAAATCTTTAGTGTCAGAAGGCAGGTCAGTGGCTGCCTAGGGCCAGGTGTGGGTGCAGGATGGAATGAGACATGGCATGACAAGCTGTGGCAGAACTTTCTGAGGCCATGGACACAGTCCACGTCTCTATTATAATGGGGACTCCATGCATATACATGTTTGTCAAAATTCATGTACCTGCATATTTAAAGTGAGCATGTTTTATTGTATGTAGATTATACCTATGCAAAGTTGATTAGGTAATGGAAAAATCTAAATGTTCAAAAATTTGGTTAGGATTTAATAAATTATAGTTTATCTATATAATCAATCACTAGACAATTAGGATATATTTTAAAATAGTGAATAAAATGGAAAATATGTGTACAGTATAAAACCAGGAAAATACACCAACATGCTAAGAGCAATTACTGCTAAAGATGGTGAGATTTAGAGTGGTTTTTCTGTTTTATACATTGAAAATTACTTGTGTTTTTTTTATTTGTTTAATATTAATTCCCCAAAACACCATGCATTCCTTAAATACAGAGACCATCTGTCTTGTTCACGTCATATACTAGGTACACAGCACGGTGATTAGCTTATAGAAAGCAGTCAACAAATTTTTCAACTGAACTGAAATAGCTTTGGCTTTTTGATGTTCTGCAATGAACATGCAGTTGTTACATTTATAATCAGTAAAAAACGTACAAAGCTTTCAAATACATGTACTATTAACCCTTGTGACAAATTTAATACTCTATTATAACTTTGTCTTCTTGGCAGATACACAAGGAAAAGAGAAAGACTAGGCAAGTACCCTATAGTTTTGCTTTCTTGGCACCACACCTAGTATTATGCACACATGTATTATGTGCTTAATAAATATGTCAAGAATAAAGGGAAATTCAAAAATACTTTTCAAATAATTATTTTGGGGGAAAATAAAGTTTACAGTTTTAAAGATAAAGTGTTTTTATTAGAATCATAATAAAATCATATAAAATAACTGAACGTCCCTTTGTTCAAAAATAATAATGCATTACTTGGTACACAGGCAAAAGGGGTATGTTTAGAAATTTAGGCTCCTTTAAGGGAAAGACTACTTATTTTTTTGTGTATTGTACTTAGTCATGCTATAGGAAAACACTAATGTAAATAGATTAACTTACTAAATAAACAAGTCTGTACTTCATTACAAACCCCATAATAATGTTTTTTTGAAAATAAATTGCTGTATTTTGAAAAAGTTCTATTCTTTTTTTTAACTCAAGAAAAATTGACATATTATGTCCTACTAGTTTTAGGAATACATCATAGTGATAATGACTTGGTATATTTATATATTATGAAATGATCTCCGCAGTAATTCTAGTTATGATCTGTCACCAGACACCATGTAAGCCCTATGCTGTACACCACATCCCCATGACTTATTTATTTTATAACCAAAATTTAGTATCTCTTAGTCCCCTTCACCTATTTTACTCGCCCTCCTCCCTCTGGTAACCCACAGCCTATTTCCTGTATTTATCAATAGATTTGTTCTGTTTTGTCATTTGTTTTTTAGATTCTACATATAAGTAAAATCATACGGTATTTGTCTTTCTCTGACTCACTTCACTTAGTATAATGTTCTCCAGATCCATCCATGTTGTCATGAATGGGAAGATTTCTTTCTTTTTCTATGGCTAAGATTCCATTGTATATGTGCATATTTGTATATATACACGGGTGTATATACAAAGTAATAAAAGTAAGTTATATGTGTATGTGTGTGTATGTATATATGACATCTTCTTTATACAATCATCTACCAGTAGACACTTACGTTGCTTTCAAATATCCTGGCTATTGTAAATAATGCTGCTATGACCATAGAGATGCATATATCTTTTCAGATTACTGTTTTCATTTTCTTTGAGTAAATATCCAGAAGTGGAATTTGTTGGGTCATTCTATTTTTAATTTAAGAAACTTCCATGTCATTCATCATGGTGGCTGCACCAGTTTGAATTCCCACTAATTGTGCACAAAGGTTCCCTTTTCTCTACGTTGTCACCAATGCTTAATTTTTCTGCTTTTATTAACAATCTAATGGGTGTGAGGCAATATCCTATCGTCACTGTTAGTTGCATTTTCTGACAATGAGTGATGTTGAGCATCTTTTCATGTGTCTGATGGCCATCTGCATGTCTTCTTTGGAAAAATGTTTATTCAAGTCATCTGCCCATTTTAAACAGAGTTCTTTTTTATATGAAGTTGTGTAAATTTTTAATATATTTTGGATATTAACCCTTTATCAGATGTATTATTTACAAATATGTTCTCCCATTCAGTAGGTTGCCTTTTCATTTCATTGGTGGTTTCCCTCACTGTGCAAAAGTTTACTTTTTAATGCAACAAACTTTGCAAAAAACAAAAAAATCCAGACATAGAAAATTTCTAAGAATTATCACTGCAAGGGATCCCTGGGTGGCACAGCAGTTTAGCCCCTGCCTTTGGCCCAGGGTGTGATCCTGGAGAGCGGGGATCAGTCCCACGTCAGGTTCCCTGCGTGGAGCCTGCTTCTCCCTCTGCCTGTGTCTGTGCCTCTCTCTCTATGTCTTAAAAAAAAAAAAAAAAAAGAATTATTAAGATTTTAAATTCAGTTTTTTTCTTGCAAATACTACTTTTATATTTTTCAGTCATTCCTTGGTAATATATATATATATATAAAAAGGTGAACTAGAGAGTAACAAAATATGCTTATTTCCAATGATGACATTATTATAATATCCACTGAGCTTAAAACCTGAATATCCTGAAGATGACTAATTAAGCAACAAGACATGTCAGTCTGCATCATGTGCAGATCAACATGTCTCTTGGGTTTACAAAAAGACTTAAAAGAATGGCTCTGACTCACCCACAGAGAAACAATG
This sequence comes from Nyctereutes procyonoides, assembly GCF_905146905.1. Classification (NCBI taxonomy): domain Eukaryota; kingdom Metazoa; phylum Chordata; class Mammalia; order Carnivora; family Canidae; genus Nyctereutes; species Nyctereutes procyonoides. The sequence goes on from NW_026575044.1 coordinate 7,506,180, forward strand.
CAATGACACTTACTTAGTCTGTTTAGGCTGCTATAACAAAATACTTAAGATTGGGGAGGTTTATAAAAAAGAGAAATTTAGTTCTCATAGTACTGGTAAATCTAAGATCAAGGCACTGGCAGACTGAGTGTCAGGTGACAACCTCCTTCCCAGTTCACCAATGGTTGTCTTTTTGCTGCGTTCTCATATGGAGGAAGGGCAAGTAAACTCTCTGGGATCTCTTTTATAAGGGGACTAATTCCTCCCACAAGGGCTTTACCCTCATGACTAATCAATCACCTCCCAAAGGCCCTACTTCCTGGTACCATCACACTGGGGGTTAGGCTTCAACACATGAGTTTTCTGGTGAGAAGGGGACAAATACTCAGTCTATCGAAAATACAACACAATTGGAATAATATTAATTACATTATGAAATAAACACCTCAATACTTAATTTTATAGGATCAAATGGAAGTATTCTTACATTTAACAGGCAATTCTTCATATAATTATCTTCCAGATAATGACTATACTTTTCACAAGCTAAGCTCATAGCTTGCATTTATTTCACACAGAAAAATTAATGCAAAGTAATCTATTTTGGTAGTTTTTAAGTAAGGTTCTTTCAGAAATGACTGTGATATAGACATAAGTATAAAAATGTCATATTCTAATAACATAGTTCAGGGCACCTGGGTGGCTCAATGGTTGAGCATCTGCCTTTGGCTCAGGTCATGATCCTGGGGTCCTAGAATGGAGTCTGACATCAGGCTCCTCACAGGGAATGCTTCTCCCACTGCCTATGTCTCTGCCTCTCTCTGTGTCTCTCATAAATAAATAAAATCTTAAAACATAGTTTAATTTGTATTTCAAGAAATACATCCTTTAGGATGCCATAGAAAAATTGAAAGGATCTAAAGTCAGAGCTGCTGGACGGTGGAACAGTTGTTTGATGGCAACTGTGTTAGCCATAAATTATTAGCTAAGGCCTCAAGTCCTATTTGTCTACTTCTTGGCCTCTTTCTTACAAGTCTGAAAAAATAAGAATTCTAGTTTACCAACTAGGTGTCTGATATCTGAAAGAGTAGCCCGTACATTGGCAATTTTTAAAAAAGTAATGCAATACAAGTTAAGACAATTTTCTGGAAAAAAAAAAAAGAAATTTTTCTGGGATTAAAAAATCACCTACTGAAAATACTTAATAATGTGAAAAGTACAAAAAATAGTTTCCTTTAAAAAATAATTTTAAATTCCCAATCCAATATTGTAATTAAAATAAATTAAAATATTTTATTAAAATCATATGATCAAGATTAAAGAAGAAACTGCTCAGTTCTAATCACATTAAATATTAATAGATTTCTTCATTTGGAAAATATACTTTTAAGAAGGTAAAAAGTTCTCAAGGTAATTATTCTAAAATATTTATATTCATTAGGATATATGTGAAATATCTGGGCTATTTGTGAAATATATCCAATACCAGTACAATAAAAATAATAAACATTATCATTTTTGAGCATTAAGAGCAGTACATTCTAGCAACAATCATAAAAGCTACATGTTTCCTCCACGTTACAGATGACTAAATGTAATAAGTGATTATTCCCATTACTATCTATCACAATAGGCATTAATTTTTAATAGATTTATTTACTTTACAGAGAGACAGAGTGTATGTGGGGAAGGGCAGAGGGACAGAATCTCAAGCAGACTCCTGGTTGAGCACGGAGCCCTTACATGGGGCTGTATCCCATGACCTTGAGATTACCACCTGAGCTAAAACCAAGAGTTGGATGCTTTACTGACTACACCACCCAGGCGCCCCACGAGAAGCACTATTTTTGAGTACTGCTACTTGTTGGGTACTGTACCAAGTGACTTACATGCATAGTCCTCAAAACACCCTTATAAAATAGATAAAATTATTATCTGCATTCAGAAATGAGAAAACTAAGGCTTAGAGATGTTATAAAATTTGCTCAGCATCACATAGCTATTAACTGGTAAAGCTGAGATTCAAACTTAGGTTGTCTCTAAAGCATATCATCTATTTATCATACTAAAATTATAGTTTCTATTAATTTGAGATGATACATGTATAAATTATTCTAGTAAGAAGAAATTTCATAAATTTCCTTCATAATTGCATAATATGAACTACATAAGAGAAAGAACTTATCATAGAATACAGCTTCTCAAAGTATAGAACAAGAACAGGAATACAGCACATCTCTGTTGAAAGAGCAGTACACCTAGAACTGTGACCTACACAGGGTCTCACTCTCAAAAAGCTGCCCTCACCACAGCCTCTGTGCAGGCAGTTCTTCCCCAGTTTCTGCTTCCCCAGATATTTTGCTATCAAGCCTCAGTCTAAGTGCTACTTCCTCAAACGAGTAACTCAATTTATAGTTTAGTAGGTTCTCCATTATTCTCTCTCATACCACAGGGTTCTGTTCATTGCTATTATAATACATTTATTGAGTTTATTTCATAATATGGCTGTTTTAATCATCCCAGTGCACCCTAAGACCAGAACACAATAAGCACTCAATAAACATTTCTGAAGGATAAACAAACCTTATTTGGAAAACATACACCTTTAAATAGACCATTGGTCAATGAAAACATGACATGAGAAATTAGTAAATTTAGGAAAAGAACAGATCTAACAAAAAACATGAGAATACATATGTAAAATATGCTATATTCATATGTAAGTACAATATAAAATTGGTTTCTACAGGTTAGTTTATACATTAAAATTTTATATTAGTAAAGAAAAAAGGTTTAAATAAATGCTTTAAGTTTCCATATTATGAAACAAGGGTAAGAAAAGCAAATTAAATCAAAGTAGCCAGGAGGAAGGAAATAATAAAGGGTAAAAATCAATGAATAGACAACCCCAAAATAATAGAAAACCAATCGAACCTACAGCTGAAAATATCCATAAAAATTATTAACCTTTAGGAAGAATGATCAGAAATAAAAAGAGAGAAGACACACACTACAATATTAAAAGAGAGACATTAACCATTGCTCCCTACAGACACTAATGCAGTAACAACAGAATGTTATTAACAATATTAAGCAAATACCTTAAAAATTTAGATGAGCAAATTCTTAGAAAAACATAAACTATCAAAGCTCACTCAAGAAAAAATAAAATGCATGGCTACACACACACACACACACACACACACACACATTCTTTTTTCTTTCAATTCATTGTTAAAAACCTTCCTACAAAGAAAATTCTTGGTCCAAAAATTTCAGTGATGAAATCTACCAGAAAACAGAAGAGGCAGCAATGCCTCCCAACTCACTTCAAGAGGTCAGCATTAACTTAAATCCAAACCCTGAGAAATTACATGGGATAGGGAAAAAGAGAGACCTAAAGAATATTACTAAGGAACAAATATTTTCAATTTTTAATAAGATTTTAGTAAATTGGATCCAACAAAACATCAAAGGGATAATACCTCATAACCAAGTTGGGTTTATATAAGAAATGCAAAATTGGTTTAACATTAAAAAAATCAACCAACACAATTCAAGATATTAACAGAAAAAAGAAGAAAACTATATGGCCATCAAAATAGATACAGGAAAATCATTTGACAAAATATTATACCTTATCAGGATTTCTTAAAAATCTCAGCAAACTAGGAATAAAAACAAATAAACTAAATAAAATAAAATAAAATAAAATAAAATAAAAAGGTCTCCAACTTGATGAAGGAGGCATCTATGAAAAAACCTACAGCTAACAATATACTTTTTGGTGAAAATATGGATGCTTTCACCCTAAAATCATGTATAAGGCAAGAATGTCTGCTCTCACTATGCTGTTTAACACTGTTCTGGAGGTCCTAGGCAATAACAGAAGAAAAATGCATGTGATTAGAAAGAAGTAAAATTGTGCCTCTTCTCACATGATGATCATCTACACAGAGAATCTCAACATATCTCAAAACTTTTTTTAGCAAGAATGCAAAATTCAAGGGCAATAAATATCAATGGCATTTCTATATATTATCAACCAACAAATCAAATTTGGAAGACCAATCACTTACAATAACTTCAAAAACATAAAACAGTTCAGGATAAATTTAACAAAAAAATGTTCAAGACCTATACACTAAAAACTATATAATATTGTTGAAAAAATTTTAGAAAATCTAAATAATTGGAAAGATATACCATGTTCATGGATCAGAACACAATGTTGTTAATATGTCAATTCTCTCTAAATTGATCAACAGTTTAATATAACCTCAGTTAAAAAGTAGGAGATATTTACATAGAAATCAACAAGCTAATTCTATAATTTATGTGGAAATATTAAGGAAATAAGGTTGTCAAAAACAATTTTTTTAAAAAGAGCAAAAGTGGAAGACTTTTAACTTATTGTCATGAAAGTGTTAAAATCAAGTGTGGTAGGTATAAGAATGGATAGATATATAGATTAATGTAACAATACAGAGTCCAGATATCGACCCTCATGTACATGGTCAAATGATTTTTGACCAAGATGTCAGGGTAATTTAATGAAAAATATACTGTTTTCAACAAATATGTTGGAACAATTAAATATCTAAATCTAAAACAAAACAAAAAAACCCACTGACTCTAATATAGCACCATATACAAAAATTAACTTGAAATGGATCACAGACCTAAATGTTAGTGTTAAAACTATTCACCCTTTTAGAAGAAAACATGGGAGAAAAATCTTAAATTTGGGTGAGGAAAACATGTTTTAAATTAAACACAAAATGTACAAACCACACACACAATGTACGAAATGTATTTCATCTAATTTTGAAGATTTCACCTTCAAAAGATACTTCTAAAAAAGCCTATCAAAAGAAGATATCCAAAAAAAAAAAAAAAAAGATATCCAGGGACACCTGGGTGGCTCAGTGGTTTAGCATCTACTTTAGGCTCAGGTTGTGATCCCGGGGAACTGGAATTGAGTCCTGCATTGGGCTTCCTGCGGGGAGCCTACTTTGCCCTCTGCATATATCTCTGCCTCTCTCTGTCTCTCATAAATAAATAATAAAATCTTTACGAAAGAAAGAAAGAAAGAAAGAAAGAAAGAAAGAAAGAAAGAAAGAAAGAAAGAAAGAAAGAAAGAAAGAATCTCCAAGTGGCAAATCAACACAGGAAAAGATGATCAATATCATTAGTTGTTCAGGAAGTTCAAAAAACTACAAGATACCACTACACACCCACCAAAAGGGGTAAAATGTAAGGATTAACCATGTCAAGTGTGGTGACGACGCTAAGTAACATACTAAAAACGCAAAATGCAATTTGGCAGTCTCTTAAGAAGTTGAACAAACATACCAAATGATACAGAAATTGCATTCCTAGATATTTACCCAAGATAACTGAAAATGTATGTCCATATGAAGTTTTGTACCAGAATATTCAGTTTTTTCATAATAGCCCAAACTGCAAAGAACCCAAATGTCTATTTACTAATGATTGCATAAGCATATTATGATACAACCGTGTAATGAAGTAAATCCATAAAAAGAAACAAGCTACTGATATATACAACCATTTTGTGAATTTTTAAAGTATTATGCTAAGTGAAAGATGCAGAACACAAATGACTAAATACTGTGCTTGGAAATTATACTCGGGGGGGGGGGGCACAGTTATAATTCTTAATATTTAGGTATCGTGTTGAAATGCCCTGTGTTTTTGTCTTCAAGGTCACCAATTGTACATATATTTTGTCTTTGGTTTTCTCTCTTTTGTATGCTCACTCTGGATAATCCAACCTTTGTATGAGAAGCTTAATTACCCTGAAAATGTGGTGCTGTACGATAACCTGGTCAGCTCCTACAGTTCAGTCACCTCATCTGAGATTCCAGAAATGAAAGTAAGTAAGCCTCTTAGATGTTGAGGCTAGTCAAGGCTTTGAATTGTTACCTTAGATGGAGTGATATATTGGTTTAAAGATTTATTTTAGAAAACTAGCCTTGAAATTTATTATAAAAGTGTACTAAAATACAGTATATACTAAAGTATATACTAAAAATATTCCCAAATTTATTTTGCCTTCAACTTTATATGTTAAAGTGAATATTATAATGTAACTTTCTTGGCCTAGGAATTTCTGAAAAAGCTTTAGATGAAAGCTATAGAATTCTGATATAACCTACATAATATATTAATAACTAAAACAGCTAAAAAATGAACTCATCAGATTCCTGACAATAAAGATATTTATATACATATAGATTTAGTAAAACTTTCAAAATCATCATTGTGAATATAAAATGATACTTTTAATTTAAAAATCACCCAAATCACACCTCCATAAATTAGTAAGTAGAATTAGAATGATGACTGTCGGCACTTCTGCCTCATGTGAATTTAAAATGAGATGATTTTGGTTCACTGAAGACAAAAATGCCAGCCAAATAATGAAAATCTGAAACAAATATGAGAGGATCTCAAGATTGGCATGAAATTGAAAGGCAAATGAAAAAAATGAATTGAATTTTATCAAAATAATTAATATAGTGTACCATGGGCTAAGTATAGGCAAGAATAGCGATTAACTGAAAGTGTCAGTTTCATCCATATCGTATCCACATAAATAGAGGACTGTGAAGAATTTAATCAGACGAGTATACATTTCTACACAGTCATTTTCATTTATGCCCTAATGGATATCTTAACTTCCAATTTCAGCCTGGAGAGAGGTTTATAGAGGTCCAGAAAGAAATAGGGCTGGGTAAGATCTGGGGGAAGAGTCCTAAGTAGAGGCATTCTTGTTTTTTATTATTATTCGTTTTTAAAGAATTTTATTTTTAAGTAATCTCTACTCCCAATGCGGGGTTCAAACTCACAATCCCAAGATCAAGAGTCACACTCTACCAACTGAGCCAGTCACATGTCCCCTATGTAGAGGGATTTTAAACCAACCACCACCATCTTAGTCGGTTTTCACTTTACTTTTTCTTCTTTTCCCAGAATATTTTTCTCCTTATGTATTTTTTTAATGATTTTATTTATTCATGAGAGAGAGAGAGAGAGAGAGAGAGAGAGAGAGAGAGAGGCAGAGATACAGGCAGATGGAGAAGCAGGCTCGATGCAGGGAGTCCTATGTGGGATCATGACCTGAGGCAAAGGCAGAAGCTTAACTGCGGAGGGCGAGCGTTAACTACAGGCGTCCCTTATGTAAATTTGTAAATTTAATACCTAAGCTACCAAAAGAGAGTTGATCTGGGTATGTTAGGAGCAGTGTTACTGGTCACATTACTCAGGTGCTTTTATAATTTGTTCTTCAGATGCTAGATGACTGTTTATCCAAGGCTGCCCTGAATTCATTGTCAAACCTTGAGATCCAAACCAAGTGTTGTACATTCCATTCTATTGCCAAGGTTCACACCTTGCATCAACCCAAGAAAAAGGAAAACTCCATGCTTCTGATTAGGAGCTAGTATTTGTCAAATCCAAAGCACTTTTTTCAATTGTTATCTTGCAGGATTCACTCTACAAAGTAATACTTAATATACCACACTCAGCTTCACAGGCTTCTCTTGCCTGGGTCCTTTTGCCAAGAAGCTCCTTAGGCTTCTTTCAACACCAACAACCCTACTGTTGGTATTTCCAGGCACCATTATTGGCCACTAATGTTCTAACTTTACATACTTTTCTCACATTGGACATTTCTTCCTTTCTTTGGTTTTAGCACTCCTGATGAAGCCTATTTGTATATCTGACCTAACTCTACCTCCCTGTTAGCCCCACTAGGTACCTCAAATATAAGATAATCACACTAGAATTCATTCTTAATCCTGTGTTTCCTGATTTTTTGAACAGTCCAGTATCCACACAATTACCCCCAAGCAGTAAATAGGAAACTGTGACATTTTTCTCTTTCCATTTAGTCATTAAATCCTGGAAATTCTAGAGGCACTTGGTGGCTCAGTCACTTGAGCATCTGACTTGGTTTTAGCTCACGTCATGATCTCATGGGTTGTGGGATCAAGCCCCATGTTGGGCTCCATGCTCAGCACAGAGTTTGCTTGGGATTCTCTCTCTTCTCCCTCTGCCCACCACTCTACCACCCCTCAACATGCACACTATCTCTTCTCTCTAAAATAAATAAGTAAATCTTTAAAAATCAATCAATCCTGGAAATTCTAGTACCTAAACATGATTAGAATTTTATTCCTTCTAATATTGCTTCAGTTAATGACCCTATAAGTTTATAAATGGATTACTAAAAACCTAAATACAGTATCCTCTCAAGTATTTTCCTGGTTTCCAATTCTGTCTTCTTCAATCCAAGTTTCATATTGCTACAAAATATTCTTTCTGAAAGATTTTCTTACAGAAATCCTTCCATGATGCTCCACCGTCTTCAGGATAAAATCTAAATTACTTGGGAGAGAAAATCTATCCTAATACGATGCTATTTGTTCAGAATCTTCTGGCTTTCTTCTGCAGGACTTTATGCGTCACCAATACACTGTATTATATAGCTGGGCAGGTGGGGGAGGATTGGCATATTCCTGCACATTCCACATATTTTGTTTCCTCTGTACAGAAATGTGCTCCTTTTCATTCATAGTGATCAAACTTATAGTTAAACTAAAGTCTTAGCTTAGCAATCACTTGAGGAAGTGTTTCATTTCCTACCTGGCATCTTCCCCCTTTCTCTTCTCTCTTCCTTTTTGGATTGATTCCAGTGCCCATTCTCTGTATCCCACAACAAGCAGTGTTATTATAGCAATAATGACACTATAAAGTACATGCATATTCTCTTGTCTATAACCTCAATTAGATAGTTATCTTTTAAAAGAGAGTACTAGGTTTTCCTTATTTCTGCATCTGCTGAGGTCCAGTCGATGGTACTTACTCATTAAATATTTAATAGGCAAATGGATTATAATGGAATAGGTTCTAAAGTTCATACATAAATTATCAAGTATAATCAAAATCATTCTTGAAAATTCCTGAGGAAGGTATTACACTGCAGACCCAACATATTGTCTCAATATAGTTAAGCCCAGCAATTCTTCCTCCAGCGCTGAAATACCACAGTTTCTTTAGACGGATATCTGTAGTTACAATGCGCTTAATGACAATGATTTATGAAAACTATGTATTTTTAAACATCAGAGTTTATGTTCCATGAAACTCAGTGGGTGGCAAGTAGAAACTGACATAGCGTAAAATAGCAAATTTATTTCTCATCTTAAGGTGACTGTGAACACAGTTATTGAGAAGAACGGCAGAATCACCATTTCCTTCTTTCCTTTCTCCATTCCTTTCTAACTGTATCTATCTATTTATCAATTTTTTACACCAATATCCTCTCTCAACCCACTTCCATCAAGATTATTTAGTGCTTTAAGCAACACTGGCAAACACAGGAACAATAAAAAGCATGGCCATGAGCATGCTACATTCCATGCAGTCTTGTAGTCTGTTTTATGTATATTTCATGATAAACATTCCAGAACACAGGCTAAAAGGAGACTATTGCTAATTAAAAATCAAAACAAGCATGAATTAAGTAAAAATTGGGCTAGATATAATTACTTCAATAGGCCCACTGAATAAGCCCACCTCAGGGCAGTGGTTGGATATAAAGAGATTTGAGGATGCTGCCCTTTTGGTGAGCAACATTTTACCAGAGCTTCATTTTCTTTCCTTCTTTCTTTCTTTTTTTAAGAAAACATTTTATTTATTTATTTGAGAGACAGAGAGAGAGAGGAGGAACACAGGGAGAAGGACAAGCAGACTCTCCGCTGAACATAGAGCCCAACACACAGGGCTCGATCCCACACTGCAATATCATGACTTGAACCGAAATCCAGAGTTGGAAATTTAAGTGACTGAGCCACCTAGGCACTCCCAGAGCTTCTTTTTCAACAGGCCGGGCATCTCCTACCCACAGTTCTTAGATGCCACCCAGAGTTTCCCCACAGGGTAACTTATGGACTGTCTGTGTGAGCTTATGGCTTCCCTTACTTTACCTCTATTTCAACCTTATTTCCAAACATAAGTATCATTTTAGTGAATTTTTTCTATAGCAATGGAGTTTTCTAAATTTCTAGGAAGCATCCCTGGGCAGAATAAATGTCACAATGAACCTAAAGCAAAATCAAAATCAAGTAAGTCACAAGAAAAATATAGTGAACATAGATTTCCTTTGCAGAAATGATACATTTAAGAACAGAAATAATCACATTAAGTTTCAAGAACTAAATAACTGTTAGTATTCATAAAGTACATTTAAAAGTACATCTAAACTGTATTTAAAAGTGTATCTGATAACTAAAAAGTGTATCTGATAATTTTTTTTAATTTTTTTTTTTATTTACTTATGATAGTCACAGAGAGAGAGAGAGAGAGAGAGAGAGAGAGAGAGGCAGAGACACAGGCAGAGGGAGAAGCAGGCTCCATGCACCGGGAGCCCGACGTGGGATTTGATCCCGGGTCTCCAGGATCGCGCCCCGGGCCAAAGGCAGGCGCCAAACCGCTGCGCCACCCAGGGATCCCTGTATCTGATAATTTTTTAAAAGAAAGAAAAATTGGGAAATTATATAAAACTTTCATTTTTACTAATATACATATTACTTATATACATATACATATATATATATGGCAATGCTGTGATTATGATCCAAGCACTTGAAAATTACAGACCACATACAGAATCAGTTTACCTGCTGCAATCCATTAAATAATTTAGTCTTTATCTATGACACATTCTCAAAACAAATTCTGAAAAAAGAGAGAAATAATGTAGGAGTTTCAGTGCTAAAGAAAACCATCTGGCTAGTCTGGAAAATCTGCTTTTGTGTGTAAAATTTTTTCAACAATTACCATTTAATTAATCTCAGAAGTACTCTAGGTTTAGAACGAGAGTGTGGGTGCAGCGGGCCCCCCCAGGAGGCTTTCCACCACACAGACCCTCTTCCCTCCTGTGAAGTCCTGTGTTTCTTCATCTGTAGTTCTGATATAAGCAATAATTATCACTTTACACTTAGTGTGGGCTTTGTAACTTATCTCCCCCACCTGCCTATAAACTCTTTGAGGGGAAGATCCAGGTTTAATTCAGATTTTATATCCCATATTACCTACTAGAGTGACTTGCACAAAGCCTCAAAAAATGCCTATTTTATAAAGACACTCAAAGATACTCCCTCCTGAAAAAAACATTTTCAAGTTTTTTCCCAAAATAAACTATGTAGTACATTACTTTCTATTTTTCTTCCTACTTGTCAGCAGTTTCCAGTTTAAACATCCCTGTTGATCCTTGCTCCAGAGAGAATTTATTCATCCATTCACTTAATTTATTCACTCAAACAACCCAATAAATTATTTGTCTAGTTCCAACTTTGCCAGGTAGTGTGTAAGGTGCTGGGGTTACACCAGCAAAAAAGCCCTTAAGGAGCACACAGAGTCTAGCAGGAAGGATACACAAGTAAATAGGTAATTTTAAAACAAAGTGATAATTGTTATTAACAGGTGTAAATGTATGACACTGTGTAAGACTATTTCTATAATTTAAGAGTATTTCTCCAAGTTTTTGTTTGTAATTTATCATTTTCCTGATATTATGGTCTTCCCTGGTCATGTATCTATCCATCCGTCCACATTGGTCCATCTAACTTCCTTCCTTCATTTTTTAAATATATAATATATATCTGTGGTACAAAATACACAAACTGCTCAAGAACACACAATTTAAAAAGTTGTCTTTCTCACACTGTCCCCAGCCATTTGGCTTATCTTCCCAAAGGTACACACTAATGCTCAGTGCATACCTGCAGAGACAGTCAACGCATACACAGAAACATGTATCACACGCACATGGTCCTAGTTTCTTTTAACTATTACAATGGTGGCATGCTTTATCCTCTCCATCTTGTCTCTTTCACTTCAGAATGTATCTTAGAAGTCATTCCCTATTAGCCCACATTGGGCTACCTTCATTCTTTTTAATGGATATAAAGTATTCCACTGTGTGGATACAACACAATTAATTTAAGCAGTCTCTTTACGGAATGCTTATCTAAGGTTCTACAAATGCTGTAATGAATCTATTTATCCACATATCATTCTGTGGTGTATCTCTGAATACATCTGTAGAATAAATTCCTGGAAGTGAAATTGCTGGCTCCAAAAATAATGAGCACTTTTTACGTCGATAGATACTAATGTATAGGATTCAACCACTTAATTCCCCATAAAATGGGAAATATACACCTTCATAACATAAATTATAATCCCTATAAAAAAATGGCTTCCTAATCTGTACCCACAGTTCTGACTCCCCAGTTACTCTCTCTGATATTCTCACATTCTTTCCACATACACATTTCCTAGGAACCTTAGGGAAAACCACCACATTTATAATCTTACCCTCAACATATTCTCTGTTTAAGTACACTGTATTTGTTATCCCCAATTCTAACCCAAAGCCACTTTTGATCCTTCTCTCTTTCTACCCATACCCAATTCACTGGTCATGAAGATGGACCAATCCTGTGCCATTCTATGATGTTCACCTTCTCTGTATTTTCTCAGACACCTCTGAGTCCAATGCCTGGATTATTCTCCTCCAACCACTCAAGTGCCTCCAGTCCTGTGCTCACCCTGGTGATTCTGTTAACGTGATCCTCTCTCTGCCTGAAGAATCTCAAGTCAGTTCCCCTACTGAGATCTCAGTAAGAATCAAAGGTCTACCCTTAATGCCAAATCACCCACAAAGCATCTTCTTTTTTTTATTTTCATAACGTATTTTCTAATATGAATTTATGAACACTTAGGTCTTTCACTATACATGTTCTAATTTATAGTACACTTACAATGTAAATTACAAACTCCTTCATAGAAAGGATCATGTCTTAGCACATTCTGATAAACCCACACTGCCTTGGAATTTAAAATGTGATTATCAAATGAATGAATGCATTTTTGCAATTAATTCCTACAAGTCATATAATTCTACAGGAGAAAATATTCCATAGGAGATATTTAATCCACTTATTTTTGAAAAATAAGACTATTTTAAAGTCTGTGACATACAATCAATCCCCTACTTAATAATTATATTTATTTCAGAAAACCCACAATGTGAAATATTTCCAGTTAAGTGTGCCAGTAAATTATAAATTTCCCTCACAATCCAAAATGGGGAGGAGAAAGGACAGGGAACAAAGAGGTGAGATGTACCACTACACTGACTGTATTTCTCTTCTAAGCTACAAAAACCTTTCAAATCTCTTAAATATAGTCAAAGTTACTCTAACTACTATATAAAAGAAGAGAGAACTAGCCATGACGTGCCTATGGACCATTGCTCAAGTGAGTTTAAAATGGGCTAAATCTTTTACCAATTTCACAAACACTTGAAAAGAACTTTGCAAAGCATCATAAATCCTGTATTTCCAGGTTTCAAAGTTAAATAACACGATTTCCAAAAGCACATTTGTGATAAAGTATTTTACATTTAAAAAACATAGGGAAAAAATATAATTATGCTTTCCAATATGTAAAAGCAGTCATAAAAAATTAGTGATCATTATGTTTCATTATAAATGATTCAGCTCCCATCTACCCAGTGGTAGATGGAGCTACACAAATTCTTGCCAGGAAGAAGAGACCTGTTACATTATAACTTATATCATCAATAATTAAAGAAATGATGACAATACTACCATGCATATTCAAGTGGCGTATTTACTTCTTGACTCACCTCTCCCCCATTAACATATTCCATCACAAAACACAAACGGTCTTTTGTCTGGAAGGAATATTTCAAGGACTTGAAATGAAAAAGAAAAAATGTTACATTATAATCCAGAATTCTTATAATGATACCAAAATAGAATACTTAGAAACAGTAAGCTCCAGGGATGAAATGAATTGTTCTTGTCCTGAGGAGTCTATTTAACTCCTTAAAAGTGTTGAAGAGTTTGGAAGAACACAAAACAAATTTTGTTTAGATCAGCAGTGGCTATTGTTAGGGAAAAAGTTAAAATTAAAATTTTAAGTAAAAATACACTTAGTAATTGTGATGAGCACCTGTCAATATATTGTGCTATTTGCAACTGTATTAGTTCCTGAGGTCCCCACCCTCAGGATCTTCAAGTGAGGAAGTCTAAGGAATACAGCTGGAGTAGCTATGCTCCTGCTCCTAATACAGTTTCAACACTGCTTTTTGCATACTGGGTGCAGAACTTGAGTGAATTCAACAAAGCTGTTTCATTTAACTGTATAAGTTATAAAGATATCAAAACTTTAGAGCTATCTTAATACACTGGACAACAGACTGACAGCAATGTAACAAAGTAAGCCTAGGTATGTAACTATTCTTCTGAAAAAACTCCTACTACATAATCCTAAATCTCTAAAAGGCTCCTCCTTTGGAACATCTACCTGTTACTTCTTTTTCCTCTTTCTTTTCTACGAGTTATTTTTCATCTTAATATACTTCTTTAGAACCAGAACAAATTGTGTCTCTATTATAAGCAATCTAAGTACAGGCCTAAAAAAATTAGTTTCTTTCAAAACAAGTAATATGCATGTAAGTCACTGTTTATACTTTGTCCAGTCAAGAAAACATATCATGACTTATCCTATCTTTAATTTTTGTATTCAGGATTCCTGTGTTTCTTCAAGTACTCTCTACCTATGGGAGGTTTCAATTTCTATGAAAAATATTCAGTAAAGATTTTCTGCCTTTCATATCTGGAGACAATGCTGCTTGATCATTGAAATATGTATCAGAAGCCATTAAGCAGAGGAAATACAAAATCCTTACATTTGATACTAAGAATTTCTTTTAAGTCTACCATTTTCTCAGTGGTCTCTGTATATTTGCTCTATGGTTTTTTGTTTTTTAAGGCAGTGACATTCATGGGGGAAAAAGTTTCAGAAAAGTAATGGCCATGTAAGAGGAGGATCACAAACACACACATATTGTAAACTTCAGCCATACACTGCAATCATTCGAAAGAAATACGACCTAGAGTCTCTCTACAAAGAAAATGGCATACGTAGACAAATGAGATTTTTCATGGCTTAGTTTTGCAATAACACTCTTGTGAATGTAAGTATCAGGTGAGTACACCTGCCCTCCCTTGAACGTAAAGGTCAGGTGAGTGCACCTGGCCTCAGTCACTTACTGTTAAAAAGGGGTGTCGAGTGTTCTTTAACACTCTGCTTTCCGTTAGAGTATGTGCCACTTCATCCTACAAAAGAAAAAGGTAAACCTTTAATATATGGACTAAGCACCAGCAATAGAAAATATTCACTATTTCTCTAAGACCAGAAGAGGTTAAACCCAGAGACAAAAAAATGAGATGGCTGTGAGGTGTAATAAACGCATATACACTCATAGTTAATCAAAGTATATTGATAATATTATATCAAGTATAATATTATATTATAATATAATATATATAATATTATATTATAATCAAGTATATTGATTATATTTGATAATCAAATAAAAATCACCAAATAGTTATCAGGGACACAGGTGATTGAATAGTGAACCTTCCTCCTTTGAGGCAATGCCTTAGCAGCTAACATTCAGGCATGGAGTAGTTAATATTCCCATGTTTGTAGTATATTTTATTCAGGAGGATATAAAGGATGTATTTCAGTAAAGAACATAGAATTTCTAAGTCTCCTACTTAAAAGAAAAAATCAGTTCCTGAAGATAGGAACACAGAATATACAGATAAGATTTAATTATCAACTATACATTTTACAAATACCAACAGAACATAAAATTGGTATATTTTTGTTTGTGGCTTTTTAACAGGCTTCTTAAAAAAAAAGTTACAACCTACTTAGGTGACAATTTTAAAAATCTGGGTTTATTTCAAACCAAAAATAAGTATATTTCCCCAATCTTGTACATAAATCTCATCTTGACATCAAAAATGAACTAGGAGAGATTTTCTTCAACATATGGAAAACTGGAAAAATGTTTCATATTTCAAAAATAACAGCATCTTAAAGAAGAAAGGAAAGGAAGACACTGCTGAAATTAATACAGCTGGTCTCTCTGGTCTCTGCCTCCAGCAAGAGCCTAAACAAGGCTCTTGCTGGATTAATGTCTCCACACCGTCAGCAAATCACAATTAAATTATAAGTAAGATGTGGAGAGCAAAACATTGGGTCACTGCATTATATTTATCATCTGACCTTAATCAGACCTAGAAGATAAATGAGAAATAGATTGATCAAAAATGCTAAGCCCCGGAAGCCATTCCAAGAGGGCAGGACCAGCTTCATCTGAACAAAGTGAAACAAAGCATGGGTATGAAACCACTCCTGAATTATCTGTTTAATAAAAATTAGGCTTAAGTGCTCAAACAATTCAAAAGCCTCTATCAGTCACATCATACTACAGTTTCTAAACTAATTAGAACAGCACACATCTTAATGCAAACTAAATCAGAAGCAGAAATGAGAGCATGACTTACTGATTTCTAACACCCACAGTGCCTAGCATCGTGGTTAGCACACAATAGACAATAAATGTTTGTTGAACTGAACTGTTTATCACAGGAATAAATTCCAGATGTCAGGAGTGTATGACTCCATTAAATCAATCACCCATTCCTTCCACAAATATGCAACCAAACCTACTGGGTGCAAATACGGCCCTGAACAAAAAAACAAACAAACAAACAAACAAACAAACAAGGATCTCTGCCCTCAGGGAACTTTCTGTCTCCCTACACAGATGGTGATCAATGCTAAGGGGGAAAAAATGGAGCCAGGGCTACTGCAGTTTAGGAGCATCTTGTAATGAACATGAAATACATACGGAAGCATTACACAAGTGGCTACTTTGTGACAAACACAACCAAATTCATTAAAAACCAAAACCCTTGATGGGCACTTAAATGCTAATGACAGTGAGGGTATAAAGTGGTAAAAAAAAAAAAAAAAAAAAAAAGGGGATCCCTGGGTGGCGCAGCGGTTTGGCGCCTGCCTTTGGCCCAGGGCGAGATCCTGGAGACCTAGGATCGAATCCCATGTCGGGCTCCCTGCATGGAGCCTGCTTCTCCCTCTGCCTATGTCTCTGCCTCTCTCTCTCTGTGTTAACTATCATGAATAAATAAATAAAATCTTAAAAAAAAAAAAAGACATAATCTCTCTGCTCATGGAGTCACAGGCTAGTGGAGAAGACATAACAGATGGGTAAATATCCAACTTCAAATAAATTACTAATTCTGATGACTGATATTAAGAAAAAATGGGGGAATCTATGATCATAAATGGCATAATGAAAGAAAACTAACATTATTGAAAGACTATATAGGGTGGGTAATGTGATGATGTGGGAGGCAAGGGTGTGACATAATCTAATTTCTATTTTTAAAAGTTTACGCAGGCTCCTCTGAGTAGAAGGACAACAAAAATAGCAAGGATCAAGCAGAAACAACAAGGAGTCCAAGAGAGAAACCAGGATGGGTTAGACTACTGTGGTATCAGTAGGAGCAGGAAAAAAGGGGGACCATTTTGAAATCTTTTTGAGATATAAAACTAACAGTCATAATTCAAAAGTTACCTGCCTCTACCACGAGCGTGACTCAAAAGAAACATCTCTTTGCAGGCAGTCAGAAGAAGATTCACAGAAGAGATAACATTTCTGCAGGTTATGCTTGAGAACGCTAAGTGGCTGGAAGCAGCCAGCCAGGAAAAGACTACAGAAAGGTAAGTGTGAAACCCATCTGAAACCAGAAAAGATATTCTAATACTTCAGAAAATATTTCCAGAGGGTAGTTCATTCTGTTTTTTATTTTTAAGGATTTATTTACTTATTTGAGTCAGAGAGAGAGTGTGAGTGAGTGGGGCGGGGGAGAGAGGGAGAAGCAGACTTCGCTAAGTACAGAGTCTTACAGGATGGGTGTTCAATCCCATGTCCCTGAGATCTCGACCTGAGCCAAAATCAAGAGTTCAAAGCTTAACCACTTAACCGACTAAGCCACCAGGTGCCCCCATTCTATTTTTTAAAATAAGCCTACCACATACAATAGTTATTTTTATAAATCACTTTGTAAGTTTCAGGATAGAAGATTAGTTTTTTCCTAAATTCTGCAATCTGCCTAACCACAGGGAAGCAGCCAAGGCAAGATATATGGCAACAAATGCTAAACCAATATTTATCATAAGAATGTGAACAGAATTAATACCATGTACATAACTTTCAAATATTAAAATGTATTTTTTACCATATTTTACATATGATCAGATTAGAATTCTTCCCCCTTAATGCAGATTTAATAGTACTATACTTCACATACTAATTAGTTTCTGCTATGAAGATAAGGTATGCATCAGCTAAAAAGTAAACACAGATGCCAATAATTTTTAATTACAGTTAAAAGCAATATGTCAAAACAAAAAGTTAAAAATAACAGTGATAAAACTTAGTGGCTAAAACAATGTGATGCCTTTCAAAAAATCCACTCGTTGATCAGGACTATAAATGAAGGGGGCTAAAAATGCTTGAGTGTGCAATAGAAGTCTAATGTTTTAATGAAAAAGCTTCTGAAAATCAGTTTCATGTATATTCACCCACGGCAAAATAGTAACTAATGAATTTTAAATCTAATTTCTCTCATAGGAATAGGATTTTATTTCTTGAGGACATGAGGCAGAGAAAAGTTCTTCTCATATTTATTTTCCCAATCATCTCCAATTTACCACTCCCTTCTACTGCAGATGGTCTAAAATTCTGCCTTCATTTGCCTCCTCCTGCCCCATACTGTCAAGCAGTTATTGGGTATTTCATGAGGGGTCAGGAGTAGGACATGGCAGAGAACTGAACGAAGAGATCTCTAACCCGCTGGTCAGTGACAAGGGATTCAGGTCCTTTCACCCCTATACCAATTCAGCAAGGTAGGCTTTCTTATTCCCATTCTGCATAAAGAAACTGAGGTGCCGAGAAATTAACCTGTTCAGGCTGCAGTGAAAGAGTCAGTACTGATTCCACATTTAAGGCCCATGTTAGGGTCACTTCTGCTCCACACCACTGTCTCCCATTCAAATGCTCAGTATCTCCTTAACTGGGCACAATCACTCTGTTCACAGTATTTTCTCCAACTTGAATGCAAGACTTTAATGACCTACTCTATCAGAAGCCAGTTGAAATCAAGATATGGCAAGTTCAAAGCACTTCCTTCCTCGCTCCATCAGAGCAATAACAAAGACCCAGAAGGGGAGGGGGCAGGTGGGAAATAACCAGAATAGGGCAGAGAGGTCTGTGCTCCATTTCACTTACTCTCAACTAAACCATGGGCACTCTCATGTTATGTACTTCTGTCTTGACACCATAGGTTAGCAATCTATACATTTTTTTCCCCATAGCAAAGACGTAACACATTTTAACCTCTAAATTTGGGGTCCTAACTTCCTCTTTTCAAAACTAGGGCACTGCCCAGATCAGCCCTGTCCTGCTCTCCCACTCTCCAGGCACCACACTGTCTTCTCACTGTTCCTTAACTACTATTTCTCTTTTCTTTATGATTTTTTTCACTTTGATGCAGAGAATGAAAGCACAGTTGTCCTTGGTTGTCTATGAACACTACATTATCTTTCTCAAGGATAGTCATTTGATACTTTGTTCTTGATCCTCTTGTTCCAAATATTGCTTGGATGGAGGGCTACGTGGGCTCCTCTGACTTTGATAATGATATAATCATTTGGGGACCTAGTATTTCTTAAATTGTACAGTATGCTGCTTGTTTATCCTGCCCCCTATTTGCACTGCATTCTTTCCTTCTACCCCTTTGAATTCCCAATATTGGAATAAACCAGTCTCTACCTTCTCACCTTTCTATCCCACATCTAAAGGGGTAAGAAATCACATAAACATACTGACTAGAACCATTACAATTCCCTCTTCAATCTCAGCTGAATCTTCAGAGGATTCTTTACACGTCACTCTTCCAGTCCTTATTATAGTGCTCTTAAAACATTCCCAGGGCTACTACCATGCCTGATATGTCTGCTACTTACACCTGTCAAGCTACTGAGCTGGGACAGAGGCCCAGGTCTGTCACTTTCAAGTCTAGGAGCTTTTCATTAAGTTTCTCTCTTTATCTCAATTTTGCTCCCACATACTTTCAAAATGTGATCTACTTTCTTTGCAGAGTATTAGTCATTAATAACATTTGATACGTTTGATGACGCATCCCTCCTGAAGACCTCTTCTCTTGGTTTCTTTCTTTTTCTTTCTTTTTTTTTTTTTAAAGATCTTTATTTATTTATTCATGAGAAACACAGAGAGCGAGAGGCAGAGATAGAGGCGGAGGGAGAAGCAGGCTCCATGCAGGTAGCCCGATGTGGGACTCGATCCTGGGACTCCAGGATCACTCCCTGGGCCGAAGGCAGGCGCCAAACCACTGAGCCATCCAGGGATCCCTTCTCTTGGTTTCTAGAACATCACAATCTCTTACTTCCCTCATCAGTAGTTCCATTTTCTCAAACTTTTACTGCTTCCTTATCTCTGAATCCTTATTCTAGGAGTATCCTCCCAGAACTCAGTCCTCAGATGTCTTGCCTTCACTATGATTCCAAACAGTCTCTATGGTGATGGACTTCCAAACAGATCCTTCACCCCCCAAAACGCCTGTTTGCCATCGATGTCTAGTAGAGGACTTAAACTTGGATGTGTAACAGAAACATCATATTTGGCATCCAAAACCTAAATTCTAGGGGTACCTGGGTGGCTCAGTCGTTAAGCATCTGCCTTTTGCTCAGGTCATGATCTTGAGGGCCTGGGATCCACCCTGCATCAGGCTCCCTGCTCAGCAGGGAGTCTGCTTCTCCCTCTGCCCCTCCCCTGCTCATGCTCTCTCTCCCTCAAAATAAATAAATGAAATATATTAAAAAACCCACAAAAAGACAAACCTAATTTCTAATCTGCCATCAAAAAGCTTTGTTTCTCTCACAAAACAAAACAAAGCAAATAAAAATCTCCATTGCTGAGAATGGCAATACCATCCTTGCAGTTGCTCAGGCCAAAACCAGGTACTGATCCTCAACCCCTTTCTCTCACACCCTACATTCAACCTGTCAGGAATCTGTTGGCTCGGCATCAAATTACAACCAGGATCTGAATGTGTCTTTCCACCTCTATTGATACTACCCTGATGCATGCCACGAGTATCATTTATCGAGATTATTGCAATTAACTCCTAGCAAACTCCCTGCTTCCTACCCACCGTCTATTTTCAACTCTACAACAGAAGAGATGCTCTTAAAATGAAAACCAGATGATGTTACACTACTTAAAAATTTCCAGTGGCTTCCTACTTATCTAAAGTAAAACCTAATATTCTTATGACAGTGGCAAGTACCTACACAATCCTATCCTCTTCTTACCCATGCAAGCCACGGTAGACTCCTAGCTTAGTCTGAGAACATATTACTTATGCTGCTTGTTCGGGGCCTTTTCAACTGTGAAGCCCTCCGTCTGCAGCAACTCTCTCCTCCAAAATACCTCAAGGGCTTGCTTCCTCAACCCCGTCAAATGCTCACTGAAATTTTACCGTAATGGTGAGGCCTTCTGTGATTACTCTATTTAAAACTGCAAAACCCACAAACATCACTCCTCATTTCCCTGCCCTATTTTATTGTTCTCCATTAGTATGTATTAGCTTCTTACATACAGTGTGATTTACTCATTTAATGTGTATTTATTGTCCATCTTCAGACTAGAGTGTTATTTCCAATGGGAGAGGTGGAGTTTGGTCAAGTTTATTCATTCACAAAGTCCCAGTGTCTAGAGCATGCATGTTAAATAATTTGGGGCTCAATTTATATTTATTGAAAGAATGAGTGAATGAATCAATAAATAATGATTCTTTAGCATATTAGCATATGTTACTGAAGAATGACAAGCTTCATAAATTCCAAGAAGCAACCAGAACAAAAATGAATGAACTAATTCCTCCAAGAGCACAATGAGCAGATAAAGATACAGCAGATCAAACCAAATCCATTCATTATCTGTCTCCCACTGTAAACCACAATCACTAGCACAATGTTTAATAAAGAGGTTCAAGAGAATCTCAAAGAGTGGATCAGAGAAGCTGGCAGATGATGTTAAGAAGTTCTGTTTAAGGTCTACCAGCAATAACTGAAGATCCAAGGACACAGAGATATTAGTGGTCAAGCCAAACCACTGGGTTTATATTTTAGTGGGCAAGTGTGCAGGAAAAGGATTGATGGAGCAGGCTTGGGCTGCTAGACTCTGCATTCATAAGAATGGCCAATCTTCAGGACTGACACTTGGCCAGCTCCTGGGAAATAAACTCTGACCCCTTTCAATATTCTGTATGATAGTTGTTTTTATCAGAGATCTTGGACCACACAGTACCAGTCTGACTGGATAGTTTATACAAACAACTCTAAGAATGGTGAGGGCTACACTCCTGATTTTGCTCGGAATGGCTAGAATCTGAGCAGCTAAGGGAAGTCAAGCAGTGCTGCTTGCCTATGTGACTGACCTCCACAAAAATCCTGGACGTCAAGGCTTTGGTGAGCTTCCTAGGTTGGACAACATTCTGTACATGCTGTTACACACTGATGCTGGGAGGATGAAGCATGGCCATGCGAGACCATTGGGATAGAACACCTGGAAGCTTAGACTTGGTTTCTCCTGGACTCTGTCCCATGTGCCTTTCCCTTCGCTGATTTCAGTCTGTATCTCTTGGGTATAATGAACCATACAGTACATCAGCTTTTCTGAATCCTGTGGTCCTAACAAAATAGTTAGCCTGAGGTGGGTCTTAAGGACAACGGACACAGCATCAGCTATGGGATTTATTAGGGGTGACATCAGCAAGACAGAGGGCTGGAGGCCCAGTGCTAGGCTCCCCCACAAAACCAAAACAAAAACAAAAAACAAAAACACAATGAACAAATACAGACTGATGAGTATAGATTTGGAAAACTTCTGGACTACAGTGAAGTCAGCAGAAAACAATAAAGCAACAGAATTCTTATAAAGCTGAACAAACAAACAAGGATGGCTAATAGGAAAGCATAGTAAACATTTTGCAGCACTCCATCCTCAAATCCAGAGCAGCCAGGCACCAAGAGGGATCTGCTCAGTAGAATTTTATGGGAAAATTAGAGCAAGAGAACCCAGCAAGCTTTATCACCACCACATATGTTTGCATCCTTGGCTACCAAGGCTGCCCACAGTCTTCACTAACATTGAACTCAGCTGACAGCGCTGCCCAAAGTTCCCACCACTGCATCTCCTCCCTGGGACTAGAATGTCATTGTAGTGAAACCCACCCCTGGGGACCCAAGTTGCTGCTGGGCCCACTCTCTGGGATCAGGATGCCACAAAACTTGGCCATCCACAGGGCCAAGCTGCAGTTGCTCTAAGCCTTACCACTGAATCCTAAGTCAGGGATCTGACCTACCCTATAAGGGTCACACTACTGCTGCCACTGCTCTGCATCCTCCTATGTTCAAAACTAGGACTCTAACTTGCTATAACCAGGACTGTGCTGCTGCTGCCCACCCCAGCCTGCCTCCAGCACCCAGTTGCAGCTTTTATTTGCCATAAATGGGGCTGTGCCAATAATGTTCTGTACCCAACGTTGGGTCTCAAGTTGTAGGTCTGACCATTCATAACTGGGGCTGAGTTATCCAGATCCTAATTTGGGGCTCTGACCTACAATCACCAGGGCCACATTGCTGTGGCTCTGCACCCTACCTTTGGTGTCCCAAGCAGGGGCTTTGACCAAACATAACTGGACTGGTGCTGTGAATGCTCTGTACACTGCCACTGGGTCCTAAGGCACCACTGCACTGTTATCCTGCCACTGGTGCATCTGTCTCCACCCCAAGTCCTGAACACTGTGGTGATCCCCAGAGACCCAGGTCCCAGTTCCAGAGGAAACCTGCATATACCTGCATCTCAGATACCAGCACCCCCCCAAATACACTTGGTGCTCCAGGGCTCAGGTGCCATGGTAGCTCTGTGTGTACCAGATCCCATGACACCAGCTCTGCGGACACTGTCAGCACATCACATCTGGTACCAAAAGGGATTCCCCCAGCTAGAACTTCCTTTTACAGGCAAAAAAAGAACAGGAGAACCCCAGCAAACTTCATCTCTGAGGACTTGAGTAGCCCTAGACACCACTGCCATCCACAGAATCTCTACAGGCTTAGCCATAGAAGACCCTGACCACCCCCAGTCTTCACTGATGTTGGTCTCAGCTGACAGAGCTGCATGGGGACCAGTCTTCTGTACCCTCCCAGGAACCAGGCACTAGGCCACAGCCAGCTGGTGTGCTTACAGTCACCTTCAGGCAAAAGTCTCTCTCTAAAGAAGTCAGTTCAGAAAGGCTAGAAGAGATGACCACTCCTTCATATGCTCAGATATCAACACAAAGACATTAGAAACACAAAAAGGGAAGGAAACAAGACTTCTTCAAAGGTACACAGTAATTTTCTAGTAACTGACACCAAAGAAATGGACTTGAGAGTTACCTAAGAATTGAAAATAATTAAAGAAGTTCACCAAGACTCAAGGAAACACACAGTAATAATTCAATAGAACTCAGAAAGACAATACATGAACAAAACTTCAACAAAAATATAGAAATCAGATAAAAGAACCAAACCCGAAATCTAGAGCTGGAAAAAACAGGGAACAAAATGAAAAAATGCATCAGAGGGCTTCAAATCAAGCTCAGTCAAGTAAAAGAAAGAATGTACAAACTTGAAGATAGAGACCTCTTGACATTATGCAGTTAGAGGGAAAAAAAGATGTGAGAATGAAACAGAGTGAAGAAAGCCTATATGATTTATGGGATACCACCAAGTGAAACAATATTCACATGTGAAAGTCCCAGCAGGAGAAGACAAAGAGGGAGGAAGGAATAGGAAATTTATTTAAAGAAATAACAAAGAAATATTTCTTATTAAAGAAATAACAACTGAAAATGTCCCAAATCTGGGGAGAGATATGACCATTCAGGTACACAAAGCTCAAAGATACCAAAGGAGATTCTACGAAAAGAGATCTCTATTGAGATCAAGCCCTCAAAAATCAAAGACACAGAGAATTTTGAAAGCAGCAAGAAAAAATATATTCATCAAATACAAGGAAAGCCCAACAAGGCTGTCAGTGAATTTTTCAGCAAAACCTTGCAAGCCAAGAGACAGTAAGATGATATATTCTACATGATGAAAGAAAAAAGTGCCCACTAGGAATATTTTACCCAGCAATGTGGTCCCTCAAAAATGAAGGAGAAATAAAGACTTTCCCAGAAAAACAACAGGTGAGAGAATTTATCACAACCAGACCTGCCTTACATGAAATGCTAAGTGAAGTTCTTCAAGCTGAAATAAAAGATGCTAAGCAGGAACATGAAAACATATAAAAGAATAGAATTTACTAGAAAAGGTAAAAATATAGTCAAATTCTATATTGTTGAAATAGTAACGTGTAAATCACTTTGACCTCCAGTATACAGGCTTAAGGACAAATGTGTTAAAAATAATAACAATAAAAAAATAACAATAGCTACAGTATTTTGCTACAACATCACACACAAGTAAATATGGACATCAATAACAGAAAATGTAAAAAAAATAATAACAGAAAATGTTGGGGGGAACAAGTAAATGTGTAGAATATTCTCAATCAACTGAAGCTGTTAGCAGCTTGAAATAAGACTTATTACAGTAAGATGTACTATGAACATCCTGGTAATCATAAAGCAAAAGCTTACAATAGATTCACAAATAAAAATAGAATCAGAGTATACCACTACAAAAAAAATAATTCATAAAAGAGCAAGAGAAGCAGAAAGAACAAAGGAACTACAAAACAATTAGAAAGAAATAAACAAAATAATAATGGCAAGTCTTTATTACTATTTTAAATGCAAATGGTTTAAATTCTCCAATTAAAAGAGAATGGCTAAGTAAATTTAAAAAAAAAAAAAAAAAAACAAGATCCAACTATATGCTGCCCAAAAGATACTTAAGCTTTAAGAACACTCATAGGCTGAAAGTGAAAAGATGAAAAAAGATGTTGCAGGTGAAACGAGCAGGGGTAAGTAACTATACTTATCTCAGACAAAAGAAACTAAGTCAAAAGCTATAATGAGAGGCAAAGAAAGTCTTTATATGATGACATAAGGGTCTGCT
Source organism: Nyctereutes procyonoides (assembly GCF_905146905.1). Taxonomy (NCBI): domain Eukaryota; kingdom Metazoa; phylum Chordata; class Mammalia; order Carnivora; family Canidae; genus Nyctereutes; species Nyctereutes procyonoides. Next base: position 7,532,364 of record NW_026575044.1, read on the forward strand.
CACCAAGAGACTATAACAATTGTAAATATATATAATAGTTAACAAATCTGCAGATTAAAACAGACAGCAATATCACAGTAGTAGGGAACTCAAATATGCCACTTTCATCATCACATCACCCCGATAGAAAATCAGTAAGGAACTAATGTACTTAAACTACACGTTAGCCAAATGGAGCTAACAGAAACAAAACATTCTATCCAATAATAATATACATTCTTCTCAAGTAAATCAAATATTAGGTCACAGGGCAGCCTGGGTGGCTCAGCAGTTTAGCGCCTGCCTTTGGCTCAGGGCGTGACCCTGGAAGACCTGGATCGAGTTCCATATCAGGCTACCTGCATGGGGCCTGCTTCTCCTTCTACTTGTATCTCTGCCTCTCTCTCTCTCTCTCTTTCTCTCTCTCTCTCTTTCTGTGTGTGTGTGTCTCATGAATAAATAAATAAAAAATCTTAAAAAAAATTAGGTCACAACTCTTAATAAATTTAAGAAGTTTAATCCATATCAAGTATCTTTTCCAACCAATACAGTATGAAACTAAAAATGAATTACAGGGGGAAAGCTGGAAATTTCACATATATATGGAAATTAAAATACTGTGGAATAAGCAATGGTTCAAAGAAAAAATCAGGAGGGAAATTTTAAAAATCTTGAGACAAATAAAATAGAAATACAACATACCAAAACTTATGGAACAAGCAAAAGCAGTTCTAAGTGAGAAGTTTACAGTCATAAAAAGGAAGTTTCTTACATTAAGAATAAAGAAAGACCTCAAATAACCTGAATTTACACCTTAAGGAACTAAAAAAAGAACACTCTAAGTTAGTAGAAGGAAAGAAATAATTAAGATTAGAAAAGAAATAAATGCAATAGAGACTAGAAATACAATGGAAAAACAACAAAAGAATTGGTTCAATAAAATTGACAAATCTTTAGTGATACAAAGATTTAAAAAAAAAGATTCAAATTAATAAAATTACAAGTGAAAGAGAACACATTACAACTGATACTACAAAAATACAAGAATCCTAAGAGACCACCGTAAACAATTACCACCAAAATTTTAGGTAACTCAGAAGAAATGGATAAATCCTAGAAACATACAATTTGAAGTTACAGAAAATCTGAACAGAATAATAAAGAGCAAGAGTTTAAATTAGTAATCAAAAATCTCCCTAGAAATAAAAGCTCAAAAGCAGATGGTTTCATGGGTGAATTCTAACATTTAAAGAATATCAATCTTCCTCAAACTCTTCAAAAATTGAAGAGAAAGGAACAGGTTCAAATTTGTTTTACAAGGCTAATATTTCTCATACCCAAGTCAGACAAAAACACCTTACAAGGAAAGAAAATAATAGGCCAACATTTCTGATGAATTTAGAAGCAAAAACCCTCAACAAAGAACCAACAAACCTAATGCAAGAGCACATTAAAAGGATCATATACCATGATCACATGGGATTTATCCCTAAGATGCAAAGATGATTCAACACAATTCAGTAAGTGATATACCACATTAACAGATTAAAGGATAAAAAGCACATGATTATTTCCATAGATCCCAAAACATATTTGACAAAAATAAACACTCTTTCATGATAAAAACTCTCAATAAACTAGGTATAGAAGGAATTGTACCTCAACATAACAAAGGCCATGTATGACAAGCCCACAGTTAATATCATACGCAGTGGTGAGAAGTTAAAAGCCTTTCCTCTAACATCAGGAACAAGAGGGATGCCCACTATTAGCACTTTTACTCAGCACAATACTGGAGTTACTAGCCACAGCAATTAGGAAGAGAAAACAAGAGAGAGAGACAGAGAGAGAGAAAGACATACAAATGAAAAAAGAAAAAGTAAAATTATCTTTTGCAGATGATATGATCTTACATAAATGTAAAGACTCCAGCAAAAAACTGTTAGAACTAATACATGAATTCAGTAAAGTTACAGGATACCAAACCAACACACAAAAATCCGTTGCACTTCTATATACTGACAATAAAATACCTGAATGAGAAATGAAGAAAGCAATCCTATTTCCAACTGCATCAAAAAGAATAAAATACTTTGGAATAGATTTAACCAAGGGGGTGAAAGACCTATGCACTAAAAACTACTGGAATTGCTGAAAGAAACTGAAGAACACAGACAAATGGAAATATGCCCCATGTTTTTGGGTTGGAAACATTAACATTGTGAAAATGTCAGTGATACATACAGATTCAATGCAATCCCTATCAAAATTCCAATGGCCTTTTTCACTTCAGAAGAAAAAACTACACTAAAATTGGTGTGTAGCCAAAGAAAACCCCAAAAGTCAAAGCAATCTAAAAAAAAGAACAAAGCTGGAGGCAAAACACTTCTGTATTTCAAACTATATTCCGAAAGCTATATTCCAAAGCTATAATAAGAGAAACCATACAGTAAGCAAGACAATATGGTTTAAAACAGTGAAACTGGACTTCTATCTTACATTACTCACAAAAATTAACTCAATACGTTAAAAACTTAACTGTGAGACCTGAAAATGTAAAGTTCTTAGAAGAAAACATAAGGAAAAATTCCTTGACGTTGGTCTTGCCAACGATTTTTGTGTAGACACAAAAACCAAAGGCAACAAAAGGTAAAATAAATAAGTGAGGCTACATCAGGCTAAAATGCTTCTGCACAAAACCATCAATAAATTGAAAAGGTACAGAACAAGAGAAAATTACTTTGCAAGCGATGTATTTGATAAGGGGCTCATTTCCAAAAATATAAAGAATTCATATAACTCAATAGCAAGAAAGCAAATAATCTGATTAAAAAGGGGGGCAGCCCGGGTGGTTCAGCGGTTTAGCGTTGCCTTCAGCCCAGGGCCTGATCCTGCAGACCCGGGATCGAGTCAGGCTCCCATGTCAGGCTCCCTGCATGGAGCCTGCTTCTCCCGCTGCCTGTGTCTCTGCCTCTCTCTCTCTCTGTGTCTCTCATGAATAAATAAATAACATCTTAAAAAAAAAGGGGAGGCGGCAGAAGACAAACATTTTTCCAAAAAAGACAAACAAATCGCCAACAGGTATATGAAAAGGTACTCAGTATCACTAATCATCTGGGAAATGCACATCAAAACCACAATGAGATGTCCTTCATACCTGTTAGAATGGCTACTATCAAAAAAAGAACAAATATTGGCAAGAAAGTGGAGAAAAGGAAAGCCTTACACATTGTGGGTGGGAATGTAAATTGATGTAGCCACTGAGGAAAACAGTATGGTGATTCTTCAAAATATTAATTGAACCACCATATGATCCAACAATCCTATCCTTATATATATTTGAAGGAAATGAATTCAGGATGTCAAAGAGACATCTATACTCCCATGTTCATTGTAGTGTTTTCACAATAGCTAAGATACGGAAACAACCTAAATGTCCTTGAAGACACTTTGGTATATATACACAATAGAGTATTATTCAGCCATAAAAAAGAAGGAAATTCTGGCATTTTTGACAGCATGGATGAAACTGGAGAGCATAATGCCAAGTGAAATAAGCCAGACAGAGAAAATCGAATACAGTATGGCTTCACTTACATTTGGAGTCTTAAAAAAAAAAAAGCTGAAAAAAGTTGATTTTATAGAAACAAAGGAGAGAGTGATTGTATGGCCAGGGGCTGGAGAGGGGAAAATGGGGAGGTATAAGGCATAGGGCACAAATGTTCAGTTACAAGAAAAGTAAGTTCTGAGGATCTAATGTGCAGCATGGTGACTCTAGTTAATACCACCATATGTTATACTTGAAAGCTGTTCAGAGTAGATCTTAGGAATTCTCATCGCACACACATGAAAGGTCAACGATGATGTTCTGATATTTTAACCATCTGAATCTTGGTAATCACTCCATGATTCCAAATAATCATGTTGTATACTTTTAAATACATTTGCATCGGTCAATTATACCTCAAAGTTGGGAAAAAAAAAAAGGTAGTAAAACTTTTTAGAACAACTCTGACTTGCTAAAATGTGGCCAAAATGGGATGCCTGGGTGACTCAGTGGTTGAGTGTCTGCCTTTGGCTCAGGGCATGATCCCAGGGTCCTGGGATCGAGTCTTGCATCGGGCTCCCAATAGGGAGCCTGCTTCTCCCTCTGCCTATGTCTCTGCCTCTCTGTTTCTCATGAATAAATAAATAAAATCCTTAAAAAAAAATGTGGCCAGAACTTTGTTAGGGAAAAGGAAAAATGACAAAGCAGGTGATGATGCATGGGCAGTGGCCATCTCCCTGGCCTTGTGGTCAGTGTGATGGGCAGTGCAGAGCTAGACTACTGGAGGGATGGACTACCAAGAAGGCACAGTACTACGGAAATCATAATGGGAATTTAAGAGGTTCATCAAAGTAGGGCAAGTTGATGCTATAGAAGTACCGTCTTCCGAGATCAGCAGGTGATTGGAACCAGCAAGTGGACATCCTCCTATGCTTGAGGTGGCCACCCGAGTTCATAAAATGAGTAGATATAGGAGAGCTGTGGCAATGCAGAGTTAGGTTGACCATCAACATATTCCTCTGCACCCCCTGAGACACAAAATATCAGTAAGAACTATCTAGTCTGCCAGAGAGAGAGAGAGAGTAGATGCCTAGGCGGCAGATGGCAAGTGCACTATAGCGGTCCCCACCAGCATTCCCCAAGGCTATATATGGGACCTGACAGGGACAGAAACTTATTCTGGACTGAGCTTTGCATACTCAGTGGTAGATAAAAATTCAAAATACTATAAAAAGACTAGAACAGAATATAACATACCAGTTTGGACCTTGGTGGTCATCAGACCAAGAAACATCCTTTATAGCCCATAGCAACCAATAACAGGCAAAGAGGTAGCACATCAAATGGACAGGGTATCTAAGAGTCTGATAAAGAATTGGAATGGGAAATTGTAACATCTGTTATCTAAAATGAGAAAAGATAAAGACATGCAGGAGCCCTTCATGGAGTCCATGCCTTCAGAGGTGTGCTCATACTGAACACGAGGAAGGCTGAAGGGGGTGGGTCCCTGCTTGATAGAGTCCTCCATTTTCCTGGAGGACATGGGAAAGAGGGGGTAGCAGAAGATTGTGTTATGACTCTGAAATTCTTCGCCACATCACCACAATTTTCCTTCTTCCTACCTGATGGATGCTGTGATCCTTGGACCAGGGATACCACTATGGGTGCTTGAAGGAGGGCTCATTCCTTAGCAAGAAATTGTAACTATACCTGTCAGTGTTATGCTGGAATTCCTAAGGGCCTGATGGGATGGACTGTGTCTTCCCTTCCTCCAGGAAAAGCAGGGTTGACAGTGAATGTGGCTGTGTTGCCTAATTGTCAAGAGAGCTCACTGGTTCTGTAACTCACCCTATGAGTGAGACTGGACTGCAGGAAAGGTATGTGGTAGACCTCTGGTACTGCAGGCAATTTGCTTCAGCACATACTTACCCTAAATGGGAAGTTCATATCTCTAGGTACTTGCCTGTATTCATTTCATGTGACTGTTGTCACAAATTATCACAAACTTGGTGGCTTGAAACAACAAAAATTTACTCTCCTACAGTTCTGGAGACCAGAAGTCCAAAATCAAGATTGGGAGCTAATAAGCTCCCTTCAGAGGGTCGGGTGCTGGGGGCGTGGGGAATCCATTCCATGATGTTGTTCTGGCCTCTGGGGGCTGCCAGGAGCTTCTCTCCTTGAAGCTCCAGGACTCTAATCTCTGCTCACCATGTGAATCAAACCTGCCTCTGCCTTAATGACAACTGTCACTGGATATACGGCCCACTCAGATAATTGAGAACCATCTCCTTATCTCAAGATCCTTCATTTAACTGTATCTGAGAAAAGGGCTTTTCCAAACAAGGTCCCATTAATATGTTCCAGAAATTAAGATGTGGAAATACCATTTTGGGGTTCAATATTCAACCATTACAGTTCAATCCTGGTGCCCCAAATTTTTGTCTCACAGGCAAAACATATTTACGCATTCCAACATCTCCAAAAGTCTTGACTCACACTATCAACTTTAAGGCTAAAACCTCATTTAAAGAATAGCAGCTCAAAACTCTCAAATCTCATCATCTAAATAGTGAAGTTAGGTTCGGGAGAGATGCAGGGATGGCCCATCCTGGGGCAAAATTCATCGACATCTGTTGCCCTATTAAATCAGAAAACAAGATATTCGCTTCCAAAATACAATGGTGTGACAGGCATAGGACAGATACTCCCATTCTGAAAGGGAGGAATTGGAAAGAATAAAGAGATCACCCATCTCAAGTACAGCAGAAGAGATTCCTTTAGATCCCTAGGTCTGAGAAATCCTTGGTATTTGCATCTCTGCTCTCTAGGCCCATGGAGGGCCTTGTAGCCTCTGCATCTGTGCCTCTCTGTGGCTCTGGCTTCAGAGTCACACTTCCTGTTTCAGAGTAGCATGTTTTCAGCGGCATCCACCAATTGTACCATTTCTTTTACACTGCCTGGGCTTGTAACAGTTTCAGTCTATCCTGTAACTCTAAATAAGTCGTGTGCACTTTGTCTATTGATTTATTCTGAAAACTGAACACCAATGTGGTGTTTGTAATATTATAAAAATAGGTAAATATCATTTACAGCAGAATCACCTAGTATGGTTAATCAGTAAAAAAGGAAAGGTTACTGTTCATCAATAATCCTAAGCTCCTCCAGGGACAATTTTCCATGTGTCCAGGCCAAACTGTCTCTGATGCTACATCCATTGGTCATGATCATTCCATATTTCACTCTGCTTCACATTTGGACTATATCTTTCTCGAGGAAATATTTACTTTTCCTTGTAGGTCCTACATCCTTTTTTCTCCTCCTTCTTTATTCTACCATTAGAATCGACCTTAGTCAAATGATCTACTATGGAATGACTGGCATATGTCATCTTGAGATATCTTATCATGCACACTGAACGTAAGTTCTCTTGCCTCATGGACTCCATCTCTGACTATGACATTTCCTTCTAAATTTTGCTAAAATAAATACGACACAATTTTGTTTTTATTCCTTAATGGAAGGTAGTCTGTTCCTTGCTTTCTGAAAACTTTTAGAGGATCTTTTTAGCTTTAAGATTCAAAACTTTCCTAATGATTTAAGAAGGTGTCTATTGTCCATTTTTTCTTTCTTTTTTTCCCCCAGACTTCATTTTTATGTAATCTCTATACCCAATGTGCAGCTCAAACTCACAATCCTGAGATCAAGAGTCACAAACTCCACTGACTCAGCCAGCCAGGGGCCCAGTTTTCTTTTCTTTGGGCTCAGCACTCAGTAGATACTTTCAATGTGAAGACTCCTTCAGCTACAATCAATTTTATTTTCTTTGATTACTTCTAAACTCTTTCCTTCTCCCTTAAATTCTTACACATGCTGAGTGCCCTTTATTAAGCCTTCATGTCCTAACTATTCTTTCAGTATTTTCTATTGCTGTATTTTTTTGGCTCTTCATTCTTAGATATTACCCAAAAATTTGTTTACAATCCTTGTATTAAATGTTTTATTTTAGCAATCACGCATTAAATTTATAATTACTTTCTTGTGCTCTATTTTTCAGCCTATTTTTGTTTTGTAATACATTTTTCCTACTTCTCTGCAAATACTAATTAGAGATTGTGAATGTATCTTCAGTTCTCTGTTTTGTCTGTTTTCATGAGGATCAACTATTCCTTTGTTCTTCTTCATTCTATTTTATTCTGTCTTTAGATTTTTCTCATCTGTTTGGTGATCCTCAGTCCTCTGTTCATATTCTTGAATGACTAACGAGGTAGAGTAATAGAACATGGGTTCTCTTGTTGAATGGGAAAGCTGAAAATAGATTTTACTATGTGAATTAGGAAACGAGCTGGCACACTTAAAGACTCTGATGAGGTAGAAAACAGAAAAGCAATGTGACCACTCCATTCTGACCCCAGAAATGTCCAAGAAAAGAGGGTGCCGGGTGCCAGAACTGGGAACCTAGCCTACCTAAGTCAGACAACTCAGTAACATTGTAAGAAGGTCAATTCTATTTTTATCCTGATGACATAAACATTATACCCAATCACTGTGTATGGCTGAGGATATGAGCAGGATTAGATTGACTCAGCTCATCTAATCAAAGTGAGTTTAAAATGCTGTACAGGCATACCTCACTTTTTTTTTTTTGCTTCACTTTATTACACTTTGCAGATAATGCATTTTTTACAAATTGAAGGTGGCAATGCATCAAGAGTCTATTAGTGCCATTTTTTCAATAGCATTTGCTGCTCACTTTGTGTCTCTGTGCCATATTTTGGCATTTCTTACAGTATTTCAAACTTTTTCATTACTATTGGATTTTTTTTTAAAGATTTTATTTATTTATTCATGAGACATACAGAGAGAGGCAAAGACATAGGCAGAGGGAGAAGCACGCTCCCTGGAGGATCCCAATTGGAACTTGATTTCAGGACCCCGGGATCATGACCTGAGCCAAAGGCAGACACTCAACCCCTGAGCCATCTAGGCATCCCACTACTATTAGATTTTTTTTATGGAGATATCTGATCAGTGATCTTTGATATTATTATTGTAATTATTTTGTAGTGCCATGAACCCTGCCTATATAAGAAAGCAAATTTAATCAATGAATGTTGTGTGTGTGTGTTCAGAATCTTCTTCTGATTGTCTATTCCCGAGCCTCCCTCTGAGGTTCCCTATTCCTTGAGACACACAATATTGAAATTAATATTTAAACCAATTAATAATCTTGTAATGGCCTCTAAGTGTTCAAGAGAAGATGTATAATCTCTCACTTTAAATCAAAAGCTAGATGTGATGAAGCCAAGTGAGGAAGGTAGGTCAAAGCTGAGAGGCTGGAAGCTAGGCCAAGCTGTGAAAGCAAAGGGAAAGTTCTTGAAGGAAATTGCAAGTGTTATACTCCAGTGAACACATGAATGATAAGGAAGCAAAACAGCATTACTGCTCATATGGAGAATGTTTCAGTGGTCTGGATAGAGGATCAAATAGCCATGACATTCCCTTAGGCCAAAGTCTAACCCAGAGGAAGGCTCTGACTTTCATCAATTCTGTGAAGGCTCAAAGAGGTGAGGGAGCCACAGAAGAAAAGTCTGAAGCTGGCAGAGGTTGGCTCACAAGGTTTAAAGAAGTCATCTCCATAATATAAAAGTACAAGATGAAAAACCAACTACTGTTGCAGAAGCTGCAGCAAGTTATCCAGAAATCCAGCTAAGAGAATTCATAAAGGAGGCCACACTAAATATCAGATTTCAATATAGATAAAATAGCCTTATACTGGAAGAAGATACCATCTAGAACTTTCATAGCTAGAGAGGAGAAGCCAATGGCTGGCTTCAAAGCTTCAAAGGACAGGCGGACTCTTTTTTTTTTTTTTTTAAGGTGATAATGCAACTGGCGACTTTTAGTTGAAGCCAATGCTCATGGGCCATTCCAAAAATCCTAGGACCCTTAAGAATTATGCTAAATCTACTCTGCCTGTGCTCTTTGACAACAAAGCCCAGATGAGACAGTACATCTATTTACAACACGGTTTACTGAATATTTTAAGCCTACCATTGAGTAGCTCAGAAAAAAAAAAAACTCCTTTCAAAATATTACTGCTTACTGACAACACACCTGACTGCCCAAGAACTCTAATGGAAATGGACAACAGATTAGTGTTGTTTTCATGCCCACTAATACAACATCCATTCTGTAGTCCATGGATCACGGGGTACTTTTGACTTTTGAGTTGTATTTAGAAGTACATTTCAAGGGGTGGTTGGGAAGATGGCAGAGCAGGAGGATCCTGAGTTCACCTGGTCCATGGACATACCTAGACAACAGTTACATCTGTGCAACTAACCGAAGACAATCTGCAGACAGGTAGAACAGATATTCCATAGTTCACTGTAAAGAGAAAGCCATGTGGAAAAAGGTAGGAGAGGCAGAGGCACAGCTGAGAACCAAACTCCTGGCAAGACTCACCACAAACAGAAGAGACATCACAACCACGGAGACATGAGAGCCATTAGATGCTGGGTCCCTGCATCAGGAAGACAAAATCCTGCTAACAGCTGGCTCTGAAAACCAATGGGCTTAACTTTAGGAGCTTTTCAAGTCAATGGAGCTTAACTCCAGGTACGTTAAAAATCAGTGGACTTACCCATCCTTAAAGGGCCAGCAAGTAACTCACTGAGACATAGCACAGAAGCAGTAGTTAAAGAAGCACCTGGGGTATACATGAAGATTTATTTACTCATCTCAGAACATGTGCTGGAGAGGTGGGCATCTTCAGGACACATCTCCAAGAAGAAAAGTGCTATGGGCACCATTTCTCTTCCCCTCCCCCAGTCTGGAGAGCTAGACACTTGTGGGAGCCAGCACCAGCACCCTCCTCCTACCTTGCTAACAATGCTGTTCTGCCCTGGTGTTCCCTTGAAGACCAGTCCCATTCAACCCTCCAAAGTGACTCCTGCCCTGCCACATCCCACAAGCAGCCCCATGAGGGATCAGTGCCATTCCAAAGTGACTTCTGTCATGGAGAGAGGTAGGGAGATAACCCACACACTTGTATGCCTAGTTTGAGCAGCAGAACCTTTTGGCTGGGTGCACAGAAAGAAAAGTCCTGCCACGTGGTGTGCTTACCACTGTGGCAGAAAGAGAGACTAAGTGCTGACACTCAGCCTAATTGCTGATCACCCAACGCTGAGATCCCACTAGCCTCTGGCAGGCACCCCAACAGCACAGGGACCAAATCCTGCCCCGTGCTCCCGCAGTAGGCCAAGGAGGTCAGGGCAGCCGACTGGACTGAAGGCAAACATGGCTCAGCCACAACAGTAGGGCACACACAGCCCACATAGCAGACACCCCTGGAGCACCTTGATTTAGTGACCAGGGAGGGGTATGGCATTACAGGGTACCACAGGACCTCTTTTACATGAGGCCACTGTTTTTAGAACCAGGAGATGTGGCTGACCTCCCTAATACACAAAACAGAGACTGTAGAGACACCTAGGTGGCTCAGTGGTTGAGTGTCTGCTCAGGGCATGATCCCAGGGTCCGGGGATCAAGTACTGCATCAGGCTCCCTTTGGAGAGCCTGCTTCTCCTTCTGCGTATGTCTCTGCCTCTCTTTTTCATGAATAAATAAATCTTTAAAAAAAAAGACTGTAGCAAGAGACAAAAAAGGGCATTGCATAATGATAGAGGGATAGGTCCAACAAGATGATATCACAATTGTAAATTACATAAATTATAACTATAAATTTATATAAAGCAATTTACTAACAGACATAAATTGAGAGTAATACAACAGGAAGGGACTTTAACACCCCACTTACATCAATGGTGAGATAATGCAGATGGAAAAACAGCCAGCAAACAGTGGCTTTCAATGACATATTAGACCAGACGGACCTAACAGTCATATATAGAACATTTCAGCCAAAAGCAGCAGAATACATATTCTATTCATGTGCTTATGGAACATTCTCCAGGATGGATCACATCTTAGGCCATAAAACAAGCCTCAATAAACTTAAGACTGAAATTATATCATGCAATTTTTCTGACCACAGAGACATAAAACTACAAATCAACTACAAGAAGAAATCTGGGAACAACAAGTAGAGGCTAAGCAACATGCTACTAAACAATGAATGGACAAGCCAAAAAATCAAAGAGAAAATTTAAAAATACATGGAGACAAATGAAAACACATGGTACAAAATTTGGCGACACAACAAAAGCAATTATAAGAGGGAAGTTTATAGTAATACAGACCTACCTTAAGAGACAAAAAAATCTCAAACTAATAATCTAATTTTATACCTAAAAGGGCTACAAAAAGAAAAGCTAGTAGAAGGAATGAAATAATCATTATTAGAGCAGAAATAAATGAAATAGAGACTAAAAAATATATATAAAAATCAATTAAGTTAGGAGTTGGTTCCCTGAAAACATCAACAAAAATGATAAACTTTTAGCTAGATTCATCAAGAAGGAAAAAAAAAAAAAAAAGACAGGACCCAAATAAATAAAATCAGAAATGAAGGAGAAATAACAACCAATACCATAGAAATACAAAGGATTATAAAAGAATTTTATAAAAAATTATATGCCAACAAACTGGACAACCAAGTAGACATGGATAAATTCCTAGAAACATAATCTTCCAACTGAATCAGGAAAAAATAGAGAATCTGAACTGATGAACTACTAGAAATGAAACTGAGTCAGTAACCAAGACACTTAACAAACAAAAGCCCAGGACCAGACGGCTTCACAGATGACTTCTGGCAAACATTTAAATAATCAATACCTATTACTCTCAACTACTCCAAAATACAGAAGAGTAAGGAAAACTTCCCAATTCATTCTATAAGGCTAGCACTACCCTGACACTAAGACCAGATAAAGATACTACAAAAAATAAATAAATAAAAATTACAGACCAGTATCTTTGATGAACATGGATACAAAAATCCTCAACAAAGTATCAGCAAACCAAATTCAACAATACATTTTTAAAAAATCATTCACCACAGTCAAGTAAGATTTAGTCCAGAGAGGTAAAGGTGGTTCAATATTCACAAATCAGTCAATGAAATATATCACACTAGTAAGAGGATAGAAACCATATGATCATATCAATAGATGCAGAAAAAGCATTTGACAGACTACAACATTCATTCACTGTAGAATTCTCAACAAAGTAGGGATAGAGGAAACATACCTCAACATAATAAAGGCCATATATGAAAAACCCATAGCTAACATCATAATGGTAAAAACTGACAGCCTTTCTTCCAAGATCAAGAACAAGACTAGGATGTCTTACCCTCACCACTTTTAATCAGCAGAGTACTGGAAGTCTGGGCCACAGTAATAAAACAAGAAAAAGAAATAAAAGGTATCTAAATTGGTAAAAAAGAATTAAAACTGTCACTATTTGCAGTGAGATGGTACTATATATAGAAAACCCAGAAACACCAAAAAACCACCAGAACTAATAAATGAATTCAGTGAAGTTGCAAGACACTAAATTAATATACAGAAATCTCTTGGATTTCTAAACAGTAATAACAAAGTAGTAGAAAAAGAAATTAAGTAAACAATCCCATTTATAATTGCACCAAAAAGAATAAAGATGTCATTTTTAACATAAATAACTTAAAAGGGTTGAGTAGAGTAGCATAGCAGCAGAGAAGCAGTTTTTGTATGTTACTGAAGTTAAGGTGGTATAAATTCAAATTAGAATGTTATAATTTTAGGTTGTTAAATGTAATCCCCATGGTAACCATACAGAAAATAGCTACAGAATACATAGAGAAGGAAATGAGAAGGGAATTATAATGTTTCACTATAAAAAGATCAACTAAACATAAGACAGTTGCAGACAGTGAGGACAAAGAAAGTATAAAGCATATTGAAAAAAAATAACAAAGTGACAGAACTCCCTCCTTATAAGTATTTATTTTAATGTGAATGGATTAAACCCTCCAATCAGAAGATAAGACATGATCAAAATATGCACTGTCTACAGAAGACTTATTTTAGAGGCAAAGACACATATATGCTGAAACTGAAAGGATGAAATATTACATACAAAGGTAACCAAAAGAGAGCAGGGGTGGCTATTTTATTATCAGACCAAAAAAAAAAAATTTTTTTAAGTTACAAAAGACAAGAATTGACATTATATATTTACCAAAAGCTCAAATCCAGCAACAAATAACAGTTATAAACATTTTTGTACCTAATAGCAAACCATCAAGATGCATGAAGCAAAAATAAGACAATTAAAATGAGAAATAGTTTTACTATAATAGTTGGAGACTTCAATATCTTACTTGCAATAATGAGAACAACTAGAGAGACGTAAGAAAATGGAAAACTTAATACTATAAACCAACTAGATCTAACAGACACACAGAGAATGTTTCACCCAACAACAGATTACACATTCTTTTCAAGTGCAGGTGGAAAATTCTCCAGCATACACCATATGTTAGGCCACAAATTAAGTCTCAACAGATTTAAAAAGACAGATATCATACCAAGTACCTTCTCTAACAGCAATGAGATAAAGTCTGAAATCAGAAACAGAAAGTAAACTGGAAAATTTATAAGTTTGTAGAAATTAAAAGAGTCTTTATCAATAGATCAAAGGAGAAATCATAAGGGAAATTAGAAAACACTGAGAGGCGAATGAAAAGAAAAACCTACATACCAAAATTTATGGGAAATATCAAAAGCAATGCTAAGTGGAAAATTATAGCCTTAGACGCTTATGCTTAAAAAGAAAACAGATCTTGAGGTACCTGGGTAGCTCAGTTGGTTAAGTGATTAACTCCTGATTTCAGCTCAGGTCATGATCTCAGGGTCCTGGGATCAAGCCCTGTGTCAGGCTCTTGCTGAAGTTGGAGCCTGCTTAAGATTCTCTGTCTCCCTCTGCCCCTCAGCCCCAAATTCCATATGCATGCACTCTCTCTCTCAAAGACGATGACAATGACAATGACAACGAGGAAGACGACAAAGATAGATCTCCAATCCACAACCCAACTTTACAACTTCAGGGAGTGAGAAAAGAATAAACTAAAGCTAAAACTAGCAGAAGGAAGGAAATGATAATGATTAGAGCAGAGATAAAACAGAGAATAGAAAAACAGAGAAAAATAAATGAAAGTAAAAGTTCACTTTTTGAAAAGATAAAATGATCAAACCTTTATTCAGTTAGACTGAATAGAATAAATTCATAAAGAATGAAGGAAATAGAAAATACCATTAGTACCCACAGTGATAACTGTTGTAGACAAGATCCACTGATGGAAGTTAAAATGAGTGGGCAAAAATTTAAGAAGAAAAAAAATACCTGTATAGTGTCAGATATCCCTCCTAAGATAGTTAATAATTACAATGGGAAAAATGCCTACAATAGAGAAACCTGGGGAACAATGTTTTAATCAAGTGGTTAGTGTTAACATCAACAGTAATAAGGCCCGTGGACATCATTTATTCCTTGATATGAGGCTCTGCAATGGGCACATCATGATTCAAACCCCAGGTCTTCTCAGAAAGACTCTGAAACATTATATTGTTAATCATTTTACTATAAGCAGACATATTTTGTTTCAAGAAATGGATAAATGGATTTATGGTGAAAATATATCAAGGATAGTACACCACGCTGGATATGCTATCACTTGTAAAATATACCCAGTTCTATAGAGTTATTCAGAAAAGTATAATTAATAGGGAAAAAGGCTTCAAGTGAGGCTAATGCATAAAAGAAAAAACAAAATAGAAATGATTTACTGATGCTTCACACAGGGTAGGTGGTAAGAGTAATAATCATAGCAAATACTTAGAGTAATAATGTATTTATTTTCGTTTAATACTATTTTAATCTTAGTTCAATTTTATTTTCAGCAATTATACTTAGTTCAATTTTATTTTCTGCAATTATACTTCTTCATTCATTTAGTCCTGACGACAACTCTATGAGATAAGCATTATATTATCCTCATCTTACAACTGAGGAAATGAAGGCATAAAGAGTAATTTGTTTGGGTTCATTTAGTAAGTAGCACTATACTAGCTCCCAGAAAATATCAGTTTAATGAACAGTGTCAGGTATGATGCCAAACATTTTGCCTATCCTAATCCTTAATATTCCTGCCCAGAAATACCTTTTTAAAAAATTTCTTCAATTTAGATTTAGTTAACATACACTGTATTAATAGTTTCAAAGGTAGAATTCAGTGTTTCATCAGTTGCATACAATACTTAGTGCTCCTTACTTCAAATGACTTTTTTTCTTTTAACAAGTGAAATTTTGGAAATAAAAAATGCAAGGCTGTGCTGGGCTGCTCAACACATTGCAGGACATTCAGCATGCATGGCCTTATTAGCCTTATGATGGTCAGCAGTTTCTTTTTTCCTGATTCACTGTGATAAGCAAATATGCTTGTGATAAGCAAATATGCTCCCCCAAAACACTGCAAATGTCTCTAAGAGAGCCGTACTGCCCCAAAAAATGGGTTGTTAAAGGTTATGAAATTGTAAGATGCAAAGCTAAGGTGTGAATCCAGGCCTATAGGACTCCAAGGTCAGTGTTATTTCCAATACCAGACACAGACTTGTGTAAGAGTTGAAATGAAAACAAATGTTAGAGACAGGAGGAGCACAGCTTCACAGTATGTAGAGCAATATGCTCCAGATGAGGAAACTATACAGTTGACCCTCAAACAACATGTGTTTGAACTGCAGGGGTCCACTTAAATACAATACAGTCATGTAAATATATCTTATGTCCCTTATGATTGTCTAAATTATAGTTTCTTTTCTCTAACTTACTTCATTGTACAAATACACTATATAAGACGTAACTATTCATGATATTGCTAAGGCTGTCCGTCAATAGTAGACTATTAGTTAAATTTGGGGGGAGTCCAAAGTGACACTGGACTTTCAACTGAGCAGGGAGTCACCCTTAGCCCCCAAGTTGTCCAAGGGTCAACTGTGGTTTGAAAGTTAAAGTAGTCCATTAAGTACACCAATAATATTATGTATCATTTGTTCAATCAAACAAAACATAAGGCATGGACCAATTTGTAAAGTATATTGAATTTGTTTATTGAGGATATTAGGATTCAGTTCAGAACTCTGGGTGAGAATTGGCATCATTAACATGTTAGTTATTTGTGTATGTCTAAGCTGAATAAAGTTATGAAAGTGGGAGTTAAAGGTTCCTGAAAAAAATTCAAAGACTATTATTTCTTTTAATTTTAGGATTCTCATATTTTCAAATCTATTAAGGATGCTTTCCCATTCATTGTTATATGAGCTGTGTAACTTATGGATGCAATATGAGCTGTGTAAACTTATGGGTGCAAATCATTTATGCTAATTGAATTACTTTTTTAATTTAATAATAAAAAATTCAGAATATTGAGGAAAAATATCAAAAAGCAACACTAGTGGATTAGTGATATAGGTCAAAACAGTCAAAACATTCCCCCAAACACAAAAACAGAATAAATATTTTTATCTCCTCAAGGGAATAAAGTAGCTTCAGTATACAATGTTCAGATAATATTATAAATTTTTGAAATATATGTTATAAATAAATCCTGATATACAGATACTACTGCAACAACAGCCTACAATCAACATTTTGTTTTTTTAGTGGAATTTCTACACCTCAGTCATGTGTATGCCATGAGTGCATACCATAAAGCAAAATTTGGTAATTAACTCTAGTAATCAATTACCTTTGCAATAATCACTTCTTTCTTCAGAATCTTCATAGCATAGTATTTCCCACTTGCCTTCTCTCGAACCAAAATAACTTTCCCAAAAGTGCCTTTACCTAGTAGTTTCAAATAGTCAAAATCATTCATTGTCTGAAAAATACAAATTAAAAATATAGTATGAAATATTTGATGCAATTTATTTATAAACATATAGGTATATGTTTGCAACATCTTCTCAAAAGCAAATTTAACCAATTTCTAAACACACTTAAATGAGTAAGAATCAGATCGGCAATGGCTGCCTCACCAGCAGGCATGGATACTAGAAATAATTTAAGCAATTCTCAGATACTGGAGACAATAATTTTGAATCTCAAATCCCTCAGCCAAGTTCTAGTGTCCTTCCCCAAACCCTGAGCCACACTGCCCTGACCCGCAAGGCTTGTCTTTCGGTGGCTGGAGACCCCTTGGGGGCAGGGGGCTTCCTCATCATCCTGCCCCCCCAACTGCAACTAGAGCCAGGCACCTACACTCTCTATATCCTCCCAAAGCCTCCACCATGCCCTGGGCACTAACATGTGCAGGGTGAAGAGCAGTCCACCTGCTTGCCTGCTGACCTAAGCCCCACTGGCTGTGGCCCCCTGGCCTTCTGTCTTATTGGCTTCAGGCTGGCAGTGCTGCCAAGGTCCCCTGTCACCTCCTCCCACCTGTACCCACTCTGACCCTGGCTGCTTTAATAAACTCGTGTCTATAGGACACCGACTGTGGGGGAAAAAAAAAAAAAGCTATCAGTCAAGTGTAGGGGCAAAAGGAAAATAGAATCATTTTCATTTACTTTCGAGGACTCAGGCCTTTTTTGGACTGATTGAAGTATAATTAACATATAGTGTTATACTAGTTTCAGGTGTACAATATAATGATTCACCAGTCCTACACATTTCTCAGTGTTCATCAAGTTAACTGTATTCTTAATCACCTTTATTTCACCCATCCCTCCCACCTGCCTTCTCTCTGGCAACCACCAATGTGTTCTCTTGTATTTAAGAGTCTGGTTTCTTTGGTCTCTTTTTCTTTGTTCATTTGTTTTGTTTCTTAAATTCCACATATGAGTGGAATCATATGGTATTTGCCTTTCTCTGACTGATATTTTGTTTAGCGTTATACTCTCTAGCTCCATCCATGTTGTTGCAAATGGCAGGGTTCATTCTCTTTTATGGCTGAGTAATATTCCATTGTGTATACATACCATGTCTTCTTTACCCATTCATCTATCAGTGAACACTTGGGTTGTTTCCACCTCTTGGCTATTGTAAATAATGCTGCAATAAACATAGGGGTGTGCATGTATATTTCAAATTAGTGTTTTTATTTACTTTAGGTAAGTATCCAATAGTGGAATTATTGGATCATATGGTAATTCTACTTTTAATTTTTTGAGGAACTTCCATACTGTCTTCCAAGGACTCAGGTTTTTTGGGGTTTAGTAGTGCAACTACCCCCAAACAACATGGTCATCAAAAATGCCCCCACAAACTTTTCCAAATACATCTAAGGGAGCAGTACCTTTCACGGAAGCTATTTGAGAATGTACTCTAGCAAAATTAGGATAAAATCCTCAGAAGTGAAAGATAGGTGTGTAAGAAATGTTGAAAATAACCCTGGAGCTCAGTAAGAAGAAATCTCAAAAGCAGCAGTACTATATCTGAGAAAGCAATTGGTGCAATTCAGAATAGAAAAGTTAGGGACGTCTAAGAATGCCTTTAATTAATCTGTTTTCAGGTTCATTTCTCACTCCTAAGCTAGCTGATTCCCAGGATTTTGCCAAGCAGATCTGCTATTTGCTCTCTACAGCCCCCTTTATGCATGCTTTTCTTGCTCTATTAGTGTTCTTCTACAAATTTCCATAATTTTGATATGGTTGTCCACTAATGCCTTTCCTCTACCCAGCTTTTCATTTGCGTGGACTTGTCTCTTTTTTAATGCCTTTACTATCATTTTAATGGGCTTTTAAATAGAAGGAGAGACAACCGGGTATGCTCAGTTTATCATCCTAAATTTATTTATTTTTATTTTTTTTAAAGATTTATTTATTTATTCATTCAGAGAGAGCGACAGAGAGGCAGAGAAACAGGCAGAGGGAGAAGCAGGCTCCATGCAGAAAGCCCGATGTGGGACTCGATCCCGGGTCTCCAGGATCACATCCTGGGCTGCAGGTGGCGGTAAACCGCTGCACCACCAGGGCTGCCCTATCATCATAAATTTAAATTCAGTTCAGGGCTCTATGAATAACAAGTTAAGAATCTGGGTTTTATCCTATAGATAATGAGAAGTTATTGAAGACTTTTCTGCCATTTTATAACTGTATTTTTTTCCTTTCTACCATTCATCTGAAGTAAATGTCAAGAATGCCTCAAGTCAGTGATCTCAGCTTCCACATTAAGAAGCTGAACAAGAGCAAATTCAACTCAAGAGAAAGCGAATAAAGAAAATAATAAAGATAAAAGCAGAAATCAATTAAATTTTTTTAAAAAATAGAGAATATCAATGAAACCAAAAGCTGGTTCTTTGAGAAGATCAATGAAATTGATAAACCTCTAACCAGATTGCTCAGGAAAATAAAGGCAGAAGACATAAATGACCAACATCAGGAATAAAAGAGCTGACATTACTACAGACTCTATAGACACTAAAAGATCGTGTGGGAGTATTACAAACAGCTTTATGCCCATAAAATCAACAATATACATGAAATGAACAAATTCCCTGAAAGCCTCACACTATCAAAGCTCACTCAAACAGAAACAGATAACTTAAATAGCCCTATGTCTACTAAGAAAATTCAATTTGCAGCTAAAAACTTCTCAAAAAGGAAACCTGAGAGCCAAATGGTTTCACTGCTGAATTCTATAAACATTTAAGGAAGAAATGATACCAATTCTATATAAACTCCTACAGAAAGATGAAAAAAAGAGAATAATTCCCTATTCATTCTATGAGGCCATTATTACCCTGATTATCAAAACCAGACAAAAACATTTCAAGAAAACTACAGACTAAATATTCCTCATGCGCATTATTTGTAAAAATTCTACAAATTTTAGAAACAAATGCTTACATTCACTTTCAACATTATCTGCTGCCTGTAAATTTGAAAATTTTTCCAAATGTCAAGTTGTAATGTCTTAACCAGTCAGTAATATCTCCAGTTCACAATAGAAGCAGCAAAACGTATCAGGGAAGAAAGGAAAATACATTTATTAATTCAACTAAAAATCAAACATGTGGCACTAAATATACAGAATATACTTAACAAGGTTAGTGTCATTTGAATAGTACATAGTGCTAAGAAATTTTGTTTCTATTAATAGATTTTTAAAAATCAAGGAAAACCATATAACTACAAAGCTATCTGTGCTAGGTAGTCTCCAACACTGGTTGCCACTAGTGCCCTGACTTCCTGGATGCACATGCCATCCTTCCCTTGAAGAGGTAGACTCAACTTTCTCTCTCCCTGAGCTAGCCTTGTGTCCTGCTTTAAACACAGAATAGGATCAAAGTGATAGTATGCCAGTTCCAGAAGAAGCCTTTAAATCTGGCGGCTTATGCTTTCACCCTTTTGTTAAAGTCATAATTCAAAGCAGGCTTTCATGCCGTAAGGAAAGATACTATGTAGAAAGGGTCTAGATGATGAGATACCACATACCAAGAGATCACATGGAGGAGAAACCAAGAATCCAGAAACGTGAGAAAGGCTTTCTGGGATCTTCCAGACCAGCCTGTGTGCTAACTGAATGCAAATGCTTGAGAGATCCACATGAGACCAGTAGAAGTACTCACACAAACCACAAAATCTGAGAAGAAATACAGTGTTACTGTTTTAAGACATTGAACTTGGGTAGTTTATTCCATGTCTATAACAAACTGAGAGACATCATTCCCCTAACTAGGCCATGATATTTTTTGCTCAAAGCTTCATTTGAGCAGTACTCTCTTCAATGTTTATTTAAGTACACTGAAAAATGATCTTTGCTATGTCCCATTATTAAATATCATAGAAACGGAAACTGAATTCTTAGTGATAAAAATCAGAAAGGAATTTATAAATTGTCTTATGACATTTTCAGATGAAAAGCAATATGTAATAAAATATTATTATACTGCTTAAGGATTGCACTTCTGAGAGAAAAGGAGGTTTTAAAAAATATAATAGCCTTATCTTTATATTTCACAGCTTTATCAGTTTGACTGTCAACCTTTAAAAAAAGAATTTGCATGGAAATTAATATTAGTAAAAGCATCGTATGTGAAAAAAATCAGAAACAGATTTTGTATCTATTTTGACAAAACTTCAGAAAATTTTAAAAGTATTTTTGATACCAAATGCTCACGTTAGCATGATATGATATACACAATAATTATCTAGTCTTTACAAATGAAATGTAACCTATTACAAAATGTTTCCCTCTTTTAGATGATGTTAAAGGAAAAAATACAGTAAGAATTTAATAAAAGATGAGAGCATGGATCCCCTGCAGAAAAATTAATCTTCTAAAACCCAACTCCCAAAATTTATTAAGTAAATATTTTACATTTTCCTTCGCATAATCTCCAGCACATCAATGTAGCTGTTTTAGGTTAAGAGATGCATAGGCATATATAACAAATGCTTAATAAATGTACTCAATTCAAATACACACTAGAATATAAGAAAAAGACTAATTATGTAGTACAAAATTTAGGTTAAGAATATGAACATATAACTGAAGACGAATATGAGAAACCTCTCGGAAAAGAATACAGGGGTTTTAGCACCTTTGGTCAAGGTTAAGAACTAAACCAAACAAAGCCCCATGGGGTACTAAGTAAAAACGGGGCTTTCAAGAAATTCACCTTTATCCAGCCAACCTCTCCACCATTGATTAGGCAGCTGCTCCTTCTTTGGACAGGCAGTGAGAGAGCACATGATTTCTGCAGGTTCCATGGAAACTTCTTCACTCTTTCTCCACATGCCAGCCATTGCTTTGAGTTAGTGTAGCCAGGCATTAAATAAAAACACTCCAAGAACTGGAGCCAGACATAATGGGAAAGTAGTACATACTGCTTACACTTTACACCAAGTCAGGAGATGATAAGCAGCTACTACTCTCAGAGAGGTCTACCCTGGTCACTTTAAAATTAGGCAGAACTTTGACTCCTATTGGCTGTTGATCCTTCTATGCTGTGCTCCTTCACAGACCTGACAGTATAGAGAATGGTTGCTTGGCAGATCAAGAGTAGGCACTTCCGAGTCCTCTAATCAAATTCCTTTGGAAGATCATCTTTTAGTTAAAACACAGAAAAGCACATAAATCTGGTTAAGGAGGCCTCTGCCTCTTTTCCACCACCCAGTATCTTTCCCTAAAAGATTTTTCACCCTGTGCATCAGATACTGGGTAATACTCTACCACTAAGAGAAGTAACCATTTATCTGCTTGAGGCAAGAGAAAACAGCTAAGACAATTCTTAGCAAAGCTAACACAATTAGGAGCTATCATCTTCATCCTATTGCTCATTTTTCAAAAAAGTGAACAAAGAAGAAAATGTGCGCTGTAAATTATAAGAAAGGCATTCTTATTTCAGAGTATGCAGTCTGATATTAAAAATAATAAAAACTTCTGCAATTCTTTTTAGGATACCTGATATACACAAAGGATGTAGTACTAGAGACCCAGGAAAGTGACATGACTATCTTACCCTTTTTAACCAAGTTGTTAGGGCCACACGAAAGAGTGCTACAGAGGTTCTTTTTTTACACTCCTTGTCATTTAAAACAGTTTTATACTATCTCACTTAAAATGAAATGAAATAACAGGCGCCCAGGGTGGCTTGGTCGGTTGAGTGTCTGATTCTGGATTTTGGCTCAGGTCATGATCTCATCTCAAGATTATGAGATCGAGTCCCACACTGGGCTCTATGCTCAGCCCTGGAGTCTGCTTGAGATTCTCCCTCTCCCTCTGTCCCTTCCTCTGTCTACATACTCTCTCTAAATTAATTAAATCTTTAAAAAAATTTTTTTTGAAATGGACCGAAATAAAAAAGGACAATAGAAATCAGATATAGATCAAATAAAACAATAAATCCCTCAATTTTTGGCTTTTGAGATCCAGTTTCAGTGAAAGATTTCTTAGAGAATCTACTTTAAAAACCTCACTTCCTATCACTATTCTGTGATATTCAAATTCTACTGATTTTCCCAACAGTACACCAATAAAAAATGAAATTAACAAAACACTAAGCAACAGCTTGACATAAATATTTGAGAAACCAAGTACAATCACAAGAGAGGGTATCTGTATAATTCTGCTCTCTAATACAACTTGGTCATATAATAAGTATAAGAATTATAGTGATTATAAAGGCTTATGATATATCAATTATAAGAAATAAGTTGCACACTGAAGGTATCCAGTATATAATTAAAAGTCCTTACATGTTTGAACAAGATTATTTAATCTCTGAATGTCAGATGAATCACCTGCAAAGTGAGATAATAATGATACCTAACCTCATATGATTTTTGTGAGGATTAAATGAGGTAATAGATATAAAAGTACTCCTGAGAGCAGAGCACAAAATAAATGTTTATAAGTGATAGTTAGTGAAGGTGATGATTTCTAAGATAATCCACATTGGTAACTGTGAAAAGAGGAAATCACATTGTGCTTTTATGATTTATAACCAGTCTTACCAGAAAAATAATAAAATCCTCCATATTTTTGCATTTTTACATCTTTGAAAATGTCTTTCTTCATTCAAAGTTTTTCTGGTAAATAATTTCTATATTCATTTCCAAATTCTCTCATTCATAGTAAGAGTACTTCTAGTTAGGGCATTTTAAACTCCCCACTTTTAACTTACAGCCACCTCAATAGCAGCTTATTACTGTCAGTTAGTAAGCAGAGTTTTAGGAGGTCCACAGACTTAGAGTATAGCTGGTATAGCTTGTTTATGAATGTGGTAGCACAGAATTCAAAGGCAAGATTAATTGGGACCTGATTTTAAATTTATGAGCATAATCAAATTTTATATTTATTGTGTACATGTGCACATACATATCCAAAAGAAGCTTTCTTATCTCTGAGTAGGTGAGTAAAGCTAGATTGTTCTTTGTTTTTTGCAATGACTACAGAGCAAGCTGGTGTTACACTGACTTAAAAGAGGGATTCATTTCAACTAACAAATAAAGGCTAAGTCTTTAATGAAGACACAAAGAGTTCTCAAACACTGGATCAAAATCACTCACAGAATATTATTATAATTAGAATAGAAATTTTAGATAAGGAGAAAGTAATTAATAAGCTCTAGGTTGTGACAGTATAACTTCATCAAGTTCATGTTTAGCACTTGGAAAAAGGAGGATTTGAACAAGCAGTCTAACTCCAAAGAGTTCTTAATCATTATGCTAATATCAAATTACATGGGTAATTACATTAAAAATTAGTGTTTTCCTACATGGAGATTAAATTTACAATTCATTATAACAAATATATTCTAACATGATAAATGGCACGTTCATTTACTTTGAACACTTAGATCTTTAATCTTAAAATACCATTTTCATACAAGGAAGTTGGTTTTTAATTTTTTTAATGACTTATTTATTTAATTGAGAGAGAGAGAGAGAGAGAGAGAGCACATGTGCATGCGTACAGTGGGAGTGGGAGAAGGAGAGAGAACCTAAAGCAGACTCCCCACTGAGTGCAGAGCCCAAAGTGGGGCTCAATTCCAGGACCTTGAGATCATGACCTGAACCAAAATCAAGAATCAGATGCTTAAGTGACTGAGCCACCCAGGCACCCAGCTTTTAAATTTTCTATATCAATAAAAACCATAATTTATAATTCTATCAATATATAACTTGACATTTACTAATCTGGAGCACTTGGGGAAGGAAAGTCTTTTCTCTCACTAGCTCAGAAGCAGACATTAAAATAAAAAGCTATTATTTCCAAGACTATTCACTTTTCTGCTGATATCAGTGAAGCTGGGGTGCCAGGTGGGAAGCACATGAGAACCACTTCTGCTTTCAGAGCAAACAAAACACCAAATGGAAAAGGGTCAAATCATTAGGGAAAACATTATTTCCAAGTTCTAAAATGATATTAAAAACAATGAGAAAAATGCAAATTATAAATCAGCACGATGGCACTTTAGTCAACAAGTACCTCAGAAGTCCTACCAGCAGTGGTAAGCGCTAAGCAGTGAAAACGAGGTGACTTTTATATTATTTGGTTTTAAACAATGACAGGTATTTCAGATTTACCAGGATAAATAACACCCACATCTCTATATTTGCATAACGTAAGATCATTGGCCAATACTTCATGCAACACTGTGCATATTTCTTCCATACACATAATAAGCGCTATACTAAGTAGGGAATAAATTACTATTCTCTACCTTTCTTTTATGATGGGTTGTGGAAGCATCCATCTCTTCCTCCCCTATATTATCAATTTGTGAAGTTGGACTACAATTCATTCTCTCCTCTTCTTGTCTCTGAAGTCTGTCTGCTACCGCCTGAATAGCTTCTGTCCACTCTTCCCTATAAAACAAGTACAGTTTCCCGTTAATAAAGAATGGTAAATGATTCAAATATTTCCCTCATGTAAAATATGACATCAATACAAATAAAGTCTATTCCAGGATAATACACACACATACATGTAAACATACCCTCCCACCCTTACTCAAAAGTGAAATTAATCCCCAAAGCATTTAACATTACAGACCTTATGACTGTTGGAACATTTATTTAAATGTATGTCAAAGAAAAAAAGAAGGAAAGGATTATACAAAAATTCAGTTAAAATCCTTTAAAAGTACAGTTAAATTTTATTGCATATATACAACTTACCTATAAAGTAAACTGGCCCCCAAAAGCTGGCTGCCCCTTAAAATCCTTCTTTGTCTAGTCATTGTTAAGTTCATTGACATGGTCAAGGTCTTTACTGTGGGGTCCAACAGAAGTTCCAAGAAAAGGTTTTCAAAGCTAAAGCCTTTCACTGTTCCCGTAGTTTGTAGGTAAAATAGTCTCAGGAGCACTGTTCCCATAGTTTGTAGGTAAAATAAGTCTCAGGAGCACTGGTTGAAATTTGTGTTATAGATCAAGAATTATTCATTTTCATATAAATGCTTAAATCAGCATTTGTTTCTTAAAGTCTGTTAGAATTTTGAGTGGAATTATATTAAATCTACGGATCAATTTGGGGGAAATTGCTATCTTAAAAAATTAAATTTTTCACTCCATAAACATAGTATTATCTCCATTTATTTAATTTCCCAGTGCAATCTTTTATGACTTTCTGTGAAAATGTTTTGCATATCTTAAATTGAATTTATTCTGAAATATTTTATTTTTTTAAAGTATTGACTTTTCATTGAAGTACAGTTGACATACAGTATTATATTAGTTTCAGGTGTACAACACAGTCATTATATGCACTATTAAATGCTCACCATGTAAGTGTAACTACCATCTGTCACCATATAAAGTTATTACAATATTATTGACCATATCTGCTATGCCGTATTGTATTACATCCCTGTGATTTATTTATTTTAGAACCAGAAATTTGTATTTCCTAATCCTCTTCATCTATTTCACCCATCACCCCATACCTTTCCCTTCTGGCAACCAGTTTGTTCTCTGTATTTATGAGTCTGCAGTTTGTTCATTTGTTTTGGTTTTGAGGTGATTATCTCATTGTAGTTTTCATTTGCATTTCTCTGGTGATGAGTGATGTTGAGCATCATTTCATGTGCCTGTTGGCTATCTGTATGTCTTCTTTGGAAAAATGTCTATTCAAGCCTTCTCCCATTTTTAATCAGACTATTGGGTTTTTCGGCATTGATTTGTATGAGTTCTTTGTAGATCTTGGATATTAAACCTTTATCAGATGTCATTTACAAATATGTCCTCTCATTCAGTAAGCTGCCTTTTCATTTTGTTGATTATTTCCTTTGCAAAAGCATTTTAGTTTGATGCAGTTCCAATTGTTTATTTTTGCTTTTGTTGCCCTTGCCTTAGAAGACAGATCCAAAAAATACTACTGAAACCATTGTCCAAAAGGTTACCACTTATGTATTCTCTTAGGGGCTTTATGATTCCAGGTCTTATATTTAGGTATTTATTCCAATTAGTTTATATTCATATATGATGTAAAAAAAAAGAAAAAAAGTAATCCAATTTCATTCTTATGCTTTAGCTGTTCAGTTTTCCTAACACAATTTACTAAAGAAACTATCTTTTCCTACTGTATATTCTAGAATACTTTGTTACAGATGAAATGACAAAATAAGTGTGGGTTTATTTCTGGGCTGTTGTGTTCCATTGATCTGTGTGTCTATTTTTGTGCCAGTACCATACTGTTTTGACTATCATAGATTTGTACTGTATCTTAAAATCTGGGATTGCGATACCACCAACTTTGTTCTTCTTTCTCAAGGTTGCTTTTACTATTCAGGTTCTTTTGTGGTTCCATACAAATTTTAGTTCTATAAAAAAATTGATATTTTGATAGAATTTGCATTGAATCTGTAGATTGCTTTAGGTGGTATGGGCATTTTAACAATACTAATTATTTTAATCCATGAAAGTGGTTTATCTTTCCAATTATTTGTGTCACCTTCAGTTTCTTTCCTCAGTGTCTTATAGTTTTCAGAGTGCAGGTTTTCATTTCCTAGATTACATTTATTCGTTTTGAACCAATTGCAAATGAGACTGTTTTCTTAATTTCTCTGATACTTCTGTAAGCTTATAGAAATGCAAAAGATTTCTGTATGTTACTTTTGTATCCTGCAACCTTACTGAATTCATTTACTAATTCCAATAGTTTTCTTGGTCAAGTTTTAGGGTTTTTGATATATAGTATCATTCACCTACATACAAATAGTGACAGTTTTACTTCTTCCTTGCCTAGTTGAATGCCTTTTTTTTCTTTTTCTTGTCTGACTGCTGGGGCTAATATTTCCAGTGTTTTGTTGCTTAAAAGGGGTGAGAATGGACCTTCTTGTCTTTCTCCTGACCTTAAAGGAAAAGCCAGCAAATTTTCACCATTAAGTACGATGTTAGCTGTGAGTCTGATTTATGTTGAAGTACAATCCCTCTCTACCCATTTTGTTGCAAGTGAATGTATATAGCATTTTGTCAAATGCTTTATCTACATCTATGGAGATGATCATACAATTTTTATCCTGCATTTTGTTAATGTGCTGTATCACATTTAGTGACTGATTTGTGGATATGAAACCATCCTTGCACGCATGGAATAAATCATATTTGACTGCGGGGAATGATCCTTTCAATGTACTTTGAGTCTAGTTTGCTAACATTTGGTGACTATTTTGCATCTACATTGATCAGAGATATTGGCCTATAATTTTCTTTTTATAGTGTATTTGTCTAGTTTTGGAATCACAGTAATGCTGGCCTCATGTATTTAGAAGAAATCCTTCAATTTCTAGAACGGTTTGATAAGCATAGCTATTAACTCTTCTTTAAATGTTTGGTAGAATTTACCTGTGGAGTCATGTGGTCTTGCACCATTTACTTACTGGGAGTTGATTACTACTAATTGGTCTGGTTAGATTTTCTATTTCTTCTTCTTTCAGTCTTGGAAGATTGCATGTTTCTAGGAATTTATCCATTTTTTTTAAGTTGCGTAATTTGTTGGCATATAATTTTTCATAGTTAGTCACTTTTAACCCTTTGTATTTCGTGATGTCAGCTATAACTTTTGCTTCATTTCTAATTTTGAGTCCTGTCTTTTTTTGTTAAGAGTCTGGCTAAAGGTTTATTAATTTTGTTTTGCTTTTCAACAAACCAGCTCTTAGTTTCACTGATATTTTCTATTGTTTTTTAAAGTCTCCATTTTATTTATTTCCACTGGAGTCTTATTTCCTTCCCTCTACTAACACTGGGCTTTGTTTTTCTTTTTCTAGTTTCTAAAGAGTAAGGTTAGATTAAGATTTTTGTTTTGTTGTTGTTTGTTGCTAGGCCTGTATCACTGGACATGGGTAGCAAAGATTTTGAACTACTGTGTTTTCATTTTCATTCGTCTGCAACCAATTTTTATTTTCTCTGCATTTTCTTCACTGACCCATTGGTTGTCTGGTAGCATATTGAGTTGAGACTCCCAAAAGTTTCTGGTTTTTTTCCAGTGTTTTTCTCATAATTGAGTTCTAGCTTCATATTTTTGTGGTTAGGAAAGCTGGCTGATATGATTTCAATTTTCTTAAATTTTTTAAGACTTGTTATGTGGCATAATATGTGATCTGCCCTGGAGAATGTTCCATGGGTACTTGAAAATAATGTGTATCCTGCTGTTTTTGGATGGAATGTTCTGTATATATCTGTTAGGTCTGTCTGGCCTAATGTGTCATTCAAGCACTGTTTCCTTCTTTATTGATTTTTTTCTAGATAATTTATCCACTGATGTAAATGGGGAAAATCCCCTCTTATTATGTTAATATCTCCTTTTAGTCTGTTAATTTGCTTTATATATTTAGGTGATCCTATGTTGTGTGCATAGAAATATACAACCATTATTATCCTCTTGTTAGACTGATCCCTTCATCATTATGAAACTCCAATCTAGGTCTCTTGTTACAGACTTTGCTTGAAAGTCTATTTTGTCTGATAAGAGTATTGTTACCCCAGCTGTTTTTCTTTCACTTCCATTTGCATAGTATATGCTCTTCCAGCCCTTCCCTTGCAGGCTATAGGTATCTTAAGGTCTAAAGTGAGGCTCTTGGAGATGGCATATTGGGTCTTGTTTTGTTTCTTCCCCATTGGGTTGGTCACCCTTAATCTTTTGATTGGAACTTTAGACCATTTATGTAAAAAAGTAATTATTGATAGGTATGTATTGCCATTTGTTGGCATATACAACAGGCATGTAACATTTTCTGGTTGTTTTATAGTCTTCCTGGTTCCTTTCTTCTTCTCTTCTTGTCCTCTCCCTTGTGATTTTATATTTTCCTGAGGGCTAGGCTTGGATTCTTTTCTCTTCAGGTTTTTTATCTATTAAAGGGTTTTGGTTTGTGGTTCATATGACATTCATATATAAAACCCTACTTATTATCAGCCTACTAAAGTTGAGGTTCAATTAAATTTAACACATTCTAAAAGCACCTTATTTTTACTACCACTCTCCACATTTTATGTATTTGACTTCACAATTTACATCTTTATTTTGTATATCCATTAAATAATTATTTTAGATATAATTGATTTTACTACTTTCATCTCTTTGTCTTCCTACTAGCTTTGTAAGTGATTGATCTACTACCATTACTATGTGTTTGTTTTTACTAATGAAATTTTTTAGTAATTTTCTTAGTTCTCATTATGGCCTTTCTTTTCTTAAAAAAAGTCCCTTTAACATTTCTTAGAAGGCCAGTTGAGTTGTAACAAACCTTACTTTTATTTATCTGGGAAACTCTTTTTTCTTTCCTTCATTGTGAAGGACAACCTTGCTGCATATATTATTTTTGGTTGTAGGTTTCTTCCTTTCATCACTTAGATTATATCATGCCACTCCCTTCTGGCCTGCAAAGTCTCTGCTGAAAAACCAGCCAATAGCTTTATGGCATTTCCCTTTTATATAACTTGCTACTTTTAAGATTATTTTTATCTTTAATTTTTGACATTTTAATTATTATGTGTCTTAAATGTGGATCTCTTTGGGTTTATTTTTTTTCTTTAGGACTCTGTACTTCCTGGACCTGGCTGTCTGTTTCCTTCTCCAGGTTAGGGAAGTTTTCAACAAGTAGTTCTTCAAAGAAGTTTTCTTCCCCCTTTTCTCTCTTCTTTGAGAATGCTATAACACAAATGTCACTAAGTCTGATGTTGTCCCTTACACATCTTCATATTTTTTAGATTCCTCTTACTTTTTGCTGTTCACTTGGTGTCTTCAGATTGTTGATCTGTTCATCTTTATCCTTTAGTCTGCTGTCAATTTCCTCCTATTGATTCCTGCTGGGTGTGGAGGGGTAGGAGTGGCTTTGGAGGGGCACCTGCCAGCACAGGTCCACAGGGCAGGGTTACGCAGTGCTAGCAAGGTAGAAGGAGTACGTCAGAACTGGTGCCTGCCAGCATCAGGCCAACTATGTTGAAGGAAGTCAAGAGAGATGGCACTGGCCAGTTCTTCCATTCCCAAAGTGCCTACAGATCCCTGATCCTCCAGCACAACCCTACAATCGGTTAATAAAGCTCCCTCATATGAGCCCAGAAGCTTTCAAACTACTGCCTCTGTCGTGGGTCTCAGAGTGAGTGATATTGTGCACAGAACCTTTAAGAGCACTGTCTGCTATATATAGCTCTCCACCTCTCCTGGAGTTAAGACCCACTAATGTTCAAAGCTCTTGAGTTAAGCCTCACTGATTTTCAAAGCCACAGGCTATGGAGGCTTGCCTTCCCAGTGCAAATGCCCAGGGCTGGGGGTGCCCAAGAGCTGCTCCCAGAGGACCTCTGCACCTGTGATAGCTTTCCTGCTTATGGATCAATGTGTCTGGGGTTTGGTTCCCAAGTTTGTCTCTTTATCTCCTACTCTTCTTGCTGTGATTGTTAAAATATATCTTTAGCCACGGAAGAGCTGTTCAGTAGTCTTCAGGTTTTTCTGAAAGTGAGTTTTACTATATATAGTTGCAGCAATGGTGTGTCCATGAGAGGAGGTGGTCTCAAGATCTTCCTACTCTGCCATCTCCCTTGAACAAAATCAGCTGATTTTTTTTTTAGATTTTATTTCTTTATTCATGAAAGAAAGAAAGCGAGAGAGAGAGAGAGGAAGAGGGAGAGGGGGAGAGAAAAAGAGAGAGAGAGAGGCAGAGATATAGGCAGAGGGAGAAGCGGGCTCCTCACAGGGAGCCCGATGAGGAACTCAATCACGGAACCTGGGATCACACCCTGAGCTGAAGACAGATGCTCAACTGCTGAGTCACCCAGGCATCCCAATTCATTGTTTTCTTAGGATGTTCCTTTCTTTGGCAGCATTCCTCACTTTCTTAGAGATCCCTTTCTGAGTTACCTATTGCTAACTATTTTTTATGCTATTGGAATATGCTTTTAAAAATTTGTAATTTTCTAATTTTTCATAGTAGTTCTTAAAGTTGGTATTTATATTGACCTTGTACTGAAGCCTTACTAAGAAGTTGATGTACCAATTCTAATACCTTTTATTTTTCTGGATTTTCTATACATGCAAACATATCTACAAATAACAGCAATTTTACTTCTTTTTTTTACCTTATAATGCCGTATATCAGATCATTAGAAAAATGTTAAATAAAAGTGGTGAGAGAAGACATTCTTACTGTTCCAGATCTCAGAAATAAAGCACTAAGGCTTTTACTTTTGATTATCATATAAGCTGTAGGTTTTTTATAGATAGAAGTTGAGTAAGTTCCCTTCTTTTCCTTGTCAGCTGAGTGTTCTAGTTATGAAAGGATACTGAATTTTGGCAAATGCTTTTTCTGCATTTGTTGAGAGGACCATTTAGTTTTTCTACTTTATCCTCTGAATATAGTGAATTTAGTTTAATGATTTCACATGATAATGCAACTGAACTCTAAGATATACTCTATTTGGTCATGATGTATTATTCTTTTTCCATTTTTTTTGAATTTGTCAAAACTTTGTTAAATTTTGCACTGACAGGGCAGCCCCGGTGGCCCAGTGGTTTAGCACCGCCTTCAGCCCCGGGGTATGATCCTGGAGACCTGGGATCGAGTCCCACGTCGGGCTCCCTTCAGGGAGCCTGCTTCTCCCTCTGCCTGTGTCTCTGCCTCTCTCTCTGTGTCTGCCATGAGTAAATAAATAAAATCTTTTAAAAAAAATTTTTTTGAACTGACATTCACAAGTATTTTGGACTATAGTTCCATCTTCTTATGATAGTTTTGCCTGGTTTTTGAAACAAGAGTACCCTTTTAAGTTGGAAAGTGTTCTCTTCCCCCATTATTCTCTCAAATAGATTGTGTAGGACTGGTAATATTTCTTTGACAGAACTCATCAGTGAGGACATGTGGACTTGGGAGTTTAAATTATTAACTCAATTCTGCTCATTGACATTGGCTGTTCAAATTTTCTAATGTTTTCAAAAAAATTTTTCTAATGTTTTTTTGGGTTGATATTGGTAATTCATGTCTTATTTTAACAATCTTCCATGATGTTTTCTATTCTTTTTTTTTTTTCAAAGAATTAGCTCAGGTTTATTATTATTTTTGTTTCCTATTTCATTGATTTCTGAGCTCTACTGTTTCCTCTTGATGTTTGCTTTGCGTTTACTTTTCTAGTTTCTGAAAAAGAAAGCTTAGGTTATTGATTTAACTTCTTCAAGTATAGGCATTACTGTTATAAATTTTCCTCTCAGCACTCACAAATTTTTATATGCTTTATTTTCATTATCATTTATTTTAAAACGATTTTCTAATGGCTCATGTGAATTTTGTTTTTGACCCAATGATTTTTAAGAGGTATGTTGTTTAACTTCCAAATAGTTGGGAGTTTTTCAGGTTCTTATTCTTATTGATTTCTAAGCAATTCTACTAAGGCTGGAAAGCATATTTTATATAACTTCAATCTTGCTAAATATATTAAGAATTGCTTATGATCCAGAATATGACCTATCCTGGTGAATGTACCATATGCATTCTCTCACTTTTGAGTGTAGTATTCTGTAAATATCAAGTACATCAAGGTGATTTGATAGTGTTATTCTATGATTTAGTTGATTTTTTTTTATCTAGCTGCTCCATCACTTGCTGGAAAGAATTTAAAAACCTATATATATGGGTGTGGAATTGTCTACTTTTCTTTAATTCTGTTATTTCATGCATACATATTCATGACTGTTATAACATCCATGTCAACATATCCCCTTCTATCATTATCAAGTGTCCTGGAACTCTCTAGAATATTATTTTGAAATCTGATTTATCTTCCTTATGGCTGTTTGTATGATATATTTTTACCAATCCATTTACTTTCAACTTAGTATGTTTTTATACTTAAAGTACATTTCTTATAGACAGCACATAAGTGGACCTTGTATTTTTAATTCTGTAACTCTGCCCTTTAACTGCAGTTTTAACCTATTAATATTTAATGCAATTATTTATATGGTTGTACATAAGTCTACCATTTTTTCTACTTTTTTCTTTCTTCCTGCCTGTTTTTTATTTTTCATTATTTTAAAGTTTTTCAGAATTCCATTTCAATTTTCCTGTTGGCTTCTCAGTGGTTTTTTTTTCCATATTTTTATTTTTTATTTATTTACTTATTTTTAAAGATTTGATTTATTTGACAGAGCAGGGGGAGCAGGAGGCAGAAGAAGAGGGAGAAGCAGACTCCCCACTGAGCTAGAAGCCCAATGCAGGATTTGATCCTAGGACCCTGGAATCATGACTTGAGCCAAAGGCACTTAACCAACTGAGCCACTCAAGTGCCCCTGCATATTTTTATATATAACATTAACTTCATACAGTCAACTTACATAATGTACTCTGGGTTAATTAATTTTTTATGATTCTATTTCTCCTCATATCAGCATTGTAGTCATTATGTACTTGCTTTCCTTTTAGCAATTTTCCTTGAAATCACGACATTCATCCTCAACTTAGCAAAGTCTAATATTATATGTCTATACTTTTAAGCCTTCTAAGAAAATGTAGATATGTCATACAACACTAACTTCCATTTTTCCCTCAACCTTAGTTTACATATTATTACTTCAGTAATAGTATAATCTTCATATAATTAAACCATAAAATGTTATTATTATTCACTAGATCAATATTCTTTTGGTTTTATCAACTTATTTACCATTTTGTTTTTCATTCCTTCCTAATATCTCTTCTCCCATCTGGGATTATTTTATTCTGTCTGAAGAATACTGTTTGTATTCCTCTTCTGCAAGTCTGCTGGTGAGAAATTCTATCAATTCTTAACTGAAGTTATTGAAATTTTTGACTGAAATATTTTCATTTTACTTTCATTCTTGAAAAGTATTTTTGCTCATTAGCAATTATTTTCTTTTAGCACTTTGAGAATATCATTCCATTATCTCCAATTATCATTCCATCCCATATATTCCATGTTAACTGTTTCTAATGATATCATCTTTTCGTCTAATTGGTGGTCCTTTGAAACCAATTTATTTTTTCTATCTGCTTTTATCTAGGGAGCCTATGAATCTGATTCAGTTGTTTTGTCTCTGTGGTTTTTGAATCTTTGAATCTTTATGTACTTGTTTATTTCTTAATGCTTATCAAATAATGTACATTAAAAATGTAAATAGTTTGAGATTACTTAGATTTCAAAGAGACTAGCAAAAGTGGTTCACATTAACCAAATTTAAGATCTGAAATAATTTAAAGCTAGACTTTAATCCTTTAAAGGTAAGTCTAAATCTAGTTTATCCTTAGGTACCAACTTAAAATGTATTGATGTACAATGACCACTCTCTGGTAGGCCCTGGGTTCCAGAATAAGATTCCTAGATTTGATAGTTATTCCAAATGTCAACATATCCCCTTCTATTATTACCTAGAATTGGCAGGCACCCCTGGTAAAAGAGTGAGCTCATCTCTCTGGGTTTCACCCTTCCATTAAATTTTAGTCCCTTAATTCTTTGCAGTCAAATTGCCTCATGTATGCCTTTTTTTTTTTTCCCTAATGTTTTGTCCACCTTTACTAAGAGTTCTTAGGTGGATTACTGACATAAATTACCTCATTCACCATAACCAAAATATGTATATATGCTCTGCAAACAAGTATTGGGCCCAAATATCTCATTAATGAAAGCATGTAATTTCTCATTCCTAACTAATGTTGGCAAATGTATTCAATTCAGAAAACAGAATGGAGATCCCTATGAAGCAAGTAAATTTAACTTTAAAATACATATAGTACTTATAGGAAACTGAAACAATTTTTGTAAGCTGATCGTTTATTTAAAATAAACATTAATTAAAATGTCTAACATATGTATCCTACTAAAGTTCAATAAGCCATAGTGTGTATATATATATATATATATATATATATATATATATAGGTAAATTTGATATTGTAAACAAATATAACAAAATTTTATAGGT
This sequence comes from Nyctereutes procyonoides, assembly GCF_905146905.1. Classification (NCBI taxonomy): domain Eukaryota; kingdom Metazoa; phylum Chordata; class Mammalia; order Carnivora; family Canidae; genus Nyctereutes; species Nyctereutes procyonoides. Next base: position 7,568,761 of record NW_026575044.1, read on the forward strand.
AAAAATGATAACAAGTTTGCACTGAGAACAGTGGTGTTCTAGGAAAAACAATGTTAAGCTTGAAGTGGGGATCAAAGGAGAAGAATGATTTGTAAATGAGATGTACAAGATGAGGTGGTATAGGAAGAAGCAAGCAAGGGAAAATATTTCTGGCATAGGGGAGAAAAGAGCCAAAAAGAGCCACAAGTGATGTGAGAGTCACTATAGAATTAGTACTCGGGAAACTACATGTAGTACATTGTAGTCGTAACATAAGAGGGCATGTATTCATGCACATGAACATGCGGTTGTGATTGCAGCAGGGCCATAGTGATGATAATGAAAGTGATAGCTCTAAGAAAGGAAAATTATCTGGGTCTGTAAAGTGGTTCCACTATAACAAAATAAACTATACATGAAAAATCATATTTGACAGTGAATAATTTGAAGTAGATTCATTAAAACTAGAGAAAAATACAAACGTATAAGCTATCATGAAAATTATGATGCATTATTTAAAAACAAAAAACAACAGACCATCCTATCTGAAAGAAAGAGATAAAATTATTAATATCCGCAGATGCTACGCCTGCAAAAGCTAAGAACGTTTTTTTTGGGGGGGGAAAAACCAGTAATAACTGAAGTTCTCCTTTACTACATGTTTGCTTTTACATGAAATTATTTCTTTTCTCAATTTTCTTACTTCTAAGGTCTTTTCTTTCCCTCAGAAGTTAAAAACTTTATAAGGACTCTCTAATTAAAACGATGTGGTCTTAGTGCTAGAATGACAAGGAAATCAAAAGGAAAAAAAGAAAAAAAAACTAAAAATACAAATATTTGTGTATGTGCCATCCGTAATCAGTGAGGACAGAATAGATTATTCAATGAAAAGAAATGAAGAACAGAGCTAATACAACGGTCTCATCCTTTGGGAAAAAATAGTTTCCAAACTTGTATCATGCAATAAAACAAATAGAAGATTTTTTTTTAAAGATAGGGATACATATTTCATTTACAACAAGAATGGATTTTTAGACTGGCAGAGAGAACACAGAAAATACACAGCTTTTCTAGTTCTCACTACATTTTTCTAAGTCTTCATTACCATTAAAGTCATATTAAATCTCTAAACACCAGATTCTAGATGAATGTAGAAAAACAGACTCCAATGGTAAATACAAAGATGCTGTTTTTTCATTTTTACTAAAACTGCTTTCTTCTAGTCATAAATGCAAATAAAAACTGTTCAGAAAAGTAAAGTAGTGATATAAGTACAGGAACTAATTTTAAAGTCTTAAGGTATGACATAAATCCAGCTTTGCAAACATAAAAATGGCAAAATTAATCATGCTTTGATGGGATACTGTAAATCTACTAAGAATAATATTTTCAAAGAATATACGACGGGAACAATTCCATTCATTCAGCCAGTAAACAAATACTATGCTGGGTCCTGGACTATCCTGTACAGATGGAATATTGAGCAAGAATCGTATCTTTGCTAGTCAAGAATCTCATAGTCTAGTGAGAAAGGCAAACAAAGATACCTGGTCTACAAGGGTGAGAGAAGGTTTTGTACAAAATGTGGTATTTTTAAGCTCAGATCTGAAAAATAGGAATTAGCCCAGTCACAATTATGGGTAGAAGTATAAGCAAACTGAGGACTTAGCATATAGAAATGCCCAAGGAAGACAGGGGTAGACAGGGAAAAGACCTATCAAATTGTATGTATATTCAAGACCTAAATACATCTGCACAAAATAAGACTGGAAGTATATAAAAGAAAATATTATCTGTCCTTAACTCTGACTATAAAATTATGAGTATTTCATATATATTTCAAAGTACTCATAATTTTATTTCTAGTTCTCTTCTATTTTTCTTTCTAAAGTAATCACACATTACCTTTTTGCTTACTGATCAAAAAAAGCATTATTAAAAGAATATTTATTTACTAGGTTTTATGGGAGGTTATTTTTGTTTTTTGGTTTTAAATCTGAGACAAGTCTCCTAAGACCTACTGTATTCCCTTGGAAAATAAGGCTAAGAACATTTAACTTCACAAAGTTGCTGATTTGGATCAAACATGACAACATCCGTGCAGGAAAATGGTTTTGTGGTTGTGGTTGTTGGACCTAACTCAGCAGCAGGTAAGAGGGTATTAACATAGAACTGGGGGTTGAGGCAGGGGTTGCAGGAATGCATAGATCAGGAGGATGACAATATGGCCTTGACGAAGATGCCACTCCCCTCTTTGGCAATGAGGACAAGTAGATGCCTATCAATCCTGGTACTGTTTTTCTCACGGAGCTTGGCCCCAATATCAGAATCATTTTCAATGTAATACTCCGGGCAGCCACCTGCATGATGGTATACTGCTTGAAACATTTTACTATCACTAGCCTCAAGATTGCAAATATGAACACAATCAATTCAATCATTTTTTAAAGGTAGCTTAGTTATAAAAATGTCCCAATTTGTATTTTAATTTTTAAATGTCCTGTTTTTTTCTTAAGAAGTATCTTACAGCAGTTCTAGAAGTTTTTATTTAATGTGTTGCAAGCCTTGATTATTCACCTAGTAGACCAGAAACAGAATTATTAATGGACTATAGGATTTTACAAATATGTTCATATATATTTACAAATGGTGAAGTCAGATACACATATATCTTTGTACCGATTGTGGCTTTTTCGCAAGATAGGAAAAAAAAAATTCTTACCTTTCCTCTGGAGTATCTACATGAAATGTTCTCTCTATAACAGTGGTCCACTGGAGACATCTGATAATAAATGTGTTTGGCTTTGGTCGTTCTGTTTTCATTAACTGGCATTCTAGAAATAACATAAAATGTCTCTTTGAATACACTTACATTTAAACCAAGAAGTAAATAGTTGAGAACCATAGAGTTCAGTCCCAGGCAAAAGCACTGCAATCTCACAGCTTTCCATGGACCTACACTCAGGTTCTTCACAACCTGACCTCAGTATTCATTTCCAATCCAACACCCATTCTGGCCACATGCTCGGTTAACCAACCAAACTGGACCATCTAAGTTTCCCCAAATACATCTTGCCCCATCCTGAATCTACACCCTTGCTCCAGCTGCTCTGACTACCTAGAACAGTGTCCAATGATTTCACCCCGACCCATATGTAATCACCTACAGTCTAAAGAATACCTATCCATTAAGGCCTAGAACCAATCCTACCTTTCCATGAAGCTTTACCTATCAATCTGGTCCTAAACTAAACATCCCCCTCTCCATATTCTCATTACTTATTATTGTATCCCTCATTTTATGCTATTTTGTATTATTAGGTATCATTTACAAAGGTATTCTTATCCTTTACCTCAATTATACACCTTTTAGACCGTATATACCTAAACTCTTAGTAATCATAACCCATAGAGCCAGTTGGTCAAAAGGAATAAATTATGTCAGGGAATATCTCGGAACACTTCAAAGAAAAGTAGCATTTTGTAGTGGATGTGGATTCTAACACCAGTATTCCTGGGTTCAACTTCTTTTCCTGCCATTATGTAACCTTGGACAAGTTAATTAACCTCTCTGGTGTTCAAATATTAGAGGAAAAACAAGTACCTACATCATAGAATTGATGTGGGGATTAATAATAAATAGGTACAATACTCAGCATAGTGTGTGACACTTCATAAATTAAAAAAAAATGTTAGCTAATATTATTAGGTGTATACCTGAACTGGACTTTAAGGATACATGGTACTGGACAATAAGACAAAGTGGGGTAGGGTTGTTTACTGACACTGCTCTTTGGAAGAAACAATTTCCCTGCAGTTGACAAAATTGTGTTTCCTCAGCATTTGCATGTTCCATCATCCTATTTCCATCATTAGCAATGATGAACTACTATCTCTAAGTCTTTGCAGGACCCAGTCATTAGCCACACTGGACTAGTTCACTGACTTCCTTATACCAAAAAAGATCATTCACCCAAGGGTCTATGCTTATTTTTCTTCTCTTTTCTAACAAGATTTAGGGTTTCAGCTATCATCTCTTGGTTGACCAATATAAAAATCCAAACTTCTTTCCATCTTGGATCTTTATTTTGTGATACCCATGATTAACTAGACAGTGGATATATCTACCTGGTTAAATTACTTGTTCCTAAAATCTACTATCTTTCCTCCTGATTCTGTTCCTCTTTCTGGCTTTGATAATTTTTCTACCATCCAAACTGAAAACATGGAGTACTCCTGTTTGATACTGGTAGTATCTGCAATTACCTGGCTTTTCCAAGGATGCAGTTTTACTTCAGACTCTCACTGCTAAATGCCTCAACCTCCCCATAAAACCAGCTCTTCCTAACTCAGAAACATGGAAGGGCTAGATCCATTACTTAAAGCTAGAAACTGTATCCTAAAATACATTGGGACTCGGCACTTGTTGTGATGAGCATCAGGCGATGCATGGAATTGCTGGATCACTATATTGTACACCGGAAACTAATATCACACTGCCATGTTAACTGGAATTTAAATAAAAACTTTAAAAAGACACCTGAACTCATCTAAAAGTGAACCAATCTCTTCTACCCTTGGTCCCCTGCCAACTTCCACTACAGCTGCATCTCAGACAACAGCATCTCCACCCTCTCAAGTGCTCAGGTTAGAAGCCCTGGACTCACCCTTAAGTCCTCCTCTTTTTTCTCATATCTCATTCTCGAAATCCTGTTGGCTCTGCTTTCAAAATATATCCAGTATCACTTCTCACTTCTTTCACTATTATCGGAACAAGGCATCATTATCTCTCACATTGACCACTCTGAAAATTCTAGAATAGCTCTCCAAGCCCCTCACTGCAGTCTGTTAACAATACATGCAGCCAGAAATCTCCTTAACATGATCAACTGAAAAAGAAATAATCTGTAGTGTTTCCATTTCATGAAGAATAGAAAACAAAGGTCTTTCAATGATGAACAAGGGTCCCACGTGACCTGAGCCTCCCACCCACCCCACTTTATTTTCTGACCTCCTCATCTAGTTAAGTATTCTCTCTCAGGCTACTCTGGCTTCTGTGCGTTCCCTCAGACACATGCTGCACCCTCTCTCCTAGCATTCTTCCCCCTCACACAGCCCATAGCTACTCCCTCACCACCTTCAAAACTCTAAGCAGATCTCACCTTCTTACAGACACCTACTCTGACCACGCTCCTAAACACTGATCTGCACCCCTCATCCAGGACTCCCTAGCCCCTCTTACCTGATCTACTTTTTATTTCACACCATCATCTTCAAACATCTGAAATGACTTAGTATCTTTTTTGCTTACTGTTTCCTCAATAGGAATATAAGTTCCATTGATAAATTCTTAGCACCAAGAACTGTGCCCACCTGTGCCTAGGCAGTGTATATTTTTTCCCCCTAGCTGACACTTAATGAATGAATGTTGTCCATCTGGATGAATTCGGATAGTACTAAACCAACAAGAAGGTAATTTTGATGACATAAAAAAGAGGGGTAAATTTCTGGAGCAACTTCCTTATATAGTCAAGAAGGGATGGGATTTGCTCGACAAGTAGAGGGCTGGTTCTATTCAGTATAGACAGTTTAGTGGCATAATAAGACACGGAGTCAAAAGGTTCCCAAATGCAGTCAAGGGTGTACACAGCAAGTAGGAGCTGGCAGAAATGATTTTCTTGTTGCTTCTACTTTTTCAAGGCATGAGGATATAAAATCATCTTTAAGAATCAAGTTGGAAGAAGATGGACTGGTGCTTTGAGAAGAGATCTAACAGCCCTCTAGGAGAATGGAACAGCACACAGACTAGGGAAATATAGCAAGACAACTGGGCTGCATCAGGAGCCTGCTGAAATTTAATGATCAAGAATTCAAGCGAATGCCAGGAATCATGGTTGTGTATTTTCCCCCAGATATATTCAGCTACATGGGTGCAGCAGGTAGGTCACAGAGGACTGGATTTCCGCCAAGCTGTAATTTCACCAAGTAAGTTTGGCAAAGCAAGAAAGAGAAGAGAGGATGCAAGACACTGTGGTTTAGAGAATCAGCTGATGAATTTAAAACGGGTAAGAAGGAAAGTGAGAAGCTGATAGTGGGTAAAATAATGAAAAGGTGGGAGAACTGACAACATAAAATCTCGTTTCACAGTTAAATACTGTACAGCAATGTTACATATCTTCTGAAATATGAATGCTAAAAAATACCAAATACAGAATGCCTATTTCTCTTTTTGTTTTAAATACGAAAGTTTTAAGATACCAACACTATAAACCAGAAGGGTTTACATGTAGATCTATAAAGCAGAGACCCAACCTGACTCTCTCTGAAGACCACTGTTCTTCCTATTTCCTTCTTCAAAAAACCCCTATTGCGCTTCTACTCAGTGTTTAATACAGGCTGATGTGATGTCCTAGTAAGAAGTTACTGAGAAGGTAGGAATTATGTGCACAACTCCCCACACAGCACCTAGGATATGACAACACATAAGGGGGACACCGTAAATACCTTGTGACTGAAGTGATTCAGTGGCTTTTAATGTAAAAAGCAGAGGATAGGGGGCACCTGGGGGGCTCAGTTGGTTAAGTATCTGCCTTCAGCTCAGGTCAGATCTCAGGGTCCTGGGATGGATGGAGCCTTGTGTTGGGCTCCCTGCTCAGTGGAGAGTCTACTTCTCCCTCTCCCTTTGCCCCTCCCTCTCACTCATGTACTCCCCGTCCCCTCCCAATCAATCAATCAAGGAATGGAGGACAGACACTTCAAAGATGGGCAGGCCCAACAGAAATATTAAAAAATGGATTTTATAAAGCAGAGAGGAGAGAATGCCCTATCAAGTCCACCTACTCTTCAGTTTTACCACTGTTGTGCTGATGTCAGGGTGACTAAGACACCAGACTTTAATATCAGAACACCAGATCCAAACCTAGTCTCTCTCACACAAGCAGCAGGGTGATCCTAGGCAAGGCACACCTCCAAGCCCCCAGGTTTTTCATCTTTAACAGAGCTATGAGAAATTTAAGATTTTTAAAGGCAACATATTTTCAACACTATATGTAAATGAAGTTTAAGTGGTATGATCTTAATAACTTCTCCATGCTATAATCTAACAAGCTATTTAAATTATTATGTATGGGATTCTAAGTAATTATCAATTACTGTAATTTACAAAAATAATAACAAAAGTGATTAATTACCATTCTCACACAGACCACTGAAAAGGAATTGTTTAGAAATGGACAAAATGCTTGTATTTACAAAAAGGATGGTTTTAGAAAAATAATAAAATAATAATATAACGATCTAAATAGTTACACACAACTTGGCTATTTTGAGTAAATATGTGAAGTATTCATGGACTCAACGACATATGCCAATTAAGGGCCAAGCACTATGGAAGATTCTGAGCATAGAAAGAAAAATGAGTAAGAAACTCTACATACTTACAACATATACTAAATTCTGTTATTAATCATTCTAACACATCATTAAAAAGTAGTATCTCACAAGTGGTAAAAAGGTTTCAACCAGGTCTTTCTGAAGCCTAGTTGAACAAAAATATTATTATGAACAAGTAGTAAAACATAAATAAGCCTATATTTTATATGTTTCAATATGAAATACTCTATAAATGAATCTTATTTCTAAACAATACTCACTAGATTGAGATGGTAAAAGAAAGAAGCAGCTACCAAAAGCTGGCTCAACATAATTCAAGTGGAACTTGGGTCAGTACCAAAAGAAGAGGACACTCTACCACCAAATCCCAAGGTTTACTGCTGTACATAAACAAATGTAGTTAAAGAGCTGAATCTGACATCAGAACACTTGACATTTTAAATTATCATGTTTAAACATGTGGGCCAGTTTAAACCCGAAAACTTTAGTTCTTTCATCCTAGCCATAATATAGAATCATGAACACATCTTAGTTTTCAGTAAAATGAAGAAAAATATGGACGTTTTCAGAACATGGTTCAAGTCTGAAAACTCTCAAAAGGGATTCTTATTCTTAAATTGACTCTTATTTTTAAAGGCAATAGTGGTTAATAAATACAGCCAACACTTCATTAGAAGGATATCTTCCTTTTAATTATGTAAATGTTCCCAATTCAAGCTGAGCCATGTTAAAATTTTACAATCCAAAGTGGAAGCTTCGAATAGCAATTCTAAAAAGCTATTACCCAGATGATTAGCTATGATTCCTGCATACAAGAAAAAAGCATGTGTTCTAATATAAAATGCCAGGTAGCTAACTTTTATAGTATCCCAGCCCATGACACTTTCTAGGATCCCAGCCCATGCCAAGTGTTTGTTACACTGATACTTGAATTAGTTATACTAAACTCACCTGAGCATGTTAAACTATAAGCCAAATTTCAAGTGTTCTGCTTATTTTTACACATTCTGAACCACAGACAACCAAGTTTATTTGAAGTTGTAATTACTCTAAACATGGAGGCCAATTAGAAGAATGGGAATATGTCAAATCAAAAAATGTATGCCTAAAAGAATTTTTTATGTCATCTGGTCAGAATCTATTAAAATTAGATTTTATTTCAACTTCTATAACCCTTTAAATACTAATTTTTTCTTTTAAAAATAAGTTGTACTAATATTTAACATGAAAAACAAAGGCATAATAATAGATTCCATTTATAATTAAATCACATCATTATGTGTCAACAATGCTGTCAATTATAATGACCATAAAGAGTGTATTTTAAGCCCTCAGATATAAGACTATTGTGGACATTCTTTAAAGGGAACAGAAAGCATTTCTTCCTTTTAAGTTTTTACTGTCTGGGAGCCAAAATGCATAGGGCGCAAGTAAGACTCAACACATTAGTCCTAAAAAAGATTCCTTCAATCCACAGAAAGAGATGAGTCGTGGGTGTGGCAGGTGCACTGGTCAAAAGCAAGTCTAGTAGAGGCTACCTGTTCTGTGCCATTATGTGCCAAGTACTGCAGGCACTGCTGGTCCCTCAGTGTTTCCTGTTTCATCCAGAGGACAAGCCTATAAGGTGTTCTTGTCCTCCATTCCATAAATGAACGAATAGAAACTAGCTAAATAGCTTGCCCCAAGATGCACAGTTTGTAAGAAACGGTAGAGGGATTTACCCTCAGGTCTAGCTGAATCCAAATTGCATGCTCTTCAGGAGAGCTAGGAAAAGTGCCTTAAAGGATCAGTGGCCATCTGTCCAAGCACGGAGCAGTGCACTTCATCTTCTACACTCCCCATCCCTTCCCAGTGAATGGCGCTCCTCTTTTCTATGACATCTCTTCTCCTACAAAGAAATCCAGGACATTTTCCACCTGCTAACAATATTTGAGGAGGGGAGAGGGCCCTGATGCATTTGCTCCTGGCTCTGAACAGGGCATAAGGATGGACAAGCATGAGAATTATGCCCTAGAGAATCCGGACCCTGGCACTTCTTGTTTTTCCAAGGAGGTGGGTAGAGGGAAGGTGAGTGAGAATGAGGAGCAGAAGCAGGTAGTAAGGAGGCAGCAGAATCTCTGGGTCCTCTCACTGCAGAGTCTCACATCCCACAATACCAATAAAGCTAGTAAGATTTTTCAATTACTGAGAATGAAAAAGCAATTGCCAAACTCGCACTGATTCAGCTCCATGTTTGTAGCTATTTGTGTCTGAAGTATCTACCTATGACCCAGAGTTAACACAGCCTTCTCCATAGAAGGAAAAAAGGGAGAAATAATACAAAAAGTTCTATAAAAGAGGGGAGTAGGATTGGGTTTCTAACACTATACTGCACTCTAGAAGATGTTTTTCACTTTAAGATACACATTTCAAATTCTGACATTTTAATTATCATAAACTTCATTACTCTGGTTTTAACATGGGATACTATTTGTGGACTGAAATCATGACATGTTAAAGTTAACCTCTCCTAATACATTTTTCTTTAATGAAAATGGTCACCACAGATATCACTATTTACTGAAAGTGTACTTTCAGAGCCAACATGTTTCCGATTAGCATTTCTCCATCTTGTCTTGTCCACCAAATCTTGCCTCTAACTTTTTTTTTTTTAAGATTTTATTTATTTATTCAGAGAGAGAGGTAGAGACATAGGCAGAGGGAGAAGCAGGCTGCCTGCAAGGAGCCCAGTGCGGGACCGGAACTCGATTCCAGGACCAGGATCATGCCCTGAGCCAAAGGCAGATGGCTCAACTGCTAAGCCACCCCAGGAGTCCCAAATCCTGCCTCTAATTAAACAAAGAAAACACCTGCAGAATCCTCTAGAACAACTGCTTTCTGCCTACCCTCTGCATACTTGAAATTTCAAGTAAAAATGTACTATGGTCGCTATGGATCAATAATTAAGATATGAAATGACATAAGGCTAACAAGAGTTCTAAGAGGTATGCAAACATCTAGTGGACTCAAAACATATGACTAGGCAAGCTGCTTTCTGGTTTTGCTGTCTGCAGTATAATCGCCATGGAGTCTTTTTTTTTGTTTTTAATTGTGGGGGAAAAAAAAGCAACACACCACAAAACATAAAATTTACCACTTTAACCCTTTTTAAATGTATAATTCTAGGGCATTACATACATTCACGATGTTGTGTGACCAAGCTGTTTTATTTACTCTCACTGTATAAATCAGCTATGCTTACTGTAGAAAAATTCATGAACAGGTACAGCTAAAATGAAAAGAAAAGAAATCATCATTCTATAATCTACTACACAGGTATGACCAGTGTTTATGTTTTAATGTATATTCTTTCAGATCTTCTCTAAGCATTTTTAAAAAAATAACAATGACATCAAAGGCTCCTGGACGGGGCAGCTGGTTAAGCATCCAATTCTTAGTTTTGGCTCAGGTCATGATCTTAGGTCCTGCGATGGAGCCTGATATTGGGCTCCATGCTCAGCAGGGAGTCTGCTTCAGATTCTCTCTCCTCCTCCTCTGCCCCACCCACTCATGCATGTGCTCTCTCTCTCTCTCTCTCTTGCTCTCTCTCAAATAAATACATCTTTTTAAAAAAAGACTAGCATATGGGACATATTACATAAGTGCTCTGTTCATTTAATGTTGCGAATTTTTCATTTCAATAAATGAAGGTCTACACATCATCCTACTGAACAGTGGCAAAGAGCCCACTATACTCAGATATCACAGTAGGCAGATTATAATAATCCAAAAAACAAATAGAAGTGGACCATTCAGATGTAAACAGGATGACATCTAAGCATTTTAACATAGTTTACCATTAGGTACTGTGTTAAAATCTGAAAAATTATCAAAAGCACCAGTTGTTTCAACTAAATAAGAAAAACTACTTTATATTTGAAATATGATAAAACCAGAATTTGATAGCAAAATTTTAAAAGAATCTGACAAGAATGTATGTTAGATTCCAAATTCTCTAAGGACAAGATCAATGCTCTTTGATTACCGAGTATTGTGCCTAACAACACAGCCAATCTGTGTTAGGCACAATGTGTGTCAAATGTGTTAAATGAATAAACATAAGGAGAGAATACAGGACAAATTTAGTCATGTAACTTGTTAAATGACACTTCAATAAAGCAATCAGCAGAGATTTCCAGAAGAGGGGACTTTCCACAGGTCAAAGAGCTTCATCTCTTTACTAAGTGAATGTAACTGAAGTGGGGGTGATGGTAGAGGACACAGCTCTCTTCCAGACCAGTAGAGGCTTAAGAAACATGCCCATTAGGTATACTGTGAGATCCTTCATGTATTCTGCTTTAAACCAGACAGTTGCAGGGGTACCTGGGTGGCTCAGTGGTTGAGTGTCTTGCCTTTGGTTCAGGGCGTGATCCCCAGGGTCCTGGGATTGAGTCCCACATCGGGCTCCTTGCAAGGAGCCTGCTTCTCTCTCTGCTTATGTCTCTGCCTTTCTTTCTGTGTCTCTCATGAATAAATGAATAAAATCTTTATTTTTTTAAAGATAAATAAATAAATTAATTAATATAAATAAAATAAACAAACCAATTGTTAAAGGTATTTTAGGTGACAACTGGGGAAATCTGAATATGAATTTTTTATTAGATTTCTAATAAAAATGGTGGTACTGTAATTATGTGGGGAAATTCCTTACTGTTTACACAGATCTGTACTCAGGAATTTAGGGATAGATGTTATAATTTCCTAATTTACATTAAATGTTTTAACAAAATGATAATGCAAGTCTGGTAAAATGGTAAATGTTAAGTCTAGTAATGGATAAGAGAGTCCAAGAAGCTATTTATCTATATGTCTGACATTTCCCATCATAAAAAGTCAAAAATAGAAACCCTCTCCAAGATAATATTAGATTCTTTCCTCAAAGTACGTCCCAAAATAAACTACCCACAGCTTAAATGGCTGACAGTGGGAAAGAAACTATTTTTAAAATATAAAATATACAGGAGAGTATCTAAAAGCCACTTCTACTTAATTAAACTCATTTAATGCAATTTACACTTCAGAATATTTCACTGGACATTTATGTTTATAGGAATCACTGCTGGAATAATCCTCTTATTTAGTACAGACTCTATAACTTAAATGCCTTGCACTTCTATTTATATCAGTGGGACAATTTCTAGTCACACATGCTCAACACCACTTTGTGTTGCTTTGTGCAGGCGCACAGCAAGGTGAGCGAACCATACACATACAGACCAAGCTGGCTGTGCACTGAGTGCACCTTCCTTCCCCTAACTACTCCTGCTACTCAAAACCACAAGCTATAGTCATGGCCCTTCGTCACCTCTCCATCAGCCTTGGTGATGGTTAGGGTCCCTCCTAAAATCCCCTCATTAGGTATCTTTTACTTGTTCTCGTTTTCATTTCTTTGCTGTACCTGATATTCTTGGCCCCCACTGCACCCCCACTGTGGTCCCCAGGACACTGACCTGCCCAGTTTTGCTGCCATCTCTCTGACCACTCTCGAGCATGTTTTCTTTGGTTCTCTTCCTCCCAGCTGCACTGCTCCCTTAGGCTCAGTGTTTTGTGTTAAACTTTTTTTTTTAATGATAATTTCATCCTTAGTACATTTAGATATTTGTTAAGTAAATATTTACTGTGTGCCCACATTTTGCCAGGGAACAAGCTAGGCACTGAGGGTAGAGCAGTGAACAAAACGAGGTCCCTCGTTTTTATAACACTTGTACTTTACTGAGCGGAGGAATGGTCAAGCAATAACCAAGTAGAACAGTTAATTTATAACACAGAAGGTACTCAAAAGGATTACAAAGAGAAATGAGGGAGGGCAACAAGTTAAAATGACAGGGAGGTGGTATTACTTTAGAAAGAAGGGTTGTTAAAAGGGCATCTCTCAGGAAAATGAGGCACCAATCAGCCATCTGTGGGAAGAGGGACGCAGGTGGAAGGAACAGTAAGTGCAGAGACCCACCGCTAGAAGGAGCCCACAGATGTGTCTGAGAAACAAAAAGGAGTCCAGAGTGGCTGGAATAAAAAGTAGATTCAGGACACTGCAGGAAATGAGGTTGGGAAGATCTTCAATGACCTGATAAGGGGTACAGATGGGGAGGCTCACTGGTGGCTTTGCCTCAAATGTCACCTGATGTCTGATGACTCTCAAACTTGAACCTTCCATCTGGCATGTCTCTCATGAGGCCCTATTATTACTTCATTCTCAACAAACCTAAATGGGTTTCATTTTTTTGTTTTTGTTTTGGATACTTCAAACTGAAAATGACCACATCCAACAGTGCTTCTACTTACCTTATTTTTGTTTCATTTTCCTAATCACCCAAGAAACACATCGTCAGACATCCTTGACTCTCAACCCATAGCTGAGGCAGGAACATTCACCTTAACAATTCTTTCATGCCTCTTTCCACTGGTAACAGCCAACCAGAAACTTACCACCAAAATCTGGATCCCTGAAGTGGTCTCCTGGATGGTCTCCCCATGCCCACCTTTCTCCCTGTCCAACGCATCCCATATATTACTGGCCTCATTGGTCTTACTCAAACTCGTATTCCATAGATCATTCTCAAAAATCTACTAGTCTCTGCAAGAGAAAGCTCAATCCCATTAGTCTAACTTTCAATTTCATAAGCAAGCCAGAATCTTTTTAAAACTTTATTCCCTACTATAAAAACAATGCATATCCCACCAAAAAAACTAACAGAATTCACTAAAGTCATAGATACGAAATTAATATCCAGAAATCTGTTACATTTCTGCACACCAATAATGAAGTAGCAGGGGTGGTTGGGTGGTACAGTGGGTTAAGTATCTGACTCTTGGTTTTAGCTTAGGTCATGATCTTAGGGTCATGAAATCAAGCCCCACGTCGGCTCCACACTCAGCATGGAGTCTGCTTCAGATTCTCTCTCACTCCCTGCCTCTGCCCCTTTCACTTGTGCTCCCTCTCTTTTTCTCTCAAATACATAAATCTTTTTAAAAAATGAAGTAGCAGAAAGAGAGATTAACAAAAAATCCACCAAGGAGGTGAAAGACCTGTACTCCAAAAACCATAAAATTTTGATGAAAGAAATTGGAGACAACACAAATGAATGAAAAAAAAGTCTATATTCATGGATTAGAAGAGCAAATATTATACCTGGAGTCATCACAATCCCAGGTTTCAAGCTATACCACAAAGCTCTAGTGATCAAAACAGTATGGTACTGGCACAAAAACGGACCATATGTCAATGAAACAGAACAGAGAGTTCAGAAATAAACCCATACTTATTTTGTCATTTTATCTGTAACAAAGGATGCTAGAATGTCCAATGGGGAAAAGACAGTCTCTTCAACAATGCTGTTGGGAAGACTGGACAGCTACACAAAAAAGAATGAACCTGGACCATACACAAAAATAAACTCAAAACAGATTAAAGACGTAAACATGAGACCTGAAACCATAAAACTCCTATAAGAGAGCACAGCAGTAATTTCTCTGACAACAGTACAAACATTTTTGTAGATATGTCTCCAGAGGCAAAAGAAACAAGAGTAAAATTAACCTAATGAGACTACACTAAGATTAAAAGCTTCTATATAGCAAAACCATCCATAAGACAAAAAAGGCAACCTACTAAATGGGAGATGATATTTATGAATGACATATCCAATAAGGGGTTAATATCCAAAATATATAAAGATCTTACCCAACTCCATACCAAAAAATAATAATAATAATCTGACTAAAAAACAGGCAGAAGAGCTGAATAAATATTTTTCCAAAGAAGACATACAGATGGCCAACAGAGACATGAAAAGATGCTCAACATCACTAATCTTTCAGGGGAATGCAAACCAAAACCAACCTGTCAGAATGACTAGAATCAAGAAGACAAGAAATAACAAATGTTGCCAAGGTTGTGGAGAAAAGTGAACTTTTATACACTATTGCTGGGAAGAGAAACTGGTACAGCCATTATGGACAACTGTATGATGGTTCCTAAAAAAAAAATTAAAAACTGCACTACCATTATGAACCAGGAATCTCATTCCTGGGTATACCTCCAAAAACTGTAATGTGTTCATTACAGCATGATTTACAATAGCCAACTTATGGAAACAACCTAAACAACCTAACTTCCCTATGACAGATAAATAGATAATGAACATGTGATGTAAGAAAAAACAACACATGCGGGGATCCCTGGGTGGCGCAGCGGTTTGGCGCCTGCCTTTGGCTCAGGGCGCGATCCTGGAGACCTGGGATCGAGTCCCACGTCGGGCTCCCGGTGCATGGAGCCTGCTTCTCCCTCTGCCTGTGTCTCTGCCTCTCTCTCTCTCTCTCTGTGACTATCATAAATAAATAAATAGAAGTTTAAAAAAAATATTATTAAAAAAAAAACACATGCGATTTCATGGATGAACATGGATGACATCTGAGGGCATTACATTAAGTGAAATGAACCAGGGAAAGGCAAATTCTGTGTGGCATCACATGTAGAGTCTGAAAACAACAATGAATAAATATACTTTCTGATTCTTTCTCTTTCTTTTTCTTTCTACCTGCCTACCTACCTACCTTCACTGACTCTTAAACATTCCCTGACTCTTCTTTTCTTTCAGGTGTACAACACAGTGATTCAACAACTCTGTATGTTATGCTGGGTTCACCACAAGTGTAGCTACCATCTGTCACCATTCACCACCATTACAATACCACTGATTATATTCCCTATGCTGTGCTTTTTAGTCTGTCACTTACTCATTCTACAACTAGAAGTCTGTACCCCATCTTCTCCCAGTGTGTCCATCACCCCCACCCCTCCCCTCTGGCAGCCATCAGTTTGTGCACTCTGTACTTATGGGTCTGCTTCTGCTTGTTTGATTTTTTAAAATGTCCCTGAGTATCCTTTTTTTTTGTCCCTGAGCATTCTTAACTTCGGGATCTAATTCACACAGATTCCCTCATCTGAAACACTTTCCATCCCTTCTACCTAGATTCTAGTCCCTGAAAATCTCTCATGATTCCAGTCCTCATTCTCAATTCCTGCAGATCTAGTGCACTTAACATTTACATTCCACATGCCGGTACCTGATCACACACTGTTACATGCAGGCTGTTTCATGCACGTCTCCTTAACTATATTTTAAGTTTCAGGCGATCTGGTATTTCTAATTGTTGTTTTATTCATCACAGTCAGAATTAAAACAAACAAACAAACAAACAAACAAAAAAAAAGCTTCAGAAAACATTTCTGATGTAAGAATTTATCACAAGTAATCTTCTTTCTCTTGTGTAACAATCTCAATATTTTAAAGTTCACATGCCCTTAGAAACACAATTTACTTTATGATCTCTCCCAACTCAATCTTACTTATATCTTCAAAACTTAATTGTACAGTTTAGTTTACATATATGTATAAATAAATCCTGAAAACATCAATTTGAAAAAAAAGTATTTAAAGCCTAATCAAATCCTTGATTGCACAGTTATAGCTCTAACACTTAAGAGATAACTTTCCTTCCCTCATAGAAAGGATTAGAGTTATAGAATAGTTAAAGGATTTTTCCCTTGGAGAAAAATTAAAAGATGGGCCTATCTATTCAGAGTAAGACAGGGAACAGTCCAAAGAAACAATGAGTTTTGGAAGATTATAAACCAACAAGCCTATTAATTTCATGAAAAACATATATAAAGATAACCAAAGAGTCATTGTCACAATCTGACCTATCTGGAAAACTCTCTAACAACTTCTGACTTTAAGGAGAAGACAGAGATGTCTCACTTTCCATTTGGGAATACTGACTCCAGATAAGCTATCCTGACTTTAAAAAGTTTCGATCACTATCATAAAGAGGCCTCTGGGCTTTCACTATAGAACCAAAATACTTCATGTCAAAATCAGTGTAAGTGATACATTGCACTGCAAAAGAAGAGCATACTTTGGAATAAGCATTTTGCCAGGTCCAGCAGAATTTACCAAATCAAAATCAAAAACAAAAACAAAAAACCCCAAAAAACAAACAAAAAAAAAAAAAACCCTCATCTTCAATCTTTTTTCCCAATTTAAATCAGTAGGGAGACCTTGATTTCCACTACACATTTCTCCAAAATTCTTTTTGAAGAGTGAAGTACCAAGTCATTATTTTGGCCTATTATCTGCTGCCTCACCACATTAAGATTTTACATGCATTATTTTTCCCTTCATCTCCCCAATAATGTTTCAGAGCATCTTTATCATTTCTACTCCACAAATAAAAGAATGGAAACGTCTGGTTTTTAAGTCACTTAATCAAAACCATCAAGTTGTTAGGGTTGTAAAACAGAGTCTCAAATCTACGTTTTCTAGCCCTAAATCCGTGGCTCCTCTTCGTATGTCACATTCTGTTTTAGGAATGTCAGCTACTTAAGAAAGAAGAAGTGAAGTTTTCTTTCTTTCTAATGAACATTGTATACTACACTTATGGGTTTTCTGCAGTTGAATTGACAGAAACAGGTGACATATAGAAAGTACTGAAATCTTTTCCCCAAAGAAAACTGTCCAAATTTGTTGTTTAGTTTTTGTGCCCTCAAAAAAACTGCCATCTATTGAGAAAATTACACTGAAAATCAGCACCAATAGACTTGGATCACATGACCATAAGACAAGGGAAGCTCTAAGCTCCGAGTGGAAGATCAACTGTCCAGGAATAATACTGTTTCAGAATTTCTTCATAGAAATTACATTTGAAAAATGTCTCTCTGTCAGTATTAAATTACTGGTACAAGGCTGAGAGCACATTTAGAATATTTATTGGCCAAAATGTTAAAAACTGAACAGGAATTGACATGTAACATGTACCACGTGCCTGGAATCTGATAGCCAGAATTTGTTTGGGCTTGTCAATCTAAGCCAACCCTACAGATTTGCAGATTTCTTAAAATAATAATAATCTATAAAAATCAAGAGCCGGGGGACCTGGGTGGCTCAGTGGTTGTCTTCCTTTGGCTCAGGTCACAATCCTGGAGTCCCACATCAGGCTCTCCACTGGGAGCCTGCTTCTCCCTCTGCCTATGTCTCTGCCTCTCTCTCTGGTGTCTCTCATGAATAAATAAAATCTTTTTTTTTTTAAAATAAGAATCAAGAGCCATTGGTGGGAAAACAATAAATATGTAACTTCCTACAGGCACAGATATTCCTAAGAATCTTTGAGTTCCATCAATAATACTGTTTAACAAAATATCCTACATCCACAGGACGAGGATGAAGCTCAAAGGACATGATGCTCATGAAATAATGCTATAAAGAGAGTACTGCATGTTTATTTTCAATTACTTTATAAGAATATCCTATAGAGACAGAAACTTTAAACTTCATCAGTGTGCTTTTGGAAGCAGTAACTGTTGCTGGTTGGATGATTCAATTATCATAAACTATTCTGGCATGTTTCAAAAGCATTGCCATTTTAAAACATAAAAAATGTCTAAAAATGCAACCATAGTAATAGATTCTGAGAGCATGGGTTGGGGGGTGAGGGAGAAAGACAATGACAAATTGGTCCAAAAGGACACAGAGACTTCATAGTTGGAAGACTATTGTGCTGACAATTAGTAACAGGAAGCAGAGCACAAAACAAGTGAATGAAAAAAGCTGAACCAGCAATGAAAGACCTTATTATAGGGCAGAAACATTATTGTAATAAAGGGGCAATGTCCTCTCCTCCATGAAACTCTCACACAGCCACCCTAGCCTCTTTTCTCTCTCCCTGCATTTCATTTTTCCATTAGCATCTGCTCGATTGTGTATTATTTCCACCCCAAAAGAACTCCTCCACAGTGGTCCCAAATTCCAAGGCTTCAAGGTCCTTCCCTGCACCCCAGCCTTGGGCCTCATTTAACATTACTCAAATAAATAAATAAATAAATAAATAAATAAATAAATAAATAAATAAATAAATAAATAAATAAATTTAAATTAACATAAAGATAGGACGGGGAAAAACACAGAAAGGCAGTGATTTAGCATACAACTGCAGAGAGATCCACAAAACACGTGTCCTTCAAGTTCAATTTGTGAAAATACAATGATCATGAGTCATACTAAATATCCAGATGATTCTGCTTCTAAAAATTAGTGTTTCTCCTCTGACTTCTCTAACATAATTAGAAGTCGGAAATGTTCACACATTAGTGGATCTTCTGCCTTGAGCTTGTTTCCTTAAAGAGAAGTAGCCAAAAGCTCTGAAACAAATCTTCCCATACTAGTTGAAAATCACAAGATTTGATCCCTGATACTGACATACAAACTCATCTAGATGCATGGAGAGCCCGTAGCTTCTGAACTGCCCATGCTAGAAAATCTCGTACACCTGAGGTGGCCTGAGATGCTTTCTTTAGTCAAGCCATGGTATAGAAAACTCACTGACCTTGAAACCTGAAAGCTGTGGGTTTGGTTTCCAGCTCTATCACCTGACATGACCACTGGCAAACTCCAAGAGCCTAGTTTTCCGGCTATCAGGAAGAGACATTACATATCCCAGAAACCTGTAGTAGGATTAACAACACATATATAAAGTCCAGAGCACACAAGTGGTAATTACTATTATTGTACTTCTCAGTAGACTGAATGTCTCAAGGAATGACTATGTGTTGCTGATAGGCAAATCACTGCATGTTCCCAGGAAGGACTACAAAGATCCTTCATCCTACTTCCCTCACCACACATGACATGAGTCCCGGGTGGTTGCAGGACTAACAAATATTACATAATAAACTCCTATCAAATGATTGGCCACCTAGGTATCATCTGCATGTCTGTCCCCTTGCTACAGCATAAATAGAATCACTATGGCATAAAATACAGTTCTGGAGAACACTGAGAGTCTGCTATTAAACCTGCTGTGTATAATCCTGGGCACAGCACAGAGTTTCTGGGGGCACTGACTAGACCCTACTTGAAGAGGGCTGTCATCTCTGAGCTCCACATATGATTCAATGCACTATAGCCAGATGTCAGATGGACCAGAGTCCAAATCACAGCTCTGCCCTCTATCTGCTTTGAGGCTTGGGAAAGGTTCTTAATCTCTCCAGGTTTGGGTTACATTATCTCATTTGGGGCTTTTTAGGTAATTTTATTTCATGTTCTTGTCAAGACAAAACATGATCACATAAATAAAGAACCTGGTACAGAGCAGGCTCCTTATAAATACCAATTCTCTTTCCTTGCTTCCTTAGGTCCCTCTTTTTTTTTTTTTTAAGATTTTATTTATTTATTCATGAGAGACACACACAGAGAGAGGCAGAGACACAGGCAGAGGGAGAAGCAGGCTCCCCATGGGGAGCCTGCTGCGGGACTCGGTCCTGGGACTCTAGGATTACACCCTGGGCCGAAGGCAGGCGCTAAACCATTGAGCCACCCAGGCATCCCTTCCTTGGGTCCCTCTTAATTTCCTATGTATTAATTATAAAGTGGCATAAAGCACCAAATATGATGGGCATATAATCAGTTTTTACTCTACAATTTAAAAAAATTACACAAACATCTCCTTCCTGGAAATTAAACAAATAAATCAGGAAGATATCCACATTCAGTTCAACCCAAAACGATCTATAAACCTAATCAGGTCATAAATGAGTATAGTCAGAATGGTGTGCAAAAAGAATTATTTTTACCCTTCAGAGATGGAAGGGTATCATGGAGGAAAATGCTAGGATCAGTAATAGAGATAAAACAACAGTACAGGGATCCTTAGCATCACAGGCTGGCTCATGTTATGAGGTGTTACATATTCAGTAAGTTTTTACCTGAAACAATGAGCTATATTGGCCCATTAATAATGAACTTAATGTAAAAGAGTACACAAGTGTGTGGATAAATCCACATACCTGCTTCTTATACACAGTCTACAGGCGGAGAGCCTCCCACCCAGTACCCATCGTCTATGTCACCTTAGCTTTCCTTTATTTAAGAGGTCAGGGGTTTATGTTTTTTTAAATAAACAGATAAAAAGATAATGTACCCTTTTCTGAGAGAAAAGCTATCATTTAAAACCTTTTTAGCTGAAGAAAACACACTGGCTTCAGGAGGGGATTTTAAAAAGGAATAGTATTTCTTTGCATCAGTAAAATTCTTTGATACCCTAATAGGAAAGACAATGGACAGCAATGTTACTACATGAGCTGCACATGCCACGCCAGGTAAGCTAACAGGAAGGCTCGTGCCTAACTCTGACCCTGAGAAAACAAAGTATCTGGTACTATCACAGCATTCTGCTACAGATTTCAAGTGCCATATTCATTCCTATCATTTATCCTCCTTCCTCCTTTGATATTTTTCACTCTATACAGGGATAAAAAAAATAACATACCATCTGGAGCTTTCATTCATATCTGAGGAGCTCATACTCATTTAAATCAACAATAAGAGATTCAGCTGAACTTTCTCAGAAATAACATTTCAAATTAAGGCTATTCCTGTTACCTGGAATGTGCTTCATCTTTCGAAATCTTACTATTTCTCTAAACAATCTCAATTTCTAAGAACGTCTTCTTAATGATCCTTCCTTCTCCCAAGCTCTTCTCAATGTGTTAATTGTAAAACTTACTTCAGGACTGAAGCAGGAGACATCTCAGAATACCAATCCCAATGGTCTGGGGCAGAGTTTTGCTACTGGGTTATAAACTCTCTGAAACCGAGGGCTAAAATCCTGACCCAGCTATCTTCCAGATAAATGACTTCAACCAAGTCACATCATCTTCCTCGGTCTCTAAAGGAGAGAACATGATACTCTCCTCAGAGCGCTGTGAGGATTAGATGGGAACACATGTGAGAGGGCCTGGCATAGTGCAGTGCCCAAAGGAAGGCTGGTTTCTTTCCTTCCTTTGTTCTGTTTTCCCCAAGTACCTAGTGCAATGTTGAGGCCACCAGAGACTCTCACTAAAAACTTCCTGAATATCCCATTAGAAGTTGGGTTTCCTAAAACTACGTTTCAATATTCATTGTGAAACTCTCATGTTTCCCAGTTGTGTTACTTTTTTTTTTTTTAAGATTTTATTTATTTATTCATGAGAGACGCAGAGAGAGAGAGAGAGAGAGGCAGAGGCACAGGCAGGGTGAAGCAGGCTCCATACAGGGAGCCTGATGTGGGACTCGATCCCGGGACGGTGGGATCACACCCTGAGCTGAAGGCAGAAGCTCAACTGTCGAGCCACCCAGGCGTCCCCAAGTTGTGTTACTTTAAATCATACACACACAAGGTGGAGGATTTCAAAACCAGAATTCAGCCTGTGACATTGTTAGGTGGGGCATCTAGGAAAGAGAGTCAAGGAAAGAGTCCGAGGCAGAATGTTTAAGAATAATTCAGTGAAAATAATTACATGTAGGCTGTTCTTTTATGGAAATATCTTTGAATAAATGGCAGTTAACTGTTAACCTCAGGACAGGTTCAGAGAGGGGAGGAGGGAAAGAGGAGAGGATGAAGAGGAGGAGGGAGGGAGGAGAAGAGGGAGGGATGGAAGGTAGTACAGGGGAGGAGAGAGTGAAGAGGAGGAAGAGGGAGGGAGGAAGGTTGGCTCTGCCAGGGTACCTTCACATCATTTAAAGTAAGCTACTGAAGCTCGCCTTCCCCTAAGAACAAGCCCCACTGCATCCTCCATCTTTCAAAAAAGTCATCATGTAATGGAAAAACCAAATTATTTTAAGAATTTCCCCCAATGGATGGTAACCAAGGGATCCTCTTAAGACAGTCAGAAAGATACTGGATAATTTTATTACTTTTATTAAAAACCAAAAAAAAGAAAACCCAAAAACCACTTTTTTTTTTTAAATTTTTATTTATTTATGATAGTCACAGAGAGAGAGAGAGAGGGGCAGAGACACAGGCAGAGGGAGAAGCAGGCTCCATGCACCGGGAGCCCAATGTGGGATTCGATCCCGGGTCTCCAGGATCGCGCCCTGGGCCAAAGGCAGGCGCCAAACTGCTGCGCCACCCAGGGATCCCCAAAAACCACTTGTGATTAAAATAAGGCATAAAAACAGTCACTCGGATCATTCCCCTGTGGAAGCTCTGACCTTCAAGCTTGAATGTTTGAAGAATCTGGTCTGTACCCAGGTCCTTGGAGGCCAGCGCCAAGGAGCTGCCCCGCACCAGCCCTGATCCTCCCTCCCTTGGCCAGAGGTGGCTACAAGTGTGGTTTGGGGGTCTAGCTCATGTGGTTTAGTCACAAGACCTCGCCCTTACAGATCAAAGTTCTTGGCATTAAATGAAATTGAGATTCCCGCCCCACCCATCCAAGCAATAGCATCTGTCCTCAACTCGAAGAGTGCTGCAAATACTTTCTACCTTAAACTTCTAGTGATCTTTAAAAAAAAAACAAGCAGTTTCCTTCCATTCCAATGTAATTTAGCTGGAGAGGGAGAAATGGCTGCCATTTAACTCAACCGAGCAAAATTTTACAGAGTATCTCCCATCCTACAGTAATAGTTTTATTTGTAAAGCATTTCACGATTTATAAAGTGTGTTCACGGGATCCCTGGGTGGCACAGTGGTTTGGCGCCTGCCTTTGGCCCAGGGCGCGATCCTGGAGACCCGGGATCGAATCCCACGTCAGGCTCCCGGTGCATGGAGCCTGCTTCTCCCTCTGCCTATGTCTCTGCCTCTCTCTCTCTCTCTCTCTGTGACTATCATAAATAAATAAAAAATTTAAAAAAAAAGTGTGTTCACATACAGCATTTCGGGTTTTTAAATATTTTTTTTACAGCATCTCATTTAATCCTCACCATAATCCTGAGAAGTAGGTATTTATTAACCTTCATATTTAAGGATGACAAAAATGAAGATCAGAGAAGTTATGTGATTTGCCCAAGATCACACACTAGCAAAGGAGCAGAACCAAGACTCAAACTCAGGTCTTTTGACTCCAAGTCAGATGACCTTCTGGCATACAGATCCTGTAATAAATGTTATAGGAAATGTTTTAAATGAGTATACACAGGCATTGTGCTCTAGAAATTTATCATTTCCTTGGGTTCTACATAAGCTGCCCCTGCCCCTGCCACTAATTTATATTCCGACAAATGAGGTTTTGAAGGTAAAGGCCCAACTATAGATTAGATTCAAGTCAATCAGGGAAGGGGATAAGAGAGCGCTCAGGGAAGCCTCTAGGGAGGCGATGACACTAGACATTAGAAGACCGACAATATTCCAATGAAGGAAGTGTTCCAACAGTGAGATTAACTAATAGGACACTCACATAAGTCATGTGTACATTTATGCTTATAAAAGACATGGAATTGATGAAATATTTCAGAGATGCAGAGGGTTGCTCTCACACCTAGGAGCTGGATTTGAAACTCTGGATTCCACAGCCATATCCATGAAAACAGGATTCTACTTTTTCTTTTTGCACATTTGTTGTTTATTACAGAAAAAAAAGAAGGAAGAAGAGAAATTCTGTGGAAATTTTTTTCTTGTGGTATTAGATGAGAGGAAGAAAATATATGACTAATTAGGACATTATTACTCGTTGTCATTTTCCAAACATGATTTTTTTTTATTTTTTAAAGATTTTATTTATTTATTCATGAGAGACAGAGAGGCAGAGATACAGGCAGAGGGAGAAGCAGGCTCCATGAAGGGTGCCTAATGTGGGACTCAATCCCGGATCTCTAGGATCACGCCCTGGGCTGAAGGCAGTGCTAAACTGCTGAGCCACCCAGGCTGCCCTATGATCTCCTTTTAAAGCGTTTTTTAAAAAGGTTTTCTCTGGGACGCCCGGGTGGCTCAGTGGTTGAGCATCTACCTTGGGCTCAGGGTGTGATCCCAGGTCCTGGGATGGAGTCCCACATCGGTCTCCCTGCATGGAGCCTGCTTCTCCCTCTGACTGTGTCTCTGCCTCTCTGTGTCTCTCATGAATGAATAAATAAAATATTAAAAAATAGGGTTTCTCCATTCCCCATTCTAAACTTTGATTATGGATTAAAATTTGCAAATAAATGAATACAGTACCACCTATAAAAATGACAGGAGGAAAGCTGATTACAGTTGCACTCATTCACTGTATGATCAATTTTTAAGTAAGGCATCTATTCCATACAGTGAGATGCTACTATTATCAGATATAACTTTTTGTTTGCCTAAAAATCTGATCACATTTAGTAGGGGGAAAAAAGCACCAAATCTTCAAATAGTCAAGTACATAAAATTGTTTAAAAATCACTAAAAACAAAAATGAGGTTAAGAACTTCATATGTAACTCAACCTAAAAGAAGTAGCAATGTATGTTAAAAAGAAAACATATGGAATATTAAGAAGGAAAAAGGAATCCTGAAACTATATAGAGTATAAACACAGTTTTGACTTGGGCGAGTGTTTAACTGTTGATATATAATACATTTAAAAATAGGGGCATCTGGGTGGCTCAGTTGGTTAAGCATCTGACTGTTGATTTTGGCTCAGGTCAAAATCTCAGGGTCATGGGATTGAGGGAAGTCTGCTTGAGATTTTTCTCTCTCTCACTCTCCCTCCGTTCCTGTGTGCTCTGAATAAATAAAACCTTTTTTAAAAACACATTAAAAAATCACAATGATCATCTTCCTCCCATGACAAAGGGAGAAATTTGGGATTTTTCTGAGGAAGGAGATGATACTTGAAAAAGAATTTTTTTGGAAGCTGAATCTATCCTATGCATTGCTTCAAATACTCCAGAGAGAAGAATATATAGAAGGCAAGAGATCCATTAGTAGACTATCCAAATAGTCCCAGGGAGGAACTGATGAAGAATTGAACTAGGATGATAGCAGTGAGATGGCAAAGGAAGGAAACCAAGACAATGCCTTGGTGACCAATGGACTCACGGAGGGAAGAGCATGGTTTGCCTTCCATTATCATCAGGTAGATTCCTTTTTTTTTTTTTTTAATCAAATACTGATTTGGACACCTAATGCTTAAAAGTCTCCAATGGTTTCCAACTGGTTTCCACTAAAAACATCATACTGGCATTCAAGACCTTTTACAATCTGATTACAATGTATCTAATCTTGTTTTCTCTCCAACAGAAATTCTCTACCTATGATATTGCATATTCTATTCACAAAATAAGCTACTCATTAATTCCAGACTTCATATGCTTGCCTATGTATGTTGTTAACTTCACCGTGAATATCCTCCTTCTTCCAAAATCTTCTGTTATGACCTATCCTTCAGAGCTCCTGTTAAAATTGTTACCTAGTCACCCTTGTTTACCTTTACCTAGTCTCTCAACTTCTACAGCCACTTATTTTCTATAAAATTTATTCTGGCAACCAGCATCCTCTCTCCTCCCATTGTTACGTGTGTCCATGTCTTCCAGAATCACTGACAAATTCCTACATTCAAAAACTGCACCTTATATTCCGGTTAGTGCTAGTATGGTTCTGATGATCAATAAACCCTTTAAAAGTGAGCTATTCTGATCCCCTGCAATGATTCTATACCTATATGGTATAGAGTTATTCTAGATTTATAGATTGATATTCCAGGTTGTATTATATGTTACGTAAGACTAAGGATCAAGCCATAAGCACTTTCTCTATTGCCATAAATAATCACAGTGAAAGCAGTAGTAGAAATCAACTGATTTTTCTACATATTTAAAATCTCTGTGTCTAATATTTATTCAGAGGTAAAGATGTTTTTTGGCAGGTTTAAGCCCCATAATTTCCTTATCTTCTTACAAAGAGAAGAAGAAAAACAGGTTAGTGAGTAAATATTTCATTTCGATTTTAAAACTGGCCTAAGCAATTCAGACTGATCTATTTTTTGAAAAAAGGAAGAAAGGTTTCAGAGAGGAAAGAGATAGTGTCAGAATGCACCAAAAGCTGCAACATGGAAGAAGGTAGTATTCTAGGAGGTGGTGCTAGGGACACAGGGACACCTCTCTGTTCCCCCCACTGAGAGTAAAGGGAGGAGATTAAAAGTAGAATGAGCCCCAAGACATGGACAGATGTTCCAACTCTCCACTGAGGAACTGCTTTACTTTACCAGTTGGACTGGTAACTTTACCAGTTGGGCTGGTAACTGTCAACATGTCTGAGACCATGAATACTGGGTAGCCCAGCTATTGCACTCAAAGTATGTGTGAGCACAGCTTTGCAGCAGTGCTGTGTGTATGTGCCCATATCCTCCTTCGGTCATGATGTAATGTTTCCTGTGCAAAGGTAATCTCATTCTACAATGAGCAACTGACCAAATCATAATTCTGATTAAGATGCACTTTGCTTGAAAACAATTTTTTACTGACGTTTCATTTCCACAACACTATCTTTATTTTTTTTTCTTAATTTATGATAGTCACACACACACACACACACAGAGAGAGAGAGAGAGAGAGAGAGAGAGAGAGAGAGAGAGAGAGAGGCAAAGACATAGGCAGAGGGAGAAGCAGGCTCCATGCACCGGGAGCCCGACGTGGGATTTGATCCCTGGTCTCCAGGATCGTGCCCTGGGCCAAAGGCAGGCACTAAACTAAACCGCTGCACCACCCAGGGATCCCTCCACAACACTATCTTTAAGAAGGAACCTTCACATAAAGTTCATATGTGATCCTCCCAAAGAAGGATGAAAGTCAAATGTTTTTATCCATATCTCAGGGGGCATGGAGTCTACATTCTGCATGCCAAAGGACACCTAGCAATTTGAAATATTGGAACTCTAACCCCAAATCAGATCTCAAGGCTCTTAACCTAGAGAAAATGGTACAAGGGGGTGGGGGAGGGAAATAAAATGTAAATGAGGGGGGAGAAATCTGAGTTCTAACCTTGATACTTGGCTACCACTACCTTAGTTCAACAACCTAAAACAGATTACTCAATTTCTAAAAGCCTCTTTCTTCTCATCTAAAACAGGAAAAATCCGGATTAGTTGTTTTCAGACAGTCATTCAAAAATGGTTATTAGGCCCTAATATATAAGCCCTAGGAGATATAAGGAGGTATATTATTTAACGCTAGGCTCTTTATCCTAAAATAACTCAGATAAGTAGATGAGACATAACATATGAACACATAACACCAAAACAATGCAATAACAACAAAAGAGAACAGTTTTGTGAAGAGCAGGGAAGACTAATTCAGCAAGGAATGAGGCTGTGAATTTAAGTCTAAATTACATCTTTTTAAAAAAGATTTTATTTATTAATATGAAATAGAACATGAGCGAGGAGTGGGGGGCAGAAGGAAGAGAAGCAGACTCCCCACTGAGCAGGGAGCCCCAACATGGGGCTCCATGCCAGGACCCCAGGATCATGGCCTGAGTCAAAGGCAGACACTTAACCAACTGCCCCTAAATCGTTTTTCTTTTTAATTTAAATTCAATTTGCCTACATATAGCATAACACCCAGTGCTCATTCCATTAAGTACCCTCCTTAGTGCCCATCACCCAATTACTCCATTCCCCCTTCTGCAACCCTTTGTTTCCCAGAATTAGGAGTCTCTCATGGTTAGTCTCCCTCTAATTTTTCACACTCAGTTCCCCTCCTTTCCCTTATAATCCCTTTCACTATTTCTTATATTCCACAGATGAGTGAAACCATATGATGATTGTCCTTCTCTGACTATATTATTTCACTCAACATTAATACCCTCCAGTTCCATCCATGTCGAAGCAAATGGTGGGTATTTGTCATTTCTAATGGCTGAGTAATATTCCATAGTGTGTGTGTAAATATATGTGTGTGTGTGTATATATGTATGTATACACACACATACATATATATACATACATATATACCACACCTTCTTTATCCATTCTTCTGCCAAAGGACACCATGATTCCTTTCACAGTTTGGCTATTGTGGACATTGCTGCTATGAATATTGGGGTACAGGTATCCCAGCATTTCACTACATCAGTATCTTTGGGGTAAATACCCAGTGGTGCATTTGTTAGGTTGAATTAAAGCTTACAGGATAAAAAAAAAAAATTATCCACACAAATAGAGGAGAGAAGGCCAGTCCAGTCAGAGGGAAGAGCATAAACAAATTCTCAGAGCAGAAGAGCCGTGGAGTTAGTTAGCACAGGGAATCACACACATGCTTCAGTGCTGTTGAAGTGTGACTGGCCGCCAGCAGGAGACACAGAAAGCAAGGGTCCAAAGCAGAGGTCAGACTGAGGACATGCCCACAGGATATATTAAGGAAGCTGGATTTTGTCCAGCAGGCAATGAGGATCTAGGGCAGGGCTCTCACAGTAGAATGGCATAGTCAGCACTTACCTGTGGAAGGGTCACTGTCATGAGAAATCATGAAAAGGAAGAATGTAAGTGGTCAAATCTAGAGGCAGAATGCCTAGTTAAGAACCTAGAGTAGAGGGACGCCTGGGTGGCTCAGTGGTCGAGCATCTGCCTTTGGCTCAGTGTGTGATCCTGGGGTTCCAATATTGAGTCCCACACAGGGCTCCCTGTAGGGAGCCTGCTTCTCCCTCTGCCTCTGTCTCTGCCTCTCTCTCTCTTGCATGAATAAATAAATAAAATCTTAAAAAAAAAAAAAGAACCTAGAGTAGAGATGGTGAGCACATGTTCTAGGGTGATTATAGGAAAGGATGGACAGAAGTTCAAACAATAAGCTGCAAAATCGGTAGAAACAAATGAATTGGGAATGGGGTGAAGATGTGAAAGGTGGGAGGGAAGGCATGGAATGGACCCAGGTTTCTGGAGGGGGTATAATTGACAAGATTATCTTGAATCCAGCTTAGGACAGGCTAAGTCCCAGAAATACGTGGGGAGAGATGTTCAACAATTGCTTGAATACAACAACCTGTCGCTCAGGAGAGAGGCCTGCCCCAAAGATATGTATTGTGGGAATAAGATATATCCAGTACGTAAAAGAAACCTTTTAAGTGAAGGTGATCACCCAGGGAGCAGGAACAAAATGAGAAGTATACTTGACCGGAACCAGTGAGATACCATGATGCAAGCAACAGGCAAAGGAAAACCAGGAAGACAGCCTCCCAGGACACAACAGGAGAGGTTATGCCAAGAGAGAAGGGTGAACAAAGGTACGAATTGCAGTCTAAGGTGTCAATCCAAGAAAAGTAGGATGGCAGGATTTCTGCTTGGCTGAGCAGGTAAGTGGTCGCTGGAGAACCTACTGAGATTGGTTTCAATCATGTGACAGAGAGAGAAAGCTAGGTGGTGGTGGATTAAGAAAGAAACAATGAGCATATGCCATCTCTGGGGGAATTTTAAATCAGAAAGGAAGGAATGTGGAATTTAGTGAAGATTGGGAAGAGGGATTCTAAGTCCCTGCTAGTTCTCATACTTCACTTTTTCAGATGGATTAGAAGCCTATTTTGGTAAAATTCCAAGAAAACCCACGTCTTAAATTTAAATTAAAATTAAGTAACATTTTTAATTACAGGAAAAATAGAGGACTCATATAGCTATAAGCAAAATGTACACGAATATGTCTCCCAACACACTTTAGAAATACCTGGTAAAATTGTCTCTTTTCTCACATGCTCAAGGGGGCCAGGGCCAGAGGGAAACCATTGGCCAAGTAAACACTCCCTTCATCCAACTGTTCCCTCTCTTAATGTCTCATAAAAACAGTCTTTGTCCCCCTTGGCCCAAAATACCGCTCTCCCCTACGTGACTGAATTCCTAGTCCCTCTTTCAAGGGCTACTCAAACCACCCCTAGCAGAACCACAGCAGGGAGGAGACAAGTGTTCCTATCACGCCCAGAGCTCCAGAGAATCACCCATCCCAGGTCACACTCGTTCCCGTGGCAAAGCTGACCCTGGTACCTCTTTGCCAGCCAACGTCCATCTCGTTGCTTGTTGTTCTGCATGGCAGTTTAAGATGGCAGGAAGTCCAATTTTAAGAACCATCAGTTTTACCCAGTTTATCTGGTGTAAGACACATGTTAACGCCCTGCTAAAAATGAAGGAGCTGCTCCACAACCTCACTTGTTTGCTGGAGTCAATCACCTACGACTACTTGGTTTTACCAGTGAAGATTCCAGATGTCGACTAATATTTATTTTGTGGGTAGGCTGACAGTCAGTCACTAAACAGGATCTCTCCCCAAGAGTGCAGCA
This sequence comes from Nyctereutes procyonoides, assembly GCF_905146905.1. Classification (NCBI taxonomy): domain Eukaryota; kingdom Metazoa; phylum Chordata; class Mammalia; order Carnivora; family Canidae; genus Nyctereutes; species Nyctereutes procyonoides. The sequence continues at coordinate 7,600,197 of NW_026575044.1, forward strand.
TTTATCGTCGCCTCTGCCAGTGGAAGTGTTGGAGCAGATGTTGGCAGACTGTGACATACAGTATGTCTTTAAAACTTGTTGGGGTGTGAAATTTCATAAGGTCAAAAAATGCTGCATTTTGATCAGCAGATACAGGAGTTCTGTACTTTTATAAATTATTGCAGGCAAACCAATACAATTTGCTAGTAAAATAGAGAAACTAAGAAACTGGACTTGTTTCATGTAGGAGATAATATGTGCAGTTAGTGTTTTAAAAGCCAATTTCTATCACTTTAAAGCAAATGCTTACCCAAAAGATCTATAGAATGAAAACATACTCTTAAGTCAATACAAAATACAAGATATTATTTTCAATTGACAACAGGATTTTAAAAATCATTCTCTACTAAAAGAAAGCCATAAATACCTAACAAGCATTCTAGTTAGGGGAAAAATGGTTTCCTTAACTAATACATACAGATTAACAGAGTTGTCACTTCTTAAAAAATGAAATCCCTACATAAGAATCCATTTATAGAAATGGAGAGGTGTCTGGGTTTATTTTTTTTTTTAAGTTAGTATTCTTGCCACTCAACTGATTTCACAAACCCTTTGGTTTATGGCTTTACCTTATTTTAAAAAATTAAAAAATAGTATCCATAAAACGGGCTGGGGCTCTATCCAATTTTAAAATGACTTTTATAACATTCAAGGACTTTTGTTATCTTGGGTTTTTTGTTGCTATTTGATGCTATTTTTCATTTTATTTATTTTGCTTCAATCTTTACCTCCTATCTTTTTCAAATGAAACTAACACAAAACAACATACAACCAAAATCAAAATTAAGAATGGTGTCTGGCTAAAGATTTTATCTCAAGGGTACAGACTTTAGCTCTTATGCAAGTTTATCTTAACCTAACATGAGTTTTCAAATATATTTCTGAATTGATGTAGAAAAACTCTTCCATTGATTTATCAGTAATACCATCAGCCTTAAGAGCCTGGTTATAACACAGCAATGATACCTTGCCAGTGTCACCAGCAGCAGAATCTTTCCATTTATTTTGTGCTATGTTCATGAAAATATATAATTAAATCAATTTTCATTACAAACATTTTTCTGAAGTATTTGTAAGGAAGAAAAATTGAACTTCAAACATAAAATCTCCCCAGCAAATAATTTCTAAAGTAGATCACTTGTTTTTCATCATATGATCAACAAAAAGAGCTAAGGTCATGACAGGAAACTGATTAAAAATGTACCAGGTACTGCAACACCTTACAACCAATGTCACTTAGCAACCGAGTTCAAAGGTCTCTATTTATATTTTATAAAGAAAAACTTGAGGTACATATTTGGTGAATTGTATTTATCACATTTAGGTTCTATATTCAACAATATTGAATTATATTAGACCATATACTATCAATAACCCCTATACTAAGAAACTGAAATTCTATCAAAGCTGAAAATTTCCCAGCACTTAAATACAAACCTAAACTTCTGCATAGGCTTCTCCTGTAATGCAGTATATCTGATACATGAGGTCATACAGATAAATAAATACAAGGTGAATCAATAATCATAATGAACTTACTTGCCACTGAAAAGTTGTTGAGGGGATAAGGTAAATCCACATCTTGAGGTTTCTCTTTATATCCTATGAATGAGCCATCTGTCTTCAAAAGGAAATATCTTGGCCTCCAGTTTTTTATATATTCTCCTACATGAGGAAAGCATGCATGTTAATGCTGGGGAAAAAAATGAACAGCAGCTTTTATGTGAAAAATAAATTATGGTACAATATATGTCCTACAACACTGGCCTCCAAAAATTTAGTTAGGCAATTTTCTTTTAACTTAGCTTACAAAAGAAAATACATAAGCCTGCAATTAAGATTCAATAAAAACTCAAACATGTTTTGTTTTTAATGATTTCACACTTTGATAATTCATTTGCACTATTATTTCTTCAGAGAATCATTCATCTGAGTACACATTTTATTCAGTTTTTCATTTTATCAGATGGTTGTTAGAGCATATTTCAACCATTTTAAAAAGCGTTGGTAAATCACCCACACACAGTATCAAGGAATTTTGATGAAAAACACTTATCATAAGGAGGAACATGAAATAGATGTTTGTTTTCCATGTACTAACTGACTAATTGTGTCATTTTTTAAGAAGAAAGGGGGAAAAGTCTGTTTTCATTGTTAAATCTTGATCAGAACTTGTTTAAACAACATTTTATTGTTCTGAATAGAGAAATTACTTTCTGTGCAATGCTGTAAATAAGTCAAGGAAATGAAGGACTGAAAGACCATGAGTTACCGGAGCTTAAAAACCACACACATGCTCACACAAACCGTAATAACTGTAAGAACACATGGTACAATGCCAAGCACATAATAATCAATAAATGCATATGTATCAAATTTTGATATAAACTATCACCTAACTACCAAAATAGACCTTTATAGCAACCAGATCCCAAAATGCTTGCCTAAGGAGGGACTCATCTTAATTTTAAGAAACAGAGGTACTCTGTGACACCAAAAGACACAGAAGGCCAGCTGGTCTCAAAATTGTCAGTTCTCTCCTGGATATTTCTACTTGGTTCTTCAATCTCAAAATGCTGAATCACAGTCCCACAAAAAACTGAACAGAGCTCCACTTTCCCTACAGGTCAGCTTCTTCCCTGGACCACAGCTACGCAAGCTTTAGCTAACAACACAGGGCTATTCCCTGTGCTGAGGCTAGGTCAGCGCTGCCTTGGCAAGTCTCTCATCCAGGCCAACCTAAAGGGGGCTCTCACACCTCACCCTTCTGCTGCTGTGCTGTGCCCAGTCCTGCTCACCCCCCTTTCATCCTCACGCATTTATCCCCCTCCAGATTAATCCTGATGTGTGTACCACTTTGATTTATATCACTTTTCTGCTCAAAAATTTCTGACTCCTTCTTGTTTAGCACTAGTCTCTTAGCATCAAACGTAAGCTCCTTCATAATCTCACCCTAACATATATTTCAGATGTAGATCAGCAGTTCTCAAGCTCCTTACACCTCACACCTCTTTACAGCTTTAACTCTGACAACTCCAACAGTCTATGTAGGTAGACTACATCTAGGTTTACTGTATCAGGAACCAAAATGAAAATTTAAATTCTTTTATTACTTCCTTTAAAAATAATAAACTCATTATGTGTAATGTAACTCATACATTTTTATGAAAATAGTTACATTTTCTAAAACAAAAAAAATCAGTGAAAGAGCATAACTTCTTTCCACTTAAAAAAACTCTTTGATGTTTGGCTTCACAGAAGATAGCCAGGTTCTCATACCTGCTTCTGTATTCAATCTACTGTGGTATGTTGTTTCAGTTTAAAATACAGAAAGCAATCTGGTTCAACAGGTATGTAGCCAGGAAGGGCAGGAGTATTCAGATAGTTATGGTTTTCTTTGAAGTTTTCTGAAAGGCTAACTGCAGCGTAGAATTTGAAACCATGTCAAGGAAACTGTTGTACCCCGTTAAGTGAAAATCCACTGGTCTATATTACACACTGAGTGAATCTTTTATACTATGCAGGGTTCTGCAACACCACACTTTGGCTATTTAGGAGACACTGGTCCACTGAGATATACTAATCTTTCAAGTATTGACACATTTTATTAGTGAAGTATCATCAGAAAAGTAGGCACTGGGAAGCCATCAAGCTCACAATGGCAGATATATTCTATTTTTTCTTCAGAACTTGATTTTCACCATTGGTCCTAAGTACTGTGACTTCTTTCTCCTTGCAGTGATGTATTCCAAGCACCCACTCCAGTGCTCACCACGTGATAGGTGCTGAATAATAATCTACCAAATGAATGAATAAATGAAAGAGATGTATACAAATACCATCCCAGCACATAAAAGGCACTTAAAGGGAAAGAAAAAGAAACCCTAACTTCCCTCCCAAAGGGAAAGAAAAAGAAACCTTAACTTCCCTCCCTCATTTTGCTTTACTGAAAAAACATGGCCTTGGTATTAATAAACACATGCCAAATTTGCAAAATAAGAATGCTATCTATACTCAGGGGATCCCTGGGTGGCTTAGCAGTTTAGTGCCTGCCTTTGGCCCAGGGTGTGATCTTGGAGCCCCGGGATTGAATCCCACATCGGGCTCCCTGTGTGGAGCCTGCTTCTGCTTCTCCCTCTGCCAGTGTCTCTGCCTCTCTCTGTGTATGTCTCTCATGAATAAATAAATAATATCTTAAAGAAAAAAAAAAAGAATGCTACACTCACAGTTCCCATTACAAAGATGAAGCAAGTTCCTTTCTTGATTGCACTTATTATTTACTTATTGTATTTTTTTACTTATGGATTCCTATATAAAATCTAAAATCATTAAACATTAAACCTCTAATTAGTAATATCATATTTAGATTTCAAATGCTCCTATAAAACAACAGATTCATACTAGTATAAGATGCTCTAAGTCTATCAGGCTAAAAACTAAGCAATAGCTTAATAGTTACACAAAAGACAAAATAAATTCGTCTAAAAATTTTGAAAGAAAAATGGGACAGCACTACTCTTTATCTAAGCAAAGTACTGAAAACACTTATTCAAGAAATACGAAACTAAAAGAAACAAACATCAAATTTTCATTTCTAAGAATAATTTCCTGTCAGCCACTAATGCTGTCATGCTCAGTCAAAAGACACAAAACACCATCACATAAATCTTCTATCTTTTTGGTTAAACAAATCTTGGGAAATTTAGAATATTTTATGTGGTCTCCAGCAAGACTTCCGGTTGCCAAAAAGTTCTTTTAAAAATCAATCTGTTATGTCTTCCTGACACATAATACATTACACCAAGACAGTGCAGTAGTCTTTCACACAGGAGTAAAATTGAAAAGTCAAAATTTACACTCTTAATAAAATAAAAAATATTATTATTTGTCACAAATTTTGGTTAACAATTTTGAGTTGATTTCAGTTCAATCAAGTCAACAATTGTACTGTCACGTGGGGCTTACTGGATCTCAAACTTTAAGACTCCTGATTTTTTATTGTTGTTTATAATATGAATGGACTTCCTGAGAAGATGTTTAGAGTACATTTACTTATTTCTTCTGGGTCCTGGAGACATAGTGATGGACAAAAAAATAAAAAAGACAAGGACTCTAATTCTTGGATTTTGTATTCTAGTACTATACCAGGTTTCAGATACCGCTTAAAAATCAGAGGCTTCTGAATACTTCCTGAAAGCAGATCCTTTTTTATAGGTTCCCATTAACATTCTCAAGTCAAGTTCATACAATTGCATGATGTGCTGGCCTAATTAAATATTTATTTTCTAGTTCCAAAAGAGGAACTGAAAAGGGATTCTTTTTCTGCCACAGAAATGGGCCTTAGTAAGGACACAAATTCACAAGGTAGAAATTTAAAAAAAAAAAAAAAAAAAAAAAAAAAAACAAGCTTTACTGCCACCTACTAGGCCTAAAACAAAAGAAGAACATTCCTAGCTCAAGAGTATAAAAAGTCATAGTTTTCCATGTTACCACAGCAGGACACCATGCCCACTGATGGAAAAGTAGAACTGTTCCTGCAGCCTTGAGGTTCTTGTCCAGCTGGTCTTGACAAAGGATCTGAACACTCTCCTCACTGACTCGGTAGTTGAAGCAGTGAGAGTCTAGATAAGGAACATATTCTCAGGCTGTTCTAAAAATACAGCCAGATAGTCGTTGCTTTTATGGGGCTAAATGCCCAGAACAAAGGTGCTCTCTCTGCCACCAGTCCTTTTAAGATAGACTGCTAAAAGTCAACCACATCTTGTATTTTAAACATAGCATTTACACCTAAATTTATACATGCTGTATTAAAACCAAGCTGTATCATACTTTTACATTTATAGCCCATAGGCTTCAACTAATTTAAGACACACAGCTTGGTTGTAACAGGGCGGAAGTCTTGTTTTAAAAAGCAGCAGCATTTATGGGGTATCAATTCAACATTTACATGCATTGTCATGATAAACCTGCAGAAAGCGCCACAGCCACACCTGGACAGGATTTCCAGCACAATCTCTTCCCAACTTTCTATCTACCTTAATGAAGGGTGCTTGCAACTCTTTCTCACACTCCCTGGCTGGAGGTTTTATGTATTTTGAAGAAGGCCCTTTCCAATATCAAAACACATACACTTCCCAATAAGAATCCTGATAGTTTGGTTTCTGTAGTAAGCTGAATGGTGACCACTCAGAAGATATGTATCCACCCTAATCCCTGGGACCTGGGAACACCACCTAAAATGGCAAAAGATGGGATTAAGTGAAGGATTTTGAGAAGAAGGGCTTATCCTGGATTATCTGAGTGAGCCCTAAATCCAATCACAAATATCCCTGCAGGAGGGTAGAAGTGTAAGGCAGAGGGGGTTTTTGACACACTAAGAGGAGAAGGCCATGTGATCCAGCGCCATACCACTAGCCAACAAACACCTGGAGACCCCAGGAGCTGGAAAGGCAAGGAACAGATTCTCTTCTGAAGCCTCCATATGGGGTATGGCCTTGCCTGACCCCTGGATCTGTAACTTTCAGTGTCCAGAACTACGAGAGATTTTGCCATTGTCTTTTGTTTTGAACCACCCATTTGTTGTAATTTGTTAGGGCAGCCCTAGAAAACTTACTGCAGTTTCTTAGCACTTTAACCAGGCTTGTTTATAGAACCAAAAAAAAAACAAAAACAAAAACAAAACAAAACCCTATTGATTAAGCTCTTGGCATCACTAATACAGAGACATAGTTAATACCTTATAAACGCAAAGGAAAAAATCTTACCTTGCTCTTATCAATAGGAAAGAATGCTATTTGTCAAATGTGGGGTTAGAGGAGGTTGTCTACTAGAGTTCAGTTTTACTTGGTTATAATGCTTTCAGGTTCTGGACTTTTGCCAGCTTTCTTAATTTATTTCCTGTAGGCTCTTAAAACAAATAAATAAAAAACCTCAGTGTTTTTCAGTGAATGTTGGCCACAGAGAACATTCTTGATTTCCCCAGCTGAGTACAAATAATATTTTGGCTTTCAGGCTTAATCTTTAATAACCATCTCAGATGGGAGATGGTAGGAGTTTAAATTCATCCTCACTCGGCACCTCAATATTTTGATAGTGTATTCAAGTGGATCATCTTTATTAGCAATATGCATTCAACTCAAGGTTATCTGATGAAGCTGACAAGTTCATTTCCCACTACTCACCTAACTTCAAATTACATTTTTATTTGATAATAAATGAATCAACCTAAATTAATCCTCACATACTACAGATTACTTCATTAATACTTCAATAAGAATCACATTTGCATTTTTTAGAAGCTGAAATCATCAAAAAAGTGCCAAAGCAGGAGCTAGGAATGTATGTCTAAAAACTAAGAGATTGGTGAAAACATTCAAATGGTCTTACATCTAGAATAACCAAGAACTGACTAGATTTGTTCAGACTTACAGATGGAAAAAAGACCCTTAGAAATGAATCAGCTGGTATCCTCATAAGTGAACTGTGTCGATAAATATTTGGTTCATGCATTCATTCGTTTGTAAGGCTAGGCTGTGTTCTAGAACCTGGTCCTAACTCTAATTTCGCAAGAAGCAGAAAATCAGATGTGCAGTCAATTCTGCACTAGCCGAGAACAGTGCAGAAATACTCATTCATCTATTGGAGGCCTAGCCTCCACAATCATGGGCTATGCTAAAAACACAATTAGGTACATGAACTAAGATGTCATTAAGATAGATATAGACAGAATCCAATTGAAAAGAAGCCTATACAAGTGTAGCACTGTTTTTCACAAATCCTACACACATGATCATTTAGAACTTAATTAGACAAAACACTGAAGCATCATTTTCAAAATAAGCTACTTTCCTAGGATAAAATATGAAGAAAATGAAAGATGCTGGTTACCAACAGTTGTACTGCAAACAAATCAGGAGTTCTGATTTCTGTACAAGACAGGTGACATGGCTTTTGAAATGACTAACAGCCACTCACAAGTGAGATCACATAGGCTTCCCAAGCTAATCGCTCCCTGAAGAAGAGGGTGAGGATATGCTCATGGGTGTGTCGGACAGAGGCACCACTGTATCATCACAAAGCTGAAACAATTATAAGCTCAGCTCTCCTGATAATACATATTTTTTGAATTTTATTTCCATGTTTAATCACAATCCACATTTTTAAGATACATTATTATTTATCTCTGACATCTCAGAGGGGGAATATGAATAATATCCACACTCGCTACATCTGTTAATAAAAAATAACTTCTTTACACCTTCTTTATTAATAGAGGGGGAGAGCTAATAGTATTTATACAAAAAAGCAGCTGGCCATGTTACCACTGCAGCTTAAGGCACATGGGTCACATTTTCAGACCAAAGAAACTTTACTTAAGACAAATGCCATATTGTATAATAAAAGTCATAACAAATATCCTTGTCAATATAGGATCAAGAAATTTCTGCAGTGAGGCCTCAGTTCCTTCCCTGCTCTGCCTCACCCTTGGAATGCTCTAGGCAGGATAACACAATGCTTCGGAGGCAAGGACTTCGCAGCCTCCCAGCCTCCCAGTATGGGTCTGATTCCTGGCTCTTCCACATCTCAGCCTTAGGAACTTTAAGCTCTCTACTCCCAAACTCAGATCTGAAATCAGAGAAACACAACTGTGCCCACCTAAAGGACAAGATGTGCAAGCGTCCACCTGAGCACAGCATGAGTTAGATTTTGTTATTAATAATATCATTGTCATTTATGGCAATATCATTTACAACTCATCTCCAACCTTACATTATATATTCCACTAATTATTATATATTCCACGTAATATATTACCATAGTACACTTATTCAGGAATATTGTCATAAGTGAGGCAACAAGCCTCACTTGGGTAATAAATGTATTCTATTGCCCCAAAAAACAAAGTCTCTTTAGCTGGTGTCGGGTATATAAAACTTGAATTCTCTGAAGAAATGAAAGGGCTATCCCACAACAAAACACAGCACTAATTTAATACTTCTTTTTCTTTTCTTTTTTTTTTTTAATACTTCTTTTTCAAGACAGGGGTAGGATATCAGAGTTGTTTTTTTTTTTTTTTAAGAGCTAAAGTCTTAGATCTCTCTGAATTATTTTTATTAAATGATATGGGGCACAGTATTGTGAAAATCAAATAATTAAAAATTTCCCAAGAATAGCTTTTAAATCCAGAGATGGCAGCTTTCAGTTAATTTATAGGACTTTAAGAAAGCATTAGTCTTAAATGAAAGTCTCATGGGACAATTTTTACCTAAGACAAAAAAAGAGGTTTAATATTAATAGCAGTGTCAAGTCGATTTTCATGATTCACAATATAGTTAAGTATTTAGTTGCTTGTTGACCGATGCCAACCAAATTTACACATGTGAACTATCTAAAAGAAAACAGAGCAGAATCTTTTTTCGATTAGGAGATTTTTGCAAGTAATTATTAGCACTACAAACAAATACTGAATATATAATTCACAATAGTGTGCTATGTCTTAAATATCGTAAATATAGTAAAGCCAGATATAGTTACTGCAGAAATGTATGATGATAAACATAACAAAACATTTGCCATCTCTGAAATTGTCTGTTCCATTTTTATATAGTGGATTGCAAGTGTTCCATTCCAATTAGTTCTAAGTAAAAGCCCTATGAATGTTTCTCAGGGAATAAAAGAAGTACAATCTCTTACTGAAATTATCATCGTCCTCTTACAAGTATCTTGAAAATAACCCTAAGAATTTTTTTTGTTGGTATTTTCTACACTGCAATGAGCTAGCATAGTAACAATTTTTCAACTCACAGGGACCATCTGAAACATAATTTTTTAAAAAATGGAAGTACTTTTCTACATTCTACAAGCTTACTAAATATATGTTGATCAGGTATTTCAGCTCCTACAAACCCAAAGGTCTGGGTTGTCATTCCCCTTTTTTAAGTCCTTTCAAGCATGTTCTTATCTTGCCCTTGGGCAAATTAAAAGTGTCACACTCTGAGGTGTCATCTGTGCAATCTCCTTGACCGTCATCAACTAGTGCTGGCTGTGTTTCAATAGTCTTAAATTCAATGGGGTCTACAACACCACCCAAAGCACTACAGGCTCCTGCCCCGCTCCCTCATTTTCAGGTACTGCTCATAGCTCAAAGAATCACAACCCAAAGAACAAGCTTCTTGAAACACTTTCATTTAGAACTGGGGGAAATGGGCTTCTAATAGATACATTCATTCAAAAGTATATATTGAGCATCAAAATACACACGCGCACTGAGAACGCAGGATCCAGCCACAGGATATGTCTCACAGAGCTTTAAGTGTAGAGGGCAGCTGCAAGAAGAGAGAACTGAAAAAAGTGGATGCTTTGAGCAATTAAAATGCTAGATGAAAAACTCTCCCATGTCTTTTGTCATTCTTCATGATATAAGAAGTCACATGGAGGGGTAGGAAGATGTTCCATGCTTGGCATTTCCCAATGGGACCCTTGGGCCTTGTGGAAATGGTGCTCAGTAACACTGCAGTCTGATGCCTTCCTGTGGGGAAAGGGGAGGCAGAAGTTACTAGCACATGATCCTTCAACATTTCATGGAAGAGCTAGCTGGTTTGCTGCTGTGTTGGTTCCGGGATCAGGCACTGTACCCATTCCTCTTTGAAGCCTCATGACAGTATAAGCAGAGGCATGGTAATAGTTTAGGACGCTTCTTTCACCTAACATAACGTAGAACACACCTGAGCCTTTCAAGTTTCAAGATCCCGCCTGTGCAGTCTTTTTCTCTCATGGTTTTCTGCACAGTATTGATTAATGAGGTCATACTGCAAAATACTCAAATGTTTAGGATGATTTCACCCTGCTTGTCTGCCTGTCACATAAGGTCACTGAGAGATTTGTCTGCTCTTGTACTGGTCAATGTTACCACTACAACTGACCAGATGGAAGGTGTTTACAATTTTGGTGATTTTGCATTGTGCTTCCAAGATGCCTTAAAAGCTTTCCAGATGTACCCACATTCCTCTGCTTTCCCACATATGCTCCTTCATGATTATTTTGAAAAGTATATTATAGTCAAGAAATTGTGCTTCCACTGCATAATGCATGAACTTGTCATTTTTATATTAGGTATAGTTTTCACATCTCCTTACTAAAGAAGGCTGGGGTCCATGTTTTGCTTTGAAGCTGAAGCAAGTGATGAGAAAAGGACTCCCACACCAAACACCACAGATGTTCCAGTGCAGCCTTTCCTAAGGTCAGAACGGCTGGCCCACTGGTACTTTACCTACTTTCTCATCTTCTGTTTTCCAGAAAACTGCACAATGATCACTCACCTTTAAGCACTATGGTATTTGTTTCCAGGTATTCTATAAATCAGTTAATCAAACAACTCTGGTTCCCTTTGTTTTTCGAAAACATTACACTTCAAACCTAAAATGTGACAGTTACCAATTATTCTTACAAATATAAGAACATCTTAATGGAATTACAGCATTATGTTTTACTTTGAGAGAAAAGCAAGGTGAATGGAGAGAGAGAGAATGAGAGAGAACAAAAAGCATCCACAGAAACTAGCCAACAGAAAAATAGCATCTTGGCAATTTAATGAAGAACAAACCATGAGATTAGTTTACATAGCAGTAGATATGTTGTGGAGAATTACTCAATCTGCACTCAGCTTCCTGCTGGGTTAAATGTGAGCTAAATTATTATTTTGCTTACATTTACGCCCTTGTAGATTGTGAAAGCAGAGCTTTCTTTTTAATCTGCTTTCTGCATGATAGCAAAAAGTCTCCAACTCCACACACTGCATTAAACACTCAGTCATTCTTGCACTATTTTAACAAAGTAGCAAGGGCCACAGAACGTTAAACAATTTTGAAGAAATGGACAAATTTTAAAAGATGACATTTTCCAACTTCTTCACTTTGCCACACCATATTCTCTAAATGTTTAAATTAATGTAATTTCCTACATTATATATGTGCTGCAATAAATAGCCTCAATGAGTATCAGATACGGAAGCAGGGAGTCCATAACGCAACCTACTCACCACGTATCTCTAGCACCTACCACAGAGCAGGCTGGTATTTATCCATTAATTGAATAAATAAACCTACCTCTATGTAAACCACATTCATGTCAGAAAAGCTCTCTCAAACAGAAATCTCAGTCCAACACAACCTAGCACAACTCAGCCCATTTCTGTTATAACACACCAATGGATGGACAGCATATACAGCCATCACAGTGGGTCCCTAGGGAAGCTGGCAGGAGTGGCAGTAGCACCTCGGGAGGAGGCCTGTGCCATCTGAAAAAACCCTCAGGTGATTCAACCCTCCCAGCCCTATATTCTAATTGCTGCCCCGTAAAATAAAACCCAAAAAAACAGAATAGGGTTTTCTCTTAGACCATCACCGATGGGAGTATCTCCTGTAATAAATCTCCAGTAGCACAAGACCCCAAAATGACACATCAAGCCACAAACCCTACAATTCTGGGTCTGAATCCATGGCCTTCCCAACACCTACGTTTTTTCCTAGGCAGTGGCTGACCGTGACTTGTCTCACAGCAAAGTGGTGAACAGAAGTGCTAATAGGCAGGATAAAGGAAACGTACTCAGGCTTTACTCCCGAGACCTCCCCTCAGTGACAGGGAAAGACAGGGGCCAGGGTGTCCTCGCCCTGCACAGCCATGCTGAGGCCCTGAGACACTGCTGACAGGCAAAGGACAAAGCTGAGATCTGAATAAGATCTCCTGAAGTAAACAAAATCCTGCTCTGCCATACTGCTCAAGCCCTTGGAAGGAGGCAGCGTATCACAGTGGTGGGGAGCACATCCTCTGAAGTCCAAAGTTCAGACACCAACTCTACCACTAACTAGCTGTGTGTCTCTGGGCATACTGCTTACTAGCTGTGCCTTAGTTTCCCCTTCTGGAAAATGGGGACAATAGTTCAGAAGAAATGAGTTAATATTTATGAAGTACACAGAACAACATCTGGCTAATACGGAACATTACACAGCATTTGCTAAATGAATAAAGTATGGCTACACAAAAAAGATGCAGTGAGTGCTTAATACATGTAAACATATTAAACAAAGTGGGACACCTGGGTGACTCAGCAGTTGAGTGTCAGTCTTTGGCTCAGGGTGTGATCCTGGAGTCAAGGGATCAAGTCCCCCATCAGGCTCCCCGCAGGGAGCCTGCTTCTCCCTCTGCCTATGTCTCTGCCTCTCTCTGCGTCTCTCATGAATAACTAAATAAAATCTTTAAAATAAAAAATAAACTAACAAAAGTAAGTGTAGTATTTAAAATAAGGTGGAATTTATAATCTCATTTGGCGGGACCATTATTCCACATTAGTTGAGCAGAATAGGTGCTGGGTCTTTGTGAATGAAATATCAATTTTTGTTACCCACTTTGCTTATATCCTGTTTTCATCCCATGTTATTGCCGATAACAATGAGTTATGTATCATTTATGCTCAACCAATTGAAATCTGTTGTTACAAATGATAATGCTGCTGTCACAGAAACATTCTTTCTTGATTCAGTATCTATTAACTATGGGGGAAAAAAATCAAGCACGCCACTGGATCTACTACAAAACATCTCAATGTTTCTTTCAAGTTAATTATCTCATAAAACATTAGCACATACAAAAAGCAAACACAAGAGTATACAACTCATTACTTTGACACCAGTCAAAAGTGCAAGTTTTTTATTGTGCAAGTTAATTATTTTACCTCAAACCACTCTGAATCTGGATATGCCTTAAACCATACACTCATGTTAGGCTTTAATAAATACTTAGGAATGATACTGTATTTCAACTGGTAGTGCATTTTATATTTACATGTAATGGCTACATGTGCAGTGAAGTTAATTATTCTTGATTTGTATTGTAAAGATGTGATTATGTTTAAGTTTATAAAACGGAAGGGAATATAATGTTTCCACTTCAATGAACGTGGCTAGATATTCAAAAGTGTGGTTCAAATAATTTCGAACATCAGAGCATCTGTTATCCAAGAGACAGAAAGCAAAAGATACTCAAGTAAAATCATCTCAACTTTCCTAGGTAATTTTCTTAGCCTTTGTAAACTGATCTAAGGTAGCAATCTGGGGCCAGTCCCCTGCCTTCATGTTCTTAGAAAAGGACTAATGGGCTTGATGTGCTCAGCACCCCAAGTATGGAGACAGCTAACATTTTCAAAAGAACAGAACCAAATCAAACACTATTCAATTATTCAAAGAAGTCCATTCCTCTCCCCACAGTAAGCTTATCGATCAAATAGCAGAAGAGCTGCTCCTTAATGTTAAAAATGAATTTACTTACCTTGGCCCTCTGAGGGCAGTATTACCTAACACATAGACAGGATATTTCAGAAAACAATCTACCTACCCTTCCAATAAAAATAATCTTCTAAAAAAACCTGAAATGGGTATATTTCTCATTATACATGAATATTTCTTTCCTCATCATTATCTGTACCTCTACAGGCATAGGAGTGTGTTCTCAAGTGTTTCTAGTAACTTTGAAAGGAAAGATCTTAAAATCAAGGCATCATCAAGGAAAATGACTTGAGGTATGTCATGAAAGTCATTCAAAATCCAATGAAATGAAAAATGATATAAATGATTCTGCATTATATAAATACTAAGTTCTATTACATTTCTGTCATAATGATCTCTGTAATTTGTTATTTAAAAACTGTAGGACACCAGAACATATGAACCTTTTAGTAAAGATAGAGTAATTCAAAGAGATTAATATTCAGCACCAAACCAGAGGTGATCAGGTATCTTCTTACAAGCAGCCAATAGCCAAAAGGCTTTTTATTACAAATCCTTCGTTGATTAATAAAATATAAGACAAATGACAAATGGGTAGGAACTCATTTTCATACTGCTCCTAAAACTGTAAATTTCTCCACAGGCCATGAAGAAATTTCCTAGACCTAATGCAACGTGCACTGGGTGATTTCTTCCTTTTCCTCATAAAGTACCTATTTCACCCAAAGTAGGAAAAAACTTCTCTGGCATTCACTCATCAAAGATTTTTTTTTTTTTTTTAGGCTGTTCAAAACACTAACTAGCCCTACATAATACAGTGACCATCCAACTGCACACCACCAATGTCCCACAATAAACCCAGTCCAAACCACAGAGCTATCTTATGGTGAGTGACCTCCTGAGGGGAGATAAAAATTATTATTTGTAGGTAAGTACCAAGCTTTCCTTTTACACGGTAAGATCTACTGACATATGTTTTCCATTTAGTGAAAATACACTCTTACATAGAATTTGTATTTACTTTTAAGAAAAACCTTTGCTTCCCCAGGTTAAGGGATGATTCTCCTCTCAGGAACTATACCAGTACCTGGCATAACTTTGAGTAAACGAGGTTCTTAAAATATGTGCTACTGAAATTAAACAGTTTTATTCTTTTTAAATTATACTATACTGCACTACAGAAAGTTTAAGGTCAAAGAAAAAAATTCTTACATTCCATAACCTAGTTTACTAAAACAAAAAGTACCAAGAATTAGCTTAAGAGTCAGTGGAACATAATGTAAATGCAGAGAACGGAAAGAAGGTCACTTCATAAAATTCTTTTCTGTAATAAATATATATACTTAAGTTTAAATATCTCCTCAGAGAGATGCCAGGAAACAACAGCTGCTGTTCTATGCGCTTTCACTTAAAAGTATAAAATTATGAACTTTGATGCTGTGTCCCAGTCTCAAGCAAATAAGTGACTTGCCCAGCCAAAAAACTACACGAACTTCACGGTTTCTGCCTTTGTATCTTAATCATCTTCTGTTCTAAAAAGTGCTACCAAGTTTACCAACATCTTTAATCAGATTTTCTTGAAACTAAAACACATTAAAAAATTTAAGCCAAAACATTTAGCAAGATGCCTTAAAGAATATGTCAGACAGAGAAATACTCTTCTGTTTTCAACATACTGGCCAATATTTTTAAAAATTACTATTCATGCAGGATTTTTCTGAGGCACAATTCAAATGCATCTATATATCATTAACGCTAGAAGCTCCTCCAGGTTTTTTAGATTATCCTGAAAATACACCAAGTACCAGTTTCCCTCATAGGTCTTCACTGTGGGAGTCTCCTCCTAATCTGTGATGCTACATTTCATGGACTCTGGGATATTTCTGCTTCTCTGGTCCTGGAAGTTGTTTGTGGTAAACATGCCATTATTAAAAAATAAAAAAAATTAAACGATAACAATTAACTATTTGTATATGAACAATGGCATTTATCACCATGTGTTACTACATGTGAAAATCTCCTTCTGAGAAGCCAGCATCGTGTTTATAGCATTTAGATTGAGGGTTTTTTTTTCTTTTTTCTTTTTTTTTAGTGTAACCAATTTATTCTTCAAAACCAAAACAGAAGTCCTTAGTCACTATACCCAGTCCTATTAACCACTTCAACAGCTAAATCAGGCAAGCACTCCCAGGTGCAGCATTCCTGGACTCTTCACCTAAAATTAGGGAGGAAAACTTAGTAAAGAAAAACACTGTTTTTAAAGGGAAAACTTTGCGGAACCACCTACACACATGTGGGTACTAACCAGGCTATGCTGATCTGACCGACACTGTGGCCGGCCCTGGCCACCCTCTTCCCCTCCAGAAAACGCTGTGCCACCCCAGCACCCAGCACTATGTGAGCCTCATTAGTGTCTCCATCTGCAAAATCAAGAGCTGGGACGATCACATCATGTTTTAAAACTCCACAAGGGGATAAAACATTATTTTTAGTGTTGTTTGTTCACTACGATCATTAAATTTAGTCACTGTGATGTGTCTGAAAATCTCATTTTAAAAATAATCATAACCCAAATACAGCTTAAGTGTTGGCCATAGCAGAGAAAAACGGTAGTTTGAAAATAATGAGATTAATACTGAATTAAAGGAATAAATACAATATATCTATTTTGCTGAATTTTTAAGTAGAAAAAGGATTTTACAAGATACCGTATGAAATCATGCCTGAATACTCTCTCATACCACACTCCAAAAGTAGTTACATTCAAAAGTTTTCTTACATTCTCTTTAAACAGGTCAACTTCCCTTCAGATTTATGAAACAATCATAAATAACTAGACATAGGTTCTATGAAAGCACCTTACATTTCTTACACAACCTCGAGGACAGTGCATGCTCACCAGGCAACACTCAGAGCACCGTGAGGTGCCCCACTCACAACAGTTACAGACCTGCAAACCTACATACGCGTCACACCTCCCAAAACCAAAATACTAACAGCTACAATGGCACAGGGTCCAGACATTCTAAATATATCAGCATCTCATTTAGTCCTCATGAGATCTTTGCGTAGTGGTTCTTGTGGCCTTCTGCTAGCACGTGAAGAGACTGACCCTAAAGTAGGGATAGTACTTCCATAAAGTCACTCAGCTAAGGGATGTGATATTTAATCTGGTCTGTGTTAAGTTCAAAGATGCTCTGCCTTTAATGTTTTTATCACCTTAGCATGTATACTTGTCCACACCACTCAGATTTTGTCAATGGGTCTGAAAAAATGAGAGTAAGACATGATGAATAAAGCCCAAAACTGCAAGTTTGCTCTTATACAAGCTTGCTTTTGTTCACTCAGTGGCATGCTGACTGTCACATCACACTCGCTCGGTTTAATAATGCCCCTACCTAGAAAACTTAGCAGGGATGTCAGCACTGACCATGCAACTACAAATATTTATACATAATTCCACATACAAAAACAAGGGCATATCTGTGGCCTTCTAAATAAAAGAGAAAACTAACACAAGACAAAGGCAGGTCCAGTGTGGCTGTTGAGTCTCTAAGCCTTTCCAGCAAACACAGATTAGAGTTCACTTGAAGAGAAATTGACAGTGAGCTCAAAAGTTTTTCTAAATAGACCTGACCTCTATTTCTTTACAAAGAGTGGAAAATAACAGATAATCTTTCTTCCGTCCTTTCAGAAAGACGTTACTCTGGACACAAAGCTCTGTCAGTTATGTTTCCCTTTCAACCACACGTTAGGCATTTCTGCTTAATAATTATGCAACAAAACCCTAAACGTTTTAGGAAAACAGGAGTTTACCAAAAGTCAAAGTAAAAACTCTTTATAATTACACCACACACATTTTTTGGTAATATAAATTCAAACGAGGAAAAAGGGGGAAAGAGAAGTCAAGGCTTCTCTTTTTGTTCTTTGTTAATTCTACTCATATACTGATTGATTTTAAGATTTACAAACATTTTTAAAAATAAATAAAATAAAATTTTACAAAAATTTAGTGTCTTGGAAGAGAAACACCTTTGAGAAACCAGAGTTCACATCCCTGTTTCTTCTCAAGTGTTTAAAGTCAAAAGGGATTAAACAGGTATTTGGTAAACATTCCCTCTAAGTGTGACCGTAGCATTTAAAAAAAATTACAGCAATACCACATCTCTGATATTTAATGACAAGAATGGCTCAGAAGGAAACCTGCCGCCAAGCCAGTACTCCATGATGACAATGCACGCCTGTCATTTACAGAATCAAAGACGATCGAGAGAGAGAAAAAGAGTATTAACCAAGAAGGCCTGGTTCCCATGCAACTCTGCTTCACGGCTAGTCCCATCTGAGTTCAAAGTAGGACAGAATTACTTGGTAAAATAACTCGGGACTCTCTATCTCACCCCTAGTGGTCGGCCATAAAATAAATCCATTCAAGTCCCAAGTAATGGTTGAAGGGACTGAGTGTTAAACTGCTCGTGTACACAACTAGAAGCATGGCAATTTACCGGCCCGACTTCCTAACCAAAATCTCCCACTAGCAGTTAACAATTCACACCCAGTATTAAGCAACTAGATTAGCTGTCGTCTCTACAGGGCAGCCAGAAAGTCTGCGTTGCCATTTAGTGGAGAAGCTGCTTTCTGCAACTATACGTGCATAAGAGAAGGAAGAGGAAGTATTAAGTCCCTAAACTAATTAACAAAATAAGGGGGAGGGGGGAGGCAGGAAAACAATGATAATTAGTATGTACCCTTGGTTAACCAAATCCACACATACATTCATTCTGTATATGCACAAACATCAGCAGCATCATAAACCGTCTCAAGTTCTAGCCATTATTCAGTTCGACATCTGCACATGTTTATGCGTCTCTCCAAACAACCTCTTGAACACCCTGCTGGAGCTGTCATTTTTTTTCTTCTCCCTATCTGGCAGATGGCAAGTCAACAATCGGCATCAACAGCAGCCGAATATCTCCCCCTCCGTCCCTACCCCCCTAAACAGACACAATAATAACTTCTTTGTGCTTTCCTACAATGCAGCTGCTTAAACCATTTCGCTACAAGGCTGCTTTGCCTTAATAAAAAAAAAAAAAAATCCCTTCTGTCAAGTCTAAAAAGCAGCATAATGTTAAGCAAGCTAAAGCCACAGCACAGCTGCAAACGGGCAGACACATTGACAGCTCCTCCCTTAACAAAGCCCTGTGAATTGAAGGGGGTTCATCTGAGGCTCACACAGTAATTAGTATAAAAAAGTCCGACAGCCTCTATTATGCTAAGGGAAAAAAAAAACTGGACAGAACTGGGCTGCTGTTTTGCGTCAAGAGTTCTGCTGCAGAGTAGATAAATCATGTTGGGTTTTTTCCTCTCTTTTTAAAGACAGTAATAAGGAGGATGAGAGAAGCTAATTTGAAAACTTGGACACAGTAATTGTACCATATGGTGAGCATTTATCCTTTCTGAAATGCACGCTAACAGTCACTTACATGCACACTGCTTTGTTTTACAGTTGTTATTCTCCCTACCATATTCATAAAATGGATTTGAATATCTGATACTCAAGAGAAGTTGTGTGTAATTAGCAACAGAACTGCCTGGCTTTAATTTATTGGCCTCGCACTGCAATCTAGTAAATGCAAAACAAAATTAAACAATGTGTCCACTTGGTAAAATGTTTTTTCCTTAACTCAATAAAAAAGAAGGACAACCAGGACAGGTTCAGAGTGTTGCTAAGTTAAGGTATGGTATATTTTGAAAATTCCAAAACAAGAAGCTATAGCTATTGAAAACATTTCTACGGACCCATTTCAAAGATACCAGATCACCAAAATGACCTTTCATTAAGACCATCTAGTTCAATTCTGTATTTCACTGAAGCAGATGTAACTCTTCTCCATACATATCAGTAAATCTAGACCTAAAAGAATTTCCTTGTATGTGTCCTAAATTTTTTTCCAAGAAAATCTGTCAATTATTAAATACTTAATTCAGTACTATGTGCCAAGCACCCTGCTAGGCACAGGGAGGAGGATATAATGTCAGAAAGTCTTCACGTATCTAAAATAAAATCTGAATATAAACTCAATATTTTTGTCTACTTCAAAACCCTATAAAAATCCACCTACTATTTGAAAAAAGTCTTCAATAACATAACTGCTTATCAAGCATCATTGCTTATCAATAGCATCATTGCTTATCAAGGTCCAATATACATCAAAGTGACATTTTTCTGACAAAATATTGTGTAAAAAACAACTGTAAGAGTTTTTCTCTAATCAGAAGTAAATTCATTTCAATGCCAGCTGTGTGCCTCTAAAGATCAAAATATAAAGTGTTTATCTATCTTCGATAAACTACACTCTAAAACCGAAATATTCGACTAGAACACATAGGATCATTGAAACTTCAAGGGGAATGAAATCATAGGCCTGAATTTCTATGATTTACATGTACCCACAAGTATTGCCCTGATCGCTATTTTGGGGATATGAAAAAGTAAAATACTGAATTATTAGGTCAACATAGAAATAAAGAGTCCCCACTCAAGCTTGAAGTCATCTGTGATTTTAAAAATACATATGTCAATGGTTAGTATACTAGAAGACTGATTCTACTGAAGAAGGCAGGTGTAGTTAAATTGAGAAGGAACAGCCCTATTGAACAAGCTCCCCCAATGTCCAGGATCTATCTCTATTTTGGCTTAGAAGATACAAACTTTATCATCCATTATGGGTATAGTGGCTTCTCTTCATGGTACCAATCAGGCCAAAGGACCAATTTACCTTAAGATAAAAATATCTCATTTTTGTATGCTGGTTTACAATTTATGGAATATTTTCAAATATTAAAATGATCTTAAAAGCTCATTCTGACAGATAATTTGATTTGACATATACACGGATGCTTTGTTTGGGGAATTATCTGGCCAGTAATACATGTCTGAGTCTGTAAACTTTCAAACTAGGTGAATCCTATTATGTAAATAAGGTCATCATACTGTCTGGTGTCAAAAAAAAAAAAAAGACTCAATCTACACAATGAGAAAAATAAATGTTTTTCTAAAACTGTGCAGAAATATATATAGTACAGTAAATATCCTGGTTAGCGAAAGAAATAAGAGAATAAAATCATTTGGACGATAGAGTCAAAGACGTGGCCATCAAATGACTGGCCTCTTTATTACACCACAGTAAAAAGCCATTCTTTGGATAAACAGGTACTTGGTTCCATTTAGGGAAATCAGGTTGAGGAAGTGTTTGTAAGCTTAAAGCTCCATTCAGTTACAATACTTAGGATGTTGGATATGAATATAAGATCTGAAAACTGAAGAGAATGATGAGCTTGACTTCTTTATCTGATCATTAGTGCTTCCTAGCAAAATCCATCAACAGTGTCTAAACTACCTGAAACCATTTCTCATGATCTCAATAACAGTGCAAAAAATCTAATTGTACACAGAGACAAATTAAGGCTATTTTAAAAGTCCTTTCTAATATGAAGCATTTGTCAAGAGTACAAATGATAGCTCTGAAAGAATGTTTTCTTTGTGTAATCACAATTCTGAGGACTATCCTTTCCCTAAGCGGGAGACGGAGAGGGAGAGAAGGAAAATCAGGTAGAAGCAGAGGTTAAGAAAATATGCATAAGTTAGACCTGCACAACCAAAGGATACCAGCAAGTCCAGTAGGCATCATCATTTTGATTTACCCACCATGAATCTCTTTAAGGGCTCATGCCTAATTCCCAACCACAGAAGTTGGGAAGTCCTCTTGTTAAATGTGAAATACTAAAGTTCCCCTAAGGGTTTAAAGGTACCCAACATGATTTATAGTGGATGGCGTATTCCTAAATACTTGTGAACAGTTAGTCAAAAGCTGTGACACAGCACTGGGCAAACAGTGCAGCAGGCTACTGGTGCCCTCACTTTGAGGGCAAACAGGATCCAAGCCTTCAAGATTCAAGACTAACCCAAGCACGTGGACTTCCTCAGCAGAAATACAAGCAATGCCACAGTTTACAATACATTTATCATTTCTGTAACAAAAGCAAAGCAATTAATAATAATACCTATTGTAGAATTTAAAATTAAGAGGGCCTACAAGTTAAAAATGATTACTTAATATATCATTATGATGATGTAGAAATGGAAGAAGAGTATTTCCAGAATCATATTCAGTAGGAAGCTTCAGAGATACACCTTAGATATTTTGTCTTTAGCCTCAGTGCGCTTTCAGGGCTCTTCCAGATTCCAGGAGAAAAAACCCACTGAAGCTAATACAAGCAGAGGGTTATTTATTATAAGAGTATAAACAAAAAAATATATATAAAAGTGTAAACACCTCATCCAAAGAAAAGAGCTAGCGCAGGTAGAACTTCAGCAAAGAGATCTATGAAATTGCAAATACCACTTCCCTTTGGTCTTGTTCAAGGACTGTGCACGGTGTGGTCAGGGTCTCTATCTGTTCTCTCTTCCGCCCTCTCCCCAGTCCTCTCCTCTCCCCCGCAGAATGTCTGCTGCATCTGTCATATTGTCTCTACCTGCTAGTTCCTCAGCTTGCTAACAGGGGCTGTTCCCTCCTAAACTCAGACTGTGGGCAGCCCATAATGGCCACTCCAACTGCAACATGAGCTAGGGCTTCACCTCCCTGTTGCTTTGCTGCTTCGGTCTTTGGCCTCTCCAATCACCTGAAGAAGCTCTTGGGTCAGATGCCCACTTATCAACCTGACTGGGACAGGGGTGTTTACCTCCCACACAACAGGGGGTGACAGTGAGCTTCCCTCAGAAAGGGCTGTGGATAAAGCAACAGATCACTGGCATCTCCAGCACACCTGGCCAGACTAAGTGTGTGTGTATACATGTGTATGTTTCCAGAAAGAGATTTCTAGCTTAGCAGATTAAAGAACTGGAAAAATTACTAATAATTAAAGGCCTTATGGAATAAATCACTGAATGTTATATATATAAAAGAAACTTACCCCAAAACTGCTTTGTGTTTTGATAACCACCAAACAGAACTATTAAGGCATAGGCAGAAGTCACTTGAATCCATCATTTACTGTTAGCACATGAAAAAGTTATGTTTTTACCCCAATGAATAGTTTTATACACTATATTCAAGAAGAACACAAACTGCGGAGCAGAAGCATGCAGTGTCCCCCCCTGATCTGCAGGAGGTACATTCCAAGACCCCCCATGGGGGCCTGAGACTGCAGAGACTGTCCTGCAGACAGGACTGAACCCTGTATGTACAATGTTTTTTCCCTAAAATCCCTAATACAGCTAGTAAATCTTTATATCCATGATAAAGTTTAATTTCTAAGTTAGGCAGACTACAAGAGTAAGTAATAATCCACCAGGGTGGGGGAGAGGCAGGAACTACTGTGTAAATAAATGACTTCTATGTAACCATATGACAGGTCATGTTTGTATCACAATCTTTAGTTACAATAGGAACTGTACTCCCGCCACCCCGCCCCCAACAAGGATCTAAATGTCTACTCAAGAAAAGTCTTGTTCTGTAGTTTTTAAACTGTGCATGAGGATCATTCATTTTCAAAGATGAGGCAGTATCAAAAATACTAGAAGCACTGGCCAAACCATAGACAAGCCTCCAAAGGTTATTTGTCAGAGATTTCAGGCTCAGTTGACCACAGGAAAAATGTTACTAATATAAATGGTAGTCCATTCCTCCACAAAGCCCTTAGTTGAAAAACCACTACCCAGTAGATGTAATCCCAAGACTTCATGTTTTTACAACACATCATTTTGTTCTCAATCTCATTTCATATGATCCCCCCCTCAACCTGGGAGACAGGTTGGGTATTAATATCCCCATTACTATTCTCTGCCCTAGGAGACAGCACACAGAGAATGGGGAGACATTTTGTTCAGCCATTTCCAAACTGCATGTACCTGAGAGAAGAGATAAGAAATGGAGCCTCTTCTTGTTAGATGACCATGTATCAAAGACAAAAAAGAAATCGGAGTGTAAGCTTGTGCCAGATTGTTCCTTAGGTCACCAGTAACACTCAGATTCTAGAATGTTATGATTTTACAGATTAGGAAACCAAAACTATGGGCTGGCAAGGGAAATGTGCATGGACTGGTTCTTTTGACTGCAAGTCCAGTACAGTTCTAGCTAACCTATATGCCATAGAGCATACATTCTATGCTATATTTGTTAGAAATCCTGGAAACATAAATCACCTTTAGCACGTCTATTTTTAAGATGAATTATAATGAGTTCAAGACATTGAACATACAACATATCTATGGTCTTCTACATGCATGGGAGGAAGTATATGGTAAAAGAAGACTGCCATATTCTTTTTCTTTCTTTCTTTTTTTTTTTTTTGAAAGATTTGAGAGAGAGAGAAAGAGAGAGAGAATGTGCAGGGGGGAGGGGGAGAGGGGGAGAGAGAGAATCACAGGCAGACCCCATGCTAGGTATGGAGCCCAAAGTGGTATTTGATCCCAGGACCAAAATCATGACCTGAGCCAAAGGCCAAGAGTCAGACACTTAACTGACTGAACCACCCAAGCACCCTGAGAACTGTATTCTTTTTATGATGCATGGTATGCATACAAAAAAAGAAAACTTTCTATCAGACGTAGCCACTGCTTCCAGACCAATGATGCCCAAGGCCCAGGTCACATAGTTTCTTAGCACTTAGCACATGTGCAGCTAAAGCGGCTGTGGACAGTGATTAAAAACCTTTACCTCTTAAAGCCACTGCCACCACTGGCAAGACTAAGGACATGGGTATTCCTAAGTTAACAACAACACATATTCTCTTTACTATCATTTACAAAGGATACGAAAATCGGAAATATCAGGTCAGTCATGTAGTATATTTCTAACTAACATATTATTAGCTCTTCATTTTAAAGCTTTTTTGAAAAGCTGTCTAAGCCACAAATATTTTACATTTGCTTTCTTTATTGGGTGATAAAATCCAGTTGTGAAGCACAAAAGGTTAAAAGCTAACAACTGAAAATATAAAGTGTAAATGTTGGTAAAATGAGTTGTTGAATGTTTTCCTCTTTAAATATTCTATCCAATATTTTAATGTCTGAAACACAAGGTAAATTTACCTATATTTAGGCATTGTATAATATGATATACTGTATTTAAGATATGCATAAAACATGGCCATAATTCAATTATCTTCATGTACCTAACAGAATGACTCATTCAGGAAATAATTCAAGTAATGAATCTAAATCACAGCACACAAGATATATAGGTTGGCAACTCCTCTGTTCATTTAAATATGTCACATTTTCTGAATATTATTGTTGTGTCAAGATATTCATTAACCTACAATAAGCAACCAAAAAAAAAAAAACCACACAGGGAATGAGGAGGCAAAAATTCTTTTTTAAACAACTAATAGTGTTTTTAAAATTCTCTCCAAGGGGCGCCTAGGTGGCTCAGTCAGTTAAGTGTCCAACTCTGATTACAGTTCAGGTCACGGTCTCAGGGTCATGAAACTGAGTCCCACATCAGGCTCTGCACTGGGTGTGAAGTCTGCTTGAGATTCTTGCTCTCCCCCTCCTTTTGCCCCTCCTCTCCTCACTCATTCTCTCTCAAAATAAATAAGTAAATTCTTTTTTTTAAAAAAAACCTCTCCAACTCTGAGTTGATTTTCTTATTCACAACATCTCCTATATCTCCAACTCCCAAGGACGGCCTCTTATTTTGCTTATATTACAATTCCAGGCTCTAAATTGTTCCTACCAATTCCCTAACACAGCACCCCTAATTTTCCTTGTGGCCTCCACTTGCTTCCCCTCACTGAGTTCCATGCAGACTCCTCCCTCCAAGTGGAATCACACTCAACTTCTCACTTCTCAGTTCCACTTCCCTTTCTTGACTCCCACCTCTAGTTACTAACAAATGAGAATTAATTTTTAAATAAATGAAATCATTCACTCTAACCAGTGTCAATGTATTAGTGAGCTACTGAAAGAGCTAAACCCCAAGATCTTAATGGCAAACACAACCAAAATTGACTTGAGGCTCACATAAAGTCAAACAAATGCACCTTCTCCATAGGTGGCTCTTTTCCAGGCAGTGATTCAGGGACCCAGACTCCTTCCTTCTATAGGCCTAACCAACTCCTTGGCCTTATGATTGCCAGAAGGGACAAGAGGAACAGAACTGACACAGGAGATGTTTATGAGGCATGGCTGGAAGTGACGTATCTTAATGCTGCTAACAATTCAGAGGCCAGAAGGGGGCCTGTTGGCCACACCAGCCATTAAGTCAGCTGGGAAATATGGTCTAACTCCTGCTGGGGTGCTGGTGATGGCATGCACAGAGATTGAGTGACTATGTAGCCAATCTCTGCTATATGGAACTTATTCTAAGTAAATTCTTACTTTACTGCCTTGTACTGTGAAGGACACATAAAGAACGAAAGCAACTGTTTAGCTATAAAAGGTACCATGCTGAAGGCAGGCAGGCAGGCAGTCTCAACCACTAAGGAACTTAAAACCTTTTTGTAAGATACCCCAACCCCACATACACACACACACACACACACACACACACACACACAAAACAGTCAAAAAACACGTTTCATTAGTAAAAAGTACTAAATCACATATGAGCAAGTGTCCAATATCACTAAAACACAGTAAGTGCAATCTTCCTTTGCTTGACTATTTTCTTAAGAGTTCTGAGGTTTTTATCCTGTATCAGGTCTCAACCTGATGTGGCCTACTTGTGCTGATCTAAAAGATGTGAGGAGAGAAAAACAGACTTGGTAACATCACAATATTGCCTTAAAAGAAGAGTTTAGCCAGTTAAAGAGATACTCTCCTCAAATACAAGTATCTTTTAAAATTATACACTAGTAATAGGCAATGAGTGTTAATGCAGTTTGGGACAACACAAAATGCAATCACAACTTGTCTTTTTATTTTTTTAACATCTTCCTAGCTCACGGTATATCTTTCAGAAAAAATAAGCATACAAACCATTCTTTCAAAGTAGATGCTGTAACACATTCCACTGGCAAAGAGGGCTGCCAAGGATAAATAACTAGCACTCTTACAATTCTTATATCTTCTCACTGTTTTTTATATCATGGAAGGAAAAAGAAATTAACAAACCTATAAAATTTATTATTTCACTATAACCCTATTCTATCCTGCCTTCTTAAAGAAGGTATCCGCATAATACAGGCATAGAATCAATGGCTGTCAGAGCTAAAAGGAAACATTATTAGTGCAGTATTGGATAATGCTTGCTATCTGTTGCTCCTGGACAAGGAACATCAGAGGTGAGATTACCCTATAAATAACATTTTTTAAAAGATAAAACAAATACAGGCATGATGATATGCTTCCATTTTTATACTAGATTTGAATCTCTTCATATTACATAATAAAAATCTCTAAAAGAGCCAAGCATAAAACATTCCAAATAATTTCCAAACACATTTTGGAAATGAATACATTTTAATTTTGCAGTCGCTGAAATTTATACAGCTTAAAAGGTCATAGCAGGTGTTATGTCATTCTCATGAACAAAACGTTTAACATTAAGAACAATGCATACGTTTTGACATATCTGCTGAAATCATGTTGCACGTATGCTTACATTTGAACTTGTTATCATAAGAGAAACACACTATAATATGAAACTTTAAGAAAAAAAGATACATAGGTTGAAGGAGAAAGAACCTATATTTACAATTCCATCAAAGCAGCTCCATCTAATTTTTTTATTTTTCTAAAATACATTCCATGCACGCCTTTGAGTTCATGCACATGAATAAAATGCTAAAGGAGAAAAACAATATAATTACCAGAATTTGTTTTACAAAAGGCACTCCCCAATCACAAGACATCTTTTCCAGTGACCCTCGTACTCCCAGACCAAAAAGCCTTTAAATAAAGTCAGAGGATCCTCACATTACACATAGAGAGTCAACACATTCTTTCAAATGAACAAGATGAGCAAATTCCAAGCTGGAGCAAACCTGGATGAGAACGCCCAGTCTAATCCCCACCTGAAAAGGAAAAATTCTTCCTAAATGCAGAAAAATGATGTGAAGATTCATGTCTTCAATAAAGTTATCAATCAACTCAGAAAAAGAAATTTCATGACAAATCCTACCTCAAATATGTAACATAAAAACAAATCTCTATAAATACTTTGTCTAGAAAGTAATTTATCTTTCTCCAGAAATAGATGAAAGAAATCTGGGTACTTTTTTTTTTCAAAATTATCAAAGCTACTTTTCATTTAACATTTCCAATTTTTATTTAAAATATTCAAAATGAAACTGTTAGGTGTCTATCTGTTGTTCTTTTTTTTTAATACATCATTTTACAAGTAGTAATATGGTCTGAAAGACAATTTATAAAATCAACTAGGTGTTGTTATAGTCAAAATAAGCAAATCATAAATATCTGACCAGCTCAAGAATAATTATTGTAAAGCAGCTAAAAACTCAAACCTGATATAAGGAAAACAAAGTTGGCTGGCATAGGAGAGTATTTTGAAGTGCTTTCTGAATACCTCAGTCTCACACTCAAATCAGAAGCATCTGTCCGCCAACTGTCAAGATAATGTCTAGCCTAGGAGCCTTCCTGAATTCATCACTATTCATAGATGCCTGTCACTACTCAAAAAAAAAAAAAAGAAGAAGAAGAAAAAAAAAAGGAAAAGAAAGCCAGGCTTTCAAAGCTATTTTCTTTTTCTATGTCACAGTAGAGGTAAATATAAAATTTATCACTTTGAACCTAGTTGATTTTGACTCAACTGCCCTTCCATCTCCAGATCTGAGACTACAAGTTCTTCAGAATTCTAGACAAGCCACTGGGTCACGTTAATACTTCCCACTTTATGTAGTTACTAAATTCAAGGATCTGATCCCTACACTCAAAGCCTCCACACTTCACCATTACTTTCAGAACCAGATAGAAGATAAAAGCATAACCCGACTACCAGCCCCTAAGGGAAATGGTACAACAATGCATCAAATATTTTTACTGGCTTCTTGTTCGATGACACTACAAAATTCCATTTAAATACAGTTGTCTCTCTCAAGAACCTTCATCTGAAACTGATTCCTACAAAATCTACATCCTTTTTATTTTTTCCAAGTCAGATACAACAAATCATACATATACATCGTCCTCAAATGATTCAGAAATGCTTTTCTGGGCCATTGTCCCAATGTTGTGTGAGACAGGAGGTCCTGAAATGAAAAAGTCTACATATACCCAAAAATAATGGAGACAAGATGAAACAGGGCAAAATCAGGGGAAATGAGGGGGAAAAAACCAGTAGAATTCAAAGAACAGTTGAGACTATTCCTCACCGAGTACTACTCAGTTGTCCTATTTTCTACTTTACATGTAACAGAACCAGTTGGCTACATCTCTATTTTTAGTTATACATAAACCCACATACATCCGTGAGCTATTGTATGAACAAATCAGTAATCAAAATCAAAAACAGAATCAATAAGGAAGTTCGTTTCCTTCCAAAGACATAATTTTTTAAACACAAAACTGAGGGAAAACTTTTACATTATAAAACTTACTGAATCTTAGAGTTAGTTATATTTTGACATAATTATGTATTAAGAAATACCCTAGGCAGCCCCGGTGGCTCAGCGGTTTAGCGCCGCCTTCAGCCCAGGGTGTGCTCCTGGAGACCCGGAATCAAGTCCCAAGTCAGGCTTCCTGCATGGAGCCTGCTTCTCCCTCTGCCTGTGTCTCTACCTCTCTCTCTCTGTGTGTGTGTCTCTCATGAATAAATAAATAAAATCTTTAAAAAAAAAAAAAAAGAAAAAGAAATACCCTAAACTGAACTAGATTTTCCTACTGATTTCCTTCATAATTTAAGCAAATAAGGCCTACACTTTAGTGTAAATATGAATTACCAGAGTACTTAATGCACACATAGCCATCTTGCAGGATATCGAACCTAAAAATCTGAATTCCAGTTTCTGAAAAATTGCATTTTTAATAAGCATCCCACAGGATTCAAAAGCAGGTGGAGGGGCACCTGGATGGCTCAGTCGGTTGGGCATCTAACTGTTGGTTTCTGCTCAGGTCATGATCTCAGGGTCATGAGATCAAGCCCCACCTCAGGTTCTACACTCCACATGGAGTCTGCCTGAGATTCTCCCCCCCCCCCTCAGCCCCCTCTCTCAAATAAATAATTCTTTAAAAATAAATAAAAATACAGCACACAGACTACAGCTCATCCTTAAAAAATATTAACTTAAGTGTTAAATTCCTACGGGGAAATGACAGATACTTAAATTTTAAAATAAAATCCATCCCTCAACAAATCACAAGTCAGCAAAAACTCACAAGGTGATGGAGAAAAATAAATAAAAGGCAACTACTGTGCTAATCTGCCCTCATATATGGATGGGGAAATCAAGTACACAAGGTGTTCCCCTACCATGATAATTACAACTACATAAGAAAAGTCTTGACAAGGGATTGGCAGAGTTCCAGGAAGGAGAATTCACTTTCACTGGGGCCCAAAGGGGAACCTCGGCCAAGTGTTGACAGGGGAACTAACCCTGAAGGACTACTGGGAAGGATCTCAGCACCTAACCGGAATGAGGAAAATACAGGAGGCCCCCCGTGGCAGGGGATACCTGCTGGGACCCCCAATGATACCTGAACCTCGGGAGGTGCTAAGCGCTCTATACACTGTGTGTTTTTCCCTCTGTACACACCTGTGATAAAGTTTAATTCACAAATACCTAAGAGATTAACCAGAAGAACTAATAATGAAGCAGTAACAATAAACTGTAACAAAAGTTCTATGAATAGAACAATAAACTGTAGCAAAAGTTCTATGAATGTGGTCTCTCCCTGGCTTTCAAACTATCTTGCTGCTTCTGTGTTGATGTGTGAGGTGACTTGCAACGATAAAATGCCTGTGGGATGGGAGGAACAGTCCAACGCTGTGATACAGCGCAAGGCTACTGCTGAGCTGACAGAGGTTCAGGAGGAGGATCATCTGCTTCACCACTGAGGGTACTGAAACCATGGCGAGCAGAACCGCAGATAAGGGGGTGCTGCTGTACCCCCGGAGGGAAAAGTGCTCTCTCTCTCTGCAAAGGTGCAGGGAAGAGAAATTACATGTGCTTTCCTGGCTGGAACACAGCGCAGCAGATCTCAGCTGTTCTTCTGTCTCTACTTCAAAGATGAGAGTCATATATATAATCGAGCAAAAATGTCACTTGCTGCACACAGGGATCGGTGAGGGTTGGAAGCAGGGACATGAAGCACAGAAATTAGGTCCTGAATGGCAAATAAGGAAAAGAAAATAACACGTGTCTTTCCTTTTAAAGGCCACTTTGGCTCTTTCAAAATACAGCTCAAATATATGTTAATTCTTCCAAAACAACACTGCCAAGAAAAATTAGCGAAAATGGTAATGTCTTATGAGATTTGAGAGTATTAATGAAAAAGATACATATGCCAAATGTATGTGGCTAAAAGATGTCATAATGATTCAAAATGAATAAGCAACACACCAGTACATTTCTCACAGTAGTAGCTACATGTACACACAGAACTGATTACGTGCATTCCACTCATTTACCAAGCACTTAGTAGAAGACCAGAAGCTACTGCCTTTTTTTGTAGTAAAAGTTACTACTTCTCATAAAGGCCTAATACAGGGCAGATTTGGAGTTTAACACCTCCAACATTAATATGTTATTATGCTGGTGTGTGCTAATGGTCCTCTCAGGTCTGTCCTGACTCCTCTATTTCTGAGCGCTATAATGGATCTTAACTTTGATCCATCTATAGCTCCAAAAGCAAGATAACATTCTTCCCAGTATCAAGACCAAATCCACTTTAATAATTTATGAAAGGTACAAGACTTGATTAAATATGTGCTTAAGGACACTTTAGTGAATCCTGGCAATAACACCTGAAAAAACTCCCTGCATCAAGTCAGTTTTTTTTTAAATCTACTGGAAAAAGCAGGGTCAGTACCGTTTGACCTACCTACCAGACGGAAAACTATTTTAACATATAAGGTGAACTCAACTAATGGAGAAAATAACCTAAAAATATAGTAAATATTTAATATGGTCTTTGACCAATATCTAAGCTTGGCTTTTATGATAACTTATAACTGTAATTTCTCAAAATAACAATTTTCATGAAAAACTTCATAGTTACTCAATATATCAAACCAATATCCTCTCAACATAGAGAAAGTTCTTCATCTAGGGACAAGTACTCAGTCCCACAGCCATACAAGAGTTGTCAAAACAACGTAAGAAAAAAAAATGGACCAAGGGTGTAAGATAGGAAATTCTAAATGGATCAGAATGCGCAAACTGAGAGTCAAATGTGTCTTCTTCTATGGTTTGCATAGCCCTTAAAGACCAAAGCATCTTCATGAAAAGAGCTGGGGACAGAGTGCAAAGAGGAACTTGTTTTACCCAAACACCTGGCATCCTACATGAATCCATCCATACAAAGCCAAAATAAGGCATATAAAATTCTGCCAACCCCATCCTCTGCAAGCAGGTGTATAGGTAAGTGAGCCCCAGCTCCCTGCCTGAGCCAAGTGGAGCGAGGTCAGCACTGTGGGAAAACCTGCCTCTAGCCCTGGGCCCCACTGGGTCCTTCAACAGATTCCTTCCACATCCCCAGGTTAGGGTAAAAAATGAGCAATTCACATAAGTCTAAGTGTATCTGGTGAATGTGGACACATTAACATTTAAAAGCCCAACCTACATAATAGATTCTGGGGCTAAATACACACTACCAGTCAAAATCAGGACAGGCAGCTCAACTTGACATCTGTTAAGGAAGGAAAAATAAACGGCAGACAATAGACAACATTTCATCCTAGGGTCAGTCTTCATAAATCAACCTCAAAGGTTTATTATTACAAGGATTCTTGCCCTTACTTGCAATTTCTAGGTTGAATTATGCAAAGCTGAAAAGTCTAGTCTTCTTCAAAAAATACTTTAGAGGTTTAGGACTCATGACCACATCCTCTTGGTCCACAGAAAAGGAACCTCTACCCTCGTATTTCAAAATATTTCTAATAATAATAAAAAAAGATCCAAGAAAATGAAACATCACAAACATTCTATCAATATCAACTCTAAAATTAAATAGACCTGAACCTGACTGGCGTTAAAATAATAATAATAATAATAATAATAATAATAACAATAACAACAACAACAACAACAAGAGAACTGTAACACTGGTTTGATAGTTACTTGTAAGGGAATGTTGACATTTTATAAGAATTGACCTGTGTGGCATTTAGCTCCATCTCTCTAAACCAAGTGAAAAACCACCAGTATAAAAGCTTAATGCAAAATGTTGTGATCCTATGACATTAATAGTCTAACAGAAACCCCATACAACTTAGATACTGAAGACTGGAACTACTGCATCCCTAAGACAACTTACCATCTACACTAAAAGGATTTAGGAGACCCTGGCCCAGGCACAGAATCAGACTGTTCATTATTCCACTTTCTGAAACATCCATCAATTATTCAATGGGAAGTATCAAGTGTTTGGTCTCTTTAAGATTCTTTCAATTCTTTACTGTTGTATATTTATCTTTTTTTTAAGATTTTATTTATTTATTCATGAGAGACGCAGAGAGAGAGAGAGAGAGAGAGAGAGAGAGAGAGAGAGAGAAGGCAGAGACACATGCCAGGCAGAGGGAGGAGGCTCCATGCAGGGAGCCTGATGTAGGGCTCGATCCCAGGTCTCCAGGATCAGGCCCTAGGCTGAAGGCAGCACTAAACCGCTGAGCCACCCGGGCTGCCCGTATATTGATCTTTATATAAAATATACACACATACATACACACATACACCCCTGGATGAACTCATCGTAAGCCAAACATTGGTCCTCAATACATACCAACCTTGCCTTCTTCCTTCTAAGACATGCCAAGGTTCTGTCCAGGTGGTGGAAGCAATAAACTGCAGGAAGCAATAAACTCAGTTTTGTCTTAATGCATTGTGAGGAAGATATTTGGAAAGCCAGCATTTGATACTATGTCAATTATATATTTTAATTATTCCAGATAAAAAATTTAAAGAGTTTTTGAGAACTTTTAGCTTGCCAATGCAACACAGGAGCCATTGTGAATTTGGATTACAAAACTTATTTTACCTAAAACTTGACAAGAACAGTTAGGACTAGGCAGGCAATCACAATATTCTTTTAGAAAACAGTTCTGGTCATGCTGTCAGTTCTTTAATGTTCAAAGGATAGCCAGTTGAAAGAAAACCTCAGAAAACTAAAATCTTAGAATTTTCTAAGATTGAGTTTAAAGCACATAGCCTTAAAATTACAAACCCGTTAATAGTCCATAGACTTTAAGGCAGGAATCAAATGCCAGACTTCCTGGGAGAAGAAGGAGGTTCTTAGGGAAAAAAGCACCTAAGGAGTTCTAGCTGTCTTTAGGGAAAGAGCCCTAGGTTGATGCACAAGCCTTCTGATTATCTAGGCCTCAGCCAGAGTTTCAAAAGCCAATAAAAAGGGAATGGCCAATGAGTTAGAAGAAGCAAAGATAAGAAAGTGCTTCAACAAGGAGCAGTTGCTAACTGTGCTGAATGATAGTAAGAAGTAAAAGAGGAGCAAAAAAAAAAAAAAAACGTCCAATGGATGAGAACCATAGATGTCATTTGTGATTCTGACAAGAGCTTTTCCAGCGAAGTGGTAAGAAATATAACTAGCCTGGAGCGGGCTAGAAAGTAGAACGGTAACCACGAGGTAAGAGAGTCTAGGCTGGGGATATAGACAAAGTATTCAAGAAATTGTATTAAAAGGGGAAGCAGTAATAGAGGAGGGAGCTGGAATGGGTAGCACGTGTCCAGGGAGAGGGCATTTGTTTTTCAGATGGAAGGTACAAGGTCATGTTCAGATGCTGGTGTGGATAATGACAGAAGGTAGTGAGGGAGGGTCCTGCACTTCGAGAGAGGGATGACATAATTGAGAGGGATGACATAATTGAGAGGTCTTAGAGAAAATGAAGACGGATGGCATCCAAACTACACAGGAAAAGAACAGTAAATGCGCTGTTCTAAACATTAGTACATGGCAGGAATACAAACTGGTATGACCTTTCCAGATCAAGCACTTTATACATTACAAAGAAATATAAAAATTACTATCATTGAGCCAGTAATTTCATTTGCAAAACTCTATCTAAAAAAAAATACAGGAATGATCTTAACTATGTAATGATAAAGGAGAACTATTACAATATGATATAAAATGCTTATGAAAAGTCCTTAACAACATGGGAAAATGTTTATAGTGTTAAAAGAAAAAAGCAGGGTATAAAATTCCACATGTTGGATTTCAAATACATATAAATACATGTATAGACAAAAAAATGAAAAAAACACAAAATATTAATAACTCTGGGGATAGGATTATAAAAGATTATAATTTTCTTCTTTATAGATTTTTTTTAAGATTTTATTTATTTATTTATAAGAGACACAGAGAGAGAGAGGCAGAGACACAGGCAGAGGGAGAAGCAGGCTCCATGCAGGGAGCCCAATGTGGGACTCGATCCTGGGACTCCAGGATCACGCCCAGGCTGAAGGCAGGCACTAAACCACTGAGCCACCCAGGGATTCCCTCTTCTTTATAGATATTTTTAAAAATTTCCCCCCAATGAATGGGTCATTTTATTTATTTTTTTAAAAGACTTTGAGAGAGAGAGAGAGCGCACAAGGGTCCTGTGCTTCACTGACTGAGCCACCTGAGCACCCCTGAACGGGTCATTTTAAATACCAGAATAAAACAATTTGTTTTCACATTGTCTATGTTTTCAGTGCCTGCTTCTGTACTTATTCCCTCCTATCATGATTGAATACTTATGTTTCAAAACCATCCTTGGGTTATTTTTTATATAAGTAAAAAAACAGTATGTCAGTATCTGGGGCATTAAAAGCAATTCATCACAATCTAGAGTGAAGCAAAGGAGTGCAACGCCTGCTGCAACTAGATACGGTGGTGGAAGGGTTCATTCATGTTTCCCGCAACCCACACTTTCAAGTTAAATGGCATAATGGCATCACTCATGATAAAGGCCACAGTGAAGTCTCCGAGGATTCAGAGAATATTTGCTTTAATATAGCAGCAAGAACTGAGGGGGCAAGAGAAGAGGTAAAGGGCAAGACCCACATGACTTCTTGAATGATCTCAAAGCAGAGGTGACAACCATGAGCAAAAGCATCCTCTAAGGCACGCGGCAAGGCCAGCCTCAAACAAGGAGCATGGAGCCATAGCACTGAAGACTAACAGCCACAGACATTTAAAAATTGTGAGAAAGAAATTATGATTTAGACCCGCTTCAGGCAAAAAGAGTGTTCTGTGAAGAAAAAGAGAAAACACAAGGCCAGAAGTGGAAAACTGAAAGGTAATTTTTACACAGCCAATATCTCGGTTCACGGAAGGGTTCATTCCTCCCTTTCGACCAATGTCTTTGAAGTCAAGAAGCTTTGGTTTATCATTTCAGCCCCTCTGTTTATTATCTGTGCAACCCTGGACCATTTGCTTCACATTTTACCTCAAATTTCAGGATCCTCATATTTCATTTCAAGGGTGGAATATTCTACCTATAGAGTGATTAAGACGATGAAATGAAATAAAATACAGAAACCATTTAGTGAAAAGCCTAATACATAATTATAGTCTTCCAATTTTTAGTTTTCTTCTCCAATTTCATTTACTACCTTCAAAATTTTTGCCATGTCCAAATGCCATCTGTATTATCTATTTAATATGCTTCTTTATATAGGTGTACATATATTTTCCCTAAATAGATTTAGTTTCACCTTGCAATACTAGCTACTAAGGGGCTATGAACACAGACAGTGGCCAGATTATATGTGACAACAAAACTCTGCCCCCCAACCCCTACAACCAGCCTGGGGAGACAAAAATCACAAGCTCTGCAGCAATCTGCCCAGAACAGTAAAGACTTGGCCCATTCCCAAATCTCTGCCCCTGCGTCCAGCTGCAACCAACCAGTAAAAGCTAAACAGGCTTCCCAAACCAATCATGTAAGATGCCCATCTCCTCATGCTAACAATCGCCCATCAGGGCACACCTGGAGCCTTCCCTATTCTTGCTATGAAGCTTTCCTACTCTTCTACCTGCCTTTGAGTCAGAGACAGGTTAAAGGTGGCTGACTCCTTATGCTATACAAACTCTGAGGAAACTATTTCTGCTCTCATTTGGGGGCAGACTGTTGATTTCCACACAGGGAAGGACAGGTCTGATAGACTAATTTTATTCTAATATATAAAAATAAATATTGAATAAAATGTAAAACTCCCCCTAGGTACCACCTAAAATAATTTTCAAATGTCATACTTTGGGAAATGTTGCACTGGGTTGTAGACAGCTCTGCCAACCACCTGTAGAATTCTCACATAGGTCAACACTACAACCTCCTGGGGACATAAAGTTAAAAAGCTTCCTTTCTAATCTATTTAAAAACCATCTTCTTTATTAATACTTCTAAATTAGAACTTCTGAAGTCTGATGGCACTACCAGAATATTTTTAAAAAGGTTTTATTTATTCATTCATGAAAGACATAGAGAGGCAGAGATATAGGCAGAGGGAGAAGCAGGCTCTATGCAGGAAGCCTGATGTGGGACTCGATCCCGGGACTCTGGGATCACGCCCTGAGCCAAAGGCAGATGCTCAACCACTGAGCCATGCAGGCGTCCTGCTACCAGAATATTTTATAATACAGGGAGGAAAGTCTCAGACCTCTAGAATGCTAAGTTAGTGACTGACCACCTGTCCACTATTTAAAGGGATCAGGAAGGGAAGGCTGCATGGATTTGAATGTGGCATGGAGCAGGAAAAGAAAACTATTACCACAGACTAACACTTCCATAGAAGGCTATTTGCAAAGCCAGTGACCCTGTCTGCACCCATGTATAGTTCAAGATGCAAAACTTGAGGTCTAAATAACTCCTACAATAATGGGATGCTAAGCTAGAACACTAGAAAGAGAACCTATTCGCTTACAGGAAAGATCCATTATTCATCTTAAACTTACCTTCTTTTCTAATAGGTTTAAAAATGCTCCAATGTGGAATGAGCTTATCTACCCAACAAGCTTAAATATTTCTCAATCTCTGGAATTACTAAATACATCAAATTTGTTTTTAAATAATAACTCTAAACCCTAGTTGGTCTAGAAATTTGCTACATTACTGCTCCAAGGTGACTTTAAAGAACTATTGTGTAACTGACACTGGTTCCTTGAAAAAGAACAAGAAGAGCCTGTGTATTGAGAAATACACTCAAATTCAGAAAAATAATAAATACCAATGAACAAACAACAAGTATCCTCAAAGCTAGATGGTAACACAACTATTGTGATATGCTCTTGCCAATCAGCATTGTTACGGTTTGACAAAGAATCCAGTGCACCAGACTGTAGCTAATTATGTATATTCAAGTGATTAGCAAGCACTTGTTGCCTCTTTCACACCACCCTCCAAACAGCAGCCTTTGAGAGGAGAATAGACTGCAAATTTATTGAGAGAACACTGTTAATCCTTTGGGGAGACCGTAAATGTAAACAGGACTACTCTACATCAAGGTGCTTTGACAACAACAATCATCTGCATAAACACATGCTCAACAACAAACAGGTGTTCTATTTCACAACTCGCACCCATTTGATGCTTTCAAGTAAGCATTATGCACAAACTGTTAGAAGTACTTTGAAACCAGCTGCAATTACTATAATTAGCTGCTTTCCTACATTTTGTTTCCTTTTACCTGTTCCGCACTATGCTATGCCAGCTTATGCACCCTAAGTGACCAACAATTTCACGGCTTTCACTTTGAAGATGTAAAAAGAGGAGAGAATAGGGTCAACTTAAACTAATTAAACCAGAGCCTTCTGTAGAACACCCCACCCAAAAATACTAAAGCGCAACTCAAACTTTTGTTTTAAAGCTACATTAATAAGAGAGAGTTCTTTTTCAAAAGCTATTCATGTTTTTGACTCAGAGAAGACCAAAATTACTATAGTACTGGAAAACAGAAGGTTGGAAGAGGAAATATTCTAAAGTCCATCAATTAAAGAATAAGTAAAATGCAAAAAGGAAAGAAAACAGAAAGAAAAGAAAAAAGAGAAGAGAAGAGCAGAGAAAAGAAAAGAAAAGAAAAGAAAAGAAAAGAAAAGAAGAAAAGAAAAGAAGAAAAGAAAAGAAAGAAAAAAGAAGAAAGTTAGGACAGCCTGGGTGGCTCAGCGGTTTAGCATCTGCCTTTGGCCCAGGGCATGATCCCGGAGTCCCAGGATCGAGTCCCACGTCGAGCTCCCTGCATGGCGCCTGCTTCTCCCTCTGCCTGTGTCTCTGCCTTTCTCTCTCTGTGTCTCTCATGAATAAATAAATAAAATATTTTTTAAAAAAGAGTAAGTAAAATGCAGAGCCATCTATTCAAATGGCATATGACACAGCAGTTAAAAGTCAGGACCTAAGAGGGCCATGTTTAGATAACTACATAGTATGAATAGGGCGCACAAATGCAACAGAGTGAAAAGAAGGAAAATTCAGAATGCCAAGAACAAAAGCCTAACCATCACAAAAAGTATGGAGTAACCAAATTGTTATCTACAGAGCTACAAGCATCCATCTAAAATCAGGTTTCAGACACTTATGTGGCTCCGTAGGTTAAGCATCTGCCTTCAGTTCAGGTCATGATCCCAGGGTCCTGGGATCGAGCCCGACGTCAGGCTCCCTACTCAGTATATTGTCTGCTTCTTCCTCTTCCTCTGCCCTGCTGTTCTCTCACTCGCTCTCTCGTGCTTCCTTAAATAAATAAAATCTTTTTTAAATAATCAGGATTTCCCAACATTAATACAAAAAAACCCAAAACATAAAAGTCATACATGGCAGGGTTTCCCAATAAGAAAACTTGGGGAGGGCTGATGCTCCTAAACTTCAAACCAGTGACAGATACGCCATCAAGTCTATGTAGGTGGAGACTGTTCAGCCCTGCGTGTCAGTGTATCTCCTGGGCCTACCCAGTGTTTCCAGAGAACAGTAAAGACTGACCAATAAATAACTCATGAATGAATGAATGTGTGAGTGAGTAAATGAGAGCATAACTAAAGGCTTAAATTACATCATACATATAAAGCAAGAAGCACAGTGCCTGGCACATACTGTGGTGAGTGATAAGTATGTGTTAGAAATGGCAATCCCCAATTAGTATCAGCTATAATGATCAACATTCAAATTCTTAAGAACTGCAGTCAAGGAAAAAGCAAAAAGCCTCAAATGTTTGCACTTGATGCCCAATGTAAACAAAAATCCACCAGAAAAGTTCTAATAATAAAGGAGGCTGAAGGAAGCACAGCCCTGAAAAAAAACAAAAACAAAAAAACAAAAAACAGAATGAAGAACAAGGAAGGGAGAGCATGCTCAACTAGTAAAAGTGTGAGTGTCAGGAAAATACTGGCCTAGAGCAGATTGGGTCTAAAGATACTTCTTCAAAGGCAAAGCAAAACAAGAATGATGAATACAGTCATAGGACAATCTTAAAGAAACTGGGACCCATGGAAAGTGCTCAGAGTTAAGAGAAAGTAGAATCCTGACTCCTTACAGATTGCCTTTTCCTTCCAGAAAGGTCTGGATCCCATCCTGTCACACTGGCTAGGCCACTTCCAACAACCTGCTTTCCTTCACACAGCAAGAAGTCACTCTTCCGCTTCCTTCAGTCTGGGCTGTTCCTTCTTCATGGCCTCCAGGACGCCCTTCTTGATTCTGCTGCACACAAGCTACACGAGCTTGGACAAGTCACTTTGTTCTTCTGGGCCTCAGCACACCCACCTGCAAGACAAGGCTTCTGATGGTGCTCACTTCACAAGATTGCTAAGAAAATTAAAGGACGGTGGTCACGCGAGGTGTGGGACACAGAGCTGGGCAAGTAGTCACCACTTTTAAAAGTGCAGCTCTCTTCGTTGCTCCCTGACCTCAACTCTAGGCAGAGGACCCTTCATGTATTATTATAGTCATACCTCTTTTCCTCCCACAGCACTTACCCAAGTGTGGACTCCACTGTATTCTGCTAAGGAAGCTGAAAAGTACAGAGAAAAAGCAGGAGAAAGAAATAGCAGGCAAGAGAAAAAAAATGGGCACTTAAGACAGGGATGAAGGGAGCAAGAGAGACTGGGAAAGGGTACATTTCCGAAATGAGACCATATAAAATAAAGTTGAACTCTTGTTGTCAGGCCTTCCACATGTTTTTCTTGAGCCCACAGAGACTCCATGCTAACTAGGTGGACAACTGCGTCCACTGGGGCAAATGACTGGGTGGCGGCAATGAGGATAAGACTTCGCTATGAATCAAAAGAAACGAAATCAAGAGTCAAAATGATTCCACGTCTGAATATGAGAATCAAAGTCACAAACAAATACCAGTCTAGGCTAAAGTAGGACACACTTGTAAATGACGAAGATTCCAAAACACTGTAGTACTTTGGTCCCTTCATACAAATTAGCTGCTCCTTTTAAAATAACATAGTAGCGTTAGGACCAGAGATTGAGGTAAACACGCCCAAATTCCATCAACTGCATCTACAGACCAGGGAAGTTAAACAGCAGAAAGCAACAAAGAATAGACTCTTCACCAAAAAAGAAATGTTTGTTTTTGCCGGTTAGCGCCACCATTTTTTTCACATTTGCATCCTACTAGTCCTACTTGGCTTCCCTATTATGCAACAGTTCTTTACAATACAGCCAGCTACCCTGACAACTGGGTTCCTCTGCCAGAGTGGCTTTGTCTAAATCCTAAAGCTGCGCTTGGCTTTGCACTGAGCCCAGTGGCTGCCTGTGATCTGAATGCCAATGAAGAGTCAGCCCTGGTTGTCTAACAAGCCAGAGACTAAAAGGTCTCTTTGGGGTCAACAAACTGTCTCGACTACTTTCATAAGCTTAAGAGACTGGAAAATGAAGCTAGAAATGCATCCTATTTCTTAGGAGGACAACAGGAAAAAGTATTAAGCATCTAACATCCATCAGATATGTTTTAGGACTTCAACTTCAAATTAGAGGGGGTCTAGTAAGCCTTCAAATGTAAATAAAGTCCTGCTTCTTCTAATAGGAATAAACTTAAAGAGAAGTGTACATAAGTTTCAATTATCACATCAGAGGGTGTCTAGAGAACTTATCTACTCAAAACTACATAAAAAAACCCATGTCCCAGTCCCCACTTGGTAACTGATCGAAGGAGATGAATGACAAATATAAAGATGGTAAATCATTACACTGTAAAATTTAGTCTGGCTACAATCTAAGAAAACCAAAATTGGTTCTCTAAAGAACCAATTCCTAGCTAGAACCTACTTAACTACAAATATTAAAATGCTTTAAAAAAATCCAGTAGAAGCAGAAAAATCATTTCAATTTACATCGTTTTAGTTCACCTGTCAATGAAAAATAACACACACTATTGTTTGCTTAGTTTGCCATTCAGTTACTAGTATATATTTCCTTATATTTTTAGTACTTGGAGGCTTCCTGTTTCTTCCTTACAATTAAATCTTACTTAATTGGTGCCAAATTCTGTTTTACTTCCTGGACAGCTCTCAAATTTCTGCATCTTACTCTGCTGCCACAACCCTAACTCTAGATCACCACGATGGCTCACCTGGATTCCTTCAAGAGTCTCCAAACTGGTCCCCGGCCAGAGCAGTCCAACAGATATATACTGCAACCCATATGCATAATTTTAAATGTTCGCAAAGCCACATTTAAAAATGTAGAAACAAACAGGTGGAATTATTTTAAATAATATATCTTTACTTAACCAAATATATCCAAGATATTATAATTTCAAAAAATAATCAATAAAAAGAATTGAGATATTTTACATTCTGTTTCTTCCAGAGCATGAATTCAAAATCCAGCATGTACTTCACACCTACAGTACGTCTCAATTTAGATGTTACATTTCAACAGCTTAAGTGAAATGTAATCCTACCAAAACAATAAAGTGAAAGGGAAAAGATTTTATACTGCTTCTGTTTTTAATTAGAGTTAAA
This sequence comes from Nyctereutes procyonoides, assembly GCF_905146905.1. NCBI lineage: Eukaryota > Metazoa > Chordata > Mammalia > Carnivora > Canidae > Nyctereutes > Nyctereutes procyonoides. The sequence continues at coordinate 7,643,595 of NW_026575044.1, forward strand.
TGAAATTTCCAACCTAGCTCCTCAGCCACATGGGCCACATTTCCAGTGCTGAACAGCCACCTGTGGCTCAGTTATAGGGTTTCAATCTTGGTCTCTTCCAGTCCAGACTTAATATATTCAAATGTGCAAACCATTCCCATCATCTACCAGCGTAAAGCCCTTCGTCCACTTCTCAGTGATCTTCTACAAAACCCAACCTTTCTAGCCTGCCTACAACATGAGATTGTCCTTCTCTCCAGCCTCATCTGTACCCACTTCCCTGCACTTCCCCCTTCCCCAAGGTGGTCAACAGGCTCTGGTAGGGAACATGCTGAGCTGACACTCCTCTTCCCCACTCCCTGTCTACTGGCCACCTCCAGTTTATCCTTCAGGGTTCAACTGAGACATCACTGTCTTTTCTCAGATCCCTTCCTATCATGCAACACAAGGTCTCGGGGTGGGGGTGGGGGGAGATCACATCACTCTTGTTCACTGCTGCACACCTAGCATCTATCAAAATGCCTGGCACTTTAGAAGCACCCAATAAACATGATTTAATCAACAGAGTGATCAGAGCTTACCTTATGCATGCCCTCACTCAACACACGTGGCAGGAAGATAAGTGTCCTGTGCATTCATTAACGTGGTTTTACTACCACCAACCAGAAACAGACTGACCATGAGACTATGCCAAAATGAATTCTGAAACCCCAAGACTCTCAAAGTTGGAATCTTTAGTATGAACTAACCCTCTGTGCCTAACAGATTCTTGTGTGTCTACTAGAAGGACAGTGAAGGTCAGAGGAACATTTCCCTCACTTCTTATAAGGGGAGTTCATTAGCATAGTCCCAGGTTTCTTTCTCTCCCTTTATTCACTCTATTCTGGTGAGATGGAGTCATTTTCCTGGTGGAGAGATGTGGGGAAAACATCCTGGCATGTGGAATTCAGTCTAATCCTCTTCCTTCCTTTTGAAGTTAGTCTGCTGTAAAAAATGCAAATTTGTCTTTGTTCCTACATGAGACCAGCAAACTAAGGCCTGCAGCCTGTTTCTCTAAATAAAGCTTTATTGGAACACAGCCCCACCCATTACTCTAGATAGTGTCTATGGCTGCTTTCCTGCAGAGTTGAGTAGCTACGGTTGTGAAGGAAACTGTAGGGCCTACAGAGATACTTTAGTATCTGGCTCTGTGCAGAAACAGACCCATGCTCTATGGCACCGTCTTCCTTGTGCTGGCTGAAATGCACTTGGAAAGTCTGCCTGATTCTGTAATTCAATCGGCAAGTCCTTTGCCTCTCACACTAAGGCGTCCAGTTTAATCTTTATCGGTGATCTGCTGTGGCCTCTATCTTTGCTCTGTATTTCAAATACTGTATACAGGCTGGATAATGAGTAATTATTTACCCTATGGCCTCTAGAAACCTCCACACTTTGTCTCTGGAAGTCTTATAGACACAGTTATTAAGCTCCAGAGTACAAAAGCATGAGGGGAGGGGTCACAGCCAAGTACCTGTTGAGGCTACGAAGTACCTGGAAACATATCTCCTGAGAGGAACGTTGGCCCTACATCTGGGAAGCATACCTCATGGACGTTAACTTCATCACACACATAATCGTTTATCTTTCCATTTTCAGTGAAAAAAACTGGCCCTCTAAATGCCAGCCTAGGTCACTGAAGACCGACAGAGTTGCAGGCCATGCCTGGCTCCCTCCCTCATGGCCACTGCAGGCCGCAGGGCACCACAGAGGCCAGGCAGGGCGCCAGGTGACACTGAGCCTCACTGAGGAAAATAATTGAACATGAGCAAAGGACAGCCTAAGAAGCAAGAGGCAAAATGTCATCGTGTGCATTCCCTGTGCCAACTTGCCAGGAGGGGCACAGGAAGAAGCAGCCAGAGAAATGGAAGACCACATCTGCCAAAAAGAAAGGACAACCTAAAGACACACCAAAGGCAGACGAGGCCCATGACCAAAGAGAAATGAAGATTTATCTTCGTCCTACAGGGGAAACCAAAAAAGAAATTCAAGGATCCCAGGAGGCCTCCTTCATTCTGAGCATGGCCCCAAATCAAAGGAGAACATCTTGGCCTATGCAATGGTGATGTCCCAGAGAAACAGGAAGAGATATGAAAGACTCTGCATGATGATGAGTGAGTGGCCTTATGAAGAGATGGTTGCCAAGCTGAAGGAAAAATACAAAAAAGATGTTGCTGCATGCCAGGCTCAAGGAAGGCTTGATGAGGCAAAAACGGGAGTCACCACCAAGGCTGAAAAAGCACCCCCCCCCAAAAAAAAAAAAAGGAAAGAAGGTGGGGAGGGAGAGGAAGATGACAATGATGACCAAACTTGTTCTAGGGCAGGTTTCCTCCTGACCAGTAAAGCATCTCAACGCCCTGCAGCCAACTCACTCCTTTTAAAGAAAGAAAAAGGCACGGCTGTGTAAGATTTGTTGTTAAATTGCACAGTGTCTTGTTTTGCATAGTTCACATACTACCTACTGTGTCTTTAGACGGCCCTGGCCTGGTGGCATTTCTGACAGCCACTGGCCTTGCCGGCAACAGTTGAGAGCAGGCTCCTGCTCCAGCTCGTTGTTTATGGGAACCAGAGTTTTCTTGTCTTCAGCTGCCTCTGATGCAGCTTGTATGAAGTAACTGTCACTCTGGTAACTGAATACCCCTCTGTAAACTGCACACACGCACATGCACACATACACACAAGTTGCCACTGTTTTGTTGACATTCTAAATGCTACTAAGCAAATAGTTTTTTGTATCCAAAAAAAAAGGCTTATAGTGTTAAGTTTTCATTTATGCCCTTTGTTTTAGGAAAACATGTATAATACCTGTATTCTTTCTGCAACAAAACAGTCTTTGGACAGTATTGATTTTTGTTTCCTTGAATGTTTCTCTTTCTCTTGAAAGAAATCAGTATTACTCAAAAAGTAGCCTCAGAGCACCTATTTCCAGGAATGCCAGTAAAAAACTATTCTCATAATTTATTAAAGAGCATTTATCTTTTTATCCCATACTGATGCTGTTTAACTACAACCCTTCAGAGACGATTCTATCACACATACTTGTGAAAATTTACATGCAAGATTATTAATCTTGACAATAACCATAAGGACGTTAAACGGAGGGAAAGAAGGTTTTCCCTTTACAAGTTTATAGAACACAGTCCAACAATAATCTTTCACAAAATATTTAAATAGGTCAATCAGAGAGTTGCATATTTTTATCACATGCTTTTTATTCAAGTTTGTCCTATCATTTCCCTGGAGCTACGCATCTCACATTTCCAGTTTTCTACTCATGTTGCTTAAGTAGTTTAATAGAAGAATGTTAGCAGACACATGATGATATGCAAAATACTTCTGACCTCTGTACTAACTCAGGTTTATATTTGGTTGCTGGGAATACTTCCTAAAACAAAGCCAAGGGTAAGAAATAAGCAAATGAGAGCTTTTCAAAGAAATTCCTTTTGTGCAAAAAAAAATAAAAATAAAAATAAAATGATAGCTGAAGATGAAAGGACCTTCATTGTTTTTAAATAAAGTATTTGTCATCTCAGGCCGTGAGTTCTTTGTATTCATAATATTCAGTACTTAAGAGACTACAATACTACTTTCACAATCCTTCAATATATTGACATGTGTCTCCTAGGAGAGCTGTCACCTTCCTAAGTTGAAAATTAAGAAATTTAAAAGAAGAACCAGTTAGAATCATACAAAAATGATGAGATTCCATGTAAATGATAAATATGTCTCTCAGGGAATTCAAAACAAACATTTGTTTTTATGTGGTCTTCTCTTTTGGTAGCATAGCAAAACAAATGTTCTAGTCTTCCTTACTTTCTCATCAGAAACCTACCTCCCCTTATAAACATCTCCTCTGAATTCCATAAAGTCTTGAGAAAGACAGCACTCTGCTCACAGAAACATTGCACATAAAAGTACTTTCAGGGATCTCAGAGTATCTTTTTCAAAAAGTGTGTAGAACATTCACTGAAACAAAACTGTATTAGGTTAGGGAACGCAGACCAGTGCTGGCCAGCTAGATGCATGACCCTGGGGCACAGCCTCCATGGTCACCAGGGCAAGAGAAAGGATCAGGGAAGCAGGAACAGTGCCTCAGTCCACAGTGACACACAAGATTTTCACTCTCAGGCCACTGGCTAAAAATTAGTCACCTGGATCCAACATAACTGCATGGAAAGCTGGAAAACGTAGGAACACAGGGAAAAGTTGGTCTCTACCTCTGAAACACAGCTCTAAAATAATGCTGAAGGAAATGTTAAATTCCCTGTTAAGAGATAAGGGTGTAACTGATCTTCAATAAAACTAAAGTTAGATCAACATTAAGTTGCATCCTCTACCATGTTGAGTATTCTTATCCTGGTGGGGGGAAAAATGTATGCTATTTATTTAAACTATTTCATCTTGACAGTCTTTTAAAATGGTATCAACAGTCTTAAGAACACTTAAAAAGATAAGCATTTAAAATTAATTTTATGGTCTGAAATACAAAAAGCAGTTTTATTAAGTTAGAAAAGACTTCCAATGAATTTCACAATTCATCACAGTATTAGAGCAAGTGATTACACCAAATGTTTTAGATAATATCTAATTTACAATGTCTCTTACCTAACATAAGAAAGTTTAATTATTTTTAAATGCAGTGTCTAAAATTATTTTAGGACTGCAAGTGAATAGCAAACATTAAAAAAAAAAAAACTGCTCAACTTCAGCAGTCATCAGGGAAATAAAACTGAAACCACAAAGCCATATCACCAACCAAGGACTAAAATAAGAAAGACAATCTCAAGTGCTGACAAAGAAACAGATTCAATGGAACTGTTATAAAATGCCAATGGGATTATGAAGAACCAACATTTCAATGTCAAACATGCTTCAATGGAAAAAGAAAAAAAAACAAACCAACATTTCTGGAAACTGTTTGGCAGTATCTACAGAATAAGCTGAACACATGCACATCCTGTGATCCTGCAGTCCTACCTGTAGAACTGAAAATACCCAACAAAAATAGGAGCAGAACACACCAGAAGACATATGGCCAAAAAGTACAAACAACCCAAATATCCAACAGTAGAACAGATAAACTGTGGCATAGTCACACAATGGAAACATTATGTAACAAAAGGTAGGAATGAACAATATATTGTTACATGCAACAAATCCAATGAATCTCATGAATAGGACATTGGGGAAACAAAGCCAATAGATTCCATATTCAAAAGCAGGCAAAACTAATCTACGATGTAAAAGCCACTCTATTAGCTTGGTGGAGGATACTGACCTGGAGAGGTAGAAGGGAAAGGTTTAGAACATAGTGGTAATGCTCTGCTTCTTTATATGGGTGTGTTACATGGTGTACTCACTTGGGTGAAAATTCACAGAAGGGTATTCTTAGGACTTTTAACTTTACCATATCTTATACTTTAAGAATAAGTTTACCTTAAAAATTATTACTGGCAACAGAAATAGAATCTCTTCATTTTGTTATATTTTGCAACATCATCTATTAGTTCCAATATTCTTTACTATGGCCAATGGTAATTTTTGAAATGGCTCTTCTAGTCATCATGTAGGAATCACATTTGCAATAATTATTGCTCATTAAGGTCCATGCTCACTAAAAAAAATTATTATTATTTTTTTTTACAGAGAGAGAAGGATAGAGAATGCGCCCATGCACATAAGTGCGGAGGGAGGATGACAGAGGCAGAGAGACAGAATCTTAAACAGGCTCCACACCTAGCAGGGAGTCTGATGTGGGGTTTGATCTCAAGACCCTGAGATCATGACCTGAGCCGAAATCAAGAGTCAGATGCTTAACCAACAGAGAGCCATCCAGGCACTCATAAAAATATTTTTTATTAACTTCTCAAAATAGGTTTCTTGAATATGTGATGCAGAAGATTTTTAAATTATTTGTAATGAACCTGTTGAATATTTCAGTTCTAAAATAAAAGTATGAGGTAGGTGTGTGTATATATGTATGATACCAAATATGATACCAAAGACATAGATATCACCATGCTAAATATATAGAGATTTTAGAGATAATTTAGATAATAATTCCTCTTATTTTACAAAAACAGGTAAAATGATTACCAAATATGATACCAAAGACATGGATATCACCATGCTAAATATATAGGGATTTTAGAGATAATTTAGATAATAATTCCTCTTATTTTACAAAAACAGGTAAAATGATTACCCCAACGTCACAAAAATAAGTGGTAACAGATGAAATTAGTACTCAGCTCTCCAGAATGAAAGTTTATTATTCTTACCTCTAGACTATTCTTCTGCCCATTTAATCACTGACACTGGGAATGAAAATTTTACTACACGAGGGGTTTTCCTACAGAATGTCTTTGAAGTTGGATTTAGTGACTTCAAGGCATATAGCAGCTATATAAACTGAGCATCTGCAGTAGTATTATTCATGAAAATAGCTGTTAACACAGTGCTTCAGACTCACATGGTGATCATTTCACAATATATACAAATACCGAATTAGTATGATGTATACTTGGAATTAATGTTAGTTACATAAGGGCAATAAAACTATGTTAGGTAGACCCTCAAAAAAATAAGCAAAATCTGCACTGACTCTAGAACATAACTTTAATACAAGTGTCAACACACTGCAGAAACACAAATTTCCAAAGTGGAACCAAAATGAAAAGATCTTCCAGATTCACTGATGATTTTTTACTCTGCTTTGTTTCTACTTCCAGTTAGCCCTGGATACTTTCTTCACTAAATTCAAAATACAAGTAGCACTTCTAGTCAAACATGTTTCTCTGTGTATTTTGTAGTAGTTTAACATCCATGCCTAACTTGGCATGTGAGTCCCCTCTCTTCTCAGATCATCTCAGTGTATTATATATATTCTTATGTAAATCATATTCTATTTAATTATTCAGTTAAAATGTATTCCATCTTTATATACCAGTGAAGTAAACCTGATTTGTCTTAAATAATATTTTCCCTGTAAATAATACCAATATAAGCCTATATTTGATAAAGCTAGTTAAACAAAACAAAAAAATTTGACTCTTTTGCTAACCAGTATGTCACTGAGTTAACAAGGCATTAATTGTCACTTGCTTGGGATATTTGTACCACCATTGTTTTAGAGAACATAGAGAGAGATGAAGAAACTTCAAAGTTTGATAACTAGGCCATAATCAGAAATGAAGATTGAACATCTAATCCCAGGTCTGTCTCATATTAACACTCTATAGAAAAGGAGAGTCACCCCATTACCTCTGAATATATAGTGCTGCCAGTATTTTTTTGATTTATCAAAGAAATTAGTTTATTAAAGACAGTGAGCATCAGAGATGACACAGAGACAGAGATACAGGGATAGAGGAGGGAAGTAGTAAGACTGTTCCCTTAAAAAATCTCCAATAAACTGTATTAATATACTTATGGAAAACAATCAGGAAGAATAGAGAATAAAGAAACCATCAGAGATTTTCGGCCCTGGATTTTATCTCTGGAGAAGGCTTATTGTCTTGAAGAACATGAACATAGGGGGTGAGGTGGGATGTGTGTGTGGGGGGGGGGTTGGGGGGGAGTACCAGGACAGGAAAGAAACAACTGCAAGCTGCCATGCTGAGCTTAAAAACAATCACCAAAAGGGGCTTTGGGAGCTCACCAGCTGCAAAGGTTTTGTATTAGGCTGTGGCTCCACTGGGAGGATGGGCGCCCCTAAATAATGATGTCAAAAGAGTTTTTACATGCCCAGGAAGCTATGCCAAGCAAACAAAAATCTACAGTTGTTTCTAATGGAGGTTAAGACCTTGGGGGATTAGAGATAGAGAGTATAGATGGCTATTATCTAAGTAAACGTATTGTTCCTAGCCCAACAAAAGAATATATTCCTGAAAAAGAATATGTGATATTTTCACTATGAAGCTCCAAACGAACAAAACAAAAAAATGAAATGAACAATCACTCTCTCCATGCACCAACAAAAATGTCAGAAGTTTCATTTTGAAAATTACATGGCAAAGTGAATTTAAAAATAAAGAAGTGATAACAGAATAACTTCCAGGAGAATTTCATTCATGGAGCATTTTTGCATCCCACTTCATTCCTTTATAACACAGAGGCAGTAACTCATAATGATTGGCTCAACATAATTTTGAGGAAGCAGAATTCTGATGGTGCTGCTGGGAAGTTCTCACTGGCCTCCTCTCTCGCTAGCATTCCACTCATTACACCTCAGTAAATATAATGTATTTGTGATTTGTGGTCATTTGTCCAAAAAAGCAAAATATTTTTTTTTCTTTTTTGCAAAAGACATGAAAAGATTTAAAGAAGCCATCCTCACAGACCAAGATATCACCTAATAACACCTGGTCTTAAAAACCAATGAAAAAGTACCTTTTTTTCCCCAACCATACAAGTCTCAAAGCAAGCTGCAGTAGCATCTCTGCCTATTTCCAGTTATTCCAAATAATTGTTTCTTTCTTTGTAGTTTACCAAGTTTGTGCCACTTGATGTAAAGGGCTTTCCTTTTTTTTTTTTTTTAAAGATTTTATTTATTTATTCATGAGAGACAGAGAGAGAGAGGGAGGCAGAGACACAGGCAGAGGGAGAAGCAGGCTCCATGCAGGAAGCCCTATGTGGGACTCGATCCTGAGACTCCAGGGTTGAAGGCAAGTGCTAAACCGCTGAGCCACCCAGGCGTCCTGTAAAGGGCTTTCCTGATTAATCCTGGTTGATTATATGATGTTACCAAACAGGCACTTTTCCAAACGAAAGGGTCAATATTACATGGGAAGTACTACAGAAAACCAACCTTAAAATATAAACTTTGTCCACAAACTTCAAAAAGGGATAAATTAAAGACAATTTACTTCAGACATTGTATAAGCTTTTTGCAGAATGATTTAAGGTCATAAGAAATCACAAGCTAACTAGAGGTCATCAGTGAAGAGGGGTAGGTAAAAAGCACAGGGATATATATGGTCAGAATATCACACACACAAAAATGTGATACTACTATGCCTTTTCTACCATTATGATCTTCAAATTGTTTTATACTGAGACCCAATAGTTCTAGCAGAATCTCTCTTCCGTCAAATGAAGAAAAAATTTAACATAAACCCTAACCCGGGATCCCTGGGTGGCGCAGCAGTTTGGCGCCTGCCTTTGGCCCAGGGCGCGATCCTGGAGACCCGGGATCGAATCCCGCATCGGGCTCCTGGTGCATGGAGCCTGCTTCTCACTCTGCCTGTGTCTCTGCCTCTCTCTCTCTCTGTGACTATCATAAATAAATAAAATTAAAAAAAAAAAAAAACCCAAACCCTAGCCCTAAGATACACAGATTAAAAAAAAATCAAAACACCCAGATCTTATAAAATACATAATGTGCTAGAGAATCGTTTATCTATGTTGTTGAGGAAGTCAACATGGTTGTTACTTTGTCTGTTTTCACAGGCTTATTTAATAATTATATTTCACAGCTGTCCAAAATAGTTCAGAGGTTTTAAAAGAACCAAGTTGGAAAATCTTGTGGGCAGGCAGGAAGTCGGACAAGCTCCCGAAATACAGCTCCTTTATCTGAGCAAGGAAGATAAAGAAGCAAAACTACACTTGATGATCCTATCTGCTTGAAACAGAAAACAAGAATGGGATTTAAAAAAAAAAAAAAAGCTGGATAGATACCATGTTCTTCCTTAACAGCTGAGGGGAGAGGAGAAAGGTCACATAAAGTAAAACTTTATTTACACTTATGGTGTGGAAAGGCACAACCATGATAACTTAGAAATAAGTGGTTTACTAGTGTGCTTATAAAAATTCATTAGTCCCTATAAAAGCCGAACCAATCTAGCAGACAAATAACTGAAACAGTATTCAAAGGAGAGAAAACAATTTCACAAACTTTGATGTAGTGTGATTAATTTAGTAAAAATAGGGGCGCCTGTGTGGCTTAGTAGGTTAAGCATCTGCCTTCTGCTCAGGTCATGATCGCGAGGTCCTGGGACTGAGCCCCACGTAGGACTCCCTGCTCAGTGCAGAGTCTGCCTCTCCTCCCCACCGCTTGTGCTCTCTCTTGCTCTCTGTCTCTCAAACAAATAAATACAATACATTTTTTTAATTTAGTAAAAAGTTTTTACCTGCAAAAACTCCTAAAGATTGCCTGTTTATATACATCAGGCTTTCAAAGCCTTGCATTTTGAAGAGTAATGTGTCGAGGCTAGCCCTGCCATATGATTCAGAGTGACATCTAGTGGCAACTCCGTTGAACAGTACATGTTTGGTATTCCCATCTCCTGTAACTACAAAGGAACAGTTCCCAGCACATGGTAGGCACTCAAACACTACTGCATCAATCAGCTACTCTACCATTAATACTTTACCCTAATATCCTAATTTCCCCATTCCTACTGAAATTCCTCCTTCCTTTCCCACCATTCCAGGCCTTCATTCTGCCTGTTTTCCCAGTCTACAAGTTCCCCTCCACACTTGGTCACTTGTCTCATTCTCTATGGAGTCCTTGGTCAGTCCTCTATTTTTCCCATCTACTGTTCCTTCACTGTACACATCTTTTAAAAAATATTTTATTTATTTATTTGATAGAGAGCATTAGCAGGGCAGAGGAAGAGGAAGAGGCAGCAAGGAGCCTGACGCAGGGCTCCATCCCAGGACATCCCAGCTCATCTCAGGTGAGCTGAGACTAAGGCAGACGCTTGCTTAACCCACCGAGTCACCCACGTGTCCTCACTGTACACATTTTATCAATCTCTACCCTATGTCTTTTGTAAAATCCATTTTCTGTGGAATTGCTCTGAGCATGGCAATATTAAATCATGAAACTAAGCCAAATGCATCAACCATAATTCATGCAACCCTGGGCAATTACTTAATTCATCTCCAGTTGACTTGAACATCTATCAAGTCAAATTGATAGATGATTATTTGCCAAAAGCAATCATGTCACATCTTCTTTATCCTTATTCAAACTCCTCTCCCCAAACTCCATCTCTCTCATCCTCTAATAAGCTCACCTCCTAGAAAACATGGAAACCATTGAAAGTAAGTAACCTCAACTTCCCGACTCTGCATTTTGAAGCAGATGCTTTATTTAGAACACCCTCTATTTCTCTTCCTCCAAGGAGGATACGAACATCCTCTTTGTCAAGGGATAGCCCTTACTCTTGTGCTCCATTTTTGTTGTTATATTTAAGATCTGGTTACATCAATGATTATACCTCTCTTGAATCTTCAAAATTCCCCTCTGTATTTTGACACCTTCCCTACAACCTATGAACATGCCCACCCCATCCAAATAGCATCTTTCTTTGACCTGTTGTAATCTATTTTCTTTCATTTTATATTAAAAAAAAACTCAAAAGAATAACCTAGTGACTCTCTTCATTTCTATATCCATTCACCACCCAATCAAAACTCCACTGGGTCCAGGGAATGGTGGGAGAACCTACCTTACAGAAGTCTGGCCAGCTAATCACAACCAGCTGCTAAGCCAGGGCTAACACTGTGTACAGAGTTCTAATCAGGGCTGGTTGGCAGGCCTCTGTTTTATTATTTAACATAACTGGAAGTTTCTTTATTTTTGATACAAAATCAAAAATCACTAAAATGAGAGAATATTTTCAACTAAGAAAAAAATCTACTCAATACTGGAAAGTACCAAAAAGAAAAAAAAAAAGTGATATGTATCCAAAAGCATATAAGCATATAAGAACCTGAAAGGTATCTCTAGTAAAGTGACATGGCATAGCATCTTAAGTAGCCCTGAAATGTTGACTTAATTATAGTTAACCACCAGCAGTGCTTTCTGAACAGCTCTGATTCTGAAATGAACATTCTTTGTATTTGATGATACTAATTCAGCCTTTTTTGTGGTCGATGCTATAAATGTTACGGAAATTATGTACTGCCCATGTTCATTACCTAAATTTCACATAATAATAGGTTTGTTAAATTAATTTTTCCCTAAAATAGATAAAACAATTATTCTTTATTAAGGATTAATCACTTGCCAAAATTAATTGTCTAAAACAACCTCATTTCAATTACACACTAGTCTTAGATCTGGTGTTTTCAACTTTTTATTTTTTCAAACTTAACTACACTTTAAATTTTTAAATAACAGAAACCCTTTGCAGGTTTATAAGTGGTCTGCACCCTTTATGTTCATCAGTAGCTTCTGGGTACTCAGAGTGTTTTGTTCCAGAGAATAATGCTATAAATAGAAAATGCTATAAACTGGAGGATGTCATCCAAGGTCTATTTAATTCAGTAAAATAGTACTAATCAGTACCAGCTAACCCAACCTTAAATCTAGGTCCTTGGAATGGAAAGGTGAGGAAAAGGAAGTTAAAAGTTTTTATCACTCCTTCTAGGCACAGAATTCACTGTAATCAAGTACTTGAAATGGGCAAGTGTACCTTGGGCATAATTTCTACATCCTTTCCAATACAAACTTTTCTCCCACACCCTGCTGTTATTTTTACCAGTTTCAAGGTTTTCATGCTTTCTTATATTATGTCATATCATCTTGATCTGCCTTCACTTTCCCAAATGCCCCAGATTTCAAAATATACTTCTTCCCTCTACCAAACTCTGATCTCACCAGGCTACAACGCAACCTGATTCGGAATAAGTAAAAAGATATGCCTAAACCTTTTAAAAGATAATTTTACAAAATAATAGTAACAAAAGGGAAAGAGTACCGTTACAGTGTCGAAAACTAGCAGTCACTACTTTAATCAAGTGATCAAAGCTAACATCACTAGCAATGGAATAAATCGAAACTGAACACCACCCCAGAGGATACAGGGACACAGCATCTCTTCTGTGATAGCGCCAAAAATGTATAACCTGAATCTAACAGTGGGGAAAAAAAAAATCAGACAATCCCAATTTGAGGGACATTCTACAAAATAACTTGCATGTAATCTTCAAAAGCATCAAGACCATAAAAGTAAAGACTGTGGAGCCATTCCAGGTTAAATGAAAATAAAGACAACCGAATGCAATGCAAGATCTCAGATTAGAATTTCTTAATTAAAAAAACATTATTGAAAGAACTGACAAAATCTGAACAGGGCCTGATTATTAGAGGGTAGTAACTGTTTTATCAATATCAATTTCTCAACTTAATAGTTATACTCTCCTCATACAGAAGAATGTCCTCCTTTTTTAAGAAAAATCCACCAAAGTATTTGAGAGTCTTAGAACATCTTACACTCAAATAGATCAGGAAAGAAAAGCTTCTGAGTTATTCTTACAACTTCTCTATAAGTCTGAAATTATCTCAAAATGTAGATTAAGAGTAAATAAAATGTAAAGGTTTTTACCCTTGCGTTCCTTATTTGCATTTTGACATAGCTTTATCTAACAATTAAAGCTCTTAACTAATAGGTTCTATAGATTTCATTCATTCATTCATTCATTCATTATTCACTCAACAAACACTGTGTCCCTTACTCTCTGACAGGCAAGGGGAGCACAACAGGAGCAAGTGGAGAAAAATCACTGCTTTCATGGAGTTTGTATTTGATGGGAGAGACACAAGTAGAGCGTACAGTTATGTGTAGAGTGTATGTTAAATACTGATAAGTTCCAAGGAGAAAAGCACAAAACAGGGAGAGGACTAAAGTTTTAGATGAGGTAGCCAAGGACATCACTGAGAAATAACTTTTAAGAAAAACTGAAGAGATGTGAGGAAACTAGGCACAAGTACCTGGAGGCGAGGGAGAGGGAAGACGGGGGAGAGATTTCTTGACAGGGAGAACACGGAGGCTTTGAGCTGGGAACATGCCTGCCATCCTCCTGGGACAGCCAGAGAATGAAGAACAAGGAAGGAATCAGTAGGAAAAAGTCAGAGAGGTAATGAGGAGCTCCCCATCATCTAAAGCCTTGTAGATCCCACGGAAGATTCTGGCTTTGACCATGGGTGAAGTGGAAGCTATGGGAGGTTTCTGAGTAGAGAAGCCAGATCATCTGACTCAAGTTTTTGTTTTTTAAAGATTTTGTTGGGGATCCCTTGGGTGGCCCAGCAGTTTAGCGGCCTGCCTTTGGCCCAGGGCACGATGCTGGAGTCCCGGGATCGAGTCCCACCTCGGGCTCCAGGCATGGAGCCTGCTTCTCCCTCCTCCCGTGTCTCTGCCTCTCTCTCTCTATGTCTATCATAAATAAATGAATCTTAAATAGATAGATAGATAGATAGATAGATAGATAGATAGATAGATAGATAGATAAAGATTTTATTTATTTGAGAGAAAGAGAAAGAGCACAAAAGCGAGGAAAAGGAGAGGGAGAAGCAGATTCCCTGCTGAGTAGGGAGCCCAACGAGGGATCCCAGGTCGATGCCAGGACCCTGAGATCATGACCTGAGCCAAAGGCAGATGCTCAACCGACTAAGCCATCCAGGCACCCTAACTCAAGTTCTTATAAGATCACATGGAAGCTACTCCTGGAAAACAGAATAAAGGGGGACAAGGACAGTTTGGATGAGCATTAACAATCAAAACTAACTTCTCCACAGTGCCAGCCCCATGTTATAAAATACAATAAAGCAGGATGGAAGATTATAAAGTGAACTTGCCTTTGGTCAGCAGGTGAACAGAACACTGCCAGTACCCAAGAGCCATCCAAATGTCCCCTCCTGCTTGCATCCTCTTATCCTTCCCCTGGAGGTATAAACATTCTCCTGACTTTTACCTAGTTTTATTATAGTATTAGCACCTAGCTATACAAAATACATAATGTTTGCTGCATTTGAAAGTCATCTACATTAGAAGAAAACCTTATGCTTCATCTGTACCTTACTTCTTTCACTCAATATCAGGGGTGTGCGATTCATACGTGTCTAGTGTAGTGTTAATCCATTCATTTTCTTTGTTGTACAGTATGCCACTGTGCGTACCCCAACTTCTTTATCTATTCCATCATACACAGGCATGTTCCCAGTTTCTTGTCATTGCAAGCCATGCTACTGTGGACATTCCCATACGTGTCTCCTGGTGAAAACATATACACATTACTCTAAGTCGAATTCTATTACTGAGTCAGAAGGGATGCTTATTCTCAACTTTACTAGATAATACCAAACTGTTCTAGTTGGGCCAGTGTTTGTTTTTGCCAACATTTCCAACCTTTGGTATTATCAAGATTTCTAGTCTTTACCAATATGGTGTTTGTGTAGAAACTATCGTATGGTGATTTTTATTTACAAACCTCTGGTTTTGGGATGCTTGAGTGGCTCAGCGGTTGAGTATCTGCCTTTGGTTCAGGGCGTGATCCCAGAGTCCCGGGATTGAGTCCCATATCGGGCTTCTTGCATGGGGCCTGCTTCTCCTGTCTCTGCCTCTCTAGAATACGTAAATAAAATCTTTAAAAAACAACAACAACAACAACAACAACAACAACAAATCTCTGGTTTCTAATGAGGTTGCACATTTTGTTTTTCACTTTTGTCATTCTTTCATCTCTTCCTGGAACTATGAATTGAGTGCACGCACATTCTGCAAACCATTACCACCATGACTCCATAGTTCCTTTCATCTTGTAAAACTGAAACTTTGTACCCATTAAACGGTAACTCCCTAACCCCACACTCTGAGCCCCTGGCAACCAGCATTCTACCTACTATCTTTATGAATTTGCCTTCTCTGGGTACTTCATGTAAGAGGATGGGATCATACAGTATTTGTCTTCTGAGGCCAGTTCTGTGCTACACTTCCTGCCTAACCACCTGCAAAAGCAAAGCAGTGTATCACCCAGGTACTGAAAGACTAGATTCTGGTCACTGGTAAGACCCCTATAACAGGAGGCGCACCTCACCAAGTGGAATCTCTCCCATTACCTAAGTATTCAATCAGAACAGACAGAGGACAGCTGGCTGAGGCCAGACTCTGCTCCCATGCAGCCAAGCCCTTTTACCTTACCCTTGCTCCAAGTACTTACTGAATCCCAAATATTAAGTTTAAAGCTGAGATGCTGACAAAACATCCTCCCCTGGCTCCTGAAAATTCGGTCAGTCAAGGAACAGTAGTTTAGAAAGATTTCTCCAATCCCTGGGATCATGTGACAGTTAGCTACATCATAGATATGCACCAATGAAGGCTATGTTCCAGCAGTTACCTAGATGTCTGGGCCAAATAAGACAATGACCATCCTCCCATGACTGTATGCAGAGATCTAAGGATCTTTCCCTGCTTAATCATCAGCCACATATACATAGGAAGTGATCTACAAAGCACACAGGACTGCCTGATAAGGATTCAATGTTAGGTAGAAAAAAATACCAGTTAACTTAAAGACAATCTTTTCAAAGACAATTATATGAATGTATTTCAAGGAATATAATATATAAGCATTTTAAGAACTGTATGAAATGTTTATTTTATTGTTAAAGACAAAATGTCCAGAGTTTTGGTTCTTTCATCCAGGAATCTTTGTTGACTGAACTCCTGATACTAATCCAAATCCCATATCTCATAAGAAATTATGAGATGGGGCTCCTGGGTGGCTCAGCTGGCTCAGGTCACAATCAACAGGTTGTGAGATCAAGCCCCATGTCAGGCTTCACCCTGGGTATGGAACCTGCTTAAGATTCTCTCTCTCCCTCTGCCCCACTCCGCCCCCTGATGCCCACATGTGAATTCCCTCTCTCTAAAATAAAGAAATAAATCTTTAAAAAAGAAAATATGTTCCTAGGGCAGTTTCTTAAAGTCAAAATAACAGGGTTTTATCAGCATACCTGGTAATTTTAAATGAAGAAAGCATCTACAGTACCCCCCTAAATTTCTGAAAAAAAGCTTAACTCATGGTAATTCTGAGTTTCTGAGAAGTTCTGGCATGGATTTAGTGACTAAACAATGTGAAATGGATAAATTTAAAATATGTTTATTAAAATTAATTTTTCATTTCTAGAGGCAAAAAATAATAATCATTTATTCTCAAGCTAGATTGCTAATCATCTGTTCTCAAAATTTTTCATGTCAACAGAAAATACTAAAATAAAATCATAACAATGAATTTACTATATATTTTTTTAACTGCCAAATTTGAGACTCTATGTAATGATTTGATCAACCTAACACACCATTTCCCAGAAACAAGTTTTTTAGGGAAGGAAAGATAGTGTCAAAATTATCTTTTTTATCTGACTTATGTATAATCAATGATCCACCCTCTACAGATGGCTATGAAAGCATCCAAAAAAAATGTTGCTATGTGACAGAGTGCATCATGCTCCACAAAATGGACTGTTTTCCATACTATTAATAAGGCTATTAACAGACTTCCTCTCAAACCCTACTTTTCAATAAGTCCCTTCAAAACTTCATCTTGAAATTCAAGTAATTTCAGGAAAAAAGTAAGATATGTGAATGGTTAAGACTGACCTGAGCACATCTGGCAATTGCCAATTATGCATGGCAAGGTAAGGACTGTTGACACTATATTTAAAATGTAAATCTCCTAATCTTCCAAAATCATTCACTCTCTTGGTTCCAGAAATATTTCTAGAACTAACCATAGCTTTCCAGATTGGGGCCAAGTATTTTATAGTGAATTTTAATGTTGGCTTATAGATCTGGTATTTGTCATTTACTTACTTTATGACATAAAGACAGCCTCATCTGAACAGAAAATATTTTAACAACTTATGAAAGCAAAAAAAAAGCTATTTCTAAGTGTAATTCCTCAATTATGAAATCAAATATCAGATTTTCCTACTGAATGAAAAATTATCATCTTTCTATTCTTCATTAAATACTGTCTACTAGCTACAGAGAATTACATGGATTATTTTCATAAAGAAATATTATCTGATTTAAAGTTTGTTACTGTTGGGATCCCTGGGTGGCGCAGCGGTTTGGCGCCTGCCTTTGGCCCAGGGCGCGATCCTGGAGACCCGGGATCGAATCCCACATCGGGCTCCCGGTGCATGGAGCCTGCTTCTCCCTCTGCCTATGTCTCTGCCTCTCTCTCTTTCTCTCTCTGTGACTATCATAAATAAATAAAAATTTAAAAAAAAAAAAATAAAAAAATAAAGTTTGTTACTGTTGATAATTAATAAAACCAATCAACTTATAAATCATCATTTTACTCTAACTAAAACTCCTATAAGTTTTAAATAGTAAATAAACAGCCTACCCACCAGCATTTTGTTTCTGGAGAGTCTAATCATTATAACAATCACACCAATTAAGTTATTTAAAGTTTATTACTCCCAGAATAAATCCCTACTCATTTTTTATACTGGTAAGCTGTATTTCAAGGAACTTTGCTACCTTTAAAACTGAGTATTCACAGATTTTATACATTTCATTAAATGACTGAACAGCTAGTGCTTTCCAGTGAATTACTTGCAAGTTCACCTTCATTATCTACCTTAAGGCTTGAGGTCAGAGCCTACCTAGGACAAAATATTCTAGCAGTCCCCTCAGGGATATATGTCATTATTCCCATTGGCTAAAAGCACACCAATTAACAAGAAAAGTTTTACAACAGATTTAGAACAAGAAAGAATTCATAGAACAGATGCCCATACCAAAATTCTTCATAGAATACTCAAATGTAAATGAAGACAATTATGGTGATATCAAAAAAGTTTAGTAAATCAATTTGGAAGGTTTCTAGACAAGCTACACCCCCTAGCTGCATGGCAATTCTTAAAGTAAGTATATCCCAAACCACAGCATCTGGAGTAGAGGCCAGAAGAGTGTTAAAGTTATCTCCTTAATCATTCTAGAATTTACATACCTCTTTCCCTTAAGGTTTAAAATTAAATTCTGTTCCAGTTTATTACCTTTTAGACATAAATATGGCTTTTGCTTTAATGTTAAAAGATCTGGAAACGTACAGCCTTCACTACCTTTTCCACTCCATCTATGTCCTTGGCACAACATTAAGACGGGGAGGCGTTCCCTTGAACACCCTCCAGTGGCTGGCTCTGCAGCACAACAGAAGCACTGTCATCATGAGCTCTCATTTCACTGTGGACCGCTCTGAAGGACGGTTACAAAACCATCAACTTAAGACACCTGATTACAATCCTTTCAACTGTAGTAAAAACTCAACTTTTAAAAAATGAAAACTGTATATCATTACCTAAAATTGCCTCTATTTGCAAAATTCTTAACTCAAGATCTCCTCTATCAATTGTGTTAGATGCTGTAAATAACAGAATGGTTGATTTCTTTTTAATCTGTTGTCATAATCAAGCAATATTCAGAAAGTAAAAGTGGAAAGAAGGAAGGAAATTAGTCAAAATGCAAACAGTGAATCCTCCTGAAAGAAAAGTACAGATAAATGTTTAAAATAAGTGCCTGTATGTGCTACCCGCCAAATGTAACTATCTAACATTTTTTTTCTTGGCCCTCATTCAAGGGCAATTGGAGTTAAACAACATATACACTGAGACTATGCTTCCCCAAACAGGGAGTTTACTTATTAGTCAGATAAGCAGCGTGTGCCTGTTGAGAGAAAAAAATTATTGGCTACAGTTTTAAGAAAACCTTTCACTAAAATGTATGCCAACTTAGAATAGAATTACATATTCATGTTAACATTTAAATATAAAGCATTAAATCCTGAGCACTGACCTCTAGAAAATAAGATTGGTTTAAAAATACACTGTAACAAAGAACGGTAATGAAAGAAAAACACCAAAAAAGTCTATATTTAACTGGCTGCTCTGTCATTAGAAAGGTGCCCCATTACTACCATATGTTACTCAAATATGTTATCACACCTACAATTCATCATATGTCTCCCAAGAAATTAATTAGTTCTAACTTTTTCAACTTTGACAAAAACGTCTGCATCAGTCAGATTTCTAGTTATTGCAAACATTTCAAAATTCAAAGCTTTCTTCAGCTTATATTTAACCTTTTAATTACTATTAATGATTTAGCAACATTTAGAACAGCATTCATTAGACAGATGTCTAGTTCTAGAATTTTGAATAATGTAAAGTCATTTACACATACATTTACTTGTGGTGCACATTTACTACGCTAATTTTTCAAAATAAAGTTAATAGAACGTCCAGAACCATTTACTGATACATCACTTCACAGCTGCATTTAGGTCAAAGAACACTTAAAATTTTCATTTTCTCCAGATATCTAAAACATCGTAAGAACTGAGAACAGAGAGCTTACAGTAATAAAATTCTATAATTATAAAACTAATATAAATTACAAGAAAGATACATAAGAGGACATGTTCATTTGAAATAGATTTTACATGCTATCTTCAGTAAAAAAAAAAAAAAAAGTAACCAAGCAGACAATTCAGCTTCATGAATATTTTCTTTACCAAACTTTTTAAGAGGGGCAAAAAGAGTCCTGTTTGATTTCAAATTACCAGCTGAAGCTATCCTCAACCATGTAAACCTGCTTCCAACTCCACTATTGTTTTTAAAACTTTTTTTTTTAAATTTACTCATGAGAGACACAGAGAGAGAGGCAGAGACACAGGCAGAGGGAGAAGCAGGCTCCATGCAGGGAGCCCAACGTGGGACTTGATCCCGGGTCTCCAGGATCACAGCTTGGGCTGAAGGCAGAGCTAAACAGCTGAGCCACCCAGGCTGCCCCATCTCCACTATTTAAACTACTCTGTCAAGGCTACCAACCACTTCCTAAGTATTCATTCATTAAGTATCTGTTGAGCGATGGATGACACAACAGACAAGATCCTGCTCTCACAGAGCTTACAATCTAATGGGAATGAAAGGGAAAATAAATGTAGTAAATTAGTAAATAAGAGGTAGAAAGGAGTCTGGTGAGTAAACAGTACTTCAGTAGTGCCAAGTGCTAATGTCTCCCGATTCCCTTAACCCAACAAAAATCCAATAAACCACAAACAACAAAAGCTTGCAGTAGCTTCAGTAAAGCCATGGAAGACACTAGTGGATTCTCCTTCAGTTATCTAAACTAACAAAACAAGGGGTAATCTAACAATCATCTCTATCTAGTAAAGAACTAGATTTCCATTCTCAAGTTACTCCTTAGGTTGAAGGAACTGTCCAGCTTAATCAGAAGGAGGGCGGCCACTGGAACCTGCTGGAACTGCCAGGAACACCTGCTGGTAGCTCTCACTCTTCTCTTTGCAGGGCCCCAGGCTCCAGCCTCCTGCAAAGGAGAATGGCACCTGCTGACTATGTAATTATTGAGCTGGAGAAAAACTTGAGAGATATCAGATGTCCTTTAGGAAGCTTTCCTTGACCTCCTCCTCAAGGAGGCTTAAGTATGTCTACCTCTTTACTCCTATATTCCATAAAAAGCAGAAATGACATTCTTATTTATGTTTGTATTCTCAGAACCTATCTTAAGTCTGGCCCAGGAGTTTAAAGGGACTTTTCATTAATAAAAGTACCATTTTAGAAAGATTATTCTGCAACACACTATATGTTAACTAAATTTAATTTAAATAAAAGATTAAAAAAAGAAAGATCATTCTGATAACAATAAAACAAAAGATTCAAAGACTGAGGTTTATAACTGCTGTGAAATTATCTGTATTATGTAAAAGTGCACTGCTCTCTACTGGGGTGGAGGGGAGAGTACCCATTCATATTCAATAGATATTTATTAGGGTCTTACCATATATAAGGTTATATTACAGGACACAAAAATGTAAAAGACTGATAAGGGTTTGTACCGTCACAGAGGGCTTTTCCAGGGGTGGAAAAACCCATAATTAAAAAGAAAATAAATAATAATTTTAGACTGCAATAAGTTCTGTGATGGAAATTTACAAGGCTGACTTACACTGATATTTTATTGCTTTCTTAGACACTCAAAGGTTTCAGATTACTTTACATAGGACGTACTGCAAGGGAAAAGATAAGACCTTAGGTAGATATTGCAGAAATACAGGTAAAGAGATTAGTAGAAGTTCAAGTCAAATCAATTAGCCTTTAATAAATATCACAGTGCCTCATGTGCCACAATGTGAGCATGAATGAAATCCCATCTTAGTCCTGAAGAGCTTGATTTCTAATGAGGGAGAGACATGTACATAGATCATCTTGACTAGATAATGCATGAGGCTTATAGAGTCATAGAGAAGAGCACTTGGCTAACCGAAAAGTAGTTAGAAAGTTTCCTAAATGGAAAAAAAAAAGGCCCATAATAATTTAAAAATGCAAATAGCTTACATCTTTTGAAGGAAGAATTACTAGGACAAGATAATAGCATGTACAGAGGAAACTAAAGGAAGTGGAAGATAGAAACATTTCCAGCCCAGCGATTTGAAGAAATGTAGCAATTTGTCAGTAAAGATCAGGGGAATAAGTGTTAACAAAAAAAAAAAAAAAGATGGGCTCAGCTTTGAAGATCTAAATTCATGAAGACATTGAGATATCCATGGGAAATTTCAAAATCTTCCAAGAGAGGCACCTGTGTGGCTTGGCTGGTTAAGCAACTCACTCTTGGTTTTGACACAGGTCATGATCTCAGGGTCTTGGGATTGAGCCCTGCGTCTGGCTCTACTGCTCAGTGGGGAGTCTGCTTGTCCCTCTCCCTTTGTTCCTCTCCACACTCACACACACACTCTCTCTCTTCCTTTCTCTCAAGTAAATAAAATCTTTTTTAAAAAATAAAAATAAATATTCAACTAGAACATGAAAAAGAGGTTCTTTCATTCACTGGTAACAAATATTGTGGATTCACTAACACAGTTAATATATCATACAGTCATGAGAGCAGAACTAAGAGTTTGCAGAGAGGTTAGAAGAGGCTCAAGAACAGAGTAAGGATGGGATATAATAACATTCTGTGAGTATCAAAAGAAAATGTGTCAGTGAAAGAGTGCTCTGACACAGGGATGAACTAAGAAAGTCAGATGTCAAGGAAGCCAAGAGAGATTCTGTGTCCAATAAGTAGTGGGTAGTAAATGATAATACATGATACAAATGCTCCTAGAAGCCCAAATGGTGAAGGCCACTGACTATGGTAAACACAGGTAATGACTAGCTTTAGAGAATAGTTTTATCAGGCATAAGTCCTAGTTAATCACTAAGAGGAACATAAGGACCAATATATGAACCATATTTTTGTAACAGCAATTTATTATTTTATAAACACATCTAATATTATTAGAAGATGCGAATATATAAACAAATTTTTAAAATTGTGTAAGAGTGACAGTAACAATTTCCAGTAACAGATTAACTTTTCAAATTTGTTTTCATAAGAAAAAATTTCCAAGTTAAAAAATACTCAATATGTTTCTTCTTTTGTATCATTTAGAGATAAATGAAAGATATGTATCAAACAATGTGACATTTGAGATTTGCTTCCAAATAATCCAAGAGGTAAAGGAGTAAGTAGATGTACAGTTGGTATTAATTACATGGTGTTTTGATTATACTGTTCTCTCTACTGTTGTACATATTTGAAAATTTTCTAAAAGACAGCTTATTACCTAAAAGAAAACAAAAATAAATATTTGTATTTATTCTAACTCAACAGTAAATCATGCTTACAAGGTCAGAAATTAACCTCAAAGTGTCAAAAGGAATGAAAACAGTAGAATTTCTATAAACTGAACTTATCAAACATATAAATAGAAGAAAATAAGCATTAAGCAAATTCTAAAAGCTAGCTTTGGTTTCATGAACATTATAAATTATAAAATGTCATAAGACTAAAATTTTACAGTCAAATCATGAAATATAAATGCTATGTTTTCCCCAAGAAGGTGAGATATATACATACATACATATATCTCATAATAAACATTATGGGATAAAATTAAATTACTTAAGGCAAAAGGTCTCTGACAGTCTTACACAGTGACAGAGGTAGGAGCTGATATCTGTTACAGCTGACACTGGGAGGAAGTTGTTAATTCTCACATATTCTTCCTCATTTCTGTTACTAGATGTTTTTTCGCCTGAATAATTCCAATTCATCCTTCAGGTCACCACATTACTTATTTCAGGAGTCTGACCCCAGCTAAACATACTGGGAGACAATATCACACCATATCCTCCCATGGAACCCTTATCCCTATTACAGAAACAGTTCACTGTAGCTCCAAGAAGGAAAGGGCCACGTCTTCTAAAAAATCTTACTGAGATCTACTTCATATATCACAAAAATCACATTTTAAAGTATAAAATTTGTGGGTTTCAGGTTGTTCAGAGGTTGTGCAACCATCACCACTAATTTCAGAACTTTTCATCACCCTAGAAAGAAACACCGAATCCATCGGCAGTCTCTCCCCATCCCTGCCTCCTCTCAGCTCCTGGCAACCTCTACACTGCTGTCCACCTCTGGATTTGCCTATCCCGGACATTTTATGTAAGTGGAATCATACAATATGTGATCTTTTGTCTAACTTTTTCCACTTAGCAGAAAGTTTTCAAAGTACATTCACTTTGGAGCATGTAACAGTACTTCTTCATTCCTTTTCTGGATTAGTGATACTCCATTTTATGGATTACATCATATTTTGTTTATCCACATATCAGTTACTGGACATTTGGATGACTTTCACTTTGGGGCTATTATGAATAATGCTACTATGAACATTCATACACAAGATTTTATGGAAACACAGGATTTCGATTCTCTTGGATATATACACTCAATTCTCTAGCTGTGGAACTACTGGCAACTCTATGTGTAAGGTTTTTAGGAACTGCCAAACTGCTTTCCAAAGCAGCTTCACCAGGTCACAATCCCAGCAGCCTGTCTGAGGGACCCCATCTCTGTAACCTCACCAATACTTTCAATGATCTTTTTAATTATAGACATCCTACGAGTGTAAAGTGGTATCTCATGAGATTTTGATTTCCATTTCTCTGATGGCTAATAACACCGAACATATCTTTTCATGTATTATTGGCCATTTGTATACTTTCTCTGGAGAAATGTCAATTCGGATTCCGCCCATTTTTATTTGTCATCTTTTACAATTGAGTTAGAAAAAATCTTGATATATTCTGGGTACTTCGACCTTTATTAGATATATAAGTTATGGATACTTTTTCCCATTCTGTGGGTCATCTTTTCACTTTCTTAACAGTGTCCTTTGACCCAAAAAAGGTTTTAATTTTGATGAACTCCAATTTATCAGCTTTTCATTGGTTGCTTGTGCTTTTGATGTCAAACCTAAAAAACTATCACCCAACTGAAGGTCACAAAGATTTACCCATTTTCTTCTAAGAGATACATAGTTTTAGTTCTCATGTTTAAGTCTATTTTCAGTTACTTTTTACATATATAATGTGAGGTAGGGGTTCAAAATTCATTCTGGCACATGTGGAAATCCAGTTGTCCTAGTACCATTTGTTGAAAACTATTCTTCCCCCCTGAATGGTCTTGACACCCCAGTCAAAAATCAATTGCCCAAAGATATATGGGTATATTTCTGGACTCTCAATTTTCTTCCATCACCAATAGGCCTACATCCTCCATGTCTTCTTTTCACAGCACAAAATGTGGGAGGCACTCAACAAAAGATTTTATAGTTAAAGAAATAATGAAAGGATGAAAGTTTTGAGCCAAGTAATACCTCAGAGAGCATTATCCTAAGCCCATCATTTACAAACCAAAAAACTAAGACCTAAAAAAGTTGACTAACTCAAAGGCAAAGAACAAGAGACTAAGGTAGATCCAAAATTCATCTCTCCTAACTTCTGGTGCAGGGCTCTTTCCACAATGTCATGCAGCTTCTCAAGTACACCAAATTGCTTTGACATCTGCCAGTGTGCCTCTGAAAACTACATGATAGACAACTGTGCACAAGAATACTTAATCAAAGGGGAACGCTTCATAAGGGTAATTCACCAAATAGCCTTACAACCAAAATGGGCCAGAAAATAATACACCACTGAATACAATGTTCCCCTCCAGCCAACTGTCCTCCCACTACATTTTCGGCTCAAGAATACAGCTAGTCACACTTTCAGTCCTGAGGTTAATTCTAAATGGAAGGAAATCATTTATGCCACAGTCAAAATGATAAAGTGACCAGGTGCCTGGTCGCCTCCATTACCCTCATCTCTTCATTTCCCACCACCACTGTGACCCTTCACGCACTACAGAATGTTGCAAAGAATGAAGAAATAGACAATTGACATTTGTTTTAAAGATTTATTTCTTTATTTTATTGGCAATCAACATTAATCTGATTTTGCTTGACCACCCAGAAATTTATCTGCTTGCTTCCAAAAACCAGAGAAATCTAAGAGTGGAAAGCAGAAACATAAGGGGTAACAAGTGAACAGCTAGCTCTAAGACAAGCTTTCAAAAAGATATGGGGAGAAAAAGAAGATACATGACCATGGATAACTGGGGGAAAGGGAAGAGACTAAGCATTCAAGCTTCACTGCTGCAGTTACGTGTCCACATGAGGGAACCGCTGTGGGCGCAAGTGCTCCACACACAGTATGTGTAAGCTAACTAGACAGCTTCTTGTAGGTGAGGACATATTCCAACTTCAGTGAAACGACACTCTCTTCCCTGAACTCCTCCATGAGTCCCCCTGAGCAGCTAGCTATTCCTTCCAGAGTGCCCCCACTTCTTCTGTGCACCCGCATTATCATATGAGGATACTGTGTGCTAGTAGGGACCTCCCTTATTTGTCTCCCTTCTAAATTACCACCCCACCGAGGCCAGAACCAGGTGTTTTCAAGTGTTGGGTTCAGTGAAGAATCTAACATTGCCCGGCACACAGTACACACTTGATAGCTCTTTGCTGAAAGAATATTTTCAAACTGTTTGTGATAGTGAACACAACTGTTCAAAAATGTCAAGAACAACAAATTCATCAGTTCTTACTGTGATCATTCCCAAACATCACGATTCTCACGTAAATCATCCATATTTCCTTACTCAAGTACAAGGATCGGGGTTGGCCAATCTGCTAAAAAATAAACCTGAGTATGTTTAGAACTCAATGTTGCAGTTGTTGGCCATCTCTTTTACTAATGGACCACAAGTCGCAGGGTCTGTATGGTGATTTACACAGGACCTGGGAACTCATCTCTATAGAACCAGGGAAAGGAATTCCTGAGGGTGAGATGCTGTATGTCCACCACAGAGGTTTGGGTAAAAAGAAGACGACAATGACTATTAAAGGCTGGCCTGGAAGCAAAGGTAAAAACTTTGGAGTCTGGAAGTCCTGATCTTGAGATGTGCTTCCACTGTGACCTCCTTAGAAAGGTTATTTCATCTCCCTGTGCCTCTTGCAGGTGCTCTTCTGTAAAAGGTAAGAATGCCCATCTCACCATTGGGATCAAATGGTCAATGGGGGCCTAGCCCAGACACCCACACACCAGCATGTTGACAGGCCTCCCCCAACAGATGTCAATGTTTGAGGGTTTTTTTTTTCTTTAAAGATTTATTTATTTATTCAGAGAGAGCGAAAGAGAGGCAGAGACACAGGCAGAGAGAGAAGCAGGCTCCACGCAGGGAGCCCGATGCGGGACCCGATCCCGGGTCCCCAGGATCACACCCCGGGCCGCAGGTGGCGCTAAACCACTGCGCCACCGGGGCTGCCCAATGTTTGAGGTTTTACCATAAGGAAATTCTGTTTGGATTTTCAAAAGCCCCAGTTCAGTGTAAAATACCTCCCATTAACCTTCTCTACTCATCTATCAAAGATAGCCTGTCAAGGCCCAAAAGTACTGGCATCTCCTCAACTGTGATAAAACAGGGTGAGGCCTATGGAGGGTGATCCCAAATGAAGTTAAAGGAGTAAGAAAAAGAAAAGGCAGTAAGAGTCCCAGAATGAAGCTTTTCCTATATATATTACATGCAGTCTCATCTAACTGTGCCACTACATACATTCTTAGAAAACTCATAAACTGACCAGTAAACCAATACAACCAATTTAAGGTTATTTTTATATTTTGTAAAATGTATAAGCCCTTTTTTAAAGGCTCCACTTTTACTGGCTCCATATCTTTTCTGATGTCAATTTACTGACTTTTTCCCTTTGTTTGTATCACTGCTACAATACTGATTATGTTATATGAAATCACAGCTTTGAGGTTACATGCTATATAATAATAAAGTTAATCTTGGGCACACATCATTTTTCTTCTGAATGAAAATGTTCGTCACCTGATAATTATTTTATCTTGATATTAATTGCATACCACCTCCCTGTAAGTTTTCTTACTTTCTTTCAAGTTTGATTTCTGTAGCTCCAGAAGCATATTTGTCTGGTAATTACAACTAAAATAGAATTTATTAAGAGTGTAATTTTTATTATTAAAACAAAAAGCCCCAAACTGCATCTTAATGATGCACTTTTGACCACTATCACCAAAGAAATGACATACCCTAGGATCAACTATTTGCCGTTTTCCAAACCGTCAATTGTGTGCTGAGTCACAGTGTGAATTTTGATAAAAATCTTAGTACAGATGGCATGATAACTACACCATACTAATTATTAGTAAGATTTACATAAGAAAAAGCCCATCAGGGATCCCTGGGTGGCGCAGTGGTTTGGCGCCTGCCTTTGGCCCAGGGCGCGATCCTGGAGACCCGGGATCGAATCCCACGTCAGGCTCCCGGTGCATGGAGCCTGCTTCTCCCTCTGCCTGTGTCTCTGCCTCTCTCTCTCTCTCTCTCTCTCTCTCTCTCTCTCTCTCTCTGTGACTATCATGAATAAATAAAAATTAAAAAAAAAAAAGAAAAAGCCCATCACATTGTCTACAGATCTCACAAGACAATGTAATGTCCAAACTTACACTTCATGTGTTATTTCTGTTAAGGGGCAATCACTACTTTTTCCAAATTCCAGCCCAAATTCTCAGTCACTCACCCGCCCGCCATCTTACGAATCCTGTGCTTCCTCTCCGCCTGTGGGCTCCACCAAAGAGGACTCTATAAAGTAAATGTGGAGACAATTATTGCCAAAAGGGAAAGACCTAGAGATTCTTAATAGTTCTAGAAAGGCTCATAAATTAAGTCCTTGACTCATTAAGTTTGAGAGGAGAAAGTCAAAATCCAAAAGCCAGCGAGTAGGAATAGATTACACTCCAATTCTAAAACATCAAAACAAGTCTAATGTTTGAAATACAACTTTTTAAAATCCAGCAAAATGAATTTAATATTATTTGTGAAGAAAGATCTAAAAGGCACTTCTGTTTTCCTGGGCTCACAAAAAAACTCAATCTATCAATGAAATCAGAGAAAATAAAAGAAATATTTGAATATAAACAAATCAGGAAGTACATTTAAGGTCACACACATGAATAGAATGTGAAAGTTCTCTTTCCTTCTACTGTTAGCATAGTTAGGCTCCGTCTCTAAACTGGACAATCTCATCTACCTTCTTCTCCCCTGCAGGTAGAGTAAAAGCAGCATCTCCGCCCACATGCCAGAAATCCCACCCTTCTTCCCACATCCCTTCTTAATTAATATTATCACATGTTCCCTATCAATGAAGAGCAAAACCATCAGATCATTTTGAACTTTCCACCATTACGCAAAATTTATGAAAAGTCAAAATAATGATAACAAGAGGTTAAATAAACACAACACTTGCTATATTAGAGGCACAGTGCTAAACGCTTTCCATAAATTACTTAATTCTAACAACCACTATGTAAGACAGTGTTATGGACGGGAAGTTTACGTCCCCCTCACCACCGCAACCAAAGTCATATGTGGAAGCCTCAACTCCCCCACGTGATGGGGTCTAGAGAAAGGCCCGTTGGTAGGTAATTACATTTAGATAAGGTAATAAGGGGGGGACCCTTATGATGGGATCAGTTCCCATAAGGAGATATATCAGAGAGCTTGATCTGTCTCTCTCTACCATGTGAGGATACAAGAAAGTGCTGCCCACAAGCCAAAAAGAGAGTCCTCACCAGAACCCAACCGTGCCGGCACCATGATCTCAGACTTCCCACTTTTCAGAACTGTGAGAAATAACTTTCTGCTGTTTAAGCTGCTCAGTCTCTGGTATTTTGTTATGGCAGCCCACGCTAATTCCCTATTTTACAGATGAAACAATTATGGCTCAGACAGGCTTAAATAACTTCTCTATAGTGGACCCAGGCTACAGGGGCAGAGCCAGGGTTTAAACCTGGGTTTAACCAATACTATTGCACTGATGTCTCTAACTATTGGTGTCTAACATGTATTGCCAGCTGTGCTCGGTGTAAGAGATCAAAATAAGGTCTCCTCAAGAACTCACACATCTAATCATACATTATAGGGATCGCCAAGGTTTCCTTGAGGTTTGATACCCAAGAAATAGTTATTGAAATAAACAGAAAAACCATCAAACAACAATGTAATTTGTTAAGTGTTAAATGAATGGGTCACATAAAACAACACAGGTTCCTAGGACAAAGCAACTAATATCTCCAAGGGTGATTAAAACAATTACTGTAAGATACATAAAGTATAAAAAAGATTACAAAAGAAATAAATGAAACACAGTCAGAGGGGGGCACGAATAATCACTTTTGGAGGGAATTAACCAGGGATTACAAACAGAAGTAACACAAACCATCTCTTCAAAGATGAACAGACTCTCACCGCTGGAATAACACGTGATACCAGGGTGAATGGACAGTACGGAAAAAACACGGAGTCTGAAAATGACTGGCTACTCCTTTTCTGATCCCATATTCAACACTGTAGCTTACAGTATAAAGTATCTTCACGGGTGCCCTGCTGTCACATTCCTTCCTTTTCAAACCACCCTACACAAAGCATAAAAGTAATCATCCTAAAACAGATCAGATTGACTCCCTGTTCAGAAACATTCTACAGTCCTACTCTGCCCACAAGATACTATTTAAATTCCTTAGACTAGAACGTTAGACCTCTCACAATCTGTGTCTGTTTTTCCTTTTCTTCCCAATTCATCTTGAGTCATGATTCCTCTCTGCTGAAGCTCCACCAGATTATGTGCTGCTCCTCAATGGGCTGTGGAAATGTCTCCATCTGGACTCTGGCCCACCTTCAAGACCCTGTAAAAGACCTTCTGTGGAAGTATAACTTTGCCTACTATCTCACTTAGGAGACCTGTCTTATGTTCACTACATTCCTGCATGTCCATCTCCAGGAACAACTAGATCAGCTGCTTGAGGGATGGCCCTGACCCTACAGGCCAAGATCTTAAAAAAAAAAAAAAAAAAAATTACAACAAATCTTTTGAGTGTCTGTGTCCATGTATGATAAAGGACCTGATCCTTACGATGTGATAAGAGCAGTAAGAGACAAATATACAGAGCATTGTGAGAGAACCATCTAACTCAGCCTGCAGAGAAGATAAACTGGTTTTTAAACAAGGAATATGAAGAAGACATAAGTAAAACAGGCACAAATATGAAACAGCACCATGTATGAGAAGAACCAGAAGAAATTCAATCTTGCTAGAATGTGAAATATAGCGCCAAAAATGACAAAGTAAACACCTAACAAGACCAAAGGCTTTATATAAAGTGTGTTAAGGAACATTATGCTGTGGGCTAGTGGCTTAGTGGCTGTGCTGTGTCAAAACTAGCTTTAAGCTATTCTAGAAACATTTATAAAAAGTAATTAGTATCCTTCATATGTGACAAATCAAACAGATTTTTTAAAGATTTATTTATTTATTTATTTATTTATTTATTTATTTATTTGAGACAGAGAAAAAGCATGAGCAGGAGGGTGGAGCAGACGGGGCAAGAGAATCCATAAGCAGATTCCCCACTGAGCAGGGAGCCCAACACAGGGCTCAATCCTAGGACCCGGGATCATGACCTGACAAAGGCAGACACTTAACTAACCAAGCCACCCAGGCACCCCCCAAATCCACTATTAATAGACATTTGGGCTTTTTCCCATTCTGTTGCACTAGGTTGTTTTGGGTCACACATGTAAAAAAAAATCTAGCCTCATGTAGATATGGGGAGAAAAAGCTAATAAACTTTTCAAATTTGTATGAAATCTTTTATTATTATATACAATGTTCATAAAGATAATTCTGCACATGTCTTTATGAAATATGCAGCAATACTAGTAAGACACATTCCCAGAAATAGGAGCATATACTTATAATTTTGATATACATTATCAAATTGTCCCAGAGGGATGGAACCAGTGCAGACTGAGCATTGACAGTATCTAGATCCCCAGAGAAAGGACAGAATCTTAGGAAACTCTCTCCTTTAAAAATTTAATCAAGGAAGAATAATCCAGAAGAAGAATAAGATAAGCAGTCAAAGAAGCTAATCAAAGAGGAACTATGAGCTTCTAGAAGTAAGAAAAGATGACTGCTCACAGTGTCAAATATAGAGCAAAAAGATCTACTAAAATAATAGTTAACTAAAATATAAAATTTAATAATTAAAGCAGCATGGTACTCATGAAAAAACAGAATGGATCAAGATAGGGTAAAAAAATACAGAAAGGAAGAATAAGGGTAATTGAAAATAGAAGAATAAAAGAAAGCTAATACTATCATCCACTAGAAGGAACCAGAACTCTGTGGAGAAATGGCTGATTTTAAAACTGGAAAAGGGAAAGGATATGATAAGCCTGGAATACCTTAGCATGTCAGAATGTCAGAAAAGCTTTACAAACTGATGGGACATGCCAAAGGAATACAGGAGATATAGAAGCAACCCAAGCATCTATTAATACATGAACAGATAAAGAAGATGCAGTGTGCATATACAATAGATTATTATTTAGTCATAAAAAAAAATTTGTAGGGCAGCCCCGGTGGCTTAGCGGTTTAGCACTGCCTTCAGCCTGGGGTGTAATCCTGGAGACCCAGGATCGAGTCCCACATCGGGCTCCCTGCATGAAGCCTGCTTCTGTCTCTGCCTGTGTCTCTGTCTCTCTCTCTCTCTCTCTCTCTCTGTCTCATGAATAAATAAAATAAAATAAAATTGCAACAACATGGATGGATGTAAAGAGTATAATGCTAAGTGAAATAAGTCAGAGAAAGACAAATGCCATATGGTTTCACTCATATGTAGAATTTAAGAAACAGAACAATGAGGGAAAAAAAAGAGAGAGAGAGACCCTTAGGGACGTCTGGGTGGCTCAGTGGTTGAGCATCTGCCTTTGGCTCAGGTCATGATCCCAGGGTCCTGGGATCAAGTCCTGCATCGGGCTCCCTGAAGGGAGCTTGCTTCTGCCTCTCCCTATGTTTCTGCCTCTCTCTGTGTGTCTCTTCTGAACAAATAAATAAAATATTAAAAAAGAGAGAGAGAGAGAGACTCTTAAATATAAAGAACTGATGGTTGCTAGAGAGGAGGTGGAGGGATAGGTGAAATAGACACACTATTTACGTTGAACACTGAGTATTGTATAGAATTGTTGAATCACTATATTGTACACCTGACACTAATATAATATAGATAATTATAATGGTATTTTAAAAAGAAATATTTTATTTATTTTTTTTTTTTAAGATTTTATTTATTTATTCATGATAGTCACACAGAGAGAGACAGAGAGGCAGAGAGGCAGAGACACAGGCAGAGGGAGAAGCAGGCTCCATGCACCGGGAGCCCGACGTGGGACTCGATCCCGGGTCTCCAGGATCGCGCCCTGGGCCAAAGGCAGGCGCCAAACCACTGCGCCACCCAGGGATCCCTAAAAAGAAATATTTTAAAGAAAAATAAACTTTTAAAAAGTTAATAATGATAGTAAAAGATTATTATCCACTGAATAAAACCAGAATTCACGAGGGAAAATGAAATTTCTTCTTTCTCATAAAAAGTCAATTAAAATGAAAAAGGTACAAGAGAACTGGAAAATCACCATGAATCCTTAATAACTGATTCAAACAAGAACCATAACAGATGCCAAAACTGGCAGGTCAATGTCTGAGGAGTAACCAGACATTACACAGTCACAAAGTATCAAACACACAGAGACACCACTGTAACCAGTGATCAAGGTTTCCATCACCAGGACTGGGACAGTCAAGATCATCTTGTGCCTCCTGATTAAAGGAAACTGAAGAGACAGGACAACCCATGTCTCTGCCGCAGGATGAGACATCATGATGTCACATAATGAGATGTGTAAGATGACCTAAGGTGGTTTTTTTTGGGGGGGGAGGAGGGGGATAAAGTTTATTATTGGCAATATTGAAATAATAGTATTACGCTGATTATTAATTCCTTGATTTTGATAACTACACATTATGTAACATAATGTTTTAGGAAACAGACTGACATATATAAGGGCACAAAGTACATTATACCTCAAATTTTCTTTCAAATGGTTCAGAAAAAAAATCTATACATTTGAACATAAATGCATTTAAACATCTAAATATTTTTAAATTTATCTACATAATTTCTCTATAAATATATTCAAAATATCATATATAAAGAAGGACAAAGAAGGCGACAGAGAGAAAATGAGATGAGAAGAAAAAACACAAATGTAGAAAAATGCTACCATCTGAGGAATGGGTATATATGCACTTCTTTGTACATCCTCCTCTGTCAAATCCCTGTTCGTGTTCTTTGCCCATTCTTCCATTGGGTCCTTTATTCTTTTTTTTCAATAATTTATGGAAGCACACTGTATAATAAGAATGTTAGGGGTGCCTGGGGGGCTCAGTGGGTTGAACATCCAACTCCTGATCTCTGATCTCAGCTCAGGTCTTGCTCTCAGGGTCATCAGTTTGAGTCCCACATTGGGCTCCATGCTGGGCATGGAGCCTACTATGAAAAGAAAGGAAAGGAAAGGAAAGAGAAGTTAATCCCTTACTTTTTCCCAATACATCATGCCCTTTGTTACAGAGCAGATTTAACTTTTACAAAATCAAATCTTTAAGGATTCCTAATGTGTATTCCTAATCACAATAATGGTGATGTTTGGGTGATGAGGTCATGGGTCTTCTTTTTTTAAGTTTCTTTTTATCTATATTTTACAAATCTTTATGGAGCACTATAATTTTTTTTTAACGAAAAAAAAAGGTCATATCTTTGTATTCCTTAAAATGAGCAAAATCCAATCAGGACTTTATATGGAGCCTAGAAGACTGATCCTAAAACTCAAATAGATTTATCTAACAAGTTCTCTCTTATTGGCCCTCGGGAGACAAGAGGAGCTAAGGCAACCATGAAGAACAAAAGGAGTTTGAGGCTTGCGTTATAGAGATCAGTGCTTATTGTAAAGTGGTATGGGCAGAGGAAGGGAAAGAGAAGCTAAAGAAGTACAAAGAGTCCAGAAACACACCCACATACAAACAGAACAATAATGATGGGATTATTTAATAAATGGGATTGGGACAAATTATACCTGTAGAGAACAGTGAAGTTAGATCCCCTTCCTAACACCACACGCACATGCAATATAAAACCCTCAAAGTGGAGGAAAGAAAATCAAAATGTGAAAGAACTTTTAGGTACCTTAAAAGAAAAGAGAAGACACTCCAGTAGCTAGCCTCCAGGTCAGCCTGCAGTGATATGCATACCTCGCAGTGATCTGCACACCCAGCTCCTGCAGCCCCCACAGGATCTCCTCCCCAGTGAGCAGGGCTGTGACTTCAAATACTAGATCATAAAACACATCGAATTTCCACCTCACTCTGCTGTCTGCCTCCCTCACTGAGGGGAAGCCAGCCTCCACCTTATGAGGATACTCAAGTGACTCTGGTAAAGGACCAAAGAACTGAGGCCCCCTCCCAATAGCCCATACCCAGTGCCAGCCATGTGAACAGACTCTCTTTAAAAGCAGGTCCTCCAGCTCTAGACAAACCTTCAGATGATGGCAGACTAACTGCCATCTCACCTGCAAACAGAGACAGAGAGGAGAACCACCCTGCCACACTGTTCCCAAGGGCAGGGAGAGATCATAATGCTCACTGTTTGTTTTAGGCTTGGGTGGCAATTTGCTAGCATTAACAGATAATTAATAAATAGATTTCTGTTACAACCTCAATGTAGGCAAAAAGGTTCTTAACTATGATACCAGAAGCTAAAACTATAAAGAAAAAGATTGATAAGTGTATCTGTATCAAAATGAAAAAGTCTGACACAACAAAAGTTAGTACAAGTGCAACTAAAAGGACAAGCCACAAATTGAAAGAAGATATCTGTGATTTAGATAAATTATCACTACCAATAGCTAAAGAATTCCTACTAATCAACAGGAAAAAGACAAATCATCCAATACAAAAAACTTTGGGGAGAAAAGACAAGAAAGAACAATTTACAAAAGAAATTAAATAGCAACAGACACATAAAAAATTTTGAAACCCCACTGGTAACTGGAGAAATGCAAATTTTAAACACACAATACCGCTGTCACACATCAGAATGATTACATTTGACAAACCGAAGTGATGGCAAGAAGATGACGCCTCTCCTGAACTGCTGGTGGAAGACTGGTGACAACCATTTAGGTAAGGTGAAGGATGAGCATCCTTACAACTTGGCAATTTCTACTCGCAATAATATATCCTAGAAAAAAATTTCAAATAAACATTACAAAAAACCTCTTCACACCATGGTTTGTGATAGGGAAAAAAAATAGCAACCATTTAAAGCCCCTCAATGGAACAGTTCAGTAAAGTGTGATTTATTCATGCAAAACCTCACAGCAAAGCAAATGAAGAAATAAGAAGACTCTGTGTATCAATATAAAAACATCTTTAAAACATAATGTTTAAAAAAAGGTGCAGGAGATAATGTGCAATATGGTACCATTATGTAAAGCTTAAAAACATACTAGTTCTATTGTTAAACATATCTATTGTTTATATATGCATTTACACATAAGAAAAAACTTAAAATACAAATGCATGAGAATGCTAAACACTGAACTCAGTATACCCCTGTATTAAGTAGAGAAGGATGTGAGGGAGGGATGCATAAATCATAATCATATCTGTCTAATAACATGCCAAAAACAATTAACAAAATAAGAAACTGAACTAGCAAATACTCAGCAAAATGTACATGCGCAAGCTTATTCGTAACTTTTCCTGCAATGGATATCCACTGAGTGCCTGATAAGGTTCAGGCACTCTTCAACATGGCAGTGAACAAGTTCTCACACGCTGAGCTTCTGTCCCAAAAGGTAGAGGCAGTCCATAAAAACACCAATAAAAGGTCCGGTGTTGGCAAACGCTATGAAAATCAAGCAGGTGATGTGTCAGAGATGAGGGAGGAAGAAAAGGATACTATAGAATGGGTGGTCAAAGATGCTCTGAGAAGACACCTGTTCTGAGAAGTCAATGAAAAGTTCTCTGAAAAGCCAAGAGTGTCCTGGGCAGGTGTGTAAGGTCTGCAGCGGGAACAAAGCTAATCCACCTGAGGAACAACAGGAGGAGTAAGCCTGGACTCCAGTGAGTGAGAATGTGCAGACATGACATGAGGTGGAAAAGAGGCAGACGAGGAAACCCAGGTTTCAATGGAGCTTGAAGCTTATGCAACTGGGGGAAGAGCTCTCTCAAGAAAAGGAATATACAGCTATGAAAACAAAATGAGGTCCTAATTGGGTATTTCTTTGGATTGAGAAAGGAAGCTACATCAAATTATAATTCTTGAAGAGTTGTCGACCACATCAAAACATCCTAAACTATAACATGATATTTTTAATAATTAACTCACTGGTGCACTTCCATATTAATTTTAGAGACAACGTTTAGTCTTTTATCTGAAATAAAGGGTAAAAATTTGTTTTTTATTACTGATTGTTTACAAAGGTTTCTTACACCTTCACAACTATTGGTGATACCATGTAAATATTTCAAATTATTGAACTGGTGAAAACCTCTTTTATGTTTCTTTCACACTTGAGCAATAAGATTGGAATATTCAACACACTTGCAAATGGTCTGTCCTGGCTTCTCCTCCATTGCCCATGTTCTTCCAGTATGGGATGGGTGCCACAGGACAAGTTCCAATACCCATTCATCCTGGGCCCAACACCATTGTGAGCAGATGTACACTGGGTCAGCTTGCAATCACTAAACTACCCATGACAGTGACTGTCAAATCACAGTATTGCATCTCACACCCCTCTCCTCGAGGTTCCCAAACTGCCAGTGTCCACTCCAGCACAGTCTGCAAGGACAGGAAATATGACAGCAAGAAAGGCACAGTGGAAAGCTATAGCAGCCTCAAACGATTTTGGTCCAGCCTGGGAAATGGCCACTCCAGCAAGAGGCTGTAAACATTATTAGTTCTGTGGTAAGCTCACCTCTGTCCAGGGCAGTCTGAGCCTTAAAAACTATCAAAAGCAGTTTGGATTTTTGCTTCTACGTGAGACGAGAAACCGGGGGAGGGTTTTGGTCAAGGGATCTGAATTCCATTTTAGCCAGAACACACCCAGAAATGCACTGACCTAAGGCTAGCCTCTAACTCTCCTCAAAAAGGAGTACTTGAGTACAAAATAGACCAAAATTAGGTTTTTACCTCCTGAAAAACTGTATTTCCTCTTTCTCCAATCTCTGGATTTAAAATCCTAGGAACTGGGGTGCCTGGGTGGCTCAGTTGGCTAAGCACGTGCCTTTGCCACAGGTCATGATTCCCGAGTCCTGGAATGGAGCCATGTGCTGGGCTCCCTGCTCAGCAGGGGGTCTGCTTCTCTGTCCCCTCTACTTGTGGGTGTGCTCACTCTCTCTAATAAACATCTTTTTTTTTAAATAAATAAAATCCCAGTAACTACAAATCCAGTCATCATCACTAGCCCCACTATGACCTATACCTGAAAAGGAATAATTTCTCAGTTTACAAGTTTTTAAGAGCTACATTAATGTGACAGAGAATGGTAACCTTCCAACACAGGATTTTCAGTTACCGAGTGTCCTTCCACAGCTATCTTAGGAACAGAGGCACTGCTCCCAGCTACATGGCCCCATCTTGAGATCCCAATCCTAGCCTTTCCACTGGTTCAGGGAAACCTTCAATAGTGCTAAGAAATCCCCTTTCTACATATATTAGCAAAACTCAATTAGTAACTTCATTTTTACAAATAATTAAGAACTCTGAATTGAAGAGGTAAGTATGCAAGAAGCTGGTAATAGTAAACCAATCTTCAAGAACTGTGAAGTTGTAGAAAGAGCCGGGATGGAGATGGCAAAATGATCAGAAGCTGCTGAACCAGAAATGCTGCCGGGTGATACCCTCCTCTTCTGGGGCTACTCACCGTAGCCCCGCTGTTCCACCCTCCACCCGAGCTTTGGGAAAAGGGGTCAGAAGAGTACAGAGCTCCATACTACACAAGCATTCATGCTACTTAAATGCTACAAAGAAATAAGATATCAGCAAAGGCCCCAAAGGGGTGCTAAGCGAGGAGTCTAATGTAAGAATTGACCTCACTTAACCTAACACCCAGAAGAGCCTAACACAGATGGAATAGTTATTCTAGGTCTGAGAGACTGAGCAGAACCACTGCAGGAAGAGGGGATTTGGGAAACACTGGTCCTACAGCAGCTGATGTGGACAGACTCCCAGGCAACACCTTATTCATACATAAAATCTAAATAATGAAGACAACAACAAGAAGGATTTATGCATTTCAAATCCAATATATACTACAGAAAATTTAACTGAATCTAACATTTAAGTGAGAAACTGAAGCACTTGAAAAGCTTCTGATCTAGGAAAAAAACCACTAAAGTTAACGGCTTCTCTAAAATCCAGAGTTTCAGATATAAACGTTGCAACCCATAGAGTTTCTTAAGAATCAACTAGATCTATAAGATTTGTTAAGAAACACTAGCCTCTGGTCCCTATCTTGCCAATATTTTCTTTCCACCAAAACTTTCTCTGGTTAGTTGTTCTGGAATTTACCTCCACATCTCTAAGTAACACAGTATATTTGTGTCACTGCTTCTTAAACAGCCAGGGTGGAGTATTCTCTAGTGACTGAGCTCTGTTTCCTAGTCCTGTCCCTCTCCACACTCCCCGCCCCCACTGTTTCAATACTCTGGTTATTAGATCAATACTGGAGGCTTGTATCATGACTACATAGGGCATTCAGAACTGAGCCAAAGAGTAAACACCAATTACCCTTCTTTTCCTGCGTAACATTTTGTCTTCCCTGGAGTTAATAATTGCCTGGCTTCTCATTTACTTAGTTTACTGCATTACTTATCCCTATATATGTATCTACTATATGCTTATCTCTTATTAACCTGAGACTCTTCAGTCTGACAAATCCCCTTTGAATATATTCATTCACGTCAGATTTCTACCAATTTCATCTCCTTGAAAAAGTACCTCCCTGCCTTCTGACTTGCTCTGGTCTGGACAGGTTCCCCTGGGCCTGCTGTGCAGCCAC
This sequence comes from Nyctereutes procyonoides, assembly GCF_905146905.1. Taxonomy (NCBI): domain Eukaryota; kingdom Metazoa; phylum Chordata; class Mammalia; order Carnivora; family Canidae; genus Nyctereutes; species Nyctereutes procyonoides. Next base: position 7,683,836 of record NW_026575044.1, read on the forward strand.
CACCCTGGGGGCCCTTTCACCCTCTCCTGGGTCCAAACCCATCTCTCAGCTCTCCTGGATCCTCCTCTTTCTTGACATATTCCCTCCTTCTCACGGGATCTGTCCTTCTCAAAATATCTTCATTTTACTCTTAATATTGATTAATCATGGGAATCCCTGGGTGGCTCAGTGGTTTAGCACCTGCCTTCAGCCCATGGCATGATCCTGGAGTCCCAGGATCGAGTACCACGTCAGGCTCCCTGCATGGAGCCTGCTTCTCCCTCTGCCTGTATCTTTGCCCCTCTCTCCGTGACTTTCATGAATAAATAAATAAAATCTTTAAAAATATATATTGATTAATCATTTACACTACTTAGACTAGTTTTGGATATCATTTTTCTTCAGAATTTGAAAGGCACTGCTGCTCCATTATCTTTCTGCTTTTGCTACTGCTGAGACCTCTAAAGGCCCTGATTCCTGGTTCTTTCTATGTGCCTTAATGTGGGGTCACCATTAACTGTTGTGCAGGGTATCCAACAGGCCCTTTCAATCTGAAAATCATGTCCTTTTTCTAGAATATGTTCTTGATTTATCTCATGATTATCCCCCTTCCCCATTTCTTCTGATTTCTTTCTGAAAGTAATTCTGATGTTAGAAACTTCTGGACCAGTTTTCTGATTTTCCTAGCTTTTTCCCTCCTATTTTCCAACTTTTTCTTTTACTGTACTTTCCGGGAGATTTTCCTACTTTATCTTCTGATGTCTACAAAAACATTGTTCATTCTTCTTTTCAAAGTATCTTTATGAAATCCTCAACTGGTAGGAATAATATAATTTAGTACAGGTAAACTTTGGAGATATTGTAGGTTGGGTTCCAGGCCACTACAATAAAGCTAATATTGCAACAGTGAGTCAAGTACGTATTTCAGTTTTCCAGTGCATAGAAAAGTTCTGTTTCCAATATACCACAGTCTATTAAATATGCAATAGTATTATGTCTAAAAAAAATGTACATACCTTAACTTAAAAATACTTTATTGCTAAAAAAAAAAAAGATGCTATCACATAAGCTCTCAAGCAAGTTGTAATCACTGCTCACAGATCATCACAACAAATAATGAAAAACGTTTGAATATTGTGAAAATTACCAAAATGTGACACAGAGACATGAAGGAGTAAATGCTATTGGAAAAATGGCACTAACAGATGTGCTCCTTGCAAAGTTGCCACAAGCCTTCAATTTGTAAAATTTCGTAAAATTTGTAAAAAATGCAGTATCTGCAAAGTGCAATAGAACTAGGTATGCTGTGTAGCATAGCATAATGTGTAAGTTCTGGTATAGATAGATCTCTTGATAGATCTCACCAAAATACTATTAATGAAAGAAAAGAGTGACAACACAGATAGCTCCTAAAACCAGCCATGCTTTAAGTCATTTACCATTTATTTAATAAGCACCTACGCAACAAAGGTACAAGATATGTTGCTAAGGATGGCAATAACAGCTAAAATTTATTGAATAATTAAATATGCCAAGTACTTTATCTGCAGTATTGCTTAAATCTTACAGATGAAAAGAGAAGTAACTTGTCCAAAATCACAGAGCTGATTAAGTGACACAGCTAGAATTAAAATCCTAGTTTGGAGGTACCTGGGTGGCTCAGTCAGTTAAGCGTCTGCCTTCAGCTCAGGTCATGATCCCAGGGTCCTAAGGATAGAGCCCTGAGTCTGGCTCCCTGCTCAGCAGGGAGTCTGCTCCTCCCTCTCCCTCTGTCTCTCCCTGTTCATGCTTTCTCTAAAATAAATTAAAATAAAATCCTGGTTTGTCTGACTTCAGAAAGCAGGCTTCTAAGCACGCTGACAAACTGCCTCATATTAACAAAAACCTCTTCTCTTCCCAGGCACATGCTTCCTCAGAAGTCTCCCTTGCAGTCAAATGTGGCCAGTCGACTGAGTTCTAGCTAATGAATTATGAAAAATGAGGAGTGTTACTCCTAGGCTTAGTCCACCGAAAACCACCCCAGGGTGATCTTTCTGTGTTCTTTCCCTCTCCGGCTTCATGCAGATGAGCACATGTTGAACCATTTGCTGATGACAGTGCAGTCACAAGACAGAAGGAGCAAAAAGCAGGAGTATCGTACTTGTTCTGGACTTTGCCAAGCAAGACACAAAATTCAAGTGATATTAATCCACAGAGATTTGAGGTTTATCTGTTTCAGCAGTCAAACTCAATGTCGTATTGCCTGGAGAAATGTATACCTTCAGAGGCAATAAGCTGGGCATATTATTATCTACCACAATATATACAAACAGCACCAAGAGTGGACAAACTTGTATTTACAGAGAAAAGCTGTGTGTGCAGATGAACAATAGCTCTCACAGCTGGAGAGATTGTGGAAGCATCAGCTTTTAACATGAGTTTGTTGATGGCTAAGATTTAGGTATTAAATATGTGGTCCAAAAACAGGCACTCCAAGAAAAAAAAGTGATACATGCCACCAGGTGAAACCTGGAAAGGTTAAGAACCTCATGACAAATAGAAATGGTGAACAATAGTACAGGGGAAAGAGTACATATTAAAAAGTAGTGAGGGCGAGTTTCCTCAAAGAATTAAAAATAGACCTGCCCTACGACCCAGCAATTGCACTGTTAGGGATTTACCCCGAAGATTCAGATGCAATGAAACGCCGGGGCACCTGCACCCCGATGTTTCTAGCAGCCATGTCCACAATAGCCAAACTGTGGAAGGAGCCTCGGTGCCCATCGAAAGATGAATGGATAAAGAAGCTGTGGTCTATGTATACAATGGAATATTACTCAGCCATTAGAAATGACAAATACCCACCATTTGCTTCAACGTGGATGGAACTGGAGGGTATTATGCTGAGTGAAGTAAGTCAATCGGAGAAGGACAAACAGTGTATGTTCTCACTCATTTGGGGAATATGAATAATAGTGAAGGGGAATATAAGGGAAGGGAGAAGAAATGTGTGGGAGATATCAGAAAGGGACACAGAACATAAAGACTTCTAACTCTGGGAAATGAACTAGGGGTGGTGGAAGGGGAGGAGGGCGGGGGGTGGGGGTGAATGGGTGACGGGCACGGAGGGGGACACTTGACGGGATGAGCACTGGGTGTTATTCTGTATGTTGGTAAATTGAACACCAATAAAAATTAATTTATAATAATAAAAAAAAAAAAAGTAGTGAGGGCAAGGTTGGAATGACCTGTGCCCCACGTAATGACAAGGCCCCCAGACAAGGGCCCTAGGTAATGACATTTGGGCCACCTTCCCCACATCAATGAGCTACTGAGATATCAGAGCAGAAATCCAGCGTAAGTCAGAGTGTACCAGGAACAAAGTACTTCAGAATTAAAGACTAAGGAGTGCCTGAGACCCATCTGTCACTGGAGGACATTAGTCGTCCAGATTCCATCATTCGACAAATATTTACTAATTACTTACTTTGTGTGAACCATGGCAGTGGGAAAGGGAGAAAACACCAGTGAATGCTAAGGAAAAATCAGGCAGTGTTTGGTTACAGGCACTGGGGCTCTGGTTGAATACGACAAAGCAAAGATTCAATGATGACTGTGATCTCCTGTCTGCCTAGAAAAGGTGCAAAACAGTCTAATCGAACAGAAAAGGTGGGAAGTGTACCTGTTTTGGAAGAAATGGTTAGTATGCTTAAAGACAGTCTGAATTTGAGAAAAGAGGCACCATTTCTCATAGTGATTACTAATCCCCACATCCAACTGATCTATTCAATCAAAAGACGCAAGTCCTTTATCTGACCTAAAAGGGGTGAAGAAGCATGAACAGCCCCTTGCAGCAAATGCTAGCCGTTTGAGGCAGAATTTAGAGGCATGGGCTCCGTAAGAAGATAACATCAGTCCCGTGTTTCCCAAAGAGGGTTCCATGAGTCCTCAATCATCCTCTTCCTGCACAAATCACTGCCAATATCTCTCCCCCTCCTTCCCCTCAGATCCCACCGCAGAAGGTTCATGAGAAAAAGAAACGGTGTTGAGGAACTCTGAACAATCTTACAAAGCATAAGTACTTTTTGGAATTCCACAATGTACACTCATACTAAAGAAACCTTTTATTTTCTTTAGTCCAGGTATTTCCAAAACTTATTCAATGACAGAAATCTATTTTTGAGGGATCCCTGGGTGGCGCAGCGGTTTGGCGCCTGCCTTTGGCCCAGGGCGCGATCCTGGAGACCCGGGATCGAATCCCACGTCGGGCTCCCGGTGCATGGAGCCTGCTTCTCCCTCTGCCTGTGTCTCTGCCTCTCTCTCTCTCTCTCTGTGTGTGACTATCATAAATAAATAAAAAATTAAAAAAAAAAAGAATGTTGAAAAAAAAAAAAAAAAGAAATCTATTTTTGAGGAAAATTCACCTACTAATGATGTATGCTTTGGGAAATGGTACACTGATGGTAAGCTACTGGAAGGCAGCTAGGACTTTTTATTAATCTTTGCAAATCTGAAACACCTGGGACACAATATATGCTGAAAGAAACAATTACAGGGTTTTTAAAACAGTACAAGCCACATATTTGTGGTCATTTCCTAACTACTATTCCAAAATACCAAGGCTCATCCTCAAGTTCTTAGAAAAGTTCTTTAGATACCTGATAAAAGCTCTGCATGGATTCATTGTATGTGAGTCCATCTATGATCCCACCACCACTACATATAGCATACTTTTTTGCTTTCAAAACGAAGTCCATCCTCAAAATGAATCTCACCTGACTCACAATAGATTAATCACCTAAAATAGAGCAGTAAAAACTGTCAAATGACACGTCACAGTGACTACACAAAATAGCCCTTATACTATGAGTGCTGGATGAGAAGCCTGTGCCATAAATTAAAGATAAGAACAAGGCAAGGGAAAGGAGAAGTAAATGGTGAGCCAATCTTTTTCCCTTCCCTTCTAAACAATTCAGGTAAGGGAGGGTCACTAATTCCAGGCCCCTGCCCTCCAAAGGGCAGAGAGGAAGAAAAACACTGTGCTGCTGGGTGGGGGAGAACAACCTGTGCCCCTCCAGGCTTCATTCAGTAGCTTTGGGTCAAATGAATCAACATGTTTATCTGCGAATACAGCTGAGCTCATTTGAACGTTATGCACTTGAAAGGAAACAAACTTTTTTCAAATGGAACCAGTAAAATTCAGAAAGTGTTTGTTTTCCGTTTCAGCAACTTTAGTTAAGCTCTTTGTTTAGGAAGACCAAAAATTATGTGAAATAAATCTTTCATTGTGTCAAGATGTTTATCCCAAACTGAAGAAGAGTTAAGGAAACTCAGCTCGAAGACATTTGATCTAAGGGTCAAGGACACTCGGACTTCGTAAGTTCTGCCAGCAGTTTTTAAAAGTTGCTTCCTGTACTAGGGAATGTTCACTGTTCTCGCACAAACAATAATAAAAGTCATTTATACAACCACCTTCATTAGTCTTTTCCTTTTAAATTCACTGTTCAGTAACAGCAAAGGCTACAGTCATTAACTCTGGTAAGTGCTTTGAGCTCTTAATTACCATTATATTTCTACTCGCTTAATATTTGTCAAGGAACAATTTTATTTTATTCGCTTATTCAAAAAATATGTCCCGAATGTCAATTACGTGCCAGATCCTTGTAGATGAAAGTCAGCAAAAGAGATGTATGTGGTCGCTGTCCTCAAGAGCTTTCAATCCAGCTGAGAAGAAAACTATTATGAAAGTAGACGTGTATATAACACAAACAATGAAAAGGAAAATAAAACCAAACATGTAAACGTACAACACGATCTAGCCCAGGGGTCAGAAAAGGATTCCTTTGGTAATGACAGCTGAGCTGAGATTAGCATAACAAACATTAAAGATAATTTCAAACACAAACAAACACACCACTCCCCAAAATCATCTGAGGAATAAGAATGTCCATAACCATTGGCAGCAAAGGGGTTTGTAAGCGCAATGGTAAAATCCACAGGACTCTGAAAATACTGGTGATAGCTTCATGGGAACAGCACCAAAGAGCACTTAAATCTATAGGAAGAAAAGCAATGGCCACTTCTGGCATATTTCCATGCAAAAATAGGTTTCACAGCTAGAACTATTGTCCAATGAAAAGTCAAACATCAGCTATTAGTCTAGTAACGTCCAATTGCCTCAAGTCCTCCAAATACATAAAATGAGTTATATTAATAAATGTATCCCAAACCTCAACACCCCATAAAACCCAGCTCGCAAAAAGATATCTAAGTTTCATGGGTCTCAGGATCACATTAGAGCAGTAGCAAACTGTGAGAAATTATCTTGCAATAGAACACTTTCATTTTGCAAATCAAGGAGACCCAAAGTGGGGAAGTAACACACACAAATGACATCACTCATCTAGTCAGTAGTAGAAAAGGAGGCTAACTAGACCCTGAATCTCCTGAGTCCCCTTCCCATGCTCCTTCCACAGCATTACAAGAGCAAATCTATCAGACTACAAGGAACACATGGGTTGCAGATAAACAAGGCAAATTTTAAAACAGGGGAATCCCATTTTGAAAATGTTACACACCTTCAATTTAATTTGCACTTCCCTTATAGAAAAATAATGTTCCCTCTTATCACATTCCACAGAAAGGTGAAGTGAAGGAAACTTAACAGACCCTACCGCATCCAGGAGGCAGGCTGAGTGCTTTACCTACTTTAATTTCACTTAATCATCATAACTGCCCTCTGAGTTAGACATTATTCATCCCATTCTGCTGAGATTCAAAAAAATTAAATAACTTCTCCAAGGTTACACATACGCGGCAGAAAAATGGTAAAGGCAGGATTTGAATTCAAGTCTGTGGGACTCCAAATCCAGAGACACTGTACCACAAAAAAAGTCTTTTTTTTCTTAGGAAGATGTTTACAAAAGCAGTGAGGTCTCCCAGAGAACCCACCGATGGCCACTTAATAGCTTACGGACAGTCTTTTAAGTGTAGTCTGGGAATCCAAGAATCATTTTTTACATTATTCCAAAAGGAAGTACCAAGTTTTTAAACAACTACTTTAAAACAAAATGTAGAACATACTTTTAGGTTAAATATTTTGTCTATTTTCTTTTTGGCAGCGTTATCAAACTCACTGTCTCTAGCACCCGGAAAAGCATCAGCTATCTACTTCTGTGAAACACTGGCTCACAAGCAGTAAGGAGAAGGATGTAGTAAAGCACAATCATTTAAGAGAACTATAAGAAATTTAGTAATTCTAATTTCTCCACCGATAGCTCATTCATAGCTTCAAGTGGGAAAGAGCATACTATTAAAAAATTAAGAACCAGTAGTCCAAATAGAATGATGCACATCAAAATTAAAGGAAGATCAATATTGGCTTGCACACCACCCACCCATATCCTTGGAGTATGTTTCCACTGTCTGGGCTCTGCTAAGTCTGTTACCAATCATGGTCAGGTTCTCAGCTTCATAGCTGAGAATGCAGCTGGTGCCTCTGGTCTGCTATCATCTCCCATCCAGTTCTCTTTACCCTCATGGAAATATGCTTTTGTTTTCTCCTTCTTTTTAGGGGGAAGAAAAAACATATTTTCTCTGATACTACTATTAGAGGGCTGGATTTTGGGGGGGGTTTTCTCTTGACCCTTACAGTCTCTGTTTTCTCCCAATACTCCCAAGTACCGTTCCATCCTCCACCCCTTTGTTTGTTTGCTTATTTTGACCTTTTTATAGAGGCTTTCCCCCAAATGTTCAATGGTCTTGGAATGTTAACTCCTATCTAGAAATGAGGCTCTGAAAAAAATTGACTTCAAAGGTCTGTGTGGGGAAATGGGGCTTTTAAGTATCCATTTAAGGGTTCTGTGGTAGTGAGCCTATCCATATCTGAAGATATTTCAGTCTTCTGCAGGGGATCAGCAGGATAGGCTTCACAGTGTTATGGAAGGAGAGCAGAGAAAACAGGCTAAATTCCACAATTCAGGTGTAGATTTCCCTTAATCTTCCTGTTTTGAATCAATCAGCCACCTACTGCCCCTGGTTCAGAAAGCAGGCACTTCTTCAATTTTATATTTTATCACTTAAGTTTTATAAAGAATAAGTCTTGGGGGCGCCTGGATGGCTCAGTCGGGTAAGCGGCTGACTTGGTTTCTGCTCAGGTCATGATTCTCAGGGTCCTGAGCCTGAGCCCCTAGTGGACTTTATGCTCAGTGGGAAGTCTCCTTGAAGATTCTCTACCTCTGCCCCCAATGTCCCCCTACCCGTGCATGCCCAAAAGCTCTCTCAAATAAATTTTTAAAAATCAATCAATCAATCAATCTTGGCTGCCTGAGACCAGGAGTGGTGGTAGTGGATGGTTACCTATCCTACACCAAGTGTACAGGGAGAGAACCTAAGGATCCAATCAACTCATTTTCAGCTCCACTTCTGATGCCTGCCTTCCTTAGTGTCCGGTGCCTCCCAAAGCCGAGCCTCTGGGGAGCTTCAGGCCACAGTCCTGTAGTTCTTGCAAGTATTATGCACTTACAGTCTTTTCCTCCCTGCTAAATCCAATGCTATGTATCCATCTGCTTCCCTATTTCAAAAGAAGTATAGCAATTTCCATCTCCTGTTGTAATACCATTCAAAGGGGAATAGAGAGGTTTTTTAAAGCTTTAGAGATTTTCAATTTTGCAAGATGAAAAAAGTTCTGGAGCTGGATGGCTGGCTGCACAACACTGGGAACGGACTTAATACCACCAAACTGTGTATGTTTGAAAGTGGTTAAAATGGTAAATTTTCTGACATATATTTTATTTTGTATATGTTACCATGATTAAAAAAAAAAGACACCTTTTTTTAAAGCAAGGTTTAAAAAAGCTACCTCCTCAAAACTTCCAAGATCACCCTATGCAAAATTATCTTTCTTCCTGGATAGGGTAAGTCTCTAGTATATCCCACAGTTTACTTTCTTTGTAGCACTTATTGTTATATGAAATTATCCTATTTAATTATCTCTGTCCTCCAATTACAGTAGGCACCTGGGTCACCTTCTAACCTCACTTATGTATTATTATGGTATTATTATTATGGTAATAAGAATATGGTAGGAAAGCACTTGATAAACATTTGGTAGATAAATGTATTAATTGGTTTCTGGGTCCCACCTAGACCTATTGAGTAAGATTCCGAAATTCTCAAGCTCTGATTTATAAAAAGAGAAAATTTGCTATTTATGACCCAATTAGCACCCCTCTTTCTAGCTAGTCAAAACAAGCTGACACATCTGACCCTTAAAACAGATATTCTATTCTCAGCAAAAACCCATTTGCTTTTGATTAGAGGACCGAGCAATGGGGAAGGTGAGATAAAAGAGTTTGTCATTATTTCCAAATAGGAATTCCTGATAACATGGAAGTATTTTTCCTTTAATATAATTCTTTTAAAATGTTAGCACATATGCCTTATGAGAAAAGCTTCCATATCATAAAGATGTTTAATGATCTATTTTATCATGTAATTTGAATTCTGAGTTAGAAAAAAATTGTTTTCCATTTATGCTCTTGAGAAATATAATTTCCTATAGGATTCTATTATCTTCTTTCTCCTGTCTTTAAACTTCCCCTTCCATTTCTATTGCTCCCTCCTCAGCAGCAAATATACCTACCGTTCTCTATAAAAAACACTCATTTGATCTTACTACACACTCAACCTACAATCTTATCTATTCCCCCTTTATCACATCAAGCTTCTTGCAAGAGTGCTTTCTCATTTCCCATTGATTCCTCAACCCTCAACTCGTGGTAACTAACATGGCTGTCGACCCCTTAACACAGCAACAGTCCTCCCTGGCCAGCACCTTGAGCCCCTCTGATACCATGGATTTCCCACGACTGTTCCAGTTCCGCTCCTTCCTCCACATGACTTAGATTCTGGTCATCCCATTTTAATCTGGGTGTGAACCCAGTCCAACACTGACCACACTTTTCTGAGCTGATTCAGGAGTTAGTGCGTCTCCCGAAGGACAAGTTACTTGAAGGCAGGCACTACTTACTCCTCTTAAGTAAGCAGACACACAGCAAAGTTTTGTGGGAGGTTGAGAAGGAAGGACTGGACCCGGGGAGGTGGATCGGGATGAAGGGAGGGAGCGGGAGATACAGGCAACAGGTTTACTCATCTTTTTATTCCTAAGTACAAAGCGGAAAAGTGAACTATAAGAGAATCTGAGTTAATGTTTGTTCAATCTAACTGAATGCACAGATACCACTTATTTAATGGTTTGGTTTGGCTCAATTTCCCTGAATACTCACATTTAAAATTCTGAGAATTATACATTTACAAGTCTGGTTATAAAAATCACACTGTTAACTACTGTTGTCCAGTTTTAGAAATTACCAGTCAACAAAGTAATAACATACTTCAGCATTCTTCAACTTCCAGATGGCACAGTTCAGTTGGGAGTCCCTGTGAGATGAGGGGCAAGTCAAATGTTATCACTGAAGTCTAGAGAGAGGGTAGTACAGAAACTCCATATATTTCCTAGAATTAACTTTTAGATCTCAGAAGAACCTGTGATAAATCAATTGGGATAGGTTTTAAAGGGCTTTTCCAAGAGTGTGATTTCTGTTACCAAAGGAAAAAGAAGATATCCCTAAATTTAAAAACCAAATACATATAAATTGCTTTAAATAACACTCTTTTGTTAGGTTTCAAGGGAAAACTAGGACTTCTGGACACTAATTAAAAGTGAAAAGGAAAACATCTCTTCACAGTTAGGAGGGCAATTCCTTGAGGAAAAAAGAAAACCAAATTCTACATTATGTAGCCAGAAGCAGCATTGCTCTTGGCTCCTGCTCTCCACCTGTTCCCGATTTCAAACCCCTTTCCCAGGGGTTCCCGTCTTCCCCTTTCCTGGGCTCCACCCTGGCCTATCAAAGCAGCTCACTGAACATGCGCGGCTGCATATACAGGCTCCGCAGTCAAGAGCACACCCTTCAGGACCAGATGCGCCTACCTGTGCTTGAGTCCTGACCCCACTACCTATTGGGTGTGGAATCCCAAGATTCAACCTCTCTATACCTCAGTTTACTCACATGCTAAAAAAAAAAAAAAAAAAAAAAAAGGGCAAAACAGTACCGACCTCACAAGAGGGTTGCGAGAACCAAGTTTCTAGATACCCGAGCCTTAGGATGCTGGGTGGCACATATGTGATCCCAAAGTGTTCGCTAAGCAAGGGAGCACCTCATTTATCATCCAAACCAGGGCACTTCTGAGATTTAAAGAAGAGACTATTAATCACTGGAGCAACAGGCATCAACCAGAACTGTCCTTGGCAAACCAGGACGGAGTCACCCAATTAGTGTAAGATGAACCATAAAATATTCTTGGTAGGCAGTAGTTTCTGTCCTACAAATATCACAGAATAACCTAATATTGTTCACTTCCAGTTAAACAAACCTACTTTAGACTATAATTCTGAAAGTGGGTTCAGTGGAGGGGGGGAAAGAGTAGAATAGGTCAAAAAAGTTTCAGAAATACCAAATTAAACAAATTTCTTTACCATCTAGGTTCTACCCGAAAGTCATTGGTATACTACTAGGGTGCCTTATTTGATTTTAGAGCTTCAATTAATTTTATTTTGCAACTACAAAGTTATTATGAAATGAAATTTAAGTGAGAACCTGGCTTTTTTCTAATACAAAGCAAGTTACCTATCTGTGGTCACTGCTCTTCTCCTTGGTACCTAGACCCTTAATGAGTCCTACACATTCGCTGAATGAATGAATGAATAAAAAAATTTCTCATTGAAAATTGTCTCAGAAACTAAAGCTAGATCAGAAAGAAAGTAAATTTTAATTTGGGGTTTTAGCTGAGCTTCTTCAGTTTTTTCTGATACACGGTTCCAGTAGAGCCCTCGGGTAAGAATGGCACTGGGTGGTCCCCTGGATTTGCCCATGACTGAATGTGTTGGTGATCCAAGAGGAAAAAATATTCCTGAAAGATAAAAATAACAATAGTAGTAGCCAACGTATATGGAAAATATTATGTTCAAGGGCTTACATACATTATTTCCTTTGACCTTCACAATAATCTTTAAGTGATATCTGGCTTGGTCATGGGAACCTTAGTAGATCCCATGTCCACAACTTGAGATTTTCTTTTTTGTAAGTTTATACACCTCTTTTTTGCTGGCACAATTTTATGGGGGAAATTCCAACACACTCCACCACTAAGCCTAACTACCTAACTACTTGGTAAGGTAGCTAACTAGTAAGTGCTCAAATCCTGTTATGAAATGGTCCAAATGAACAATCTACATCACGTGGTCTCAAAGGGCAGCATGTTTAGGTCTCAAAGGGCACAAATGCTGCTGTGCCAAAGGTCACCTATATAACCACACATTTATAACCATACACTTATAATAATCATGACTTACAATAATCTTCCTAGCTGGAATTTACCAGAAAAGATGGAATATTCATATAATACAAATAATTCCACATATCAAATTTTGGAGCTGGAAGGAACTTTACAGATTCTTATAAAGTAAAATGAGTTGGGGTGCCTGGATGATTCAGTCAGTTAAGCATCTGCCTTCAGCTCAGGTCATGATCTCAGGGTCCTGGAACTGAACCCCACTCCTGGCTACCTGCTCAGTGGGGAGTCTGCTTCTCACTCCGCCACTCATGCTCACTAGGCTCTACCTCTCAGTCTCACTCTCTCAAATAAATATTCTTAAAAAAAAAAAAAAAGTAAAATGTTACTGAAGATAAATCCAATGCATTTCTGAATTTCTATCCTTAAACTATGTAGAGCAGGTATTATTACTGATTATTGCCATTCTTTACATGAGGGGACAAGGTTTAGCAATTTGTCTAGGTGTGCACAGCTGGTGAGCAGAGGACTTGAAGTTCAAACCCAAATCTGTCTAACACCAAAACTAGGATCATTTATTTTCTTTACGGTATACAAAGATTCTTCCTACTTAACATCTTTCTGTGACCCAAATCATTCTAGTGAAAATAATAGAACTTTAGTGCTTGACAAGATCTCTCCCACCTCTCTGTTTTACAGACCCAGTGTTGTTGAGTAGCTTGATATGCTGGGTGCACACAGTTGCTCATGGAAAGAGCTGACATAAAAATCCCAGGACTTCTCCTAGGGTCACACAGAGCTCTCTGTAGCATCACAAAAGATCAATGCTTATTAATAAAAATTATACTGATACCTATCACTTGTCAAGCATCTTTCAGAAGCCTTGAACTACACTAGGTATCCTGTGTTATTATCTTAAATCCCCCCACAATTTCTCTAAAAGCCCAGAACTGCTGACTCCAAAGGCAGCTATGCTTGTGTTTCCATCATAACCACTTTCAAAATCCCAACTAGAAACCCAGGTTGTGTGCGTGTTGTGATGGTTGTTTTGTTTCTCTGTGTTTGTGTTTGCTGCTACTAAAATCGACCCACGTACAGCTGCTCCATTTTTGTGAAGACATAAAAATATTGTGATATGTGGCATGGAAAACACTTTTACTTATAAAAAAGGAAAGGCTTCTAGAGTATCTTCATGAAATCATAAACTAAAGAAGCTGTTAAGGCTCATTTATATAACCAATCAAAGGCTGATTCTTTCCTCAGGAATTTGATTTCAACACAAGACTTTCACTAGACAACCTGGTTTGTTATAGAACAAATACATACACACACATACATACATATGTGCATAAGACAGGAAAGGAACATGCCAAAATTTTAGAGTCCCCACTCGTCCCACAATCATGGTGACCTCCCTCAACCCAGGCTCTCCACTATCAGCATATGCTGTACTCCTGGCTACAGGGATAACTGGGGATGGCAAAATTACACAAACAGAATCTACTCTAATAGTTACCACATGGCTGGTGGGAAAGTCTATCTTCTTTTTGGATAGTAAGCCATGATGCTGCTGCCCTGGGGCTGCCAGTAACCACATGCATGCTACTGAGCAGAAGCCTGCTCGACAACGAGACCATCACAGATGGAAACAGAATAGAATAGAACCAAAGAGAGAACGTTTGACATAATCAGGCATACCTGAAATCAGTTTGTTCTCATTTACATAATCTATTAAATACATCCCCTTTTAATTTTTCTTTCATTGCTCAAGCTTGTGTTGGTTCTTGTCGCTTAAAATGTTTAAAGTCTTGATGCATTATCCTCATAGAGAAAATCCTCAGTTAAAAAAAAAAATTGACATGATGGGGATCCCTGAGTGGCTTGGCGGTTTGGCGCCTGCCTTTGGCCCAGGGCGCGATCCTGGAGTCCTGGGATCGAGTCCCGCATCGGGCTCCCGGCATGGAGCCTGCTTCTCCCTCCTCCTGTGTCTCTGCCTCTCTCTCTCTCTCTCTCTCTCTCTCTCTATCATAAATAAATAAATAAATAAATAAATAAATAAATAAATAAATAAATAAATAAATAAATCTTTAAAAAAATGACATGCTGCAAAATTCTAAACATTCAAAAATTCAACCATTTTTTACGCCGAAGACCTGCTTTTAAATGTAAATACTAGCAAAACTTTTAAAATTAAGTCCCGTAATGCTTTTTGTTTCTAAGCAGGTGATTTTAAATCTTTATGTATTAATAATGATCACATTTTAAAATACTATTAGATTTGGTTTTTGGTTTTTTTTTTTTTAGATTTTTATGTATTTATTCATGAGAGAGAGAGAGAGAGAGAGAGAGGCAGAGACACAGGCAGAGGGAGAAGCAGGCTTCATGCATTGAGCCCGACGTGGCACTCCATCCCAGGTCTCCAGGATCACACCCTGGGCTGAAGGCGGTGCTAAACCGCTGGGCCACCGGGGCTGCCCAGATTTGGTGTTTATTTTCTTTTTTGTATTAACATTTTTCTCAGGGTAGAAAATACCATGTAACTACTGTCCTGCCCTTGAGCCTTCCGCCATGCAGCTCTCCACCTGCAGAGGGTGCAGGCAGAGGGGACCTCCTCCCTGAGAGCACCTGGGGGCATGAACAGAGAAGGGAGGGCTAAAACCAAATTCACATAGCACACGTGCCCATCACATGCAAGTTCCTTCTTTTCCTCTTCTCTGCCTTAAGATTCCTTCCTTGTCTCTGCTCTTCCCTCATCCTTCCTTCCTTCCCTCTGCACTGAGGTTCGCCTCTCCTCCTTTCCAAGAGCAACCCCCTGCTCTCATCTCTTCCCACCCTCTGCCTGCTCTCTCCCTGCTAACAACCTACCACATTCCCCTCTGCCATTCCCCTCTGTGCTGACAACAAGGGGTTGTCTTTTAAAAACACTTTCCCTTGACCAAGCAGTCTCATTTTATTTCGCCTCTACTTTTGCTGCCAAATTTTACCCCAAAAATGAATTCAATTTGGTATTTAAGCATCTGACTCTCCCTTTTCCCCAGAAATCTGGCTACCACACTGCTCTCCCCCCAAAATCACTGAAAATGAATTCAGAGCATCCTCTTACTGTGGAACCCAAAGGTCTTTCAGTTTTCACTCCCTATGTACACTGTTGTATGTGACATTAACTATCTGCTTGTAAAACCTCTCCTCTATTAGCTCTGACCTTACTATTTTTGCGCTCTTCTTAATAACTCCTTTTGTGCTTGCCTAAAGAGTCTCTTCTTCCTCCCACTCCCCACTTGCTACTAGAGTGTTTCCTGAGTTCCTTCCTCAGTCCGCTGCTCATCTTTCCATGTTTTCTGAAAAATTATACCTATCATTAAAATCTCAACTGTGTTCTTTTCCTATATGAGCAAAAATTTTACAGGTATACATACACGAACACACTGCTGTCACCCTCTCAAATCAGGACCACTCTTGAGCCAGCTGAAAATGGCATCACTAGCACCCCTAAAACCATGACAAGTACAGTCACACCCCTGACATGTGGGCCCACCTTCCATTGCCTAGGATATTCTTCCATTCTCAATCTAAACGCTGCCTATCAGACTCACATGCCACTTCCCCCATGAAGCCTTTCCACCCACACCCATCTCCAAAGCAGTATGAAGTCCTAGTTCTCTCCTCCATACAGCCACGGCACTAAAGAGATAATTATATTACAGCATTTTTATGATCATAGGGAGGATACATTCCCATGTGTTTCATCTCACTCAATAATTGTTTCAGGGGTAAGGGACAAATTTCATTTTTTTTCTAGTTGCTGGAACATGGTAGGCACATGATATTTGCTAGAAAGCATGCTTAAAAGGCCTAGGTTCAGGATGTCACTGATATCATATACCTACATTGCTTTGCACACGTCTAAGTTCAGTGATTGCTCTCTGAACACTGAAAGCATTTATTGACTACACCAGTAACTTCGCATTTATGATCTGCTGTGACTATTATTCTATTTGTATATGCATGTGTCTTATCTTCTCAACTGGCTAAGTATTTGAGAGGTACGATTTTTAATATTAAGCATATTAAACTATCTAGTGTGATTCCTTACACCCCACCGGGCATTAAGTATTACATGATTGTTCGATGAGCCTCACTGTTAGCAATTCTAAGAACCATCTGACTGATCTGTATTGACTTATTGTTTTAAATTAAACCACGGGGCAAGCCCCGGCAGCGCAGCAGTTTAGCGCCGCCTGCAGCCCGGGGTGTGATCCTGGAGACCCAGGATCGAGTCCCACATCGGGCTTCCTGCATGGTGCATGCTTCTCCAGAACTCTGCCTGTGTCTCTGCCTCTCTCTTCGCTCTCTCTGAATGAATAAATAAATAAATATTTAAAAAAATAAAATAAATTAAATAAATTAAATAAATTAAACCATGGTCTTTCCAAATCCATCATTAAGGGGAAAAACCATGCATGGAACTCAGACAATAAATATCTTTAAATCCTAGCCCAAATAATATTTTTAAAAGAAAAAGCAACAGTGGGTTCTTTCCTTGCAAATATGAATCTATTATACATGGACATTAAAAAGCAATTTCTCTACAATTCACAATGTAAAAATTGATTTAGGCAAGTATCATCAGTGGAAGTTTAAATCAAAGTGAAGTGTTGTTAGGAACTATGACCCTACAGATTTATAAGTGGGGAAAATAGTCTTTACAGGTAAGAGACCCAGAAGTCAGCTTCTTGATCATGTATGTATCATCTATGCAATATTCTCACCAAAAAAGGTTCACCATGAATAGGAAAAATCAGACAAATCCAGAATGTAGGACATTCTATAAGACAACTGAAGACATAAAATCCACCCCTCCTCAAATTTAGAATTTCTCAGAAAGAACTATGTCATAATTTTATTATTCCAAAATAATATGGGCCAGAGACACAACCAAATTAACAGTATGGACCCTCAATTTTTAAAAATGTGCTTTTTTGGACTACCATATTAGTTGCAATTACTGAATGTATTGATTTTCTTAGGTGTGTTAATGGTACCTTATTCCTGGGGATTTAGGCTAAAAGGACATACAGACAGAGCAATACCTGCAACTTTCTTCCAATGGTTCAACCCCACCTCCCCTCCCCCCCCCAAAAAAAGTACAAGGAAAACTGTAACTGTCTGAGAAGTTAAATAGGTTAATCAGCTTGGTATTGTAACTGTCTCCGTGCATAATCGTATCAAAACGTCACACCACACACCTTAAACATACAATTTTTATTTGTCAAGCGCACCTCAATAAAGCTGGGAAAAAAAATAAATGTAGCAAAACATTAAGGCTGTTTACATATTCGTTAACACTATATACTTTCAACTTTTCTGTATATTTAAAATTTCCAAAATAAAAAGTTAGGAGTGAAGGTAATCTCTTCTTCTTTCCAGTCACTTTACAGATGAGTGGAAGTAAGAGCTGAGAATATGGAGCCCCACTGTATCTAACATTTATTCATCTTATATACACGCATATGAAATGGAACCTCTGGATGGCTCAGTGGATTTGAGCAACCAGCTCTTGGTTTGGGCTCAGGTCATGGTCTCAGGCTCGTGAGATCAAGCCCCGTGTCAGGCTCTGTGCTGAGTGGGAAGTCTTCTTGGGATTTTCTCTCTTCCCCTGCCCCTCCCTTGGCTCACACAAATGCTCTCTCTCAAATAAATAAAATCTTTAACATAAATAAGTATGTTTATGAAATACATAAGTTAACCTTTGAGAAGATAGACTATGTAGACATTACTTACTAACAAACAAGACTAAATGATTAAATGTAATGTAAGCAGAAAAATGTTTTTCTCATTTCACACATAAAATTCTGTAGTTCTTAGTAATAATTATTGGTCAGATAATTTCCTTCTCCAATATTTCATAAAACATCCATTTGCGAACATTCCTGAGTTTGCATGCTCTTCAAGTGAGTCAACTGGCTCCTGGCCCCTGTGTGGGAGGCCTTCCTCACCCTTACGTTTAGTGTCCCCTACCCCTAACTGCCTGCCACCTGTGCACATCTGCCTTCCCAGTCTTGCAATTTCAATTTAAGTGTCTCTTCATTTGTCTTCTATCAGTGCACGGCAGATTGCCACAAGACTTCGTACTTTAACAAACCTTATCATCTCATGGTTTCTGGGAGTAAGGAACTCAGGACCAATAATGCAGGAGGCATTGCTGCTCAAAAAGGAGTAAGGAAGATAAAGAACTATTGGGGCACCTGGGTGGCTCAGTCGGTTAAGCATCTGTCTTTGGCTCAGGTCATGATCTTAGGGTCCTGCGATCCAGTCCCATTTGGCTCCCTGCTCAGTGGGGAGTCTGCTTCACCCTCTTCCTCTGTACCCCCTCCTGCTTGTGCTCCCTCTCACTCTCTCTCAAATAAATAATTTTAAATGGGGCAGCGGGTAAGGAAGGAGGTGGATGGCCATCAGTGGCTCACAGCATTTCTGAAATCCAGTGGGGCCCAGGCAGTTCTTGCTGAGGGTCTGCGCTCCCACTGCTTGGTTCTATTTTTGGAGCCATCCTTCTCTAAGAGGGGAGCCCAGCTGTGAAGCCATGCGGTTTTATTTTCTGTGTGCTTCCTGACCACAGGGACTCAGGGATCCAAATACTGCCTGTCATATGCCCTGGCTCTGGCCCTATCAGTCCAATCCAAGCCAACAGTGTTTCTGGCAACTCAACAGTCTTTAAAAGAGAGAAAGAGGGAGACAGAAAAGGAACCATTCTGTGGGTCCCCGGTGCATTTGCTCATGGTTTACTCCATTGGGAGACAAAGGCCACACCCACAACTCTCCTGAAGACAAGCCCCTCCTCAGGAAGTGCTGAGGCCAGCTCTCTTCTTGTCCTCAGAACCCCGAATGCAGGACTGAACAGTCTCCAATGGAACACCTGGGATCTTTTTGAGATCCCACAGGATTTTCAAGTCACATCTTCAGCTTCACTGGCAGACCACGTTTTCCTGAAAGTGTCTCGTATTGGATCTTCCCCAGAACATACTACTTAATGTGAGCGATACTGGTCACACAGAGGCCAGGAATTTTCAAACTCAACCATTCCTTGCTCCTTTTTGTTAACAGTATTTCCCTTAGGTTATTTCTCTCCTTCTACATTTTAGCAACTGAACTGCTAAGCTTCCTGCTGCTGCAGAACAAGGATTTCCTTCCTCAAGTTCCACATTTTTCTCACTGTTCTTTAAGCTCTCCCGCAGCTTTCCCAGAGGCCACCAAACTCACCATCAACAGTCTACCAAGGATCTTCAGGCTTTCACTAAATGCCTCAAATCTTTCCAGCTTGTATCCACCACTAAGTTCCAAAAACAGTCCTCCATTGTAAATTTTTATTTTGGCAAAACAAAACCACCAGTACAAAATCTGTAATAGCAATCGCTATGTAACAAACTACCCCAAAAGTCAGCACTTTAAATACAATGAGCTTTCACTGCACAGTTTCAGGGTAGCAAGAATGGCTTGGCCTGAAACAGGATCTCTGATGACACTACAGGCAATGACAATGACCATGGCTGTGATCATCAAAAGGCTCTACTTGAATTGGATCTTCTTCCAAGATGGCTTACTCAAGTGGCTGACAAATTCATAATACCTTGTGGCCTGTAATTCCATATTCTTCTTTTAAAAAAAGATTTTATTTATTTATGAGGGAGTGGTGAGCAAAGGGAGAGGGACAAGCAGACTCCCCACTGAGTGCACAGCCCCAACATGCGGCTCAATCTCACGACCCTGAGATCATGATCTGATCTAAGCATCCTAGTTTTGGATGCTTAATCGACTGTGCCACCATCCCTTCCACATTCTTGATAAGAAAAGTAGTTCAGCGGCCACTCTATCTTTACATGAATTATGCTTTTCCAAGTTAAGCACTAGGTTGAATTGTTTTCTAAACTAGCCTAATAACATTTTATTTTACATGTTTTAAATCACAAAATTTGGGTAATTCATAATTTCACTGGAGTTTTATGGGTAACCTGCTAAAATCATTTTCATAACCACTTTTATGTAAAAGCTGAGTGAGTAGCAAAAGCTGAAGACTG
Source organism: Nyctereutes procyonoides (assembly GCF_905146905.1). Classification (NCBI taxonomy): domain Eukaryota; kingdom Metazoa; phylum Chordata; class Mammalia; order Carnivora; family Canidae; genus Nyctereutes; species Nyctereutes procyonoides. Next base: position 7,704,217 of record NW_026575044.1, read on the forward strand.
TCGCAAGGCAAAGGGGCAATCTGGTCATGTTTCACTAGATCCCTAAACCAAAGATTCAGGCTCCTCATGCCACTAACACAGTATCATAGACACCACCCCAGTGTTTCTGATACTGCCTCTAGTCCTACTACCATACCTATCTATGATGTATGTTATGACTAAAAACTTTTAATAGACTGTATAAAATTAAAGTTAAAAAAGTAAAGCAAAGGGAGATAGCTAAAATATAGAATACATTAACATAAAACTAGAAAAACATATAGCCCAAACAAAACCAGCAGGGCAGAACTAAGATCCACACTGTAGAAAAATAAGTTTGTATCAAAAGAACAGAAACTTGAGTCACTTAAACAGTCTGAAGACAAACTATGAAAGTTCACTGAGAATGAAAGGAAAGAGGAAAAGAGATAAAACATAAGGGAAGAAATAATAAATATGGAAGATAAATATCCAATCAAAAATAGGAAGGCCCCAGGCTTCTATCATGGATTAAAGAGGACCACAGGGATCCCTGGGTGGCGCAGCGGTTTAGCGCCTGCCTTTGGCCGAGGGTGCGATCCTGGAGACCCGGGATCGAATCCCACGTCGGGCTCCCAGTGCATGGAGCCTGCTTCTCCCTCTGCCTATGTCTCTGCCTCTCTCTCTGTGTGTGTGTGACTATCATAGAGGACCACAAATTTTTTGCCATTCTTCCCATCAAGAAATTGAGTCTATTTCTCCTCCCCCTGAATCTAGGTTGGCCTTGTAACTTGTGACCAGCAAAACAGAATTAAAACAAATGCTGTGCTAGCTTTGGAACTGACCTTGGGAAGGGTCAGTGGCTTTCACCCTCAGACGGGGGCAACTATATGCTCTCAAGCAGCTTAGGCTGCTCTGTGGGGGAAGGGAGGCATGAAGGAATACGAAGGCACTCCCAGCCAACAATGAACCCAGGACCCAAATTTGGGGACAAGGCTTTCTTGGATCTCCCAGTTCAGCCTTCCCATGCAGCCATAGGAGTAACCCCAAGTGAGACCACCAGGGTAGCTTCCAAGTCAAATCATAAAATCATGAAAAATAATAAACCACTGGTTTTAGCCACTAAGTGTTGGGTGGTCTGTTCTGCAACAGTAGGTAACGGATGTCACTAAACAGATCTAAAACAACACAAAACTGCCAAAATCTATGGACAGAGCTGTAGTCTGCAGTATAGTTGCATCCCAAGTCCTTGCTAGAAAATAATATGTCTTAATCTGTCTGAAAACCCAGCTTGTTTCAAAAGCCCGGTTGAAAGTAATAGCTCTTCTATTTCTTAAATTATTTTCTATTATTTACTTACTTGAAAAAAAATACTCTAAATTCTATCCCAGGATTAAATCAGGCATATAAGATCAGTAAGTTTTAATATTACATCTTCAAGTTTTACAAATTTTATATCTACTTAAAGATACTTTTAAGAAAACTCCACTTAGCTAAGTGTATTCTCATTCTCTGATTAATTCATTCATCTACAGTTTTTGAGGGCTTACTAAGCAGTCGGCATTAGAGTGGCAAAGATGAACATGGAATTAAGGGCAGGTAAAAATTTAACACTCTAGCTTTTCCAGAAAGTCAATCCCTGCCTCGTCTGTGCTTGCAAAGCATTCTGTGCAAATCTCTGTTTTGTGATAATAATAATAGTAACAGTGAACATTTACTATGTGCCTGGCCTAATTCTAAGCCTCACATGATTTCACTCACTCAGTCCTCATGACAACCATCACGAGGTAGGTAAGAAGTATCACTACCCCCACTTCACAGATGGGGAAACTGACTCATGCAGAGTCTCTTGCCCTACTTAAGACTCTAGACTCCATTTGGGCAGGTGAGCTGTTTCTTCATCTTCATATCCTCCCCAGTCTCCAGCACATATTTCTCTATAACTAAATAAATTTTTCAAATACTAGAAATGAGTATGATTATTTATTTTTGTTGTTGTTGTTTTTGATCATTTCCTTTACAAGGACAATTTTTCACTCCTCAAAAGCAAAAGGTGGGACGCCTGGGTGGCTCAGTGGTTGAGCATCTGCCTTTGGCTCAGGGCATAATCCTGGAGTCCCGAGATCGAGTCCCATACCGGGTTCTCTGCATGTAGCCTGCTTCTCCCTCTGCCTATATCTCTGCCTCTCCCTCTGTGTGTCTCTCATAAAAAAATAAATAAAATCTTAAAAAAAAAAAAGCAAGAAGTAATAATACCTTTTAGGATTAAGGAAAAATAGGCTAGGACTAAACAAATATCTCTGATTTACAGTAAAACAAACGTAAAATTAAAGTTTGACAATTCATTGTAAACTTATAAACAAGTCTAATTTGATAGTACCATATTTTACTTAGCACCATTTTAATGCTGAAACCCATAAACATCACAATGGCAACTGCATATATCTGTAGTTTTAAAAGTTTTTTAAAGAAGTCCATGACAAAGGAATAAGAAAATAAGGGGTAATAGGTGCATTACACCATGTAATAGGTGCATGAAATGGTGCATGCACCATTACAATAGGTGCATGAAAAAATCCATGTAAATATAAGACATCAGACTTTGAACAAAGTCATCTGGGTACTTTTGGCTAACCCAGTACTATCTGGGTTGGTAGAGTTGGAATCATCAGCTATAAAACTTGTGACTACCATTTTCATTGCATACTCTAACTGAAAAACAAAAATGAAAATCTTTATGTATAATTTACCTGACACCCTTTAAAAACTCACAATCCTTTGAATACTGGATAGAAACTGAAATTTGGATTTTATAAGAGGAATAAAGTCAAATTAGGGAGTACTTTACAGACATAACCCCTAACTCACTATCACCTCAAAATATGAAAGGGAGCACAAGCCTAGTACTCCTACAACCAGACAAAATGGCAACATTTTGGAGTAATCACCACAGGAGTATATTCTAGAAATGCCCGTGCAGTAAGGGCATTCTCAACCTAACCTCTAGAAAGGCTGTTGTATCTCCTGGAAATGTGACTGGCAACCAAAGTACAAATATTATAACTGTATATATCAAAACTTTTCATAGGGGACACTGTTGGTTGGCTAACATAGTATCAACTTCCAGTCCCTGCTACCCTTGCCACTTCCCCCTACAGAGGCTGAAAGACAAATATTCACTTTCTTGGAGCCGTGGGGAGACGTAACCCAGTTCTGGGCAACATGACATAAAAGGAAGTCTGATAGTGAGCTCTGAGAAAGCTGCTAGTTTCCTAATAAAAGGGACAGTGTAGCTAACACTAGCCATCTTCCATCCATCTGCCTTGAACAGAATGTCATGCTTATTAGCACGGCCATCTTGAAACCTTAGAGCAACAAGTGCAGGACAAAAAGCCAACAAGCTACAGGCAATGCGGCAGAGAGAGTCTGATTCTCCTATAATTTTATCTTTATTTGCTAAACAGCTAGCAACTGCTCACCTTTACCCTTCTTAAAGTGAAAAAAATGACCAGTCTTTGTTTTGTTACTGTTGGCTGGGTTTTCTGTTATTTTTAGCAGAATGCCTGCCTTACAAATAGACTTACAAACATTTAGAGAATATGGTGTACAATTCTTTTAGTTAAAAAAAAAAGTTATAGTACTTATATAAATAAAAAAGTCCTCTTGATGCAAAGTAAGTGTGACAAATTAAATCCAGGATAGATATTTTTCTTTAATAACATCTCTTCTAACTATAAAAGTCACAATATTCACTTTAGAAATTTTACAAAATACAGAAAAATATAATGGCGGGAAAAAACTCACTACCTAGAGATAATCACTTTTTATATTTGGTATATTTCCTTCCAAACAATTTTTAAAGACATCAATATACAAAAGTGTACTTTTTTATTTTTATAAACTGGGATCATGCAGGATAGAACTTATTTTTAAATAATTTATTTGAGAGAGACAGTATGAGAGAGAGAATATGAGCAGGGGGAGAAGCACAGGGAGAAGCAGACTCCCCACTGAGTGGGGAGCCAATGCGGGGCCTGATCCCAGGACTCCAGGATCATGACCTGATCCAAAGGCAGATGCTCAACTGACTGAGCCACCCAGGCGCCACAGGATTTATTATTATAAACGGATACATGCACCAATTAACAATAATTCGAAAGCATATGAAAGAATAGAAAACTGAAAAACAAAAGCGTCTCTTCCACCATTCCCCACCCCATGTGCTTGCACACACGCACACACAATACGCGCAGCCTCGATCTCTTTTCCACTTCTCAAAAACAGACACTTTTAATGTTTTTGGTATTATGCCTCCGTCTCTTGATTTATCACCTATAACCACATCAACTGACTTCCCATTCTGAAGGTGAAAACCTGGGTTCTCCCTCACCCTTCTTCCCAAATCTTACTACTTTTATTTTCATTTTTGGTTTCACTCTTGCTTAATATTATAAAGTTAAAAAAATACACTTAACCTCTACTTCTAGGCCAATGAATATTGAATAGAATGTCTTTGCTTCCAATTATGCAAGGTAAGGAAATTAGTATTCTTATATGGCAAATAGTTTTAGTCATAAAATTCAACCACAAGATTAAAATGTGCCTATCATTTGACCTTACCCAACCCTGAATGAGGAAGAAAAAAAGTATGTATTTGTTGCTTGAAGCACTAGTTCATTTAACATAGGAAAAAGTGTTAGGAAAGAAATGTAACAAAGAACAGATACAGAGACCTAGAAGAAGTAAGTCTATAATCTGTAAGCCCCATTGAGGATCTTTAAGTCCTCAATGAATTGAGAAAAACAGTTATGGACCAACATGAATTTCAAAGTTTTAAAAGATGAAGCCAGAGGAAGAGAGCACAGCATTCAGGCCCAGACAATAGGAAAGGAATACTGATTAACTCCTCTTTTACACTTATCTTCTCAAAAGAGAATCATCATAATGCAAACACTGATGCCCAAAGGTGCTGAGAAGACAGTAAGTGACTTATCGCTGAGTTCCAGTTAGCATCAATAATCTCTGAGAAATGCAGAGCAACAAAAGGGATTTAAAAAAAAAACAAAAAACTGAAAAGGGCAAGTATCCTTATTGTTTTTATTGAGGAACACAATGGATGAGTCTAAACATTAAATACTAATAAACCCGATGGGAAATTTAGCAATATCCTATAAGAGATTATTAAATAATAGCTATTGTGTATTAATAATTTAGTATGTCCTATGCACTGTGATAAGAGCTAATCAAGAGTCTTGTTATCATCACCATTTTCCAGATGAGAAATTTAAGGCTTATTACGTATTTTGCCCACAGTCACCAATAAATGGCAAAGCCAAGATCTGAAGTTAAATTCCATCCTCTTAACCAGTGGACTAAACTGACAGTACACGAATACTTAAAAATGCAAAAAGCAGACGGATAAGAATAGATTGTCTAAAGCAAGCTGTATCAAGTTAGACACTTTTTTCAAAATTTCTGAGTGACCATGTTACAATGGCATAGACAGATCTCTAAGTTACACTGTTAAATGATTATGATGCCATTTATGAAAAGTGAGATAAAAACAATCCAAATGTGTATACAGAATAAAGTGTAAAGTCCCATTTCTTTAATTATCCCTCTTCCTGCCCCTCACCTAATCTCTTGGATTCTAATCTCTTGACAAGAGACAAATATTACTTATTGTTTGGTATGTATCCTTCTGGTTCTTACCTATTTTAAGAAAAACGTTGGCTTTATAGTAGTACATTCCACTTGACAGTTTATTTCTGAGAAGGAAATTGGGAATGGAGAAATCTTATCATACTCTTTATTTATATACTGCTTGGATCTTTTACAAAAGGGAGTAATATATTATGTAGATAATACAAATTGTTTTAATCATAACGATGCTCAAAGAAAACGGCAAAAGTTTCTAAATGTGACCTCAATGGCCTCCTTGGAAGGGAAAAGTCTTATATATTAAACTACAGAACAATTAAAAACTTTTACATGACAAAAACATAAAGTTAAAAGATCTATTCAAGCCAGGAAAATATCTGCAACAACAAAATGATTAATAAAGTATTGGTATTCTGCATATACAAAGAGCTCTTACAAATAAATAAAAACATGTAAAATTTATAAAACTAAAGACATAGGGCCACATATATAAAAATCAACTAAGGACACAAACAAGCAATTCATTCAAAGAAAAAAAGGCTAAAAGCATTAACAACAAAGTTAAACCTCAGTAACAAATAAATGTAAAACAAAACAGCAATATGATGGCAAGAACTAAAAACAGTAACACCCAGTGATAATTATGGCATGAAAAAGCAGAAACTTTTACATACTAGTGATAGGAATGTAAACTGGTAACACGTGGACAACAAATTGGCATATGCAAATTATCTGCATAAACAAAACAAAACAAAACATCATAAAAGTTCCTTTGAAAGGTAAAATAGAGAAAACTGACTGCAGCCTTGGAGGACAGTGGCAGCCCTACTGTGATGTACTGTAGGAACAAATAGGCCTGCTATGCTCTTCCCTACACTGACCACACCTGCAGGATCATGTTCACTTCTGGGTACCACATTTTAAGAAAAACATCGACAAACTGAGATATTTCCACAGTAGGTCACCAAAATTATGTATGAGGGCTAGAAACCATGTCACACAATGAACAAATTAAAGAGAACATTTTGCTTAAAAAGAAGATTTTAGGGAAAATATCATAGCACTCCTGAAGTGCTATAGCCTAATAGTCCAAAGGCCTATTACATGGAAAATAGCACTTGTTTCATATTGCTCAGGAGGGTAAAAGAAAGACCACTAGTACTCAGAGCTGTTAAATAATGAAACACTTAGGTCTTACATAGTGAGATTTTAGTTACCCATTAATATCTGAGATAACGATCCATCAGTAATGTAGTAGAAAAGATTCTTCTAGGCTGGAAAAGTTAGATGTCATGAACTCACAAGTACTTTGTAGTTCTAAGAGTAAAATGTGGATAAATATTCCAGGACTATGACCACTAACTCTATTCTTACTATAGTGTCCAGGTTGCACATATCAGATTTAGATACTTTAGGTACTAATCCATTCTGGGTCGATCAGAGTCCTGCACAGCCACCTCTTCCAGGAATAACCATTCAGTCATTACTACCAATTCCTAATTGTTTTCCTACACACAAAAACTTGACAGATACACACCGTGATCTAGAATCCCAGCATTGCCCTTACCAAAAGTCTATCCTAGATACAGGCTGCTTTCATAATTGAGATCTATTTTGTGTTCCCTGCCCTGCCTCAGCTGTCCCAATTCTAGTTCCTTGCCCTGAAATCTGTGACATACTGTTATTTGACCTTCTAAAACTGTTTTCTTCCTCATTCATTCAAAGACTGAGAGCCTACTATGTTCAAAGTACTGGTAGATCCTAGATGCAAAATACAGTTGTATTAGACACAGTTCCTGCCCTTGGGGAATTGACAACGGATAAAAAGAAATAATGGATCTCTGTAATAGCCAATATAAAGCCAAGAGGAAGCAAAGTGATGTAATACTGCAGACAAGGGAAATCATTCTAACTTTCTAAGACTGTGTGATCTGGGAAAAAACTGAGATTATATCAGAATGTATATTTAAAGGACACAAAGGGTTTGCATTGACAAAGACACAAGAAAAAAAATATGCCAAGTAGAAAAACCGGCATAGGCAACAACATACATAAAAGAATATTTGGTGGTAGGTACATGGTTAATCACATCAGTAAGATAATGTGATTGATTACAGAATGTAAACAGATTATTAAAGAAAGTTTCTCTCTGTCAAAGAGTATAAAAACAGTTTCTTCAAGAGAGGTAACAGAATAAGTTCTAGAGGTACACAGCTTCCTTGCATTCCCCACTGGGACATACATCAATAAGTGATACTACTCAAATAGTGTAAGGATTCCACCAGATGAAAGATACTCCCCTTTTTCCATTCTCACAGGGTTTTTACACTCTCCTCCTGTCAACAGTTCTGAGCCCCTCTCTCACCAGGTCCTAATAAGAGACTTTTTAAAAAAAGAACTCCAATATATGTCTGAGTGTCCGAAAGAAACAAAATATGAAGTAGCATAAAATTGATAATAAAGAAATCTCAGCTACTGGTCCAGGCTAAGCCTCTAACTCCAAAAATGACCTGTTTTCTAATCTGGAAGATAAATGGGTCTAAGACAAGATGACTTCTAATGTCTCTCTTTGCTTCAAATTCCATAAATTCACTTGGAAAAAGGGTTCAGCTGTTTCCAGGTGACTGGAACTCAGCCAGTTGAAACCATCAGTTTCCTCAAATCTAAATCCTGCTTCTCCCTCTGCCTACATCTCTGCCTCTCTTTCTCTATCTCTCAGGAATAAATAAATAAAATCTTTAAAAAAAATTTCTACTTCACATGACTTGTTATGAGCAACTAAATAACAAAATTAAGCGAATTATAAAACTTAAACCAATTTTTATGTCCATACATTAAAGCCTATACCTATTAGAATTTCACTTCCAGTAGTTGTAGGGTGATCTACATTAGACTAATCTTCCCATACATAAAATTACAAACTCAATATAAAAATATAAAAAACAACTATTTTAAGCCAGTAGAAAGCACCAAAAGTAAGCAGGAACTGGAAAGAAGTTGGTACCTGAAACAAGGAAGTGCATTGGGTGAGAATTACCTGGCTTTCTGCTTGAGAGGGCTCCCCCATTCCTTTCAAATAAGGTGGATAAAATTTAGACCAAAAACTATATAGTCTTGTTGGCTTAAAGAGTCAAATGCTGGAGTCAGATGCCAAAATGGCTAGAGAGAGAAATCCCACAAAAATGATAATGGGGCAGCCTAAAAACCTACATGTAAACTCAACCCAAATTCTAGCTAAACCGTGAGTTGTCCATGAATAGAAAAAACTCCAGTGAGCCTGACAGCAGAAATCAAAAAGTGGACAGAAAAGCTGAGATTTCAACTTGCTCTTCACAATAGGTGAAACAAAGTGTTGAATTTGAACAGAAGGACAATACCAGTTAGCAGAAATACCAAAAGTTTCTGGAGAAAACAACAGATCACAAGTCTGCAAATATATCATCACAATGAACTATATGGCTGAAAATTACTAGACATATGAAGAAATGAGAAAGTGGGCAAAGAAAGAAAAGTCAACAGAAAACAACTCCGAGAAAATCCTAATGCTGGAGTCAGCAGGCAAGGACTTCAAAGCAACTATTATAAAAATAGTTAACAATAAATACAGTCCACAGTAAATAATGAAGAGAGATGGCAGAAGAGTCAGTGAACTTGCTTACTAGCAATTATTCTACCTCTAGAACTGAGAGAAAAAATACTGAAAAAACTCAGCCTAATTGAAAAAGACAGCCTAATTGACCTGTGAGACATTGTCAAGTATCTTCACAGGTATAACCAGAGTCCCAGAAGCAGAGGAGATAACAAAGTAGAAAATGTTCTTTAGAACTAATTAATGGTCAATACAATTTCCCAAGTTTGGTAAAAAAGACATAAATTTATATATCATACAAACAATCCCAGTAAATTCAAAATAGGATATGTAAAAAGAAAATAACATGTAGGCACATCACATTCAAACTGCTGAAATCAGAGCTAGAAAAATCTTGAAAGCGGTCAAGAAAACTGACATGTTGTACATAGGTAACAACACAAAATAACAGCTTACTTCTCATCAAAAACAAGGAAAAGCAGAAGAAAATGAAATAACATCTTTAAAGTGAAAGAAACTAACAATCATAATTCTATATACAATTAAAAAATCCCTCAAAAATAAAGATAAAATGAAAACATTTTAAGATAAACCAAAAATATGAGTGTACTAGTCACCAACAGGTCTGCTCTAAAAGAAAGGCTAAAGAAAGCTCTTCAGGCTGCAGGAAAACAGTATCAGACAGAAACTCAAAATCTATAAGAAGAAATAAGTAGAAACACTGTAGGTAAGTATACATAAAAGACTATATTTGTCCTACTATTCTCTAAAAGACATAAAAATGACATAAAACAAAAATTAAAATATCCAGAGTTTTATAACATAATTTGTATCTAATATATATGAGAACTGCAGCACAAGGCACTCAGAAGAGGGGTAATAGTATTTCAAGTTATATTTTACAGGAAGTAGTAAAATATTAATCCAGTATAGAATGTGATAAATGAAGGATGCACATTATAATCGCAACCTCAACCTCAGCACTAGTGACATTTTGAAGTAAAAATTTTTTGTTTGGGAAGAACTATCTTGTACATTGTAGAATATTTAGCAGCATCCTCAGCCTACTAGATGCCAATAGCACACCCACCCCAAGTCATAACAACTAAAAATGTCTCTAGACATTGACAAATGCCCCCCAGGCTGGTTGAAAACTACTGCCCTATAACAACCATTAAGTAATGAAAGATTATAGAGCAGTTCAGTTTTTTCCATTATGGCTCAGCTAACAAGACTAGACCTTTTTTTCTTTTTTTTTTAAACATTTTTTTTATTTATTTATGATAGTCACACACACACACACACACAGAGAGAGAGAGAGAGAGAGAGGCAGAGACACAGGCAGAGGGAGAAGCAGGCTCCATGCACCGGGAGCCCAACGTGGGATTCGATCCCGGGTCGCCAGGATCGTGCCCTGGGCCAAAGGCAGGCGCTAAACCGCTGCGCCACCCAGGGATCCCGACTTTTTTTTTTCTAATAGCTCTAGCCTCCTACATGAAATTTTAATACCACGGATATATGTATATGTTTACACATTTATATAATGTGTCCTATGAGAAAGGCACAAACGACTGTAATATCTATGTTTTTTGCCTCTCCTGGAACCAACTATTGCCCCCTTGGGGGAAATATCCTCTCCTCCACTGAGAATGCACACTGACAGAGGAATTTAGATGAAATACTAAAAAAATTTCAATTAACCCAATAGAATATCTATATATATACATACACACATATGTATGTATATACATATACAATATATACATACACATGAACAGAGAAATTTTTTTTAAATAAGACAAATAGAAAATAAATAACAAAACAGTAGAGCTAAAGTCAATCAAATCAACAACATTAACTACAGATTTGTTTTATATTTTAATAAGAGGCATAACTAACAAGCCAATAGCAGAGATAAAATGAGAAAGTAAAAAAAAAAAATTCTAAATCCAAAAAGTACAGGTATATGGAAAGAATGAAACCCAACCATATTACTAATTACCTTGTTATTATTAAATATGAATGGTTTCAATATGAATGATCCAAATAAAAGGGTAAAGACTGTCAAATGAGATTAAGAAAAAAAACAGAACCAGACCCAAAAATTGCTGTCTACAAGAGAGGCAGTTTAAATATAAAACACAGATAAGCTAAATGTAAAATAACATTTAAAAAGATAGAAGATGTAAACATTAATCAGAAAAAGTCTGGAGTGGTTACATTAATAATAGACACACTGAATTTCAAGACAAAGAGTATTACCAAAGAAAAATAAGAACACTTCATATGCATAAAAGACGTAATGCATCAAGAAGATATAATCATTATAAATGTGGACACAGTCAATAACAGAGCTTCAAAACATATAAAGCAAAACACAGAAAAAAGAAGCATAAATTCACAATCATAGCTAGAGATTTACCTCTCTCTCAGTAATTGATAGAACTAAAGAAAAAAATCAGTAAAGTTAGATATGACTCATCATCACCCATCCTGACCAGACATTTATGAAAAACTACACCCACAACAGCAGAAAATTCAAGAGAGACCATATGGTGGACCATAAAAAAAAAAAAAAAAAAAAAAAATTTAAATAACAAAAAATTCCAGATGACTGAAATTTTACATATTATTTTCTATACAATCAAATAAAAAGCTGAAATCAAAACACTGAGATATCTAAAAACCCCTATATGTTTTCAAAATTTTTTCAATATTTTTCTAAATAACCCATGATTCAAAGAAGAAATCACAAGAGAAGTTAGAAAACACTTTACACTAAATAATAAATAATGAAAACACATTTCATCAAAACTTATCAAACTTACTTAATCAGTGAAGTAAGATAAATCCATAGATTTAAATGCTTATATTCAAAAAAAGAAAGGTTTAAAATCAATGATGTAATATTTTACCATAATCCAGAAAAAAAGACAAGTAAATTAAAATAATAATGAGCAAAAGCAATAAAATAGATAAAAAGGACAAACAAAACAAAGTAAAAAGCTGGCTCCTTCAAAAGATTAATGAGATGTACAAATTCCTAGAAAAACTGATCAGGGACGCCTGGTTGGCTCAGTGGTTAAGGGTCTGCCTTTGGCTCAGGGCATGATCCTGGAATCCAGGATCTAGTCCCACATCCGGTTCCCCGTAGGGAGCCTGCTTCTCCCTCTACCTATGTCTCCGCCTCTCTCTGTGTCTCTCATGATAAATAAATAAAATCTTTAAGAAAAAAAAAGAAAAAAATAAACTGATCAAAGAGAAAAAAAAGAAAGTGGGAGGACACAATTTACCAATATCAGAATTTAATAAGGAGATTATCATTACTTAAAGAATGAGTAAATTTAAAAACTTCATGGCAAATATATCAACTTAGACAAAATGGACAAATTCCTTAAAAATCACAATTTGTCCAAACTGACACAAGATGAAACAAAAAATCTGAATAGTCCTATATCTATCTATTAATGAACCTGGATTTGTTATCAGAAATCTCACCAAAAATGCTCCAACCTGAATGGTTTCACTGATGCATTTTACTGAACATGTTAAGTTAGAAATAAATTCCATCTTATCCAAATTCCTTCAAAAATTAAGGAGAAGGAAATACTTCCCAACATATTTTAGGAGTCTAGCATAGCCATTATACCAAAACCTGAAATGAATATGACAGACCAAAAAAAAAAAAAAAAAAAAGAAAGAAAAAAAAAAGATCCTTAACAACATATTAGTATATCAAAACTGGTAAATTAAATATATCATGACCAAATGGGATTTTTCCAGCCATGAAAGTAATACACCATTGTCAATAGTAATGGGAAAAATCATATAGCCATTTCAACAGACATGGGAAAACTTTTTGAAAAAAGTGAACACCCACTCATGATAAAAATTCTCAGCAAACTACAACAGAAGAGAACTTTCTCAACGTGATCAAAGGCAGCAATAGAAAACCCACAACTAATACAATACTGATTATTATAGAATATTATGATAATGGTAAAATAAATGCTTTCCCAATAACCCAAGAAATAAGGCCAAAAGTCCATTCTCACCAATTTTACTCAAAATTGCACCAAATTCCTAACCAGCAAAACAAGACCAGAAAAATCAATTAAAGGCATAAGGATTGCAAAGGAGGCAGAACTGTGGCTCTTTTCAAATGACCTGACCATCTACACAGAAAATCATAAAACTAACTAACATGAATAAGTGAATTTAATGAGGCTGCAGGATACAAAGTCAATACACAAAACTCAAGGGCTGATTGGGAAGCAGAGTGTATGAGTATGTGTATGCAACACAGCAGCTCTACAATTCTTGTTTTTATGCATTTAAGAGAGTCGGAGACTTAACCGACTGTGCTACCCTAGCAGCTCTACAATTCTGTAACTCTAGAATGCATATGAAAGCCTTATCATTTGATGGTTCTCTTCATTTGGTTTTCCTGGTTAAAATTTTCAAAATAAATGTATTCAAATTATGAGAAAAATAAATTTCACATTTTTTAAGGGGGAGGTGGTGTGGTAGAGAGGTTGGTAGAGAGAATCTTAAGCAGGCTCCATGCCCAGCACTGAGCCCAACTTGAGATTCAATCTCACAATCCTGAAATCATGACCTGAGCTGAAATCAAGAGTCAGACACTTAACTGAGTCACCCAAGCTCCCCAAATTTCACATTATAGTAAATACATTAAATCTCAGAGTTCCAATGCCATTAGAAAATAAACTTAATTTTTTCAAGTTTATGCTCCATTTGTAACATCAATAGTTGAAATAAACTTCTCTAATCTATCATGTGATTTATGCGGTTGCTATCACAGCTCTTTACTTTCTATGGAAAAATGCTGCTGAGTAGTAAACAAAATCATACTGTCATTTTCTATCTCCATAATCACTTGATAATTCATTTCAAAACTCAGTTTGTGAATGAAACATGAACAAAAGGTATGCAAGTATGTACAAAGGAAAAGAGAAGGCCCTTGGACTTGGACAAGCAGCCAAAAAATTGTGCATTTTGCTTTCCATAATAGCTTATAATTGGCCAGATCACAACAATCACACATTAAACATAGGCCAGCTTACACTCTTCACATTACTAAAATATTCTGCATAGTGGCATTAAGCTATTTTGAGAGAAAACTCATACATTTATTAAGTTTTAGCTTGGAGTTACCAAATACTAACATTCTAGTTTCTCTAAACAAATCATTTCAAAGAATATAAAACAAATATCATTCCAAGGACATGGTTTATGGATATCCTTGAACCACAAACTGTTTAGTACAAGGCAAAATAAAGGAACAATTTCTTGAAAGCACAAATTGGTTACATACACAGAACACAAGGTGAAAGTTCAATTTGTTAGATTTTAAGGCAACAAAAAGTTTAAGAAATTATCACATGCATGCAGCACCATCTCTTGGATTTGTACCAATTTCAAAACAATAAGATTATGAGTTGACTAACAACACACTACAGATTTTAACTTATCAAGAAACTGGCTCTCCACATGTATAAGAGACCACTTACCTTTTTAAGAAACAGTACTACTAAGCAAATGAAATTTTATAAATTACAATCAGCCCTGGTTAAGAGTATTGCAGTCTACTTAATTCTATAATTTAGACTTTTTAGGCTGGTTAAATTTACCACTTTATTAATGGGGTTAAGTTTCTTTGCAGCAAATATCACCACTAGCTGGAATGGGATTAAAAACCAACAGAGCAAAACTTTTGTTTTTTGGGGTTTTTTTAAAAAGATTTTGTTTGTTTGTTTGTTTGTTTATGACACATAAACAAGAGAGAGAGAGAGAGAGGCAGAGACATAGGCAGAGGGAGAAGCAGGCTCCATGCAGGAAGCCCAAGGCGAAACTCCATCCAGTTCCAGGATCATGCTCTGAACCAAAGGCAGACGCTCAACCACTGAGCCACCCAGGCGTCCCAGAGAGAGCAAAACTTTTGATATCAACTTTAGAAATCTGTAGTTACCAACAGTATAGCCATAGGCTGGTCTATGAAGGAGATCATGTTAACAAGCGCTTAACATATATGTAGATACTTCCTAGGCTAACCATCAGGGAGGAAAATGCAAGTGGCACTTTATTCCATGTGTGCTACATGATGTTTTCTTGACTGTCCTCTCTAACATCAACAATACCATGTTACTGTGTTATCTCAATTAATACTTACCATTTTGTAACTGCTCCAACAATGTACAGAAAAAAAGTTTCAATATTATGTCACCAGAACCAAAGTTAGGAAAGCATTTGTCCCACATAGTACCATTAATTATTCTTAAGCCTGCTTTTTTCCTTTTCTGGGATGATATTTACTGAAGAACAACTTATTTACATTAAAGATAAAAATAAAATGAGATTATATATGGGCAGCAGCTAATAAGAACTGATTCATAAACACAAGTTTGAGGAAAAGGACTTAATACTCAAAGTTAAGGGCTATTATAACTCTTTTTGTCAATACCTTTATTAATAGTTTAGAAATACTCTATACATATTAGTTCATAATGCTCATCACCACACTCTGAGGTAAAGAAGGCAGATGTTATTGAATGTATTTTCAAACCAGTATACCCAGGTTCAGGTGATGATCATCTATTTGCCCAGGGTAAACAGGCAGCAAATAATAATGCTCTTTTTTTTTTTTTAAATAATGCTCTTTAGAAGAAATTCTCTGAACCAAAATATGGCCAAACAACAATAGACTACCTAATGAAATGCTTGACTAAAACACAAGGTTATTATTAAAATCATACTGAAAATCTCTGAAGGAATAAATTAAGAACAGTGGAAAGAAAGAATGCCCAGTTTGGCTTCCCCTAATATTTCAACTAATGCTTCCAAGGGTACAGTTAAAACTACCATCATAAATCTTCAATTCAGTGAATCTAACTTGTCATAAGTATAGGGAAAATCCATAAATTGTAGAAATAGAAGACACAACCAGCAACCTCAGTCTTTCCTTCACAAGTATAAACACACCAACAAGACCACCAGATACCTGAGGAATACAACACTACCAAAAAAGAACCAGAATAAATAAATTGAAAAAGTTATTCAGAGGAGAGAAAAAACTTAAAGTCTAGTTAGCGTCCTAAGATTAAAGATTCTTCTATCTGTAAGATAAGAGCAGGTGGTTATGAACTACAAAGAATTCCCAGAAATATAAAGTAACAGCTGAAATAACTCAGTAAAGGGCTCAAAGAAAAAGTCAAGGAATCTTCCAGAACAAGGCAGGAAAATGAAGACATGGAAGTGAAAGAAAAATTGTAAAACCAGAGCAATGATATAGATGTTCTAGTGGAATAAAGCTGTAAAAGAATACAGGGAAGAAAGGAAGGGAAGAAATAATGAAAGAAATACAGAAGATTCCCCAGAACTGAGAACATATGAAAAAGGTCCACCAAATCTTTATAGGATAAGTTAAAAAGAACTACATTTCATAATGTCAAGGATAAAAAGGCATGGACAGAACAAGCTTCCAGATAACAGAAACAGGTTACCTAGAAAGAAATTATTCCTATCAGCATTAAGCCTCTTTTTTTAAAAATTTTATTTATTTATTCATGAGAGACAGAGAGAGACAGAGAGAGAGACAGAGAGAGAGAGAGAGAGAGGCAGAGACACAGGCAGAGGGAGAAGCAGGCTCCATGCAGGGAGCCCAACATGGGACTCGATCCTGGGTCTCCAGGATCACGCCCAGGATCACGCCTTGGGCCGAAGGTGGCGCTAAACCGCTGCCCCAGCATTAAGCCTCTTATCAGTGAAACTGGTTCTTAAAAGGTAATGCAAAGAAAACTTTCACAACTGAATTCTATATCCAGCCAAGGTATGTACCGGGTGTAAAAGTGAAAAGCACATTTCTGAATACTCTGTTAATACTCCCACATATTTGGGATCCCTGGGTGGCGCAGCGGTTTGGCGCCTGCCTTTGGCTCAGGGCACGATCCTGGAGACCCGGGATCGAATCCCACGTCGGGCTCCCAGTGCATGGAGCCTGCTTCTCCCTCTGCCTGTGTCTCTGCCTCTCTCTCTCTGTGTGTGTGACTATCATGAATGAAATAAAAATTAAAAAAAAAAAAAATACTCCCACATATTTTCTCTGAGAAAGTACTCCAGGAAATTTTTAAAAATTAAAAAAACTTCTAGAACATTGTAAAATAAATCCAAAACAAATAGTGGAAAGACAGGAGATCTAAGAAAGCACAGACTGTGCCCAAGAATGCAATTAAATAACATGCTATTAGCTGAGCATCTTACCCAGAAAAAAAGTCAGTTTACAATAGAATTTCAACAAATACCATGATAAAAAGCCAGATAAGCAAGTGATAAAATGAAGAAGGTGGACAATGGGGGCAATGTGGCAACTAGAAAATCCAGGAAAAACAGTTACAGCCCAAACTAGAAGCCAAACTAAAGTACATCCTGATCTTGAATACCAACATGGTAGAAGGAGTTCATTTGTTCTCCATGGCTCCCATTGTACCCATCACACTACTTTTTGCTCAGCACTGGATGGTAGTGTTTACTTATCACAAAATTGATTATTGCTTCTCCGAATCAAAGTGTTACTATTACAAACCTTGACAACATAAAATAAATGTCCCCCCTAGTAGGGAACCATGAGGAATTCGGGGAAAAACTGTGAAGGGTACTGATTTTTCTCAACTCATAAAGTGGCAAGTTCAGAGATGATGCCTAAGTATTTTCTAGAATTAAGAGTGTAAGTATTGAAAGTATAACCATAAAGCCTTATCAAACTCCTTCAGGGAAGTAAAAAAAGAATAGGTATTACACATTAAATTCTGCATTTTTCACAATGGTGATACACTCAATTATGTGAGATTACTCTATAAAGTTTAGCATATAATACATAAA
Source organism: Nyctereutes procyonoides (assembly GCF_905146905.1). NCBI lineage: Eukaryota > Metazoa > Chordata > Mammalia > Carnivora > Canidae > Nyctereutes > Nyctereutes procyonoides. The sequence goes on from NW_026575044.1 coordinate 7,722,320, forward strand.
ATTGAAATAATAATCACCAAAAAATTAAAAATAAAAAAAGGTCTAAAATGGCTATCTTTGAGGAGAGAAACCAGTTTGAAGAGGTAAAAGGTAGAAAAGACTTCTATTTATCATTTTATACCTTTGTGTCCTATTAACCAATGCAGGAAAAAACACAGAGGAACCTTTGTCCATTTTTTTCTTGTTTCTGTATCCCATGCACTATATATACCAACCTTCTCTTACGGGGTATTTCTTCAAGACACAATTAATTAAACAAACTCAAGAACCACCCTAAATCTCTGACAAAATGCAGTGACAGCAATAGTTTACACTGGTGTTAAAACTCAAAACAAGTCCACATCCATTATCCCCATAACGGTCTTATTTTTAGAGATTAATAAAGTATTACCCCAAAAGGTTTAAGTGATTTGCCATGACAAAGAAACTAGGAAAAGTAGTATAAATGTAATAGACAAGCTAAAAAAGAAAGGAAAAAATGCCTTCATACAGTAGTGAAATCTGAAAATCCCTTCTAAATTTAAAATAGAACATACAACAAATAAAACTTAACAATAGTTGGCTGAAACAGTTTTTATCATGAAACACACTTACCATATGAGCAGCAATCTCATTCCTATGTTATTCCCCAAGAAAAAATGAAAATACATCACACCAAAACATGCACTCTCTTGCTCATAGCAGCTTTATTCATAATAGCCAGAAACTAGAAACAACCCAAATAGCCATCAGCTGGTAAACAGGTGAATTGTGGTATGGCCAGACTACGGAATATGCCTCAACAATAAAGGAACAAACTAATGATATACACAACATGGATGAAACCTTGAAGTATTATGCTATGTAAAAGTAACCAAACACAAAGGGCCATATGACTACACTTATAAGAAATATTAGAAAAGGAAGATTCCAGTGGTAGTACATCAGTAGGCTATCAGGGTTGAGGAAAGAAGATACAGGGGAAAGGGCACTTTGGGGGTGATGGACATGTTGAAGTCATAACCAAGGTGCTTGTTACACTACCATATAAACATAGCAAAATTCATCAAAATGTACACTTAAGATTGGTGTATTTTGTTATGGAAATTATAACTCCATAAGGATAATTTTTTAAAACTCAGTCATACATAATCCCATTTAAATACTGACGACAGCTTTTCAAGCATAGGAATTAACTACAGATCCATAAGGGACATTGAAATCGCTATTTAAAAGGCAACTTTTAATCAGAAAATAGACACAGTACACAGGAACTTAAAAGTCCTGAGAATGAAATAGTCCTGGTTCTACTCAATTTGGCCACGTGGATAAACACTAGTTGCCTGGCAACCAGTCTACATCCAGATTTCTTAATAAACACATTGACCACATTAGCAGGTAATCTCAAAGAGGATAAACTAAGCTTTACGTTGAAGAGTTCTTCTTCAGTGTTAAAAAAGAATAATAACACATATGAATTATTTATCTAAAGTAGCAGTGAACAAGAAATACTAAAACTAGATCATGAAAAATAAAAATATGAAATGAAACATAAACACACACACAACACGAAAGCCCTTTCTTCTTTTGGTCTTTCACTTTAGGACTTTCCTTAGCTAACTTACAGGACTGCCAAAGCCATGAGTCTGTGAGTGAACTCTTTCCCCTTTAAGCCTGTAAGCCCCTCCCCTGGTACCACCCAAACTGGCTTAATATAAATGTACATGTCTTTAAATGCATACAAGTCAGACACTTTTTTAGATACTAAATCACCCAAAAGACACCTCTGTGGATGGCTCGAAAACACAAAACACGAACTTTCCACAACATGCAGCACCCAACATACCAGAAGGCCAAGTTTTCGTTAATGCTGATGATAAATGATCAAAATCAAGAATTACAAAGAATCCCTAAATAACAAGCAAATCCTAACACATATGTTAAATATCATTTCTCTCTTACTGGACATAGTATGTCTGTTGACCTGGTGAACAGCTTCAGAACAATAATCAACTCCTAGGACACCGCTAACTGTTAGCACACTTACCAAGCATACAACTTTTTGGCTTTGGTGAGTACTTACCCCTCTTCTGAACCCAGCCTTCTTTCACAACGGTAACATCGCTCATGATGGCTCCCCTCTGAGCCCCCAACTTGGAGAAATGCTACTTTGTGGTATCAGCTTTGGGGTTTGGATTCTCTGCTGCTGCTGCTGCCCTTCCCACTCTCTAGTGATGACTCAGCCTGGAAGGAAGTATTGAAGAAAGAATTTCTTTTTTTTCCATTCTTGCAACTCACATAGCAATAACAAACAACTAATTCTTTGTAAATGTCTTCAACTGGCCTGACCTCACATAAAACTCTACCTCCTCAAACTGGGGAACTTATTTATTCAATAGTTCGTTCTATAATGAAAGCGCTTCCCTGGTCTTGTGACAGATTTCAAGTGATAGTGAAACTTTTAACCTAAGAGGTTGTAACAAAAAAGGTCTTAAAGAAAACCAATGTCACACCTATACAAATAATACAGAAAATCTGTTTGGTGCTATGTGTTTGAGGTGAAAAGGGAAGAAAATGAAAGTTAAGTGAACTAAAAGTACATTATCACGTATGTCTAGTTTCAAAATCTCTGTGGATTTAGGAATATTTATGGCAAAGCAACTGTGAAAGTTTTTAATAGCTGTATTTTATGTATAACACAATGTGCTAAGAAACCAACACTTATGTATACTTACTCTGCCTTACTCCAAGAAATATTTTAGACAATAGATGAATTAGAGTACAACAAATTTTCAGATTACAATAAACATTATAAATGACATAAAATTGATTATTTTTTTAAATACAGGAAATGAAACAAAGGGAATATGAAAATGGAAAAAATATGGAGTCTCCAAGATGTGTCAAGAACAAGTGCTTACATCTATTATCCTCAGGTAATCCTCACGATAAACCTATGAGAGTACCATTAACTTCATTTCAGAGATGAGTAAATTGAGGTTCACAGAGATTAAGCAGCTTGCCTGGGTTCAACACAACTACTGAATGATGGAGCCCAGATCTGAAAAAGGCTCTCTGACTCCAGAGCCTGCAGTCCTAACTCTAAAACTAGACTGCCTTCAGATAAAAAAATAAAAATTAAAAAAAAAAAAAGCCAGAGTAAAAGTCTACATATTTGTAAAAGTGGGGCCACAAATTTAGCAGGAAAGCTTTCAGGAAGCAATGCAAATAAGAAAACACAATGGGTCTCAGTATTTACAGCATCCATAAATATTAAAAAAAAAAAAAAAGTTGCTGCTTCAGAAGGAATCCATTTTTTCTAGAATAAAAATCTAAAATTTATCCCATGGGTCTTTGTAAGATACCTTGTAGTATAACAGACAAAGTCCTCAAAAATGTCCTTATATATACAGTAATGAGTTTTATAGGGCTATTTCTCATTGTCCCTCTCAACCTAAAAAGGAAAAATGCCAAGATAAAACGGAGTTAAAAATATTTCCACAGAAAGGGACCAAAACATGTGGTCCAGGGTACACTGGCATTATGTGGTCCAAAAACACAGGCAAAGAGTTTAGATAACCAGAAGAATGGATGGAGGGACTGTAGAATTATACTGTTTTCTCAGATCGGGTTTTGACAAATAGTTCATAGTGGCAAGTTCAAGGTCAGACTTCTGAGCGACTATTGAAATAAATTATGGCTCATTTTCCAATGCAAATTAAGTAGAAAGCCTAATTCACTTAGCAGTGAGGAATCAGGACTAACACTCTTAAGAAAGCCTGACAAAGTCTGTGTGGCTGAATAGCAAACCAGCCCCATATGTGCCCTTGGCACTTACAGGTAAGGCCAAGACTATCCGCAGAATCACTGGTGTCTGCTAGTGCAGAGAGTCTAAAGGGATATTAAAACCTGGGTCTATTTTCCCAAAATATGTTTGAAAGAATTCCAAGAAAAATTCCAGAATAATACGAGAAAAATGATGAAAAAAGAAAAAAAATTCTTTGGCCAAATAGTTCAGAAAAATTCCACAAACCATATCTTTCTCTTAGAACATCACAATTAACATATTAAAGATATAAGATGTGTATAACCTCATGTAACTCAGCAAATCCTAAGCTTACTGAACCCACAGGGCTCTTTTTTTTTTTTTTTTTTTTTTTAGTTGTATGTACTGATATCTAGGGGAACATGTTTTGAAAAATGGCCACATAATTCAAGACAAGATTTATTACACCATTAAAAAAGAGCAAGAAACCTTCAGTAAAGAATCGAAATATCATTTTAGTTTGATTTAAGTAACTTTCTGAAAACTGGCTACATACAGAACGAGGTAACTAAAAAAGTTAGCTCCTTACACCACATAATTATAAAGACATTAAATATTGGGAGCCCGAGTGCAAACTGATGACTTTAGAAGGCCTCTTTGGTAGCACCTGTAGCAAAGAGCCTCATCTCATTCAAGCCATTCTTGGTTTGACTTATAAAATTACATTATCTGGGTAAAAAAAAAAAATCCTATCTTAATATTCTTGGTATTGGAAATGGAAGAGATCAGGGGCCAACATTTATTAATAACCGAAAAACAATACAAATTCAAGAAACATAGATAAAACATATCCGTTTCTATTAAAATAATCTGCATTACAACACATGTTCTAAAAAAAAAACTTTCAAAATTTATTCCATTGTTTTAAGTTGACATTTCATTGCTGGGATCTCAAAGCAAGTAAGGACCTTCATTTTACAGCTGAGGAAACAAGAGTCCAGATGGATGAAGAGACTTGCCCAAGGTCACACAGCTGCTTTCTGAGGAAACCAAGACCAGACAACCAGGCACATGTTCTTTCCACTAGCACTACCCCTTCACTACAAAACAAAACAGTGAAATATGCAGATCAACCCAAATCAATGAATTTTCTTTTAAAATGGAACTGTTTTGGGGTGCCTGGGTGGTGCAGTCCGTTTAGCATCTGACTCTTGGTTTCTGCTCAGGTCGCCATCTCGGTGTGCACGGAGCTGACTTCAGATTCATTCTCCCCCCCCAACTTCTGCCATTCCCCCCCTCAAATAAATAAGCCTTAAAAAAAAATAAAGAAAATGAAACTTTAAAAAAACTTTTTAGATAAAAATGTTTATCTGGTACTTATATATTTAGATTAGACTGCTAAACGGATGTTAAATCAACAGGACAAAATTTACAATCATCATCAGGACTACTAAAGCCACTCATTATAGAAATGGCTTTATCCACTTGCATCTTAAGATGTTACCAAATTCTACACATAATATCCAGCTTTAAAGTTGCTCCAGGGACTCTCAGCTAAAATGATATTCTTTGAAAATAGCTTAAAAGACATTTAAAAGTATACTTCTCCAGAATTATGACCAATAGGCTAGAAATAAATGCTATCTTGTGTGTATAAACTGACTCTTAAGCAATGCACCATATTCTTTGGTTTAATTTCCCTATAGTGGCAAACCTCTTGCACTAAGTCATCTATGCTCTCCTACTCAGTGTTCCATGTTGCTAAAAACACTAATCTGCAAAATGATGAGCTGGACATGAACTTCACCTCCTCCTACAGTCCCAACTTCCTCAGAAGTATGTTTCTATCCAATGAGCTAATAGGCAAAAATTTGGTTTATTTTTTCTTTTAAGCCTATTGCATTAAATATTTCATTGCTGAATAATCTAATTTTGTCTATTCTTAAAAAAAAAAGTCATACAAAATTCTTGGCAGATTCAATTTAGAATTTAAACAAAGCAGTTACACTAAAGGTACTTTCATTCAAAACTATTTGAGAATTTGATAACAGCATTTGAATATCACTTCACAATTTACAAAACATTTTCACATCTTGTACCTCATTCAATAGCATTACTATTTAGTAAAGCAATTTGACAGTGCCTGGCACAGAAGATATACCCAACAAACACAGAGTAAATGAATGAGTGGTTGAATGAAAGAGCGAAGGTGTAGCTTTACATAACTAATGAAGGACAGACAAGACAAACCAATATTGTAAGTCAACAGAGAGAGCGGTATTAAGCCATCTTGAAGACAAACCTGAACTCAAATGTTACAAAAGCACCTACACAGAAATAACTTAAATTATAATAAACATTCTTCCTTATTCATTAAAGTAGATTTACCATAGACCTGCACTAATTGTGAGGACTAGCACACATTAAAATTATCTTCCTTTTCTCTGCATTTGATACTTTTTGTTGAGATGAGGTCAAGTTTCAAGTCCCAAACAATTAAGCATCAACGATGCTCAAAGTTATCTATTGTGGAAGGAAAAAAGAGAAAGAATGGCGTATTTTCTTAATGATATTTATAAAATTTTTTTAAAGATGTTTGTTTACTTATGGCAACAAACCACTCAGTTCTAAGCACTAAAGTTCTTCAAACATCTTTCTAAAATATCACTCAAGAAACATGTAATGTACATATGTAGTCAGTAAAAAAGTACTGATTGCCTACTCTGTGAGAAGGACCACACTGAGTATTTTACATTATTTGCAAATTTGACTAAAAACAAATCTGTACAGTAGCTACTGCAGCTACAATTCTGAACCTAGGAAACCTGTGACCAACCAAAAATGACATTATTTCTTCGCTGTTACCATAACCAGATAGTGACAAGTAACAAGAATGACTGCCTGCAATCCATGTCTTCTATCAGTTTGGTATGCTTTCTACCAAATAACCCAATATCAACTCTCAGATGTATAATAACGTTTGTGAATCACTTAAAACACTTTTTTTGTATCAAAATATTTTTCAAAAGTCCAGTAAACACAATGTTTTCAAATAAATTAAAAATCAAATATAACCGTGGCATCATAAAGGAAATTATAGCAACAGAAGACTAGAAGGTTGACAAAGTTGAAAGGCACACCAGCAATTTTCTTTTTTACAACCTAGAACAAGATTCACAGGTTGGCAATTTCCTACATGTTAATTCTTAAGTTTAAAGCCACTATACTATCTATAATACAACTTGCTCTAAACTATATCCTTCGCTGTAATTAATGCTATGTAGAGTATACTTGCCCTGCACCACAATTTTTTACATTCTTTAGATATGCCTAGTCCAATTAAATTCGTAAAGGACAACTAATGTGCAAAGACAATAGAATCTTGCTTCTTTGAAACACAAATGACTATCAAGGGTAACCAAAATACAATTCTATGGTATCTCCCAATTTCATGAAATAAGTGAAACTAACATATGCCATAATAAATACATAAGGTTATATAAAAATTTTTTAGGGTTTGAGAGAAAGGAAAAATACTGAAATGAAACGGAAATTCAAGGCAACTTGCTCTGTACTTCAAATAACCCTCAGCCAGCCTGTCCTTCTTAAGAGTTGTTATCCTGTTCATAAACTTGTCCTATGGGAAAGTGAGCCAAACAAACGATATATCTTGGATCCTCTCTTCAGAGTACAATAACAGATTCTGTGGACTTTCTTAAAACTAATAGATATCTTCACTGTTCCACCCTATAGGAAAATATTTGAATAGGCACATAAGCAAGATTTCCAACTTTCAAGCAAAATTTCAGTCCTTTCAAACTGCCAACTCTCAAAAATCAACTTTGCAAACTTTTAAGTATGTATACAAAAACAGAGAGTATTTCTCCCTTCTCCCTACCTCAGTTTAGGACATCTAAATGCCATTTCAACCAACACATCCATTATCAACCAAATAAAAAAAACAACTTGTGCTGGGTGCTATATTTAATATTCTAATTTGAAACAACTAGGAAAATGCCTATTGCATTCCTTTGTTTCACCGAAAGCCCTGAACAAGCTACGGACAAACAATCCCCTACATTTCTCATATGAAGTGTGGCTTGTCTCTGTCTCTATGTGAAGGCACCTGTAAAGTAACAGGAACAGGTTGAAGGTTGCCACTCAAAGAATTTTGGTTACACAGCTCCCATATTCTTCCAACACACATTTAAAATCCTTATATAATCTGCCTTGGGGACCTCCTCGACAATAAAATGAAACAAAATCTGCACATATACCCAAAATACAATTGGTATAAGATCCATTAAGTGTCAGGAATCGGCTTGATGGATTTTTACCCCGGGGTTAAACCGAGAGTTAACCCACAGGTATGATATCCGATAACAAAGTTTATTTATCACAACAGTTCATCAGAAAGAGCACTGGGCAGGCCCAGAAACTGGGGTCCCTGTTCCCAACTCTGCCCCACCGGAGTGATGCTATGTGGTTTGGAAGATAAAACATCCAAACATCAATTCCACTAACACAAAACCTGGACTGAACTCCAATACTGGCAAAACAGCATCCTCCTCCCCTTCCCATCCCCCAGACTCACGAACAGAGTCAGAGGCTTTCTTAGTTAATATAGGAGAGAAAATTTCTCACTTGAAAGTCTTCTAGGGATTTCTTTTGGTAAATCATTTGGCCTTTCCCTCTGAACATCAGCAAAATAGACCCATTTACAAAAAGTGAAATGACTGCAGTTCGTGATAAATATAAAGAGAATACTGAAAAGCCAATCTCCAGGTCAAGAAACATACATTAATTTGTCTATCAACTACCATTTGAAGGCTACCTGGCAAAAGAAACGCGTTTACATCTAAACACCAAAAGGCTATATACCACTACAATAACATATGTAAACATCTGAAGCATTTAACCTGGCCTCTGAAACAACTGAAATGAAAAAAATATATTATGGATCTGTCGATATATAATTATTTTACCATATTAATGTGATTTCTGTGGAAATTATTGCACTACATTACCAAAACTGGTATGTCACTGGGAAATCTAATGGTAGGTACCAGCAACATAGGAGAAATGCTAAGGAAAAAAGTGTTTCAGAACAAGGAAAGTGGGACACCTGCATGGCTCAGGGGTTAAGCGTCTGCCTTTGGCTCAGGTCGTGATCCCAGGGTCCTGGGTTCAAGTTCCGCATCAGGCTCCCTGAGCCTGCTTCACCCTCTCTCTGCCTAGGTCTCTGCCTCTCTCTGTATATCTCTCATGAATAAATTTTGTTTTAAATCTTTAAAAAAAGAACGAGGAAAGTTCTACAGAAATGGGAGTTTATAATTCTGCATTAATAAGTGTCTTCTCTTGTGAAAACCACCTCAAAAGTAGCAGGGGCTGTTGTGAAGATTAAACCAATTGACACACGTTAAACACACACAACAGTGCCTGGCACATGGCAAGTGCTCATCAGGCCCTGGCTGGCACTGACTCTAAAGCTGACCTAGCGCTGCCATAAGACCATAATAAAATTGTCTGTCAGTTAACATCAGAAGATTCAGGGCTATCCTTTCCAGGTGACTACATAAGAGTATATGCTGTATAAAACCAGGATTCAGAATACCAATGCACACTCCTGAAACCTGGAGTTAAAAACAGGGCAACTCCAAATGATTTAAATATTCTAACACAAATCTACAAAAATTCATTATGTGCAAATTTATGTCAAGAAAATAAAAAATGCAAGTCAAATTATAAAACCGATTTGGTCAAAACAAATTAAATGGTTTCTTTTTCTGCCTTGTCTTTTACGGTATTCAAATATAAATTATTGTAAATTAAGTATCTTTTAATGCTTAAAACGTAATCACACTATTAAGACAAGATTCTATCAAATCATGCTAAAAATGCAATTAACACGAGTTAACAATAATTGTGTTATCTTCCCAAGGATGAATTCTTTGAACTAAAAAGTGTAACAAAAGAAAGCGTAGCTATCTTTTCACAAAAATATGCAAACTTCATCAAGTAAACTCTAAACTTCCACAATATCAATTTGTAAAACAGGTTCCTCTTTTTCAAGAAACCTAAATTGTTGGAAATTTCCATTGAATTTTTAAGAAATAAAATCTCTTATATGTTTAAATCAAAAGCCAGAGTTTAAAGAATCTTAAATCCCTACTTTGCACAAGAGTCTATTATGCTAAGTACATCTGTCCTATGATATGTCTAACCAGAACATATTTAGATTTGCCATGATTCTGAAAACAAATTCTCATATCTAACAGTAGTAATCTTGTGAATGAAATGTAAATAAGAAAAGTTTTTTAATCAAACTAGCTCCTGGCACACAGTTCATACTCTAATACTTGCTGGAATGAATGAAATCTTATTTAAAATATTTTTACAGCTATAAAATTACATAAACTGGAAGTCCAAAGCTGAACCCCCTTAAGTACCTTTACATACACAACTTAGAGTTGTCAAACTAAAAATTAATTTTAAGTTGGAAAACTCACTAAAGTAATCATTACAGAAGTAATCATTACAGAAAGACTAAGTATAGAGGGCAAAATGAATAGAAATAACAGTTTCCTAAGTTTTTTGGTAGAAATACTTTGGACTAGGTATTTTTTTAATTCTGTAGGAAAACCTACTACTGAAAACACATACCGCAAACATACAACAGAACGCTACAGCTGTACATTCATCTAAATTCCAGTGCTGTCTCATTCATGTGATATATGCACTCCCTCACTTTAAAATTAGAAGCTCAAGCCAATCAAAGATATTGGGGTCAGCCCTAGTGAGACAAACAAGAAGCAGATCTTCAAATACAACCTCCTCGGTAAACTTTCAAAATCAAGATTGTGTGTTGGCAAAAGAAAAAAAGAATAAAAAAAAAAAAAACCAACAGTCCCGATATATATACTCCAAATTATTATGCATTCACCTTAAAAAGCTAATAGTTTAGTAAAAACTAGACTTCATGATTAAAAAAACAAACAAAAAAAAACAAAAACAAAAAAAAACAAACACGTTCACGTTTTACACAACCACTTCCTGGATGTGTGTATTGGTTTTGGACCACCACCTCCTGGAATATTCATATTCATTTATACATATTTTGCAAGGTTATTTAAGTTCTGAAAACAAACTTTCCTAAACCATGTTTATTGGTCTCATCTAGCTTTGGCTTTTTCAACTATTTCCTAACAATGTATAACCTAATTTAATGAGCTTCCACCAAAAACCAAACCCCAGGGGTTGGCTAGTAATTTACAGCCTACTAAAACATATAAAATGACCATGCCTTTACAAATATGGAACATATGTCTAACTTGATGATTTGAAGCAGTTGGCAAGGTATTATTAACTGCAAGAAGTCATCATCTCACATGTTTTTGCTACAAGATGAACTAGAAAAGTGTGAACATTTTCTTAATGGTACTACTTAATACAGATACATAGGTTTCGCTGCGAATTTCTACTTTAAAACGTAATCAATTACAAACTACTGGGCTCTCGACCAATTACCACACTGGTGAAATGGGTTGGTTTTATTTTCACAACGTTCTCTTGATGTAAGAAATGGGAGCATCCTACCCTGGGCTTATGGGTAAGCCTTTCCCCCTGCTTTCAGAAAATACACAGTAAATACCGGTTTTGAAACCCTGGCCCCAAAGAGACTCAATTCAGCCTAAGTGAAGCTCCCCGGGTAATCCCAAACAAGGAATGACCCCGCCTGGAAGTCAGGGTGTACACGGCGACCAGCTAGGCTTCAACTTTGGGCTCTTAGGGCCCAGCAAGCATCATGGCTGATGCAGACCGATGCGCAGGAGGAGGAGGAGGAGGTGGACGAGGAAGAGGCTGGTTTGTTTACTTGCAGCCTGAGCCGCCGCCGCGCCAGCAGCGACAGCATCACTGGATCCGCCAAACCCAGCATCTTCCGCACATTTCTATTCTTAGCACACAACTCCCAAGCGGATTAAAACCCCACTACTATTAAAAACACAGACGAGCACGTTACCCACCTCCCACACACACACACACACACACACACACACACACCGGCCCCCCCCCCCGGGGCCGTCTTTTCCTGCGCGCCGGCAGCACGGGAGGGTGGGGAGGAAGGAGACCCCGGGGGACGCCGGTGCATCCTCGCCTGCACCGCACCCCGCGCGCGCAGACAGCCCCCGCGCCGGGGAGCGCGGCAGACGGCCCCCTCCCCCCAACCCAAACACGCCGGCACGGGCCGTCCCCGCGTTATATAAGCCCGCCGCCGCCCCCGCCGCCCCCGCCGCCCCCGCCGCCCCCGCCGCCGCCCCCGCCCGGCCGGGGCCCCCTCCCCACGCCGCGCGGCCAGGGCCGGCGGGGAGCGGGCGCTGCGCAGGGGCTGGAGGCGCCAGGGCCGGGGCAGCGCAGACGCGGCCGGTACCGCTAGGCCGGGAACACCCTCCCCGGCCCCCCGCGCGCCGCCGCCCCCCAGCTTCCCCCGGAAAGTGAGGGGGTGCCGGTGTCAGCGGCGCCGGGCGTCCCCCGGCCTCCACACCCACACCCACGCCCGAGCCTCCGGTGACCCAGCCCCCGCCCACGCCCCCGGCGCGGTGACAACCCAGACGCCCCCGCCTCCCCCGCCTCCCCCCACACCCGCCCCCCCGCCCTAGGGAGGCCCGGGGCCGGGGGCCCGGAGGGAGAGGAGGCCCGGCGGGGAGGGGGCGAGCGGGGGGCGGTGGCTGTTACCTGCAAAGGCGGCGGCGGCGGCGGCGGCGGCGGCGGCCCCGCAGCTGCTCGGGCGGCGGCGGAGGATGGAGCCGGGGGGGCGGGGGGAGGAGAGGGGGCGACTCGGGGGTCCCCCCTCCCTCCTCCTCCCCTCCTGTCCTCCCCCCACCCCGCAGAGCCTCTGGCCCCCCTGGAGCCCGGTGCGGCCGGCGGGAGGGCAGGCGAAGGCTGCAGGGGAGGGAGGAGGGAGCCGGCCGGGCCGGGCCGCGGAGCTGGAGCGGGAGGCGGCGGCGGCGGCGGCGGCGGCGGCGGCGGCGGGAGGGGAGGGCGGAGGGAGGGAGGGCGGGCGGCGGCGGCGGGGGGAGGAGGAGGCGGAGACTCTACATGGGAATCGGATATCGGCTACAAATTCAATTCATCACCAGAAAACACCGCTCGGGCGGGGGTCGGGTCACGCCGGCGAGGCGGCGGCGGGCGGAGGCTGCGGGGCCCGGGGCGCGCCCGGCGCGGGTCGGGGGCCCGCGGCCTCCTCTGGGGGGGAGGGGGGCCGCGCCTCGCCCGGGGGACCCCGCCGCCGCCTCCCCGCCCCCTCCTTCCTCCCTCCCGGGCCCCGCCGCTGATCGCTGCTCGTCGCCGCCGCCGCCGCCGCCGCCGCGGGGCTTGTTGTTGACTTTGAGGAAAACTCCTGACGTCAGGGGCTGGCTCTCGGCGACTGGCGGGAGCGGCTTCCCCGCGTCCCCGGCCCTGCCGCCGCCTCGGCTCCCCTCCCTGCCGCGCCCTCGTCCGCAGGCTTCCCCGCGCCCCCCAACCCGCGGCGCCCCGCGCCCCCTCTCCTCTCGCGAGAACATCCCCCCCAGCCCGCCGGAGCCGGCAGCGGGGGCAGGCGCTCCCGGGCGGGAAGTTCTGGCGGTGCCGGCGCCCTCGTGGCCCGCGGCGGCCCCCCGAGGCCCGGCGGCGCCCCCGGGGAGGTGGGCGGGCCGCGCCCCCCGCGCCCCCGCGCCCCCCGGGCTCGGCCCCGAGCGCGGAGCCTGCTCGGCTGTCGGCGGAGACCTGGCCGCGCGGGCCGAGCACGCCTCTCCGGGGAGCCGCGGCCGCGCGGGACCGGCGGGACTCTTCGAACGACGCCCTTCTTAGGGATATTAGTTTGCGTGGACTTGGGGGAAGCCATGATGTTCTGCCTTCACTACGGAGGAGAAACCCATCTCTTTCCTTTGAAGTTCACGGCTCCTGAGACTGTTTGCAGTGGAGGCACGGCTTGTGCAAATGGCCATGCTCTCCTGTCCATCACGGTCCGTAAAGTTATCAAAGAAGTTGTTGGGTTTGGTTTGGTTGGGTTTGGTTTGGTTTGGTTTGTTTTTTTGTTTTTGTTTTTGTTTTTTTCTGACACCATGTTGTGTCGCTTCTGGAACACTTTGCAAGGACCTGTATTGTCTCACCACGTGGCTGTCGCTGTGGGGGTACCTGTTATTTCTCCCAACGCCAGATTCCTGGTGGTGCCCCCGGCTCCCTTCCGTAGAATTCCTCCCGGACAAGCGCGCTTCCCCGCTTCCCCGCTTCCCCGCGGCCTGCCTACCTGCGACAGCAGCCGAGCTCTCCTCCTGTGGGTGCACCACAGCATGAAACCTAAGAGGAAAAAGGGGGAGGAACGGGGGCTAAGTCCGTTTTCCCCACCTGTCGGGGACGAGGCCACAACAAAATCTGCCTTCCTTAAGATACACAAGTCTCCCTGGTGGAAAAGTCCTCAGTTGCTGCTTTTCCCCTTTCCCCATAGTTCCCAACACATCAAGAACTGGTTAGTGAACATAGACTGTTTCCTGATACAGTGTATCGGTGTGTAACGTACACAGTTTATTCCCATAATCATCAGACCTCTAACAGTCCCTCTTGGCAAAGCCGTTCGGTTACAGATTTCTTGCTGTAAAACACAGCAATGGGTCACATTTTTATTCTATAATAATCCAATCCACTTATCTTTAAGAAAATAGCGCCTATGACACCAGAGCTTAAAAGTGTCGCCAAAGCTCTTGTAAAATATTCGACTCCGATAGGCGTGGTGTTCTGAATTACTAGAATCTCTTATTAATTTTGATTTTCATTTGTTTCCAATTTGAACATCAACATCTTTGTGAGAACCAAATCTGTCCTATAAGCCATACTGCCCCAAAATATTTCTCCTGGTCTCACCATATTGTATTATATATCTTTGCCGATTAAATCCTAAAATTAAGTATTATATAAACTACAGTGGATTATATACTCCGAGCTTCATGTATTTGAAAAATGATAAACTTTTATTTCTGTTATAGTAGTTTCATAAATCTCTATAATAAAAGCATGTCAGCTTTTATTACAGAATTACTATTATTTATTATGGAACTATTTATTTAAATAGCATTATTCTTTCCCTTAGACCATGCTATCATGAATTTGGCAGAATCTGACCATTATGGCATAATGGTACTCCATTCGGAGCATATGCTAGATTTCTCCTCTTCACTGTCAACACATCACAGTCACACAGGGAGCAGAGCACGTTTAGCCATGAGAATGTCCCTCCTAAACTTCAGGGAGAAAGCCCTCATTCTTTCTTAAGCCGGATATTCTTGGCTAACATCTCTCAGTTGTAGTAATTTATGCATCTTAAGAAAACTCTTCACTCTTCTTGACTACCAATGACTAAATTAGATACTGAGAGCTATTTCTAAGTACTTCTACCATTTGGGGGGGAGTTACTTAAACTGGAAGATACATTTAAAATTTCAGGACAGGGCAACCGGGGTGGCTCAGCGGTATAGTGCCGCCTTCAGCCTGGGGTGTGATCCTGGGGATCCAGGATCGAGTCCCACATGGGGCTCCCACCTGCATGGATTCTGCTTTTCCCTCTGCCTGTGTCTCTGCTTCTCTCTCTCTCTCTCATGAATAAATAAATAAATAAAATCTTTAAAAAAATAGAATAAAATTTCAGGACAGTGCCACTTCTCTGCCTTAATAAAAAGTTTATCTTTGTCTCTGGTGTCTAGGACAGGACATGGCACAAAGCATACACAGAGTGTTTGTTGAATAAATTAATGAATGAACAAATGAAAAAAATCTGTACCCTGTGTACAGTTTATACAATACTTTCCTCTTGAGATGGCTTATTGGCAAGATCATAAATGCACTTTGGAGACCTGCAGACCTGAGTTCAAATCCTCTCTCAGCAGAATTTATATGTCAGGCAAGTTGCTTAACTTTTCTAAGCCTTAATTTCCTCCTTTGTGAACTGACAGTTACAACTACTCAACGGCTTATTATGAGAATTAAATGTAGTGAAATATTAGACAGTATCTAAAACGTAGTAAGTGCACACCAAGCTGAAATTCCTTTATCCTAAATGTGAATGTATTCATTAACATAACACTAGCTGCTACGATAAATCAACACAAAAATCTATCCATGCACACAATAACAGAGGTGTAGCTCTCATCCATGTAAAGTCCTGAATACAGGGAAGGCTCCTCCAAACATTTATTCTTATAAATACTTAGGACCCATGTTTCTTCTGTGTCAGAGCTCTGACACGTTCAGAGCATAACTGTGACATCAAGCAGGCAGAAAAGGGGAAAGCATGGAGATCTCTCAAGTAAGGTTTCCGCACCTCACTTCCACTCACGTTCCATTGGCCAGAATTCTCCTCCAGATCCACCTAAGTGCAAGGCAGGCCATGAAATGGAGTCTAGCCCCGGAAAGGAAAAAAAAAAAAAAATTAGTTTTGATGAACAGCCAGGGAGTCTCTGTCACAGTTGGTTTCTGAAATAACCACATTAAGGCCATTTTCAAAAGACCAGAAGAGTAAGTAGCAGAAGGGTCGATTGCAATAATTATTAGTACAAATTTTCTTTTTTGAGGATGTCTTTTTTAAGGTATAGGTCAAATGTCTGTGTTAGTAACACATGAGAATACCTGAAGACAGATATGCCACCAATCTGGGATGCTTAAAGCCCTCTGGAAACCTCCCTCTTATTTCGTCATCAAATTTTCTCTCCCAGCTATGTTACTCCATTTGCATGAACATTATTTTTCCATTCATATTGTCCTTCTTTGTCTTGGACAACTAAGTCTAATAGCAAGCAAAGCAATCTCTGGACATTATATGCAGTCTTTCAGGACACTTGAGTCACAGAAATTACTGTCCACAGTTAAATAAGTGCTCAGAGCTAGAATTCATGATCTAATTCCAAAGCAACCAGCATACATAATTATTATTCCTGGCTGTGCAGGAGAATCAAGGTAAGCAATAAAATTAACACATTCATATTATATTCCCAGAACATCATTTGAGGACATAATTTTTAACTTCGCAAGATGGTGTATGCATTTAGGTGTTTCAGAACCTGCTCTGTGGGGACTGAACTTCTCAACAGGACAACTTGCAGTAAGTCATGACAATGATTTTCTAACCATCCCCTAGATAATTACCCCAACCCTTCTTCAGTTGTCTCAGATAAGTACAGTACATGAAGGTCAGATAGATTTTTTTTTAATAGCATACGACTGCCTTGAGTTTTCTTTGATGTCTGTGATTGCCAAAGAGGAGTTGCCTTGCTTTGTTTTATATCAAAGTATAAACAATCTAGAAAATGATGGTCTTTGGGATAAAGGATCGGTATCCAAAATATATAAAGAACTGATGCAACTCAACACCCAGAAAATAAATAATCCAATTTAAAAAGGGGGAGAAGACTTGAACAGATATTTCTCCAAAGACGACATCCAGATGATCAACAGACACATGAGAAGATGCTCAACATCACTAATTGTCAAGGAAATGCATTACAAAACTACAATGAGATACCACCTCACAGCTGTCAGAATGGCTAAAATTAACAACACAAGACACAACAGGTATTGGTGAGGATGGGGAGAAAGGAACCCTCATGCACTGTTGGCAAGCTAGTTGCAGCCATTGTGGAAAACAGTATAAAGGTTTCTCAAAAATTTAAAACTAGAACTACCCTACAATCCAGTAATCACACTACTCAGTATTTCCCCAAAAAATACAAAAACACTAATGCAAAGGGATACATGCACCCCTATGTTTATACAGCAGTGTATGCAATGGCCAAGATATGGAAACAGCCTAAGTGTCCAACAATTAATGAATGCATAAAGATATGGTGTGTGTATATATATATATATATATGAATATTTTGCAGCCATAAAAAAGAATGAAATCTTACCATTTGCAATGGCATGGATGGAGCTAAAGAATATAATGCTAAGGGAAGTAAGTCAGTCAGAGAAAGACAAATACCATATGATTTCACTCATACATACAATTTAAGAAACAAGACAAAGAGCAAAGGAAAAAAAGAAATAGACTCTTAACTATAGAGAACAAACTGACAGGAGGTGAGAGGGGGATAGCTGAGATAGGTGATGGGGATTAAGAGTACACATAACCATGAGGAGCAATGAGTAATGTAGAGAATGTTGAATTACTCTATTGCACACCTGAAACTAACGTGACACTGTATATTAACTCTACTGGAATTAAAATTATAAACTTAATTTTTAAAAAATATGATAAGACTTTGGAATGGACTTTGGTGTCTAGTGTAACCTTCTTGACTTTATCTTGCTCCACTGAAAGTGCTCCTGTGGGAGTACCAGAATGATTCAGTCGGTTGAGCATCCAACTCTTGATTTTAGCTCATGTTTTTATTTTTTTAACTCCTATTTTTTTATTTTTAAATAATATACAAAGTAATTTTTTTCAAGACTCACGTGGGGTATGATCTCCTTATTCAAGTTGAGTGTCTGCACCTCCCTCCAGCAGACCAACTGTTAGGCAAGTGTGGGGCACTTATTGTACATCTTGCTTTTTATGGGAGATTCTGAAGTCACTGAATGGTGCATCTCTGCTCAGTAGTCTCAGGGCACTTCTCATACATTTTCTGTTCCTTTTCCATGTTGATAGAAGTGCGGGGTCTGCTTGGGATTCTCTACCTCTCCCTCTCCCGCTGCCCCTCCCCCATTCTTACACACTCACACTTTCTCTCTCTCTCAAATAAATAAATAAATAAATATTGAAAAAAAATAAAAAGTGTTACTGTGAGCCTGGAGTATACAAGTCAGAGAATAATAATTTATAAACATGCCATGCTTGCCTATAGTAGGCCTCCTACTACCTCTTATCTTCTGAAAAGTTCCTCCCTTATAGCTGTCTTTTTCAAAATACCTGAGAAAACCCTTGAGCTGCATGATATCTACAAGTCTTATCTATGAGCCAAAGCTTCTTTAGATGACTCATAAGAAAAAAACTCAAAAAGAGTAAGGATAAAGGCACACTCCCCACTTTTGTTACTCTTCCTGCACTTCCTCCTTAAAGTGAAAGATGGATTATCATAACCTCTTTTTCTTAAATCTCCAGAGTTCCTAAAAGCTTGTTTGCACATTTGCTTGTCCAGTTGTCTTCACTGATAAAATGTTTTACACCCGAGATCAGGATAGTCCATGTTTGAACATTCACCTCAACTTAGTTCCATAAAAACTTGTTAACCCTATACAGATGAAGGTCTAGAGGCAGACACAAGTACAAACCAGCACCTACTTTCAAGAGGTTCTATCTATTGGGAGACCAAATGTAAATAAGCAATGATACACCAAATACGTGTGACAACAGAAATATGTATAAAGGGATAAGAGAAGACACCATGGGAGCATTAAAAATTAATGAGAGGGGAGTAAGTCTGGCAACCTAAAGAGAACTTAATGACATTTTAGCTGAGCTTTAAAATGAGATCAAAAGTTGATGGGACAGTAGGAGACATTTCAGGCAGTGAAAGAAACACAAAGAAAACTAACATCAAGGACTCCAAGGGAAAAAACGGGTGCAGAAAAAGTTTTAGGAACATGAAAAAATTTGAGCTGGTTATGAAGAATTATCATGAGAGGAAATATGAGTGTACATTTATGCAAGAGCAGTTGAGAAGGAGAAGAAGGAAGGCTCTTCAGAGAACTTATGATGCAGAGTCAGGAGGACCGAGTGACCAGATGGTGGGCAGGATGATGCCCAGAATTCTGTCCTCCTACCGCTGGCTGGGAGGAAGGATCCTGTGTGTGTGTGTGTGTGTGTGTGTGTGTGTGTGTGTGTGAGAGAGAGAGAGAGAGAGAGAGAGAGAGAGAGCATGCATACACAACTTGTTATCTAATTTCGGGAGGAGGGTTGTCAAGAGGCAGGGTTATGAAGGAGAAAAGAGAGAATGAGCCATTTTGGACATATTAAAACTGATGGACACCTGTGAGACATCCAGGTAGATATAGTAATAAACACTGTTACTAATGTGATTGAGTACTTACCCTGTACCAAGCCCTGTGCTAAGCCCTCTATAGGAATTAACTGACTTAGTATCTGCAGCATTTGGGAATGTGAAAATATGGAGATTTAAAGACTTGGCCTGAAATTCTAGGTCTGCATCAGAGCACAGGGTGAGTGACACCATGCAGCAGTGTGACACAAGAACTGAATCTTGAGACATACTCATACTTGAGGGTAGATGGAGAAAAAAAATAGCCAAATGAGTAAGTAGAAAAACAGGAGAGGCTATGAGAGCCAACATAGGAAAGAGTCTCAGAAAGGAAGCTTTAGGGACTCCTGGATGGCTCAGTGGTTGAGCATCTGCCCTTGGCTCAGGTCGTGATCCCGGGGTCCTGGGATGGAGTCCTGCAGTCCTGCATCAGGCTCCCCACAGGAAGCCTGCTTCTCCCTCTGCCTATGTCTCTGTATCTCTCTGTATCTCTCATGAATAAATAAATAAATGTTAAAAAAACCAAACAAACCAAAAAAAAAAAAAAAGAGGCTCTATTATCCAGTGGAAATGCTGTAGGGAAAGTCAAGTCAAGGAGAAAATCAAGTGAATCCCTTCTGACTTTTACAACCGAGGAGTCACTGGTTAGCATCGTGGAAGTGATCTCATCATAATGGGGATTGAAAGCTTCACCGAACTGAGTTCAAGAGAATTCGGCTGATTGAGGAGGAGGGGGTAGTGCAGTGGTGGGGATAGGAACAAATATTTAATGAGACCTACTACGGGCTCAGCTTTGTGCCGGCACTTTGCTGAAGTGTGGCAGGATGAGGTTTTGAAGTATTGACTGTTGCTTTCTGGTTTCCAATTCCCCTAGCTCTTTCCCACCATTTAGAAAGCCAGAAGATAATTGCCTCATGAAAGATGACAGAGTAGATTGATAAGGAAAGGAGTCCTCTCCTGGCTTTTTAGTTTCAAAAGCCTGACCCTGGGCAGGGGGCAGGGGTGGGGGGTGGAAATGATTCTAGAACTTAAAACAGGTAGTTTGGGAGAATCTTGAGGCCAAGAACAAGGCTTCATACCACCACCACCACCACTGCTAAAACAGTCCTCCAGCTAGCTGGAGGAAGAGAATACACGGGTCGAGAGGTGGGTCTCTGGGGAAGGGCTAGCCCTGTACCCTGGCCCACAGGGCCAGCCTGAGTGGGAAAAATGAGTAAATAACCTGATGGCTTTCATAATTCCAAAAAGAGGGAAGTTGTGTTTCTTTCCTTGTAAGAGACTAGGTGGAGGGAAGAAGAACCAGAGGGTGACTTGTCCCTGTGGTTAATGTGGGCATTTGGAGAGCTTCCTGGGGTTCAGCATGACAAGAGCACCAACTGGATTCCCATGTGAGTAAGATTTCTGAGATTGCATGGGGCTCTAAGCAGATACCTGAGAGCCCCAAACTCAACTGTTATGAAGGATCAGCATTGCAGTTCTAACACATCAGCAAATGACAGTGAAGAGACCAAGGGACAGCTCAGCAGTAACTCTGAAGGACCAAGACCAAGGGGCAATTGAGGTGATTGATATCTCAGAGGATGCCAGTATGCACACAACCAAGACCAAGAGCCCTTTCTCTCCATGACTTGGTACCACAGAAGCCATTCTTCCCATCACCTTCCCTCCAGAACTCCATCATGACCCCAGACAGAAAGGAAGCTTCTAACCACCCAGCAAAATAGAGACTCCAAAAATAAAGTTGAGTTCTAGAAATTAAGTTATATTTCCTAAATACTTGAATTGGGGGAATTAAATTCATGCCTACTGTATGGATTCTGACACTTCCTCCTCATTACAATAGCACAAATAGGAAATGTCCTTTCCACATTACAGACAATGAACTAGGTTCAGAGAGTTAAAGGAACTTTCTAGGCCAGCAAGCAAGGGACAAACCCCGGGACTTACCCCAAGGTTCTTCTTACCCCACAGCCAATGTTCTCCCTGCTAGACCACTTTGCTCTTGGGAAAAAAAAAATTGGCAGAGAAGAGGAGTGATAGCCAAAAGGGGATTTGGAGTGATGGAACTTTTTTTAAAGAATGAGAGAAATTAGACAATATAAATGGGAAAAGGGAGGAAAAGCCAGTGAGAGGAAAGATACTGAAAATGAAGGAAAAAGATTATTTCTCAAGAAATATTCTAAAGGGGATCCCTGGGTGGTGCAGCGGTTTGGCGCCTGCCTTTGGCCCAGGGCGCAATCCTGGAGACCCGGGATCGAATCCCACGTCAGGCTCCCAGTGCATGGAGCCTGCTTCTCCCTCTGCCTATGTTTCTGCCTCTCTCTCTCTCTCTCTGTATGACTATCATAAATAAATAAAAATTAAAAAAAAAAAGAAATGTTCTAAAGGATGTGAAAAAGAAGAAATATAAAAGGATAAACCTTGAATGGAAGGTGGATGCTTCCCAGAGATAGGAGAGAACATGGAAAGGCTGGGCTTGGGTAGAATTTCATAGATGGTTGGGAGAAATTTGGCAGTGCTGGAGTTTGGTGGCATGGAGGAGGAAAAGTAGGGTGGTGATACTTGGAGGGTGCATGCACGGTGAAGGCTGGACCATGGCTCCTTGTGTTCAGCACCTTGAATGTCAGATGGTATATGCCACGCATTTGGTTGAGTTCCTTCAACACTGCAGTAACTGGAAATTCAACCTGGGAGGAAACAAGCCAACATGCCTTGGGGAAATCCAAGGTTTTGTGAATGAACAGCTCTGTGGAGGGCAACAAACTCCTTCTTCCCAGCCCTCTTTTTCCCATGCAGTTTAAAGTTAGACTCCTGACCTCTCTCACTCCTACACCCTTGTCCCCAGAGATTTATCTGATTGGGGAGTTTGGAAGGAAGTAACTGGGCACTTAGCCCATTCTGGGGTCCATCTGGGAGACAAGTCGGCTCCCCCCATGCCAATAGAGACTTCTCTAACCAGGCATGGCCTGTGGTTTTCTGGTCCTGGGATGAAGTGTTAGTGATCTCACCTGCATGCAGGCCTAAATTCACATTCTCCAACCCGACCTGTACCGGGCTATTTCCTGATCTGATGCCTATCTTTTGTATTCTGTCTCTCTGTTGGGATCCAAATTCACAGAAAGGAAAGGGGACAGTTGTTTTACTCTCTGAAAATGTCACCCCTGTGGTACTTTTGGAGCGGAGGAAAGAAAACACTATTTAGTGTTTGGGTGGCTTTGAGGGGGGCAAGAAATGGCCAGAGTGACAAGGAATGTGAAAAATAAACATGATGTGGAATATGAGATAAAGAAAAATATAGTGGTTGCAACGTTTGGAAAATATCCATGATCTCTATTCCTATATGCAAAGCAGTTCCCGCCTAAGAGAAGAGAATCACAAACAGAATCTACCCAGGCTCCCAGTCGTTAGATTTAAATCATTGTTCTTTTATTCTCCAGATTTTTGGCTTAATTCAAAAGATTCATAAAGAACCAAGAGTGTTTGGCTCTGTTACAGAGAACTGCATCAGCTTTTTGCTGAAATCAGTTTTACCATTAACTTAATTACATTTTATTACCAAAAGATAAGTATGCTAAATGGATCCATGTATCAAAACATCTATTATAGATTTGCAGAAGTGATAGTAAGGGTGACACTATTTTTATTAATGCCTATTTTTAAATTACTTTAATTTGACCTCATTTTACCCCAAATTACCCTCCAAATGAATTTTTCAGGCTTACTCCCAAGTTAAGGATGACTGTGAAACTTTGTCCACAGCCAGAAATTAGGCAAGATTTTGTTTTGAGAATAAAAAAGATTAAGGAACATTTATATTTTAGACCAGTTGAGTGTTTCAGGTATCATATTTTCCAGATTCCACATGTAATGTAATTCTACATCTGATGCTCATTTTTGTTATTCTATAAATGAACCAGGAAGAACAAGGTTACAAGAGCTAGAAAGCGTGTATTTGGCCCTTCTCATCTGTTTGGGTCAATGTTAGGATTTCTAAGGTACCATTAAGTATTGATGATATGAATCTATAAATCATTTGTTGCTTGCCAGTTGTATCACTTTTCAATAATGATATTATCAGGGGTGCCTGGGTGGCTCAGCCAGTTGAGCACCCGACTCTTGGTTTCAGTTCAGGTCATGATCTCACAGTTTGTGAGATGGAGCCCCATGTGGGGCTCTGCACTCAGCAGGGAGTCTGCTTGAGGATTCTCTTCCTCTGCCCCCACCCTTACTCACTAAATAAATAAATAAATCCTAAAAATATAATGGTATTATCAGTTTTCTCAAAGGCATTCCGATTTGCTAAAAGAACGAAAACAAGGCAAGTGTAATTATCCCACTGCTTATAATAAGATTACAAGGGGCAGGAACTGGGGGGGGGGGGAGATAAAGCCTTCAAGTTCTCATCTTACTGTAATCTTCCTAGCCCTCTATGAGATGAAGAATGTATGAGCTACCAGAATGACTCGGCTCTCAGAGGTGATGATGGGTTTGCTTTGAGCTATCGACACTCATACCTGGGCCTCTTGTGATCAATGACACACAATTTGGAGACGGCTGACTGGGGTTAATGGTGCAATCTGTGGCTTTGGAACAGAGTTCTTCTCTATGTGAAACTAATTGGCCCATATGGGGATTAAACTGGTAACAGTGTCCTCATTTGTCAACCCTTCTATTCAGTGTTTGAATCTGGTTGCACTAGAGCACTGCCCTCAATTCAGCCAGTGTGTTTTCAAATCATAGTATCATAACTTTAGAATGAAGAAGAGGTAATTTTTTAAATATACAGGCAATTTATCAACCGAAATCACTGTAAGGAAATCATTAAAAATGAAATAATAATTATCCTATTGCCAATTATTCAGTGAATATTCCCAAGCTGTGGGAAACAGAAGAGGAGGCAAATCCACTTCCCATTAGGAAGCTTATTCCATTGCAAATTCTAGAATTACTTTTGAAATTGTCAAGACATGCCTTCAGAGCACATTCCTGCCTGCCCAGGGACTGCTGAGAGTGCTGCCCACCCCAACAATCTCAGCTCTCCCAAACCATTGAGTTTCAAACGAACCTGACCTTCTTCCTCACTTTATTTTTCTTTGTTTTGATGTTCATCAGGAGGCTTTCTTTACTCCTAATCCCAGAGTATTTTTAAAATATATTTACCATTTACACAATTAATATCCTGACTTTGGAAAAACAACCAACCAACCATTCCACAGTCTGCCACAAAAAAGAAGTCCAACCTTCTAAATAGACTTGAATTTGGACTTCAACTCAACTGAAGACATACCTCAACAATACAGCATATTTAAAATCAAAACTTCTTTATACATTTTTCTTTCATTTTCATCTTGATTAATCTGATGACTTCCTCCAATTCAACTGATTTTTAACAAGTGCACTTAAAAACAAGACCCAGGTTGTCAATTTAATGTGCTATGGCTGCACCTATATCATAGTAGAAAAGAAGAAGCCAAAGTCATAAAAAAAAAAAAAAAACCTGAGACTAACAGGGTACCAGGGGTGGGGGGATAAGACTGACGTTGGAGGTTTTGAACCTGCAATGAGTTGTGAATAAGTCACAGAGATCTTTTTAAAAAATATTTATTTACTTATTTTAGAGAGAGAGCATGCGCACACAAACGGGGGGAGGAGCAGAGAGAGAGGCAGAAGGAATCTCAAGCAGAATCTTGCTGAGGGCGGAGCTGAGTGGGGGGGCAGGGTACTGAATCTCATGACTTGAGCAAAAATGGGGAGTTGGGTGCTTAACCCACTGATCCATCCGGGTTCCCCAAGCCATAGAGTTCTAATGTATAGTATAATGAATGTAGACAATATTATACTATGATCATGTAATATGATAAATATTGCTACAACAGCAATCATATTACAGTATGTAAATGTATCAAAGTATACATTGTATACCTTAAATATACACAATGCTGCGCAACAAATTTACTCAATTAAAAAAATAAATGGGGAAAATCCAAGAAATTGGGGAGGTAGGGAAGATTAATAGGAAGACAAGAGGGGATGGATAAGGATGAGGGAAGGTATCAAGGTGACCATATTTACATGCAATGGAAAAGCATTTTCTTTACTCTCAGAGGCTATTTTTTCCTGTCAATTTTTTTTAAATAAGTGAATTTTACACAGTTACAGAAACAGTGAGCATTTCCCACAAGTAGCAATAAAGACCCACACACAGGAAATTGACAGGACCATGTAGACCAGTAGGCATGTGACTTGGAAGAAACTTGAAAAGACATAAAGTTCGGTGGACTGACTCTAAGCAAAGTTTCATTTTAGTGCTACTGGCAGAGTTTTCACAGTTCCTTAGTGAATAGAAATTGGAATTTAACATCAAAAGTCTAATGTTTGTAATTTGTGGGAATATTTGTATCTGCTTAAACCCGCATTTGATTCTCTTGCCTTCATAAATTCTTTATTAAAAGAACTGCTTTCAATAAATATGTGTAGGATACACACTACCTTATTATGGTAATCCAAATTCTAATTCCAAGATGACTCAAAATCAACTCAACTGCTTTCCTGCGAAAAGAGTGCTTTATTTAGTTACAGTATGCAGTATATTATATTTGCATGAGGGAGAGGGAGGGAGAGAGAGAGAGAGAGACGTTGAACCAATATGTGTGGAATGAAGAATGCATGTAGACTTTAAGTCCTGTATTGATTTATCTTCCATTTTTAATTGTGAACTATAATACTTGTGCAGGGAGTGGTAAAACAGGTATAGAGGCTGGCCAAAAATGTCAAAATAGACATCTACCATCCAGGTCCAAAAACCAGAACATAAGCAATACTCTTGTATCCAGTGTTCTTCTGCCTTCAAGAGTAACCATGGCCCTTTCTCCTGGAATAATAATCTCCTTGGTTTTCATTACAGTGTTTCCTCTAATTTGTCAGTCCATAAGTTCTCAGTTTGTTTTTGTTTGACTTTCTCCTTGTTCTCAATATTATAGATTTAAGATTTATCCATATTGTTGTGAGGAACTGGATTTACCCCCCTTTTTTGATGCTATATAATATTCTGTTGTATAAATAAATATATCATGATTTTTAAAGGAGTTTATCTCTTCTAACTCTCAAATTTAATGACAAAATTTTAAAAATAGTATCTCATTTTTATTAATATCTGAAGAATCTGTAATGTCCTCTTTTTCATTCTTAATACCATTTATGGATATGCCCTGTCCCCCACCCCCTCTCTCTCACTCTCCCCCTCTCCCTCGCATCCTCTCCCCCTTCCCCTGTCTCTCCTTCCCTGTTCATCTCTCTCTCCCTCTCCTGGTTGATTCTCACTAGGGGTTTGGCAATTTCAACAACGCTTTGAAAAATACAACTTTTGGTTACTTGATTATTTTATACCTGTTTTGTAATTCATTAATTGCTGCTATCTTTATTACTTTCTATCTTCTAACTTTCTTTAGTTTTATTTTGCTGTTCTTTTTCTAACTTCTTGAGATGGATGATGAGCCTATTTATTTTAGTCTTTCTCTTTTTTCAGTATATGTATGCAAGGCTATACATTTTTCTCTAACCACTTCTTTTTTAAAAAGATTTTATTGGGACACCTGGGTGGCTCAGTGGTTGAGCATCTGGCTTCCCCTGGGGTCATGATCCCACGATCCTGGGATCGAGTCCTGCATCGGGCTCCTTGTGAGGTGCCTGCTTTTCCCTCTGCTTCTGTCTCTGCCCCCCCCCCTCTCTCTCTGTGTCTTTCATGAATAAATAAAAAATCTTTAAAAAAAAGAAAATAAATGTATTAAAAAATAAAAGATTTTATTTATTTATTCATGAGAGACACAGAGAAAAGCAGAGACATAGGCAGAGGGAGAAGAAGGCTCCCTACAGGGAGCCCGATGAGGGACCACAACCTGAGCCAAAGGCAGATGTTCAAACACTGAGCCACCCAGGTGCCTCTTTCTAATGACTTCTTTAGCAAAGCTTCTATGCTTGAGATATCATATTTTTATTATCTTTTAGTTAATAATAATTTTTATTTATGTCTGATTTTTTCCTAGAATTATGAGTATTTCTTAATTCCCCCAAAGATTAATTTGTATGGCTTCAATCCTTTAAAATTTATTGAGACTTATTTTGTGTGCTAGCTTTTGCTCAATTTTTGTAAATATTCTACATGTGCACTTGAAAAAAATATGTATTCTGTAGTTGTTGGCTGTTGTATGCTATATATCTACATATGCCCATATGTAAATCTTTAAAAATCATATTGTTAAAATCTTTTATATCTTTACTGATTCCTTTGTCTCCAGAGTCTCAGTTACTGAGAGAGGTATATTAAAATCTCTCATTATGATGTGGATTTATCTACTTTTCTTGAAGTTTTGTCAATTTTTGATTTACATGTTTTAAGGAAACATCCAAATTTAGAATTCTTATATCTTCCTGGTGAATTGTGCCTTTTATCATTGTGAAGAGATACTCTTTATCACTAAAAATTTTTTTGACCATTATATACATAATGAGAGAAAGAGGGCTACTGAGCTATATAGACACAAGTTTGATTGTATGTATATGTATGTGTATTTTTATATACTTATCATACATACATATAGTAATATTTATGTGTGCATAAAGCTATATCAGCCTTCTTTTGGTTAATATTTACATGATTTTTTTCATCCTTTTACTTGAAATCTTTCTTTAAACCTTTCTGTATACTTAACACTTTGCAAGGATTTAAGAAAATGGAATCTGACATTCTTCTCCTTTGACCAAAGCATTTAGTTCATGTACATTTCGTGTAACAATCAACAAAATTGTGTTTTAAAAAAATTGGGTTAAAAAAAAATCTTCGGACACCTGGGTGGCTCAGCGGTTGAGCATCTGCCTTTGGCTCAGGGCATGATCCTGGAGTCCTGGGATTGAGTTCCATATCGGGCTTCCTGCATGGAGCCAGCTTCTCCCTATGTCTGTCTCTCTCTGTGTGTCTCTCATGAATAAATAAATAAAATCTTAAAAAAAAAATCTCCTCTCCTATTTGATGGTTTCTGTTGGTACTGCTACTTTCTGTAGCTTAATCAGAAGTTCGCTCAGCAGATCCCAGCTCAGTGCTAGGGTATAAAGCACTAAGCTCCAGTGGCTCCCTTTTAATAAAGTTGGTTTCTTGCCCACGAAGGTCCCACTGCTACAGAGCTGAATCAGTGCTCCTGCCTTCCTCCATGTCCCTTGTAAACACAGAAGATCAGATAGGACCTCTCCTCTTCAAGTTTGCCTCTGTCCAGGATACTGAGCAATGGAGGCCTGGCTGGTATCCTCGAACTGCTCTGGGCTTCCAATTTTCCTAATAAACCCAAATTTGCATTTATATACGGCCCTTTGCCCAATACCTTTCTTGCTTCTTTTTCACTAATTTCTTTCTCTATATATATTTTTTTGGTTCTATATTGGTTTGGCAATTACTTTTGTCTATTATTATAGTAATTACAACCTAGAAAATCAAGATACCAGTGTATAAAGCTAATACCTTTTATTTTCCTCCTGAAATGATGGGGCAGGGACAAAAAAGACAATTAAATAATGTTCAAATGTTATTCCCTCCATAAATATCAAATTAATATATTTTTGCAGTTGTGCGTCTTCATCAAATATCTTTCTTTAAAAATCCCTATGGTGTATTATTAATAATATTTATACAATCAGGGATTATTTTCTTTATCCATATATTTACCATTTCTTTTCTTTCCATTCTTTTTTTGCATCTTGAATTATCCTCCTTCTAGGAGCACATCCTTTACCTCAATAAATGATCACAAAGCAGACCTACCCATGGCATTGCCAATAGGTGTACCAGCACTCCTGGAACATCCTCCTACCCCTCCAAGTCATCACCCTTACCTGTGTCCCCAAAGGTAATTACTATCCTAACTACTAATATCATACATGAGTTTTGGCTGGTTTTGGATTTATTTAAGTGGAATCATATTATATGAAATTTTTTTATTAATCTGGCTTATTTCTGTCAATATTTTGTTTGTGTGATACATAGGTTGTTGCTCGTAGCAATATTTTGTACATTACCATTGCTGTATGGTATTCCATTGTATGAATATGTCACATTGAGAAATAAAATCCATTCCATCATCAATGGACATTTAGACTATTTTCAGTTTGCTTCTGTTATCAATAATGTTTCCATGAACATTCTTGTATATCACTTGGTATGTATACATATGCAGGTCATTTAGGTAGATCCCTAGGAAGAAACACTGAATCATAAGATATGTATGCTAGGCTTTGCTGTCAAAGAAGTGCCTCATATGAAAACTCACTTTTACCAGAAGTTAGAACTTCTGTTGCTGCATTTCTATTTTGTAGCAAGAGAATATTTATTTTTTTCTATGTTGGCTAATAATTCTTACTTAGAATTATATTCACAACTTCAATATAAATTTTATTAAGTTCCAAATTTGTTTGGAGTACAGTAACTCTGCAGCACATATGTGTATGCATATTTATGAGCATAACAATTTACAGATAAATTGTTATATTTGTCTTACGTCTCACTAATGAATCTTATTTTGCATTATCTTGCCATTTGATAAGTAACTCCTTTTCCAGCTACCCACCTTCATTGGTATAGTATGGAGAAGGTGTGTTTTTCCTGAACATAAAATAATTATATAACATTTCATGCTTCTTTATTCTTCAGTTAGATCATGGAGGTGAGAACCTTGGCTGCCATGTTATACTTGTTAATAGTATGTGATATAAAAGGAAATAAGACTATAATCCTGTGGGTACAAAATGAGGAAAATCACTAAGAAATTCCCAAGGCCAGAAACTTGGATTGGGAAGAGGTTAACGTGAGGAAGTATTACAAACTCTGTAAATATAAAGTTGACAGAAGCACGCTGATACCAAGTACAATTTTAAGACTACTTCTGTTGAATAAAAAGAAAAAAGGAAATAAGTATAGTTTGAGGTCATTGCTCATTAATTTTTTCAGAGTGCTAAGAAAGAAGAGGCTTAGGATTATTAATTTGTTTTCAAGAAAAGATTGTGAATAAATATATAATAAAGCAAAGCAGATAAAGGATTAAAGACTCGGGACTTTGGTTTGAGACCTAGCTTTGCTATGTATCAGCCATGGGAAATTGGGCAAATACATAACGAGACTTCAGTTTTGTCATCTGTAAAATGGAGATGGATAATATTGGTACTTAGATCGATGGTCATTTCTAGTTGACATTGAGAGACTTGTCAGTTTAGTAAACTATCAAGTAGAATTCTACGTCACAGATTTATTGCCTTAGTCTCCTGTGGGTGTTTTATTCCTAAAAGTTTTAACTAGCCATCATATTTTTAAAATGTAGATTTCCAACTTCTTTTTCTTAAATGAACTTTATCAAGCATTACTTACATAAATACAGGTGCCTATTTTACCTGTAGAGTTTTAAATTTGTACAAATGTATAGATCTCTGGAAGTACCACCACAGTCAAAATAAAGAACATTTCTATGACCATACAAGTTCCTCTGTGCCTCTTGGCATCAATCACCTCTTGGCATTATCACCAACAAGGTCCTCTGTGCCTCTTGGCACCTCCCTACTCCACTTCCGCATCCCAGATAACTATTCATCTGCTTTCAGGAACTATTGCGTTCTCCGCTTTCTAGAACGTCATATAAAAGGAGTCATACAATATATACTCTTGTATCTGGCTTTGTTTGCTCACAATACTGTGTTCCAGTCACCAGTATTGTGTATACCAGTTGTTCATTCCGTAATACTGCTGGATAATTACTCCTTCTATGGATATAGCGTGATTTATTGATTCATCCATTGAAGGACATTGTGATTGTTTCCAGCTTTTGGCTTTTATGAACACAACTGCTCTGTACATTCCTGTATAGGACTTCAGGTAGACATATGTTTTCATTTCTCTTGGGTAAACACCAAGGAGTGTAGTAGTTGGGTCATATGCATCATACGCTTAACTTTATAAGAAACTCCAGGGGCGCCTGGGTGGCTCAGTCATTTGAGGACTTAACTCTTAGTTTTGGCTCAGTTCATGATCTCAGGGTTGTGAGATCGAACCCTGTGTAGGGCCTCATGCTTGGCACAATCTACTTGGGTTTCTCTTTCTCTCTCTGCCCTCCCCTCACCCCCACACACATTCTTTCTCTAAAATAAATAATAATAAAAAAAGAAACTCCGAATTTTTTTCCAACGTGGATGCACCATTTCACATTGCCATCAGCAGTGCCTGAGAGTTCCAGTGGCTCCCCATATCCACCAATACTTAAGTCATCCATCATGCTTGTTTTCATCATTCTAGTAAGTGTGTTATGTTGTTTCATTGAGGTTTTCATTTCATTTTAATGACATTGAGCATTTTTTCATATGAAATATCTTTGTAAATAATTTATCTGCCTTTTATAAGAATGTTTGTCTTGTTATTAAGCTGCCAGGCACATTACATGTTCTGGATGCAAGTCCTTTGTTAGATATGTGAATTGCTAATATTGTTTCCCAGTTGGTGGCCTGCCTTTTATTTTGGTAATGATGTTTTTTGAAGTGCAGAAGTTCTTAATTTTAATGAGATTCAATTTATCAATATTTCCTTTATGCTTTTTTGCATCATATCTAAGAAATCTTTGCATGAAGATTTACCCCCATTTTTTTCTAAACATTTCATAATTTTGCTTATTGCAATTAGGTCTATGAGCCATTTTAGGCTGATTTTTTGCATATAATGTGAGGCAAGGATTGAGGTTCATTTTTTCTACCATGAAAAACATGTCCGTGTGGTTCTATTTCTGAAATCTTTATTTTATTCCGTTGATTTATATGTTTGTGCTTATGCTAAGACCACATACCATGATTTAGTAGTTTAATAGTAAGTTTCAAAATCAGGTAGTTTAAAGTCCTCCAACAGGGATCCCTGGGTGGCGCAGCGGTTTGGCGCCTGCCTTTGGCCCAGGGCGCGATCCTGGAGACCCGGGATCGAATCCCACGTCGGGCTCCCAGTGCATGGAGCCTGCTTCTCCCTCTGCCTGTGTCTCTGCCTCTCTCTCTCTCTCTCTCTCTCTCTGTGACTATCATAAATAAATTAAACAAAATTAAAAAAAATAAAGTCCTCCAACATTGCTCCTTTTTAAATAATTGTTTTGTTATTACAATTTCCATAAAAATTTAAATGTCAGCTTGTCAATTCCTTCCAAAAATTTTTTTT
The DNA here is from genome assembly GCF_905146905.1 of Nyctereutes procyonoides. Classification (NCBI taxonomy): domain Eukaryota; kingdom Metazoa; phylum Chordata; class Mammalia; order Carnivora; family Canidae; genus Nyctereutes; species Nyctereutes procyonoides. The sequence continues at coordinate 7,755,285 of NW_026575044.1, forward strand.
TCTGGGGGTCTTGATAGGAATTGTGCAGAATCTCTAGATCAATGTGTGGAGAACTAGCATCTTACAATTATTGAATTTTCCAATTCATGAATGTGGCATATCTCACCACTGATTTAGTTATTTAAATCTTTTCTTGGGATGCCCGGGTGGCAGAAGCCACCAACTCTTGGTTTCAGCTTAGGTCATGATCTCAGAGTCCTAAGATTGAGCCCTGAATCTGGCTCCAGGCTCTGCATAGAGTCTGCTGAAGACTCTCTCTCCCTCTCCCTTCACCTCTCCCCACCCCCCCACCCCGTGCTCTTTCTCTCTCAAATAAATAAATCCTTAAATTTTTTTTCTCAATGTTTTTTAGTTACATACATTTGTCAATTTTTATGGTCTTTGAAGCTATTATAAATGGTACTTTTTCATAAATTTGATTCTCTGATCATTTGTTGCTAGCAATACAAATACAACTGATATTTGTATTTTGACCTTGTATCACAAGATTTTGCCATATTAGCTTATTGACTTCTAGTTACTTTTGTATAAATTCCATATGTATTTGATCATCTTCAAGTAAAGAGAGTTTTTCTTTCAAATCTGTTTACTCTTTTATTCCTTCTCTTTGCTTTATTATACTGGCTAGGACTTCCAATATAACACCAAATAGAAGTGGGGGAACTGTGGGGAAGCATTCAGTATTTCACCATTAAGTAAAATGTTATAGGTTACAGATTTTTTAATTGCTGTTCTTTATAAGATTGAAAACATTTCCTTCTATTCTTTGTTTGCTAAGAATTTTTGTTATAAACTTTTTTTTTTAGATTTTATTTATTTATTCATGAGAGATACACAGAGAGAGGCAGAGACATAGGCAGAGGGAGAAGCAGGCTCCATGAAGCAAGCCCGATGTAGGACTCGATCCAGGACTCTGGGATCATGCCCTGAGCTGAAGGCTCAACCACTGAGCCACCCAGGCATCCCATGTTATAAACTTATATTAACTTTGTTAAAAGTTTTTTCTGTATCTATTGGAATACTTATTTGTTTTTTTCTCCTTTGTTCTGTTAACATGGTGAATTATATTAGTTGAATTTTAAACCAACCTTGCATCTCTTGATTAAATCCCATTAGGTTGTGATGTATTTATCCTTTTTATACATTACTGAATTTTATTTGCTAATTTTAAACAAGATTTTGTATCTGTTCATAAAGGATATTGGTCTGTAAGATTTTTTTTTTAATATTTTATTTATTATTCATGAGAGACACACACAGAGACAGAGAGGCAGAGACACAGGCAGAGGGAGAAGCAGGCTCCATACAGGGAGCCTGATGTGGGACTCCATTCCAGGTCTCTAGAATCAGGCCCTGGGCCAAAGGCGGCACTAAACCGCTGAGCCACCCAGGCCGCCCAGATTTTTTTTTTAAAAGTAGGTTCCACATCCAATGTGGAGCTTGAACTCACAAGGTTTAAACTCACAACCCTGAAATCAAGACCTGAGCAGAAATCAGCAGATACTTGACTGACTGAACCACCCAGGTACCCTGTCTGTAAGTATTCTTGTAATGTCTTGTGTGTGTGTGTGTGTGTGTGTGTGTGTGTGTGTGTAAGATTTTATTTATTTATGAGAGAGAGAGGGGAGCCCGACGCGTGACTTGATCCCGGGTCTCCAGGACTGTGCCCTGGGCCAAAGGCAGGCGCTACACCGCTGAGCCACCCAGGGATCCCTGTCTTATCATGTTTTGGTAGCAGCGTTATATGGTCCTTCTAAAATGAATTAGTAAGTATTTTCTTTACCTCTTTTGGCTGAAAGAGCTTCTGTAGAATTAGCATTCTTTCTACCTTGCTTGATAGAATTCCACAGTGAAGCTATGTCTTGGAGCATTCTCTAGGAGAATGCGTGTTTTTTTTTTTTAAATTCAATTTGTGTACTGAACATGGGAGTATTCATATTTTCAGTTTCATCTTGTGTCAGTTTTGGCATTTCATGTCTTTATTTATTTATTTATTTTTATTTTTTAAAAAAGATTTTATTTATTTATTCATGAGAGACAGAGATAGAGAGAAAGAGAGGCAGAGACACAGGCAGAGGGAGAAGCAGGCTCCATGCGGGAAGCCCGACCCGGGACTCGATCCCCGGTCTCCAGGATCACATCCCGGACTGAAGGCGGCACTAAACTGCTGAGCCACCCGGGCTGCCCTTCATGTCTTTTAATGAATTTTTCAATTTAATGTAAATTGTTGAATTAATTGGCATAAAGTCAATCATAAAATTGGTTACTCCCCTCTTAATGTCTAAAGCTTTATAGTGATAGCCCTTCTTTCATTCCTGATATTGATAATTTGAGTCTTATTTATATTTTAGTCAAGCTAGAGATTTATTAATATTACTTTTTATAAAACTGGCTTTTGATTTCAGTAATTTTTCTCTATTGTATATGTTTCTGTTTTGTTGATTTCTGATCTTATCTTTATTACTTACTTCCTTATAATTGCTTTGGGTTTATTTTAGTTTAAGCCTAAGATGCAGCTTAAGTCATTGATTTAAACTGTCATTTTTTCTAAAATAAGTATTTACATTTCTCTGTAAATACTGTCTTGGTGGCATCATACACATTTTGGTGTGTTATGTTTTCATTATCAGTCAGTTAGAATATTTTATAATTTCTGTTATGTCTTCTTTGTGGACCATAGTTTCTTCAGATGTGTATTGTTTAATTTCCATATGTTTGGGTATTTTTCAGATATCTTATAATTGATTTATAATTTAAATTCACTATGAGTAGAGATCATACTCCATGATTTCAATCCTTTTAAATGTATTGACAATTGTTTTATGATTTGGTATACTTCTATCTTCTTGAATGTTCCATATGTACTTGAAAAGAATGTAATTTTTCTGTTGTTAGATATAGTGCTTTATAAATGTCAACTAGGTCATGTTTGTTGCTAAGGTTCAAGTCTTCTAAATCCTTAAAGATTTTCTGTCTACTTGTTTTATTGATATGTTCTCAAGCTCAGAGATTTTTTTCTCAGTCATGTCTAGTCTACTGATAAGCCCAGCATGAGCATTATTCATTTTTATTACAGTGATTTTTTTTTTTTATCTCCAGTGTTCTTTCTTGGTTCTTAGGATTTCCAACTCGCTGCTTACATTGCCCAACTGTTCTTGGATGCTGTATACTTTATCCATTTGAGCCTTTCACACATTAATCATCATTGTTTAAAATTCCCAGTCTGGGATCCCTGGGTGGCTCAGCGGTTTGGCGCCTGCCTTTGGCCCAGGGCGCGATCCTGGAGTTCCGGCATAGGGTCCCACGTCGGGCTCCCTGTATGGAGCCTGCTTCTCCCTCCTCCTGTGTCTCTGCTTCTCTCTCTCTCTGTCTATCATAAATAAATAAATAAATAAATAAATAAATAAATAAATAAATAAATAAATAAATAAATCTTTAAAAAAATAAAAATAAGGGATCCCTGGGTGGCGCGGCGGTTTAGCGCCTGCCTTTGGCCCAGGGCGCGGTCCTGGAGACCCGGGATCGAATCCCACATCAGGCTCCCGGTGCATGGAGCCTGCTTCTCCCTCTGCCTGTGTCTCTGCTTCTCTCTCTCGCTCTATCATAAATAAATAAATAAATCTTTAAAAAAATAAAAATAAAATTCCCAGTCTGATAATTTCAAGATCTTTGCCATGTCTTCCAAGGGTTTTACAGTTCTACATTTTATATTGGAGCCTATGATTCATTTTGAGTTAATTTTTATATAAGGTATGAGGTTTAGCTTCAGGATCCTTTTATTTATTTATTTTTTGCATATGGATATCTAATTGTTCCAGTGATTTGTTGAAAGACTATCTTCATTGTTTGAGTTGTCTTTTCACCCTTATTAAAAATCAGTTTTCTGTACTTGTGTGGGGTTATTTTTGGCTTCTTTATTCTCTTCCATTAATCTCTGTGTCTATATCTCCACACAGGCTTCTTGAATTAGGTATAGTGAGTCCTCCCTCCTTATTCTTCTGTTTCAAAATTATTCTTAGCTATTCTAGTTCCTTTGCTTTTCCAGAAAAATTTTGAAATAATCTTGTCTATAGCTTTAAAAAAATCTTCCTACACCTTGATAAGAATTGCATTAAAGTTATTTATCAATTTGGAGGGACACCTGGCTGGCTCAGTTTGTTAAGCATCTGACTCTTGATCTCAGCTCAGGTCTTGATTGCAGGGTTATGAGTTCAAGCCTATTTAGCCTATTTACATAAAAAATTTATGTATCAATTTGGAGAGAATTGATCTCTTTACCATATGTTAAGTCTTCCAATCCATGAGAACAATTTATATCTCCATTTAGATCTTCTATTTCTTTTATCAGTTTTAGGGTTTTGTTTTTGTTTTTGTTTTTTTAGTTCTTGGTAGAGAAGTCTTGTACATGTTTTGTTAGGCTTGCAACTAAGTATTTCATATATTTTTAACAATTCTTTTTTAAAAATATTTTATTTATTTATTCATGAGAGACAGAGAGAGAGAGAGAGAGAGAGAGAGAGAGAGAGAGAGGCAGAGTCATAGGCAGAGGGAGAAGCAGGCTCCATGCAGGGAGTCCGATGTGGGACTGGATCCCAGGACTCCAGGATCATGCCCTGAGCCAAAGGCAGATGCTTAACCGATGAGCCTTCCAGGTGTCCCTATTTCATATTTTTAGAGAGCTTCCAAAATGATACTGCATTTTTAATTTCAGTGCCACATATTCATTGTCAATACCTAGAAATACAATTGACTTTTGTATGTTGATCTTGTATCCTGCAACCTTGCTGAATTCCCTTGAGTTCTAGAAGTTTTTCCTTTTTTTTTTTGATTAAGATATAATTGACACACAACATTATGTTATTTTTAGGTATAAAACATAATGATTCAATATTTTTATATATTATAAAATGACCACACACAATAAATCTAGTAAATATCCATCACCACACAGTTACAATATTTTTTTTTCTTGTGGTGAGAAGTGTTAAGATTCTTAGCAACTTTCAAATAAATGGTATAGTATTAACTATAGTTATCATATGGTGTGTTATGTCCACATGGCTTCTTTATTTTATAACTGGGAGCTTGTACCTTTTGATCATCTTCACCTGTTTTGCCCACCCTTCAATCTATTTTCTATCTGTGAATTTGTTTGTTTGTTCCATATATAAGTGACATCATATGGCATTGATCTTTCTCTGTCTGCCTTATTTCACATAGCATAATGCCCTCAAGGTCTATCCATGTTGTTGCAACTGGCAAAATTTCCTTTTCTTTATGGCTCAATAATATTTCATTGTGTATATATACATACCACATTTTCTTTATCCATTCATCTATCAATGGACACTAGGTTGCTTTTATGTCCTGGCTTCTGTAAATAATGCTGCAATGAACATGGGGTGTAGCTATCTTTTTGAGATAGTGATTTCATTTCCTTTGGATAAATGCCCAGAAGTTGAATTGCTAGATCATATGGTAGTTCTATTTTTAATTTTTTGCGGAACCTCCATACTGTTTTCTATAGTGGCTGCACTATACTAATTTACATTCCCACAACAGTGAACAAGAGAGAATTCTCCACATTCTCACCAACACTTGTAATTTCCTGTCTTTTTGATAATAGCCAATGTTCTAAAAATTGTGCTTATTTTTTTGTTGATTCCTTGGGAATTTCTACATAGACTATCACCTCATTGCAAATAGGGACAGTTTTTCTTTCTTTTCCAATCTGTATGCCTTTTATTTCCTTTCTTGCCTTATTATGTTTACTAGAGCTTCTAGTACTAATTATGTTGAATAGCAATAGCAAAGTGGTAATCTTTACTTTATTCCTGATCTCATGGGGAAAGCATTCAGTCTTTCACCATTAAGTATGATGTTAGCTGTGGGTTTCTTGTAGACATTCTTTATCAAGTTGAGAAGTTTCCCTCTATTCCTAATATTCTGAGAGTTTTTATCATGAATGGCTGTTTAATTTTGTCAAGTGCTTTTTCTTCATTGATTTATATATAATGTCATATTTTTTCTTCTTTAATCTTAACATGGATTACATTTAATGATTTCAAGTATTGAATTAGCTTTGAGTATCTGGAACAAATCTTGGTCATGCTGTACAATTCTTTCTATATATTGCTGAATTCTATTTGATAGTTTTTTGTTTGCTAAGGATTTTTACGTCTGTATTTATGAGAGATACTGGTTTATAGTTCTCTTATTTTTTTCTGGTTTTGGTACCAGAGTTACTGACTTTATAAATGATATGACAAGTGTTCACTTCTTTTCAATTTTCTGAAAGAGATTATATAGAATAGGTGTTAATAAATGTTAAACAGTTGGTAGAATTCACTAGTGAAATAATTGGAGATTTCTTTTTATCAGAATTTTAAAATTACAAATTCAATTTCCTTAATAGTTGTAGGGATATTCAAAGTATCTATCTTATTTTGGGTGAGTAATGATAGCATGTACTTTTCAAAGTATCAATCCATTCCATTTTAGCTTGTCAAAGTTATGTGTGTAGACTTATTATTCTTTTGATGTCTGCAGGGTCAGTGGTTATATTCAATGTTTCACTCCTGATATTGGTAAATTGTATCTTCTCTCTTTTTTTCTTTGTCAATCTTGCTAGAAGTTTTTTACTTTATCGATCTTTTTTTTTAATGGATTTTTATTTCCTTAATTTTCTCTATTGTTCTTCGGCTCGGAGTATCATTGATTTCTGCTGCTATATTTATAATTACCTTCATTCTGCCTACTTTGGGTTTATTTTGCTCTTCTGTTTCTAGTTTCTTAAGATGGAAACTTAAATTTTTGATTTGAGACTTCTTGCCTTGTCTAAGATAAGCATTTTGTGTTATTGTCATAAATTTTCCTTTCAGCACTATTCTAGCTGAGTCCATCCTAAATTTTGATATTTTGTATTTTCATTTTCATTCAATTATTTGTAGTTTTTAAAAAATTCCATTGAAAGTTCCTCTTTGGCCCACAGAATTTTTAGATGTGTATTATTTAACTTCCAAGTATTTGGTAATTTTCCTGTTATCTTTCTGTTAGTGATTTCCACTTTTATTCCACTGTAGTCAGAGAACATACAGTGCATGATTTCAATTCTTTAAAATTTTTCAGGTTTGTTTTATAGCCCAGGATAGGGCCTATTTTGGTATTTACTTTGGGGGTGCTTGGAAAGAATGTATTTTGCTATTGTTGGTGCAATATTCTGTATGCGGCCAATAGATACATGAAAAGATGCTCAACATCACTCATCCTCAGGGAAATGCAAATTAAAACTACAAAGAGACATTGCCTCACACCCATCAGAATGGCCAAAATAAAAAAAAACACAAGAACAACAGGTGTTGGCAAGGATGTGGAGAAATGGGAACCTTCTTGCCCTATTGGTGGGAAAGCAAACTGGTGCAGCCACTGTGGAAAACAGTATGGAGGTTCCTCAAAAAGTTAAAAGAATGATCCAACAATCACACTACTGGATATTTTCCTAAATAATACAAACACTAATTCAAAGGGATACATGATGTTTAGCAGCATGATCTGCAATAGCCAAATTATGGAAAGAGCCCAAATGTCCTTTGACTAATGAATGGGTAAAGAACTTGTGTTATACATATACAATGGAATATTACTTAGCCATAGAAAGAATGAAATCTTGCCATTTGCAATGACATGGTGGAGCTAGAGAGTATTATGCTAAGCAAAATAAGTCAGAGAAAGCCAAATACCGTATGATTTCACTCATATGTGGAATTTAAGAAACCAAACAAATGAGCACAGGGTAAAAAAATAGAGAGAGAGGCAAACCAAGAAACAGACTATTAACTATAGAGAACAAACTGATGGTTATCAGAAGGGAGGTGGGTGGGGGATGGGGGAAATAGATGATGAGGATTAAGGAGTGCACTGGGTGTTGTATGAAAGCGTTGGATCATTATATTGTACACCTGAAACTAATATTACATTATATGTTAACTAATTGGAATTTATTTATTTTTCTTAACTAATTGGAATTTAAATAAAAACTTAAAAGTAAATAAAATACACGTTTTTGTAAAAAAAGAAAAAGTTAACTAAATCCTATTGGTTGATGGTGTTGTTGAGTTCTTTTATATTCCTGATGATTTTGTGTAGTTATTTTATCAGTTTTTAAAAGAAGTGTGTTAATGTCTCCAACCACAATTGTGGATTTGTTTATACATATTTAAGTTTTATAAAATACATATTTTGCTGTTCTGTTGTTTGGTGCACACATATTTCAAGTTGAATTGACTCTTTTCTCATTATGTAATATCCCTCTCTATTCCTGATAATTTTCTCTGCTCTGAAGTTGACTTCAATAGACTTCATAGGTAATTTTTTCTGAAGTCTGCTTTACCTGATATTAACGTAGCCATCCCTGTCTTCTTTTGATTAATGTTTGCATGGTATATCTTTTCCCATCATTTTGCTTTCTACCTACCTACATTATCATATTTGAAGTGTTTTACTTATAGACAGCATTTTTCATCCACTTGGCCAATCTCTGTCCTTAATTGGTATATTTAGACAATTTGCACTTAAGGTAATTATTGATATTTAAGGCATTAGCCTACAATTTAATTTTTTTATCTATATTCCCTCTGTCTTATTTTTCTCTTTTTCCTTCCTTCATGTGGTTACTTGAAGATTTTTAGAATTCCATTTTGTTTTATCAATGGTATTTTTTAGTGTATTTCTTTGTATAGCTCTTGTAGTGGTTGCTTATGTATTACATTATATATATAATTATATATAGTATGCATATATAATATACATACACATTATATATACAAATAATCACAGCCTACTGGTCTTGACATTTTACTTGTCTGAGTGAAGTGTAGAAATCTTACATCCCTTACACAATAACCATGTCAAATATTTCCTTCACATACACAGAATCAAGTCACACGGTGTTATAATTTATGCTTCAACCATCAACCACCATTTAGAAAACTCAAAGGGAGAAGGAAAACTTGTTGAACTTATCATATTTTTACTCTTTCCAATGTTCCAAAGTCCTCTGTTTAAAAGACTTACTTACCTCAGTCATGCTTATAAGGCAGACCTCGAGGTGATGATTCTTTTATTTTCCTTATTATGAAAATGTCTTGATTTTACCTTCATTCTTGAAGGATATTTTTACTGAATATAGGATTTGGGGTCTTATATTTTAGTGCTCAAAAAATGTGCCATTTTTTTACAGTCTCAAAGGTTTCTGAAGGAAAATCTCTGTCCTCTGAAGTATTTTTCTCCCATATATAAGATGATGCTTTTCTCTTGGTGCTTTCAAGAATTTTTCTTTCCTTTTAGTTTTCAGAAGCTTGACTATAATGTGTCTTGGCAATGATTTCTTTGGGTTTCTTTTGCTTGGGGCTTTCTCAGCTTCTTGAATCTGTAGGTTTATGTCTTTTGCCAAATTCTGAAACTATTCCATCCAACATTATTGCCTTGAATATTTTTCAGCCTCAACTTCTTTCTCTTTTTTCAGAATGCCAATGACTACTGTCTCTTGTTATAATCTCACAGATCTCTGAGCCTCAGTTTTCTTTCAAAAATTTTTTTCAGTATATTTTCTCTTCATTGTTCAGATTGGTCTATTATTTTCTTCTACATTCGAGTTGACTAATTTTTTCCTCTGTCCTTTTCTATTTTGTTGTTGCACTTTACTTAAGTCTTTTATTTCAGCTATTGTATCTTTCAGTTGAGAAATCTCCATTTGTTTCTTCTTTATATTTTCAATTTCTTCACTGAGATTTTCAATTTCTTTGCCGAAACGGTTTTATTTTGTTTGTGGGGGGAGGACTCCTCATTGCTGTTGAGTAGGCGTGGGGTTCCTGCCACCATGCTGGGCCTTCATTGATACAACAGAGCTAAGTGGGGCAGGGGTGTCTCATTATTGCTGCCCACATGGCCTGTGCTGACATGAATGTGTCCTAGTCTGCTTAGGTGGCCATAATAAAATACTATAGACTGGGCAGCTTAAATGGCAGGTATTTATGTTCTCACAGTTCTGGAGCCTAGAAGTCCAAGCTCAAGGTTCCAGTGAGATTTGAAACCTTCCTGGTTGCAGATGGCTTCCTTTTTACTGAGTCCTCACATGGGAGAGTGAGAGGGATTGAGAAAGAGAGAAAGAGAGAAAGAGAGAGAGAGAGCAGTCTCTGAGTCCATTCTTATAAGGACACAAATTATATCAGGGCCTTACTCTTGTGATCCCATTTAACCTTAATTACCTCCTTATCAACCCTACCCCTAAATACAATCACATCTGGGGTTAGGGTTTCAACGTCACAATTTGAGGGGGATGAAATCAGTCCATAGCAGGATGGATGGTCATGGGACTCCTGTATCTGTTGGAGGCCTACTCTGACACAACCCCAGAGGGGTGAGAGAGGAGTGGCTCATTACTACCATCTGGCACAGTGTCACAAAGGTGTTGGGGATAATTACTCTTGTTATTACCTTAGGTTACATAGGGCTCTGCCCTGTCAGAATGGCGTGAGGCTCTCTTGCTGCCCCGGAAGAGGTGTGTCGTCATGTGAGGCGGCCTGTGAGGGGACGCATGGTCTTTCAGAGTCAGAAGCAGCCCTGCTGACAGCCCGCAGAGAATGGGGGACCTCAGTCCTATAGCTACCAGCACCACAAGAACTTGGAGGAGCACCCTGAGCTCCAGAAAAGAAGTGGCCCAGCTGACATCCTGACTGAAGCCTTGTGAGACTCAGGAAGGCCAGGCTGAGCTGAGCTAGACCCCTAACCTGCAGAAACTGTGAGGAAAGGAGTGTATGTCCATGTCAATTCAAGCTGCTGAATATATGGAGGTTTGTTACAGGGCAATGGATACCTAGTCCAGCACTCCAATTTCTGAGTCTTTCCTTTCTATGTGTGATCTCTTCTCCCTGAGCCCTACACATTGCATCAATGACATAAACAAGTAGAAGGTGTAAATATTCAGGGGCATGTTTAATGACTTGCCTGCAGCGAACACTGATGAAAACCTAGATACACTTCTTGTCATGTGAAGTAAGTGGGCTTAGCAGAGAATAGGCTCTTCTGGGACGCCTGGGTGGCTCAGTGGTTGAGCGCCTGCCTTGGGCCTAGGGCGTGATCCTGGGGATCCGGGATCGAGTCCCACGTTGGGCTCCCTGCATGGAGCCTGCTTCTCTCTATGTCTCTGTGTCTCTCATGAATAAATAAATAACATTTTTTTTTAAAATAATAGGCTCTTCTGCCAAAAGTTGGAGGAAACAACAAAAGGTAATAAAATTTAATATCAGAGAAGCTGGTAACAGATGGACTGTAGGCTTTAAAAAAATGAATGTTGGAACCTCTAAGGTGAATGAATGCTTGATGACTAAAAAACGGAAGACAGGTTTTACAAGTATACAGTGAAAAGAATAAGCAACGTTGAACTATCATGAAAAAGATTGAAAATAAAAAGTTAAAAGGAACAAATCTATTATTAGCATCAAAAAGTACATCTGTGCCAAGAAGTTAATCAAAGAATAAAACAAAACAACTTTAATAACAAGGGAGATTCTGGTAGCATAATGTCGCCTGTGAAGAAACACGAAAGTCAAGACAAAATCGCTGCAGAGCAAATGCTGCTGCTGCTCAATGAGTGCTAAAGTGTCACCAAAGAAACAAGATTTCGATCCAGGAGCATCAACTTCAGTCCAGAAGCACAAATATGTCAGTCATTTCTTGCCCATTTCAAAATTCCAAAGGAATTTGGGTCCAAGATACAGCATGAGTCTCATGCTAGCCAAACATTATATTATTTTCTCCTCAATTAAATTTTCTCGGTGAGCTACAAATGTTTCCTTTGTCGCTAACCACTCCAGGTGGGCCTTGTTAGCTCTGGGTTTATTGCCAGATTGTGAAGCCCACTGCTCAAGCGAGTGCTGTCATTTCCTGCTCTTCCCACATTTGCTGCCTCCCCCCTCTTAAATCACAACTGCTTACCACTCCCACTCTCCCCTTACACTTGCACCTCCTCGTGAGCTTCCACATGGCCCTACATGGTGGAAGCAGAGTTCTCTCCTCCGTCTGACATCACCTCTCTCCTACGTACTCCTCCAATGAAGCTCACCTCTTCTGGGAAAGCAGTTCTGAGATGATCTTCATGACAAATTTCAGTAGCACAGAATCTATTAATTGAAATCATCTGTCTTCGATCTGAAAGAGGTCCATGCTTCCCTCCCTGCCTTAAACACGATCCCTTCCTTTCCATATTTCCCTGAGTCTTGACTGCGGAGCAAACAACGAATTACCAGCTCAAGAGGCAGAGACTGAGCCCAGGAAAGTAGGTTATATGTAGTGTCTCTCCTTTTAAAGAATAACAGACATAATTCTTAGCTAACTGGTAAAAAAAAAAAATGTTCGTGAGAATTTAGCCTCCAGTTCTGAAAATAATATAATTTCATTGCATAATTTAATTATTAATTTAAATGCTTCTTGCTAGTTATGCGCTAGGCAGTGCTCTGTGCTGTGTGCACACTTGGGGGAAGACAGACTTTTTGGTGTGTGCAGGTAATCAGGATTAAACATAAAGGGAAAGTACAGGGGCACCTGGGTGGCTCAGTGGGTGAAGCATCTACCTTCTGCTCAGGTCATGATCCTGGGGTCCTGGGTTTGAGTCCCATGTTGGGCTCCCTGCTCAGTGGGGAGTCTGCTTCTCCCTCTGCCTCTGCTCTTATGCTCTTGCTCTCTCTCTTTCGCTCAAATAAATAAATAAAATCTTAAAAAAATAAAGGGAAAATATGGATTGTGAAAAGTGTTTTGCAGGAAACAAGGAGAATTTGGTGATAAAGACAGAGAGAAGAGAGCAAGTGAGGTGGTTGGAAGTCCTCCCTGGAATTGTTTTTGGTGGTAACATTTTTGCTCTTTTCTTTTCTTGGTTTCCACTCTTTTTTCTTCACGGGCTCCATTCCTGTTGTGTTTCCATACCCCTACCCTGTCTTTTTCACTCAGAAGCCAGTAACCCCCTGCTGCTTCTACCTCAAGAAAGGAGCCGAGTTTGCACTGTGTGGGTTCTGGAGTCAGAGTGTGTCTGGCCTGAAATTCTGGCTTCTCCACCTGCTAACTGTGCAAACTTGTGCAAATATCTTCCCACTTTCCTTATGAATAAGGTGGTGATAATTATGGTTCCTGGATTATAAGGTAGTTGCGAAAATTAATTAAAATACAACATGCAAACTAATTAATACAGTGCCTGGCATATAGCAAAAATCAGCAGATGTTAGTGATTCCTGTTACTTCATCCTGCCACATTTAAGATAAGCTGCTTTATAGGTGTGTGGAAGGGTTGCTGATTTATCCATCTATGGCCCCCAAAGATCCAAGCAGCCCCTAAGCATAATTAACTTAAAAAGGTTGAGTTGGAAAGTTTACTATCTATCCCACGCCCAATTTTCCTTCAGAATGCAACAGTAACCCATCCAAGGAAGGAGCTCACACTCACCCTGCATGTCTCCGGGTGAGGTCACTTCTCTGAGGCTCTGAGACTTCAAGCCCGGTTGGCTTTAAAAGATACCGGGCTACAATACTCAGGTGCCCTAATTAAGAGGGAACTCTATGATTCTCTCCGACTCCGTTCTGCTCATCTCCTTAGGTTTGTGTTAAATATACTTGGACTTCGATGCAGCTCCTGAACCTTGGTGTCAGAGTCCCCGGAAGACTCCACCATGGCACTCTTCTCTCTCATTCTCTGCTTAGTTACTGAAGTGAGTTTCTGAGTGTTTTTGGCATCTTTCCCTTCGGAATTCAACTTTTCCAGAAAAGACTGTGGCCATACCACTGATCTCCATGTGTTGGTCACAAGAATCTTAGTGCTTTTTTTTTTGCCTTTTTTTTTAATTTAAAGGACATTCATCATCAGACCAATTGCTTCTCTTTTTAAAAAGATTTATTTGAGAGAGAAAGTGAGCACGAGTGAGCACGGGGAGAGGCTGAGGGAGAGGGAGAGAGAATCTCAAGCAGACTCCTCACTGAGCTTGAAGCCCAACACAGGACTCTATCTCATGATCCTAAAATCATGATCTGAACCAAAACCAAGAGTCAGATGCTTAACTGGCTAAGCTACCCAGGCGCCCCCTCTCAATTGCTTCTTTAAGTCTCGCTCTTGGCTCTGTGAAACTACAGCCTTATAATTTCCATCTGTGCACAATGTACTCAGTGCTCATTTCCTTATACTTTTGGAAAGCATACTATAATGCTCCTATGTCACATCTGTTTACGTGGCCACTGCTATGCTGGGTGCACTTCCTTGAACACAGAGACTGTGCCTTTTTCTTTGGTACCATGCACTCAGAATAGTGTCAGACATGGAGTAGGTGCCCAAGAATGTTTGCTGATTGAACAATGCTTAAGTATGTTCCTACACTTACTGCAACCTACAATAAGACTGTTTCTTTCCACGCAGCAAGGCCTGCTACACAAGCAAGTCTAATTACATGTAAAATTTGACAAGGTGTAAAAAAGACACATCAATGGTTTCATCACTGTTTTTATATTTTAGTAGGTGGTATTTAGATTAGCTGTGCAGAGCTATTTTCCCGCCGTAAAGGTTGTGTTAAATATTGAAATAGTTCCCACGTGTGGTGACAGGAAGTGGTAGCTGGCCTGTACTTGTGAGTGAATTGGAGTATACGGTATGATTTGTACATGTGTATCATGTGCCGGGGGCCAGCCCATGCCTAACTCAGTATTAGATTTGTGCAGGTACAAACAATAACACGCCAAAGACTTGAAACGTACATGGGGAAATGATACTTAACAAAATTATGGCACAAACCTAATAAGCCTTACTAAGTATTTTAAAAAAATAAAATACAGTCCGTCTGAGAGAAGCATACATTTTATTTTCATTCATTAGGGTGATCCACTCACTGACTCATAGTTCTAACTTCCTTGACTAATTTGAAAAATTAGTCATTCTATGTGGTGATGTGAACATTGCAACTAATGGTCTATTATATTTTTGATTTGCATAACTTGTGAATACTATCTATAAATACTAGTATTTTCCTCAAAATTGGAAATCATATAATGGCAAAAGAAAACTTAAACCGACTATTAGTGTGACGCATACAAATTGACTTTCAAAGATCTCATATGCAGAGCTTTAGCTGCAATGAACACAAGAAGCAGCAGCAACTTTTTGACTAAGCAGTCTTTCTCTTTTTTCTTTTTTTAAAGATTTTATTAGCTGACAGAGAGAGAGCATAAGTAGGGGGGTAGGGGGAGCAACAGAGGGAAAGGGAGAAGCAGACTCCCTGCTGAGCAGGGAGCCCAATATGGGGCTCGATCCCAGGACCCGATGATCATGACCAGAGCCAAAGGCAGATGCCCAACTGACTGAGCCACCCAGAAGCCTCTAAGCAAAGTTTTTCTTAACATTTCGTGTCAATATCCACTCTTGCTGTAAATCTTTTACCCTTCCCTATCTCCCACTTACCTTCCCCAAAGCAGACTTAGTAGAGAAAGGGTATTCTAGAAAAACCTTGCTTTTTTTATTTTATTTTTTTATTTTTTATTTTTTTGAGAGGGAGAGAGGGGGTCAAAGGAGGGGCAGAGGAAGAGGAAAATGAAGACTCTCCACCTAGTGTGGAGCCCCTACATGGGGCTTGATCCCAGGACCCTGAGATCATGACCTGAACCAAACCAACAGTTGGATGCTTAAATTATTGAGTCACCCAGGCACCCCAAACCTTGCCCTTTTCAAACTTTCAAATCTTATGCAAACAGCCAGTGATTATTCCTTTTTTTTTTTTTCAGCCAGTGATTATTCCAAACATATTCTTATTTCTCTTCTGAACAGGTTTTCCTCTGTAACTGCAGCTTCACGTGGAGTGAGTTGGGGTGGGGTCCAGTTAAACTCTTCCATATAAGAAGTGTTAATGGTTGAAATGGTTTTTCCTAAACTTTCTACTACAGAGGTTCCAGAATCCTTTTCTTGAAAAATGTACTATAGCGGTTCAATGCTATTGGCTCTCAGAAGTACACACTATCCAGAATGTCACCAGGGAAGGGAACAGTGGGAGAAATGATAGGGGGGCAAGTCTCACTGCGTATAACTGGGGACCAGGAGATTGGATTTCCTGCAGAAAAAGGAACAGATGGAAATCATAGGCTCAGCATGGCCTTGTGTCTGACGATTTGGTTCAACATCTAAAAGGCTGCCTGATGCCTACTCTGTTCTCTCCACTGGGTCTGACAGGATCATGCTTTTTTTGTTTTTTCATTTTTTGCATGTGCAGTCATGGTATTGTGGAATCTGCAGCAAAGGACTTACTGGCAAATTTCCTCTGTGGATGTGGAACCAAACGGAGCTCATTCTTTAATGCAAACTGCCTTCCTCTGTGCGGAGCCACTGCATGAATTACAGTAGCTGGAAAGTCAATTGCCAAAAGGCAACCTGCTCCAGATTCGCTGGTTTCAGATTTAAGGATAGAGAGGAATGCTTGAGAACATCTGAGTCATGATGTACTCTCAGTTATTTTGCTAGAACATTGGGTACAAGGTGCTTGGTGTTATATACTACTTGCATCTGGGTGGGGTTACAGCTTCCCGTGTTTCCTTGAGAAGGCTTATTAATAGCAGAGGACTAAAGCGATAAGTGTGTGCCATGGATAGCAGTTGAGGAAATGACCAATGCCAGCCAACGTTTATCAGGACTTGCTGTTTGTTCTTCCTCCAGCCCTGGGGAAGCAGATGTATTGATCAGATTTTTAGAGAAAAACAGCCTGCAGTCGGTTTACTGTGCTGAGATGTGATAGCCCAGGAAACAGGCTGCCAGAAAGACTCAGAGGTTGGCTACCCTGAGCATCAAAGGGAAGGCTGTAACACAGAGGGGAGGGACAAGATGTCAATGTTGATTTCTGGTCTGACTTCTCTTAGCCTCTTAAGGTAACATCGCTGACTTTGAATGTATCATATCCAGAATCATCATATTCCAAATTTAAGGAGTCACTGATGAAAATAGCCTTGAAGATTAAGCACTTTCTCCTTCCTACCCCCACCACTAAATCTTCAGCACTATAAAACAGACCAGAAATTAAAAGCACTTTGTGTAGCTATGAAATTGAAAAAGGAAATATACATGACCAAAGACGTCAAACTAAAACTTAATGACAAATAAACGGGCACAGCATAAGCGACGCTGTGTTTGTGTGTATGCTGTGACATTTCCTGTTGGTTTTTTTCCTCCTTGACCGAACCATTATGTAGGGAAACACACTTAAGTGTGTGTAAATTTTAGAAAGGAATTTTTTGGCTTTTATAACTGAAAAGCTCAGGGATCTAGCTTCAGGCAGAGCTGGATCTAGCTACTCAAATTATGTCATCAGGGTTCTTTTTCTCCATCTTTCAGCTCTGCCTTACTCTGCATTGGCTTCATCCTCAGGATGGAGTTCCCATATGATGGTTCTTAGCAATTACAGCCTCTTCCTTCTCACTTTATTTAAGCTTAATAACCCCCAAAGAATGGAAGTTTCTCTTCCCAGTTTTAGCCGAAGTCATGAAATGGATGCTCAGGCTTGGGTCTGGGGCCCATCTCTGAACCAATTACTGTAGCCTTGGTGATGGGATACACTCAACTGGTCAGGTGTCATTAGTGCTCCACCTTCCCCAGGAGCTACTGGCCTGAAGGTGGGTGACGGGCTCATTCCCAAAGGAAACCCATGTCCTCTCATTGGAAGAGGGAAGGGTAAGTGCTGAGCAGACAAAGCGGCAGGTTTATGCTTCCATTGGTAAATATGTTGAATTTATCTAAGGACACGAGAATTTTTTCTAAACAAGTCTATCAGTTTTTTTTTCCCCAAGCAGGAGAGCCCCTTCAGGGAGCTATATGCTTATTCAAATCATGTCACCTTTTACTTACCATGGTTTTGTTTTTGTCTCAAAACTCCATTTTTGAGCTGCCTCCTGAGTCAGTTCATCAACTGTAAAATAAATATTTTCTCATTAGTTTATAGTTACATAGCATTTTTACATGAAATAGTCAACCATATGAAAGAGATTCAGATTCTTTCCCACTGTTTGAGAATGAATATGCAAAAAAAAAATTCCAAAAATGAAACTTAAAAAATATCACAGTGGAAGAATTATCGGATTTAGCCTAGAACCTCCTGGTACCTATTTAGAACGGGGCAAAACTTGCTTGGGTAGGTAAGCCATTTTTGACTGGGTCCTTGCCCTTAAAGAAAGCTTGGCCTCACACTGGAGGTAGCACACTCATGTGCTTATCCCAAAGACTGAGTCTCTTCATGAGCATTTGAAAGATGGAATGGTTAAATACTAAGGACCAACTCATCTACTAGTACAAGCACCGAAAGTGCTGTGTTCCCCCATACTCAATAATGCCAAGACTGGAGAAGGGTGCTCCTGAGCAGATGGCTGGACAGACTAAAGCATTAGTTTGCTGAGCCTCCGTGCTTGCTAATTAATTCTTCAGTTTACTAGGATTTACAATGATTGTTCAAAACAAGACATCCCTTAAAGTAAATGCTAGGTGAAAGTCTCAACATGGTATTGATTACAAGGTGGTTATTTCAGACAGCTGAGGTGTTGTCATTCAATAACAGAATTGCCTTACCTGCCCTGTTGGTTTAATTAAGTTGTTTTCAATTTGTAGAAAGATTATCTACAGTTTTAATTTTGGTGTTCTCCTGGATGATGTTTTCCAATTTTCTGGTTAAAATGGTAAATGGGATTCTATAGCAGATTTCATTTTACAATTCAGATATATAATATAGTTGGCATTTATTGCTGGGAAAGCAGAATATGCAGGACTGTGGTTTGCATACCCTGGGTATTGAGAATTAAAAGTTGTAAGTTCTAGTTTTGACACAGCTGCTTACTATATTATCTATCACATGTCACATAACTTCTGAGTATTCCGACCTCCCTGGGAAATATGAAAGCTCAACACTGACCTATCTCATGCAGAGCAATGAGACTGAACTTAGTATCTATTATGAAAGATATTGAGAGCAAGGTGGTATTTTTACCCTACAAAAGATTCTGGAAGGGACGCCTGGGTTGCCAGCAGTTTGAGCGTCTGCCTTCAGCCCAGGGCGTGATCCTGGAGTTCTGGGATCAAGTCCCATATTGGGCTTCCTGCATGGAGCCTGCTTCTCCCTCTGCCTGTGTCTCTGCCTCTTTCTTTCTCTCTGCGTGTCTCTCATGAATAAATAAATAAAATCTTTAAAACAAAACAAAATGCCCTAAGCCTAAGATTTTTATTGTATGGAATTCTTTAAATTTATTAACAGAGTGATGGGCTGATCCTTTTTTTTTTAAGATTTTATTTATTTATTTATTTGAGAGAGAGAGAGAGAGGGAGGAAGGGACAGAAGGAACAGGACAAGCAGACTCTCCAGCTGAGCGTGGAGCCTGATCCCAACCAAGACCTTGAGATCATGACCTAAGCCTGAATCACATGCTTAACTGACTGAGCCACTAAGGCGCTCCTTGGGCTGATTCTTTTTATATTGGAATTCTGATATTGACAGCGGTTATATGCAAATACAAGCCATGCAACTCTATTTAGAGCAGTAAAGGAAACCTCAAGAGCATTTTTATAATAAGACAGGCTCTCCAAGTGTATATTATTCCTTCAGAATAACAAGCACATTTTGAAAGATGTAATAACTTGGACAGGTTGCTAGGCTATTGTTGTCATTTGAAAAAGGAGCACTATAATCCAAAAACCTGAAATCTAAAGTAATTCAAGGCACAATAGTTTTTTTAAATCAGACACTTATGACAAAAATAGGTTAGTGGGTGTAAATGAAGCAAGACACAAAATCTTCTTTTCTTAGTCCATTTGCCTATTAGCATGAGCATCTCTTTTTGGGAGGGAACTTTAGAGGATACTTGTGAAAGCAAATTCTTGTGTTCTCTAAATCTGGTGAAGTGGGAGGGAGAATGTGATGAGACTATCAAAGGTCTAACTGGGACTAGAGAGGAGGATATTAGATTTTAAAAATATGAAAGTTGATACAATTTTTGTAGGTTAATAAAATGTGTAAGTTATGAAAATTATCAGTAAGTTGGGTTATCAATAAGCAACTAGCAAACTAAGTTCTCTTGCTATGATCTAAAACACTAAACTAGCTTCTCAACTACTCAATATTAAAAAATGATCACTATGAAAAAAATGATCACTATATACTAAGAGGAAAAATTAATTACGGTTATGTAAGATTGTGATACCTAGGAATAAAATTAACCAAAGAGGTGAAAGACCTGTACTTTGAAAACTATAAAACATCAATGAAAGAAACTGAAGACAAGACAAAGAAAAGGAAAGACATCCCATGCTTATGGATTGGAAAAACAAATATTGTTAAAGTATCTATACTACCCAAAGTAGTCTATACATCCAGTGCAATCCCTGTCAAAGTGCTAACAGGATTTTTTTCACAGAACTAGAGCAAACATCCTAAAATTTATATGGAACCACAAAAGATCCTGAATAGCCAAAGCAATTTTGAAAAGCAAAGCAAAGCAAGAGGCATCACAACTCCGGACTTCAAGTTATACTACAAAGCTATAGTGATCAAAAGAGTATGGTTCTGGCACAAAATAGACACAGATCAATCAGACAAAATAGAAAATACAGAAGTAAACCCACAATTATATAGTAAATTAATCTTTGACAAAGCAGAAAGAATATTTAGTAGCATAAAAACAGTCTCCTCAACAAATGGTGTTGGGAGAGCTGGGCAGCCACATGCAGAAGAATGAAACTGGACCACTTTCTTACACCATGCACAGAAATAAATTCAAAATGGATGAAAGACCAAATGTGAGACCTGAAACTATAAAATCTTAAAGGAGAACACAGGCAGTAATCTCTTTGACATCAGCTGTAGCTGATGACTCAGCTGTAGCTGAGACTTCTTTCTACATATGTCTCCAGAGGCAAGGGGAAACAAAAGCAAAAATGCACTATTGGGACTACATCAAAATAAAAATCTGCACAGCCAAGGAAACAATCATCAAAACTAAAAGGCAACCTACTGAATGGGAGGAGATATTTGCATATAACATATCTGATAAAGGGTTAATATCCAAACTATATAAAGAACTGATAGGGGATCCCTGGGTGGCTCAATGGTTTAGCGCCTGCCTTTGGCCCAGGGCGCAATCCTGGAGTCCCGGGATCGAGTCCTGCGTCGGGCTCCCTGCATGGAGCCTGCTTCTTCCTCTGCCTGTGTCTCTGCCTCTCTCTCTCTGTCTACCATGAATAGATAAATAAATCTTTAAAAAAAAAAAAAGAACTGATACAACTAAAAAAAAATACCTGATATGACTCAACACCCAAAAACCAAATTAAATCCAAATAAAAAGTGAATGGAAAACATGAACAGACATTTCTTTAAAGAAGGCACACAGATGGCCAACAGACACATAAAGAGATGCTCAAAAATCACTCATCATCAGGCACATACAAACCAAAACCACAGGGAGATATCATCTCACACCTGCCAGAATGGTTAAAGTAAATAACACAAGAAATAATAAGTGTTGGAGAGGATGCAGAGAAAAAGGAAAACTTGTGTACTGTTGGTGGGAATGCAAACTGGTGAAGCCACTTAGAAAACAGCATGGGGATGCCTCAAAAAGTTAAAAATAGAATGACCTATGATCCAATAATTGCACTATTGGATATTTACACCCAAAATATGAAAACACAAATTCCAAGAAATACATGCACCCCTATGTTTATTGCAGAATTATTTACAATAGCCAAGATATGGAGGCAGCCCAAGTGTCCACTGGCCGATGAGTAAGTAAAGAATATGTGGAATATATACAATCAAATATCATTCAGCCATAAAAGAAGAAAGAAATCTTGGCATTTGCAACAGCATGGATGAAGATAGTATAATGTTAAATAAAATAAATCAGAGAAGGACAAATACCAAGTGATTTCCCCTGATTTGTGGAAATTGAGATACAACAAATGGGCAAAGGAAAAAAGAGAGAGACAAACCAAGAAGCTTGTAATGATGGAGAACACACTTTTGGTTGCCAGAAGGGAGGTGGGTGGGGAGGTTGAGTGAAATAGGTGATGAGGATTAAGGAGTGCACTTGTGATGAGCACCAGGTATTGTAGGGTTAAATCACTGTGTTGTACGCCTGAAACTTATATAACACTGCATGTGAAACTATACTGGAATTAAAATTTAAAATAATCACAATAAACTTTATAATACTGAAATAAGAAAAAACTAAGATTTTTATTATATAGAATTCTTAAAATTTGTTAAAGAGTTTTTGGTGAACCTCTTTTTATGTTGAAATTTTGTTATTGCAAGTGGCCACTTGATACTTTTTGCCCAAGTCTCAAGCTTGGAGCTTCCCTGTTTATCCATTGAAAGGAATGTTTGCAAGTACCTTAAACTCATTATGTCCAAAACAGAATTCTTTACTCCTCAAACATGTTCTTTGCCCAAGGGTCCTATTTCTATAAATAACTTCACCATCCATCCAGTCAGCCCAAGCTTCAGCCTAGCTGGATTCTTGATTCCCATCTCTCCTTCAATGCCTCCTGTATTAAGGAGAGCTCAGTCAGAGAAAAGAGCCATCAGGAGATATTTGTACACTACACTTGCTTTTTTTTTAAGATTTTATTTATGCATTAGAGAGAGAGAGAGAGAGAGAGGGAGAGAGAGAGAGAGAGAGAGAGAGAGAGAGGGAGAGAGAGAGAGAGAGAGAGAGAGAGAGAGAATGAGAATGAACCAGGGGGAGGGGCCGGGGGAGAGAGAGAAGAAGGTTCACCACTGAGTAGGGAGCCCCATGTAGGACTCCATCCCAGGACCCCAGGATCATGACTTGAGCCAAAGGCAGACACTTAACTGACTGGGTCACCCAGGCCCCACACTGCACATGTTTATCTATAGATAGATGCAAGCAGATAGGCATACAGATTCATGCAGGCCTGTCTTAGGGATTTGATCTCACACAGGGTGGGCACCAGTTATGAATCTCTGGAGAGCTGTTCTCTTTGCAGGAGGTGTTGGAACTTAAAGCCCACAGGATGGGAAGATGGATGAAAAGAGAGGGAGAAGAGGAATGATCTGGATTCATAGCATAAGCTGGCTCCCCTCAGGGCAGCTGACCCCTACGCCAGGTCGCCAGGTCGTGTGCCCCAGCCCCTGGAGGGGTGGATACCTTCCGGGGGCCAGGGCTCTGTGGGGGGTAGATGTGTAAGTCTATCCAGGACCCCAGGGTGGGAGTGAGGCAGAGGGAAGAGGATCACAGCAGAGGCTGGAGCTCACCTGAGCAGGTGGGCAGAGGTCCAGCCCCAGGAGAAAAGACCAACCCACTAGTATACTCAGACTTGAGATTTTTTTCCTCCTGTCTGGAAGGGGAAGCCTTAAAGAACCATGAGACAGAGGGGCTCTCCACATTTGTATTTTTGGAAGTCATCTGCAGCCATACAGCAGGTGGACTGAAAAGGTGAGCAGTGCTAGGCTCCTTCGAGTTTTCAGGGATAGAAGCTTGCTTTGTTCATGGGACGCTATTGAAAGGATTCATAGGGAAAGTGGGGAAGAGGGATCCCTGGGTGGCGCAGTGGTTTGGCGCCGGTCTTTGGCCCAGGGCGCGATCCTGGAGACCCGGGATCGAATCCCACGTCGGGCTCCTGGTGCATGGAGCCTGCTTCTCCCTCTGCCTGTGTCTCTGCCTCTCTCTCTCTCTCTCTCTCTCTGTTACTGTCATAAATAAATAAAAAAAAAAAAAAAGAAAGTGGGGAAGACTTGTAGCCACATCATCTACTGGCCGGTCCAGCCTCAAGAAACTCAGAACGACGTTGTTACTCATTCTGCACAGGCCCTCGAGCTGTGCTGTCCTGTTGCCCATTCCGCTTTAGGCAATCCCTGCTTCTTTCTGGAACCAGGGTGTATCTGTTCTCTGCAGCTTCTCTGCATGGCTTGGCTCCCCAAGAGGGAGGATTTGATTGGCAGCCGGTTTTAATCTAGTGTAGAGCATGCTCACCCCTACCCCACATTTGAGCAGGTCTAGACCTCCTTCCAGGCCTGTGATTGGCTGCCTTTGAGTCAGAGTCTTCCAAAAGCTTCGGCCAAGTGGTTGCGGGGCTGATGGTATAACACATAAGCAAATTGACTTGGGAAACCCCTGGGTAGGGGGCTGGACTCTAAGAAGGAGGAAAGTGGAAAGAACCCTCCCGGGGCCTGTTCATTGCAGGGTCTGGTCCAAATTGACTTGGGAAACCCCTGGGTAGGGGGCTGGACTCTAAGAAGGAGGAAAGTGGAAAGAACCCTCCCGGGGCCTGTTCATTGCAGGGTCTGGTCCAGAGACAGCATCTCAGCTGAGAGGCTTCTGCACCAGTGAGCCGTGGTGAGAGCTGACCAAGGACAGGGACAATGTATACGACAAAGCAGTGGTGATTGAAAACACAGAGCAAGGGTGTAAAATTGGCAGAACTTGGTGACTTGGTTGATTGGCTTTGGGACATGAGACAGCATGACTTCTACCTAGAAATGGGGGGCTGTATCTACTTAGTAATGATTAATGTATTAAGAAGCATAGGGAAAGAAGAAGCTGATTTATCATGGGGGAAGGGAGTTTGGCTTCAGATGTGTTTGCTCTTTAGACATCTATAGGCCTCCCAGACTGATGGGCTCAACAGGCAGCCAGTGAATGAATGTGTCTGGAGGAGACTCTGGATTGGCCATGTAGTTGGCGCATTCAGGAGAAAATTCAAGGGGATGGATGGATAACCCAAAGAGACTGTACTGAATGAAAGCAAAGCACACTGCGGGGGGTTGGGGGGGAATGGGGTGCTGCCAAGGCAGACAATCCAGTGGAGGCTGAGGTGACAAAATGAGATGTGACCAAAGCACTAGTATTTTAAGCATTTGTAATGTATCAGTTTGTCTCAAAGGTCTTTAATAATTATTATATTTCTGTCTCCAATTTCTCCCTAGTGCTTCTTGCAAGATTTGGATATATGTCTGAAAACTAATTATATCGGATGTTTGCATCACCTTCATATTTCCTTTAGACCATAAAAGATGTCGGTGCAAGTGCATTGAATGGATATAGAACAGGAGGTTACATTAGGGGTGATTTTTAGCTTCATTTCCCCCCATATTTACCCTCGCTTGTAATATAACCAAGTCCCAGAATTCTCTACCCTTTGGTTAGCGCTGCTTGGGAAGCGGTACTCAATTTATTAGATCCAAGCTTATCATATTCATGTCAAAGTAGGGAAGTTAATATCATTCTTACCTATGGTTAATATCTTTCTTAAGGTACATCAGCCTAAATACTCTAAAATTATTTAGCAATGCCTTTTGTCTTTATTTCCAATATGTTTCTTGACAATTTTCTTGATATTTTTAGCTGCATACTGACCTACCCAGACTCTCTCTTTCAAACTGCGAGTTATGACAGTGGACTCTGAAATCACTTTAGACAGTCATGTCAGCCTTTTAAAAAATTAAATGAACAGGACAGAAAATACTGCAGTGTATCACATACATAAAGGGTAAGTTTGATTTGTGAAAATTGTGTTTCAGTAGAGCATTGGTTGTATGTTGTTTGTGCATGAAGCTATATATGTGTGCTTTACAGGTACTGAGTTGGGATATAAAGTTTATTTCTTACTATGGATCATAGTAAAAAAAATGGGGGGCACATTGGCAGCTCAGTCAGTTAAACATATGCATGGGCTTAGGTCATGATTCCAGGGTCCTGGGATTGAGCCTGGTGTTGGGCTCTCTGCTCAGTGGGGTAATCTGCTTCTCCGTCTCCCTCTGCCTCCTCCCCCTGCATGTGTGCATGTGCTTTCTCTCAAATATATAAACAAATATATACATAAATAAATAAAGGCTTAAAAAATTCTTTTTTAAGAGAAACACCATTCTGACCACTTTGGGGATTGATGCATGCTAACTCAGATTCCATCATATAGTGAACTCTTTTTCATGTTGGGAATCCCAGAAATTAGTACAAATGCCTTGCATGGAGTAGGACATTAAGCAAATACTTGTAGAATAAATGAGCGAGTGAATGAATGTGTGAGCATTAGTGTAGTATGGGTTAATTTCCCCTGAACTCATTATCCTACATTTTCTGATGTTCAGGATAGGCTATGATACAGAGAGAAAATAAGGACAAGAAATCAACTGAGTCCCTTCAGGAGCTTTAAAAAAAGAAGCCTGATTTTGACAGAAACAATTATTATGCATTGCAGCCACTCCGCTGGGCAGAGAATGCCTGAAACACTAAATGGAAGTGCTATGTATAGCACATTTATAAAGTTTTGAAATATTATCACACAGCCACAATCTTGTTCATTCCATTTATAGGAAATACATCATTTGTTTTAAAAAATTCTTTGTTCTGAAACAACTTATCCTGATTCTTGAGCTTCCGTATAAAACCCAAAATGGTCCAGACTAGTGCATATTTCATTACTGCTAGGAAAATTAAAGACAGATATTTTTATATATTTTTGTTTCCTTCACAATGAACAAAATCGTGGTGATCTGGCTTTCTCAGGTACCTAGGTCATGAGACTTTCTCCAGTGACACCTTCCCAATGGGAGCTGTTCTCTCTGGAATGAGCTAAGTTTAGTCAGGTTCTCAGATGGAACTTGAATGCAGAGAGACTCACAGCTAAAAGAAACAGAAAACACACGACTGGCAGAGAGCAACTGAAGTCAGTGGTGTGATATCCTGAGAAATTGAACCTCACACCTCTTTCCACCCGGGGAGAATGTTGAACGTCCTCTTTGGCAATATCTGAACAGCTCATGCAATTTTATCAATAGAGGAAATCTGCAATCAACTTTTTTCTAGTTCGTTTTCCTCTTCTTATTTTTTCTGTTAGCTATTTAAGTGAATTCATTGTTTGATAGCGAGCAACCAGAATTCCTTGATGAAAATATTAAACATTTTTCATCAAAACTCTGATGGCAGAGGCTCTCCAAATTTGAAATTATTCATAGCCTTCCATATAGCTGCTCACACATGCTGCCCAAAAAGTATTATTTTGTGCTGCAAGAATAGTAAATCATTTTGTTTCAACACATTTTTGTGATCATAGTATCTCAGAGTTGGGAGGAGTAGTAGACAAATATTGGCCACATATTGGCCCAACAACTGGTGCCGGCATGAGAGGAAGCTTTTCTGGTTTGCACCAAAAGAAGAACCTAAGGATAATGTAGTGATTTACACCCAATAAGTTAAATGATTATATTTGTAGGACTGTTCTTTATTTTGTGATTTTGTAGCTATCCACTCTCTTCATGTGAAGATAACCCTTAAAAAATGACATGATTATGATAGTTTTTTTTTTTAACTTGGGAGGAAAGACTGATGACTCAACACTGGGAAGGGATACTCTAGTCCAAATCTCCACCTAGTTTTTGAATTCCCTCCTCGCTTCTTCTGTGGTAACTTCATTTAGCCTCTGCCAAATTACTGCCAGAAGTAAAGGAAGGTACCATCTCATGGGGAACATGCATCTGAAGAGGATGTTCCCAGAATGCTCTCTAATACTTCATAGGACTCTCTTCATTGAGGGTGTACCTCTCTGGAAATCCCCCTAATGGTCCCATTCTACACTTGATGCCTGAGAGGAGATAACTAATCATAAAATGTGTAAAGCTGCTTCATTTGTCCGTGAGATACTTTAAGATATATTATAGTTTATTTTAATGATACCCTTTACAGTATATGCACTGTAAAGAATACTGTTAAGACAAAAAGAGCTTTGTAGAACCAAATTACTTCCAGCCCCAACTAATGACTTTTTAGCTTTAGTTCATCCAATGGAATGAAACACCAGACGGAGAAAATTGAAGCATATTTTGAATTGATTATAAGAGTATTAATTTGCGCTTGGGGAAAATGGATTGACAATTTAAAGTGACCATGCTCTGACCCATGATCCTTAATTCTGACAGTTTGTACATTTTACAGTCACTGTGTCACATTATTATCACAATTTCTAACCCCTTTCTAACTGTATTTTATAGTTTGCAAAGCTGGTTCACATCCATCCCCATCTCACTTAATCCTTATGTTGAGCCTGTGATCTAGTCAGGGGAGGATTTCTACCTTTATTTTAGAGGAAGTAAACTAGAGCTGAAAAACAATAAGTTGCTTGCATAAGCCCAAGTAACAGGGCCAGGGGTTAATCGTGGGTCTCCTGACTCCAAATCCATAGTTCTCCCAGCAAACCAGGAAAACTTCCATCCAGGTATAAGAATGAATACTTCTCTTCTTACCTTCAAATTTGATGACATCTGATGTTAAATCTACTAAGAGAATATCAAAGAATACGTGATCAATGGTGAATCTCTGGTAAACAGACTTTTAGATCAATTTGTTCTATCTAAATAGAGTCAAACAAGCAATAAGATCAGCCTTCTACTGTTCTGTGTACACATGAGTGGTCGGTAAATATTGTTGACAGGCTGCTGCGACAAAGTGAGCACACAAAACGTAAATGATAACTCGAGAGTCATGATACTTCTCACTGGGTGCAAATCCAAAGGCATTTCGGCAGAAAATCTGGAGAGATATATATCTGGTACATAGATTTCCTCCCAAGTCAGCTTATGGTTTTGAGTGGCCAACCCCCAAATAAGCTTTTCTCTCAGATTTTTTCTTTCACAAGACAGACCAGTGCAGAATAGTAATAGCAATTAGTATTCTGTAAGCAGCAACCCATTTTCAGCTGCAATGGCAGGGTCCAAAGAGCCTAAGCCAGAATCCATATGACAGGAGATCAGTTCTTTTTATTTATTTATTCTAAACACATGTGGTCTCTGTAACTCCTGGCTGGGGATTGTGATTATAAGGGCAAGATGATAATTTTTTGCAAAGGAAAATGGTTATTTGCTTAGCTAGAGTTGGAGTCTGCCAAACAGACCTCTATGAAATATAGAATTAGCTTATACTTTTACCTGCTGGTCCCAGCAAGTCAGCTACGTTCAACAGTTTCTCAAGGACAAGAGAGAATTCGTGCTGGCTTTATATCAAGAAGCTAACTCCAAACAGACAAGAGAAACAAAAGCCAGAGCAGGACCGATAGATAAAAGAGCCCTTGTTAGTGGACTAAAGCGGTTGCTACAAATAGGACAGCGGAAGGAGGGTTGGGAGGGGGAAGAGTAAAGCAAGGTCAAAGAAGGATGATATCAATAGAATATCTCCAAATAGCACAGAATGCAGCAAGAAGTAGCAGCAGATGTCAGTCCAGCCCCAATGTCAACCCCCGTGGAGCTATGTAGAAAGACTTGGAAAGAAACAGCATCACTGCAGTTGGTATTAGGAGTAAAGAGAGCGCAGATGATACCTTTCTCCCCATGAATTGAAAGCCACGACTCGCCACTGGCCACAGCCTCATCTCCTTTCGGACTGGCCCCATTCAAGCTTTTAGGTTTTTTTCTCTCTATTTCAGATCTTTACCCCCCTCCTTTCCTTTTGATTTCCTTTCTTCTTCCAGACTCTTGCTGCCAATTCTAACTCTGATCCTCACCCCACTGGCTGTTTCTTGCCTATGCCACCAGGTACTCTGGTTCCAGATGCTTACTCTGGCCTCAGCAACGTTCCAGGAGTGATGATGCATAACCAGGAGAATGGATTTACTGCAGCACTCAGAAAATTCCCATCGTGATTTTAGACATTACTGGCATGGATTGACTTTCATAACTGTGGAGGAAAGCCAAAAATGTATAAAGGAAGTCTGTTTTCAGAGTTCATATTCCTTAATTTTAGTGAATGGATGTGGGTGTTTTGAAAACTTAGTTTCTTAAGAACTGCCTAAATTTCATAATTATTTCATTTTCATCCGCTCACAGATGGCTTTACCCTGGGTGTAAAAATTGAAGAGCCAATATAAAATGATGCTACCTTTACTCTGGCAGTTAAATTTTAAATTTTAAACATTGGTTTTCAGAACCTTGGAGAGCATCAAACGCAGCCCTCCATTTCCCTCACTGGAGCCAGCTCAAGTGTAGGTTGATTTCTTCTGTAAAAATGTAAAATGAAAAATAATGGGATGGGTTGACAGTGAAACTAGATTTTGTAAAAGAAATGCCTTCCACAATAACCTATTTTTGTAGTTTAAGTTGCTGTTGTAGTGTTGCATAGCTCTTGAGAGGTGGATTTGGAGTCAATAAGACTTGGATTCAAAACCAAGTTCTGCCAATTCCTAGTTATGTAACCTTCAGCAATCTCCCCAGGCTTTAGCTCTTCTCTTCCATAAAATAGAGCTACAAATAGTAGCTACTTCGCATGGTTGTTTTGATGGTTATGTGAGATAATCCATGTAAAACCTTTGGCACATAGCAAGCACTCATTGCTTTCTGTGTACTTTCAAATGGGTTGTTTCTGACCCAGTTGACAACAGCTGTACTGACTGGTACTGAGGCTTTGGGGATCTTTGGGGGCTTTCTCTTTCAGGGAAAGGACACGCCCAGGAAGTAAGAAAGCAACCGACTCCCAGCCTTGACAGTTTTAGTTTCAGGTTCTGGAGTAGAGGCTCCAGCTCAATGCATTCACTACCCAGACCTTTCAGTCAAGTAGGGTTTACTTGTTTGCCCATTTCAGTAGTGTTATCAGCTACTGATACTATTTTCTTGCTTTTCTCTATGCCCCCCCCCAGATAAAACCAGATCATACATCCATTTGTTGATCTCATGTATCTATATAGAACATCTATGTAGTGTCAGTATTGTGCTAAGTGCTTGAGATATAGAGATGAGCAAAAAGAAATGATGCTTTTTGTCTTGGGGGAAATTTCTTACAGTGGGAATCTTGATCCAAGTTAGAGCTCACCTCTCTCTGTTGAAGCTAAAGGGGCCAGACTCATCCTTTCTGTCTTCCTTTTAGTTAGGGAGCCCAGGCACAGTCTAGACCTATACTCATTCACTTAGACTCACCTGCCCCAGACCTCTGATAGGGATCTAGTGATTCAAAAATGCAGGTAGAGTGAAAGATTCTTCCTGGTGGCAGCAGTGGTAGCCCCAACACCCAATTTCTAGGGCTACCGGGATGGTGGTGCTGGCATTGGTGTCTCGTGCCTAGTGATGGCGCTCTTGGGGCTGTGACTCGTTACTCTGACTGGTGTTTAACATGACTGACCACACAGTGAAATCAGCCAGACTAGTGTAGTGGCATGATATGGGCTGTGGTTCTGCCTTCATAGCCTCTTTTTGCTCCTGACCATTTTTTCTGTGTCAGTTAATGTAGCCCTCTTGGAAATTCTATAAATGATCTATTATCCTTTTAATAATCCTTTCCTTTTTGCTAAAACCAGCTGGTCAGTTTCTATCGTTGCAGTGAAGAATCTTGACTGTCTCAGCAGAGACTCAAATCCCAGATCCATACTTGAAAGCTGGGTGACTTATTCTCCCTAAACCCCAAGCTTCTTATTTATAAAATGGAATCTACAGCAGGTGAAAGAATATACATAAAGCACTTATCATATCATATCTAGGACATAGTAGATGTATAATATATGTTAGCTCCTATGAACATATTGAATAATAATAAATGAGGACATGAGACAGGTGGCAAAACTGTGAAGCTCTCAGCTGTAATGTATGCTTCTCAGACATGAAAGAAAAGGACCACATTTATTTTAAATTATTGCAGTCACTGAGAATATGATTAAACTGAAGGAGGTAGGCAAGCTTTAAGTCAGTCAACTTCAATTTCTTTCTGTGTCAGAGCATTAAATGAGATTGCCAGATATCTATATTAAAAAAAACTCAAATAGAGAATACATCAGAATGATTGATTGAATTTTAAATTTCACCTTGATAATTAAGTGACACATATATACAGAAATAGAATCCTTAAGTATAGGGGTCCTCAAATAAATCATTACAGGTTCTGAGAAGTTATTACAGGCTCTTGCAACCAGCAGGTATAGTTTTTAAACACCCAAAATTCATGCTTACCTTCCCTGCTTGTGAATGCCTTCACTTATGATCGTCAAACCATTCCTCCAAGAATGCAGTGACTCATTTTGGATCCTTACTGTTCCAGGGGCTCTGCAGTAGTCTCTGTCATCATACTTGTGCCTGTAGCATCAAGAACTTGTGTCATGTCCAAAAGCTAATGGAACCAATGTGCTTTTTAATGCTTATGGTCAAAATTGGCTTGGACCAATAAGCATTAGTTTTCTGGAATATTTCTTCATGAGGACCATGACAGACATAGAGATAGAATTAATACGACCATCTTTCACTTGAAACCAGATCCTTCAATATTCTTTTAAAAACATTCAAAATTTCAGTGCAAATTATTGCTTTATGGTTTGACATGGCTATTGTTTTTTCTCTATTACTGGATGCTACAATGTGTACGGCAGTCATAAATTGTGCATAGGTATTCATTATCTAAGTAGTTCTGCTAAAGTATTTTGGAAGTTTTATAAATGCCTTGACTTCAGGCAAGATAACTGAAGTTCTCATCACCCTGAAACATCCAGAAAGATTGCATTCTTCGTGGGTACCCACTAGTCTTTGTTCCATTATCCTCCTTTCCATAACTAGCCACCAAACTGAAACAACTTGACTAGTAAAAGCCCTAATATATATATAAACAAACTCAGGGCATGAAGATTTACACAGCTCCAGGAATGGGTGGCTTAGACTGAAAGTCCTAGCTTATTGCCACGTGAAGGTATCTCTAAAGGGCAAGATAATTTATATTTTAGGACAAGGAGATGGGATGTGGAGCAGTATTAACAAACCAACATTAAAGAATGGAATGGCAAGTGATTCAAAATTAAAAAGTTAAGTATGGATTTACAGAAATTATGAAGCTTTGCTAAGAAACAAGTTCTTGGAGAAAAGAGTTTTCAACCTAATTAAGAAGCTGGTTTTGAGGGCTTTGGTCAATAAGAAACTCCCTTCTAAAGTCAAAATCTGGGGTAGATTCTCTTTTAAAAACACTATTATCGTGAAAACAAACAAAACAAAGGCTGCAGGTCAAAATTGTGTAGTAATAATTGTGGTGGGGCTTAGAGATTTTACCTTCGAGCACTAGCAAATTATTTGGTACCTAGCAGAGCAGAATATTATGGTGATTCATATTTTCACATAGTTAATGATTAGATTACAATTTAATTTCTTATCTCTATGTGAAGTTTTAATTTTTATTAAAATTATGGAAAATCACCTAATGAAGGACTTATGTCTGTGTATTAACTCTAGCAATTGGGTCTCATTATCCTGAAAATCTAAAAAAAAAAAGAGACAAGTTTTCAAAGGATAAGTCCATTGGTTTGAAATATCATTTTTCCTGTTTCATTAATGTTGTCATGTCACTTAAAACTCTCACAGCTGGATTCTAAGAGTGCAGTTACACTTTCATTTCCCACCTCCAATACATGTTTAGATTCCTATTTTCCTTTTGTGCTAGCTCTTGATCTTTTTATTTTGTGATTTCTTTTATTTAAGAGCTGTCTCTTTTACTCCAGAGCTCATTTTTTCCTTTATTCCCGTTATTTGACATTTTTTGGAAGTGTCGTTTGAAAATACCCTCTTCCCTTAGACAAATTACTTTTCTTAAACATAAAAACTTCTTCAGGGTGGTGATCTGTCAAAATAGTATGCAGGAAGTAAAAGCACCGAGGCTGTTATTTATCAATGGAACTGCGTGTCGACTGGTGTAGAAAGATTTGAAAATTACCTCTAAAGAACAGTGGGAGTCTAAGCTGAATACAGATATGAGACCATGTTGGCATGATTACTGGGGAAGAGATTCATTCAAATGCAATGCCGGCAAGGAAGGAAAAATTTTTTACGACATAAAGAAATACTTGGTAAATTTTTGTTTGCAACAGCCTATGACAGTGTAGTGTGTGGATTTAAATAAACCTTATTACGTTTGACGTTAAATATCAAAAATGAGACAAAACAGGAGCTCTGTCAGGTTCCTTGAAATTCTTAGTGCTTGCTTTCAAAGAGAATTTGCTATAGTGGTAAACAGAAATGATGCTATAGGGAGGGTCTGCTATGTGTTGAGTACTCTTGGTCTGTGATGCCACTTGTTTCTCACAACCTGCAAGTAGATATTGTGATCCTTCTGTATAAGGACACTGAGGCTCAGAGGGCTTGAAGAATTTCCAACATGCAAACTGGGGAAGGAAATGAACAGGGACTTGAATGCAAGACCTCTTCCTTCCAAAATTTATACTCTTTCTGGCCTGCATTTATTTGAATAAATTGACCCTACATTTATGTTAGTTTGCCTAAAGGTATTTTTATCTGTATACACTGTCTTTTCCTCTGTGATTTAAATTGAATTCCAGCTTTATGTTTGTGTCATCAGGGGAACTAATTTGTCAGGCTACCCTTAGGTCATCCCCACCGTGCTGAACACTCAGTGGAGGAAAGTGATTGAGGACTCCCTGTGCAGTCAGGCTGTGCTGAGGGATGAACTCTCACTATTTTTTAATTTATCTGCAAAATAGCAACATACTGATTAGTTGCTTAAGCATTTATTCATGCAGTACATTTTTATTAATCTGATATGTTCATATCTAGGCTCTGGGGATACAACAGTGAACAGGACAGACAAAATCACAGCCCTCATGGAGCTTCCATTCTAGAGGGGAGACAGGAAACAAGCAAGATACACAAAAGCATATTTACAGTTGTGAAATATACTGTTTATGACGTTTCAGCTGAGGCCTGAAAGCCACGTGAGGATCTGGAGATGCAAATGGAGGTAATAGTGAGTACAAACAAAATGCACACCTGAAGTGTTCAGGGTTCAGAGAGAAGTTCTGTGAGGCTGAGTGTGGTGATGAGGAGAGCAGGATGTGGGGGTGAACGAGGACCTCGTTGGCAGGTGTGACTTATAGAACTTGGTAATGGGGACTGAGTATAAGAGGAGAATAAAGAAGGATTCCTAGGGTTTAGTGTGAACAGCTGAGTGGATGGAAAAGCCATCTGTGGAGATGGAGGTGACTAAAGGAAGCAACAAGTTTGGGGAGGAAAACCAAGAGCTCTGTTTTGGACATATTAACTTAGAGATATCTAGTAGATGCTCAACCAGAGGTGATGGGAGGCAGTTGGCTCTGAGTTTGGAGCTTGGGAGACAGGTTTGATAGTAACTATAGTTTGAAAAAAGACAAGTTTATTATGTAGTAATATGTGTGCTTATCTGGTAACATGTTACATCACAAGATCTAGCAGTGGGTCTAATAACAACTGTATTTTGAGTCACGATGAAGCAGAAATGCTATTTGGAGATGTCTGCAAAACTATAGTGTAATATCAAAATGTCTGATATTACAGATTGCGGATAAAGGTAAAAAGTCTTGCTAATATAACTGTGCCTTGATCAGCAAATGAAAATATTGCGGATAAAGGTAAAAAGTCCTGCTAATATAACTGTGCCTTGATCAGCAAACGAAAATAGAGATGTCATAGATGTCATGTTTTTTTCCCATATAAGTTCACAGAACTGAATTTCTCCATGGACTCCTTTTGGGTCTATGGACACTTCTTCCATTAAAACCAAGGTGGTAGCAAAGATGAGTATGGATGAATTCTGGTTTGTGGATTTGGTGGCTTTTATTTTCTAAGGAAGGCAAGGTGATCACCTGAGAGTGGGGAGGCAGGAAAGGGGTAAGAAGGTATGAGGAATACAATACTCAGTTCTGATAGAGGAGGCAAACTTTTAGGGAAAGGAGGAGGCTAGCTGGGTTGTATAGTACTACCATTAACCATGTGGGCTCAGAAGGCAGTCTTCTCTGGTTTGGAGCCAAGTTCTGACACTTCCCTACTGTGTGACCTTGAGAATGTTGCCTCATCTCTGTGTGCCTCATTTCCTCATCTCTAAAATCAGGATATTAATTGTACCTACCACATAGTGTTGTAGTCAGAATTAAAAGTTAATACAAATTAAGAGTTTAAATTATGCCTGAAATAAATTAGGTACTCAGTAAATGCTAATCTTTATTTTTATTTATTTATTATTTTAAAAATGTAATTTAATTTAACAATTTTTAATTTAAATTCAATTAGCCAACATAAAGTACAAACTTAGTTGAGTACTAATATCTTTATTTTTATTTTTTTTAAGATTTTATTTATTTATTCATGAGAGACACAGAGAGAGAGAGGCAGAGACACAGGCAGAGGGAGAAGAAGGCTCCATGCAGGGATCCTGACGTGGGACTTGATCCGGGGACTCCAGGATCACACCCTCGGCCGAAGGCAGGTGCCAAACTGCTAAGCCACCCAGGGATCCCCAATATCTTTATTTTTAAAACTAGGTTTATAGCAGCAGTTATGGAAATGAATGCATGGATTCAGAAGATACTT
Source organism: Nyctereutes procyonoides (assembly GCF_905146905.1). NCBI lineage: Eukaryota > Metazoa > Chordata > Mammalia > Carnivora > Canidae > Nyctereutes > Nyctereutes procyonoides. Next base: position 7,791,653 of record NW_026575044.1, read on the forward strand.
GCAAGGTAGATTTGCCAGACCTTGGAGATTAATCTGAGAGGAGTGATGGAGAGAGAGGAGTCAAGACTGATTTGTACGTTTGAGTAACCTAGTAGGTGACAATGCTACTTCCTGTCCAAGAGAATAGTGGAAGAGCAGGTCTGTGGTAGAGGATGGGGAAGAAGACAAATATAATCACTTTGCCCAGTGAGTGGTCATATAGACAGACCATTTCTGGACCCAGAATGATGGGCTAACGATCCTGAGAATTGCTCCACCCCTATGTTCATAGTTATGGCTTGGGCGTTGGTTTTAATGGATTGGTTGGAGGCACTCTCCATTTGTTATTTCTATTTCTAGTTCATCTTTGTCCAGGCTAGTGGTAAGCTGACCACTGATTTTTAAAGATCAACAGTTCTAGGATGCCAAATATTGTTTACCAACAATCCCTTATTGAATTGTTCCCACTTTTCATAATCCTGTATGTTTCTCTCTTATCGCCTCCTTTTGTGTTAATTTATCCACTTCTAAAGAGAATTAAAGGCAATTTTCAATATAAATAATGGAGACTCTATAGGAGCAGAAAGCATGTCTGTTTAATTCACTGCTCTTTTCCTTGTGTCTAGCAAGTACTTTTGTATATATAATAGGCATCTATAAATAGGGTTCCAAAAAAAAAAAAGCTTAAGAAGTAAAAATCAGGTAGAATGGGAAGAAACTATATACCAAGATCCTAAGGCAAGAGTCCAGGATTATTCTTACACTTAGGAAAAAAATTGGCATTCTTTTTCAAGTGAAGTACCACCTGGCAACTCAAAGTATTTTATATATTAAAGGATCTTATGTATGTAAAATAGAATATTAATTTAGAACATGTGCTTTTTCAACTTTCAAATATTAAGAAATAATTTTATTCAAACCTTTTAAATGAATTTTTAACATTGGTGTGTACTAGTCAGAGTTCTCCAGAGAACAGAACCAAAAAGATATTTATAGATATTTATATAATGTATATATTTATATTATATATGTTTATATATGTATATATAAAAGGAGATTTATTATGAGGAATTGGCTCACGATTATGGGGGCTGAGAAGTCCCACCATCTGCTATGTGCGACTGGAAATAGGGGAAAACCAGTGGTAAAATCCAGTGAGAGTTTGAAGGCTCGAAAACTGGGGTTTCCAATGGTGTAAATCCTAGTCTGAGGGTAGGAGAAGGATGAGATGTCTTGACTCTAGCAGGGAGGCAAAAAAATAGGGCAAATTTCCCTTCCTGTGCTTTTTATTCTGCTTAGGTCCTTAGTGGCTTGAATGGTGCCCACTCCCCCTGGGGAGGGCAATCTACCTTTTGAGTCTACCAATTCAAATGCTAATCTCATCCAGAAATCCTATAGATACACATGATGTTTAATCTGGGTATACCATGGCCAGTCAAGTCAGTTCATAAAATTAACTATCACATAGTGTCGTCATCAACAGGAGCTGCCTTGGGAGTCATTTACAACATTTTGAGGGGGGGGGGGAGTGGAGAATATTATCTTTTCATGTAATTATTTGGGAGACAGCAGCTTTTGAATCCATGTAAGATGAGGTCATTGAATTTTATCTCAAGACACAAATATCATTTGCACAAGACCAGAGAGTTGGTTTAAAACATTTTGTTCTGTAGATGTATGTAATAGGTTGGATCGTGTCCTCCAAGAAGTCATGTTGAGGTCCTAACCACTGGGGCCTCAAAATGTGACCTTATTTGAAAATAGGGTACTCATAGGTAGATGTATTTAGTTAAGGTGAGGGCATCCTGGAATAAGATGGGCCTCTAATCTGATATCCAGCAAGAAGAGCAAAAAGACATACAGGGGGAAGATGGGCATGTGATGATTCAGGCAGAGATCACAAAGAGGCACCTACAAGCCAAGGGAGGCCAAGGGTTGCCAACAAACACCAGACCCTGGGAGAGACAAGGAAGGATTTTCCCTGACAGGTTCAGGAGGAGCATATGCCTTATCGACACCTTAACTTTAGACTTCCAGGCTTCAGAATTTTGAGACAAGAAATATCTGTCGTTTTAAGTTACTCAGTTTGTCATACACTGTTATGACAGTCCTAGCAAACAAATACAGCATATATTTGTGATCTTTACTACCTAATGACTTATTTTAGTGCTTGTTAAAAAATGATTCATGTAGATAAGCAAATCCTGGAGACCTAATACATTTTACAGTGATTATAACAACAAAACTATATTATAAAATTAAACTTGCTAAGTGACCAGACCTTAACTGTTCCTCAAATGGGAAGAAATGGTAATTATGTGACAAAATAGAGGTATTAGCTAACACTACAGTGGCAATCATATTGCAATATAAATATATCAGATCAGTATGTTATATACCTTAAACTTATGCACAATGCTGTATGTCAAGTATATCTCAATTTAAAAATTTTGCTCATATCTCTTAGTAGGATTTCCCCCTGCCCAATTGTAAGGTCATATGTCCAGAAATAGCCATTTAAATCTGTGATAAATTTCTTCGCCTTCTTTTAAAGTATTCAAGACTAGCCTTTTTTTTAAGATTTTATTTATTTGAGAGAAAGCATGAATTGTGTGTGTGTGTGTGTGTGTGTGTGTGTGTGTGTGTGTGGCGGGGGTTGTTCAGAGGAAGAGAAGAAGCAGACTCCTTGCTGAGTGGGGAGCTTGACCCAGAACTCGATCCCAGGACCCTGATATCATGACCCGAGCTGAAGGTAGATGCTTAAGTGACTGAGCCCCCCATGCACCCTTCAAGACTAACTTTCATTGAGATGATATCAGGCTTTCCTAAATAATACTTTGTGGTAAAAAATAATTAGTTCAGCACCTTGTAATATGAAAAAGTTTTTAAGTGCTCAAGTATAAGAGGAATTCCTCTTGTCTGAGGGTTAATTTTGCAGGAGGGTGAAATTGCCATGTATTTGGCATCTGTCACAGAACAAGTAAAAGTAGAGTCCCTTAGCAATAGAGGGGTTTGGTCTCCCAGTCTTCTTACCTGCTGTTGGGAGATCAGTTTAAACTCTGCTGCTCTGAAGGGATTTTTATCAGGAAAGTCAATACCTAGAGCTATTATACAGCATAAAAATAACATCTGTAGCAAAGGGTTTCTAGAAAACGGCTTTTTCCTATGGCTATTTCATTTTAACCCCAGATAGAGGCCAAGGGTATAATATAACATACAAATGGGCAAAGGCATATTTGGGGAATCCTAATTTAATGAGGTCTGTGAGCAAAGCTTATGATCTAGCCAGTGTGGACTAGTACTGTGCTAAGCTCCCTAAGGCGGGGTAGACCATAAGCCCCTAGACTACCTTCTTTGAATCTCACTTCCTTTGGATGGGCATTTGCCAGGCATTGGACCACAACACTCTCCAGTTAAATTTCCCAGTGAGAGCCAAAGACCTGTGTCCGTACTCTGTGTTGTGGATTGAAGGACATTCGTATGCTTGGGTACCAGACATCCGTGTGACAAGATTCACATGGGGTGTTCTTGCCCAGTGGGAGGGCTGTCCCAACTTTGACTGTCAGAGGCTGCTCTCATTTTATCATTACAGGGAGAAACGGAGAAATTTATTTTTCCCTGAAAAAAAAAATGCTTTGTTTTTCTTCATTACTCATATGATTCTTATTTGTTGAAGATAAATGAGAAAATATAGAAAAACAGAAAAAAGAAAGCAAAACTCACAATCCTTGGACAGTAACATTTTGTATGCCCCTCCAGATGCAGTTCTATAGACTTTTTTTTTTTCTAAAAAAAGGTACTATGAATATGTATGCTCTTCTAAAATGAGCTTTTTTCCTGTTATCAACATGCGGTAAGTTGTTTCCTTTGCCTGGACTGCTGTAACTTACTTAAGTAGTCCCCTATTGGGGGACGCCTACATCTGTTTCCACTCTACTGGTGTTATTGACTCTTCTTCTAGCCAAAGACAGTAGAACGACTGCATCAAAAATGTGCACATTTCAAGGCTTCTCGTAAGTGTTTCCCAATCATCTCTTAAAGATTGGCTCCAACTGGCACTCCCTCTGGCAGCATATGAGATGGAAAACTACCTTCTTCCATTTTGTTTGTATTGTTTGGCCAAAGTAAAATTTGGTATCTCTTTTTGATGTTTCCTTTCATTGCTTTAATCACTAGTGAAGGTAAAACTACCGTCCTCTCTCACACACACAAACTGCCCACTCCCTTCCTCTTACACAAATTCAGGCATTTTCTGACCAATATGCTCCAAACCTTAACAAATCTGCCTGAACTCTAAAATTTTGTTTACTGCCTTGTTTTCTGAATTATCAACATATTCCCAGGTACATAGCACAGGATTTCCAGCATTTTCCAGAACAGGAAGGAGATCACTTGTCGCCAGTTAGGAAAGCCCTGTAGATCACCTGCCTTTCAGCCATCATGCTGGCAATGGCTAGGGCACACGTTTGTGGTTTCCCACCTTGGTTTTTAAACCCCCTGCTCTGAGCCGGAGACCTTTCCTTAATCCCTGTAATGGGGAAACAAGCTGGTGGAGGGTGGCTGTTCATTGAACCCAAGGCCGTCAAGAAGCAAGGGAACTCCCACGGGGCCAGGCTTTGCTGCTGCCAGATTGTGAACAGCGGCCTGCCTCTTCCCTGGGTCTTCTGCATTGGCCTGGCGTGTGACCTTGACAATGGCGGGCTCTCTCCAAATGAGACAGAGGAGATGGAAACGTAGATGCTTTTCCGTCCGCGCGATTCCCGGTGCGGGTTATGGAAAAGTTCTGGGTCGGTGACAGGTGCAGCCTAGCGGTGAAGAAGGTGCACTCTGCAAGCCTGGGTCCACGTGCGGTGCCCCAGGGCCAGTCTGTGCCTCGGTTTCTGCACCTGTAGGATGCACCTGCTTCACGGGGCTGTGATGACCCGGGCCGGGGGCCGGGGGAGGGGGGGGGATCGCCCACTCCCTTTGCGGGGCTCTCAGGGCCTGGAGCATTCAAAGAGCTACCTGAGCGAGAGAATGGCCAAAGGAGAGGGAACAGAGGGCGGAGGGGTTCAAAGTGGGGGCGAGGGAACCCCAGGCAGCACAGAGGAGCTGGTTTGAGGCAGAAGGCCAGGCTGCGTGCGGGTCTTGCTTTTCCCTGTCTGCAAAGCCTGGGAGCAGCGAGACCTGAGTCACAGCCAGCCGGGTGTCCCCGCAGCGCAGCGGGGCGGCGCCCACACGTGGAGGCACAGCTGAGCGCCGCTGGGCCAGGGTCGGGGCGGTCCGGGGCTGGGAGCCCGGGTGCTGGGGGCCGGGGGCGGGGGGAGGGGGGACCCTGGGGGCCGAAGGACCGAGGGCGGGGAGTGGGGGGCCGGGGCCCCCGGGGCCCCACGCGGGGAGCCAGCCAGCGCTTTGTGCGACGCTGCTGAATGGAGCTGGTCTGTGTGCGCGCTGGCTTGCACGGATTAGTCGTGCTTTCCCATGAACTACAAAAGAACGCCCGAATCTGGGACATTTGTCATCAAGGGGCAGGCTGCTCAGGATGCAAGGTAACCGGAGCTTTTCCCGGACTGCTTCAGTCTTTTGGGACGTGGGGTCACTCTAATCCTTCCTGTTTATATTGTGAACGCGTATGCAGCGAGGCTTAGCCCCGCAACGGTAAATAAGCCCCGGGATGCCGCATTCCTCAACAGCTACGTCCTCTGGCTGCTTTCTACATTGTGTTTGGAAGGGGCACTGTTCCCTCCCGTTTATTCAGTCCGGTCACAGACGGCGGCGCGGCCGAGGCGCGACCAACTCCATTTAACTCTTGTAGAGTTTAATGCTCTTGTTTGCACATTTATTTCTGTTTTATTTCTTTTCTCCGTGCCACCACTTTGCCTGCCTATTGCTGGGAGGGCTTCAGAAGCCTGCAGTAGATAACTGTCCACACACCTCTCACTTAACAGCGGATGCTCAGCAAATGACAGCGGTGTGATGGTGCTTGTGGAAGCCAGGGGAGAAATCATAAGGGTAGGAACGAGTTACTCAGAATTCTCCCCCAAACGGCACATGTTTCTCTCTTACTCAAGTTTGATATAGGTCAGTACCTGGGATCCCAAAGTCTGCAATTACTCATCCGTTGTTGATGAAGTTTAAATCTCGCAACCCCACTCTCGGTCAAGAGGGGAGGAAACCACCCTGGCAGCGAAGCCTGAAGTCAGGGCTTCCAGAGGAAGGTACCTAATGCTGAAATTGAGATCCCACCTGGAAGGGGAGGGGGCACAGAGGGTCTCGGCAGATACCCCTGAGGGCCCAAGGTCCAGGCCCCATCTTAACCTTTCCATCTTCAAGGATACTGAGCCATTTTTCCTGGCCCCCTCCTTTACTAGTTCATTTCACAGAGATGTACAGGAATTACAGTATTGCGAGACTTGTGCTAAAACTAGGAAGAGCACTGTGGTGGAGATCCTGCCTTATGTATGTTATAGAATTATATGATACGTTTATATTTACATATAGCTTGGGAAAAGAGCGGGGAAGTGAGAAGATTAGCAAAGCTTCCAGGAGGAAGTGGCACTTGAGGAGTGTGTTAGCAGTGGTTCCCCTGCTAGCCCTTCTTTGGAATGACTTAAGGAGGTGACCAAAATCCTTATTCCCTGGCTTCTTCCTCCACCCACTGAGTTGGGATTTGTAAGGGCAGGGCAAGGAACCTGCATTTAACAGGCAGATGAGCTGACTGTGTGGTGGGCAGCTGAGCTCTTGGTCCCATTGAAAGCAGGGTGACAGTGGGGCTAATGGAGCAGAGGTGACAAACACCTGATGTGGTGGACAGTGAGTAGCTGCACCATTTGTTCCAAAAGCATATACTTGGTATTTCTGCAATAACTATGTAGGAAGCCTTTACTTCTAGAATTTATTTATTCCTTTAGCTTGACATTTTTATTACACTAGTAGAAATCAGTAGCGGAAAACACATATTATATAGTACTTGATTTAGGGCTCCTCTCTCTCCAACAACACACACACACACACACACACACATACACACACTGCTGGGATGCATCTAGTTAATATGAGAGAGACCCATTTTTCTGGAAGTTATGAAATATCTTAGGTAAAAGGTAAAGTCTTATTTTTTAAAAAACTAGACTAACACATGAATGTTTATTTTATAAGTAAAGATACTTATTTTGCAGATACTTTATAAATACATGTAGTCATAAAGGTTTTTCCTGTAATCAGTGGTGACAGAAAAAAACCTTCAAGGTAATTATGGAGAAAAGTTATCGTACAGAGCTGAATTGTAAGCAACTGACCCTATTTTATTTTATTTTTATAATTTAATTTACATTTTTTTTAGAGAGTGTGTGAGTGTAGGCCAACAGGGTGTGGGGAGGGACATCAGGAAAGCGGAGAATCTTAGGCAGACTCTGCACTCAGCCTGGAGCCCCATCCAGGGCTCATTCTCACGACCCTGAGATCATGATGTGAGCCCAAATCAAGGTCTGATGCTCAACTGACTGAGCCATCCAGGTGCCCTGACCCTCTATTTTAAGCCTTGTAATTAGTCAGTGATATCAAAGTATAACAATGGAGAGATTTATTAATTTTTTTCAATTAAGGGGATATTCAAGCTTGATTTTGTTTTGTAATTAAAGCTGCAAACCTTTTGATAAATACTCCACAACACACATCACCTCTGGTTATTTTCCTTCTCAGTTCCTCCTGAAAGTTGTAAAGAAGCTATTTTTTCCATCTGCATGAATGTTGAACTGCTGTACACAGTTCATGAGCACCTGCATGCAAAGATTTCTTTAAACCTAACCTTCCAGTGGAAGGTTTTTCTAAGTCAAGGGAGCTTATTCTCCCTCTTCAGCTCTGAGGTTAAGTACACCTTCCCCAGGATAGCCTTTTTGGATACCTGGGCTAGGCGGGTTCCTTCATCCTGGCCCCCATTAGCTTTGCAAAGCTTCTCCTGAATTCCCCATCAAGATAGTTTTTATCTGTTTAATGCTTGTCTCTTCTACTCTCTTATTCTCCTTGAGGACAAGAAGCCATATATATCAAGCTCAAGAATGCCAGGATTTAGTATGTGCTAATTGTTCAATAATATTTGTCAGATTGGTGACTGGGTATGAATTTTCAGAAAGTAAAATACCATCTTTTCACAGATCAGTAACTTTCAGCATTAAAATTTCTAGATTTTTTCCATGTGATTGATATAGAAAATGATCCAATCATCTTATTATTTCCTGTGTTAGATCATCTCCTTTCAAGAAGCCAGAAGACATGCTTTTGTGTGTTCTTCCAAAGAGTGTCAGGGAAGCTTTGCTAGCTGTGGCAAGCAGGGATATATCTATGCTTTTGCAATCTTTTATACCAGAGTCTTTTGCTTTTGTTTTATTCTGCACATAGCTATTTTGACTGAGCAGTTGTTTATTGAGCGTATATTAAGTGTTCAGTGTTCTGCAAGGCCAAAAAAAAATGCAGCATTAGACTAGGTTCTTGTCCACAAGGAGCTTACGACTTACTTGAAAAGATGAAAATGGATGTAGGAGACAAGCAGTGGAAAATTGAATAATAAGTGCATGGGACTTCGTTAGTGGGACAGGAGGGAATGATATAAAGAGGTATAGAATGAGGAAAGATGGTTGGGGCGGGACATCAATGAGGCCACCATTTCACAAGTGGAGAGTCTGGGAGAGGGGGTGAAGTCTGGGTGGGAGGCATTGCCTTTGGACACTTGATTTCAAGAATTCCTAAAGAAAAGCCAAGGGACACTTGCTCAAAACAGCAGGCTTAGAATTACAGTTACTGAAAAGAGTGCAAATATCACAAAACTTGATAAAATAAAAATATTATCACCAAGAGAAATTTAAGGGTAGAGATGAGAGGAGGCTAATTGCCCTACCTATTGATCCTTACTATCTAACCCTTCAACCTCTATGTAAAAGGTAAAAATGCTCTAACTTCTTAAGCAACAGATTTGCTTCTTTTTAAAAAACTTGAGTATTTTAGGAAAACAGTATCTCTCCTGGCCAAGAAATATGTGTCTAAGAATTCCATGATACTTTTTAGTTTCACTTCAAGGTATTTTTCCTGCCGATTAAAATCAAGTCACATTAAAAATAAATAAATAAATAAATAAATAAATAAATAAATAAATAAATAAATAAAATCAAGTCACATTAAAGTGAATACTTTTAATTAATAAGAGAATATATAGCATGGCCATCCTTATTAAATTATTTCTGTAGTTCTCCTTTTCCAGATCTGTCTCATGTGCAGAGTAAGGTCTGCGATCATGCTCATCAGTGTTAACATCAGTTAGTTCTCAGCAGTGGGATTTGGTTGATTTGTTGTCCCTGCCTTTGTACTTCTCTATGTTGCTCACTTAAAAAATGAGTATATATCATTTTGATAAATACAATGAAGTCATTATTTTTTAAAAAATGTGTATCTGTCCAAAGGAGACAGAAACTTAGGGAGAAGGGCTATCCAAAAAAGAGACAAAGGAAACTAACTTTCCTGATGGCCAGCTTGCTGGTAGAAACTCCCAAGCTCCTGTCTTTCCACCCCATTGTTATATATCATAAAGCTAGATCTTTATGTACCAAGCATGGGGGAATAGAATTGATGGGGCTCTCACAATGTCTTAGTCTGGAGATATTTGGAGTGGTCTAACAACCACAACTATTTTTCTACTCATTCTTCATTATCTTTGTACTTGGGGAGAAGGTCCTATTCCCTCCTGGGGTGAAACTTGATTGATCCAAGTCATTCCTAGTGGTCTCATGTCCCATTGCCAGTGACTGGTGAAACATAAGCATCTGATACAATTCTGGCCAATTAGATGTGCAAGGAAGATTCCTGGATAGGAATTTTCTGTGAAAGGTTTAAGAATGTCCTCATTTTCCTACCACTTTGTATTACCGCAGAAGGATGAGATGCTTGGAGCTGGGGATCCCTGGGTGGCTCAGCAGTTTGGTGCCTGCCTTCAGCCCAGGGCGCGATCCTGGAGTCCTGGGATCGAGTCCCACATCGGGCTCCCTGCATGGAGCCTGCTTCTCCATCCTCCTGTGTCTCTGCCTCTCTCTCTCTCTCTGTGTCTATCATAAATAAAAATAAATAAATAAATCTAAAAAAAAAAAAAAAGAAATGCTTGGAGCTACCACTGCCATCTTAAGACTCCAAGAAAGGACAAAGGCCACAACACAACAGACACAAGGGCGGAAGGGCAGGGGTGGAGAACGGAAAGAGAGCTTCTTGATGACACAGATTTGGTTGCCAAATAACCCTAGAACTGTTCCACTTATAGTCTTGCTATGTGAGATAATCAATGCTCTATATGTTAAAAGGTACATTTAGTTTGGTTCTCCATTCTTGTAACTGAAAGCACCCTAGCAGATATATACAACCTGGGAAGCACTGTGACATGCTCATTAGTCTGGCAATAGGAACAGCAAGAGTCTCATAAGTTTTTCCTTCAATAAAAGCCCAGGCAGAGTGAGAGAACGGTTCTACGTTGCAAATGTCTGGTCCCAGTTTGGGCCATGTCCACATGCCCGGAAGGCTGCCATTTCTTGAAATCTTACTCTGTGCTAAATGCTTTATCTTAATAATCTGCACAACAACTGTAAACCCACTTTACAGGTAACAAATCTTGAAGCACAAGAGCAAGGCTCTGTCAGGATTTGAATCTAGATCAAAGCTCTCTTTCGATAACTGGTGTTAATTCACAGTCATCAGATTGTTAATATTTTTTTGTGAGGTGTATTCACAAGTAATTACTGATAACCAAGCACCACAATTAAAAAGAAATACAGAGGGGCAGATTCAAAGCTATCCCCACACAAAGCGCTGTCATGATGCTGTGTTCTAGTGAGTTCACTTTCTGTGGTGGGAGCTGTGCCCATCCTACCACCTACCTTGGCTCTGTCATCCCCCCTGGATTTCTAGCAATCCATCCCTGCACTGGGTTATGACTGTTCCTCCAAAGGATCCTTGTAGATGGGGTCTTTTTTTTTAAGATGTTATTTATTTATTTATTTATTTATTTATTTATTTATTTATTTATTTGAGAGAGAGTATGTAAGGGATAGAGAGAGAGAGGGAGAAAAGCTGTGGGAGGAGCAGAGGAGGAGGAGGAGGGAGGGAAAAGAGTCTTCGGCAGACACCGCCCTGATACCGCCCTGAGAGAGAGAGCTTGATGCAGGGCTCAATCCTCTGACCTTGAGTGGAAACCAAGAGTCAGACAAGCACTCCCTTCCCCTCCCAAGAGCCACAGAGATCAGCAATGACAATCCATTAGAAAATACAGTCTTTAGCCCCTGTGCACCCTTCCTTATGCTCCTCCAGAGGGGTGATGCGCTAATGTGGCAGAACCAGAGCCACAACCTCGTGTGTCTCCTGTCAGGGTTGGCTGAAGCACAAGGGCAAGGGTAGGTTTTCTCACCCACAGCACTTTTGGCCCTTTGGACCAGGTGATTCAATGCTGAGAGGCCTACCCTGTATCACAGACCGTTCAGCAGTTCTGGCCTCTACTTATTACAGGTCAATAGCGTCCCCCGAGCTGTGACAACAAAAAATGTCTCCAGATGTCACCAAATGTCCCCCAGAGGTCAAAATCACCCTGGGCTGAGAGTCTCCGGAGTCCTGTATTGCTGCCAGCCTCTGGCCCTCTAGAGAGCCCGTGCTTTGTCATTCTGTTGCAGGTGGCTTCTGATATCAGAAGGTGAGCCTAGAGCCTTGCTGCAAGCAGACCCCCAAAAAGACAATAAAGAAACCACATTTGTAGTAAGCTAAATCATCTGGCTGGAATCCTTTCTGTTTATCTCCTTCCTCTTGCCTCTTTAGAAAAGCCATTTTGATGTTTTGTAACCTCACCTCCATGCTAGCACAGACATCAAGAGGAAATCAGAGGTGGTGACAGCGGGGTCATGGAGAGCGTGAGTGCAGCTAGCTCCTTGCCCCCGCCTTGCCCCAGTGAGGCCAGCGTGGGTGGAGGTGAGGCTGATCATTGAGAGCATTCACAGAGAGCCACACTCTGGACTTCGGGATCCCGCTGCTCTTCCTGCAGAGAGAATCTCCCTTTGCTGCCAACCCACCCAGGCAGATCAGATCAGATTCCCTTCTCTCTTTTCCTTTTTCTTTTATTAGGACACCAAAAGTTTTTTGATCACATCCTATTAGGATTGGATAAGCGGTAAGAGCGCAGAGTGTGGGAGCATGTCCCCCTCCTTAGGTTGGGCTTGATCTGGAAACCTGGTGAGGAGCTGGGCCCTGCTGAGGGCGGGGGTAATGCAGGAAGCCACTGCTGGGGACTGGCCAGTCTGTCAGGAACCTTTCTTCCAAAGAAGATTGCTTTTTCCAACCAAATGCATCTAATAGATACTCACAGAGGGTAAATGAGTGAGGAACACTTGTGGCCAAGTGGGCTACAGGCTGTAGGGCACAGTCACAAGAGCCCCCGGGGAGTCCCCTCTCTGCCCTCTGCCCTTGTGTCTGCTGCCATAGAGGGAAACTGCCTTCTCTGATCCCAGAGCCACAGCTTCAGCAAGCAAACACACCTGTGCTTTTTTTTTTTTTCTTAGCGAAATGGAAGATGTAGAAGGGCAAGGTTGCGCAAATACTGGAAGGCAACAGGAGTGGAGGCTCAGCAACCCTAAGAGCCACCTGCTGCCAGAGGAAAAGTTCTATGGCCAAAAGCAGAATGGAAAACAGTAGAAAACTGCCTGGAAAGCCAGGAAGGAAAGAGATTTTGATTATAACCTATTTGGTGGGCAGCTGGTATCCATGGGCCATTCTTGAGAAGGCCCAAGGAAACTTCATGTGATGGTAGAGGTTTGGAGAATGGGACGGAGGCCAGGATGTGGCCCCTTGGGGTGGGTTGCATTTCTCGCCTTTCCCAATAGCCACCTGCCCATATCTTCCCCCCTGACCAGTATCAGGCAGAGATTCATTCCAGGAGTCAATCGTTTTCACTAGTGATTGGCCTACCGAAAGGCAAGAGATCCAGGTCTGCCAATAAGATCCACAGGGAAATCTACACAGGGCCGCCCTTCCTGAATAAGAGGGAGCCCAATAAGGCTAAAACTTGTGTGTCTGCCCTTTCTTCCTTGCTGGGATGCCAGTGAGAGAATATGATACCTAAAGCTTTGTCAGCCAGCTTTGGATTGCGAGCTGACAGATACTAGAATAAAAAGCCTATACACAAAAGATGATGGTGGAAAACAAGAATGGAGAGTTGAGGCCCTTTGAGCTGCTGAACTGCCCGAAGCCACCCAATCCCTCCAGACTCTTCTGAGGAGGACAATAAACCATCCTTACAGCTTAAGCCACGGCCAATTGTTTTTCCCTCATGCTCTAATTCATGCTAAGGGACACACCAACAACTCTCATGTTTCCTATTTCTTTAAATGAACTACTGAAGCAAGTTCTTAGGAAATGACTTACATTTTTTTAAACTTTTTTTTTTTTTAATCCCGAGAGCTAAGTAAAAGGTTATGGAAAAATGGAATTCTTTTACAAAAATAACACACTGCATACATATTTGCTTGATATTGTGAGAACCACTCAGGCTTAAAGAAACATTTTATAATGTCTGGTTTTGTTGATCTTGGACATGGTTATTTTACTCCCTGTCAAATGATGGATTCCCACTGAGAAGCAGGCACTTACTTTCCACACCCCCCCCCCTTTTTGTTCTGATGATGCTAACAATCCCTTGTATGACAGACACAGGAAAGAATGCAGGAGACAAATGGGGGAATGCATTCAATTCACATAAGGATTTAATGAGTCAGTCTAGATTACAAACCCCTCACTGGCAAGGTTGTATCTTAGCACTGACTTGCTCTCACCTTCTCTATCATTGTTTACATTCTCTCTGCCAACAACAGTAGTCACAGAGTTTAGAGTGGCTTGCTGTTTGTCAAGAGAGATTTAGTGGCTTGAGGCTTTGAACTGTGCCTTTAGTTCCAGCTAGATGTTTCTATGTAGTTTAGATTAATAAAACATGAAGGAATTTCCGGTATAATGCATGAGCTCTGCTTTGCTTTTTGATTGCATATTAATTATATGCATACATCTTCCTTCTAAGAAAATAGGATCACACCTCTCTAAGCTTTAACTTGTTATCCAGGTTCCAGTTGACTCTTTCTCTGTTTGTTTTTGTGTGTGTGCGTGTGTGTTTTAGGAGAAAATATGTAACAAAACCAGAGACAAGTGCTTTGGCTTTTGTGGTTATTAATGACAGAAAATTATTAGAGCACCTATTTCTCTCATCCTTCATGGGCAAGAGCCATGTTAGCAACGCCTGGGACTGAAGGTCATGCTGCCTGGCTTTGTGGGGACAGATGGCCATTGCTCATCATGTTAGCAAGAAGCTCGATGCTGACTTCTGGACATCAGCTGCTCACTGTGTATATTAACTGATAATTTAGCTTCAGGTGGCATCAGGCCTTGTGCCGTCTGATCTCCTGCCACCGTAACAGAAAATAGTTGGACAGCAATACCTTACTGTCCTATACTCCATGATGAGACAAAAACAGACTCATTAATACACCTAATAATGATCATAATAAACACTCTTGCCTCTGATCGTTTGGATTTTGCTTTGCCAAGTACATATTCTGAATTTAGGATCCCAGGGGGCAATTTTCTAAGTTATGCATGGGGGTGGGGGTGGGAAAGAAAACTCTCCCTAAAACCCTTGTGAAAAGAATACAGCAGAAGCAGTGAAGCTGGGATGAGAGAGGGGGAAGCAGGGCAGGTTTTAGGGAAGGCAACAAGAGCTGCAGTGTTATTTGGTTTCAGAATATTAACTTCCTTGCCAGTTGTGGCTTTATTGACAAATTCTCTGCTTCTGAAGTAGCGTAAAGTTCTTCAGAGCAGCTCTATCATTAATTCTCATTGAATTCCTGTAAGTCACTGTCTCCATGGGTAAATGGAAGAGCCAGGCACATAGCACAGGCAGTTCTTCCTTAGGTGCTATTATCACTGGCCCCAGTTAGAGGGTTGTAGAATTTATTCATTTATTGTCCTTATCATGTTCCACAATGGGTTGGATGTAGTATCTAGAAGATATTTTGTCTAATAATAGAGAAAGTATAAATATAGAATCAGGGCTAGGGAAAACATGGATAGGATTGGAAGACCATAATCTAGTATGGCATGGAGACACACAGGTCATAAAATCTTATGTGGTCACCAAGACTTACCAACCAATTTGGATCTGAGTTTCCTGGTTACCAGAGCAAAAAAAGGAAATATGGTAAATCGCTAAATAGTCTCAATTTCCAAATTCACATTTTTCCTGGAGAAGAGCATGCTAATTTCATAGGCAACAGGCAACAGCCTTAACTAATAAAGGCTATGATGGCAGGCTTCATAAGTGCATAGAGCTGAAGTATATCCCTGTGCCTGCACCACAGCGCACCTGGCTGATGGCCTTTCCTCCAGTGCTCCAAAAGTGCTCCTTTGTACAGAGTCCGATCTTTATGTGCTGGTTAGACTTTGAGATTCCAGGACTATGAGCAAATAACATTCTATTGCTTAAGCCACTCAGCCTTGGGACATTGGTATGCCAGCTCTAACAAACTGATACACCAGCCGTGTGCAGAATCTTGCATGTTCCTTTGCTCTCTCCTGAAGAGTCACCACTGAGCTTTCCTGACTGATTTTCCCAGAGGCTCCCTCACGCAGCATTTAAGGGGGTGGGGGAGCCTGAAAACCATCCCTGCCCTCCAGTGGAGTCATGACCTAGGCAGCCAGGAAGGAGGTAGTTGGTGGTTTCCCCAGCTCAGCCCCCATGCTTAAAAAAAGAAACTGGACTTTATTCCCCCAGGCTGGGATATTAACCATAGAACCAACACTGATGTCTAGTCATTTGTTTCTAAGTTACAAGGAAATACCTGGGGGAAGCAACCTAAATTCAGTAGTATATTCAACATACTGAACAAAGAATTCTGTTAAAGGGGAAGGAGGCCTACTTGGAACAGGGGTTTTGTTCAACGTGTATAACAAATAGCACAGTAGGAAGTAGAAGTATCTCTGAGGGCTAATGAGTGTCCATGGATGCCCTTCTCCGGAGATCTTTTTTGAGGCTCCCACTCTAGGGAAAGACTAGAACAATATGAAATTATTTTATATTTGGTAAGTGCCTTCCCTTCTAGTTTGCAAACTGCGTGCACATTACATTATTGCACTTGATTTTCACAGCATTCCTGAAAAGTCAACAATCACTGTCCTCATTCCTGAGAAAGAAACTGGGACTCAGAGATTAAGTGGCTCGTCTAAACAGTGGAGCTAGAATTTACCTAAAACCAGGTAAGTTCCCAAAGGCCTGCCACCTAGCCTGGTTTTTTTACAAGATGGAAAAGGAGCAGTACCAAAGGGAGCTCCTCCCAGCTCTGACCTCTGTTCAATGGCAGGTTGGTTCAATACCTCTGTGCTTTGGCGTCCTCATCTGCAAAATGGGTATAATAACTTGGTCTTCCTCACATTCCTAGAATTGCCCTGAGAGTGAATGATACATTGTGCTCGAGCAATTTAAACATTCCCTGGCTTACTGATGGTGTTAGGGTGACCGTTTATCATTTTCACTGACTGGCTGCTTTTCTCCACCTGCCTCAGAACTTCCTTGTCTCTCTTTTATTTAGTACAGCGCCCCCCCCCTTTAAGATTTTTACTTATGTATTTATTAGAGAGAGAGAGAGTGTGCAAGCGCGGCGGGGGGGGGGGGATAAGGTAGGGGTAGGGCCAGAGAGAGAGGGAGACAGTCTCAAGGAGAATCTCACTGAGCGTTCAGCCTGATGCATCTCCAGACCCTGAGCTCATGATCTGAGCCCAACTAAGAGTCCCCCCATCAACCCCTGAGCCACCCAGGGCCCCACAGGGCCCTTCTTGGTCTAAATTTTGCCCTGCGGCTTCCTGTAGCACATTACAGACCAGCAGTCCTCTCAGGGCAGAGAGTCCAATCCCAGCTCCCCATCCCACTCCCACCCCTGGAATTTTGGTTCAGTGCTTGGCCCTATGCGCAGTAAGTCGGTCTGAAAGAGCCCCTAACCCTGAATCCTTTCCCCCTGGGACCTCTTAGCTGGGATTCAGTTTTTTGTTTTTTTTTTTGTTGTTCTGTTTTGTTTTGTTTCAGCGCAGCCTCTTTGCCTTTCAAGGAGTCCTAAGTGTTTTCCCGGGAAGGGTCAGGGAGGACGGGCACAGGACCTCCGGGGCGCCAGGACCCCCGCTCCCAGCAGGAGCCCCGCCGCCCCGGGTCGGGTGTGCGGGAGAGCTGCGGGGGGGGTGGGCTGCGGGGGCGGCCGCTGGCGGGGACCCCTCCACCTCGTGCGGGCCAGAGAGGGCTCGGGCGGCAGCGGGTGTGGGAGCAGCGTCTCTGGACCTGGCGAAGGAGGGGGACTACCCCGGGCTCGGTGGCTCCGGGGGCTCAGGGAAGGGCTTCCCGCCCGGGCGGCGAGAGCGCCGTGGGCGCGGGGGAGGGGGCGCCGAGAGGGCTCATTCCTGCGGCTCCTTCGAAGGTTCCCGAGGCGCACGCAGCGCGGGGGCTTGGCCGGATCCGGGGCACCTGCCGCAGCCCCCGCCCGCAGCCCCCGCCCGCAGCCCCCGCCGCGCGCCCGCGGGGCAAGGCCAGGCCCGGGCTCGGTTCCGCTGCCCTCTGAATGCGCACCGCTAAGCCTCCGGGCGTCTAAAGAGAGGCCGCATCTGGAGAAGGTAGAGGAAGACGTGCGAAACCGAAGGCTCCAGCAGACGTGGGAGCGCGCTGAAAACCCCGCTGCGGAGCTGACCGCGGGGCTTCGGGCTGCCGCCGCCGTCCAGGACTCACGCATCTGAGCAGCGGAGCTGCGCTTGCGGCTGCGCCCGGCCTGTACCTCGTCCTTGCGCAGACGAGGGGCCGCGGGCGAGAAAGCAGTTCCAAGCGCGACCAGGATCCTAGTGGGGTCTCTGGCTTTCTCTTCCACCTGCGGAAACACTGAGTGGCTTCGGGCTGCTGGGAGCCACAGGAGCTCAGGTCACACGTGGCCTCCGTCAGTGTAGCCTCCGGTTACCCAGAATGCTGGGATCCGCGCCTGGCCCCGGGTGGGTGGGAGAGGGACAGTGTGTGCGCGTGTGCGCATGTGTAAGGAATGAGGTGTTCGCTTAACATTTTCAATGCATTTTCAATGTGAGAGGAGAGAGACAAGTTGGTAATTTGGTAACGTCCTGCCCTGGCTGGAGAGGTTCACAAGCCCTCCCACCTGGCCCTCCTCACCCAGGCATGTCTGTTCCCCGCGGGCAGGTAAGGCACAAAGCAGTCCTACTGAAAGGTGCGGGTGGTAGGGGTGGGGAGCAGGGTTCTGTGATTTGATTTCCAACAAACCAGTGGAGATCAATGTGTCCAATTGCTTACTGTGGCTGCAGGTGACTCACAAAAGCACTATGGGAAGGTAAAGCAGCTAAGTTGGTTGTTTATATTTGCTGCCTTTCAATAAAGCATGTATGGGTGGCCCACAATGTGCCAGGCAGTTTCTTCTAGTGGATGCTTCGTGGAAGGCTTTTTGGAAGAATTGAACTCTGCCCTGGGCTTTGATGTTAGTGGGGCAAAACTCCAAGATGCTAGTCATTTTCATGTTTCCATCCTCACTATAATCTTTTGCTTCATTTATTGAGTATCTTTACAGGGTCACACCCGTTTAAGAATGAGTTGCGAACATCTTAGTCTTTGGTGCTGCTGGACGAAATGGGTATTTTGCTCTACACTAAAATCGATTTGTAAAAGAATTTAGCACCCCAAGCAGAAGACTCATGGTTTTACCACACACCACCTACCCACACACTGCCTTGGGCAGTACTACGAAAAACTGGGAGGACAAGAATGTTCCAGGGCAGGAGGAGAGAGTGATGCTGCTTTTTCTCACGCACTCCTTCTATTTTGTAGGAAGTCTTTCTCAGCACTTGTTTTACATTTCACAGTAACATTGTCATCACCTATATCAATTATTTATGGTAACCTCTACAGGTTGCTTCCTTCTTTCTAGAAATGTTTGTGATTTAATTTTTGTTTTGCTAGAGTACCTCCTTGAGCGAGCTTTTCAGAAAGAACAAAATGAAATACATTTAGAATCCTTCCATAACAAAAAATGCTTTTAGTTTGTTCTTACGTCTGAATAATTTGTTGTCAGGTATAGAAATCTTGATCAGACAGCTTTTTTTTTTTTTTTTCTGGAAAGCTGGAAAACATCACTCATTGTCTTCTGATTTTAGGGTTGACTATGAGATGGTGCCAGAATGATTCTATTTGCTTTAAAAGTAGTTAAAGCAGAGAGAGTTGCTTTGGTTTGTCAGAGAGTTTTAAGATACTCCTTAGAAAGGAAAAATTGTCCCAAACCTGGTCTGGATAGAACTGATGTATTTCTCATGATGTATTTCTCATCTTCCTTCTGGGAAGAAATTAATATTCCTGATAAAATGCTTAAGTAATTTAAAAATAAACTTTAATGAGCTTAAAGAGAGCCTGCCTCTGGGAGATTAGCTTCCCACTCAGTGGACTGTCAGTCAAGAATCTAATGATCTTTCACCAGAATTTCCTACAAATGTGTCCACCAAGAGAGAAATTTTTATGTTGGTTTGTTTCTGGACTCTCCCTTTGAAGCAAATGCTCATAACTCAATTTTCTGAAGTTTTTTTTTTTTTAATCTTCATTTGAAGTTCAGAAATCACCCAGGGTCAAGTCTAAATGTGAAGTATGAGACTGCTCTGGACAAATCACAAGGAGGGAGGGCAGAAGAAAGCCACAAACTTGTTCCAGGATTTTAACCTGCCAACGATGGACAGTCATTTCAGAGAGGAGAGGGCTTTGGGAAGACGGTTCTGGTGGTAGTGTGCAGAGACAAAAGCATAGACCTGCTCCTCCTCAGAAAAGGACCTGCTGGCCGCTTATCAAACTTGAGTGGACTCCAAGAGCAAGTAGATAGAGTTGATCGAAGAGTGCTTTCACCTCCACCCCACCCCATCCCACCCTGTGGTTCCAAACTTTAATCCTGCCCCAGATGAGCCAAATCAAAATTTCTTGGGGTGGGGCTCAAGCCTCATGACTGTTATTTTTAATCTCCTTTGGTGATCATAAGTTGCCACTAGTGTTGAGAACGACTAGTATCAATATTCTCTGGCTGCACTAGATCCCTGTCCATTAGTCTTCTCAGGCACAGTCCCAACAACTCCTACTTTTGTTCAATTTCCCTGATACCTTGATGCCATAAAGCATCTTCATTGGTTTAGATGTATTTTTATGCACCTTAGTCATCAATGCAGCAACTATTTGTAGAATTTCATTTTGTGCCAGGATGATGCTAAAAGCTGGGAATCCTAGAAAGTGTAAATAAGCATCCTCTTCCCTTTCTGACTTGGGTCCCAAAGGCACTGCTCCAAGCTCTCACTGTGGCCTGTTACCTGGAACATAGAAGGCCTTTTCCCCCTGCATCCTGCTTTCACCCCCAGATCATCTGCCACTCAGTCACTTGCGCTCTAGATTCCTTCACCTCATCCCTGTCTTGTTGGAGGGGCAGCAAGCCTTCCCCCCAACAGCTGTGTATGGGAGTTTGCTTCATGTCTTCTCAAACCTTCTTTTTTTATTGCCTTGGCAACTCTATGCCTTCAGCTTGAACTAGTTTGAACTAATCTCGGTGGTTTACCTACTTAATATGACACTTGTCTGGGGCAAAACTACTCTGAGTGGAGACAGTCTTTGGTTTTTGCAATCAGCTGGAGACTCAGTAGGAACAAAATGTCCTCTAGAATGTAGAAAGGAAAAGGAAAATGGCACTGAGGTTGACTCTCAGAGCCCCTTGCCTCAAACAGTATTCCTTCTTTCTCCCATCATTCTAGTGCTTTCTGCTATTATTTGCTCATGAATAAGGCATCAGGTCCTTTTTTCCTTATCTTTTTGGCGGTGTCAGAGCCGAGAGGCACAACAGAGTGGCTGGGAAGAGTGTCTGTTTGGCTGAGTGTAAAAGGGAACGTACGATTTTGTGGTCAATTTATTTTCACCTCATTCATTCTCAGGGGTACATGGTTTTCGCCTCATTGATTTTCTGTGTTCATTGACTTGAAGCCTGCTGTGTATGGGAGTTTGCTTCACGTCTTCTCAAACCTTCTTTTTTTATTGCCTTGGCAACTCTATGCCTTCAGCTTGAACTAGTTTGAACTAATCTCAGTGGTTTACCTACTTAATATGACACTTGTCTTTTGAGTAGAAGTATTATACTATTTAATCTTTGTACCACAAATGTTACAGTTTGAAGGGTTCTTACAAATCATCCTAGTCCAGCTCTTTCATTAAATATGAAAGACACTGAAAACCAGGGAGGTGAAAGGATTTGCCTAAGTTCACACGGCTAGAAAAGCAGCAGAGCTGCCTCCTTAGGAAGGAAGGAAGAAAAAGGAAGGATCGAGAGAGAGAGAAATAAAAAAACTTTGCCTCAGATCTATCAGTGAAGGTACTTCCGGTCATAAGTCACAGAACATTTGTCTGGCTTAGGAAATATGGGCATCCCTCATCTCCCATATCAAGAAGTCTTGAGGTGAGGTGGGCTCTAGGTGTAGTATGATTAGAGCTCCGGCCCCACTTCTTGGTGATTCTAGATCTCACCAATCTCCGTGTTAGCTTTTTTTCTCAGAATGGCTCCCCTCTTGGGGCTAAGGTGACTACCAGCAGCAGTAGGGGTAGTATGTTTCCTTGTTCATGCCCAGATGAGAAAGACAGAGGGAGAGGGAGGGAGGGAGGCAGGGAGAGAGAAAGAATGGATCAGAAGTCCTCCCTTATAGGTTGGTTGACCAACTTAGGTGACATACCCACCCCTAAACAGATGCCAGAGGAAGGCCATGAGCTTATCTGCGTTCCTCAGCCAATCTTTGGCAAGGGGAATGAGTTCACTATGATTCACTTAGACCCATAAGCATCTACCTCCAGAGTTGAGAATGGGGTCAATTTGTCATGTGTTGCTCGGGCTTCATGGGGAAAAAGGTTGATCAGGGTGGAGTGGTAAGGTTGGGTAGGTACCAGACAGATCTCCTACACCAGAAACCATTATGTAGTAACTTTTATATAAATAGCACGTAGTAGACAGTAAGTGGCCAACAGTTAGTACTGTTCTTATTACTATGTATTCAAGCCTGGTGACTTCGGAGGTGAACCATACATTTCGAACTTCACCTGTGTTGGTAGGGGAGGTGATAAAGTCAGGAGAGGGCTGGCCATGATTCCTCCTGCCCATAGAAACTCTGTCCTGTGATTTGAATGGCCGGAGGGGGAAAAATGGCTTTCCTTCATGCTTTAGGAGGCTACCCCATCTGATTTGTAGGGTTGTGCCTGAATCAGTGTTCTACTCAAAAGTGACTTCCTTAGCATGGGGGCCATGGGGAAACATCAGAGTAAGGATCCTACTGCCTCAAAAGGATTTGATCCAACACAGAACAGAAAGAGGATTGGGGCTGCACCTGAACATTTCCTCTGGAAGAAACTATAATCCTCTCTTGCCAAAATGCGATCCTTTTCAGGGGGGGTTGGCAGTGTGTGTCACCCATCAGAGTCATAACGAGGCTCCCGACCAGCCATGTGCTTGCCCTATTCCTGGATCAGCAGGCTTTTTCCTTCTTTCTGAAGTTTTTATTTATTATCATCCATGAATGCGAGTCTTGGGGCAGAACTCCCTCCCCACTTCGAGGCATTGTTTCGACTTTTGGCCGTTCCTAGAACTTTTTACTATTCTGAACACTAGTCATCTCAATTTATTGTCCGGGCCTTTCGCGGCTGCTCCCTTGGGTGTGTTTGATGAAGAGTGCTTTGAGGTTTGTGAAAGGCATTTTTTGAGACACTTGCAGTTAGATAACATCCCTGGGTCTCAGAGATCCCTTTTTAAGCAACACCATCATCGACATTAATCATCCTGTTTTTGATGCAGAGACAAAGGATGTGGAACTGTTTCTGCGGGGGGGGGGGGGGCTGTTTCTAGGAGCTGTTTCTTCCAGTGTGGAGAGGCAGCTCCAGCCTGAGTTGTGGGGGCGGTGTGGAAAAGCTTTTGGCTCCTGAATTACAATAAGGATCTGAATCAAGGGAGCCCACAAAGATTTTGCCCATAAAACTGTTCCACCCTTACTTTCTGCTTTGGAAGTGAGGCCCTGAGTATTAATGTTTCCCCACTGAATGCAATTACGCATGAAGAGTGCAAACAGAGGGGACACTCAGGGATGAGTCCTTGTCTCTCTCTTCTTCTGTCCTAAATAACATCCTTGAGTTCTTAGAATCTTGAGAAGCATGTGCTAGTGTGTTTCAGGTCTGGGTGAGGAGGTTTCATGAGGCTGGGCTGTTCTGTCCTTCTCTCAGGGCGGTGGGTAGAGGCTTGTTGCCTCTGAAGCTGCTGTCTAGTTCCTCTCACAGAATGTTCTGACGCCCCCACTGGTGGACTCGTTTTGGCCCCAGGTCCTGAATCAGTCCTGAGAATAGAAGGATGCTTGCCATCCCTGCCCTATCCACCACCCGGCAGCTCTGAGAGCTAAACCAAGTGCCCAGCAGACTTAAGATGCCATGGCTGTGCCACGTCTGTTAAGTGCCCCCCACCTGATGTCCTCTGCTGTCAACCAGCCCCGAGGTAAGCGCGCATCTCTTATATGTCCCTAAAGTATTGTGTCCCACCATGACCTGTGCTGCTCCATCCATCCTCCACCTGCCTTGTTCTAGCACTTCTACCTTTAATGGCCTTTACTGAGCAGAGTCCTGCTCTGAGACGAGCCTACTAGACAGATTTCTTTATACTATATGTGGCATTTGCTAGCCCTCCTCTCTGGAGCTGATTCTTTCTCTATGCCTCCCACTCCTGGATCTGTAGTCTCAGCATCCACCTAGCTTCTGATTCCTGAGGGCATGATTACTACCTGGGTTTGTCACCCCATGGAGCAAACCTGTTGATGCCCATCTGCATCATGCCTGGGGGCTAGTCCCTTTGACATTTTATTGTAGAGTGATGATTAGAACCTGAAGGCTATGATGCCTGCACAGGACCAAGACATTTTGAATGGTCCAGGTTCCCATATGTCTATCAGAGGCTGAAAGTAGAGTGGATGTATTCTCCTAAAATATGTGTAGGTGCTTCTGTATCTAATTAGATATAAGTCCATTTAATGGCATTGTTGAATTCATAGCATCTTTTGTAATTATATATCTTCTCAATCAGTGGATACCAAAAATACAAGTACAACACAATACCATGTTGATATCTCAAAAGGCTCTTTTACGGTCACTCTCTGAACTAACCTGCTTTCACCGATGTGCCACCTTCCCTGGGTAGCAGTACTCTGACAGTCATGCAAAACTCCTGAGAAGCAGTTACTTTTGCATCAAATGTGAACCTTTGCTGGCCATTTTCCCTGCTAGCTATCACAGGGACAGGAGCATCAGGGTGGCCACCTTCTGAGCCACCTCCACACCTGGCTCCAGGCACATTGGCTGCAAGTTGTGCCAGCTTCAGCACTGCCCTGGAGTGAAAGTTTTGGGGAACATGTTTCTGAGCTTTATTTGGACTGCAGCTCTTTTAGAATGTCCATATTCCTCAAGGCTAATGGAAGACTTGAGTCCTAGAAATTCCCAGTACGTTGGAAGACCCAACTTTGTTGCCATTAATCATCGAGACAAGCTCTAGCTTCTGAGATCTTCTAAGCAAGCATCCATATAAACATCTGATTCTGTAGGAATTGATAGAAGGAAAAAGGCAGCCAGAATCGATAACTTCCAAGTTAATGTTTTGCCAAGACTAACTGACTTGACCTGACAGTAAATTCCTGATAGAAGAAGCTGAACGTGCTCCCCACTCCCAGCCCTGTTACGTTCCCAATACAGTTCCCAATCCAGGTCGGAGACACTGGATTCCAAAGTAAAGTCTCTGAGCTCTGGGGGTGAGTGAAGCCTGACCTTGAACCCAATATACTCTTCTACTGGCTTTCTGAATGTCTGAAGTTATTACAGAGGAGGAATGGCTCTAAGCTGTAACAAAGGAGCTGGTGGGCAGAGGACACAAGAACCCCCCCTGCCTCCCTCAGGCCCAGAGGAGCTGTCCTTGGTGGATTTTTGCCCCATCTCTGCTCTGGGGGAAAGCTATGTAAGTAATGGCTTTGTCTCCTGAAACTCCATTGTCCCAAGTGGAGGGGAGCCCTAGCTGGAACTAGGCAAGACCAGTCAGTCCCATATGGTGTCTGTTGTCCTTGGCCCACCCTTTCCGAGGCAGTAAGTGAGCCCTGCTGGGGAAATCACGGGTAGAGAGAAGATGGAAACCCTGGACAAGCCATGCCATTACCAGTAACACCCCAAAGGAAATCTCATGAACTTTGAAAGAGACAATGCTAATAACAAAGTTCCCTCATTCTTGCCCATTTAGGAAGAGCTCTCCTGGAGGCCTGGGACAACATCATATGCTTCCTTTGTCAGGACTATTAGGAAAGCCAAGGCTAATAAGGTGATTCAGCGTGTTCTCATGGCAATGACAATCTTTCCTCAGACCATACCTTGTGCAGTAGGTATAATGGAGAAAAGGATGGGCGTGGCCCTGACCTTCCTGGAGCTTATGTTTTGAAGGAAGACACAGGAAAAGAAATATATATATATATATATATATATATATATATATATATATTTTTACATATTAGGATAAGAAAACCAAATGAGCAAAGAAAGAATGCCAGTGGAATTCCTTTATTTATTTTTTTTTTAAGATTTATTTATCTGTTTTAGAGAAAGAGAGAGAGCACACTGGAGTAGGCAGACTCTGAGCTGAGTGGGGAACCCAATGAGGGATCCAATCCTAGGATCCTGGGATCATGACCTGAACCAAAATCAAGAGTCAGATGCTTAACCAACTGCACACCCCCCAGGGATTCCAAGAATGACAGTGGGCCTCCTTTAGATAGGGAAGATCTCATAAAAAGCAATGTTTATCAGCTCCTGAGTTAGGTAAGAGTGCCTTGGGCTGTGGAAAGAGTGAGTTCAAACGTCCTGGGGCAGGAAAGAGCTCACTCCTTTTATGAACTTAAAGGTTTCTATGAGATGAGGTCATAAAACCTGCTTCCCTGCCATCACCTAAGGGCAGGGAGAAATGCCTGAGTGAAGATGAAGTAACTGGATAACTGAGGTTAACTAGTAATCCAGAATTTAATTCAAGTTATTTCAAAGGGAGGTAAAAAAATGCACGGAATCTGCCTTATCAGACTGACCTTGAATTCTGCCTAGTTTTACATTAAGACTTCAGTAGTGCTGTGATTTTTCCTACCAAATAGAATTCTATTTTGTACCATGACATGTGCCTTTAAAAGCAGGAGAGAACTGTATTCTCGGTGGGGGGGAAATGACTAGAAAGAGGAAATCTTAGCAAAAACAAAGAAGCAAGCCAAGACAGAGACAAAGCTCTTATCTGCACAACCCCAGAGTCTGGTCAAGAAACACTCAGAGAGATCAGAGACA
Source organism: Nyctereutes procyonoides (assembly GCF_905146905.1). Lineage (NCBI taxonomy): Eukaryota > Metazoa > Chordata > Mammalia > Carnivora > Canidae > Nyctereutes > Nyctereutes procyonoides. The sequence goes on from NW_026575044.1 coordinate 7,818,090, forward strand.
AGTGGTAATCTGTGATAAACAGATGGGGAGACGTGGGGGATGTGGGTGGAGGGGCCTGGGAAGAGCCTAAGGGATGGGATTTGGGGAATGGAATTTTCTAGGCCAGGTCAGGCTGCCTACAGCATAGTTAGTCTGAGAAGGACAATGGTGTGTAGGGCTTATATGTGAGATCAGGAACTGATCCTCGTGTGCTGGCCCAAATTTATAGAATGGAAGCCCATGCATATGTGTGTACGTGTGCCCACACATGGAGAACATTTCACAGGGACCAAGGCAAGAATGCCGAGGACCTTCCCCGAGCCTCAGAATCCTGGGCAAGAGAAAGGCCTGCATCTCACACTCCATTCACTTCATGGCACCTCTGACTGTGTGCAAGTTGTCTCATACACATTATGACTTAACCTTACCCAACACAGGAAAGAGGCACCAAACTTGGATCATGTGTTGAGTCCTTGCTGTAGTGGAGGGGAAAGTTGCCACCAGGGCAAACCTGGAATAAGGTTGGAGCCACGGAGTGAAAGGGTGAAGATAGAACAAAGCCAGACAAGTGGTGGGTCTTCTATCTCCTCTGGTGAATGGCTGCAGGGATGCTTTCTTGGCTCAGGGACTTTGCTCAACTTCCCCCAATCATCCTCATTGTTGGTAACTAGCCTGTGACAGGTAAACCTTTGGCGACACGAGTGCAGGCCACTTTACATCCCTGTATGCTGGAACCAGCCAGATCTGCTGAGAAGAGCGGGAGGAGAAACAGCCTGAAGTCGCCCATCAGCCCTTAGTGGTCACATACCCCCATCCCAATGTTGATTCCTCCCCTTTGTTGATTGGAAGCTGCTGACAACCTATATTTTTCCTAAATAGATCCCTACCTCTAAGCTCCATTTTTCCTGCTGTCCCTGTGGGAAAAAATGCACCCACATCACACCTCACTCCCCAAATAGCTTGTGAGATAGACTCAGTAGGATGAATTTATACTCAGATTGTAAAGGCAGGCCTTATGTACTGTCCTTTCTAGAAATATTTTTTCATTGAACAAAAACTCTGGGTGTTTACCATGCATCAGACACTGAGGTATGGCCTGGGGTGGGGGGTGGGGGGAGGAGGCGTACATCTCTCAGTGGGAAAAGCAGACACACGGTGGAGTGGATGCCTGTGGAGAGTAGTCAGAACTTTCGGAAAGAGGACCCGGGAGAAAGCAAGGAACTACTGTCAAACGTTGAGAATATCAACTGCTGGTTGCAGCCGGCAAAGGAAATAGGACAGAGCAATCTTAGTATGTCCCTCCCGTGATGGCCTGGGAAAATTCTCCTATGCACCTGACCAGTCGAGGTGATGACCAGTACTTGGGAGGCTTGGCTCCAAGTTTTCTGCCCTGAACCAGGCAATCTCTGAAGTGTCTGTCGGCTCTCAATCAGGTGGAAACTAGGTTGGAACTATTTCACACGAGCCCAGGTGGATGGCAGAAAGACTGACTGCTCATTTATTCTTGAGTCCTACCTTGGCAGAGAGCAGTGTACAGTGAGCCTGACTTTGAGAAAGCCAAATGTAGAGAGGCTTAATATTGTCCGAGTTTTGCTCTCTGACGATCTGATTGCCCTTTATATCTGCAATGATTCGTAGGTATTAGCTGGATTGCTAGAGTGTATCTGCAATTTTAGAGCAGCTATAAATCCATTTGTTCAAGATTCCAGTATCCTGGGGCTAATCCTTACCCTTTTAGTTCCATGAGAAAATTATGATTGTCCAAGTGACTATCCAGGCAGGGTGTGGTCCCAAGAAGCAAAATGTTGCTTCTCGGGACCAAAATTGCTTTGAAAACATTTATCTGCGATGACCTAATTGAAAGGTGATAGAGCAATTTGGTTTCACTGAAAGAGATGATTGTATAAAAGCGTAACATCTACGGTAATTCTTTCTGAAGCCGTGTGGAATGCTGCCCTCGCTGATTTAGACCACAAGCCTGGGCGGCACATCCATGTCCAGTGTGAAGTTATATGAGGCACTTATCGCATTCCTCATGCTTGACACGGGGATAGTTTACTGGATTGCACGTATGTGTAGACCCTTGGTCGTCTGACCCTATGTGCCATGTTTCTGCAATGGGAGTCTTAAATTTTGGAAATGGCTTGTAGTCTCTGGAGGTGCTAAAAGCATATATCTAGTCTTTGGGGTCCCAAAGAGTTCTTTCCACTTTCCTGTTTGCACAGTGATCACCCAGACACTGCCCCCAGACGTTGCTTCTGTCTCTGTAAGAGTCCATCAGTCCTATCAGTGTATTTGACTCATGATAAAAGCTCAAAATAAAATCAAACCACGCTAATAGTATTTTCAGATTTTTATATCTTTTAATTTTTAGGATTTATTTAAATCTTTAAAAAGATTTTATTTATTTATTTATTTATTTATGGAGTGAGCTCAAGCGTGCATACATTTAAGCAGGGTGGGGGAGGGGAAGAGGGAGAGAGAGCATCTCAAACAGACTCCTCACTGACCTGGGGCTCTGTCTCATGGCGCTGAGATCACTACCTGAGCTGAAATCAAGAGTCAGATGTTCAACTGACTGAGCCACCCAAGCACCCCTAGGATATATGTTTAAATTATAAAGCAAATCTATTTCATATAACTTTAAAACTTTCTTTTAAACTTTGTAGCATCTTGACTTTGTTAAAAACTATTTCTGTCCCTCCATTTATTAATTTTTTTATATTAAAGAACAAAGGCTAAAACCCTATAGGTTCTTGTTTTTTTCCTGTTGTGTGTCGAATTATGTCCTCCCAAAAGATGTATTCAAACCCTTATACCTGGTACCTGTGAATGTGACCTTACTTAGAAATTGGGTCTTTGCAAATGTATTCAATTTCATACTAGGTCAGACTAGGCTCTAACCCAGTGATGGTTTCCTTATAAGAAGAGAGATGTTTGGATGTAGCCACAGACACATGGAAAATGCCATGTGACGTCAGAGATTGGTGGTATGCGGCTACAAGCTGCTACAATGAGGATTGCTGGCAACCATCAGAAGCTAGAAAGGCAACAAGAGATCCTGCCCTAGAGCCTTATGAGCTTGCGTGGCACTATAGACATCTTGAATTAGGACTTCAAGCTTCCAAAACTGTGATAGAACGTTTCTGTTGTCTTTTTTTCCTTCCCCATTTCTGTTGTCTTTTAAAAAAAAATTTTTTATTGGAGTTCAATTTGCCAACATTTAGCATAACACCCAGTGCTCATCCCACCAAGTGCCCCCCTCAGTGCCCATCACCCAGTCAACCCAACCCCCTGCCCACCTCCCTTTCCACTACTCCTTGTTCATTTCCCAGAGTTAGGAGTCTCTCATGTTTTGCCATTTCTGTCATCTTAAGCCACATTTTGGGGTAGTTTATTGTGGCAGCCCTGGGAAACAAACACAGCTTCAAAGGAATCCTTCAATTCGGATTATTAGATGTTGGGTCTCTAATACAGTGTTTGCCCTGTGAAGGGTTTACAAACACCTGTGCTTATGTCTGAGATCTTACAAATGACTTTTCATCTCATCGGATGCACAGAACTCCAGAGGAATGTCAGCAGCCAAGGCAAGGTCCTGCTTTACTGGAGTTCTGTGCAACAGGGGATGGGCCAGAGAAGCTTGCACTGTTGTTTGCTACCAGAGGTGAGAACTTGGTCTCCCTGGGTTGTGTTGCTGTGGTGGTAATAACTCATTACATGGGATCTGATCATTGTGCAATACCTGCCAAGGATGTGAGTTCAATTAAGTGACAATTAAGTGACATCATCAAAACAACCTGGTGTATCTTCCACAAATGTATCTCCTTGGTTTGGCTATTGGTTTGATGAGTTCTATCAAGGAGACAATGACATCTGATCTAATTTTATTGTTTGACGATCGGTGGCCTGCAAGTTTTACCAGGTGGGAAGTTAGGATAAGCTTTCACAAGAGGGCTGGTGGTGCCTGGTCTCACAGATGAAATCACAAACTGTGGTTTTGTCCATAATCTAGATTACAAACACACTTCATTGTATTGTATTGTTTTTGTTTTTTTGCAAAATTAGCCATTATTAAAACAGAGGAATGTACTGGCCATAACATGGTAGAGTGGATAATCTTATAGCAAGAGATAAGAAAAGAAACTGCTTTGTACAATCTGATCTTTTTGTTTGAAAGATTCCTAAGCGTTGTACATTTTTTTAGGTCTCAATCTTGTACCCAGACTCGGTTTTCAGTTTGTTATTCACCTGTGAGGAACAACTGGCTTCAAGACTCAGGCTGGGATAGTAGGAAAACTCTAGAATTTAGAATGTAATTCCATCAACCATAATAGAAAGATGCAGGATTTCTTGTAACATGGGGAATGGGGCAGATCGACAATTCCTGAGCACGCTAAATGAATATAGTGTAACCCAGTTAAGGAGCCAGCGTGTTCACTGAAAGGATATAGTCAAAGGGAAATAGGCTTTGAAGAATCAGAATTTGCCCAGAGAGGAACACGGATGATTTCCCAGCAGAGATCTCTGTTCTCAGCACTCTTCCAAGCTTGATTCATGTTTAAATCCAGTTAAAGCGTCATCTCCTCTGGGTGGTTTAATAACACCTCAAAATCAATACGTTCAAGACTAGTAACAGGTCCCTGCACACACTAGGTGCTAAAGAAAAGTATTTTTGAGAGATAAATGAATAAATGGCTCATCTGCCCCACCCCAAACCTAGGCTTTCAGAATTTCGCTGCATGAATGATGCCATTTGGATTGCGTGCTTGAGCTAGAAACCTCCGTCAGTTGATTCTTTCCTCTGATCCTGCCCTATCTCACTGATCACCATCTAAAGCCTACCTACCATATCTACCTCTGCTTCCTGAAAAAAACACATGACCTTTGTTCTGCCTCCAGCAGAACCGCCTCCCTCTGTGGCTTCCACCCTCATGGCCTGACCACTGACTGCAGGCAGCTTGAGTCACTCCCTCCAGCGAGACTCCTACAACCTTCTGTGTCACTCTGTGTGTGTGTGTGTGTGTGTGTGTGTGTGTAAATATACACACACATTCACTATATCCCCAGACTGATGATTATCTCCCCAAACTGAAGCCCCTCCTTACTTCTCTCTGCGTCCACACTGCTCAGTCTCCATTGAGATAGAGCGGAGATGAGAACTCAGTGACCAAATGAATGGAAAGACACTGTGCTGGGCCTCGGGGAGTCCACGGACACACAGTGCAGTCTCTGCCATCCCTGGCTGAACTGAATTGGAGCAGCAGCCCCCGAGGAGACTGAAGACATGCAGTGAGTTCAGAAATGGCCCAGAGCAGATGCCAGGGCAGTTGGCTGGAAGTGGAGTAACCTAGGTGAGAAGTGTCTGTTTTTGTAAGCCTTGGGCAAGACTTCAGAAGCAGGTGAGTGTCCACTTAAAATAAATTGGCATCTGCCCTGTGACACTTGGGCGTGCACTGCCCTGTGTTGTGCTCTGTAGTGCATCCCCATCACTGGGGTGGGGGTGTGTGCAGCTGGTGGACCAACAAGCCATTATAGGGAGGCAGCCCTTCTTTCTTCCCTCGCTGCTAATGTGCCTTGTTAGGGTGGAGGGAAAGCATGTGATGGGATGAAGGTAGCCCCCCTCCCCATCCCTGCCAAAGGCTCTCTTCCTCCCCATGGATGGAGAACACTTGGCACCCCACAAAGACTGCTGGGTGGATCTGGAGAACCATTACTCCAGAGAGGAAGCAGTGGTCCTGCCTGGAGTATGTCCATGGCCTGGACTCTGTGGTCACGTGCCATAATCCAAATCAGCATAACTAAGGAAGTCCCTTGGTAGAAGTCAGGGTACCACGATAGAACTTTGTGCTCACGCTCGAGTGTGTTTCTGTTTTATTGTCTACCACTGAAAAGCTCTGCAATAAATAGGGCATGTGGTAATTAGGACATTGCTGGCACCGAGCAAGTTCTCAAAGCAGGCAGGTGGTTGATGTAGCATCGTGAGCCTCTCTACCCTGCTTTATCTACAAGCCTGGCTCCGGTCTTCCAACTTCCAACAGCGGTAAGCATGGGGCTCTCAGCAAGTCAGCAGGGACCAAATTCTATTTCTTTTTATCAACTGTGAGTGGATCTTGAGCCCTACCACATTTTACTTTGATCTGAGACAATATCCAGGGTAAGATAAGGCCCTTTCAGCCTAACAAATTTATCGAAATGAGTAACTGCCCTAGAACCTGTGAGTGAACCCTGGCAGAAGTTAGGTCAGTCTTCTGAAGACCTGGCATCTTTTTCAGGGGTACCGTTTGTCAATGTATTTATTTGAGAGAGAGAGAGAAAGAGGGAGAGAGAGAGAGAGAGAGCAAGGGGTGGGGGAGCAGAGGAAGAGGGACAAGCAGACTCCCTGCTGAGTGTGTAGCCTGATGCGAGGCTGGATCCCAAGACCCTGAAATCAGGACCTGAGCAGAAATTAAGAGACCCTTAACCAAATGAGCTATCCAGGTGCCCCGAAATCATTTTTATTCTACTGAATGGTGGATACCTAATGCTTGCCTGTGCAAAAGGACCATTTTGTGACTAAGTTATTGGCACTCCATAGGAAGTAACATAAAAACTAGAGAGAGAATCTCTCCATTAAGTTCAGTGTACTCACTTAGTCTCGATTATGTTTTTGCTATATATTCAGGAGTTTGAAAATGCCCTTTCTACCTGAATCAAAGCATGAGTCAATGGACAAATCCAGAATGTAGAACATTCTACAAGACAGCTTGCCTGGATTGTTCAAAAGAGTCAATGTCATGAGAAACAAATGAGTTTTAAAAAACACATGGGGGTACTATTTTAGATCAAAAGCTACTGAAGAGATATAACAACCAAATACAGTGTATGGTACTGGATTAAATCTCAAATGGGAAAAAATCTATAAAGGAGATTTTTGAAAACAACTGACAACATTTAAATATGGATTAGGTGACATTGAATTCATGTTGATTTTCATGCGACAACAGTACTGTGGTTGTTTTGGAGAATTTGTTTTCTTAGAGATGCAGGACAAAGTCTTTAGGGGTGAAGTGACATGACATCATAATCTTCAAATGGCTCTATAGAAAGAAAAGCTAGCAATAAAGCAAATGTGAACAAATGTCTAGAATTTAGGGGATGAATATTCATTGTGATGTTATTTCAGCTTTTCAATAGGATTGAAAAATTATAAAATAAAAAGTGGGAAGAAAAGATTCAATACTCTTGATAAAATGTTTTATTGACCCCATGTGTTTGGTCAGTATGCTCTTGCATGATGTGAGCTACTTTAAAATAAAAACATTTTAGAAATAAACGGTTCCACCATCCCCTTTCTTTTACAAAATGGTAGCTGCAGGTAATAGTTGCTTTGTATTAACATCTAAAATAACAACTTTGCAACTTCACATTGGTTCTTTTATTTTTTTTCTTCTTAATGTTACTGGTCCATGAGTCTAGATGTCTAGAGAGTGCCATACCAGTGCTTGGCTTGTGCTGTTCGGTTCCACAACATTATTCATGTCGTGGCACTACAGAAAGTAGTAATATGTGTATGGCCAATGGAGTGAGGCTGCTAATGTCTGAAGGCGACTAGCCCAGAATTTCTGGCTGCCCCCTGGATGAAGGGGTCACCATCTTGGTGCACCGGTGAGCCATCTGGGCCACACAAGTGTGCCATTGTCATAGGTGGGACTCAACTTCCATGCATAAAAGTGCTATGAACTGCTTTACACACAATTTGAAATGTTTGCTTGAAAAAAACCATCTAGTGTATGTCCAACCGCTGTGGATTCAGACTTTGCTTTCAATGAAGGGATATAGGTATCTTCGTGTGTCTGCAGTTATACTAAACACCAGTGCAGTGTCCTGTCTCTCTGACATGCTTCCATCTGATCATCACTCATCTCAACACTTGTTATGATGGATCTTGAGTTGTAATGAGGTTAACTGCAAGGCAAACTCCTACAGGAGCATATGGAGGAAGCTCAGTAGCTAATGTTCTATCTCTGGCTTTTGTGATTCAGTCCAACTTGAATGTACTGAGATGAGACAAGAAATGACTCTGAAGACAGAAGCCAAAAAAGGACAAGTTAACCCAGTTTGATCCAAACCTTTTTCACAAAGTAGCATTTGGTGTTTAAAGCTTAGTGTCCTGAAGTTCTACATAATTAATTTAGGTGTATTTAAATTCTCTGTTAGGAACCTGCTCTAATGAGGAAAGAGCACTGATTGGGCTTACAAAATCCCAGTGCATCCCGATAGCCTGGTGAGTCTCTTAAAAGCATATGCTCCTGGTCCTTATTCCTGAGAGATTATGATTCAGTTGTCTAGAGATCTCCCACCCTGGTGATTCTAATGTGCCATCCAATACTGAAGCCTAGAATCAGAAATCAGAGGCTAATAGTAAGAACTGGAAGTCTAAAGTGCTTTACAAATAGGAGACATTCGTTTTATTATGTAGCTACTATAATTTTCTTCCTGTCTTCCCCTCCTAATTTCCCAACATGGTTGACTGATTCTATTTGGAATGGACTTTTTCTTCTGGAACCTCTGTAGTCTTATTCTTTCTATTACTTAGCAAGGACCCATATGCCTGTGGTTAGCCCCAGAGAGGTAACAGGAAAGTACCTGCATGAGGACGTGTGAGTGTGCTAACAGCTGAGAGTGTGCTTTCTTTCTGAAGCCAAATAGTACTGTTGTTGTGACCTTTATTGGTCTAGATTAATCATGCCTTCACTTCCTTCCATTAACATGGGCACCTCAGCATTATCTGTCTTGATTGTCTTCATTGTGTGCCAGGTATGATACTGAAAACAGCTGGACTGTTGCTTAATTTTAGACCTATTCCAACTTCCTTTTTCATGGTACAAATCTGATGGTCAAACTATAGACATGGCAATAAGATGATTTATAGCTGAGGATAAGAGTGTGACTTTAAATTGATGCTGAGATTTGCCAGATACAGTTCATATGGTCCAAGGAAAGTAAAAATCGAGTATCCTAATGATGATGATGGTGAGAGCCAACCCACAGTGTTTACCACCTGTCAGACACTGTTCTCAGTGCTTGGTTCTCATTGATACACTCAACCTGCACAATTCTACCTGTTCTATACTCTTATCATCTTTATTTTACAGTAGAGGAACCTGAGGATAGGTTGGTTCTACACTTGAGTTTGCCATTAATAAGCTGTGTGAGCTTGGATATGTCACTTAAACTCTGAGGACCTGCTTTCTTTTTTTTTTTTTTTTAAGATTTTTTATTTATTTATGAGAGAGAGAGAGAGAGAGAGGCAGAGACACAGGCAGAAGGAGAAGCAGGCTCCTTGCAGGGAGCCTGACGTGGGACTTGATCCTGGGTCTCCAGGATCACACCCTGGGCCGAAGGTGGCGCTAAACTGCTGGGCCGCTGGGGCTGCCTGAGGACCTGCTTTCTGATTGGAGTTGTGAGTCTGCTAATGATCTCTGTTCTCCTTGATTCTAACCAAGGCAGTCCACTTCTGTCCGTTTCTCATATTGATTTGGTGCAGTGATTTATTATTTTCTACTCTTGCCCTACTTTGTTTTCCATTAACCTCTTTTCCTACTTCCTCAAACTCTTCTGCATTTTGACAGACTTCACTTGTAACTATAAACAGCTCCTCTACATATATTGACCCTGGGTTTGGGGACTTTTTAGGAGACAAACATAAGGCTTGGAACATTAATGAGTCAAGCAATGGCATTTCCCTGAAAATAAGTGAATGGTGAAAATGACAGCAATAGTACTGGTGGAGCCATAGCTCCTCGGGGTATTATTGCCATCTTGTGTAGCATTTTCCTAAATATTGATCACATAACTGCTGCTGTAGTTGTGATTTAAAGAATCAGAGTATACTGATACACCTAATAATGAGGCAACTACCTTAGGATTTGTTATCCTTCCAAACTGAAAGTGTGGACCATGAGATTGAGGAAGTAGTAGAAAATACTCAAGAAACTTGAGGACTGAGGTACTCTGTTTACTCCAAGTGGCTAAGGGATCAAGGAACAGTATTGCTGTGACTTACTCATTTCAGAGAAGCAGCTATCTAAAGGAGAAGCTAAGAGTCATGAGAGCAAACTTCAAAATCATTTGGATCTTTTGATCCACCATGTCATTGGAACCTTGAAGTGTGTGGTTTCCTATCCCTTACCTATAGATCTGAGTGTTCTCATGGTCACTGTATTAAAAACTGCTGTAAAAAAAGGCCTGATAGGTGATGAAAAGTATTCTCCACTGTGTATGCTTACCTGGCACTTGTAACATTCAATTCTGTATTTCACATAAGACCATGGAGTTTATGGATTCCTCCAAGTATTCAAATGACTCACATCAATGAAGGCGGTAAATATGTTGGGCCAAAACACCATCGGAAATGTCTTTGTCAGCAGGGAGCAGAAGTTATATTAATTAAAATGTTCTGAGAAGGTACAGGGTGCATTCCCAAAGAGTCATCAAACTATTTTAATCCTAATTAAGGATGTTCCCTCTTGGCATCTTGGAACTTAGGGGATTAGAATTGAAAAAGTCTGTTGCATTTCTAGAAGTAAGGTCATCAGACTCAGACCAGATCCCTTAAGCTAGGAACTGAGCATATTTTGATAGAGAGCCACCGCTTTAGTTAATCAATATTTGTTCAGTGCCCTCCCATGTTCAGAGAAGATTATGAAAAGGTATGAGGTGAAAAGATCAGAGACAGCTCAAATTTGTGTAGTGGAGCAAGGGACTCAGGACAGTGACAAAATAATCACTGACCTTTTAAGGCAAAAGTGTGACTGAATGGAGGGTATTCTTTCTGTATATGAGTACTGGCATATCCTGAGACCATGGCCCACGTGGGGCTGGATCGTCAGCATGTCCACCTTTATTTGGGAAGAAATGATGTCACTAGGATTTTTAGCCTAAGACCTAGACAAATTTATTTGTTTTATGGTAACCTGGTGATGCATTGTGTTACAGCTTAGTGTTTTCTGTGTGGATTTTGAAGCATCATAAAGTTGTTGAGGCATTTCCTCACTGTAGCTTGTCACTTGTATAGACTGAGTACAAATCTTTGGATGTGACTGCAAGCCATTTTATCAGTTGTCAGGAACGTCATTATCAATGCTTTGAAGCATAGTGAATAGATGCAACTCTCATCATTGGAAAGGTCGGGTTAAATAATCCAAGCTTTAAAAACAGGAGGTAGATGCTGTCCTCTGGACGTCACATTCCTGGTAGAGCATCAGTTTTCAAATGACAAACTCTGGCTCATCCTCTGCCTCCGAAAACCACTTTGGAGGAAGGAACCTGGTTTAATGTTTGGAGATTCAATGTTGGTGCTCCTTAAAAAAAGTCTTTCCTAAATGAGAAAAGAGAAAAGAAAAAAGTACTATATATATATTTTTTATTTTTTATTTTTTTTTTTGCATTGCAGTGATGTTGAATATTGAGGTTGAGACTATGAAAATACTTTTTTTTTTCAACTTTAAAGATGAAAGCTCATTCTTACCCAAAGAACGGTTTGTGTTGGCACTGGTAAAATTGACATTTGAGAGAGGAAAGAGAGTTAGCTTCTGGCCGGAGGGCACGCTTCTGACCTTGCTTAGCTCTACTGGGAAAGGGCCAGGGCCAAAGGCCTGGCCTTACCACCCAGGTGCACCCTTGGCTAATACTCTGCAGAGCAGAACGCAGAGAATGGGAGTGTATGACACACACATCAATCCACATGTGTAACTCTGTCAATTAAAAGACCAATAAACAGGCAGCTTAATAGAATATTATGCCACAGATTACTCTAATCAGCTCGACATATTGATTTTTGAGCATTTTCAATTTGGTTATCAGAACAGTTATTCTTTTTTTAATTACTTTGCCAATTTATTGTTGTGTTCAGGGGCTTCTGCAGTATTTTCCTCTCTATCGTTTCATGTTGTAGGAGATGCCCTACCACAATTAATGTTGAATGGGTTCTTGGAAATGGGTTTCATACGATCAAGACAGCATTGACCAACTTTATTCTGTTAGGTAAAGTTGGGGTGGCAAAAAGATAGAGAGATGTGAAATTGTTGTAGAGGGGATTTTTGCCTGGATTCAATCTAAATACATCTCAAAAAATTGTAAAATAGAATCTACCAGCTAAGACTAATGAGCACAGAACTGCATTGATTTGGCCCAGGGTGGACAAATAGAACATCTGGCATATTTGGCACCAATGACACAGCTGGCATTGTTGGAAACGTTTCTGCAGAAGGTACAGATGCAGAAATGGGAGAATTGGTACAAACAGTGCAGATGGAACAGTTGGAACAGATGACAGTGGGCAGAGCTGGCGATGCTGGCACAGGTGTCATAACCTCAACAGCTGGCACAAGTTGTGACAATCCTGGGATTTCTTCGTACAAGGCACATGTTCATTTTGGCTTTGGCTGCAAAGCGATAAGAGCATTTTATAATTAGTAAATGTGCCATTTAAAAAAGAACTTTTTTCCCCTCCATCCTTAAGGACATCTACCTCCAACTGTTAAAGCTTGGAATATAGAGCATTTTTGCAAATTAGAATTTCCCTGAGAAAGCCATAATTGATAAATACAGATTTCATAGGAGAAGCAATTAGATATTTTTGTTCAGACATAGATAAAATTCATGAATGGGATTTCTTCATAGGAGTTTTGTGGGAAATAAAGGTCAGATTTTTGGAAATAAAAGTACACTTTGCATTTAAAGTGAAATTTGTTATCAAATTAGCTGCGATGTGTTTCTGAAATACAGGGACTATTCCCCAATTATGTGAAATTTCCTGTAGAATCACGCTTGAAGACATGGTACAGAATTGGAAACCGGTCTACAGAACAGGTTGGGAAAACAGAAAAAAAAAATGCTGGAATACATAATATGGAGAAATCATGAATTGCCACTTTCAAATACCAATGGGACTTGGCTCTAATTTCATTTAAAATGCTATAATTTGGGCTTGAATTAAAAATACAATATAGTATAATCTTTTGGGCAATGACATTTAATACCAGATGAAAAGTTGAAAGAACAAAGCCACTTGTTTGTTAGTGGCTAGAAATATCACCATTTTCTTCTATATTTTTGTCATAACAGACTATTCATATTATGGGAAAGCCAAATAGTATTACCTAACTATAAAATAATAAAAACATAAGAAAATATTAGGTAATGGGCTTTTAAATTTATGTGCACATTCTCTTGAAGATAGTGAGTGCTCCATAAATTCCTGATGAGTAAATGAACCTAGGGTCTAAGAAATACCAATATTCCGAATTTTTAAAAATCACTAATTACCTTCTCTATTGAGGACAAATCTTCCATTAGAAAGAAACGAAATGGATTAGGTCTCAGCCCTCCTTAAAACCTCAAACTCGACACATACATGTTAGCCAGCTTCCTTCCCCAAGGGAAATCATAGATGCGAAAGATTAGTTGGATGTTATATACTCCTTATCCTCAAGTAAACCCAAAATTTCTTTAGGTTTTCCAGCTCATATTAAACTAAAACCGGCATAATAAACCACCTTCTAGTTATTATCAGTGCAACACTGTGAATGTTTTATATGTGTTCTGAGACTTTTGGGAAACTACTACAGTAATAGTTAATTATTTCAAACTGGACGTCAGGTTCTTGGTCATTAAAAACATACTGTCTTTGTTTCCGGATGACCCTTGCATGTTGTTACCTATAGTTAATTTAAACAAGAAACCCACAACTGTGTAAAGTTATTTAGGCATATTTGATTTCAATTTTTCCATTACTTCTGCTTTGTTATAACCTCACGTTGAACCCAACTAAACTATTCTTATTATTCAGAACTTGAATTCTATCACTTAACGTTAGTTCATTTCTTGACTGAGATGACAAAAAATGTTTCTGCTTCAAACAGATAAAATACCTTAATTTTCTAACTGTACTTTTGTGACATAGAGAAACTAAGAGAGGAGGAGGCAAGAGGGCTTACTGTTCTCTCCGGGCACAAAGATGATGACAGATGAATCCCTAGCCAAACAGGCTGGAAATGTCCACCTTGTACCTCCTCGCTTGGTTTGAAACACTGCTTCATGGCTGCACCTCAGATGAATATTGCTTCTAATCAATAAATGCCGTATGAAAAACGATCAATTCAGGAGCGTAACAGATAGGGGTATTTCCAGGATTTGGCGTCCGTTGGGTCGGCAGGAGTGTTTCTGAAGGAAGAGGATGAGGGTGAGTCATTCCTCTGAGCCTCTGCCTTCCTCAGGAATTAAACGAAAATTAAACATGAAAGATGCAATCTGCTGTAGCAATGTGATTCCTTTATCATTGTCCCAGCCACTATCTATTTCTAAGCACATTGAACTTTCCAATTTATTGGCATCTCATCTTATGTAAATATCCTTTTCCTTCTCTTAGCTCCAAGACATCAGGATGTGCTTTCATTCCTCCCTTCAAACAGTTGCTCCACATTATGCCTCTCCACCGTCCCTGGGGTAGCTTCTCTTCTCTGCACGTGGCAACCTGGAATACAGTTTTTGCCTAGACTTAGGGTAGGGAGGTGGTAAACAAAAATTAAGCATATTATTTAAAACAAAGCCACTTATAAATGTGAACAAAAATCCAGGGGAAATTTACATATTAATTTCAAGCACTGAGGAACTATTATATTCAGACGTGATCTCCTTCCACCTTCCCTGCATGGTCCCGATGGTCCCTAAATACACATCAGCCCCGCTCCTCTTTGGGGTCATGAGCATCCACTAGCGCACTGGGTGGGGCACCAAGCTTGTTTGTGTGAAGGCAGAGCTTTCCTGCCCCAGACCTGCAGAAGACTGTGCTCTGATTGATGAGATGCAAAAACATGCTGTAAAATGACCTATTCTTGTTACTCTGTCAGAGACGGGAAAGGAGGGAAGGAGAGGCAGGTAAGAATTAGGTGGGGTGGGTTTTTTTTTTCCTTATGGAAACAGAGTAGTCCTATATGGACGTTAGTGGGCTATTATTGGCGACCTGTAATGTAGAACCAGCCAGATTTAAGCCATGATTGATTCTCCAAAATGATTATGCTGATAACTATCATTGTGTTATATGAATAAACAGCTAATTGAAGTATAGATACATTTACTCATGTTTTAAATATGTTTCAGTACAAGAATATTAAAAACTTAAAAAATAAGTAGATAGACTAGGATAAGGAGCTCTCGGGTATCCATCGCCTAGACTTACCAATTATTACTATTCTGCCAATTTTCTGGCTTCTTTCTGCTTGTCATCCACTCACACTTCCCCCTTCCCTTTCCTGGAGTATTTTCAAGAAAATTCAGGATGTTATTTCACCCTGAAATACTTTGCTGTTCATCCCTAAGAGACAGGCACAACTTTTTGAAACACAGTGGCCAAAAATAACAATATTTCTTTGACCTCATCCCACCTAGTCCATCTTCAGAGTCTCCTACTTATCTCAGAGGTGTGTTTATACCATTAGCTTGCTTGAAGTAGGTCCCAAATAGACTCCTGATTATGTGTCTCTTTTTTTTTAAGATTTTATTTATTTATTCATGAGAGACACATACAGAGAGAGAGAGAGAGAGAGAGAGAGAGAGAGAGAGAGAGACAGGCAGAGGGAGAAGCAGGCTCCATGCAGGGAGCCTGACGTGGGACTCGATCCCAGGTCTCCAGGATCACGCCCTGGGCTGAAGGCGGTGCTAAAGCACTGGGCCACCCGGGCGTCCCTGATTATGTCTCTTATGCTTATTTTAATCCCTCTCTTTTCATTTCATTGACAGTTGGATAAACCAGGTTATTTGTCCTTAGTATGCCCTCACTCTGAATTTGATTAGTTGCTTCCCTGTAAAGACTTTTGACCTAGCCCTATCTCTGTATTTCCCCTATGTCGGTATTTGGAGCTGTGGGCTTGATTAGATTCATGGTCCAGCTTAGGCAGGAATATTTTATCATTGCTGCTGTGTCATTACTCCCTATTGCACCATCGAGCATACAGTATCTGGTTGTCCACTCTCAGTGATGCTAAGACTGGTCGGTGAGTTCAGGTGCATATACTCTTGATCCCTAAGACTATATTAATCAATTCTCAAGCTTCTTTTCACATATGGATGTCTCAGTGTCTTTGTATAATCATCAGGGAGTCTTTCAATTGTTAACAAAAAATCTTTGATATTAATTTTATTAGGGAAATGCCAAGGGGCAACATCAATTTTCCATCAACACATGTGCACACACACCCCTGGAATTTTTTCCATAACATACATATATATTGTGGGAGTCTAAATCTAGATTATAACCTGCTTTTTATGTCCAAATGCATAGGCCAGTTGCAGGCTGACCAATGAATAATTGTAGATCAGATCACTGATCAGTTAGCAGTTCTACAACTGCTGCTAAATATTTGTAGTCTGGTTAATTTCAGCCATATTTGCGACCAAATAGGGTTCACTGTTCATTGATATGTAATCAGTCTACAAGTGATTGACCCAGTGGTTTCAGGAATGCTGATGGCTAAATGAATATAACTATTCTATTATTCATTATTTGGAAATTCATCATTGTGATTGTCAAATAATCGAAAATTTCAATGTGGTATGATTTGTTTTTTATTGTAGATCATTGATAAAGAATAAATAGAAATATAGCAAAATATGTAGAGATACCTGATTCCAAACTACAAACATTCAGGTTGAAAGCCTACGATAAACCACATACTAAATTTGATTGTTTTAATAGATTGTTAAAGATAAATACAATTAGAGGTATATGCAATTACATATTTAACAGACATCTCCAATGTTTTAGTATTTTTAATTCTTATGTTTCCTGATTTACTTGAAAATGGAAGTGTTAATGTCACTGATCTAGGATTAATGAATATAAAATTCAGTGTTTTTCCAGTGGTGATTCATAGTAACTATAAACACTCTCAGCAACAGGCAACAGTGGAACATTTCAAGTTTTTCTAAAACCTTAATTATGAAAAATGTCTTATTTCTGTGTGAAGTTTAAGTTCATTTGATGGTGGCTACTGCCCTGTGGGAGAGAACAGATGAGAGATCTGAGCTGGGGGAGGTCACATGTCGTAAGCAAGGCCACATCAGCAATAAAGGACAAAGACTTTCATCAGGATCACTGCTAAATCCAGTTTGAACTTACTGCATTCTGTCTAGAAAGAAAGAATTTCACTTACTGCTGCCCGCAGAGCTTTGATTATTCTGAAGCCTAGGCCTGTCCGAAGTGCTGAAGAAGCTTCCAGTTTGAATGTGCTCCGCCTGCTTCTAGGTTCCAGTGATCTTTGGTCAAAAGCTTTGTATAGTCTGTTTCCTGTTTACCTGGCGGAGGACGTTTGACTGCCATGATTCTCATCCCTCGTGCATCTCTCAACTAAAAACCTTTTCCTCCTTTTAATGCTCGCAGGGGAGCTGGACTTTTATATATTCTTCTTTTCTCTTCCTTTCTTTTATGAAAACAGAATAAAGTTGGAGAGGAATAAGGTACAGGCTTTTATAGAATACCTGTAAGATCCTTAGTTTCTCGATCTAAGATTTTTACTTCCTCAAATATGAAAAAGTTTGCCCTGGCAACCACCCCTTTAGTTTATGTACTTTCTCCTTCCTGATAAATGTCCAAACTGTGTTGGGAGGAATTTCCTTATGAAGCTCCACTAGTCTTCAATGTGACTTCTGCTGTTGACCCAATTTTTTAGAAGAATTGCCTTTCTTATTCTCTGGCTTCCATACTTAAAAAAAATTGAATTAGAAATCTTCCTAATTAAATACATGTTTAAATAGAGGTACATATTGCTTTTCTTAGGATATTTTTCTAATCTTCTAATAAGACTATGGCCATTAAAATTTCTTTTAAGATTTTATTCATTTATTTATTTATTAGAGAGAGAGACTGAGAGAGGAGGCATGTGTGTCCATGCATATATGAGCCTCTGGAGGGATGGAGGCAGAGAATACCAAGCAGACTCTGCACTGAGCATGGAGACCCACGTGGGGCTTGATCAACCCTGAGATCATGACCTGAGTGGGAATCCAGAGTCAGTGGCTTAACATACTGAGCCACCGAGGTACCCCTACGACCATTAAAATTGAGAAATAATGTTTTCTCCCTGATTAGGACCCCAACTTTTGGTCTTTTCACTGTATATGGAGAAAAACATATGGTGCTTTTGAGACAGTTGCTTAAGCGAATTGAGGGAAAGATCAAGAACTTGAAATTTCTGAGCCCAAAGGGGAAGCAATGAAGGGATAAAGCTCTATGGTTTGTGGTCATTGTCAAGAAGATCTTGGCAGTCATTATATTCACTTTAAAAAGCAAAGTGAAGTATATTTAGATTATAACCAAAAAATAGCAGCAAAGACAAGGATAACCTTAAGAGTAACTGTTTTAATATCAGAGCAGGATTCTAAAGAACTCTTGGAATCTTTAAGAACAACAAGAATGAAAAACAATCCTTAATCTTTGATTCCTGAGAGACTAGGTGCCAAACTGGAGGCTTGCTGGAAAATCAGTGTTTTCACCTACTTGAAGCTAGGGCTCTCTTTGCTTTGCAGAAGCCTCCTGTACAGTAGGGCTGAGATCTTTTTTTTTTTTAATCATCTGAGTCTAAACTTGGGCCATTTCTTCTTTCCTCTTCCTCCTCCCAGCCTCCATCTTCACAATGACAGACTGCATTCGGTAATTGCTGTCTTTTATAATTGTTCTATCTCCAAATTGGCTGATTAGGGGAGAGACCCAGCTGTCCATCAAAATGGTGTAAAGTGGCTGAAGCAGCCATCCCCTGAGCTGAAGAAAGTTAATTGCACTTTCTGAGGCTGTCCCAGTAGGAGAGGTGCTGAGAAGAGCCCTGGGAATCCCTGTTAGTGCTATTTTTTTTCTGAGCGTGTCCATTTGTAACCTGGAAAAAATGTAGTAAACAGCATGTTAATTAGATTTACAGATGAAATTAAATCAAGAAGAGTTAGGAACACACCAGTGAATAAAGAAAAATGCTGCATGGGCTTTCTGAGGTTAAAAATATGGAAAGAATCAAACAGAATGAGAATTAAGGTAGACAGTTGTAACCCCAATGCTTGGGAGGGGGGAAAAAACAAGCTATAAAAGTAAGCAGCAAGAGGGAAAAATCCAGAAAGCAGTGATGCCAGAGAGACCAAGGGAGAGTGGACAACAAATTAGATGTGTTTGCAATATGCCATGGAAGCTAATGTGATTTGGGGCTGTATGTGTAGAGACATCACATCATGAGGGAGAGGTGGAGTAATTTAGTGCATTTGGCAGAAACACACCTGGAATATCCTGTTCAGGTCTGTGTATCTTGGGAACACACAGATATAGAAGAACTAGGGGGAAATTAGCATAAAGCAACAAAAGTGATTAACAGGTGATGGACTGCTTTTTAGAAAAATGGACTGTGTGATTTGGCTTAAGAGTCTCAAGATTGGAGCATTTAAGTTTCAGGCTGTTTTCCTGATCTTTAACCTATGAATCAGGAATTATTAAAGCGGAATTAGTATAAAAGTATAGACCCTAGCTTAACTGGACCGAAATTGACAAGAAGGAAAATAGGAAAACTTCCTGTGAATAAAAACTATGAGATTATCTCTTTAGGGGAGTAAGAGGAGCGCCAGTCTGGAAAAATATGAGTTTACATTGTTATCATACTTGTCATTCCAAAGCCATTCTATTCACCCTGGCCTTGACCCCTCAACACTGAAGAATTCAGTGGAACTGCTCATCTTTCAGGACCCGAGAACCCTCCCCGGATGCCCATTCCTCTGCAAAGTTCTGCCCAGAGGTGCCCATTTAAAAACTTCCCCTTATAAGTGCTTGTGGCAGATGGCTTATCTTTCCCGTCCTTTTGGATGCTTCTGGTATCTGCAAAGGCAGTGACCAAAAGCAACAATTGATCTGCCGTGTCATCTCGATGTGTGGCTGGAGGCTGTCGTTGAATCCAAGGGTTGGCTTCTGATGGCAAAGGAAAGATGAATCTAATTTTAAGAAAATCTCAAAATGATAGCTGGAGGAGCAGCATTTTGTACTAGCTAATGAGGCTAATTTGTTCTTAAAATACAAGTTGCTGTGTTTCCTAAATTAAAATTCCCTTCTGATGTAAATACAGAAGATATAAATACAGAGAAGAGATGTATGCTGTATTTTTTTATTTTGCAATTTGGAGCCCATTCTAAAAGGATCTGTCAGAGAAGTGATTTTATTCTCTAACTTCGGGGAGACCTTTATTTCCTGGCTTCAAATACATGGAAGGACAATATTAGCATGAGTTTTACAAGAAAGAGAAGAAGGTGAGATGATTTCCTCCTGGCTAGAGATTGTAAAGTGCGTTGTCCTACAGATTATTTCCTATACCGATGTGATTCTCAACTTCCTCATCTGGAAAATGAACATCGGGGAGTGTACTGCTTTCAAAGTAATTAAATAATCCACTGACAAATGCTTTATTAACATTTAGGTATTTAATTAAATCTGCTGGAGAGAAAGTTCTTATCCCTAAATCAAGAGGTTTCCCTGCCTTCTATTCACTGTGGTAGGGAAAAGTAATTCTCGGGTGGTGTTGCTATAGAAGATTGTCTTATTCTTTTCATTTTGAATGATACAAAGAACAGAGCAGAGTCTTTGGATAAATTAAAGCAAACAATAAAATGGAAGACCTTAACAATAAATGCCATTAATTTTCTAAAGACTGTTTGATCAGCTATTTAAAATAAGAGTTCGGACCACATCCTAGGAGAAATAGATACTCTCTGAACAGGGCAATAGCATGTAATGCATAAACTAACACAGGGCAAGGATCTAAGGTATCTTTTCATATCTAGTTTATCTAAAGGATCTCTTCAATCCTTTCACTCTATATTTTGCTTCTGAACACTGGACTCTGATTTTTTTTTTCCTTTTTTTGGCATGTGACAGAGAAATGAGCTGCCCCAGCCTTACCTCATTTTAAGTGCAGATCTAGAACTGGAAAAAGTTATGTTATTTATATGAATTAATTGGTGAATTATGTCTGAGATTTTGGATGCATTTCTAACAGATAAACTTTGCCATTCTTGACACCTATAATTCACTTTAAAGCAGTTAAAACTGTTACTCAAAGGAGCTTAAATTGCTCCTCACTGACCTATCTATGTCTTCACAAGAGACCATATGAGAGCTACCTCAGCTGTAAAAATCAGTGCTCAGACTAAAGATTTCCTTTTTTCCCTTTCCATCGGGATTTGGCAGAGTTTCTCTAAAACTTGCTCCTCCCTATGTATTTTCTTCTTTACTGTAGTACTGCTGAAAAATGTGAAGGAAGAGCACGCCAGGTCAAAGGAAGGAAAGATCTCTGTGTGGAGCCAGGAGGCCTCGATGCAAGTTGCTAACATGCTAAACATGCTTTTGCCATCACGTGTGAACTTGTTGCCGCGGTGGCAAGACCCTGCCTCATCCGGCTGCTGTCGGCATCTCCAGTCTCGTGCTGTGCCGCTCCCCTAGCTTTAGCCACAAAGGCATGCTCTCTCTGGCTTGAATATCCTGTCTTTGCTGCCTCTGGGCCTTTGCACTTGCTGTGCTTTCTGGCAGAAGACTCTTCCCCTAACTCTCTCTCGCTGGCTTTCTCCTCTTTTGGGTCTCAACGTAAATGTCACTGCTTCAGAAAGGACTTTCCCACTTAGTCTCCATTAGCCCTGGTGCTGTTACATTTTCTTTCTTTCTTTTTTCTGTTACTTTTTCTATAATATACTCTCTATCATATCACCCTATTGTCTCTGCCCACCCTCTTCCTCCTCCTCTCCCTCTTCCTCCTTTTCTTCCCTAGTACTTAACACAAATTATCTTGCCTTTTTGCCTGTTTGTTGACTATTTCCTCCCTGAAAGCGTATGTTCCCTGAGAGCAGAGGACGTGCCTACTTGCTCTTCACATTTTCTTCAGTGCTGAGAACAATACTAGACCCACAAAGGTGAACCAATATCTGTTAAATGTTGGACATGATTTTATAGAAATATTGCATCGCACATTTTCCAAACATTTTTACTTGTAGAAATGGAGGAGGAAAGAAGCATTAAAAATCATTGTTTTAGAATATACTCACGCATGTTTCTTAAGTACGACTATATCAAGCTATCAGGATATTATAAACGTTGCCAACTTGAGCAAACTCATCTGAATATACACACAGATGCCAGGGTAGTACCATCAGCAAAACAACAAATCGATAAGTTAGATTCTTGCAGATGCAGAAGAAATTGAAGCACTAACGAAAGGATACAGGATGGAAGGTCCTTCAGGTCAAGAGCCTTCATTTCAATAATTCTTTTGGATCCTGTAAAACAATTGTAGAATATGGAATGCACCCACAGCCTACAGAAGGGCTGAAATAGAATGGAATGTTGTCATGGTAGACGTCAGGGAAAAGCCAGTGGGGAGGATGTGAAGTAGGTTCCATTCTCATTCAAAGAGCATTACCAGTACAAGGCATCTAGCACTGCTCCCTTGCGTTTCCCAAATTACAGAGGCCTAAAATGAGGAATAAATCCATAGAAAAGAAGGCACCTAGGCCTGCTTCCAGAGCACATGATACAGAAAACAAAATTGCATTTCTCAAGCCCTTGTGAATCTAAGTACTCATAAGGACTCCTGGTCAGCCATGCCCTGGGTCTAGGAGAAGCAAGGAAATCTCTACCAGGGTCACTGCTACAAGTGCAAAGGGAAAATTTGCCCACAAGGTGGCAATAGCTAAAGGCCCCTTCTAAGGGTCAGGGTCAAGGTCAGGTATCATGTAAGTTCTATGCATATTCATTAAATTCCCATCACAACCCTGTGAAATACATACTATTGTCATTAACATTTTTATGGATGAAGAAACCAAGATACAGAAAAGGGAAGTGATTTATTTGCCCAAGATCAGTCTGCTAGCAAGTGACAGAGCCATAGTAGAACTAGGAGAGTTTGGCTCCAGAACCTGCAGAGGCTGAAAATGCTCATGCTTTTTACTGTGAGATCTTGGTTTTGAGGATATCCTCAGTATTTTCTCTTATCTATGGAAGTAGGAAATTGGGTGGTAATTTAAGGCCAACAGTGCCTTACCATGCCTGAGCAACATACTAGAAAGAGTGTGTAGTGATCCCTCTGTAGTCAGCCTCCTCCAAAGGGGTTGATGGAAAGAGGCCTGCTTCTTTCTGCAAGCACCACAGCATTATGCAGGGGGCAGTAAGGAAAGCATTCATGGCTTCCTGAACAGGGTCCACCTGGCTTTCTGCTGCACTCCAAATGATGCTTGGTGGCAACACTTGTCCCAAGGTCCCACACGCCTTAGGAGAGGCAACACAGCAGAGAGAAAGGGACCAATGGGGACACTGGAAAGAGGCAGTCCTGGATTTAAATCCTGGCTCTGCTGCTTAATTACCAGCATGGCTGTTGGCAAATTATTTAACTCCTTTATGCCTCAGTTTTTTCTTCCACAAGATGAGATTGGTCATACTCACTTCCAGAGCTGTTGTTGGCATAATTAATGAAATAAGACCTGTGAAAATGTCTATCACATAGAAGGCACTCAGTAAACACTAGCTCAGTCTCCTGAAACCAGACCAAATCCTTACCTGGAGATAGTTGAAATTATGTTTGAGGTCTTGCATGGTGTCAGAGTATGTTTCTCAGCATGGGGCATGGAACACACAAAATTGGGTTAGCAGATTGCATTTGTGTGATAGAAATGGAGACCACTAGCACCATGTCAATTCTAAGTCACTGAAATCCACACCAGTTTTATTATTGAAGATGTAGACCCAAGTTTAGCAATATAGGCATGTGATGAAGGGTGATGGAGAGCAATGTTTGCCCTGATGGCAACAAGAGAGTTAAGGCAATTAAACTAGATTTTACCCTCCAGAGTCCAACACTGTTTCTCCAAGTACAGTGAGTTACAGAGATAGCACATCATGTACCAATAATGAAAATAACTCTGTGAACAGCACGGAAGTAAGTAAGTTGGGGCTACTTCCACCCACACAGAGATGAATTTTATGTGCAGAAGCCCAGTGGAATATAAATGAATTGCTGTATATGAGAAATAAGGAACAAAAGGCTGAGACTCTGGGCTATATTTCAAGAAGAACCTGCATATTATTTCCCCTATCTCCCCACAGCAAGATCATGGACTTCCTTTCCTCAAGGCTGTAGCTAGTTGTAATAAAATGTCATGCACAGTGTGAGTGAAAGCCTGCATTTGGAGGCACTCTGTCTCAAGAGCCCCTGGTTCTCATCACAAACTCTCTAGATACTCTTCTATGTGTCCTTATTCAGGGCACACTTCACTGGCAGCAGGTGTTTGTTCATTTTGATAAATGTCAGCTTCTTAACATTCACTTTGGAGAGGGAAGGGTGACAGACACCATCCTGCCCTTGCTGAACTGATGGCCCTTCCACACTGTGTGCTGGAGGGAAGAAGCATATAAGTGTTAGAGCCACATGGCTGGAGCTGGCCCTGCCTCTCTTCCCCTTGTCAATGTAGGGCGACCCAGCATCCGAAGACATGCTCCAGATGTCCTGCCATCATCTGACTGATGTAGACTCTGGGGAGCCCCCAGCCTCCCGTGATATACAAGGAGACAGGAAGCCCAGGGCTTCCAAGTGGTGCCCTAGGGGTTTCTGAAGTGCACTAATGTACTAATTGAATATCACTGTCCTGCTGCTCCTGTCCCTGCCTGTTCCTCTTCTCTTCGTTGTTTGCTTTCTGAAGGCTCACTTAATCAAATATGCCACTCAGTCCCTTGATGCTGAGGCGCTGTCCAAGGTACCAACCCTACAGTTAGTTACTGCAAATTGCTGTTTACTACCAGAGGGTATGCTCCATTTCTGCCTCTGTGAAATCTTCTCTTTACAAATATAGTGGGTAATTATGGGTAAAGTATAAAGTGACTAAATAATATTAATTGAGATTTTTGAGGTAAAATGCAATGATGTGTAACTTTGCAAGTAGTGGTCTTTCCACTATTTATTTAGAATTTTAAGGGAAGCATCAAACTGAGGTGTGTCCAACTAAATCCTTCTTTATGGATCAATAATTATTGGCTTATTATCTGCTGTGTCACAGCACTGTTATAAGTCTTGAAAAGGACTTAGGAAGGTTTAGACATGGTTCAAGCTTTCAGGAAGCTTACAATCAATCTAGTTAGGAAGATATAATAAATAATGTACATGTCTGAAGTAGCTCAAGCAATATGCAATTATACAGTTAAAATTTTTAAGGGAGCAATTGTATAAATGCTTTATTTTAAGCTCTTTAGACTTATACATGGCCTTGGTTAGCATAAACTCATACTTTTCCTAATTTTTAAGAAAGATTTATTTATTTGAGAGAGAGAGTGCATGTTGGTGGGGTAGGGGCAAAGGAAGAGGGAGAGACAATCTTTTTTTTTTTAAAGATTTTTTTTATTTATTCATGAGACACAAACACACGCACACACACACACACATACACACACACACATACAGAGGCAGAGACACAGGCCTGCCTGTGGAGAAGCAGGCTCCATGCAGGGAGCCCGACATGGGCTCAATCCTGGGTCTCCAGGATCACACCCTGGGCTGAAGGCAGCACTAAAGTGCTAAGCCACCTGGGCTGCCCAGGGAGAGACAATCTTAAGCAGACTCCAAGCTGAGCATGGAGTCTGATGCAGGGCTCAAGCTCATGACCCTGAGATTATGTGATCTGAGCTGAAACAAAGAGTTAAGCACTTAACAAATTGTGCCACCCAGGTGGCACCCCTAATTTTTTGACATAGCAAATACGCATGTGATATTTACCATTTTTAAGATGACAGTTCTGTGATACCATGGTAAATTTTATAGCATGAACTCAACTGGTTGGAGAAATTGAGAAAGGTAGAAGACTTGAGAAATATGATGCTCTCAAAAGAGATATGACTTGAGCTCTTGTTCAAAGAAGACAGCTAGGACTGGGACAGATAGCAGGGGAGAGCAGAGATGTGTCTGTGGCATACCAGTGAGATTTACTGAAGTGTTCACATCTGGGTTGGAATCTATGCAAAGTACTTACTCATTTTTTTTGTGACTGCTTAAGTGTGAAATAATAAGCTATACAATAATAATTCTGATAAATGTAGAGTTTTAGAATGAGTAATTTTATCTTAAACAAATTAAGAACTTGAGGGTCATTTTGCAATCTGGTTACAGCTTTTGTTTGAGTACATTTAATAAAAAATTTCCCCAGAGGCTAAGTCTCAAAGAATAGCTCATTAAACATTGCTATTATTTAAAAATGGTTTCAATCTTTCTATTTTTCTATGTAATAAATGGCCCACTTCTATAAAGGTGACAATTGCTATCTCATCTGTTTGCAATTGACATGGCTATTGGAAACTTCTGATTTTTTTTCAAAACTAAAATTTTCTATAGGGCTTGTCTTTCTAACAGCAAGAATAACCGGCTGAAGATGCTATGATACTTCAAAGGATACACAGGTATCATATTACATAGGAAAATGCGAAGCAAAATGAAGTAGAACAGAAATAAAATCAAATTCCATGACACATAAGGAACTCCTGGTTGGAATTTACTACAAAGAGTCCTAGGGTAAAAAGCACAAAGAAGGAGTCATAACACCTGGGTCGTGCCCAAGTTTTGGCACCTTGGTCACCTTAGTAAACAAGCACTAGTGAGCTTCAGTGTCCTCCAAGCCAGCCATTAGCCAAGCCAACAGCACCTTCCTCTTCATTAAATGTCTAATTAGCTTATATAAGCTGGAGGTAATGCCTGTTTTTTCTAATTTTCATGGTTTTGTTAAGTATCAACATGATCATGGTATACTAAAAGAATGTAAGATGTTTTTATCAGCACAGAAGCCATCCAGAGTAACTGGGACAGGTGGATCCAACAAGCTCCATTTTAAGAGGTATTCTTGAGGCACATTTGGATCACATAGTGAAAACTGGACTGTTTGCAGTAATTCT
The DNA here is from genome assembly GCF_905146905.1 of Nyctereutes procyonoides. Lineage (NCBI taxonomy): Eukaryota > Metazoa > Chordata > Mammalia > Carnivora > Canidae > Nyctereutes > Nyctereutes procyonoides. The sequence goes on from NW_026575044.1 coordinate 7,845,043, forward strand.
GAGCATGATTTAAAAACTTCCACCCAGGACGCCTGGGTGGTGCAGTGGTTTGGTGACTGCCTTCGGCTCAGGTCGTGATCCCAGGATCTGGGATTGAGTCCCGCATCGGGCTCCTTGCATGGAGCCTGTTTCTCTCTCTGCCTGTATCTCTGCCTCTCTCTCTCAGTCTGTGTCTCTCATGAATAAATAAATAAATCTTTAAAAAAATTTATTTATTTATTTTTTAATTTTAAAAATAAAAAACTTCCACCCGTATGACTTTGGACTTATCTTGTGTTTACTAGAAAGCTTGTTTATTTTTTAAAAAACTTTTAAAGATTTTATTTATTTATTCATGACACACACACAGAGAGAGAGAGAGAAAGAGAGAGAGAGAGAGAGATACAGGCAGAGAGAGAAGCAGGCTCCATGCAGGGAGCCCAACCTGGGACTCTATCCCAGGTCTCCAGGATCAGGCCCTGGGCTAAAGGTGGCGCTGAACCGCTGAGCCACCCAGGCTGCCCCGAAAGCTTGTTTATATATATGTTTTCACCATGGCTCTGACTTTGGGCTTATTCTGGTATTTATTAGAAAGCTTGTTTCTATGTATGTTTTAACCATGCCTCTCCCATTATCTTTCTCTGTGCAAGGCCTCTTAGGTGGCATTTGCATTGAGGGTGTGATTTTTGTTTTCAAAGAGGGAAATTTTACAAATTGTGCTTCACTTTTATTTCAGCTTGAGCTGTTTTCTCCTGGGAAAACAGCTTTTTGCTTGGCAAAAATGGATGTGAAGCATTGGCGAAAACGAAAGGCCGTTTTTATTGCAAAGAAAACTGCCTTTTGCTTTTGCCAAAAAAAAGCAAAACATATGAGACAAAACCACAAATATTTCCCTGTTTGCAAACCCTGTGAAAACGTGATTTTTCACCAATGGTGAGAATATTTTCCCACACTACTCTTCCCATTTCTAAAAATCATGGTTTCGATGGTAAAAGTCATGATTTACACCTATAACACCTTATTGCTATAATCAAATATTGGGAGTATTGTTATTAAACATGTGGAATATATTTTCTGCTGGATGTAATATTGGAAGAACTACAGCTCGTACCAAGTAAGACTATGTTTCTAACAAAGTAAAATGAAAAGGGTACTAAGCAATTGTGGGCTGTGGACACTGAGCAGGGAAGATTGCAAAGGGAAGGGGTCTGGGGTTCAATTTGGATTTAATATAGAGAATGTAGCTGAATGAATTAAGACTTCAGAGAACAGTAATGCAAGAGCATAAAAGGGTGGTAATACTATCACCCAATGCTGTAGAAACAGCATTGAAATGGTGTTTTAGAGAATTGCATCCAGTCCTGAATGAATGGTTAGCTGGCAGCACAACCTTTGGCAAATCAGTTCAGCCTCCTGGGGTCTCATATTCCACTTGTGAAATGCTAAGATTCAATTAAATGACCATTCATATTCCCTTCTGATCTAAAAGTTTGCAATAACGAGATCGGAAGTACATTTGTAAAATATAGAAATTGTGAATATCAAGGGATCTCCCCTAATTGGCTCTCTTGATTCCAAAATAGCCCACTAAAGTCAGAGGGTTATTTGGTGTCTTTAATAATTTATGTGAAGAGGTGTGCATAACAAATTTAAATTTAGGGAATTTTTGTTTCCATGGTTGTCCTTAATATCAATGTGTTTTTCCTCATGCCTGCCCTAAGTCCTTCCTGCTGTAATTAGGCTAATTTTTTTTATTTCCCCCAGTGAAGTAGTAAGCATTTACTCACATATTCCATATTATTAAAATATTAATACAGATGTGATTCAATCAAAGCAAAAAATTTGCTCAGGAAAGTGACATGTAAATAAATTTGTGATATGTGAAATGCTATTTTGAAAAAGGTTTAGTTTTTAATGCAAATGTATGGTGAATGTCTTATCAAGCAAGAAATCACTTTATCAAAGGAATATGTTTCCCCAAAATGAATTTATTTTATACACATCTATTTTCATAAATATTGTAGAGAACCCTCAGAAGTTCCTTACTGTTCTTGACCCTCACCTTTCAGATCTGGGTCTTCTGTTTCTCTCTCTCCCTAAGAGCTACCTATAATTGAATGACAGCCGTGAGTCAGGCACTGGAGTAGGCATTCATTCTTCATCTATGTATCAGGTGTTTATTTTTTAATTTTTTTTTTGTATCAGGTGTTTATTGACTGCTGATGGTGTAACCCTTAGACATCTGAAATTTTTTCATTCATTCCCTAGAGCAAGCTCTAGGAAGGAGTTCTCATCCTGTGTAACCAGGGTGGCCTTCTTTATGGCTTGGGTTGCTGAGAAAGTATTGCAGGCAGTCCTCAGAGTCCCTTCTTCCCTCTGCTGGTCTGTCTCCAAAGCTCTATCATTCTCAGCAGGGTTTTGACAGGATTTTTGTGGCTAGGATGAGACGACAGTCGGGGACTCTTCATGTGCTGCCTCTACAGAAGAACAATGCCTACTGGCAGAGGCTGCATCCAAATGCAAAGCCAGTGAAGCCCACAGCTCCTTCAGTGCCCCTTGTTCCAAAGAGGTTTCCTCCACATTGGTTAAGTGTTTAGAACAACAACTACTTGTTATAGTTGGTGGAAGGTCTCTGGCCACAGTGCCAGGGCTCTTTGAAATCCTCCCATCCTTATTTTGTGGGGGCTCAGAGCTGAACTGGCCTGGCTCTTTGGGAGAAGCCACTTCTGGATGGTTCTGCATGGGCCAGTAACATGGGCAGACAGACGTGATTCATGAGTGGCCCACGTGCCCAGACGTTCTGGGCATGCAGGATAGGTCTGGTCACAAGCAGGCTGTGGCCTAGCTCTCATGGAAACTGCACTCCAGTGATGAGAAACCAACAAATAAACAGTAAATGGAGAAGTAAATGAGAAAAATATCAGGTAGCGGGGTGATATGCCAAGATGGTTTTGAGCAGTTAATCCTCAGCTGCATCAAACACAAAGGTCTTCAAAAAAGTTTCTAACGCTCCATTTACTACCTTGACATGAAAGTAACAGATCTGCAAGTGTAATTTTAAAAATATACACTATAATGCATTTATATATAAATATAGTGCATTATAAATATATTTTCTGTAAAAATATACATAGAAAATAAACAGAAAATATTTTAGTTTATGATAAATACGAAATAGATTTTTACTTGTATATATTTACTAAATATGAAAAGGAAATAAGAGGAAAGCAATTTGTCAAAAATAATATATATTTGTATTATATATATATATACGCTTGATCTCAACCAGACTTGATAATGCCATTTCTCTGGTGGTTACCCCAGCTTTATTTAGATTTTTACTTATGTTTATTTTTCACTATCAATGCTTAAAGCTTTTGCATATTTATGTCTTCCTCTTTTTTTAATTTTTTTAAATTTTTATTTATTTATGATAGTCACAGAGAGAGAAAGAGAGAGAGGCAGAGACATAGGCAGATGGAGAAGCAGGCTCCATGCACCGGGAGCCCGATGTGGGATTCGATCCCGGGTCTCCAGGATCGCGCCCTGGGCAAAAGGCAGGCACCAAACCGCTGCGCCACCCAGGGATCCCTATGTCTTCCTCTTGAATGAAAAAAAACTCTTAGTAGGCTTTTTGTTTCTTCCTCCACTCTCTCCTCCTGGCACATTGCTATTGTCTGGAGTTTTAAATCTGAAATGTTAGAGATATTTTTTGGGAGAAGGGAGGGGTAGATTATTGCTTTTTTAATTTTAACTCGACTTTCTTAATGTATTTCTGAGTTTATTTAAAGTTTATTTTGCAAGAGTACAATTTGGTGGTTTTTGGTATAGTCACGTACCCCAAGTCATGTACCCATCACCACTGTTTAATTCCAGAACATTTTTTATTGCCTCCTCAAAAGAAACCTTGTACCCATTAGCATTCACTACTCGCCTTCCCTGCTTAGCCCTTGGCCCTCACTAAGCTACTCACTGTCTCTGGATTTCCTATTCGACATTTCATATAAATAGAATCATATAATATGTGGCCCTTTAGCTTATTTAGACTAATATTTTCTTTTCTTTTTTTTTTCTTTCTCTCTTTCTTTTTTTAGGATTTTATTCATTTATTCATGAGAGACAGAGAGAGAGGCAGAGACATAGGCAGAGGGAGATGCAGGCTCCCCATAGGGAGCCCAGTGTGGGACTTGATCCCAGGACCTGGGTCACAACCTGAGACAAAGGCAGATGCTCAACCATGATCCACCCAGGCACCCCATAGACTAATGTTTTCAAGGTTCATTCATGCTATATCATATATCAGTATTTTATTTCTTTTTATTTCCTAATATCTTGTGGCTCCTTGATGGATTAAATTCCCTTCTTAAAACATATCCCAAAGAACTCTTGCAAAGAGGTATAAATCTGTGGCACAAATTTTCCTTAGATCCACGATGCTTCATAATGTCCTCATTTTGTCCTCAAATTTTAAAATTTTTTTTTATTTCAGAGCAAGAGAGAGAGGGAGATAGAGAATCCCAAGCAGGCTCTATGCCCAGCATGCAGCCCAATGTAGGGCTTGATCTCATGATTCTGAGATCACAATGGGAACTGAAAACAATAGTTGGACACAACCAGCTGAGCCACCTAGGCATCCTATTGTCTTCACATTTAAATAAAAGATTGGCTGAATAGAATTGTTAAGGTTCAAAGTTCCTTATTTCAATACTTGGAAGGTATTTATTACTTTTAAGATTCCAGCCTGATTCCTGTTTCTTTAGGGTGATCTGCTCTTTCCCTCTGTAAGCTTTTAGAATGAATGTTCTTTTAGCTTTGATGTTCCTCAATTTCACTGTGGTGAAAAAACACACAATTATGTTTTTTTTTCCCCACCCTCTTTGATCTTGTCTAGCACTGGATGAGACCTTTCAATGTAAACATTCTCCCTTTAATTCTGGGAAATTATCTCTCCAGATTTTTTTCTTCTAATTTATTTTTTTCACTCCTTAGAGACCCTACTATGCAGACAGTGATGGTTTTACTTCCTCTTTCTATGCCTCTTTGCTCTCAGTCTCCTTTTCTCTATCTAATCTTCCAGATCACCAAATCTTTCTTCAGCCATATCCATTCTGATATTTAGTTTACCCATGGAATCCTTCACTTGGAAAATTATGTTTTTCTGTATACAGTATTTCTAATAGCTTTACCTCCATAGCTACTTGATGATTCCCCTTTATGTTAGAGGCTACTAATTATACCTGTATAAAATAATTGTTCTTTCTTTCCTGTTGCTTTTGCTCTGTCTGGAACAATTGTTTTGGTATTTTCTCTATGAGTTCATCTTTTCTTCTGTTGGGACTCCCAGCTATGTTGACTACCAATGTTTGCTGAGGCAAAGGGGGAAAACTTCCGTTGTGCTTTTCAGCCTAAAATAGGTTTGGAGGGTGAGGCTTCTCCTCGAAATATACAGAATCTCCTATTGCTGACTTGCTCAATCACTCCCTGTGTTCCCTCCTATAGACATCATCTGTTCCTTAGGGAACCTTCCCCCACCCCCAGTACTTCTCTCCTAGGAGAGGTGGTTGCAGGTGAGTAGCAAGGAGAAGATGCTCAGCATCCTGCCAGCCTGCCTGCCTCTCCCCCATGTTTCCTATTCTGACGGGCACTGATGTTGCCCTCATGTGGCCTTTTCAGCTCCACTTTCCCAAGGTGATGGGCTGATGTTGCTGCATAAAATAATTTCCACAGATAAATGCGATGCAGGGGAAGAGAACCATAGGGAGGAAGGAATCCAGTGGCTCAAGCCCTCTCCAACTCCAGAGCACACTGCTCCAATCCTAGTTGTGGAGCTCAGCTCTGGAGTCCTCCAGCTGTGGCCTCTCAATCACTTCTGTGGGGTCTCCACCCAGGGTTAGATTTAGAGGAAGGTGTCAGGATTCTATGCTACTTTGTTGTTATTCAGTCTTAACATATCATCATTTGTCTTTCCCAATACGAAAGAAATATTTATTTGATTTCAACCGAAGCTATTCCAGTGTTCAATTGGTAGGACATTTGGAGTAAAATGTGCAAGCCATTGGATTTTAAGTGCACTTTAATACCGGATATATACAAAAAGAGACCTTTTCCAAACTCAGTCAATGGTCTGATTAATATTTCATCTCAGAAGCCTAGACACGAGCCCAGCCAGTAACTCCATTCTGAGGCAGATAGGATTCAGTTTGCTTGGTGCCTGGCTCTCAACTTCAAAATTCAGAAAATGGGAACATGCTTGTGAGGACATCCATCTGTATAATTGCCAGCTCTGATTTCAAAAGGCAATCCAGTAATATAACTTTTGGAGAGGGTGGTTTTTAGTAAGGGGGAGTGCAATTGAATTATTTCTTCACTCAAAAAATATTTTTTGAGCACTCATACTGCACCAACTCTATGCTAATATATACATAAGACTTTCTTTTATGTCAGTGATAACTGGAGTTTTAAAGTATAAACTGATCATGGGATGCCTAGGTGGCTCAGTTGGTTAAGTGTATGACAGGATCAAGCCCTGCATCAGGCTCTGTGCTCAGTGAGGAGTCTGATTAAGAATCTCTCCCTTCCCCTCCCCCCCAACTCTCTCTCTCTAATAAATAAATAAATAAATATTTTAAAAAATAAAGTATAAAATGACCATGTATTTCTGACAATACATGGTATAGCCTGAAGAATGAGTCTTATTGTCTACTTGTTCTTTTTTTTTACGATTTTATTTATTTATTTATGAGAGACACACAGAGAGAGAGGGAGAGAGAGAGAGAGAGAGAGAGAGAGAGGTAGAGACAGGCAGAGGGAGAAGCAGGCTCCATGCAGAGAACCTGATGTGGGACTCCATCCTGGAACTCCAGGATCACACCCTGGGCTGAAGGCGGCTCTAAACCGCTAAGCCACCCAGGGATCCCCCCCTACTTGTTCTATTAAAATTCTGGCCTTTGCTAAAATTTGGTCTACGTTATCCATGAAACTTTGCTCAACAGCATTTTGATGGCTCAAGAAATACTGTATCAGACAGACAGCTATTTCCTTAGACTATCTAATTAGACTAGAAAAAGTTAGCATCCTGGCTTGCAGATGCACAGCTGAAAGCAGAGAACCAGCAGATGGACTCCTGGAAGGTATGAAGTAGGTGCTGTAGCCCAGATGCAGCACAGTACATTATCTGGAGAGCTAGTGTAAATACCAAGTCCGGGATCTTTCCAAAAGATATTGAACTAGTGTCTATGCGGTTGGTGGGGCCTCAGCTGTATGTGGGTCTGTCCAATGCTGGTCTGTCCTGTGGTTCTAGGGCAGACTAGATGGCAGACACCCACATGGGAAGAAGGGAAGGAGGCCCAGGGAATAGACAACATTGGAGGGTATAGGGGCAATGAGAGAGTGACAATGTATTCAGAAGACTGCTCAGTTATTAAGTCCTGAGAAATAAGATTGTGTGTCAAGATAAATGCATGAGATGATAGAATCCTTGCCAGGATGGGTTGTGAAAAGGAAGCCAAGAGTTAGATGTAAAATGAGAGGAGCAAATTGAGATCCAGAATACTGGACCACAGTAAAACCTAATTTTTAAGTAGAGCCTTGTGTCTTTGGTCATGGCATGAAGACCCCTGTAAGACTCTGTTGGTGGATAGAGATTCTTCTTCAAAGGGGAAGGTAGCTACTCATTTTTCTATTCATGTATTAATTAATTTATTCATTTGACCAGCAGGTAGATGTGGCATATTTATTCCTCAACAAATATTAAGGGTCTCCTACATACCGGCACTCTGTAAGTGGTAAAACAGGAGAGTAGGCAGAGATCAGACTGTCTAGGGCCAGGGGAAATTCTGTCTTTGTCCTAAAAGTAAATCTGGGAAGTCATTGAACAATTCTTTTTTGGGGGGAGGGGATTTTATTTATTTATTTGAAAGAGAGAAAGAGAGCATGAGAGGCTGGGAGGGGCAGGGGGAGAGGAAGAAACAGACTGTACTAAGCAGGGAGCCTGACATAGGACTTGATCCCAGGACCCTGAAGTCATGACCTGAGCTAAAGGCAGATACTTAAGTGACTGAGCCACCCAGGTGCCCCTCATTGAGCAATTCTAAGAAGAGATATAACACAGATCACATGTTGAGAGACCACTCTGCAGGATCGAGGAGGAAAGATTGTAGGCCATGGACATGGCTGCAGGGCAGATCGTTGTAATTGGTACTGGCTGAATTTGGGCAAGGTCTGAGGGAGAGGGATATGCCAGGAGTCCCTCCTGGATTTCTGGCTTGATCAACAGGATGGATGGTGGTGTTATTCACCAAGAGGAAATGCTGGAAGAAGGTAGGCTATGAGATCCTATTAAGGTCCTTAAAGTCCAGCTATGTCCTCTACTTCTGTTAGCCCTAATGGCCTAATGGGACACTTGGGTTACCTCCACGGAGCATTGACTTCTTGCACTGGAAAAAACGTTTTCTAAACTAGTTAGTGACTGGTAGGAGAAGGCCATAAGGTAAAATAACTGGGCAGAGATGTAAAAGTACCGGGTCCCACCCCAGCGACCGTGGGGAGGGAAGAACAGGATGGGTTAATCTTGGAAATTCTTCACTGTAGTTATGAAGCCACTGATATCCACCCTTCTGGATTTCTGCCCCAATATTGATCAGGGTTGGCTAACAAGTACTACCTGTTTGAATGTCCTTCCCTTTAGTTTTCTCTGACTCCTCTGGAGCTTACAAACAGACACATGTCAAAAAGGTAGGCAGAAGATATCATTCAGTCAGATAATGATATTTATCAAGCTCCCTGTTTACAAAACACTCTACTAGTTTTTCTACGAGGTTAAAAAAAAATGCCTCCTCCCTGCCCTGCCCCCCGACCATGGCAAGATAAAACCTGGGCAGGGCTCTGTGTTCCAGCCCCCTTTCTGGCAGGGAGGCTGGCACTGTGGGGCAAGCAAGCTGCTCTGGAGAGAGGTCCTTCAGGCTGCCACTGGGAGGGGATCAGGGCCTCTAATTTGAAGGTGTTGTGACCCTACGCTTGGGGTAGCTGTGCACTTGCTGAGAAACAGGTAGGGGCCAAAGATGGTGAGCTGGGAAAGAGGCTTGGAGCAGACACCAGCGTGGAGAAGCACAGATGCAGGTGTGAAATGGGAGCCTAAGGGGCTAGGACCCGAGGGGAGCAAACACCTGGGAGCAGTATTATGCTCCAGAATCATCTGGATAAAATGATAGCTGTTTCAGCCCTTCCAAGTTTTGTAAAAGCCCCTTGGCTGGCTGATTCTGACAAAGCCGATCCATAGGCCTTTATTTGGAAACTATTGCTGACTTTCAAGATATGATGAGAGTCCACTCTGTGTAATGGCCAGAAATAGGGTGGGCCACTTGGGATCTGTGAGCACTTTCATCATGCTTAGGGCCTGAGCTTTGTCTTTATTAGTTAGTACATTGGCTTGGCTGTTTTTACAGAGATGAAAAACAGAGGGCTAAACCAAATGGAAGATTCCTTTCTCTTTTGTAAAAAAGTCTGAGCCGGCAAGGCATCCAGGATAGTACCTTGGCTCTGCTCCGTGATGTTATCCGAGAGCCCCAGACTCCTTCCTTCTTGCTGCCTGCCTTCCCTTGGGGTGCTTTTTCCCATCCATTTGATCAAAACCTGCTCACGAGCACTATGTCAGTGTTCCAGGCCTCAGGAAGAGAAGAAAAGGAAGCACAGGCATTAGTGAACATGGGCTGCTATAACAGAATACTGTAGACTGGAAGTTTGAGATCAGGATGCCAGCAGGATCAGGTACCACTGAGAGCCCTCTTTCTGGCCTGTACATAACCACCTTCTTGCTGTGTCTTCACATGACAGAGAGCTCTGGTTTCTTCCTCTGCTCATAAAACCCTTAATTCCATTGTGGGGTCTCCACTGATAAGATCTCATCTAAACATAATACCCTCCCAAAGGCCACATCTCTAAAACCAGCACATGGAGTTAGGCCTTCAACATATGAGTTTCATGGGGACACAATCATTCAGTCCACCACCTGCAGCAAATGGCTCCATTTTAACAATGTAACACAAAAGGTGCAGATGCCCCTCTCATTCTCAGCCTGTTGGCCAGAATCTGTTCATGTGGCCTTATCTGCTGCCAGTGAGGTGACAGAAAGAAAATCTTTCACTGGGTAGCTATTGCCCAGCTAAAGTGTTGGGAGTTTGGTCATTAGAAGGTAAAGGGGAAGATGATACTGAGAGTTAATCAGATGTCTCTCTAAATGACTAGGAGTCACTATACCTCTCTTTCCCAAGCTATTACTTTCTATCATTATGCTCTGTCCTTCCCTTGTATGCCACCTTCCTTTGTTTATGGACCATGGCCTTAGACACTATGGAGGTCACTTGAAGGCTGTGACCAGGTTTGTGTCTGTCATGTGGGATGTCCTATTTTTTTTTTTTTGATGTCCTACTTTAAGTTGCCTGGGTTTTCCTAAGGTTGGGTGGAAGCAGGAGGAGGGACAGGACTCAATAAATGGATGGTCTGGTGGTCCTGAGCTCACTCCTAGCAGCCGCTTACATATTGATTTAAGATACTTCCTTCAATGCTTAAGATGGGGATTCCCAGTTTTGCTTGTTTGTTGGATCTCATTGGATTAGTGCACATTAACCTGTACTTTCTACATCATATGCATCTATGTCACTACATAATAAAATCCAATATTTAGCCTACAGCATCTTACCCATCAGATATCCCTTATTCATCAAAAATTCTCAAATTTAATAGGCAACACATTTTTTAAAAAAATGTAGGGGTGTCTGGGTGGCTCAGTCGGTTAAGCATGTCCAAGAGCACTCTGAGAGTCTTCTGGGCTTTGATGCCACCTTGTCTCACCATGCTATACCGGCTTCCCAGTGTCAGAGGGTGCATCATCCATCCACTGGGTCAGTCCACTTATCTCCTTGCAGACGTTGCCAAATGTCACCTGGAAGGCAAAATCACCTGCAGTTGAGTACTGCTGTGGAGAACTATCAGACATCTCCCCTACAAGGCACACTGCTCACACTGAGATTGAGGATGACTACTTACAGAAGAGTCAGGGACTCTTCTCTCAGGACACTGGTTCTTCCCAAAGCTTCCACTGATGTGGGAAATTGGACTTCAGTCTGGGTGAAAATATATATCGTATTCTTTTATTTATATATTCATTCATATACTTATTTGAGAGAAAGAGAGAGAGAGAGAGAGAGAGAGAGAGAGAGAGAACAGTATGGGGAGGCAGGGAGAGAGGGAGAGAATTTCAAGCAGACTCAGTGCTGAGTATGGAGCCTAACATGGGGCTTGATCCCACCATCCTAAGATCATGATCTAAGCTGAAACCAAGAATCCTTAACTGACTGAGCCACCCAGGCACCCCACACATCTTATTCTTAAACTTTCCACAACAGAATGATAACTGTTTCCTCACATCTGATTTTAAGGCATATGGTTCTTGCTCTAACCAAAACACCAAATCTTTGCACAGTGGTGCAAAGGCAGTGGTTAGACATTCATTTCACTCATATGTGGAATTTAAGAAACAAAACAAAAAAAGAAAAAGAGTTACAAACACAAAAACCAGACCCTTAAATACAGAGAGTAAGTTGGTGGTTGCCAGAGGGGAGGTGGATAGGGGATGGGGGAAGTAGGTGAAGGAGAAGAAAGTGAAGGAAGTAGGTGAAGAGCACACTTGGTGTGATGAACATTGATAATGTATAGAACTGTTCTTTTTTTTTTTTAAAGATTTTATTTATTTATTCATGAGAGACAGAGAGAGAGGTAGAGACATAGGCAGAGGAGCCTATGCATCTCCCCACAGGGAGCCTGATGTGTGACTCCATCCCAGGACCACAGGATCATGCCCTGAACCAAAGGCAGACACTCAACCACTGAGCCACCCAGGCAAGCCTAGAATTGTTCAGTCACTGTATTGCACGCCTGAAACTAATATGACACTGTATGCCAATTACACCTGGATTAAAAACAAAAAAAGAATGATACCCAGGGATCTCCAGGGTATACTACAGACATCTGATATTTGAGAGGCAGGCTAATCAACATGTTTATGTTCTTGTGCATGTTGTCATGCACAAACCTTACTGTGCATCACAATCTCTGGGGATTTTGTTTAAATGCATGCATAGGTCCTATTTCCACATATTTTGATTCAGTAGTTTTGAAGTAAAGTTCAGGAAGTTACCTTTTCTGAAAAGCCCTTCCAGGTTCATGGGCTCCACTTTGAGAAATTGTATTTATTTTTCCAAGTGCTGTTTCTGTGTGAAATTAGTCAATAAGAAAGAGGAGCTCTTGCGGTAAATTAATTAATTAATTAATCTCATCCATAAATAAATAAATACATGTTAATCATGTCTAGAAACACCCTCATGCACATTCACAATTAATATTTAACCAAATGTCTGGGCACCCTGTGGCCCAGTCAAGTTGACACGTAAAATTAACCATCATGCTCTGATACTTTTAGATGATCTGTTTTTCTGATTGCCTTATTTGCCAGTTTATTAAATTTTGTAAGGCACTGAAAAATTTTTTCATTCATTCTGGACAAATATTTATTGAATAATTATTTAATGCAGGCAGTGAAGATATAATAATGGTGAAGAAGAAGAATACAATCCTGCCCTTGAGGAGCTTTTAACTAAAAGGGAAAGCAATTGGAGTTTCCGTAAATGTGACAAGGTAGGGGAAGAGAGACAAAAGTTCAGAGGTACCACTAATCTTGTCTGAGGATGGGGAAAGGAGGGCTAAGATTTGAGATAACTAGGGAAGATAATGGAGCAACATTTAGGGAAATGTTGGGAACACAAGATGTGCAAGGGGTAAAGATAAGATATACCATAGCATGTTCTAAAAACTGAGACATGACCAGCATGGTGGGAGAGGAGATGTGCCACAAGACACAGGCAAGAGCCAGATGGTGGGTACCCTTGTAATCATATTGGGTAATCATTGGGTAATCATTGTCACCTTAAGGACAATCAGAAGCTACTAAAGGGTTTTAAGAAGCGGAGTTTTTCACAGAATCAGATCACTCTGGATTCTGTATATACAAGTCCTAAATAAAAAATGAAAACACACTCATTATGTACCAAAGTCCAGTTTAACTGTATTTTATTGTACAATAACTTTACCTTTCTGCTATGCAGTGCATTATAGTAGCCAGAGTACCAAACTGGTATTCCATTGTAATAATTTTTCATTAACTTTCAGAATATGGGAGTGATTTAATTAGCCTAATGAAACACGGAGTGAGGGTTTATAAAGGGTAAGCCATATAGACCACCTCTGACAGAAATGCAGATTCACCAAGATGGCTGTATTTCACCTAATGTGTTTTTGTCTCTTTCTTTCAACCTGACTATTCATTTCTCTCTTCTTGTCTGGCACTGTTTCCTGAATCACTGCTAGTGATAAGTATAGTCAATTCTTATCTTGAATCACTCTACAGATTGAAGATAAGTATTAGTTAGGACTCTTCAAGTTGCAAGTGAATGAAATCCCAACTCAAAATGCTTCAGGTATGAGGCCCAGAGATCAGCTGATGAGTTGATGAGCTCCTGCTTACCTTTGCTGTGGGTCAGTTTGGTTCTAGGGAAGCATTCAGCTCATGGTGGCAAATGGCTGTCAGTAGCTACCCTCTTACTGAGTCTTTCCTTCTCAAGACACCCAGTAGGAAGAATTCCCCTTCCTCGACAGTCTCAACAAAAGTCTTGGATTGAGTTCCATTTGTTCTAGTTGGCCTGGGTCACACGCCCACCTGGAGCCAGGGGTGGGGCCTGTCCCACAGAAAGCCAGGGGGACTGAGTGTGGGGAGGAGGTCAATACAGGGCAGAAAAGGCTATAAATGTCCACATGAGCACCAAAGGGGGCCTGAGTGGCAGCCTTTCAAATGTCAAACCTGAGAAGATGTCCTGATGGATCCCCTCAGTGCTATGTTTGCCAGAGCTCACCTGAACCCTTTGGAAACATCGGGTGTTGCCCTACTGGCTCCAGACCTTTGGTTTTGATAGTTCTCTTCCATTTGCCCCTTGCTGTGGCCTTCGGTGTCCTCCTGCTCTCCTTTCCAACTGTGGCTCCGGCAGCCACTCCACCATTCACTTGTCATCCTTTAAGTTTTTCATATACTGTCCCCAACCTGGTACCTACAGTTTCAAATGTAGCCACACAACACATGGGGTGAGCATGTAAAAAGTGTGAAATCTGGACGCAACTCCACTTGTATCCAAATGCCATCCATTGGATTCATTAAATGTAGCCACGCATCTCCACATGACACAGAAACAAGGCAGAGACTTGGAGATTTCAGGAGAACCTTACCCACCTGGCCCCTTTCTCTTTGGGCATAATGTAGGCACATCCTGTCTTTGGAGGGCCATAATGGGAAGTGTTGTCTCAATGGCCATGACCTTCCATTATTTTTAAATGGCTGTAGCCAAACAAAAGACAAATGAAAACTTTCTCTGCTTGACATTGAAAAAATTACTGGCATGTCATATGGTAATTCATTAAAGAATTCTCATTCATCAAAACAATTCATTTTTGTTTGAAGAGGCTGAATAAGCAGTTTCTTGCTGATTTCACTGTCAGCCTCTCTGGCCACATGTGGCTCCAGTTCATTTGCAGCAATTTTATTCCTAATATGAAGAGCTTCGGGGGCATATGCGGAATATTTTAAATCAAATTAGGCTATTTTACTCAGATATCTCCATATAAGCTGGTCTCTCCCTTTTACATTCTTTCTTTTTTTAAAAAAATTTTTTTTTTTTCGGGATCCCTGGGTGGCGCAGCGGTTTAGCGCCTGCCTTTGGCCCAGGGCGCGATCCTGGAGACCCGGGATCGAATCCCACGTCAGGCTCCCAGTGCATGGAGCCTGCTTCTCCCTCTGCCTCTCTCTCTCTCTGTGACTATCATTAAAAAAAAAAAAAAATTTCATTCTTTCTTTTACAATTCTAACACCTGGGACTTGAATGTAATCACATTTTTTTTTTGCTTTTTTGTTTTGTTTTGTTTTTTTTGATGGAGAAATTCACACCAAGTAGATTCTTTTTTTTTCAGAAATTGAAATATACCTGATTGATTTTAATCCACTGCTGAACTGAGCACAGGAAATTGTTCTCAGGCAATTTTAGAATATTTGTTATCATGGTATCCTAAGTGAGGGGGAATTGTTTTAGTAGTTTTCAGAGTTCTGAGCCCTTAACTAGGTTTTGTAAATGTGTGTTTCACAAAATTCTTCATGATAAAGCACACCTGGTTCGTTCTCTATGTTAGTTATGTTTAAGCACAGAAAGATAGCTGCTGGGTTCTCTTTAATCTTTTCTCAAAAATCTTTAGTCAGGAGTATTTCCCAATATCAAATGCGTATTATTTATCCAGTGGATTTTATCTTTGAAAACACTGTTTCCCTTTCTTTAACCTTTCAGCTGATCCTGCTGTGAACCCGGTTCCCTTCTCTTTGACTTTATCTTACCTCTCCTCATGGCTTCTTCCCTTCCTGCAAATAACTGGGTTGTAAAGCTCAAAATGCTAACTGAGGTCACACAGGTATTTTAAATGGGTGAATAGGTTGGGAACAATAAAAGGTGTATGGGGACTCTGGGAAACCAGACTCTCTGGCCAAGGACAAGGCTGCCACCATTCAGCTCCAGCTGAGTCCCCAGGAGAGAAGTCAGCATCAGATTTGCCAGGTCTCACACTTTCATGAAAAGCCAGAAATGTAGGTTTTTTGTGAAGTGTTCCAATTTTAGAAATAGACAATTACTTTAAAAATTTACAGTCATTCGTCCCCAAAGTCTGCAAATGTCCCATAGGCCACTAGAAATTGTTTTTTTTCCCCCTGTGCTTTAACCATATTTGCATCCATCGTAATCTGATTATGCCAGACGCATCTTGCTCCTCCCCCACTCCCTCAGTTTTTGGCACAGTTTTGCAGTAACTTGGCAAATACCTAGTGAGGGAGAGCCCTTCTCTTAATGGCCATTCCAGGCATTGCAACTAGAGCTCTTCCAACAGTGAGTTCTTCTAGGCCTCACACTTGCCACTGGTCTAGACAGTGACTTGGGATGTGATTGGTTAGGGAAGAGGTGGCTGCATCCCTTGATGCCAGAAAAGAATAGAGCAGCTGAATTTTATTCTCGACCTGCCCACTTCCTTCTTATCGCTTGTCATCATCCCCTCAACAACGCCTCAGTCTGCACACAGCCGTACATTCTGCTGCCATTTTGTGACTTGTTTTCCCTTTTTCACCTGCTCTTGATGTTCATTTTGTTCAAACATTGTGTTGAATCTGAGACTTTCAGTGCTATAAAAGGACTAAAGAAGTGGTTATGTACTAGGGGCACAAGAGTGGCTCAGTGGTTGAGCATCTGCCTTTGGTTCAGGTTGTGATCCCGGGGTCCCGGGATGAGTCCTGCATGGGGCTCCCCACTGACAGTCTGTTTCTACCTCTGCCTATGTCTCTGTCTGTCTCTGTCTCTCTCATGAATAAATAAATAAATAAAAGCTTAAAAACAAAAAGAAGTGGTATGTGCTCAGTTATACCAATACTCTATTTAGCCCATAAATTTAGATAATTGGGATTCACTTTATTGTAATAATGATACCTTAGATTTGTATAGTACTTAAATTTTTAAAAGCATTTTCACAGTTATTTCATTTTTATCTTTACAAAGAAACCCTGTAGCTCAGTACTGAGACATGTCATCCTCTTTTCATAGATTGGGAAACTCCTGTCAGAAAGGTCCAGAGACTAGCCTGATGCTGGGGTCAGACACATGAGGCTCTCCAAAGAAATTCTCAGGGCAAATATTAAAATAGAATATTGGCTGACATGTATTTTCAGTGAGTTGTATCTCTTTTCCTGTGATTTCACTCTTTTTAGCAAAAGTAATTTAATTACCAATGGGATCTGTACATGAGCGAATATTTATAGAATAGGTGACTGTAGTGTCCCAATTTTTGGTCTGGTTAATCTGATTGCTGTATTTATGAGCCACCCGGCTAGTTAGTAGGAGGTCAAAGACCAGTATTCATTTCCTGAGTAGGATGATTTTCTTTTTTTTTTTTTTAATTAGAACAGGCAAAGTAATATAGAAATAAGGGGAAATGTGAGGTTTTAAGGCAATGTGCCTACTTGTACATACCTTGCTAAAGTTTTTAAAAGCACTACACAACTAACTCATTACTATCTTATGCTCTAGCAAGATCTTTGGGGAAAACATATTAAGTAGGATTTTTTTGGTAACAAACAAAAGAAAACAAAAAGGAAAACCCAACTGATTATAGCTTTATTTTTATTTATTTATTTATTTTTTTGATTTTTTTTAATTATAGCTTTAAAAAACATATTATATCCCCCAACTGCCAAAGTTGGAATGATATGAGCAACAAAATAAATAAAGTAGTATTGGGTCATAACATGAAATATAAAATAAATACCCATGAGTCCACACTGATATGAATAAATTATTGAATAAGTAAATAGGTAAATAAATGAGGTCATAAAGACAAATCTCTTGCATGTAGGAATTCTAAATTGATGTACTTGTTCCACCCTCAAGAAGTGGGGAGTGTAACTTTCCATGCCTTAAGTGTAGGCTGCTCATAATGATGTCCCTCCAAAGAGGATAGTGTGGAAAGGGAGGAAAAGTCAATCTACAGTGGAGACACTGGACAAACCCTACACCAGGCAGGTGGTCAAGGTTAGTATCAACTGGCCATACTGCTTTATGATAAAAGCAAAGCTAATTACCTTCCTATGTGGATGTGTGGGGTTGGCTTCCCCAGCTTGAATACAGCACTCTGGTCCCTACTAAACTTCACTCTCTTAGTGTGTCCATTTCTCCAAGTTGTGTGAATCATTTTGAAAGTTAACCCTTAAAGATTCTATATTAAGTGCAGGCATTTACTTTTCTCCTCTCTTGTCAGTGGCTGCTGACTGGCTTGACCATTCACTGTAGTCATCTCTCAAACTGACCAGGGAAGGCTGCTTGGATCTGTTCTCTTCGTTGGGCTAGTTTGGAGGCACTTACTTGCAGTGTTCCCTGATAAGCTCTGATAAGGCAAAAATATTTTGGCAAATACCTAGTGAGGGAGATGACGTGTGCATATAACAGATGCTCCGCCAGAGTTCCTAAACATCTCTCCAATTCTTCAGTCCTATTACAATACTGCATCCTGTCAATTTCAGCTTCTCCAACTGGTGTAAAGGTTAGATTTCCTGTTTGTAGTAACATGGTTTCTAATAGGTTATGCAATAATTATTTGTAAATAATTACTACCAGTAAATGTGATCTCACAATCTTTCTTCAGATGTGAGGTAGGAGGAAATCCTAAAATAGGTAAAGTTTTATGTGTCCAAATGATGACAAATGTTGACACAAATCAGTTTACATTTGTCCTAAAACCAAGAAAAGGCAAGAAATCAGAGTGAGCATAGGAGGGAATCTGAAGATTGAGGTCCAAAAGTGTAGTTTGTTCAAGAGTCACAAACAAACAAATAAACAAAGGAAGACCTTGAAAACCACATATTTTCTGGCAAAGAGAGTGTAAGCCGACTGTGGTAAATGTGTACTCGAGGAAACCACTGGAGTAAAATTGTTGCTCCCCTCTTACTTCTCCCCTTTATCTGTCAATGTAGACAAAAGCAAAGAATAAAACCAATAACAAACAATTGTCTAATGATCATTTCTGAACCTTCTACACCCCTCTCTCTTACCAAAATCCCCAAGAGGCAATGGTATGGGCACTAGTCTTACGATAGCTGAGGGTCTGAGTAGAACAAAAAGGCAAAAGGAACAGCAAATTAGCTCTCTTTGCTTGAACTAAAGCATCCATCTCTTCCCATCCCTGGACTTTGGTGTTCCTACTTCTTGGCTTTTGGATTTAGACTCATACCATTGGCTCCTTTGATTCTGAGACCCCGAGACTCAGACTGAATTATACTACCAGCTTTCCTGGTTCTCCGGTTTGCAGATTGTGGCAGACTCTGGGACTTGTGAGCCTCCACAATTGTGTGAACCAATTCCTATAATAAATCTCATGTATATATCTGTGTACATACATCCTATTGGTTTTATGAAATACTCTGGGGTGTTCTGAGTAATACAGATTTTGGTGCTGAGAGAGATTTTAGAGAAACAGAATTTTAAGGATGAACTTCCTGAATTAGTTCTGTTGTTTCTGAAAGTGGCTCTCTAATCTGATTAAAGATGCAAATGACTCTATCTCCAATAGTATGACTCTATCTCCAATAGAGAGCACAGAACTGTTTATAAAAATATGCAAAATGTTTGCATTGGATACTCCTAATTGGCCATTTATAAGAAACAAGGGGCTAAGTAACACCGTTTATGATCCTTTGGAACATTTCTGGAAAACTAAGGAATGACTTCAGTTGGTTGCTTTTAATGTTGCTGAACAGAATAGTGAGGGAAAAGGATGAACTCAAGCCTTCAGATTCCCAGCTCAAGAAGCACCACAGAGGTGATCCAAGAGCCTGTCTGTATCCTGAAGGAGGGCTTTATCTCCTATAGCAGCGAGGCTCAGTTGCTGAAAATCAAATGCAAGACCTCCTCCCATAACCACTGAATTTACAATGCAAGATGAACTCTCAGCCTTGCAGCATTCCTACAGTTAAAGTGAGGGCTTGGTTGGGAAAGAGTGGGACCTATGCATTGGTGTGGGGATATGGGAAGACTCTGGTGAAGCTGGGGACAGTGAGCCCCTAAATCTTGTTGAATCTCCTTGCCAGCGAAAGAGTTCTCCTTAATCACAGAGGAAGTGGCTTTCCCACACTGAGTTCCCTGATCAGAAGCAATGCTTTGTGTATGATCAGAAGTAATGGAACAAAATGTGAAGATATTTGTGTGCCATGTGAATGCTCACTAAAAGATAACCTCAGCAGAGGAGGATTTTAATAACCAGGTAGATGATTTGACCCACTCTGTAGATATTGGTCAATCTCTTTCCCTAGCCTCACCTATCATTGCCCAATAAGATCATGAACAAAGTGGCCCCCATGATAGCAGGGATGGAGGCTATTCATGGGCTCAGCACAATGGACTACCACTCATCGAGGCTGACCTGGCTAATGCCACTGCTGAGTGCCCAGTCTGTCAGCAGCAGAAGCCAATAATACTGAGCCTTCAATATGACATCATTCCCTTGGGTGATTAGCCAGCTACTTGGTGGCAGGTTGATTACACTGACTGTTTCTATCATGAAGGGGCCAGTTTTTTCTTCCTACTGGAATAGACACTTAATCTGGATATACATTTGCATCCTTCCATACAGTGTTTCTGCCAAAACTACCATTTGTGTACTTATAGAATACCTTATCCATGCAGCATTGCTTCTGATCAAGGATAGATATATGGCACCATAAACCTAAAACATGGAGAGGAGTAAAGGAAAGGTTCAAACTTAAACAACCATCAACAATACAGGCTGCTATATGCAGAAGATGTTATACATAAACTTAATGGTAACTACAAATCAAAAACTACTAATAAATATGCAAAGAATAAACAGAAATAAATCCAAATATATCACTAAAGAAAACCGGCAAACCACAAAAAAGAGAAAGACAAGAAAGAATCAGAGAAAACCTTCAGAAACAAAAACAAGTATTAAAATGGCAATAAATACATACCTATCAATAATTACTTTGAATTTAAATGGTTAAATGCTCCAATCAAAAGGCAGAGGATGACAGAATGGATTAAAAAAAAAAAAGGTCCATCTATAGGCTGCCTACAAGAGACCCATTAGACCTAAAGATACCTACAGATTGAAAGTGAGCGGATGGAGAAACATTTATCATGTAAATGGAGGTCAAAAAGAAAGCCAGAGTAACAATACTTGTATCAGACAAAATAGACCTTAAAATAAAGACTGTAACAACAGACAAAGGGCACTATATAGTAATAAAGGTGTCAATCCAACAAGAAGATACAATCGTAAATATTTATGCACCCAACAAAGGAGCACCCAAATACATAAAACAGTAACAAACATAAAGGAACTAATCGATAATAACACAATAATAGTAGGAGACTTCAATACTCCACTTACATCAATGGAGAGATAATCTAAACAGAAAATCAACAAGGAAACAATGGCTTTGAATGACACACTGAGTCACATGGACTTACCAGATATATTCAGAATATCCACCCTAAAATAGCATGGTGAATAATCTTTCTCATGTGCACATGGAACATTCCCCAGAATAGATCACATATTAGACCACAAAACAAATTTCAACAAATTCAACAAGATTTAAGTCACATCATGCATCTTTTCTGACCACAGTGCAATGAAACTAGAAATCAACTACAAGAAAAAATCTGGAAAGAACACAAATAAATGGAGGTTAAACAACATGTTACCAAAAAAATGATTGAGTCAATGAGAAAGTAAAAAAAGAAATAAAAAATTACATGGAAACAAATGAAAGTGAAAACACAATATCCAAAACCTTTGGGTTGCAGCAAATCTAGTTCTAAGAGGGATATTTATAGCAATATAGGCCTACCTCAAGAAGTAAGAAAAAATCTCAAATAAATGGCCTAAATTTATACCTAAAGGAGCTAGAAAAAGAGCACACAAAACCCAAATCCACCAGAAGGAAAGAAATAATAAAGATTAGAGCAGAAATAAATGATCTAGAAACCAAATCAAACCACCACAACAAAAAACAGTAGATCAATGAAACTAGGAGTTGGTTCTTTGAAAAGTTCAACAAAATTGATAAATCTCTAGCCAGACTCCTCAAAGAAACAAAATCAGACATGAAAGCAGAGAAGTAACAACTGAAACTACAGAAATATAAACGATTGTAAGAGAATATTATGAAAAATTATACCCCAAAACTGGACAACCTAGAAGAAATGGATAAATTCCTAGAAACATATAAGCTACCAAAACTAAAGCCCAAAGAAATAGAAAATTTGAACAGATCAATGACCAGCAATGAAATTGAATCAGCAATCAAAATCTCCCAATGAACAAAAAAGTCCAGGATCAGGTGGCTTCACAGGTGAATTCTACCAAACATTTTAAGAAGAGTTAACACCTATTCTTTTCAAACTATCAGAAAAAATTTAAAAAGTAGGAAAACTTCCAAATTCATTCTAGAAGGCGCAGCATTGCCCTGATACCAAAACCAGATAAAGATACCACAAAAAAAAGAGAACTACAGGCCAATATCTCTGATGAACATAGATGCAAAAATCCTTGACAAAATACTAGCAAACTGAATCCAATGATAAGTTAAAAAAAATCATTCATCATGATCAAGTGGTATTTATCCCAGGGTTGCAAACTTGGTTCAATATTCACAAATCAGTCGTGACATATCCCATCCATAAGAAAAAGATAAGAACCAGATGATCATTTCAATAGATGCAGAAAAGCATTTAACAAAGTTCAGCATGCGTTCATGGTAAAAACCTTCAACAAAGTAGGTTTAGAGGGAATCATAAACCATATATGGCTTTAATAAAAACCACATATGAAAAACCCATAGCTAACATCATGCTCAATGGGGAAAAACTGAGAGCTTATCCCCTAGGATCAGGAATAAGACAAGGATATTGACTCTTACCACTTTTATTCAACATAGTATTGGAAGCCCTAGCCACAGAAATCAGACAACAAAAAGAAATAAAAGAGGGCACCTGGGTGACTTAGTCAGTTAAGCGTCAACTCTTGGTTTTGGCTCAGGACATGATCTCAGGGTCGTGGGATGGAGCCCCACGTCAGGCTCCATGCTTGGCAGAGCAAGGAGTCTGCTTGAGGATTTCTCTCCCTCCCCCTTTCCCTCTCCCCCTGCTCTTATACACACACTCTCTCAAGTAAATAAATAATTTTTTAAAAAAAGAAGTAAATGCATTAAAATCAGTAAGGAAGAAGTAAAACTTGCACTCTTTGCAGATGCCATGACCCAATCTGCATCATCATGCTCCTATTAGAATAGGGCATATGGGAGCCAGGTAATAAATGGAGGCCTTGACCTGGACTGATTCACAGTAGGTCCACTGGGTCAATGAACTCTCCAAATGGTCATTTTCTCAATATCATTATGTGTAATTGGAATGGGCTTACTTGGTCATTGATGGAACTTCACGTTCTCTTTGGTTTGTGAGTTTTTGGAGCAATAACTACTATAATAGAGAAGTCTAAGCAGGGAGCTCGGCAACTGCCTCCAACTCCTCAGCAAAAATACTAAATGAAAATGATATTGTAGCCTACAGAGAGTAGTAGAACATTAGCGCCGCCCATAAAGACCTAAAGTATCTGGGGAGTAGTGGTTCTAATCATAGCCCACATTTAATCCATCAGTCTGAGCCCTATGAAGACCCAGTAGATTCTGGAAGCTGTAAACTACTGTGGACTCAACCAAGGAATAGTACCAATACCTCCTGTCATTCCAGATTTGTTGTCATCGTCATTATTGTTAGAGGAGAGAAACACAACCTCGGGTACATGGTATGTGTCCTTGATCTTGTCTGATTCTTTTCCATTTCTATCAGAGGAGAGTTCTAGAAGCAGTTACATTCATATGGAGTAGACAACAGAATATACTTACAAACTTGCCCTCAACCTGTTAACTTTTATGCTCTTGGCAATAATTTAATCCAAAGGGAACATGGACTGTCAGACCATCACATTGGTCTGCTAATCTGATGACACCAAGGTAATAGGTCCACATGAGCAGGATATGGCAAGTAATTGGAGACCTTGATGACACATGTGCTCCAGAGGCTAGGCAATAAAAAACCTTACAGGGATTCAAGAGCTCATCTTATCTGTGGACATTTAGTAAATGACAAGCTAATGCACTGGGTACTTCTCCTCACTAAGAAGGAAACACACCACTTGTAAGTCTTTTTGGGTTCTGAAGGCCGCATTTACCATGTGGGAATACTACCCTGATACATTTACAGGGTAATGTAACATGTAAAGTGACATGAAGGGCTGTCAACTTTGGGTGGGGCCCATATCAGGAAAGAGCTCTGCATCAGATCTAGGCTGAGAAGCAAGCAGCCCTGCTTCTTGGACCATATGACTGACTAGCAGACTCTCTGTTATTAGAGGTATCTGTGGTGGGAAAAGATGCCATGTGGAGTTTATGGCAAGCCCGATAGGAGATTGACAACATGGACCCCTCGGGTTCTGGAACAAGGCCATGCCATCTGCAGCAGAGAATTATACACCATTGAAAAAATAGCTCCTGGCATGCTAATGGATCCTGGTTGAGATGGAGTGCCTAACCATGGGACATTGAGTGACCATGTGGCTAGAACTGCCTGTGATAATCTGGGTTCTGACCCACCAAGTCATAAGGTCAGGCAGGCCTAGGAGCAATCCATCACAAGACAGAAGCAGTACATCCAGGATGAGGCATGAACAGGGAAAGTGGACAAAAGGAAACTCCATGACATTCATGCCACCCATCACTGTCATACCAACTCTCCTCCCTCAGCTCACATATATTATGGTCGCATGTATGTTCATGAGGTCCCTTATTGATCAACTGACAAAGAAGAAGGCCAAGCTTAGCATAAGGAAGAGTTAGATTAGCTTCACGTGCAAGCCAAAATAGGTCATGACTGTATTATAGCCCCTCCTAGGAGTGGCCTTGAAAGACAGAAGTAAGGGGAAATCCTCCTCCATTGTGGATCTTTGGACTATGTACTTGATCATTTACTTTCAAGAAAAAAGAAGTGGCCCCTGCAGAGACTCAAGAGAAAGGCAGAGTCTAGGCCATAGGCTAGGAAGGAACAAACCGAAAATATCAGGGATGAGGACTCAGGGGGAGATACACAGGGCTCTAACTGGTAGTACCTGTTAAATGTCGCCGAAAGGCACCTGCTATGGAAGAGGCACCTACCCACCCAGATACAAAATGACTCGCCAGTGGATGCCAACCAGCTTCTACCATTAGTCACCCAAGGGCTGGTGCATTGGTGCATAGACCTTAGGGATAGAGGCTGCCTACAGGCTCACCAGGCCTGGGTTCTGCTCACCACAAGCTGGTGGAAGGAATTACCACCCTGGCGGAAATAATTGATCATCAGAGGGCTGGGTAGGGCTGCTGTCATACAATAAGGCAGGGGAGAATTTGCTGGCCTCCAGGTGATCTATGGTGACATCTATTGGTGCTGCCCTGGCAAATTGTATTGATATACAAGCGCAGCATGCACAGCCTGAGAAGCACAGGGTGGCCAGGAGCCGAGGGATGAGGCTTGGGTTCACCCTACCAGGTAAGCTATCTGTGTCAGAAGAGGTACTGAGAGTGAGGAGGATAGAGAATGGGTGGAGGGGGCAGGTGGAGATGACAAGCAGTTGCAGTCCAGGCCACCCACAGCCGCAGGGGCCATCATTTGTCCCACTACCCTTCCTCTTGAAGTTTCTCCAGGGAAAGAGACCAAGGAGACTTGTAGAGGCCTAGTTTCCCGGTTGGTGTGAAGTTACCACATGAAGTAAGTGGACCTGAGTGTGCAGAACAGGACTGGAGTGGATGGGGTGCATGGCTGAGATCCCCCATCCTGATCCAGGTGGTCATCACCTCACCTCCAGCAGCTCTGGCTGCAGAACCCCTCTAGCTGCACCCCCACATCTGGGGCCAAAGGGAGCTGCCCTCTCAGGCCAGGGTCCTGCCCTGGGAGCCCCTGCATCTAATGTCTCCTTGATGTGGGGCTGAAAAGACCTGGAGCCTTTGCCTCATCCCGTCCAGCTCTGAAAAGAGACACCAGCCCTGGAGCACCTGTGCGGGTGGCCGAAGCCCTGTGGTAACAGCACCGACGGTGCCCAGTCCTGGTCCCCTCTCTCCCTCATGGGCGGGTCCGCGGCACCCCCATCCCTCACCCCTCCAGCTTTGTAAACTTCCTGCCAGTGTAGCTCTGCCCCCCAATCTGTTTCCCAGGAACCTTAACCCAAAATGGTCTGAGGCCGGATCTGCAATAGAGAACCAACAGAAACCGCACACATCTCATTCAATCGGAACACGGACCGCATGCTTTTAAGGATGTTTCAGCCTAAATAGGAGCATTCAGGTGAACGATGGAAACATGAGATTTGCAGTTTAGAGTTTTACAAAATTCTTTCGACTCAGGCACAAACATCTCCATCCTGCCGTCCACCCCCTCCATTCCCCCCTCTCCCCTCCTGTGTGTACCCGAGGCGTTTACTAGAACAAACAGCTCTGGTTCGGCAATGCATTTATTTGTGCTGCACCCAAAAAAGGCAGAAGGCAACACAGAAAAACAAAACCCAAAGGCAAACACTGAGAAAGTGTTGTTACCTTTCCAGCCAATCATGTAAACACCCGTGACTAACTCGTCTCTTTTTGGAGACGATGAATGTTTATATTTAAACACTGATCGCAAGAAGTGTCTAGTGAAAGCCCTGAAACCTTGAGGAAAAGCTCAAGTTCCATCTTATTTGAACTTCCATCCAATTTTTCTGTGATTTTGACTGAAATGAAATGTTTGGGGAGAACGGAGAAAAAGGATATCTTTAGGTTTACATGGTGGGCTCCATGCGAACAGGTGCTTAAAATTCACTGCTAGATAAACTAGACTCAGATTCAAAACTTCACTTTTGTTGGGTGATGCATATTTCAAACTTTTACTTTTTTTGCTGACAGAACCTTGTTTTTTATACCCCCCCCCTTTTATCCAGCAGGAAGGCACAATCATTCTACAATACTGCCAAATATAACAAACATCTACAGATGGGTTGGTCTGCAGCTGGAGGCTTTAACTTTGTAGTATTTATTTGAAATATCCAAGCCAGCAGAGCAGGGCTAAAGCACAGTGGGTACAATTCACAATGTTTTGGCTCTGGAGCAAATAGCAGTTGAACTTAGTTTTTCCAGCTAAAATGGAATTTATGCAGATGTGCTTTGCACTAAATTCATTAAACAATTACATCCTGGTGCAGTTTTCACATTTTTGTAAAGGATCTGCATAAGCACTAATTAGATCTAAAACAATGTTACTGAGCAAATTACAGTGCCGATTGTTTGCCTCGTCTTTGCGTTCCGCATCTGCTTTGCAGTGATGATGATAATTTAGGTGCAAGCAATACAAATGCTGGTTTTTGTTACATTTAATAGAAATATTTATTTAAAACATACTATAGATTAATTGATAATGTAACCGGCTTTACAGAGCCTCCAAATGTTTTCTCATGGACATTGAGCAGTGTAAAAGCGGAATATATGGAATTACAGTAGCTGAAACTTCTCACGCTTGTAAACTGGCATTTCTCCTCGAGGTTTGCTATTGAAAGGCAACTTTGCATTTCATTTGGCTGCAAGTACAAGCTGGGTTAGCTGAATTGCAGCAGTGCCTTTCAGAGTGCGGCATTGGACGCAGAGGCATAAAGACTCCCATAAACGGCTCCCAGCCACCACTCCCCACGCCACCCCTTCTTCGGGCACTGGTTTAAAAGGATAACTTAGTATTGGAAAACCACTCGATGCTCAAGTATTTCAGACATCAGAGCCTGCTTTCTTCCTTCCATGTTTCTCTGCTTTTTATTTCACATATCATTAAGTGTAAGAAGGCATATTAACATTTAAACATCAAATCAATCCTGCAGAAGTGAGGACATTCAGTGAAGGTTTCTATGGCAACTTTGAATGTACCAACTTAATGCAGGGCTTGCTGCAGCCCGGTTACCTCCATTAGTGCTCTGGTCCTAGACATATTCTCTAACCCACCTGCCCAGCCATGCAGTTGCGAATCCTGGGTATCCTCGTCCTGCTCTCACTCGGGATAACAGCTACTACAACTACCTAGCATTATTTTTATTCCTGGGAAGGGGGCCAGCTTGGTGAATCAGTTTGGCTGCTAGTCTCTTAAAAACTACTCCTGTTATTTGACTTTTCAAACGGTTGCTTTTATTGTTCACTGGAGCCAGCCATAAAAAGAACAAACTCTGTGCCAGCCCCAACAGAGATTAAGAGGCAAAATGACACTCCAGATTTAATCAATGCAAAGTCCAAGTTTGGAAATATCTCCTCCCCAAGCAGGAATACTAATTATGAATGCAAAGCACAGCAACTATTAATGGTGCTTTCAAAATTTAGCATCCAGTTTCCTTTACTCTGGTAGATTGCCTCCCCAACCTTTCTATGGGCTCTTCCATTTCATTCTGCAGTTCCTGCGAGGCAAGAAAGATCATAACTAGAAGAATGATAATTCCTTCTACAGACCTAATTGGTAAGCCTGAAATTGCTGTGCTGGTTGAATGTGAAATTATATCCTCCTTGAAGGAAAACATAATTTAGCACTGGAGCTTTGGGTTGTTTCAAGGTAAAATGTCACTATGCCTATGTAAAAAGGCAAAGTAAAACTTGTATCAGAAATGTTATTTTGGGGGGCGCCTGGGTGGCTCAGTTGGTTAAGCATCCGACTCTTCAGGTCATGATCTCTGAGGGGCGAGACTGATCCCCCCATGGGGTTCCACACTCAGCAGGGAGTCTGCTTGAGATTTTCTCTCTCTTCCTCTCCCCT
This sequence comes from Nyctereutes procyonoides, assembly GCF_905146905.1. Taxonomy (NCBI): domain Eukaryota; kingdom Metazoa; phylum Chordata; class Mammalia; order Carnivora; family Canidae; genus Nyctereutes; species Nyctereutes procyonoides. The sequence goes on from NW_026575044.1 coordinate 7,873,563, forward strand.
CTGACCCTTCCCCCACCACTGCTTTTGCACATGCTTTCTCTCTCTCTCAAATAAATAAATAAATCTTTAAAACAATGTTATTTTTTATTAGAAAAAGAGACTAATCAGTATTTCCTAACTTGAACTCCAAATTCTTATTGTTTTACCTTGAGAAGATACTTGGTTCTGTATATTACTCTTATTTTGTGTGTTACCATAAGGGGGAAATGAGGAGAATTTAATTTTTATCAAATTAGAAATAATGTGAGAGTTTTTTCCTCCAGCTTCCAAAAGTTACGTTTGGACTGATAGCAAATAGAGAAAGCACTGAAATAGCCCAAACACTGAAATTTTAGAAAGCTATGAACAATTGGGAAAGGGTTATTATGACAACTTTCAAGATTATTACAGTGTTACTTGCTCTTATAGCTGATAAAATACATACTAGTCTATGTAACTGCTAAAGAGATGGTCAAATTGACGAACAGTGCTCTTGGTAAAACTGAGTTAATTCAACTATTGTGCTTTTGGCCTTAGGGGACTCCATTTATAGTTGGTTGGCATGAAAGAGACCATTTACTGTTCCTAAGTGTCCCTGGAAGTCCCTGGGTAATGGCCATCTCTGGGCCCTATGGGGCCTGGGACCATTCTTTGTTCCATTTTATTCCTCTCCTTCTTTTTTTCCTGGCCTTCCTCCTTCTCCCGCTCAACAAGAAGTTCTGGGTTCTTTCTCTGGGCCAAGCACCATATTAGTCATTATAGATCCAGAGCTGAATGAGCCTGAGGAGTGTGATGGGGAACAATCACGCATCTTTATCCAACATGGCCCATGCTTGTCGTTCCTGACTATCTTATGCTGTATATTGGGAAAACCCCAGAGGTTGGGTGCCATGTAGCTGTAGTTATTATGAAGTAACCTTAACAATCTGTGGGGCCAAACTCCTGAATTGTCTTCATCAGAATACATGATCCAATATAATATTAGATATTACTCATCCGATATAGTATTACATATAAACTGACCCACTGATGTCCATCCTGGAAAAATATTAATTTCTGTAATCAGAGGATGCTAAAGGTTCCAGGGGCCCCAGAATGTCTCTCCATACAGCTTTGTCTTTCCGTATAGCTGGCAATTTCTATTTCCAACATTAAAGTGTCCCCTTAAATGAACCTTCTCTAAGAAGCTTATCTCTTTAACCAGTTTCACTTTATATTACCCAGATTGACTTTAAATACCAGGACTCTTAAGTACTTCTGGTAGAAATTTGCTAGTCTAGATGGTATTACTGCACTGGACAAGGGGCTAATTCTCTACTTGTCGTAGTGTCCCCTACGTGTTCAGACAGGACAGCAAGAGCTCCTTGTTCCTTCTACGAGAGGAGACTTTTGCATGTAGACTTCTGTATCAGAAAGACTGGTGCTATAGGAAAAGGAGCATAGGCTAAACTTTAGGCTATTGACTGTTAAATGAGTTTTTGTTTAATCTGAAAGGAATTAATTTAATCAAACCTCTTCTATCCAGTGCTTTACAACAGGAGAGAGGAAACAGTATTAGTGTTTTCTACTTGTTGATGGAGACAGACACCTAACCAGATAATTTCAAAATAAAACAGCAGGTGGGGAAGGAATGAGTCCACCAGAGTCTCCTAACTCACTGTCTTTGAGGCTTAAAGAATCAGCACATGTTAACTGGGCTAGGAAGACTATAGAGGGCTTCCAGGCAGAAGGAATGGTGAACAAGTCATGGAAATCTAAAATGGCATAGTTTCTGGAAAAACTACAGGCTGCATGGTGTTAATAAAGCTGAGAATCCCAGGTGAACCTCTGAGAGAGAAAACTTGAGTAGAAAATATAGACCAGACTTGTGCCCTTTGGGAACAAAGGAGAGAACCTTGGGTTTCACTCTAAGCAATGAGAAGTCATTTCAAGGGTTTTTTTAAAATATTTTTTCTTTATTTATTTATGATAGTCACAGAGAGAGAGAAAGAGAGAGGCAGAGGGAGAAGCAGGCTCCATCCACCAGGAGCCTGACGTGGGATTCGATCCCGGGTCTCCAGGATCGCGCCCTGGGCCAAAGGCAGGCGCCAAACTGCTGCGCCACCCAGGGATCCCCTCAAGGGTTTTGAGTACAAACTAATCTCCTCTACAATGTTGTCTCACTATCTAGGAATAATAATAACTAATAGGTATGTAGTGCCGGCTATTTGCTAGATGCACATCTAAGTGCTTTAAATGCTTTTTCTCATTTTACAGAAGAGAGAAACTCGACACAGGTTAAGTAGCTTGCCCAAGGTCACACTTGTAAGTGTAGAGTTTGAACTTGAACACGGGTCTCAATCACTGTAGCCAGAGGCAGAGAGAATCTGCAAGGTTTCATAGAGAAGTGTTGAAACACCATGGTTTTTGACTCAAAACTGTTTTTCTTTAAAATTAACACTAGGTTTGCAAAATCATGATTCTCTGGAATATAAACTCTTTTTTGTTTTCTCTGTTCACATTTTTGCTTTTCTTTTTTTTTTACATTAGAAAAACTTTTTTTTATAATAAATTTATTTTTTATTGGTGTTCAATTTACTAACATACAGAATAACACCCAGTGCTCATCCCGTCAAGTGCCCCCCTCAGTGCCCGTCACCCATTCACCCCCACCCCCCGCCCTCCTCCTTCCACCACCCCTAGTTCATTTCCCAGAGTTATGAGTCTTTATGTTCAGTCTCCCTTTCTGATATTTCCCACACATTTCTTCTCCCTTCCCTTATATTCCCTTTCACTATTATTTATATTCCCCAAATGAATGAGAACATACACTGTTTGTCCTTCTCTGATTGACTTACTTCACTCAGCATAATACCCTCCAGTTCCATCCACGTTGAAGCAAATGGTGGGTATTTGTCGTTTCTAATGGCTGAGTAATATTCCATTGTATACATAGACCACATCTTCTTTATCCATTCATCTTTCAATGGACATCGAGGCTCCTTCCACAGTTTGGCTATTGTGGACATTGCTGCTAGAAACATCGGGGTGCAGGTGTCCCAGCGTTTCATTGCATCTGAATCTTTGGGGTAAATCCCCAACAGTGCAATTGCTGGGTCATAGGGCAGGTCTATTTTTAACTCTTTGAGGAACCTCCACACAGTTTTCCAGAGTGGCTGCACCAGTTCACATTCCCACCAACAGTGCAAGAGGGTTCCCTTTTCTCCGCATCCTCTCCAACATTTGTGGTTTCCTGCCTTGTTAATTTTCCCCATTCTCACTGGTGTGAAGTGGTATCTCATTGTGGTTTTGATTTGTATTTCCCTGATGGCAAGTGATGCAGAGCATTTTCTCATGTGCTTGTTGGCCATGTCTGTGTCTTCCTCTGTGAGATTTCTCTTCATGTCTTTTGCCCATTTCATGATTGGATTGTTTGTTCCTTTGGTGTTGAGTTTAATAAGTTCTTTATAGATCTTGGAAACTAGCCCTTTATCTGATACGTCATTTGCAAATATCTTCTCCCATTCTGTAGGTTGTCTTTTAGTTTTGTTGACTGTATCCTTTGCTGTGCAAAAGCTTCTTATCTTGATGAAGTCCCAATAGTTCATTTTTGCTTTTGTTTCTTTTGCCTTCATGGATGTATCTTGCAAGAAGTTACTGTGGCTGAGTTCAAAAAGGGTGTTGCCTGTGTTCTCCTCTAGGATTTTGATGGAATCTTGTCTCACAGTTAGATCTTTCATCCATTTTGAGTATCTTTGTGTATGGTGAAAGAGAGTGGTCTAGTTTCAGTCTTCTGCATGTGGACTATCCATTGGAAGAAAGACAGTCTCTTCAACATTTTTGCTTTTCTTAAAGGGCACAGGGCAGAGCATTATTTGTGAATCTCCTTTTCTTCTAATATCTCTGTAAGAGTTATAGATCACCTAGTATCCTGAATTGGCTCTTTTTGTGAATCACTGAAGAATGAAAATACCATTTTCTCCTCTCATGTCCCTCCAACCCAGTGGTTTCTTTCCTGGAGACTTGAGAGCAGAATTATCTGATGAGACTATGTGTGATGATGGAAATATTCTATATCTGTGCTACCTAATACCATATGTATGGCCAATGAGCACTTGAAATGTGGCCAGAGTGACTGTGTTATGGAAATTTAAATTTTATTTAGGGACACCTGGGTGGCTCAGGGGTTGAGCACCTGCCTTCGGCCCCGGGTGTGATCCTGCAGTCCTAGGATCGAGTCCCACATCAGGCTCCCTGCATGGAGCCTGCTTCTCCCTCTGCCTAAGTCTCTGCCTCTCTATCTCTGTGTCTCTCATGAATAAATAAAATCTTTAAAAATAATGATAAATTTTATTTAAATTATTATTACTTTAAAATTATTATTTTAAATTCAATTTTTATTTAATTTTAATTACTTTAAACTTAAATATCTACATGTGGCCAGGAGCTACTGTTTTGGACAACACAGACATAATACATTTCCATCACTGAAAGCTGTATTGGATCGTCTTGCTCTGAAGCATTTTCCTTTGCTAACCAACTGGCATCTGTAATCCTAATATTACTGAAAATGAGAGACTCCACCATAATGGCCTATTAACTTCTACCTTAGAATTCTTGTTGGTGGTTTTAAGATTTTTTTAACTTTCTTAATTTGATTTTGGATCTCATCTATGGTCTACTGAGGTAATAATTATTCTCTGAAAGCAAATCTAATGAGATCAGTGATTCTTCCACAAAATCAAGAAGTTTTAAAGCTCTCATCCTGAAGATTCCACTTTAAAAAATCCTGTTAGGACAGTGAATGAGTTCAACAAGGTTGCAGGATACAAGTTCAATGCATAAAATGCAATTACATACATATATACTTGTACTAAACAAAAAAGTCCAAAAATGCAATTAAGAGAACAATTTAATTCAGAATAACGTTAAAAAGAATAAAATACTTAGGGAGAAGTTTAACAGAAGAAGTGAGAAACTTATGCTCTGAAAGTTACAAAACATTATCAAAAGAAGTTAAAGATCTAAATAAATAGAAAACACCTCATGTCCATGGATGGGAGGACTTACTGTTATTGATGATGACAATACTCCTCAAGCTAATATGTAGATTCAAAGCCATCTCTCTCCAAATCCCAGCCGTCTTTGTAAAAAACAATAAGCTGATCCTCAAATTTATAGGAAACTCCAAGAGACCCACCACAGTCAAAAACAATCCTGGAAAGGAAGAACAAAGTAAAAAGACTCATACCTCCTGATTTCAAAGTTTACTACAAAGCAACAGAAATCAAGACAGTGTGGTATTGGTATAAATATAGACATATGGATCAACAGAATAGAATCAAGAATCCAGAGATAGTCCATGTATCTATGGTCAGCTGATATTAAACAAGGATATCAAGTCCATTCAATGGGGAAAGAACAATCTTTTCAACAAACGGTGTGGGGAGAGCCAAAATGCAAAAGAAGTTGGACTTTTACTTCACACCATATACAAAAATTAAACTGAACTGGATCAAAGACCTATATGTAAGAGCTAAACTATAAAGTTCTTAAAGTAAGTCCTTATGACCTTGGATTTGGCAAAAAATTCTTATTTATGACACCAAAAGTGTGGGCAAAAAAAAGAAAAAAATAGGTAAGTTGGACTTCATCAAAATTAAAAACTTTTATGCTTCAGATGACACCATCAAGAAATGAAAAGATAATCCCTAGAATGGAAGAAGATATCTGAAAATTATACATCTGATAAGGGAGTTGTATCTAGAATATGTAAATAGCTCATAACTCAATAATAAAAAGGCAAATAACTCGATTTAAAAATGGGCAAAGATCTGAATAGACATTTCTTTAATAAGATCTACAAATTGTTAATAAGCATAAGAAAATATGCTCAACATCATTAGTCATCAGAAATGCAAATCATCACCATGAAATCCTGCTTCAGACCGCATAGGCTGACTAGAATTAAAAAGTCAGATAACAACAAGTGCTGGCAAGGATTGGGAAAAACAGAAGCCTTATATACTGCTAGTGGGAATATAAAATGTTTCAGCTGCTTTAGAAAACAGTCTGACAATTCTCCAAGTGATTAAATATAGAGTTACCATATAATCCAGCAATTCCACTCCTAGGTATATAAGCAAGAGAAATGAAAAAGTATGTCTGCACAAAAATCTATACACAAATGTTTATAGCAGCATTATTTGTAAATGCCAAAAGGTAGATGAAAGTCAATGAACAAATGGATAAACAAAATGTGGTGCATTCATAAATGGAATTTTATTTGGCCATAAAAAAAATGAAGCATTGCTACATGCTACAGCATGGATAAACCTTGAAAACATTAGGCCTATGTGCAAGCAACCAGTCACAGAAGACCATGTAGTGTATGATCTTATCCATTTGGAAATCCAGAATAGAAAAATAGAGACAGTAGAGTAGTGAGTGGTTGCTTAGGGCTGGGGTGGAAAGTGGGATGGAGATCAGGGATAAGAGGTGATGGCTAAAGAGTATAAACATTTTTTCCCTTAAATTCAGATATAACTGACATAAAATATCTTCTTAGTTTCAAGTGGACATCACAGTATTCAATGCTTTTATATATTCTGAAATGATCCCCATAATAAAGTCTAGTTATCATATGTCATCGTACAAAGATTACAGTATATTGACTATATCTTCCCCATGTTGTACATCAGATCCCCACAACTTGTTTATTTTATAGTTGGAAGTTTGTACTTCTTAATCTCCTTCACCTATTTCACCCCCCCCAACACATCCCCCTCTGGTCACCAACAGTTTGGTTTCTGTATCTATGAGTCTGGTTTTTTGGTATTACTGGTTTGTTTTGTTTTGTTTTTTATTTAGTTGTTTTTAACAGCACACACAAACAGGGGTGGGGGCAGGCCAGAGGGAGAGGGAGAGAATCTTAAGCAGGTTCTACACTCAGCACTGAGCCCAATGTGACATTGATCTCATGATCAAGATTATGACCTGAGCCGAATCCAAGAGGCAGACCCTTAACTGACTGAGCCACTCAGAAGCCCCTGACTTGTTTTTTAGATTCCACATATAAGTGAAATAATATAGTATTTATCTTTCTCTATTTGACTTATTTCACTTAGCATAAAACCCTCTAGGTCCAAATATGTTGTCACAAATGGGAAGATTTCATTCTTTTTTATGGCTGATTAATATTATATGTAAGGAAAAATAAATAAACAAATAAACAAATAAATATAAACACACACACACACACCACATCTTCTTTATCCACACGTCTATCAATGGACGTTTAGCTTGCTTCCACGAATAATTCTGCAATGAACATGGGGTCCATTTGTCTTGTCAAATTGGTGTTTTTGTTTTCCTCAGATAAATACCCAGAAGTGGGACTGCTGGATGATCTGATAGCTCTATTTTTAATGTTTTTGAGGAATCTCCATACTGTTTTCCACAGTGGCTGTAACAATACATTCCCACTAACAGTGCACAGGGGCTCCCTTTTCTCCACATCCTTACCAACACTTGTTATTTTTTTTGTTTTTTTGATAACAGCTGATCTGACAGGTGTGAGGTCATAGATATCTTATTGTGGTTTTGATTTTGATTTGTATTTCTCAGATAATCAGTGATGCTGAGCATCTTTTCTTCTGGCCGTTGGCCATCTGTATGTCTTCTTTGGGAAAAAAATGTCTGCTTCAGTGCTCGGCCCATTTTTAATTAGGTTGTTTGTTTTTTCGATATTACATTATATACATTCATTATTTATTTTGAGTATTAACCACTTATCTGGTGTGTGCCTTCTCCCATTCAGTAGGTTGCCCTTTTGTTTTATCAAAGCTTTTCTTTGCTGTGCAAAAGTTTTTTAGCTTGATGTGGTCTCATTTGTTTATTTTAGCTTTTGTTGCCCTTGCCTGAAAAGACACAAAAAAGTGTTACTAAGATGTCAAAGAGCTTATTTACTTGTGTTTGCTTCTAGGGGTTTTATGGATTTAATTTTTTTAAAAGATTTTATTTATTTATTCATGAGAATACACACACACACACACACATAGAGAGAGAGAGAGAGAGAGAGAGAGAGGCAGAGACACAGGCAGAGGGAGAAGCAGGCTCCATGCAGGGAGCCTGACGTGGGACTCGATTCTGGGTCTCCAAGATCATGCCCTGGGCTGAAGGTGGTGCTAAACCGCTGAGCCACCTGAGCTGCCCTGGATTTAATTTTTACATTCAAGTCTTTAATCACTTTGAATTTATTTTTGTAAATGGTGTAAGATGGTGGCCCAGTTTTATTCTTTTGCATCTAAGTGCTTAGTTTTCCCAGCAGCATTTTTCTAGTTCCTTTAGGTATAAAGTTAGATTGTTTATTTGAGATTTTTCTTGTTTCTTTAGGTAGACATGTATGGCTATGGACTTTCCTCTTAGAAATGCTTTGGCCAGGGGCATCTGGCTGGAACACTCAGTTAAATGTCCGACTCTTGGTTTTGGCTCAGGTCATGATGATGGGGACATGGCTTCAGGCCTCCTGTTGGGCTCCATGCTGAGACTTTCTTTCTCCCTTTGCCCCCTTACCCAGGATAAATAAAACAAATCTTAATGCTTTGGCTGTTTCCCATAGATTTTGGAAAATTGTTTTTCTATTTTCATTTGTCTTGAGATTTCTTTTACTTTCTTCTTTGATTTCTTTATTGACCCATTGATGTTTACTGGCATCTCGTTTTGTCTCCATGTGCTCATATTTTTTCCAGTTATCTCCTTGGAATTGATTTCTATTTTCATAATTTTGTGGTAAAAAATGATGCTAAATATGATTGCAATCTTCTTGAATGTATCAAAACTTGTTTTGTGGCCTAATGCGTGATCTGCCCTGGATAATGTTCCGAGCACACTTGAAAAGAATATGTAGTCAGCAGTTTTTGGATAGAATGCTCTGTATGTATCTGTTATGACCATCTGGTCTAATGTGTCATTCAAAACCATTGTTTCCTCATTGATTTTCTGTCTGGATGATCTATCTATAAGTGGGGTATTTAAATCCCCTACTATTATTATATTATTGTCCTCTTCTCCTTTTATGTCTGTTATTATTTTCTTTATTTATTTAGGTGCACTTTTGTTGGGTATTTAAATACTCACAAATGTTATATCTCTTCTTGGATTGACCCTTTATCATTATATAATGTCTTTTTGTCTTTTGTTAAGTGTTTGTTTTAAAGGCTATTTTGTCTGATATGAGTATTCCTTCTCCAGCTTTCTTTTCATTTCTATTTGCATGGAAATCTTTTTCCATACCTCCACTTTCAGGCTGTGGGTGTCTTTAGATGTGAAATGAATCTCCTATAGGCAACATATAAGTGGGTCTTTAAAAAAAGTTTAAATTTATTTATTCATGAGACACAGAGGGAGAGAGAGAGGCAGAGACATAGGCAGAGGGAGAAGCAGGCTCCATGCAGAGAGCCTGACATGGGACTCGATCCCGGGTCTCCAGGACCACACCCTGGGCTGAAGGTGGCGCTAAACCGCTGAGCCACCCAGGCTGCCGGGTCTTATTTTTTTTTAACCCATTCAGCTGACTTGTATCTTTTGATTGGAGCATTTTGTACATTTACATTTAAAGTGATTATTGATAGGTATGTGCTTATTTTTACTTTGTTAAATGTGTTCTGGTTGCCTTGTACAGCTTCTCTGTTCCTTTCTTCTTCTTTCAGTATTGTCCTTTGTGGTTTGATGGTTCTCTTTAGTGTTATATTCGGGTTCCTCTCTATTTTTGTGTACTTTTTGTAAGCTTTGGTTTGTGGTTACTATTAGGTTCATATACTGACTTATATGTACATAACAATCTATTTTAAGCTAATAGTAATGTAAGTTTGAATGCATTCTAAAAGCACATTATTACTCCACCCCACCCCACCTTTTGTTTTCTGTCATATTTTACATCTTTTTATGTTAAGTATTCCTTAACCACTTATCATAGATAAAGTTAATTTTATTATGTTTGTCTTTTAACCTTCATTACTAGCTGTTTAAGTGACAGATCCACTGTCTTTAGTATATATTTGTCTTTATCAATAACATTTTTTTCTTTCACATATTTTCTTATCTCTAGGTATGACTTTTTTCCCACTTAAAGAAGATGCTTTAACACTTCTTGTAAGGCCAATTTAGTGATTATGAACTCCTTTAGGTTTTGCTTGTCTGGGGAATTCTTTATCTCGCCTTTAATTCTTAATGATAACTTTGTCAAGTAGAGAATTCTTGGTTGTAAGCTTTTCCTTTTTTTGGCACTTTAAATAAATGTATCTTTGCCACTCTCTTCTGGCCTGCAAAATTTCTACTGAAGTTGGCTAATAGTTTTATGGGATTTCTCTTGTTTGTACTATTTGAGATTCTCTTTCTGACTATGTAAGTTTCTTTCTAATTTTTGCCATGCTAATTATAATATGTCTTGGTGTAGATCTCTTTGGGTTAATCTTGTTTGAGACTCTGATTCCTGGACCTGAATGTCTGTTTTCTTTCCTCATTAGGGAAAATTTCAGCCATTATTTCTTCAAATAATGTTTTTTGCCCCTTTGTCTTTTTCTTCTTCTTCTGGAACCCTTAAATGTTAGTATGTTTGATGTTCCAGGGGCCCCTTAAACCATTCTCACATTTTAAGTTCTTTTTCCTTTTTGATGTTCTGGTTGGTTGATTTCTACTGTTCTGTCTTCTAGAATGCTGATCCATTCTTTTGTATCATCTAAGCTTCTGTTGATTCCCTCCAGTGTATTTTTCATTTCAGTATTGGATTCTTCAGCACTGATTGTTTCTATTAATTAGATGGGACATCTACTTCTCTGGGTCTTAAAGGAGTGCCCTTGTGTAGAGTACCTCTTGTGTAGACTGCATGTGCCTGGCAGCTTTAGCAGTCCATCTGGAGCTAGAGCAGATGTGAGCTAGAGGGTCCCTGGGCATGTTTTGTCAGGGTTGCCTTGGCAGGATAACTGGGGTTGGAGCAGGCACAAGCCAGGGGCTCCCAGGGCCACCTTGGCAATTTGGCTGGAGCTGGTATAAGCATGGTCTAGGGAGTCTGGGGTTGCCTGGTGGGATGGTTAGAGCAAGGGCAAGCACAGAACAAGCAGTCCCAGGGCATGCCACACCGGGGCCACGCTGGTAGGATGGCTGGAGCTGGGGCAGGTGTGGGCGATGGGATCCTAGGGCAGGAAATGCCTCACTGGGCCACCTGGGGGGATGGTTAGAAGTGGTGTGACCAGGTAGGCAGCCTTAGCAGGCTGGTGAGAGTGTCTGGACTCTGCTTCCACCTTGTGCTATCAATGTGGAGGGGAAATGTAAAAAATGGTACTCATGGGCACTTCCAACCTTGGAGAGAGTCCCAGCAGTTCCCAACCTATCTGGTTGACACTCTGGGGTTAGTAAATAGATTTCCTTCACTTATACTCTGGTTACTTTTTAGCTGCTGTTTTTTATTGTGCCTGAGGCAGGGGGAGTCTGAGCCTCTGAGCCCCTCATTGATATCCCTCCTTATTGCAGATCACCATGTCGAGGGTGGGCTTTCCTTAGAATGTCTCCCTCTCTCCTACCCTTCTCTATGTAGTTTTGCTCTATTTGTTGTGCAGAAGCGGTTAAATCAGTTCTTCTTTAGGAAGAATTGCTCTATATGTGGGTGTACATTCAGTCTTTCCATGGGAGGAGGTGAGTTCAGGGTCTTCCTATGCTGCCATCTTGGATTATGTTCCCCAATGTTTCTTCTTGAAGTGATAAAAGTGTTCTAAAATTGACTGTGATGATGGTTCCCTAAATCTATGAACACACTAAAAACCATTGAGTTGTACACTTTAAATGGGTGAATTTTATGGTAGGTGAATTATATCTCAATAAAGATTTTTTTAAAGAAGCTTTAAAGTATTTTGAAGTGTCCTATTTAAAAATCACAAGATTCAAGAAATTTAAAAAAATGATGTATTTATTTATTTGATAGAGTGTATGTATGCACACATGTGTGAGCACAAGTGGGAGTGAGCAGAGAGAGAGGGAAGGGGACAAGCAGACTTTGAGCTGAGTGCCACGTGGGGCTCAACCTCACAATCCTGAGGTCCTGACCTGAGCCTAAACCAAGAGTCAGACATTCAGCCGACTGAATCACCCAGGTGCCCCAACAAATTTTTAATTTTCCCTCAAATAGGTCCATTTGATTTGGAAGATGTTTTTCTTCTCAAGATCCACCAAAAGATAGGGGCATAAGTAGGAGTCAGATTACCTGGGTTTATGAGCTTTGAAAGCTTTATAACATTGGACAAGACACTTAACCTTTCTCTAAGCATCTTTTTCTCACTTGTCAGGTGGGAACAATAAAGAAAGTATCCACTTTGTGGTGGTGGTGTGAGGCCTGGACAAGCGAGTGGTTGTGTAGCACTCAGGCAATTCCTGCTTCCAGGAGGTGCTCAGTGCATACCAGTCATTATTATCAATAAGTAACTGATATTAGCATTAATTATGGTAGCAAAGAGAGTAACTTGGTAAAGCAGCCTGCAGATTTCAATGAAATAGTTAAATCAGTTAAAAAAAATAAATCGAACTATAATAGTTTTTATTTGGCTTTATCATGGATATAAAAAGCAGTGATCCCTCACATTCTCTATAATAGCTACTACCAAAAACAAACAAACAAAAAACTCCAGAAAATAAGTGACATTGAGGATGTGGAGAAATTGGGACTCTTGCACACTCTTGGTGGGAATGTCAAATGGTGCAACAGCTGTGAAAAACACTATGGCAGTTCCTCAAAATTAAAATAGAACTACCATATGATTCAGCAGTTTCACTTCTGAGTATATACCCCCAAAGAATTGAAAACAAGGTCTCAAACAGATACTTGTACACACCCATGTTAATAAAAGCATTTGGTGGAAGCAAAGTGTTCCCTGACAAATGAAAAGATAAATAAAATGTATAGGCATACAATGGAATCTTATACAGTCTTAAAAAGGACACAAATTCTGATACCTGCTACAACATGGAGGAACTGTGGGGACATCACGCTAGGTGAAATAAACCAGTCATAAATAGATAAATACTGCATGACTCTGCTTATATGAGTGAACTAGAACAGTAATCTTCATGGAGACAAAGTAGACTGGTGGCTGCCAGGGGCTGTGGGAGGGGGAATAGGGAGTCATTTCATTTCATTTCATTTCAGTACAGAGTTTTCATTTTGCAAGATAAAAAGAATTCTGAAATTCGGTTGCATGACAATATGAATGTATTCAACACAACTCAACTGCACCCTAAGCATAGGTAAGATGATAAATTTTACATTGTGTGTATTTTACCAAAATAATAATAAGAGTAAAAGCAATGGTTGCCTGTGTTATCAACTCAGAGTTTGAGAAGCGATGCAGGGTCATGACGAAGAGCAGGCTTTAGACTCCTGCAGGCCCAGGTCTGGATCCTAGCTCCGCTGCATATCGAAGGGGTGACCCTGGGCAAATTCCTCCATTTCTCTAGGATAAAAACTATAAGGTTGGGAACGTTCTCTTTATCCAAGTATGAAATGGTAGCTAGAGAAGACTATGCCTATAATACATGTTTGTTATTTTTTTTCTATTAATGCTAATTCAAAAAATATATATTATTAGGTGTACATCTAAGCCCAGTGGCCATACAGCTAGGAATGCGAGATAAGGTACAGGACACCCTATTAAATTTGAATTTAACGTAAACAATGAAAATTTAAAAATAATTTTTTAGTATGCCCTAAATGTCGCATTATATCCCATGCAATATTTATTTATTTATTTATTTATTTATTTATTTATTTATTTATTATAATTTTTATTTACTTAGGATAGTCACACAGAGAGAGAGAGAGGCAGAGACACAGGCAGAGGGAGAAGCAGGCTCCATGCACCGGGAGCCCGATGTGGGATTCGATCCCGGGTCTCCAGGATCGCGCCCTGGGCCAAAGGCAGGTGCCAAACCGCTGCGCCACCCAGGGATCCCATCCATGCAGTATTTAGAATATACTTCTCTACTAGATGGCTATTTATTTTTTATCTGAAATTCAAGTTTTTCTAAGTGTCCCATATTTTATTTGTGACACTGGACAACCCTACATAGGACATTATTGTTTTTAATTCAGATAAGTGACAGGGGTTAGCTGGATGGGGGAAGAAACTGCTTTTCCTCCAAACCAAGCCAATTCATTCTTGTCCTAATTCCTGAGTCTGGCTATTTGCAAAAAGGCACGACAGGCAGAGGAGTAAAATGACAACTGGTTCTTATCTACTGATCTTCTATTTTGTCTCCTAATTGTAGTTGCTCTGAAACAAACAAACACAAGGGTTAATGGCTCTCCTGTTTTGTTTTCTCTTCATCCTTTTCCAGTAAACATCTGTGAAATACCCTTTCCTCCACATCATACCACCATTCTCCTCAAAAGCAGAGCTTCATCTGTGAAGGAGCTGGTGATCCTGAATTGCTATAGAGAAGCTGTGCTTTGATAAAAATTAATACTGGTTAACATGATCAGCTAACAAAACCTTCACTCCTACCGTCCTGGAATGTCTATGATGTTATGAGGCCTAAAGTGATTTTAATACTGTGGGCCCTACTTACACTCACCAGATAGTCTCCTGCTGGGGACAGGGCTGTGTCATTAAAATGGAATCCACTGAGAGAGATGGTAGTCACATTCACTGAATAGAAGCACTAAAGCCATGACCAGTATGTTCCGGACCTTATCTCAGCATATCCACGGACTATATGCTTGTGACTTTGTTCAGTTTGCTAGGTGGGACCTTTCTGCTCCATGAAAGTTTGTATTTGCATAGACATTGTGTTTGATATTTACAGATGGTGGATGTGCAGGCATTAGAAAGGGCAGCTAGGAGGCACAGATCTGTGTTTCTGTCACCCTTGTCCTGGGACTTGAGTGTGCCTTATAGACTGAATGTTTACATCCTTCGGAAATTCATCTGTTGAAACCTAATCCCCAGTGTGATAGTTTGAGGAAGTGGGGCCTTTCAGAGGTCATGAGTCATGAGGGTGGAGCCCCTCTGCGTGGGATTGATGCCTTTAGAAAAGAGACCCCAGAGAGTTCCTTTGCCCCATCTACTATGTGGCATAGCAAGAAGACGGCCATCTATGAACCAGAGAGCATACCTCACCAGATATCAAATCTGCCAATACTGTGATCTTATACTTCCCACCAGAACTGTGTGAAATAATTATTTGTTGTTTAAGTCCCCCAGGCTATGGTATTTTTGCTATGGCAGCTCAAAAGGGCTAAGAGAGCATGTCACTGAATCTCATAGAGCCTTGGTTGGCACCACTGTACAACTGGAGCTAATGCGCGTCCTTGAGAGCAGAGAAGGACCCGCTCACAAAGGAACTCTGAGGACATCGCCAAGACTCGGTGTATGTGGAAAGGGCACTTTTGACAAAAGTCTCTTTCCATTCTCTGCACTCTAGACCCCCTCAAGGTTGAGGGGGTCGGGTTGGGTGGCCAATCTTCCTGTGCTCCGCCCTCAACTCTCTGCTCATTGGCCCCACCCCTTGCCTTCCTGAGCCATCACCAAGCTACCGTTCGTGCTGGAAACTTCTTGACCATCGCCATCTTGGAGAAACTCAGCCATGTAGAGGCCCTATGGGGGCCATCATAGACGCTGAAGTGTTAAGAAGCTGCCCACTCCCGTTTGAGGAACACAACACACCTGGGGTTTTAATGAATATTTGGTCATTAAAATTACACATGTAAAAGCCCAGTTTCCCAAAGCCTTCACGTTTATGTTACAATTCTTTATAAATTTAGTACATTTTATATAAAATAAGAGGAAACAACTTTGATTAGTTTTCGATCAACTCAACTTGAAAGGACTAAATACCCCTTGAGCCATTAGTGTCATTTACATTAATTATTCGTTTCTCTTAAATTGCAGTGATAAATTTAGCACATTTAATTTTCTTCCTAAGCGACCTCAAACGCTTGATCCAGCAAGCTAATGATTCCGGCACACAAAATCTTCCAATGGATGATCTTAAAGTTTTGTAAATCTAGTACATTGGAAGTCATAAATATTGCAACTCTTTTAGTTCTCTCAGACATTCAAACAGTGTTTACCAACTTAGGAGAATTATTGTGTAACATTCAACTTCTGATTGTAAAGTCTTGAAATTGCATTTTTAAACTCGTACTCAGGGGAGTGTGGTGACTGGCAGGATGTGGGCCTGGGAGGTCTAGGACCAAAAGTGCCTGGGGTTAATAGAGATAATGACTTCAGAGGAGCTAGTATGTGTTCTGGGCGGGGATCCAGGCTGTGGAGAGGAAGGTGGATTCAAGCAGGTGCTGGTGTTGCAGGCAAAAGGCCCAAGTAAAGGTTCAAGCACCAGAGTGTGTAGGGAAAGAGAAGAGAAAAGGCGAGACAGAGCCTAGGACTTCAGGGGGCCTGGTAGAAGCTGATGATGGACCCAGAGAAGAATTCAGGAGAATAAGTCAGCAGTCTCAGCAGTCGGGGGCTCTGGGTCCTGTGCTCTTAACTTTTGGAGCCAAAAGGAGACCCTTCAGGAGTCATGGGCTCACCCTGTGCTGTGTGAATGTGATAAATCTTTAACTTTTAGAGTTAAGTCTCCCAACCTGTCAGATCATGAAGGCATCATGATAAAAATGATAAATAACAATCATGACAAATAATAATTTCTGATGTAAGTGGAGAAACCAAAAAAAAATTTCTAATGAATGTCCAATTTCTAAATAAATAGGCTTTTTAAAAATGGAAATTGACCAAGAAGAAGTAGGCTGTGATACAGGAGCAGAAACTAGGGAAGGGTTTCCTACAAACAACAGGGATTGAGTATCCTCTAAGACTATTGGGGGTGGTGAGGAAGAGGCTGGGGAGAGACAGGTAGCCCTGGAGGGAGCACCAGGTCACAGGGTGGCCACAGCTACGTGTGGCAAGTCTGAATGGAGGTGTGCTTTAAGTGTAAAATGCACACTGTGTGGAAGGCCTTATGGAAGAGACGATGTCAAAGATTTAATTAATACTTTAAAAATCTTGATTACATCAACTCTATACTCTAGATATTGAATCTATAATCTAGAAATTCTAATATACTGAATAATAATATTGAGTTAAATAAAATGTATTAAAATTAACAATAATATTTATTTATTTATTTATTCATTTATTTAAAGAGAGGGAGTGCACGAACAGAGGGAAAGGGGTAGGGGCAGAGGGAGGGGGAGAGAGGGACTCTCAAGCAGGCTTCACATTCAGCACAGAGCCTGATGCGGGGCTCCATCTCACAACTCTGAGATCATGACCTGAGCTAAAATCAAGAGTTGGACACTTAATGACAGAGCCACCCAGGTGCCCCAACATACTAATTTTTAAATGTGGCCATTAGAAGGTATTCAGCTGTTTATGTGAATTATTTTTCTGTTTAGCAGTGCTGGGTTAGAGTCCTGAGCTGGATGAAAAAGGGTCAGTGAAGTATATCCCTACAATCGATTTTTTTTTTGACACTGTGGTGTCTAATCCTCAGTTGAACTTGTTTAAATTGTTGGGTTCCCCCTTTTCCTCCTTCCAGGTCTTTACAAGGTCTGCTGCATACTTAACTTTCTCTATGTGAGGTTTTTTTCTGTGAGTAGAAATTGTGTTGCACATGTGGGTCACTGGAAGAGGCCAGACACAGTTCTAGGGGAAGAGGTTATCACGACAACAATAAGCCTGCTCCACCAGGAATATATAGACACTATGGGAAGGGTTTTGATTTCTACAAGGTGTGGCTTCAGGGCTCTGAGTCTCAGTCATGTCAGGTCTCATGAAGTAGCAGTGTCCCTAGGGCCACTGGGGTTACATCAATTTGTAGGGATTGCAAGTTTATAGGTAGAAAGCCTAGATGTCCAACGCTTAAATGTGATCAGTGATGACAGGGTGCAAATCCCCATGATAAGCAGGAGGAATTGACTGCCCACTGCTTTATCTGGCTGCTTTCCAGAATGTTTCAAGTAAGCGAGGTGGATGAGCTTGGAGGAGAACCTAGTGATCAGGTGCAGACACAACATGCTTTGAATGGCAGCAGACCCTTTCTGTTAGACCTCTGTGTGGCCGAGTCTAGCCAGTGTTCTCACACTCCTCCTGGGACTGCTCTCTTATTCACAGCCCAGGTTTACTGAGGACAGAACATTCCTGCTGCTGAGCCTCCTGGGTTTGACTACCCACGCCTTCTGTGACGTGGTCCCCATCCAGCCACCCCTTGTAAATCTTTACAGCAGCCCTCTTGGAACCAGTTTCTGGGAGAAAAGACTCTAGTATTTTGTTAAAGACTCTAGTATTTTTTTAAAGACTCTTTCTGTCATCAGAGGCTCCCTTCCTGTTCCCACCTTCTGGCCTTGAGGAAGTGAGAGAAAAGATTCCATGGAGCTCACATCTCAACACCGGAGACAGCAGAGTTGTCAATGACCTCCCCATCTGACACCTAAGAAAGTCAAGGTCCACAATCCCCAAACTGAAATCCTTTGTGTCAGATGGGATTTTGAATTCAGGCTTTTTCAGATTTTAAGAAGGTAATATGGTACATAAAACATGGAACACATAAAACATATATGAAGCATATAACATTCCACCAAGTTCTGGGGAAGCACCCATAGCATTATTGTTTCTGTAGCAAAGCAAGAGAAGATTCACACTAAAAAAAATAAAGTCTTCAAATAGCCTCATCTCCATTCAGGACAAGTTTTGATGACAGGTGAGTTTGCTCTTCTCTTACTAAAGACAAACAAACAAACTTCAGGTTTTCAGAGCTTTCTGAATTCTGTAACCACAATGCGCAAGTGTGGACCTAGACTCTCAGTGGGCACCTGTGCTGTGCTCGCTGGTGTGGGCTTCACTGCCACCGTCAGGGCCCCAGGAGACCTTGCTAGCCCTAGAAAACCTGGGGCAACTTTGGCATATTTAGGGGTTAATTCACCATTTGTGATTATCCAAAGTCTGAGAATTCCCTGAATGTGAGTTCCCCTAACAGCCTATTTCTGTTCCCATTGCTTTTTGGGGAACCATAATGAGGGATGGCAGGGGAAATTTTTTTTCTGCATTATTCAATTCTGAAGCCTCACTGAGAATCAAAGACAGGTATTTTGTTTTTTGCCATTTTTCTACTTCATGTCTAGTGTATAATTTTATTTTTAATCAACAAGCATTTTCATTGCATGTATATATCAGGTACTGCTGGAAGATAGGGACTATTAGGAGCTTTGTTTTACAGATAGGATGAGGCCCAGGAGGATCAAAGAACTTGGTCAAGGTCACACAGCTAGCAAAATGGCAGAGGAAGAATTAAAACCCACAAGTCAAACTTCAAAGTCTATGCTCTTAACCACTATACCACACCCCTTATGAAACATTGGGTTTATGGGAGGTTAAAACACATAGTACACACAAGAAGAAAAGCACTTAATTTTTTTTTAACAAGAAATAAATGTGATTTACTTCTTCCAGGGAGTTAAGCCATGCCCTGAAAGCATTAACTTTCCATCTGTGGTCACTTATCTCTCACCCAAAGTAAGATTCAGTATGGTATTTTTTTTTTTTTTGGAAGAATTGGCAGTTAAATATGGAGCTTGTTGCCCCAACAATTATATATTTTAATAGAAGAATTTAAAATTAAGTAATGTTTGTAAGTGTAAATTGAATTTCTAGAGCTTAGGAATAATTTACATTATAAAGAACTTCCTAACTCTCTTCTGTGCATGAATAGGCTTAAAATATGATGATGACTATTATTGTTCATGATACTATAGTTATGACTTTGAACATGCAAAGTGCTTTAAAAATCACAAATTATTAATGAGAATATTGCTCTTGAAGATTTTTATGGTTCATAAGGAATATAATTATTCTATAGAAAGAAATGTGTTTCATACATTGTCATAATTTGGGGTGAATAAACAAAGCTAGCATAGGGCCACATCATTAGGCATTTAAGGAAGGTTACCCTTCACTGAATAGATTCAGAATTCAAGGATCAAAAATATCCTGCCAATGTTTTGGAAGATGAGGCTCAAATACACTTTGATTAGAAATCTATACCCAGCAAATCCATCTGTTTCTATACGTTTGTACTCACTTTACCTTCAT
Organism: Nyctereutes procyonoides; assembly: GCF_905146905.1. Classification (NCBI taxonomy): domain Eukaryota; kingdom Metazoa; phylum Chordata; class Mammalia; order Carnivora; family Canidae; genus Nyctereutes; species Nyctereutes procyonoides. Next base: position 7,893,653 of record NW_026575044.1, read on the forward strand.
TTCTTAAGTAGGAGATTTCACTTGGCAAAATCCCCATATTGCCTCCAGTAGACCGAGAAGAAATGAGATATGGATACACTGGAGGTCCCTGGGTTCCCCCCAAGAAGCCAGGCATGAGGAAGCCCACCATCTGGGGAAGAGTTGGTGTGGCTGGGGTTGACTGAAAGGAAAGAACACAGGGGAAAAGCTGATTTTTTTTTCCACTGGGAGATTTATTTGCACTGGGTGAGTTGATTATTAATCCATAAAGTTCCTTCCATATCTACCGAGGCAGTGATTTCTCGTCTCCTCTAAAAGTCCTAAGCAAAACAAACATTTATTAATGGTATGAGGCAGGATAAGTTTTGCTGTAGTGCAGTAATGTCTCGGTAACTTCATACCACAAAGGGCTATTTCTCACTTAAGAAGTCCACTGTGGGCTGGGTGATTTCCCGGGCGTCTGTCCACCAAGCTGTAACTCGACAATCCAGGCCAATCTTGCAGGTCTGCCACACTGCTGTGAGCCCTCCTCAACTGTCCAGGCAAATGAAGGGAAGACACAGCTGGAAGGTTGAGCATTGCCCCTTCTGAGTTTCGACCTGTAAGATTCACCGGTTCATAGCCTGACGGACAGAACTAGTTTCATGGGAATGTGGCCAGTAACCTGGTTTCTGTTGCACTGTTTGAAATGAGAATCATCATCCCAAACTGAGTATCAGTGACAATTATAGACATCTCAGCCTCCTTCTCTTAAGGGAAACTCAGGGAGCTGTATTTGTTGTGTGGAGTATTTGCTGATATGATGACGATGGGGGATGATGATGATGATGTGGGATAATGATGGATGATGATGATGATGATGATGATGATGGGGTATGATGGGGATGACAATGATGACAAAGGTATGAATGAAGGCTCCCAGAAGGCAGGGACAGTGTTTATATGTCTTGGTATCCCTCACCCGGGTATGTACATGCATCGGGAAAAGGATTCAACAAAGCCTTGTGGGGGAAAGAAATGAAGGAATGAGGCACTCTGTATTCATAACTTCCCGAGGCATTTCTTATTGCCATTCTTTTCCCGCAGACCCCAGTTATATCACATCCAAAAGGCATTCTACAAGCCTGAAATAGCTTCCTGCTTGCCATCATTCATCTTGATGAGAACTGGAAACCATGGTCTTGCTGCTCTGGTAGCAGTTAGAAAACAATAGGAAGCAAGTAAATTGCCTTTCAGATGTAGACCATGTTTGCCCCTTACCTAAATCTCTTTCCAAGGAAGCATATTAGCCTTCAGATACATTTTGCATGTTAGACCCCTTGGCCATGTCTTTATCCAAACCAATCCTTACACCGTTCTCTCAATATGAAACGCTCCCACCACTATCAGCATTCCTGCTCGTGGTTATTTTTCTCATCACAGTAATGGGCCCGTATTAACCACATGTTGTCTCTCATCTAGTTTCCTGTGCGGTCGATGACACTCCCCTTGTGAGGCGGTTTGGCCCTGCAGCCACTGCCCAGATAATGGCCCGTCTTGATGTTTTGGCTTTGGCCTTCTTAGAACCCACTCATGAATGACCAAATGGCCCTTGGCTGGACTCCTAAAAATAACTTGTTTTGCCTGTTGCCTTGACATCTGACTGCAAAGTTGGTGATATGTATTATTAAGTAAATGGGAATTAAAAAAAATTTTGCTGTGGTTTATGTACTGTTGATCTCATGCTGTGGTTTGAAACAATGTCAGGATTGCTACAGACTCTTTTGAGTTTGTGGATGAATGTAGGTATGCCCGAGTACAGGGTTCTTCTACTTCTTGGAGTGAAATCTTTTATGCAGGCTTTGGTTTTCTCCTCTAGGCCTGGTGTCATGCAACGAAACTCTGTATGTACACGGTCATATTTTCATCTGTGTGCAGGCTGCCCCCTTGGGGTTTGAATATTAGCATTTACTGATTTTTCCTGCCATATACATTTAAGTGCAAAGAGTTTCATTTAGATGCAGAAAGGCCTGGAGGTTTGAGGGGGCGTAAGTTTTCGATAACGAGCTTAGTATGTACAAAAAGGTAATGAGCAGTTTTATATGGACTATTTATAAACTATCGAAGGGGAAAAAAGCACACTTCATTCTTGTTATGAGGATAAGGCACACTGGATGAGAAGACTGTGTTCATTCAAGTTTAACTGCTCTCTATCAAAAGGCTTGGAACGGGTGGAAATCAGTATATCAAAAAGACAGCAGGCTAACTAAAAACACCATACAATATTAATCCCAAGTAGTCCTATTTATCTTCCTCTCTGCAATTTATTAAAGCCCTTGCAATACTAAGAGAAGCCTGAAAAACGAGGAAGGGAATGATCCCACTTTTTAGTTATTTGATAGTCTCATGATTGTAATCCAATACTTTGACTTTGGCCTCTTGTTTGAACATGTCTTTGGTTGTAGACCAGGTTGTTCTTAACTGGCTATAATCTACTTTCTGGATTTTCTAATTGAAAAAAAAAAACAAAAACAAAACCATACACATACATTAATCGCATGTCCTCGTGCTCTAGCCTCTTATTTACTAAGAAATGCATTAATTCTTTTAATGGTATTAAATGAGTGTCCAGACTGTCGGTTATGGTTTTCTAATTGCTAACACTCCACCTGCACTTTTTCAAACTTTCTTTTTTTCTAGTGCTCATATGTTCACAGGAACACAGTCCAAATGGTTAGGGGTTATAGCTAAGTTGCAAGTGTTTGACACAGGGGTGTATTATAAAAATGCCCAGACTACACCTTGCCTCCTAGAGGTGAGGACAGAGACTGCAGGGATCATGCAATCATTTTTGAGCAAGAACATGATCCTGTCCTTTTATACCTAGCTGGTGGCCAAAAGCTATGACAAGTGCATTCGAAACCCCAGCTAATGCTGTGTTTCATTCACCTGCAGAGGTGAGGCATTTCTCAATCTTTGACAAGTAATGGATTCAACAGGGAGGCTTTTCAGACACACATTCCTGGATTCCATGGCCAGATCTTCCCCTTGGAGACAAGGTTTCAGTAAGGCTCAAGTGGGATCCTGGCAACAGTAGTTTGTGAAAAATCCCCAGGTGATTCTAATAAGCACTTAAAGTTGTTGAAGTTGCAACCAATGCCTGTGGTCAGACCCCCAAGCCTGAATCCATGGAGAAAGATTCAAGGGAATCGGGATTAGCCCAGCTCTGGTTCTTTCCCAAAATGCACTGGGATCCTGGAAAATTCCTGATAGTTCTCCCAAACTTCAGAGCCATAGAGAGCTGAAAAATCTCTCCTTTTCTAGGCCACAAAATTCTGGCAGGTGGTTGGTGATTTCTTTGTAATAGATAAGAATGGAATGGTTACTTTATACAGATTGGGAACCTTACCTTCTTTCAAAAACTATTTGAGTGCTGCACTGTGTGCCAGACTTGTTAGATGTGTAACAAGTAATCCTAACATGTGGCACAAGTAATCTTAAACCCAATCATTCTAAATTGGGGCTTCCTTAAGACATACAAAAACCAATTAGGGGCACCTGGGTGGGTCAGTAATTGAGCGTCTGCCTTTGGCTCAGGTTGTGATCCTGAGGCCCTAGAATCAAGTCCTGCCTCAGGATCCCTACGGGGAGCCTACTTCTTCCTCTGCCTATGTCTCTGCTTCTTTCTCTGTGTCTCTTATGAATAAATAAATAAAATCTTAAAAACAAAACAAAACAAAACAAAACACCAATTAGAAGCCTTTCCATTTTCAACTTAAAACTCATCTTGGTTTTACAAATGTATTTTTTATAATTTCCTCTTTCTCCTATGTGAACATCAATACTTCAGATTTCTTTTATTAATACAGTAATTTTTTAATGCACTCTTACATTTCAACTGAACAATCCAAAACATTAAAGCTTGCTTTGAATTTCACATGAGAAATAGACTCTAAATGTACCTTCTGCCTATCAGATGCCTCAAATCTTTGGAAGACAGCTAAACTTCAAAACCAAACCATGAAAGGAAATGATAGCTAATAGTAGCAACATCTTCTGGACAGCTCTGAAAATGGAGGTTGCAAACTTTTTATTCAAATGAAGGAAGGATTCTCAGGATAAAAGGTGATGGGCAATATCGTGTCCTATTTGCAGGCTACAAACTAGGAATTCAGTTTGAAATGGAATCTCGGACTTGAGTACTCTTGACTCTATTATTCTTTATCTCAATCATGTTTCCTCAAATGGATTGTCTTTGATAGTTGCCTAGAATTCAAGGGAAATAGTGGTTAAATAAAACCATCATGATTGATTTTCTAGGGGAAAATAGGGTTTTATCTATCTACCCACCCACCCATTATCTGTCCTCTATCTCTGTCATTTCTTGCTTTCTCTTATCCTTCCCCCATCTGTTTTTGGAGGGTCTAAAACTTAGAAATATCCTAAATGACCTTATATCTCACAAGTGTCAGCACATAATCACAAAGCCTATTAAATATTCAACAGAAGTATAAGGAAAAAAATGGAAAAATCTCTATCTGCCTTGGTGACCCATTGTTACCCCGTCTGGTATATTCCAAGGCCACCACTTAAACACATTTTAAACTGTTTTTCTCAGCAATATGTAGACTTATGGAAACCTTTCTTAATGTCATCCATATATGCTAAAGAGTTACCTCTCATCATGGAAAAAGCACATGGACAAGGAGAAAGAACAATAGTGGGAACGAAAAGAAAAGTAGTTGGCCAAAAAAGGGAGGGAATATCGCCATTTATGACAACATGGATGGACCTCAAGGACATCATGCTAAGTGAAAAAAGTCAGACAGAGAAAGACAAATAGTATATGATTTCACTTACACAAGGAAGCTAGAAAATAAAACAAAACCTCAAAACTAAAACAGAACAGAATGGTGGTTGCCAGAGATGATGGGTGGAGGGTGGGAGAAACAGGTAAAGGGAGTCAAAAGGTAAAAAAGGGAAAACAAAAATGAAAACATCATGTTGCCTACCTTAAATATATATAGTTTTTATTTGTCAAGTAGACCTCTACAAACTAGAAAAAAAAAAACTAAAACAAAAGTCTTCATGTTGGAGGAATATTCTGTTTTACCTATAAGAAAAAAACTAGCTATGAAATTATTTCAGAGTTTCATTAAAGAGCATTGATGAAAAATGTAAAGTATATTGAACTAAGTATATTACAGGAAAAGTTTGTGCATAGTGCTTAGAGCAGTTGGACTCAGTCCTTTTTAACCATAACCAGTCTATAAGGTTTTGCTATAAATATCATACAAAATAATTTAAGGGTGTTCAGTATCTAAATACATATACATAATATGTTACGAGAAGGAACAAGGGTAGTTGGCCAGAGCTTGAGACTGAAGTCACACTCTTTAGGGAACCCATCTTCCATGATCAGAAACATTGAGAGTCTTAGATGTTTCCCTACAAAATGACCTAAAAAGAATTATTTTGCCACACGATGAGCTGTCTCCTTGAGCATGTGGTGCTTGTTGAATTTGGCCTTTGAAACAAGAGGTAGAAACGGGGATACTAGAAACTCTACTTTCTGTTTATTTCTTTGGGAAAGGAGAACTAATGCTCCTATTCCTTCTCTTCTTCCTGAAACACAGGGAAACTGCGCTTCCCAGGCTCTCTGGCAATTGTTCTGGGGCCACGTGGCTGAGTTCTGTCTGCTAGAATGTGGTCAGAAGTGTCAAAAGTCACTCTAGGCTCGGACCATTAAAAATCTGCCATGGATGATCCTACACACGCTCTCTTTTGTTGAGGCATGGGCGGCCCAAGTCTCTGATGGCTGAGATAGAAAACCTTGATCTTGGAATAGCTGCAGGGAACAGAGACCTTCACGTTCTTCTGCTGTCTCAAGCAGTCCACATCAGACTGTTACATCAGAAAGACACTTTTCATGAAGCCAGTGCAGGAGAGGGTGGTTGTTCTAACAGCTAGCATTATTTCCCCTACCTAATATTTTTTACATATACTAAATATGCAAGTATATTAGAATCTAATATTTAAAGATAGCCTTTGTCATGTTGGCATATTTATAAGATACTGTATTTCATTTAAAGGTGTAAACTTCAGTGGTAACATAAACTGTACTGTTCACTGTGCTTTAGGGAAAGGCATAGATAAAGCATGAGTTAGGATTTGGTTCAGCTATACGTGCAGAAACTCTAAATGACCAGGCTCTAAACAAGATAGACAGGATTTTCCTCTTATAGAAACAAAGTCTAGAAGCAGTCGAGAAGCAGGCTGGGCTGGTATGTTCACTTTAGGAACTCATTAAATTCAGAAGCTTCTTCTACGTCACCTCTCCAGCCTCTCTACAGTGTGGCTCTCATTCTCATGGCCCATGATGACAGCCCAAGCTCCAGCCATCACATCCATATCTCAGGGAGTAGAAAAGGACAAAGGGGAAAGGGATCACAGGGCATTTTAACAGTTTTTTTTTTAAGGGAGGCTTCCTATAAAGTGCCATAGAACGTTTCTACTTATATTTCATTGTCCAAAGCTTATCATCTAAGTATACCTATCTGCAAAGGAAGCCAGGAAAAGTAGTTTTTAATTGTAGCAGCAATGTACCTAGTGAAAATGGAGTGTTTTACTGCTGACAAAGAAAGGGATAGACTTCCAGGAGCCTCTACTACATTTGGTAAGAACGAACTTCTTACTGTGAGGGGATCATTTTGGACATACATCTGTGTATATACATATAAATTTTTGTTTATATTAGATATATGTAGTGCATATAGCTTCTCATTTCCATCCTCATATCAGCCCATCAGAATTCCTCTAGAGTCAACGAATGAAGTATTGTCCAGTGTTTGGGGCATAAACAGAAGGATGGCAGATGACAAGAGATGGGTAAAGATACTTTCCGTGTTGTATATTAGGATGCACAAAAGAATTAGTTACAGGGCCTACAATTGTTTCAGTGTAAGGAGGACGAACATTGTGATTGTGGTATAGCTAGTGTAAGGAGGATGAACATTGTGATTGTGGATTTATGGATAGCTAGTCTCTATTCTGAGTCTGTTTGAGTGCAGTTGTGTGAGTGAATGGTGAGAACTCACTGTACTCCATTTCTACAAGGCGCACTATCATGTAGCATCATGGAGAAACTGGTAGAACAAATAAATAGAGAACTATCTTTCAATTAGGTATGCGGTAGACCCCTTTCTTTATCCTGTTTCCTTCAGGTGTACCATATTTTCCAGGAGTATAACACATACACTGGGTTCCCCTTTACTTCCTACAATGTCAGTAATGCCCTCCTCCTGTGTAATAGAGTATTTTTGGCCTTAAAATTGTATCTATCCTTCTCCCTCATTCTTTATCCACTCATGTAAATTCTAACACTGTATTTGCCCATGTGGCCCCCAAAGACACAGAGGAAATGTTTCATAGATTCAGAGATTTGGGGTTTTGAGTGCCTTTGGACATCAGGTGTTGGCAAAGTCCAAGAAACAAGGCCTTAATGAACTACCTGCCAGCTTTCCAAAGGACTATGCTTTCCAAAGGGCTACTCTTGGATTCCCCACTAATTCTGTAAGGAAGGTACATGCTTGCCCTGTCATCTGTCTTTATAGTGGTAGTGCTTGAGGTCCTGATACACTATGGTAACTCGGGTCCAGTCACAGAGCTAGTGGCAGCCTGAGGCCCCCTGCAAACTGCCTGCCACCAAACCCCACGCCTAACACCACTACATGCCACTGCCTCCACCATGACTCACCACCAGATCCTTGAGCCCCTTGCGCTGGTGTCAGCGAAGTGCCCTCTTGGAGCACTGCCTGATGTGTGGCAATCCCTCTCTGGGAAAGCCTACCGTCTAACTGGGAAATAGCAAAGTGCTATGAAATGACTGGAATGCCAAATATCCTGTCCAGGGGTGCCTGGGCGGCTCAGTCGTTGAGCGTCTGCCTTCAGCTCAGGGCATGTTCCAGGGGTCCTGGGATCGCGTCCTGCATCGGGCTCCCTGCATGGAGCCTGCTTCTCCCTTTGCCTGTCTCTGCCTCTCTCTGTCTCTCATGAAAAACAAAACAAGAAAAAAAAAATAAACCCCAATATCCTGTCCACCAGAAGACCCTGGTCTCAAGGCCTGAAACGGCTCAGGGACTGTGCTTGACTCTGTGGCCGCTAACATCCTTTCATGGGCCATCTTGCCTTCCGAGGACAAGAAGCACGCATTGGAGGCACAGATTTGGTGGAGACTTTTCATCAGGCAGTTCCATCTTGCCATGAATCAACCACTAACCATTTTCATGTGCTCACTTATTTACTGCCCCCTCCTCCTCCCAAAACATTTATTTGCAATCACGTTCATATATTCTGGGCACTGCGAGTCAGTTCAGTTAACAAGGAAGAAGGAAACCGATAAAGATATTGTTAATGGATCTCTTTGTGCATAAAAAGAACTCGAATCTTCCCTCCCACATGCTGTCCTGAATTCCCCTTTTCCTCCTTCTCAAAGTTTTACTTTTTCTCAAATGTCTGTGTATGCCATATGACAGTGATTTTCTCTGGTAATTGCTTTATTCTTTGCTAAGAACCTTTACAATGGTGAACTCCTACAATACTTATGTGTAAATTAGGGCTGTTCCAAGGCAAAAACTGAACCTTTGAATATAAACCTGCGCCATATCTCCCTCGCTGTGAATGTGAGTAGAATTTCTGACTGGTGCAAACCCCCCCCCCCCCCCCCCCCCGCCGCCCCGCCGCCAAATCCCCTCCTTTAAAAAAAAAAATCACTCCCTTTTTTTTTTTGCATCTATGGTTTCATGCCTTTGGGTTTACAACACAGGATCTCAGAGAGGACAGATCATAAATTCATTTCAAAATAATCGGCTTACTAAGGAAGAGTATATCTCATTCTTTTGTACACAAAAGTTGGGTGGAATTCTATATAAATGCAATTCTAAAATTCAAGTGTTCTCTGGCTAACAAGGCTCATGAGCAGGCTGGCTGTGGGGCAGGGGGTGGCTGTGTCCCCAGGTAGTGGGGCCCAACATAAGAAAAAGCCACACAACCTTATCTGAGGGGCCCCCAAAGAGAGGATCGTGCTAGCATAGCTTTATTTTGCTCACTTGCAATAGCAACAACAAAATGATGCCGCAGACGCAAACTGCCATGTCCCACCCACACCATCTGTCCTGCGCTGTGCACCCACAGCCCCCTCATTCTACAAATTAATCTTTCACACATTTTTTAACAAAAAAAGTGTTAATGTTATAAAAGAAAAAAAAAACAAGGAAAACAGAAAGGGCTGTGTAGAAAATAAATTAAATTTAAATTTGATGGCAGTTATGACTTTTTTTATTGACTATAAGAGCAAACAGTCACATCAAATTGGTGCCACTGGCATATCATTAAAACTACAGGGCACCCTTAATGATCTCTGACAATGATTGCGTGTGTGTTTTTTTTTAAATATAGCATGCACATTTTGTCCAATTTGGGCTCTTTTTTCCTGTTGCTTTTGTCCTCTTTCTGAGTGGATATTATTCATGAACTGAGCCTTTATTATCTATTTGGCCATCTGCATAGCATTGGCCATAGTCCCCTGTATTGTAATTTTGAGTGAAAAGGACTATAGGAGATCACAATACTAATACTACTACTACGAATAATATGCTTTAAGAACCCAAAAGTAAAAAATCAAAAACAAAAACCCAAATTATTTGTGATGGAGGTAAGGTTTGAAGACACATATAGCAAGGAGGTGGGGGCACACAGAAATCACTCCATTTGCTCATTTAGGATCATAGAATCTGGATACTCACTCTGACCAAACTGGCACCTACTTGCCTTGGTAACAGGCAGTTTAGAAAGTGATGCTCCTTCGAGGCAGAATGTCTTTGAAAGGGAAAAAAAAAACCATTTTTTTCCCTTACTTGTTTCTCTCTCCTTTTCAGCAGTCTGCACATCTGTTAGTGGAGTGGCAACCCCAAACAGTAGCATGGCCCCGAAGCTATTAAGATTCTAAAATTTGAATATTCATGTTTACGAGGCATTAGGTGCCTTGTTTTAGTCTAGCGAAGGAAGATTTTAAATTAAAATATAAGGACATACTATTTCCAATTAAGAAAATTCTGTGCTAGGAAAAATGAACTGACTGAAAACTTGTATAATTGCTTTATTTCCTAAAACTTTGCCTAGTTTTATTTGGTCTTCATCCTTTCTTCTCCCTCCTCTTTGATCTCTTCTTCTCTTTCTTTCTGAAAGTCTCTTAATCAGTATTAGTTTACCATTTTTTCCCTTTCCACCTGCCAGATCTTTCCTACAGCCACTAGAAGGCCATCAAGGTCAGCTGACTAAATATGTATGTGGACTAGCCTGGAAACATCTTCCTGAGAAGAGCAAACACACAAGACTGTAATGATTCATGACAGTAACACTTCAGTTTGAAATGAAAATGTATAATAATCTATTTGGTTTTTAATGTTCCTTGTTTTTTTTCTTGTAATTGTTTCCTGTTAAATTTGAGGACTATGCAATGAAAGTGATGTATACACACACACACACACACATACACAGGCGTGCACACATGCGCACACCTCACATGCACGTGCCATGGGTTTACTCCCAAAGCAAGATGAAGTCTGTCAGTTATCTCATGATTTGGAAAATGAATTCTTTACTTGCATTCACAAGTGGCTTAAAATAACTTAAAAAATTTTGTCTTCCCTCTCCAAATTGGTTCATGTATGTATATAGTAACAACCTATATGGCATAAAATTTTCATATTTGGAAAGTTTGAGCTAATCACTTTAATATGCATATTGACTTACCTAAAAATAATGAAGAGTTTCTAAGACCAAGAGGGATAACCCAGTTTCAAAATTAACAACTTGTTCATGGTTGGTAAAATTTAGGCCATATGTTTTTATTTATTTTCATATCCATTTAAAATGTATGTTGACGGTCTGTTGGTCATTTAAAAAATGAGTTAATTTATTCCTTCATTTTTAAGACAATTTTAATCATGAGTATAACAATAGCCCAGACATACTAAACACTTCCATCTTATTGAATGGTATGGAATTTTTATTAACATTATAAAATATATGTTTACATATCAATATTGTATATGTTATATATTATCTGTAGAAAATAAAACTATAATGTTATTTCTTACACCTGTCATATGGTTCCATTCCCACTACATTGGTGTGATAATCACTGATATTTTTAAACCTTATCCAGATGTACATTTGATAAAATGGTACAGACTTCTCTGTAACAAACTATATTTCCAGTCTAAATCTTAAAAAAAATAAAAAATAGAAATCTGGGGATCCCTGGGTGGCGCAGCGGTTTGGCGCCTGCCTTTGGCCCAGGGCGCAATCCTGGAGACCCAGAATCGAATCCCACGTCGGGCTCCCGGTGCATGGAGCCTGCTTCTCCCTCTGTCTGTGTCTCTGCCTCTCTCTCGCTCTCTGTGTGACTATCATAAATAAATAAAAATTTATAAAAAAAAAATAGAAATCTACCCCTCACACAGAAAAATGCCCAGCCTTGAGCATTCTTGTTTGAGAGCCAATGTTTCTACTCTTGCAGCAGAACAATAATAAAGTGATTAAAGATCATGAATTCAAATATAATCTTGTAGATATATGCTATAAAATAAGTACTTTTAATAATATTAAAAGACACCATACTTGTATGAAATGGTTTGGGCCAATATCACATGCTTGGACTCTGCTTTATTGCCCTCTTCCAACACACCCCCAACCACCCCCAAGTATTATTTGCATGGAACATCATCCGAATGCTAAACATTAGCTCTTAACCAGGGCTGAGGAGTGTTCTAACGAGGAAGCCGGAGTCAGAACAATGAACAGGGCCAGGAGTACTCACTCATGCTCACCCTCCAGGAGTTACAGGATTGTTTTGAGAAGCACAATTGAAGTAATGAAGCACTAGTGTGCTTAGGTAAAGTGGCCTCTTTTTGGATATTTTTGTAGCTGTTTTAAGTGTTACAGATTGCTAATATCAGAAGCTGTGTGAGAAGAAAGGATCTCAATCAAATTTCGGACCAGATCCCTCCTTATGGCCATGAGAGTTTGATTTTCATTTACACAACAATAAATGTAGGCATAAGGGTTTGAGATAAATTATGGAAGCCCTTTAGCCATAACCATTACATTCTGCCACCAAATGAGCTGCTGTTCTCACTTTGTTTTATGGACTCTGCGTAGCCTGTGTTATTGTATCTGCCAAATAAAACCCAGCAAACCATGCAAATGAAAATCTAATCTTTTATATTTCATAGTGACAGGATGCACCCATATATACAGTTTTATAGATTCCTCTGCACCAGATTTACTGCTATTAGGACCCTACTTTCTTAGTATGATCTGTAGGACGGGAAAATATGCCTTGCTGGGAGGCTCCTTCCTTTATGTCCACCAGTGGCATTTGTACCCAGTTGGAGCTACACTTGAAAAGTCAGCAATGATTCCTTTCATTCTATGTCTAACTTGTCTGTGTGGTTCAGTTGAGATCATGGACTTTGCCCTTAAGGATAAAGACCTGGTAGGTTGTATTTCTTTCAAGGCACAGCAGATTTTAATTTGTTGAAAAACAATGGAGGCTTTTCTTTTAGTTTCAGAGTGGCCTAAATATCTGAAGAACAATGACTTAATGAATCGATGACTAACTCGTTCTGCAACTCACCAATCTCAATCTTGGGCCTTGAACAAGCCACTTAGCCATTCCATATAAACATTCTTCTCCCAGTTGCAAAAATAACAACAAAATTTCTGCCTATAAGAGGTATTGCTCAATAACTCATTTCTAAAATGCCTCAAAGATGAAATACTCTTTACATATGCTAAGGAATTGCTATGATTCTACCAGAAGTAAAGTCTGCACCACATCCGTCTGGGTTGTTTCTCTCCTGGGTCAGAGTACTCCCAAGAAAGGAAATGGACGGTCTTCTGGTAATCTGTAGAATCAGCCGTACTTTTCACTTTTTCCTGAGTTTGAAGGAAGCAGTTGTAAATGTAAAGCACCGCTATTCCCTCCAGCTGGAAAAACGTAAGGGTGTAAGTTCTTTCTTTCCATCCTTCCCTTCCTCCCTGCCTTTCCCACCTCCGTCCCTCTCTGCTTACAAATCTTTCTTGAATGTGTATTTGTCCAGCACCATTCTGGGTGCTTGCTAAGGGTACAGTTGTTACTTTCATAGAAGATGTCCCCAAATGAGGGAGCTTAGATCCTATTGAAGAAGACAGTAAACAAAACATAGAGTCAATATCTTAGATCACGGCAATTTTTCCTGGCTCACCTGATTCCAGCAGTTCAGTCTTCTCTCTCTTCGATGCTAATTCATGCATCTGGTCATAATCCTGGCCAGATGTTTTATATGCAGGCTGATGTGCTTTGTGCCAGGCCTTATGCATGCTAGATGTTTAGTGACTGTTGAATGAATGAATTTCTAAAATATGGTTAGTTATGTTGATAAGTAGTTCACATTCCTCAATGAAATGTCAAAACCTCTCCACCATTTCTCCATAGGGTCAAACCGAATACCATGTAATGAGTGTGCTCTGAAACTCGGATGCTATGTTACAAGGGTTCATATCAAGCAGGTCTTATCAGAAAAACCAACTAAACTAATGACCTAGAGACATGTGCTCGCTCACACACTTATGCAGTAGGCAGTTGCCCTGATGGTGACAATTTAATGTCTTAGGAAGAGTTAAATACCAAGTATATTCTAATTCTCTTTACCTTGGGGCTGGCTATTTCTTAAAGCAGTATTTAAGGACAAAGAGCAAGATATGAGCTGACAAAAAAACAAAAACAAAAACAAAAAAAAAACAGTGGCATAGGATCAGCAGGGCCAGGAAGGAATATCGACATCTCCATATATTTACCTTGTTGCCGCTACCACCTCCACCAGCACCACATCCACAAACCAAGGCCTCTAGCCACAGACCACTTCCTTCTGGGATCTTTCCTTTTCTTCATCTCTCTTCCATTATCCCTCTAGACTGCCACCATCTTCTCACTGTTCTTTAATAGCCCTACCTCTCCCCTATGAAGCTATTATTTCCTATGTTGCTCTTCTCTATTAGTATTTCTGTCTAAAATGCTCTATTATGCACGCATCTTTGTTGACTCTCGTTGCTGTTCTTAGTGAGCCTGTGTTCCTGCACCTGTCCCGTATTCCACGAGCTAAGGCATGGCTTGGCAATGTGGACCGGTTGTCAGTTTCTTGTTTTTTGAGGGTTTTTGACTCACAACCTCCCCTTTATTATTTATTTATTTATTTATTTATTTATTTATTTATTTATTTATTTATTTTTGCTGTGATCTTGTTGAAAAGCCTCAGTTTTGTAAAAACAACTTCAGAGCAATGGGTTCTCACTTAAACACGTGCCAATACATTAAAGGTACAGGGCCAGGGAACAAAAGCTTCCCGACACAGAAGAAATCTGAAGCCTGTTTTCTCTGAGTTCATATTCAAGAACCACTTTTCCTATTGTCTCCCGTAAAGTCATTACTGCAGCTTCAATTTAAAATGCTTATTTTTACTGAGTTTAATTTAGATACACATTTGCATTGTAAAATGAGTACTTTAAAAATAATCATTTTAGTCTTAAGCATAAATGCTAGTTCTTTGTGAGGGAAGTAACTTCCTGAGTTGCATGTTATCGCTAAGGGCGAAGTAAATTTCTGGAGTGAGATTTTACCTTCTGTCTGCTCTTATTACCAGGAATAGTTTGAATTTGGTATGTATCAAGACTTTTGCATTAAATGTATAGAATTTCTGTGTAAGAAAAGATTTTTATTAAGACAGTTTTATATCATTACAATACTTAGGATCGGTATGCATTTCTTAGTCACTGCACAAAAAGTGAAATGTTGTCTCTTTGTCTAGTGTGTTCACAATGACATTTATACATAATGAAGTCCTGAAGGGAGGGATGATCTTGCCTCGTGTATTGCTGGCACCTAGCACACGGTGGAAATTTGACGAGAACCATGAAAGGGAGCTCCACGTTTCTCTAATGTATTGTGTAAGTTCTCAGTAAATAATTTTGGGATGCATCATTTTCCTTTCTGCCCACTTAAAGTCCAAGAAAGTACTGCACTGCAGGGTGGAACAAACATAAAAGGCAGGAAAAACTTCTTCCTGCAGTGAAATGTGGACAGGCAGATGTTTCTTTTGGTCGGAAGCACAACACTTGGCACCTAGTAGGTGCACAGCGACAACACCTACTGGAAATCTAATTCTCTTCAGCTTTTCTAGCTAAGTTCATTTGCACTGAATTTCTACAAGCCCCAATTTAAGCAACTGAATATAATTAAGAATATTAGCATTTACATATTTAGAAATTTTATTCTTTCATTTTGAACAAAACAAACTACCCCTATTGACGATATATTTTACAGAATTTTAGGACAACAGAACTCAAAGATTTACGTTATTAAAAAATGGGGCATAAATATCATAGGTTCATATCAGATCTTTCTGCTATAGAGTCTATTCATCTGGAAAAGTGATATGTTTCATCAGATTAATTTTTAAAAATTAAATCTAAAAAAACTCCACAGATTAAATGAATGCATCTTCTACTGATCCGAATTAACGCAGCCTCCACAGCAACAGGACAATTCCAACATCTGGGTGTTGGAGTTTCTGTGTGATTTTTCAAGGGCAGTAGACTTGTCCATCCCAATTTATTTTGTTTAGGAAGAGTAGAGGTGGGCAGTGGGGAGAGAGACAGAAAATTAGAGGTGTGGGTGGCTAGTCTTGGTGTCAACCCAGCCTAACCTATCAGCCTCCTTCACCCATTATGCTGTCTCTGGATTTATGATGGTCACATAAAAGCACTGGAAGACTGTATCTTTTGCTCCTTTTCTCCCCTTAACCCTCAAACAGGGTTGAATTACTGGTGTAGGCTCTTTCTGCTTTCAGTGTAGGGGGTGTATGGGTCCCCAGCGCCCTGTATCAATCTGCTAAGGATCTTTCATCAAGAGTTTATGATAGCATTATTTCTGTCGTCAGGTCTGAGAATCAGGATGAATTATCTCTTATTTATGGCTTATCATAGTTGAGGAAGAAATAGATTCGAGTATTACAGAATTTATAACCCAGAGAATGATTTGGTATATAACATGTTTTGCAGAATTATAAACATACACATTTTTAAAAAACCATGCTTTGGGGAAATATGCTCCCTGTTCACGTCATTACTGTAGTGTGTGTTCCAGTTTGTTCACCTACTTTTTTAAAAACTATTGTCTCAGCTGTGATTCTGTGTCTCTTTTTACCTTTAGGCCATTTCAACCTGTTCATTTCTGAAAGCGAGAGAGAATGGGAGAGAGAGAGAGAGAGAGAGAGAGAGAGAGAGAGAGAATCTAAACAAGTTAATAGAATTTCATGTGTGCTATGACATTGAAAGAGTCTGGGCTTAAAAGAAGCTTTAACACGTTTCACTTCAGTATATTTTTTCTCTCTAGATTCAAAATCAGGTTAACCACTACCCACATTTTGTTACATTTTATAGTTTTTATATGTAAACTATTGCACTTTGGAATATCTGGTCTTTTTAATGCTTGCCTCCCTGACTTTTTAAGAAAAAAAGACCCCAGTTATACATGAAGTTTATAAAGCATACAATTGCAGGGATAACTTTTTTGACATGACCTATCTCACAAAGTGTTAACAAAGATGTTGAGTTTTTCAGAGATTTGAACTGTGGTTCACATTTAAAAGTCAGACATTCATTTTACGGAGTTGCCCATCAAATTAAATTTTATTTGGTCTGTCGACATTTTATAGAGTTAGATTGTTATTGTTTGAAATCCATGTATTATTAAAACATAAAACTTGTTCTCTGGTGAGAAATCTAACCATGAACGGTTAGATTGGCTCGTGTCATTTTAAATTTCAGGACTCTTAGAAAAGTATGCATTAACTGTTAACTGTACAGGATTGGGATTTTTTCAGAAGAAAGTAATGGTACATTTTTCTAATAGTTTAGAGATTGTACTTTTTACACTTTATTTCTCCTCACTGTGGGAGAGGGAAAAAAATATTGGCTTTCAAACTCTGTCAAGCAGCTTTTTTTTTTTTTTTAATCTTGTTAATTTGCTAAGCCTGTTGGGCAGAGGTAAACAGACCCCACTTTGAGGAGCTTACCCTGGGGGCTATTTGGGTCTGACTTCTTACTTTCCACAGTTCCAGTGAGCACTCAGTAAAAATAGTAATTGTTCTGTGTCATGACACCTCTGACATCAGTCTTGTTTTATTTACAATTTGTATGCTGATGATTTTCCAAAGATGATTAAAAGGATCATTTTTGTAGTAAGTTTATGACACTTTCAAATGAATTCAGAGAGTAAAACATTTTCTTAACGTAAAAAATGGGGCAGAAAAAATACAGCCTCACCAGGGGCCAGGGGGAAGATGGTTGTAACAACTGAATATTACATTTAGCTCTGACATTCATATTATATTGTTTTAGTTTAGTCTCTCCGTTGTTCCAGATTTTTATACAGTCACACCATTTCTTTCCCAGCTCCATTTAAACCCCAGGAAGGAGAGAACCTGTCTCCTGCTTTTCTGTCATCTTTCACATCCCATCAGAATGCCTTTCTTGAACACAATAAATACTCCAGAAATGTTTTTATTGATTCTGACAACGTATGAATATTCCATGCATTTTCATAAATTTATAAGACCCCTTTACATAATTGAGGGATGACATACTTGCTTCCTTAAATATCCATTTAATCTATATTTTCTGGCTACACAACTCAGCTCTCAAAAATGAATTCTAGTAATGACTGCCACATCTAGGAAACAATGCTCACAACTTCGGAGGCATCGTCGTGTCAGACCCCTGGCTCATCTCCGGGGCTGTTATTCTACTCTTAGGTAATTAAACCTTTTGGTACAGCTGTGACTTTGCTCTCTATGCCACAGAGCTAAGTTTCCAAACTTTTCGTGGAGGATCTAATTTTCTCACGAACTTATTAATATCCTGACACAATTGCTTCATGTCTGTTCATCCAGAGATCTGTTATTTTCCTTATTTTGAACTTTTCTTAGGTGAGGAACAGCTCTGAGAATGCAAACATTTTATTCCTTTTTCCTTCCTCAACTTGTTGGCAAAGCATGTGCTCCTTTTCACATTTTTTTTTTAAAATAGTATGTTGCATCCATCAAGAAAATTTACAAATTTCCCTAACTGGAAACAGAGCAAACTGAAATTGGGCCTTATACCAATAGACTAAAAGATCTAGAATTCACCAAAAGCATACATACAACGGTATGTTTCATGAACTAAGGAACTAATTATCACAGGACGGCCTTGATCTCAGTGATCCATCCCGAGGGCATGTGAAAAAGCCCAGGAAAGAGAACATCGGATTGTTTCTAACAGGACAGCCCAACTGTATTTCAGCTCCAGGAATGTTACGTGCTCCTGTTTGGACTTCATTAGTAATTCAACATGTCTGATTTGCCCACACAATGCTCTCAACTTAGTTTACCCATTTGACCTGGAACAAAGTGAAAGCACATTTTGCTCAGTTGAAAGGTCTCCTGGCAAGTTGGTTAGCAACAGGCTTGCCAGTCCCGGTTCAGTTAGCAAAGAATAAACACATTTCATGTGACAATTACTAGTGCACTGACTTCCTTACTGTGCAATTTGCTATTGTACATACTTGAACCTTTTTTTTTTTTTTTTTACTTGCTGCTCCACTTTGTCATCCCTGCCTCACCAAGATTTGCAATTTCTTGAGAAGTCTCTACATTTCTCCGTTGCCGTGATGGACCCAATTTCATAGCCAAGAGGCAGGATCAGATAAAAGTTCCTCTGGAGGGAGGGGGCCGCGGCACTGCGGTCTGTCTCACATCTTCCCTCGGTGGCTGAACGCTGTGGCTTGATACGTACCAATTAAGGAATCCGGCTACGGCTTCCACAACTACCAATTTTACTGGAGTTCTCTAGAATTTAGTCGCTTGGGAGTGTGTGCTGGTGAGAGGGCGAGTGCCCCGGGGCCGCGGGGGCCGCAGGCGTGCCTCCCGGAGCCAGACCTCGTCCGGGGAGCGACGCCCGGACTCGCCTCCCGGAGCCCGCGGCCGCGCGCCCCGACCTGCACCGGGGGGCGGGGGGCGGGGGGCGGGGGGCGCGGGGTGGCGGGACGGAGCGCGGGCGCCGCTCGGTTCCGCTCCCCGCGCTCGGGCGGGCCTCGACTGCGCCGCGTCCCCCGCGTCCCCGCGCGCCCTGCCTCCCGAGGATACCTGCGGAACTCGGCGCACGCCGGCCCCACCGCTTTTAAAAGTGTGTTTCTGGTGGTCACGGTGCGCCCCGAGAAGGTCGCGCCGCACCCCCCCCGGGGCGCGCGAGGCCCCGGAGCCCGGAGACAGGCCCCTCCCAGCGCAGCTGTCGCTGCCGCCTGCGGGCTCCTTTCACTTTCTCACGGCCAAGTCACCCAGAGGGGCGCCGCTGCCGCCACCGCCGCTGCGCCCGAGGACTCCGCCCCGCGCCGCCTCGCTACCGGCCCCCCGCCCGCCCGGGCCCCGCCCACCGCAACAGCTCCGGCCTGCGATTGGCACGCGCGAGCGGCAGCTCCGGCCCGCCTCGCCCATTGGCTGCGCCCTCCCGTCAGTCCGACGGTCGCCCGCCACTCCCCCCGCCCTCCCGCGAGGCCGCCCTCCCATTGGAGGAGGCTGCGCGCTGGGGGCGGGCGGGGAGCGCCGGTCCAGCCGCTTACGGTCAATCGCAGGGGCCCAACGCCGGGGGGGAGGGAGGCAGGGGGAGGAGAGGGGCGGGCCGAGGCCGGGCGGGGGGGAACATCTGGCCGGCGCCGCCGCGTGCGTGCGTGGTGCGTCCTCCCGCCCCCTCCCCTCCCCCTCCCCCGCCCGCCCGCCCCCCCTCCCGCCCCCCCTCCCCGGCCGGCGGCTCCGCGCTCGCTCCCTCGCTCGCTCCCTCGCTGTGTCTGGCAGGCTGCGGCCGCCGCTGGGCTGCTGCCATGGGGAGCCGTTGAGAGTGGGGCCCTCTTCGCTCCGCCGCGCTCCTCCGGCTGCCAGCGGGGGTGGGTGGGAGGGAGGGAGGGGGCAGGGGGGAGCGGGCGACGGAGCCGGGATTGGGGGGCGGGGGGGCCGGGAGGGAGGGGGGCCAGAGGAGGAGGAAGCCCACCAAGTCCGGCGGCGGCGGCGGCGGCGGCCGGGAGGAAGAGGAGGAGGAGGCGGAGGACGCGGCGGCGGCGGCGGCGGCGGCGGCGGCGGGGACGCGGTGACTTAGGGCCGCTCCGTGTGAGTGCCGGCGCCCGCCCCGGCCCCTGACCCGGCGCCCCCTCCGCGCCCGGCCCCCCTGGCGGGCGGGGGGCGCCAGCTGTGCGGCCCGGGCCGGGCCGGGGCGGGCGGAGGGCGGGCCGGGCCGGGGGCGCCCCCGCGAGTGGAGTTTAGTTTGTGTGCTCGGAGCGGTTGGGGCGGCGGGGGGCGGCGCAGCTGCGGGAGGCCGGGCGCGGGGACGGGGCCGCCGCAGCTGCGGGGTCGGGCGGGGTGCGGGCTCGCCGGCTCCGCGCCGCGCCCCCCCGCCCCCCCTCCCCGCGGCCGGTGCAGCTGCGGCGCGGGGCGGGCTCCCGGCCCGTGCAGCTGCGGCGGCGCCTCCCGGGTGCGGAGGGCGGCGGGCTGGGGGAGGGGGGCTTGGGAGCCGCCGCAGCTGCAGCGGCGCCCGGGACGGCCGCGGCTCCGGGGACCGGTGCAGCTGCAGTGGCGCCCGGGGGGAGGGGGCCGGCGGGGGAGGGGCCCCTCCCGGGCTGGTGCAGTTGCCGGGAGGCCCCGGGGGCTCGCGCGCCGCGGCGTCGGGGAAGCGGTAGCAGCCACCCTCCTCCCGCGGGCTGCTTCTTACGACTTTTCTTTTGTTGTTGCCGTGACCCGGGTCTGTTTTCTCGTCTGCTGTGGAAGGTGTTTTCCTGCTGCACCGGCTCTCCGCCCTCCACCTCCTTCCCTGTGGTTTAACCTTCCTCTTTCCCCGTGTGTTTTATGCGCGGCGAACTACGTGGAGATTTGCATTTCCTACCCACTCCCCCCCCACCCCCCCCACCCCACCCCACCCCGGCCCCACTCCGCACCCTCGCCCCCACCCCTCGGGAAAAACAGAAACCCAGGCTCTCAGTCCGTCCCTGGACCCCGCGGTAGCAGGACTGCGAAGGGGTTGATTTGTGGGGTGGGAGTCGCTGGCCCATTGCGGTGCTTGGGACTCATTAAACTGTCACTCACCCCCCACCCCACTGGGCAAATGGGGTGATTAATGTCTGATATGTTGGAATGGGGCGAGGGCATTTGTGGAGAATAGGTTGTGTGGCTGGGAAGGAATGTAGCTCCCGAAGAGTGCCTCCCGCAATAGGCGTTCGTCATTATGTCATTCACCGCGAAGTTAGGGAAAGTTAGGTCTGTGACTTTGGCCAAGCGAGGAAGCCTGGACGGAGACGCTGGTTTTTGTTACTGGTTAACTCTGCCGCGGTTTTCGGGTGAGGACCCGGCGGTGACCAGCAGGGCTGCGACGCTCGCGCCTCGGGCCTTCGCTGCGCCTCGCCCTCCCAGTCCGTGGGGTTGGCTTTGACATTCACAGATGTCGCAGCACCTTGCAGGGCACGGGGCAGCCCAGCCCGGGTTACGTTACGATTTCATCAGCCATTAGAAAAAGACCCACAAAGTCGAGCTGAAAAGTTCCCAAACTTACTAGACTTGCCCCCCTCCTTCTTACTGAAAGCTGAAAGGTTTTCTTGTGATCACGAAACATTACAGCAGAGTGACCCAAAAAAAGATTGTTATGGGACACAGATCAAGGGGAAGACAAAGTTCTGCTTTTTTTTTTTTTTTTCCCCCTGAGCGGAGAGTCAGATCAGATAGGCAGGTGCAGTGTTCATTTTAAGCGGCCGTAGCAGGTTGCATCAGTTTATTAATTTGTCTCATTGAACTGAAGTACTTTCCAGGATTTCAGAAAGTGCAGTTTCACCTTGTTGATAGTGAGAGTTGAAATTTGCATGTAGTGGCAATGTGAGAAATTTTATTGAGTAGGTTGTAGGAGATAAATAGTTAAAATTAAGAGGGAAATAATAAGGTGAACCCGCCTGTAGTAATAGTTCTGTATAGTCTCCCAGCATTGAGACATGTATGCCATTATCTTGGCGGAAAAAAAAAAATGAAAGTACCGTAATAATGTTGAAATGGGACTGGAGATGTCAATTGGGTTGGTTTAAAAATATCCCTAAGCTGCCTTTGAAACTAAACGTTGGAGTTGAATAAAAGTGAATCTGGATTTCCTGAATAGCACCGTGGCTTGAGTGTGCTGTCAGTATGTGAGCCAGTCCACCAACTTAAGACAGAAGTGTTGCTATTCCATAAATACAGTAGAACTCCATATGCTGAGTTTTTCAATTTCTTTCTGTTAGAAAGTTTGGAAAAAAAGGGAGACTTTGAAGTATTTTGTTTATACTAACAGAAGAGAAAAGTTCTCCTAAGAAAAAGCTGGTGGCAGGAGTGTAGAGGAGTAGCATATGGCATTAAAAGGAGCACAGCTGGAGGTAGCATTTCCATCTGAACATGATGTCAGAGCAGCTGACAGCCTGCCATCCCTCAGCCTTTTATTCTAACACACAGACAGGGAGTTAGTGTGTGCGGATCTGTGGTGGAGAAGGTATCTTATTCCTCTCTAACATCATCTCCACTTTGCATCTGTCTCTCTTAGTCCGCTTTTTTTCCACCGATGTAACAGACCTGGAGCCAGCGAGACCCAGAGGAAAGGACTTAATCAGGTTTATGTGTCCTAAAGGTAGGAGTAGCAAGAGATTAGATTGAGCATATTTCTGTTTTGGTGTTTTGTTGATTTAATTAAAAAAATCACATTACTTTTCTAACCCAGTTTAGGAATAATATATGAAACCGAGTATTAAATGAACATCTTATTGGAGTTGAAAGTCTTGGGCTTGTGTAGTTTTAATTTTTATCCCTTTTGCTCGAGCAAGTAAATAACTTTAATACACAGAAATATTTCAAGTTTTGAAATGTTAAGAAAGGCTTTGAGATGTTGCTTTTTGAGATCACTTGGGATTAAAATGCTTTTTGTTGTTGTTCACTGCTATTTAGATTCCTTTTGCTTCTGG
Organism: Nyctereutes procyonoides; assembly: GCF_905146905.1. Classification (NCBI taxonomy): domain Eukaryota; kingdom Metazoa; phylum Chordata; class Mammalia; order Carnivora; family Canidae; genus Nyctereutes; species Nyctereutes procyonoides. The sequence continues at coordinate 7,916,766 of NW_026575044.1, forward strand.
GGTAGAGGGGGGAGAGAAATAGTAAACTGTCTGGAATCCAGCATTCAAACTTATATGAGAAGATTATTCTAGTTAAGAAGCTAGATTGTTGTGTAATTAATTCCACTGTGAAACTTTATTCTTCAAAACATTCAGCAGCACTACTGAAACATACAGCTGTAGTGCTTTTGAAACCGAAGGTTTTTTAAAAAGGGGGAAAAAAAAACTTTTGTCCCCAGGAGAATAGTTTGACTGGTTTCCTCATTTCTCTTTCAAATATATATTTAAGAGAGCTTTTATTTCAGCATAACAATAATTATTTGCAGGAGTTTTTGTGTTAGCGACTAATTTAGAACTTGTAGATTTGAGCTGCCTGAATTGGCCAGACAGCTGTAATCGCACTCCTCTATTCTTAATCTCTTTATCTGGGCAGCAGCTGCCATATGGCCACAGTCAGCTGGATCAGATGTTTATAAGCTTCCTTCTTCGGCCCTCTCTGTCCTCCCAGCCTCCTAATTTGATCACGGCTACCTTGTGAGCTGCCCTCCAATCTTTATTTTTAGCCCTCTCAAGGATTAGGATTGATGTTAGCTGTGGGGCACTTAAAGTGATTGTATTGTAAATCTTGGTTTATTCTAGCGGTGGCATCGTGCGGAAGGTATTTGGGGGCTAGGATGAAAGTTTAGTCCATCTTGGACAAAGTGGAGAGAAAGGGAGGTAATTTCTGGAATATTAAATTGCTATGTGTCCGTTCCCCAAATGCACTCTCTGAGATGGTTGGTGTGGAACCTCGCTTCTGGTCACGGGAAAGGGGAAGTCGCGTTTTCTTGATTTTTTTTTTTTTTTTTAAAGGAGTTGAATTTTGACCCTTTGTACATCTTCGCCTTTCCTCTCCCTCCATTTCACCCTCCTTCACCAGAAAACAAGGGCAGCAATGCAGATTTGAAAGAATAGAAGCTAGTGGGAAAACAAAATATATCAAGTTTTATTGAAACAAAGTATTTTCTGTTGAATGAGGTAAGGAAGAGTCAGAAAAAAAAATAGTTTCTCTTTTTCTTGCAAGGCTTTTTTTTTTTGGGGGGGGGGGTGTTGAACCTGTACAGTTTTTGAGTTTCATTTGAATATGATATGCTTTCATTTAAAAGTTTGAAATAATTTCAGTATGGAATTCATTTGCTTTGCACCGGATCAAAGTTTAGATGAGAATTTGCAGAGTTAAGAGAAGCCCTCCTGGTTCCTAATATTCTGGATATACAGATTTTACAAAGAAATGTTACTGTTTTTTTTCCCTCAATTCATTTAAAAAATATTTGGATTTGTTCATAGTAAAGATGATCTTTTCCATCTGTTGGTGTAGCTCTTTCTGATCTCGTACATGTGTGCTCTACCTGCAAATCCTAAGGCATTAACATCTGTTTTTATACACAGGGCTTTTGTTGTTGTAACACTCTGACTTTAAAAGTGAGTTGTTTGCTAATTTCTGGGCTAATTATGCGATTTCATTTTTTTCCTCCTTGATTCAGCCAGTGTGTGTGTTAAAATTGTGCTAAGTGCAGTCATGTATCCAAAGTAATAAAATAAAAAGGACGGTTGAACAAGTTTTGTGAATCTTATAGAATGTGTTTGGGACTTTTCTTTGTCCGTTCTATGTGCTGTTCCCTTTGAAATTAAAGCTGTTTTGTAGGTTTTGTGGGACATGATTTGATGAGTAGGTTCACTTCTTCTGAAAGAGATCTCAATTCTTAATCTCGGTGAGAGACTGCACTGAAATTAAGACTTTTAAAACTTGCCTGAAAGTTCCAGGAAGGTGGAGATGCGTCAGGGACTGTTGGGCTGGGACGAGCAAGTTTGAAAAGTGCACTTTATTTTTTCTTTCCCCCTTCTCACGGTTAGGTTTTGTGCGAGTCATCTGGTAGTCCCCGGGTCAGAGCCTGATTAAAATTCAGGGACTGGTACCTCGGGCGGCCAGAGCCGAATCACTGTCACTATCTTTTTTTTTTTTTTTTTTTTTTTTTTGCGCGGGGCTAAAGCACTGGAAAGTTGTTCCTGAGCAGGCTCTCATGAGAACTCTCTCTCTCCCCAGGTTATGAAGACAGTATGGAGTTTCCAGACCACAGTAGACATTTGCTGCAGTGTCTGAGCGAGCAGAGGCATCAGGGCTTCCTTTGTGACTGCACTGTTCTGGTGGGAGATGCCCAGTTCCGCGCGCACCGAGCTGTACTGGCTTCATGCAGCATGTATTTCCACCTCTTTTACAAGGACCAGCTGGACAAAAGAGACATTGTTCATCTGAACAGCGACATTGTTACAGCCCCGGCTTTCGCTCTCCTGCTTGAATTCATGTATGAAGGGAAACTCCAGTTCAAAGACTTGCCCATTGAAGACGTGCTAGCAGCTGCCAGTTATCTCCACATGTATGACATTGTCAAAGTGTGCAAAAAGAAGCTGAAAGAGAAAGCCACCACGGAGGCAGACAGCACCAAGAAGGAGGAAGATGCCTCCAGTTGCTCGGACAAAGTTGAGAGCCTCTCGGACGGCAGCAGCCACATGGCCGGCGATCTGCCCAGCGACGAGGACGAGGGCGAAGACGAAAAACTGAACCTCCTGCCCAGCAAAAGGGACTTGGCGGCCGAGCCCGGGAACATGTGGATGCGCTTGCCCTCCGACTCGGCAGGCATCCCCCCGGCAGGCGGGGAGGCCGAGCCACACGCCACAGCAGCTGGAAAAACAGTCGCCAGCCCCTGCAGCTCCACAGAGTCTTTGTCCCAGAGGTCTGTCACCTCCGTGAGGGATTCGGCAGATGTTGACTGTGTGCTGGACCTGTCTGTCAAGTCCAGCCTTTCGGGAGTTGAAAATCTGAACAGCTCTTATTTCTCTTCACAGGACGTGCTGAGAAGCAACCTGGTGCAGGTGAAGGTGGAGAAAGAGGCTTCCTGTGAGGAGAGCGAGGTTGGCACTAATGACTATGACATGGAACATAGCGCTGTGAAAGAGAGTGTGAGCACTAACGCCAGGGTACAGTATGAGCCGGCCCACCTGGCTCCGCTGAGGGAGGACTCGGTCTTGAGGGAGCTCGAGCGCGACGACAAAGCCAGCGACGATGAGATGATGACCCCGGACGCTGAGCGCGGCCCGGTGGAGGGCGGCATGGAGAGCAGCCTGCTGCCCTACGTGTCCAACATCCTGAGCCCGGCCGGCCAGATCTTCATGTGCCCGCTGTGCAACAAGGTCTTCCCCAGCCCACACATCCTGCAGATCCACCTGAGCACGCACTTCCGCGAGCAGGACGGGCTACGCAGCAAGCCGGCCGCCGACGTCAACGTGCCCACCTGCTCGCTGTGTGGCAAGACTTTCTCGTGCATGTACACGCTCAAGCGCCACGAGAGGACTCACTCAGGCGAGAAGCCCTACACGTGCACGCAGTGCGGCAAGAGCTTCCAGTACTCGCACAACCTGAGCCGCCACGCCGTGGTGCACACGCGCGAGAAGCCGCACGCCTGCAAGTGGTGCGAGCGCAGGTTCACGCAGTCCGGGGACCTGTACAGACACATCCGCAAGTTCCACTGTGAGTTGGTGAACTCCTTGTCTGTCAAAAGCGAAGCCCTGAGCTTGCCCACTGTCAGAGACTGGACCTTAGAAGATAGCTCTCAAGAACTCTGGAAATAATTTTATATATATATAAATAATATATATATATATATATACATATATATACATAGATCTCTATCTAGTTGTGGTACGGTCTAAAAGCAGCCTTGTTTCCTGGAACTAAAACGTCGGGGTGTTAACTCGGTTTTGCACTTTAGAGTAGCATGAGACTCTCACTAATTTAGCATTCTGGTAAAAGAGACTTTCGAGCAAGTCGGAGACTAGAGAGGGCTTTTTCTTTCGAGGGGGTAGGGGAAGGAAGCCAATAAGAACCTTGGAAACAACTCGTCCTATCACAAGATGCTTTCACAGGGCTTAATTTTGTCGACACTGCATTGTCTTCTGAGCTCGCTCTCTCTCTCTCTCTCTCTCTCTCTCTCTCTCTTTTTCCACTTTGTTTTGGTTTTGTGTTTTTGTTTTGTTTTGGTTTTGTTTGGGTTTTTGTTTTTTCCTTTTCAGAGTAGAAATTCCCTCCAGTTTTCTTAGCCTCTTTATATGTCACAAATTGCATGAATCTTTTCTGGCTGTTGGAAACCTGAATGCTTTTAGACCCAAATGGAAAATTTCTGAAATGCTGGATTATCTATTTTTAAACAAGCAGTTGACTTAAAACTTTCTGTGGCAACTTCTGGTTTTCTGACGGTTCCCAATGAGAGAAATTCTGAAAGTACACTGGGATCACTGGGACGCTGTCTTTGTGAAGGTTTGCTTGGGATGAAAAAGGATATTGCAGCTTCAGCAGTGTTGAACTGTGTGTTGAAAAATGTGAATTACTGTTCTTGTATACTGTAACTGATTACACGGGCTGGGGGGGGTGTCAAAGAACTTGACAGGTTGTGTTGATGCTCTTAGTTGAGTCTTGAAAAGTAAATATTAACGCTACAGAAATGCATGAGTTTCAATATATTTTTTGTCTTTGTTTGCATTGTATAACTTTAACGAGTGAGTTTAAAATTATTTAATTTCCTTAGAAAAAAAATAGCACCGTTTGGGGAAAAAAACTGGTGTTATGAAGAACGTAAATGCACTGTTTTTATTTTTATTTTATATAATTTAAATTGACTTTCCCACTGTCCTTAAGTTGAAACTGTTAAGCTGAATAAAAACTTAAGCTGCAAATTGATAACTTCGCTACATAACAAGGAAAATATAAATGTTTACAAACGGCTTAAAGATTTGCATGTGCAGTGTGCATTTATAACAAACTTCTAATTGCACAAAACCCATGCCAGCTCAAAAGTTTAGGTGTACACATTTACCCAGTTGAGCATTTTTAGAGTAACTACTGCACAAATTGACAATAGGTCATTCTCTCTCTTCTTTTTTTTTTTTTTTGGGATTTTTTTGGGGGGCTCCCCTTCTCTTTTTCTTCCTTCTCCCTCACCCACCCACCCTCCCTCCCTCCCTCTCTCCCTCCCCTTCATTGCCCCCCCCCCCCCCCCAAACTCATGAAAAGATTCTATGGACTGAAAAAGCCCCGGGCTGAAAGGACTGGACTGCCTTGATTGACGTGGGTTAGGTGGGGAAGGGGGTTAGTGGACTCTGTGTATCGGGGCAGCAGAGGCTGCAGCCCAACGTGTGGTTTTCATGACCAACACGCAGGGCAAAAGCATTTTGCACAGTGTTTGTTTTCCTGTCTTGCACTTACAAATAAGGTCTATGGGAGTAGCATGGAAAACGTTTGCTGTTTTTCCCTTTTTTTTTTTAATTGCTTTTGTTTAAAATTTGATCGCCTTAACTACTGTAAACATAGCCTATTTTTGTGCTTAAGATACTGAATGGAAAACTCCATTGTGTGTTGCTGGACTGTTTTGGAAATATTTGGTCAAATGTGTGTTAATTTGGCTGTAATGGCATTTAAAGCAAACAAACAAACAAAAAAAGCTGTGAAAATGGCCTTGGAGCATTATTTTTAGTTACTTGAAGAGTTTTTAGTTTTTTTTTAAAATACAGTTTATGTTAAAATAATTTTTATTAATTTAGAAGAGACAATCAATGTCTGAGAAAACGGACTTTCTTTTGGATTTTCTTTTTTGTGGTCATTGTGAGTGATTGCTTTTTCCTTTTATTAGTTTCACATTCTTCCTTTGTTCTAAACCTTAGACTGACATCTAGCTTTGACAATCATAGTATGTTTTATTTTCCTGAGGGGGGAATAACTTATAATGCTGTTTAGTTTTGTACTATTGGTGTGTTGGTGAATTTTTAAACTGTGTGCTAACTGCAATAAATTATATGAACTGAGAACCTCGTGTGTGTTATTTTCATTGTGATTATGGACTACATGGATCTTCAGTACACATTGTACGGGGCGTCGTTATTTTCAATATCCATCCTGTCCTGGGCTTATGAAATTGTTAGGATGCCTTAACTCCTCTGGTGGGAATGTGCAAACATTTTGGCTCTCAGTCATTTAAGATACTAACGCACATTTAAAAAATGTGACCCATTTTCTAGCACCTAGATCAAGAATGTTAAGATCATTCATTCCCTAGAAACCCATGAACCTCCAGAACTTCAGGTGGCAGTGGGGGTTTTCCCTAATACGCTGTGCCACCAGCTCATATGTACACCCCAAGTCATTTTCATGGGTAATTTTGTCCTAAGTTGACTGGTCAGACCTATTCTGTGTTCTGGTGTAAGTGGAAGATTGAAGGAGACCGGATGTCTTAATTCGGAAGATTGCTTGGCTAATGACTGGAATTCTAGGCAATCAAATTAGCAGGCATTCGATTGTTGAAGATTGGCTGTGTGCATCCTTTCCGTTGCTGGGAGAGCTCAGAGGTTCCCAACTTGTAACTCTCACAAAGTTTTACTTTGCAAATGCAATCTCAAGGACTCCTGGACCCTAATGCTATCATCCAGACTAAATGATGGGCTCCTTGGGTGTGTCAGGGTGAGGAACGCTGCCGATTAACAGAATTGACAGGGAGAACACACATGTGCTGGACAGTGTGTGCGCTTTTGTAAAATCCTGATGCTCATCTGCCCCATGACTTCCAGCCTTAAAAGGTAGCTTTTACATGACTACCGTCAAACAAAATACATTCATATTACGTGACCAATAGTAATGTGAACATTCTTAGCCTCTGTAGAAGAAGTGGGAAACGAGCTCCAGGGCTTCAAAATACACTCGTAAGCTCCCGGGTGGCTGGGGATGGGAATCTAAAAAGATTTTTTTTTTTTTTGATCATAGAGCACCATCAATAATTTACTATTTGGAATCCCTGTGTTTCCTTTTCTGTTGTTGTCCAAGCAGGATTTCTATCACATGGAGCTCACACTTGGTTTTAACCAACCAAACGTTGTTTCACGTGAAAGGGCTCCACGAAATTATTTCTTCAGCAGTTAAAACAGGCTTATTTTTAAAAAGGGCTGGAGGTGGGGGCAGGGTGGAGAGGGTGGATCTCATGTTCCTGTGGTAACTGGTCAGAGTACCTCAAAAGTTGTCTGAAGATGTTGAGAGTTATCATTTAGTTTCACTGACTGGCATCTAATTTAAAATGAGGAGCATTGTCCTAAACTTAGCCGGATATGATTATAAGAATAGTATTTTGACATGTGACTTGGAAGAAATAACTTCTTAAAACATTCCTTGCAAAACTAGAACGAATGGAATATTAAGTACACAAATCACTACACTTGTTAAGAGAAGTGAAGGAATCACTTGTTCATTTACTACATTTCAAAGAAAAAGGAAATTAATTTGTCATGTAATCATGTTGGAAACCATTCAGATTGATCCCCCCCTTTGACATCTGGCTGATGTCTAAGTGTATTTTAACTATGTGATTTCATTTACTTTTGAAACCATCTGTTTTTTTTTAGATAATCACTTATGCCTTAGATCAGTGTGAGTCCAGCATTGTGCTAGTTCTACCCTAGGGAATATCTGAGGATACTGGTTAAGGATACTGGTTTTGGATTTCCTTTCTAGTTAATTATGTTATCAGATTAATAGGTCAATCAAGTAGAGATTTTTCTTTAACAGACTTGTTATGATTACCTCTAAATGGGTTATTGGAAGCCTAGGAAAGGTGAACACTGTATTAAAATGACATGATGGTGCACAATAATATGGCCAAAATACTAATTTTTCAAGGAAATCTTTTGTTTTGAACTGTCATCAAAGAAAACAGTTGAGTCTTTTACCCACGAAGTAATGCTACTTAAAAATCCCTGACTCTTACAAGTTTCAGCAATGAAACACAAGTATACAAAAATTAGACTTTACAAGTCCCATTGTATCAGATAAGAATTCAGAAAAAAGTCCTAAGATCTCAAAATTTCCTGTATTGCATGACTACATTCTGGTAAAGCTTCAAACATTCTTGGATTTCTAATATGATCCAGGAAACTTTTATATACCTCTGGTTAGGAAACTCAGATAATTTTAGATTTAATCTAAGTTTTTGTCTGTTACAATGCTTGAAATTGCTGATAAATACAGTGAATCGAGTAAGTGTGAATTTTGAAATCCAGGACAGAAGAGCTCAGTCGTTTTCAGTACAATCATTTGCCATTAAAATGCTAGAGATGATACCATTTGAAAAAATAACGCAATAGTTTTATTATTATCTCTTTACAGCAAATAGCTTTTAGGAGTTTCATTTTGGCTCTAGTCCAAGGTTATTACACTGACAAGATTTTGGCCCTTATGTTAACATTTTTCTACCTTTTGCCTACAAAACGTGGCAAAATATCTTCGTATGTGCTCCTTTGGTCTAAAATGTAGAACTACCTCTCTGTTGACTTCCAGTCGGTTCAGTTAGATGTGAATGAAACATGTTTCCAGCCTCCCTACTCCTTAGATTTCTTAATATCAGGAAGGGTTAAGCAAAAGCAATCAGAGCTTATTGATGTCACTTGGGGCTGGGAGGTTAGAAATAGTAATTTATTTTCAGAGACATTTTAGAAATTAAACTTTTGATATTTTTGCAAACTGACCTCTTAACGAGTATTACCAATTTTTGTAGTTTCTTGTTAACGAAGCTGAACTCTTTAAATTTAAAGCATTGTAACGAGAAAGGGTGATGTCATAAAAATGAAACAGTAGCTGAAAAAGTTTCTCTCTTAAGCCCAAATGCCTTATTACACTAAATAGTTCAGGTAATTATCCAAATAACTCTGGCTCACAGAGTAGCTTTTTCCTAAAATATTCAAGCACTTGAAATCGGATTTTTTTTTTTTTTTTGAGAGAGATGGATTTACCAGTTAACTTTTCTGATTCTGTTTTTACATTTGCTAGTTTACTGTTGATCACAATTGCTGGGTTTATGTGAGCACGGTATTTTCCTTGGCTTGCAGGGTACTTTACAAAACAATTTCTTGAAAACTGAAATTTTTCTTGAATTTTCAGGCTCTCGCCCTCTCTAATCTTTAGGAATGGGTTTGCAGTGGAGCTTGCATTTTGCTATAGGAAGCATTCTCTCTAGTTCCTTTGGCAAGAGAAGAGTGAAAACCCAATTTGGCTTTAAAATGTAGCGCATTAGTGAGTAACAGTTTCAGTGAGGATATTTAGAGTGGCTTTGAGAGGCCGTGTGACACCCATAGAGAGTCCATTCACGGAAATGACTTATTTACAGTTTGTCATAATCTCTGTAGTTAATCATTAAATCAAGTCGTTTTTATTAAATGTCAGTCTGCATGTTTCATATTGGCTATCGAGGAATTCAAGAAGTCATATTGGCCTAAATATTGAAGTTTTTAAGAAGTATATTTGTAGTTAACACGAAGTGGTGCATGGAAAATGTATTCAAATATTAGTAAGCATTTATAGGGTAGATTAAATCTGTTGTTTCCGTACATAATGCATAGAGAACAGTACTGCACTTGAAAGAACGGCATAGGCTTATTTCTGTGTGCTGTGCCAGGCTGGTGCTAACTTTGATATATGACCGGCTTAAAAGAATGCATCTTAACCCTATGTGATTAAAATATATGTATTACTTAAAATATTTGTAAATAAGGATATATTCACTTCATTTAAAGAATCGTCCTCAATGCAGTGTGTACTTTACCTTTGAGAGGATTAGTAAAGATACATTTTTGTATGGCTAATGCTCTGAAATGATCTTTGGTCAAAGGAAGAACATGTAGGCTTCTCATGTGAGTCTCTTACCTTTGTTTTTAAAAGCAGACTAGAAATATACCTCTGTCTTTTCTGTAGACCATCTCTTTGGAAGTGTATTCTATGAACAAGCTGTTTGGTAGTACTGAAATGCCTGTTTCATGTTTACTAGAGAGACAACAATGCTTCCTAAGGATGTCTATTTGGACAATTTTCAGAAAAGCACAATGGTCTAATATTGGATAATTAAAACACTTAAGAGAAGTATGTATTGCTTGTGAACCATAGCCATAGAAGTCAGTGCCATTTATTTGTCCGTAGTGTAAAAAAAAAAAAAAAAAAATCTGTTTCCTCTATTTTAAAACTGTTTCTCTGTCATTTAAAGTCCTCATCGAGTTGAAGAAATCTGAGCCCAGAACCATATCCCAAGAAGAGCAAATTTATAAAGTTGTTTCCATAACTAACTGCCTTTGAGAGAGAGAGAGCCTCTTAAGGATGGGCCCAGGGCGGTGTGTGTGTGTAGAAATGGTGCAAGTTTACATTCAAAGTCTAGATATTATACATAATCCCTTAGTGTAGCATTTGTTTGTGATTTCAAAATCCCTAAGATTTTGCAACTGAATAAACCAAAAGAAATTGAAGGTAGGGGGGCACGTGGTATATCCCTTCAGGTTCTTATTTCTGTTGAGACACAAACTAAAATTCATACTTTACATAGTCTGCTCTCCGTTCCCCCCCATGGCCTCTTATCAATAATAGAAGAGCACATTTTACGCAAGGGGTGATTTTGACACCTTTGCACTGATGCATCTTCCAACCAAGTTGGTTTCGTGTCTGAATTTCTACCATTTTGAAGTAACGGCAACAATCTTGAAATGAAAACCACATTTGAGATTGGCCCTACTTGCCAGTCTGCGCCAGCAAAGGACGCATCTCCAGGGAGGGGAGGCTGGAGCATGTGGATGAAGGGGCCACTTCCTCTTTCAGGGGAATTATTACAACAAATGACATGGAACAGGATGAAATCTTTAAGTGAAGAGGAGACAAAAGTAGAGGGTATGCTGGGGCACAGTGAAGTTTTGTTTTTCATACTAAGTGTGGAGTCTAGAAAATGTGGTGATTTCTCACATTCTATTTATATGTTATTTTACTTGAGGGATGCCTCAGAGCGGTACTAGAATCACTTATGTGCAAAAGGGGGAGGGAGGGAGCGTTTGTCATCGTTTGTTCAACTTGCTTTGTAAAGGTGCTTATCTTGCAGTAAAAATAATACTTGAGTCAAAATACAGGCAGTCTGTAGGCTTGACCAGCATGGAAAGATTTTAATGATTGAAGTGTTTCTATTTAAAAGTCAGTCAAGTAACACCCTCAAAGGCAATCAATCCTCATATTATTATTCTTATTTAATAATATATATATATAATTTTTTTTCTCTCTCTCCAAAAATAACAGAGCTTTTAGGCATTACAAACCAACACAATTCCAAGCTTACATCTGTATCCTGAATTTTAAAATTTGCATTCTGGACTGGTTGCTCTTGAAATAACGAATTAATTTTGTTATTCAAACTGCAGAAATCTAACGGCCAGAATTTGAAAATAATCTCATGGTCCAATTATTATTCTCCATTATTTGAAGACCTATATTGGTGCGGCCAATATCCCCCCCACCCCTTACAGATTGCCGTATAACATGGGCTTCCACAGAGACCAATCTCAAATCACAAAAAAAAAAAAAAAAAAAACTTAGAGCTGGAAGGAGCAAAAGTGATTTCCAGTTTATTTATCCTGGAAGTGGAGAGGCAGGTGCAGGGCCAGGCACAGGGGAAGGAAAGGGGCTCCGAGGACTTTGCATTCACTTCATACATTCTCCAAACCATTGGCTATCTATCTTTTCAGATATGAGATTTTCCTTTCTTTAGGAGCGCATGAAGGTTGAGTCCCTTGCTCTGGGTGCATCTTTGATTGAGTCTGAATCCGAAGTCAACATTCTGGTTATGCCCAAGGGATCAAATTTGCATTATGTAATTATATATCTACCACCATTGCGCTTACCATTGTCTGCTATATATATTTACAAACTGAACCCAAGATTGGAGTTACACTATTTCCTTTCCTGACTTGGATCCTCTCGACTATTTTAAAAATGTTATAGCAGAACACTCTCTCCTGGTGTCAGGGGAGGACAAGTTTCGGGCCCTCTGCTTAGGCTCCCCAAGAGCTGAAACCCTGGCAGGATTCTTCTGCTGACTGACACGCTCTCCCTCTCTGCTCCCAGCCACAAAAAGGGTTGCTTGGGTTTCCAAAACATGTTATTTGTTCAACCACAACGAGGCACTGCTACTTGCAGGCTACCGAGCGCGGGGCTGACAGAGCTGTTGCTGGCCGTGCGAGAGGGAGAGAAGAAACATGATGGCATGGCCGGGTGGCAGCCAGACAGGAGCCTCGGAACTCATTTGCTGCCCAAGTGGGAGAATTGAATAGTTTTCCACTTAATCTGAAAATTGGCCTCAGTTCTTGGAATGTTTCTCACCTCCTTCTCTCAGCATCAGCTGTTGAAAAGAAGCCTGAAGAGAAAGTTGTGGAAGGTCTACCAATGACACGGGAGGAACCGTGCCCTGATACCTCTGGTTCTCCGTTTGCAAGACCAAAGTGGTAACACCCACCTCACCTTCTTCCTTAGAGGAATGCCAAGCAGATGTGCAAAGCATCACACTCAGAAACAAGGCATCCTGTATGTCTGAGGTGACCTCACTATTACCATTGTGATTATTTGTTGTGCCAGGATGAACTTGCTCTTTATCAGAAAGCCTTCTGACCAATGTGGCTTTTTTTTTTTTTCTCAGTGTGGCTTTTTATGATTTTAATCCACTGAGTGCTTACCGTCTCAACTTTATTTCCATTTTAAGCAGGCCCCGAGGAAAGCAATTGCCACGTGAAACATGGAAAAAGTTCTAGCACCAGGGTAACTAACGGAAAGGATTGCACATTCCCAGGTGGGCTTGTAGGTGGACACACGTTTACACACACGAACCTCATATAACTCACGTCCCACTGTTGGTGCCTTTGCCAGAGCTCTCAGAGCCTTTTCAACTCTCTGATTATCTAATCCAAAAACCTAAGTTGAATACAGATATTTCCCCCCTTAATGTTGAAGAGACCAAGCCCTGAAGCTTCAGGTCATGTCTACACTTGTGTCATAATATGAACAACAGCAGGATTAATATACATCATGAGAGCAAACAGGCATAGCTCCCCCAGGGAAGCACACAGACGAAAGTGATTTACCCAGAGACTTAAATGAATTCCTCCGATCTCACCAGGGGAAGGGTGGCACAGGCCAGATCACAGCTTACAGCATCTCGGTCTCCGGCCTCACATCACAGATGCACTACGTTACATGTTGTTCGAGCCATTTGTGGTACAAGGACAGACTCTGGTCATACTGTATCACAGCGAACAGGTCCCTTTAGGGGAAGATGCACCTGGTCCAAGTTCACAACTCGATGAATGCAAAGCTGCTATGTTCCTTATAAGGGAACTTTGAGTCCCTGTTGCCTGAAACAGACTTAGGACCCATCCTGTCCACATAAGCGGGTGTCGAGAAGCCCTTTCAGAGAGTCCACTTTGCACTTTGATGCAATGCCACTTCACAAAAGGATTCGTGCCACACATCTCTTTCTCTTTTCCTCTCTCCCCTTGATATAATGACACAAACCTTCCTTTTTGTTTTATGATTTTCATAGATATTTTAAAAGGCAGTGACTTTAACAAGACATGTTTGGTGAAATGGTCCTTTGGGTTGATATATTTAAGAGTTTGGTTTAGAAAAAAGTTGAAAAACAACAAGAGCCAAAAACAAACAAGTCCCCCCCCACCCTCCGCCCCCCCGCCGCTCAGTGCCATAGACAAGAGTCCAAAGGACATTAGCTGCTCCATTGCACACATTGGGAAGGAGAGTTTGCTGTGAGCTCAGTCCTTCTAATAGACTGGCAATTTTGTAAAAGGTTTAGAGGATTTTGTTTAACCATTTCTGCATGTGTTTTTAATGAGCTCATGATGGTTCCTAACAAAGGCCAGGTTGTGCGTTTTGCTGCATTTTCTGACCTGCTCCCTCCCTGCTGACCCGAGGCATGGGCACCTGTGCTCTGCTCTTGGCTCACCTATGGGAGTCAAGGTGGTGGGGCCATCTCCGGGCCTGTCTTCATGCCAGGGATGAATCATGCAGTAGGCAGAGCGGAAGGAGTCTCTTTGTTGACAGCTTTCCATCTGGACTTTGGATACGGCTGATCGTTCACGTAGAGTGTTGGTTAGCTGGAAGGGGCTACGGGAGTCAGCTCCTCCGTAAGGGATCAGGAGCATGTAAGCATCAGCAAAGAATGGCCCCGGATTTCATCTGTAAAGCTCAGAGAAGCATTTCACCTCCCTAAGCTGCAGGTACCTAGGTCTGCAGTTTGACACGGTGGCATTTAATAGTCAATAGGATCATTTACAGCTCCATTCAGATAATCCGACTGGAGTACACCTGAATAAATACATTGAGCTCAGGTGGCTAGAAGCGAACCCCTTTCGAGTTTAATAATTAAAATAAACAGGGCTATTAAGATGAATTTCAGTTTGTCATGTATAAATGTAAGAGGCTCCATAAGGGATGGTGTTTTGTGATTCATATAGGAATATGATGGATGTATGATACGTTTTCCACAGCTATTTAAGAAAGAAAGATTATCTTAGTCATGGGGTAAAGTTATGTGATGCATTGCACCATCCAGGCTGTGTCTGGGCCAGTACAGATTTTTTTTTTTTTTTGTGAAAGATTACTTCTTGGCAAACTAGATATGCAAACGCCAGAATACAGTAAAACCACATTTAATTGGACCTACTTGCCAACTTCTTGAACACAGCTTGGATTATTCCACTGGAGGCTGCTTCTGTTAAAAGCTGGGGGAGGAGGAAGTGGCATATTGACAAGGCTTCAGATAATTTTTTTTCACTCGAAGTACAATTATGCAATGAGCCAAGTTTGGAAGTATTTTACTATGTTTAATAATTATTATTAAAGATATTGTAAAACATATGCATTTGTTAAGTGGAATGTAATGGGAGGAAAATCATGTCATAAATTTTACTTCGGATTTATTTTCCTATTTTGTTTTTTATTTGACAGCCTTCCAAATTGGTTCTAGCCAAAACCATGCACTCTAATACATACCGTACTTGATATCAAAGTGAGAATACGAGTAATTTATAGAACCCGAGTGAGAACAGTTTTCTTCTCTTAGCCAGCTTCTCTGGATCTGCCACCTCTGTTCAGGTAGCAGCTGACACGTACAGCAGACACCGTGAGTGAGATAACCGGGATCCAGGAGCCCTCCACCTAGAGAAATCTCTGTATCCTTCCCAGTGATCCAGCTGCCCAGTCCCGTCGGCCTGGCCACGTCCGTTGTTCAACTGTCCACCCTCCCAGAAGAAGGACGGCTATTTCTTGACGTGTGTGTGTGTGTGTGTGTGTGTGTGAGTGTGTGTGTGAGTCGAGGAGAATCTGATTCAGCTCTGGAGGGGTGAGTGGGTAGTCACTGACGATCCGTAATGCTGCTCAGGTGAGCCTTAGCTTCAGGTGACACCGCCGTCCCTCACTCAGAAAGCTGAGAAGGCATGACATCAGTTTGCTTCACATCTTGAGCTTAAACAAATTTATATTGTTTTTACAGGCTCTTTTCCAAGGGAAAAAAAAAATGCCCCTAAAACTGCGCTTCTTGAAACTGAACAAAGGTGCCATCTCTAAAGATTAGCAAGCCGCTCTGGATTTGCGCTGAACTCCACCTGCTCTGTGAAAACCCCATGGTTTTCTCACAATCCCACTCAAGCTGCTCAGCAATCGGGCCCCCTCTTCCGAGTGTGGGTAGTTGTCAGTTTGACTTCTGTTTGCCCTGCCGTTTCATCGTTTTCTCATGCCATGCCACAGCCAGCGACCAGGGTAGGAAGGCGGCGGGAAGGGAAGGCCGAGCCCTGGGGCCCCTGCAGTGGGGCAGGCTCCCCCCTTCCCCGCCCCGAGGTGGGCAGGTCGGTGGTGACCCTAGGTGTGTTTTGAACATATGCCCAGGGATCGGGAGCCGAATGCAGCTCTGCGGCTGTGTGGGGTGGACTGCAGCAGTGCGAGCCCTGTGTCTGCAGAGGGGACATGAGGACATCTGGACCGTGTCCCTGCGAGCAGGGCTCCTGCTGCAGGCCTTTGAAAATCCTGCCACAATGGCCCCCAGCGCCTTAGAACTTTCTCCCTGGAGAATTTAGAAGAGCCGGTGTCCTTGATTTCTTGGACATCTGCAGCCTCCACACGTGCAGGTCTGTCCCTGAGCCGGGTGTTTCGGGGGGCCCAGGAAGTGTTCTGCGCGGCCCCTCTTTCTAAGAGCCTAGAGCTAGGAGAGGGGGTCATGCACACTACTCTCCAGTCCTCGGCTACCTGGCTGTGCAGTCTTGAACAAGTGACTTCGTTCTTTCTGGGCATTTCCCACCCCTTTCATCTTTAAAATACACTCCTTGGGGGATGCCTGGGTGGCTCAGCAGCTGAGCATCTGCCTTTGGGTCAGGGTGTGATCCCAGGGTCCTGGGATCGAGTCCTGCATCGGGCTCCCTGTAGGGAGCCTGCTTCTCCCTCTGGCTATGTCTCTGCCTCTCTGTGTCTCTCATGTGTCTCTCAATAAATCTTAAAAAAAAAAAAAAACACTTCTTGGGCCATTGACTCTGAGGTTTTTTTTCAGCTCTAAATTCTTGGGGTTTTTTTTTGCTTGTTTGTTTTTACCTGTTTTTTTTTTTAATTTTTTTAAAATTTATTTATTTATGATAGTCACACACACACAGAGAGAGAGAGAGAGAGAGAGAGGCAGAGACACAGGCAGAGGGAGAAGCAGGCTCCATGCACCGGGAGCCCGATATGGGATTCGATCCCGGGTCTCCAGGATCGCGCCCTGAGCCAAAGGCAGGCGCCAAACCGCTGCGCCACCCAGGGATCCCTGTTTTTACCTGTTTAATGCTGATTGAACTTGGGCTGATTAACCAGAAAATATTTTCCAATTAGAATAGAGATGGTGACTAACTCACCACTTGGGCTTTGACACCTTGTTACCATGAAAGGCACTCTCACTCAGATAAGAGGGGGCCACGGGCAGGGCAGGTGAATGTTTCCACTAGCCTAAGGATTTTTAATGTCTAACTGTATTTACAAGTGGATGTCCTTCTTTGTCTCTCTTCAAGCCCAGCAGGTCTGGGGTCCTGTTTTCTGATAGGAGGAAGCTGAGAGGTCCTGAAGAGATGTTAGGCAAGAGCCCGCCTAAGTCTATGGTTTGTTTACGCTGCACCCTGCTTTTGGGAAAATGAAGGGGACACTCTCACCCTCGTGGTTGTCGCTCATCGTCTTAACTAGCAGCGAACATGTGCAGAGGACACCTGGCAGAGGAGTCATCCCTGTTAGTACTGCAAAGCGGTTTTCTGCTTGTTCAGCTCCTTGCAGAGTCCTGGTTGGACAGCTCCCTGCCACCTTCCAGCACAGGACAGGGCCTTGCATATGAAAAGGCTAATTCTAGTAGCTTCCATAGGAAGGGTTACACCAAAGACTATTGCCGTGGGTGTGGTTCGTGGAATTTGGAGTGTCCTGGGGGATTGGTGATGGGTCTACAGAACAAAGATCGCTTGAATTATGTTGATCATTGAGAGAAACACACTATACTCACAGATTCTGAAATTAAAGAAAACCAAATTCTTAGGGACTGTCATAAAAATTCCATGTTCCTCCACTCACATCCAGGCCACTGACATAGTCATTCCCCGTATTTCTAGCATGTATCCTGTCCATCCCAGGATGGAGGAAAACCCTACTAGAACGTCGTGTGAGAAAAAACAATCCAGGAGAACGATTGCAGACTAATTTGTTCAAGAGTCTAACTCAAATATTTCCCTTTTATTTTTTTCATTCTGAAGTTACAAAGTAAAATGGTTGCTGAATTAAAGATTAGCATGTAAGTAAGACCAAAATAGGCCTACATTCTTATATTAGTTAAAATTCTTTTGGTTGCAAGGAATAGAAATCCATCTTAAGCTAGTAAAGCCAAAAAGGAATTTTATTATAAGTCTCCTTGGATTCAATGGAATCCGAGAGAGCAATACGGGAGGCCTTTGGGAGCGACTGGAGTTAGGAGCTCAGAGGCTGTCAGGGTCTGTTCTCCCCCTGCCTCCGACTCCCGTTCTGCTGATTGGCATTTACCGTCCCTCAGTCCACATGGTGGTACGGGCTGCCAACTGCTTCTGCATTTCCATGTCTTTATCTTCAGACTCCTTTTGTCACTTACGGTTCCCAAATCCTGGGGGAGGGTTCTGGTTGGCCTGTTTGGATCCGGGCACCCACCCCTCAACCAATAGGCATGCCAAGCGCAAGGCCTGAGGTCCCCGTGGTAGGACTCCACCCCCGCACCATGAAGGGAGACCCCACTCTGTGGCGGAGCAGTGGGGGGACTCCACCCAGTGGGGGGAGAGGCAGGGGCATGGTCTCCAGGGGGCGGGGATGAGGCCAGTGCTGAGGGGACAGTGGGGACAGTAGGGTCCCACTGCATTTCTCTACCGAAATCAAAGGGAAACTATGAACAATATTATTTATCTGGAAGTGAGAATAATGTATTGTTCTTTGTGGTTCAACAGCAGTTACTAATCTCTAATCTGTGGCCAAATCGTTAAGCAGAATAACGTTTATTTTCTAAAGTATAAAATATTAATTAGTTTTCATTTAACTTCGTTCATCTGATCTCCCTGAAATTCCCTATCGTTTAATGATCTTGGAGCCAGGTAAGGATTCTGTGAAATCTCAGTGAGCCCATGGAATTCAAGGCCGACCTTATTTTTCAACAATTTGATGGAGATCAGACAACGGAGCACAGTGAATGGAGAAGACGCTTCCTTTCTCCTCGTTTAGGACCTAGGAAGGACACTGCAATGAAGAGCATATTTAGCAGGCAAGACATGTGTGTCCTCTGTGCGGGGACACAGGAGTCTGTGAGTCCAGAACTGGGAGGGACGGGGAAGCCCAGTGTTGGCTAATGAGCCAGGGGGTCACCTACTAATGCAGTGGTGCTAAGCCTCTCAGGTGACTCCAGGGTCACAGCTGGGACAAGCACTTGCCTGCCTGGAGAAAGAAGAGACCTTCCTCGCTTCTCACCACCCTGTTGCTAAACATGTAAAATGCTCAGTGTGAAGGAAGCCCCTGGTTAGACTCAGGTCTTTAAGGCAAAGGTGGAGAAGCATGAGGCTCCTTGAGTCAGGGTGTTTCAAACTGTAAAGAAAACAAATATGAATATTTTTTTGCTAGGTACTGGGATTTCACTGTTGCTCCCCCCCACCCCATGTTATTGTGACCTGCATTTGGGGAACTTTGGAGGCTCTTTTCCTGGATGTTCCTCTTTTCCAGCCTTGGTTGGGCTTTGCCCCCTCCTGGGTGCCTCCCGAGAGGCAGCTGAGAAGCCAAGATAGAAGAGTCTGTGCTTCGAAGTCAGGCAGCACAGGCTTCAGACTGAGCCTCGGGTCAATGTTTCCTCTCTCCAGCAGAGATCCCACAGCCGCCCCTCAGAAGGGCCCCGAGGACTGGCCAGATGGCGCCTCTCAGGCAACGGAAGCATTGCACCTGCCAGGACCCTTCCATCACAGGTGACAGAAAGTGAACTCAGATTAGCTGGAAAATAAAAAGGAAATTATTAACTCATTTGTCAGAGAGTCTGGGGGTGGCCAGGCCCCCAGGGGTGTTAGGGCACAAGGACTCAGATGATGGCATTAGGTTCAGTCATTCTCTTTCTCTTCCCTGCTCCCTTTCTTGGGTTCACTCACTTCTGTCTTTATGGCAGAGGATGGGCTTTCCTCACGGAATGAGGAAACCAGGCTGGACAAAGATGGTGCCAGCCAGCCTCATCCCAGGAAGTGGCCCAGAGGGAAGGGGATGGCTTCCTCTGAACACCTGCATCTAAACCCCCCAGTGAAGAATTCTAACCTGACCTAGATGATGTGCTTATCCCCAAGCCACGTGATAGCTTCCTTACAGTCACTGTTAGTTAAGCCTTGATTCAAGAGCCCAGAGGAGGAAGTGGAGCTGCAGGAAGTTTGGAGGGTGCTGAACCCTGAAGGGAAGATTTCACCAGGGACCCAAGGACAAGGGTAGATTCTGTTCATGGGTTCCTGTCTAGAGAAGACAAATTTGATTTGGGTGTGGGATGGTAGGAAAAAAATGATATGGCAGGGGGCAAATATTTAATTAAGTGACTACTGTATACTTGGCCCTGGGGTACAGCAAATCTCTGCCCTCATGGAACTTATGGATTAAACAAAACAAACAAAAAAATTGAGTAAAGCATCATAAGTATTATAAAAAGAGCATATAGTGAGTTCAAATGCACAGCAAGGGGAGTCCAGCCTGGCAGCTGTGTCCGGGAAGACTTTCCAGCAGAAGTGACATGGGAATATCAGTTGGTCACACAATAATGGGGTGGAGAGTGCTTGGGGCAGAGGGATCAGCATGTGCAGATGCCCGAAAGAGAACCAGACAGCTTTGAGAGTCCTGTTAGTTCCTTCCCTGAAGGGCTGAAGCCCTGTAGGGGAGAATGTATTTGTTTTCTGGGGCCACCATAACAGGTTACCACAAACTTGGTGGCTCAAAACAATAGAAATGTACCCTCATGGTTCTGGAGGCTGGAAGTCCAAGATTGAGATGTCAGTAGGGCTGTCCTAGGGAAGAGTCTTCCTGGCCTCTAATATCCCAGTTTCTGGCAGCTCCAGGCACCCCTGTGGCCCTACACTCCCATCCCTGCCTCCACTGCCACGTGGCCTTCTCCTTCATGCTCCTGTCTTCACATCTTTTGCTCCCTATAAACACTTGTCATTGGATTTAGGGACCACCTGAGTAATGCAGGATGATCCCCTCATCTCAGGATCCTCACCTTAGTTACATCTGCAAAGACCCTTTCTCTAAATAAAGCCACACTCCCAAGTGGACATAGCTTTTGGGAGCCACCATCCAGTACAGGACAGAGGGTAGAGTAACGACAGATGTTCTGGGCTGCGAGGCAAGGCCAGGTCCTAGGGAATTGAGACCTCATCCTAGAGCAGGCCAATGATGTTTCAGATTAAATTCTAGAAAGAACACCCTGGTGGTGGTTTTGTGGAAGCAGACTGGAGGTGAGCAGTGAGGGGGGAGCAGGACTGTGGTCTGTCAGAAGGCCGTTGCTGTGGTTCAGGAGGGAGGGAGAAGGGGCTGCCCTAAGGAAGTAGCTGAGCCAGGGATGGGAAGAAGTGGAAAGCAGGTCAAGGGGATTTGGGATGGATGGGCTGTAGGGTGGCAGGTGGCAGGACACAGGGCAGAGAGATTGTCCTGAGGAATGTGTATCGTTATGCTACGTATCCTGCATATTACTTTTTTCCGCAGAGGACAGCCCTGAGAGAAGGAAAGAATGTTGGCTTTGGAATTGGCTAAACCTGGGTTCAAATCCCAATGCTTTCACTTTCCAGCTTCTTGACCTTGATTGTCTCTTATTTTCTCTGGGCCTCCGTTTCCTCCTCAATAAACCGAAGGCACAAAACTGACTTCATAGTTGTTCCCATAGTTCTGGGAAGAACATAAAGATAGCTTGCAAAGAGTGCCTGGCCCTGAGCCCAGCACCACGTGGGCACCCCAAATGCACTAGTTCCCCCTCCTTCCCTAGCTTGACCAGCCCCCTTTCCTGCCGGGGCTTCCCCCCTGGGTTCAGCTGCTCCCACCACCCACCTCACTCCCATCTGCTTCCTGGCCAGCTGGCCCCTCACCTGCAGCCCTTCTCTCCTGGGACCCGCTCACAAATTTCCCTCTCCCCATCCTGGCCCTTCAACAAACATTCTCTCATGTGTTACTCTGAAGTAGCACAAACTGTGAAAGCAAACAAGCTGTGAAATGGGTGGTCTTAGCCCCCTGAAGTATTCGCTTCATCCAGTTCCTGCTGCAGTTCATCAGTTCACTCACTGCTTGCTGCGTTTCCACAACCACTCACTCGGCAAACATTCAGAGTGCGCTGGGCCTAGTGTGAACACAAAGTGCAACCTCACTGGTTCCACCTGCTGCAATTTGTGGATTTCACTGGGCCACGGACGTTTTCTCTGCCCGTGGATTCTCCCAATAGGCTGACGTCACGGCTTCACTCTGGCTTTGACATCTCTGCAAGTAAAGTGAGGAGAAGCTCGAGTTAGATGCCCTACGAGGTGGAAGGTGTCCCCTCAGAAAGCCATCCACCCATTCTACCTCTCAGGCCGATTTCCAGTTTCATCAGCCACATTGTCCTCAGCCCATCTCTTGCCATGTCCCTCTCACTCCTGCTTATTGCTCGTTTCTGGTTAGCTGAGAGGGCAGGGCTAGACTCTTATGTACTTAGAGCCATGTTTTAAGAGTGAGAACAGAAAAACCTGTGTGGTTTTCTGGGTCTGGCCTTGCACAAAATGGAAAGGGTCCACTACATCCTGCCCCACTGGGGGCTTGGCTTGCTCTTTTGGGCAGTGGAGAGGCCTCTGGTTACCACCTTTAGGCTGCCAGAAGCCTCATGGCACTCGGGGGACATGCATGTGCAAGGAAATGTGTCCTGATGGGATTTGCACACGTCTGGAGCCCTCTCCATAAAGGGATGTTCTCATAGGCTTACAGCAGAGATTCTGTGACACTGATCCAACACACCACCCAAGCTGTCGTGAGGAAGGGGGGAGATGGTGTGAACTCTGGGAAGGCAAAACTTTCAGGAAGAGCAAACAAGTAATTTCATTAAATGCTGCACTCATTTTTTTACATCAGCATCATTCAAGACCCTGTGGGGCTTATCAGGGAGAATAAGAAACTGTTCTTGTGCTGGAGGACCTCAAAGAGTCTAGAAAGAAGGAGGTGAACAAGCAGGTCCATGTGTCTTGCTTTAAGACTGTCACAAAAATGCTGACATGCAGCTTGCACCTCATGATGAACACCTTTCTGGGTCACTCAATTTACTAATTCCTGCTAATCTTCCTAACTGTGTTTCAAAATAGGTATGAACACCCATTTCACAGATGAAGAAACAGAAGTGCAGTGACTATTCCAGGAACCAGGCTTTCCAACCCAGTTCTGCTGACTCCAAAGCCTATTAAATCTGCTTGTCAAAATTTAAATTAAAAAAAATGGGTGAGGGGATCCCTGGGTGGCACAGCGGTTTGGCGCCTGCCTTTGGCCCAGGGCGCGATCCTGGAGACCCGGGATCGAATCCCACATCGGGCTCCCGGTGCATGGAGCCTGCTTCTCCCTCTGCCTGTGTCTCTGCCTCTCTCTCTCTCTCTCTGACTATCATAAATAAATAAAAATTAAAAAAATATATTTTAAAAAAAATGGGTGAAAGGGCATTTGGTGCATTACCAATGTATTCTTCCTTTTGCAAAACAACTTGGTTCTTTAACCCTTTAAGTTTTGAGTGATTCTAGAACTTTCATGATAGAGTTTTCACTCACCTGACTTACCTCCACAGTTTCAGGAACAACCCTAGCTGGCAGTGCAAAGCTCTGCTGGCAGAGGTTTCTGTTGCTCTATCTAGAATAATATGCAGCTACAGAGGCTTTGGTGATTCCAAAAGTGGATGTGAGAAGGCCCCCACAAGGAATTTTGAGCCAGAAGGGAATTTAGATTCCCTGAGCCAAATCTCTCATTATCAAGCATGGGAATTGGCACCAGAGAGGTTAAGTGACTGGCCCAAGGCCACACAGCTGGTTCGTGGTAGGGAGATGAGACTCGGTTTTGCCCACTGCACCTTTTGCCATTTAGTGCTCCTTGACACTGTACAGGCGGTGGCTCTGCCCTCAGGTTCTGTGGCCCATGGAAATGCTAGGAATGAGTGCAGTCACCTTTGTTTGATGGAGCAACCTGCAGTGCAATCATTCCCAACAGTTTACACGCTCTGGGGGGTGCCCACAGCCAACTCAATGTACCCTGTGCCAGGAGCTGGACATCCCTGGTGCCATGTGGGCAAGACCCAGTGAGCAGCCTCGCCCAGTTTAGCCCCGCTGCTATGCATTAAGGGATTAGTTTATATTTAATTGAAGTTTGACATATTCTGAGCTGAGGCAGCCTTGCTTTGGCTTTCTGAAGAAAGAATGCAGCCTTGGCCTAAGAGTTTGAGTTTCACACAGCAGGTTCCCATACCCGGGGGAGACTGCCCTAGTACTTTCTAGAGCCTTTCTGAACTGAACATAGAGGTCTATGCGTTTGCCTTCTTTGCTGTTCCTTTCTCAGCCGGGGCTCACATCTCACACAGCAAGGAGGTGTGGCTGGGGTAACTGAGGCCCGTGGAGAACAGGCTGCCTCCCCTTTCACACTCAGGCCATTACTGCAGACGTTCTCTTGGAGTAGAGGATGAAGCCAGGGAAGGCTCTGGAAGTGCTCGCTTGGCTTTACTATTATTGCTGCCATTTACCCAGGCTTCCATTTCTGCATCACTCACAGACAGGGACCTGGAGGCCATGGACGGGATCCTGGGAGGGAAGCCACGGAGTATGAAGGTGAGTGAGGGATGGAAATCAGCCCATGGCCCTGCCAGGCTCACCAACGTCTCCCTGCCTGCAAAGTCCTTCCCGCTCTCTGACTCTAGAAATTCTAACTGCTCTTCAGGCCCTGCCTCCTCCCTGGCTCTGCACAACCCCTGTGTGCATTGCCTGTGTCTATGCTCACGTGCTGCCTCCCCTCGATCCCACTCCCGGGGCCCTGCTCCTGCCCTAGGCTGCTCAGACCCTACTCTGAGTCATACACTTGACATTGAACATCCCTTTTGATTCTCACATCGACCTCATGCAGTAGATGTTTTCCCATTGTGATGGATGAGGAAACAGGGTTCACAGGAGGTAAGTGACCTGTCCAAGGTCACCTGTGGAGTGACAGTGCAGAGGCAGGTGCAGCTCCTCTGGTCCCCAACACCTGCTCCAGGGCGGGGGCTCGCGCTGGGGTAAGACATGGTCTCTGACCTTCAGCCGGCAATGTGCTTGGGGAACATGAGCGGTTTTCTTTTTTGATGTATACATCTCTGTTTTTTGAATCTTTTTCAACAAGCCTGTGTCACTTGTGTCATTGAAAATCACATTAATGATCGCTGACTACAGGCAGATGCTTACTGAGTACTGGACATGTGTCATCTTGCTTACTCCCCACACAACCCTGTCTGAAGAGCCTGTGACTGTCATCTTGGATTTCTAGAGGAGGAACCCAAGTTGAAGAAATGTGAAACAACCAGCACAGTCATACAGTTAAGAGCAGCAAAACCAGGCTCAGGCCTGGGGAGGCCTGACTGAGCTTTCTAAGCAGAAATGAAGCTTTGTCTTAGGCATAAAAAGAGCAGTCCGCTTAGTAAGAAATGACCAGAATTGGCAAATCCACTGAAGCAGATGAGTGGTTGCCAGAGTCTGGGGTGGATGGGAACAGGGTTTCTTTCCTTCCGGGTGATGACACATTCTGGAACAAGACAGTGATGATGGTTGTACAATGCTGTGAATGTACTAACTGTCATTAATAGTAGATTTTACATTTGCCTTTATCACGATTTTAAGAGTGTTAAAAAAAAAAAAGCAAGAAAAGGAAAAGTGATTACTGACCATTTCCAGGGTCAGTTACATTCTGGAGACTCTTTTCAAGAAGGAATACAGTTTCTTTGAGAAACAATAAAAGAATATTAAGAAGAGGCCCATGGGGATGGGGAGGCCTGGAAACCAGAAATGGGAATCCGATAGAAGTTAGACTTATTTCCTTTGCCAAAGGGGTCTACAGGTTCATCTGATGCTCCTCAAAATCCTGGGCATCATTGCCTTTATCATACCCATTTCAGGGATGGGAAAAATTGAGGTCTAGTTAGGTTAAATGACTTACCTCAGGTCATGATGTCAGTGAGTGGAAAAGCCGGGCTTTGATTCCAGGTGGTCTGACCTCCAGGTCCACACCGGGAACTGCAACCATCATAGATCTGTGTTCAGTCTTGTCACCTTATGAATGCAACACAGTCCGATGTAACTCAGTGAAAGCATTCCCATCTTTACCCTTCCTGCTTTCATCAGTAATAGCTTGTCCAACAGAGATAAGTGCTTCAGAGATAGTAGGCTTAGTGAAACTGCCGAACACAGGATCCCCGGCCAGGCTGTGCCGGGTGATGACAAATCATGTTCAAATTAACCTTGTGCCCTGAAGGTTGTATTGGGTAGGAGGCTGTAGAGAAGATGTGAGCTCCTGGCCAAATGCACCCAGTGGAGAGCCTGTGGGACCTCCTGACTGGTTCTGTTACTGGTGGGCATGGTGGCCGCCACTTGACCGGTGGCTTGGTGGCCCACACTGTGGGTGGCCACAGCCACTGCCCAGGAACAGTGAGCAGGGAGACAGTTGCACCGAAGTGGCATGAGAAAGCACTTAAAGATTAAAAAAACAAAAAACAAAATAAAAAGCCAAACCCACAATCCTCTGTTGCAGATATTCATTTAGTCCTGGTGAGGTTGGAGTTAGGCTGTCTCTGTGTGAGACAACCCCATGCCAGCCACCGTGGATTCCATCCTTCAAGTTCTGTTTGGATAAATAACAACAAATATACCAGTAACAACCCAATGCTGTGCAAAGATCTACTCTCCACACCAGGGTTTGGGGCAGAAGCACAAAGTCTCAGATCCTGGACCCTTGGAGGACAGAGCACATGTTTCTGTCATCCCACGGCCTGTTTCCCATGCCGGGTTGGGTGCCTTCTGCCTGGACCTTGGCAAGAGCCTGCTAATGGGGTTTCCTGCTTGGATTCATCTGTGTTGATCAAGCCACCAACCCACCCCACCCCAGAGGGAACTTTCTGGAACCAGGCGGGGTCCACTCTCTCCCTTGTTCCATATCTGGCAGTGGTTTCACTTCACTCACAGACTAAAACAGGCTCCCCAGGCTGGCATTCAATGCACATGGGTGTCTAGTTTCCTCCACCCTTTCATTTGTAACTTATTCAATGCACATTCCTCCATGTGCTTGGCATTGGGACCTCCATGGTGGACACAAAATGACAAAATCCTCATGCCCTCTTCCAAGGATCTCACAGTGCAGTGGGGTCCACACTGGAAGTGCTATGGAACCACACAACCTGAGCCCCTGCTGCTGTTCCCGGAGGTCAGAAATTTGTCTAAAGTCCCTTGAAGTCACCTGAAGAAGGCATGGGGGGAGGCAGACAAAGGCAGGTAAGTGTGGGGTGGACAGGGAAATGGAATGAGTGTGAGAGACTGAAAAGCCCAGGGGCAAGAGGCTGCAAGTGTAAGGTGGCAGCAGGAGTGCTGAGTCCAGCTTACAGAGTGTGTCAGGGTGTCACACTTAGCCCTGAGACCAGAGGGGCCACGGAAGGGTGTAAGCAGAAGAGTAATAGGACCAGACTGGCATTTTAGGAAGACCATTCTGTTTGAAGTTTGGACACATGGCTGGAGAGAAGGGTGAAAAGAGGCAGGAAGATTAGTCAGAAGCACTTTCAGGAATCTGGGCAAAAGTGATCATGGCATTGGGGGTGGATAGAAATGCACAGGTTCAAGAGAGATTGGAGATGTCGAGTGGGCAAATCTGGGCAACTATCTGAGGTTTCACAGGTTTCTGGGTTGGCCAGCTGTGGGGACAATGGTCTATTTCCTGGGCGAAGGAAACCAGTGGGGTGGGGTTGTCAGATGATGGCTCAGCTTTGGACACAATGACGTTTGTGCCTGTGACACACACAAGCATCATGATGGAGAAAAAGAAGAGGGCCTCAGACAGGACCAGGAACACCGGTGTTTGAGGATGGTCATGGGGAGGGGCTCTGCCCGGAGACACAGGGAAGAGGCCGCGCTGGGGGCCAAGCCAGGGAAGTGGGTCCCCAAAGTCAGGACGCCAAGGTGCGTGAGGAGGGAAGAGCATGTGCCATCTTGGCAGGGGGTGTTTTCGGGAGGTTAGCGCTGGCCTGGGAGGAGTTGATGGCAGTGGCAGGTTGAGAAGGTGAGTCAAGGCAAACAGTAAGTGAAGGATGAATTTGTCAAGAACTTCAGCCAAGAAGGCAGGAGAAAAAGAACGACTGAGTCTGGAGAGGAAAGATCTTCAAAAGAGGTTTTCTTTCCTTCTTGCCTTCCTCCCTCCCCCTCTTCGTCGATCCTTCCTTCCTTCTCTCTCACCCTCAACAGGGGATCCTGACTGTGTCACATGGGAAAGGGGCCAGCAGAGCAGCAGCAGGGGAAGACCCGGGAAGGACAGAGGATGGCCCTACAGGAAAGGGGATCAGAACCTGGGGAGAAGAGTTCCTATTTTCACCGCTGCCAGGAGGAAGATAGGACGCAGCAGGTGCAGATTGGCCTGGGGTTTGAGGCCAGGAGTTGGGGAAGTCACCGCTTCATCCTTTCCAGCCTTGCCTCCAAGTCCTCCTGTATGAAAAGGGCCACGTGCACTTGTCCCCCTGCATGACTGGCTTTTCTCCAGCTCACTGCTTCTGCTTTCCCCGTGCCCTTCACTCTATCTTTCAGTGCAGGGGGTATCTAGATTCTGTGGGACCTGATGCGTGCACAATGTGGGACAGCTTCTTTAACAAAAAGAAAGCTCACTTCCATTCTTTTGGCAAATTTTACAAAAGCAAGAGAAAATGTGAACACTTTTCTTGGCTCCTTCTAGGACCTTGAAAGGAACCCATGTAAGCTCAGGTGCTCAAAGGTCAAGCTTTATGATTCCTCCTCCTTTATGATTCCTCCTCGACTCATATGTTAAAATCCTATGCAACCTTCAAACCTGAGCAGCAGCAAAAACAAACCAACCAAAACAAAGAAGCCCCCAAAGGAACAAAAACTTCTTCCACAAAGCCCTTCTGAATGGAAGGAAGGAACCAGAGCCTTGGTGTCCTCATCTGTAAAACAGAGTTAAGAGCATCTACCACCTTGCTGGAGAATTAACTAAGGTGACATGGGGCAGGACCTGGGTACTTCCTTTCCCATAATCACCACTTCGTAAATGATGGCTAAGGAAATAAAATGCTTTCCTTTCTCACTTATCTCTCTGACCTGTATGTTAGTTATTTGTTCAACTTCTCCCCACACATCTTGCACACATCTTGCTATTTTAAAACCTGCACCCGTGTGTCTTGCAGATGGTGGGCGTTCGATGCATGGATCAAATGAACGGATCGATAAATGAACTGTGCATGAACCACTTCTTCAGGAAGGACGTTAGGAGATGTGCTTAGACCTCCACCTGAATGAGTTTCCCAGGGGGAGCCCACACCGGTGATCTTATCTGGAAGAACAGGAAGGTGTCACAGCAGGTAGCACACATTTGGTGGAGGAAGCGGAATGTGGGGGAAGCCGAGGCCTCACTTCAACCAATTTTCAGGGTTTAGTTGGCAGAATTAGGAATCTTTAAGACAGGATGGTGAGCAGTGCTGCTTGGACTAAGCATGGCAAAGCCCCTCCTCCCCCTCCCCGCCCCCCAAGTGAGGCGGGAGCTGTCAGACGCAATCACAAGTCTAATGAATATGTAGTATAATATGGGTGGATTTCTTACTTTATTCATTTTGAATACACTGCTGCTTAGGGAAATCTCATTCCCTAGAGCTACCTGTATAGGGAGAAAGTGCTTTATGGTTTTCCTTTCAAGGGACTTTTGTGAAGGTTAAGTGAAAAAAAATTCTATAAAAGCATTTGATAAACTGTCAATGCCGTGCAAATATATTTTGTTATTGCTATTAGTGTGGCTCCCTGGCCTGATCTCTCTTCCTCCTCCCTTGGGGCCTGCTCCTGTCCTTCCCCTTCCTTCCTGTAGACTTTGCATCCTACAAATTTCTCTGAAGTGTCATCATTTCGTTGTCCCACACGGCCAAGGTAGCCTGCCCATGCATGTGTGTGCCTATCCCCAGATTCCAAAGTCCTTGAAAACAGCCTTAGCACACAGTAGGAGCTCCGTAAATGTTTGCTGGATGGATAATACTCTAAGATGATGGGAAAACAGCACTTGTATAATTTCATTTGGATCATTTGGTTGTGCAGCCTCTTAAGGAAGGTAAATTTGGTTCATAAGACACTAGCCCCCTTCATTATTCCTAGGAAAGCAAGTCCGTAAATATTCCTACCAATGTTGGAAAAAATATGTCCCTTTTCCTCCTGGAAATCATAATATTCCTGTCCTCAAGTAACTTCTAAACTGCCCTTAATATCACATTGAGGAAGCCAGCTCTGCTGTGGAAAAAGCCCCAACAAGGTATCCAAGTGTATGGGCTTAAGTCCACATGATCTAGTCTAAAACCTTCTACTTCTTGGAGCTTCAGTTTCTTCTTGTGTAAAGTGAAGGTAATAATCCCATCCTGCTTTCCTGTGGGGATTGTTTTTGAGATCGATAGAATAATGCGTGTATCCATGCAAGCCCTGCACCCTTCTGCTCCCTTCTCCCAGGATGATCTTTTTAGACAGGACCTTGGTAGACACAAATGGCATTTGTTGATAAATATTGGTAAAGGGTCAGCAATGAAAGGGAAATACTAGAAAAATGTGGAGCAACAGCTCTCTCTGGGGGCAGAGCAGTTGGTAGTTGTTACCAGGTGGTTTGGGATTTTGCCACAGAATTGGCTCTTGGAGAGAGCCCTCATGTCCATGTTTCTAAATCCAGTGGATGTCTTGGAATCCAGTAAAGTCCAATCTTCATTTTATTTGTGATGCTCTCTCCTCCAAGGTGCTGCTTTCCTGTGGGGGTGTCCACATCATGATGTTCTCTGGCCTTTCCTCCCGGCTGTGGGTGCTCCTTCTCAGTCTCTGGTGTGGGTTGAATCATTTCCCTCCAAAAGATGCTGAAGTCTTGACTCTCAGTACCTAGGAATGTGACCTTATTTGGAAATAGGGTCTTTGCACATGGAATCAAGTTAACAGGAGGTCATTAGAAGTGGGCCCTAAGCCAAATAGTGATGGAAATTTGGACAACAGGCACAGATGGTCAAGTGACAAGAGAGGCAGAGACGGGCATGATGCATCCACAATATAAGGAATGCCACGGGTTGCCACGAGTCACCTGGAGCTGGGAAGAAGCAAGGAAGGACACACCCAGAGAGCCTTCAGAGAAAGCATGCCCTGCTGACACCTTGTCTTTGGACTCTGGCCTCCAGAACTGTGAGGAAGCAAATATCTGTTGTTTTAAGCCGTCGAATGTGGGGTATTTGGTTATGACAGCCCTAGAAACGAATACAGTCTCTTTTTAGGCTCATCCTACGTTAGATGTTGGTTTTCCTAAACACTTAGTTCTAGACTTCTCTTCATTTCTCTACATATCCTCCTCCCTAAGTGACCTCCTCCACATCCACATGTCAGCCGTGGCTTCTCTGCCTGTAACCCCCCATCTCAGCGCTCATCTCAGACCCGACTCCCACGGGGAAGCTTCTGCAGTAGATGCTGTCAGTGTCCGCCCACATCGCTGGCTCTCCTCACTACCAGTTCAGCTTCTTACTGGGAGCTGCTACACTCTGCCTGAGTACTTTTGCTGGCTGCGGGGGGGATGAGGGTGGGCCAGAACACCAGGGAATGAACACCTCCAGAAGCCACTTGCCAATGACGGCAGATGGGAGCCAGAGAATATCCAACCTTGCTTCCTCATCGCCCAGTGACCTCCAGCATCTCTGAGAGACCCCAGCAGACTAAGCCTTACTGGCCCACGGGGTATCTATTCACTGACTTGGTCCATATGGGCTTTCTTCTTGGTCGCCACTCCCCTCTCCTGCTTCCTGAGTCCACTTTCCAAACACACTGCTTTCACTCAAATCCTTGTCTCAGGGTTTTCTTCTGGGGGAATCTTACCAAGATGCCGTATCTGCATTACCAGCCTGAGACAAGTTCTTCAGGTATTCTTTCAAGCAGCGTGATTGTGCCTTGGCTGCACGGCAGCTCTTATAGTTTGTGTACATATTTCTTTTTGTGATTATTTGAATAGTGTCCGTTTCTTGTGCTGGAGTGGGGGTCAGCAAACAACAGCCTTCAGGCCAAAGCAGATATGACTCTTCATTTCCACACCATCCATGACTCCTTTTGGGTTACAACTACAGAGCTGATAGGTTTCAATGAAGACGTCATGACTTACAGAGCCAAAGTATTTGCCATCCGACCCTTTGCAGAAAATGTTTCTTGACCTCTGTGCTAGGCCATAAGCTTGTGTTAGCTTTGGCCTTGTAAGAAATATCCCCAAACTTGTTCAAAACAAACACCGTTTATTTAGCCACAGTTCTCTGAGCTGGCTAGGCAGGTTTTCCAGTCTAGGCCTGCTCAGCTGATTTCGACCAGGCTCCCCCATGTGCCTGTGGTCAGGGGTGGGTCAGCCAGAGGCAATGCCCCTGGCATGGCTTTGCTTGCACTGTTGGCCAGGGAGACAGCAGCAACTGGGCCTTTGTGTTTGTCACATGCAGCAGGCTACCTTAGGCTTTGTCACATGGTGGTGGTGGCAGAGGTTCTAAGAGCGGCCAGATAGGACAAAGCACAAGTTTTTTGAAGCCTGTGCTTGGAGCATGTTGGCTAACATTCCATTGGTCAACACAAGTCACATGGCCAAGTTCAAAGTGGGAAGGCACTCAAAGGGCATGGTGGGGGCGGGCAAAGAGACTGTGGCTCTTCTTCACAGTTCACCCTGAAGCTTTATGAGGCCACAGGCCCGTCTGCATTTATTCATATCAGTGACAGTGACTGGCATATAGTATGTGTTAAATAAATATTTATTAAGTAAATGAATAAACCTTAACTGTTTGATAACAGCTGTCTTTTATTGAGCCTTTACTATATATAATAGATGCTGTTTGAAAAATCTCCCACACATTAGCTAATGCTTACTCTATAAAGTAGACATTATCAGTACCATTTTACAGACAAGAAAACTGAGGTGTAGAATCGGTCACTTGCCCTGTGTAACACAGGTGAGAAGAGAGGAATCAGAATCTGAAACAAATTTGTTTAACTGCAAAGCTTTTGCTGTTAACCACTGTCCTAGAATCCTCTTATGATTATTGCCTTTTCCCCCTTTTTTACTAAAAACTTGTTTCGTAGTTGAAAATTTCTTCCTTTATTTTATTTGATTTTTTAAAAGATTTTATTTTTATTTATTTATTCATAAGAGACACAGAGAGAGGCAGAGACATAGGCAGAGGGAGAAGCAGGCTCCCTTCAAGGAGACCAATGAGGGACTCAATCCCAGGACCCCGGGATCATGCTCTGAGCTGAAGGCAGACGCTCCACCGCTGAACCACCCAGGTGTTCCTTCTTCCTTTATTTTAACTGTAAAGGTGGGAACAGGGTGTTCCTTGCTTCTCCTGGCCTTCCCTGCATCACTTCCTTGGAGGTCCAAAGGTCCTATTAACACCTTACAATAGATCTCTTATTCTCGTGCTAGGTGGCACTTCCAAGTTAAAAAAAGTAAGCTTGTGGGACAATCAACAACCCCACATCTAAAGTCACTGCTCTTGATGGCTCAGCAAAAGTGAGGGCCAGTATTTCACCCAAGAAGACAATAAATCCAGCCCCAAAGGTAGCTGAGAGATGCTGAAACAGCCCTATTTATCTTATCTGTCAGACCTTTCAGTTCTGACATGAGGAAATCCACGGATGAAAATCAGAATGGTCTCTGGTAAACACAGTCTTCTAAATGACCATCATTATTCAAAAGTCAATAATTAATCAAGTCCACCAACATTTATTTAACATTTACTCTGTTCTAGGCACTATCTTATTTAGGATAGGGGAACATAAGCAAACAGGAGTCCCTATGGTCAGGACACTCATCTAGACATACTTATTTCACACTGTATTGAGTATACTGGTGGAGACAGGCCCAGAAAGGACAGAAGAGGGGAACTGAACGCAGTTTGAGTGGTGGGGGTGGAAGGGAAGGATAGGGGATTCTGTACAACTATTAGAATCCAATTCAGAGTCAAACAAACCTGGGCTTCTGAAACAGTACAGTTGAGCAGTCAAGTTCATGGAGTCAGACAGACTGGGTTAGAATGCCGTTTCTGCCACTTGTTAGGTGTGCAATTTTCTAGAAGATAACTTTTCTTAACTTTAATTTCTTCATTTATAAAATGGGCTAAGAAGAGCACCTGCCTTATTTTTGTGAGAATTACATGTATACCAAGTGCCTAGCACAATTTTGGGCACACAGTAAATGTCCAAAAGTCATAGGTGTTATTAGTGGTTGAGGTAGTAGTAATCCTGAGAGTGGCATTCTCAAATTGTGATTCCTTTATTCACTCAACAAATATTTGCTAAGGGTCTGTCTCATGACAGACTATGAGAAAGAAAAATGACACGGTACATGTCATGCTCTCAAGAAGCTCAGTGTAGAGAGAAAACGTGTATAAATAGTCATCTTATTGTCCAGATCCAGACTCGCATTCGGTAAGCATGGGGCTGGAAGGAATGGTCTCCCCTTTACAAAACCCAGCAATCTCTCTTCTGAACCATTCTGAAGCTTTTTGATTTCAGATGTATCTCCGTCCCCCCCCCCCCCATTTTTCATTTGTAGTCTCTCTGTCTTTGCAGTTGGAACTGGTTTCATGCTAACCTCTGGCTTTCATTTTTGGATAGGGTTGATGTTCTCCCTTTGGATTATGTGGATTATTTGAGGGCCACTCCAGGCAAACATCTTACCTAACCTGGCTTAAGCAAAAACTTTATTTTTTTATTTTTTTATTTTTTTGCAAAAACTTGATCCAAGCTTAGTCCTTAGAGGTTGACCAGATTAAAAGGAGTCTTAAGGGAGGAATGTGAAAGCGCTATGGAGAGCCCAAGGGAAAGTCAGGCTGGCCTAGACTTCTGCACATGAGCTCGGTGGGCAGAATCTGCAGCCAACCCTCATGATGTGATTCATTCTGTGCAACACAGAGCATGTCCTTGCAACCTCCTAACTGATCTTGTGTGTGTCTGTGTAAATATATCTTCGTTAACATTCATACAGAGTCTTCAGATGCTTGACTATGACTTGACATCTAAAAATCCATCAGTATATTTATTAATGTTAACAAACTGGTTTCACCCATAGAAAATTGGAAGCTAATTTTTCAATAAGCCATGTCTCTGGGGATGGTTCACGAAATCAAAGAGGAAAATACCTGGTCCATTTAATTCATTATCACAATCAAATAATGTTTAAAAGTTTCCTTGTGGAATAAGATTAAATTAGGGAATTTTATTAGCAGCTCTAATCATTATTGATTATTTAATTATCAGCCTTTAAAAATCGTCTCCAGTTTTGAGATTTTTAAATCAGACTGAGATTTATAACATCATTCTTTAATTCCATTCACCCTGTTGCACCATATATTTCACTATTGTTGAATGAGCCCTGGACTCACCTGGATTCACGTCCTAGATCCTTCATTTAGTGGCAAGTTGGAGAAAGTCAACTATTCTTCCTGAGTCTTGAGGTCCACCTTCATGAATGGGAAAAATGATACTAATTTTGCAGAATTAATACAAGGATTAAATGAAACTGTACTTATGAAAGCACTATTTAACAGTAATAGCTAACAGTTATGAGTGCTTATCATGTGCTAGGAGCATGTGTAAGTTCCCAACACATAATGGTTGATCATATTTATTGTCCTATTTACTGTTTTAAAATATTTTATTATTTATTTATTTATTTGAGTGGGGGAGGGAGCAAGGGAAGGACAGACTTTGCACTGAGCACGAAGCCTGGCCTGGGGTTTGGTCCCATAACCCCAAGATCATGACCTAAGCCGAAATCAAGAGTCAGATACTTAACTGACTGGGCCACTCAGGCACCCTTGATCTATTTAATTTTTATAAAACCCTCTGAAGTAATTATTATTAGTCCCATTTTACATGCAGGAAAACTGAAGCATCAGAACCCTTAGTAATTTGATTCAAGTTCTCACAATGAATAAGCAGTAGAACAAAGACTTTGAGTCTTGCTAATCTGGCTTCAGGGTCTACACATTAACCTCACCTTGGATTCATGTCTAACTACTAGGCAACACTGCCTTCTGTGCCTACTACACCAGTGTTCAGTGTATAGTGAATAATAAGCAAAATGTAGCCAACTATTGGAGCGCTCTCTTTTTTTAAAGACTTATTTCATTTCATTTCACTTCATTTTATTTTTAGAGAGGGTGAGCTTGTATGAGCGGAGGTTCGGGGGATGGTGGGATAGAGGGATAGGGAGAGGGAGAGAGAGAATCTCAAGCAGAGTTCCTGTTGAGTCAGGATCCCAACAGAGAGGGCTGGGTCTCACAACCCTAGATCAGGACCTGAACCGAAATCAAGAGTCAGACACTTAACTGACTGAGCCAACTCAGGCACCCCGGTAAGCTCTTTTGAAGATAGCATGGTGTCTCATTCACCTCTGCATCCATCCTTCACAGGCGCTAGCCCTGGACAAAGAGAAACTAAATATTGTGTGTGTGCATGTGTGATTGTGGGTATAATTTGGAGGGGTGAGTTTGGGGGAGGAGGAGAGGGGTGAAAAGGGTAAGAGAAAGAGTTTACTAATTCCATAGGTAACTTAAAGTCTAAAGATGTTACAATCTCCATTCCCAATCTTTTGAGGGAAATACCCTCTCTGACACTTCCCAATGTAACATAACCAGGCTAAACTCAGCCTAGACTACCCCGGGTCTGAGAAATCAAGTCTGGACATACTTTCTTGGAGAAATATTGGTAGGTAACAAAGAAACAAAGTTGGAACAGTTGGTGCATTAATATCTGAAATGTAATTCAGATGAAGTCATATATCGAGGTTCTGCCAATTTTCAATTGCTTCCAGCATCTTAAGTACCAAGTGCCAAAACCTTCTAACCACCTCACTTACCAAACACCTCTGCTTCCCACTCTCTGGAACTCAGGATCCCCATCTTTGAATCCCCTTTCTCCCTGGGCACCCCTCCCCCTCAACTTAGTTTCTAGGGCCATGGAGTCAGCCTTCCCCATGCCATTCACCCTGGCTGTTCTTCCCTGCTGTCTATGGCCACCAAAACCTCACTGGCCTCTGACCCTATTCTTGTCTTTCTCCAACCATCGACGCACCACTGTTCATTCATAGTTCTAAGTACATCATCACCCTGCCTTTTGGACCACTCTTCTCTTCATCTGGACCCTCTCCCCTTTCTCACCGAAATAACCATATTGCCATTCACAATCCAAAGCCAAAGAGACAAGTCATCAAGGGTAGTAAGGATCTTTTAATTTCTCTTCTCAAAGACACATTGTCTAATACTGTCTACTTACCAGCTGTCAGGACACATCAATTGTTTCTTCATTACCTGCTATGCTTTTATGCTGGTCTCATCACTGGGTTGTCCATCAAAACCAAGCCCTATCTTTCTTGTGGACAAGGCTTGCCCCAGCCTTGTTTACTTAGTTGATTTGTGCCAATGCCAATTACTTTTGAAGGAAGCCTCTTTGAAGCACCGCATCTAGCTATGAACATGACTCCACAGAAGGAAAGGCAGAGTGAAGAGCAGAGCACCAGGGCAGGCAGCCAGAAGCCAAGAGCCGAGAGTATGGGGGTGGATGGTGAGAGGAGGCAGGCTGAGTGGTGACTGCATCCTGGGGCTCCAGGCTCACTCCTTTTGACCCCTTCAGATACACATTATTCCTCAAATGCCATGTATAAGGTGACTGAGTAGAATTCTTTTTCTCCCCGGGAGGATCATGATGGATCTCAGTATAAGATTTTGGACTTAGCCAATAGAAAATGCATGTTCTTCAGATTTGGAGACAGGCTTATCTATGATAGAATGACCATTAGCATCATTCTATTGGTAACCGGACAAATTATTTCACCCAATCCTGCATTTTTCAGACTCTAGAGCACTCCTGGCCTGGGATCCGGTACTCCCACCTGCTTTAAACAGGTGGTAAGTAAGTTGCTGATTCTACAGAATCATCATCATCATCATCATCATCATCATCATCATCATCATTCTGTCCCAAGGATTGGGTATCACTTCTTGCCAGGGTCTTTATTCCAGCTAACCTCTTATACATGGGTCATTTGCAAAGGACTTAACATAGAAATCTTGGGGCACCTGGGTGGCTGAGTTGTTTAAGCATCTGACTCTTGATTTTGGCTCATGGCATGATCTTGGGGTCCTGAGATTGAGCCCCTCATCGGGCTCCACTCTCACTGTGGGTCTGCTTATCCCTCTCCCTCTGGTACTCCCATCACTCTGTCTCTCTCTCTCTGTGTCTCTCAAAATAAAATAAATAAATAAACAGAAATCTCTCATGTGTCTAAAATTGTTTGCCTGAAAATACAGACCTCTGTTTTCTACACATCCCTTTAGAACTCTGGGACATCTTTCTTCTTATCAAATGTCACGTCTGGGTCTTCAACATTTTTTCTGAGGATCATGAAGAACTTAGGCGTACTGGTCCATGACCATTTGTCACTGTACTCTTTTTTTCATTGCACCTAGGAGAAAACTGGAGAGTAACCTACAACTTTGGCTGTGTGGAGCGCTTTTTCGTATAACCACAGTGTCACAAGGGAACTTTGATTCTGCAGGCAACAAGCAGTAAAATCTCAGAATCGACAGTCAGCTGTTAACGCCTCTTCAAAATCAGAATCATGACTTCATACAGTTAGTTTTATTTTTTTGCATACCAACATGTTCATGGCACTTTACTGGGCACTAGGAGGAGAGGCAAATATGATATTGAGGATGACGAGAAAACACGTATGAAGCAGAGACATTGCCCTTAAAGGAGTTACAGGAAATTTTGTGATTAGCGATGGTTAAGCTCTGTCACCACCACATAGACACTGAATTCAGTGAATACTGAGCCGTTCCTCCTAAGAACTTACTGTGTTAGGTTGCTGTGAGCCTCTGGTCACGGCATTTTCATTAGTCGATCAATACATGACCTTGTTTTATGTGTCTTTCTCCTTAAAGACACCTTACTTAATATATATTATTGATTCATTACCATTGAACTCCCTGCCAACCGCACTATCACTCATTCTGCACCCAGCTTGTCTGACACGCACTTTCTCTGTAAGGCACCGTTAAAATGGGGCCCTTTTAAACAGTAAAGGGACCAACAGAAAGCACAGTACGGAATCCGTGAATAATGAGGATTGACTGTGTATTCCCAAGGGCATGTGAACAACAAATTATAAAATTTACAAGACAGAATGAGGCAACACCAAAGTATTCGAGCCAGAGCCAGCTATGTAATTGGCAGAGCCCAGTACCAGATGAAATGCATGGTCCCTTGTTCAAAGACCACAACAGCAGAGCATCGAAGCCAGCGTGGACCTTGGTGGGCACAGGGCCCTTCGACGACTGCACAGTCCTGGATTAGCACAACCCAAGGAGCAGGGTTGGCACTGGGTCAGGAGGGTTATGGTGGCAGTCGCTTCCGAACTAAACCTGGGATGGCACAGAAAAGGAGTTCTAATGAATGGTGGAACACTACCGATTCATACAACACCTCTAGTGTTCACAAACAAACAGCTGGGAAGCGTGCTCTGGCCGTCGCGGTAAAAAGGCTGAGGAGCACGGATTGACCCTGACCGTGTGCCAGGTACTGGGGTGAACCCTCACATGCATTGTGTCACTTAGCATCACCTTGACCCTGTAAAGGACAAGCCATTATCTGGTTGAGGGAGAGGAAGCTTGGTGAGGCTGGATCACTTGCCAGTAATGCAGATGCCTAGGGCTCTCTGATCCCAAAACGACGTACCATCTTGGACCTATACAATGGGAAGGACACAGTGTCCTGTTTTCACAGCATTGGGTTTGCCAGTCTCACAGCCAGTGGGCCAGGGATGCAGCCGTGAATCACAGAAGGGACCGCCAGAGCAGGAGGGGAGGGACCCTAGTCCTCGCACATTCCTCAGTCCTATTGGCTCCTGCCAAGGAAACTCAGTCAAGCATTCTAGGCATAGACAAAGGCCTTGCATTTGTACAGTCCCTTAGAGATTACAGAGCGTGCTTACTTTTGTCATCTTACAACAGACTTGCAAATTCCTTAACTCAGATTTCGCAGCCTGGAAAATAGGGAGCAAGGGTGAGTGACTAGTCCAAGGGCATGCAGGTGAGGCGTGGAGGCAGGACCTGGACCCTGGGTCTTCCAGCCCCCAGCTCAGCTTTCTTTGGGCTCAGCCCCCCGCCCCCATCTTCACTCAGGACCATTTGGGGACCAGTAGTCCAAAACTTAACGCTGCAGAAATGCATGGCCTCTCCATGTGCCAAAAGCCTCTCACTGATATGGTTTAGCAAATGTGTCCTCCTTTTGATTCTGGTTCTTTAGTTGTGGGGCCAGAG
This sequence comes from Nyctereutes procyonoides, assembly GCF_905146905.1. Classification (NCBI taxonomy): domain Eukaryota; kingdom Metazoa; phylum Chordata; class Mammalia; order Carnivora; family Canidae; genus Nyctereutes; species Nyctereutes procyonoides. The sequence continues at coordinate 7,956,779 of NW_026575044.1, forward strand.
CACCGAGAATTCCATCGGATAATTAATACTCTGAATAGTACACATGACGGAATCTGCTGGCAGTTCAGGTCGATATGTGAGCTGCTCAGCAGAAGGGGGTTTCTAGCTCCTCAGAAGAACTGGGCAATTAGGCAAAGTTGCTGGAGGGGGCTCCCCTTGGTAGGGGACAGGGAGAGCAGAGCAGTGCTTGAAGACTCAGGCACTGACTGGCATCTTCACCCAGCACTGGAAGGCTCTTTGGATCTGAAAGATGAGCCCTTCCTAGCTTCTCCGCGGCCTTGGCTCCCGCCACATCCCTGTCTCGCAGCCAGTGCCCTGAGGTCCATTGGGCCTCCTGGCCTTTGGGCCTTCGGGGCCCTCTACCTTAAGCACATGCGAGGGGACGGGGTACCCCCTCTCCTTCCAGCAGCCCTGGAAGGAGGAGGGCAAGGCTCTTTCTCTTCCATGCTGAGCTGGGCCTCCAGGGGAGGGAGGGAATGAATAGAGACACTGGCTCTGTTTTCCAGAATTAATGGTTAGCGTCTGCTGAAGCTATTTGCACTGTAAACGAAAGTAAACAACAATGAGCAGGGAGAAAGCAAAACACCCCCAAATGATCAAAAAACATTCTGATGGTGGCTGTAGAGGTCCAAGGGTGTGAACCCGCCGTAGATGATCTGACGAAGACAATACCTGTGCAAGCAGCTTCTTCTCGGGGACACCCGCACACGCATACACTTGGAGAGGAACACACTTGGCTGCCCCGAGAAGTAGTGCACGTCTGCGTAGTCAGTGGTATGTTTCACAAGTCACCCAGGGGTCCTGATCTCAACTGGAAATTTGTGAAAACTATCCAGAGGGGTGGGTAGAAATTCAGCAACTTTATTCTGTTAAGTAAGGAATAATTCTGTGGTAGCTAAGCATCCTTCTGCCTCATCCAGAAATTTTGTGGTAGACTCATTCTATGGAAAGTTTTGTCTACAGTTTTCCATCTGTTGTGATAATCGTTATTAATCAAGCTGCTGTCATGCCATCTTGGGCTGTGATTTTTGTCAACTCCTTGCTGCTAAGTCGGGTCGGGCCTGGGGAAGGAAGATGTACCTGAAAGGGCTCAGATGGTGCATGTTGCCCACACCACGTGAGAAGTCTCTGGGCTGCTAAATGCCATTTTCTGAAAGAAACATAAACTGGAGTCTGCAGAACATCTAAGGCACACCCAGAGGATTGTCCCCTAGGAAATCTGGGAAGCTAGTTTCTCACCCACAGGTACTTACATGGAGTTTATCCAAGTCTCTGATTCTATCAGAAAGTGCTCTGGTACTGCCTACCCCCTAGTCTGGATCTCTTGGCCTCTAGAGTCCACACATACTAACCTCCTTTCCCAGGTGGCTGTGCTCAGTGGTGCTGAGGGGAGCCCTGGGTCCTTGGAAAACCAGCTTCTCTGCAGTGGCCCTGGAGTCGATGGTCCACAAAAATTAGTCTGAGCGCTTTAGAGTCTGTTCGCTGTTTATTGCTTTTGTGTTATCTTTAGAAAACAACTTAGACTCCACAGTGTTTTAAAATTAATGTTCTGCCTGAGGGAGCTGGCCATAAGTAGAGTTATTTCAAAACCTAGAACCCCAGGATTGGGAGGTGTAAAACAGAAAGTGGTAGTGGATTTTTGTGTTATGAACTAGGACAATGGCAAAAAAATTTACAAGTAGAACTTTGTGCTGAAAGGCACTAGAATTCATCATGTTGGACCTATCAACAAAGCCTCCTTCTCTGCAGGCCTCATCTGACCAAATTCACCCTCCCCTCCTGGTCTCCCCATATGTTCTATTTGAAAGGCAGACACAATTGAAACTTCCAAGAGAACAAGTTTATAATAGTGGTAAATGATGTGGTAAACGTATTTGGGCTAATGCATAGAACTTCTGTATCTCCTCATACAGAGTAGAAGTTGTAATAATACCAAAGCAACAGCAACTAAGATTTATTGAAGGCTAGACATGGTACTAAGTGATTTACATGGATCATCTCATTTCTTCGCCATGACAATCCTGTGACTACATTACTGCTATTATCCCCATCGTACAGATGAGTTTTAAAGCAACATTCCCAAACTGTAACTAGTTTTGTGACTAGTTCTACAACTAGTAAGGAGTCGAGCTAGCATCTGAACTCAGGTTTGTGTGACTGCAGTGCCCATGCTTTTATTTTTCTTTAAGATTTTATTTATTTATTCACACGGAGAGAGGCAGAAACACAGGCAGAGGGAGAAGCAGGCTCCCCGCAGGGAGCCTGATGTGGGACTCCATCCTGGGACCCTGGGATGCTCAACCACTGAGCCACCCAGGTGCCCCGAGCCCATGCTTTTAAACACTGCACTCAATGAGACAAAAATGGGCTTCTAACAGGAACTGGGAATGGCAAGCTCACGAAGACTTGACATTAATGAGAATTCCTCTGTCTTTAAGAGAATAGTCAACTGTGTTTGCTCATCTGTGCTTACTGGGACAGTTAAGGGTTTTCAGGTTAGCCTCGAATCATCCAGAAGTTCAGGTAACTGGAAGATGACATCGCCAAATAATTTAGATTAAGTAAGATTTAAATTCCTCTTGTTACCTTTACTGTTGTACCTTGGCTTTTACCTTCATGCATTTAGATATCTCCCTTCCTATGGTGTTTCCTGTTTGACGTGAAATTTCCTGACTTTCTTGTACTTCTCATTTTATCTGAGTACCATCGTCACTTTTTTCTGTGCTTGGAGGATTGTTTTTCTTTGCATATCTTGATTTCTCTATCCCACATTTTTTTTTTTTTTCTGAACAAGCCAAGAAGCTCTCCTGAAAAAGGCAGGTATGAATCTTAGTGTCTGTCGTGTATTCCTTTGCTCTGCACTAGACTAACTTCTACATTAAAAAATTTTTCTCTTTGCATCCTCTTAGCCTTCATATACTTTATTTCTTTCTCTTTTCCTTCTCCTTTTCAGTACTAAATGTTAAACGTGGCTCTTCTCACTGACGAAAGCAGCCCCTCCAGGACAGAGGAGATTCGGCTTCCCAAGCTGCCAATTCAGCATGGCAGTGGAGGAGGTCACAGAGAAGCATACATTTAAAATTGCTGATAGGCATAGAAAAACCTTGTAGGGTGGTTGAAAACTGTGGAATCCATGAATTTTCTGGGACCGTGTTCATTAGTCACGAACTTTGGCAGGTGGAAGCCTGCTCACCTCTCCCGGAGGATGACTGCTCCAGCTAATGGAATTCTTCTGTTTTCCTATGGTTCTGTTTTGTTATCTTTAGGCACTGAGTCAAGTGGCATGTGCCAGTGGGGGTGGCAGCTGCCCCTGCTGCTACTGTCCTGGCATGGCTATGACCCTTCTCTCTGTATCAGCATCAAAAGGAAGCCGTCATCCCATGGTACCCAGCAAAGCCCTCCTTTCCACCTCTTAGAGCACCACGTTGTCTCCAGATCCTTCCTTTTCGCCATTAACTGTGACATACCCAGCACAGGAAATGAAGGTGGAAAGACCAGTAAATGGATGCACTTCTGCATCCTGGCGGTGATCATTCTTTTCCTTGGGATTTCTCTTCTGCTGACTATAGTTTCAAATTCTAATGTTACTGTAACTAATTCCTGGCAGATGATGATTTTTTTTAAGCACAATTAAATTAAAGCAGACTTTGCTCTTGGTAAACTATTTTTAGTAAAATGTATAGGATGAAAAAAAAAAGAGCCCAACCCAACACTGACAACATGCTCAATCTGGATGTGAAACACGTTGTTCACTCAAAACCCTTATGCATATTTTGTTATTATTTAAGAAATGAACTGGCTTATTAGTCTAAAGGAAATTTAACCTTGTATAGCTAAGTACAAATACATGGCAAGACATCTGAAAAATCTGATCTATATATACTCAAATGAAAGATTTTGAGCTAATAAAAATGCTAATATGCCTGTAGACATACTGTATTATTTGGATAAAGTAGTAAAGAAGGAGCTGCTATACAAAAGACTCCAGGATGTGGGATCTGAAGTATCTTGGCTCAGAAAATAGCTAAGGACCCATACGGTGAGCATCTCTGATCTTAAAATCAATTTTAAGTCCCAAAACAACTGCGTACCCATTGCCTGGCATACATAGCGTGGTGAGGAATTCCAGTGCCTAAATTACATGCTTAGCAAAGAGGAAAAGGCAGAAGGTCCTTCATTAAAGGTCGGTTTGAAATGGGCAGTGTTCAATTCAATGCGACCCCCAATTGGCTCGTAATATAAATGGCCCTAAAGTTTCTCTCTCTTTTTTCTCTTTTCCACTGAAGAGAATTATGAGTGAGAAAATGCAGCCCACTGAGAAGCAAATCCTCGCTGCAAACCCAATGGTTGGAATTCCTGACTTGATTTATTGCCCTGATGCACTCCCTTCTTCCTGGCAGGAGCATCCTCGCCCCTGCCCAGGACCACAGAGCCACCTCCTCTGCGCTGCTCACCGGACCAGCCATCCATTATTCCTTCCACTTAACAGCTGTTTCCTGCTTGCACTGCATGTAATGTGAGGCTTTTAAAAATCTTTTCTTCCCTCCTTCCTCCGTCTTTCTTTCTTTCTTTCTTTCTTTCTTTCTTTCTTTCTTTCTTTCTTTCTTTCTCTTCCTTCCTTCCTTCCTTCCTTCTCTCCCTCTCTTTCTTTATTTCTTTCTTTCTTTTTTCTTCTTTCTCTTTCTTTTTTCTTTTTTTTTCCTTTTCTTTCTTTCTCTTTCCTCCCTCCCTTTCTCCCTCCCTCTCTTCCTTCCTTCTGAAGATGTCTGTATAGCTTCCATGATTTCCTATTAGGATCTAACTAACACTGTCCTCCTTCGCTCCTCCCTAAATGACTATATTTGACACCACAAAACCAAGAGTCTGGTCATGGCACATTGAACATCTCCATGAATTGGAAACAGGTAGAACTGAGCCATAGGGGACAGCAGTCCTATGAGCACCTTCCCGGGTGCCAGCTCCATGGTGACATCGCTGCAGGGTGGGAGTCACAAAGCTTGCATGGTTGCCTGTGCTCTGACTGGGAAACAGGCTGCTGTCTTCTTCTTCTCCTTCCAGGCAATAACATAATGAAGGGTTCTTAAAAGGAAAGTGAACAGCAGAAAGGTTGGCGCCTTTGCTATATCCAGCAGACTGGACAGCCTACACAGAGAATCGTCAGGATGGGCAAACGTACAGAGCCCAAATGTAAAATTTTCCATATCAACAGTGAAGTTTCCCTTATAAATAAAAGCAATTCCCGTTATCTTGTAGCTAGATATTTATATTTATAAAGAGGCTTTTTGATCCTTTTATTACTCTTTCCACAGTTTACCCAAAAGGTAAATAAGTGATATTGTAATTCCCTCTTATTTCTGGCAAAATTAGGAGGCAGAGGAGTAAAATGACTTCAACCAGATGTGCAGTAAGTCAGTGGTAAAATCTAAATTAGGACTCTATGTCTTTTGAGTTCTCAACTTTCATTTTGTTCATTGAGCCATACAAACAATAACATTCAGTAGGCTGGGAAACATGCAGTCAGTAGACTGCCACATTGCAAATTCTACAGTCTTATAAATCTTTCAGGAAGTTCTTGAAACATCATAAACCATAGAAGTCATATTTTGAGTGGTTTGTCACGAGAACTCCCAAGTGAGATATTTTCTGCATTTTCTTGTGGCCAATTTATCATATTTTATAACCCAAAGTTATTATTTTGGTACTTTGGGAAATGATTATTAATTTGTATTTGCCAAACAAACAAACAAACAAACAGCAACCCAGAATTACAACATATGCTATATGCATGGTTCTGGGATGGCGTACCTTTTGTCTTTGCATGGGACTTGTCAAAAATCAAATCCTAACGCTGCCTGGTTGACAAATACATTTTATAGCTGTCTGAAGGTTTAAAGTAATACAGATTGTCTAAGCCAATAAGTTGATTTGGTGAGAGCGGGATGCTAATGAGTCTTTGATCCGTGCAGAGGCCAGTGAGCTCTAGCACAGTCTCAGCCTGCACCCCTCACCCTGCCAGCTGTCTCACAAATGCCTGCCATTGGTCACAGGGGGGACCAGTCAAGCTGGGAGTGGAGGTGGATCAGTGCAAATCCATCATCTCTCCGAACGCATCACTCAAGTGTCAGTCCTCCGCAAGACAAACCAGCGGCGTTCCCTGTCTGCACAGAGATGGGTGCGTTGCAATAAAGACATTTAACAATATCAGTATCTGGTTTTTAAGGGACACATCCCCCCTCCCCTTTGTGCTGAAAATAAATGCAGATTGGTGTCTACTTCATGACCGGGGCTCTTTAAAGATATTGTATCTGGTGATACCGGAGGCAAGGAGGAGTTTTCAGGAAAACTTGCCGGATCTTACAGACTGGCCATTAGAGTGAGTGATGTCAGGCACGCGAGGGCAGCATGAAGCAGCTGGGCTCCAGCGGGGAGGCTGAAACAACCCGCAGCAGCTGGACAAATGCAGGAGGTCAGGCAGTGTTTGTGGACACTGACTTCTCCCTGAGCGTCCCTGGAGGGGAAGAGACATCAAAGCCCATCACCCAGGAATAACACCCCGTGGATTTTCTGTGTGTAACCCCCCTCCCAAGATGCTGACCCAGGACTGACAGGTCTTCTGTTGGCTCCTTGCCCTTCGGGAATGGAGTCACATTCCTCCTGCATGTGCTATTTCTAGAATAGGTTGTGTGATTCAGGAGGACATAACCCACATTATCGTATCAGGAAGGTAAAATTGAAAACAATTTTTTCCCCTTTGCTATTCACTTTCTTTTTTTTTCTGATGAAAATGCCTTTTAATATTCAACAGAGTTTTACTAAGCACCAAAAAGACCCAGGCATGGAGGGTGAGGGGGTAACAACACAGACACTCACTTGGGTTGGGCTACTAAGGATCCCCATGTGGACTGCATCTTATAGCTTTTTTCTGATTACTTTTAAGGTTTGGGTATATTTGAGGTGGTGAAATTATTTTACTAGCCAAAGCCCTTGTATGAGAATACAAAAAAAAAAAAAAAAAAAAGACAAGGAAACATAGTCTCTAAGATTTAGGGGCTGGGATTATTACTAGTTTTTAAATTGTTGCTGTTGAAATGGATGGAAGTGACAAGGGGACATACTTGTAGGTGGCCAGAGGAGGAAGCATGATACATAGGGGAAAATCGTGGCAAAAGCTAAAGAGAGCCACTTTGTACAGTACAATGTTCCAGTTTTTGTCCTTAAAGTGCTTGAACCCGGACTGTTTCTTTCACTGCAGGGTCCTAGTTTCAAATGACTTGGCCTCTAAAAGCTCCTGGGAAGACTGTCATGTGGAATTTTAGATGCTCCCCTCCATAGGAATATAAGGACTTTTCATACTAGCGAGGTTCCCATGACAGCCCTTGAAGATGTTTCCTGTCCCTACAAGGGTCTCAGCCCCCCCCCCCCATCCGGCATCTTTTGGGCAGCCCCGCCTGGCTCCCTCCATCTGATGCTGTTCCAGGGCGTGCTCAGGCTCTTCCAGCAGCGCCGAGTCCGAGTCTCCGCTGTTCTGGGATCTCTGGGAACAGCTCCCACCTTTGCACCTGGTCCCGGTCGCCTCCACCTGGAGATGGGCTTGCTGCCCCCCGTGAGTGCGAGCCGCCCCCTTGGCGCGCTCGGAGTCACCCTGCGTGCTAGGGGTTTCTCCAGAGCCCTTTCAACCCCTTAAACCAGACACTCCTCCCACCTTCAGGTGGGCAGGCTCCCCTGGGCAGGGGCTTTGTCGGTTTTATAGGCTGTTGATTCTCAGCATCTGGACCAGTGCCCGGCCCAGAGCCGGCGCCCAGTGAGCCCTGGCCGCGCGAGTGTTCCTGCACGCCCAGGTCACCCCGGGGGCGGGGGGCCGCATTGCCCCCTCCCCTCGCAGCACAGCAGGTGCTAGAGCGCTGCTCCTCAGGGTGTGACACGTTCCCTCTCTACGCCAGGGCGCTTCATCTTTAAAATCGGGGTGTCCTCCTAGCTACTCTTTACGATCCTCTCGAGAGCCCTTAATGTCGGCGATGATGATGGAGGCGAAATCCAGCCTCCTGCACGCTGCTGGGAGCTTGCGGCCGACTCCTCGTCCCCGCTGTGGAGTGCGGGGGGGCGGGGCAGGGGGGAGGGCCCCCACCTGCGCACCCATGGGCAGCGGCATTCCGCTGGGTGATTCTGGAGGCTTCTTGCCTCTTCCGATCCCTGGGGTCCCTCCGGAGCCGCGTGGGGAGGCCATGGACTGCCCTGTGCACCTGCTATGCTCAGATTCTGAGGTCCCCCTTCTGAGCCTGGGGCATGCGATGGGGGCGCCTTTGGGGGCCTACCAGACAGGGGCTGGAGGCTTCCTTCCACCTGCGAGTGCTGTAGAGCTCTTCCTTAGGCACAGATGTGGCTGCTTTTAGCAGGGACGGATTCTCCGAGGACTGGGGCAGAGCATGCCCTGGGCAGCAGTGCAGCCATCCTCCTCCTCCTCTAGCACAGCCTGGAAGCAAAGTTGTCCCCACAGGGCCGGAGCACGACTGTCCCCCTCTTCCCCACCTCTGCCCCCCGAAGTCGTTCTGTGCACTGCTGACCCATCCTTGGGAAGAAAGTCTCCTCTGTACCCCACCCCAGCTATGCCTGCAATGACCTTCACCATGCCATCCAGACTGCTCTCCGACTCTTGGGCATCACTCTGGCTTCCAGTCTGTATGCTAGCCTTGAGCCTATACCGAAATGTAAATTTCTAAGATTTATTTTAAATTTCCTTTTCATATGTCAAGCAGGCTTCCCTTTATAAATCCTGAGATCACCTTTGAAATTTTAGACAAGGGCAGATGTCACTTAATGTGACTGGCAAGTGTTCCACACGCCATTTGTTGCGTGTGGTCGTTGTTTTCTCTTTGGCTTCTTTTTTATTTTTTCTCCTTTTAAAAAATCACCATCACACTGTAAAACCAATTAAAACAAACTTTTCAAAGACTGTTATTTCCTGGCTGAGATACTCCAACCTCTGACTTTTTCTGAAGCACGAGATAAGACTTTCTGATTAACTGGGGGTGGGATGTTTATTCAATCTGTTCGTTTTATACATTACGGATACTGCTTTTTAATTTTTATGCCATGTCAGTGGCATATACTTTCTGAAATTAATAAATACAATACATACCATCAATGTGCGAAATTTAAAAAAAACACAGATTTCCATAGTTTGACATACAAAAATGTACTCACACACTTTTGAAATCTACTGTCAAATCATTTCACATCTGTACCTAAAGCAAACAGACATAATGCTAACAGCTTGTTAGAATTCAGAAATGCCACCCGCTAATCAGCCCACCTGTGGCATTCTCGGTCCATCTTGCAAGCTGCAGAGCCTGCTGCCAAGAAGCTTGACAAGAAAATGTATATTAAATTATTGAATAAGATTGGAAATACTGTACAGTGTGGGATAAAGAGAATGCGCTACGTGTGGCCAATGACATACTGTACCTTTCCATTCTAATGTCTGTCTGGAGGTGACCTAGCTTCATTCCCATTTGCCATAAATTATCAAGTCTCTGGGTGAAAAATCGGCAGCAAGGTTTTCATTGTTTCTATCCGGTTTTGTTATGTGTAGCTGGCATTGGCTAAAACAAAAAACAAGGAAGAGAAAAGCAGAAAACAAAATTTGAACCGAGTCTGACAGACACAACCCCCATTTATCCTACAGTTCCGTCCTGGGGTCCTGTAGAGTTAAACAAAGAAGGAGATTTTTCTGATATTCCTGATACTCTTTGGGGAACCACAGTTGTGATGGTGTGAACCAGATCCAATCTTTATCTAAAAGCCTAAGGAAATGATCTTTTGATCTTTCTTAGCAAAAAATCAAATAAAATGCACAAGTGAAATAAGGCTATTAAGACCCCAGAACAAAATGGAGCAGCAAATCAGGGGATGAACTATGGGGTGTACTCTGCCCATACCTGGAAGCTCATGAAATCAGGGGTAAGCGTGACATTGCACAACCCAATTACATTTCTACCAACTATTAATTTCTATAGAATATAAACTAACGTGCTCACAGAAGTATCTTCTCTGGGGGTCTGTGAGTAAGAAATGTGATTTTAGCATCTGTTCTTTTAAGGCTATTTGCTCTGGGAAGGCAGTGTGTTTTGCCATAAATCTAGGTCATTAATTTGTATCTGTTCTTTGTTTATTTAAGACACAGGACAAAAGGGCAGCTGCTGAAACATTTGGCTGTGCCGAGGGGTAGTGGGCTAAACATGCTGGAGTTCTGCACATGACCAGCTTGAGTTTGTATCCACAGCTACAGGACAGGACTTTATGGAAACACTTTGCCAAGCCATGTGGTGTTCGGCTTCCCTTTGCATCAATACCCTTTTAATTACCTGATCCTGAGGGGAAAAAAGTTAAAGCAAAGTGTCAGTGCAGAAGCCTAGTAACCTGCAGAGAATCAGACTTTTTAAAAAAAAAAAAAATCATCGTGATACAATGTCTGGCAATTATTCTACAGAATATCAGTGTGAACCTTGCCACTGGCCTGCAAATGTAACACTATGACCTATCTGACTTGATATTTATAAACTGCCGCACAATAATATCCAGGAAATTGATTGTTAACAACATTGAATGCTCTGAAATTGGCCATTAAGTGCAGAATCCTTTGAAAGGCATTATTGTTAGTATGAAGCATTGCAGAGGTTTTATTTACTATCATAAACCTAATGGACTCAGTAAATTAGGTGTATTTAAAAAGGTCATTTGCTGCTTGTTGAGATTGAATCCTAAGCACTTTAATTCAGATGGATCACACAACATAGCAGTGTTTTTAAAGATGATCCACTATAAGCTCCTTCAAATAAACAACACGGAAGCAGAGTTCCTTGGATTTGTGTACAATCATCATCATAATAATAATAGTGTCCCAAGAACTTTTAAGACTGCTTAAAAGGCCATAGTAGAAAATTAAGAGTTTTCTAATTAGAACTACTTATTAGAAATAAAAGGAAAAAAAACCCATAAAATTCATCAAAAGTGAGTTTTAAGTCACAAAGAGAAATTTTTGCCTTGAGTCATATTTCTTCTGGATGAAATATAATGTCACCTTTGCATTTTTCTAAAAGTCTCTTGCTGTGAGAGGGTGTGGTCACTTTAGAAATCTTGGGAGTTGGCTGGTCTCAGCTGGGGACCTGAAGGTTGAGACACACACAGCCCAGGGGTCCTGACAAGCCGCTGGGGTGTAGAGAGTTTGTGGAACGTGTAATGGAAATTTAATACTTATGTGGATGGAGATTAACATTTTTTTTTTCCTGTTGAATGTATTTTCATGTGAGTAGAAGTGGTTTTGTTTTTTTCAGATGCTCTCTTTTGAGGAAATCATAACTGAAAATTTGGTCGGAACTAGGGACTGTTCTTTTAATGCAAAATCATACCCAAGGCCCTTGCGTGGAACACTCTGGAAACCAGAGGAACATGCAGGCACTTGTGTCTGCAAAGCTCTCCCCTCTCGGCAGCAGGCAGCAGACAGCAGGCAGCATCTGAGAGGGGCCCGGACAGTCTGCATTCAGAGACAAGGATGGAAGGCCTTTAGCAAGAGACTTAACACACAGCTTTTCTCTACTTTCATCCCTGGAGTCTTGCTCTCAGAATAAATGTGAGCTTGGTCCAAAGACTGTGCTCTTTCCCATCATTGCCTTGTTTTGTGGTCAGGTGGTTCAGAGAAAAATTTTAAAAGTGTCAAACTGCCTCATTCCCAGGACTCACTGACATCAGTGAAAAAAGAAAAAAAAACAAACAAAATCAATTTGATATGAGACCTCAGAAGATTTCTGATACTCAGACTATGTTCAGAGAAGGAAAACACACAAAGGATGCTTCCTGAATACGCACAGGCCAGTCACTTGGTGTCACACACGTGCTACATGCTTCAGTCCACGAGCAAACCAGTGGATGGCTCCTAAGCCAGCATCTATTCAGCACCTGCTATGGGTGAAGAAATATGCTATATGTTGTATTATCTAATACTCTCTGAAAAATAAAATAAGTTTAAAAGATCTGGAAATTTGGTGTGTACCAAATAAAATGCCTAGAATGATTCCATAGGCTTAGATTAAGCGAAAGCTCTCTTTTTGGTAAAACAAAGGAAACCGATTTTGGGTTATTCTCAAACAAAGTGTGTGTGGGGGTTCCTCCAAATTTGTCTGTGTGCAGGAAAAGTGATCAGGAGTTAGTGGCTAAGCTGGCCAAAGCCTTTGGTGCTTGTCTCATCTGGTCACTATGTTTGAGTTCCATCTATCTCTTGGTCCTTTGCTTTTTCTTTGACCTCATCCAAACTCTTATTCTCTCACACTGTCCTGTATTCCCCAAGGGTTTAATGGATGAAACACACACGCCCACATAATAAAATGCTGCATTCCTGCTCCCCTGGAGAACCAAAAGTCTTCTGCTTAGTCCTTTATTGGGCTCTCAATGAATATAAAGAACAGCTCTTTTATAGATGTATAAAGATGCTGCCGTATTTATATGAGCTAGAATGATCTGAGCTTCTCTTCGGCTACCTACAGCTCTTACACCCTCCAGCCTTGGTCACGTTTCAATTCTTCTCCAACATCTCTTGGCTGCTAAGTTCCTCAACTTTTCCCTGGGTCTCTTTCTCCCAAACCCAATTCAGATGCTCTCCATCTGATCATCTTCCCCAGGGTGGTCGTGGCCTTTGGGATGCAGTCTAGGTGTTAAATGGATGATTATTCATTGCTATCTCCAAGCATGAAAGCCCTCCACTCTTTATAGAGTCTCCACTCCCTAGAGAACACTTTGGCAGCATTTTCCTCAAAGTAGAATAAAAAATGCATCACACTTAAAAAAAAACCCCACACATGCCATCTCTCAGGAGACTTCTGATGCAGGTTCTGTTTCTGTCAAGAGAAGATGCATGTTGTTGTCAAGAAAGCATTGAACTGGGACTCCAGAGACCTCCCTTCCAGGCTGCCTCTTTAATTGCTAACTGGGGGATCTTGGACAAGTTACTTACTTCGGTCTTAGATCCCCAGTGTAAAACTAGAAAATGGGACCAGGGAGCACCCAAGGTCCTTCCAGCTCCAACACTTCTGGAGTCTAGGAAAGGGAGTCCTAAAATAGCAGAAACAGACTTATATGAAAACTGGAATTTGATGCCCAGTGAGCAAGTAAACCAGACTTACTCTTTTGGCATTTTACCTTCAAATCATAGAAATTTTGCCCCCTTTGCCAAAACTTCTAATAATCATTTAAAGCACAATTTACTGGGCCTGGGTGGCTCAGTGGTTGAGTATCTGTCTCTGGCTCAGGTCATGATCCCAGGGTACTGGGATCAAGTCCCGCATTGGGCTCCCCGGGGAGAACCTGCTTCTCCCTTTGCCTATGTCTCTGCTTCTCTCTGTGTGTATTTCATGAATAAATAAATAAAATATTAAAAAATAAAGTACAATTTATCTTCAGGAATGGAATTTTTGAAGGTTTAAAACCAAAATTCTTCCTTTTATGGGCAATGCATGGAGAGCGAGATACCACAGATTTTTAAAAATGGTCAGCCTCATAATTTTGTCTACTTTACTGGTGAGTACTATAAGGCTTATTTTGATAAATCACTTTTAAAAAGAAAAACATTCTTTCTGAATCTGTAGCTACAGTCAGATCAACCCATAATTCTAGCTATGTTTCTATCATCTATCTATCTATCTATCTATCTATCTATCTATCTATCTATCATCTATCTATCATCATCATCATCATCTATCTATTCATATATACATTTTAAAAATATATACTATTTTAAAAATAAAATTAGGAAACCTTTTCCTCTTTTCTCAATAAATGCTCTATGTTAAGTACTTGGTGTTGAGAAGATTTTCCCATCATTGAGATACAGTTCAGATATACTCAAAAAACCGTAAAGAATTCAGAACTAACAAGCCTAGTTGATTGCTTTTAGATGCATTTGTGCAGATAAGAGCGAGATCCATGGTTCTTGTGTTGATGACGGACTCTATTACTACGCCTGAGCTTAGAAACTATGAGGACGCTGTGGGGAAGTAAGGTGCTTTCCTAGCACAGTAGAATTACACTGGATTATATGTAATAGCCTAGAGAGTCTTTACAAAATATCAGTTGATAGTTGATGCCTTGGGAAGTAGAAGTGTAGTTTCACCAGTGTTTTCCCCAACCCTAGCTCAGCACACATAAGCACACCATGAAGCCTGCTCTGAGATGTGAGTATAAGCCAAGCTTTCTCCAACCCAGAGGATGCTTGTGGCTGTGTTCTTGAGGCTCTCCTGTCTTCTATCCATTGTGTCAACCCACATTTCCCACTGGCTTCCCAAACACAACTGAAATCAAAGTCAGGCTGCTGGTGGAAGGCTGCTGCTCGCCTTCCTCCTGGACATCATCTGATTTTGACCATACTCCTTGATCTTTCTTGGCTCCTCGTGTTTCAGACCACATTCTGGACATCTCTCCTGTAAGCCCTCAGTTTCCCTTCTTTGCCACATGATCTGGTCAGGGACACTCTCTCCTCTTACCCTTTCCTAAGTGGGTTAAAGAACATGTCAGTATTTTTCAGGAAATGAAACAGACATTTGCAAAGTGCTGGACCAGCCCAAGCCCACCTGGGAATACGATTCATCTGAGTGGGCCAGCTCTGCAATCATCATCCCCCTCTTCTCCCAAAACTCTCCCAGGTACTAGGGCACTTCTGGCACTGATCATGTTATTATGGTGCCAGTAGGGAGTGATTTAGAATCACTGAATGTGACCCAATATTAAATCTAAACCTGATTGTCATTCAGTATTTTTTTTATTTATTTGAGAGAGAGAGAGAGAGAGTGTATGTGTCTGTGTATGAGAGAGAGAGAGAGAGAGTGAGAGAGAGAGCACGAACAAGCCAGGGAAGGAGCAGAGGAAGAAGGAGAAGCGGACTCCCTGCTGAGCAGGGAACCCGATGTGGGGCTCAATTCCAGGACCCTGGGATCATGACCTGAGCCAAAGGCAGACACTTAACTGACTGAGCCACTCAGGTGCCCCTCTTTCAGTATTTTTTTTTAAAGATTTTTTGTTTACTCAATTGAGGGAGATTGAGACAGAGAGAGAGAGAGAGAGAGAGTGCAAGAGCACGAGCAGCGGGGAGGCTCAGAGGGAGAGCAAGAAGCAGACTTCCTGCTGAATACAAAGTCCAACACAGGGCTCAACCCCAGGACCCTGAGATCACCACCTGAGCTGAAGGCAAACACTTAACCAAATGAGCCACCCAGGCACCCCTCATTTGGTTTTGAACTTATGTAAAAGGCTAACTTTCCAGCTCAGTTATTACGACCCTAAATCTATAGATTTGATAACCAAGTTTATAAATTACTGAAGTGATACTGAGTACTATTTAATAAGGACTTAGGCAGTGTGCTATGCACTTTCTCGGCTTTATTTCCCTGTCTTTTCTCAATAAATTTCTGTAGAAGGCATTAGCCTCACCCCATTTAGCAATCTGCCCATTTAGCAATCTGCCCAAGATCATACAGCTGATAAAATCACAGTCAGCGTAGACACCAAGGCCCAATATCTAAAACACACTCAATGGGATGCCTGGGTGGCTCAGCAGTTGAGCATCTGCCTTTGGCTCGGGTCATGATCTCAGGGTTTGGGGATCGAGTCCTGCATCAGGCTCTGCACAGGGACCCTGCTTCTCTTTCTGCCTATGTCTCTGCCTCTCTCTTGGTGTCTCTCATGAATAAATAAATAAAATCTTTAAAAATAAAAATAAAACATGCTCAACATGAAAATATGTAGTTTAGATTTCTTGAAGTCATTAACCATGGAGTATAGACTTTGAAGCAAATCATTCCCAGTGAGAGCGCTTGAGCAGAACTTTGGGGGATAGATCCCATTACAGGCTGCGGGGCTGTTGGATTCCAGGCTTCCTGGGGGTAATGGTCTCAAACGAAGAATGAGACCATGCCATTCTTAAATGGAATCAATGGGTATAAGCTGCAATAGGAAGGATTTAGGGTAAATACCTAAAACAGCTCCATAGTAGGGAGCTGCAAGATGCAGGAATGTGTCTCAAAGGAAAATGATAGAATCTGTTTCACAAGTTTTACAACATGGGATGGATTTTCTTTTGAGCAAAAAGTAGGCAAGATCCAAAAGAAGGGACCAGGGCTCCTTTGCGATAGGATTCTGTAATCATTCTACAATTCTAAATGGTATCCTGGCATTATGTTCCTTCAGTAACAAGTCATTTGAGATCATGGGAGCCAAATGTATGGAGGCTCCAGTAAGAGAACCCCAAGTGTCAAAATTGGCTAAGATTCCATTTTCCTGAACTTTAAAGTGACAGTTTAGACAAGAAACGAATCATTGTCGAAGGGAGGGCATGAATCAAGCAGGAAGATTTTATCCTGATTTGATATTCGTTAATTTTTTTAAAAAGATTTTATTTATCTATTTGAGAGAGAGAGAGAGAGAACAAGCCGGAGGAGCAGCAGAGGGAGAGGGGGAAGCCGACTTCCCACCATGCAGGGACCCCCACACGGGGTTCATTCCCAGAACCCTGGGATCATGACCTGAGCTGAAGGCAGACTTTTAACCCACTGAGCCACTCAGGCACCCCTGTCTTCATTAATTAAATACAATTTGACCAGTCTCTTTTCTAATCTAGAGGTACAAGATTCAATCCTCTAGAGTCACTGAAAAGAGAAAAAAAATCCCCCCGCTTCATTGCTGCTGCGGGGGAAGCAAAGTTTTCAATCATCTATCAGCCCTTAAATTTATGGCGTACCCCTATCTAGAAACCTTCAGCAATAAAATAATAGCTTTTTGAAACAATAAAGTTTTTATTTATGTATTTATTTTTTAACAATAAAGTTTTAAAATTTTTGCTTCTTAAGTAATTAATCATTGATCGAAGAACAAAATATCCAGGCAAGCTGCAGGTGGAGCAGGAATTCGAGATCTACTCAACATATGTCTGCAGAAGGTGTCTAAGCAACTGATTAGTGAACATCACAGGTTTGGATCCTTTGGGCTGAGTAGGGGTTTCAGAGATCATGTTTGAGATAAATCAATCAGTAAGAATTTTAATAAAATTTGGAACTTCGATCCATTAAAGTGTTCTCTGGTGATTTCTTAAGGCTCTGATTGCTTACAGTTACTAGGGGCACCATTATTTTAACACCAATAAATATGGGAAGGCCTGGAAAAGTCTGGGGCGCTGGAAATTGCATGTGAACCAGTAGGTCTAGCTTTTAAAACTAATTCGCTGGAAAAGATATTCATGGTCTTTTTTTCTTTCAATCATAGAAAATATTATTCTCTATGTGCCATTAAGTGCAGTAGTCTGCTTTTTTTTTTAAGAAGCGACAACAATTTCCTAACACCCCAAATGCACTTCACTGTGCTATTTTAAGAAAAGTATACATGAGTTATGGATTTGAGCAAAATCCATATTTAATCCAGATTATAAATTCCGTAGCAGTTAAAGAGTGTTTGCTTTTATCTCATTATTCAGCTCCCCATTATGTCCTTTGGACTCTCTTCAGAGATTCTGATTTGCAGGTACCTTTTCAGTTGTTTTCTTTATTGATTGAATCTTATAATTTGAGGTTTCAGACTGATTATCCAGCTTTTTAGACAGCAGTACAATTTTTTTTTTCTCTGTTTAACACATCGCAGGAAACTGAGTGTCAGGTTTCTGTCTCATATGTTCCATAATTCTGCGTTCTGGTGTGATGCCGGCATAACTGGTATAATTTGAGACAAACAGCGATCTTTCCAAGTTTCATAAAATAAATGCTTATAATTTATAGCGTTTATAGGAATTAGAAATGCAAATATTGAAAGGCTTTAGGATAGCACATGGTTACATTTTTTTCCATCTCAGAGATAAGGGAGAGTCAAACTGACCTGCCCTCCGGACAAATTGCAGCTGGCATTCTAGATTGTCCCAGAATCAGGGGGATGAGTCCCTCAGAGGGCGGTGGAGAAAGACAAAACCACCACCACCCTGTCACATTGTCCGTACTAGTTTAGAAAGACGAATAGGACGCTCACGCAGCCAGGCGCGCTTGTTCATATGTCCGTTCAATATTGAAAATACAGCAACATTTAGGTGGATATAAGCGTCCCTGTCAGTTGTTGAAGTCTCCACTGTTGATGCCAATCGTGTTGCCCAAATGTCTTAAAAATCTGTTTAAATAAAAATGTCAAACTCTCATATGATTTCTAAAGCTGTGGGGGGCATTTGAGGCGATCTACACTGTCGGGGACAATGTCTTAATTATCTCTTTGTTTCCCACAATGCCTAGCATGGGGTTTTTACTCAATAATTATGTATTTAATAACAGAATAAATGAATGGATCTAGTTCAAGGGATATTCCGATGCAGACAATGCTGCTTTGCATCTCTGAACTGCTCACTGATCAACCAACCTGAGCTACTGTTGCTCACCTCAGTGGCTCCAAAGGCCCCCACCGAGGTTGAGCCAAAGCTTGAACAGTAGAGATCTACACTCGGATCTGGTTTGGACTTGGGGGTGTGGTCTATTCCCTTTACCACAGGACAATCCTTCTTATATTTTAAGGCAGTTATCATGTCTTCCCTTAGATACCTCCAGAATATTCCCCAGTTCCTTATACCATTGCTCATAAGGGAGGCAGTGTAAAAAAAGGAAATTGCTAGGTGAGTGCTCAGGAAACTTGCATTTATGCCCAGCCTTGGTTATTTATGAGTGATGTGACATTTGGTGGGCTGCTTAATCTCTCTGGGCATTTATAGATTCATGCATAAAATGTCATAGTAAGATTTTTCTGCTTACATGATAGTATTGTTTTGGGTATCCAACCTTCTGAAAATTATAAGATGTTAGAGAAATGAAAGATACTACTCTTATAATAAGAAATAGTTTCCAACTACTTCCCCAATCTGATATCCTTCCTCCAGCTATATTTGTTGTTTGTCATTGTGTTCCTTAAAATGTAATGACTGGAAAAAATTCAGAGTTCCATCCATGACTGGCCTGGTACAAAGAACAATAAAGACTAAAGGAGGGGAAAAGAAGAAGTGAACCCATTTTATTAAAAGCTTATCATGTGCCAGGCCTTTCATTCTTTATCTTAGTCTTCATAATAACTCTTGTAGGCAGGTATATGTAGGTGAGTCGAGAAAACCTTAGCAATTCTAAGTAACTTGCTCAAAGTCACCAGGTCAACTTGACTCATGTCTTTTCTACTCTGCCATGTTGCCCATAACTCTGTTACCCCCTCACCCCCCTTTGGCTGGAGCATAATACTAACTCATATCAAGATTGCTTGGGCGTCTAGATGGCTCTATCAGTTGAGCATTGGACTCTTGATTTCAACCTGGGTCATGATCTCAGGGTCGTGGGATGAAGCCCCATGTTGGGTTCCATGCTCAGTGGGGAGTCTGCTTGAGATTCTCTCCCTCTCCTTCTGTCCCCTACCCCTGCTCTCTCTCTCAAATAAATAAATACATCTTTAAAAAAAAAAGATTGCAGCAAGCTAAGGACTTTAGGTTTTCATTTTTATGTGGTTTCACATATATTTCAACACACCCTGTACTTGTGCAACAGATTTGGGAAAACCTAAATTCAGGCCTTTTTATAGATTCATTCTAAGCTTGTGTTCACAACATCTCTCTGTTTAAGAATTCACTCTGGATTTGTTTTGGGGATAAACATCGGGCTTCCCAATTTTTAGTTTTTCCATTTCTTGTTTTCCCTGACTTTGAAAATGGAGACATCTGTCAATCCATCTTCTCTTTTCTTATTCTCCCTTTTTCCTCCCTCCCTTTGTCCCTTCCTCTCTAAGTGACTTAACACATATAAAACTCTCAGAAGAGTGCTTGTCACATACAAAGTACTCAAAAATGTTAGCTATTATTATTCATGTGACAAGTAGTGATGGAGCATTTCCTATGTACCAAAGACTGTGCCAGATGCTGGGTATGCACTGGGGATCAGAAAGGAGATAATCTCTGTTCTGTGGAGTTCACAGCCAGTGGGGGGGGGGGGCTGTTGGTGAACAGAAAAATTTTGAAGGCGGTCAGGGACCACCCTTTGAAGAAGTGACATTTAAGCCACCACCTGAAGAATGAGAAGTCAGACAATGCAAGAGGTTACCTGGCAGCAAAATCCTGAGACCACCTGTGCCACTGCTTCTAGACCCTCACCGGCAGGTCTGAATTCACAAAAAATGGCTAAACACACACTTAGGTAATTCCTCATTCAGCTTGATCTTTTTTTTTTTTTTTATGATAGTTACACACACACAGAGAGAGAGAGAGAGAGAGAGAGGCAGAAAGAGACACAGGCAGAGGGAGAAGCAGGCTCCATGCACCGGGAGCCCGATGTGGGATTCGATCCTGGGTCTCCAGGATCGTGCCCTGGGCCAAAGGCAGGCGCCAAACCGCTGCGCCACCCAGGGATCCCGCTTGATCTTTATCTGTTGATACGTTCAACCATTTTCAATGTGAAAGGCATTCTCCCTTGTGGAAAAACTAGAAGTAATATGTCTTCCTCTGAAGGTGGCCTAGTGAGAAATTTCTGTTATCCTCGGTGTTTTCCCAAGCTTCTCCTGGGCTTCAGCCTCCTGTAGTCTACTGAAAAGTGTCCCGCAAAGACACCAGGTCCTAAACTGCGGAATCTAAACATTATATAGGGAAAGGGACTTTCTAAATGGGATTTATTTAAGAATCTCAAGATGAGGACCTTATCCTGGTGGGCCCTACGTAGAATCACATGTGTCCATAAAAGAGGGCTCAGAGGACCATTTGATGCAGATGGAAGAATAAGAGGCAATGTGACCTGGCAGAGATTGCAGTAACGTGGCCTTAGACAATGGGGGGCCACAGTATCCCCAAACTAGAAGAGACAAGGGACTGGCTTCTCCCCTACAACCTCTAGAAGGAGCACAGCTACCCACCTGGGTTTCAGCGTCCCAACTCTGAGTTTGGACTTCTGACCTTCATAACTGTGAGTGGACACATTTCTGTGCTTCTCAGTCACCAAATTGGTGGTGATTTGTTATAGTAACCATGGGACACTAATACATTCCCTTACATTATTCTTTGAAGTTCCTGAAACTCAAAACTCTTTTGTAATCGCCTGGAGTTGTATGCTCCTCCTACCTTTTTTTCCCCCTGGTATCCATATTATTTAAGTTTCAATAAAACACAATCCAGGACATTAAGGAGTGCAACAGATATAATGAGCTTTGGGTGTCATATAAAACTGATTAAATCACTGAACTCTACCTCTGAAACTAATAATACACTATATGTTAATTCATTGAATTTAAGTAAAAAAATAAACATTAAAAAAACACCCACGCACCCACCCCCAGGAAACCAAACCTCCCCAAAAACAAAACAAAACAAACCACATTCCATATGTTTGGTTTTAACATCTGAGCTCGCCAAAACTGCTAATCATCATGGAAATGTTTTTGTTTTTTGCTTTTAATCACACCGTTTAGAGGTCAGAGAATATAAAACATTGTTTGGACAGATATGTAATAATTTTTTAAAAGATTTTATTTTTTATTCATGAGACACAGAGAGAGAGAGAGACAGAGAGAGAGAGAGAGAGGCAGAGACACAGGCAGAGGGAGAAGCAGGCTCCATGCAGGGAGCCCGATGTGAGACTCGATCCCGGGACTCCAGGACCACGCCCTGAGCCGAAGGCAGGCGCTAAACCCCTGAGCCACCCAGGGATCCCCCGATATGTAATAATTTTCAAGTGTCTTTCTCCTTGACTTTTCAAATATTGATGGTACAAGAATGCTTATCAGTTGTTTTTAAAGTAAGAGAACCCTTCTTCAGTAAATGCAAAATTTTCACTAGAAGTGCTATGGATGCCAATAGACCAGGGAAGCTAACCCCAGGGGGAGAGGCGGTTCTGGGAGGGGAGGTGGTTGACACAGAGACTCGCAGAGAGCCCCTGTGCAGTACAGCCCCTGCCTCCAGCAGCCTTCCTGCCCCGATAAACCTGCTGCCTTTTTGCAGGACAATTTCATGCCCCTTTTGAAAAAATCTATCAGAACTGGACAGTTAGTTGAGTCCCAATGTAACAGCAACAGAGCGTTTGATTTCACTTCTATCCTCTTTGCTGTTCTTTTTTAGTTGAAAAAGATTTTTTATTGCCGCCTGTCTAATGTTCAAAATAATCAAATCTTAGAGAAGTGACTTCATTTTACAAATGCCTGGAACAGCCCCATATATAATTTATGTGTTCATTCTGCATAAAAAAGTACCATTCCTTGAAACTATTTAGGAAGGTATATACACAGGAATAATTCAGTGCTGTCAAGCTGACTTCGCCTTTGCTCTGGCACTGTTCAGGCCATCAGGCTTCTCTGGAAACATGGAAGGGGTTGGGTGGGAAAGGCGAGGAAGCAGCTGGAAGGGGAGCAAGTGAGGATTTGGTAGGGAGATGAAGGAGGCGCAGAGGAGAAAGGAAGCAGGTTTGACCTACATTCCCAGCTGCCCGGTCTGTGAACGTCAGAACTCAGGTCAGCGCCTCGGGGGAGGGTGGACAGAAGCACTTGCCCAAGTGCATTGAGTTGGCACCCAAAGATCGGACCCCATGCATTTGCCAAACAGTGTCACCAGAGGCCAGTTCGGTGCCTAGAGCCCTGCTTTCAGATGCACATGTGTTTCTCTGCAAATAGGGCACATCTTCCTTCTTAGTGAGATGAAACTAATTTATTCAGGCACATGCCTCAGAAATACTTAACCTTGTTATCTGATCGCCGTGTGCTTTGACATGGCAGTGGGTGGAGCTGTGCACACCTGTCCGTGGAGCAAGAGGTGGACTGTCTGAATGAGAGGGTCTTCAGGGCCGAGAGACTTTGCAAGCAACCCCTGAGACGACCCAAGGGGGTGCTCAGGCATGCCTCCAAGCCACCCTAACACTGTGATGTGCCCACCACCGCTTTGCTTCTCTAGGTATGGACCTTGGGGATTCTTGACCAGTGAAACCTCCCCTATTCACAGATCATTGCCAAAGCAAACAGCAGTGGACTAAGGAGACTTTTGGTCTGCCTGTTTCAAAGCCAGCATTCCTATCATTGCATCTTGGTATGTGACCTGAGGTTCCCATCACTGCTCAGCCCTTGTATTCTGGGGTGCTCAGGGCTCTTTCTGAAGCACGCACTGAGTGGAGGGCAGGGAAGAGCACAGCACTTGAGCCTTGGTCCTACAGGGGACCAAGTGCCCCAAACCTACAGATGACAGGAGCTCTCCCATGGCAACAGACGCCCACAGTGTACTTGCCGGCAGGCAGCTGAGGATGGGATCCAGGCGGGTCTCTGCACTGAAAGCGTTCATCACGGATGCCTTGCAGGAGGAGCAGAGTGGGAAGAGAGGGGGCCGCACAATGGGGCCGGGCCCAGGGTGAGGCGAGTGAGGCATTTGCCTCTAGTACAAAATTTAAAGGGGGCGCAGGAAACTCAGCAATCAAGAGAAAGACTATTTTAATGCAGTATCTTTTTTAAATCACAACGAATACGAAATAATTAACAGTGTACAAAGCGTCAGGATTTTGAAGAACAAGATTGATAGTACTGATCTTTTCCTTTTGTCTCTGACTCTGGTGTGGCTCCACGCAGTATTGTCACTGGAGCCTAGGCAGGGCGGGAGTGGAGGTGGGGTGAGCATGAGTGATGGGTACACAGGTGCTGAGGAAGGAAGGGGACATTCGCTTACGCTGTCAGGCGGAGGAGCGTGGCCGGGATGGGGGTCTACCAAGGGGACAGTAAAGATGAAGTGTGAAATGGGGGAAGAGGTGTGAGAACCCTTGAGGGTGGGATGACAGTCACAGTGAGATCTGGTAGGAGTTGTCACAGTGGATTTTCAGAAATGTTGGAGAGTGTTCCGTAGAAACAATTGTAGCAACAGCGCTAGGATGGATGGTAAAGGGCATCGATTGCCTTGGGAAGTCGGGATAGGTTCAACAGAGGCATCTGCGGAGGGTAGCTGTGGCACTGGAAGTAAAGCATTTCCAAAGGCGTTGGGGTAAAGAGAACTGGTGGAGCCCAGACATTTGGACATGGAGATAGAGGAAAAAGAAGCAAAGAAAACTAGACATCCGCTCGGCTTCTGCATGGCCCTAAGTCTGACTTGTCCACGAGGCGATCTTTAGCAGCTATTGGCAGGCAGGGCATGGCCTGACGTTAACCGACAAGGGGGGAGAACCAGACTGGGAGGTCTTGCGTGTGTAGGAGAGGCCTGACCCCCACTGAAGCCAAGTGCTCAAGAGTAAGGGTTCAGAAATAATGAATGAAAGGTCAAGAATTTGATTTCCCCAGCCGGTATTTCTCAAAAGTGTAATGCTCTTTGCCTTTTGGCAAAACAAACCTTTGTCACATGGAACTGTCTTGTGTATCCCAGAAAATTAGTGTTCTTGCTTCCCGCTGAGCCCCCGCCCTACCTGATTTGCATTAAAACGTCAGTGGCACTTCACAGCCACTGGGACGGTTGGAAAAGGCTCTACACATATACATGTTCTTCCCAGGATGTGGTGGCTGACCCTCTAACACAAGATCATTGAGCACCCACCCCCCTGGGGAAGAAGAAAATCTAGATTCAGGGGAAGAAATTATCCAAGAGCTGCCAAGAGATACCGCGTGGCAGAAGATCCAAAGGCAAATAAGTTCCCAAAAGGAAGGTAATCAGTGGTGTCAAATGTAGCAGAAAGATCAACGAGTAAGGACGCCCACCAAAAAACAAAAGACAATTGGGGAGGTGTTTCTCATCACACCTTTAGTTACTCCAACACAGTTGGGTGTTGTCCTATGTGGGAAGTGAATGGACAGCTGTATTTTTTCAAGCAAGACTCGGTTCTGATGTTCATTATTAGAATCATGTTCCTACAGTTACGTGATCTGAGAATCGAGTTATCTTAAAAATGTATTTAATATATGAATTCTTTGTATGTATGTTTGTATATAGATGTGTAATATGGACCAATTCATAGGAAGAATGCGGTTTTCATAATCAAAGCGTTGTCTCATTGCCGTGACGTATCCATTAAAGCCATCTGTGGAGCTATCTGTAGGATGACAATATGCAAATATCAGGAAACTTAGCTAAAATTTTCCTTTTACTTCTTTCTAAATGTAAAGAATATTTTTGTGGGTGTGTGTGGAAATAAAAGGGCATACCATCCTTTTAAAATGAACTTGCCCAACTACAAGTGGTAACTTTTATCATTAAATGGAGTCAAGAGGGTGATAATGGTCTTTTCCTTGTTAGTCCAGAGTCTTCAAAGATGTATGATCTTCCTTTCTTTGTGTATATGATTTATCTTGGAACCTGCATGAAGATTTTGTTATGATTTCACCTTCTGGAATATTCTGTCATGGAGGTAAGACAGAGAAGGTAACTTTCACATATTATCTTTCCATTCTGTTTCATATACTCTTGCATTTGGACATTAATTTGGCAAATGGTCTTTGGAATGATTGTGGGTGTCCATCCCCACTAAGTTCTGTTGGTTGTCCCAAATCAAATCAGATACCATTTTGTGACTCCCTACTTGGCGTTCCATCAAGGTCTTCCCTAAGTTGTTGGTTTTGGAGTGCTGTGTTGTTCCTGCTATTCTAGCCACCACATTCTCTCCAGATCAGAAAAGGAACTATGGAGTAATAGTTCTAAGCTTAAAATACTACCTCCTAAATTCTTAATTTCTCTTTCCAAATCTCATATTGTCAACAGAGGTCTTTTCTCCTTCTCATCTTGCTCAAAATGATCTGCCCTTTTATGAATGCCTTGAGACTATCACACAAAGCTAACGGTGAGGGAGCAGATGCCTCATTCAATTCCAAATAGAAGGAAATCTGTTGTCTCAAATAATCCCTAAATTCAGACACTTTCAGACAGCTATTATCAAGAGACCACATTCTAAGAGCAGATGTGTTATTAAGGCTGAGAAATGTTATGAGGACTTCGTGATCTGACAAATGATTTCAATCTCTCCAACATTCCAACATTTCATCTTTTAATAAATTAGAGATTAAAATATCCATCCTAGGGAGACAAGTTGTGTAAGGTACTGGAGTTGTAACTGATACTTCATTTCCATGCAAAACCTGCCCTAAATTATGCCTACAGGTCCCTTTTATATACAAAATCTGTTCATTTGACTAAAGCAATTATGAAGTATTTTAATCTCGGTATTCAATCCTCTGGCTCCTTCCTACATATACAAAACACAGCTTCTGCCTTTCAGTGAGGAATGAAAAACAAACGCATCCAGCCTTCAGCTGTCCCACCTAAATGTGTTCAATCTTTTCTTTATACCATTACGTTTACCTTTACATGATTTTTCTATTTAGAGTCTTTTCAGGAGGCAATTACTGAAGATTCTGCGGAGGGGCTAATACTCTCCCTTTCTTGTCTGCTGCTAAAACTCTTTTTTTTTTTAAGTGCAATAGTGTTCTTACTTTTTAGATAATAGACTCTTCTTTTGGATTCAAGTGAATGTTTTCACTGGCCCTATTCAGAATCACAAAGTGTACCATCCAAAACAAAGTGTACATTCCTCAGCACTTGCAAACTGCTTATTATCTAGGGGTTGTGCTTTGATCTCTTGAAAATACCTGCAGTGCCAGGAGATTTTTACATAATCCTATCATTGTCAAATATAATAAAACTTAGATCAAGGTGAACATCAATTATCATAAATAACCTGAAAAGCAACGAAGGCTTCCATCTTCTCTTCAGCAGAGACATCCCTGACTGTACTTATATTAAAACTCACATTCTACTTGATCTTATAGAAGGTGGACAATCAAATGGTCTTGATTGGTTTTCTTTAATCAGCTGGAATCACTCGCCTGACTCGACATTTGAGGTTTGAGGATGTTTCCTTGGTATGAAATGTGGGAGGTGAAGTAGATTATCTCCTACTCTTCTCCTTATGACTGGTGATACTTTAATCTCAGACCCTAAGGATCAGAATTTGACAACTCTATTTGGAAAACAAATGACATTTACATTGTAATTTTTAAAATATGTTAAATTGTCAAAATCCTAACTATGGAAATGTTGTACAACAAAAAGAATGGAATCTCTGGCCAGGCTGAGGGGCAAATGTCTTAGCGGTGTTGCAGTCCGGGACAGAGCCAGCAGTTGGCCTCAGCATGTGTGTGTGTGTGTGTGTGTGTGTGTGTGTGTGTGTGGTGTGTTACAGGCTGGGCACAGAATGACCCACCCATGCCCCCATCCCACCCTGTCCCCAATGGCCAGAATGCTTCTGATCTTTGCCCTTAACAAAGTTAAGCTTTTCTGGATATCATCAGCCAAAACTTATTCACTTAGTCATCCAGTCAACATTTTTAGCTCCTTCTATGTGCAACATGAAACAAATGTGTGTGGAAAACCTTTGGAAAATAGCCATTCAAAGGAACTTGCTACAGACCACAGAAATGGTATAACTGTGACCTGGCTGCAATAAAATGTTTAAGAATTAAACATTTAAGTTAAGAACTCACGCAAGGAGTTGAGAGGATACTAAAATTCGTGGCGACTTTGGTGTTTACAAGATTTGTGATTTAGGGCATGGGACTAAAGATTCCAAATCTCTCTAAAATGGTGGTGATTAAGTATGTACCTATTATAGACAAGATACGTTGGGCACTTTGGGGAATACAAAATGAATGAGATATGGATTCCCGCCTTCCTGAACTTCCAGTAGCTATGGGAGCATAAGTGCCCGTGATTATGATACAGGAAAGCAGAGGTGCTGCTGGTAAAGCAAAGGCTGCTATGGTATTCATGCCTGAAAGTGGCTCTTTGCAGGTGTGGATGTTGGGAAGGAAATACACTTGGGTTTGCATCTGAAGAAGGGGGCAGGATTCGGATGCCCAGAAACACATAGGATTTTATCTCATGCAAATGAAGTATGGGAGAAAGCACTCAGAGGTAGGATGAAGCTCAAGTGTCGGGCTCCAGGTCAAAGAAAGTGTTTTGCTGTGCTTGCTCTCTGGCTTGTTTATTTGTGGTGAAGAATACTCTTGATCTCATTTGTAGGCTCAGAGGAATTTGTCCAAGAAAAGATTTTAAAGGTGTGTTGAGGGAGTGGTGGAGCAAACAATGGCAGAGAATCCTGGATCAGGTGAGGGGCACAGAGCCAGGGGGAGGGCTGGACATTGTGCAGAGAAAGAAGGTGAGACCAAGCCAAGAATGAGTGTGTGCAGAGGTTCCGGCAGAGCTCAGAGGGCCAGGGGAGCCCATACCTAATGGCGTCTGTGTTCTCAGTGACAGGTTGGCATCTGTTGAGTCAAAGGAGCCAGGGGGTGGAGACTGAGGAGGCTGATGAAGATTTAGAAGCTCTGATGGAATGGATGGGGAAAGGGGCCAAGTGTGGTTATGTAGAATCACCCAGCAGTCCCTGAGGGCCCAGCTGAAATTGGGAATCATGCACTTGTGGTGGAGCCAGACAGGATGGTGATTTCCTCTAAAAATCTAAGCAGGGGAAGATCCAGAAAAAGGAGGCAAAAAGAGGAAGCGCGATGGGAATCAGGTCAGGTGGCAAGCAGGAGATGAGACCAGTGGTGAATCCCAGTAAGTAAGTAGATGGAGCCAGTGGTGGGGTGGAGGGGGGCCTTGGAGAAGTGGGTGGATATTATCCATTCTGAGTAGGAGAAAGGAAGGATTTTCAGCAAATTTTCTGTCTCTGAGGATTAATGTATTGAGAATTTCATTGTGCCAGGTCCAATGATAAAACGGATAAATAAGTACATTTTTGAGGGTATATTTTAATGAACATTAAAAAATCCTGGAAAGGAAGCATGCAAGAGAAGCTCTGAGCTCCTTTGTGTGACTTCACTCCTAATGTAGAACAACACTTGGAAAAAAACCCAGCCAAGAAAGGCAGGTGGATTTAAACTAATAAACTCACTCTACCTGCTTCATGGGGACTGCTTGGGATGATGTGCTGAAGAATGTGGGAACTCATGTAAGATGGCACTTCAGTCAACCTATGATGGTGATAAGGTCATAGAAAAGGGAGTGGGGGTACATGGCACCTGCCTCTCATGAAATGTAGATAGAATATGGAAGTTTCGTACTTGTTTGGGTATGTCACCAAAGTATTATCAAATCTTGTGCATATCGCTTTGTTATTATCGGTTTAACTTATTGACAAAACATAATATCTACCTATATCTTTATAGATTGCAAGCATTTTGTATTTGTAATGCCCTCTGAGCTCTTGCATAGAAGATGACACATGAGCACAAATTATAGTAATGTGAGCAATGTTATTTTGTCAAATAAGTGTTGATCTTTTGTCTGCACTACAACACTAACAGGAGAACCATTTGCTTTAAGTGAACTATGTCCATGGAAATGTGATTCTATCTTTCAACTTCTGGAAGCTTTAAAGATATTTGCACTCTAGCAGGCTGGAAACAAGAAAGAGAAATGTAATGGTTATTTTATATTATCAGGGAAAAGAAGAGAATTAATGTTTACTGAGTCCTGTTTTAAGATCTTTATGTGTGTTCTATTTTGGGTGACCTGCTAAGTTGGGGAATTGAGTGAGGCTGAGGGAGGTAGAAATTTGCTCCAAGGCAAACAGTTCACAGGTGGCAACAGTAGAGTGCAAACCTAGGTCCGGCTGGCTTCAAGTCTATGTTCTTTCCATCACTAGGAAAGAAGGGAGGGTTTCCACCTTTGCCCAGGGATAGCTTACCTGAACTAAAAACAAGTGCTGCAACATTGTCAATTCTGCACACATGCAAGGTAGAAATCATGATCACTGTAATGCTGGAATTGTACCTCTTAGCAAATTACTCTCAGTTTTTTTATCAGCAGGAAGAGGGGTTTTAAAAATGGATTCATCTAGTTTTGCTTTAAAAATGGATCTGTAAGGAAGGCAAAATGGTAGAAGTGGATGTTATCAATTGGCATTTATTGAACTTCCACATGTGTGCTTAGAGTTGCTGAACACTCCTCCAATCTTATTCGGTTCCTTTTCTCTTGTGCCCCTAAAGCCTGGGCTGTGTTTATGTTTTCTCTCATAACCTTTGGGTTAAAATGCATTGCCAGTCCCGCAAAGCTAGGGCCATACTAGCCAGCTGAGCATTACAGAGTTATTGATGGTCATAAACAAAAACAACCAGTGGGGTTGGTCCTCTGAAAATCCAAAGACAGTGACAGCTTGTAACCCCGCAGAGGGTTTTTCTGGGGCTCCAATATAAATAGTTTTTCTTTTTTTTTTTTTTTTAATTTTTTTTTTTTATTTATTTATGATAGTCACACAGAGAGAGAGAGAGGCAGAGACACAGGCAGAGGGAGAAGCAGGCTCCATGCACTGGGAGCCCGACGTGGGACTCGATCCCGGGTCTCCAGGATCGCGCCCTGGGCCAAAGGCAGGCGCCAAACCGCTGCGCCACCCAGGGATCCCCCTATAAATAGTTTTTCTAACTAAAAAACAAATCTAACATATTAAGTGTTTCATTGAAAGCCCCAATTATGTCTAGAGTTTTGTGCTGAGTTTATTTTAAAATGTATCTTGAAAAGCCGGTGGTCCAAATTTTCCTGTAGACTTACACATGATGAGAATCTGTCCCTTTATATTTAGCTGCAGGCCACCTAACAAGTTCTTAGGCGAAACACATTATTTGCTAGTACAAGAAGAATAAATACTGTATTTGGAAAGTTCCAGTGTTCTTCTTTAAAATATCGCTGTTTCCATAGCAATAACATAATGTACTAAAGAGTAGAATGGTGTTTCTTTAGAAACCACGTGTATGGATGCACGTTTCCATGAAGGGCTTTGAAATGTTTCACCTGCCTGTGGCCCCAAAACGAAACAGTGATGAATCATCTTATGAGCTGGAACTTGGCCCCATATTTCATCACCTGGTTATATGTAGGGTTTCTGCTTTTGGTCATATGCGTAATACTCTCTGAGGCTCTGTGATCTGAGAGGGTGGAGAATAGATTTATATTCATTCATTCATTCACTCACTCATTCATTCATTCATTCATTGATGTAGTCAACAAATATTTATCAAGCACCTATATGTCAGGTGTAGTTCTAAGCACTGAGGACTTGCTGACATTGTAGAGTTTATAGTTCTAATGGAGAAAACAAAAAAATTCCTTTTAAAAAACAAGGAATGTCGCACGGTGTGCAAATATGCATATGAAAATGCTCCTTGATGACTTTAGTGATGTTGTAAATGCTTTGCAAGCATTTACAAATCAAAAAATAACATTGAAAAGGTAAAGAATTAGACAAAGGGGAGATGGGGATAGGAATAATCTGTAACTGATACATTCCCTGGTTGTTTGCAGGCATCTGAGAGGAAGATCTGGCATGAGCCTCACATTACAGTCAGCAGAGGGTGTTTCCAGGGGTTGTGTAATTAGGGTATTGCAAATAAACATAAAGGCTTGGGGCAGTGGTGAGTTCTGTGTGAGCGAATGCTCTTTGGGAAGATGCGGTATGTCTCTTAGGATGTGCCTGTGATCTTTAAAACTCATATTAGGTTGGAAGACTCTCCTTGAACCCCTACCTCCTCTTTATTTTGACTCGAGTTGGGTGCCTTTGCCTTCCTGTAATCCTCCACATTTGTTCCATGCGCTGATTTTGCCCTGATGAGCCTCACCTCGCTCTGTATCCCCCTCTGACTCCTAAAGCTGGGAGTGTGGATGTGTGGCAGGCGTGTCACTGGAAAGGCCGCTCCTCTAGTTAACTAATGGCTGTCTAGCATCTGGCAGAGGGGATGCAGGTCACGAATGTCTCCATGCTGGGTCATCACTATTCACAGAGAGAACAGTAAAAGGAGCAGAGTGTCCCCACCCCCTCCCTGAGGCCACACATCTTTGTCTCCTACACAAGGCTTCACTTGTGCTTTCAGTAGCGAGACCTTGAAATATTTAATGTCTTAAGAAACCCGTGTCTATCTGCCATGTGCAAGGTCCTTTTGTGCCGCAGTCTTGCTGATGCCCTGGTCACGAGCAAGCAGCCACCTCTTGACTCTCCCAGGCTTTGAAAGGTTTGGCTAACTGTTCACATTGCTCCAAAGAGCTCTTGACACTTCTCAAGCCACCATGGGAGCAGAAGGAGGTTTGTGGGCCAGATGTAGGGTCACAGAATCAGAAATGCTCCCAGGGTGGCCACCCTTTTCTTCAGAATCAGACAAGTTGACCAGCTACCCCAGATGCCTTCTTAGACCCCGCTAATAAATCAGTAGGCAGCGAGGTCACAGACAGAGTGCTGAAATGTAAGCCCGTATTTTCAAGTAAGCATTTCAAACTTTTGCTTTCGCCCCCAGCAGGGCCAGAAGTCCCAGATCGGAGGAGGGGCGGGATCTAACTCCATCAAGGAGGTGAATTTTTGGTTACCAACCACCCAATTCTTTTAACCACTGTGATTCCACCCAGATGTTCTTTCTTAAATGCAAAAGGCATCATTTTCTTGCCAAGAAATGGAATGATTGATCAAGCCTTCTTTAAATCATTCCATCTTATCCATTCCCATCTGAAGGAGCAGCTAGTGCATTAATATTAATATTCTTATTGTCTCCCTTGAGAGAGGAATGCCCCAGTAACCCCCCTCCCAATTACTGCCAACACCACGGGGATACAAAGTTAGAGGAGGAAGCGACGGATGCGGGGGCTGCATTTGTTTTATTAGCAACAGCTGGTGGCAGTCCCCTGGCTGCCCCCCACCCCCTTTAATGCAATGCTTGTCAGATCCAGCTTCTTAAGACTGGATGGCAAAGGGTAAGACAAGAACACAGCACATTTCAGCTTTTGCAGGCAGGAAAAGGGGATTTATGCTAAAGATGGTTCAGGCAACATTCAGAAGCTGATGAAGAAACTTTGCAAAAGAATATCTGCTCTCAATATTGTGTAGGTAACATTTGAGCAATTAGACAAACATATTGAGTAACTGAAACCACCTGTAGGATTTGGAAAAAAAAAAACCCACTTTGTCTTTCCTTCTCATTTGTCCGGGATACTTTTATAGAAATAAAAATGTGGACTGCACATGTCTCACATTTATCTTTAGTGTAACTTTAAGAATGTTTATGATCAAGGGTGGAGTTTGCAACACCAGGGCTCACTCTAACTGTGTTGGAAACACTTGACCATCAAAAGGAAATCTGCGCCATTTGCCCAGCCAAGAAATAAATCTTCCTTTACTCACTTTTGCCCTGATTTCTATCTGAGAAGCCCAAATGGACACTGTTTCATCTTATTTCACATGTGGAATCCCAGGTAGCATTTCCAGGGTATTATATTCACATATGGACTCTGTATCGAACAGAAACTGACGGCTGGTTGGACGTGTGTCCTTTGTAATTGTACTTATTCTGTTTTCTTCTATTTTTCCTAATCTGATCAAAATTGAATGAATTTCGTATATGCACTAAATTACCAAGCGTATACCATACCGTCAGAGTTATGAAACCATTCCAGTTTCATAAAAATACCAATTATATATCATGCAAATAGGAACACTTAGGAATTTGCATATGAAACTACATTATAAGTATTAGTAGGAAAAGGGCATGGGGAGGTAGTGTGTTGCCTGCTCTAGTCCATAATTAGCAACTATTGGGAAAAATGGTTAATATTACCTCCAAAACATGGATCCATGATATGCCTGCCTCTCGGGGAGAGAGACTAGAACAATGCCAAATGGGAGGAACTCTTGGCTGCCCTCTTTCTTTCTCTCATATGTGACAAATTTAAGGCATACGTTTCTTCCTTTTGGATCAAGTATTTTAAAAAATAAAAATTTTGCAAGATAACAGTAACACAGGACTGATGCTTGATATTAGGCTGGAATCTTAAAAACAGCAGTAAGCGCACCACGTGGAAGCATGACTCCTCTCTAGAGTGTGCTGTTTTGTACAATTTGTGCTCCCTGCTCCTCTTTTTATCAGAGGGAAGTTCACTGCAAAGGAAGCAGATGCCCCTGCTGTTGGCTGCCATTGTCTGCCTATATGATAGTTTCAGGGTACAGACCTGGGGGATCCATTTGCTTTGTGTAATTGATAAAGCATTATTTTTCAGGAGGGAGAAGGCACATCACCCTAAATGAATGTTGGAATGTTATTTCTAAACACTCTAAAAATTGTGGTGGGAGGCAGAATAATGCCCCCCCCAAAGATGCCCATGTCCTAATCCCAGTAACTGTGAATATGTTACCGTACATGACAAAAAAGCCTTTGTAGATACAACTAATTTAAGACAGGTTTTGAGATGGGAAGACCAGTCTGGATGATCCAGGTGGCATGATGTAATCACAGGAATTCTTCACTGTGAAGGAGGGAGGAAGAAGAAAAGTCAGAGGAAGATGTCTTCATCCTATGGAAGAGGAGAACGATGTGGTACAAGAAGGATGTTCCTTGCCGTTGATGGCTTTGAAAATGGATCAAGAGGGTCTCGAGTCAAGGAAACTGAGAAAGACAAGGAAATGGATTGTCCACTAAAGTCTCTGGAAAGGAACAGAACACTATGGACACCATGGTTTGGACACCACTTCAGTGGGCCAGAACCATGAGACAACACATTTTTTAAAGTATGAATTTTGGGGTAGCTTATTACAGTAGGAAGCTAATACATTTGTGATACATGTGTCTTTTGGTTTCTGAGGATTCTATTCTGAATTAATGACATTGACAGCTTCCAGAATGTTGGAATGTTGAGTGTTGGAAAACTCACCAACACTCAAACCCAGAGAGGGA
The DNA here is from genome assembly GCF_905146905.1 of Nyctereutes procyonoides. Taxonomy (NCBI): domain Eukaryota; kingdom Metazoa; phylum Chordata; class Mammalia; order Carnivora; family Canidae; genus Nyctereutes; species Nyctereutes procyonoides. The sequence continues at coordinate 7,991,507 of NW_026575044.1, forward strand.
AGAAAATGGATATGGAAGAAGAAGGATGTGTCCTAAATGAGCAAGTGTAACAAGACTACTTACCATTTCAATTGTATTTTCTGAGACCCCCCTCAGGGAGAGCTATGATTTTAGTTTCAAGAAATGGCCTAACTTGGATTGGCACTGCTGACATTGGTTTTATTTAGAAGTAAAAGAAAATAACAATATGCTTTCATGTTAATGATTTAGCAAGGAGTTGTACAAAACCTGAGTCTTAGTGCCTCTATTTTTGGTTAATATGTTTGTCTCACAGCAAACTAGGTAGACAACAGTGAAATCAGTATCTTTAATGTTATTCAAGGGCCACCTTTTAAATCTGTGGGAGAAGTCTTGATCAAACAGTTCCTTTTTGTCTCATTCTCTTTCATCAGGGAAGCTAGAGGTGGAAAAGACTCACTAGATCGTAAATTAATGATCTTGTGTTAATGCAGATGTCCCCACTAATTAATAAAGGAAAGTAAAATGAGAAGTTTGAACATATCTAAATACCTTTCAGTTTGGGAGAAAGATTAAAAATTCTTTTCCTCACACCTACACATAATCTCTTTGTGTTTTACACAAAGAATTATAAAGTCCTGACCCTAACTCTTAATCTCAGTGATTTTTTTTTATTAATTCATGAGAGACACAGAGAGAGAGGGAGAGAGAGAGAGGCAGAGACACAGGCAGAGGGAGAAGCAGGCTCCATGCAGGGAGCCCGACGTGGGACTCAATCCTGGGTCTCCAGGATCAGGCCCTGGGCTGAAGGCAGCGCTAAACCACTGCCACCCGGGCTGCCCTCAGTGATTCTTTTTAAACAGATTTTCTCTCCAACCAAGGCACAGGCCGAATTAGGAAATGTCAAAGAAGTCAGAAGACATTCCCATGATGTTGGGTCACTAAGCAACATCTCCAAGGGGAGCCAGATGCTGACGTTACATCTTGTTTCTCAATTCCCTTTGCTGGTACTCTGATTTCCTTCTTGGGGATTCTGGATACCAGTGCATGGGAGCTGTAGGCCTAAGAAGAGATGCACTGCTGGATGGGAGTATGATTTTACAAAACAGTACACTTAGAAATGGAAGCTAATAAGAATTGACATAAATGGATGTGTAAGCTGAATGCCTTATATGACCTAGTCTCAGAAATTATACACTATTTTTCCTGTAAGATCCTGTTGGTTACCAATACCTCTACTTGTAAGAGAGGGCTACACAGAGACATGATATTAGGACGTGGAATCCCCGGAGGGCCATTTTGGAGGCCAATTACCACACAGTAGATCATTTTCCTTCAAAGACATTGATGCGGTTGGCCCTTTTGACTTCAAGTGACAGAAACACTTCCTTCAGAACTGGAAAGTTTACATTACTGTCTACCCACATTCTCTTCTTCCAGAGCAGCAACACCCATAATGAAAGTATGGACCTTGAATGAAAAGATTGATATCATTAGTATGGAAAAAAATGATCCAGCAAGTAAATCATGTCCATGAATAATCCCCTCTATTTTTTGTGAGAGATCCTTTCTTCTCAATGCAAGCAAGTGAACAGCAACAAAACAACTTCTGCCTGAGGTTCAATCAGATACTTCAAGACGTGATTTTTGGGAAGTCATTGAATTTGTATGGCTTAAGGCAGAATGTCATATTCTCTTTCACTTCCTTGACAGAGTCTCTTGGATTGTCTCTCTTCTTCATTATATATAGTTAATGGATAATTCAAGCCCCTGATGCTGATAAAATTGACAAATGTTATGCAGTAGTGAACAGAATTTCAAAATCATTGGCCAAGTCTTTGATGTGAGCACATGCCAATGTCAAAGGCAGCAAGACACAATAGTATGCTATGCCTCTTTATTTACCAAAAAAGTAAAACCAGGTGGGTTGATGCCAAACATAGCATGTGCTTCATCAGTTCAGCAAATACCAAGATGTTGTGTCCAAGACAGACCCTTGTTTGGAAAAAAAAAAAAAATATATATATATATATATATACTTTTAACAGTTTTGAAGATGTCAGTGCCCTTTGAGAATTCTCTGGTAGTATCAGAGTGCACCTCATGGATGAAAACCATGAACCAGCTACATCGAAAGGTGCCAGTAACTGTCTTTAAGGGAAATGGTTTATTAGCCAATTCTTCCATGACCGTTTTCAAATGGTTAAAAGAAATGCTGATGATTCTGGAATGGATGAGTTTATTTGACAGAGATATTGTTTCAATATTCCTTCTCTGATCCAAATTAGAGGTCTCCTGAATGTTTTCCAGGACATGTGGTTTCACAGTTGTATATGGATTCTTTTCCTTAAGAATACTATAAGCAGCTTTGAGAGAAGCCTGAAAACAAAGCTTTTGTGTTGAAGCATAGCCACATTTTGGTAAGGTTCCAACCAAAAATGTCTACCTTACCTGATGTGTTGAGAGGATAGATGGTTTAATTGGGTTTGTATTTCCCCAAGGCAGGTCTGGGTCATACAGGAACACTGTGGCTTTTGTATCCCATGATGTTCAAAAGTAAAAGTAGAAACACAGATACAGAGGACTTATCAATTGCTTCTTTTCTATGACATTTTCCCCGGTTTAACCTGGGCCTATGTAAAAAGGCAGAGATGCCAGGGTGTATTTATTTTCATCAATATCTATAGGAAATGAATCTCAGGGCCATATCATAGTGGTGATGACTTTTGCCCTACCTGACCACGTACAGTAGCATCCATTGCCACTCTGCACTTGTTAGAAGTATAAACAATACCATAATAACATGGTGAATAACATGGTGAATATTAAAGCTATTTTTTTAATGACAGCAATTATCAACACAAGAGAATGGCAAAACAAAGAAAGAATATTCCCATAAGGCTCATCCGAAACTTCTGTCATGGACTGAATATTGTGCCCCTCTAAAGTATATATGTTGAAACCTATCCCTTGATGCGATATTATGTGGTGGGCCTTTGGGAAGTAAGAAATTGATGAGGTCTTGAGGGTGAGGCCTGTGTAAATGACATTAGTACCCTTGTAAGAGTCATGAGACTGCTTCCCTTCTCTGCTCTCTGCTATGTGAGGACACAAAAAGTTGGCAGTCCATAATCCAGAAGCAGGCTCTCACCTGAATCTGACCACACTGGCACCTTGATCTGAGACTTCCAGCCACCAGCACTGTGAAGGATAACTCTCTGCTGTTTATAAGCCCCCCAGTCTATGTATTTTGTCATAGCAGCCCAAACTGACTATGACAAATTCCTTAGGAAATATTGCCATATTCACTTGATTTCTCATCTTTTCCCAACTAGACTAAGCTGCTTATGGGCAGAAGTTGTGTCTTTAATCTCTTTGTCCCAACACTATAGCAATATCACAAAATATAAACAAAATAGTTATTTCTTATGGTAACAGACTATGGTAGCAATTCCTATGCTTTGCATACCATCTATATAAATCTCAGAGAGATTAATTAACATTGATGGTCCCATAGTGTATGTTCGTGAAAAATTTCTTGAAGAAACGAATGAACACACGTGTGAGAAAAATAATGCATCCACATATCTCCACCACTAGCTGGGGAATAGAGTCGCTTGATGGAGATATTTCAACTTAACTGGCAGGTAATGTCCATGAGCACATCAAGCTCTCCTATCTAAAGAGTGATGGCCTTGGAATCAGAGGACCAGGGTTCAAAGTCTATCTCTGCCACTTACGTACTGGGAAATGGGTTTCCATTCATTAATTTACTCATTCACTCTGTAATCACTTGTTGCTTATCTATTTATGCTCAGTCATGATGCTAGGAATGCTGCTAGGAACTCCTGTATACCATGACATTAATTGTACAAGATTACTATAAGAAGTCAATAAAGTTGAATGAAATAACATGTGAAAATACCTATCATAGTGTTTGACTTGTAATAGGTGCTCAATAAACTTTAAATGCATTGTTGAACAGGATCAGCCAACTCCTGGTACCCTGAGCAGGTTAGTCAAACAACCTTCTTTTTTAAAAGATTTTATTTATTTATGTGAGACAGAGAGCATAAGCAGAGGGGAGAGGCAGATGGAAAGGGAGAGGGAGAAGAAGGATCCCCACTGAGCAGAGAGCCTGATGTGGGGCTCAACTCCAGGACCCTGAGATTATGACTTGAACTGAAGGCAGGTGCCTCACCAACTAATATATATACATTAGCATTTACCTATAGATATCTAGACTGCAGCAGAGGTGGACAAGACCCTATGATAGAATCAATCTGGCCCATTAACTTAGGCTCACTCAGTCAATCAGCAGAAATTCTCTGAGCATCAACTGTGTGTCAGCCTCTGGGCTAAGTCTCAATAACTAGAGATGGACAAAGCAGGGTCCATGCCTCTGAGGGCTCACACTCTAGGAAGTACTTACATGGCAACTTGGGGTGTCTGCCTAGCTCATATCCTACATGAACCCAACAAACAAAAATTGGCTCAGTGTGGGAGACTGTGTGTATCTGCATGTGCTCTGACATACATACATACAATAGCATGTCACGGGAGGTCCGATTATGTCATGGCAGGAAGTTGACTTGCCTTTCAATGAAGTCATTGAGAGGTAGGTTTAGAACATGACAAAGTGGAAGCTCCATCTGGTTGGTTGTCTAATCTATAAAACATGTTGAGTCTTTTGTTTAGAAAAATGTGCTTCAAAAAAATGTGCTTCATTCATTCATTTGTCGATTCATTCATTCACTCATTCAACAACCATTTACTGAGAGCCTGTTTACTGTATGCTGGAGATGGCTCTGGGCTCCAAGCCTGAGTCAACTCCACAGATTCAGATTCTTCCCACCAATTCAACCCCTACTTCAATCGTGCTATCTTCCATAATGAAGGCCAGCCCCTGGCATGCGGTTCCTTGGAACTTCTATACTAAAGTCTGTATTATCCGTGGGTAATTGAATAACATGTGATTGAACCTTAACATAGATGCAAAAAAGCGTGTGTAAAATTACATTATTATAACAATATACTTATGTAACCAGCACCCAGATAAACACTGAATGCCACCAGCACCCCAAAAACCCTTTAGAGTCACCCCACCCTCCTGACCTGTAACAGTTTACATTAGCTTTGACTGATTTGTACTTTATATAAACAGGATCCTATGGTTTTTATCCTTAAGCGGTTATAATCTTCTGCCTGGATTGCTATATTTTATAAATTTTGTGGGTTTTTTAAAAATTTAAATGATGAAAATATAACTTATGTAACTTCCTGGTAGAAAAAGCCAGGATCTAGAACAGTGTCTTATAGAATATATGAAACTGGGTACTCCTCAGCCTCTTTAGTTCATACAGGCTCATGGAGATAAAGACTCAGTACCTTAACCAGGAACTTGTCTGAGGATAGGGATCTAGATTTTTATTCTAGTCATCATTCCAGGATGCTACTCTAAATGTGTGTGTGTGTATGTGAAATTTATCACTGCCTAATTTAAGCAGCACTTCTGAAAATGTGCGTGAGAATAAAAAATGAGGTTTATTTTTTTTCCATCTTATAGTATTAATGGACAGTTCTCCACACTGGAGTTAACTTACTGCTGACCTTTTGGGTTTATCTGAAACACTATTTTTGAGCCCTGGTGCTTCCTTCTTTCCTTCTGGTGACTTCACTGATTGACAAGAGAAGAGTGTCATAGGGTCCCTTAGTGATGTTATGGCAAGTGGTTTATCTTCCTCTCCAACTTAGGAAACACCCAGCTGCTATAATGCTATTGAAGGAGACTTACATCTGCTGCCTATTCTTATCTTCCTTTTTCTTTTCTTGTCCCCCCCCGCCCCCGCTTGGGAGATTATCAGCATTAACTCTTACTAAAAGCCAGCCAGGTCCTTGGTCAAAAACCAACATGCAACCCTATATAGATAGAAAATATCTTTCTATATAAGTTACTTTCATTGTCAGCCTTCCCAGTCCCCAGTGTTTCAATAGGTGTTGACCTCTACCATGCACTCAGGGCCCTAGCAAATGAATTGTTCTGAGAGATAAGGAAAAACATCACTAAAATATAGTTTCATAATGGAGCCATTCTGGGAAACACTGACCTAGCATATGGCCCCAGTGTATTCACTGTGAATGTCCATCTCCAAATAGCCACAAACAAATTCTCTGAAGTCACAGCACTGCAAGCTGCTCGAAGGGCATCTGGGGAGTAGGAAGGCAGTGGTTGAAGAGTAAAAGAAACCCAGCTGGCAGACGCCTGTGGTACAGGAAGCTAGCTCCAGGTTGTGGTGGGCAGAGCTCAGATCTGTTGAGTTTGAAAGTCATATCCAAGATTTTCTGCTCACTGCTTCAATATTGTTATTTTTACAGCTGCCAACTCAGTGTTAGACACTGTATACCTACCTTGGGACTGGCACCTTATATTCTAGGTCATTAATCCATCTGCTGGCTCTCCATCATAACACCAGCGCTTATGCCTTTCAAACTTTCTCTCCCAGAGGCAAGACTTCAAGACCATCATTTCAGGAATCACAGGCTCCTTCAGACCCTCTACTGTCTTCTTCCTACACACCAATCCTTTTCCTGTTATTCCTGAGGAGCTGCATCGTAAGAAATGCTATTGAGCTAAACTGCACCACCAGTGTGCTGGTTCACATTTTACTATTTCCATTTGATCCAGTTGCAACTTTCCCATTTCACCAGCAAGGTGAATGGAAGGGAGTGGGACATGGGGAACCCAGGGATAGATTCTGAAATCCCTTGTCTTCTCATTTGTTTTTGTTATGAGGGTGGCGGTCAACGCCAAAGAGTGACCTGCCCATCTTCCTTAGTTGCCATGGCAGTGGCTAACAGGGTCTCCAGTTGGATACAAGGGCTTTCTACAATTTAAACAAAGACAATGGGAAAATATGTTTTCTTGACCCTTTGCAGGAAATCCTGTCCAACGCACACAAGAAATGCAGCATTTCCTGGAGCATTGCTCAGATCTAGCACTCAGGGTGGGTGGGCTTAAGTGAACCTGGAAAAAGATGCCTTGTCTCTGCTAAGAAAACCTGAAAGTCATTACCCTTTTCTGAAGGGGCTACTGTGCAAAAAAAACCCCAGCATAAATTAGTTGGATCTTTGGGATCTAAAAAAAATGACATGTATGTTTCAAAATAGACTAAAAGAAGAGAAAGCTATACATTCGATGCTGGCACTGCCCATTTTCCCTCCTTAGCTTTTGGTTTCTTATAAAGTCTCTACCATCAAGAGTAACAGGGTAAGAGACTAGTTGGAAAGAGAAGAAAAGAGGTCTTGTGGCATTGCAAACAAATGATTGCTTAATATCTTTCTTCTAAGAGCCACAGTCTCTAAAGATAAAATGCAAGCTACAGTTTCCTTCCCTGGGTTGGTGGAAGTCACAAGAATAGGTAACACACAGCTGTCCCACTCTGTACTGACCCTCTTGCACGCCAACACTCAGAGCAGCGCTGGTCTCCTCAAAAAAAATGATGACAGAAACATCTGTCTCTCTGCTAGTCTCTTTTCCAGGCAAATGGCACTTAAGATTCTCACTTTGGACTTATAAGCGCTCCCCCTGCCCCACCTGACAAAGCAGCTTCAGTGTTAATCACTTCTCTCTTTTTCTTTGAATCTCTTGATCACTTTTCTTGACTACATCTCTCAGAGAGTTACAAATCAAGGACCAAAATGCATGCATGTCTTCAACTCGGTAGGATTAAAAAAACAACAAACAAGTGAAGAATACAGTGGGATCAATTGTTACATGTGTGCTGATAATTCTTGCTTTCTTCTTAAAAGAAAATAGGAGACACAGTGTTTTGGAAATGTTTGATACCCAAAATATTGCAGAAGTTTGAAAATTATGGAGTGAAGCAGATTCTAAATGGAATAATGTTAAGAGAGGTGCTCTCTTGAAAAATGTTTCTAGAGCTGACGTCAAAGAAACTACTGCCTATGATTTTTTTCTAGGCATTTCATGGGTTTGGGACTCATATTTAGGTCTTTAATCCATTTTGAGTTTATTTTTGTGCATGGTGTAAGAAAGTGGTCCATTTTCACTGGATAGCATGTTGCTGTCCAGTTTTCCCAACTCTATTTGTTGAAGAGACTGTCTTTTTCTCCAACGTATATTCTTGCCTCTTTTGTCATAGATTAATAGACTATAAATGCATGGGTTTATTTCTGGGTTTTCTGTTCTGTTCTACTGATCAATGTGTCTATTTTTGTTTCAGCACCATACTGTTTTGATTACTATAGCTTTGTAGTGTATCTTGAAATCTAGGATTGTGATACATCCAGCTTTATTCTTCTTTTTCAAGATTGCTTTGTCTTTTCATACAAATTTTAGGATTATTTGTTCTGTTATGGAAACAAAAGCAAAATGAAAGCATTGGGACTATATCAAAATAAAAAGCTTCTGCACAGTGAAGGAAACTATGAACAAAATAAAAAGGCAACCTACTGAATGGGAAAAGATATTTGCAAGTGATATATATGATAAAGGGCTAATATCCAAAATATGTAAAGAACTTACTCAGCACTAAAGAAATAAGAAAAGAAATAATCCAATTGAAAAATGAATAGAGGACTTGGATGGACATTTTTCCAAAGAAGACATCCAGATGGCCAACAGATACATGAAAAGATGCTCAACATCACTCTGTTATCAGGGAAATGCAAATCAAAACCACAATGAGATATCACCTTACACCTGTCAGAATGGGTAAAATAAAAAATACAAGAAGTAAGTGTTGGCAAGGACATGGAGAAAAAGGAACTCATGCATGGTTGGTAGGAATGCAAACTGTATAGCCACGGTGGAAAACAGTATGGGGGGTCCTCAAAAAATTAAAAATAAAAATACTTTATGATCCAATCATAAAGTATTCTTCTGGGTATTTAACATCCCCTCCCCAAATATATAAAGACACCTAATTTGAAAAGATGCATGCACCCTATATTTACTGCAGCATTATTTACAATAGCCAAGATATAGAAGCAACCCAAGTGTCCATCCATAGATGAATGAATAAAAGAGATGTGGTATATATATACAATGGAATATTACTCTGCCCTAAAGAAGCATGAGATCTTGCCATTTGCAACAACATGGATGGATCTTGCAGCCTTTTGGAAAAAGGAGAGTGGCTTTGGCTGAGTAAGCTGTGTGTAGAAATGTCCTTCCTGGAGATTAGGAGACTGCCTTCTTAGGAGACTTTCCCCTTTCAGTTTTCTCACCGCTATCGAACACAGTGTTGATCCTTCTGTAATTTTTCTTCAGGATGTCACAAAGAGGAGATCCATTACCTCCACAATGATCTGAAAAATTCCCAAGGGGTGAAGCCTTCTGAATCTGTAGATTTCAAGATAATCTTTGTATTTAGCTGAGTACCAAGATGTATTAAAAAGGCCTGCCTTTCAAGTCTTCTACCCACAAGACCCATCCACATATGGGAAAGGGTTCTCTCTACCTTTTCTCATGCATGTTTTCATGAAGAGTGTTTCTGACTCCTCCCAGGGTTTTATTAAGCAACATATTCTTTCTTGCATTGGTTTTATTGATTTATCTATGTGATTTTATGTCTAGACTATCCTCCTTCATTCCCAACCTTGATACCATCTCCCATTGCCTATGTTTTAAGGGCTTCTCAAGACAGCCATGCTCATACTGAGGTCAACCTTTCTAATGCCTTTATCATACTTTCTTGGAGAAAATTCAGCTACTATGGTCTTATTTTCCAGTGAAACCAAACCACCCTATAGAAGCCTGCCCCTCTTCCTATCTACTATCTTTAAGAGTCATCAAGAAGTTTGTGTTACTACTAAACCATCAGTTAAGCTATTGAATGCTCTTTCTACCACTTTCTTCAAATCCTCTTGAAATCAAATAATGAAAATAAAATCAAGAAATAGATTAGGGAAACATAAATTCTTTTAAGCAGCACTATGGCTAAAATGTACTCTCTACTTTCCACAACCCACACAGCCTAATTTTGGTAATATTTTCGTTGACTGACTTTTAAATGGTTTTTAAAATTTTGTTTTCTATTGAATTTTGATCCACAATTAGCTCTCCAGTTGAATACTTCTCTCCAAACTGTGTTAATAAAGTGGCTTGACAGGAATGGGCACCTGGGTGATTCAGTCAGTTAAGCAGACTGACTTATAATTTTGGCTCACGTCATGATCTCAGGGTCCTGGGATCAAGCCCCAAGTCAGCCTCCATGCTGGGCTTGGAGCCTGCTTGGGATTCTCTCTCCTTCTCTCCCTCCCACCTCCCCTCTCTCTAGTTAAAAAAAAAAAAAAACGTGGTTTGATGGGAAGATGAAAATAAATTTTCAAATTTGAACTTAAAAGAATTTTTAACTATTTTAAATAATTTAATACTATTTAAGGCATTAAAAATCACAGTGTAAGGGGTTATAGAGATCTTAAAGGAGGTAGAAGTTTTTTAACATGCACATGGCCACAATGAAACGTGGATGACAAAAACATGGAAATATCTGAACTGAGATGTCCTCAAACTGAGAACATTGATTAATTGAGGACCCAGGTTTAGACCATGAACAGAATCCATCCTTGGTGGTTTTAAAATTTCCATGGATGGATATTCTTTGGTACTCCTCCCACTGAGAGGTGGAACCCAATTCCCTTCTCCTTGAATGTGGTTTGGCCTTATTGACTAGTTTCGAAAAGAAGCTAGCAGAAGCTGCTTTTCTGACTAGCAGAAAAGAAGCTGAGAGATTTCTGAGTCTTAGTTAGAAGAGCCATCCCTTCTCCCTGGCTCTCTCTTCTGGGATGCTCTCTCTTGCAACATAGCTGCCATAATGGGAGGAAGTCCAAGCCACATGGTGATGCCACATGTAGATGACCTGGCCAGTGGCTGAGGTCCCAGTTGTTTTCAAATGGACCCAAGATTTAATTAGATATGGTAAGATTTACAGTCACAAAAATGAGTCATAAAGGACGACATTTTTATATTCACAGATTCCTATAGATGGAAGTCATTACATGCCACGCAAGATAACATGAAGAAGCACCAGGGTCAGTCAGGGGTTGAAGGGGAAAATATGAGCAAGAGCCCTTATTGTAGTTTCCATAAGAAGGAACAAGTGAGGCAGGGCAAGCAAGTTTAAGATTGGCTAACTGGAACTATTTCGGTGGGCTCTGAGGATTAGGGGCTTTCCATAATTGTCTGGTACCTGGCCGTGGATGATTAGAGCAGAGGAATAGTGGCCTGGAGTGTGGGAGCCCAAAAAGGAAGTGGTTGGGGTGGGGGCTCTGGAAAGTCATTTGCTATCTCTTGGAATTAGCTAGCTGGGAGGGACAGTCCGGGGTTACCAAGGCCCAGATGTCAAAGTATCAGACTAAAAAGGCATGTTTGGGGTACCTGGGTGGCTCAGTTGGTTGAGCATCTTTTTTTTTTTTAGAGAGAGATTTCAAAAATTTATTTATTCATGAGAGACACAGAGAGAGAGAGAGGCAGAGGGAGAAGCAGACTCCATGAAGGGAGACGATGTGGGATTCGATCCCACAACTCCAGGATCACGCCTTGGGCCGAAGGCAGGCGCTCAACCACTGAGCCATGAAGACCTCCTGGTTGAGCATCTTACTCTTGGTTTCGGTTCTGCTCCTGATCTCAGGGTTGTGGGATTGAGCCCCACATTGGGCTCCGTGCTCAGCACATAGGCTGCTTGGGTTTCTCTCTCTCCCTCTGCCTCTCCCCCATGTGCTCTCTCTAAAGTAAATAAATAATTTTTAAAAGCATGTTTATTTAATATTCCAGTTGACAGCCAGCTTCAACTACCAGACATGTGTGGAGACCTTTGAGGTGTCTCCCACCCATGTTGCTGTTGTCTGGTTAAAGTAGTGTGGGAGACCCTGAGTGAGAGCATCTACCTGAGCCCACTCAGCCCCCTGACACAGGGGACATCATCATCCTCATCATTATCATTGATTGTTGTGGATGTCTTATGTGCCTAATGAGTGTTCGATAACCAGGAGACCCTTTGTTTAAGGAATTGAAACTATATTTTTGGGTTTTTTTTTTGTTTTTGTTTTTAAAGATTATTTATTTATTTATTTATTTATTATAGATAGAGAGAGAGAGAGAGGCAGAGACACAGGAGGAAGGAGAAGCAGGCTCCATGCCAGGAGCCTGACATGGGACTTGATCCCGGGACTCCAGGATTGCGCCCTGGGCCAAAGGCAGGCGCCAAACTGTTGAGCCATCCAGGGATCCCCAAGGAATTGAAACTATTTCTTAAAAGATTTTATTTATTTATTTATTTATTTATTTATTTATTTATGAAAGAGAGCAGGGGGAGGGGCATGTGGAGGGGATAAGCAGACTACTCGCTGAGTGTGGAACCTGACTTGGGCCTCTATCCCACAACTCTGAGATCACAACCTGAGCGAAAAACCAAGAGTTGGATGCTTTAACTGACTGAGCCACCCAGGTGCCCCTAAGGAATTGACATTATTGCATAAATCACTTTTAGATGCTTAAACATTGAAGAGAATCATATGTACATGGCTAATGTTATACATTCTTGCATGTAAGATGGTCTCTCATATAAGAAATTCTTTGAAAAGCATAATTAGGACATTTCCTGAGCAACTTAAACACATAAATTGTCCTTTCAGTCATAGCTTCTATTTTGAAGCAAATTACTCTCATCAGTTATTATGCATATACAAATAAAGATGTTCATTTTAATTATGTTTATCTTAGCTAAGGACCATTGAACACGGGAACATGTCTGCTTGGAGATGGTAAAATTATGGAGCAGAAGCTTTGCTTGGGCTACTACCTGTAGGGCATTATTTCCCAGGTGCCCAACAGGCTACTCTAGCAACTTTGGGAAAGCAGCCCAGGAGTGCAAAATTTCTCTCTGGTCTCGCTGAGGGATGAGTGAGACTTTACTCTGTACCTAATCGTATTGATTCACTATCACAAAGAGCAATCTCTGGGGGCTCAGCGACCCATCCAACAATCTGTTTCTGCTACTAGTGAAGCCACTAGCTGGACAGACACCTGAGCCTGGAGACAATATGTCTTGGCTCACTACCCAAGAAGGTTCATTCCTTGGGCTCATGCTCACATGTGCGATGGCTATGACCTAGCAGGTCTTCAGAGGGTATTTACCGGCTCAAAGAATGCTAAAGAAGATCAAATCACCAGAATCAGGAAGGGAAGCCCCTCCCTTGCAAAAAGGGGAGGGGAAACCGGCTGTTTCCTTCTGTCCTCCTCTCTGGATAGGAGGACCTCATGCAGGCTGAGGGCGGAGCTGCAGAAGACCCCAAGCCCCCTTCCTCCTGTTCCTCTGTCTCCCTTCTTTCCCAGGTTTCTACCTTCTCACCCCCTGTGCCCCTATCCTAGTCTTGCTGTCTGATAGATTTCTCATTTAAAATGGAACTCCTGATGTCACCTCAGCCTCTGAGACGCAAAGTTGTGATGCTAAAAGATTGGTAAAAAAGACAGGTGAGAGATGGGGCTTTGGAGGGCTAAGGAGCTGTGCCTGGAACCCCTTCAAACCAGATTAGAATGGCTCTTGCCACTTCAGAGTACTTGAGGCCAACCAGCTCTGTGGGATGACCCCATGAGAAGTCCCAATTCCACCTGCAATAGGTTTCAAAGACAATCTGGGGAAATGAAACACAAAGCATTTCAGGAAACAATTTTGAAATCAGAGAGTAAAACAATGATTTTTTTTAAATCCTAGGATTTAAATCCTAGGATTCTGACATTAGCATTTTGGTAAGTTTGGTAAGTTGTTGTGCACATTTTCAAAACAAAACCTGAAATTATCAGTGAAGCCATAAAAGAAATATCTCTGGAGGCAAAAGAGAAATCAGAGAGTAAAACAATGATTTTTTTAAATCCTAGGATTCTGACATTAGCATTTTGGTAAGTTTGGTAAGTTGTGCACATTTTCAAAACAAAACCTGAAATTATCAGTGAAGCCATAAAAGAAATATCTCTGGAGGCAAAAGAGATTTCACTTAAGTGCATCTAAATGGCCTTGAACAATGACTTTTTGAGGTTCTGCATCATCTTGTATGCCCAGTTCCTAGCTATATACATGTGGGTGCTCATCGTTGAGGGAGTGAGCTGGAGAGAAAAAGACATGGAATCTTTAGAAAGCAGGGAAGTAAACTTACGCACTCATCCAAACAGACCAAGGATGACTGATACTTCTTTTAACACCAAATACTGGGATGAAGAACTATTTGAGACAGGATCTATACTACTAATTAAATTGATAGCAGCAGCCAATTGTGCCTGAATCTGGCTGCTCTGTGATCAACAACCACCACTCCCATACAGCATCCTGCCAAGTGAATAATCTTCTCCTTAATTCAATTAAGCTGTTTAGAAATTGCTGTTGTTAGATGCAGGGGCTAGTTCTAGAAGGCTTCATGACTCGGTTAGATATACTCTGTGCTGATATAGGTTAGGATTTGGGCAAGCAGAGTTTTGATGACTACTTTGGTTGCCTCTTGTCTTTTAATTTATGATTTCAGCATTTGCTACCTGTACATAAATTTAGAAATTTTTCTTTCGTGCTATTACTGCTATTCATTATGAGTCTATAATTCACCACAGGCTAAAATGCAATCTTTGGAACCATGATTTGCATCTATATTAAATGCAAATATAAGCATATCTAAATGTATTCACAAAGAATTCATTTAAATAGTCAATAGTACTATTGAAAAACCTGGTCTATAAATGCAGGCAAAAATCACTGAATATAAATGTGTCCAGTCAGCTAAATAAATGCATAGTGAAACATGGGTTCAGCATAAGTGTCCTAAAACCCAACACTTTCAAGAAAAGGAAGAAACGGAATGAATAGATACAAAGACCTAAACCATACAGTGTCTCCTGGGCTCATCTATATTAGGATTTGAAATTGCTATTTAATTACTTGTATACCATGAACAGTTTTAAAAGATGGAAAGGTATTTCTGCAACTTTTAATGAAAGCATAGGTACGATAATGCCCCAAACCATCAACAAAGAATTGAAGGGAAAAAAAAAAAAAAAACCCACATAATAGTAGTGAGAAGAAGGGGAAGATTAGGTCAAGACATCCCATCAAGAAAAAAATACACCAACCAAGGACAGAGCTTGGTTGTCACTTTCCTGGCAGGTGGGGCATATACATGGTCATTTAATGATGTTGAGCTATTTCAAGTGACCAAAAGAAAAATAGCACTGCACCATTCTTTCACCAAGTATTTATTGAGCACCCAAAACTTGCTCACCAAAATGGTTAACAAGTCATTCAAAGTGTTTCTTCTCACTGATGTAGAATTTCAAAGCTTCCATTGGACTTATCAATCAGGTATCACAAAGAGTCTTTCCAAGGCAGCTGAAATACACAAATAATGTGACGAAATACTTGATACGTCCTCAGATGGTAAGAGTTGGTTTTCTACTTTGAAGGGTAGAAAATCCAAAGCTGGGGACCTTAAGATCTTGTAGGAAAAATAGGTATATTGGGACAGAGGTCACAGATTAAACTTAAAGCTTTGTATATGTCTTTATAATCCCTGAAATAAAATAGTATAGCCATGATTGATAGACATTAATGATGTTTTGCATTGCTCAGACTAGTAATAATAAAGACTATAAAATTAATTTTTTAGAATATTTTATTTATTTATTTGAGAGAGAGAGAGAGAGTGAGCGAGAGAATAGGATCAGTGGCAGAGGGAGAGGGAGAAGCAGACTCCCTGCTAAGCAGGGAACCTGAGCAATGGCAGGATCCCAGGACCCTGAGATCATGACCTGAAACTAAGGCAGATGCTTAGCTGATTCAGCCCCCCAGGTGACCCTATGAAATTAATTTTTATCTACAGTGCATTGTTTGCTAGGATTTCCTTTTCAAACATTTTAAGGTATATAGTCATGTCATAATAATGATACTGTAATTCTGTATCTGATTCTCCATTCAAATACCCAAATATTTTAAATTGTATCATTTTGATTCCCATATTCCAGGTTGTGTGGTGTTCATAGAAATTAGGATTATTAAATTGGAAAAAGCTTTATGCCGCTTGCCACAATGCACCTGGTTGTATAGGTCACAATGCTGGCCATGAAAACCTCACAGCTTCATGAACACAGCTCGATTCTCTCATTTCCAACAAAAAAAAAGTCTAATTTTAAGAACCTACTTTCCTTTCCCTCAGCTGCCTTTCTTTCCCTAAAATTTTCTTAGAAAAACGCTACTCTTGGATCTTTGTATTCAATTTCTAAACTTTATTTCTTTATTTTCTAATTACCCCCTAAACAAATGACTCACAACTTTAATGTATTAGACTCGAATTCTTACAATTGTTGAAAAGCTATTCAGAGAAAAAAATATTGTGTGGTAGAATTTTTGAGTAAGAGGAATTTGCTTTGAGCATGGTGGACTCTATTAGCCAATCGTGAGAGCTCCAGAAGTTGGTGGGGATGGAATGAACATGTGTTAATCATGTATCGTGAGCCAGACACTGTCCTGAGCACTGCACCTATGCTATTTCCTATCATGAGTGCAGCTCAAATCTACATGTTATTACATCCACTGCTCAGATCGATACGCAGTAAAGCTGCAATTCAATTCTACTTTTCTCTGGTACCATGCTTCCTTAGCTTTCTTTTGGAATCTTTTTTTCTACTACATATATCACACCAAAATGGGCACACATGACAACAAAATTATTCCCAAATATTTTAATCTTTTCTCAGAGATTTACCTCAATATGTTGTTATATGGAGTACGTTGAATAAGCTGGGTCGTCATTCTAATTTATCTGACCACTTAGAAAATATAAAAGTATGGAAATGATGATTTTTGATAGACATGAAAAATTCAGTATTAGCCACCCGTGTGTTTCATTGGTCATTATTTTAGTCCCCATCCTCAGTCTGAAGGGACAGTGTGGCAGTGAGAAGTATAACTTGCCTCTGTTATTTCATAGTTGTGTGAACTTGGGCAATTTTCTTTCACTTCTCTATGACTCAGTTCTCTCTTTTGTAAAGCCTTGATAATAATGGTAGTTATCTTGGGGCACCCGGATGGCCCAGTCAATTGAGCAGCTGACTCTTGATTTCAGCTCAGGTCATGATCTCTGGGTCCTGGGATGGAGCCCTGAGTCAGACTCCTTGCTCAGCAGGGAATCTGCTTCTCCCTTTCCCTCTCTTCTCACCCCCCCCCCCTCAAATAAATAAATAAATAAATAAATAAATAAATAAATAAATCTTTTTAAAAAAGTAACTATCTCAGAGTTAAGAGGATAAATGAAGTAGTATGTATAAAATGCTTAGAGCAGAGCCTGGCACGTAGTAAGTTCTGTCTGGGTCTCTTTTAAATTAAAAAAAATTTTTTTGTTGTTCAGTGATAATTCCCACAGTGAGCCTTAGGGGAAAAAATGAATCACAAAACTAAGACAAAAATCTTTTTAAACATGGATACAGGCTGATGTTAAGAAAGAGAAAATGTAGATCATTTTGGTCATGACTTTGTGAATGTGGAATAGGAACTCTTGGCCTCTTGTGAGGTTCTCATTTGACAAAATGGACATTGAAACCCATCTGTATTAGACAATCAGTTTCTTCATTTATTTCAATGCAGTAAATGTTTGTGAAAGTCACCTCCATTACTATGATGCCAATCTTTGACCTATGACAAAATGGGAGGTTGAAATGGCTTAACATAATATGAATGGATATGAAAGAACAATGTTCATTGGAATCCAAAACAACTTTTCAACTTCCACTTTGCCGAGAATGAATGCATCTGGATGTTTGGGACACTGGGTGACTTAGGGAACGCTGTGAGAATTTCCTCTGTGTTTGCCTTCAGTTGTGAATGATGGGAAACCATCCCTCTAGATTTAACCACAACATTTCCTGGAGTTTCAGACAAAATAGAATTTTTTCCATTATTTTTTACTTTGTAGGCACAAGAATGTCAAACCACTTAGGCGGTACAGGAATAGACTCCATAAATGATCACCACAGACACCCCACCAAAAAAAGTGTGACAAACATTTCTTGAATGCCTCATAAATGCCAAACCTTAAGAATATAAACATCATAAACATGAAATTCAGCATCAGTGTGTACAGGTACTGGTTTGCGAGAATTACATGCCAGTCACTGTGGTCAATACTTTACATACATACCTCTTTCAAACCCCTGGGAAGTAGGGTCCCTGCCCTGATAAGTGACCATAATGCCATGCCATGGGTGGTATCCTCTGTAAGGCTCTTTCCGGCACACGTTCTCCCTCCATGGCACATCTAACCTTATGCGCAGCTGCTTCTATAGACTCCCTGGCTACACCCAGTGCCTCTCCTCCAGAGGAAATCAGCTCCCCTAGAAGACCAAGGGCTGGTGCTTTATTGTGAGTGGGCCACACTGAACCATTGAGAAGGCAGGTGAATTAGCAAGATGGGTAAAGAATGTATAAGAAATAAATCCCAGGGGATCCCTGGGTGGCGCAGCGGTTTGGCGCCTGCCTTTGGCCCAGGGCGCGATCCTGGAGACCCGGGATCGAATTCCACGTCGGGCTCCCGGTGCATGGAGCCTGCTTCTCCCTCTGCCTATGTCTCTGCCTCTCTCTCTCTCTCTCCCTGTGTGACTATCATAAAAAAAAAAAAAAGAAAGAAAGAAATCCCAATTTCCTTTTCCCAACTAGATCTCATTTCCCACTTTAGGTCATAAGATGTCTACAGAAAAGGATATTTAAGAAGTACAAATCTTGGGATTCCTGAGTGGTTCAGTCAACTAAGCTTTTGCCTTGGCTCAGGTCATGATCCCAGGGTCCTGAGATTGAGCCCTGCATCCTGCTCCCTGCTCAGCGGGGAGTCTGCTTCTCCCTCTCCCTCTGCTGCTGCTACCCCCCCCCATTCATGCTCTCTCTCTCTCTCTCTCTCTCAGATAAATAAATAAAATCTTTAAAAAAGAAATATTAATCCTGCACATCTAGCTGCAGCGCTGAGTGAGCACAGTAATAATCCTAATTGGTTATTGTTTATGGAATGCCAGCAATGTGCTAAGAGCGCTGCCCACACCTATGGGCTTCGTCGTCACAGCAACGCTCTGATGTAGGCACTACTGTCATTTCCATTTCATTAATGGAAAAGGACAAGGTGTGGGGCAGTTAAGTCACAGCTGCATGAGACATTGGAACCTAGGTCTGTATCCTGTAAGGCCTGTGATGACCCTTGGACATCGAGCCCCTCTAACCCGGGCACGGCTTTAGTTTCTGCTTCTGTCTTTCTCTGTTTTCCCATCACCACCACTTTAGCCTGTCCTTGACTGGGATGTCAGCCTGTCTCCGGCAGCCGGGGGCATTGCAATAAGGCCAGCGGTGCCCAAGAATGCAGAAGAAAAATGAGATTTGTTCAGAAATGGGATGAGGCATGTATGTGGAGGATCTAAGACGACTCCAGGAGGGTTCACGTCCTGGATCTCTCCACATCCTCTAAGAAGTAGGTGACAGCTCGGCAGGCCTCCTATCCATCAGCTCAATTGCAACATGTCACTAATCTTTATCAGCCGCACGCCTTTCCTCCCCTTTTACAGATGTGGACACTGCCATAGGAGGAATGGTAAGAGGCCGGCCTAGGGTCACACACAGCACAGCAGGGACGAAATGCCAGAGGCTTTGAATTTCTGGCCTATTGCTTAGCCATCAATCTACCAGGCGTGCCGACACGAATGGACGACCGGGTGCCTCGGTTGATGGAGCGTGAATATACTCAGTGTGCTGCTGGTCCACCCTTTTTCCTTCCAGAGGCAACAGTGGAGAGAATGTGGTTTGTGTATTAACCTCCAAGGCAATGGGGAAGCCTCCCAGGAGGACACAGACTCCAGATGCTGAATGTGAGATCAGGAGACACAGCAGGCTGCATGCACTTTCTGTGCTTTGCTGAATTTTCAAAGTATCCACAGACATGCTGATTTCCTCAGGAGAGTTAGAGATCCTCTGTAGGGATTCCAGCTGACCACATTCATCTCATCCACAGCCCTGCTCCCAAAATTCTGTGCCCTGTGAACAGGAGCCACACCCACCTCACTGAGGCCAGTGTTCTGACATTTTAAAACCCAACTCCTCTTTAATAGGATATCTAAACAAAGATGCTTGCATGACAGGGAATCCATGGCCTTATCTTTGGAAAGCCCACACTTCTGAGGAAATGGCAAATAGGCCCTTTTCTCCTTTGACTGCTGATGTAGTGGGTGATGGAACATCAAGAATTCTGAGCTCTGTTTGCCTTTCC
Source organism: Nyctereutes procyonoides (assembly GCF_905146905.1). Classification (NCBI taxonomy): domain Eukaryota; kingdom Metazoa; phylum Chordata; class Mammalia; order Carnivora; family Canidae; genus Nyctereutes; species Nyctereutes procyonoides. Next base: position 8,011,763 of record NW_026575044.1, read on the forward strand.
ACCAGGCAGGTGGGTTTGGCCATTGCTTTTCATTGGCATCTTGGCCTGGAAAAAGATGTCCTCTGTGTAGAGTACATGCAAGCCAGAACTTTCACATTTGGGAGGAGCTTTCCCTGGTCAGCAGCAGTACCCCACCCCCACCACAAAATGGCTCTCATGTGGACAGTTCCAACTGGAATGGACTAGCACTCAAAAACACCAGATTAAGGGTGACCCTGTGCACCCTGGCGCCTCCTGGTAACTCTCTCGCCTCCTGCTGCTAAAAGGAGGCTCTAAGGGGTGCTGGGTGACTCAGTTGGTTAAGCGTCCGACTCTTGCTATCAGCTCAGGTCAAGCCCCAGGTCAGCCTCCTTGCTGAACACAGAGCCTGCTTGAGATTCTGTCTCTCTCTCTCCCTCTTCCCCTCCCCTTGCTCACTCTCTCTCCCTCTCTCTCAAAAATAAATAAATAAATAATTTAAAATAAATAAATAAAAAGAGGCTCTTGGATACCAGGAGTCTCAAGGTGTGATCTGCAGATGGCTACATGTGGCTCCTGATTTCAGATTCTGATCTGCTCTTAATATCTATAATAATGTCTGAACATGTTTCACGGAATTTAGTCATTTGCTTATATCTACTTAATTAAAAAAACATAGCCCCTCATTACTGCCTTATGTGAAGTAATGGTACCATGTCAATAAATTCTGATGAGACCAGTTGCTTTAGAAAACCAGCGATTATTGGCAAAGCAGATGTCCCATGGATTCTTTTCTGCAGTCCGAAAAATTTTCAGAGGCACAAAAATACTAAAGTACAATATTAATGTGATAGTAAATAAACATTCAAACATGATTATGATAAAAAAAAAACAAAACAGAATGTTGTATGGTAACTTTGCCAGTTGCTATAAATCAGAGGGCCATGAAATCTAAATCTGGCAGTAAACTTGAGAGGTCATGTTCAGTCTCAGGTAAGGGTCAGAAGTCTCTGGTAACATCAAACATGTCTACAATTTGCATTTTGAAAAATGTTTATATATAAATCAGTTATCCTAAACCTGGCAATAAACTTGAGAGGCCACCTTTCATGTAGGGCTTGGAGTCAGAAATTCCCAGTGATAAAATTTTTTTTCTATAATTGTTTTTTTAAATGTAAAATCCAAAGTAGTTTTATATGCTGGATGCATGTGAAAAATGTTTACATAAGACATCAGGGTTAAATTACTCATAGGTCCTCTGTTATAATATTACTTAAAATGTTTTCCGGTGTGCTATTACTTTTCATCATTTTGTTAATATAATTCGTGAAGGAATTCTTTTTCTTTTGATTGTGTTTGAGAGCTGCACACAATGCTCTAAGGGTTGCCTACGTTCTTGGGTGTAAAGTCTGCCCTCCTCAGTCCCCTTCCTCCTATTTATGGTCCTTAAACTGACAGCCTTGCCTGCATTCTAGAAGGCTCTATGTGTTTTTGTATAAGGCAAAATAAAATAGAGGTGAGTACTGAATGGCTGATTTTGGAAGTATTGGCTTTGCTTAAAAATATTTTATATACAATCCTCTTCTATTTGAAATAAAACCAAATACCCACACACCATATCATAATCATTCCTATTTCACATATGAGAAAATGGAAGTATTAGGTTAAGTGAGTTGTTTGAGATCACCCAGCATAGGGTAAAGGTATTGGGTATTTGGTTTGTCTGACACAGCCAATGCTTTTAATCACTTTTACACCTGTCTTTCCAAGCTCCATATGTGCCTGAAAAAAGCGCCAGAGCACCATTGTAAGGGACATGTTGGATTGTCTTTACAGTCAGGGGCCTGTGTTGTCTATCATTTTCATTAATTAATTAATTAATTATTTCATTCATTCATTCATTCATTCATATAGCCTCTTATTCATTCAACAAATAGTTGTTGAGATGCTGGACATCATGCTAGGGGATTTCTCAGAGAACAAAACAGACAGACACGGTCCCAGTTCTCATCCAGTGGGAGAGACATCATCCAAGCAATCACATCAGTAATTACCTAATTATAAATTTGGAAATATGATTCAAGTAAGACATAAAGAGGGCTGTGAGTGTGTGAAGGAGCACTTTTCTGAGTCCAAGAATAGGGAAGTCCCTCCTGAGAAAGGGACTGTTAAGCTAAAGCATATAAGCTTCAGAAGGAGTGACAATACGCGTCCGGCTCTTGAATGTTTATGACAAAATGACAGCCTGGTCCTCCTACTCAATACAGAAGTCATTCAGAAATTCCTTTTCTCACTTCAAGCAGCCACATGGAATAGATACGTACAGATACTAGTTTAAAAATTCAGCCCAAACTCAACTGTTTTGGAAGCTTGCTTAAAACTTCAGGTTTTGGAGAACACGGGCTCCTCTTCCTACCCTCCCATCTATCACCATCTTGCTAATTTTACCTCTTAAATCTGTATATATTTGTCCTCCTCATTTGGATATATTTTGCACTGCCTAATATCGCTCACCAGGATCTTTGCAACCACCTCCCTGCCTTCAGTCTTGTCAGATAAATGATCCCTGTTGGTACCTGTTGGTGTTCTCTCAAACATGGGTTGAACCAAAGTGTTTCCATCCTTGCTTTGCTAGCTCCTATGTATCAGGCTTGGTTGGGTATAGCAGCTCTTCATATTTCTGCAATTGCCTTTATTGTGACATGTTGCTGCCATTAGCATGGCTTTGGTTGTATGCAGAATTGGGCAGGCAAAGACTTGAGAGAAATGTAGGACCCATTAAGATAATATTCACTTTGGCGCCTGGATGGCTCAGTTGGTTAAGTGTCTGCCTTTGGTTCAGGTCATGATCCAAGGATTTTGAGTTTGAGTTCCCGCGAACAGGGAGCCTGCTTCTCCCTCTGCCTGCCACTCCCCCTTCTTGTGCTCTCTCTCTGTCAAATAAATAAATAAAATCTCTTTTAAAAATTAAATAAATATTTGAAAAAAGATAATACTCACTTATCACAAAAGAGCCAAAGAAACACAAAGCTAATTGAGGTAGTGAAGAAAATTATTTACATCTTGGTGAGAACTGCAGATTTCAGGGAGTGAAGAAAACTAATGGCAGAATTTCAGTCTTGGGACATGGACAAGAGTACAGTCTCTTTATCAAGTTTAAGAGCACCTTTTATAGTGACAATAAAGGGATTTCATTGTGTTTCATCATGATGGTGGCAAGAATCAAATTCCATGATCTGATGAGGGGTATCTCTAGGTCTTTAGGAAACCTCAGTGTATTTGCTTAGGTTGGGATGACAGTTTCTTTAGTGAGTAAGTTTTTTATTTGTTTGTTTTCACCCTGGGAAGATACAGAATTAAGTAGTTAAATGTTGAAATAAACCAAACAAATATGTTAAGATTTCAGCTAAATTTGGAAAATATGTGTGTATATTTGCTACATCGAATATTTAGAATATTTAGGAGAAACAGGCACATTTCAATATTTAAAGAATGTCATTCTAATTTCATATTTCAATTTATTTATTTATTTATTTATTTATTTATTTTTATTTATGATAGTCACACACACACAGAGAGAGAGAGAGAGAGAGAGAGAGAGAGAGAGGCAGAGACACAGGCAGAGGGAGAAGCAGGCTCCATACACCGGGAGCCCAACGTGGGATTCGATCCTGGATCTCCAGGATCGCGCCCTGGGCCAAAGGCAGGCGCTAAACCGCTGCACCACCCAGGGATCCCTCATATTTCAATTTAAATATGGCATTAACTAGGTTGACTTAATGATTCTAAGTTAAAAAATATAAGAGATTATTACCAAGGTTGTAAACAATATGAAAATAGCTCAAAGAACTTAGGATTCATCATGTATGCAAGTTTCCTTTTGTAAGATTCAAAGGAGCAGTGTAGGTACTTGAAGAAAAATTTGTTTATTAAGCAAACAATTGAAGCATTTAATGAGGAAATTGAGTATATTATTTTTATAAATACAGCTTAAATTATTTAAGAGAATTCAATTAAGTAGTGAAAGTTTTCTTAAAAATGATTGTAAAAATGTAGTAAACGTATAAATAGAAGAAAAAGACTTGTGAGTTGAACTTAAAAGCTTAAGGTTCAACCTTAAAATGAGATTTTTGAACTTGTGAATTTTTAATTTTAACAAATCAACTATTAAACTCCTGAAATCTCAGCAAGGACAAGAGCATTCAAACTGAGGAAGCAATTATAACTGGTTTATCAACTCTTTCCTTTTTGCGGTGAGTGCCTTGAAGATAAGGGTCAAGTCTCACTGAGATGCTCATTTTTTTATTAATATGACTTTTTTCTCAACCACTTCACCTTTTTATTACTGGATGACCTTTTAGTCTGTGTCTATACAGAACATGATTGAATATTAATACCAATTATTTTATTCAGCTTTTAAGACACAAACAGTATTAAAGCTAGGTTGTTTTAAAATTTTAGTTCAAATATTCTGGGAAGATATATTTTTTCCAGCTTTATTGAGATGCAATTAGCATATAACATTGTGTAAATTTTTTAAATTTGAAAATCTAATTGACTTTATTGAACATGAAATCTAATTGACTATATTGCTCATGTGTAAAATGTAACGCTTTGATATGTGTATATATTGTGAAGTGATTACTACAATAGGTTAGTTAGCACATCTATCACCTCACATAATTGGGATTTATTTTTCTTGATGTGGTGAGAACTTTTAAGATCTATTCTCCTGAGAGAACAACTTTTAAATATACAGTGTAGTATTGTTAATTATAGTCACCATGCTGTATATCACAGCTCCAGGACTTATTCATCTTATAACTGAAAGACACTTTGACCGTCTTCACCCCCACTGTAATCCACCCCAGGTGATACCCACTAATATGCTCTGTTTCTAGGAGTCTGGTTTGTGGTTGTTTTTGTTTTAGATTCTTATTTCAGTTAGCATAATGTCCTCAATTTCACCCCTAGTGTCAGGGATTTCAGGATTTCCTTCTTTTTTATGGAATAATAGTCCATTGTGTATATACACCATAATTTATTGATCCATATGCCTTGGCTACTGTAAATAATGCTGCAATGAATATGGGGATGTAGATATCTCTATTTATTTATTTATTTATTTATTTATTTATTTACTTACTTACTTACCTGCTTACTTATTCATTCATTGAAAGAAAGTGAGTGAGCGATGGGGAGAGACAGAAGGAGAAGGGAAGAAAGAATCTTTAGCAGGCTCCACATTCAGTGTGGAGCCTAATGTGGGGCTCCATCTCTTGACCCTGAGATCAGACTTGAGCTGAAAGTAAGAGTTGGACTCTCAACCAACTGAGCCACCCAGGTGTCCCCAGATATCTCTTACAGATGATGATTTTATTTCCTTTGGATATGTCCAGAAATGAAATTATAGAATCATATGGTAGTTCTATTTTTAACTTTTTGAGGAACCTCCATACTATTTTTCATAGTGGCTACACCAATCTATAATCTCACCAATAGTTGTACAGGGGCTCCCTTATCTCCACATCCTCACCAACATTGTTATTCCTTGGCTTTTGGTAATAGCCATTTTAACAAGTATGAGGTAATATCTCATTGTGGTTTTGATTGGCATCTCCCTGATAATTAGTGATGTTGAGCGCCTTTTCATGTACTTGTGGCCATTTGATATCTTCTTTGGAACTATGTCTACTCAGCTTTTAATTTTTAATTGGACTTTTTGTTTTTTACTATTGTGTTGTATGAGTTCTATGTATATTTTGAATATTAACTATTTACCAGATATGTGGTTTACAAATATTTTCACCCATTCTTTAGGCCACCTTCTCATTTTGTTGATTCTATCTTCTATCTATCTATCTATCTATCTATCTATCTATCTATCTATCTATCTTCTATTTATTTTACTGTGCAGAAGTTTTTCATTTGGGGTGGTTCCACCTGTTGATTTTTGCTTTTATTGTTTGTGCTTTGGGTGTCATATCCATAAAATCAATGGCAAGACTGATATCAAGGAGATTTTCCCCTATGTTTCTTCTAGAAGTTTTATGTTTTTGGTTCGTACATTTAAGTCTTTAAGCTGTTTTGAGTTAATTTTTTGGAAGGAGTGTAAGTTAGGAGTCTCACTTCATTCTCCTGCCTGTGACCAGTTTTTCCAACATCATTTTTTTAAAAGGTTTTATTTATCTATTCATGATAGACATGGAGGGGGGCGCAGAGACACAGGCAGAGGGAGAAGCAGGCTCCATGCTGGGAGCCCAATGCAGGACTTGATCCCGGGACCCCAGGACCACGCCCTGGGCTGAAAGCAGGCACCAAACTGCTGAGCCATCCAGGGATCTCCTCACTTCTGTTTTTTTTTTTAATGCTTATAAAATCTTGATACATAGTGCCTTGAGATGGATTATATAGATGTCTTTGGACAGTACAGACGTTTCTACAATATTAATTCTTCTGCTCCATGAACACATATCTTTCCATTTATTTGTGTCTTTAATTACTGTCATCAATCTTATAATTTTCAATGTACAGATCTTTCATCTCCTTTGTTAAATTTATTCCTAAGTATTTTCTTGTTTTCAATACTATGGTGAATGAGATTGTTTTCTTCATTTCTTTATCAAGTGTTTTGTGGTTAGTGTATAGAAACACAACTGATTTCTGCATGTTGATTTTGCATCCTGCAACTTGACTGAATTCACTGGTTAGTTCTAGCAGTTCTTTGTATTTTTATCTTTTATAAAAGATACAAAATAAAAAAGCCACTCCCTTGGCTTTTGCTTATTTGGGAAAGTCTTTATCTCTCCAAAACTGAAAGACAGTTTTGCCAGCTATAGTATTCTTGGCTGATGGTGTTTTTCTCTTTCAATATTATGAATATATTTCCCCATTCTGCCTGCAAAATTTCTGTTAAGAAACCTACTAATAGTCTTCTGGGAGCACACTTGCTGGTGGCAAGTTGCTTTTCTCTTGCTGTTTTCAAACTACTCTGTGTCTTTGACTTTTGACAATTTAATTATAATATGTTTCAGTGTAGCCCTTTTCGGGTTCAACCTATATGAGATCCTTTGGCTTTGTGAATCTGGTTGTCCATTTCTGTCACTGAGTTTGGGAAATTATCAGCTATACTTAGACTTTCTGTCCCTTTCCCTTTCTTTTCTCCTTCTGGGATTTCCATAGTGTATATATTGTTTCTCCTGATGATGTCTCATAAATCCATAGGCTTTTTTCACTTTTTTACATTCTTTTTTTCTTTTTTACATCTCCACCTGGATTTCAAATGATCTATCCTATAGTTCACTGATTCTTTCTTCTGTTTAGTTGAGCCTGCTGTTGAAGCTCTCCATTTAAGTGTTCAGTTCGGTTGTATTCTTCAGTTCTAGAATTTCTGTTTGGGATTTTTTTTCTCTTTTCCTTTTTATGATTTCTGTTACATGTTGAACTTCTCATTTTGTTCATGGATTGTTTTCCTAATTTTTTTTTTAGTTGTCTGTCCATGTTCCTGAAGCTTACTTAACTTCCTTAAATGGATTATTCAGAATTCTTTGTCAAACATGTCATGGATCTCATTTCTTTAGGGTCAGTTATTGGAGCTTTATTCATTTCTTTGGTGCAGTCAAGTTTATGTGATTCTTCATGATAGTTGATTCCTTGTATCAGTATCTGTACATTGTGTAAGTAGTCCCCTCTTTTACAGACTTTACATGTTCACTTTGGTATGGAAAGACCCTCGCAGTAAACTCACCTTGGGTTACTGAATGGGTCAGCTAGAAGCATCCATGGGACAGCTGGATTTGCAACTTGTGTCTCTAGTTGAGAGAGGCCACTGCTTGTGATCTGAAGTTGTGTGTGTGTGTGTGTGTGTGTGTGGTGGTGGCGGTGGTGGTGCCACTGAGTGGGCCTTGTGGTTGTGTGGGCCTGCTAGCTGGGCTCCACATTTAAGCAGGGCCACTGAGTGGGCTGCCTGATTGGGAAGGGCCATTGGCTGTGTTCTGCTTTCATGTGCAATCCATCCCCTCTGGTTGGGGGAGATTGCAAGCTGTGTCTGTTGAAAGGGTGGTGCCACTGGCTAGACTCTGATGAAGTAGGGTTATGGACTAAGCTCTGCAATCACTCCTGGTTGGATGTGGTCTCAGGCTGTGCTCCCAGACTAGTTGGCATCACTGGCTGGATTCTGTGTTCAGGCTAGGCCACAAGCAGGACTTCATCCTGATTTTCTCTGTGATTAAATGGGGCTTCAGGATGTGCCCTACAGTTGTCAGGGCTTCAGGCTGGACTCTGTGGTCAAGAAGGGCCTCCAGCTGTGTCCTGCGGTTGTGTGAAGCTAAAGACTGCTCCACAGTTGGGTGTTGTTATTGTCTGAGCTCCCTGCTTAGATGAGGCCACAAATTTTGTTCGGGAGTCAGAAAGGGATATAGGCTGGGCTCTGTGCTGGGCATTACTATAGGCTGGTCTCTAAGGCTTCCCAGGGTCACTTTTCAGCACCCTGTTATGTGGGGGCCAGATCAAAGACCTCATTAATAGTTGTGCTAGGCTGCTGGCTTGATTCTCTGCCTAAGCGGAGGTGTAGGGTGGGCTCTGCAGCTGCCTGGGTTCTCTGGCAAAGTTTCCTGGTCAGGTGGGACTGGAAGCTATACTCAGCAGTGGGGCTATGAATTTGCTTTGATAACTGCCCTGCCAAGGCAGAGCCATAAATTAGTCTCCATAAAAGAGCATGGCTCATTGGCTGGGGACCCAAATTAGGTAGAAATGACAACCATGCTCCCTGACCATATGGAGTCACTGGCTCGGCTCTGCAGATGGCCAAAACTACTGGGTGGGCCCTTCGCTGGGGGGGTCACAACAGCAAGAATGTGGTCTGTAAGATCTGAGTGCTGGTTCTGCAAATCTTCCCCTTTCTCCATCTCTATCAGATCTCCAGTGGCCAAGTCCTACAGACCCTAGTGATCTCCATGAGATGAGACCCAAATAGGCCTCCCAGGAAGCATCCTACAATGTTTAGGGAATTGGGTGTCCACTGTGGGTTTAGTTTTTCCCACTGGAGAGACTGTAGACCTATGGGGGCCTATTGGTGCAGTGCTGTGCTGGCCTGAAGGAGAGGTGATAAGGTCAGACTATAGCTATTGATCTTATTCTTCTAACATGTTCCTTCTTAGTTTATGGCAAGGGTGTGCTTCAGCCTCACTCCCAGGTTCTAAGGTTTTCATAATGATATGGAAATCTATGTTTATGAGGGGGACTAAAGTTGGTAATGACCTATATTTGTCATCTTGACAATGTCACCCTTCTGGGAAAATACCTTCAATTAAATACACTATAAATATGATTCTTAGTCCCTGAGACAATCCTGTAGGAACACTGTATATCCCTAAAGTCTGTAATGGACATAAAGTCCATGGAGATTATTATTTTTTAAAGATTTTTAAAAATCTATTTATTCATGAGAGACACATAGAGAGAAAGGCAGAGACATAGGCAGAGGGAGAAGCAGGTTCCATGCAGGGAGCCTGTTGTAGGACTCAATCCCAGGACTCCAGGATCACGCCCTGAGCTGAAGGCAGAACTCAACCACTGAGCCACCAGGTAGGTATCCCTATTTTTTTTAAAGATTTTTAAAAATGTATTTATCATGGAGATTATTTTTATCTAATTTATAAGTTCAGCCCATTATTCTGGATTGGGCAAAAACTGAGTTAATTTTCCAGTCCTCTTCAATGAAAAGTTCCACATAGCCAGTAATTTACACAAATCATATGAGATTTTTAAAAATTTTTAAATTATTTTTAAGATTTTATTTATTTATTCATGAGAGACACACAGAGAGAGGCAGAGACATGGGCAGAGGGAGAAGCAAGTTCCCTACAGGGAGCCTGATGTGGGACTCAATCCCAGAACCCCGGGATTATGACCTGAGCCAAAGGCAGATGCTCAACCACTGAGCCACCCAAGGGTGATCCAAGCATCCCAAATCAAATGAGTTTTTAAATTACTAATACATTTAGGTGTGCCATCAAAAAGTTTCTAGGAGGCAGGACTTTTAATTAAAATAAGATTGCATTTATTTTTTTAAAAAGATTTTATTTGTGGGAAAGCAAGAGTGAGAGAGATCACAGAGGAAGAGGGAGAAGCAGACTCTCTGTTGAGCAGAGAGCCTGATGAGGGGCTGGATCCCAGGACCCTGAGATCATAACACAAGCCAAAGGCAGACACTTAACTGACTGAGCCACCTGGGTGCCCCAAGACAAGTTTACATTTAAAGACTGGCAGCCTTAAATATACTTCTGAAAGTCAATGGTGAGGCAGTAGGGCCAAAGTGCTCCCCAGGAAATAGTGGTGCTCCTCTCAACCCACAGAGAGCAAATTCTGAGTTGTTTTTGCAGAAGGAGACGCACATTTCCATCAGATCAACCATGTTTTGACCAGTCTCCCTGGTGATCAGAGACTCACATTCATGAGGTTCCTGACTAGTAGAGCTTTCTGGAGTCACAGGACAATGTGGGCAACTAAGTAGCCCACACAGACATCAGACTCGTGACCCAGGCCCAGCAGTGCTGAACAACTGGCAGAAAGGTAGCCACTGTGTTGGACATACAAGTCAGTTGCTGTAGACAGCAAGGCGTGGCTTCAGCAGCCTCCCAGGACCAAAGGGCACTCACTCGACCCGTGCTGGGCTCTGTGGGCAGGATGTGTGCAGGGGCCCAGCAGCTGCTCTGTGCCAGCACAGGTGGGACAGCTGCAATGAATGGGCCAAAGAACCACCTCAAAGGCACACTGTGCCCATCTTCAAACACATGGCCTTGCTGTGGACAGCTGAGGAACAGCAGCAACAGCGGCAGCAGCATTAGCAACAAAGGCCCGCCCATCCCAGGCAGTGCTAGGGAGGGACGGAAGGACTCCCTATTGTGCAAAGCAGGCCAGCAGGCAGTGCTGCCCAAAGCTCTGTCAGCAGCAGCTGCAACCACCAGCCAAAAGTCATCTTTACATGTGAGTCACTTGGATGAGGACTTCCGGTCACACAGGACCTCTTTCTCAGCTCAGCCTAGGGAGCATCTCTAAACTCTCATCACAGTGCATCTGTAATGGGTATACAGGCAATTCTGCTACACTCCTCTCCTACCCAGCTCCATTAGAATGTTCTCCACCTCCGCATGGCCCTGTTTCACTGGTAACAACCACCCGATGGACTTCAGCTGTGGTAGTTGTTAATTTAAATATAGAGAGGCTGGTTGTCTAACCTCGCAGAGCTCCCCCACAGTGTAATTCCGCCCAACTGCTTTCCCAGATCTTTCTCCAAAGCCAGCATCTCTGGGACAAGTGGACATTATGGATAGATTCCCATTCATTGCCCCTGTTCCTATGTTGTGCAGGATGGTGGGGGTTCTCAGGAACAGGGTACATGGGCACTCATCATCGAAAACTTTACTTTGGTTGATTTGTATTAGTTTTCCCTAAATGGGTGCCCACCCTACATCTTGGCTGTTGCCGTATTGTGTGCATTAACATTTGGAACTGGCCGGTGTTAGCTAGAATGCTCACTATTATTCTCATAGCCCATCAATTTTCTTAGTCCTCCACATTGTGCTCCCCCCTGATGCCATCTCCAAGGTCCCCATTGTTTGGCCCTATTTTTCAGACTGAAAAATGGTTTTTCTTTTCCTTTTTTTAAAAATATTTTATTTATTTATTTAAGAGACAGCAAGCATGAGTGGGGGGAGGGGTAGAGGGAAGGAAGAAGCAGACTCCTCATTGAGCAGGGAGCCTGACACGGGACTTAATCCCATGACCCTGGAATCATGACCTGAGCCAGAGGAATATGCTTAACCACTGAGCCACCCAGGCACTCCTGAAGAATTGTTTTTTAAAATAATTTCAATTTTGTTCAACCAACATGGTGGTTTTGAGCAGTTCAGTAGCAATGTCACTCAAGTTTAGAGAGTTCATCTATGACACACTTTCTGGGGAAATGGGTTTGGTTCCCTTTATACATGATCTGAATCACTATAAGTAAATGTTTAAGATAGGCTAATATCCTAAATAGATCTAGGGGTATTTTTTTAAAAATAGCATCAATGTTTAAAAAGGTAAAAAAATTTCAATCTCTCCCCAGGGGATTAAGAAAAAAAATGTATGAACAAGAAGCTTCTAGTACCACCTCTGGAGCTTCTAATATTATTCCACAGCTAGTTCCTCATTCATATTTTGTCACTGTTCTCTCACTGCTGGTCCTTTTCTCTTTTAAAATTCTGATATTTTTTGCTGTCTTTATTTTAAACCTTCCCATCCCCCTCTTTTCTTCTTCAACCATAACATACAAGAATTTAAATGTTTCAGAAACATCTTTATCTCTGTGTCTGTACCTTGTTTGGTCTTTAGGAAACCTGATCCCATTTTGTGAGGAATAGCCTAGTGGTATCTTGTTAGAACAGAGAGACACAAAGCAAACTTCTGTTCTTCACAGATGCAAAGAGCAGGTCCCAAATAGTGAGAACAAAGCAATGCTTTTCTGGCTTGTCAGTTTATTTCTCTTGAATTGTAGCAAACTACACATCACATAAAATTGACCATTTTTGCCACTTTTAAGTGTATGATTTGCATCAAGTACTTTCATTAATATGTGGCCATCATGAATATCTATTTCTAGAATGTTTTCATCATCTGAAACAGAGACTCTACAACCACAAAACAACTCCCCTCCTCCCAGTCTTAGTAATCTTTGTTCATTCTATCTATAAATTCACCTATGTTAGGTATTTCTTATCAGTGAAATTACACAATACTTGTCTCCTTGTGATGTGCCTATTTCACTTAGCATAATGTTTTCCAGGCCCATCCAAGTTGTGGCATGTACCAGAATTTCATCCCTTTTAATGGCTGAATAATATTCTACTATATATTCCAATATATATATATATTCATATATATATATATATACCACATTCTATTTATTCATCTGTCGATGGACACATGGGTTATTTCTGCCTTTCAGCTCTTGTGAATAATGCTGCTGTGTCTGGTTGGTTTTTTTTTTCTAAGATTTTATTTATCTATTTATTAAGAGAGAAAGAGAATGTGTGTGAGTGGGGGGAGGGGCAAAGGGAGAGGGAGAGAGAATCTCAAGCAGCCTCCACACTGAGCATGGAGCCTGATGCGGGGCTCGATCTCACCACCCTGAGATCATGACTTGAGCTGAAATCAAGAGTCAGACACTCAACCGACTGAGTCACCCAGGTGCCCCTGTCTCATTGCTTTTTGAGGATAATCAGCTTAGATTTAACTGGAAAAGAGATATCTATTTAGGATATTGAAGATTTTCTGAGAAATTTTGAACCTAACTCAAAGCCCTAAGAGTCTTTGGGTGATGCAACAGTCTACTGACTCAGTTCTCTAAGAATTTAAATTTCAAAAGCTAGTAAAAAAAATCAGAGACCATCATAAAGTTTATATCAAGAATTATTAGTTATAATATCATAATCTCATGACCTTTAGATGCTCCCGATATTGTAACAAGTAACACCCAGACACTAACCTAATGGTGGGTACCAGGGAATCATTGTTTTGGAACAAATCTCCTATTTTTTGCATAAATTACAATTTGTCATACTGTAGTAGTGGTACCCCATCAGAGATAAAATTCATATTCATCTTTGGAAACCATACAAGTCCAAAATAACCAAATTTACCCAATAAAAATTATTCCTCTTTCAATTAGAGTCATTGGATAAGAAAAGTTGATATTTCTGAATTCAGAGATTTCCTTCCCTAAAGCCACATCAGGTGCCACCTGAAATACGCATGCAGGTGATTTTGTCATATTCCTGTCTGTCTTTCTTCCCTGCCTCCTTGCCTGCCTCCCTCCCATCTTGTATATTTGCCAGGATTCCCTTACTTACCTGTAACTCTCCTTGTCTGTGAGATGTAGACACACCTGAGGCTCATTCGTAGTCAGCACTATGATCCAGGGAGCTTTTTGCTGGGCTCCAGCTGAAGAAATGATCCTCTTAGTAAGAAAATGGAGCTTTCTTAGCAGTTTACAAGCTCAGGCCCTTTGGCTCTTGCTAAGAGTACAGCATATTTTGTGCCACAAACATTTGCTGAAAGTGGTGAAATCAGGGTATTTGGTTCTCAGGTATGTACTTCTCTTGTTCCTTTGAGGGGCTGAAGATAAAATGTGTTACAGATTGTCTCCAGGGTTGTGACAAGGGCCTGATGCCATTCTGGGAACTCTGGTGCCCTGGGATTAGCAATAAAATGAGTGACTGGTGTGTGCAGAGAGGGGTAAGGGTGGGAAATGAACAAGACCAGGATATCCAGAATAGGTGCCTTATTCCAAAGCTATGCCTAGTTTGAAAGCCACAGCTCTGATGAAAAGTCAGCATCAGAAGGCATGCGTTCCCTACTCTGTGCCTAAACCGGGACCATCACCTGTCCACACTCCTGACTGTGGCCCCGATACTACTCTCATCATATACTAATAGCTTAGTTCGCTATTGGACTCTGATGTGCCAGGCACTACTTCACATCACTTCACAATAATTCCAGGAGAAAGCGAAACTATTTTCATACCCAAATTTACTGATGAGAAAACTGAGGCCGGACAAGATTGACGTATCTGTGGTCACACAGGTCCTGAGAAGCAAAGGTAAAATCCCAGCCAGGTGCGGCTCACCCCAGAGCGAGTAAGCCACTCAACTGGCACGAGTCACTGTGGTTGCACCCTGTCTCTGTGGCTTGTTAGGGTTCCAGGAGTGTTAGCAAGGGCTCTGTGGTGTCTTCCAAACTTCAGGTTTCACTGCACCTTTCCCTGATGTCTTCATCCCTTGTGCAGACACCCCCAAATCCTGATGAAGCCACTAACTTACCTGGCCAAGATTGCTAAGTTTTCTTTTACTCCATCACATTTCTGGCCTCAGTTCTTGTCAGATGGCTGTCTGTCTCGGCAAGCTTTCTTGGTCCTAAAGACTTCCTCTCAGGCAGTCAGTCCTGGTGGAATTTATGCTTTGTGGAGCAAGCCTGGTAGGTGCTGTGAAGGGGAGCCACACCGTCAGGCCTCACTCACTTTGGTGCTTGGTATGCAGGTCATGTCTTCAATGAATGAATCCCTCATTCTAGAAGTCACCTAGGGGGAAAAAAATAAAAGAGCCGGATGTGCCACTGAATGGGGCACTTGGAATGAGAGAAACCACACTTCTTAGAGAAGAGAACGCATAAGCCTCCTTGACCCCAGAGTCCTTTTCTTTGGCCCACCCCCAAGACTGCTAAAACCCCAACTGACCGCTTCCTTCCCACCACTGTCTGCCTTCCTGCCAGTCTATCCGGACCACTGAATTGAGAAACCAGTAGGAAGGCCTTGAAAACAAACAGCCTGGCCTCACCACCATCCACGATGCTCATGCACCAAGGAATAGAGACAAGAACTACTTCCCCATGATCACGCTCCAGAGCATAGATGGCAGGAGCATGTTGCATGCATGCGTGTGTGTATGTGTACTTGTTCACGTGTGTGTTTCTAAACAGGGACTGTGAAGTCATGATTATCCGGTATTTGCACTCCTCACACTAAAGCAATGATTGGCCTCTTCTTAGAGTTGGAGAAAGAGCCTGGCCTGAGGATTCAGGGCAGTCCTTTGACCTGTAGAGCTTTGTGGGTGGCCTGAGAAGGGATGTGACCCAAGTTCTGCCAAAAGACAAGGGAACAAGCAGGAAGGTAGAGGGGCCTGTGCTAAACTTAAGCTCAGAGCCTTCCAAAAAGGGGCCTCTGAAGCATATTTCTTCCTCGGCTAATTAAGCACGGACAGAGAATAGGGGGAAAATCGTGTGGCAACCAAGCACACGTTTCCCACTTTTTCTTACCTATGGCCATGGCACAAGAATGTGGTGGGAGCCGGGATGTCCATAAATAGTCTGGCTCCAGTCTAACAGAGACAATTCTTGTCACAACAACAGCTTTAGCATGTGCTAGAAATGACAATGCCATTCAGTGTCAATAGTTCCAGGGGGACCCTTCATTCTGAGTTACAGCAATGAAACCGCTGGTGGGTGGTCCCTGATGCTGGTTGTCTTCATTATCATTTCATTGTGCTTTGGGGAGCCCAGCGCACTTTGGAACTCTCCGGCATTCTGAAAGCCTTTCATGCATTGGAGTGGCTTGACATTCATATTTATATATCTCGTTTGCATGGCCGCAGAATCTCTATTCGTAGAAGCCTCGTCCTTTGTGCATTCAAGGTCACACCCCATTTAAGTGGGAATTGTAATATACCCTGAGAACATCAAGCCATCATAACTCAACTCTGCAATCCAGATTCCTCTCGGTGCTTCAAGCTCTCTGCCTCTTGATTCAAAGTTAAAGGGAAACCTAGAATAAAGTTGTAGAACTAAGATATTTGAATCTACCTCAGAAACTTTGAAATGTTTGCTTTGGAAACTTGCAAAGTTTCAGCTGCTTTAAAAAATATCCCTTCAACATTGTGGCTATAAGCAAAAGTGGGTTTGTCTCAGTCAGAGACCTGGGCATCATTCCCAGCGCCTCTCTTCAGGCAGTGGGGGATCACTTCTGGTCGATTCTATTTATGGAGTATCTTTCAGCTCTGCACCTCCATCCTCCTCCTAAACCTCTAGAGTCCTTCCTATCTGTTCTGTGCCTTTATGGCCACCGGGATAATTTTCTAAAATATAAGCCTGATCACATCAGGTTCCCACAGCTTTCAGAGTAAATGTCGGCATCCTTAGTATAGCCTAGAAGGATCTTTGTTGCTTGGTCGCCGTCTACCTGGCTTCGAGGGTGCCCATAGCCACCCTCCCATCCAGTCAGTCTCGGCAGAAGCCGTGTCCCCTCACACAGTCAAGCCTTGGTCCATGGTTCATTTCCATCCCCCTCTTCTCTTGGCTGACTTGTATTTCTCCTTGAACACTCAGCTTAAGCAAGTTTATCAGACCCATTACACATTCTGCACACGTCAGAGACAACATAGCCCTCAGAGTTGTCATGTATTTGCTGGTCTATGTTTCACAGTGACCATAATGAGCTCCTCTGGAACAGGCCCCAAATCCTTTTTCCCTCTGGATCCCCAGGGATTCCTCAAGGCTAACCCATGGTGAATGAGCAGGTGATTATTGAATAAATATCAGATAAATTTTGCTAAATCCCACCTGAAATAATCTTTCAAGGTGATATCATACAGTGAGAGCCTGCATCCATCAAGGTAATAAGAAGCTTTCTGTCATCCCTTGACATTATGTGGGGAACAGTCGACATTCTAAGCAGGAAGGAAGCTGTGGGAGATGGGCATGGGAGGACCTTGGAAGGCCATTGTGATGTGAGGCAGAGCAGCGTATTGCCACTTCTCATCTACGGCTCATCAGGCACTGTTTGCCCAGGCACATGTTGGTTTATTTGCTTACTTTTATAGTTAGTTTGCAGTTTCCTCATAAGGAGATGAGCGGTGGCATCAGGATCCCTCTCTCCTCCAAGGCCACCAATGTTTCACACAAGAATTTCATACCAAATGGCAGAATGAGTCACAACAAGACCCTCCATGGCCAGGAGGAAATGGGATATTCAGAGTTTATCCTTTAAATAGAACTCCCCAGCATTCACAGAGGTATTTTAGTTGATTACTTTGTGAAAATGAAAAGGGGTTCTTCCCCAGTTTCTCAGAGAGAGTTTGGGATTGGATAAAACATGCTGAGAAAAAGGAACAGAACCAATGGAGTCTATGGAAAGCCCAGACGGGCATCTCCCCCCTGCATGTCCCTCACATCTCCCTAGGGCTTGCTAGATAAACTGCACACCATTCCCTGGCAGCTCTCCCTCG
Source organism: Nyctereutes procyonoides (assembly GCF_905146905.1). Lineage (NCBI taxonomy): Eukaryota > Metazoa > Chordata > Mammalia > Carnivora > Canidae > Nyctereutes > Nyctereutes procyonoides. Next base: position 8,029,537 of record NW_026575044.1, read on the forward strand.
TCTTTAGGTGGCCTTTGTTTAAGCATTAGATGGATGTTTGCAAGATTATTTAAGTGATTTCCCACTATTTATTTCAAGCATTTACTGCAAGTGGCTTCAGGAATTTTAAGTATGGAGTAAAGTACAGATCACCTCCCTAAATGTACCATATCCAGCATTAGTTTTATACAGTATTCTAAAAAATGGGATAAGGCCCAGTTCTCGAACAGCTTCTAACTCCCCAGAAGGGCCCCGAGTACACCAGAAATGCCTAGCACTGCTCAGAGTGCCGTCCTTCTGAGTGTGGCCCCAGACCTTCCCGAGGTAGATTCTCCTAAAGACCCTCCCCAAGACACCTTTTCTAGGATTCAACCATGGAACATGAAAAAATCCAAGAATTTGAAGCCCAAGGATATAAACTAAGTGTCTTACAAATATGATTGTTCTTCTCCAGTGCTGTAAGCAAGCTCTGACTCACTTCCCCTGCTAGATAGGATTTCCTCCTGTGTGTACTCCCAGTGTAAAGGGATTCTTTGAATGCCTTTGCTATTACCCTGTATCTTTAGTATCTCTTTATAATCTTAGGCCTTGCTGAAGGCATTCTTAGCCATCTCTATGGCTTTTGGCCTTATCCATACTGGCCAGGCCTCCGGGGTGGTTCCTGGAGATTAGTCACCCAGCACCTTCCATTAGTGCTTAGAAGGGTTGTCTTGTACCTAAGGAAGCTCCATGCCAGAACTCCCCTAGTCCTCAGGCAGGCCTGGAACAACCCCAAAATACACCAAAAGTTCTTATGTATTCAGGAGGTGTCAATTCGATTTAGGGTCAGCCTGAACAAAAGCTACCCTATGGAAAATGAACAAACCAAACTTACACGAGTTCACAGGAATAGACCTGTCCTAACCTTGTACTCTAAGTATTCTCATGTGATCAATGCTGAACTGTAGGCCAAAGCTTCTCAAAGAAGTAGTCACTACTCTCCAAACACCCATTCTTATCAATTAATCATCATGAAATACAAGATATCAATTATTTTTTTTAAAAGATTTTATTTATTTATTCATGAGAGACACAGAGAGAAAGAGAGGCAGAGACATAGGCAGGGGGAGAAGCAGGCTCCATGCAGCAAGCCCAATGTGGGACTTGATCCCGGGACGCTGTGATCATGCCCTGAGCCAAAGGTAGACTCTCAACCGCTGAGCCACCTAGGTGTCCCAAGATATCAATTATATATCTACAGATATGTCTATGATCATTCACATTTCACCCTGAGCACACTGGGTGGGTTGTTTTTTTGTTTGTGTGTTTGTTTTGATGTTATCATTGGAGTGAGCACTGCTGATGAGAATGATCACATTAAAAAGATAATGTTCATTTATTAAGTCTTACAACATTTTTCTGTGATGGATGGAAAGAAACATAACCATATCTTTCAGTCTGTCAGATATCTTATGTTCTGATTGAGGAAGAAAAGAACTAAAATAAAAGTAAACAAATGTGATTATTTCAGATACTTTCACATGCCCTGAGGTAAAACAGGGAGGCCGGCACACAAGGAGTCCCCAAACTGTCAGGATAACACATTCAGTGGTCTCGAGAAGAGAGTGAGGGTGGCCCAAAGGACAGGGAGGCTAGAGTATAGACAGCACCAGGGAAAGGGACTTGAGGTGGAGCTTGAGAGTGGAACATGGATCCAGTCATGGTGGCCACTCTCAATTTCATTTTAAACAGAATTGAAAGGCATAAGAGAGCTTTACTTTAGCATGACACAGATCTGAATTATGTTTTAGGAAAATTACTGTGTCTGCCCTGTGCAAGATAGGCAATAGAGAACAAGAAGGGAGTCAGGAGGGCAATTCAGATGGGAGATGATGGGACCTTGGACCATGACTGTAACCACTGAGACGGTGAGATGTGGTCAGTCTGAAGATATATTTTAGAAGTAGCACCAGTGGGATTTAGTTTATGGAATGGATGTAAAGTTGGAGGGGGCAGAGAAGAAGCAATGACCCCAAGATGTTTATTCTGAGCCACTGGCTGGATGGTGATGCCATATGCTGAAAGAGGGAGAGCTCAGTTGATGAGGTGGAAGTGATCCAAAGAGATGAAAAAAAGTCAAGAGTTCAGTGTTGACACTGCTGATTGTGAGGTGCCTGTTAGTCATCGGAGTAAGATGATGAGTAGGCAGATGAGTATTTGAATCTGGAGCTCAAAGGAAAGTCAAAGCTGGATAAATAATGTAATGGTCAACAGCATAAAGACAGGTCTTAAATCTGTGAGACTGAATAGGGTCACCTTACTTTGACAGAACATAAATTAATTAGAAAGCTAAGAACAGAGTCCTGGGGCTCACCAACCCTGAGAGAAAAGGGAAGAGCAGGAGCCATCAGAGGAGCACAACACAGAAGCTGTCAGCTAGGAAGTCAAGGCTAATGTGGTGTTCTGGAGGCTCAGAAAAGAAAGTCTTTCCAGAAGGAGGGGTAGTGACCCATAACAAATGCTGCCAGGAGTCTAGCAGGAAGAGAGCAGAGAGTAATACCTGGCTTTGGTGTTGGTAGTCTTAGTCAAAGTGCAGTGGAGGGGACAGAAGTGTGAGTGGACTGGTTTCAGGAGCAATGAGAGGTGAAGGAATGGAAATGATGAGTCATAACCATCATTTCAAAGATTCCCCAATGAAGGAAAGCCCAGAAATGAGGCAGGGCCGAGAATAGGCCCAGGGGTTCAGGGACAGTTTTTAACGTGGATATCATTGGTTCTTATTTGTTTGCTGATGGAAATGAAGGCAAGACTTAGAGAGAAATTGAGGATAATGGAGGGAGAGCAAGTAATGGCAGAAGCAAAATCCCTGAGAAGAGCACAGGGGCTGAGATCCAGATCATAAATGGAGAAGTCAACCTTCGAAAGAAACAGGTGTCCTTCTATTTTGAGGGAGACAAAGTGATTTCAGCTCAGCAACTTTCAGCTTGTGAGTCTCCACAAAGAGTGAGTGGATAGGTAGATGAGCAAGTATTGGACTCTTATTAAGCATCCCTGATTGAGGAAGACAGAAGCACTGCTGTTAGGGGCATTTGCAAAGGGGCATTTATGCTGTCAGGCCAGGAATCAAAGCTAAGAAGGAAAGTGAGAATATGTGTGGGGGGGTGGTAGTGATGGAGAATAGTGAAAAAGTGGATGTGGGCTGATGGATTGTCAGTCATGCTACTGCACGCTCAACTGGAGAAAGGGATGCTAGAGATTACCAGGAAAGATAGGAGTCAGCAGTCAAAGAGATGTTTAAACTTGAGATCTTAGAAGTTGTGCAGTGGTCATTGATGACAAGGTCTACAGTAAGCCATGGAAGTGTATAGCTGAGCTCTAGAGGAAAAGATCTTCAGAGCAAAAGAGAACTCAAGGAACTAAGAAACAAGGACGTTAGCTGGATCATCAGCATGAAGGATGAGGTCACCACGAATGATGATGTGGGAGAGGGGTCAATGAGCAAGGTGCCAAGTCATCTCTGAATGACTGAGAAACCAGGAGGTCATCAGGTTCAAGAAATGAGTTGTGAAGTCTGATGCTATTTATTCCAAAGAAGGGTTTTAAAGAAGGAAAGAGAAACAGCAAAGGGAACACAGACACTCATTGCACTTCCAGGGCTTGTGGTATGTAGGGTGTAGAATGAAAATAGCTTGCTCGTAAGAGCTTTTGAAGAAAGCAACGTGCTCAGCACAGCACCAGGTGTTAACAAAGGCTGGATGTTGATATGGGAACTTCTGGACAGGGAAAAATGAGAGGGAACTTAACGTTTACTAAGACCATTTCAGCAGGATAGCTAGGATCTATTCTGACCTTCTGCACCTGTCTCATTGGAATGTTTTGCCTGGGAGCCCCCAAATTTCCCAGCATTCCACAGACTGGAGGGGTATGTGGTGGGGAGATCCAATGGCTCTGAAAGATTTATAATTTCAAACTGAGGAAAAGGCTGCCTACAATGAAGGGAAATGCTGTATGGTGTTGGGGTCCCTGACAGCCACCTCTCCAACCAGACCCTTCTAATCACCTTAACTCAAATATCATGTTTTCAAAGAACTCCATATATATAAGAAGAAACCCAGAAGCTATTGGTTTTGAAGCCCAGAAGGTTGAATGTTCTAGAAAGGTTCTGAGCTATTTAATGAGGATCCATTTGGTCTTTGGGACCATCCTCCCTTTTTAATTTTGTAGGTATTTTTATTAGTATCATGGTTCATGCCTGAATGAGGAACCTCAATGTCATGATGCCTGGATCCTACTGGCTGTGATAATAAAGCTGTGAAATCAGGTACATTTTAAAAGTAAGTTGTAGTAAAGATTTCTTAATATTTGAAACTGACATAAAATTTTAGAGTAACAGAAAGCAAGTGGTGGAATTTTGAGGAAGTATTTGCTCTTAGGTGGAGTAGACAGAGTTTTCATATAGAGGCGAATATTTTGTTCAAAGGTATTAGTAAAAGAAGGGGGCTTCAAATGAAAGTGATTTTAATATTGTGAGTGAGCATATCCACACAATTCGTTCTGCTTTCTTAACTGAATTAACATATATTCAGGCAACTGATCAGTCAATTCAGTCAAATATTTGACAAAAAGAAAGCAAGAAATTTCTGATTGTTTGGGTCAGAGGACTTGGTAGAGTCCAAATGGATACATCTTCTTGGAAGTGGGGGGGGGGCATTGCTTGCTCAATAGAGATAAAAAACTATAGTTTACATTAATTAGATTTGACTTATTTTTCTAAGTAGGCTCCACACCCAGTGTGGAGTCCAACGTGGAGCTTGAATTCACAACCCCGAGATCAAGACCTGAGCTATCAAGAGGTAGACGCTTAATTGATTGAGACACTCAGGCACCTCAGATTTGACTTATTTAGACTAATTGGGGGGGGGGGGTTAGTGATGTTTAATATTAAGTTCACAAGAACAAAATTCTACTATTATAGAAAGTGTAACATGCCAGAAGTGGGAACCAATATAAAAGTAATGGGCAATTGATATTTGTAATGATTAAACAAAGAAGAAAAAGAAAGGGTTGGTGAAGTTAATGAAATGGTGATGATTCGAGAACAGTGGTTTTTTCTGGAGGCAAGGGTACTGTAGATCTGGAATGTGGTAGAGGATTCCACTGCATGGTGCACTAACGAGGCACAGTACACCTGCCCCATTTAGCCAGTTGTGTCTCTGTGGTGGCGATGCTCTTACAGCTTTTTTTGTGGGTTGTACGACAATAGACAAGAGTAAATACAGGCATGCCTCACTTTATTGCATTTTTCAAATGCTGTGTCTTTTTCCAATTTGAAGGCTCAAGGCTTCAGGGGAGGAAGTCACTGCAGATGTGGTGGAAAGAGCAGGAGAAATAGAACCAGAAGTAGAGCCTGAAAATGGGTCCGAAGTGATGAAATCTCATGGCAAAACCTGAACGAATGAGCAACAAAAGTGGTTTCTTGAGATAGAATAGACTCCTAGTGAGGGTACCGTGGAGAAAGATCACTGAAATGCCAAGAAAGGATTTAGAATATCCCATCAACTGAGTTGATAAAGCAGCAGCAGGCTTCAAGAAGACAGACTCCAATCTGAAAGTTCTCCTGTCGGTGAAATACTGTCAAACAGCATTGCATGCTACAAAGAAATCCTTCATGAAGAAAAGAGTCCATCAATACCATAAACATCATTGTCGTCTTATTTTAAGAAAGTGCGATGGCTGCCCCAGGCTTCAGCACCCACCACCCTGACAGCCACCAACACAGAGGCAAGACCCTCCAGCAGCAAAAAGAATATGACTCGCTGAAAGCTCAGCGTACGGTCAGCATTTTTTAACAAGATATTTTCTAATTAAGGTATGTATATATTTTTTAGACATAATGCTACTGCACACCTAATAGATGACAGTATTGTGTAAACATAACTTTTATATGCCCCAGGAAGCCAAATGATGGGACTCTCTTTATTGCGATATTCACGTTATTGTGGTGGTTGGTCTGGAACTGAACCTGCCATCTCTGAGGGGTACCTGCACCTGTATTTGCTGACAGAGCCCCTTTCTCCCTCTTGGTGTATTAGAACTTAATTTTCTCAGTCTCTCCAGAAGCTTTCAACTCAAGCAAGTAGATGACGCTGGTGGCTGAAAGAGACATGAAGTTACTACCTGATAAATTCTGGGGAAGGGATTCTTTCCCAAGCTCCATGGGCATGCTCAGAGGTGCTCAAGGAGCCACAAGAATTTAGGGGTAAAGGGAAAGCCTGTGTGAGATGTTCTGGGGAAACCCAGTTTTTCTGTATTTGAAACAACATTTCATTGACAATTCCTAAATTGCACAAAAAGGTATTCTAAGCCTCGATTAACTGCTCTGTGTGAATTCTTCGTGTTTTCTAAGAGCCATGTAAGGCTTTGATATAGGAACATATCCTTTTTAACTTCATATTTTATTTGAAGGCATACAGGAAAAAAAAACAAAGTAATGGTTTTCTGCTCTGGTTCAGTTTCATAGCATGAGGAGGCAGCATGCCTCCCTGAAATAGACCAGCACAGGTTGAAATCCTATGGTTTTTTTCACTTATTAAACAGAGAAGGTAACCCCTAAGTCAGGAGTTCTTGTGAGGATCATCTAATACAAAGGATGCCCAGTCCCTAAAACACAGCAAGCACTCAGTAAACGTAGGTATTGTTGGCATTACGATCTGAGACCGTCTGTTTCAACAACCTTCAACTGGCTCACTGCCTAACTCTTACTCTTGTATGGAGTAGCCAGAGTGACTTTTCTTGAACATAAAAATTAGATCCTGTCATTCCCCTACTAAAAACCACTAACATTTTCCCTATTCTTAGAATAAACTCCAAGCGTCTCGCCATGACCCACAGTGATGGAGGCCCCTGTCTACTTCTCCAGTAGAGGCTCACACCACTCTTCTCCCTACTTGCTGACACAACATCCAATGTCTTCCCGCTCCTCAGAGATGCCCAGGTTAGCTCCATGGTAGTGCCTCTGCCCCTGCTCCTTCCTCTTCCAGGGGCACTGCTCTCCCATATTGGTTGGCTCCTTTTCATCATTTGGGTCTTTAATGAGACATTGCTTCCTTGAATAACCCATGGCAGTCAGCCTTAAGTAGCACCCCTCTTACCCACCAACACTCTTCACCAAATGACTCGGTTTTGTTTACACCATAGCACTGTCTCTATCTGAAATGTTCTTGCCAATTGATCTGGTACTTCCTTCCCATCTTCCCCCGCCCCCATAGAGGGCCAACTCCATGAGAGCAGGACTTCCTGTTAGACAAAGGCTAGGTGCTCAATGCATAGCTGCTAAGAAAGGAATTGATGGGGGGAGTGGATGTACTCAAGAAATACCATGAAGCTTTTATAATAATCCTTAAAATAAAAATAAATTATATTTTCATTAAGGTGTGTGTGTGTGTGTGTGTGTGTGTGTGTGTGTGTGTGTAGGACATGGAATTTTTTAGCAGCTCTGAGAGATCAAAACATAACAAAACCAAACAATGACAGCATTTCACAATGCTAAGAAAATCGGATCACCTTTCCCCAGGGGCCAGAGTCTCAGGGAACACCAATGGACGTGATCTGGCTCCAATACGTGCACTGAGTCCAGACTGAATGAAGACTTGCTGTTCACCCTTTTCTAGAAGCAGCCAGGGTACAATTCCCTACTCACCCGGGCAATCACATGGAAGAGGAGAGAAGACGAGAGGGCTCCGTTGTGTATTCATTCTCTCGTGGTCTGATCCACTGCAAAAACAAAAGGAAGGGGACATGGCATTGATCAGAGGAAGTCGGAGCTCTCCCCGTGTTTCTGTCCTTCCAGGTAACCACACAGTCTCGTCCTGGAGGGAAGGAAAGATGGCAACACATAAGTGGCCTCTCTCCAAGCTCCTTAGAACAGAAGTTGCTAAAAGACATGTGGACACACATAGGCCTACCTTCTGATAGCCAGGCCCCTGTCCAAAGACACCACTGACCTCTGCCTTTTTAAAGGCAAAATTTGATCCGTTAATGTTCTCCAGGGTTGGTTTCGTAAAGCATTTGGATGGGCCCTTCTTCACAAATGAATAAAAATGAGTAAAGTCCTCAGAATCAAAGGAAAGCCAGGACTGGCTTCCAGAAGCACGAGGCAACCCAGAGAGTCCATCTGCAGCCAAACCATGCAACAGACCCAGACACAGCTTAGAGGCTGGCAACAAGTCTACCCGCAGGCTCTGCCAAGGAGCCAGATGCTGTTGCTTCCAAAGCTTGGCATCAGCGCCCCTGACTGCCATCCAACCAAGAGGAAAAATAGGAATGATATAATGTGCTGGGATAAAACACATCCCACCTCAACCTTTTTTATTACTCACTGAAAAAAAAATATGGAAGATATTTATGGGAAAGTACCAATGTTTTTGGAAATATTGTACATACATTAGCTACAACACCATTTTTGCCAAATGGGAAGGATATTTAAAATATGCAGTCTGCGTCTGTCTAAAAATAAATTGTCATCTTTTCTGATCAATGTATATGTCCAGGATATGGAAATGACTCTGCTAATTGAGGATGCTGTCAACCAGCGCACTTGTAAGTTACCAAGAAGTAAACTTGTGAAGAAGTCTGTCTGTGTCTGTGCATAAAATAGCAATTAATGTTGTTGTCATGTGAAGTGAGTTTGAGAAAGATCGGGCTTTGACAAAGGACTATCCAATGAAGGTGGCGTGTTGAATTTCATGGTTATATAAAGTATTAGGAGTTATGCTAGGCTGGATGAGCTAAGATGTTTATGAAAAGTAGAATGTGGTGGAGAATGGTATTGGCAAAGGCTCTGGGGTGGTATTAATAACCCACTATATATGACAAAGTACTGGTATGTAGTGAAAATTCATTGTCATTCCGCTTCATCTGGGTTTTAAATTAGCAAATTAATGTCACTTTTGAGAACGCTTGTGAAATTTCTATTGTTTTGAGTGACTCAGAATTCTACATCTAAAAATTAGAAAAATAAGGCAGAGAGGAGACGGTATGTTCTTTGTTGGGTGAGATGAGGGGTGTCACCAACACCAGTGTGCTTCCACTTTTGCCTGGACTCACCACCCCCACCCCCCGGAAATCCCGCCCCTGAAGTCAGGGCAGGCTCAGGCCGCTCAGGCAGAGTGGGTTCCAGGAGCCATCAGCTAAAATGCCTATCACTTCAGCACATTAACACAGGCAAATTTGTCATCTCAGCTCGTTGACAGGCATTTGAAAACAGGGGACGATCTGTGGGGGAGCAAGGACACCATTTGGGGGTCAGGTGAGGCACGCCTGGAGTCCCTCACTCACTGCGGGGAGGGGCCAGTGGTGCTCTAACCCAGGTGGAACCTGGGACAAATTCATCCTCTTCACTGCTTCACTACGTTGGAGCATTATTTCATTTTCGGTCTGAAGAGTGAGAATCTAGGACAAATACCTAAAAAAGGAAAAAGTTTTGAGTCTAAAATGCAGCTGTTTCCTTCCTGAGTTATCCATTTTAAATGTGAATAATTGCAGCTCAAATATTAAAATACTATCTCTTGACCCAAGACCCTTGGATTCCTCATATGAATGAAAAAAAAGGCAATCAATTCAAATAAAATCTGAGATATCATTCCACGCAGGAAGGATGAGATTTTCTTTTTTTTTCTTTTTTGTTTCCTTTTTTTCATTTCCTACTGCTCCCACACTTCACAGAAAAGAATGCAATCCAAAGAAATATACCATTTTCATGTAGAACTTCCCAAAGACCCTGTTGCAGGTCTCTGAACCCCATCACAGAGAAAATTGCTGCAGGAAAGGACACCCTGAAAAAGCCGGGGTTCAACTGCCTGCCCCACTCGTGGAACCAGCATATATATACACACAGACGCAAACACTTGTCCACAAAAGCCCACACATACTTCAAATAAAGACCCAGGGAGAGATTAGCAGACTCTCCTTGATTTTTAGATTTTGAAAGATCAAACTGCCAAGGCTCTCTTCTACTCAATAAGGATGCTGATTGCTGGAACAAGGCAGGTCTGTACTGATCTCTTACTCACTACAATATTTATGCAAAAAGAATAACAGGTAAGAAAAAATTGAGAAAATGTTTTTATCTCAGTTTTGACCTTCTCATGATCTGCATCGTTTCTCATTGCCCCCACTCCCACCCCAGGAAGTGGAAAAGAAGGTCTTATTATAATGCTGGCAAAACCAAAGAGATTTTTCAAAAATTTATGTTCAATACATCTCCAAATTGGAGCAAGAGGTCAGGCTTAGCTCAGGTGAAAAATGTGATGATATAAACATAAATTCATCACTGTTACAGTCAGCAGATCATATGTACATTCCAGAGTGTCAGGCGAGGACCATGATTTGTGTCACTGCAGAGAAAGATAAATCTCCGTAGAAGACATAACAACCAGAATCACAGCCACCATGTAATAGATCATGATGCACCCCGATCTTTTCCAAACGTTATTTACAGTTATCAGGGCTTGAGGATGGCAAAGCACAAATGGATATTAATCTTTACTCTCCCAGGCCTCGGCCGACTCAGGGTTGCTGTCTCTTCGAGTCGGCCCATGATTTCCAGCAATGTGATAAGCTCTGGCTATGCACAGTCTGTCCAAAAGGGATCAAATATAAATATTTCCAAAAAGAAAGAGTGTTTCCAATCCCATCAATCAAAGCCTTTGAGAACTCTGTCACTGTAGCATTCTGGAAAGGACTGCTATGTGAGAATTTGTTCCAGAAAAGAGCTACTGAAGGAAATGAATGAGGCCACGTTATGGAAAGAAGAGGGGGGTAGAGGTGAGCGTTGGGGGTTGGGCAGAATCAGAGCAAGGAGGCTTGCCTCAAGCAGAACACTGGTGCCTGAGCTGGAAATCTGTTCTCTAAAGCTAATTGCTATTTTATCTTTATATACCTTGGCTTCCCAAGTATGCAGATGAAATGGGTCCTTGTCTGCCCGCCATCCACCATATGACCTCGGATCCAGGCTTTGTTCATACCTTCTTAGCCCCTAGAATTACTTTTGGAAGTCCCAACCCCACTCCACATCACATGTATTATAATGTACCCACATCCCTGGGGCGCCTGGGTGGCACAGCTGGATGAGCATCTGATTCTTGGTTTTGGCTCAAGTCATGATCTCAGGGTTGTGAAATGGAGCGCTATGTCAGGCTATGTGCTAATAGGGAGTCTGCTTGAGATTCTCTTCCTCTCACCCTCCCCCCACCATGACCTCCCACTCACACACACACTCTCTCCCTCAAATAAATAATCTTTTTAAAATAATATACCCACATCTCACATTAGAGGGCATTTTTTACCTTTCTTTCTTTCTTTCTTTCTTCTTTCTTTCTTTCTTTCTTTCTTTCTTTCTTTCTTTCTTTCTTTCTTTCTTTTTTTCTTTCTTTCTTTCTCTACAAATTTTAAAATTATAATGTTGCTTTTGAAATTATTTGGCTACGTGTAATTTGAATCAGGATAGACGTTGGTTTCCTGGCAGCTCTTGCGTCTATGTAGGAATTCTTGTAAAGACAAAATACACCATCCATACATTGTATTTAAATGCAGTGTTAACACTAAATTTAGCAATGAAAGATGTGCTCATCATGTCATGTTCTGCAAATTAAATATTTATCAATTTTAATTTTATAGCTTTATTTTGGGTTGATATATCTTTCAGTTCTCAGATATTTTCTTGGGGCCCTAGATTCCTTGTCTAAGAGCCTGATGGGTGAAACAAGCTGTCCCAGGTCCTTAAGAGTAAAAGCGTGGTTGAAGTGGATTCCATCCATTAAAGTGTGTTCCTATGACCTAAACTCCTCCCAGCTCTGTGGTTTCTCTAGTTCTTTCCCACGAGAGCACACAAAATTCATTTCAGTGCGGAGAAAGCCGTCCTGTGGTAGAGGGGAGATCAGGGCAGTATACAGTCCACCATGGAGAAATGCCACAAATATGGACCCTAAAACTCAAAGGACAAGACATCCGCTTATGTGCTCCCTATTATTTGGTCTCCTTTTTAATAGACCTTTAACACTTGAGGTAGTGGTTTCTTCTGACAAAGTCTCTGTCCTTTGTCTTTCTAGATACAAGGCATCCCTTTTAAGAAAACATTTATTTATTTATTCATGAGAGACACACACAGAGAGGCAGAGACATAGGCAGAGGGAAAAGCACACTCCCTGTGGGGAGACCAATGTGGGACTCAATCCCAGGACCCCGGGATAACGACCTGAACCAAAGGCAAACACTCAACCACTGAGCCTCTCAGGTGCCCCAAGGCATACTTTTATAATTTACATCTTGTCTGTTGGCTCAGCGTGAGTTTCCTTAGGATTTAGGCCCTGGGCACAATATTTCTAATGTCTAGTCATGGTAGAAACTAAGAGAATGTGCAAGCACCTCCTTCTCAGCACAATTTGGGGGAGTGTACTTGATTTCTCTCCCTGATTTACTCTGCTTGCATTCTCGGTACAGATAAATGCTGCCTGAGATGCATATTTTACCCAATTTCTATATATTTACTTATTTTATCCATTTACTTCTTAGTAGAAATAGATGGAACTAGGAATTCTTCCTTCTGTCTTTTTCTCGTCTGTGGTCACACGGGTGGCCCCACTCTCCTCTTCTGTACTGTTGTGGCTCCATCTTGGATCAGATCCATCCTTCTTACCCTAGGCTCATCACTTGGGTGGGACTCTGACCATATAGATTCACCTGTCAGGTTCTGCAGAGCTTTATAATAAAACCAATTGCCTTTGTGTCACTCCACCCTTGGGATCTCACCACACTGGGCACAGCAGATATTAAACATCTCACTTCTCCCACCTGGTCAAGCAGACCTACACACCCAAGATGAGACCTCCTTTCTTAGCTACTAGTCACAAGGTCCAAATAACAGCAGCATTCTAACAGTAGCTCATGAATTTGAAGAACTTTAGCTAATATTTTTATGTTTTACTTTCTCTTGGTTTTTTCCCTACTTCCCTGGTCATCCCAGTAAGTGTCCTTGTCTGTCATATCTCAGGAGCTCCACCTTGACACCCTACCTACAACTGCCACCTTCACCTCTCCCTCACAGTGTTTCTGCCCCTAACCTCATTCTGTTCTTTATTTGTTGAAGCACCTACCTCTTTTGAAACTACAATGAAATTTACTTGTTTATTTTGATGATCTATTGCTCATTTTTAAAAAAGATTATTTATTTATTTATTTATTTATTTATTTATTTATTTATTTATTTATGAGAGACCCAGAGAGAGAGAGAGGGAGAGAGGCAGAGACACAGGCAGAGGGAGAAGCAGGCTCCACACAGAAAGCCCAACGTGGGACTTCATCCCGGGTCTCCAGGATCATGCCATAGGCTGAAGGCAGCACTAAACTGCTGAGCCACCTGGGCTGCTCATCTATTGCTCATTTTTAAATCCCCTCCTTGGTTTGTAAGCCTTATAGGGCCAAGGATTGTTGTCTGTTCGTTCTGTGATATGACATAGACATCTAGAACATTGCCTGGCACATAATAGATACTCAGCAAATATTTATTGAATAAATAAATAAACAATACTTCCTCCATTCCCCAAAGGGTGGGGGTGGGGAAGCTTTGATAAAAATTTCTCCTAACAGGTGCTGTCATCTCTTGATGATAAGTGCTGACGTCTATAAATATATGTGAGATATCTTATCCAAAAGTCTTATAGGACTGTCCTTTACTTTCTGGTCAAACTAAGAATACAATCATCTCATTAGGTGTGTGAACATTACAGATAGCAGAGAAGCCACCATCTAGGCAGGATTTGGTAACATGTGGTACAGGAACTGGGTTACCTTTGTCTCAGAAGCCTAACGTATTGAACAAGCACACCCAAATTTTTCTCTCTCCATTGGAACATGTTTTGTTTATTTATTTAACTGAGAGCTCACTGATAACTGGAATGACCACAGCAAATGTCACAACATATTCAGTTTTTCTCCAAGTGCTCTTCTATGGTGCTCCTGAAACCACTTACACATATGCTCGTAAGACAGAAGTCAGGTGGAAGAGTTGAAATTCCATCTGATTTGCTTTGCTTCAAAGGGCAGAACTAAACCCAACAGGTAGGTATCATAGGAATGTGTCTGAGTAGAAGAAAGGAGGTTCTAACAATTAGACCTATTCGTAAATGAAATGGATGTCTTGAAAAGGGAGGACTCCAGTCCATGAATTGTGTCAAGGATGCTGTGAAAAGCATCCCTGCAATGAGTGAAGAGCTGGACAGAGCAACCTTCCCTGGCTGAGATTCTGTGAGATCCTGGGTTTTAATGGTCAGTTCCATAACTCATTCTTCTTAGGGGGACAAAGAATGTTACCTTAGCTGGTCGGTAAGTAAATTGAGGTGAAAAAAAGCTGAACAGATGACCCACATTTTCAGAGTGAAAATTCATGAAGAGAACACCCATATTTCTGAATTCCATTTTTCCTTCACATCAGATATAATTAGCTTTCAAAGTGAAAAGTATCAATCAAATGTGAAGGGCACGGCAGAAATGTTTCCATATTCTTTCTTCTTGGATAAAAAGGAATCAGCTCCCAGCAATCAAAATTCACTTCACAGAGTCCAAAAGTAAGTTGAGATCACCTAATGGGGAAGATCAGCAATTTTTTAAAAGATTGTTCTCTTACAATTATTTGAGAGAAAGAAGGACAATGAGCACTAGCAGTGGAGAGGAGCAGAGAGAGAGAGGGAGGGAGAGGGAGAAGCAGACTCCCCCTGAGCAGGGAGTCCAGTGCAAGCCTCGATCCCAGGACCCTGAGATCATGACCTAAGCCGAAGGCAGATGCTTAACTGAAAAGCCACTCAGGTACCCCAAGATTAGCAATTTCTAACTGCCTATCAGGGTAGTCAAAAGCACCCTGATTGGAGAAGACACGGAGCCAATGAAGTGAGTGTCAGAAAGGTACTCATATGAGCAGTGTAGACTCATAGACTTAAAGCCCAAGAGATCACTGACTTTGGGCATAAGAAGAGTTGGTTGAGAATCTTGAAGACATAGCCAATACCACTACATGATCCTTCCCAGGTGCTTGTAATAGTAGTTATCATCTGAACTTCTCCTTTGAGCTCTTGAAAAGGTCATGAAAAATTATTTGTTTTGAACCGATATATAAGCTATACTTGTTTTGCATTAAATGGTGCATCTAAGAGGTCTTATAATTGACTTTAAAATTCCCGATGCCATAGTTGCTGCTGCTACTTGCCTCCCTGGCCAATGGATGTGATGACTAAGGCTGGAAGGTTCAAGGGGATCTGTGTATCTTCCAAGCTGCAAGAAATCTTATTAATTTCCACAATGGGAAAACAGGCAGTTGGGAGAGGCTGTAGTTACATACACTTTACTCTCAGAACTGGAAGAGGGCAATAAAATATAGCTCTATGACTCTTTACATTCAAGATGTTTTCAAGTTAGCAAATGCCACAGAACCGTGAGCCCCTTTGGAGTCTTTTCTTTGAAAAATCCTGAATCTTAAAAGGTTTGCAAGTCATTCCTCTTATCAAGGGGAGATAATATTGATCTACCAGAATGATTTAAATTCCAAAGACAAAAAGATGCCATTAAAGAAAGTTATTGCTTTGTATATTTAACCTATAAAGGATCCTAAGATTCCAAGTTTGAAATATAAACCCTTCCCTGCAAAGTCTTAAGGAAAGAAGTTCTCCTATTTAATATAAAACTGCGTAAAGAACTTCTCAACTTCTCACTACTTCTCCCTCCATCTTTGCTCCCTGAATGCTCTCCCTTACCTACATCCCTTTCCTTGGACGTTCTTCCCCACAAGAGCTGAATTATAATATGGCAAGATACCTTCCAGCCCTTGAATGAATTTTTTTGAACCCATTTGCCCTTGAGAGTGTAAGAAGAATGGTTCTGGGGGATAATTAGCTACCTGTTTTGGTTCTCCAATCAACAATAATCTGAACCCATTCTAACATTAAGAAGATGCTGGCTGGAGGTAAATTGGGAAATTGACATGCATTACCTCTGCCTTATAATTGGACATCACTCCTCATTAGTGATTCTTTTTGAGCTAGAAAGTACTAATTATCAGTGTTGTCTCTCCTCACTCCTTTTTTCCTTCAAATGATCTCTTTTTGTTCAAGTTCACAGAGCTGGCATCCTATTTCTTTTTGCTGTTTTAAGGATGCAGCATAGAGCCTTGGCTTCTTTCAGTGCCCTGAATTTTGGAAGGTGAAGATGTGTCCTCCAAACTACCAATCACTGGCTCTAAACTGTGACCATCTCCTTACTATGGAATTTGAAGAAGGAAAATATCCAGAGCAGGGGTCAGCAAACTATGGCTTGCGACCCTAATCCAGCCTACCACCTGATTTTTAAAAAATTTATTTGAGAGAGAGAGAGAGAATGTAAAGGAAAGGGGAGAGAGAAACTCAAGCAGACTCCATGCTGAGTGGGGAAATTGATGCAGGGCTCGATTCCACGACCCTGAGATCAGATATGAGCTGAAACCAAGAGTCAGCACTCAACTGACCCTGCCCCTTGCTTTTTGAAAATAAAGTTTTATTGGAACACGTCTCACCCTTCTATCTACGTGTTGCCAGTGTCTGCTTCAGGGCCATAGCAGCAGTTGAGTAGAAGCCACAGAGGCTGCATGGTTCAAAAAGTCCAAAATATTTACTGTTTGGCCCTTTATTGAAAGAGTTTGCTGACCTGTGGTCTAAAGCATGGTACAATAGAAATAGCACATGATAGGGAGTTGAAAAATCGTCAACAGAGACTCAGCTGTATTTCTAACTACTTTCTAATAGGAAAAGTCACTTTACCTTCCAGTTTCTTTTTCTGGAAAATAAGACAGATAGTTTATATAATCTTAAAGCTTCTCTCAAAGACTAAAACTCTGTAATCTGTGAGTGAGGCCTGCCCTGCCATCTCCTTCCCTCCAGGCCAGCTCTAAGCAAAGAGTGAAGCTGCTGCTTTCAGCATCATCCTTCGCCTTATGTCAGGAACATCCTTCACCCCATTGGGTAACCCAAGCCCTCCCACCTCCCCCTGCTGCTAAGCCCTGAGGCCCCTGCTATGGGATGTGCACTCCCCAGCAGACCCCTCCTCTGCCTCATCATCATTCACATGTCCTTTATCAGGTACTTGCTCTGTGACTCATCAGGTAAATCTAATAAACCATCAGGTAAATCTAAAATAATTCCAGCTATAGCTACTCACACAGTTTCAAGTTATTTCCCCCTCCAAGAATGTAGGGAAGAGCACTGGTTCTCTACCCCCTCTCCTTAAATCAATGAACAAAACCCAGAAGCCCCCCAAAAAAACAAAAATCATTCTTTCATAAAGAATCACACAGTTCGGGGTGCCTGGGTAGCTCAGACTGTTAAGTGTTTACCTTCAGCTCGGGTCATGATCCCAGGGTCCTGGGATTGAGCTCCATGTTGGGCTCCCTGCTCGGGGTGAGAGGGTCTGCTTCTCCCTCTCCCTCTGCCCCTGCTAACGCTCTCTGTCTCTCTCTCTCTCTCTCATGAATAAGTAAAAAATATATATTTTTAAAAGAATCACAGTTCAGCTGACTGATCTCTCCATGGAAATTCTTGGGTCAATCTTTTTGTCCAAGTCTGGGTGGCCCAGTTACACAGTCATCTGTGAAACAACTGACCAGAGCCTTCTATTTGGGGGGAATCCCCACTACATGAGTTCAAACACCTGCTAGGTCCTTATCCAGCCATGAGAGCTGGAATGGGTTATTTAACCTCTTTGGGCTTCAGATTGCTGCGTGTGCAAGTAGAGGTAACAGTGTCCATCTTGTAGCCTTGTTCCAAGATGGCAGACAATAGATATGAAATCCCCAGAATGTAGCAGACACTCACAAAAGCATTCTCCATAATGAGATTTATTTTTTAAAAATGCTTGCTCCCAGGAATTTGTCCCCACTCCTACACACTGAATTTTTGCCCCCACTGGTGGAAGACCTGGGTATGCTGGCCTTCCTTGTCATACTCTGTCTGAGGCCCTCAGTGGGCCAGGAAAGCTGGAAGAGCCTCAGGTGGAAGCCACTAGGAAACCAGGGACCTGGAATCCAATCCATTCCCAGGCAACTGCTTCCATCTCTCTGAAGACATGGAGATATGTATGTCTGAAGTATAAGGTATGGGACATCACAGGACAGCAACCAGGAACAATTTTCTGAGGGACTATTAAATAATTAGAATCAACCCTGCCTTCCTGACTCTATTACAGTGACTCACAGATTCTTGCTTAATTATTCTCTTGCTGAAACCGATTTTTGCTTTTGACTTCCCAGATTAGGTCTAGAAACTCCTCGAGGGAAGCACAGTGTCTTCCTCCTATTTATGCTGCATATATGGTGCCTGGCACAGGGCTCGGCATATAGTCAGGGCCTAGTAAATGATGGAATGATTAATCATGACTGATTAATGGATGAATTAATAAATGAATGAGTTAATTGACTGGATATTGGGGAGGGGGATGCTTGAACATTTAGTCTCATCCTTTGTGTAGGGCCAGGATGGAAACAGAAGGACAGATAAGAGGATGGAGAATGGAGAGGATTCTGAAAAAGAAACATAGCATCCAGCAAAAGCCGGAACTAGTAGCAGCCCAAAGTGGCCCAACTGTGAACAGTCCGATTGTCCAATTCTGCAGCTCTCGGCGCCAACCCCCAGTCTCCGAGCCGCCAGGCCTCCTGGGCCCGGTGTCAGAACCCACGCTGTCGCGGGAGCAGTCATGCGTGTTACCCCAGCAGCCGGGCCTCACGGAGCTGTGCCAATTTACCTTCCGCTACCAGGGCCAAATCACTTCATCCAGTAACTCTCCAGACCCCTGTCCCTCTCTGACATTTGGGGGATGGCAGCTCCCAGCCCACAGTGAGCAATTTCAAAGAAAAATGCAAAAGCCATTCCTTTTCTGTTGGCTAAGGGAGCCCCAACTGTGTCAGGGCTACTAGCTGACTCTTGATGCATCTGAGTTATTAACAGTTTCTGTTTGCATTTCTGTGTTTTCTGGGGCTGTCTCCCAGCCCGAGCACCTGCCCTCACAGTCTGAGGACACCCCGGAATGCCAAGCCACGGTGCACAATTCTGGGGTGCTGCTCCAGCTGCTCCTCACCCTCAAGCACCTCTGATTATCATGGGGCTGAGCAGGGACCACCTGCAATCATTCTCATTATTTTGGTTCAGCTTTAAACACTCTTCTCCTTCCTCTCCTGGGGAGTCCAGGACTTGAGGTCACAGAGGCTTCTGGTATGTGGGGCCAGTTTCTGGATCGGCCCACTCTGCCTCGATGAGGGAGAAGTCCCCCTGCTTTTTGGGGCCAACCTGACTCCCTTACAGAAGCAAGGAGACCCTCCAGGAGGCATGTGGTAAGCGTGGTCACACACATCATCACCTCCTTTTGCAGACGTGTGGTTAGTGGTTAAGATCCAAAGTCAGACCATCTGGATTTAAATCCTGCCTCTGCAACTTACCAGCTGGGTGACCTTAACCAGGTTATTTTCTCTGTATCTCAATTTTCTCATCTGAAAAATGGAATTGGGGATGTGCCCACTTCATAGGGTTGCGGTGACAATCAAGTGAGCTAACTTCGGGCATACCAGTGCTTCAGCAAATGAGCTGTTACAACGATCCCCGGGCCATTACAGGGTCAGGGACCTGGCCCTAATCTTTGCTGTTGGCTGCTTATGTGAAATACTGTATATTCTGATATCAGCTTGACCTCTTACTGTGTGTGATCTTGCTGTGTGATCTTAGAACAAGCCTGAGTTGCATCCCATTCTCTTCATATTCCTGAACGCAACAGCGATACCTCTATCTACAAAGTGGTTTTGAAACTCCAGTGAGGTAAGGGAAATTATAATGCTCTATGAAAATGCTCTAGAGGCTACACAATGCTACGTGGCACTTGGTGATTGGGTGACACCATCTAGAACAGATGATCGGTCTGTTTCTTCTTTAAAAGTCCCCCCTGGGAAAGAGATTCCAGAACTTGACTCTGATGTCTGATGCCATGCTACCCAGAAGGAGGATAAGTTCTTTTTTTTAATCAAAGTATAACTGATGTATAACACTCTCTTAGCTGCAGGCATACAACAAAGATTCAGTGTTTGTGTATATTGTGGAATCATCACATCTATTTACATTCATCGCCACACAGAGTTACAAATTCTAAGTTCTTCCTTATGTGGTTTTAATTCCTTAAAAACTTTGTAAAGATTTATTTATTAGAGGTGGAAAGGGGCAGAAGGAGAGGAAGAGAAATCCTCAAGCAGATTCCCTGCTAAGCGTGGAGCCTGACGCAGGGCTCAATCACAGCCTGAGCTAAAATCAAGAGTCTACGGCTTAACCAACTGAGCCACCCAGGTGCCTCTTTAATTTCTCAAATTTGGTCCAATAAAAGCATGATGTGTCACCACCACTTCATAAGACAAGCAAAGAAGAAAGAGCCCAGTGAGAAGGTACAAGGCCTGACTGAGGTCCAGGTGTCTGGTTAACCACCCCCAGCCCTGGTGCCGATAGGTGAAATTGTCCTTGACCTAAGTCCCCTAAAGTGAGGACAATAAGCACGTCTTTGTTTATTTGTGTTCTCCACACCTGTTTATAGCAGCCTCTCCTACCGTCTGCCCTGCATGAGGCACAGAGTGTGGGAGGAGATGCTCCCAGGGGATGCTCCAGCTGACCCTTGGCAGGGCCTGTCAATGTGACTTACTTGATCTACTTTAGAAGACTCAGTTGCCTTTTCGTGATGCTCCTACAAATTAAATTGTTCAGACAGCACATTTATGGACATCGTAAAGTAGCAATTATAGACAGATCCAAACAATATGTGGGTACCAGAGGGTGCCAAGGACCCTTATGATGCCATTTCTATGGAATTTTTGTTGTTATTGTTTTACATTTTATCAGTGACTGTTTGTTGGTTAAACCCCAAACTGATCACCTCTGCACATGAGGGACTGAGCGTATCCCTAGTGGATCTAGAGTCCTGAGAAATCACCATATTGCAAGAAATCTCTGGTTTGCGTGCTTGTTTCAAGGCCCTAATCCTCTCCTCCCCAAGAAGAGGAACAGCCTGTCCCCATTTGTCTCTTGGAAGCAGTGTGCCTACATCTTAGGTGAAGGGGAAGGATAGCCATGTGCAGGGTGATCTGATCACCAGCATCTTTTCTGAGTGGTAAGATCCCTCTGGAAATCCTATCATTCCTGCTCCTTGCCTTCCCATATCCAAAAAGCTGAACCAGGGGCCATGGCCAGTGCCTTACCTCCTGCCCTACCAAGCCACCCACCACGCCCTAAAGGTGAGTTGGGAAAACACCCAAGGTCAGCACAGAGCAGAAGTGAGGAGACCTTCATGCCCAGAAATTCTGCAGCTGGAGGACAAACCTCACAAGTGGCCTAATGGGCCAGCAGCAAGCCCCTCTCTGGGCCAGTCTGTTGGCAGCTGGAGGTCAGGGGAGGTAGGAGGCAGTCGGTTGCCAACTGTACTATGTGCTAGATGCTTCCCTAGGTGACAAATCATGAGGAGAGGAAACAGAATCTGCATGAGGGTGGCTGGAAAAAATGAGCACCAGAGGAAAGGGCAAGGAGGGCAAAAGAGACATGGAGGAAGGCCGTCTTCCCAAAAGTAAGTGAAAAATGATAAATATCTGCATTGGCTTTGATGAAAGGAAATTCCCTCACCTGCTGCTGACACTGCCCATCAGGGTTTGGTCTGTGTTCTCGGAGAGCCAAGTGGTAGCAAGCAGTAAGGCTTATGAAAGATTTACATTTTCTGTCCTGGTGGACAAACCTCTAAGAATATAACCCAGAGAAGTGATAGAAAGGGAAAAAAGAGAAAGACCGACCCTATCACAGGAAGAGATTTTTAAAAAATACATAGATAAAAATACATATGTATATATAAATACATATAGATAAATGTTACCTGGGGAAGAAATTATAGCTACAGATATATAGATGCAACTATCCAACCCAAACATCCAGAAATAGTGGAATGACCAAGGCCCTAACATATCACTAAAAGTGACCTAGTCAATGGCCACTCAGAGAGAGAAGAAGGGGGTCTGTGCTAATAATACAGGGGAATGTGCATATAAGTCACATTATGTAGATAAAACAGAACACAGCATAGCAGGTGCATAGCAGGTTCACTGATGAGAAAATGTGCCCATGTACAATGTCAAGGCTCAGTGATAAATTCGGAACCATGGTAATGGTTGAAACTTTAGCTTCATTTTTTCCTTTGCTGTCGAATTATTTCAGGGGACAATATAAATACTCTTTTAAAAGAGAAACAAAGATGTGGTAACTGAATGAGAACTTGCAGGACCCGGAAAAGGGATGAAGAGAAACAGAATGGAAACTCAGATTGCGATGGAGTAAGGAGGATCTCTGTATTCTCACACCATGTCCTTCGCCCTGCCCTGCCTTTTCACCTCTCCACACGCACTAGCAGACCACCACCCTGACCTCCTCTTCTTTTTAAAGGTTTGTCTTTCGAATTCATGGTTCTTTTTCTCCAAAGTGGGTGAGACTGAACGCCAATGGGGCATTTCTGGCTCCTCTCTGGGTCTGTCTCAGGTCCCCTCTTTGAAGGCCGGTCACCTACCACGGGGGCTCTAGACTTTCCAAGAGGTCGGACCCCATGTTTCACGGCCCAAGCTCTATCAGAGCAAGTGTGCATTGAAAGAGAAGGCACACTCCACTCCAAATTTGCCACTGGCAGCAGGTCTCAGAGCTCCAGATCCAACAATGGGCTCCCCTGGTCCAGCCACAAAACATTTATAACCTCTCCAAGCAGTCCTCTGGCAGAGAAAAGCAAACTGTGAGCTCAGGAAGCTAATGACCTTGAAACTATCCATTTATCTTGGCCTTTCCCCTCCGTGTGAGATGCCACAAAAAGTGCCAGTCTCTCTCTTTCTCTCTGAAGAAGAATGGATAGAGCCAGACAGCCATGCATGCTTCACCTTTGCTTTTCCTCCCGGGCCAGGCCCAGGGTTGGAATACCAATGGGAACCAGAAGGGAAAGGAAATCATTCTTGATCATCCAAACCACCTTCCTGAATCCTCCGCATAGGGGCAAGAGCTCACCTGAGTTCTGCTTCAAAGCCTAATCTTTGTCAGCTTCTCCATAAATCTTCATAAATAGACAATGCAGATTCCTAACAAACCTCCAGCCTGGAGCCAGAGGTTGGTGACACCTCTCCCAACTCGAGCTGTGTTGGCAGCCCGTGGTGGACAGCACGGCTCCCAGCTACCTCCGCCTGCCCTGCCGAGAGGAGGAGGAGGGCAGCCACCCTGAGGAATTTGAGTGTTTGAAATCAATATTCTTCTCAGTTGCCCACTATCTGCTTCGGTGGCTGCCCTCACCCTGGCACAGGGACATCGGCTTCCCGCTGGGCCCAGCTGAAGCCAAGAGCTGGCACAGCGAGACTCCTCTTTGTTTATGGTGTAGCCACTTGGGTGTGAGATGTTTCCTCTTCTCTTCCCTGCGACACTCAATTGGATTTGAGTTAAACAACAAATCTGTGGACTGTGGCTGGGCCGAGAAGGCAACTCACTTGTCTCAAGCCCGGAACGGAGGCAAGCCAACAAGCCAACAAGACCAAAATCAACAAAGACAAATACAATTCCTGTGCATTTGAAAAACGCGAAACTGGTTTTAGACTCAGAAAGACCCTTCCCCTAATACCTGCTTCCTTCGTTTTGTGTGATCTCCATTTCCTTGATGACTTTTCTCTTTCTTTTTCGCCTGCCCAAGCTGTATCTCCTTTAGCTGAATCACGCCACGGCCAGGTATGCTT
Source organism: Nyctereutes procyonoides (assembly GCF_905146905.1). Lineage (NCBI taxonomy): Eukaryota > Metazoa > Chordata > Mammalia > Carnivora > Canidae > Nyctereutes > Nyctereutes procyonoides. Next base: position 8,053,331 of record NW_026575044.1, read on the forward strand.
TTCCCCCACCACAGCATGCCAAGTCTTCCTCATCAGCTATCTCCTGGGTGCTCATATCCAGAGCCTTCCAGAGGGCCGTGGGAAAGAAGGGCATTTTGGGAAAACACCTGGAAGAGGAAAGGAGAGGACTAGGGACCAATGCCATGGTCTCCCATTACAGTTGCCAGTTAGAGGCTCGCTCTCTCTCTCAAGTTGCTTTGTTGTGTTTTTTTTCCCCCAAAATCTGGCTTTCAGGTTGAAAATATATTATTCTCAGGTAAATCCACAGTTGCTTTTAAAATTCCCAGGCTGCCTTGGATACATGAAAAGGTAGTTTAGTTGGTGTGCTACTGCATTAATGTGTGAAATGGTTAAATTAATCCTTCCATATGATGTCTGAATAGGTTATTATAAGGTGCTTAGAGATTTGGCAGGCTAAGCCCCATCTTTCTTTCAAGATGTTAAGAAAATAAATGTAAATGCAGGAAACACTGCATGCGAGGCATCTGCCGTCCAACTTTGCGATTTGAATGTCAGTGCAATATTTAGGAAAAGTTAACCACAGAGCAAGGTCACAAGATGCCCGCTGGGTTGAATCTTCTGAAGAACCCAAAGGTACTTGAGACCGGACCACCTCCCACTTGCCCAACCCCGCTGTCTCAGTTAAGACTCTTTGGTCTTCTAACAAAAACCAACTTGACCTAGTTTGAACCAAGATGGGAACATGTTAAAAAGTTACGGGGTTTCTCACAGAATCCAGAGGCAGTGGGCTGTCTCAAGGAGCACAGAAATAGGAACTGGGAGGATATTGGGAATCCAGGCTGTACTATTTATTGCTTGCTCTGTTTTTCTCTGTGTTCACCGTTCACGCTGCTCTTCTGCTCTTCTCTGAAGGTTGCTTCCTCTGTTGCCGCCTTCACGGCAGGGAAGGTAGTCAACCCACCTCCTGAGTTTTGAAATGTCCCCTAATGCCATCCCACACAGAGGAAATGGCCACCTCTGCATCTGAATTTTACTCTGATGACCCCCAGGGGTAGCACACCTGTGCTCACTCTTGTCCCATTTGCAACGCTTGTCTCCTCTCTGTGTTCTTTTCTCAAAGCATCCTGTTCTTGTCATGTGAGTTCCACTCTTTTTGTATCTTACTTAGGATATTAATAAGATGTTTGTATTGTATATTTCTTTGATTTTCAGTCTTGTATTCCCTTAATTGTCTTCTTTTTCAGGACCAGCTTATTGTGTTTCATTCTGTTCTGTCTTGTTTTTATGCTACTTATTTTATGCCAAGATCTAGTTAACTTAGCTTGTCTACTTAGAATTGTGGATAAGAGAGTGACTTGATTTGTTTCTAGGTTGCTAGGTGGGTTTGCTCAGCAATGAATATACACGTCTGTTTCTCTGATTTTTCATAAACAGAATAATTGGGGCATTTGGAGACACAAGCAAGCCTCCACATGGGCAGGCTTCCCTTTAGAATAAGCAAAGGAGGAGTTGGCAAGGTGGGGTGCTGGGTTTGGGGGCTAGAATGGCCTCCAGATGCAACAGAGAAGTCTTTACCCAGGAGTATGGCATCCTCCTCAGCAGCCCTAATTCTCTTTAGGCAGGGCCTCCTTTCATCTTGCCAGTGAGTAAAGCACAGGGCCGCCTTCCTAGGGATAGCGGAGAGGAGAGGGGAGGGAAGCATGGAGAAGCAATTGGCACAGTCATCTAGTAAATACAATTTTGTACCTATTAACTGAGTTTGGAGTGTTCCTGGGCTTCTGCAGTAGCTGCCTGGGCTATTGGGGTTGATGCTTCCTCACTTCCTCAAAATCTTTGCTTCCAAACCTCCTCCATGCCCCAGACATTTGCTGAAATATCTTGTCTGCTGATGATTCTTCTGCACTTATCCCTGTACATTTTATTGGAGTCTCAGAAGGGAGTAGAAATAAATACTTTGCTCATTCTGTCATCTTGAACTGGAATTACTGAATCTGAATTTCCCATTCCAAAAGAGAAAATCAGGTTGGTCCACCTAGATGATGGATTCAACGCTGTTCCTATAAATGGTCTGGGAAGATCTCACAGTTGCTAAGGGCAACCATGTGGTGGGGTAGAATGACTCCCCTAAGGCAGTCACTACATCCTTAATTTTAAGAATTTAGCTTTTTGTTGTTAAGCTTGTAGGCTCTTTATCCCCTGCCTTATTCCAACAGAGCCCAGTCTCATGTAACTCCCTTGTCATAGACTTAGGCACTCCTAGGTCTACTGGTAGACCTACTGGAGCTGGTAAGTGTTCAGCAAGTGGATCTCGTGGGAGAAAACTCCTGATTTATAGCATTTTCTGATTTCTGTGGTGGACCTACTCCCAATATGGCTGATTTTAAGCCTTCTGACATTACTGAACATGGAGAGTTGGGAGAAATGAACAAAAATGACTCTTGAGAGTGTGTGCAAGCCACTTCTGGCATACCTTTGACTGGGTTAGAATCTGTTGTATTGTCCTAGCCAAAGCATGGCCAGCCAGCGAAGTTGGTTGTGTTCATTAAGATACTTTGGTTGCAAGGAACAGAATCCAAACACAGATGAAGCAAAAGAGAAATTTATCAGAAATAACCCAGAATAAGTCATGGAATCCAAGGAAGAGTTGAATGTCCAGAACTAGGAATAGCCTATGTTGCTTTGGTGACCTCAAAAGCAGTTTTGCTGGACTTCTCTCAGAGCTCTGCCATTTTAGGACTTGATTTCTATTCCCAGTTTCTGACTGTCATTGAAATTCCTTAGAGAGACCCTGATTTCCCTCAAGTTAGGTGTCCTTACCTGGTAAAATGTAGGTCTAATCTGACTTCAGTGTCATTTACTGAACACATGACTTCTAGGAAGCAGGACTTGCTTACATAATGTGTAGGATTCAGTGCAGAGTGAAAATATGTTCGAAAATTATTAAGAATTTCAAGATGGCACATTAGAGCATTAGACGAAGTGTAGGGCCCTTTTAAACACAGGGACCTGTATGCTTGCCCAGGTCACATGCCCTTGAATCTGGCTCTGTTGAGGGGCTCACCCTGTGATCCGATTATGATGTCTGTCTTGAGTTCTTTTGAATTGCTCACTTGGGAATACTGTAAGGCAAGTCTATGGAGAGGCGATGTGGCAGGAGATTGAGGCTTGCCAGCCACTAGATGACTGAACTTGGAAGCAGGTAACACACTTACCCCACCCCTTCCCCCCAACCCAGCAAGGCTTCAGATGACACCGCAGACCTGAATTATACTTTCTACTTCATGAGAGACTTTCAGGCAAAGGCACCTAGTTTATCCATGCTTGGATTTCTAACATATGGGAAGTATGAAATAATAATTGTTTGTTGTTTTAAGCCACCAAGTTTTGGAGGCTACTTTGCTACCCTGCAAAAGATGATGACTATAGTGTTATTCATTACTTTTGACCTATTGAAATGTATTATAATTTACATGTGGGTGGTTGAGTGAGTTTATATATTATGTCATCTAACTTTAACTTGCAAAAAAATGGATGCGTGATTTAAAAACAATTCTGCAAAGAAACTGAAGTTTGGAACTAATGCTGATAATGCAAAGAAATTAACCCCAAGGAAATGACTTTTTATCAGACACAGTTTATGGAGAAAAATAACAAGACCAATCAAATCTGTCAAGATCACGACCAAAAAAGTCAACATTTTGAAATGTAGATTTATACCCCCTTGAAATGTTAGCTAATTACGGCAGTACATGTATAAAAATTATAAATAAGTAAATATTCCTATGTTTGTGCATGCTCAAAAAAACTGATGGGTTGCATGATCAAAATAGATGGATGATGGTTGTGTCTGTGCTTGGAATGGGATTAGGAGATAGCACCAGTCTCTTGTTCTGAGGCACCTGATTATGATACCATCAGTGCAAGGGAGGACAGTGGTCAGGTCGGCCAGGTACAGCTTAGGGCAGCAGTTTAGAGTAAAAGATCACTTAAAAATCAGGAGACTGAAAAGCATTCCATGATAATAGGGACTAGATTCAGTCATGCTAGATCACATGACACATGGTGGAGACTCATTACTCTTATTTGGATATTAGAGAAAAGAATAATTCCAGAAGACTGGAAATCCATGGGAACATCAAACTACACATGCAATTTAGAAAATAATTTTGGTTGTGATATATAATATTCATTCAGAAAAATATTTTGAACACATATGTACAGTTTAACAAATTGAACCTATTGTAACCGCCACCTGGGTCAAGAATTAGAATACTGCCAGCATTCTGGAAGCTCCCCAGGTATCTTCTCCAATTATATCCCTCTCCCTGTATCCCAGAAGCCACTCCTGTTCTGATTTCTGTGATCATTCGTTTTGGCTTTCCTTGATAGTTTTACCACTTTGGCATGTCTCCATAAACAATATGGTTTGATTTTACCTGTCCTTGTGAAGGGAAATTTCACACAAATGGAAATTATTCTGCATTGTATCCTTTTGCCTTTTATCTTTGGTTCAACACTGTTAGAGAATCATTTGTGCTGCAGATTGCTACATCTATCTTTATTGTTATATGGTCCTCATTTTATGAATATCCTAATTATTTATCCATTCTTTGTAGGAGAACTTTTGGCTTATTTCCAGTTTTTAGTTATCATAATCAATTCTGCCTTAAACATTCTGGTACACATATCCTTGTGTACACACACATGAGTTTCTTTAGGACATATACAGTATGGAATTGCAGAATTATAAGCTGTGTATATCTTCAAATGTAGTGGATAATGCCAAATTGTTTTTTAAAGCAGTTATACGAATTTATACCACTCCACGATGTTTGAGATTTCTCATTATTACGTAAACATCTTTGCCAATACTTGGTATTGTCAAACTTCAAATTCTTGCCAAGCTGATGGGCTTGTAGTGTTTTCTCTTTGTGGCTTTAATTTGCATTTCCCTCATTACCAATAAAATGCTTTTACATTTACATATTGGCCACTTGTATTTCTTCTTTGGTGATTTGTTGAGTTTTGTCCATTTTTCTATTGAGTTGAGTTTCTCTTACTAATATGGAATAGTTTTAAAAATATATTTTCAATTTATTGTCACTCATATATTACAAATTCTGTAATAGATTTACATCTTCCAACTACAGTTTGACCTTTTATTATTTTCATAGAATCCTTTGATGGGGGATGCCTGGGTGGCTCAGCGGTTGAGCTTCTGCCTTCGGTTCGGGGCATGATCCTGGGATCAGGGATCAAATCCTGCATCGGGCTCCTTGTGGGGAACTTGCTTCTCCCTCTGCCTATGTTTCTGCTTCTCTCTGTGTGTCTCTTATGAATAAATAAATAAAATCTTTTAAAAAATTCTTTGATGAATACAAGCTCTTAATTTTAATGTAGCCAAATTCATGTATCTTTCATTTTTGAATCTTGTTTAAGAAGACTTTGTATCTATTTCTTACATGAAAATATTCTGGGGGTACTTGGGTGCTCAGTAGTTAAGCATCTGCCTTTGGCTCAGGCCGTGATCCTGGGGTCCTGGGATCAAGTCCTACATCAGGCTTCCTTAATGGAGCCTGCTACTCCCTCTTCCTCTCTCTCATGAATAAATAAATAAAAATCTTTTAAAAATATTCCATATTATCATCTAAAAGTTTATAGTCTTACCTTTTGCATTTGGATCGCTAGTCTACATGGAATTCATCATTGGAAAGGTATTTCTCTGCTCACTGATCTGCCATGTACCTCTTTCATATATCAAGTGTTCACATATATGCATATACTTTTTCTCTCTATTCTACTCCATCAGGCCATCTGTCCCTCTCCGTGCCAATACCACACTGCCTCCACTATAATTTTAAACAAACCTAGTGTCTGAGAGAGCAAGTCTTTCTGCTTCATTGTTTTCTTCAGGAGGGTCAGATATATTTTTGTGTTGACATCTAAGTTTTAGGATCAACTTCGCAAATTCTACCGAAACCTTGCTAGAATTTTGGCTAGGATTAAGATTACATGGAATCCATTAATCAACTTAGGGAAAATTAGTTTCCTTCCATTATTGGGTCTTGGATACTATCCATGAATATGGTATATTTCATATTTACCATTTGTTTAGGTTTTCTTTAATCTCTCTCAATACAGTTTTAACTTTTGTCTATGCAGGTTTTTCATATGTTAAAAATACATATTAATTGCTTCATATATTTTATATATTTTGTGGTTGATTTATAGGAATACAACTGAGTTTTGTATATTGCTATTGTATCCATTTACCTTGGTAAATTCCCCTATCAATTCTAATGATTTATCTGTAGGGTATTTGAGATTTCCTATGAGCACATTCTTATCTTTTTTTATTGTCCTTGACTTAGTGCACTATCTAGGGTCTCCACTATAACATTCAATATTACAATTTTTATGCATGTATCTTATACCTTTGTGATACTGTAAGTTCAAGGAGGATAGATAATCCATCATCCAGGGGGCTAATCATAGCAGAAACTATAGGTGGTCATGGAGGGCAGGGGACAAGTTGAAAAACTGAGTTCAAAATCAAAATCAGAACCAATAGGACAGAATACTGAGATGAAGGTGCAGAGTGCATGGATTAGCCTAGTCAAGGACCTGAGCTGAATACAGAAAGAGGGAGGGACAATAGCTGATTTTCTTAACTCCTAGTACAGTGTTAGGCACTTTTAAACTCATAATTCTCTTCCCTAAACAAATCATGGGTTGCTTTTTTTTTTACCCCCCTGGGTGTGTCATTCTGTTTCTACTGTTCTTAACTTAAAACTCAAATTTTATATGATCTTGCTTCTGCCCACCTCTCCAACCCTGGCCTGACCCTCCCCCTTTCCCCCACCATCCCTTGTTGTGTTCTAATCACTCTGATTTCTTTCTAGTTTCTAGAAAACCCCAAGCTTCTTCTCCTATTTATGCTTTGCCTATCTATTCCTTCTGCCTAGAACACTCTTTCCACCATCCCTCCTCTGGGTGACTGGGCCTGCTTCTTGTCAGGTCTCTGCTCCAATGTAACTTTCTTAAGCAGGCCTACGCTCTATTGCACCATGTAGCTTGGCTCCCCATGAAGTCTATCCTAAAGCCCCTGTACTTTTCCTTAAAGGCTCTCACCAAAATAGCAACTTCATTCCTGTGTTATTATTTGACTAACATCTCCCAATTAGATTGTAAATTCCAAAAGAGAGGCAGCCTGTGTCAAGCTTCCTCAGTGCTGGCTCCCCCAGCACCTGGCTAGTGTCTGACACACACAAGACAGGTAATAATCACTCCCTAAACTAAAACCTATAGATCATCACTCTTGGCTTTCCTTGATGTCTCTGCCCCTGTGTCCTCCCCCTTTTTCTCTGGTGCCCTCAGGTGCTCCTTCCTTGCTCCCACAGTCCTATACCTTTGATTCTGTGGTGCTGCATAACCAACCACATGGAACCCTATGTACCCCCATCTCTATACTGGTCTTATTAAGTTTACCTTGTATTCTCAGGTGCACCTGCACAGGTGCCAGGCACATAATAGGCACCAATGTATCCTAGCTTGAGTAAATGAACAAATGCAAATGAATAACAAATGTTGAATGGCTTGTGTCTGTGGATACAACAAGTATTAGAGAGTTGCTTACCATGGGGCAATCTCTGAAACAAAGATAACTAATTGCATGTTCCTTATTATAATTTAGTAGTTAATCTCCCTTTGAGAGAATCCAAGATAGAAATACTTTACATTGAATTGCAGTCAGTAGTGAATCCTGTTGCAGAGAGGATCTGGGTAGCGTATGCATGTGTGGATGTGTATGTAATATAATATATATATTTTTTTCTTTCTAAAAAAACTTACAAAAATAAAGAAAATGTCAAAGCCTTTTAAAGGGCGTGATCACGCTGAGTAATACAACCCTTCCTTGATTTTTACATTATTTCAGTATGAGATGTTTTTATGGCTCTTGCTAAAAATAAAAGACATTTCAGAGTTTCTCAGTAAATGAAGCACTGCAGACTTTTCAGTTTTGTTGTTTCCCCTAAAATTAATATAATTAATTAAAACGCAATGTTAGTCTGATTTACAATCTGTGAGTCAATGAGTCACAGGATCTTATGCTAATAGGGCAGTTCAGCTTTCTGAGCTCTTTACAAAAAAAGGCCCCAGCGAAAGGCCAAGAACAGGGATGATGTGAAGAGAGGCCCTGAAAGAAGGACTTTCCTAACCAGGCTATGGTATATTTATATTGTGTTTGGAATGGAGGAGTCTGAGAATAATTTGGAAAGACAACTGCTTTTATCAAGTGTAAGAAATTAGTTTAACTGAATTTAAATGTAATTACAGGAGCAGCTGGTGAAGGCTAATTTCTGTTCAGTCTGGTTTCTCAAGAACCGCACCCCCATTCTGTTCCCTGGGAAAGGATCAAGTTTCAAGCTTTACATCACTAACACCAACCTTCATAGGCTGGTCTTGGCCTAGGTCAGCACTAGGAGCCACAGAAGAGGGAGATTACCGCTCTCCCAGTGTTTACCTGTACTTGCTCCTTCCCTTCCTTTGAAAAGAGTCCCAGCCAGATGTGAGTATCATGTTGACGTTACTTTAAAAGACTCAGATTCCACTAGGGTCCGTTCTGATGGGATCTCGTCTAGATGGCACCTGGGCTAGCATCCAGGCTTTTTAGCAGCTTCTCCCAGCCCAGGATGATGAATCCCACGTGACGAGGAAAACTGTTGCCTTCAAGAACTGGAAAGATCTTAAATGTCATCTACTTGGGACAAATCACTCACTTTTATAGATTGAGAACAGAGAGCCTGAGATAGGTATTCTGACTGCCAGTCCAACCTTACCACCACCACCCCACACAGCATAACCACACCTCAAAAATGTAGGCCCCATTCCTTCCACACAGGATCAAAAACTCTCCTACCCAAACGCAGGTCAAAACACACATCTGTAAGGATCCTCTCAAATGTGGTAAAGTGTACACAGCATTCAGACCTGAATTTCCTACCTTTGTGCTGTTCTTAAAACATGGAATGTGTAGAGGTGCTTGGTTGATTCAGTTGGTTAGGCATCTGACTTTGATTTTGGCTCAGGTCCTGATCTCAGAGTCATGAGATCAAGCTTTGCACACTCAGCTGGGAGTCAACCTGAGATTCTCTCCCTCCCCCTCTGCCCCTACCCTTTCTCTCTAAAAATAAATAAATAAATAAAGTATTTTTTAAAAAATATGGAATGTGTAAACATTTTCAGTCATTTACACCCCAGTGTAAAGGAAATTATGAGATTATTAGTAGGAGAAGGGATTGTCACAGAAGAAAGAGGTAAGGGAACTGGTAAAGGTTGCTCTGTGGAAGCTGAGCAAAGGAAGTGGGGAGGGACTCCACGTAAACATTACTGGGGTCACCCGGCTGGTCCTGCTCCTGCACTCAGATCAAGTTATTCTCTAGGTGCCAGGAGGCCTGTGGAGTCATGCTTCCCAAGGGGTCACCTGGCTCCAGTTCTGAATTCATGGCCCTAGCAGCTGGGCCTGGGGTTTCCTATCTCATAGGCAACCTCCCTTGGAGCCTCCTACTAGAAATGTCACTTGTGGCTTGTGGGCTTCCCTCTCAAGGGTCACCAGATGAGCATCAGCCACAGGCCAGGAGCTACCCATTGCTCAGAGTTTGTCCATCCAACCAGTGGCACTCACCCCACAGTTCTTGACACTTGTCAGATGGCCGGATACCTTCAGGCCAAAGCTAAAGGGCCTCTGAGCCCGGCTCTGAGCTCAGACAACACTTGCCAAGGCCATCATCCCACTGGCCCCTTCTTCACCGTCATCCTGCATTATCTGTGTGTTGCTCCTTCTTCAGCTCGGATGCAGGGCAGCTCCAGTGGCTCCCTCACCTTCCTGAGCACCTCCCAGCAGCTCCCACGTGAGCACACTAAGGCCTGGCACACAGGGCCTGGGCCCAAGGGGATGCTGCAGGGACCCCCTTGCCCCTGCCTCCTTGGAAATCTCCTCAGGGTTCCCACACCATCCCCCTCACCGTGTGTTTGCAAAAGACAAAGGGTTGATCCCACCAGACTGTTATCAAAGTTAGCACACCCAGTCTCATTCCTGAAGGTCTGTTGCCTACAACCTTGGATTCATACCAGATGAAATTCATAATTCCTTTTTATGGGGACTCGACCTATCCTTTTTCTCTGCCATGATTTGCACATCATGGAGGCTTTCTCAAATTATTGCCAGGGTTTGGAGAAGAACAAGGGCCCCCAAATAGCCTGTGGTCATCACTATGTGTTAGGAAGATCTGGGCAGGGGGAGATCCCATCTTGCACACGTGGCACCCACCGCATGCCTCATGAAGGCTCCTCCTCCAGTTCTCGGGGCTCAGGCTGCTTAGGGCAAGGCTCCCCGGGGGAGTGGCAATAGGGCTGTGGCCCTGCATCCTGGAGAGTGGCTTGGCTTAGCTATGAGGAAGCTTAGTGAAATCCTTATTTTCCTGGTTCAAACCGGCCAGCCTGACGCCCCAGCTTCTGTCAGCCTGCTCCTTTCCAGGCTATGACTTTTATGAAAGACTGCATCCCCGATCATCTCCTCTTGTTCTACCCTGGCTAACTGTCTTACAACTCCCAGCCTTTGGTGAGACACACTGAGAAGGCAAGAGGACGGCACCAGGGAGCATGGGGCAGGCTGGAGTTACCGCCCGCAGTCCCACAGCAAGGCACAGGGGTCAGCGGCAGCTATGGCTGATGCATGATCCTCAAGTTCAGCCCTTGAAGATGTGCAGGCAACCAAGCTCCTGCACAGGACTGGACAGGAGGAGCCCTTTAGGATCAGACAAGAAAGAGTTTTGTTTTCTGAGCATTCACTCATGGCTCAGCCCATGTGAGGGCTGTTCACTGAGGTGTCTCGGCCAGGTGGTAGATTTCTCCTGTTGTCCTGTAACTTGGCTTGAAGCAGAAGATGACCCATGTCACCTGGCGCCCTGATAACAGAGAGCAAATTCCAGCAAAAAGTGCCCATGCCTGGGCTGGCCATTCCCGTGCCCAGCAGGCAGCTCCCTGCCATCTGGCTACCTTAGAGAGACCACAGCCGCTCTGCTCCTTGCCCACCTGGCTTCAGCTGCTGCCCAACCCCAGTGACAGGGACAGCGTGGCCAACACTGGGCACAGACCTGCCTCTGATTTACCTGTTCTCCTGCTCTGGGGACTGGGGACCAGATCCCTTAATGCTGTTGTGCCCTAGTTTTGCACAGAGTTGATGCCCCATCCCTTGAGGTAAGCAAGCTTCTAACCTTATTTGCAAATATTGAAAACTACAAAGCTGAAATGCATTTGTGGCATTCAGAACACTAACATTTTACAGGGGACTTAGTAAAGATTTCCTATGGCATTAAGAGTAAAATACAAGTACTGGATAGATGGGAATTTCAGGGGAAAATGTATATACATGTTCATTATTAGAATATCCTTATTAGAATAAGAGACCATCATGATGGTTATGAAGAGGTGGACCAGAAACGGATCATGCATAGGACCCGGCAGCAAGTGACCTGTCACAATTTCACCATGTTTCTCAAAAGGGGATTTTAAAAGTGTAGTAGCTTGGGATACTCCTACACATCTGAGCGCTTTATTTGTTGGTTTATTTACACAATGATTTATTTCCAGAGTGTGCTCCGAGGATACATGTGATATGATGTAAAAGTATAGAGAGGTACATGGGAAGTCAGAGACTGCACATTTAGAATGGGAGGGAAAATATGGCAAGCAGATATATGGATCATAGGGTTACTTGGATAATAGACGTGAGCCATTAATTAAGAATGGATGATTGCTAAACCTTCTCCCCATCACTGGTGTTGGTGATATTAATCGACACATGCATAAACAAGGTCCTGGCTTCATGTAGGGTAAGACATGCTCCTGCCTTCAAGATGCTCAGGGGCTTGGGACAAGCAAAAGGGATTTCTCCTTTGGGTCCTTGTCCAAATTGGATTCTGTCATAGGTTATTGGAGAAAAGAAGGCTGGGGTCAGCAACGTGAGTCCACATAAGAATCCTAGTGGGGACTCACAGTCTACCTGCTGATCCGTGCACATTGACGTCTGTTGGACCGGTAGCCCCATTTCTCCCTGGCTCAGGTCTGGCTGTGCAGTCCCTCTTGGGGAGGACCTGACCAGGTCTCCACAGAGCAGCACCCCTAAACTGCCCCTAACCAATGTGCCCTCATTTGTAAAATGCTCAGCATGGGCAGCATATCTCATGGTTGGAGCGGTGCCTACTGTAATGTCTAAGAGCAACGTACTAGTATATCTGCATGGATTTATCTGATGAATTACCTTAAAAACTAACCCGGAAGAAAGGTTCAGTGTCTAAGGAGGGAAGAAGCTTGAAACAAGGGCCAGATCTTCACACACCGAGGTTTTGGGATTTCCAGCAGCAGTCCCTGCTTGGCACCTCAGTAAAGGAAACACCAAAGACCAGGAAGGGGGTTGGGGAACTGCAGGAAATTTTCACAGCTCACCATTTGGCTAACGTTGGTGCACTGATGGTTAGGCTCTCTGTCTACATCAATTTTTGTGCTCACTTAAGCAAAGTTAATACTAGCCCATTTTGAATTCATGCATTTGACTTGCTTTTCCCAAGTAAAGAACCCTGGATTGGGTTTTGGCCCCATCTCTAGGCAATTTTGGAAAGAAACAAATTGAATTTCAGCACTAGAGCCTCATCCTGGATTTCCCTGGGGGGCCTCTCACCCAGAAATACCCAGAGATCTCATATAGTCCACAGGATAGTCAGTCTTTGCCCATAATAGACCTCAATGGGGTTCACTTATCTTTTAGCCTATCTCAATATTAATCAATTAGTTAAATGTGACTGCCAATCTTTATTTACAAAAATAATACAGGGGTGGTGGCTAGTCAGTTAATCATCTGCCTTTGGCTCAGGTCATGCTCCAAGGTCCTGGGATTGAGTCCCACATTAGGCTCCCTGTTCCTTGGGACTGGGGTGGGGGTGCTCCTCTTCCCTCTCCCTCTGCTTGCCGTTCCCCCCGACTCAGGCATGTGCTCCTGCTCTCTCTCTCTCAAATAAATAAATAAACAAAATCTTAAATAATAATAATACAAAAATTAAATACTACAGAAAACAAAATTTAAATTTAAAAATTAAAATACAGAAAAAATTATACCTAGAGCCAACTCCCTACTTTTCTAGCTCATATTATTTTAGACAGAATTTAATGTTACTCTTTTCTAGTATCAAATTCCTCAATTCTTTTTTTTTTGGGGGGGGGAGTCAAATTTTGATGGAGAACAAGTTCTAATGCCAGCTCTGTTCTCAGAGTCTGTTGCTTCAAGGCCTCTTGACACCAGGCTCTTGTTGGGAATGTTTGTTTGTCTTTGGGTCTCACTCCAACAGACCAGGGGGCAGTGAGCATAGAGCCAGAAACCAGGCTTTCTCATCAGAAAGAACTAGCTCAAATTCCAGCACAACTACCCAGTTACTGTCTCGATGCTCTCATTTGCAAAAAGAGGTTCATACACCTGCTCCATATGCATTTTATAGGGATTAAATAAAATAATAAATGTGAGAAGCTTGGTGGGGTGCCGACATACAGCAACGAAGATGGTCATCCTCACCGCCAACCTCACATTGTCCTCCTTATCATCATTTTGTGATCATCACTAATTCCCACAACTCATTCAAGAACAAGCCACATATTTCCTTTAAATCTCTGCTCACCAGTGGAGGGCTGGCCCTGTGGAAGGGCAGTGGGACCTGGATCCATTCCGGCTGTCGGTCCTGGTTCTGCCATCTTGGTCGGCCTGCTTGGCCTCTCCAGGCCCCATTACCTTGTCTGTCCAGTGGGATGACAGCCACTGTAATGTCTAAGTTACATAACACGGGGCTGCTGGGAGGACTAGCATTAGGGTGTGTACAATGGGTCTAAGTTCATTAAAGATTGGTTTATCCCAGCCTTCATCATTTCTTCTTTCTCTGTGACACAATATTAGAAGAAATCACATCAAAATGAGATACCACACATAAACCTAAAAACCTTGTAATGGCGTAGGCAAAATATTTAGTCTCATTTCATCAGGCCCTATTCTCTTTAGGCTCTGCTAGCTCACAATGGGTATTAATCACTTAATCATACGAGCTAATTTATACTCATCTGTTAATCAGTTAATGGCACTTCCATAAGCATTTACATAATGTTTTTAGCTAGAATAAATGTAATCTCCCTCAGGCTTTTAGGAAGTGCCTCTGTGGTAAACCTATCCTGCCCGGTGATGAGGACCACCTTTGTATGGCTCTTCTTTCAGGATCACCCAACAGCAGCCTACCTTGCCTATGCCCAAGCCTGCCACTGAGTCTGCTGGACTTGACAAGATCCCCCATGTCTTTGCACAGATCTGTCTAAAGTCTTACCCCTCTGATGGCTGGGTTTCTTCACACCCCCAGGTACACAGTACAATCCACGCCTCTCCTGCTGAGGTTAATGCACAGCTGGACTTGTGTTCTATTAGTGAGCTGGGGCTGGATAAGGAGATAGCAAGAAGGAAGGAAACTGGTATCTGGAAACCTGGCCACTTCTGTCTCTAACAAATGCAAACTGGAACAGGGTGACACTGGGACCATTGGCATAAACCAGGATAGATGGTCACTCTTGCAAGGAGTCTGTGTTCCTTGTAGAACAACCCTGACAATCAAAGTTGAATGATTTATTGCCACTGCACATTACAACTGAAACATTAGAGAAAATGTCTCCCCAGGATCCAGGGTGCCCACCATTGCACTGTGTGATTGTAGAGATAAGTCACTATACCTGCAACCAAGTGGCAGCTCAACTGTGGTCAGTCACTGGGGAAGCGATATTAACCCTTTCAATGAAAGAGGCTGGCTCAGCTCATTATCCAACCACCTCAGTTTCTAGACAACAGTTCTGGAAACAAGCCATCTCATGTTTTGAAGGTGGAGAGTGAATGGAATCTAAAAGAAGGCAGGTCAAAGACTGACAGGGAGGGCAGGGAGTGATTGACAAGGACTGGGGGTGAACCTCGAAGAGGTCGAGTGATTTTGCTTCTATTAAAACATAAACTACATATTAGTTGGAATTAGGCATTTGGCTACAGCCCACATTTGGAAAAAGCATCAGCCCAAGCAGCACAGCACCCAAAGCACATCTCTGTGAGTGAAGTTCATGTGAGGTGACTCAGCAAATGCTGTAAAATGGGTTGGATTGGGAAAACCAGGGACTTCTGCTTCTAGGTCAGCTCCTGAAGGCTTAATCCAGTTTCATCTCATCCTTAGATTTGCTGCTGCTGCTGCCACTGGGGCCACCAATGAGCCAAGGGCCTGGGATGGTCTCCAGTTGTCTCCAGCACACTGGCTTGGGGAGTAGGCTCTGAGTCCAAGGATGGACATCTCTGCAGCTAGCCATCTGGTTAATGTTCATCACGCTAGTGTGGGATGCAGACAGGGAACAGACTTAGGACAGAATCAATAATCTGGCAAAGAGGAAGAAGTTCACAGTTTCACAGATGAGTTCCTTAGCATTAATTAGTTTATTCATTAATTCGGTAATGATTTATTAAGGGCATATTACATGGCAAGCAATGTGAAAGCCTTGGTTGGAAGACAGCGAGGGAATGTACTATTATCAAGATGTATAAAGATATACCTCAGTATGAGGCCCATACTGAAGGAGCAAGACAACCACATAGACATAATTACAATGCAACCTTAATAAATACTGTTTTTGTAGATGTGTACAGAGTATTACAGGACTATAAAGGAATATGCAATTATCTGAGGAATTCCATTAAGGCTTCACAGAGGAAACTGTATCAGGGCTGAGCTTGAGAGGCGACAGAGTTTCTAAAGGAATGGGGTAAAAGAGAAGGTAACAGACTTTAAAATTAGGCAGACCTACGCTCTAGCCCTCTATCTAATTGTGTAACACTGGCTTTATTATTCAGCCTCAGAAGGCCTCTGTTTTTCCATCTGCAAGATGGAAATAATCAGCCTAGCTGGCAGTATTTTATAAGAATTAGAACTCATCTACATTAAAAGAAGTGGTGGCTTTATTACATTCACCAGCTGGGTCTGTGAAGGAGGGCATTTTAGATAGAAGATGCCCTGTGCATAAAAACAGAGGTTCGTGGCAAGAAACAGTAGGTTTTGCAGACAAAAAAGTAGTCTACCACATTGGGAAAGTAGGCCATGAGAGGAGGGAGTACTAGATGAGGCTGGACAGTGATTGGGGTTAGTTCATAACGGGTCAGTACTGTCCCCGGTGAAGGGGAGCCAGCGCCATTCGGGCTTACCCACGATCGTTCTGCCCAAGGGCTCTCTGCAAGTCTGCTTCATGAGTGGTTTCAGCCCAGCCTTCTTGGTTCTTCCTCCTCCCGGGGCCTTCTCTGCCCATCATCCTCTGACGGTCCCCACACCGTTCCCACGGTTCTATCCTCAGCGTCGCCATATGCCATCCCTCCTGATTCTTTAGCAGCCACGTCTGTTTAGAGCTATATTGAAAGTCACTTCTATCATTCCTCCTGCAGGTGCATTCTGTGCTAAGAATACCCAGCAACAAAAATCCAAACATGCAAACAAAGAAATGGCAGAGAGAACTGGATGACACGGAGACTTCATTGCCCTCTAGACTTTGCTTTCTTCAAGAGTTAGAAAGAGTAATGTTACCAACTTCATAGGATTAAATGAGATAATTTCATGAAGTGCAAAGTAAATGCGTGTTAGGTAGCTGCTATTACTATGATTGCTATTAATTTCATAAAATAGGTTACCATTCAATACATTTGAGAGCTGACTATGTGCAGAGAATCAAAAAATTCCTTTACAGACACATAATCCGCCTACAACTTTTCGGGCAGACATGTTCTGCAGAGAAGAAAGCACAAGCATATGGGAGCAGTGCAATTTAATCATCACCTAATTAGCCAAACTATTTAAAATAGGCCTCACAATGATGATGAAAACATTCTCACTTCTGAATCCCGGAAGCTGTGTCTTCCCGTGATTCTTTCCCTGGAAAACTGTGAGTGGAGAGACTCTTGGCTCTGTGTGGACGCTTCCTCTCCATCACATTCAGACCTCGCTGATTCCAGTCATTTCCTTTCTTTGTCATTAGAGGAGGCCAGGATGGGTTCTGCCATCTTTCCTCATTTTCTTCATTTCCCCTAGTGGTGATTGTGCTTTGTATGGACGGATGTGCCAGACAGAGCAATAACAAGAGCTAATATTTGTTAAGACTTAATACATGGCAGAGGTCATTTGAGCATTTCACCTTCAATCTTTTCATAGCCCTAAGAGATGAACACCGTCGGTACCTCCACTTGCTCGGAGAAGCTGAGGCTCTGAAGGGCTAACTACCCTGCCCAAACTCTCTCAGCTGGTAGGTAGTACAGCCAAGATCCACCTCCAGGCAGTCTGCTTCCAGCTTCCCTAAGAGTTGAAAAGCTGGAGAAATCTTGGGGCTGAGAAGAGGCAGTTGCTATGAGCGAACCCAGTTCTTAACTCTTGTCTCCAAGTGAACCCAAAGCTTCTCTTATAGAGTCTAGTGCAACCGTATTTTCAGATCATCCAATAATACAATCATGGACACCCATGAAAGGTAAATAAATGTTCAATAAAAGGTTTCTCTGAACAGCTAATTATAAAAATTTGGTATGATAGAAAAGCCCAGAGAAAGTTGAAACAGAGTAAGAGGCCACAATCTCCCAAGGAGAATCAATCAGAAAGGAAAACTACTGTAAATACGAAGAAACCCCACAAACCAAGGCCAAAGCATGAGACACACGGCAGGCAAGTTCTAGAGAGGATTAAAGCATTTGACAGACGATTGGACTAGATGATTTTTAAAGATCCTTCTAAACCCAGAGATGCCATTATCTGATACGTAACGTAATTGTATAAGTTCCTAGTGTTCATGTTTTCAGTTGCATGGACTAATTCACAGCAGATCAGCACAGTATTTTGCTTCCATTTGTCTCTAAACATCCAAATTCCACAGGACATCCTAAACCCCACGTGTTGGCGCCACTGACCCCTTCTTTCCACGTGTCTTATCTCTGTTAATGGTTTCACCATTACCAGTGACCTCAACCTGGTGCTCAGAGTCCTCCGCAGCTGCTCCTATACCCTCAGACTCCACACCCAACTGGTCAACAAGCATGGTGAGCAACTAGCCCTCCTCTCCAACCCCACTGCTGCCCTGTTGGTGAAAGTAAATCGTACTACAGTACCTACTGTGGGCTAAAGACACAAAGATGAAAATCACAGTCCTCCTCTTCCAAGAGTAGGCAGGCACATAAACATAACTCAAGATCCTGCCAAGAGGCATAGTGGGAACAAACGATGCCCAGATCTATATGGATTGAGCATCTTGTTACCTCACCTGGTCACAAAAGCCTCCTAATCTACATGCCTTCTCTATTGTACCTTCATCCCATTCATTACCCACACTGCCACCCAAACAGTCCCCTCCTTCTGTGTCACTTAGTGCCCAGAAAAGTTGAGTGGCCACACTTGTCCATGGGGAGGTCCATGTGAAGAGCAGATTTCTGTGTCATGGCATAGACAACCTGTGGTATGAGTGACAGGTACTTATAAGCTCATTCAGAGCCTTCTCCAGAGTAAGAAGAGAAACATGGAAATGGGACCCCGGGGTAATGGTGGTATGATACGATTGGCCAAAGGCCTAATATGAAGATACCAGGAAAGAGAAAGAAGATAGGGAAGACAGTGTAACAAGAAGTTGGAAACAGTCAGTGTCAACGAAATTTAAGGGAGAAGAGAACTGAAGACCAGCTACTGATTGCTTACTGGTTTTTGAAAGCTAAACTTTTCTGATGATTGGATTAGGAATCGGGCTTCGTTAGTTTGCAATTTGAATATGAGGTGTAAGAAGGACAGCAAAGATCCTTGTATTCCCTTTTAACAAGGTTGGGAGTGAAAAGGATGCATTTAAAGCATTCTGTCTTATAGCCAATTTATTCAAGCCCAACACCCTGGTTCTAAATGTTGAGAGCAGACACCGTCTTGTTTCTCTTTATGTCCTAATGCCATAGTAACCAGCAGAGTGTTCAATGCATGTTTGTTTGTTTAGGACAATGGTAATTTTTCTGTAATTAATTCTTCTAAAATATTTGAGGGTGCTTGGAAACGGTTGCTTCCACCAATGATCTCAAACACTGTTCATCAGGGTTTTTTTTTGTTCTGTTGCTTTGCATTCTCTCTAGAGAAACAGCTAGCTGAGTAGGCAAAGATAAACTTTCAGAGATCACATTTGAGTAATCACAAATTCTGAACTTATAAGGGCCCCAAATAAGATTTATGTTTGTAATTTTGGCAGTCTCTGAACTTGCCATATAAGTCAACAAGGAAACAGGATTTACATTGCCGCCACTGCCACAAAACAATTTATAAACTTCTTACATGTAAAGCAAATTTCCACCAGTATGCTGCATTGGGTCAGATAGTGGAACACATTTTACATTTCATCCTGTTTCCTGGATGAACAGTGCCTCATATGAATTGTTCTCTTTTTATCTTTTAATTTTTTATTTTATAGATTTGACTTATTTATTTGACACAAAGAGAGAAAGAGCATGAGCACAAGCAGAAGGAACAGCAGAGGGAGAAGGAGAAGCAGACTCCCTGATGAGCAGGGAGCCCTATCTGGGGCTCGATCCCTGGACCCTGGGATCATGATCTGAGCCAAAAGGCAGATGTTTAACTGACCAAGCCATCCAGGCACCCCTAATTTTTCTCTTTTTAAAAACTGTCTTGACATATGGGTACTAGGGTTCTGGTTCTTCTGAACACACTAGATCCTGAGCCACCCCATTGGCTCTGCACTCAAAGACATTTACAACCTGTAGTGGTAACCTGATTGCATTTGTGGTTTTTACACAGAGGAAATAAATCATTTCTTATGAAATTATCAAAAGCTCCCCTCCAGTCATCCTGAGAGCAGCTCTTCAGCTATGCTCTCTGAGGTTAGCCCCAGAATATTCTGGAAGTCTATTTATTTATATTCCTGGCACTGGCCTCCTATGTCTGTGAAGTCTTTACCAAATCCAAGCGGGTGGAGCAGCACCAATTCTTCGTAGCTGGCCTGAACCTTGCCAAATTCTCCCAACACCTCCTAAGCCTTTTGCAAACGGAGGGCTCACCCAGCCTGCCCAGAGCCAAGGTCAATCAACCCTTATCTGCTCTGTTGAGAGCTGGCATCCCACAGCTCCTGGCTGAGCCTGCAGTGCCAGCCCATTTAGCCATGGCCTGAGACACCAGGAGCGTGTGTGCGCAGACCCTTGGCACTGGTGTGCCTGCATCTCTCTGGGGCCTGGGGAAGTAGACAGAAAGCCCTCACTGAAACACTGGCTCAGCAGTCCCCATTATTCATGGGTGGAGAGAAAACAATGGCCCTGAAAGTAGGCATCGCACGTCTTGATGGCAAACATGGAGAATAGGTGGGTTCCAACCTTTAGCGCCCTCCACCTTCTCCAGGCATTGGAGCTGGTCCTCAAACACCTCTGTGCCCCGATGATGTGGGATCTGAATACCTGGCCCAGAGTGTCAGCTTCCATGAAAGTTATGTTAACACAAATCTTTTATGTTACAAATATTGCCATCAAAAAATGAGTTAGCCACCCACCAAAAGCACCTCAGCACGCACACTCACAAGGCTAATTAAGTCAAACTCCTTCCTGAACCAAATAGCCTTGAGAAGTGTAAAGAGAGATATGATCCATGTTAATAGCCTCTTTTTTAAGGGGGTGCTGGATTTTTAATTGACATATTAAAAAGATAATTGCTTGAATCCACTATTTACCTAGAGAAGCTTAATCCTGCTTCTTCCCAGCCAAAGGCAATTTCTTCTCTTGTCCATCACAACAGGTACTGTGTCCAAGACATTGCCCAACTCAAATCCGGTAATACCCTCCAAGTCCATCATAACCTTCCAAAATAAGCTTGTTCGTTTAAAATAGCCTTGTAAATAGCACTCACCAACTCACACAGAGCAAACAATGATTTATACCTGAAAAAAGGGAAAACTGTCAGCATCTGGCTCATCCCAGTGGAAAGAGTGTTGTATTTACAGGCTACTGTTTTAGTAATCTTTAAAACATAAATTTGATCTTCTTTTTTGTTACAAGGATGACACATGAGACCTGGGGAGAACTTAGAAATACTGCTAAGCAAAAAAAATAAGTAAATAAAGCCAATAAATTAAGTGAACTATAATCCCATGGTGGAGACACAATCTCTGACATTTTGGTTTATACTCTCCCGGGTCTCTCTCTCTCTCTTTCTCAAGTGCATTGGCACAATGGGACCTTAATGCTCACAATCTTGATTTGTGAGGCCATCATAGAAGATGATATCTGTGTCAAGAAATAACTACGAACACACTGGACACTTTTAGCCCCAGAGACCCAACAAGGCTCATGGAACACCGGGTCATGCTCCGTAGGTTCAAACCACAAGAGCTTCATTGGGTTCTCGGCCACATTTTAATTCCATGTAGTAGCTCTCCACTCTGGGCGGGAGCTGGGACCTGGGGAGCCAAGAGGACTTACTGTAAGTCAACATGTTTGTTGATCCTGGACCAGTGGCTAAGTCAGAGGCCAGGAAGCGCCTTGCAGGGCAGACAGACAAAGAGCAGGGAGATGGAGCTGGACCAGGGAAGGACAGGCACATTCTGCTCTCTTCATCCTCAAAGAGCGCAGTGGTCAGCATCCCCCATGCTCCGCAGGGCTGGCTCTGGGTCTGTCAGAAGAGGCTACTCTCCCAGCAGGAGCGTTGTTTGTTTGGCATTTGACCAAAGGAATTAGGGCTCCTTTCAGAAACATTTCATTGGGGCCCAGAATTTTAGCATACATTGTAGAGAAAGGAGGTCAATTTAAAGAAAGTTTAGATAAAACATCAACAGCACCAACAAAGCAGCCTCTTTAAGGGGCAGAGACGGGGGTGCGATGTTTCTAGGTCAGGGACACTGACCCCATTCCCATTCTAGGAAAGGGACACTGACCCCATTGAAATAGACAAAAAAAAAGCTCATCAAAGAAGCTCACCAAACCCAGCCAGTCACAAGCATGAAAGAGGTCCTCATGCCTCTGCAGTCTGGCTAAGAATCAAGGGCTCCATCAGCCTGGACACAATCAGTTCTGTTAATATGGGGGGGAGGGGGCGCTTAGGATTGCAGCAAATTCTTCTAAGCAGCCAACTTGCCTTAAATGATCTGCCAAAGCCTATCCAAGTGCTGTTTGCACCAGAGCTGGAAAATGTCAATAGGTTGGGGTGGGGGTGGAGGAGCGAGGAGGAGGGTGGAAATGGGACTCATGTCCCTGAGTCCTTGTGAATAGCAGAGTACTCTGTGTTTATCGCCCTGAGATGCTCAGTGTTACTGTTCCCACTTCATGGATGAGTCCAAGGGCAGAAGGAAAGTGGAAAGGGGTGGCCAAGGAGAGTTGCACAGAGAATCACATCACGTGCTGAGAAAACTGCGGTCCAGATCATATGAGGGATTTGCCCAGGGTCCCACATGAAAGTGACAGAGCTGGTATTGGGAAGCCCTGCACGCAGATGCCAGGACTTGGGTCCTTAACCTCCACGCTGTTCCGCTCTCAGTCCCCTTCATCGTGTTTCTTCTGCTATGCCTTTGCTTTTCCCCTTTTGAGAAGAAGAATAGAGCATTATTATAGGTGATTATAATGAATGTGAAAGCTTGGCTTTTCATAGACTTAGACCTCATGCGGGAAGGAGTCAGAAGTCGGCACGGCGGTAAGGTTTTGTATTCCTCTGCTGTAGCTTAATTAAGGGAGCGCGTTGCACCATGATTACTTTAATACATTTAACATTTAATAATTATCCAACACTTAGCCAGCACTCCAAGAGACAGACGCATCCGGAGAACCAAGAGCGAAAAGGCAGGGAAGAGAAAGTGAGGAGTAGATAAGGCGTGAAGGACTTGCGGGGGAAGATGAGGCGGTGCGTTCCTCGTGAGGTTGCAAGTGCCCAAGCTCTGCAAGGAACGTAGGTCCCTTTCAAGCAAAAGAGCAGCACCCCCTGGGCAGGCTGCCGGCCTCCGAGCACCCTGGGGGAGCCCTGTCCGCAGGACACAGATTCCGCTTGCGGTTTTCCAAGGGTGGGACCCATGGCCCTGGGCCATCTGTGCTCTCCGCTGGACCCCAGCGGGTTTGACCGTGACAGCTGAGGGGGGCTAGGATTGCAGCCCTGGGCTCGCTGGAACAAAGCAGCTGCTGCGGCTCCTTTGCTCGCTGGCCTGCTCTCCACTAGCCAGTGGGACATTACGGTCTTTGTTATTCACGCAGCAGTTGGAATCTCTGTCCATGTAAGGAAGGAAGCCGCAGGGTAATCCAGCCCTGGCTGTGCCACTGACGAGTGACTCACTCATTTCTGCCACGTGAACTGTGGATGAACCCGGGCCGCGGTGGCTCGGGTCCTTCCTCGGACGTGGTCTACAGCCTGCACTTGATTAAACTTAATGGATTCCTGAGGAATATGTGCACTCTATATATTAAGTCAAATTAAGCCCTATGCACCATAAACCATGCTTTTTGTTTGTTTTGATAACATTAGAGAGTAGGAAGGAAAGAAAAAGTGCAGGTTTAGGAAAAAGAGCAAGAGCTCAGCCACATTAGTCTGCCCCAAAGGGAATCCAAGCCAGTGCTTGTCCCCGGGGTGGGGGTGGGGTCTGAAAGGGGGGGCCAATCCTGTGGGCCTCCTGGCCCGGGAAAAGCTGAGGGCTCACATGGAGTGGGGCACAGTGCTTGCATGGGGGAAGCGCTGGATTCCATCCCTGCTCTACTGCTAACCAGCCACGTGACCCTGGGCAGCCAACTGATGCCTCCTGCTCACAGCTTCTTCCTTTGCGGAGTGGCCCGTCCCTGCTTCAGAGTTGGCGTGAGGATAGCCTAAGGGAAGGGTTTAGCGCATCGCCACAGTGCACTGCAAACATCGATACACGTATACATACGTGCACGGAGGTCTGTGTATGTATACCTCTGCGTGCATACATGTAAGCATGTACATGCATGTATCTGGCTACTTAGATATATATACCTACATGTGGCCTGTATAGATATAGACCCAGATATGTACAATGTATATATCGGCCATATAGCTAGAGCTATGCACTTACACATTCCTAAAGTATGCATATGCTAGGCAGGGTCGGCAGATGGGACGATGTGCAGGGGGAGCTGCTGTTGGTAGAGGAAGGGTGTGACCCCAAGCCCCACACCTACCTGGACCGTGAATAGAGACCCTCATCACCACTATAGTGGTAAGAAGCCGACATTTATCAGGTGGCCCCTTATCAGAGAAGTGATGTCCTTTCATGTTGTTTTTGCTGTTTCTAAAAACAGAAAGCAGAGGCCAGAACCATTGCCAAGATCATTCAGGGAGACTCCTTTGGGAACCAGTAGCTAACGCACCATAAATGACGCCCTCTGGCAGGAGGGGAGAAGAAAGGCTCAAAGGTCGTAGGTGCAGCATCTGAGAGAGAGAGGGTGGTCGTGGGGGCCCAGGGCCAGTGGTCAGCTGAGGACAGATGCCTACCCACCTGGGCCTTGCATCCCTGGCTCCAGAGTGACGTTCCCAGACCCTCGAGAGGGAAGCAACTCAAGTCTAAGCTGGTAAAGGAAGGAGGAGCAAGTTTTTCCCAGCAAATCATCACTCTGTCCCCACTGAGCCACCAGCAGCCTCGTCCCACAACCCAGCCATGTGGTATGATTCTCTGTGCAACTCCCCTTGTCCACCACTTTCCACTTTCCTTCTGCCCTTATCTTGCTTTCCCACCTGGAAAGGAGGCTCCAGAAGCACAATGCCTGGTAAGGAGGGATACAAGGAGCTCTGGTGGCTCCTCTGCTCTAGCTTTGGAAGTGATTGAGGATCCCCTAGCTCCCTCGAACCTCAGTGTCCTCATTTGAGCTTGAGGACAAGTACCAGCTCTGTGAGGATCCAGGGAGGTCATGTGGTGGTGGGGAGTGGGGGGCATGGCGTTTGGAAACTAATAAAACATTGCACATGGATAGCTTCCTCTGAGATTTGCACACCACAGGACTTTGGCAGGTTGGCTTGTATGTTTGCCACCACTGCTAGGGCCACATCAAAACACACACACTACCTGGGGTGTCTAGGTGGTGCAGTTGGTTGTGCATCCAAGTCTTGGTTTTGGTTCTGGTCATGATCTCAGGCTCATGGGATCGAGCCCTAAGTCGGGCTCTATACTCAGAGTGGGTCTGCTTAAGACTCTCTCTCTCCTTCCCTATCCCTCTTGCTTGTGCTCTCTCTCTCTCTCTCTCTGTGTGTGTGTCTCTAAAATAAATAAATCTTAAAACACACACACATAAAACCTGCATCCTATGGACTGAATTGTGCCTCCCCAGAATTTATATCTTGAAGTCTTAATCCCCAGAATGATGTTTTTGAACAATGGGACTTTGGGAGGTGACTAGGTTTCCATGGAGTCGTGAGGGTGGGGCCCTCATGATGGAATTAGTGTCCTTCCATGAAGAGACCCCAGAGTCTGTTTCTCTCTCTCCACTAGGTGAGGATACAGGGAGAAGGCTGCTATCTGTAAGCAAGGAAGAGGGTTCTCACCAGATCCCGACTGTGTTCCCAGTTTGACCTTGGACTTCCAGCTTCTGGAACTGTGAGAATACATACTTGCACTGTGTCAACCACCCAGTCTGTGGCATTTTACTATACTTTCCCGAGCTGTCTGGGACCTGCCATATCTCATGCCTGTCACACTAACAGGTAAGGCCCGTCACTGCCCTCCCAAAAGACGGATGCCCAGGCTTGGGGCCATGACACCAGGGGATGAAGGGACCTAGTTAACACTCGATGAATGCTGAGCTTTTCAAAAAGTTTTCAAAAGCAATATGGTTTCACCTTGGTTTTTTAATTTGAATGATTCCAAAAAAGATGTTGGGTTTAAATGTGGGATGGATATTGGTGGAAAGTGTACAATAATACATGTTCTTATATAATGTAAAAGTGCCTGCCACACAGTTCTCAGAGCATGTGGGCAGGTACAGGTGGGAGAGAAGTGTGGGGAGCAGCACAGAACGTCACAGCAGGAAATGGGAAACGATGGGCACACGGAGCCATAGATACATTCACATGCAGCCTCCTTCACATCCAGTTAACAGACATTTCAAAGCAAAGACATTCATCTCCTTCTGGTCAATAGTTCTTAGCCAAATGATCAAAATAAAACAAATCACTCATCACAAGAAAAAAAATGTAACTGTGTGGCAATGGAGGTTAACTAGACTTCTTGTGGTGATCATTTCAGAATATATGCAAATACCAAATTATTATGCTATGCACCGGACACTGAAATAACGTCATATGCCAATGACACCTCAACACACAAACACATGCATACACACATGCACATGCATGCATACTTACACATACATACACACACTCACATGCATACATACACACGTATGCATACATACGCACATGCATATAAACCCACGCATGCATGCATACACGAACACGCATGCATACTTAAATCAAAGCCCTATTTCACATCCATAGGCTTTTCCTCCCTTCCTTTGCTTTTCAATCACAAAGTCTGGGACAACAGAGGAGGGTTAGAAATCAGCCATCAACTCTTCGGGTCCTTTTGCCAGCACCATGGCACTGAAATTCCTCCCGTGCCCCTCCCCGCCCATGGGCGGCCTTGACCTTGACCCTGCAGGAGAAACCTTTGGCAGGGGCAGTGGGGAGGCTCCAGGGTGGCTGGAATGAACCAAGGCACCCATCTCAGGAGACTGTGTGGCTATTGATTCTACCTGCCAAGTGTTTGGAGGGAGAGTGACCGCCTTCCCTGGGAGCCACACAAAGTGGTAACTGTAAGAGGTGCCTATCGGGCCACACCGATCGGCTCGGGGACTACAGTGTGAGCCTTTGTGAGCTGAGACAGAGTGCAGCACGGGTAGGGAGGAGCTGAGACACCGAGTCTTCCCAGCCTCAGGCTGGTGGGGAGAGCTCACTATAATAAGTGCTGTCTCTTTGTCCCACATTAGGTAATCTGCTGCGTTGAGATTCCTTGTCAATTAAAGAGAGGCCAGAGGGAGGATGCGAGAGGCAGAGTTGCTGTAGACAACACGTGAGATGTGGCATCCCTTCACCGGTGCACTTGTCAGGCAGAGAAGGACGATCCCACCAAAAAATGAACAAGAGGAAGCACTTATTTCTTAACTTGCTCATCTCTCATTGTCAAGGGTTTCTGCCTTCTGAGGGGCATTCCCGGGTGAAACAGATGCTCTGAGTGAAGTATTCCCAACCAATCCAGCTTTGAGAAAGAAAGCCTGAGTTTCCATCTCTGATCTGGAACTTACGCCCTGGGGTCCCCAGGCGGACCTGATGCCCATACTGTTGTTTTAGGTGGTGATGCACAGGAACAGGTCGGGAGGTGGGGTGGGGGCTGGATTGAGGGATTGTAGAATTAAAGGACCCCGAATGCTCAGTCTTGACAGAACACTCCCACAGGAGAGAGTGGCCCCAGCTAGCACACCTGAGCAGTCCTGACCTGTGGCTTCTGCAGAATCTCTTCTTGGCCCCACAGCCATGGCTCTCCACTTAGGTTGCCTCCGGGTCTCCTTCCCAGAGTGGGAACTCACTCTCCATGATCACTTACATTGGTCTGCCTTGCCTGGGGGTCCTAGTGTGATTTACCGGCCCTCCAAATGTAGAACTCCTGGAACGCAGGGACTATATCTTACACATTTTGGAGTTCCCCTAAAGTTCTGAGCTCAGTGCTCCGTATGTGGCTGACATTTGAAACATGCATTCTGTTGCACCTTTGCAATGGGGATATATTATACAGAGAGCTTCCCGCTGGTCTCCTGCCATCTTGCACAAAACCACTGCACGGTGTAGTAAGACAGAGAACACTGAGGATTAGCTGACACGGGGTCTGGATTCCCCCAACTAGAGCCCAAGGGAAACAAGATCTTGGGCTTCCTCCCAGCTTACGGTGCTAATGCTACAGTTGTAACACGCACAGTTAGGTGGAAGGAGCAAAGGGGGCAGGCCCAGTGCTGGGGAGCTGAGTTTGCCCTAAGGACCAGGAGGCAAAAGGCAAGGGGAAGGCGGCCACTCCAGGGTAGAGGCGCATCTCTCCCTGGGGATAGGGATAGGACTGGGCCCGGAGAAGCATCCCTTCCATGAAAGTAACTGCTGGTGCCCAGGTTGGAAGGAGGAGCCCGCCAGGAGGAGAAGCTCCAGCCCTGCTGGAGTCTGGAGCTCCCTGTGCCTTAACAAGGAAGGAAAGAGGCAGTGAGAGATGCTGACTCTGGGAAACATCATTCCTGCTGGAAATCTGCTAGTGCTGATGGCTTCCTGCCCCAGAGACAGGGAGGACCCCAACCAGCTATGCCTTGTCTGTGGGCCTTGGCAGTGAGGACCTCAAGTTTATGCAGGGCACAGGGACACAGGTCTCTGTGATTTCTTGTACCCCATGATGTCTCTGGGAGAGCAGGAAAACACCTGTCTCCCTGGCACAGCACAGCCCCCTCCTCCCCCTGCTCTGTGGAAGGGTTTCTGGGCAGCCTGGCATAGCACACAGAGGGCAGTGCCACCTGCCTGGAGGCCACAATGAGAGTGACCACATGCAGCAGGAGGGCTCTCTTCCCAGCTCAAGGCAGAAATGCCTCCCAGGTGGCCCCTCTGCCAGGGGAGGAATGCCGCCCTCCTGGAGATGATCTTGTTTCTTCTAACACCACACAAAGGGAAAGGGAAGGTATTTAAAGAGAAGGAGAAGGAGCAGGGATGCATTTTTGAGTGTCATTGATGGAAATTAGTTCTTGCGACCCTAATGGTTAGTCCTCATCCTGCATGTCCCCTTCCTGCGGCCACCCCCACTCACTGTCACTTCATTGCAAAGCAAAGTGTCTTCCCTCAGAATCATCTAGAACCTGAACAGCCAGGGACAGCTGAGGACCTGAAGTCTCATTAAAACTTTATGCTGCAGGGGATGCAATGATTTTTATCGAGTCTCTTAAAATCTAAAACTTGTGGGTGTGGTTTCCCTGTAAGGGGCAGGAGCCCTTCGGTGGGAGGTGTCGGTCCAGCTGTTAGATGCCAAAAAAAATAATGCCATGCACACCCGCCCGTCAGCTAACCTGGGAGAGCTCAGATGATGTGGGGAATCATTGGAATACTGAAGCAGGCCTGCAAGGAAAGGAAATGAATATTCCCGCATTCCCATTCCCCCTAAGGGTCACGCTCTCCCACAAAGAGCCTCTTGTGAACAGGGAGGTGGTGGCCAGAGGTTCTGTGGCCCTTGGTCCAGTTAAGCTAAATTCACG
Source organism: Nyctereutes procyonoides (assembly GCF_905146905.1). Classification (NCBI taxonomy): domain Eukaryota; kingdom Metazoa; phylum Chordata; class Mammalia; order Carnivora; family Canidae; genus Nyctereutes; species Nyctereutes procyonoides. Next base: position 8,082,657 of record NW_026575044.1, read on the forward strand.
CAAGAGGACAGACGGTGTGGAGTGGAGCTGTTTGCTCTGAGTGGTGGCAGGAAGATGAGAGAAGGACTGCAAGGCTCACCTGCTGCCCAGGATGCAGACCCTCTGCTGCACCCCTGTACCCCTGTACCCCTGCACCCCAGCGGGCTCCCACAGCCAGCCTACCTGTCCCCACCTCTGTCTCCAGGCACAAGTGTATCTGCCTGACCATGGCTGGGGAGGTCAGAGACACTGCCTTGTCCTGGCCTCCAAAGTAACGAACTTCGCACACAGAAATGGTTTCTCTTCTCCAAACTCCACTGCTGGATCCTCTCACCTTGCCCCCAGCACCACTGGGACAGCTGCTACTGCTCAGACTGCTATGAGAGCTCAGGGCAGGGGGACAATGGCAAGTGTCTATGGACCAGGGACCGCAGAGCTTTATAGACAGAGAAAAGATGTAACGTTGCTAAAGATTAAGTGGAATCCCAAGCACTGAGTATGAGTGTGAAATCAGTAGCCTGCATCAAAAATGCATAAAGCCCCATGGCCCAAGCTTCTGAGCTTCCTAGGGTAGCCCTGACCTCAAGTATTCTGTCCCCATTAGTTACTAAAACATTCCAGGTGTTTGGATATTGAGGGGCACCTAAACAGCATCTCTCAGGTTGACCCTCACTTCTGGAAGCTGCACAAAATCCTCTTTCAGACGGCGTCCATTCTAATTCGAAACTGTGGCCTCATCACCAAGGGCAGGAAGAATGAACTTTTATCTGGGGTGACCAAGCAAGTTCCCGAGAGGAAGAGGGAAATGGGAAAGCCTGAGCCAGGGGGTTGCAAATGATGGGCTTTCTCATGTGAGGCCAAGTCTGAGACACACAAGCCGAGAGCAGGCTTCCGAGGCCCTGTGGATGCCGAGGGGGTGGGGTGAAGGTGCTGGGGAGCTGGGCTGCTGGCAGGTAAAGGTGGGATGCAGGCTCCTAGCGGAAGGGTGGAGACTGGATGTTGTAGCATTAGCCAGATGGTGGTCTGGAAAACAATGTTCTACAGATGTGAGCAGATGGTCCGGGCTGGGAAAGGCGTGCTGGATGTCTCTCTTCTTCTCTGGCTCCCTCTGTCCCCTGGAAGGCTGAACTCTATGAACTGTATGGTTGACTCCTGGGCCCCTTGGCTTTGGGCTGGGTTCGGGTGATGTCAGGATTGACAGGTGACTGGAAGGCAGGAGGAGAGAGAGGCCCAGGTATTAACCTCCCTGGCTCCTCCCCTGCAGCAGCCAGTCGCCCTGGGGCCTTCTCAGCTCTTGTGAGGCAGTGCCTCCCCAACCCATACCTATACCCACGTTCTCTCTCTCTTACCTCATCCCGTTTCCTCCATTGCTAGTCCCTGGGTGCTCCATCATCCCCTTGTTGGTTTCCTTAATCTGTTCACACTTTTGCTAATAGTCTCCGCAATTACTCCTTTGAATGAGCCATCTGTTTCCTGCCAGGATCCCAGTCAAGTAAATTTGGGGGAAATGCTTGAAAATTTGCAATGCTTATTAACATCTTAAGGCTCCGAAAAGTCCTGCTGTAAAGAAACTCTTTAATTTTGTTTTTATCTGCAGAATCTTTTTTCCCCCATGGAATCTTACTAATCCCTCCTCACAGAGGTTAAGAAAATGCTGCTATCAATGAATGGTCATTCGAGGGAGGGAGCAACATACACAAAGCAATGCTTCAAGAAAATTTGAGCCTTCAGAAGGGTGTATTGGGAAGAATGGAAACAGGGTGATCTGGAAGGAGCATTAGTAATAGTCTCCACACGATTTAGATCCTGAGAGTGGGAAGAAGGGAACACGAAAGCTGAGGTGTCCACAGTGTCCCTTACCTCCAGGCCCCTGAGCTGGGCTGCCACTCTCACCTTCAATACGAAGAGCGCCTCTGTGAATGGTGAGCTCCCTGAGTCAGGGGCCTCATCCTCTTTGAGAATTCTTCTTGGGAACACCCGGAAAATACTATCTGCTGCCCCAAAAGTTGACAAAACCCAGGAGTAGAATGAAATCTGACCCTTAAACCTGGGCAGACCTTTTCCCTTGTGGGGTACAGGTCAAAGTGGAAACTGTTTCAGTGAGAAATCTGTGGGTTTATATCATCATGATGACCTAATCAAAGTGACTGGAGTCAGGATGTTGAATTAGATGATTTGAAGGATAATTCAGAGGCCAGATGTGAGCCTGCTCTTTTCTCAAGAATCTCCGTGATTGGGACGTCTGCGTGGCTCAGTGGTTGAGCGTCTGCCTTTGGCTCAGGGCCTGAGCCTGGGGTCCTGGGATCGAGTCCTACATTGGGCTCCCCATAGGGAGCCTGCTTCTCCCTCTGCCTATGTCTCTGCCTCTCTCTGTGTGTCTCTCATGAGTAAGCAAATAAAATCTTAAAAAAAAAAAAAAAAAGAATTGCCTAGGTCCAGGTCCTCAGTTTGTGAGGTTTTGTGTCAACAGAACTTTCACTGCATCCCCCAATGAAATTATTCAAAGAAGAAGAAACTGCTCCATTCTCCTGACTTTCTATGAACTCTTAAACCAAGGTCAACACAGAGGTCTCTCCTTCCCTCAGGGAGGCTGGATTGTGGCCTGTGAAGGCCCACACCCACTTCCATCACCCTGCATTCACATCACTGCGGAATACTTTTACCCTAGTTGAACGCTTCCATGGGGGTCCAGAGAGGGAGTTGAGGACCCAGCTGTATACACAGGCCCGTTGTGAAGGTAGTAGAATCAATTCTCGGTCTTTTGCAGTGAGGTACAGAAGAACCTCAGGGAGGTCAGCAAAGATTCCCTGGCAAGATGCACAGCCTGCCTTCACAGAGTCCTTGATCAGGCTCAACGTGGAAGGAGCCCTTTCTAAGCCGCTTGGATTCTGTGGATGACAGCTTTCCTGGAGGAGAGAACATGGTTTTTCAAGAAATCTGATGACTGTCTCCAACACCCAGGGGCCTCAGAGGGGAGGACTGGGGGAGCCAATTCCCTGTAGCTACAGTGAGCCTAGAACAAATAATCAAAATGATAGCCTTGGGTTCAATTTTGATTGAACTAAAGGAAATTCCTGGTATTTGTGGCAACATTCAGGGAGATTAATAATAATAATAATAATGATGATGATGATGATGATGCAGATCTATCACTGGCAATTGATTATAAATCTATTTTGCCTGTATTTCAATAGACAGCAGATCTTCTTAATTTTCCCATCAAGAAAGAGAATAGAAATCCCTAGTGACCTCCAGAATGGCTAAAATGAACAACTCAGGAAACAACAGATGTTGATGAGGATGTGGAGAAAGGGGAACCCTCTTGCACTGTTGGTGGAAATGTAAACTGGTGTAGCCACCCTGAAAAACAATGTGGAGGTTCCTCGAAAAGTTAAAAATAGCACTACAGTAATTGCACTACTAGGTATTTATCCAAAGGATACAAGTGGTGATTTGAAGGGGCACCTGCACCCCAATGTTTATAGTAGCAATTTCCACAATAGACAAACTACAGAAAGAGGCCAGATGCCCATCGACGAATGAATGGATAAAGAAGATGTGGTATTTATATAATAGAATATTACTCAGCCATCAAAAAGAATGAAGTCTTGCCATTTTAACACTGTGGTTGGGACTAGAGGGTGTTATGTTAAGCAAAATAAGTCAGAGAAAGACAATTTATCATATGATCTCACTCATATGTGGAATTTAAGAAACAAAACAGATAGACATAGGAGAAGGGAAGGAAAAATAAGATGAAAACAGAGAGGGAGGCAAACCATAAGAGACTCTTAACTTTAGGAAACAAACGGAGGTTTGCAGGAGAGGAGAGGGGTAGGAGGATGGAGTAACTAACTGGGTGATGGGCATTAAGGAGGGCACGTGATATAATGCACACCGGGTGTTGTATGCAACTGATGAATCAATACATTCTACCCCAGAAACTAAAAAAAAGAGAGAGAGAGAGAAGAAAAGAAATCTCCAGCAGCCTCAAACACACAATACAGAATATGCTAGAATGGAAAACAAGACACACCAACCAGCCTGTCTTGAGAAAAGCCTGAATGTGTTCGGTATATTTCCTTGATGTGGAACATACAGAGTGGTCCCTTCTGGTTTTCTCAAGAAATGGATGGGTCAGTTCTCAAATTCTAATCTTTGCATTCAAAGAAGCTGGGTGAAACCAAAACTCTGAACCTCAGAGAGTCTTTCTCACTGGGAGCTAGAAAGTACCCAGGCATGGGAGGCCCCCTGAGTCAGTTCAAGAGTTTCATGCTGTTTGTTGCTTGGAATCACCAATTGTCCCGCTAGTAACTTAGTCAAATGTATGTGTACACACACACGTATACACACATATACATGTGTACACATATACAAAACACATGCATGCATGCACACACATACACACTACATACATACACATATGCACACATATACACATGCACATAGACACCTAAACACACGTGCACATATGCACACACACATACCCACACACATGCATACCCTCTCTCAAAGAAGAAAAGATCTTAAACAGACTTCCAGAGCTCTTCCCAGCTGCTTGCAGACCACAAAGACTGTATTGGCTAGGTGTGGAAGGTAAAGGAAAATGGGCGGATTAAATTCTCTTTCCATAACAAAGCAATTTCTTGCAAGTCTCTGCACCAGGAAGGCAGAGATGACACATCAGATGGTTTCATGAACTTGGGCTGATCTCAGAGTACACAGGTGCCTGCATTAGATCACCTGCCATCAACCCTTCCTGTCTTAAACATGAGATCCCCCCCCATCCCACCCTCATCCCCATCAGTGAAATCACTAAGAGGAAAGTAGCCCCCCTGAATTATGGAAAAACTGTAGGCAGCATTGATGAAAGTGCTGAGACAGGTGACCTAGTGTGATGTTTCAGGAAGTTCATTTGTCCCATTTATAGATGTGGACATTAAGGCTTATAGGGTAGAAAGATTGCTACCCTTCCTGGTGCCAAGCCAGGAGGAAGAGAAAAGTGCCTGACTAAGGTTGTGTCTTAAGAGCCAAAACAGCCATGCAGAGGCGTGGGAAACAAAATAATTCAACCAGTTGTTTGCATCCTGTGGGCGCAACCAGCCAGTGGGGTAACCTTTCATTTTGTGACCAGGTACAGAAGCATTCGGTGGGGCAGCCTAGGTCAACTAAGCTCACCACAAGGTCCCCCATCTCCTACCTTCTCTCCTCTCCTTCCCGGAGCCCAGCTGTAATTCAGCCCAAGGGCTGGCTGCTTGGAAGTCAAGACTCTATAAACCCAGCCTCTTTCTGTGAAGGAGAGCTCTGGTGTCTCTTGGTCCTCATAGTCCCTGAGTGGTGTGGGACAACATGTGTCTGCCCACGGGTGCCAGGTCTGGCTGCACATCCCCCGAGAAGGACAGGACTGGAAACTACTGCTCCTTTTTGGGGTCCTGCAGGAAATGCCACACTGTCTTGTTTTATGTCGCCCACAGTGCCCCAAATACTCATTAATAGGAAACGTGGGTGAGCATCTCGCATGTCCCCCTTGCTAGCTCGTATCTTGGAAAGAACAGAAATCAATAGTGACCTGTTATCCACCTGTCCAAAATAACTCTGGGGAAATTTCAGAATGAGGCAGGAAAGGACTCTATGCAGCCTCTCTTGGATGGCGATGAGGAGGGACCTGAGGACGCCTTGTCCTACCCCATCAGAGACCAGTTTTTGGGGTTTGACAATCAGGCTGGGGTTGTCCCCCCACTCCCCCCTCCTCTGTGTTTCGTCATGTTACCGAAGAGGCTCTGCAGCCTATGACACAGAGACATCCTACCTGGATTAAGTCAAGGGTTTACGGGAGCTGGTCTGTGTGTTTTCGAGAGCAACGCAAAAATGTAGTAGAAAACCCTGATAATGTGTCTCCTACACAGAATCAGAGCCAGGGCAAGAGGAGGGAGAGGGAGGCGGACTGTCTGTCGTGCCGAGGATTTATATGCTCTGTCTACATTTTCAACAAGCGATTTTTCCATTCCTGGTGGAGTGTCGTGTGAGGGTCACTGAGCCAGTCCTCAGGCACCGGAAAAAACACAGACCCAAACAGAAACAGCGTCTCGGCGCGGGCCACTGGCCAGCTGATGCCAAGACAGGACTGAGTCGGCTCCGTGCGTGTTTTTCCCTCCTTCCTACATTGTGTTTGCTTCTCCACAGAGTTACAAGCTCTTTGTGGGGGACACTCTGTCAGCCCAGCTTCCCACTTTGTCTCCAGCTATGAGAGCCAGGCCTGGTACGCAGCAGGTGCTAGGTGCCTGAGTGAGTGAGTGGTTATTTCATCCCAAGAGGACACGGTTGCCCAGAGAGAAAGAACATAGGCCCACGGCCTCATGGCCATTAGATCATCTGCACAGATGAGCCTGTGAGGTTGTTTAGTGATGCTGAACCACACGGAGAGATCGGAGGTGGAGGCGGCATCCTACAGACCAGAATTCAAACCCCTGCTCTGCCATCTACCAACTGCATGATGTTGGGAGAGCTTTAAAATCTCTGTTTCTGGGTCACCTGGTGGGGGGGGGGCTCTGTCGGTTAAGCATCTGCCTTTGGCTCAGGTCATGATCTCAGGGTCCTGGGGTCGAGCCCTGAGTCAGGCTCCTTGATCAGCAGGAGTCTGCTTCTCCCTCTCATTCACACACTTTCTCTCTCTCAAATCAATCAATCAATTAATCAATCAATCTCTGTTCCTCAGTTTTCTTGTCTGTAAAGTGGGGAGAGGAATCGCACCGAACTCAGTGGTGTGCTGATTATAAAGCGCTTAGCACAGCAATTGGCACGTACAGCTGCTGAATGAGCATCCGTTCCCTTTACTCATATTTTCCTCCCTCGCCAGCAGGAAAATAAGCTGAACACAGGCCATTGACTGTAGAAGGGTAGTTGAGAGGGGTAGCTAGCAGGGGAGGTCCTTCTGGGGTGATGCCCAGTGGAGGGACGGCCTGTGGCAAGGCCATCCCACCTGCCCAGCCTAGCTCAGGGAGGAACAAACTCTAAAAGAGATGCGGCTGTGGTGATTTTTTTTTTTTAACAGGCATGAGAGGGATATAGAACAAGGGATGCTCACTGCAACCTCCAAAAAGCAAACTCAGAAAGGCAGCCATTATCCCCATGTCCAAAGCACAGAGCTTGCATGGCGCCTACTCTGGGACCCCATAACTCTCCTTCTCCTGCAACTGTGTCCTGACCAGGACAGTCCCACCTCCCAGCCTCAGGAGAGATGGGCAGGGTGGATGGATGTGTGAGTAGAGAGGGGAAGTAGGAGGAGAAGGCAGGGAAGAGGCATGAAGCTGGAAGCAGGTGGCCAGGAGAGGAGGAGAGGTGAGGAGAAATTTGAGAGAGAATGGGGGGAGAGATCTGGGGCCACCATCCATCCTTTGAGCATGCACGTTTCCATCCTCAAATCAGGGACAGGCAAGGCGGAGGCAGTGAGGACACCCTCCCCTCCATCCACCCTCTGATACCTCCCATTCACTCCTGTGCAGATGTTAATCATGCCTTCCTGAGTGCAGAGAAGGTGCCGGAGACAGGATGGTGGGCAAAGCGGACACAGTCCATGGCTACTGGAGAAACACCTCACCTGTCACAGAAGTGCAGAATCTCAAGGTAGGAGGTGATGGGAAGGGAAAGAAGAGGGCATGACCCAGCAAGCTGGGGGCCGGAGGGGGGGCACATCCAAACTCCCTCGATTTGCTTCTCCATGACTTTCATTTTCTGAATGGCCAGCCCTTTTCCTCGGGAAAGAGGGGAAAAGAGCTATGTTGGACACTGGTGGTACCGGGTCCTGATCATCCGCCCTGAGGTAAAGAGCTGCCTGGCCACGACTGCATGGCAGCGTCCCTGGGTCCCCGGGAAACTGAGGCCTAAAACTTGACTGGGACCTCACAACAAGTCCAAGGTGATGGTGAGACCTGAACTTGGGTCTTCCTGACTCAGGCGCTCAGGGACCTACTCTTTGGGGCTTTCTTTCCCCTACCAACCTTCCTGGGGGCCCTGGCCAGCTCGCTGGAGGGTTCCCGCTTCCCCTGCTCCACCTGCCATCCTGCCACAGCCCCTGTCCCAGGTGAGCACATGAGCAGGGGCCTGGGGAGCCTCAGAGATTCCCCACCCCTAGCCCGGTGGCAAGGGATTCCGGGCCCCCTCATGGCCTTTGGCAGCAACAGGTAGGCAGGTTTCTTCCTCCTCCGCCGCCCCCTCCAGAGAAGCAGGGCACTGCAGAGCAGCTGGCAAGCACAGAACCCACACCTGTGTGCCAGGTAGCACAGCTGCTTGTGTGAAACGTGATCTGTCCGCAGCACGCCAGGTCCAGTGTTGGACTCTGCAGGTTGGAGGAGGACTCCTTGAAGACAGCTCCCACCGCAGAGGCATCCTGCCTTCCCTACCCTCCCAGCCCAGCATCCATTTGCTCCTCTTCTTTGCACTTGGCATTTCCGGCTGAGTTTGCCTTCCATGGCCTCCCGAGCAGTGAGGATACAGGGCGGGGGTGGGGGTGGGGGTTGACACCTCTGGTGGCTGCACCCAGCACCCACAGTAATAAAGCTGCTTAGCGTGCCCTGGGCACTTTTCATCTTCAAAGCAGTGGTTGCCTCCTCATTCCAAGGCCTGCACATCTGGCTGAAATGCTTGTAGATGCTGGGGCAGGCAGAGGACCACCTTTGCAGCCAGGGTGCCCGGGAGACCCCTAGAGGCATCCTGCAGATTGGCTCAGCATGCCCTGCCTCGGGTGGCCTCTCGTGCCTGGGGGGCTGGCGCAGCCTGAATCCCGAGTCCCGGGCTCCTCTCCTTGGGCACCGCAGAGACCGCCTGTTTCCTGCCAGAATTGCTTTCTGAGCCAGCCATGGTCGACATGAACAATTAGCCTGCATATGGAAAAGGGAAAAGATAGGACATGGTGCAGGTGCTCCAGAGGGTGGGAGGGTAGGAGGAGGCAAAGAAGAAAAGAACAAATTGCTTCTGGAAATGAGCATCTTTTGCCAGAGGGCAACTTTGTGGGGGAATAACCCACAACCAATGATGAGGCATTTACCCTGATGGAACAGAAAAAAGGAGCTAAACTACCAAATGGCAGTGGATATCACAGGTGTGTCCACCGGCGCCCAGCACCCTAAGACCTTTGATGCATCAAACCCCTTGGTGTGTGTGTGAGGGAGCCCCGCTAGGAAGTGAGAGAAGGTCACTTCACACGACAGACCCAAATGTTTCCCATGGGTCACCTTGTTAATTCATTCAGTCTGTCCTCACTGCAACCTCACGCAGTCGTTTTAATTATTATCCCCAACTCACAGATAAGCAAACCGAGGCTCGGGGAATTCCTGAGGGCATCCAGGTAGTAGGTGGCAGAGCAAGATCTGAGCCCCGAACACACTGGGCCTCGAAGTGAATGAATGGACCAGAACTCTGGCTGGCTCTCCTCACAGTCCCCAAAGTGACAGGCTTGCAGGGAGGGCCTGAGGGTGGGCTCGACCTCTCTGCCCCGACCAAGCGGAAGGGGACACTGGAGACTCCCCATGTCCAAAGCTCTTTATTCACAACAGGTCTCTTCCTTCAACTTTCCTTTCAACAGAAAACAAAATAAGATGGAATTTTACTTCCCGAAGTCATTTTACGTGGATCTGAATAAAGGTCGTTGTTGCTTTGCCACTCTGAGACATGACACAGAGATAGCATCCGTGTCATGTCCCCCTCGCGCGCCTGCCCTCACGTCACGCCAGCGTCACTTCTGTCACCGCTCAAGGTGGCACTTTCTTGGTCCTGTACAGAATGTAATTTTCACTTGCCCCTGAAAAATCAATATGGAAAGGCTCTAATTCCCCAGATTTCGATTTTTCAATAAAAAAGTGAAAATGAAACTCTGCGGGATTGCAGCCAAAATGGTGCCCCTGAGCCAACTGCGGTCTGGAGGGAGGCTCACCAAGAGTTTTCGAGAAAAAACACCAACTTTTGACATCGTTCTCCTCAGATGACATGTCAGCCGGAAAAGGAAGCAAATGGCGCTGATGAGTCCACATGGGACTTAGCAGTAATCCTTGGCGGGAAGACGTCTCCATCCAAAGAGATTTATTGCAAAATCAGGCTGTCCTGGGGTGCCACTGATGGCAATGAGGTAAGGGGAAAGAGCTTAACTTTGAAATCAAGATACAGATGAATTAAAGCCCATCTCATCAGATCATAGCGACTTTCCACCTAGCAGTTCTGATCATCCTATTTCCTCCACACGAAGGAGGAGGAGGAGAGCCAGGGTTGCTGGCACGGGCAGTAAATGAAACAGCAAATGTGAACGTGCCCGCACAGGCCTGGTGAAGAGTGGACTTGCAGAAGGGCTAGTTTCCTCCCTGCCCACCCCTGCCTCTCTTTCCCTATCATTGATTACTTGTGCTGAACAGCTGATACCTTTCAGTACCTGGTGTTGGCAGAAACAGCCACCGTGAAATATCAGTTACCTGCCCGAGGACCTCTTAATCCATCCATGCTGGGGACAGTCCCAAGGAATATGTCACTGCCCATCTCCAGACTCTGCAAAACAAGACCACCACGATTCCTCATGGAATCCTGGGCTCTTTTGGCAATGAATGGAGAAGCAGAAGAGCAGCCCTCCCCCCAGATGTGACCTAGTTCTGTAACCTGAGCCGCCTCCCCTGCTGCCTTGTGCCTGCTGACAGCTTCCACCAGGCCAGAGCTGAGGGCAGCGCCCACCATCAGAAACTTAAGTCCTAGTAGCTTCCAGACTTGTGACCTGGAGGCTGGGGGTGGGGAGGAGCAGGAGGGCAAAAGGAAGGAGTGGAAGTAGAAGCCAGCTGTTTCAGGGAACCACACACAGGGTTTTGGTGACACTCAGGTCCATTAGGACTGTATCCAGCAGGAGAGGGATGATTTTCCATAAACTTGTGTTACCCAAAAGTGAGGGGATGGATTCCAGAGAGGCAGAAACAATTCATGCCAAGTACAATATAAAAGCATCTTTGAATTTTTCTAGGAAATCAAAAAAAATGTAAGCGAGTCCTCCTCCATATATTAGGAACTGGGTATTTGGGGGGCCTTTAAGACAGTGTTTTCTGGGCTGGGACATGGGAAGGGCGATCGTTGGCCAATGACAGATTTCCAGAGTAATGATGCCATCAGTGACTGAAGCATCCACCATGACAAAAGCTGCCTGGAATATGCCCATGGAGTGCCCTGTATATTTAATCTCATCTAACAGGAAAGAGTTGGGAAAACCTAAGTATGTATCAGCAGGAAACCAGCCACACACAGTATTTCATGAAAAACTATTGAAGGTGATGTCAAATATTTACATATCTTGACACAGAAAAGTGTCCTCAAAATATAGTATTGGACCTCTATAAAGTGGGATATGAGCCCCTTTAGGTAAAAAGGAATCCATGTGTCTATGTTGTACACATGGCACCGAGAGGTGTCCTAAAAGATGATCACCACCACGTTGTCTGTGTTTGTCAGAGGATGAGCTCTCCAGTGATCATTTTTCCTTCTTCTGTGTTCTCTTATGTATTAATTGATTTTTCTTTCTGTTACAAAAATAACTTACTTTTTGTAAAAAAAAATCCATCTCTGTAAGAAGTTAAATATCATCTTTTTATCTTAATGAAAATTTGTGATTTAGCAGCAAAAAGAGCATTAAACATTTTTCTGATCTTCCCAGACATACGATTATAAAGAGATGATAAAGCCCTGATTTCCCAACATCATATAAAATACCAGGGAGAAAGGATATCACTTGAGAGCCATCAAAAGGATCTCTCTTGACTCAAAAAAAATCTTCCTTCCAATCCTCTTGTAAGGAAAACTTACACAAATCTCATGGTTTTACATAATCATTTCTTCCCCCTTTTACCTTTGGAACTTTTCATTCAAACATGTATTGAGCACACATAGCACCTAGGACCTGCTATGGGAAGCTCATCCCCTCATCTGCTGCCTGTTCTTTGTTTTAGGCTCATCACTTAAAATAGTCAGTAGGAAGAGGCACTCACTCATCCTGAGTCTTCTTGTCCATGGTGTGAGTCAGCACTGACCACAGGCACCTATAGACTCTCATAATGAAGTGTTTTTGCAGAAGAAGTCCCTTCCCCAAGCTTAGGAGACATTAGTCATCATTCACTATTCATTCACTCAGTATTTCCTGATGGCCACAGTGTCAGGATGGTGTGAAGTTTGGGTCTACAGCAGTAAACAAAATACAAATCTTTGTCCTCAAGGAGCTTATATTCTACTGGGAGAATCTGGACAAACACACACATTTCAGGAGGTAACAAGTGCTATACAGAGAGACAAACAGAGTCAAGGGTTCAGAGTGACAGGGGGCCAGTGTTATTTTAGATGAGATTGTCAGGAAAATCCTTTCTAGTAAGATGACTTCTGAGTGTAAGCCTGAGAGAAATGAGAGAAGGAGCCAGGAGGACTCATGAGGGAAAAGCATTCCAGGCAAGGGAACAGTATGTGCAAGTGTCCTGCCTGAGGGTTTGCTCAGCATATTCAAGCAAGACAGCTGGCTGAGACTGAGCAAGTAGGAGGAATGGGAGGGAAGGAAGTAAGGAAGGGTCAGAGGCCAAGTCCTTCAGGGCTTTATGGGTGACTGCAAGGACCTGGGGTTCCATCTGGGGTTGGGAAACCTTGGAAGAATTCAGAGTTACATGATCTAATGTGGAGGATGCTTTAGAAATAAATAAAGCAGGAGAAAATAAAAGTAAATAAAGTAGAGAAAAGAAGAGAGGATACTAAAGAGATAAAAATTAAAAGACATAATTTTAAAAGATAAAGAGAAACAAATTCTTATGCCTTCCAGAAGGACTCTGAGCAGTGCTGTGGTTTCCCTCAATGTCTTGCCCTGGAAGACCATTCATCGTCAGTAGCCAGCCAATGGTCATGGAAAGGAGAACTCACTACAGGCAACAATGGGAGCTTTGAGCAAAGTGGCAAGTCCCTATGAGTAATGGGTGACTTGTCACTCCTTTGTTAGAGTTGATGGCATTTCTCTCCTTACTCTGTACCCTTCTTATGATAAGAACAAGCCCAAGTCACACCCCAGACATGTGCAAAGGATAATATGCTACAGCTCTCTTGTGTGTGGGTCAAAAACCATCAATCCAGTCATGTTTAATTTTTAGCACTACATTTGTTGAAAATACATTAGTAACACAAGTGTTAATAAAATGCTAACATTTATTAGGTGTTTACAAATATTACAAACTTAATTCTTAGAAGAACACTTAACATGTTAATACTCCCATCTTACTCTTTCAGGAAGATCCAAGAAGCCTTGAAAACCCTTGCATAGATTTGCACAGGTGGCTGGTGGCACAGCTGGGGTTCAGCTTCATTTCTGTCTGAATTAAACGCCTGGGTTTCATAGCCAGTTAGCTATACTCCTGGTACAGAGCTGTCCACTAATGTGTGCACAGTGCTGGACTCAAACAGGGATCTACAAATATAAATCCTGGTTGCTTGAAAGTTTAAAGGTATCAGGGATCCAAGACCAACACAGAGAACAAAGGGGTGAGGAAGTGTGGGTGTGTGGCCCCCCAAATGTGAGTGTGGGCTGAGCGCAGGCATGGCCTAAGAGGAAGGCCATGGGCAGTGGGTGGGTGGAGCATGGACCAAGGGCTTCAAGTCTTAGTCCTTATTTACCTGAGTTCCCTGCTCCAAGAAGTCTGGGACTTGGTGAGGTCAGCCCTTACAGAGATTTTTCTAGCCTACAGCCACCTATTGTACAGTTACTACAAGCCAGGCACCCTGGCAGGACTTATTATTGGTGGGACAATAATAACTATTTGTATGCTAGGTGCTTGGGTACTTTAGTGACCCCAAACATCCATACCCTCTGGATACTTTCCCATTTTACAGACAAGCTAAGTGAGGTGGCCAAAGTCTTATGACTCATAGATGGAAGGACTACGATCCTATCTAGATTGATTCAAAAGCCAGTGTCTTAACCGTGATACATACATCATAAGTTCTGGGCACCTGGAGTTCAGAGTTTCCGCCTTTCTCCACAGGATCCAGTTTTATGGGTTACTCTTAAGGAGATCACCATTTATACATACACTAGCTCAAAGGACAGCTAGCACGTGACATTCCTGCTCATGAAACCCAGGATAGGATACACGCTGTGTGAGTGTGTGTGTGTGTGTGTGTGTGTGTGTGTGTGTGTGTGTGTCTGCGAGAGAGAGAGAGAGAGAGAGAGAGAGAGAGAGAGAGAGAGAGAGAGAAGGGGAGGGAGTGGCAGGGAGGGAAGCACTGAGGCAGATACTGAAAGTCAGGGCCAAACCTGCCGCTCCAGCATCCACCCTCTAGCACATCACACAGAACACAGAGAGAGGTTTGGGGCTGCTGTCCCCATTTGAAGTTCTGCCACTATTAATAGAATAGGCTTGTAAAGTCACCCTGGGAACAAAAGTTGTGCTCAAAGCAGCCCATGCACTCAGGCGGGGCAGGTGTGTCCTAGAGGCTGGGTTTCCCGCAGGGCCCTGCTGGCAGAGCTGTATCTAGGATCTCTGCGGAGGGCCTCTTCCGCCTCCCTGCCCCACTGCATTCACTTGGGCCTCCTGATGGTGGCCACTTTTGGCACATGTCCACCTCAGCAGGCTCGTGTCACATTGGGAAGTGTCACTATGAGCAGATGGGCTCGGCTTTCTAGGTTCATCCTCAGGGGTCTCATCCCACCGCTGGAGGCTCACTGGAGGCCATCGGTGATGGTAGAATCAGGCAAGCTGCTGGCAAGTGATGCCCTGCTAGTTCAGACCTTGCAACCAGGAAGATTCGAATGCCTTTCACCTGTACACTTTCCTTCTGACTCTGGAGGATGATGGTGCCTTAATTTCCAGCCTTGGAAATACATCCAACAACCTCATATTGAACACCTCCAAGCCCTCCTTTTGTCATTGCTATTGTGGTTTGGAAGAGAAAGAGAGAGATGAGATTTCTTACCTCTTGGTAAGTGTAATAGGCTCTCTATTCACATGGGGATGTGAGCTTGTTTGCTAGGAGTGGGTGTCTGGAGATGTTAATTTGTTTGAGTCAACTAAAGTCAAACTAATCTGAACATTTTAAGGGATTCCTGGCCATGATAGAAGCACAAAGACAAACATGATCAATTCTTACATAAAGGGGGATCCATGCATCTATATTCTATGTATGCCTCAAGAGGTATCCCCAAAAGATGATCACCAAAATGTCATCGTGGTTTTCTTCAGAGCATGAGGTCTTCACTAACTTTCTCCCATTGTTCTTGTTCTCCTCTGTGTTATTTGGGAAGAGACTAGAGATAGAGAGAGATAAACATTGGACATGATCTCGTCCTCAAGATGATGCTCATCTGCAGATAACACTCGTACAGAGCTGTGCACCTTCCAAAGCATTGTCACTTACCTATTGCTTTCAGAAATTCACCAGAGCACTCCCACCGGCATGGAGACGAGTGACTCTGAGTGCCTAACATAACCCACCAACAATGCAGATTTCTTTGAAGGCAATGTTTCTCCTTAAAATTCATACAAAATTTGCATTATACTCTGCTACATGCTATTTAGGCATAGAAATGTTCTTGGTTATTTATCATCAAGCAAAACTAATGTTCCAGGAAAATGCCCCTGATTTATCCTATGATTTGGCTGTATCCCTAGGGAATTCTAGGACAGGGGTCTCTCAGAGCAACTGGGAGGTGACAATGGCTCCAAATCAAGGCTCTGTAGACTTTTAGATTCTCTGCTAGTCTCCTCTTGTTGAAGGTTCCCTGGCAAGGGATACAGGGCTCTTTAAATCTGGAAGTGCTACTCAGGTAAGCTTAAAATAGATTTACTTAAAATGTATCAGAATTCTTCAACTAGGATTGCTATGAGAAACAACTTTACAGGCTCTAGAAAATTCTGCTGCATTTATAATTCTACTCCAATCCTTGATGGAATGATATCCTATAGGTATCTTGGACATGCCGTTGACCCCCTAGACTAAGGATTTATATATACTTCTTAGCTTTTGTTCTATTTTCTGGCTTTTTCAGAACCTGTAAAACCTGTTTGACCAGTCCTGTGATCACAGTCCTTAAGCCCTTCTGACCCAAATGAGCCACCTTGAGTCCAACAGCTAACATCACAGGCAGCCAAGACACAGCACAGGTGGCTGCGGACCACAGTCTTTGTCAGGACATGGATAAAGCATAGCATGGTACCATATGCTTCCAGAAGGACTTCAAGAATAGTCAACTGCACTCCATCTTCAGGTGATACTTGTCCCACCCTGAGGTTATTCTTATAGTTAATGAAGATGAAACCTGCTCTACCTTCCAGCCTCATCTTACAGCTGACAACACAGTTCAATCAATCATTTAGGTTAAAAGAGACTGGCTTTGGCCCACTGGGGAAGGAGTTGGGCAAGTCATCATGGATTTTGGCACAAATAATCATTCTGGTGGAGTGTCACTCAACGTGTGGTTGAGCATCTCAGGACAAGCAAAACTTCTCTGTGAATAGCAAAGCATCTGTAGAAACTACAAAATGTGCATGGGGATACTGTTGCTGCTCTTCATGCTCTTCCTCTACCTGACGCATGGCAAGATCATTCCATGTTAATTAAAGTAGATCATTTCCCTGGGTGCCCAGTATGGAGGACTTCAGCAGCACTGGGGGAGCAAAGACCTAAGCAGAAATATTGCAGTAAATTTGCTTTTTTTTTTTTTTCATTTAAATGATGACAACAGAAGGATGAAGTAATGGTGTCAAAGGCACAGAACTGTTGCTCCTCGCACACTTGAAATACTATTGATATCTGGAGACGCCTGGTCTGAAAAGAAAAAAGAAACACTAATCGTGCTCTTTAAAGTGGATTTTTAGGACTGCGAATATACTGTTTTCTGGAAGCAGCAGCTAATAAATTGCTAAGCGACCTCGGCTAAGGTTTTCTGGAAGAATCTTCTTTTGGATCGGTATCATTTGTGAATGCATTTGGCTATAAATAGCAAACATTGCTATTGTGACTTAAATAAATGGGGCTTGATTTCTCTTACACAACAAGAAATGTAGAGGTGTAGAGGCTATAGTCGAGGGCAGGTGGGGTAACTCAAAGATGCTCTCAGGGACCCGGAGGCTTTCCATCCTTCTGCTTGTCACTCCGTTCTTAACATGGTCCCTTCCTAACATAATCAGGCTTCCGTTCTCATTTGCAGACTGTTACCTGTGTCTCTGACATCTGCATCCCAGAGGGGAAAGGACAAAAGGTAAAAAGAGGCTTTCTCTTGGTAAAACTTGGCCTTTTTATTAGAGAAGCACATGAACTTCTTCCCACAGCTCATTGGCCAGACTGCTCGGTGGATTCCACCAGCAGTGATGAAGGCTGGGAAAGGAGTATTAGCCATATTGCTATCCCATATAAAGCTGAGGCTCTCTAAGGAAGGGAGTCTGAGGAAAACAGATGGTGGGTGAATAATCAGCAGTACGTGCCACAGTGATGGGGACCTGGCAAGGAGTCGTGATACCTGCATATAAGTCGGGACCCATCCTACCAAACACGGTTTCAGTGGTTGTCGCCTAGGTTCTCAGCCAATCCCAGGCTCACATGACACGACCTCTGAACAAAGGTAACAAAGCCCCAAGTATATGATGTCTGGGGCCTTGAATGAGAAAGAATGAGATCCAGCTGTCCTCCCTAATTCCATTCTAATGGTGCTGAATGAAGTAATTAGCATGCATCACCCACGAGGTGGCCCATCCATATGGCTCCTGTTTGCATACGTAGCTGTCGCTTATGGCTAAGTAGACAAAGAGATGCCTTTTCTCTATTATTTACTTTTCTTTTTTGCATGCTGAATGTTACACAAGGCTGCTTAGATCCTCTTCTTCCAGTGATGTCAACAACTGACCGCACCTCTCAGCACTTTCTCTCGGTTCTCCTGGGAAAGTCTGCATTCTGCTGACCTACTAAAGAACCATCTAGAACCAATTGTGCCCTGGCTTCGCCTGTCATCCTTCTGTGTGAAGAGATTTCTTCCAGGACCTGTAGACTTCTGCACAAGGCCAGTTGCAAGGTTCAATTCTTCCATCTTTCAAAACCATGATGGAATCTACAAATACCATTTTACAAATTATTCAAAGCTCATGACTGACTAATAACTCTCGGTATTATTTTAAATTTATGGAATGCTGAACAGTATTAGTTATAAATGCAAGTAGTAGAATTTATAAGTGTTGGGTTACCTTTTCAATTTTAGTATTTGTGCTGCTGAAGCGAGCACTGGGTTACCTTTTCAATAATTGTATTTAGCTTATGTTTGTTTATGACCTGGATATCACATAAGGATGCTCCTCCACATAACCAGCCCCATTTTTTATCTTGAATCTGGAATACTGTAAGCTTTGTAGGCTTTTATTCTAAGTACACAAAATCCTCAGGCAGGAAAAAATATGTCTATTAAAAGAAGAGGATATGAAAGTTGAGTTCCTTCTACTAAAACTAAATAAGCAAGGCAGCTAAGAACACCTAGTGGAATGTTATGGTGATTTTGTGTTAACAATCACCCCCAGTTTGTAGCTGTGCTCTTTCTCCATTATTTGAGAAAGTCATGCACGCATTGTTGGGGAAGAGAGTCTTTTCCAGAACAAATGAAAATACCTTCACAAAGGTGTAAATATTAAAGACAGGCATATTTGGAAGTGTGGGTCCTCTCCACCCTTGAGCAAAGGGGAATGGGCAGTGAGTGGTATAAGCAGGTTCTGAGTCTCAGTAGGCTGAGTGCAGAGCCCATGCGCTTAGCCACCCTGCTCTGTGGATTTCCCAACCTGCCCCATTGCAGGCAAATACTAAGACCCACGGGGACCCTGCCTATCTCACAGACTAATTAGGAAGGGCCTCAGCTCTGCTCTTGGGAGAAGGGGGACGAGCTACTAGAATGGGAAAGCTTGGGGAACTCAAGCTAGGGCAGCGGAGCATAGACCCCATCCAGCACCACATGGAACCGAAGGAGAAACAGGAACAGCAGCAGCATGAAAGCTACGTGCAAAAAGGCCAATCAATGAAATTGCTCTCTCATGTGTGAGCCACAGAGCTATAAAAAGAACTTTAAGCAGCTTTTCAGTCAAACCTTTGCAGTCTCTCCACCCAAGAAACAGTCTCAAAACTAAACTCTCAACTCCTTATTCAGGGCCGATTTTCATCTACTGTGTCCTCATTTTACCTCCTCTCAGGTCCGAGTGAGCCCACCCGAGCCACCAGCCACATTCAGCGGGGCAGCCGGACATCCACTCAGAGCTCAAGAAACCTGTTTTAAAAGGGAAGCTCCATCACAAGGCTGTATTTCAGAAGTAGCAATCACATATCCAGCCAAAGTGAAATTAAGAAATTTGCATGTCATTTATTAATATCCTTCTTGTCTGTCAAGCAGCCTTCAAAAACATGTTTTCCTCCCTTGGAAAGAAGCAAATTGTAATGAGCACATTCACACAAAGGATCTCAGACCAGGCTATGTTTTTCATGGGTGTATGGAGGGTCTACAAGAGGGACATTGGCCAATCAGTACATTCCCCTCTTTATGCCAACATCCAGAACATTCTTTCCCACATACAGCAACTCATGTCTTGTCTTTAAAATGGTCTTCTTCCCAGCATAATCTATCTTGAAATCAAAAGGGTCACTTAAAATACTCTAAGGTGCCTGGGTGTTAGATCAGGGAATTGCTAATTCATTAGATGGGATAATAGGATTATGGTTCTGGAAAAAAAATGTCTATACATTTTGGAGGTGCACAGCAAAGCATTTAGGGATCAAATGTGATTGTGATGATATTTATTTATTTATTTATTTATTTATTTATTTATTTATTCATGAGAGACACAGAGAGAGTGGCAGAGACACAGGCAGAGGGAGAAGCAGTCTCCCCTCAAGGAGCCCGATGTGGGACTCGATCCCAGGACCCCAGGATCATAACCTGAGCTGAAGGCAGACACTCAACCACTGAGCCACCCAGGCATCCCTGTGATGACATTTCTAATTTATTTTAAAATACTACTTCTGTGAAATTAAAAAAAAATAGATCAGTTAAATTATGGTAGCATGTTCATCACTGTTGTATCCAGGAAATGGGTTGATAAGTATCCATTACACATTTCTTTCTACCATTTGGTGGATTTGAATATCTCATAATGAAAGAACAGAAGTGCTGAGATGGTGCTTGCTTGGAATCTCCTTGATGTCCAGCATTAGAGCATCTTTATCCCCTATGCTGCCCACAGCCTTCCTTGCTGCCAGCTCCCCTCACTGAAGATCTGGGCCTGGGACTGGACATTTGCAGCCAGGAAGAAGTTAATAGTATTCATGTCGCTTTCTCTACATGGCAGGCAGAATGCTAAGCACTTTCCATGGATTCTATCTCTGAGTCCTCAGAGCAGGCCAATTCAGCAGCCAAAGTAACTACTATTATATCCTCATCTCAGTGTCATGGAAACTGAGACCCCAAAGTGCTAATGTGGCCACGGCCCCTCAGCAAGTAAGTGGTACAGCCCAAATTTCAACCCAGGCAGTTAATCACCAGGGCAAAGTTCCTCAGCCAGCAGTTATCCGAGATCATAGTGCTTCTCTTCTGTGGTGCATGGTGTCATAAGATATACACTTCACCACATTATGTAAAACTGACTAAATTCTAGCAGCTTTCTTTCTACATGAATAATGGTAAGTTTTGGTTGTTTCTTTGCCTTTTTTTGTGTTTTTCTCAGAGGCCAAGTCAATGTCTGGTACCTAAGAAACACTTGATAAATGTTTATTCATTAATTTGCTCTCTGGCAATCACCTGGAAGAGAAGGTCAAGGACAGCACTAGCCTGAGAACAACCCTTGAAGCCTTAGCCTTAGGCTTGGCTCCTGTGCCCCCATCAGTCAAGTCTGAGCAGGTATAGCTCTCGGCAGGTGGTAATCCTCCTTGGAAGAATTCTGAATCCAGTTCTGATGCTGATCTTGGCTCCTTCCTGCCTGACTGAATTCCTACTAGAAATGACAATGAAAATCTTGGTGCACATTTATATGTGTACCTGTGGAACCTTGCAGAAACTGTATCTATCTATCTATCTATCGACATATATATAATTTTGATCATTAGAAGCCAGGAAAAAGGCAACATCTGTTATGGTAAACTGGCTTTTTTAGACATAAGGAAGTCTGAATTCATCTTTGCTCCATCACATTTTGAAAATACACTTCAGTGGGCCTTTCTGCCAGACAAAGGTATAGCAAAGATCCAATTCCAGAATAGGAGGGTCAAATTACTGTGTGCAATCATGTAAAAGGTTGTTTTTGACTGGCACATTCTGTTCTTGCTTCTCTAAAAATGAGTTTAGATTATATGGTCTCCAAAAATTACTTTCTCTCCTTAGTTGGTCTCTTTATAAATTTATTTTTCAAGTGCCGGCTCATAGTAGATTGGGAGCAGAGGATGAGAGGATATAGGGAAGCTCATCAACACTTCAGGCAGGCAAATCTCCCCCAAAAAGACCAGACAAGGAATGGAGATGCCCTTTCTGACCTTCAACAAAAGCCCCACTGGCAAGATTTATGGAAAACTAGATAGCCTGGTGATTGAATAGCCTGAAGAATGTTCTGGGGAAAGCCCAGACTCTTCTAGCAGCAGGTAGAGCCCCTCAGTGGGACAGTGCATTTGTACTCACTGTCATTGTGGGAAGAAGTCTGTCCTGATGCAAGAGTGAGCATCTGGTAAGGACAGAGGGAAGGAGATCACTCATTCCCTGGATCTTGAAGACTTAAGCCCTGACTATGGGCAAGAGAGATACCTTGAAGGGTTCTCTCATTGAGTCCAGGAAAAGAGCCCCAGGAACTTGGCCATGGGCTCTGGGCTCAGAAGAGAGTTCTGAGGAAGGAGTCTCTGTGGATCTAGGGCTACCAACAGAGGACAGATAGATAGTAGGGTTCCTGAGGCCGGCCCAGGTACTGGCCCTGCTGAAAGACTGGTCTCCTAAGGGCCACTCAGTGTGCCTACTACAGCCCATGTGGCCTTGCAACCTGGAAGTCTCAGGAATTTGACTGTGTTAGCCTGCATGCCCAGCCTTTCTAGGCCTTGTGCCTGGTGTCTCCCAGTAGTACTCAGCAGCCTTCAAATGGTTTGCGATGCATATTTCTGCTGCTTTTTCACAAGCGCATAAAACCACCGGTAATCAGAGAAATGCGAATCAAAACAATAATGGGATAGCCTTCTCCTTCCATCAGGTTTGCAGAAGTTGGAAAGAATAACAGCCAGTGTTGACATAGGTTGAATTACTTTTGTCCTCCCTGAAGCTCAAAACAATGCTTGAGAGGGAGAATTAGGAGAAAGAGCCCGCAGTTTCAGGCGTCTTTTACGTAATGATCATGTCATCAGCATCCACGGAGACAAACATCAACAGGACTGTGAGCACTCTGTAATAGAAAGCCATCTGATTTATGTGTTTATTAATTTGCTCGTTCATTCAGGAAATGCAGAGTGGACAGCTGGAAACAGAGTGAGGAAGGAAAGTAAAAATGTATCAGATGCCAAGTATATGCGGGGCATTGAGCCAGGACATTAGATGGATTCTTCTGTGAAGTTGGGGAAAAGGAGCCCCTATGCACGGGGGAAGAGAGGGCAAGTTGCACATCTACAGTCATCCAGCAAATGGAACCAGAGTTTCCTGTTTGTGGAGGGCACTGAACAAATTCAGGGAACCCTGACACGAATGCTCAGAGTCCTGAACCTGGGGTCACTGGAGCCGAGCACACCCCAGAGTTCAAGAAGGAGGGAATATTCCGGTGCAGGCAGGGCTGTGCTATAAAGGCCTCTCAGAGGAATGGTTGAACAGAGCCTTTTAGGATGGGTCACATTAATAAACAGATGAGGGCAGAGAAACAAGAGAAGCAGAATGTTCTGGAGGAGAGACTTGCTTGGGCAAGTCAGTGAAGAGGAAGGGCCAAGGCTGCCCAAGGCATGCCCAGGAAAAACTGCCAATAAAGAAACAAATAGACAAAAAGACCCAAACCTAGATCAGCATAGCCCTTCAGAAATTCTAGGGGGTGGACCGAAGGCAGTCAGAGGTGACACCAAAGGCCCCTGAGATGGGGGCTCAGGCCACAGCCACCATGTTTGTCCATCAGACTTGAAAATCTGAGTCCTGGGTTTGGAAAGGAGTCCAGGACAAAACTACAGGGTGTGGACTTGCTGGCTTTCCAGTGGCCAGGGACACCTGGAAAGGAGGGGATCATGCAGACCAAAGGGCACATGGACAGGGAGCCCTGTGGGCCGGTCCCCAAGGATGGCCCAGGTAGGGGTGGAGGCAGAGACAGAGGGGAGAGAGTGATTATGCAAAGCTGGCTTTTTTATCTCCCTCCAGTGCATGGCACCCTGACTTTCATAGAAGGGGTGTCCGGCAGCTGGGGAAAATGAAAAGGAAAAACTCACCCAAGCAGGAACCCAGATATTCCTTGTGCCTGAGTACAGGCCTGGTACCAAAAATAACCAAAGAGAATTGATTTTTCTCGAAGAATCACTAACTCAAGCCTCCTGAGTCCTGTTTGGTTGTGCACGGGAAGAGGTTATTTATGAGAGGAGCCACAGGGACCTGCAAGAATGAGGCAGGAGTGCCAGAACCTTCTAACTAATGGGATCAAGACCAATAACTGCATTTGTGAATTCTAAATTCTTTCAGGGCCCCACACTTCTCTAAAACCTCAGAGTGTCTCCAATTATCTCAAGAAGGGGATGTCATAAAATTCTCAAGACCAAGTTAATGTTAATTCATATTCATCATATGTGAATGGCATGTGGGTACTCACCACACAGCATCTTGAGGCAAGATATCATGCAAAATTGAACAAAGGTTGGGGAATAATAACAGCTACTATTGATTAAGTGCTTAGCATTCTCTGAGCATGGAGCTAAGTGCTTTAACATCCAGTTAAAGTTGAATACCTCCTCTGTGCCAAATGCACAGAATGTGCCGCCACCCTCCTTCATACACATTTTCTCACTGGATCTTTGCAACAAGACCATCACTAACCCTATTTTTTAGTCGAAGGGATCAAAGTTATGTAATTCGCCCAATAGCATGCGTTTGGTAAATGGCAGAGAAAGGACTCGAACCAGTGGGTCCGATTCTGGTACTCGTGCCTTTCAGTACCCCTTTCACCCTCGTCCAGGACTTGGTAATGTGGTGGAAACAAAAGCACCTCCCAAGCTCGCAGGACTGAGGCAGCCCTAGAAGATGTGCCCATGTGAAGAACACCGTGTGTGAGACCTGTTCATGAAAGGACAGAGTAGCCTGGACACACAGGGAAATCTGCTCCCCATCACTTTGGATTATAGCCCGTGTTGCATTCCAGTGCTGTGCTCGCCTTGAGACAGCAGCAGGAAGCAATTTCAATCCTGTGTCCAGACCACGAGACCTCTAAACCTTTCTATCTAATTACAGTTCCATTGGCTTTCATTTCTGCAGCCCTTCTTACAGGAATACTCTATTTAAAATAAGTAAATAAAAGAGAGGGGAATTGGAGGGGTTGGCGGAGAATTTATCTAATTTCCACATCTAACTCCTAGGACTGATCCTCTTGGGAACGGGCACGGTCTGTGTAGGTCTGAGTGTATTTTGCATAAACTATTCTGCATGAAGTGGTTGTTTACAAGTAGACAGGATCCAAATTTCAGACTCATTAGAGTATGACACTGCAGTAAATGTTCATCTTAAAAAATGAGAAGTCATGTCACCTTTGCCTGCATTATTATAGCCGTGGGAATAGCCTCTCGTGGCCATGAAGCTTTCTTCACTACTCTGTGCAAGCCACTGAAGGCACCTACTGCAGACTCAGCAATCCCCCCCTCCCTCCCCCCAGGCTGCAGAACCTTCTCCAGGGCACTCACAGAGCTCAAGGAACACCTTGCTGGGAGGTTGAGCAGAACCAGCATCATCATCTTGGTTTAGCCCAGCTCTGACCTTGGGTCCCCGTTTGGTGTCTGTGTCCCCAACTGGGGCACCCTTGTGGCACTGAGGCCTGCTGCTTTTCTTGTGACATTAGCCTGGCCAGGCTGGTCATGTATTCCAATTACACTGCCTTTCACAGAACCTTCTCACGCTCCTCTTTGGAAAGTTCCTTTGGAGACATTGCTCCATCCTTCTTCCTTTAGCCCAGAGGTTCCCAAACTCTGGTGTCTCTAAGAATCACCCGAGGATCTTAAATTGCAGACTCTGATTGGTAGGGCTGGGATGGGATTTGAGAGTCTGCATTTCTAACAAGCTCCTAGAATAAGTTTTGGAAACAGTTGATGGCTAATCAGGGGCAAGGATGATGATCAAAGCAGATGAGGTAGGCACAGCCCACTACTATTTTTGTCTTTCCAGAACATGTGCTTTGCCTTATTATTATTATTTTTTAGCTAAAACTACCCCTACCCCCCAGCCATAGCAATGGACAAATGGTTCAGTCTGGGACAATCAGAATCCTGTCTGGAAATGATCTGAGAACAGCGTAGGAGTGGATAGGATAAGGTTAAGCCACGTTCTTAAACCATCTTGTCACAGGCAGCAGAGATCAAGGTAGAAGAGCACACTGACAGAGAAGCCACAGTAAGGTTGTGGAGGGATGTCTGGGTGGCTCAGTGGTCAAACGTCTGCCTTCAACTCAGGGTCCTGGGATCGAGTCCCACATCAGGCTCCTTGAAGGGAGCCTGCTTTTCCCTCTTCCTATGTCTCCGCCTCTCTCTGTGTCTCTCATGAATAAATAAACAAAATCTTGGAAAAAATGTGGTCGAATATGGAGCCCTGGGGGCCTGACCTCCAAGGACAAATAATGCTGTAAAAAAAGGATCTTGAGCTCCTTTACCAGGCAGTGTTTGGATTATCCCTTCCATGATGGTGTTAACACATTGTGTGGAAGCTCCATATGTGCAGCCATTTCTCCCTGGGAGTAGTTAGATACGCAAGCTTAGTCAACATAGGATTTTGACTGAAGATCAGGTTCATAAATGGCCTCATTTCCACTTCTAGCCCTTGATGTCATCTCTGTCAAAATAGACCGAGACTGTGCATACGTGAATCGCTGGGAGATGAGCCAGTGTCTGGAGAGTAAAGAAGGAACAGGAGGTTCCTGCTTTTCGTTGCGACTTCCCCATTTCAGGTACCAGCAGCCCTGCCCTGCTGAGCACCCAGGTTCAAAACCTCAGCACCTCCTGACTCTTCTTTCCCCTTTTTGTCTCCTTCCTCCTCGCCTGCAGGAGACCGATCAGTCCCAATGCCAACTCTCTCCTCTGTTCCCTCCATGTTCTCTGTCATTGTTATTTCCACCTGAATTCCTGTGGCCGTGACCTTGTAGTGCTTCTGCTAGAACCCGCCTTTCACACTCCTGCCAGATCCAGCCAAAAATCTCAGGGACTTCTTACTGACTCACCCCGAGGAACCCTGTAATTTTCCAAAGATGCCACAACTATGGTTCCCATTCCCCGTGCACTTTCTCACAATGTCATTTTGACATTCTTGCCATCAAGAGATGGAGTCTCTGCTTCCTCATCTTGAACTTAGAGGGGCTTCGGATCCAGCAGAAGTGACATTATGGGACTCCCAAGGGGCCCGGATAGACTTTGTGCCTGGTTCTCTTGAGCCACTTGCCAAAACACCCTTAGAAGCTGTACAAAAAGTAAATGCCGTTATGTTGCGAGCAAGTCCAAGCCACGTGGAAATGCCATGTGTAGGTGTTCCCAGTGTGAGGGCCTCACTGACTGCTGACCATGTGAGTGAACCCAGAAGATTTCCTCCCCAGCAGGTGGTCTCTGTGTTCTCCCAACTGAGGCCACGGACACCATGGAGCTGTGCTTTTTTTGAATTTCTGACCTACAGAATTATGTGAATGTAGTAAAATGGTTGTTTTAGCCTGCTAAGCTTTGAAGTAATTTGTTATGCAGCCCATGGACAACTGATATTTTAGTTTAAAACTCCTTAATTTTTTACAAAAAGCGTGAATCGATCTTTGACTCCCAACCTGCAAGAGCTACTTACAAAGGGGATGAGGTTTTAGGAACCATCAGAGAGGAAGAGAGGAGCTGACCTGAGAAGGGTAATCTGGGCACTCCTATGCATGTTTTCATTACTTACTATGACTGGGTGCATCACAGACTTTATCATACAAACTTTGACCAACATGGCCATGAGCTAGGTGTTAATTATCTTCTCGGAGAGATGCAGATATTGAAGCTCAGAGTGGAAACAGAAGTCTCCCAAGCCCCCTGGATATGAAAGTTGTAAAATGGGAATCCAAACCCAGAATCTGACAGCACGAAGGCCTTTTCAATCCTCCCACACCCTTGAAGAGCTGCACCTAAGAAAGAGAACACAGATGAGCACTTGGCACAACTTTGCTGCTCTTACCTTTCCTAGGACATTACTAGTAACTTCTCTCGTTGCAACAAAGAAAAACAAAGCAGTCTGGGTTAGCCAGAGAAAGCCCCCGGCAGCAATGTCGAACAAGCCAGGAGTAATTTGTTTCTATTCTTTTCCATGTGACTGCCGGAGGTTATCCTGGTTTTTATTAGCCCAAACTTCCCCCTTTCAAAAGATAATTCTTTGAAATCTTCTGGGAAATTAACATGGCTCAATCTGGCTCTGGGCTGGCCACCACATGCTCTCAGAATTAAGAGAACCTGAGATTTTTTTTTTTAACCCCTTGCAGTCATGCACATGCACCCAGAACTGAATATGGGTCTTTATTGTGTTAACCAGCTAGGAGGACACAACCAACACTGAACCAACCATTATATTTATCTTTATCCTGGAATAAAATTGGTCTAGATTCTTTCCAATTCAAGAGTTCTACATAATATACAGATTTAGGTATATTCAAACTAACTAGAAATGTTTTATTTAAGAAATATTGGGACCTGTGGTGCTTGGGTGTCTCAGTCAGTAGAGCATCTGACTCTTGTTTTCAGCTCAGGTCACAATCTCAGGGTTGTGAGATGGAGCCTCATGTTGTGCTCCATGCTGGGCATGGAGTCTGCTTAAGACTCACCAACTTCACCCTTGAAAGAAAGAAAGAAAGAAAGAAAGAAAGAAAGAAAGAAAGAAAGAAAGAACCAATTATTATACAAAGTTAGATACTTTAAATATGCCTGTTTTCCCCACCTAATATTCCTTAAGGAAAATTCATTAGGAACAAGTAACATAAAAGAACTACATCAGAAACTTTAAATTCTAATTCTACTCCATATCCTCATCAAATACATCGAAAGTGTTCATAATTTTTCTTCACTTTTATTTCTTGTCTACTTGGAAATTTTTGAGATTTATATAGTGTAAGAAATACTAAAAAAGTGACACAATTTAGGCAACTAATTTCTTTTCTTGTAACATTTCCCTATCAAGTTTTCTGGCAGTTGAAAATTTGTTTTTCTCTGGAAAGTTAGATGGAGCAGAGTAGGGTAGAACACAAGGCTGCCCCCTTGGCCTCCATCCTTCCTCACCTCCAGCAGCACCTCTCCAGTGAAGATCTTTGCAGCTGATACCTCCTTCTATTCCTTTGTTCCTGTCCTGGGCAATGGTGTCTGACCTGTAACACAGGATACCCTTTGGAAGCTGAGAGTAGGAGCCCTCCATTTCATCTGGATGAAGACTACATCCAGAACTACCTGACTGCAAGGGTTCCTAGTCAATGGAGGAAGAAGGAAAAGGAGATCTTTAAGAATAGGATAGAATCCTGGTCAAACCAGCGTATTGAGTTCACACTGATTCTCACACCTCTTTGCTGTAAAGACATAGCAATGATGGGTAAGAAACCAAAGCAAAATAACTTGGCTCAAGATAATCACTTCTGTAATCGAAACAAAAAGTTGTGATCAGCTGAAACCACAGGTCTGCAGGTAGTCATGATCTAGAATTTGACTTACCGCCAAGTGAGGGGATTGCTAATGCTCATGGGCAAGAGGGGCTAGAGTCACTTTCACGGATAAAGGCGGGGCCTAGAATGAGTCTTCTTCATGAGAGAGATCTGAGAAATTAAGCTGCTGACAAGATAGTGCTTGGGGCTTCAGCTTCATAGCCTAGGGAGACAGAATGATAAGGAAAAAGCACTGTGACAAAGAACCTAAGTCAACATTAGTGACTATGAATATGATATCCCCAATGTTACCATGGGAGGAAAGCCCTGAAATAGTAGAAATGACTCAGGATTAAAGGCCTAGATGACAACAGCTTCCAACAACTGTAAAATCCCTGATAGGGAAAGAAAAATACGGGGAGGAGGTTTTGGGCTTTTTCCCACCCCATAGAGGGAGAGAAAAAAACATAAACAAAAAACACCCTCTCACCTTTGTTTTGGTGCACAAACCAAAATCTCAAAACATGAAGAAATCCAATGAGAATAAAATCTAAAATCTAAAATGTGAATTTATTTCTGATTAAAGTAATTTTATGGAACAGTCCAGAATGTACTTTTTTGGATTCACTATACTTCCTAGATCAGTTTTACGGAACATGCTTTTTTGTAATCCACAAAAACATAAATGAAATGATAATTCTCATTTTAAGATGTCAAAAAACTGGAGTGGGAAGAAATGAAAGAAAAACAGGAATATATGAAAAAAGAATCAACTAGAGAACTTAGGAAAGAAGGACTCAGCTTTGAAAACTCAGTATATGAGATCAGTTCTAGACTAAATGCTGTAAAAGAATATACTAGTTGTAAGGGAATACTGAAGAATTCACTCAGAACATATTAAACAGATAATTTTTAGTTTTTATACATATATAAACATGCAGTAAAGAGATAGGCTAGATCAAGAAACTCCTAAATTCATTGAACAAGATTTCAAAAATAAGTGAATATTGGAAACGGCAGAGAACTAATATTTGTAATGCTAATAATTGAGAATTTCCCATAACTGAAGAAAGACATGAAATCTTAGAGGAAAGTGTCCTCCAACTCCCTAGTATAAATGCACATCAAGACTCAATATAGTGAAACTATAGAACCACACAGATAAAGAGAAAATCTGAAAACCCACAAGAGAAATGTGACAAATTATTTGAAAATGAATAACAATTAGACACTCAGGAAATTTCATATCAGCCCCTATTGAGGTCAGAAGACAATGAAAGGATATCTTCAAGTGCTAAGAAAAACTAAATATCAACTTAGAATCTTATATGAGCTCAACTACCCTTTAACAGTGAAAATGATATATTTTCAAATATGCAAAGATTGCACTCCCACAAACTCTCACTGTAAGATGTTCCTTAGAAAGAAAAAAAATTATACCCAAAGATAAACTGTGGTATACAAGCATGAAAAGAAAAGTGAGCATGAAAATTGATAAAATATCAATTGTAATTAACAATGAAGAATTTAAAAACACAAATAAAATATAATTTTTATTCGAAAACAAAGCTAAAGTTTTCACATTTGTAACAAAGAAAGAAAGGAGAAAATGGTAGGTATGATTATAATCAATGGATTTCTGAAGAATTTCAAGCCACCAGAGGAATAAAGTAGGGGGGTGGGAGGGGGAAGTCAAATTCCCAGAAGAAATCAGGGGAAATGATACTTACTTGAAGAAAAATATAACAATACATTACAAAAATGAAATCTGATCATACTCAACAAAAAACAAAGATTATCAGATTGGATTTTTTTAGCTATATATAAAAAGTGCAATTAATCAAGAAGATATAATAATTTTAAATATGCATGTAGTTTATAACATAGTCCAAAAATATATAAAGCAAAAATTGACATAACTAAAGGAAAAACAAATCTAAAATCATAGAGAGAGATATTAACACACTTCTCTCATTAGCTGTTATATTAAGAAGACAAAAAAATTGGCAAAATATGAAAGAATTGAACAACATGATTAACAGATTAATACACAGATTTAGAATGTTGCATTTAAGAACTAAAGAATACACATTCTTTCAAGTATCCCTGCAGCCTTTACCAATACTGACCATAAAGTAAGCCTCGAAAAATTTGAAATAGAGAAAGCATATAAAGTTTATCTTACTACATTAAAATTAAACTAGAAATCAATTACGTAAAAAATAGAGAGCCCCATCTGTATTTAGAAATTTAAGGGCAGCCTGGGTGGCTCAGCAGTTTAGCACCGCCTTCGGCCCAGGGCATGATCCTGGAGACCCGGGATCGAGTCCCACATCGGGCTCCCTGCATGGGGCCTGCTTCTGCCTCTGCCTGTGTCTCTGCCTCTCTCTCTGTGTTTCTCATGAATAAATAAATAAAATCTTAAAAAAAAAGAAAAGAAATTAATAAATTGCCACACTATCTGAGAATCAAAGGATAAATCACAGTAGAAATTTATAAGTATTTTGAAATTATGATGAATACTATATATCAAAACTTATGTAAAGCTGTCAAAGCTGTGCTTAAAGGAAATTTATAGCCTTAAAAGTGTATATTAGGAAAGAAGAAAGGCACCTATCTGAAGAAGTTCAGAAAAGAAAGGCAAATTAAACCCAAAGAAAGTGAAAAGAAGAAAATAAAAACATCAGAATATAAGTTAGTAAAATGGAAAGCAATATATAAAAGAGAATCAGTAAAGTCAGAAGTAGGTTATTTAAAGACTAATAAAATTAATAAATATATAGTAATGCTAATCAAGGAAAAAAAGAAAAGTAAAAATACCAGGAATGCAAAAGGAGACATGACTATATGTCCTCATATATTTAAAAGATAATAGGTTAGCATTATGGCAATTTTATGACAACTAATTAAACAAGGAGATTAAATGACAGTTTTTTAAAATATTTACCATATGGACACAAAAAGAGAAAAATATCTAGTCTTTTATCTATTATATTGAATCCCAAATTAGAAATTTCCCACACTTTCAGAGGTAAATTCTTCACAACATTTAATGAAAAAATTGTACCAATTGTTCACAACTCTTCCAGGGAATAGAACAAAATAGTATATACTTCCCAACTTTTTAAGATTGGGCAAAGTCATTTCCAGTTAGAGTATGATAGAGCCAAATTTTCCCATAAACACATTCTTAAAAACCAATCAAATCCAATGATATAATGAGGATAGAATGTCATGTTATAGTCAAGTTTATTTTAAGAATGCAACTTTGGGTCAACATTCACACATAGGAGAGAATTGGGCAATGTTTCATTTCCTGACTTGTTACCAAAGTCAGGTTATATAAGAAAATATAATTTGTTCTTAGTAAGTAAACACTGACACATTTAAGTGTAAAAGGACATAATATGTCCAATTGAGTCTAAAACATTTTAGAAAAAATAAGTATGTGTACGCAGAAAGAATGACAAAAAAAAATGAGGCAAAACAAAGGCAAGTGGTAAATATGGGTGGATGGTTATTAGAGTTTCTTATACAAATCAACTTTTACATGTTTTAAGTTACATCAATATTAAAAGTTACCAAAAAATCAGCGTCATTCATCTGTAAACCAAATAAAGGAAAAAAATTGTATGATTATTTTAATAAATGCTGAAAATAATTTGATAAAATTCAACATCTATTCATGACAAAAACTGTTTACAATCTAGAGATAGAAGGACGACATGGCTTTGGGAGGCCTGGGTGGCTCAGTGGGTTAAGTGTCTGCCTTCAGCTCAGGTCATGATCTCAGGGTCCTGGGATCGAGTCCCGCATCTGGCTCCTGCTCATCGGAAAGCCTGCCTCTCCTTCTCCCTCTGCCTGTGGCTCCCCCTGCTTGTGCGCTAGTGCGCTCTCTCTCTCTGTCAAATAAATATATAAAATCTTAAAAAAAAAAAAAAAAAAAAGGACATGGATTTAAACTGACGAAGGCTATCTACAAAAAAACCTGCAGGGGGTACCATATCTATGGAAAGAAACGTTGAAATTCCTCCTCCGAGGTCAACAATGAGAGAAAGACGCTGCTATCAAGACTTATTTCAATAGAACTTCCAGCAAAAAAACAAGCCTACCTTAGAGAAAGAGAGAAAAGCCTGCTCATATAGGCTGCTTATTCCCCAAAAGGAAAAGGATGGAGCTACCCTGAGTCGGTCTTTATTTGCATGAGCCATTCTGTCTCATCTCTCCCAGGATACAATGAGTGAAGGAGCAGAAGGTGTTTTAGGGAAAACCCTTCTTCATGGAAATAAAGACCCTTTGAAAAAAGTTCCAGGGACAGCTGGGCGGCTCAGTGGGTAAGTATCTGCCTTCGACTCAAGGCGTGGTCCTGAAGACCCGGGATTGAGTCCCACATCGGGCTCCCTGCCTGGAGCCTGCTTCTCCCTCTGCCTGTGTCTCTGCCTCTCTCTGTGTGTGTGTCTCTCATGAATAAATAAATAAAATCTTTTTTTAAAAAATGTTCCAGAATAGTATCAAAAGGAAGTAAAAAAATCTTGGATAAATGGAGACTTAGACCGCATTCATAGATGAGAAGACTACATATCATAAATATGTCAGTTTCCCACAAATCGTCCCCAATTCTCTGTATTTAGTGGATTTAGATAAAACTTGACACACTAATCCAAAAAGTGCATATGAAAGAACAAAAGGCCAAGAATAGCTAATGTCAATTTTGAGGACAAAGGACAAGGAAAGGCAACAGGCCTATCAAATATCAAAAATGTGTATTAGCCTTCTGTACTTAAGAGTATATGGCATCAGCACAAGGAAAAACAAAACAGAGGCTGAGAAAAAGACCCAGGCATGTCTGTGAACTTGGCATATGACACAAATGGCATTTTGAATCTGTGGGGACAAAATAAACTGTGCAATAAATGGTGCTGGGGTAATAGGTTATCTCGTGTGGAAAAACAAAATAAAAGTAGATCCTTAGCCATACATCAAAAACAAAGTAATTATATTTGGATTAAATACTTAAATGAAAAAAAATATCAAAACTTTACAATATATAGAAGAAAATAGAAGAGAATATTTTTACCTTTTCAGAGTGAGTAGGGAAAGATTTTTAAACTAGATACACAAGAACACACTGTACAGACAAAGACTGATAAATTTGACTAACATATTGTTAATATCAAATGTTTTTTTTAGGATTTTATTTATTTATTTGAGAGAAAGCAAGAAAGCAAGGGGAAGAGTAGAGGGAGAGAGAGAATCCCAAGCATACTGTGGGCTGAACACAGAGCCCGACACAGGACTCAATCTCTCAACCCTGAGAGCATGACCTGAATGGAAACCAAGAGTTGGACGCTCAACCAATGCAGCCACCCAGGCACCCCTGTTGTTAATAACTTTTATTCAAAAAAGAGCAGCTTAGGTAAAGTTAAAAGACAAATTACAAACTACAAGAAGATATTTGTGATCCGTATAAATGACAAAGGATAAAAATCCAGACTATATGAAGGGGTCAGCAGAAACAGAATGTGAAAGAATTCAAAGAGGGTTTTACCTGTTTTTAGTTTTCTTAGGAAAAAAAAAAGTGGGGCAGTCCGGGTGGCTCAGCGGTTTAGTGCCGCCTTCAGCCTAGGGAGTGACCCTGGAGTCCCCCGATGGAGTCCCACGTCGGGCTCCCGGATGTGTGGAGCCTGCTTCTCCTTCTGCCTGTGTCTCTGCCTCATTCTCTCTGTGTCTCTCATGAATAAATAAATAAAATCTTTAAAAAAAAAAAAAGTGACCTGAAACAAATGTTAAGGTTTGATAAGTCCCTATTCTCTCATACTATTCTCTGTGCCTTTCTGACTGTTGAAATATTTCATAAAAGAAAGGTCAATTATAATTCTTTTAAGTCAATGTTAAAATCATAAGTGCTTTGATCAAATCTGTGTATTCTCACATGATATATATTTATTGCTTCCCTCCCCCGCCAAAAAAATATCAGTAAAATTTTTAAGAAGGAAAACCTAGCTTGTACGAAGAACTCTCAGAACTCAATAGTTAAGTGGTGCCTACGTGGCTCTGTCAGTTGAACATCCCACTCTTGGTTTTCACTCAGGTCATGATCTCAGGGTCGTGAGATTGAGCTCCACATCAGTCTCTGCAATCAGTGGAAGTCTGTTTCAGATTCTCTTTCTCTCTACCTCCTTCTCTCTCTCACCCTGCTTGTGCACATATCCTCTTTTTCTTTCTCTCTAAAATAAAATGAATAAATAAAAAAATCTTTTAAAAACCCAACTCAACAGTAAAAGGACAGACAATCCAATTAAATAATGGAAAAAGACAGGAACAGACATTTCACAGGTGAGAATACACAGAGGGCATGTGAGTATGTGAAGGGATGTTTAGCATCATTGGGGAAATGCCCATTGGAGCACGTGGGATTGTACCCATGAGGGTGGCTAATGTCACACTTGCCCATGAGGCTGTGCAGTAGTAACTGGGACTCTCATCCACTGTTGTGGGCACCAGCTCCTGGTCTCTACCTGCTGTGTTGTTCGTGTCCCATGGGTTGTGCTGGTATCCTGTGGTGATTCTGTACATTCCCCTGATGACTAGTCAAGTTTGGTGTCCCTTACATGGCTTTCCTCTTCTGCAAAATGTCTTTTGTGTATTTTCTTGTTGGTGCACCTTACTGGGTGGTCTGCCTCCCCTTGATTTGTAGGATTATTGTTTGTTTTTAATAAAGGCTGGATGAGTCCTTATTATCTCCCGCTCCATGTATTGCCTTTTTGCTCCTATGTGTGTGTTTCAAATGAAGAAGCTCATACACACGCAGAATACCTCCGGAAGGGTCCTAGGGCTACTCCTGAGGGGGGAAAGTAAAGCACTATGAGAAAGCATGTGTGAGAGATAGCCTTTTCTCCACATGCTTGTGTACTCTCTCTCTCTTTTTTTTTTAATCATCATGATTTGCATGTATTTTCAATTTTAAGACAAAGGAAAGGCATCAAATAGTCTACTCTAGCCAAGCAAGTGTTAACTTCCCTCTAGTCCATCTCCAAAGGAAAAAGTGAAGATGACTGCCCAGCTAGACCTTTGGCCTGACATCCTATGTCCCTTCTCCCCTTCCTCCAGGGGTCTACACTCCACAGCAAAGTCATAATGAGAGCAAATCCTATAGGCAGGCCGACTGGATTGTCACTCAGCTCCTCTGCTGCCCTTGGATAATGTTAGTGAGCTTACATGTTCACTCCAGGCCTCACCCACAGAGTGGTAGTTCCTAGGAAGGTCATGGTCAGCCGTCAGTGCTCTCCTACTCCTGTGGCAGACGTGATGGGATTTCACGTCCAGGATGAGAGGCCAAAGGACCGCAGCATCCATCTAGGCACACCTTCTCTCGCTCACTTGCTGAGAAGGAAGTCAGTCCCAAGGGATAGCCCAGGCAGTGAGCTGCCCTGTGGAAAAGCTCTCAGAGCAAGGACTCAAGAGTTTCCAGCCAACAGCCAGCAAGGACTTGAATCCTGCCAGCCACTCCCGCCAACAGCCAGCAAGGGAGCCCAGAAACCAGTCCCCCCACAGGCGAGTCTTGACATTGACCCCGGATGCCCAAGCCCCCTTGTGCCTGTGACTGCAGCCTGCTGAGATTCCTTGAACCATAGGAGCCCAGCTGGCTAAGTCGTGCCCAGATTCCCAGCCTGCAAATTGTGAAATGATAAATGTTTGTTGTTTGAAACCTTTTTAAAAAAGGAATAAGAGACTAGGCAATGTCTCTCCTGAAAACTTGATCAGTTACCTGTCTGTGGCAAAGACCAGATGGAACAACCTTCCAGGGCCGGGATGCCATGAGGTTTTCAAGATGAAATAGTACATCCTGGATTTTAAACAAAATGCTCAAGGAAACTGGTGATTTGCTGAATTTGATTTTCTGGCGCTAATCAGAAGAACTTTTTTATTTTTTTTAAATAGAATCTCCAAGTTTAAATGTACCCCATAGAGGAGAAATCTGAAGCTGAGAATAATTAACTTACCTCTGAAAGTTCTGGAGCTTTTTTACAGCATACTCTAGCACAGCACCCTTCACACAGTAGAAGCTCAACAAATAATTGTTGAAAGAAGGAAGGAAGAGCAGCACGTAGCAGTGGGGAAGGCATTGGCTCTCTCCCTCTTCACTGCTTCACATGGCAGGAACTCCCTGAGGCCATGCACAGGGAAAGCTTGGATTTGGAAGTCAGGAGACTTAGTTGTGTGACACTGGGCAGCCCCCTGACCCCGAACCTCACACCTTACACCTCACTTGCTCAGGCGTAAAACAGAAAAAGAATACTTCGCATGGCACAGAGTCACAGTGAGATTCAAACAAGATTCCGTATGGAATCCACTTTCTGACTGTAGCATGGCCAACACGTTCTGCTCTTCCTATTTCTAAAACGTGCTGTCCACTGTGCTTAGAAAGCAGACTATAAAATAAAACATTACCCAGTGAGCACACGGGGAAAGGTTGCTGATAGGAAAACTGGCTGTCTGGGGAAGGAAATCCTTGTGGATTCTCATGGCACATCATTCACTGACACAAATTTTAAGTGAGCTTAAAAGTCAAGTGTAAATTATAGAACATGTGTCTGGACTCTCATGCAATGTAAAAGAATAAGGTACAGCTATTTGTACCGGCTTGGAAAGATCTCCCAGAGCTGGTGTTATAAGAAAGCCAAGCTGCAGAATGGTATTGTATACATATGTATGTGTGCGCATTTTACTTATGTAAAATGCCACATACACGTGCGTGCACACATATGCCACAAATTCAGAAAACGCCTGAAGAATTCACACGTCAATTGTTAACAGTAGTTGCCTCTGGGGAAGGTAATGGAATTGGGTGTGAATGTGGCATTTTAATTTTTCATGAAACTTTTATATATATATATATATACATATATATACACACATACACACATATATATACACATACAGATATATTCATGCTAGGTGAATTTTTTAAATGGGTATGTACTACTTCTAAATTTTAAAAACGATAGGTAGTATTTCAAAAGTTACATGTAAAGAAGAAAACCATTAAAAATTATGAATAAATACCTGGTCATAGCATGAAAAAATGAAACAACTTTGAAAACATAAAAACGATGTAGAAAAGTCATAAAAGTATATCTAGAATTAACAGCATTAAATGTTCTCTGTCCAAAAAGGTAAGTAAAAGGTAAATGAAAAACTTGATAATTTGGCACCAAATATGCAAAGGAATCATTCCCTTCTGTTATAAAGTGTTCAACACTGATGAAAGATTTGGGGTGCCTGGGTGGGCACTCTTGGCTTCTGCTCAGGCCCTGATCTCACAGTCCAGAGATGGGACACCACATGGGGCTCAGTTTAGAATTGGCTTGAGATTCTTTCTCCTTCTCCCTCTGCCCTTCCCACTCATGCCCTCTCTCTTTCAAATAAATAAATAAATAAATAAATAAATAAATAAATAAATAAATAAATATTTTTAAAAAACTGATTAAAACTTTAAGAATAAGATTCCTACCCCACCCCTGCAAAAGCCCTGACCCTCCCAGCATTCAGGCCCAGGCTTCCTGGCATGCCCTATACATTTGTAATTGTCATCTCGGGTCCTTATTTTGCAGATTGGACACTGATACAGTCATGGTGAGTCACATGGTCAACGTAAGCAAGCTGCCATGTGGGGAGCTGCAGCCTGGTCCCCAGGCCACTGAGCGCTGTCACAGCCTGCTACCGGGAGGGGTGAGGTCAGCAATATGCCCCACCTACCCTCTCACTTCCCTTGGCGAAATTTCAGAACAGCCCATCTTGTCTTCCCGGGATCTTGTCAGACCCAGACTCCCTCCATCTCTGCTCTTTAGACTCCCCTTAGAGGGTGATTTGAGGTCTGCTCCAAAAAAGGAGAAGTGCAGGTGGGAAGCAGTCGGGCCTCCCACCCCCTGGGGTGGCCTCTGGATCCACGGGAAAGCCCAGGCCTCACTGTGGATGCAGCGCGTCACCGTGTCATCTGCAGACGATTTCACTACCCCCGGGCCTTCCCATGGGCAGCAGGCTGGCTGCTCTCTCTTCCTCTAAGTGGACGGGGCTCCGGGGAATTGCCTGAGCTGGTCCCAGCAAGGAACTGGAACTGAGAGCCCAGAACTCGGTTCTCCAAAGTCACATGTCCAGGGCCACATGGCCCAGCCCCGCGGAGTCTCCCGGAGACCCCTGGTCATCAGAGAAAGGCTGTGTCCTCCACACCTCAGGACAAAGAATGCGTCTTTGAGGTTCCAGATGGTGCTTTTTGTTGCCCTCAGTGACTTTGCTCTGCCGGCTCAGAGGGCAAGCTGGGACTCCGAGCTGGTCCCCAGAGAGCCCCGCACCCCCGGGGCGCTCCCTCCCGCCCCCTCCATGCTGGGGCTGGGTGCCACCACCGTCCCTCCTGACCTTCATTCGGAGTTAAAGGGAAATCCTGCACCCAGTGGCTCCAGTCTGGGAGGTCGAGCCGAAGTGGGACAGGAGCAGACAGTGTTTCCTAAAGAGAACGTTGGATGAAAATTTTCAATTAAAAATTCAGAGCATTGGGACCCCTGGGTGGCTCAGGGGTTGAGCGTCTGCCTTCGGCCCACCGTGTAATCCTGGATACCTGGGATCGAGTCCCACATCGGGCTCCCTACATAGAGCCTGCTTCTCCCTCTGCCTGTGTCTCTGCCTCTCTCTCTTCCTGTGTCTCTCATGAATAAATAAAATCTTAAAAAAAAGAAATTCAGAGCATCCCATCAAATACTTAACATCCTGCAACCCTGCATGGAGCAGTGGCGCATGCGCAGGCGGGGAGAACCCAGGGATTCTGAGCGTGGCCTCCTTGCCCCGGGACAGGTGATAATTCCTAGGAATTAAGCATTCAGTGTGGTGCAGGGGACATGGTGGCTTCCGGATAAGACTTGAGCCCATTACTTAATCTTCCTGAGTATGTATCTATAAAATTGCCATAATAATAAAAATCTCCCAGGATCTTATGAGGATTAACTGAGATAAGGTAGCCCAGCGCCCCGGCAGGACAGTCTCAGGCCCGCATTAGACAAAGAAGGTGTCAGATTCCACTCCTTGCCCTGCAGTCTTCTTGTCTCTAGGGTCTGTTAGCTTCCTTATTCCCCAGGCTCACATGGTGCCACACGTAAACAAAAGAGCATTGCACAAATAAGTCACCTCATTAGGACTACCAAGCCCCTGATCAAAAAATTAATCCTATTTGTTAAGGTGGGTGGAGACAGCTGAACATCCTACACTCTGAAAACCTGAGTAACATCTCTTTGCTTAGGTCTGGAATGTGTCAGAGACCAAGTCTTCCACCGCACAGGTCAGCAAACTCTGGCCCAGGGGCCCAGTGAGGTTCCCCTCCTGCCTGCTTTTGTAAGGACAGTTGTATTGGCTGCAGCCATGCTCATTCCTGGTGCATTCTATAGGGCTGCTTGCTCAGACAACCAGCAAACCAAGCTGCGCTGATCTCCGTATGGCCCACAAAGCCTAAAATACTTCCTTGTCTCGAACTTTACAGGAAAAAATTTGTCAACCTCTGCTCCACTGAATACTGTCTATTCCTCTATCATGAATATCCACAAAGCTGAGCCTAAATGCTAGGAATTAAACTGTGTAGCCCAAGAGTCATTTGAGGTTTACAAGCCCAGTGGTTGGGGATGGAGACTCAAAGGGATCTGAAGTTTGGAAAGAAGAGGCCTCTTTTTGGGTTGTGTCTGGCTTATTACTGCATAGCCCTGAAGGAAACATAGACCAAAATAAGACTTTCAAATAAACCTGAGGGTTTTAAAATTTGAGGTGGCTCAGTGGTTGAGCATCTGCCTTGGGCTCAGGCCATGACCCCAGGGTCCTGAGATTGAGTCCCGCATCAGGCTCCCCACAGGGAGCCTGCTTCTCCTTCTGCTTATGTTTCTGCTTCCCTCTGTGTCTCTTATGAATAAATACATAAAACCTTTAAAAAAAATAAAATGTGAGGAAGCAAAGTGGAGTAGAAGCAGTGCTATCCTGCGGGTTCCAGTCCCTGGTTGGCCACCAATTATGATCATGGGCAATTGCTTCACGTTCCTGGAGCAGTTACTCTGCTTGTAAATAAGGTAACATTCGCCGAACACCTGTTGAACTCCTTCTATAGGGAACCCACCCACCTGGACATGGAAGTTTGGGGCCAGATCTTGACAGTCCCAACACAGGCCCTTCAGCTTGGTTATGTAATAGGAGCTGGGACGGGCAGATGGGCCTTCTGGATCATGCCTTTTACACTGGCGTGAGCACCAGTTTACCACCCTAAGCACTCACCAGCCGACACTGCAAGCACGGCTTTATCTCTAGAACTACTAGTCCATGTGGCAAAAGGACCCTAAAGGTGCTGCCAACAGTCTCGGGATAATTGGGACCTGGCAGCAAATAAACCCTGCAGAATCAGGACCATGTTTGTTATCCCAGAGCCCCAAAGTGAGGATCACCTTCCAAAAGCTCAGAATCCAAGCCTCCCGATCCCATCTGCAGAGAGCCCATCATCCTGGACTGCGTGCCCCTCACTCCTCTCCCGGAAGACCCATTCGGGGTGGTGACCCCGGTTGGCAATGCAGAGTCTCACGGACGGTGGGCACATAACACCCAGATGAGACCCACAGCTGACAGCCCGGCATTCGGGTCAGTGGCTGCTGGGCGCAGCTCTTTCCCTGCCTCCTGAAGTTCAAATGCCAGCCTGATTTCTATCTGGAAGCATCCCAGCCCAAACATGGAACAAAAGTTCCCTCTGACAAGCCCATTCCGGGTTCCAAAGTATGTTTTTATGTTTGTTGGCAAATAGAACTGTCACCAGCAACAATAACAACACTGTTTCCCCTCTACTGAAGCTACTTCATTTCTTCGCATTTGTTCCAGGGCTGGCGCTGGACAGATGAATAATGCAGGCCCGGCGGCTGGCCCAAGGCCTGACCTCGTGCCTCCGAAAGCAAACAGGGTGGTGCAAATGGGGAGACTTGTTTGTTTGAACTCTCCCTGCCTGATTTTAAAAAGAAAAGGAAAAAAGAGAAAAGAAAAACAAACCTCCCACCACCCCATTTCATCATTGTAGACACTGAGGTTTTATTGTTTTGTTTTGTTTTTCTTTTTTGTTTTCATTTCTCACTTTTTGAAACGAGGAACTACAGCCCTCTACTGGTGCGGGGGAATGGCGCCAAGTCCTCGGTCGTCGGGGCGACCCTGCCATCTTGTGGCTGCGCGGGGGATGTGCACCTGCCCGAGGGCTCCGACCCTGGGAGCGTCGCGATCTCAGCTTGTTGGAAGGGTTCTTCCCAGGGCCCAGACGGCCTTTCATTCAAGAATTCAAGACATCGCAGGGAAATAAGTGGATCCGAGTCTGTGGGGGGAAACGTAAACGAATCTGAAGTCATGATGTTGGCTCTTGATCTCAGTGTAGTCAACTATCTGTGACCTCACGCTTGAGCACATGATCTCATTTTTATGAACCTGTTTCCGCATCTGTAAATTGGAGCTCGTGATACACGTTTGAATCTTAGAGTTTGGTGAAGCTTTGACGAGGTAGCACATATAAAGAGTGGCTTGTCAACTTTATACATGAATACACAAAAATATATTAAACATCCATAAAGAAGTGGATTCTCTCATCATACCTGGTAAAACTTTTTCAGAGACTCAAAACCTGTTTGGCCACTAAGCCCTCCTATAGTATAAAGCCCACGGCTTAAGATGAAAGAAAAGGACTTCACGCTGACTTCCGCTCTCCTACATGCACAGACTGTCGATTTCTCTTCTTTTTCGCTTTTTGGGTTTGAGTAAAACCAGGCTCCTTGGCCTTTGTGCGTAGGGCCAGCAAGGAATGTAGATGGGCCTGTGGAGGTTAAACTTTGCTTACCTGGAATCATAAAGTGCCCATTAGCGTTGAGGCTTGGGTATTTGGCTACCTCATATCCTCTTAAAAGCCAGAACCAGACACAGCAGCGAAAGAAGCACTCATACAATGTCTGTGCCACACGATGCAGACGCAAGATGACTCATCAAACACAAGATAGGTTTGGCCACTGCTTCTCTGCATTTGTTTGGAGGAAGCCAAGAATTTCTGGTGTCTAGCTCCGGGCTTGCTGAACAAACCCAAATATTGCGGTCCTCACCTTGCGCTAAGTTTCAGTTCTGCTTGGGCTGGCAGGCCAGCCTGTGCTCAGTCCACGGATAAAATTTCCAAGGCACTGGTCTGAGTCCAGAGGTCTCCTACTCACAGCTGGCCCTTTCTGGGTCTTCCAGTTACATAGTTTGTCACTCATCTCACTGACACGCGAGGCAGGCTTAGGGTAATTTGGCAGCGGGATAGATAGTTTTGCAAAGAGAAAATAGCATACCAGTCAGGGGACAGCAAATCCTTGGGCAAGTAGTGAAGAACTATGACTCAGATTTCCAGGCCATCTGCACCCCCAGGCTAGGCCCTGTTACCTCCGTGCTCACCTTCTTCTAAGTTGGGTTCACCTAGGCCTATTGTGAGGAAGCCACCTCTAGAGTCATGCATGTCACCAAGGAGCCTGTGTTACAGTTGGAGAGGAATAGAAGACTGAGACAGGCTGTGTCTCCGGGAAGGTCCTATGGCAGATCAGGGGTGGGGTGGAGGTGAGGGATGGAAAGGCAAGGTAATGCCCTGCCTGCAGATTGAGTGTGTCCCTCCCAACCCTCAGAGATGACATGCCAGAACTCTAAAACCAGAGAAGCCGCAGGAAGACACAAGAGGGGAAGGCTTTTCTTCAGAGATTTCCCATATCTGATCAACTATTTACATTAACCAGATGAGAGTAGGAATTCAGGGTGTGGTGGCCAGACTTTTGGAACTGAAGTACAATATGACCACACAAAGGCGAAGGTGATTGTGGGCATGATAAGACTGCAGATGAAAGTATTAGCCGCCTGTGGTGTGTCCTAAAGGAGAAGTTCGGGCATCAGAGTTTGAGTGCTAGCCACATGGCCAGGAGATTGCAGAAAGCCAGAGGGTGGAGGATGTCTCAGAACGTACTATTGCACCCAACACTTTCACATCCACATATGCAACTGGAATTGGCAAACAGACACAATGGGTGACCAGACAGCACCAACTTTAAGTATAAACCAATGAATTCATTTATTTGGATGAATATAGTTATTTTTAGGATAATTTTTTAGATTTATTTGGGATAAACTTATTAATATCACCCAGTAGTTAAAATACCTATTCTGTGTACCAGATCTCACAAAAGTTTAAGGAGGAGTAGAGAAAATATTTTCAGAGTTGGCTTAAAGGGGCGCTTGAGTGGCTCAGTCGGTTAAGCTTCCAACTCTTGATTTCAGCCTGGGTCATGATCTCAGGGTCATAAGATCAAGCACCAAATGGGTCTCCATGCCCAGCGCAGAGTCTATTTGAGTTTCTCTCTCCCTCTCCCTCTGCTCCTCCTCCCCCTGCTCTCCTTTTCTCTCTCTCTAAAATAAATAAATAAATATTTTTTAAAATCTGGCTGTGGTATATGTTACACGACACATTTGAAGATTTTGACTGGCCTTTGCCCCTGATTGCTGGGAGGAGCCTCTCCACCCTTAGAGTAGGAGTGGCTTGTTATTCATGGTGGGCCCCACAGATCACACTTGACTTTTTGCTAACCAAGGGCTTCAGGGTGGATTCCTAAACAGTTTCAGGGATGGGGACTGGCCATGATGGAAAGACTAGCCATGTGATTGGAGAATGGAGGATTTGAGCCACATGATGTCAAGCCCAATCTCTGGGGAATGGAGATTCAGTGACTCTGGTCAATGATTCAATTAATCATGCTTACATAACTGAACCCCAATAAAAACTCTGGACACCAAAACTTGAGTGACCTTCCCTGGTTGGTAATCATACACTGACATGCTGACACAGTAACTCATGCTGAGGACACCAGAGCTACATGTTCAGGACCCGCCCTGGTTCCCACTCTGGCATCCATTTCTTCATCTGGCTGGTCCTGATACGTATCCTTTACAAGAAAACTATATTGTACATATAGCACTTTCCTGAGTTCTGGGAGTCACTCCAGCAAATTATGGAACCTGAGTGAGTAATGGG
Source organism: Nyctereutes procyonoides (assembly GCF_905146905.1). NCBI lineage: Eukaryota > Metazoa > Chordata > Mammalia > Carnivora > Canidae > Nyctereutes > Nyctereutes procyonoides. Next base: position 8,127,555 of record NW_026575044.1, read on the forward strand.
AACCAAATTTCTAGCCAGTTGGTGAGAAGTGCAGGGAATCCCCAAGCCTGTGGCTGGTATCTGGAGGGAGGGAAGTCTTGTGGACGAGTGTGCCTTAATCTGATATGTGATCCAACTCAGATAGGTGGTGTCAGAATTGCGTAGCACTATGAGGATGCAGAGTCCCTGGGGAAATTCACAAAGCACTGTATTTAATGGGAATTATGTCTGTTCACATATTTACCTCCCATATACATGAGACTCATCCAGAAATATTGGTTGAACGAATGAGTTAATGATGTAACAGTGGGTTCTCTGCCCACTGTCTCTGCCTGTGTTGTGGATCATGCCTCATGTGACCCGCCCAAATCAAGCCCCATCCCCACCTACACCCTGCTAAGTGTCCTTGGTGTGATGGAACTTTATGAGTGTCCTGGGGAGAATCTGTCTGGCTGCCTCCCCTCACCTTGATACTCAGATCCCTCCTACAAGAATGCTCATTTGCTTACTTTCACCCACAATATGGGCGAGAAAAAAAAAATCTAGTGGTATTTTATCCCACAGTCCAAAACCAATAGCAACACAAAACTAGAAAACTTATTCTTTTCCCTGGAAAGGAAAGGGAACTACTGGAAGAAGAATCTGGCAGGCATGTTTGAAGAGACTTCATTGGAACTGGAAGGGTTTTTTAATTGAGCCATAATCGACATGTAACACTATATTAGTTTTAGGCATATACACAAAATGATGACCAGAATTAGTTTAGTCAGCACTTGCCACCACACATGGTGGCAAATTTTTTCTTGTGGTGAGAAATTTAATGACCTACTCTCTTAGCAACTTTCAAATGTCCAATGTGATGTTATTAACTGTGGTCACCATGTTGTACATTACAGCCCCAGACCTTACTCATACAGGAAGTTTGTACCTTTGACGCCCTCTATCCACACCCCTACCCCATGTGACTGGCAACCACCTATGTGTTCTCGGTATCTATGAGTTTCGCTCTGTTTAAGATTCCACATACAAGAGAGATATATGGTATTTATCTTTCTCTGTCTGTTTTATTTTACTCAGCATAATGCTCTCAAGGTCTATCTATAATGTCAAAAATAGCAGAATTTCCTTCTTTTTTGTGGCTGGATAATACTCTATCGTGTGTGTGGTGTGTGTGTGTGTGTGTGTGTGTGTGTACCACATTTTCTTTATCCATTCATCCACTGATGAACCATTAGGTTGTTTCCAGGTCTTGGCTATTGCGAATAAAGCTGCAATGAACATGGGGGTGCAGAGAGCTTTTCAAGATAGTGATTTCATTTCCTTCAGATAAATACCCAGCAGTGGGATTACTGGATCATATGACAATTCTATTTTTAGAATAGTTTTCTGTTTTCCACAGTGGCTGCACCGATTTACATTCCTACCAACACTGCATGTACGTTCCTTTTTCTCCACATCCTCACCAGCGCTTGTTATTTCTTGTCTTTTTGATACTAGCCATTCTGACAGGTGTGAGGCGGTATCTCACATTGGTTTCAACTTGCATTTCCCTGATGACTGGCAATGTTGAGCACCTGTTCATGTGACCTGGAAGTTTAGACTGTATGACCAGGAGACTTGTTCATGGTAGTCACCCAGAACACATGCCTCACCTCACCTCCAGCTCACAAATCCCTAAGCATTATAGAAAAGACAGTCTTAAAAATCATAAGAGCACAGGAAACCTAGAAGAGGTGCTCTTAATGATCCAGACATGTTGTCAAATCCTCAGAGCCCAGAAGGCAGGCAGGGATGGGGCTCGAGAAGGAAGCCACAGCGCCAGACACCATCAAGAGATGACTGTTGCTAGTGATGGCGCCTCAGGCCAGGGGACAGAGATGCGAGGACGGAGAGGAGGCTGGGGCGCTATTGCTGAGGCTGGTTTGGGACAGCCTTGGTGAGCTGATGAGGGATTATTTAGGTTTAAGAAGCAGATTCCCTGAAACAACAGGGAGTCCTTCAAGCTGACGTGACCCCTCCTTCCATGTTCCCCTCCCTGCTACTCACAGGAGGGGGCTACAGCCTTCACAGGGAGGCCAAGAGAAGATCTTGAGTACAGCTATGTGCCCGCCACCAGGAAACAGCAACTGCTTGAGGAAAAACCAATCCCATGAAAGACAGACACCAAACTCCACAGACAGAACATTCTCAGGGACTCCAGGGCAACAGAATGAAGTGAGGCAGCCTGCAGAGGAGTCTCACAGGCTGGGTGACTTGGTGGCATAGCTGTTGGAGGCAGGAAAAGCCTAGGTCCAGTCAAGGAGGCCTGGCTGCACTCTGACCAGTATCCCCGTGTTTGCACAGAACCTGTCCTGCCCTCCCCAGATGGGTTCCATTTCCAGTCCCTATGTGAAGCACAGAATGCTCCCATCTTCAGAGCCTGCAGGCTCCATACTTTCATCTGGGATGGAGTCCCCATCTTGTGTTTCTTTCCCCTGAGATCTGGGCTGTGATTTATTGGACCTTAACCTCTCTGTGTTTTTTTCTCTTCAGAAACTTTTGCTGTTCTCATAGGGCCTCTCATGTCTGGAACACATTCGAACCTGAGAAATACTTGCTGAACTGACAGACTTACCAAAGGCACAGAAATGCCCCTGGGCTCTGCCCCTGCTCATAGAACCTCTGGAAGTTGCATGTTGTCATCCCCCACCATTTGGGAGCTGAATGACTGAATTCATACTTTTCTAGATATTCATTTTTAATTGTTAAGCTAGTATGACAAAATATATATCCATTCCATATTTCATATCCACTTTAATACATACATCAGTCATAGAATTAACAATATTTCTAGAAGCATCTGAATGAGGTTTTAGGGCTGGATTAATGATTAGTTCTTCTAGAGGCAGGAGTTCACAGGCACCAGGCACACACAATATCATTAGATCCCCTGGCAATGCAGGGTAGGAGGGGTGGGTGGGGGGATGTGAGGCAAACACCAGAATCTCTTCTGACTTTCAGGGTTTTTTTAGGTTTTGGGTTTTTTGTTCGTTTGTTTTTTGTTTTTTTAGGTTTTGTTTTTTGTGGGGTTTTTTTTTCTTTTGAAGATTTTATTTATTTATTTATAAGAGACACAGAGAGAGAGAGAAGCAGAGACATAGGCAGATGGAGAAGCAAGTTCCCTGCAGGGAGCCTGATGAAGGACTCAATCCCAGGACCCCGGGATCATGACCTGAGCCGAAGGCAGATGCTCAACCACTGAGCCACCCAAGTGCCCCTGACTTTCAGTTTTCTAGATCATTCTAATGAATGATTCTCAGGTTGTTAGAAAATGTAACTCCCAGGCCTAGGCTGTAGGGCTAAGTCAACAATTCACATTAAAATGGTTACTCTAGAGTCTGGCAATATAAATAAATAACTGTGTCTAATTCTTGGCTTTGAACACCTTTCAATGTCTAGTGTTCATATTGTTCAAACCAATAATTCCCTCTACACTACCATCTCTTCTAAGTGTGAGAATTAATTGCTGGCACCAGGATTCCTCCTAGGACGGGAGCTGTCTTTGTTGAGAAAAGATGCTTTGATTAGTGTTTGAGTAGAAGATGAGCCTTACTCTTAGGGGCCTGGGTATCAGATGGCCTCATACCTGCCAAGGATAAGGCCAAAGTGCTACATAACCAAGGGACAGAGATGAGCAGAAAGAGGATGGAGGGAGGGCCACCAAGTGGCCATCTCAGGACCCTCAAAATCTTGAGCAACATCTAAACACATTACTGCTCTGTGTGAGTGATTTTCTATTGTGAAAGCCACAGAGTAGTTTGTGAAGGTAGCTGAGTCATTTGTGAAGGTAAACATGATCTTGGGCTAAGACAGGCTAGGGGAAGGCTAGACCCAGGGCAGAGGAGGCTGGGGGACCCACATCCCCATCACTTAGCAACCTCCAGGACATCTGTGGCTTCCATCAGTTTCAGGATTGGGAGTTTTGAGGCATCTCATATGGACAATCTCAGTTGATACCTGGATTAATCAGAGATGTGGACAGGAATTTGTGTACAAGGATATAAATCACAGAATTACATATAATGTTGCAAACTGGGAAACCTAATGGTATGATGATAGGGATCTGGTTAAATAAACCAAGAGAGAGCCATTTAGTAACGTGAGAAAGTTTCCACTATAAACATCAATAAAAAAACAATTGGAATATTACTGGTATTATCGATACTTGGTATTTGTTTGTTTTATATTTTAAATAAGTGATCTTTTCTCAAAGAAAAGAGAAAGACTAAAATTTCAACAGATCATTCCAGAGCTTGCAGGATTATGATGACTTGTCTTTTCTTTGGTTTACTTCTACATGATTTTCAGATTCTCCATAATGAGCAAAGTAAGGTTATAATCAGGAGAATCAACATCACTTTTGCAGTGTGGGAGTGAAGTTTGTTTGTGTTAGTTGGCTTACTTGGCAGACATAGGAGAAATGAGCAAGGATGGTTGCCCTTAAGTGATGTTTGGTCATCACTTATTATACCATTTAGGTAGAGACAACATTTGTTTAGCAGAGATGGGAAGGGTTCAGAAACACTTTTTGGAAATCTCCATCCAGTCTTGTCAGGAAAAAAAAAAAAAAGGAAAGAAGAAAAAACAGAGAAGGAGGATAGAAAATGGAGGAAAAAAATACATTTAGACTCTCTTCCGAAATGGGCTCTGAACTGGCAGGTGATTTTTGTTTCACTTTTGCATGTCATTAGTTCTCTTTTACCAAGTCAAAAAGAATGAGAGTTGGATTATGGATGAGTTGGCAGTCACGCAGAACTTGCGTGTGTATGCACGTGTGTGTGTGTGTGTACCTACGTGTACAGAGGGAGGCAACAACTCCTTTCCATGTCCTATGTAAATTATCTGCTATAAACAAAGACAGAGCCTCCATGAAGCTTTGACTCCTGCCCCCCTCTCCCACCAACCCCCACAAAACTGAGGAAACCTTAATCATTTTCAAGCTGTAATCATTCTCAAATCTGCTGCCAGATTGAGTTGCAAGAGGTCAGGCTTGACATATTATGATCTCAAAGATATTTGAGGAAGAAATTATATCAGATGTTCTGGGTCAGCCAGATAATGCCTGAGCCTGGTGTCCCATCCCCACCCCTGACATTAAAGAGACACAGTTCCTCCTCTTGACATCGGCCACCAAAGAACAGCATCATATTGGCAAAATTTTGGAGACCATACCAAGACTTCGAATTGAGTACAGGCTATGGCACCTGTGCCTGCACAACTCTAGTCAAGCCACCTCATGTCTTGGGGCCTCTGCCACCTCCTCTGTAGCATGAGCACTTAACTTGGGGCATTTTTAAGGTGTCTTTAAGCACTGGAAGTCTATCATTCTTTAATTGTAGAATTTACGTGCAAGAGTATGTGTATGTCTGTGTCTGTGTATATTTATTTGCCCAAATGGAAGACAAGTAAGGGCATAGGTGACAATTTCAATGATATTTAACACTAAGGGGGAAAAGGAAGGGAATACTCATTGATTGAACTACTCCTGAAAGTCTAGACAGCATAGAGTAACTTTACAGTTTTGGAAACTGAAGCTCAGTTGGAAAGTAACTTGCTCAAGATCATCCAGTCTTTAGGAGCCACAGGTGGGAAACAGCATCCAGACTAACTCCAAACTGTGGATTGGCAAATCAGTATGGCTTGGTATCCCTCCCCTTCATGAGGCTCTTTTGGTGTTGAGGTGGGGTTAGGTACCACCTGGACCTTACCACTCTCGTCACTCGTGGCACTGAGACAACACTGCCAAGCTCTCACACCTTCTGCCACTAGGCTGGCCACCACCACTCCAGACGAAGCCCATCCGTACTACAGCAGCTGCCAATGGGGACTTGCAGTTGGAAGAAGAGTGGTTACAGCCCACAAGCTCCATGGAAGGTCATCTTGCTTATGAGCTGTGCGTTCCAGGCTCTGGGCTGAAGGGTAGTTAACTGAGAGGTAACACCGCAAGACTATTAACCACGGCCCTCACCATGCCTGACAGCTCTAGGACTACTGGTCTACACACCTTCCCACTCAGGGTGAGTTTTCTCCCTCCCCAGGCAAAGTGCACCTCCTATCTCTCACCCATCAGGGGTTGGGAAAGGTGTGACTAAGCCAAGCTCTTCATTACTGCGCTGACTGCCATTCCTGGAACATCTGCTCATATAGCAGCAGAGAATGGGCAAGGACCCAAAAGGTTCCATCGCCTTGTTCTAGCCACCATGCCACCATTGCCTCTTTCAGCAACCTGTTTTCAGGAGAAAGTAAATTCCAAAAGTCCAACATATGCCATACCATTTCAGGAGGCTGAGTTATATTGAAAAGAGTAAAAGACCAGGAAATTACTAGTTGTCCTGTCGCTGTTTAGCTATGAGACTCTGGGCAAGCCACCACCACTCTTCAGGCCTGAGTTCCCACTTCCATACAGTAAAGACATTAGGGAAGGCAATCCCTTGCACCTTCTCTGTCTCTGGGGTCCACCCTGTTCCCCAGCCCAGCCACTTTCCCAGGGTGCGGGCAGCATCCTTCTAGAAGCTGGATCTTGTGGAGTCACTTGGCGTTCACCTTTCATGACTTTTCTGAGTTTACTTCCTCCCGGCATGGTGGAGCGCTAGCCTCCTTCTGTTGACGCGTGTGGCTCTCTGAGTGCCGCAGAGACAGAGCAGAGCCGGATGCCAGCCACCGCCTCCGAGAGGCACCGTGTTGCCCGCCACCGGGGCTGCCTGCTGACCTCTCCCCATGGCTGCGGCCATCTTGCAGGCCCTGCCTGGCAGCCTCCCCACCACGGGCAGGTGCGGCCTCCCCAGCTCCCCCAGACACCCCCTGAGGCGTCAGCTGGCCCCGGCGCCTTTGCCACTGGGAATACTGGCACCGACCCTTTCGGAGCACAAGGAGCTCTTGCGCCCTGGGGCCTTCCCAGGCGTCTCACACAGACGAGTCCCCACAGGGCCAATAATCTCACCCCATTTCACAGACGGGGAACTGTGGCCACAGAACCTCCTCGTCTTCCAGGAAGGAACAAAGGCGAGGCATCAGCCAGGGCAGCAATCAGAGCCCAGGCACTCTCCCAGAGCCATGCAAGCTTTCGTAATCGGTCATGCGTCTTTTTACCTTTTGAAACTTTGTGGGATTTATATATAGCCTCCATCTTGTCCCTCTGAACTCGGCAGGGCTCACCATCAGTCACTGGGCTGAACACCTGGAACTCTGTGGGGACTGTCATTAGAAGGATGCGAGGCCAGGTGTGGTTTTGGACCAGAGACCTATTGGAATAGGGAGGATTTCTCACTTTCCAAGTTTACTCTGCTCAAGTTAAAACAATTAACCTCCTTTCCCCTTCAAACAACTGTTCTCCGCAGCTTTCTACTAGCTATAGCCAACCCGGAGACACAATGTCAAAAGTGGACTCTCTCTTACCCTTGAAGCCTCCCAGGGAAGAGGAGAGTAGACCCTCCTCCCCCTGGGCTTCCTTCTGCCCTCACTGCCCCCTTCCCCACCAGCGTCACCCACCACCCTCTGGATGCCAGACCTCCTGAGAGTGGGGATTTTCTCCTGTGCTGGGGTCATGACGAGACTGCAGTGAAGGGGGGCTTATAGGCCCCCACGTTGGGCCCCAGACTCATCTCTCGAGGGTTTGCCAGGCAAGCCAGCAGGGAGGGAAGGACAGATGGCAAGGTTATTCCCAACCACTTGGGGTCTTAGCTCTCTTAACTGACGTAGCTGTCAGCACGTTCCCCTTCTCGGGCTGCAGCCTCCCCCAGGACACACTCACACGCACACACGCACACACACACTCAAAAACTCTTGATGGTATTAATATTTTTAGGAAATCACCTGCCTCCTTCTTGTATAACACAGTAGCTAGCATGAATTGAATGCTGATCCCACTCTGGGTACAGTGCTGGGTGATTTTCATGCACTGATGACTGCATTCAATGCTCACAACAATCCTATGACAATGCACATGTGATGGATCTAAGGCTCAAGAACTGGGGTAAATGACCTGGTTCCCCCTGCCAGTACATGGCAAAGCCAGGACTTGAGACCCAGTTTTATCTGACAGGTGAGTTCACTGGCCACCATCTGATGGGGCACCTGGTGGCTCAGTCTATAAGGAATCTCTCTCTTTTTTTAAGATTTTATTTATTTATTCTTGAGAGACACAAAGAGAGGCAGAGACACAGGCAGAGGGAGAATCAGTCTCCATGCAGGGAGCCCGATGCAGGACTCAACCTTGGAACCCCAGGATCATGTCCTGAGCCAAAGGCAGATGCCCAACCACTGAGCCACCCAGACTCCCTGGCGTCTGGCTCTTGATTTCAGCTCCAGTCATGATCTTAGGGTTGTGAGATCAAGGACCCTGTCAGGCTCTGCACTCAGCACAGAGTTTGCTTGAGACTCTCTTTCCCTCTCCCTCTGCCCCTGCCCACCACTTGCACTCTCTTCCTAAAAAAGAAAAAAAAATTAGTTAATTAAAAAAAAATTTTTTGATTAAAAAAAATACTGGCCATCATCTGAGATCTTCTCCATGATGTAGGGGTGAGCTGCAGGTATAAGACATTGCTGGTCTGTATGAGGCAGTCCCAGGCAGCCCTTGGTACCCTTGTGCCTGAGAGGGAAAGTCACCCTCATCCATTGCATATAGGCTGGCCTTTTCCTCAGGTGACAGGGAGGGGCCAGGATGGCCTGCCCCCCTTCAAAAACACTGCCCAATGCAGGCTTTTCAGATGGTTGGAAGTAATTCAGCATTGAGATGAATTGATCATCTTGCAGAAATGACCTAAAGCAGTGGTTTTCAGACGTGGTTGCACACTAGACAGCAGGAGAGACTTTTTAAATCTGGATGACCAGATTACACCCCATGCCAATTAAATCAACACATAATTGGAAATCAACCATCAGAAATTTTCAAAAATATTTAAAAATTTTCCAACAATCACAAATTTGTAGAAAGTTTCCAAATTGCTGTGGATGGACTGTGTGCCCTCCAAAACTCTTATGTTAAAACTCAAGTGTGGGAGCACCAGGGTGGCTCAGTCAGTTAAGCATCTGCCTTCAGCTCAGGTCATGATTCCAGAGTTCTGAAACAGAGCCCTGTGTTGGGCTCTCTGCTCAGTGGGGAGTCTGCTTCTCCCTCTCCCTTGCATGTCACTCCCCCTGCTTGTGTTCTCTCTTTATATATATCAAATAAATAAATAAAATCGTAAAAAAATAAAACTCTGATGTTCTAGTTTAGGAAGAATGTCTTCATCAAGAAACCCGGTGTCCTGGCACCCTGATCTTAGACTCCAGCCTCCAGAAATGTGAGAAATACACTTCTGTTGCCTAACTAAGCTGCCCTGACCGTGGCATCTTGTTATAGCAGCCCAAATTGATTAAGATACACGTAAGATACAAAAAACTTTTTTCTGAACTGATTGAGTGTAATTTGCCAACTTAGCATACCACTTCCTCAAACATATTTGGGTCTGTTTCCTATAAACATAGACATTCTCCTACATAACCACAATAAAAATCCCCAAATCAGGAAATTAACATTGTTACGTCTCTACCAACTAATCCGCAGACTCTGTCTGGGTTTCACCAATATGGTTGAATAATAAAAAAAAATATTATTATTATTGTCCTGACAACATTTTTAACAGCAAGAGGGTGCACTTCAGAAATCACAAAGAGTGGTCATTGGTCAAGTGTCTTCAGTCTCCTTCAGCCTGGAAAGTTCCTCAGTCTTCCCTTGACTTTCAGGACCTTGATACATTTCAAGAATATTTGGGAGAACATCCCTCCACTTGGGTTCACCCAACATCCCCTTATGAGTAGGTTCAATTTATTCATTCTTGGCAAGAATATGACAGAGAGGATGCTCTCTTCTTGCATCCTGTTGGGTGGCTCACAATTTTTATTTATCCCATTACTGATGGCATCCAATTTGATCTCTTGATTTAAGGTGGTGTCTGCCAGCCTTCCCCACTGTAAAGTCTCTCCTTTTCCCTTTGTAAAGTCATTTGTATTTCATGATGAGAGGCAAGTGGTGAGTTGCATCCTGGGAGACTGCCCAGCCTTTGGTTATTTTTACTTCTTGCCAGGTGATCCCAGAGTGCAATCAACTTTGGGAATCAGTGGTCTAATTCCTCCCTGTGAAATAAGCGTCAGCAAACACATAGGGGCCTTTGTGATATGAGTTAATAATAATAGTAAATCTTACATGTACTAGCTAACATTTATCACGGTCTTGTGTGCCATCTACTGAGCTAGTTATTCTGTGTGCATTGTCACCATCATCTAACAGCTCACAGTTATAATTCATGCATTCAGCAGATTCTTATTATACACCAACTATGGGCCAAATACTTCTAGGTGCTGGGGATACAGCTTTGCATGACAGAGACCCAAATCCTCTTTCTCGTGGCGGCTACACTCTAGAGGAATACCATGTATCAAATACCATACTAATTACTTTATGTTCATAGTAATGATGACAATAATATTCATGACTTGTCTTTATCAAGCACTATAGGCCAGACCCTTAGATCACCACCACAACAACACGAGGAGGCAGGTGCTTTTATTATGTACTTAAGAATTCATGCCAGGGAAAGAAAGGCTCTAAGGCATATAGAAATGCAGCCAGCACAGCATTTGATACATTAATTACATTCTTGTCAGTGTTAGCAAAGATGATTGTGGACGCTAGGATTTTTAGAGAATCACACCAAACTAACAAATATATTACATGCATCAAGTTGGTAAAAATAGAAAAAAGGACAATATCAAGTGCTGACAAGGATGTGGGGCAATGTGACCTTTACGCAATGTTGGTTCAAATGTTAGCTAGTGCAGACATTTTGAAGAGCATACTCTATATGTATTCCCAAGAACCCAGGAAAACCATCCTTAGGTAGATTCACTGGAGAAATCACCATGCAAGTTCACAAAGAGGCATATACAAAGAAGTTCATGCAGAGTTGTGTGTACCACAGAGTTGAAGGCAAGCAAGGGACCCTTACTGGGGAGATAGACAAGCAAAATATGTTATGTATATTTGGTGAAATACTTTGCAGGAGACAGAAGAAATCATCTGGATTACATAAAACGGGTAAATCTCAAAATCATAATGTTAATCCAAAAATGTAAGAAACAGAATATGTATAACATAATAACATTTATAAGAGTTTAAGAACAACCTTCAGGGGCACTTGGGTGGCTCAGTGGTTGAGTGTCTGCCTTTGGCTCAGTTGTGATCCTGGGGTCCCAAAATCGTCTTGCATCAGGCTCCCCCAGGAAGTCTGCTTCTCCCTCTGCCTATGTGTCTGCTTCTCTCTGTGTCTCTCATGAATAAATACATAAAATCTGTTAAAAGAAATAAAATTAAAAAGAAAACAACCTACAGAACAACATTGTGTATTGTGGAAGATGTATATGTACATATGTGTGGTGGAAGGTGGATTGGAAGAGGATGCATTAAATATATGTCTGGGTGTGCAGTGGGGATGGGAATGGGGGGTGGTAATGGGACTGTAGCTGGAGGACCAAGGGAAACAATAATAATTTAAAAATAAAAGAAAGGGCATCTGGTTGGCTTAGTTGGTTAAGTATCTGACTCTTGATTTTTGACTTAGGTCATGATCTCAGGGTCATGAAATTGAGCACTGGATGTGGAGCCTGCTTAGGATTCTCTCTGCCCCTCCCCCACTTACTCTCTCTCTCTCTCTAAAAAAAAAGGAAGAATAGAAGAAGAATCTTGTAAGGACAATTCCTTATATGCTATGGATTAGTGAATATGACCAACTTGATCTTGCACCTGATTTGATACTGCCTGGGAACGAAATAAAAATGAATGAATGAATAAAAACGGAATGAAGGTCTGTCAAAAAAGGTAAATGAAGGGTACTTGGGTGGCTCAGTTGGTTAAGCATCTGACTCTTGATCTCAGCTCAGATCTTGATCTCAAGGTTGTGAGTTCAAGCCCCATGTTCAGCTCCATTCTGAGTGTGGAGCCTACTTAAAAAAAAAAAAAGGCGTATGAATAATCCAGAAAGAGCTTCTTTACACTCAATTCTCTTCAAGCCATTCCTCGTAGAAGGCGTATGGTCTCTGGATCACACGAACACTCTTTTGCTTCAAATTAACCTAATGAAAACAGGCCCACACTGACATTCACTCCCACCCCTACCAGAACAACCCTGTGTCCTCTGAACTTTTCTTATACCTGTTCTCCATAATACTCTTGTCCAGTGACAGAGTCGCCCAGGAGGAAGACAGAGTGGCCCTGATCAAGAAACCAAAGCATGGGTCCTGGCTTTGCAACTCACTAGCTGTGTGACTCTGACCAAGATGTACAGCTCCTTCAAGCATTTCTTCTTCTTTCAAAGTGGGGATCATGCTAGCTGCCCGGAAGGGCTGTTTGGAGAAATAAATCAGACTTTGTATGAAGGAGCATGGCTATATAGATGCTACCTTCTCCATCCCTCTAGAGAACCTCAAAGGTACCTCAAGCCTCTTTGTCTATAATGCCAAACGTCCCCCAACAATGGCACAAGCCCTGGACACTGTTGGTGAGTGAGGGCTACACACATGGCTGGACTATTCTCCCTCAGACCCCCATGTCCAGGCCTGCCAACGGGGGAGACGCTGGTGGTCCTGGCCCTGTACCCAAGGAAGGCAAATGTGTGGGCAGGGAGTGCCTGGAGGAGAGCAAGAGTGGTGGCTCCCTGGCAGCCAGCCCACTTGTCTCCACTAAGTAACCCAGTATGTTCCAGAGTATCCCAAATGATGTCATTGTCTTTGTTGCACTTCCCTCGAAGTAGATGGCACTGTCTCCCACCCAGCCTTTAAAGTCCCCTGCCCATGACCAGAGTCTAATCCCCAGCCAGGTCTTGTGGGTCCTGCCACCAGTGAGTCTCTCACAGATTCCCTGGCTGTCTGGGGACTGTCCAGGCCCTCAGCACACCTTTTCTCCAGGAAGGCAGCCATGGTCATTGGGCCCATTTCCACCTCCTGTGCCAATACAGAACTCACAGAGTTTCAGTCTCACGGGGCAAGGTTGTTAAACCAACATCAGAACCCTAGAATCACAAGTGGTGGTCAACCGTAGGAGGTGGTGGAAGGATGCCAGGAGAAAAGGTAAAACTGTGTTTAATCCAGAGAGTGGGAGGGCCGAGGGAAGGCACCTCTGAGGAGAGCCCATTGATCCCTCAGGGTCCTCTCAGCCGGTCTCAGAGGTCTTAGATATCATCCTTAGTATAGGAAGGCCCTTGAGGGCTGGTCAGCCGAGGAGAGGGAGAAACGTTGTCTGGCTGATATTTCATAAAGGTGGTGGAGAAGGGGAGAGCAGGGTGGTGGGGGGTGGTCGGGAACCAAGGGTCCCCACAAGGATGGAAGGTGTCTTTAGGGCTGCATTTGAGAGTTCTGTGCCTTCATTTGTCTTCATCCTGCTTCACAATAGTGTTGAAAATCGCTCTGTCTCTTCCGAGGGTAAAAAAAAAAAAAAAAATGCAGGGACAGATGCATGAGTCTACTTCCCATTAATGGTCTGAACAGCTGCTGGAACACCTCTGAGTACAATAAAGATTCCAACCAGGGTGGGAACAGGTGCGGCCATCTTTTCTATCCCAGTGAGTGATGATTTCGGTGCATTGGCACCAACCTGTCTACCTGGAAAGAGCGCTGTTGGAGTCTTCTGCTCAATGAACAACAGGTCGAAGGACCGACAGCTCCAGGAGGGGAGCTCAGGTCAGCTGCAAGTGTGTATCCAGGGACTTCACTGGTGCTTTCCCACCTCAAGCTGGGTTTACACAAGGGAGGCTCTAAACTCCACATCAGGTTTATTTTTATTATTTTTTTAAAGATCATCCATCTGAGAGAGAGAGAGAGAGCACGAGCAGGGGAGCAGCAGAGGGAGAGGGAGAAGCAGACTCCCCGCTGGGCAGGGAGCCCAAGGTGGGGCTCGATCCCAGGATCCCAGGATCATGACCTGAGCCAAAGTCAGACGCTTAACTGACTGAGCCACCCAGGCATCCCCATCATGTTGAGGTTTTAGAAGGACTGATTCACCTTTCTCTAGGGCTTACCAGTGACCTTCCAGCCCCCTTTTCAAAGACACTGGACTGAGATGTCCCTTCAGCCTGGGGCTCTGTGTGCTCATCCCTACACCCTCTGCCTTCCTTCTCTCCTGAGGCCTGGGCAGTAGGCACACCTCACCAGCTCCTCTGGTGCAACAGCTAACCTCACTGCAAAACGGGTGAAAACCAGAGGTACAGACTCTTTTCTCATCAGTGAGTCAGGCCACAGACACGGTGCTGTTGGAGACTGGCCCTGCCAGAGACTCTTCTGTGCCACCCATGTGTGCCATGGAGCCCAGCAAGGTCTTAATGAGCATCTAATGGTTATTAATCATGGCTGCACATAGAGCTTTAAAATTATCCATGATATGACATTCTGGAAAAGGCAAGACTATGGAGACAGAAAATCAGTGATTGCCAGGAGTTCAGGGCAGGGAGGTAGGGGTGGGGGAAGGAAGAGATGAATAGGGCAAGAACAGAGGATTTTTAGGGTGAAACTACTCTGACACTGTGTAGGTAGATATATTTTCTTATACATTTGTCCAAACCCATACAATATACATCTTCTAAGGTTCCTAGACTCATTTCCACCGTGGTGGGCAGGAGTTACCCACGCACAATACCAAACCATTCTTGGACCCCAGGGAGTAATCTGAGACTTCAACTCAGTTCTGATGCCATCTACTTGGAGATGGGATTGGATCCCACAGATTAAGAGTTCAGTCCTACAAGACCACCTCCCACTTTAGATGCCAGTCACAGGCCCCAGGCTGTCTGTCACCTGTGCTTCTGGTGACTGGCTGCAGATTGGAGCTTGCAACGACCTCCTCCATAGATTTGATTAATTTACTAGAGCAGCTCACAAAACTCAGTGCAACACATATTTATGTTTACTACTTTATGAAAGGATATGATAAAGGATACAAATCAACAGCCAGATAAAGAGAAACATGGAGTGGGATCCCCAGCACAGGAGCTTCCGGCTGGCTCTGTGGCATGTGGGAGAATTTGGTGCCCCAAGCATGGAAGCTTTCTGAAAAGGGCCAAAAAAAGCTCATGTGTTCTGTTTCCTTCCCCTCAACCTCTCCCCTGTTATGAATTTGAATTTGCATTCCCATTTCATGCACAAAATCCTTTCTGCCTCCAGCTGAAGTTTTCTATCATTAGATCTTTATAGTTAGAGAGGGGAAGCTCTTCATCACAGGGGTTCTGGACTGCTTCGGGAACGCAGTGCTCTTGGCTGTTCATAACTCCCACTTTGAGCTAGATGGCTGTTTAAACTCTAAAGGGATCTTCAATCCAGGTTAATATCTAGGGTGAAGATGTAGGAAGCTTGGATCCGATGTCATTGTGAGCAGCGACCACTGTTAGGACATTAGAAATAAGTTGCAAGCAGGGCTTTATCAGACAGACCAGGAGGAAAAGTTCAAAAGCAAAATCAAGTATTTTCAAACAGATGGCTTTGAAAAGGTTTTTTATAAATGCACATTTATGTACATAATTGGGTCAGTGAAATGCATGGACTTTTGTGTTTCTTAAGCTCTAAAACACTTGCAATACTTATCTGGAGAAATTAAAGGGAAAGGTTACATTTATTTACATTTGTATCTTTTCTCCTTTTTTAGGCTTTAGACTTTTAAAGGTCAAGGGTCTTCCTCTTTTTTTTTTTTTAAGATTTTATTTATTTATTCATGAGAGACATAGAGAGAGGCAGATACATAGGCAGAGGGAGAAGCAGGCTCCCTGTGGGGACCCTGATAGGAGACTCAATCCCAGGACCCTGGGATCATGCTGGGAGCTGAAGGCAGATGCTCAACCACTGAGCCTCTCAGGTGCCCCAAGGTCAAGGGTCTTCTGATCCATCTTTGTGTCTTTCCCTCCTTCACTTCTTCCACTAGAATCAGAGTTCAACAAATGTTTGGAGCAAGACCAGAGCAGGGAATCTGAAACAGAGACAAGGACGTAGGGGATGGCCTTAGAAATAGCACAATCAATATATTTCTTATGGTTATGTTACAACCTACATCACTCCAACATGTTAATTAAGCTCCTACATGTGCCAGGCAGAGTCATAGGTCCTAGGGCTCATCACTGGACAGAACGGACAGACCTCCCAAGACACTCCCCGTTCTACAGAATGTTGGCCAATGGCCATATGAGAAATCCGAATGCATCACACAAAAAGTTAGAAATAAAAATACAGGTATTTGACCCTCCCCCCCCCATACTTCCCACTCTAAGCTCATCATTCCCTTTCCCTCTGGAAATAGATGTGACTAGAAAAAAAAAAAAAGGCAAGGAAAAAATCCTGTTCTCTGAATGGTCTCCTGAATGAAGTTCATGTGACACCTCCACATATTTGATGTCACCTACTCTCACAACCTAGGGGCATAGATGACATTTTTGCCCTTCCTTAGGGTAAAGAAGGTAAGACTCAAGGTGGACATGTGATTTGCCCACAGGTGCACAGCAGGTAAGACACAGAGCTGGACCAAATTGCCCAGGTCACCAACGCCCCAGTCTTGGGGCTTCATATTTTAGCACTCCATGTCCCCAGGAAGCAAGAAGCCTGGGGGACCGGGGCAGGTGGGGAGAGACAGTTCATCTTGGCCCAGACACTGGCACAGCATTCTCAGAAATGAGCATCGTGGCAAATGAGGCTGCAAAAACAAAAACCAAGCCACCCAGGTCTTGAAGGATAGCTGCATCCGGCTGGTGGAGGGTGAGGCTATGCTAGCCACCCAGCCCCAGCCCAGTTACTGCCACTGCCCCTCTCGCCCTCAGAAATGTCACAGTGTACTCTCTCTCTCCCCCACCACACTGTGGACCCCAGAGGTGACAGATTGAGCCACGGACTCGCAGCCAGGAAGGAGAAAGATCTAACCTTCCCTCCTGCAGCTGCTGCTGCTCAGACCTCTGTTTTGAATGGACTGAAAGACCAAAACTCCAACCCCAGAGCTTAGGACTTGGTGCCTGGGGTTTATAGGCCCAGCCCAAGAGCTTCTCTGACCAAATATATCTGAAGGCAGCAGTAGGGAAAAAAATAATAGGGTGCGGTGGTTTTATTTTTTTTCTAGTCATAAAATAGCAAGAACCCAGGAAAAGCTGTTTCACAATTAGGAGGTTCTTGAGTTCCTTTAGTAATAAAACCTTCTAAGATGATAAAGTTATATGGTCACTGCTCTGGGCTGAATATTCATGTCCCCCCCAACATGTGTGTGTTGAAATTCTAACTCCCAATGTGATGGTATGAGGATGTAGGGCCTTGGGAGGTGATTAGGTCATGAGAACAGAACCCCCATGGGTGGGATTAGCGCCCTTAGAGAGGAGGCTCCAGAGAACCTCCCAGCCCTGTCCATTACAAGAGGAGGACACAGCAGGAAGACATTGGCTGTGCACCAGGAAGCAGACCCTCAAAAGAATTCAACCATGGTGGCATCTCAATCTTGGACTTAGCCTCCAAAATTGTGAGAAATATATTTCTGTTGTTTATAAGTCCCCAGTCTGTGGGATTTTGCTAGAACAGCTTGAGCACATGAAGACAACCTCCCTGTCTTCAACATGGCGAGTGCTAATAAGATCCCAGCAACTGTTTCACTGACTCTACCCCGATACCCCCAATTAGAGATCATCTGACTTTGTGGGGGTATCTGAGGTTCATGGGGTCCCTGGGGTTGTTAGTTTGGGCTCTGAGTCCTCTCCTGTTCTTTGGCCCCTTTATTCTTTGCTGCCCAGGAAGCCATCTGAGGGCTGCTGCATGCCCCTGTTGCAGACATTGAAGACCCCCAGA
This sequence comes from Nyctereutes procyonoides, assembly GCF_905146905.1. Classification (NCBI taxonomy): domain Eukaryota; kingdom Metazoa; phylum Chordata; class Mammalia; order Carnivora; family Canidae; genus Nyctereutes; species Nyctereutes procyonoides. The sequence goes on from NW_026575044.1 coordinate 8,145,402, forward strand.
GTTCTGCTGGGCTTCACCTAGAGGTCGAGGAGAAAGCCTCTCTTCCTTCTCCCTCTCTGTGGAATTTTAGGACCTGCAACGTGAGCACCAAAGCTTGAGTGACGAGTCCTGTGCAAAGGCAGACCCCATGAATTCTGTCTGCAGTGCATCCCTGCAAGGACACCAGGAGGTGAACATTGGGGATAGACACCAGGGGTCCTCTTCGTGCTCATTGATTTTATTGTTTTAACTCTTTTCCCAGACTTCACGCCCTCCATCCTCTATTCCAACCAAACAGCCCTGCCCCCTCCATATCCTGCCTGTTCAGACAGGATGGTCTCAGCCTCATCTCAGGCAGTGACTCCTCTGAGAGTTTGGCTTTGCCAACAGACAATGGGAAGCCTCCGATGGGCTCTGAGCTGAGAAGGACCCTCATCATTAGGAAGATCCCTCTTGGCGGTGGTCCCCGGAATGGGCTGGATGGGAGAGAAGCTATTCTTGCTTCCAGCCCAGAACCTGAAGCCCAGATTCAGTTCAAGACAGTGGCGCACTGGTGCCACCTGGAGGCAGCCAGCTTCAATTAACAGAAGCAGTTGACAATTCTGCAAATCAGAGTCAGAGAGGCTTTTCAGGTGCCTCCTGAAAACAGCCTGTTTATTTGGAGGGGGCCAAAAAGAACAAAGCTTCAAGGAGGTGTTGTGCTAGAGACTGGAAGAGTGACTCCTCTCTAGAAGGAGATTCTCGAGTTACTTCAGAAGCAGAAGCTCCCAGGATGAGCTGGAGAGACACCCCCCTAACCAAATGAAATTTGACCCCCACAACAGATTTGCAGAATAAAGGGCAGTCTTCGCTCACAGGAAGGAAGTGGGCTTGATCTTGTTTCATGTGACACATTCCAGTTGCCCAGTGGCACCTGCTTTAGAAGTTCCTTCCCACTCTTGGACAGAGACCGTAGAGAGGCTGGTATAGGGACGATGGCCCTCTGAGCCTGGGTCCTCGGCTACCTTTCTTTCTCTAATGTTCCTGTCCTTTACAACACAGCCCAGGAAGCAAGCAACAAGTAGGGGGTACTAGAGGTTGCAATCGAGCAGTTTTGAAAACCTAACTCTGAATCTCCCTCTTCCTGCCAGAAGCCACTTAATTACAGACTTCAGTGTATCATTCTTGTAATATTGCGTGATTTGTTTCTCTCTTATTTCCAAGTGGGAGCAAAGTATTCCTTATCGGCTTTCTCCGGGTCACGGAGTCATGGGAAGTTTTTTATATTATGGCTAAAATCTCTCCTGCCATTCGCTCTATCTCCTTCCTGATACTTGATGTTTTCTTAAGAAGGTTTCTCAGTGTAGACAAGCAAGGTCATATCTCTGAGTCTCTGCCAAGATTGTGCTGCACTTCTGCTTCTGCTCAGATGGGAACTTAGCAGCAGCTGAAGATCAGAAGATCAGGCATCCTGATTTGCATGGGAAGAAAGGAAGAGTAGCTGACGCCCTCAGAAGTCAGGCAGACCTGTGAGGTCTACGTCATCGTCCGCACTGTGGAGGGTCCTCCAACATTGGGTATGGGGGTGGAGGCCAGAGGGCAGGGCTGGGGGAAAGGAAATGCCCGGCCCAGGAGGGGTAGCAGTCAGATTTGGGGTGGGCCCCATGAAAAGTAGTTAGGAACTTAGAAGAAATTCTGCCTCCAGGGCTTTCTGAAAAGCCAGTGTCCACGTCTCATCTCTGCCACTATGGTCCTTCACTTCTGTAACATCCACACCTTTCTTCTCCCCGTTCCCTCTCTCTTCTCACACCAGCCCCCTTTCTTTTTGCTTGCTTTGCTTCATTGCAGGTATCATGCTAGAGCCAGGGGAAAACTCAGGCCTCTCCTTCTGGCGAATATCACATAATGCCTTTCACTTCCTCCTCTGTTAAGGGCAAAATATGTGCTGTAAAATCAAAGTTCACGTTCTGCACTTGGCTTCCAGGAGGGTTGGGCTACCTTTAGCCCATTTTCCTTTGAAACCACCTCTGAGTTTGGCTTCCCTCCATTCTCCTTTCAGAGATGACGATGGCCAGAGGCTGAGCCATAGGGAGGTGGCGGGAGTTGACCCCAAGGAGGCTCGTCACATTGAACAAATAAGTAGCTTGAGCAAATACATGTAGGGAGGGTCATGAGAGCCAGGTTGGAGAACTGACAGGATGTGAAAGGTGGAGGTTGGAAGGACCTTGAGGCATGGATGGGGCACCAGATTAGAACTGCCAGTATGGTATGAGCTCAGAGTGTCTAAACATATAAACAGATAAATACATTAAAAAGAAAACCACAGGCCAGAAATGGCCTCACAAGGGCAAGTCACAAAATGAGGGCTTAACACCTAACCTAAATGCAGTTCCAAACTCCCCCAGATCTGTCAGTTTTAGCTGGTCAGTCAAGAATTTTCCGACAGGCACTAATGAGGTCACCTGTCACATGGGTCCCCTTCCACCCCCAAAGGGAGATGAGGTCATCCACCTAATAAGTCTCCCTGCGCCCCCTGCAATTAAATGAGAAAAATTAAGCTGAGTACAGTTTAAAGATCCAATTGGCTCTACTAGTCAATTCATAAATCAGACAGCATCCCATCTAGCAAGTAGAGGGGAGCTCTGGTGGGCTATAGAAAAGGAAAGATTTAAAAATAGAGAGGGAGCAGAGAAAGGGAACTATTAGCAAAGAATTCCTTGTTTTAGGCAAGGTCACCCACCAAGGGGAAGGGTCTGCCTGTAAAATTCCTGGTGCTGACCAGGAGATCCCTATGCTGACTGGTTAAAAGTTGCATTCCTTAGCAAGGGTTAGGGGGCAGGCGGTGAGGGGGTTGAAACTGCAGGTAGGTTAGGTGTTAAATCTTGGTTTACTGACTTGAACCTTAACCTAAGTGACACCTTTGGGCCTGTGGTTTTCTATTTCACACCACTAAGGGAAGGCCTTGCTTGGAACAATTTTTTCTTTTCTTCTGCTAATAACTTCCTTGCCTTCTTTCTATAAAAACCTTTCATTTTGTACAACTTCCTCTGAGATCCCCTCTGCTTGCCTGATCCACATATCACTTAATAAAGCCAATTAGATCTTCAAATTACCCAGCTGCATTTTTGTTCTATTACATACATATATACATAGACATAGATATATACATGTGTGGAAGTACATATATGTGGCATACAAATAAATTCTAGCTCTATCGGCTGAGAGCAACCAGAAACAATAGCATCCCCGTAGCAGTGAGCACATGGAACATCCAATCTTGGTTTCTAAATACCATTTTTCACTAAAAAAAAAAACAGAAATGGCTGATTCAGGGGACAGAATGGATGAGCCTGGACTATCTTCTTGTGCCAGAAAATAAGATGATGCTTGAAGAAGATAAGGGCATGTCAAAAGGACACAGGAACCAGCCGATGGAGATCCCACTGGCTAAATCTCAGATGATCTAAACATCAAAATAATATGATAGCATCGGATTCGACTTATTAAATAAAATATGAATCCATACTGATAAATAAGTGAATGATAAATAAATGGGGTGTGTGTGTCTGTGTGTGTGTGTAAAAGTTATTTCATACAGTAGGCTACCAAGTAATAAATGTAGAAGGAATTAATGGAAATAAAAAACAACAGTATGGCAGCATCATGGTGTTGAGTTATTCAGATAGGGGCTGATGAGAGGAGCTTGATAAGGACCAGGATATTGGTATCATCTCAGAAGATCTCCCCATAGAATGGTCATCATTACTAAGGCATAAGTAGTGACTTGATGAGCAAGAAGTTTGGAAGACACCAACATGACCAAGAGATCAAGATCACCAACGGTGACATACTATAATGTGCTGTAATATGAAGAGCCCGGCATCCTGTCTGTATGTTGCTGCCAACAAAGCCTGATCAGGTCTGACCAAAAGGAAATATCAGGTAGAACTGTTAGGGTTGTCCTACACAATAAAAGGCCTGTATTCTTTAAAACTGAAGGACATGAAAGACAGGTGAGAAATTCTGAGAAAATATTCCATGTGGAAGGAAATTGAAGAAATGTGGTAAGTGGATGTAATGTGTGTTCTGGACTGATCAGATCCTGAACCATAAAGAACACAGAGACATGGTTGGCTGATCTGGCAAAGTCTAAATGGGGGTCTGAGGACTGGGTGGTAGTGTTGGGCCAATGGTGATAACCTCACTTGGAGAGTCTGTACTTGTTTCCTAGGGCTGCCATAACAAATTGCCACAAAATCAGTGGCCTCAAATTGCAGAAATATATTCTCTCACAGTTCTGGTGGCTAGAAAACCAAAATCAAAGTGTCAATCAGTGGGGCTGGTTCCTTCTGGAGACTGAGGGAGAAACTGTCCCAGGTCTTTCTCATATCTTTAGAAGATTGTTGGCAATCCTTGGCATTTCTTGGTTTGTGGCACCATACCTCCAATTTCTGTTTCCATTTTTATGTGGCCTTCTTCTCTGTAAGTCTCTGAGTCCCTCTTTGTCATCTCCTCTTATTATATGGACATCAGTTTACTGGATTTAGGGCCTACTTTAAACCCAGGATGATCATAACTCAAGATCCTTAATTACATCTGCAAAGACCCTATTTCAGAATAAGGTCACATTCTGAGGCTCCAGGTGGGCATGAATACTTTGAGGGGAACACCGTTAAATCCCCAGCAGGGCTGTATCCAGAAATACACCCTAAAGTTTCAAGGGCAACAGGGCATTACAGTTGTGTCTTGCTCTCAAATGGTTCAGAAAGTGGTAATGCAGAAGTCAAGAATTCTTTGTATCCCACTCTTACAACTTTCTATATCCTTGAAATTATTTCAAAATAAACATTTAAAATTTTTCTTTAAGCTCTTTTGATATTACTTAAGGTTTTCATGAGGGAAACATTCCGGAGAGAATGAGACAAGAGGTAGGAAATGTGAATGGGCAGGAAGGAGCACAAGAACTCTGGGTCTTTTAATGCCTCACCTTTTTGCATTCTCCAAGGACTTTAAATATTCTTTTTGGGTGGATATGATCCATTTCCAGAGGGAACTGATTTAGAATTTGGTCATGACCAAATGAGAAGTTTTGCTACAGACAAACCTAGAAGAGAAGAGGGGCTTCCTTAGTTCACAGAGCCTACAGTCTGCTGCTGTGTGCCCAGGACTGGTGCCCCACCACGGTCTTAGGGACCACCCATCACCACTTCAACTTTTTGCACCTGCTTTGTCTTTCCTGATTTTTTTATTCCTATCAAAGAAATATAAATGTAATTCCTTTTTTGCACATTACACATATTTCTATCCTTAATCTAAAATCTATCTCCCCATGTTTTTAACCCTTTAATTTAGCTGATAAAAGAGTTTCACCTTCTATGTTCCTGCTTTAAATCTCAGACAGTTGATCTTTTATTGCTTTTCATTACCTTTCAGGGTTAGTGGGTTGTTTATTTTATGTTTCACTCTTTTTGTCTTATTTTTCTTATGTTTAATTTCAATTTTTAATCTTTCAAATTCCCATAGTCCCCATATTAGCCTGCTCTGACTATCTTTTCCTTTTATTCCTCCATCCTATAATCACTGGCTTTATCAGTGACTGTAAAGAAGGATGGTCCCAAGAGTGTGAGGAGTTCAGAGCTGACAAAAGCTCTCTCTAAAGCCTCGTCTATTCCCACCACAGCCCCCCAGCCTGCTGAAAGATGCCCTCCCAGAATCCTTGTGATGCATTCAGAAACTTCATCCATCTCAGGGCTATAATTTGCTTAGAAATCTTCTCTATATCACATGTAATTTAATCCTTTGTGTTTTAAAATCAATGGTCAATATCTGGCCAAACTTTGCTAAGTGAAATGCACTGTTGACCTGTAACATGTCACAAAACCAGAAGGATGTGGTCAAGGGGGTCACAGCAGCCTGGCCTTGGACTTGGTTGACCTTTTTGGCCCTGAGCCTTAGATAGGTACTCTGCAGAGGCACAGTTACCAGGCCCATGGCATGACTTGTTTTCTTATCTATTTCCATTCTGCTTATTTCCAAACTTATTCCAAACACCTCCCTTCCAGGCTGTCTACAGAAGGTTGCTGGCTGGGTAGTCCTCCATGCTCCCTTCCCTTCTCAGAACAGTCCTGGAAAAAAAAATCAATATGGAGATTATTCTGATTATTATTATTATTTTTTGATAACAACTATCAGTTCCTTCCAGGGTGAACCTCTATTATTAGGATCCATTCAATACTTTCTAGATGCACTTCAATCCTCATATGTAGAGAATAGAAGGCCTGTATTCCCTCCTGATTATGAGCCTTCTTTCTTTCCCTACCCCTAAATCTCTCTCTCCCACCCCCCTACTCTCTCTCCTTCTGTCATTCCTCACATGGCCTAATGGATATGACTAGCTTTGTCATTCCCCCCAGGATGCAATATTGGTTTTGCTTTACTATCTTGGCTAATGTAGGGGAACAAGGGAAGAGTTTCAAAGACTTTCTTCCTCCTTAACCACAATTGCTGTTACACCAGAGGCCAAGAAACCAATGTGAGATAAAGTCAACATCAAATATGGCCATCACAATTATATATTCACATTCTAGAGAAATGACCATCAAATGGGTCAGTGGGTCCAATGGACTCACTACAAACTAAGACTTGGGCTAGAATTCCATTTATGACCTGGTCACCATGTGCTTCCATTCTATAACAGAGATGTCATGATCATGTTTCATGATCTGAGGATGATTGACACCATTATCTAAGAAAATAACCATAAGGATCTTTGGAAAAAGACTGAGACAAACAATGCCTTAGATAATTGTGATGTTGAAGGTTTTTCCTCATGAGGACCCAAATGATCTCAGGTCCAAAAAACGGACAAAGGATCATGATTTTAATTATGGTAGATGCCACTCTCTATACAATTTTTTGGTTGTATAAATGAGCAGTGCCCTTGTTTGGTGCCCATTGATAGTGTCAGGAACATCATGTCCTATTAACCACCTCCATAACTCTATGCCAGCTTGGTCACTTAGCTGACCAGCTGGCCTGGCCACTCATTTTAATCATTGTATCACCTTGCTTCTTACAGTTAAGTATAACCACTCTATTATTTGGGGATCTTATCATTCTCACCAGGGACTCGGGTTCCATAATAGCAGCCCCTACCATCAGCGCTGGCCTACCAAGTACAGTCACCACTGAGCTTTTCAACAACCTAGTGTCCTCTTCCCCTTTCATTCCTTATCATTCTAGAAAGTGGAGCATCCTTCGGATACCTACCTCCTACCTCCTGTAAAATAGAGTGGTTTGGGCAGGTTTTCCAATCTTACAAACTATGGATATATGTCAGCATGTCCGTTCCTCTGGAACTTTTGATCTTTTCATCTATTTCCTGCTACAAAAGTCTGGCAGATCTACTTGACTTAACATGGGCCATTGCTTTCTCTGTCCTTCTATGAACTATACCTGGCAGCTTATTTGCTCCATCTCCTGGGACCCTTGCCAGAGTAAATTAAATCTTGTATCCTAGGAGAGTGCTCTCATATCTATAAAATTTCCCTTCCCAACTTTATGTTCTACCCTTGTGTTAAAAATGTATCCAGGAGTTGTTTACTCATGTATGGTAATACAACAGATGTGTAGAGAATTTTTCATGAAGGAAGAAGTTGATGCTCAGATTCCTAGAAAGAGGAGGCATGGCACACCATGCAGAGCCACATGGAGAAGGAACAGGAACAGTCAGGAGTCAGAAGAAGGAGAGGAAAAACATGTCCCAGAGCCTTTACTGGAGTTTTTGCAGGAATAAATAAGTAAAGTAGAAAAGGTACTCTGAGTGAAGTTACAGTTGGAGATTTTGGATAATTTCAGCAGACTCTAGACTATAAGGATAATCCACATTAATCTGGTCCCTGGATCTGGGGTGATTTAGGGCAGGAGGGATATTGGCCTAGTGTGTGAGTTTGATAAAGGAGAGCATGGGGGACATGGGCTTGGTTGGGGTTTGGTTGGTTTGCATACGAGAGGTATCCCTGAGTAATTTGCTGTCTCTAGGAATTAGAGCAGCAGTCTCTCCCAGATCAAGGCCCCTGAATGCCAGTATATCAAGAATACAGAAAATAAGAATATATAGTCAGGAAAATTTCAATCTTCCTCTCTCCCTCCAATCTCTAATTCAGCACTGTCAGCACCCAGCTCAGCACATGCTGGCTCATCCTGCAGTTCCTTCAACATGTGGCACCTTTTCTCCTTCAGCAGATCCAGCACTTCCCCAGCCAGGTGATAGTATGACTTCATGCTTATCATCAGCCTCAGACCCCAAAGGGCAGAGCCTGATGAGGGTGCCCACTGGCCTGCAGGGCAATGGCCTCTGCAGAGTCCTTGGGCCAGTGGGGTGGATGCTAGCCCTGCGTGGGGAGAAGGAAGCCAATTCCACAATTTCCTGGGCTCAGGGAACTGGATTCTGAAGCTTACCACCCCATATATCCCCACCTCTAATCTCCAGGTCCCGTTCTTCACTAATTAGAGCCTGGCCCTGGACAGAATAGACCTACCTAGGTTGAGAGTTCAATCCTCTCTGGAGCTCCTAAGATTAAATCCTGGGCTGATCCTCAGCTTTTTCAGCTCTCTGGCTACAAGAGCTGTGTCTTTCTTTACGTGCTGCCAAGAAGGCTTGACTTTCACACCCACCTTGTAATTTGTGCAATCACTGTCAGCCTTTCATTTTTCAAAGCAGCAAGTGCCCCCTGCCACAGTCATCCAGATCCATATCCTCCCAATTCCTATTCCCCCCAAGGTTCTTAACTGTCTAATACATGTCACATACTAGTGCATTGCCTTTCTTGGGTAGACCATCCAAATTCACTACTGGCAAAAGTTTTATCAATCACTCTGCTACCTTTCACTGGGCTAAGCTCTGCCTCAACTGCTAGCAACTATGAAATCGACTTTGCCAGCCTGACAGCAGGTGGTTCAGCTGCAAAATCCCATCTTAGCATCTGCTTCTTGGACTATTCCTGACAGCAATAGTTACAGATTGATTCCCTGGGAAACTGGCTGTGAGGTGGAGATTAGCATGCAGGAAGCTTATTAGAGAGTGCTCTTGGGATTAACGCCCCTGGAGAAAGAGAAATGATTGGAAGAAGTTGGACTGTGCCATGGTTTCAACAAAGCCTCAGTTGACCCCATGAGGAACTCTGATGCTGGGATGCCCCTTCAGAGTTTTCAGACATCTCAGGCAAGAGGGCTGAGCCTTTATACCCTACAAAGAACAGTCATTGGATACAGGCTGCCCCACGAAGAGGACATGACCTTGGGCAAGGGGGCCCTCTGCAGCCAAGGGTAATTTCTGGAGGGTCAACAGCTGAAGGCTGTCTGCCAGCAGCACTCCCAGAGTCCTTCAGATCTGCAGGGGAATAGGGATGGAGACCATACCATCCTGCACCTTGCAATCTGGACATGATTTATGTTAATGTGCTCACTCCCCCATCAAGGTGCACACTGTCTGCTTGGACATATGGTCTCGATTGTATGATTATTTAACTTGTATTTACATTGCATCCTCCGGACAGGATTATTTAACTTTAAGACCTTAAATACTAGGATTTGTGATGGATCTAAAAGACAAGCAATAAGAATAGGGGCATCATTTTCCCCTGGGTAATTTTTCTTTTTTTTGGGGGGGGGTAATTTTTCTAGAAAGACACATGCTAACCTAAATGGAAGATTTCTCACACTTATTTAAGAACAGAAACTGGAAGCTCAGAATATAGAAAACTGATCATTTTGCTTTGAAGTACTTGAGGAACACTGTTGGACATCCCATACCCACCAGGATTCTGTTATCAACTGGAAGAGCAACTCATTATATTAACATTTCACTCCTGTAGATATGCTAATCACTTGAAAGTTAGTTGACATTGAGATTCTGAAAGTAAGTGAATGGAACCACTCTTCTACCATTCTCATTCATTTGTTAAAGGAGTTTTGTGGAGAAGAATAGTTCCCTCGACACAGAGGATACCTATTTCAAAACATGGCTCAACACAAAAGGATCAGTGGCTAGCTGCTGAAGATTTTTTTCATAGAAGTCTTTGCCACAGAGGAATCTGGCCTATGTTTTCATGGCCACTGTTCAGTGTCATGGTTGCTGGGTTTCTCTGGAACTAAGCCACCTTGGGTATGAATTAAAAAAAAGAACTGTTTAGAGTTCAGCCTAAACCCATGGATTGTGAGGCCAGAGGGAGTCATTTTGACTCACATGACTGAAATGATGTGTGTTTGGTAGCCATGGTGTTTCCATGGTCCGCAGGAAGTCCAGTACACATAGTTAGCTGAATGTTCCAGAGGGTGCTTAGAGGTAGTTAACATTAGCCTGTGGGTAGGAGAGCCCAGAGAGAGGGTCTGAGTTTGTGGTTTGCTTTGTTTTTATTTCATCTTATTTTTTAAATAAATTTTACTTGTGACAACATTTTATTTTAAGTAAACTCTACATCCAACATGGGGCTTGATACCATGACTCCAAGATCAAGATTCACATGCTCTACCAACTAAGCCAGACAGATGTGCCTCCATTTTATTTTTAAGTCAGAAGAAAAATCAATTTTATTATAAATATCAACAATTTTTATTAATATGTTTGGGTTTATCTTGTTGTTTCCCCTATCACACACATATCAATGTGTGTGAGCCTGGGTCTCATTTGCACATTACTGTGTGTCTGTATTTTAGGATGGCCAGATTTAGCAAATAATAATACTGATGTCCAATTAAATTTGAATTTCAGACAAACAATGGATACTTTTTAGTATAAGTATAGCCCAAATATCCATGGCCACCCATGTTTATCCCAAATAGTGCAGGCCAACTGTCTTTTATCTGGTAACCTTCCTGGATTTTCATGTGAAAAGAGTTGGATTTTGCTGAGAAGTTTGCAAGGTGAGAAGGACCAACAGGTGGCTGCCTGTGGCAATAAGAAGGATAATGAGCCAAAAAAAACTACAGAGAGGAGACAAAGGGTAGTTGAAGAGGCTGGGAAGATAGCAGAGTAGGAAAACCCTAGGCTTATCTCTTCCCACAGATACAACTAGATAACACCCACATCTAATAGCCTAGAAAATGGCCCGAAGACTGGCAGAACAGACTCCACAACTAAATGTAGAGAAAAGTCCACATCGAAGAGGGTAGGAAAGGCAGAGACAAAGTCAGGAGGTAAAAGGACCCATGGGACCATCCAGGAGGGGAGGGAGGAAACTTCGGGTGCAGAGAAGTGAAAGGAGCAGACCCTCATACCAAGGAGCCCATGAAAGGAAGACAAATCCTCATAACATTTGGCTTTGAAAACCAGAGGGGCCCAATTTTGTGAGTTCTTACAACCAGTGGAATTTAAAGACTGGGACTTTGCACAATAGTGGTCTTGGCTCTGGGAGAGCCTGGAGGCTGAGAGGAAACTGAGTCCCTGCCCTTAAAGAGGTAGCACAACAAACAGCCTGCTAATATACAGCATAGATTGAAAAATGCCTGGGGCATATAGGAGGAAGAGTTATTTACTACTCTCAGAATGTGTCCCAAGGGACAGAGATCACTAGGAGACTCCCCCAGGAACAAAGGAGCAGGTAGGCACCATGTTGCTCACTTGCCCTCCAGTATAAACACACAGCCACTGGCAGGAACCAGCACAGTGCTGACATTCACTACCTAACTTGCTTCTATCCAGTACCTTCCCTCCCTTGGCTTTGGTGAATGTGCCCCCCTCAACACAGCCTGCCTTATTACCAGTGCTACAAGTATCCTCCCCCAGAAAACCAGCACAAACCCTGCCAACACCCAGTCTTTCCACCCAAGAGCTTTGCAGGGCTTTGAATCCCAAGAGGGCAGGGTGGTGGGCCCCCTCCCATGGAAGATCAGCACACATCTTGTTAAAATTGTGTACTCCACTCCAGCTGGCCCAGTTTCAGTGGTGGCACATCCCCTCCACTGACCTGCAAACCTTGTGGGCATTGTGTACCCCTCCCAATCCAACACAATCTTGTGGTCAGAGCCCATTCAAACTGGGCTGTAAGCCTGGTAGTATGCAAGCAGCCCCAGCATGCATGTACCACTCCAAAGCGATTTCTGCCCCAGGGAGAGGAAAGAAACCATACATACCAGTCAGTCTGTGGCCCCAACAGTGGACTAAGGGCAGACAGTTGGGCAGATTGCAGGCCCTGCCCATCAGTGAAAACTTCTTAGGGGACAACACAGATAAGTGCCCTGTAGTTTGGTGCTATTGCATCTCTGGCAGATGCCTAGTCTGACTCAAGCCCAAGGCAGCACCAGACTGCCCACTAACGTCACAGGAACCAAACACTGCCCACAACAGGCAATGAGAGCCACTGCAGGTGACTGGAATGACAAAAAAAGCAGTCAAGCCACAATAGTAGGTGCATGAAACACACATAAGAGACACCCTGAAGTGCCAGATTCTAGTAAGTAGAGGACACTGCACTACAGTGCACTATATTACCTCTTCTTCATAAAGCCATTACCTTCAAGAACAGGAGGCATGGGGATCCCTGGGTGGCACAGCGGTTTAGCGCCTGCCTTTGGCCCAGGGCACGATCCTGGAGATCCGAATTCGAATCCCACATCGGGCTCCCAGTGCATGGAGCCTGCTTCTCCCTCTGCCTATGTCTCTGCCTCTCTCTCTCTGTGACTATCATAAATAAATAAAAATTAAAAAAAAAAGAACAGGAGGCATGGATGACTTTCCTAATATACAGAAACAGACAAAGAGTTAGACAAAATGAAGACATAAAGAAATATGTCCCAGATGAAAGGACAAAGCAAAAGCCATGGCAAGAGACCTAAGCAAAATGAAGATAAATATTATGACTGGTGGGGAATTTAAGATAAAGATATACCCTGGGACTGAGAAAAGAGTGGAGAACATCAGTGAGACTGTTAAAAAGGAGACAGAATTAATCCGAGATGAAGAACACAAAAAATGAAGTTAAAAATACAATAGATGGAATACATATGAGACTAGAGGAGGCAGAAGAATGCATTAGTGACCTGGAGAACAGTGTAATGGAAAGTAATCAAGCTGAGGAGGTAAGAGGGATAGAAAGCAAAATGACAGTAGACTTAGGGAACTCAGCAATTCCATCAAGCTTAATAACTAACTTTCACATTATAGGGATCTCAGAAGAAGAGAGAGAAAATGGAGCAGAACATTTATTTAAAGAAAATAATAGCAGAAAAACTCTCTAATCTGGGGAAGGAAACAGTGTCCAGATTCAGGAGGCCCAGAGATTCCCCCCCCAAAAAAAATCAACAAAAGGAGATCCACACCAAGACACATAGTAATGAAAGTGGCAAGAGCTAGAGACAAAGAAAATTTTAAAAGCAGCAAGAGAACAGAAAATAGTTACATGCAAAGGAAACCCCAAAAGGCTATTAGATTTTTTCAGCAGCAACTTTGCAGGACAGAAGGGAGTAGCATGATATATTCAAAGTACTCAAAGGAAAAAAATCTGCAACCAAGGATACTCCAGAAAGACTGTAACAACAGACAAAAAGGGCACTGTGTCATAATAAAGGGGACAATCCAACAAGAACAGAATAATTGTAAATATTTATGGACCCAACATGGAAGCACCCAAGTACATAAAACTGTTAATAACAAACATAAAGGAAATAATAAATAGTAATACAATAGTAGCAGGGGACTTCAATACCTCATGCACATCAATGGATAGATTATCCAAATAGATCAATAAGGAAACACCAGCATTGAATGACACACTGGACCAGATGGATTTAACAGATATATTCAGAATATTACATCCTCAAACAGCAGAATACAAATTTTTTGTACACGTGCACTCTTCTCCTAGAAGAGATCTCCCAGAAGAGATCACATATTAGGCCACAAAACTAGCCTCAACAAATTCAAAAAGATTACCACAATGCTATGAAACTAGAAATCAACAACAAGAAAAAATCTGGAAAGAGTACAAACATGTGGAAGTTAAACAACATGCTACTAAACGATAAATGAGTCAGCAAAAAAATCAGAGGAAAAATTAAAAAGCACATTGGAAACAAGTGAAAATGAAAATGCAATGGTCCAAACTCCTTGGGATGCAGCAAAAGTGATTCTAAGACAGAAGTTTATAGCAATACAGGCCTACATCAAGAAACAAGAAAAATCTCAAATAAACAACCTAAATTTATGTCTAAAGGAACTAGAAAAAGAACAAACAAAATAAGCAAAAGGAGGGAAACAATAAAGATTAAAGCAGAAATAAATAATATAAACAAACAAACAAACAAAATAAAACACATCAATGAAACCAGGAGCTGGTTCTCTGAAAATTTGTTTCAACATATTGGTAAAACTCTACCCAGACTTATCAGAGACAGAGAGAGAGAGAGAGAGAGAGAGAGAGAAAACTCAAATAAAAAAATCAGACATAAAAGAGAATAAATAACAACTGAAACCACAGAAACACAAAGGATTATAAGAGAATATAATGAAAAATTAGGCAGCAACAAATTGGACAACCTAGAATAAATGGATAAATTAAATTCTTAGAAACATATAAATTACCAAAACTGAAGCAGAAAGAAATAGAAAGTTTGACTGGACTGATAACTAGCAATTAAATTGAATCTGTAATCAAAAAACTCCCAATGAACCAAAGTTCTGGACCAGATGTCTTCACAGGCAAATTCCACCAAACATTTAAAGAAAAGTTAATACCTATTCTTTTCAAATGTTGCAAAAAATAGAAGAGGAAAGAAAACTTCCAAATTCACTCTATGAAGCCAGAATTACCATGATCCCAAAACCAGATAAAGACACCACCAAAAAAAAGAGAACTACAGGCCAATATCCCTGCTGAACACAGAGCAAAAATCCTCAACAAAACACTAACAAAAAAAAAATTCAACAATACATTTAAAAAAATCATTCACCATGATCAAATGAGATTTATTCCTAGGATGCAAGAGTTTCAATATTTGCAAATCAACCAACATGGTACATCACATTCAATAAGAGAAAGGATAAAAATCATGTGATTATCTCAATAGTTGCAGAGAAAGCATGACAAAGTACAACATTCATGATAAAACCCCCAAAAAGTAGATTTAGAGGAAACATATCTCAACATAATAAAGGCCATATACCAAAAATCAACAGCTAACATCATATTCAATGTTGAAAAACTGAAAGCTTTTTCCCTAAGATCAGGCACAAGGTAAGGATATCCTTTCTCTATACTTTTATTCAACATAGTACTGGAAATCTTAGCCACAGCAATCAGACAAGAAAAAGAAATAAAAGGCATCCAAATCAGTAAGGAAGAACTAAAACTCTCACTATTTGCAGATGACATAATACTATATACAGAAAACTGAAAGACTCCACCAAAAACTACTAGATCTGATAAGAGAATTCAATAAAGTTTCAGGATACAAAATTAATATTCAGAAATCTGCTGCACTTCTATACACTAATAATGTAACAGAAAAAGAAATTAAGAAAACAATCCCACTTACAACTGAACCAAAAATAATAAGATACTTAGGAGTAAACTTAACCAAGGAGGTGAAAGACCTATACTCTGAAAACTATGAAAGAAACTGAAGATGACACAAATAAATGGAAAGCTACACTATGCTTATAGATTAGGAGAACAAATATTGTGAAAATGAAAAAAAAATATTGTGAAAATGTCCATACTACCCAAAACAATCTACAGATTTAATGCACTCTCTACCAAATACCATCAAACATTTTTCACAGAGCAGGAACAAATAATCCTAAAATTTGTATGGAAACACAGAAAAACCTGAATAGCCAAAGCAATCTTGAAAAAGAAAAACAAAGCTGGAGGTAACACAATTACAGATTTCAAATTATATTACAAAACTGTAGTGATCAAAACAGTATGGTATTGGTACAAAAATAAACAATAAATCAATGGAATTAGAATAGAGAGACCAAGAATAAACCCATAATCACATGATAAATTAATCTTCAACTATGGAGGAAAGAATATTCAGTGAGAAAAAAATCTCTTTAACAAATCGTCCTGTAAAAACTGGACAATTACATGCAAAAGAATGAAACTGGACCACTTCCTTACACATGCACAAAAGTAAGCTCAAAATGAATTAAGCACCTAAATGTGAGAGCTGAAACCATACAAATTCTAGAAGAGAGCATAGGCAGTAATTTCTCTGACATCCACCATAATAACCTTTTTAGATATGTCTTCTGAAGCAAAGAAAACAAAAACAAAAATAAACTGTTGGGACTAACATCAAAATAAAATGCTTCTGCACAGCAAAGGAAACAATTAACAAAATCAAAAGGCAACCTATGGAATGAGAGAAGAGACTTGCAAATGACATGTCCAATAAAAGATCAGTATCCAAGATATATAAAGAACTTATACAGCTCAACACCAAAAAAATTCCAAATCATCCAATTTAAAAAAGAGCAGAAGACATGAACAGACATTTCTCCAAAGAAGACATAGAGATGGCCCTCAGACATGTGAAAAGATACACAACATCACTCATTGGAGAAATGCAGATACCACAATGAGATACCACCTCACACCTGTGAGAATGGCTAAAATAAAAATCTCAAGAAACAATTGTTGGCGAGGATGTGGAGAAAAAGAAACCCTCATGCATTGTTGGTGGAGATGCAAACTTGTGCAGCCACTATGGAAAACAGTATGGAGGTTTCTCAAAAAATTAAAAATTGAACTACCTTAGGATCCAGTTATCACACTACTGGGTATTTACCCAAAGAACATAAAAACACTAATTCAAAGGGATATATGCACCCCTATGTTTACTGCTCATTATTTACAATGGCCAAATTATGGAAGCAGCCCAAGGGTCCATCCACAAGTGAATGGATAAAGAAGATATGGTGTATGTACATATATATAATGGAGACCCCCCCCCTCAAAAAAATGTAATCTTGCCATTTGCAACAACTTGAGTGGATCTAAAGAGTATTAAGCTAAGTGAAATAAGCCAGGCAAAAGAAAGACAAAAACCAATTGATTTCACTCATATGTGGAATTTAAGAAACTAAACAAACAACAGGAAAAGAGAGAGAGAGAGAAACAAACAAAAAACATACCTTAGAGATCAAACAGATGGTTACCAGAGGAGTTTTGTGTGCGAATATGGGTGAAATAGATGAAGAGGATTAAGAATACACTTACCTTGATGAAAACTGAGTAATAAGTGGAATTTTTGAATCACTGTATTGTACATGTGAAACTCATATAACTCTGTTTGTTATACTGGAATAGAAAGAAAAAGAAGAAAGAGAGAAAGAGGGAAAGAGAAAAAGAAAGAAGAAAGAAAGAAAGAAGAAAGTAAAACTGAGATAGTCAAACAGAATTGGACTAAATTAAATAAATAATGTGTTTTAATTTAAGTAAATTTTATTTTTTTAAGATTTTATTTACTTATTCATGAGAGACACAGAGAGAGACAGAGACAGAGACATAGGCAGAGGGAAGAGGGAAGAGAAGCAGGCTCCATGCAGGGAGCCTGATGCTGGACTCGATCCGGGGACTCCAGGATTACGCCTTGGGCTGAAGGCAGGCACTAAACCGCTGATCCACCCAGGGATCCTCTAATTTAAGTAAATTTTAAACAAAGATTATATGTCACATAGACCAACAGATTTGGCTTGGCAGATTGCTGAGGGAAAGTGCAGTTATTGAACTGCTCTAAGGCTCATGTCCTGATTTGTAATCTCAGTGGAGTAGGGACCTGATGTGATGAGGGTTGCTATGTGTATTTCCAGTGAGAAATGGTTAATGTTAATGTTGACCTGTAGTTTTAAAATTCTAAGAGATCAGGCAAAGTACATTGTGATTAACTTACTCTCCATGTGGAGGTCTTGCCAAAAGATCTATCAGCCATGGTCAACCAAGAACAACAAAGCCTCCCAATGACTCTTTGTGGGTCCTTGTGTGCTATGGATCAACACCAAGGGGCAACTGCCCAGCACCAAGGGGCAAGTGCCCATCTCTCAGGATAACAAATTCTGTCTCTTCTTGCCCATCCAGATAATGAGGGGGCCTTGTCCTATAAAGCTACAATAATTGAAACAGAGCGCCACAGTTGACGATTAATGGATCAAAGAAATAGGATTAACATTAGCAGTATTAGTATTGCTTGACATAATCACATGAAAAAAGTATGTAAAGCCTGAAGTGTTCAATCCATGATAGTGAGACAACTGGCTCCCCACTTGGAGAAAATAATTAAAGTCATTGGGTCTTTCCCTTGAGGAGGATTAGCATAATTATCTTTTCCTTTGGTCATCTGAACTATCAAAGCAGCCATCCTTCTCAAAAAAAAAGTAAGCTCCCCACTGACAACTGGGTCCTGGGAGTGATTTCTAGAGGGCCTGCTCATCCTCACCTGTCTCCCTAACAAGATTCAGTGCCCTAACTCAGGGAATTAGGTAGGTAAGGAAGAGAACATAAAGGAAACAGGTCAAAATGACAGCCCTGAAGGAAGCCACAATTCATAGATTTAACCTACAAATCCTCGGAAAGCTTAAACTTGCCTTCCTAGGCCAGGAGCAGGTTTCCCTGATTTCTAGGTCCCTGAAAATGCTCCGTGGTATCCCCAGCTCTAGATGTGACCTGAAAGATTTGTAAAGAGAAAATTATATATAAAAGTGGTTTTCTGGTTGGCTCAGCGGTTTGGCCCCTGCCTTCGGCCCAGGGCGTGATCCTGGAGACCGGGGATCGAGTCCCACGACAGGCTCCCTGCATGGAGCCTGCTTCTCCCTCTGCCTGTGTCTCTGCCTCTCTCTCTCTCTCTCTCTCTCTGTGTGTCTCTCGTGAATAAATGTTTTTTAAAAAGTGGTTTTTTAAGTTATCTTCTACTTCATCCTTTATTGTTTGCAAATCTCCACTCTATCACATTTAATCATATTCAGTGCTGGGCACCTGGGTGGCTCACTAGGTTAAGCATCTGACTCTTGGTTTCGGCTCAGGTCATGATCTCAAGGTCATGGGATCAAGCCCTGTGTAGGTCTCTGCTCAGTGTGGCATCTGCTTATCCCTCTCCCTCTGCTCCTCCCTCAGCTCATGCACTCTCTCTCTTTCTCCCTCCCTCTCTCTCTCAATAAATAAATAAATAAATAACAAAAATCTTTAATCACATTCAATGCATAAAGGAACATGCAATCTGAGTCAGAAGATCAAGTTCTGTGACCTTGCCAAGTCATTGTTGTTTGCTTGGCTTCTGTCTTTCCTGACACGTTCAGAGTGCACCGGGAACTCTCTGAAGTTGCTTCCAAATGTGTGATTCTGTGATTTTATGATCACTGAAAGTGCATTGTCAGAAGGCCCAGTAGAAATTCAGGCGAGGCTGCTCAATCTCTTTATTTAAAACTGTGCCATTACCATTATAACATCTCTGGGTAATGTTCCTGGTTCTGGGAAAACAGAAGCAAAAACTTTGATAGAAATGATTTTGAGTGGGCAGCCTGAGTGGCTCAGTGGTTTAGCGCTGCCTTTAGCTCAGGGTGTGATCCTGGAGACCTGGGATCGAATCCTATGTCAGGCTCCTTACATGGAGCCTGCTTCTCCCTCTGCCTGTGTCTCTGCCTCTCTCTCTGTCTCAAATAAATAAATAAATAAATAAATAAATAAAATCTTAAAAAAAAAAAATAGAAGTGACTTTGACTCCTCTTTCATCCTTCTCTGGATTTTCTCTGTCCCCAGATCTAGTTGGACTTTTGGTTTTTAGGAGTGATTCAGGAAGACCAGAGGCAGTATTTGTACAAAGCCACAGCTCTTATAGCAACAATGAGAAAAGAATAATCTGCCACTCTCCTCTCATTCTTTTCCCTCTTGCATGGAGGCCTGCTGAACTGGTTTGCCTAGCTGTGGAATCATGAGTACACTTTTGAATGGTTTTTGAGAAGACATTCAAAGAGTGGTGCCAGGTAAGAGAGTATAACACCACTGTTAAATGCAAAGAATATCCAGTGTACAAACTCCATTGTGACCAAAATTACCGTCTGCAAGTGACCATTCAAAAAACTCATGACTCAGAAATGACCTATAACGACAGAAGTACATTTACTTTCTTCAAACATTTCATTGGTGGATTAAAAAACAAAGTTTGCTTTCTGGTTGGAGAACATACCACAGCTATGACTCAATGTTCCCTAACCAGTGACTTTCAGGAAAGAAAAAACAATCCAGGCTGGTTAGTGAGGACTCACTTTAGAATTGGCTTTCCAGAAACCTGATTAAAGCAGCTTCCCTGCACTATGGAAAATGTGACTTTTTGTCATTGTTTCCTCTTTTCTTGTTTTTTCTTTTCAAAATAAATCCATTTTGGGGGAATTTGGGGAAAGTTTCAAAGTTAAGCTCAAATATGTTCTGTGTGCCTCAGTTTCCACATCTATCAGAATGGAGGTAATCAAATGTTCTAAGATGTAAAGTCTGGAAACAGTTGCAGCAGCTGCTCCACCAGCGTTTGCCATTAGTATTAATTAGTATTATTAATTATTAATTTTTGAGAGAGCATGCAGTGTGCACAGCATGAGGAGGGGGAGGGTCAGATGGAGAGGGAAAGGGAAAGAATCGCAAGCAGACTTGTTACTTTGTGAGACCTCAACATGCCAGATCCCACCACCCTGAGATCACGAACTGAGCTGAAGCCAGGAGTCATACACTTAACTGACTGAACCACCCAGGCACCACATTAATTAATATTATTTTATTGAAAATCTTGCCACAATCTCTAGTCTCACTTCCCTCTGCCCTCCACCTGACATGTCCTACACATCAGCCACACTGTAATGGCCCACATACTGTTTGTTATGGGTTGTGTTATGCCCCCACTCCCCACAATTCAGAGGGTGAGGTCCTAACCCCCCGTACTTCAGATTGTGACCTTATTTGGAAATGGGGTCATTACAAATGTAATTAGTGAAATTAAGATAAGATCAGAAGGGAGGACAATTAATCCATAGGACTGGAGTTCTTTTCTTTTCTTTTCTTCTCTTTTCTTTTTTTCTTTTAAGATTATGTTCATTTATTTGAGAGAGAGGGAGTGCTAGCAGAAGGGGGAGCAGAGAGAGAGGTACAAGCAGACTCCATACTGAGCATGGAGCTCAACATGGGGCTCAGTCCCGCGATCTAGAGATCATGACCCCAGCTGAAATCAAGAGTAGGACACTTAACCAACTGAGCCACCCAGGCACCCCATGACCTGGATTCTTATAACACAGGTGAAATTGAACACAGAGACATAGGACAGAGAGGTGAATATGAAGGGACCCAAGGAAGGTGGAGTTAAGGTGATGTCTCTACAAGCTGAGGAATGCTGCAGATTTCCAGCAAACCACCAGAAGAGAGAGGAGAGGCCTGCAACAGGTTCTCTCCCAAGCCTTCAGAACCAACCTGCCATACCTCGATCTTACACTTCTAGCCTCCAGAACTCTGCCACAATCCATGTCTGTTGCTTATGCATATAGTTC
Source organism: Nyctereutes procyonoides (assembly GCF_905146905.1). NCBI lineage: Eukaryota > Metazoa > Chordata > Mammalia > Carnivora > Canidae > Nyctereutes > Nyctereutes procyonoides. Next base: position 8,166,883 of record NW_026575044.1, read on the forward strand.
CTGATATACACATTACATAGATTGTAAGTCACAACCTAAATTTCAAGGACGTATTCTTTAAAAACTAACCTTCCAAATTACTTACAAGGTAATCAGCACATGTAGGGAAAGATAAGCATTTCAACGAGCAACAAAATATGATGTAATAGACTTATTATATAATATTGTATATTACACATTCATATAATATATTGAGTCAGGTGCAGGAAATCACAGTGTATTTGAGTGTCATGTGTTCGCTGTGGTACTTCGGGCAGCCACAAATGAGCATAAGGAGCTAGCACTTTCTCCAGATTTTCTAGTCTTCTTACTAAGGTGCAGACTTGTTCAGTGTTTCTTAAAGTCACGAAGGGAAATACAGAGGAGATACTGATGTAAACTTCTTTTCATGGTGAAGCCAGTCATTCATCTTATATATTAAATGTGATCACCTTTCCTTTTAAAAAAAATTATTTATTTATTCATGACAGACAGAGAGAGAGACAAAGAGAGAGGTAAAGGCACAGGCAGAGGGAGAAGCAGGCTCCATGCAAAGAGCCCGAAGTGGGACTCGACCCTGGGACTCCAGGATCATGCCCTGAGCCGAAGGCAGACATTCAACCGCTGAGCCACCCAGGCATCGTGACCTTTCCTTTTTTTAGTTTCTAATATTTGCCACTCATTTCAGACTTACTGACCTCCCTCTTACCTCTGCTGATTGACATTCAAGGTAACCTGCATTTATGGGAGGCACTTTGGCGGTAGCGTGTGTGACTCCAGAAGTATAGTCATCTCCTTCAGGAAGGAGCTGATGTGGGAACTGAAGGACACTGGCCCCTCAAATCTAGATACATGGTGCTGCCCCTCAGACCAGAAACTTTGGGGAGCATTATCCTTGATCCCTGCTTGCCCAGAGTTGTGTCAACTCCACCTCTGGGGTACATTTCCAGCCTGTCTCCTTTTCTTGTCTTTGTTATCACTGCCCTGGCTCAGGGCACCATCCATTCTCAGTAGATAACAAAGCAGTTTTCTCAAGGATCTCCCTGTGGCCACTTGTCTACAAACCACTTTCCACACCATCACATACAAGTTTGATCACGATGATGGAGTGTTTGCAATGTGCCAGGGACTGTGGAAAGCACATCACTCATTTAATCCTCATGACAATCCAGTGAAGTAGATTCTGTTATTATTGCCTTTTTACTGGTGAGCAAACTACTGAGAACTTGTTCAAAGTTTTACAGCTTGTAAATGACAAAACCAGGATCCAAATCCAGCCTAGCTTCCAAACATAATTAAACTACCTATAATACTCCTTTGATAACTTTCCTTCCAAATAAAATCCAAACCTCAATAATGTAGCAGAAGACGCCTTCGAAGATCTGACTCCTAGCTACTGTTCATCCTCATTTCCCTTCCCCTTCCCATACTCCTGGCAGACCGAGCAACTTGCTTACCTACCTCTGTGCCTATGCATCTGCTGCTTGCTCAGCCTAGAACAGGCTTTTTATCTCTCCTTCTGGCCTCCCTTTTGTGGTGCATTCTGATTGGATTGGGCCAGTGTGCAGGCAGTGAAAGAATTCACCTAAGGCTGAACAAAAGAGAGAGAAGTGAATCAAATGCACCACAAGATAGGGCAGGCAGGACAGCAAAGGAGAGAGGGTCTGCAGGGAGGCGGTGGTGAGGTGCCATAGTTTTGGGTGGAGTGAGGAAGTATAGAAACATATGGAATTCTCCCTTCTTTAGTAATCTTAGGAAGTGTGCCTTGTTGTAACTGGTCAGTTAAGGCCTATGGCTGTTTCAAGGTGGGTCTCTTAATGAGCCTGTTTGTGTCAGCTCAGTGGTCAGATCAAAAGGGCCCTTTTGCCTTGTTCAAATTTCCATGGCTTAAGTCTGTTGCCTGAAAATGACCTCTAGGGGAACCTGGGTGGCTCAGCTAGTTAAGTAGCTGCCTTCAGATCAGATCATTATCCCAGAGTCCTGGGATCGAGCCCCATGTTGGGCTCCCTGCTCTGTTGTGCTCTCCCTTGTGCGCACTCTCTCTCTCTCAAATAAATAAATAAAATATTTTTAAAAGTAAAAGAAACCTCTAAACCTTGATCATTATGACTTCTGTGTATTGAGCACTGACTCAGTAGTAGGCATTAACTACACCATTTATTCATCATAATAACTCTGTAAGGTAGATACTCTTATCTTCATTTTATGGAGTGAAAACTGGACCTTGCAGGGTTAATAAACTGCCCACTGCCCACAGCTGATGAGTTGAATCAGGTGTTCAGACAGCTCTTGTCCAATTGCTTTTAAAAATTCTTTTTTTTTTTAATTAAGGTATTACTTACAAAAAAATTCACCCCGATTAAGTGTGCGGTTTGATAAGCTTTGGTAATGGTATGAAATCACCACTGTTACAATACACATAGTTCTCTCACTTTAAAAGCTTCCCTGAGCCCCCTTGACTGTTAAGCCCCCACCCACATTCCAGCAACCACTAATCTGCTTTCTGTCACTATAGGAAAATCAAACCATATACAGTCTTTTGTCTCCTGTGTTTAACTTCTTTCACTCAACCAATGTCCTTGAAATTCATCCATATTATTGCACACATTAATATTTTGTTCCTTTTTATTGCTAAATGATACTCTACACTATGGATATACCATAGTTGTCTGTCCATTCACTAAATAATGGGATTTGAGTTGCTTCCAGTGTTTGGCTATTAAGAATAATATAGTCTGAATATTCATATACATATCTTTTTGTGGACATATGTTGTCATTTCCTTGAATAAATACTTAGGAGTGGAATTGCAAGGTCATGTGGTAAGTTTATGTTTAACTTAACAAGAGGCAGCCATACAATTTTCCAAAGTGACACTTTCCAAATTATTTGGAAAGTGTTCCCTCCTCTATTTTCTTTTCCAATATGTATACCTTGTATTTGTTTTTCTTGTTTGATTATACTGCCTAGCACTTGCCATACAATGTTAAACAGAAGTAGTGACAATAGATAACCTGGCATTGTTCCTGATCTTGGATAGAAAGTATTGTCATTAGCTGTAGGCTTTTTAGACGTACTCTTAGATCAAAGAACTTCCTTTCTATTCCTAGTTTCCAAATGGATTTCTCATGAAGGGGTATTAAAATATGTCACATACTTTTTCTGCCTTTATTGAAATGATCACATAACTTGTCTCCTTTACCTTATTACTAGTGTGAGTTTAATTGATTCATTTTTAGATGTTAAATTAATCTTGCATTCCTAGGATAAGTTCCACTTGGTCATGCTGTCTTATCTATGTATTGTTGGAGTCAATTTGGTAACACTTTTGAGGGTTTTTGTGCCCATGTTCATGAGGAATGGTCTGAATTCTTTTGTGATCTCATTGTCTGGTTTTGGAATCTAGGTAATACTGGCTTCATAAAATTATTTGGAAAGTGTTCCCTCCTCTATTTTCTTACACTTTGTATATGATTTATATTATCATCTCAATCCTAAGTTTTTGGAAGAATTCATCAAGTGAAGCAATCTAGATCTAAGGTTTTCTTTGTGGGAAAGTTTTTAATTGTGAATTCAATTTATTTTTTTTTATTTTTAATTTTTAAATTTTTTAAAAATTTCTTTTATTGACATAAAGCTATTCAAGTTTTTTATTTCTTCTTTGGTCAATTTTGATGACTTGTATTTTCCAAGGATTTTGTCCGTTTCATCTAAGTTGTCAAATTTATTGGCATAAAATTTTCTTGCGGGCAGCCCCGGTGGCTCAGCGGTTTAGCGCCGCCTTCAGCCCAGGGCATGATCCTGAAGACCTGGAATTGAGTCCCACGTCAGGCTCCCTGCATGGAGCCTGCTTCTCCCTCTGCCTCTCCCTCTCTCTTTCTCTCTCTCTCTTTCTTTCTTTCTCTCTCTCTCTCTCTCTCATAAATAAAATACTTTAAAAAATAAAACAAAATAAATTTTCTTGCTATCTTTGTAATTCCTGGAGAATCTGTAGTAATGTCGTTTGTGCCATGGCTGACATTGAGAATTCATGGCATTTTTCTTTTCTTAATCAGTCTGGCTAGAAGTTCATCAATTTTATCAGCCTTTTTAAAGAATAAAGTTTGGGTTTATTGACTTTCTCTATCTGTTTTCTCTTTTATTAATTTCTGCTTTAATTTTTATTATTCTTTGACTTGGGCTACAATTGTTCTTTTTCTGGTTTCTTAGCTTGTAGGTCAGATCACTGATTTGAAGCCTTTCTCCTTTTCTTTTACAAACATTTAAAGCCATGCATTTCTTTCTAAGTACAACCTTAGCTGAAGCCCACAAATTTTAATGTGTGTATCATTTTCATTCAGAACATTTTCTAACTTATATTTCTCCTTTGATCTATTGATTATTTTGAAATGTACTGTTTAATTTTCAAGTACTTGGGTTTTTCCTAGTTATTTTATTTTTATTGATTTAGAATTAATTCCATCATAGCCAGATAATATACCTGGTATTATTTCAATCTTTTAAATATTAATGAGATTTATTTTATTATCCAGAATATGGACTATCCTGGTATATATACCATTTGCAGTTGGATTTATATTTTACCATGCATTGTTTAGTGTTCTATCAATAATAAGTTATAATTGATTTTTTTTCTAGTTCTTTTATCAGTTGCTGAGAATAAGAGGTATTAAAATCTCTAACAATGATTGTGGAATTATTTACTTACCTCTTTGATTCTGCCAATTTTTCCTTCCTGTATTTGAAGCTATGTTACTCGGTACATACATATTTATGTTTTAAATATCTTTTCCTTATTAATTAACCCTTTTATAATAATTTAAAATATCTTATATACAAATCTTATGCATATGTTGTTAGATTTATATTTAAGTATTTCATTTGGGGGGCCACCGATATAAATCATATTGTGTTTTTAATTTCAAATATCACTTGTTCATTGCTGGTAGACAGAAAAGAGATTGACTTTTTTGTGTCCTGCAGCCTTGTTAGAATTGTTTACTAGTTCTAGGAGTTGTTGGGTTTTTTTTTTAATCAATTCAGATTTTCTACATATATGATCACATCACATTCAAACAAAGACAGTTTTATTTTTTCCTTTCAATTAATGTACCTTTTGTTTGCTTTTGTCTTATTGCATTAGCTAGGACTTCAAATACAATATTGAAAATGAGTGGTGAGAAAGGACACCCTTGCCTTGTACCTGATCTTAGTAAGAAAGTTTCTGCTTTCTCACCATGAAGTATGGTGTTAGCTACAGGCTTTCTGTAGATAGTCTTTACCAAGTTGAGAAAGTTCCCCTCTATTTCTAGTTTACTGAGAGTGTTATAATGAATATGTGTTGGATTTTATAAATACTTTTTCAGCATCTATCGATTTGATCATGAAATTTTCTTCTATAGTCTATTGATGGGATGGGTTACTTTACTTGATTTTCAAATGTTGAACCAGATTTGCATACCTGAGATAAATTCCATTTGGTCAAGATATATAATTCTTTTTACACATTATTGGGTTAAATTTGCTAATATTTTATTGAGTAGTTTTACTTCTATGTTCCTGAGAGATAGTATTAGTCCCTAGTGCTCTTTCTCATAAATATATTTGTCTGATTTTGATATTAAGGTAATGCTAGCTTCATAGAATGATTTGGGAAGTATTATTTCTCATATTTTATGGAAGATATTGTAGACAACTGTTCTAATTTGTTACTTAAATGTTTAGTAGAATTCAATAGTGAACTCATCAGGGTTTGTGTTTTCTGTTTTGAAGGTTATTAACTATCAATTCAATTTTGTTGATAGATATGGGCCTATTCAGATGATTTATTTTTTCTTGTGTAAGTTTTGACAAATTGTGTCTTTCAAGGAACTGGCCCATTTCAACCGAGTTTTCAAATTTATGGGCACAGAGTTGTTTGTAGTATTTCTTTATTATCCTTTTAATGCCCATGGGCTCTTTAGTAACTTTCCTTCTTTCATTTCTTAATTAGTAATTTGTATTTTTCTCTGTTTCTTCTTTAGTTTGTCTAAAAGCTTATTAACTTTGGAAGAGACTGGGAAGATGTCAGAGTAGAAAGACCCTAAGCTTGCCTCATCTCACAGATACAACCGAGTTATACTCACATCAACATAAAGAACCCAGAAAATAACCTGAAGACTGGCAAAAAAATTCCACAACTAAAAATAGAGAAGAGGCAACATTGAAGAAGTAAGGAAGGGCAAAAACATGGTTTGGGAGTGAAATGAATCATGGCTGTTCATGGTGTGGAGGGAGCCAGTGTTGCAGAGAAGGGTGAAAAACAGACTGTGACATAGGGGAGCCAGCATAGGGAAGACAAATCCCCATATCATTTGTCTTTGAAACTGAGAGGGGCCAGATTTTGTGAGTTCTTACAATCAGTTGGACTTAAAGCCTAGAATTTTAAAAATCAGCAGCCTGAGCTCTGGGAGAGCCCAGAGGGCAAAAAAGAAAGCTGAGTCCCTGCCCTTAAAGAGACAGCATGACAAACAGCCCATTCAGATGCAATGTAGAACCAGCAGCTTGAAAAACACTGGAGATAGATGGGAAGGAGTTATTTACCCATCTCAGAGCAAGAATTGGAGAAGCAGGGATCATGGGGAGACTCCTCCAGGAATGAAGGAGCTAACACATGCCATTTCCTTCCTCCACCTCCCAGCATAAACACAGGGCCACCTGTGGGGACCAGCACAGCACTGATTCTTTCTACTTTACTTGCTTACACCAAACCTCCCCCTTCCCCTGCACTTCAGCAGATCCATCCTTCCTAGTCATACTTGTCTCAGTCTCTGTGCTGCAGGCCCCCTCTCCCAGAAGACTGGCACAAACCCCAACATCTTGTCTCCTGACCTGCATATTTTGCAGGATTTCAGTTCTGGCAGTAGTAGTGGAAGGTCTCATTTCACAAACGGACCACTGCACACCTTATTAAAATGCTCCCCACCCCAGAGCACCTGGGTAGCTTAGTCAGTTAAGTGTCCAACTCTTGGATTCAGCTCAGCCCCTTGATCTCATGGCTCCTGGGATTGGGCCCCATGTTAGGCACCATGCTCAGTGGAGGTCTGCTTGGATATTCTTTCCCTCTGCCCATTCCACTCATTCTCTCTCTCTCTCTCTCTCTCTCTCTCTCTCTCTCAAATAAATAAATAAATATTTTTAAAAAATTACAACCACCTCTATTGGGGACCAAACGCTGCTAACAATTGACAGAGAGGGCCTCTACAAACAACTGGACCAAAGGAAAAAAAAGAGGCCAGGACTCAACAACAAAGCACACACAACACACAGAGAAGACACTTCCTGAAGTGCAGACCTTGGGGAACAGGAGACACTGCACTAGAGGGCATGACAAGACCTCTTCATAAGGCCATTACTGTCAAGAGCAAGAGACATAACTGATTTTCCTAACACAAAGAAACAGACACAGAGAATTAGACAAAGTGAGGAGAAATATGTCCCAAATGCAAGAGTAGGACCAAACCACAGATATAAGTAATATGCCTGATAGAGAATTTAAGTAATGATCAGAAAGATACTCATTAGACTTGAGAAAAGAGTGGAGGAGATCTGTAAGACTGTTAACAAAGAGATAACAAAAGAACCAACCAGAGATGAAAAATACAATAAATGAAATTAACACTCAGTGGAATAAATAGCATGATAGATGAAGCAGAAGAATGAATGAATAACCTGGAAGACAGAATAATGGAAAGTAACCATGCTGACCAATTGAGAGGAAAAAAAATTTTGCAAATTGAGAATAGTCTTAGAGAACTCAGTGATTCCTTCAAGCATAATAATTGCATTATAGGGATCCCAGCAGAAGAAGAGAGAGAAAAGGGGGTGGAAAATTTATTTGAAGAAATAATAGCTGAAAAATTCCCTAACTTGGAGAAGGAAACAGACATCTAGATTTAGGAAGCACAAAGATTCCCCCAGAAAATCAACCTGAGGAGGTCCACTCCAAGACACATAGTAATTAAAATAGCAAAAAGTAGCAATAAAGAGAGAATTTTAAAAGCGGAAAGAGAAAAGAAGACAATTACATATAAGGGAAAACCCATAAGGCTATCCACAGATTTTTCAGCAGAAACTCTGCAGGCTAGAGGGAGCAACATGATCTATTCAAAATACTAAAAGGAAAAAATCTGCAGCCACAAATACACTCTCTAGCAAAGCTATCATTCAGAATAGAAGAGAGTTACTCAGACAAAGAAAAACTAAAGGAGTTTATGACCACTAAATCAGCCCTACAAGAAATATTAAAGAGGACTCTCTGAGTGGGAAGGAAAGAACATAAGTGAGAGTATGAAAAGTAAAAAACACAAAAGCAGTAAAAATAAATGTATCCAGAAACATCAGTCAAGGGATTCATAAAATAAAAGGATATAAAATATGACACCATATACCTAAAAAGTGGGGGGGGGGGGGGGAGGAACAAAGAAAGGCTTCAAACAACCATCGACTTAATATAGACTGCTATGTGCAGAAGATGTTAAATACCAACTTCATGGTAATCACAAATCAAAAACCACTAATAAACGTGCAAAGAATAAACAGAAGGGAATCCAAGTATATCACTAAAAAAAGTCAACAAACCATGAAAGAGAGCAAGAGAAGAAAGGGTCAGAGAAAAACTACAGAAACAACCCCCTAAATAACTAATAAAATGGCAATAAACACATATCTGTGTACAATTACATTGAATGTAAAAGGACTGAGCACTCCAAAAAGACATAGGGTGACAGAGTGGATAAAAATACGAGACTCATCCATATACTGCCTATCAGAGACTTACTATAGACCTAAGGACACCTGCAGGGATGCCTGGGTGGCATAGTTAGGTATCTGACTCTTTGTTTTAGCTCAGGTTATGATCTCAGGATCATGAGATCGAGCCCCACATCAGGCTCCATGCTACTCAGAAGAAGTCCACTTGAGATTCTTTCTCCCTTTCTCTCTGCCCCTCCCACTTGTGCTCTCTCTAAAATAAATAAAGAAGTCTTTTTAAAAGATTAAAAAAAAAAGACATCTGCAGACTGAAAGTAAGGGAATGAAGAAACATTCATCATGCAAATGGATGTGAAAAGAAAGCCGGGGCAGCCATACTTCTATCAGAAAAATAGACTACAAATATTTCTACTGTTCTTTCCATCTTTCTTCTCCTTCTGGTGTTGTAATTACCCATATGTTATATTTCAGTAGTTGTCCCACAGTTCTTGAATATTGTGTTCTGCTTTTTTCAATCTTTTTTTCTCTTAGCCTCTCAGACTTGGAGGTTTCTACTGCTACATCCTTAAGCTCAGAGAGTCTCTCTTCAGCCATGCCCAGTCCACTAACAAGCCCATCAAAGGCATCCTTCACTTCTGCTATACTGTTTCTGATAGCTAGCAGTTCTTTTTTGTTTTTATCTTAGAATTTCCATTTCTGCTTTTAGGCTTGTTTCATATACTTGCTGCTTTATCCATTAAGGCCCTAGCATCTTAACAATAGTTGTTTTCAATTCCAGCTCTGATAATTCTAACATTCCTGTCATTTCTGAGTCTGTTTCTGAGGCTTGTTCAGTCTCTCCAAACTGATTTTTGCCTTGTGTGTGTGCCTTGTGACTTTTTTCTTGATACCTCACTTGATGTACCAGGTAAAACAACTGCTGTAAATAGGCCTTGAGTAATGGGGTGATGTGGTACAGGAAGGGGATGCATTCTATGATCCTGTGATTGGGTCTTGGAGTTTCAGGGAGCCTGTGCCCCAGGACTATGGGCTTCACTGCTGCTTCTCAGTCCCCTCCCTCTCAGGTGAGACAGGATGGCCAGAGGGAGCTGGAAACAAGCTATTTCCCTTCTTCCAGGTCAGTTAGGCTCTGATATTACCCCAGCAGGTTAGGCTCTGGTAAAATAATTTTCCCTGAGGGCAGATCTTGTTAAGAACAGAATGCTCTTATTGCTTCAAATGGTTTATTTACCCCTCCCTCTGTCAGAAGCACGAGGGGAATGTTCTCTGGTATTCACTGTGAGAACCTCATCAAAACTGGAGGGTAAAACTCACAAAAGTGTGGGGGGGTCTTCTGACTGGGTCCCCCTGATGTTTTGTGGCTCATTCCTGTCCACACTGAGACCCTGGCAATGTCTCCAGTACAGTGTAGGTTTTCCTGCCCCTGCATTGGGTCCCATGGAAGTTTCTGTTCCAAGAAGTTTTGATTCTCTGGATTCAACTTCCTCTCATAGCAACTTGTTCTGTGACTTCACTTCTCGGACAGGCCTAAGGAGAGGGGTCACTGACTCAGTTTGTTCAGCTTTTCTTGTTATGAGGGGGTGAGTGGTGACTTCTGAGCTCCTTATATATGGAACTGGAATCCTAAAATCCTTGACTAATTATCTTTACTTTTAGGCATTCTCTGGACTTGGCTTAGGCATTCTCTGACTTTTGTGCCTGGGTAAGTGTCCCCTCTATGTGCCCTCCTGGCACCCTGCACTTACTCTAGTCACAACCTAGAAAATCAGGCAATTTCTAGGATAATTATGGCACATGACCCAACCATTACTGGTCACTGAAAGCTTTCCAGAAGGACAGGAATATCAGAGCCCTGAGGAAAAGGACAAGTTAACCAGGTGGAAAGAGCTTATTTGTTTCTTCCTTCCTTCCTTCCTTTTTTTTTTTTTTTAGCTTGTTTTTTTTTCTTTTCTTTTCTTTTTTGTATATTTTTTTTATTGGTGTTCAATTTGCCAACATATAGAATAACACCCAGTGCTCATTCCATCAAGTGCCCCCCTCAGTGCCCATCACCCAGTCACCCCAACCCCCTGCCCACCTCCCCTTCCACTACCCCTTGTTCATTTCCCAGAGTTAGGAGTCTCTCATGTTCTGTTACCCCCACTGATATTTCCCACTCATTTTCTCTCCTTTCACCTATAAGCTTATCTGTTTCTATGACTGTCTCCCTTTTTAGATTCTAAACTCCTGGAGGACAGACTCCACATTTTATTCATATTTGTATTCCCAGTGTTTGGTAATTGTTGAAGGTGGCGAATGAGTGAAATTTAATAAACTGGAAAATTAAAGAGAGGGCTGGGTATTAATTTAGAACAATAAAAGCATTGGAACAAACTTCACCTTGTGTCTGGGGAACCCCCAGTAGTCTGGTGAGCTTAGAGTGGCATGTGGCCTGTGAAGAACTGGGACAGACAGGCCGGCACCAGCTGACGGAGGATGGTGAATGCAGACAGTGCAGGAGAGCCACAGACCAGTCAGCAGAGCAGCCCTCTCTAGGCACCCCTGCTTCCTGCAAAGCATGACTGTGAGCAAGTCAGTCCCACAGTAGAGTTTCCTAGATTCCACATCTGCAGCTGAGAAGCATTCTTAAAATAAAACTCTTAAATGAGGCGAATGGGTGACTCAATGAGTTAAGCATCCATCACTCGGTTTTGACTCAAGTCACAATTTTAGAGTCCTGAGATCAAGTTCTGTGTCAGGCTCCACACTCAGCATGGAATCTGTTTGAGATTCTCTCTCTCCCCCTCTCTTCCTCTGCCCCTCCCCCAACTTGTGCTTACTCATGCTCTTTCTCTCTCTCTCAAATAAATAAAGTCTTTTAAAAAAATACACTTTTAGCACTGCAAATAAAGAATGGATTAACTCTCCACATATATTTAAAATGTTTGATAGCCTAGACTGGCCCAGTTTTTCTGCTTGACTGATGAGGGCCACACCAGTTCCCTAGGATCCCCTCTCCCAGGACACCAACAAACCCTCCACTGCATGCCAGCCCCAGGAGGCCTGGTGCTTAGTGGGTGCCGGTCCCCAGAGGCCAAGACAGGGCTCTGAGTCAGTGAAGTCCTCTTGTCTATGGAAAGGGTAGTATTTCCTTGGACATTTTCTCATTGCCACAGAAGCAATGTTCGTCCAGAGACGAACACAGGAAAGGACAATACTGCTCTTGTGAGCACGAGTCTCTGCCAGGTGGGCTTCCCTTGGCATTCGTGGCTTCATCTCTTCAGCTGCTGAAGGCCTCCCCGAAATACCCCTGGAACAGGTTCTGCCAATGGAGTTCCACCACTAAATTAAAATGTTCAGCTACATCACTGTGAATAATTAACTCAGGGACCTTTCTTAAAGCAAAGCATGTGACACCGCAGGATAAGGCAAAGCAGAATTAAAGGAGAGGAGAGGCGGCAATCTGGTTTTCTGGATGCATCTAAGTCATTTTTTAATTTTGAAATTCACAAGGGTGAAAACAGATGGCCGATAGGATAAATTCCACCGCCTGCTTTGTTCAGCTTGCTCAGTGAACTACAAGTCGGGAAAGTTCCCATTAAAAATCTGTTTTCTCTCAAAAAATTGGAAGCCCTGGCATCACTGGACCCATTTTCCCATGACAGCTCAGCAGATTAAAGCTGATGGCAGCTGCCCCTTGTGGGGCTTGAACACCCTCCAGACCCCACAGCATGGCCCCATCTCCAGCTCCTGACCATGCTGCTCATGGAAGCGTACCTGCCTGGCTCCTCATTGCAAGGCAGCTGAGCTTTCTGACCCCTGAGTCAAAGATCCCTTAGCTCCTGTTATTTTTAAAATTATTTTTCTAGGAAATAAGTAAATTTATTTTCATTTTTATTTTTTTAATTTTAACCCAGAATGTGGCAAATATGCATATATATGCAATGGAATATTATTCAGTCTTTAAAAAGAATGAAATCCTTAGCTCTTTGTAAACCTTCCTCTCTTTCATCTCCTGCTCTTTTTCCAGCCTCTTCACTCATAACAGGCAAAAGTGGTTTTCCTGTCCTGAGAATCTCATTAAATTATTTTTATGAAACACCATAGATAGAACTTGGACAGGGCTCACACCGACTTTCCTATGGGGTGTAAAAAAAGTAAACGACCAAGGGTCCAGAGAAATGATGTTTTGTTCTAGATCTGCCTGCAGCCTATTTGGTAACCACTGTATCCTTGGTGACAGCACCACGCCTAGCAACAAGAAGATGCTTGGTTACACACCTTACCAGGGTCTCAGGGATTCGTCACTTAACCAGTTGGTCCTCAAGTTTCATCCAGCTCTGGTTTCTGTGACTCTGTAAGGGCAAGGGCGATTTTCTGGTGGCTTCACATGGTAGAATGACAGGTTAATGGGCTAAGACTGGAAAGTCCACCTGATGTTATTTCAGTTGGCTAGAGCCTATAAACATTCATTGCTTCTGTGCTTAGTCTGGACATACAGAGATTAACAAGATACAGGGTTGGTTCTGGGCAATCTCCTGTGATTGATGACTAGAAAATCAGTTATTAACACAACCCCTAAGCCCACACCTCTTGCACACTTGTACCAATATCACCTTGTGTTCTTTTGTCTTCTGACCTTCCCTCTGGGAAAGTACTAGCAACTCTGAGACAGAGTATCACAGTCCCCTGGCTAAGAGCTTCCACTTGCAGTTAGGAGAATGGAGTCTCTATAATGATATTAGTTACAAACAGAGAAGCTAAAATGCTTATTCCTCTGGGAGAGGCAACCCAGACCTCAGATTGCATTAGGATCTGCATGATTAACAGCCGCTCATTTCCTGGATGCTGACTTTGGTCAGGGGAGTGAAGGTGAAGCAGAGGGAGTGGCTCAGCACCAGGGCCTCAGGTCAGCAAAGACAGAGAAGTTTCTGTCTGTAGTGCCCAAGCTACCAGGTAACTCTCAGCTTATGGTCAACTCTTGTCAAAGTACTTACAGGCATCAGCCTACTTTTCTGTAATCTTATCCCTAAACTGATCTATTGCATTGAAAAGGGATCAAAGTTCAACCAGACCAGAGAAGACTATTGCAAATGAACCAAACTACAGTGGAGAGTCTTGCAGGCACAGAGCCACACCCTCACTGGGTCATCTCTCTTTTTTTTCTTTTTAAGATTTATTTATTATGAGAGACACACAGAGAGAGGCAGAGACATAGGCAGAGGGAGAAGCAGCCTCCTTGCAGGAAGCCTAATGCAGGACTCAATACCAGGACCCCAGGATCAGGCCCTGAGCCAATGGCAGATGCTCAGCCACTAAGCCAGGCAGGTGCCCCATTTGGTTGTCTCTTGCAGGGCTGTCCTAACCTCTCTGCAGTGTTCACACATGGGGTGTGGTCTGAGATGTGCAGGGCTCACCCAAAGCCCAGCCCTAGGGCCACACAGCTGGCCTTCTGATACCGGCTGGCACCTGCTCTGCACCATAGCTCAGCATCCCCTCTTCCCTATGGCTATGCCATTTAATGTCCTGCACAGGCCCAAGGACTCATTCTGATCTGAATGAGGCAGGAGGGCTTTAACATCCTTGAACTCAGCTTTCTGAGACTCAACAGGAAATCTGTGATACTTGCCATGTGGCATTAGTCTGGTCCCTGGTATTGCTCTGTTCCTAAGACTGAGTTTCTCCCCTTAACATATGGTCCTGTTCTTATTATAGGCCACTGGGTTTTTCCTTTTTCCCTTCCCTGAATCCCATCCATGCCTCTGGGATCCAGGTCTTCCCAGTCTCCTTCCTTTTTTTTTTTTTTTAAAGACTTATTTATTTATTTAAGAGAGAACACAAGAGAGGGGGGCAGAAAGAAAGGGAGAGAGAAAGAAAAGCAGACTCCCCGCTGAGCAGGGAGCTGGACATGGGGCTTGATCTCACATTCCTGAGATCATGAGATCATGACCTGAGCTAAAACCAAGAGTAGGACACCCAACCGACTGAGCCCTCTTCTGGGGAAGAGCTGGGATGGCTGTGGGGACAGGAAGGGGTAACATGTCAAAGTGTCTGCACCACTGGTGGCACACTGAAGCCACTGAGCCTTGTGCAAGGCTGATCCAGTCCCCAGTGTAGAGATGAACAGTGGAGATATTAAAGCTCAGGGCAAAAAACCATTTCCCAAGATCACCCAACTGGGGAGATGAAGAACAGGGGTTTGAAGCATGGTCAGCCTGGCTTACAGGCTTTTTGTTCTTATCTCTCCACCCTGCAGACTCCCAGGGACCGAAGCACAGCTCCAAATGCAGCTGAATCTGGGCCTCTACCTGCCAGCCACCAACCCCTCCCCTGAGCCCAGTGACTTCTAAGCGCTGCTCAGAAGGATCTGCCACAGCTCAGTCCTGTCCTTTTGTTTGGAGTCCCTCCCTACAATGACTTAACCCTGTGTTGCCAACCAAGAGGCCGTCTCTCCCTCTCCCCCTGGCCCCCTTCCCTCCCCACCCCAATCCCTACCACAGCTCTTGGGTGCACATGTGCTCTCCCTCTTTCAAACAGATAAATAAAATCTTTTTAAAAATAAAATAATATAATGCTGAGTGTAAAAAAAAATTAAACAGAACTGAGATGACATTTGCAATACACCAGATGATATTGCTATTGAAATCAGGACACTGCACAAAGAATAGGATATAACAATGTCACTCCAGTATTTGTTAAGAATGTAGCTGACAGGCAGCAAAGGCAGAGGAAAATCAGGGGTTCTGTGCACACATCTAGTCAAAGCAACGCCTCTTTTCAGGAGGGGCCTCAGCGACCACTGCTGACAGTTTTCTTCAGGCTCCATCAATGTTTTCCGTTGTTTAAAGACACACATTAATTTAAAGTCTCCTCCCATTCTCTCTGTAAATTACAGCATTCAGATGAAGTGGCAGCTGCTGTAATTAAGACACAGTTAATTGCCTATCTCCTTAATTGCAATGATAGGATTTTGACAGTTTGGTAAATAAGAATTGTTTGGTTTCCTCTGGCAACTTCAGCCTTGGCTTTCCTCACAAATGCTGAGTCACCCAACTCAGGGACAAAGGGCTGCTGTTGGAGGAGACAGGATGGGGAGGAAGCCAGTTCACCTGCAGTTCCGGTCTCCGGAGCCAGAGAGAGAAGAAACCACAAAAGCAGAAAGTGTGGGTCATGGGGGCACAAGAGGAAACACACCCAAAGTCGAGAGCTACTGAGTGCCAACCCCGCTTCTAACCTCACGTCTTCCCACTGTGCACAAAGGATGCTCCATAGAGGCAGAAAAGAATGGTGGGTCAAAGCAAAAACTTTGGGGTCACGTGGCCTAGGGCTCAGAGCCTTCCTTTACCTTTTCTGCGTGTGTAACTGTGGGCATGTTCTCAAATGCTTCCTGGCCTCATTTGCTTCTGCCGAAAAGGACTTTGCTGTAGCCACTTCATAATATTTCAAGAATTAAAAAAAAAAAACACAAAACATCTTATAAAGTGCCTTAGCAACACATCAGGCTCCTGGTGAGTGGTCAGCAAATGGAAGTCACATAGAAAGCATGACTCTTGTTCCAAAACGAATGTAAGTAAATTTGTTTTTTTTTTTTTTTTTCTGTAAACTGAATCTTGATCATAGTCTACCTTCCAGGTTCCCATCTCTGGCATTTCTCTCAGGTCTTGCCACTTTCTAATAACATTGATTCAGGGAGCCAGAGTCCAAGTGATTAGCATCAGAAAAGCTGGATCTAATTTTCAAAGCCTCTCCAAGGCAAGAAGATGCCATGTTCAATGCTGCTGCAGAGAAGCAGAAGGGAAAGAAAACAGGTTTCTACAATAAAACAGTGCCTACCTGGTACGGTCATATCCTACCCTGGTCATTCGTAGCCCTCAACACAAGTCTTTTAGCTTCAATTGCACTGTGACAACCATGTTATTTGTCAGGCCTTGCTTCCCAGAAGCCACACTAAAAAGGATGCTAGTGACAATGACACCTGGCTCTTTCCCAGTGCCACTGTTTTTGTACTCAAATTCCTGTCCTTTCCAAAGTACAAAGTGAAGGATGCATTGTTATACATTATGTAACACTGTTTCAACAAATGAATGAATGGAGAGAGGTGGATGGGTGGAAGAACTCCATTTAAAAATAAGAGTTCCTTTAAGGAAGGTGAATCTTGTCCTGCTCACCACATATATGGGTTTGGCTCTGCAGAGGTGGGCTCAAACAAGATAGGGGCTCCCTGTGTTTTATCTAAACAAAGTCCAAAGGAAGACAGTCAAGGGTGTTTTGGTAGCTTCAAGATCCTGAGGAAGCTAGCCTTCTTCAAGCTTGCTTTTCCACCCTCCTAAATGCATGGCTTCCAACGCATGGTGCCAAGACTACTCAAATCCCAGCATCTTACCTGCATTCTTAGGTAAGAAAAGGCCATGCCTCCTCCTTCAAAGGTATGTCCCAGGGAGGGTACCAAACACTTCCAGTGGCATGTACTAGCTCAGAGTTAGACACACAGCCACACACACATGTGGCAAATACTGCCCTGGCCACCCAGCCTGCTGACACTGCAGCAGACCTCCCTGAGCACTATAATCGTTGCTTAAGCAGGAGCCACTGGAGGCCATGGTCCAAGGCAGGTACCTCACGTCAACAGCTTCCAGCCACCTCAGTGCTTACCTAAAAACCAACCAACCAACCAACCAACCAAGACATCACTAGCCAATCAGAAACCTCAGACATTGAATTTCTAAGATGAGACAGAAGCACTTCTTAGTCTTTGGGCTTTAAGAAACCTGTTGCATTTCTCTTTGCCTGAACCTAATCCCCCAGAGCCTAGACTCTATGCTAGTAGGGATCCATCCTTGCTCAAGCCAACAACTTTTCTGTTCAGTGTTCATCCATAGTCTGTTAGTCCTTACACGTATTTCTTTTTTAGATTTTATTGATTTATTTGAGAGAGACAAAGTGAGAGAGAGGGAAAAGCAGATTCCCCACTGAACAGGGATCCTGGTGAGGGACTTGATCCCAGGACCCCAGGATCATGACCTGAGCTAAAAGCAGATGCTGAACCAACTGAGCCGCCCAGGTGCCTATTATACATATTTTCTTAAACAGATGAAGTGGAGGCTGAGAAATATGGTCTTTGGTTAAGTCAATCCTGACCTCAGCTAAAAATTGAGAATTCTATTCCTGAAGAGGAAGAAAAGACTGGATATTGGGGGACAAATAGTAGCCTTTATCATACCCCAAAACTGAAGAAGCTGGAGTTTAAACAATGACATAAATACATAACCACACTCCTACATCCTCCTCTTCCCCAAACTAGCTACCATCTTGAGAGGGTTTTGCACTTCCCTGTGTAATGATATTGTGGGCTTGGGGCAATATTGTCTAGGTCTTAAGTGGCCAGATGACCAAGTGACATTTGTGTTTAACTAAATGAGGCCATGGGGCATAGACACCTGTCACTGGAGCCAGAGAAAACAAGGAAGCACTTGTTTCTTTAACTCCTCCACCTGCAGTCCAGTAAAAAGAGCACTTGGTCTTGAGGTCAGGGGTTCAGAGCTGAATTAGGAACCAAAGCTCAGCCATCTAAGTGAGTGATTGTGTTGGTGCCAGGCCAGAAATAATAGTTATGGCAACTAATACCTGATGAGATGTTACCACATGCCGGGCACTGTGCTGATTTTATATGTATTGGTTCTCTATTCACCACAACCATCCTGTGCTATAGATAATACTATTATTATTATTATTGCCACATGCCAATCAATAGGAGACATTAGGGACTAGAGATTAAGAAATAAACAATGAAGAGGCACCTGGGTGGATCAGTCAGTTAAGCATCTGACTCTTGGTTTTGGCTCAGGTTTTTATCTCAGGCTTGTGAGATGGAGCCCTGCATCAGGTTCCATGGAGCCCTGCATCAGGCTCCATGCTCAGCATGGGAGATGCTTGAGATTCTTTCCCTCTTCTTCTCACTCTCCCTGCTCAAGCTTCCCCATTCTCTCTCTTTTAAATAAATAAATAAGTAAAATATTGAAAGAAAAGAAAGAAAGGAAGGAAGGAGGGAAAAAGGAAGAAAGAAAATAAACCAATGGAACTGGGAAAGCAGCACAGTGAGAATTTGACTCCAGGTCTTTGAGAGAGCAAATCTCTTGCTCTTAACTAACTTACTAACTTAAGCTGCTTCTCACAAAGAAGAGAAAATACTTGCGGGCCTTAAACCATCTGGGCTGACACACAGGTAAACAGGACATAGTGACCGGGTGTGTACAAGTCAGATGGGTGAGGAAGGCTCCCTAGATGAAGATTGGATGGAAATCAGCTAATCAAACAAAAAGAGAAACGTGTTCTAGACCCAGAAAGCAGCACACAAAATGGCACGGCCATCACTGATTGTGCAGTGGAAGCTGAGCTCCAGACATTGTCTTCTCAATCAGAAAGAATCAGTGAGGGAAGTGCTTCATTTATCATGAGGAAGATAGACCTCAGCAACCCCCCAGTGTATGTTTTGTTACCTGCCATTGGCCACAAAGAAAGACAGAAAAGCTACAGTTGGCTGAGATAGGCAATGAATCATCCACTGGGGCTGCACCCCTTGCAACTGGAACCAAACTGGGGTCATGTCAGCAAAGAAGGAGGAAGGGAGGGAGAAGGTGATGGAAAGCAACCAAAGGGCTCAGCCTGACACTTTTGCACTGAAGTGGAGGGTGAGATGAGAGCAGCCCCATGAGACTAACGAGGGAAGGACAGAAATCACTTAGTGAGGTGTTAGCGATGAGGGCTGAAGGGGAAGAATTTTTAGATGATTCCCAAATGTATGGCTTGGGTGACTGGGATGTCAGTGATTAAATTAATCCCTGGAGGGCAGGCTAGTGAGATGCATTGTCTTAGTCAACTTGGGCTGCCAGTTCCACAGGCAAGGTGGCTTCAACAATAGAAATTTATTTCTCACCATACTGGAGGCTGGGACATCCAAGATCAAAGTGTCAGCAGATTCAGTTCCTAGCCAAAGGCTTTTTCTCACGTTGCAGGTGGAAGCCTTTGCACTGCATCCCCACATGTTGAAAGAGAGATCTTTCTATTTCTTATTCTCCTCTAAGTGCACTAAACCCATCATGGGGATCCTATCTTCATGACCAATCTAAACCCAATTTCCTCTCAAAGTCTGCATCTCCAAACACCATCATACTGGGTATTGGGGCTTCAACACACGAATTTTAGGGTGGCAAATATTCCATCACAACAGGCAAAAATTGATTTTGTGACTTAGGAGACATTCTATTGTTTTGGGATTCTTCAGAGACTTTCTTATCTCTTGGTTTATTGGGAGGGTCAAACCAATAAAGCAAGTAAAAGTGTTTTTACATCAGCCTCCCTATAACAATCAGTTGTCATCATCACTTAAATAGAAAGCACTTTCACTTAAATAGAAAGCAGTTGGAGTGACTACCTAGTGATCCTATTTCCTCAGTGGCTACATTGATGCTATATGATCCCAACCCCTGACTGACAGGCTGTGGTATTGTCATATCAGTTTTGATGCCCCAGGGTGCCAGGAAGCCCTGTGTCTGGGGTCCCAAGACCTGCCCTGATGCCTGCCTCTTGAGGTTTGGTGACTCTCCTCATTTCTTCACTCTAATGGCCTTCCAAGAAATTAATTTTTCCATCAAGTTAATGGTATTTATTTATATAACTTAAAACCAAAAGAATTTTATCCAACTTGGTAAGGTTTTTTTTAAATCACTTTATAAGGTATGATTAACATACACCTGCGTTAAGTCTTCCAAAGCATATAATATGCCACAATCTCTCATATGTGGTACTCTTGCCAAAAATGTTTACTTAGCATCTAATCATGAGGAAGTGAGGGGGGAAAATGAGATTAACACATAGACTGTGAGACATGCTATGTGTCAGCTAATGTGGACTCATAAAGTAAGTCATTATCACAGAATGCCAACAAAGTCACTGTTAGGAATTAAAAGAGGCCAGTGTAATTACCAGACTCAATGTATGAGCTTTGATTGGCTTTTGGATCATTTAAAAAAATATATTAGCCTTAAAAACATTTTGAGGTCAATTTGGACTTTGTATGAATGGTATTATTACATTAGTGTTACTTCTCTTCTGTGGGACAATATACTGGTGTTAATGAAAAATATTCTGATTCTTTGGAGAAGTGTCAAAATGTTTAGGGTTGGGTGTCATGATGTCTATTTTCAGATTATTCAGAAAAAAATATATAGATAACACGGCAATATATGGAAACCAGCAAAATGAGGTGAAAGCATATGGGTGTTCATTGCATTATTCCTTTAACTTTTCTGTAAGTTTGAAAATTTTCTAAATCAAAAACAGGGAAAGTGTCATGCAAATGTCTTACAGAGCAGATTTATGTCAACAAATGAGAGTGACATGCCTACTGTACCTAGTTCTTGAGGCTAGTACTGACCTCTAGAATTATAATTAACCTTCACTAACTATCAAAGGGCTGCCACAGGCATTATGTCTTATAATCATAATGGGAATGAGCCTCACGTGGTAGGTTTTATTGCCCTACTTTGTATAGCCAGGGTGCAGAGTCGACTGGCAGAGCCTCAGGACTGGGGCCTGTGTCTGACCATGAGCCACCTTCGTTTTCCTTACTCCCTCAGGGCCAGTTCAGGAAGAAACACCTGGCAGGTCCTGCCGCAACATGATGTAGCATTTGGCTGGCAAAGATAAATTTCTATTTTAATTTTGTTGTTTTTTAAAATTGAAGTATAGTTGCCATACAGTGTCACATCAGTTTCTGGTGTACAACACAGTGATTGGATGATTCCACACATGACCTTATACTCACCACAATAAGTATAGTCACCATCTGTCACTATACAACATTATTACAATATTATTGACTATATTCTCTATGTTGTACTTTTCATCTCTGTGACTCATTCATTTTATAACTGGAAGTTTGTACCCCTTAATCCTTTTTTACATTTTAAAATTGTTAGAGGTGTATTGTGTTAGAGAGCTCTGAAATTTTGGGATTAAATTTTTTTAAATTTGCATATAGTTGATATATTATGTTATGTTACAACACAAGTGTAGGTGCCATCTGTCACCATACAATGCTATTACAATACCATTGACTACATTCCCTATGCTATACCCTTCATTCCATAACTGGAAGCCTGTGTCTCCCTCTCTCCTTCACCCACTTTGCCCATCCCCTATACCCTTCCCTTCTGGTAGCCATCAGGTTGCTCTCTGTATTTATGGGTCTGATTCTGCTTTTTGTCTACTTGTTTGTTTTGTTTTTTGATTCTACATATGAATGAAATCATATGGTATTTTTTTTCTCTGTTTGACGTATTTCACTTGATATCAAACCCTCCAGGTCTGTCCATGTTGTTGCAAATGGTCAGATCTCCTTCTTTTTTAAGGCTGAGTAGTAGTATTCCATTGTAGATATAGACCACTCCTTTATCTATTCATGTGTTGATGGACATTTGGGCTGCTTCCATCTTGGCTGTTGTAAATAATGCTGTAGTAGAATTACTGGATTGCATGGTATTTCTATTTTTAATCTTTTAAAATATTTTATTTATTTATTTATTTATTTATTTATTTATTTATTTATTTATTTATGAGAGAGAGAGAGAGAGAGAACAGGGTGGTGGTGGTGGGAAGGGGAGAGACAAGCAGACTCCATGCTGAGCACAGAGCCTGATGCAGGGCTCAATCTCACAACCCTGAGATCCTGACCTGAGCCAAAATCAAGAGTCAGAGGCTTAACTGACTGAGCCACCCAGGCACCCTTCTATTTTTTTGTTTTTTGAGGAAGCTCCACACTGTTTTCCACAGTGGCTGCATCAATTTGCATTCCCAACAGTGCATGGGAGTCCCTTTTACTCCACATCCTCTCCAATACTTACTTCTTGTCTTTTTGATTCTAGGTATTCTCGCAAGTATAAGGTGATGTGTTATCATGCTTTTGATTTGCATTCCCCTGCTGATTAGTGTGGAAATTTTGAATTTTTAAGTAAGATTTCAGGACACCAGAAACTTGAGAATAACTTCTGAAACACTGCAAAACAAACAAACAAACAAACAAAAAACATCTTCTTTTTCCTGGGCCTTCTTTTAAGCCTTCCTTTACTGGAGCAGTCTCTAGTGTCTATGCTCCATCCCTTTCCCAGCATTTGATTGGAGGCAGAAGGAACATGCAGGGGTTGTGGTTCTTTTTGAGGGAGAGGAATTTGGGCTTTGGATGCGTCTCTTAAACAGAGCTTCCTGGGAAACACTGTTTGAGGCAGAAATTTGCAGGGGAAGGTCTGTTGCAGTGGACAGGCGGATGAGTGGAGGATCTAATAAGTGGATAAGCTGAAAGGGGAGCCAGTGCCCTGGAGAGCTCCAAGGCTATTACAGAACTTCAGAAATGTCCCAATCTGGGCCAGGAGGCTAGACTTCCATACCCCCATATTAACCACTCATTGGATGTGGGCTGTCCCAGGAAGGATGTGTAGTCTTGAGAGAGGCTACTCTTTTTAGTTGAAGGAAATTCTTTGGGGAGGAATTGAACTGTGACCTGTCAGAAGGCAACAGTTTCAGCTGGAGCACTAGAACCTAAATGGAGATCCAGGAGGTGCAGTCTGCCTCTACTGAGCTCAGATCCAGCCATACTGTTTATTATCTTTGTCTACACTTCTTAATCTAGAGAGTTTCTCAGCCTTTTTTTTTCTCTCTTGACTTCATCATTTTTAAAGATTTCAGGGGAGTTATAAGGAAGCTTGTCTATCTTGCCTTATGGCTAAAGTTCAGGTTATATTCTTTTGACTCAGCATCTTTCCTCTCTTAACAGATTCTGTGCTATCCTGCAGGTGATGTTACTAGGTCTCATTAGTCTAGTGGCCAGAAGGGGAGAAGAGGGTAGGCTCTGAAGGCAAGGGGTGACCTCTGCATTTTCTCCTAGCAATCAAGCAGAGGAGAAACAACCACCCTTAATAGAGGAATGGATCACCTCTGCTGGCCCAGGGAATTCAGATGAGTCTGAGTTTTCAAGGTCATGAAGTGTAATGACCCCTTTTTCCTTATTCCAAATCTTAGGTTGTCACTCCTTTCCAACCACAGCCTTGACATTGGCACAGCAAACTTTTGGGGTTGTTCTATGGGGCTCTGATACCCTTATATTTCAGAACTGAGCCTGATTTTCACCTGTTTCTGCCCTCCTGCTACAGCAAATCAGTCTCTACATATGCAGCAAAGGGGGTCCTCTGATTTCACATGTTGCCTAATTAATGATTAATTATCTTGAGATATTCACTATCTTACTGCAAGATACATGGGTACTCATCAAGAGCCATCCAATATCATTGCCTTATAACTACTTCTTCCTCTGACCTCTCAAATGCCTAAGAGACTGCACGTGTCAGAGTCTATCCTACTCATATCCTGTCCTTCTGTACAGTGAGGAAAGTCTTAACAGTTGCTCCACTACAGAGAGCCAGGGGCTATCCTTGCTCTACTTACTACCAGTGGTGAGGTCCTCACCCATAGTCTGCCAGTGGGTGATGGAATTGCAAAGTTCAGTTCAGGCTCGCCTTTCTTGGGCCGACTCTTTCAAATCAGGTTCACTGGGTAAAAGACTGTGAGACAGAGAATTTCGTGGAGGTGACTTACTGGGGAATAGTTTCAGGAACTATTCCTGTAATGGAGTAAAGGGACCAGAGTTAGGTAGAGGGAGAAACTGAATTGAGAAATAACAGTTCACCCCCAGCCAGCTGATTCCATAGGGGCCACTGGAGCTGGAACAGCCCTTGAGAGCTGTCCAAACTGAGGCCAGGGGACTGGGCCTTTGTGTCCTCCTGTTGCCCAGTCATTGGAGGTGGACTGCCTGGAAGTGGGAGCATAATGCACGGAAGACAGTTAGCTTTAGCCAAAGGCAATTATCAGAGAGGGATTGAGCTGTGAGTTATCAAGAGGCAACTACATGGGTAGCCCAAGTGGCTCAGTGGTTTAGCACCGTCTTCAGCCCAGGGTGTGATCCTGGAGACTCGGGATCAAGTCCCATGTCTGGCTCCCTGCATGGAGCCTGCTTCTCCCTCTGTCTGCTTCTCCTTCTCCCTGTGTCTCTGCCTCTCTCTCTCTCTGTCTCTCTGTCTCATGAATACATAAACAAAATCCTTTAAAAAAAGAAAAAAGAGGCAACTACACACTCTAAGCAGATGTGGGAATGCTTTGATCTTAAAGGAGAGAATGTGGGATCATTACACTTTTGTGGTTAAAGAGCTCATCTGTCTGAAAGGTCACTCCAAGGCATGATTTCTCTCGTACCAACCCTCATGGGAATCTAAGTGTCCTATGGCACCCTGACCTAATAATATCTGTGATATAATTAATGAGATCAAATATTAACAGCAGTGTCCCCAGATTGAAAGATTATTCTAATGTTTCTAACCATATTTTTCTATGCCATCTGAATTATGAGAAATGTATTATTTTAAGAGAATATTTCCATATCCTGTGCAGTTGAGGAAGGTCTCGGAGCTCTCTGATGTCACCAGGGGACAAACTTGAGATTTAAGTGGAGAGAGGATTACGCCATAGAGAGCTAACAGTGATCCTGGAAAAGAGCTATTTAATGAATTAAATTTGAGGGTAAGATTTGGGTGTTATAAGAAATGTGATGATTGCTTCCCCAGGTAGTGGTCAAGGTGACCTTGTAAATTTAGCCTTTTGAGAGAGTCACATGACAATATGACATGGTAGAATGAGAGATTAATAGCATTATGACCAACTTTATAGGATGATCCAACTAATACACTTCTAAATGGAAGTTTCATATTCACAAAACCCAGAGGGCAAATGGAGAACATTTTAAAGGTGAAGAGAATAGAGGACTATATACGAGAGGTCACTAAGCTTGGCATGAACTTGAAGAAATTTCTATCAATGAACATTTTTATGCACAAGCAGTCCTCATTGTTTATTTTTTTTAAAGATTTATTTATTCACGATAGACATAGAGAGAGAGAGAGAGGCAGAGACACAGGAGGAAGGAGAAGCAGGCTCCATGCTGGGAGCCAGACGTGGGACTCGATCCCGGGACTCCAGGATCGCGCCCTGGGCCAAAGGCAGACACGAAACCACTGAGCCACCCAGGGATCCCCAGTCCTCATTGTTTAGAGTAACTTATGATGATTTACAATCCACATGACCTCTTATACCATGTAGATTACTCATCATATTTTGGGTTTGACTCTTTAATTAAATGTTTGTAAATTTACTTAATTTATATTTTTGTATTTTACATATATGGCATAAAGCTATCTAACTATTATTTCCTTCCTTCTGCTGGTTTGGGATTTTGTTTGCTCTTTTTCTAGCTCCTTTAAGTGTAAGATTAGGCTGTATATTTGAGAATTTTCTTGCTTCTTGAGGTAGGACTGTATTGCTATAGACCTCGCTCTTAGTACAGCTTTTGCTGTGTCCCAAAGATTTTGGAGCATTGGGTTTTCATTTTTATTTGTCTCCATGAATTTTTAAAATTTCTTCTTGGATTTCTTGGTTGACCCATTCATTGTTTAGTAACATATTATTTAACCTCCATGTACTTGTGCTCTTTCCAGATTTCTTCTTGTGGTTGATTTCTAGTTTCATAGTATTGTGGTTGGAAAAGATGCATGATATGACTGTGATCTTTTTGAATTCGTTAAGAGTTGTTTTGTGGCCTAATACTTGATCTATTCTGGAGAATGTCCCATGTGCACTTGAAAAGAATGTATGTTCTACTGCTTTAAGATGGAATATTCTGAATATGTCTACTAAATCTATCTGTTCCACTGTGTCATTCAAAGTCACCATTTCCTTGTTGATTTTCCGTTCAGATAATGGCTGCCCATTGATGTATGTGGGGTGTTAAAGTCCCATTATTATTGTGTTATTATCAATTCGTTTTTTTGTATTTGTTATTAACTGTTTATATATTTGGGTGCTGCTATGTTGGGTGCATAAATATTTACAATTGTTATGTCTTCTTGTAGGATTTTCCCCTTAATGATTATATAGTGTCCTTCCTTGTTACAGTCTTTGTTTTATTTTTATTTTTATTTTTTTAATACTAAATTTATTTTTTATTGGTGTTCAATTTACAACATACAGAATAACACCCAGTGCTCTCAGTGCCCGGCACCCATTCACCCCCACCCCCTGCCCTCCTCCCCTTCCCCCACCCCTAGTTCTTTTCCCAGAGTTAGGAGTGTTTATGTTCTGTCTCCCTTTCTGATATTTCCCACACGTTTCTTCTCCCTTCCCTTCTATTCCCTTTCACTATTATTTATATTCCCCAAATGAATGAGAACATATAATGTTTGTCCTTCTCCGATTGACTCATTTCACTCAGCATAATACCCTCCAGTTCCATCCACGTCGAAGCAAATGGTGGGTATTTGTCATTTCTAATGGCTGAGTAATATTCCATTGTATACGTAAACCACAGCTTCTTTATCCACTCATCTTTCGATGGACACCGAGGCTCCTTCCACGGTTTGGCTATTGTGGACATGGCTGCTAGAAACATCGGGGTGCAGGTGTCCTGGCGTTTCATTGCATCTGTATCTTTGGGGTAAATCCCCAACAGTGCAATTGCTGGGTCATAGGGCAAGTCTATTTTTAACTCTTTGAGGAACCTCCACACAGTTTTCCAGAGTGGCTGCACCAGTTCACATTCCCACCAACAGTGTAAGAGGGTTCCCTTTCTCTGCATCCTCTCCAACATTTGTGGTTTCCTGCCTTGTTAATTTTCCCCATTCTCACTGGTGTGAGGTGGTATCTCATTGTGGTTTTGATTCGTATTTCCCTGATGGCAAGTGATGCAGAGCATTTTCTCATGTGCATATTGGCCATGTCTATGTCTTCCTCTGTGAGATTTCTGTTCATGTCTTTTAAAAGATTTTATTTATTTATTCATGAGAGATACACAGAGAGAGAGAGGCAGAGACACAGGCAGAGGGAGAAGTAGGCTCTATGCAGGGAGCCCGATGTGGGACTCGATCCGAGGACTCCAGGATCACACCCTGGGCCAAAGGCAGGCACTAAACCGCTGAGCCACCCAGAGATCCCTCTTTGTTTGTTTTAAAGTTGATTTTGTTCAATATAAGTATTGCTAACATGGTTTTCTTCTCACTTCCATTTACCTGATAAGTGCTTTCCCATCCATTTACTTTCAATCTGCATTAAGTCTGAAATGAGTCTCTTTTAGGCAGTATATAGATGGGTCTTGTTTTTTATTCATTACATCACCCTATATCTTTTGATTGGTGTGTTTAGTTCATTTACGTTCAAAGTAATTATTGATAGGCATATACCTATTTCAATTTTGTTACTTGTTTTGTGATTGTTTCTAGATTTTCTCTGATTCTTTTTTGTCTTTCTTTCATGGTTTGCTGTCTTTCTTTAGTGATATACTTGGATTTCTTTCTCTTTATGCTTTGCATATCCATTACTGGATTTTGATTTGTAGTTACCACGAGGTTTATATATAACATCTTCTGCATATAGCAGTCTATATTAAGTTGATGATCACTTAGGTTGAAACACATTCTTTACTCCTCTCCCCCCCCACACACACGTTTTATGTATAGGGTATCATACTTTACATCCTTTAATTTTGTGAGTCCTTTGACTGAGTTTTATAGCTGTATTTATTTTTCCTGCTTTTGTGCTTCCTTTCTTTCCACTCACGGTCCCCTTTAACATTTTTGGTAGGGCCTGTATAGTGGTCATGAATTCCTCTAACCTTTGTTTATCTGAGAAACTTATCATCTCTCCTTCTATTCTGAACAATTGCCTCGCTGGACAGAATATTTTCATATGTAGTTTTTTCCTCTTAACACTTTTAATATATCATGCTACTTCTTCTGCCTTGCAAAGTTTCTGTTGAACAATCCACTGATAACTTGATGGGTATTCCCCTATATGTAACTTTTCTTTATCTGCTTTTAAAATCTTTCTTTATCACTACTTTCTGCTATTTTAATTACTGTGTGGACTTCCTTTTGTTGATTTTGTTGGGGGAATCTCTGTGCCTCCTGGATCTGAATTTCTGTTTTCTTTCCCAATTAGAGAAGTTTTCAGCTATTTTTTCTTTAAATAATTTTTCTGTTCCCTTTCTCTCTCTTCTTTTTCTAGAATCCCTATCCTATGAATGTTACTATTTTTGATAGACTTGCTGAGTTCCCTAAGTCTATTCTCTCTCTCTTTTAAAAAGTCTCTTTGTTAAAAGATCTCACTGATGTTTTCCACTCTTCTCAAATCCAGTATCTTGATGATCATTAAGTTCTTTATCAGGCATATTATTTATGCCAGTTTTGCTTAGGTCTCTTGCTATAATTTTGTCCTTTCATTTAAGGCACAGTTCTCCATTTCTTCATTTTGTCTAACTCTCTTTGCCTGTTTCAATGTGTGAGGAAAGTCAGCTCTTGAAAGTAGTGAGCAACTTTAATAAGGTGGCATTGGTCCTTTGCCAGAGGGAACATGTCTCCAGTGCCAAGGTAGGGCCAGCTGGTGCATCTGGAAAGTGTGCACAGGTGGGGCACACAGTTTTAACAAGGTGTGTGTATTCTCCATGAGACGTGACAGGTCATTGCAGCAGGGATCAAGGTCCCACAAAGTGTGTGGTCAAGAGAGGCAGTGTTGACAAGGTTTGCATGGGTCTTCTGAGGGAGGGAAGCTGCAGGGTGGGGACTGGGACAAGCCCAGCTGGAGGAAGTGGGGTGCAGTGTAAGCACATTTGGTAGCAAATGCTAGGACCCCACTGGTTCTGGCAGGTGGAATTGCTCTTTGATTAGTAAATAACTCTTCTGCTCATATGCCCCAGGCATTTTTCAAACTGTTGCTTCTAAGCTACATCTCCAGGGGCTGTTTTTCATACTGTCTAAGGGTAGGGACTGTTTCCTATCATTCTCCAGGCTCTTCCAGACAGAGCCTGCTGATTTTTATGGTTCCAGGTTTTAAGTCCCACTGGTTGCAAGAACTCTTGAAATTTGGCCCTTCTAATTTCCAAAGCCAAATGCTATGGGGATTTGTCTTCACCGTGTGGGCTCCAGGGTGTGATGGTCTTCTCTTCCCAGTCTGAGACTGCAGCTCTCTCCCTCCTGCTGAGGACCACAGTCCATTTAGCTTCCCCCTGAGACTCTGCCCTTCCTACCCTCTTCAATGTGGCTTCTTCTCTTTATTTAGTTGTGGAGTTTGCTTTGCTGGTCTTCAGATCATATTCTAGTGGTATCTAGTTATGAGCTTAGGTCCTCCTACTCCACCATCTTCCCCAAACTCAGCTATCTAATTCTTAATGTCAATTTGTTTATATGTTCAGAATGTCATCTAAACTAGTGTTCACTAATCGTGGGCACAGATAATTTCTGACTCATGAGATTTATGTTCATTTTTAAATTTTCTTTGTATTCTTCTTATATTGTCAGATACATTTCCATGAATAACATGAGGATTTTTTTTGTTTTTTCCTTCATAAAGAATATGGATTATTATTCTTAAAATTAAAAATTAACATATTTTAATTAAAATGTAATTCAACCTGGACTGCAGCATAAGACAGAGCTAGATTCAAATCCTAGATTTAGGGATCCCTGGGTGGTGCAGCGGTTTAGCGCCTGCCTTTGGCCCAGGGTGCGATCCTGGAGACCCGGGATCGAATCCCACATCAGGCTCCCGGTGCATAGAGCCTGCTTCTCCCTCTGCCTATGTCTCTGCCTCTCTCTCTCTCTCACTGTGTGCCTATCATAAATAAATAAAATAAAAAAATAATAAAATAAAATAAAAAATTCAAATCCTAGATTTATTATGGCCTAGTTGTGTAACTTCAAGCAAATTCCCTAGCCTCGTCTAGCCTTCAATTCAAATGGAGATATTTACCATCAATGGCCATAGTTGGAATTTGAGATGATATGCGTCAAACATCTAACACAGTGCCTGTCAATAGAAGGTGATTACCCAACAAATGAGAACTATGTATCATTTCTATTAGTGTAATCCCAGTATGTTGCTTCTGTTCTTATCTTTAATTTTTCCCCATCTGTTTACTTTCAACAAAGTGCTGTGTCATCAAGAATTTGGTATTAAACTACTATTGTGTCTGTTCTATGTGGGTGAGGCTCCCAGTGAGAGCCCTAGCCTTACCCCTGGTCTCTCCTAAGTACCACCTAAAATTTCATGGGATAGTTACAAAAACTTCCTGGTTACAAACACTTCCCAGTTGAAAACACTATTTAACTGAGAGGTGTTCCTGTTTCCAGGTCAGGCTCCTACACATAATACTGGTGTTTTATGTTGTTTTTGTTTTTAGTAGAGGTTAGTTTGAATGAGAACACTTGCCATTCTGTTCTTCTGAGAACTTGCTGTCCCATATCATGGTGCTACTGTGATGTTCCATGGATTGGTATGAACGGTAGTTGTAAATAATTAAAAGTTTCCTTTGGCGGTTTCAGTAGGAGCTGCATGGAGCCTAGTCTGGTCTTGGACCAAGCTGACCTGGGCTTATTTGTCCCCTGTGTGCCCTACTTTTTCGATTCTAGCTTGAAAAGGGTGTTACTTGCCAATGCAGCATCATCCAGATCTTTAACCTTATGTTGTTCTTGGAATAATCTTTACAGAAAAGAAAGTTCTAGTGCTTAAATAGTCTGAGTTATTTGCCCACATGGTTTTGTTTTACATACTGATTTTTCATCCTTTCTTTCTTGTGCAGCTGGGCTCTCACAAAGACCAAAGCATCCCTCCTTTTTACAAGGCCAAGTCCTGAAAGGCATTACCTAGCAAAACTTTCTGTCCCACAGTGCATCACAATACCCTTTAAGTGATGTAAAAGGATCAAGTCTTATAACTCTGCAGTGTGCTTTTGCAGTGTATCCAACACCGGAGGCAGTTGAAATAACTGCTGTCCTCGGAAGACTGCATTTAAGAACAAAGAGGGCTCTAACCACTGCAGCCAAACCAGGTAACACCAATTTGGTCATTACCACCTGAACCTCTCTCCTGTAGCTTAGTCGTTGCATTACTAAATAGCTGGTTGAATTTTGAAGGTTTTGGAGACAAAAGCTCACAACTAGAGAAACTTTATGACAAATCATTTTGTAAAGTCTAGAATTCTTTTGGAAAGTATATATTCATACCTCTTAACTTTAAATTATTTGAGTAGATTTAGCTCAATATTTTTTTTTTCTTAGAAATGAGGTATACCAGGGCACCTGGATTGCTCAGTCACTTAAGCGTCTGCCTTCAGCTTGGGTTGTGATATCAGGGTCCTGGGATTGAGCCCCACATCGAGCTCCCTGCTCAGCGAGGAGCCTGCTTCTCCCTCTCCCTCTGCCCTTCCCCCTTACTTGTGCTCTCTCTCTCTCTCTCAAATAAATAAAATCTTAAAAGAAAAAAAAAAGAAATGAAGTATACCCATATTAAGTCATCTGGCTTTCTGCAACACAAAAAGAACAAAGATTAAACACTGTTAAGTAGATTACGAGGTTACTGAGTTCATATATTCATTCATTCCAAAGTATGCAAAGAGTACTTCCTTGGATGGGGAATACTTTGCAAGTCAGTAAGGCAGGAGAAGGACAAGGAGAGTAAAGGTAGTGTCTGCCAAAGCAATATGGCTCCAACATCTAGGAGCTTATGCTTCAGGTGGACAGGACAGACTCTGT
The DNA here is from genome assembly GCF_905146905.1 of Nyctereutes procyonoides. Lineage (NCBI taxonomy): Eukaryota > Metazoa > Chordata > Mammalia > Carnivora > Canidae > Nyctereutes > Nyctereutes procyonoides. Next base: position 8,199,267 of record NW_026575044.1, read on the forward strand.
ATGAAACTCATGTCTTGTTCTTTGAAGAATCTCTAGAGCCTTATCTGAGGCCTAGCACAAAGTTTTTACTAATTAAATATTTTCCTAAATGATAGAATGAATAAATGAATTCAGAAAGCAATAAACCAATAAGAATAGGCTTGGGAACCAAAATGCATTATAAGATTAATCAAAGGCTCTGGAAGTGGGCAGTGGACCATTTGGAATCCAGAACAGAGGACTTGTAGGAGATAGCACTAGGGAGTGGCTATCTCCAGGGCCCTAACTTACCCCCATGCCTTGCATACTGGTTCTACACCTCCAAGGAAAGCCCTCCCCGCCCAGGACTCTGAGGTTATAAAGTACACTTGGAAAATCAATTGTTGCTGCTTATATACCTGTCTAAATGTCACTCTCTATTTCTTGAATTTTCCCCAAATTTTGATAAATAACAAAATCTTGGGACCCTGACTAATATCCTGCCTCCACCCTTTTTTTGGACAGATTAATTAAATTATAAAACTTGCTAGTTGTTTAATTGAGGTTTGCAACCTAAATAACCTTACCAGGCAGTTACTACTGGTTCCACTCACTATCGTACTGAGAGGGCTTAACCTTCAATTTTACAAATACTTCTTTTAGCTCTTTTCTACCATAAACATTGATGCCAACTTAAAATTTTAAACCTCAGAAAGCTCATCTCCATGAGGAAAGCTTATCACATACTTCATATCAGGGAAAAGGTTCAGGTTTTCTGAAGCAGATGTGACATCTATTCTTGGAAACGTTTCCTTTAAAATTCTGAAAGAGAGGTTGTGGGTAGGGGCAGGGACACAGCCGCTCAACTATCTATCAGAAAGGCAACTTGGGGATTCTGTTTTAGCAGCTACAGAACTTTAATTTTATATCAACTTGTGCAACACTATGGTTAATATCTGACTTCATCTCTTCCACCAGATAAGTAACATGAGAACAGAACCACATGTCACTTGCTTTTTCCCTAGTGCCTGGTAAAATGCCAACCAAAGGTAGTTTATCAATAAATATCTGTTGAGTGAATCAATGAATCAGTGGCACTGTAGCAGAAGAAGAAGAGTTTTGGAGTCAGGCAGATTTGTGGGTTTTTTTTTTGTTTGTTTGTTTTTTTTTTTTGCTTGTTTACTGGCTGTGTAACCTTCAACATGGAATTTAACATCTTCTAGAAATTCAGGATAATGATGGAAAACTCCCAGGACTCCTGTGAGGACTGAGTGAAGTAGTGTATGGTGCCAACTGTCTGGTGGCTGACAAGCATTCGCTCAGGACAAGATCTTTCCCGTCCGTTTCCAACAGAGGGTAGTTGCTCTTTTTCAAAATTGTTTTGGCTATTTTAGCTCCCTTGCATTTCCAAATAAACTTTAGAATAAATTGGTTTAGATCTACAAAAACTCCTCCTGGGAAGTTTGACCAGATAAGCCAGATCAGTGTGGGGAGGTTGTCATCTTTGCTATATTAAGTCTCTCAAAACATAAACACAGTGTATCTCTCAGATCTTCTTTGATTTCTTCCATCAGCATTTTGTAACCTTTCAGCATCCAGCATCTGTACACGTCTTATTAGATTTGTGCCTAATATTTCTTTTTTAGCTACTGTAAATAGCTGTGGTATTTTAAATTTTTATTTATTTATTTGAAAGAGAGCAAGCATGGTGGTGGGGAGGAGCAAAAGGAAAGGAACAAGCAGGCTCTGCTGTGTGCAGAGCCTGACATGGGGCTCGATCTCATGACCCTGAGATCACGACCTGAGCCTAAACCAAGAGTCAGATGCTCAACTGACTGAGCCACTCAGGCACCCCAATAGTTGTGTTTTAAATTTTGGTTTCAATTTTTTATTTAAAGTATAGAAATGCGGGGCACATGGGTGGCTCAGTTGGTTAGGTATCTGCCTGCTTCTCCCTCAGCCCCTCCCCACCTCTCACACGCTCTCTCTCTCAAATAGCTAAATAGAAATTTTAAATAAATAATAAAGTATAGAAATGTAATTGTATGCATTGACCTTGTATCCTATGATCTTGTTAAAAAGTTATTAGTTTTAAGAATTTATTTGTAAGCTTCTTTGGATTTTCTACATAAATGATTATATCATTTGTAAATAGGGACAGTTTTCTTCCTTTCCATCTGTGTGCTTTATATTTCCTTCCCTGGCCTTATTGCACTGTGTAGGACTGCTGGCACTATGTTGAATAGGAGTGGTGAAAGAGACATCCTTGCTTTGTTCTCGATTTTAGGAAGAAATCAGTCTTTCCCCATTAAGTATGATGTTAGCTGTAAATTCCTATAGATGCACCTTATCAGGTTGAAAAATTTGCCTAATGGTTGACTAAGAAATTTTATGATAAATGGACAGATTTTATCAGGTTTTTGGCTGTTATCCTATTTTATAGAATTCTGATGTGATCCATAATATCGTCTATAATTCACAAAAGTTGCTAAGAAAGTTGACAAGATAAATCTTATATCTTTGTCCCTGAAGTCTGTATGTTGAATATTAAAGTTGGAGAAGTTTGTTGCAATGTATGTCCTTTATTTATCTTAGTTCAATTGTTTCTTGGCCTTTTGGCTAAGATGAAGTGAACTTACCTTAGTTCACCTTCTGAACATCAGCATAATAAAAAAATTATATTATTAAACTTTAATTTCTGTGCCCTGGGAGTCTAACTGCTGGTTTATGGGTCAGTGTTAACTAAGTGGAAGTGGTTAAAATTCTCCTAAATAAGAGCCATGAAGATGTCCAAATCTTATTTCATTCTTAGGAATGTATCTGAAAATATAAATTCTATAGAACCAAAATATAGTTTATTTAGCACAACCAAAATGTCCAATATTAGGGCTGGGTTTCATAAATTATGGCATATTCAGTTCCTTAATAAACCTTTATGAAATGTCCATTCTGTGCCAGTTATTATCTTTGGCCCTAGGGTTACAGCAATGAGCACAAGAGACACATCGCTGCACTCCTGGAGACTACTTTCCATTGGGGAGACAGGCATAAATAAGATACATAAGTAAACATAATATGACAGATGGTGATGAGTGTTTTGGAGAAAAATAAAGCAGAGAGCATGAATAAGAAGTCCAGGCATGGGAGTGGAATGGGGTACTATTTTAAATAAAGTGATGGGTGGGCCTCACCAAACAATATAAAGGAACATGAAATATTAGAATTAAGAATACTCTCTAACAACGTGGAAAATTTTTCATGATATCTTATTAAATGAAAAAAAAAGGATACAAAATAAGATGTCTGCTGTGGTTCAAACATTTAAGTAGATACATACATATAAAACATAAAAAATGTAAACAGTTGTTTGTGGATAGTTTTAATATCGTTTTACAGCATTATTTACTCTGAGCATAATTATGTTTTCCATTTAAAACAAGAAAAATGTTTGGACGCTTGGTTGGCTCAGTTGGTTAAGTGTCTAACTCTTGGTTTTGGCTCAGGTCATGAACTCAGGGTTGTGAGACTAAGCCCTAAGTTGGGCTCCATAGTCAGTGGGGAGTCTGCTTGAGATTCTCTCCCTCTGCCCCTCCCCCTCTCTCAAATAAATAGATGAATCTTAATTAAAAAAAAAAGAAAAGAAAAATATTTAAGGTTCCCTAAGGCTAATTTGAAATTGAATGAAATGTGTGATGAGGATACACATAGAACTCACATTTGCTCTGGAAAAATTCTATTTGGGGCACAGCTGAGGAAGAATCTCTACTAAGGAATCTCATAAAAATATATATATTTTAAAGGAGATGAAAGTTACGTTGTTCAGGGTGCCGAGAACAGTGGTTGTGCAGTGTTGGCTGTGAGCTTGGAAATGATGGCAAGTTTAACATGTGTTCATAATTTATCTTATTTAGATTTGGCATGTGAATCTATTTTTTAAGATTGACTAAAATAAAATGTACTGACATATCTTACTGCAGAAACATTTTCTTCTGTGTTCAAGAGATGACAACTAATCACACAAGATGTGACTTGGTATCTATGTAGTAGTTCAGTTCCCTAAAGATTCAGAACGACAGGCTGCAACCATTGCCAGACAACGTCTTCCGATGACTCCAGGAGCTTATGCTTAGACTCCATGTGGGCTATTCACGTGTTCCTCTGAAAATGTTTCTGTGGCCTGGCTAAAGTATGGCAGCCCAGGCCTGGCTTATTCCCTCTGGTGTTGATTCAGAATTTCTAGGCACTGAGCAATCACTTTATCATCAAAGGCAGACGTGGTGTTGTCTTAGTGAAACACAAATGTCCTGAATATCTTGCATTCTTCTCTCCAGCATGTCACTTCCAGTGAGGGAAAATCCCAGCAGTCACAAAGCTTTCCCAGTGTAAGCAAGAGCTCCATGGTATTTACTCAGATTTTCTCTTCTGTTCTTTCTTCTTCTTCCTTTTTTTTTTTTAATATAATCACACTAGTGCTAAAAGAAAAAACAGATTATATAATGAACAGGCTCCATTGGATAGCCAAATTATTCTATTATAATGTAACCTTGCTTGAAAATGTTCAAGTTGCTTGAAAAACACACTGAGATATGAAATAACAGCTAGCTGGCCTGTGGGCAATACACTGACTAGCTTTGACTAGAAGAAGGGGGATGGAGGCCCCACACACTGTTTTCCTTCCCAAGGAAACCCATCCCCCTCCCAGTTACTGCTTCTTGGGGGCTATCCAATGGAACCTGTTCATTATATAATCTGTTTTATATCAGTGCCTAAATAAATGAAAATGTCTATCTTTTTTAATCTTTTTCCTAATCTATCTTTTTTCCTAATCTATCTTCTTCCTGTCTATCTTTTTCCTATCTTTTTCAGTTTCATGTTGGCTGGTGGTTAGAGTGCTCTGCGGTTGTTTCAATAAAGCACAGAATACTGTCAAGGTAAATATCTCTAGAACCAAATGGGTTCCCAGGCTGGTTCCTCAGTGACCTTGGACAAGTTATTCTACTTCTCACTCCTTCAGGTTTCTTATCAGTAAAATAGGAAGCATACTTCACAGGGTTTCTGGAAGGCTAAAATGAGTTCATTCTTATCACCTGATACAGAATACGTGCCTGTACATAGAAACTCATATTTCTCTTTCCTCAAAGGTGCTGTTTTTGTTACAGAATGCACACATGCATTATTTCTCACTTAACCCTGCAGAGAGGTATTGTAATCATACATATACAGATCGAGTGCCTTACTCTGTTCAGGCTGCACCAGATTACCATAGACTGGGTGGTTTCTAAACATCAGAAATTTATTTCTCACAGTTCTGGAGGCTGAAGTCCAAGATCAGAGTGCTGGCATGGTCAGGTTCTGATGAGAACTCTCTGCTGGTTTCCAGGCTGCCATCTTCCTGTTGTGTCCTCATATGACAGGAAGAGGACAACGGAGCTCTCAGGGGTCTCTTTCGTAAGAGCACTAGCTCCACTCATGGGTTCTTCACCCTCACTACCTCCCAAAGACTCTGCTTCCAAGTATCACTACTTTCTTGGATCAGAGTATAATGTGTGAATGCGAGCGGCTCAGGTGTGGAGTGTGAGTCTCCTTCCTTCCGATGTTCTCCTGCTAAATTGTTCTTCATCATGTATTTATGCAAACAGAAAACCAGCTGTCTCTGTAGACACATAATATAAACACATAGTACAAAATTTATAAGGTATACAAAAGGTAAACTGTAAAGAAAAGTAAGGCTTTCAACTACCTCTGTCCCCCCAGGCACTGTTTCTCTCCCCAGTGTTGAGTTTTCCTCAAGTGAATATTTAGATGTAGGAGTTTTCTGTGGCACGTCTTCTACTCCAGTAGGCAATCAGATGCAATATGAATTTTTCACTAGAAATATGTATTGTATGTTCACATCTAGGACACAGAAAAGGTTTGATACAGATGATGGGGCACTTCCAAAATCATTGGAGAGACCATGAGAAACACTCTGGGGAAGGCCTCCAAGAAGCATCTAGAACGCCACCAGAAAACTGACCCATCATGGGAGCAGCTACCTGTGCCCTACTGAGGAAGCTGCTTCCAGAACCTCTTCCCAAAGCTGCCACCACTGCCACTGCAGCGCCTTCTTCACACTCCCAAAAATGGCATTTGAACACTGGAACACAGGGCTAAGCCACTGCCTCAGTGCACTTGTTTCTTGACAGCCCATGCTGGAGGCTGGCCCCGGCAGTTGTGCTACAGAATTTCACCATACCATGGCTTCCCAGCCTTGCCTGCCAGTAGAAAATGTCCAAGCAGCAGGAAATGGCCTCAGCCTCATTTCTGCCTTTGAGTCTCAATCCAGTCTGTGGGGTTGGAGGAGTCTAATTCCTATCCAGAGCTCTAGGTGCCAGGGAATCTGGTGTGTAACACTGAGCCTGCAAGCTTGTGCAGTAGGAACACCCTAATCAGGATGAAAACTGGCACAGTAGTTTCTATTTTTAGTTTTAGTTTTTTTAAAAAAGTTTATTTACTTATTTTAGAGAGAGAGAGAGAGAGCACAGACAAGCGGGGGGCGGGGGGCAGAAAGAGAAGGGGACAAGCAGACTCCCTGCTGAGCGAGGAGCCCAACATGGGGCCTGAGATCATGATTCAGCCAAAACCAGGTGTCGGACACTTAACTGACTGAGCCACCCAGATGCTTCAGTAGTTTGTTTTAAAAAGTGCATCTGTGTGTATTAGCTTATGCTTCCCACTCCCCCCCCCCCCGCCCCTTTACTAGTTTATTTCCTCTCTAAGTGGTTTAGCCAAAGCCACGGATAATCTATCTACTCTTCAGTTTTCTTACTATTTTTTCTTTCAAGGCTGACTTGGTGGCACTAGACAGCTCCTGCATGGAAATGGACTGTGTATAGTGTATATGTGCAATATGTAATATAGTATGTAGTGTGTATAAATTTGTAATCTCATCTTTCACTCTATAATATTTTTTAGACTCCCATCCCCCATGGCTGCCATCCGACTTCGAGAATTTATCGACCACCGCCCAGTGGTCCCATCCAGGTAATGTTCTTCCAGACACAGATGCCATCCAGAGCTGTGGTAGGGCAGACTTGCTCACTGGCTGCTCTCTGATTGACAGACTTCTGTCAGAGATTCCAGTGACATTTCTTTGAGTTTGGAGAAAGTTGCACAAAAAAAAAAAAATCCCACACTCATGACAAAATCCAAACTCCAAAAAGATTAGAAGCCTATTGGGTTTGGCTTGGGAAGGGCTTCAGCAAGAAGTATGAGGAATCTCAGCCTAAATTTTAGCAGGGGCCCCTTTACTCTGCTTGGGATCAAACAAACCCCTTTGTGCTTCTGTCATATGGGAGGTGGTTGCACAGGTTAAAACCAAGTAGGATTCTTACTCTTTCTCCAAATTCATAGATGGCCCAAGGCCAACAAATCCTAGATGTGTTTTTTTATGCTAAATTCATCTTGCTGAGAGATACTGGATAATAATCCATAAATCCTAACCCAGTTTCCCTTCACCACTGGCCATAGGGTCTGCAGAAGTTCAGAAGCTATGAAATTCCAGCAGGAACCCTCACACTGTAAAGTGATTTTGAGGTTAGCCTCTTTGGCTTCGTGGTTTTGAGTAAGCCTCATGTTTTAGTATCTAGTTATTTTCAACAATGTTTAATCACAAAGATAAGTTCTTTTGCTTCCATAAATTAGTGAAGAAGAGGCAAGGAAAGGTTGCTTTGAGTCCTCTTTCAGAGAAAGTATGGAGTCTACCCTTTCCTCTAGGAAACCCCATGAGGAGAAGCTAGAGGGAAACCGGGATGGGTCTCCATATTTCCTGATTTCTGCCTCCCCACAAGCCCTTGGTCTTTCTGAGTGTGTTTGAGATCTGTCTTGTCCACTGTCAGGTTACTTAACTGTGGGTTATCCCCTGGGCAAAATGGAAACAAAACTCTCTAAGCTGCTGCTGCCTGGAGTTCTGTGGAACCAATCAGAGTCACTGGGCCTGGCCTAAGCCAGTCTGTGGGGGAGCCTGAGGGTTTGGGTGGAACATAGCACAGCAGGCATGGGGTTCATGAAGTCCTAAGACAGAGCTGGATTCTGTTCTCCGTGCTCATCCATCAGAGGCCCACCAGGAGGCATGCAGCCGGAACCAGGCTGGGGCCCCAGCCTCCCCACCATACTCACTGTGGAGCTGGTCCTCATTTACCTGACGCCTTGCCTGCCTCTGCAACAGTAGGGACCCAACCCCTCCATAGGTTCCTCACTTGTACCTCCAGGATGTATCTCCCACAGGAATGCTATCTTTTCCCCGTTTACCTCCAATGGCCACCCACTCCCATCCTCCTCTTCCCATTGTACAGAGGGCACCTCATAAAATGTAAATTGGATCAAAGCCCTCTGTTGCAGAAAACCCTGCAATCACTGCATTTTTCATAAAATCTAACCTCTGCTGGGGCCTCTATGGCCCTCCATGAACTGTTCCTGCCCCTGTTGTGGCCTCCTCTTTGGCCAGCCACACTGTCTTTCCTTTGTTCCTCCAACACGCCAGTCTCGCTCACACCTGGTATATATTCACTCATTTTGTCTTTACCATAGCTGTGAGAGAGAGAGGGGAAATGGAGACACGAGAGGTAAGGTGACTGTCCCAAGATCCCACAGCTAGGAAGAAATTGGCAGAGGTAGGGTTCGAACCCACAGGGCTGGCTCCAACATCTGTGCTCTTAATCCCTGCACCTGGCCACATGTCCAGTTAGGCTTACTTGCCTCTCTCTGCCCATCACTGGCACCTCTGCTGAGCAGACTGCCACCTCTGGTAGTTCCTCCATGCACATTTGTTGAAAAAAAAATAGAACATGAATGAATCAGTGAGATACAATTATCGGGTCATGGATCTGTGGCGTAGCCTCCTGCTGGCTGGTGGTACCTGTAGAAGGCCTGACCGCCTCCTGCTTCTCGGACAATCATCCAGTCACTCCCTGCATGCCCAGACCTTGGGACCACTTGAGGGAAAACTGAATCGCACACTGGCAGGGGCATCCAATAAAATTAAATATTCTGTGGTTCACCAGCAGGACTGATTACACAACTCTCATCAGAATTGTATAAGATGCAAATGTGACCTGCTGCCACCCAAAGCCACAGGCCCGTCACTCAGGCAGGCCTGAGCTCTGAGTTGGTTTGCCAAGAGCAGGACACTCCTGAGGTTGTTTCTTGTGGAGTACTTGCAGTGTGGTGTGGAAGAGAAAAGATGTGGAATCTGTGTCAGGCTTAAAATGGATCTTTAAAACACTGACTGAAGTGGTGTCTGGGGGACCCAGAGGCAGTGTGAGGAGCAGCTCTTCCTGCCCAGAGCTATGGCAACATCTACCACAGGTCACCATGTGCGTTCACAGTGTCTCATTGATCCAGTCACAAATCAGTGATGTTGGTATGCCCCCTACTTTCCTGATGGGGAACCTCAGGCTGTCCTCTTCCTGGAGGGGATGATAAGTCTGGGAGATGGCAGAGTAGGCATGGCAGTGTCCCATCCTCTGTGCTGACTAGCTTGTGTCCTTGCTAAGTGACTCATTTTCCTGAGCCAGCTCCTGACTGGCACAGCACTTACTCACTGTGTATGATTAGTGCCTGAATGTGGTTTTCCCTACCAGATCATCAACTCTTGGGGAGAAGACAATATTTATCAGCACTGTGTCCCTAGCACCCAGCACATAGCGGACATCATAGAGCCTTCAATGGAGACTCACCTCATTGACATGAAGGCCACTCCCAGCTACCATAGCTGGGTTATTTCTTCTTCTAGACCTTTGGTGCATGACTTCTACTTCCTGTCTGCCCATGAGAGAATCACAGAGTTCTATAAAAACAGCACTGAACTCTTGAACAAAAGCCATCCTGCATATGTAGAGGTGACTCTGCATGTACATGGAGTTCAGAGAATGGGGTTTGAACCACGGCTCTGGCATTTATCAGCCAGATGAAGTTTGGAGAGCCCACTTGACCTCTCTGATCCTCGGTCTTCTGTAACAAGATGTTCATAATATTGCCCTGGCAAGGTGACTGGGAATTAGATGAGGTCACCATCCTAAAGCCTGAGGCTCAACACAGACATAACAGAGGACTCAGAGCCACATAGGAGCATGGGCCATCTTGGGCCACGAGACCAGGCTCAGGAGGGATGGACACTCCTGGCCTCCCCTGTGCATACTGAATTTTGTCTATAGCTAAGCCCAGATTTCTGCTCTGATGACATGCACCCTCCCAGGGGACAAGTTTGCTCTTGTCTGGATAGAATACGTCACCTTGAAGAGCCAAACTATCAGGGACTGGTAAACAATGTATGGGGGAATCAGACAAAGCTGGCCTCCTGCTCCCACCCAAGAAGGAAAGACCTCCCTACATTCATTCAGGAACCCTGAAAGCCAGGTTAATTGACAGGTCTGAGCACAGCCTCGGCAGGGCTCCTCAGCCAGGCCTGGAGAGCCAGCACTGCTTCCCTGCTCATGCACCCAGTACCCTCAGGAGAGGCCAGCTACTGTGGAGCCTCTAGGAATACTGAATGACAAGCCAGGTTAGGCACTGCCCCCTTGCAAACCTCCTGATTGGGAGCTTCCTCCTGTGAGCTGAAGTTAGGCCACATGGGGAGCTTGGAAAGTCAACCCAAAGAGTTGGAGGCAAAATGTACCACTATTTTCCCCAAAAAAGAAAAGCTTTCTGCCTCTCCACACAGCACTCCTTCCCTCCAGCACCTACTTCCACATTTTCCTTCCCTCTCCTGGCTCCTCGGCCAAAACCTACCAAGAGAGATCCTCAGGGACTAAAAGCAGGGTATATTCTTAGGTTGCTCACCTATATTCAGTTAGTTATATTCAAGCTAGTGAAGAATCCATGGTCAAAACTCAGCCTACTGAAACGGCACAGCTATTTCGAGAAACCAGTGTGGTTTGGGAACCCCAGCTGGGTTTTCAACAACCTGTAACATGGCCCTAGGGTAATCTCTCCCAGTGTAGTGCTTCAGAGCAGGATGGGTGCCCAAGAACGTTCCACTCCCATGCACTCAGAAACGTCATTTTCCCCTATTATCATGCCAGTTTCTCCCTCTTCTTATGACTTAATCCCTGCTGTTATTTACTCTTCAGGGCTCAGTCATATTATCCCAGCCACGGGGCAGGCCCAGACAGTCTGTGGTTTTCTGAAAATCAGAGCTTCCTGAGGTCTTGTTTGTGTAGACAGGCCCACCCTGTTCCCAGTTCTTGCCTTTCGTACTAGTTAGACAGCGAGATTCCCACCCCACCACTCTGATCCCAACTCTGGCCACATCTTGGCTTCTCAAATTCCCCTCACCTAGAATCTCTTTGCCATTGTATTTGCCTGCCCAAATCCTAGGCATCACTCCCTCGTCTGTGCCCCCACTGACCCTTTATTCAGATCACTATTTCACACATAAAAGCATGGTGAGGACAAGCTCTGTGAGTGCAGAACACAGAGCATGCAGGCATGTCCCATGTATTCAGTGAACCCAATGCAGCTTTGGCGAGCTCCTTCATGCAAAACTATGTACTCCTTTCTACTAACTCTTCCCTTGGATCTCTGATGACACCCACTGAGTACTCAGAATCTGTGACAGGTCCCCAAAGACCTACACGTCACAAACTCTCTAAAGTCATTCTCCCCACAATGGTCACCTGCCTGTGTCCCCTCTGTCTCCTAAGGAATGGCAGCCTTCTTCCTTATGTCTGAAGCCTAAGATCTGTCCTTGTCTTTGACACCTTCCTCTCAGTTTCAACCCTTTCTCCCACAGCGTCTTTTATCCTGTCTGGCCACCTTCCCACCACACAGGGTCCCACATAAATGACCACTTTTGCCTCCTGGTCAGTCTCTGTACTTCTAGCCAGATTGTCCTCCACTTTTTTGTCCACATCACACTGGCAAAGATCTTTCTAAAATAAAAATTGCACTCTGTCATTAATCTTTTTAAAATTCTACCAAGATTCCCTGTCACCTATATGAGTGGTTCTCAACGTTTCAAGACACAATGCTCCCTTTATTTAGAACAAATATTTCCTACTACTCCTACTGTTCTTCTGAAATAAAACCTGCAAATAACATAATCCAACCACACATAATTTTAAAGTAGTTGCATAACACAATGACTATATTCTAAAAGGACTATGATTATAAAATAAGATGTCTTTGAAAAGGTGAGGTTTGGGCATTGCCACTCCCTCACTGCAACCCCGCCTTGCCTTGCCTCGCCTCCCTCTGGCTCTGGGGTTCAGCTGTAAGCTCCATCTCACCTTCACTCCCAGAAACACTCCTACTCCCTTTGTGCCTCAAAACTTTCTCAAAACACAGCCTTTCCCAGCCAGGCGAGGCTTCCTCCTCCAGCACAGATGTGCCCTGTGCTTTGGCCATCATAGTGCTTATTCATTTCTTATCTCATACACCTAATCAACAGAATTTAAAAAAAAAGAAAAAAAAACAAGAACATAAAACTTGTGAAAGTTTATAAACCTACCCAAAGTAGAAAAAAAAAACAGTATAAGGAGCTTCCATTTATCCATTTTCACATTTTGATTATTATTATTAGCATTTGCTCCCATGGTTTTACATATCCTATTTCTTTTCCTGATTTTTCGAACCTAATGCCTAACACATCAAATATTTTCTTATGAATACTGAGAACCCGATCTTGAAAAACAGGTAACAGAAGATGCTCCTGTCAAGAAATTCCAAGGGTTTCAAGAGCTCTGTGCCAGCAACTGGGGGCAAAGTACATGGATCTTTTATTAGACCACAGCTGGAATTCTTCTGTAAAGAAATAATTGTAGTAATTGCTTTTTATTTTTAAGGACCCTCTTACTTTCTCCACTAGTATATTCATCACTCATCAAGGAAAGGACATCCAAGGATATTACACCGGGCAGCTGGCAAGAGTCCATTTTGAGTCTAGTGTGAAGAGACCACCCAGGTGAGACACCTTTCCAAATCTTTGTTTTCAAAAATTTCACTAAAGTTAGAATAAACAAACAAAAAAGAAATGGGAGTCACAATTTGTAACCATAATAATAATAACAATAAATAATAATAGTTGTTATTTAGTGGATTCAAAAAGTTTGGAAGGAAATATACCCAACTGTTAACGATGGCTTTTTCTGAGTGGTAAGATGTGAGTATTTGTATTTTACTTTTTTTTTTCATTTTCCAGATTTTCTCTAATGAACATCTATTACTTTTATAATCAACAACAAATATAAAATGTTATGAAATCATTAGACAAATTTAAGAAACACTGTGAATTCAGAGTTTCAACTTGTTCAAAAACATACCCTTCCCGAGACTCTGTTTCCCTCTCAGTAAAATTGTGAGTTTGGCCTGAACAGTTTCTGCCTTTCCAGATGTGATGTTTAACAAAAAGAAAAAGAAAAAACAAAAAACAGCCTCTTGGACGTTATTTTCTAGTTTTGGGAAGCTAGAAACCACAATAGTTAGAAGCAGCAATATGAGTAACTTTTGAAGTGGTTGATCTTGGGCAATTTTAACTCCTTCTCTGGGAATCAGTTGCCTTACCTGTTAAATAAAATAACTGACATAAAATTCCAGAACATAGAAAGCACTTGAAATATGATTATTTTGACTTCATTGTCTAATACATTTTACAAAGTTCTTCTCTTAATGGCCTTTGATATAGTCAACTCCTGATTATCCTCTATGCAAAGAAAAGGAAGCCATGGCAGCTATAAAGAGCACATAGTCTTAGAAGATCAAACTAGAAGTAGTGTTAGAGGTCATTCTGATCTAGTCAGTGAATAAGACGGAGCCCAGAGAAGTTGGTTGGTGTGAAAGCTGGTACTTGGATCTATGCACATTTTCTGATTCTCAGTTCAAGGATTTGTTCTACCTCAGATACACATTATGTTGAACTCTTGCTGGGGCCAGCCCACCACCAGGGCTCTCTCCACGTGTACTCTGTAGGCTCTGATGACACCCCTGACTCCAACACCCAGTACCCATATGTCAGTCCTTCTCCCCATAGTATGGAACCTTGACCCACTTTGACTCTGACAAGATCAGTGCCTGCCCAAGATCAGCCTTAAGGGGAAAACTTAGTGCAGATGGCAATCAGTGATTTTAGCAACTTCCAGTTAAAAATAAGAAGGAAAAGACAAGACAAGCCCCACTCTCCAAAAAACAAGAAATAATACAATTCTTGGGACAAGTCCTAACTTCAGTTTTTGTGGTTGTAGTATAATTTTATAGGTGTCTAATGGCTTATCTCCCCCAGATATATTCCTCTACCAACTTAATGGTTTCAGTATTAGAATCCCATCCCTTGAATCAAAGTCTTTTCTTCAGGACACTGATGTATTACTTGAAGATGGAGAATATTTTGGTTCTGTCAAAAGACCCAAAGCAAAGACAGCACGGTCTGCTAGTCCAGCAGGGTAGATCTAGGGACAATCTCTAGGATGTGGTTCAGAAGCCAGAGCTGTCAGTGGCACAAAAGTGACCTGATGTCAGGGATGGTTACACAGAGCCCAACCTCACAAGAGACTCACCTGTTCATTAGGCAGCAAATGTTTGATCCACTGTGGGGGACATGCTTTCATAGGGAAAGGAGTGTTCCTGCCCACCATTTAAGGTGCCCATCTTACAAGACCCAGTGCCTATTGGGCATGAAATAAGAGCAAGTAGAGGCAGGCAGGAATTTTCGGGGTCTCTTCATGTCTACGCACCATCTGCCCACCAGCATTTCTCCCCCACCAGTACCATGTCCTCACCCTCACATTACTGCTCTTGTTTTTTCTGAACTTCAGGAAGAACCACTCCATTTCTGCTAAGCACTCTTCAGAGAAGGTCCATTATAATCAAGTTTTTACCCGAATATGGAAACACAATACATTATGATTATATTGTTTCGGTCACCTCGTTTAAGTGTGCTCAATCATGGTGATCCCATCAAGTAAGACTACATCTTACTACTAAATGATTGGGTAAGATGTTCCTAAATCTCACCCAACATCTCATATTTGCTCACTTCATGTATTTTATAGTTTAAAAATACCCATGTTGGGGCACCTGGCTGGCTCAGCTGGTAGTGTATGTGACTCTTGGTCTTTGGGTTGTGAGTTCAAGCCCCACATTGGGAGTAGAGATTATTTAAAAAAATGAATAAGTAAAACAAAATTTTTAAATATGCATGTTTATTACAACATTCAGAAAACATTAATAAAAACCGAATTGTAATTACCTATAATGTCATCACTCAGAGACAGACTATCATCAGAATATTCCAGATCTACACAAAATGGGATGAACAATATTTTGAAACCCCCTCTTTCCCCTAGTTTATTGAGATACAGTTGACATGACACTGTATTCATTCAAGGTGTACAATATAATGATTTACTATATGTACATATTGTAAAATGATCATTGATAAATTTATTTAATATCTATCACCTTGTATAGTTGCAAGTTTCTCACTCATGATGAGAACTTCTAAGATCTACCTGTCTTAGTACCTTTCAACTATACTATACAGTATTATTAACTATTATCATCATGCAGTACATAACATTTCTAGTACTTATTTATCTGGAATTTTGTCCCTTTTGACTCACTCATTTCCCTCATCCCCCAACTCTGCCCCTGGTAGCCTGGTAACCACTATTCTGTTCTTTCTATGCATTTTAGTTTTTTTTATATTCCATGTATAAGTGAGATCATACAATACTTGTCTTTCTTTATCTGACTTACTTCACTTAGCACAATGTTCTCAAGGTCCATCCATGTTGCAGCAAATGGCAGGTTTTCCTTCTTTTTATGGCTGAATAGTATTCCGTTTTAGATACATACACAACATCTCTATTCATTCATCCATTAATGAGCACGTAGATCTCTGGAGTGGTTGCGACAGAGTATAGGCCCATTTTAAAGCTATTAATACTCATCGCCAAATCATTCTCCAACAAGTTGCACCAGGGAATGTGTACCCTCACAAGGGCATGAAGATACTTCCCCCATTACATTTTGATTCTTCTTTACCTTTATCTTCAGAGGGTTTTTATCTGAGTGGAGGTACAGGAAGGCTGGAACTGATTTCAGGGTTGTCCATCACCAATTTGCACCATAGGGGTGAGTCTGGTCAAAAGAAAGCATTGATTCCTCGAGGGAACCAAACGTCCATAAAAAAAAAATTACAATGGGAGAGGTTACTGGGGAGATCTGGATTATAGGAAGTAGCCACGCATGAGCAGACCCAGTGGAAGTTTCAATGCAGGTCACCTTCTATAAGCTGTGACGGGGGAGGAGGAGGATGCTAATGCCAGGGAACAGTGGACCAGGATTCCTGAGTCACCTCCTGAAAACTGCTGGGCTGACCCTGGAGTTATGAAGTCTTGCCAATAACCTCTTGGCCACTTCCAAAGAGCGGACGTCAGCTGATGAGAACATGGAATGCTTTTCTTCTTCTGGGTGTTCAGCAAGCTCTTTTTTATTTTTATTTAGACATCTCATAGACTTGGCAATTCCACCCAAGAGAGAAAGTCAACATCAGCCTCAATTTGACCAACAAACTCTCATTCGATATATTTGTTTTCGAAGATATTTGCAGCCTGCGGAACGATGGTATAAGGAAACCACCTATCAAAGAGACTATTCTCTGCCATTTTACAACATGGGTAAGTCAGGTCCACTGCTCTGACTCTCTTGAGATCAACTTTGCTTCACAGGAGCCTCTTTCATGGGCTCACCGCCATCAGGGAGGGTCTGGGATCAGTCAAGTTGGGGGAGGGTGTGCATGTGTCTAGAAGCAGGAAGAATGTAGAGGCTGGCCCAAGGGCTGCTTCCTCCTCTCCTCTTTATTCTAGTCCTTAGAAAATTCAAGGATAAAAATGCACAAACATCCTTGGTAGGAAGCAGGCTAGAGGGGGCCTATTTTTCACTGAGCCCTTTGTTATAGTCAACAAATTCCTTATTGTGCCTAAACATACTGTTGAGGGAACTTTTTTCCCTCTTGTTCTCCCATTTTAAATGGCTTTATGACAATTATTGGCATTTGAAGGTATGTTTCAAAAATTCTACGTTCCCTGTATGTTGTAACAGGTGAATATGAAGGGCCCAACCCTCCTCCCCCCAGAGGTGACCCGGAGAGTATACAGGCAGACAGCAATGTAGACATTACTTGTATTCCTGTCGTTCTTGGTGCTTTGAATTTTAGAGAGGAGGAGGGAGCTGCTGCTTTCTAAATGAGTAAGCCCCACTCTTTCTGGGGCTCTTTTGCGGTGGCAGACACATACTCTGTCCTTCTGACAGCTCTCAGGTAGGTGCTATCACTTTCCCCATTTTACAATAAGGGAGATGAAGTTGCAGAGCCAATTAATTAAGCAGCCTCAGATGACACTGCAGTCCGCAGGAGAAGCAGAGTTCAGACCAAGGCCATCTGAAACATAGAATTCGGGGCTTGACCCTTAAGCCATGCTGCCTTTGACCTGGTCAGAGTGCCTTACACTCCTATTCATTTAATAGTTTGCTTGAGAGTGAGCCACTTTCTTTTTGCTGGAAATGAAAACGAGGAGAAGGATGGTGGGGGGGAGTGGCCTTTCCTTCTGTTCTCCCCCGAGGAGAGCAGCAGCCCAGATGGAAAGCTAAGCCAGGGATGGGGCTCGGGGCCCAAAGGAGCCTCAAACAACAACAGTCAGGAAGATGGGAAGCAGATGGAACCAGGCCATCTCCAGACAGTGGAGCCACCAAAAAGGGGCAGTAGATGAAGCAGGATGGGCCATATGGGCAGGAGGCATCTGGCCTAAGAAGTTACCTACCAGCAATGCAAAATTGGGGTCTGGGAGGGCAGAGAAAGTTTGAGGCTGAGAAGGGAGCTGAGAGAGGAAGCAGGCAGCTGAGATGAGCTCATTTATGGAAGAAGGTGCCAGGAGGGGGTGTGGGATGGTAGAAGTTCAGGTTCCATGAGGGTCCTGGGAGGGCTGTATTAAAAGGATGGAGTGAGTGGTGGTGCAGGTTAGGGGCTGAAGGGTGAGGCCTGGGGGGACAGAAGCCACCAGGGCCTGAAGTACTGGAAAGAAAAGGTGGCCAGGAGGTGTCAGTGGGGCTCCAGCAAAGCAGTTTGCCCTTTCAAGACTCACTGAGCATGAAGTCTGCTTCCTTCTCATGTGGGAATCCAGGCAACCCTCGACTTACCAAAGTGATAGTAAATAGGACCTTCTTTAGAATTCCTCCACTGTGAGGGAATCCAGTTAGACAGACACAAAAGGTTTTCCCCCTGCTAGTTTTAGATGACAATCCCCAATTCTTTCCAAATCTACAGAACCAGGTGTTTAGCAATACAGTTCGACATTCACCGTCTACTGTGTCCCCAGCACCGTGCTGGGTGCCATGGGAGGAGGTGAATGCAAGTCCAGGTTTTGACCTCAGCCATGGGGAGTTCCCAATCTAATCGGGAAGCTAAGGCAACAACCAGCCTATCAGAGATAGGAGGAACTAGTAGAACAGGAAGATGGAATCTAGAACCTGTAGCCATGGGGACCCAAGCTGGGCCCCAGTGGACGAGGTCTGAGGCAGAGGAGAAGTGGTGTACACTGCAGCCAGGGACAGGGTAGGGGGTATAGCAAGGCTTGTGGAGGGTGGGAGAGCAGGAAGGACTCCAGACATGAGGACGCTGGCCCGCCTGGGCCGGGCAGAAGGAGGAAGTGGGGAATCACCTGTGGCAGCAGAGTAGGACAGAATGGCTGGAAATGAAGAGGAGCTCGAGGAGGGAATCTGGAAAGTTGAATTTGGACAATCAGAGCCATCTTAAGACAGGGGGAGAACCCGGAGGCTGTTGGCCTGTCAGCCTGCTCAGGATGGGTTGGAGAAGACATGACGACATTGGCAGTCAGGCAGGATGGAGCTATGGGAGTGTGGGCAGGACTCAGGCCTTGGGGGGCTGCAGGCCTGCACATTCTAGCTCTGCCATGTCGGGCAAGACACTTGGCTTCTCTGAACCGATCTGTGCCTCTGTCAAGTAGAGATTCAAAGGCTCTATATTTTAGGATAGCTGGTAGGATTTACAATATCTGTCATGTGCTCAGAACTGTGCTAAGTGATATGCGCACATGTGTTTACATACACTCGCGGTTGCAATGGGTCATAATAGCCCCCATGAAGGAGGTATTATTATTCACTGCATGTAGCAGAAGAGAAAACCGAGTCTTAGAGATTTTAGGAAACTTACTCAAGCAGCTTGTAAATCGTCAATCCAGGTCATCCAGATAGGTCATACTCCAGACCCTGGTTCTTGGATTGGACTGAGGAGGCTTCATGGGAAATGGAAAGAAAATTCATGTGGTGTAGCATTTGGAGTGAGAAAGGGTGGTATTAAAAGAGAATTCACATGAGGGAAGTTAAAGCTCACTTCTCAGCCTTCTGATTCTATATAGCAGGATTGTTGGTGCCTCTAATAGAAATAATGGTTTTGGCAGAAGAGGTGTGAGGTTGGCAACTGTGGATGACTGAGAATAAGGTGCTAGAAAGTGCAGGCAGGAAACAGGGTCAGATAGTCACCTCCTCAGTGAGGTCTGAAGCCTGACCAATTCAAGAGGTAATTTATGATGAAATAGTCACTGCTCTATTCATTGAATCACTGAATGCGTATTAGCTATCTCTTGTGGAGTAACATATCATTCCAAAACCTAGTGATTTACAAGATAAATGATGATTTTTATTTTTTAACGGGGCAGTTCTGGTTCAGAGTCTTTCAAGGTATCAGCCAGATGTCACCAAGTGCTACACCATCTGAAGGCTTGACTGGGGCTGGAGGAGCCACCTCCAAGACAGCTCATTTACATGGGTGTCACTCACATGCTGGCTGGTGATGGGAGGCCTTTGTGGTCCAAGTGGCCAACCCACAGGGGTGCTAAGTGCCCTGCAGGCATGCAGCTTCCCCTAGAATGGGCAATCCAAGATGAAGGGGGAAATTGCAATGCCTCTTATGACCTAGATGCAGAAGTCACACACTGTTGTTTCTGAGGTGCCCTACTAGTGACACACAGCCAGCCCTGAGGCACTGTGTAAGGGAATTACATCAGGCACGGATACCAGGGAAGAAGAATTACTGGGGCCCATCTTGGAGGCTGGGAACCATAAGACAATTCATTCATTGAGTTCTCATTATGAACTAGCCTCTATGCTGTCTGCTGGGGTACAGTGACCAGCACAGACAAGATACTTGCTCTCGTGGAGCTGACATTCTTTGGAAGGGCAGAGTACAGAGCATAACGAAGCACATTTTTTAAAAATTTGAAATTATAGACTGTAGTGGTGCTGTAAGGAAAATAAGCAGGGTGATGAGGGTCACTAAGGGAGGCTACTTTTAATGGGGCAGTCAGGGAAAACCTCTATACAATTTTAGCTGAGCCCTGGAATATAGGAATGAGTCACATAAAGAGCATTCAGGAGAAAGGAGCAGTAAGTGCAAAAGTTTGAAAGTGGGGAAAGCCTTGACATGTTTGAGGGACAAAAGGAGCCCAGCAGAGCTGCTGTGTAGTCAGTGAGGGTATGTGTGGTAAGATGCCTGAATTCCAGTCAAAGAACAAAGAGAAGGGTTCCAAAAAGAGGAGTGACTTATTACTTGTATTTTTAAAAGATCACTTGGGCTGCTGCTAAGACCTTGTTTGGAGGTACGGCATGCAGACCAGTGGGGAAGCTGTTTACTAGTTTAGAACAGAGATAATGGTGGCTTGGAGCTTCAGAAGATGAAAAAGAATGAATGGATTCCAGAGATATTTTGGAGGTGACATCAATTGGACTTGGTGATAGATCTGCTGCAGAGAGCATTTTCATTCATTTGTCTGTATTCTTTCAGTAAATAATTTGAAAGCCAGGCATTGTCCAAGGTTTTGGCAATACTATGACAAGCAAAAATAGACACAAGTTTCTACAATCAAGAAGAATGGGGAACCAGGTTAGAAATCAGCATAAAATCCACCTGTCATAAATGCTATGAAGCAGAGTTTATGTGGTGCTATATAGGAGCATTTAATAGATCAGAAAAGGCTTCCCTGAGGAAATGATGAGCTAAAAGTTCACTAGGCAAGGAGTGGGGGGGAAGAGCTTCACAGCAAGTGTGGCATGTGCATAAGCCCTGCGACAGGAATAGGACGTGTTTGAGGAACCAAAAAAAATTAAGAATGTGATAAAGCACAGAAATCCAGAAGGGTGGAGTAGGGAGGGACTAGAGAGATGTAAACATAGGAACAAGGAAGGGGGGAGGGTGTTTACAGGTCATTTTCAGCTCTAGCATCCTCTAGTCTGAGATTTTTTTTTTTAAGATTTCATTTATTTATTCACGAGAGACACACAGAGAGAGGCAGAGACACTGGCAGAAGGAGAAGCAGGCTCCCTGTGGGGAATCAGATGCGGGACTCGATCCCAGGACCTGGGGATCACGACCTGAGCCAAAGGCAGATGCTCATCCACTGAGCCACCCAGGTGCCCTCTAGTCTGAGATTAATGGGCAACCGCTGAAAAGTTTAAAGGAGGGTTGAAGTGCCATGATTAAAAGTACATTTTGAAAAGACTGCTCTAACTGTGGAGAAGGAAAAGGTAGCAGGGTGGGGTGTCGGGTGGGGCAGAGATCGAATATGGTGCATCAGTAGGCCATGGCAGTGGTTAGGCTAAAAGGTGCTTAACTTCAGTGACATCACTTTTAGCAATCCAGACGCCCAGGATAGACCCAGACCAATCAAACCAGGATCTCCTGGTGGGAAGGGAGTGGTCCCAGGCATCAGTAATTTTAAAAACTCCCAGATTCTTCCACCATGCAGCCAAGTTTAGACTCTGCGGTTCACGCAGCTGAGGATAGCTGTTAACAGTAGAGAATTTGCAAGATACTTACTTGATGCCTATTTTGTAAACAACAATCAGGCAGGTCTGGTCTGCAAAAGACTCAGCAGAGAGGTCACAAATCTGAGCTCTGAGAGAGAACACAGCAGTGGCTGCTGACTCAAGCTTTTGTTTGAATCAAGAAACTGATTCCTTAAAGGAGTCTTTGCAGGGAAGTGCTTCTCACAGAATAAGATCGACATTAAGTTGTGTATCAAGGTGTGGGGTTCTTTCTCTTGACCATCTGACAGTCTTTGTGATCAGATTTTAAGGGTAGGGCTTACGTCTTGATGAACACTGATTTGCAGTTCACGTTCAGTTCTTACTTCTTTTTGGGAATTGGTGAGAAACAGATTACATATAGATCGTGATAGATCAGTTATTGCTCAAGAAATTCTTCCTCAGTAAAAATTCTTTCTCAGCACATAGGGGTTCATTCATTTATTTAGGAAATATTTATCAAGCACAGACTATGTACAAGACATAGTATAAGGAAAGCAGATTCTATTCTCAGAGAACTTACAGCACTGTAGGATAGGATGGCCCCTCAGACAAAACTTGCCCTTGTATTACTCACCCTGGTACCAAATACTTAAAAGAATAAAATACATGATCTCGGTAGCAGTCTGACCTTCAGTTCTCTCATCTGCAAAAAGGGTAAAAATAGTATCTACCTACCAGAACTGAGATATCCATATAAAGACTTTAGCATTTTGCTTGTATGTAACATTAATAAGCCTTCAAAAAATGTTATTTAATAAAAATTAATAATAAATAAAATAATAATTCATTATTATTAATTATTAATTATTAATAAATTAAATAATAATTTAATAATGTAATGCTATTACATTATTATTGTTGTTGATCAAAGAATTAATTAACATGTGCCATAATAAATATTTGTAAACAACAACAACAAAACCCTAATGCAATGGAATTGTATCTTATACTGAGATTAAGTTCTCAAACCAGTGCATAAGGTAATAATCACGTATAATCAAAGTTATTCTTGAAAATCTCTTAAATTAGTATAATATTAAGTGATACTATATTATTAAAGTAGTTGGAATAAATGGGATTTGGCAAGTTGGTTAAATTTTCCCTGTAGTTCTCAACTAATGATTCATTTTATTTTTCAAAGACTGTGATTGTAGATAAGAGGTTATAAAGTACAAGGGAACTCCAATGGGTATGAATTTAGTGATGGTAACAACTGAAGTTTGATATAAATATCATACAAACTGGCCCATTAATAATATATTGTTAAAGGGTTTGGGGGTCTACAATTAATACGTCAAAATGCAAATTTATGATTGATTTGATTTTATTTACATTTGGGCATTAATTCAGTGATATGCCTCTTGATCAGAGATTGAAACACAGAAATAACCTTTTGACTAAGTGTTTTTCTCTCACATCTTTTACTTATATTCCTTTGTCTTAAATCCCTCGAATTATTTTATTGTACACAATTGACAGCATGTTAAAACTTAGGAGTGAATGGTCTTAAAATAAATCATTATTCTGTTTTAAATTCCAGGTTGCAACCAGAAATTAGCCACAGTTTCATCGAATCCTACACCACTAAATTCACTGCCAGAGTTCTACTGTTGTGAAGCGAGGCAGCTTTGAAGGAAAACCTTTGCATTTAAAATAATCATGGCATTTGAACAAAACATTTGGAATTCTTACGTGACTCTTTAAGACGAAAATAATTATAACAGAACTAATTTTAAGTATGTATCCAAATGGTTACAATCCTGAAACATTTACACATTGCAAATTCTTTTCAGATTGAGGTAATCAGCCAAGGGCAGGGAATCAAGAGTCAAGTTTAAGAGAACTTGTCATCTGTTTTCACATCAGCCCCAACACCAGTCTCATTGCTGGCGCTTACAAAGCATCTTACATATAACTCAATGGTTATACAGGGGACCAGTTAGGGATACAATCTGCTCAATAACTGCATCATTCACTATTGAAAAGAAAAAAAAAAAAAAAAGAACCTGTGATGTAGTCAGGGAGGAAGACTGCAGGCACCACAGACCATAAGGTTGCTCTGGATGCAGAAACCCAGATACAGTTTAGGGCTGTAGTGAGCTATGAGACTGGTTTAAAAAAAAGGATTAATTGAAAGTCTGTATACAGAGTTAATACCCCTATCTGAACAACGGGGCATGGATTCCCCAGGCAAAAAGTTAGAGGGCATTTTCTAAAGAAATTAATGATTCCAAAAAAAGAATCCTACATTCTGCCCTTAGTAACCACCCAACGTACAAGTTAGGATCCCTACTCAACACCCCAAAGTGAAGCCTACCAGTTGACAAACTTCCCCAGGAACACAATTTCTGATAGTGTTCCACTGCCATAGTCTTAGATGTGAAGAGCCAATCAAGGATCACCAGAGTTGGAAAAATAACAGAAGATAAAAGACAAAGACCAAAATAAAGAAATTATCCCAGAGGAAACAATTCAGGGAACACCAAGGAATCTAAAACAAGCTAACAAAGTAACACTGTCATCTGACAAGGGATGTGTCAAAATAATTACATCCACAAATATGAGCAATTTTCCAAACCTCTTAGAAATTAAAAATGTGGGGATGCCTAAGTGGCTCAGTAGTTGAGTGTCTGTCTTCGGCTTTAGGGCGTGATCCCAGGATCCAGGATTGAGTCCTACATTGGGCTCCCTGCGGGGAAGCCTGCTTCTCCCTCTGCCTGTGTCTCTGCCTCTCTCTCTCTCTCTCTCTCTCTCTCATGAATAAATCAATAAATCTTTAAAATAAAGAAAATTAAAATTGTGATTGCTAAAGTTAAAAATTGGACAGGATTGGAAGAAAATTCAGAAAAACTTTATATAGAAGAGAAAGGCAAAGAAAATTATTGTTTTAAGAGAAGAGACACAGAGGGGCACTTCGGTACCTCAGTAAGTTAAGTGTCCCACTCTTAGTTTTGGCTCAGATCATGAGATCAAGCCCCACATCAGGCTCCACACCCAGCGAGAAGTCTACTTGAGATCCTTTCCTGCTGCTTCTCCCTCTTCTGCTCCTCCTCCTGCTCAAGGGCTCACTCTCTCAAATAAATAAATAAATAAATAAATAAATAAATAAATAAATAAATAAATAAAATCTTAAAAAAAAAAGAGACATAGAATAATAAATCAGAGGGTCTATCATCTGACTAATAAGCATCCTAGAGACTGAACAGAAAATCAGAGGAAATCATCAAGGGACTAGAAACCTCAAATGCAGTGTGTATGCTGTGGCCTTACACATGAAAACAGAAAATAAAAATAACCAACTTTTGGTTTCACTGATTTCTCTGTTATTTTCTAGTCTCTATTTTGTTTCTCTTCACTCTCATTTTTATTATTTCCTTCCTTTTACTGGCTTTGGGTTTCAGTTACTCCTTTTTAGCTCCTTAAGTTATAAACTGAGGTTGTTGATGGGAGACCTTTTACTGCTATCAATTTCCTGTGGAGCACCACTCATGTTTGCAGCATCCCATGGTTTAGTATGTTGTGTTTTTGTTGTCATTCAACTTTTAAGTGTTTCCTGATTTCCCTTGGATTTCTTCCTTGACCCACTGGTTAAAAGAGTGTTTTTAAATCTCTACTGTGAATTTTCCAGTTTTCCTCCCACTTTTTTTTTTTAAGATTTTATTTATTCATGAGAGACACAGAGAGAGAAACAGAGACATAGGCAGAGGGAGACACAGGCTCCACGCAGGGAGCTGCACGTAGGACTTGATTCCAAGATCCTGGGATCCTGACCTGAGCTGAAGTCAGATGCTCAGTACTGAGCCACCCACGTGCCCCTAGTTTTCCTCCTGTTAAAGGATTTCTAGCATCATTTCATTTTCATCAAAGAAGTTACTTTGTAGGATTTCAATATTTTAAACTCTGAGACTTGTTTTGTGACCTAACATAGGGTCTATACGGGAGAATATCCCATGTGCACTTGAAAAGAATGCGTATTCCATTATTTTGAGGTAAAGGGTTTCATAAATGTCTGTTAAGTCTGGCAGGTTTGTAGTATTATTCAAGTTCTCAATTTCCTTTTACCTAAATGTTCTATGAATTACTGAAAGTGGGGTATTGAAAACTCCTATTATCAAAGTACTATTTCTCCCCTCAAATCTGTCAACATTTGCTTTATGTATTTGGGGGCACTGTTGTTTGATGAGTATATGTTTATAATTACTACATCTCTTGATGATTTGACCCTTTTATTAATACATAAGGTCCTTTGTCAGTTGTAATAGTTTTTTACTTAGTCTATCATATATGATATTAGAATATCTTTTTCCATTCTTTTACTGAAAATAACCTAACTCAAGAATGGGCAAAATATTTGAACAGACACTTCACCAAAGATACATAAATTACCATGAAAAGGTATTGCAACATCATTAGTCACCTTAGAAAAATGCAAATTAAAACAACTCTTCACACCAATTAAAATGGCTACAATAAAAAAGACATACTATTTATTATATGTATTGACAAGGATATAGAGAAATAGGAACCCTTCATACCTTGTTGGTATGAGTGTAAACTAGTGTGTTTTGGAAATTTCTTTTAAAAATTAATTATAATTAGGATTCAGAAACTCCACTCCTAGGTGTCTAGCTAAGAGGAATGAAAAGATATGTCCACATAGATTTACAAATGCTCACAATAGTATTTTTCATAAAAAGATAAAAATTGTAAATAAAGTATCCATGAACAGATGAAGAAAAAGGTGGTATAGCCACATAACGGGCTACTGTTCGGCAATAAAAAGGATGAAGTCCCTGGTATGGCCTCATAACATTACACTAACTGGTAACAGCCAGATGCAGAAGACTCCATATTACATGATTTCATTTATGTGAAATGTCTGAGAAAGGCAATTTTATGGAGGGAGATTTGTGAGGTTCGAGGTGGTAACGGGGAGTGGCTACAAATGGGCACAAAGAGATTTTTTTAAAGATTTTATTTGAGAGAGAGAGAACAGGGGAGGGGCAGAGGGGCAAGCTGACCCCTCCCCCACTCTCGCCCTAATAAGCAGGGAGCCTGACCCCAGGACTCTGAGATCATGATGTCAAACACTTAACCAGCTCAGCCACCCAAGTGCCTTTGGCACAAAGAATTTTTATGGGGTGATGGAAACATTCTAAAATTGGATCGTGGTGATTACTAACTAAATCAAGTTATATTCTTAAAACAAGTGAATTTTATGGTATATAAATTATACCTCAATAAAGTTGTTTCAATAAAAACCATTGTGTATGTATGGATAACTGACAAAAATAAAACAAAATCAGACCAAGAAGTCTCTAAGGAAGATGGATTGACATTGTGCATAAAGATGATCCAAATCTTATTTTCCTATACAGGTGGATGCAGTTATAAATGAGAAGCTAGGCTAATGGTATATACATTGATATTCCCAAACAATAATCTTCTTCAGTTTTGGGGAAACAAATAAATGAAAGCAGTGGGAAAGAGTTACAGGGGTATAGTCATCTCTTCCCTCCAAATTCTGGAAGCTAAGGCAATTATATAATATTGGAGGCTAATATATACTATGTGACTGCAGAATCCAGTGAAAGCAGTTTTCCCTGCATTCACTACCTTTGTCTTTGTGTCACTGTGGAAGTTCATTCACAGGGTTTCTAAAGATTGAGCCTATAAAGTGATGCCAAATGCCAGCATTCCAACCATACTTCCCAAAGGTGTATAGACTATGACATATAAAGTGGATTTCTGAAAGTATTAATCACTAAATATACTTGGTTCTCAGGTACACTTGACACAGCAAATTATTCTCAGTAAACTGTTGTTGCTTATTTCTTAAAATACTTAAAATAGTATGCTTTAAAAAATTTAATACAAAGATGAATTGGGGAATCCTCCAAGTCCTCTCCAAGTGACCAATGTTAACTATTTGACATATTCCCCTACATACTTTGTCTTAGCTTTAGATCAACAAATAGTTTTCAATTTTCTCCTTCCCTTCTCCTTCCAAATGGAGTCACACAGAAAACTTGCTGTGGGTCATGTCAGTGTTTCACGGTCATCTTATAATCAACATGCATTGATCTAACTGGATATTTTTAAAGATTTCATAGAGGATCATGGTGTACCATTAATGGACATTTGTGTTTCCAATGATACAATTATATGCAAAATAGGGCTGTGTTTTTTAAGGGGTGGGGGAGAATGGGATTGCTGGTGGGTCAAAGCATTTGCAAATACAAATTGTACCAGAAATTGCCAAATTGCTTCCCCCATATTGTAGCAATTACCCCCTGGTCAGGAGTATGTATATGAAAGGGCCATAGCACTGGTTTTACATATTTACCACTCTGAGATGGAAAGTGGTATCTCATTATGTTAACTCCCATTTTCCTGTCTGTAGGGGACAAGGCATGCCTTTTCGTGTTCTGGGCCATTTACATTTATTTTTCTGTGGATTGATTGGTATGTATTGCTTTACCCATCTTTTCTGTTAGTTGTCATGTTCTTACTTGTGGCAGCTCTTTGTGTCAAGGGATTTGTGTTGAAATATTTTTTCCCAGTTTGCTTTTTGGTTTCTCAGGATTTTTTTGTGTTCTTTGTTTTTTTAAATGAGCTTTGTTCATAAGTCTTTAAAAATTTTTTAATTTGGTCAAATCTGCACATATTTCCTGATAGTTTCTAAGTTTCCTGATTTTTCTTTAGAAGACTCTCCTAAAGATATTCCTATATTACTTTCATTAAAACTTTTGTGATTTGAGTTTTATTCAATCTGAAGTTCCTATTTTAAGATTATCATTTTTTAATGCACTTTTCCTATTAACACAAAATTTCCATTTTTAGCTCATACCAAGTTCCCAAACATGTTGCATCTACTTCCAAAATGCCCAGTCCATTCCCCTTGTATATTTGTTCATTCCCATGACAATATCACATACTTTGACAACAGGAGCTTCACGATGTTTTAACATCTGGTGGGGGGAAAAGTCTCAACACATTCCTTTTTCAAAAATATCTTAGATATTATTGCACATTCATTTTTCCACTAAAGTTTTGATACACTCTTGTCCAGTTGGACAACCCCCTGGCAATTCTGACTGGAATGGCATTCAATTCACATACTCATTTGTGAAGGACATTCATTTCTATCAATCCATTAATATATAAAAAGTAAATAGGCCATCACCCCATTGAAATACCTTGTTCTGCCACCTAGTGCCCCTCTACTGAATTTTTAAGATTTGAAGAGTATGCTTCTCTTTCAGTTTTTCTGTGTCATTATGCCCCTTTAAGCATAGTGATTACATTTTGGCTTTGTCCTTTTCTTTCAGTGGAAACATATTTTGGTTATTTGGCAGAATCCTCCTCCAACTTCTTGCGAGCCTATCTGCCTCACCAGCCCCTCACTCATTTTGTTCAGTTATTCCAACTTTTCCAAGGTGTTTCCAGCCTCCATGCCTTTGCACTGTCCCTCTGACGACTCATCCCTTTGGTCTGTTTGAATGCTATTTCTGCTAAAGGCTGATCTGACTCCTTCCAAACTTAGATTAAGTTCTCCTTCATAGCATCTTGCACTCTCCCACTGTACCACAGATAACCTGCAAATACATTTGTCTGACATGCTGCCCCACAATACACTACCACGTCCTCCAACACCTAGTAGATTCTAGCATATACTCTTGTTCAATAAAGATTTATTAGTGTAATACTGTTATCCAGGATTTCAAAAACTGAACTGTATCTGAAGAGCAGAACCAGAACTCTCTTAACCAACTTAATTATCAAACAGCTCACTTGTAATGACAGGAGAGAATTACTCTGGTCAAAAATAAGTAAATGCCTATCAAATCAATAGGATATCTGTATTTTTTTTTTTTTTTTGGTTTAAACAAAAAGCACTGGGATGCCTGGGTGGCTCAGTGGTTGAACATCTGCCTTCGGCTCAGGGCGTGATCCCGGAATCTGGGATTGAGTCCCATATTGGGCTCCTTGCAGGAGGCCTGCTTCCTCTGCCTGTGTTTCTGCCTCCCTCTCTCTGTGTCTCTCATAAATAAATATAATCTTAAAAAAAAAAAAAAGCACTGACTCAGAAAATGATTTTTTTTTTTTTTTTGTAATCCCTACACGGGGCTCAAATTCACAACTTAAGATCAAGAGTTGTATGCTCTTCTGAGAGAGCCAGCTGCCCCTAAGATATTTCTTTAAGTTTACTCATTTATTTTTTAGTAATCTCTTTGGAGAATGAGTTCTTCACATCTGCCTCTGGACCATTATTAAAATTATGTTTCCGTAACAGACTTTCAGCCAAGATGAGAATAAGGACTTAAAAACCTAATTTCAACTCAACCTGATTTGAAGTTCAAGTAGGAAGATAAAGGGTAAGAAGAAATAAAAGCCCATTCAATTTCCATTAGAATAAAAATTATTTATTGTATATTAAATATAAATTTTACATAAAGGTTATTATTGATTGGCGATGGGCTTGTAAGATCCTCTGTATTATCCTTTTGGTTTATTGAATCCAACAAGGCTGGCTCTGTTTTAGAATTTTCTGAACTAAGTATTAATTAAAATATGTCTAGTGAAGACAAAAAATATTTACATTATTTTCTAAGATTCTGTTTTGATCTCCCTCTCCTCACCTCATCCTTACATACTACAGGGATAAAGCTCATCTTCTCTATATTAGTATTGCCAGTACTTCTCTTACCAGAACAAAACACAATACACAAACCATACTAGAAATATTTGGTTCTTTTTAATCAGCTATTGATGGCATAATAAAATAAATTTAAGTGGCACCTAATTTTAACATTTAAAATAGTTCACTGAAGGATAATCTACAACACAGTATGTTAAGCCTAATTGTGAAAACAAAACCTCTTTTTTTCCAAGAAAGAAAAAAATAAAGGCATGATCAAAATTATGACTGACAATTTGGGTTCATTTGGACAATTATATAAGATAATCTTGTAGGCATACTGGCAGGCACAATGCTGAAAATCAATCCACTAGATTTAGAAATAATGGTAAGATAGAAAAGGACAGCTATACATTTCATAGTTAATGCCTGAAATTAAAGTAAAATATCCACCAATTATCACAATGATCTTTTAATGACTAATTTTTTTTAAACATTAAGATTGTTGCTTTAGGGAACACCTTTCTCTGAACATTTAATTAAATGTCCAATGTATTAAATAATTTACAGAGAGAAACAAGTTTTGTGTTCTGTACAAATTCAAGGATACATGAACATAATCCCCTCCCCCCTGCCAAAGCTCAAATTTGCAATGGTCTCAGCAGAAAATAAACAGTTCACAAGTGAAAGAGAATTTATAGCATTACAAAAGTTTACAGACCCTTCTTCTCATCATTTTTGTCGAAGAGCAAAGATCACAATGACAAATTGAATGACCAGAATGTAAAAAATATTTGTGCAAAACTGCATTAATTGTTCTTCCCATTTAATAGAGGTAAAAACCAAAGAACATACAGTGACGATAATGAAGAAAAACTACACTGAAAGGAATTCTATCTTAGATTTCAAACAACATGGATCATACTATGACTAAACACGGACAGAAAACGTGGCACCGTGAGCAGCAGGAGCAACACATGACTCGGCGATTCTGCCAGCGAAGGCAGCTGACACTGGAACACGCCAAAGTATCTCCTCACCAGCTAGCCATCTTGAATGACTGGAAACAACTGGAGGGCTTAAAACTCAATTCAATGTCTTTATTCTTGAACTTCGCAGATTGTAAATGTAATATTTAAGAAAGTCCTTTCCCCTCCCTTCAAGGAGTGTTTCTTGAGTCACTGGAAATCCTTAAAAGAGTTGAATCATAGACTCTCTGGATTTACCTACACCGATCCATTTAACTGGGAGGGGAGAAAAAGGTACAAGAATAGTATTATTTATAATGTTCAATTCTTGGGAGAGAAAAGACCCTCACTTTTCTCAGGGTCACTATTTAACAGTGCCAGGGGCCTTTTGTGATAGTATATGGCACCACCCTTATGCTTTCACACATTCTTTTGAGATAGCTTCTAACTTCCTTTTATTAGGTGCTAGCTGTGAGCTGCATTCTAGCAACACTTGTTTTATCCTTTGCTGTCCTGCTGGAAGAACGTGCAGTCTGGATCCAGCAGAGGTGTTGTGCCTTACTCGTTCCAGTTTTAATCATGTGGTATTTCCAAGTCCTCAATGCCTAATAATTAGGTCAGCAAAATACTGGCCCAAACCAGCAGGGACCTAAAGAATCCTTGATGAAGTCCCTAATAACTAGATAAGCATATTTGATAAATGCAGGATGCTAAGAGGTGACAGTGTAACTTTTATATCTCAAAAAAGTAGAACCATCTGGAAAAGAATACTATTTTAACTTGCACAGCCTGTACCTTTCCATAGGAATCTCTAAATATTGTACCATATGGGAGAACCTTTATGGAATTTTACACAGGTCACTGTTAAATTCACTACTGCTTGTATTTAAAAAAAAAAATGTTGACTAAGAGCCAGAGCAAACATGCTGACTAAATCTGACATCACGCTGGTAGGGACAGTTAGCAATCTGGAAAACGAGACTCATATTTGAGACGTACCACAATACAAATCAGAATAAGTGCATAATGGATTCTACATAGAGGACACCTTCTACCCACTTCACTTTTGTTTCTCCAATCTCTACCAGTGCAAGTAGAAGGAAGAAAGCAATGTGTCAAAAGAAAGACTAGTGACAGCCATTACCTGGTGATGCCTAACTCCCTGGCCAGTTTAGATTTTTTAAATAAAGTTTTATTCTTTACTCTCCTATTTTTTTCAAACTGGATTTCCTGTTGTTTTCTATACCTGTTATTTCCTAACTATTCAACAAACTTCAACTCCCAAGGGTGATTTAATCCCAAATGGAAAAACCACAAACCCACAAACCATTTTTGGTGGAGGTAAAGATACAAAAGGATTTGTGACTAAGAGGGAGAAAGCAACAAGCATGAATGTCACAGGGTAAAAATCAGAGTGGCAGACAATTAAGACAGGGTTAAAATGGTGTGAGGCATAGGTCTTCAGGCATATGAAAGATTAAAAACAAATGATTATATTTACTCTAAGAGATAAGATTATTTTGTATCTTCCTGGGCATATCGTACAAATTGTGAACACTCTACAAAGTAACAATGATCTTTCTTTGATCCTATCTCAAAGGTAGACAATTAAGTTAGAAGTAAAGAAAAGTAAAGATAGTTGTT
The DNA here is from genome assembly GCF_905146905.1 of Nyctereutes procyonoides. Lineage (NCBI taxonomy): Eukaryota > Metazoa > Chordata > Mammalia > Carnivora > Canidae > Nyctereutes > Nyctereutes procyonoides. Next base: position 8,232,330 of record NW_026575044.1, read on the forward strand.
CATAAAGTACACTTACCTGGAATTTGAAGCTCATCCTCAATAAATCGAACGTAATTTTGTGCGTTAATAGGTAGTTCTTTAAATGTCCTTGCATTTGATATATCTGTGTTCCAACCTGGGAGCGTCTTATATTGAACTTCAACTTTATTTAAGACTTCTTGGTTTGCTGAAAGTTAAAGAGTAAGTCTGTTTTCTCTTGGTAGAACACTGCCTATTGTCAAACAACTTTTTGCTATGTTATAGGTTCATAATCTTGACAAAATCCTTGGAGTCAGGGCAGCCTGGGTGGCTCAGCGGTTTAGTGCCGCCTTCAGCCCAGGGCCTGATCCTAGCGACCCAGGATTGAGTCCCACGTCAGGCTCCCTGCATGGAACCTGCTTCTCCCTCTGCCTGTGTCTCTGCCTCTCTCTCTACCTCTCTGTGTCTCTCATGAATAAATAAATAAAACCTTTAAAAAAAAAATCCTTGGAATCAGATATGTTATGGAATGCAGAGTTTCCCAGAGTGTAGGAAGGTCAGACAGTACATTTACCACCTGAGGCAATATTTTCATAATCAAACACATTCCTGCAGCAACAGGATTATTCACTGTAAGCAGACAGATTATTGGTTCTAATATCAACCCAAGTCAGGTTTTGCTGTCAAAGGACTCTGGTGCTAAACTTTAAACTTTCCATTTTTAGAGCTTTTTAGATTTCTGTGCTGTGGATTAGAGATTGTGGCCCTGCATAAAGGCAGCAATCTCACAGAAAGGAGACTTATTATACTTGCTCTCATCTGGAAAATCTACTGATTTTGTAACTGTACAAAAGCTTAGCTGGAAATTGTCATTATCTCACTTAACCATTTTCACTGTATTCCCTAATAGAAATGAAGAATGTACAGAAATAACAGTTTCTTTGACTAGAGACCATATAGTGGATACTGTAGGTATACTGTCCAGACTTCCCAGTTCAGGATTTAGACACTCATTCCCCTCAGCTCTGGAAGCACTGCGTACTGTACTGAGGATGCTTCTTCAGAATTTCCTCAGAAACTGCCCTCGCCTGAAGGGAGCTGCCTCCCTGGAGCAGCCCATATCCCATGACTGGCCAGTGTTGACAACAGGCAGGCAGCACAGAACTGCATTTTCTGAGAAAAAGAAAACTTATAAACAAGTCCTGAAACTACTCAACTCTCTGCCCAGGGGCAATTTCCCAGCCACTGGAAGTCAGGACACTAGTCACCAGAGAACAGTGGTCCCACTGAGCTGAGAAGGTAGGTAACTGGTTTCAGTGCAGTGGAAGCAGCTAGATTCATCATGGTCAAGTTTTAGAGAGGACAGAGCTATCCAGAGAGCTCCTACTCCTTACAAGTCCATGTAGACATCCCACGGCTAGCATTCAACTTTACATAGGAGGGACCCGCGGGACCACTGGAGGCTTTCCAGGTAGATGCTGTCACATAGTTGAGTGGGAGAGATTCTAGATTTCAAGTTGTGCTAACAAGGAGGAAAGGGACAGGGTAGGGTACACTGGAGCTCCAGCACTGCCAGATTGGAGAGAGCTCTTTATACCTTGATAACTCTCCTGGCATCCAGCTGAGATAGCAGGAAGGCTGTTCCTTAAAATGAAAAACCATGCTCAAGAGTAAAACTGACTATAGACCCTCCATAACAAAACCTAAAATTCAGCTCTATCCAATCCACAGAGGAGACAGAATTTGGAGGCTGACCCATACTAGTTTGGAGGTTTGGGAAACACCCTGGGCTTTTCACATAACTATACTAACACAGCAGAAAACCAAGCTCATACAAATTCAAGATGATTACCCAGTAATTTAACTGTCCCCTAAAACAAGAACCAATACTCTTCAGAGGAAGATAACAGAATAGGAGTCACTACAACAGAAGTGCATTTAATCAGAAGTCATTCGTCACAGAAACAGTGATCCACAATCAAGGAAAAAACGGTCAAGAGAAACAAAACTGGAAATGGCCCAGATGCGGACTAACAGATAATGACTAAATATGTTTCTAAGAACTTGAGGTGATCCTTAGTTCCCAAGGACTGGTTGTCACTAGCAAGTCATAAGACCTAGCAGCCTACCAAGTTTCATTAAACTAGTCAATATTCCTTTGTTTGGCATATTCCCAGCCTTACAGGATGACTAAATAAATGACCGGTTCCTATTTCTGAAAGCTGGAAACATTTAAGGAACTTCCTGAATACTGAAGAAATCCTGTAACTAACGATATGCCTGAAGAAACAGTGCATAATGTAGGAAGTCTTCCTACAACCAACTACTTTTGACATAGGAGTATCAGAAAAAATCATTTGTGTGGCTTGAAGGAGAGCGTGGCTTAATATATTAAGAGCCTGCTAAACTCGTGTAAGCAGTACTTTTCCCTTCTATCCCACACTGCTCAAGGAAGAGAGGAATGCCTACACAGAAGTTACTTTCAAAACAGGGAAGAAGAAATTCAGGAGCAGCACAGCGGGCTGGGCTCAGAGGTACTACGTTTCTTTTTTCCTATTTTGAGTCTGAACCCATGCTTATTACTGCAAACCAGAACCCAAATGCATAGCAGCTATGGAACAAATGCTGATGAGATGTGAATATATTCCCACCATTCACAAAGAGCATATCAACCCTGTGGCTATAGATCATAAACTATACACCAAAGAGCTTTATGAAATTGTTCTAACACATTCACCTAATAATATTCTTTATATCACAGACTGAAAAAAGTACCTGGGAAATGAGGTATGATTTCACCATCTAACTTGTAAGCAACCCCAACTTTGATTTCCGTAAACATGTCCAAAATATCCAATTTGGTAAGTGCCAACCTAAGTGGAAGAAAAGGCAGTGTTCAAACAGCAGACTCTTAAAGGCAGTAACATCTAATCTGCTAAGGAAGTAAAGAAAAATTCATACAAAGCTAAACATTCCAAAGCAATTTGAAAACTGGTTAGGATTACATTCTAAAGTGTGCCACACATAAAGCGTGCATTTTCCTCATAATAAAAAAAAGATTTAACTGATCTACTTGTGCGTTACTTCTCTAATAACTGTATTTTCCCTGATCCATGCCATCTTGTTTAACTTTCTTTTATTTATATATACCTTTTAACTTAAAAAAATTTTTTTTTGAGAGAAAGAGAAAGCGTGCACTTGCGCACACAAGTGAGTGGGAGGCAGAGGGAAGGAGGGACTCTCAAGCAGGCTCCACACAGGGCATGGAGCCCAGTCTGTGACTCAATCTCACAACCTGAGACCATGACCTGAGCTGAAACCAAGAGTCAGACATTTAACTGACTGAGCCACCCAGGCGCCCCGCTTAGCTTTCTTATGATGGATCCACACATATCTGAGGGACAGTTGCCTAGAGGAATGGATGCACTCTGTGGGACACAGCTGTACTCATTGTTCTTCATGGAGGACTACAAGATCCATATATATTTACACACAGGCCACTGACCCTCATTCCTTCCCTCCGGTTACTATCACCTCCACCCTTCTGCTCAGAAATTGTCACAGCAAAGCAAGGACACCACATTCAGGACCTTTTCAAGACATGTCAAATCTCCCAATAAACTAGGAAACAGTTTTAAAGGGAAAATCTATGCTTAAATAAAACAGTAGGTTTGAAATTCTTATCCACAATTACTTTTTAATCTTTTATTCTGTTATTTGCTGGAAGTTAAACCAAATTAATACAAACAGGAGTACACTTATTTACATATTTACATACATGTGTTAATAGCAACTTTTTACTGAGCATTTTCAGTGAGCCAGGCAGCGTGCTATATGCTCTCACTGTATTTCTCACCTAATTTTCAGAACACCCGCATGAAGTAGATAACATTATCTAGATTTTAATGATGAAAAAACACAGAAAGATTAACTTGTCCAAAGTGATGCCACAAAACATGAATCTGAGATTTCAAAATAGAAGTTACATTCATCAAGCCCATGCACTAAATCAGTTATATTGCTTCCCTTCCATATAAACAAAATGCACCATCCATCTACCTACCTAATCTGACTTCCCTCTATACTTACATGCATGTGGGAGTATCATGATTCCCTTTTCCCAACTGTGGATATCTAGGAAGACAACCTGGGGGTCCTCTCCCTTGGGTCCACTTGAACCTTGGGCTACAGTATCATCTGGAGGCTAAACTGAAATTTTTCTACCAGGGTACTACTTTTCAAGCTTGCACTCCACAAAATTTAACCTGTGGTCATGAATGATACCTTATTTTCCTGAAATAAATGTTTCTAAGAATACTCACGCAGTAAATCCATTAATCATATGAGCATATTTGAGCAAAACAAGGTCCAACCAGCCACATCTTCTTTTCCTTCCAGTGGTTACCCCAAACTCTCGACCTCTTGTTTGTAATAATTCTCCAATTTCCTAGAAGTAGAAAATAGGACTTTGGATTATAATACCAATGCTATAAATCCAGTAGAATTACAAATTACATGTAAGGTCATATAACAAGTCAGAGTCTCAGAGATGAACATCTTCCAAAAAGTAAGTGGAAGACAGAATTCTATACAGATGATGGATATTATGTGAGGTAGGCATTATTTGAAAGAGATCCACTTTGGCTTCATTTTTTACCATTTCTTTAAAACCAGTATTTTTTTATGATGTTAGCTAACTTCTTAAATTTTAACATATAAAATGCTATATATTAAAAACAAAGTTGTTAGTAAATATTTATTAAAATAGGTAAGTCAAAGCAATTATTCCAAGAACTACTATAGTTTGATGATCTCCTGAAAACCATAGGACAAACTCTCAGCTACTCAGGAGTTGTAGAAAGCACAATACCCTTAGAAAGAGAAATAAGGTTGAAAAAAATGCTGAAAGATCTAAGCCACAGCCATTCCCCAGAACCTAATTTTTCACTTATTATCTATTTCCTAATTTATACCTTTCTGATTAAAGTCTTCATTTCACTACCTCTTCTATTCTGACATCAATACAACTATGTGTTTTTTAAAATGTTGCTCTGTCAGGTTTGAATCCCAGCCCAGTCCCTGTGTGTGACTTTGCTCAAGTGATTTCAGCTCTCCCTGCCAGTTTTCTCAAGTGTAGAAGCGGGATAGTGACCACTACCCAGCTCCCTGGGCTGTCGTGAGGTCCAAAGAGCTTCCGAGTATACAACACTCTGACAGTGCCTGCCCCGATGTCACCACCATGAAAGTGCTGGTTAGGATCACACCAAGTCTGGAGGTCACTCTCTTCGGCCTTAGCTCCTAATATGCTCTTAGTGAGAGGCAGTTCTTATTTTTAACTACTTCTTTCTCCTCCATTATCTCAATCTCCCTTATAAACCCACTTTCATGTAGCTTGGTGCTTACAATTACCTTTAAGTACTCTCTAACCCTTCATCTTTTTTTGCCCATCTGTTCCCACATAAGTGAAATGCACAGGAAGATAAGAATTCATTAAGGGGGAAAAAAGCAGAAGTTTCAATTTTTAAAAAATGATTTATTTGAGAGAGAGAGAAGAACGAGTGTGAGTGGGTGACAGAGGGAGAGATTATCTGAAGTAGACTCCATGCTGAGTGCAGAGCCCAATACAGGGCTCGATCCCAGGATCTTGACTGAGATCATGACCTGAGCCAAAACCAAGAGTCAGACACTCAACCAAAAGAGCAACCCAGGCACCCCAGAAGATTTTATTTTAAAATCTTCAGAATTGGATCTACTGAAAAATAGGCTTACATTGTCTTGCTCTGTAGGGAAGGCACCAATACCAACTCGAGTTGTGTAAGCTTTCACGACCCCATACACTTCTCCAACGTTTTGCGGGGGCATTCCCAACCCAGTACAGACACCTCCAACTGTACAGTTGGAAGAGGTCACAAAAGGGTAAGTTCCTTAAAAAAAGAAACAAATATTATTCACACATAGAGATATACATTACTCTGAAACAGAATTATTGTGAAAAATCCCCATTTGAGTACATTCTAGGTACTGGACAGACTTGAATATAACTGCCCTCCTTAAACCTCAACCTTTAGCCTTGATCCTTTTTGCCTGTAGTGAGATAAAAAACACAGGTAATTAGAGCTATCAATGTAGTTGCTCATTCTGGAGAGGTTCCTTTGTTATATGGTACGTACTCACCTAATGGATTGCTAAATAATTTCATGATAAAACCCTTGTGTTATTCCACTACATAGACTTATAACCTAGGTATTTTTAACACATTCCTGTTAGTTTAAAAATGAATTTATTTTATTCCCTTGATACAGATTTTCAAGATACAGCCACAACCTAGAATAATACCAATATACTAAGAATTTTGTGGTATTCAATATCCTACCTTCTCAACTCTATTCAGGGAATAATCCCAAAAATGACAAGAGAAGCTAAGGGGAGTATACTCCCTCATCCCCACCTCACCCTCAAATCCTGTTCCTATTTAAACTACCCACTAAGCCAATTAGACACTGTTTTCTTTCCAGATTGCACAGGCATATTATGGAGTAAAAAATACATATCTACTGCAAAAGAAATATACTTTAGTTGGTTTTCTTGCAGTCAAAAGCCAATGAAATGTCAGTAAGAGCTGAGAACACTCAGACTTACCGTTTGATATCACATTCAGAGAGAAAGGCCAACAATCTAATGAGGTGGTAGTTGGAAGACACTAAAAGGTTAACTTTTTTTTTTTTTAATTTTATTTATTTATGATAGTCGTACAGAGAGAGAGAGAGACGCAGAGACACAGAGACACAGGCAGAGGGAGAAGCAGGCTCCATGCACCGGGAGCCTGACGTGGGATTCGATCCCGGGTCTCCAGGATCGCGCCCTGGGCCAAAGGCAGGTGCCAAACCGCTGCGCCACCCAGGGATCCCCCAAGGGTTAACTTTTTGAAGATGGAAGAAATGCCCTAATCCATTCAGGATCTCAAGCCCAGGGAGTTAAACAAATTTCCACAGATCTTAAGAGGCATGTTTAATGACAAAGCTTATTAGTTCTCAATATTTAAAAAAAAAAAAAAAGAAAGAAAAACCAGTTTACAGAATCCCAAACCCACTGACCCAAGCAGTGATTTCATTTTTCTAATGAACTACAAAACTTAACACATGGATTGTGTATTCTATAATATTTTGCTGTAAAAAAAAAAAAAAAGATTAGTAGATGACAAACTTCCATCATTCCTTTTTTTTTTTAAGATTTTTTTTTCTTTATTTGACAGCCAGCCAGAGAGTAGAAGCAGGAGGAATGGCAGAGGGAGAGAGAGAAGCAGGCCCCTTCACTGAGCTCTATCCAGGACTCTGGGATTGTGACCTGAGCTGAAGGCAGAGGCCCAACTGACTGTGCCACCCAGGTGCCCCAAACTTCCATCATTCCTGAATATACAAGCTAAAAGCCTTGTTTTAAAACCCTATAAGGCAAACAGGAATTATGTATATCCTTAGTACTTTAGGGCTCAGATGAGCTTCTGCAAGTCGTATTTCACTTACCAAAATCAATATCTAGTAGCGCTGCATTTGCACCTTCTACCAAGATTTTCTTTGGTGGTCCATGTAGAGCCTCATAGAGGAAATAAACTCCATCTCTCACCATAGGTTTAATCCTTTCCATATAACCCTACAAAGATGAAAACCAATTTCAATATATACCAATAAATTTACAACATGATCAGTACAAGTAACACTCACCTGACTCTGTGATAAGAAACACTTAACTCATTCAAAGCAGAAGGGTGTTAGTGATGGTACTCATCCTACTGAACATTTGGATTAGCTTTGGTCTCTTGTCCTGATTCTCCAGAACCAGAAGAGACCCTAGCTCAAGACCAGTAGAGAAACGATGCAATTCAAAGGTTCTACATTAACCTCACTGCAAGTAATGATGTCAACCTTCCATTCTTTATAAACCAGCTCTCAGGAAAATAAGAAGAATGGAGTATATTATGTCACGCTTTTATACTTGGTGAGGTATTTAAAAAGTCCCATTTATAATCCATGTAACCATGAGTTTTGAAACACGCCATCAGGGAAACTGTCAAAATGTGGATGCAGGTCACAAGTGACGTGACATTGTTGAGCATGCAAATATTGATAACTGTTAATTTTCTTTTGTCATTGTATTCCATTACAGCAATATCTCAGCAGTATTAGTAGATAATGTCAAATACTATTTTACACATGAGCATTATAAAATTTTTACAAAACATATTAAAAGTATTAATAATACTGTTAAATTTTAGAATTCAATTAAAAATGTAATGTAAACAAGAGTTCCCTCAAGGCCTGAAGTATAACTACAATAAAACCTAGTTTTAACTATGTTTCCATATTTAGCCAGACTAGTATGGAAATTCCAGGATCCACTCATGAACTCACCAAATATGTTATACCCCTGATGAAAGTCTGGTCCCTGCCCCTGGTTCCAGTCTCCTGCTTATTCCTATTTTAGTCCTTTTTTTTATGCCTGAATGACCATGCCATTCATCATGTCCCTTGCTCCTTAAAGTGCTGTTTCGACATACACCACCTATTGAGAATCTTCTTACCCAATTCTGTTTATGATTATTCATCTACTTTACATTCATACGAAACATGGATAAAATAGAACCAAAAAGCTATACCACACTTCAGCGCATTATTATTTCCAAGTTGCCAATAATAAATTTAAAATATTTGTTGCATGAAAGAATGAAAAGACAATGGCAGTCTATTGTAAGCAATGACCAATACACTGAAGTTTAAATACCTAACATTCAGTATCTTCCTTGGAAGTCTTTTTTGTTTTTTTTAAAGCAATTTAGTGAGTAGATTGGCCCAAGGTCTACAACCATTCTAGGATGGCATATGAGGTTTGTAAATTTCTATTCAGCTCTGGAATTGATGTTCATACCTATTTATAGAAGACAAGGAGTAATAATCAGATACATAGGACCCAGCTTGAAAAGCACTAAACATCAGGGTCGAATATAAGGGTGGATAGGGTAAGAGATTTGCTTACTGAAAGTCAAGCACTACTGACACCTAAAACCTGCCAAATGTGGGCCGAACCTTTGGCTAATCACCTTCTTCGTCTCTTAAGACAAAGTGCTAAAGACACTGGCCCTGTGGGGCATCATTCCAGAATGGGTCAGCCAGCTTTACAAGTTATCTCCTGCTGCCCCTCTGTTGATCTATGTTCCACATTGCTAGGAGGGATTTTTATATAATACAAATCTAGTCATTTTTCTGCTAGAAATTACTCAATAGGGGAACCCTGGGTGGCTCAGCAGTTTAGTGCCTGCCTTTGGCCCAGGGCATGATCCTAGAGTCCCGGGATCAAGTCCCGCGTCGGGCTCCTGGCTTGGAGCCTGCTTCTTCTCCCTCCTCCTGTGTCTCTGCCTGCCTCTCTCTCTACATCTATCATGAATAAATAATTAAAAATAAATAAATCTTAAAAAAAAAATTACTCAATAGTTTTTCATGAACTCTAAGATAAATGCTAAAAACTCCCTCTCACTCCATATAAGACCAATGCAAGACCTATGAACTCCTACTCCCTGCTGCTCCCCACTCAATATTTTATTTCAGTCACATCATGTGTAGTGACTCAAACATGCCATGTCCTTTTAGGTAGCCCTCTATGCTTTTAAACTTAAATAGGACAAGTCATTTGCTTTACCAGTTCTTATTTCCAATGCTTTATATATATCTGTGTGGCATTTATTACACTATGAATTATTTAATGTGTAACTTCTCAGTAACAGTGTAATTTCCATAAAGGAAATTAAACACTCTATGTTCTTCATTCTTATGTTTGTAGTTCCTAGCACAAAGCCAACTATGAATGAAAGATCTTAGATGCCAATCTGGCAAACAAGTTTTAAAAAGGACATTACAAAGGCCAGAAAGCATTACCTTGAGTTTCTTTTTGTTTTTGTTTTTTTTACCTTGAGTTTTTGTAGTTCGCCTTCAATGTCAATTTCCAAAGTGGGGTATATAGATTTGTATTGGTTAGCCAGAACTTTAAACCTGAGAAATATAGATAAATCAAGACATTAGCTTGGTTTAGAAACAGTCCGTATAGTATCATTCAATTCAAATGGTTTCTGCAGATAAGTGGTATTAATAACAAATGAATCCCAAACGGAAGCTACATTCTAAGAAATAAAATCTAAACAGGAGATCAGTCATGAATAAACGATACACTCAGAAACAGTAATTTTTATTCAAATTTAGGAATAACAACAATATAATGAGGGTAATGTGTGTGGAGGGGAGACGAGGAAAAGGACTAAAATCTGAAACCACAAGACTTAAATGTGAATTCTATCACATCATGTAAAAAATAAAAAGGGACAGTCTATATGATGCTTTTTAAAAGAGACAGAGGCAGGACCTTTGATGCCACCTGTTATTAGATGCAACCAACTAACTCCCAGTCACTGAGTCATCATATGGCTTTGAAGATGATTAGGTTTCTCATGCAGATTTTTCTAGAGAGTAAGTGTCAATGAGGCAATTGCTATTGTTTAGTTCACCAGTACCTACGAGCCTAATGATGTCTAGGTAGGGGGGAGGGGGCCTCAGAACTGAAGCTCTGAGGGTCCAGGCTCTAGGATGTGGTAACCCCACCGAAGCACCCCCTGGAGTCTCTGTTTCTCAGCAAACCATTAAAAACTCCAATCCTTAAATATAATTTTGGCTTTGCCTTCTTTAGGTACTGCTGTGGTATCATCATGAGGTTACTTTTCATTTAGTTAATTTGAAATTAATTAATTAAAAATAATTCTAAAGTCCAAATAAAGCAAAAAAGCCAATCACCATTGTTCAACTAGAACACTGATTTTTACCACTTTGCATCCTGGAGTACAGAAATTCCAAAAATCCCATTTGCTCTTTCCACTCTGAAACACAAGTTAGTTACCTCTCAGAGAAGCCATCAAAGTCAGAAACCAGATCACACATCCGCAGTCCACTCCGAGCAGCTTTGGAAGAATAAACTGGGCCAATGCCCTTTTTTGTGGTACCCAGACTTAAAAATAAATCAAAACAAGCTTTGAGTTAGACAAGAAAGATGCTGTGCTGTGGTCAGATCATCACAATGAATAAAAGCTACTTTAACTATTTTCTGGGGTTTTGTTTTGTTTTGTTTTTTGCTATTTTCTCTAAGTTTATTTTCACAATCCTACTGATTTTCTCTGAAATCTAAACAAGAGATTCTAATGATTTTTCTTAAACCTCTGCCGTAGAATTTAAACATGAGGATTTGAATTTGTTTAAACTGCACCGAAAACAAAAACAAAAAACCCTACTTTTTTCCTGCTTGTTCTTGTCTCTGTTGCTCCTGGATACCATCAGCTGCTTGATGAAAATCGAATACTGAGGGGAAAAAAACCAAATCACAGTTGTTGTTGAAACAAAGGTAATATAGGAGCAAAACATACTGCATTTTAAATTAATTAAGTTATAAATCCTTTCATCCTAATTTCATCATGACTAATCAAATGGACACATTTTATTTTTAAAAAGATTTATTTATGAGAGAGAGAGAAAGAGAGAAAACAAGCAGGAGGGTGTGTGTGGAGCCTGACCCGGGGCTTGATATCACGACCTGAGCCAAAACAAAAAATTGCAGGCTCAACTGACTGCGCCATCCAGGTGCTCCAAATGTATGTATTTTAAAAAGCAAAAACAATGGTAGGAGTGAAGGTTTATAATGCCAACGGGTATGCCTGATTGTTCATTTCAGCCAACTGTAACCTGTATTATTTTAAAAAATGTTAAGAGGATAATCTTGGAACAGCCTACCCCACAATTCTATCAAGCTCAGTTTACTAGGATACCCTCTTTCCTTCAGGTTCTACCCCTCCAGACATCTCTGGTTTATTCTGATCTCTCTCTCTCTCTCTCTCTCTCTCTCTCTCTCTCTCAACCGTCTCTCACCAAAACTGTACCCAACTAATGAGTGTGCATGTTTTCCCTATTGGGCACTTCTAATTCATAATTTTTAATGCAGCAAAGCCATCTTTCCAAGACACAAATATGACATCACTATCCTCTTGCCTATAAAACTCAATGGCTTCCTGTTGCTCAAAAGAAACAACTCTTCCATGTGGCCTCCTTGCGTAGCATGCTCTTTCATCTGGCGCTGTGCTCTGGCCCTATTTCTGCCCTTGGGTCACACAGGCATTCTTTCACATCCTTAGCCCCAAAGCACAGGCTTCCGTCTGAATGTGCCTCTTCCTCGCCCGCACGCACAAGCACACTCACACACTCACTTCTCCCACCACTACTGTGTGAGTCTTGGGACCATGTCAGTTAGCTTACCAGCTGATTTCCTGTGCCTACAAGTTCTCAAATATTTACTGACTGAATAAATAGCTATTTTATGGAACAGGGAGGCCTATAATTTTGTCTTCAAACTTTTAACCAAGGCTTCTTTGGTCTCAAAAAAGCCCTTTGGGAATATAATTTAAGTACCATAAAATTCACCCACTTGAAGTGTACAATTTAATCATTTTATGTACATTAAACCATGGCTTCTTTTCACTAACGATTGTTACTGCTCCAAACAAATAAGTTGAAATGTCTAAATTTTAAACAGAATGACTGGTAACTTTCTTAGAACTGGTGGTGGCATGTATCAAAGAACTACTTGGCAGTGTCAGAAGACTCAAATTGTAGTCATAGATGTTGAAACTAGAAAAACTTGAGGAAATCAGACCGTAAGCCACCTCTGATTAACCCTAGCCTCTAAAACCTTCTCTGCCCTAACTCCCCTCTTGAGACACTGCAAAATTGTCAAGGCAGTCCTCCCTTCTGCTTGGCAAGGTTGATAAGCACAGCCGTGATGGTTAACAGGTTTCCCTAGTGGTCTAGTAGAGGAGTTCGGACATTTCTTACATTAGGTAACTACAATACAGAAACTAAATTTGTTGATTAGTTTTGTTGACAAAACTAATTTTGTTTAAAATTATCCCTTAAATCATTATCCATCTCTGTGCCACAGAACTGGGTAGCAATGACATCCCTAAACTACACTGGCATATTGTACACCAAAAGATATTTACAGGAACACTCAGAGCAATAGTATTTGTAATAACTTGGAAAGGACTCAAAGTTTCACCAATGGTAAAAAAATGTGCCATATTCATACAGTGGCATATACTATTCAGCAATGAAAAATAAGAGTTTCATTTACAGTAAGGATGAATCTCATTGGCATACTGTTGAGTGAAAGTCAGACAAATTATATAAATGTGTAATCTGTATAAAATTCAGACATAGACGAAACCAATCTATGATGAGAGAACAGTGGTTACCCTTGGTGAGGGGGAGTAGATAGTGACTAGGAAAGGTCTTTATTTTTTTATTGAGATATACTGACATATAACATTAGTTTCAGGTGTAGAACTTAATGACTAAATATTTCTATATACCACAGAATGACAGTGAGTTAGCATGCATCACCATAAATAGCCACAAATTGTTCTTGTGATGGGAACTTTTGTTTTTTAAGTAGGGCTCCATGCCCAACATGAGGCTCTAACTCACAACCCTGAGATCAAGAGTCAGATGCTCTCCCACCTGACACCCAGGTGCCCTATGGTGAGAAATTCTAAGGTCTATTATCTTAGCAACTTTCAAATATGGCATACAGTATAATTAACTACAGTCACCAAGCTGTCCATGACATCTCCATTACCACCCCCATCCATTCTGCACACCCCCCAGCTGCCTGCCTCTGTTCTATCTTTGTTCTATCTTTGAATTTGTGGGGATTTTAGTTTTACTCTTTCAGGACTGCTTTGATTGTTCCAGTTCTTTGTAGTTCCTACAAGTTTTAGGATTGCTTGTTCTATTTCTGTGAAAAATACCACTGTAATCTTGATAGGGATTGCACTGAATCTGCAGACTGCTTTGGGTAGTACAGACATTTTAACAATACTAATTCTTCTGATCCATGAGCATAGAATGTCTTTCCATTTATTTGTGTCTGCTTTAACTTCTTCCACCAGTGTCTTATAATGATCAGTGTATAGGTCTTTTACATGCTTGGCTAGCAGAGTAGCTTTTTCAGGCACTAGAAAGGTTCTGTATAACAAGGTAAGCAGTGGCTAAAGGGGTAAAATATGGCTCATTTTTATGCATATTGCTGTATCATGTACTATGTTAAAATTTCTAATAGCTACCATATACTATAAGATTAAGTTTATTGTCATACCCCAATTTAGTGTTTGTCATCTACTTTTGAGAAGACAGAATAGTTCTTAAGAAACTGTTTCATTAAACTCAGACTCTGCAGATCAGTGATGACAAAAATTGAGATGTTGGAGGAGGTCATTTCTTTTGAATAAAGAAACAATTTGCATTTAAATATTTGCTTTATCTTCTACATTCAAAGAAGTTACAAAGGCACCTGGCAAATCACAAGTAAATGGTTGATGGAAAGCAGGTACATCCTATTTTTCAGAAGTTAATTTAGTACCTTGCCACAGAGCTAACATTTTCTTGGGTTTTTCTAGGCCCCAGGGAGCTATCAGTGATATCAGAAGAATTACTTTCATAAAGCTTCATCGTGGCACGGAGCCCTGATACCTCCCCCTCCACTAATACTGTTTTTGAGAGGACAATCTTTGTGTGAAGTTGCTTTATCTTTTCCATTTTCTACAGCCTAGATACTGAAAACAAAACAAAACAAAATGCTGCCTTGGGGACTCCGTCTAATTTTTAAAATAAGAGATAAGTTCTATTAATGCCATCTTCTTTTTTAAATTATTATCATAGTTAGGTTTTATTTACACTATTAATGTTGCACCGTATTAATGTGTCCAGTCAGACCCTCGGTATCTGTAATTTCCACTTTGCCTGCTTCTCATACCTCCTCTCAGGTCTTCTTTCCCCCAAAGAGTTTTGTTTTTGTTTTTTAAATTGTGGCTACTTAAGACCGAGATCTGACCTCTTAACAGATTTTTAAGTCACAATACAGCACTGTTATCTCCAGCCTGGGTGCTGAACAGCATGCCTCTAGAACTTATTCATCTGTCATCTCCTTCAGGAGGTGACATGAATGTCATCTTTGCAGTGCAACTTCCCCAGCCACATTATCTAAAATTATAGATGCCTACCCAGCTCCTCCAAACTGCCAGACATTACACGTGGCTCCTTTCATTAGAACTTATCACTACAGGCCATGGTACATGTATTATATTTTTTTCTTGCTTATTATCTGTCTTACCCTACTACAGTAGAAGCTCCATTAGGAATTTTTATGGCCTTTTCTGAGTCCTCAGTGTTCACCACCATGCCTGGCACAGAGTGGTCTTTTAACAGGTAGTTCTTGAGTCAACGGATACCCAATAACCTGGATTTCCAATGTTTAAAAAAATTTAGTCTCAGCCATTTCTTGGGTCTCTTTCCCTCAATAAGAATCTCTTCCATTCTAAATTTTGTTATGGGTTTCAATGAGACAGGGCACAATTCTAATAGATAGTTTCTTGCATACTTGCTTCAGTATTGCTAATTAATGTAAAGAATTAGCCAACAATGGACTCATTTTTAAACTTCTTTATAAGAAAACTGGCTGTTCAAAAATATTAAGAATGTATCGTAGAGTTTTTAACAATGCAGACATGAAATGTATGACAGTAACACAAGGGACTGGACGAGTGAAATGGAAACATTTCCTTGTAAGTATCTTGGGTTAAGTGTTTAATATAACATTTTAAGGTACATAATGATGACTTAAAGATGCATATTATGTATGTCTCAGAGCAACTACCAAAATTCACAAAACACAAGGTATAACTAATAAACTAATAGTACAGATAATATTTAAAACATTAAATATCAAAGCAATCAGGAAAAAAGAAAAACAATGGAAGGAACAAATAGAAAACAAAAAGCAAATTTAAATTCAACAATACTGATAATTAACTATATATATATGATCTAAAATAAAAGAATTAAAAATAAATGATCTAAACACTCCCATTAAAAGTGACACTGTCACAATGAATAAAAGGCAAGACCCAACTGCATTTTACCTATAATAAATGCCCTGTGAGTATAAAGATATAGACAGGATAAAGGTTATTAGATTGAAAAAAATACAACACACAAATACCAGTCTGAAGAAAGCTCTGCTGGCTATATAACATCAAGGCAGGCTTCAGAATAAGGAATATTACCATAGGAAAAGAGGATATTTCATCATGATGAAAGAGTTAACTCATCAAAAACTTAAGTCTAAATATACATGCAATCTACCTGAGCTTTAAAGCAGACAAAGACTGACATGAGTCGAAAAGAAAAATAGACAAATCCACAATTATTGTTGGAGATTTCAACACACCTCTTTCTAGATGGCTGACAGCAAGCAGATAAAACCAGCGAGGACACAGAAGGTCTGAACACTGTTCAACGGACACTTAAAGAATACTCAACAACTCTACTCAACAGAACACGTATTCTAAGTGCAGGCAGAACATGAACCAAAACAGACCCTGTCCTGGGCCATAAAACAAATCTCAACAAATTTGAAAAGACAGAGACTACACATAGAGCATATTCTCTGTCTACAACAAAATTAGAAATAAGAGAAATCAGAAAAATCATCCAGTATTTAGAAATTTAAACGTATTTCTCAAAACTCATAGGACAAACAGAAATCACAAAAAAAAAATTACAAAGTCTTTTTAACAGAATGGAAATAAACATACAAAATGTCAGTATTTGTAGAATGTAGCTAAAGTAGTATTAAAGGCACGTGTCCACCTTTAAATGCTTATATAAAGAAAGGTCTAAAGTCAATAATCTAATAAACTTCTAAAGCAGCTGGAAAAGGGGGGAAAGCCCCCAAAGTATGTCTATCCAGCAGTTTGCTTCAAAGAAATTATTTCATTGGATTACTGAGGCTACACAGAGGCTTCGAGCCTCTATTATTTGGAGGCACTGTTACTTAGCTGATATTTAAAAGGGACTTTGATGGGCTGTTTTGTTTTGTTGTTTTTAACGTAGACTCCATGCCTAGTGTGGAGCCCAATGCAGGGCTTGAACTTACGACCCTGAGAATAAGACCTGAGATGGGATCAAGAGTCTGACACTAAAGGACTCAGCCCAGCCACCCAGGTGCCCTGCTGGGGCTGCTCTTAAATGGAGGTCAGTGCTACAACCACAGTAGCCACTGCCTCAGGGGTCATCTGTACTTAAATGCAACTGAAGAGTTTGCACCAGTCTATTCTTTCTGGTTACGGTCTTGTAATCATATTATCGATAATTAACAATTCTATCAGAGACAGGATAACAGCAGGGAAACAAACTTCATATTTATTAGTGGTGGTTGAAATTAATTTTAGAATCCAGTTTGCTCTAACTAATCATAGAGGAGAAGACTACTCTGAATAAAGCCTGAACCACTGATAAAGCTGCATTATTACACTTAAGACACAGAGTCATTCTACAGATTTGCCAGATAGCAAACCTGCTTTTACATGATTATTAATGTGCAAATAAATGTGCTTCGTATTTTGATACAGTTAATTTAATAATAGAATTAGAGATGTCTCCTGAGATACTGCTTTTATGGTTCAATTGGTTAGCTAATTCTTTCTTCGGAAATAGGTAAAATTTATCCTAGTCCTTTACCAGAAGAGAAAAAAGAAAAAAATTACTAAGATTTCATGTATTTGGAGCCCAACTATCATAATCCATCCTACTTAGTTTCCACTAGAATTAAAGAAAAATTGGCTACTAAATGCTTCCATGTGACAAGTTTCTGACAATAAGACAGTTAAATGCATTAGATGCCCCTTACCAATATGAGCTCTGTCAGATATGATAAGCCTTTTTTCCCAGCCTTCCAGACCTAGAGGAAAGGAGAAAAAAGATACAGCTAATTGAACACTTTGTATAATTTTTAAATCTTAATTTCTTTAGAAATACAATGTTTAAAAGTGCTTTTCACGGAAGCAAACACTTAACACATCTTGTCTTCCTCTTAGGAAACCACTTTAACAATAATTTTCTCACCTGTCATTCATTACATTTATACTCATTCACAAATTCTATCCTTCTAAAAGTTTTATTCTAAAAAGCTCCAAAGTCAAGCCAGTCAAATCCACATAAAATACTTCTAAGAATCCAAAAGTAAATGGTAGGAAAAGGTCACTTTTGTTAGAGGCAGGGGAGGAGGAACCAGCTGCCGAGCAGGAGGAAGAGGATTTCAAGAAAAGGGTTAATTTGGGAACTAGTACCTTTTCCCAAAAGACAATTATAGAAGTGGGATTAAACAAAATAATAAAATGTTCTCACTAATCCCTCCAACTGACTTGTAATGTGATGTATGCATCTTCCCTGAGAGAAGGAGCCATGAATTTCATAGCACGAGGCCTATCATCCCAAAAATGTTCAAAGAACTATTGCTGAATGGATACATGAATCTAAATGGATATGTTTCTTTAAAACATAAGGTTTAAAAACCTTACTAAGCTACATGCATTCTGAGAATAAGCTGCCAGGCTCCAAACATTTTCATAACTATCTGGATATTAAAAATGTGCTGTAATTTTTTTGATAATACCCAAAGATGTGTTTCAAAAGTGATTCCTTATAAAGAGGTTGTGCTAAAAGCGAAACAGGAATATTAAGCCTCCCCCTCTTATAGTCAATTTGACAGGTAAGTCTGTATTCTAAAGTTAGCTTAAGGCAGATTATACAGAAAATATTACAAAGAAAATCAGTAAAGTGGATTCCGCCGGATTAGACAAGCTGGAAGGAAAAAGAAAGAAGGGCAAAATGTTTGAAGAGGATGAAGGAGAACAGAGAGCAGCATGGCGACCCCAAATTGACCACATTAAAAAGCAGACAGCAACACAGGACAACAGAGATGGCAGGACAGCAGGCAGGACTCTGTGATGTCAGATTTAGTGGTCAGAACACCTGAGGTCAGACTGCTACTTTTAAGTCTGAACAATAAACTTTAACAACGTAATGGAATTAAGTATTTTTAGTATGAGCCAAGGGGAAGCAATGCTCTTCCTCAACTGCGCAGCACCTGCAGGGCCAGACTCCCTTCAAACCCCAGCAAGGCGGCCAGACTGAACTGTAAACAGATTTCCAAAAATCCAAGAGATTAGGAAAGGCAGGAAATTAAGCTTTTAAAAAAACTGTTTTGAGAAGACGGAAGTGAATACTCGTCATAGAAGGAGCATTTCCTTCACTTGGAGGGAAGGACATCAACAACCTTCTTCAATGTCCCCAGGTCGTTATGATGGAAACGAGACTGCCTGACAGTGCGCAAAGGGGACCTCGCTGGTTTCCTGACTCAGAAAGCTCATGGAGCTTTGGGAGATGGGGATGCCAACTTGAGCCCAAAAGACAAAAGGAACTCAAGAATCTCTGAGTCTCAACACCAGCGGACAGTAATTCAACAGCCTAGAGACACTCTGCAGATGACCCGGGTGTAAAAAAAAAAAAAAAAAAAAAAATCATCAAGGCGTACACAATGACCTTATTATGTGTCTTGTTTAAAATACTGATTAATTTCAGATGAAGAGTTTACTAATTCACCAGTTGCATATAACACAGTACTCATCACATGCTGTACATCTGAACCAAATGATGTCCTATATGTTGGCTAATTGAATTTAAATAAAAAAATAAAAATACTGATTAAAATGAATACAATTTAATAGACTTGAAATATTTGTCCTATGATAACCTGCAATTTTATTATTTATTTATTTTTATTTATTTATTTATTTATTTTTTAAGATTTTATTTATTCATGAGAGACAGAGAGAGAGAGAGGGAGAAGCAGGCTCCATGCAGGGAGCCCAACGTGGGACTCGATCCCGGGACTCCAGGATCACACCCTGGGCTGAAGGCAGCGCTAAACCGCTGAGCCACCTGGGCTGCCCTAACCTGCAATTTTAAAGTATAAGACAAAACGTTAAGTTTGTCTGGCATGAGATCCCAGCGAACTTTCCAAAACAAGTTTCCAAAAACAAGAAGCTACTCCCCAGGCCAAGTTGTCATTCTTTCATACCTTTTCCTTTTTGGACATTTTTCTCTGCTTCCTCAAATAATCCGGGAAGATGAATTACCACACCATTTCCTAAAGGAAAACAAAGAAATCCCAACCTTAAATCTCTATACTCATAATACGAACATCTACAATAACCCATATATCTAGAATAGTGAGAGTGAAGGACTTTGACAAATGGGACATCTGATTTATCAGGGAGTTAGTTACCACAGAAATGATTTAAACAGTAGTTTTAAACAGTAGTGTAATGTAAATACATAATACATAGAGCATAAAACATTAACATTATATTTGGTATAATTTGAAACTTCTTTGAAACCAAGTGAAACTGTTCTTTTGAAAGAACCAAGTTATATGTAGTTCTAGGCAAACTGAACCAGGTTACAGTAGATGCTAAATCAATGCCTTTCAAATTAGGGAATCACACCCTATTAGTGGTCATAAAATCAATTTAGTGGACTGTCATTAGCACTTTTAAAGATAAAATAAAAAAAAAAAACTATAGTAAAAGATTGCAGATTGCATCATGTTTTAAGGGCTCAGAATCAATCCATGAAACACTTCTTGTATTGCCTACTGGGCATCAGTGTGTGGAAAGCTGACTTGATGCTCTATGACTACAGTTAAATGCAAATTTCTTAAAAAAAGATTTTAAATATTTATTCATGAAAGACACACAGAAATAGGCAGAGACAAAGGCAGAGGGAGAAGCAGGCTCCCCGCAGGGAGCCCGATGGGACCTGATTCAGGGAATCTGGAATCACACACTGAGCTGAAGGCAGATGCTCAACCACTGAGCCACCCGGGCATCCTCAGTTAAATGCAAATTATTACAAAAACTATTAATGCTAAAATACAAAGTTGTAAAATAGCCAGTTAGGTATATTCCAGAGGGTACCAAGGTCAAGTTTAATAAGGGATCAATGAATAGTGAGAGATGAAATCAGCTCAGATGATGAAAAATAAATACAATTATCAATTGAGAGGGGAAAAGAACCCAAGTGGATCAGTTTATACACTTACCAATGAATGCGGTAACATTTGGATTAATTATTCCACTGGGCAAAAGATGAAAATCATATTCCACAGAATCTACAACAACTGTATGGCCGGCATTATTTCCTCCCTGAAAATACAAGATAGGGGAAAATTGCACCTGACAACAAATATGACAAGTAACACATCTCCGTTCCAAAGTGAATTAATAATTTCTTCCTAAACTGTCAATATAACCTAAGAAAACCCAAGTATATATTTGCCACAAATACTTATTCTTTAGAGGCTTTGGCTTCTAACAACAGTTTGGCTACCCTCTCTTCTTTCCCCACCATAATATCTTGAGTGTTTCTTTCCAGACAGGACCTAGAAAACTGAGGAATTTGGGTTTCTAGAAAGGAGAAAGATGTATCTCCTCTTAGAAAAAATGTGAAAGAAGTATAGGGAACAAATTAGTTATTTTATCCTTGGCACTCTGTAAAGCATGTAGTAATCCTTTTTTTTTTTTTTTAAGGATTTTATTTATTTATTCATAAGAGACACACAGAGAGGCAGAGACTTAGGCAGAGGGAGAAGCAGGCTCCCTACTGGGAGCCAATTCCCCAGAATCCGGGATCACAACCTGAGCCAAAGGCAGAGGAGCCACTTAGATACCTCAACATGTAGCAATCTAATTAAAATCCCATTGATATTTTATCCAAACACAGAAAAATCCCTAAATTAGCAAAGTAATCTATCTAGTTACCCTAATTTATGTAAACATTCACATAATTCCCCCGTTGTACTAAAGAGGGAGGGTGTCAAGCAGCTTTGTGACCTGAAATTTGTATTCATACATGGACTTAGGAATTAGGAAATCTCCAAAGGAACTCCCTCAAATATTGGCTACCCTGAGACTCTAATGTTTAAATTTATAAGTCAATCCTGTGAGTGCGTTTAGCACCAATCCCTGAATCCACTCAGCTCTGGATACAGTAATATGCTGGATGAAGGAATCTCTAAGCTGAGAAACATACTATAAACCCATAGTGAAACTTCCATTCCATGAAGCTCATGCCTAAAATGGTCACTAAAAAGCAAGATATGAAGTTAGATTATAAAAATTAGGTATAGCAGACTGGTAATTTTTCTAAGTTTAAACTTTTTAAAAAGCATAGAAGAAAACACAAATCAACTAATTATATGTTTAAACTTCTACATGATAGTAACAAAAAGTTTAAAGCAAACAAACCAGGAACATACTTGCAACAAATAAAAACTTTAACAGTATCCGGGTTAGACTTTTAAAAAATACCAATCAAAACTATGTCTCCCGAGAATGACTAGTTTAACTTTATCTTGTGGCTATTTTTTACAAAATGAATGTGATTTACTTTTACCAAATCATCACCAATCACAAATTCACAAAAAATTCCAGAAAAAAAATCCTCAAGAAAGTAAATGCCGATTTACACTGTTTTGCATGGATGAAAAGCGACGAATTCCTTGCTTGAAGAGCAACATACATAGTGTATGTTGAGTGTGTTTAAAACAAAACAAATAAAAAGACTTGACAGCTGGGGGGGGAGGGGGCTGCAGTCAGGAAGACACCAGGCAGGAGAGCACAAGACACAGGAGGGCAGAGGCAGGAGTGATAAGCAATACCTCCTCCCCTGGTACACCAATGACTCTTTCCTATTCATTTTTTAATAGGAAACATCTGCATATGATACAAAAGGCACAGAAGGATACACAGTGAAAATGAAGTCTTCCTCAAATCCTTTCCCCACCTGCCCTTCCAAGCTCCCGGGCAGCCAGTTGCCACCAGTTTTTAGTGTCCTTCTCCAGGTTAAGTCTGCATAAGCAAACAGTTATTTGCATATTGTTTTATTCCATGCATACAAATGGTAGCAAACTATATACACCTGGGCAGCTTGTTTTTACTTAGCAAATCTAAGCACACATTCCTAATCTTGTAAACCAAACCACCTCCTCCTTTCAACAGCAACACTGTATTGCTTCCTATGTGGACACGTGTAATTTATTTATCTGGTCCCTCAAGAGAGGTAGCTCAGTTGTTTCCAACCTTTTGTCATTATAAATGTCACAATACACTTCTTGGTACACACTTTATTATTGCTCCATACTTGTGCAATTTTATCACCCATTCTGATAGAGTCCTAAAATAAAAATAACTCACAGGACAATTCTTACTTGGTTTCTTTAACTTTCCTTTTACTCTATCAATATTAGCCTTTTTATTACAACTTTTATGATTTAGGAAACCTACTCCAAACTTTCAGGAAAAATCTTTTCAGAATATAAAGCTCCTTAAAATTTCTTAAGGTCCTACAAAGATGCTAATGTTAGTAGAATTATTTCTCAATTTTTTAAATCACTAAGCCTAATAAATTTTCACTAAGATTGTTTAAAGTACTAGTTAACTTTGTCACACAAAAAAGTTAAGTATAATTATCTAAGCAAAATCAGTTTATTTTTTTAATCCATCATTTGCTTAAGTAAAAACTCCGCCATAGGGGTGCCTGGGTGGTTCAATTGGTTAAATATCAGCGTTCAGCTCAGGTCAGGATCCTGGGGTCCTGGGATTGAGTCCCAGGTCAGGCTCCCCGCTCCGCTGGCGGGGAGCCTGCTTCTCCCCCTGCGCCTCCCCCTACTTGCACTTGCTCACTCTCAAATTAAAAAAAAAAAAAAAAAAAAAAGATACACCATAAGCTTTGGAGTAGACCTTTAAAGTAAGTCTCCCTAACTTACACAAAATTATTTTTATAGAAATAGCAATATAAATCTTGTGCTGAAACAATTACTAACTTAGTGGTGCCCAATAATGTTCTTATTGCGTAACAAACCCCTGCTCTCTTAAATAATACTTCACTGAGATTGACAGTAACCATAATAAAGAGATGTTTCTTTCTGTAAGGCAGGTAGTTGTGCCCAATTGTGATAGATGACATTAGGGGGATAAATTGGTTTAATCTGTAAATTCTTCCAAGCTTACAGGTGATGGTTCGGGCTGCAAAAGGCTTTAATTACTTCAGTGAACAGCTGAGCTCACTCCAACATTAACCAACCTTTTCAATAATAACCAATGCCCTATTAAGGCTTACTAATATGATTTAAATCTCATTTAGGTTCTATTTAGTTGAGCAAGAAAATATGGTTAAATATACCCAGAATAACCATAGATTATCCTATTAAGGAGCTAAGGGAGAAAAATGTAAGTGTGCTTATTAGTGTGTTTGGTCATTAGTGCCCTAAGGAGAGTTGGGGTATACGGCTTTGAATCTTAAAACACACAACTGTGCAGAGAAAAGATTCCCAAGGTGAAGTGAAAAGGAGCTACTCATTAGAAGTTTTTTGACAAGGCGATCTATACATGAAGTAAGTTTTAGTATACCATCACATTTTACAAAATGCAACAGATGAAGCTTCAAATTTGAAGTGTCCATTTGGATGCTAACATAAAATATTTATAAATTGTGTGGAATATACAAAATCCACCTTGAGAACTCAGGCAATTGTCTGCAAACACAGATTATACTGGTCCAAGGAGAAGTCACATGTATCAGCAAACAGCAGAACAAGGTTTCGATAGAGCACCACTGCCAACCACCACCTCACCCTCCCACCCACCCCCTCCAGTGAATTACAAGGGCAGACAGTCTGAGCTGCAGGCTTCAACATCTGTGACAGTACTGCCTCTCACATGGGTAACTCTATGAGTGTGTGACAGAACAAGTAGCAGGAACACATACATTTAATCATGTTTAATAATTCTCGTAAGTAGAACTGGGGAGGCCAGAGAGTACCATGTAAATAGTACAGACTACTGTGGACTAGCAATTATGTTGTTTCCAAGAGAATCATATCAAGAGAGAAAACAGTTCTTAACAAATTCTCAGATGTCTTAATTTTTTAAACATTTTAAATTTTGAAATTTAAACCCAAAGACACAAAACCCCAAGACACAAAAAAACCAGCATGAACCCAAAGTGACTGCATATTATGTGGTAAGTTTCTTTGAGGAAAAATATAAATTTATGCCTTACTGATGGCTTTTTCTATACTGAATACCAAGAATAAATGTAAATTCAATATATTAAAAAATATAGGAAAAAAACCCAATCAGGTCTCATCAGTCACAAAACATTTCCTTCATTTTGACTATTATTCTTACATTAATATTAAATGTAAGAAAAAATATTAAATAAGCTTAATGACTATGAAAAAAAAAATGTGTCTCACTGACAAACTGACATAAACAAAAATAAACTCATTTCCCCCCATGATGATGGGGGGAAAAAAACCCAGAACGAAAATTTCTATGTTCTCAAAACTAAAAATCAAAGTTTCTGATGCATAGTTTTTTTTGTTTTTTTTTTTTAAGATTTTATTTATTTATCCATTAGAGACACACACACACACACACACACACACACAGAGAGAGAGAGAGAGAGAGAGAGAGAGGCAGAGACATAGGCAGAGGGAGAAGTAGGCTCCAGGCAGGGAGCCCGACGCGGACTCCATCCTGGGACTCCAGGATCAACCCTGGGCTGAAGGCAGGCGCTCAACCGCTGAGCCACCCAGGTGCCCCTGTATAGTTTTGTTTTTTTTTTAAAAAACATACTGAGATAGCTCGTTTTCATTATAATTAAAACAGTAAGAACCTATTTAATTCCAAACATTCTTCCCTCTAGAAAAACCTACAGTATATCAGACTGTTAGTGAACAAGTCACAAAAAAGAATAACCCAGAAAGAATATCTCCTCCTTCCATATTTTCCTACGTGAAATTAACTCTCAGTCATTTGTACTTTTTATTTGTTCAGTCTGTCTTCTCCCCCCCTCTCCTCCCAAACCCCTTATTTTGCAAATCAGTAATCATTCCCTCTGGCCCTAGTGATTGATCCATACTGGGAAACCTGATCCAACCAAGCCTGAGACAATCAAGCTCCTCCCCTCTTGGGAATTTGATTTTGAGTAGTAAGGCCAGCAGTTAGTTTAGGGACTGCCTGGCCCTAGCCCCAGCGTACTTAAAAAAAAAAAAAAAAAAAAAGGTTGCCAGTTCTGCCTACTGAGATCCCAGTAGTTACCTTTACCTGAGGCCACTCTAAGAACTGGCCATCCTGTCCCTGCTTCAAACAAATCTCCATTTTGCTTAAGATAGTCTCTCTCCACTGCTTGCAAACAAAGGAATCCAAATGATTTCCAGCGCTAACTGCAACATGGTATGTATACAGCTGGCTCTCTATAAAGTTCACATCTTGTCCTGGTGATAAACTGAATATAAAAAATGATTAACTTCAAATTTTAATATTTATGCTGTCAGCAACAAACCTCTAAAATACTACAGAAATGATATAATAGTATTTAGTTATATTGTAACTGTTCTCAGCTGTATACTTACCAATTTGGCTTTAATATTAAGAAAAAAAGATATTTTCTTTCCATAGCTTAAGGAATGTCTGGTTCTGAGGGAACCAGAGACTGTTAAGCCCAACTCTAGAATAAAAGTTTGGATCAGGAAATGTTGATATGTGGGAGTTTCTAATTAAAAGCTCCAAAGGTCTAGGGAAGATTTAAAAAAGAAAAAAGGAAAAAGGTTTGGAAGGGGAATGAAATGACATTAGTTTGCAAAAGTGACTCCCTTTCTTAACTTGGTTTGCTATGAGGTCTTCCTCTTCCCCAAACTACCCCTCCCCCAGCTCCTGCTGTGATAGAGGAGGTAAAGACATGTCAACAGCCTCCTGCAGTGTTTAAACCTCAAACAATGGTGTCTCTGCCAGCAACAGTAGAGGCCGAAGAGTCCGGGGCTAGCAATTTCATGCACACAGCCTGGAGGCATTTCTCAGGCCACTCAGGCCTCTAAAAAGGTCTATGTCTTTTCTTTGTCCTGTCTGCTCTGAATACAAGAACACTGTACTATAATCATAGAGACCTCAAAGTGAACATCCATCCAGAACAGTTACTGCTCTGGATGACAGCACAGAGCAGCAAATGCCTCAGACGTCATGCCTCACAATTATTCCGGCAACCAAAAAGAGGTCCCTATTTCTTGCCTAGAGTCTTAAAACATCTTAGAAACCTAACAATGTTCTGAGATAATGCTTATTACCTGTGCTGGTTTCTTGGTAAAAACTAGAAGACCTGTATCTTTCTAGATGAAACATTTCACTATTTGCCAAAAGGAAAACATTTGTCAATCCACAGCAATAAATTATAAACAAAGATGATTATTCTTTTAAAGATTTTATTTATTTAAAAGAAAGCAAGAGAGAACATGAACAGGGAGGGGGACCCTGGGAGGAGGTCAAAGGGAGAGAGAAAAGCAGACCCCCTGCTGAGCAGGAAGCTCAACCAGGAGGAAGCTTGGGCTCATGACCTGAGCCAAAGGCGGATGCTTAGCTGACTGAGCTACCCAGGTCCCCCAAGAATGACTGTAGTTTTATGAAAAGTCATATATAACTGCAATTAGCTTGTGATTTCAAAGTAGAACAGGTTAAGTTACTACCAGTAAGTTGATCAATTAAACCATTCAAGGGTAACCAGACACACTGGATAGGAAAAGAAAACATATACAGGGTATCTGAATTTCTTTTTAGCAAAGACATCCAAGCACACTGCTCAGTTACCTTTTAAAGGCTTAAGAGACCTGCTTTACCTTACATTATTATAGTTACCTTCCAGTTTCATTACACAGATAAACACACATAATGAAAAGCTTTGGAGAATCTTAGGTCCTAATCAAGAAGCTTTTAGACTCTATAGATACCTAAATTTAATATACACACTTACTAAATGAGGGTCACAGATGGGAAGATCAGACCTACAACCAAAAACTGCATAAACCAATGATGTGTTATGCAGCTCTTTGTAAATGCTTGATTAAAAACCACCTATTCTTTATTTATAAAGACATCCTCTTAAAAACACACTAAGATTAAACAGATTTCAAGTAAAAAAAAAAGAATTCTCATAAATAAAACCCTTCCTTTAAAAAGGTTGATACGGTCAAAAATCCCATTTTTACAAGAATTCTATTGCATTGAATTAAATATAATTAAAAGTTAGTTCACTGCAAAGAACCAACCCATGTTGGAGCCGGAGTAGCCCTGGGAACTATTTACTCTTTTCAATTGTGTTTGCCAGGCAATACTAAATACCTCAAAATCCCTTTTCCACTAGTAGAGGTATTCCAATATTTACCAATCTTCCTTATTGGTATATGGCTCATCTACAGTGATCTTTAGTGTCAAAAATCTGACATAGTCCCCAAAAGATAATATAGCTAAAATTGCATCCAATTTACCATTTCACTCTAGATTTGTTCTGGGCAACAGTTTGTCCTAGAGATAACTTGAAATTACCCAACTAACCCACACATTCCCACCAAAATTAAAGAACCAAAATAATATTGATCAGACACCACTAAGACGATCTCATAATTTAAAAATTTATACCGCAAGAGTAGACATTTTTAATAAGTTATATATTACATATGCTGTTACATACTACTGTACTAGTATATCCAAATGACAAGATTCTACACATTATGTATATCAATAAAACAGGCTTACATAGTGAACAACTTGGGACATCCTCATTAACTAAACTTTCAGATATACTGCCCTTGGCAGACAAAAGCAATTACTAGAATTACATAGCATTTAACCAAAATATGCTGAGGAAATACACAAAAATATACAAATATCAGTTATCTATTTTCAGATAAAAGAGATAAGACTTTAATATAAGTTATTAAAGCCTTTGAACATAATGATACAATATAAGTACTAGTTAAAATACTAAGTAACAAATGTTAATCCAACAAATGCTGGGGATTCCACCTTAGATTCATGCCATCAGCCAGTTAATTTATCCAGGGAGATTTTAATAATTTACAAGAAAAGGTTATTAAACTACTGGTTTCAAAGAAATTTCTAGAGGTGATCCAGTTACCTAATAAATATCTGCTGAGTATTCCTCTCTGCCTTACAGAGTACTTGGTGCTATAGAAAACAACAACAAAAAAAAGAATTAAGTCCTCTTTTTGAGAAAACATAGTAGAGAAAATACAGAAATCCAAGAAAGGAAGATTTAACTCAGTACACCACATAGTATTAGGAAATACTATGAACTATATAAAAAAAGAACTGATGGGGGCACAGAAACAGCAACTGTTATAAACCTGGAAGAATGGTGTGTACCTTAAATGTTTATTCTCTACCATCTTCCAAATGATGGGAAGTGGTCTGGGAGGTCATTTTAGCTGTGTAAAGTCAAGACATTTCATTTATCCCTTTTAAATTATCTCTCAATTTTTCTGATAATTCCAAAGAGAAAGTCTCAGTTTGCCACTGTTAGGTCTTTTATACTTTTTTTTTTTTTTTTTTTTTTTTTTTTACTTAGCAATAGCTGGTTTCAGAGCCTTTGTGGATGCATCTAGCTACAAATTAACATTTTTTTTCATTGTACTTATTTTACAGCAACCTTTTATATATATGTGTATATATATACATATGTAGCTAGTGACAAGATAGACTTTCCCTTTATAATTAATTTTAGTTAATATTTTCTTTTTATATTAACTTTAAAACCCTGGGGGGGGGGGGACACAAAGAAAGGAAATACTGTTTATTCCCAACCACAAGCAACTTCCAAGACTCATGTTTGCTTTCCAAAGACAGTAAGTAAGCCCTTGCTTAAGAAGTAGAAAGTCCAACAGTTAAAATCTCTGTAGTTTCCACCAACAAAATAAAGACAATAAAGCTTAACAGTTTACTTTGGAGGATTTGTGGGGGGTGAGGAAGACAGTAAGAGACTTCATAACAAAGCTACCTTTATGCTATGCCCATACTTTAACTCTCTGAAAAACCTGTACTAGTAGTACCTTCTCTACTCCCACCCTGGCCATACTTGCTTATGGAGTTGTTCAGCACACTGTAAGCTCCTTGTGGATACAATCCCTGCCTTTTTTCAGCTTCTGAATTCTGGGGCCAAGTGGTCCCCCGAAGAGTATCACCTGTGGATCCTCATTATGTGATTGCTGGATAAATGAAGTAGGCCTGGGATTGGTCCTATGCCTACTTCTTTTTCTTAAAAGACATCAATTTAAAATTAAGATATCTCAGTGCCTTTCTTAGCACAGTAGGCAGTGCCTCAGACTCATAAAATTAAGATATCTCTAGTGGCTGTCGTTCGATCCAAGTCCTACACACTTATCTATGGATCTAGAGAATTTACCAAATAAATAACTCCATGTAAATCCTGAATCTGAAATACAGTTTTAAGTGCAGTGATGATGAAAATGCCAATAGCTTTGCATCTATTCTTTCCAAAAGGCATTTGACATGTTAAAATATACAATTAAATGCAATGTCAGTTTTTCTTCTAAAAAATCTCTTTTGGAAAAAATTCCTTATGATTCCATTGTTAAACTATGGATACATTATGTGTATGCCACTCCTAAAGGATCAATCTGTATAAAATTTGAGGTTTTGGCATGAATATGACCAAAAATACATATTAAGCTCTAACAAAGTACGTATTTTCAGTAACACAGAGAACCTAAATCATCAAACAAGACAATTTAAGCTTAAAATGTCTTTTCTAATGTTGACTTTCCCCAGTGCTTTATACACACTAAGAATTTTAACATTTCATATTCTTTAGTTTTATAAGCCAGGATAACTTCATTAAGTATAAGTCAGGTTACTAGCTAGGGCTGACCAACTAAGTTACGAAGGTGAACCACAAGATGCATGCTTTATTCATTCTGTATCTACTTTCACTAATAAAACTAGTAAAAATCCTAACGGTAAGTTCTTAAAAGGCACTAGAATATGAAGTTTTTAGAACTATATATAGTTTGCAGTTAAGTCAAAGTTTACAGGAGAGGAAAGTCTACCTAACAGGGTCGCTCCAATGTTCCTTCTGTATCATCAGGGAACACAGTTTAAAGCCAAGCTTGGCTCCTCCTCAATGACTTCTCTCTAGGCTTTCCAAGGGCATCAGATGAGATTGGTCCCTGACCTTCTTCAAGAGGCCGTTCAAGAAAACATAGTAACACCTTCTCTAATCTACACACTAATTCTACTATTTTTCAAAGAATTATTAGAATCAAAGATCTTTTAGAATAAATGCTACTGATCCTTACTTTCTCCAAAACTTCTTACATCCCATGGTGCAACTCGGCCTAATTGCTATTTATTTCCAGGAAAGGAAGATGTCAGGAACAACATGGAAGGGGACAAACAGGCCCAGCCTCTCTTTCTACCCAGGGAGAGTTAGGTATTCCCATACTTCTTTCCCTACAGCATGGCCAGACCTGGTTTTAAGACAAAAGTAAGGTGAAAGCTAGCTTCTGGAGGAGCTCCTAAGGCAGTGGGGGCCGGACTTCCATGGAAACACTCTTAGGAGAAAGGTATTAAGTAAGATCAGTGTGTCTGCAGAGGGGTGGAGGAATAAAGATCTGAAGGTAGGGAGAGGTGGTAGTACCAAGAGGCAACAACTATCTTAGCTAAGGAATGGGCAGGGGGAGTTTCTGCTTTCAAAAACAAAACAAGATAAATCAGAATCCCTGCATTTAGCTTTTTCTGTACTTGTGATTACCTTGTTTCTGCGTGCTTAAAATGATCCTCGGTTTCAGGTAGAAAGCTTTCTGTCAAGCGGGCCTACTAACTTGTTAGAACGCACGGAGCATGGCACCATCATATTGTGCCCCGTCGTGAAGAAACCCTCTTGCAAGATAAACAGCAGTTAACTTCAGATGCGTTACAATTTGTTTTCAAAATGGTTATTGCTCAATGGTTATTTCGCATTCTGAAATTGGTAATAGTTATCTAAGAGCCCTTACAAAGGCGTAGCCTAGAGGCTGCTTCAGAGAGAGCGACAAATAGGAAGCAAGCTTCCACTGAAAACCACGTGTCTCCCGGTAGGAAGTACATTACCAATCCATTTCCCGAAAGTTCACTTTCCCGGTGAGCCTAACAATGTAAATATAGTTCTAAATTCCAGATTTGACAACCGTGTGTTTACTTGCCTCGCTCGCGAAAGAGCCGGGGTTCTTTCCTCTGGGACCAACGGGCAGGAACAATCTACCCGTAATATGAACACGCGGGGTACGGAGTGGCAGACCGCGGCCAGGAAGGGTCCACGGCCCGGCGGGGGGCTCTCACGTCCACAAGTGGACTCGAGGAGCCAGCGAGGAGCCAGCGGTCTGGGCGCCGGGGGCCTGCAGGTGGGAGGGGGGGTCGTGGGGGTTTCCGGACGCTTTGGAACAATCCACTGCCACTCGCTCTCGCTGGGTGGGAGATGGGGGCGGGGGGGGGGGGCTCTGCGCCGTGCGGGGTCTCCGCCCGGAGTCGGGAGCAGGCCTCGGGCGGCAGCTCCTCCAACCCGGACCCTATCCTGCCCGCCACCGCGGCCCCGGGCTCGGGGCTGGGCACTGGCCCCCAGACGGAAAACCGCAGCTGCCGGGGCTTCGCGCACCTCTGCAAGGCTCCCGGTCAGCCCTGCTCTTCCTCCGGGGCCGCCGCAACCCCACACCCCGAGACAGCGGGTCGGGGGTCTCGGACCTCCCGCCATGGCTCCACGTCGCCGCAGCCCCGAGGAGGCAAGCTCAAGGTGACACCTTCTGGACGACGGATCCGGGATCCGGGGTCCGGGCTCCGCGCCCGCGCTCTGGGGCCCGGCTTCCCGTCAGAGCCCGGTCGCCTCACCTGGCAGCGGCACACGATGTCGGCGTCCTGCGCCAGCAGATCCACCACCTTCCCTTTGCCTTCGTCGCCCCACTGCGCGCCGAGCACCACCGTCACCCGGTTTCCCCCGGGCCGCGCCCCGGGGCGGCCGCAGTCGCCGTTGGGCAGGGACGATGCCGCCGCGTTGGTCTCGGCGAGCGCCATGGCTCCAGTGACGCGAGGAGAGCCCGAGAGAGACGCGGGCGGCGGGGAGTGCGCGAACTCAACTGCTCTGCGGCCGCCAGCCACATGCGGAGGAAGAAGGAGCCAGAGGCCGGCCCCGCCCCCGCCCCCGCCTCCGCCTCCGCCCCCGCCCCCGCCGGGCCGCCACCCTCCAGCCAGGCCCCGCCCCGCTCTCCGCCACGGCCCGCTCACCGGGCGCCCATGACTGCCCCGCGCAGGCCGGCCGCCGCAGCACCGCCCGCAGGAAGAGGCCCCGGTGGCGGCAACGGCCGCCACCCGGGCCGAGGCCACGCCCCTTCCGCAGCCCGGCGCGCCACCTCGGGGCGCACCCCGCGAGCGGAAGGCGGCGGGGGCGGGGCCTCGAGGGCGCTTCGCCTCCACGCCCCGCCTACCCGCCCTGCTCCCGCTTTTCAAACCCGAGAGGCGCGGAGGTGCGTGCTCGAGCGTCGGACTACAACTCCCGGCATGCAACGCTCCGGGCGGAGGCGACGCCTTTTGGGGCCATGCTGTTTGCTGTCTGCAGGTCTCGGTCTCCGAAGACGTTTTCAGATTATTCTTACGCGACTTGTCTTTATTAAGGGACGAGATCATGTGTACGAAATACGAAGGATGGAATTCCCAAATGCAAGTAGGATTTAATGGAAACGTACAGATTGAGAATGGGGGGGAACTAGAGGGCAGTAAGAACAGAGATGGGACCGGGATCCGAAAGGGCAAACTCCAAAGTCTAGCAATAGAGGATGTTGGAACCGAACATCTAGAACCCGAGTAAAGTTGAAACCCTTGCCATTTTGCACATTAGTAACAGGCTCCGAGACGAGGAGGGCGATACTGATGCATAGTTTGTGCCAAATACTGCGATACTCTTAGATCTTTTAAATCCCACAACCATATAAGTAAGTAATAGTATCTTACCCTTGTTTTACAGGACTTAAAAATTAACTTGCTCTGGTGCTGGCTGACTGAATCGGTAGGGAGAGTCCGGAGCCCAGACCCTCTGTGTTCCACTCCCCTTCGTGTTTGAGCTGCAGCGAGATTCCGGAGTAAAGTGTTCCTACTGCTGAACTAATGCTCTTCCAACTGCAGCTCACAGTAACTGATAACTGACGTCGAATCTGATAGAAAATAGCTTCATAAAAAAGTGGGAACAGAATCGCATTAAATGCAGTGTCTACCACATAACGCATCACAAACGCACAGTCACGTTCTCTAATGGCTCCAGGAACAGAGTGCAGTATTAAACTATTACCCGATGACTGGTTGTCAGTAAACACTGAGGACCTACTCCAAACTGGTGGCACTGGGCCCTGATGACATAAGAGGAGTAAAGATACTGTTGCAGCACTCAAGGATTCAGATGATTCGGTCTAACAACCAACAAGCAGATAAATGGTAATACCATGTGACAATTTTGGTGTTTATCTTGGCTTTACAAGATTACAGTCCCTCTGTAAACCAGAAAGCTGTGATACTTCTTTGCACTCCAGTGCGCAAGGTAGTGCTGGGGGTAAAGCAAGTGCTCAGTAACAACACGTTACTGTCATGTCTGTTGAACTTGAAAACCATCTGTGGAGTGCCTGGAAAGCACTGCCAGATATGTATTTGTTGTCGCAGTATTTCTATAGTCACAACGAAAATTTGGGCTAAAAGATAGTCATTTAAAAGCTTCACCTTCGTTTAGTCAACTGGGACTTTCCGAAGTGGTTTTTGCCCTTTCACTCCAAACAGGCATGGTTTCTGCCTGCCTTTCCTCAAGTCTGGTTTACATTTTCGACTCCCACCAACCGCGAGACGGCGGGTGGCGCAGGTAGCGGCCTGCCCTGGCGCGCATGCGCACACGCGGGGCCCCGGGACCCCGCCCCGCGGCCCCCAGCGCCGCCGCCGCAGCAGCAGCCACCGCCTCCTCCCCGGTCCACTGGCGCCCCCGGGAGCGCGCTAGGCCGGGGCTGGCGCGGCTCGGGCGGTTGGGCGGAGGCCGGCTGTGCGCCATGTCAGCCCGGGGATTGGCGGTGTTGCTGTCGTGGCTGAGCTGCTGCGGCTCTGCCCTGTGGAGGTAGAGATGGCAGTGGCGCCCGGGGGCTCCGGCGGAGGTCGCCCGTGGGGACGCAGCCCCGCCCCGCCCCGCCCCTCCCCGCCGCCCCCTTCCGAGAGTCGCGGAGGACGAGGGCGCAGCTTGAGGGCTTCGCTCTTCCAGGGTCTCGGTCCCTTCGCGTCGCTGCCCCTGCGGGCAGCGGAGCCTTTCGTTTCCTCCAGCTTGAGCAGAGGAGGGAGGGGGAACCCACAAGTCGCTCCCGGGGAGGGAGGTCGGGGCGAGGGCACTTCCCTGGGGTAACGAGGTGGCGGAAGTTACCTGGGAGGCAGATGCACTTGATTTGTGACAAAGTGCTTTATAAGCTAAACAAATAAATGTAAGGGGGTGTAATTCCTGCAAAAGGAATGGGAGTTGTTTCCTGTGATGGGATTTAGGGAGTGAAAACTTCAAAAGTTCTGAGAAATCCTCAGTGCCAAGTGTGAGTTTTCTTCGGTTGGGTAGCAACTGCTGGGTTGGAAAATGGATCGAAATAGTTTAGAAATATTTCTAACATGGGTTAAAAAAAACATGATTAGCCTTCTGTGACTATTCTCTTCGATGGAGGTTTGGCTGTAAGTATTACCCTCTAACATTAGGATGTAAGAACCCCGACAATAAATCAACCATTCCAGAGATTGCCGAGGGAAGGGATCCACAGCCCCTCCTTGGACAGACACACGGGGGAGATGGAACAGAGATAGAGTAGCCTTGAGAGAAAGCAAAAAGGTAGCATTCTGGCAGAACTGTGTCAACCTCTGTTTTTTCCTCTATAAAGTGAAGAAAATAAAACCTGTCTCGTGGGGTGGTAGCGAGGCTTGAATGCAAAGATATATTTAGCTCCCAACATGTGCCTGGCAAATGGGTCAGTATAGGGATAGGGGATATTATCAAGCATGGCCTGTGAATTCAAAGACTTTATAGACTTTATGGTGTACACCAGAGGTTACCAAACTTTCTGTAAGTGCCAGGTAGTAAGGCCTTTCGGGTGATGTAATGCACAACTCAACACTAGTAAGCCAATAGGTGTGGCCCTGTGTCAATGAAAATCTTTACAAAAACAGGAGGAATTTGACCCCAGCTTGCTAACCCCTGCTCTATGTTCATAAATGAAGGAGATGCTAAATTTCTTTCCCTTCCCTAAATTTTCAGAGAGAGTTTAATGAAGACAAACATGTTGTTGTTTCCCATAGTAGTCACTGGCTCCTTGAATTTTATTTCTTAATAAGGTGTTCTCTTAAAGGACAAAATTTCTTAAATTTGATGTAATGATTTTTTTTATTGTTAGCTTTTTTGGAGGGGTGGAGAATTCAGGGTAGATGTCTTATTTCAATGATTTCTTTCTTTCCTGAGCATCTGAGAGACATTTACCTAAATTTTCTACTAAGAGTATTAATGTTTTTGATATTTCTTATCCCAATGGAGTTGGTTTTCATAAATGATCTATGGTAGGACTGCGATTATTTCTTTCTCCTTATGAATCCAGATCCATTTTCCAGCTCCATTTCTTGAGTATCACCTCTGTCCTACACAAAACTTCCCTATGGACTTATGTCCACTTCTCGGTTTACTATAGAATCCCTCTTATTTGGAGGAGAAATTATTTTAATACTTATATTTGACCTTTTTCTCCATAGGTATTCCACTAACAGCCCAAACTACCACATTTTTAGTACCAGAAGTACTGTAAGTGTTTAACTTTTTTCAAACTAGAGTTAAATATTATTATCTACCTTAGAGAACAGTATTTTATACTCAGTTGCTTTTTTGTTGTTGTTGTTGTTGTTGTTTAATTTATTCATGAGAGACACAGAGAGGCAGAGACATAGGCAGAGTTCTCCCTGCAGGGAGCCCTGTATGAGACTCCATTCCAGGATCCCAGGATCATGACCTGAGGCAAAGGCAGATGCTCAACCACTGAGCCACCCAGGTGCCCCTATACTCAGTTATAGCACAGTATCATTCATTTATTTTTATTTCCTTTATCATCCTAATATAAATCCCCTCACCAATAAACATCCTTAAATATGTATGTACCAAACATAAGTAGTGTGGTTTTGAGTTTTTGTGATTTAATATTCACAGATAGAATGGCCATACAATACATTGTGTAAACTATTGAAAATGAAAGTCCTACTAATATTTATGCTGGGACAACAGATACAAATTGCAGCTGCCTTGGCAAACCAGGATGAATGGTCACCAAAGCTGTAGACTTCATTCTCTATATTACTTCTCTTTTTTTATTTAATACTTTGTCTAGCTCATTTCTTTTTTTTTTTTTTCAGATTTTTAAATTTTTATTCATTCATGAGAGACACACAAAGAGGCAGAGATATAGCCAGAGGGAGAAGCAGGCTCCCTGCAGGGAGCCCGATGTGAGACTCAATCTGGAGACCCCGGGATTACACCCTGAGCCAAAGGCAGATGCTCAACCACTGTGCTACCCAGGCATCCCTAGATCATTTTTTCTTAATGCTGCCTGATTACTAGTATTTATTTCATTTTATCTGTATAGCTTCCCAATGATGGGCACATGGTTATCATCTCAAACAACACTGTGGTGAATACCCTTCTACATGTCCCTTTATGGGACTGTGCAATAATTTTTCAGCTATCGTTGCTGGGATGTAGGGAGAGCAGACACTTGATTTAACTAAATTCTGCATGATTGTTTTTGGATGGCAATCACAATTTCTATTCCCACCTACTGCACATCTTCACCAAAGTTTGGTATTATTACTTTTTTTTTTTTTTACCAATTTTATTATTATGTGTAATGGCTTATCACTGTTGTTATCTTCAGCTCTCTGATAACTAGTGATTTTGAGCATCTCTTCCCATATTTATGCAGGTTTCTCTTCTGAATTGCCTGGTCATACCTTTGACCCATTTTCCATTTAATTTTGTGTCCTTTTTGTTGATTTACCAAGTGCTATATGCATTCCACCCTCTATATTATTTGAATGTTGGTTTTAAGTGTTTCATTTTTTTTTTTTTTTGTCTCTTGTCTACTCATCTAACCATTAATGTTGTCTGTGGATATTTTATTGTTTAAGAAAAAGCTGACTTTTGTTGACCACCCCCCCACACACATACATACTTTTTTTAACCTCATATTTTCTACTTTTTTGGAGTCTTAGAAATCTTTTCTTACTCAGAGTTGTGAAGACATTTCTCCTATTTTTTCCTTTATATGCCTTAAATCCTGACCTTTCAAATATAGGTCATATATCCATTGGAGCCCATTTGTATATCATGTGAGGTATGCATTCACATTAATTTCTCCACATAACGAACCACTACCTATTAAACAACTGACTGTTTTTTTCTATTATTTTTCTGGTATTATCTTTTTTTTCCAAATAGAGATGTCAATTTCTGAACTCTCTTCTTTCCTCCAGGTAGAGTTGATTGATCCTCTCTTGTTTCATATAGTTGCAGTTTTGTTTCAGTGCTATATACTCTTCCTTTGAATCAATATACCATAATATATGCATCATTTTACTCTAGGTAAGCAATTAGGTTGTTTCTATTTTTAGTCTACTATGATTAGTAGACTACTAGAAGTGGTAGTCTACTATGAACATTTTTATGCCTAATTCTGGCTAACATATATCTGCATTGCTGTTAGGAGTAGAATTGGTTGGTCATAGGTTATATGCATGTGTTCAGCTTTAGTGGATGGTGCCAAAAGATTTTACAAAGTAATTGTATCAGTTTACACTTCTGTATTTATATATGTCATTGTATTTACATTTTTCAGAATCAGGCAAAAGTAATCTATATAAACTATATTTTCTTTTATAGTGTCATTTGTTTTTAAGTTCATTACTACCCTTTCTTAAGTCTGTACTTCACACTTAAATTGTCATTTGCACTAATTTCTTAGTATCATTTATTTATGTATTTTATCTTTGTTTCTTGAATAGTTTTGCTCTATAATTGGCCATTTTATTAGTCATTTTTAAAATCTCCTTTTTTCTAAGTAATCTTTATACCCAACATGGGGCTCAAATTCACAACCTTGAGATCAAAAGTCTCATGCCACACACCCTAAAAATCTTTTTTGATCTCTGCTATTCCTTTATCATTTTTATGGAGGTGACAGAAATGTGTCATGTGTAATTGATAATTGGTAACCAAAATAATGGAGTTATGTCATTATAGTAAAGCAAATTGTGAGCCCGAGTTTGATTCTCAACAGGGAAGTAAACAGAACGCGAGAGAGTAGATGGTAAAACCAGTGGCATTGCAGCTTACTTGCAAATGATATTTAAAAAAAGAAAGAAAATATTGACTGCACAGATACTTTAGGGATTAGTTCATAAATCTTAATGGAATGCATTTTAAAACCATTTTTGTCTACCTGGAGCTTTGGCATGACTGTCAGGATTCAGGTTTGACACAAATCCAGGAACCTATGAAGGTGTTCTCAGGGAACATAAACTGGTGGAGGCCATCTCTAAGCTTTCCCTCTGCCTCATACAGCTTGCCAGTATCTCCTAGAAAGGAGCTTATGTATTTGTCTAGAGCCTGGTCTTTGTAATTGCTGCCCTCAGAACACCTCCAGACTGCCTGCTCTGGTGGCCACTTGTAGTCCTATAGGACTGTATATATCTGTATACTTTAAAAGCTACTATTTGAGTGTCTAGCTTTCAATCAGCATGAATCTAGGTGCTGACTAAAATCCTCTCTTTGGGACAATGACAGGACTTGGCACTTCCTCATCTACTAGAAGTTATTAAAAATAAAATTGCTTGGACAATCACAAAGTTTTGAAGGGACAACTCAGAACTAGGGCAAGGTTAAATGATAAGGCTCATCTTTTACCTAAGGCCACTCTTTCAAGATTAAGAGAGGCGGTTGTTTTATCTAATGCATAAAAATGAACACAAAAGAGTCAAGGAAATAGTCAAAACATAGGAATATGTTCCAAATAAGAGAATAAGAGAAAACCTCAATGAAATGGAGGTAAGTAATTTACCTAATAAAGAGTTCAAAGTAATGGTCATAAAGATGCTTATTGAACTTAGGAGAAGAATGGATGAACACAGTAAGAACTTCAACGAAGAGATACAAAAAAGATGCCAAATAGAAGTCACAGAGCTAAAGTATACAGTAACTGAACTGAAAAGTATATAGGGTTCAACAGCAGACTAGACAAGGAAGAAGAAAAGAACTGTGAACCTGAAGACAGAGCAGTAAAAAGAAAAAAGAGTGCAGAAAAAAGTAAAGATATCTTAAGGCATTTATAGAATAACATCAAGTGGACTGATAGTCACATTATAGGAGCCCAAAAGGAGAAAAGTGAAAGGAGCAGAAAAATCTTTTAAGAAATAATGACTGAAAAAAAAATGACTGAAAACTTCTCTAACTTGGAGAAGAAAACAGACATCCAGATCCAGGAAGCCCAGAGAGTTCCAAATAAGATGAACCCAAATTATTTAAATTATAATTTAAATGTCAAAACCTAAACACAAGGAAATTTCCTAAAAGCAAAAGTGGCACCTGAGTGGCTCAGTTGGTTAAGCACCTGCCTTCTGTTCAGGTCATGATCTCAGGGTCCTGGGATTGAGCCCCATATCAGGCTTCCTGCTCAGCAGGGAGCCTGTCTCTCCCTCTCCCTCTGTCCCTACCCCCACTCATGCTCACTCTCGCACACGTGTGCTATCTCTCAAATAAAATCATTTTTTAAAGCAGCAAGAGAAAAACAACTTTTGTTGCATACAAGGGAAACACTATAAAGCTATCAGTAGATTTTTCAGGAGAAACATTACAGGCCAGAAGAGAGTGGCACAAGATATTCAAAGTGCTAAAAGAAAAAAAAAAAAAGCTTCCATACAAGAATACTCTGTGCAACAAAGTTTTCATACAGAATTTAAAGAGAAATAATTTTTCAGATAAGCAAAAGCTAAAGGAGTTTATCATCACTAAACTAGCCTTAGAAGAAATGCAATAGTGACCTTTTATGCTGAAAAAGAAAAAAAAGTGCTAATTAGTAACAAGAAAACATGAAAGAATAAATCTTGCTGGGAAGATAAATACATAGTAAAGGTAGTGTGTTAATTATAAAACTAGTGTCAAAGTTAAAAGATTAAAGTAGTAAAAAATATAACTGCAATTTAAGGGATGCACAAGATTTAAAAAGGTGTAAAATATGACATTAATGTGCAAAGGGTGAGTAAAAATGTAGAGCTTTAGATTGTGACCAAATAAGTTATTATCTACTTAAAATAGATTTGTTATAACTTTTTATATGTAAACCTCATAGTAACCACATGAACTTTGGGGTGCAGGTGCCCCTTCAGATCACTACATTTGTATATTTGGGATAAATACCCAGGAGTGAAATTTCTGGGTCATAGGGTAGCTCTATTTTCAACTTTTTGAGGACCCTCCACACTGTTTTCCAGAGTGGCTGCACCACTTTGCATTCCCACCAACAGTGTGAGAGGGTTGCCTTCTCTCTGCATCCTCCTGAACGTCTGTCATTTCCTGACTTGTTTATTTTAGCCATTCTGACTGGTTTGAGGTGGTATTTCATTGTGGTTTTGTTTTGTATTTCCCTGATGCTGAGTCATGTGGAGCATTTTTTTTAAAGATTTTATTTATTTATTCATGAGACAGAGAGAGAGAGAGAGAGAGAGAGAGAGGCAAAGACATAGGCAGAGGGAGAAGCAGGTTCCACTCAGGGAGCCCAGTGTGGGACTTGATCCCAGGACTCCAGGATCACACCCTGAGCCAAAGGCAGACACTCAACTGCTGAGCCACCCAGGAATCCCAATGTGGAGCATTTTTTCATGCATTTGTTGGCCATTTGTATATCTTCTTTGGAGAAATGTCTGCTCATGGCTTCTGCCCATTTTTTGATCAGATTATTTGTTCTTTGGGTGTTAAATCTGATAAGTTTTTTATAGATATTGGGTAGTAGACCTTTATCTGATATGTCATGTGCAGATATCTTCTCCCATTCTGTCAGTCGTCTTTTGGCTTTGTCAATTGTTTCCTTTGCTTTGCAAACACTTTTTATCTTGATGAAGTCCCAATAGTTTATTTTTGCCTTTGTTTCCCTTGTCTTTGGGGACATGTCTAATAAGAGGTTGTTGTGGCCTAGGTCACCAAGATTGCTGCCTGTTATCCTCTAGGATTTTGATGGATTCCTGTCTTGCATTTAGTTAGGTCTTTCAACCGTTTTGAGTCTATTTTTGTGTATGGTGTGAGGAAATGGTCCAGTTTCATTCTTCTGCTTGTGGCTGTTAAATTTTCCCAACACTGTTTGTTGAAAAGACTGTCTTTTTTTCCATTGGATATTCTTTCCTGCTTTGTCAAAGATTAGTTGACCATAGAGTGGAGGGTCCATTTCTGGGTTCTCTGTTCTGTTCCATTGATCTATGTGCCCTGTTTTTGTGCATCTAAGACCATACTGTCTTGATGATTACAGTTTTGTAATAGAGCTTGAAGTCAGGAATTGTGATGCCACCAGTTTTGGTTTTCTTTTTCAACACTCCTTTGGCTATTCAGGGTCTTTTCTGGTCTTCAATGCCTTTTGTTAAATTTTTATTCACATATAATTTCCCACCAATATATTTTAGTCTTCATTCCTTTATCATCATAGTTCATGTGCTGGTTTAGTCAACTCTTATTTCTATATGTGGTTCAATTTCTGTTCCTAGCTTATCAATTTATTTTAATTCTGGTATGGTGAATTATATTAGTTTATTAGTTTCAGGTATACAGTATAGTGATTCACCTAGTTTATGAATTTATAATTCAAGATTTTTCTTTCTCTTATCACCAAATGCTTGTTTGAGGATATTTAATTCAGTTTAGGATGTTAGTTTGCAGTTTTCTTTAGTGTTTGGTTTTTTTAAAGGGACTTTTATTAACTAAAATGCTTTGGTTTTTATTTTCTATTCTCTTATAGTAGCTCTGTATAAAGTCTGATTATATCTTTGAATTTTATGGACAGTTTGGCAGCTTGGGTTGGTTTGAAAGATCCCTAAAATAAAAGTTGGTGTATCTGGATATAAAGATTATTGGCTTCTCTTCTATTTCCTTTTTTAAGATTTGTTTATTTATTTGAGAGAGTGTGTGTGTGTAAGTGGGTGGTGGAGCAGTGGGAGAGAATCTTAAGCAGACTCCTTGCTGAGCATGGAGCCTACCACAGGGCTCTATCCCAAGACCTTGAGATCATGACTTGAGCTGAAATCTGGAGTCAGATGCTTCACAGACTGAGCGATCCAGGCACCCTGTGTTCTATTTCTTTTTATATATGCTACTTTCTTGTCTCTGACATAGAGTATTGTTTCCAAAAACTCTGCTGGAAATCTGATTTTCTTTCCTTTATGAATAATATGCATTTTCTTGTTTTTATTGTTGTTTTGGTCAAGATCCCCAAAGTGTTTATTTTTAAGCCCAGTGCTTTTATTAATATAAATCCTAGTTGCTTTTATTTTTTTAATCATTCTTAATTGTTTTTCCTAGGTATAAGCTGTGCCTTTTCAGTATGTTGTTTCAAATTATTTT
This sequence comes from Nyctereutes procyonoides, assembly GCF_905146905.1. NCBI lineage: Eukaryota > Metazoa > Chordata > Mammalia > Carnivora > Canidae > Nyctereutes > Nyctereutes procyonoides. The sequence continues at coordinate 8,275,853 of NW_026575044.1, forward strand.
AGTTCATATATTGGTCTTGAATTACAGTTAATATTGATATCATTGTTCTGTTCAAAACACTTAGGTTTTCTTCTTCAGGATCTGCAACTATACATAAATTGGGTTTTCTTTGCCTATCTTTTATATTTGTCACTTACTTCTGAATTACTTTCTATCTCTTTTATTCCTTTTTTTTCTATCTCTTTTATTCTTAAAAACCTATTTATCTCAAGGCCTTATCTATTGTTTATTCACAATTGCGATTTTTCTAATTTGGTTTATTTCTGATGTGACTTTTTATTTCTAGGTTTTTCTGGAGTTCTAGCTTACTTATGAGTTTGAAATTCTGATTTATATTTTTCTTTCATAACTTCTATCATTCTCTTATTTATTTTGCCTCATTTCAAGATAGTAGGTGTGTCAGCCAGTGTTCTCACAGAGAAACAGAACCAATAGAATTTATACATATATATATATGAGATTTATTTTAGGAAATTGATTTATATAATTGTGGGAATAGGCAACTCTGAAATCTTTAGGTCAGGCCAGCAGAGTAGAAATTCAGGCAAGAGTTAATGCGGCAGTCTTGAAGCAGAATTTATTTTCTAGGAAACCTCCGTTTTTTTCCAAGCACTTCCAACTGATGGAAGAGACCCCATCCGCATTATCAAAGGTATTCTCTTTTACTTAAATTCAACTGATTGTAGATGTAAACCACATCTATAGAATATCCTCACAGCAAAACCTATGTTTGATTAAATAACTGGGTGCTGTAATCTAGCCAAGTTGATATGTAAGACAAACCCACATATTAAGTTGTAGCTTTCATTTACTTATTAGGTATGTTCTTACAGAGATTGTTATTCTGCTTTGTATTTTCTTTTTTGTATAATAGCTGTGTGAAATTAGACTGTAATCCTTTTTCTGTTGCCTTATTTTTTTTTTACATGAAATTTATTTTCCTGATCTTTAAAGAGGGGTGAGTCAAAATAACTTTTCTAACTTCGTGGCTTTAGAGCTTTCTCTTCTGTTGTTTTGTAAAGTGTCCAAAAATAAGGCTAATACTTTTTGAGATCTCCAGATTCTGTTTCCTTCTCTCATTCATCTGTAGTTTTTCTTTTCTTTGCCTTTATTATCCCATTCCAGCTCAATTGAAATTATTTTCCTTTCACTACAGAACCATGTCCTAGAAGGTATCTATAGGTCCTTGTTTTGGTATTCATAGATCCCAGGTTCTCTTGCCCTTTCAAATATTATTATGGATCTCTTGGACTGACTTAAAAATTGAAAAGTACAACCACTGTTCTGGTTTAGAGTTGCTATTGTCTAAATGTCCTGCCATGGTTTCCAATGAATGCCTATCACTGATTTAAATATTCTTCTCTGCTAAGGTCTGCCATATTTGCTTTCTTTTGCTTCCTTATGCTCATACCCCATGAATCTGGTTGTTTTAGCTGGTTTGTTCCAGCCCACTTTTACTTTGGGATTTTGAGGAATACTTTGTCACTTAGTTTTATTGTTGACCTTGTCCAGTGCTGTTTTATTGTCTGTTTCATTGGTACTACCCTAGTTGTGCTTACTAGGGAATTTGACTAGATTGAAAGACTACATCACCACTAACTCTCCCCAGTTTGTTTTCTTTCGTAAATGCCTCTTTTCCCTTCTTTTTTGTATCCTCCTTTTTACTTTTTTCAGTTTTCTCTTATTTTATTAGCATCTTACACTAAAAACCAAGGTTATTCACTTTCAAACTACCCTATTTCTTTCATATATATATTTAAGGCTATAAATTTCATTTTAGGAACTAACATACTATATACTACAAGTTTTGAGAGCATTGAATTTTTTTATTCTTTATTTATAAATATTTTGTAATTTGCATTGTGATTTCTCCTTTTTCCTATAAATCATTCAGAAGTAGAGTTTGGGTTGTTTTTTGTTTTAAGAATTATAAATACCCTAAAAATTTTTTCTGGCTAACTTTATGAGAAATTCTGATTTTATTTTATTAATATCAAAGGCATAGTATGTGAGATAATTCTTTGAGATTGGGTAAGACTTCTTTTGTAAATATGATCAATTTTGGCAAATGTTCTATGTGAGATTGAAAAGAATGTATTTTATTTTATATTGGCTAATTTTGTAGGTTTATATATAGGATTATCTGTAGTTTGAGAAAAGTGTGTCAAACATCTACCACTATATTTGTGGCTTTGAAATTTTTTCCTGGTACTTCTATCAAAGTTTGCTTTATATGATCTATAGGTTCAGTGCAATCCCTATTAAAATACCAACTGCATTTTTCAAATAATACTAAAATTTGTGTAGAACCACTAAAGACCCCAAATAGCCAAAACAATGTTGAGAAAGAACAAAGATGGAGGTATCACAATCCCAGATTTCAAGATATACTACAAAGTTGCAGCAACCAAAACAATATGGTACTGGCACAAAAATAGACCCATAGATCAATGGAACAGAAAAGAAAGCCCAGAAATAAACTGATGAATACATGGTCAATTAATATCTGACAAAGGATACTGGAATATCCAATGGAAAAAAGACAATCTCTTCAACACATGGTGCTAGAAAACTGGACAGCAATATGTAAAAGAATAAAACTGGACCACTTTCTCACACTATACACAAAAATAAACTCAAAATGGATTAAACCTGAAACTATAAAAGTCCTGGAAGAGAGCACAGGCAGTAATTTCTCTGACATCAGCCTTAACATTTTCTAGATATGTCTCCTAGGCAAGGGAAACAAAAGTGTAAATAAACTATTAGAACTACATCAGAATAAAAAGCTTCTGCATCACAAAGCAAACTATCAACGGAACAAAAAGATAAGCTACTGAATGGGAGAAGATATGTGCAAATGAGCTATCCGATAAAGAGTTAATATCTAAATTATATAAAGAATTTATATAATTCAACACCAAAAGAACCCCACAAATAATCAAATAATCCAGTTAAAAAATAGGCAGAAGACCAGAATAGACATTTTTCCAAAGAAGATAATACAGATGGCCAACAGAGACAATGAAAAGATGTTCAAGATCATTAATCATCAGGGAAATGCAAATTGAAACCACAGTGAGAATATCATCTCACACCTGTCAGAAGGGCTAGAATAAAAAACAATAAATAACAAGTGTTAGTGAGGATGTGGAGAAAAGGAATCTTTGTTCACTGTTGGTGGGAATGCAAAGTGGTGCAGTCACTGTGGAGAACAGTATAGATGTTACTTTAAAAATTAAAAACAGAGAGGCACCTGGGTGGCTCAGTCAGTTTAAGCATCAGACTCTTGGTTTGGGCTTAGGTCATGATTTCAGGGTCATGGAATTGAGCCCCATGTAGAGCTCTGTGCCCAGAATGGAGTCTGCTTGGGGATCCCTGGGTGGCTCAGCGGTTTGGCGCCTGCCTTTGGCCCAGGGCGCAATCCTGGAGTCCCGGGATCGAGTCCCACGTCAGGCTCCTGGCATGGAGCCTGCTTCTCCCTCCTCCTGTGTCTCTGCCTCTCTCTCTCTCTCTCTCTCTCTCTCTCTCTCTCTCTCTCTCTCTCTATGTCTATCATAAGTAAATAAATAAATATTTAAAAAAAAGAATGGAGTCTGCTCAAGATTCTCTCCTGCCCTTCCCCCTGCTTAAGCTCTCTCTCTGTCAAATAAATAAATCTTTAAAAAAATTAAAAATAGAAATACTAAATACTATTTCTAAAAATAGAAATATGATCTAATAATTCCACTACTGGGTATTTACCCAAAGAAAATGAAAACACTAACTCAAGAAGATTAATGCACCCCTCTGTTTATCGCATTACTGAAAACAGCTAAGATACAGAAGCAACCTAAGTATTTATCGATAGATGAATAGATAAATAAGATTGCTTATCAACAGATGAATGGTTAAGGAATACACACACACACACAGGAATATTACAGAGCCATACCAAAGGATGAGATCATGCCATCTGAAACAACCTGGGTGGAACTAGAGGGTATGTTAAGTGAAATAAGTCAGACTGAGAAAGACAAATACCATATGATTTCACTCACAAGTGGAACCTTAAAAAATAATAGCAATAACAAACGAATAAACAAAAAGCAGAATCAGACCCATAAATACAGAGAACAAACTGATGGTTGCTAGAGGAAAGGATAGTGGGTTGGGCAAAATGGGTGAATGGGTGTTCCAGTTATGAAATGAATAAATCAGGGGAATAAAAGACACAGCATAAGGGATAATAGTCAATGATATTGTAATAGCAATGTATCTTCACAGATGGTAGCTACATTTGTGGTGAATATGGCGTAATATAAAAATTTGTGAAATCACAATGTTGTATACCTAAAACTATTGTAATGTTGTATGTCAACCATACTCAAAAATTTTTTATTTTGCTCTATATATTTCAGGGCTATATCTTCTGGTGATTTATTTCCTCTTTTTTCTTCTTATACACTGTCATTAATCCTATAATTTCAAATTTATGAGATAGCTGGTATTATAATCCCCATTTTACAACTAAAAACACTGAAAAAGTGTTTATGTATATATATTTACATGAAATGTGTACATATGTGTATATACATAATTGTTACTATAAAGGTGATATTGGGTTCCAAACCTGGCTTAAGAAGAAGACAGTGGCACCTGGTGGCTCAGTCGGCTAAGTGTCCAACTCTTGATCTCAGCTCCAGTCTTGACTTTAGGATTGTGAGTTCAAGCCCCACATTGGGCTCCATGCTGGGCCTGGAGCTTCCTTAAGAAAGGAAGAAGAGGACCAATGTTGAGACTAAGACTAATGATGTTAGAAAGTGGATCAGTATCCTTCAAAAGGGGAAAGAACTTATAAATGAAAGAATGTGGAAGAAGGAAAAAAAAGGATTAAGGAATAAGGAAAATGTGACTGATGGAAGTTAGTGTGGTAGAGTCAGGGATATGCGAAGATTAGGACTTTAGAATTTACCATGACTTGTTATTAAGTGAAGGATCTTGTCTCACTCATTTTTCTTCATCCTTAGAATCTAGTGGAGTGCCAGTCACCTGCTAGACACTAGGTAGATTATTTTTGAAGTAAAATAAAATAAGAGTCTTATAGTTTCTGGGGGGAGACATCTGCAGTGTCTTGGAAAAGTTACTTTTCCTTTGTCACATTACTTTGTACAGTTTTAAAGGAATTAAATTTTAGTTATTCTTTCTTTAATTGTAAGGACCCAGGAAATTGAGCCTTACATCAGAACACTGAGATAAAAATTTTGGATCAGATTTTTTTTATTTGAACTATCTTACCTTCTTGTTTAGATTAAGTTAGAGTATGAAGGAACATCATTTTCTGAGTGGAGTGTGCCAGGAACTTGTTCTGTGAAAAATAAAAGGTAAGATTTTTTCCATGAATGTCAATATAATGTGTGTATTTACACATAAAAATGTATTCATATAGTGTGAACATTCAGATTCAAGGCTGTGATTGAACGTAAATTTCTTCTCATTGCATAGGTGTGAAAAAAAAGACAAAATCTCTTTGACAAAAGAAGTATTGTTATATTTTTTATTTTTCTAATTAACATACAATTAATGTTTTTAGGCTTAAAAAGCAGTAGGGGAGTTTTTACTAATCTTGTATGTCTCTATGCTTATTTCTCTTCCTGTTCTTTTTAAATACTAGTTCACCCAAGACAGAACTACGTTGTTTTTCTCCTGGTTTTCAGACTATAAGACCAATTGTTACGGGCCCAGTAAGTTGATTTTAATGATAATTATTACATCTTGCAAATTATTTCTCTACTACATTTTATTTTACTTATTTGGGCTTTCAATCTGTTTTAAATAGTGTAAGTGTTAAGTATAAATAAGAGGTATTTTTAAATTATTGTCAATATGGCAATTTTCAGATATATCTCACAGCAGATTATAAGTTAGGAAATTATATGTAATTTTTACTTTAGCCTTTTTATCAATGAGCAAAGAAAGCCCCAGTTACCTACCATCTTAATGATAATAGTACTTTCTGCTGAGTGGGTGTCATGTCACATACCTTTATGACAGTTTCCTGGAATAAAGACCATTTCTGTTTCTAGCAAGTTTGTTCTTAAATATTTTCTTTAATTCAAGAAAAAACGTGAATGCAAATACACAAAAGTGATGTTGAATCCTTTCTTGTTTACAAAAAAAGAAAAAATTAAGCATTAAAAACATTGGCCCTTTACTAATTAGTAACAATTACTGGCCACATACCTCATAGCTGATATTCCCACACAGGTGTGTCTAAAGCCACTGCTATAGAGACTCCCTGTGACAAATCTTGTCTTTATTTTGGGACTTGTGCCTTCTTTTTAATTAATAATCTGTATTTTCAGAGAATAAGAAGAGTGATGTGGGAAAGACCAGATGAATATTAATTCATTTTTTTCAAAACTTGTTGATTAAAAAATATTTAAATTTGGCTTTCGAGTTTATGAATATCCACCAGGTTCATGGACAGAATTTCTCAGCCAGTAAAGGCTTACTCCTTTTCCTTTTGTTGTATAATGGAAGCCCAAATGTGTAGTAATATATAAAAATATGTACACACGAATATACACATGTATAAGAATATCTTTGTCATTTACGTAGAGTGCCATCAGATCTTATAACTTTTAAGAATGTATGTACATGCTGATCTCTGAAATATGCTCAAAAGCACTCAGATCCAGTAACCAAAAATGTCTCCAGGCATTGCCAATTTGTCTGTGGATAGTTCCCATATTTGTTTCCTGTGAACAAAATCATCTCTGATTCAGAACCATTAAAGAAAAAAATTAATTGAATTGTTTTGATGAATAAGGCTGTCTAGGAAAACTCACTATTTTCCTTTACACACTCAGAGAACACTTCTATTACCAGATGTGGTGTGCGGGTGTTGATTTCCATACTATTTCTGACACCAGCCGAGTGTCCTACAGTTCAGAGTTCTGGCATTTTCTACATGGAGTCAACTTCACATCCCACAGGTTAAGGGCTCAGTTCCACAAGACTTCTCCACTTCAGATGTCAACTGCAAGTTCCAGTTTGTCACCTGACTGACTGGCTATGAATCCAGGTTCCCACCACCTTCTCCTCAGGTTCAATAATCTGCTAGCACAGTTCATAGAACTCAGGAAATCACACTTACCAGTTATAATAATAAAAGATATGATAAAGGATACAGTCAACAGCCAGAGAAGAGGTACAAGAGGCAAGGTCTGAAAGAGCCCTGAGCTCAGGAGATTCTGTCCCTATGGAGTTGGGTTGTGTTACTCTGCCACCATGTGGATGTGTTTACCAACTGGGAAGCTCTATGATTTTTATGAGGGCTTCATCATATAGGCAATAATCAGTCATTTCAATCATTAACTCATTTTTTGGTTTCTCTCCCGTCTCCAAAGGGTGGGAGGTTGAGCTAAAAGTTCCAAGCCTCTAATCATGGCTTAGCCTTTCTAGTGACCAGTGCCCATCCCGAAGCCCACCTAGAGTCGCCTCATTAGAACAAAAGGGAGCTCTATGTCAGACCCTCCTATCATTCAGGAGGTTATAAGAGTTGTAGGAGCTCTGCATCAGGCACCAGGATCAAAGGCCAAATATTAGCAGGAAATGGGTGCAAAGGCCATATGTACATGTTCTATTATTTCACAAAGACAAATATAACAGAAACAACAAGCTATCTAAATTTGTTGCTCATGATAGTGAGTAGCTAAAGAATAGAACTAATATTATATGAATATTCATTAGTTCTATTCAGAAATTTGTTCATTATACTTCTTCTGATCTTAGATAATTTAGTTCCTCTGTGATTTTTATGCCAGTATCCAAATTTGTGTTTATTTTACAGTTACCATTATATATCATAGTTGATTTTCCATTTTCTTTCAGGATTCAGAAGAAGAACGTAATTTGTTTGTGGATAGTTCCCATATTTGTTTCCTGTGGTATTATAAAGTTATGTAAGTAATGTAATATTGAATACAAGGATAATTAGTACTTTTTAAAAGTATTTAGCTTTGGATGCCTGGGTGGCTCAGTCAATTGAGTGTCTGCTTTCAGCTCAAGTCATGATCCTTGTCATGGGTCCTGGTATGGGTCCTGGGATCCTGGGATGCAGCCCAGGATAAAGCTCCCTGCTCAGTGAGGAGTCTGCTTCTCCCTCTGTCCTCTGCCTCCCCCCTGCTCATGCTCTTTCTCTCTCTCTCTCAAATAAACAAATAAAATTTGTTTAAATTTTTAAATTTAAAAAGAGAGTATTTAGCTTTAAATTAACTAAACTACAAATTGATTATCTGGATTATAATTTCCATAGAAGCTTTTCATTCACCAATCAAGATATCCTCAAATAAGATGTTAATCTAATATTGGGGAACAAACAATAAAAACAATAGCAACAACTATTTGAACATATGTTTCTGATGTTCAGACTTTATGTAAATTATCTCTTACTTTTCATAACAAACACACAAATGTAATTATTATTATCTTTATTTTATAAGCAAGGAAATGTGAGCTTGGATAGGTTAAATAATTTGGATAAAAAAACACAGCTACTAAAAGATAGCATTGGGATTTGACTGGTTTTTCAGACTACTGGGCTCTTTGATTTCCATCATATACATCCTGTTCCCAAAGGATGCTCTTTGTTTTGGATAGTTTCTCAAACCCATTTGAACATGAGCGTGAATAAAATGAAACTAATACCAATGTATTCGTCACACAAGTCAAGAACTAAAACATTACAGTACCCTAAAATCTGCTACTTAGAAATGCAGAATCTGGGGCCTGCTTCCTGATCTCCTAAATCATTATCTGCATTTTAACAAGATCCTGTAGTCACTGTATGTATATTATTGCTTAGGATGCACCACTCTGATGCACATAAATGAAAATTCCTCTAGGATATGACCTTTTGACTAAAAGTAGAATATACATTTGTTCAACTTTACTAGGAAATGCCTAAATGCTTTTTGAAAAGATAGCTCAAATCTGAGCCTCCACCAGCAGTTGATGGAAACTCTCATTGTGCTACATCCTCACTAACACTTAATATAATCTGATTTTTTAGTTCGTCAATCTAGTAGGTGTGAAATTATGCCATTGTGCTTCCAATTTGCATTTCATTGATTACTTTGGTGCATATAGTCAGTTATTAATGAGGAATTTTTCTTCCCTCTGTGTTAAATGAAATGTTTACCCATTTTTGAGTTATTTTAAGTTTCATAATAATTTATATGATTTCATTACATTTTTAAAAGAATTTGTTTATTTATTCATGAGAGACACAAAGAGAAAAATGAGTGGGAAATATCAGAAAGGGAGACAGCACATGAGAGACTCCTAACTCTGGGAAATGAACTAGGGGTGGTAGAAGGGGAGGTGGGCGGGGGGTGTGGGTGACTGGGTGACGGGCACTGAGGGGGGGCACTTGATGGGATGAGCCCTGGGTGTTATGCTATATGTTGGCAAATTGAACACCAATAAAAAATAAATTTATAAAAAAAAAGAGAGAGACACAAAGAGAGAGAGATGCAGAGACACAGACAGAGGGAGAAGCAGACTCTATGCAGGGAGCCCGACATGGGACTCGAGGATCACGCCCTGGGCTGAAGGCAGGTGCTAAACCAATGAGCCAACCAATGAGCCAGGGATCCCTGATTTCATTACATTTTAATTACTAGGACATTATCTTTACATTTCAACATATATATTGAAAGGATTTTATCCCAGTTTAGGCAGCTTTTTCCCTTCTCATGAGCTCTATTGATAACTGGCATCCTTAGTATTGTAGGCAAATTTATCAGCTCTTACCTTAATGGATTTGTGAATTTTTAGATCATTTTAAGAAATGGGTTGTTTTCCAAAAGTTCCACATAATTTTGACTTCTACAGTTAAGTCCTTAATTCATTTGGAATTAGTTTTTGTATATACTTTGAGATAGGGATCCAATTTTGTTTTTGATGTGAATAATTAATTTTATCAGACCCAATTATTGAAAAATATATTTACCCATAATGCCTACTTTGTCATAGATCAGTTTTCATGTATGTAGGTTTCTTCCCAGCTGGCTATTCTGTTCAGCTGATCTGTTTGTGCACTTAAATAAATACTACATTATCTTTATTACTATGATCTCATTTTGCAAATTTTGATAGGGACAGTGCAAGTACCTGCATCATTCTGACCTCAACTCTTGTCCTTACTCAGGAGTATCCTAGCTATATATTGGGCCTATTTTAACTCCATATGAATTTTTAGAATTGATTTGTCAAATTCCACAGAAAATAAACTCTAGTAGGGATTTTTATAATTTGTTTAAATATTTAAATCAAATTGGAGAGTGTTTTAACTCAAGAGTAATATATAACCTTCCATTTATTTAGGTCTTCTTACATGTCTACCAATAAAATTTAATAATTTTTTCATAAAAGTACCGAGACATTTTTATTAGACTTATTCTGAGATGCTTTATAATTTTGTTACTATTATACTCAATTTTTTTAAAGTTGCATTTTTCTAACCAGAACTTCCTGTTTGTATAGAACACAACTTGTTTTTGGATATTGATTTTTGTATTCAACAACCTTGCTAAATTCTTACATTAATTCTAATAATTTATTTATATATTCTCTTGGAATTTTTACAAATCATCACCTGCAAATAATGGTGGTTTTGTTTATCCCTTTCCAGTAACTATGCCTTTTGTTTCTTTCATTCTTACTACATGGCTAGAATATTCAGTATTCTTACTGTATGGCTAGAAGGGTGAAAGCAGGCCTCCTTATCATATTCCTGATCTTAAAAGGGAGACTCTTATTTTCCACTATTTTGTAGAATATTTGTTATAGATATTATGAATTATGAATATTATTAATTAACCTTTACCCAGTTAAGGAAGTTCCCTTTTATTCCAAGTTGGTAGTGAATTTTTCTTATGACTCAGTGCCAAAATTCATTAAAAGGTTTTCTGCTTGCACTTAAAAGTTTATATGGTTTTCCTGTTTTACTATGTTAATGATGAAAATAGTTATTAATATTCCTACATTAAACTAACCTTGTGTTTCTAGAATAAGCCAACTTGGTCTTGATGAATTCTCTTTCATATACATTGATAGATTTTGTTTGCTAATATTCTGTTGAGATTTTTTTTGGTGTGAATACTCATAGTGACATTGGCCTATGGTTTTACTCCCATTATACAACCATTTTCCACATTTGCTATGGAGGGAGACTGTGCTAGACTCACGACATAAAATAGGAGTAGTCATTTTTTTTCCATTCTGAGAGATTTTGTGTATGATTGAAATACGTGTTCCTTGAGCATTTGATGGAAACTTGCATGGAAGTTTACTTAGATCTGTTGTGTGTGTGTGTGTGTGTGTGTGTGTGTGTGTGCATGTATGTGTGCATGTAAGTGTTAATTCAACCTTTTAATGGTCATAGAATTCTAATTCTAATTCTTGTAAAATCCATTTTTGTAAGTAAATTTTTCTAGAAATTTATCCATGTCTTCAGTTAGCAATTTTAGTATCAACTTTAATATAAAGTTGTCTGTACTATCCTTCTATATATTTTAGTCTCTGAAGTAGTTGTAGTTATGCTTCTGTTTTAACATTTCTAATAATTTTATTTGTGCCTTCCTTTGTTTCCATGTCCTTGTGGTATTTCTATTTTATTACTTTTTTCAGAGAACTCTTGGCTTTGTTGAGCTTTTCTATTGCAATCTATTTTATCTCAACTCATACATTCCCTTATTTTCGTCTTTGAATTTGTTTTTCTAAAACTTAAGTTGGCTATTTATTCCATTAGGCTTGAGGGGTTTTTTTTCTAATGTGTACGTTTAAGGCAATTAGTTTCCTTCTAAGCACCTTCATAACTGCTTCAAGTATTATGAATACCTCCTAATTGTGATTCTTTTTGTTATTGCTCAGAAATAATTCTCTAATCCCTGCTATAATTTGTTTGACCAATGAGTTGTTTAGAAATGCATTTTTTAGGGGCATCTGGGTGGCTTAAGTTAGTTGAGTGTCTGCCTTCAGCTCAGGTCATGATCCCAGGGTCCTGGGATGGAGTCCAGGACAGGCTCCCTGCTCAGTGGGGAATCTGTGTCTCCTTCTCTGTTACTCTTCCTGCTTTCTCTCCCTCTTTCTCTCTGTGTCAAATAAAATCTTGAGATCTTAAAAAGAAAGAAATGAAAAAAACAAATAAATAAATAAAATAAAAAAATAAAAATAAAAAAAGAGAAAGAAATGGACTTTTCAATTTACAAACACAAGGGAATTTTTAATTACTGTTTTTTAATTACAACCTAATTACATTGTGATCAGGGAAGGGCCAGAGTCTAATTTTTGACCTAGCATGTAATCAGTTTTTATAAATGTCCCATGCATACCTAAATAAAATTGTTTTCCTTGTTGGGTCAAATATTGTATCCACGATTGTATTCAAGTTTGTTATACGAATTGTTCAGATCTTCTGTGTACTTATTTGACTCATTGTCAGTTTGATCTATCAATTAATGAGAGGGCTCTGCTCACATGTCCCACTATTATGGTAGATATGTCACTTTTCCTTGTAGATGCCTAAGTTTTTATATTATTTTTTGAGGTTATCTTTTAGGTGTATGTAACTTCAGAATTATTGAGCCTTTTTAAAGAATTGAAACTTTATTTGTAGTGACCTTGCTTGTCACTTGTCACACTTTTTATTTTTTGCTTTATGTTCTGTTTTGTCTTATTCATGGGCCTTAATCCATTGATTTTCAAGTTTTCTTATAAACTTATATTTTAAATGTTTCCATTATGAATGCTGTGAAACTAGATTTGCTATGTTTTCTAGTATGATGATCTTTGGTTTTTAATTGGGCAATTTAGTGCATTTATCTTTACTGTGATTGCTTAAGTACTTAAATTTATATCCATGATGAAATAAATGTACTTTCCATTTACCTGCTTAAAACCCTTTACATCTTCAAAATGTTTTAATCCTGATCAGACTTGGTCAATATTTTCATTCCAATCAGTTCCTTTCTCCTTTTTTCTTGACTTTCTTTTTTTCCTGATTCAATTTTCCTTCATGCTTATTTAGAAATCATGAATTGTATGTCTATCTTTCATGATACTTCAGTAATTTTAACATGTATCAAGTCTAAATTTAATCAATACATTTATTCTTCTCTCAACACAAGAATATTTAGAATAATTTTATATTATACCTCTTTCAACTTGTATGTCATTGTATTCTGTATTTTCGTTCTAGTTTATTTTAATACTCTCAAATTTGACATTATTACTACCGTGTTTTACCTCTATATAAGAATTTCTCTGATCTGTCATACTGAGTTTACTTCTGCCTGAAATACTTCATTTAGAATTTCAATTAGTGAAGTAATCTGTCAATGGTAAATACTCAACTTTTGTTTGTCATAAAAATTTTTATTAAATTTAATTCCTGAAAGACAGTTTTGATGGGTAAATAATTCTAGTTTCCTTGTTATTTTCTCTCAGATTATAAAGACATTTTTCCACTTTGATATTATTATTCCTGAGGAGATAGTTACATTTCCTTTGTAGATTATCTTTTTTTTCCCCTTGTGTGCTTTTGAGATATTCCACATTTGCTAAAAATTTGCTAAATTGCCATGATTTGTGTTTGGGATTGACAACTACATAAACCTATACAATCATCACATAAAACAATATATAGAATATTTCAACCTTCTCAGAAAGTTTCCTTTTACAGAGAATCTCTTACCCTTAGAGGCAGCCACTGTTCTGATTTATATCATCATAATTTAGTTTTCCAATTCTTGAACTCCATATAAATGTAATTATAATTTATGTACTCTTCTGTATCTGGTTTCTTTTTTAACTTATTTATTTATTTATTAGTTTTTGAGAGAGAGAGAGCGAGAGAGAACACACATGGGCAAGCCTTCATGTGAGCAGAGGGAGGAGGGGCAGGGGGAGAGGAAAGAGAGAATCCTAAGCAGGCTCCATGCTCAGCTTGGCTCAGAGCCTGACATGGGGCTTGGTCTCATCACTGTGAGAGGAAACAACAGCCAGACACTTAACCATCTGAGCCACCCAGACACCCCTGTATCTGGCTTATCTTCCATATAAGACTTTTGAGACAAATTCATATTGTATGTTTCAGTAGTTTGTTCCTTTTTGTTTTTAAATAGAATCAGTATATAATTATATCTCAATTTGTTTATTCATTCTTCTTTGTTGTTGCACATTTGGGTTTTATCCAGTTTAGAGCTTTTATGAAGGGAGTTCCTGTGTACATTTTTTGTACAAGTCTTTTTGCAGACATAAATTTTCATTTCTTTTTCATGAGTAGAATTTCTGGATCATGGAATTGGCAAATATTAAGCTTTTTAAGAAAAAGCCAAATCACTTCCAAAGCAATTACTTACCAGCAATGTATGAGCATTCCAATTGCTCCGTATTTTTGTCAATATTTAGTGTTTTCATTATAATGGTAATTAAATGGTATGGTTTTTTATTTCAATTTTTAATTTAAATTTTAGTTAGTTAACATATATGATAATATTGTTTCCAGGTGTAGAATTTAGTGATTCATCACTTACATGTAATACCCAGTGCTCATCACAAGTGCACTCCTTAATACCCATCACCTATTTAGCCCATCCTCCACCCACCTCTCCTGCAGCAACCCTCAATTTGTTATCTGTAGTTAAGAGTCTTATGGTTTGCTTTCCTCTGTCTTTTTTCCCTCCCCCATGTTGATCTGTTTTGTTTCTTAAATTCCACATATGAGTGAAATCATATAGTATTCGTCTTTCTCTGACTTGTTTTGCTTAGTACAATGCACTCTAGCTCTATACACATTGTTACAAATAGCAAGATTTTATTCTTTTTGATGGCTGAGTAAATACAGAATCTTTATCCATTCATCAATTGATGGACATTTGTGCTCTTTCCATAGTTTGGCTATTGTTAATAATACTGCTATAAACATCAGGGTGTATGTGCCCCTTCAAATTTATATTTTTGTGTTTTTTGGGTAAATACCTAGTAGTGCAATTTCTGAGACATAGGGTAGTTCTATTTTTAACTTTTTGAGGAAACTCCATACTATCTTCAAGTGGCTGCTCCAGTTTGCATTCCCACTCACTTTCTACCCATCCTCCCCAACATCTGTTGTCTCCTGCATTGTTAATTTTAGCTGTTCTGACAGGTATGAGGTGGTATATTTCATTGTGGTTTTGATTTGTATTTCCCTGATGATGCATTATGTTGAGCATCTTTCCATGTGTCTGTTAGCCATCTGTATGGCTTCCTTGGAAAAATGTCTGTTCATATCTTCTGCCCATTTCTTAACTGGATTATTTATTTTTCAGTGTTGAGTTTGAAAATTTCCTTAAAGATTTTGGCTACTAACCCTTTATCAGATATGTCGTTTGTAAATATCTTCTCCTATTCTGTAGATTGTCTTTCAGTTTTCTTTATTGTTTCTGTCACTGTACAGAAGCTTTTTATCTTGAAGAAGTCCCAGCTGTTGTTTATATTTGCATTTCCTTGATAACTAATGATGTTGAGTATATTTTCATGAGCTTATTGGACACTCCCAAATAGCCTTTTGCAAATTATATGTTTAAGTCTTTTATCTAGTTTTTGATTGGATTATTTGTCCTTTTACCATTAATTTGTAGTATTTCTTGATACAAGTCATATGTCAGATATATGTTTTGTGAATACTGGCTATTTGGGGTCTTTTTTGGCTCCATACACATTTTAGAATTGTTTTTTTTTTTTTCTCTTTCTGTGAAAAAGAAATACCACTGGAAATTTGTTAGGGATTTTATTGAATCTATACGTTTTGGGTAGTATGAATACTGTGACAATATTAACTCTCTTGATCCATGGACATAGGATACATTTCCATTTATTTGGGTCACCTTCAATTTCTTTTTATCAATGCCATAGTTTTTGGTATATAGATCTTTCACTTCCTTGGTTAAACTTATTACTAAGTATTTTATTGTTTTTGATGCCATTGTAAATGGAATTGTTTTCTTCCTTTTTTTCAGATTGTTTATTGTTAGTGTATAGAAACAACTGATTTCTGCATGTTGATTTTATATGCTTCAACTTTACTGAATTTGTTAATCATATCTAACATTTTCTTGGTGGAATCTTTAGAATTTTCTATATACAAATCCATATCAGCAAGCAGAGATAATTTTCCTACTTCCTTTCTGATTTGGATGCCTTTCATTTTTCTTACCTGATTGCTCTGGTTAGGATTTCCTATACTGCATTGAGTAGGAGTGGTGAGAGTGGAATTCTGGTCTTGTTCTTGATCTTAGAGGAAAATTTTCCACCTTTCACCATTGGCTATAATGTTAGCTATGGGCTTGTCATATATTACCTTTATTATGTTGAGGTGTGATCTCTCTATACCCAATTTGTTGAGTTTTTATTAAGAAAGGATGTTGTATTTTGTCAAATATTTTTCCGCATGTTTTGAGATGATTGTATGATTTTTGCCTTTCATTCTATTAATGTAGTGTATCATAGTTAATGATTTGTATACGTTGAACCATCCTTTCACCCCAGAAATAAATCTCACTTGATCATCGTGTATGATCTTTTCAATATGCTGTTGGATTCAGTTTACTAGTATGTTGTTGAGAATTTTTGCATCTATTCATCATCATTTCTTGTAGTGTTCTTTCCTAACTTTTATTTCAGGGTAATGCTGGCCTTATGAAATGAGTTTGGGAGTTTTCTCCTCTTCAGAAAGGAAGAGTTTGAAAAGTATTGTCATTAATTCTTCTTGAAATAGTTGATAGACTTTACTAGTGAAGCCATCTATTCCTGGGCTTTTCTTTGATAAAAAATGTGTGCTTACTGATTCAATCCCATGACTCATTATTAGTCTGTCAAATGTTCTACTTTCTCCTGATTTAGTCTCAGTAGATGATATCTTTTTAGTAACTTTTTAAAAAGATAGATTTATTTATTTGTTTGTTTGTTAGTTTGTTTGTTTGAATGAGAGAGAGAGAGAACACAAGCACACAGAGGGAGGGAGAGGGAGACAGAGAAGAGACACTCTGCTGAGCAAGGAGCCTGATGTAGGACTTGATCCCAGAACCCCACGATCATGACCTTAGCCAAAGGCAGATACTTAACTGACTGAACCACCTTGGTACCCCTCTTTTTTGGAATTTCTTTCTTTCTTCTAGATTGTCAAATATATTGGTCTATAATTGTTCATAGTAGTCTTTTATGGTCATCTGCATTTCTGTAGAATTTGTAGTAGTAATGTCTTCACTTTAATTCCTGATTTTAATAGTTTGAGTATTCTTTTTCCTTAATCTAGTTAAAGTTTCACTACTTTTGTTTATCTTTCAAAAAGTAGTTCTTTGTTTTGTTGATCTTTTCTATGGTTTTCTGGTCTCCATTTATTTCTGCTCTGATCTTTGTTATTTCCATTTTTCTGCTAACTTTGGGCTTAACTTATTTTTCTTTTTCTGGTTCATTGAGGTATAAAGTTAGGTTGATTATTTGAGATCTTTCTTTTTTCTTAATGTGGGTATTTACCACTATAAATGCCCCTTCTTAAACTGCTTTTCTGCATCTCACAAGTTTGTTGTGTTTTGTTTCAAGATATTTATTGACTTTTCTTTTAATTTCATCTTTGACCCATTAGTTGTTCAGTGTGTTGTTTAATGTCCATGTATTTGTGAATTTTCCAGTTTTCCTCCTGTTATTGATCTAGTTTCATACTCTTGTGGTCATAAAAGATACTTGGTATAATTTCAATATTTTAAAATTTACTGAGACATGTTTTTTTTAACCTGACATTTGATCTCTCCTGGAGAATATTCCATGTGTGCTTAAGAAGAATTTGCATTCTGTTGCTTTTGGATGGAATATTCTGTATATGTCTGTTAGGTCCATTTGGTCTAAACTCTAGTTCAAGGTCAACTTTCTCTTATTGATTATCTATTTAGATTATCTATCCATTGTTGAAAATGCAGTACTAAAGTCTCCTACTATTATTCTATTATTGTGTATTGCTCCCTTCAGATTAGTTAGTATTTGTTTAATACATGGTGCTCTGATATTGGGTGCATATTTATTTACAACTGTTATATCCTCTTGGTGAATTGGCTTATTATTATGTAATTACCTTCTTTGTCTCATATTAAACTTTTTAACTTAACAATCTATTTTTCTGATATAAATATAGCTACCCCACTCTATTTTGGTTTCCACTTGCATGAGTTGCCTTTTTCCATCCCTTCACTTTGGGCCTATGTATGTCCCCAAAGCTGAACTGAGTCTTTCATAAGTAGCATATAATCGGGTCTTATTTTTTATCCATGTACCCATTCTATACCTTTTGATTGGAGAATTTAATCCATTTACATTAAAAGTAATTATTGTTAGGTAAGGACTTACCAATTCCATTTTATTAATTATGTCCCTACTCTTTTTTTTTGCTGTCCCTTTGTAAATTGATGATCTTCCACAATGATGTACTTTGAGTCCCTTCTTTTTATCTTGTATGTACCTATGATAGCTGGGTTTGGTTTTGTTTTGTTTATTCTTTGCCGTGATTACCCTTTGGTTTACTTGAAACATCATAAGTTATAACAGCAGTCTGTTTGGGGCTGCTAGCAGCTTACCTCGTATCATATGCAAACACTCTACTGTTTTATTTTCCACCCTATATTTTATGTCTTGCTGTCACTATTTACATCTCTTAAAAATGTTTAATATATTTTTATGTTATTTTTAACTCAAATATAATTAACATACAGTATTATATTAGCTTTAGGTGTACACTATAATGATTTAATAATTCTGTACATTACTCAGTGCTCATCAAGATGAGTGCACTCTTAATTCCCTTATTTCACCAATGCCCCCACCCACTCTTGGCAACCACCATTTTCTTCTTTATATTTAAGATTCTGGTTTTTGCTTGTCTCTTTTATTTCTTTGCTTGTTTGTCTTTGTTTCTTAAATAGCACATGAGTGAAATTATATGATATTTGTCTTTCTCTGAGTGACTTACTTCACTTAGCATTATATTCTCTATGTCCACCCATGTTGTTGCAAATGGCAAGATTTCATTTCATTTTTATAGCTGAGTGATATTCCATTATGTATATACCATATCTGTGAACACTTGGGTTGCTTCCATATTTTGGCTACTGTAAATAATGCTACAATAAACATACACAAACAGGTGCATATATCTTTTCAAATTAATGATTTCCTATTCTTTGAGTAAATAGTAGTAAAATTACTTGATCATGTGGTAATTCTATTTTTTATTTTTTTGAGGAACCTCCATACCTTTTCTCAGAGAGGCTGTGCCAATTTGCATTCCAATCAATACTGCATGACAGTTCATTTGCCTCCACATCCTTGCTAACACATATTATTTGTTTTTGTTTTTTATCCTAGCCATCTGACAGATGTGAGGGAATATTTCACTGTGGTTTTGATTTGCATTTCCCTGATGAATAATGGTGTTGAACATCTTTTTCATGTCTCTATTGGTCATCTATATGTCTTCTTTGGAAAAATATCTATTTGGGTCCTCTTTTTAAACTGGATTATTTGGGTTTTTATAGTGTTGAGTTGTGTAAGTTATTTGTGTATCTTGGATATTAACCTGTTACTGGATATATGATTTGCAGATATCTTCTCTTATTCAGTAGGTTGTCTTCTTATTTTGTTGATGGTTTCCTTTACTGTGTCAAAGTTTTTTACTTTGATGTAATCTCAATAGTTTGCTTTTGCTTTTATTTCCCTCAACTGAGGAGATATATCTAGGAAAATGTTTCTACTGATGAAAAGAAATTACTGCCTATGTTCTCAGAGTTTTATGGTTTCAGGTCTCATGTTTAAGTCTTTAATCCATTTTGAATATATTTTTGTGCATGGTATAAGAAAGTGGTCTGGTTTCATTGTTTTACATGTAGCTGTCCAGTTTTCCCAGCACTGTTTGTTGAAGAAACTGTCTTTTCTGCAATGTATACATTAGCATTTTTTGTCATGATTAATTGACCATAAAATCATGGGTTTATTTCTAGGCTGTTGATTCTGTTCTGTTGCTCTATGTGTCTATTTTTGTGCCAGTACCATACTGTTTTGATTACTACAGCTTTGTAGTATATCTTGAAATCTGGAATTATGATACCTCCAACTTTGTTCTTCTATCTCAAGATTGCTTTGGCTATTTGGGATTTTTTGTGGTTCCATACAAATTTTAGGATTTTTTTTTTCTAGTTCTATGGAAAATGTGGTTGGTATTTTGATAGTGATTGCATTAAATCTGTAGATTCCTTTGTGTAGTATGGATATTTTAACAATATTGGTTCTCCCAATCCATGAAAATATGGGCTATGTTTCGAGGAATTTATCCATTCATTCTAGGTTATCCAATTTGTTGGCATATAATTTTTCATAATATTCTCTTATAATTGTTTTTATTTCTGTGATGTTGGTTGTTATTTCTCCTCATTTATTTCTGATTTTCAGTTCTCTCTCTCTCTCCCTCTGTGTGTATGTCTGTCTGTCTTTCTGTCTCTCTTTTTGATGAGTTCAACAAACGGTTTATCAGTTTGGTTGATATTTTCAAAGAACCAGCTCCTGGTTTTATTACTCCATTCTATTGTTTTTTTAGTCTTGATTTCATTTATTTCTGCTCTAATCTTTTTTTTTTTTCCTTCTACTGACCTGGGGCTTTGTTCTTCTTAGGTCTGGTGGGCATAAGGTTAGCTTTTTTATTTGGGATTGCTCTTATTTTTTTAATTAGGCTTCTATTAGAACAGCGTTTGCTGCATCCCAAAGATTTTGGACCATTGTGTTTTCATTTTTCCTTGTCTCTTCGTATTTTTTTTATTTCCTCTTTGACCCATTTAATTGTTCAGTAGCATATTATTTGGCCTCGTGTATTTGTGTCCTTTCCAGATTTTTTCTTGTGATTCATTTCTAGTTTCATACATACCATTGTGGTCAGGAAAGATGCATGATATCTTTTCTTAATTTATTGGGACTTGTTTTGCTGTCTAATATGTGATCTATTTTGTAGAATGTGTAATGTGCTCTTGAAAAGAATGAGTATTCTGCAGGTTTTGGATCGAATGTTCGGAACATCTGTTTGATCCATCTGGCTTAATGTGTATTCAAAGCCACTGTTTTCCTTGTTGATGTCTGTCTCTATGACTTATCCATTGATTAAAGTGTGATGTTAAGATGTTACTGTCAACTTCTTCCTTTATATCTGTTAATAGTTGCTTTATATTTTAGGTGCTCCCATATTGGGTGCATAAATATTTAAAGTTTTTTTTTAATATTTACAATTGCTATGTCCTCTTGTTGCATTGTTCCTTCTATCATTATATGGTATCCTTCTTTCTCTCTTGTTAGTCTTTGTTTTAAAGTCTATTTTTGTTTGATAAAAGTATTGCCACCTCAGCTTTCCATTCACTTCTATTTTCATAATAAATGTTTTCCCATCCTTTTACTTTCAATCTGCATGTGTCTAGAGGTCTAAAGTGAGTCTGTTGGAGGCAGCATATAGATACATCTTACTTTTTTTTTTTGCATCTTACTTTTTTATCTATTCAGTCGCCCTGTGTCTTTTAACACAAGTGATTGAAGCACTTACATTTTTTTACATATAAAGTAACTATTGATGGGTGTGTACTTATTGCCTGTTTCCTGGTTGTTTTTGTAGTTCCTCTTGGTTCCTTTCTTTTTCTTTTGCTCAATTCCCTGGTGGTTTGATGGCTTTCTTCAGTGATAAACTTGGATTTCTTTCTCTTTATTTATTGTGCATCTCCTTAAGGTTTTGGATCTGTGGTTGCCACTAGGTTCACCAGAACCAGGCACTTCAGGGCTCTCTCCTATGTGGGTTGTGTGTGGCCTATTGTTGTGGCTGAGCCACATTTGCCTTTAGTCCAGCTGGCCGCACTGGGGCCTTTTGCCTTTTGCGGGTGCACCTAGTGGGATTTAGTCCCTGTGCCAATCTGGAGCAACTGTCAGTTTCCAATTTGGCCATGTCAGAAGTCAGAGTAGATGCCTATCCTCACTTGTAGTCTCACCAACCTATAGAGCACTCTCCTGCCTTATCCCAAAAGGCCTACATTGGTGGGTGGAATCTGACAGACTAGATGTGCCCCCAATTCTGTTTGCTGAGGCTGCACTTGCACCAACTGCAAGGTCCTCTCCCTGCCAGTCCCTTCAGTGGCTTTTGTTGGTGGGTGGAGTTGACAGTGAGACTCTGGGTGCTGCAGTCACATTGAACTACAAGGCTTTATTCCTGTGCTGCCCCTGAAAGTTTTTTGTTTGTGAGTGGAGCCACAGTCAGACCAGACTGATCAGTAGGGCACTCAGTTTGCACTGCCAGCTACAAGGTTCAGCTGCTGGGACTGTGGAAACACTGGTGTGTGTGTGTGTGTGTGTGTGTGTGTGTGTGTGTGTGTGTGTGTCTGTCTATTTTCCCCTCTCCCCAGGGCTGGAGTCACTTTGGAGAGCCATTGGTCCCTGCCAAGACTGCTTTTGCAAGGTGTGTTGGAGCAGGAGCCACTTTGAAGGGACACCTGCCAAGTCGGATAGGTTGGATGGGGTGGACATTCAGGAGAGTGTGGAGGCAGAACATGGAGTGTTAGCAAGATATATGGATTGTCTTCATGCTGGTTCCCACAAGTTTCAGCTGTCTAGGCTGGTGGGGGTGCGGAGGTGGGGGTTAGAGAAATGATGACTGCCAGCTCTTTTTTTCTTGGAGAAGTCTCCTAAAGATCCTCCCTGCCCTTCCAGTGTACATTCTGAGATTAGTAAATAAATCTATACCTCAGTAAATATCTGCTGTATACCTCAGGCACTTTCCAAACTACTGCTTCTATACTGTATTGTGGCTGGGTTATTTATTATGCTGGCCCTTTAAGAGTGGGGATTCAGTTTCCTGTTGCCCTATGGCCCTCCTGGAGCTGAGCCCACTGATTTTTATAGTATTCAAGGTTAACTGCTGATTGTAAAAACTCATGAAATTGAGCCCCATTGGGTTTTAGAGCCAAATGTCCTGGGTACTCATCTTCCCAGTTTGGGTTGCCCATATCTGGGGTGCCTGGTGTGGAGTCTGATGCTCTTGCTTCTCCATGCTTATAGTGTCCCTCCTGTTTCTGATTAATCTTGCCAAAATGTTTGGTTCCCAACTATGTTTCTGCCCTTCCTACCTTTTTTGATGTGGCTTCCTCTCTGTGATTAATTGTGGAAAGTCTGTTCTGTCAGTTTTGGGTCATCTTCTGTGTTAGTTGCATTCGTGTGACTGTTCGTTCTCTCTGTGTGGGATGCAGTGAACTTAGGATCCTCTAATTCTGCCATTATCTCAGAACTCTCTATCTATTTATGTTGTGTATCCATTGCCAAATTATTGTATAACTATTTTTAATAATTTTGTCCTTTCACTTTTATATTAAAGTTAAGTGACTAACACACCACCTTGTTATGATATTAACTTAATTCAGAATCTCATTATATATTTACCTTTACTCTAGTTTGTTATATGTTTTCATGTTTTCCTTTACTATAGACCTTTAATATCAGCTTGAAGAACTCCTTTCAGCATTTCTTATGAGGCAAGTCTAGTGGTGATAAATCCCCTCAACTTTAATTTGTTTGGGAAAGTCCTTATCTTGCCTTCACTTCTAAAGGACAGATTTACTGGTAAAGTGTTCTTGCTTGGCAGTTTTTTCTTTTAGCACTTTAAATACATCATCTCATGCTCTTCTGACCTGTAATGTTTCTGCTGAGAAACATTCACCTAATGTTCTCACCTAATGAGAAACTCTTCACCTAAATGAGATTCCTTTGTATGAGAGGAATTTTTTTCTCCTGCTGTTTTAAAAATTCTCTTTTTGTCTTTGGCTTTAGACAATCTTATTATAATGTTGTGGAGGAGATCATTTTAGATTGAAATGTTGGGGGAACAACTTTATGAACTTGAATGATTTTTTTAAAGATTTTATTTATTTATTCATGAGCGACACACAGACAGAGGCAGAGTCATAGACAGAGAGAGAGAGAAGCAGGCTTCTTGTAGGGAGTCTGTTGTGGGACTTGATCCTGAGACTCCAGGATCACACCCTGAGCTAAAGGCAGACACTCAATCAGTGAGTCACGCAGGCATCCCTATGACTTGAATATTTAATCTTTCCCTAGGTTTGGGAAGTTCTCAGCCATGTTATCTTTAAGTTTCTCCTTCTCTTCTCTTTATGGGATCCTAGTGATACATAGACTGTTTCTCTTAACGGTATCCCATAAGCCTCACAAGTTTTGGTCTTTCCTTTTTATTTATTTATTTAATTTTCTGAACTGAGTATTTGCAAATATTCTGCCTTTGAGTTTGCTGATTTTTTCTTCTGTTTGGTCCAGTCTGCTGTTGGAGCTCTCTTGTAAATTCTTCAGTGTAGTCATTATATTCCTTAGCTTGAAAATTTCTGGATTGTTGTTTTCTTTTTACGTATTCTATCTTTAAATTTCTCATTTTGTTCTTCTATTTTTCTGATTTCATTAAATTGTTGATCTTTTTTCTCTTGTAGCTCTTTGGTCATCTTTAGAACCATATTTTGGATTCCTTTTTAGGATATTTATCTCCATTTGGGGGGACCCATTACAGGAATTTACTATGTTCCTTTGGTAATATAAGGATTCCCTGATTCTTCATGTTCCCTTTGGCCTCACATAAGTATCTACATATTTAAAGAAGGAGTCGCCTCTTCCAAACTTTGGGAGATAGACTTTGCTAAGAAAAGTCACCTGTGGGTAGAGCATGCTATGACCCCAGGTTTTGTGATGTAGGGCACCTCAGGAGCATGTGGAATCTTTGGGTTCAGGGAGGCATGATGTCTCATTAGCTCAGGTCACTGGGGTCCATAACATCAACAACTGTGTGGTATTTGGCAAGCACTGTGTGTCCACAGTGACTACAAGGGCTGTTAGGGTTCTCAGCAGCTCCTCCAGGTCCAGTGACTAGAGACCAGAGCAGGAAGTGATAGTGGCCCAAGACAGTGATGTGCACATACTCAGCTGTGGGGGCCTGCCATAGTTTTCTGTGAACTGTTTCAGACACACACATAATGTTGAGGGCAAGGGCCTGGTTGAATAGGCAAACTGGCAGTTGTAGGAACCCTGACTATTTATGTGCTCTCTTGTGGCTCTGGTGTCTCACTACAGATGTAGGCACAGCAGTGGAGGCAAGTGATAGTAGACAGTGCCAGATCTAGGCTCATAAATAGCTTTGAGAGCCTTGGCCATTGGGATCCATTCCCATAGCTGTAGGGTCTTGTCACAGACATGCCCATGGTAGCAGAACAAATAATGGGAATTGGGATAGGGAGCTTATAGGGACACATTTGGAGAAGCTAGCTCCAAGTACCCACAAGGGAGTGGAGGTCAGCTGTGGGGTTCTAGGCTGCATCTTACACTTGCACAGCTTAGAGGCATGGGGCTAGCTGCCTGTGTGGATCCCATTCTCTGGCAGTGGTGAGGGTAGGGGAGTGAGAAGGGATGCAGACAGCTGGCATATGCAAGTGCAAAAATTTGTGGGGTAAAAACCAGTGAAGTCTGCAGAGGTCCTTGGTGGCTGTACTGATCACTGATTTCTTCTGTGGTGGAAGTTTCCAGGTCCTCTGCAGAGAGCAGGTCACTGGAAACACTGGTTGCTCCCATTGTGTGGCTGACGCTGGTGGCCCATTCCCTTCTTCCATGCTTCTAGTCATCTCTATACATCTCAGCTCTGCCAGTCCTTGGGTGGGATGAAACCAAACAGGTCCTTCATGCAGTACCCAGAAAGGCTGAGGAAGCTGGTCACTCTCTCTGCTCTCCTTTTCCTGGGGAGGGGAACTCTAGTTGGTGAGTTCCCTCTTGGCACTGAGCAGTGCCAGCTCAGTGGATAGGGTGATAAGGAAAAAATGAAGCATTCTTTCTTCCTTTTTTGTGCAGTTGTTCTCAGGTTTTTGTTCCACTATGTTAAAGTTTCTTAAGTGGACTCTTGAGTGTTTCCAGAACTGTTTCTGTTTGTAGATAGCTGTCTAATTATTGATCTTTGTAGGGGCATGAAGGTTGGCTTCTACTGCACCATCTTGGTGACATCAGCCTTTTTTATTTCTGTAATTAATTATCCTTTCTCAGTTTTTTATTTGCCTTTTTATGATCTATCCTTAACTTTAATGTCAGCTCCATTCAGGTTTCTTTCCTTGGCCCTCTTCTCACTCTACACTTCAGTCTGTACACCACGTCAAGAAAGCTATGCAAACTGATAAAAGATCCAGCAGACTGTTGCTAATTTTCCATGGGAATCATATTGTTACTTTAACATAAACCAAGTCGATTTCTCTACCAGGTTACTTTTTATAAGCTTTTGAGTAATTAAAATTAAATAAAGTCTTTCACGTATTATCAGTACATTTCTCCTTTTACCTTTAAATTTTCCTTCCCAGATAGACAGGTAACTCAGTGACCCACTTCTGTTCTTATTTCCTGTACCTCTGATAAGTAGCATAACCCAGGGCAGACATACCAGCCCTGGAGCGATGGATCTTTTTGATCAACCTAGTCCTTTGTGAACTCTTAACACATTTGCCTATCAAGATTTACAGTACTTATATTATTTCTAAAATCAGACTGATCATATGAAATATTATTTTCATTATATGGTCTCAGAAACTCACTGCACACATATTTACTGATTCCCAAAATATCTTCGTTTGTTTTATACATAACAGTGTACTGGGCATTGTGCAGCAATCAGCAAATAAGAGAACATAGTTCTGAGGCACTGAATTTTAGAGATTATATGATAAGGAAAATATAGATATCTTTAAATGAAAAAAAAATCACTTTCCAAAAAACACGCAACCTAACATATAAATGAATGTTGTCCCTTTCAGAAAATTTACATTGAAAGGCTGATTAATAAAGGATTTGCAGTGCTAATTGATTAACCCGTTTTTGACATAAATTACAGCAGGTAAACACTACAGGTTTTCTTAGGCAAAATGATCATGTCACATTTTAAAGATTACTCATACAACTTTGCCTATGTAAAATTGTAGTATTGTTAAGGCAGCATGCAGATTCGAGATTCTCAGTCTTTTTTTTTTTTAAAGATATTATTTATTTATTCATGAGAGACACAGAAAGAGAGACAGAGACACAGACAGAGGGAGGAGAAGCAGGCTCCATGCAAGAAGCCTGATGTGGGATTCAATCCTGGGAATCCGGGATCAGGCCCTGTGCAAAGGTAGGCGCTCAACCGCTGAGCCACCCAGGCGTCCCAAGACTCTCAGTCTTTTGACACATAATGGCATGTGAGAATCAATAGTTATGTTTAATCATAGACATATGTAGCTTTTTTAAACATTTGGTATTTGTTTATGTATCTGTAATAGAATATATTGAAGGATTTAGAAACATGTATATTGAAAGTAGAATATTCAAACTAATATTTAGTGTGCTGTTTACTAAAATATGATTCCTCTTTTTCCCAACAGAAATTTATTTCACAATTTAACCCAGGTAAAACATTTTTTAAAATTTTATATATCCTTCATATATCACTACTATATTATTTCCTTCTAATCTGTCATGTTTTCTAGAAGGAGAATTTTCCAAACTAATTTTTCAGCAAAATTTGCTTAGAGTACAATGATACTTCAGATATATTCGAGAGCTCCACAGACCTTTTCCGGAAGTTCATGAGGTCTATCGTTTTCCAACTATATATCTATGTGAGGATAGATTTTCTCCACCAAAACAACGTGCTTCCTTCCACCAAAACAACATATACCGATAGCTTGAATATAGGAGGACAGATGATAATTCAGTTGTTTTATATTAAGACAGATATTAAAGACATTTTGTAATGTAAAAATGTAAAACAACCATTTTTCTCATTTTTTTTGTCTTGGAAAACAATTATTTTTAATTTTTTTTCATAAAAATATATATCATGTTAACATTTATGGGTTTACTATAGTTTTCAAAATAAATTAATAAATATCTTCAAATTTCTCAGTTTTAATTTGTCTCATGGTAAATATTGCTAGATCTAACCCACCTAAAGCAAAAGCTCTGTGAGCTTCTCAATAATTTTTAAGGCAACGAAGGGATCTTGAGAGAAAAAGGTTATAATGTCTGGTCCAGAGAATCT
The DNA here is from genome assembly GCF_905146905.1 of Nyctereutes procyonoides. NCBI lineage: Eukaryota > Metazoa > Chordata > Mammalia > Carnivora > Canidae > Nyctereutes > Nyctereutes procyonoides. Next base: position 8,304,048 of record NW_026575044.1, read on the forward strand.
TTAATTATAGGAGATGAACTGAGGATTGCTGGAGGGGAAGTGGGGGGATGGGGTAATTGGGTGATAGGCATCAGGAAGGGCATGTGATGTGATGAGCACTGGGTGTTATCTGCAACTGATGAATTATTGAACTCACCATCTAAAACTAATGATGTACTATATGTTGGCTAATTGAATTTAAAACAAAAACAAAAACATCTGGTCCAAGGATGGAAGATGGCCATGGAGTAGGAGGATCCTAGGCTTGCCTCTTTCCATGAATACAACTGGATACTATCAAATTATCCTAAATACACCAAAAATTGACCTGAAGACTGTCATAATAAACTCCACAACTACAGGTAGAAGAGAGGCCACATTGAAGAAGATAGGAAGTGCAGAGATGCAATTTGGGAAAGAATAGATCAGGGAGGGAGCCATGGTTCCAGAGAAGGGTGAGAAATAGACTAACACACAGGGGAGCACACAAGAAAAATGAATCCCCATACCATTTGGCTCAGAAAGTGAAAGGGGCTGAATTTTATGAGTTCTTGCTACCAGTGGGACTTAAAGTCTAGAGCTTTAAAGGTTGGTGGGCTTGACTGGGATAGAGCCCAGAGGGTACTGCACTGCTCTTGGGGAGAAGTCAAGCAAACAACTAGCAGACATACAGCATGGAAACAGTGATTAGGAAGATTGCCTACAGCACACACTGGAAAGATTATTCCCTCATTTGTGAGTGAGTCCTAGAGAGGCTGCATTCATGGAGAGATACCTCTGGGAATAAAGGAATTGGCCAGAACCATTTCCCTCCTCTGACCTTCAGCATAAGCACAGGGCTACCTGTGGGAAATCAGTGCAGTGCCAATATTTGCTAACTAACTTATGTATATCAAACTTCACACACACACACACACACACACACACATACTCCAGTGGAACCATCCATCTGAAACTGATGTATGCAACTGATGAATTATTGAACTCTATATCTGAAACTAATGATGTACTATATGTTGGCTAATTGAATTTAATTAAAAACAAGAACAAAAACATCTTGCTCAGTCCCAGTGCAGCAGGCCAGCTCCCCCAGAAGACCAGCTCAAACCCCTGCTCTCACCATGCATTCCATTGTGGGAGTTTTGCAGGGCCTCTGTTCTGCCAGCAGTGGTAACAGGTCTCATTTCATAAACAGACCAAAGCACACCTAGTTAAACATACCACATTAAGGTCAGGGACCAAACACTGCCTACCACAGGCAAAGAAAGACTCTGCAGATAATTGGCTTGAAAGATAAAGCAGTCAGAATGAAACAGCAGAGAATATGCAGCATACATTGAAGACATTCCCAGAAGCGCCAAGCCCTGGGGAATAGGAGACATTACATAGCAGAGCACTTCAGGACCTCTTCTTTGTAAGGCCATTTCCCTTAGAACAAGAGACATAGCTCTAATGTTTCTAACACAGAGAAACAGGCACAGAGATGTAGACAAAATGAGAAGACAGAGAAATTTATCCCAAATGAAAGAACAGGACAAGGCCACAGCCAGAGATTTAAGTGAAACATATAAGTAACATGCCTTGGTAGAGAATTTAAAGCATTGATCATAAGGATACTCGACCTGAGAAGAGTAAAAGACAAGAGTGAGACCCTTAACACAGGGATAAGGAATAACATAGCAGAGATAAAGGGCACAATAAAGAAAATGAGAAATATGCCTCATGGAATGAATAGAGGTTAGAAGAAGGAGAGGAATGAATTGACAACCCAGAAGACAGAATGATGGAAAGTAATCAAGCTGAACATAAGAGATTAAAAAAAGAATTATGCAAAACAAGAATAGAATTAGGGAACTCAGAGACTCCATAAAGCATGATAACATTTGTATTATAGGAGTCCCAGGAGAAGAAGGGAGAGAAAAGTGGTCAGAAAATTTATTTGAAGAAATAAGAGCTGAAAACTTCCCTAATCTGGGGAAGGAAACAGATATCCAGGTCCAAGAGACACAGAAAACCCATATCAAACAAAATCAGACACACACCAAGACATATTGTAATTAAGTTGGTGAAATATAGTGGTAAAGAAAAAAATTTTGAAGCAGCAAGACAAAATAAGTCAGTAACTTACCAGGGAAAACCCATAAGGCTAGCAGAAGATTTTTCAGCAGAAGTATTCCAAGCCAGAAGGGAGTAGTATGATATACTCAAAGTGCTGAATGGGAAAAATCTGCACCTGAGAATACTCTATCCAGCAAGGCTATCATTCAGAAAAGGTGGAGAGACAAAGAGTTTCCCAAACAAAACCTAAAGGAGTTCATGACCACTAAACCAGCCCTGCAAGAAATATTGAAGGGAACACTTTGAGTAGAAAGGAAAGACCAAAGTGAGAGTATAAAGGTAGGAAATACAAAAGCAATAAAAATAAATATTTCTGTAGAAAACCAGTCAAGGAATTCACAAAATAAAAATATGTGAAATATAACAACATATATCTAAAATGTGGGGAGGAGGAGAGTAAAGAATGGGTTCAAATTTTTCATGACCATGAACTTAATATAGACTGTAATATGAAGAAAAGGTTATAGACAAACCTACCGGTAACCTCAAATAAAAAACCACTAAAAAATATGCAAAGAATAAAGAGAAAGAAATCCAAACATATCACTAAAGAAAATCAGCAAACCATGAAAAAGAAAAGGAAAGGATCAGAGAAAATCTTCAGAAACAAAAACAAAGTAGATAATAAATTGACAATAAGCAAATATCTATCAATAATTATTTTGAATGTAAATGGACTAAATGCTTCAATGTAAAGACATAGGGTGACAGAATATGTAAAAAAACAAATGCCTATCTACATGCTGCCTACAAAAGACTCACTTCAGACCTAAATATAACTAGCGATACTTATATTGGACAAAATAGACTTTAAAACAAAGAGTGTAACAAGAGACAAAGAAGGATACTTCATAATAATAAAGAGGACAACCCAAGAAGATAATATTAACAATTGTAAATATGTATACACCCAACACAGGAGCACCCAAATACATAAAACCATTAATAAAAAACATAAAGGAACAAATTGATAATACACTAGTAGTAGGAAACTTTAACACCCCACTTCTATCAATGGATAGATAGTGTAAATAGAAAATCAACAAGGTAACAATGGCTTTGAATGGTACATTGAACCAGATTGACTTAACAGATAAAATGAGTACATTCTATACTAAAATAGCAGAATACACATTCTTTTCGAGTGTACATGGAACATTCTCCAGAATAGATAACATATTAGCCCACAAACAAACCTCAACAAATTCAAGAAGATTGAAACCATACCATGCATCTTTTCTGACCACAACACTGAAACTAGAAGTCACACAGAAGGAAAAATCTGGAACGAGGTTAAATAACATGCTACTAAACATGCTGCTAAACAAGGAATGGATCAACCAGGAAATCAAAGTTGCCTTTGGCTCAGGTCATGATCCCAAGATCTTAGGATCAAGCCTCAAGTCAGGCTAACTGCTCAGTGGGGAGCCTGCTTCTCCCTCTCCCTCTGCTGCTCCCCATTTGTGCTCTCTTACACTCTCTCTCTCTGTCAAATAAAATCTTTAAAAAAATACATGGAATAAAATCTTTAAAAAAATACATGGAAATGAAAATGAAAACACAAATGGCCCAAAGCCTCTGAGATATAGCAAAAGTGGTTTTAAGAGGGAAGATTATAGCAATACAGTCCTACCTCATGAAACAAGATAAATCTCAAATAAACAAACTAACTTTGTATCTAAAGGAATTAGAAAAAGAACAACAAACAAAACCTAAAGCCTAGGGAAAGAAGGAAATAATAAAGATTAGAGCGCATAGAACTAAAAACGAAATAGAATATATAAATGAAACCAAGAACTGGTTCTTTGAAAAAAAATTAATAAAATTGATAAACCTCTAGCCAGACTTACCAAGAAAAAAGAGAAAGGACTCAAATAAATAACATCACAAACGAGAAAGGAAATAACACCCAATACCACAGAAATCAAACAATTATAAGAGAATTTTCTGAAAAACTGTATGCCAACAGACTGGACAACCTAGAAAAAAAATGGATAAATTCCTATAAACATAGAAACTACAAAAACTGTAACAGGAAGAAATAGAAGATTTGAACAGAGCAATAACTAGCAAAGAAATTGAATCAGTAACCAAAAAACTCCCCAAACACAAAAGTCCAGGACCAGATGGCTTCACAAATGAATTCTAATTTACAAACATTTAAAGAAGAGTTAATGCCCACTCTTCTCACACTATTCCAAAAAATAGAAAAGAAGGAAAAACTTCCAAATTTATTGTATGAGACCAGCATTACCCTGATACCAAAACCAGATAGACACGAAGAAGAAGAAGAAGAAGAAGAAGAAGAAGAAGAAGAAGAAGAAGAAACTCCATGAAAAAATCTACAACAAAGTGCTAGCAAAACAAATCCAACATTACATTAAAAAAATCTTTACCACAATCCAGTGGGATTTATTCCTGGGTTACAAGTGTGGCTCAATATGTCCAAATGAATCAATGTGATACATCACATCAACAAGAGAAAGGATAAAAACAAAGTAATCATTTCAATAGATGCAGAAAAAGCATTTGACAAAGTACAACATCCATTCATGATAAAAACCCTCAACAAAGTAGATTTAGAAGGAACGTATCTCAACACAACAAAGGCCATTTATGAAAAACCCACAGCTAATATAATACTTAATGGAGAAATACTGAGAACTTTTCCCCCTTGTGGGGGTGGTGGGGACAGGAAAAGACAAGGATGTCCTTTCTCACCACTTTTCTACAACATAGTATTAGAAATCCTAGCTACAGCAATCAGACAACAAAAAGAAATAAAAGGCATCTAAATCAGTAAAGAAGTAAAACGTGCACTATTTGTAAATGACATGGTACTATATATAGAAAACCTAAAGGACTCCATCAAAAGACTGCTAGAAATGATAAATGAATTCAGTAAAGTCACAGGATACAAAATCAATATATAGATATCTGTTGCATTTTAATACAATAATAAAGAAGCAGTAGAAAGAAATTTTTTAAAAATCCCATTTACAGTTGCACAAAAAGTAATAGATAACTTGGAATAAATCTAACCTAAGAGGTGAAAGACCTGTACTCTAAAAACTATAAAACACTGATGAAAGAAATTGAAGATAACACACAAAAAAAAGGAAAGATAATCCATACTAATGGATTGGAAGAACAAATATTGTTAGAATGTCTATACTACCCAAAGCAATCTGCAGATTTAATGCAGCACCTATCAAAATACCAACAGCATTTTTCACAGAACTAGAACAAAGAATCCTAAAATTTGCGTGGAACCACAAAAGACTCTGAATACCCAAGGCAAATGAAAAAGAAAAACAGGGATGCCTGGGTGGCTCAGCAATTGAGCTTCTGCCTTGGGCTAAGGGTGTGATTCCAGGATCCAAGATTGAGTCCCACATTGGGATCCTTGCAGGGAGCCTGCTTCTCCTTCTGCCTATGTCTCTGCCTCTCTCTCTGAGTCTCTCATAAATAAATAAATAAATAAATAAATAAATAAATAAATACATACATACATACATACATACATACATACATACATAAATACATAAATACATAAATACATAAATAAAATCTTAAAAAGGAAAAAAGCTTAGTAGCATCATAATTCTGGACTTCATGTTATATTACAAAGCTGTAGTAATCAGAACAGTATGGTACTGACACAGAAATGGACACATAGATCAATTGAATAGAATAGAAAGCCCAGAAGTAAACCCACATTTATATGTTTAATTAATATTCAACAAAACAAGAAAAAAAATCCAATGAGAAAAAGACAGTCTCTTCAACAAATGGTTCTGGGAAAACTGGTCAGCGACATGCAAAAGAATGCAACTGGACCACTTTCTTGCACCATACACCAAAATAAACTTAAAATGGATTAAAGACTTAAATGTGAAATCTGAAACCATCAAAATCCTAGAAGAGAACACAGGCGGTAACTTCCTTGACATCGGCTGTAGCAACTTTTCTAGACATATTTCTTGACACAACAGAAACAAACTAAAAATAAACTATTGGGACTACATCAAAATAAAAAGCTTCTGCATAGCAAATTAAACAACAAAACTAAAAAGTAACATACAGAATGGGAGAAGATATCTGCAAATGATATATCTGATAAACGGTTAGTATCCAAAGTATATAAAGAACTTCTAAAACTCAACACCAGAAAAACAGATAATCCTATTAAAAATGGGCAGAAGTTATGAACAGGCATTTTTCCAAAGACATACAGATGGCCAACAGATACATGAAGAGATGTTCATCAGTTACCATCACAGAAATGGAAATCAAAACTACAATGGGATATCATTGTATATCTGTAAGAATGGATGAAAACCACACATAAACTACAGATGTTGGTGTGGATGTGGAGAAAAAGGAACACTCAAGCACTATTGGTGGGAATGCAAACTGGTGCAGCCACTGTGGGAAATAGTATAAAGTTTCCTCAAAAAGTTAAAAATAGAATTCTCCTATGTCCTAGCAATCACATTGCTGAGTATTTACCCAAATAATACAAATATTAATTCAAAGAGATATATGCACCCTTATGTCTATAGCAGCATTTTTTACAATAGCCAAGATATGGAAGTAGCCCAAGTCTCCATTAATTGATGAGTGGATAAAGAAGAGGTGATAGATAGATCGATAGATCGATAGATATAGATAGATATAGATAGATATAGATATAGATAATTTAGCCATAAAAGAAGAATGAAATCTTGCCATTTGCAATGACATTTCTGGAACTAGAGAGTATAATGCTAAACAAAAAAAGTCAGAGAAAGACAAATATGATTTTGCACATGTGGAATTTAAGAAACAAATGAGCAAAGGGGAAAAAGAGCAAGGGAAGAAGTTAAGAAATAGACTCTTAATTACAGAGAATAAACCGATGGTTACCAAACAGGAAGTGGGTGGGGAAATGGGTTAATTAGGGGGGATTAAGGAACACACTTGTGATAAACACTGGGGATGTATGGAACTGTTGAATCACTATATTGTATACCTGAAACTAATATTACATTGTATGTTAACTAACTGGAATTTAAATTAAAAACTTAATAATAATAATAAAATAAAAACTTAAAAAGCCAAAAAAAAGTTTTTAACATCTGGATTAAAGGATGATTACAAGTATGGTAGATACATTGAAAACTTAAAACATTGAAATAAGGTGATAATATTTGGAAATTAAAGCCCTATAGATAGTTTAGTTTTTTCAAAGGAATGCTTTAGGGCAGCCCGGGTGGCTCAGTGGTTTAGCGCCTGCCTTCGGCCCAGGGCGTGATCCTGGAGACCCGGGATCGAGTCCCACGTTGGGCTCCCTGCATGGAGCCTGCTTCTCCCTCTGCCTGTGCCTCTGCCTTTCTCTCTGTGTCTCTCATGAATAAATAAAATCCTTAAAAAAAAAAAAAACAAAGGAATGCTTTACTATAAAGGTAGTAAATTAATAATAGTAGGTATTATAATTAATAAACCTCCTAGTATACTGAAGCCTCCATAAAATCCCAAGACGACAGAGTTCAGATAGCTTCCACAGTTGATGAACCATGGAGATTTGGGGAAAGTGAGCACCAAGAGAGGGCATGGAAGCTCCTCATGCTTTCCCCATACCTTGCCTTCTGCATCATTTCCATCTGGCTCTTCCTGAGTTACATGTTTATATAATAAGCCAGTAATCTATGAATTTCTCTTCAAATTCTGGATCATCCCATGGCTCCTACACCCAGGTAAATGTTGAAGAGGACTCGACCAAGAGCCTGAATGAGAAAGGAATTCCCAAGAGAGAAGCTAAGGACAAGGCTTTTGCTCATTTCCCGATTGTTCCTGCTCAGCCTGAACTGGAAAGTAATTCACAAGGGAGAAGTGAAAACAGCACCTTTTCTCTGGCTTTCTGTTTTTTTATTTCCTTGCACTCCAGTATGTAGTTCCTGAGAGTGATGAACTGGAGGCTGGCAAAACTATTGTCTGAGTTATAGCCTTGGAGCCATTCAGCTGAAGCATACAGAAGTAATGTGCCAACACTTCAAGGTTTGAAGTGTAGGCCCTGCTATGGAAGCATGATAGAGGATATTGGTTCCCCCAGTTCTTGCTGTTGTTCCCATCCCAGGGAGTTGCTGTCTGCTCCCCTCTGCCCAGCTCCCTAGCGAGTGCCTCAGCAAAAAAGTCTGTGGGCCAACAAAGGCCCACAACATGCACAAATGTACATAATTTTTAAATTAACATAATTTAGATAGTACTTTTTCCTAGCATGTGAAAGATAAACAACCTCCATAGTAGATCAAAATAGTTGAATGAGCCCATGTGTCCATGTGTACCCTTATTCTAAATCAAATAGATGTTATAGAATTTATTAAAGGTATAACTATAACAATGAAAAAAAGCAAGAGTGTTTATCAATGGATAATCTTAACATAGAAAATAGAGGAAAAATTCTAGAAGTTGAATACATATTACAGACCCAAATAATATAGAATAACCTCCACCTCACTTGAAATATAGAAATGCTTTTAGAAATGTGTGGAGAATGCTAGCATACACTTTTATATTAACAAAGGTACATGTGTGTCAGAAATAAAGAATTTAAGGCCAGAGTTATAACGTTGAATTTGGAACTAGGAGTATTAGAATATAAGCCCTACTAAATGGGGATGATGTTTTGTTGTATGCATGGGATAGAAAATGAAGACCAACAACCTATGAGAGAAGGAGGAGTTGAGGGATGCCTGGGTGACTCATTATTTGAGCATCTGCATTCCGGCTTGGGTGTGATCCCAGAGTCTGGGGAGAGAGTCCCACATGGGGCTTCCTGTGAGGAGTTTGCTTCTCCCTCTGCCTGTGTCTCTGCCTCTCTCTGTGTATCTCATGAATAAATAAATAAAATATTTTTTAAAAAAGGAGGCATTGAAACTAATCCCCTAATATGATACTAGGATTTATAAAATGTCTGTAAAGTGGGAAATAGTAAAGTTTCATCACTGGCTTACAGTAATTCCAAAGAAATGATACATCCTTTGGGGCTATAAATGGACAAGGAGTAAGCTACATGAAGTGTCAGGTAGATGTCCAAGTTTAGTAGCCCAAGAGGTTGAAGAACCTAATGCCAAGTAATAAACACAAAAATGCAAGCAATGAAACACATAGGGCCCTGTCAGAGGTGACTGCAAAATCCATTTCCAAGAGTATAGAAGAATATAGAAGATAACCAGGAGTATAGAAGATTTTCATAGAAAACAAACCCTCAAAGTAAAAAATAACCTCAAAGTAAAAGGTATAAACCACAAAAAACACTCTGGAATAGACACATACAATGAGGAAAGTTCATACTATTGAAAGCTAAAAATGAGAACCATCTGAAAGGCTATTTAATCCATGTTTAAAGTATTCAAAGAGATAAAAGAAGGAATTGAAGTAGAAAACAATTACACAACATTCAGAAATTGAAAAACCTCTCATTAAATTTCTTGAAAAAATAGGCATCTGAAAATAAAAATTCAATAACAGTTTCAGCTATATGCTGATACAGTTGAGAAAATTGGAGAATTACTGATTTGGAATAGGAATCTTGCAGAATACAGTGCATAAAAGTGAAGAGGTGAAAAATATCTAAAGAGTTAAGAGACATAACAGATAGACTGAGACAATTTATCATCCATATAATAGGAGTTTCAAAATGGGAATAAAATGAATTGGACATAATACTAAAAGAGATGATTATGGAGAATTCTTCACAATTGAAGACATGAGTACTCAGATTGAAAAACTAAAAAGTACAGGATGTAGTAAATGATGGTGAGCCAATGTATAATATGCTAATAAATTTAAGCATTGACAATCAAAATTTTTCAATAATGATTTTTTAAAACAAAAAGCTAGCCAACAAAAGAGTGGAAAATGAAGGGGGATTTGGGTTTGAAATTGTTTAAGGTCCTTATAAGTATTCAGGATAAGGATACTGGATTAACTTTGCCTACATTAAATATGCATGTAAAAATGTAAGACTGTCCATTAAAGTCATAGAAACAAATATGTAATTTCTAAGAAGAGTTCTAGAAGAAGAAATTTTTAAATGCTAACAGTTTTTTTATTTTTTTAATTTTTTTTTTTTTTTATTCATGATAGTCATACAGAGAGCGAGAGAGGCAGAGACACAGGCAGAGGGAGAAGCAGGCTCCATGCACCAGGAGCCTGACGTGGGATTCGATCCCGGGTCTCCAGGATCGCGCCCTGGGCCAAAGGCAGGCGCCAAACCGCTGAGCCACCCAGGTGTCCCTCCAACACTACTTTAAAACCAAAAGCAGACAAAGAGAAAGTTAGGAAAGGAGAGAGGGAAAAAAGCATAGACTAATATCCTTGTATACATAGGTGCAAAAATTCTACACAAATACTAGCAAGTGGAGTTCAGCAATATACTAAAAGAATACATTTAAAAGGGCCAGCATCTTCCAGAATGCAACATTAATTCAACACCAAAAAAGCTGACAACAATATTCATTCCATCAACACAATAAAGAAGAAAACAAATTATCACGTAGTAAATTTAAAAACTGAATAACCATTTCTAATGAAAACATCAAGCAAAATAAGTTTAAAAGGGAACCACTTGACTCTAATAAAGACATTAATATTTCAAATAACAAAATGACTATTAACAAATACATCTGACTCAATTAAAATCAGGAACTGGACTAATGTACTCGGTATCATCATTATTATTTAAAATTGTCTTGAACATAATAGTGTAAATAATAAGACTAGAAAAAAGCACAGTATTACAAATTTATAATAACAATGAAGACTATAAAATACTTACAAATAAATTTAATAAGAAAGACACAGAACCTGTAGCAAGAGCCATTCTCAAATTTTGTTGAATGAGGGACACTGGGTGATGTATGGAACTATTGAATTACTATATTACAACTGTAGAATATTATTTAGGCCTTATAAGGGTTGGCACTGGAGAATTTCAATGATGTATTATACTTGCATTAAAAAATGTGGGAAGTGTGTATAATATGATCCAGTTTTGTTTTTAAAATTCTTAAAAAGGCTTTTTAAAAAAATACATGTAAATATGTACTTGTACATGTCTGCAAACACATAGTGTGGAGAAAAATAGGGAAGGATACATATTAGGTATTTAAATAAAGTTATATAGATAGAGGCTTCATAAGTGAAGGGAATAAAAGGAGAAATAAAGCCATGCTGTAAAAGGGAAGGAAGGAAAGGAAGAAGGGACGGAGGACAGCAATATATAGGGACAATATAGAATTAAGGCAAAGAGATGAACTAGGATAAGTAGGAATGTCATGTAATTATAAAAGGAATAAAATCTTCATATACGTGTGTATATATCCACATAACCAAAACATAGATCAAGATATAAAACATATACATGTAGAAGTTCTTAACATAAAGAACTTCCACAAAGTAATAAAGACTATCCAATTTAGAAAAGTGGAAAATAAGCAAGAGAAATAAATATTTCATAAGACAGGAAATACAAGTGGAACTTGAACATATGGAAATATGCTCAAACTTTTTTATAATGAAAGAGATGCAGGTTAAAAGTGCATCAAAAGTACCATTTTTCACCCATCAGACTGGAAAATTATAAATGTGACAACACATGATGTTGGGAAGGCTGTGAAGAAGAAAGAAATCTCATACATTGCTGGTGTGACAGTATATTCGTGGAACTGCTATGAGAACAATTTAGCAGTATTTATGAAAATTACAAATGTATATGCTATATATTCCAAGGTACAAAATAGTATATATATACACAAAATTGCTCATTACAGCATTGATTATAATGGCAAAGGATTGAGAACAAATGTTTATTAGTAAGTTACTAGTTATTAGTTATAATTTCCATAATTTGGAACAATATGCAGTAGAAAAGTTAATGAGAATATGTAAAGATCTCTAAGATCTTCACTTTAAGTGAAGAATATCATGTTTGAAAAAATGTGTTTAGCATACTTACGTTTATATAAAAAGAAAAAAATGTCTTAGTTATGCATAAAAATTTTACAGAAATATAAACAAAACTTACTAATAGTAGATTCTTGTGGGATGTGGTGGGCTTGTGGGGATTAGGTGATGGAGTACAGGGTGGGAGAGACAATTTTCACTTTAGGTTTAATATAATTTGTTTTTAACTATTTGAATAAATTGTATATTCAAGAAAAATACTAAAGAAAACAGATCTACATATATTGAAATAACCGTGGCATGTAAGTAACAAAAGCATGTTAGAAATAACATGCATCATGTGATTCCTTTTTTGTGAAAAGTGTGTAGGTGAATGGTTGCTATGTGTGTCTAATTATGATTATAGAGAAAGAGATGTGGATTCAGAGTCTTAACATTGGTTACTTCAGGAGTGTAGAAGGATATTAACTCTTCTTTCATAGGTCTTTGATTTGTTTACTTGTTAAAAGCAGCACATATCACTTGATTTTTTTAATGGGATAATCAAAATTTTTTAAATAAATAAAAATATTTTTATGGTTATGTTTTGCCACAAACTAATGAAATTTTTCCAAAATGTAAAGAAATGCAACCGTTTTTATTTTGTAGGTTATTGTTATATGGATATATGATCCAGAAAATGCAGACACCAATGAGTTGCTATGGAATGCAAATGAACCTTCACTAGTACGTGGAAACATTGTTATTATAATCACAAATAAAATAATATGCTATATTTCCTTTTTAAGGGGTTTGAATAATCTATTTTAAGTATTCCAGAGCTAACTAAATACACCTTAATTATCCATTATCTTTAGCCATTGTAGTGATTTTGAGCTAGGGCTTAATCTCCATAATTATAAATATCTTTCTATTGAATTCTATTGAACATTGTCCGTACTTTTTATGAACTGCATTAATCATGTAGATGCTAACCTTCAAAGTGCCTCAAAGGTGTTCCTTGAGCATCTATCTTGAAATTGTCCTTCAAAAATCTGTCTAGTCCCTTACTGAATTCTTTACCACTTGGAGACTAGCGAATTTCGTAAAGGTGCAGCACAGCAGATAAATACATGTGGTTTTCAACTTATGATGGTTTGACTTACAGCTTTTTTATTTTACCATAGTGCAAAAATTATATGCATTGGATAGAGACACTGCTCTGAACTGGGACCTTTTCCCAATCCGGCTGGCTAGCAATACGTGGTGTGATACCATAGCATGACGCTGGGTGGCGGCCGTGATCACAACAGCAAACAGTACATTTAAACTATTTTGCACCCATACAACCATTGTTTTCACTTTCAGTACTGTATTCAATGATTTACATGAGATATTTAAGACTTTATCATAAAACAGACCTTGCGTTAGATGATTTTTACTGCAAAACACTGTGTTTTGAGCACATTTAAGTGATATTCGGTAGGTCAGAGGCATTGGTTACATTTTCCACTTAGGTTTTTTTCCATTTATGATGGATTTACCAGGACATACCCCATCCTAATTCAAGGAAGATCTGTAAGTCCTTTATCTTATCTGTTATAAATTTAACTCTTAAGATTTAAGTTCTGTCTTCTGTTACAATTAAAATGTATCGAAGAGAAACATAAAATGGGCTGTTGTCATGAGACTACTTAATGAGTCAGTATCTGATTTTTGAATAGCATGTACATGCCTCTTGATAATCAAATTCACAAGAGATAGACTAATAAATCAGAATGACAACCTATCAATTAATTGTTTTATTTGGCAAGTGGCTTTTAGAGGGAATACAATTAATTGTAATTAAATCCTTTAAGCATTACTGTTACTTAATTTCTAATCTTTCTAAATAAAAATAAATACATTTTAACATTATTTTTTTCATGCATACCTAGTACTTTGCTTTTTATTTCATGTGCACTCATGACCATGTCATTTCCATAAAACCTTTCTATAGCTTTCAGTTACCAACAGCAGTCTGGATTCTTTTTTTTTTTTTTTTAATTTTTATTTATTTATGATAGTCAGAGAGAGAGAGAGAGAGAGAGAGAGAGAGAGAGGGGCAGAGACACAGGCAGAGGGAGAAGCAGGCTCCATGCACCAGGAGCCCGACGTGGGATTCGATCCCGGGTCTCCAGGATCACGCCCTGGGCTAAAGGCAGGCGCCAAACCGCTGCGCCACCCAGGGATCCCAGCAGTCTGGATTCTTAAGACACTTAACATGGTACACAAAGCCCTGCATATTCTGCTTCTGCTACTCGTCCCTGGCCTCAGTTGTCCACATATCCTGCCCTCAGCATCAGTACTCTGCTGTTTTCTTGCACATACCTGCTGTTCCATGTCTCTCAGTCTTTGCTTATGCTGTTCCTTCTTTGGTAAATTGATCATTCCCTTCATCTTCTCATGTTTTCCATCTCAAGTCAGGTATCACTGCCTCGAAGACACTTGCCTTAACCATATCAAGATTTCTTCATATGAGTAGTTTAAGGGCATTATTTTAATGCTACAGTTTTCAAAAATCATCAACTAAACAGCTCTGGCAAAATTTAAATTGTCTGTTTGGGTTTTTATCACCCAGTATGTAACATGACTGACAGATACTCAAATCATAATTCCACACTTTACTCTTCATTCTCTTCCCGAACCATCTCTGACTTTGAACTCTAAATATCCCCTTATCTTTAATTCATTCCTGCATTTTATCCCATCTTTGAACCTCACCTCATCCCTATCTCTCATTATCTTCCTCAGTGAGCCTTATCCTTGTGCCCAAAACACACACCAGGGAAAAGAGGACCAGCAGAGGGGTGCAGCTCAGAAGTGAGATACAGAATAATTTATTTGTACAATTTGGTTCAGAAACATTAAAAAATTCAGGGTTTTATTTTGAGGGTTTTTTTCTTTACCATTTTAACTGTGAGTTATAAAAAAAAGAAGCATAAAAGTTTAGTACAGTTTAATGAATAATAGTAATTAGCCACACTAACAATAGCACAGAAGGTCCCCATATGTGCCACTCACATGAACATAATTTCTGCCCCCACCTTAGAAGTAACTGATAGATATAATCCCTCTGTTCCTTCTGAAGGTAACCATTATTCTGAATTTTAGGATAATAGTTGCTCTTCTTTTATTTTTAGTTTGCCTCATGATTCCTAAACAATGCAATTTAGTGGGTTTTAGTTTTGTGTTTATTTTTCTGTTTTCTATAAATGGAATCACGTTTTATATACATTGTGCACTTGCTTTTAGGGGGGTCAACTTTATATAAGATTTATTTGTTTTGTAATGTACTTACAGTTTATTCATTTTTGTTCTTGTATGATTTTTCAACATACTATACATTTTTTATCCATTCTACCAGTTGATGAATTTTGGGTTGGTTTATGTTTTGTTCTGTTCGTAATGAGTATTGGTTTCTGTTTTTGTTCAGCTTTAATGAGATGCAAATTATATATAACATTATGTAAGTTTAGATATAACTGTTGATTTGATACACTTATATATTGTAAAATGATTACCATGGTAGGATTTTTTTAACATCTTTATCACCTCACATAATTACCATTTCTTTTCAGTGGTAGGATTATTTAAGATTTACTCTCTTATCAACTTCCAAGTACTTAATACTGTATCATCAATTATACTCATCATGCTATACATTAGATTCCCAGAATTTATTCATCTTATAACTGGAAGTTTATACCCTTTGACCATCACGTCCCCATTTTGCTCATCCCCTCAGACCTTGCAATCACCATTCTACTCTGTTTCTATGAATTCAGCTTCTTTAGATTCCACATAAAAGCACATCATAGAGGGATGCCAAGGTGGCTCAGTGGTTGAGCATCTGCCTTTGGCTCAGGGGTCCCAGGATCAAGTCCCACATAGGGTTCCCCGCAAGGAGTCTGCTTCTCCCTCTGCCCATGTCTCTGCCACTCTCTGTGTGTCTCTCATGAATAAATGAATATAAATCTTTTTCTTTTAAAGCACATCATAGAGTATTTGTCTTTGTCTGACTTATTTCACTTAGCATAATGCCCTCAAGGTCCATCGATGTTGTTGCAAATGAAGACATTTCCTTCTTTTTATTGTCAAATAATATTCCATTGTATATAAATACCACAACTTCTTTATCCTTTCATCCTCTGATAGACTGGTTGTTTCTATATCTTGGCTATTGTAAATAGTGCTGCAATAAACATAGGGGTGCATGGATCTTTTTAAAATACTGTTTCTATTTTCTTTAGGTAAATACCCAGTAGTGGAGTTACTGCATCATATCGTATTTCTATCATTAATGTTTTGAGGAACCCCATACGGTTTTCCACAGTGGCTGCACCAATTTATAGTCCCACCAACAGTGCACAAGAGTTCCTTTTTCTTCACATCCTAACACTTGTTATTCTTATCTTTTTTTATTTTAGTCATTCTGACAGGTGTAAGGTGAGTCATCTTTTCACGTACCTGTTGGCTATTATTTTCTCCCACTATGTAGGTGACCTTTTCATTTTGTTGATTTCTTTTGCTTGTGCACATATGATTTATTCTTTGCTTTGTTATAGTGGATTATACTGATTGAGTTTTTGAATGTTGAATCAGCCATGCATACCTAGAATGAATCCTAGTTGGCCATACTATATGACCATAGTATATAATTCTTTTTATATATTGTTGGATTCTATTTGCTGTTGTATTTCCATTTAGTTCAAAAATTTTTTTATGACGGGATGAGCACTGGGTGTTATTCTGTATGTTGGTAAATTGAACACCAATAAAAATTAATTTATTAAAAAAAATTTTTTAATCTTTAATTTCTTTTGAGTCTTTTCCTTGATCAATATGTTATTTAAAAGTGTGTCAATTTCCAAGTACTCAGGGATTGTTCAGTTACTTTTCCATACTGACTTCTAGTTTATTCTATTATACTCTGACAACATATTTTCTATAATTTCTATTCTTTTTAAAAATTTACTTTTTTAATTCTACTATAGTTAATGTACAGTGTTCTGTTAGTTTCAGCTGTACAATATAGTGATTCGACAATTCTAT
This sequence comes from Nyctereutes procyonoides, assembly GCF_905146905.1. Classification (NCBI taxonomy): domain Eukaryota; kingdom Metazoa; phylum Chordata; class Mammalia; order Carnivora; family Canidae; genus Nyctereutes; species Nyctereutes procyonoides. The sequence goes on from NW_026575044.1 coordinate 8,321,166, forward strand.
ACATCACTCAGTGCTTATCATGACAAGTGCACTCCTTAATCCCCATCACCTATATCACCTCCCCTTTGATAATCACCAGTATGCTCTCTATAGTTAAGAGTCTGACTTTTTGCATGTCTTTTTTCCCTTAGATCATTTATGTTTTTAAATTTCACATATGAGTGAAATCATGTGGTATTTGTCTTTCTCTAACCGACTTATTTCACTTAGCATTATACTTTCTAGGTCCATTTATGTTGTCACAAATGACAACATTTTTACAGCTGAGTAATATTCCATTGTACACATATTCCACATCTTTATCCATTCATCTATTGATGGATGCTTGGGTTGCTTCCATATTTTGACTGTTGTAAATAATGCTGCAATAAATATAGTGGTGCATGTATCTTTTCAAAGTAGTATTTTTGTTTGCTTTGGGTAAATACATAGTAGTGAAATTGCTGGATCATATGGTAATTCCATTTTTAATTTTTTGAGAAAGCTCCATGTCATTTTCCACAGTGGCTATACCAGTTTTCATTCCCACCAACAACAGTGCACCAGAGTTACTTTTTCTCCACATCCTCACCAACACTTGTTGTTTCTTTAATTTTAGCCATTCTAACAGGTGTGAGGTGATATTTCATTGTGGTTTTTTAATTTTCATTTCTCTGATGATTTGTAATATTAAGAATCTGTTGGCCATCTGTATGTCTTCTTTGCAGAAATATCTTCTTCCTATTTTTTCTAAAGATTTTATTTATTCATGAGAGACACAGAGAGAGAGAGGCAGAGACACAGGCAGAGGGAGAAGCAGGCTCCATGCAGGGAGCCCGACGTGGGACTCGATTCCAGGTCTCCAGGATCACGCTGGGGCCTGAAGGCGGCGCTAAACCGCTGAGCCATCAGCGCTGCCCCTTCCTATTTTTTTAACTACTGTTTGGGGCTTTTTGGTATTGAGTTTTATAAATTGTTTATATATTTTGGGTACTAACCCTTTCTCAAACACATCATTGGCAAATGCCTTCTGTTCAGAAGATTGTCTGTTTGTTTTGTTGATTGTTTTCTTTGTTATGTAGAAGCTTTTTATTTTAATATTGTCCTAATAGTTTATTTTTGTTTTTTTTTCCTTGCCTTAGGAGAAATACTAGACAAAAGTTATTATTGATGATGTCAAAGATATTGCTGCCTGTGTTCTCTTCTAGGATTTTTATGGTTTGAGGACTTACATTTAGGTTCTTTTTTTTTTTTAAGATTTTTATTAATTTAATCATGAGAGACACAGAGAGAGAGAATGGCATAGGGAGAAGCAGGCTCCATGCAGGTCGCCTAACGTGGGACTCGATCCTGGGCCTCCAGGATCACGCCCTGGGCTGGAGGTGGCACTAAACTGCTGAGCCACCTGGGCTGCCCTCACATTTAGGTTCTTAATCCATTTTGAGTTTATTCTTGTGTATGGTGTAAGAAAGTGGTCCAGTTTTATTCTTTTGCATGTAGCTGTCCAGTTTTCCAACACAATTTGTTGAAGAGACTTTTTTCCCATTGTGTATTCTTGCCTCCTTTATCATAGATTAATTGATCATATAATTGTGGGTTTATTTCTGAGCTCTCTATTATATCCCATTGAACTATTATGTCTATTTTTATGCTATTACCATACTGTTTTGATAACTACATTTGTAATATACCTTGAAATCTAGTATTGTGATAATGCTAGCTTTATTCTTTCTCAAGATTGCTTTGGCTATATAAGGTATTTTGTGGGTCCATACAAATTTTAGGATTATTTATTCTAGCTCTGTAAAAAATGCTGTTGGTATTTTGATAGGGATTTCATTACATCTGTAGATTGCTTTCAATAGTACAGACATTTTAACAATATTTGTTCTTCCAATCCATGAGCATGGAATATATATCCAATTATTTGTGTCATCTTCAGTTTCTTTCATCAGTGTTTTATAGAGCACAGGTCTTTTCCCTCCTTGGTTAAGTTTATTTATAGATATTTTATTATTTTTGGTGAAGTTGTATATGGTATTGTTTTCTTTATTTCTCTTTCTTCTACTTCATTATTAGTGTATAGGAAAGCAACATATTTCTGTATGTTAATTTTGTATCCTGAAACATTACTGAATTCACTTCTTAGGTCTAGTAGGTTTGGCGGAGTCTTTAGGGTTTTCTTCTCTTTTCTTTTTTTAATCAAGTAGGCTCCACACCCAGCATGGAGCCCAATGTGGGGCTTGAACTCACAACCCTGATATTGAGACCTGAACCAAGATCAAGAGTCAGACACTTAACCAACTGAGTCACCCAGGAGCCCCTTTATGGGGCTCTCTCTATATAGTATCATGTCACCTGAAAATAGTGGAAGTTTTACTTCTTCCTTATCAGTTTGAGTGCCTTGTATTTCTTTTTCTTGTCTGATTGCTGTGGCTAAGACCTCCAGTACTATATTCAATTAAAATGGTGGAAAAGGACATCCTTGTCTTATTACTGGTCTTAAGGGAAAAGCTTTCAGTTTTACACCATTAAGTATAATGTTAGCTGTTGATTTTTCTTATGTGACCTATATTATGTTGAAATATGTTCCCTCTTAAACTACTTTGTTAAGGGTTTTTATCATGAATGTTTCTTATACTTTGTGAAATGCTTTCTTCTGCATCTATTGAGATGATCATTTGGTTTTTTTATCTTTTCTCTTGTTGATGTATCATGTTGGTTGATTTATGAGTATGGAACTACCCTTATATCCCAGAAATAAATGCCACTTGATCTGAGTGAATGATTTTTTATTAATGTATTGGATTTGGTTAGTTAAGGATTTTTTGCATCTGTGTTCATCAGAAATTCATCAGTAATTCTCTTTTCTTGTAGTGTCTTTATCTGCTTTTGGTATCAGGGTAATGCTGGCCTCTTAGAATGAATTTGGAAGCTTTCTTTTATATTTTTTGAATAGTTTGAGGAGAAAACATACTAACTCTTCTTTAAATGTTCACTAGAAGTCAGCTGTGAAGCTATCTGTCCCCAAACTTCTGTTTGTTGGGAGTTATTATTATTATTATTATTATTGATTCAGTCTCATTGATGGTTATGAGTCTGTTCAAATTTTCTATTTCTTCCTGATTCAGTTTTTGGAGAGTACATGTTTCTAGGAATTTATCCATTCCCTCTAGGTTATCTAATTTCTTGGCATATTTCTGAGGTATCAGTTGTTATTCCTTCCAGATTTTTTCCAGATTTTTTTTCTTGTGATTGATTTCTAGTTTCATAATGCTGTAGCTGGAAAAAATGCATGGTATGATTTCAGTATTTTTTTAATTTTCCCAGACTTGTTTTGTGGCCTAACATGTGATCATTCTGGAGAATGTTCCATGTTCTCTAGAAAAGAATGTATATTCTACTGTTTTAGGATGAAATGTTCTCTATATACCTGTTAGGTCCATCTTGTTCAATGTGTCATTCAAAGTCAGTTTCCTTGTTGATTATTTAATGGTCTATTCATTGATGTAAGTGGGGTGTTAAAGTCCCAATTGTTAATGCCAATTTCTTCTTAATAGTTGCTTTATGTAATTAGATGTTCCCATGTTGGGTACATAAATTATTACAATTATATTCTCTTGTATTGTTTCTTTTATCATTATGTCATATCCTTCTTTGTCTCTTGTTACAGTCTTTACAACAGTCTATTTTGTCTAATATAAGCATTGTTACCCTGGATTTCTTTTCACTTCCATTTGCATGATAAATGCTTTTTTCATCCCTTCACTTTCAATCTGCGTATGTCTTTTGGGTCTGATATGAGTCTCTTGTTGGCAGCATATACATAAGACTTCCTCATTTCATCACCCTGTGTCTTTTGTTTAGAACACTTAGTCCATTTGCATTCAAAGTAATTATTGAAATGTATGTGTTTTTTGTCATTTTATTACTTGTTTTACAATCATTTTTGTAGTTCTTCTCTGTTTCTTTTTTCTCTTCCTTTCTTCTCTCATGGTTTGCTTCTTTCTTTAGTGATATACTTGGATTCCCTTTTTAAATTTTTTTGCATATATATTACTGGGTTTTTAAAAATTTGTGGTTACCATTAAGTTTGTGCACAAAACAGTCTCTATATAACATTTTGTGCATATAACAGTGTGTATTAATTTGATGATTGCTTAAGTTCAAACTTATTCTGAAAGCACTACATTTTTGTTCTTTTCCCTCTACATTTTAGGTATATAGTGTCATACTTTATATCCTTTCATTTTGCAAATCCCCTGACTGATTTTTATAGACATACTTAATTGTACATTTTTTGTGCTTCCTGCTTTTCTTACTCCTGCTTATGTTCTTTCTTTTCTATTCAAAGAACCCCCTTTAGCATTTTGTGAGGCTGGTTTAGTGGTAATGAGCTCCTTTAACTTTTATTTGTCTGGGAAATTGTTTATCTCTCCTATTCTGAATGAGAGTCTTGCTGCAATAAAATATTCTTGGTTTCCGTTTTTTTTCTTTCAGCACTTTGAATATGTCATGCCACTCTCTTCTTGCCTGCAAAATTTCTGCTGAATAATCTGCTGATAGACTTATGGGGTTTCCCTTGTATGTAACTGTTTTCTCTTACTGTTTTTAAAATTCTCTAAAACCACTTTTTGTTATTTTCATTACTATGTGTCTTTGTGTGGCTCTCCTTTAGTTGATTTTGCTGAGGGTTCTCTGTGCCTTCTCGATCTGGATTTCTATTTCCTTCCCCAGACTGAGGAAATTTTCAGCTATTACTTCTTCAAATAAATTTTCTGCTTTCTTTTCTCTCTCTTCTTCATGGATTCCTATAATGTGAATATTGTTACACTTGATGGTGTTGTGGGGTTCGCTTAATCTATTCTCATTCTCTATTAATCTTTTTTTTTCCTGTTCAGTGAGATTGTTTTCCTTTACTCTGTCTTCCAAGTCACTAATCTGTTCTGCTTCCTCTACTGCTCATTCCTTCTGGTGTATTTTTAATTTCAGTTATTGAGTTCTTCATCTCTGATTGGTTCTTTTTAATGTTTTTTTAAAATCTTTTTGGTGAGAGTCTCACTGAGATTCTCTGCTCTTTTCTCAAGTCCAGTGAATATCTTAGTGACCATCACTTTACATTCTCAATCAGGCATATTACTTATCTATGTTTCATTGACTCTCTTGCTGTGATTTTGTTCTTTTCTTTTGTTTGCGACATATTCCTCTCTCTGTCTCCTCATTTTATGTAGCTCTCTGTGTATATTTCTATGTGTTAGGAAAATCAGCTATGTTGCCTACTCTTGCAAGAAAGGGTCTTTTTGTGTCCTGTAGTGCTGTGTCTCCTGTTCACCGGAACCTGGCCCTTCAGAGATGTCTTCAAGGTGTGTTGCATGTACTCTACTTCCCTGATTGAGCCACATTTTCCTTCAGTCCAGTCATCTGCAATGGCTGTCTTTGCCTGTTGTGTATAAGGTTAGGCCCTATGTTGTCAATGGGGCAGTCTGGGACCACCTTGGGCTTGAGCTGTGTCAGACCAGGCATTGACTGAGCTGCAGTTGAACCAAACTACAGGGTACTCTCCTGGTGTGTCCCCTGAGAATCTTTCATTCATGAGTGGGGTCTGCAGTGAGACCAGATTTCTGTCCCCAAACCAAGTTGGGGCCATAGGTCAGGACTCACTTGGAGTGATGCCAGCCCATTCAGGGCTGCTTGCACAATGCCATACTTGTGTTGATGCTTTGGATGTACTCTTATGAAGCCAGTTTGGAGGGGGGCAAATCCTGAGGGGAACCTTATTGGGGTGAATGCCAGGAAGATCCATGCTGGTCCACTGTGGAAGGGGACCTGCAGCTACCAGGGAAAACTGCCAAGCACAGGTTGGAGAGAGTGAGTTATCAGAAGAGTTTAGGGCATGGGTGTGCAGTGTTGGTAAGGTTTGCTGAGACCTGCCATGGGAGGATGCTTGGCACTGATTTGGAGAGCTGCCAAGGCTGGGTTGGAGGCAAGTCTGCAGGAGGACATGGTTGCAGTTAGGTGGAAAGTGTTGGTGCTGCCCTGGTTCCTGCAAGTGTCCATGTATCTAAGCTGGGGGGCAAGGGTGAGGGAAGGAAATGGTGCCCACCAGCTTTTTTGTTCTTGGAGAAGTCTCCCAAAAACTCTCAGCCCCTCCAGCATATGTTGTGAGATTAGTAGACACATCTCCCTCCCATATACCCCAGGCCTTTTTCAAACTGCTGCTTCTATGCTGTATCTCACCAGGGCTGTTGTGCTGCCTCTTTAATAGCTAGGACTGTTTCCTCTCACTCTTCCAGAGTCCAGCCACAGATTTCTAAAGTTCCAGGTGTTAAGCCTCACTGATTAGAAGAACTTAAGAAGTTAAGCCCCTCTGGTTTTCAAAGCCAAATGTTATGGTTGAGATTCATCTTCCTAGTTTGGGTTCCCTGTGCCTAGGGTCCTGGTGGGGGTCTGCTCCTCTCCCTTCTTGCTTGAGGTAGCCCTTACTCCTGTGAAAAGTCTGGCAAGTCAGCTTCATTCCCAGCCACATCTCTGCCTCCTACCCTCTTAAATGTGCCCTCTTCTTTATGTGAAGAATCTGTTCTGCTAGCTTCAGGTCATTTTCTCTATGTCTGAATACAATCTAGTTGTATTCAAGGGACAAGGTGAGTTTAGTATCCTTCTATTCTACCATTTTCCCCAGAAGTCTATGATTTCTATTATTTTAAATTTGTTAAGGAATATTTTATGGCCCAGAATGTGGTTTGTCTTGGTGAATGTTCCATGTGGTCTTGATAAGAATATGTATTCTATGGTTGTGGAATTGAGTATTCTATATAAGATAATTAGATTAGGTTGGTAGTGTTAAGTAGATACTTTGGTTAATTTTCAGCTTGATTGACCTGTCAACTACTGATGGGGGGAGGGGCATTTAATTTTCTGACTATAATAGTAGATTCTTTTTTTTCTCCTTTCAGTTTTTTTTTTTTTTTTTTTTTTTGCCTTGATGTGCTGTTGTTAGATGCATTCATGTTTAGAATTGTTACAACTTTTTGGAAAATTAACCTCTTCATATTTATGTTCTGCCCCTCTTCATCACTAATAATATTCCTATGCTTAAATTGGCCTTGTCTGAAATTTTATAGTCCTCCAGTTTTCTTTTGATTACTTTTAGCTTAGTATATTTTTCTGTATTTACTTTTAAGCTGAGTGGTTATGTTTTATTTTTCAAGATTTTGTTTTTGCCTTCAATTTTCTGCAGCTTGACTAAGGTATGCCTTGGAGTAGTTGTTTTGCATTTACTCTTCTTGATGTTCCCCAAGCTTCCTGGATCTGTGTTTTGGTGTATGTCACTAATTTTGGAAAGTTCTTGGCCATCATTACCTCAAATATTTATTTTACTCCATTCTCTCTTCTCCTGGCATTCCAGTTTTGTATGTGTTACATCTTTGAAATATCCCACAGTTCTTGGAAGTTCTGTCTTTTTTTATTCTTTTCTTTGTATTTGAGTTTGGGAACTTTCTTTTGACATGCCTTCAAGCCACTAATTCCCTCCTCAGCTCTGGTGAGTCTGCTGATGAGCCCTTCAAAGGGCAGTTTCCCCCTAAAACTGCAACCATAAGGAGTTTCTTTTTTTTTTTTTTTTTATTTTTTTTAAAAAAAATTTTTTTTAATTTTTATTTATTTATGATAGAGAGAGAGAGAGAGAGAGGCAGAGACACAGGCAGAGGGAGAAGCAGGCTCCATGCACCGGGAGCCCGACATGGGATTCGATCCCGGGTCTCCAGGATCGCGCCCTGGGCCAAAGGCAGGCGCTAAACCGCTGCGCCACCCAGGGATCCCCATAAGGAGTTTCTTTACCTCACACTCAGCTTTTCCCATTGTCATTCTTCATTTCTATTATACAGTTTTTATTCCTAGCATTTCCTTGACTCTTTCTTGGAATTCCCACTTTTCTGCTTACATTACCCATCTGTTCTTCCATATTTTCTACTTTTTCTATTAGAGCCCTTAATCTACAAATTCCCCACCTGATAATTCTAATATGTGTGTCATTTCTGATTCTGGTCCTGAAATTTGCTTTTTCTCTTCAGACTTTGTTTCTGCTTGCCTTTTGGCATGCTTACAATTTTGCTTGTTGTTGATGAAAATCATATGCATTACATTGGGTAATAGGAATTAAGGTAACTAGGCCACTTCTATGTGGATTTATATTAATTTGACCAGTAATTGGGCTTGGTTTGGTATTTGATGTAGCTATAGGTACCAGAAGCTTTAAATTTCTTTAAGGTTCTTGTTTTTGTCTCCTCCTTTGACTTTAGACTTGCCTAAGTTCCCCTCTTCAGAGACTGTATGTGTCTTACAGCTCTTTGAACTAGGATCCACTATTATACTGAAGTCTTTTTGATATGGTAAGGTATGAGTGAAGGAGTGTAAATGTCAGTCTTTTACAAGCCATGTAGAAGGGGAGGGGAGATAGAGTAACTGGATGATGGGCCTTAAGGAGGACACTGATGTGATGAATACTGGGTGTAACACTATACGTTGGCAAATTGAATTTTAATTAAAAAATAATAAAGAGCAAAAAATAAAATAAAAATAAATGTCAGTCTTTTAGTGGGCCTGCATCTCTGGTATGTGGCCTTCAGCAATGTTTATTCTTGTATAGCTCCTCACCACCACCCCCTTAACTTATTGAGACTGGAAGTCTAGAGGAGATGGGAGTGAAAGAAATGCCATCCCTATGGCTCTGGGACAGGGATCTGGTAAAGTCTTTCTCCCTGGAGAATAGACCTTTGCTGTGGAAAAGGCTCTGGGTATATTTCAAAAAGATTACTTTTCCTCTCCCCCTGACAGAGCCATGAGGGAATCCTTCTATAGTCTTCACTGTGACAGATCTTTCTATAATATTCACAGTGAGATCTGGTGGATTTCCCCCTAAAACTGCAACCATAAGGAGTTTCTTGACCTCATACTCAGCTTTTCCCAGTTTGTCAAAATTGCCAGTTAAGTGTTGCTTACCACCAGTTTATGGCTCTAATAGCTTCTTCTCTGTAAGCATATCTCAGCTATGACTTTCTGGATTCACTTGTCTCTCCAGATCTTGGGATGGTACTTTGACTTGCAAACTCAGTTCCCTGAAAGGGTTCAAGAAAAGTCATTGATTTTTAATTTGTCCAACTTTTTCTCTTGTGGTGATGGAAGTAACACCTTCCAGGCTTTTTACACGGTAGAGCTAAAACTCTGTAGAATATAGTTTTATTTCCATTCATTCTTCAATTCTTATCATGCAATTTCAGTCTCTACAACCAAGAACTTCCATATATGCTTGTACAGCTTGAATGGGACAGCTGTTGTGGTGACTCTGCTTTTAATCCACTGAATTGTGTAACCAAAGTCCATCCCTATGTCACGAAATCTAATAGATGCTTTTCACGACTTGGCAGCATTTAACATGTTTAACCATTTGTTTTTTCTTGAAACACTCTCCTCTTATGGCTTCCCTGGCACCAAAACATGTTGGTTTCTCTCTTACTTTACTTGTTACCCTTTGCCATCTCCTCTATTTACTCCTTTTCCTTCTCTAATCTTTAAATGATTCTTTGCATTTACTCCCCAGGTGATCTCACTTAGACCCAATGGTTTTAGATATCAATTATATGATAATGGCTTACAAATTTATATTTCCAGCAAAGCACTTTCCCCTTACCCTTTCAAACATAAATTCAACGGACCACTAGCATTCCTGTTTAGAGGTCTTATAAACAGGTTCTATATACTGTGGATTAAATGGACCCTCCAGTTTCCCTATAAATCTGTTCTTCTACTGGATTCACCATAACAGTACATGACACCATTATCATCCTAGTTGCTCAAGGAAGAGCTCCCTAACCAATCTCAATGCCCCCACTCTGTCCCTACCCAACAATCCATTTTCCATATGACAGTAGTTTTAAAATATATTATGCAGGTATCCAGTTCAAGACAAGATGGATTAAATGCATTTCATTTTACTTCTGTCACTGTTCATAATGAAAAAATAATCCTAGACAAAATACATTTTACCCACAGAGACCAAAAGACAAAGAAGGTAGATGTGATTAGGGACCTTGAGATTCTAAGAGCACCCTACCAATGAGTTCCCTGAAGTTTTTCCTTGCCTCCTCTGTACTCTAGCCCAGGCACTAGAGATACCTGAAACTCAAATTCCAGCAAGCACAGAAGAAAACAAGCCCCAAGAAAGGCCTGCATTCTTTATCCAAAAGACCAGAAAGACCCATTCGTGGCCCAGAAGGACAGAAATCTTTTAACATACCTGCCTATTCTTGAACCAACCACTACAAAAAAAAAAAAAAAAAAGCTGCTGCAATAATGGAGCCATTGGCCAGAACCCTGTTTTTCCTCCCACCTCCTGCAGTAATGAGAAATATTACCTCCCCTGTGGAGCCTAAAGCTGGAAATCTGACTCCCATCCCTCTACAATAATGAGGCAGTGCCCTTCTTTCATGGTGCTTGTAGGCAGAACTCTTGAGTTTCATCCCCACACTGCAGCGACAAGGCCAAGCTAATTACCACTTCTATTTATGCATATCACACACACACACACACACACACACACACACACACACACACACACACATGCATACCTAAGAAAATGAGGCAGTGCCTCATCTTGCAGCACCTGTAGGTGGAACCTTGACTTCTACCTCTGCCTTCCAATTATAATGTGGGACCCCTCCTCCACAGAGCCTGTGGATGGAATTCCAAAGTCAACCCCCCCCTGCCATATAAGGAAATAATTAAGTAGTGAGGCAGTACCCCTTCTCTGTGGTCCTTGTAGGCAGGACTCTGACTAATCTCTGTCCTACAGTAACAAGGAAACACAGATTCCGCTCCCCAGCTGGTGCTGTGGGGACTATTGGGTGGAGTCCTCTATTCTTATTAACACAAAAGTGGAACACAATAGCACTGCAGTAGCTCTATAAACTAAATTGACATCTGAACCACAATCTACATGAGTGATCTAGGACATGCATTCTGATCCTAAACAGTTTGGCTACCTGATAACATGAAAGATTTAAATAGGCATTAAAATCTTATAATACTTAAAATATTCAGGGAATAACAGTCCAAAATTTACTCATCAGATCAAGAAAAAGGTAAGTCTCAATTTAAAAGAGAAAAAACAATCAATGTTTATCATATAACAAATGTCATGTATTTAGAACAAACAGTGAAGTAAAGGAAACATTTCTAAACTGTAGCCAAATCTTTAAAGATATAGGCTATTTTAGTAGCAAGGAGATATCATGTATGTTTGCATTTAATCTCTTTTGAGTTTTTAATAATTTCCAGTTTTAATTGTCTCGGGATTTTTTTTTCTAATAGTGACTTATTGCTATAAATATTTGGTTATAGATCCAATTTCTTCCTATTGGTTTCTTATGGAAAATTACTCTAAAAGTAAACACAGGTTTTAAACTTTTTTTTTTAGGATTTTATTTATTTATTCATGAGAGACAGAGAGAACGCAAGAGGCAGACACAGGCAGAGGGAGAAACAAGCTCCATACAGGGAGTCCGATGTGGGACTCCATCCCCAGACTTCAGGATCAGGGCCTGGGCTGAAAGTGGCGCTAAACCGCTGAGCCACCCGGGCTGCCCTAAACTTCTTTAATTAAAAAAAAATTTGTTGTTTAGAATTCAGTGATGTCTTTTGAATTTTGAGATAGTTGATAAGATTTTCTAATTATAATTATTTATCTAATTATTAGGTTGTATTAGATAGCATTTTATTTTATATAATTAAGTTTAGATATATATTTAGTTGTATCAAATTAAATTAATATAAATATATATTTATAAACATAAAATTAAATCTAATTAAATATATTTAAATGCTTTAGTAAACATGTATGTAGAATTTATATTAATTGCAATCTTAAATATTTTTCTAAGTGTCTTTTACCTTCAGAGGTGAAATCTCTTAAGAACTTATATGTAGGGATCCCTGGGTGGCGCAGCGGTTTAGCGCCTGCCTTTGGCCCAGGGCGCGATCCTGGAGACCCAGGATCGAATCCCACGTCGGGCTCCCGGTGCATGGAGCCTGCTTCTCCCTCTGCCTGTGTCTCTGACTCTCTCTCTCATTCTGTGTGACTATCATAAATAAATAAAAATTTTTAAAAAAAGAACTTATATGTATAAAGAAAAAGTATCCAAAACTTAGAAATAAGGCAAAAAGATGACTGCATATTCTTTCAGTGTCATATTGGAGAACTGTCTAATAGGCCCACCTCAGGATCCCTTAGATATTTAAAGGAATGCACTTTTTAAAAAATTATATAAAATAGACATAAACATTTACCATTTTAATAACTATTTTAAATGTACAGTTCAGTGGCATTAAGTACATTCCTATGGTTGCGCATCTATCTCTAAGAATTTGATGACTCTAAGTACCTTATATAAGTGAAATCATACAGTATTTGTCTTTTTGTGACTGACTTCACTTAGCATAATATAGTCAAGTTTCATCCATGTAGCATGTGTCAGGATTTCCCTTCTTTTTAATTCTAAATAATATTCTGTTGTATGCATAGCAAAAGAAAAGACAAAAGAAAAGACACTCTAGGGGATCCCTGGGTGGCGCAGCGGTTTGGCGCCTGCCTTTGGCCCAGGGCGCGATCCTGGAGGCCCGGGATCGAGTCCCACGTCGGGCTCCCTGCATGGAGCCTGCCTCTCCCTCTGCCTGTGTCTCTGCCTCTCTCTCTCTCTCTCTGACTATCATAAATTAAAAAAAAAAAAAAAGAAAAGAAAAGAAAAGACACTCTATTGAATGGGAGAAAATATTTGCAAATGACATATCTGATAAAGGGTTAGTATCCAAAATATGTAAAAAAAAACTTATGAAACTCAATATCAAAAAAACCACATAATCCAATAAAAATGGGTAGAAGACATAAACAGACATTTCTCCAAAGAAAACATACAGATAGCCCTCAGACACATGAAAAATGCTCAATATTGCTCATATTCAGGGAAATGCAAATCAAAATCACAATGAGATATCACCTTCCACCTATTAGAATGGCCAGAATCGGGATCCCTGGGTGGCGCAGCGGTTTGGCGCTTGCCTTTGGCCCAGGGCGCGATCCTGGAGACCGGGGATCGAATCCCATGTCAGGCTCCCAGTGCATGGAGCCTGCTTCTCCCTCTACCTGTGTCTCTGCCTCTCTCTCTCTGTGTGTGTGTGTGTGTGTGTGTGTGTGTGTGTGACTATCATAAAAAAAAAATGGCCAGAATCAACTACGTAAGAAACAAGTGTTGGTGAGGATGTGGAGAAAAAGAAACCCTCATGCACTGTTGGTGTGAATGTAAACTATTATTTATAATAGCCAAATTACAGAAGCAGTCCAAGTGCCCATGGATTGATGAATGGATAAAGAAGTATGGTATATATATTTACAATGAAATATTATTCAGTTATTATAAAGAATGAAATCTTGCCATTTACAACACATGAGTGGATCCAGAGAGTATAATGCTAAGCAAAATAAGCCAGTCAGAGAAAGACAAATACCATATGATTTTACTGATATGTGGAATTTAAGAAACAGAATAAATTAACAAAGAAAAAAAAAGCAAAAGATAAACCAAAAAGCAAACTCTTAACTATAGAGAACAAATTGATGGTTCCCAGAAGGGAGATGGGTAGGGGTATGGATGAAATAGGGGATGGGGATTAAGAGTACACTCACCTTGATGAGCATGGGGGTAATATATGGGTTGTTGAATCACTGTATTGTACAGTGGAAATGAATATAACACTGTATTATAACTACACTGGAAATAAAATAATTCTTTAAAAAGAATAAAAAATTTTCCATTGAATATATATACCACATTTTCTTTATTAACCTATCAGTGGACACTTAGGTTGCTTCCATATCCTGGCTATGGTGGATAATGTTACAGTAAATATAAGAAAGAAGATATGTCTCTTTGATATTCTTTTTTACATTTCTGTTGGATGCATGCCCAGAAGTGGGATCGCCAGATCATATGATAGCTCTATTTTTATTTTTTTTGACAAACATCTATACTGGTTTGCATAATGGCTGTACCAATTTACATTCCCACCAACAGTGCACAAGGATTTCCTTTTCTCCACATCTTGCCAACACTTCTTATCTTTTATCTTTTTGATGATAACCATTTTAACAAGTGAGAGGTGATATTGTAATTTTGTGATTGATTTGTATTTCTATAATGATTAGTGATGTTAAATACCTATCATATACCTGTTAGGGCCATTTGTATGTCTTCTTTGGAGAAACGTTAGGGGCATCTGGCTGGCTTGGTTGGTAGAGCATGTGACTCTTGATCTCAGGGTCATGAGTTCGAGCCCTGTGTGAGGCATACAGCTTACTTCAAAAAATAATAATAATACATAAATAAAAAGCTACTTGGAGATATGCTTATTCAGTTTCTTTGCTCATTTTTATTAGTTAATTTTTTCTTGCTGTTGAATTGTTTGAAATATGTATATATATTTTATATATATAATATCTTATAGCTATCTGGCTTAGAAATATATTTTCTCATTCAGTAGATTGCCTTTTCACTCTATTGTTTCCTTTGCTGTGCAGAAGCTTTTTAGTTTCATGCAATCTGATTTGTCTACTTTTACTTTTGTTGCCTGAGTTTTTGGTGACATATCCAAAAAAGTCCTTGCCCAAACCAATGTCAAGAATCATTTCCCATATGTTATCTTCTAGTAGTTTTATGTTTTTTTAAGTCTTATGTTCAAGTCTTTAGTCTATTTTGAGTGGGTTTTTAAAATATGATGCCTGATAAGGGTCCAATTTAATTCTTCTGCATGTGGATATCCAGTTTTTCCAACATCATTTGTTGAAGAAACTATCCTTTCCCCATATACATTCTTGGCACTCTTGTCAAAAATCATTTGACCATAAATGTGCGGATTTACTGCTGGAATTTTTATTTTGTTCCATTGGCCTATAAATCTATTTTGAGGGTGGTACTATAATGTTCTTATTACTATGGCTTTGTAATATATATTGAAATCAGGAGGCATCATGCCTCCAGCTTTATTCTTTCTTTTTTAAAGATTTATTTATTTATTTGAGAGAGAGAGAGAGAGAGCACAAGCTGGGGGGGGGGGCAGAGGGAGGGAGAGGGGAAGCAAATTCATCACTGAGTGGAAAGCTCAGTGTGGGACTTGATCTCAGGAGATCATGAATTGAGCCAAAACCAAGAGTTAGACACTTGACTGACTGAGCCACCTAGGCACCCCTCCAGTTTTGTTCTTTTTGATCACGATTGCATTTGCTATTTGGGGTCTTTGGTGGTTCTATACAAATTTTAGGATTGTTTTTTCTATTTATATCTAATGACATTGATTTTGATAGGGAATGAATTGAATATGTAAAGCATTTTAAATAGTAAGGACATTAAAAATAAATAAATAAATAAATAAATAAATAAATAAATAAATAGTAAGGACATTTTAGCAATATTCCTTCAATCTATGAATATGCAATATCTTTACATTTATCTGTATTTTAATTTCCTTCACCAGTGCTTTACAATTTTTAGTATAGAAATATTTCACATCTTTCCTGTCTTTTTGTTGTTGTTGCTATTGTAAATGAGATTATATTATTTATTTCCTTTTCAGAGGGTTCATTGTGAATATAAATGAAACTAATTTTTGAATGTTGATTTTTTTTAAATTCTGCAACATTACTAAATTAATTCACGAATTCTAGCAAGGTCTTTTATTGTTAATTCTTTAGGATGTCCTACATACATGATCATGTCATCTACAAACACAGGTAATTTTACTTCTTCATTTCTACTTTGAATGCCTTTCATTTCTTTTTCTTGTCTAATCACTATGGCTAAAGGGCTTCCAGTACAATGTTGAATAGAAGTGGTAAGATTGGGCGTCCTTTCCTTGTACTGGGTCTTGGAGGAAAAGCTTTCAGTTTTTCCCCATTGGTTTTTGTACTAGCTGTGGAGATCCTATATACATAATCCCTTATACATTAAGGATTTATTATGTAAATTCCTACTATACCTATTTTGTTGAGACTTTTGATCATGAATGAATGTTGAATTTTATTAAATGCTTCTTCCGCATCTATTGAGATGATCATATGGCTTTTATCTTTCATTCTATTAATATGGTATATCACATTGATTTATTTGCATATGTTAAACCATCTTGCATCCCATGAGTGAATCCCACTTGGTCCTGGTGTGTAATCTTTTCAGTGTGCTGTCAAATTTGGTTTGCTAATGTTTTATTAAGGAGTTTTGCATCTATATTTATCAGAAATAGTGGCCTGTAGTTTTCTCTTCTTCTGGTGCCTTTGTTTGGCATTGGTATCAGGGTCATGCTGGCCTCATAAAATGAGTTTGGAAGTATTCCTTCTTCTAGTCTTTGGAAGAATTGAAGAAGAATTCTTATTAACTCTTCTTGCAATATTTGGTAGAATTCACCATGAACCCATCTATGTGTTCCTGGGTTTCCTGTTTTTGGGAGATATTTGATTATAGCTTCAATCTTTTAATTTCTTATTGGCCTGTTCAGGCTTTGTCTTCTTGATTCAATGTTAGTAAGTTGTGTGTTTCTAGGAGTTTATCCCTTCTTATTTATCCAATTTGTTACCATATAATTTTCATAATAGTCTTTTATGATTCTTTTTATTTCTGAAGCATCTGTTGTAATGTCTCCTCTTTCATTTCTGATTTTATTTGAGTCTTCTTGTTTCTTAGTCTAGTTTAGGATTTGTCCATTTTCTTTATATTTCAAAACACTAACTCTTAGTTTCATTGATTTTTTTCCCTATCCCTATTTTCTGTTCTCTACTTGATTTATTTCTGCTCTGATCTTTATTATTTATTTCCTTCTGCTCACTTTGTGCTTAGCTTGTTTTTTTCTAGTTCATTGAGGTGTAAAATTAGGTTGTTTATTTGAGATTGTTCTTTTTTAATATAGGCATTCATTGCTTCCCTCTAAGTACTGCTTTGATACGTAGCATAAATTGTGTTTTTGTTTTCATTCATCTTAAGATCTTTGTAACTTCCCTTTTGATTTCTTCCTTGGTCCAATGGTTTAAGAGTATGTTGTTTGGTTTTCCTGTATTTGTGAATCTTCACATTTTCTTAGAGTTATTGACTTCTAGTTTCATTGCACTGTGGTTGGAAAAAATACTTGGAATGGCTTTATTTTATTTTTACTTTTTAAAAGATTTTATTTATTTATTTGTCAGAGAGAGAGAGCACAAACAGGGGGAACAGCAGACATAAGGAGAAGTAGGCTCCCCACTGAACTGGGAGCCCAGTGTGGGACTCAATCCCAGGGTCCTGGGATCATGACCTGAGCTGAAGGCAAATGCTTAACTGATTGAGCCACCCAGGCATCCCCTTGGAATGATTTTAATCCTGTTACATTTTTAAGATGTTTTTTGACCTCACATGATCTATGCTGGAAAATATGCACTTGAGGAGAATGTGTTTTCTTCTGCTGTTGGTGAAAAGTTCTGTATATGTCTGTTAGGTCCATTTGGTCTATAGTGTTGTTCAAGTCAGCTGTTTTTTTTTAAATTGTTTTTCTATCTGGGTGTTTTAATATTATTGAAAGTGGGACATTAAAGATTCCTACTATTATTGTATTGCTGTATCTGTCTTCCAATTAGTATTTGCTTTATATAGTTAGGTGTTCTGATGTTGAGTGTATATATAATTGTTATATTGTCCTGTTTAATGGATGTTTTTATCATTATATAATAATTTTATCTCTAAAGACAGTTTTTGACTTAAAATTCTATTTTCTGTGATATAACTGAGTCATTTCTGCTTTGTTTTGGTTACCATTTGCATGGAATATATTTTTATCCCTTCACTTTTTTTCACCTCCAAAATGTTTATTAGCATGATTAAGACATTTTTAAAATAATGACAGAATTTCTTAATATTAAAGAATATCACTGGCTATATTTTATAACAAAATATTTGCAAATGAATGGACAGCTTTATTGCCAGTCTTCATTTTATTAAAAGCAATCCATATTTATTGGTTCCATATGAATTCATGACTATTGCTTTGACTGGGAATTAAGTAGAGAAAATATCTTCCATAATCAGAGCATGACCTATATTACTGAGTGAAGAGTTGATAAGAATCCTCAAAGAGTTAGGTTTTTGTTTTTTAAAAATACTGCTTTTGCACATTACAAAGAAATAATCAGTATTTTGGCTTTTTAAATTCCTACATGATATTCAGAATGGCAGTCCCCAAAGGTCCTCCCTCCATGTAATGCAAACACAGACCCTCTTCTGGAATATACATTCTTGGAATGGGCTCTAAGGACTTGGGCTTCCATGTGTTTGTACTGGTTTGAAAATAAAAACTGCATCATCCAGAATGTAGTAGTCATTATACGTGTTGCCTTCACACAGGTATGGTGGTCTGGTGAAAGCTTCAATTACAAAACCAGCTTTTCTGAAAACTTTAGGCAGACTACTCACTTGTTCTTCTCAATTCTGTACTTTGATTTCTAAAATTTCTGATGGTTTTTCCCACTTGCCACCTGTTTTCTGCATAGTGAGGAAAGGGTAAAAACAGGGCAAAAATGGCCCTGCCTCTGGTAGGCTCCAAGACACTTCTCTTTTAATAACTTATGGGCTCATCATAGCAGTCTAGCAAATTGAAGCAACTGATGACATTGTACTGGAGGCCTTTATTCTGTTATTCATTTATACCAAGTACTCTGTATTTCTTCTTCTGAAGCTGCCATATCATAATTTCAGATAGCTCAGTGGCATACATGTCTTCAAAGTGAGGGCTCATAATTTTTGTGACTTCTCCATTTCCAGCACTGAAATCAAGAAGTCTATGGGTTTTCCAGTCTGGATTAATTTTTAGCAGTCCCTGAAACTGGTCTGGTGAAACCACAAACATTGAGCCTCTTCCTAGAAACCCAATGAAGATGTTCTAGACATAAACAGGTTAAAAACAGATGACACAAAAAGGTGATATATTTGGATAAATAGCCCTATTTCTCAGTGCTATTTTTTAAGACCTGTGTCCCTTGATCAAGGTAACTCTGAACAAAGATAGCCTGGAGTGACTAGCATAATTTCCCTCCATTGCACACATACTGCTGGTGGTTCCCCTTCCTGCCATCTGCTGCCACCATGGTACCACTTATCATGTTCACTTATAGGGATGGGTGAACAGTTCCAGAGTCCACATCCTCTGCACCAGCTATATGGTCACTAGGCTCAGGCACAGAAAGCCTGGGAACAGTCTCATGAGGGGACATGGCTACTCTTTGATCACCACCAGCACCTAGGTGAAGAGGAGGCGCTGCCCATCAGGGCTAGAGCCATCATGCCCAATTTGCCCATCCTAGCCTTTCTCTATCCCTTCACTGTTAGCCTATGTGTGTCTTATATAAAGTGAATCTCTAGTGGACCACAAATTGCTGGATCTTGGTTTGTTGTTGCTGCTTTTAACCATTCAGACATTCAACCAGTCAGACACTTTTGACTAGGGAGTTTAATCCATTTACAGTTAAGAAATTGTTGATAGGTGAGGACCTATCAATTTTACCATTTTTGTGCATTGTTTTCTGTCTAATATGCAGCTGCATTGTTCCTCTCTTTCTCTTTTCATATCTTCTTTTGCTATTTGATGAGGGCGTTTTGCTTTGATTCTTTTTATCTTTTGTATATCTACTATAGGTTTTTTTCTTTGTGATTACCTTGAGGCTTGGATAAAGTATCTTGTAGTTAAAGTGTCTACTTTAAGTTGATAGAACACCTTCAATTGCATATAGAAACTCTACATTTTTACTATGCCCCCTTTGTATTCTTTTTGACATTTATTTATTTTATTTATATTTAAATTCAGTTAGTTAACATATAATGTATTATTGGTTTCAGAGGTAGAACTCAGTGATCCATCAGTCTTATATAATACCTAGTGCTCATTACATCACGTACCCTCCTTAATGTTCATCACCCAGTTACCCTGTCACCACCCTCCCAGTGGCCCTCAGTTTGTTTCTTGTGATTAAGAGTCTCTTATGTTTTTTTTCTCTCTCTGATTTCATCTTGTTTTATTTTTTCCTCTTCCCTTGTGATCCCGTTTTGTTTCTTAAATTATCTATATGAGTGAGATCATATGATAATTGTCTTTCTCTGATTGACTTATTTCACTTAGCATTATATCCTCTAGTTCCATCCATGTCATTGCAAATGGTAAGATTTCAATTTTTTTGATAGCTGAGTAGTATTCTATTGTATATATCTACTACCTCTTCTTTATCCGTTCATCTGTCAATGGACATCTGGGCTCTTTCTGTAATTTGGCTATTGTGGACATTGCTGCTAATGAACATTAGGGTACAGGTGCCCCTTCAGATCACTACATTTGTATATTTGAGATAAATACCTAGTAGTGCAATTGCTGGGTTGCAGGGTAGCTCTATTTCCAACTTTTTGAGGAACCTCCATACTATTTTCCAGTATGCACCAGCTTTCATTCCCACCAACAGTGTAAGAGGGTTCCCCTGTCTCCACATCCTCACCAACATCTATCATTTCCTATCATTTCTGACTGGTGTGAGGTGATATCTCATTGTGGTTTTGATTTGTATTTCCCTGATGCTGAATGAGGTGGAGCATTTTTTCATGTGTCTATTGGCCATTTGTATGTCTTCTTTGGAGATGTCTCTTCATGTCTTCTGCCCATTTTTTTGATTGGATTATTTGTTCTTTGGATGTTGAATCGGTAAGTTCTTTACAGATTTTGGATAGTAGCCCTTTATCTGATACATTATTTGCAAATGTCTTCTGTTCTGTTGGTGGTCTTTTAATTATGTTGACTATTTGCTGTGCAAAAGCTTTTCTTCTTGATGAAATCCCAATAGTTCATTTTCGTCTTTGTTTCCTTTGCCTTTGGAGATGTGTCTAGTTAGAAGTTGCTGTGGCTGAGGTCATAAAGGCTAGTTAGAAGTTGCTGTGGCTGAGGTCATAAAGGCTACTATCTGTTTTCCTCTAGGATTTTGATGGATTCCTTTATTTCATTTAGGTCTCTCATCCATTTTGAGTCTATTTTTGTGTGATGTGAGGAAGTGGTCTGGTTTCATTCTTCTGCATGTGGCTGTCCCAATTTTCCCAAAGCCATTTGTTGAAGAGATTATATTTTTTCCATTAGCTATTCTTTCCTGCTTTGTCAAACATTAGTTGACTAGAGAGAAGGGTCCATTTCTGGGTTCTCTATTCTGTTCCATTGATCTATGTGTCTGTTGTTGTGCCAGTACCATACTGTCTTGATGATTACAGCTTTGTAATAGAGCTTGAAGTCAGGAATTGTGATGCCACCAGTTTTGGTTTTCTTTTTCAATATTCCTTTGGCTATTCAGGGTCTTTTCTGGTTCCAACAAATTTTAGGATTGTTTGTTCCAACTCTGTGCAATAAATTGATGGTATTTTCATAGGGATTACATTGAATGTTTAGATTGCTCTAGATAGCATAGGCATTTAAACAATATTTTTCTTCTAATCCGTGAACATGGAACATTTTTCCATTTCTTTGTGTCTTTCTCAACTTCTTTCATGAGCATTCTGTAGTTTTCTGAGTACAGATCTTTCGCCCCTTTGGTTAAGTTTATTCCTAGGTATCCAATGGCACTAAATACATATTTTTCAATAGTTATTCTGGGGCAACCCCAGTGGCGCAGCAGTTTAGCGCCACCTGCAGCCCAGGGCGTGATCCTGGAGACCCTGGATGGAGTCCCACGTTGGGCTCTCTGCATGGAGCCTGCTTCTCCCTCTGCCTGTGTCTCTGCCTCTCTCTCTCTCTCTCTCTCTCTCTGCATCTCTATGAATAAATAAATAAAATCTTAAAAAATAGTTATTCTGAATTAAATGGGCTAAATGCCCCAATCAAAGGACACATGGTATCAGTTGTATAAAAAAGCAAAACCTATCAATATGCTATCTGCAGAGACTCATTTTAGACCCAAAGACACCTCCAGATTTAAAATGATGGAATAGAAAACCATTTATCATGCCAATGGACATCAAAAGAAAACTGGGGTGGCAATCCTAATATCAGACAAATTAGATTTTATTTTATTTTATTTTATTTTATTTTATTATTTATTTATTTATTTATTTATTTATTTATTCATGAGAGACACAGATAGATAGAGAGGCAGAGGGAGAAGCAGGCTCCATGCAGGGAGTCCAATGTGGGACTCGATCCCAGTACTCCAGGATCATGCCCTGAGTCCAAGGCAGATGCCCAACCACTGAGCCACCTAAGTGTCCTGACAAATTAGATTTTAAACCAAACACTGTAATAAGAGATGAGGAAGGATACCATATTATAACTAAAGGGTCTATCCAACAAGAAGATCTAACCATTGTAAATATTTATGCCCCTAACATGGATGCAGCCAGTTATATGTCAATTGATAACAAAATTAAAGAAGCACATTGGTAATAATCCAATAATAGTAGGGACTTTAACACCCCACTCACAGCAATGGACAGATCATCTAAGCAAAAGATCAACAAGGAAACAAGGGCTGTGAATGACACACTGGACCAGATGGACTTCACAGATACAGTTTTGTTTGTTTGTTTGTTTGTTTTTTATTTATTTATTCATGAGAGACAGAGAGAGAGAGAGAGGCAGAGACCTAGGCATAGGGAGAAGCAGGATCCATGCAGGGAGCCTGATGCAGGACTCCATCCTAGGTCTCCAGGATCACACCCTGGGCTGAAGGTGGCTCTATACCACTGAGCCACCAGGGCTGCCCACAGATAAGTTTTTACTTCTTGTGTTGTATATACTTTAACAAATTTTTCTTCCGTAACTTTTAGATTAGCATTAAAAGTAATTTGTGCATCACCATTACAATTTTACATTGTTCTGTATTTGTCTACATAATTTTCTTTGCCAATGAGATTTATGCTTTCATATACTGGGGTCCACAGTGGTGGAGACTGTGAGGGTCCTCAGTAGAGAAAGCTGTGGAGGTCCACGGTGGTGGTGGTGAGAACTGCTGGGGTTTCCCTGCTCTCCTCTCCATGGGGAGTTGTAGCCAGCAGAATTCCTCTTAGCATTGAACTGTGCTGGCCTGAGAGTTAGAATAATGCAGGTTAAATGCTTCCTGTACTTTTCTGTGCACCAACTTCAGTTTTTGTGCTCCACTGGGTTGCTGAAATTTCTTAATTATACTCTGGAGCTCTCCCAAAGCTATTTTTCTTCATGGAGAGTTGTCAAATTGTTGTTTTTGTGGGAGAACTTCTGTCATCTTGCTGAAGTCACTCTTCTTTTTTAAATTTTATTTTTAATGTTTTCCAATTTTACTGAGATAAAATTGACATACTGTGTCAGTTTAAGGCTTGACTTATGTATATTGTGAAGTGATTACCACAACACACTGGGTCAACATCCATTATCTCATATAGATTCAATAAAAAGAAAAAGGAAAGAAAGAGAGAGAGAGAGAAAGGTACTTTCTTTTTGTGATGAGAATTCTTAGGGGATCCCTGGGTGGCTCAGCAGTTTAGTGCCTGCCTTTGGCCCAGGGCATGATCCTGGACCCCTGGGATTGAGTCCCACATTGGGTTCCTTGCATGGAGCCTGCTTCTCCCTCTGCCTATGTCTCTGCCTCTCTCTCTCTTTCTCTCTCTCTCTCTCCCTCTCTCTCTTTCTCTCATGAATAAATAAATAAAAATCTTTGAAAAAAAAAGAATTCTTAGGATTTACTCCACTAACAACTTTCCCTTATACCATACAGCAGTGTTAGCAGTAGTCACCATGCTATACATCACATCCCTAGTACTTTATCTTATAACTGAAGTTTGTGTCTTTCACCACCTTTCTCCAATTCTCCTTCCCTAACTGCCTGCCTCTGGTAGTCATTAATCTGATCTCTTTTTCCATAAGTTTGTTTTTTATAGAAGATTTCACATATAAGTGAGATCATCCAGTATTTGTCTTTCTCTGACTTACTTCACTTAGCATAATGCCCTCATGTTGTCACAAATGGCAGGATTTCCTTGGGGTTTTGTGGTTTAATAACTATATATGGTATATTACAACTTCTTTATCTTTTTCATCTGTCAATGGAAACAGGTTTTTTCCATATGTTTGCTATTGTAAATAATGCTGCTATGAATATGGAGGTGCATATATCTTTTGAGTTAGTGTTTTCATTTCCTTTGAATATATTCCCAGAAGTGAAATTGCTAGATCATATGGTCATTCTATTTTTGTTTTTTTGACAAACGTCTATACTGTTTTCCGTAGTGACTATACCAGTTGCACCAATGCGCAAGGGTTCCCTTTCTTCCACATCCAGGCCAGCATTTGTTATCACTTGTCTTTTTTATTAAGGCTATGCTAACAGGCATGAGGTATCATCTCAAGGTGGGTTTGATTTGCATTTTCCTAATAACTGGTAATGTTGAGAATCTTTTCAAGTACCCATTGGTCATTTTTATGTCTTCTTTGGAGAAATGCTTGTTCAGGCTTTTTTTCTTTTAGCATTTTTCAATAAGATTATTTGGCTTTTAGCTGTTGAGTTATATGAGTTCTTTAAATGATTTCAATATTAATCCCTTATCAGGTAGGGCTTTGCAAATATTTTCCCATTCCATAAGTTGTATTTTCACTTTATTGATTGTTTCTCTCTTTGTGCAGTAGCTTTTTAAATTTGATGTTGTCCCATTTATTTAATTTTGATTTTGTTTCTTGTGCTGCTTCATACCACAAAAAAAATCAATGCCAACACCCATGTCAAGGAGCTTTTTTTCCTGTTTTCTTCTAAGAGTTTTATAGTTTCAGGCCTTACATCTAATATTTTAATTAATTTTGAGTTAATTTTTGTGAGTATTGTAAGATAGGGTCTAGTGTCATGCTTTTACTCATGAATTTTCCTTAGCACCATTTATTGAAGACACTCTTCTCCATTGAGTATTCTTGGCTCCTTTGTCAAGTACTAGTTGACTACCTCTGCTTCAGTTTATTTCGGGACTTTCAGTTCTGTTCCAATTATCTATTTGTCTGTTTTTATGTCAGTACCACCCTGTTTTGATTACTGTAGCTTTATAGCATAGTTTGAAATCAGGAAGTGTGATGCCTCCTGCTTTATTCTTTCTCAGGATTGCCTTGGTTATTTGGAATCTCTTTTGGTTCCATGGAAATTTTAGGATTCTTTTTTTCTACCACTGCAGAAAAATGCCATCAAACTCTTAATAGAGATTACATTGAATCTATAGATGGTTTTCAGTAATATGGACATTTTAACCATATTGATTCTTCTAATAAACACGAAAATACCTTTCCATTTATTTCTGTCTTCCTTAATTTCTTTCAACAATGTCTTATAGTTTTCAGAGCACAGACCTTTCACCTTCTTGGCTAATTTTATTCCTAAGTATTTTTTTTGTTTGGATGCTATTATAAATGAGATCATTTTCTTTATTTCTATTTATTGTTAGTATATAGAAATACCACTGATTTTGTATTTTAATTTGTATCCTGCAACTTTAATAACTTTTGGATTAGATCTAATGGGGGTTTTGGTAGAATTTTAGGAGGTCGTATCATCAGCAGAGACAATTTTACCTTCCCCTTTCCTATTCTGATGCCTTTTCTTTCCTTGCCTGATTTCTCTGGTTAGGGCTTCCAGTACTGTGTTGAATAAGAGTTGAGGGTGGGAACCCTTGTCTTGTTCCTAATATTAGAGAAAAAATTTTCAATCTTTCACCATTGAGTACAGTATTAGTTATGATCTTGTCAGATATTGCCTTTGTTATGTTAAGGTACATTTCATCTACATGGAATTTATAAAAGAGTTTTTTATCATAAACAGATGTTGAATGTTGTCAAATGTTTTTTTCTATGTCTACCGAGATAATCATATGATTTTGTCTTTCATTCTATTAACATGATGTAACTCATTTGTTGATTTGTATATGTTGAACCATTCTTGCATTGCAGGGATAAATCCCACTTGATCATCACGTGTGATTTTTTTTTTAACGTGTGATCTTCTTAATGAGCAAGTGAATTTGGTTGGCTAGTCTGTAGTTGAGAATTTTGCACCTATATTCACAGGAATGTTGGACTATTTGTCTTCTGGTAGTGTCCTTTTCTGGCTTGGTATCAGGGTAATGCTGGCCTTGTAAAATGTAGTTGGGAGCATTCCCTTCTTTTTTGAAAGAGTTTGAGAAGGATGGGCATTAATTCTTTGTCAGATGTTTGGCAAAACTTGTCAGTAAAACATTTATTTTTAATAATAGCTATCCTAACGGAGGTGAAGTTGTATGCCACCATGGTTTTAATTTGCATTTCTGTAATGATTAGGGATGTTGAGTATCCTTTTGTGTGCTTTTTGGCTATTTGTATAATGAAGTCCAATTTGTCAGTTTTTCCTTTAGTTGCCTGTGCCTTTGGAGTCATATCTAAGAAATCAATGCCAGATTCAATGTTTGTTTTCTTCTAAGGATTTTATAGTTATATCTTTCATGTTTAAAGAATGCACTATTGATATACCTAACAACTTGGATGGATGCTGAGTTAAAAAGCCAATTTTAAGTGTTGCATACTGTATGATTCCATTTATAGGAGATTTTAGAGGTGACAAAACTGCAGTCATTTAAAACAGAGAAGTGGTTGCCAGAAATTAGAGTTAGCAGGCAGTTGTGACTTTTAAAGGTTAACATGAGGGAGTTTCTTTTTCTTTTTCTTTCTTTTTTTTTTTTTTTTTTTTTGAGGGAGTTTCTTATTTGTGATTGAACAGTTCCATAATCCGTATTCTATAACAGCTCTATATTGTGATGGTTACATAAAACTAGACATGTGATAAAATTTCACAGAACTGTGCAAAAGGAGCACTTGTAAAAAAAAAAAAAAGAATGATGAAATCATAATAAGGTTCGTACCGAAGTTAATAGTGTTATATCATCAATTTCCTGGTTTTGACATGCACTAAGATTATATAAGCTGCTGTCATTGGGAATAGCTGACTCAATTCCTGTGAGTCAAACTATTTCAAAATAAAATAGTTATATTTTAAAATGTCTTTAACATTTGCCTATGGTACTAAGAATAAAATCCAAACTATTTTCCAGGACCGACAACGTTTAGCATGGTGTGATTTCTGTCTATATTTTATCTAACCTTTTCCTGTACTATTTCTTTCTTACTATATTCTAGCCATTATCTTCCTTTCAATTCCTCAGCCATAATAATTCCTCTCCTCCCTCAGAGCCTTTGTAACTGTTGTTCATTCTATACAGAACGCTCTTCTCATAGCTATATTCTGAAAGAACTATACTCTTCTGGGTGGTGAGATTTTTTTCTTCTTTATTCATTCAACAAATATTTACAAATGCAGGCTTAGAAGGCAGAGCCCTGAGGCAGCAGTGCAGTTTTGTACATATTGATTTGAAGTGTTTCTAAGACAAGCAAAATCACTGTTAAAAGTCTAGTTAGATACACAGATCATGAACTAGATATAAAATTTGGGATCAGGGCCAAACAATTTGAGCAGTTTTATAGGAATTGAATGATACTTGAGGCCATATGATTGAATGAGATTACCTAGGAAGAAAATGTACATGAGAAGGGTACTGAGAGGAAGAGAATGTAGGACCAAGCTCTGGAGATCTCTAATAGAGCAAGGAGCAAATGGTAACACGGAAGCAAAGTAAGAGTGTTTCAAAGGGGAAGATTGGTCCAATGTATCAAATGCTGCTGAAAAAACAGGTGAGATAAACAAAAAGTATTTTAAGTTTCCATAACCATATATTGATGTTATAACTAGAAAAATACTTTTTAAAATAATAACAGAGTTTGACATCTGCATAAGTAAAAGTTGTTCTGTCATAGATTACTAATAATAAAATAAACTGGCACCATCCGTTTAGAAATTGTTTCAATAATATGTATCAATTATTTCTTAAGTGTTCATAGCATTTGACCCAGTAATCACATTTCCAAGAATCTAAGATTAAAGAAATAGTTCTTACTGGGAAAGACTATGTCTGATGATATCCATGGCAATAATATTTATAATAGTGAAAACCTAAAATTACCTAAATATCCAGTAGGGGAGTATGTTAAATAGATGATAATTCACTCAATGGATTATTATGCTAATATTAAAAATCATGTTTATATAGACCTCTAGTTATAAAACATGGATACATAACAGTAGCCTACATTTGGTAAATTCTAGAAATAAATGTGTTTTTAATTTTTATAATTTCTATGTTTTAAATTTTTCCATCTAATAAAGTTATCTTTAATGACAATGAATTATCCTCTTAACAGAAAAACATTTTTAAGCTTGTTTGTATGATTGCGCTAACCTTTTCTTAACCTATCCTCTTTTCTATTATTTTGTTGGTATACATCACTTACTATATTTTCTTCCTGTCTTATGCTATGCTACATTTATTCCTTTCCTTTGCAGTTATATGAAAGATATTTGTATTTTAAATTCTGAATAGTGAATAAGATTTTCAGAAATAAAATTTAAAATATCCATTATTTTTTATATGCCAGGCAAACCTATACTTCTTTATCAAAATCAATAAATGTATATTCTTCAGGGAGGTCTTACCTAACCACATTCACTCCCAAAATTAGGTTATTAGATAATCCCATAGTCCCAATGAATATACTCTGACACTTATCATAGCAATCTCAAAGGCTCCTTTGTTGATGGTTGACATTTCTAGGAAATTTACTGGAACTTTATTGGAAAATTAGGGCAGAAGAAAGCCATGGAATTTTTTTTACATTATTTTAATTAAAGATTTGTATTTATTTATTTTGAGAGAGAGAGAGAGAGAGAGAGAGAGAGCGAGCACATGAGCAGAACAAGGGGGCAGAGACTCAGAGAGGGAGAGAGAATCTCAAGCAGAGTCCATGCTGAGCATGGAGCACACCCTAGCCTGGATCTCATGACTCTGAGATCATGACCTGAGCCAAAATCAAGAGTCTGACCCACAATCATCTGAGCCACCCAGGTGCCCCAGAAGCCATGGAATTTTAGACTGGCCCTCATCTGATTTTTTATTCTAAGGATTCCCCATAATGACACCATTGTCTCTATTCCAAAAATACCAATTAGGAAAAATTCCAGTCAATTCAACTTCTCCTTAAATAGCATTAAAAAAAAGAAGAAGAAAGAAAGAAAGAAAAAGAGGAGGGCAGCCCCGGTGGCTCAGCGGTTTAGCGCTGCCTTCAGTCCAGGGCATGATCTTGGAGACCCTGGATCGAGTCCCACATTTGGCTCCCTGCATGGAGCCTGCTTCTCCCTCTGCCTGTGTCTCTGCCTGTCTCTCTCTCTCTCTCTCTGTCTCTCATGAATAAATAAAATCTTTAAAAAAAAAAAAAAAGGAAAGATGTCAGATCCATTGTTATACTAAGAATTTTTGTTAAAGCCTCCAGATATCATTTGAAACCTACCTTGAAAGAATATGTTGGGGGCCCCTGGGTGGCTCAGCTGATTAAGTGTCTGACCTGGATTCAGGTCATAATCTCAGAGTCCTGGAATGGAGCCCCACATGGATCCCGGGGGTGGATCCCCTAGTGGATCCCCGTGTGGGGCCCCAGTAAGGTCCCCGCTGCTCTGCACTCAGCGGGGAGTCTGCTCCGCTCTCTCTCTCTCTCTCTCTCTCTCTCTCTCTCTCTCTCTGCCCCTCCCCCTGCTCATGCTCTCTCTCCCAAATAAATAAAATATTTTTTTAAAAAAGAAAGAATATGTTGTTTTGAAGTCAGATCCATATAGACATAATTCTAACAGATTAGTTTTAGAAACTCCACTACTTATTTCATTAAAATTAACACATGAGGATATTTATTTAAAGGTCCCCATAATCTCAGTTCATTCGGCAATCTGATTATGTATAGTGTTTTCAACATGTTGGAAATGATATTATACCTTCTTTATGATTCATAAAGTTCAACAGGGAAGAAGCTATATGATTAAAAAAACTGATCCTGAAAATGTGGTAAATGTATAAATATAAATCATGTCTTAGCTAAAATAACAAATTAAATATATCATGATTTAATTTCAAAATAATTTTGTCTACAGAAAGTGAAAAAATGATTTTTTTTTTTACAGTATTCCTTAATACTTAGCAGGCAGTTGGCCACTTTGGGACAGAAGCCTATCATATACACAACTCTGAAGAGAAAAGTTTATTTTCCACATGATAAAATGAAGAATGGGTATTTATTTTAAAATTTCATATATAAACTTTATTTTTTAAATTTATAAAATAACTGTCAGAAATTTAAAGTAAAAGAAATTTTAAAACCCTAGTGGAATTCCATATAATATCTTATATGTAGTTTCCAAGTAGCTTCTTTCATGATACACAAAAAAATGTAATAATCAGAACTAGTTATCAACTTATAGTTTTACAAATGGTATTAATATCTAAACTTCAGTTCAAGAGCCTCATTCAGGATGTCAGCAAATCCTAGAAATATCTCAAAATGTTTCCTGCCAGTTCAGAAAAATGAACCATAGTGGTGTAACTGATGCTACAATCATTATCACTGTCAGTACACACACATACACAAAACAAATTCCACCTGAAAGATAAAATCTGTTACTATTAAATTAGGAAGTGATTATGGGGTTAAGACAGCCTTTCTTACTCTGTTACAACTAGGCACAGGGCAAGGTGATTATAACTAAAAGATACAATTCCTACCCTCAATAACGTTCCCTTATTTGGGGAGACAGATAAATAGATGTTACGATAGAGGTGAACCCAGATGAAATGGAAGAGAGTGTGGACCAACAAAGTCTTAGATAAAAGGGAATCAAGGAGGACTTCTCTAAAGAGGTGACATCTGCATGCTTGAAAAGAAATAAAAGCCAATTGGGAGAGCATTCCAAACAGAGAGGCTGCATATACAAAAGCTTTCAAGCAGAGACCTGAGAAAGCAGACACATTTCAGGAGATGCAAAGAAGTTGAATCCATGGGTAAAGTAAAGGGTGACATTCAGAAAGAGGAGATGTTTTTTAAATAATCATAATAATCTGGGGCTAAAATTCCTGCTGATTTTATAAAACCTTGGGAGATGGGGAGGTAGGAGAAACAGTAATTATAAAACCAACTAAAGGCTTGTCTGACTTAGCAGGCAAGTAGGAAGGTTATAGGTATCATTTGTTTCTTCTCTATTGTTAATATCTTTATGGAACTTCATAAACACATGATTCGCCCTTTTAAAGTGTACAATTTAATGGTTTTTAGTCTATTTACAGAATTGTATAACTATCACTACTGTTTAAATCTAGAACATTTCTATCACCTCAAAAAGAAACCTTATTCCCTCCTCCTCCCAGCCCTTGGTCCTACTCATCTATTTCCTGTCTCTATGGATTTGCCTATTCCGAATGTTTCATATCAAGAGAATCATACAATATATGGTCTTTTGCAACTGGCTTCTTTCAGCATAATGTTTTCAGGGTTCATCCATGTTGTAGCATGTTTCAATATTCATTCCTAAAAAGGAATAAAAATTGCCAAATAATATTCCATTATATGGATATACCAACTTTTTAAAAAAATTGTTCTTCAGTTGATGGACATTTTGGTTGTGTCTACTTTTATGTAGACTATTATGAATAAGGCTACTGTGAACTTTTATTTACAAGTCTTTGTGTAGACATAATGGTTTTTTTTTTTAAGATTTTACTTATTTATTCATGAGAGACAGAGAGGGGCACAGACATAGGCAGAGGGAGAAGCAGGCGGGACCTAATGCAGGACTCAATCTCCGAGCTAGGATCATGCCCTGAGCCAAAGGCAAACACTCAACTGCTGAGCCACCCAGGCATCCCTAGACATAATGTTTTTATTTCTCCTGGGTGTATACCTAGGATTGAAATTGTGAGCCATATGACATCTAATTTCATTTATTTGTTGTCCGAGGAAATATTTTGTGTGATTTCAGTTCTTTTATATGTATTGAGGTTTATCTTATGGCTTAATATATAGCCTGTCCTGGAGGATTTTCCTTGTCCACTTGTGAAGAATGTATAGTCTGCTGTTGTTGGGTGGAGTATCCTATAGATGTCTGTTAGGTCTAGTTGGTATAGAGTGCTGTTTAAGTGTTCTATCTCCTTGTTGATGTTTTGCTAGTTGTTCTATCCATTATTGAAAGTGGTATATCAAAGTCTCCAACTATTGTTGTTAAATTGTCTATTTCTCCCCTTCATTCTGTCAGGTTTTACTTCATGTGTTTGGGGTCTCTGTTGTCAGATGAATATGTTTGTAATTATTATACTTTCCTGATGAATGACAGAGTATCTTGACATTAGAAAAAGTTCTTCTTTATTTTGTATTGTTTTTGCTTTAAGGTTATCATCTCTAATATTACTATAGCCAGTCCAGCTTTCTCTGGTTGCTTTTGCATAACATATTTTTCTGCCCTTTACTTTCAACATTCCTCTATTCTTTTAAGATTTTACTTGTTTATTTATTTGAGAAAAAGAGAGAGCACACAGGGGAAGAGCAAGGGGAAAAGGAGAAGCAGACTCCCTGCTGAGCAGGTAGCCCAACGTAGGGCTTAATTCCAGCACCCTGAGATCATGTCCTGAGCTGAAGTTAAGTGCTTAACCGACTGAGCCACCCAAGTGCCCCTCAATGTATTTGTATTTTTTAATCTTAACTGTATCTCCTATAGACACCATATAGTTGGAACTTATTTTGTTATCAGTCTGATAATCCCTGCCATTTGGTTAGACTGTTTAGTATACTCACATTTAATGTTATTATTGATACAGATGATTCTATATCTGCCATTTTATTTATTTCTCCTGTATTTTTTCTTCCTCTGTTCCTCTATTGTTTTCTTTGCATTAAGTGAATATTTCCTAGTGTAACAATTTAATTACATTAATTTTCTCACTGCATTTTGAAATATTTCCTTAGTTTATCATCTAGGGCTGGCCATATACATATAGCACACTGCAACAATGGGAACACTTATATTGCACAACCAATTTGAAAGGTAATTTTACATTATCCTGCAAAGTTAAAGATGCCCATACCAATAGTTCAGCAATTCAATAGCAGCATATATTCTACAGAAATCCATGCACAAGTGCACCAGGAGATGTGTGTATTTGTACCAGAATTGTTTCTAATAACAAAAAAAACCCTGAAATTCTAATTTCCATTTCATGGAGAGATGGGTAAGCATCTTATAGTTATGCTATAGAATATATGCATTATACAGCAGTAAAAATGAATCAAACACAGCAATACAAATCAACATGAGTGAATTTCACAAACATAACATTGAATGAAAAAGGCAAGTCATGGAGGAAAAATACAGTATGATTCCATCTATATAAGGTACAAACCTGAAAAATAAAAAAAATATTGTTTAATAATACATTTATGTCAGTTAACTAGTTTTGTAAAGCAAAAGAATTGACTTTCGTATATTAACCTTGTATCCTGCAACCTTGCTACAATTACTTATTAGTTCCAGGATTTTTTAAATGTGTTCTTTGTTCTCAGAAATTTTTTCTGCATAGATAATCATGTCATCTGCAAATAAAGAACATTCTGTTACTTCTTTCTCAATCATGTATGCCTTTTGTTTTATTTTTTTATCTTACTATGGTAGACAGTAAGATACTATCAGTGTGATACTGAATAGGAGTGGTAAGAGGAGACATCTTTGCTTTTGTTCATAGGAGAAATGGATCTAATTTCTCACTATTAAGTATTTTGTATGTTTTTTTATAGATGCTCCTTTATCAAGTTGAAGGAGTTTCCCTCCATTGCTTGTTATCTGAGAGCTTTTATCACAAATGGGTGTCAGATTTTGTCAAATGCTTTTTTGCATCTGTTGATGTAATTATATGCTTTTTTTCTTTTTAAATCTTTTATATGATGGATCATATTAACAGATTTTTCATGCTGAACCAGACATGAATAACTGGAATAAACCCCGTTTGGTCATGGTATATAATTCTTTTTATACATTGTTGAATTCAAAAGGTCTGCAACTCTACCAGTAATGTATTTACCTGGTTTTGGTATTAAGGCATCTGGTTTTCTCTACTATTCTTCTGTTTTCAGTTTACTGATTTCTGTTGCAATTTTTTTTTTTCTGTTTCCTTTAGGTTTGTATCGCTTTTTTTTTTCCTCTAGTTTTCCAAGGTGGAAGCTTAGAGTATTGACTTTAGATCTTTCTTCTTTTCTAATATATGCATTGATGCCATACATTTCCCTCTAAGCCTTGCTTTCACTGCAGCCCTCAAATTTTATTGTTTTATTTTTTCATTTGTTCAAAACATTTTTCATTTTCTTTTTGTTTAAAATATTTTTTACCTTCAGTTGTGATTTCTTCCTTAACTAATGTGTTATTTAGAAGTGTTTAATCTCCAAATCTCTGGGGGTTTTCCAGCTATCTTTCTATTACTGATTCTTAGCTTAATTACATTGTATTTTGAGAGCATACTTTATATACTTTATATTTTTTAAAATTTCTTAAAATGTATTTTATGACCCAGGATATGATGTGTCATGGTCAGTGTTCCATATGAACTTAAGAATGTGTATTCTGCTGTTGTTGGAAGAGATAATCTTTAAATGTCAATTGGATACACTTGATTGATGCTGCTGTTCAGTTCAATTATGTCCTTACTGATTTTCTGCCTGCTGGATCTGTCAATTACTAAAAGAGGAGTTTTGAATCTCTAACTATATAGTAGATTTTTCTATTTCTCCATGCAGTTGCATATTGTTTAATAAGACATTTTATGGCAAAACTAGTTTTTAAAAAAGCACAGAAATGTAAATACAAATGCAAACAAAATCAGGACAGTGATTATGTGTAAGCAGGTGGGAATGGGAGAAGGAGAGGGATAGGACATTTCTAAGGTATTGGTAACATTCTGATTCTTGATCTAGGTGATTAGTACACAGATGTTCATCTTAGTATTATTCTTTAAATGTATGTGTATGTCATATACTCTTTTGTATATATGATAAATTCATAATAAAATTATTAAATAAGTGGTATTTTAATAGAAACAAAGAAAACATGCATATGGAGAGAATATTAGAGGTTTAGTTTTTTTAAAAAAAATTGCCTTGGATGCCATAAAATACCATTCACATGATTGACTAGTCTGAGTTTAGAAAAGATTGTGCTTATTAAAGATACATTTTTGTGGTAAAACAAGAAAGCAAAAAAAGAAAAAAAACAAGAAAGAAAATAGAAGAGAGTTCTGGGCAGAATTAAAAGGCAGTGAAATAAACACAAGGAAGATGAAATCAGCACTCCAAGAGAGATGAAGAGCACAGTTTTGGTGGGCAAACAGGAATAACACACCTGAAATAAAATATGGCAAGTGAAATTGAATAGGAAAAAATATAGAGATGCCGTGAAAATAATTTGGAATAGCTTGATTTTTTTCCTGGATATAATTAAGGGGCCACTGAGTTTCTAAGCAGAACATGACTTAATAAAATTCAGATTAAAAGAGATAAACTAAACATGGCAGATTAAGTGCATTTATTTATCTCTATTCTCTCCCATTATCTCACTAAGGTAGTTGTAAGCCTACAAGGAGAACCAATGGGAAGGGAAGCAAGAACAGAAGGTAAAAGGAGATAAAGAAGTGGTAACTGACTTAGTAAAACATGAAATTGTATTAATTAAGGGCTTGCAGAGGGAATTCTAAAGTGATGGGAACCCTCTGGTGTGCCTTCAGTTCTTTCCTCCAGCTCTGCTCCCTGAATATGGAAACTTAGTGTATATCCTCCTGGCAAGAGAGAAGAGGATTTTTCTTTGATTAGCTGATCAGACCTACTTAAAAGAAGTTCGGAGTCAGAAGGGGAGAAGCATGATGGAGTACAAGAGGGGTGAGAAGTATCCCTCTGAACTGAGACACAACTTGTTACAACTTCCCTCTTAAATATTAAAGGAAATCCAGAGACTATCAGAATTACAGAAAGCTTCCAACATGAACATCAGACACCTAAATCAATAGAGAGAACAACAGAACTCAGAGGAAACAAAACATAGCAGGGAGCAAAAGAAAAGATCACAAAAAAGCATAAATAACATCTTCACAGAAATAAGAAAAGATATATGTAAAAGAAAACTAAGATGTTATAAAATGGGAAAGAAGTAAGAAAATAATTTTTTAAAGATTTTATTTACTCATGAGAGACACAGAAGGAGAGGCAGAAATGTAGGCAGAGGGAGAAGCAGGCTCCTCACAGGGAGCCCTATGAGGGACTCGATCCCCAGACCCAGGAGCACACCCTGAGCCAAAGGCAGACACTCAACCGCTGAGCCACCCAGGCTTCCCAAGAAAATAATTTTGAAAAGTGTATAATCATTAAAAAAAATCAACACTTGAAACCAAAATGATAGACATGGAATATTGAAATGGTCAGTATGCCCTGACCAGGCCTTGAGTGCTGGCTCCTTTCTAGGCCTTGTAGATAAATAGATCTCCATCCAAAAAGAAGAGTCACCAATACCTCATTATAATGTGGCTACACATATATGAGATTATCATATAGCCAGTGGACAGTGTAAAAAAATGGTACTGATGATTGTAGAAGTTGTACTTGAAACCGATGTTATAGAGTCAGTAGTGTGGCTTGCATAAAGCAGTAATTGCATTGAGTTTCATGGTGGCATGGTTTAGGGTATAGAGGTGTGGTGACAACCCTACAACTGCCCCAACATGGGTCCCCCTGCCCTGCCAGGACCACATTCTGAGTGGGCAAAATGCCGTCACCCAAGTATGTATACATTGAGGAAATAGGAAACTCAGGAGACATTTACTGAACATCTACAACCTGATGTCTCCTAGACTGCCCTGATGAGAAACTCCCTAGAATTTTTCATAGTTTCCAAGATACATGGGAGAATGCTTATTTTCATGAATTCCTCTGTATATCCACTTAAAAGATAAATTTAACCCTGTCAAATTTTAGAATACTAAGAAAAAAGGGGATATATTATTTCTGAATTCTCTGCCTAGCGAATTTATCCAGCAGGTGTGTGAAATATTTTCAGATATTCAGGGTCTCAAAAATTTATGTTCATATATACTTTCACAGAGAGGTACTGAAGAATGTACTTTAGCAAAACAAGAAAGATCAAAGTTCTGGATCCAGTGAATGATGCCTTTAGCCCAAAAAGTAATGAAGTAAAACAAGTACTAGATTACCTCTGCATTTAAAACATGGAAAAAATTATGGGCCACCACATTATCTTTTGGAACACTTAGGAAACAACGGATTTTCAAAATGAAATAATGATGAACTCTAGAAGAAATATGAATATATATGTATATATGAAAATGTATGGGGCAGCCCGGGTGGCTCAGCGGTTTAGCGCCGCCTTCAGGCCAGGGTGTGATCCTGGAGACCAGGGATCAAGTCCCACGTGGGGCTCCCTGCATGGAGCCTGCTTCTCCCTCTGCCTGTGTCTCTGCTTCTTTCTTTCTCTGTCTCTCATGAGTAAATAAATAAAATCTTTAAAAAAGAAAATAGAAAAAAGAAAATGTAATTATAGCAAAATAACTGACACAGTAGTAAACAATATTCACATAGTAAAACAATATAAACACTATAGATTTAGCTAAATGCTGTGATACTGGGAGAAGAGATGTATTGGTAGTTATATTTTTATGAGAAATACATTTTCATCTGTCATATAAGAAGCCAATAGATAATATGTAAAAATTATATATTAAGAGAGAAGCATAAGAATTTGGAGACACAATGCAGATGAAAAAGGTGTAAGAGTCAAGATTGTTTTCCTTTGGGAACAAGAGTGAAGAATGAGGAGAAATGGGGCAGAGGTAGCGTTTTAGTGCTACTTAATTTAACCCAGATTCATGTTGATAAAAATAAAAAAAATTTTAAAGATAATAAATGTCAACAATGTACAAGATGGAGGAGAGAAGAGAGAGAGACCATTTTATTTTTATGTTTTCTGTTTTTTTTCTTAGGACCTGGCGTATTTTGGTACCAATGACGTCAGAAGATGTGCTAAAGGAGATTAAAGGAAATCAAGTGGCTTTTCAAGATTGCTTTATTGCAGATTTTCTTTTCCTGCAGACCTTTCCTTTGTTGACAATACCTGAGATTCCTGGATTTTTACCGATCTCTTCACCAGCTGGTAGTCAGTTAATGGCAACCTGGATTGCTTGTGTTCCTTCTTATATTGTTGTGGTAGCGGATATGGAAACCTTTCAAACAAATGATTCATTCCGTACTTGGACCAGAATCAGAGTACCTCCAAACATTTTGACTGAGGATGAAAGACACAGCATATCTGATGTGAACCTATCACGGGATGGAATATTTTTCCTAATAAATGGTGTTCTTTACATAAAGAGTTTTACTGAGTTCAAAAGACTGGGAATAAGTGAAAATCTCCCCAATAGTGGAATTATTGGCATTACATCAAGAAAATGGTGTTGGATCAACTATTTATTAAAGGTCAGTAAAATATTATGTATATTACACTTACACATTTAGATAGATTTACTGTATTATTTTTTAAAGATTTTATTCATGAGAGACATACAGAGAAAGGCAGAGACATAGGCAGAGGGAGAAGCAGGCTCCATGTAGGGAGCCCAACACGGGACTCAATCCCGGAACTCCAGGATCACAACCTGAGCCGAAGTCAGACGCTTAACTGCTGAGCCACCCAGGCGTCCCTACTGTGTTATGAAATTCAGTGATATATAAGATACTATACTATGCAGCTTTTGCAGAGTTATTTAATTTATGGTTATAAATAAGTCCATTTTCCTAACCTAACTTTTCAGAGGCCTCTTTATAGAGATACACTTCCAACAAAAGAGAATAAAACAAATCTTGTATATTATTATGAAGAATAAGTTAGCCATATTATCACAGTTTTGTTTTACCTTGACATGGGCAAAAGGTCCAAAAAATTATTTCCCCCAAAGACTGTGTACTTTCAAAAATGAATTAACTCCTCTTTTGACAATATAGTAAATAAGGTATCCTAAAGCTATTATGTTACAAAATACCTAAAATGCTGTGTAAAAATTTTAAAACTTTTTTTAAGAATATAGCTGGATTATATGGAAGTAGGGGAAATCCTGAGAGAAATGGGGTAGTCCTAGATCACTAATCCAGAGGCATAAGCCAATTCTAACATCTCACCTTCTGTAAGCACATATACTAATTTAGATATTTAGATCTCTGGTACTTGAACACGAGGCCTTGGGCCTGTGCAAGGTAGGACATCTGATAATCATTTTTTCATAAAACAAGAACCTTCAAAAATTTTCCAAAATAATGAAATCTATGTGAGCTTTAGCTCTTCAAAGGAGAGAAAAGTCTGTCTTTAAAATTTGTCATCAGGTGACCCAGCAATTGCGCTGCTGGGGATTTACCCCAAAGATACAGATGCAATGAAACACCGGGACACCTGCACCCCGATGTTTATAGCAGCAATGTCCACAATAGCCAAACTGTGGAAGGAGCTTCAGAATCCATCAAAAGATGAATGGATAAAGAAGATGTGGTCTATATATACATGGAATATTACTCAGCCATTAGAAACTACAAATACCCACCATTTGCTTCGACGTGGATGGACCTGGAGGGTATTATGCTGAGTGAAATAAGTCAATCAGAAAAGGACAAACATTATATGGTCTCATTCATTTGGGGAATATAAAAATTAGTGAAAGGGAATAAAGGGAAAGGAGAGAAAATGAGTGAAAATATCAGAGAGGGTGACAAAACATGAGAGACACCTAACTCTGGGAAATGAACAAGGGGTATTGGAAGGGGAGGTGGGCGGGGGATGGGGTGACTGGGTGATGGGCACTGAGGGGGGCACTTGGCGGGATGAGCACTGGGTGTTATGTTATATGTTGGCAAATTGAACTCCAATAAAGAAAATCTTTTTAAAAAATAAAATAAAATAACATTTGTCATCAGGAACTGACTCACATGGGCTTTGGGGCCCAGAGTCCCAGCACCTGCGTAGTTCAAAAAACATTAAGGCTAGCACCAAGCAGAAGTAAACACAACAATTTCTGGAGAAATTAAGCCTCAAGTCAGGCTTTGAAAATTTTCCACAGATAACATTCTGAAAAAAATTGACCTTACAGTAAAAAATGACAAAACACACAAAGAAACAAGATGCCATGGGAGTCAGGAGAAACAATAAAGAATAGAATCATTCCTGCAAGGACATCAGGTATTAAAGTTGACAAAATATAAAATATCTTTAATAGATTTAAATAAATGGAAGACATAAGGAGAAAGGAATCTACCAAATGGCAAGGCAATTAGTAAAAATAAAAGCAAGAAACTCATTACTCTAAGATTTAGGATAGTGATTATCCCGGAAAGGAAAAACATAGTGACTCTGAGAGCGCATGGGTGGCATTCAGGAGTTCTGATGATATTCCACTTCTAAATCTCTAAGGTCATTACACAGACCTCTGTTTTGTCACAAATCTTCCAGTTATATATTTTTCTATTCAATCCATTTTCTGTATGTGGATTGTATTTCAAAATTTTTAATATGTAAAAATAAATGCTAAAATATTAAATTTTATGTAATAAGCTTTGGTAAAACTAATGAAAACTGAAATGTAAAATTCAGTGGAGAAAATCCAAGATGTCTAATCAGAATTCCAAAATAAAGTTTAGAATGGGAGGGGCAAGATGGCAGAAGAGTAGGGGTCCTCAGCTCATCTGGTCCCACAAACTTACCTAGATAACTTTTAAAACATCCTGAACACCTATGAATTTGACCTGAGATGTAAAGAGAGAACAGCTGGAATGCTACAGAAAGAAATGTATTCACTACTAATAAGGTATGAAGGTGAAAACAATTAAAAAGAACTAAAGTGGGGGATCCCTGGGTGGCGCAGCGGTTTGGCGCCTGCCTTTGGCCCAGGGCGTGATCCTGGAGACCCGGGATCGAATCCCACATCGGGCTCCCAGTGCATGGAGCCTGCTTCTCCCTCTACCTGTGTCTCTGCCTCTCTCTTTCTCTCTCTGTGACTATCATAAATAAATAAAAATTTAAAAAAAAAAAAAAAAAGAACTAAAGTGGGGGAACCATGACTAGCAGGGCTAAAGCAGAGCAGCAAATGCCTCCAGGGCCCAAAAGCACAGCCCTGGAGAAGTGGGAATTTTAAAAATCCATGCCTGAGTTTTCCCTGATGGAAAAGGGCTTAGCAGGGAAATTGGGCAGAATCGCAGGAGGGGCCAAAGCATCAAGATTCCCGGAGTCACTATAAGAGGAGGGGTGCCTGGGGGATAGCTCACCGGTCCCCCTCGGTAAAGGGCTAGAGCGCCACAGCCCTCCAGGGCATTTGGGAGAAGCCCGCCAGTTACAGGGGCTGGCTCTGGAGCTGCTGTTACTTTAGAGCCTGGCAACAGATGGAGGTGGCTGTCCTCCATTCCCTTCGGGAGAGGCAGTCCCTGGGAGTGTGGGTCCAGCGGCACAGGGTTCTGGATCCTAGGGTGCCAGAGGACAAAGCTGGAGATCCTCCATTCCCCCTGGGACCAGAAGTGGGGAGGGTACAGGAAAGTGAGACCTTTCCTGCTGCTGGGTGCCCCGCAAATTGTGCAGATCAGTGGATCAGTGCACCAGGCCTGCCCCAGGAGCATGTAG
Source organism: Nyctereutes procyonoides (assembly GCF_905146905.1). Taxonomy (NCBI): domain Eukaryota; kingdom Metazoa; phylum Chordata; class Mammalia; order Carnivora; family Canidae; genus Nyctereutes; species Nyctereutes procyonoides. Next base: position 8,362,882 of record NW_026575044.1, read on the forward strand.
CCCTGTGTAGACTGGGAGACTGGTTAGTTACTCCTGGAGATCTTGACTCCAGAGCTGGAAATCTGACCATGGCCTTTTTTTTTCTTTCCTCTTTGTTCCACATTGTACCTGGGAGAGGTGGGGCCTCTAGGGAACAAAGGTCTCACAGGATAAATAGCTCATACTGAGCCAAGCACTAGGCAAGGGGCTGGACAATTCTGCCCAGGCACAAACACCTAAGAATCAGTGCAGCAGACCCCTCCCCCAGAATAAATGCTGGAAGAAAAGGGAAATGGAAGTTTACTAAACAAGCAGCACTGGAAAGCTCCAGGACTGAGTGAAAATAGTATATAGAACTAGAGGGTTGGGCAGCCGGCATGGCTCAGCCATTTAGAGCTGCCTTCAGCCCAGGGCGTGATCCTGGAGACCAGGGATGGAGTCCCACGTTGGGCACCCTGCATGGAGCCTGCTTTTCCCTCTGCCTGTGTCTCTGCCTCTCTCTCTCTCTCTGTCTCTCATGAATAAATAAATAAAATCTTTAAAAAAAGAACTAGAGGGTCCTTTTTTTTTTCATTACAACTTGTTTTTATATCAGGCTAAAAATTTCCAATATTTTTTCTTTTCCCACCTTAACTACCAACTACTCATTTTTAAGTTTTTTTCCTTTTTGACTTTCATATTTCTACAATTACATGTCTTAGATATATTTTTCACTTCTGGATTCCCTTCAGTGTATTCAATTTAATTTTGGTAGATACATGAGATATGGGTATTTGCTTTTTGTTTTCTCTGTCTCATTTTGTTTTACAAGGTGGAAGTTAGTACCTTGTAACGCACTACCAAATTCACCCAGAAGCAAATGGAACACCATGTTAGTTCATTCTGAGAGTTCTCTCTTCCTTCCCATTCTGCCCCCCTCTTTTATCTTGTTTCTGTTTTTGTGGTCATGTTGGGTCTTTATATAAGTATTGCTGGCTTATATAAATTTGGGATTGAGCATCTTCTAACATACAGAACAAAATACACTCAGAACAAGAGGATCACCCTCTAGGACACCTCAAGGAGACTACATTCTCTCTCCACTACCACTTCCTCGCCACCGCCATCCCCTCCCCCCCTTTTCTCTTTTCTCTTTTATTTTTTTTATTTTGTTTTTGTTTTTTGTTTTTTTTATTTTTACTACTTTGTTTTAAAAGTTGTTTTTTCACTTGTTTTATTTTGTTCTGTTCTTGTTTTTCTTTTATTTTCTGGTCTCTGACCTCTTCACAATCATCTATGGTATATTTTACTTAGGTCATGGTTGATAGTTTTGATTCAGCCCACTCATACAGCCACTCTGCACGGTACAAAATGACTATAAGGAAGAATTCACCACAAAAGAAAGAACTAGAAGCAATACTCTCTGCCACAGAGTTACAGAATCTGGATTTAAATACGATGTCAGAAATTCAATTCAGAAGTACAGTTATAAAGTTACTGGTGGCTCTGGAAAAAAGCATAAAGGACTCTAGAGACTTTATTACTGCAGAATTGATATCTAAACAGGCTGAAATTAAAAATAGATTAACTGAGATGCAACCCAAACTGGATGCTCTAACTGCTAGGGTTAATGAAGTGGAAGAGTGACATAGAGGACAAGTTGATAGAAAGGAAGGAAGCTGAGGGAAAAAGAAAAACAACTAAGAGCCCATGAGGAAAGGCTTAGGGAAATAAATGATAGCTTGAGAAGGAAGAATATATGCCTAACTGGGATTCCAGAAGAGGCTGAGAGAGAGAGAGAGAACCACAAAGTATGTTTCAATAAATAATAGCTGAGAACTTCCCTAATCTGGGGAAGGAAACAGGAATTCAGATCCAAGAGATATAGAGGACCCCCCCCCAAAAAAAATCAGTAAAAACCATTCAACACCTGGACATTTAATAGTGAAATTTGCAAATTTCAAAGATAAAGAGAAAATTCTTAAAGCAGCTTGAGACAAGAGATTCTTAACTTATATGGGGAGAAATGTCAGATCAATAGCAGACCTCTCCACAGAGACCTAGCAGGCCAGAAAGGGATAGCATGATATATACAGGGTACAAAATGAGAAAAACATGCAGCCAAGAATACTTTATCCAGCAAGGCTGTCATTCAGAGTAGAAAGAATGATAAAGAGCTTCCACGATAGTCAGAAACTGAAAGAATATGTAACCACCAAACTGGCTCTGCAAGAAATATTAAGAGGGATCCTCTAAAAGAAATAGGGAGCTCAAAGAAACAATCCACAAAAACAGGGACTGAATAGGTAATACGATGACACTAAATTCATATCTTTCAATAATTACTCTGAACATGAATGGGCTAAATGATCTCATCAAAAGATATAGGGTATCAGACTGGATAAAAAAGCAAGAACCATCTACATGTTGTCTACAAGAGACTCATTTTAGACCTAAGGACACCTCCAGCCTGAAAATGAAGGGGTAGAGAACCATTTACCATTCAAATAGTACTCAAAAGAAAGCTGAGGTAGCAATTCTCATATCAGATAAATTAGAGCTTATACCAAAGACTGTAGTAAGAGATAAAGAGGTACACTATATCATACTTAAAGGGTCTATCCAACAAGAAGACCTAACAATCATGAATATTTATGCCCCTAATGTGGGAGCTGCTAAGTATATCAATCAATTAATAACCAAAGTAAAGAGATACTTATATAATAATATATTAATAGTAGGAGACTTCAAAATGGCACTTTCAGCAAATGACAGATTTTCTAAGCAGAACATCACTAAAGAAACAAGGGCCTTGAATGATGAACTGGACCAAATACATTTCACAGAAATATGCAGAACATTCCATCCAAATGCAACTGAATACACATCCTTCTCAAGTGCAAATTGGACTTTCCCCAGAATAGACCACATACTGGGTCACAAATCAGATCTCAACTGATACCAAAAGACTGGGATTGTCCCCTGCATATTTTCAGACCACAATGCTTTGAAACTAGAACTCAATCACAAGAAGAAATTTGGAAGAAACTCAAACACATGGAGGTTAAAGAGCATCTTACTAAAAGATGAATGGGTCAGCCAGGAAATTAGAGAAGAATTAAAAAGATTCATGGAAACTAATGAAAATGAAAATACAACTGCTCAAAATCTTTGGGATACAACAAAAGCAGTCCTAAGAGGGAAATATATCACAATACAAGCCTATATGCCAACAAATTAGGCAATCTAGAAATGCATGCATTTCTGGAAACCCACAAATTACCAAAACTGAAACAGGAAGAAACAGAAAACCTGAACAGGCTAATAACCAGTGAGGAAATTGAAGCAGTCAACAAAAACCTCCCAAGCCACAAAAGTCCAGAGACAGTTGGTTTCCCAGGGGAATTCTATAAAACATTTAAAGAAGAAATAATACCTATTCTACTAAAACTGTTTTGAAGGATAGAAAGGGAGGGAATACTTCCAAACTCGTTTTATGAGGCCAGCATTACCTTGATTCCAAAACCAGACAAAGACCCCACCAAAAAGGATAGTTGTAGGCCAATACCCCTAATGAACATGGATGCAAAAATTCTCACCAAGATACTAGCCAATAGAATCCCAACAATACATTAAGAGGATTATTCACCATGACCAAGTGGGATTTATCCCCAGGATGCAAGGGTGGTTCAACACTCATAAAATAATCAACGTGATAGGTCACATCAACAGGAGAAAAAACAAGAACCATATGATCCTCTCAATAGATGCAGAGAAAGCATTTGACAAAATACAGCATCCATTCCTGATTAAAACTTTTCAAAGTGTAGGAATAGAGGGAACATTCCTCAGTGTCTTAAAAGCCATTTATGAAAAGCCCATAGTGAATATCATTCTCAATGAGGAAACATTGAGATCCTCTCCTCTAAGATCAGGAACAAAACAGTGATGTCCATTCTCTCACACTATTATTCAACATAGTACTAGAAGTCCTAGCCTCAGCAATCAGACAACAAAAAGAAGAAAAAAAGGCATCCCAATTGGCAGAGAAGAAGTCCAACTCTCTCTCTTTGCAGATGAAATGATACTGTACATAGAAAACCCAAAAGACTCCACCCCAAGATTGCTAGAACTCATACAGCAATTCAGCAATGTGGCAGGATACAAAATCAATGCCCAGAAATCAGTGGCATTTCTATACACTAACAATGAGATGGAAAAAAGAGAAATTAAGGAGTCAATCCCATTTACAACTGCACCACCCAAAAGCATAAGATACCTAGGAATAAACCTAACCAAAGAGGTAAAGGATCTATACCCTCAAAACTACAGAACACTTCTGAAAGAAATTGAGGAAGACACAAAGAGATGGAAAAACATTCCATGCTCATGGATTGGAAGAATAAATATTGTCAAAGTGTCTATGCTACCATGGCAATGTACATGTTCCATGCAATCCTTATCAAAATACCATGGACTTTCTTCACAGAGTTGGAACAAATAATCTTAAGATTTGTATGGAATCAGAAAAGACCCCAAATAGCCAGAGGAATATTGAAAAAAAAAAAAAACAATGCCAGGGGCATCACAATGCCAGATTTCAAGCTGTATTACAAAGCTGTGATCATCAAGACAGGATGGTACTGGCACAAAAATAGACACATAGATCAATGGAACCAAATAGAGAACCCAGAAATGGGCCCTCAACTCTATGGTCAACTAATATTTGATGAAGCAGGAAAGAATATCCACTGGAAAAGGGACAGTGTCTTCAAAACGTGGTGTAAAATTGGACAGCCATGTGCAGAAGAATAAAACTAGACCATTCTCTTACACTATACACAAAGATCAACTCAAAATGGTTGAAAGATCTAAATGTGAGACAAGATTCCATCAAAATCCTAGAGGAGAACACAGGCAACACCCTTTTTGAACTTGGCCACAGTAATTTCTTGCAAGATGCATCTATGAAGGCAAGGGAAACAAAAGCAAAAATGAATTATTGGGACTTAATCAAGATAAAAAGCTTCTTTCTGCCTAGCAAAAGAAACAGCCAACAAAACGAAAAGACAACCTACAGAATGGGAGAAGATATTTGCCAATGACATATCAGATAAAGGACTAGTATCAAAGATTTATAAAGAACTTATCAAACTCAACACCCAAGAAACAAAAAATTACAATCATGAAATGAGCAGAAAACATGAACAAAAATTTCCCCAAAGAAGACACACATGGCCAACAAGCACATGAGGAAGTGCCCGCATCACTTGCCATCAGGGAAATACAAATCAAAACAACGAGATACCATCTCACACCAGTAAGAATGGCGAAAATTAACAAGACAGGAAATAACAAATGTTGGAGAGGATGTGGAGAAAGGGGAACCCTCTTGTACTGTCTGCGGGAATGCAAGCTGGTGCAGCCACTCTGGAAAACAGTGTGAAAGTTCCTCAAGAAGTTAAAAATAGAGCTACCCTATGACCCAGCAATTGCATTATTGGGTATTTACCCCAAAGATACAGATGTAGTGAAATGCTGGGATACCTGCACCCCAATGTTCATAGCAGCAATGTCCACAGTAGACAAACTGTGGAAGGAGCCTCGGTGTCCATCGAAAGATGAATGGATAAAGAAGATGTGGTATGTATGTATATGTATATATACACACACGCACAATGGAATATTACTCAGCCATTGGAAGAGACGAATACCCACCATTTGCTTCAATGTGGATGGAACTGGAGGCTATTATGCTGAGTGAAATAAGTCAGTTGGAGAAGGACAATCATCATATGGTTTCACTCATACATGGAATATAAGAAATAGTGAAAGGAATTAAAAGGATAATGAGTGGGAACTGAGTGGGAAAAATTAGAGTGGGAGACAAATCATGAGAGACTCTTAACTCTGGGAAACAAAAAAAGAGTTGCAGAAGGGGAGGTGGGTGGGGGGATGGGGTAACTGGGTGACAGGCACTGAGGAGGGCACTTGATGGGATGAGCACTGGGTGTTATACTACATGTTGGCAAATTGAATTTAAATTTTAAAAATGTAAAAAAACCGCATCTGCTTAATGGGGAAAAAAAGAAAGATTAGAGAGATGAGAAAGAACTGATAATTTTTCAGATTTAAAGATACCAATCCTCAGTCCAGAAGTACTAAGAAATGCCAATTGATATGATAAAAAATATGGCCCACTTAGCACAAAATAATCAAATTGCATGGTATCAAAGACTAATAAGATATTAAAAGTATCCATTCAGAGAAGACAAATTATAAGCAAGGCAATAAAATAATTAGGACCAGTGGAAGCCAGAAAAGAGTAAAACACTCAACTGAAATAAAATTATTGTCAACCTGAAATTATATACATTCAGTAAAACTATCCTTGAGAAGAAGAATGCTTAAAACTATTTTAGAGAATCAAAACCAGATATTTTAGAATATGAATAGAATAACTGCAATAAAAACTTATTAGACATGCTCAATAGCAAAATGGAAATGATATGATAGAGGAATCAGTCAGCAAAACTCAAGTGACATCAATAGAAACTTTCCAATCTAAACAGTAGAAAAAATTGTCAAACTCAACCAAGTCTGGATTACCTGGGGGTGCAGTTGATCAAGTCTCGAACTCTCGGTTTTGGCACAGGTCTAATCTCAGGGTCATGAAATCGAGCCTCATGTCAGGCTCCCTGTTCCGCACAGCATCTGCCTGAGACACTCTCTCCCTCTCCCTCTGCCCTGTGTGTGCTCTCTCTCTCTAAAATAAATAAATCTTTTTTAAAAATTGAACCAAGTCTTAGAGACCCGTGGTTTGATACCAAAAGGTCTAACATTCATATTATTGAAGTCTCAAGAAGGAGAGGAGAAAGAGTATCATGTAGAAAAAAAAAGAGTAGAATGACTAATGGTTAGAAGGTTCCTGTATTTGGCAAAAAATATAAATGTATGGGGTCATGAAACTCAGCAAACTCCAAACAAGGTAACTGCAAAGAAATTCACAATCAAACTACTAAAAACTAAAGGAAAAAAAAAACTGGAAAGCACCCATAGAAAAATGACATATCATATATAGGAAAACAATGATTCAAATGATGGCAGATTTCTCATTTGGAGCCATAGATGACAGAGGGCAATGAAACAATGTTAAATGCTGAAAGAAAAGAAATATCAACTTAGAGTTCTATTTCTAGACAAAAATATCTTTCAGGAATTAAGGAGAAAAAGACATTTTTAGATGAAAGAAAACTAAGAAAAAAAAAAGAAAACTAAGAGAATTGTTACCAACAGATCTGTTCTAAAAGAAATAGATGCCTAATGAAGCTCAGGCAGAAATGAAATGGAAAATTTAAAACATCAGAAATCAATAAAGAACAACAGAAATGGTAGATATATGAGTAAATATAGTAGATTATTTTTATCCCCTTAAGTTCCTTAAAATAGATATGACAAAAAATGTATAAAAGCAAAATTTATTTTATTTTTAATTTTTATTTATTTATGATAGTCACACAGAGAGAGAGAGAGAGAGGCAGAGACATAGGCAGAGGGAGAAGCAGGCTCCATGCACCGGGAGCCCGATGTGGGACCCAATCCCGGGTCTCCAGGATCACACCCTGGGCCAAAGGCAGGAGCCACCCGGGCTGCCCAAAATCAAAATTTAAAACATATTTTCTGGTGGAGCTTTTAATGTATCTTGATGTACAGGACAATTACAACATAATGGGGAAGGATAAAGGAACCTATGGAGTAGTGATGTGTCTTTATAGCACTTAGAATGTTAAAGTATTAATTCTAAGTAGGTGAAAAGTAAGGGCATAAATTGCAACCCCTAGAGCAACCACTAACAAAATTTAACTGATAGAATAAAAAACAACCCAATATATAAATTAAAATGGAATACTAAATTTTTTTTCAAATAATCCAAAAGAAAGCAGAAAGGGAAATAGTGGAATAAAAACAGAGGGTACAATTTAATAAAATAGAGATATATAGAAAAATATCAATAATTTCATTAAATTTAAATGGCCAGAGCACTAATTAAAAGGCATCAATTGTCAAATTGGATTTTTTTAAGTTTTTGAAGTTCCAGTTAGTTGGGGGCACCTGGGTGACTCAGGGAGTTGAGCTTCCAACTCTTGATCTTGGCTCAGGTCTTGATCTCAGAGTCCTGAGTTCCAGCCCCAGACTTTGGACAGATGTGGAGCCTACTTAAGTTCCAAGTAGTTAACATATAGTGTGATATTAGTTCCAGGTGTGCAGTATAGTGATTCAGCCCTTCCATACAACACCTTGTGCTCATCACAAGTGCATTTCTTAATCTTCATCACTTACTTCGCCCACTTCCCCTCTGGTAACCATCAGTTCTCTAAAATTTATTTTTTGTAAGTTTTTTTATTTATTTATGATAGTCACAGAGAGAGAGAGAGGCAGAGACATAGGCAGAGGGAGAAGCAGGCTCCATGCACCGGGAGCCCGATGTGGGATTCGACCCCGGGTCTCCAGGATCATGCCCTGGGCCAAAGGCAGACGCCAAACCGCTGCGCCACCCAGGGATCCCCCATCAGTTCTCTATAGGTAAGAATCCATTTCATGGTTTGCCTCTCTCTCTCTCTTTTCTTTCCCTTTGCTCACTTGTTTTGTTTCTTAAATTCCACACATGAATGAAATTATATGGTTCTTGTCTTCCTCTGACTAATTTCACTTAGCCTAATACTCTCTAGCTCCATCTACATTGTTGCAAATGGCAAGGTTTCATTCTTTTTTATGGCTGAGTAATGTTCCACTTCCAATGTGTGTGTGTGTGTGTGTGTGTGTGTGTGTGTGTCTCACAACTTTTTTATCCATTCATCAATCATAAAACTCAACACCCCAAAAATGCATAATCCAATTTTAAAATAGGAAGAAGACATAAATAAACATTTTTCCAAAGAACACATGCAGATGGCCAACAGACACAGGAAAAGATGCTAAATATCACTCATCACCAGGTAAATACAAATCAAAACTACAATTAGGTGGTATCTCACACCCATCAGAATGGGTAAAGTCAACAACAAGATACAACAGGTATTGGCAAGGATGTGGAGAAAAGGGAACCCTCTTGTACTGTTGGTGGGAATACAAACTGGTACAGCCAATCTGGAAAACAGTATGGAGGTTTCTCAAAAAGTTAAAAATCTAATAATCCAGCAATTACACTACTGTTTACCCATAGAATACAAGAACACTAACTCAAAGGGATATATGCACCCCAATGTTTATAGCAGAATTATCTACAATAGCCAAATTATGGAAACAAGCTCAAGTGTCCATCTACTGAAGAATGGATAAATTGGATTTTTTAAAAAAGATCAAACTGTATGCATTCTATGAGAAATCCACTTAAAATGATGCCGTTGAATTAAAAGTAAAATATTAGAAAAGGATATATCGAGAAAACACTAATTACAGGAAAGATAGAATGGCTTGTTAGTATCAAATAAACTAGGAAAACAATCAGGATAAAAAGGGGCATTATATAATGATAAAAGGATCAATTCATCAAGAAGACATAAAAATCCTAAATGTGACATACCTAACAACAAATCTTCAAAACACAAGAACCAAAATTAATTGAATGGAAAAAAGAAATAGATAAGTCTACAATTTTTTTGGAAGATGTCTGCGCTCCTTCTTCAGGAATAGATAAAACATACAAGTAAAGACAAAATCACAAGGATGTACAAAGAAACTACAGCAGGGATCAGAAAATTATTGCTCATCAGTCAAATCTACTTTGCCACCTTTTTTGTAAATGGTTTTGTAAATGGTATTGAAACACAGTCATTCTCATTTTTTTATGTATAATATCTGCCTGCTTTTGCACTACAACAGCACTGATGAAAATTTCCAACAGAGGTTATATGGCCCCAAACCTAAAGTATTTGCTGTATGGCCCTGTCCAGAAAAAGTTTGCTGACTCCTAAGTAATACTATCAACAAACTTGACCTAATAGTACATTTGTAAAACATACTCTACCTATCAACTGCAGAAAGTACATACTTTTCAAGTAGACATGGACTATTAGCTAAGATAGACGATATTTTGGAACCTAAAACAAACTTTAACATATTTAAAAGAATAGAAGTCAAAGTATGTTCTCTGATCTTAACAGAATTAAACTAGAAATCAATTTTTTTAAAAAAGATATGTACAAGCCCTCAGGTATTTGAAAATTCACAAATACACATCTAAATAACTCTGAACAAAGACAGTTTTAAGGGAATTAGAAATAATATTTAACTGAAAATCAAAATACAACATTTTAAAACTATATCAAAACTGATGGAATTGAAGTTGAAATGAACAAGCCTATAATTACAGTTGAAAATAGAATAGCAGAAAATAGGCAGGGGTATAGAAGAACTGAGCAGCTCACTGAATCTAATTAAAATGTATAGAACAGTCTACCCAACAGCAGCAGAATACATTTCTTGGCAAGTGTTCATGGAACATTTATCAAGATAGATCATATATAGAGTCATTGAGTAAACCTCAGCAAATTTGAAAGAATGTTCTCTAAACACAATGGAATTAAACTAGAAGTCAAAAACAGAACTCTATCTGGAAATACCCCAATCCTTGGAAATTAAACAATACACCTCTAAATAATTTGTGTTAAATAAGATATTTCAAGGGAAATTAGAAAGTCTTTTAACTGAATATAAATAAGAGTATAAGGTATCCAATTTTATGGGATGCTGCTAAAGCAATTCTTAGAGGGAAATTTATAGCATTAAATGATTATATGAGAAACTTCCACTTCTGGTCAAGATGAAGTTAAAAAACAGGGACTATATATTTACCTTCCTGAATAATATATATATAAAAAAACTGAACAGAATGTATGAAACAGTGCCTCTCAAGACATTGTATATCAAGATGAGCCCTGCAATTGTCCCAGATTAAAGTCCTAAGAAAGTTCCCAGATCATGGAACGAGGACACAGGAAAATCAGGCAGAGTCTAGCAGATTCCCTGAGTTCGGGAAGTGGAACTGAGAGGCGAGAACAAGGTGGCCAGAGTTTGCAAAGCAGAATATCAGAGATGAAAGAACTGCACATAGAATTCCAGATATGTGCAAAGGGTTCCCCTTGTGTATTCAGCAGAGTACTAATAAGTGTATGTATGTGAGGAAACTGTCCAATCTGGGGGAAACTGTCCAATATGGGAGATAGCTGAAGGGACTAGGCAATAGAATTTATAACTTACACAGGAATAGGAATGGTACCTCTTCTAACCAGCCAAATTGAAAATGCTCATAGTGATTCATGGGAGGTCGGGTAGAGTGCTCTAAAGGTCTGGCCTCAGTACTGAGGAATAAATTTCATCAAACCAAATGCTTCTCTGGTCCTATTGAACAAATCTTTTTTTTTTTAATTTTTATTTATTTATGATAGTCACACACACACAGAGAGAGAGAGAGGCAGAGAGAGAGAGAAGCAGGCTCCATGCACCGGGAGCCCGATGTGGGATTCGATCCTGGGTCTCCAGGATCGCGCCCTGGGCCAAAGGCAGGCGCCAAACCGAGGCGCCACCCAGGGATCCCAATATACTATTGAACAAATCTTAAAAACAAGACCCAAAGGGACCCAACTGTTTCCCAGTAACTTAATTAAATCTCAGAAAAAACTCGAGTATTTATTAAGAATATTCAGCACTCAACAAGGTAATAGTCACAATTTCTCTTATCCAATCAAAAGTACCAGGTACTGGGATCCCTGGGTGGCGCAGTGGTTTGGCACCTGCCTTTGGCCCGGGGCGCGATCCTGGAGACCCGGGATCGAATCCCACATCAGGCTCCCGGTGCATGGAGCCTGCTTCTCCCTCTGCCTGTGTCTCTGCCTCTCTCTCTCTTTCTCTGTGACTATCATAAGTAAATAAAAAAAAAAAAAAGTACCAGGTACTGGGAGAGTAAAGTGGGGAAGAAAAGAGAGGTAAACCAAGGAGCAGACTCCTAACTACAGGGAATACATTGATGGTCACCAGAGGGGAGTTGGGGGTGGGAGTGGGGGAAATAAATGATGAGGACTGAGAAGTGCACTTGTCATGATGAGCACCAGGTGATGCATGGAAGATATCGTACACCTGAAGCTAACTGGAATTTAAATTAAAACTTAAAAGATATCGTATCACACACACATACCACAGACATCACACATATACTTCACACATGCACACACACACACACAGAGGCCACAAAACACTACTGAGTGAAATAAAAGACTTAAATGGAGAGATCTGTTAATGGTGAGATGTCTATGCTTGAGAAATTCAGCACACATCAGTTAAAATCCCAATGGGCAGCCATTATACAAAAGAAATTGAGAAGCTGATTCTAAAAGTCATATGGAAATTCAAGATAGAACAGAAAAATTACAGATACCTAAAAATAAATGCCACTAAAAACGCCTGAGATCTTGTTTGAGATAAAAAATAATTATCAAAAACATTAATGAAGGGCAGCCCGGGTGGCTCAGCGGTTTAGCGTTTGCCTTCAGCCCTGGGCCTGATCCTGGAGACCCGGGATCGAGTCCCACATCAGGCTCCCTGCAGGGAGCTTGCTTCTCCCTCTGCCTGTGTCTCTGCCTCTCTTTCTCTCTGTGTCTCTCATGAATACATAAATAAAATCTTTAAAAAATATATTAATGAAGATCTGAATAAATAGCTATATCATGTTCATGGATTATAATACAGAATATTATAAGCTTTTCAATTCTTCCCAGATTTATCTATAGACTTGTTGCAATTCCAATCAAAATCACAATGTTACTTTGTGGAGTTCAATATGCTGATTCTAAAATATGTGAAAGAGTAAAGAGATGAGGGTTGGAAGCAGATGGAGTAGCAAAGTATTTCTTCTATCATGTATCAGAATTTATTATAAAGCTAGACATAAAATATTTAAAGCAGATTTTTTCATTTAGTTCCATATCTCACCAATTTTTGGTGTGTTCAATCTTTTTAATTTTTTATTGAAGTTGATTTGCCAACATGTAGTATAAGACCCAGTGCTCATCCCATCAAGTGCCCTACTAAGTGCCCGTCACCCAATGTTCAATCTTTTACTATCTGAACTTTTTTAGAGGGTATGCACTAGGCTGTCTTGTTTCATGCCTTATGGTGCATGGTTGTTTTTGATCCTTTTACTATCAATATGTCTGTGACTTTATGTTTCTTATAAACTGCAGAGTCTTGCTTCTTCTCCAGGATGACAACATGTGCCTTAAAATTAAAGCTTTCTGTCCATTTAGATTCAACATAACTATTGCTATGGATGGAGTTAGGTCTACCATCTTGGCAATTGTTTTCTATTAACCTCACTTGTTCTTTTGTTTCTTTTCTTGTCTTCTGAAATAATCATATATTTTTCAGTATCTCTGTGTTTTTTACTGTGATGATTCTTTTTTATTCCAAACTATTTTTTATTGGTTGCACTTGGCTATACCATAATCATTAATTTATCAGAGTCTAATTTCAAATAATACATACATCTCAACAGTGTTTTTTTTTAAACATTTTTTTATTTATTTATGACAGTCACAGACAGAGAGAGAGAGAGAGGCAGAGACATAGGCAGATGGAGAAGCAGGCTCCATGCACCGGGAGCCTGATGTGGGATTCGATCCTGGGTCACCAGGATCGCGCCCTGGGCCAAAGGCAGGCGCCAAACCGCTGCGCCACCCAGGGATCCCTACATCTCAACAGTGTTAAGAAACTTTTATCTGTGTGATTTCATTTATACCCACCCACCCTTTGTACTCTTCTCTCATATTTTACTTCTAAATAGGCTATAAATATCAAAATGTGTTGTTAATATTTTTGCTTTAAAAGGTCAGTTGTTATATGGGGCACCTGGGTGATGCAGTCAGTTAAGTGTCCAACCCTTGGTTTCAGCTCAGGTTGTAATCTCAGTATCATGAGATTGAGACCTATGTCAGGCTCCCTGCTTAGTGAGGAATCTGCTTGAGATTCTCTCTCCCTCTTCCTCTGTCACTCTCACTCATTCTCTCTCTCTCTCTCTCTCAAATAAATAAATAAATCTTTTTTAAAAAATATCAATTGTCATAAAGATATATAGGCATGTACATATCAACTGATACCAAAATAAGTCATAGATACATATACAAAATAAGTCATATATATACATATATATGCAGACATATATATGTATATACATTGTGTGTACATATATGTGTATATATATATGTATCCTCCTGGGTATGCTTTATTTCTGTTTGCATATCCAGAGTTCTTCCTGAACTCCTTTCCCTTCAGCCTGAACAGGGTCTTTGAATTTTCTTGTATAACAAGTTTTCTCAGCATTCGTCTGCATAAAAGCGTCTTTATTTTTACCTTCATTTTTGAAGGACATTTTTCACTGAATACAGAATGATAGGTTGACAGATGTTTTTTGTTGTTTGTAAAGCAATTTATAAAAACATCATTCCATTATCTAAGAGGCCATAGCCTCATCATTTTTGGTAAGAAGTCAGCCACTATTCATGCCATTGTTCTCATATATACAATATGTCTTTTTATCTGTAGCCACCTTCAGAATTTGCTCTTTATCTTTGGTTTTCAGCACCTTTATTATGTGATTAGGTATGATTTCCTTTGTATGAATCCTGTTTGTAGTTCAGCTGAGTTTCTTGGGTTCTGGGATTATGTCATTCATTAATTTCAGGGTGTTCTTGGACATTATCTCTTCAAATATTTCTTCTGCACCATTCTGTTTTTCTTCTCGTTCTAAGAGTTTAAAGACACATTTAATATTGTCCCACAGATGTCAGACAATCTGTTCATTTTTTTACCCTACTTCTTTCTTTGTATTTTAGTTTATATATTAACCTGTCTTTAAGTTCTCTACTCCGAGGCTTTTCCTACTTTACTCTTGAATCCATTGAATAATTTTTTATTCCTGATATCATACTTTTTCATATGTTGCATTTTCACTTTGTTCTTTTTTATCATTTATCTCAGCTGAAATTTCCCATGTCTGCCCTCATGTTGCCCATCTTTTCTATTAAGTCCTTCAGCATTTTTATGAGTTGTTTTTTCTTTAGCCGTGCTTGGGCTCTTAGCACTGACAAGATTCCAGAGATCTCTTCATACTTTACAACTGGCCACCACCTTTCCAAACCCAAGGAGAGTTGTCTCTGTTCTACAGCCTCACCACCAGCTTTTTGATTACTAAGGGATTCTCTTTCCTCTCTCATCTTGCTCTGGATTTTTCTGCATTGGGAGATCTCTATCTCTCTCTCCTGCTTCCCTGCCCCAAGTCATGGCAGGGAGACTCTACACTCTGTAAAGGCCAACCATGTGTCAGAGGGAGAGTTTCTCTCAGCTCTCTTACCCACTCCCAGCCTATGGTAGCTGAGAATCAAGAATGCATTTGGATTTCTCTCAACTTTGCTGCCTTGCTGCCTGCCCCCCTCCCTGTCTTCAGAGGATTACTGCTTTATATTTGGCAGAGGCCCCAAATGTTTCAGGAGGTTCTATTAGCTCCCCACCTTGTCCCAAAAATATTTGGCTTACTATACCCAAGCACTAAGTGAAGATCTATGGGAAAGTTTGTGGGTGGGTAAAAATTCATTCCTTGGAATTCCCATCTGTCTATTTATGATGGATTCTCATCCCTCTGCCAAGAATGGGAATAACTATGAATCTTTTCTATGAAGGGCTCATCATTTTGTTTCTAATATATTTCCTCTTCGAGGATTGTTTCACACTCATTTAAAGCAACATAAGCTCTAAACTTCAAATTGAATCTTCAGGGGGTCCCTGGGTGGCTCTGTCGTTCAGCACCTGCCTTCGGCCCAGGGCATGATCCTGGAATCCCAGGATCGAGTCCCAGGATCAAGTCTCGGGATCGAGTCCCAGGATGGAGTCCCTCTTCAGGCTCCTGCATGGATCCTGCTTCTCCCTCTGCCTATGTCTCTGTCTCTCTCTCTGTGTCTCTCATGAATAAATAAAAAAAAAATCTTAAAGAAAAATTGAATCTTCATTTGATAAAATGGCTTTTTGCTGAAATGACTCTTTAGCAAATAGTCTGTTTCTCTGGTTAATGGTTTGATACCTGTCTACATCCTGAGTATATCCAATACTAAATATTTGTACATTACATAAACTTAAGGAGACAAGATGTGCCGAAGAGATTCCTTTTAATTGCTGTGAACACAGAAGTTATAAGTAAAAATCTCTAAGTATTAGAATCAGTTGGGAAGGGGAGACAGGGGGAACCTTGGCTCTCTCAGTGAAATTAGGCCCACTGAATTTCAGACATAGCAGTCTTTCAGTGGCCTTCCACTCTAATAGCCTATGTTCATAAAAGGGTGGTATTGAGTTATCTAAGGTTTTCAGTTCTGTCTTCTCTTAATCTCATATCCAAGGAAACTATAATTCCAAAATTAACTCAGTGTTTGAAGTGTATCTTGACCATAGTTAACATCAAAGGCGCACTCCTGACCAGAGTGGATAAATAGAGAAGAAAAGAAAAGGCCGATATTCTCTGAGGCTTTAAAAGGGAATTATTTCTACAGATGGAAACAATTTATCAAAGAATAAAATTATTGAAATAATTTATATTTATGAATATATATCTCTATGTTATATTTCAATGCCTGGAGTATTATTCAGAAATACACTAAAAGTTAGACCTTAGTAATTACTACATTTTAAATATAGCAAATGAGAAGACTGGAATTGTTAGAACTATCCCTAAAACCAAAGATTTTCTAATTATGTTCAATTCAATTTTTTTACAGGCCAAAAGAAGAAGTAGCATGGCAATCTGGACAGAAAATGAAGTTTATCTTGGATACACTTTCCTTAAGTTTGTTAAAATAATAACTACCAAAAAACTTAAAAACCTTCTAAATATATCACCAGCTGCTACGCTGACTATACACAATGTTGAGTATCCAGGACACCCATTGGAACTCGCCTTATTATTAAATTACTGCACTACATGTAGAGTCAACAAAACGATTTATGTGGTAATATACAATGAAGATACAGAACAGTGGGTGTACCAAGACTTTGCCTTAGATGTCTCTATTGACAGTTTTTTAACTCCACATTTCATATATGCAGCAATGCCAGAATTAATACTGCGGGATAAACATAGGATCTACTATTGTTATCACAACTTCACTGAGACTGGAGTTATACAAACACCTACAGAATTTGGAAATCTATCAAGATTGTCAAATAACAGCATTGTTCATGACATTTTCATGGGTGAGCCATTCTCATTCTGCAAAAATTATTCTTGAGTTTATAGTAGACATCTTCCTTATGAAGATGTAACATTTATAAATGCACTAATATATGATGCTTTTGGTAGGTAAAGGTGCACTGTTTACCACCTAAAAATGGATATCTTTTAAGTTTTACTAAGGTTAACTATGATCTCACATAGTGAAATGGCAAACTCAAGTTTTAGTTTTTTCCCACAGATTCATTTTGGTTTATCAGCAGATACCAACTAAGCAACCTACATGTACATTTTCAGCGAAGAAGGTGATAGGATGTTGTCTTCATTTCCTAGGGCTTCCTAGGGCTACCACAAACTAGGTGGCTTAAAACAACAGAAATCTATTGTCTCAGCTTTGGAGATTAGAATACACATTCAAGGTGTCAGCAATGCCATACTCCCTCTGAAACCCAAAGGGGGTGTCTTTCATTGCTTCTTCCTAGCCTTTGGTGGCCTGCTGGCAAACCTTGCCATTCCTTGGCTTACAGCTGCTCATTCCAACTTCTGCCTTCATCACGATGTAACATTCTCTTTGTGTCCTCATATGCCATCTTGTTGCAAGGACAGAGGGCCTACCCTACTCCAGTGGGACCACATCTTAACTAATTATCTCTGTAATGATTCTATTTCCAAATAAGTTCACATTCTGAAGTAGTACTAGGAATTAGAACACCAACATCTTTTCTAAGGGGACACAATTCAACCTATAGCAGGTATTGTCAAGTTGAGTGGACCCATATTCACATCCATGAGGAAGTCATTGAATCTTTCCAAGTCTTAATCTAGAATTAAGGTGGCTGTGTCGATTGGATAAAGGATTGTATGTAAAATGCTTAGATTAAACTGGGCGCATGGTAACCCTTCAGCTAACAGTAGTTATTCTTGATCTTGTTATTTCCAAGGTAGTATACTAAACATTATAGGCAATGCAAAGAAATAGGAAGTTTGATCCTCAAAAAGTCTGGTTAGGAGATAGTCCTAATCATGGAATTTAAAGGAAATGTCACTGTAATTCATAATGTCTTTTTAAGATTTTGTTTATCTATTTGTTACTAATTACAAAGAAAAAGCATGAGCAGGGGGAGGAACAGAGAGAGAGGGACAAGCAGGCTCCATACTGAGCCCAGAGCCCGACTCAGGACTTGATTCCAGGACCCTGAGATCAAGACCTGAGCTGAAATCAAGAGTTGGACACTTAACCAACTGAGCTACCCAGGCACCCTGCATAATGTCTTTCTTGACACCTATCACCCAGAAATTCCCAACCAGTTGATTTTTATGCTCCCCTTTACAATAAAACTCTAAAAAATATTGCCTAGTTTCACTTTTTCCTCTTTCCTCCCTTTCTCTTGAAGCCACTCTAATCAAATATTCCATAAGAAGTGCTCTTGTCAAGGTTTTAAGGACCTCCACTTTGCTAACACAGTGGCCTATTTTCAGCCATCTTCCATAAACTGGCATTTAGTGTGCCTGACTCTTGAAATACTTTTTTTTTCACCTGATTTCTAGGGTGTCTCTTTTTTGCCCTTCCTGCCACTTTGCTAGCTGTTCCTTCTCAGCCTATTTTCCTGATCCTTCATCTTCCTGATTCCTAGAGAAGCACTGCAGGGTTTGGTTTTCAGACATCTGAGCTCTGTTTACATGCACTCTGCCCTCTGGCCATGACCATTCGTCTGCTCCTTGCCTAGTCCTTTCCTAATAAGTAAATATCACCTCTTCCAGTCTTTCCAGCTACAAAAACCTTGATCTCATCCTTGAATCCTTCCCTTCCACATCCCACAACTAGTCCATAGGCAGTTCCTGTTGGCTCTAAAAAGTCTACCGAAAACCTAACCCCTTTCCACCATTCCCACTCCAGTCCAAGCCAGTGTCCTCTCCAGCCCATACATGCAAGAGCCTTTTACGTGCTCTGCCTCCACCCTTAAACTCCCAGCCCCACCAGTTTAGAGTCCACCTAGCTGCTAGAGTGAGCCTTTGAAAACATGCAAAATCACTTTGTATCTCTGCTGAAAACCTCACTTGGCTCCCTTTATCACTCAGGATAAAATCCAAAACACTTACCATGGCCTGAAAAACAGTATGTGGTGTGGCTCCAGACTCTGATGTCATCTCTCATCACTTAACCCTCTGTTCACTGTTTACCTAGCTGCAGACTGGGCTCTGCTGTTCCTTGGATATCTACTGTTACATATGCCAGAAACATTCTTCACTTTGATGTCTACAAGACTCTTACTCTTAATTCAGGTTTAAGTCCAATTGCCACCTGATCAGAGAGCTCTTCCCTGACTCTGCTCTAGCTCCCATGCTCTGTTCCTTACACTTCCTTATTTTGTTCACAATGCTTCTCATTACCCAACAAACTACATGTGTGCTTATTCAGTAGCCAGATTTTCCACCAAAAAACAAGCTCTGTGTGACTTTGTTATATTTGCTGCTTTACCCACAGTGTCTAGAATAACATATAATAGGCCCTTTTTTTAATAAATGAATGAGCAACTATTCATTGAACATGCTCTGCTGGGAGGTGGAGATAGCATGGAAATTGGACATAATCCCACTCATTCTTCTTCTTTTTTTTTAAGATTTATTTATTTATTTGAGAGAGAGTGTATGTGCTTGCATGAGCACAGGGGAAAGGGCAGGAGACTCTAAAGCAAACTCTATACTGAGCATGGAGCCCCACATGGGGCTGATCTCACAACCCCAAAATCACAACCTGAACCGAAACCAAGAGTTAGACCCTTAACTGGCTGAGCCACCCAGGTGTCCAGGAATTTCTACCCCTTAAGAGTTCACAAAATTGCAGAGGATAAAGACAAACACATAAAGCAACATGGCTAATGCTATGACAGAGCTAATATCAGGTGCCACAGAGGCACAGAGATGGAGTACCTTACCCAAACCTGGGGAACAGAGGGGAACAAAAGGCTTCCTCGAAAAAGTGCTGTCTAAGCTGAGGCCTACTGAATGGGTAGAGGTTAGTTAGGCAGTGAAAACAATAGTGGGGATGGTGTGCCCAATGACTCAGAGACAACAGGGTACAATCCAGGCCTTGAAAGACAATCCAGGGGCAGCCCCGGTGGCCCAGAGGTTTAGCGCTGCCTTCAGCCCGGGGTGTGATCCTGGAGACCCGGAATCGAGTCCCACATCCGTCTCCCTGCATGGAGCCTGCTTCTCCCTCTGCCTGTGTCTCTGCATCTCTCTCTCTCTCTCTGTGTCTGTCATGAATAAATAAAATCTTTGAAAGAAAGAAAAAGAAAGAAAGAAAGAAAGAAAGAAAGAAAGAAAGAAAGAAAGAAAGAAAGAAAAGAAAGAAAAGAAAAGAAAAGAAAAGAAAAGAAAAGAAAAGAAAAGAAAAGAAAAGAAAAGAAAAGAAAAGAAAAGAAAAGAAAAGAAAAGAAAAGAAAGAATCCATTGGTGAAACAGAATTCTCCAGAGAGAAAAAGGAGAAATCTCTCCTGGAGAAATAAAGTTCAGGTTATAAAAGTCCTCATAAGCCATGTCAAGAAATTGGACCTTCTCCTAAGGCTTGTATAGGGAGTTCTAAAGAGTTTTGAGCAAAAGAAGCAGAATCATATTTGTGTTTTTAAAAGGCCACTGGCCATAGTGATAAGGAGATAAGGTTAGAATAATCAACTGGGAATAGATTTTAGAGGGACCTTAAAAGCTGAATGTTGCACTGAAGGCCATTTGGAAACACTGAAATAAAAAGTCTAAACAGTCCATAAGCATATGAGAGACAATGTTAAAAGCCTTCGGCCAGGGCAGCCCCGGTGGCACAGCGGTTTAGCGCCGCCTGCAGCCCAGGGCTGATCCTGGAGACCCTGAATCGAGTCCCATGTCGGGCTCCCTGCATGCAGCCTGCTTCTCCCTCTGCCTGTGTCTCTGCCTCTCTCTCTCCTCTCACTCTGTCTCTCATGAATAAATAAAAAAAAATTTTTAAATCTTTAAAAAAAAAAAAAGCCTTCGGCCTGCAGCATTTCCATTACTCAAATAACCCACTATTAAAAAGTTTCCATGGAATGCCTGGCTGGCTCAGAAGCATATGCGACTTTTGATCTCAGGGCCATGATGAGTTCCTCTATACCCACACTGGATATAGAGATTCTTTAAGAATAAGATCCTTAAAAAAAAAATGTTGCTATGAATTTATCTGGACTTCTGAAAGAGAAGGGCAGGGGGAGAGGGTTAACTCAAGTTAACCAGGTTCATTTTCTATGCTATTTTGTTCCACTCTCTATCTGCACTAGCTCTATGTTGTTTTGATGATGATGGCCTTAATCTTCTAATATACCATACAATTCACTTATTTTTATGTATGTTGACTGCCTTTCCTACAGGAATGTAAGCTACACAAGAAAGAGATCTTTCTGGGTTTTTCACTAATGTATCTCCCCCCAGGAGAGATACATTAGTGAAATCTCCCCACCCCCAGGTATCTAGAACACTGTGTAGCCCAGGCATTCCATATATATTTATTGAATAGGTGATTACATGTGTGTAATATTAAGTCTTCTCAACCAGGAATGTTGTGTGCTTCATTATTTTTATTTTCTCTAATTGGTCTATTCAAATCTTCCATCTCTTCTTTAGTCAATTTTAGAAGTTTGTGTTTCCTTGGAGAATCACTCATTTTATCTGGATTTTCTAATAAACCTTATTGGCAAAGCTTCCCATTTTAATTTTTAGATTGCTTGTTATCTGTAATAGTATTCTCCTTCTCATTTATAATGTTCTCTGTACCCCACCACTTTTAAAGATATTGCTTCTTTTTTTAATGATTTTTTTGGTTTTGTTTTCCTTTGAAAATAACTGTTTATCAAATCTTTCTATTTAACTCCTTAATTTCTGCTTTTGTCACTCTTGATTCTTCACTTGTGCTTTCCTTTTGTGACTTTATTGTTTTTTGCCTGCTTCTAATGGTAAATGATTAGTTCATTTATTTTCAGTCTTGTTTCCAAGGATTTAAAACTACAGAGAAGCATAAGGCTATAATTTTTTCTCACTATGGCATTAGCTGCATCCACAAACCTTTATATATAGTGCTTTTAATCTCATTAGTTTAAAAACATCCCTAAATTTCATCTTCATATTTAATCCTAAATTCATTTACTCATGTTTTAATAAACAGGGTGCCTAGGTGACTCAGTCAGTTAAGCATCTGACTCCTGATTTGGGCTTAGGTCATAATTTCAGGGTCCTAGGATCCAGCCTCATGGCAGGCTCCCTCCCCAGCAAGGAGTCTGCTTGTCTCCCTCTCTCTTTACCCCTGACCTTCTCACACTCTCTCTAAAATAAATAAATTTTAAAAAAAATAATGTTTGAATAAGCAGCATGATAGGCAGAAGAGAGAATGCTGGAAAGCACATGGGAGGGACATCTAATCCAAATATATGAGATAAGGAAAGTCTGCACAGAGGAAATGCCTTCTAAACTGAGAAAAGAAAGATGGTACATACTAGAAAAATTAGAACAATGGTCAGGATGGGAATTTTTTTTTAAAGATTTTATTTATTCATTCACAAGAGACACAGAGAGAGAGGCAGAGACATAGGGAGAGGGAGAAGCAGGCCTATTATTTATAGCACTAATGCCAGTTTTTTTATATAAATAATGTCATATCTAAAAGTGATATCATATATATATATAAAATTATATAAAAGACATATATCCAGGAAAAAAAATCTCTACTCTGAAGTGGGAGAGAAGTTCTCCAGCATCATGTAAAGTTGCAGATTTGTGCCTGCACACTCCAATTTTTCTCAAAACAGATAAATCCTTCATTATTACAAAAGAAATTATTTTGGTTAAAAGTCCATGGATTTATAGTTACTTAGGATAACACTAACTTTTCCCCTTCTTTTCCAGATTATTATGGAAATGTTGTGGTAAAAATGGAAAACAACATAATGTTTTATTTCAAGATCAATATCAGAGATGCAATAAAACTACATTTATGGACAAATAGCACAATGAAGTCATTAATTTTATTGAATTCCTCTGGTCAAATATCTCTCATATATGTTTTTGAAAATGGCACAATATATCCACAGGAATATCCTTTAAAACTGGAGTCACTAAGTGTAAACTTCAATACAAATGAAAAATGCCCCTACGTGGCATTTCATAATAATATTTTTAGTATATTTTACTTTTTGGACAAGGGACAGAACCTGTCCATTTGGACTCAAATAGTCTATCCAGAAAATATAGGTCTGTATATTGTTGTGGAATCATATGGCCCAAATATATTACAAGAGAAAGATCAAACTCACTATGAAATAGCCCTAGGATACTGCACAAAAACGATGGTAAGTTAATATTTTAAAGTTTCTTCATTTGATTGTAATAAATGTAAAATTATAATGCTTACATATTTTATCCTATCATGAAAAATAGATGCAATAGAATGAAATGTCCAGTTAATTCCAAAGTCAGTTAAAGCAGAGAATCATAAAAAATGAAACTGATGTGAATGAAACATTGTACTTCAATTTAAATGAATGAATGTATACTCATTGGTCAACCTTTTAATATAGGACCACAGACTTTTCTTTGAAATAAGTAAAATTATTGGAGCATCTCCTCTCCTTTTTTCCATAACCTTATTCATAATACATTATCTCTGAGTTCCCATTTCTGTTTCTTTAAAAGGAGCGAAGTGGGAGGGGCGCCTGGGTGGCTCAGTTGGTGAAGCCTCTGCCTTTGGTTCAAATTATGATCTCAGGACCCTGGGGATCAGCCAGCATCTGGGCATCAAGCTCCCTGCTCAGCAGGGAGTCTGCTTCTTCCTCTCCCCCCACCCTCCCCCGCTTGTGCGCTCTTTCTCTCTCTCTCTCTCTCAAATAAAATCTATTTAAAAAATAAATAAAGGAGAGGAGGGGGAAAAATGAATGACACTGGCAAAGCTACCAAAGTTCTATATTTTTTTCTTTTTTTTCCCAACTTTTTACTATTATCTTGCTCATCCCTAATTCAGCAATTTATTCAGGGACTTGCTTTATTAAAACTTTCCAAAGCAATCAATTTTATTCTCAGGGAAATAGTAACTGTACTTTTCTTTTACACTCAATTTCATCAATCCATAATATTTAATTCTGCAACTACAGTAATAGCACAATCTGGCAAAAAATAGGTTTAGAAACAAAGAAAGCTGATTTAGATTTGCATACAGACATATGGATAGTTCTTCAGTGTTAAGTGGAAAATAGTGTTGAGTAAGAGAATGAGATCCATCACATAGTAACATTTATGAAAACTTCAAACACCTACACACAAATCACAAGCAACAAAAAGAAAAGCACTATTCATTTTCCACAGGCACAAAAATACCCAAGGACAGATATCAGACAATATGACATCATCGAGTATGATTACATCATACTTGTTTGACATATATTATGGGGGTCTACTATGGGGGAAGGGAATCGGGGAAAAAGATACAAAGAAAAAGTAAAATATAATAAAATGAGACTGGATGTATCATGGTTCAAGAAACAAGGAGTATATTTAGCTCATTTTTCTGAAACTGAGATACCTGCTTCTTCCAGAACAAGAACAGAAGAGATTTACACTCTCCTTCAGTCCAGGAGAGTTTTCTTTGATTATGTAGCCCCAATATCTGCATAAGCTCTCATAAATTTTCTTTCCAGAAATGGGCTGTAAAATGTACATTTGCCCTTTTGCAATTCAGAACTTCAAAATAATAGTTAATAATCAAAATATACAAATGACCAAGGACAATGAAACATTAAAATTTGTGTATTTTGATAAAATACTGTCATTTATCAGCAGATGACATTAAGCAAGTTTTTAAAAATTTGATTCCATAAAAGTCTTACTTTATTAAGGTTGCTTTACATCTAATTTTTATTAAGTTATTTTAATTTCAGTGTAGTTAACATATAGTGCTTTGTTAGTTTTGAGTGTACAATATAGTGATTCAACAATTCTATACATCACCCAGTGCTCATCTTGACAAGTGCACTCCTCAATCCCCATCACCTGTATCACCCATCCCCCTGCCTCCCTCTCTAGTAACTATCAGTGTATTCTCTGGAGTTAAGAGTCTGTTTTCTGGTTTGTCTCTCTTTTTTTTCTCTTTGCTCATTTGTTTCTTACATTCCACGTATGAGGAAAATTATACAATATTTGTTTTTCTCGGACTCATTTCACTTAGCATTATACTCTCTAGGTCCAAAAAGTCATTGCAAATGGCAAGATTTCATTCGTTTTTATGGCTGAATAATATTCCATTATATATATATAATGGAATATGTATAATATACACATATATATATATAATATACACATACACCACGTCTTTATCCACTCATCTATCGATGGACACTTGGGCTTCTTCTATAATTGGCTATTGTAAATAATGCTGCTATAAACATAGGGGTGCATGTATCGCAGCTGTCAGAATGGCCAAAATAAAAAACACAAGCAAGCACAAGCTTCGGCAGCACATATACTAAAATTGGAACGATACAGAGAAGATTAGCATGGCCCCTGCGCAAGGATGACACGCAAATTCGTGAAGCGTTCCATATTTAAAAAAAAAAAAAAAAAAAACACAAGCAACAACAGGTGTTGGCAAGGATGTAGAGAAAGGGGAACCCTCTTGCTCTGTTGGTGGGAATGCAAACTGGTGCAACCACTTTATGAACAGTATGAAATTTCCTCAAAAAGCTAAAAATGGAGCTACCCTATGATCCAGTAATCACACTACCATTTACCCAAGAAACACAAAAACACTAATTCAAAGGGATAAACAAGTTTATCTTTCCATGCCTAAGTATTTTTATCTGCGTAATGATGATATAATAACAATATATCATATATAATATATAGTTAACATACAATTATGTTAACATGTTAATATAATTTTATATAGTTAATCTATGTATTATATAATTCTTATAATATATACTTCATAAAGTTATTAGGATTAAATGAGTTTATATACATAAGGGACATAGAGACGCATCTGGTACATTGCAAACACTATGTTTGTATTACTATTACAACTATAGTCACAACTGTTGTTGCTGCTACTGCTATCCCTACCTCACATTTCATCAATCCTAAAGCACATTTTTTTAACATCTATGAAATCAGGATGAGTCTTACATCCTGTGGCATCTTGATTTGATGAATTATAGTAGTAATATAACTTTGTTTATTTTGTGCAGATTGACTCAATATAACTTCACAAACTAATCGTTGCATGTACTATTACATTTGCCAAGTATCATAACTACTCGATTTTGAAGAAAAAATTAATATAACACCTCTATACAAAGGTGAATATATATAAAAGTGAATAACTTTAATTTTGAAAAGTGTTTAGAGCTACCAGCTGGTTTCATAGTGATATTTACACCAAAAGTTAGTTTTGAAATTTTAAAAATGATTCAAACATCTTAAGTGACCTAGTCCTTTTTTAAAAAAAATTGAGGTATATTTTTTATAATTGACATATAACATTAGTTTAGTTTCAGGCATGCAACATAATGATTTGATATTTGCATATGTTGTGAAATGATCACCACAATAAATCTATTTAACATCCATCACTACATATAATTACAAGTTATCTCTTGTGATGAGAACTTTTAATGTCTATTCTCTTAGCAACTTTCAAATATACAACACAGTATTATAGTCACCATGCTGTACATTATATTACCCTGATTTATTTGTTTTATATGTGGGAGTTTGTACCTTTTGACTATCTTCATTTTGTATACCCACCATTTTCATCTTTGGCAATAATGAAATTGGTCTCTGTACCTTTGAGTTTCAGTGGCAGGGAGTTGGGGTTTCTGTTGGTAGGGGGAGTGTTTAGATTCCACATATAAGTGAGATCATATGGTATTTATCTTTCTGTGTCTAGCTCATTTCACTTAGCATAATGCCTTCAAGATTCACCCATGTTGTTGCAAATGGCAGGATTTCCTTGTTCTTTTTTCTTTTTAAAGATTGATTGAGGACAACCATGGTGGCTTAGTGGTTTAGCGCCACCTTCGGCCCTGGGTGTGATCCTGGAGACCTGGGATTGAGTCCCATGTTGGGCTCCCTGCATGGAGCCTGCTTCTCCCTCTGCCTGTGTCTCTGCCTCTCTCTCTCTCTGTGTGTCTCTCATGAATAAATAAATAAAATCTTTTAAAAAATAAATAAATATTGATTGATTGATTTGGGGAGAGAAAGCAAGATTTCCTTGTTCTTTATGACTGAATAATGTTCCTCTGTGTGTATGGAGAGAGAAAGAGAGAGAGAGAGAGAGAGAGAGAGGTTGCTTTCACGTCTTGGCTACTGTTAATAATGCTGCAATGGACATAGGGGTTCAGATATCTTTTCAAGTTAATGTTTTTATTACCTTTGAGTATACTCCCAGAAGTGGAATTACTGGATCATAGTAGGGTAGCTCTATTTTGAGTTTTTGAGGGTCCTCCATACTATTTTCCATAGTGGTTACACCAATTTACATTCTCACTAAGAGTGCATAAGAATTCCCTTTTCTCCACATCCTCACCAACATCTGTTAGCTCTTATGTTTTTGATGATGACCATTCTAACAGGTCTGAGGTGATATCTCATTGTTGCTTTTGATTTGCATTTTTCTGATAATTAGTGATATCAAGTAGCTTTTCATGTACCTGTTGGCTATCTGTATATATGTCTTCTTTGGAAAAGATGTATATTCAGACCCCTTGCCCATTTTTTAACCAGATTGTTTTCTCACTGTTGAATTATTCAAGTTTCTTATACATTATGGATATTAACCCTTTACCAGGTATGTGATTTGGAATGATTTTCTCCCACTTGTGAGATTGCCTTTTTATTTTGTTGATTGTTTCTGTGCAAAAGCTTTTTTAGTTCGATGTAGTCCCACTTGTTTACTTTTGTTTTTGTTGCCTTTGCTTTTGGGGTCAAATCCAAAAAATTATTTCCAAGACTGATGTCAAAGAGCTTACTGCCTGTTTTCTTCTAGGAGTTTTATGGTTTCAGATCTTACATTCAAGTCTTTAATCTCATCTTGAGTAGATTTTTATGTGTGGTGTGAGGCAAGGGACCAATTTCATTATTTTCCATGTGGTTGTTCAATTTTCCCAACACCATTTATTGAAGAGATTATCCTTTCCCCCATTGTATGTTATTAGCTCCTTTATCTTAAATTAACTGACCATATATGCATGGGCTTATTTCTGAGCTCTGTTCTGTGCAGTTAAGCTGTGTGTCTGTTGTTATGCCAGTACCATACTGTTTTGCTTACAAAGCTTTGTAATATGGTTTGAAATGAGGTAGGGTGATGCCTCCAGCTTTGTCCTTCTTGGATTGTTTTGGCTATCTTGGTTCTTTTGTGGTTCCATATAAATTTTAGAATTCTTTATTCTATTCCCACAAAAAATGCCATTGGCATTTTGATACAGATTGCATTGAATCTACATATTTGCTTTGGATAGTTTGGACATTTTACCAATAATAATTCTTTTAGTCCATGAGCATGGAATATCTTTCCATTTATTTGTATCTTCTTCAATTGCTTTCATTAATGTCTTAAGTTTTTAGTATACAGGTCTTTCACCTTCTTGGTGAATTTACTCCTAGGTATTTTTTTCTTTTTGATGCAATTGTAAGTGGGGTTGCTTTTGTAATTTCTCTCTCTGATAGTTTATTATTAGTGCATAGAAACACAGCAGATTGTTGTATACTGATTTTGTATCCTATAATTTTACTTAATTCATTATTTCTAATGTTTTTTTTGGTAGAATATTTAGGGAGGGTTTTTTTTTTGGTTTTCTATATATAGATCATGTCATCTGCAAATAGAGACAGTTTTACCTTCTTATTTTCCAATTTGTATGCCTTTTATTTCTTTTTCTTGTTTAATTTCTGTGGGTGGGACTTCCGGTATTATGTTGAACAAAACTAGTGATTGTGGGCATCCTTGTCTTGTTCCCGATCGAGAGGAAAAGCTTTCAGCTTTTCTCCATTGAGTATAAATAATAGCTGTGGACCTATCACACATGGCCTTTATTATGTTGAAGTATGTTTCCTCTATACCCACTTTATTGAGAGTTTTTATTATAAATGGATGTTGCATTTTGTCAAATGCTTTTTCTGCATCTACTGAGATGATCATATAATTTTTATCTTTCATTTTGTTAATGTGATGTATTACATTGAATAATTTGCAAATGTTGAGCCATCCTTGCATCCTTAGAATAATTCCTACTTGGTTGTGGTGTATTCTTTTTACATATTGTTGAATTCAGTTTTCTAAATTTTGTTGAGAATTTTTGCATCTATGTTCATCAAGGATCATGCCTGTAATTTTATTTTCTTTGTGGCATTCTTGTCTGATTTCAGTATCAGGCTTATGCTGGCATTGTAAAATGAGTTTAGAAGTGTTCCCTTTTTAATTTTTTGGAAGAGTTTGAGGATTTGTATTAATTCTTTTTTAAGTGTTTGGTAGAATTCACCAGTGAAGCCATCTGGTCTTGCACTTCTGTTTGTCGGGCAGTTTTTGATTACAGATTCAATCTCCTTATTAGTATTCAGTCTGTTCAGATTTTCTTTTTCTTCCTGATTCAATCTTGGTAGGTTGCATGTTTCTTGAAGTTTATCCATTTCTTCTAGGTTGGACAATTTGCTGGTGTTTAATTGTACCTTATGATATTTGGTTTTTCTATAGTATCAGCTGTAACATCTCCTCTTATTTCTGATTTAATTTCTTCGAGTTCCTTTTTTTAATTGGTGAATCTAGCTACAGGCTTCTCATTTTTGTTTATCTTTGCAAAAACCAGCTCTTAGTTACATTGATCTCTTTTGTTCTTTTAGTCTCTATTTCATTTCTTTCCTCTCTGATCTTTGTTATTTCCTTCCTTTTACTAACATTGGGCTTTATTTATTCTTCTAGTTTCTTGAGATGTAAAGTTATTTTGTTATTTGATTCTTTCTTGTTTATTTATGTAGGCATTTCTCACTATGAGGTTCCCTCTTAAAACTGCTTTTGCTGTATCCCATAAATTTTGGTGGTTATATTTCTGTTTTTACTTGTCTCAAGGTATTTTTTATTTCTCTTTTGGTTTCTTCTTTGACTTATTCATTGTTTGTTCAGTAACATATTGTTTAATCTTCACATATTTGTGAATTTTCCAGTTTTCCTCTCATAATTGATTTCTAGTTTCATACCATTATAGTTAAAAAAGATACTTGATTTTAATTTTCAAGCATATTAAGATTTGTTTTGTAGTTTAACATGTGATTTCTCCTTGAGAATGTTCTGTGTGCACTTGAGGGGAATGTGGGGTTTTTTGTTTTTGTTTTTTTTTTTGCTTTTGGATGGAAAGTTCTGGCTATGTCTATTAAGCCAATCTGATCTACTGTGTTGTTTAAAGCTAATGTTTCCTTATTGATTTTCTGTCTGGATGATCTATCCATTGATAAAGTGGGTTACTATAGTTACCTACTATTATTGTATTGCTGCCTATTTTTCTCTTTAGGTCTGTTAATATTTGCTTTATATATTCAGGTGCTCCTTTGTTGGGTGCATAAATATTATATCCTCTTGTTAGATTACCCCCTTTTCATTATATAATAACATTATTTGTCTCTATTACAGTCTTTGTTTTAAAATATATCTTGTTAGATGTTAAGTATAGCTATGCCAGTATTCATTTTATTTCCATTTGCATGGAATATCTTTTCCATCCCTTCACTTTGCCTGGGTGTGTCCTTATATCTGATGAGTCTTTTGGAGGCAGCATATAAATGGGTCTTCTTTTTTACCCATTCAACCATTCTGTCTTTTTAGTAGAGAATTCAGTCCATTTATATTTAGAGTAATTATTGATAGGTATCTACTTATTGCTCATTGTTTTCCGGCTGTTTTATAATTCCTTTGTTCCTTCTTCTTTTGCTCTCTTCCTTTGTGATTTGATATTTTTCTGTAGTGATATGCTTAGATTCCTTTTTTTTCTTTCATATATATACTGTAAGTTATGCTTTGCAGTTACCATAAGGCTTACATAAAACAACGTATGTTCATAATAGTCTATTTTAGGTTGATAAAGCACCATATAAGTCTTAGTCTCCTCACATGTTCTGTGTTTTGATGTCACAATTTACATCTTTTTATCTTATGTATCTTTGTATCTTCATTAACAAACTATTGTAGTCAGAGTTATTTTTTACTACTTCTGTCATTTAACTTTCACACTAGCTTTATAAGTTATTAATCCACCAAATTTACAATATTAGATAGTTCTTAATTTCACCATTCATGTTTATCAGTTGGATTTGTACTTTCCTATGTTTTACTGTTACTAATAGTACCCTTTCATTTCAACTTTCAAAGTCCCTTTAACATTTGTGGTAAGGTTGGCTTAGTGATGAACTTCTTTAGCTTTTGCTTATCTGGAAAACTATCTCTCTTTCAATTCTGAAGGACAATTTTTCCAAGGACAGTATTCTTGCATGGCAGTTTTTTCTTTTAGCACTTTGAATATATTGTGCCACTTTCTTGTGGTCTGCAATATTTCTGCTAAAAAATCTGCTTTTACTCTTATGGGGACTCCCTTGTACACAAGTTGTTTTTTTGTTAATGCTCTTAAGAGCTTCTTTAAGTTTTGATATGTTGATTATAATGTGTCTTGATGTGGCTGTCTTTGGATTCATTATGCTTAAAACTCTGGACTTCCTGCATCTGGATGTCTGTTTCCTTCCCCAGATTAGGGAACTTTTTGGTCATTCTTCAAATAAGTTTTCTGCAGGACGCCTGGGTGGCTCAGCAGTTAAGCGCCTGCCTTTGGTTCAGGGCATGATCCTGGAGTCCAGGGATAGAGTCCCACATTGGGCTCCCTGCACGGAGCCTACTTCTCCCTCTGCCTATGTCTCTGCCTCTCTCATGAATAAATAAATAAAATATTTTTAAAAAATAAGTTTTCTGCCCTGTATTCTCTCTCTTCTCTTTCTGAGACCCCTCTAATGCAAATGTTGATCTGCGTGATGTTTCCCATAAATCTCTTAAGCTCTTCACATTTTTGCATTCTTTTTTCTTTTTGTTACTCTAACTATAAAGAGGTGAGTTCTACTGCCCTGTCTTCAAGTTCTCTATTATATTTTTCAGTTCAATTATTGTATTTTTCCATTCTGTGACTTCTACTTGGTACTTTCTTGTATTTTCTTAGTTGAAATTTTCACTTGGTTCATAAGAGCTCGGTAAGGATCTTTATGACCATAATTTTAATCACTTTATCAGGTAAATCACTTATCTCCATTTCATTAAGGTGGGGGTTTTTTTCTGAAGTTTTATCTTGTTCTTTCATTTATAGCATAGTCCTCTGTTTCTTCTTTTTTCTTTTTCTTGACTCTCTGTGTTGGTTTCTATGCAGTTGATAAAATAGTCATGTCTCCCAATCTTAAAGGAGTGGTCTCATGTAGGAGATGAACCTTATCATTGACTCCTACCCTCTCAAATCTCTGTGATTGTCCAATCAGCCTACTTTATCCTTAGTGGCTCCCAGTATTTGATGGTATGCCAAGACCTATCAGCATCTCAAAGAGGAATGTCTCAGTCAGCATCTAGATGCAGGCTGACTGGAAGCAGCTTTTAAAATATGCAAACAGGGCAGTCCGGTGGCTTAGTGGCTTAGCACTGCCTTCAGCCCAGGGCCTGATCCTGGAGACACAGGATCAAGTCCCACATCAGGCTCCCTGAATGGAGCCTGCTTCTCTCTCTGCCTGTGTCTCTGCCTCTGTGTGTGTGTGTGTGTGTGTGTGTGTGTCTCATGAATAAATAAAATCTTTTTAAAAATAAAAATAAATAAATAAAATAAAATATGCAAACATACCTCTATCTGAAGAAGACGGTGAGATTGACATTTTTGTCTGCTTCAGTGTTGAGCCCTGGGTTAATAGTCAGGTAAGAATTACTCTTTGCTTGCTACCATCTTGTCAAACCTGTGAACACAAGCCCTCCTGTTCACCAGAGCCATGGTATCAAGAAACATGTTCTTTGGGTGGCAGACACAAAAACTGAGGAACCAAACCTATATATAAGTTCTTTTCTCAGAGGTACCAACAACCTAAGGCAAGGCAGAGGGAAAACACAATTATAATGTACCTCCTGGCTTCTCTGGTCCCTACAGAGGATTGTAGTTGGCCTCTAAAATGTGTGTCAAATTAGAAGCCTACCCCTCAGGCCACAGCCTAAAGATAAGCTAATAGACCTCTTTCACAGAAAGGTTTGGGGTACATTTCAGTCTACCATCACTGCACTGCACCCTGGAAGGGGTAGATAATCAGTTAAGAACTGTTTCTCCATTTGTAACAGTCCCATGAATCCAAACATAAGCCCCTCTGGTTCCCAAATCCAGGCAATCCAAGGGTGTCCTCTAAGCAGCAGCCACTAAAATTGGGGCACCAGATGTATGTACAAACTGCTTTTAGGGAGATACCAGTGACCTAGAAAAAAGCAGAGGAAGACTGCAAAGATAGTGCCTCCCCTCTGAAGTCTCTGGGAAAATTATAATTGGCTCCTAGATATCACTTTAAATGAAGCCCACCCCTCAGGCCACAGCTTTGAAGATAAGCTACTAGCTCTCTTGCACAGAAAGACTTGAGTATTTTAGTCTGTAGCCTCTGCTGTGCCTTGGGGTTACAGCCAGCTAAGACGACTTCCCCCTACAACCATTACATCCATTATAGAACTCATGGGCACAAGCCCCACTGGCCACCAGAGCCAGGTGACCTAGAGGTGTCCTCTGGGCAGCAACCACAAAAATCAAGGTGCCAGAAAAGTGTAGAAGCTCATTTCTGAGACATATAAGAGCCCAGAGTGAGGGAGAGGGAAATAAGAAATATGGCATCTCTGGCCTCCCCCCTTTGGAGCATTTTGGTAGGTTCCTCCCTAGATGTGTTTAATTCAATGCCTGATAAGCATGTAAGCCTCTCTCACAGAAAGCCTGGCCACTCACAGTCTCTCACAGTCAGCTGCTTTGCACTGGACCCTGGGGTGGATGAATCATACATAGGAACCCTTTAGGAACTGCTTCTTAGTTCAAAATAGCCTTCTGGGTCTTGTGGCAGTGAGCCCCATTGGCTTTCAAAGCCAGATGTGTGGGGAGCTTGTCTCTCAGGAAAGGTCTTAAAAGTAGCAAAAATGAACTATTGGGACTTAAGATAAAAAGCTTCTGCACAGCAACAAACAGTCAACAAAACTAAGACAACCTACAGAATGGGAGAAGATATTTGCAAATGACATATCAGATAAAGGGCTAGTATCCAAGATCTATAAAGAACTTATTAAACTCAACAGCAAAGAAACAAACAATCCAATCATGAAATGGGAAAAAGACATGAATAGAAATTTCACCAAAGAAGACATAGACATGGCCAACAAGCACATGAGAAAATGCTCCGCATCACTTGCCATCAGGGAAATACAAATCAAAACCACAATGAGATACCACCTCACACCAGTGAGAATGGGGAAAATTAACAAGGCAGAAAACAACAAATGTTGGAGAGGATGTGGAGAAAGGGGAACTCTCTTGCACTGTTGGTGGGAATGTGAACTGGTGCAGCCACTCTGGAAAACAGTGTAGAGATTACTCAAAGAGTTAAAAATAGATCTGCCCTACGACCCAGCAATTTCACTGCTGGAGATTTACCCCAAAGATACAGATGCAGTGCAACACCGGGACACCTGCACCCCAATGTTTATAGCAGCAATGTCCACAATAGCCAAACTGTGGAAGGAGCCTCAATGTCCATTGAAAGATGAATGGATAAAGAAGATGTGGTATATGTATACAATGGAATATTACTCAGCCATTAGAAGAGATGAATTTGCTTCAACGTGGATGGAACTTGAGGGTATTATACTGAGTGAAGTAAGTCAATCGGAGAAGGACAAACATATGGTTTCACTCATACGGGGAATATAAAAAATAGTGAAAGGGATTATAGGGGAAAGGAGATAAAATCAGTGGGAAATATCAGAGAGGGTGACAGAACATGAGAGACTCCTAACTCTGGAAAATGAACAAGGGATAGTGGAAGGGGAGGTGGGCGGGGGGATGGAGTGACTGGGTGACGGGCACTGAGGGGGGCACTTGACGGGAGAAGCACTGGGTGTTATACTATATGTTGGCAAATCGAACTCCAATAAAAATATACAAACAAAACAAAACAAAAATAATGCCAGATGGTTTCAACCCTTCACTCCTCTCAGGAGATCTCAGGAATTTGAGTTCCCTCCCAACTGTGGGTAGCTGTGCTGGGGGTGGGGTTTGTAGTGAAGCTATGTCTTGGCCTGTCCTACCTATTTCTATGTGTGTGGGTTTTTTTCCCTTATTCACCTAATGTGCAGGCATTGCTCAACTAGTCTTTGGGTTTCTTTCAGAGGATACTGTTCCATATGTAGCCGTAAATTTGGTGTGTCCATGGGAGGAGGTGATTTCAGGATCCTCCTTGGTCACCATCCTGAACCAGAACCCTACCTGTTCATTTTCTTAATGGTGAATTTTAATAAGCAGAATTTAAAAGTTTGATAAAGATTTTTTATTTATGACTGTTGAGTTTTTTTGTCCTAAGATATCTTTGCCTATCCCTAAGTCATGGAAATGTTCTCCCATGATGTCATCTCAAAGTTTAAAGTTTTGATATTCATGCCAATAATTGGTATAGTCAGACTTTAATATTTGCCCAACTAATGTTTGCATGTTAAGTTTTTTATTTGCTATTCCCTTCTTATTGATGAGGTTAAACAATTTTCCAATGTTTATTGGCTATTTGGAGTCCCACTTCTGTGAAATTCAAGTTTTTGTCACTTTTTCTATAGGGTTGTGTGCCTTTTCTTACTGAATTTTTTTGCATTTCAAAGATTGTCTTTTTAAAGTGTTTTATTTGTGTATAATTGGCATACAATAAATTGCATATATTTAATGTGTATAGTTTGATAAAATTTAATATATGTATATACCCATGAAATTGTAACTACACCCAAGATAATGTCCACGTCCACCCCTCCAAGTTTCTTCATGCTCCTTTATGAACCATCTCTCCTTCCATTCCCCATCACTCAAGGCAACCTCTGATCTGCTTGCTGTCATTATACGCTGGTTTGCTTTTTCTAGACTTTTATATAAATGGAAACATAGGGTATGTACTCTGTTTTATCTGCCTTCTTTCACTCAGCATAGTCATTTAGAACTCCTTTATCACTGTGAAATGACCCCTTTTTCTCTGGTGATAATTTTTGCCTTAAATCTACTTTGTATATTTATAGAACCACTCCAGCCTTCTTTAGAATAATGGCAGCACAACATATCTTTTCTTTTCTTTTTTTCATATCTTTTCTTTTAATATTTAATATTCTTTTAACATTAACCATCTGTGTCTTTAAGGTATTTTTTTAAGTTGGATTTTATTTATTTATCCAATCTGAACATTTTTGCCCTCTCATTGGGTGCACTTATGTAATTTTTTTATATGGCTGAGTTTAAATCTGCCATTTGACACTTGTTTTCTATTTGTGCTCTCTGGTTTTAACAAATTTTTTTTTTTTACTTTTTCTGATTTCTTTTTTGCTTTTTTTTTTTCTTTTAAAGATTTTATTTATTGGGATCCCTGGGTGGCGCAGCGGTTTCACGGCTGCCCTTGGCCCAGGGCGCGATCCTGGAGACCCGGGATCGAATCCCACGTCAGGCTCCCGGTGCATGGAGCCTGCTTCTCCCTCTGCCTATGTCTCTGCCTCTCTCTCTCTCTCTCTCTCTCTCTCTCTCTCTCTCTCTCTATCTCTCTCTCTCTCTGTGTGACTATCATTAATTTTAAAAAAAAATTTTAAAAAAAGATTTTATTTATTTATTCATGAGACACACACACAGAGAGAGACAGAGGCAGAGACAGGAAGAGGGAGAAGCAGGCTCCATGCAGGGAGCCCAACTCAGGACTCGATCCTGGGTCCCCAGGACCACGCCCTGGGCAGAGGGAGGCGCTAAACCGCTGAGCCACGCGGGCTGCCCTTTTTTGCTTATTTTTATATTATTCCATTATATCTTCTTTGTTGGTTTTGTTTTGGCTTCTAACAAG
Source organism: Nyctereutes procyonoides (assembly GCF_905146905.1). Lineage (NCBI taxonomy): Eukaryota > Metazoa > Chordata > Mammalia > Carnivora > Canidae > Nyctereutes > Nyctereutes procyonoides. Next base: position 8,400,251 of record NW_026575044.1, read on the forward strand.
GCTTTAGGGTTTGTGGTACACATCTTATCTCCTTTTCCCGCAAAATGACATTACATCACTTAATGTAGAGTATAATAACCTTACAATACTGCACCAGAAAACTTCAATTTTCCTCAATAGCCTTTGTGCTATGGATTCTATGCATTTTATTTCTGAATATTTCATAAACTTCACAATGCATCGCTATTAGTTTTGCTTTAGTCATCTTTTAAAGGAGATTTTTAAAAGACAAAATCTTATATTTATACACATATTTGTCATTTCTAGTGATATTCATTATTTTGTGTAGCTTTAAGTTTCCATCTTGTATCATTTTCCTTGTGATTATCAACTTTTACTTTGTATATTTGAAAATATGCTATTAAACGAATTCAGGTTTTGAAATCTCTTCTTGGTGAACTGAAACTTAAACATTATGAAGTGATCATCTTTCTCTGTAGTAATACCTTTGCCTTGAAGTCTATTTTGTTTCATATTTGATATAGCTATATCAGCTTTCTTTTCCTTAGTATATCTATACTCTTCCTATACTTTATATTTCAGCCTCTCTATTGCCTTGTTTCCTATAAGCACCATATATTTGCATTTTAATTTTTTGTTGTTATTTTGACGAGTCTGAAAATCTTTGTCTTTTATTTGGAGCTTTCAGTCTATTTCCATTTATTATAATTAATGATATTTGAGGTCTTGCTTTCCATCTTATTTTGTGATTTTATTTTCCCATCTTCTCTATATTTTCCCTTCTATTTCTTGCCTTTTTATGTTTAGTTGCATATCTTTTGTCAATCCATTTTTCCCCTTTTACTTATTTAGCAGTTATATGTAGGCCCTCCCCATTCACAGGGGTATCTCCCAAGACCCCCACGGATATCTGAAACCAAAAAATAGTACTGAACCCTGTATATACTGTTTTTCCTATACGTACATACCTATGATAAATTTGAATTTATAAATTAGGCACAGTAAGAAATTAGCAATAATAAAATAATTATAACAATATACTGTAATAAAAATTATGTGAATGTCATTTCCTGCTCGCTCACTCTAAAAGTCTTGTTGTACTGTACTCATCCTTCTTCTTGTGATGATGTAAGTTGATGAAATGCCTGTCTACATGATGAGATGAAGTGAGGGAAATGGTGTAGGCATTGTCGTGTAGCATTAGGTCTGACAATAATTTGCTTCTGGAACTTGACCGTAGGTATCTGATAACATAGAACATGAAACTATGGATAATTGGGGACTCCTATACATTCTGTTTGTATTTCTAATCAATTTTTCTTGGAAACTATAACATGAATATTTAATTTATGCAAGACTAAATTTAATTATTTCATTCTCTTAAAATTGATATCATTGAATTCATATTTTAATTCATATTGAATTTACATTTTAATTTCACCTTGTTTTTACACTGTTAGTGTTATCATTATTTTATACAGCAATGTGTTTGCCCTATCCTGACCTTTTTTCTTTTGAGTGCTTCCATCTTGTATCTCTTCCCTTCTTTTTTTTTTTTTAAGATTTTATTTATTTATTCATGAGAGACAGAGAGAGAGAGAGAGAGAGAGAGAGAGAGAGGCAGAGACACAGGGAGAAGCAGGCTCCAAGCAGGGAGCCTGATGCGGGACTCAATCCTGGGTCCTCAGGATCACTCCCTGGGCTGAAGGCAGCGCTAAACCACTGAGCCACCCAGGGATCCCCATCTTTCCTTCCGATTTAGATGCATCCTTTTACATTTCTTTTCATGAAAAAAGAACTGTTTTTTTGTCTGAAAAATATTTTATTTTACTCTCATTCTTGAAAATCATTTTCTCCAGATACAGAACTCTGGTTTAGTGATAATTTTCTTAAAGAACATTAAAAATATGCCATTATTTTTTGCCTTCTGTTGTTGCTATTGAGAAGTCACATGTAATTTTAACTCCTACTCTTCCAATTTGCTGCTCTTACAATTTTATTATTTGCTTTCTACACTTTTACTATGAATGTGTCTAGATGCTTACTTTCATACTTTTTGGGATTTCTTGGGCCTCTTGAATCTGTGGATCACTGTCTTCATCTTCATCAGGTATCTTGTCAGATATTCTCTTTGCCTCTTTTTCTGTCATTTCTTCTGAAACCCTGATTAAACAAAACTAAACTTCCATGTATTCCCCACATATCTTTTAACATTCTTCTTTATCCTTCCTCCTTTTATGTCTGGGATACATTCTTATAATTTCTTCTGATGTGTCTTTCACTTCACTCCTTCTGTCATGCCTAATCTGATGCCAAAATTATACATTGTGTGTTTAATTTGACTGTTGTATTTTTTTAATCTTTAGAGATTTGATTTGTTCCTTTAAAAATACCCTGACACATTTATAGTTTCTTTTACACTACAAAGATTTCCAACTTGCCATTTATTCCCACACAACTAGTAAACATATCTATCTTATAATCTGCACCTATTACTGGAGTCTAAGTATGTATTTCATCTATTTCTCCTCCCTCATCATTGTTTATGCTGGTTATTACTCACACATACCTTATTTCCTTGTGTGCTTGGTTATTCTTGGCTGTGTGTTGTTAAATTTGTAAAAATATTTATTCATTCATTTATTTAAAAGATCTATTTATTTATTTTAGAGTGTGTGTGTGTGTGTGTGTGTGTGTGTGTGTGTGTGTGTGTGTGAACGCGCGCACGAGCAGGGGAGGGGCAGAGGGAGAGAGAGAAGAAGCAGACTCCCTGCTGTGCATGAAGCCCCACACAGGGCTCAATCTCAGGACCCAGAGATCATGATCTGAACTGAAACCAAGAGTTGAATGCTTCACTAACTATGCCACCTAACCACCCCATTTGTAACAGTATTTATAAGAATTCCCTGAAGTCCTATATGTTCTGATCTTAAAATGATCTGTGTTTGCCACTGTCAAAGGTTTGTCTAGGGTCACTACTGCCTTGAAACTTCTTTAAAACCCGAGTCTTGGGATCCCTGAGTGGCGCAGCGGTTTGGCGCCTGCCTTTGGCCCAGGGCGTTATCCTCGAGACCTGGGATCAAATCCCACATCGGGCTCCCGGTGCATGGAGCCTGCTTCTCCCTCTGCCTGTGTCTCTGCCTCTCTCTCTCTCTCTCTCTCTGTGACTATCATGAGTAAATAAAATAAAAAAATAATAAAAAAAAAACGAGTCTTCCAGGCAAACAATTCTAGGATATAACACCATATGCGAACCTACCCATAGCCACCAATTGTTAGGACAAACTTTTCCTTTTCTTGCTTTTTCTGATCACTTAGTTACCAATGTCACTGTAGGGTTAAGGAAGGCACACATTTAATGCTGGCTTACTCTCACCCTAAGAACATACTACTCTTCTGATAACATAGGTCAATGTAGGGAGGCTATCCAATTTGATTCTCTATCTTGAATTCCCCCACTCCTGACTAGGTTGATAAACGCCTTTAGGCTAAAAGTAGACTATGGGCTCTGGTGTTCTGCTTTATTCCTAAGATTCCTAATTTCCCTCAGTCTTTGGCTAGTAGTTCCCTACTCTCTTGTTATTTGGTGCTTTTAAAGTGACTTCTTTTTTTTTTTTTCTGTTGTATCTTTTATTTTTATTTTTTTTAATAAATTAATTTTTATTGGTGTTCAATTTACCAACATGCAGAATAACACCCAGTGCTCATCCCGTCATTAAAGTGACTTCTTAAAAGGCTGCTGTTTGTAGGTTTTGTGATGTTTTTTTGTTTTTTAAGTTTAATTTTATTTATATTCAATTAATTAACATATAGTGTATTATTAGTTTTAGAGGTAGAAGTCAGTGATTCATCAGTTGTATATAACACCCAGTGCTCATATGCTTGTTTGTTTTTAAGAGCAAAAGTTTGTCCATAGAAACGAAAGTCTCCAAATCATTTCTTAATTATTTACAATGAAATGGTTTTTAAAGAGATGATCGCATTCACAAAATATATTCTTAAAATCATTCCACTGGGTAAATATTTTCAGAGATTATAATCCAAAATAATATACATAATATGTTGGTTGAATTACAGACCCAGGTTTGAGTACCACTTAAGTGACAATTGTTAAACAAAACTTAGAGAATATGCTAACATTTCATGAAAGATAATATTAAAATCTTTCAGCCTAATTATGTGCAAGAACCTTTTTATAAAATTATTTTTATGATTACATATGATGAAAAATATGGTATGCAATAGAATACAAGTATAAATTTGACAATTAGTTCCTTTCCTTGAACACGAACTAGATTTATTTTTAATGTAATCACCTCCACAGCCTTCGACTTTATCACAAAAGATTGTATATTTTGTGCCACTTAGCATCTAACATATGAATAAATAAACCTTGTCTCAGAAGTAAGATTTTTTGCAAAGGTTGTTTTTAGAGGCCCAATGTTTCTGTTCTAATCTCACCAGATTAGCCAGGACCAAATTGCTGTCTCTCTGAAGAGATCTATGTCTGTCTGTCTGTCTATCTATCAGGGAACTACCACCAAAAAAGCACTTTGGGGGATATAATGATTATAGTTTCAATGCTTTAAAAATGTGAAGCTTATAATTTTTGCCTTTAATATTATATGTGTTCAGTAAATGGCTTTATCCTGAAAAGATACAAACCTTCTCAAATGCTGAAAATTGAGGTGAAACATGCCCCAGATAGAAAATAGCAAAGAAAATATATAAAAAAGCAAATAGATTCTTTTTCTAATTACTCAAAAACAAGAGAAGAAGGTTCAGGCAAATAATTTCTCAAAGTCTCAAAAATTACTGACAACATGATATCTGTAATTATTTAAAAACCTCAAAGAAGAAATAAAAAGGTCCAGAGACAAGGTGATTAGGAAACAAGAGAGAGCTGGCTACACATCAGGACATAAATGAAAAATGAAAATAGGAATATCGCAATGACAAAAGAAAATGAAGGGGGAGAGAGAAGCAATATAAATAAAAGGACTTGATAAGATACAATTAGCAGAGAAAATGAGGAAAATGTAACAAAGGAAATCTAATATGTACATAATTGGAGTTCCTAAGATAGAAAAGAAACTGGAAAAAATGCTAAATATATTCTTTTTCTTACCTAGAGAAAGGTTTAAATCTGTCATAAGTATTCATTGTCCCCATTCCTGGTTTTCCTATTTTACATAAACTTTCATTTTCTTTTCCAGACAGTAACATTTTTTCAGAATATAAATTATGAGGCAGTAGATGACTACTTCAAGTTGCAGTAAGTATGGCTTTTAAAAGAACCTACTCGATGTGAACTGTGCTATTGAGATTATTGATTTGCAGGTATTCTTTTACTTAAATGGCCTCATATCATTTTAAATATCTAGATTTCAAATTTCTTTAAATGTCTGGTTAGATGTGAAATTAGTATTCTGTATAAAAATGTAAAATACTCCTTGTAATTAAATGAAATACATCTGGAGGTTTCCATTCGTCCACCAGAAGATGTAAAAATTGGGCTATTTTTTAAATTTAAAACCAACTAATTAACATATAGTATATTATTAGTTTCTGAGGTAGAGTTTAGTGATTCATCAGTTGCATATAACACCTAGGGCTTGTTACATCAAGTGAAAAATGAACTATTTCTTAATTCAATAATTTTTAATCATGTATTACCATTCATTCCCATCCCAAAGTTTTTGCATACTGTCCTTGGGCAGACTAGACCTCTAATATAAGAAAATCCTTAACTATGAGTAAATCAGAGAAAACACCATCTTTGACTCAGAATCAGTAGCACTTGAGCTCATAATTTCTGGAGTAGCAACTTATCTGGAATTGGTCTTGAGACATCTATGGCTGTCATTATGTCCTGACTCCATAGGTTTTTCTGGAAAAACAGCAGTTTTTCTAGGAAAAAGTTCATTTTTTCCTTAGTCTGCTGCTCATCCAAGTGAGTTTGAACACTCACTTTATGCCAAGCACTTCATGCATGTTCAAAATACATGGTGAACAAGTAGGATGAAGTACTGCTGTCCTGGGATGTATTCTAGTGAGAGGAGATGAAGAACAAGTAATAAAATAAATGAAGTAATCAAATAGTTATAAGTGCAGTTAAGAAAATAAAACAGAGGGGCACCTGAGTGATTCAGTCAGTTGAGCGTCAGACTCTTAATTTCAGCTCAGATCATGATCTCAGGGTCATGAGATTGAGCCCCTTGTCAGGCTCCATGCTCAGCAGGGAGTCTGCTTGAGATTCTCTCTCTCTCCCTCTTCCTCTGCCCCTCCTTCCCTGCTCTCTCTCTTTAAAATAAATAAATAAATGTAGAACAAAAGAATGAAGATAAAACAGAATGAAGTGGTAGAAAGTGACCAGGAAGGGGACAGAGAAAAGGGTACTCTAGATACTGTAGTCAAGGGAGACTTATTAATTCATCCCTCACCCCTTCACCCATCAACTTTTCTCTTGATGCTTCTAATGTTGTGGGTTCCTTGGGGTATTTTTGGTTTTGTGAATATTTACTCAGAATTTTGTTGCTGTAGAATACACATCAAATTGTCCAGGATATTTCAGATCAGTCCAAGGCTTGAGAAAACATACCAAAAGCTTTGAAGCCAGCTGTGGTAGGGGGGAAAACACCTACCTATAAGAAAAATTGTATGGAAAATTGTAGATGCAATATTTACTATAGTGTCCTTCATGGATCTATACTGTATTACTGTATTTATCAAAGCAAAGATTCCATTGCACTGGAAAACAAACCATAACTGGTATAATTATAAGATGCTTCCTGATTTCTAAGGTGTTAAATGAGAAAAAATATCTGAGAACTGAGGAAATATGGTACAGTGATTTAAAAATATAAAAATGTGCTATTTGTATCCTCATTTATTACATTTTATACCTAATACATGACAAATAAATATATAAATATTAAAATGTTGAATACTGGGGAAAAAAGAGCATTTGTTTGTGGTTGGTTTGTTTTTCCCAGTTTTTTCAAAAAATAAAAACCTAAGCGGGGGCAGAGTATACATGACGCTTTCAAAATTTTTTCTATGATGTTTCTGAGCACAAAACCATTCTTGTGCACTTCAGAACCTAGAAATTTGATCTCACTTTTGCTTCAGTCAGATCATGGTATGCCAGATAATGTGGTTTGGAAAACTAATCTCCTAACTTGCTCTTTATTGTTCCAAAAGTGTTATCAATAGGAGGAAAAGATCCGTAGAGGCTAGAGAAAGAACAAATAGAGCAGCTGTGGCTTTCTAAGATCATCAGAAAGCAGGACGAGATGTTAGCAGCACAGCCTCCTCCTCCAGGGACGGAGGGTGTTAATGAAATGGGCAGCAGGGTGGAAATGTTGATACATACCCATCTCTGTTTCCCACTGGGCTGACCCTACACTGGCCCACAGTGAGATGGGAGTGACTTCAAGGAGGGACCACAGTGCACAGCTGCTTTAGCAGAAGCAAGGAGCAGTCACCACCACCATTGCCTCCCAGGCCTCTAGAATTCGTCCCAGGGTTCTATCACCCTGTGTACATGGGACTTTCCACGAATTCTAGAGTAGGAGGGCAGACACTCGTGCCTGTCTCCCTTGTGATTCTGTAATCACCTGCATGTGCTGTTTCTCCTAGACACCAGAACACAGGGCTTGTGCTTGTGCAGGTTCGGCCTAATGAATATGCAAGAGCATGTCCAATAGCCCAAAAGGTAAGTGACATAGGTGGGTCAACACCTTTACTTCAGTAACTTGACAAGTGTAAGCTAGATAATCGTTACAAGACCTCCAAGCAATAGGACTCCCCTCACCCATGGCAGTGTGTGTAATGTCTCACTGTAGGGATGGCATTATTTTACTTTGGAGACAGATCACAGTTCTGCCCTCCCTGGGTTTACCATCGAAAGTGAGATATATAAATGCATACAAAAATGTAAAATGATTAGTTTCTGGAGATAAAACTGTATAAAGGAAAACTGAAATGAATGGGAACTAAAATTGGATATGGTTTGTCAGAGAAGATAGCTAGTTATATTTGCACTTATCATTTCTTCATCAAAAAAATTGAAATTTAAAGTTTATTGCATACCTACTGTGTTTCTTTGTTTCAGCCTGTATTCTAGGCAATGCAAGTTACAAAGGTGAAAAGACAGCCTCTTCCCTAGGGGCAAACAAAAGCTAGCATAAGGGAGTGTGAAATACAGCGTTATCAGCCCAGAAGAGTGGGCAATTTTGACTACGAGGCATAGGGGAAGCATAAAATGACTGTTGATAAGTAAGTGGAAGTTGAGCAGGCTGATACAAAGAAAGAGAATTCCAGGAAAATGCATTTACAAAAAGCACAGCACCATGAAAGAGCAATGGGGTGTCCAGGTACCCTCAAGTGCCAGGAAACTGAACACAGATACTTTACTGCCACCACCTCTCCTGAGTCTGTTCTACTCTGAGGGATGCCCCCTCTCTTTATTCCTTCTCAGCCTAACTAACAACCAATAAGTATACACTGAGCACCTACTGTATACCAAGCATAAAACAATGAGGAGTACCTACAAGAAGAATTCAAAGGTACATGATACACAGTCCCTGCACTTCAGGATCCCAGCACAAGGAGGCTGTTCCTACCATGGCAAACATCCATGAATTTGGAGGGAACCCTGAACTGTGAGGCCAGTGTGAGCCAAGCTTGAGCACTGCTGATAATACGTGGCTTCCCCAGGAAACTGCCAGCAGGTGCATACCAACCCTTCCCCTGTCTGCCTTCCACCCCACCTCACCTGCCCAGAAAGCAAGAAACAGCAATGTGGCCAGTTCTTCCCCAGCCCTGGCCTGTGCTTTTCCATCATCAGCTGCATGTTCCACACAAGATGCCTTCCTAAAGCACCTTCCTGAAGCTTTCCTCCATCCCTTCTCCTGTCTAATCAATAGATCTCTTAGGGATGCCACCCACACCATTCCGCCGAGTCCCCCCCACATTCCAAAAGCAGGTTAATGGAACCTGAGTTTGGATCCAAGCTTTGCCACCTGCTGGCTGGGACAAGCCACTAAACACTGACTCTCAAGGGCCTCCATAAAAGGGAAATGTAACATCTATTACCATTGAGAGTATTAAATGAGATCATTAAAATAAAGTGCCCATTGTGGTTTTGATTTGTATTTCCCTGATGACATGCGATATGGAGCACTTTTTCTTGTGCCTGTTGGCCATGTGTAGACAGATGAATGAATAAAGAAGATGTGGTATATATATATATATATACAATGGAATACTACTCAGTCATCAGAAAGGATGGATGCCTACCATTTACAATGAGGTGGATGGAACTGGAGGGTATTATGCTGAGTGAAATAAGTGGATTGGAGAAAGACAATTATCATATAGTTTCCCTTATATATGGAACATAAGAAATAGTGAAAGGGACCATAAGGGCAGGGGAGGAAACTGAGTGAGGAAAAATTAGAGAGGAAGACAAATTGTGAGAGGCTCCTGACTCTGGGAAACAAACTGAGGGTCACTGGAGGGAAGGTGGGTGGAGGGATGGGGTAACTGCGTGACCAGCATTAAGGAGGCCACACGATGTGATGAGTACTGGGTGTTATTCTATATGTTGGCAAATTGAATTTAAGTTAAAAAAAATTAAAAAAAGGTAAAGTGCCCAGCAGTGTCTGTCTCAAAATAACTATCTAATAATATCAGTTTGTTTCTTCTCTTTCCTTCTCACCACACTCCAAAACACGGGCAGCTCAAATCTAGCCCCACTCTGTGTCCACTGCAGGTAGTTTGTGTGGAGTGCAGTGAAGCCACCCTAGTGGGCCAGTCCCCAGAAAGCTGTAGTAATTCCTTCCAGCAAGATTTTCCCAGAGAGAGGTGACTACACTCTAGTGCATTATCTGACAACATTTCTGTGTTGAGGGCCTTTAGAATTCCTGTCTCAGTTCAATTGTTCTGTCCAGTTGGAATGTACTATGTCTGATTCTGAGCTAGGTGAAGAGCAGTCCTGCCTGTCTCCACACTTCAGAGAATAATAATTTTAAAAATTAATAAATATATTTATTATTGTTAATACTAACAATTATTAGTAAGTATAACAAGAAAAAGACTAGTACACTCATTGTTTTCATTTGGGCTGTATGTCAGATTTTTCTAATTAGGTATCCAGTCCTGAGAATATTGTCAGCCCCATAGTAGTGAGTAACCTAGAAAACAGCCTGATTAATGCTTTTCATATTCTTTACCCATGCTTCTGTTCAAGATTCACCTGCAGGTCAACTCAGATTTTTAATCCTAGGCATGGTTGTTGATTTTTGCCAACTGGGTGCCCAAAGAGAAGGGATCAAGTGATGGTGAGTCTTGACAGAAAGACTTGAGGACCTTGGTCAACCAAGTGTGTCATATGGATAGTTTAGTAAAGATGAAGGGCAGTCTCATGCTTCTGAACACATTTGGTGGGAAAACAAAACAAACATTTGGTGCATGATGATGGATACCAAGGACTGTGGTATCTGTGGTTGCTGACAGAACAAATCAGGTCCTGTGACCAAGATCAGGTGGTTCAGGCAATAAAATCCCTGAGCTTCTGCTATGGAGCATGTCTTTCAAATGAAGGCTGAAAGGTCTGGGTTTAGCAGACCTTAAAATCCATTAAGCTTGTCTGGATATCCCAACCCTCCTGATCCCCATGTCTTTCTCCAGGGTGGGGAGTATTAGAGCTTTTTCCAGATTTACCATGTAGAAAAATGCAACATACAGGACATGTTTAAGACAGAAAGCAAGTGTCTAGATCCCATTTAGGAAGCCTGGGGATGGGGTGGCAGGGTAGACAGCAGTAAGTGCCCTGGAGCCAGGTTGAAATAGCAATAGGCAGCTTAGGGAAGAACCAGATCTCTGGTTAAAAGAAGTTAAATTAATAGTTAGATATTAATAAAGCTGGATATGGTTTGTCAGAGAAGACAGCTAATCATGTCTGTATTAATAATTTCTTCATTAAAAAATTGAAATTTGAGTTTATTGCATACCTACTCAGCTGCATCTGAATCAGATGCAAACTGGAAGAACAGAGCTGATGATGATGGTTGTAGAAGTGCTGATAAAAGATGAGGTTGGTTTAGTTCTCTAAGATAGTGATGTCAAAAAGCAGAGAAATAACCTCTGGGCTCTGTGAGCAATAAGGGCAACAAGAAGCAAAAACAAAGAAAAAACATGATCAGAAGGGAGTAATACAGCACAGAAGAGTATAACAAACCTCTAGATTTAAAAGGTTACTATTTCAAATCTAAAATGTAATTGCTTTTAGCTGTAGCAGCATTTTAGATCATGTGAATCAGAACCACTCATCTAACCACTTAAATTACTTCATTTTAGGTGTTCCAAATAGCCGTTGGCTGTGATTCTAATAAATTCATTACTGTTAAAGGGCAAGTATATTTGCATTTGACCTTATTCTTTACATTTTAAAACAAATGGGGAATTACATGGTAATTACTGGTGGTACTATTAGCCTAATGACTGACCTGTTCATAATGAAATCTGAAAATTGAACTGACATTGGCATCCAAAAACCGCATCGACAGTTTGTCAAAACCAAATTTGTTTGAACTTTTTTGCCAAGTCAAATCTTACATCTGAATCATACTAATAGGCAAAAAGGATTAACCTCTTTCCCTATTGCCAGCATTTTTTTCCACCTCCCCTTTTAATAATCCCATTTCCATCCATCACCATTCCCTCTCTTGGCTCCTCGGACTGCACCTCATTCCCAGAGAAATGGGAGGCAGAAACACTTATACCTACTTTCCATCCAATTCAAACCAATTATAATATCATTTCTGTCAGAGAATTGCTTACCTCATGTCAGAGAAGCCTCCATTTTCTGCACCATTTCTCATGGGAAATTTTTTTAGAGCAAACCTCACAGAACCACCAGGGCTTCCTCCAAAAAACCCCAAGGTGTGACTTTCATTGATCTTACTGTGGTTCACACTGGTGAAGCACACTGGATGTCATCTACTTGCCACAGCTCTCTCTCTCCTATAAGGGGAGAATCAAGGTCAGCATGCACAATCCCTTCAAAGCAGGTGAAGTGCATTCTCCAGACAGCAATGTACCACAACTCCCCTCCTGTGGTTAGGAGTGGGAGTGAGCGGCGGAGCAGTGACTCTTATCTGAGCCTATTTATGAAATAACTTGCTCTCATCCTAAATAAATGTCTACTCACCTGCCATTCTAATAATCATTTGAGTATGAAATTGTAATAATCAGTTGCTGGGCTGACAATCAAGCTTTCCCATTTCATTCAGCAAGAAATTTGCATTTACCATAACTCCTTTTCCAGGACACACAAAAGCTAACTGATTTATATGGTGCATGGCATCCTGCTTCTGGAATTATCTATATCCTTGCTTCTTAGAGAATGTTCTGTAGACCAGCCCTGGCATCGCTGGGGGTTGATTAGAAATGAAGGATCTCGGGCTTTATCCCACACCTGCTGAGCCAAAACATCTATTTTAACTAAATTTCCAGGAGATTAGCATAAGCATTAAAATTTGAAAACAACTGCTCTATGCAATGTTACCAAATTAGTTCCCAGTACCACCACAAGCAGGACCACTGAGTCTAGATTTCCTTCTTGAGGGAAATGTAAAGCAGTTAAATCAGTGTGTTTCTGGGAGGATCCAGATAGCAACTGTCAAAGTTGGTTGTTCATTAAACCCACCTGGAGAGCATGTTTGAAAAACACAAATTTCAGAATCTTACTCTAGGCCTCTTAATCAATGACCCACTGTTCTGCAACCCTAAAAATGGCCCTAATATCTTGAGTTCAGGTTGTGGTGGGCCTCAGGTTCACAGTCATAAAAGAAGATCTATAGGGTCCAAGGTAACTGTGACAGGAAAGATTTTCATGATGGAGAACATCTCATGGGGTCTATTTTGGATTTCAGGGTGGGAAATGGTCCAGACTTCCAATATCTATCTAACCACAGTAGTGGTTCCTTCTGGGTTACACTGAAACCAGCCAGCAAAGTGGTCAAATGAATAATTTAACTCAATGAAAACTTTATCAATGTATAGATCATGATAGCTTTATGTTTGCATAAACACTAACCAGAAATTATGTGCATCCTGAAAGTAACTCCTTACCTGCACAGCAGTCTCCAGTAGCAATCAGAAATGTGTGTTAAAAAATTATAAGGAAAAAAAAAATTATAAGGAATAAAATGGTTCAAAGAAATTTATCTTTATTTTGATAGATTTTCATTGAATTCTTCACATATATTAAATACAGATAAATAAATATATTTCAAATTCTGATGTCCTCAGAAACATTTATTTTTTAACATGGAAATGCTAGGGCCATTGTGTACCTGGGTGGCTCAGTTGGTTAAATGTCTGACTCTTGATTTTGGCTCAGGTCATGATCTCAGGGTTGTGAGTTCAAGCCCTGTGTTGGGCTCCACACTCCCTCTCCATCTGCTCCTACCCCCACTCATTCTCTCTTCCTGTCTCCTTCTCTAAAATAAATAAATACTTCTTTAAAAAAAAAAAAAGAAAGAAATGCTAGGGCCACACATTAACCCCAGAATTCTAATTCAGTAAGTGATGATTCTGTGATAGTCTCAAGTTTGAGAATCATGAGTTAAATTATTAAATGTTTGTGCAAGTACATAAGGAATGATATTACAACTTCATTGTGTTTTATTTTTTGTAGATTTAATAAAAAGGACTGTCTTCAGCATGATTTCTTTTACGTTATTGAAAAGTAAGATTTTTAACATAAGAACTGTTTTATATGATTAGTACCAATAATTTAGAATCAGCTAGCTTTTATTCCTATTAACATCAATCTTTTTTAGTATATACATTCATTGCTACAAATTTACCTCTAGGTACTGCTTTTGCTGCATCTCACAAGTTTTGATAAGTTGTGTTTTCATTTTCATTTAGTTCAAAATCTTTTTAAATTTCTCTTTCTTCTTTGACTCATTATTATTTAGAAGTGTGTGTTTAACCTCCACACAATTGGAGAGTATTTTTAAATTAAACTTACTTTTTTAACTTTCGTGATACCTCCTTACCTGAACAGAGTAGTGGTTTTAATTTTTAAGTGTGAAAAGAAGAAGTAATGAAAAATGTCTTTTTTATAGGTCATATCTGAGGAATCAAACATCTAAAAACTTGGTAAGAAAACTATAATTCTATAAATCAGCCAAATACAGAAAATAACTACAGCATTTTTCCTTTTCTAGAGAGTAAAATATAATTGGAAAAAATATGGCTGCCCATTGAGACTTGATTTTGGAGAAAAGTTTCACCCTTTGCTTCAGCTGTAAGTATATTTGCACTAAAATTTTTAACTTACTTTGAAAGTTTCCAATGAAGGTATGAAAACAAAGCTAATTAATCATGCACTCACTAATACACATTTTTGAGCACCTGATATATGCATCTCTAAGTTTTCAGTACTAGTTATACAAAGTTGGACTACTCATGGTGCCTGCAGATTGAGGGAGGTTATAATTTCTCTCCTGAGAACTGAGGCTGTTCTCAGGGACACAGGTGATCACTTCACCCTTGCTTTATTCTTTCTAATCTCTCCTCAGGTTCCTACCAGCACCTCTGCCTGTTTGATAGGAACTACCTTCCCCAGGTGACATAAGACTTCTTTCCATGGACCAACAATAACTGAAAGCTTGCATGGAAAGAAACTAGATTACTAACAGGAATGGTACATCAGGGAGATTTCAAAAATTTTATCTCTCACTTAAGTCTTACAAACAATATTTTATAATAATAGGAATAAAATGCTCTAAGGAAGGCTTTTTCAAGTAATTTTCAATTACTTTATTCACATTTTTAATTTTAGTTTTGATTTATGATTATAAAAGTTACATGGCTTATTAGAAAATTTAAAATATAGAAAAAATAAGTGACAACCAATTTTCTAAAATCTTTTACTATTATAAACAAAATGGTAATGAAAATCCACTTATATATACACATTTGGACAATAGTCCAGATATGCCATTAGGAAAAATTATTGGAAGTGAAATTCCTATGCGTAAAATATCAGTATTTTAGTCAAGGCTTTCAGCTTTTGGGGATCTCTTAGGCTAGATACAACTTCTAGATCTCTCAGGCATAATGATTCCGGTGCTCCAATTTAGTTTTGCTATGGGAGCTTTCCCTCTTGGGACCCAGAAGGTCTCTGCCATCATGTCCTTCTTACCACTCCTCACCCACCGCAGTTCTGAGATTCTGTGCTGTGCTCCCTACATCACTGTCCTACAGTCCCTCTGTCCTGGGTCATCTGGGCTAGAAGGCCAATCTGCTGTCTTCTTAAGTTTTGATCTTTTTCTAGACATCTAATGATGCCACTATTTTTCCTGGCAGCCCTGGACACTTCTTCCCCCAATGCAGCCTCATTTTTTCTTTTGTTTAAGTCCAGCTAGTTAACATACAATGTTATATTAGTTTCGGGTGTACAATATAGTAATTCAAAAGTTCCATACATCACCCTGTGCTCATCACAAGTGCACTCTTAAATCCCTATCACCTATTTCACCCATTCCCCTGCCCACCTCCCCTCTGATAACCATCAGATGGTACTCTATAATTAAGAGACTGTTTCTTGATTTGTCTCTCTCTTTTTTCTCCTTTGCTCTTTTGTTTTGTTTCTTAAATTCTACAAATGGATGAAATCATGTGGCGTTTGTCTTCTCTGACAGAATTATTTTGCTTAGCATTATACTCTACAGCTCCATCCATGTCTTTGCAAAAGGCAAGATTTCATTCTTTTTTATACTTGAATAGTATTCTATTATATATATATTTTTATATATATGTATATACATATGTGTATATATAATGGAAAACAATTTATTATGGGATATATAATATATAATGGAATATTTTCATACACACACACATTTTTATCCATTCATCAATCCATGGACACTGGAGCAGCTTCCATATCTTGGCTATTGTAGATAATGCTGCTGTAAACATAGGGGTGCATGTACCCCTTTGAATTAATGTTCTTGTATTCTTTGGGTAAATACCCAGTAGTGAAATTGCTGGATCATAAGGTACTTCTATTTTTAACTTTTTGAGGAAACCCCATACTGCTTTCCACAGTGGCTGCACCATTTTGCATTCCCACCAGCAGTGCATGAATGTTCCTTTTTCTCCACATATTCACCAACACCTGTTGTTTCTTGTGTTGTTGATTTTAGCCAGGTATGAGATAAAATCTCATCATAGTTTTGATTTGCATTTCTCTAATGATAAGTGATGTTGAGCATATTATCATGTATCTATTGGCCATCTGTATGTCTTCTTTAGAAAAATATCTATTCATATCTATTGCCTATTTCCTAGATGGATTATTTGTTTTTTGGGTGTTGAGTTTTATAAGTCCTTTTATATTTTGGATACTAGCCTTTTATCAGATACATCATTTGCACATATTTTCTCCCATTCCATAGGTTGCCTTTTAGCTTTGTTCACTGTTTCCTTCATTGTGCAGAGTTTTTTTATCTTGATGTAGTCCCAATAGTTGTCATTTTTTTTTTTGTTTTTTTGTTTCTGGTTTCCCTTGCCTCAGGAAACATATCTAGAAAAAAGTTGCTACAGGGCACCTAGGTGGCTCAGTGGTTGAGCGTCTGCCTTTGGCTCAGATCATGATCCCGGGGTCCCGGGATCAAGTCCTGCATCAGGCTCCCTGTAGGAGTCTGCTTCTCCCTCTGCCTATGTCTCTGCCCCTCTCTCTGTGTTTCTCATGAATAAATAAATAAAATCTTAAAAAGAAAAAAGAAAAAGAAAAAAGTTGCTACAGTTGATGTGAAAGAAGTTACTGCCTGTGCAATCTTCTAGGATTTTTATGGTTTCAGGCCTCACATTTAGGTTTTTAATCCATTTTGAATTTATTTCTGTGTATGGTGTAAGAAAATGGTCCAGTTTCATTCTTTTACATGTAGCTGACCAATTTTCCCAACATCATTTGTTGAAAAGGCTGTCTTTTCCCTTTGGATGTTCTTTCCTGCTCTGTCAAAGATTAATTAACCATATGATTGTGAGTTTATTTCTGGGTTTTCTATTCTATTGATCTATATGTCTATTTTTTAAAGATTTTATTTACCTATTCATGAGAGACAGAGGGAGAAGCAGAGACGTAGGCAGAGGGAAAAGCAGGCTCCCTGTGGGGAACCCAATGCAGAACTCGATCCCAGGACTCCAGGATCACTACCTGAGCCAAAGGCAGATGCTCAACCACTGAGTCACTGAGGCATCCCTATACGTCTATTTTTGTGCCAGTACCATACTGTTCTGATTACTACAGATTTGTAATATTAACTTGCAGTCCAGAATTACAATGCCACCACCTTTGCTTTTCTTTTTCAAGATTACTTTGGCTACTTGGGATCTTTTGTGGATCCAAACAAATTATAGGATTTTTGTTTTAGTTTTGTGAAAAGTGTTGATGTTTCAATAGGGATGGCATTACATGTGTAGATTGCTTTGGGTAATAGGGACATTTTCACAATATTTGTTCTTCCAAACCATGAGCATGGAATGTCCTTCCATTTCTTTGTGTCATCTTCAATTTCTTTCATCAGTGTTTTATTTAAGAGTACAGGTCTTTCACCTCTTAGGTTAGGTTTATTCCTAATTATCTTATTATATTGGGTACAATTATAAATGGGATTGTTTTCTTAAATTTTCTTTCTGCTGCTTCATTATTGGTGTATAGAAATACAACAGATTTCTGTATATTGATTTTGTAGCCTGTGACTTGACTGAATGTTTATCATTTCTAGCAGTTTTTGGTGGAGTCTTTCAACTTTTCTATATATATAATATCATGTCATCTGCAAATAGTGCATGTTTTACTTCTTCCTTACTGATTTGGATACCTTTTATGTCTTTTTGTTGTCTGATTGCTGTGGCTTCCAGTACTATGTTGAATAAAAGTGAGAGTGTACATCCTTGTTTTGTTCCTGACCTTAAGGGTTAAGTGCTCAGTTTTTTCCCATTAAGGATGATGCTACCTAAAGGTTTTTCATATATGGCCTTTCTGTTGAGGTATGTTCCATCTAAACTTATTTGTTGAGGGCATGTTCCATCTAACCTTACTTTGTTGAGGGTATGTTCCCCTAAATCTACTTTCTTGAGGGTTTTTATCATGAATGGATGTTGTACTTTGTCAAATGCTTTTTCTGTGTCTCTTCATGATCATATGGTTCTTATCCTTTCTCTAATTGATATGATGTATCATATTGATTGACTTGTGAATATTTAACCAGACTTTCAACCCAAGAATAAATCCCACTGGATCGTGGTAAATACTTTTTTTAATGTATTATTGGATTTGGTTTACTAGTATTTTGTTGAGGATTTCTGCATCTGTGTTTATCAAGGATATTGGCCTGTAGTTCTCTTTTTTGTACTTTATTTATCTGGTTTTGGTATCAGAGTAATGCTGGCCTCATAGAATGAATTTGGAGGTTTTCCTTCCTTTTCTGTTTTTTTTTTTTTTTTTTGGAACAGTTTGAGAAGAATAGATATTAACTTTTCTTTAAATGTTTGGTAGAATTCACCTGTGTAGTCATGTGTTCCTGGACTTCTGTTTTTGAAAAGTTTTTAAGTACTGACTTCATTTCTTTGCTGCTTATTGATCTGTTCAAATTTTCTGTTTCCTCCTGTTTCCATTTTGGTATTTTATGTTTCTAAGTATTTATCCATTTATTCTAGGTTGTCCAATTCATTGGCATTTTGGTTTTTCATAATATTCTCTTAAAATTGTATTTAGGGAAAAAAATTGTATTTACGTGGTGTTGGTTGTGATTTCTCCTCCTTCTTTTGTGATTTTTGAAACCTTTCTCTCTCTCTTCTTTTTCTCTCCCATTGATGATTCTGGCTAGAGGTCTATCAATTTTGTTGATCTTTTCTAAGAACCAGCGCCTGGTTTCATCGAGCTCTTCTATCATTTTTTTCGTTTCTATATCATTTATTTCTGTTCTAATCTTTACTACTTCCTTCCTTCTACTGGCTTTAGGTTTTATTTATTGTTCTTCTTCTAGTTCCTTTAGGTGTAAGATTAGGTTATTTGAGATTTTTCTTGCTTCTTGAGGTAGACTTGTATTACTATAATCTTCCCACTTAAAACTCTTTTTGTAAGCAGCCTGGGTGGCTCAGCGGTTTAGCGCCACCTTCAGCCCAGGGCGTGATCCTGGAGACCCCGGATTGAGTCCCACGTCGGGCTCCCTGCATGGAGCCTGCTTCTCCCTCTGCCTGTGTCTCTGCCTCTCTCTGTGTGTCTCTCACAAATAAGTAAGATTTAAAAAAAAAAAAAAAAAAAACTCTTTTTGCTGCATCCCAGAGGTCTGGGGTTGTTGTGTTCTCATTTTCATTTCTGTGTACTTTTTTATTTCTTCTTTTATTTCCTAGTTGACCCATTCATTGTTTACTAACATGTAATTTAACTTCCATGTACTTGTGCTCTTCCCAGATTTTGTGTGTGTGTGTGTGTGTGTGGTTGACTTCTAGCTTCAGAGCATCATGGTCAGAAAAGGTGCATGGTTTAATTTCAGTCTTCATAAATTTGTTGAGCTTTGATTTCTGGGCTAATATGTAATCTATCCTGGAGAATGTTCCATGTGCACTTGAAAGGAATGTGTATTCTGCTGTTTTAGGATGGAATGTTCTCAACATACCTGTTAAACTCATGTGGTCCACTGTGCCATTCAAAGCCATTATTTATGTGCTTTCTGTTTGGAGGACCTAACCATTGATTCAAGTGGGGTGTTAAAGTTCCCTACTAGTATTGTATATCACTGATTAGTTCCTTAATGTTTGTTATTAACTGTTTTATGTTTTTGGGTGCTCCTATATTGGGTTCATAAATACTTACAATTTTTATCTCCTTGTTGGATTGTCCCCTTTAATATTATATAGGGTCCTTCCCTGTCTCTTATAACAGTCTTTGTTTTAAAGTCTATTTTGTCTAAGTATTGTGACTCCAGCTTTCTTTTGACTTCCATTTGCAATGATAAATATCTCTCCATCCCCTCACTTTCCTTCTTTTTCTTAATATTTTATTTATTTATTCATGAGAGAGACATAGAGAGAGGCAGAGACATAGGCAGAGAGAGAAGCAGGATCCCTGTGGGGAGCCCAGTGCAGGACTCCATCCCAGAACCAGGACCCCAGGATCATGACCTGAGCAAAAGGCAGACATTCAACCACTGAGCCACCCAGGTGTCCTCATCCTCTCATTTTCAATATGCAAGTGTCTTTAGTTCTAAAATGAGTTCCCTTGTAGGCAACATATAGAAGGGTCTTGGGTTTTTTTTATTCATTCTGACACCCTGTGTCCTTTGATTGGAGCATTTAGTCATTTACACTCAAATGAATTATTGATAGATATGTCATTATTGCCATTTTGTTACTTGTTTTGTGGTTGTTTCTGAAGATTTTCTCTAGTCCTTTCTTGTCTTTCTCTCTTTCAAGTTTTGTTGATTTTCTTTAGTGACATATTTGGAGTTCTTTCTCTTTATTCTCCACATTTTTATTAGTGGTTTTTGATATATGGTTGCCATCAGGTTTGTATATAACCTCTTCTGCATATAGCAGTCTATATTAAGTTTGTGGTTGTTTAAGTTCGAACCCATTCTTTTCTCCTCCCCATGTTTTAAGTATATTTTATTATATTTTATACCCTCTTTTGTGAGTTCTTTGTCTTATTTTTTTTACAGAAATACTCATTTTTATTGCTTTTGTGTTTCCTACATCTCTTCTTCTCTATATTTAGTTTGTTCCTCCAGTCTTTGGATTGCTGTTTATTGACTTGGGACTAGTGAAGTTGAAAACATGGGACGGGGTGAGCTCAGAGTCCTCCTACTCCACCATCATCCCAGGCTTCTTGTTACTTTGTTTTTATTTTATGTAGTGTCTTAATCTTCCAGGGGTAAATAATCTTAATGTTCCCTCCCAGAGAAGTCTATTCTCCTTTTCAATTCATTATTATTAAACACCTTTGAACCTTTTACTATGCTAGGCACTGGGAATTCAAAAACAAAACAGGATTTCTGTTCTCAAGGGCTCAAGAGTCTGATGAATTAGATTTTTTTTTAAATTTATTTATGATAGTCATACAGAGAGAGACAGAGAGGCAGAGACATAGGCAGAGGGAGAAGCAGGCTCCATGCACCGGGAGCCTGACGTGGGATTCGATCCCGGGTCTCCAGGATCGCGCCTTGGGCCAAAGGCAGACGCTAAACCGCTGCGCCACCCAGGGATCCTGAGTCTGATGAATTAGATAAACATATGAGCTGACATGGAATAATAAAAGGAAACTCAAAAGAAAAGAATCCAACCCAGCTGCAGAAGGGAGAGGGGCTTTGAGAAATATTTTCAGAAAATTTGCATTTGATTTGAGCCACTGAGTCTTAAAGGAGAATAAATATTTAGATAAAGGCAGAGAGAGAAGAGGAGAAATGGGGAGGTAGCAATGAACTCCATGGGGCAAGTCTTTCAAACAAGAATGATGGTTTGAGGAGGGAAATGTTCAGTGTAAAGCTGTTGGGGCATAAAATGAGGCATGAAGTGACAGGACAAGAGTGGGAAACTAGCTCAGTGGAGTCTAGGTCATGGAGGACTTTCTGTCCATATTATGGTAGAGTGGCATGATCAAATAATTGCTTTAATTAGTCCTCTCTGGTAGCAGTGAGCAGATGAACTTCAGGGGAACAAGTCTAACTAGGAAGACAGGTAGTAAACTGTATTGGTAGTCCATGGAGGAAAGAAACCAAATGATTGAAATAGCAGCACAGACAAAAGAGAGGAATCCTTTAAGAGAAAAATTAGTGATTATAATAGGCAAGGCTTGATAATTGATAGATAATGGAAAAACTGATAGATGAGAAGAGAGGATGAGGAAGATGAATGAGTTCAAGTGACATCAGTCAGAAGAGATCTTCCTCAAACTTCACCACCTGAACTGTCCCCACGAACTCTGTCTTATGATCATAGGTGAACGTAGGTATATCTAAGGCTTCTGTGTGTGTGTGTGTGTGTGAGAGAGAGAGAGAGAGAGAGAGAGAGAGAGAGAGAACTGGATCCCCACCTGCTAAATGTCCTAATTAAGAATTTTTGCTCCTGAAACTCCCCCCTCCTTCTCCTGCATCATCAGATTTCCCTTGTCTACTGGATCGTCAAGAAATCCGCAGTTCTCTCACCAAAAACAAAACAGGAAAAAACCCTCTACCCGTCTCACTCTTACACACTATCACCAACTCTCCTCCTGCTCTTCCTCAATCCCTCCCAACAGGCTTTTACTGCCACCACTCCACTGGCACTGACAGCCAGTGTGACCAGTGGCCTCCGTATCGTTACATCCAGTAGCCAGTTCTCAGGACTCAGCCTATCTGATCTCGTTAACCAGAATTACACAGCTGATCATTCTCTTCTACCTGAAATATTTTCTTCACTTGGCTTCCAGGATATTACACCCTTCTACTTTTCCTGCTACCTCATGGTATCTTACCATAAACCAAGTGAAAAAGACAGGTGGCTGAAATGTTTGTTTGTGGTGTCTTTAAGTATAGATTTTATTAATGGTGATGAAATATACATAATGAAACATAGTGAAAATTTGGATATATACATTGGATAGCTAGTCAATGCAATACTGCACAGCAGTTAAAATGCTTGTTAACAAGGAATCAGGAGGTCCTCCAGGAAGTTCAGGTTGGATAGGGAAGGAAGCATAGCCAGGAGGGAGCTGCTGATGAGGAAAACAGAGACCAAGAAACTGGACACTTCTAAGAATCCATCTCAAAAGCAAATGTTGAGTGGAGAAATAAAGTTGCCAAATGTACTTACAGTATAATATCATGTATGTATATTTGAAAACTCATAAAGCAATACTATATATGATTTATGGATAAGTAAAGTATAAAACCTGGGTGGAAAGGATATATAACAATTTCACATTATTCCCTGTTTTTTTCTGCATATTTGAAATATTTCCTAATTAAAATAAAATAAGCTATAGGAGCCAGGTGAAGAAAACTAGAGAAGTAGGATCAAAGGTCCAGGTGGCAATGTTAACAAAAGAAGAGTTCATCCTCTGAGACTTGGGATGGGGGGAGTAGGGGGGACTTAGAGGAGAGTAAAACTAAATGTAGGAAGTGACTGGTTTGGAAACAGGAGTATAGGAGTTGAAAGCAGTCGTATCTGACAGCCTCCATGTACTTACATGAAGCAGAAAGGGCCACATCTACACTGGAAGCACAGTGTTTGAGGAGGGGGTCAAGGGCTCACTGAGGGCAACATGAGAAGGGCTGGCTAAGGACCCTTGCAAGGATTATCAGGCAACACCAAAGGCTCAATCAACTTAAGACACCACAAGCGGGTCCAATGCAACATATTTGAGCTTCTCAGGTACTATATGCGCAAATGTAGAGGCATCATGTGACATCCAGGGTTGGGGTGAGATGCTGGAGGCCGGTGAGAGCACCTGGGTGAATCCAGGATGTTGGGCAAGGAGGGAACCGCCTATAGGAGGAAAGCAGAGAGAGTCAGGGCCCAATGTGTGGTGAGGTCAAGGGGCAGGTGAGAGGCTGTGGTGGTGCAGGAGGTGGGTAGGGGTCAGAGGGGCCAGTTGCAGCACTAGTTTGAGCCACATGGCAGCATGTCCTCTTCTCAGGGTAACTTACTATGTCTCTGCTACCAGAATTCATTCAATGAACCACATTGCTTCCAATTTTCCTGGGACAATTAACTCAGCAACTAAAGCATCACCAAACAAAGTAAGAGACATGGCTGATACCATGGGCTAGCTGAGTGGTCACACAGGACTGAAAACATGTGTGTCCAACGGATTAACAGTGGAACTGTCACAATGGAGAAGTTACAAATTATAGGGAAGCTAGGTGCCAGCTGGTGACATTTCTGAATTTCTCAGGTTTTATTGGTATCACATCCTGTTAACATTAATGAAAATAAGCCATGCTTACACAGGCAAGTATTTTTGTCTGTATTCTCGATGAAATAAATAAAAGCAGCATCAAACGTCATTATAAACCCAGGAAGTATGGGTCATGTAATTTATCCTTATTGCCACTAGATGACACTATAGCTTATTGCTTTTGTGAGTGTCACCCAAAGTCAGCTCCTAGTTCAAGGAAGATCTTTTTTAAATTTAAATAAAACATATGGCTTTACAACTAGTTCTTAATAATTCAAGACTCTGATGGCGTTCAGAAGATGGTGCACCTTCCAAAGTTCCTAGAATGAAAACTTTCCTAAAGCCTGGCCCAAAGCTCCAAAAGTGCATACAAAATTGAGTGTGTCACACATGTGTGTACATTTTCCTGTGGGAAGAATTTTAATTAGAGTTTAGAGTTTCCTCTGACCCTCCTCCTGAGCCATTTAGAAAGTGGACTACTGCAATTCTAATCCCTAGTTACTCACACCTGAGTTCATGTCTTTATGATTTCTAAAAATGAATTAAGATGAAAATAAAATACCTTCTCAGATACCACTTTCTGATGTGTACAAATTTCCTGCCCAGTTTGTGAATGAGGCAAGAGCTGGTTTTTATCAGCAGGAATGGATGGTCAGTCCCAAGTTATAGCAGACGTGGAGAGCCAGGGGGAGGGACTCTGAGGTCAGGCAGAGACGTGGGCAGTGGGTAAGGACCCCTGATCTTACAGATAGACTCAGAGATGCGAAGCAAGAGAATGTATCAGACCCTGGGGTAACAGCCCAAGAGTCAGAGCCCAGGAGCAAGTGCCTGACACCGAAGTCCTAAGTGAGATTTCCATCTATGGTGGGGGGGGGGGGGACACAATCCCATCCAAAAAAACTGGCAGTGACAGAGAAGGAAGATGTGACCATGTTTAAAACAATTGCAGGTGCTGCTATGCACAGGTGTAACTTTGCCACTGAATTTTAGCTTTGGTCTCAAGCCTCTATTTTCATATGGTAGCAAGAAAAGAAAATGATCTTAACAATTAAGTAGCATCTCTTTTGAAACTCACTGACTTTGGGGTGAATAAGCTCAATGGGATTTCTGTCTCCCATGCTAGCATCCAGGGATTGGGCACCCTGTCCATGCAGGACTGTATGCTGAGGTCTGCCGTGGGTGAAAGTCATCACAAGTTCTCTGGGCATGAGCTGTTCATGACTGTGGTTCCTGGGAGTTGGTGACCACTTATGCTTCTCCAGCCCCACCTCAGCTCTCACTGCTGCTGCCAATCCCCTGACACTCATTCCCATCTTCCAGCAGGATCCTCCGGGAGTTCTGGAACATCTCCATTCTCATCACAATGATGTTGTGTTTTAATTCCCTGGCACACAATAGTCACCCAATGAATATTTGTTGATTAAATGACACCAGGGGACCCTTGCTGTGCCCTTCCTCCCCCTCAATTCTTTCTCCCTGCTACCAGGTGACAAAGCAGGGCCTCTGCTACCCTCACCTTGTCAATATGTGGTTCCTGTCAAAGTGAAGAGCACTTGAGGTTCCCACTATTAAAAAGGTGAACATTTCCTGCTTTATTACTATGAGGTTGATTTTGAGAGCTGAAGGAAACCTATACAATAGGTACTGTTGTTATTTCACAGGTAAGTGACAATATCAAGGCTTCAAGAACATTAAGTCACTTCACCAGGTGGCAGTGCTGTTCAGAGAAGCCCACCAGACTGGAGGGCTACAGCTCTTACCCTCTCTCTTCTACTCTAAACTACTGTTGTTGTGTTTGCTGTCTCCTTCAGATACGACAACAATGGCTATGTTGAAGATGTAGAAGTCAATTTCATTGTGTGGGAGATACATGGCAGGAATGACTACAGCTTTAATAATACTATGAAGAAGGTATGGCGTCTTTGAATCGAAATAGAACTTAGTATGCAATTAGACCTGCTGTTCTATTTTAAATCTATATGTGAATTATCTGAGGAAAATAGAACCAGTTACATGTGGGTAGGAAAAAAAAACATGCCCTGTGTATTAAATTTTGTGACTACTGAAATTCATTTACAACAAAAGAAGCCTTGGTCATATAAAACAGACTTAAAGGGGTCAGAAAAATAAAATAATGTTTATAGTAGGGTGACGCAATTATAGGTGAACATTTTCCTTTTTCTCCACAGTGTATTCAGTGTTTGATTATTTATAGATCTTCCTCTAGCTTCCACATTCATCACACTTGTGCTACATTAAAAGCACACTCTCTAGGCTTCATCTCATTTGACTTCCTTGCATCATTTGACCCACTGACCTTGGCTTCACTGTCCCCACACTCGCCTGGTCTCCCTCCATCCTCTGACCGGTTGATCTCGGCCTCCTCACTGACAACTCTTTCCACTTTGGCAGAAAAGCCCTACCACTCCCAGCCACCAGATTTCATTCCCATGTGTGGTGTTCTGGCCTAAGGGCCTTCCATCTTGGCAGAGCTTCTCCAAAGTTACCAGCATTGATTCCTGCTTTTCCCCAGAAATCTCATGCTTAAATAAAGTTAGATATAACTCCTTCCAAAGGAATTTTCTCATCTATCAGAGACCTTAATTCTCCAAGGAGAACCCACTCTGATAGCAGCCAAGAGGCAGTAAGTTCCACCAGATACCCTCTCCAGAATGTGCAAGAACTAACTGTCTTTCAATCGGGTGGTCAAACAAATCCACCCCACCACATTCCTCGTACACTTGTCCAGTCACACCCAAAGGTCACATCCAGAGTGTGAGTCCTTCCAGTCTACTCTCTCTTCATAGTCTCAATCCTTCTCACACCTGGGCCCAGATTCCCATTACTCCCCATTTTCTCAAACTTTTCTAATATACTCTAGGGTTAAATGATCCTAGACCCTTATTCAGCAGACATTCCAAAGAGAATATAATGTTCTCTGTTTTTCTCTCAAATCAAGGGTACTCTTTCTCTCACCCCGTGTATGTAGGGATGAGCTGTGGAATTGAAGTGCTCCCTAACCCACAGTATCATCTCCAGACTACTATCTCCTCACCCTAATCACAGTGTCATTTGTTTGCAGCCCCTGTCATCCAGGTGTCATGTACCTCAACCCTACCTACTGCTGTCATACTGAGAACTTGATGAGTTCTCCTCCTGCCCTGAAAGCAATTACAGTTGACTCCTCAGTTCTGAAGCCATCAAGTAGGGCTATTGCTAAGAAGCTTTCTACACAGGGATGACATTTCCCAGCCCTGTTTGCATCTAGGTGGGGCCATGTGACTGGCTCTCATGCCAGAGAATGAGCAGAAACGATATGTGTCCCTTCCAGGATTAAGTGCTGAAGAAGGGATCATATGAACCCCATGCTTCCTGTCTTCCTCCAGAGTCAGTCTATCCCAGCAACAATCAGAGATGGCGTAGATGCAAGCTGGATGAGAAGTGTCCAGTCAGGGGACTCTTCAAGGAGCTATTAGACAGAAAAGCCAAATCCACTGTTCTGAGGAGAGTCATCCATAAGAGCCATCTCAGCAGGGCCATCTTCACTGGACTATGTGTGATCAGGAATTCAACTGCAATGTGTTAAGGCCCTGAGGGGTGGGGTTTACCGCAGCATAGCAGAGGCTGCCTTGATCAATGCAGTGCCCCCTGTTATAATTACATTTAAATTCAAACACTCCGGTCTCTGAC
This sequence comes from Nyctereutes procyonoides, assembly GCF_905146905.1. Taxonomy (NCBI): domain Eukaryota; kingdom Metazoa; phylum Chordata; class Mammalia; order Carnivora; family Canidae; genus Nyctereutes; species Nyctereutes procyonoides. The sequence goes on from NW_026575044.1 coordinate 8,427,870, forward strand.
TTCAACCTCCCATTCTCTAGCTCTCCCTTTTTCCTCACACTGTCTAGACATCCTCAACATTGAGCCCTTTGCTCTTTCCCTCCCTGCCAGCCCATCTTCTCTCTCCTTTTCCTGTCTAACTTTAGCTCCCTGGGTCAGCCCTCCAGCTACCATCTTGCCATCACCTGCAAGTCACCTTCCCTGGTGTTGCTCCTATGCACCAAATGGCAACTTTAAGCATCAAATCATCCTGCCTTATCCATGCCTCTGTCTGAGCTGCCAATCACTTCTAGAAAAAAACAAATCAAAACTGCAATAACTGGAATTAGGAGCTCAACTATTGGGAGTGATGACTTAAAATAGAATTAGTCAACTGGAAGAGGGGTCAGAAGGAAATGCCCAGAATTATGCATAGGGAGATAAACTGATTGAAAATATAGACAAGAACATAATGGAGATTCACTGCCTACATCTAAGGACTGGAGTCCTAAAAAGAAAGGGGAGAGAGTATTGGTCAGAAGCAATATTTTCCCAAAAGATAAAAGACATCAAGGCACAGAAAAAGTAACCTGGATCCAGAAACACTACAGTAAAATTTCTAAAAAGAAAAACCTTAAAAGTGGCCAAAAAAAAAAAAAAAAGAAGTTACCCTCAAAAGAGTAGCTATAAGACTTAAAGCTGGTTTCTCTATAGAAATAATGCAAACCAGAAAACTTTGAACAAAATTTTTTTTTCTTTTCCTCCCCCCTTTTTTTAGTGGGGAAGGGCAGATGGAGAGTGAGAGAGAGAATCTGAAGCAGTCTCAATACCCAGCATGGAACCCAACACAGGGCTATGATCTCATGACCCTGAGATCATGACCTGAACCAAAATCAAAAGTCAGATGCTTAACCCACTGAACTACCCAGGTGCCCCTGCACAAAAATAAATTACTGAAAGAAAAGAAATCCCAAATCTAAAATTCTATATGCAATGAAAATAGCCTTTTTTTAAAATAGCCTTTTAAAGATGAAAATGAAACACCCAAGAAACAAAAAAATCCAATCATGAAATGGGCAGAAGACATGAACAGAAATTTCACCAAAGAAGACATAGACATGGCCAACAAGCACATGAGAAAATGCTCTGCATCACTTGCCATCTGGGAAATACAAATCAAAACCACAATGAGATACTACCTCACACCAGTGAGAATGGGGAAAATTAACAAGGCAGGAAACCACAAATGTTGGAGAGGATGCGGAGAAAGGGGAAGCCTCTTGCACTGTTGGTGAGAATGTGAACTGGTACAGCCACTCTGGAAAACAGTGAGGAGTTTCATCAAAGAGTTAAAAATAGAGCTACCCTATGACCCAACAATTGCACTGCTGGGGATTTACCCCAAAGATCCAGATGTAGCGAAACGCCGGGACACCTGCATCCCAATGTTCATAGCAGCAATGTCCACAATAGCCAAACTGTGAAAGGAGCCTCAATGTCCTTCGACAGATGACTGGATAAAGAAGCTGTGGTGTATATATACAATGGAATATTACTCAGCCATCAGAAAGGACGAATACCCACCATTTGCTTTGACGTGGATGGAACTGGAGGGTATTATGCTGAGTGAAGTAAGTCAATTGGAGAAGGACAATCATCATATGGTTTTACTCATATGGGGAATATAAGAAATAGTGAAAGGGATTATAAGGGAAAGGAGGGAAAATGAGTGGGAAAAATTAGAGAGGGAGACAAACCATGAGAGACTCCTAACTCTGGGAAACAAAGGGTTGCAGAAGGGGAGGTGGGTGGGAGGATGGGGTAACTGAGTGACGGGCATTGAGGAGGGCACTCAATGGAATGAGCACTGGGTGTTATACTATATGTTGGCAAATCGAATTTCAAAAAAAACAATAAAGATGAAAATGAACAACAGATAATGCTCTAAAAGACATATGAAATTAGAAGAGGAAAAATTTTAAAGTTAAAAGAAACAATGAGATAAAAAAGATTCAAGAGAAAGTGGCAAATACTGAAGACAGCCAAAGAAGATCCAATACATAAGTAAATGGATGCCCTGAAAAAGAAAACCAGAACAAAGGAACCAAACCATTGCTTATATTCAAGAAAACATCTCTACCTGCTCTAAGTAAAAAAAGGCTTGAAGCTTCATATTGAAAGAGCATAGCAGATAATCAAGAATATCAGATCTGAACAGCCAACCCAAGTGGCCATGTAGGCAAAAAAAAAAAAAAAAAAAAAAAAGGAAGTAACTTACATATAAAGAAAATAAAACTCTAATTTTTATAGCAATGCTTTATGCCAGGAAAAGATGGAGTAAAATGTTTGATACTAAAGGAAAATAACCATAAGCTAAGGATTTTATATTCAGCAAAACCAATGACTCTAGAAAAGGCACAAACTGCTATTAATATGTAAAAGCTCAGATGATATTGTTCCCATGAGCCCAAGGCTAAATAATAACCTTCAAACCACCAAAATCACTAAAGAGATATCAACATAAGAACCAGAGGTAGCATAATGGTAGCATAATGGAGTATAGAGTTACAAAACTGAAGCAAAGTGAGGATGGAAAGGGAAAGAGGATAATATATAGTAGATGTATTCTCTGACAGTATAGATATAATACAGCTATAAAATATGCTAGGAGAATATAAGAATATGAGAGTGTATACCTGGGGGAAATATAACTGTTTTTCAGTAATCACAATAGTGGGAGTAGTATTTGTATTAGTTATTCTGATCTTGTAAGGTATGTAATGTGAGATATTCTAATACTATCACTCTTCACCAAATGTTTTTGGCATAAAAGCAGGGAGATATGCATGAAATATAGAAGAAGTTAGACAAAACATCCTGAATTTGATTAGGACTCAATGTAAACTCATGAGGTATTGGAAACTTATGTGATCTGGATGTAAATACATAAGTATATTGTTCAGAGAGATAGAGACAAATTTTCCTACACTATCCATTAAAATCCCTAGAAACATAACTAATCAATAGCAGTAAGTGTCCTCAGTTCCCAGATCGTTGTCTTGAAATATCATTTCCGGCTAAAAATAACTGGGGATTCTTAAACAGATAGCTGATTCCAAGCCTGGGAGAGGAAATGTACACAATGAGTTTGGAATACTTTGACATATCCAATAGCAAGGAAGTATCAAAGACTACTAGGGCCTTGTCAAAAGTAATCAGAAGTTAACATGAAGAGGTTGGCCAAAGATGGAACAATTAAGATGAGCTTTCTTAAGGGTAGTTATTGCAATATTGCTAAAATTCATTAAATATGTTAAACCTATGAGTTTATAATGATTTTTTCAAAAAGATCACCTTTGGAAAATGATAGGAAATCAACTCTTTATTTTTAAAACTGTCAAATAAAGAGAAAGTCACCAATATTTATCCTCAAATGAACTATACCAGAGGGTAACCAAATTGTAGAAAAGGGGAGGCATCTCTTTACGTTTCTAGTTGACAAATGAAGAAAAAAAGAGATAGAATTAGAATATTACCATTTTAAACCCAAATAATCTGTATACTATAAACAGATTTAACAAATTTGACAATGAAGAAACGGATAAAATAGACAAATGCCTCGAAAAAAAAGAATTTACCAAAGTTTCTTACATTCTTCTTTTTTTTCCAAAGTTTCTTATATTCTAAGAAAGAAATAGACATCTCTACTCTCAGATGGCTTTCCCATCCACCAAACATTTAAGGAAAATTTTCCTTCAGCTTTCTAAAAATTCTTCCAGAGTATTTGGGTAGGAAGAGCACTTTCCAACTCATTCTGTGAATCTAGGAGGACCTGATGAGGACCTTAAAAGAAAAGGAAATTATGAGCTAATCTCACCTATGACCACAGATTCAAAGCACCTAACCAAAACACTAGCAAATCAAACTCAGCAATATATTTAAAAATCACACATCCAGACAAGTTTTATTTCATAAATGAAGAGTTGGAATATCATTTGAAAGTTTAAAAAATCCACTATACTAACAGAATAAAGAAGAATAGGCATGGATTATTATAGTAGTTGAAAAGTCATTCTACTAAAAATTATTTATACATAATATTACTTTTAAAATAATTCTCAGGGTCTTGAGTTTAAGCCCAACATTGGGCATGGAGCCTACGAGAGAGAGAGAGAGAGAGAGAGAGAAAGAAAGAGAATAACACCAAAAATAACTCTTAGAAAATTATAAGTATATGGTAACTTCCTTGACCTAATAGTATGTAAGTACAAAAAAAAAAAAAAACCCTTATAAAGTATCTTAATTAATAGTGAAAATTTGAAAGCTTTCTCTCTGAAGTCAGGAGTAAAACAAGGGTGCCAGCTATCACCACTTTTGTTACAACATTGTTTCTGATCCCTGTAATAAGCAAACAATAAACAGTTAAAAGTATAAGAATTGGAAAGGAAGCAATAAGACTGCTATATTCACAAATAACATGACCTCATGTGAAACACTTAAAATTAATAAGTGAGTTTAAGAAATTCTTTTCATACAAGGTCAATATACAATATATCCCCTGTATATCAGCAAACATTTAATAATGAAAAGAAATATATATTTTTCAATGACATTAAATAAATACTTAGGAATAAATTTATATGCTTAAATGTGTGTGCAATTTTTTATTACATTTTTGTTAACTCCAATTAGTTAACATACAGTGTAATGTTAGTTTTGGGTATACAATATAGTAATTCAACACTTCCATACAACAGCTAGTGCTCATCACAACAGGTGCACTCCTTAATCCCCATCACTTGTTTCACCCATCCCCCACCCACCTCCTTTCTGGCAACCACCAGTTTGTTCTCTACAGCTCTCTACAGAATTTGTTTCTTGGTTTGTCTCTCTTTTTTTTTTTTCCTTTGATCGTTTGTTTCTTATATTCCTATTTGTACAATTTTTTTTGGCAGAGTGGCTGTTTAAATGAAGCCCAGACGTGGAAGTCAATGACTGAGCTTAACAAGCACCTCCCACTAGAAGAAGCCTGGGGACCTGAGGTAAGGAAAACATTACCTAGCAAATCTTATTTACAATAACTAATTTGGCATTTCAGCATTAATAAAAGTTTGATGGAAGCATTTTGGATTTAATTTGTTTGTTTTTGCAAATCAAATCCAACTTTTCTATTGGATTAATACCGTAATTTCAAAAATGCATCACCTTACTTTCTGTTTGAGTTTCCAGTGCTCCTGTGTTACTAACAATTTTGTATTAATCTTTTTCTGTTGAAAATCTGTGTTTACAGATTTACTAAATATCTGACAAACATATTGAAGCACTGACTCTAAAGTAAACACCCGAACTTTCAATTCTTATACAACTGAAAGATCATTTATGAATGCCAGCTATTATTCCTATACTGCTTTCAATTTTTTTCAATCAAACTTTCTTGAATTGAAATTAATTTATGTTATTTGGAGAATCAGTATCTCATAATAATATCTCATAAATAAAAGTGACCTCTATGATACCTAGCCTATAAAATCTAAACCCTACAATAGGAATGTTACTTTGCTTCTTCATCAGAATCTGTGCATGTCAAGACAGAGATACATACAACTGTACTATCCTCTGTAGTCCTAGCTCCAAACATCCCACTTTCCATCCACCACTCCCTATCCTTCTGGCAACATAACCCTAGAACCTTGACTCTAACAATCCTTTCAACAATCCTTCAAAATGACCCCGCCCATCTCGCCCAGCCCCAGGTTCTCTCCTTACTTTTTATGCAGCTGAAATTCCATGGTCAATAATTATATCACTCTATTAATGTGTACCCTCAATTCCTTCCTCCATCTCAGTTCTTCAGACTTGTGTGGCTAAGTCACAGCCCTAGTTAAATCTCAACTATCTGCCTTGGCAGCTGACTGTGGTCAGAGGAATATTGATTTATTTCACCTTGATTTCATGATTAAAACAGTTCTGTAATACTGCCCAACAAACATAAAGTATTTCTCCAGTTCATTCCCTTTTCCTTTCTAGGTATTGCATACCTTTTCCTCTCTACAATCTCCAACACCTCTTCCCCTACAGAAGGACCTCAAGGTTTTTGTCTTTGTTTCCCATTCAGAACTATAAGCACTGTTTCTCTTATGCTATTGGAAAACCAGGAGACTTAAATCAACCATATGAGATAATCAACAAGTCTAACTATAACCATTTAGTTTGGCCCGAGGACCATTCTGGAATGTATGTGTTTCGTGTGAAGATCCTGGATCCAAACTATAGGTGAATATAAATATTTTATTGTTATAGTTTTGACATTTATTTAAAGGGATAATGATGAGATCAAATGAAATTTCTGCTCTACTCTACAAAGTCCAAAAAATGTATTACACTAAAACATGGCAACATTACATAAGGCAAGAGGGAAGAAAATGCCTAGTAGGAAAAATTAAAATGCCATAGAATCTGGGGTCACCATTACTAGAAGAGGTTGACCAACTCAAAAAAATATCTGCATCCCCATGTTCATCACAGCATTATTACAATAGCCAAGACATGGAAGCAACCTTAGTGTCCACTAATGAATAAATGATAAAGAAAAGGTGGTGTATATATAAGTATACAATGGAGTATTATTCAGTCATAAAGAAGAAGGAAATCCTTTATCTCAAGAAAGAAGAAATATCTCAAACAACTCAACTTTGAACTAGCAAGGCTGAAAACCTTCCCTCTAAGATCAGGAACAAAGATGAATGACTATGAACAACTCTTCATAGAACTAGAAAAAGAACAAACAAAGCCAGAGTTAGTAAAAGGAAGGAAATAACAAAGATCAGAGAGGAAATAAATTTGAATAGAGACTAAAAATAGGAAAGATCAATGAAACTAAGAGTTGGTTTTTGAAAAGATAAAATAGAAAAAATTTTAGGTAGCCCTAATAAGAAAAAAAGAGAGAGGACTCAAAATCAGAAAATAAAGAGAAGTTACAACTGATACCAAAAGAATATATAGGATAAAAGACTACTATGAGCAACTATATACCAATAAATTAGACAACCTAAAAAGAATGGGTAAATTCTTAGAAACATACAACCTACCAAGACTGAATCATAAAAAAAAAAAAAAAGGAAAACTTGATCAGACTGATTACTAGTAAGGAGAGCAAATCAGTAAGAAAATAAATAAATAAATAAATAAATAAATAAATAAATAAAACCTCTCAACAAACAAAAGTCCAAGACAGGATGGCTTCACTGGTAAATTTTACCAAACATTTAAAGAACAATGTCCTCAAACCCTTCCAAAAATACAAGAGGAAGGAATATTTATAAACTTATTCTATGAGGCCAACATTACTAATACAAAAGCCAGACAAGGATACCACAAGAAAAGAAAATTACAGGTCAATATCCTTGATGACCATAGATATAAAAATCCTCAATGAAATATTAGCAAACCAAATTCAACAATGCATTAAAAAGGATCATATGCTATAATCAAGTGGGATTTATTCTAGGGATACAAGGATGATTCAGCATCTGCAATTTAATCACTGTGATATGCCACCTTAATAAAACAAAGGATAAAAATCATATGATTGGGGTACCTGGGATCAAGCTCTGCATCAGGCTCCCTGCATGGAGCTTCTCCCTGTGCCTCTCTGAGAAATGTCTCTGCCTCTCTTTCTGTGTCTCTCATGAATAAATAAATAAAATTTTAAAAAAACATATGATCATCTCAATAGATATAAAAAGCTTTTGACAAAATTCAACATTCATTTATTATAAAAACTCTCAACAAAGTGAGTGTAGAGGGAACATACCTCAACATAATAAAAGCTATACATGACAAGTCCACAGCTAACATCATACTCAATGATAAAAAGGTGAAAGCCTTTCCTCTAAGATCAGGAACAAAGATGAGAAACAAAAATGCCCCCTTTTATTTTTATTCCACATAGAATTGGAAGTCCTATCCAAAACAATTAGGCAAGAAAAAAAAATGTTTTAAGCATACAAATCAGAAAGGAAGGAACAAAATTTTCACTATTTGCAGATGATACGGCATTATATTCGGAAAACACTAAAGACTCCACAAAAAGACCTGTTCTCATCAACAGCCTCATCTATGACTACAGCAAAAAGAATAAAATGCTTGGGTATAAATTTAACCAAGGAGATGAGAAACCTAGACAAATAAAGACCTAGACATGATAAAAGAAATTGTAGAAGACACTAATGAATGGAAAGATATTTCATGCTCATGGATTAGAAGAACAAATATTGTTAAAATGTCCATACTACCCAAAGCAATCTACAATACAGACTCAATGCAATCCCTATCAAAATTGCAATGGCAATCTTCACAGAACTAGAACAATCTTAAAATTTGTATGGAAGACAAAATAAAAACCGAAACAGGGGATCCCTGGGTGGCGCAGCGGTTTGGCGCCTGCATTTGGCCTAGGGCGTGATCCTGGAGACCCGGAATCGAATCCCACATCAGGCTCCCGGTGCATGGAGCCTGCTTCTCCCTCTGCCTGTGTCTCTGCCTCTCTCTCTCTCTCTCTCTTTCTGTGACTATCATAAGTAAATAAAAATTTAAAAAAATAAATAAATAAAAATTTAAAAACCCGAAACAGCCAAAACCATCTTGAGAGAGAACACAAGGAGAGGCATCACACTACTTGATTTCAAATTATACTACAAAGCTATAGTAATCAAAACAGTATGGTACTGGCAGAAAAACTGACACATACATCAATGGAACAGAATAGAAAGCCCAGAAATAAACATTCTTATGTATCTATTCATTACAAAGGAGACAAGAATACATATATAGCAGGGAAAGGACAGTCTCTTCGATGAGTGGTGTAGGGGAAACTGGAAAGCCACATGTAAAAGAATGAAACTAGACCACTGTCTCACACCATACACAAAAATTAACTTAAAATGGATTAAAGGGATCCCTGGGTGGCGCAGCGGTTTGGCGCCTGCCTTTGGCCCAGGGCATGATCCTGGAGACCCGGGATCGAATCCCACGTCGGGCTCCCGGTGCATGGAGCCTGCTTCTCTCTCTGCCTGTGTCTCTGCCTCTCTCTCTCTCTCTCTCTCTCTCTCTCTCTGTGACTATCATAAATAAATAAAAAAATTTAAAAAAAATAAAATAAAATGGATTAAAGACTTGAATGTAAGACCTTATACCATAAAACTCTTGGAAGAAAACATAGGGAGTAAGCCCTTTGACTTCAGTCTTAGCCATGATTTTTTGGACTTGACACCAAAAGCAAAGGCAACAAAAATGAAAATAAGCTAAATAAATGAAAAAGCTTTTGTATATATAAAAAAAAACTACTGTACAGCAAAGGAAACCATCAACAAAAAGAAAAGTCAACCTATGGAAATCACACATCCAAAAAGGGGTTATTATACCAAATATACAAAGAACTCCTACAATACAATACAAAAACAAATAATCCAGTTATAAAATAGGCGAAGATCTGAATAGACCTTTTTCTAAGACATACAGATGGCCAACAGGCATATGAAAAGGTACTCAACATCACTAACCATCAGGGAAATGCAAATCAAAAGCTAAGGTATTATCAGTAAGATATTACCTCATACCAGTTAGAATGGCTATTCTCAAAAAGACAAGAGATAACAAGTATTGGCAAAGATGTGGAAAAAAGAGAATCCTGTGCACTCTCGGTGGGAATGTAAATTGGCACAGCCACTATGGAAATCACTATGGAGTTTCTTCAAAAATAGAATACCATATGATCCAGCAATTCCTCCCCTAGATAAGAAAATGAAAACACTAACTTGAAAAGATGCATCCTCATGCTCATTGCAGCATTATTTATGGCAGCCAAGATATGGAAACGATGTATGTGTCCATCAATGATGAATGGAAGATGTGAGACAGATTCCATTATATCTACATATATAATGGAATATTATTCAGCCATAAAAAGAAGGAAATCTTGTCGTTTGCTACAACATGGATGGACCTTGAAGGCATTGTTCTAGAGTCTACTTTGGTTTGAATCCTAATTTTGCCATTGGCAGATATGCCATCATAAGCAACTTGCCTAGTCTCTGAGCTTCTTTCTTTATTTATAAAATGAGTCTATAAAACTTATCTCGTAATATTCTGAGAATTAAATTAAAGTACCCAGGTAAAAATCCCTAATTTTGCTCAATCAAGTTAAATTTCTTTCTTCTCTCTCCTCCACATGAAAATAGGCGAAATGTTATCATTAATGTTTATTTAGCTCTGTCTTGTCTCATCCCAACCAATCTGCTAAATCATGAAAGATACTCAGTAACTTTAGAAATAATACACGGTGCCCTATATCAAGTTCCCAACACTCTTAGCTTCCTGAGTCAGCCTATATCAGGTAAACGTCACAGGCTCTTTGATTAGAACAAGCTAAATTCAAATCCCAGCTCTGCTACTAACAACTGTGCAAACTTTTGCAAGTACGTTAATCTACCTGAGCCTCTGTTTCTTCATCCAAAAGAAAGGGTTGCTATGAGGATTAAGCAGATAATTCATGTAGAGCATTTGGTACGCTGCCTGGTACACAGCAAATGCTCAGTTAGTATTCATTTTCAATAAGTACTAATGCTCAGTAAAACATTATTATTATTATTATTATTATTATTATTATTATTATTATTATTGCTGTCCCCTTGGGACCCACTATCAAAACGATGTGAAGATATTAGAAGAGCAGTGAGTTTACACTGACAAACTCAGAAATCGTGCAGCAAGCTGCCCAAGCCACACGTATGGAAAAATCACCACAGCTATGATGTCACTATTCTCTCCATTATTGAGAAACTGACATCTTCATTAAGATTATCTTGATTAATGATAGATCATTACCATTAAGATTTGGAGGGAGTCTTTTAATATGTTGAACTTAATTTAATCTTTAATATTATTTTTCTCATTTGCAGTTTTTGTAACCTGACAACTATATTTGCAATAGAGACCTTTGGAATGATTCCCAGGTAATGTCTGCTGCCTAATCAGACTTTTGTGAGGGAAGTTGTAAAACAAGGAGTGACAGCCAAAACAGCAAAGGCACCTGTCCCCCATTTCTCTGGGACCCTATGTGTGACATCCTCAAATTGTATGTATCAATTATCCCAGGGATACAGCAGGAAGGAATTTCTGAGAATTGTTTGTACAGCTGGGGTCCCATCTCCTTAGCCGCTACTGTCTTCCCATCACACAGGTCTAACCTCTCCTTAAGGAGATGATAGGCTGCAGATCATAGGCTACAGAAGGGAGGACTGTGAGGAGACAGTGGCCGTGCCCCATTGACCCTGAGTCAGTCCTCAACCACTGACCATCATTCTTTTTATTATTATTATTATTATTATTATTATTTAATTTAATTAACATATAATGTATTACTAGTTTCAGAGGTAGAGGTCAGTGATCCACCAGTCTTATATAACACCCAGTGCTCATTACATCATATGCCCTCCTTAATGCCCATCACCCAGTAACCCCTTCCCCTCCAGCGACCCTCAGTTTGTTTCCTATGATTAAGTCGTCTCTTATGATTAGTCCCCCTCTATGATTTCATCTTGTTTATTTTTTCCTCTCTTCCCTTATGATCCCATTTTGTTTCTTAAATTCCACATGTGAATGAGATCAGATGATCATTGTCTTTCTCTATTTCACTTAGCATAATATCCTCTAGTTCCAAACATGTCATTGAAATGGCAGCATTTTATTCTTTCTGATGGCTAAGTAATATTCCATTGTATATAAACCACATCATCTTTATCCATTCATCTGTCAATGGACATCTGGGTTCTTTCCATAGTTTGGCTGTTATGGACATTGCTGCTATAAACATTGGGGTGCAGGTGCCCCTTCAGATCACTACATTTGTATCTTTGGGTAAATAACCAGTAGTGTGATTGCTGGGTCATAGGGTAGCTGTATTTCTAACTTTTTGAGGAACCTCTATACTGTTTTCCAGAGTGGCTGCATCAGTTTGTATTCCCACCAACAGTGTAAGAGAGTTCCCCTTTCTCCGCATCCTTACCAACATCCATCATTTCCTTACTTGTTAATTTTAGCCATTCTGACTGATGTGAGGTAGTATCTCATTGTGCTCTTGATTTGTATTTCCCTGATGCCAAGTGATGTGGAGCATTTTTCATGTGTCTATTGGCCATTTGTATGTCTTCTTTGGAGAAATATCTGTTCATGTCTTCTGTCCATTTCTTGACTGGATTATTTGTTCTTTGGATGTTGAGCCATCATTCCAATGCATCCAGGAATCAGGTAGTAAAGGCACTTTCCTGGATTCCAGTTTCCTTGGAGAGCAGAGTAAAAGGTCGTAATGCTAACACTGGGATCACAAATGACTTTGCTTCTCGGTCCTACGCCTGGTTTTTTGTTTTTGCTCTTTTGTAAAATATTAAACAAAATGAAAGACAAACAATGAAGTTATGCATGGCTCTACTTTAAATATTACTGACTCCTTGATGTTTTGTGCCAGTGGAAGATTAATAGTGTAAATAATCTACAAATGAGATAAGCCACTTGTTATTTCTAAGTGACTTTGGGAAACATCTGTGGCCTTTGGCAGTGACTTCTCTTCCTCACTAGATTGCTATGTTTGATTTAGATGAATTTTAAGAACATATGTGCATCCAAGTACCCCCCACCAGAAGGGGACTTGATGAGTTGGAGAGAGGACAGTGAAGGAGGATTTCACCTGTTTGCCCCAACTGATCTCCTGGAGCTGGATTCCAGCAGCTCCAGGGAATATAGTGCAGCCTAGGGGTCTTCCATAGGTTAGTGACTGCAGCTTGGTCTCCGTTACACCTGAGCCGTGAAGTGGGGACAGAAGCAGAGCAAGGGTTAGCTAGTGGTGACCACTTTCCTACCGAGAAAGCCCTTTTCATGAGCAAAGACTGGAGATCAAGCTGTAGGAGGCAAAGATCATGGTACTTCCTTGTCCTCTAGTGCAGTACTCAAACACTTCCCCAAATTTTTCACTGTGTCCTTTGGAGTTGTTAGCATATAACCAACCAACTCACCTAAATCTTCATCCATCCTCTGAACTCTCCTTCTAGGTCCCTCTAACCCCAGAGGGCACTGCTTCACCTTTAGCCCTCTAGAATAATAGCTGTTTATTTTCCATTGATCCCTGGGTGCCTCAGGGTGCCATTACCACCTCCCAACCATTATCTATCCTGGGTCTATTAAAACAAAACCAAAAAAAAATTTTTTTTAAACACACACCTTTTTTTTTACTTACTATTTCCTTACATTTCAAAGTGTATTACTTCAATAATACTTACTAATACTACTTTACCCCTCTGGGATTTGCTCCCCACCGTCAACCTCCAACTACCTACTTTCTCTAATTACACCTGAGCAGCCAAGGATTGGTAAAGAAAGTTACACAACAGGGCAGGTTAATCACCAACTTCATATAGGTTGCCAGCAATACCTGAGTCTCTCTCTGGTCAACCAATATCCCCACTCTCCATAACTACCTCAGACCTTATCGAATCAGCTTCCTCCTTGGACCATCTTTCCTTAACAAACATCAGGTGAGCTTGTTCGCCATTACAAAGACATTAGGAGGATGCAGGCAGGAACACTCCTGATTCCTGATTCCAAACTCATAAACCTACTATCATCTATATCCATTCTCTTTTTTCCATCCTGTTACAATTAAAGATTATTCCTCCTCTTTAAATATAATTCTTCTACTTATGCTTTGAACCCTCTTACTTTCCACTTTCTAAGGAAACTTCAAAACAATTACTTCTTTTCTCTTTTATATATTCAACTTTCCCTCTCAATAAGATCCTCCCCATAGGCTTTTAATCACCCCCCAAGTTTTTTTTTAAGATTTTATTCATTCATGAGAGACACAGAGAGAAAGAGGCAGAGACATAGGCAGAGGGAGAAGCAGGCTCCCTGCGGGGGACCCGATGCAGGACTTGATACCAGGACCCTGGGATCATGCCCTGAGCCAAAGGCAGATGCTCAATCACTAAGCCACCCAGGTGCCCCCACCCCCCATGTTTTAAATTAAAATAAATAAATAAAACCGCAACCTCCTATCCCCCTCCAGCTGCCATTCTCTCTCCCCCCTCTTTTGTGAGACAAAGTTCTCCAAACGCTTGTCTACATAACCTCTTTTTCCCTATATTTTGTCCCTTTTTCCCTAATCCACCCACTCAGCTCTTTGTCTTACACCTCCACCAATGACCTGCCTGCGTTGGTTTCTGAATTAAATAAAACAGCCCCCTTTCCCAGTCTTGAAGCACTGGTCTCAAGAAAGGAGATGAACCTCTTATTCAGCCTGACCCTAGCTGTTTAGTGTCTCTCAAACCTTTGCTTGTCCAAGATACCTTCTTAGTTCTTAGGGTCCCCTAGTAGTTGAGGGTGTGCCAAGACCGGTCAGTGTCCCAAAGAAGACCCTCAATCAGCACCTAGATGCAAGCTAATTGGAAGCTGGACCCTCAGGCAGCAGCCTTTAAAGTATGCAAATAGAGCTATTTCAGGAAAAGACTAGGAGATGAGTGTTTTTATCTGCTCCCCCTGCACCAAGTCTAGGGTTAATAGCCAGTTAAACTGAGTTTGTTTGTTATAATCCTATACTACTAGAGAATGTGAGCTCTGCCAGCCACCAGAGCCAGGCAATAAAGGGTATGTCTCCTAGCCAGCAGCCATAGCAGTTGGGGCACCAGACATGTTCACAGCTCCTTTCAGAAAGATACCGGTGACCTAGGTAGAAGCAGAGAGGGAACATCAAGATGGCACCTGCCACAGTCCCCAGTTTCTGGAGAGGATTGTAGCCAGTCCCTTGATTTGTGTTAAATCAGGAACCTAAACTTCAGGTTGCAGCTTTTAACATAAACAAATAGGCCTCTTTCATGGAAAGACAGAGATGGGCATTTCAGTCTGCTATCTCTGTGCTGAGGGGCAAAAGGGGGGCTTAGCCACTGCAAGTCCATGGGACCCTTTTTGTTTGCTATAACCTTGTGGGTCTCATAGACACAAGCCCAGTTGGCTTTCAGAGCTAAGTGTTTGAGGCACCCGTCCCTCAGGTGGAACTCTTGTAAGTTGGGCCTCTAAACATTGAGTCCAAACTCTTTACTCTTCAGGAGAAGCTGGAGTTGAGAGTTCCCTCCCAGTTGTATGTTGCTATGCTGGGTGTGGGATTTACAGTGAGACTATCCTAGTTTCTTCTACCCATTTTGATGTGGGTAGACTTTTTTCTCATTTGCCCAATGTGTAGATGTTGCTCAGCTAGTTTCTGGATTTCTTTTGAAGGGAACTGTTCCGTAGGTAGCTTTGGCATGGGTGTGACCATGGAAGGAGGTGAGTTCAGGAACCTCCTATGTCACCATCTTGAACTGGAACTGGCCTACACTGAACCTAATAGATATTTGCCTGTCCTCATCTTATCTCATGTTTCATTGGTGTTGACTTTTCCTTTGTTTTTTTTTTTTTTGTTGTTTTTTGTTTTGTTTTGTTTTTTACTTTTCCTTTGACTGCTGTATTGCTTTATGGGTTTTCCTAAACTTCTATAGCCACTCTTTCTCAAATAAAGAGAGGCTTGACCTCCTTCACCATCCAATAAATATTGATTTCCCTCAGGACTCAGCATTGGTCTTGGGAGCTTCTCACTTTGGCAAGCTCATCCATACTCATGGTTTCAGTAAGCATCTATATACACATGACGCCTGAATCATATCTCTAACCCATCCAGAGCCATACATCCCACCGTCTATTAACTTCTTCTCTTAGATGGTTCAAAGACTGGTCAAACTGCACATGTCCAAAAATGATCTCATGATCTTATCACCCACTCCCTTCCCCCGTTATTTGTCCCACTCTAAAAGGGATCCATCTGGGTAATTGCATACAGCCCTATGGGTCGTCATTGCACAGCTCCAAGAGAATCCATTCACATGGTCTATAATAAGAATGATGCCTTCTGACGATGAACATTGTGTGGCAACCCATTTTTCAGATTTCCTTATCTCAGGAAAGAGCATATTGAACCATACAAGTCAAACATCTATGAGTCAAAGAAAAAAAAACCCAAACAAAACCTGGGGTTGTGTTCATTTCTCTATCTCCAGCTCATCCAAACAGTCATTGGCTCCCATTCATTTACTCTCCTGAATTGCCCTTGAACAAATCCACTTCTTACCAACCCCATCACCACCACTCCAATCCAAGCTACCATCGTCTCAGATGGGAATTACTGCAGTAGACACCTGACAGATTTCCCCTTATTCATTTCTATTTCTTCTGGTCCACTTTCTTCACTGGAGCCAAAGTGATCTTCTCAAATGCTAATTTTATAACTTGAAATCCTTAAGTTTTTTCCCATAAAATGATTAACTCTTCAACATGGCCTACAAGACCTTCCATGATCTGGCCCTGACCTGTTTCTCTAATCTCATATTATATTCCCCTAATCTTTTCCGCTCTAGACTCACCAACCTTCTTTCAGAAGGTCCCATACTCCATACTCTGTCCCATAGCAGGACCTTTGCACATGCTATTTCTTCTGTCTGGCAACTCTTCCTTCCCTTCTTTATCTACTTAACTTCATGAACCACATTTCTACTTAATTTTTCAAATTTTAGGATAATCATCTTTTCCCCCATGGAGGCATTTCTTGACTGTATCACCAGGTTAAATCCTTCCTACAGTAAGTTTCCATTGTGTTGTATATCTCTCCTACTTAGTTCTTATGACAAGTGTAAGTTTATATTACTTTTCTCATCATTGATTAATTATTATGTCTCCACTAAAATGCAAGCTTTCTAAGGATGGGGACCATGTCAATTATTACACATTGTTTTTTCAAGCAAACCTGGCTTATATCAGATGATTTGTTGAGTTAGTTAATTAACTTCCAAGAAGGAAACCATTCACTGGAACCAGATTAAGCATGTATTCCCATAGGAGAAAGGTCAGAGTAAGAGGACTGGGGATCTTAGGAAACTGTAACACTGCAAATAAATAATTATGGCTTAAAAGGGAACCAAAAACTAAAGTCAGATACCAGGACACCAAATAGAAAGTACCACAGTGTTTGGCTCAAGCAATAAATAAATAAATGGGGAGGCACCCATGTAGAGTGCCAGGTGAAGAGGGATATGTCTGGCACCCAGCTTAAGATAGCATCTAATAAGTGGTATACACACACACACATACACACACACAACCCTGGTTGACCCTCAGGCACCTCCAATTCAATATACCCAAAAGTAAACCAACCATATGTATTTACACACTCTCACTAATGTGTCCTTCCCTCTGAATTTCCTCTATCAGTGAATGGTGATGGATAGCATCATAGTCACCTCATTCCAAAACTTGGGAGACATCCATTACTTGCAAACCCCACATCTCAAAAATCCAAGATCAATCCAGTCTAACTTCTAAATCTGTCTGCTTCTCTCCATTTCCTCAGCCACTAATTTACTAAAGATCACCATCATAATTGCATTATTACAAAAACCTCATAACTGGTTTTCCTCCCTCTACATACATACTTCCCATTCATCCATTCTTCACCCTACAATCAGAATCATCCTTCCAAAATCCACACCTTGTAGTTTAATAAAAGCTGTCTCTTGGGGATCCCTGGGTTGCTCAGTGGTTTGGCGCCTGCCTTTGGCCCAGGGTGCGATCCTGGAGTCCTGGGATCGAGTCCCGTGTCGGGCTCCCGGTGTGGAGCCTGCTTCTCCCTCCTCCTGTGTCTCTGCCTCTCTCTCTCTACATCTATCATGAATAAATAAATAAATATTAAAAAAAAAAAGCTGTCTCTCTCGTCTCTAACTACCTCTCATTCTTCATCTCTACTACTCTGCCTACCACCTGAGTTCTAATCATGCTGAATTCGCTTTAGTTCCAGAATATCTAGAGTGATCTTAAGGTTTTCCCAGGCCTCTGTGACTTTGTGTGTGCATCTCCCTTAGCCTAAAACTCTATGCCCACCTCTTTCTTCCTCTACTTCCAGGTATTTTTATCTAGCGAAGCCATTTTATTTTTTTTTTTAATCTTTTTTTTTCTCTATGAGAACATTTTTTTATTAACTTTGAGAACTTTGACATAGCATATCCAGTTGATTTTTTTTTTTATGATAGTCACACAGAATGAGAGAGAGGCAGAGACATAGGCAGAGGGAGAAGCAGGCTCCATGCACCGGGAGCCCGACGTGGGATTCGATCCTGGGTCTCCAGGATCGTGCCCTGGGCCAAAGGCAGGCACTAAACTGCTGCGCCACCCAGGGATCCCCTAGCGAAGCCATTTTAATGCCCCTAATCCTACTCCTACCCAGCCAACTCCTCTACCAATTCCCAGTTCAAAGGTCATGTGCACTGGAAAGTCTTCCTTGATGTCTGGCCCCCATGAATTTTATTTTTTCTCTAATTCTATTGATCACACTATTTCCCTCCCTAGTTGACCTCAAACACTAAGAGGCAAACATCCCGAGGGTAGACAGGATGTCTTACCCTTACACTTTACCTTTACGCAGCTTTCTGTCAGTGGCATAAGAGCTAGCGATTCAAACGTTGACTAAATAAATTAACAAAGTGAATGATAACTTCTAATGACTTTTTTTTCTTATTTCAGTCCAAGTGGCTACCTGGTTGCTGCTTTCCTCTTTGTCCTGATGCTACTGTTCTTCAGTATTCTAGTTTTGAGCTATTTCCATTATATGAGGATTTATAAACAACAGATTTATGAACCAATTAACAGATATGAAAGAAAACAAAAGAATAATTAGGAAAAATGGAAGTTTGTTTAGTATGGATATATATATATAGAGTGTGTGTATATATGTTTATATTACGAGTGTGTATGTGACCAAGAAATACTAAGGATAAACGGATAGTATGTGCTTATCAACAAAACAAGCTTATCAACACACTCAAGCCCCTGAAAAATGTTTTTAAATTACCCCAAGACAAATATTCTCAGATCTATTGTGTGTTATAAAATTAATTTTAAGGTGTTTGCCCTTACTTTAACATATTCTATATATTCTTACATGGCTTTTTACAAATTAAAAGAAAAGAAAACTAAATTTAGCTATTAAAATACTTCCTAAGAATGAATGCAAATTTTTGAAAGTGTATAAGTGTGTCAAATATTTTTTGAGTGGGGTGGGGGAGGGATACAAGAAAGGCTGGATCTCAAGACCTGATCTTAACATGACCCAAAATCAAGAGTTGAACGCTTAACCAACTGAGCCACCCAAGTGCCCCTGAAATATTATTATTTTGCACGAAACTTTTCATATGAAACCTTATGAAAAAAGCTTAATGTGTCCTAAACCTTATATGGCTATAGCTAATTTATGTATAAAAAACTTAATGTGTCCTAAATAGTCTGAAATATATTTCAGAAGTTTTTCTAGTAGTAGATTCACACATGAAATGTACAAATTATATTGAAAATGAGAAGCTGATGCTCTAAGTTTTAATTTTTTTTTAAATACGATTTTCAAAAAAAATAAATAAAATAAAATACGATTTTAATGTTCAACATAAGCTTCTTAACTTGTCCAAATGTTACCACAGCTTTCAAACAATTAGTGTTTGTAACAGTCAGAGTTCAACTAGAGAAGCAGAATTTGTGGGAAGTGCATATGTGTGTGTAAAGAGATTTATTTAAAAGAACTGGCTTGGGATCCCTGGGTGGCGCAGCGGTTTGGTGCCTGCCTTTGGCCCAGGGCGGGATCCTGGAGACCCAGGATCGAATCCCATGTCAGGGTCCCAGTGCATGGAGCCTGCTTCTCCCTCTGCCTGTGTCTCTGCCTCTCTCTCTCTCTCTCTCTCTCTCTCTGTATGACTATCGTAAAAAATTTTTTTAAAAAATTAAAATAAATAAAAGAACTGGCTTATGTGATTGTTGAGACTAGCTAAACTAGTCTGAAATCTATAGGACAGAAATACAGAATAGAAGATCACAAAAAATATAAGAGCAAGATGGAACTCCATGGACACAGATCAAAGCTGTTGTCCATAACTTGAATTTCTTATTTTACTAAAATCAAGAACAAGACAAGCATACCTGCTACTCATCACTGTTTTGAAAGTTCTGACATTACGTGAGGAAAATAAAATAACCACTATAAATACTGGGATAAAGGAGATAAAATCCTCTCTTTCACTAATAAGATCATATGCCTAAGAAACCCAAAAGAATTACTAGATTAAAATAATTTGATGGTTCAATATGAAATAAATATTTAAAACTTAATACTTTTTCTAGGGGTGCCTGGGTGGCTCAGTTAACTGTCTGCCTTCTGCTCAGGTCATGATCTCAAGATCCTGGGATCAAGCTCCACAGGATCCCTGCTAAGCAGGGAGTCTGCTTCTCCCTCTGTCCTTCCCCCTGCTTGTGCTCTCTTTCTCATAAATAAATAAATAAACAAACAAATAAATAAACTCAAATAAATAAAACTTTTCTCTAAAATGTTATATAACAGCAATAGAAATAATAAAAAGTAATTTATTAATTGTAGTGACAAATTATATAGAATTAAATTTAATATAAAATGTGTATGACATACAGGAAAAAAAATCTGTAAAATATTTATCGAAGGAGGTGAGACAAAATCCGATAAAAATATTTGATAGAAAAAAAAAGCAAAACCATTTAATAGAAGTGAGAGCTAAGAATATAGTCATTTTACAAAAGAGCATACCCAAATATCCAATTAACATATTTAAAACAATTGTTTTCTAGTGCTTACTATGTGCCAGGAATTGTTCTAATAATTTACCTAACCTTCTTCAACAATGCTCTCAGATGGGAGTATTATTATTCCATTATAGAGATGAGGAAACTGGTACAAAAACGGTAAATAATTTTAGTAAGGTCACACAACTGATAAGAGATGGAATTCATACTCAGGCACACTGGCTCCAAATCCCACATTTATCCTCCGAGAATGCTCGGCCTCACCAGCAGTCAGAAAGATGCAAACTAAAAAAAAAAAAAAAAAAAAAAAAAAAAAAAAAAAATTAAAAATTTAAAAATTTAAAATTAAAAAAAAAAAGAAAGATGCAAACTAAAGTTATAGGGAAGCTTATACTCTTCGCCTGGGGGCACAAACTTAGAAGAATAATACCCTTAGGAAGGAATGAGAGTCAGGGATGGGAAGGAAATTCTCCTTTTCAGATTGATTGATTTAAGAGTGTGCATATGGCGGGGGCGGGGGGGGGGGGGGGGAACAGTGGGAGGGAGGGAGGGAGAGGGAAAGAATCCCAAGCAGACTCTGTACTGAGTTTGAAGCCTGACGTGTGGCTGATTCCATGATCCTGAGAACGTGACCTGAACCCAAACCAAGAGCCTGATGCTCAATCAACTGAGCCACCCAGGAGCCCCAGGAAGGAAATTCTCTCACACTTCAGAAAGAAAAGCAAATTATTTCAGCTTTTATGGAGAGTAATCTGGTAAGTATTAAAAATATACATGCTCTTGGACCCAGAAATTTCACTCTTAGTAATCTATTTATAGAATGAGATGGGATGGGGAGGACCTATATATACACATGCTGTATCATTGGTTGTCATGACAAAACCCTACGAACAAAGAATTAGCCTATTAATAGGTGAATAGTTAAATAAATGATTGTACATTGATCACATAGATCAATCTGTACTAGTTGATTTAAAAGATTTTCCACAAGTTTTTGTTGAGAAGAGCAAGCTGCAGAGTAGTAGTTACAGTATGACTTTATAAACAAAAGAAGAGCTCTGTTTACAAGGGTGTGAAGAAATGTGTGGAAAGATACTTATCATTTTGTTAACATTGTGTGCATGCAGACATGTATGTCACTGTGGGAGGGGGAGTGGGGATATACCAAGAGATGTGGAGAGGAAGTTATAAACCAAACCCTGAAAACCATGGAAGAGGGAAACAAAAGAGGAACAGCACGTAAAACTTTCTCCTTAACGTAGAACAGGGTGCCTGTGCACAAAGCAAATGAAACGATCATCATCACCCAACTTAATATGATGTAATTACAGGTGATACTTGCTTTCTTGCTATTGTTTCCCACCACATTGAACTTATACCATTTTTTGAAAGATTTTGCTTATTTGAGAGAGAGAGAGAGAGCATAAGCAGGAGGAGGGGTAGAGGGAGAGGAAGAAGCAGACTCCCCGCTTAGCAGGGAGCCCAATGTGAAGCTCAGTCGTCTCAGGACCCTGGGATCATGACCTGAGCCAAAGGCAGATGTTTCACCAATTGAGCTACTCAGATGTCCAAACTTACATGATTTTTATTTAAAAAAAAAATCTTTTCATTGTGAACAAAAGAATGGGAAATGAAAAAGTGCAGACAGTAAGTGGAGATCACTCTTTCAGGGAGTTACTTTCTTTCTGTGGCAAGAAGCAAAGAAATGAAGTCCAACCAGAGGCAGAGTTGAGGCCAGGAAGATGTTATCAAATATTGACAGGAATAATCCAGTAGCTGGGGAAAATTGATCTTTGGGAGAGAAAGGGGTAACTATTGGGCCAAAATCCTTGAGCAGGCAAGATAGCTGAGATCCAGAGCTGAGACTAAGAATGGAACATCTCCCTCACTGTTGCAGGAGGGAAGCCAGAATTCCGGGGTGCTGATGTAGGTGGGGTGGTAGGAAGATTAGTGGTTTGTGGTAGCCTTGAGAATGCTCCTCACAGGCCCCCTGCTGCAAGAGTGCAATTGTCAGAGGGCATTGGCAGCTGAGCTCTAGCATCCACCATCACATTTGCCCAAGACCACATACCTACCCCCAGGCTGCTCCCCTCCAGTAACTGAGCGCAGTGAGGTTACTTCAGCAGACTAGATCCTAGGTAGACCAGGACTCCTGCCACCCTATCTCAAGCACTCCTCAAAACTTTCCCAAACCTTCCATATATTGAATGGCCGTTGCATGGTGATATGTAATACATCCATCCAATCCCCATCTCTCACCCTTTCTCTCCCCCATTCTCCCAACCCTCCACAGCTTCCTATTTCCTTTCATTCAAGTACTTCCTATGATAAAATCACTGCATATTTAATTCCATGTTGGTGACTGTTTCTCAGAGGACCTGGAGTAACACAGTGGTGACACAAGTGGTTTGAGAAAACAGGCGGTCACAAGGCATTTGAGACTGATCCAGCATCCGGCATCCAGCAGGCAGAGACAGCACCATCCTGGAGAATATGAGGGGCCCCAATAGTTTCTGGCTCAAGCTGGTGGTTCAGTTTCTAAAGTTTTTCATTGGTAGTGACTTGGGTAAATGTCCTGGTGGTGGGGTGCTAGCAGGTACAATGGAGCAAGTGTTTGAAAAACATTGGCTGACAAAGACAGCAAAGTCTGTGGGTTACAGCTAAGTTGTATATATATAATATATATAAAATACATACATATACATATACATATGTATGTATTTTAAAGATTTGAGAGAGAGAGCAAGAGAACAAGCAGGGGGTGAGGGGAAGGGGCAGAGGGAGTGGGAGAAGCAGACTCCCTGCTGTGTGGGAGCCCCATGTGGGGCTTGATCCCAGGACCTTGGGATCATGACCTGAGCTGAAGGCAGATGCTTAGCCAACTGAGCCACCCAGGTGCCTTAAATTATGTATTTTTTAAATTGAAATATGATTGACGTATAACATTCTGTAATTGTATAAGTTTAAGATGTACAATGTACTGATTTGCTAAATTTATGTGTTACAATATGATCACCATTGTGGCATTAGCTAACCTCTATCATGTCACATAATAATCTCACTTTTTGTGATGGCAACAATTAAGATCTAATCTCTCAGCAACTGTGAAATTTATGATGTGGTATTGTTGACTATAATCACTATGCTGTGCAGTAGCCCTCCAGGGCTTATTTATGTACTAGTTCCAAGTTTGTACCTTTAAACAGCACCTGCCCAATTCTCCTAGCCCTCTGCCTCTGGTAATCCCCATCCTACCTGGTTTTACGAGTTTGGCTTTTTAGGATTCCACACATAAGTGAAATCATGCAGCATTCGTCTCTCTGTCTGGCTTATTTCATTTAGCATAATGCCCTCAGACTCTATCCATGTTGTTGCAAATAGCAGGATCTCCTTTCTTGTGGCTAAATTATATTCCATTGTACATATATGTATATCACATCTTTTGTATCCATTCATCCCTTGACACTTAAGTTGTTTCTATATCTTGGCCATTATAAATCACGTTTTTTTTTTAAGATTTTATTTATTTATTCATGAGACACACACAGAGAGAGAGAGAGAGGGAGGGAGGGAGGCAGAGACACAGGCAGAGGGAGAAGCAGGCTCCATGCAGGGAGCCCAATATGGGACTTGATCACACCCTGGGCCAAAGACAGGCGTTAAACCACTGAGCCACCAGGGATCTCCATCATGTTTCAATAAACATGGGAATGCATATATTTCTTCAAAATCCTGCTTTCGTTTCCTTTGGCTATAGACTCAGGACCAGAATGGAATTGCTGGATCATAGGGCAGTTTTATTTTTAATTTTTTGAGAAACCTCCATACTATTTTCCATAGTGGCTGAACAAATTTGCATTTCCACCAACAGTGCACAAGGGCTCCCTTTTCTCCACATCCTCGCCAACACTTGTTATCACCTGACAACCTGCAGAAGGTTAGAGAGAGCCTCAGCAGTTAGAACCACAGTGCCTCAGTGGTAGCTTATATAAAGAGATCATGGTCACCAGTAACAGAAAGACAGACATGACTGAGGAACTTCAATCATAGGGCCCTAGAGATGTTTGACTCCTCAATGAAGGCAGATTTGTTATGCAAAGGTCAAGGTGCTGGCAGGGCAAACCCAGGACTGGGAACTGGGACAGGGTCATCTGGATGGATGCCTCTGAATATGCCACCTCTCCACACCTATTCTCCCCACGCCCACCCTCTGGGCATGCAGACATTGCCCATCTGTCTCTAGTAGGAGCTAACACTTTTGCTGAGCTGGAGGATGCTACAGAAGCCACCCCTTCACAAGAGAACATGTGCCCCCACCTGCTGTCACAGGTTAAATCCCAGCATTACCCAGCTGGTGACATGCTGGGCCTGATAAGGGAGGGAAGAAGGGAAAAAAAATGAACCTGCATTTATCTGCAGACCCAGGGGAGTACACCTGAGATTGGATTCCAAGGGTTCTTTAAAACTGGATAAGCAAGTTTTTGTTGACTTGAAGTCACTTTCTCAGGATATGGGATTTAACTAACACCCTAGCAAGGACCCTAAGGGATGGGGCAAACTTACTGCAGTCTCTTAGAAACCTGGAAAAAATGCCAGCCAACTCTCAGCAAGTAGAAAAGCCTGAGTGTCCTGGTGTTGGAATAAAAAGGCTCAGGGAGGTGACGGGCTGGAATGGATGCACTACATGAGGCCCAGATGGCACACTATTCATCAAGGACAATCTAATGAGAAGACCACCAGCATCACTGAAATGCCCAATGGTGGAGGCCACTGCAGCCGGGGATGAGGGCAGGTGAGGCAGTCACAGACCAAGTGTATTAACACTCCTGAGGAGGATGAGGCTTCAAAGCAAGAGAGGGTTGGTGATGGCACTTCACTTCAAGAAACCAGAAGACCACAATAACCATGATGACAGGCAAGGAGGGGTCACAGGGATTTGATCTGCAGGGAATTTGAAGATAGCCAATAGAATATGCTGGCATTAGTGGCAAAATTGCAAAATAGCCAACAAGGCTGTTGATTACATCTATTAATAGGGAAAAAATGGAGGAAGTAGCTAAGGGCAATTGTCCTAAAAAAAGTAACACAGTCCCTTGCTCCAGTCCCCAGACCTGAGTAGGTTACCAGACCCAGAATCCAACAGTTCCCTAGGGAAGAAGGACATTGCAACACTGTGGCAAGTCTATACCATGACAATTTCCCCAGAGACCCATGGCCACTTACTCAGGTGACCATACTGATGAAAGGGGAACAGCTAAACATTTTGAGGACTATTAGACAGAGGTCTGAGTTGATGTTGATACTCAGAGACCCAAAGGGTCATAAACTCCCTTTACACTTGAGGACCTCAAAGGGTCATAGCAGCTCACAGGCACCAAGAGGTCCAAGTAGCACCAGTTACAGCTGGTGTGCCAGATGTGGTATCCGTGCTAGAGCAGGTTCATTGGAGCTCAGGTATCTGGAATGTGATAATCAATCTGGCAAATGCATTATTTTCTGTCCCATGAGAAAAGGTCAGAAACAGTTTACATTAGGGACACTTGGGTGGTTCAGTTTTTGAGTGTCTGCCTTCGGCTCAGGTCATGATCCTGGAGTCCCGGGATAGAGTCCCACAGGAGTTCCTCGCAGGCAGCCTGCTTCTCCCTTTGCCTATGTCTCTGCCTCTATGTGTCTCTCACGAATAAATAAAACCTTAAAAATAAATAAACAAATAAATAAATAAATAAATAAATAAATAAATAAATAAATAAATAAATAAAACAGTTCATGTTCACATGGAAAACAATATTCCATTATCTGCCCATCTTACAGAATTCCTAAGGATACATCCTCATACAGGTAACCAAGCCAAGTTCCATGTCTGGTCTGGTCACATGCTGTTGTGGGGCCCAGGTCCTCTTGTAATAAAGAATGAAACAGCCACTAGGGCAGCTGACTGCCCAAATTTCAAGAAGGATTTCTATTTAGCACCAAAATGGAATAATTCTGGAAACATGGGAAGCACACCATTGACAGTTGAGCTACACTGAACTCTTACCCCCTAGCCAGGAACAATTAAATGTTGCAAAAAATGATCATCCACTCCAGATATAGAGCAGTAGCACCTACCTTAGCAGCTACTTCAATGACCACTATGCAAGATTGATCGAAGATCAGTCACTTTCCCTGTCACATCCATAAGCTGGTACAATCATCAAAGGCTTAAGAAGCCACTTCATTACAAAAGACATGTAAGACAAAAAATACAATTATCTTCTGAATTTTTCAGTGGATTTTCCTCCTCAGTTTGCAAGTCCAAAATGGAAAATGAACTGTTTCAAGATGAACTATAGAGTCTTACCTTTGCACCTTTTAACCCTGGACTACTTAACCAGCTGCAAGCAGTCAGGATGGCCCCCCAATGATCCTTGCCTCCTAGCATTGACACCCTGGGCAGTCCTCCTCCCACATTGCTCCAGAGTTGGTTTGTGTGACAGTCGGTCACTTCCAAGCTTCAGTTACAAGACACTGCAGTTTCCTTGTCACCTTCCCACTCTGGATCCCTCTGAGAGAAGCAGCCACCAGCAGTGACCCTAGAAAGGCCCATTTGGTGACGAACCAAAGCCTCCCGATTCAGCTACATGAGTGAGTTTGGAAATGGAGCCTCCAGCCCTGGTCCAGCCTTCAAATGACTGAAACTCCAGGAAAGACTGAGCCAGCAACATTCACCTAAACATCAATCAGATGCTCTCAGACTCCTGACCCAGAAACTGTAAGCTGTTTTAAGCTGCTATGTTTGGGGGTAACCCACTACACAACAATAAATAAGGCACAATTGGACTTGGTTCCTCTCTACAACACAGTTCACGAAGCAAAAAACTTAAAATTTATCTTCCTCTATAATGCTTTGGAAACTGAGGTCTCCCTCTAGGTTGCCTAAGCATTTATGGGAGCTTGTATCGAGGCTCCTATCTGTTCCAAATCTGCCTTTCTACTTGCAGAGGCTGGGACTCTGCTGTCCAGTTGGTTTCTCTAGTACCAGGTGCTGGAGGCTCCATTTCCAAGCTCACTCCTGTAGCTGGCAGGCACAGGCAGGAGGAAGAAGGGCTTCCTGTCTCCACCTTTCCTGTCTGTGTGATCTTAGCCATTTTTATTCACCCCAGCAGGGCAGCAGGGCAACAGGCTTTAGTAGCACTGTTTGATTTCTGACTCCAGCCTTTTTTTTTTTTTTTTGAGACACCTTTATTTTCTGAAAAGAGAACTGATTATTCAGAAAGAGTTAACAGGAGAAGGGATTCCCTAAGGAAATTTCTCTTATTTTTAATTTAAATTCAGTTAATTAACATATAATGTTTTATTGTTTTCAGAGGTAGTGGTGATTCATCAGTTGCATATAACACCCAGTTATTATTATGACATCATGTGCTCTCCTCAGTGCCCATCACCCAGTGACCCTGTCACCCACCCTCCTCCCCTCCAGAGACCCTCAGTTTGTTTCCTATGATTAAGAGTCTCTCATGGTTTGTCTCCCTCTCTGATTTTGTCGTTTTATGTTTTCCTCTCTTCTGCTATGATCCTGTTTTGTTTCCTAAATTCCACTATGTCTAACTCAAACTTCTAAAAACCTTCCAGGACCAGCATCATCGTGCCCCTTTAGAGACACTAGTCCAGCTCACCAAACTGCCCTCTTCAGAGTTTTCGATTCCAGCTCAACAGGAGTCTCCTCCAAGCTCTAAAAGTCTTTAAATCCCAACTGTTACTGTTCCCCAAGGCCTGGCGATGACAGCTGCTTCTGGTGCCTACTACTTCTCTAACAACTTAGTGATCCCTGGTTGTCTTTTTTAGGCCTCCAATACTCAATTTACATTTATATTAAATTTTATATGAAATGTTCCTTACATTAAATTTTCTTTGTTAATATTTATATTACATTTTCCTCGTTTCTATTAAGTTCTGTTTATATTTTCTTTATTATTACTGGTGTAGCTTCTGACAACT
Source organism: Nyctereutes procyonoides (assembly GCF_905146905.1). NCBI lineage: Eukaryota > Metazoa > Chordata > Mammalia > Carnivora > Canidae > Nyctereutes > Nyctereutes procyonoides. The sequence continues at coordinate 8,456,529 of NW_026575044.1, forward strand.
ACCCCAAATAAGTCGTCCCTGTTACGCTCTACTACTGCTTGTCTCCTTCAATTTAAATGATAAATTAATAAATATATCCATTTTTTTTAATGTCTTCCACGGGTTTGTTAGCTTCATGAGGGCAGCAGTCATGTCTGTTTTATCACAATGTACAAGTGATACACAGCGGCTGACACATAGAAGGCGCTCATTTAATACTTGTTCAATGAATGAATGGATAATTTGTTTTTGGTGGATCAATACCTAAATCATATGAGCAATACAACTCATCTCATCATCTCACAGTGAATTCTTTTTTGTATCTAACGAATTCAAAGTGACCATGGAACATCCTGTGTGTAGGCAGAATAACAGCTCTCCTCATCAAATTCTCCAGAACCTGCAAATAAACTACCTTCCATTGGAAAAGACTTTGCAGATGTGATCAATTAAGGATCTTGAGATGACATTATCCTGCATTATTCAGGTGGACCAATGTAATTACCAGGGTCCTTCTAAGTGAAAAGGGGAAGACAGGAGAGTCAAGAGAAGATACGATGATGGAAAGAGAGATTAGGGCAATGTGGCCATGAGCCAAGGAATGAGAGCAGCCTATAGGAGCTGAGAAAGGAAGCAGGTGCTCCCCTTAGAGCCTCCAGAAGGAACACAGTCCTTGATTTTAGCCCAGGGAGACCCATTTTGGACTTCTAACCTCTAGGACTGTAAGATAAGAAATTTGTGTTATATTGTTTTAAACCACCTAGCTAGTGGTCCTTTGTAAGAGCAATAGGAAACTAATACCTCTTCTGGAGAAGTCCTGTAGTCTGCAGGTTATACTGGCCTAGTGCTCAGGAGAAACAAGGAGTTTGGGGATGAGGGCATTAGACTTTTCAGCATGCATGTGATAGTGGCAGCTGAGAGCCGATGAGATCACAAAGGCCAAAGTGAGGATGCAGGCTGCTCAGAGGTGAAGTGAGCCGGAGGTGGGAGCCCTCAGTAGCACAGCCAAAACTAAACGAAGTGCTAATGGATAGTGCCTTTTCTGCTCTAGTTTGTTCAGCTGAGGAAGGTGGAGAGGAAGGACACAGTGGGGAAGGGAAAGGAAGCAAAGCAGCAGGATACACCAAAAACTAATTTTAGAAATTTGTCCACAACATGTCTGATGACAGTCAAATAACAATCATGCACACAGACCTACTGTCACTCAACACTGGCAAGTGCATCCTATTTCCCTAGTATATTTGTTTTTTCCCTATTCTATACTTCTCTCTTCAAATTCTCTACATCCTTCATGTTCTCCCTCTGACTCTCCAATGATCATCCTGCCTCCTATTTTTTGAGAAAAAGCAAATCAGGAGAGAATATCTTCATCCCCTCACCCCCAAATTTCTAACCCGTGTTCATTTGTCTTCTATATATTCTATGCCACCACTACGTACCTGCATCGGCCTATGTGCTGTCGCTATGGATGAAGCATCCCTTGTACTCAAGGCCAACCCTGCCACTTGTGCGCTCGATTGCTTCTTCTTCCTTGCCTTTAGAAATCTCCCCCATCTCCTAAATCATCAATTTCTCTCTTTGCATACAACTCTACCTTGGGATCTCTCATCTTTCAAATGGCCTCCGTTGACCACACAGCCCTATGCCACTATTATCTCAAATTGCCAATGGTCCCCATTTCTTCACCTTGCGTTCACTCATCAAACCATTCCAGATATTCTTTGGATCCCACTTCTCCTAAGGCTGCTCATGTCAAGATTATCAGTAACCTCCTTACTGCTGAATCTGATAGTCGTGGGGCTCCTGCGTTGCATGTTCCCCTGCCTCTGCGGCTCCTTTTCCTCCTCTACTTGACCTCTAAAGGAAGAATCCTAGAGCTTTACCTTCCGCCCCTTTCTTTAGCTACACATTCTCTGATAGGTCATCCAATCAGCCCCAAGGCTTAAGAGTCTATTGATAATGGCCAGTTTATGCCAGTGCCTCCCTGACATCAGGGATGTCTACAAGGCATTTGAAACTGAACATGACCAGACCATACTTCTTGATTTCCCTTTTCCCAACTGTCCTTCCCAAGTTTCACATCTTATAAATGGCACTACCACCTACAGAATCTCCTAAGCCAAAACAGCTAGAAATTATCCTTGAATACTTTCTCCCTAACAAACTCAACACCCAACTCATTAGCAAGTTCCCATAGGCTCCAGTTTCAAAATATTACAAACAGAATTTTCTCAGCGTTCCCCAGTACTCCCAGCATCCAAGCCACCTTTTGGCACACGCTGTGGAATAGCTCCCTATTCCTGTATGCCTGAATGTTAGCTTTGTTCTTCCATTTTAATGGGATATTTGTCCAGATATTTGCCATTCCAGTCTCAATTTACACCAAGCCTCGTCACCAAGACCCTCCAGCTGCAGCCAATCTAAGATTGTCAACCACTTTACCCTATTCTGATTCTCTGCAAAGCAGGTACCACCCATATTTGTCCTTCCTCCTTCTGATTACGGTATTCCCCAGGGCCTACAACACTACCAGGCATATGGCGGGTACACAACAAATATTTATTCAATAAATAGAAAAGCAACTACTTGTGTCCCTGTTTATGCTAACCTGTGACTACTGCACTCTCTTCCCATGTCAGCAAGATAGTTTCATATGATTTCGTATTGAGCACTAACTGGACGCATGTCGTGGCCCGGCCCTCCCCTCCCCTCCCCAGCAACCTGCCTTCCTCTATTTCCTCACCCCTCCAAGTGCAAAAAAAAAAAAAAAAAAAAAAAGGCAAGGAGGGTGTGGAAAACAGTCGTCGCTAAGGTCTTTTGCCACATTCCATTCCTCCGCCTTCAAAGGGCTCAACGCGACAGAAACTAACAGCAGCAGCACGGAAGAAAAGGAAAGGTTGAAGGTAGAGGACTTCACCTGCAGCCAAGGGCGGACCGCACAGGACCGGCGCGGATCCCAAGCACTGCATGCTGGGAGCTGTAGTCTCCGGAGGAGGCCTGGTACGGTAAGGAGCGGGGCCCGCGCTGCATGCTGGGAGCCGCAGGTGTCGAGCCTCGGCCTCCGCGCTTGGAACGGCCAGCCGGAGTCTCCTCGCTGCATGCCGGGAACGGTAGTCTTTGTGGTACGCCCCGCTCCTCCAGCGCGGAGAGGCGCCATTTTAGGTCCCGAGGTGCTGCCGCTCGGAGCCAGAGCGCAGGCGGGCTCAGCCCCGGCGCCGGGCCGGCCCCGCCCCCGGGGCGCCTGGCGCCCGCCCCCCGCCCCCGCTCAGGCCCCGCCTTTCCCCACGTGTCCGCTGCCGAGGGGAGGCGCCTGAGCCGGAGCGGGCCCGCCAGCGGTCCGGCCCCGTCGGCGCAGAGGGTCCTGTCGGCGGCGCCCGGGAGCGGCCCGGCTTCCCGATGCTCCCGCGCCGGCTGCCGCGGGCCGGGCTGTGCGCGTAGTGCCCGGCTCTGGCTCCCTGAAGTGGCCGCGGGGGTGGGAGCGGCCTCGGCCCCGCGGAGACGGAGCGGCTGGAGGACGAGGCGGCGGCCGCGGGGAGGAGGATGGGGGCTAACCAGTTAGTGGTGCTCAACGTGTACGACATGGTGAGTGCGGCCCAGGCCGCGGGGCTCGGACCCCGACCGCGACCCCGACCCCGACCGCGACCCCGACCCCGACCCGGGCCCCTGCGCCTCCTGCCGCGCCTCCCCGCCGCCCGCTCGGTTCTCGGGGTGGGGGAGGGGAGGAGGAGGCTGTGGGAATCCTCGCGCACGTCGGGGCGCCCGCGGGCTCGGGCCGGGGCTCGCAGCGGCTGCAGGCGCGGCGGGGCCCCCTGCGCCGCCCGGAGCCGCGGCCGGGCCCGACGCCTCGGCGGCCGGGCGGGGGCGTCCTGGGGCGCAGCGTCCGTCGCGGGGCCGCCCGCCGGCTCCCGCCCCCGGGCCGCCGGTCCTCCCCGCCGCGCGCCTCTTCCCGCCCGAGTCGTCAGAAACTCCCCAGCCCCGAAAGCCGCGGCTGTCGGGGCCGTGTCAGGACCGCGTCCAAGGAGGACGGAAGCCGACAGCCCCTTGCCTTCGAGGCCACCGCATTGACGTGAGCGAGGCTGCCGCTGAGCTAGCCGGGTTGAGTTCCGTGGCTGCGCCGGTGGGGCTCCCCTGCCGGCCTCGAGCACCCTTTGCAGGGGATGCAACAGGTGCCCGACGTGACCGCAGGAGAGGGAAGGGGAGAACTTGTTCATGACGAGGTCGTCTAACTTTGGAGCACAGCAAGCCCTCGGAACCCGGCCCGGGGGTCGGTTTGCCTTTAGCTGCCGTTGAAGGTCCCCGGTGGAGGAGCCTGGAGGAGCCTGGTTGCGGCGAGGATGCGTGCTTCTTGGGTTCGTTCGCTTTCGGTTGATGCGTCTTTGCCTCTGCCTTCCATGTGCGAAGTCTCCTGTAAGCGGGTTGGCAGACGAAGAAGTCCTCCTCGTTTTTGTTGGGCTTAAAGATGCCGAAGAGCCGAAATGCTACATGTCAGGAGTCCTGGTTCTCACTCACAGATCTGAACGTATTCCCTTTGCGTTGTGTATACATTTCTAGATTTACAGCGTGACCTCTTGGGCCGGAAGAAACTCCCGGGCCCTAATCTGGGAACTGTGTCAGGATGGGATAGAGACTGCCCCGGGGGACTTGAAAGGAGGTCTCAGTTAGTGTAGGGGGCTGGAGGTAGAAGGAGATGGATTAGCATACTGGAAAAACAGTGAAACATGGCAGAAAAAAATTAGAGAAGAGTACAACTGGACAGCCTAGAAAAAAGCAGGGCACTTGGTAAGGTCTTTGGCCTGTGTCACTAGGTTAGGAATCATTCTCTGGATTTCAACTTTTTATGGTACTGGATACCTTTATTGTTCAAGACGTTTTATTGCCCTTTTACGGTTTCATTGCCACCCACCCACCTTAGTGATCTGCATTTGGGGTTTCTTGTTTATTCATGAAGACTATTACAAAACATCTCACAGAATATATTCTGCTTTTGAGAGCACAGTATGCCTTTTCTTCAGGATCATTAAGGTCTTTTATGAGTTAGGGTTATGCAATGGCCAGAGGGTCAGAGACTAAAAAGAATCTGAGAGTAGAGGTAGGGAGAAGTTTTGCTTTTATAATAAAACTGCAAATGCATTCTTTGGCATATAATGAGCTTCCTTACACTTTAGGTACTCAATGAATCACAACAATCATTGCTAATTGTGTAACTGTAGGAAAGGCTAGAGCTGATATTTAAAGCAGTGTATTTCAAAGGGAGGAGTGTCCTGAAAGATGTTAAAAACATTAACTTGTTAATAAAGATCTCATTCCTTACACCACTTTTGTAAAGTAGGTACTTACAGAGGAGGCAGGTAGAGAAAAGGGTAAATTAAACCTGCCCAGATAACTAAAAATAGGATCTAGAATTTCTAGACTGCAGTCTGATTATCCCCTCTACTGAATAATTCCTGTATTTATTTCTTATATATGGCTTTTTGCTAGCAAAAGGAGGAGAAGGAGCTTATGAATGTCTTATTGGGATGGTAAATAGTTGAATTATTAGACTTCTAATAAACTTGCCCTTGCATGTTCTTTTGAGGGCTTTCAGGCTGTGGCTGTTCTATGTCACTAATCCTGCAACCTCCAATTATTTCATTATGACCTTGTAGATGTCACAAAAATGAATGAATTATTCTTTCTTCTTTGAGGAATTTGGAATATCCTAGGGGAGGTTACAACCATAGTAACAATTTGAAACAAAGTAGCATTATTTGGATAATGGAATCTCAGAACTGGACTTAAAGGGGGAGACCACATGTGGTTGTAGGAACAGGGATTGCTGAGAGGTTCAGGGCCCACTACAGGCAGAGAACAGTCTGCATGAACAGTGTGGCAGGGGCAGGGGGAGAGCAGAGGTGGGACTGGGAAACACCATCTGGTCCATAACTAGTGTATGGGATGCACAAAAGAGACAGACGGAAAGTTTGATTAGAACTTCATTAGTTTGGGGCTGGGACATGGGCTGATGGGGGGCAGGTCTCTGAACCAGAGGGACCAGCTCAGGTTTTCATGATAGCAGGGTGATCAGAGTTACGTTTTTAAATTAAGACCCATGTGTTGAGGTACAAGTTTGCATCTTTTATACTCCGTTTTCTCAGGTTGTATTGGTTTTAAAACAGTTTTACCTGATGTCAAGGGCAGATTCTTTCTTTCTCTGATGCTCCTGCCCATGCATCATTGATGCCTTTGATGGGGATCGCTGTTGTCTGTACAGACCCTATCTAGCTGTCTGTCCAGTCCAGACTTTGCAAACATCAAAGTCAACCTTTGATTTGCATTTATTAATCACTATTTATAGGGACCCCTTGTCATGTATCCTTGTATCTCTGTCTGGGAGACTATCACCTACTCCAGCTCTATGTTTTTCCTGTTCCCTAGATTGGGAATCACTGATGGTTTCTGTTCTTCCATAACTGCCACACATGAAAGAGAAATCGTATCAGGGTCACCTGTATTAACTTCTTCTCATGGGGGGATGGGATAATCCTTAAAAGGCTACTTAATCTTACAAAGTACTGCTAAATTATTGCTTGCTGCTTTCTCAGTGATTATGTTCCTCTTTGTACTTTGGGGTAATCTACCTCCAATAAAACATGTCCTGGGTTATTTTCTGGGTCTTGGAATGAGATTATTCACATATTCCTGGTTTACTGGTGGGGCTAGGAAAGCAGGTGACTCGGCTTCGCTGCAGTTGCTAGGAGTCTGGTATAGGCGCTCTGGCACAAGGGCTTCATTTACCATAGACCCAGATTTTGCAATTTTTCAGATTATCTTGGCTAGCAATGGATTTTTAGAAAATAAAAATATGCAGTAGCATGATAATATTTACAGATTCATTCAATAAACAGCTTTCTTCCTATTTTCAGATAGTATCTGTACATCTTCAGAGCCTTAATAGGAAGAAAAGAAAAAACACTTTCTATGACTCTTCATATAAGGAAGTTTGTGTCCGTACTTCTTTTAACCATCCCGCCTCCATCTGACTTCTCTAGGAGTGTGTGAGAGGACCTGATTTCCCACACACATCTACATCTACTTCAGACTTTAAAAAAAAAAAAAGATTTTATTGATTTATTTGAGGGAGAGCACGTGTGCTCACACACAAGCAGGTGGAGCAGTAGGCAGAGGCAGAAGGAGAAGCAGACTCTCCACCGAGCAGGGAACCCGCCGCAGGGATCGATCCCAGGACCCCGAGATCATGACCTGAGCTGAAAGCAGATGCTTAACCACCTAAGCCACCCAGGCGCCCCTACTCAGATTTATTTTTAAATGAGTTCCAGACTCCTCTAAATAGACGCTTCACCCAAATGGTTCCATAATATCTCTGAATCAGCACGTCCAGAAAACAGACTTCTTCCACTTCCCTTGTCTCCCCGGCCCCGACCTCCCCATTTACTCCACCTCACACACCCCCCCCCCATATTCCCCACCACCACCACCACTACTCTTATGTCATAGTGTTGTCGTGATAACTTTCTGCTTCGTTTCCCAAGCCAGAACGCTGGGAGTAAAACTATTGATTCTTCTTTATTACACACCCTCAGCGTCCAGTCACCAGGCCCTATCTCTTGTAGTTGGGTTGATTCTGAAAGTAATAACTTGTCACTCAGTAACTTCAGCTGGAAGGATACTTGAGTCCAGAGATAAACAGTCCCTGGGTTAGTTCAGCAGCTCAGCTGTGGCTTTGGGAACCGAGACTTTCTATCTGGCACTCGCTGTCCCCACCACGTTGGCTTTTGTTCTGGTCTGTCCCCTCAGAGTTGTAAAACAACCGTCCGGGCACCAGACACAGGATCCTCATCCAACAGGAGGGGAAGGAAGACCGAACTGAATAGGACCTTTTTCTATACGCACCTCTCCTTTTCATAGAAGAGGCTTTCCCAGGGCCACCCTCCTGAATTGTCGGGAATGGATGCACCTGTGACTGGTGGGGGGGCATGCAGGTGCTGGCTGGCTTTTCTGGCCTGCGTGGCGAGCTCTGGCAAGGAAGGCAGGGCAGGGAGCTGAAGATGGCAGTTAGCTGGGACCTGTGGTGCATGTCACATATTTTACCTTCTGAGCATTCTTTACGTTGGGTACCTTATGCTCATTTCCACTGTTGCTTCTCAAGTTCAGGTCCTCATTATCTCTGTGTAATATAGTAGCCTTCTCCTGGTTTCAGTCTCTGCTTTTTTTTTTTTTTAATTGGAGTTCAGTTTGCCAACATATAGCATAACTCTCAGTGCTCATCCCGCCAAGTGCCCCTCTCAGTGCCCATCACCCAGTCACCCCAACCCCCCACCCACTTCCCCTTCCACTACCCCTTGTTCATTTCCCAAAGTTAGGTGTCTCTGATGTTTTGTCACCCTCACTGATATTTTCACTCATTTTCTCTCCTTTTCCTTTATTCCCTTTAACTAATTTTTATATTCCCCAAATGAATGAGACCATATAACGTTTGTCCTTTTCCGATTGTCAGTCTCTGCTCTTAACTTCATTTTAATCCATTTCCTCTTCTGTTACTGAAGTAGTCTAACATGTGAACAATTGTGCCATTCCTCTTCTTAACGTTCACCTGTGGGATAGAGGCTAATAACCTTTGTGATATGACCCCTACCTGACTATCAGAGGTCCAACTCCTACCCATCCCCCACTGCTTCCCACCCCAGCACACACATTTTGTGTTCACACAGTGGAGTTGTTTAGTTGCGTAAACAGGCTGTGCTGTGGTAGCTCATGCCTCGGTATCTTTACCCATGCTAGCCTTATGTGGAATGTCCTGTCCCACCATTGATCGGCTCCCTCCTCCTGCCTGTAGTTTAGTCCATCCTCATTGTCAGACTTGAGTGAACTTTAGTGCCCTAGTTATACTTTCTATGTACCTTACGATGTGTGTATTATGATTCCGGGCATCCCACTAGACCAGCTTCCTTGACAGTAGTGTCTAAAACAGCACCTGCCGTGAGAACATGTTCTATAAATATTTACCAAATGAGTGGGATTTTAAGGTAGGCAGTTTTATTAGGAATGGTGCCAGTACTCGAAAATAGCATACAAAGGTCTTCGGATGTCCCTCCTCTTTGTGCCCGATATCTGTTTCTGTATTTATTCTCTTACTTTTACTTAGTGTATTACTGGGCTTTTGCTTTGGTTATTGTAACAGGATGATCAAATGAAGGGAGGAAGATCATGGGAAGGTGACAGGAAAAATATCAAATATTCTTCTTTGGCACCATTTTTTTTTTATTTGTTCAAACACTATGGGACTAAACCGAGGAAATGTTCTTAATCTGTTTGTGAGGTTGGATCTACATCACTCCTTGAGAGGCCGTACTCACCTTTGTCTTCCTTCACATGCTGCTGGACGAGGACACTGTGTTTGATGCTGTGACAGTCATTTCACAACTATGAGGACAAACCAAGAACAAGTTGTCACTCCTTGGAGGATAATCTTTCTGAAAACATTGCCAGAATCATAACGTAGATTAACCAGCTAATGGGAACTAGTCTTAATTTCCTTGTACCAAGTTTGCTACTTGGGCCAGCACTGCGTCACTACTTGACATAGAATCAGTTAAGTCCATGAGTCTAACTGGAAAAGAAAAGGGGGGGAGAGTCATAAACCTACCCTCCTATATCACCTGTAACAGAATCTTTCTCTTTTTTTTTTTTTCCGTTGATAAAAGAATTCAATCTCTGTATTTGTTTCCTATTGCTGTGATAACAAAATGCCAAAAACTAAGCAGTTTAAAACAATGCAGATTTAGTATCTCACCACTCTAGAGGTTGCAAGTTGGGGTGGGCTGGGCCAGCTCCTCTGCTCCGGTCTCACAAGGGTGAAATCAGGGTGTCAACCAGCCTAAGCTCAGGGGCACACCTGGCACCAGGCTCATCCAGATTGTTACCAGAATTCAGTCACTTGTAGTGGTAGGGCCGCGGTCCCACTCCTTGCTGGCTGTCAGCCGGAAGCCCCATCTCAGCTGCTTAATAAAAGCCTCTTGCAGTCCTCATTTTCATCCTTGGTCTTCAAACGAGCCGAAGTGCCTAGAGTCCTCCTCCCACCTCAGATGTCTCTGACCTTGCCTTCTGCTGTATCTCTTCTACCTCCATCCAGAGAGCGCTCTCTGCTTTTATAGTTCATGTAATTAAAGGGGACACATGAGGATATGCCAGGGTAATCTCCCTATCTCAGATTGTCTCTATCTTAAATTACATCAGCAGAGACCCTTTTGCCATGATTCAGTGACTGATTCACAAGTTCTGGAAACTGGGGTGTAGACACCTGATGGAATCATTTTCTCTATCACACTATCTATGAAAGGTATTTTGTAAACCCAGAAATACCTTTTAGAGTCCCTTGACTTGGCATGGAATAAATATGTATTCAGTAACTTAGAGTGGACAATTTAAAGTATTCAAAAAAATAAAGCATGGAGGGGAGCCTGGCTCTTTCAGCCAGGGGAGCACACAACTAACTATTTGATCTCAGGGTCATGAGTTCAGGCCCCACATGGGGTGTAGAGATTACTTAATAAGTAAATAAAACAAAAAAAAAAAATACTGTGTGGAAACCTTTTGCCTGAGTGGCTCATACTCAGGTGTTAAAAGTGCAAGCATGTTGGTGACTACGGGCCCTTCAGACTGCAGTGATATATTGTGTATCAGCCCCAAAGTCACATTTTTTATAAAGTTAATGAAATCAAATTTAATAAAAACTTGTAAATTAAATACTGCTAGATATCAATGAGAGCTTACTATTTTAGGTGACTCCATTAAATAGATTTTTTTCTTAAAACAGGATATATACTTTGTTGACCGATTTTCTACAAGATTACTGAAATTCCAAAGTGGCAGCATTGTGCACGTGTCACCCAGTTGGTTAATAGAATGTAAAGGGGAGACTGCCAAAATAAATAATCGTAAACTATAAGAAAGGCAGAAAAATAATCAACGGAAATGAGATACATGAAAATAGCTTTAAGTTTCAATTAATCTGAAATGGATTTAGCCATATGACTGTGATCACCCCCCAAAACAATAACTTAAAAACTTATTGACCCCACATTATTTGAAATAAAAGTCTTTGCTCACTAAATTATGATGTCATCCTTGTCATAATACTAAATGCTGGCCCATACAGCATTGGGGAGTCTCATTACTACACTATATTAATTATTATAATTTCATGACGTATCTTAGTATATGTCTAGGCCTGTTTCCTTTCATTCTTCTTCCCAAGTTTTTTTTGGCTATTACTCACTTCCTTATTTAGGCTCTCTGAAAAATTCCATACATGGTTTGTCACTTTGGTTTTTTTTAATTGTGTTAAAATACACATAAAAGTTACTGTCTTAACTGCTTATGGCTATACAGTCCAATAGTGTATTTTCATTCCCAGTGTTGTGCAGCCAATCTCCAGGACTTTTTCATCTAGCAAAGGTAAAAACTCTGTATTCATTAAACTCCCCTGCCCTCTGCCCCCTAGTTATTGCCATTCTACTTTCTATGAATTTGGTTAGATACCTCCAAGGTAGAAGTGAAATCCTGTAGTACTTGTCTCTTTATGACTGACTTATTTCACTTTGCATAGTATCTTCAAGGTTTATCCATGTTGTCAGAATTCCCCTTTTTAAGGCTGAATAATGTGTCGCTGTGTGTGGGGGTGGGTGGGTGTGTATATACACAACATTTTGTTTATCCATTCACGTGTCCGTGGACATCTGGGTTGCTCCCACCTTTGAGGATTAGGAATAATGCTACTGTGAGCATAGGTCTACAAATATCCATTCAAGTCCCAGCTTCCAGTTCTCTTGGATGTATATACTAAGTAGTTGGTAAATTGTTTTAATTGGAATTGCACCAGTTTTATTGCAGTTTACAGTAACTTGGGGAGGCGCCTGGGTGGTTCAGTTGGTTGGGCGTCTGCCTTCAGCTCAGGTCATGATGAGCCCCATACAGGGCTTTCTGCTCAGTGAGGAGGCTGCTTCTGCCTCTCCCTCTGCCTGCTAAAATCTTTTTGAAAAGTAATAAAATAACTTGGGAAGAATTGGCATTTTTCCTATTTTCATATTCTTTTTCCCCCAATGATGAAAATGGGTTTTTTGTTGTTGTTGTTGTTGTTGTTGTTGCTTTTTGAAATTTTTATCCAGAAAATGCAAATAGTTAAATAGGTTAATTCTAAGCCTGTGTATCCGACCCATCTATTAACAGAATAAACTTAAGAAGTAGATAAAATATGATTCTAGGTTGTTTTGCCATAAACATCTTTGCCACAGACATTTTTGCTGCATAAGTAATTGACTGTAAGGCAACTTGCTATAAAAAAAAAATCACAACAAAAATAAAAAAGGGCCTTTCATTTAAAAGGACATAATGAATTGTGGAAAATGAATAACAAAATTAGAAGACTTTATTGCGAAATGCAACATATTTGAATGCTCTTAAAAAGTGTATATTGTGCAAACAACTGATTTGATTTTGTGGATTGCACCAGGCAGTCATCTTCCAAGTCTTTATTTGTAGTAGTATGCTTTTTTTTTTTTTTTTTTTGCTATTGATTCATGTCATTTAGCATCACAGTTTTGCTTCTTTCACCAAAGTTTTTCCTTATTAAGAGAGGTATCAGTTTCCAAATACCAGGATGCATAATTTGTAACTGAGCTTTGCATTGCATCCTGCAAGCCTCCTATGCTGCTGTTTTTTTCTTGGCATATTGTCACATGTTCATTAACAGACATTCCAAAGTTCTATGGGAAGCATGAAAGAAGTGCTAACCCTGTGATGCATTTATGACTGAGCTTTGTTATCACTGTAACTGCTATGTTCTCATGTTCTAGCACAGTAGAGTATGCAATCTGGCTTTACGCTCTTATTTCACACTTCTAGTAGGTTCCATCACCGTATTTTTTATCAAGTTGATATATATAGTTGTTACCATCCACTATTTTAAGACCTCCGTGTCTACGTGTCAGTGTAGAGATCGCTAACTAAGATTTATATAACATTCAAATAGGAGCTTTGTTAATGGAGAAATAACTGACAGCTAGCTTTGGTACATTAACCCTGCCAAGGCCAGTTGATTAGTCCATGGAGAAATGAAGCCAGACTGTCATCCAGTTATTTTCTCTTTTATGGCACAGTTTTCTTACAGCTAACTGGTTATGCAGCAGAAATGTTTGTGGCAAAAGGTATCTATGGCCAAGATGCATGTAGCAAAAATACCAGACAGGAGTAAAAAATAACATGGTATATTAAGTGGGCAGTAGGGCTAAACAGGAAAACAAAACAGGGGAGAGTGTAGGTCAGGATGGCAGTTTCTACTACAGTTTGGAATAGGGTGGTCAAGAAGGGCCTCACCAGGAAGGTGTTCCTGAAAGGGGACGGGGTACACCAATGTGGTTCTGTAGGAGAGAATGTCCCAGGCAGAGGGTACGCAAGTACAAAGATAAATCAGACCACATGCCTCCTAAGTAAATGTATAGCAAGAAACAGAGATTTTTAGGGGAATTTCTGATTGATGTTCTCAGAGAGGTTCATGAGGATCACTGAAAATGGAGCAGGCAATACCAAAGAACAGTCTGAGATTAGGATAGTTTCCACAAAGCTGAAGAGCAACATTGCCTAATTGAAAACTACAACAGGAGATTGAAAACTAAGGAGAAAACAACAAGATTTAGAAAATATCGGGATCCCTGGGTGGCGCAGCGGTTTGGCGCCTGCCTTTGGCCCAGGGCGCGATCCTGGAGACCCGGGATCGAATCCCACGTTGGGCTCCTGGTGCATGGAGCCTGCTTCTCCCTCTGCCTATGTCTCTGCCTCTCTTTCTCTCTCTCTGTGACTATCATAAATAAATAAAAATTAAAAAAAAATTAAAAAAAAAAAAAAGAAAATATCTGAGAACTCTTTGAGTAGAAAGGTCAACAATGTCAATCTCCAAAATGATTAAGTGGTGCTAGGCAGAATTTGTTAAAAGTTAGGAACATTTATGGAACCTAAGAAACAAAACAGATGAACATAGGGGAAGGGAAGAGAAAATAGAGAGGGAGACAGACCATAAGGGACCCTTAACTATGGGAAACCAAGGATTGCTAGAGAGGAGAGGGGGTAAGGGGTAGAGTTACTGGGTGATGGGCATTAAGGAGGGCATTTGATGGGATGAGCACTGGGTATTATATGCAACTGATAAATCACTAAATTTCTACCCCTGAAGCTAATAATACACTATATGTTAACTAAATTGAATTTAAAAAAAATTTTTTTAAAGATTTTATCTATTTATTTGCCAGGGGCAGGGCAGGGACGGGGGAGCATGAGCCAGAGGAAAGGGAGAAGCACACTCCCCACCGAGCAGGGAGCCTGATTAGGGGCCCGATCGTGACCCAACCGACTGAGCCACCAAGGTGCCCTGAATTTTAAAAAAGTTTTTTAAAAAGGGTAACAGTAAGCCTGGTTTAACTTTTAAATGTTAAGGATAAAGTAAAATGTCCTACAAATACAGGCAAAAAAGTTACTGGAAGGGACAACGTAAAGCTAACTTCAGACTTCTTTTACTATGACACCAAAGCCTAAATAATATGGAGCATTATCTACAGAGTATTGAAAGGGAAAACATTTCTGTCTGAATGCTATGGCTTCTCAAGTTGTCACTCATGCAAAAGGACCTAGGTAGTATCAGGCACCTTTGGGGAGCTAGGAAATGACTCAGACCTTAACAATGGGGTGATGACAATGTAAAAGAAAAAGCCATGAGGTCCAATTCTCATTTAACAAAGCTGCCTCCTATTATGTATATGGTTCCAATGCCAGTGTCCAGAATAACTCAAAGAGAATGAACATGATGTTGAGATTAAGTCTCAGGGGATCCCTGGGTGGCTCAGCGGTTTAGCACCTGCCTTTGGCTCAAGGTGTGATCCTGGAATCCCAGGATCAAGTCTCGCATCGGGCTCCCTGCGTGGAGCCTGCTTCTCCCTCTGCCTGTGTCTCTGTCTCTCTCTGTCTCTCTCTGTGTGTCTCTCATGAATAAATAAATAAAATCTTTAGGAAAAAAAAAAAGATTAAGTCTCAGATTATATTGACCAAATCTTGGGTGAGAGGGAGGAGGTAAGTCAGCAGATGCAGTTGGTTTGGGTTGGTATGTGTAAGTTTTTGTCATGTTGGTCTAAAGTTGGATCTAAAATGGAAACAGCAGAGAAAACAGTTCATACCATGTAAGAGAGAAAAAGAAAAATGTGGAATGAAGATAAGTAGGACCAAATATAAAAATCATGAAATGACCATAAATAAATTAAGTCCCCTGTTAAGTTTGTTATGTTGTTGGTGTCTTTTGCCTTACAGAAATTTTTAATTTCTAAAATAACAGTTTTAGACCTTTCCAGTTTCTATCAGGCCTGGAAAGGCTTTCCCTGGCCTGAAATTATAGAAATAATCTCCATTTATTCCCAAATGGAAAGCCAGTTATCCCAACAGTATTTGATGGAATGATCCATGGTTCCCCATGCTAATTGGAGGCACATGCCACATTCATCCTCTACTAAGTTATCATGGATCTAGAAGTCTTATGTTCTAGGCTAGGTATGTATTTAGCTGCCTCTTCTTGCGCCAATACCATTACTATTAATTGCAACATCCCAGCATGTTTTGATACTGATGATGGAAGTTGTTTCTTACTCTAATGGAATTTTATGTTTCTCACACATTAATTTTTCAAATAAAATTTAGAATCAGTTCGTCAAAAAAACTGAAATTTTAAGTGCAGTGACATTAAATTTATGAATAATTTTGGGGGAGAATTGACAGACGTAGAATATCAAGTCTCCCCATAATATAAGAATAACTTTTTTGAATGATTGTGACATGCAAGCCCTTGCCTCGTATTATCCCTTTTGAAGATAACACAAGCTTAGCTGAAAAATCTGCTCAGAATCACGCCAAAAGTGATAGAGCACAGTCTTGAACCGTGAGCTCTGATACTAAAGTCTGTGCCCTTAGCCACCACATTATATTTCTCCTCCTCCCATCCCTGGAAAGTGCTGTTTCTCTGTTAATCTGTCCTAATCTCACCCCCACTCCACCCCAAACTAATTTCCACTCTGTGCTTTCTGGAACTCATGAATGGGCAATGGCAAAAAAAAAAGTTTCCCCTACATCTGTGACTATTTCTGTGATGGTTAATTTTATGTGTTGACTTGATTAGGCCAAGCTAGTACCCAGGTTTTAGTCAAACATTAGATGTTGCTGTGAAGGCATTTCTCAGATGTGATTAACCTTTTTTTTTTAAGTTTTTATTTAAATTCTAATTAACATGTAGTGTAATGTTGATTTTAAGACTGGAATTTAGTGCTTCCTCCCTTCCTTACATATAAAACCCAGTGCTCATCACAACAAATGGCCTCCTTAATCCCTATCGCCCTGTTTATTAGCCCATCCCCCACCTCCCCTCCAGCAACCCTCAGTTTGTTCTCTGGTTAAAAGTCTCTTAAATCAGTAGACTTTGAGTAAAGCAGATTATCCTCCATAATGTGGGTGGGCCTCTTCCCATCAGTTGAAGGCCTTAAGAGGAAATACTGAGGTTCCCTAAGGAGGAATGGATTCAGCTTCCAGAGGAGCTGCCACATCAACTCCTCCAGACTCCAGCCCACTGGCTTGCCCTGCAAACGTTACTGCAAACGTTACGCTTGCCACCCCCACAGTCCTGTGAGCTGGTGCCTTAAAATAATCCCTCCCCTACTACACCCTCTGAGTTCCATTCTGTAGTCTACCATTGTAGTCATTCCCTCTGGCGTACTTGTCCTACAACCCTAGTTAGATTGAACGCTCCACCTACATTCAGTAGCCGAGTGCCACTAGAGAAAAGCCCACAACCATCCTGACTGATCTCACATTAAAATCGTGACCACAGACCCCCAGGGGGCCCTACATGTTGTCTGGCAGTGCTTTCTCATTTCTCTGGTCAACTGACTTTCCCATTCTCCAAGACAAGGACAGTATTTCCCACTCTCCGCTGATGATGACCTCACTGCTTATTTCACTTTGGAAAAAGAAAAAGGAGCAGTGGTGTGGTCCACCCTGCCTCCTGTACCTGGACGGGAAGTCACCTGTGGGCGTAGCTGAGGTCAGACCTTCCACTCTGCTGGAGCTCCACAGTCCAGCGCAAGGACTTCTCACCGCTCTCTTCTGCCTGGTCAGGCTTTCCCCTTCTGCTGTCGTCCCAGTTGGTATACGAATATGCTGTGATATTTTCCCATCCTCATCCTTTCAAACTGAGGACAGTTAGAGTTCTTTAGACACTATCTTCACTGGCCATCCACCATAATGCACCACGCTCTCAAACCAGAAGTCTGTGTCTTTTTAATCAACTTTCTTTAGAAATGTGTTCGTTTCAAAAGACTAACAAGGAAGTAAGCAAGAACTGTGGTATTTGAGGCCCATTCATTCATTCCAGTGGCTGTTTTATCTGGGTATCCAGCAGTAATTCAGCAGCATATCTAAGTTCCTCAGTCTGCAGTGAGCTTGAGGGCAGAGACAGGGTCATACCCTTTATTCCCAGAACTTTTAAGATTTTATTTATTCATGAGAGACACAGAGGGGCAGAGGGAGAAGCAGGCTCCCTGCGGGGAGCCATGCAGAACTCGATCCCAGGACTCAGGATCACAACCTGAGCCAAAGGCAGATGCTCAACCACTGAGCCACCCAGGCATCCCTTTAATTACTTTTTAAAAGTTTGTTAGGCTCACTTGAAGTTCCCCTAGGGCTTGTCATGCTGAAACAGTCCCTTTCTCCACTGTGTCCTCCCTCCTGTTCAAGGCTGCTGCTCGCCTCAAGGGGCCAGCTTCTCTGCTGTCCTGACGGACCCCCCCAGCCTGTAAGGTGGCATGTTAGAGCCACAAACACCTGCACAGGTTCAGAACAAGAGTGTCCAATGTGACAGGAGAGTCAGCCAGAAGCTGGACACGACCTCCTCCCTGGTCAGGCCTGCCATCTGCCGTCTGGAATCTGTTATAAAAAGTAGGGTATGCAGTTCTTTGTCTCTGTGTATAGTCTGGAATCAGTCAGACTACATGGATTTGCATCCCACCTCCTGCTTTGTAACTATGTGACCTGGGAAAGTGGCTTGCTAAACAGAGAGTTCCCTGCTAAAATGGAAAGCATAGTGTATCCAGTTCATGGGGTTATAAGAATCTTGAGACAATTTATGTGAAATGCATAGAATGGGACCTGACACATGATAAGTCCTAGAAAGTGTTAGCTATGTGCCAGTGTTGTTTGCAGGATTATAGCTCAATGGGCTCCCCATCTGTATCCTTTGCAGTTACAACACCTAGTAACCGAATCTGTGGAGTTTCCTCACTGTATCTAAGGGAGAGTTCTACTGTAGAGAACAAAGTGCCGCCCAAACCAAGGCATTAAAAGCAGGCTGTTGTATGTTTGACATTTGCTGTAAGATCTCTACCGTAGTATATGCATAACACTGGTGTTAATTATATCAGCCTTTTGTCCCCCCTCTTGTGTGTTGGTGTTGACAGCTGGTCTTTAGCCTTTCAACCAGACAAACTTAATGGAACTAATTTCTCAGTCTTGAAACATTTATGGAAATCGTGGGGGGGGGGACAACTTGGCCTGAGACTGGTCTGTAAACCATACCATGGTTATAATTTCTAGCTCATTGTCCAGCGATAAGTTAAAGGAACCACCAGATAAAGAATTTTGCACATTAGTTGTTTCCACCAGCTCTCAATGTAATGTGTTGCATGTATTCTCATTTGCTACCAAACAGTATAAAAAGAATTATCTGCTGGGAGTACAGTTGTAATTCTCGTTTCCAAAAGGACTGTATCTCCTAGATTTCCTGTCTCCTTTCAAATGTGAAAATTAATTCCCAGAATAGGAGGTCTCCACGTTGCTAAATTAGTGACCAGGTAGGCACATGGTATGGAATTTAGGCAAAGACTGGGTGATGACTATTTCTGTTTACCTGTAGTGGTGCACGAGCGATCACCATAACGTCACACTTCAGGAAAAATGATGAATTAATAGTCATGATCTCCATCTTACTCTGAAGTCATTCAGGTTACTTCAAGAGCATGTAAAAAAAACCAAGCCTCCAGCTAAGGCTATCTACTGGAGGTGGAGCTGTGTGACAGAAAACCATAGCGGGGGCTGTGAAACCTGGGCTCTGCTGGCAGTTCAGCCACTTGTCTTGTGACCATGAGCAAATTACTTGCCAGAACGTCCCTAAAGTGATTTACATATTTTACACGTACTGTTGTCACTGTGAAAGACAGAGTAAGTGGAAGTACATTGTAGAGTAACATTCAAAAAATGAGCTTTTCATTTACTGTATCTGCACATATTTCTGTTTAAACACTACATTGTGATTGATTGTTTACATTCTTAATGAGTTCCTTATGGACACAGTCTGTGAGTTAATCATCCTCATGTCCCCAGCGCCTAGCAGTTCCTGACACATACTTTATTGAATCAAAGCTGTCTAACTTGCTTTATTTATAGTTTTGCTGTAGGTAACCATTTTATATAAGATTTAAACTGAGGTGCAATTTAGAGGACTTTCCTAGAACAGTGGTTCTCACTTTATCCTGGACCAAGAAATACATTTTACATCATACCATTATACACACATATAACAGAAACCAAATATTCAGGAAACACCTTCCTCTGGGTCATGTCCTCCGATAACTTCTATTTCATTATATTTCATTCATTTAAAATAATGCTGATGCAACCCTCTGAAATGATTTTGGGGTCCTCTAATGGGTTGCAGCCTACAGTTTAAAAGATACCTCTCAAGAATGCAAGCTTCATGAGAAAAAAAATTTCATCATGTTTGCTTCTACGTTGCTACCGCTTGGCACATAGTAGGCATTCAATAAATATTGTTTGAGTGAGTAAAAGAATGGAGATGCTCTTTTCCATAGGCCACAATTAAAAACAAGATAAAGGAAAAGGCATTACAGACTCCTTGCTGCATTTCAATTCATCAAGCATTTGAGTGGTCTGCTAGTATAATACAATGCCCTAGGCAGCATGGAGATCCAGAATTCAAGAAGGCTCAGTCTCAGGCCTTGTTCAGTTTAGAGCCTAATCCAGGGGCACAGTCAAGTACAGGGAGGCCATACAAGACGTTTTAAGATTTTACTAAAATATCTGACACCAGCCATAGGCACAACCAAAGCAAGCACCAGATAAGGAAGATTTGCTGAGAACTTGGTTTTCTGGTCAGCTGTGGGATCAGGATCAAGTACCCAGCCCATCAATTTCTCATCACTAGCAGAGCCAAACTGTAGTTTCTATAAAATAGTTTAGTCTTAAAAATATTCAAGGGGCATTTGGTTCACCGGTGATTTGACTTTTAAAAATCTATTTCTCTTTTAAATATCTTAACAGTCCACAGTGATCCTGTGCCTGGCTTGTGGTGGGTCCTAAAACTAGGTCCTTTGAGAAGCACAGTAATTTGTTTTTGAAAATTGGAAGAGAATACTAGCTTCATATGAAATCCATAGTGTTTTCCTTGGTTTTAAGTTATCCTGTAAATGTGTAGTTTTATGTACTCACACTCGAGAGTCCAGGAGCTTTTAAGTGTCGAGAGCACAGTCCTTAGATCAGCCTTGGGCTAACTTTAAAATTCATCATCAAAACTGGAACTTGAGAATAGAAGAGGGTGCAGGCAGAACAGTTGTGTGAGACAAATGTAAACTGGGACTGTCCCAGGGAACTAGCAGTACCACTACCCTAATGTAGTATAGTGCCCTGCCCTAGCTTTAGTGTGTACACTTGGTTACATTGTCTCAAAAGGAGAATAAACTTGACAGAACATTTACAGAACTTGAATACTATTAACTAAAAAGATAGTGGCAAATCTTTTGTAATCAGGAGAAATTACTTCCTGAGATCAAGGCTTACTACCCAACGTTATCAACAATTTATAGATAATGGTGTAATGAAAATGTTTTTGTTATATAAAGTTTTTTTTCCCCTAAGACCTAGAAAGTGAGTGATGTGCTTATTTTAGATAATATTCTCTGGCAATGAAAAGATTGGACGTTTTCTTAGAAATAGTAATGGAATAAGATCTATATGTGGTGTCATCTTTCTTACAACATAACACAAATGAACAGATAGCCCCGGATGCTTATGGTTTCATCTGGAAAAGATACTAGGCTATCTCAGCTCATTCAGTGAGTTTTTATCGACTCTGCTTTACGCTTAGCCCGATGCTGAGGCTCTACAGATAGCATTTTAATACAGTTTACTATTAAATAGCATTTGCTGTGAGATTATCTGGGACTCAACCCAGTAGTACCAAAAAGACCTCCTGAGCTAGTCCAACAGTCTGGATACCGAGGACAGTTTTCCACATAGTCGGCACTATACGAATTACCCTACAGCCTCCACTACTCACAGTTTATTTTTCATGTTTAACTCAGTAATTGAAATGCCTTCTCTTTTTTTTAAGCACCTTTTTATGGGAGGTAAGTAGAATACATGCTTTAATCTTTATGAACACTGGTTATAGGTTTTTTGGGGAAACTTTTAAGGAAGTCAGGCCCAGGACTTAAGTGGTTATAGCAAATATTTTAAGTTCCAGACTAGGGCAATTGCATTTATTGTCATTGCTGCTTTCAAACAGGAAACATAAAATTTTTATTAAGTTGCTAAGGCAAATTACTGACTGAAATGAAGCTGAATGAAAGTTCCCTATCAGAAGAATAATGTAACATTTTAATATATGACTATAAAATGCCACAGTGAAGTCACTTCTGTAAATAGTGCTTTAAAATAACAGATGGAAAATACTGAGGCCAGTTTTTTGTATTAAGACAAGATCGAGCTCAGAAGTAATTGTAGTTATTTAATGTATTTGTTGCCTTCCCACATGTTTTAAGATGATAATTTTTCTATGAAGTGTTTCCTTTTACCTTTTATTATATTTATATTGAAAATGCTTTGAAAAGCTTGTAAGCTGGAGCCACAAGGGTGGGCATCAGAAGAGGTAAGCGTAGGTTAGGGGGCCCTTCCTTGGCCTTCATCTGTTTGTTTAGGAAGTGTGAGGTGTTCAAGTCCTCCTGCCAGAGCGAGCTCTTCAGCTTCTTCTCTGGTCCTTCATAAGTGTGGTAGTAGCATCCTGTGAAACCACCGCCTTACTTACAGAGACTTTTTAGCAAATCTGTGCTGCTCAAGAATATAAATAATTGCTTGTGAGAGTCTTAAAGTAGAATCCAATTAATTCTGCCATTGTTTGCCATTCGGTTTAATGAGTCACTGCTCTTGATAATTTGACATCAACTCCCAAAGATTCTTGAAAGTTCTGAGAATTAACAGATAGCTAAAACTAATCAGCTTATTTACAAGTGCCTACAAGCCTTTCCCAATACGTAAAACAAAAGTATTAGAGAAGGATCACATGGTCAGTAGAGGTCTGTGTCTGCTACTGCCAACTCCTACAGTTCACCATGGGTCAGGCAGTCACCTAAGTTTTTATACATATTCATTTAATTCTTACAATAGTCCCCTATGGTGGATGCTGTTTATTATCTCCATTTTATAAATAACGGACAGAGAAGAGAGCATCTTTCCCCAGGCAGAAAGCTGGCAAATCATGAATTTAGCCAGAATCTGAAGCAAAGCATTCTGGCTCCAGACTGTGAATTGGAATCAGACGCTTTTTGAGACCCATTAGGTACCTTAAACAGGTTATCTGTACGTAGAGGAAGAAACCAAGGCAAAGAACTCCAGTCTCCTGACACTCAGCCCGCTGTCTTTTCCACTGTAGTTCAGATGCTTCTACTCAGGTGGGTTGTCATGCTTGGATCAACCTTTTCTCATCTGGGCGGTCATCTCTGAAGGAAAGTCGAATATGATAGAAGCCATGTCCTTGCGGTCTTACCTGGTTGGAGGAACACTGTCTGTGGGCTTTCCCGTTAGACCTGGAGGGAAAAAGAGAGCCTTAGATTAAGCGGACCGAATAATATCCCAATCTAGATGATTTAGGCAGGTGGTTGATGTGGCGATGTTGTGGTGACTCTGCTGTTGTGTCGTGGTCTGAGAGAGACTATTTTGTGGTAGCGTCTGGCAGGTTTACTCTTTTCCTTTGGTATGTTAGAAAGGGCTTGAGAAGTATCAGGCAGTGGATTAACTTTCAAATGAAAACATCTGATTTCTCACACACTCTGCTGAGGGAATCCATTTCTCAGCACTCGGTAAACCCGGTTATCTGAGCACCTGTAGGGGACCCACCCCTGAGGCTCTGTGTCCTCTCTCACATGGCGTGGCCCCTGATAGCTGGGGCCGGTGTCATGCTCTAGAACTCTGGGAGCAGCGGTTCTCAAACTAGTCCTCCGAATGCTAGTCGTACTCCCGCACTCAGACCAACCTCTGGGAATGGAAGGGATCTTTTCCAGGTCATGTGAAAGGCTTGGGCACAAAACTGACCTGCATTATCCATTGTTCCCAAGTATGTAACTAACTGTAAACTTTGGCATATGCTACTATTTAGTCAATAAAGGCAGTGGAGGCGGATCCAGCAAAAATTCACAGGAAGCCTTGCTAACATCCAATCATATCTCACTGAGCAGCTTGTTTTGTTTGTTTGTTTTTCATGCATGCGTGTTCTTGGCTGGGATTTCATGTGGTGTATTTATATTTTTTTCTTTTCAAGAATGTCAGTGTTTTATGGTGTTCTACAAAAGCAGGAATTTCCACATAGGTTTGAGAAGCTCTGTTGAGCCTTGTAGGGAGATTTTCACTCCAGAGACACCATGTGAAATGTGTTGACGGTAGTAAATACTTTTTTAAAGTAAAGACAAAGGATGGAAACCATATTGGAGAAGCACCTAGAAACCACCATTAATTTGAAACATCTTGAACCACGACAAGAGAACTGTTAAATTGCTATAAGGGAAGTTTGACATCTGAAGTCATTCGGTAAAAGGCTCAGTTTTTGGTTTTGTTTGTTTACAGTTGTCTTATAGAATCCCCACTTAAAATAGGCACCATCCACATTGTCTGCACTGCCTTGGCAGGACTCTGAAACTGAAGGACTCGCCAAGGCATGCTGACCTTGAATTTAACGCCTGGCTTCAACCAGCAGCTTGGCCAGTTTTTCCAGATCGAGCCTTTCAGGCGTGTGCTCTAATAATAGAGCAAGGAAGCCCGAATGGGAGCAGAAACATTTGGAGGGCATCTCTCTCCATGACCAGTTCTCCCTGGAAGGCTTTACCCTCTTTTCTTCTGAATTCATTCAGGAAAAAAAATAAAAAATAATCACAGCAAAGAAAAACATTGACTCTACTTCATAATGTAAATTCTAAAAATTTTGGCAGCAATGTGCTGCTGTTCATATGTTCATTCTGGTAGCTGACCAGAATACATCTATTTAGAGTTGGGTTTTTGTTTTTTGTTTTTTTTTTTTCTGTTTTTGATGTGTTATTTGTTTTTAGCCTGCTTTCTACATGTTTTTGAAGACAGCTGTCTGGAATTAGGAATGCAGTCTGTAATTTGAGAAGTAACATATTTAAAGGTTTTTGATTGGGGATGAGAGTTCAAGAACCAATTGGACGTGTTTTGTATTATTAGAAAATGTTTAAAGGTCAATAGTATATTTTTAACTATTGACTTTTGTCAAAAGTCCCATATTCATAATCTGCATATTTTCTTTCACTCATAGTGAAGTTTATGTTGGACCATTTGTTAGAACAGAGAAATGGAAACTTTTTTCTTCATGATTTTTTTGGTTTTCATTTTGCTAACAGAGGGAAAACTTTCCTAAAATGCCTTTTTCCCCCCAAAAGAACTAAGTATGTATTGTATTTAAAAGAAAATTTATTTTTTATTTATTTATGATAGTCACAGAGAGAGAGAGAGAGAGAAAGAGAGAGAGGGGCAGAGGCATAGGCAGAGGGAGAAGCAGGCTCCATGCACGGGAGCCCGACGTGGGATTCGATCCCGGGTCTCCAGGATCGCGCCCTGGGCCAAATGCAGGCGCCAAACCGCTGCGCCACCCAGGGATCCCCTAAAAGAAAATTTATCATTGGGGGATATATGTTATTTATAGAACAGTTTGTGTTTAAGTTTGCCAACTATAAAATGATAGGCCCTTCTGCTGTTTGCTACAAGTTAGTAATCCTTTATTTATAGCATATTTTTAAAGATTTTTTGAGATACAATTCATATACCATACATTTCACCCTTGGTGTACAATTCAGTGGACTTTAATATATACACTGAGTTCTTCAACCACCAGGAAATTTGTCTTCATACTAAACCCCATCCCATTAGCAATCACTTCCATTCCCCTGCACACTTCCTAGTCATAGGTAACCACTATTGTACTGTTTTAAATTTACCTATTCTGGGCATTTCGTGTAAATGAAATCATACAGTAGGTGGTCTTTTCTGGCCTCGTGTAATGTTTTCAAGGTCCATTCATATCACTGCATGTATTAGTACTCCATTCCTTTTTATTGAGAAATAATATTACATTGTATAGCTACCACACCCAGTCATTCAGTTGTCCATCAGTTGATGCACACTTAGATTGTTCCCATTTTTTTTTAAGATTTATTCATTTATTTATGATAGAGAGGCAGACACAGGCAGAGGGAGAAGCAGGCTCCATGACGGGAGCCTAACACGGGACTCCATCTCGGGACTCCAGGATCGCGCCCTGGGCCAAAGGCAGGCGCCAAACCACTGAGCCACCCAGGGATGCCCAGATTGTTCCCATTTTTGGCTGTTTTTGGTAATACTGCTCTGAATGTTTTATCATTTTCAGATACAGAGTTACATTCTTTTGTTAAATTTATCCTAAATATTTTTTGATATAATTGTAAATGGAATTCTCTTAATTTCATCTCCTTGTTCATTGCCAGTGTACAGAAATGCAATTGATGTTTGTGTATTAATCTTGTACCCTGCAGTCTTGCTGAACTTATTAGTTTCAATAGTTTTTTAGTGGACTTTTCTATATGCAAGAGCATGTCATCTGCAAATAGAGATGATTTTACTTCTTTTCCAACTTGGCTGTCTTTTATTTTTCATTCTTTTTTTTTTTCCTTGTCTTTTATTTTTCTTCTCTAATTGCCCTGGCTGGAATTTCGAGTACAGTATCTTAGTAGCGGCAAGAGCAGACATCATTTCTTTGTTCCTGATCTGAAAGGGAAAGAAGGCATTGTCTTTCACCATTAAATATGATGTTAGCTGTGTGTTTTCATAGACACCCTTTTTCTGACTGGGGAAGTTTCCTTCTATTCCTAGTTTGTTGAGTGTTTTTATCATGAAAGAGTGTTGGATTTTGCCAGTTGCTTTTCTGCATTTAATGAGATGATCCTGTGGATCTTGTCCTTTTTTCTCTTGGTATGGTATATTTTGAATATTAAACCCATCTTCCATTCCTGGAATAGATCTCACCTGTGTATGGTGTGTAGGCAGTCCTCTTTATATGTTACCGGATTCAGTTTGCTAGTATTTTGTTGAGGATTTTGGAGTATCCATAAGAGCTGTTGATCTACAGTTTTCTTGTGACGTCTTTGTCTAATTTTAGTGTCAAGTTAATTCTGGCCTCATAGAATGAATTGGAAAATGTTCCCTTCTGTCTTTTGGAGTAGTTTGTGAAGAATTGGTACTGATTCTTATTTAAAAATTTGGTGGAGGGGCACCTGGGTGGCTCAGTCAGTTAGACATGTGACTCTTAATTTCAGCTCAGGTCACGATTTCAGGGTCGTGGGATCAAGCCTCATGTCGGGCTCTGCATTTGGTGGGGAGTCTGCTTCTCTCTCTCTCTCTCTCTCTCTCTCTCTCTCTCCCTCTCCCCCTCCCCCCACCCCTCTACCCTCCTCCACTCGTGCACATGCACGTGAATAAATAGCATCACCATTAATTCCTGCCTGGCACAGATTATTAAAACAGCCTTTGGGGAAAAAAGTGATGTTAGGAGGAGTAGGCTTCTGCTGTTTAATACTATCCAAAGGAATATCTCTGGTTAAGACAGCCTTTTCCTAACAACTTGGGAGCTTCCTAAAACCTTGAACAAAAACACCTGACCTGGGATCCCTGGGTGGCGCAGCGGTTTGGCGCCTGCATTTGGCCCAGGGCGCAATCCTGGAGACCCGGGATCGAATCCCATGTCGGGCTCCCGGCGCATGGAGCCTGCTTCTCCCTCTGTCTATGTCTCTGCCTCTCTCTCTCTCTCTCTCTCTCTCTCTCTCTCTGTGACTATCATAAATAAATTTAAAAAATTTAAAAAAAAAAACACCTGACCTGATTGTCCAACTTTGCATCTGCGAGTGGAGGCAGATGCCGTCACTTGCAAAGCTATCAAGTATTCCTTTTT
This sequence comes from Nyctereutes procyonoides, assembly GCF_905146905.1. Taxonomy (NCBI): domain Eukaryota; kingdom Metazoa; phylum Chordata; class Mammalia; order Carnivora; family Canidae; genus Nyctereutes; species Nyctereutes procyonoides. The sequence goes on from NW_026575044.1 coordinate 8,483,866, forward strand.
CATTGTAGTACATCAGCACTTCATAAGAAACCTTATATAGATCATGTCTCGTTAGAGTGAATTCCAAAGGACCAACCAAATTTTTGGATAGTACATTTCTCTCATTTTTAAGTTCCTCTAATTTTATGGATTTTCCAACTCAACGTGTCAAAGCATACCCTTTTCTTTATTAGAATGTAAGGTCTTGAATACAGCGAAATTTCAGGCTCTATGAAGTAAAGTACATACTCACAACTTGAAGGAGTTCTAAGCATATGAGATTATTTTCATTTGTGAAAGGGCAGGAAATAAAAGATTTCTGAGTTCAGGATTCCCACTCTGGGGGCACCTGGGAGGCTCAGTTGATTGAGTGTCTGCCTTCGGCTCAGGTCATGGTCCCAGGGTCCCCAGGGTCCTGGGATCAAGCCCCCAGTCAGGCTCTGCTCATGTAGAGGCTGCTTCTCCCTCTTCCTTTGCCTGATTCTCGGCCTGCTTGTGTGCACGCTCGCTCGCTCGCTCTCATTCTCTATCAAATAAAAATCTTTTTAAAAAATCTGTATCAAGAACACTGGAATTTGGTATATTCTGTCTGCAGTTATAACATTAAAAAAAAAAAAAGATTCCCACTGTGACCATGCATTCCCATTCCCATCCTGGCCAAAAGTCACTGTCTACATAGGATTTTTATTTTCATGAAAACCTTTCTGTGTCTTAATAAAACACTTAAATGTCCATTATAGAAATTTATTATAAAAGCACTTTTGGAAAGCTATTTAGTGGGCAAGTAAGAGATAAATTGTTAAAGTTAAGGGATATTAGACATTAAAGAGAGATAAATGTTGAGTTTACTAAGAGTTTAAAACCTTTTGATTATTGCAGATAAATCATTTTGGATATATCTCTTTTTGGAAAATATTCTGTATTTTGAAAGAAGCTCACATAGTAAAAAGAGAAAAAGTTCACCTTTAAAGTAGAGCCATCTGCGTCCAGAACAAAAGCCTGCCGGTGCTGCTGTTAAGGAAATCAGCAGTATACAGACCAAATTATTGGTGCAAACAGTATAAACAATGGAATTTTTCAAATGGGAAAGGCAGTTTAAGTCCTAGAGAAGTTGGCTGCCAAGGAAACCACTGACTGGAAAAAGACTAGCCAAATTTTTATGCACACTAACATGATCACCTTGTGATAGTTTCTGATCTCATCCTCTGAAAAGGGAGAGAAAGTGGGAGGAAAGCAAGAAACTTGGAAAAGCATCTCTTCTGTTTTAAGGAGGCGAGGACTAGATCATTCTTAGTTCCCCCTAACTTTTTATTTTGAAAATGTTTATTACTTAAAAAAAAGAAAGCTTGAAAGAAGAGTACAGTCTGTATACTCTTCACCTAGATTCACCAATTTTTAACCATATTTGTTTTCTCATAATCTCTCCTACACGTACATACTCACCTTCACACCCACACGGAAAGTTAAGTCACAAACATTAAAGCATTTCATTTCTAGATACTTCAACATGTATTTCCTAATAAGATATTCTCTACCTAACCACAGTACTATTATCACACCCAAGAAATTTTCCATTGATATTTCCCCTAATAATGTCTTAGGAGAGGGGGATTTAACCTAAGAGACAGTCAAGATTCCTTCATTGCATTTGTCATATCTTTTCCATCTACTTTAGAGAATAGCCACCTTTCTTTTGACTTTTATGTCACTATTTCTTAAAACATCAGGTTACTTTTCTTATGGAAAGTCCACAGTCCAGACTTACTGATTTTTTTTTTCTTATGGTTATATTCTGTTAAACATATGTGATAAGAAAACTAACAAAGGAAATGTTGTGGCCTTTCTATTTTATCACATTGGGTGGGACATAACATCAGTTCATCCAACTATTGATGATGATATTCTGTTTAATCATCCATATAAGGTGATATTCACTGTATTTTTTTTTTCATATTTTCTAAGGTATCTTTTTTCCTTAGAATTTAGAGAGATGTAGGGTTCAATACTTTGAGACCATATGAACATTGTTCTCCAACAACCTTCTTTTTCTCTAAGATCAGGAACAAAACCAAGATGCCCCACTCACCATTTTTATTTAACATTATATTGGCATTCCTAGCCATAACGATTAGGCAAGAAAAAATAAATAGAAGGCATACAAACTGGGAAGGAAGAAGCAAAAGTGTCAGTGTTTGTGAACAACATGATATCATTTATGGAAAACTCCACCAAATAACTGTTGAAATTCAGTCCAGTTGCAGGATACAAAATTAATATATAAAAAACAGTTGTGTTTCTATTCACTGATAAACTATCAGAAAAATCAGGAAAACATCCCGTTTATAATTTCACCAAACTGAATAAAATACCTAGGAATAAATTTAACCAAAGAGATGAAAGACCTGTATGCTGAAAGCTATAATATGTTTGTGGGGGGAAAAAAATGAAGAAATGGGAAGCAAGACTTTGTCCTCAAGGGAAAGAATCAATAATGTTAGGATATCCGTACTACCCAGAGCAATCTACAGATTCAATGCAATTCATATTAAAATGCCAATGACCTTGTCCACAGAACTAAAAAAATTCTAAAATCTGTGTGGAACCACAAAAAACTCTAAATAGCCAAACCAATCTTGAGAAAGAACAAAGCAAGAGGTATCACATGCTCCCTGATTTCAAACTATAGTACAAAGCTTATAGTAATCAAACAGTATGGTATTGGCATAAAAACAGACACATACACCATTAGTACAGACTAGCACAGAAATAAGCCCATGTATTTTTGGTCATTTGATTTACAACAAAGGAGGCAAGACTAGAGAGAGAAAGGACCGGCTCTTTAACAAATGGTGTTGGGAAAACTGGACCACTATTTTATACCATATACAAAATCAACACAAAATAGATTAAAGGCTTGAGTAAGACCTAAAATTATGAAACTCCTGTAAGAAAACGTGAGAGATGATACTGATACTCCTTGATACCGATCTTTGCAGTAGTGTTATTTTGGATCTGACTCCAAAGGCAGGGGCAACAAAAGCAAAAATAGATGGAACTGCATCAATCTGAAAAGCTTCTGCACAGTAAAGGAAACCATCAACAACATGAAAGGGAACCTACTGAGTGGGAGAAAATATTTGTAAAGAACTAACACGACTCAGAGCAAAAAACGATCTGATTAAAAAACGAGCAGATGATTTGAATAGATGTTTTTCCAAAGAAGACATTGCAGATACATGAAAAGAAGCTCAGTATCACTCGTCATCAGGAAAGACAAATCAAAACTACAATGTGATATCACGTTACCTGTCAGAATGGCTTTTATCAAAGAGACAAGAAATAACAGTATGTAGAGAAAAGGGAGCCCTCTGCACTATTGGTAGGAATGTAAATTAGTGCTGCCACCATGGAAAATAGTATATAGATTCCTCAATAAATTAAAAAGAGAGCAAGCAACCTTGTAAGCAAGAAATTCCACTATTAGTTGCCTATCTGGGGAAAATGAAAACATTAACCCGGAAAGATATATTCATTCTTGTGTTCATTGCAGATTTATTTGCAATAACCAAGATAATGGAAACAACCCAACTGTCCATCTGTGGATGAATAGCTAAAGAAAATTTGATGGATTGATAGATTGATAGATAATTCAGCCGTATGAGTAGTGTGTGTGTATTAGCCATAAAAAAGAATGAAGTCTTACTATTTGCAATAACATGAATGGACCTGGAGTGTATTTTAAGTGAAATAAGGCAGGCAAAAGACAAACACTGCATGATCTTATGTGTGAAGTCTTAAAAAACCAAACCAAACCCAGATTCATAGATACAGAAATTAGAGTGGTGGTTGCCAGAGGGAAAGGTGGTTGAGAATGGAAAGGCAAAATGGATGAAGAGAATTAAGAAGTACATACTTCAAGTTATAAAATAAATAAGTCATTGGGATGTATTCTACTGTGTGAGGAATATAATCCATAAAAGTGTTAATGTTGTAAGGTGATAGATGGGAACTAGACTTATTATGGTGACCATTTCACAATATATGTAAATATCAAATCACTGTATTCTGCACCTGAAATTAACATTGTATGTCAATTATACCTCAATAAATTTTTTCAAATTTTTCAGGTAAAAGTGAAAGCATCCCTCTATTGCTTCATTTCCTCCTCTGCTATATCTCCACCCCCTTTTCTAAGCTATTAACAGTTTGATCTGTATCTTCAACTTTCTTTTGCTGTAATCAGTGGTAGTTTTGTTGTATTTTTTCATATTTAGCACAAAACATACACAAAGGACCTATTTATTTATTTTGCAAGTATGTGATCATGCCACAGGTAACATATCACAACTTGGTGTTTTACTTTATGTCTCTTAGGTATCTTCTTATGTTCATATGTATCGAGTTACCTTACTCGTTTAGTATCTTTATGATAATTAATAATACAGATTTACTGTAATTTTTTTAACCATTCCATTACTGATATTTATGTTGTTTTTAGGTTTTCAGTATTATAGACAACTGTTGTTAACATTCCGGAATATGTCTTTGCATATGTTCAAGTATTTCTGTAGAATAGATTCCCAAGAGGTAGGATGGTTAATTAACAGTTATTAATTCGCACTTCAGCAGGAGCTTCCTCACACCCTTACCAACACCAGCAATATTTAGCAATATTTTTTATATTTGCCAATCAGATGGATTAAAAAAAGAATGGTAGCTTACTGTTTTCATTAGTATTTTTCTGTTTACTAGTGAGAATGTAAGTTTGCATTTGTTAACCACTAATTTCTTCTGTGTGATTGCTCACTTGTCTATGGGGGTTATTTTTTTAAAGGAGCTTTTGTATATGGTATCCCTTGCTGTCTGAATTTTTGCTGCCTAAACTCTGGAATTAAGTAGATTTGTTAAAGTCTTGAGAAATCCCTTTCTATACATATCCTCATTACTGTATCCAAAATCAAATTGATTCAGATAAACACATTCCTAACTTGCCATCCAAATTCAGGTTGTCCAAAATCAAGAACCAAATAGAATCTGGTAGAGAATGAGATGTATCCTCATTCAGATCTTTTCTTCCCTATGTCTTGTTTATCTTTCAGTGTTCATATCATTTTACACAATAAAAAGTTGAAAGTGTTTGTTTTATCTGTGGTTTTCCTGTAGAAATTCTAGGTTTTGCTTTATTTGGGTCTTTTCCCATCTAAGATTTTTTTCACTCTATTTTCTTCTCTATGATTATCTTTAGACCTACTAGAACTTTTCCATACGTGAAATGTATTTTTATGCGTGAGTTTTGTCAACACATTTTTAATAGTTTTTCTTTTATCATTAATAGTATACACCACTTTTATCATATGCCAAGACTCTTACACATGCAAGGATCTGTTCTAGAGAGACTGTCAGTGAGTGCACTGATAACTAGATGAGAAAGTTCCCTGTTCTTTTTCAAATATTTCTTGCTTATTATTGCTTAATTTTTCTTCCAGGTACATTTTAGGACAAAATAAGTCGACTTTATCCATTATGCTTCCTCCAGCAATGTATGCGAACATGCACTTCCTGAGGTCTGGGAAAAACTGGCTAGGGATCTGGAACCAAGGCTAAGACTTGAATAAACTCAGAAAAGTTAAAGACAAATTATCTATCCTCTAACCTAGAAGAAACCTAATGGGTTTGTAACACTGTTAAGTGTTGCCTAAGTGTTTGTAATGAACTGCTGATGCATTTATTACCTTCTTCTAGGTAAAGCCTCTCCAGTCCTCCTTGCACCCCTCCAGAGCCACCCCCAGAATTCACATCATGATGCTGATGCACACCCTCTTTGCCCTTCCAGACATTTCTCCCCATTCCCCTCCCTCCACCCTACCCCCCCACATTTTCTATCTGGGGAAATCTCATTTATTCCTAAAAACCCAATTCAGATACTAACTTTTCTGGGAATGTCTACTGCATGCCAGTGTTAAAAAGATTGTGGTAGGGATCCCTGGGTGGCGCAGCGGTTTAGCGCCTGCCTTTGGCCCAGGGCACGATCCTGGAGACCCTGGATCAAATCCCACGTCAGGCTCCCTTCATGGAGCCTGCTTCTCCCTCTGCCTGTGTCTCTGCGTGTGCGCCTCTCTCTCTCTCTGTCTCTCTCTCTCTCTCTCTCTCTGTGACTATCATAAATAAATAAATAAAATATAAAAAAAAAAGATTGTGGTAGCCTTTGTGCCTCCTATTATTTATTCCTGTATTATTGTTATCAAACTTTGAGCTGAATCAGGACATAACATGCCATATATATGTCTTTTTCAGATGTTTTTGAAAAAGAATAAAATACCCCAGTCTTCAGGGAGCTCACCAGAGAATGACATAGAAAGCTTGAGATAGAAAAGATAGAAGAAAAATAGATATGAAAGCATACATGTGTTTTGTTTTGTTTTGTTTTAATTCACAGGAGAACTTTTATATCCGTTTTTTCCCCCTTAACCTGACCTGGTTCAGATTTTATGGCTATGATCTAACCCTTTACAAATTGAGGCAGTCGTTTTGACCCAGGAAGGCATTCCATGTAGGATGTCATACAAGCATAGGTGCAGAGATAGGACCAAACGGACTGATACCATGGAATTTGGGGGCCGAAGGAAAAATGCTAAGAAATGGAAGGCCTAAATATTCCATGAAGGATTTGGGGGCAGTGGTTTCCTATCATTGGGAATTAAGTTATATAAATGGACAGATACTCTGAATCTCTTCTTTTTTTCCTAGTACTGGATGAATGAATACACCTCATCTATCGGAATTGGCGTTTTTCATTCAGGAATTGAAGTATATGGCAGAGGTACGTGTACACACAGTCTAAACAGACTTTCTGAAGAGTGTTTTCTTTTAAAGGACTTTCATTGCATATCTATAGCTCTTCCTCTGCTTTTTTTCAACTGCTGCCATACATGATTGCACAAAGTAGAAGAGTTGTTTATAGTAGTTTATACAGTATTTTGGGAAAATATCCAAAGTTGAACATATTTGAGGAGAAAGTACTAAAGTATATGACTATATATTCATGTAGTTATCTCTTATTCCAAATGCAGGGTCTTAAAAACTATTTGCCTTCTGGGATTGTTTTACCGTGACAGTTTTGTTCTGACAGATATCGGAGTTCCCAAGAAACCTTGCACTTGGAAAACCAGTCATTATGGTCGGAGATGGGTTGGTGCTAGAGTGTCAAACTTGAAATAACAATTTCCTGAGGGAATTTCAGTATTAAATTTGTTTTTGTAGATTCACAAGTGTGTCATTACAAAGTTTAAAAAGATCACTGAGTAAATCGTGCCTTGGATTACATCGAGCTTTTTGCTCAAGAATGATGGCCTTTGTCATGAACTAAACCCTTTTATTCTTGGTGGCCCTTTATTATGATAAATATGACCAGAGCCACTCAAACCAAGCAGCTTTGTTTTCAACAGCTTTTTCCTTTGTTCTAATTTCCACTGTTGGTGCAGGATAATTTCCTCCAGATCAAGTTGTAAGCAGTAATGGTCTGCATAAGGCAGGCCACATTGCCAGTTCCATCAGGGTTGTAATAACATATTATTTTGCATCATAAACTCACCCTGTAGCAAAAATGTCTTTTATTTGCCTCAGCCAGGCAGCCTTTGTATAAGACCTCTAAGAACACGTGATTGCAGTCTCTACCCTGGGTTAACCATGAAGGTTACAGACCGGCGTTAGCTAATACAAGGAACAGGCTCATTTCCTCAAAAGTGTCAGTATGGCATTTATTCTGTGCCTTTCTTACATTCCACATTAGCTGCTTCTGGCTGCAGTATAGCATAGAAAATGTTAGCTATACAGATCCTCCACCTAAGCTCCATCTTACTCAAAAGGCTGCATCTACCAAATCATCCCCCAAAAGCAATGAGGCTCCTGCCGAGAAAGTGCTGGGGGTCAGAGTGTTGCTATGGGTGGATTGTAGTCTCTGGGTTTGCTCCCTTGTGTGATCTGGCTTTTGCCAAAGTTGCATGTCTTCGTTTTTAACTGAACTTCTGTGATGTGTTATAGTCTTTTAAGTGCCATCAAGTTCTGAAACACATGATCATGCCGCTGTGACATAGAGAAGGACATGTGGCAGTTTCTCCATTTTTCAGACAAAGGAGCCCAAGCTCAGATCTGCTGAAAGTCCCACTACTAATAGTTAATAGAACTAGGACTTGAACCCAAGTGTTCTTACATACTAGTCCATTATTCTTTCACCTGGCTAATCATTGCTCCCCAACATGAAATGATGTAGGAATAATTAGAAACATAGTCTGAACTATGGAAGCTTAGCCAAGCTCAGGTCAATATCTTGCTGTAAGTGAATGACACTTCTTGAATAAATGAACAAAAAACTCTGCAATTTTTCATACTGGAATTGAGGAAGTAAAAAATCTAAACATAACCTTTCTATGTCTGACCTGATTATCTACAGTGTTTTATAAATTCGATCATTAAGGTAATTTTTACTGTCTATTTCAAAATTGAATGCCAGACACTTTATTTCTTATCCACATCCTTGCGTTTTCTCTGGAAGGTCTGAATCCAAAGTAAATTTGGTAGCTGCCTTGTTCTTTTCCATGCTTTCTTCTAAGACCTTTCACGATGTATTTAATACATTTTAAGCGAAGAGGTTAATTAATTGTTTTTTTTTAGAAGAGGTTAATTTAAACATTGGTTTGTAATTTTGAAAATAGGTCTGCTAAGATTTGCCACTTCAATATCTAAGTATCTTTGACCAGGAATTTTAGTTATTTCCTTATCTGAAAGCACTCTCTGCTTCTGTTCTGGATGAGAGTTGATATCTCGTGAGCCTGTAGCACAAGTGGTTCCCTCCTAGCTAAAAGATTTGCTGTGGGGAGAGTGTGTGAGTAGGTGTATGTGTTAACCTGGCAGCTTATTTTTTCTTGAATGGAATGAGGGGAATTGAATTCGGTTTTTCAGGCTTGCTAATGTTTTGCTCCTACTCAAAGATAAACCAAGAGTCTTCAACCCAGGAGCCATGCAAAATCATTGTTATTAGACAGTTTTTCTAGTAAAGTGTAAGTTTAACATTTGATCACTTTAATTTAGAAAATGACAAAACACTGAACTGACCACCCACTTAGCTCGCCACGATAGCTCAGAGAGAGACCATGTTCACCTGTGAATGTCGGTCAACTCTGCTCTCGCCAGCACACACAAAATAAAGGGACAGGTCAGGATCACCTTTGTGTCCTTCGTTATTAGAGTTTCAGGCCTTTTGTATCAACTGTTGTGTACAAGTAACAGCAGAATGAGTTTTTTTGTGAAAGCATTGATAACCTGGAAATATTTAGATGGTATCATTATTATCCTCATCATTTATTAAAGCTAATTCAGCATTCTGGTTAAGTTTTGTGTGATAAATACTAAAAATCATGAGTTTTCTCTTTTCAGAATTTGCTTATGGTGGCCATCCTTACCCCTTTTCTGGAATATTTGAAATTTCCCCAGGAAATGCTTCTGAACTAGGAGAAACATTTAAATTTAAGTAAGTAGGGAGGATAATTTTTATTACACTGTCTTAGGTACCAAAGCGTGTTTTCAGGCATACAGAATTCATTCTGTAGATGAAAATCTAGGAAGTTAAAATGTTTCTTTAACATTGTTTTAGTTGCTGTCACTTTATTTAAAATTGAATCTATCTGAAGTTGTATAAAGATGGGAATCAGCCAGATGAAGTGCCTGAAATAACCTAGTCTGTTGCTTTTATTCAGGACCCACGTAAGTTATTTTGTGTACTTTGAAAATGTTCTTACCTTGGTATGACTTGGGTTCTGCTTTAGAAGACATTCATATGTAGTGATTGTTTCCCCTCTAACCTCCCACACGGGGGGAGATAGAAGACAGTTTTCTTGTGACCTACCCAACACTGTTGGAAATCTCTTCATTTTTCAGGTGACAGCTACCCTTGTGGTGAGCAAAGCATAGCATGCAGGGATGTTGACTTACTATGCTGTACACCTGAAACTAACATTTTGTGTCAACTCAAGTAAAAAAAAAAAAAAAGTTTAAATATTTAAAAATAAAATACATAAAGAGGGAAAAAAATGGTCAGTAGGATTTTTATTTTAGAGAGAGTGCAAGCAGGGCAGGAAGGAGCAGAGGAAAAGAAAGAGAATCCCAAGCAGGCTCCTCGCTCAGTGTAGGCCCAACGTAGGGCTTGATCTCATGACCCTGAGATCATGAGCTGAGCCGAAATCAAGAGTCAAGAGGCTTAACCAACTGAGCCCCCCAGGAGTCCCATACGGTAGGATTTTTTTTTTTTTTTATCTTTTCATTTTTCCCAATGAAGGGGACACTGTTTATACATTTGAAATAACCAAACAGTTGGTTAGCTGAGAAACTGTTATAAAGGTGTGTATATTACATGTTTTGATAAACCAAACCAAAGGTTCTGGAGCCTTATTCGTAGTCAACAGCCCTGAGATTCTGAATGCTTAATAATCAGATTACCATTTCTTAATTAAGGTTTGCATTTGAAGAGGTGTTTAGAATCTTAGTTTCAAGGAGCTTTAAAGAGACTTTTGGGTGTAAGATCATTAACTTGCCAAGTAAAAAGCCATGAAATGAGGTTGGAATTCAGGATAGGGCCACACATTTTTTATCACTACTAAGTTCATGGTTCTCTCAGCCTGTCACTGATTTGCTATAATGCCATCCTGAGTCTATCCCTTAGGTCTCCCTTTTAACAGGAGTACTAGGTGGAAGGGTTTTCTAAATATTTTCACTTTTTTTGGATGCCTAGATATAGATACCTTGTATCTGACTAAAATTCTGCTTTCTACTGGATAATATCTAATGCATTTCCAGGGCAGTAGTTGCTGGTTGGGTGGAGGGTGTTTGTTTTTTAATTTGGGGGTTGGTTAGTTGGTCGGTTTTATAATGGTGTTTAAAAAAAGAAGAAGAAAAAAAAATGGCTGTTTGGTAGTTCATCTCACAATGGCACAGAAGCAGATAATGTAAAAGACTCTCTCCAAGTGAGACGATGCCAGCTCTGACGGCCAGTGTCATTGAGCAGGAGGATTTGCAGCATGGCTCTGGTTCTCTAATAACCTGCCTGCTTCCACAGTGCTGGTGAAAATAATGTGCTGCTCCGTTTTTAATACACAACACACCATTTCATAGAGAAAATGACCAGGTTTGCATTGGTGTGATTCAGAAGTAACATACTTGGGAGTTTATTGTAGGAAAGGAGAAACTCAACAGAAAGTTTAAAAGGATCTCATTTACCTTTTAGTCTTATTGCATTAACTCGGCTTTGTTAGGCCGGTCAGTATTCCTGGAAATAAGCAAGTCTTTAAAAAAAGTTCTCTCTAGAAAGGCGTAAAACTCACACAGTCCTGTTTTGTTTTGTTTTTTTCCCTTTCCTCTTTTTTTTTTTTTTTTTTTTTTTGTTCTTCAAGAGAAGCTGTAGTTTTAGGGAGCACGGACTTCCTGGAGGATGACATAGAGAAGATCGTGGAAGAGCTGGGGAAGGAGTACAAGGGCAATGCCTACCACCTGATGCACAAGAACTGCAATCACTTCTCTTCGGCTCTGTCGGAGGTGAATTCCCTTTTCCCCTCAAATCCTTTGGCGCTGGTTGACTCGCTGTCCCGCTTCTTGCATTGCTTCTCTGCCCCTGGGCTTTCCTGATCCTTTGTGTCGCATTGAGTGTGGTACTCTGTCCCTCTTTTGTATGAATGAGCTCTCCAAGCTCAGTGGCTTCCCAGTCAGCACGGTTTTAAACTGTGACCCCGATCACGACTTAGCCATGGGTGGAGGTACACAGATCATGGTCTCCCCTTATTTGGATTCATTTTATTACAGCCCAGAACTTGCACTCCAAAGAAATGAATGCCTGAGCCACTTCTGCCCCTTAGCCACAGGATTCTTCTTTATCTAGTTTCGTTGCCAGTAGGAGCTTTTGGGCCTGGCTCTGAAAAGTATTAATAAGTTGTTGATTTTGCCGCTCTCGAAATTTGGTTCTGCCAGCTTGCACGCAGGCACCTGTTTGCCTTCCCGGTTCTTGACTCCCATGCAGGAGACCAGAGCTAGATGAGAACTGCGGGACCTGAAAACAGAAAATGGAGGGAAGAAATCATAAGATCACAGAGTAAGGCCTAGAGAATTACCTAGCTCTCGAAGAGCTGCCTCACTTGCCAACTCTTGGCCACTGGAGGCGGGGGTGTTTCAGGTCCCCCAGGAGCTGCTGTCTCGGTGGCCTGTGCACGGTTGCCCAGGTCCCCACCCACCTGGCTCCCACACCAGCATGAGGGAGTCGGAATCCACAGAATGTGGAAATTGGCAGAGACCATAACTAGCACCCAATCCAGTTGCCCCACTTTACAGACATGGTGAGTGTGTGTTCATCCAGGGTGTGGAGGAGCAGCTGTGCTGCCATCCCTCGTGATAGGGGGAGCTACCTGCAGAATTGGGAATGGTAGATCCAGCCCCAGGAGCCTCGGGCACCAGCTCCCCTGCTGTCTCAGCCAGGCCACTGGCCTGGGGGAGGACATGTTGCCCAGGTAATGCCTGAAGTGTGTCCTCTCCTCCAGGAGGGAAGAGAAAAGAAAAGCCCCCCAAAATCCCAGTTGAATTTGGGGGAGCCAAAAATGGTAAACCTTTGTGTTGCTTTCCTCCTCCACGTGGGAGGGAACATGATTAAAAAGTTGCCAGGCTTGAGCCAAGGAAGAAGGGGACTGGGGTACAGTACACCACACTAATTCTTATTCTAGCTGCTGTAGAGGCCTCCCCACCAGCTGTGGGGATCTCCCCAAACAGCTACAGCCTCTGTCATTGCTAAGTTTACTGCAATGAGGAAAGGAAAGGGAATTTTTTTAATGCCTTTTATTTTATAATTATTGCATCTATGGATATATGACAGGAAGTGGTGTAAAATGTTTTCTGCATATAATTTTGCAGATGAAAAAATAATAATTTTGCAGATGATACAGGGACCACTTCACTCGGGGAATGCTACAAAGAGAAAGTGTTAGTTTGGACACAGCTTCCTTGCCTTTAATAGCCTGAGTAAATGGAGTTTAAGTCTTTTAATAATGAAAAGAAAACATGTCTCCACAGCTGAGATTTTTACTATGATTTCTGTCTATCATGGCCTCTGGAGAAAGGGAGACAGTATACAAAGAGAGACCATTTCCAGTGGACTTCAAAGTGCTAAAAAGCAATTTTTAGATACTAATGAGCTCTTGTAAAATCAGATGTCTGGCCTTTAGAAGCTGATGATTTTTCTGGCCCAATGGGCCTATTTTTTAGTGGGTCTTAAAAGGGTTAAGGAAAACCTTTCATGCTGCTTAAATTTAGAAACATGGCTCCCTGACCATGCAGCATCTTGACTTTACTGCTGCCAAAGAAAAGCCTGGGCTTTTTTTTTGAAATCTTGAATTCATACTCCTAATTGCCTGGGCTTGACTCTTAGGCTGAAACCTGACATTCTCTGTTACCCATTTCTGCTAAAATGAAAGCCAGGAAAGGCTTGGGGAGCAAGGCTTCTTGGGGACCATTGCAGGTCAGGACACCTGTTTGTGTCCTGTACACTGTAAAAGCCTGTAGACATGGACTGACCCCTCTGGATTACTTGCAGGTGTCCACCAGAAAGGGCTTTTTCCCAGTGGGACCATCTGCATTGAGCTGCTCATTGGCTCTATGTTTCCAATACAGGGACTGATTAAATCCCTAACCAGTGATTCTTACCAAAAGCCACAAGTAGGGAAAGGCACGTCACCAAGACTGTGAACCCCTGTCCACTCCCGGGATGTCTCCTGGCAACTCCATTCACAACCATGGATCAGTTGACTATGGGTCAGTTGTAGCATCCCGTGCAGCAGTGGGTGACGGGCAGACTGCACCCTTCTTCCCATTCTGTGCTCCTTAGCAAGGCTGTGTAGTTTTCAAATGCAGCCATCTGCCGATTTGGGGTGGTCTCGGCTGTCCACTAGGTAAATGATCAGGGGAGGGGAGGGGAGTGGCTATATAAACACACTGAAATTTTCTGAAAATTCAGGATTTGACCCTAATTCCATATACGATGTGCCTAGTTCAGTTCAGTTATATGAAAATATTTTCTGGTAAGAACTCTTTGTCCCTCTTGTGTACATCCTTTCTAGATCAAAAAAAGGGGCTAGATGAGAGCAGGGGATAATTTTTAAAATGTGGAGTTCGGATCGCTAAATGGCGCACACAACAAACCAAAACCCCAACCCTTGGCACCTGGGGAGGAGAAGGGGGTAGGCGTCAATGTCCTTTGTTTTTCAATATTGCGCCTTCCCTGTGCTAAAGAAGAACATTGCATTCTGTCCTAAGCTGCTGCAGGCACTTTGAATTCAGCTAGGCTACTGAGCCAGCATGGGGCCCTGTTCCTGCACTGGCCGCACAGAACACCTGCATGCCTCTTCCACACTCGCGAGGCTGATAACCTGGTGTTGCCGACAGAAGAACCTTTTGGATCTGACCGTCTCTGGGTAGATCCTCTGAAACCAAGATGGAGCCATTTTTCTGGCTGGATTGAAAACTCTAGGACGGAAGCCCTATCTTCGTCCATTTGGGCTGCTCTAACACAGTAGCACAGGCTAGGTGCCGGGCAAACAGCAGACCTTTATTTCTCACTGTTCCAGGGGCGGGGAAGTCCAAAGTCAAGGCTCTGGCAGATTCAGTCTCTGGTGAGGTCGGCTTCCTGGGTCGAGGGGTGCATGGGCTCTCAGATCCCGGGATAGGGCACTGATCCTAGTCATGAGGGCTCAGCCCCTGTGACCTCACCGCCTTCCAGAGGTCCCGCTTCCACACACCATCATGCGAAGGGTAAGATTTCAGCACACCAACTTCAAGAGGACAAAATTCTTCAGTCTACAGCAAGCCCCACGGTGCCCACTCCCCGTGAGGAAGCACAGTGGGTGGGGGCCTTTTAACCTGGACTGCCTGACTCCAGTGTGTGCCCTCTGGGATTATAATTCTTGTGTGTGTCATGAAGTTGCCTCAGCCCTGAAAAAAAAAAAAAAAAGGAAATCAGGCAGACTTCAGATTACTGGCCAGAGTTGTGCTAATCCTAAATGATGCTTCAGGCCAGGTAAAGAAGGTTTGTATCAAAACTCAAGGTTGAAGCCATCCGACTTTCTAAAACCTTTATGGTAGGTGGGATTTGGGATGTCTTAACTGGCCAAGTCCAAGAACCCTAAAAGGTATATCTGAGGTCAGTACTGCAGTTTGTTCACCCGACTGCATGGGGTCCTTTGATAATATTTGCTGTAGTAACAGGTTGGCCAAGTTTGGGGGTTGAGGGTGCAGTGTGTAAAAAAAAAAAAAAAAAAAAAAAAAAACTAAAAACATCAGAGGCTGCTGTCCTTATAAAGGCCTGCTTATCGGGGAGGGAGCGGCCTTTCTTAATACATCTGAGAACTTGACTTTCAGAAGGGCTCCCAACATTCTCAAGCTGGAGGAGTGGCTCACCGTGCCTCACCCGTTTGTTTGAACAGTGTGATTTCTGCTAAACACCTGCTTAGATTCTGGGGAATCTAAAAACTTGACACATGCTAAGGAGTGGGTACCTGCACAACCAGGCCCCCATAAGACTTTGGATGCTGGGTGTCTAGCAAGCTTCCCTAGTGGACATTTCACATGTGTTGTCCTGGCTCCTTTGTGGGGTAATTAAATATATCCTGTGTGATTCCACTGGGAGATGCCCTTTGAATGCTTGGTATGTGATTTCTTCTGTACTTCTCATCCTCTTCCCTGTAGTGGATAATGGCTGTGAATGCAGCTGTGTGCCTGGTCCCTTGGCCCTCTTAGCAGGTATCATCTAACTGGAGGTGGTGTTGGGGACCACTCATGCAGCTCAGTAGCATTCTCCAAAGATGATCAAGAGTTGTTTGGGTTATTTTATCATGAACCCCCCCCCCCAGATTTAAAAGTATTTCATATACCTCACAGGAAAAATCTCAGACAATCGAACTTATACCTAAAGGAACTAGAAAAGAACAAACAAAGCCCAAGGTTAGAAGGAAAGAAGTAATAAAGATCAGAATAGAAATAAATGAAATCTATAGACTAAAAAGACAATAAACAGATCCGTGAAACTAAGCTGGTTCTTTGAAAAGATAAGCAAAATTGACAAACCTTTAGCTACACTCAAAAGGGGAAGAGACAGGGCTCAAATAAAAAAATGAAAGAGAAGTTACAACGGATACAACAAATACGAGGATTGGAAGACACTGAACAGATTGGACAACAATGAGGAGATGGAAAAATTCTTAGAAATATACAATTTTCTGAGACTAAGTCACAGAGAAATAGAAAAAAAAAACTGATTGGACCTATTATTACTAAGGAGATTGAATCAAAAACCTTCCAGCAAACAAAAGTCCAAGACCAGACAGCTTGACTGGTGAATTCTACCAAATGCTCAAGATTTAATAATATCTAACCTCAAACTTCTCCTAAAAATGAGAGAAAAGGGAACACTTTCAAATTCATTCTATGAGGCCAGCATCACCCTGATACCAAAACCAGACAAGGACATCACAAAAAAAGAAGGCACAGGCCAACATCCTTGATGAACAGAAGTGCAGAAATCCTCAACATTCGCAAACCAAATTCAACAGTACATTAAAGAGGATTCTGCACCATAATCAAGTGGAATTTATCCCAGGGATGCAAGGGCAGTTCCACATTTTCAAATCCGTCTGTTTGATAACCACATTAGCAACATGAAAGATAAAAATCCTATGATCATCTCAGTAGATGCGGAAAAGCATTAGACAAAACTTAGCATCCACTTACAATAAAACTCAACAAAGTGGGTGGAGAGGGAACATCCCTCAACCTAATAAAGGCCAAAGGTGACAGGCCCACAGCCCACGTCACACTCAGTGGGGAAAAGATCAGGACAAGGATGGCCACTCCTACCATTACAGCGCTAGAACAAACCACCGCATGTTTACATCTCCATATCTAGCCGTTGTGTCCCTGGGGTAGATTTCTAAAAGGGGAATGACTGGTTGAAGCCTAAATGCAAAATAAACCACTACCCACTGTAAGAGCTAGGCTTTATATCGTTACCCAGTATTTATACACACTTGTACACATAATGTGTTAAAACAAATTCACAATTAGCCCTCCTTTCTACAATCTAATTCATTTTAAAAATTGAAGTTATGAGGTGCCTGGGTGGCTCAGTGGGTTAAGTATCTGCCTTCATTTCAGGTCATGGTCTTAGGGTCCTGGGAATTGAGCCCCGTATCAGGCTCCCTGCTCAATGGGGTGCCTGCTTCTCCCTCTGCGCTCCACCACCACCCCCAACCCCAACCCCACTCATTCGTGTGTGCTCGCTCTCTCAAATAAATGTTTTTAAAATTCAAGTTACCATGTTTAATGACTCACTGATGGGTCTGGACTTGAAGATTAGAGATGTTGGCTTGATGGAGGACCAGCATGCTTCTGAGGACCGGCAAATGGGGGAGTGGTTACAGGCTGGGGGACTGGTCACCAACTGGACTCTGCCATTGAGAACTCAGCCCACGGGTGTGACTGTATCCCAGCACAATTCCTACATATCAGGAGGCTGTAGTTTATAGTACCGTGTTTTCGGCTGATCAGGTCACACCACCTGGCATTGCATAAGGATGAAATCAGCTTCCCAGGAAGCACATGAATATAAGAAGGAAGGTAGCTTGTTGAATAAAACCAGGATTTGGGAAGTAGGTTGAAAGAAGTGAATAGTCAACAGTGGCTGTAAAGCTAACCTCACCACCACTTCTGTAGTTAACCTTCAGGTATGCAGATTACCCCCCACCCCACAATGTGTCTTGGGTATAAAATATAATGTAATACTTGTTTGCCTGGGTTTCCTAGAGTAGAGAGAGAGGAGTGGTCATTGCTTGGTTTTCCCCCAGATCTAGTTCACAGACACATTTCTCAAATATTTTTTAAGATTTTTTTTTTTGTTTTTTTTGAAAGAGTGTAGTAGCAGAGTGGAAGGGGCAGAGGGAGAAGCAGACTCCCTGCTGAGCAGGGAGCCCAACATGGGCCTTGATTCCAGGACCCTGAGATCATGACCTGAGCCCAAGCAGATGCTTCACCCACTGAGCCTCCCAGGTGCCCCTCTCAAATATTTTTAAGTCATCTCTGTCTCTCTCTGCTGCTCACCAGGTGATCAAATTTGGTCAAAACATGCCATCTTCCCTCAAGTGAGACCACTGACCCTATGGTTAAGACATCGTATTTAAAGGGAGTGTAACCTTTGTCATGGAAGGCTAACCCTTTGGAGAGAGAAGTTACCTTGCTTAATTACCGGTACCAGTTTATTTACATTTTAGCTAATTTTTGGACATAAATACTTTGAAACCTTTTTCCCAAATCATCAACTAAAATAAGATCACCTAATCCTAATCTTTGACCCGACTAGAGGCAAACCACCGAGGGGACAGTGGAGGCAGGGAGCCCAGTGTTGTGTGTAGGCGGGAAGGAGGGTGAAGACAGGAAAGTTAGCTGCGGAAGCCCGCGGTGTGTCCTATCTGCAGAGCCGGGCAGTGAGGCTCTGGGGTCCTAAGGATCGGGTGGGGGCTGGGGGCCGCCCGCCTGGCCCACTTCTGCTTCCGTCACTGCAGTGGGTGCTGACCTGGTTCTGCGCTTGGCCCCACTGCTGACACCAACTCACACAGCCAGGTCTGCATCTGGGGAGACGGTTCTTTGCCTAGGGAGATGCGGGTCAGGGACAGAAGTAACGGTAAAATGCGGGCCAGCAGAAATGGAGTGATGAAGCCTGGTGGGAGTAGAAAAGAATCTGAAAAGGGAGACTTCACAGACAGGAAAGGACCCAAACCCCACTACTCTGACCTGTTACGCTCCTAGCGTGTGTGCGCACGCGCGCGCACCGGCAAGGCTTTTCCTTTGGCGTTCAGAGCACGGGTGCACACATCTCGGGGCAGTCCCAGGATCAGAGACAGAAGGGAGCCCAGCAGAGTGAACTTGATGCTACAGGTGTAGAAAGTAGCCACTTGAACCAGGCTTCGTAGAGAAACAGAGATGGGGGGCCGGCGGAAGGGGCCCAGGGGCCACGTGTCCTGCGCACCTATTTGTCTCTGCCTGCCCCACTCCCTGGCACCAGCCCAGGCCAACCTTACTCCTCTTCCTAATACAGCACCCTTTGTCCCCCGTAGATTCTCTGTGGGAAAGAGATTCCTCGCTGGATCAATCGGCTTGCCTACTTCAGCTCCTGTATCCCCTTCCTACAGAGTTGTCTCCCCAAGGAGTGGCTCACCCCCGCAGCCCTGCAGTCCAGCGTCAGCCAGGAGCTGCAGGACGAGTTGGAGGAGGCTGAGGACGCTGCTGCGTCCGCATCCATGGCCAGCACCACAGCAGGCTCCAGACCCGGGCGCCACACTAAACTATAAACGTCTCCAAAGTCACCTCTTCAGAGCTGTCTCTTGACAGTTGACTATCAACTAGAGAAAAGTAAAAGAGTAAGCATCCTCTGGATATTTTGTATGCAAAGATGGCTCTCCCCCAAATCCCAGTTTTTCAGCTCAGGATTATATTTGTAATCAAAAGAATCACTTGGCGCAGGAGGGAGAACTTTGTATGAAGCTGCCCTCTGGTTTTTTTTACCCACTTGTAAATTTGGATTTACTTGTTTTATACGAGTTCTGTTAAGTTATGTTTACAGTATTTTGTATCGCTGTTTACAAATCTTGCATGGACTCCTGCCACCGTGAAAGAAGAAAATCTTCACGTCTTCACTAGTGAGGCAGGTCATCTTTGTACACTTCTGACAGTTGCCAGAGCTACGGCATTAACACTAGGCACACGAGAGGTCCTTGAGTGCTTAGAGTCACCATCACCTGCTTAAGAATGGTCTTTTAGGTTGGTGTTTGGTTTTGTTAGCGTTGTGGCACCCGGACACAGAGGAGAAGGAGCACACGTGGCCTGAGACCTCGGGGCCTGGGACTCCCCCAGACCAGAGGGGGGCTTTTAATCCCAAATTCCAGTCCACTGCGGTGGGCTGGTCCATTCCTGTGTCCGTCCAGCTTGGACGCCTCTGAGTCTGTAGTTAAGATGGTTTTCGTTAAAGATATTCTGCTAGTCACTGAGGAGTATTTTTGCACATGTGTTGGGGGCTTCATCTTTATTTTAATACATACTGCTACCCTCCCTGCACTGGGCTGTGTTGATGGGGTTGGAAAGATCCTAAGTGGCAGCCCTCTGAGTAGCAGTGTGAGTTGACATTCAACTGCTTTATAACTGTTCAGGCTGCCTTTCATACTAGACCTTGAAAACTGGAGTCTGAAGCAACACCCTCCAGAAAGTTCATTATTGGATATTCCGACATCTTACATACCATTTCAGACAGAGTGTGTTGGAGTTCGTTGGCTTGTTATGGGAGTAGCGCCACCTCATCATAGAAAACCCAGTCGCGTTGACTTTATGTTGAAAGATATTTGTGTGTCTTAAAATTCATCTTTTTCCGTTCTCTCAAATGTGTCTCTTACAGAACCTACCCTGAGAAAGGAATTGTCACCGCAGATAAGTCCTCATTAGCAAGGACTCTCTGCTCAAATCTACTCCCAGTGTGACCCTTGGATGTAAGAGCCCAGTCATTACATGTCAGATTCCATTTTTCTGCCTTAAGAATGAATGTCCTACGTAGAATATTGGGTGCAGCATATAAATTATCCAAGGCAGTGACTTCAGCTTTATAGAGATTGTTTTAAAGTCACCTACTTTTATTTCAACTTCTAGATTGGATTGTTTGCTATTGCCCTTTATAAAGATACATATCTTTGAGTAAAGTACATTTTTAACTTTTCCATCAGCTGATTTTGATTCATTTTATCAACTTAAGCCCACCCTGTTCCTAGGGAAAACAAACCTTGGGTTAGAAGCCCTGACCTGAGGACAATGAAACCACTTAACCTAATACATGTTTTTGACTGTTCCGTTTCTGGAGAGGAAAGCCTTGACAAGTCTATCCTCAGTTCGTTAGTGGGTGCAGAGCACTCTTTTAAGAGATGGGACAGGAAGAAGAAAGGAATATAGGATCTTTGCAAAAAGTTCACTTGGTTCAGGCATAAAAAAGATTTAGAATAAAACACTAAGACTCTGGCAGTGCATTTGTTCACTCAGAGGAGAGTCCTAAACCCCGGTCGGCTATAAAAACATCTGATGCCGTTTGGGATATTTTTTAAATAATGTGGTGGATGACAGTTTCTAATCCATTCAGAGAAACATGATCTTAGTCTGTGCTGCTGACCCATGAAAAGGAGGGCCTGTCGGTTAGAGTCTTCCTGGAAAATAGCCGAGAAAACCCCATCTGTGCTCATCTGGAACCCAGCACCTCCACACACAAATGATTTCATTGTTGTTGCATTGTATTTACTTTCATCTGCAGCATTTGGAGTGAAAAATAGTGTGAAGGGTCCTGGTAGAAATAAGTTAGTGGCCTGAGGCCATTATCATACTAACAATCAGCAGATAAAATCCTGGGTGTGAGGTTGCTTGCAACCCAGTTGTACTTGAGGTTGAAAAGAGAGAAATGTCTTTATGTTAGAAAATCTCATTTAAACCAGTTCCTCTCTGTAGTTCAGAGTTGAGGTTGAACTTAACTCACTAGCATTTAACCAGCTTTTCCTTGCCTTTGCAGGGAAAGAATTATGTTCTCAGCCTGATCTCTGTTGAGAAAAATCCAGTCATTAGGACACATGTGATACAGTGGAGTCAGAGATTCTCTCTGTATCGTAACTGAGTGAAACACATTTCTCATGGTGGGCTGGATGGTAACAGTGTGGAAGGGTCAGAAGCTACTGGTTTCTGTTTGTTTCCATGCCCTTGGGTGAGTGAATTGGTTGGTTGGTTGGTTTTGTCAACCCTAAGAAGGGGACATCAGTTTTGGAAAGTGGGAGTCCGGAGTTGTAGGAGGTGGAGTCAAAAGAGCCTCCGCTGGATGCCTGACCCCCAGCCAACTGTTGCTCTGACCCACAGCAATAGCGCAAAGCTCCCTTCACCAGCATTTGTACAGAGCAGGAATTCTGGTGTTAGCCGATGGACGCCATTGTGTGTACGAGGAGAGTCCACGCTACAGACAGCGGCGGGACTCCGTATCCGTGGCTTCTCTCCATCACAAAACGGGTAGAAACACATTCACTGCTTCAGGGCTCTAATCTGTGTGTCTTCTTTTGGCTCCATTTCTGCAAGATATTCGGTCATTTTGATACATGCTGTGTTTCCTTTGGGTTTTGTTCAGCAAGCTGGCCATGCTGCCATCGCATCTTCTTCCCTGCCATCTGGTCTTAGGGTGTGGCTCAGTTACTAGACTCGCCTTGTCTACGCAGTCAATACACGTCTTCACTGTTTGAGAGGTGTTACAGCTGTTAAAGAATCTTCATGACCCTGAAGATAATTTCTTGTGAAGTTGAATGCAAATGTACTGTCATTCATAGTGTTTATATAAAAAACAAATACCAGGAATTTCACTTTTGCTACCTTGATATAGCATTGGGCTATCATGTTAACAACATTGAAATACATCGATTTATTAAAAAAAATACTTTTATAGGAAATGTTTTACGAGTGCTTTCTGACCTCCAGACTGTAGCTGTCATGTATTTGTGTTAGAGGGTGGGAGGCGACTCTTAAAACCCAAGGCTCCTGTCTGCTCTGCAGAGATACAGTTGGCCCTCTTGTACGTGCCTGTGCATTTACTCATGCACTTGCTTTTGAACCTGAGTCCATGGGCCAAGTCCTTAGCTGCCGAAGAGCATAACCACACTCCTCACAGGGAGTGGGTGTCAGCCCTGGCTTCCATGCAATGAAAGCAGGCTGGGAGGGGAGACACGTCCTCTGCTGTCCACCCAGAGTGCGGGGGAGGGACCTACAGAGGGATGGCCCCACTGCGTGTGTGCACACCCATCTTTAGCATCAAGCAAGCAGGAGCCAGGGTGATAGGACTCCCTGTTTCCTGTACACCTGTTCCCCTTCTGCTTAGCACCTGCAACCTGAGCCTTCCTTCTCCACTGGCCTTTTTGTGCCTAGCCAAGTGGTAGTTCCCTCCACTAGCTCAAAAACTCCTGAAGGTAAGTATTGTTAAATAAGTGGTGACTCTTGCCGTCACTGCCTGTCCACTCTGCTAAGAAGGAACAAACGTTTGTTCTCCCCTCGAGCATATGACCTTCCAGGTTCCTAACAGACTAACAAGTTGGCCACAAACACAGGTCTGGTAAAGCAACTCCTCTTGCCTGCAAAGAAGATGCCAAGTAGCCAAGTATACTGAGAAAAACAGTCCCTTTCTCCCCCCATTATCATCTGCTCCTCAGGTTCTCATCACCTGGATCCTGACCTCGTGATAAGTTTGCATAAATGTATGCTAATAAAGATCAATAGTTTCATGCATTTACAACCCACTCTTGCAAGTAAATTAGATGCAGGCAGCTACTTACCTCCTTTCAGATTCTGAACCCAGAGAACTGCTGAGCTCTCTTAAATTCATCCCTTTGGTCCGTTCCCCAAAAAGAAAATCCTCCCCAAGATTGTACCTTGGCCCTACGCTGGCCAGTGGAGATGGGTTTCCTTCTTGTCCAGGCCAAGGGGAAAGCTAATGAGAGTTAAAGAAAAGGGCTTCTCTCAACCTGGTCATGGAAATGTTCGTTTC
This sequence comes from Nyctereutes procyonoides, assembly GCF_905146905.1. Classification (NCBI taxonomy): domain Eukaryota; kingdom Metazoa; phylum Chordata; class Mammalia; order Carnivora; family Canidae; genus Nyctereutes; species Nyctereutes procyonoides. The sequence goes on from NW_026575044.1 coordinate 8,507,516, forward strand.
CAGAGGTTGGACGGCCACACCTTACTCTGCAGCCGCGTCCTGATAGGGCTCCATGGTCCCAATCAGGAATGTTCCATTCCCATGCTGTTGAGCACAGTAGTCCCTCTACTTGGAGCTCCTCTCTGACCCCCTCGTTTGAGAGCAGTTACCTGGTTTCACCAAATACTCCTGACCACTCAGTGGCCCCAGCTCAGGGAGCCATTGGCTGCCACACTCACCCCTAACTCCCAGCAAACGGTGGGAGCTAGCGCCTGGGCAACCTTCAGGTCTCCTGAAGCTACAAGGAGAGTCACCTGCCTCCACAGGCCGTCCTTTGAGCTTTGCAGACAGGACCCGGAATACAGTTAGTAGAGCCGCTAAGGCAGGCGCTCGGATGGAGGCACGTACCCTCCGCTCTGCTTGCTCTGCACCGGAAAACGAGCAATGCACTGGGCAGGGCAGCGAAAAATCAGAGAAGGGAAAGCTTTTCTGTCTACCTAGGACTCTCAGTCTGTGTGGCCAGTGGTTATCCAAGCCAAGTGGGGACTGGAGTTTGAGGATCAGCAATCTGGAACAACACAAAGGCCCGCGGGGCTGGCAGCCTCAGCCCGGATCTAGGACAGGAGGACACCCCGCCTCCCACTTCCTCCCCCCGTATCAGTGAGTGGGCACTACAGGGAGGCCCTAGCAGCATCCGGACAGGCAACTTGCAATCCCCAGAAGACCAGCATCCCCGCGAGTGACAGCATCCCCCCTCGTCACCTTGAGTCTGGACCGGCCAGTGGATTTCGTGGACAAGACAAATGAAATCGTATTATTGTCCCCCCATGTGTCACCTCAGGGCCGGGAGGGGCACAGTAGTCCCATTACTCCATGGAGCCCTCACAACAGCCCGCGTCTTGATTCCTGCTTTACACAAAAACGATCACGTGGTCATTAGCACAAGAACATGCAGGTGCCACAGGAAACACCTCTGAAACCAGCCCATCGTGAAGCTCCTGCTTCCATTCAGGACCTCAGGCTCCTGAAATCCGATCGGCATGCGGACGAGACTCCGGGCACGAGGGTCGCGGGAGCCCCTCTCTGTCCCTCCCAACTCTGTTCTGTGCACTCTGAGCCTTCTCTGTCCGCAGAAATGAGAACTTCTCAGGCGAGGCAACTGTCAGGCAGCCTGTCGTCTTGGACACACGAATGTCTGAAAGATGGGGCAGTTGAATCTCCCTCAAACTTCAAGAGAGATATGGTGTGATTTTCTGAATGTCGCCTGGGTTTGGCTGAATCCATATAAATTACTCAAGGGGCATTCCAGCTGGAGCTGCTGCAAGGAGCAGTGACTGAGAAGCCCCTGATCTGGGCACGGGGACTCCGGGCTGCCCTCTGAGCTGTTGGCCCCCTTCCTGGCGGACCACCAGGACATGCCTATCACACAGCCATCCCTAGGCTCTGAGGCCGTCCCTCGGTCTGCATCCCTGGCCGCAGCCAGCAAGCCTGGCTATTCGTCCTTGCTGGGCCCCTTCCAGTGCGTCCAGCGGGACTCCCAGTCTGCAACAGGCAAGCACTGCAGTAGTCCCCACTTCTTCCAATGTCTCCTGGCCCCTGCTTTATCTGAAACCCAGGTGTCCCCTGTGGGTGCACTCCCCCAGAGTGTGTCCCCCCAACCTGCCATCGCTGCTTGCCCACACCTCCTCCTCCCCACCTCAAGCCCCCAGCTCCACTGAGCCCATGCTCCCCAATGCTCTCCCTCCTCCTGCCTGTCTTCCCCTCCACCCTCCACCCCGTTCCTGTGCTCATTCATTCCCAGGAACTTCACCCACACAGATGACCCGTCCTGAACCCTAACCCCGTGTTTTTCCCCCGGGGCCCTCTTGTCACTGGGGTAGGACAATCCCTCGTGCTGGACAGTCATGGCCACATCGAAAGTCCCCATGCAGGGCAGCCCGGGTGGCGCAGCGGTTTAGCACCGCCTTCAGCCCAGGGCATGATCCTGGAGACCCGGGAATGAGTCCCACGTCGGGCTCCCTGCATGGAGCCTGCTTCTCCCTCTGCCTGTGTCTCTGCCTCTCTCGCTCTCTCTCTCTCTCATGAGTAAATAAATAAAATCTTAAAAAAAAAGAAAGAAAGTCCCCATGCATTTCACCCCTGGAGTGTAGGCAGTGGGCCCTGGCTGAGAACCACTGTCAGTGTCTCCGCCCACGTCCACCTGCACTCAAACCTTGGGCTCGTCACCACTCCAACTGACCCCCTGGTAAATATTTACCTTGAGCATCTCTGACCACCACCCTGCTTGGTTTGGGTGCCCTTGTGGGTCCTCTGATGCTCCGGGTGACATGTACCCCCTTTGCTTCATCCCCCCCCCCCCCGCCACTGTGTCCTCACATCAGCAGAGAACCTCGCTGTGTGCTTCCTCCAGCACAGAGAGAACATAGGCAGTTGGCCCCTGTATTAGAAAAACAGTCCTTCCTCCACTGTGCTCCTCCTTTACTTTCATACAGAACATTCCACTTCCCACATGTCTGGTCACCAAATGTGGGGGAGGGGGAGTGTCCCCACACCAACCAATTCTGTGTGACACCAGCAGGGTGTCCTGTGATTTAACTGTTCTGACGCTGCTGTCTCCCTGGAGACGGTCTCAGGGGTCAGGGCCCAGGGACCGGCCGCCAGGAGTAGGTCCCAGGTGACCACAACTTCTGTCTGACTTGGCTACAAATCAGAGATTCCCAGAACCCCTTTCTGGAGTCCAGCTGATTTACTAGAGCAGCTCACAGAGCCCAGAGAAACACATTTACCAGTTTATTAAAGGATATGATGAAGGACAAGATAAACACCCAGATGAAGAGATCCACGGGACACGGTCTGGAAGGGTTCTGAGCGTGGGAAATCTGCCCCCGTGGAGCTGGGGTGTGTCACCCTCTCACTCGTGGAAGTGTCCACCCCCGGGAAGCTCTCCAAACCCTGTGCCACTGGGATCTTATGGAAGATTCTCCATCAGGCGTGATGGATCATGACCTCCGTTGTCAGCCCCTCCCCGTCTCTGGATAAGTGCGGGGTGGCGTGGGGTTGAGATTCCAGCTTCTGATCATGGCTTGTCCTCTCAGGTGAGCAGCCCCCACCCAGGAGCCGTCCAGGAGCTCCCGCAGAGTCTCCTCAGTGGAGCTAGAGATGCTCCAGTGCTCTTACCACCTAGGAACGTACAGGGGTTTCAGGCGCCCCGTGTCAGGAGAGTGTAGTAGCGCAGAGGCCAGTGTATGTGTTTTCTATTAACTCACAACCTCCAGGGCACCTGGGTGGCTCAGTGGTTGAGAGTCTGCCTTTGACTCAGAGCATGATCCTGGGGTCCTGGGATCAAGTTCCACATTGGGTTTTCCTCTGGGAGCCTGCTTCTCCTCCCTCTGCCTATGTCTCTGCCTCTTGCTGTGTGTCTCTCATGAATAAATAAATAAAATCTTAAAAAAAAAAAAAAACCTCACAACCTCCAATTTCCCAATCTACAACTCATCTGAATTTGTACCCAGAGTCACTGTCCCTGTCACAATGGGAGAAGGTCTCTTACTGCTTCCAAAGGGGCCAGTCCCTCCCTTGGTACTGGCTCTCACACTCCCCCATCAACCAAGCACTTGCTCCAACATGATCCCTCCCCACCCTTTATCTTTCTAACACCAATTTCCCTTTCTTCTGCTGGACCATTCCTATCAGCATAAAATATGTTGCGTGGTTTCTCAGCTAAAACCTAAAACCAAAAACAAACCAACCGTGACTTGACCCCCTGGTCTGTAACAGCACATTTCCCTACGTCTCTCCACATTAGAAGGTCATGTGCCTTCGTGTTTCATTCATTCTTTCAAACAACTTTGTTGTGAAATATATATACAAAGGGATATATGGGATACATGTGTATACTTTAAGATACAGTAAAGTGAACACCTCGCCACGTACCCACCACTCAGCTTAAAAAATAAAACATGGGGGACGCCTGGGTGGCTCGGTGGTTTAAGACTGGCTTCAGCCCAGAGCATGATGCTGGGGACCCTGGATCAAGTCCCATGTCGGGCTCCCTGCATGGAGCCTGTTTCTCCCTCTGCCTGTGTCTCTGCCTCTCTCTTTCTCTCTCTCTCTCTCTCAGGAATAAATGAATAAAATCTTAAAAAAAAAAAAAAAAAAAAAAAAACATGTGCAGGACCTCAGACGGGCCATCCAGCTCCCTGATGGCTTCCTCCTCCCGCCACCACGGGGACCCTGCTATTCTGAGCTCTGTGTTCATCATCGCTTTGCTTTGCTTTATGGTTTTAACACCCGCATATTCATCCCTTGACAGTATGTTTTTTGGTTTGACTTACTTTAAAACATTGAGAACATATCTATGTTCTCCTGTGATTTTTAAAATTCCATGTATCTTTAAATTCACGAATGTGTGTAGTTATAGTTCGTTCATCTTCATTGCTGTATAGTATTCTGTTATATAAATATACCACAATTTTATTTATAGATTCTTCTACTTTTAATGGACATTTGGGCCATTTCTGGTTTATTGCTATTATGAGCAATGCTTCTATGAATATTATAATGTATGGCTCCTGCTGCTCATGGAAAGATTTCTTTCATAGTGAAATTGCAAAGTTGTAGGGAATGTACCTGTTCAACTTTATTAATGTAGGAAAAACAAGGCCCTCTTCTTATTACACTTTTATTAAATAAAATCCTACCCAGCCCTCTCTACCTGCTAATCAAACAGAGCTCCACAGGCTATTTTCTTATAATGTCATAAAATGAAATTTCAGAGCCTTGCCTTTAAAAATGTTTTTTCATTATTAACTGAAGGAGTCAAAGAGGTGAGAACTGTTTCCTAATCCCACATGGCCACCGGGAAGGAAAACACTCAAAGCACAAAAGTGGTTCAAAGAATCTGATTGGTTTGGTTTGAAGAACTTTCCACAGAATGCCTTGTTCTAAGTGGACATGTGTGAACGTTCATCACTATTTACAACTCTGAGCAGCAGGATCTTGTTAGACACCCACACTTTAGAAATTGTTGCCATATCCTGTGCAAATACGCACCCTTGAGTATAACCTCCAACTGCATTTATTAGCTGCTTGTCTTACCTGATAATTCACTGGCTTAATTATAATGTTGCAAATGACATCTCAATATTCCTCAAGGTTATCGATACTTGAAAAACTACCTCTTACAGATCAAGAGAGGATCATGGCACTTCTCTGCCGCGTGCATTTTGGAGAAACCAAAGGCCCTGCTAGCTGTATGATTTAACAGATCGGCTGAAAGTTCTTGTGCCATCTTGTCAGCACTGGGTCATCAAAACTGTTTTCCAAAGTGGCTGCAACACTGTCAACTCCCATGAGCAGAAGATTGTCATTCCCACTACTCCGCACCCTTGCCAATACCTGATATTGACTGACTCTTCAGTGCTGGCCAATCTGGCAAACGTAAATTGGCACCTACGTGTGCTTTTGATCTTCCTAATTATTAATAGGATCGAGAATCTTAAATGTTTCTGGGCTAAGTACTTATGTTTCCTTTTCTGTGTAATGTCTGTCCTACCCTTTGTCTAGTTTTCTATTAGATTCTATGTCTTTTTCTTGCTGATTTGTAGGAAATATTTATATATTCTAGCTACTATTCTTTGTTCAATGTACTACAAATATATTGTCCCACTTGGAAACTTCTCTTTTCACTGTCTCTTAAGGTGTGCTTGGATAAACAGAAGTTCATTTTAAAGTAGTCAAAAATCAAGAAGCCTGGGTGGCTCAGCAGTTGAGCACCTGCCTTCGGCCCAGGGCGTGATCCCGGAGTCCCATTGTCAAGTCCCAAATCGGGCTCCCTGCATGGAGCCTGCTTCTCCCTCTTCCTGTGTCTCTGCCTCTCTCCCTGTGTCTCTCATGAATAAATAAATAAAATATTTTAAAAAACATTAAAAAATAAAGTAGTAAAAAATGTCAGTGTTTTTCTCTATGGTAAATATTTTTTGTATCTTAAGAAAATTAATCTGTCCCTTTAGATCATAAAGATATTTTCCTACATTTTCTTTTAAATATTTTTTTAATTTTATTTATTTATTTGGGAGAGAGCAAGAGAGAGAGAGCACACCCACGACCAGTGGGGAAGGCCAGAGGAAGAGGGAGAAACAGGCTCTTCACTGAGCAGGGAGCCTGATGCAGGACTCGATCCAAGAAGCTGGGATCATGACCTGAGCTGAAAGCAGGTGCTTAACGACTGAGCCACTCAGGCGCCCCTCTTCTAAATGTTTTAAGGTTTGCTTTATGCATCTAAGTCTTCAGTCCACCCAGAATTGATTGTGTGTGTATGGGAGGTCGAGATCCAAATTATTTTTCTTGCCATATGGATAACTATTCACCCTAAAGCAGTACACTGAGTAGCCTTGCATTACCTTCTGCGGTACCACTCCCACCGTCTGTTAGCCAGGTTTCCGTATATGGAAGAGTCTTTCTGGGCTCTCTCTAGTCTCACTGGTCTATTTACTATCCCAAGACTAATGATACACTATCCTAACTGCTAAGGCTTTATAATAAGCCTCAATACGTGGTAAAGCAAGTCTCCCTAGCTTCATGAGTTATAAACACACCCTATTGAAACTCCATTGAACTTATCTATCAATTTGTAAAGAAGCAACGTCTAATGACATTGAGTCTTTATCCAAGAACATGACATATCATTCCATGTACACTGATTTTTAATAACCTTCAAAAAGGTTTATCATTTTCTCCAAAAAAGACTTTCCTATATTTTGTTACATTTATGCCTCAGTTCTTTATATTTTTTTGCTAGTGTAAATATATTTTATTTCTTAATTATAGTTTCAGAACAATTGTTCCCCATATATAAAAACACAATTGACTTTTTTTCCTTTTTTAGACAAAATTGATTTTTTTTTTTTTAAGATTTAAAGTAATCTCTACACCCATATGGGGCTAGAATTTACAACCCCAAGACCAAGAGTCACATGCTCTATCCACTGAGCCAGTCAGTTAGATTTTTGTTTTGTTTTGTTTAGAGAAAGTGTGAGCAATGGGGAGGGGCAGAGGGAGAGGGAGAGAGATAATCTTAGGCAGGCTCCACTCTCAGCATGGAGCCCAACCCAGGGCTCCATCTCAAGGCCCTGAGATCATGACCTGAGTCAAAATCAAGAGTCAGATGCTCAACCAACTGAGCCACCCAGGCGCCCCTAGATATCCTTTTTTTTTAATATTTTTACATTTATTATTTATTCATGAGAGACACCGAGAAAGAGGCATAGACATAGGCAGAGTGAGAAGCAGGCTCACTGCAGAGAGCCTGGTACAGGACTTGATCCCAGGACCCCAGGATCATGACCTGAGCCCAAGGCAGACCCTCAACCACTGAGCCACCCAGGCACCCCCCTAGATATTAATTTCTTTTTTTTAATTAATTTTTTAAATTTATTTATGATAGTCACAGAGAGAGAGAGAGAGACAGAGACATAGGCAGAGGGAGAAGCAAGCTCCATGCACTGGGAGCCCGATGTGGGATTCGATCCCCGGTCTCCAGGATCACGCCCTGGGCCAAAGGCAGGCGCCAAACCGCTGCGCCACCCAGGGATCCCTAGATATTAATTTCTTAAAGCATATTTAGGCTCACAGAAAAATTGAGCAGCTAGTACAGAGAGTTCCCATATACATCCTCTCTCACACATGTACACTTTCTCCTGTTATTAACATCTTGTATTAGGGTGACACATTTGTGATATGATGAATGAATTAATACATTACTAGTAGGTAAAGTCCATTTACATTAGGGTTTACTCCTGGTGCTATACAGTTCTACGGATTTTGCCAAATGCATAATATTATATACGCAACACTACAGTATCACACAGAATAATTTCACTGCCTTAAAAATCCCAGGCGCTGCATTTCTTCATCCTCCCACCCACTAATCACTGATGTTTTTGCTGTCTCTATAGTTTTGCCTTTTCCAGACTGTTGTATAGTTGGAATTATACAAGATCTAGCCTTTTCAGATTGGCTTCTTTGACTTAATAATATGCATTTCCATTTCCTCCACTTCTTTTCATGGCTTGATAGCTCATTCTTTTCAGTACTAAATAATATTCTGTTGTGTGGATGAACCACAGTTGACTTCTGTATTCACCTACTAAAGACATCTTGGTTGCTTCCAAGTTTTGGCAGTTGAAAATAAAAAATTTTGTGCGGACAAAAGTTTTCAGCTCCTTTGGGTTCCTACTAAGTAGTGCAGCTGTTGGATCACAGGGTAAAACTATGTTTAGCATGTATGAAAGTGCCAAACTATCTTTCAAAGTAGCTGTGCCATTTTGCATTCCTCCAGGAACGGGTGAGAGTTCCTGTTGCTCCACATCCTCACCAGCACTTGATATCGTCCGTGCTTTAGATTCAGACTATTCTAGTAGGTTAGCAGTAGTACCTCCTGTTGTTTTAATTTGCAATTCCCTAGTGATGATCACGTTGAGCATCTCTTTCTAAGCTAATTTGCCATCTGTAAATCTTATTTGATGAGGTATCTATGCAGATCTTTTGCCCACTTTTTAGGTGGGCTGTGGGCTTTCTTACTGTTGAGTTTTAGTTTTTTGTGTCTTCTGGACAACAGTCCTTTAGCAGATATGTGTTTTGCAAATATTTTCTCCCATCTGCGGCTGCAATTGGTTTTTACAGCTAAGGTTTTTATCCAACAATCCTGCAAAACTCTCTTGGTAGTTCTAGTTATAGATAGATAGATGATAGATAGATAGATAGATAGATAGATAGATAGATAGATAGATAGATAGATGATAGATAGATAGATAGATTCTTTGGAGTTTTTCTACATGGACAGTTATATCATCTGCAAGCCACATTTTTCTCTTCCTTTCAAATCCATATAATTTCTTTTATTTATTTATTTATTTATTTATTTATTTATTTATTTATATGCCTTGGACTAAGACCTCCCAGACAATATTGCCTTGATCCTAAAGAGAAGTTTTAAGTATTTCAAGCTTTTGTCAACTTTTTATTTCGTGTATTTTGCCAGCCAGCACGGTCAAGCTATTTAATCTGGAGTAAAGCTTCAGAAACTGAGGTCACCAAATACTTCAAAGTAGTAATGATGGTCTTGTACTAATTTGCAATAAGACTGCAATGCATTAGATTTTTTTCTTCGTGTTTGATTCAGATTGCATCGAGTGTGATGACACTGGTTACCTTAAAAGTCTTTGGTAACAAATGGCCTTGATTAATAAAATGGGGAAAAGAAACTTTAGTAAAACAAACATTTTTTTTAAGAGCGCGCACATGCATTAATGGGGGCTGGATGGGGGCGGGGTAGAGGCAGAGGGAGTATCTGAAGCAGACTCCAGGCCCAGGACAGAGCCCGATGTGGGGCTCAATCTCACAACCCTGAGATCATGATCCAAGCCGAAATCAAGAGTTAAATGCTTAATGGACTGAGCCACCCAGGTACCCCTAAAAATTTTTTTAAAAACACACATTTTTAATATGAAAAAAGATTAATATATGAAGCCAGGAAGAATAAGGCCCGCTCCTCCTACTGAGTGACACCTATGAAGAGAAGGCCCGCCTATCAGCAGTGACACGTTCTGTTGCCGGTTTCACAGAGGAGCACACAAAACAGATCCAAAGTTCAGTGCCCACTTGGCCACCTGCGGAGCCCCAGCTTCTCTGCCTGTGTGCACAGACCCCAAAGAAGACATCACAACTTATTTTACTGCCCTTGGGGATCTCTGGTCCTCACACTTGTGCTTTCTTTTCTTAAATGTGTGACATGGGGTCCAGCCCTGAGCCAACAGAATTCTGACAAGTTTGGACCTATGGGAGAGACTGGCCAGAGTCTGCAGACACGAAGGATTCACCCCAAGGAAAGAGAGAGCCAGGGCAACGCATCTTGTGGGAGAACTAAACTTCCATCTCATTAGAGATCAAGGGAAAGGGGAGTGTTGTTGCCTCTTGGATTTGTCCCTGGGCTAGCCTTCCATGGACACCTGTTTGACACCTATAGAAAGGGAGATTAAACAAAATCTGAAAGAACCATTTCATCCAAAGTTCTGTAAGAGCCAAGCAATTCCCAGTGTGTCTGGTATATTCCACCCCCTCGAAAGTCAGGCATTAGACTAAGTCAAGCATTTCTGTCCTTCCGTGGGTGGATAGGTGCCACCTGCATGATTCAGGCATCTGTCCCTCCCCAGCTTTGTGCCTCAGCTCAGTGAGCACTCCCCCGTGAGTCCCCAGCAGCCCCAGAGGCAGACTCCCATGTGAATCAGTAACCAGCCTGTGACAGGTCCCGATGAGCCTGCACAAGCTGCTAAGCAAGGTGTTGAGCCCCGGGGTCTGTGACAAGTCAAAGCTCGGCCCCCCCAGGGGCTGCGGCTGGATGCCCTTTGCTCCCACTTGCTCATTGAGTTCCCACCATAGCGCGTAGGATGTGCTTGGTGCTCTGGCATGTGCAATTCTGCTAGATAGGACAGGAAAACTAGATGGAAAAAACAGACTTCCAGGTTGAGCATAAATAATGAAGAAGCTACCAAGTAGCTGGTGAGATACAGACAAAATTCATAGAATGGGATAAATACGGCAAAGAACAAGTCACCCATGAGACGTGTTAGATGTGAATAAAATAAGTGGAACCCGTGTACAGCCGACACAGGCAACATGGTGCCAAATCTTCACGATGAATGTGAAGCTCCAAATATCCATCATACACCACGTGATGCACCTAAACCCCAAAATCCCACAATACAGCAGCCGAGGCACCAAGATTCATAATTGAATACGCATCATGTATAAGAGGCACTCAATATCCATGAGCCTCAAATGGGCCACTGTTGGAAAACGTACCCGGATTTATTTGAACCAGGTGTGGTAGGCCCCACAGACGTGATGGTCATGAAGGGAGATTTTATACTCCCAGGGCCCTAATAGCAGGCCTGTGGTGCCCATGGGGAGCACCGAGCACAGCCAGGATGCAGAATAAGCAAGGGGAGAGCACAAGTGGGACACTTTGTTGTGGTTTTCCCAGAAAAAAACAGGCAAGCTGAACAGAGGACTGGACAGTCCGAGTAGCTGAGGCAGGCCCTGGGCTACGGAAAGGTCCAGGGTTTCCAGCACCTGCCCTGGGTTGACCTGGCACAGAAGATTAGCACCCCAGGCTGCGGAGCCTGTGAGAAGGACAGCTGACCCTGCCAGGGGCGGTCCTTCCCTGGGCCTGCAACACCAGATGTCAAAGGGTCGGGAAATAGAGAAAGTGAACAACAGGATTAGCAGGGTCACTAGGCCTCTAGCCTGCTAGGCACCTGAGAGAGAGACAGAGAGAGAGAGCACACGCATGAGCAGTGGGGAGGGGTAGAGGGAGGGAGAGAATCTCAAGCACACTCCCTGCTGAGTGCAGAGCCAGACACTGGGTCAATCCCAGGACCCTGAGATCATGACCTGAGCCAGTATCAAGAGTCAGATGCTCGGGCAGCCTGGGTGGCTCAGAGGTTTAGTGCCTGCCTTCAGCCCAGAGCCTGATCCTGGAGACCCGAGATCGAGTCCCACATCGGGCTCCCTGCATGGACCCTGCTTCTCCCTCTGCCTGTGTCTCTGCCTCTCCCTCCCTCTCTCTCTTTCATGAATAAAGAAATAAAATCTTAAAAAAAAAAAAGAGTTAAATGCTCAACCGACTTAGCCCCCTAGATGCTCCCCCTGCCCCCAAGCTGCTCTGTTGGCTACCCAATGAGTCAGCTATGGGCAGACAAGCCCACCCTGCCTCTCCCCGACAGAGTGAATATGACCTCAAACATCTTCAGGCCTCTTAAGCCGCCCTGGGTGTCCTCAGCTCTGGTCCTCACAGCCTCCCCATCCATGGGACGAGCTGAGGTTGCAGAGAGAGACGATGGGATTCTCCGTGAGGCTAACAGCTTATGCCCCGCACCCCTGGGTCCTCAGCATCCAGGTGGGGAACAGAGTCCAGATGACTTCCCTGATGCACACTGTGGATCCCTGGGTTCAGGCAGTTGGTCCTTCCACCCCACCTGCACCCTCCCCATGTGTGTTCCCCGGCTCATCCTCCTCCCTCCAGGCTGTATGTTTTTCCCTGTGTCACTGGGTCATCTCAGCTGGGCCGTGAGCTGGGCTCCCGGGCCTGGGCTGGACTCAGGCCACCGCCATGTGGGGGTGGCCCTTCCTCGCCCACATGCTGATTTGCAGAAGGACCCTTCGGAGCAAGAGACCACCTTAAGTTTGTGGTCATCAGCCACTGCCGGTGCAGGGTGGGAGGGTGGGAGATTTCCATGATAGGAACTTCTGGATGGATCTAGAATGCGAAAAGTAATTCCAACAAATGAGTAGAGTCTTGGAGATTTCTGGGTCTTTCGTCTTTTTTATTTCTCAAGACCGCTTGAGGCAGTTTACTGGAAATGCCTGGACACCTGGCTTCTTTGCACACCTGGACTCTGGGCCGGGCCCGTAGCGGGCCTGAAGCCCAGGCTGCACGAGCTCCGTGGAGAGTCCGGTGTGCCGGGAGGCCAGGAGAACACAACCCAGCCTGCTGGACAGGTTCACGTCCCCTCTCTGCCCTCGGTTCCTCCTCTGGGCCCAGCCTCAGGCGGACACGCAGGGGCACCTGCAGATCCTGGCACAGCCTTGTGGAGCGTGGCCTGGCTGGGAGGTGGGGCTCCCCATAGTGCACTGAGGGCCCCCCACAACAGCTACCCCCTCTACATGCTCCCCAAATTGTGGGCCCAAGGATCATCTGGGAACTTAGATTCCCACAGGCATCACCTCCAAATAAGCTGTCACTAGACTGGGATGGGGCCCAGGAATATGCATTTCCGTCCCGCAGTCCAGAGGAAGTGTGACCTGCCAACCACACTTAGAGGCACATCGGCCTAAGGAGTGGTGAGAGGCAGGGTTTCATCAGCAGACAGGCCGCTTCCTCTCCTCAACCTGTCTATACCACCCTGTTTGGACTATTTCAGCTCAAGCTCTCTGGTCAAGCAGCGTGGGCCTAGAGGGAAGTGGAGGATGTGTCTCTGCAGCGATCACCTTCTGTTCCAGGCCCTGTTGTGTTCTCCATACTGGCCTACAGAGATGTCACTCTCCAGAGGGTCCAGGTCGGGATTGAGGCTCGGAGGTTGAATAACCTTTTTGTGGTCAGACAGCCTGGAAGACGCAAGCCGGGATGCAGCCCCAGGTCTGTGGGACCAGAGTCAGCCCCTTCCTTGTGCGCCCCCGCCCCCAGCAGGGCAGGCTGGCTCCCCCAGCTCTCGTCCCTAATGTAGCAAGTGTGGAGTCTCCCCAGGGCCGTGAGGAAATACCTGGCCAAGAGCCCACTGGCGGCTTGCTCACTGCCTGCCCTCCCTGCCCTGCCACCGCTCAGACGTGGGTCACAAGACGGCCCCACTGTCTGCCCAACTGAGGCTGCGCTGGCAGCCAGGGACAAGGGGCCTGCTGCTAACAGGGCGAGCGCCAGGGCCCTGCTGGACATAGAGGCCAACTTGTGCCGTTCAGATGCATTCTGACTTTCTGGAACTGTTGTCATCAGTCTGCACACAGTGCTCACTGGGTCTACCCTCAACATCTGCGTCAGATGATGTGAGAAAATATTCGACTTGAATGGCAAGAAAGCAATAAAAACCACTCTTCACCCATCCATCCTGCATCTTCCCTTCTTCCCTTAAATTCCCTCTTTAGGGATTTGGGGACCCCCAAATCCCCAGTTTTATTCAGACATTCGACTCCCTGTAAAGTGAGGTAGGCGAGGGGTAGAGCCAGATGCCATCAGCCGGTAGTGGTTCTACATCTCCCTTCTGGCCGTTGAGACCCGAGGAGAGTCTGCCTGAGGGATTCTGAGAAGGCTTTCTCTGTCTTACAAGGTGGCAAGATGCAATGCTCTTCTAGGTGCTCTTATACCTGGAGGATGCGTGGGGATGGCTGTAGCCAATTTGCATCCAAGAGCCTAAGGGGGGACCCTCTGTGCCCAGGATAGCAGAGAAGACCACGCAGGAACTTGGCTTTGATGTTCAGCAGAGCTGCTGATCACCCAAACCTGGAGGCGGTCTCCCCAGGGATTTTTTATAATGTGAGATAATGTCCCTATTTGTATGCTACTTTGAGTTTCTTCTGTCGCAGCCAAAAGCATCCTCATTCATCCATCTAAAACAGCCCAGGGCTAGATCTGGCTTTGCAGAGGCTTTATCCTACCTAGGCTCCTAGGATGTGCCAGGCTCGATTTCTCTCCATCTCTTGACTCCACCCCCTGGAGACTGGCTCCAGCCTCCTCGGGCAGGCTCTCTCCTTGAGATGTCATTGTACCTGCAGCCGGCAGCAGAAAAGAGCCTGTGTCCGCAGGTCCTAAGATCTATCTTCTCTAGACCCACTGGGAAACTTTCCCATCCCCAACCTCAACAGTAGCCGCAAAATGGAATATGCTGATTGGCTTAAGATAGGCTCTCAAATAGGGCTGCATATTAGAATTAACTGGAGCATTTTAAAAATGCATATGATTCAGTGAAAGAAACTAATCTCAAAAGGCTAGATTTTGATGATTCCCATTATATGACATTGTGGAAAAGGCAAAACTACGGTAATAGTAAAAAAAAAAATATCAATGGTTGTCAGGACTCTGTGGGGAGGAAGGGATGAATAGGAGCACAGAAAGGTTTTTTTAAATATTTATTTATTTAAGTAATCTCTACACCCATTATGGGACTCAAACTCATGAGTCACATGCTTGAGATCAAGAGTCACATGCTCCACAGAGTGAGCCAGCCAGGCAGCCCTATTTAAAAAAAAAAAAAAAAAGTTTAAATATCAGAAAGTTTTTAAGACAGTGAAACTACCCTCTGTATGCCACCATGATGATGGATGCATGTCATTATACATCCGTCCAAATGCACAGAATGTACAACACCAAGCGTGAACCCTGATGTAAACTATGAACTCCGGGTGATAAAATGATGTGTCAGTGTAGAATCTGCAACTATAACAAATATTCCACTCTGGTGGAGGATGCTGACAAGTGGGGATGCTACCCAGGAGTAGGAGCAGAGAAAGCACATATGGGCACTCTGTACTGTCCATCCAATTTTGTTGTGAACCTAAAACTGCTCTAAAGAATAGTCTAGGGGCACCTGGGTGGCTCAGTCAGTGAAGAGTCTGCCTTGGGCTCAGGTCATGCTCCCAGGGTCCTGGGATCCAGCCTCACATGGAGCTTCCTGCTCAGCGGGAAGTCTGCTTCTCCCTCTCCCTCTGCCCTTGCCCCTGCTTATGCGCTCTTGTGCTCTCTGTCAAGTAAATTAATTAATTTAAAAAATTAAAAAATTAGGGATCCCTGGGTGGCGCAGCGGTTTAGCGCCTGCCTTTGGCCCAGGGCGCGATCCTGGAGACCTGGGATCGAATCCCACGTCGGGCTCCCGGTGCATGGAGCCTGCTTCTCCCTCTGCCTATGTCTCTGCCTCTCTCTCTCTCTCTCTCTCTCTCTCTCTCTATCATAAATAAAAAAAATTAAAAAATTTAAAAATTAAGTTTATTAAAAACAAAACCTACTCCCAGGCCCTACCCATAAAAATTAAACCAGAATCTCTGGGGGGCAGCAGGAACCACAGTGCTTCTTAATAGCTCAGGTGAATCTGTGTGCAGTCAAGATTGAAGACCACTGGTAAAGCCAGTTGGAACCCATCCCCGGACCTGGGAGTAGGATCAATCTTTTGTAAACCTAATGGCTGAGACTGGGGAAGGTGGAAGTTTCCAAAAGAAAATGTGGGCTACTTTAACCAAGCAGCATGACAAATGAATGCTCAGATGCAAACAAGCATGTACCCATGAGAGATTAACACCACTGTCAAGGACAACATTCCCAGCTGGATTCCTATCCCAGGAGCTCACAGCTCCAGAATTAAAAAAGACTGTTCCTCCCTTTCACAGTGTTGCTGACAGGCTTCTGTTTTGCATACCGAGATAAGCATCTCCACTTACAGGTACAGATTTCTGCTCCAGGTAAGAGAATGAGTTTTATATTCTTCTACACCTCCTCCCACCCCCCAGATCCCCGGAGGGCGAACGCAGAGACCAGGAGTCATAGTCTAGGGCTCTACTGGAAAAACAGAATGATGTGTAAATCTGACTGTCCTTTCCAGGTAATTCAACATGCAGTGCAGGCTTCTTATTAATCTGATTCTAAAATGAAATCCCTGCTTGCTGCTTCCGATTTGATATCACTTCACCGGGTCCATAGATCTGCTTGCAATCAAAGAATAAGGCCGTTAAGCAACTCCACTCAGCCTGTGTTCCAGATGGAGGTGCCAGCCCCCATTGCTTACTGACCTCTCAGAGTTCTTCCAAGGACCAAATGAGACATTACACAGGAAAGCGTCTTGCAAATTATGAGCCCCGAAGCAAAAACAGAGCATTGCTTTAAAATCTAGTATTTGGGGGCACCTGGGTGGCTCAGTGGTTGGTCTGCCTTTGGCTCAGGTCGTGATCCTGGGGTCCTGGGATCAAGTCCCGAATCGGGCTTCCAGCAGGGGGCCTGCTTCCCCCTCGGTCTATTTCTCTGCCTCTCTGTGTGTGTCTCTCATGGATAAATAAAATCTTTAAAAAAAAATAAAAATTGAAAAAAGAAATAAAATAAAATCTGGTATATGAAGATGTGCACTTTAAAAAATTGGGAAAGCATTTGCCTCAAAAAGGATTCCTCACTTTACAATAGTGTTTACTCAAAAGTGCTTTAAATGACAAGCTCACTGTTCTTTAGAAATGATTCAATCGGACAGCCTGGGTGGCTCAGGGGTTTAGCGCCTGCCTTCAGCCCACCGTGTGATCCTGGAGACCCAGGATCAAGTCCCGCATCAGGCTCCCTGCATGGAGCCTGCTTCTCCCTCTGCCTGTGTCTCTGCCTCTCTCTCTCTCTCTCTCTGTGTGTGTGTGTGTGTGTGTGTGTGTGTCTCATGAATAAATAAAATCTTTAAAAAAATGATTCAATCAATGAATAGTGTTGGGAAACTGGATACCCCGCATGCAAAAGAATTAGGTTGGATCCTTACTTGATGCCAGTGTCAAAGAAATAAAGCCAGACCTTAGAGCATTTAGACATTAAGATTAAAACATTTTATTCAGTAGCTACTGACAGCAGGAAAAGAGCTGACCTCCATTCCCATTTGTGCAAAAGTGATTGGGCTTTTTAAGGGACAGGGGGGATGGGATGCCTTCCTCAAGCAAAAAATGACAAAGGGTTGGTCAGTGTAAATGTGATTTGGCCAGTGGAGTCTTCGAGCTGACAATTATGGAAGTTAGGAGTCTATCCTCCCACACAGTCTGGGAGACAGAGCCCCACTGGCCCCATGATTATAATTCCAAGGAATGGCTCTCAGGTCCCTGAGAGAGACACACATCAGTTTTAGGAGGTATATATGCCTCTCAAAGGGACAGAAGAACAATTCACACTTGGAATCCCATTTTACTATGTGTTCTGAGAAAGGGAGGTTAAGGGCCTATCTTCAGGTGTTGGCTAGGACAAACACCCAATTCTTCTGACAAGCCTGAGCTTTTCCAGACAGAAACTCACAGGAGGGCTGCTTTGTCCAAAGGCTCCAGCTTTCAGTTGCCAGGAGCTGAGTTCACGGTTTCAAGTCTCCTAGAACAAATCAGTAAGGAAGAAGGAAAACTTTCACTATTTGCGGATGATGTGTGATACTATAGAAAACTTGAAAGACTCCACCAAAAAACCTGTTGGAACTGGTCAACAAATTCAATAAAGTCACCAGATACAAAATCAATGTATAGATATCTGTTGCATTTTTATACAATACTGAAGCAGCAGAAAGAAAAATTAAGAAAACAATCCCATCTACAATTGCACCAAATATAATATCTAGGAATAGGGATGCCTGGATGGCTCAGCGGGTTGAGCGTCTGCCTTCAGCTCAGGCCCTGATCCTGGGATCCTGGATCGAGTCCCACATCAGGTCCTTGCGGAGAACCTGTTTCTGTCTCTGCCTCTGTGTGTGTGTGTGTGTGTGTGTGTGTGTCTCATGAATAAATAAAATCTTTAAAAAAAAAAAGATATCTAGTAATAAACCTAATGAAAAAGGTGAAAGATCTGTACTCTGAAAATTATAAAACATTGATGAAAGAAATTGAAGATGACACAAAGAAATGGAAAGACATTCCCATGCCCATGGACTGGAACAAATATTGTGAAAATGCCTATACTACCCAAAGTAATCTATATACTTAATGCAATCCTTATCAAAATACCAACAGCATTTTTTCACAGAACTAGAACAAACAATCCTAAAATTTATATAGAACTACAAAAGACCTCGAATAGCCAAAGCAATCTTGAACAAGAAAAGCAAAGCTAGAGACATCACAATTCTGGACTTTGAGTTATATTACAAAGCTGTAGTGATCAAAACAATATGGTACTGGCACAAAAATAGACACACAGATCTATGGAAAAGAAAACCCAGAAATAAACCCACAAGAATATGGACAATTAGTCTTTGACAAAGCAGGAAAGAACATCCAATGGGAAAAAGAAGTCTTTTCAACAAATGGTGTTGAGAAAATTGGCCAGCTACATGCAAACAGAATGAAATTGGACCACTTTGTTACACCATGCACAAGAATAAATTCAAAATGGATTAAAGACCTAAATGTGAGACATGAAACCATAAAATCCTAGAAGAGAGCACAGATAGTAATGTCTCTGACGTCAGCCATAGCAACACTTTTCTAGGTATATCTCCTGAGCAAGAGAAATAAAAGAAAAAATAAACTATTCATACTACATCAAGAAAAAAAGCTTTTGCACAGCGAGGGAAGTAATCAACTAAACTAAAAGGCAATCTATGGAATGGGAGAAGAGATTTGCAAGTGACATATATCTGATAAAGGGTTAGTATCAAAATATATGAAAAACTTATAACTTCAACAATCAAAAAACAAATAATCCAATTAAAAACTTATTTTAATCCAATTAAAAGACATGAATGGACATTTCTCCAAAGAAAATATACAAATGGCCCATGGACACCTCAAAAGGTGTTCATCATCACTTACCATCAGATAAATGCAAATCAAGACTACAATGAACTGAAAAAAAAAGACTACAATGAGACTTTGCCTCACACCTGTTAGAATGGCTAAAATCAACAACACAAGAAACAATAGGTATTGATGAGGATGTGGATAGAAACCCTCATGCACTGTGGATGGGAATGAACCCCGTGCAGCCATTGTGGAAAACAATATGGAGGTTCCTCAAAAAGTCAAAAACAGAACTACTCTATGATCCAGCAATTTCACTACTTGTTATTTACCCAAAGAATTCAAAGGGATACATGCATGCTAATGTTTATAGCACCATTGTTTACAATAGCCAAGGTATAGAAGCTGCCCAAATGTCCATCGATTGATGAATGGATAAAGATGTGATAGATGATAGATAGATGATAGATAGATAGATAGATAGATAGATAGATAATAGATGGCTGATAGATAGATAATGAAATATTATTCAGCCATAAAAGAGAATGAAATCTTGCCATTTGCAATGACATGGATGGAGCTAGAGGGTGTTATGCTAAAAGAAATAAACCAACCAGAGGAAGACAAATACCGTATGATCTCATTCATGCGGAATTTAAGAAATAAAACTGACAAGCTACGGGTAGAAAAGAGAAAGAGAGAGAGAGAAACCAAGAAACAGACTCTGAACTCTAGAGAGCACACTGATGGGTCATCAGAGGGGAAGGAGCTGGGTGGGGAATGGCTGAACTAGGTGATGGGGATGAAGGAGTGCAACTGTTGTGATGAGTACCAGGTGATATATGAAAGTGCTGAATCACTATATTGTGTACCTGAAACTAATACAACACTGTTATGTTAACTGACTAGAATTAGAATTAATGCTTAATAAAAAAATAATAAGCCAGTCATGAAGGGACAAATAGTGTATGATTCCATTTATATGATAGAGTAGTCAAATTCACAGAGATAAAAGTAGAACAGTGTCACCAGGGTTTGGGGGAGAGGGAGCATGGAAAGTCATTGTTTCAAGGGCACGGAATTTCACTTTTGCAAAATTAAAA
Organism: Nyctereutes procyonoides; assembly: GCF_905146905.1. Lineage (NCBI taxonomy): Eukaryota > Metazoa > Chordata > Mammalia > Carnivora > Canidae > Nyctereutes > Nyctereutes procyonoides. Next base: position 8,527,591 of record NW_026575044.1, read on the forward strand.
GTGTTCTGGAAATGGATGGTGATGAGGGCTGCACACAATGTGAATGTGCTTAATACCACTGACCTGTACACTTAAAATGAGTTAAGATGGCAAATAAATGGTTCAGGTCATGTCATGGTTGTTGTATAAATACAAAGGAAGACTTACCTGGACCCGTGTAAATCAGACTGGGGTAAGGCAGCAGCATCTTAAATCTGACTGCTCTCCCTTGGTGCGCATGCCTAGCCTATATACATATTCCTTGGTACATCCTGGCAGTGAAGCCTCTGGAACTCAGAGCATAGTGACCTATTAAAGAGCTGAGGCTCCTCCTCTTGGGCTCATCAGTGGTGACCCAAATATACAGTGCCCTTCCTCTTCTGTTTCAGAGGGTAAAACAAGTCACCAAGAACCCCAAAAGCCAAACACCATGGATCATCCCCCTCAGACCCCAGTCCCACAACAAGCCACCCTCTTTGCTGGCAGCCACCACCCAGAACTCAGTGTGGCCTGGATCAGGAGGCTGATGTCCCTTCTCCAGGGACACAAGGAGGGGGTGGGGGTTGCACCAGAGAACCACCCCAAAGGGCTGGCTATGAAAAACTGCATTTCTTTTTGTTGGCTTCCTGCTCAAAGGAGGATGGATATAAGAGAAGGAACAAGGCTCCAGCCCCAGAAAATGAGAAGTACAGATTGTCAGCAAGAAATACTGTCAAGTTCCCGAGCAGTGAGGGTGGGGTGTCTAATGCGGTGTCTACCAGCAGGTTCTCCATCCCAACCCCCTGAAGCAGCATGTGTCCCCAAAGGCCATTGTTTCTGCTGAATCTGGCCTTTGACAGGAGATACCCACAGCCCAGCAAATCTGATAAAGGCCGCCCCTCTCTTGGCCGGGGAGGGATCCATCATAGCCAAGGATTGGGCCCGGAAGCTCCCATCGCAGGCTAGCAGCACTCCCAAAAACATAAGGCTTTGGGCGGGTATGTAGGAGCGCAACTGGGAAGACACAGGATGCCACCACGGTGACCCTCTAAGTGAAACACTTCCCTTACATCCGTGCTTGTACACAGAGCTGATGCGTGTGCATCAGTGGGGATGAAGGCCTGGAGATGAAGGCCTAGAGAGCCGGCCCATCCCCTTGGCCTCCTGAAGGAAGAGGAAGCACAGTGACCTATTCAGAGAGCTGAGGCCTCCTCCTGGTGCGGGCAGGGGACCATCAGCCAAACCAAAAAGGCAAACCCACATCCAAATTACGGTCCGAGAGAACTAACTGCACTCGCTTGGCTCCTACTTTTCTGAAAGAAATCAACCCGGGAAACATGACATAGCTGAACTGCTGGGTGTTCCGCAGCAGCACCCCGATCTGCGGCCTGGGGATTCAGGGATTCGGTATGCTCCGAAGGGTTTCTCCGTTTTCAGTCTTCTCACCTTAAACCTCTCCAAGCGAGGAAGATTTCACTGGCTGCTTCCCACGGAACAGCTTTTCATTCAGGCGTCGCGGGATCCCTGGTCTCAGCAGCTACACACAGGCCAGTGGGGCCGGTCTCCTCACAGGCACGGGGGCTGGCTACGCAGCTGGACCGCTCTCCTGGGGAACCCGCACACCCCCCTCACCGCCCGCCCTCACAGTGGCGAGAATGAGGAAGTTAGTGAACGATCAAAATGCATCGCCCCTCAATGACAGTCCTGTCCCCAGCTTTCTGGCCCACGCCTTGTTTTTTCTGTGTTTTTCGATGCTGCCCACCCCTCTCTCACTGAGGTGCCCTGGACAGGGTGTGGTGATCCTCGCACTCCCTCCCCAGGGACTGGCTTTCGAGGTCAAGGGCACCGGGAGGCCCCTGGGAGGCATCAGGAGCTCAGCAGAGAGCTTCTAGGCCCACTGCTGGGCGTTTCTGGCTTGCAGTTTGGGCCCGAGTAGGGGGGCAGGGAGGGCAGGAGGGTGGAGAGCGATCTGGGAATAGCCCCAGGAGACACCCGGGTAACAGTTTAATAAGTACCCTGACTGCGTATGCTCCTTCTGTTCAGAAAGTGCTTGGAGCACTTTCACTTCTAATAATTTACTTTCATCCTCACAAGCCTACGGGGAAGAGTATCATTAACTGGCTTTTATTGATGAGGAAAAGAAAGAAATCAAAGACCCACCCAGGAGTCCCCCAGATTCCTCTCCCTGTGCTCTTTCATCTCCAACGCTAGTTTTCAAACTCCCTGCAGGCAAACCCCAAGCTTGGGTCTCACATTGGTTTACAAGGGCTCACAAATGCCTGTAAACAAAAAATTAGAGTTCGAGCACTTTGATGTGGGGTGAAGAGCTCAGCAACCCGCTTAAAAAAGCAAATTTATTGGGCAGCCCAGGTGGCTCACGGTTTAGCGCTAACTTCCGCCCAGGGTGTGATCCTGGAGACCCGTGTCAGGCTCCCTGCATGGAGCCTACTTCTCCCTCTGCCGGTGTCTCTGCCTCTCTCTCTGTCTCTGTCTCTCTCTCTCTCCCCCTGTCTCTCATGAATAAATAAATAAAATCTTAAAAAAAAATACTTATTTTTAATCCTCCCAGAGCAAGGCATAAACTGCTGACCACTGCCCCACTCACCCCTTCCCGGGGCTGTCTAGGGCCCAAAGGAGCAGCAGGGCGGTGCAGGGCTTCAGGAAGGTACAGGGCCCCAGAGGAGTTCAGGGCCCCAAGGGAGTGCGATGTTCCAGGAGGGTGCGGGGCCCCAGGGGGGCCCAGTGCAGCAGGAAGATGCAGGGGCCACAGAGAAGATTGGGGCCCCTGGAGAGAGCCGCAGGGGGTGCGAGGCCCCAGGAGGGTGCAGTGCTCCAGGAGGGTGCGGGAACCCCAGAGGAATTCAGGGCCTCTGGAGGGTGCAGGGTCCCAGGGGGTGTGAGGCCCCAGGAGGGTGCAGGGACCCCACAGGAATTCGGGGCCTCTGGAGGGTGCGGGGACCCCAGGTGAATTGGGGGCCCCTGGAGGGTGCAGGGCCCCAGCGGGTGCGAGGCCCCAGGAGGGTGCAGTGCTCCAGGAGGGTGCGGCGACCCCAGGGGAATTCGGGGCCCCTGCAGGGTGCAGGACCCCAGGGGAATTCGGGGCCCCTGCAGGGTGCAGGACCCCAGAGGAATTCGGGGCCCCTGGAGGGTGCAGGGCCCCAGAGGAATTCGGGGCCCCTGGAGGGTGCAGGGCCCCAGAGGTATTCGGGGCCCCTGGAGGGTGCAGGGCCCCAGCAGGTGCACGGCCCCTGGACGGGACGAGGCCCGAGGCCCTCCCTGCGCAGCAGCCAGCGGGGGGACGGAGCCCTTTCCGTCCCGAGCACCCCCAGCACCCCCAGCACCCCCAGCACCCCCAGCACCGGCGCGGGCCCCCTGCTCGGGCGCCTGGCCCCAACGAGCCGCGCTGTCTCGCTCGTTCCCACGGCGTGGGGTTTATTTTCCTTCGTCGCCCCGTCCGACAGGAACGGCCTAGTGGGTGCGGGGCGCGCGCGGCAGCACCAGCAGCGGGATCTGCTCCAGCCGCTCGGGCCGCGCCCCGCGCCGCCGCCACGCCGCCAGCCTCCGCAGCAGCCCCTGCAGGCGCCGGGGCGCCCACCCGCCGCGCTCGGGGCCCTTCCTGCGGCGCCCGCCGCGGCCCGCGCCGCGCGCCCACAGCCGCCGCCAGCACCAGCAGCCCGCGCCGCCGCCTCCGCCTCCGCCGCCTCCGCCTCCGCCTCCGCCTCCGCCTCCGCCGCCGCCTCCGCCTCCGCCGCCGCCGCCCCGGGGCCTCCGCGCCTCCGCCATGCCCGCGCTCCCCGCACGCTCCTCCGGGCTCAGGGCTCCTCGGTGCGCGCCCCGGGTCGCCCGGGAAACGCGAACGCGGGCCCACAATGCCCCGCACGGGCCCCCCTGGGGCGGGGATGGGGGATGGGGGATGGGGGCGCCCTCGGGGCCTCGGGCCGCGTGACCCCTGCCTGGCCGCGACACCAAGGACGGGGTCCAGGGCGTGCCCGGGCCCCAGCCGCCCCCTCGACTCCCCCCCACTGGATCCCGACTTGGCTGCCGGGCCCAGGCCAGTGTTGCCTGCAGGCTTGTCGTTTCGGGGACGCTGGTTTCAGGGCTTCTCTGATTTTCCACAAAGGCGGGGAACCAGTGTCTCAGGAAAGATCCCCAAACCTGATAGTCTTTCTCCATCTTTTCCTTGGGCGGGGGATGGGGTGGGTGGGAGGGGGGGTGACGATTGATTTTTTTTTTTTTTGCAATATTTTTTTCTGATTGCAAACCTAAGATTCTTTGTGGAAAAATCGAAAAGCACCAATACAGCAAAGAAACCATCTTTTTCCTGCCTCCTTATGCAATTTTTTGCACAAGTCAACTTCTCGAATTCAAGTGAGGAGACATCAAAATAACAATAGCTAGCTCCTCTTGTGCCTGTTATGTACTAAGCACTCCACTCAACAGTCTGTATATTTTTCTCCTTTTCTTCTAAAGGATTTGTTTTTGTTTGTTTTTTATTTATTTTTATTTTTTATTTATTTTTTTTGATTTTTTTATTGGAGTTCAATTTGCCAACATATAGCACAACACCCAGTGTTCATCCGTCAAGTGTCCCCCCTCAGTGCCGGTCACCCAGTCACCCCAAACCCACCCCCTAACCCCCACCCCCCACTTCCCCTTCCACTACCCCTTGTTCATTTTCCAAAGTTAGGAGTCTCTCATGTTTTGTCACCCTCACTGATATTTTCACTCATTTTCTCTCCTTTCCCCTTTATTCCCTTTCACTAATTTTTATATTCCCCGAATGAATGAGACCATATAATGTTTGTCCTTCTCCGATTGACTCATTTCACTCAGCATAATACCCTCCAGTTCCAAACACATCAAAGCAAATGGTGGGTATTTGTCGTTTCTAATGGCTGAGTAATATTCCAGGATTTGTTTTTTGTTTTTGGTTGTTGGTTTGGGTTTTGGGGGGTTTGGGGGTCTGCTTTTTTGTCATCGTTCAGTTTTTTGGTAGCCCACTAAGAAATGAACAAGCTCTGGAATAAGTCTGCCTGAGTTAGAATTCAGGCTCCAACACTGACCAGCTTTAACTTTGGGCATGTTACTTAACCTCTCAGTGCCTCACCTTGCCCATCTGTAAAACTGAGGTAATAGCAGTCCTACTTCTGAGAGGGGGTTGTGTGAATTAAATGAGGTAATATGTATATAAAGCATTTAGTATACACTGGGCGTATAGTAAGTGCACACAAATAAATTATTATTATGCAATCCTAAGGACAACTCAAGTGGAGTGTTTCCCAAATGAATGTTCCCATTGTGCTGAGAAAAGTAAAGCCTAAAGAGGTAAAAATCATTGATCTGGGATAACATGGCTTATCAGTTAAGGAAAATGATTTGAACCCCAGATTCTTTAAACCCCTGGATATGAAATGACCATACTGCTGTTGAGCGTTCAGCTGCTCACCTTAGTAGTACAGTGTCGTTCTTCTAGTACTCCCGTCGTCTAAAATGTCCAGAGCCAATAGGTTTGATGTTTGTGTAGATTCTGGGTACAGAAAAAGGGGAGGAAAAAACCCCCCAGTTGTCCAGTCCTTATTTCTAACCACTTTTATAAATTTGCAGTCATCTGGGCAGGAGCCTTTTGGTCCTCATGGCACAAGCCATTCCCCTTCAAGAACCACTTGGTTTGCTTTGCTCCTTCTCCAGTTGTCCGTGGGGGCCTCCTCCTCGTATTCTGGGCTGTGTGTGCTTCCTGCTTCTTGTGCCAGAAAGTCAAGCACAAGGTAAATCCTGGCAGACAGATTCCACTAAAGAAACCAGCCCCAAATCAGACGGATCATTTACATGGACAGTGAAAGGAAGATGAGCCAAAGATGCCAGCTCCCTGCAGACGCCCGAGCTCAGGGCAACCCTGCAACTACAGGGGCCTGGGGACTTCAACACCAGTGGTGGGACACTGTTGCTGAGGAGCTAATGCCCTGCCCCAGCTAGTTTCCAGGGAGCATCTCTGCCCTAAGTGGTGGGAGGGCAGGGCAGACACCCCCCCACCCCCTACCCCACCATCATCAGAAGCTAGGAGGCCTTGTGGAAATATCTTAAAACAGCCTCCTGGGCAGCTAAGAGGCAACAAGTGAGAAATGCTCCGGCAGCTCCTCCCAAGCCTCCCCTGCCTCTCGTTCTGGGACTATTACTGAGTGTTGTCAAGACTCCGATTCATGGGGCACCTGGTGGCTCATTCAGTTAAGCATCTTCTATCAGCTCAGGTCATGATCCTGGAGACTCGGGTTTGAGCCCGGGGCTCCCAGCTCAGTGAGGAGTCTGCTTCTCCCTCTCCCTCTCCCTCTCCCTCTTCCTACTCTTCCTCTCTCTCTCTTTCTCTCTCTCTGTCTCTCTCTCAAATAAATGAATAAAATCTTAAAAAGAGAGAGACGTAGATTTGGCTGTAACTCAAGCCTGGCTTATGTGGCCTATGAGGATGCATACAAGGTCCCCAGGGCACCATGACAGAGCCATCTGCCTGCACAAACCAATTCACGTGCTTCCCGAATCTTTTTCTGACTGTTACAGACTAAATCATGTCCCCTGAAAAGTCATATGTTGAAGTCCTAACCCCTAGAACCTCAGAATGTGAAGATAGGACCCAAGGAGGTAATTAAGTTAAAATGAAGTCATGAGGGTGACCCTAGTCCAATATGACTGATGTTCCTATCAGAAGAATAGGACACCAACACAGAGGGAAGGTCATGTGAAGACACAGGGCAAGGTGGCCAATCTACAAGCCAAGAAGAAAGGTCTCAGAAGAAACCAAATATGCCAACTCGTTGATCCTGGACTCGCAGACTGCAGAACTGAGAGAAAATAAATTTCTGATGTCTAAGCCCCACGGTGTCGCATTTTATTACAGCAGTGCTAGCAAACGAAATCACTGGCTCGCTGGCTTTGCCTCCTGTTCTATTTTCCCTTAAACCCCTCCATTCTCACAATGCCAGGAGGCACTTCCTTGGCACTGCAGTGCTCCGCCATGCAAAGGTTCTCTGTGTGGACGCTCTCTGTTCAACCCTGACCAGGCCTGTGAGTCCTCAGGGAAGGTCTGGGCAGCCTCAGACATAGCCTGTGGCCTGGCTTGGAGATTGGAGTTTTCAGACACCTGTCACCAGCCACAGCTGCTTGGGCTGATGCTAGGTGACTCCAGGTCTAGGGTTGCCAGATAAAATACAGGTCACCCAATTGAATCTGAATTCCGGGTAAAGCAACAATTTTTTATTATAAGTATATCCCAAATATTGCATTGGTATACTAATACTATAAATCATTTAACTGGTCATTTGTATTTTTATTTGGTGCCCACCAGGGTCCTGGGGAGAGTCCAAGGGCCCACTTCATAAAGGCACCCTGGGGCCAGATCTCCTCCAGGTCCCTCAGGAGATCTTCAAAACTGGCCAGAGGCTGGAGCACTCTCCATGTTCTACAACCCCAAGCAGGAGCAGCTTATCATGCCAGCTTGTCCCAACCCAAGTACCCAGAATAGCAAGAGAGACCTGGAGTCCCCAAAGTTAAGAAGAGCACATTATTGGGCACCTGGGTAGCTCAGTGGTCGAGCGTCTGCCTTTGGCTCAGGGCATGATCCTGGGACCGAGTCCCACATCGGGCTCCCTGCCTGTGTCTCTGCCTCTCTCTGTGTCTCATGAATAAATGAATAAAATCTTTTTTAAAAAAAACTCACATTTTAAAATAATGGGGTGTGGGAACTCCCTTTCTTCCCCCAGGATTTTAAGGATGTGATAGAAGATTTGGTACCCCCAAATCCAGAAAAAAAGGGATAGCATAATTAAGAGCATAAGGTTTGGGGTCATACAGACTTGACAAAACTAGCTAAATGGGCCTGAATATGTTACAGACCTGTCTCTCTGCCTCATGTTCATGTCCCATGAGAGCATAGGAGTACTGTTCCTACCTGTTGTAGGAATAGTTGTCACAGTGACAAGCAACGGGACAGGCATGTAGGGCCTTAGACAGTGCCCATCACAAAGCCAGTGCTCGATAAACAGTAGCACTCCTGCCCTGAAATCTTCTCTGTTTTGGCCGGTTTGCATCTCCTGCCCCAAACACTCCCCAGCACAAATGGTTCTCCTAACACGAGTCCCAGCAGGGCCTTTGTTTCTGAAGCCCCAGAGTTAATGACAAGCTCTGTGAACTCAAACTCCTGGAAACGTTCCCAGGAAAATTTGGGATGCCGAGATGCAAGATAGGAGAAAACAGATGGCTTTGGTTTTTCTGAGGTATGGACAAGTGAAAGGTCAGGTAGCTCTGTAGGAGCGAGCACAGTGCCAAGAGGCCCCAGCCCATGAGACACCTTCTTCCTCATGATCTACCGCCAGGCCCCCGCCTCACACACCTGCTGACCATGCAGCCAGGAACAGGGGGAGCAGCACCAGCCAAGCCCTAGGGTGGGAAGATTAAGGTAGTGGCCCTCAGTTCCATCAAGGCTAAGCCAGTGACATCATCCCTATATATGAAAGGTGACACGTTAGTAAGGAGACACATGAAGTGGGAGAATGAGATCACCGGGGGCAGCACCTGTCATTACCCAGATAACCAGGCCAGAGGAGGAGTATGGATGTTTTTTAAAGATTTTATTTATTTGAGAGGAGAAAGAATACACAAATGGGGGAGGAGAGAGATAGGGAGCCCGACTCAGGGCTCCATCCCAGGATCCTGGGGTCATGACCTGAGCTGAAGGCAGTTGCTTAACTGGCTGAGCCACCAGGCACCCCTGGAGAGTAGAATTTGGACAAAACAGAACAGATTTTGCCTCTACGCTTTATGGATATGGCCCTCGTTCTAGTATATGGGCTTGACAAGATGACCATTTTGAAATCGTTCTTTATCATAAGAACCAGATGTTTTCCCCAGATATTTTGAGATAAAATTTGATGGAATAAATGCATCCCTAGGAAAAGCCTGGTTCCCATAAAAGGAAAGCAAATTCTGTATCCAAGGACATTGGATAATTACACCCTTGAATGTTTGTGTGCTATTATAGTGACTACAAGGGAACTAGATTCTCTCCCCTTTACTGTGTGTGGGTGGATCTTATCCTCAGTATGTCAAGGCTACTGAAATGTTAGAGCAACCTTCAAGTCAGACAGGGCCTCCCCTTAGAAGACCCCCAAAACCATGGCCTGTGGAAATCCAAAGCATCCCCCTCCTCCAAGATTTCTGCAAATTCTTTTTCTCCAGTTTCTCTCTCTGTATTGGTACACCCCTTTCTCTGCCTTTCACAGAACCCCTTATCACTTGAAGCATGAAACATTCTGAAATTCATAAATTTTCATGGAAATCTCAGAATGGGAGATGGACAAAGGGCTCACAGTGTAAAAATACAAATGACTTCCTAAGAACCGTATCATGCTGCTCAGGGCATCCACCTCTGGGGAATCTCAGTGGCCTTCCCTGACTCAACCCGACCTTCTTACTCTTCCTGGTTCTTCTCAACCAGGCTACTCTCTTCTACTCCATTCTACGTCTCTTTTCTTCTCCTTCAAAGAAGAAGAAAAAAAAAAACACAAATTTTTTTGTCCTGTTCATGGCAAAGGACTTTTCTACTGTCTGCTCTGTTCATGGCAAAGGACTTTTCTACTAATATATTGACTCCTGGTGACAACTAACTTCAGAATCTAATCTACCTCAATCAGCTTGATATTTTCCTTAAAAATAGGTATTTCCACCTGAAAAGTATATTTCTTTTTTTTTTTAAGTAGACTCCATGCCCAGCATGGAGCCCAATGTAGGGTTTGAACTCACAACCCTGAGATCAAGACCTGAGCCAAAATCAAGAGTAGACACTTAGCCAACTGAGCCACCCAGGCACCCCATGAAGTACATTTCTATTATTATAATGTAAACGTTTGCAACTTCCCTGTGGAATCAGAGATGGTGGGTAGGTAAGTGAGGAAGGAGGAGGAATACTACTGAATCAGCATCATCACTATCACCATTATCACCATCATTATCATCATCAATATCATCACCACCACCATCACCATCCCACCACCATCATCACTGCCATCATCATCATCATCATCATCGTCATCGCTACCATTCAGCGGCTCTGACCATTACATGGCATAACATGCATGATGTCATTTCAGCAGCACAACAGCCCCTGAGGCAGATAGAAACAGCATTCCATGTCACAGATAAGGACGCCAAAATGTAAACTGCTGTTGAAGGCACTACAGTTAAGCAGAGACAATAAGCCAAGGCAGGAAAACCTGCAAATCTAACTCCTGACTTATGAATTGATTAGGAATTTGAGCTGCCCTCCTAGATGGAAAACCAGGAACTACCAGGACAGGATGGAGGGCTGCTGGAAGATTTGAGCCAGAGAAAAATGTATGACTTCTGTGAGAAGAGAAGCTTTTACATTGTTCTTGGAGAAGGCCAAGATACAGTTAGATGTTGCCTTGTGTTAGGAAGTAGAAGGCCCTGGCCTCATGGACATAGGGAGCTGGGAGAAAGAGCCCAAAACAAAGCTGAACAGGTTTCTGAGACTAGAATACAGTTGTCTTAAACCAGGGTGTGCAAAGGAACCAGCTCTGTTTGCTTGTTATTCACAAGAGCTATTGCGGGGTCAGTGACCTACAGTCTGTAAACATAATTTTGTATACTTTGGCTTATTAATTTCAGTGTTTTGGCTGTCTTTCTAATGTTCCTTTAGATGATGCCAATCTTTTTTCTATAAGGAAGATTAAGGTGGGATTTTTTTTAATAGTTATTAGGACAGGGTTTTAGATGGGAATGATGAACAACATATATCCAGGCAAGGAAATGACCAAGGGAATTCAGAGAGAAGATATCTGGGACACTGACACAGCCACATTCCTCTACCCTCTGCCCTGAGGTCTCCACTCAAAACTTTGAGGCTGAAGCAACCAAACACAATGAATGGAACTTGTAAGGTTACAATTTAAATAAATCAACTGTAAGAGGGGAGATTTGAATATGGACTTTGTAGTCTATATGAGTCTATATGTGTTAAAGAATTCTTGTTAATGTTATCAGGTGTTATAGTGACATAATTCTCCAATAAAAATGTTTTATTCTGAATACTGAAGAATTTAAGTTCGAAACTGGGGGTTACTTTAAAATATCCAGGAAGGGACACCTGGATGGCTCAAGAGTTGAGCTTCTGCCTTTGGCTCAGGGCATGATCCTGGGGCCCTGGGATCGAGTCCCACATCAGGCTCCCCACGGGGAGCCTGCTTCTCCCTCTGCCTATGTCCCTCCTCTGTCTCTGTATCTCTCATGAATAAATAAACAAAATCTTTAAAAATAAATAAATAAATGAAACAAAATATCAAGGAAGGAAGGAAGGGAGGGAGGGAGGAAGGAAGGAAGGAAGGAAGGAAGGAAGGAAGGAAGGAAGGAAGGAATAGCTAGCCCAGGAAGAAAAGAGGGAGGTAGATGAAGAAAGTCTGGCAAAATTATTTGGACATTTTCAAAGAAAAACCTCCGGAAAGGCTAGCGTAAAGAGAGTTTGTGGCTGTGGTCTCTGGAGCAGTGTGACGGGGGAAATAGACAACTTGAAACCACCGACCTCAACCATGAGCCCTTTCCAGGAGCAGGGGAGATTTGCCTGGGAAACCGACCTAGATTATCACCTAGTTTGAAAGGTGGAAATCCCCAAGGGCCAGAGGAAACCCTAAGAGGTGAAATCTCAGAGGAGGGGGGTGTACGCCATGTCTTCACCACAGAAGGGCCACGAGCAGTGGAGGCCATGCCAGCCTATCAGTAACCCAGGGGATGACGTTCTCACTCTACTTAGCCTTTCTAGGTCACAAAATCAAAAACGATTGCCATAAAGTCAAGTTACTTTCTCTTTGTGTCTCAGTTTCTTAGGGGGAAAATACATGAACTAACAAGATGGGGACAACCAAGCTTTCTCCCTGCTCAGGACAGAGGCTCAGAGAGAGAGCTGTGATTACGAAGCAGCAAACTGGACACTAATTATAAGCCACACAACTCCCTAGGTGCTGTCCGTTTGTCCTTGGTGCCAAAGCCTCTGCTGCCAATGTCAAGTGGAGAATTGCAAGTTCACTGGCATGCAGCTTTCAGAAGCCCCTGAGCAGCTGGGCAAAGTCCAGGAGATGCCAAGGACAGGCTGAGCCCTAGTGGCTAGCATAAGCAGTGCATCCTGGTCTCGACTTTGTTGGAAGAATGGGCCTAGGGATGCATTTATTTTGGCACAATTTTATTTAAGAAAGCCCCAAACATGTGTTCAGTCAACAGATGTCCAGGCGAGGCCCGGGGAGATGGAGAGGAGTGCTTGCCACTCTGACTCTTCCTCATTTGAGACTTGCCCCAGTTTCCAGACCTCGTGTAAAATGACCCTGCTCCTCCCCTGCCACAAGTTACGACCCAAACTCCATCACTCAAATTGTCTCCCCCCAGAACTGAAATCCGGATGGTTTCTGGTTAGATATATATGGGTGCAGGACCTGAAAGTCATGTCGATTCCAGGGTGAGGGCACCATCAGACCCAGCTTTAAATATATACAAATGTGGAGGTATCTATCCCTTCGATGTATTCCTTTCCAGGGCCCCTGGGTGGCTCAGTTGGTTAAGCATCTGCCTTCGGCTCAGGCCATAATCTCAGGGTCCTGGGATCGAGCCTCACATGAGGCTCCACATTCAGCAGGGAGTCTGCTTCTCCCTCTCCCTCTGCCCCTCCCCCCATACTCTCTCCTCTGTCTCTGCCTCAAAATAAATAAATAAAATCTTTAAAAAAAAAAAACTTTCCAGCAAGAAATACTCATTCTGTTGGCTATGACAAAGATTTTTCAACAGACATGTGGAGCAAATTTCTCAAGGTCATATAGTAATTCACTAGAAAATCAAATAGGAATTTAGATTTCTCAAATCCAAAGTTAGCTTCTATGAATGAGAACTGCTCCCTCCCTTGGAATGACATATATACACCACTTCAATTACCCAGATAATGTGAATTAAAAGGTCTGGCAGCACAAAGTTCTCAGCAGCATTGGAACCTGAAAATCTGGGGGACAAGGAGTGTATCTAAGCACCCAGCATCCCGCAGAAAATTGCCAGCCCCTGAAATCACTGAACCCAGTACACCTTCCAAATTATGTGTATTTTAGGTGATCAGTGTAATCTTCAGCTCTATTTTTAGCTCTCCCATCCTACAAAAGCAATTGTAAGAACAGAGAAAATCTCTATGGCAGAGTGTATTACGTGTGAACTGCTCACCCGGTGTCTCTGAGGCAGAAACACTACAATTTCTCAGGTCGCGCTGTTTTATTTTTGGAATGTAACACAAATAGATTCCTAAATTCTTCATAGTGGAATACTTAACACTTTGAATGTGGAACATTCCACAAGGTCTGTAAATGACATCATGAACCCTAGTCTTTTCAGGCATGAGGTTGGTGGGAAGTTTGAAAAAATCAGGACTGGGTTTCCTTGACATCCAGAGGTAGACAGCGTGGCCAGAACGGCGTCCTCAATGAGTATCAGCGCTGATGGCTTTGAGGTCTGGAAGGAAATCACAAATTCCTGTCTCCAGGCGACGTGACAGGATCCATCTCACAAGCAGACACAATCCCGATATCTCCTTAAGGTCAGCAAGACCCGGGCTGAATTTCTTTATCCCCTTCTACTCCAGCATCACCTACACAGAACTGATAGAGATGGCCCGTGACAGAGGTCAACCACCTGCAGGGCAAGATGCAGGGACTCTGATCACCAGGGTCCACAGAGAACTCGATCTTGGGCAGAGGGTAGAAGGGGGCATCCCTGCACCCCAGGATCCAGCATCAGACCCCCGCCCTGCGGAAGCACCAGGGAGAACCGTTGGGAACAGAGTTCATTTTCTTTTTTTTTTTTTTTTTAACATTTTATTTATTTATTCATGAGAAATACAGGAAGAGAGAGAGGCAGAGAAGCAGGCTCCATGCAGGGAGCCCGACGCAGGACTCCATCCCAGGACTCCAGGATCACGCCCTGGGCCAAAGGCAGGCACTAAACCACTGAGCCACCCAAGGATCCCCAGAGTTCATTTTCAAGTCCTGGCTCTGCCTCCTCCCAGCACACACACACACACACACACACACACACACTCAGGCTCACGCTCCTTGCCAGACTCACCGCTTTGTTGATGCTGTGTCCACCCCCTGAACTTTGAATGTCACCAGTCAAACCAAATCCTGCCCATTCTATAAGATCCTTCCCAAAGTTGGGTGCCACTGGCCGAGCCCATCTCTCAGCCCCGGCTCATGAATGTTCACACACAGCTTGGCATTGAATTATTTCCTGAGTTCATCATGTACGTGGTCTTTCTAACTGAGCTCTAAATGCCTTGAGGATAGGCAAGCCTATTTTGTACATGCTCCTGTACCCTCTCTGGGCCCAGACTAATGTAAAGCATATAGAAGATTCATGTCCTTTGGTCCAAAAATGATAAGGACACGGGGAAATTTTTATTTTATTAGATCTCTTTGGGGAAGGACGGGATGTGTTTGGTAGAAATACTTGGACAAAGTCCTTGAGGCTGAGAGTGAGGCATCCCAAGACGTTCTCAAACAGAAGAGGGTTGTTAAATTGCTACTCGTAAGATCAGGAGAGTCATTTATGGAGCTTCTGAGAAAGAGGGGAAAGCAAAAAGACAGGGGAAATGAGGCAGATATACGGTACGCTGTATCACAGTGAGCCACTTCTACTCCCAAACCTTCAGCAAAATTATATTAAAATTTGCAAAAGAGCTGATATGCATTGATTGCTAATGAAAACCAGAGAAGGGACCAGGTTTGATACCAGGGGCAGCGTGGGACTTCAAGACATTATATGGGTGCAGGAGCCAGACAGACAGGGAGGCCTTTGCTGGCACTCGGGTCATATTCCCATAAACGACTGACCAGTGTGGATGATTATCACGGAAATCCTGGTGATGGCACACTGGCCCCAGAGATATTTTCCCCTCCTCCTCCACTCTGCTACTGTCTATTTAAGGAAAAATTAGAGTGAAGGCCAATACGGCCCTGGATGTAGGACGATCCCAAGTCTCTATTTGATAAGACTCACTCGGACTGTGTTGCTGTGAGTTGGGTTTGATGTTGAAATCACCTCAAGATTGGGTCAACCATCCATTCAGTGAGCACACTTCCTTAGCTTGGATGCTGAGGACTGCGCCAGGTTCTTGGCTCTGTGTATTCAGAGTGTAGGTAGAATTTTGCACTTACTGCTTCCATGATTTAGAAGTGTCCTCATTTACAGACACACCCTCTCAGCTAGATGGAAAACAGGATGTACAGTGCATTTCATCGACACTGTAATCCAAGAAAAAATACAATGGGAAAAATAAGCATTTTGTTTATAAGATATGACTGATGATAGATAAGTACTTTACATACTTAAAGTTTGTTAATTAACACAACTTTGTTCACTATATTATATAAAAATACTGCAAAAGCAAGCAGGGTATGTATTACAGTTCTCTAGAGAAACAGAACCAATTACATATACATATACATGTATAGAGAAAGGGGGACAGAGAGAGATTCATTATTTGTTATAAGGAATTGGCTCATGTGATTATAGAGACTGTAAACTCACAGGATTGCTGTCAGTAAACTTGAGACCCAGGAGAGTTGATGATAGAAGTTCCAACCCAAGACAGGCAGGCTGGAGACACAGGAAAACTTCACATCCAAGCACAAGAAAAACTGAGTCTCCGCTCAAAGCCGCACAGGAGGAGCTCCCTCTTAGCATTTCTTGAGGGAGTCAGGCCTTCAACTGATTGGGTGCGGCCCACCCTTGCTGGGGAGTCAATCTGCTTCACTCAATTTACCAATTCAGGTGTTGATCTCAACCAGAAACATGCTCCGACATACACAGAATAATGCTTGACAAACTGTCCCAAAACCTCATGACCCAGTTAAGGTGACATAAAAGTAACCATTGCAGGGTACAACAGCATATTCTAATTATATAAATGAAAAACACAGGCAAAATGAATCTATTGTCTAACAATTAAAGTCAGAAGAGTTGCTGCTCTGGAAGAGCTTCCGGTTAGTGGTATTTCCTAAATTGGATTTGGTAACATAGATACCTCCTGTTGTGAAAATTTATTGGGCTATACGTTTGGGATTTGTACCCTTTTCTGAATGTATGTCATGTTCCAATTCAGTGTATCTTAAAAAGTGGACAGTAAGGGGGTCTGTGAGTATTTGTCTTCTGGAAACAACTATTTAAATGTCTTAGGAGATAATCCTGGTATCAATTCCTTCCAAGAAACTGTGTTTTCTTGGTCAATATCTTTCAGTCTCTCAAAATTCCTGGCTTGTGAGTAGAGTGATAGGATATGACTCCTGTTTTGATTCCTTTACCCTAAAGCCGATTTATGTTGAGGGGCATCTCTTGTGCCTTACACGGGGTCCCAGACAGGAAGGACAACAGCTCACCCTGACCATGGGACCGCATGCTACAGCTGGGGGCATAGGAACCCAGGCCGATCCAGCGGAAGCCACAGCTAGGAAACCTCCACAAAGCTGACCGGGTTGAGCTGACACAGTGTGAGAACTTTGCAGCCAAGTTTTCTTCCACTTATCCTGCTATCCTGCTCTCCCTGAGTCTCCTTCGGAGGGACCCATGTTGCTTTGAAATTTCTAGGCAGAAAGAAGTTGATTTAAAACCTGATTCATGTCTGGCTCTCGGGGGAGACCCACGCACAAAGAGAGCTTTAGATAATTGTTTGAAGAAGCACTGGCCAAAGAAATTTTTTTCCCTCTTAGTTCTTCCAAGGGCATATTCTTTGAGAGTCAAATCCATAGGCACCCAATGAAGTAGAAATTGACTAGTTAGGCTAAGCAAGGCAGAGGGCCGATCTAATTCCTTGGCCTCCAGGGGCACCTGGGCAGCTCAAGGTCATGAGATCGAGCCCCACGGGGCTCCATGCTCAGCAAAGAGTCTACTTGAGATTCTCTCTCTCTCTCTCTCCCTCTCCTCCGCCCCCACTCCAGCACGCACTCTCTCTTTCTCAATAAATAAACAAAATCTTAAATAAATAAATTCCTTGGCTTCCAAATTAACATTTTGGCCTTAATCCAGTGCCTTGTTAAAATCCTTCAAATTAAGTTTATCCTTTCATTTGGTAGAATATTAATTAGGCATCCCATCAATGCTAGAAAGAGGTTGACCTGGTTTGGGACTGCAGCTCAGCTACCACTAGCTCATTTGGTATATTATTCAACCTCTTTGAAACTATTTCCTCAAACTTGCAGTGTGAGGGGTGGATTTAAATGCATATGTGCAAAGTACCTAAGCCGCTGCACTTACTCAGATGAATAACATATATTCATCACCACGGTCACCATTATAATTGTTATGTAGGTCTGGCACAAGGAAGTCATGGCAGCTGAATTAAAACAGTGCATGAACTCCTTTATTCTTCAGGAAGTTTATAATTTTACATTCAACAGGACATACCCAAGTAGAATCTAGACAAGGTTCGAATCATCAATAGGTCTGGAATATACCAGGTTAGAGTATTCATGATTAGGTATGCCTAAGTCTTTAATAAAATGGAACAAATGAAATTTATTTTTAAATCACTTTAACATGCCTGGCTTGATGTTTTTATTGCACTCGATCGATCCTTTCGATGACATGAATGAGCGGTGGGGAAGTAGTCTACTTAATTGTATTTTGATGAACTGATGGATTTTTAAATCTTGATAAACATAATTCAAAATGACAAATGTAATTCAAAAACACATAATAAGCATATTTTAGAATAACTATTGGCAGTGAAGAAATCTTGGGGAGAGGGATCATATCAATGTAACCTTCCTCCTAACAAAGCTGACATGGGTCGAGGTGACACCATGCAAGAAGATTAATTTCTTACACAGTGATTTGTAAAGTGTGACAACAACAACATGGACGTCGATTTTATTTATTTATTTATTTATTTATTTATTTATTTATTTATTTTTTGGACGTTGATTTTAACAAGTATTTTGAAAATGTGGTTACTGAAGAAAGTAATGAGATTTTATTTTTCTCTTTGCAGGAAGGAGAGAAAGTTTCTGTTCCTGAAATTATCATGTCAGATAAATCCAAGGTAGAAGATGAAAAGAAACGAATTATGTAATCCCTCTGCTTCATCTTGTCTCCTTTTTAAGGGATATAAACTATTAGTAATAGACTAGTGAGAATTTTCATATGTGAGTCACGGCGTGTGAATCATGGTAACCCATCCAAACCTATTCTGATTGGGAAATATTGTTATATTCCTATTCCCACACTAAAATAATAACTCCCCTCCCACAGGGGCCAGCAGAAAAACATGGCTTTCCAGCCATGAACTTTAACACCTTTTCTTTATTTCTTTGCAGTTTGATTTTTATGGGAATCTTGTCTCGGCTGGCTGGCTCCTCTAAGACTGACATTATTTAGGGCTTTCTTCCACACAGGATGTAATTCTTGCTCACTGTTCTCTCTCCTGATCAGTTCTTGCCTCCATTTGCTGTTATTTCTACAAAGATAACATTCATGAGTCATTTTTTCTTAGAGCTTTACAGTTAACAGAGCACTTTCATAATAACGTCATTTGAGCATCTTAGCAACTTTATGGAAAAATATAAATTAGTGCCCATTCTCCAGGTTGGGAAGCGTAGAGCTTAAGTGACTTCCCAAGGTCCAACATCTCCTTATACCAAGTCAAGGAAATCAAACCCCTCACGGGTTCGATGGGCCCCGCCTGCTTGGTACCACAGCAGGAGGCTGGAGTGATGGGTACTGAGGTGCTAAGGGACACAGAGAGCACATGGGTTTCTCTCCAGGCAAAGATCACAGAAGTTTGCAGAGCTGGCCACATGGTGTAGGACACAAAGCAGTACCGTCAGGCAGAGTGAGCCATTGCCTGGGTCCACAGGCCACCAGAGAGGCCAGCAGAGAGGCCCAGGTATAGAGGATACTCCCCACACACACAAAGAGGGTTCCGGTGCATCCAAGCAGCTCGCCTGTGCTATTCTCACCGGGCAGGGGTGGGGCTGTACCCGTGGACCCTGGCCCCCCACCCAGAGATATGCATGCACATACCCTCATGCCTGCCCACACCCCTCTCCCCCGTCCATGCTGGAGCAGGATACATCCCTCTCTGCTCACAACTGCAGGTTACTTGTGCAAAACAAACCCAGTGACCACCTGTGACACTGAATAAAGTGAGCACAGGATCCTGCCTCAGGTCCCGGACCCAGGCAGAGAGGCTGCACCCTTGAAGGAAACATCTTGAGCAGCCACTCCTTCAAGAATCCTTCATCTAGGGACACCTGGGTGGTTCAGCAGTTGAGCATCTGCCTTCGGCTCAGGTCGTGATCCTGGGGTCCTGGGATCGAGTCCCACATTGGGCTTCCTGAATGGAGCCTGCTTCTCCCTCTGCCTGTGTCTCTGCCTCTCTCCGTGTCTCTCATGAACAAATAAAATCTTTAAAATAAAAAAAAGAGAATCCTTCATCTATTGCCTCTGTGTCCACAGTGGGAGATACAGTTATGCCAACAAAAGCATCCATACGGTGCTCTGTGCAAAAGCAGACTCCATGTCCTGCCCCCTCCTGTCCTTCCCTTCCTTCCCTGTGGTCCTCTTGGAGCCCCTTCCCCAGGCAAAGCTGCTGGCACCTTGCATCAGGAGCCTGGGGCTTCCACAGTGAGGATGGAAGGTTCAGGCCAGCCTCTGCCTCCCGTCCTCCTGCCTCAGCCACCTGCAGCCAAGCATGCACAGGCCCCTGCCCTGAGCAACACCTGCAGACCCTCTGAAGCTTATTCTCAGACCACCTGCTCTACGTGTCCAGCTAACCCCTCAGTGACCCACAGCAACAACCCCCCAACCCCACCTGGACCCCACCACCTTCTGTCTGCCCCCCACTTCTGCCAATCTCCTCCTGGCTCCTGACCCACCTTCTCCCGTGACCACCCAGTGGGGTCATTCATGGGCTTATGCCCTCTGCTCCCTGCCTGCCTCGACCAGAGGCCTTCAGATGAGACCACAACCCTGGTTAAATCAACTCTACCTGCCTTAGAGGAAAGCACACAGTCACACCCTCGACGCTCTGGGAATTCATGATAATGAAAGCCAAGCAGGGCCAAATGACACCCACAAATCTCCCACACTGCCGTAGTGTTCTCTCTCCCTCCCCCAGACCATGAGCTCATACCTTCCCTTCTCTCGACAACCCCTCAGTGCCTCTTCCCCATCCTCCGCCTCAGCCACCTTGCTTTTCCCTTCAGCAGAGGGAAAATAACTCAGACAGACCCAGCACTCCCACCAGCCTGCATGAGGCTCTGGGTGCCCAGCCTGCTGCCCTGGTACTATGGCTGAGCTGCCCCAGCTGCCCGCCTGTCCTACCTGTTGCTCTGTGCTTAGTTATCCCTATCGATAAATGCACTGTATTTCTTCATTTTAAAAAGAAAGAAATCTGGGACACCTGGGTGGCTTAGTTGGTTAAGTGTCTGACTCTTGATTTCGGCTGGCTAAGTGGCTAAAAAGTAAGCTCACCCTCCTACTTCTTGGCCACTTGTCCAAGTCCCTTTGTGAGTCCTTCTTCATTTCCATGACCACATGTGTCAGCGTGCTCCAGGGCTCAATTTTGGGGCCTCTTCTTTCTTGTGTCTGTACCAATTCAAGGGGAAATCTCATCTAGCCTAATGTCTTTAAATACTATGTACAGCTGACACGAACAGCACAGGGCAGACAATGACCCTGCATAGTCAAAAATCCAGATATAACTTCCCCAGAAAACCTAACCACTAACAGCCCTACTGATAACATGAACAGTCAATTAACATATATTTTGTATATTATGGGTATTATATGCTTTATTCTTATAATAAAGTAAGCTAGAGAGAAGAAAATGTTATTTAAAAACTCATCAAAGGGATCCCTGGGTGGCTCAGTGGTTTGGCGCCTGCCTTTGGCCCAGGGCACAATCCTGGAGTCCCAGGATCAAGTCCCGCGTTGGGCTCCCAGCATGGAGCCTGCTCCTCCCTCCTCCTGTGTCTTTGCCTCTCTCTCTCTCTCTCTCTCTCTCACACACACACAAATAAAATTAATAAATAAATATTTTTTTAAAAAACTCATCAAGAAGAGAAAATACATTCACTGTACTGTATCAAAAAAAATCCACATGGAGCACTTGGGTGGCACAGTCAGTTAAGCGATTGGCTCTTGGTTTTGAATCAGTCTGTGATCTCAGGATTGTGAGACTGAGGCCCTGGTTGCCGGGCTCCACACTCAGCATGGAATCTGCTTGAGATGCCTCTCCCTCTGCCTCTCCCTCCTCCCTCTCTCTCAAATAAATAAATAAATCTTTTTTAAAAATCCATGTGTAAGTGGATCTGTGCAGTTGAAACCTGTGTTGTTCAGGGGTCAGCTGTATATGATGAGGATTCTCGAATGTCTCATCTTCAGCAAGAACCTTGCCCTTGAGCACCATACCCACATATCCAACTGCTACTCGGTACTCATGTGGCTGTTTAATTGGCATGTTAATGAGGTACCAAGCAAAGCTCCTGATTCTCCCCCACTAGCCCTTCTGGCTATCTTCCCCCCTGTAGACTATTCTCAACACAGCTTCTGGAACCATCTGGTTAAATCCCATCACCCCACTGTTTGAAAGCCTCCAGTTCATTTCCGTTTCATGCAAAGGACAGCCACCAACCTTAGCATGAACCCACGGCCCCACCTGCCCCCACCCTTATTCCTCTGCCCTCATCCCCACTGCTCCCTGCCAACTCACCAGCTCCAGCCACATTGCCACACACACACACACACACACACACACACAGACCACAAGCCCAGCATTCTTTTCTCCTTAGCATGTAATGCAACCTAACATACTCACTATATACTTGTCATTATCCTCTGCCTTACTTGTGTCCATTATTCCTCTCTGCCTTAAGATGCTGTTGGGCGCAGGGAGTTTTGTCTGTTCAGGTCACTGTCACATCCCTGTGACTGGGAAGGTTCACGGTAGCCACTTTGCATGCTCACAACTGCAATAGGAAGGCACCAGCCCACATGGTGGGATGACTCTCTAGCGGGCACATGGGAGGTGTGGTTTTCAGCACCCACACTGGCCTCCCTGCTTTCCAACCACTGAGGACTCACGAGCCATACAGAGCATGGTGCAAGGAATCAGGAGGAAATGGGCTGATTTTAGCCTCTAGCACTTGCTGGTAGTTTGACCCCAGGGAAAACACTTGATCTCTCTAAACCTCAGTCTCCTAATCAGTAAAATGGGCATAATAGTACCTGCTTCAAAGGTCTATTGAAGGATTAAGTGTAAGTGTTTGTGGAAAGCACTTACTATACTGCCTGACACACAGCAGGCACTCAGAGAATGGATTTATATATATATATATATTATATATATATATATATATATTAGCAGTGAGAAAAGTTAGAGGAGTTGCATTGCCTGGCTTGAGGAGAATTTCATTGGTGATTTAAAAGAAGCTTCTCCAGTTCTGCCAATATTTGAATTTTATATAAATGGAATCCTTACAGGATACCTTCTTTTTAGCTCTGTCTTCTGTTGTTCACCATTTTGTTTGTGAAACTGATCCATATCCTGGACAATACTTGCAGTTTGCTCATTCTCATTACTGTATAGTTTTCCATTGCATAAATCCACAATTTATTCACACATCTACTGCAGATGGAAAGTTGAGCTGTTTTCACTTTTTTAGTCAATTAATTTTTTAAGGATTTTATTTATTTGAAAAACAGAATAAGTGTGAGAGAGACAGAGAGCATGAGTGGGGAGAAGAACAAAGGAAGAGAAAGAAGCAGACTCCACAATTCTGGGATTCTGGGATCATGGCCCCATTTATGGCTAATTTAAAGTGGTACCAAACTATTAGTAGTTTGATTTTAACAGTAGTCTTTCAAAGATATGTGTTGTCTTTTATGTGGAAGCATAAATTAAAATGTCCTAAGTCTTAATTTGACAAAATTAAAAAAAAAAAAAAAAAAAACAGGGGCACCTGGGTGGCTCAGTCAGTTAAGCACCCAACTCTTGATTTTGGTTCAGGTCATGATCTCAGTAACAGGAAATTGAACCCCGTGTGGGGCTCCCCACTGAGTGCAGAGCCCCTTTAGGATTTTCCCTCTCCCTCTGCCCTGCCCCCCCCCCCAGCTCAGGCTCTCTGTCTCTCAAATAAATAATAAGTAAAAATACAAATAAAAGAAGCTTACCTACCATCGAAAGGATGCAGATGGGTTGCTTCTTATCTCCACAGAATGAATGTGCTTTGGCCGCAACAGGGAAGAGTCAAGTTCACCCTACGGAAAAGGCATCCAGTTGTAAAGGGGAGTAGCCATGGGGACAGGCTTACACAGAGAAGCTGTGACATCTCGTCAATACAGACCTTTAAGACTGGTGTAGTCTGGTTTGCCTAGTCACAGGCTGAGAAGTCTGGGATCGGAAAGAGCCACAAGCATGGTCATTCCCCTAGATGCTGTGTACCCCACAGCAAACCAGGCAGCCAGCCTGACCTCCAGAAGCTCACAGGGGCACATTCATTCCAACCGCAGACACCGCAATCCTCACACTCCCTTGTTAATTTGCCTCTCTCCACCCTTTTTTGACCATATTTTGAGTTTTCATCTTCTCAGTTTGCATTTTCCCCTCTCAATGCCCCCTGATGGAGTTCAAGCATTTGCCTCGAAAATTGCAGGCTCTCCTAAAGGGCAAGTGAAAGTCATCTCGTCAAGATGAGAAGGGACACGCATGTCTCCCAACACTGGGGGCAAGTGGATGCTCTTCTGCATAATGAACCATTCTTGCAAACATTACTTCTAGCCAGACATCTGGTAAGACACTGGGATTTGAAAATAACCTTCTGGGACACCTCGGTGGCTCAGTGGTTGAGCGTCTGCCTGCAGTTCAGGGCGTGATCCTGGAGACCTGGGATCGAGTCCCATGTCGGGCTCCCTGCATGGAGCCTGCTTCTCCCTCTGCCTGTGTCTCTGCCCCTCTCTCTGTGTCTCTCATGAATAAATAAATAAAATATTAAAAAAAAAACCTTCAACCTTTAAGATGCCTCTAACAGTGATTATCTCACTTAATAATTTCTTCATTCGTAGTAATTCCACCAAAATAGACATTTCCATTTTCTGTACACCTGTGAGTTTTTGTGTGTTAAGAAGAGGATTATCGTTCCTCCCACACACACATATGCAACAAGGTAAAATAAAACTCAGGACTTTCTTGAATTTGTATTTACACACGAGGTTGAGAGTCTATGTCTCAGTTTTCTTAACAGCACGAACAGATGAGGGTGACCAGTGCCTCACCTCTGCCGTAGAGGTAAGTGGTATTCTGCTCCATTGGCATCTCAGAATCACCTGGTGGTGATTAGCCAGGCTAGTGTCTAATGAGGACAATCACCTAGGAGGTCTAGTCTGGCCCCAGTCTGGGCCAGGTACAATCAAATCAGAATTTCTAGAGATGGGGTACAGGTATCCGTGTCATATTAAATAATACCAAATGGTTCTAGTGTACAACCAGGGTCAAGAACTGCTGGCATGGCCAAGCTAACATACCTGGTTATTGGGACAGTTTTCCACCTGGTTTGTCAGAGTTTTCATGATAAGTGAAGGAAGGACTCATTAGCAAGAAAGAAAGTATAATATGAATCCAAACTCATGCCATTTATAACTATAATTCTTCTTAATCTACAATTTTACAATCCCCAAAGCCCTTTTTATTTTGGTCGTAAAGTTTTTGTTTAGTAAGATCCTATTTTTAGAAAAAAACTTGAGATTTCTCTTTTAAAGATCTTATTTATTTGCTTATTTTAGAGGGGGGCTGCCGAGGGCAAAGAGAGGATCTCAAGTCAACTCCACGCTGAGCATAAGCCTGACATGGGGCTTGATCCCGTGACCCTGAGATGGCGACCTGAACCAAAATCAAGAGTCAAGCGCTTACTGAGCCACCCAGGTGCCCCTGAGATTTCTCTTTTAAACCCTCCAAATGTTTTATTTGCAATGAGACTTTTGTCTGGAGCCTAAAAACTTTAAAGGTATGGCTTTTTTCCTCATTAGCATAAAGACTTTGCTTTAAATTATTCAGATTTATCAAACTTTTCCAGAAACAGACATTTTCTGAAATTCTGCTCCAGAAGCAGACATGTCAGTGCCAGGGGAGGCCTCTGGTGCCCATGTTTCTAGGTTTCCTATATAGAACTGCACTATTTGATGCTGTAGCCAATCGCCACATGTGGCTCTTTAAAATTTATTTATATCAAAAAAAAAATAAATAAATAAAATAAAATTTATTTATATCAATTCAAATCAGAAATTCAGTTCCTCAGCAGGACTGGTTACATCCCAAGCACTCAAGAGCCACATGTGGGGAGAGGCAACTGTGTTAAACTGTGCATATGTAGGTTATTTCCTTCACTGCAGAAAGTCCTATTGGACAGCATTGAATCTGTGATCTAATATGTACAACCATATACAGTTTTGCTTCTGGACATTAATGAAACACAGAGGCCCACCATGCTCACCTAGGGAAGATCCTAAGCAGAGAGGCAAGGAAGAGTGCCTCTGGGGTTCCCGAGGTGTGAGGCCATCAGCTTTGACTATGAAGGAAACTCACCTTAGGTGGCTCCTTCAGTAAGTATTAATGCTAAGTATTATTACAAAACAAACTTTAACTGAGTAGATTGAAGATCTAATAGGCTTTATTTTTTAATTTTTTAAAGATTTTATTTATTTGTTCACGAGAGACAGAGAGATAAGCAGAGACAGGCAGAGGGAGAAGCAGGCTTCTTGAAGGGAGCCCAGTGTGGGACTTGATCCCAGGCTCCCCGGATCACGACCTGAGCCGAAGGCAGACACTCAACCACTGAGCCACGCAGGTGTCCCTGGGCTTTTTTTTTTTTTTAAAGATTTATTTATTTATTTGAGAGAAAGAGAGAGAGAGTGCACATGTGAAGACGGAAGAGCAGAGGGAGAGGGAGAAAGAGAATCTCAAGTAGACTCCCTACTGAGCTCAATCTCAGGACTCTGAGATCATGACCTAAGCCAAAACGATGAGTCACATGCTTAACCCATGGAGCCAACTAGGCTCCCCCTAATTGGCTTTATTAAATGATTCATGAAAAAAAAAAGAAAGAAAGAAAGAAAAAGAAAGAAAGAAGAAAGAAAGAAAGGAAGGAAGAAAGAAAGAAATGATTCATGAATGGGGCAGCATCCCATCTAGCAAAAGGGGAGCTCTGCTCAGCTAAACAAAAGCAAGATTTTTAAAGGCAGAAGGGGGGGGGTTTAAAAAGGAAAAGAAAAGAATTTGTTAGCAAGAACTGTATTGTTTAGGCAAAGTTGCCCTCTTAAGGGAAGTGGAAGGGTCTGTCAGTAAATTTCCTAGTACTGACCAGAAAATTCCATGTTGGGCAGCCCGGGTGGCTCAGCGGTTTAGCACTGCCTTCAGCCCAGGGCCTGATCCTGGAGACCCGGGATCGAGTCCCACATCGGGCTCCCTGCATGGAGCCTGCTTCTCCCTCTGCCTGTGTCTCTGCCTCTGTGTGTGTGTGTGTGTGTGTGTGTCTCTCATGAATAAATAAATAAAATCTTAAAAAAAAAAAACTTTAAAAAAAAAAAAGGAAATTCCATGTTGACTGGTTAAAGGCTACATGGTTGGTTTGGGAGTTGAAAAGGCAATTAGATTAGGTATTCAGTCTTGGTTTGGTGACTTGGTCTAAGTGATGCCATTTTGGCATTGTGGTTTTCTTTTTAATGGTATTAACAGGCAGAACTTGGGAGACAGCTGACACCCTCTGATAGGGCCAGCCAGCTTATTAAAAGAAAGGCTCTTCTCAGCCTAGAAGCCCAAACTGGGCTCATGATTCCAAATGTGTAACAACTGGAATGTTAAAGACTTAACCAATCAAGGTGATCATGACAGCCCTAAAAATCTGATGAGAGGGCAGTTAGGCAAAAAAAGAAAAGAAAGAAGAAAGAAAGAAAGAAAGAAAGAAAGAAAGAAAGAAAGAAAGAAAGAAAGAAAGAAAGAAAGAAAGAAAGAAAGAAAAAAGAAAGAGAGAAAGAAAGAAAGACAAAACTATCTCTATTTGAAGATGACATAATTTTGCATATTGAAAATCCCAAGAAAGCCACTAAAACAAACTCTTGGAATTAATAGGTTTAGCAAGATTTGCAGGGTTCAAGATTAATATACATAAATCAATTGTATTTCTATAACAATGAGCAATGCAAAAATGAAATTAAGAAAACAATTCCATGTACAATTTCACCAAAGGGAATAAAATACTTAGGAATAAACGGAACAAAATAAGTGTAAAACTTGTACTCTAAAAATTGCAAAACGTTGTTGAAAGAAATTAAAGGAGACCTGAATACTGTAAATAGAAAGACACCCCATATTCAAGGGTTGGAAGACTTGATACTGTTAAGATGGCCAACACTCCCCCAAATTAATTACAGATCCAAAACAATCCTTGTCAGAATCCCACTCGACTTTTTTTTTTTTTTTTTTTTTTTTTAGCAGAAATCAACTAGTTGACCCTAAAAATTTATCTGGAATTGCAAGGGCTTCAGAATAGCCAAAAAATCTTGAAAATGAAGAGCAAAGTTGGAGGGGCTCACACTCCCCAATTGCAAATCCTTAGTACAGAGCTACAGTGATCAAGACAGCACAGTGTTGGCATGAGGGCAGATGGAGAGGTCAATGGAATAGCTTTGAGAATCTAAAAATAAGCCCTTACTTTTGTGACTGACTTTTTGTCTATTGAATTTTTTGACAAGGGTGCCAAGACAATTAAATGGGGAAAGAGCAATCTTTTCAACTAGTTGCACAGCAACAACTGGATGTCCCCTTCCTTACAACATACACAGAAATTACCTCCAAGGAAATCATAGACCTAAATGTCAAAGTTAAAACTACATAACACTATGAGTGAATATTCACGACCTTGGCTTGGGGAAAGCCTTATACGTGACACTAATAGTATACACAACAAAAGAAAAAATAAATTAGACTTCATCAAAATTAAAAACTTTTCTGCCTCTTAGGATATCATCAAGAAAGTGAAAATCCAACCCAGAGACTGAGGGAAAATAATTGGCAAATCATAGCTCTGATATGGAATTTGCATCAAGAACATACAAAGTATATTTACAACTCAATAATAAAAAAAGAGACAAATATCAGAATTTAAAAATAAGCAAAAGATATCAACAGACATTTCTCCAAAGAAGACATACAAATGGCCAATCAGTGCACAAAAAGATGCTCAAAAATGGCTCAGTAGCCCTTGGGAGAATGTAAATTCAAACCAGAACAAGTTATCACTTCACACACTTTTTTATTATAAAAAAGTATAATAAAAAAATAATAATAGGGATGGTTGGCTGACTTGGTCGGTGGAGCATGCTACTCCTGATCTTGGGGTCACTGAGTTTGAGCTCCACACTGGGCATAGAGATTACTTTAAAGAAATAAATAAAGGTACTACCTTTTTTTTTTTTTTTAAAGGTAACAAGTGGGGCAGCCAGGGTGGCTCAGCAGTTTGGCGCCACCTTCAGTCCAGGGCATGATCCTGGAGACCCGGGATCGAGTCCCGCGTCTGGCTCCCTGCATAGAGTCTGCCTCTCCCTCTGCCTGTGTCTCTGCCTCTCTCTGTGTGTCTCTCATGAATAAATAAATAAAATCTTTAAAAATAAATAAATAAATTTATTTTAAAAAATAAATAAAGGTAACAATTGTTGAAGAGGATGTGGAGAAATGGAAACCTCACTGCTGGGTGACGATGTAAACACGGCACAGCCCCTTTGGACAATGGCTTGGCAGGTTGTCAAAAGTTACCATGTGACCCTGTGAATCCACCTGTAGATACACACCCAAGAGAATTGAAACTGTCAACACATATACTTGCACATGAATATTGATAGCAGCATCATTCTTAAGAGCCGAAAACAACCCCAAGCATCTACCAACTGGTGAATGAATAAACAAAACGTGAGTATATCCATACAATGAAATATTACTGGGCAATAAAGAGAAGTGAAGTAGTGATACACGCCACAACACAGATGGACCTGAAAACATGCTAAGTGAAGACCACCTATCCCATGATTCTATTTATTTGAAATGCACAGAAGAGTCAAGTCCGTAGAGATAAAATAGATTGGTGTTGCCTTAGGTTGGAGAGAGGAGGAGGAAAGTAACTGCTAATTTGTACAGGAAGTTCTCTGGGATGATGAAATGTTCTAAAGGTGATTATGCTGCTGGTTGCACAACTCTGTGAATGCGCCAATGTCATTGAGCTGTACACTTCAGTTGGGTGAATTGCTCATTAAAGCTATTGGTAAAAAATATGGTGAGGCCACACCTGTGAGTGCTGGATGCCCGCCAGCACCAACCAGAACCTCAATTTTTCCTCTTCAGAGTGTGGAGGGTGGACCTACAGCATCTCAGGCTTTAAACCAACCTATTACATCTGCATATTCACACATCCCGTAGGCACACTTAAGAGAAGCACTGAAAGGCTTCAGACTCAAGAAGCAAAATCTAGAGCAACATAGTAATTGAGAGGATGTACATAACATGTACTTAACTTTTCTATTTCTTTAAATGTTGTCTTTTTTATTTATTTTGTGAGTCAAGGGTAGTGCTATGAGATAAATGTTTATGCTTTTTATTTTATTTTGGGATTTTATTTATTTATTTGACAGTGACAGGGAGAGAGAGCGCACAAGCAGCAGGAGCATCAGGCGGAGGGAGAGGAAGAAGCAGGATCCCTGCCAAGCAGAAAGCCCAATGCGGGGCTCAATCCCAGGACTCTGAAATCATGACTTGAGCTAACAGCAGTTGCTTAACCGACTGAGCCACCCAGATGCCCCTAAATATTTACACTTAAAAAAAAAAAAAAAAGCTCTAAAAAAAAAAAAGATCTATTTATTTGAGAGAGAGTGTGTGTCCAAGCAGGGAGACAGGCAGAGAGAGAGAGAGAAGCAGACACCCCTCTGAGCTCGGAGCCTGACTCGGGGCTCCATCCCAGGACCCTAAGATCATGACCTGAGCCAAAATTAAGAGTCAGATACTTTACTGACCCACTCAGGTGCCCCAAATGTTTACACTTTTATTCAAACATGACAGACATGCTCCAACTACCCTCCACTTAACTGGTCCATTCCACGGCCCCTGCTTTCCATTCCCGCCATGGTAGGCACCAGCTGGATTGGGATCACATGGAACCCCTCTGTTGCAAGCTTGCTCTTTTGGACATTGTCACATTCAGCTGGTGGATGGATGCTTGAGAGGCTCCATGGCAGCTCCTTCACCTGCCTGGCAAGGTGGCAGGGATTCCTAGAAGAATGGGAATGTCCACCAAGGAGCCAACATGTGCCTCTTCAGTGTGCTGGTCTGAATAGTGGGATAACTTTTTATATGGTGGTTTGAGCCCTCAGAGTGTTCAAATGGACAGGAAGTGGAAGTTGCCAGTTTCTTAAGGCATGGACCCCAAACTGGCAAGGCATCACTTCCATCATATTTTTTTGCTCAAAGCAGGCATGGAGCCCACCCAGATTCAGGGAAAGGGGGCCATAGACCTTGATGGGGAGAGAAGGAAATGGGAGTTATTATTTAGTGTGTATAGAGTTTCAGTTTTGCAAGACGAAAATGCTCTGGAGATTGTTACACAGCAATGTGCATTTCCTTAAACACTACTCAACCATACATTTATGACAGGTAAGATGGCAAATTTTGTGTTATGTGCATTTTACTATAAGTAAAACTATGAATAACAAAATAAAAGAAACTCATTTGAAAAATGAACTGCTGACTTCCGGCTGCCATGTCATACATAACAACAACCAGCACATTCCCAAGACAGTCGGTAATCTCTTTAAGCTCATCTTGGCTGTCTCTAGGATCCAGGATTTTAATGCTGCCAACATTGTGTTGGTGGTATCATAATTTCTCTGAAATAAACATGAACACAAGACACAACAGAATGTGCCCAATGCCACTCTGAATCGGGTCCCACAAGGAAGGCGACAGAATGAAACGGGACAATTTGATATAACTTCATCTCCAGTTCAGGTAGTGGAATGTGTAGAAGTAGGCAAAATCAATCATTCAGAATGACTCTCAAATATTTTATTTACAGATGAAAAATCAGACACCCATATGGGAAAGATGACACTTTGAAAGGCTTAAAGATTACCTGAGGAAACAGAGGCAGAGATCATGCCCCTGGATTAGAAGACTAGAGCTTGTAAGTCCCATTTCTCCCTCCCCTCTCCATGGGAGAAATGTTAAAGAACAGGGTAGAGGGTCTGGTTCCAGCAGTTCTGTCTCCAACATGCCCCGTTCACAGTCATGGCCAGGGAATGGGGACACTGGGGACTGGCCTCAGGGCATACAAATTTGACCCTGCAAACATTTTAAATAATCATCTTAAAAGATCAGGTAAAACTTAAAATATTCTCTGCACTCAGTGAGAGGCTTCCTCCACCTCTCAAGCCATTGGCTCTTAATCTCTTGAACAGAGATGGATGGATCCCAACATCCAAGGTCATCCAAGGTCCACTGAGGCCCTTTAGACTCTCCTCCTTCCCATGCTCACGACCTTACCTGGAGAGCAGCCTCTGTAGTTCATGTATACCCCGCTAACTGATAGAATCCCAACATGAAGGGGATAAGGAGATTTCCACGCCAAGTCACATCAAGAATGTGGCCTATAGTTGAAAGTAAATGCAGAAATGTTAGTACTAAATCAGAACGACATGCTTGAGTATCACTGACATTTTTATGCTGCTAAGACAGATGAGTGATCACATTGACCACTGTCCAGTTTGTGGATGTCATAAACATAAATGACAAGGAAGTGAGCTATTTGGCTTTCCAAAGGTCAAGACAAGGGCAGCCCCAGTGGCTCAGCAGTTTAGCGCCGCCTTCAGCCCAGGGCGTGATCCTGGAGACCCGAGATCGAGTCCCACGTCAGGCTCCCTGCGTGTCTGTGCCTCTGCCTGTGTCTCTGCCTCTCTCTCTGTTTCTGTATCCCTCATGAATAAATAAATAAAATCTTTAAAAAAAAAAACATTATACAAAGGTCAAAACGAAATCAAACCAGTTAGCAGGTTTGGGCCAGATACTGAAACCAAGGCCCAACTTACGTGCATCTCTGACCTTTTGCCCTAGAAATCCCATTTGGAGATGTCTATTCTAACCGTAATGGACAAATGTTGACTCTGTCCAGCATCCATCTTTGTGGAGACAGCATCCCTTCCCTTGATGAATTTTTCCTCCTCTTTTTCAACCACGTGGTTCTAGTGAAAGCTGCCAATCATAGTGACCACCCCCTGGACACAGTGGTTGGTCCAAAGTGGGTGTCCACGCATACCCCAGGCCAGGGAATTAGAGCCCTTTCCAGGGATTTTTACATACTGGTGTGAAGATTATTTTCTTTCCTCTGGGGTTTATGACTTGGGATGACTTACACCCAGAGCCATCTCACATGATGTCTTCGACTCATTCAGGAAGATTATATAGCATAGGAGGAAATAAGATGAACCCCAGCGAGAAATGGACAGGACAGAAGGAGAGTGCCTTGTTCAAGCCCTTGGGACCATGTGGCAACCCTGGGGCAGCTCTTCTTCTGTCCAATAGATAAGCAAACATGTTCTATTTTTTGCTTCAGCTACTTTGAGTTGGACTTCTGTCACAGAGATTCTCATTAATATACTAAGGAAATTATCAGAGATGCATACCAAGAATATTCATGGTAATGGTATATATAATATTAAAGAAAAAGAGGACCTAAAAAAAAAAAAAAGAGGACCTGACAAGGGAATGGTTCAACAAAGTAGGGTTTATCTGTTGATAGAATGTCATGTAATCTTTAAAAATTATTTTTTTTAATATTCAATAGTATGGAAATGCTTATGATGTGAAGTAAAAAGAAGGTATAAAACTAAAATATACTATGATTCCAACTTATGTATATAGACACACACAAACATACACATATATGAAAGCGGAATATTTCTGGTGATTGCCAATGTATTTTCATGCTTTCATGTCTTATCATAATATTTTAGTTTTTTCCAGTTTTATTGAGAAATAATTGATATACATCATCACTATAGATTTGAGGTGTACAGCATGATGGTTTGATTTACACATATTATGGAATGGTGATCACAATAGGTCCAGCTAACATCTAACATCTCATGTAGATACAATACAAAGAAAAAAAATTTTTTCTCCTTGTGGTAAGAACTCTTAGGATCTACTCTCTTCATTCAACATAGCAGTGTCAGCTACAGTCACTGTGCTGTAGGTGACATCCTGGTGCTTAGTTATCTTGTACCTGGAACTTTGTGCCTTCTGCCCCCCTTCTCATCTTCCTCCCCATGCCCCCCACCTTTAGTAATCACACTTGTGATCTCTTTTCCTATGACTTTGGTGTTTTGCTTTTTTTTTTTTTCTTTTTAGATACCACATATAAGTGAGAGAGATCAAGCAGTATTTGTCTTTTGTCATAATTTTTAAATGTTAGCATATATTTTCTTTACAATGAATTTCAAAATAAACAAATTGTTTTTTCAAAAGCAGTAATAAATGCTTGTAGCCCATCATCATGTTCGCCAGCATGTCCATTATCTTTGAACCCTAAAAGGAGGTGTGTGTGACTTCGCATCATCTGAATCAACTCAGTAGAAACCATAGCAACTTCTAAGATCCATGTGATCTCTCTAAGACTTTACTGATTCAATAACGATCCATCCAAAGTGGGGAAAACATTGCAAATATTATACCATTTGCCCCTTGTGTATCCACAGCAAGAGATGGTAGCTGATGAAGCATGTCTGAAGCTAGGGCATCTTGTGTCTTTCGATGGCCAGTTACAAAGTTAGATTTCATCTGGAGGTAGCAACAGCCAGAGCCCTTGAGGACATGACAGCCTTAGAGACAAACTATGACAATCTTCCCTTCCACCCTCCACACAAATGGGCAAGACATGATGACTCTTAAGTGGCCTCCTCTGGCATGCCCTCTCCCTGTCTACCTCTGGGTATTCCCACATCCAGCCCCTGGAAGGCCCTCCCTTTACCCCTGTCATCCCAGCCCTCTGCCCAGGAGTTTCCCTCCATCCTGCCCATACAGCTCCTCCCTCCCATGACAGCAACCTCTGATAGCCCGTGGGGGACACTGTGATTGTCCTCTTCCAACTTTAATTCCTTTTCCCAGCTACTTGAGTGTGTGGAGCTCTGCCACAAAGAGCCTCCTAGACCAAGGGAAGGGGTGCTCTCCTCACAAGGATGGATGCTGAACAGAGTCAAAATTTGTCCATTACAGTTAGAACAGACACCTCCAAATGGGATTTCTAGGGCAAAAGGTCAGAGATGCACGCAAGTTGAGCTTTGGTTTCAGTATCTGGCCCAAACCTACTAACTGGCTTGGTTTCGTCTTGACCTTTAGAAGGCCAAATAGCCCACTTCCTTGTCATTTATGTTTATGACATCCACAAACTGGACAGTGGTCAATGCGATCACTCATCTGTCTTAGCAGCATAAAAATGCCAGTGATACTCAAGCATGTCGTTCTGATTTAGTACTAACATTTCTATGTTCACTTTCAAATATTTGCTCCTTTTCTGGGGCCACCCACATTCATAGCTGATATATAGCAGAGTAAAAAGGTCCAGCCATTTCAGTCCAAATCAAGATATCTCTGAAGATGGTGGCCCTTCTAGTTCCAAAATGCCCAGCACTACCTGGGGTTGGCTGGGGCTGTCATCCCAGCTTGACTTCTTCCTCTGCCCAGTCCTGCTTCTGATCCCTCCCCTCCACAGATGCTGATCCCCAGGGTAATCCTTAATGAATACTCTGCACATCAAACACTGTCTCAGAGTCAGCTTTGTGTAGAATATAACCTGCAACATGGTCCTTATGATCTGAAGTCATTTTGGTCCTAGATCATAAATTGCCTTGTATACTTTGTTTTCACAAGGGTTTGCTTATCACTGGAAGCTTCTTGAGAGCAGAAGCTGCTTTTACATTTCTTTAGCATCCATACCACACTTCCCCATTCTCCATCCCAGCACTCTGCTCTAAATTACGCTCAAGGATTTAGGATTACAAAAGCAAACATGCAAAGGGGCTTAGAAATTTTGTATCTACATTATTTGAAAATCACAATAGAGAAAATACGGACACTTGTTTCATATGCTTAGGCTGATATAACAAAATACCACACTGACTGGGTGCCTTAAACAATAGAAATTTAGTTCTTATGGGCTGAGAAGTCCAAGGGGAGTGGGGGCTGGCCAGCTGATCCAATTTCTGGTAGAGGATAGAGAGAGAGAGGGATCTTGTGGCTCTCTTTCTTTTTACAAGGACATTATTTTCATCACAAGAGTCCCATCCTCATGACCTAATCTAAAAACTACTTCCCAAAGGTGCCATCGCTGGGGATTAGGGCTTCAACATATGAATTTTGGGGGAGGCACAAACAGCTCATAGCAGCTCTTTTTTGAAACGAATTGTGTATTTCCATGAAGCATCTACCTTCCTGTTACCTGTAAAGCAAATGCAAAATGGAAAAAAAAAAAAAAACCACCCTCTTACCATGGTTCGTATTTCATTGGTCTTCTTGAACAGTGTGTCTCTTCACCTGTTTCATCCGCATTATGCTCTTTGGGCTGTTTTAAGTTGCATGATGTATTTATTTAAAATTCGCTGAAAGAATAATCCTTGGAAGTCACCAACGTGAGAAGCACGCCGGGGTGTACTATGGCGACACCTGGTGATAGGACTTGCAATAACACCATGAGCCTCCTATAATGGCGGATTCCTGATTTATTCCTGAAGAAAATTGAATATAAAGGAAAATTTAAGAACGACTTAATGGAGTTAGTGACAGGGAGAAGAGGTGTGTGTGTGTGCGTGTGTGTGTGCACATCCACACATGTGTATATCTTCTTGTGTATAGAAGATAGAAATGACCCACGACACCACCAACAAAAATGAGAGCAAGATCAAGGATGCATGGTTTAGCCTGCTCCTTGCTCTCCTGACCTCCTACAAGATACTGGGCCACTTTGAGCCTCATTTTCTCATTTAAGGCAGAAAAAATTAATAATCCCTACTGAATTCTCTGAAGAGTGTAAGTGAAAAGTGTTTTGTGAATTGTGTGAACATTATGCTATATATATGTGTATGTATACATGTGGAATTAAGAATAAATGAGAGTTAAGAGAGCATGAGTATAATTTATAATGGCCACATGCTCTGACAATATTTTTTTAATAGGACAATAACAGGTGAAGGTTTTTTAAAACCATTTTGAGTACATTTTTAAAAAGATTTTATTTGTTTGAGACAGAGAGAGTGTGCACACAAACAGGGAGGAGAGGAAGAGGGAGAAGCAGACTCCTGGCTGATCAGGGAGCCCCATGCTGGCTCAATCCTATGAGCTGAAGGCAACTGAGCCACCAGGTGTCCATGGTTTTGAGTAACCATATTGGCAGTGGTGATATTATTATTGTTGCTTTAAGACAGTTGTGTGAGTATTAAGGATAAAGCAAATGGGTATGGAATATTCTATTATCCATTTATGTTTTTGAGAACCAACTACTCGATTTGGAAAGAAAGGTATATAGCTGTAAGAGAAAAGGTTAAGAAAAACCGTGTAGTCCTGATTTTGAAGCACCAGTATGAACAGATGGGGTATTTATGTTTATTATAACATATAACGTGGGATGCCTGGGTGGCTTAGTGGTTGGGCACCTGCCTTTGGTTCAGGGCGTGATCCCAGGTCCTGGGATTGAGTCCCGCATTGGGCTCTTTGCAGGGAACCTGCTTCTCCCTCTGCCTGTGTTTCTGTCTCTCTCTCTCTCTCTCTCTGTGTGTGTGTGTGTCTCTCATGAATAATTAAATAAAATCTTTTAAAAATAAAAAAAGATTTATTTAAAAAAGATTTATTTGTTAAAAAAAAGACTTTATTCATGAGAGACACAGAGAGAGAGAGAGAGAGAGAGAGAGAGGCAGAGACACAGGCAGAGGGAGAACCAGGCTCCATGCAGGGAGCCTGACATGGGACTCGATCGCAGGTCTCCAGGATCATGCCCTGGACCAAAGTTGGTGCTAAACCACTGAGTCACCTGGAGTGCCCAAAATCTTTAAAAAATATATTTGTTACATATAACCTCCAGTGAAAAGGCTCAGAAAGAAAACAGAAACCAACACAGGAGAAAAGAGTATCTTTAGTACTGATTATTATTTTGAAATGCTATTTCCCACTAACGGAAACCAGGGCTTCTTAAAGAAATGGCTGATTCCTGGTTTGGGACAGGAAATGTACACATTGGCCCCATCATATCACTAATTATATCAGATTGCAACACAGCTATGGTAGACCACTAGATGTTGTAAAAAGTATTCAGGAGCCAATTGTAAGAGGCACCCACTTGCCAAAGATGGAGCAGTTTCTGCTTCACTAATTCCAAGGGATTGAAATTGTTTAAATCCATAGGTTCATAGTTACATATATTTTAAAAATTTGGGGCACTTGGCTGGTTCAGTCAATAGAGTATGAGACTTGATCCTGGGATTGTGAGTTCAAACACCACACCATAGAGCTTAATTTAAAAAACAAACAAATAAACAGAACTTTAAATCATCACATTTGGAGGATGCTAGGGAAAATTGCAAAATTATCTGGAAAAAAATGGTACATAATTGGAAAGAATGAAGCACTTTTCTTACCTTTCCTACATGATTTGTACAACTGTGACCAAATGATAGATGAAGGGTGGCATTTCTTTATGAAAATATTACATGGAGGGACACCTGGGGTGGCTCAGTGTTTAAGCATCTGCCTGCAGCTCACGGTGTGACCCCGGGGTCCTGGAATCAAGTCCCACTTCAGGCTCCCCACAGGGAGCCTGCTTCTCCCTCTGCCTGTATCTCTGCCTCTCTGTCTCTCATGAATAAATAAATAAAATATTTTTTAAAATACTACCCCTAATAAATGAAATAGAAGTGATGGAAATGGAATATTACCACTTTGCACTCCCAGTGAATTAATGGATTTAGGCATTAAGCATCAGTGGTTGCTAACATGACAAAAGAGAATCAGACTGCCTCCTGATTCAAGATCATGTCACCACTTATGTTTTTGCCAAAGGGATGAACATAAATCTCACCAAACCTCAGCCTGATTCAGCTGCCCAGTGGTAGGAAATCCAGAACACGCTGAACTGCACCCAGAACATGTCATCGGCAACATCCAGACTATAGGGCATTTGACCAGCCAAATGACTCGGGTTTTTCAGTAGATAAACCATAAAGCTGAGAAAGGGATCAAGGGGAAACTTGAAGATTTAGAGATTTAAAATCATATCAAAAATTTTAAATGGACAACCATAAAGTCCCAGGGTATTCACTTGGGTGAAAGAACAAGGTAACAAGAGCAAGTGATTATCTTACTGGTTACTTGGGGAGAAGGGTATGGTGGGTAAGGGACACATGGAGGGTCTTCTCAGTGGCTGGCAAAACTTCATCTCTTGACCCGGGTAGTAGTTACGAGGGTGTTACAATGATTCATTAATATATGTTTTATAATTAAATAATAATACGTTAAATATTAATATAATAGGATGTCAATATTACATTTTTAAAAATATTTTACTTATTTATTCATGAGAGACCCAGAGAGAGAGGCAGAGACATAGAGGGAAAAGCAGGTGCCATGCAGGGAGCCTGATGTGGGACTGGATCCCAGGACCCCAGGACCATGCCCTAAGCCGAAGGCAGACGCTTAACCGCTGAGCCACCTAGGGGTCCCTCAATATTAAATTAAATGTTAATTTAACAACTCAATTTTGAATAGTAAGTATTAAACTAAAAACTAATATACACCTGACGATTCATTATGCTATACGTTTGTTTTATGTGATTTTCTGTACCTGTGACTTGTTTTGCAACAAAAAGCCCTAAAAAAAGAAAGAAAGAAAGAAAGAAAGAAAGAAAGAAAGAAAGAAAGAAAGAAAGAAAGAAAGAAAGAAAGAAAGAAAGAAAGAAATTTGGTGGCAGAAGTCTGTGTGGCACCTCCACACTGCGATGCAAGCATACAGAGGCTTTTTGTAACTTTGTTTTATAGTTGATAAGGTAATGACAGTTACTTGGGTTGGCCACCAGGGTGTGCTGTCTGTGCTCGCACTGGTAAAGAGAGTCTTCGTTTCTGTAGTGCCACGTGGGGATCAGGATAAAGCAAGCCATTATTCATTGTCCTTTGATCTCCATCTACAGAAGCGAGTGTCAGTATTGGCAAATCTTATTTGGAAAGTTAGATCCAACATGTGAATACAGTGTAGATACCGAAAATTGGGTAGCTCTGTCCTCCTTTAGGGTAAGTCTTTATTTAAGAAGTTGTTATAATAAAACGACATGAGCCATCACAACAAAACATTAGGACCTAACATGTGGAGCAGGAAAGGTGAACACTGGTGACAGGTTCAGGAAGTCTTGAGGGCTGTTCAGATGCTCCATCATACCTGCCACCCAGCTCTGAGAGGACAGTGAACAGCACAGCAGCCTTTGAGGGCCAATGAGGAATGAGAGATGGTCTCTGAAGGGCCAAGATGGGGCCGGTGGGACCACTAAGCTAAGAACCATCCTTCCTGAGCTACAGTGTGGAGGGGGCAGCTGTTCATTGAATTTTATTGCTCTGAGCTCAGGCTAAGTTTGACAGGCCTGCCTCTGAGGTGAGAAACAGAGGATCTTTTGTAGTAGCTGCTTATCTGTTCTCAAAGCAGGTGATACAACCTCTGTCTCTTAATAAATTGCAGGCCTCAGGTGCTTTGTATTGCTAAGAAAATAGAAAGCTTATGAATTGTTCAAAGAGTCTTCAAGTTTTACAATTTTTCTACAAGGTTGCAGTAGATGATACAAAAGTGAATCTTGGCTTTTGGTAACCTAATTGTTACTCTTGTCATTTTGCCATATATCTCCAGCCATCCCAAAGATGTGATACAGGGTACGTGAGCATGATGTGTAAACACTTGTTAGAATGTATTAGAAAACTCATTGTGGTTAGGTTTTTCTTTTTTTAAGATGTATTTATTTTAGAGGAAGAAAGAGAGGGCATGAGCTGGAGGGGCAGAAGGAGAGAGAGAGAGAATCTCAAGCAGACTTTGTACTGAGCAGAGAGCCCGACACCGGGCTCAATCTCATGACCCTGAGATCACGACCTGCACCAAAACCAAGAGTCAGCCACGTAACCAACTGCACCACCCAACTACCCCTGATTCTGGTTAATTTTTGGGAATTGACAGCTTAGTTCATCAGAGACCTATCCTTCCTGCTGGGACGATGCTATCTTGGCAGTGGAGAGGTGGGATGCTGGTTGGTAGCAGGGAAAGAAAAGCGGAGGGGATGAGCTGCAAGACCATGCTTGGAGGATCACCACTGAAGAATTCCTGCTCAGTGGACCCCAAGATTCATCCCTACTCTCAAGTGCCATTTAGGGACCCCATGACTCAACCCAGAGCCAAAATCCAGCCTCTCTCACTCAAGGACATTCCCAGGAGCCTCAGGTATACACTTGCTCCAGGCCTGCCCCTGTTTTGGGTACCCCATCGTGTCCCAACCTCCCAGCCCTCGCAGCTCATGTCCCAGACTCCCCCTCCTGCACCCAGAATGCCTCCCCCGGGGCCCCTCTTCTGATGCACTTGCAGTGGTGCAGTGGTTAAGAAACAGACTCTGGTCTCACAGAGAACCAAGTTAGAGTTTCAGCTGAGCTACTTCTCTGTGACCTTGGGCAAATCATCTAATTTCTCCAAGGCTTGGTTTCCTTTTCTATTAAATAAGGATAGTAAGGATAATAATATTGATGTCATATTGATTTTTTTACAATGCAAACACTCCCCTGGAACCAACACCCAAATCAAGAAATAGAGCAGCTGGTGCCCAGGACTGCCATCTCCTCCCATTCATTGGCCTGGCTCCTGACTTACAGACCATAGATTTATTTTGTCTGCTTTTGAGCTTTACACAGATGGTCACCTCCAGTGTATATACTTTTATGTCTAGCTTTTTCCACTCAACCTTCTATTTCTGACATTCACCCACGTTGTATTCTTTCCTTCTCTACTGACGATGAGCACTTGGGTTGTTTCCAGTTTGGGTTGTTACTAAGAAAGCTGCTAAGAACATGCCAGATGTAGTCATAAGCAGTAGAAAATAAACATGCTAACCCTCTCCTGAACTGGGGCAGAACAAATTCTAGACTGAAATATCACACATGTTATGGGGTTACTACTGACAGGTGACATGGCAAAATAGAAAAAAAAATACTGGGTTTTAGACAAGATGCATTCATGATTGAATTCTGGACTTTCCACTTACTAATAGTGTGATTTTGGACAGTTACTTGGCCTCTCTGAGAATCAGTTTCTTCACCTGAAAGGTGGTAATAAAAGTATCTCCATCATTTGTTGGTGGAGATGGCCACTGGCCACGGCCTGGCAGGGCACCTGGCATGGAGGGGCCTGTGCAAAGGTGGAGCTGACACCCCTGCCAGCGTTCAAGGGGTGGGAGGCTAGCACAGGTACAATGGGAGGAGCCCCTTCTCTCCTGGATGCATGTCCTCAGGGTATTTACTCAAGTGTATCCCCTGGAAATAATTTTATTATCAAAGTAACAAAGGGCAGAGACATTTAAAAATTTTCAGAATGACCAACTGAAACAAATGAATCTAACTGCATCTCAAGTGCCATATCCAAACAGATAAATATAAAACAGAACTAAACTGTGGAGTGTACCCTAAGGACCAAAGACAAAGATAGAAAAATAGGTACATAGAGCAACAGGTACAAAGATAGAGCAATTGATTATCTTAATATGTTAGGAACCAAGATTTTCAGCATAAAAGAAAAGAGGTAAAAATGTAAAATTCAGAAAGGTTAAGTAAAAAGTTTGTGACCATTAATATGTACTATTAGTTAATAAACAGTGACTGTCTACTGAACAGACTGAGAAACAAAGACACCTAATGTCACTGAGCATTCCTGATGTCCAGATTGTAAATATCCTAATTTGAATATCAACATAAATTCATGATTTAATAAAATTTTTCTTTCTGCCTCTGCCCACTGAAAAAGCCTAGAAGCAATGGCATCCCAGGAACAGTGAGGTCACCTAACAACTGGGTCTTGGTTTTCAAATACTTTACTCAGTTAAATATATATATATATATATATATATATATATAATTATATTATATATTTACTCACTTAATATATATACTCACTTGATAAATATATATTAAATATATTATATTTATTAATATTTATTATTATAAATATATATATTTATAGCTTGTTTGTTTGTTTTAAATGAAATGGCTCTTTGGAGAAATGGTGAGTCCAGATCCATGGCAGAAAATACACAAGATGTTCCAGGGATATCTTTTGTGTCCAAAAGTAAGAAAAAAAAAAAAAGGTAAGGAAAACTATTGAGGACCTCAGGATCTTCTCAAAGATACAGGACCCAACTTGATGGGGCCAAAAATGGGACAATTTCAATTTGAATGTCAAAAAGACTAATGACTGCAGTGGATTAAAAACAACAAAATTATAAAGATCCAAGCATTTCTGACCCCAATCATCCTCCTTCTCCACCACCACCACCAAAAAAAAGCCTGCATTGCTTGTCTTTGGAGGTTATTAAGGTACCAACACATTTTCCTGAAAGTTGGTAAATGAAGGAAAAGTCAAGCATTTATCCTGCCTTCCTATTCAGCCTGTATTTCTAGGTAACCAAACACTCGATGAACTTATTCTTTTAGAAGTCCAGTTAATAAATCCAGAAGCAATGGTAGCCACTAATTAAAAAATGGGTCTAGGCCACAATCATCAATGACTACTAAAACCATCAGCTGAAAGGAACTTTAATCTTTTTTTTTTTAAGGAGGGAGAGATGGAGGGAGGGGCAGAGGGAGAGAGAGAATCCTAAGCAGACTCCATACCCAGTGTGGAGCCTGACATGGGACTCCATCTCATGACCCTGAGATCATGACCTGAACTGAAATAAACATTTGGATTCTTAACGGACTGAGCCAGCCAGGTGGCTCCTAAATCAAGCTTTTTCAATAAACCACTGAAAGTACTTGCAAAACCTTGGCAGTAACTAGAGAGCTGGGCATCCATGCTAACTGAGACTGGAGAGCCAGGGGTCAGGAGGTGAGGGGCACCTGAACCTTGTCAAGGATTTTGGTCTTTATCCTAAAATCAATAAGAACCAATGAAAGGCTCTGGATGGTGAAATACAAGGTAGGATGTTAAATGTCGTGGCTACGCTGCAGCACATGAGGTGGGGTGGGCTGGATGGGGTGAGGCAGAGGCTGGAGTGGAAGCAGGAAAATCAGCTAGGAAACTACAAGAATCTGGGAATCCAGCCAGAAGATAATAGTAGCTCTCCTGGAGATCAGGAAGACAGGGGAAGAAGCAAGTAGATATTAGTCATGTGATGATGGACTATGGGGTGGGGGTGAGAGGAAATAAGGAGGAACAGGAAAAGAGTGTTTCTGGTTTCTGGACTGAGCACCTGCGTGAGTACGATGCCTTTTAATGAGGGAGAACACCATGGGGGCGGGGGTCTGACAGGAAAGATGTTGAGCTCAGTTCCAAACCCATCAAGTTGAAGTCCGCAGGAGAGAGCAGGGGGAGTTGTCAGGCAGGGAGATGGAGCCTGGAGCTCAGAGGACAGGGGCCTGCCTTGGGAAGCACACGGTGAGTGCAGTCTGGCAAGGGCCCAGTTTGCTGGGCAGTGTGTAAAGTGGCCTCAGCGCCAAGGGAAAAGCCCCAAAGAAAGTGAGGGGATGGGAGGGTAGAAAGAAGATCTCAAAGTGGAGGCCAGAAAGCAAGCAAGAGGAGTAAGAAAGACTAGCACCATCAGGATGTAGGGAGGACGAACAACCCAGCAATTGTACTATTAGGTACCTACTCAAAGGATACAAAAATACTGATTCGAAGGGATACATGCACCCCAATGTTTATAGCACCATTTTCTACAACAGCCAAATTATGGACACAGCCCACACGTCCATCAACTGATGAATGGATAAAGAAGATGAAGTGTGTATTGTATATATGCGATGGAATATTACTCAGCCATTAAAAATGATAAAACTTTGCCATTTGCAACAAAGTGGTTGGAACTAGAGGGTGTTATGCTAAGTGAAATAAGTCAGTCAGAGAAAGACATACTTTCACACTTTCATACTTATGAATGTGAAATTTAAGAAAAAACAGATGAACATAAGAGATGTTCACATGAAATTCATGTGAAATTTAAGAGACAAAACAGATGAACATAAG
The DNA here is from genome assembly GCF_905146905.1 of Nyctereutes procyonoides. Taxonomy (NCBI): domain Eukaryota; kingdom Metazoa; phylum Chordata; class Mammalia; order Carnivora; family Canidae; genus Nyctereutes; species Nyctereutes procyonoides. The sequence continues at coordinate 8,571,957 of NW_026575044.1, forward strand.
AGAAGGGGAAAAAAAGAGGGAAGCAAACCATAAGACTCTTAACTATAGAGAACAAACTGAGAGTTGCTGGAGAGAAGGTAAGCAGGGGATGAGTAAATGGGTGATGGTGATAAGGGAGAGCACTTATGATGAGCGCTGGGTGTTATATATGAGTGATGAATCACTATATTCTCCTCCTGAAAACAATATTACACTATATGTTATTTAACTAGAATTTAAATAAAAATTTGGAGAAAATAAAATCTTTAAAAAGGGGGGAGGTGCCTGGGTGGCTCAGTGGTTGAATGTCTGCCTTTGGCTCAGGTCATGATCCTGGGGTCCTGGGATGGAGTCCCACATTGGGCTCCCTGAGGGGAGCCTGCTTCTCCCTCTGCCGATGTCTCTGCCTCTCTCTGTGTCTCTCATGAATAAATAAATAAAATCTTTTTTAAAAAATTTTTAAGAAAAAAAGTTCAGGGAGGATAATTGATGGTTTGTAATAGCCATGTACAGGGACAGAAGATATCTACACCCAAGATGGACACAGTACAATGTATAGACTTGTCAAATCACTATGTTGTACACCTGAGATTAATGTAATTGAAAAGTTTAGAAAAAAATAAACCACAATGTTAGCTATGTGATTGGATGGCCAAGGTAAACACGTGAAAATGGTCTTTGAGAGTTATGTTTTTGAAATATATAGTGAGGGGTATCTGGGTGGCTTGGTCAGTTGAACATCTGTCTTCAGCTCAGGTCATGATCTGAGGGACTTGGGATGGAACTCCAAGTCAGGCTCCCCGTTCAGAGGGGGTCTGCTTCTCCCTCTGCCTCTGCCCCTCCCCCCACTTGTGTGCGCTCTCTCATAAATGAATAAAATGTGTGTGTGTGTTTTTTAAGAAATATATACTGAATATTTGGGGATAAATGATACGATACCTGGTATTTCCTTCAACATAATCCTGGGGTGGGGTGGGAGGCAGTGGGTACCTGAGTGGGAGCTACTAACTGGGAGCTGAGCACATGGAGGCTCACTGTGCTGTGCTCTCTACTTGGGCACCTGTCTGAAACTTCCCATCACAAGGTTCTTATTTTCCCATAATAAAAAGGGGTCTCTGGATTTATCATCAAGGAGATCATGAATAACCTTCGCATAAATAGTTCCTACAAGGGAAGGAGCCAGCCTGAGTGGATGATGCAGTACCTGAAGGTTCAGCCATGAAGCTGGTCAGTGTGGACAACAGACAACTTGAAGGAATCCTGCTGCCTGGAGGAGGAGGCGGGAGTAGGCAGAGCAGGATGTGGGGCTGGAAGGGAATTTTTCTTTTCCAGAGGAGGTAGATGGGAGCTTGGTTATATCCTGATAGGGCTGAGCCAGCGGATAAGAAGTTGAATGAGGAAGGAGCTTGAGAACATAGGGAATGGAAAGAAGCTTCCTGACAAAGAAACTGGACTTAGATTAGGAGAGAACAGCCCTCTCCCTGGTACAAAGGAAAAGGAGAAGTGGTTGTGGGTGGAGGAGGGCTGTGGCCCCCATGTCCCCTCAGCTGGAGTGACGTGAAGGGTCCAAGACCGAACATGGAACAATGTTTGAAAAGGAGAGAACTCCCTAGGAAAACATCATGGGGTCGTGTTGAGGATCAAAGAAGACATTGGCTAGCATAAAAACTTCTGTGGGGTTTCTTAGCAGGGCCGGGCAGTCTCCTGAGCTCACAAAGGGAGGATGTTCAGGTTTGTCTGGTCGTTGGAGGTTGGCCAAGGACATGAATAGAACAATTGAATGCCAGAGTTTTTATGTACAAGAACTGTACAAGAACAAATTATGCCAAAACTTAGCAGCTTCAAATACAAGTATTTACCATCACATGCAGCCTGTGGGGAGCAGGAATCCGGGAGCAGCTCTGGCTGCAGGTCTTTCTCAAGGGTTATCGTCATCTTCAGGATGAGGGCCTGGCGAGACAGACTTCAGTTAGCGGTGACCCAGCCAGAGGCCACCACTTCTTCCCACCGGGCTTCTCCAGAGGACTGCTTACCACATGGTAACTTCCTCTCCACTGCGTGAAAGGGGTACGTGCATGTGCATGTGCGTGTGTGTGTGTGTGTGTGAGAGAGAGAGAGAGACAGACAGACAGACACACAGCACCCCTGCCTGACAGTGGCATTTCATAGCTTCCTGAGAAAAGAATGGGTGCATCTAGATCATTGCTTCATCCTCTTGACCTAGAAGAGGACCAGGCACACAGTGGATGATCAAAAAACATCCACAAGCAAATGAATGAGTGAAACTCACCAGAGAAAGTTTTAGTTTCCGCTTAGAGACAGCTTTTCTTTTCTGGGGCAGGGGAGTGCTTTTTTTAGAGGATGGTGCTTCCAAGGGATGATGGGTTAGTTTGCACAGAAGGTCACTGGTGCCTGAATGGTATGTTGCCTTGTTAGACTCTCCTCTGGTCTTTCTTATAACAGTGTAGTTAGTTTATATTGCTGCCAGTGAAACAGTTCTCAGACTTATGACTTCATATCTGTACCTTTGAAAAATCATCCTCAAATATAAACACAAAAATCCCACTCTAAATGCAAAAGATAAGGGCACCTGGGTGGCTCAGTCGGTTGAGCATCTGACTTTTGGTCTTGGTTCTAGTCATGACCTTGGCATTGAGAGATTGAGCCCCATGTCAGAGTTCACGCTCAGCATGAGTCCACCTGTCCTTCTCCCTCTGCTCCTCCCCCTACTCGTGCTCTCTCTAAAAATAAATAAAATCTTTAAATGCAAAAGGTAAGTTCACCAAAGGGTCACTTTGAAGAAAATGTCCACTTAAATATCCTCTTTTTCAATCCACTTTCAATTTAAAATCAGAAATGGGTCTTGATCCTCTGCCCCCACCAAAAGTTGGTCCTTGGAAGAACAAAGCATACTTAATGATTGCAACAAACTTTTTGAAAACCAAATATCTTAAGGGAAAACCCCCTTTTGAAATACTAACATTCAAAATGCTAACCATGGTGAAAAAATAGTAATATCTTACATGGATTATGGATTATAATATAAGTGTATTCCACCCAGCCCCCAGCATTGTTTGAGATGGCAGGTCGTGAGGGCCATGGAGTCATGGGCTGTGGTTAAGGTCTTGCTCTCACAGACCCAGCTCTGTTCTCTCTAGCTTCGTGATCCTGAGCCAGTCACTTAACCTCTCTGGACTTCAATTTCTTCCTCCCCTGTAAAATGAGGAATTAATGTCTCCCTCAAGGGATATGAAGTTTCAATGAAAAGCCCTTGTAACACCTAAGGATTGTGGATTAACTAATATTGGCTATTTATTGTCTTTCTTTTTACAGATTAGAAAAATGAGAGCCAGAAAGGGTCAGAGATTTGCTTAAGATCATGCAGCCAGTAGGTATCTGAGTTTTGACTCATCCTCAGAATATCTGACTCCAAATTGAGTGCTCTTTCCACTAAACTACAATTATCTCCCTTTTTAACAGCAACAATGTACCACTGCATTCAGAAAAGGTCAAAATAAAATTATAGCATGCCATCAGAAACTGACAGCAAGAACACCATTTTTAGGGGTGCCTGGGTGCTCTGTGGGTTAAGTGTCTGATTCTTGATTTCGGCTCAGGTCATGATCTCAGGGTTATGAGATTGAACCCCAAGTCCAGCTCCCCACTGGGCATGGAGCCTCCTTAGGATTCTTCCTCTGTCCCTCCCACCACCCACCCTTTAAAAAAAAATTCCTACGTTCTAGACAGATCAGTCACTAAAGCACAGAGATTTGACTAAGGTTTACCAGCCACAAAATACTATAAACACTTTTAAGTTACAGCTAGTAGTTCTCTTCAGAATTGGGGTTTGTTGGTCCCCCTCTTTTTTTTAACATCACTCCCTCTTACTGACCTCTGTAACCAGACACAATTCTACAGCGGGTTACAGAAATACATCAGTTCTCATTATTCACCATAGTCATGTTCTGGAAAGTCACTGCCAACAAGTTAACAAATTCCTAGGAGAAATACAGGGCTAGGTTTCTGTGAGCCTCTGGTGACAACATTTTTGTCAACCAATCAATACATAACCTTATTTTATGTGTGTTTCTGTTTAGAGACCTTACCTAATATACATCGTTGATTCACTAACATTGAATTTGTGGGCAACAGCATTGTAACTCGCACCTGAGTGAAGCATAATCTAATAGGTTTTTCTTCCATAAGGCACTTCATGGCCTTTTTGCACTCAGGAATGCCAGTCGGCACTTGGGGGCCACTTTAAACATTATAATCACCCGCGAAAAGCAGAGCAATGCAAAAAAGCATGGCCACGAAAGGGTTGCTTATAGTATTCCAGCTAATGGAAGAAAGCAGGGCACCATCTGGTTCCACCTTGGTTGGGAGCATGCACATTGGGCAACTCAGAATTTTTCACCACTCGGTGTGTGGCTGTGAAAGACACAGGAACTTATTTGGGGATTACAAATAAATTTTAGGGAGGAGGGCAGCCCCAGTGGCTCAGCGGTTTAGTGCCGCCTTCAGTCCAGGGCGTGATCCTGGAGACCCAGGATCGAGTCCCATGTCAGGCTCCCTGCATGGAGCCTGCTTCTCCCTCTGCCTGTGTCTCTGCCTCTTTCTGTGTCTCTCATAAATAAATAAATAAATAATCTTTAAAAAAATTTAGGGAGGAGATGAATTCACAAATACAGAATCCGCAAATAACTATAGGAAGGGCTGTACATACCTAGAACAGACAGAGGCCAGGTGGAAGAGGTTCATGATTTCATTAAACAGCCTCTCCTGTTAAGGAGGTGAGTGGACAAATACCCAAGTCAGTCTCCTGGCTGTGCAGGGAGAAGTCTGGATTCAGTCTCCTCCTAGCACTAACATTTAGTGGTGCATTTAATGACCATTTAATGACATAACCATGCAATGGACAACTTTATGTAGGGGCCCCTGAGTGATTCAGTTGGTTGAGCATCCAACTCTTGGTTTTGGCTCAGGTCATGATTTCAGGGTCATGACATCGAGCCCCACATCAGGCTCCATGCTCAGCAGGTAGTCTGCTTAAGATTCTCTCTCTCTCCCTCTGTGCCTCCCTGCACACTCTCTCTCTCATAAATAAATAAAATAAATCTTTTAATAAATAGACAACTTTATGTAGAATGTAAAACTACATGGATTGTGGAACCAACTTTGTGACGCTAGGCAAACAGCTCACCTCTCTGAATATCAGATTTCTTCTGTAAAAAATGATGACATTTGTCTCATAGAGTTGCTAGGGGAAAAATGACATAGAAAAAGAAATGAAATCATAATATATGCAAAGTACCTAGAACATGGTGAGCACTAAAATGTTGATTCTTTCCTGAGAATGTATAAATCCTGCTTATTAATACAAACTTATTCAACTATATGTTAGAAAGGAGGGCTATTTAATGAGTTCATAAGGTCCAAGAATAATCAATAACCAATATGTTTTATCAAGTACCTATTGGTTTCTAAACTGGTGATAAATTATGTCAAAATTGTTACTGTATTTTGCCAACTAGAAGATTAAATGTGGTCAGCTCAGCCATGCAGGTAGTCAAAAGTCTCTGGCTTGCTCATTCACTGACTCATTCATCTATTTATTCCACAAAGATTTATGAGCCACCTACTATGTGCCAGGCACCACCTAGAGATAAAGCACAGAATGAAATAGTTAAGTCCCTGCTCTCTGAGAGCTTATGGTCAAGCCTAAGCAGAGGTAGACAATAAACTGAGGTCTAATGCAATGTCTGGTGACAACTGGGGCTAAGAAGAACAATGAAGTGGCTCAAGGGAGCAAGAATAATGTTAGTAGGAGGGCCCCCTTAGATGGGCTGGTCAGAGGAGGCCTCTTCAAGGAGGTACATTTGAGCAGAGACCTGGGTGGTAGGAAGGAAAGATCCAGGAGAAAATTCAGGCAGGGAAAGGGCACTTGGGCCTTGAAATAAGAACGAGCTGTGCATTGAATACACAATATGGAGGCTGGGCCTCCTGAGTGTAGGGTCGAGGGGAGAGCAGTACATGAGTTCAGAAGGTAGGAGAGGGCAGCTTATGGAGGCCAAGGAGGTCATGCTAAGGACCATGGACTTCATTCTAGATACTATGATGAGCTAGCTAGTGATGGTTGGGAGTACATAAATGACTTTTCTGATTTGTTTTGAAAGTATAATCCTGGCTGTCATGCGGAAAAGACCATCAGACCATCTGAGGGTCAAGAGTGGAAGCAGAAAGACCAACCAGAGGGGACCAACCAATCCAGGCAGGAGCTGGTGGTGCCTGAGGGGAGGGGGGCGGTCAGCTCTTATGTAATAGAACTGGGGCTGGAATAACCATGCTCATGAAAGGCATGGTGCAGGAATAATTTATTAACAGTTGGTGTGATGATTGATTAGGAACTCTGTACCCAAGTTTGACTGTAACTGGTTGTAAACAAATCTGAGGGGGGGAAAATAGCAAAAGTTCTCAAAACCACTCCTTTTTCCTCTTTCAGATCTCTTTTCCCAATTTAAAGGAGCTCTTCTACTTCTCCACTATGCCCCTACCCTGCAAGACCTTTGAAAAGTATAGAATATGTTGGAAATTTTCTTCACGAATTTTTTTAAGTTGGGTAAACTTACATTGAATGAATTTAAATTGCTTTTTAAATGTAATTATGAAATATTTAAAGCCATTCAAAGGTATAAAATACAACAATTACCTTTGTCACCCAGCTTAGGGAATAAACTATAAAATAAAATAGAATCTTCTTAGTAGCCTGTCCTCAGTGACACACCCCTCACTCCCACAAGAAGAAATATTTGCCTGAATTTGGTATTATCATTTCTAGGTATATCTTTATGTTATGCACCCCTACATATATTGTATTATTTTGCATAACTTTAAGCTTTATATAAATGCTTAACATATATTTGTGTGATTTACATTTTGTTTAAAATTATGTTTGCAAATATCATCCACACTGATATTAATCTAGTTTGTTTTCACTGATATATATGTTACTGATGACTTCACCACAATTAATTTATCCATTTTCCCATTCAAGAACATTTATATTGCTTTTGATATTTGCGATATTACAGACATACTGCTATGAATATTCTCACTTTTTTTTCTTTTTCTTTCTTTTTTTTTTTTTAAGACTTTATTTATTTATTCATGAGAGACACAGAGAGAAGGGCACAGACACAGGCAGAGGGAGAAGCAGGCTCCATGCAGGGAGCCCGATGTGGGACTGCATCCGAGGTCTCCAGGATCACGCCCTGAGGGCGCTAAACCACTGAGCCACCCGGGCTGCCTTATTCTCATTTTTATATGCGAGAATTCTCACTTTTGCATGTGAGTCAAAGTTGCATCCACAGTCTTACTACTCAAAGTCAAGTCCCAAGATCAACCGTATCAGCATTGGCTGGGAGCCCCACAACAGACCTACTGAATAAAATCTGCATTTTAGCAATACTTCCAAGAAATGTATGCGCACAAAACAAATATAAGAAGCAGTACTTCTCAAATTATTTATGATGAATCAGTTCTGTTTTGATTTTTACATTTTCAATCTGTTATACATGGATATTTTATAAAATATCAAAATTTGGTATCACTGCTCACGAAAGGAAGGGCTCACCCAAGTTCAGGTGGTCTGGAAAGGTTCCTGGCACATGGTGTTGAACCTGCCACTGAGACTGGAGCAGGAATGAAAGGGAGCATCGGGGCCAGAAGTCTGCCTGCAGGAAGACTGCCTAGCAAGGAACACTTGCCCACCACCCACTGCAGAAAGTTTTCAGAAAACCTGTGACTGATTAAAACATTTCAGATAATTGGAAGGTGGACAGTGTGGCAAACTCCATATGAAATAGGAAAGTTGCGCTTTCAGCCATCTTGGAGCCTGTGGAGGCCTGCTGGGAACAGGACTCCTAAAGCGAGGACTATGTCTGGAGGACTTTGGTCCAAGGCCATTTTTGCCGGCTATAAACGGGGTCTCCGGAACCAGAGGGAGCACACAGTTCTACTTAAGATCGAAGGTGTTTATGCTCGAGATGAAACGGAGTTCTATCTCGGCAAGCGATGTGTTTATGTCTACAAAGCAAAGAACAACACAGTAACTCCTGGTGGCAAACCAAACAAAACCAGAGTAATCTGGGGAAAAGTAACTCGTGCTCATGGAAACAGCGGCATGGTTCGTGCCAAATTCCGAAGCAACCTTCCTGCGAAAGCCATTGGCCACGGAATCCGCGTGATGCTGTACCCCTCAAGGATTTAAACTTATGAAAAGTAAATAAATAAAGGTGTAGATTTGTTCTCTTGTAAAAATAAATAAATAATAAATAAATAAATAAATAAATAAATAAATAAATAAATAAAAGGAAAGTTACCAAAGAAGATTTTGCCTCATTTGATTTTATACTAACTATGCACGTATAGAGCAATCTGAAAGACTTAAATAGAAAAAGTAATTGAGTTCAGAGTACCTGGGTGGTTCAGTCAGTGAAGCGTCTGCCTGCACCTCAGGTCATGATCTCAGGGTCCTGGGATCCAGCCTTGAGTTGGGCTCCCTGCTCAGCAGGGAGTCTGCTTCTCCCTCTACCCTTCCCCTCTGCTCATACTCTCTCTCAAACTCTTTCATGCTCTCTCTCTCAAATAAATAAATAAATAAATAAAGTCTTAAAAAAAAAAAAAGAAAAGAAAAAGTAATGGAGTTCAAGACCATGAAGTTAAATTGAACTACTAGCGAGCTCTGATCCACAAAAACAACATATTAATGAAGATCCCTACTGTGAGAACAACTCCAACTTTGAGACTATGTACCTCGCAGTCTGTGCAATGTTGCTGTATCCATTCATTGCTGGAGACCAACACTGATTTGACGACTCCACAGTGAGGCTCAGCATTTCTCAATCCCAGTGTTAAACTGAAATCACATCCCACAGCTCAAGGCCACTGTCTTTCCAGTTGATTTACTGTTTCTTACCTTAAAAGGATAGTTGTAGATGGAAATCAGTTGTCGTTTTGGCAGAAAAATAAAAATATTTTATTCAGCCAGTTTATGGAATACATTAAGTATCCCCAGACCAGTTGAACCTCCCATGTTGCCCCAGTTACAAAAAGAGTGTACCAAATAGGAGAGTAGACCCACACAACAGAACATAATGAGGTAAGAAAAATTTGTCAAGGCTCAGGTCAACCTCTGAGCTCATTGACACAATCTATCTCTTCAGGAAGTTTTTGTAGATAATTTGATGAAAAACAAATGCCTTCTATTCACCTGTATTGCTTCTCATCTTTTTACAACAGGGCCCTTTTATTGAGCAAGAGTAGATGAGTGAATAGCCCATCCACAGGAGCTCACAGTCTAGATTAGAAGTGTTTGTTTGTTTTTAAGATTTTTTGTTTATTCATTCATGAGAGACACAGAGAGGCAGAGACAGAGACAGAGGGAGAAGCAGGCTGTCTGTGGGGAGCCTGATGCAGGACTCAATCCCAGGACCCTGGGATCAGACCTAAGCCAAAGGCAGATGCTCAACTACTGAGCCACCCAGGTACCCCTAGATTAGAAGTGTTTTAATTCATCCACCCGTAGTACACACTTATCTATTAAGAGACAGGAAAGAGAGAAAGACTTACGGGATTAATCATTAGCATCTTTAATATGCCTTAAATTTCATATGCTTAGTTTATTTCATAAGGAATTCAGCTTATTTGTTCCCATTTGAATGCCCATATCTCTGAAATTGTAATATATCCAGGAAGAAGGACAATGTAGGCCAGCTTATCCTATGGTCAGTTTGAGGTATGTATCTGTTTTCACATGCACACATACACCAAATGTAAATGCCTATTTGCTTAGGTGGGAAAAAATCATTGTAAAAGTTGAAAAGGAATTATGTTGAAGTGCTTGAATATTAATCTGTTAGTAGGTTATTAAGTATTTTTTCATCAGTGTTTAATAAGTTTATAGGAAAATATGGATGACTTCTGTGCCCTTTGAGGTAGGTAATCTCAAATTCACATGGCTGTATATCAGAAAAGAGGGCTTTTGGGATCCCTGGGTGGCGCAGCGGTTTAGCGCCTGCCTTTGGCCCAGGGTGTGATCCTGGAGACCCGGGATCAAATCCCACGTCGGGCTCCCGGTGCATGGAGCCTGCTTCTCCCTCTGCCTATGTCTCTGCCTCTCTCTCTCTCTCTCTGTGTGTGACTATCATAAATAAATTTTAAAAAAAGAAGAAAGAAAAAAGAAAAGAGGGTTTTCAAAATAAACTGGGGAGGAATGACTGAAATTTGTTTTTTAAAAGATTTCATTTATTTGACAGAGAGAGCGCACAAGCAGGGGAAGCAGCAGAGGGAGAGGGAGAAGCAGACTCTCCTCTGAACAGAGAGCCCAATGTGGGGCTGGATCCCAGGACCCTGGGATCATGACAGGAGTCAAAGGCAGATGCCCATACAACTAAGCCTCCCAGGCGCCCCAAGATTGAAATTTTTAAAAATGGGATGGGGGTTTACTGGGGGAGATAATCCTGGGAGGAGCGAGGCTGACATCTCCAGCCTGGGACAGTAGACATTCTTGATACACACTGTTGAGAATGACCACAGGAAGGTGTTCTAGCCTCACTTTGCAAATATGAAAGCTAAGGCTTTCACATTTGTTTTCATATTCAGTCCTAACATGTAGTGAGGAAAAGAATGGGTTGCAATATCACACTTAAATTCTGTGATCAGCTACATAGATGAAATAATGTGTGTATGTAGTATTAGGAAAGGGTCTTGAATAAAATTCCATGAATGTTTTTCCTACACTTAGGTGGCTCAGTTATGCATCTGCTTTCGACTCAGGTCATCATACCAGGGTCCTGAAATCAAGTCCCACATCAGGCTACCTGCTTCATGAGGAGCCCGCTTCTCCCTCTACCTCCCTCTCTCTCTGTCTCTCATGAATAAATAAAATCTTCAAAAAAAAAAAGGTATTTGAAGAAATGGTTGATTACAAGTCTGAGGCAGGGAACGTAAAAGTGTACTGAGCATAAAAAGAATGACTACAATTAATTGCAGTACATTAAATACATACCTACATAAAATCATATCAATGTATATCTATTAAAGGGGAAGAGTAAGCTCTTTACAGATCCAAGGCCTGCTAATAAACAGAGATGGATTGACAAAATAAGAAAACCACCATTTGACAACCTCCAATGTAATCATCAGTTCAAGGCAGGGAAATTTTTAAAAAGGCAAAACCATGAGGTAAACAGATTTTTGGGATATTTACATAGATTTTTAATTGCAAAAAGGGAAGTGTACCTGCAGTGTTCCTGCAGTCTCCATCTTAACCAAGGAACCAAAGTTAGCATCATTAACAGTGGGACCATCTGACATAGGAGCCTCCTGAGGTGATGTAGTTTGAAATACACAACATCATCTAGAAATATTCTTACCAAAAATGTTTAACTTGAATTTAATCAGGCTATTAGACTGTGCATGGCAGTAGGGATATAATGTGAGCCACATATGTAATATTAAATTTTCTAGTAGCCACATGAAGTCAAAACAAAACTCACAGGTACAATTTATTTAATATACTTAATTTAGCCCAAATAGCAAAAGTATTAGTATTTCTACCAGGTAGAAATATAAAAAATTAATATTTTACTTTCTTTTGTGAGTCTTCAAAATCTGGTGTGCCTTTTTACACTTAAAGCACATTTCAATTCAAATGCTAAATTTTCATTGGAAATACTTGATCTGTATTTAGATTTCACAAAATTTAACATTGAAAAAGTAGACTGCATACCTAAGTTTTTCCAAACACACTTAAAATTTTTCCAATAATGAAAGAGTGTGAGTTTTAAATATAAATTCAAATTATTTCAAGTGAAATTATTTTTTAAAAATTTTTATTTATGATAGTCACACACAGAGAGAGAGAGAGAGACAGAGACACAGGCAGAGGGAGAAGCAGGCTCCATGCACCGGGAGCCCGACGTGGGATTTGATCCCGGGGCTCCAGGATCGCGCCCTGGGCCAAAGGCAGGCGCTAAACCGCTGCGCCACCCAGGGATCCCTTTCAAGTGAAATTAAATTAAAATTCAGCTTCTCAGTTGTATTGCCCACACATATTTCAAGTATACAATAGCCACATCAAGTTAGCAGCCACCATACTGGATGGTGCAACCCTAGACTCCACTTCCAGTTTATAGAAAATAAAGAGGATAGTAAACAGACAAGTTAAATGATACCAAGAGATAATCCAGAATGTGGGACATTCTGCAAAACAATCTATTAGAGTTTCCAAAAATTCAATGTCATAAGAAAAAATAAGATGGAGAGACTATCCTAGACAAAGACAAAAGATATATAACAATCAAATGCAGTACTGGATGTTTGTTTGAAAACAAAAACAAGGGATCCCTGGGTGGCGCAGCGGTTTAGCGCCTGCCTTTGGCCCAGGGCGTGATCCTGGAGACCCGGGATCGAATCCCACATCGGGCTCCCGGTGCATGGAGCCTGCTTCTCCCTCTGCCTGTGTCTCTGCCTCTCTCTATCATAAATAATAAAAATTAAAAAATTTAAAAAAATTAAAAAAAAAGAAAACAAAAACAAAAGCATGGACAATTGGGGAAAACTTCTCCAAACAACCGGGGAACTTTAAGTATGTGCTACATTCTAGATAAATTATGGAATTATTGCTTATTTTGCTTGGGTGTGATAATGGTGTTATGATTATGTAGGAGATTGCTTTATTTGCAGGAAAGATAATGATTCTAGTGGGAGAATAATTCTAGAAATGCAACTTTATCCAAGTATCAAAACTGACAGGAGAAAAAAATATTTGGGGGCAGGATGATCCCCAAATGTTTATCTTCTAGGCAACCTTTTTCCAGGAAGTCACTAGAGGATATCGTCCTCCAAAATGAGTGAGTAAGCCGACAAAGAGGAAGATGAGGAATTGAGGAAGCAGGTGATCAAGCACAGGCAAGAAGTGATGAGAGTCTTCAGGATGATGGCTGGGAATCAGTCTGATAAAGGAAGCATTCTGAACTGGATCACAAAGAGTAAAGCTCCAGAAGAGGTGTCTTCAAAGAAAAAAAAAAAATCCTGACAGGAGGATTATATAATGTGTTTGACTACACTGTAGGAATTTTTTCACTCCGTAGGAAAATTCTGAGAGAAAAGGTAGTGATGGGTGCATTCAGTGATGTATTGGTAAGCCACTTCTCTGAAGAGAAAAAAGCCCTGATTTGCAGCATTTGTTGATTTCCGTGGCATAAATAATTCCATTACAGCTGATTTTAAGCTATCAACATGAAGTCACTGAAAAGTTGACAAGAGATGCCCACAATCAGCTCCTAAAAGCCATTACGAAAAAGAAATGAGCATATAATATTTGTCTCAAGAACCAAGTATTATATGATGAAATTCAGATTTCTTATGCAAAAAAGAGCCAGTCAGACCTAGCTCCAATAAAATTAAGCAAATAAACAAATAAAGCAATTATCAACTCCAAAAAAATAAAAAGTTTTACAAGAAAAGAAATGGAATCCTAGTACTCTACACGGCTCAGCTACAAACATTTACATTGTCATGACAATGTCCACACTGAATCCTGGTTTAACATGGTTAAAATGTGATGCACCCATGTTGAGAGGATGCAGGGAAGGGGGTAGAAAAGAGAGCTAAATTGTCTAAGAGAGAACTTCGAAAAGCGAGTTTTGCCAGCACAGCCCTGCCAAACCCCTAAAATGACATTCCCATTTCCCTCCCACCATCATGTTGCCAGCAAATGACTGTAGCTCTCTAGGATGGGATTAGTGATACAGATGCTCTCTCCCACAAGAGAAAATGAGAGCACAAACTCTGGGCAGTGAGCCAGAGGATTTATAGCTACCATGAGAGAAGGAACAGGTAGTTTTTTGGGTCTCACTCTATCCACTATGCTAAAGCACCACCTCATTCAGAGTACTACATCCACTGCCAAACAAACAGGGAGTCTTACAACAGACAGCATGGTTAAAAAAGCAAAGCACCATGGTGGGAATAAGATTGAACAGGTCAAGTATCATTCCTTGCTGTCACTGTTACCCTGAAGAGTCACTCCTTTACTTCTTGCCCTTGAGACCGCAATAACCGTCCTGGATGCTATTCTTTTCAAGACATGGCTCTTCAACTTTTTATCAAAAGCGAGTTTCTCCACATCTTCCTAGTACATTTCTTGTTTAAGTTAATTAGAGTCTGTTGCTTGCAGTGAAAATGCCCTTACCGTACAAAAAAAATGAATAAGCTTAATTGTATGCTATTAGTTTATATTTACATATACGTTTATAACATATCCATTATACTGTTATAATTAATATCCTTAATTTAGTGCTATTACAGGGAATGCACATTATTTTCAAATACCTATGGGATATACACAAAACGATCTCTTAGGGACACAGAAATCAGTAAATTACAAAAAGTAGAAATACATGTGCCACAGTGTAAAACAAAACCAAAGCACTAAAAATTAATCCCAAGATCATATCCACACTTACTTGGGAAAAAAAGCTGAAACTATTAAAATGTTGAGAAAAAAGGTAATAGGAACATTGCCGGTCAAAATCTATGACATAACATGGGATAAAACAATTCTCAGAGGAAATTTTGTAACTTTAAATACATTCATTAGAAACGAGGAAAGGTGGAATATAAGTGAACTAAGGAGTCAATTCAAAAGCTAGAAAAAGGATAACAAAACAAAAATTTCAAAAAACAAGATACCAGGTAAAAAGAAAAAATGTAAAATAAAAAATAAAATGAATAAAATAAACTTGGGTCAATAATGCTAAAAGTTGGCCTTTCAAGAAATAAGAGAAAGTTATTACTGAGAAAGGGAGCATATGAAGACAATTTTCAAAATGGCAGCATTTTTAAATTATGAGAGTCAAGAAGGCTTATAAGCAATACCCATGATCAAAGTCATTAAAAAATGGACAGGTTAGACTCCATTTTTTTAAGATTAAAAAGGAAGTGTCCATAAACGAAATCAAGAACCAAGTGAAGTAGAAACGACTGTTCGGAGTGAAAAGCCAAAACTGTAAAGAGCTGCTATAAACTAATAAAATCACACACACAACCAAAATTTTTAATGCACAGAACCGATATACAAACAAATTCTTGGGAAAAGAATGACCAGTCAACATTTGAAAGAACGCTCAGACTGGCTATCAGCAAGTTTAAAGCAGTCAGACCCCACTCTTCACCCATCCGATCAGCAGAAATTTCAACCCGTACAAGCGGTGTTAAAAAGGTTGGGGAAACAGGCACTCTCACACATAGTTCCTGGGAACGTAAATTGGTACCATTTCTGGAGGATAGTTTAGCAGTAGGGATTCAATGTTTTAAATATGCATAGCCCCTCAGATCAGGCCACTTCCAGAAATCCATCCAGGCCGGTCCAGAAAAATTTGAACACGTGCACCAAGATAGAAGTGTAAGGATGCTGCTGAAGCATTTGGGGGCGGGGCGGGGGGCGGGGCGGGGGGCGGGGGGGGTTAGTGGGGGGAAAAAAAGCAAACGGAAATTTCCGGTCAGTCAGTCAGAAGACGAGGTTTGAAGGACTGATGAGTGGTCTTTAAAATGAATGAGAAAAATCTAAAGGTACTTCCATGAAAAAATTTCCAAGAGCGTGAAATGGTTCAAGTAGTGACTGCAGACCTTGGCGCGGGATGTGTGCGTACCGCGTGCGGAGCCGGAGGACGCTGTGGAGACTTTGCTCCTAACCCCCGGCGTCGTTTCCGTCAAGGAGCAAAGGAGAGAGAAGATCGCTGTGGACACAGACACAGACACAGACACAACTGGTGAGTTCACCTTAGGAGAGGCGGGCGGGGCTGAGGGCGGAAAAGTTTGTTGTTGTTTTTTTTTACTTTTCACCCTCTCTCTGTAAAGTGAAGAAAAAAAGCCAACATGCATGAGTATTACGCAGTTTTTGTGAAAATGACGTCTTATTTTGTGAAAAAAAAAATGTTTGTGAAAAATTTTAATGCAAAGAAGTAACATAAAAATACTTCCCAAAAACAATAGGACTTTACAAGTTTGACAAAATAGTTTACGATTTTCAAAGTCGCAGTAAAAACAAAACAAAACAACAAACAACAAAACAGGATTTCTGGGTTTCCCCTGGTACTTTTCCACAGAACAACGGGATTCCTCCGTCCTCCATGGCACAAGACCTTCCAGACCGAGAGCTCGCGGCTGCGGGCCCGGGGTGGGTCGGGGGAGCGGCCCGCCGCGCCCCGGGGGCAGGACGCTGAAGCAGGGGGCGGGCGGCGGCCGCGGCGGGGCCCTCACCGGAGGGCGCCCGGACCGCACAGGCAGGGCCACCGCCCGGCCTCTTCCGCCCCGGAGCCTCGCTCGGCCCGGGCGCCCTGACGCACGTCCGCCCACGGGCGCGCCCGCCATTTTGTCCCCAGTCTCCTTCGGGCGAGCCGGGCGGCGCTCTTTGGGAGCCACTACGTCGTGCGACAGAGGGGGGCGGCGGGGCGGGCGCTTGGGGCTCCACGGCTGCCGGCGCGGGGAGGAGCCGCCGGGAGCACCCACAGCGCGTCCTGGGGCCGGAAGGACAAAGGACGTGCAGGGGACGCGGGCTGCGAGCGAGCACAGGCCGGCTTCCGGGATGGCGGGCCGGGGCTGAGGGCGGGCTGGGCCGCCGACCCGGCCGCGGGGCACGCGCGCAAGACAAAGCGGCGGCGGCGCGCCCGCTGCCCCGGCCCCGCCCCGCGCGCGCACCCGACGCTCAGGCACGCAGGCGCGCGCCCGCGGTCGACGGTTAGAAATGGCGGCCGGGGCAGGAGGAGGGGGCTGGGGCGGGAAGCGGCGCGGGCTCGAGGCGCCAGGGCGGACCCGCCGAGGATCCTGGTGCAGGGGCGTCTCTCGAGCCGCCCTCCTCTCTCGGCCCCAACCCCCTTGGGCTGCGGAGAGCCCCCTGGGGGGAAGGCGTCACCAGTTGGTTTAAACAAAGGAGACGGCCCCCCAGCTCAGGCGACGGCTCGGCACGGCCACTGCGGAGACGCAGAAAGCTTCCCTAAAATGGCGGCGGGCGCGCGGGGGCGGGGCTGGCGCGGCTGGCGGGGCTTCCGCTCGCGGCGCGGACGGGGCGGGGCCGCAGGCGCCCACCGGAAGCCATGGCCGCCACGCCGGAGCCCGGCGAGCCCACCAAGGGGAAGGTAAAGAAAGGGGCGGCGGGGCGCGTCTCCCGGGCCCCCAGGGCCGGTCGCGGTCAGCACTCCGCGGGGGCCCCGCGACTGCTGCGAGCCCTGGAAGCGGGGCTGTGCCCCGGGGGACGCGGGCCCGGGCGGGGGGCGGCGGGAGGGCTCGGCGTCTCCCTTCCGCGTGCGCTACCCTGTGAACCGCCCGGTTTCGCCTCCGCGTGCGGCGAGGATGCCTTGGCCGGGCCGACCCCGCCAGCGTGCGACCCTCGTCCTGTCCCTCGGGCCCCCCTCCCCGCCGCATCTCCAGCAGGTCTCGTTTCCGTCCGCCTCGAGCTCCTGCAGGGACCCCGTGCACGTCCTCGGTGCTTGACCGACAGCAGATGTTCAGAAAACAGAAGAAAACCATTTTTCAGTAGTAAGCTCAGAGAGAGGTTACCACTGGCTCGGTGATGAGACACCCCCCACCCCACCCCCGCTGCCCGAAGGCTCCTCGTCCCCAGATTTAGGATGTGCCCTCTTCGGCTCGGAAAGGTTTCTACTCCCAAGTTTCTGCTTTTCTGGAACTTTCCCATGTAGCTTTGGCCAAGATCAAATGGTTAATATGAGTAGATGATAGATAAGCGATTTCCAGATTTAATATCAAAACACGTTTTGTCAGTTTCGACATGTTTGGTCCCTTTTGTTTTTAATGCCTCACCTACTATTTGGAAGATGCTTACTGTAACCAAGTTTACCCAAAAGGCACCCCAACTACATAAATACTGGGACCCCTCTCGTCTCTGAATGTCCCCTTTCATAGGAGATAACTGCCAACATTTAAGGCTCATTAAGTATGAGTTAGCCCTTTAAAAAATTGAATGAAAGGATAATACTGACCTGTTTAATTGGTCCATCATTAGTAAAACAAAATACTATAGTTGGTGAAGTGCATAGGTACAAGCCCTAAACCTGAGCGCCATCAGATTTGTGTGGCAGGGGCTTAAAAAAAGTCTGATAAACATTGTTCACGAATTACTAGTATCAAAGCTCACCAAGGAGATTAAAAAATTTAGATAACAAGCTTTGAATTAGGAGCCCAGGGTAACATGAAAAAAGGAAGCGTGCAGTTTTTTAAAGAATCTTTCAGTGGTCATTGCAGTGCAATCCAGGGATTATTAGCATCAGCAAAACCTAAGGTAAAAACGGAAGTTACCAAACTGATAGAACCCTTAAATACTCTGCTCCCATTCTTTGTACTCCAGGAAACTTGAAAATATGGAATTTAGTAGGTGCCTACTAGGAAAGAGAGTGCTACAGGTTGATTCAATAGAGGACCAACTGAGTACGAGGCCTTAAACTAAGAGCTTAGGACACAGCCTTGATCAAAACAGGCAAAATATTCCTTGTGGAACTCACATTCTACTGCAGGAATCAAACAAAAAGGAAATCAGAATTTCATTTACTGAAACAACCATGCAGAGATCCAAGAGAAAAGCAGTGTGTGTGTGCTGCAGAGAACAATGATCTAATCATCTGAGTGAAATCAAGAGCTTTAAGATCCTGTGAGAGATGATGGTAGCCTGGGAGTAACAGCAGTGGAGGTGAGAAGCCTTTTAAGTTCAGGATGATTTGGCTCATGTACATCCTGGACTTGCTGATGCAGTGGATACGGGTTTGATGAAGGAATCAAGGTTTTTGGTCTGCAGATTGGTTCAGTAGTGATGCCTAAAAAATAATTCTGAAATACTAAACTCAGGATGCTTTTGCATACAAAAGGTGTTGATGAATTAGGAGACAAAAACTTGGGAGAGGTTAGGTGTGATTTGCAAATTTGGGAGTCTGTCATCCTGGGAATGGCATTTAATTGAAAGCCCTACATTTCAGAGTGGGCAGGGGCAGTTCTTCAACCTGAGAGGTCATCAGAGGGGGGAACGGCAACAAAACTGCCAGAAAATAGTGGAAAACCAGGCGGCCTTGACCAACCCTTTGAGCCAAGGAAAGAAAATGTTTCAGAAACAAATGATGTTTGCCACATGTGCTGATGGAGAGTGGTAGATTTTACAGTCTGTCTCAACCAAGCTGCACCGGTGGAGTGTAGGGATAAATGCCTTTTTGAAGGAATTAAAGGGAGGAGAGGCTTGCAACACATAGATTACTTTAGTTTTGCAGTGAAAGGGAGCAGAAAAATGGGATAACTTAGGAGGCTGGGGGGGGGTTGTCAAGAGAGATGGGGTTGTTTAGACTACAGAGAGAAGAATGGTGCAAATGAGGAAGGGGTAACTAGAAGCAAACTCCTTCAGTGGTGAAGAGCGGAATTAACTGCAGTTAGGACTGGGTTTAAATAGGAAGGGGCCGGTTCCCCTTAGGCAGCGAGAGGAAAGGAAAGGGCACTGGTGCAGGGACGTTTGGCAGTGGGAGGGGAGGTGGCTCTAACTCAATGTTTCTTTAAACTGGCAGCCCAGCTTAGAAATCTCTTCTGACCATCCCTTAGTTCCATCAAGGTGAGCTGGAAAAGCTGCTTTTCTAAATCTAAGCTTAAAAATTTCATGGGGCATCTGACTGGTTGAGTTGGCAGAGCCAGGATACTTGGCCTTGGGGTCATGAATTTGAGCCCCATGTTGGGTGTAGCTTATTACGTTGAGGGAAAAAAAATCTTAAAATTTTTAAGACTTCTACGAAGTCTAAAATGTTCTTATTTTAAGGGCTTAAGTTTTTGAAAGCAAAAGTTAAACCTTAAAGTTGCAGACTCCGTAGGGAATAAAAATGTGAAAAGCCTGTACGTCCTAAGTAGAACTACTTCGAAGGGACTTAACCAAGGCTGAAAATTCTCCATTAATAGCAGTAGGGAGGCCTAGTGTGCTCTTAAAATCAGTCTGTGTGTTCCTACCCAGTTTGGATACAAATTGCAGATACACGGTTATGTACTTAGTCCTGTTACCTCCCAGATGTGACCTCTGGGAAAAGTCTCCTTCCCAAGCTTCGGTTTTCTCATTTATGAACCAAAGGGTTAAATGACAGTGGAAAGGACAGGCTTTGGGGGTCTGGCCAACTTCCCCTTCCTGCCTGCCAGCTCAAAACAGCCAGGCTCAGGAGAGGGGGTGAGAGGTGAACAGGGATGTAAGGGGCCTGGCACGAACAGCCCAGCACCAGCTCTACATTATGACATCGGTTAATGAGGCCAGCGTTGGTATCTTAATCTCACCACTACCGACACGAGACTAGTTTTTATTGGGTGTGGTGCCGATAAATTTACTGGAGAATGTTTGGCAGCAACATCCTTGGCCTGTATCCACATGTTGGGTTTTAAAAGGTTCCATTTTGAAAAACATGTAACTTCTGTTAAGGCGTCTTTTTAAACAAGCTGATTATTTTTTCTAAGATTTGAGATAGGAGGGGGAGTGGCAGAGGGAGAGGCTGCTAAGCAGACTTGCTGCAGGGTCCTGACCCGAGACCCTTAACCGAATGTGCCAATGAAGGCGCCCCAAAAGAAACTGATGATTTTAAAAGATTTTTGAGAGCCCTGGGAGGGGAATGGCAAGCAGACTCCACACTAAGCAGAGCCGCATGGCTCAATCACACAACCTCGAGATCATGACCCCCAACCAAAAATAGAGGCTTGGCTGACTGAGCCATTCCCCAAAACACTTAATCTGTTTCTAAACAGTATCTAAAAGCGGTTTCCCCTCGGGTGGATTCTTTGGAGGGGGAGGAGGTTGGAGGTCAGAGGAAGCCTTCACATTTCCTGAACTTCGATCCCATGGCTGATCGCAGACCGGAGTCGATCTGAGGGGGCAAACTTGAAAACCTCTAGTCTCCTAGTTGACTTAAGCAGCGCTGTATTTCAGTATTTGGCAACTGTGATACTTCTTGAAGCATTTTGTCCAAGTGCCCCAGTAAGATATTGCTTGCAGATTCAGGTGTATCCTCAAGTAACTGAAGAGGACTCTATGGAAGGAGACCCACATGGTGCGGGGTGTGTGGCAGCCAACCTACTTAGAACCCTCTGCCCAAACGAAAGCCACCAGGACTTCCTATCCTGGGGTTCATGAGGTGTCAGGCTCACTTGCATCTTAAGGCCTAAAGTGGGCACTAATCACTACCTCTGGTCCTCCCCTAGGAAGACAGGGTGGTAAGGTGGGGCATTTAGCCCTCAGCTGAAATGTCAAGTCTTTTTTTTAAATTTTTAATTATTTATTTATGATAGTCATACAGAGAGAGAGAGAGGCAGAGACACAGGCAGAGGAAGAAGCAGGCTCCATGCACAGGGAGCCCGACGTGGGATTTGATCCCGGGTCTCCAGGATCGCGCCCTGGGCCAAAGGCAGGCGCCAAACCGCTGTGCCACCCAGGGATCCCATGAAATGTCAAGTCTTAACAGAATGCCAGATGGCCTGTGGAGTGGCTCACCCTCCCACCCACCAGGACTGTGTTTCCACAACATTTCTTGCCTTTTTCTGAATGAAATGAAAAGCCTAGAAGCAGAATTAAATCCCCCAATCTCTAAGAAAGTCTACAACTATAATAATGAGCACCTGGTATGTCTGGGGGTGGGGGAAGGACAAGGACAAAGTTTTTTTAAAAAAGGAATAATCAGGAAAATAGTTTTTGCTTTATTACAAACCAAATCACACTCTTTTCTGGCAGCAGTTTGAGCCAAAGAAGCAAACAGGAAAAAATATAATCAAGAACACCATAATTCAGCCTGTAATCTTGACTTGGTGTTTTATGGTCCTTTCTTCATCTCTTCCAGTCTTTTTCCCCTTCACACTACCTTTTAGGTGTTTGGCTTAAAGTCCTGCTTCATACAAACCTTTAAATGGACAAGTTGGTTTTTTTTAAAAGCTACACTGCTGACAACTTGCTTTTAAGCAAGTTCTAGGAAACCGTCTCATTAAGTTTTCTAAAAAAAAATCCTTAATAGTAATGCCAGTGAAACAAGTTACGACTTTAAAAACCTGTGTCCTGCCCTTCCAAACCCCTAAAACAGTTCCATTTGACATTTACGTTAAGACATGAAGCTTAAGCTGGCAGTATCTTTTTAATCAGGATCAAGACCATGTCCATAAATCCAATGAAGACTGCAGAGTGTAAAATTCATTGATTTTAGCACTTGAAGGAATTTCAATTATCACCTAACCAATGCCTTTATTACAGATGGAGGGCCACAGAGATTAAAAAATACATATATACTACAGGTGATAGCAGTAAGTGGCAGAGCCAAGACAAAACCCTATGAATTTTCAGCTTTTCCCATCACACCTACTGTCCCCTAAGTGTGGTCATTATGTCCTTTCAACAAAGAAATACAGTCAAGTGCAGCAATTTCTTATCACAGGCAAGGAAACAGGAGATATATTGCACACATCTTTAATACAAATAAAATCTGTAGTCCTTTTTCAATTTGGAACATAGTTATAAAGCAAACATGGTTAGAATAATTTTACTTTTTCCCATTTTATGCTTCCCAAATTAGCTTTTTAATCTGGTTTCCAGATCATCTCATACAAACGCCTAAAGAGCTTGTAAAAGTAACGGGATGTTATTTCCAAACCAGTTAGTAAACTATGGCACTAATACCATAATTTAATTGGTTTAGGTGTAAGCTGTTCTGCTTGTTAAAGAGTTTTCTGGTCAGTGTCAAGGTTTCCCATTTAAAGATTCAGATTGCAGGCCAAAGCTGATGACCAAAGATGGTAAACAAGATTCACAGCTGTCACAGAGCACATACTCTTGGCTTAATTTTGCCCAAACCAAACTACCCTGAAATAATATATTTCCTTGTTCAATCCAGGTTCTTTTCTATTTTATCCTAGCCCTTTAAGCTCCTAGGAATTTTAGATGTTGAAAACATTCCCTGTGCACGGGATTCGGTATTGTATGGTTCGTTAGGATCGGTTGTGGCTGGCCTTGGACATTTTTTGCTAACTAGTGAGTATCTTTTTCTTTTATGTATGGCAAACATTTTCTAAATGGACTGATAATGGCAGTGTGTAACTTAATTACAGTGATTGTGCTTTTTGACAGGTAGGATTAGAAGATCATGTGACGTTGGAGTAGGAGGATTTATCTTGGTGACTTTAGGATGCTGGTATGTGTACTAAGTAATTCAAGAAGATCCAGGATCAGGATAGATTTAGCTATTTCGAGCACATGCTCTTCTTTCCAGAAGACTCCCACCACCCCCCTCAGTGGGGAAGGTTTTTTTGTTTTTTGTTTTTAGTTTTTAATTTTTAATGGAATACTGCTAGGGTGCCTTTAAGTTTATCTACGGAGACACGTTGTATGCCGTTTGTCAAATGACCAGATAAATGTTTGATATTCATTTAGGAAGGCCTCAACCTTTTTTTCTGCTTAACATTAGCTTGAAGCTCATTTCTTGCTCATGGCACATTCGAAAATGCTACTTTAAGAATGTGTTCACAACTGCTAACAAAACACATTGCATGAATTTCATGTTTTGAGCCCGACCCCCGCCCCCAAAAGCCAGGCCCAAAGAGTACAGTCTATGTAAGGTTCCATTTGGTGAGGTTCTATAAGTAAAACTAAGCTTAAACATGATAAAAAGCCTCATTTATGTAAAACCTACCTTAATAATGTGTTTATAGGTATTATTTGACACTGAACCACCCCAAATAGCACTCCAAATTAAAATGGTTGTATTTTCCAGTTGTATTTTCCATCTTAGAAGGGAAGATCTACGCAAACATCTTAAATTTTATTACTATAAATTTCAAACTTGTTTCTAGAAGAACTTTTATTAAAAATGACTCATTCATGTTCTTTTAAGGTTCCACTGTAGGTATAATTATGCAAAGCTAAGAATCCAGGAAAGAATTGCCAGAGATGGAATTAAAAATAAGATTTTGTACGAAAGTACCCACCTTGATCCTGAAAGAAAACCAACCACTGACAAGAACAGCAGTTGAGAAGTCTCAAGCATCGGAATACAACTCTGGAGTCAGAATAAAGTAGAGGGCAACTCTATTAAGCCTCGTATGTACCATTACTTTCAATCAAGTAAATAAAGGATGTGTTGGTTGTAGTCTCCCTTTTTTGGACACTTGAATGCATACCCACAAACTTAACTCTGGCCCTTTACTGCTGGTAGAGCACACAGTGGACTTGCCAAATTTAGCAACCTAACATGGGAGAAAAGAGTGGGAATAATGGCATTTCAAGAAACACCATCCCGGTTGGATTTTCAGAGTCCCTAAAAACAAAAATCACAACTGTATTACCGTACCCTTTTAAAGGTGAGGGAATGCTTCCTGGTTTCTAAAGACTTTTTCTAAAGACTAAGGATTTTTTGACTTTGCAAACCATTTTTGAAAATGTATGCACTAAAAAAAAAAAGAAAAGAAAATGTATGCACTGTTTGCCGCTGTTCTTCCATTTCTTACAATAGGTAGGTCATCTCCCCAAAAGTAAAGATGGTTTTTAAATGCTGTCAATTTATAGAAGTATACAGTGTTTTAATTTTTTAGATGGAATTTATAACTACACATGGCACACATAAAAATATTTCCAGACTTTGATGCAAAGGGGGGAAAAAACCCACAACATCACACACATATTATCACATTAATAAAAGTAAGTCATTTATATAATTCAACCCACTGCCATCATAAAAGGCAAAAAAAAAAAAAAGGCACCCAAGTCCATAGCATTCATTCAGGGGGAAAAAAACACAAAACTCTCCCTTTCCAAAGCAATGAAATACTTTTGTTTTAATGTCAACATTACTTTAAGAAAATCGTTTAAATACAAAAAAAATCACAAACTACAGGTGTTCCTAGTTAAGGAGTATTGGGGGGGGTGTGCTCAGTTCTGTTCACATGAGGGAGCATTTTTTTCCCTCCTATGCCCACCTTTCCTGTGGCCATCCTTTTGAGGGGCAGAACACACAGGCTCTGTGATTTACCAAATGCCATTGTCAAGCACATGCCCTGAGGTGTTTTTATTATTGATGCTAATCATCTTGGACACTAATTAGGAAAGGTTGTTAGAAAGGAAGTCAGTTCCCAAGAACATCTGTCCACTCTATTGATACAAATCAGAATTGAATCCAGTTTGTTACTCTGACTAGTCACTTATTTTAAGGGGCAACACCGTATCTGCATGAGTAGGGGGCAGTCAGAGGACTCATCCAACCTGACCTCTGACCAGCTGTTTGTGCAGGCCACTTATGTAGTCCGTTTCCGTGTACAAATGGATGCAAAGTATAAAATTGGGCGATTAGATTAACTGAATTCCCGCCTAGCTCTCCCGTACTATGATTACATCTTACCCTGAGTAAGAGAAACCTCTCTTGGCTGGCAAAAATTTCCAAGGCCTTCACCAATAACAAGGTTAGTTCATTTTCACAGCAGAATGCATAAATTGGAGACCTGGATAAAAACAAAGTGGTGACATACTTACTTGGATAACTTAAAATACCATTTAGCAAGTTTACATGGTTATTAGTACTTCGTATTTCTTCCCCGATTAAGATTACAAAATGCGCTAACAGATTACTGGGCTACATGTAACATGCTCCTCCCAAGTCCTTGGGCCATTGCTAGTGAACTCCAAACAGATCTTAACACTTGTACTTCTGGTCTCCAGCCCAATCTTTTTACATTCTGCCTCCCAGGTTCAAGTTCCAACTGTGTGAACCCTGTCCAATGTCCTCTCCAGCACACCTCCAGCCCCCATGACCCTAACTCACACCTCTGCTCAAACTTTTCCATTCCACTTAGAATGCCTTCCTCCTGAGGCTTCTCCCATTCCCTTCTGCTCAACTAACCTCTGAGGAGAATCACCTTCTTTCTCATTTAGGTTCTCCTGCTACTAGTTGGCATTCCACTGGTCATGGACTCATGCTTCAAGTCTTAAGTTTCTCATCAAGAACTCCTCAGTTTTAATCTTTACATTCCCAAGCATCAGTCAATGCATGTTTGTTAAATTGTATTATTAAATGTTCACTGGGGTGCCTGGGTGGCTCAGTTGAGCTTCTGCCTTCAGCTCAGAGCGTGATCCCAGGGTTCTGGGATCAAATCCCACACACATCAGGCTCCCTGCAGGGAGCCTGCTTCTCCCTCTGCCTCTCATGGACAAATAAAACCTTTAAGTAAATAAATGTTCACTAGCAGGTAGAGTCCAGGTTTCCCTCAACCAAATACTTTCCAAATTATAGACTGAAGAGTAACCTACCTTCCACGCCCACTTGGGAGCCTCCAGCTGTACTGCTGCTTTCATTGTTCCATTAATTCCAAAACGTCACACTAGGTGATATAGCAGTAGATACCAGCTAAATAGCTGATTAAAATAGAATTGCAGTCATTAGTAGTTTTAAAAACTTTCTGCGGCTTTATCTATAGTATTTTGTTGAATCTTTCTAAAGCTCTATGCATTTCCCCCTTCCCTCACCCCTCCCCTTTTTTTCCTCCACTACTTGGCTTTTCCATCACAATAAAAGGACCTCAGGGAATTTAAAATTAACTAGAAGCTTTTCTCTGGACTTGTGATTTATAATGACTGAGTTTGGCAACACAAAATTTTTAACTATACCTAATACCATCATTTGATTTGCAAGCATCTTTTTAGTCTACGTACCTCTACTCCATCGCTGGTTTCCCTTTGCTTCGATTATATAATGCGAGGAGGTCTATATAATAAATTCAGGATTCCTGTTTATGCACTTTTCAGCAAAGAGCTAGGGATCAAATAGGGTTTGAATCCTTCTATTCCTAGATAAAAATCTGTAGTGGATGGGGGTCAAGACACCCCTTTAAAAGTCATGTTAATATATATTCTAGGGTACACAGAAAATCTTACGTAGAAAATAAGCGGTTGCTAGAGTTCTGATTTTTAAAAGGTCCTCTAGAATACTTTTTC
Organism: Nyctereutes procyonoides; assembly: GCF_905146905.1. Taxonomy (NCBI): domain Eukaryota; kingdom Metazoa; phylum Chordata; class Mammalia; order Carnivora; family Canidae; genus Nyctereutes; species Nyctereutes procyonoides. The sequence goes on from NW_026575044.1 coordinate 8,598,976, forward strand.
GAAGCATCTTAAAAATAGGGTAGCAGTCATCCAATCAGGACAATATACCAGTATCCTCTACCACCCAAATACTGGCATCCTACACAGCTTATTTGATGCAATAAGCTCCATCTTTTTCTCTTAAAATCAGGAAGCTTTAAGGACACTTATTACCAAGGTTTTAAAGTATTACATTTTGAAGCTTGTAATGTGAGCACTACAGATGGTGTCGCAAGGAACTTTCAACTACGTCTTACTCTTCGTTTTCTAGAATATATAGGGAATTCTCCAAGTATTTCTATACTAACAAAAATAACCAGTGACACATTGTAAGCAGGTACAAATTTTAAAAGGCTTCTATTGTTCCCTTTTTTAAAGTTTAGATCAAGTTAACAAATGAAATCTGTTCCAGTTTTCTAGGAATAACCTCCTTTGAGCTCCATATGCTATAAACCATCTTAGATTGCCTGCCCTTAGGAAATCGAGGTAAATAATCTGCAAACACTGGTTTCTTAATGGTTTCCATAGAAATGTTTCTCCCTTTAGACTAGGAGGACAAGTCAGATGTAATGAAACCTATGCTTTGCCATCTGAATTCAAAGCTTATTTTGGAAACATGTTCTTCTAGTTGATTTTTTCCCCCTCAAATGAACAGGTTAGGCTTTTTACCTTTTAGTCTGAAACTGAGCAGTCTGCTCTTTCAGAAGCCATTAAATTTTTTATTTGACACAGAGAACTGTATTTCATTGAACAAATCCTGACAGCTACATCTCAAATCAGTATCACAGCCAGGTCCTCTCATTTCACCAAAATACATTATTCTGGAGTATGTGGTGGGGGAGAAGAGATTCCCTCTAAGCTGACTTCAGGGCAAAGAGACATGCTCTGGGACTGGCACAATCAGAGGTCACACTGAGCCTTTGTATTCCTTCTGTCTTTACAATTTAAATTCACTTCCCAGTTGATTTTTCTATTTTGATATGGAGTCCTCATTCTCCAAAAGGTTCTCAACCCAGTTTCCAAATGTTTTACAAACTAATAAAAAGTATTTGTGCATTTAGCCTAGGATGCAGGTTTTGGCAAAAACAACATAGATATCTCCTACACTCCTCTTTCTGCATTAAAATATTTTAAGTAAACTCTGCAAGTGGGGGGCATTAAAATGAAGGTCTTAACAAAAAATTAAAACAGAAGGAATTTGAACCATTAGAACCTTGAAAGGATTCGGCTCCATTTGCATACACAATCTTAAACCTATGAGAGAGGACCACCAACTGCTTAACACACCAATTACTTCAACATTTCATGATACACAAAGGAAAAACTAGAAAACCTTTTCTTCCTGTTTAATACAATCTATACAATCTGGGTTACCAGTATTTCCTTTTCCCATCCTTTTAAATAAAATAAGGGATTCTAATTACGTTGATCCTGGAAGCCCAATATAACAAGTGTTAAATGTACAAGCAGCAATTAATTTGGAATACCTATTGGAATCACTGGAACACATTTAGTTGGGCCCTTTTACTCTTCCACACAGCACATTCACATGGACAGACTAAGGAAAAGGAGATGAAATTTAAATCAGCATTTTTTTTTTGCTTTATTACTTTAAAAATATATATAAAGTTGGAACCTTTTATTGTACTTGACCATGATGCTCCCACTCCCTTCACTACAAACAACTGAAATGTAAGGGTACCTTGTATTAACAGCTACCTTAAAAAATTATCCTCCAAGTTGCCATTCAAATAAACCCAACCATTCTTTGAAGTATTGATTCTACCTTCCCTTTTGTCTCTCTCAGTTCTTCAAAGATCTTACATCACAGGTTAGCTAACTATACTGGCCATCTCACTGTCCTTGGCTTTTTAAAATTTTTTCACTGATGCTAATTTGTGGATATACTTCTCAAACGCTTGGCAAGTACAAAACATTTTACTGCACAAAACTGATTTTATTTCCTTTAAGACTGTGGACTATTAAAAGAAATGGCAGGAAACAGCATGCCACAAACAACAGCTCCGCGTTTATTAGGTATGTTAGCTCTCTGGCCTATAATCCCTGCAAAATCTCCAGTAGTGCAGGTTGAGCTGTACATGCTCCGGGGTTAAGTGCTACGCCACAGGGATGCAATGCAATTGTTAACGGTGCAGCAGCAAATAAGGAAGTTAACTTTTCTGTAAGACATTTCTGTTTACCTAAACGGTTATTACCTCACCACCTTCGACTACAGAATATTGTTTTCTCATACCCACAGATCCAGCTTTGTTTAAAAAGCAAAACCCCTGTTTCCTTGTCAAGATGCAAGTATATGTTGAATCCTGGCATGAGAAGGGAGAAAACAACTGTAATTCCTAGGCAGTGATTAAGTAAATACAAACAGAAGCACACAGTTAAGGAAGGTCCTTGTCCCAATTAACTTACCTACCCAGTGATTACAGATGTGCTGACCTAGCAGTTATCTATTTGTTCCCTGACAAATACTGATCTGTAATCACAACTGCAATTCCCCAAGTATCTACGTCATGCCAGAAAACTGTTCTTATTCAGCTTTCCACACAGACAGCAGTTCCGGACATAACCTCACGAGATACACAGGTGTGACATTTTTAAAGTGATTCTAGGTTAACATTATGAATATAGTATTTCACAACCTACTAAGCCTTACAGACTAAATTAAGTTCTTTAGGCAACCTAATTAAATATATTCAGTCACTTCTATTTTTAGCCAACTGATGAGGATGGGACAGCATATCCTTATTTATCTAAGTGCCTAACTGTGAGCCACTTCCCCCTATCTGAAAGGGCTCTTATTTGGGGGGTGGGGGGAGGGGCTCCAGCTGCCTGCACCTTGAAATCAACAAAGTGTGACCACCAAATACAGTAGCATGTTTTTAGCAAAATATACTATTCAAGTAGGTTATTTCAACTATTTGACTTCACATATAAACTTAGGAATGGTCAGATCCTAGTTTTTATTTTTTACTCCCACACTCAAGAGATACATACTATTTCAATCTGAACACTTTTAGATCACTTCCACAATAATCCTCAAGGGTTTATTTTCAACATCAAGGTTAGTAAAGATCAGTAAGCCAAAGGTCACTCACTTCAACACGAGTTAGCTAGACAAAGGATTTTTAGGTATTGGTCTAACATGTACCTATAGCACTGGCAAACAGACTAAAAAAAAAAAAAAAAAAAAAAAAAAACGGGCATTAAACTAAATGAAAACCACTAAACCGGCAAGACCTACCACCTGCACGTCTTAGTGGAGAAGCTGAAGGGTAACAGGGCCAAGAAGATTCAAATCGAAAAAATATCCAAACAAAAGGGACATATCAGAAGGACACTGTAGTTTTAAATAAATGTTTAGGCCATTAAGGATTTGGAGACTGGCTACATGACTAATTCAAACTGCTTCAGAGAGCTAATATGCAGGGTGATTCTTATTCGAAGTACTCATTTAATATACTTTAACGTTCATGCGAACCTACTGCAACCTACTGCCAAAGCCATAACCCTACATATCCTCGCTCTATTACTAAAACGTTAAGACTGAATATCAGAGCCCCCAGAAAACATGAACAACAAAGTTTAGGTTCAAACCATTTAAGTTTTAGGAGAATGACTTTAGAGAAAGTATTGTTGTATTCATCTTTCCACAGTATTTCACTAAGTATTCCGGGTAATGGGAGGGGAGACTTAGTCTCTGCTACAAGTTCCACCCATTTTTTAAGACACTTTTTACTTGTGTGTACAGAGAAAATTAGGGAAATGATGTTTTTTAGGATGTACATTTACATCTGGTATCAGAAACAAAGACTTGGGCTCTAAAGGAGGTTTATTATGCTTTCTTTAGCAGCTCATTCTGGCTTCAGCTTTTTAAAAGTTAATAGACTCCACTAGACCTATCAAGTCTTTGTGACTGAAATCTATACCACTGCTTAAAGCGCTACAAAAATACTTTATAATTTGTGCAACGGGCCTTACAAAAATGTTCTGAGGATAGAAAGCCAATTTATATAAGCTTATAGAAAAACAAGTCCTTCAACTCACACCAATGGATGCAAACACTAAACACGAACGTAACCTGTCCGTGAAAGTCAACTCTCCAGAAGGTGAAAAATATACTAAAAAATACTTAAAATATACTTTTTCTGGAAATATTTTAAGTACTTTTCAAAGAAGATAGTCTTTTAAAAGCTTCAACACCTTGTCAGTGCTCAGGACGTTTCACTGTCCTGTTGGGAAAGATCGGTCGAAGCAGATGTGGGCTGCTTGTTTTGTAGATTTAATATGGCTTCCTTTTGTTGTTTCAGCATCAGGACTGAATGGACTCCTACTTCATCCAAAGATTTCATCTTCCTCTGAAAAACCTGGGTATCAGGGACAGAGGTCAGTCCTGGCCTCCTGGGTCCCAGCCAGAGCCCTCTGTCAAAGGCCAGATAGGAGTGACAAGACTACCTAACTACCAACAAAAGGAACATTCTATAGGATGGTATGAGTTACTTCACTTCTATCTTGCAATGTGTGCCTTCTTTCCTGATTAACCTATTCATGTTTTCACATGATCCTAGCTGACCAATCTGATCCGATACCGGACTCAGGACGGATTGGTCCAACTGCCTGCAAACTTTCTAAGGAAGGCACCAACCTAGACCAACGGTAATCTAATGGATATAGTTGGAAGCCTTTGTTCAGAGCTGTCTTTTGTTGTTTCGGTGTTCTGCTTGCCAGAGGTGGGCAAGAGGGGCAAAGACTAAACAAAGTTTCTCATTTACAGATCTGCTGCTACCAAATGGTAGTTCTCATTTTTCTCCCTTTTGCTTACCGTCTGGTACACTTCCCTCTCCTGAATTTCCCAAACACTAAGATTGTTTCTTTTCATACATAGTAATTCTAATCTTGACGCTGGTTCTGGAAACTTTTAACATTTTCCTAGACAGTATTTTTATCTATTCCACTTTATTCTTCCCCCAAGATTTTCTGGGCTACACAAGGCATGACAGTCTACCAAAATGCTACTTGGCCATTACTCTCCCATTGCAATTATTAAACATGAATTCTATAAGCTGTTTTAAACTAGAATATATACTCAAGATTCTTCAAAGGTACCCTAAAACACTGATGAGCAACAAAGTTTGAACTTTTTTCCCCTGAGTAAGACTGTGCAATCCTAGTGATTTTAATATATACTGAAAAAAATAGTTCATGCCAGCAGCTGCTAGCAGTAAACTGCTTAAAAAAACAAAACAAAAACCGCCCTCAACACTACCTGGTACCACTAAGTGTTCTTACAGTAATTACAGGAGTAGCCTTTATTCCAAACATTTATCAACTAAACCTAGACCACCATCTAATAAAACTCAACTCCAGCTCAGATTGTAGCAAAATTCCTAGGAGTATGAAGAAGTTAAAGATCTGATTTAAAAGAGCTTAAACAAAAACCTAAGCAAACAAATATAGACAGACCTAAACTTACCAGAAGCAACCTGAAACAACAAAACACTAGACTGAAGTCAAGTTTTAGTTCTACAGTTTGACTCCTGATTCCTCACTTCACATCAGTGAGGGTCCTTTAGAAGATTAAGTGTTCTGTGCAAACCCAATAGAATTACAAGTAGGGGATCTAATGTCATCACATAGCTACGGTTAAGTTAGCAGTGTTGTGTAGTAGTGAAATCAAGGACTGGCTTGCATGATGGCTTCTAAAAGCATCGGTTCCCAGCGTTTCATGTATTAGATAGGTGCATATAAGATATTCAGTTGAGGACAGCCATTAGCATTTTGTAAAAGATGGTAAACTGAGTGTAAACTTCTCCCAGCCAGTACACCATTTCCCCTCATTAAAATGTTAAGTCATCTGGGGGGGAGGGGAAGAATTCAACTTTACTTCATAATTGAATTGTCAGTATACATTTAAGTTTTTAAAACCTAAATGTTCCAGGTACAGAGTAAAGAATAAGCTGTCCAGAAAGCACACACTTAAGTTTTCTCCTCTTAGGAGTTTTATAAAGGGATTTTGAACCTTGATGGCGAGAATCCCAAAACGAGAGTAAAATGAATTCTTTTTATTGCAAACAAACGTCTAAATTAATTTCTCCACCCACTTTCTTTAGAAAGAAAAAGAAATCAGCAGGCTAAGGAGATACCCATTCAAGAACTGACATGATTAAAAATTAAGATATAAATGGGTGACTCACAATTTCATTAGCTTACAAAGATGGTGGAGTTAACTACTACAAGCACACTAGTTATACAGTATTTTGTGGGAGAAGGGCATACAGACATAGCTAACTTCATATAGATCCCATTAGACAACTGGATTTACAACAAGTTTTTTTAATAAGAAATGGGCAAAGCCAGCTTTCTTTTCAGAATCAAAATGCAGAACAAATGGAAAAAGTATGGTATTGAACCTTCACAAGTTTGAGCCTCCACAAATAATGCAACCAAGGTTTACATTTTTAACAGCCCTTCTACATACACTCCATCTTCTCGATCTCGGTTCCAAGTTTTATCTTCATTCCCAATTATGCCAATTCCATTGTTATTTTAAAAAAAAAGAAAAAGCCTTCCCAGTTATTGTCAGAAACTACTGTTGAAGCTTTCCCCCTCCACTACTCAGCAAACTACAGAGAGGATGGAGTGTACTATGAGCAGTACAGAGTCTTATGCAATTCATGAGGACTGCTTAGTCCTTACATGAATCTGGTTGCTAACATTTCTATTATATTGTGACAATGACTCCCGACTGTTATCTCTGTGAGAAATGGGGGGAGTAAATTCTTAATAAAAGACACCAGGTACAAAGCAACATTTTACTTTTGTTGTGATAAAAAAAAAAAGTCACATTTTACAGATAAAATGTAGAACCCTGAAATACTGACACATTCTCTTATCGTGCACAATGCTGAGGTTCTCTTACGATTCACTTTAAAACTGCAATTAAAAATGTACAAAAAAGAAAAGAAAAAAAATCAACCCACAAAGCTTCTAAAAAAGGAACCCGCAGGCACTTCCTCTTGTGGAATGTTTAAAAAGTTAGCCTACTAAAGAAAACAGTCGACTTCTTGTGAAGGTTTTGGAGAAATATGTATCAGTTCGTTTTATTTGGGTATTCAATAATATCCTTGGTGATAATGCTGACTCCATGGCTTCTGACCCCAGAATTGCTGTAAGAGAAAATTTTTTTTTTAAAGAAAAAACATCAATAAGCCACTCAAACTGCTTTTAGGAAATGACAATCTAATTCAGAGTAATTGCTGGAAACAAATTTATACCTGTCATACCTCTGATTTCTACCAAACCAGATTTAGTTAGTATTAATATCCCATTATTAATCAATAAAGACATTACAAAAGGAAACACATCATGACTTGGTTAGTTTATACAATTAAAGCTAGCAATAAAAAGAAACGTATGTATTAAAGAATATTTTATCATAACGTTAAATTACAGCAAACCACCTAATATTCACACCTTGCCCTGTAACATTTACAAACACTCCAAACCCTGGACAAGTTTTTCAAGACTGATTCTTACGAACTTAAAGTACAATGAATGGCCAGAGCACAGAAGAAATTACTTACACCCTGCTGCCACTGGTTGTAGCCCTGAGATTGATTTTTGTAGCCACGATTGTTTCCTCGTCCTCTGAAGTTCTGGGGGAGTGGGGATGGGGGTGGAAAGAGAAAATAAACTTAAGGACTCCGGACACAGCTCATTAGAAGGTCTGTACATGCGGGAGGCAAGCAACACAAATTACTAAGCTCTGGGCACCCTCTGCTGGTTTGTTCTCAGGTGGGTCATTTATAAGGTATCACCTGCCTCATCGCTAGTCTGTGCACCTGAAAATCAAAATGAAGTGGGCCTCATCTTACCCTCACTAGTCTTTCTTAGGTCACCGCATACAGACATACAGTGTTGCTTACAAATCTTACTAAGGCTAACACAAACCTACAATTTTCCAGGCTAAATCACACAAATCATCAGTGCCTAAAGGAATCTCAATCATTACCTGGTTGTAGTTCCCTCTGTTAGGCATTCCACCTCTGTTGTAGTTCCCTCTGTTTGAATAACCTCCTCGGCTGGGAAACACAGGGCCCCGAGGGTACGGATAGCCAATCCCGCCACTGCCACCGCCACCACCACCTCTCTGAGGCATGTTGCCCCTCCTATTATATCCGCCACGATTCCCAGGAGCTGCAAATAAGAGATGTTTAGCTTAACAGTGTGCTGCATCTCTGGACCAGTCCTTTATTAAAAGAAAAATCACTTTGAAAACAAGAACAATGCTTCATTTAATCATTCAGAGACCCTACCTGCGTTCATCAAATCACAAGATTTTAAACCAGTTCCTCGGGCAGCAGGTATAGTGCAAGGGTCAAGACATGGGAGGTCAAACCCTGCTAACAGCGCCAGGCTCCCAGCCCTGAGAGCACCACCCAGGGATGCAGCCCCACTGCAGGACCCCATGCCCAAGCACACTTGCCTCCTCCTCGGAAGGTGCCGCCGCGCATGTTGAAGCCACCACGGCCTCTGTGGCCGCCACCCCTGTTGAACTGGTTCTTGCCACTCTTGTTTTTATTGCTCTTCTTTGAACCAGTGTTCTGTTTCTTTTCTGGTGGGAGAGCCTTTTTGCTTTCCTCCTTGTATTGCTCCAAAAGTTTCTGGGCTTCCTCCTTTTGCAGTTCAACATAGGTTATTTCATCAAAGCACTCGGCTACCTCTGGCAGCGTGAAGTTTCCTACAAGGAGTAAGACCAGATTAGCTAAAACCTCACAACTCCCACAACTTTGAAGCCTAAACTGAGTGGCTTTGATTCTTTGAAACCCACACTGTGCTGCCTGCTCAGCTTTACAAACATGTTTTCCTAAAAACAGAAATAAACCAAAAATGTTCATTTCCATTGAAGATAATCTGAACCGACAGTAGTTAACGGACACAAAAAAGATTTAACACAGTAACAAAACTAAATTTCATGCCTTTCATTTTGAGGACCGCGTGTTCTGGTAGGTCTTTGCCCTCTACTTCTGCCTTCTTCTGCGTTCTTTGCTTGTAGTCTTCATCTTTCGGGCAAACTACAACAGCTTTTCGTTGGAAGCCTGCAAACAGGCACATTTTTCTCCTCTGGGCAGCAGCAGACACATTTGTCTTGAAAACAAAGTTTGATAACCCAAATATTAGCTCCACATGAAACCCCACAATCCATTATTTTTTTCCAACCTCAAAGATACAGTTTACCTGATCCAGAATGAAATTTCGTTTCTTGCGGGCAGCAATCTCAATAAACTTCCCAAGACACTGGGGAGCTCTCTGCAACAGTGTGTTCAATTTTCCAGTATCAGCCATCTGCTTCTTAAACCCCGCCACCTGTTTTAAAGTTAAAAAAGTTCCTTTGAACTTGTGGATGAAGCTTAGGTTTTTTTAGTATCCGCTTAGATCTATGCAGAAATCAGACATTTTCAAATTTAAATAGTCCCTTTCCTCATCATTATGATGAGTCACTTAACCATGTCACTTTACCATGTCACAAAATCCTCTGCTATTCAGTTCTTTCTTAGCTACTAATTGCTTAGTAGTTCAAAAAATTTTACAGAGAAAAAAAAAAAAAAAAAGCCTGGCCAGTGGAAGGCACTTCACCTTACACATAAATGCAGTTTACCTTACATCCTCCTGCTTTAACCGAGATAACTTGGCCAAACTCTTTATCTCTCAAACAGGAACACAAAATGCATAAAGGCAACAGGCAAAAAAGTTGGAGTATCTTCTGGTCTTTTCAAAGTGCTGAGAACACACTATAAATACTTTACTTACCATCATCTTATCCATTATGGTGTTAGTTCCAAGAATGTTGTATTTACCAGGATTTTCTGCTGCATGTTTAGTAACCCAGGTGGTTTTCCCAGCTCCAGGCAAGCCAATCATCATAACCACCTAGAGTAAGAAAAAACAGTATTTCACTTATCACCAGAGCCATCTAAGAATTCCCTATGTGTTTTTTAAAAACAAAAGAGCCTGGTTTAGATTTTCATTGCCCTAAAAGCAAAGGGAAGTTTTAGAAACTCAATACTATATAAAGAACACAGCTACTAAGAGAAAAATCACTGGCTGGTAACAATCATGGCAGAATCAAACAGATTAATCATCCAGAACTTCCAAGTGTAATTTTTGCCAAACAAAAGTATTCTTCAAATGCTTAAGGAAAAAACATTTTACTTACCTCACAATCTTTCTTCTCTTCAGGCCCCTTTGGTCCTCTAACTCGATCCTCTAAGGGGACATTCTGGATAAAAGTATAATCCTCTGGTATTGGAAAATATGGCTTCTCCTTCTGACCAAAATTAAATTCAACTGCACAGTTGTGGCAGAGAACATGCGGGAAAAGTGGCCTTCCAGCAAGAATTTCCTTACTGATTTTGAAGGCAACACCAAGATCCTGTCCATTCTTTGCATAGGAGAGTTCTACTTCATCACTTTCAAAGTTCTGTTAAATAGTAAAAAAAAGTAAGTTTTAATCTGCCTCCTTTAAGCTTCGTTAAAAAAAAAACTCAAAATTGAAAGGAATGAAGCTCATCCAATAAAAAATGTATTTATAAGTTAAATGTTAGCTTTGTAACACTTATGAAGACTAAAACATTTGTATCTAGAAGCAGAAACAATGCTGCCTTCATAAAGAGACTAGATTTTCAGGCCAACTTCATGTTATAGTTTTCAGGGGGAACAGGTTAGTATTGAAGGCAGAGGTTGATATAACTTAAAAAAAATTCTAATTAATAATTCTCACTTTTAAAATAGAAATTTGGGTGACTTATGACTTACAGCAAAACATGTAATCACATCATTTTCATCAAATTTCTCTCCATAATCTTCAGTCTCACAATTGCATGTTTTTATTCCTTTAAGAGAATACCCATAAGAAAATTCTTCTTCACCTAAGAAAATAAATTAACTTTCATGAAATCGATTGTTCAAAACAGTCCAATGACCCACATATTTTAATATTCAAAGTACAATCAAGAGAAAGGAGTACATAACCTAACATTCTTCCACTTACACTTTACCTAGATGTAGAAAATTGAGAGCTAGGTGGGTTATATAACTATCTGAAAAATTGCACATCATGGGATAGTGGCTTTTAACCACTGGTCATAAAATAAGTAACCAAAAAGGGGAGAGGAAAAAAAAACCCTCAAGTCAGTTGATACATGCTAGTATCATTCACAACTAAAATAACAAAATGGATTTAAAAAGGCAGGTTTAGAAAGCCTTCTAGTCTAACTACTGAAATCAGACCCTAAACACACATGAGCACATACTACTCAAATGGAAACTTTACCAAGCAACATTCCACTTGTCGTTAGTGACCAGCCAATCCGAACTTCATGTATGTCAATATCTTTTGTATATAAATGCCTTACTGGGATCTTCTCTGTAACCTGAAAAATCAAATCATAAATGAATACGAAGAAGATAAACCCCTGACCCCTTGTTTACTTCATCTGGGATGTGGGCTAATTCTTCTCTGTCTACTAACAGGGAGAGACCCATTCTACCTCACCATCTCTCCCCTACATTTACAAGAACTTTAAAAATTGACAGAAGAGCTTGGAACTTGAGCCGAAAACATTCAAGTCCTTGATCGACTCACATTTAAAAGAACTGTTAAAGTCCAAAGATTACAGATTCTTGACTCAAAAACCAATTAAAGTATACATTCAACATGTTTTACTATGGAACAAAACCCAAAGCTTAAATCAAATTATGTTAAACCCTTCATGGGCTTTTCAAGTGCTTGATAAAAAAAGAGTAACCTAAATAAAGACAGGCTGACCGTACAAATAGAAATTTCTAATGTAACAGATCTAGTTAACTGTCATAAAAGAAAGGTTTTTCCCAGTCTCTTTCAATCCACAGAAACTTCAAAGATAAAAAGTTCCAATGACACTATGAAGTGTCAGGCAAATGGTAACTCAGAGGTTCTTTAAAAAAAAAAAATCATGAAACTGCTTTTACCTTCATCTCAAAACAGACTTTGCCTTTTGACACACCATAAGATGCCCTTCCTCCAGCCCAAAGAAAAGCAAAACTCTCCATAGTGAGGGAAGAAGCACTGAGGCGGTCTCTTGATATTTTAAAATGTAGATCACAATTATCTGTAATTATATCAAATACCATATTATTTCTTTTGACATCCAGTGCAAATATATCTGCTACATCAACAAAACCTGGTTATTATATTCTTGCGTATTTCCTAAAGCTGCATTGGGACACATTGCTTCTACAGATCATGCTGCTGATCTTCACTTTAGGCCCCACACCCACCAAGTCACTCTCACCAAATTATGAACTAAAGTGTAAACTGCCTACAAAACCAAAACACCAAATTTAACGTGTATTCTAAGTATATAAAATAATCAAGACAATGTGACATGGGATACATACCTGCTCTGCTCTTTACCTTGATTTAGAGGCAAGCAGTAGAGGATAGCAGGAAATCAAAGTGAAGCATGCCAGAACCAGGTAGAATTTACCAGTGCCACAATAAAACTGAAGGGAGGCCATGACCACACACTTTAAATACAGGAGTGTGAGCTGTTTGTTGATCCTGTGCTTTGTGATTTTAAAACACTGGGGGCTCTAGACCCTAAGTTCTCACACTGTGAAGAAGGCAGCCTCAACCTAGCCAAATGCAAACCTGCTGGTCGGATACTGTTATTACGGCATTTTAGCTCCCTTTTCCCCAGGCCAGAGGGTCAGTCAATAACAACGGGGGATTATCCCTTCCAGGATTACCCAAATCCCAAAGAAAGGTCCTTAACCTAACTATCTTTGGGTCAGTGGCTCATTAGCATGCACCTTCTTGGAGTTTGCATTGCAAGTTAAAAACCTGTTTTCTTATGCTTTTACTGATGACAGGAAATTAGATCTACAGCTTGGGATTCTCCTTAAATGAGCTTAGCTCTCAAGAATACTGACAGAATTTTCAATTCGACCAACTGTGTTTGAACCCAATATAGATAGCAACAAATTAAGTTGATGTTCCTAGGTATTCAGCTATAACCCCATCTACTTGGGCGGTAGCATCACTTCTGGAAGCACTGCTTCACTATCTTGCCAATTCTAACTTAGTCATATTTAAAAGCAATGGAACTATTTAAAATAAAACTCTCACATCAACGATTTTTCCACGTGCAGTTTTTTTTTTCTTTTAAAAGATTCCCTTAGCTCAACTACCTGTTAAGGGTATTTAATAAGAACTCAAGAGTTAACATTTACATTCTTACAAATCTTGCTAAAAATAATTTGTATTGGAAAACACGGAAATCTAAACTTTAACTCCCTAGATCTATGGGGCAGGTTCACACCTGACCACCTACTTAGCAAGCCATAATTTCTAAGCTCTATTTATCAAAGTGAAAGAGCTGTGCATTCTGATCAAATACTGAACAAAGTATTTTTAGGCAAAATTACATATCTGACAGCCAAGGCCCATTTAGAGGTTTGCAATACTTCCTCATACTCAATTGCAACCCAATTGGGTAAAGTAGCAGTATTTACAGCGCTGCCATTGATACCATTCGCTGCTGAAGAAAGCTAGTAGCCCAGTGATAGCCCACTGCTGCTGCCCCAGGTCTTTGGAAGAAATCAACTTATGTTAAAGCAGCAGCTACTGAACTGGAATTGAGAACAAAAGAGCAGTTATTGAAAAAGTAATATTACAATCTTTTAGAATAGGGAATATACTTGTGTGCTAATGGGAAAGATCATTAATACGTACTTAACTAGCCCAAATAGCTCACTTAATAAAATGCTACCAAAAAAATTAAATTACTTTATCGTAGGAGCCTAAAAGGACAAGTTACAGGTTGTCTTACAAGTTTCCATTAGCTAACTAAACCAAAAATTGCCATTAATTTTACATTCCTATAAATGAGAACTTTCTAATCATATAAAAAATAACACCAAATTGCTGGAGCCTATAAAATTATCAATACGACACATTGATGCTGTACTAGACATTTAGCTACCAGAATCTGAATAAAACCCTTCATCTCCCTCCTTTAAAAAAGGTAAACGGTTTACGCTAAGTATTCTGCATTTAAGTTCAGCACACTGCGTTTAAGTTCTCTAACATTTTGGCACCAAAATCGCCACATTTAGTAACTGGGGGAGGAAAGGGAAGAAACAGCTTCACTTACAAGTATCAAGACAAACCACTGTGTCATCGAAGTGCTCATCTTCTTCTTCAACAGGTGGCTGAGGAGATTTGGCTCTGAAAGACAGAATTGTCTCCTGATTCAGCTTTTCCTACCCAAGAAAGAACGGGGACGGGTAAAACTAGATCGGCATCCTCTACCTGCTATACTTGTTCTCTTCAATGTACTCAAAATATCCACGGCCATGATCTTCTCGAGGTCTTTTCACCCCTCTCTTTTTATCTCCGCCCTTCTGCTCTGTTTTGCCGTCTCCTATAACACACAACACCCCTAACATAAGGGGCCAAGCCGCGACGCAACCGGGGAAAAAGAAAAAAAATCCCCCCTCCTGTTTGGGGAACGCAAATACTCCTAACTCCCCCGTTCTTTTCCGCAAGCGATTTCAACCGACGAATCCAACGCGAATTCAAAGAACAATCAGCTTGGAACCGGCCAGGAGCTAGTGACGCAATCTAAAGACATTCCTAATTTTGCCAGCCTCTTCGAAGATTCGAGAAAGCTCCCGGAGCCCAGCGCGGCCCAGGCCCCGAGCCCACGTGGATCCCGGAGAGAGTTCAGGAAGGGGGGAGGGGCCGCGCCGGCCCGCCGCCCGCGCGCCCGCCCCTCCCTTGCTCCCCTCCCCCACCCGGGCCCGCGTTCCCCGCGGCCGCATTGTACTGATCTTCCGCCCCGCTCTCCCCGCCCGGCCCCTCCCGCCGGAAGTGACGTCACGCCGAGCCCCTGCGCTCCTTGCACAATACCGCGGCCCAGCGCCGCCAAAGCGCGCCCGCCCCGGGCCCTCGGGCCTCTCCTCTCCTCTCCCCTCCCCTCCCCCCCAGACATGTGCCCGCACCGCGCGCACGCAGCGCAGCGGCGCCACCGCGGGCCGACTGGGCTCCCGCCCGCCGCCCGCGGCTCCTCCCCCTCCAGCGGCAGCTGCAGCTACCACCCCCACCCCCCCGGCCCTCCAGCCACATAATGGAGGCGCCGCCGCCGTCGCACACACCGAGCCCGAGGCCGCCGAGGCCTCGCGGCCGGGCGGGATTCCCCGCGCCCCCTCCCCCCCTCCCCGCGCCTCCCCCGCGGCGGCCCCCGCCCCCTCCCCCCCGCGGGGCTCCGGCAGGCCTGGGGCACGGTCCCCACCCCGCGCGGGCCTCCCGCCGCGCGCAACGTACAACGCAGCACTCACCCGCCGCCGGAGCCCCGGGGCGACCGCCGCCTCCGCCGCCTTCCGCCTTCTTCTTACCTCCCGCCTGCTGCTGGCCCTGCCTCGCCCCGGGCGGCGCCACCGTCACCGCGAACAGCGAGGTGGGGCCGCTGCTCTTCCCCGCGGCCTCCTTGGCGGCCCCGCGCTGCTGTGGGGGCTGCTGTTGCGGCGTCGCCGGCGGTTGAGGCTGCTGCTCCCCGTGCCCGTTCTCGTCGCCCGCGCCTTCCTCCTCGTCGCCGAGCTCATCCTCCCCTTCCTGGAAGCCCTGATCGTCGCCGTTCTCGTCCTCCGAGGCGGCCTCCTCCTCCTCCATCGGGCCCGCGTCGGCCGCCCCCGCGGCCCCGTTCTCCTCTCCCAGCTCCATCTGGTCGCCATCCAGGGCGGCGATCCCTTCCTCCTCCTCTTCCTCCTCTTCCTCCTCCTCGTCGCCGCCGGCCGCGGCCTCCTGCTCGAGGCCTGCTCCCGAGCGCCCGGCGGAATCCCCGCCCAGGTCTAGGCTGCCGTTCCCGGGCTCCATGGCGGGGCGGCCCCCGGCCTCCTCGTCGTCCAGCGCGGCCTGGAGGCGCTCCATGAGCTCGGCCTTGAGGCCCTTGTCGGAAAGGCGCCGCTTCTTGAGCTCCTCTTTCAGCTCCGAGACCTTCAGCTTTTTTACATTAACAGGCGAGGAACTCATGGTGAGGGCCCCGATTCACCGCTAGGCGCTGGCTCAGACTCGGCTCCGCTCCCTCGGCCACTGGTGGCGGCTGCTGCGGCTGCTCCTCGGCCCGGGCGGCGGCTGCGGCTGCGGCTAGAGGTGGGTTCGTGCTGCAGAGCGGACCCGCCTGGTGTCGAACGGCGCCAATTCCTTTCACCGAGTTCGCGAGGGAGACGCGGAGACTCGCCTGGCGCGAGCGAGCACGCAACGTCCTCTCGCAGGGGCGGCGCCGCGCACGTAATATAGGCGCCCCGCCCCCTGCGCTGACGGGAGCTCCGCTGCGGGGGGGAGCGCGCCCGCGCCGCGGGGCCCGCCCCCGCCCGCCCGCCCGCCCGCCCGCCCGCCGGCCCGCCCGCCCGCCCGCCCTGCCCTCCCCGCCCCCACGCCGAACCCGCCGAGAGCGCGGCGCCGGCCGCGCAGTGCGCTTCCCGCGGGGCCGAGCTGATGCAGGAGGAGGGACCGCCTTTCGGTTACACGGATCCGCCGCAGCCGGGCGGCTTCCCGAGCTGTGTGCTGGCGGCCCTCGCCTCGCTCTTGGCCCCTGGGCCCGGGGCTGCTGCACCCAGAGCCCGGCGGCCCCGGCTCGGCGGCTTCCGCCCGAGCCCTCTGCCTTGCCTTCCATCTTGGGTGGGCCTGCCTCGCTCGCTCGCTCGCTCGCTCGCCAGCTCGCTGCTTAAAACGCCTTGAAATCTTATTTCCGTGTCGATGTGTGCGGCACGGACGGGCAGTCCCTGCCCGCGGGGGTGCCTTCCGTCTCGTATTTGGTGGGATGTTCCCAGGCCCGGCCCTGCGCCCTGGATTTTAGGCTCGGGAAGGGCGAGGACAGAGCATCCCTTTTGTCTCTTCCCCAGCCCGGATGCCTGGCAGGGCTGGTCCGGCCGCCCCGGGGCGGGAGAGCGGGGCGAGCCTCGGAGGGGCACGTCCGCCCGCACAGTCGGCCCCCTGCGAGCTGGCGCCCCCGGATCGCGCCCTCCGCCGCCTCTCCTCTCCTCCCCACCCCGCAGGAACACCCCCCGTAAGTCGTGCTGAAACCAGTAAGAGCTCAGGACCAGTCAGAGGGCCGGGATTTTGTAAGAAAGAAAAAAGAGACAATCGCTCCCGAAATCTGTTGTGTGTTTGGGTGTGTTTTAGAAGTTTGGTTTTTCCCTTTTCCTGAATAAAAGGCATGCCAGGTTCTTGAGGTTGCGCCCAGGGGGCCAGCACTTAGATTTGTGGTGGAGGGGAGCATGCGGCCCCCCCAAGAAAGCCTGCACAGTGACTAGACAGCGTCCCACCATCAGCTCAGTCCTACCCACTGTGTGGTGCTGGAGCTGGAGCAGTGCTGCCCCGAATGTCAACTTGAAACTGGAGCAATACTAGCAGAGGCCGGTATGATTTAACCGTTTAATACATTTTATTTTTTCAAGTTTCTTCTCCATAGCTTCTAAGAACCATGTGTTTTACCACTCAGTCGTCAAAAGGTGAAATACATCTGTGGAATGACAGTTGAAATCAATTAATGGAGTATGTCCAGTACTGCTAATTCTCGGTTAAAGTCAGTGGAGGGGGAAGACACCCAAAATAGGAACTTCCAAGTAGTGCCAAAAACTCATTTGGCCTTTGGTTACAATGTCCTTGGAGCTTATAAACAACCCACAAACTGGAGTTTCAAATTCTTTGCAAAGAATGGGAAGAGAGCTACAGGGGCTTACAGGTTCACAAACTGGATAATTAGTCCCTTCATGAATCAAAGTTTAAATGTAGTTATGATGATGGTTCTTTGAGTCTGTAAGTGTCCTTAGATAGTTTTACATTTTTAAATATTCGTGTTATGAAAAATATATCCATTTAATTGAGAATTATGAATAAACTATGAAAGTTTCTATGTCTAAATGTCAATTTATGACAGTGGTTCTTGGTATGTTGTCAGTTGTAACAATAAACCTGAAATGTAAGAGTAGATGGACATGAACAGTTCCATGGCTTCTCCAAGAGCTTGTGATGGACTTTTAGAGCTCAATAGAGGTGAGAGATAGCTTTTGGCCTCCCATTTTACAGCCTGAGAGGCAGAGGACCCCTTCCCACCCCAGGGCTCCTTCATTACACTGGGCCTTCTTAGACAACATTTGAAAGAAAAACAGTTTTTGCAAATAGTCAGACCCCTCATGTTACTGTTTGTCCTTTTTACAAACAGGTGAAATCTGCAATTCACTGTTTTACCACTTGCACTTACAGATAACGACTTACTGTTTTTGCTTCTTATGCTTCTAATGCTGTCATGATTGTCTCGTACTACAGTCATCAGTAAAGGTGCAAGTCACTTCCCCTAAATCACTGAGGGACCTAGAAGAATCTTGAAATTCCCCCTTTATGAAATCCTAGAGACTACTACATACAGAGTGGAAGAGGGGACAAATGAATTCTCAATAGCAAAAAGTGATGAACCATTACGTATGGGTAACAAACAGATGGATAACAAAGTGAGGGTGCTCAGAATATATAGCTTACATTTTTAGGTTGATGCAAAGGCACATACCTATATGCTGAAGTTTGGCACAGGGTTCACTCAGCTAATATTTTGGGGCACCTTCTCTGAGGCAGGCTGTGGCCTACTAGGAATACTGCTGCATGTGTAACTATGCCTTCACTCTCCCAGGGAAAGCTGGGAAGTAAATAAAATAGAGGTGGTAACGAGTCCTACCGGGAAATGAGTATCAGGAGAGCAGCAGGGAATGCTGATGTGGGGGTGAGTTTTTCAGCTATAAATGGAGACGGGGGGTTGTCAGGAAAGCCTAAGAAAGAAGCTAACAGCAAATATCTAGAAGAGATGGTGGGAAACAACAGCAAATATAGAACACTGAGGAAAAGGTTAGGAAGTGAGATCAGAGAGCCCAGAGGGCCAACACCCACTTTATCCATTTCTCTACTTGACAAATATTTCTTGAACACCTGCTAGATACCAGTACTATATACCATGTGCAGGGAAAGCAGACGTTAGTGACATAGGCCCCGGCCTCCAGGAGCTTGCAGTTCAGAGAGAAAGACTAACTATAACCAGGATGCCAGGATGCACTGACTAGTACAGCTACGTGGGGTCCTGCCATCTTGACCATCTGCTGAGCCACTGTCTGTGGGGCTCCCACGGCGTAGGTCTGTATACACACTTGCCCACCCCCTGACATTCACACATGCAAAAACAAAACCAAACTAAGCCTCACACACATACACACGTACACTTAAGGAGCCAGTTGTATGACATTTGCCAGTAAACAGTAATTAGCTAAGATGATCTTATATCATATTCATTATGCCATACACAGAACTGCCTATCATTTGCACACTTCTGCCAGCTGATGATTAAGTCCTCCACTGAACGTTGTCAGGGGTTTAGAGGGGAGAAATCAAAAGTGCCTCCAGCACTGTCCTAATTGCCTGGGCGCTGTACATACGTACTCTTTCCTTCCTTCCCCTGCTTTCACTTTGTTTTACCCAGGCATATGTTAGATGGGTTGTTTCTTGACTCTGCTGTGTTCGTCCTGATTTATTTATTGGGGCTGGGAACTGCCAGTGATTAAGTACCTGCTAGGCACCAGCCACTGTGCTAGGTATTTCATCCCAAATATTTCTTTCTTTTTTTTTTTTTTTTTGTTACTGAAAAATATATTTTTAATTATACAGTGTGGATTTAGATTTTTGTTGCCTTTATTGTTCTCGTATGGCTTTTAGGAGTTTTGGCGTGGGGATGGATTCACAAAATAGTCTGCTTCACGCTGTACTCAGAGTTGAGTAGAGAAGGCTAAAACCACAATGTAAATTGAGAAAAATGGGGCACTCTTTATGAAAACAGACATCCTTAGCCCCGCAGATGGATCAGGTTTTTTTTTTATTTTTTTAATAAATTAATTTTTATTGGTGTTCAATTTACCAACATACAGAATAACACCCAGTGCTCATCCCGTCAAGTGTCCCCCTCCGTGCCCGTCACCCATTCACCCCCACCCCCCGCCCTCCTCCCCTTCCACCACCCCTAGTTCATTTCCCAGAGTTAGAAGTCTTTATGTTCTGTCTCTCTTTCTGATATTTCCCACACATTTCTTCTCCCTTCCCTTATATTCCCTTTCACTATTATTCATATTCCCCAAATGAATGAGAACATACACTGTTTGTCCTTCTCCGATTGACTTACTTCACTCAGCATAATACCCTCCAGTTCCATCCACGTTGAAGCAAATGGTGGGTATTTGTCGTTTCTAATGGCTGAGTAATATTCCATTGTATACATAAACCACATCTTCTTTATCCATTCATCTTTCGATTCATCCCAAATATTTCTAATCCCTATAGCAATCTCACAAAGTAGGAATTATTAGTCTCAATTTATAGATCAGGAAACTGAGAACCAGAGAGGTTAAGGAATTTGGCCAAAGTTGATAAGCAGCAAGGCTGAGATAAACAAATCGGGGCTGCCTGACTCCCATGTCCAAGCTCCTTTTTCTGCACCAACTGTATGCATTAGTTTTTTGGTTTTTTTTTTTTTTAATATTTTATTTATTCATGAGAGATACCGAGAAAGAGGCAGAGACACAGGCAGGGTCTCTGTACGCATTACAGGTGTCCCAGTATGCATTAGTTTCGAAGTTAAAGTGGGTGTCCTATGTGGTGGCAAAGATTGGGTAGTATATAGTGCAGGAGATAGAGACAAAGCACTGGTTGCAAGGGCAATTTGTGCTGACAGAGGTGTGTATTCACTTTGGGATATGGAGCAAGGGGCTTCTTAGGGGGGACGCCTGGGGGGTTCCAGCAGTTGATGGTCTGCCTTCAGCCCCGGGCGTGATCCTGGAGTCCCCGGATCGAGTCCCCATCGGGCTCTCCGCATGGAGCCTGCTTCTCTTTCTGCCTATGTCTCTGCCTCTGTGTGTGTGTGTGTGTGTCTCATGAATAAATAAATAAAATCTTTTTTTTAAGGTGGGGGGAGGCTCCTTAGGGGACAAGGCACTCAAACTCAGTCTTTATAAGTATGCAGGGGGGATCTCTGGGTGGCTCAGCGGTTTCTCGCCTGCCTTTGGCCCAGGGCGTGGTCCTGGAGTCCCTGGATCAAGTCCCTCCTGCGTGGAGCCTGCTTCTCCCTCTGCATGTGTCTCTGCCTCTCTCTCTCTCTCTGTCTGTCTCTCATGAATGAATAAATAAAATCTTTTAAAAAATTAAAAAAAAAAAGTATGCAGGGCTGAGGGAAAGAGAAGGGCATTCAGGCGGACGTGCACAGATGCACAGACATGCAAATCATTCCTGTGGCTGGAATTCAGGATGGCTGGGGTATGCATAAGGTTTTGGGTGGAGAATAGTTATGGGCAACAAAGAGGCAGATTAAAAAGAATCCAGCTAAGAAGCTGGAACTTCATCCACTACAAAGAAGTGGGGATTGAGGACACTCAAGAATTTTCAGCTGAGGGGCAGTTGGGCAGCTCAGCCTCTGAGTGTCTGCCTTTGGCTGAGGTCATGATCCCAGGGTTCTGGGATCCCAGGGTTCTCGCTTAATTGGGTCCAAACTGTGGAAGTGTTGAAAACTCATATGAACCCCAGTAGATTCTAGGCAGGACATACAAATGAATAAAGAGGTCCTACGTATAAGAAACACTGCAATTATGATGGCACACGCCAAGTGACACCTAATCTTGGGTAAGGGGCACCTTGAGAGTGATGGAGGTTTCAGAAAACTGAGGCAAAGACATTATTTATTTATTTATTTATTTATTTATTATTTATTTATTTAAGACTTTATTTATTTATTCATGAGAGACACAGGGAGAGAAGCAGAGACATAGGCAGAGGGAGAAGCAGGCTCCTCACAGGGAACCCAACGCGGGACTCGATCCCAGGACTCCAGGAACACGTCCTGAGCCGGAGGCAGACACTTAACCGCTGAGCCACCCAGGTGCCCCAAAGACCCCTATTTAAAGGCACAACCACCTACAACCTGTGGAAATGGAACCCAGGACTGCTCTGTTTTCCCATTTCTTAAGGGAAGTGGGAAATCTTCACTTTTATGTGACATCTCCTGAATTTTAGTGGTGGCCAACACTACACAGGCCAAAAACCAGACACAAAAGTGAGTCTTTGACCACCATCTGTTTGTAAGCCCAGGGCTAGAGTGTCACGGAGAGGTCATAGGCAGGAAGACCAGTTAGTAGGCCATTTGGGGTGAAGCAGGTACAAAGGCATGAAGATCACCTGACCAGGTCAGATGCATCACTTTAGTGACCCCTCAGTGATACTCCTTGGGATTCTGATGCTCCACTACCATCCAGGTTTGGCAAATCTAACCATTTATGTTAATTTTCTAAAATTTACTGCCATTAGAATGGAGAGGGAATATTTGGGGGAGTACGCACAGTCTTTACTGAGGGAGAACCACTGTGAAGGAGCCAGATTTTTGGGCATTTTGGCCACGTGTCAGTGTACCCCTACTCCAATGGTATAGAAATGGAAGTCCCCAGGCCTTACACAGTACTAAGGTTTGCTTTGATTCTATGATTGGTTCACATGTCTTGTAGTCTGTATGGGAAGAGCTGGCTGAGGGTGAAGTATGAAAATACTAAACTATAAAATATGATACAGGGCCACGGACACCTGGGTAGCTCAGTGGTTGAGCATCTTCCTTTGACTCAGGGCCTGATTCCAGGGTCCTAGGATCAAGTCCCACATCAGGCTCCCCACAGGGAGCCTGCTTCTCCCTCTGCCTCTGTCTCTGCCTCTCTTTCTGTGTCTCTTGTGAATAAATAAGTAAAATCTTTTTTAAAAATGTATGGTATTTGCATAATTATTACTTATCAAACAGACTTTTGAGGGGGGGAAGAGGGGGAAAAGGTTTTGTTTACCTATCTCAGTATGAAATTAAGTAGTAACAGTGTTTAGTGAGACTTTACAATTTAGTGTGATCACTCTGGGAATAAGAGAGCTATGATTGTCTGGATTGCTAAGCTCCACCTCTTTTGATTGGGAGTCAACACCAGGCACAGTTCATCTCCTTCTAGGGCAGCCAAGTCACGTTTAAACAAATGGTCTGGAGATTCTTGACTCTTGAGTGCTTGCTTATCTGCACACAAGGTCCATGACTACTCTTGTGAAAGAGAAAGGAGAAGCAGGTACCTCAGTCACATTATTCCTGCAGAAGCATTGTTATTTTTTTTAAAGATTTTATTTATTTATTCATGAGAGACACCGAGAGAGGCAGAGACTTCGGCTGAGGGAGAAGCAGGCTCCCCACGGAGAGCCTGATGCGGGACTCCATCCTGGGACCCCAGGGTTAAACCTGAGCTGAAGGCAGACGCTCAACCACTGAGCCACCCAGGCGTCCCCAGAAGCATTGTTATCGGGGTGAATAATTAAAAAATAAAATAAAACTGTTAAGACACTAAAAAAAAAAAAAAAGTACAGTGCTTTAAAGTGTGAAGATAAAGTTATTGACTGCTCCAAAAGTGGGACAGGTGTCTTTTGGGGAATGGGGAGGAATGTGCTCTGCCCTCCCCTCTCACCTGGGACGACTCAGTGATCCCCAGTTGGACACTAAGCCATGAAAGGAACAATGGAAAGAGCAGAAGGGAGTTTGGCTTGCTGGTGCTCACTGCATCTGTGTCTTTTCCTCCAGAAGCCGAGCTTCTGAATGCGGCCTCTATTACAAAAATACTCAAGCCGCCCAGCAGTCCTACAACAGATGAGCCTGAAGCACATTTCGCTCTGGAATTATGATGGATAATATTGCCCAGGCATGCTAATTAAGTACTGTGTCAACAGAATCTTAATTTATATTTGTCCAGAGGGAACAGGGGGAATTTACCTTTCTGCCCCGGGGTAGGGGGAGGAGAAGACAGGAATCCACAAGTCGAGAGAGGGTGGCCAGTTAGGTTTTAGGCTCACACCTTCCACCTTTCTGAATGGTGCTCTGATTTGTTCCCACTGTAGGGGAGGTCTGAGGGCCGCAAGCTGGGGACAAATTTCCAGCTTCTTCCTCCATCAGACCTGGAGTCAGGTCACACCATTTACTCCAGTGTGAATTCCCAGAACAGGAACTTCAAACGAAGATTTTACATTGTAAATAGTAGCGAT
Organism: Nyctereutes procyonoides; assembly: GCF_905146905.1. Classification (NCBI taxonomy): domain Eukaryota; kingdom Metazoa; phylum Chordata; class Mammalia; order Carnivora; family Canidae; genus Nyctereutes; species Nyctereutes procyonoides. The sequence goes on from NW_026575044.1 coordinate 8,623,145, forward strand.
TTTTCTACCACCGGAGGTTCGAAGTCAGCATGATAATAAAGAGCTTGTAGAAAAGTGAATCGCTCATTAACAATTCGCCAGAGTGCTTGATCCTTTTTAGGCCCTGCTTAAAGCTCTGGGTGCTTCCCACTGCCCGGGGGATAGAGCATGAAAGTGGGGGGGGGGGGGTCCACCTGCCTGGGCCCCCCAGGGGGTCGCTCCTGCTGCCTCCCCAGCCTTTTCCCTGTCTTCTCTGAGCTTCAGCGGCCCGGGGGGACCCTTCTGTTTCCAGGGCCTGCCTCGGTGTCCTTCCTAGGGCTGGAGATACTCTCGGCCTGGCTAAACCCCCTCTCGTGCTCCAGGTCTCAAGGTAATACCTGCCGTCAATACAGAGTGCCTGCTGGTGACAAAGCATTGAGCAAATGTTACCTTTCTACCCATTGGCCCTGGTCTAGCTGTCTCCTTCCTACATTGTATCCCCAGGAAAGCAGAGCACATCTGTCTTGTTCCTTCTGTAACCCAGATGGCCCACAATGAGGACTGGGCTCAATTTGAATCACAGGTGATCAAGAAACATGGGTGGATTGAAAGAATGATTCGATGGATGGGAGTGAGGGGGATTACTGTTTAATGGGTACAGAGTTTCTGTTTGGGATAATGAAAAATTTCTGGAGATGGATGAGTATAGTGAAGTGATATACTTAATGCCACTGAAATGCCTACAAAAATGGTTCAGTAGTCCATTTTACTGCAATAAAAAAATTGTGTTGAATGAATGCATAGTTAACTATTTTGAGCCTGGTCCTATTCAACTCTAATATTTTAATTTAATGAATATTCACAAAGTGCTTACTTTGGGTAACATATCAAGTACAACCTTGTACTTAAGGAATAGTCCGTAAAATACACTCAAATTTCACACCCAACCACCCTTTCTATGTAAACACGTTCTATCTAGATAGGTCTTATTTATCGTTATATCCCACACCGCCAGCACATAATATGTGCTCAACTAACGTTTGCTAAGTCAAAAATAGGGCACTGACAATAATCTAGTGTTGAGGCAGGGGTTTCCCCATTACAAAATGCTCCACAAACAAAATCTCACATGGAATCTCTTTCACGCTTTCTTCTCCTTTCTCTTTCCTTCACCTTAACAGCCTTCCTGGCCTGACTTTGTTGCCAGAACCAACGCGATTTCCTCAATTGTCTTATCCTTGTTGGGCCAGCTAGTTTTGGCTGTTCATTTCTCGCTCTCATTCCCACGTGTCTAAGCAAATTTTGCTATATCTTCCATGCCTTCCACAAAGTCCAAGTCCCAGAAAAGAGTAATACTTGTCTCCGAGGAGAAAAATTAGTAGTGATAAGGTAGGCTTAATGGATGAGTTGGGCTACACACCCTAGAATCCTCTGAACCCCCTGGCCTGTCACCAAACCTTCTGGACATCCTTGAGGGTGAGAAAGACATATCACATCTCGAAAAGGAACCACACACTGTCCACTGCCTGTAGTTTGAATGGTAGTCATGTTTCCCAGTGGCTTCTTTCACTTCCCACTGAATAAACTTCAGTCCTTTTATAATGTAAGGAGGTAGATAAGAAGACGTGGTGTAATAAAATATTAGGCAGCATTGTAGAGAAGGGAACATCAGAGTATGAAGCTAATTGGAGTGATAAAGAATATTCCCTTTGCTAGGCCCGCGTCAAACAGCCTTACCAGCAGGAGCAGTTTCCAAGGTAGGCACCATGGAAAGAAGCAGAGAGGTGCGGATCATTAGATCATAGGTTCGAGATCTCATTTGACTTCTGTGCATCTGATGCCTTGGACATACACATGGAGTTCCCATTCTGGCCCCGGCTTCCTGACAGGCAATATGTAGCAGAGCGCTTCTTTGCAAACCCTGGAGCCAGGATGCAAGATGGAATGGAATCCATCCCCTGTCCTTGCTTCCTTTTGTGAACCTAGGAAAGCTTCCTGACCTTCCTATGCCTCAGTTTCTTCATCTGTAAAATGAGAATGAGATACTTATTGATTTCTTTGAGCATGAGATACACTAGTATTAACGTGCAAAGCACTTAAAACAATGCCAGGTTTGTATTATTATATCAACGTTTGATAAGTAAATAAAATCCTGAATATAGGGAATGCACATCTTAGCACCACCTGGTTTACAGAGCAATTTCATGTAGTAGCAATTTCATGTAGGATTATCTCCATTTTATGGATGGGGAAATAGGGCTCCTGCAGCATTTGGCTAAGTGTTTTGAGACAAAGTTGATCAAAAAGAAAAATGAACATTTAATATCTTTTTTTCATATCCTTTCTCCAAAGGAAAGGATCAGCTCTCTTTTTTCCTATTTCCACAGCAAGGAGAATGGTGGTGAATCACTTAATTTTTATTTGATTACTATGATAATAAGTAGAATAGTTATCATTAAAATAAAATATAGTTGGTATCTGTGTATGTATGATGTGCGGCATATTGCATGTGTCTATTCTAAGAATATTTACCTGTTGATCTTTATTAGTATTATTAGTCTATTTATCCTTTTTGTTCAGGGACCAATATTAATACTAATTTCACACATATTATTCTTGATGCTGTATGTTACACTTACACTCCAACACCTAGGTTGAAATTCAGGCTATCAGCCTGTAGAGAGAAAGAAGCTCACTGTAGACTTTGTTTTTTGTTTTGTTTTGTTTTAAAGATTTTATTTAATTATTCATGAGAGACACAGAGAGAGAGACACAGAGGCATAGGCAGAGGGAGAAGCAGATTCCCTGTAGGAAGTCTGATGCAGGATTTGATACCAGGACCCAGGTGCCCCTCACTATAGACTTTGGATTGAGAGAATCATCACTTTCCTCTCCCAATACACACCCATACCCAGAGTCACATGAGATGTTTAATCCTCTACTCTACTATCATTGGCCTTTTCTATTTTAAATAGGATGGTATGCACAGGCCAAAGTTCTCAGGGTAGCTGGATGAGCCAGAGAAGCAAAACCGCTTTCCTCCCCAGGCCCTGCAGAGAGGTGTCAAGCATACAGTCTTTGGAGCAGGGGGCTGGTGTTAATTATACCATAAATACCGTATATTATACACACTATTTTAGTCTGCCTGGCATTGAATCCCAGCTCTACCACTTTCTACCTGTGTGACTTTAGGCAAGACACTCCATCTCTGTCCATTTTCCCATTCACAACATAAAAATGATAGCAGTATCTGCAGTACTGGGTAGGGACCCATTACATGAGTTAATGAATGTCAAGCATTTAGAGCAGGCACGGCTCATGGCAAACATTCGGTAAATGTTGGCTGTTAGCATCATGCTCTGTTTCACTCAACACGTTCAGCCTCTTGTCTAAATCAACCGCTTTCAAACACCTTTGCCCATGACCTTCAGTAAGAAATACGTTTTATATCACAATCCAGTATCTCACACATAAAATACTAAATTGAAACTTTGCAAAACAATAATACTCTCACTACCTGCATTATACTCCGTTAATTTCTGTTCCCCTTTAAAGAAAAATACTGAGGCAGCCCGGGTGGCTCAGTGGTTTAGCACCGCCTTCGGCCCAGGGCCTGATCCTGAAGACCCGGGATGGAGTCCTGCGTCGGGCCCCCTGCATGGGGCCTGCTTCTCCCTCTGCCTGTGTCTCTGCGTCTCTCTCTCTCTCTCCTTCTGACTCATGAATAAATTAAAACATCTTTAAAAAAATATAAAGAAAAATACTGGTAGCTCCCTATGAAGTCAATTTCACAATCCACTAATGGGTCAGTTTGAAAGAAGTCTGCTCTTTGATACCTGTGATAGGCAGAATAGAGTCTCTCTAACACATTCAAGCCCTCATTCCTAGAACCTATGTGTATGTTATCTGAGGTGGCAAAATGCACTTGGCAGATGTAATTAAGGTTATAGACTTTGAGATGACAGTATTCAACTTGATTGTCCAGATGGGCTCAAGTCTAATCACATGAGATTTTAAAATTATTTATTTTTAAAGATTTAAAGACAGACCGAGAGTGAGAGTGAGAGCACAAGCAAGGGGAGCAGCAAAGGGAGAGGGAGAAGCAGGCTCCCCATCAAGCAGGGAGCCCGATGCGGGACCCTGGGATCATGACCTGAGCTGAAGGCAGATGCTTCACCTACTGAGCCACCCAGGTGCCCCAACATGAGTGGTGTTTTTTTTTTTTTAAGATCTTATTTATTTACTTGAGAGAGAGAGACAGAGAGAGAGCAGGGGAACTCAATGCAGGGCTCCATGCCATGACCCTGAGATCATGAACTGAGCCAAAGTCAGTTGCTTAACCAACTGAGTCACTTAGGCACCCCTCACATGAGATCTTATAAAGCAGAGAACCTTTCCTGGCTGTGGTCAGTGAGAGATGTGGCAATGGAAGGGTCAGAGATGCAAAGCCAGAAAAACTCTGCCACTGCAGGCGGTGAACACCAGCTAAGGTGGCCATGAGCCAGGTAAGGGCTGCTGGCATTGTCCAGAAATCGGAAAAGGCAAGGAAATAGATCCTTCCTTAGAACTCCCAGAAAGGGGACGCCTGGGTGGCTCAGTGGTTGAGCGTCTGCCTTTGGCTCAATTGAGATCCCAGGGCCCTGGGATTGAGCCCTGCATCAAGCTCCCCTGAGGGAGCATACTTCTCCCTCTGCCTCTGTCTCTGTCTCTCTCTCCCTGTGTCTCTCATTAAAAAATATATATCTTAAAAAAAAAAAAAAAAAAAAAAAAAAAGAGCTCCCAGAAAGGACTGCAGTCTCCAATGAGACTCATGTCAGGCTTCTGACCTCCAGAAGTGTAAAATAATAAATCTGTGCTGCTTAAGACACTAGATTTGTGAAAATGTTATAGCAGCAATAGGAAACTAATGCACTATTACATAAGCTGGAAAACTTGACTACATCTTCAACAACTCTCCCTCCCTAGCCCCACACACTTCAATGAATCATCTATTCCTTCTGCTTAACCTTTGAGTGTCTCTAGAACAATGCCTACCCTTTCCCAGTTTTCATGGCCACTCCCCTCATTCTGGGCCCACTGATCTCTCTCTGGGATGATGAAATCTCCTAACTGCCTTCCCTATCTCTGGTCCCCAACCTGCCACACACCCTCCTCCTCTGGCTTTCAGAATGAACTTTTCTCAACTACCAATGTAATTACCTTTCAGTACTTCTGATGCCTCCTCATGCCTACAGGATAAAGTCTGAGGTCTTTGGAGTGATATTCAAAGTGCTTCAGATGACCCAGCTTCAAATCCCTGAGGATATGTTTCCTTACTACAATTTTTCCAATTCTGGCTCCTCAGAATATCATAAATATATAAATTCATTTTACCATCTCACTTTATTATACTTAGTGGTTTAGTTTTCTTTGTTGTTTTCGGTCTTAAAAAATTGCTTCTTGGGAACCAAAGAAGGCCTAAAGAAGCCCTGCCTGCCGATCGGCCCACAAATTCTATACCCCAACCAAGACCTCTTTGTGTCTCATTTATAGTATGGCTCTCCAATCACAACGTGTTTTATTTTTTAATTAGGGCGTTAGTGGCCTGGAGAACTCTCTTCTCATGCTTGCGAAATGTAAACAGATTTGCCAGACAGTATATTCTTTATTTGCATCTTTTATTTTAACAAGCCTCATTAAAAATGTGTATCAACCTATGCATTTGAAATGTCCTGAGGGACCTAACATCAAAATGTGGATGATGAGAGGAGGGATGCAGTAACTGGGTGTTGGACGTTAAGGGGGGCACATGATGAGATGAGCACTGGGTGTTATACTTTATGTTGGCAAATTGAATTGAAATAAAATTAAAAAAATTTTTTTCAATGTGGATGATAGAGAAATGTGTGATATTGTCCCCCTTCTACTGTGGTCAGAAGTCTGAAGTACTTTTTTCTCGGTTCAAATGTGAGAAGGAAGACCATTCCATAGCAACCAAAATCCTCATCTTTTTAAATTATTTATTTATTTATTCATGAGACACACAGAGAGAGGCAGAGACATAGGCAGAGGGAGAAGCAGGCTCCCTGTGGGGAGCCCAATGTGGGACTCTATCCCAGGACCCCGGGATTATGACCTGAGCCGAAAGCAGACTCTTAACCACTGAGGCACCAGGCACCCCCAAAGTACTAATCTTGACCCTGACCCCAAGGTTTCTCTGGCATTGTGTTTTTTTCTATATATCTCCTGTGGTTTAGCCAACTCACTCAGATCAAATGCACAATTAAATTTTGCCACAGCCAAAGGAAATGTTATTTAATTAAATTAATTAATAAATTTATTTTTAAAAGTAATTTTTAAAAAAGACTTTATTTATTTATTTGAGACATAGAGAGTTAGCAAGAGAGAGTACAAGCAGAGGAGGAGAGGGAGAAGCAGGCTTCCCGCTGAGCAGGGAGCCCAACTTAGAACTCGATCCTAGAACCCCAGGATCATGACCTAAGCCAAAGGCAGATACTTAACTGACTGAGCCATCCAGGTGCCCCCCAGGGAATTTTAGATTACAAAGTGCGAATGGTTATAAAACATTGTATTAGTTTGCTCCAACCGCCATGACAAAATAGCACAGACCAAGTGACCTAAACAAAAGGAATTTATGTTCTCACAGTTCTGGAGGCTAGAAGTCAAATCAAGGTGTCTGTAGGATTGTTTTCTTCTGAGGCCTCTCTGCTCGGCTTGCAGATGGTCACCTTCTCACTGTGTCCTTCCGTGGTCTTCATCTGTGCACACATCTCTTCCTGGTGTCTGTCTGTGTGTGCAAAGTTTGTCTTCTTATGAGGACACCAGTCAGATTGGATAGGGCCCACCCTAATGGACCTATTTTAACTTAATCACCTCTTTAAAGTCCCATATCCAAATACAGTCACCTTCTGAGTTATGGGGGTTTAGATTTCAACATGTATTTGGGCAGTTGGCTGGGACACAATTCAGCCCCCAATAAAGAATAGGGATGTTATCTCCTGATACTCAGCTTTGCACACACCTGGACTTCTACCAAATTCTTCTTGGGTGCCACTCAATGCGCCTATTAGGGTCCTCCTGTTTGGGTGCTGTATTTCCATTTTCTGGCCTCAAGCCTGGGCTTCTGTGCTATAGCCTGAATTTGGTCTCTAGGGGAATCAAGTCTTTTTCAGCGGGGGGTGGGGGTGGGGGGTGGGGGTAAAGCGGGCTTACACACCCGCCCTGGGTTCTTTGGTTATAATTTTCACATATCACGGCTGCCTCATCAGCCACTCAGCTTGCCCTGCCATGCTGTAAGAACTCTGTTCTCTCTCCCTTCTTCCTGATGCTTCTAGCTGGAACTCTTAAAGACTATCCCAAGCTCTTATATTTAAGGGAGTTGCTGAACCGTGTTCCACTCTTGCTTGCTTTTTTTTTTTGTTTTAAATCCTTTTATGACTTGTTTTCTTTAAAAGCAGTTTTTGGTATCACTCTACTCTTTGCTGTATGTAGTCACTAAAATCCCACTCACCGCCCCCCCACCACAGAACTTGAATCCAGATTCCCAAATACATCGTCTTTCCAACCAGAAATTCATAAAGTTCAGGGCGCCTAGAGGGCTCAGTTGGCTAACCATCTGACTCTTGTTGGCTCATGTCATGATCTCAGGGTTGTGAGATCGAGCCCCACATTGGGCTCTGCACAGGGCATGAAGCCTAAGATTCTCTCTCTCTCTCTCTCTCACTTTCCCTCTGCCCCTTCTCAAATAAATAAATAAATAAATAAATAAATAAATAAATAAATAAATAAATAAATAAATCTTTTAAAAAAGAGAAAGTCACAAAGATCATTTTCAATGAGGCAAGCAGCACCAACTTCCTTTAAACATTTCAACTGTATAATTTGGGGGTCCTTCCTCTTCTGCCTGCTTCAGATCACAGTTCTTTTTTTTTTTTTTTTCCTTTTTTTAAAATGTGACATTGTTGCTTCATAGACCAGGTTCAAACCTGACCACTATACTTAGTCACCCGGGAGTGACACCCTGGTCCTTGGCTGTGGTCTGGGAGCAGCGGGGTAGCTCCTCAGGAGCAAGTCAGGAGCCAACTGATGCAATGTGCTGGCAATGGCAGTGGATTTGGGGACAGATCACTCATGCCTTGAGCAATTTCAAGTCCAAGGTCAGTGGCCTCTCCTGGGAAATTTGGTGGTTCGTGCCGGTAAATACTTCGAGTATGGCAAGGGTAGCATAACTGATCTATGTAGAGACTTACTTAAAAGACTTCTCTTTTGTTTTGTGTTTTAGTCTGTCAATTGTGTGTATGTGTGGAGTGGGCATTGAAGAGTCCCAACCTAAGGCAGAGCACCCTGAGCGACGCTAAGAGAAAGTCCTGTCCCAGGGCCTACTATCTGAGAAACCAGATTTGATCCTCAGGCGCCTGAAGCATCATGTTAGCATGAGTGTCTTTGCTTTGATCTTGCTTTGCTGAGATCTGATTATTTGCATTCAGAGTTTGTATTAATATTCAGGCTAACAAACAAGCAAGGCTGAAAATGCTGAGGTTGGCTGGCCAGCTCACTTGTTAACTACTATAATTGAGGTAGGGTTGTGGTCATTAATACAAATGACAGTGACTCTCCTTGGTCATCTGGTTGGCAGGAAAGAGCACTGAACTAAGAGCAAAGGATCTGGCTCAAATCCCAGCCCCCTCTCGAGCATTATTTTCACCTCACTGAGACATTTCCCTCACATGCTGAAAAAATGAGAGAAATATCCTTAATACTTAATTTGCATTTTTATAAAAATAACACACACATTGTTAAATGGTCAAATAATACTCTAAGGCTTACCGCAAAAAAACAGTGATTCTTAAAAAGATGGTCATGATGATGTCTCCTATCCCACAATACTCTTCTCCTGAGACCTTGACACCCCTCCCTGGGAATGGAGGGGCCTGTGTTTCCTCCCCTCTAACCAGGAAGGACGTTTGTAACTGCTTTGAGTGACAGAGTAGTACATATTGGTCAGGGTTCTCCAGAGAAACAGACCAGCAGGATAGATGATGATAGATAGATAGATAGATAGATAGATAGATAGATAGAGGGACAGAGAGAGAGAGACAGAAAGAGAGAGACAGAGAGAGACAGAGACGAGACATTGATTTATTATCAGCTCCCTCAATTATGGAGGCTGAGAAGTCCCACATCTGTCCTCTGCAAACTGGAGAAGGCCTATGTGGTGTAGTTGTAGTTCAAAGACCTGTGAGCCAGCAGCTCCAAGGGCAGTGGTCAGATAGAAAATACATCTTTCCTCAATCTTTTTGTCCTCAGGCCCTCATAGACTTGGATGATGCCTACCCACATGGAGAAGGGCTATCTACTTTGCTCAGTCTACTGAATCAAATGCTAATCTCTTCCAGAAGCCTCTTAAGGAACACGTGTACAAATAGTGTTTAGCCAGAGCTGGACATTTTGAGATCCAGTCAAATTGACGCAGGAAATTAACTATCATATATCCTATGTGATATCTGTTCTGTTGGAACACTCGCCTCTGGGACCCTGAGCTACCATATGAGAGGAAGCTCAAATTAGCTGATCTGGAGAGAGCCCACAGAGAAGTCCTGAGGGAGGGAGCCAGGGAGAGAGGCATGGCTAGGCCCCAGCTGATCTGGCCCCCTCCATTTCCTGAACCCCAAACTGCCCAGTTTTTGGGAAATCCTGAGCCACAGAGCTGTCAAGAGCCAATGCATACTGTCACTGTTTAAAGCTACCTCATTCTGGGAATTTTGTTTCCTGCTAGTCCTAACCATATCACTTCCCAACCCAGCTCATAGTTCAGTGTCGCCCTGCTGAGAGCCACCTCTTTCCTATCTTTCCTTTTCTTTTCTTATTTTGAGAGAAATTGGAGGGGGACAAGGGCAGAGGGAGAGAGAGAGAGAGAATCTTAAGCATAATCCAGGTCCAGTGTGGAGCCTGATGTCGGGCTCTATCCCATGACCCTGAGATCATGACCTGAGCCAAAATCAAGAGTTAGATGCTTAGCCGACTAAACCACACAGGTGCCCCTCTCTTTCCTTTCTTCTAGCAGTTTCTTCTCCCTATTCATAACTACAGATGAATTAATATGCTTATACAGGTGTCCATCTCAGACATATTATAATTTGACTTTGTATTACAATTCTATCTTCTGTTATTCCTCCTTCTCATTTCTACTTCCTCAATCACCCAAACACAGTTCTATCAAAATCTTGGTTAAGCCAATATTTATTTTTTGCCTTATCATTACTACCACGTAAGTACTATTCACTGTTGGGCCAATTGACCCTTGGCCATTACATTCCCTTTCTTTTTTTTTTTTTTTTAAGATTTTGTTTATTTATTCATGAGAGATACAGACACACACACACACACACACAGACACAGGCAGAGGGAGAAGCAGGCTCCACGCAGGGAGCCCGATGTGGGACTCGATCCCGGGTCTCCAGGATCACGCCCCGGGCCAAAGGCAGCTCCAAACCGCTGAGCCACCTGGGCTGCCCTACATTCCCTTTCTTATTTCTCACTTTCTCCGTTTCTCATATCATTACCACTTCTTCCTGCTACTGTCCCCAACTAGATTGCAAAGCCCACAGAAAGATCTTCTATGTGGTTAAATACACCATGCAGTCTACCCATCCATTTCCAATGCCCTAGACTCCATCTTCTTAGAGCCTCTGGCCTCCTGTGCCTCAGCGGACAGGTGCATTCTCTAGGTGTGGCCTCTGTCCTGAAGCTTCCTGTTGCCTCCCTCCTGTGGCAGGTGCCCCTTTTTTTCCTGACTCTGGTACCCTACTTCTTCGTGGGCTACCACTTCATTTTGGTGGAGCACAACCTCTAGTGGCTTCCTAAGGGAGGAAGTGCAAGAAAGGAAAGTGTTGAGAGCTTGTATGGCCAAAAATGTCTTTATTCTATTCTGTCATCTGATTGTGCTTGGGTGAAGTAGAGGATTCTGTGTTGAAAATCTTTTTTCCTCAAAATTTTGAAGGTATTGCTCTCTGGTTTTTCTAGTATACAATGCTGTTCTTGAGAATTTCCCTGCCATTCTGATTCTAGAATCATACTGTGAGACTCAGACTCACTTTTGTTGTTACTGTTCTTGAGATTTTCTTGGTATTTTCTCTTGATCCCTGGTGTTCTGAAACAGCATGAAGACAGGTCCGGATGTAGGTTTTGTTTTCCTTTATTTTCCTGGGTAGGCCCTTTGAGTCTAGAGGGCTGCTCTCCTACTCCAAGAAGTCTATTACTTTTTTTCTCCTCTCTCTGTTTTCTTTCTTACATCCTTATTAGTTGGCTATTGGGTTACCTGAGTTAATCTGAGTTAATCCTCTTGGTTTTATTTTTTTAATTTTTTTTTAAGATTTTTTATTTATTCATAGAGACACAGAGAGAGAGAGGCAGAGGGAGAAGCAGGCACCATGCAGAGAGCCTGACATGGGAGTCGATCCAGGGTCTCCAGGATCACACCCTAGGCTGCAAGGGGTGCTAAACCGCTGTGCCACCAGGGATGCTCTGCTCCTATTGGTTTTAAAATCTTTTCTTCCGGGCAGCCATGGTGGCTCAGCAGTTTAGCGCTGCCTTCAGTCCAGGGCCTAATCCTGGAGACTGGGGATCGAGTCCCACATCGGGCTCCCTGCTGGATCCTGCTTCTCCCTCTGCCTGTGTCTCTGCCTCTGTCTCTCTCTGTGTGTGTCTCTCGTGAATAAGTAGATAAAATCTTTAAAAAAAATAAAATAGGGATCCCTGGGTGGCGCAGTGGTTTAGCGCCTGCCTTTGGCCCAGGGCGCAATCCTGGAGACCCGGGATCGAATCCCACATCAGGCTCCCGGTGCATGGAGCCTGCTTCTCCCTCTGCCTATGTCTCTGCCTCTCTCTCTCTCTCTCTCTCTCTGTGTGTGTGACTATCACAAATAAATTTAAAAAAAATTAAAAAAAATAAAATAAAATCTTTTCTTCCTTGTTGCCCCTCTTTCTACATTATGGGAAATTTCTTCATTCTTAAAAATTTGCTCTCATTTTGTCTTTTCTCTCTGAGAATTCCAATTAGTTTCTGGTGGTATCTTTGGCCCCATTTCTGGCATTGCCTTCTCTTTCTCCAATGTTTTCCTACTCGTTTATTTTAGTTCCTGCTTGTCATAGCAGGGTCTTCACTCAGACGTCCAACAGTCCTTGTCCAGCCTTTTGCATTACAGGGTGATGTGCTACAAAGCTGAAAGGAAACATGGCTTACCCTTGGTAATGTTGAGCTTCATGGCGGGGTGACAGGGCCACTTCTCCTGGCTGGTAATTCAGTGTTTTAGCTGAATAGCTTCTCCAAGGAGAGTCATTCTTCTGCCTGACGATGGGCTGAGGCTGGTGTACACCTGGGTGACAGCAGAGGGGGAGCAAGTGGGGAATGGCTAGGCTGCACTTTCACACAAACCTTTGGGCTCTCAACTCAGGGCCTCACCCCTGTCTTCCTGGATGCCACCTTCTCCTGGGTCTGGGCCTCTCCATTGCTATTTTTCCAGAAATCAACCTCTGTACCCCTGGGAGTGGGGGCTGGGGTAAGGTAGGGAGGAGGAGCTTCATCTGGCTGTATGGAGAAAGGGAAGGAACGCAGCGGGGAGTCTTATATAGACTTTGAACCGATTCCTCCAATGTCAGCTCCACTCAGTGGATGCTGGCCTCTCCCAGCTCTGAGACTTTCTGAGATGTCTGCAGAGCACATCAGACCCTCCTCTGATCTGGTGATTCTCTCTTTAAATTTTTTTTTCATTTTATTTATTTATTTATTTATTTATTTATTTATTTATTTATTATTTTTAATTTTCATCACAATAAATGTACTCTTTACTCCTCATCCCCTATTTCCCCTATCCCCCTCTCCCCTCTGGTAACCAGCAGTGGGTTCTCTACAGTTAAGAGTCTGTCTTTGGTTTGTCTCTTGTTTTTTCCTTTGCTCATCTGTTTTGTTTCTTAAATCTTATGTATGAGTGAGATCATATGGTGTTTGTCTTTCTCGACTGACTTATTTCACTTAGCATCATATTCTCTAACCATCCAAGTTGTTGCAAATGACACGATTTCATTCTTTTTTATGGCTGAGTAATACTCCATTGTGTACATATGTACCGCATCTTCTTTATCCATTCATCACTCAACGGATAGTTGGGCTGTTTCCATATCTTTGCCACTATAAATGCTACTGCTATAAACATAGAGATGCATGTATCCCTTTGAATTAGTGCTTTTGTATTTTGGGGGTAAATATCCAGTAGTATGATTCCTGAATTATCGGGTAGCTCTATTTTTAATTTTTGAAGAAACTCTATACTGTTTTCCAGAGTGGCTGCATGAGTTTGCATTCCTGCCAACAGTGCCTGAGGATTTCCCTTTCTCGGTATCCTCACCAACACTTGTTATTTCTTGTGTTGTTGATTTTAGGCATTCTGACAGGTGTGAGGTGATATCTCATTGTAGTTCATTGTAATTCTTCAAAGCGCCATGTTTGAACAGCATTGTAGTTTTGATTTGCATTTCCCTGTTGATGAGTGATTTTGAACATCTTTTCATGTGTCTGTTGGCCATCTGTATGTCTTCTTTGGAGAAATGCTTGTGTCCATTTTTTTAAAAGTTTTTATTTTTAAGCAATCTCTATATCCATTTTGGGGCTCAAACCCACAACCCTGAGATTAAGAGGCACACACTCCACCAGCTGAGCCAGCCAGGTGCTCCATCTTCTGCCCATTTTTAAATTGAATAATCTGTTTTTTGGGTACTGAGTTGTATCAGTTTTTTTTTTCTTTAAAGAGAGTGTGTATGCAGGGAGGGGGTGAGGAACAGAGAGTGAGAGAGAATATGAAACAGACTCCATGCTCAGCCAGGGAGCTTGACACTGGGCTCAAATTCACAACCCTGAGATCATGACCTGAGCTGAAATCAAAAGTTGGACACTTAACCAACTGAACCACCCAGGTGCACCTGTGTCAGTTCTTTATATATTTGGATACTAATCCTTTATCAGATATGTCATTTGCAAATATCTTCTCCCATTCACTAGGTTGTCTTTTAGTTTTGTCTATTTCTTTCACTGTGTAGAAAATTTTTATTTTGATGTAGTCATAATAGTTTATTTTTCCTTTTATTTCCCTTGCCTCAGGAGACATATCTAAGAAAAATGTTGCTACCTGTGCTCTCTTCAAGGATTTTTATGGTTTTGGGTCTTTAGGTCTTTCATTTATTTTGAGTTTATTTTTGTGTGTGGTGGAAGAAAGTGATCCAGTTTCATCCTCTTGCATGTGGCAGTCCAGTTTCCCCAACACCATTTGTTGAAGAGACTGTCTTTTTCCCATTGTATATTCATCCTCCTTTGTTGAAGATTAATTGACCGTATAATTGCGGGTTTATTTCTGGGTTTTCTGTTGCTTCTCCCTTTTTATGTGAACCACCATGCCTCATCTGATTTCCCTATTCACAAAAAGCATTATTACCTCTCATCCACTGTTACATTCTCTTCTGTTCTCTCTGACCCTGTAGATTTATTTTCTGTCATCAGTAGAGCTTCAGGAGGCAGCAGAGATGGCAACTTGTGTTGTCTGTGCCATGTTTGAACAGCAATCTCCCCAGAATTTTGTAAGATCATTGTCACTAGCAAACAAAAAAATACATGCAAAAATGCCTTGTAAACTCTAAGATGTCAAACAAATGTGATTTATTATCATTTGGCTCCTAAGACATCTTGATAGATTTCTCCACCTCTCTACTTTTGCCAAAATGAGCACTTCAGCAATGGCAGCCGTCCATCTAAGCCATAATTCTTGAAATCTTTGTTGGTTTTTTGTTTTCTTTAAGAAGATTTGCTACCTTTATTGGTACCTTGTTTTCAGATCATATAACCCAAAATATAATTTTAAAATAGTCAAAAATTCTTCAAAGCGATTAAATCATCATAGCTATAAAGTGACAAAAATGAAATTCTTAACTAAGTTTAAGTGCATGAACTTACAGTGTAATCAAATAACCAATCAACCTTTTAAATGCCAATTTGAAGGGCCCCTTGGTGGCTCAGTCGGTTAGGCATCTGCCTTTGGCTTAGGTCATGATCCTGCTTTTTTCCCCTCCCTCTGCCCCTCACTCCTGCTTGTGCTCTCTCTCTCAAATGAATAAATAAAATCTTTAAACAATGCCAATTTCAAAGTTTAAAAAAAGAATAACTTTAAGTATCTGAAATGATCTTTGTAAATTATTTACCATCTTAAGATGAAAATAAGGAAAATGCTGCCAATTAACAAGTGCTATTCAAAACAAGTTGCAAATAACAATAATTTGTAACCTGAAGGAAATGCATGACGCTGGGAGTTCTGGCCAAAGTCCTGTAGACTCAGCTCAGAGCCTCTGCTCCAGGGGAGGTAGGGAGGGAGGAGGCCCACTCAAGACTGCCAGGAGGGTGGGCTGCTCCTCCCTGGAGCTCCCGGGCCCCTGTGTACTTCCAAGGAGGTTGACTGGATACTCCACTGGAAATATTAAGAGAACAAAGATCCGAAGTCTTTTGCCCCCTATCAAGACGAAGAGAAACTTGTGGATCCAACAGATTGCTTCATCTTTTCACACAATGGGAAAAGCAGGATAGAGAAAAAAACTCCAGGTCTGGCAAGAGCTGTCAGCCCAGACACAAGTGTGGTGCACAAGGGGGGAGGCAGCATGGATCCTGGCAGCTCTCGTGTTCCATGAAAAACACCTGCTCTGCTGGCTGCCGGGAAAGAAAGACTCAGAATAGCACAGGCACACCCATTACAAAAAAACCAGGAACTCCCCTGTACTGCAGTCAAGGGGGAATGTCAGGAGGAGGCCTAGGGAAGCTGACTTGGAACATGTACCCAAAACCATGAAAAGGACTTGAATTTCCTCTATGGGAAGAGAAGGAAATTCTCAGAGGCAGCTAGACATGCTCAGTGCTCACGAGGTAGGCATGGCAAGCTTGTGGGATGGGGCCAGGAGGCCATGAAGGGAGGCTCTTCTAGCCACACTGTTGAGAATGGGGCTGTCCCTCTGTTGGGGACACCCTACAATGAGCACTGCCCTCTGAGTCCTGGAGGAATGGGGATGATTTTGTTGGAGGCAGTGAGAGCAGCAGCCCAAACAAGCAAGCAAGGGACGTACAGACAAGGCAATGGGACGGGAGCAAAGCCTGAGCCAGGAAGACCGCATTGTTCACCAACCTGAATGCCCCTCCTGGATCTTCATTATGGTCCAAAATAGGCCTCTGAGATGTTCCTTAAGAAGAGGGTTCTAGGGTCATAGAAGTCTGGGAAATGCAGCCTACAGTAAACCCCCTTAATAATTCACAATGAACATTAGCATCTGGAAGGCCCCCAAGGGGTTCTTTATGAAAGGAAAAATTAAAAAAAAATAAAAAAAAAAATAAAAGACTTCACACTATTTAACTCAGAATTTCCCAGACACTTTTCTTCAAGTAAAGACTGTGGAAATCCTGCAGAAAGTTTTCCACCAACCATACACAGGAACTGCTATCCTACTCAGGAATCTGACCCTGGAATCTGGCCTTTCACAAGGACACACCTTTCAAAACATGTAGTGAAAGATAAATTTAATTATGATATTAGCTGCAAATTTTAAAAAATCTCCTTTCCTGTTGGAGCACCTGGGTGGCTCAGTTGGTTAAGCATCTGACTTCAGCTCAGGTCATGATCTCAGGGTCCTGGGTTTGAGCCCTGTGTCAGGCTCTGTAGACTTCAAGGAGTCTGCTTCTCCTTCTCCTCAATTGAGTAAATATATAAATAAATGAATAAATAAAATCTTTAAAAATAAATAAATAAAATAAAATCTTAGAAAAATAAATATAATCTTAAAATCTCAAATAAATAAATTCTTAAAAACAAAATCCCAAAGATATAATGTCTTTAAACAGATAAAATAAAATCAAATATCTCCTTTTCTTAAATGACATGTCAGAGTGGAAAATTCACCAAGTTTCCTAAATGTTGTTTTGTTTTTTCCAATTAGCTTTTTAAAGATGACTTTTATTTATTTTTTAAGATTTTATTTATTTATTTTAGAGAGAGAGGGTGCTTGAGTGGTGAGGAGGGAAAGGGAGGAGAAAGAATCCTTAAGCAGACTCCCTGCTGAGTGTGGGCCCCACCCCCACCCCCACCAGGAGATCATGACCCTAGCCAAAATCAAGAGTCAGAGGCTTAACCTACTGAGCCACCCACCCAGGTGCCCCAAAGATGACCTTTGTTTTTTAGAACAATTTTGGATTTGCAAAAAAATTCAGCAGCAAGCACAGAGAGTTCCTATATACCCCTTGCCTCCACTCAGGCACAATCTCCTTCAGCATCTACCACCAGATGGTACATTTGTTACCACTGAAGAACCTACACTGACACATGGTTATCACCCAAAGTCCATAGTGAACATTGGGGTTCACCCTCCATGTTATACATTCTATTTTTGAATAATTGTATCATGACATGTATCCACTATTAGAGTATCATACAGAGTATTTTCTTTGCCCTAAACACCCATTGTGCTCTGGCTATTCACACCTCTCCCTGCCCCAACCCTTGGCCACCACCGATCTTACTACTGTCACCATAGTTTTGCCTTTTCCGGAATGTTTTGTAGTGGGACTCCTCATAATACTTTGTTGTTGTTTTTTTTTTTTAAGATTTTATTTGTTCACGAGAAACACACAGAGAGAGACAGGACACAGGCAGAGGAAGAAGCAGGCTCCATGCAGGGAGCCCGATGCGGGACTTGATCCCCGACCCTGGGATCATGACCCAAGCTGCAGGCAGATGCTCAACCACTGAGCCACCCAGGTGCCCCTACTTTGTTGTTAAACCACATTGTATTTCTGTGTAAAAGGATATTTTTAATGTTTAATTTCTTTTAATTGAAGAGCTGATGTACAGTATATTAGTTGCAGGTGTACAACATAGTGATTCAATATTTACATACATTGAATCGCTCACCACAGTAAGTCTAGGTATTGTCACCATACAAAGTTATTACAATATTATTGGCTATATTCACTATACTCTGCTTTATATCCCCTTGACCTATTTTATAACTGGAAGTCTATACCTCTTAACCTCCTTCATCTGCTTCACCTCCCTCATCCTTTCCCCTCCCCCAACCACTGATTTGTTCTCTGTATTTATGAGTCTGATTCTGATTTGTTTGTTCATTTGTGTTTTTTTTAGATTCCATAAACTAGTGAAATCGTATGGTATTTATCTTTCTCTGACTTATTTCACTTAGTGTAATGCCCTCTAGGTCAGTTAAAAGAATATTTTAAAAGGGGGAGGGAAGAAAATGCACCATTTCCATGGCTGGAAGATCACTGGCTTGTTATTTTTTTTTAAAAGATATTATTTATTTATTCATGAGAGATACAGAGAGAGAGGCAGAGACAGAGGCAGAGGGAGAGGCAGGTTCCCTTTGGGGATCCCAAGGTGGGACTCGATCCTGGGACCCTGGGATCATGACCTGAGCCAAAGGCAGACACTCAACCACTGAGTCACCCAGGTATCCCCACTTGCTTGTTCTTAAAACAGGGTCTCTACCTCGGCACAACCGACATTTTGGACAAGATGAGGGGCCTATCCTGTGTATTGTAGGATTTTTAGTAGCATCACTGGCCTCTATCCCCTAGATGCAATGCCAGTAGGACCACTTTCCTTAAGTTGTGACAATCCAAAATGATTTAGACAGTGGCCTAATGTACCCTGGTGGGAAAAAAATCACCTTGATTAAAAGCCATAGTTCTGAAGGGAAAACCAGACTTCATCAGAAAATCTCAAAAGCGTTTTCTACCTGGACATTTACCTCTGGTAAGCATTTGGTCACCTAAAATGTTTGGTAGGTAGAAGACAGACAAGGAATGAAGACCTGGGAGTTGCTGAAGAAACATGCCAAGAACATTGGCTTTTCATCTCACAAAATAAACTGTGCTAGCCCTTGGCAGGGACAGGACATTAGTCAGGTCACAAAGTCAAAGGGGAAAAAAAAGGTGGTGGTCTCCCAAAGTCTGTAAAGGAGAATATTTGAACCTTTATTTTGGGGTTATCTACATGTCTCCTCTGGATCTGAAAAGCCATTTGATTCTGTGCAAGTGTTCTTTTAAATGTTCCTAGAGGGGAAATACTTGCTCTTTTTGAGAACTAAAAGCTAATAGTTGCCATAACCATCTCAGACTGTAAAATCAATCTGATAAAAAGGGGCCTGCTAGAAATTTAGAGTGAGATATGCCTGGTTTAATAAATTTGAGGGAGCAAGACCATGTAACAAAAGCTAGACGAACTTCCCAAGAAGTTCTTGGGGAGAAGAAGACCCCTCACCATGTCACTCATCAAAGACACATGCACTTTTTTATTTTTATTTTTTTAGAGTCATGTCTACATTCTTTTTTTTAATTTTTATTTATTTATGATAGTTACAGAGAGAGAGAGAGAGATGCAGAGACATAGGCAGAGGGAGAAGCAGGCTCCATGCACCGGGAGCCCGATGTGGGATTCGATCCCGGGTCTCCAGGATCGCGCCCTGGGCCAAAGGCAGGCGCCAAACCGCTGCGCCACCCAGGGATCCCTCATGTCTACATTCTTAAGACAAAGTCCCAAGGCTTAACCGTGGACATGGTCCACCAGCCCTGTATGACTTGACACCTGCTGGTCTCGCCAGCCCCCTTCTGCATCTGCACTCACCGCACCCCCCACTGTTCAGTCAGATTGGACTTTTGCCACCTCACAGCTTTGCACATACTGTTCCCACTGCCTGGAACACACTTTCCTCCTCTCCCTACCCTGTTCCTATTGTCTTGAAAATGCTTGCAGCCCCTCTGGATTTCAGGTTGTGTTGTTTCCCTCTCCTCAATGTCTGGGCAGATCTGTTACTGTAGTCTGGTAGCACCTTGTTGTCCCTTGTCACAGGATTTTGTGTACTTGTAATTAACCAATTGTTATTGATAACTTAATTTTTGTCTCCCTCACTCAACTTTAGTGTCAGTGTCTTCACATACCTGTGGTAGTGTGTTCCCAGCGCCTGACAGCACCTGGTATGTGGTAGGTGCTCATGCGGCATCCATCTGAATGATGAGTTAGGTCATTACTGTTTGGGCTTTCAGTTTTAAGTTTAGCTAACCATGTTACAAAAATAGATTGTTTCCTTATTAACTGTGTCTGTCTAACTTCTGATTCAAGAATCATAATTTTTCTTAATTTTGGGGTGCCTTGGGGACTCGGTTAAGTGTCCAACTCTTGGTGTAGGCTCAGGGTGGTGAGATCGAGCCTCACATTGGGCTCTGTGCTTAGTGCAGAGTCAGCTTCTCCCTCTCCCTCTGCCCTTTTTGCCACTTGTACTCTTTCTCTCTCTCCCCTAAATAAAAAATAAGCAAATAAATGCAATTAAAATTTTTTTTCTTAATTTTTTTCCTTTCACCTTTTCCTAGGAACCTTCCTTCAGACCAAGGGCTGTGTCCTTGGCCCATCCCTATAAATTTATATATATATATATATGATTTTATTTATTTATTCATGAGAGACAGAAACATAGGCAGAGGGAGAAGCAGGCTCCCTACAGAGAGCCTGACTTGGGACTCAATCCCAGGACCCCAGGATCATGACCTGAGTGAAAGGCAGATGCTCAACCACTGAGCCACCCAGGGGTCCCTAAAACATTTTTTTCAATCAGTTCTTCTGAATAATTCATATTCTGATTTTTGTTTTCTCAGTGGCAGTGGCAGCAGAGTATTTCACCATGTGGAGAGTTTATGTAACCATTTCTTATCAAGGGGCATTTATGGAGTTTCTTTCTGATATTGTGAAAAAAAATGCTACAAGAAGGATGCCTGACTGGCTCGATTAGGGAGTATCTGAATCTTGATCTCAAGTTTCTGAGTTCGAGCTCCCTGCTGGGTGTAGAGATTACTTAAAAATAAAATCTTTTTTTAAAATGTCACAATAAATGGGATGCCTGGGTGGCTCAGTGGTTAAGTGTCTGCTTTTGGCTCAGGTTGTGATCCCGGGGTCCTGAGATCGAGTCCTACATCGGGCTCCCTGCATGGAGCCTACTTTTCCCTCTGCCTGTGTCTCTGCCTCTCTCTGTGTGTGTGTCTCATGAATAAATAAATAAATAAAATCTTTAAAATAAAATAAAATAAAATGCCACAATAAAGATCCTTATATATAAATAAATGTTTCTACATATCTGATTGTTTTCTCAGGATGAATTTATAAAAATAGAACTGATAAGTTAAAGAGTCTGAGCATTTTTTTAAGACTAAACATATATTTTCTCTAGTTTTGTCCTGGTAGGTTAAGCTTGCTTCTCATACTTGATTCAGTGTTCATGTGAGTTCTCCTGCTAACCCCATACCCACCCTTTACTTTTACTGCATCAGCTCATTTATCTGGCCAATTTCCTGTATTTCTTACAGTTTCTCAATTGGCAACCACATTGCTTGATTTCCATGTCTCATTACTCTCCTGATTGATTTATTCATTGGATAAATATTTATTGAACCCCTACCATGTGCCAGAAACTGTGCTTGGCAAAGTAAAGTAAACAGCTATCCAAATAATAATAGAATGTGGTAAGTATCCTGAAGGATACCAACAGAATACAAGCATATAGTAAGAAGGAGAATCAATCTTCTCTCCTTTTTTTTAATATTTTGTTTATTTATTCATGAGAGACACAGATAGAGATACATAGGCAGAGGGAGAAGAGGGCTCCCTCTTGGGAGCCTGATGCAGGACTCAATCCCAGGTTCCTGGGATCCCTCCCTGAGCTGAAGGCAGACGCTCAACCACTGAGCTACCCAGGCATCCCAAATCTTCTCTCCTTTGATAGGTTCTTAGGAAAGTACTTTTTGAGAAGGTGAACCTAAAGGATAAGTAGGAAATAACCGACTGATAAGTACATGAAAAGACACTTGACACCCTTTATCATAAAGGTAATGCAATTCAAAGCCATAGTGAGGTACCACTTCACAGCCGCTAGGATGGCTCTAATGAAAATAAACATGGGAAGGGGTGGACGGCAGGGGTTGGCAAGGATTTGGAGAAATCAGAAACCTCATATGCTGCTTGTGGGAATGCAGAATGGAGCAGCTGCTGTGGAAGATGGTCTGGCATTCCCTCAAACGGTTGAACCTAGAGTAGCCACATGACCCAGTAATTCAACTCTTAGGTATGTACTAAAGAGAACTGAAGACATATATACACACAGAACCAGGACATGAATTTCCATAACAGCATTATTCCTAATAGCCAGAGAGTAGGAGCAACCCCAGCATCCATCAACAGACAAATGGATAAACAAAAGGCAGTAAATCCATACAGTGGAATATTATTCAGCCATAAAAAGAGAGGAAGCCCTTTGCTCTCCTACAGCCCAGTCCCCAAATGGCAGATCACATCATGAAGACTCTTCTAGTGCTTTCTCATCACACTTGGGATGAAATCCGAATTTCTCATCCAAGCTTACCAAGCACTGGATGATCTGGCTCCTTCCTGCCCCTCAGACCTCTGCCTCTACCAGGTGCTCCCTTGCCCACTCGATGCTAAGACACACTTGTCTTTTTCTCTGTACTTAGAACATCCCAAGTTAATTTGTACCGCACGGTTTCTTCTTGAAATACTTTCTCTTCTGGTCTTGGCTTGACTGGCTCCATTGAACCCTTTGGCACTCACCCTTAATGTCATCTTGTCAGAGTTCTCCATCACTTGGAAACAAGCCGTATAGTCCCTTTCTCCCGGGACAAGCTACAGAGCCTCAGTGCCATCTGACGTCGTTCCTTGTCTGTCTTTCCCCACTAAGATCTAAGCTCAATGAAACGTAGGGACCTCATCAGTGAGAACAGTGTCTAGATGAATGAATGCTGAATGAATGAATAAATGCCCGATTTTCATGGGAAAAAAAAGAAGGAAGCACTGACACAAGCTACCACATAGATGAACCTTGCAAATGTTATGCAAAGTGTAAAAAGCCAGATATAAAAGGTCATATATTGTGATTCCATGTATATGAACTATTCAGAAGAGGCAAATCTGTAGAGACATAGTGTAGATCAGTGGTTGTCATGGGCTGGAGCAGGGGGATGGGGAATCATGGCTTTTTATGGATATGAGGGTTTTTAAAAATATTTGACAGAGAGTGAGCGAGCAAGAGAGCACAAGCAGGGGAGTGGCAGACAGAGAGGGAGAAGCAGGCTCTCCACCAAGCAGGGAGCTTCACATGGGACTTGATCCCAGGACCCCAGGATCATGACCTGTGCTGAACACAGATGCTTAACCAGCTGAGCCACCCAGATGCCCTGGATATGAGTTTTTTGTGGGGAGAATGATGAAATTGTTCTGAAATTATATCATGGTATTGATTGTACAACATTGTAAATGTGCTTTGAAAAACACTGAATTATACACTTCAAGATGATTCAAATGGTGAGATTTATGTGAGGTGAATTATTTCATTTTTTTAAAAGATTTTATTTTATTTTTATTTTTTGTTTTTTTTAAAAAGATTTTTATTTATTCATTAGAGACGCACACACACAGAGAGAGGTAGAGACACAGGCAGAGGGAGAAGCAGGCTCCATGCAGGGAGCCCGACGTGGGACTCGACCCTGGGTCTCCAGGATCACGCCCTGGGCTGAAGGCGACACTAAACCACTGAGCCACCGGGGCCGCCCTAAAAGATTTTATTTATCTATTTATTCATGAGAGACACGGAGAGAGAAAGAGAGAGACAGAGACCCAGGCAGAGGGAGAAGCAGGCTCCTCACAGGGAGCCCGACTCAATCCCAGGACTCCAGGATCATGCCCTGGGCCAAAGGCAGAGGCTCAACAGTTGAGCCACCCAGGTGTCCCGAATTATTTCCTTTTGAGGTGAAATTCACCTCACATAAAATTCACCCTCTTTAAGTATACAATTCAGTGGCATTAATACATTCACAAGGAAAGTGAAGGAAGACAACACTTGTATGTCATGTGTGGGAAGGATGTCCATCTTCCCATTGCCATTTTGCAATGCACTTCTTATTTTATTTTATTTAAAAGTTTTTTATTTAGTTAATTAATTTTATTTTATTTAAGGATTTATTTATTTGATAAAGAGAGAGTGCATAAGTGGGGAGAGGGGTAGGGGGAGAGAGAGAGAGAGAGAATCCTCAAGCAGACTCCTCGCTGAATGCAGAGCCCAACATGGGACTTCATCTCACAACCCTGAGATCATGACCTGAGTGGAAATCAAGAGTCAGACACATAATTGACTGAGTCACCCAGGTGCCACATGATGCACTTTTTAGAAGAAACTTCCAAGGAAAGATATTATGAAAAATACTTCCAGGATCTTCATTTTTCTTACACATGGTAAGAGTTGTGAAGTTGTAATACCAGTCCATTAGGAATTACTTTATCCTTCTATGAATTAAATGAAATTTTTGAATCCAAAAGTGCAAGGATCCATCAGAAACAATTAATCAGGAGCATTACAGTAAATCCAGGACAAGAGCTTTGTTACCACAGCTGAGCTGAGTGAGCATGGATGAAGCAGGTGAGAGAGACCAATGGAAGGAACGAGAGTCAACCAAACACCAAAATTTGTGGAGGCTGATACTACCTTGTCCTTTCTACTACCCACCTTTCTCAATAAGATCAACGTTTCCAATGCTACACTTTCCATTATGGTGACCAAATTAGGTCAGCTTCTTCACACTCAGAGACCACTCCTCTTGGATATTCTGATGACTGACCCCTGGCCCATTTCAGGAAGAACACCATGAAGAATGAGGTTGTCCATTCACCCTTCCATCTGTCCAGGTAGGAAAGTATTGAGCAAAAACCATATACAAAGTACATATCACTTAAGAAATGGGAAATGGAAAAAATGGCTAGGTTGGTCGCTAAGGTGAAGAGTCACAGCAGCTATCTGTGTGGAAATTCAACGCATGGCTAGGCAGAAAGACTTCAAAAGGCAAGCACTTGCACGAAGTTCGAACAGAGGCCTCCATTGTGAGTTATTTGCGACGATTGTTCTGTAGGGGAGAAAAAGAAGCCTGGCAAACTTTTTAGATTTGTCTTCAAATACTTGGCAGGTAATTTGGGGGAATTTTTGTACTCCTGGCGGGGAGTTGCAAAGGTCTTTGTCCCGCATAACACACAGATATATTTTTCTTAATTTCCAGTTATGAGTTTTTACAATGCAAAATTAGCACAGTACTTGGAGTGAATAACAGGTCTGAAGAAGCTATGCAATCTGCAACTTCCTGACTTTAAAGGTGCATTGTCCTTGGTATTAGCTGCTCCAGTTATAACCTGTGTAGAGAAAAATATACGCCAGCTCTGTCTTTTGGCAATTATTTGGTATGGCTGTTCTCATTTGTTTGCTTTTTACTCCAAGCAAGTCATTTATACCTCTCTGTTTCTTTCTTTCTTTTTTTTTTAAGATTTTATTTATTCATTCATGAAAGGCAGAGACACAGACAGAGGGAGAAGCAGGCTCCATGCAGAGAGCCTGATGTGGGACTCGATCCCGGGTCTCCAGGACTATGCCCTGGGCCAAAGGCAGGCGCTAAACCGCTGAACCATCCAGGGATCCCCTACCTCTCTGTTTCTTGATCTCTATCTATAATATGGGCAATTCCTGGTACACAGTGGCTGCTTAAATAATAATAATAATATTATTATTAAAATATATACAAGCTAACACAGTTCAAATCCACCAAGAATATTTAGTGGTTTTGGTAACAGCATTACTTAAAACTTTATTGCATGAAAATACACCATTTTTCTTGGTGATTACCAAGGTCTTTGGGGATAAAGGGAAGTTTGGATATTACAGTGAGTTAGGTTTTCATGGTGACAAGTGAAACAGATAAGGGAATGGAAGTGACCAAATCCAGGTAAAGTACACAGAATTCTTGTGTGGATGACTCCTGATGGGAAAGCTGTTCTTTCCTCTGGGTGGAGGACAATAGGACAGGTGGGACCAGCAGTGGGTTTGCAGGGGACAATAAGAGCAGGTTGCAGCTTGAGGGACCTGGAAATGACAGCGACAGGGATGTAAGTGGCTATCATCAAAGAAAGGGGGATCAGAGCCGTGTGTGATCAAAAGGGATATAAGCCATGGTGCTAGGGTGGGGCTTTATTATTTCCACGGGAGATTTAGGTTCCGATTTGAAAATTAATGAAATAAAAATAAAAAAAGGTGAAAGAGCTGGGGAAAGAGTTCTAATATTGGAGACAGCACTCCTCAAGTGTATCAAGCTTGGCGATCACAGGAGGAGGGCTCAGGGGAGGCGGCCCTTTACAAGTCGGCCTTTCTGTGCCTCAATTTCCCAACCACAGGATGGAAATTATTATTATTTTTTAAAGATTTTATTTATTTATTCATAGAGACACACACAGAGAGAGAGAGAGAGAGAGAGAGAGAGAGAGAGAGAGAGAGGCAGAGACACAGGCAGAAGGAGAAGCAGTCTCCATGCAGGGAGCCCGACGTGGGTCTCGTGGGACTCGATCCAGGGTCTCCAGGATCACGCCCAGGATCACGCCCTGGGCTGCAGGCGGCGCTAAACCGCTGCGCCACCGGGGCCGCCCCACAGGATGGAAATTATTATTATTATTTTTAATTTATTTATTTATGATAGTCACAGAGAGAGAGAGAGAGAGAGAGAGAGAGAGAGAGAGAAGCAGGCTCCGTGCACCGGGAGCCCGATATGGGATTCGATCCCGGGTCTCCAGGATCGCGCCCTGGGCCAAAGGCAGGCATTAAACCGCTGCGCCACCCAGGGATCCCCAGGATGGAAATTAAATGGAGACCATCTTACTTGACTTTATAAAGTTAGAAAGAGAAGAGGAGTAAATGTCAAATTCCTTAAAAGAGACATTTGCTAAATGCAATTATTGCATTTGGATATTCCCATGTATTTATTCTTCCAGATTAATTTTGGAATCACCTGGCTGATTTCTAATGAAATTCTTTTGGATTTTTTGTTGAAACTGAGTTAAATGTATACATTAATTTGGGAAGAACTGACAGTTTTAATATTACATCTTTCCTTCTGTGTACAGGATATGCGTCTCCATTTATACAAGTCTCCCTTCGTGTGCTCTAGGAGAGACTTGCAGGGATTTTTGTAAAGATTCCTTATATTTCTTATTTTGTTTATAACTAGACATTTTACACTCTTTGGTTGCTATTTTAAATTGGACATTTTCCCATTATGTTGTGTAACTGGCTTACAGGAAAACTATTTTTTATTTTTATTTTTTTAAGATTTATTTATTTATTTATTCATGAGAGACACAGACTGAGAGAGAGAGAGAGAGAGAATGAGAGGCAGAGACACAGGCAGAGGGAAAAGCAGGGAGCCCGACAGGAGACTTGATCCCCGGTCTCCAGGACCACGCCTTGGGCAGAAGGCAGCGCTAAACCACTGAACCACCCAGGGATCCCCATCCCAATTTAATGATGCACATTATTGGACTTATTAATTAGTGGTGATAATTTGCATAACCATTAGGACCTGAATACATGAAGCCCCTTTTAAATTAATATGGTAAAAATCACATTAAACTCAGGGAAATAGGAATGACATATAAGTGCCACCTGTAAGGCATGTCATTAGATGCTTCCGAGCAGAGTTTCTCAAGAGGGGTCCCCAATTCACTTGAGGTACTTGTTAGAAGCACAGACTGATGAACTGTACTCCAGAACCACTGAAGTTGACATAGGTATGGAAGTTGGCAAGCTGCGTTTTCAGTGAGCTTCCCCAAGTGATGTTCACACACATACCTGACAGTGAAAAACCCTGCCATAAAGAATAAAAGAGCAAGCAAAACATACAGAACTTGAAAAAAAGGGAAGATGAGGTTATTGAAACTTATCCTCACAGAGTGGCATGAGCTCACCTGTCACGCTGTGGTGAGCCAACCAGTCGTGACCATCACAAAACCGCCTGGCGACGACTCCACCACCACCATCTGGGCTGAATTCTGACTGTTTCTAGAAATTTCCTTTACACTGCTGATTTTTCCAACAGCGCCACAGAGGCTCCAGTATGGGAAGGTAGAGGAGGAGAGCTGCTGGAACTCTCTTTTTCAACTTCAAACCTGGTAGCTCCACTTTTATCTGTTATCTGTAGTAGGGTTCCAGGCAATATTCTAAGAATAACAGTTTGAAAATGACTGTCCTACACCCTAGAGCAACGTCTTGATTTGACTATAGAGTTTGATCGTTTTATGTTGGTCTGCATGATTACAACAAAAAGGCTTGATTTGAGCAAGTTGAACAAAGTCCCTTTTATGTTTTTCTTCCTTTATGTAGTTGTCTCAAAAAATTCAATCTCTTCTATATCAGGGACCATGATTTTTCATCTAATGCCTAAAATGCTTCCATGAATCTGAGGACACTCTGTAGCTGTTTATTATTGTTATTATTCAGTAATTCTCTAAAATTTGTATTTTAAGTTTGGCAAAGGGAAAAAAAAAACCCACCAAGATAAATAAAGGATAATTAATGTGGGCTCAGGGCTCAGGGCTCAGGACCAGGACGGGAGCTAGAGTTTCTGGCTAGGGCACTCTGATCACCTTCTGTTTCTTTACGTGAATGTCCTCAGTCCCCTCTGGGTCTCAATTCCTTCTACATTGAAGATGCTGGAGCATGAGATTTACAAGATTCCTTCCAGCTCTAAAAGTTGATGACTCATTTGCATGTCAAGAACTCAGCACAGCCTGAGTACTGCAGTACTACAGGCTCTCTGACATAAACAAGAAAGATTTTCTGGTTGATCATCAGGCGGAGAATAATGTCCTGCACTGGAATATATTAAGACTCGTTTATTACAAAATTAATTAATCCAGGGGCGCCTGGGTGGCTCAGTGGTTGAGCATCTGCCTTTAGCTCAGGTAGTGATCCCTTGGGTCCTGGGATCCAGTTCTGCATCAGGCTCCCCGCAGGAAGCCTGCTTCTCCCTCTGTCTATGTCTCTGCCTCTCTCTATGTCTCTCATGAATAGAAAAATAAAATATTTTTAAAAATTTAATTCAGCACAATAAGTATTTACTTAGGTGTAATTAAAAGCCAATTATTTTAAGGGACTCTAAGAGAAGCATTATTCCTGTGTTCTAAGATAACCAGTTCCTCGTGGACAGGGGGCCACATTACATCAAGCACAGGATCTCCTTTCTCCATGTTAGGTTTGGGTTCTCTTTCTATTTATTTTTCAGAACAAGTTTTATTTTTGGGGGGCGGGTAGGACCTTCCTCTCCTCCCACAGCCTTTGCAGAGCTGAAGTTTAAAAGGCATTCTTTTTAGTTGCATGCTATCATTTCTCAGCATTGCCCACTGCTTATAACAAAACTGAATTAATTTGAGTCATGAACCTTTGTCCGTTTAGCAAACACTCTCAGAGCACATCCTGCAGTCCTAGCGGTGCACTAGGACATCGGAAGCAAAGAAGAGGGGATGGCCATGACCTAGAGCAGCTGCCAGCCTTGCTGATGTACTGGAGGAAGGGAAACCATTCCCAGCGTACTGATGTCATGTCAAGGAGGATCCGTGACCAATGATAGTTTTTTTACGTTTTTAAACAAAACTCCTTAGCAACAGTTGCTTGTGAAATACACATTTGACATTTTAACAATATGGTATTGGTTGGATGCAGAGCCCAGGAATATCTCCCCATAGTTGTCAAAACAAATTCAACGACAAGATAATGAGTGGATTCAAGTAATTAATAATATTTTGGTGGAAGCGCCACTAACCAAGTGGTAGAAGATGAGCAGGAAATGACAGCTGCTATACATAATGATCATATTTTCCCTCCCCTCCCACAAATCCTATTAGACTATTTTATAAAAGAGAGATAAGGGGAAAGCATCTTAGCAGAAAAAAAAAAGTGCAGACATAACATATGGAAGAATTTGTCTTACCTTCATCCTTTAATTCCAATTTATTCTTTGCCTGGAGATGATAGCACAGACACTATTCCCGTGAGGCTGGGTCCCCCAGGGTTGGGGAAAATAACTTACCTTGAACAACTCTTCCCAGGTGACTTTCACTTTGCCTTTGGATGTGCCATGCACTGTGTAAGGCCCTACTTATTATATAGATGATTCTCTCTGCTTTGCTATTTTTTCCCTTGTGTTAAAGGGACACCTGATAGTGTCCCACAGGGCTATGTTTATATTCACCTCATGGCTCCCCACTTATGTGAATGAAAGTTAGACACTGCTGTAAGGTTTTTTGGTTCTTGCTTTGTTGGAAAAGCTTTCAGTGACAGTATCTGTGATCACTGGTGTATTAAATGTCAGGCCTCGAATAATTACTCTGCCCTGAGCTGATAGTAAACCAGGGGACTAATCCTTTATTTTTCATCCCAAGCAAGAGAACTGCTGTTAGGATTCAACACATACAAGTCAAACATGCTCAGACTCAGCCCCAATGTGTCTCCCACCTTACTGAAAAAAAAAAAAAAAAAAAAAAAGGAAGGAAGGAAGAAAAAAAAGAAGAAAAAAAATGAGTTCACAGAACCTAGGCTAAATATTACCATTAAGAGGAAATTACATTCACCATCTTTCCATGAAAATGGCAAAGAGAACCAAAATAAAAGCCAGGATACATCTTGGAACTTACTGATTTGTCAGGTTGTGGCAGACTTTAGAGCAGGAAAATATGTGACTTCTACTCTTTGGGATCAATTAAAACTTTTCCACAATTATTTGTGAACTATTATTTGTTTTGTTTTGTGAACTATTATTTGGCTCTTGAACGTGTGCATATGAAAACGAAAGTAAATTAAAGAATCAGTGGACTTTGAAATCGTCCTGTACCTTAAAATTTTTACAGTTTCTCTAGAGTAAGAACCTAGGGACCACTTTTGTATCGTAATTTCATTCCTTGTAATTCATGTTTTTTCATGTGATCTTTACAATAAATAAAAAAGATAAGTATCAGTGTTCTTAAGTGCAAAGAGTGCAAAGTGAAGTATTTAAACACCTCCAATTAAATGTGCAAAATGTTAGGAACTGCCAGCCAGCTGGTAACTTTTGAGAATTGTGGTTTTCAAAACATAGGCAATTTATCTGTTAATATTACATCAGAGTCTGCATGCCCTTGCTCAGGAATACAGATTTTGATACTGGAGAATGGGAGGAAAGCCTAGGGCTCTCGGGTTTTTGGATCCAGGCTTATAAATATGAACAGGATTAAAGAAATAAGCAGCGAGCGCACGGCCCTGCCCGCCCTGGGAGCACCGGCCACCTGACCGCCACTCCGCCAGCAGCTCCCGCCGCAGCACACCTGCGCCCGCGTCTGAACCCCCACACACCCCGGTCCACACCTGCCCCAACCCGCGCCCGCCCGAGCTCACACCTGCGTCCACCCGCGCAAACCCGCGTCCACACTGGCCCACCCCGCACACACCCACCTTCAACCCTGCAAACCCACGCTCGCCGGGCGCCTGCGCAGGTCCCTGGGCCGGAGGCGGGTCGGAGGTCCCGTGCGCTCCACTTCTCTTCCTCGGGCAGGGGCTCTTGACCCGCGATCCTGCTGGCACGGGCCAGCTTGCCGAGCTGACAGTATTTTCCTGAACACAGTAACAATATATTTTAAAGGCATGGCCTGTGTGACTAGAAGTTCATTTTCTAGATTAGAGCAAAAAAAAAAATATATATATATATATAATATATTTTAAATATATATTAAAACTAATTATATTATATATTATATATTTTTATAGATTTTATAGATTAGAGCAAAATATATTTAAAATACTTTAAATATATATTAAAGTTAATTATATATTATATTAATATATGTATTAAATATATATATTTTTTATATACTCCATGCACATCCAGAAGGCTGAAGCCCTGTCTGCTCCGCAATTTTCACTTGTCATGCGCAGAGCCGTTCTAACCTCAGGGAGGTAATGATTTTATCATCATGAGGGTCTGCATTGGCCACTGTTTTACTGCACCCACCATTAGGAGGTTTCACATATGCCTAAGATTTTGCTTGGCCTTTCATTTAGCATGTACTCATTTTGGAAGAAAAGAATAAATATTAAAGTACAAACCACCTTTAAACTGATGGTTACATATAAAGGCTTGATCACATTCAGTTCTGATTTTTTTTTGGCATAAATACTTCATAAGTTGCACATTTCCTACTGTGTCACATCAAGGACACAGAATACCTGTGGCTTCTCTTTTTGTGATGACAATATCTGTTGACAGATAGTATCAACCTGATAGGTTCATTAGGAAGCTCCCTCCAGCTCTTCACCTATGGTTCTAGCAGTGATAATCATTTTTTAAAAATACTTTATTCACTAGTGGTTGCAAGATGGCAATATTTAATTGTATCATCTCTCCTTCATTTATTAGCAGGAGTTCTTCTCATGGATTATTTGATGACCTTGAGATGCAATTCATACAGGAAAGGTAGAATAAATGCTTGATTCTTTATTTTTATTTACTCATTTTCAGAAGAGATGATTGCTTCCTTAACATCCTTCAAAGGTGAGCAATGGATCTATTTTTAGAGCATGACTAGGAACCTGTGGATATTGTCATACTTGATGTATCTTAATATGCTGCAGTTCTTTATATACTTATTTGTTTGACTCTCAAAATATCCCACCGTTGGCCAGTGCTCCTGTGTCCTTCTGACACAACCCCAGAAGAAGTCTTTGACAGCTTCCTTGCTTCTGGTACAATAAGATGTTCCAGGGGTCAAAGGAGTGCATTAAATGACATCATGGGGAAGCATCAGCAAAATTTAGAGTGTAAGACCCTCTGCAGGGCAAATTATTCTGTTCCTTCAATAAGCAGTTTATTTGAGGGGCCCCTGGGAGGCTCAGTCCATTAAGCTTCTGCCTTCAGCTCAAGTCATGATCCCAGGGTTCTGGGATCGAGCCCTGCTTTGGGGGTCCCTGCTCAGTGGGGAGTCTGCTTCTTTTTCACCCTCTACCTCTCCCCCAGCTTGTGTGCACACACACTCTCTCAAATTAATTAATTAATTAATTAATTAATTAATTAAATCTTTTTGAAAAATCAGTTTATTCGAGGGGAAAAGAAGGAGGTGGAAAACCTATAGATTCAAAGAAACTGTAAAAACGGGATCCCTGGGTGGCGCAGCGGTTTGGCGCCTGCCTTTGGCCCAGGGCACGATCCTGGAGTCCCGGGATCGAATCCCACGTCGGGCTCCCGGTGCATGGAGCCTGCTTCTCCCTCTGCCTGTGTCTCTGCCTCTCTCACTCTCTCTGTGACTATCATAAATAAATAAAAATTAAAAAAAAAAAAAAGAAACTGTAAAAACATCGGATAAATTCAATGTCTGGACCTTGTTTGGATCATGACTTTAAAAAAAAGCTGTAAAAAATAATATGTGAGAAAATCAAAGAGATTTTTATGCTGTTTGGCCTTTGGATGATATTAAGGAATCATCACTAACAATTTTAGATGTGCTAATATGACCAGAAATGGTTATGTTAGAACTCTGTATTTTAGAGACACAGTAGTAAAGTTTTTCTGGATGAAATTCCATGACACCTGAAATTTGTTTCCAAATGATCTCGTTGAGGATGGCTAGAGAAAGTAAGTGTGATACAGATGGGGTGAGACTGGCTTCATATTGGTAAGTATTGAGGTTAGGTGATGGGTACCTAGGGGTTCCCTGTGTTTCATATCGGTTTGAAAATTGCATAAGAAATGCTTGGCAATTTATTTTAAAATAGAAATCGGGGGATCCCTGGGTGGCTCAGCGATTTGGCGCCTGCCTTTGGCCGAGGGCGCAATCCTGGGGTCCCGGGATCGAGTCCTGCATCAGGCTCCTGGCGTGGAGCCTGCTTCTCCCTCCTCCTGTGTCTCTGCCTCGCTCTCTCTCTCTCTGTGTCTATCATAAATAAATAAATAAATAAATAAATAATAATAAATAATCTTTAAAAAAACAGAAATCGCCCTAGAAGGAAGAAGCTGGGGAGGAACTGATTATGATAGAACTACACCAACTTGGTAAATAAAGTCTCATCTAATTTAGAAATGTGCTCACCACCTGCCAGCCATAGTAGCAGAGTAAGAGAGAGGAGGCCTGGTTGACTAAGCAAGAAGAAGGACACTACCTTATTAGTAGCATTGTATTATTTGTATTGGATTATGACTGAGGTACCCCATGGGCCTGTGCTAGGTACTTCACATGCATTTACCTCATGTGATCCTCACGATATCCTTATGAGAATGCTGACTTCAGGGGAGATGACTCTGGCCCCTTTCAGGCTGTTACCTCAGGGCCCTTCTGACAGCTGTCTGTGCAGGGTCCTTCCTCTTTGGTTTGGTAAACATCCACTGAGCTTGTGCAAGAAGCAGTCTCTCTCAGAGGTGCTGGGGTATGGTGAGGAACAAGACATGTTTTTTCACCTTCCAGTAGTTTAGTCTTCTGGTGCCTGACTCTTTGGAGTGGGTAGCAACTTAGGAGATAATGGGGCTCAAACACAGAAGCTCATGGTACCTTGTTGGCACTTTCTTGTTTGATGATGAATTGGAAAGAGCATAGAAGTAGCAGTCCCAAGAGGGGTTCTTCCAAACCTTAGAGTTTCTCAGGTGAGCCTCTGAAGGAAGTTGTCTGTGGATCCAATGGCTTTAAACGATAACCCTTCATGGAGTAGGGGTCAGTTGGTTCCCGTCCTCCAGGACACCATGCTCGTTCCTGTGCTAGAATGTTCTCTCTCTTCTGCTGGGTCCTGGTCACCCTTCCCCTCATCGCAGTCTAGGCTTTCAGTGAACTCCCCTTTTTTGAAAGCTCTTATTGGTTGCACTCATCAATTGAGGACTTAATTCTATACAAACCTCAACTGCTACTTAACATTTGACTGTGTATATGGAGACTTTTCATTTAAATTGTAAATATTTGGAAGACAGAGACTCGGTCCTATACTTCATTGGCATTCCCCCAGCAAGCCCCAAAACATGGCGTGGGTGCTCACTAAATATTATTTAAATGAATAAATTCTGTTTACATCAGTACAGTATATGTTAGATGGCAGTGTGTAGAATGATTAAGAGCACAAGCTCTCTCTATTCCTAGCTGTGTGCCTCAAAGCAAATTTACATTCTTTATGTCTTAGGTTTTTTTTTTTTTCCTGTAAAATAGAGATGACAGTATCTTCTTCGTGCATGTAAATGCTTAGCACAGGTCTTGGCACATAACCAATATTCAATATACTTCAGACCTAATAAGTCTATTATAAGTAAGGTTTTATTACCTAATTAGAGCATTTTTTCCTACATGTGAAGTCAAATTAAATCAGAAGGTTGCTTAGTATGCATGGTTTAGTTGTCTGGGGAGATTGTGGGGGGGGGTGTAGTGGAATAAGCATGGGCACTAAATCTGGAGAAGAATTTGTGTCTCACCTTTGACAATGACTGTGAGAATTTAATATTTATACGGCTCAGTCTGTTCATTTGAAAATTGGAAATAATGGAAGAAATCCCATCAGGCTGTTGTGTGGTTCAGAAAACAAACATAAAGCACCTAGCCCAGAGCTTAACACAAAATGGATCTTAGATAAACCATTCTGCTAATATCATCAAGCCTGTAATGTCCACCATCTACAGAGATTATGTCTGCTTAGTAGATGAGATGTTTGCGGTTGTTAATTGATTCCTCTTTTCTAGAAAGTTCCAGTCCTCTAAGCTAATTGTAATACCTCTGTTCCCCTGAACTCTTGGTATTTAACTATATCACTTACTGTTATAGACCCCCAGGACATTTGATATGTGTAGGCACTTAATGAATTTACATTGAATGACTCAGTAATTTTCTTTTTATAGATGCGCACAATCCCCCCACCTCACCTCACCCCTCACCCCACCCCCTTAGCTTTTCAGACCTTCACTCTACTGATGACTAAACTCACCCATTTTGTTTTTGTGCTTCTTAATGTTGTTCTCAGGGGATAACCTTCATACCTGTGTTCCTTTGTTCCAACCACTGATAAGACTTTAGAACAGATCTGAGAGAGAGCATCCCAGGCTGAGTGAATGATGTATTTGAAGGGGTTGAGGAAGACCAAGTAAATAGTACCTGACTAGAACCAAGAGCACAAGATGGAAAAACATTTAAAGAGAGGTAAGATAGGAAGGGTGGAGACAGATTATGGAGAGACTTCCTGGTTAGGCTGAAGAATGTGACTTGACATATTAGACAATTGGAAAAGCCAGGGAATTGTTTACATAAGTTATCATGATTTTTGAATTAATTTTTCTACATTAAAGAGTCAAAAGTACTATTACACTTACCATGAAAACAACAATCTCCTGCCCCATTTCTCCCAATCCCCTCTTCCCTCTCCCCAGGGGTAACCATGTTTGAGTCCTATACCTGTTTCTTTTGGTTATTTGAATGTATTTGTTTTCCTGTCTGAGGGATGATTCCCAGGTGATTCCATCACCTTCCCTCCATCTTCCTAATACATTCATGTCAAAATTTATGCTAAATTATGTTTACCATTTACATACTCTGACTGAATAAATGTGATTGTATAATTGTTTTTAGCTAATTAAATTTTCCTTCCTGTACAGTTTTTTGTTTTTCCTAGCATTCATTATTGCCTCACTGTTTCATTTACTTGGTTTTCTGTGTACTTACGACTAACTGAACCCCAAATGCCTAAATAAAGATATAAACTGATCAAATACATTAAATAATCTATTGGGCTTTTTTCAACCTGCCGTATGGGACTAAGATCACAAAAGTTCATATTTTGTCATTTTTCTCATAGTATTCTGTCAAGGATATCTTCTTCCAACACTGAAGAAAAAATAAACAAAAAGATGAAGTGATTTAATGAACCAGTCACTAAGGGATATTGATTAGGGCAAAAACTTTGCCCATGAATTAAGTTGGTAAACAAGCTCAGATGGTGAGTGCAAGAATGTATAGAAAGATATCAGGATGTTGTTGGCTGCTGAGGCAGCTCTTCAAATAGGGCTAACATTAAATTATGCTCCTCAAATACAGTGGATTCATTTCTACAGTATACCTGCTCTTATTCATCTGCTGTGTCTCAGCATATAGGCCAATATTTGGTTCCTAATAGGCAATGGATAAACAGCCCTTGGCAATGCCCTGGCACAAAGTAACTAGTAAATATCACTTCCATATTTGTGGAACATGTATCATCTACTCAGAAAACTTTGTTTTCTAGTGACCTTTGTTCTGGAAAGACTTCGTATGCAATTGCTAATTTTTCCAAATATTTTCACATTCATTATTTTCACTTGATCCTCAGAGTGTCCAGAGAATTAGAGTGATTTTTAAGCCTGCTCTAAGTGCTTACTAAGCTTTACGTTACCTAATTTCTCATTTTTCTCAAAGAAATTGGTGATCACATCTCATGGGATAGTCGTAAGAATTATATAAGATAATCTATGTAAAGCATCACATACATATATTGACTATTGCTATTGAGGTAAAGTATTATAACCTTTTTGATGATGGGACAAACCAGAACAAAGGAATTGAACAACTTGCACTGTTTGCATAGTTTGTTGGTAGTGAGAGCCCTCGGCCTAAAACTCAGCAATGACTGAGTCACAGTGCAATTGTCAGGGAAGAGCTGATTTAGCCTCTTGGTCACTATGACATCCCACTGCCTGAAATAGTATCTGGACCTTCCATTTAGCTTGCACCTTGCTGCTCTATTGGGACTTTGGTCTGCTACATTTTCTTTAAAAGATTTTATTTATTTATTTGACAGAGAGGGAGGCAGGTGCTTAACCAACTGAGCCCCCCGGGGCACCTTTGGTCTGCTACATTTTTTTTCATTTTTAAAAAAGTAAGCTCTACACCCAAGGTGGGGCTGGAACTCACATCCCCGAAATCGAGTTGGATGCACCCCTTGTTGAGTCAGCCAGGCACCCCTTTGTTCTGATACATTTTGAAAGGATATGCTTAGCCTTCTTCATTCAATTTATACTTTGTCTACTTGAATATCACTGGACGTGTCCCTTCCAAATAGTGCAAAGGATGACTTCTAACTTTATGCATCCACACATAAGATCTGCGTAGTGCAGGTTTGTATAGAACTTTCATTTCTTAAGGCTTACCATTAGTGCATGTATGTAGCACTAAATAATACATCTGATCTTAGTGTATGTGTCTTTTTGACTGTTGCCTTTTATGCAGACAGAATGCAGCACATAGCAGCTCTAGATGACAACCACAGAGATGTCTCCAAATGTACAAGGTATTTATTCCAGTGGAACCTGCTTGAGCAAGGCTCCCTAAAACAGACCAAGTGGCAGCATGACAAGACACACCTTCACTCCCTAGGAGTAAGGAATAGATTCCATTAGATATTCCTAACTTGAGTACAGTCATCTTTGCAGTGATGCACCTTCAGTGTATCCACACTGGTTACACATTGCCATACTTTCATGACAAGAAAGAGTGAGCCCTCTCAACTGGTAGGGCAATTTGGCACACCTATTAAAATTTTAAGTGCATATTCCCTTTGAACCTCCAAATTTTAGGAGCTTATTGTATAGGACTATTTGCATAAATACATTATAATGTGTGGAAAAAGGATGACCTTTCTATTGTTTTTTTTATTTTTTTATTTTTTTATTTATGATAGTCACACACACAGAGAGAGAGAGAGGCAGAGACACAGGCAGAGGGAGAAGCAGGCTCCATGCACCGGGAGCCCGATGTGGGATTCGATCCTGGGTCTCCAGGATCGCGCCCTGGGCCAAAGGCAGGTGCCAAACCACTGCACCACCCAGGGATCCCATCTATTGTTTATTGTTATTTTGAAAATTTGAAACAGCTTCTACATCCATTGGTGTGGTTAAATAAAATCATGTTCATGATCAACAGAGTAGATTCCAGAAGAAACCTTTCTGCACTACTTGAAATTCTCTTTATATTCAAAGATTAATTGATTGATGAAAGGTAAGCAAAGAAAAAAAGAAAAGAAAAAAGGAAGAGGAGAGAAAGAAAAGGAAAAAATCGATGTTATTGCTTCTGAAGGGATGACAAGAGTCACAGAGTTTGTAGGGATGAAAATGCAGATAGAATTTTTATAGAATCTGGGATTCCTATAATGCTGTATTCTTGAAATATTTCAAAGCCCAGTCTGAGCATCTATTTTTAAACCTTAAAAGGCAGGTCATTCAAACTTTCCAGAATAAAGGAAAGAAAGAAAGAAAAAAAGATAGGCATGCCCCAGAAGACTGTAGGGATGAGCACTTCCCTTATGATATTTAATCTAAAAGTAGACATCTTCAGGCCACTAGGAATACTGGTAGTCTTTTCTTGCTGGCAAAAAGGCATCTGCCTTTGAAAACTTATATAAGATATAATGTATTTACAATACTTATGGGTTAAGTAAAGTTCCTATTTCCCATGGAACATCGTGGCATTATAGAAGGCAACCTATGACATCATTCATTTTTCTATGCCTCGAAGCAGGAAGACCAATTTGCCAAGATACAACTGGTTGAACTGTTGGGTCAATGGAGTTTTATTATTATACAAAGTCTGTCACATATTTTTCATTCCTGGTGTACCCCTTACAGGGTCTAATATGATCTTGTGTGAGGATTTCAATTTACCTTAAGTAACTGAGTATTGAGAAGCTATCTTGTGCCAAACACTGTGTTAGATGCTGGGAAGCCAGAGGAAGAAAGATATATGTCCCATCCTAAAGTTACTCATATCTAGCAGGGAAAGCAGCCCTGTTAACCACTGACTATAATGCAATGCAACATGTGCTTCCTGTAGGGACATGCAGCCTGCTACCTAAACCCAGTTAAGGGAACCGTTACCTTCTTCCACCAATTCTAAGATGCACATTGACATCTCTGCAATCAAGATGCTTCTTACAATCCATAGTGTCTCACAATTATCATTGACAGGTGCGTCTGTTTTTCCTTAATGACACACAGAACAGCAGGGCATCTTACAATCGATAGCATTCTCAAAACTTTGGTTGTATCCTAGGGTGGCACCTGAAGTGAGAGAGATTCTTGAGCTGGCTCTCATTCTCTGAAGAATGAGCCAAAAAGCAATGCATGAGGGAAAAATCCCCTGATTATAAGCTTTTGAGTTGGAAGACCTAAGTCCTAATTTCTGAGACCTTGAGCCATTTCTTGTTTCACAGCGGGAGTGTTATGAGGACAATAAATAACAGCTGACCCTCACTGACTGTGTGGTATGTGTCTGGCAAGGGTTCTAAGGGTTTTAAATAAATTAACTTACTTAGTCCACAAAACAAGCCTGAGAGATAAGATACTATTACTCTCTCATGTTTAAAAATGAGGAATCAAAAAAAAAAAAAAAGATATGGGACACTTGGATGGCTCAGTGCTTTAGTGTCTGCCTTTGGCTCAGGTTCTGATCCTGGGGTCCTGGGATCGAGTCCCACTTGTGCTCCCTACTCAGCAGGGAGCCTGCTTCTCCCTCTGCCTATGTCCCTAACCTCTCTCTGTGTGTCTCTCATGAATAAACAAAATCTTAAACAAAAAAAAAAAAAAAAAGAAAGAAAAGAAAAGAAAAGAAAAAAAGAGGAATCAAGAGCGCTAAGTGGCTCGGTCAGTTGAGCATCTGCTCTTGGCTTCGGCTCAGGTCATGATCTCAGGTTCATGGGATCAAGTCCCACATCGGGCTCCATGCTCAGTGCAGTCTTTGTCTCTCTGTTCCTCCCCCAGCTCTTGTGCACTCTTTCTGTCTCTCTCAAATAAATGAATAAAATCTGGGAAAAAAATGAGGAAGCTGTAGAGGTTAAATAAATGGCTCAGGATTACACAGAAAATAAGTGGTAAATTAAAACCCAGGAGTCTGGCTGCAGCTCTCCATCACTGACATGAAGCTCTCAAGTGAGCATTTGCCAGAACATTGCACAAATGTTAGTCATTATTTAATGCAAGGAAGAGGGCTTTTCAGGTTAAGGGAACAATAGGAGCAAAAGCCACAAGATTTTAAAGCATTTAGGAATTCTTTTAGACTGGAAGTTTTGTGGGGAGGAAGGGTTGAGGCAGGCAGGTTGGGGGCTGGGGTATCGCTAGACAGGAAACTAGAAAGTTCTAGTGATGTCAGATTATAGTGTGCTTCATGGAGAACTTTGACTTTGGGACTTACGTTTTTTACAGATTTTATTTTTTTTAAATATTTTATTGGGATCCCTGGGTGGCGCAGCGGTTTGGCGCCTGCCTTTGGCCCAGGGCACGATCCTGGAGACCCCGGATCGAATCCCACGTTGGGCTCCCAGTGCATGGAGCCTGCTTCTCCCTCTGCCTGTGTCTCTGCCTCTCTCTCTCTCTCTGTGTGTGACTATCATAAATAAATAAAAATTAAAAAAAAATATTTTATTTATTTATTTGAGAGACAGTGAGAGACAAAGAACAAAAGCAGGAGCAGTAGGCAGAAGAAGAAGGAGAAGCAGACTCCCCACTGAGCAGGGAGCCCAAGGTGGGGCTTGATCCCAGGACCCTGATATCATGACCTGAGCCAAAGGCAGATGCTTAACCAATTGAGCCACTGAGGCACTTCATCATTGTTAAGTATTTTTGAGTTGGTGAATGACTCAATTGTATCTGTGATTTAGAAAGACACAGTCTGCAGTGGGGAAGACAGGCTCATGTGGAGCAGGATGAAGGGTGGCGCCATGTTAAGAGGCTGACTGTTTGGTGCAGACCAGACAACAGACAATGACACTTGGGCTACAGTTGTGGGCATGCCACGCAGGGGCCGGTCAAGACACATTTGAGATGGAAGTTTGAGCTAACTAAGAAGAAGATGTGAGAAATGATTCTCAAATAGCTCATGAGAGGGCAGGCCAACCAGCCAACATGGGAACCCAGGGCAGGGGTTTGGAATCCGTGTATTGGTGGGTAAACCTCACTCCTTCATTGTGACATCCCACAGAGATTGTTTGAAGTTTGGGTTTGGTTTGGTTTGGTTTGGCTCTTCATCTGATATGCAGAGCAATGCTTTAATATGGCCATATGTTGCAGTGTGTCTTTCTCAAGCCAGCTGGTGTGCTCATGGGGAGCTTGTGGCTATAGGTGACCTGGAAGTGGTGCAGTGGACTGGCCTATGCTGGTGGCAGAGACTTCAACTTCCAGAGCAGTCTGGTGAGAAGGGATTCCATAGATAGTCAATAGTAATTGAATCTTTGCTGTGCCCAGGACACTAGGGAACAGACTAAAGTCCTGAGGAATAAGGTAAGCTTCTTGGTCAGCCAGGAGGTCAAAAAGGG
Source organism: Nyctereutes procyonoides (assembly GCF_905146905.1). Taxonomy (NCBI): domain Eukaryota; kingdom Metazoa; phylum Chordata; class Mammalia; order Carnivora; family Canidae; genus Nyctereutes; species Nyctereutes procyonoides. Next base: position 8,665,379 of record NW_026575044.1, read on the forward strand.
GACACCTGGACAAATACTTTAAGTAGCATATCAAAGGATGGGATGAAAAAATGATCAATGTAGTGCAGACCGAGCATAGAAAAGCAGCTGCACCTGCTGGGCGTGGCCATGGTATGCACCCTGGCCACCTTAAGCTATATGGAGGCTGAGTGGCCCCAGGAATGGGTTGGGGCTGAAACAAATTCCTGACAGCTGCCTCAATCTGGTTTGGTTCAATTCTCATATTCCAAAAAGAAAAAAAAAAGGCAATGTCACTCAGAAGCCCTGAATTTGGGAGTATTTCCAGTCCTGTGATTCTATTCATTAAGTTCTATTCCAGCTGGCCAGGAGCCATGGCTCTTCCCCCGTATAGAGTCCTTCCTCCACCATAAGACCTCACACGGGCAGTGAGATGAACATGCTCATGCCCTTGGATTGCCCCCATAAACCCAACAGAAGTTCTAGAAATGCCCCACCGGTGATGTGCCGTGCATCACCAGTGGAAAGGGACCAGTGAGGCAGGGCAGGACCAGGACTCCAAGCAGTGCTGGGCAGACTCCCAGAAAGGGAACTGACCTACCAATGCCCCAGCTCCCTGGGGCAGGCAGGTTCCTTCTTCCCACCCCCCCACCTCAGTATTCCAAGAAATTCTAGTTCCTTCCTGAAGCTATTGAAGTAGAGAGGAGGGAGGGTATGGCATTTTCTGGGGATGTTGGTTTGCTTCAACCAGAACTATCTAACAGAAATATAATATAAGCCATATAGGTCATTAAATAAAAGTTAGTGGCCACATTATAAAAAATTAAAAGAAACAGATGAAAATATTATCATTTCAATATGTAATCAACATAAAAACTTACTAATGAGGTATTTTCCTTAGTTCTTTTGTACAGTCTTCAAATTCCAGTGTGTATTTTACATTTCTGTCCCAGTATGGAATAGCTACATTTGAAATGTTCAGTAGCCATGCATGGACATGCACAGGTCTAGACACCTACACTTGGGGCAGCCAAATTAAAACATCAGAAACATTTTGTGTGGTTGCCCAGGGCAGGGGCTGGAATCTTCTCTGTGTCTCCCTCAGTTTAGAGGCGGTGTCTGTACTGAGAATGGCACTGAGTCCCTCTTCTGTGGTTTCCTTCCACTCAACATTTACCAAATTCTGAAAGACTGAGTGGGATTTTATTTTATTTTATTTTATTTTATTTTATTTTATTTATTTATTTATTTACTTTTCCAGATTTGGGAAATCCAGGCCCTTCCGTACAGAGTTCAGGGTTGTGGCTCCTCCTGCTCTGGTCTAAGGCTAGCACTGGAACTTGGTAACATTATTTCCACTCTTGCATCAAGCAAAGCTAAAATCCAGTTCTACCTATAGACACTTGAGTTATGTATGTCCTCTCTTCTCTTTGAGGTTGTTTAAAAAGGTTCTCTGTCAAGTGCAACTGAAAGAGTCATAACTGATACAAGGTCCAATGTTTTCCTTCAAAGGCCTGGGGTGGGCTAATCTTAAGGGGCCCTGTCAACACCCCCACTCTAGGGGCTGTGCAAACAAAGTTACTTCCCAATGTCAATTACCTATGGATTTCTCTAATTGTAGGTAAATAGACAAATTGGATCACATCCAGTAGGAACTCCCAAATTTGCTTTGCCTTTTATGCAAATACATGGATTACAACCATTCTGATTTTCACAGCATTCTTCACTTATTCCAGGTGTACATCAAGTCCATAAAACAATTCCTCTGAAGCATTGGTAAAACAAAAAACAAAAAAAAAAAACCAACCCAAATCTCAGGAATATGAAAATTTCTGAACAGAAAGAGTATATTACTGTTTAGTTTTTTCTTTTCTTTTTTTTTTTTAAGATTTTTACTTGTTTATTCATGAGAGACACAAAGAGGCAGACACATAGGCAGAGGGAGAAGCAGGCTCCATGCAGGGAGCTCCATGAGGAACTGGATCCTAGGACCCTCGGGTCATGACCTGAGCCAAAAGCAGATGCTCAACCACTGAGCCACTCAGGTGCCCCATTGCTGTTGTTGTTGTTTTTTTTTTTTTTAATGGAATGTTTCTACACACTAACAATGGACAATTAAAAAAGACAATTAAGAAATTTCTATTTACAATAGCATCAAAAAGATTAAAATATTTAGGAGTACATCTAATCAAGGAGGTGAAAGGCTTATACAATGGAAACCATAAAATATCTCTGAAAGAATTTAAAGACACAAATAAGTGGAAAGAAACCCTGTGTTCACAGATTTAAGACTTAATAATATTAAGATGTCATATCACCCAAAGGAATCTAGAGATTCAGTGCAATTGCAATCAAAATCTCAATAACATGTTTTTCAGAAATATATAAAAAAATCCTAAAACTCATATGGAATTTGAGGGGAAACTGCAAGGGACACTGAATAGTCAAAACAATTTTGAAAAAGAACAAAATCAGATGATTTAATTTCCTTATATCAAAACATATGACAAAGCTACATATTATACATCAATACAGTGTGGTACTGGCTGAGGACAAATAGGGACCAATGGAATGGAACAGAGAACTCAGAAATAAATGCTCACGTATATTGTCAAATGATCTTCAACAGGATGTCACATCCACTCAATGGGGAAAGAATAGTCTCTTCAACAACTGGTATTGGCAAAATTGGACATCCATTAAGGAAAGAATGAACTTGGAATCTTTTCTCATTCCACATACAGTTATTAAATCAAAATGGATTAAAGACTCCGAACTAGGGATCCCTGGGTGGCGCAGCAGTTTGGCGCCTGCCTTTGCCCAGGGCACGATCCTGGAGACCCGGGATCGAATCCCACGTCGGGCTCCCGGTGCATGGAGCCTGCTTCTCCCTCTGCCTGTGTCTCTGCCTCTCTCTCTCTCTCTCTGTGACTATCATAAAAAAAAAAAAAAAAAAAAGACTCCAAACTAAACTCAAAGAAAACATTTGGGAAAACTTGATGACACTAGATTTGGCAGTGATCTCTTGGATGACAAGTCATAGGTGACAATAGTGTGAACTAACAAATTGGACGACAGCAGATTTAACTTCCGTGCATCAAAGGACACAATCAATGGAGTGAAGAGACAACCTACAAAATGGGAGAAAATATTTGCAAGTCAGGAAAGGGGTTAATATTCAGAATATATAGGGGCACCTGGGTGGCTCAGTCAGTTAAGTACCTGACTCTTGATTTCACGCAGGTTGTGATCTCAGGGTTGGGTGACGGAGCCCGTGTCCAACTCCGCACTCAGCATGAAGTCTGCTTGAGATTTTCTCTCCCTCTGCCTCTCCCCACCCCATGTTCTCTCTCTCCCTCTCTCTCTAAAATAAATAAATAAATCTTAAAAAGTATTAAGAATATATAAAGAACTACAATTCAACAACAACAAAAAATCAAATAACTTGGGCAACCCCCCGGTGTCCCAGTAGTTTAGTGCCGCCTTGGGCCTGGAGTGTGATCCTGGAAACCTGGGATCGAGTCCCATGTAGGGCTCCCTGCATGGAGCCTGCTTCTCCCTCTGCCTGTGTCTGTCTCTGCCTCTCTCTCTATGTCTGTCATGAATAAATAAATAAAATCTTTAAAGAAATCAAATAACTCAATTTAAAAATGGGCAATGGATTTGAACAGACAATTTCTCCAAAGATGATATACAAGAAGCCAACAAGAATGTGAGAAGATGGTTGAGGTCACCAATCCCTAGAGAAACACAAATCAAAACCACAATAAGATATCACCTACACCCACTACGATGGCTGCTATCAAGAAATCGGAAAACTATAAGTCTTGGGGGATGTGGAAAAATTGGATCCCTGTGCAGTGTTGGTGGGATTGTAAACTGGTGCAGCCACCATGAAAAACAGTACAAGAGTTCTTCAAAAAATTATAAATAAGACTACCATCTCCAGTCATCCCACTTCTGGGTACATATCTAAAAGACTTGAAAGCAGGCTCTCAAAGCAATACTTCCACACTCATGTTCATAACATTATTCACAATAGCCAAGAGGTGGAAGCAACCCAAATGTCCATTAATAATAGATGAATGAATAAACAAAATGTAGCATATACATACAATGGGATATTATTTAGCTTTAAAAAGGAGAGAAAAAAAGAAAAAAAGAAAAAAAAGAAAAAAGAAAAAATTTTAAAAAAGGAGAGAAGTCCTGAACTTGAGAACGTTATGCTAAGTGAAATAAGCCGGTCACCAAGTGACACACACTTGACTACTTTATATGAGCTATCTAAAGTAGTCGAGTTCATAGGAAACAGAAAGAAGAACGTGGTTGCCAGGGGCTGGAGCGAGCTGGGGGAGGGGGCAGGGAGGACAACCAGTTGTTGTTTAATAGATATAGAGTTTCACTTCTACAAGAGGCAAAGTTCTGGAGATCCGTTGCACAACAATGTGAACATACTTAACACTACCGAACTGTATGCTTAAGAATGGTTCAGATGGTAACTTTTTTTTTTTTTTAAAGAGATGTATTCTGGCCCTCTTCCTTCCTTAATGCTCATATGGTTCATTCAGACATGTGTTCTTCCATGGACAATGTTACCTTCTATTCCAGCAGTGGAAATATACAGAATCAACAGTTCATGGTCATGAGCTGAGATTGTTTTTAGGTCAAATCTGTTCATAAGTAGAGAGTAAGTTGTTGCCTCTCCCCCAGCCCCCTTCATTAGGCACACACCTTTTTTAATAATCAAAATTTCTGAAGGGACATTACACCGAGAGGGAGGGGATTGATTACATAGGATGTGACTAAGAGGAGGAGGAAATCATGGAGGACCATCTTAGAGGTTGAGTAACACACCCTGGACCATTACTTTTTCTTTCTTTCTTTCTTTCTTTCTTTCTTTCTTTCTTTCTTTCTTTCTTTCTTTCTTTCTTTCTTTCTTTCTTCTTCTTTCTTTCTTTCTTTCTTTCTTCCTTCCTTCCTTCTTTCCTTTCTTCCTTTCTTCTTTCCTTTCTTTCTTTCTCTTTCTTTCCTTCCTTCCTTCCTTCCTTCCTTCCTTCCTTCCTTCCTTCCTTCTCTTTCTTTCTTCTCTTCTTCTTCCTTCTTTCTTTCTTTCTTTCTTTCTTTCTTTCTTTCTTTCTCTCTTTCTTTCTCTTTCTTTCCTTCTTCCTTCCTTCCTTCCTTCCTTCCTTCCTTCCTTCCTTCCTTTCTCTCTCTCTCTTCCTTCCTTTCTTTCTTTCTTTCTTTCTTTCTTTCTTTCTTTCTTTCTTTCTTTCTTCTTTCAAAGATTTTATTTATTTATTTGACAGAGAAAGAGAGAGAGAGCACAAGCAGGCTGAACAGCAGGCAGAGGGAGAGAGAGAAGCAGGCTTCCCCACTGAGCAGGGTGCCCGACTCTGGGCTTGATCCCAGGACCCTGGGATCTCGACTTGAATGGAAAGTAGACGCTTTACCGACTGAGACATCTAGGCGCCCCTGGACCATTACTTTCAAGTGGCAGTTCTACTTGTGCTCACCATGTTCTTTACCATAGTGTTTATGAGGTACTTTAAATAGCCATTTCATAAGGTTCTTCCCATTTACAGCTGAATGTATTATGTAATTTGTTCAGGGTCACAGAGCAATAACCATAATTAGATCTTACAAGTGCTTAACCTATTAGGTGTTGTAACCCACAGGGCATTTTTTTTTTATGAATACATGCAAATCATCTTCTTATTTAACATTTATGGAATATCAACAATGTGCTTTATGACACTGTGTAGGTAATGGGTTTTGGAGCGACTGTTTCCTTTTTATATTTTTACTATAAGTGTCCTCTTCTTCATATCTCATAATTAGTTTGTTTGAATCAAAATCCAAACAAGATGTACATGTTACATTTGGTTGTTACATCTCTTCTGTTTCTTTGGGTGTAGAGTGGTCTCCTTCCCTCCTCCATACCTCTTTTTCCAATGCCATTGGCTTATGGAAGACACTGGTCTAGTCAAATACGATATCCCACATTTTGGATTTGCCTGTTGGCTTCCGTCTCATGCCATTTAACACACTGTTCCATTGTCTCTCCTGTTCCCTATCCCCATTTCCCATAAATGAAAGCTAGCTCTAGAAGCTGGATTAGATTCAGGTTCAATTTCTTTGGCGAGAATATTTTGTATCTGGGTGGTATAGCTATTGATAATGAAATCAAAGTTCCTACAAAATCAAGTAATGTTGAATTATTCCAGGAAGAACTTACGATCTCTCCTGAAGATACACCGTCATGGGGCATAAAAACCCCAAAGTCCAGCCACTGGCTTCAACCATTTTTTCTGCTCCTTGCTAATGTTGGCAAGCATTGTTTACCTACTTTTGTCATTGTCTAAAGCAGAGAAAATAATCCAAGGGCCTTAGTGAATATGGAACCTGCAGGGAATGAGTAAGCATGTATCTTTCTGGTCTTGGTTGCAAACCACAGAAATGAACTCTGCCTAATTCCTTATAGATACTATATTAAAAGGATATAAAATGGATTATAGAATCTGTAGATAAGCTGGAGAACCAGGTTCAGAAAAAGGACAGAAATCTCAGGAAGCTAGGCAAAAGCACCCACAACCAAGGTCATCCCATAGGAACCTATTGGTTTGGAAATGCTGTTCTGCTTTTACCACCAGCAGACATTCCTGCCACCTACTCCCCCTAGACCTTGCTCAGTCAGGATTCTTAATGGTCTCTTTATCTTTGTGTCACATGCTCAAGATTCAGAGTCCTTGGGGTGGGGGCAACTACTTTGCCATCCTGGCTCACAGGTGGAAGAGGGAGTATCTGGACACTTGGCATACACAGTGGAACACTCAGTGTTCCCCTTACTGCTTATAAAATAGGAGATCAATCCTAATTGGAAACCATGTAGCCAAAAAACTGACAAATACCCATTACACAGAATGAATTAGATGAATGGTTGATCTATTCAAAGCATAAGTGAATAGGAATCACTGAGGAGAAGGAAGGTTTTCAAACCTAACTGCAATCAAGATTTTAGGCCAAGGGGCATCTGGGTGGCTTAGTGGTTGAGCATCTGCCTTTGGCTCAGGTCATGATCCTGGGGTCCTGGGATCGAGTCCTACAACAGGCTCCTGTGGGGAGCCTGCTTCTCCCTCTGCCTATGTCTCTGCCTCTTTCTGTGTGTCTCTCATGAACAAATAAATACAGATCTTAAACAAACAAACAAACAAACAAACAGATTTTAGGCCAGACACCTACATCTGATGATCTGTAATGGTTGTCATGTTTTAGCATGCATCAGAATCCCCTGGAGGGCTATACAGAACACTGGGCCCCACCTCCACAGTTTCTGATTCTGTAGATCTGGGAAGGGGTCCAAAGGCTTTATCTTTCTAAAGATAAAGGTAATGCTGGTGCTGCTGGTCTTGAGTCTGTACCCTGAAAACCACTAGTTTAGGTTCCAGATCAATAGTTCTATGCTATGTTCTCATGCAGACATGTGTATAAGTGATAATCTGTGATTCAAGCTGCAGAAGGATGGGTGGGTGAGGAATCTTCCAACTGTGACTCTGTGGGCCAGTAGCAGCCTGCAAATATGATTTCTTTCCCATATACCAGTCAAGCTCACAAAGCTAGCCATCATGCTTCCCCAAATTATTTGTCTCTGGACTAAATTCCCTAGTTCCATCACTATTCTTCATGTGTCACAGACTTAATTCTGCTCAGTGCCTTTGTAACTTTCCTATGGATTCTTTTCAGATCTCTATTGTTCCTGTTAATATGAGGGACCCGGAGTTTGAAGCATATTTCAGATGGAGTCTGACTATTGTAGAGCACACCCAAGAAATACCCTCCCTTATGCTGTTCCCAAATTGTCCATTATTTTCATTCAGTAGCTGCATCATATTATTAACCTCATCTTGAGTTTTTATTTTTATATTTTTAAAGGTTTTATTTATTGATTCATGAGAGACACACAGAGAGAGGTAGGGACCCAGGCAAAGCAAGAAGCAGGCTCCATGCAGGAAGCCCTATGTGAGACTTGATCCTGGGACTCCAGGATCATGCCCCCAGCCAGAGGCAGATGCTCAACCACTGAGCCACCTAGGTGCCTCTCTTGAGTTTTAAAAAATAGATTGTATTTATTTACTTATTTTAGAGAGAGCTAGAGAGTGCAGGGAGATGACAGAGAGAGAAGAAGAGAGAATTTTAAGCAGGCTCCACACTGGGTGGAGCCACTGGGTGTGGAGCCTGATGTGGGGCTCAATCTCATGACCTTGAGATCATGACCCGAGCCAAAATCAAGAGTCGGTGCTTAACAACTGAGTCACCTAGACACCCCTCATTTTGAAGTTTTTAATCCATAATAGTACAAACTACTTTCCTTCCTTTCTCTCTTCCTTTTTTCTTTCCTTCCTTTGTTTTCTTCTCTTCCTTCCACACTTCAAGGCTCAATGTCCATATCTTCTCATTTTAAGATTGATTATGGAAATCTACATTTAGGATTTAACATTTATCCCTATTAAATGTTATTATTTTAGCATAGACCTATCATACTTGCCTATTATGATATTTTAATCTTAAATTACCTGTTTAATATATAATTCTGGTGACTTGAGACTTTGTTAGCTAAAAAGACCATCAGCATTGTACAAATATTCATTCACTCATTTATTCCATGGGTTTACAGTCCTACCATATTACAGTCACTGCTCTTGTCCCAAGATCAGAACAAGTTCAAGGATAGAGCCCTAGTGCACCTACCCTCAGGAATAATTCATTGGCTGCTAATCCATGCTTTGAAGGTTATGGCCATTTTATCCATTATCACTTTACCTAAATCTATTTTCACTGAGTTTCCCTAACCGTGATTTGTTTACAAATGTGTCTTCAAATTTTTGGCACATACCTTGATGAAATGAGATCCACACTGTCAAGCAATGCACCCCTCATGCAGACTAGAAGATTCTGTGTTTCAAACGACATTGTGGGTGGTGACTTGGGTCATTAGAGCAAGGTGTGCACCCCAGGTCTGCGTTTACTACTGTGAACCTGTGGCTAGCGACCGTTCTTCGAACCTTGGCTTCTCCATTTCCACAAAGGGCAACAAAGCCGACCTCATGAGGTTGTTATGAGGATTAGACTTATTTATTTATTTATTTATTTATTTATTTATTTATTTATTTATTTATTTATTTATTTATTTAAGAGAGAGAGCTAGTGAGAGAGCAAGACCAAGTGGGAGAAGGGTCAGAGGAAGAAGAAGAAACAGATGCCTGATATGGGGCTCAATCCCAGAACCCTGGGATCATGACCTGAGCCAAAGGCAGATGCCTAATTGACTAAGCCACCCAGGTGCCCCAGATTACATATTTAAAGTGTCCAGTACTACTTTTTTGAATGTGGCATCTGAAAAAAATCACAGGGAGAGATGGATTTCCAGTGAGGGGAAATTGGATTTTTCAAATCCTATGTAAACTCACAGGAAGCTTTGATTCAGGGATTTGTAAATCAGAGAATGAAGTGGTATACACAACACTGATAATTAAATAATTTAAAAATATTTTATTGTGATATTTAGCTCAAATGAACTGGTTTTCAACTTAGTTAAAATATACAATATAGTCATTTGGTTCTTTCTCTCATAATCTGTGGCAAGGTTTATTTCACTATCATTATCATATTACTATGCAACACAAGATTTTCCCAAGGCTCAGAGAAAGTAAGCAAATTTTATTTTCTCTAAGCTTCTCAGGTAAAATAAGGACTTTGTATAGAATTTTGGAAGGATTACATGCTATGACATTTTCCTGGTTTCCTAAAAGGAAGGTAACAAGACATTAATTAAATAATATAAATATTTGCATGTGGCTTTTAAAAAGTAGACAAAAAAACAAAACAAAACAAAACTCGGTAACTATATCTGGAGAGGAATTTTAGGTAGTTGCAAGACAGGGAGGGAGACTTTCTTTTTGCTATAGAGCCTTTGTACTTTTCAAATTTTGTGCCACATGCATATATTACTGATACAAAAAATAGTTAATCTCTTTTAAGGAGTGGAAAACGAATTTTAAACAACACTATCTTTTTCACTGAAATCTTCTTTTTATAAAATCTCAAAGCTTTGATAACAAAGAAACCAAAGTAAATTCCCTGAAAAGTCCCATTAAAGTCTTATAATGATATATATGAATTAAACCAGTTACATGAACCACATTATAATAGATTTCCTTTATAAAAACTTCTAAACACTGCCTTCCAACCATTCTAATTAATAATAAATTTTTTCTAAAAAAATGCCTGACCCATTAAACTTTACTGAGAACATCTAATCTTTAAACACAGATACTTTTCAAATATAATGAACAGGATAGTAAACTCAATTTAGATGTTGAAGTAGCAAAATCTAGTTTTTCAAAATATTTTGGGCAACTGTATAACTTTTATAAAGAAGACATTTTTCCGGTTACAGATTTGATTTTTGCCAACAAGATTGCATTCTATGAACAATCAACAATTTACATGAATCCTGACTGCCTGTTTAAGGCAAATAAAGCAAGAGTTTTCCAAAGAAGATTGTGCCCATTAGAGAAACATTAAAAACAACCATCCCCAGGGCACCTGGCTGGCTCAGTGTGTGGAGCCAGTGACCCTCTATCTCAGGGTCCTGAGTTCAGGCCCCACTCTGGGTGTAGACATTACTTAAAAATAAAATCTTAAAAAAAATACAAAAAAACCAATCCGCCATCTCCAAAGATGACTTAGATCATAGAACTTTATTTATTTATTTATTTTTATTTTTATTTATTTATTTATGATAGTCACACAGAGAGAGAGAGAGAGAGAGAGAGGCAGAGACACAGGCAGAGGGAGAAGCAGGCTCCATGCACCGGGAGCCCGACGTGGGATTCAATCCCGGGTCTCCAGGATCGCGCCCTGGGCCAAAGGCAGGCGCCAAACCGCTGCGCCACCCAGGGATCCCCTATTTATTTATTTTTAAGATTTTATTTATTTATTCACTAGAGACACACAAAGAGAGGAGGCATAGGCAGAGGGAGAAGCAGGTCCCCTGCGGGGACCCCCATGACGAACTCCATCCCAGGACCCTGGGATCACGACCTGAGCTGAAGGCAGACACTCAACCACTGAGCCACCCAGGTGTCCCAGATTATAGAATTGTATAACACAAAATGAGAGCCCTTCAGTTTGTGAAATTTCATGCAAAAATACTTGTTTAGAAAATGTTTCTGTCTTTAGGTATGAGCCAGCATCACAAAATGTTTCTTGCCACAGCTAGTGCTGAGAGGCAGATACTATGACAGGGCCCTGTATTAGGTGATTTGGCAAATGCCAGAAAAATGAAAACCCAAATCCTTGCACTTGAGGAGTAGATAAGCACCTGACGATTAATAACTGCTTGAGAAAGTCCGTTAAGACCCTCAAAGCACTGAAACTAGACAATCAAAATTACAATCTACAAATATTTCTTCTGAATATATTGTATGGTAGTAGACATTGAGCATCAGTGGATATTTAGTGCAAGAGGACTCATAGAATTCTTTTCAGTTTGTTCAGATAGCCATAAAAAATAATTTGTCTCTTGAAGTAGTCATAAAAAGGAATTTGCTTTTCTTTTCTTTTTTGAAGATTTTATTTTTAAGTAATCCCTACACCCAAGGTAGGGCTTGAACTCACCATCCTGAGATCAAGAGTCACATGTTCCACTGAGCCTGCCAGGCGCCCAAAAGAGTCTGCATTTGAACTACAAGAGATTTAACACTAAGCAAACACAGTGGGGGGAAAATCTTTCCCTTAATTTACCTGCTTCAATGATATTATTTCTGAAGTTCCTGGCACATTGGTAGGTACTCAAAATGTAAGACCTTTTGCCCCTTTCCTCCCCAACCTCAGCAGCCCGGGTCTCTTAACTCCTACCCCAACCTAGAGGAACTGTGTCAACGTCTCTGAACAGGTCAGCCCAACAGCAGACAGTAGAGAAGACCATTCATGAGATGTCCTTGGAACCGGAGTAGGCAAACCAAGGCTATTATCTCTGCCGGCATTCAGGGAAAACTCAAAGTCATGGGTGTGACCCAGACCACTTAGGAAAGCTCCACAGGCCCTGGACCCAGAGAGCATTCCGTCTCCCAGAGGACATGACAGGGATTCTGGAATCGTCACCAAGTGGTTTTAACCCAGACCTAATCGGGTGTAGACACAGGAGGCCAGGGTTTCCCTGATACTTGTATGTGTATTTTGCTGCTTCTTTCTAAGCTGTATTGAGACCAAGTAGGCCAAGACACACCCGCTCAAAGCTAATATTCTGTTAAACAATTACCAGGACTCACTTGCTAGGTTCCAGCAGATGTCTGAGGACTCCCAGGGGCAAAAGGCCCCAACTGAAAGGTTTGGCGAGTGTTCAAATGCTGAATGTGGTGATTGCAGGCCTCTCAGCCACTCTGACTGAGACTGCCCAAAGAGCTCCAGGAGCAGTGGAGTGAGCATTTAACTGATGTGTCTTCCAAACTCTTTGACCTTTTCTCTTCTAGGACAAGAAGCAACTTAGAATAATAAGAAGTAGCAATTCCCATCTTTTATGTTGCTGCTGTTTTGTGCCAGACACTGTAGAAGTGCCTGATAATATTACACCAGCCCAGTATTTCTTAACGGCTATTTTGCTATTTTCCCATCTTGCAAGTGAAAGAGCTGAGACTCAGGCTGGGTAATTTGCTCAAGTCCACAGAACTAACAAGTGACAAAGATAGGATTTGAACTCAGGACCGACTGGTATTAATACTGATGCTCATTCCACTCAGGACACAGCTTTACAATTACATGTAGAGTTACAATGTGCTTGGTAAGGTGAGAAATCTCTAGCAACACAGGATTTTTTTTGAGTATTACATCAGATAACATTTGAAAGCACACAGCCTGTTGCCTCTCATACGGCAGGAACTTGGTAAAAAAAATTTTTTTTTAAGTCATTATCTTACATCCTGGAACATGTAGGGTACAGTGGGGGCAGGCATACAATGGTTTTCTGCGGGGCTTTAAATGGCTTCTAGGGACAACTATTATATATTTAAAAATAGCAACACTCACATGGCTCCATAGTAAATCAGTTGGCCAAGTCAAAAATAGATTCTAAACATAGCAGGAGCAGAAATTCAATCTAATACCAAGTCACAGAAAGCAGCGACAGCGGTTGCAACAGAAAAGGAAGATCAGGCATAAACTGATTATACATTTATATGCTATTATCCACCTCCATTTCAGATTCCGTCTATCCCTTCTTTTCAGCAGAAAATACATACTCGCGCACACATACGTGTATATATACATACGCAAATAAATCAACGAAGATGACATAGTCTTCATTTATCTGAATGGCATCATTTACAAACCCATTAATTTTGAGGCTATGGTACTTATTAATGCATACTAGATACGCTACAACAATATGCATTTCCTTAAGATATTTAAGTAGAGGAGAGAGAATAGTTCACGTTTGAAATGTCTGGGGGGTAGGGTGCAGGTGCACACACGGGTAGGCTGGTAGGTAAATAGAAAGGATGGGGCACAGAAGCCACATTCAGAACTATTCCCTCTGCATCCAGCAAATTTACAGTGGCAGACTTAGAAAGTTGGTTCATACTCTGTCACTGTCATTTGAAACCCTGGGAGCTGGTATGCCAGATAAAAACTCCAATTGCTGTGCCAAGGACTCCTTCCCCAGAACCACAAATGGCTTTCAGGAGAAGGTCACAGCTTCAGCTCTCCTTCAATCCCCTACTTTAAAAATGTTGTTTCGAGCACACTATTTGCTTTCTTGCAGTTGTTAGAGTGTCCCAGCTGCATGTATGATTATTTAGGGAAGAAGCCATGAGACGTGTGTCCCTAACTCACATAATCTTATTCCATGAACAGCCAGAAGAGGACAGATGGGTGTGTATCATAACTTGAAATAGAATATCACATTAAGCAAAACTTTCCATAAAAATACAGATGTAAAGATACATTTGGGAAATGAATTCTTGGGGTACCATACAAAGGATTAAAAAAAGTTACAGAAGGACTCACCATTATATTGATTTTTTAAAAAAGATTTTATTTATTCATGAGAGACACACACACACAGAGAAAGGCAGAGACACAGGCAGAGGGAGAAGCAGGCTCCATGCAGGGAGCCCCTTGTGGACTTGATCCCAGGTCCCCAGGATCATACCCTGGGCTGAAGGCGGCGCTAAACCGCTGAGCCACCCGGGCTGCCCACCATTATATTGATTTATCAATTAAGGAGGAATAACCCTTTTCTTAAAAAAAATTTGAGAGAGGTTTATTTGTAAAAAATGAAACAAAATAGGATTACTAGGGACAAAAAAGGGAGAGTGGCTAATAGTGTGGATTTTGGGGTTGGACTACTTGGGTACATAACTCGCTTTGGTCAATACAAATTTTGACTTTGGGTCTTTGCAGAAGAAATTTCATTTCTCCAGGCCACAGTTTCTTAGAATGTCAAGAGGGAATAATCATAGTATAAACCTGATAGCGCTGGTGCAAGAGTTAAAAGTTCTATATGTAGTTTTGGGCCTAGCACATAGGATTCCTATTTCATTTTGTTTTGTTTTATTTTGTTTTAAAGATTTTATTTATTTATTTGAGAGATAGACAGAGATAGCCACAGAGAGCCGAGCCCAGCAGGAGAGGGAGAAACAGGCTCCCCACTGAGTAGGGAGCCCGACATGGGACTCGATCCCAGGACCCTGAGATCATGACCTGAGCCAAAGGCAGACACCTCGCTGACTGAGCCACCCAGGTGCCCCTAGTTATTATTTTATAAAAGTAACAGAGGGGATATCACTAAGTACCTGAGATAAGCTGATTACTACAATCAAGGACTGATTTTTCCCAAGAACTAAAGGAAAAAAAAAAGATTTCACTTTGAGCAAAGAATCAATAAGCATTCATCAAGGAAGCTACTCAAACTTAAAGAGCAGGTTATTATAATTTTTAAAAATGTATTTGAGAGAGAGAGAGAGAGAGAGAGAGGACAGGGGGAGAGGCAGAGGGAGAGGCGGACTCCTAAGCAAACTCAAGTAGGGAGCTGGAAGCAGGGCTTGATCTAATGACCCTGAGATCACCACCTGAGCTGAAATCAAGAGTTAGATGCTCAATGGACTGAGCCACCCAGGCGCCCCTTGAAGAGAAGATTATAAAGGGAAACTTGGAATACAGGACACTGTGTGGAATCCAGATGCATCTTCAATGGCAAGCTTTGCACACAGCGGAAACAGTTGTTGAACGAGGCGCCCCCTGTCGGCTTTCTGACAGATCTCCTGGCGGAGATCCAAGACATGCCCCAGCCTCTTCACCTCTTGACACAGAGGCACAGGACAGGTGACAACACTGCAGATAACTGCTGTCTTAAGTATGCCTTTAGAAGGGGTGGATTAAGCCTCATTCATGATTTACCCACATGTCGGGTCCTGTGAGCATGTTTCAGGCATCGGGCAAAGGTTCAGGGTAATGAAGACAAGTAAGATGCATCACTCCTTGGGGACTGAGATGCTCCACCTGAGGATTAAAGGCAGAGCCACAGGCTTTGGGTACTTGAAAACTTCATGTAAAAATGAGAGGCGAGCATCTCCTCTCCTCTGGGGAATGCGGATTGGGTGGGTGCCAGGGACACCTGCCTGCTGACAGGACCATGATAGCTTCACCATTAATACCTCTTGTTACCTGCCCTGCCATGTGGGGAATGTTTATGGCCTGAAAAACCCTATGATGGGCTGAATCACTCCTTCCCTCTACTCACAAATGGGCCCTGTAGACTATTTCAGGAAAATTTCCAGAAATACTGAAGGTGTTTCAGAATTAGATGTAACACTCTGCTGTCTGGTCCCTCACTCCTGGGCATTTCTCTGATGTACCTTTCTTACTGTACTGTTCCCCCTCCCCCTCGTCAGTTCTGAGGTACCTGTTCATGAAGTGAGCCAAATTATCTAGAGAATATAGATTAAAAAGAAGAGCTCAGGGTCAAGGTCAAGTTTGACAGTTTTCTTGAATGGATTAGTTCATTGATTAATCCAGTGTTCCCAAACTTTATTCAGTTATTCTTCACTTAAGGCTTTTGTCATATCCATGTTACTTGTACAATCTGATAGTATTTTCTTTAACTTGACATAAATTGAATAATTTTTAAAATTTAGTTTCATTTTAAGCAATATTTGTAATATCCTGGGTGGAGGTACTAGATTTTTAAGTACATATTTAGAAAACCCAACTATGTACATTTTAAAAAAATATGAGCCATCTGACACAGTCTACCACTCATTTTGGTAATAGGGGATTCATAAACTAATGAAATTTTGAATTTGAAAGGCCTATTTTGGTTTTTCTAATCCAACACAGAATTCCACAGAGGTCAAGAGATTTGGCCAAAGTCACCAGCTTATTTTTTTAATTTTTTAAATTTATTATTTATGATAGTCACACACACACACAGAGAGAGAGGCAGAGACACAGGCAGAGGGAGAAGCAAGCTCCATGCACCGGGAGCCCGACGTGGGATTCGATCCCGGGTCTCCAGGATCGCGCCCGGGGCTAAAGGCAGGCGCCAAACTGCTGCGCCACCCAGGGATCCCACCAGCTTATTTTTTTTTTTAATTTATTTATGATAGTCACAGAGAGAGAGAGAGAGAGAGGCAGAGACACAGGCAGAGGGAGAAGCAGGCTCCATGCACCGGGAGCCCAACGTGGGACTCGATCCCGGGTCTCCAGGATCGCGCCCTGGGCCAAAGGCAGGCGCCAAACCGCTGCGCCACCCAGGGATCCCTTATTTTTTAAAAGACTTTATTTATTCATGAGAGAGAGAGAGAGAGAGAGAGAGAGAGAGAGAGAGAGAGAGAGAGGCAGACACACAGGCAGAAGGAGAAGCAGGCTCCATGCAGGGAACCTGATGTGGGACTCGATCCCAAGTCTCCAGGATCACGCCCTGGGCTGAAGGCAGCACTAAACTGCTGAGCCACTTGGGCTGCCCTTAATCCTATTTTTTAGTTTTATTTTTATTTAAAGATTTATTTTTTTAATTTATTTATGATATATATATATATATATATATATATATATATATAGAGATAGAGAGAGAGAGAGAGAGAGAGAGAGAGAGAGAGAGAGAAAGGCAGAGACACAGAGGGACAAGCAGGCTCCATGCCACGAACCTGAGGCAGGACTCGATTCCGGCACTCCAGGATCGCGCCCTGGGCCAAAGGCAGGTGCGAAACTGCTGAGCCACCCAGGGATCCTCTAATCCTATTTTTTTTTTTAAAAAGATTTTATTTATTTATTTGAGAGCAAGACAGAGCACAAGTAGTGGGAGGGGCAAAGAGAGAGGGACAAACAGACTCCCCACTGAGTGGGGAGCCTGACTTGGTGCCAGGACCCTGAGATCATGACCTGAAGTCAGATGCTTAACCACTGAGCCACACAGGCACCTCTGTCCACTTTATTTGCTATGGACCATGAAGAAGCATTAATTCCCAGGATAGTGCAAGCTGGACAGACAAGAGTACAACAGACAAGAGTCTTGGATGCCATACAGGTGTATAGATCCTGGACTGGATAGGAAATTTGCCTTTAACTCTCAATATCCTGATCCTATTTCACAAATTTGATCCTCAAATTTGTGTTGTTACTAGGTAAGTGCTACTTCATGGGAATGATCATAATTATCATCCTAGGATTTCAAAACCTACATATAATCAAGTGGTAAAGACATTATACCCGTTTTAAAGACATGGAGGCAGAGAGGTCTGATAAATATTCCACAGCAATGCCAGCAGTAGATATTCCTAAATAACATCAGAGAAAAAGCAAAACAAAATTCAGGCTCTCTCATTATGCTGTTCATTGTTAAAGTGATCATTTTTAAAAAAGATTTTATTTATTTGACAAAGAAAGAGAGAGAACACAAGCAGAGGGAGGGGCAGGGGGAGAGGGAGAAGCAGATTCCCTGTGGAGCAGGGAGACTGAGTGGGGCTTCAAGCCAAAGGCAGACGCCCTGAACCAAAGGCAGATGCCCGACTGACTGAACCACCCAGGTGTCCCTAAAGTGATCATTTTAAAAAAATAATATAAAGACAAGGCCACAGTCTTTGGCACTCACATGTTGAGATGAAGGGCATTAAAAAGAGATATACATAAGCCTTTATTCTGTATAGGCATAGTTATTTAAGATTCAGAGATGGTTTTGTGTTTGTGGGCATTAATTCCAAAAGTATTCATTATATTCTTGGTTTTGCTTTTTTTTTCATTGTTGTACAATTAGAACAAATACAATACACAGCCCTCTCTCCTATGAGACAGCTATAATTAGTATTAAGTTTCTAGTTAATATTCTACTCCGTTAAAGGTCAATGAATTCAAAGGCCTGAAGACCCATTCGAGGCAGTGAAATAAAACAATCTAGTGAATAGATTTTAAAAATTAAATTCACAATCTCCTGCTCTTCACATGGAGGTTTAACTTACTTTTACCTCCCGGAGAAGGACACCATTTGTCTAATCCAATGACATCCTTTCTCCTCCCCCTTCCCCTAATGACATCCTTCTATGTGTTCTGGATAACTGAGAATTGATCACACATTATAGATACAAACTACTATGGCCATGGTATGGTTATAGCATGCACTATACATCATTTGAAGGAGAAGGTAGCTGTGGTGGATCAATATTTCAGTTTTGTAGGTTGAAAACTTAGTAAATTTGGGACCAAAAAAACCCCAAAACTCCAAACCATGGGGCATCTGGGTGGTTCACTTGGTCAAGCATCTGCCTTCGGCTTAGGTCATGGTCTTAGGTCTTGTATCGAGCCCCATTTTGGGATCCCCACTCAGCCGGAAGTCTGCTTCTCCTTCTCCCTCTGCCCTTACTTGTGCTAAAATAAAATCTTTAAAAAACAAACCCAAGGGAACCCTGGGTGGCGCAGTGGTTTAGCGCCTGCCTTTGGCCCAGGGCGCGATCCTGGAGATCCGGGATCGAATCCCACGTCGGGCTCCCAGTGTATGGAGCCTGCTTCTCCCTCTGCCTGTGTCTCTGCCTCTCTCTCTCTCTCTGTGTGTGTGACTATCATAAATAAATAAAAAATTAAAAAAAAATCTGTTAAAAAAATAAAAATAAAACCTTTAAAAAAAAAAAAAAAAAAAAAACAAACCCAAACCCAAACAAAAAACTGCTAGCTTAACACCACTAGCTCCAAAGGAATATCAGCAAATAGTGAGCAACTATGAGCTACCACATTTGTAAAATTCACATTGTGCTTCACAGATTGTCCTGCACACAGTAGGCACTTCATGTTTTCTATAGTGAGTGAATCTTTCTCCTGTAGGACTGGAGAAAGAAGGACTACAGAAACAGTCAACCCTTTCCTAGGTAGCCCTCCCCTGGCTGCCCTGCACCTGCTCCCTCTCTCCGTGTGTGATGGATTTTGCCTTGTTCCCTTCCCACTCAAGCTTTCCCCAAAATAACTTCCCTTCTAGCCTCTCTCCAGCTGCCACCATTCACTCTCAACCTCACATTTTCCTTACCTTCTTGAAAGGACAGCTGACCTGAAAACAGAAGACCATAAAGAAAAACCCAGCAAAACCTGAGATTTTTCATCTCTGTAGGTTTGAATTGTTTTGCTTAGTGATATTGTTGATGATGGGGTTGTAGATCCCTGTTCTAGGGGACTTATTAGGTAAGGTGAAACTGTAGCAAGGAGTTAGCTTTCAATTCACAAAATTGCTGAGTCTCAACTGAGTGTTATTTGCAGGCATTTTAGTAAGGGGCCATAATCATAGGTTAGGCCTATGAAGTCAGGGTGAGACACAGCATGGAACCAATTTCTTGTCAATGCTAAGGTTGCAAGTGGAATTGAAATTCTCTATAGTACAAAATAATAGTAATATATTCAGCAATTAAAAAATATGTATATACATATATCTAGAACTATTTACTTATCCATTAGGCTATTTTTCTGTTGTCCTGTAAAAGCCATGTGGACTGTTGTTAATTTGTACAAACTCTGGGAAGGAAAATTAATTATGGTAGTGGTAGCATTGAAACAGTAGGGTGAAGGCAAAGAGCTGCATGGGCTAGCCACACCTTCTTTTTTTTTTAAGGTTTTATTTATTCATTTGACAGAGAGAGAGAGAGAGAGAGAGAGAGCGAGCAAGCACGCGCACAAGCAGGAGGAACAGCAGAGGGAAAGGGAAAAACAGGGTATCCACTGAGCAGGGAGCCCAAAGCAGGGCTCAATCTCAGGACCCCGAGATCATAACCTGAGCCGAAGGCAGACTCTTAACTGACTGAGCCACCCAGGTGCCCCAAGGATACCCTCTTACCATCTCAAAGAGTCAAGAACTTTATGAATCATAGGAACCATGTTTCTAAAAAATTGCTAGGATTCTAGGATGTGTATAATATTCCCATATGTTAATTTTATTATTCTCTTTCCTCATAAGGTGGCTGTAAAACCCTTAAAATTAAAAAAAAAAATTACATGATCGTATTTAAGGGTAGCAGGGATGATGGTGCTGGAGATCCCTAGATCCCCTTCCCAGGACCTTCCCTCACCCCATGGTGGACAACGCCTTCTTCAAGAGGGAGAGAGCAGGCCCTGGCACCTTGCAGAGGGAGGAAATGAAAAATCCAGAGATCGATCCTGAGTCAGAATATCAGGAGAGCCTTTGGGGCACAACAGTGGGAGACCTATTTGGGGATCTTCACTCTTGGTTTCTTCATCTTCAGTATGGGAATCTTACCATGAGCCTTCTTACAGGGATATTGTGATGATCGAGCAGGACAGTCCATATAAACTGCTTGGAGAAGTTCTTAGAATATAATAAAGTGCACCAAATAGTATCACTACTGGCCCCAGAGCCATGGAAGAGTCACTCAGCCATAGTCCAAAGACATGAAATCAGGCCAGAAGTCAACGGAGCAGTAGAGGTGGCTTCACGTTCCAACTGGTCAAGCATCTCCATATGTTCCTCTAGCCTCCACATAAACTCAGGTGGGGAACAGGTTCCAGAGGAGAAAGAACATGTCCAAAGTCAAAGAGCTAAGGGGCAGTGCACTGTGGTTCAATCTTGGGTCTGTTTATCTTCTATTGGCTTGACTTGTCTATCCAGCATTATCTCTTTATGTAAATGTTAACATAAATGAGGGGTGCCTGGGTGGCTCAGTGGTTGAGCGTCTGCCTTTGGCTCAGGTCATGATCCCTGGGTCTTGGAATTGAGTCCCACATCAGGCTCCCTATGGGGAGCCTGCTTCTCCCTCTGCCTATGTCTCTGCCTCTCTTTCTGTGTCTCTCATGAATAAATAAATACAATCTTTTAAAAAAATGTTAACATAAATGAAATTCACTTTTCAAAGATTTATTTTTGGAGCTGGAACTAAAAGAATCATTCCCAAGTCAATTACCAGCATCATTCTACACTTTTTTCTCTATTTTCACCCTTGGGGGAGGAGGAAGAGGTTATATGAGCAATCATAAACATTTACTGAATCTCTGGGTCAGCTTCCATCACTGTTTAACTCTCAGGTCTTATCTTCAGCGGAGAAAGAACAGAGACTCACCAAAAGTTGCTCAGCCCTGAGAGTCCCTGAAAAGTGCTACTCAGGATAGGAAATGTTTCGGTAATGAATTAAACAGTGACTTGTCATGTCAATGTGTGTTTTGAAGTGAAACAGAAAGAAACATGTGCCTTTTGAGAAAAATAGGGCCAGGAGTGTGATTTTTCTAAATGCTCTAAGAGTTGTGGTTTCATGTAACATTTACTTTCAAACTGCCCAGCAAGTGCTGCAGTCCCAGCTTCCTGTCTGGATCTCCCTAAAAAGCCCAGAGCAGCTCTGGCTCTGAACATGCTCTTTTCTGGGGCCAAGAATTTAACACAATTCTCCCTCTTCCAGAGGCCTGACATCTCAGTCTGCAGGAAGGTGGGGAGGGAAGAGAAGATGATGAGCACACCACTGACTGGATCATAGCAGAGAGGGCATATGTCCTCATCTGCCATCTGAAAGCTAGGACTTTAAATCTTTGTCCAGACAAGGACAATGTGAAATCTGTTATCTGGTTCCCTCAGAGTCCCTAAAAGTCTCTGCCAGTTGCTTTGGTTGATGTTTTGAAGCAGTAAGGAAAAAAAAAGTGGGAGGAGGAAGGTGACTATTTCTGCCCAGGATTTTTGCTCTTCTCTAAATATTCAGGTTACTAAATAGGCTATAACAATGATATATTTATTAAGAAGCAGTATAGCACAGGGACTCTGGAATCAGAACTAGATTCCTACCCAGCTCTCTTGTTCAGAGATCTTAAGTAAGTCATTGATGTGAAGATGTACTTTTTTTTTTTTTAGGATTTCACTTACTCAGGAAAGACACAGAGAGAAAGCCCCATGCAGGACTCCATCCCAGGACCCCAGGATCATGGCCTGAGCCAAAGGCAGATGCTCAACTACTGAGCCACCCAGGTGCCCCAAGATGTAGATTTTTCATCCATAAAACAGGGATCCCACTACCAGCCTCATAAGGCTTAAGAGATAATGTATGCAAAGTATTTAGAAGAGTTATTTTTATTGCTATAACTGTAATAAACCAAACTGTTATTCTGTTGTATTCTGATAAGGTTTTCTTTGTGAGATCCCAGGGTAAGGCTACTCACCTACAGGTAGGGGTAGTATCTGAAGGGCTGGACATTTTTTTTATGATTGTATTTTAAGTTGTCTCTACATCCAACGTGGAGCTCAAACTCATCACTCTGAGATCAGGAGTTGCGTGCTCTACCAACTGAACCAGCCAGGTGCCCCAGGCCTGGACATTCTTATTAAGCATGTAGGGAAGGGCTGTAACCTTCTTTAGAAAAACAGAATTAGGCAAACAGAGAAGTAACTGCCTTCCTGTCATTTCCTGGGCCTAGAGTTCAATGAATCTAGATATATTTAAAGCCACTTCTACTTGGGAAGGTTAAAAATGGCAAGGTGGAAACCAGGAAGGGGCACACATAAAGATGCTAATTTCCATCATGTAGACTACGTATGTCCTGCAAGGAGCAGATTCTGGTAGTGCAGGGTGTGTGAGGCCTAGAATCAGCCCACCTCCTGTTGTGTAACTGAAGCACTGTAGAAGCAAACTCGCCCAGTGGGAGCTGAATCTCAGGAAAGAAGTTGGGAGTTTGACCTTCAAGTGTTCCTTCCTACGTGGAAATGGGGGTTTATCTCAAAGTGGATTTCCTTGCGAGGTCTTAAACTTTGAAAGCCTATCGGGTCTCATGAAAACCCCAAGATAGGGAGTTTGGACATTACCATTCCTATTTTTCTCAGTTAATGGGGTTTTTGGTTTTTTAAAGATTTTTTCTTTGAGAGAGCACAGGAGTGGGAGTGGGCAGAGGGAGAGTGAGAAGCAGACTTCCCCCTGAGCAGGGAGCCCAGGACCCTGGGATCATGACCTGAGCTGAAGGCAAGCACTTAACTGACCTGAGCCACCCAGTGCCCCATGAGTTAATGGAGTTTTATTTTTTAAGGGATTTTATTTATTTTAGAGAGAGAGAAAAAGAGAGAGAGAGAGCAGGGAGAATGATAAGTGGACTCACGCTGAGCAAGGAACTCCATGTCAGGCTCAATCTCAAGGACCCTGAGATCAAGACATGAGCCCAAACCAAGAGTCAGGTGCTTAACCAACTGAGCCATCCAGGTGCCTGAGTTAACAGAGTTTCAAAGAGATGAAATAAATGACCTGCCTAGGATCATGTCAGTCCCTGGCAATGCCCATGGAAAACCCAGTTTTTGTTTTTTAAATTATTCCTAGCCCAAGGAGATTTCCATTATCCCCAGAATAGGAGAGGAGATGTGGTTTGAAGATTTTTTGACTATGATTTTGCCTTATACCACTTATCCTTTCTATTTCAGCCACATCTTAGGGTAGCTTAATCATATTCAGAAGAAACATCTTCTGTGTTCCTCACCAGCATGGGACCAGTGCCTGTGTGAACAGATTTAACTCACTATAAATTCAAACACACAAAAGGACATAACCTGTACATATCCATCTGGCCCCACTGAATCATGCATGTCATTGTCTAAAACTATGTCCTTGCTCTTTCAGAATCCATTAGTTTGATTTAGCCCTATGATTGTATAATTTCTGAGTGAGACCAAAAATAATTTTCCAGTTTGGAATTTCGGAAAAACTCATGAAAAGTCACTCTGAGAATCTTAAGTGAAAGACTGCTTGGGTGGCATTCAGTATTACAGAGTTACTCAAAGTCATAGTTCAGAAACAAACTATATTCTAAGGGCAGAAAAATGGTTGTAGTTTGTTGTCCAAAGCAAGCTAATATTTTAAAAGAATTAAAAGTGTAACATAATCAGAGGTCAGTTTTCTACGACCAAAGAAAAGTGGAAAGTCAAGCAGCATAATGCAGATAATTACTCACTGGCAGCGTGGGCCTCTACGTTGTCATTTGTAAAACTACTTTTCTCCCCCCACTTTGTGGAGTTTTCCAGAATAGTGATATACTTTTATGTGTATTCACCTAATTAGCCAATTGAAAAGTATATGTTAATCTCGTAGTGTGTGTCCCAAATTAGGCGAGGTACTATGGGTACATTAAAGATTCATATGCTCAGGCTTCTGTCTTCAAACCCCAGTGGAGGGGAGGGGTTAATTAATATACACTGCTCTTTTACTCACCCCAATGTAGAGGAACAGTGTTGTCTTAAATCTGCTGTAGGCATTCAGAATCATCTAAATGATCAATTCTTAATAAGACGTTGAAAAGACTAACTCCAGTCTTAATTTTAAGAATATATATTATTTCAGATGCAAGAATTGAAAAATTGTAGGCTCTTGGGATCTTACGGACCATTAAAGTGTCTCCTGTCCTCAAGAGCTTTACAAGCAAATGTTACAAAGTCACGGCCAATCAATGGAAGAGGCTCTAGGAGTTCTGGACCACAGAGGAGCCTCAAGGAGTGCGTGACCTTCAAAGAGGTCACTGAGCACCAGGAGGGAGCCGCCGTGCGTCTCAGGGAGGGTGAAGGCTGGGGCCGGCGAGGGGGGAGGGGAGGCATTCCAGAAAAAGGAAACTGCAAACCGCCTCAGAGAAGAGCGAGTGAGAAGTCAACCTGAGTCCAAGGTTGAGGTTTTCCTGCGTTTATTTCAAAGCCCTTCACTATCTCTATGCAAAGAGGCAGTCTTGGAAAACAAACTACTAGACTACAAGGACCATGAAATTTGAATGATGTGAATGCTAATGAGGACTTTCCCCTATTTGGGGTGTCCAGCATTTACTGTAAACAACCGTATTCCTTTTACGTAAGGACCTATCTTCCCACAGAAGCCATTTTGTGATGATTCGATAGTTTCCCATCAATTTCAAAGAGCATGCTGGTCAAAGCACCAAAGGAGTCTCTCCTACAGGAAAAAGTCATTTAATAAAGAAGAGTATGCTTAGCAGGCAGGTGAAGGAAATCATCACATACGAGTACCTTGTACTTTGAAGGCTTCGGCGTCTACAGGGAACAGGTTCACACATTTTCACCCAATGCTATTTAAACCAGGACGCGAAGGCACTTAAAAAAGAAAATCATCCAAGATTAGCTTCGAAATCTTATATTTGGACCGACTCAGAAATCATTTCAAAGAGGAAACATTCTAGTAGAACGAGCTCATCCCGACACCGAGACAAAAATCTAACATCGTGCGACCACAGCAAAATTTCCGACACGCGGAGGCACAACTTCCCCGCGTCGCAACCCCGCGGGGCGGTCACGTCCGACCTCCGGGCCGGGTCACCGGGGTCGCGGTCGGGGTCGGGGCCGGGCGGCACGGCCCCGCTGCCATGGCAACCCCGCCACGCGTGTCCGCGACTGCAGCCCTGGCGACGCCCGTGTGCGCCGCGGCCGCCCCGGGGGGCCGCACAGGTGCCCCCGCTGCGCCCTCGAGCCCGGCTCTCCCGCTGCGTCCCCAGTCCGCGGAGAAAAGCCCGAGCGGCGCCACCTGGTCCCCGCGGGCGGAGCCGGGGCTCAGGGAGGGGGGCGCGCGGCTCTCTCCGACCCCAGGCCCCCGAAGCCCGAGAGGGCCGAGCTCGGGGAGGGGAGGGGCACGGGGGGAGGGCGCGGGGGCGCGCTGGGGAGGGGCGAGGGGACGGGGGCGCGCGCTCCCCCCCCACCCCCCCCGGGGTCTTCAGCCTTCGGGGTCCGAGCCGCCGCCGCCGCCGCCGCCCAAGGCCGGGACTCGCGCGGGGGCCGGAGGCGGCAAGGACGCGGAGACCCAGGGTGACGCCGGGCATCTCCCGGGCGACGGCCCCGCAACAAGATGGCGGACGATAAAGAAAGGGAAGGCACAGGTAGGAGCCGCCCGCCGCGACCCGGGCCCGCACTGGGACGCTCCGGGCTGGGGGGCGGGGGCTGCAGCTGCGCCGGCCCCGCGGGGAGAGGGACGAGCGGGCCCGGGGGCAGGGGGCCGCCAGCCCGGGCGCCCGGAGCCTCCCGGCCGACGCCTGCGCCCGGCCCCGCCCCGTCCCCCCCGCCTCCCCCCGCCTGCCCCTCCCGGCAGCTCCCAGCCGCGGCTCCGGCGGGCGAGGCCGATAATGGCGTCCTTGTTCGCGGCCCCCGGCCCCCGGCCCCCCGCCTCCACAGCCTCGCCTTCCCCGGGGCCGCAGGCGCCACGGAGGCGGCTGCCGGGCTGCGGGCACCCAGGGCGGCAGGGGTGAGGGCCGGCTCCGGCCGCCCGCGTCCGGCCGCCCCTGGGCCCGTGCCGAAGCCCCGCCCGCCGGGCACGCGCCCGTCGCCTCCATTTTGCCTGCTGGGTGCGGACGACGTGTGGGGACGCAGGGGGCCGGGGCGGCCTGGCGCTCGCGGGCGCCCCCTCCGCGCCGCCGGCCCCCGGAGCACGCGCTCGCGGCCGCGTGAGGAGCGCCGGAGGCAGCCGGCTGCGGGCACCCGGCCTTCGGGGGCCGCCGGGGAGCCCTGGCCGCCCACGTGCCCTGCGCCCCCCGCCCCCAGCCTCGGGCCCCGCCTCAGCAGGCTGCGCGCGCACCGGTCGGCGGCGGAGGCGAACCTCGGCCCTGAGGGGCCTTTCGGGAGTGCGGCAAAGGCCGCGTCACGTGTCCCTCGGCTCCGCCTGCGGCGACTGCGTGCTCAGGCCCGGCGGGGCCGCGACCGCAGGAAACCCGCGGAGAAACGGCGGGGCCCGAGCCGGAGGTCGGCCCTGGGTGAGGGGACTGGCGGGGCTGTTAGTCTGTGGCGTCGGGACGGTGTTCTAGACGCGGCCTTCACTGAGGCAGCTTAGTTTATTGTGCTGCTTTAAAACGAAAGGGTACAACCGAAGGAAGGGGTTACTTTTTTTTTTAATTAAAAAAAGACTAATTCTGAAGGTTTTTTTTTTTTTTATTATTTGTTTTTCGTTTTCTAAGTTTTCTCCGCACCCAGTGTGGGGCTCAGACTCTTCCACGGGACATCAGGAGTCACATGCTCTTTGGACAGAACCAGTCAGGCGCCTCTTGAAACCTCATTTTAAAACTTCCCGAGGAAAAAACCAAAAAGACTTCCCTAGAAAAACCAAATGATTTAGTTGTTTTCATTATTTACAAAAAAAAAAAGAAAAAGGAAAAATCGTTAACAGAGGAATTAACTTGTTAATTATGGATATACAGTTTTTTTTTTTTCTCAAAGGTTTTATTTATTCATGAGAGACACACACAGAGAGAGAGAGGCAGAGGGAGAAGCAGGCTCCACGCAGGGAGCCCGATGTGGGACTTGATCCCGAGTCTCCAGGATCAGGCTCTGGGCTGAAGGCGGCGCTAAACCCGGGCTGCCCTGGATATGCCTTTTTTTAAGATTGATTCGGTCAGCATGCAAAAATGCACTGGATCGTGTTGCAAATATAATTTTTTTCTTTCATAAATAGACTGGGCTTCTCTGATTTTTTAGTTTTCAAAAATACTTTTCTAGTTAGAATAAATTCAGAGGAGGAAAGTTCTATTCATAACTGTAGAAGTAATGACAAAAGCTGGATGTCACTCATTCCATTGGCTTACATTTAATGCTTTTATGGAAGGTGTTCTGATTAGGTGAGAATTTTGTTTTTACTTTGAAATTTTTTTTTTATTATTTATTTATGAGAGAGAGTGAGAGAGAGAGAGAGAGAGAGAGAGGCAGGCTCCATGCACCGGGAGCCCGACGTGGGACTCGATCCGGGGTCTCCAGGATCGTGCCCTGGGCCAAAGGCAGGCGCTAAACCGCTGCACCACGCAGGGATCCCCTGATTAGGTGAGAATTTTGAAGGATGCAAAGGTGAAAAATCTATCTTTCAAGAAAGGCGAGATCAGTAAAGGAGGTAAGACATCCTTGAAGGAGACAGAACAGCTAGCTAGGCTGAGCAGCCGTGTGCCAGAGGTGTTTCCAGGTGTGTTACCATCCCTCCTGGTCTGTGCACAGTCATCTGAGCTTCCTGGGGAGCTTATCAGAAATGAAGAACGGGAGTCCTTGCCCCTGACCTGCTGAATCAGTCTGCATTTTATCAGATTTGTAGGTGATCCAGATGCATATTAAAGTTTGAGAAGCACTGTTGGATGGTATATTTTATTTATTTAGAGTTTTAGGAGTTGATTATAGTTGTGAAATAAAGCCATATTGCCTGAGGGTAAATTAGCAACTCATTTGGCAGAATCCTCTTTTGTGGACGTAACTGCATTCTTATATTTGATTCTCAGCTCTGAAGGTTGAGAAATTACACCTAACCGATTGATCAGAATTGATCAAGGCTTTGGGGGTTCACTCACGCTAATTATTAATTCAATAGGGATATGTTGCTACTTTAACAAGAAAGTTGACCCCAGCAATGTAGTATTTTGTTTTACAACTATTAAGCTCTTGGGGAGGGTGAATTTATATTTCAAAAAGTCCTTGATGAGCATGAAATCACACAACAAAAGAGCATAGTTTTGGAGGATATATCCAGTACCCTGTAAACCTCAAAAGGAAGGGGACCATTTTCGTTCTTTAAAAAAAATTTTTTTTTAAAGATTTTATTTATTTATTCATGAGAAACAGAAAGAAGCAGAGACACAGGCAGAGGGAGAAGCAGGGTCCATGCAGGGAGCCCAACGTGGGACTCGATCGGGGGTCTCCAGGATCAGGCCCTGGGCTGAAAGCGGCGCTAAACCCTGAGCCACCCGGACTGCCCTAAAAAATGTTTTCTTTAAATTCAATTTGGTTAACCTATAGCGTATTGTTAGTTTCAGGGGTAGAGTTTAGTGATCCATCAATTGTTTTTAACACCTAGTACTCATTCCATCAGGTGCCCTCTTTAATGCACATCACACAGTTACCCCACCCTCCCACCTCCCTCCCCTCCAGCAACCCTCAGTTTGTTTCCTAGAGTTAAGAGTCTCTTATGGTTTTGCCTCTTTGTTTTTTCTTATTTTTTCTTTCCTTCCCATACGTTCATCTGTTTTATTTTTTAAATTCTTGTGAGTGAAATCATAGAGTGTTTTCCTCTTATTTTTCTTAGCACAATACCCTCTAGTTCTATCCATGTTATACAAATGACAAAATTTCATTCTTTTTGATGGCTGAGTAGTATTCCATTGTGTATAGTGTATATCTACCATATCTTCTTTATCCATTCATCTGTTGATGGACATCTGGACTCTTTCCATAGTTTGGCTGTTGTGGACATTGCTGCTGTAAGGAAGGGGACCATTTTCTGATCTCTTACACTCAGTGTCTTGTGGAGGTGCCCAGCACATGGTAGGAACTCAATATTTATTGAATTTAGAATACTTGAATTAATTAAAGATGTTTGGTTTAGCTAAAACATTACTTGCTGTTTCCTAAAAATCTATTCTATAGCACTGTTAGGTTTTCTCCTTTTCTTTTCTTTTCTTTTCTTTTCTTTTCTTTTCTTTTCTTTTCTTTTCTTTTCTTTTCTTTTCTTTTCTTTTTCTCTTTTCTTTTCTTTTCTTTTCTTTTCTTTTCTTTTCTTTTCTTTTCTTTTCTTTTTCTTTCTTTGTAACCTTATAGGTAAGCAGTGAGTTTCTAGATCAACAAACATCTTTTTTATTTATTTTTTAAAGATTTTATTTATTTGTTCATGGGAGACAGAGAGAGGCAGAAATATAGGCAGAGGGAGAAGCAGGTTCCCCACAGGAAGCCCACGTGGGACTCCATCCCAGGACTCTGGGATTATGACCTGAGCCAAAGGCAGACGCTCAACCACTGAGCCACCCAGGTGCTACCAAACATCTTTTTAAAAACAATTTGTTTGTTTATTAGAGAGAGAAACAAAGAGAAGGAAGAGTGTCAGAGAAATCCAAGCAGATTCCCCACACCAGGCTTGATCTCATGACTCATGAGATCATGACCTCGGCCATCACTGGGGTCAGTCGCTTAATTGAGCCACCCAGGTGTCCCTCAACAAGGTTTTTTTTTTTTTTTTTTAAGATTTTATTTATTTATTTATGAGAGACACAGAGAGGCAGAGACCTAGGCAGAGGGAGAAGCAGGCCCCTTGCAGGGAGCCGGATGCAGGACTCAGTCCCTGGACTGGGATCACACCCTGAGTTGAAGGCAGATACTCAATCCCTGAGCCACCCAGGTGTCCCTCAAGAAGCATTTTTTGAGAGCCAAAGTATTCACTGGCCTGTCTTTAAAAAAAAATACAAAAATTTTCTTCGTAGAAACATACATATATTTTAAATAGTTGATCTTTAATCTTGAGGTTTTTTTTTTTTTTTAATTGTAAAGGAAGATTAAGCTTCTGGATTTATATCCTATCTAGCTCAACCATTTAGGGATTAATCTTGATAAAAGTACTGATGCGAACATTGGTAACAAAAAAAAATTTTTTTAAAGATTTTATTTATTCATTAGAGCATGCATGTACACATGCAAGCAGGGAGAGGTGCAGAGGGAGAGGAGAAGCAGGCTCCCCCCTGAGTAGGGAGCCCAGTCCCAAGATCCCTGAGGTCACAACCTGAGCTGAAGGCAGACGCTTAACTGACTGAGCCACCCAGGCACCCCATTGGTAATAAATAATAACTATGACAGGCTATAATGTTCTATTTTATTATAACATTTTTCTATAAGATTATATACATTGAAGTTCTATTCCTTTGGAGCATTTTTGTGCTTTAACATAATTAACTTTTTTCCTAGATTAAAATATGTATATAGTTACATTAGCTAACAAAGGAATTTAAATTTTAAAGTGAAGTTAATTTAAAAAAAAACAATTTTGTTTCACTGAAAGAATATTTGAAATAGGATAGCAAAAATTGTTTTAAAGTTCTATTATTTCTCTCAAGTTTTCTCAGCCAGAACATTTTTTTTTCTTTTCCTTCTGTTTTGTTTTGTGTAAATAGAGAATCAATGCAACTGTTGATTCTTTGAATCTTTAAATCTTATTGTTTCTAGCTTGTCGAGAATTTTATATAGGACTGCAAGGAACTTCTGTTTGTAATTAGAATCATGTCTAGGAAACAGACTGCTTAGGAATAAAATCCTCTAACTTTTGGCAAGCCAAGGAGCTTTGGAAGGTATGTCAGTTTTTTCAGTAAGCCTCAGATACTTAAAGCTTGCTTTAGGATTTACTATTTTTGTACTAAAATATTGTTCACTTCTTTGCATTGCTTGGTAAAGTGCCTCCACTTCAACTATCAAGTCCTAACTGGTAGATGCTTTACAGGTTTTTATTTCCTTGTATTGTGCCATTCCTCTCAAAACCCAACATTTGAAAATCCAAAGTGAAAAACAAACCGCAGTGGGTATAATACTACATGTTGGCAAATTGAATTTAAATTAAAAAAAAAAAACCACCTGCAGGTGGATATTACTTTTTAAAAAGGGAACTGTTGATAGTATGGGGTATAATATGGAATAACAGAAAAATAGAGTAAGACCTCAATTTCCCCAAGCTCTGTCTGATCTTAGCCAAGATGCTAGGCCTTAGGAGCTTCCAGTTCCTCAAATGTAAAATGGGAATAATTATACCTATTCATAATGTTATAATGGAGATGGTGTCATCTTCCCCATCTTTATATCCCCAGCACCTACCATGATGCCTGGCAGTAAAGAAATGCTGAATAAATAGGAAGAATAGTGCTTGGCACATTCTAGGAAATAAGTAGCTGTTTATGTGTGGCATGGAATCCAGGAGTTAAGAAAAAAATCGAAGTCTTAGCAATTGTCAGTGACACGATGCATTTATGACTATTTTGGGGACCATTTAATAGTTTTCTCCTTGTTTTAGACAGATAACAATCTAGGTAGAGACTAGTTGAAGAAGAAAACTTTGTATTTATCTATAAAAATCTGTCAAGAAAATTCATACTTTAAAAAGTCAGGTGGACAATGAGATAGCAGTTTACACCCATTAGGATGGTGATGATAAAAAATAAGCATTGGCAAGGTGTGGAGAGATTGGAACCCTCGTGTGCTGTTGATGGGCATGGAAAATGGAACAGCTTCCATGGAAAATAGTATGGTAGCTCCTCAAAAATTCCAATATTGAATTACTACATGATCCAGCAGTGCTACATCTGGGTTTATACCCCCAAATAATTGAAAGCAGGAACCTGAACAACTATTTGTACACCCATGTTCACAGTAGTATAATCACAACAGCCAAAAGGTAGAAGCACTCAAGTGTCCATCAATGGATGAATGGTTAAACAAAATGCAGTATAACCATATACTGCAATATTAATCATTTTTTAAAAGGAAAAGAGGGCAGCCTGGGTGGTTCAACGGTTTAGCACCGCCTTCAGCCCAGGGCGTGATCTTGGAGACCCGGGATCAAGTCCCACATTGGGCTCCCTGCACGGAGCCTGCTTCTCTTTAAAAAAAAAAAAAAAAAAAAAGGAAAGGAATTCTGACAAAGCTACCATAAGGCCAAGTCTCAAGCCTTGAAGATACTATGTTTTTTTTTTTAAGATTATTATTATTTTTTTAAGATTTTATGTATTTATTCATGAGAGACAGAGAGGCAGACCTAGGCAGAGGGAGAAGCAGGCTCTCACAGGGAGCCCGATGTCGGACTTGATCTCGGATCTCAGGATCATGTCCTGAGCCAAAGGCAGATGCTCAACCACGGAGCCACCCAGGCGTCCCTTGCAGATACTATGTTAAGTGAATTCAGCCAGTCCCAGAAAGACAAGTACTATGTAATTCTACTTATGTGAGGTACCTAGAGTAGTCAGATTCATAGGAACAGAGAGTAGAGTTGTTGCTGCCCAGGGGAAGGGGGAAAGGGAAGTTGGGAATAGAGGCTAAGTTTTTGCAAGATGAAAAGTATTCTAGAGATGGGTTGTACAACAATGTGAATGTCCTAACACGTTTGAACTGTATGGTGGTTAAGATGGTTAATTTTTTATGTCTGTTTTATCACAATTTAAAACATCAAATGGAAATGTGAGTATATTCAAAAAGGAAAAAAAAATTGGTACTTTTTTTGGGAAGGCAATTTGGAAATTTATGTTAAAGAAAAATGATACCCATATACTATGATTCTTTAATATACTCCTGGGTATTTATCCTTAGAAATATATCCAGAAAAAAAAAAGTGAGAAGTAAAAAATGATTACTTAAAAGTTATTTATAAATTTGAAAATATGGATAAAACCTACTTGTCTGACAAATGAGGGGTGTAAAGTAAGTTGTTACATATTGACCTATTGAACTCTGTAGCCTTTTAAAACAATACGTAAAATTATATGGGTAAAGATTATAGAACACAGGAGATGATACCAGGCTGGTTAGATTTTCAGGAACTTTCATTTCTAAAAGTCTCATTTTATTTATATTTTTAAAAATATATATATTTATTTTAGATAGAGCAAGAGTGAGTCGGGGTGAGAGGGGGAAGGGGATAGAGGAGGAGGGAGAGGGACAAGCAGACTCTGCAGTGAGCACAGAGCCAAGGCGGGTTTGATCCCACTACCAGATGACAATATGAAATGAAATCAGGAGTCTGACGTTGAACTGAAAAGTCTCACTGTTTTACTGTCATTTCTACAAAAGATTTAAAATCTTAAATATTCTAAATACTTTATATTCTAAATATAAAAGCTATTTTTATATTTTAAAGTCTCTATGCTGATTATAAATTATTTTTATCCATTTGGGAAAACGTGTTTACTACGTCCTCTACCTGACAGTGCTTTGTAAACTTCTAGTATGGATTTTATAGACATTAAGATTGTAATAAAATAATTTCTTTTTTATATGCATTAATAAATTTGGACTCTAAAACCTGGGTTTGGATTTGGATCCTGCTTTTTTTCAGATTTTACTTGGACGTGTCTCTTAATTTTTCTGAACTTCAAAGAGTTCCCAGTCTAATGAGCACTTACTCTGAAGTGGTCACTGGACAAAATGTTTTTACATGAATTAGGTCATTGAATCCTTCCAACAAACCTGTGTGATAGCTATCTCTATTAATATCCTTTCTACAAATGAAGAAACAAGGGCTCAGTTTCAGCTTCAACAGGTAAGACTTTGGAAGTCATCACTTCTATGACTATAAACTGGAAGAAACACTTGGTAATTTTGGCAAATATTGTTGAAGGCTGCGTGTAGTACCATAAATGAGAGTAGTAGAGAAGTGGGAGCCTGTAGTCCTAGAAGATGCCTCACACTTTCTTGGGTTTGGCTTCCAGGAAATCTACCAGGTCATCTGGTAAAGAGCCAGGAAAGTGCCCATGTTTCTCTAGCAGGGGGAGGGGGAAGGTAAACATTTTGAAATCTTCTCGGAACATTCCTCATAACAAAGACCTAATCTCCAGGGGGAAACGACTCTTTATTAGAGCCTCAAGTCCTCCCAGTCTACATTCAACCAACTCCAGTCCCCTGTAGCATTCCTATCTCATCCAAGGGGGCAGGGAGGAGCTAAAAAACACTTTGTGAAGTTTATAGCCCAGAGACAGGCCCAGTAAAGGACTAAAGTTTAATTATGAGGTAGCACACTTCACTTAACACTTTACCACCACATCACAGAGCTATACTACAGTAATAGTGGATTACAGCTGAAACATGTGTGGTACACTATTTGAGGAGTCCTTAGAGGAATCTGGCACCTACAGCTTCAGCAAACATTAAACACAGCCCTATTCTTAGCCAAATTGGTATGAAGCCTCTTGACTATCTTAGTTTCTATTACTTGATGTGTCACATCTGACTTGCAACAAAAAATTAGAAGGCATGCAAAAAGCAAAAACACCATCTGAAGGTAAAGCAAGCATCAGAACTAAACTCCGATCTGTGATACATATTTTGGAATTATCCAGACTGAGAATTTAAAAGAGCTATGATTAATATGTTGAGGGCTCTAATGGAAAAAGTAGGCAACATGTAAGAACAAATGGGTAGTGTAAGCAGAGACATGGAAACTCCTAAGAAAGAATCAAAAGGAAATGTTAGAAATCCAATGAATGCCACAGAATGGAAGAAACCTTTGGTGAGTCCATCAGTAGACTCAGCATGTCTGAGGAAAGAATGATAGAACTTGATGATTTCTTTTTTTTTTTTTTTAATTTTTATTTATTTATGATAGTCACACACACAGAGAGAGAGAGAGGCAGAGACACAGGCAGAGGGAGAAGCAGGCTCCATGCACCGGGAGCCCGACGTGGGATTCGATCCCGGGTCTCCAGGATCGCACCCTGGGCCAAAGGCAGGCGCCAAACCGCTGCGCCACCCAGGGATCCCCAGAACTTGATGATTTCAATAGAAACTTCCCAAACTGAAATGCAAAGAGAAAAAAAAAAAAGAATAAAATAAACAGCATCCAAGATCTGTGAGACAATTTTGAAAGGTGTAGAACACACATAATTGGAATACTAGAAGGAAAAAAAATGAAAATAGAGTAGAAGAAATATTTGTAGTAGTACTGGCCAAGTTTTTCCCCAGACGTCCTGAGACACCAAAGCAGATCGAGGAAATAAAAAGAACACCAAGCAGGGTACATATGCCTGGGCATATCATAGTCAAACTGCAGAAAACCAAAGACGACAAGAAAATCTTGAAAGCAGCCAGAGGAAAACAAACACCCTACCTGGACTTTGTCAGAAACCATGTAAGCCAAGTGGAGTAAAATATTTGAAGTGTTAGAAGATAGCTAAGTAGTGTGACAAAGGTTACTAGCTAAGTGGTGAAGCAAGGGCTCCATTCAAGTCTGACTCCAAAGCCAATGTCCTTAGCCTTTGTGCCTCATATAGAGAAGTCAAGTGGAAATTTATATAAGGAAGAACATAAACACCTATCATCTCATCTAGAATAGTATTCAAACATCAGTGAGCATCAGAATCACCTGGAGGGCTTGTTAAAACACAGATTGCTAAACCCTCAGGCCAGGATATCTGAACCAGTAGTTCTGGGATGGGAGTGTGAGATTTTGCATTTCTAACAAGTTACTATAGGATGCGTAGGATGAGAATGCTGTTAAAAACTAAATCTAGGGCAGCCCGGGTGGCTCAGCGATTTAGTGCCGCCTTCAGCCCAGGGTGTGATCCTGGGGTCCCGGGATCGAGTCCCATGTCGGGCTCCCCGCATGGAGCCTGCTTCTCCCTCTGCCTTTCTCTTTCTCTGTGTCTCTCGTGAATAAATAAATAAAATCTTAAAAAAAAAACCCTAAATCTAGATTAATCCACAATCTAGAATAAAGTTTGCTATTTTAACATATTTTTCTAGATTTTTTCTTGGCAGATTTGTTTCATATAATTGATATTATATCTAGTTTTATATCCAGCTTTTCCACTTACTATTATAAGCACTTTCCCATGTCATAAGTGTCTCTCAAACACATCATTTATAATAGCTGCATTCATCATTATTTATGGAACATATTTAGTTAAGCTTTCCCTGACTGTTGAATATTTAGATTGATATTTAGATTTAGATTTAATATTAGAATATTTAGATTCCAAATTTTCTGTGCTATAAATAATGCTGCAGTCAATGTTCGTTTACAAAGATCTTTTGACCCAGTTTTGATTCCCCATCCTCTACCCACTTAGGAAAAATAATTTCATTTAATCTCACTTCTGTTGGTTCTTACTAGGTACCAACAGAGGGTAATCTAATTTCTAAATTCTAGGAGTACCTTGTCATCCTTTTATACTCATTACATCAATTCTTTTTCAGTTTTTTTGGTACTCAAAGATGCATAATTGCCAGTTTGTGATCAGTGTAAGATACATTTTTGCTTGTCTTTCCTGTAAATAGTGGTAGAGACTCCATGAAGTCAAGAGACTGTTTCATTTACTGCCGAATCTCCTGAATTTAGGACGGTGGAGGATGTAGTAGTCACTGTAAATACTTGTTGAATGAATGGATGAACCGGAGTAACACATTGAGTAAAGAAATGTGATGTCACTCTTCATGGTCTCATTATGGTAAATGTATTTTTCTGTTAACCTTTTCTTTTTTTCTTTGTTAACCTTTAAAAAATATTGAAAATAGCTCACAGCTACCCCCATTACATTTGCAGAGATACTCAGACTGGAAACACATATTTAGTGTAACCTCATGAAAAACTAGAATGACACTTTATTTCACCATGGTGATTGAGCACACATGTTTATTTTTACCCTTCTTGAAACCCTACTCGAATGACAGTAAAGGAATTTAAAAAGGCATAGACTTACAAGGGTAGGGAGAGTGGGAAAGGAGATAATAGTTTGTAAAAAGACATTAGGAAAAGAGAATAAAAAGATATCAGGAAAGGACATAATAAATTATTAAATGGATGTATGAGTGGCAACTAGCCTTGCAGAACCAAAGAAAAGAAATGTAAGTCTTGTAGAGGAAGGAGCCAAGAAGAAACAAACCAAGAGGAGCTGTACTACCCTGGAGAGGCTCACGTTGGCAGCAGCAACCATTGCAGAAGCTGAAGGCTTGGTTTGAAGTCATAGGCAAGTGATTGGATCTTCCATCCCTTGGAATAACCAGGTGATGACTCCCCTTCCACCCATGCAGGAGACTGGAGATTTGCTCTCTGATTCTTATTTTTCTTTTTTTTAAGAGAAGTTGGGGAGGGGCAAAGGGATAAAGAGAGAAAATCTTAAGCAGGTCCCTATTCAGTGTGGAGCTGATGTGGGGCTTGATCTTATGATCCTGAGATTATGACATGAGTGGAAAATAAGAGTCAGACCCTCAACCAACTGAGCCACCCAGGTGCCCCTCTCTGAGGACTTCATTTTTTTTTTCTCTCTCTGATGACTGCAAATCAGAGAGAGAGGATTTAGGGATGCCAGCACAGGTTAGTAGGAGGTGACGTGCCATTACCATTACCGTCTTTGACATAGTCACTGAAATATGAAAGTTTGTATGAAATTCAATTATTGTCAGATAGATTAAACTTCGGAGTAGGACTCAAGATAATAAACCTGAAAAGTGATAGTATGCCAAATACGATGTCCAGGAGATGGGGATTTGAAATTCTCAGATTTGCACTGATGA
This sequence comes from Nyctereutes procyonoides, assembly GCF_905146905.1. Classification (NCBI taxonomy): domain Eukaryota; kingdom Metazoa; phylum Chordata; class Mammalia; order Carnivora; family Canidae; genus Nyctereutes; species Nyctereutes procyonoides. The sequence continues at coordinate 8,703,813 of NW_026575044.1, forward strand.
TTACGTTATGAAGTAGTTCAAGTACTAAAAACTTTGAAAGAAAGTGAAAGGGAATCCAGAGACTAAAAAACTTCAGGTGAAATCAGTAAATAAAATGAAATTTCATATGAAACTGGGATATAATCAAATGAGAGGGAAAGGGCACCTCAATTTCAATGACTTTGATCTGTTACACTTTGCCCACTTCGATGGCCAAACTGGGGACTGCCGTAATCTAGAATCGTAGTCCTTCTGACATTGTAAATTCACATCTTTCATTCTTGGGCAGTATCTTATTCAATATTGAGTATTTAAAAAATAGCTTTGTAATTTTTTGAAATAATTCAAACATTGTTAAATAGTTTCAAATTCACAGAAAAATTGCAAGAATAGTAGAGATTTCCCACATTCCCTTTACCCAAATTTCAGCATTTTGCCACTTTTATCATGGTCTCTCTCCTATACTATAATCCTGTATTGTATAACATAAATCATATGTGACATATATATGATAATGTTGGTTATGTGTATGATTCTTACTTGAAGCCTTTGAGAGTATGTTACATACCATTGTGGAACTTTATCCCTTAATACTTTGGTGTGTATTTTCTAGGAACAAAGATAGTCTTCTGTAAAATCTCTATGAAGTTTAACATAGATACACTATTTTCACCTAATTTTACCATGTGAAGTATAGCAGAACCTACCTTATATGGTGGAAAAGCATGTAGCAGAGAGCTTCACATGTAGTAAGAGCTCTATACATGTTCTCAATCATTATTTGCCACGTCAGGCACTGTGCTCCACATTTGGGGAGCAATTAGATGTGGGCCTTGCCCTCTTAGAGATGGTGTTACTGTAGAGGAGAGGAGCATAATAACATAATTATTTAACTGTGTTTGGGATAAGTTGTCCAAAAAAGTTCCAGGTTCCAGAAGAGGAGCACTTAATTTTTTCTTCCTTCAGGGGCTTTGAGTGGCAGTCCCTTTTACTAGTTTTCAGCAAAAGGAATGCAAATTCAAAAGGCTGAAGCAATGTAGGAGCCTGGCTTACAGAGGCATTGAATGAGGGCCAGGGTACCTGGAGTGGAGTGACGTGGTGAGGAGCGATGGGAACTGAGGTTTGCAGGATAGGCAGAGGCCAAGCCTATTTGATGACCAGGTTGGAGGGGGGTGGGTGCTGACCTCTGTTCAAGACGAAAAGGAAGCCATCAAAGCATTTAAACAGGGAGATAATGTTGATGTTTTTAAAAGGTCACTTGCCGGGCCCCCTGGGTGGCTCAGTTGGTTAGGCATCTTACCTTGGGCTCAGATCATGATCCCCATGTGGGGCTCCCTACTCAGCAGGGAGCCTGCTTCTCCCTCTCCCTCTGCCCTCTCTGCTCATGTTCTCTCTCTCAAATAAATAGAATCTTAAAAGGTCATTTACCTGTACTCTGGCAGATGGGAGCAGAGCAAGAGCAGCAGTCAGTGGTGGTGGTATCTTGGACTAGGTAGCAGCAGAGGCAATGATGAAGAAGGTTTTAGAGTCTAGAGATTTTTTTATTTCTTTATGCTGGATGTTGGGGTTTGGAGGACAGGGTTACAGATGAATTAACACCTCTTCATTTCAACTTCTGACTCCTCCTGGTTTCCACCTACATCCCCCCTTAGAATGGATGCCACCCTTGTGCTTCCATAGTACTGTGCTGAGCACTTGCACCGAGTGTTAGCACATCTCCTGTTAGAGTTTGCTGTAGCTGGTTGGTTTTCCTTTTAAATTGGAATATATTTGTACTAGGTGGTCAATAAACATTTGCTAAAGGAAAGCACAAATGAGAGCTAGATGGGTAAATACAGTATGGCAGTTTAAACCAGGTGTCTTAGTGGTACAGGGTCTTTGGATCAAGTTGATTATAAAATGAGAATTCATTAAGAACTACTCTCTCCCCACATCCAAAAAAAAAAAAAAAGACGAATTAAGTTCTTGACTTTTTTTTAAAGAGTGTCTCTGGAATAGGTATTGGCAGTACTTGACACAAACAGAACAATGTTATTTGTACTTGTAGCTAATTAACCTTAGGGGCATTTCTTTACCTTCCTTGCTGTGTGTTTCATATAGTTCTCATGGTAAGGATTTCTCTTGGGACTTATTATTTCATTTTAATTTCTGTAGGTGAGGTTTTGAGCACCTAGTTCAATATATAAGACATCTTAGGTTTAGGTTTAGGAAAGAACTCAGCTGTACTATTTATTAAAAACACCACTCTATAGAGATGCCTGGCTGGCTCAGTCATTAGAGCATGCAATTCTTGATCTCGGGGCTGTGAGTTCAAGTCTCGCATTGAACATAAAACTTAATTAAAAACAAAATACTCTGTAACCTTAGGTGATAGGACTTTTATATTGACTGTGACTCCTCCTTCTGTATTTGTTATCATTAGTTTCTTCTTTTGAAATTAAAGGTAAAGGTTTTTGTTTGATTTGATTTTATTTTTTTAAATTTTTATTTATTTATGATAATCAGAGAGAGAGAGAGAGAGAGAGGCAGAGACATAGGTAGAGGGAGAAGCAGGCTCCATGCACCGGGAGCCCGACGTGGGATTCAATCCCGGGTCTCCAGGATCGCGCCCTGGGCCAAAGGCAGGCACTAAACTGCTGCGCCACCCAGGGATCCCTTTGTTTGATTTTATTTATTTATTTTTTTAAATTTTTTTTTAAAATTTTTTTTAATTTATTTATTTATGATAGTCACACAGAGAGAGAGAGAAAGAGAGAGGCAGAGACACAGGCAGAGGGAGAAGCAGGCTCCTTGCACTGGGAGCCCGATGTGGGATTCGATCCCGGGTCTCCAGGATCGCGCCCTGGGCCAAAGGCAGGCGCCAAACCGCTGCGCCACCCAGGGATCCCCCTTTGTTTGATTTTAAATTGGTGTGATAGCTGATTTTTAGTCTTGGCATTCCCATTTTGAAAAGCAAATGTAATGTCAAATTGTTGCCTTTAATAGTGTCTAATGTGGAATTTTTAAAATTAATTTTTTAATTTTAATTCCAACAGAGTCACCATACAATGTTATATTAGCTTCAAGTGTACAAGATAGTGATTCAGCACTTCCATATGTCACTCTGTGCCCATCATGACAAGTACACTCCCTAATCCCCATCACCTGTTTCCCCCATCTCCCATTCACCTCTCCTCTGGTGACTGTCAATGTGTTCTCTATAGTTGAGTCTTGCTTCTTGATTGGACTCTTTTGTTTTTCCTTTGCTTATTTGTTTTGTTTCTTAAATTCCACATATCAGTGAAATCATTGTCTTTCTCTGACTGACCTATTTTGCTTTGCATCATACTGTCTAGTTCTATGTGGTTGCAAATAGCAAGATTTCATGCTTTTTAATGGTTGAATAATATTCCTGTATATGTGTATATCACATCTTTATTTATCTATTGATGTACACTTGGGCTGCTTCTGTAGTTTGGCTATTATAAATAATGCTGCAGTAAACAGGGGTGCATGTACCCTTTGAGTTAGTGTTTTTGTATTTTCTTTTTTTTTCCTTTTTTTTATTTTGGGGATAAATATTCAGTAGTGTGGTTGCTGGGTTGTGTAGGGTATTCTATTTTTAACTTTTTAAAGAACCTTCATACTGTTTTCCAGAGTGACTGCTCCAGTTTGCATTCCTACCAACAGAGCACAAGGGTTCCTTTTGCTCCACATCCTTGCCAACATCTGTTGTTTCTTGTGTTGTTGATTTTAGTCATTCTGACAGGTGTGAAATGATATCTCATTGTAGTTTTTGATTTACATTTCCCTGATGAGAAGTGATGTTGAGCCTCTTTTCATGTGTTTGTTGGCCATCTGGATGTCTTCTTTGGAGAAATGTCTGTTCATGTCGTCTGCCCATATTTAATTGGATTATATTTTTTGGGTGTTGAGTGGTATCAGTTCATTATATATTTTGAATACTACCCTTTATCATATATGTCATTTGCAAGTATCTTCTTCCATTCACTAGGTTGTCTTTTAGTTTTGTTGATTGCTTCGTTCACGGTGCAGAGGCTTTTTATTTTGATAAAGTCCTGATAGTTTATATTTGTTTTTATTTCCCTTGCCTCAGGAGACATATCTAGAAAAATGTTGCTACATCCAGTGTCAGAGAGATTACTACCTATGTTCTCTTCTAGGATTTTTATGGTTTCTAGGTTTCATGGTTTACATTTAGGTCCTTAATCCATCCTGAGTTTATTTTTGTGTATGGTCTAAGAAGGTGGTCCAGTTTCATTCTTTTGCATGTTGCTGTCCAGTTTCTGCAGCAGTTTGTTGAAAAGACTTTTTCCCATTGAATTTTCCCCCTTCCTTGAAGAATAATTGATCATATAAGTGTAGGTTTATTTCTGGGCTCTCTATTCTGTTCCATTGATCCACATGTCTGTTTTTTTTGTGCCAGTTTCATACTGTTTTGATTACTACAGCTACTTATAATCTAACTTCGTATTTCAGATTGTGATAACTCCAGTTTTTTTCTTTTTTTTAAAAAAGATTTTATTTATTTATTCATGAGAGAGAGAGAGAGAGACAGAGACACAGGCAGAGGGAGAAGTGGGCAGAGGGAGAAGCAGGCTCCATGCAGAGAGCCCGACACAGGACTTGATCCTGGGTCTCCAGGATCACGCTCTGGGCTGAAGGCGGCACTAAACCGCTGAGCCACCCGGGCTGCCCTGTTTTTCTTTTTCAAGATTGCTTTTGCTATTTGGGGTCTTTTGTGATTCCAAAGAAATTTCAGGTCTGTTTGTTCTAGTTCTGTGAAAAATGTGCTGTTGGTATTTTGATAGGGATTCCATTAAATATGTAGATTGAGTAGTATAGACATTTTAACAATATTTGTTCTTCCAATCCATGAGCATGGAATGTCTTTCCATTTCTTTGGGTCCTCTTCAATTTCTTTCATCAATATTTTATAGTTTTCAGACTACAGTTCTTTCACCTGTTTGGTTAGGTTTATTCCTAGGTATCTTATTATTTTTGTGCATTTGTAAATGGGATTGTTTTCTTAATTTTTCTCTCTGCTGCTTTGTAATGTATAAAAATGCAAGAGATTTCTGCACATTGATTTTGTATCCTGTGACCTTACTGAACTCATTTATGAGTTCTAGTAATTTTTTGGTGGAGTCTTTATAGTTTTCTTCATATATAGTATTATATCATCTGTACATAGTGGAAGTTTTACTTCTTCCTTACCAATTTGAATGCCTTTTATTTCTTTTTGTTTAGTAGTACTTACTATGGGATTAAAGAGAAAAAGGAATTACTGTATAATGATGTAACTTTCCTGTAAGTGGAATTTCACCAAATAAAATGGTTTTTATATTATATTGATATATTAGCTTAGTTATAGTTCTTTCATAATAAACAAGTCTTCTGTATGTTTTTATAACCTAATGGAGTAGAAATAACTTAAAAAATATAAAGAATGTATTGTAAGGGAGTATGAAATATACTCATTTATTTAATATTTTAAGGAAGATGATTTATTTTACCCACTACAAGAATTATAGTATTAAAATATATATAGTATTATCTAGTAATTACTTTAGTAATATATAGTATTATAGTGAAATAACTGATTTCAGTATGGTTTATGACTTCATGGAAACTAAAGCTAATAATTCTGTGTGAAATTAAATTCTTGCCAGTTTTTCTTCGTGTTTCATGTAAATAAGTACAGGAAACTTAGTTTCTCTCAATCAAATCTATATACTTATTTTCCTGAGATACTAAGCAACTTCCCCAAATCAGAAAAACTTAGGAATGATAATGGGTAACTTTGATAGAATATTACTATAGTTCAGATAGTACGTTTCAAAATAACCTTGTGAGATATATTCTTGATATTGTCCTTTTTACAGGGGAGGAAAACAGAGTATCTGAGCAGTTAAGTAACTTGTTCAAAAGGTTACAGTGCTATTAAGTGGTGGATCTTTAAACCCAGTCTGGCTCTAGCGTCTATGATCTTAACCAGTACACTGTATTGCACTTTAAAAATGGTGGCAAAATTTGTTCAAAGTAAGATGTTAATAAAGTTTTTTTTTTTTATTATTTAACTAAAGCCTATACTTTACTCAGATTTCCTAAATTTTTACCTAATGTTCTTTTTCTGTTTCAGCAAACTATTTGGGATACTATGTTACATTTAGTTGTCTCCTTAAGCTCTTCTTGGCTGTGGCAATTTCTCAGACTCCTTGTTTTCTCTGACCATTGTGACAGTTTTCAGGATTAGTGGTCCGCTGTTCTGTAGAATGCCCCTCTATTGGAATTTGTATGATGTTTTTCTCATGATTAAATCAGGGCTATGGGATTTGGGGAGGAAAACCGGAGGTAAAGTGCCATTTCCCTAACATTCATCAAAGGTACAGATTATCAATTTATGTCACTGTTGATGTTTATCTGGATCATTTGGCTGAGGTGTTGGGTTTTTCCTTTGTAAAGATACTCTTTTTTTCCTCCTCCCCAGACTACTCTTTGGAAGAAAGTCACTGTGCAAAGCTCATACTTACAGAGTGGGGAGTTATGCTCTGCCTCCTTGAGGGTAGAGAATTTACATAAATTATTTGAAATTGTTCTGCACAAGAGATTTGTCTCTTCTATTTATCTGTTTACTCAGCCACTTATATATGTCAGTAGAGACTCATGGGTATTTATTTTATACTCTGGGTTATAAACTGATACTATTTTATTTTGTTGCTCAAATAGTTCAAATTTTGGCCTTTGGGGGCTCTTTCATTTGGCTCCTGTGTCCCTTTGATATAGTACCATCAATGTCTTTTCTTCTTCTTTTTTTTTTTTTAGATTTATTTATTTATTTGAACGAGAGTATGAGAGAAGGGGCAGAGGGAAACAGAGACTCTCAAGCAGACTGCCCACTGAGCCCAGAGCCCAACGCGGGGCTCAATCCCAGGACCCTAAGATTGTACCTGAGCCAAAATCAACAGTCAGACACTTAATTGAGCCGCCCAGGTACCCCTGTAATTTGTTTTGTTTTTTAAGCATTTCCTTATTTTCTGGCAACAAGATACATGAGGTTCATCCTTTATATTTCTCTCTCTCTCTCTTTTTTTTAAAGATTTTATTTATTTACTCATGAGAGATGCAGAGAGAAGGCAGGGACATAGGCAGAGGGAGAAACAGACTCCCCACAGGAGCCTGATGTGGGATTTGATCCTGGAACTCCAGGATCACACCCTGAGCCAAAAGCAGACGCTCAACCACTGAACCATCCAGGTGTCCCCATCCTTTATATTTCTTGCCCTAGTCCTAGAACCAGTCATTTCTCAAAGAGCCTTAGTTCTTTTTTTTTGGAGAATGGTATTAGAAACCGATCTGGGTGGTAGGCTTGCTCACTGTTACTGGAATGTTATTGCTTCTAGGTGCTCCCTGCTGACAAATCAATAAAATATGTGTTCCCACTAACTTGTGTATATATACATATCTATAAAGACTTATCTATGTAGCCATCAGTATCTACATTTAGCTGAACATGAGTTCATAACAATTATCTCCAGCTCCAGTCCATTGTTACATGAATCATTCTAACCTGCCATTGCTTATCAGTAAATTTCCACTCTGGCAGTGAGAAACCTGGCTTCCACCACACTCTTAACATTTACTGTATTGTTCAGTTCCAGTATACATGTATGGCAGGGTGAGAGTTTTTAACTCTTACCCCTGTGGGAAACTTATCAACCAGAGCACAGTGCTTATGTGCAGTTCATTTTGTCTTTAATCTTACATTCCCACTCATTTCCAAAGTAACTTAGGTCGGCATGTTCCCCTTTCCCCATCTCCTTCAGTGAGATTGTTTCATACGTTTGTCATACAGGTAGTTTCTTTTGTTACTGTCTGCATCCCATCTTGGGACTGCTTTGATTTCCTAAATGATTTTCATTTTAATTGACACACCTTAAGGTTCACTCTTTGTTCTCTGGGTTTTGACAAATGCAATGTTATATGTATCTTTTGAGATAGTATTATAAATATAGGTTCACCACCCTAAAGAATTCCATCACATATTCAAGTATCTTCTCCTGCCTCACACCCTTGACAGCTACTCAACTTTTTCCTGCCTCTATAGTGTTGATTTTCCAGAATGTCATATAATTGGAATCATATTGTGTGTAGCCTTTTCACACTGGCTGTTAGCAGTATGTAGGGTTTCTACATGTCTTTTCACGGCTTGATTGTTCTTTTTTTTTTTTTTTTAAACATTTTATTTATTTATTCATGAGAAACAGAGACAGAGAGGTAGAGACACAGGCAGGGGGAGAAGCAGGCTCCATGCAGGGACCCCGATGTGGGACTTGATCCCAGGATCATACCCTGGGCCGAAGGCAGCACTAAACCGCTGAGCTACCCAGGCTGCCCTGGTTGTTCTTTTTAATCCCTGAATAATATAATGCATGGATGGGTCACCTACTGAAAGGCATCCATTCACCTACTGAAGGGCACCTTGGTTACTTCCAAATTTTGGCAATTATAAGTAAAGCTTCTATAAACATTGAAGTGCAGGTTTTGTGAGGACAAAAATTTTCAGCTCATTTGAGTAAACATCAAGGAGTGCGACTGATGGGTCATATATGTTAAGACTGTGTTTACCTTTGTAAGAAACTGCCAAACTGTCTTCCAAAGTGGCTACATCGTTTTGCATTCTCATAGGCAATGTTGAGATTTCCTATTGCTTTACATCTTTGCCAGCATTTGGTTTTACAAGTTTCTTGGATTTTAGCTATTCTAATAGGTGAGTAGTGATACCTCATTGTTGTTTTAATTTTCAGTTCCTTAATGACATATGATGTTGAGCATCTTTTCATATTTTTATTTGCCATCTACGTGTCTTCTTCAGTGATGTATCTGTTCACAACTTTTGCTTGTTCCCCACCCCAGCTTTAGTGAGGTTTAATTGACAAAAAAAAAAAAAAAGATATTTAAAGTGTGCATTGAGATGATTCGATATATGTATACATTGTGAAAGGATATTTCTCATCTAGTCAGTGAACACAATTGCCCCCTTACACATGTGTGTATCTGTGTGTACATGTAGTGAGAATGCCCAGTTTTTCCCCAAAGATTTATTTATTTATTAGAGAGTACACACAGGGTGGGGGATAGAGGGAGAGGGAGAGAAATCCTCAAGCAGATTCCCCACTAAGTGCAGAGCCCCATGTGGGGCTCCATCTCAGGACTCTAAGATCATGACCTGAGGCAAAATCAAGAGTCAGATGCCTGATTGAGCCACCCAGGTGCTCTGAGAATGCTTATTTTTAACCCTGGGTTGTTAGTTTCCTTCTTGTTGAGTTAATAAAATAATTTTAATAGACCATTTCTTTTTAGTATTAATATTTCTTTTTTTTTTTTTTTTTTTTTAATTTTTATTTATTTTATGATAGTCACACACAGAGAGAGAGAAAGAGGCAGAGACACAGGCAGAGGGAGAAGCAGGCTCCATGACCGGGAGCCCGACGTGGGATTCGATCCGGGGTCTCCAGGATCGCGCCCCGGGCCAAAGGCAGGCGCCAAACCGCTGCGCCACCCAGGGATCCCAGTATTAATATTTCTGATTATCATTCTGGTTGCATCTATTGAGCACTTGTTTACTATGAACCAACTTTATGGTTGGTTCCTTTTTTTTAATGGCAGTCCTTTTATACATTATTACATTTATCTTCATAATAACTCGATGAGGTATTATTCTCACTTTACACAAGGAAAAATAGGCTAGTGGGAGGCTGGGCCTCTTTGGTCAGGATTATCCTATCACCTTCTATTTAAACTTTTAATGTTCCAAATTTATGGAAAATTATGTAAACATTTTAACATTGATTTAAAATCAGTAAACTAGGGGGATCCCTGGGTGGCTCAGTGGTTTGGCACCTGCCTTTGCCTCAGGGTGTGATCCTGGAGTCCTAGGATCCAGTCCCACATTGGGCTCCCTGCATGGAGCCCGCTTCTCCCTCTGCCTGTGTCTCTGCCTCTCTCTGTGTGTCTCTCATGAATAAATAAATAAAATCTTAAAAAAAAATAAAATCAGTAAACTAGAACCCATGAGGAAACTATGTTTTTTTTTCTTCACATTTGGTGCCTTTCAAGTCATTTTCATGTAATTTGTAGAAAAAAAGGGGAGATTTTTTTTCTGGTTTTCATGGTGCAGAAAGTAAAAGAGGTTATGAAAATTAACTTTCTGGACTGATTAATTTAAGAAGACAATTGGTTGGTTTTCATAGAAGGCCTTTCACATTTTGTAACTGTGTGTTTCAGACCAAAGCAAAAACAGAGATAGGAAAATCTGATGGGGAGCTGAAAACTGCAATAAGGTTTCTTCTAAACCATAAAATGTAGTTGACAGACATCTTTTTATAGACATGTCTGTGATTGCACAATTTTTTTAGGCTTGAAAATTTTTTCATCGAGGAAAACCTTTCTGTAAAATTTATAAAAGCTGTTTACAGTAAAATAGCAAACTATAAGAAGACAGAAACCTACCCAACTCACTTTGGAGCTCTTTTGGACCACATTTCCATAAAAGTGTAGACAACAGCCCCAGTAGAACACAATGAAGCCTTTGTTTAGTGAGAAGTTTTTAAATACTACTTCCAAAATAATTTTCAAACCTGAATTCTTTATAAAATTGAGCAAGTGACAAATGCAGATGAGACAGGGAAGGAAAAGGAAAACTAATCTGATTTAGCAAAATTTGTTAGACAGAAATCAAGGAGTTTGACACAGTCCTGTATTAGTTAATGGTTACTGTGCAACCAATTACCCCTAAACCTAGAAGCTTAAGACACCAGACACCATTTCACACAATTTCCAGATGTAGTTTTAGTGAGTGATTCTGACTCAGATTTGCTTACAAGTCTGGGACTCAGTGACATGGCTGTTGGCAGGAAGCCTCAGTTCCTTAATGATTGTTTGCCAGAGGCCTCAATTTCTTGATATATAGGACTCTCCATCAGCCATTTGAGTGTCCTTACAACCTGGCATCTGGCAAAGAGAATCATCTGAGAGGTAGGGAGAAATATAGAGGTCAAGACAGAAGCCACAATATCTTCTATAACCTAATTTCAGAAGTGACATGCCATCATTTTTGCTGTATTTTATTGGTGATATAAACTAACACTGGTGTGATATTGGAAGTGACTGCACAAGAGTGTGAATACCAAGAGGTTGGAGTCATTGGGAACCATCTTGAGGCTAGCTAGCAGTCTTCCTTTGGCTCCCAATGATCTGCATCCCTCCCATATGTAGAGTACACTCACCCTCTTCCAAGGCCCACCAGAGTCTCATCCAATTACGGCATCAGTTAAAGTTCAGAATGTCATATCTAAATTGGGCCTAGGTGTGGATGAAATTCCTCGGCTGTGGCTGCTTAAGTGTAGCCTCTTGAGTGGCTTCTCTTGAGCTGTAGATCTTTTAACTAAAGAGACAAGTTGTTTGCCACTTACCACCCAGTGTGCAATGGGAGAATAGGTAAAGAATAACCTCCATAGACACATCTACAAAAAAAGGTGGAAAATTGGAGATACACAGGAGTTGAGTTACTGGTGCATAAAATCCAAGTGGGCAGATGTTGGAAGTTCTTGACTGGAACTTGGTTCTACTGTTCACAAATGATTCTTAGGTTGGCAAATTGAATTTAAATAAAATTTTTTTAAATGTTGGCAATTGAATTTAAATAAAATATTGAAAAAACCCCAAATGATTCTTGGTGGCTTTTAGCTCTTCTACCTGGACTCTTGGTTCTACCCTCTTTATCACTCTTTCCTTTGTGAGAAATAGTACATGTTTTCAGCTAAGCAGTTCTCTAAACCTGCTTCCTGCAGATGGAATTTTTGGGAGCCCAAAGACTTTTCATTTTGTACTGTCTCTGTCCTCTTTCGGTCCAAGCGCAAGGTATCTCTGGAAATATAGTCATCTTAGAATCTTCATGGGTTGCCTTTGAATTTTGTTGTCCTTTAGACAAAAGACCATACCCAACTTTGAGACCAGCCATTCTCTCTTGGGCCTTTGCTGACACAGCCAAGAAACATGAAGCCCCACTATTTGATTGAAGCCATCTGTGGGACATGCCCTCAAACTCTTGAAATGTTTTTTTGCTGGTTTGAATGGTGCCCTCAGACACTATGTTTGATCTTTCTGAGATCCTAACAAAGGATTTTATAGCCACATACTCTGTTTCATGTTTAGACTGTGTTTTCCTGGCAGTGCCCCAAATTCAATCTTTGCCCAGAAGCCATTTCTTATCTTAGCATCTATTGCCATCTGGAGAGGCAGGGAATTTTCACAACTAGCAATTCCTGGCTGCTTTTTATTTAACAGGCTTTCCTTTGAATTATCTTCCTCCTCTTGAATTTTATCACATGCAAACCAGAAAGAACCAGGGAGCACCTTCAATACTTTTCCTAGAGATCCTTTCATCTAGACTAGGTTCATTAGGCATGTTCTCTACTTTCCATGTTAATAGGAATTTTTCTGCGATTCATAAAATGGGCCCCCCTTTGTAGTTGCCAATGTGATTTTCCTTACTTTCCTTTAAGCTCTACCAGCCTACTCAGAGGCCAGTACTACCAGACTCCAAATTTTTAGAGCTTGTTTGGTAGCATCTCACTTTCAGGTACCAAGATTCTGTATTACCTATCAGTGTTACCTATTAATTATTAGAGAGAGATAGAAGGGAACAGAGGGAGAGAGACAGTAAGACAAAAACCTAACATTAAAAGTGAAATACCATTACTTTTGCCGTATTCTATTGTCACACAATGAGCCCTGGAATAATAGGAAAGGTTGTTTGCCATGTTTCTTCTGTCTTTAGGAATTCCATAGTCTAATGAGTATTTACTAGTGCCTACAGTTTCCAAGCATTGTGTGAGACTGTCGCATGCTATTCATATTGTATATACGCCCCTGAAAGGAGCTGCTACCTCTAGTTGAAGTTTAAAGAGATCAAATAGCTTGTTCAAGAACTCACCAGAAAACACAGCTTTGAACCTAAGTTTGGGAAAAAATACTTGGGAGCCCAGGCCTTGGGTAAGACAGTGGATAAATATTCTATAGGATTATTGTTTTAAGCATGAATCTTCTTCAGTATACTTATGTTCAGCAGTAGCTATGCAACTTCATATGTGGACATCTTTGGCCAGTTATCTTTTCTTATAGTCCTTTCTCCATGTAGCTTTGATCTCCTTTACCTGCCCTCTCTCATCCTCCTACCGATTTGTTTCTCGTCACTTTCCATGGAGTCCTTGGAACTTCAGATTTAGTCCAATGTAAGCAAATGTCTTTACAAATACTCTTTTTATAGAACATTCCCCTCATCTCTTGTTCTCAATTAACTCTGGCTTTCTTTCTGGAACACCACTTCTTTGGTGCCACCTTGAGTAAGGGCTAGTCATTCTCCCGTGTCTTTTTGTCTTGATCTAATAAGTTGAATCAGCCCACTTCTACTTCCAAATTACTGCTCTTTCATACTAAATTAATTTTTTGACTGAGAGAGAGTGTAAGTGGAGAGAGGAGCAGATGAAGAGGGAGAGAGAGAATCTCAAGCAGGCTCCATATCCAGTGTGGAGCCCAGTGCAGGGCTCCATCTCCCAACCTGAGATCATGACCTGAGCCAAAACCAAAAGTCAAACACTTAATTGACTGAGCCATCCAGGCGCCCCTGCTTTTTCATTCTTTTTTTTTTTTTTTAATTTTTATTTATTTATTTATTTACGATAGGCACACAGTGAGAGAGAGAGAGAGGCAGAGACACAGGCAGAGGGAGAAGCAGGCCCCATGCACCAGGAGCCCGACGTGGGACTCGATCCCGGGTCTCCAGGATCGCGCCCTGGGCCAAAGGCAGGCGCCAAACCGCTGTGCCACCCAGGGATCCCATGCTTTTTCATTCTTATATGAAAATTCTTTTACTTTGAAATTTATCCCATCTTACCTCTCTTGTCACTGTCATTTATCATCTTCCTCTAACTTACATTTGTTGATCAAAACCGTTGGTACTTCCTGAATAGTTTTCTCTTCATTTCAAATTCCACCATCATTCTGAGTTCAGTAACCAGGTAGACTACTCATCCAACACACTGGTTTCATAATTCCTTGTTCCTTTCAACCTCAATGACCTTAACTCCCACTCCTTTTCAACATCCTATTCTGGCGAAATTGTACAAGCCACTTTGAAATCTTTACTCTGTCTTTGCATCAGCTGATGGCGATCTCCTAGATTTCCAGAGGTGCTCTGCTTCCTTATATATAAAATAGTTGCTGTTGGGGGCTCCTAGGTGGTTCAGTCGGATATGTGTCCAACTCTTGATTTTGGCTCAGGTCATGATTTTAGGCTTGTTCTGTCGAGCCCCATGTGGGGCTCTGTGCTGGGCATGGAGCCTGCTGAAGATTCTCTCTCCCTCGCCCTTTGCCCCTCCTCCCTACTGAAAAATAAATAAAATACACTCTATTTTTTTTTTTTTAAGATTTATTTATTCAGAGAGAGAAAGAGAGAGAGAGGCAGAGACACAGGCAGAGGAAGAAGCAGGCTCCATGCAGGAAGCCCGACATGGGACTCAATCCCAGGTCTCTAAGATCACGCCTTGGGCTGCAGGCGGCGCTAAACCGCTGTGCCACGGGGGCTGCCCTAAAATACACGCTATTAAATCTTACCAAGACTCTAGTTTTCTTGATCCTTCTCCTCTCTTCTCCACTCCCAATTTATCAAAACTGATTCTAGGTAAGAAAAGGAATTTATTAGATAATAGGGAACTCACAAAACAGTCAAGAATCAAGGAGGTTCAGCATCTTGTACTACAGCTAAAGTAATGATATAAGAACAGTCTAGTTACTATGGCACTGCTGGTTCCACTGCCCCTGGACCACTGCTGCTTCATTCTTACTGTTATTGCTTCCATCAGCCCCATAGGTAATTAAAAACTTGTCCCTCATTTTTGTATTATCTCCTTAAGATTCAAAATCCTGCAGAAGAACATCTGATTGATCCTGGCTCACATGTCTGTTGCACCAGAGGACTGAGAGAGGGAAGACCTGGCCTCTTGGGCTCATGTAATGAGAGAGAGGACATTGTATTCTGCTAACATACCCAATAGGGTTGCCATCCAAAGAGGAAGAGTCTTGGACCCCGAGTGCCAAAAAAGTGAAGAAGGAAAAGGAGAAGAAGGAGAAGAAGAATAGAGAAAAAAAGGAGGAAAGGGAAGAGGAGAGGAAGGAGAGGCATCCATGGATGTCTCCTTTAGTTCCCTCCTGGCTTGGGGATGAGGGGCTGTCTGCTTAAAGCTGTCTGGTCCAATGTCAGCCTCCTTATTCTCAGTAGATGATCTTGCTTTGTATTTCAAAAATGGTAGTTATCAGGCCTGAACCCCCTCAGCTTGTTGCTTCTACCTTTAAACATATCTTCTTCAATACTCTCCTTTTCTGCTGTCCTTTAGTTATTTTAGTAAAAGGGCAGTTCCTGCTCTTGTTCAAGGCTTATTTTCTCATTTGTATTCATGATGTCATCCACTCTTGTCTTCTCTAGGACTTTTCTTTTTTTTAAATTAAGCCTTCCTTCTCTCTCTCTCTTTTAAAAAAATTTCAAGTAATCTCTGCACCTAACATGGGGCTCAAACCCATGAGCCCAAGATCTGGAGTCACATGCTCCACTGACTGAGCCAGCCAGATGTCCCCCTTCTCTTTAAGATTAGTAATTAATATCTCTCTTATATTAGACATTGTTGAATCCTAGAGATATAAAGATGAATTTGATGTAGTTTTGAGGGATTTAATATTTAGTAGGGGAAAACAGACACAAAGAATAGGTTGTAGTGTAATTATTTAATCATAATCAAAATTATTTGTGTCATTTGTTTACTCTCTGGTTATCCATTAGGTTGTCAACATATCTTTGTTCTCTGCTGTGTCTTCAGTGTCTGGTGCATAGTTGGTCCTCAATAAACATTATTGCATAAACGGTGAGTGGGGAGCACAGGGTGCTAGGAATCACAGAGGATGGGTAGTTGGCCCCACCGAGAGAACGTAAAGGAAGTAAGAAGGAACGTAAGAAGATTGGAAGTGGGAGGAGGAGTACAGAAGTTTGGTGTGGAGGAAGCTACAGGAGCAGCATCCTCAAGGCTTAAGGTCAGCAGGGGAAAAATGAGAGTACCAGGCAGAGAGTGGAGCAGGAACAACAGTGGGGAGTGAGGAGGAGGTGGGTGGCTTGAGCAGTTAGGTGTTAGTTATTAGCAGTTAACATTTATGGAGTGTTTACATACATATTCTAAGTATTTTATATACATTATCTCATTTAATACAATTCTATAAGGTATTATTCCCATTTTAGAGAGGAAAAATCACTTCAGTTCTTAGGGAAACTAAATGACTTGCACAAAGCCACTCAGCCTGTAAAGGTTAGATTAGAGCAGGGATTTATTTTGGGTTCTTTCTGGCTGCAAAGCCTAGTGTTCCTTAAAATTACCCTGTTATATGAATGTAGTGGTTCTCAAACTTGGCTGCTCATTGTATCTCCAAAGCGCTTTGTAAAAATACAGATTCCTGGCTCTGCCCAGGATACTAAATCTGAATTTCCAGGGGGGCAGAACTTACAGATATTGTTACCAAGCTCTTGGATATTAACTAGCCTGGTCCTGGTTCTCTCATCCTTGAGAATCACCGCATCTGGGGTCAAGAACAAGGTCATGGATTAGACCACGGAGATCTAGTATTCCTCAGGGTCTTTGACTTTATCCTGCAGGTAATGGGGGAATTTCTGAAGGATTTTAGCTGGGAAGTGATGTAATCAGATACACATTTTTGCACACCACTTTGGCAACAATGAGAAGGATGAAGTTGAAGGCACAAGATCGCAAGCAATAAGAACATTTATCTTTAGATTTCTGCCTTAACTGATTCCTTCCTTTTTGCCCACAAACATTCTCAAATCTCTACATTTTTTTTCTCTTAGTCTTGCCAGTCTTCCAATTATGTGAGTTTCCTCTTTTTTCTTGTTAAGTTCTTAAAAGAAACACTGTACTCAATGCCAGGTTTCTGTCAGGTCAAGAAATACTACTTTGCATGTTCTTCATTACTGCCTCACCCTTAACAACCCAGCTATTACCCCATTATCCTATGCTTTCTCCAAGGTCATCTTCCATTCAATAAATACTGAATGTTATTTGCCAGCATGGTCTTTTCCTAGATTTTAGGTTGAAATGATAATACCTGGGATCTAAGAAAGGGATCTAAAGGAATAGAGAGAATGGGCCAGCGGCAGAGTCATCAGTCAACAAAGTGTTCTTGTGCCAGCCTGTTCCAGAACAAGTGGCATGAGCAGATGGCCCACATGCAGTCATAAGCCAGAGGAACCTCTATCTGAAGATGGATGAAGGGTCTGATGGGAAATTGCTTTCATTTTGAATAGGCTGAGCTTGAGGAGGTGAGATTTATAGTAGAAATATAGGACTGTCACTTGGATGAGAAAGGATGTAAAGCTAGACAAATAGATGTGTGTTGTAACATGAAGTGGTAAGACTCAGTGCATTATGCATTAAATTCGCAAAATGCTTTTATAATAATTTGTATCTTTGTGTTTTTTTTAATCTTTGTGGTTTATATCTTGAAACATTCTTCTGCTAGAGGAATGGCAAATATGTCACGAGGGGTTTAGTTTCTCTTGATGTATTAGTTTAAAATGACACAGGGATTCAATTTGACTTTTGGATTTGGATCATAATTGTATGAGAACCTCCAAAATGGTTGCATTTTACTAGAATAAAAAAGTGCTGTCTCTTTTGCATATTTTATGTACTCCTTCCCCCCATTTTCTATGTTTTTAATTCAAGCTGTATGTCCTACATTTTATTTTTTCTCTTCACTCTGTTTTTCTTTTTATTGAGTTATTCCCCACTAACTTCTCTCAATAAAGAATGAAAATCAACCTCTTTTGTTTGTTAAAGTTTTGCATCAAGTTTTTACTGTTTTTGGTTTGTTTGTTTTTTGTTATTTTTATGAAATGTTTCCTGAAGCTGGGGAAGCAGAAATATAATCTGACTTGTTTGCAAACCTCATGTCTGTGTAGAACTCTTCAGTATCATTGCGTGACCTATAATTCTTCAGACCTTATGAGAAGAACATATTGAAAATAGGCCATAAAACTGGCCACAGTTGGGGCAATTATCTTTAGTTGGAAACAAAAATTACGGATGCGCAAGTCCTATTTTATTATGTGCCATATAGTTAATGTAAAATTAAGCAATTCTTTGTCCTTTTTTTTTAAACAACTGTATATGAGTATTAGGAAACTTATAAACATATCAAAGATTCAAAGTTTTTTTATGAAGAATTATATATCAATCTTTTTTTTTTTAAAGATTTATTTATTCAGAGAGAGAGACAGAGAGGCAGAGAGAGACACAGGCAGAGGGAGAAGCAGGCTCCATGTAGGGAGCCCGACGTGGGACTTGATCTTGGGTCTCCAAGATCACACCCCCAGCTGCAGGTGGCGCTAAACCTCTGCGCCACCGGGGCTGCCCCATATATATCAATCTTAAATGTAAACTCTGTTATATGATATTTATAATCCAAGCAATTTTTTCAAAGCAGTGAGAAGCAGTGTAACGTAGTTAAAAGAATAGAATCTTTGAAGCCATACACACTTGTGTTTGAATCTTCAATTTTCCACTTACTAGGTATTTGTCAAGTCACTTGTCTGACTTTCTAGGCCTCAGTAGCCTCATCTGTGAGGTAAGGATATTAACAGCTAATCCAGATGATATTTGTGAGAAATAACAACAGCAGCTTCCATCTAATGAGCATTTCTATGTGCCAGGGTCACTGCATACATTCTTTTAATCCTCACAACCTTGCAAGGTAGCTGCTAGTATTATTGTTATTGTTATCCCGACATTATAGATGAGGCAGCTAAGATTTAGGGAGATTGGTAATTTGCTAAAACTAATGAGAGTTTGAGTATTCCAGGCACCTGGGTGACCCAGTTGGTTAAGTGTCCTGCTCTTGATCTCACTTCAGATTTTGCTCTCAGGGTTGTGAGTTCAAGCCCTGCATTGGGCTCCATGCTGCTGTAGAGCCTACTTAAAATTTTTTTTTTTAAGTTTAAGGATTCAATCTTTTTTTTTTTTTTTTTTTTGGTGGTGGGTTGTGGAGATTCAATCAGTTTTGTCTGACTTCAGAACTTTAGCTTTTAAATGTAATCATCCCAGATGTCACACTTTAATCTTGTGTCTGGCATGCAATACAAGTATTAAATTGGTTTGTTCAGGCCCGTTCCCCACACCCATCCTGGAAATGAAGCTGATATGCCCATCTTTCACATTTTAGGATACAAAGTAAAGGCGATTTCCAAGTTACAATTTCCGAATTTAACATAAGAATAATAGCTTATGTCTTTAAGTTATTGCCAGGCACTATGTGCCAAGCACTTTATGTATAATATTTAATGTCACAAGGGCCTTAGAGTAAGGTAGCATCATTTGACAGATTGGAGACTCAGGCACAGCAAGATTGAGTAACGTGCACAAGATCACACAGCACCTGGCAAAGCTGGGATCTGAGCAGAGAGTCCAGTATATGGGTCACATTATTTCTATATGTTTCATAGAGCATAGTGGCTTGTGGCTGCTCAGCAAATATTCATTAATTGAGTAAAGGAATGAATGAACTCATGAATGAAGCAAACATGACCTCTCTTACCGTAAGTTCTCACACCAGGCCTTCCATTAATGACTAACTTACTCTGGTACCACCATGTCAAATGATCTGAGCTACTTTTTCTTTCCTATGATCCTCTTTCCTTTTTCCGCTCAAGACTTATGTAATATCTGTATCCAGGTTCCCACAGATGGCTAAATACAGTGGTGTGTGTCTCTTCTTGCCTGGCTCGTTAGAACAAGGCTGGAAACTTGCCCTGGGCTGTCGTGGGCAGTGCTTCGTGGGTATTCACACTGTTGAGCATCCATGTGCTTTATTCATTTATTTTCTTATCATTTGATCATTCATATAACAAATTTTATTGAGCACTAAGTACTCGCTATGTGTCTGCTTTGATGCTTAGGATGCTATGTATCCTAGGGACACAAGAGTGTTGAGAACAGATGAGGCCTCTGACTTAATCAAATTTACAGTCTAATGGTGGTGGGGGAAGGGACCGCTCAAGCAATTAGAATGCTTTGGGAAGCAGAGGGTGCAGTGGGGATGCATTCATCCCCTTTCGGATCACTGTAGGAATCTCCTAATGATCTCTGCCTCCAGCTGAGTTACCCTCATAGCAGCAAGAGTGGTCTTCCTTGATTAAAAATCTAGCTAAATACTACCTGCTTTGTAAATCTTCAGTTGATATCTGTTGCCCTTAGGATAAAATTCAAATTCCTTTCATGTGTCTCACACAAAAAAAGACCCCGTCCCTACTTTGCATTCTGTCTTATAGCTATGTCTCAATATAAGGTTGTTTAGGAGCTCAAGCTTGAACTTTTCATCATGTTTTTTAGTTTCTTTTTTGAAACTGCATTGTGGTACAATTTTGCTTTTTATCATTTTGAACTATTAAGGATGAGAAAAAATTGGTCAAGTAAATGTAAAGTATATAACTTTTTTTTTTTAAATTTTTATTTATTTATGATAGTCACAGAGAGAGAGAGAGAGGCAGAGACACAGGCAGAGGAAGAAGCAGGCTCCATGCACCGGAAGCCCGACGTGGGATTCGATCCCGGGTCTCCAGGATCGCGCCCTGGGTCAAAGGCAGGCGCCAAACCGCTGCGCCACCCAGGGATCCCAGTATATAACTTTTTAAAAGATTTATTTATTTTTGAGAGAGAGAGAGTGAGCAAGCAAGCACCAGAGTAGGGAGAGGGGCAGAGGAAGAGGGATAGAGAATCCTAAGGCAGACTCCCTGCTAAGTGTGGAGCCCCATGCAGGGCTCAATTCCAGGACCCTGAGACACGACCTGAGCCAAAATCAGGAGCCAGCTGCTTCACTGACTGATCCACCCAGGCACCCCTAAAGGATATAATTTTTAAAAGCATACTTAATTCGGATGCCTGGGTGGCTCAGTGGTTGAGTGTCTGCCTTTGGCTCTCAGGTCATGATCCCAAGGTCCTGGGATTGAGTCCTGAATCAAACTCCCAGCAGGGAGCCTGCTTCTCCCTCTGCCTATGTCTCTGCCTCTCTCTCTGTTTCTCTCATGAATAAATAAATAAAACCTTTAAAAAATAAATAAAAGCACACTTAATTAGTACCTTGTAAGCATCCCCCACCATGAATGCAGAGGGAAGGAGGGGTACACAATAATCAGTAAGTGTTCCTGTTTATTAACACTCTCAAAAAATACTTTTAAGATTCTTATTTTATCAAAATAGATAAACCTTCAGTCTGCAGTAGACTTAAACATTTATAAAATAGTCTGAAATGAGGCATATATCGCAGCAGTTCTTTTATAAACTTACATGCTTGTTAACTGATATTTCTGGTATAATTTCACCATCTGACCATCTTGTAAAAGTGCTTATTTCCACATATGGTCATTCCATTTTTTGCTAAATGGGCATTCTATAAAAAGTAACATTTTCTAGAACACCTGCTGAACATGACTCTGTGAAATTTAATTATTGCTAATATTTCCCCTCAAGCTTGGCAAAATTGCATATACCTTACTGAAAACTTACATATTCATTTCAGCTCTATTTAATTTTGAGATAACACTTCTGGTATTGAATTAGATGTAACCATGAATTAAACTGACAGAATTACTTGGGTTACCAGCCAGTCATTTTCTCACATGTATGAAGGTTGTGATTTAAACATGTTCTGTGGCAAGAAATTATTTCCAGAGCACATTTATTAATTACAGCTTTATTTCTATTAACATGTTATAACTTAACAAGAGTTAAGTATGACTGTGCCTTGTGAAGAGGGACTGAATATGGATTTTTTAAAAATTTGTTAAGGCTTCAGTAAGCACATTTTTCATTAATGGTGGTTATAGTCAATACAGTGCTTTTTAAAAACAGAAACAAGTGATTAGTCTTTAGAGTAGAGAACAATAAACCAAACCCCAATCCATGACCGCATAAGCATGTTTCAGAAAGGATCCTTTCATTGGTTTTTAAGGGCTAAATGACTCTAAATTCTTGTTCCACTTAGATTCTGTGGTTTTTAATTGATCTTTTTCCTCTATTGACCTATGTTATCAGCCAAACACTTCATGGAAGTTTCTCAAAATGTGTATAAAATCTTAATTTGTTGTGTATTAATAAATAATGAAGATATATAGTGGACCACAGTTAGTACCAATTTATATATACACAGAGAAAAACACTTTGATTACCAAAATACTTGTAAAAATTAGTGATAACACATTTAATCACATATCATTTCATTCTTTTTTTTTTTTTTTAATTTATGATAGATAGAGAGAGAGGCAGAGACACAGGCAGAGGGAGAAGCAGGCTCCATGCACCGGGAGCCTGATGTGGGACTCGATCCCGGGTCTCCAGGATCGCGCCCTGGGCCAAAGGCAGGTGCTAAACCGCTGAGCCACCCAGGGATCCCATCTCATTTCATTCTAATAAACTTATAGATAAAAATATATTTCTTAAAATAGAATAATTTCCTCAAGTACTTCATTTGTTATATTTTAATAATACTCAAGATTTTTTTCTAGATCAAAGCTACTTTTTCATTAAATATTTAAAAATAAGATGCATTTTTAATTATTAGTATGAAATGTCACTTTGAGCAGTGTACATTGCCAAATACATTTTGAAAACATTCTCATCCATTATTGGAAAGACATACTGTTTTGCTTTATTTGAATAGTTTATATTTTTACTGACAACAATGGAACTTTCTAAAGCTTTCATTAGGTTAACATGAAAATATATTAATAGTTAATATAGCTTTCTGACATGTTATCATGGTATTTTAGCCAAACACAAGGAGACCAGGTCTTATATTTTGGCAAGAATGTACACAATCAGGCTTTTTTTCTTTAAACATGTTTTTATTTCTAGGTTTTATTTATTTATTGGAGAGACAGAGAATGAGAGAGAGAGAGAGAGAGAGAGAGAGAGAGAGCGAGCATGAGCAGGGGGAGGGACAGACAGAGAAGAAGACTCCCTGCCTAGCAGGGAGCTGGGTATGGAGCTTGATCCCAGGACTCTGGTATCATGACATGAGCCAAACGCATAACCAGCTGAGCCACTCAGGTGCCTCAGGCTTTTTTCTTTTTATGACGAAAAATGTAAAGAAGTCATGGATACTTAAAAACAAAAATAATAACACTAGCCAGAAAAGACAAAAAGGGAAAAGCAATGCTTTAGTTTGCTTTTGGCTTGGTGGTTGGATTAACTACCTGGAACTTTCTCAGATATTGAACCAATCTTCTGTTCCTGGGGTTAATCCCATTTGATCATAGTGTACAATCCCTTTTATATGCAGCTGGATTTGGTACGACAGTATTGTGTTGAGAGATTTTTGTGTTTATACTTATAAGAGATTTTGTTCTGTAGTTTTCTTTCTTTTTTAAGAGTATTTTTACTTTTTTTTTTTTAAGATTTTATTTGAGAGAGAGCGAGTGAGCATGAGCAGGGGGAGGGGCAGAGGAAGAGGGAAAGCAGACTCCCCAATAAGCAGGGATCCCAATGCAGGACTCAATCCCAGCATCCTGGGATCATGTGCTGAGCTGAAGGTAGACGCTGCACAGACTGAGCCACCCGGGCGCCCTGGTCTGTACTTTTTTTCTGATGTCTTTGTTTTCTTGGATCAGGGCAATATTGACCTCATAATAAATTATTTGAAAGTGTTTCCTCCTCTTCATTTTTGGAAGAGTTTGTAAATGATTCAGGTTAATTCCTCTTTAATCAATGCACTTAGATGTGGCACCATATATATGATTATAGCCTAAACTTATGATTTGCAGCATATGGCACAAAAATGTATTCTACATGATAAGTAGCATGATGGAGACGTGGTCTATAATATGGTTTGTAACTTTCTTTTTCAGTGTTGGAAAGGTAGTGTAGAATGCATGCAAAGAATTCTGATGAGATTATTTCTCAATTTACTGGTTCATTGCAGGGTAGCTAAGAACCTCTTGTTAAGCTGTCATACAGCAGTTTTTATTCAGAGCCAATATCTTTTGGCTGCAGGTATATTAACAGATGATGTAAGGGTGTGAAATAACGGCACCATATTTATCAGATAGTACTTTGGAAAACTCTTCTCTATCTCTCCTACACTAAGGCTTTTAAGAATATTTCTGGCACTCATTTACTACAATGCATACAGGTTTTCTGGTCAGTAGTTAAGCAATCTGATTTGGGAAAGTTAAGATTGGGAAAGGGAGTGATCATAGACAGGGCTGAGAAGCTTTGGGCTGTTATTAATGCTTTAAAACAAACATTATATCACTACAATTTTTAAAAATATAACTACAAAATTTTAAGCAAACATTTTCATGTGAAGGATCACTTGCCAGGGAAGTAAATTTCTGGAAATCTACCACTGAGCTGCTAAGATGCTGCCAAATAAAATGTTTATTTTACAGGGATGTGTTCGGTTTAATGCCGATATATATATATATATATTGCCATAATAAAATGGATTGCTTGGCCACTCTGTCCTAACAATAGGTAAAGAGCTGAACACATTGAAAAATTAACAACTCTCTTGGATTTGTGAGAGAGAAGACACAGGGCAAACTGCTGCCCCCAAGCCTGGAAAGACAGGTGAATACAGAGTCATGGCTTAGGACTCCAGGGCAGAGATGCATAAGCATAATCTGCTGTGGGAATGAGTGTTGGGGGAGGAAAACCTGAACTATAGTTGATGAAGTGTTGGAGGTACAATGTAGACAACTGTGAGAGTTAAAAACTCTAGGGGAACCCCACACTTTTATGAGTTTTACCTCCAGGAGCATAAGCTTGCAGTAAGAGGTGGTTCCGGAAAAGGAATCATTCTGAAATAGTCCAGACCACTCCATTCTTAACAAGAAGCTAGTTAATTAGAACCTAGCCTTTTGGGGTGTTATCAGAGCTTAAACTGATCTAAGGGAGGGATCCCTGGGTGGCGCAGCGGTTTGGCGCCTGCCTTTGGCCCAGGGTGCGATCCTGGAGACCCGGATCAAATCCCACGTCGGGCTCCCGGTGCATGGAGCCTGCTTCTCCCTCCGCCTATGTCTCTGCCTCTCTCTCTCTCTCTCTCTCTCTGTGACTATCATAAAATAAATAAATAAAAATTAAAAAAAAACTGATCTAAGGGAAATACCCAATTTTGGCTTACTCTAGCCATCTTGTCCCACTGTTCCACAATGGGAAAGGAAACAGCGGAGAAACTCTTATAAAGCTCACAGTCCAAAGGCTTTGGCTCACTAAAATACCTACTCAGAACACTCTCCCCATGCACACACCTTACCACTACATTCCTAAGGGCCTACTTATTGCAGTCCCTTTTATCTGGTACATCATATCCAGTTATAAAGAAAAAAATATAAGGCATCCTGAAATGCAAAAAACCACCACTGGAAGAGATAGGGCAAACATCAGAACAAGGTGGCAGGGATATTGGAATTGCTGCACAGGGAATTTTTTGAAAAACTGATTTAATATACTAAGGGGTATAAAATAATATACTAAGGGGTCTGATGGATGAACTAGACGGCATGCAAGAACAGATGGGCCTATAAGCAGAGAGATGGAAATCCTAAGAATCAAAAACAAGTACTAGAAGATATCAAAAACACTGTAGCAGAAATGAAGAATGGCTTCAGTGGGCTTTTTAATAGATGTAAGGAAGGAAGAATCTCTAAGCTTGGGGATGTATCAATAAAAACTTAAAAAACAAAAGAAAAAGAACAATGACTGAAAAAAACCCAGAATATCTAAGGACAGTGGGGCAACTACAAAAGGTGTAATATATGCATAATGGGAATATCAGAAGGAGAAGAAAGAAAGGACAGAAAAAATATTTGAAACAATAATGACTGAGAACTTCCCCTAAATAATGTCAGACACCAAACCACAGATCCAAGGAAGTTAGGGAATACCAAGCAGAAGAAGTGTCAAAAAAACACACCTAGGCATATAACTTTCAAACTACTGAAAATCAAAAATAAGGAAAAAATCCTGGAAGAAACCAGAGGTAAAAACACCTCACCCAGAGAGAAACAAAGATAAGAATTACATACAACTTCTCAGAAACCATGCAAGCAAGAAGAGAGTTGAATGAAATATTTTAAAGTGTTGAGAGAAAACCCCCACCAATCAAGAATTCTTTATCCTGAGAAATTATGCTTCAGATAAATGAAAGAGAAATACTTTGTCAGACAAAAATTGAAAGAGTTTGTTTTTAGTAGATCTATGTTACAATCAAGAAATGTTAAAACAGGGCAGCCCCGGTGGCCCAGCAGTTTAGTGCTGCCTTCAGCCCGGGGTGTGATCCTGGAGACCTAGGTTCAAGTCCCATGTCAGCCTCCCTGCATGGAACCTGCTTCTCCCTCTCCCTGTGTCTCTGCCTCTCTCTCTCTCTCTCTCTGTGTGTGTGTGTGTCTGTCATGAATAAATAAATAAAATCTTTAAAAAAATGTTAAAACAAGTTCTTTAAAGAGAAAGTAAATGAAATAGGTCAGAAACGGATCTATATAAAAGCATTGAAGAAAAAATAACTGAAGGTAAAAGAAAAATTTTATTTTTCGTATTCTTAATTGATTTAACAGATAAAATTTGTTCAAAATTGTCATAGCAACAATGCAAGGCCAGTTCAGTATTTGAAAATCAATTAATGTAATTCATTACATCAACAGACTAAAAAAGAGAAATCTTATGATTATGCTTATGTATATGTCTTCCATATGTATATATATGTGTGCTTATGTTTGCTTATATAAAGGTGAAAGAAATGACAGCAATGGTATAAGGGACAGGAGGGAGAAATTAGGATTTTTTTTTATTATAAGGTATTCACATTACCTGTGAAGTGGTAGTATTATTTGAAAGTGGGCTTGAATTAGCTGTACATTGCATACTCTAGGGCAGCTGCCAAAAAGAATTTAAGAAAAAGAAATACGACATATATACTATGAAAGGATGGAACATGGAATCATAAAATGCTCACTTAAAACCACAAAAGGTGGGAAAAGAGTAAAAGACAAAAATTTGAACAAAAAACAATGACAATAAGTAGAAAACAGCAAATATGGTAGCTATTAGCACAATATCAATATTCACTTTGAACATCAGTGGTCTAGATGTACCAATTAAAAGACAGAGATTGTCAAAGTGGATCAAAAAACAAGAACCAACTATATGTTATCTTCAAGAAACCCACTTTAAATATATAAAAACATGTAGATTAAAGTAAATAGATGGAGATGCCTGGGTGGCTCAGTGGTTGAGCGTCTGCCTTCGGCTCAGGGCGTGATCCTGGGGTTCAGGGATTGTGTCCCGCATAGGGCTCCCTAAAGGGAGCCTGCTTCTCTCTCTGCCTGTGTCTCTGCCTTTCACTGTGTGTCTCTCATGAATAAATAAATAAAATCTTTTTAAAAAAGTAAATAGAGGTAAAAAATATATCATGCTAACACAAATCAAAAGAAACTGGAGGTTGCCTGGATGGCTCAGCGGTTTGGCGCCTGCCTTCGGCCCAGGGAGTGATCCTGGAGCCCCGGGATCGAGTCCCACATTGGGTTCCCTGCATGGAGCCTACTTCTCACTCTCTGCCTGTGTCTCTGCCTCTCTCTATCTCTCATTAATAAATAAAATCTTAAAAAAAAAAGAAACTGGAAGTGGCTATGTTAATTTCAGACAGGAAACTTGAAAGCAAATTTTCAGGGATAAAGCATATTACATTAATGATAAAGGGATCAATTCTCCAAGAAGACATAGCAATCCTTAACATGTATATGCCTAAAAACAGAGTGTCAAAATGCATTAGGCAGCAACTAATACAGCTGCAGGGATAAATAGATAAATTGGGACACCTGGGTGGCTCAGTGAAACGCCTGCCTTAGGCTGAGGTCATGATCTCAGGGTCCTGGGATGGAGCCCCACGTTAGGCTCTGCACTCGCCATTCTCTCTCTCTCTCTCTCTGTTTCTCTGGAATGAATGAATATATCTTTTTTTTTTTAAAGATTTAGATAGATTTATTTATTTATTTATTATTTATTTATTTATTTATTTATTTATTAATTATAGACAGAGAGAGAGAGAGAGAGAGAGAGGCAGAGACACAGGAGGAGAGAGAAGCAGGCTCCATGCCAGGAGCCCAGTGTGGGACTCGATCCTGGGACTCCAGGATCGTGCCCTGGGCCAAAGGCAGGCGCTAAACCGCTGAGCCACCCAGGGATCCCCTGAATATCTTTTTTTAAAAAATTCTTTTAAATTTATGTATTCATGAGACACACACACACACACACACACACACACACACAGGCAGAGACACAGGCAGAGGGAGAAGCAGGCTCCATGCAGGGTGCCTGACGCAGGATTCGATCCCGGGTCTCCAGGATCATGCCCTGGACTGAAGGCAGCTCTAAACCGTTGAGCCACCCGGGCTGCCGTGAATGAACATATCTTTTTTTAAAAAAAGAAAAAAACCACATTCTGGGACATAAAGCATACCTTAACAAATGTAAAAGAATAGAAATCATACAATGTCTGCTCTCATACCACAATGGAATTAAGCTAGAAATTAATAATAATAGAATAATGGGAAGATTTCCCAAATATGTGGACATTAAACAACTTGTAAATAATACATGAGTTAAAGAAGAAATAAGAGAAATCTTAAAGTATTTTGAACTAAGTGAAAGATACAGTTTATCAGAATAGGCACTTATAGGAGATGCAGTGAAAGTAGTGCTGAGAGAGAAATATATAGCATTGAATTAGCCTATATTAGAAAAGAAGAAAGATCTAAAGTTAATCTTCTAAGTTTCTATCTTAGGAAACTAAAAAGAGAACATATTAAATCCAATAAGAAGAAAAGAAATAATAGGAATTAAAGCAGAAATCAACAAGGAAATAAGTAGAGAAAATAAAAAAAAACAAAAGCTTGTTCTTTGAAAAGATCAATAAAATCAGTAAATCTTTAGCAAGGCTAATTAAGAAGGAGTGAAAAATAAAATTACAAAATCACAGATAAAAAGGGGAAATCACAACAGATCCATGGAAATTAAAAAGATAAAAGATAAAAAGATTATAAACAGTTCTGTGCCCACAGATTTAATAGCTTAGTTGAAATGGATCAGTTCCTTGGAAGACACAAACCGTCAAAATTCACCCAAGAAAAAATAGAAAATCTGGATGGGCCTATATCTAAATAACAAGTTTCCAAAACACAAAGTACCAGGCCTAGATTGTATTCACTGATTTGTTCTACCAAACATTTAAGGAAGAATTTGTATCAATTCTCTATAATCTTTTTCGGAGACTGAAAGCAGAGGGAATACTTCCTCTTTATATGATGCCAGCAGTACCCTAATACCAAAACCAGGTCATGACAAGAGAAGAAAAACTATAGAACTCTGATGAACATAGATGCAAAAACCTTAACAAAATAGTAGCAAATTAAATTCAGCAATGTGCAAAGAGAATTATACAACATGACCCAAGTATGCAAGGCCAGTTCAGTATTTGAAAATCAATTAATGTAATTCATTACATCAACAGACTAAAAAAGAAAAATCTTATGATCATGTCAGTAGGTGCAGAAACAGTGTTTGAAAACCAACACCAGGACGCCTGAGTGGCTCAGTGGTTGAGTGTCTGCCTTCGGGTCAGGGAATGATCCTGGAGTTCTGGGATGGAGTGCCTTATCGGGCTCCTTGCATGGAGCCTGCTTCTCCTCCTCTCTTTGTCTCTCATGAATAAATAAATAAAATCTTAAAAAAAAAAAAAAAAGAAAACCAACACCTATTCATGATAAAAAATACTCTTGGGTGCCTGGCTTAGTTAAGCATTCCACTCTTGGGATCCCTGGGTGGCGCAGCGGTTTGGCGCCTGCCTTTGGCCCGGGGCGCGATCCTGGAGACCCAGGATCGAATCCCACATCGGGCTCCTGGTGCATGGAGCCTGCTTCTCCCTCTGCCTGTGTCTCTGCCTCTCTCTCTCTCTCTCTCTGTGTGTGTAACTATCATAAATAATAAATTAAAAAAATTAAAAAAAAAAAAGCATTCCACTCTTGGTTTTGGCTCAGGTCGTGCGATCAAGCCCTGAGTTGGACTCTGTGCTCAGTGGGAAGTCAGCTTGAAGATTCTCTCCCTCTGCTTGCTCTTGAGCTCTGTTTCTCTAAAATAAGTAAATGTTAAAAAAACAAAATAAAAAACAAAACACCTCTAGTAAACTAGAAATAGAGGGAAATTTTTTCCACTTGATAAAGAATATCTACAAAAACGTACAACTAACATCATACTTAATGGTGAGAAACTCAAGGCTTTCCCACTAAGATCAGGAACAAGGCAAGTGTCCCCTCTTACCACTCTTTTTTAACATGTGCACTGTATGTACCAGTGCTACGGTCTGAATGTTTGGATCCCCCCAAGATTCACATGTTGAAATCCCACCTCCCAAAGGGGATGGTATTAGTAGGGAGGGTCTTTGGGACGTGACTAGGTCATGAGGGTGGAACCCTCATAAATGGGGTTAGTGCTCTTATATAAGAGACTCTTTGGAGCTCTCTAGCCCCTTCTACCACATGAGGACACAATGAGAAGTGTGTAACCTGGAGGAGAGCATTCGTCACCAGACAGTGCTGGCCACCTGATCGCAGACTTCCTGGTTCTGCAACTGTGAAAAATACATTTCTGTTGTATATAAGCCACCCTGTTAGTGGTATTTTGTTTTGCAGCCCAAACAGACTAAGACAACTAAACAAGAAAAATAAAAGGTAAACAGATTGGGAAGGAAGAAATAAAATGGATTGCCTTCACACATCAAATGTATTATTAAGATTCTTCTGAAGCAATTGGCATATTTTTATTTTCCATTTTTCCATAACTTGTTTTTTTTTAGGACATACACACTACTCATTAGAATAAGGAAAATATTCCTTTCTTTAATTATCTTCTTTAAGAATTATAATATCCCTCTTCTCTTTTTTTATAACAACTTTATTGATATACAATTCACATGCATACAGTTCCATTTTATTGAAGTGTGCATTCAGTGGTTTTTAGTCTATTCATAAGTGTGGGAAGCTATCAACACTGTCTTATTTTATTACTATTATGATTTTGAGAGAAAGTGCATGCATACGTGCACATACATAGGCAGGGGGAAGGGTAAAAGGAGAGGGAGAGAGAGTATCTTAAGCAGCCTCACATCCAATGTGGAGCTGACTCTGGGCTTGATCTTGATCCTGAGATCATGACCTGAGCTGAAACCAAGAGTTGGATGCTTAAGTGACTAAGCCACCATGATGCTCCACCACTGTCAATTTTAGAACAATTTCATTAGAGTTGTTAATTATTTAACTTTCTTTCTTATAACTTTTTTAAAAGTCATTTTAACCATGAGTGCATAGTTCAGTGGCATTAAGTACACGCTATGCAACCATCACTACCTATTCCCAGAACTTTTCATCATTCCAGACAGAAACTCCCCATTAAAAAATAACTTCCCATTCTTCCCAGCTCCTGGTATCCACTCTACCTTCTGTTTCTATTAGTTTGGCCATTCCGAGTACTTCATGGTAGTGAGATCATTCATTATTTATCCTTTTAGATCTGGCTTAATGTCTTTAAGATTCATCCGTGTTGTAGCATGTCAGAATTTCCTTCCTTTCCACTTTGTGCGTGTGTGCGTTTTGTTTATGTATCCATCTGTCAGTGGACATTCGGGTTGTTTCTACCTTTGAGCTATTGTGAATAATGCTGCTATGAATATTGTTATACAAATATCTGCTCACTGATATCTCACTGAGTCACTGCTTTCAATTCTTTTGGATATATACCCAGAAATAGAATTGCTGGATCCTATGGTAATTTGATTTTCAGTTTTTTGAGGAACTTCCATACTGTTTTCCATAGTGGCTGTACCATTTTATTTCTACCAATAGAAAGGTAGAAAGGGTTCCAATTTTTCCACATTCTCACCAATACTTGTTATTTTTCATTTTTTCTGATAATGGTCATTCTCATGGGTGTGAGGTGGTATCTCATTGTGGTTTTGATTTGCATTTATCTAATGACTAATGATATTGAGCATCTTTTCATGCACTTATGAACCATTTATATAACTTCTTTTGAGAACTGTCTTTTCACTGTTTTTGCATATTTTTAAATTGGGTTGTTTGTTTTAGCTGTTTAGTTATAGGAGTACTTTATACAGTCTGAATGTTAATCTCTTATCATATATATGCTTCCAAACATTTTTTATGGGTTGTCCTTTCACTCTCTTGATAACATCTTTGATTCACAAAAGTTTTAACTTCAATGATATCTAGCTTATGAATTTTTTTGGTTGTTGCCTATGACTTCGGGGTCATAACTATTGTGAAATCTAATACAATGAAGATTTTTTCCTGTTTTCTTCTAAAGGTTTTATACTTTGGGCACTTGTATTTAGTCTTTGATTCCTTTTGAATTAATTTTTGTGTACAGTGCAAGATAAGGATCCAACTTCACTCTTGTATATGGATAGCCAGGTTTCCCAGTACTATTTATTGAAAAAACTGTCCTATCTGCATTCATTGTTCTTGGCACCCTTCTCAAAAATCAGGTGACCATATGTGAGGGTTTATTTCTGTGCTTTCTATTTTATTACATTGGTCTATACGTCTGTGTTTATGCCAGTACCACAGTATTTTTATTACTATAACTTTATAGTAAGTTTTGAAATCAGGAAGTATGAGTCTTTTAACTTTGTTCTTCTTTTTCAAGATTGTTTTGACTATTCTGGGTCCTTTGAAATTCCATATGAATTTTAGGATGGGTTTTGTTTCTGCAAAAAACCACCACTGGAATCTTAAGAATCAGATTAAATGTGTACATCGCTTTGATAGTATACTAGTTTGCTAGAGCTGTTGTAACAAAATGCCATAAACTACATGGCTTAAAGGGCAGAAATTTATTGTCTAAATTCTGGAGGTGGAAGTCTGACATCAAGATGTTGACAGGATTGGTTCCCTTCTGAAGGTTATGAAGATGAGTCTTTTCCATGCTTCTTTTGAGAAGCATCTTATGGTGGCCAGGTTTGGTGTTCCTTGGCTTCTGCTGCATCACTCTGATATTTGTATTCATCTCCACATGGTGTTTCAGCTCTGTTACGTATCTCTGTCTTTCTTCACATGTCCCCGTTTTATAGGGACACTGGTTATGTTGGACTAGTGGCCCACTCTGCTCCAGTGTGATTTTGTCATGTTAGTAATTACAATTGCAATGACCCTATTCCAAATAAGATCACATTGTGTTAGGGGTTAGGAGTTCAACATATGAATTTTGGGGGCCACAATCCAAGCTTATAATAGGTACCTTAACAATATATATTTTTAAAGATTTTATTTATTTATTCATGAGACACACACACACACACACACACACACACACACACAGAGGCAGAGACATAGGCAGAGGGAGAAGCGGGCTCTATGCAGGGAACCCGATGTGGGACTTGATCCCAGGATCCTGAAGGCATATGCTTATCCGCTGAGCCACCCAGGTGTCCGGTAGCTTAACAATATTAAGTCTTCCAGTCCACGATCATGGGACATCTTTCCACTTACTTATGTCTTTAATTTCTTTCAACAAATGTTTTGTAGTTTTTGGCACACAAATCTTTCACTTCCTTGGTTAAATTTATTCCTAAGTATTTAATTCTTTTTGGTGCAACTGTAAATGGAACTATTTTCAAAATTTCCTTTTCAGATTGTATATTGTTATCAATAGAAATGCAGCTGATTTCTGGGTATTGATTTTGTGTCCAGCACCACTGTTCATTTCCTTTATTAGTTTCTGACAGTTTTTTTCATGGTATCTTAGGGTTTTCTACATGTCATCATGTCATAAGCAAACAGAGATAATTTTACTTCTTCCTTTACAATTTGGATCTCTTTTATTTCTTTTTCTTGCCTAGGTTCTCTGGCTAGAACATCCAATCCTGTTTTGGGTAGAAGTGGCAAAAGAGGACATCTTTGTTTTGTTCCTGATCTTAGGGGAAAAGCTTTGTCTTTCACCATTGAATATGATATTGGCTCTAGGTTTTTCATACATGACCTTTATCAGGTTGACAAATTTTTCTTCTATTCTCTGATTGACTTCTTTCAATTAGCATAATATCCTCTAGTTCCATCCATGTCATTGCAAATGGGGAGATTTCATTTTTGTGATGGCTGAGTAATATTCCTTGTGTGTGTATGTATGTATGTATATATACATACCTATATATATATGTACATATATACACATACACCACATCTTCCTTATCTGTTCATCTGTCAATGGACATCTCTGGGCTCTTTCCATAGTTTGGCTATTGTGGACATCGCTGCTATGAACATTGGGGTGCAGATGCCCCTTCAGATCACTACATTTGTATCTTTGGGGTAAATACCAGTAGTGCAATTGCTGGGTTGTGGGGTAGCTCTATTTTCAACTTTTTGAGGAACCTCTATACTGTTTTCCAGAGTGGCTGTACAAGTTTGCATTCCCACCAACAG
The DNA here is from genome assembly GCF_905146905.1 of Nyctereutes procyonoides. Classification (NCBI taxonomy): domain Eukaryota; kingdom Metazoa; phylum Chordata; class Mammalia; order Carnivora; family Canidae; genus Nyctereutes; species Nyctereutes procyonoides. The sequence continues at coordinate 8,738,452 of NW_026575044.1, forward strand.
TGTAAGAGGGTTCCCTTTTCTCTGCATCCTTGCCAACATCTGTCATTTCCTGACTTGTTCATTGTAGCCATTCTGACTGGTGTGAGGTGGTATCTCATTGTGGTTTTGATTTGTATTTCCCTGATGGTGAGTGATGTTGAACATTTTTTCATGTGTCTGTTGGCCATATGCCTGTCTTCTTTGGAGTCATGTCTGCTCATGTCATCTGCCCAATTCTTGATTGGATTTTTTTTGAGTGTTGAGTTTTAGAAGTTCTTTATCAATTTTGGATACTAGCTCTTTATCTTATGTGTCATTCGCGAGTATCTTCTCCCATTCTATAGGTTGCCTTTCGGTTTTGTCAACTGTTTCCTTTGCTATGCAAACGCTTTGTATCTTGATGAAGTCTCAGGAGTGCATTTTTGTCTTTGTTTCTTCTTTGCTGATTCAGATGCTTTATATTTCGTATTTTGTTGTCTGATGGTGGAGGCTAGGACTTTTAATGTACTATTGGATCCTATTGGCTAATATTTTGTAAGTATTTTGGCATCTGTGTTCATCAAGGATATTGGTCTGTAATTCTCCTTTTTGGTGGGATCTTTGTCTGGTTTGGGGACCAAGGTATTGCTGGCCTCATAGAAGGAATTTGGAAGTTTTCCTTCCATTCTATTTTTTGAAACAGTTTCAGAAAAATAAGTATTACCTCTTCTTTAAATGTTGGGTAGAATTCCTCTGGGAAGTTATCCCGCCATGAACTCTTGTTTGTTGGGGAGTTTTTTTTTTTTTTAATTTTTTTTTTTAAATTTATTTATGATAGTCACACACACACACAGAGAGAGAGAGAGAGAGAGAGAGAGAGAGAGAGGCAGAGACACAGGCAGAGGGAGAAGCAGGCTCCATGCAGGGAGCCCGACGTGGGACTCAGTCCCAGGACTGAGCCTTCTATCTGGCTATTCCATTTCTGGGTTCTCTATTCTGTTCCATTGATCTATGTGTCTGTTTTTGTGCCAGTACTATACTGTCTTGATGATAACAGCTGTGTAATACAGCTTGAAATTTGTCATTGTGGTGCCTCTGGCTTTTGTTTTCAATATTCCTCTAGCTATTTGGGGTCTTTTCTGATTCCATACAATTTTTTTTTTTTATGATAGTCGCACAGAGAGAGAGAGAGAGAGGCAGAGACACAGGCAGAGGGAGAAGCAGGCTCCATGCACCGGGAGCCCGACGTGGGATTCCATCCCGGGTCTCCAGGATTGCGCCCTGGGCCAAAGGCAGGCGCCAAACCGCTGCACCACCCAGGGATCCCCTGATTCCATACAAATTTTAAGATTATTTGTCGCAACTCTGTGAAGAAAGTCCATGGTATTTTGATGGGGACTGCATTGAACGCGTAAAATGCCCTGGCTTGCATAGACATTTTCACAATATTCATTCTTCCATTCCATGGGCATGGAATGTTTTCCATGGTCTGTAATTTTGGGGTATAGCTCCTTTACTTCTTTGGTTAGGTTTATTCCTAGGTACCTTATGGTTTTGGGTGCAGTTGTAAATGGGATTGATTCCTTAATTTCTTTCTTTCTTCATTCTCATTGTTAGTGTATAAAAGGGCACTGATTTCTGTGCATTGATTTTGTATCCTGCCACATTGCTGAATTGTTGTATGAGTTCTAGCAATCTTGGAGTGGAGTCTTTTTTTTCTTCTTCTTCTTTTAAAAAAAGACTATTTATTTATTTATTCATGAGAGACACAGAGAGATAGAGAGAGACAGAGGGAGAAGCAGGCTCCATGCAGGGAACCCGACATGGGACTCGATCCCAGGTCTCCAGGATCAGGCCCCGGGCCAAAGGGGGCACTAAACCGTTGAGCCACCCAGACTGCCCTGCCCTCTTTGGGGTTTTCTATATATAATATCATGTCATCTGCGAAAAGGAAGAGTTTGATTTCTTCTTTGCTAATTTGAATGCCTTTTTTTCTTTTTGTTGTCTGATTTCTGCGGCTAGGACTTCTAGTTCTATGTTGAATAACAGTAGTGAGAGTGGACATCCCTGTCATGTTCCTGATCTTAGGGGAAAGGCTTTCAGTGTTTCCTCATTGAGAATGATATTTGCTGTGGGCTTTTCATAAATTGCTTTTAAGATATTGAGGAATGTTCCCTCTATCCCTACACTCTGAGGAGTTTTGACCAGAAATGAATGCTGTATTTTGTCAAATGCTTTCTCTGCATCTACTGAGAAGATCATATGGTTCTTTTTTTTTTTCTCTTATTGATGTGATCTATCACGTTGATTGTTTTACGAGTGTTAAAACACCCTTGCATCACAAGGATAAATCCCCCGTGGTCATGGTGAGTAATCCTCTTAATGTACTGTTGGATCCTATTGGCTAGTGTCTTGGTGAGAATTTTTGCATCCAGAAAAAAAAAAAAAAGACTTTTTGCATCCATGTTCATCAGGGATATTGGTCTATAACTCTCCTTTTTGGTGGGGTCTTTGGTTTTGGAATCAAGGTAATGCTGGCCTCATAAAAACGAGTTTGGAAATATTCTATACCTGTCTTTCAAAACAGCTTTAGTAGAATACGTATTGTTTCTTCTTCAAACATTTGATAGAATTCCCCTGGGAAGCCATCTGGCCCTCGACTTTTGTGTCTTGGGAGGTTTTTGTTGACTGCTTCAATTTCCTCACTGGTTTTTGGCCTGTCCAGGTTTTGTATTTCTTCCTGTTCCAGTCTTGGTAATTTGTAGGTTTTTAGAAATGCATTCATTTCTTCTAGATTGCCTAATTTGTTGGCATATAGCTGTTCATAACACATTTTTAAAATCATTTGTATTTCCTTAGTATTGGTTGTGATCTCTCCTCTTTCATTCGTGACTTTAATAATTTGAGTCTTTTTTTCTTTTTATTAAGGCTGGCTAGGGGTTTATCTATCTTATTAATTCTTTTAAAGAGAACCAACTGGTTTTTTTTTATCTGTTCTACAGTTCTTCTGGTCTCTATTTCATTGAGTTCTGTTGAGAACTCTCTTTTGCTTGATGTAGATTTTACTTGCTGCTCTTTCTCCACTTCCTTTAGGTGAGAGGTTAGCTTGTGTATTTAAGTTTTTTCCAATAATTTGAGGGAGGCTTGTATTGGGATGTATTTCCCTCTTAGGCCTGCTTTTGCTGTATCCCAAAGATTTTGAACGGTTGTATCTTCATTCTCTTTAGTTTCCATGAATCTTTTTAATTTTTCTCTTATTTCCTGGTTGACCCATTCATCTTTTAGTAGGATTATCTTTAGCCCCCATGTGTTTCAGTTTCTTCCAAATTTCTTCTTGTGATTGAGTTCTAGTTTCAAATCACTGTGGTCTGAAAATTTGCAGGGTACAATCCCAGTCTTTTGGTATCGGTTGAGACCTGATTTGTGACCCAGTATGTGGTCTATTCTGGATAAAGTTCCCTGTGCACTTGAGAAGAATGCGTATTCAGTTGCATTTGGATGGAAAGTTCTGTATATATCTCTGAAATCTGTTTGGTTCAGTTTATCATTTAAGGCTTGTTTCTTTGGTGATTTGTGCCGTGTCATTTGTTGAAAGTGCCGTGTTGAAGTCTCCTGCTATTAGTGCATTATTATCTAAGTATGTCTTTACTTTGGTTATTAATTGATTGATATACTTGGCGGCTCCCACATTAGGGGCATAAATATTCATGATTGTTAGGTCTTCTTGTTGGATAGACTCTTTAAGTATGATATAGTGTCCATCTTCATTTCATCTCTTACTACAGTCTTTGGCATAAACTTTAACTTATCTAATATGAGGATTGCTACCCCAGCTTTCTTTTGAAGACCATTTGAATAGTAAATGGTTCTCTACCCCTTGGTTTCAGGCTGGAGGTGTCCTTAGGTCTAAAATGAGTCTCTTGTAAACAGCACACAGATGGGTCTTGCTTTTTTATCCAGTCCGATACCTTGTATCTTTTGATGGGATCATTTAGCCCATTCACATTCAGAGTAACTATTGAAAGATATGAATTTATTGTCATTGTATTACCTAAACAGTCCCTGTTTCTGTGGATTGTTTCTTTGGGCTCCCTCTTTCTTTTACAGGGTCCCCCTTAATATTTCTTGCAGAGCCGGTTTGATGGTCACGTATTCTTTCAGTTTCTGCCTATCATGGAAATTCTTTCTCTTTCCTTCTATTCTGAATGACAGCCTTGCTGGATAAAGTATTCTTGGCTGCATGTTCTTCTCATTTAGTATCCTGAATATATCATGCCAGCCCTTTCTGGCCTGCCAGGTCTCTGTGGAGAGGTCTGCTATTAATCTGATATTTCTCCCCGTATAAGTTAAGAGTTTCTTGTCTTGAGCTACTTTAGAGTTTTCTCTTTATCTTTGAAATTTGCAAGTTTCACTATTAAATGTCAAGGTGTTGAATGTTTTTTATTGATTTTTTTTGGTGATCCACTCTATCTCTTGGATCTGAATGCTGTTTCTTTCCCCAGATTTGGGAAGTTCTCAGCTATGAATTGTTCAAATATACTTTGTAGTCTCTCTCTCTCTCTCTCTCTCTCTCTCTCTCTCTCTCAGTCTCTTCTGGAATCCCAATTATATATATATATATATATATATATATATATATATATATATATATATATATATTTAGACATATATTCTTCCTTCTCAAGCTATCATTTATTGCCCTATGTCTTTTCTCATGGGCTCTTAATTGTTTTACTCTTTTTTTCCTCAGCTTCCTTCCTTATCATCTACTTGTCTTCTATGTCACTAACTCTCCTTTTCCACCTCATTAACCCTAACAGTTAGAACATCCAGTTTGGATTGCATCTCATTTAATCTGTTTTTAATTTCGGCCTGATTAGATATCAGTTCTGCAGTAATGAAGCCTGTAGAGTCCTTTACGCTTTTTCCCAGAGCCCAGTAGCTTTATAATTGTACTTCTGAATTGAATTTCTGGCATCAAATTGAAATCCAAATTCTGTAACTCTGTGGCAGTGAGTATTGTTTCCAGTTATTTCTTTGGTCATGAATTCTTCCTTCTAGTCATTTTGTCCAGCGCATTGGGGCTATATGAGCAGGCTGAGTCAAGAATATCAACCACAACTGAAGTAAAATATAGCTAGATGATTCCGAAGAGGTCAGAGACCAGAAAATAAAAGAAAAAGAACAGAAGAAAATAAAATGACCACTAAAGAGAAAAGCAATTTTTAAAACAAAGTTGTAAGAAAAATAAAAAGCCAGAAACCAAAAACAAAGAAGAAGAAAAAAGAAAAAAAAAAAGTAAACAGGAAAAAGAAAAAAAGGGGGGGGTATGGTGGTGGTGAGGAGGTGGTAGTAGAGAGAGAATGTAGTCTATCTGAGGGGTCCTAGAGGGTGATCCTCTTGGTTGTGAGTGTATTTTGTTTTGTATGTTAGATGATGGTCAATCCCTAATTTATAATAAACCAGCAATACTTATATAAAACCCCAACATTGACCACAAAAACAGCAACAAGATAAAAGAGGGGGGCAGAATGGAAAGGAAGAGAGAATATAATCTCACAGAATGAACCAACACAGTATTTCACTTGGTTCTAGGTGTATGTTGGTCGTGTTTTAGAAGGTACTAACTTCCACCATTGTAAAACAAGGCAGAAAAAACAAAAAACAAATACCCATACCTTGTATATCACCAAAATTAAATTGAATACGTTGGAGGGAATCCAGAAGTGAAAAATGTATCTAAGACTTGTAATTATAGAAATACGAAAGTCAAAAAAGGAAAAAACTAAAAATGAAGAGCTGATAAAATATTGTAGTTAAGGTGGGAAAAGAGAAAATATTGGAAAGTTTTAGTCTGACATAAAAACGAGTCGTAATGGAAAAAGAAAAAAAAAAAAAGACCCTCTAGAATCTGTATACTATTTTCCCTCAGTCCTGGAGCTTTCCAGTGCTGCTTGGTCAATAAACTTGCTCTTCCTTTGTTCTTCCAGCAGTTTCCAGCAGTTCTTCTGCGGGAGGGGTCTGCTGTGCTGATTCTCAGGTGTCTGTGCCTGGGCGGAGATGTCCCGCCCCTGCCAGGAGTGGCGCTCAGTGTGAGCAGTTTGTCCTGTGAGGCCTTTGTTCCCTAGAGGCTCTGCCTCTCCCAGGCACAAGGTGAAACAAGTTGAAAAACAACAATGGCGGTGGCCCGATTTCCAGCTCTGGAGTTGAGCTTCCTGCAAGTGACTAACCACAGTCTCCCAGTCCACACTGGCCTACATGTTTCTGGGGGCAGGCACGGATGCACTGATCTGCACAGCTTGTGAGGTGCCCAGCAGCAGGAGAGTTCTTGCTTTTCTGTGCTCTCCCCACTTCCACCTGTCCCAGGGGAAATGAAGGATCACTTGCATTGTCGTCCTCTTGGGCACCCTGGGATCCAGGGCCCTGTGCCTCTGGACCCGTGCTCCTGGGGACTACGTCTCCTGAAGGGAACGTGACACAGCCACCTCTGCCTGGGGCCGGCCTGCCTAACTGACTGGCTTCTCCCAAATGCCCCAGAGGGCTGTGGCGCTCCAGCCCTATACAGTATTGGACGTGGTTTTTGGTGAGATTTCCTGAAGGCACCCCTCCTCTTATAGTGACTCCAGGAGTCTTGAGGCTTCACTGCCCCTCCCGTGATTCTGCCCAATTTCCTTGCTAAGCACTTTACCATCGGGGGAAACTCTGGCACAGATTTTTAAAGTTCCCACTTCCCCAGGGCTGTGCTTTCTTGCCTCAGAGGCTTTTCCTGCTCTGCTTTAGCCCAGCTAGTCATGATTCCCCTCCCCCACTTTATTCTTTTTTACTTTATTTTTTTGCCTTCCTACCTTGTTAGAAGTGAAAATTTTTTGTCTCTGTAGCATTCCAGCTGTTCTTTCTTTAAATCTCAGATTGAGGGACACCTGAGTGGCTCAGTGGTTTAGCATCTGCCTTTGGCTCAGGGTGTGATCCTTGAGTCCCAGGATCAAGTCCCACATTGGGCTCCCTGCATGGAGTCTGCTTCTCCCTCTGCCTATGTCTCTGTTTATCTCTCTCTCTCTCTGTATATCTCATGAATAAATACATAAAATATTTTAAAAATCTCAGATTGAATTCGTAGGTGTTCAGGATGTTTTGAAAATTATCTAGTTAAGTTTGTGGGACCAGGTGAGTTGAGAACCCCTATTCTTCCAGCATCTTGCCCCTCCCTCCCTATTATTATAGTCTTTAGTTTAAAACCTAATTTGTATGATGTAAGGATTTCCATGCCAGCTTTCTTTCTATGTCCGTTAGCATGATAAATAGTTTTCCACCTTCTAACTTTAAATCTAGAGGTGTCTTTGGGTCTAAAATCAGGCTCTTGAGAGAGCATATTGATGGGTCTTGCTTTTTTATCTGATCTGATACCCTGTGTCTTTTGATTAGGGTATTTAGCCTGCTTACATTCAGAGTAACTATTGAAAGATAGGAATTTAGTGTCATTGTATTACCTGTAAAGTCACTGTTTCTGTATGTTGACTCTGTTACTTTCTGGTCTACATTTCTTTTGGGCTCTCTCTTTACTTAAAGGATCCCTTTTAATATTTCTTGTAGGGCTTGTTTTGTGATCACCATTTCTTTTAGTTTCTGTTTGTCTTGGAAACTTTATATCTCTCCTTCTATTTTGAATGAGATCCTCGCTGGAAAAACTATTCTTGGCTGCATATTTTTCTCATTTAGTACCCTGAATATATCATGCTAGTCCTTTTTGACATGCCAGGTTTCTGTGGAGAGGTCTGCTATAAGTCTAATGCTTCTACCGTTGTAGGTTACAGACTTCTTGTCCTGAACTGCTTTCAGGATTTTCTCTTTGTTTCACTGTTACATGTTGGGGTGTTGACCTATTTTTATTTATTTTGAGAGGGGTTCTCTGTGCCTCTTAGACTTGGATGCCTCTTTCCTTCCTGAGATTAGGGAAATTCTCTGCTATAATATGCTCCAATATACCTTCTAACCTCTCTCTCTCTTTCTTCTTCTGGGATCCCAATTATTCTAATACTGTTTCGCTTAATGATATCACTTATGTCTCCAGTTCTCTCCTGGTGATCCAGCAGTTGTTTATCTCTCTTTTTCTCACCTTCTTTATTCTCCGTCATTTTGTCCTCAGGATCACTAATTTTCTCTTCTGCCTCATTTATCCTAGCAGTTAGAGTCTCCATTTTTGATTGCATCTCATTAACAGGCTTTTTGATTTCGACTTGACTCGATTTTAGATCTTTGATTTCTCCAGATTGGAAATCTCTCGTGTCTTCTATGCTTTTTTTCAAGCCCCGCTAGTATCTTTATAATCGTCATTCTGAACACTAGTTCTGACATCTTACTTATGTCCATACTGATTAGGTCGCTGGCAGTCAGTACTGCTTCTTGTTCTCTTTTTTGAGGTGAGTTTTTCCATCTTGTCATTCTACCCAGAGAAGAATAGATGGATGAGCAAATAAAATACTAAAATGGCAACAATAATCCCAGAGAAATATACACTAAACAAATCAGAAGAGACCTAAAACCAAAGAGAGAGAGAGAGAGAGAGAGAGAAAGAGAGAATATACTAAAACAGGTGAATGAAATAGAGCAATACACTGGTTCTTGTGTGTATTTTGGTCCATTTGTTAGAAACTAGATCCCAAAATGGTAACAAAAGAAAAACTTAGGGATCCCTGGGTGGCGCAGTGGTTTGGCGCCTGCCTTTGGCCCAGGGCGCGATCCTGGAGACCCAGGATTGAATCCCACGTCGGGCTCCCGGTGCCTGGAGCCTGCTTCTCCCTCTGCCTGTGTCTCTGCCTTTCTCTCTCTCTCTCTGTGACTATCATAAATAAATAAGAAAAAAGAAATTAAAAAAAAAACTTATTATGTATAGAAAATTAAATACAATGAAAGGATAGAATGTTATTGTAAAATGAAAATGAAAAGACAACAACAAAAAAGAAGAAATATAAACAGAAAGGTGAACAGAACAGAGCTATACACTATATACTGACTGTATTTTGGTCAGTTTATTAGATGAAACTACATCTCAAAATTCTAAGGAAAGAAAACATATACACAAAACTAAAATTAAATGCATTGAAGGGATAGAATGTAATTAAAGATGAAAATTTAAAAAATTTTTAACAAAACAGGACAAAAAGAAAAAAACAAAATAAAACAAAACAAAAGTGAATATGATCAGACAGCTTGAAGAGAATAGAGCCATACACTAGATTCTGGGTGTATTTTGGTCTGCTGGAAGAAACTGCATCCCAAAATTTTAAAGAAAAATTTATATATATACAAGATGAAGTTAAATACAATGAAAGGGTAGAATGAAACTGTAAAAATGAAAATTAGAAAAGATTTAAAAAAAAAGAGTTGACAAAATACGAAATTGGTTGAAAAAGAGAAAAAAACAAAAACCGAAAGACTAAAGAATCATAGGGAAAAAAACAACCACCATGTGGTTGTTTTGTGTGCTGTATTCCCCTAGCACTGAAGTTTTGCAGTTTCAGTGATAAGTAATCTTGATCCAGGCTGGATGTCCTTGCTGATCCTCTGGGGAAGGAGCCAGCTGCGCTGATTCTTAGGTGTCTTTGCCCTGCCTGGGCAGAACTGCACTGGTCTCTGGCGGGGTAGGCGAGGGGGGGGGCGGCGGGTAGGCTAAGCAGTCTGCACTGGATTATTCTAGGTGGCTTTTGTTCCCTGAAGCCTTTCCGCATCACTTTAGATGAGAGTGAAAATGGTGGCCTTCCGTTCTCCAGCTCCAGAGGCGAAAGCTTGGGGCCCCACTTCTCAGTGCACTCTCAGGGAAAAGCAGTCCATCACTCCTGTCGTCCTGTCCCGATGGTAATCTGTGCTCACCCAGCCTGTGACCCAGCGTTTCTATCTCAGGCACATGACCCCACTTTGAGTCCCTAAACGCCACAGACTCCTACAGTGTGCAGGTGCATGTCGCGGGTTCCATTGCTGAGCCCCTGCTCGGGGAGTGGACTGACCATGCTGCTGTTGGAGGCTTGTGGCCACTCCTAGCTGAAAGCCCACTGGTGGGCTCGCTGATTGCAGCCGGTTTCCTGCTCCGATGCCTGGGAACTCTGCTGTACTCAGGCACCCCCCAGAGATCCTGAGACCATAGCATTCTACCGCGCCTGGCCACCTGAACGTCTTTCAGGCAGGGATGTCCCTTACTGGAGCAGACTTCTAAAAGTTCCGATTTTGCCCTCTGCTGCTACATAACTTTCAGTAGCGGCTACCAGAGGCTCTCCCCCACCCCCATGGTTTATCTTCCCATAGATCCTCTCCGATTCACTTCTCCACACCTCCTATCTTGCAGAATGGAGTCACTTTTCTATTTGTAGAGTTTCAGCTGTTCTTTTCTTAGATCTCTTTAGTTCGCAGGTGTTCAGCATGATTTAATAACTGCCAAGCTGAATTCCTGGGACCAGAGGAAACTAAGGTCTCCTCCTCCACCATCTTGAACTCCATCTCTTTATTTTTATATTTTTAAAGAAAGCTCTACACCTAAACTCAGGACCCTGAGATCAAAAGCTGCCTGCTCTATCAACTGAACCAACCAGGAGACTCTCCACAGAATACTTTTAAATATCAGATTTTATGCTTCAGTTTTTTGTTAGTTTACCTCCAATGAGAAGCTTTGTTCACACAAACATGTAAAAGCATCTTTTCTCAACCATTAAAAAATAATAAGAGGACACCTGGGTGGTTCAGTGGTTGAGCATCTGTCTTTGGTTGAGGTAGTGATCCCGGGGTCCTGGAATCGAGTCCTGCATTGGGCTCCCCACAGGAAGCCTGCTTCTCCCTCTGCCTATGTCTCTGTCTCTTTCTCTGTGTCTTCCATGAATAAATACATAAAATCTTTTTTTAAAAAGTTGAAATTATATTTATAGAATCTAAAAATGTATCCTTTAATGGACAAATATAATATAGAAAATTTTGTGATAATACAAATTGTTTTCTGATTCATTTGAACTTTCTCATATCAATTATTTCAAAGTAATGATGAAGACTTAATTTATATAATGTGTGTGTTGTTAGAGCCATGTAGCAAGCTACTAAAAGGGCACATTAGCTGCAGAGGGATAGAAGATTGTTTTATGTGAAGATAGAGATTTGGGGCTGAGCCATCGGTACCCTCAATCCCTGAGCACACATTGGGTTACACACTATGCTCCTTGGACATCTGGAACACAAACTTCTCCAGCAGCTCCGTGGTCCTTCATCCTTGGTGGAAAGTGGTGCTTGTGGTATATGGCTTCTGAAATGGGAGCCCATGTGGTAGATCATCTTGGCAATGTAGGGAAGTGAGTGTCTGATGACATTTGTTGTGCTTGCCACCTGTGCAGACCAAGGGACATGCCATAAGATCCTATACTCCTCTGAGCCTCCTTCCGGGAAGCCCTGGAATACATGCTGTCAGCTGTGTGACCTCATGTGGCCACAATGAAAGAAAGATGAGAGGATCAGTATTTTTGGTGCCCCTCTCATCCATTCACATCTTGCCAATGGCCAGTAGGTGAGGATTCTTGAGTTAGGGAAGTTCCAGATTTCAAGGGAGATGTTAATTATTCCCTAGTAATGATAGTTGGAAAAAGATTCAGTGATCAAGCACATTTGGGAAATGCTGTGGTAAAGTGAACAGGTGTCTTCACTGTAGAACATCCTGAAGACTTTAATGTAGGAGTATACATTGCACATCTCCAAAAGACTTGCAGTATTCAAGGTTGCCCAGAAATGTTGCTTATTGGAGTCTTTTATTGTGAAGCATCTTGTAGATTGGGTGTGAAACAGAGTGCACTATAGAAAATGTAGAAAATATTTTAACGAGGGTGTTAAAAGTTTCTGTTCTTTTTTTTTTTTAAAGATTTTATTTATTTATTTTATGATAGACGGAGAGAGAGAGAGAGAGAGAGAGAGAGAGAGAGGCAGAGAGAGGCAGACTTCATGCTGGGAGCCTGACGCGGGACTCGATCCCGGGACTCCAGGATCGCACCCTGGGCCAAAGGCAGGAGCCAACCCGCTGAGCTACCCAGGGATCCCCAGTTTCTGTTCTTAATATACAAAGTTAGGTGGAGGAATGGAAGGATGCTGCCTTCAGTTGGAAATGATACCTTTTTTGGAACACAAGTCAGCACGAGGTTTGCTGGTCAAAGACTGGCACTTGAATGTATTAAGTAGTAATGATGTTTTTAAAAACCAAAAAGGATCATTACCACTTCATGCCTTAAAGTTGCTTTGGTAGTTGGTCAGGGCCATAAGTCATGAAGAGTGAATAAAAAGTATAAATTTTGGAAGGAAAGACAAAATGCATTATCAGAAGATACAAATTAATCAATTGAAAAAAGATTATATTTAATAAATAGTTTCAGGAAATAGATTCATATGACATAAATAGCATCAACAAAACACTCAAAATTGACCCAGACTGCCAGAAATAACAGAGTTTTTAAAAAATTCCCTCACAATATCTTTTATATGTATTGTATCTATTTGTATCATAAAATACTCAAGCATAGCCTTCTTGGAGAATTGTATATGACTCATCTGAGGAAAACCATAACGTGCAATATTTAATTTAGAGATATAAAAAGGGGTATATATCTAACATGTATCTCCTAGACGTGAAGACTACATATTTTAAAATGTTAATTCCTTTTTAATGTATAGCTTCCTTACGATAGTAAATAACTCCCAATGGTATTTACTGAAATTTCTAAATTTTATTTGAATTTATGAATTTCTTTTGGAAGAATAACCTGGTGAAAATATTAATGAACATTCCTAAAAAGAAGGCCAATATAGTGGCAACAAGTAAAATAGTATGATAATAGCATAAGACTAGAAATGCAAATCAGAATGGAATCAGAATAGCTAGTCAATAGAAGTAATCGCCATCAAATAAGACACTAGATCGTATCATAAAGTAGGAGGAAATAAATGCTTAGTGAATTAGAAATTACTAAACTAAGATTAGAAGTTAGTTTGTCATTTTGAATCTGATCAAAATAAATTTCATACATATGAAAGAGTAAAATGTATTTTTAAACTGTAGAAAAAAATAGAATTGACTATTTACCAAATCTCCAGAAAAAGGATGATTTTCCCTTTCCCTTTCCCTTTCCCTTTCCCTTTTCCTTTCCTTTCCTTTCCTTTCCTTTCCTTTCCTTTCCTTTCCTTTCCTTTCCTTTCCTTTCCTTTCCTTTCCTTTCCTTTCTTCCTAAATGTAATGTTTTCTTCACACCTGCTGAATTGTCTTTCATACACATGGGTGTGCATGTATGCTTTATTTTAGGCCCAGATTAAAGGTTAGAATAATTCCCCTCCAAAGAATTTTTGGTTAGCGTGAAAGTCATTTGTACTTGATTTAGGGATGTGACGCCAGTACAATATAGATCAGATTTTATAATAGAACTTTCTGTCCAGTTTTGAGGTAGGCTGCCTGTGTGGGGTTCTCTATCTTGCAGAGCTCAGCAGACGAAGGCTGGAGAACCACACATCATGCATGTTGTAGGAAGTATTTACAACTCCAGGCAAGAGTTGTATCGAGCCTCCATTATTCTTCCTAAGCTTCTAACCCAGGAATAGCCAGATAGAAGAGATACATAGGGTGCAGGTATGAGGATAAGGGTGCGCAGCTTCCATGTCTTCTTTAGGTGGGCCACTGTCTAAGGATCTCCACATGTTTACCAAGCCTGGAAGCTCCTCAAAGGATAAATTTCTTCTTCTTTTTTTTTTTTTTTAATTTTATTTATACATGATAGACACAGACAGAGAGGCAGAGACACAAGCAGAGAGAAAAGCAGGCTCCATGCAGGGAGCCTGACATGGGACTCTATCCCTGGACCATAGGATCACTCCCTGGGCCAAAGGCAGGCATTTAACCGCTGAGCCACCAGGCATCCCATAAATTTTTTTTTTTTTTTTAAAGTATTATGTTCATTTTTTTAAAATATATATATATTTTTAATTTTATTTATTTATGATAGTCACAGAGAGAGAGAGAGAGAGGCAGAGACATAGGCAGAGGGAGAAGCAGGCTCCATGCACCGGGAGCCCAACATGGGATTCGATCCCGGGTCTCCAGGATCGCTCCCTGCGCCAAAGGCAGGCGCCAAACCGCTGCGCCACCCAGGGATCCCTGGCATCCCATAAATTTCAAAAATATAAAGGATACGAAGAAAACTCATCTGATGTGACTACCTGCAAATAAAAGAAGATATACTTTTTAAATGACTTTAAAATTAAATGCCATGATAAAAACCATCAACGAAGTAGGTTCAGAGGGAATGTATCTCTATGTAATAAAGAACATCTATGAAAAGCCCACAGCTAATATCCAAAACGGGGAAAAACTCAGTGCTTTTCCTCTGTGGTCAGGAACAAGAAAGGGATGTTCACTCTCACCACTATTATTTAACATAGAACTGGAAGTCCTAGCTACAGCAGACAACAAAAAGAAATAAATGGCATCTAAAATCAGAAAGGAAGAAGTAAAACTTACTATTTGCAGATGACAGGATACTTTATATAGACAACCTAAATGACTCCACCAAAAAACTGCTAGAACTGATACATGAAATCAGTAAAGTCACAGGATACAAAATCAATGTACAGAAATCTGTTGCATTTTTATACACTAATAATGAAGCAGGAGAAAGAAATTAAGAAAACAATCCCATTTACAAATGCACAAAAATAATAAGATACCTAGGAATAAGCCTAACCAATGAGGTGAAAGACCTGTATTCTGAAAACTATAAAATACTGATGAAAGATTTCTCCAAAGAAGACCTACACATGGCCAACAAACACATGAAAGAAACTGAAGATGATACAGAGAAATGGAAAGACATCCCATGTCCATGCATTGGAAGTACAAATATTGTGAAAATGTCTGTACTATCCAAAGCAATCTCCACATTTAATGCAATCCTTATAAAAATACCAACAACATTTTTTTTAACATTTTTTTTTTCACAGAGCTAGAACAAACAAACCTAAAATTTGTGTGGAACCACAAAAGACACTGAATAGCCAAAGGAATCTTGGAAAGGAAAAGCAAAGCTGGAGGCATCACAATTCTGGACTTCAAGTTACATTACAAAGCTGTAGTGATCAAAACAGTATAGTACGGGCACAAAAACAGACACATAATCAATGGGACAGAATGGAAAACCCAAGAATGAACCTACAACTGTATGGTCAAGTAATCTTCGACAAAGCAGGAAAGAATATCCAATGAGAAAAAGAAAAATGGTGTTGGGAAACTGGACAGCAGCCTGCAGAGGAATGAAACCGGACCACTGTCTTACACCAACAAAAGTAAATTTGAAATGGATAAAAGACCTAAATGTGAGACCTGAAACCATAAACATCCTAGAGGAGAACATGGGTAGTAACCTCTTTGACATTGGCTGTAGCAACTTCTTTCTACATATGTCTCCTGAGGCAAGGAAAACAAAAGTAAAAATAAGCTATTCAGACTTCATGAAAATAAAAAGCTGCGCACAGTGAAGGAAACAATCAACCAAACTAAAAGCCAGTCTTTGGAGTGGGAGAAGATATTTGCAAATGACACGTCTGATAAAAGGTTAGTATCCAAAATATATAAACAGCTTATAAAAGTCAACATGCAAAACACAAATAATCCAATTTAAAAATGGGCAGAAGACACAAATAGATATTTTTCCAAAGAAGATCTGAAGATGGCCAACAGACACGTGAAAAGATGCTCAAAATCACTGATCAGAGAAATACAAATCAAAACCACAATGAAATATTACCTCACACCTGTCAAAATGGGTAAAATCAAGAACACAAGAAACAGTGGGTGTTTGCAAAGATGTGGAGAAAGGGGAATGCTTTTGCACTGTTGGTGGGAATGCAAGCTGGTGCAGCCACTCTGGAAGACAGTATGGAGATTCCTCGAAAGGTTAAAAATAGGACTACCCTATAATCCAGCAATCACGCTGCTAGGTATTTACCTAAAGAATACAAAAATACTGTGCTCGCTTTGGCAGCACATATATAAAAATACTAATTTAAAGGGATACATGCACTCTGCTGTTTATAGCAGCATCATCTACGATACCCAAATCATGGAAACAGCCCAAGGGTCCATTCACTGATGAATGGATAGAGAAGATGTGGTATGTATATACAATGGAATATTACTCAGCCATAAAGGAGAATGAAATCTTGCCATTTGCACCAACATGGTGGAGCTAGAGAGTATTATGCTAAATGAAATAAGTTAGTCAGAGAAAGACAAATACCATATGATTTTACTCTTATGTGGAATTTAAGAGCCAAAACAAACAAGCATTGGGAAAATAAAAAAAGAGAGACAAACCAAGAAACAGATTCTTAACTATAGAGAATGCACCGCTAGTTACTAGAGGGGAGTTGGGAGGGTGAGATGGGTGAAATAAGTGATGAGGATTAAGGAGTGTAGTTGTGATGAACAGTGGTTGATGTATGGAAGTGTTGAATCACTATATTGTACACTTGAAACTATACACTTCATGTTAACTAACTGGAATTTGAAAACTTAAGAAATAAATGAAATGACCTTAAATTTTAAAAGCAGACACCAACTTTGTGCATTGGCAGTGTTATACCCAGTGAGACTTTCCAACTGCTTGCAACCTCATTCCTGCCACCATTAGTCTCCTTCTAGAATATTGCAATAACGTCCTGACTGATCTCTCCTTCATCCCTTTCCAGTATATTCTTAACATTATAGCTGAAGTGAATATAAGCCAAGCCATGTCATGGCACTGCTTAGAACTCTCCAGTGATTCATCATCTCATTTAAAGTAAAAGACAAAACCCTTAAAGGAGTATACAGAGACCATATAAATTCTGTCCTCCACCCCCAAACTCACACCTTTCTGACCTTATTTCCTACCATTCTGCCTCTGCTGTTCTATTTACCTAAAAACTCCTCCTGTAGGCTATTCATAAGACTGGCTCTTTCCCCTATGCAGATGTCACTTTGTCACTAAGGAGGCCTTCTGAAACCACCACCTCATGCCACATGCTTTGTGCCTTTTTGCTGCTTTGGTTTTTCCAGCACATTTGACTTACAGTCTATTTTTGCCAAATATATATAAACTTCTATATCTCCCCCAATAAAAACTCTGTGGAGGTAGGCAATTCTGTCAAGGAACTTTTGTTCCTTGCTGTAGTGTTTGCACTCAGAATAGTGTCTAGCACATAGTAGAGACTCAACAAATGTTTATTAAATAAACGACTTTTATTTTTTTTTTTATTTTTTTTTATTTTATATTTTATTTTATTTATTTTATTTTTTATTTTATTTTATACATTTGGTTTTTTTTTTTATAAATTAATTTTTATTGGTGTTCAATTTACCAACATACAGAATAACACCCAGTGCTCATCCCGTCAAGTGTCCCCCTCCGTGCCCGTCACCCATTCACCCCCACCCCCCGCCCTCCTCCCCTTCCACCACCCCTAGTTCATTTCCCAGAGTTAGAAGTCTTTATGTTCTGTGTCCCTTTCTGATATCTCCCACACATTTCTTCTCCCTTCCCTTATATTCCCCTTCACTATTATTCATATTCCCCAAATGAGTGAGAACATACACTGTTTGTCCTTCTCCGATTGACTTACTTCACTCAGCATAATACCCTCCAGTTCCATCCACGTTGAAGCAAATGGTGGGTATTTGTTGTTTCTAATGGCTGAGTAATATTCCATTGTATACATAAACCACATCTTCTTTATCCATTCATCTTTCGATGGGCACCGAGGCTCCTTCCACAGAATAAACGACTTTTAAATTAAATTGTTTCTTATAAGTAAATCTTGGTCTCAAGACTGGTTTGAAAGCTCTTTGAGAGAGTGTCATATGTCGCTTTTGCATGCTGCACAACCCCCAACTTCAGACCTCCTCAAACACACAATAAAGTCAAGCAGACGGGCACATGAGTGAGCCACAGTCTGTATCCTTAGTGCCAGATTTCTTCTGCGTCTTGGGCTGGGACTCTGCCCAGACTACTTGACACAGAACGTAGTCTGTGTTGGAAGTGTTTTTTGTCTTGATCTGCATGGTGGCCCTATGACTATGTATACACATAAACCCATGACGCTGTGTACTCAAGAGTAGTGCACCTCTTTTACTGTCTTGTTTGCATCTCATGCCTTAGAAAACAAGAGTCTGTCCATTCCTTGACATCTCTAGAGGAAGCTAATATAAGCATGCTACGTGATGCTAAGATTGGGAAAGAGTTCCACATGCTCTTCCTCGTTGAGAATTTCTAGCTTAGTAGTTGAAATTTTTGTTTGACATTCAAATGTAAAGTTTTATTAAAATGATTTTTATTTACTTTATCTTTTACAGAGTTAGTGGTAGCGGAATTTCACAAAAAAATCAAAGACGCTTTTGAAGTGTTTGACCACGAGGCGAATAATACAGTGGATGTGAGGTTTGGCAATATTTTCTTTGCTCTAACTCTAAATTACTGATACAACTCATATGATAGAAAGGGGCTCTTGTTTTTTTTTTTTTTTCAGTCCTTGGATTTATTATACTGCTTATTTATTTATTTGAGAGAGAGTGCATATGTGGGCATATGAGTGGGGGGACTTCCTGCTTGAGTGTGGTGCCTGAAATGGGGCTGGATCTCTGGACCCATGAGATCATGACCTGAGCTGAAATCAAGAGCTGAACACTTAACCCACTGAACCACCCAGGTGCCCCTTATTGTGCTATTTAAATGTTTTATTTTCCTGTGCTCTGTAAAAGGTCTTCACTAACTATGCTTCATCAATACTGTTTTTTATTCTTTATAGTCTGGTGAAAGGAGTATCCACATTGCCTATTTCAACCTTCAGACTCTAAATTCTGTGGGATAGGTGAGCTCTACTGTAGCTAGATATGTAGTTGGTGCTCAATAAATAATTGTTGAATGAATGAGCAGAATTTGCTTTTATTTTTATTTTATTTTATTTTTTAAAGATTTATTTATTCATGAGAGACAGAGAAAGAGAGAGGCAGAGACATAGGCAGAAGGAGAAGCAGTGTCCTCTCAGGGAGCCCAAATCAGGACTTGATCCTGGGTCCTGGGATCAGGCCCTGAGCTGAAGGCAGATGCTCAACCGCTGAGCCACCCAGGCATCCCCATGATTTGCTTTTAAAATAAATATGTATGGGATGCCTGGGTGGTATAATCAGTGAAGCCTTGAATTCTTGGTTTTGGATCAGGTTGTGATCTCAGGGTTGTGAGATTGAATCTTGCGTTGGGCTCTGCAGTCAGTGTGGAGTCTGCTTGGGATTCTCTCCTTCTCCCTCTGCCCTTCTCGCTTGTGATCTCTCTCCCAAGTAAATCAATAAATCTTTTAAAAATAAAATAAAATGAGTAAGTATATATTATCTAGCATGACTTAGAAAGATTAATAATGCTTAAATGATGATACACTCTGAAGTAAAAGAACAAAAAGAACCCAAATGAAAGAACATAAACAGATGAGAGAGA
This sequence comes from Nyctereutes procyonoides, assembly GCF_905146905.1. Lineage (NCBI taxonomy): Eukaryota > Metazoa > Chordata > Mammalia > Carnivora > Canidae > Nyctereutes > Nyctereutes procyonoides. Next base: position 8,757,933 of record NW_026575044.1, read on the forward strand.
GACATCAATACTGGTAGATCAGGAATGGAACAAAGGACACAGAATAGTCTGAGACCAGAGAGAAAAAGAAAAAGGCAGAGGAGACTATCCAGGAGGATAATAGAAGTTGTAGGATCCATGCCCCATCCATCACGGAAAAGCCATGAAACTCTTCTTCCAGGAGACCAGGCTAAATGAGGAACATTTAGTGGACTTACTGTCTCAAAACTCAGAATCTAGTACCCAGAGGCCAGCAAAGCTGTGGGCAGTGACAAAAGCAGAATTGGAAAGAAACTGCTTGATTATTATAGGTGGATACTTGTCAAGAGCCCAAGTGCTACACTTGAGCCAAGCTGGAGGAGCACTATACCGATTGTATTTTATTTGGGACAGATTGTCACTATATGTATCATTTAGTTTTTTACACCTGCAGGCACAAGGTATGATTGTAGGAGAGGGTACTGAGGGATGCAGGCCAATTCATTACTCTATAGCAGCACCTTATGAAGTTTTGTTTTCTACCTCATGCATGTTTATGGGCCTCACAGCAAGGGATAAGGTTGGAAATTACGTTCCAGAACCGCCCCCCCTTTCCCCAGTCACCTCGTGTGTGCCTTGGCTCAGCTATTGCCAAGGAAGTGTGTGGGCCACATGCTGGGCTGCAGCCCTGCCAGGGCTCCAGGGGCTTGGGGCACGTTGCAGGCTTGAGTGAGTGACCCTTGATTGTGAGTATCCTAGGAGGAAAATGAGCGGGTAGGGTGGTGTTGGCAGTGATAGGGTTTGGGATGGGGTGGGGAGCATGCAATATGCATGACCAAATCTCTGACCAAATTCCTGAATGGCCTATCCCCCAGACCCCTGGCTGAAGCTGCAGGGTTCTCCTGGGAGTAGGGGAGAGAAGGATTGTTAGGGAGGTCAGGGAAAGCCAGAGGAGACCAGGAGAGCTTTGTGAGAGACAACGAGAGTAGAGAAGAGAAACCAGTATTTACTCAAGGCATGCTGGCTGACAAACCAACTGTGGTTGGGTGCAGGGGCCTCATGGACACGACCTCATCTTACCCTTTGTATTTGTGTGGTAAGAGTTGGCATCTCCAGTTTCTGGAGACAAAGAAAAGGGAAATAGTTTGCTCAAGGTCATATCTGGGTTTTAAAATTCTAAGTCTTTAGCTGTGCTCCATTGCCTGCTTAATCTCCTGCCTTTGGGCCTCCTGACAGAAGCAGTGAAAAGAAAACCTCCCAAATCTCTGAGAACATGATGCCAGATCTTTTTTTGGTAAAAGAGCTAATTCAGGAAAAAAAGACTTGCTTATGGGGATGCATCTTTTTCCCCATTCAAAATTTAAAAATTTTACTGAGGCCCCAAGGGAAAGTGTATATTTTTACAACCTAGATTGTCTACTTTATTATATAAAGAGGGTTACCAAGAAAATTGGAATTATTTTTCACACTAAAATATCAATGCTATGCATATTCAAATAGTAGCAACAGGGATGGATGTAGCTTTCTAATCTTTGTTCCTTCTGTTAGTTTGTACAGCACTCTAAAGTTTATAATGAGTGTTCTCATGCAGTGGCATCATTTACTCTTTTTATGACAGAGAAGCAAAATGACTTGCCCAAGAAGAAGGCACAAGGGGCTAGCAACAGAGTTGGAGCTCAGAGTAGTTCCTTCTGTTTGGGCAGCTATGCAGCAGCCCCAGACAGGCCCCAGGAACAAATGCGGCGATGAATGAGATCTGGTCCTGCCTTACCCAGCCTTGGCCAGCTCTTTCTTTGTAAAAACAGTTAATCTAGCTAGAATTTATTTTGGCACATGATTAAAAGTGGAGGTCTAAATATAGACTTTTTCCCTCCCCAAATTGCCAAACAATTTATTTTATTGGCATCACGAATTGTCACACCTAGTTTGTAATATACTGCATTTTCTATAATTGAATCTAATTTGGGCTGATCTAATTTATTCTGATCCGTTGCTTTACCTTTGAGTCTTATGCTAGATCAGTCTAATACTAATTGCTGTAAGTGTGAAATAAACTACTAGGCTCTTTATTACTCTTCTTTTTAAATATTTTACTTAATTGAAAAAATTTTAATTAGAAAAAAACAAGACATGGAAACAACGTACGTGTTCACTGATGGATGAATGGATAAAGAAGTTGTGGTATATATGTAATGGAATATTATTCAGCCATAAAAATGAGGAAATCCTGCCATTTGTGACAACATGGTTGAATCCTGAGGGAATTATGCAAAGTGAAATAAGCCAGAGAAAGACAAGTAGCATATGATTTCATGTATTTGTGGAATATAAATACAAACAAACAAAAAAACAAACTCAGAAAAAGAGATCAGACTTGTGGTTACTGGGCATGGAGGATAGTGGGGGGGGGGATTGAAGGAAACTCATTAAAAGTACAAACTTCTAGTTACAAGGTGAGTACTAGGGGTGTAACGTACAACATGATGACTGTAGCTAACACTGCTGTATGATTTATAGGGAAGCTGTAAGGAGAGTAAACCATAAGAGTTCTCATCACAAGATCTCTCTCTTTCTTTCTTTCTTTCTTTCTTTCTTTCTTTCTTTCTTTCTTTCTTTCTTTCTTTCTTTCTTTCTTTCTTTCTGTGTCTGTATAGGAAGATGGGTGTTAGTTGAACCTATTATGGTCATCATGTCCTAACATACATAAATCATACCGTCATGCTGTACACTTTAAACTTACACTCCATTGATACATGTCAATGTTTTTCTCAATAAAACTGGAAAAAAAATTGAGGGCAGAATTCTATGTAAAGAGTGGCGTAGAGAAGCATTGGACAGAGTGAGAGTCTAGGACAGGTAATGGCTTGGTTTGGGCAGGAGAGAGCTGTTCCTGGAGGTGCTCCCAGCACATTTGGCGGTGTCTCCCCTACCCTGTAGGTAATGGCAACGTTTTCCTTGTAGGACAGACCCGGGCCCCCTTACATATGAGTTTTGTGGTGGTTGCTGTCTCCTCCCTACCTCTGCACAATTTGAAAGGTCGAATTTGAAACTGTACCACTACGGAAAACATCATGAAATGGGTCCCTGCTGCCTTCCCCCTGGCTCCAACAGGCAACCTTGAGGTCCTGGGCTCCACTCTTGACTTGGTCGAGTAATTTATTTTTCGCCTTCACCTCATAGGAAGGACTCTTTAAGGGGTCTGGGAAGTCAAAACTATTTTTATAATAAATCTAAGGCAGTATTTGCTATTTTCATTCTCATTTTTTCACAAGTGTATATATTGGAGTTTCTGAAAAGCTACATGATGTGTGATATTGTGACAGATTGGATGCAGAATCAGATATGAGAATATAGCTATTTTCTGTTAGGCCAGACATTACAGAGATTTGCAAACATATAGAATGGTGCCATTCTTCTAATTAAATTTGTTCTTGTTTGGAAAATGTAATTATTTTTCATAAAATTATGTTATTTACCTACATATTTATGGTTATTTCTGAATGAAAGTTTTAAAATATTTTAAAAAGATTTCTAAGTATTTTAAAATTTTTTGAGGTTTAATTTCTAATACGATAAATATAGATAAATACAACTCACATAAGGAAAAGCTTTCTGAGGATCTCTATCATTTTTAAGAATGCAAAAAGAGTTCTGAAACCCAAAAATATGAGAACCTCTGTTGTCAGTGGACATTTTTAAAGCTCTTAGGACAATATTAGCTCAGAACAAATTAGCTTGGGATTTAAAACTTAGAACAATATTAGGTGGTAGTAGTAGTAGTAGTAGTAGTAGTAGTAGTAGTAGTAGTGCATTTTATATTCTTGAAGTAAATAATTTAGAATTGTTTTCCTCTATTTATTCTGGATTAGCAATTATACTTAACAAACCTCTCCTAGGAATTTTTTATGTATTTCTATACATTCTGTTTTGATCTTTTAAATTTTGAGATAGTGCATTTTCCTTGTTAAATAGTTTTTGAAAGCTAGCACCTTGAAAAACATTTAGGCAGGTTTTTAATAACATTAATTGTGGGCATTTTAATTTTGCTTCATATAAAACCTAGAACATAATATATTTTGACTTACATACATTTTCCTGCTCTGTGTTGAGATTTCAATCAATAAGGCTGATTGAAAATCAAATTTTTGAATAGATCATCTATAGATATGCGATGAGATTCTAAAGGTACAAAAAGTAGTCATGGGCACATCTTTTTTTAAAATATGTATTTATTTAATAGAAAGCACAAGCAGGGAGGAGGGGCAGAAGGAAAGAGAGAAGCAGAGTCCCCACTGAGCAGGGCGCCCAATGCAGGGCTAGATCCCAGGACCCTGAGATCATGACCTGAGTTGAAACCAAGAGCCAGCTTAACCAAGTGAGCCACCCAAGTATCCCAACACTGTACAGTAACTCCCCATTCCCTCCCTTCCATGTTCCTGGTAACCACTATTCTACTTCCTGTCTCTATGAGTTTGACTACTCCAGGTACCTTATATAAATGACATCATACAACATTTACCCTTTTGTGTCTGGTATATTTCTTTTAGTGTAATGTCTTTGAGGTTCATCCACGTTCTGACATGTGTCAGAATTTCATTCCTTTTTAAGGCTGAATAATACTCTACTATATGTATATGGCACATTTTGTTTTTCCATCCCTCTGTTCATGGACATTTGGGTTGTTACCACCTTTTGGCTTTTTGAACAATATTGCTGTGAACATTGGTGCACAAATATTTGTTCAGGTCCCTGTTTTCAGTTCTTTCAGATGTATACCCAGCAGTAGAATTGCTAGATCATATAGTAATTCTATGTTTAATTTTGTAAGAAACCACCATACTGTTTCCCACAGGAGCTGCATCATTTTACACTTTTACCAGCAAAGCACAAGGATTCCAATTTCTCCGTGTCCTTGTCAACACTTGTTATTCTCTGTTTTTCATTTTATCGTAATGGGTATAAAGTGGTATCTTGTTGTGGTTTTGATTTGCATTTGCCTAATGGGTAATGATGTTGAGCATATTTGCATATGTACATCTTCAGTGAAGAAATGTTGTTTAAGCCCTTTGCCCATTTAAAAATTATATTGTTTGTTTTTTTGATTTTATAGAATGTGGGTATATTTTTAACATAAGTGGTGAGAGACTAAACTCTTCTGCACTTTGCTTTTTTCACTTATCATAACTCAGTGATTATTCTTTATTAGTACATAAGAGCTTCTTCATTTCATTGTATGAGTGAAACATAATATACTGAACTAATCTCCTTTTGATGGGTATTTAGGTTGTTTCCAGGCTCTTGTTATACGAGTGCATGTTGCTGAGAATATCTCATTATGCATGTTATTTTGCAAAAGTGAGAATTTTTCTTTAGGATAAATTCTTGGATTTATATCAAGGTGCATGGATATTTTTCTAGAGGTTGCTATATTGACAATGTATTCTCTCATTTCATTTTATGAGTGTGCCTGTTTTCCTACTCTCTCTCAACAGTTAATTCCAAACTTGAGGATTTTTGCTAATGTGATACGTGAAAATTAGAAACTCGGAAATTTTCATTTCTCTAATAATGGACATCTTTATGTCTGAAAGTTATTTGTATTTCCTTTTGTTTGAACTGGCATTTCATGGCTTTTCCCATTTTTTGTGGAATTATGTATCCTTATATATATTAAAGATCTTAACCATAGTGTGTGAAATGTATGCCATTTGTCTTTTGGCTGCTTTTACCTTCTGGTGTTCAGAAACTTTAAAAAAAATGGTTAAATTATACACCATTTGAGTATGGGTTTGAGTTTTGGAAACAAACAAAAGTCATCAGAGTAGCTTTAATAGAAAAAATTTAAGTTAGCCTGAATAAAACCAGTATGGTAAAAGACATTCCACAAGGAATGTCTCTAAGGTAAAGAAATGAATTAATTTCTATGTAGCTGCTAAATTTAATTTGAATGTCACTCAAATCTGAATCAGAAACCAATCTAGTTTTTTGTAATATATGTTCTTTCATCTTTGACTCTAACAGAATCAAAGTATACTAGAAGTCAGCAGAGTCAATTGCTGGTTCTATCACTGATTTTTTTTTTACATTATTACAATATTAATGACTAAATTCTGTATGCTGTAATTTTCATTTGTTATTTTATAACTAGAAGTTCATACCTCTTAATCTCCTTTACCTATGCATACACCCTTCCTCCCACCTCCTATCTGGCAACCAATTCGTTCTCTGTATTTAAGAGTTTATTTGGTTTCTGTTTGTTCATTTGGTTTGCTTTTTAGATTCCATATATAAGTGAAATCATTTGGTATATGTCTTTCTCTGTCTGACTCATCTCACTGAGCATAATACCCTCTAGGTCTATCCATGTTGTTGCAAAGGGCAAGATTTCATTCTTTTTTATGGCTAAGAAATGTTCCAGTGTGCGTGTGTGTGTGTGTGTGTGTGTGTGTGTGTATCACATCTTCTCTATCCATTCATTTATTGATGGACACTTGGATTGTTATAAAAAATGCTGCAGTAAATATGAGGGTGCATATATATTTTTGAATTAGTGTTTTGTTTTCTTTGGATAAATACCCAGTAGCGAAATTGCTGGAACATATATTTTTAAGTTTTTAAGGGTCTCCATTACTGTTTTCTACAGGGGTTGCATCAATTTACATTCCTACCAACACTGCATGAGGGTTCCTATTTCTCCACTTCTTTGCCAACACTTACTATTTTTCGTCTCATTAAAATTAGCCATTTTGATTGGTGTGAGTTGGTATCTCATTGTGGTTTTGATTTGTATTTCCCTAAGCACCTTTTCATGTGCCTGTTGACCATCTCTATGCCTTTGGGGAAGAATGTCTAGTCAGGTCCTCTGCCCATTTTAATTAGATTATCTGGGGGTTTTTGGGTGTTTCATTGTATAAATTCTTTATCTATTTTGGATATTAACCCCTTGTTGGATATGTCATTCCCAAGTATCTTCTGCCATTCGATAGGTTGCCTTTCTATTTTGTTAATGGTTTCCTTCACTGTGTAAAAGCTTTTTATTTTGGTGTAGTTCCAATAGTTTATTTTTGCTTTTGTTTCCCTTGCCAGAAGAAACATCTTTACAAAAATGTTGCTAAGGGCAATGTCCAAGAGATTACAGCCTGTTTTTTCTTTTGGAAGTTTTATGGTTTCAGATCTTACATTTAGGTCTAGTCCATTTTGAGGGGATTTTTCTTAAGTATGGTGTAAGAAAGTGGTCCAGTTTCATCTTTTTTGCATGTAGCTGTCTAGTTTACCCAATGCAATTTACTGAAAAGACTGTTTTTTCCTCCATTGCATATTCTTGCCTCTCTATCCTATTCTATTGATGTGTTTGTTTTTGTGCTAGTACTATACTGTTTTGATTACTGTCACTGGATTTTTATGTGCCACCCTCTTTTTATTCATTTTCCTCATATCTGCATCACAGGAATGTTAAGAGCAGCAAATGAAAAAATATAAATGAAGTTTAAAAAGTCACGTTGGGTTCACTCCGTGGTGCCTGCTTCTCCCTCTGCCTCTCTGCCTCTCTCTCTCTCTCTCTCTCTCTCTGTGTGTGTGTGTGTGTGTCTCTAAAAAAAATAAATAAATAAAAATCTTAAAAAGTATGTAAGGTCAGATGAAATTATATATGTTTATAACACTCTAATTAAATCAATTTCACAATGGATTGATCCTCAAAAATATGGCATGCCAAGGTGATTTAGGGTCCAATCCTTGAATAAAAGTGCTAGTGGTCCCCTTTTACCCAACTATACCCATCTGTGGCATTTCTGTTTCAGTGCTTTTGCAGAGTGACATTATGGGTATCCTAGACTATTCAGTGTTTACTTTATTCTTGCCTCTTCTATAAGAGATTTTTCCTAATACTTTCTTGTTGTTTTCTTAGTCTTTGGGTAAACTTTGTGCAGTCCAGCAGCACTAGGTGTCCTGCTAATGCAGTGAGTCTCTTTTTCAGTGCTTCCATTTCAACTCAGCATAAGTCTCTGAGACAGACAGCACCCACTGTTCATCTTTTACACTGACAAGAAGACTTGAGTTTCTTCAGCATTTGGGAGGAGCTTGGAGTGTATTAGGTCTTGTCCAAAATTCAATAAGAAGTAGGTAATAAGAACCTTTTTGTAATGGATTAGGGACCACTCTTCTGAAGAAGACTTGGAGGTACCATAAATATTATTTCTACCTCTTCAGATTTAATGCTATGTTTGAAGATAAGTTAATACATTTCACAATACATTTAATCAGGTAGTAAAAAGAGTGAGCAATATAGAAAGATTACATGGATGGTTTCCCTAAATAGTTATTATCTGAGAAAGCTTGAGACTCAACTTTTGAAAAACTGCACAGGTCAATGGGCCTGTATTTGTGTGATGGAAAAACAGTATAAAAGAGGAATGGGATTATTGGACCCATAGAACCCTTGATAGGGAATTAATTGTAAAAACTGAGGTACATTCATACATAGTTCATACATAAGAGTGAAATGAATGATGAATTAGATGAGAGAATAACTTGGATAAATTTCAAGAGCAATGTTGAGTTAAAAAGTTCAAGAACAGAAAAAAAAATTACAAAAGGGGGATGCCTGGGTGGCTCAGCGGTTGAGGTCTGCCTTTGGCTCAGGTCATGATCCCAGGGTCCTGGAATCGAGTCCTGTATCAGGCTTCCCGCAGGGAGTCTGCTTCTCCCTCTGCCTGTGTCTCTGCCTCTCTCTCTGTTTCTCTCATGAATAAATAAATAAAACCTTAAAAAAATTACGTAAGGAAGCAAACACTCTGATATATGTGTAATATATATGTTTACAATATATGTAAATACAAAGTAATAGTATCTGTTGTTTATAAATACAATGACATGCATGAGAATGATAAATAATATCCGCAGAATAGTGGTTGCATCTGAAGACAGAAGGGGAAGGGATGGAGAGTGGGACTTTAGCTGTTTTCTGCCATATTTTATTGTGAGGGAAAAAATCTGAAGCAAAAGGTTAACCAGTTAAATCTTGGTATTGGATACATGGCAGTTACATTTTTCCTGTACTTTTTCTGTAATATTTCACAATTACACTAAAAATATTTTTTCAAGAGTGGTTTATACCTTGTCTTTTCGCCATCTCACTTTCTAATTGCCTTGTAAAAAGTTTGTTTGCTTATGGAGCACCTGGGTGGCTCAGTTGGTTGAGTGTGTTGAGTGTCCAACTCTTGATTTTGGCCCAGGTCATGGTCTCAGGGTCCTGGGAGGGAGCCACGCCTCAGGCTCCCTGCTGAGTGGGAAGTCTGCTTGTCTCCCTCTCTCTTTGCCCCTCCCCTACCTCACCAGCATATGTGGTCTGTCTGTCTGTCTCTCTCTCAAATCAATCAATCTTTAAAAAAAATTGGTTTGCTTATAATGGCCCTTTTGAGAACTGTGATTAAATAATCACTTAAGGTTTAAAAAGTCATCCCAAATCCTACCTCCTGAAATAACAGTTGTTAATGTTAGACAAGTGTAGGTCTAGATGTCTTTTTGCTCACATGTAATAAGATTCCTGGTTAGAAGGGTGGGGAGTTAATAAGAAAGGAGGCAGGAGGAATGGGAAGAAAGGAAAAAGAAAACCTATGAAAGAAAAAGATCTAGAATATAATCTCCATGAGGACAGAACCTTCTGTCTGTTTTGCTCACTGCTGTATTTTAGGACCTAGAACTGTGTTTGATGCATAGTAGGTGCCCTGTATATATACATTTACTAAATGCATGAAGGAAGAGATTATCCTACAAAAATAAGATCACAATAACCATACTTAAAAAAAACCAAAAAATACTAATTTAATTTTACTTGAATTAATAAAAGAAAAAATAAATCTAAATTGAAGAAATTACAGAATATCAAATGTTTCTTGATCATGAGAGACATTATTTTAAATTCAGAGAAGATAATGAGGAAAACATTAAGAGGTTGTAGTCACTGTGTATTCTTTCATCTTTTATTTTTTCATTTTAGAGAGAGAGAGAGAAAGGGGGAGTAGGAGCAGAGGGAGAGGGACAAGCAGACACCTCACTGATCATGGAGCCTGACTCGGGGCTTGATCTCATGAGACTGAGATCATGACTTGAGCTAAAATCAAGAGTCAGATGTTCAACTGACTGAGCCTCCCAGGTGCCCGGTACCGTGTGTGGTCTTAAAAAAAAAAAAAATCTTATTTCAAATATAAAAAGTGTCAGTTGACTCCCTCCTGTGGAGGATGCTGATGTTAGCACTCTTAAAATTCCTTCCATTTTTTCCCCCTCAATCCCTTGATTTATCTGAGGTGTATTACTATTTTAACACTGACCAGTGTAAAATAGAATAGTCATACTTTGTTTAGTATTAACAAAATCTTTTAGTCTATTTTCTCTATATTTGAATGAAACTACTGCTGACCATCATTCCTCTCCATTCTGGTATTCTTTGATTTATATCTGTAGTCTGGATTCTCTTGTTAATTTTTTTTCAGAGGGCTCTTATTTTTGCAAGTTCTTTAGTGTTTAAAATGTTTGCTTTATATTCAAATCCTTTGTACTTGAATAATATCTTATTTAAGTTTATATCATTGTTATTGGCAGCATGGTGAACACCTTACAATGTATAACTATACCATAATTTAACATAGCTCCTAATTTTGGCCATTTGGATTGTTTATAATATGATGCTACTATTATTTCAGGGCTAAAATTATTACCGTGTAATTGTTCAATCCTGTAAGTTCAATATCTTTTCTCTTACCTTTTCTGAAGAGGAAGATGTTTCTTATTGGGAGATAGGGCGTCTCAATCTACATAATTAAGTTCTGATAGTAGAATGGTGGGGTGTGTTGGGATGAATAAGAAACTGCTATGGTCTGAATCTCTGTGTTCACCCCCCCTCCACAATTTCATGTGTGGATAGTATTAGGAGGTGTGGTCTTTGAGAGATGTTTAAGTCATAAGGGTGGAGCCTTTGTGGGTTGGATTAGCACCCCTAAAAAAGAGACCAGGGAGCTAGCCTGTCCCTCTGCCGAGTGAGGTTACAGTAAAAAGACGTTATCTAGGGAATTGGTTCTCACCACACCAAATCTGCCTGTACCAGGACCTTGGACTTCCCAGCCTCTAGAACTACAAGATATAAATGTTAGTCATTTATAAACACCCAGTTGATGGTATTTTGTTATACCAGGCTGAACAGACTAAGGAACCCATCACTCTCACTGTGACAGGAAGAAGAGTTGGTCAAAGATGTTAAGGGAGAAGAAAGATTTGAGAGTAAATAGTGGACCTTGGTGACAGGATATGAAGGGAATTCAGAAAAGGAGATTAAAATTAAAAATACATTTTTTTAGGAGTATCTAGGTGGCTCAGTCAGTTGAGTGGTTGACTCTTAATTTTGGCTCAGGTCATGATTTCAAGGTCCTAGGATCAAGGCCCACATGGGGCTCTGTGATCAGTAGGGAGTCTTCTTCGGGATTCTCTCTCTCCCTCTGCCCTTCGGCCCCACTTGCTTGTTCTCTCTTTCTTTATCAAAATAAATAAATAAATCTTTAAAAAATTCACTTTTTACATAATGTATTTACATTCAAAGAGAACAAAGTGCAGAGAAAAGTCTTAACTCCCTTTCACCAGCCATCCAGGACCCCTCCAAAAGACTAGCAATTAAAGTACTAATTTCTAGGAATCTTTCCAGAAATATCCTATGCATGCATACATATTATTTTCTTATGTCCCCCTCCCCTCTTTTTTACTCAAATGGTTGCATACGTTCATAGTCTGGTACTGTTCCCTTTGGATGGGATCAAGCCCGTGAGGAAGTTCATTTTAATGACTTTTCAGTAGCATTCAGGAGTCCAGAATGGATGTAGCTTTCCAGTTTATTCTTAGCCTAAGTGCATAAATGCTCTAAGTTCTAGTATATTTGAGGGCATCAGAAAGCCCGGTGAACTGTATCCTAGGCTTTACAGATGGGAGTTGATTGATAGAATAGCATGTGACAGACGAATAATTCTTGGGTTTGGACTACCCTGTTCAAGGCTCTTAATTTGCTGTGTGATAAAGACTTTTTCTGTATTTGATAGCTTTGGAGACCTACTTGGTTGACTCTGGATTATAGATATCTATCTGTTGTGTTTATTGTCTAGATCAGGTGCGAATTTTGGCTATAAAAACCAGGAACCAGAGGCTGAGGATTGGTGGTCTCAGGGAGTGTACTTCCTGGGGCCTCTGGGCATATAATTCCTGTGGCCTCTGGGTGTGTACCCTCTGTGGCTTCCAGGTTCATGTTCCTGCAGCCTCAACCTGTTCTCCTTAACATAGAAAATAAAATATGATAAAAATAAAAACAAAATAAAATAATGATGGAGCAGAGCTCTTATGGTAGTGTCATCGAGCTTTCTGTGAATTTTCTCCATGGGAACCCAGGGAAGGGTTTGAGACCCCTAGATATCTTAGCACGCTATGTCCTAGGTTGTAGTTGGTTGAGGAGGGCAGATGGTGAATAGAGGAAGAGCCATCATTGTTTTGCTACTCCTGTTGAGCATGATGTGAAAAATGTCTCCCTTTGACTTACCCTGCAAATCACAAGCTATGGAGATCAGATATATTTGTGATTGCATTAAAAAGTCTGGGAGTTGTTTGAAATAGCCCCAGATCTCCTTGAGGGAAGTGAGGAAGGCAGTAGGGGTTAGTAACCAGTGGTTCCATGTCATAGAGCCAGAGCCTCTGTCCTGACCACAGTTTATTGCAGCTATGGAATTCAGTGTTCTACAAATTCTACAGAGGGAGCGGCAGAAAACTTCATCCATTTCATCTGTAGAGATAGTACGGCCAGATGTCTAAATCTGTTCTTTCCCTGGGGGAGGTGAGAAAGACGAGACTGTTCTGGATGCTATTCAAGTGGCTGTGAAAGAGAGATTTGGTTACGTTAGCAGGGTCCCAAGGAGCATGGGAATTCATTATTTGTGTCTTTGAGGGATTCTGAAACAAGTGTTTGGAAGTGTCACTGCATAATGCAGTGATGAAACCAGGCCAGAAGCCAGGCTGCAAGTGCTGTAATTCAAGTCAGCTTCTGGTTAATTTAAAGGCATGGTAGCTACACCAGCTCCTAACCCGTAGCCTTCTTCTGTTTCATTTTCTGAATTACTGAGAAGTGATACTCAGATGTCTATTTTTTTCTGAAAGCTACCAGTGCATTTTATAATAGTTTCCAGCCTTTCACTGACACCTCATTTTGGCCATCTTTCCTTTGCTCACCAACTCTAAAAGTATTTTTGTTTTTAGGTAAGAGCTTAGTTTTCTTGTCTCTTCTAAGTTAAAAACACATTGAAAACAAAATGTATTTAGTGTTTGGATTCTTTAATTTGTGTGCAGCATTGTCTTTTGTCTATATACAGTGCCAATAATATTAGCAGAGGGTATGTTACTCACTTGTGGAGTTATTAGAAATGAATATGTAAAGGTGGGTTGGGGTCATTCAGTGAATCCTGTAGGGCCTGGATTTTGTTAGGTAGGCAGTAGAAGTCCTTAAGTGCAGAGAAGTGGCAGATTTGGGCTTTTAGAAAGAAAACTGTAGCTATGGATAGGTTGGCATGTAGACTAGAGCAGTGGTTTCCAGTTCTGAGTGCATACTAGAATCACCTGGGACTTTCTCAAAAAAACCACACACACAGAAGTAAGCAAAGTCTTGAACAGGGACTTCTGTAGACTTTGGTGGCACAAATTCTTTCAGGAGCAGGTACAAACAAGGATATGGGGCAAGAAGAATTCCCATGCTCTGCTCAAAGGAATCTTAATTAGAGATTGGGGGAAAAGTTGGCTAACAGCGTGTATGGTAGCCTTACGGAGCTGCCCCATAACCCAGATAGTCCAGGACTGCCCACAGAAGGCGTAGAGCTGGTACTGAGAGCTCTCCAACCTAACAAGACCCCATGGGGGTCTTCTCCTGAACGCATGGCCTAATGCAAGGCAGAAACAGGAAAGTCTGCACAGGGGCAGGCATGAATAGTAAGAGTGCTTTGCCACTCAATTACAAGTCAGCTTTCCGTGGCATACACCTTGATCTCTGTACTGTGCTTAGTTATCCTCTTCCTGAGGTGGCGAACATGGAATGTGCTAACCACCCTGGTTGCGGGGGAAGGGTACCATGAATTGGATGGAAAGGCTTTTTTCATTGTCATTCCAAAATATCCCACTACATAAATATCTTTCATATAAAACAAAAGGACTTCTAACCAATAAAACCTCGTTTTTTTCCCTATCATTGTCTTTCTCTTCAAAGCTAAGAATCATGATAAGAGTTTGCTTTTATTGAGATCCTTTACTCTGTTCATTCTTCATGTGCAATTCGTAATTTGACTTTTAAAAAAATTTTTTTTAAGATTTTATTTATTCATGAGAGACATGAAGAGAGAGACAGAGACACAGGCAGAGGGAGAAGCAGGCTCCTTGCAAGGTGCCTAATTGGGGACTCAGTCCCAGGACCCCGGGATCATGCCCTGAGCCAAATGCAGACATTAAACCGCTGAGCCACCCAGGTGTCCCTGTAATTTGACTTCTACCCCCAACCCCATTCCCGTTCAAACTGTGTCTCTGGGGTCCTTTGTCTTCTCAGACATCACCTTTTGTTTTTATCCAACATCTCTGATTCTTCCTTCTTGGCTTCTTTTGGGGCCTTATTAATGTCCCTCAGGAGGCCTTATTAATGTCCTTCAGGGGTTCACCCCCATCCCTCTTTTCACTTTCAGCCCTTTTCTGGAAATCTCATCCATATCCAAATCTGGAGCTCAAACTGGAAAAAAATTTAAGAGACTACAACAACTCTGGTGAAAGGGAAATTTTAGGACAATGAAATTGAAAAGTTCTGGAAAGTAACGATAATGGAAATGAGATGTGCAAATGGAAATGTCCTTAGAATTCATGAGATACAACCAAATCAAAACTCATGAATGCCTATATCAAGCAAAATAAAAGCATAAGAAAATGAATAGAATATTCAACTAAAAAAGCTAGGGAAAAAGAGGAAGCTGAGAGAAAGCAGGAGGGTGGAATTGAAGATAAAAGCATAATGGCGCTGGGAAACGGAAATAGTGGGAACTAATAAAATGAAAGGCTGTTTTTTTATAAAAGGTTAAAAAAAGAAAGGTCACTGGCAAATTTTTTTTTTTTTTTTTGGAGAAAGCACAAAAATAGGCACCAAGGACTGGGGGGTGAAATAACCATCAAAGCACAGGACATTTAAAAATATCATGAGAGTAGTTTATATAACTCTATAGAAGCAAATTTGAAAATCTAGCTATAAAGGGCAACGTTTTAGTAGAATATAATTTGTCAAAACTTGTGTACCTGGATTGGAACACTTATTATTGTTAAGATGGCAATAATCCCCAAATCAATCAACTGACTCAACATAATCCCTGTGGAAATCCCAGCTACCTTTAAATTTTTTTTTCAGTAATCAACAAGCTGATCCTAGAATTTGTATGAAATTGCAAGGAACCTAGAAGAGCCACAATCTCAGAAGGAAGAACACAGTCAAATTCACATTTCCCAATTTCAGAATTTAAACGAAGCTACAGTAAGGCTCTGTAATACTGACATAATGATGTGAGGTCACACATGTGCATCGGTGGAACAGAGTTGAGAGTTTGGAAATAAACCTTTATGATTATAGTCAATGGATCTTCAACAAAGTTGGCAAGTCAAATTCAATGGAGAAAGAGTAGTCTTTTCACCAAATGGTGCTAGCACCGCTGGGTATTTCCATGCAAATAAATGAAGTTGGTCACCTGCCACATACCATATACAAAAATTATCTCAAAAGTAGATAAGAGACCTACATATAGGACCTAAAACTATAAAACCCTAGCAGAAAGCATAGGTGTAAGTCTTTGGGACCAAAGATTAGGTAGTGGTTTCTTAGATATGACACCTAAAGCATAAGTAACCGAAGGAAAAAGATACATTGGACTAAACCAAAATTAAAAACTTCTTTTTTAGGGATCCCTGGGTGGCGCAGTGGTTTAGCGCCTGCCTTTGGCCCAGGGCGCGATCCTGGAGACCCAGGATCGAATCCCACGTCGGGCTCTCGGTGCATGGAGCCTGCTTCTCCCTCTCCCTCTGCCTATGTCTCTGCCTCTCTCTCTCACTGTGTGCCTATCATAAATAAAATTTAAAAAAAAAAAAAAACAAACTTCTTTTTTACCCAAAAGAAAATAAAAATTCAGCCACAGAAGGGGAGAGAATATTTGTAAATCCTATATCAGCATCCAAGATATACAAAAAGGTCTTACAACTCAATAATAAAAATACAAATAACCCAGGATGCCTGGGTGGCTCAATGGTTGAGTGTCTATGCCTTTGGTTCAGGTTGTGATCCCAGGGTCCTGGGATCAAATCCTGCATCAGGCTCCCTGCAGGAAGCCTGTTTCTTCCTCTGCCTATGTCCCTGCCTCTCTCTCTGTGTCTCTCATGAATAAATAAATAAAATCTTTTAAAAAATACAAATAACCCAATTAAAAAGTGGGTGATGGATTTGAATAAACACTTCTCCAAAGAACATATTTAATGGCCAAAATGCACATGAAAATATGCCAAACATCATTAGTTGTTAGGGGAATACAAATCAAAACCATAAAGAAATACTACTTCAGATCCACTAGGATGACTCTAATTTTCTTAATGTAAAATAACAAATGCCAGTGAGGATGTGGAGAAATTAGAACCCCAATATGCTGCTGGTGGGAATGTGAAATGGTGCAGTCACGTTCATAAACAGTTTTGTAGTTCCTCAAGAAGTTAAGCAAAACAAAGAGTTACCATATGACCCAGAAATTTCATTTCTGGGCATATTCCCAAGGGAAATGAAAAAATATGTTCACACAAAATCTTGTACATGAGTGTTCATAGCAGCATTATTCCTAATAGCCAAAAAAAAGGAGAAACTCAAGTGTCTATCCACTGATGAATGGATAAATAAAATGTGGTATATCCATACACTAGAATATTCTTCAGCCACAAAGGGGAATGAAGTACTGACACATGCTACAAGGTGAGTGAGCTCGGGAGGCATCATGCCAAGTGAAAGGCGCCAGACACTGAAGGCCATGTGTGGTATGACACTTACAGGAAATGTCCATGGTAGGCAAGTCCATAGAGAAGGGCAGTAGCTAGTAATCCCAAGGAGGTGAGAGGAGGCGGAATGAGAAGGGACTACTAACAGATCTGTGATCCTTTCTGGGGTGACGGAAATGTTCTAGGATTAGGTAGTGGTATGGCTGCTTACCATTGTGAATTTACTAAAACCACTGAATTTTACACTTTCAAAAAAGCTATTGACAAAATAATAAAGCAAAACAAATGAACAAAACCTGGATCCGTGTAAAGATAGAAAATCTAAATATACTAATTTCCAAAGACTCAATAGGCAAGTTTTCAAAGAGCTCTCTCACCAAAAGGCTTCAATCCAAATGCTTTCATATGAGAATTCTATCAAACTGAAAAAAACTTTTGTACCAAGTTCTTCTAGAAAATAAGAAAAAGAAAAGTTCTAAATTCTTTTTCTGAGATAAGTATAATACAGAGAAGAAAAACTTAATTTAAAAAATCCTCCAGAACAATCTTACTTATGAATATCTATCTATCTAAAGAATGTAAGTGAAATACCAGCAACAAAATGCAAGATCATATATTTTTTTAAAGATTTTATTTATTTATTTATTCATGAGAGACAGAGACAGAAAGAGAGAGAGAGAGAGAGAGAGAGAGAGAGAGAGAGGCAAGAGACACAGGCAAGGGGAGAAGCAGGCTCCATGCAGGGAGCCCGACATGGGACTCCATCCCGGGTCTCTAGCTCCAGGATCAGGCCCTGGGCTGAAGGTGATGCTAAACCGCTGAGCCACCCGGGCTGCCCGCAAGATCATATTAAAGCAAAATGGAATTTATTCCAGGAATGAATGAATAGTACTATGTTGGGAAGTATATTAATATATTTAATTATATTAATAGATCTGAGAGGAAATATCATGGGATCTATAGACGCTTAAGAGGCATTCAACAGAATTCAACACATATTCATAATTTTGAAGACTCAATATGTCAGAGTTCTACAGAGAAACAGAAGCAATAGGATATATGTTTGTATCATCTATACCGACATTTGTATCTGCATTTGTATCTGCATATTTAAATATACAGAGAGGGGAGAAGGTGATTTATTATAAGGATTATCTCACATCATTATGGAGGCCAAGAAGTCCCATGACTACTGTGTATAAGCTGGAGAACCAGGAAAGCCATTGATATAATTCAGTCTGAGTCTAAATACCTGAGAACCAGGGAAGCTAATGGTGTAAGTCTGAGTCCAAAAGCCCAAGAAACAGGAGCACTGATGTCCAAGGGCAGGAGAAGATGGATATCTCAGTTCAAGCAAAGACAGCAAATCCACCCTTTTTCTATCTTTTTTTCTACTCAGGCTCCCATCAGATTAGATGATGCCCACTTGCATTGGTGAAGGCAACCTTCTTTACTCAGTCTACCATTCAAATGCCAATCTCTTCTGGAGACAGCCTCCCAGACACACCCAGAAATAATATTTTGCTAGCTATGTGGGTATCCCTTAACCCCAATCAAGTTGACAACATAAAAGTAACCATCACACTCAGTAAAGTAGATCTGGAAATATGTATATCTTCACATGAAATATGTGCATTTCAGCCTAAAATCTAGTTTCTTTTTAATGAGAAAGGACTATCCACATTTCTGTTAAAGTCAGGGACAAAATGAGAATATCCATATTTGCCGTTATGATGATTATCATTTTTTAAAGTAGGCTCCACGCCCAGCATGGAGCTCAACCTGAAATTTGAACTCACAACTCTGAGGTCAAGACCTGAGCCTCAGCTCAAGAGTGGGACATTTAACCAACTAAGCCACCCAGACACCCCAAATTTAGTATTGGAGGTTTTAGCCAACACAATTAGAGTCATAATGGAGGCATACATATTGGACATGACATGGCAGAAGGTAGAGAAGAGAGAAGGAGAACTATCCATATTTGCAGATGTGAAGTCATGAAATCTCTAGAAAACCAAGAGATCCAATGGGAAAATTACTACAGAAAAAAAAAAAGTCCAATAAAGAGGAAATAAAACTAATACCCAGAAACCAAGAGCCTTCAACTATACAATGACCAGTTAGGTGATATATAATGGAAGATAAAACCCATCTATAAGCTAAAATTTATAGACAGAATATAGCAAAAAAAATTACAAATGCTAGCTTAGGAAAATCTGGAAGACATAAAAAATACATTTGAGCAAATAGAAAGACATACCATGTTTTTTGGATAGGAAGACTTGAACTCATAAAGATGTCAAGTAATCCTAAATCAACTTACAAATTCAACACAGCCACAGTTAAAATGCCAATAGATGTTTTCTGGAGCTACCCAATTGAATTTCATGTTCATATGAAAAACAAATATGCAAGAATAGCCAGGAAATTGCTGATAAAGAAGAGAAAGGAGGGGGATCCCTGGGTGGTTCAGCGGTTTAGCGCCTGCCTTCGGCCCAGGGTGTGATCCTTGAGTCCCAGGATCCAGTCCCACAACAGGCTCCTTGCATGGAGCCTGCTTGTGTCTCTGTCTGTCTCTGTCTCTCTGTCTCTCAAATAAATAAAATTAAAAAAAAAAAAAAAGAGAAAGGAAATGAGTTTAGCTGTATTTGATAGTAAAACATTACAAATCCTTAACAGTGAAAAGAGTGTGGCATAAAAGTTAATTAAATAGAACAGAAAAATCCAGAAATATTCCCAGGTGCGTATGGAGAGTTCATTTATGAAACGAGGGAGAAGTCAGGTAAGTGTCAGACTCTTGGTTTCAGCTCAGGTCATGATCTCAGGGTCATGAGATTGAGCCTCATGTTGGGCTGAGTGCAGTCTACTTGAGATTCTCTCTCTCCCTCTGGCACTTCCACTCATGCTTTCTCTCTCTCAAATAAACATATCTGTGTTACATTATGTATATATATAAACACATGTATGTTATAAAACACATATACGTGTGTCTATATATAAATATATATATATTAATTCCTTTATGAACTTGAATGGGAAAAATGACTCACAACAAAATCCTAACGTTAAAGGTTGACACACTCAGACACATAAAAAAAAATCAAGCAAAAATGCCTTTAAAAAAAAATCAAGAGGTGAACGACTGAGAAAACCTTATATTGCAAGTGGCTAATATCATTGAGGTGTAAAAGTGGTATGTCCGATTAACCAGAACTCTCCATTCTTTGACCATAGACAAAAAGGCATGGATTATTATTTTAAAATAACTTTTTATTTCAAAAATATTAAATAAGTTATTTAAAAACTTAATCTTCTCCATATTTCTAAAAACATTTTGCTTTGAAATTAATTTTAGAGTTACCGAAACACAGAAGGTAGTGCCAAGTGGTCCTGTGTGTCCTTTGCTCACCTTCTCCTAATGGTCAGGTCTTAACTAGACATAGCACAGTCAGCAGAAGCGAAGATCTTCTGACACTTTCACTGGCTTTCCGACTACTCTCCATTCTCTCTCCAGGATCCAACAGAGAATCCTGTGTTCCATTTAATTCCTGTGTCAAGTGTCTTCAGTCTTCCAACCTGTGACAGTTCTGCAGTCTTTCTCTTTTGTGACCTTGATATTTTTGAAAAGTCCTGCTCTGTGGTTTTGTAAAATACCTTTCAATTTGGGCTTGTCCAATGTTTTCTCATGCACAGATCAAGGTAATGCACTTTTGGCAGGAATACCAAAGGAGTGATTTTGTATTCTTCTCAGAGCATATAATGTCAGGGGGTACTTGACATGGTTATGTCTTGTTAGTGGTGATGTTAACCTCGTTCACTTCAGGCAGTGTTTCCCAGGATTCCCCCTCCATAAAGTTATTATTATTCCCTTTGTAACTAGTAATATCTTGGAGGACATACTGCAAGACTATGCAAAATATCCTTTCTCCTCAAACTTTGTCTACTGATTTCAGCATTCATTGATTGACCTTACTTATAACAATGTCACTGTCATGTTTGCCAAATAGTGTTTCAGTGTTATTTTTCTTTTTCTTTTTTTTTTTCAGTGCTATTTTTCAAAAAGAAAAATAGGGAGCTTTTTGTTTGTTTTGTTTGGACAGTGAGCAGCCATTTGGCAATGTTGAACTTGGAATTATTTAGACCTTTCACAACAATGGAAAATGTTTTAGTTAATTAATCGAGTAAACACTTATTAAACCCTTGTTATAACCAAAACATCTATGAGAAATACGCAAAAGCCATGTTTGTTCTGTTCTGCATCTGAGTCTTTTTCTCTGCCACTACTTTTCACCTTACATCACATTAACCACCATGATTTGTCCTAAGAAGATGTCATTGGTAAGTGTCCTGAAAGACAGACTCTCAGGAGTCAGAGAATGGAATCTGCTTCCAGTTTTGCTCCATTCTAGTTGTGTTCCTGGAGGGTGAGTCAAAGTTCTAGTTTCCTTACTTTAAAATGGGGACGATAATATGGATTGATGTGAGAATTAGAATTAGAATTAGTTATTTTTAATTGAAAGGCATTTCTCAAATTGTGAAGTGTTCTACAAATTCATATATTATTCAACAAACGCTGAGTCCCTATTATGTGTGAGTTCCTTCTAAGTGTTGGAATATAGCAGTGGAGGGCCTCTGTCCTCATGGAGCTTTTATTTTTTTATTTTATTATTTTTTTTTTTAGAGAGAGAGAGGTAGAAGAAGAAAGGGAGAGGGAGAGAGAGCGTCATAAGCAGACTCCCCACTGTGTGCAGAGCCTGACATGGGGCTTAATCCCGTGGCCCTGAGATCATGACCTGAACCGAAATCAAGTGTTGGCTGAGTAACCAGTTGAGCCCCTTGGGGCTTACATTTTAGAGGCAAGAAACAGACAATATATAAGTGAAGAGATTTCAGATGGTAATCAGTGCTATAAAGTAAATAAAACAGGACAGTGTTACAGAATACTATAAGGAAAAATAAATAAAATACTATAAGGAAGGTAGAAGAGAATGATGTATTAGCAAATGAGAGTGTGGTGAGGTGGGATGAAGCTGTGTAGAACTCCGGTCAGGGAAAGCTTCTGTGGAGGTCATTTTTGAGTTAAGATCTTTAATATTTGAAGGAGCCAGCCATGCGAACTGGGGGAGAGCAAATATAAAGGTCCTCTGGAGGGGCAGGGGTGTAGTGTGTTACAGACCAGCACGGGAGCGTGGGGCAACATGGTGGGCAGCCAGAGACCAGGGTGTGAGACCAAGTGAGAGAGGTTGGCAGGCCCTCATCAGATAGAGCCTCACAGACATTATCAGTGCCGTGGGAAGTCACCGGAGAGTGATAGGCAGGGAAATTACGTACTATAATGTTCAGTTGTAAAAAATTGTTCTGGCTCCTGTGAGAGTGGATGGAGGTGGCTGATGAGAGCCGAGGCAGTGACACCTGAGAGTGACTTCCGTGATCCAGGTGAGAAGTGGCCAGAAAAAGGTGGCAGCGTTCAGCATAGAATAGTCATGACTGCTACTGTTATGGGCCTAGACGTGTCCCCCCAGAAGTCACATCCCTAATGCCCAGCACCTCTGAATACAACCTTATTTGATGATAAGGTCGTTAGAGAGGTGATTAAGGTAAAATAAGAGCATCAGAGTGGGCCCAAATCCAGTCTTAATGGAGTCTTGTGAGAAGAAATTTGGACACACCGAGACAGGGAGGCAAGCACACAGAGGAAGATAGGGTGAGGACATGGGGAGAAGGCGGCCATCTCCGAGCTCAGGGGAGAAGCCTCAGAAGAAACCGCCCCGCCTCCATCTCGATCTTGGACTTCCAGCCTCCAGAGCTTTGAGCAAACCAATCCCTGTTGTTTACACCCCCCCACCCCCCCGCAGGCAGACTCATGCAGTTATGATAATAATGACGGTGGTGGTGATTTCTTCATGGTATCTGCTGCCGCCTCAAGCTAGGGCATAGACTTGTGTGTGTGCATGTTTCCTCCCGCGTGGTTGCCAAGGGTAAAAGTAAAGATGGAGCTGAATTATTTATTCTCTATGTAGTGTCTGATGTTTCATAGAGTTCTTTTCTGAGATACACAGGAGACCCATTTCTTCACTTGGAGACTGCAAACTCTAGCATATAGGATGGTATGAGAAATAATACCGTAACAAGTTAGAACCCAGAGCTTTTTGGAAAGCATATTTTAGCAGTGGAAAAATGATCCTCACTTGATTAGAGGGACCTTCAGAAAAATAAGCCTATTTTTTGAGTAGAACCATTGTCCAAATAAGGAGGTTTAGCCATTATTATGTTGGTTTCATTTCATGGCTTTGCGAGAAAAGATCAATGTGTGAAAACTCCCTCTATGAGGGCAGGGTCCTCCTCTCATTGTCTGCTGTGCTGTGAATGGTACCTGGTGCACGGTAGTGTTTGGCAAGTATTTATGAGATGAATGTAAATCATTTTCAAATTCTAGTTTGTTCCTTCTTAGAATTTTTGAATTGCTTTCACCGTTCTCTCATACTTAGCTGAATATCAGCGATTCCATAGAGGAGGTAAAGTCTTTAGCCTGTGTCTTTCTCCCTTCCAATCGCATCCATTGTCCTGAGTCAGGTCTTCACTTGGAATGGTTTTGACCTTAGACTGCCCTTAACCGGAGGACTCACCGCCCAGCTCCGTGGCACTGGCGCCACCTCGTGTCAGGAACGTGACACTGCACCCACTGCAGGCCTGCAGGGAACCAGCCTGGCCCTGGTCACACAAGCTGTGCATGAATTAAAGGGTGATGCCTTTATTGGGCAGCCTTACCATGACTCATGTGTTCAGAAGGGATTTTTGTCCCCATGTTTATATTACATTATATATAGGGCAAGTGCGGAAACAGATTCTTAGTCTTTAGTCATAAAGGCTTCTGGAGTTGATTCATAGTTCTTATCAATGTGAGACATCTACTCCTATAAATACAGGGAAGAGCTCTGCAGAGTTTTAAGACTTTATATGAAATAGTTGATTTAATTGAGGTGTCATCAATTAGAAAAAAACACGAAATTGATTGATTGGTTGATTTTTTTTTTTTTTTTAGATTTTATTTATTCATGAGAGAGGCAGAGACACAGGCAGAGGGAGAAGCAGGCTCCCTGCGGGGAGCTGGACGTGGGATTCGATCCCGGGTCTCCAGGATTTGATCCCAGGTCCCTGGGCTGAAGGCGGTGCTAAACCGCTGAGCCACCCGGGCTACCCACGAAATTGATTTAAATGAAAGAAAAAAAATTTCCAAGGAAAAATGGTTTTTATTTTTGTTTTTTAATACAAGAACTGTATTTAATTTCTGTTCTGTATCCACGGTAGGACACTGAGTGGGTTGTTCACAAGATGAACCTGTCGGGATGCCGGGGTGGCTCAGTGGTTGAGCATTTTGCCCTTGGCTCAGGGCATGATCCTGGGGTCTGGGATCGAGTCCTGCATTGGGCTCCTCGCAGGGAGCCTGCTTCTCCCTCCTCCTGTGTCTCTGCCTCTCTCTCTCTCTCTATGTCTATCATAAATAAATAAATCTTAAAAAAAAAAAAAAGAGAAGATGAACCTGTCTAGGGACCGCAGGGCCAGGAGCTGTCCGTATGAAGTGGTGAGGACTCAGAGAATCAGTGTTGGAACCAAACCATCCTGACTTGCAGCTAGCCCACAGGAGCTGATTGTTAGGTTTTCAGGAATTCTGCAAGCTGCTGTTACAAACTAAATTATATGAAAGGTAAATGACATAAATTTACAAGTAAATTATATTAAAAACAAAGGAGCTCGCTTGGGCAGCACTTAGAGTGAAATTGGGTGGGTGCAGAGATTAGCTGAATTCCTGCACGAGAACCCGGGGGATGAGCCACCCAGGTGCCCCTTTTGTTTTGTTTTTAATGAAAACTTTTTATTTAAAAAATATCATACTTATAGACAAGTAGGAGTGGCACATGGCAAACTCAGTAAGTGATCTCAACTTTTTCAGGTTGTTCTGTATAAAATGCAACATGAATGTGGTAACTAACAATGAAAAGGTACTAAATACTCCCAAGTTTACCTCCTCCTAATTGCAGCACCATGTTTTACTCTCACTTATGCTTGTGAGGCAGTTTGCACAGGTGCTGGGATGCCAGGCAGTGGTGGGGACCCCGGGGGGGGGGGGCAGGCATTTCTTTCCACCTCTTCCACCAGCGACTTACTTTGGTAGCTTCATTCTTTGTGAGCCCCTGGTGGCTGTGTGGACAAGGTGGAAAAGCAAATACTGCTCATCAGGGCTTTTCCCTCCCAAGGGGCACACCCACCATTGTACACAAATGACTTTGTGCCTTTTCTCTGCTCTTGCTTCCAAAAGCCTGACAGGAAGACTTTGGGATGAATTATTAAAATTCAAGAACAATGTTTTGTTTCACTATACTGACTTCAGTAAAGTTTCTAACTGGTTGCTTTAAAAGGTTGCATTAATAATTGTAAATGCCTTAATGATTTAATATGTTACAATTGTTGTAAAAGTTATTTTATTATTTTTTTTAAAGATTGTATTTGAGAGAGAGCAAGCATGAGCAGAGGAAGGATTACAGGGAGAGGGTCCCAAGCAGACACTGCAGTGTGCGAGAAGTCCAACATGGGTCTTCATCCCACAACCCTGAGATCATGACCTGAGCCAAAATCCAGAGTCAGAAGCCAATTGACTGGGGCCCCCAGGCGTCCCTTAAAAGTTACTTTAAAATAATTTTCAATCATTTCACTTGATTCAAAATCCTATTTAGTAGAAGTGAAGTAGGTGAATCAGCCCCAATATGGTGTGTACTTGTGTCACTTTATTTCATAGTTTCATTTTAATGTTCCAGTTGTCTAACATCTTGGTTATTTCTTATTTCTGAATTTCTTTTATGTTCATTGGGAACTTTTGGAATTTTTTATACCTTGTCTCTGAAAGCTACAGTTTTAACTCCTAGCATGGTTTTTTTGTTTTTAACTTTTCCCTTTGCCGTTCTTCTCCTTTCTAGACCTCTGTCCCCTTCTCAGAAACTCATGGCCTCACGTTTTTCCGACCTCTGTTCTGTCTTGCCCTCTCTTCCTCTCTGTTTTTCTTAGGTCATGTTTAGGAACCTTATTACTTCTGAGGCTGGCAGGTTAGCTACGTGGTTTCCTTCTTTATGGCCGGGACCCCAGCCCCATCCCGGCACCATCTGGGGTTCTGGAGTCCACCCGACCCCTCTGCCTGCATTCCTGTGTTCTTGGCACCAGAATCCTAATGCCAAAGGCGCTCCTAGGATCCTCTGTCTTCTGTGCCTCTGGCCTTGTATTTCAGAACATGTGCAAACAAGAGGAGCTCAGAGGCCTCTTTGCTTCTCCTATAATTTCCCTCCCCACCCTCCTCTCATCCTGTACCCGCCTGGAGCAGTTCACCCTGCTGCCTTCTTCACTGTGGGGTCAAGGATGAACAGGGCTCCATCTGCCCCAGATACTTTTACCTGTTCTTAAGCCAAAACGATAGATAAAGTGTAATACAAAAAAAGGTAACTGTTTTAAATAGGTTCTATGAGGCAGGATTTCTGTTGACTTCTTACTGCTTTGGTTTTCATTTCAAATGTGCTTATATTGTTTGTTTTTCAAGTTTATTTACTTTTTGGTATCTCTCTACCCAACATGGGGCTCAAACTCATGACCTCAAGATCAAGAGTCGTGTGCTCTTCCAACTAAGCCAGCCCAGTGCCCACTTCTTGTTTTTTTTTTTTTTAACATTTTATTTATTGATTCATGAGAGACACAGAGAGACAGTGAAACAGACAGAGGGAGAACCAAGTTCCCCGTGGGGAGCCCGAGCCTGATGCGGTACTCAGTCCTAGGACCCTGGGATCATGACCTGAACCAAAGGCTGATGCTCAATTACTGAGCCACCCAGGTGCCCCTTTTGTTTTGTTTTTAATGAAAACTTTTTATTTAAAAAAATCGCACTTAAAGACAAATAGTAGAAGTGGCACATGGAACACTTGACATCACACAGGTGCACAGATGCAAAATGTTAACATTTCACTTTTGCCTATGTTCTCCCTCTTTTATAATATACACACACAGTTGCACATTTTCATTATTATTTTAATTTTTCTGGACTATTTGAGAATAAGCTGTGGGTGTTATGACCTTTTCCCCTGAAATACTCCAGTGTATATTTTCTAAGAACCAGAATATTCACTTACATAAGCCACAGGTATGTGCGTGTGTGTGTTTAAATATAATCTTAGAATAAGCGTAGCTGGGGAGAACTTGAGGAGGTCATTTGGCTCATCCCCCTGCTTCTTGCAGGTAAATTCCTCCAGTACATGATGGCTGCTTTCCAGGAGTGATAAGCCCAGATTCCCACAGGGACCAGGCCTGTGACGTGTGTGTGTGTGTGTGTGTGTGTGTGTGTGTGCGCGCCCCACCTAAATAGAGACCAACACTGTGCTGAACAAAACCTTATCTGCCAGCATGTCTGTACCTCAGGTCATCAGTTTTCAGACTGGATCTGTCTTCGAGGCTCCCATAGGGTGGAGCCTCCAAGCTTCTCTGGAAGTACCTCATTATGGTCAAGTTCTCCTGTGAGTCTCATGAAATCCCCGGCCAGGTTTATAGGAGGCAGCAGTGTGCAGGGTTGAAGAGTGTGGGTTCCCACCTGTGTGTAGGGATCCCATAGCCACCACTTCTAGGATCCTGGGGAAGTTACCTCACCCTTCTGGGTTTGTTTTCCTCCTCTGTAGAGTAGAGTAGGTGCTGTCTTCGTAGGGCTGTTGTCAGGAGTAAGTGGATCAGAATATTGAAGCACATGGGACGCCTGGGTGGCATGATCAGGTTGTGATCCCAGGGTCCTGAGATTGAGTCCCGCCTCGGGCTCCCCATGGGGAACCTGCTTCTCCCTCTGCCTGTGTCTCTGCCTCTCCCTGTGTGTCTCTCATGAATAAATAAAATAAAATCTTAAAAAAAAAAAGAAAATAATATTGAAGCACTTGAGAGCAGAGCTAAACCGCGTGTGGCTGTGTGCAGCCTGTAGGTGGTGGAGGGGTGTGAGTGGGCTGTGGGGCTACCCCTTCTCCAAGTCCCAGAGGAGGTGTCCCTTCCCAACCAGAAGGCAAATTAGTCCTGTCTCATGTCCTGCCCCCCAGGTTGGACCCGCAGCCCCGGTGCCCTGCTCCCTGTGGGGGTGGGGGACACTGCTGGGATGCACTGAGCAAGTTCTTGAACATCTTGGGGTTGTCTCCTTATCTATGAAATGGAGAGAGTGGGGGCTCCCCCTCCCTGCCACGGAGCAGTGCGAGGAGTAAAGGCATCTCTGGGGCCCGAGTTTGAACTGTGAGAGTCCTGGCCAGGAGCTGCAGGTGCCTCTCCGGAGCTGCCACCTTGTCCCCCTGGCCACCCAAGTCCCCCTGCCATCGCCGCTCGCACAGGCTTGCTCTTCCTCCGTCCCTGAATGTGCTGTTGCTGAGATCACTAGTGGCCTTCTCTCTGTGGGCTGCTGCTGCTTCTCTTCGGCTCAAGGGACAGTTTTAACAGCGAAGTCATTTTGCAACCAGGGGTCTGGGCAGAGTGCAGTTGAGGGTCCGTGGGAGCAAAAGAGGAGTGGAGAGGCTGTCAGAGGCGGGACAGACAGAGGAGTGGGTGGCGGGGAGCTAGGCACAGTGGGTCTGCAGAGGGGCTGGGCCTGGAGTGGATGGTGGGCAGGGAACTCACGGAGACAAGATGAAGGATTTGGAACAGGGGCTGTGGGAACAGAGGGAGTGGGCTTGGAGGTGGTCAGGTACCTATCAGAAATGTCTTCAAGGGATGCCTGGGTGACTCAGTGGTTGAGCATCGCCTTTGGCTCAGGTCATGATCCCGGGATCCTGGGATTGAGTCCTGCATTGGGCTCCCTGCATGGAACCTGCTTCTCCCTCTGCCCGTGTCTCTGCCTCTCTCTCTCTCTCTCTCTCTCTCTCTCTCTCTCTCTGTGTGTGTGTGTGTGTGTCTTTCATGAGTAAATAAATAAAATCTTAAAAAAAAAGTCTTCAAGATAAGGGAGGAAAATATCTGAATATTTTGGGGGCAAAAGAAGAAGCAACTGGTAGAGGATGAAGATGCTGAGTGGGGAGCGAGTGTGTCCTGAACAAGACACAAGAGCCAGGGACTTGAGAGGATGCTTACCCAGATGAGTGCCAAGTGATGCATATAATTAGGAGGAAGAAAGAGGCAAGACAGGAACTAAGAAAAACTCAGAGGAGTTAGTTTTTTATTCCTTGGAGGCTGAGGGGGAAGGGGCGGGAAGTATGTATGTACTTCTAAAGAGGTAAGCGGGCAGGGCAGGGCCTGTAATGGTAGGGGGCCCCCTCCGAATGCATGAGTCCCTCCCAAATTCATAGATAGCCCAAACCCCCATGTGATGACGTTTGGAGGTACGCCTTTGGGAAGTGGTCAGGTTTAGATGAGGTCAGGAGAGTGGGGCCCCCACGATGACTAGAGCCCTTAAAAGAAGAGGGGGACCCAGAGTGGGCTCGAAGTCTGCTGTGTGAGGACACGGAGCCAGGTGGCCATTGCAGGCCAGGAAGACTTTTTTTTTTTTTAAGATTTTATTTATTTATTCACGATAGACATAGAGAGAGAGAGAGAGGCAGAGACACAGGAGGAGGGAGAAACAGGCTCCATGCAGGGAGCCTGACGGGGGACTCGATCCCGGGACTCCAGGATCATGCCCTGGGCCAAAGGCAGGAGCTAAACCTCTGAGCCACCCAGGGATCCCCCCAGGAAGACGGTTCTTACCAGACACTGAACCTGATGGTGCCTTGGCCCTGGGCCCCGTGGCCTCCAGAGCTGTGAGCAATGATGTTTTGCCTTCATCCGCCCGGGCTGTGGTGTGTAGCTGTGCAGCCCCAGCTGACGTGGCAGGTGGTAGGATGGTGAGCCGTGGTGCTCACTCAGTCTGCGTCTGTTTGGGGACGTGGGTGACAGATATGTGGGGTCTTCTGCTGAAGTGAGGTGCATCCGAGGTTTGGAGCTTGAGGCAAGAGGTGATAGATGAATGGAGCAGGCAGGATGGAGGGGGAGGGTTAGGGTGCGGTAGATGGCAATTTTGTTTGCTTTTGTTTTGTTTTGTTTTAAGGATTCTATTTATTTATGCATGAGAGACACACACACACAGAGAGGCAGAGACACAGGCAAAGGGAGAAGCAGGCTCCATGCAGGGAGCCCAGTGGACTCGATCCCAGGACCCCAGGATCACGTCCTGAGCCAAAGGCAGCCGCTCAACCACTGGAGCCAGCCAGGCATCCTGGTAGATGGACATTTTGAATGGTTGGCTGGAACATATCGAGCAGTCATGTGTAGATGAATTCACTGCAAAACACAGCTCGTGGGCCGGTTTGCAGGGGCACAGAGGGCATTCCTGGGTTATTGTGGACTTGTCAGCCAAAGAAGCCTTTTGCCTTTTCCTCTTACGTGAGTGAGGCCTTCATGTTTTAGGACTAGAGAGAAAGCAGCAGCTTGGTGCCGGACAAATGGAACGAGCTTTGTTTTCTGTGGTCTCCCCAGACAGAGCAAGAGTGAGCCAGTCTAACTGGATTCATTCAGGAGAGGTGAGAAGGGGCAGGGGTCTTTCTAAGGGGAGCCAGGGGAGAGAGAATTTTCTAGACTGAAAGGAAGCACCTGCCTCCCTCTGACCCAGAGCAGCCCACTGGTGGTGGGAGGCCCTGGGGGCTCGCGCAGGCCCTCTTCCTTGGACAGCTGGGTTGGGGCAGGTCTCTGGAAAGTTCTTGCTAGACTCCTGGCTGGTCTCTTCCCGCCAGCACAGTCTCCTCAGAGGAGCTCTTGTGCAGCCCAGCCTCACTCCCCGAGCTGTCTGCAGCCTGGACCTTCCTCCTGCTCCCTCTGTCATGTGTCACGTTTGGGGGTGGATTGTACCCCACCCACCAGCAAGCACCTTAGCCCTTCCCATGTCCTGGGTATTGGTAGCGACAAAGGGCTCATTTCAATCTGCTCTCAAGTTTCTCAGGCACAAGGGGTATTGATTACCTTGCTGACCCAGCACAAGGTAATTCTGCTTTTCCCTCCACGTACGTCTCTTCTCAAAGGCTGACTCACGATGGCAGCTCTTCCTAGCTATTTCCAGAAACAGAGGGTATCGGATTTAAAATTTAAAATGTTCTGGGGATCCCTGGGTGGCTCAGCGGTTTAGCGCCTGCCTTTGGCCCAGGGCGCGATCCTGGAGACCCGGGATCGAGTCCCACGTCGGGCTCCCGGTGCATGGAGCCTGCTTCTCCCTCTGCCTGTGTCTCTGCCTCTCTCTCCCTCTCTCTCTCTCTCTCTGTGTGACTATCATGAATAAATAAAAATTAAAAAAATAAATAAATAAAATGTTCTAGTAACCATATTTTTTTAAAAAAAGGTGAAAGACAAACTGGTAAAATTAATTTTAATGCTATGTTTTATGCAACCCAGTGTGTCTCAAATATTGTCTTTTCAACATGTATCAGTTTAGAAATTATCAGAGATATTTTACTTTTTTTTCCCCTAGACTCGGTTTTTGAAATCCATGTGTATTTTACAGTTACAGCCTGTTTTCACTTGGGCTTCTCACATGCCCAGTGCTCAGTAGTCAGATGGAGGCAGGGACCACTGTCCTAGACGAGGGCCTGTGGGGACTTCCAGGCCCCCCTGTCCCATCCCCCCAACATCGTGCAGGGTAACTAGCCTTTCCTTGGGTCCCTCTGATTCTGGACTCTCTGTGGTTCTCTGATGCACATAGAGAGGCCTGGAAGGTTATGGAGGGGCTAAATCTATGAATACTTAACAAATCATATGTTTTTTTGTCCTTGCCTCATTAACTATCGGTTCTTTTTTCTTGTTTAATTTTATTTGTTTATTTGAGTGAGAGAGAGAGAAAGCATGAGCAAGGGAAGGAGCAGACTCCCTGATGAGCAGGAAGCCTGTCGCAGGCTCGATCTCAGGACCTCAGGATCATTACCTAAGCAGAAGGCAGATGCTTTACCGCCTGAGCCACCCAGGCTCCCCTATCAGTTCCAATGCATACAGCAGGAGTCCGATGCTACAATGATATATTTACCACATTGGTGTTAGCCAGATTCATGGGACACCTTTAGGGGACTTCTTGAAAGTCTAGGCTTATAGAATGCTTCAGTGTCTATAGTCACAGCATCACCTTCAGGTCCTACCTTCATGAGGGATGTGGGCATGAGAATCCATGCATGAGTGTTGGGACTGAGCTGCTTGGGTGGGTATGAAATAAGAAGACCTTACATGTTTAGCTGGCCCTCGTTTAGTCTGAAGGAAAACCAATAAGTGAAAATTAATCCCGTCTCCCACAGTTACTGATTTTCAGTTTTCCTCTCACTACTCATTCTGCAACCTCTTTAAGTGATGAACCTAGACATTCTTGTTTAACATGTTTTCTCAGTAAAATAGGGAGTAAATATCATACCACTGATACCATCCAGAATGGTTAAGAAATGAAATATTCTAGTTAAGTATTTGTGAAATTAAGTTCACACTCAAATACTACAACTGTAATAATTTTAAGTGGAAATATATTTTAAAAATATTTTATTTATTCATGAGACACACACACAGAGGTGGAGACATAGGCAGAAGGAGAAGCAGGCTCCTTGTGGGGGGCCTGATGTGGGACTCGATCCCAGGACCCCGGGATCATGACCTGAGCCAAAGGCAGGCGCTCCACTACTAAGCCACCCAGGTGCTCCTTGGTGGAGATATTTAATAATCTATTACAAATCCTCTGTCTTAGCATCTAGAGAATACGGACTATAATTCATACTTAGGTTATTTGCTAAATTGAATTACGATATTATGGGAGGGTAGGGGAGTCATTAATATTTATGGAGTGGCTACTCTGCCAAGAGCTGTGCTTTTATATTATGATATTCATATTATTTTATGCTGAGGGTGTTCCCAGCCCCATTCTAAGTATTTGAAGGAAGAGGTTATATGTTACGCCCCAGCTAGGCTTATGCACTCAGAGACTGGCCTGCCCTGCCTAGCACAGTGCAGGGCAATCTGACACCAGAGCCCTGCTACTAAGTACTCTGCACTAATGTGAACTTCTGCACAAACCTCTGGGGGAGACATTATTGTTCTGCCCCAGACAGTGAGGTGCAAAACAGTTAACGAATTCAAAATCAGCTAGTAAGTGGCCAGCATTTCTTTTTCTTCCTCTCCCCTCCTTTTCATTTTCTAGAACTTGTGGATTTTGGCTCAGGCAGGGCTTGAGTTTGTAAATCAGTGCAAACACTGTTTCGTCTTCCTTTGGTTCACTTGTCTGCCTTTTTCTTTCCCAGGAAATATCTTCTCTCCTCCATGAGGCAGTACTGATTGACTTCATTTGCTGTGCTACGTCCACCCTTGAAGTGGTTTAGAGAAACAACGGCGCTTGCTTTTCAAAGTTTATATTCTGAAACTATTGACTATTTTTTCCTGCAGAGAGATCGGAACAATTATCAGGTCACTAGGGTGCTGCCCAAGTGAAGGAGAGCTGCATGACCTGATCTTAGAGGTAAGCAAGGCTGCATGGGCTGGGCTCCCTGCTATGCCCATTCCTTGTACTTGAACACCTTTACCTGCAGCTAAGCATGTCCTAAACTAATGTCCTAAACTAATAATGGGTGCACTTGATGAAGACATTTGGGCAACTGTGTGGATTGGCCAGCCAGCAGTTCTGAAACAATATCAGATCTGGAAGAAATGGCTTTGACCAAGTAACCCAATGGCTCAAGTAAGGAGCCCACCTTAGATATTATTTATATTCTAAAATTAGTTGAAGAGGGGCACCTGGGTGGCTCAGTCGGTTGAGTGTCAGACACTTGATTTCAGCTCAGGTCATGATCCAAGGGTCATGAGATCGAGCCCCGCATAAGGCTCCCCACTCAGTGGGGAGTCTGCTTCTCCCTCTCCCCCTATTCGTTCCCCACTCATAAATAAAACAAATACAATCTTTTTTTTAAAGCTTATATTCATTTGAGAGAGAGAGTGAACCAGAGAGAGAGAGAGAGATCAAGCATGATCAGGGGCAGGGAGAGGGAGAAATAAACTCCCCACTGATTAGGGAGCTTGATTCAGGACTCTATCCCAGGACCCTGAGATCATGACCCAAGCAGAAGGCAGACCCTTAACTGACTGAGCCACCCAGGTGCCCCTAAATAAATAAAGTCTTAAAAAAATAAAATTAGTTGAAGAAAGCAGATACTTGGGACCAACTATGTGTGGAAAGAACATGGCAGATGAAAGGAATTGTGGTGAAGAATTTCAGTTCAGAGGAGATAGAAATGGAGGGGGACTGTAAGAAATTTATATTTTTTTGGGGGAAAAACCCTAACTTTCAGAATAAGTAGTAAACATAACAAAATAATAAGAACCAACTTGACACTGACTGAACAGTCTAAGAATTTTAAAAATGGTTATTTGTAATAGCGTCGATGAGTCTCTGGAGGGAATAATCTTGTAAAGCAGTAATGAATGGCCCAAGATCAGAGAGCTTTCTGCCCTGTTAGGTTTCCCAGAAAAGTGTCTGGTCTAACTAACCTCAGATGTAGCTTTCAGTTTAACAAAGCAGAGGCCTGAAGGGAGCGAAGCTACCTGGGCCACCACCAGGAGAAGAATCTGTTCAGAGCTGCTTCTCCATGTGGGTTTTGGTGGAGGCCAGAATCAAGCAGGAGATGAGGGGAGGCAGGCAAGGAAGTGGGATTTTGTTGATTTATGGGCCTAGCCCAGCACTGACTCGGTGAGTCACTTGACCTCTGTGTTCATTTCTCTGTGATGATACCTACTTCAAAGCTAAATGCAATCATGTATTAGAAGACATGTTTTGAATCCTAAAGCACTCTATACAGTTAAGGAGTGGAAGATTAGAAAGACAACTCTGTTGCCTGCTATTAGCATTGTGGCAACTAAAAAAGCAGTACCGATTTTTCATTAACATTTAAAAATATTCAGTAAAAAAAAAAATTCAGTAAAGCTCAAAATCTTTACATTGTTTTTTTCCATTTTGAGACCCAATAAAACTATTTTTACTCAGAGGGGAAAAAAAATCTTTTTTTTCCTGAGTTGGTCCTCACATTCTTAAAAAAAAGGTGTTGATCGCTGCTTGACAGTGTTTATCGACAAAGCTCGAATTTGTGCTAGGGAAAGAGGAAAGTTGGCGCTGTGGAACAGATAAGAAATGGAAGATGAATTTATAGTGAACTCATAATTATTGCATATAATTCAGTAGAGTAAATGGAGCAGGTTTGAATCAGCAAACCACAATCCCTGGGCCAAATCCAGCCCACCACCTATTTTTACAAATAAAGTTTTATTTGAACAAAGCTCAATTCATTTATTTACATATTGTCTTTGGCTGTTTTCTCACTACAAGAGTGAGCTGAATCCTTGTGACAGAGACCATATGGTTTGCAAAGCTTAAAATATCTACTGTCTGGTCCTTTGCAGAAAAAGTTTGCCAACTCTTGATCTGTAAGCTTCTCTGGCAAAGTAGAATAAACACCACATCTTGTGTCAGGAGGTCTATGTTCAAATCCCATAGCTACCACTTACGGCTTTGTCTTTCAAAGTCGGTTCCACATCCACAAAAGGAATGCAAATAGCATAGTGTCTTTATGAGGATTAAATCTGGTAACTATGAGGAATCAGGTGTTGCTTGATGGGCACTCTGTGCATATATGGGGTTGCTTGTTCTGTAGGTACCTGTCTACTGAAGTTACCCCATGGGTCTGGGCAGTTAATCACAGTAGATGCTCAGGGCCCTGCATTTTATTTTGTCATTGTCCCTTTCTTAGATATATTGACACAACCTTTGAAAGTTACAAATGGTTAGAACAGCTGGACCAGGACGGATGACTGTTGTCTAAGCCCTGTATGTGCTTTTCTGTCTTTGTGCACAATTTATTCAAATTAAATTATAGTGATATACTTCAGAAGTTTTGGGTGTGACTGTCCTTTTTTGAGGTTTCCCAAATAAGTGAGAGAGAAAAAACACGTAGATATTTGTTGGTATCAAATACATTTAGAAAACCAGAGCTCCAAATAGTAAAGCTCTAGGAGTGAATCCCTTATTGCTAAGTGCTCTGTAATATTTTCAGAAATGAAAACTATTTCTACTTCTTTTGCTTTAAAATGCAATAATGTAAAAAAATAAATAAAATGCAATAATGTGATGATGCTCTAAACTTCTGTAAAACATCAAAACCTATGTGCAGTTCTCTAGTTGGCATTTACTTAAATTATAGTCTAAGTACATACTCTCAGCCCCTTGTTTCCTAAAGAGCAGTATAGTGTGATGTTTCTCTTAAAACAGATCATTTAAAAATCACTTGGCATTGATCCCTCTATTTCATATTCTTCAGTTACCAACTGGCCCCAAGTAATCTCAGCCCATTTGGAATATCACAAAACTCAGCAACAGCGAGAAGGCTTAATACCCAAATTTTATTGGCATACAGGTTACCAAACAATTCTTCTTCCTTTACTATGAAGTTACAACCTTCCAGGATCTTCCATGTGGGAACTAGGAGGATGGGACAATATCTCAGTACCAGTGGGAAGGGCATGTAGAGGTTTACAGCCTTTGAAGTTCAAACCTAAGTGGAATTGTGGAGAATTTAAAGTAATTAGAAAGGAGAACTAAAAGACATTTGCAAAATAAGACCTATGTTGGTAAGATTATGACATTATACAGTGATTTTTTTTAAAAGGTCATTCATCAGGAAGGTATAAAAATCATAAATGTCCATGTAGCTAATAACAGAGCTGCAATATCCATGAGGCAAAAATGGACAGAGAGAGGGATAGACAGACAATTCCACAATCATAGAAGGAGCTTTTAAAAACCCTCTCTAAATAATTGATAGAGTATCTACATAAAATATCAGCAAAGATGTAGATGATAACCATCAATCACCCCAGCCTAATTGATATTTATAGGACACTACACCCACAAAATGCAAAATACATGTTCTTTCCAAGTGTATGGAATGCTCAATAGGATAGATTAAGTGCTGGGCCATAAAACAAGTCTCAGTAAATCTTTAAAAATTGAAATCATATAGGATATTTTCTCTGATTTTAAAAATGAAATGAAGAGAGGGCATCCTGGGTGGCCCAGCGGTTTAGTGCCGCCTTCAGCCCAGGGCGTGATCCTGGAGACCTGGGATCGAGTCCCACGTCGGGCTCCCTGCATGGAGCCTGCTTGTCCTGCCTGTGTCTCTGCTTTCTCTCTCTCTCTGTGTCTCTAATGAATGAATGAATGAATGAATGAATAAATAAATAAATAAATAAAAACTTAAAAAAAAATGGAATGAAGAGGCACCTGGGTGACTCAGTCACTTAAGTGACTTACTTGATTTGGCGCAGGTCCTGATCTCAGGGTTGTGAGATCGAGCCCCACATCAGGATCTGTGCTCAGTGTGGAGCCTGCTTAAGATGCTCTCTCTCTCCCTCCCTCTGTCTCTCCCTACTGCTCCTGCTCGCTCTCTCTAAAAAAAAATAAATAAATATGAAATAAGTCAGAGACCAATAGAGAATAAGATAACTAGGAAATCTTCAAATATTTGAAATTAAGAAAAAAAAATTGAAATTAAGCAACATACTTTCCAATAATTCACAAATCAAAGAAGAAATCACAAGAGGAATTTTGTGTATCACAAGAGTATTTTGTGAACGTTAATGAAAATACAACATATCAAAATAAAATGCACTTAAATAAATATAAATGCATTTTATAATGTGGAATAAAAAAGGATTCATATTAATAAAGATAAACAAAAAAAATAAAGATAAACAACTTGATCATAAAAGAAAATACAATATATCAAGCTTGTGGGATACAGGTAAGCAGTGCTTAGAGACCAGCTTATAACTTTAAATGATTATACCAGAAAAGAAAAAAAGGCCTAAAATTAATTATCAAAATTCTCATTGTAACAAACTGGAAAAAGAAGAGGAACATAAACTCAATATAAATGAAAGAAAGACAATTATGAACAGCAGAAATCAGTGAAATAGAAAATGGACAGAGAAAAATCACTGATAGCAAAATACTAGTCTTTTCAAATAAAATTGATAAACTTCTAACTAAGATGATCAAGACAAATTACCTACATCAAAATTAAAGGAGGGTTTATCATTATCTTTCAGACATTTTAAAAGGATAAGAAAGGAACAACTTTATGCTAATAAACCTGGCAACTTAGATAAAACGGACAAATTCCCCAAGACACACAAATTACCAAAACTGACCCAAAAAACCTAGAGAATTAGAATAGCCCCATATCAATTATAAAAACTAAATTTATAATTAAAAACTTTCCCATAAAGAAAATTAGAAGTTCAGATGGCTTTGCTAGTGCATTCTCTCAGACATTTCTGGAAGAACTAGTACCCATTCTACACAAAACTCTTTTTGAAAACATTACAGGAGGTAACACCTTCCAGGCTAGCATTACTCTGATGTTCAAGCCTGACAATCCTATTACAAAAAAGAATAGATCTTATTAACAAAGATGTAAAAAGTCCTTAATAAGATTTTACCAAATCAATTTCAATAATATGTTAAAAGGATAACACATCATGAACAAGTGGAGTTTATTTCAGGAATCTAAGGTTAGCTTAACATCAATCAATGTAATGTATTACCTCAAAGAACAAAGTAGACAGACCATATGATCATTTCAGTAAATAAGGAAAAAAAGCATTTGAAAAAATTCAGTACCCATCAAAGAGAAAAAAATACTCAGCAAATGAAGAATAAAAGGAAACTTGTCAAGCTGGCCAGGGGGTAGCTATGAAAATTCAAGGCTAAAATCATACTCAGTGTTTTCTTTTTTTTTTTTTTAAGATTTTATTTATTTATTCACGAGAGACAGGGAGAGAGAGATAGAGGCAGAGACACAGGCAGAAGTAGAAGCAGGCTCCATGCAGGGAGTCCGATGCGGGATTCGATCCCAGGTCTTCAGGATCAAGCCCTGGGCCAAAGGCCAGCGCTAAACTGCTGAACCACCCAGGGATCCCTCAGTGTTTTCTACATAAAATCATGAACAAGGTACAGATGCCTGTGTTCATCACTCTTCTCCATCATTTACTTGAGGTCCTAGCTAGTGCAACAAGATAAGAAAAAATAATAAAAGATACAGTTTGGAAAAGAAAAAGTGAAACTATTTCTATTTCGGACAACATGATTTTTCATGTAGGAAATCCTAAGAGATTTGCCAAAAAGGCTCTAGAACTGATATGAGAATTTAGCCAGATCACAGCCTACATGGTCAGCATGAAAAATTAATTGTATTTCTATAATTAGAAATTAACAATAAGAAAAATGAAATCAAACAACTCCATTTTAAAAAGCATGAAAATGTAATAATGAATAAATTTAACAAAATAAAGGCAAGACTTAAACGCAAACACTATAAAGAGAAATTAAGACTTAAATGGATAGATATACATTTTGGTGGGTTGCAAAACAACATTGTTAGGATGTCAGTTCTTTGATGCATAGATTCAGTATGTTTGCAATCAAAATCATAGCGGGCTTTTTTGAAGAAATTTATGAGCCAAAATTTGGATGGAAAAGCAAAGGAACTAGAATAATCAAAATAATTTTGAAAAAGAAGGGCAAAGGTGGAATTTTACTACCTGATTGCAAGATTTACAGTGAAACTACAGTAATCATCACAGTGTGATATTTGTGTACTGAGAAGCATACAAACCAATGGAACAAACTGGGGGATCCAGACATAGAATCATACTTAGATCTCTGACAAAGGTGCCAAAGTAATTAAATGAAGGTAAGGATTATCATTTCAATAAATAGTGTGAGAGCAAAAGGATATCTGAATAGAAAGAAAACAAACTTCAGCGTTCTTTTACTCCACACACAAAGGTTAACTTGAAGTGGGTCATAGACCTGAATAGATGAGCTAAAGCTATAAACTTCTGGAAGAAGACAGAGAGAAAACCATGTGATGTTGGGTTAGCCAAACATTTCTTAGATAAGACACAAAAAGCATGAACCATAAAAAAAAAAAAAAAAGCACAACAAACATTTGATGACCTTCATCAGTATTAAAAAATATTGCCCGGCGAATCCCACGCGCACTGAAGATGGCGGCCGCGGTGGGAAGGTTCCTCCGGGCTTCGATTGCCCGACATGTGAGTGCTATTCCATGGGGCATCTCTGCCTCTGCAGCCCTTAGACCTGCTGCTTCCAGAACAACATGCCTGACAAATGTATTGTGGTCTGGTTCTAGTCAAGCAAAATTCGCTTTTAGCACCAGTTCCTCCTACCACGCTCCTGCTGTCACCCAGCATGCGCCCTACTTTAAGGGCACTGCCGTTGTCAACGGAGAGTTTAAAGACCTAACCCTCGATGACTTTAAGGGGAGATATTTGGTGCTTTTCTTCTATCCGTTGGACTTCACCTTTGTGTGTCCTACAGAAATTGTTGCTTTCAGTGACAAAGCCAAAGAATTTCACGACGTGAACTGTGATGTTGTTGCAGTGTCAGTGGATTCCCACTTCACCCATCTCGCCTGGATCAACACACCGCGGAAGAATGGCGGTTTGGGCCACATGAACATCGCACTCCTGTCAGATCTGACTAAACAGATTTCTCGAGACTATGGCGTGCTGTTAGAAGGCCCCGGTATTGCTCTAAGAGGTCTCTTCATCATTGACCCCAATGGAGTCATCAAGCATTTGAGTGTCAATGATCTCCCTGTGGGCCGAAGTGTGGAAGAGACCCTCCGCTTGGTGAAGGCATTCCAGTTTGTGGAAACCCATGGAGAAGTCTGCCCAGCAAACTGGACCCCGGATTCTCCTACAATCAAGCCACATCCAACTGCTTCCAAAGAATACTTTGAGAAGGTAAATCAGTAGGTCATCCCGTGTGTCCCCACCTCTTCTCACATGAGGAAAGAGCGCAGTTGGAACTCACCTTTAGCATTTCAAAAATGATTATTTATAGAAGATAAAACACCAATTATGCTTATATTCGTAAATAATCTAAATGTTTGTTTTTGTAACACTGGCCAAGGCTTTTAAATGTACTCACATCCTTTAATTGGTAACCTCTTGATGGCTAGCTAGTTTGTAGGATGCTAGTTCACCTAGTCCTTGCATTATGTCTTCATTGGAAAGAGGAAACATTCTTCTTTGTTGGCCTTACTTGAACCTTTATGTTCACCAGAGTAGTACAACAAGCTACTCTGTTGTAGCTTGTGATCATAGGTCCTGAAACTTTGTTGAATTTCTTTGCGATAAACTAAATTTTCTTTTAAGGCAGCAAAGATCATACATAGTTTTAAGGTGTTAACATCAGTGGTCTAATGTAACTCTTGCAATGGCTGTATATGTACTTGAAACAAATGTGAATCATGTTTTTAAAAAAAACACGGTGGCAGAGTGACTTAAGTGATCATGTGTGTCTCTCATCCCTGAGATTAATATAGTTATTTTACTTATTTGTTAGCTGACATAGGGTCTACATATAACTCTAGATATTGATTGGATATAATTATAGAGGACATTTATTGAATCCAGGAATTGCATTCTGAAATCATTGTAATTATTTTCTTTTCTGAAGTGCTCAATGTAAAGTACATAATAAACATATTTTAAAATAAAAAAAAATGTTGCCCATTTAAATGCACAGTTAAAAACCAACAAATATAAATATACAAACCAAACAAATATAAATCACAGATTGGGGGAGACATATTTGCAAATAATTTATTTGACATTGTATCCAGAATATACAAACATCTATTTTAACTAATATTAGAAATATGATGAACATCTATATTTATTGGGGAGGATGAAGTGCCACTACACATCTATTCTAATAGTTTTGTCAGTAGTGTTCAACATAATCCAAAGTTACCAACTTATGTGTCTGTGTCTCACTTCTATCAAAAACTTCTTGAAGGCACAGAGTTTATGCTTTGTACATCGTTGCATCCTTAGCACTGAGAATGAAGCCTGCCATAATCTGGTTCAAGAACCTGCTCTACCATTTCCTGTGGTTATAATTATGTTTCTTAACACCTTCTTCTTGTGCTTGCAAGACCTAGTATCAGAATAGTGAGAAATTCAGGCTTGCAAAGCACTTCAGATATACTTGAAAGAAGAGTTTTACAATAAGTCTGATTCGTGTGCTCCAAAATTCCAAGTTTACAGTACATAAAAGTAATTAAAAACTGTTGTGAGCTGGTAATTGTTCATTTGTCAAATAATTACCAAGCATTGACCACGTGCCAGGTACCAGGCATGCAGAGACCAAAGAAAACTGAAGAAACCTCATCCTAATATGTCTCAAGATAGTTTCAAACACTTTAAAATTGTGAACATCAAAAATTTGAATACCTAGGCATTTAAATATTTGAGATTGTGTTCAGTCCTATTCATTTAGCAAAATGAAGAAACTCACAAATGAATGTTGTTGCTTTTTCTGTGGTCAGTGATTTAATGCCAAATTAATAGTGGTGAGAAGCCTGTAGCCTGTATGATGTCAACGTGTTCAATATTCCCTAGTAACCAGCGAAAACAATGTAATGGTTTTACTGAGTCATTTCCTGCATATTTCGTCTTGGATGAGAAATATCATACCACACCAGACATACCACAAGCCCCAAAGGTCCCAAATCACAGTTTCTCATTATTTTTAATTGATTAAGTATCCTCAGAAATTTTTGTGTTTGAAACTTCAGAAATGGCTGTCTAGTTAGTAGAGTAAAATCTGCATAATCCACATATTTGTAAAGTGATAGTGTGCATCAATCTGAACCTTAATCGCATCATCCTGATTCCAGATGAGCCCTGAGATGTCACAGCCTTCAGATGCCAACTATACCAAGCTTCTCAGAGATTGAGAAAGGGTGGGGGCGATTATGTTCTGATTTTGAAGTAGCTGGTGATGTGAAATACTGTCATCTGTTATTTTTCCTAAGTACGCTGGCATTGGATAAAGTGGGAGAAGGGAATAGATCTGTTCTCATTTGTGCTAATGTTAGATGTTGGAGTTAAAGAATTGTAGACTGATTGGGGCGGGTGGATGGCTCAGCCTGTTAGGCGGCAGACTCTTGATTTCAGCTCAGGTCATGATCTCAGGGTCCTGGGATCGAGCTCAGCATTGGGCTCTGTGCTCAGTGGGGATTCTTCTGCTTGTCCCTCTACTTTTGCTCCTCCTCCCGCTCTCTCTCTCTTTCAAATAAATAAAATCTTAAATAATAAATAAAAAGAATTGTAGACCAAGAAGTACTTTGGAGATTATCTAGTAATGGCTACCAGCCATGACTTTGGAATGGAAATAGATAAATGGCGAGGGCGGGGGAGAGCTGAGGGGATCGTGTGTTGTACAAGGAATACCCTGAGAGTATCACACATCTGTAGTTAGAAGAAAAACAGTAAATGGAGCTAAAGCAGTGATCAACAGCAGGAAACAAAACCCAGGGAAATCTGTAAAAGTGGTTTTCCCCTCTTACATAAATACATAATATTTATAAATAAATGCATTTCA
The DNA here is from genome assembly GCF_905146905.1 of Nyctereutes procyonoides. NCBI lineage: Eukaryota > Metazoa > Chordata > Mammalia > Carnivora > Canidae > Nyctereutes > Nyctereutes procyonoides. The sequence continues at coordinate 8,801,467 of NW_026575044.1, forward strand.
CAATTTAATATAAACAGTCATAATGAGACTAATACAAGTTTTTATTTCAAATTTTTATTGTAATAAAGTAATACATATAGAAATTTTTTAAAGAAATAGGGATCCCTGGGTGGCGCAGCGGTTTGGCGCTTGCCTTTGGCCCAGGGTGCGATCCTGGAGACCCGGGATCGAATCCCACGTCAGGCTCCCGGTGCATGGAACCTGCTTCTCCCTCTGCCTGTGTCTCTGCCTCTATCTCTCTGTGACTATCATAAATAAATAAAAATTTAAAAAAAATTTAGAAATTTTTAAAAGAAATAGTGAAAAATCTTTTCCAGTGATCCAACACCTTAATATGATCATAATATTTTAGTGTACTTCCTTGCATATCATTTCCCTGTGGATGTTTTTAACATGACTGTGATCTTAGAGTTCAGTTAGTTGAGCTGGAATCCCTAGACTTCTTCCCTCAACACGCAACGGAATAAAATAGGGAAATTAATGGCTTGACAGCCACCAGTTCTATAGCTTCAAGTTGTAGGAAGTCCTAGTTGGAAGGGACCTTAGCAATTTTCTGGTTTAGCCACCTGTTGATTCTTAGCATCTCTAATGGTCCGCAGGGAGATGATTCACACTATTTTGATACTTATATTAATAAGGGACTTAAAACCTGAAAGAATCACATCCTTTCTTTTTTTTTTTTTTTTAACCTTATGATAGTCACAGAGAGAGAGAGAGAGAGAGAGAGAGAGAGAGCAGAGACACAGGCGGAGGGAGAAGCAGGCTCCATGCACCGGGAGCCCGATGAGAGGGATTCGATCCCGGGTCTCCAGGATCGCGCCCTGGGCCAAAGGCAGGCGCCAAACCACTGCGCCACCCAGGGATCCCAAGAATCACATATCCTAATTTTTTTTTTTATAGTAGCCTTTGGAATGTTTGAAGTAAATATATTCTACAGTAGATTTCTTTTAAATTTTTCATTTGGGGGTGCCTGGGTGGCTCAGGTTAAGTGTTCAACCCTTGATTTAGGCTCAGGTCTTGATCTCAGGTTCCTGGGATTGAGCCCCACATTGGGCTCTGTACTGAGTGTGGGACCCACTTGAGATGCTCTCCCTCTGCCTCTCCTTGATCCTGTGCGCACTCTCTCTCTCTCTCCAAAATAGATTTTTCATTTGGAAAGATAATTTTTTGACAAATGCCAATATATTTTTGTTATTTTATTCCATCCAAGGTAGAGAAATATCTAAATTTTACTGTTTTCATTTTGAGACATGATTTATGTAAAAATTTGTATGTGTGTAATTTAGAGTCTAACTTGAAATATCTCATGGTTTTTGTTTTATTTTTTTATTACAAATAGTTAAAAATGGTATGCATATCTTATTTGGTGACCTGGAACTAGTCAAAATGTAGATGCTTTTTAAACCATCTTAACTACTGATATTATCTTGTGTTTGTGAAGCATGAAATAGTTCAATTTATTGACCGGGTGTTGTATCACTGGGGAGAAATGAATTTTCACTGTGTTTTATTGCACCTACTCAGTGAGTTTGGCATTAAAATAAATAATGCTTTAATGAGAAAAGGGATGGCCTAATCATTTCACTATCGAATGGGGGTAAAGAACTCTGGGCCATGGTCCCATCAAAACACCTGACCCAATTATAGACAAGGTGGGCACTTCACCTCCCTGTGCCTGACTTCCTACAGAAGCAAAACAGATTAAGAATATGAACTTTTGCCAAAGTGGAGTGGGAACCCAGTGTTTGCCTTATGCTTTGAGACTTAGATAAATGCTGATATTTTTAAAAAATCCTACACCATACATATTTACTGAGCTTTCTTCATGTTGGAAAAAGGGGGCAGAGAGACTGGGATGTCTACAGGTGCAGTGGTAGCTTCCAGGACTTGCGCCCTTTGTGTGGCAATGAAGCAGCGTATTCTCTTCAGGCTGCGTGCTCTGCCCTAGTTCTTGGGAGACAAGTGGCCAGGCAGATCTGGGCCTTGGTGTGCCAGGAGAACATCTGCCTGCATACCGTTCAATGAATTTGCTGTAAGTGGTACTTGAAGGCGGAGCTGGGGGATCTTCCTGCAAAGTGGTTTCTTCCCTCTGCGTTCATAAATGCTGCCGAGGCTACTTGACAGTTATTACCTCCTTTTCAGCACATTCTCCCTCCTTGTGGCAGAAACAAACCAGATTATAACTTACTTTGCCTCGTTCCTATTTGCGGTAACAAGATCTATTTGTTTTGTTTTTGTCTTTGGAAGAGGAGGGATGGGGATCCCTGGGTGGCACAGCGGTTTGGCGCCTGCCTTTGGCCCAGGGCGCGATCCTGGAGACCCGGGATCGAATCCCACGTCGGGCTCCCGGTGCATGGAGCCTGCTTCTCCCTCTGCCTGTGTCTCTGCCTCTCTCTCTCTCTGTGACTATCATAAATAAAAAAATAAAAAAATAAAATGCATTTAAAAAAAAAAAAAAAAGGAAGAGGAGGGATGTGTTTGGTGGCTGGCAGTTACTCTTCCTGTCCAAAGAGGCATGGAGGGAGACAGTGGAGGGGGAAGGCAGTGCCCTGTCCTGTAAGTGGTGTATTGGGGCCGGGCACATGGTATTAGGTCTGCCTAGCAATGGAGTATGTTCTCAGCACATGTCGTATGGCATTTACAGATAGAAGGGAGGACCAAACTTCTGCATGAACAAGTTAGATCCGTTTGGTGGGTCAGGGAGGTTGTGTTTGAGATTTCAGCATCAGAGATTGATTCTTTTAGGAGGAAATGTCAATGCATGATATAGAACCAGATGTGTGTGTATGCTATTGATGGAAATCATCATAATCATAATCATGGAGATTAACAAAGCAGAGAAAACTTTTTCTTTCTTTCTTTTTTTTTCTTGAGAAAACTCTTTTTCTTTAAAAAAGAAATCCCTGTAGGGATTCTCTTTAGCCCAGAAACAAACCCATATAAATATCATCACCTGATTTTTTAAAAAGATTTTATTTATTTATTCATGAGAGACACACAGAGAGAGGCAGAGACATAGGCAGAGGGAGAAGCAGGCTCCCTGTGAGGAGCCTGATGTAGGACTCGATCCCAGGGCCCCAGGATCATGCCCTGAGCTGAAGGCAGACACTCAACCACTGAGCCACCCAGGTGCCCCTCTCTCCCTCTATTTATGTATATATCTCCCCTTGTACACACACACACGATTATAGTTCGATACTTGATATATTTCTATTAAATCATAAAGGCATTTTAATATGTGGCTCTAAAAAAACCATTGAGCCATTATTGCATAACATTTCTAGAAAGTAGTGTTTTTGTCCTGTCTTACTATAGCCTCATAAAGTTAACTAGCTTGTCCTGCACTAGAAATAATAGAACCGCATCTTATCTTCCCCTCTCCCCACTCTTGTTTCCAGATACATAGAATCTTATTTCTTTGTTATGAGAGGGGAATTACCATATTTTAAAAATGACTTTAGGAAAAACACGTGGAATTCAAATAGAGCATGGAGTTTAGTAACTACTAATATACTAATATCACCTCATTAATTGTGACAACGAACCAACTATATTTGTACCATAGTGATCGAAGAGTTAACAGGGAAACTTGGGTGGGCAGTATGTGGGAACTCTGCAGTATCTTTGCAACTTTTCTCTAAAACTATTCTAAAATAAAAAGCTTATTTTTTAAAAAAATATTTATTTCTTGGAAAGAGCAGAAGGGGAGGGGAGGGGCAAAGGGAGAGGGAGAAGCAGACTCCCTGCTTAGTAGGGATTGATCCCAGGACCCCGAGATCATGACCTGAGTCTAAGGCAGACATTTAACTGACTGAGCCACCCAGATGCCCCAAAAGGTTATTTAGTACTACAAAACCTTTTATAATATAAAATAGTTTCTGGTATATATTAAACAGTTTATTAGCACAATGGAGTAAGAATGATCATGTAATTGTATTTTTATACCATCGTGTATACATCCTTTTGTACTGAAGAAAGGATTAGATATGGCCTCTAGAGGACAGTGTTGGGTCATAGAAATATTTTCACAGTCTGCTCAAGATGAAGATGGATTTCCTTATTTTTCTTCTTATTTTGTAACCACAAGTCCTCTGTTTATTCATTATCCATCTTTGACTTTAAAAAAGTCAAAGAAAAGGTGTACCTCCTCTGGTATCCTGATTAGCTAGAGATCTTTAGCTTACTGTTTTTGTGCAGTTTGGGCTCTTCACAGATACATGGGGCCAGAATGATTGCAGTTTTCACCCTAACTTTCAGAGCACTGGGGGCTCGTCTAAGTCCTGTGGGAGCCAAGGAAGAATTACAGGGCACATATTATGTGTTACAAATTTTCATGTGATGGAGAGAGTGCTAGAGAGTTGAACTCCCTTTGGAAAAACCACAAGCCATTTATAGATTGATGAGGATGCTCATAAAATACAGAGGGGTCTTGATCTTTCAAGGTTGTGATTGTTTGCTCCACAGTGATTTGTTGGAGATGGCAGGAAGAAGGAAACAAACCATTGCTCTAGCTTCTGGAGCACATTTCTGGAGTAATCAGCAGAGAAACTCACGATTTTAATTTAAAAATTACCCCTCCACAGGTAGTCTCATGAGATTGACATTTAATTTTTAAGAGGCTCTTGTGGTAGGTAGTTACAGAGTGCTACTCAAACACAGCAGAGCCAGATGAACATTAATTTGCACAACCTTGCCTTGTACCTAGAGGCAGCTGAAACAATTGTTCATATATTGATGGGCTCAGAGATTCTGGAGTATCACTGTCATTATGGATGACTTTTTCTGTTGATAGTGGAGCCTGAGGGCTCCCCTCATACTACGTGAAAGCATCTAGAATAACCACTGAAAAATAGTCATTTGGACGACAGTATGTTCCAGTTAGCGACAACTTACAGATTTCTTATTTTTTACTCAATAAATCTGTTGAAAGGTCCTCTGTTGAATTGGGATATATGAGCCTTTTAATAGGACTTTTGAAAGGGAGAGGAAAATTTACAGCTCCTTGTAAATAGCCTGACATGAAAGTTCAGATCAATAGCGTTTTGTTCAGCCACACGATCAAAGTTGAACCTGTGGGCGGGAATCTCTCATTCTCATCTAATAGTGCTAGGTACCAAAATTTCTCTTTCTCAGATGTAGTATTCTCTTATCTAATGGTGATATAACAAAGTTCCATTAACGCTGTAGGCATTTAATAATTATTAAAGTAATTTGATGTGTGCTTGGTCCTTGAGATATGATTGGTCCTCTAACCTGGTCCCTTATCCAGTGTTCCTTATCCCAGAAAAGATCATCACTCCATCCCATTTGTGCAAGTCAGAATCCTTGACTCCTCTCTCATTTCTCATTCTTGCCCATAATAGATGCAGCACCAGGTCCTATTATCTTTTTTTTTTTTTAAGATTTATTTATTTATTTATTTATTTATTTATTTATTTATTTATTTATTTATTGAGAGAGAGAGAGAGAGAGAACACATGCACGCATGTGACCAGGTCAAGGGCAGAGAGAGAGGGGAAATTTCTAACAGAATCCCTGCTGAGCACAGAACCCAACACGGAACTGGATCTCATGACCCTGAGATCATGACCAGAGCCAAAGCCAAGAGTCAGACAATTAACTGACTGAGCCCAGGTGCCACTGGGTCTTACTGCTTTTACTTCTTAAATATTCCTTGAAACCATCCACTTCTCCCTCACAGCCACCACTCTACTCCGAGCTCTATGACCTGCTGAGCCCACCACAGAAGCCACCTCACCCACAACCAGTGTGATCTTTCATATGCACATCTACCAGACTTTCAGGGGTCTCCTGTTGGTCTCAGCATAACAACCAAAGTCACTTCCACAGCTCATTTAAGACCCTGCAAGGTCTGGCTCCTGTCTCTCCCTCCAGCCTCATCGGGGAACATCCCCTTCCGTGCTTCCTATGCCTCCCGGCCTCCTGGCCTCCACGGGCCACTCAGTTTCCTCTACCTGGAGTCAGCTCCAGTGTGATTTCCTCATGAGTGCTTTTCCTGACCTGGCCTAGAACTTTCCCTTGCTCTATACTCCAGTAGACCCATGCTCCTTCACTTCACTGTGCTTATAGTTAACACTCTTGTTTCCGCTACCAGATAGAAACTCTACGAGCAGAGACTGTGCCCGAGAATGCTCAGTATCAAATCTCTAGCACTTGGCATAGTGATAAAGGAGTGGCTCAGTACACTTGTTGAGGTAATGCATGGCAATTTTTCATTGAATATCTAGGTAGAGGAGGAAGAACCCACTGGATACATTCGATTTGAAAAATTTCTTCCAGTGATGACCAAAGTACTACTAGAAAAAAGGTGAGAACATGCACCTGTTACGGTGAAGTAATGACTAAGATTATGTTAATTTCAAAACACTTGGCTTTCTCACTTTGTGTATTATACCCAACCAGTATTTATCCTGGGATAACTTCCCTGACTCTTCACTAGACCCCGGAACTGCCAGTTGACATGTGCTTAGGAATACCAGCCACATTTGCATTAAGCCAATAAGCAAAATGTAATCACAGAGCAAAAAGGCCACAGAAAGCATAAATCAACAACATATTTATTATCTTCTATTTTGAGTTATCAATGAGAATTTGCCCTGATTATTTTTCTAAGGAATGTGTAGTCTTAGCTTACCACAGTTGGTTTATTGTAGAAATTTTGTTTCCAAATAAGTTGATTTTCATAGTGATGAAAAAGGCTAATAGATATCATCACGTATGCCAGTGATGTTGAAATAAGCATCTTCTTTGGGTGTGGAGTGCTCTCAACTTTCAGATCTGGAAATCCAAAAATGTTACAGTGAGGGAAGTATTATTATCCTTGTATATTAGCAGCTTTTATTTCATTTTATGTGATCATTTTTGTGTCGAGACTGAGCTAAATACTGTGGCATTTGCTCCTTTTACTGCATAAATTAGGTACAGACCAATTCCAGAAGATATCCTTCTTCGAGCATTTGAGGTGTGTAAGCTCCAGATTTTATATATGTTTATATATGAAAAATTCATGCTGTAGAATTTATTCACCAAGTAAAAAAATATAATGTCTGTCTTTTCTTTTCTACTAGGTGTTAGATCCATCCAAACGTGGATTTCTAACTAAGGAAGAATTGATCAAGTATATGACTGAAGAAGGTACCAGTGATTTATTACTTATTTTATAATTGTGACTTATTTAAGTGATTAATAATTTGACAAATATTATGGAAAAATTCTAGGGGATGCTTGTTTTAAAAAGTTTTTTAAATGGTTCATGAGAAACACAGAGAGAGGCAGAGACTTAGGCAGAGGGAGAAGTAGGCTCCCTGTGGGGAGCCGGTTGTGGGACTAGATCCCAGGATCCCAGGATCACCCCCTGAGCCAAAGGCAGATGCTCAACCACCGAGCCACCCAGATGCCCCTAGGGGATGCTTTTAAGTCAATCATTCTGGTTAAAAGAGTTATTTACTATTCCTATTATTTTGGTTTTGGGGTAGTTTCAGTTTTGGGGGCATAAGTGGGCAAAGTGGAGGTTATGGGGAGATTGATTGTTGCCTTCTAGGAACTTGTAGCGTATAAAGATACTTCTGCAAATTGAAATCCCTCCTTTCACTTAGAGTATTCTTCAGAATAAAAGCTATGCCACTTGGAAAACATGAACTGTCAATCACTATAAATCAATGCTGGTTACTAGATTGAAGATTTGAATTGGATTATATAAAAATTCCTTTTTAAAGAGTGTTTCAGTTGATGAAGTTACAGATAACACAGTATCCATTGAATGGAATTCATCCAAACACTTACATCTTCTTATGCTGGTGGAACTCTACATTTGCTTTGACCTTGACCTACACACACACACACTTATCCATAATATCGGCATACTTCTCTATGCCGACATGTTTCCTTGAGAAACTCTCTCTGCTTAGGCTGATGTGTAAGTTTGTTTTGCCTGAATGTCAGTGACCTAATGGGCTTTCTCCTAAAACCATACTCATCTTGGTCACCTCCCCAGCCTCCCATCCCTTGTTCAGTTCGCTGGTTTGCAGATTGAGTCCTCTGTGATTCAGAGCTGCAATCACTTGAGATGGAATCACAAATGCAAATAATTCTGAGGAAGGGAGACAAACACTGTTTCCACCTGTGCAGCTGCCTGGACCATGTCGACCTAACCCACCACGATGTGGGGCTGTAGGCAGTGAGGGCAAGGATGACATGGCTGTCATAGCCACTCCTAAGTACTCTTGTGACACTGTAACAGATGTCTTAGGGGTTTACTTTGATGGGAGGAAATGGCCTTGAAAGCATCAGCCTCTTAACCCTAAGGCGTAATTAGGGGGAGTGAATCCTGGATTATATTAGGCAATATGAATTTAGTCAAAATGGCCTGACACAGTTCAGAGTCATTGATATGGTGACCTGCTGTGTGTAGGTGAGGCGTGCCAAGTGCGGTGAGAGGTACTAAATCTTCTCCATTTCTCCAGGATATTATTCTGGGGGAAATAAAAGTAACATAAGACAATTCACAGTATAAGACAGTGGATTCTCAAGATAATATACTTTGTATGGTGAGTTGCTGAGAGCAGGAGTAAAGTCTTGCACATTACAGCCCCTGCAGAGTAAGTCTGAACAAATGTGTGTTGAATGAATGAACGAGCAGATGAATGAAGAATGTGTGAAGGGGCCAATGGAGAGAGATCCAAAAATGTTACAGTGAGGGAAGTCAGGAGGCTACTGGGGATTTGTGCAGCTATCCTAGTGGAGTCAGTCCAGTGCTGGCAGTGGGAATGGAAAGAAGAGATAGGTACAGTGGGACAGGATCCATGGCTCTTTGTGAGTCACAGAGTACAGGGGACAGAGGTGGGAGCTGAGGCAGAGGTAGCAGAGGTTTGACCTGGATGAGCGTATTGTGGTAACGCTGCTGCCGCCATAGAGAGATCAGAAATGGACTGCAGTGTATACAACATGACTTTTCGCAATATCCACAGAATATTGGTCAGATTGGGAATATGCATTCTGAATGCCCAGGATGTCACATGACAAACATGCCAATGTGGTTACATTGAATCAAATTCCTACAAGATGTCCAGGCATGTGTTGATGTCAGACAGTATTTAGCAGCAGGGAAGTTCTCAAAAAAATTTTTTTTAAGATTTTATTTATTTATTTTGGTGGGGGAGAAGGAGAGAGAGAGAGAGAGCGCGCGCGCATGAGCAGGGAGAGTGGCATGCAGAGGCAGAAGGAGAAGCAGACTCCCCACTGAGCAGGAAGCCTGATGCAGGGCTTGATCCCAGGACCCTGAGATTATGACCTGAGCTGAAGGCAGATGCTTAACTGACCAGGCAATTCAGGTGGCCCTCAAAAAAATGTTTCTTTTTAAATAAACACATATTGCCACCTATGTGCTAGGCAACATTCTAAATGCTATTTAAATAATAACTCTTATAATGACCATATTCTGTAGACACTTATTATTGTCACTGCATTTTAGACAAGAAAACTAAGGCATAGAGAGGCTAAGTGACTTGTCCCAGACCTTAAAGCTAAGGAGACAGCTGAGCATTTGAACCCAGGCAGTCAGCCTCCCAAGATTGTGCTCTTTATCATTAAGCTGTTCTCCTTCCATCCTTAATCAAGTACTGCGTATCTCCTTCCTTGCCCAAGGAAGTGGCATGACTGCCTTCTGGATTTTACTGTGAGCCAGGCCTTGTTTTGAGAAGTCGAGTTGGTTCTTGAGTTCGGGGACCTTGAGCTGGGCTATGGTGTCCAGATCCCAGCTCTGCCATCCACTGACTGAGACGGGCAGCCTCCTGTCTGACTGCTGGAGTCCTCTCCTCCTCCTCCTCCTCTTTCTTCTTCTTCTTCCTCTTCTTTTAAGATTTATTTATTTATTTATTTGAGAGAGCAAGAGAGAGAGCACAAGCAAGGGGAGGGGCAGAGGGAGAGAAAGGAGAGAATCTCAAGGTGACTCCCTACTGGGGCATGGAGCCCAACTCAGGACTTGATCCCATGACCCTGAGATCATGATCTTAGCCGAAATCAGGAGTCGGATGCTTAACTCACTGAGCCTCCCAGGCAGCCCTGGTGTCCTCTTCTGTAAGTGGGGTAGCAGTTCTTACCTCTAATGAGATGCCTGGGAGGTTAACTTAGTTAATGTATCTGAAGCACATAGGTCAGTGTCTGGCACACAGTAGCTCTCAATAAGTGGTTGTTACTAGTATTTTTTAAAGGACTTCCATGGTGCCCATCAGAGTTCATTGGTAGTGGATTTAGCCTTTAATCAGGTATAAGAAAGATTCAGAATCTGTCTCTGTAGGCTCTGTAGGCATTTTTTCTTTTCTTAGGATGTAAGTATGGTTTAAAGAACTCAACACATGTTCCTTGTTTGGTAATCTGTCATCATCATCTTGATCCCCACTTGAATAATTTCTCTAGTATGGGCTGAATTCCAACCTAGAAAGCATTGTTTGTAGTTGCAGGTGACAAGCTCAGAAGGTAAGTGATCCTCAGGCCTTGGTAACTTACCTGCTCAGAGAAGACTCTTTAGGGAGAAAGTGATGATTTGGATGCTTCTGAATTTTTGCTTAATATCAGGACAAAGTTCTTTCTTAAGTAGCCAGTAACATTTCCAATGTTCTTCCGTTCTTCCTAATTTTGCTTCTCATCTTGATGAAAACAATGTCCAAGATGATCCTCAGCTGCTATCTGAATCCAGCTAAAGCCACAGATTTTCTATGCAACCTTTGGTTTTGTTTGACAGCAACACTGGGCCGAGCTGTGACAAAGAGAGCCATTTTGACATGGTTGATGAATGGCATCTGTCCCTGGGCTCAGCTGGCATCACAACATTGGCCAGACCTGGTTAGGGAATAGTTAGAGATACACTTGTTATAGTTCGAGCCTCTGCTATCTGCTCTTGAGAAATTTTGCATAATGACCATGTAGTCCCGTCCTCACATCATTGAAAATGTAGTGATAAGACTTCCTAGAAAACTGGGACTTCGGGTGAATCCTTAGGCAATCCCAATAGCCTTAGTTCAAATAAATAAACAACTTCATTCAGGGTGTCTTAATATTCTCCTGCTATGTTGGCTGAAGTGATTGATTTCATAGGTTGCTTGAGCTATGACATCTACAAGGTTAAATAAGTCTAAAATCTGGTAGGGGCACAACAGCAGGCTCTTGGAATCCCTGGACTGCTGTGGTGTGCTGTCTTCAGGGCCCCAGGGAGGGGAGCCAGCGACCCATCAGGGTCTGGGTGGCTCCAAGGCAATGAAGCTGGCTGGTGGGAAGAGAAAAAAAAAATTCAGAAGATTGTCAGTGATGAATATGCCTTCTTGTCCTTCCCAGGTGAGCCTTTTTCTCAGGAAGAAATGGAAGAAATGTTGTCCGCTGCAATTGACCCAGAATCGAATTCCATTCGTTACAAGGACTACATAGCCATGATGGTGGTAGATGACGGCTAGGTGCCCTGAAGACTTAATTTCTCATTGAAAGGATGACTGTAGAGATGGCCTGTCTTTGTTAATTTTACATCTTATAATTCCTACACATGCTAATTAATACTTGGTGACAACTATTTCAAGATACTTTGTTTTTTTTAAAGATGAACACATTTATTTGATATGTCTAGACTTATAGAATGACAAATGACTAATTATTTTAAAGCCAATTCTTTAAAACATTTTAACATTATCCATGCATTGTTGTGGATTTTCTTTTTTTTTAAGATTTATTTATTTATTTATTCATTCATTCATTCATTCATTCATTCATTCATGAGAGACACAGAAAGAGAGGCAGAGACATAAGCAAAGGGAGAAGGAGGCTCCCTGTGGGGAGCCTGATGCGAGACTCAATCTCAGGACCCTGGGATCATGACCTGAGCCGAAGGCAGATGCTCAACCACTGAGCCACCCAGGTGCCCCTGTTGTGGATTTTTTACAATAAAATCCAGATAGATGACCTTCAAATTCATTAAGCTGACAAAATGAAGAATGACCAGAATGACCCAAGATATGTCATAGAAAGATCTTGGGATGGGGCAGAGTGACCGCAGACTGAAGATGAGTAGCAACTTGGTGAAACAACAAACAGCAAACCTTTCAGCATCTGATCTGGAAGGGGAGTTGTTGGAATGAATATTAATAATTCATCCCTTATGAGTGTCGATTACCAATTTCATTTAAAGTGATAGTTACTTAGAGTAAAATTTAAGTGTGCTGATCCAGCGTGTTACCATTTATGGAGTAGCTAACAGAGTCAAGGTTATTGGATCTAGAGATAAGAAGACATGAATGGAAATTGACAAAGTAAGGAAGTGGCAGTTCTCTTCTGGTCTTTAGAATTCTTAGCTATTCAGAATAGCCATGAGAATAATGTTCTGAATACTGAGTAAGAATATTGAGAAATTATGTGGTGTGCAGGAGGTACAACTGTGGAAGGAGCAGAATAAAGTTATCTGAACATAAGGAATCATGATGGAGAGAGACCCAGGGACTTCCAAGCAAAGGGAAAATAAGGTGAAGGAAAATGAATAATCTTCCATAATGACTACATTCTTCCATGGATCATTCTTTACATGATCGCTATTTGAAGATACTTCCCCTCTGCGTATGTGCGTATTTTATGTATATACACACATAAACATTTGATGTTGCTTATGATTCTTCCTTCTAGGCATGCAAGACAGGGGGCTGCTACCCAAGAGACTATTTGTCACATTTGTTCATTGGTTCATGACGCATTCACTCAGTATTCTTAGATACTGTGTTAGGAACTGGAACTATGAGGTGGCTCCATCAGTAACTAATGGAGGTCATGGTTTAGTGAGGGAGATCTGCAAGTCAGTCAGCAACCACAGTTCAGACTGGGACACATTTGGGTGTTCTGGAAGTGCAAAAGAGGAGCAGCTCACTCGGCCTGGTGAGTGAGTTTCTGGGGGATGGGGAGCAGAGTCTGATGAGCTGAGAGGGCCTCCCAGATCAGGTGATATCTAAGGTAGGGATGAGTTGTTTGCTAAGCTGGTGGCTGGACACAGGGTGTTTCTGCAGGGAAGAAGCAAGTAACAAACACCAGGGGAGAGGGGTTCCTTGAAACATGGAGCAGTCTGGGAATTGAAGATAGTATAGTATATTTGGCATGTAGGAGATTTGGGGAACACGAGAGATGCAATATCATTAAGGATATTGGGTTAAGCATACAGTTAGGATTTTAGTGTTAGAATTTGGACTTTTTTCTGAAGATCATGGAGATCATTTGAAATCGTATGGAAAATAGATCTTGGAGAGTCGAGACAGAAGCAGGAAGACCGGTTGGCATGGGACTTGGTTGGTGGAAGGGGATAGGTTGGGAAAAATCAAATGGGAATCCCAGGCTTTTGGCTTGGACAGCAGGTGGATTATAGAGCCATTTATGTAGCTAGGAAATCAAGAAACAAGTCAGGGTTGGTGGGCAAAGATGGGGAGTTTGGCAGTGGACACCCTGGGATCGAGGAGCTAGTGAGACACCCAGGGGAGACATCAAACAATCAATTGGACAAGTAGAAGGAATATCTGGCAAGAGATATGGATTTTGGAGGCCTCAGCATGTGAGTAATTGTTAAGAAAAAAAGTAGAAAAGTAGTGGAAAGGAAAAAGAAGAGGCCAACAGCGCATGAAGAACATCAGCCTTTGAGGGAAGGCAGCTGAGGAGGAGCCCGTGAGAGACTGGGAAGGAGAAGCCCAAGGAGAGGATACAGGAGAGAAGCATCTGGAAGCCAAGGAAGGAGGATCACAAAGAGAAACCAAGTGCCAGAGAGAGGGCGGGTACATTCAAGACAGAAAACGTCCACCAGCTGTAGCAACAGAGGTGCTCTGCAGGAGCAGATTTGGTGAGTGACAGAGTGCAGGGTTCAGCGAGTTGAGGACCAGAAAGCTACAGTAAAGTGGAGCATGAAGACAGGGCTGGACAGAGACAGCGAGGTTGAGGGAGTTATTTCTGGAAGAGGGGACAGACACATGCAGGTGTGTTTGTACTCAAAGAGCTGAGGGCCAGCACAGAAGCCAAAGACCCCAAGGAATCAGGAGAAGCCACCCAGGTTCCAGAGCAAAAAAAAAGGATTGCTTTGGGGAGGGTTGGAACAACGAACTAGCATACTCCTTACGAGGAAGAAGGTAGTAGGTTACAGAGCAGGAGTTGAGAAAGAGCCCATGTAAGGATTTCCAGAAAACCCCAGGGGATTTCGTCCAGTAGCCCCAAAGTATGTTTGGCAGCAGTGGCCTGCACCAACATACTTCAGTGAAGTGCCAAGTGCAGAGCCCCAGTTGTGGACTTGTTTGGAGCACTTGGGTTGTTGTGTTGATTTGGGGTTAAGGTTTTGTCATCTGAGATGGAAGGAATGGAAGGTCAGGGTAGTTGAGGACTTCACAGAACGCAGGTGGAGTGATGGTCCATGGAGTGTGCGGATTAGGGGAAGATCAGCTAACAGATTGAGAGGGGCGAGGCCTCAGGACCTCTAAAGGGCAGCGACTAGTATGACAGGAGGGAGGGGTGACCGGCTCTCCTGCCATTCCCAGGGAATGACCCCATCTGCTTGCAATTTGACTTCACTGTGTCCTTAGAGTGTTCTTTTAGTCTCCATGTTATGACAGCTAATGCTTGTGCCCCATTCACTGTGCTTTGCACGTATCAGCTCATTGAACCCTCACAGCTGCCCGCTGATATGGGTCCACCTTACCCCCATGTTGCAGAGGGGATGACAAAGATTCACAGCTATGGGGGGCTGCATTTGTCAGTTGGGGCTATGTTGTGTTGTGATAATTAACTCTAACACCTGAGTGGCTTACTACACTGAGCTATTGTTGTTTGTGTGTGGGTCACCTGGGGTCAACCAGGGCTCTGCTGCTTGTGTCTTCTTCATTCAAGTCCTCTCTTCATATGTAGGGTGACCATATGTCCTGGTTTGCCCGGGGTGGCCCCAGCCTGTACCCCTCATGCCAACGTGATTAGTAACAGAGCTCCCTTTTAGAAGGTGCCTGTTTAGACAATTAATATGTGGTCATCCCGTTTAAAGAGACCAAATAAAAATGAAGGTGTAGTGATGGGAGACATTTCCTCCTCCTGTTTCCCCAGATTCTACTTGGGTTGAAGCCTGAATGGAGAACTGGCGTGCCACTCACTTAGTCCGCGTGTTAGAGTCACCACCTGGACGTGAGTCCGACCACATGCCTTTAGACTGGTCAGAGCGGCGGGGGGAAGAAGGTGTGATGACCCTCAGAGCATGAACACGCAGCCTGCTGCGACTGGGGACACACTGCAGCTGCTAAGGAGGGTGGCGGGGATGTGAACTGTCCTTTAAGGTGGCAGTGCACCCAGGGGCACACAATTTGGCGGCAGCAGCGGCCTGCACCAACATACTTCGGTGAAGTTCCAAGTGCAGAGCCCCAGGCGTGGACTTGTTTGGAGCACACGGGCGGCTCAGGGTTCTCTTCTAGAAGTCTGTTGCCATGCATGACCCCGGTGCCAGAGAAGCACAGTTTGGTGAGTTAGTCCCAATGCCTTTATAATCAGATGATGAGGATCTCTTTCTGAGGACTGGCTCCCTCCCAGAAGGATGCCTCAAAACCAGGTACCCCCTTCTAGAAATCTCTCGAACATTCTGACTGCTGTCCAACTTCACACCTTTCTCAAGGAAAGTCTATCTCGCTAGGATTAATAAGAGTTATTAGTTCTTTGGAATAGGATTCCTTTTCTCTTTAGCATAAATTTGTCTTTTTTTTTTCAAGGCCACCCAAAAAGAGCAGCATACACTTCCCACAGAAATCTCATTTCCATCTCCCAGCTGCAGAATAAATGTGACATAGTCACAAAGGCAACATTTGTCTTTATACTCCCAACTATTTCGACTTGTATTTTACCTCTCTTTCCTCCTTTTTTTTAAAAAAAATATTTTGTTTATTCATGAGAGACACAGAGAGAGGCAGAGACACAGGCAGAGAGAGAAATAGGCTTCCCGTGGGGAGCCTGATGCGGGACTCGATCCCAGGACCTCAGGATCACTCCCTGAGCCTAAGACAGATGCTCAACCACTAAGCCACCCAGGCATCCCTCATGGTGCTATTAATTATAAGCTCTTAAGTTTACTTCTAGATTGTGAAATTAGGAGGTTTTAGGCAGTGCTTTGTCTTTTTTTTTTTTTAAACTGTGGTTTATAAAAAACAGTATAAAATGTGCCATCTTCATCATTGTCACATGTATGGTTCAATAGTGCTGAATCTATTTACGTTTTTGTGAAACAGATCTCCAGAACCATTTCATCTTGCAAATCTGAAATGGCTATACCCCTTAAACAGCTCCCCTTTACCCCCGGTCACTAGCAAGTACCATTCTACTTTGTTTCTGAGAGTTTGATGACTATGAGTTAGATATTGGATGTAAGTTGAATCACACAGTATATATTTTTAAAAGATTTTATTTATTCATGAGACACCCACAGAGAGAGACAGAGACAGACAGAGAGAGAGGGAGGCAGAGACACAGGAGAGGGAGAAGCAGGCTCCATGCAGGGAGCCCCAATGTGGGACTCGATCCCGGGTCTCCAGGATCAGGCCCTGACCTGGGCTGAAGGCAGTGCTAAACCGCTGAGCCACCCGGGCTGCCCATGAATCACACAGTATTTGTCTCTTTGTGACTGGCTTATTTCACTTAGCATAATGTCCTCAAGGTTCATCCATGTGGTAGCAGGTGTTAGGATTTCCTTCCTTTTTATAGGCTGAATAATACTCCATCATACGTACATACCACATTTTGTTTAGCCATTCATTCATTGGTGGGCATTTGAACTGCTTGAAATTCACTTCATGGGGTGAATGGATGGCTCAGCGTCTGACTCTTGGTTTCGGCTCAGGTCATGACCTCAGGATGGTGAGATTGAGCCCCACATGGAGCCCCATATCAATCTCCACACTGGGCAGGGAGTTTACTTGAAGATTCTCTTCTTCTGCCCTACCCCCACTTGTGCTTGTTTTCTCTCTCTCCCAATAAATAAGTAAAATCTTTTTTAAAAATGTGGTAGTAGTAAATATATGGGTACTGTCCAAAAGTGGTTCTGCAGGAATAGGCACATTTGAATTGCTTTCATTTCTTGGCTCTTGTGAATAAGGCTGCTATGAACATGAGTGTACATATCTCTGAGACCCTGTTTTCAATCATTTTAGATAAATACCCAGAAAGTGGGCTTGGTGGCTCTTTCTTCTCCTTTAAAAATTTGCTAGCAGTCATAATGCTTTTAACGTGACTTAAATTATTCACCTCACCTACTGAAGAAAACTTTCATTCATTTGAGGAAACTTTTTTTAAATTTTTAAAAAAGATTTATTTGTTTGTTTATTTATTTATTTATTTATTTAGAGAGGCAGAGACACAGGCAGAGAGAGAAGCAGAGAGAGAAGCTCCTGCGTGGAGCCCGACGTGGGACTTGATCCCCCGTCTCCAGGATCACACCCTGGGCTGCAGGCGGTGCTAAACTGCTACGCCACCGGGGCTGCCCGAAACTTTTATTTTCATCAAAAAAATTCACAAAGTTGAAAATTTGGGGCCAACTCTAACTCTTTGGAGAAGGAGATAAAATAGCTGATTCTAAAAATCTGGACATAGCTTTATGAGTAACTGTGTGGAGTGGCGGAAAATCCTGGGGCTTCCCTCGCTAGTCTTCAGCTGCTCCCTATGGAATCTTGACGGAGGCTTCTAACCATTTATCACTAAGTTTGTGAAATTTGTGAAGGTATGCATTGAATATTACCTGACTTTAAGCGTAGCTTTAAAAAGTCAGGGTTTGGTTTTGCTTCGTTTTTATTTTTATTTTTTATTTTATTTTTAAGATTTTATTTATTCATGAGAGACACAGAGGGAGAAGCAGAGACATAGGCAGAGACCTAGGCAGAGACATAGGCAGAGGGAAAAGCAGACTTCCTGCAGGGAACCTGATGCGGGACTTGATCCCAGAACCCTGGGATCACAACCTGAGCTGAAGGCAGACGCTCAGCCACTGAGCCATCCAGCTGCCCTGCAATGCATAATCTTTAAAAAGAAATTGGAAAATACCAGTAAGCAAGAAAGGAGGAGAAAACCCAGGACTATGTATTTTTATATAATGTCTTCAAAATATCACTGTGGGGTTGATTGTTTGGGGTTCTTGACTGTAAGGATGGGAACAAGCCTGCTTAACCAAAGTGAAACGGGATTAACTGGGGGCTGAGGTGCTCACAGAGCCCACAGGAGCTGGGGAATGAGGCTCAGGGCAGACTGGAAGCCAGAGGGTTTCTGGGGGCAAAGAAGTGAGGAGCAAGACATAGCAATCACCTCATAACTGGCACAACCTGTCCAGGGCTATTGTCACAGAGGGTGACCTTGCATGGGCTATGGTCAGAGTCCTGGGAGGGATAGTCGAGGGGCTGAGGAGTTCCTGCTCCTAGACATCCATGGAAGGCAGGAATCATCCCAGGGACCGTTCAACCACTGGCTGCCTCTACCCAGAGGAGGAGATACCATCACAGCAGATCAGGGAGGAGAAACAAATAAACAACAAATATTTATGACAAGATTCATATGACCTATGCTATTATGTAATCTGTGCTTCAATACACCATGAACAATTTTTCTGTATTAATGTATCTTCACGCAAAATATAAATTTAATCGCAGAATAGTATCTGACTGTTGGGATCTATTATAATTTAACTAGTTCTTTATTCTTGGTCATTTAAATAATTTTCAATTTCTCTCTATTATGATAAATTATTATGAATATCCGGGTAGTTAAACCTTAATTACTTGCTTAGGATACATTCCTAGAAGTGGAATGGTTGAGTCAACTTTAAAGAGCTGGGGACGCCCCTATTTATAAGCCTATTGTTAAAACTGTTTTTGAGCTATTCTAGAGAAAACCTCAGCATTTTTTTTGTTTTTTAATTTTGCCAACTTGATAGGCAAAAAATAGTATCTATTGACATTTTTAAATATCTGCATTCCATTGATGCCTTGAGCTTTTTAAAGGCTCATGACTGTGTACATGAGGATTCAATTAGATTAGCTCTTGGAGGCACCAAATTTGAGCCCTTGCAGACTGTTTCCAGCCAGACAGAAACAAGAACCTCCCCCCCAACGCTGCTGTGAAATGGAGCCCTCGGAATTCAAGAGGTACGCTTTCACTCTGAACTTGGAGAGAGGTTATCACTTGGAGGAGGTGATGAGTAAGAACGAGCCACTGTCACACAGAACAGTTGGCAGGAAATGTCCCAAATATTCCAGCACAGAAATAGGAACTGGGGAAGCAAACATGCAAATAAGAGGTGAAGAGTGATCACCGAAGCCAAAACGAGGGCCCAAGAGGTCATTTACTCCACTTCCAGCTTCTTGAGATGTAAACGTGGTTCCTAATGCAATTCATCTACTCATTCAGTCAACGTTTATTAAATTCCCAATACGTGCCAGACACTGATCAGGGCACCAGCGATGCCACAATGAATGAGACACAGTCCTTATCCTTGAGAGATTTCAGTCTTAGGGGGAGACATCGTTGAGACAAGCACTTACACCAAGCTGTGGGTGTTCAGCAATGTTGGTGAGGTGTTTTGGGATCAGAGTGGAAAGCAGCCAGCTCTGCGTGTGGGACTCCCCGAAGACTTAATAAGGGAGGTGATGGGATGAACCACAGAGGTTTCCATGCTCCTGTTGGTGGTATTGCTGCTAGAACTGGATGGGAGAGAATGTTCTGGAATGAGATGGCTTAAAGTTCATGTAAAATAGCTTTACAGCATGGTTTAGGGGAAAGAATGGGCCTGCTTCTGGGATTCCGCCTATGTCAGGTGAGGATATGTGACTGGGAAAGGTCATTGGATGGGCCCCTGCCTCATTGCCCAGCTATAAAATGGCAGTCATCATATCTACCTAGTAGGGATATTCTGAGCATTAAGGGCTTAATAAGTACCTGTCACTACAAAGTGTTCAGTCAATATCTGTTGAGTGATGAATAGAAATATTTTCTTATATAGTAAATCTTTTACAATTATATAATGAGGTTGAGTTCAGGTACTTGGAGGATTTCTGGAATCAGGAAGGCTGTTTTCCTAAACTAGTGACCTCAGGAATTTGATGAAAAAGGATGGATATGTTGTTTTAACTTCATTCATTCCCTAAACATTTATTCAGTGATACTCTATGCTAGGAAATGCTCAACAAAACCTAGTCCCTGTCCTCTTTGGAACTTGGCTTTTAGTTGTGGAGACAGCAATGAGCCAATCTGTAGGTCACATAGGGATAGGTACTGTAGAGAAAAAAGCAGAATAAGGGTAAGGGAGCACTATTCTAGCCAGGGTGATACAGGATGATCTCTCCAGGAGGTGACATTTGAACGGTGAACTGAAAGAAATGAAGAAGCACTGGGGAAGAGCATTTGCTGCAGAGAGGACATAAGTGCCAAGCATTTGGCCGCCTGGAGGAACAACAAGGAGGCCACTGAGGCCATGGTGGCCTGAGTAAAGAGAAGGAGGCAGCAGGAGCTGGGGGTGGAGAGGTAGGCAGGCCCAGAACATGAAAGTCTCTGTAGTCTGGGAAAGAACTTTGGATATTTGTGAAGAGAAGCTACCAAATGATGTGGAACCAGTCGGTGGCCTGTCACAGGGCATTTGGCCTCTCAGACAAGGGTGACAATGGTAAGTGGGGTGAGAAGTGGTTGGCATCAATCCATTTGGGAGATAGAACCACAAGGATTTCCTGGTGGATTAGATGCGAGTGGAGAAAGAGAAAAGGGTCAAGGAAAACCACCAGGTTTTGCAAGTAACAAGGTGCCATTAGTTAAGCTTTGGGGGGAACAGAGGGTGTAGTTGGGGACACAGAAACACAGAGAAGTCAACTAAACCCCCAGGCTGGTTGTCTGAGCCTGGAGCCCAGGGCAGAGGCTGTGGTTGGAAGAGTCAGTGTTTGGTGATGTTTAAAGCCATGGGGTTGGGTGGGATCACCTAAGGAGGGCCACGGGATAGCAGAGAGGAAGGCTCTGAGGTCTGAACCTAGGGGCAATCCAAATTTAAGATGGAGAAGAGGAGAAAGACACACAGAGGAAACGTAGTATCGGGAAGATCTCAGATCCCAGTGTCCCCACCCACCAGTACCATTGAGGGCCTTTGTCTGCCTAGACCCTCACCCAGGTCTTTCTTTTCAACGGGCTGCAAGTATTTTGTGTCCAACTCAACGACAGCTCCAGACTTTGTACTTGCCTGTGAAATTCAAGAATGTCCCCCTCTTGTCACATTCTAAGTGAGCTATCACGATCCCCATGATTCCCAAATTCTTTCAAACACTCATGCTCTTCAGACCTAAATGGAAGGGAGTCAAGATTAATCAGGACCAAATTAGCACAGTTGGAGGATTTGTTAGAAATTATAGGGGCTAGACCTAGATGAGCCAGTGTGGTGGCTACCAAAAGTAAGTCGTCTGTCTAAAGCGTGAAGAGTGAAGTATCTACGTGTGAAGAGATTTGGGGTTCTTAGTTCTTCAATATTAGGAAGGAATTAACAGATAATGTGACCCTCAGGCATGAAAGGCGACCATCATGCACTTATGCCTGAAGCATCACTTTGGGTTTTTGAAAAAGATTTTATTTATTTATTCACGAGAGACACACAGAGAGAGGCAGAGACATAGGCAGAGGGAGAAGCAGGGGAGCCCGATGTAGGACTCAGTCTCAGGACCCTGGGATCACAACCTGAGCCAAAGGCAGATGCTGAACCACTGAGCCACCCAGACACCACGACTTTGTTTTTCTAAATCAGGTCTGACTCCAAGCACTGATTGTCCAATCATATTATGAAGGGCCTTCAATTTATCTGTCACACAAGAATCTGGGCTCTTGCATGGTACCTCCAAAACCTACAGTACATACCACAACATGACCCTTGTTTCTCATCACCCAGCCCCACCTGAGAAGTCCTGTCATCATCTGGGGTCACTGTATGGGAAACTAGAATGGCCCTCGTGAAGAAACCAGGGGAAGCCTGAACGCCTTCTTAAATATGGAACTTTCTTCCCACGATGAGTGTTAAGACTACAGTGAACTGTAGAAGGAGCTGAGCCACAGAGGAGGGGACCTACCTTCCCCTCCCATGCGCCCACCCTCCTCTGATAGGGGCCACATACCTGCTGCCCCTCCTTTCCCTTCCCCAGGCCCAGAGACCTCACCTGCTCTCTCCAGATGGCTTAGCTATTTGTGTGTTTGTGTGAAGGCTTTGGAAGACAAAGGCCTTTTGCCTCTGCCCTGTTTGCAAAGGAAGCCTGGGTTCTCTGGGACTCAAAGCACAGCTTGCCTCTGTGAAGGGGTGGGTGGGGAGGAGGAGAGAAGGGGTCACTTTTAACTCTTTTGTCTGGGTGGCTCAGTTGGTGAAGCATCTGCCTTGGGCTCAGATTATGATCCCAAGGTCCTGAGACGGAGTCCTGCATCAGGCTCCCCACTCAGTGGAGAGTCTGCTTCTCCCTCTGCCCCTCCCCCCTGCTCATGTGCTCTCTCTCAAATAAAATCTTAAAAAAAATTTTTTTTGCTCTCTTTTAACTGCAGTAAGAATAATAAAAATAATAACCAAATAGTAACTCCATAAATTATCCCGCCAGGCTATAATACGCATGTTTTTGTAAAATGCTCTATCACAGAGTTTAGCTGGCAAAGTATGGTGAACCCCACATCCATCTCCCTGAGCAGCCTTCACCTCAGGGCCAATTCTGACTCCATATTCAGGCATTGCCCTCCTGCTTGTTATTCTCCAATGGATCCAAGACATCATCTCGCCTCATCAATAATATTTTCAGCATGGATATTTTTAAAAGATTTTTTTTTAATTTTTTTATTTATTTATGATAGTCACACAGAAAGAGAGAGAGGCAGAGACATAGGCAGAGGGAGAAGCAGGCTCCATGCACCGGGAGCCTGACGTGGGATTCGATCCCGCGTCTCCAGGATTGCGCCCTGGGCCAAAGGCAGGCGCTAAACCGCTGCGCCACCCAGGGATCCCCTTTAAAAGATTTTTTATTTATTCATTGAGAGCGAGCGAGTGAGAGTGAGCAAGAGCCTGAGTGGGGAAGGGGCAGAAGGAGAGGGAGAAGCAGACTCTCCACCAAGCAGGGATCCCAACTCGGGACTTGATCCCAGGACCCTGAGATCATGACCTGAGCAGAAGGCAGACACTTAACTGACTGCAAGTCACCCAGGCGCCCCTCAGCATGCATATTTAAAAAGATAAAGATTCCTATTAAAAGACATAACCATAATACTACGATTACCCCTTAAAATAAAAATTGCTTAATGTTATCAAATACCCAGCCAATGTTCAAATGATCAATTTTCCCATAAATATAATGAGAGGCTTTGAAAAAAATACTGTTTGGATTAGAAGTCAACCAAAATTGGTTGTATTGTGGTTGATTGATATGTTTTTAAAGTTTCCTTTGACATATAATTTTTGTCTCCAACCTTTCTTCTCCCTACCACCCGCCTCCTGCCCGCACCTAACATAATTATTGAAGAAACCTTGTCGTTTATCCTGTAGGCTTTCCCACTGGCTGGATTTTACTGGTTGCATTCCCACTGTTGATGCAGCTGAATGCGTTCCTCTGTCTTCTCTAATTCATAAATTGGCAGTTGGAAACTAGGCTTGATCAAATTCTGGTTTGATTTTTTGGGGCACAGATTACAGGTGTTGTGTCCTTTCATCAAGAAGTGCATGATACCTGCTTATCTGGGCATCAGTGCTGTTATTGATGAATGCTAGGTTTACTAACACATTAGGGGCTGCAAAATCATGACAATCTACCTCTATCTGTCCCTCTTCATGTATTAGTTACAATTCTTTATTTTTTGAAGATTTTATTTATTTTTAAAGATTTTACTTATTCATTCATGAGAGACACAGAGAGGCAGAGACATAGGCAGAGGGAGAAGCAGGCTCCCCACTGGGAGCCTGATGCAGGACTCAATTCCAGGACCCCGGGATCACGACCTGAGCTGAAGGCAGATGCTCAACCACTGAGCCATTCAGGCGTCTCTGAAGATTTTTATTTACCTAAGTATTTATTTGAGAGAAAGCACGAGAGAGAGACCACAAGTGGAGAGAAGGGCAGAGAGAGAGGGAGAAGCCGACTCCTCATTGAGTAGGAAGCCTAATGCGAGACTTGATCCCAGGACCCTGAGTCCATGACCTGAGCCAAAGGCAGATAGATGCTTAACCCACTGAGCCACCCAGGTGGAATTCTTTAAAGTAAGCAATTCTTCATCTACTATTTGGTTACCCAGTGATATAGTCCTACAAGGAAAAGGATAAATGTTGGAGGGTTTAAAATTTTTTTTTTGTTGTTTAATAAGTTTGAAAATAATGATTTAGTTTCCTTGCATTCTCTAATTGTGAGCAATTAGTTTTTGTTTGTGTTTTAGCATTGTCAACTTGAGTGTTTTTGTTGACAAGTTGTGCGTGTTTGTCATCAACTTGTGTGTGTTTGGTGTGTTTCTATCCATTGCAGTTCTTACTGGTGCTCACAGTTCCCCATCTTTACTTAGCAGAAGCCTCTTCAGGTTGGTTCTGAGAGATTCCTAGATACAGGGTATGAGATGTTTTAGGTTCATCGCATCAATATTCAATTTTTAATGACGTGTTGTTAATCCTTGGTGACCTGAAATTGAGCCAACACTGGACCTTTCTTGATGATGCATTAATAGGCAGTACGTAGAGGAAGGAAGGTTTGGTTGGTCCAGATACCTGCTTTCAACAGTGTCTCTACACAGTACTGCACAGCCACAAACCCACTGGTTGAAGGAGGATCAGAGAACCTCCAGGATAGTTTATGAGCAGCCTGGTATCTCCTAACTCTAGAAGCTAGATTGGAGAACACGACTGGAACCTGAGGCCAAAGTGTGAGCCTCCTATTTAACTCAAATTGAGACAGGAGTTTCTGGGGAAGTTGTGTGTGGAGAACTTGTAAATCCATTTTTCTAATCCCTATATTGAGAGACAGGCCCCGTACAGACTTTTTAAAACCGTAATGAAAAGTGGTAAAAGCAAAGCTCAACACCTCTCCTGTGTGGGACCAGTCAGATTTGCCTTCCTTCAAGGGAAGGACCCAGTGGGTCATTGGAGAGAGCTAGAACTGTTTATTCCAGTCCTCTGAGGCCTAGAATGTGAGGAGTTCATAGGTATTGTTGCTCTCTGCAGGTCAGAGGATAGGACCAGAGTAAGGAGATCTGTGAACACTGCTTGGTTTGCAGGAATCTGTGCCAGGAGTTGGATCCATGGAAGGAAAGGCAGGGTGAGGATGAGGGGCCGCTGCTGCAAGCTGGCAAGAAGATGATGGCAAAAGAAGCAACGTTCCTGGTCTAAGATCTGTAAATACATACCTAAGAGGGAGGGTTGGGGTTGGATGGGATAAAAGATGCAGGGGGGCGGGACGCTGAATACACAGCGCCAGGGACAATGACCAACTGGCTCACAGAGTCTTTTGGGGGACATTGGAAATTAGAGGAATTCGTTGATGGAGAGGATGAGCAGAAGACCTAACTGGTGGAGGACAAGCAGGCTTATGTGATTCCGGAGCTGCCTCTGCAAGGCACTAATCACCTGTTTGGGTGATTAAAAAGACTTTCTAGTAAGAAATGTCAACACAAAAAGAATAGCATAGATGGAGCCCCATGTATCCATCCCCCACTAACAGTCAGTCTTGCCCTGTCTATTCCACCTCTGCCCTCACCCCTGTTGTTGGATTATCTCTGAACCAATTCCAGACATCCTGTCATTCCGTCTGTAAAGGCTTTGATGTTATCTTTAACAGGTGTGGACCCCCTTCCCTTTTTCTCTGCAAAACCATGCAACCGTTTTATAACTAAAAGTAATTAACAAGGATTCTTTCATACAGTCTGATACATAGTTGTTCAATTGTTCATAGTTGTTTCATAAATGTCTTTTTACTATTGGTTTATCCTAATCAGGATCCCAATGAGGTCTCCCTGTTGCATTTGGCTGATGAGTCTTTCAGTGTCTAGCACACCCCTCCCCTTCTGTTCTTGTCATTTATTTGTTGAAAAGCATGGTCACTCCTCCTATAGAATTTTCCATGTTTTGGATTTGATTGCATTTCTGTTGTAGTGTTTGACATGGTTTTCTATTCCCTGTACTTCCTGTAGACCGATTGTTAAACCTAGAGCCTTGATCAGATTCAGGGCCAGTTTGGGTTTTGTTTTTGCTTTTCTTGCACCTTCACTGGAGATGGGGTATTTTCTTATTGCCTTCCCTGGGGAGTCATATGCTGTCTAATGGTCTCTCTGTTCATCACCTGCTCAGGTTCAGTTGCTGTCAGATCCAGTGAATATAAAATTTCCCATCACCATTCCCCCAAGACTTGCCTAGAAATGTTATTTATTAGGAATTGCAAAATGGTGATTTTTAAAAACGCTGTTATTCCTTCTGTATTTATGTGCTGGAATTCCTCTGTTAAGGGTAATTTTCCTTCCCAGACTGTTTGGCGGTGGCGGCAGTGGCAGCAGTGGTGATGGCAGCTTCTTCTTCTTCTTCTTCTTCTTCTTCTTCTTCTTTAAATTTATTTGAGGGAGAGCAAGAGAGCATGAGCAGGGAGGAGGGGCAGAGGGAAAGGAAGAAGGGAGTCTCATGATGTGGGGCTTGATCTCAGGATCCTGGGATCATGACCTGAGCCGAAGGCAGATGCTTCACTGACTGAGCCGTCCCGGCGCCCTGTTTGGCTTCTTTCACATGTAGTTTGCACAGCAACAGTAAGGCAATTTGCTTGGTTCTTTGATTTTTCAAAAGAAATGTTTCTTGATTTCCTTTAAAAGTATGCATTTTATTTTTATAATTGTGCATGTTATGGGGCGGGTGTGTGTGTGTGTGCTTGAGATTACCCTTGCCCTAATGGGAAGTATAGGCCTCCACATGTTGGCTGTGCTGGCCAAAGCTGCCCTGGGTACCATTCTGCTCACCTGATTATTTTCTGGTGATTGACAGTGTTTGCGTTAGGGATGACTCTGCTATTTTTGTCACAGTGGATCTGTCTTTTTTCATGTGGGTGGAAGTGAAATGTTTGGACTTGATGTGATTTAATAAAGCTGTTGCAGATTGACAAACAGGTTTCAAGCATCATAAGGTTATAAAGAAAAGGATGATTTAGAGTAACTATTTATGGAAATGATAATAGTACAGCAAGAATTCATAACAATTCTGAATGTGATTCTTCCCTAGCTAAACACAATATAATCAATCAAATAACACACATGTATTTTAGTGTGTGTTAGTTAAATATGTTAGATATTTAACATATTTAAGATATATGTTTAAAATAACGTCTATTTTATAGTAAGACGACCACCCACACAACTCGGATGTGCATCTTTTTGTTTCTGTTTCTTCCATTTTAGATGTCATTTGACCGCACACACTAGTTACCACGCAGTGTGAAGTTGTAAGCCAGAGAGAAATTTAGTCAATTTCTGCAATAATCAGGATTGATCAGATAGTTTCAAAATTCTCTTAATGTAGGAATCGAGGACTCCTCTGGTATAGGAAATAGAATTACTTCTAAACAGCTGGAACCTAACTCCGAAGAAAGGTTGCATTTCTAAGCCCCTGGTGGACATTACCCGGATACATGGCTAACACCAAGGGCTCGGGTCCTGAGAGCAACACAGCAGTAGTGAGGTTGCGTGGCAGGCACCGGGGCTGATGCAGAAAGAAAACTCATGGCCCCAAAAAGTACACCCGAGGCCACCTCAGCCGTGGTTGAAAACGGTGCCGGGAGGAGGGTGATCAGGGAGTGGCTCCAGGGACTGCATATCGGTGCCTGGCAGGTCAGCTAGGGCGTTTGATCGGTTTCTGTAAGCACAGAAACTGCCGGTGGAGGTGGGGCCGAGTCAAGAGGCGGGAAGTGTGCACGTAGGTAACAGACTGCACATTGTGGGGTCAGGCTGTTCTCTGGCTGCGCACCCTGAAATGCACACCGCCCCCCCCCATATCTGGCCTCCAGATGTTTGCAGCTCTTCTCCGAGCTCCTGCAGCACCCCTGGGCCCCTGTCTGATCCAAGACATGGCCTCTTATTTGACTGGCTTGCATACTCTCAGCAACCCCTCGTCAAGGGCAAGGGACTCCTCCAGGACTGAGGCCCAGAGATGCTGACCTAGGGGCCCGCGCTCTGCTGCTGCGCTGCCGCCACACTGCCCCCTTCTGGTGCTCCGGCCCTAGTTCCTGGGGGTGGGGGTTTGGGGGGAGGGGATGGGTGCTCGGGGAGGGTTCCAGAGCCACCCGGAGTCCAGACACCTGCCGGCAGTCGCCCCGGCAGTCGCCCCGCCAGTGTCGACTCCCGGTGCGTGCCCTCGCCTCTGAGCTGGCCGGCGGGTGTCTGTCCTTACCTGCTCCCCTCCTCCTGTGCCCTGGTCCCTCTCGCTGCCTCCCTACCCGCCTTCTTCATCCTTTTCTCTTTATCCACCTGTCGATTTCTCTCTGACCCCCATCTTACTCATGTCTACCCCTCCTTTAAAGGACACCTCCCGGGATCCCTGGGTGGCGCAGTGGTTTAGCGCCTGCAGGCCCAGGGCGCGATCCTAGAGACCTGGGATCGAATCCCACGTCGGGCTCCCGGTGCATGGAGCCTGCTTCTCCCTCTGCCTATGTCTCTGCCTCTCTCTCTCTCTCTCTCTCTCTCTGCGACTATCATAAATAAATACAAATTAAAAAAAAATAAAGGACACCTCCCTTCCCTAGGACGCATACCCCCAGCCCTGCTCTCTTCCCGCTGCTGGTCTGCTAGGAGAATGCGAGTCCGTCTGAGCCCAAGTCCGGGCCTCCCACCCTCCACCGTCTGTCTGGGGCCCCTGGCCTCCCTCCGCCCTCAGCAGCCTCTGCAGCCTCTGCAGCCAGGGACCAGCTCACTGCACACCCCAGTTGCCAGTTCCAGTCTTAACCTGTGTGAGTTCCCCCACACTGTCCCACACTTGTTGGATTCAAAGTCGTGTTCTTTCCAGATCCCCTCCTCTCTGTCGATCCCCACCCTTAAATATTAGAGTCCTCAGGATCCCAGCCTTAGCTTTCCTTTAAACGACCCTTCCCTACCCCTGCCCAGTGGTAACCACCATTCTGCTTTCTGCCTCTGAACTGGGCTCCTCTAGGACCTTCCTAGAGGTGGAACCCTATAGTATCTGTACTTTTATGACTGGGGTATTTCACTTAGCACAATGTCCTTGAGCTTCACCCATGTTGGAGCATGTGACCAGATTTCTTTCCTTTTTTGCCCCTGAATAATACTCCATCCTGTGCACATACCACATTTTGTTTATCCAAAAGGACACTTGGTTGCATCCACATTTTGCTCCTATGAATAGTGCTGCTTTGAATATGGGCATCCAATGTTTCTTTGAGATCCTGCTTTTGGTTCTTTCAGATATATATATGCCCAGAAGTAGGACTGTCAGATCCTATAGTAGTTCTGTGTGTAATTTTTTGAGGAACCACCATACTGTTTTCCATAATGGTTATACCATCTTATAATTGCATCAACACTGAACAAGGGTTTCAATTTTTCTATTTTTTTTCCTAAGATTTTATTTATTTATTTACCCACTTAGAGAGAGCACAAGCAGGGGGAGGGGGCAGAGAGAGAACGAGAATCTCAAGTAGATTCCATGATCAACATGGTGCTTGACTCGGGGCTCCATCTCACAATCCTAAGATTGTGACCTGAGCTGAAATCAAGAGTTGGACTGACAGCGCCACCCAGGCACCCTCAATTTTTCTGTTTTTGCCAATCTTTGTCATTTACTATTTTTTTGATAGTAGCCATCCTACTATGTGTTTTGATTTGCATTGCTCTGACGATTAGTGATGTTGACCATTTTTTCATATGCTTGTTTGCCATTTGTATGTCATCTTTTGTAGAAATGTCTATTCAAGTCCTTTGCCCATTTTTAAATTGGGTTATTTGATTTTTTGATGTTGACTTGTAGTTCTTTATGTAGCCTGCATATTAACCCCTTTATCAGGTGTAAGATTTGCAAATATTTTCACCTATTTTGTAGGTTGCCTTTTTCATTCTATAGATTTTGAGGCACAAGAGTTTTCAAGTGCCTCAAGATTTTGAGGCACCAGATGAGACCCACTCATCTCATCCAGCTTGTCTGTTTTTGCTTTTGTTGCTTGTGCTGGGCTTGTTTATAGAACACGTGTGAGTCATTCAGCTTGGTGGCTCATGGCCACAGAAGGGCAATAATAGGAAGTGCCACCATCTTTGTTCCTTACAAGGCTGTTGAATTGGGGTTTGGACTTATCTATCCTGAAATTGGAGGGAAAAAAGCTTCTTACTGGGCAGGAATTTTTACCAGGTCTGCTGTAATAGACCAGCTTACAGATAGTTGAGAAAAGAATGCTTTTCTTTTTAATAAAACAACAGCCAGTAGCTACCTGTGCAAACTTGTAAGAACCTGTCCACACAGATACTAAGCCTGCTGATAAACATATCCTAGGAAAGCAAAGACCAAAAAAATGCATACTTTGCTGATAAAAATTAACTATAATTTACTTTTTGGCAAAAGGGGACAATGAGAAAGAGCACCAAAGACAGAAAAAAGGCAGCGGGGAGACAGCCCTGCCCTTCTTCACCCTGGTCCTGGGTGATTGGTGCTCGTGTGCAAGGAGTTAAGAGAACAAAGTGCATGGATGGTCGGTGCCAGGAGCCAAGGGTGACCCGCACGGGACATTGGTGCCCAAGCCTGTGTCTGTCTGCTGACCATAGGGTGATGTGTTTGTAAAAGAAAAGTCTGGCTGACCATCCCCCTCAGTCCTCCCAAGCCATCTGCAGAAAAGAGGGAGCTCAGAACAATTGCTTTACAGGGCACATGGACATTTCCAGGGCCACAGAAATCGGTTGACTAATGAAGGCAATGTGGGTATCTTTTAGTTTCACGATATCTGTGGATCTTGGCTCTTTCTTACTTCATGAAATATTTCCAATGCTGGTTTGTTTGTCTGTCTTCTCTTCACTTTGGTAAAAGACAGCTTTTTCCTTCTGACTTTGGAATTTCCTGTGTAAACAAATCACACCTTTTGTCCCTGAGTCCATCCAAGGGAACAAAGTGCAAGAGCTGGGGGACTTCTCGAAACCCCTCTGGTCTCCATCAGCTAATCTGGAAGCATGTGAATCCTATTACTTTCACTATTTCCTTTGAGGTCATCTTTAATATTATTGGAGTTTAAAAGAGGCATCTGTAGCTGAGTAAGAGGTTATTGAAAATTTTACTCTATTTGTGTGTTCTTAAGTTTAGAAATGTGTGAAAGTAAGTATGTGATTTTAAGTAGGTTTTTTAAACATTGATTAATTGATTGATTCATGAGAGACACACAGAGACAGGGGCAGAGACATAGGCAGAGGGACAAGCAGGCTCCCTGTGGAGAACCCAATGTGGGGCTCGATCCCAGGACCTGAGCCAAAGGCAGATACTCAACCACTGAGCCACCCAGGTGCACCAATAGATTTTTTTTTTTACGGCAGTAAAATATACACAGCACAGAATTTACCATTTTAACCAGTTTATGCACACAGTTCTGTAGCATTAAATACATATCTGCATTACCCATCTCTAGAAGTTTCTCCTTCCATGCTATAGCTCTGTACCCATTAAACAGCTCCCTGTTCCCTCTTTATACTTTTTTGAGAGCAATTTTTATTTATTTTATTTTTATTTATTTTTATTTTTATTTTTTGAGAGCGATTTTTTTAAATAATAAATTTATTTTTTAGTGGTGTTCAATTTGCCAACATACAGAATAACACCCAGTGCTCATCCCGTCAAGTGCCCCCCTCAGTGCCCGTCACCCATTCACCCCCACCCCCCGCCCTCCTCCCCTTCCACCACCCCTCGTTCATTTCCCAGAGTTAGGAGTCTTTATGTTCTATCTCCCTTTCTGATATTTCCCACACATTTCTTCTTCCTTCCCTTCTATTCCCTTTCACTATTATTTATATTCCCCAAATGAATGAGAACATATAATGTTTGTCCTTCTCCGATTGACTCATTTCACTCAGCATAATACCCTCCAGTTCCATCCACATTGAAGCAAATGGTGGGTATTTGTCGTTTCTAAGGGCTGAGTAATATTCCATTGTATACATAAACCACATCTTCCTTATCCATTCATCTTTCGATGGACACCGAGGCTCCTTCCACAGTTTGGCTATTGTGGACATGGCTGCTAGAAACATCGGGGTGCAGGTGTCCCGGCATTTCACTGCATCTGTATCTTTGGGGTAAATCCCCAAAAGTGCAATTGCTGGGTCGTAGGGCAGGTCTATTTTTAACTCTTTGAGGAACCTCCACACAGTTTTCCAGAGTGGCTGCACCAGTTCACATTCCCACCAACAGTGTAAGAGGGTTCCCTTTTCTCCACATCCTCTCCAACATTTGTGGTTTCCTGCCTTGTTAGTTTTCCCCCTTCTCACTGGTGTGAGGTGGTATCTCATTGTGGTTTTGATTTGTGTTTCCTTGATGGCAAGTGATGCAGAGCATTTTTTCATGTGCGTGTTGGCCATGTCTGGGTCTTCCTCTGTGAGATTTCTCTTCATGTCTTTTGCCCACTTCATGATTGGATTGTTTGTTTCTTTGGTGTTGAGTTTAAGAAGTTCTTTATAGATCTTGGATACTAGCCCTTTATCTGATACGTCATTTGCAAATATCTTCTCCCATTCTGTAGGTTGTCTTTTAGTTTTGTTGACTGTATCCTTTGCTGTGCAAAAGCTTCTTATCTTGATGAAGTCCCAATAGTTCATTTTTGCTTTTGTTTCTTTTGCCTTCGTGGATGTATCTTGCAAGAAGTTACTGTGGCCAAGTTCAAAAAGGGTGTTGCCTGTGTTCTCCTTGAGAGCGATTTTTATAATGAAAGCTTATGTTTTGAAAAACAGGATATATTTTACCTTGATCTGTAAATAATGTTTGCTCATTCTGGTGTGCTTCCAACTTTATTTTTCTGTGATTCCCTCCCCCCGCCCCCGCCAAAAGCTCGTTACACTCTCTTACAAGTGAGTCAGTCAAATGAGACACAGTTGAGATGCCAATTTTATGAGGATTTTAGGTATTCTTCTGTAAGGATTCAGAGAAAGCTAGTAAGAATTCATCTGGAGTTGCTTTCAGTGATCTTAACCCAATTGAGATGGATCACAGATTTTGTCTATTGTGTGGACTATATATATCCTTGTATCACTTTTTTGTCTTTTCATTTTCTTTTTTTCCTCCTTTTTTAGGGATAAAATCTATTGTTTATACTTTTTAAAAGAATTTTAATTGCAATGTGCTTAATACAGTATTACATTAATATCCGGTATACTGTATTCAGCACTTCCATGTGTTGCCCTGTGCCCACCAAGATAAGTGTATTCTTAGTCTTTCAATGTTCTTATATTTATTTCAGTACCGCTTGTAAGGCCCATTGTTGGCTCTGCACTGTACTGGGAACCATAGAAAATATAAAAGTTGGAAGTGTGATTATCACTTGGAACAATAATGTGGTTATGGGGGAAAATGCATTAGAAAGAGGACATGCTGGTCATCCCTTTAGAGCTGGCTACAGAAAACACGTGATTTCCAATTTAAAATTAACATGCCATTTATGAACATATGATATGAAATTATAACTGAAGTCTAGATAAAAATGTATTAGAGTAATAATAAAGATGATGGTATTAACACCTAACAGTTATGAAGCATTTACCATGTACCAAATACCACACCAGGTGCATCGCTCACATTAGTTCCTGTAAGCCTCACAAAAACTCTATAATAAGTTCCTCTCAGTGTCCCCATTTTACAGTGGAAAGAGCTGACGCACACAAAGATTCCGGACACAGTGCAGGAGAGTGATGAAACGAGATCTGCCCGACTCTAGGTACCGAGTGTGACATTTGCCATCACTGTTCAGGCGAGCGTTGGTATGCTGTTACATCATTTAGAATGGTCTGGAAATAAAGGAGTTGGTCTTGTGCTGTTACATTTTATTTGTTTTATTTATTTCTTTTGAAAATCAAAAGAGAGCATTTGTGAAAAGACCACCTGAGTTTGGTAATTGTCTCTCTGCCCACATTTCCCATGGGTTTGCAGGCCAGGCTTCTTTTCTAAAACTTCTTCCTAGACAGCATCCAGATCCCTTCATGGATCTCTTTCCTGTGCAAACCACAGTGGAAAGCTCAGTGGCTGGCCCGAGGCCCGTTCCTGCCACTCTTCCCATCAGGCTGAGAGGTGTTCCGGAGGAAATCCAGTGATGCTTGAAGAAGCCTGCCTGATTGATTGTACGGCCAGGTTTTTCATTTTTTTTAAATGTACTAAAGGGAGATGCTATCAATCAGTTGATTTAAATTAGTATTTTTTTAAAAAAAAGTATTGCATGGCCCTTGAGCTAAGAGGTAGGAGAGTTCCTTCACGGATCCTTGATACGGCATTTCCCCCCAGAGATCCAGGGGTGTGCTCTCAGGGCAAGACCTGGTGATAGCTGATCCATCTCTCCCGAAGCGGCCGGCTGCTTGCCAACACTGATGTGTGTGTCTCATTCATTCTTCCATTCGCTCATTCATTTGTTCACCAATAGTTTTGTTCCTTTGGCGAGGCACACCCGCCTCTGTAGCGGGGCTGGAAGACTGGTTCTCAGAGCTGGCCCTCACAGGGCTTGCTGTCCATAAGGAAGATAGGTGAATGGGGAAGTCACAGCACCAATGGCCAGTTTGCTCCTGGAGCACAGCAGGCAGAGCAACCGCCTTGGTGACATCTGAGTTGTGTCTTAAAGGATGAATAGGAAGTTTCCAGACAAGTGGCGAGGGAAGGAAGTCTCTTCATACAGCGATAGCAGTTCCTAGGGTACAAACGCTCTCTCTAGAGCAGCTAGCCTAGCCATCTAGTCCAGCAGATACAGGCAACAAGGACAAGAGATTTTCCAGGGGCCAGAAGAAGGTGCCTGCATTTCTTGCTCGTATTTATTTTATTATTTTATATAATCCTCACTTATATTTATCTAAAGCTTTCAGCCACTTTGAACATCTGGCTGAAACCTCCCTTTGTCTTTAACTATCGACATCAGGATGAATGTTGTCAAAGTAACACAAAAGCTGGTCTTCTAAAAAAAATATTTTATCAACTAAATACACAAAAGAACCACATAATAAAATCCTGGCTCTTCAGCTCCTTATCGTGCATTGTGTGGTACAAAATATTTTGTTTTTATCTCCCTTCTTGTGGCTAATATTTATCAAGCCAGCAGTGATTTTATCTGACGTTCAGAAATATCTGTGTAAGAGTCTCTACACCCTGTAAAGAAAATTCTTGTTTTTCTTCATTCTTTTCAGCAATATCGAGAAGCTCCCAAACACATCCAGTGTCAAGCAGTTTGCTACCACATTCTGCTTCCTTCTGTCTGCAAATGACAGCAGCAGAACTGAAGCTAGTCCCCTTAGTTTTAAATGTGGCTCGAATGGGAGAGAATGGATGCCAGGCGAGGGGATGTCCTTGAGTCAAAGATATCCGGGTTGTGCCATGAGAAATAGATGAGAAGGGAATTCAAATGAACCATGGCACCTACACGGCATTTTTCAAGATGGAAATTGCAGACCAATCTCTTCCAGCAAGCCATTAACAAATCTGGAAGAAAAGGAGCCAGGAACAATGTGGCCTGGGCTGCTGAGGAGGCCAGATGGGGTGGTGAGGTCTCACCTCGCAGCCTCCTCTGCAGAAAGGGGGAGAAGGCTACTTACCACCTTCTAAGGCTCCTTAGGAGCTAAGGAGAAATCTGTGGTTGGAAGATGCTCCAAGCTGTACGGTAGTGATATTAAGGGTGCAGCGCTTTGATTTCTAGCAGACGTGATATAAAGAGAACATTGTGCCTGCACAGGATGGCTGGCAACTCCCCAGCGTAGAGACAGGGCATGACTCACCTGCTAGGCAAGGAGCTGGGCAGAGGTGGCTGAGAACTAGGTGTGCTCCGGTTAGCCATGGCTGTGAGATCCTGGCAGAGCAACACGCCTGCCTCTGGCTGTTTGTGGAGGTGGGAGCTAGAGACTCCACTTCGCCAGAGACTGATAATCCAGTGATCTGCCGGTAACCAGAATAGAAATTCTGGATAGGTCTACAGCAGATTGCTGTTAAGTACTTCAAATTAACTGGAAAAATCAATTAATGAGTAGATAAACAATGCCAGTTTTGGACCAACTGGTAGTCATGATTTCTAGATAAAATAATTTCTCACTTCTATTTAATTTCTCAGTTTAATGATTATTTAAAAGAGATTTAAATGTGACACCAAGGGCTTATGAACCAAATTTCCTCCATCACAAAACAGCATACGAGAAATTGAAGAGCCAATTTCTTTTTCATAATAGCAGTGACCATTGTGAGTGAGGAACTGATCAGGTGTGTATGCTGGAGACCGAGAGACAGGCTAGCGGTCATTTAGCTAAAGAAATAAGATTGATCGTGAATGTAAAAATAAGGTATCTAATTCACTCCTTGAATGAATAAAAGTGCACTTGGTACAAAACTCAAAAAGGTATAAAGGCTCATAGAGTAAAAATTAGTTCTTCTTTGTAAACTTGGCCGTCAACCACTCAGTTTCCTCCCCACTGCATTCACCAGTTCTTTGGAGTTCTGTGTAGGTGTATGGGTGGGGCGCCTACTGTATGCAACTGTATGCATCACATTTTTCCACTGAACAACAGATCCTATACGCCCACTTCATAAATACCATAAATATCTACCTTATTCACTATCTGCCTAGCCCTCTGTGGCATGAATGCACCATATTTTATTTAACCACTCCCCTTTTAAGGAATATTGACTTCTTTCCAATCTTTCATAAATCTGAATTCTATTGTAGTGGATGTTCCAGCCCACATGTAACTAGACTCCAGCTTTGTCCTTATTTTCACTTGCCTACTAGGTTTTTGCTCATCCTTTTGTTTTCAACCTGGTTCAAAGCATTTTAGGCAGTGGGGTGTGGTTTTCTTGTGTACTCAAGTGATGATTGTGATGTTTCCACCAATTGTTAGATGTTCCATTTTAGACACAGAGACACCTGCCACTTAGTGACATTGTATGGAAGGGTTCTGAGCTAGTTTCTCAGATGGGAAGTTGCCTAGTGGTTGATACATGCACAGCGTGTAATGATGCAATTGGGTGGATAAGTTAAGGGCAATGTTAGACTTGGCTCACTTGGATTTGCAGCCCACTCGACTCAAAATAATGTGGCACACAGCTTTCTACAAAAACCGAATGGTGGATGTGTTGATAGGAATGCTGTTAATCCAGGTCTACTGTGGGTTTGTCAAGCACAGACTTCTGTTTTCTAAATACCTAGGGCAAATACAAATCCAAAATGAATTGTGTGGACTACATTTTTCCTTCATTTTGAAAACTTTATAGATTTTTTATTACCATGAAACCCATACTAATATTTCATAAGTAGAGTTTTCAGGAAGTTTTATGCCCCTTTTTATAAACCTCTAATGAAGAAACAAGTAACATAATAAGGAAACAGTAGGGTGTAATTTTGCACAATGTATATACTCTTTTTTTTTAAAGATTTATTTATTTATGATAGACATAGAGAGAGAGAGAGAGAGAGAGGCAGAGGGAGGGAGAAGCAGGCTCCATGCCGGGAGCCCGAGGCAGGACTCGATCCTGGGGCTCCAGGATCGCGCCCTGGGCCAAAGGCAGGCGCCAAACCTCTGAGCCACCCAGGGATCCCCCAATGTATATACTCTTAAATATTAATGTCTGACTCAAGATGTGATCTTGGTTGTTCCAAGTAACAAAAAGCTCAAGCCCTAAACAGGAATTAATTGGCTCCTATAGGGAGCAGTCCAAGAGTACACTAACTTTGCTGCAGCTCCACCCAGGCTCACACATCACCATGAGAACCTAAGTCTTGGTTCTGTTTCTTTGGGGTGACCTCACCTTCAGATAAGCTTTTCCCTCATAGTCTCAAGATGACTGATGGCAGTTGGTGGTCTTTCCCTTGCCCAGATGTGTGGCTAGGAAACAGTGCTTCTATCCCTAGTCATGGAACAACAGTTTTGGACTTTATTCTCACAGATCCATCTGGGAAGCATCACTGATAAGCTCAGGCCTGAGGCAATGCCTTTCTCCTAAAACCAAAGGTAGAGCCCGATTTCCAAAGTATATGGGCTGAATGGGGGTGAGGTGTACACCTGCACAAAATGAGGGACGACAGGCAGGGATAAAGTAGCAAACATCTCCCCAGTCGCCCATACCTTGACCAGGAGGACACCCAGCAAGTCTGGCCGCCCAGTGCCCCCAACCACAAATCCACAATCACCCCTGGGACCCTGATGGGTCTCAGGCTGCCCCTGGTTGTTTCTGGATCTTTTCTGCTTCCTTAATTCTTGATCTCCTCTCTGCATCTCACCTTGGGTGGCTCTCTACTTCTCTCTCTCTTCGTCCAAACACAGTGTCCTGCTTTTTCCTTCATCTGCTTTGAAGTGCTCTCCCAGGAGGCTGCCCTTCCCGAAAGGCTGGCGTGGGGACAGCGAGTTACTCAAGGACACGGACACGTTACAGCACACAATTTGAATTTCAATATTAGCCCCCCGGAAACCCAGCTTGACAGATGGGGGCCGCATACCATACAATTTTCCCCGAGAAAGTGGACGATCCGGTGCCTTTCAGCATATCCACGGAGTTTATCTGAGTATTGGACATTTTCATCCTCCCAGAAACCCTGTACCCGTTAGCATTCCTCTCCTTCCCCTTCCTGCCCCTCAGCCCTGTTTATTTCATATAAATGGAAACGTACTATCTGTGGCCTTTGGTCTCCCGCGACTTTTACTTACTTAGCGTGATGTTTTCAAGACTCATCCACGTTGTAACATGTTCAGCTTCATTTCTTCCATGGTGAATAACATTCCATTTCTGGATGTGGCATGTTTCCTTTTTCTTTCTTTTCTTTCTTTCTTTCTTTCTTTCTTTCTTTCTTTCTTTCTTTCTTTCTTTCTTTCTTTCTTTCTTCCTTCCTTCCTTCCTTCCTTCCTTCCTTCCTTCCTTCCTTCCTTTCTTTCTTTCTTTCTTTCTTTCTTTCTTTCTTCTTTCTTTCTTTCTTTCTTTCTTTCTTTCTTTCTTTCTTTCTTTCTTATTTCTTCTTTCTTTCTTTCTTTTTTCAAGACAAGGGGAGTTTTGTTTATTTATTTATTCATGACAGACACAGAGAGAAAGGCAGAGACCCAGGCAGAGGGAGAAGCAGGCTGCCTGTGGGGACCCCAATGCGGGACTGGATCCCATGACCCCCGGATCACGCCCTGAGCGGAAGGCAGATGCTCAACCACTGAGCCCCCCAGGTGCCCCGTCATGCTTTCCTTGCGCGTTGGTCAGTTGCTGCGCTTTCTGGCTGCAGAGTGTGGGGCTGCGGTGAGCAGGGGTGACTTTAGCCTGTTTTGCAAAATGCCTTCAGCACAGCCCCTTGGGGTGATTTCTCACTGGCCACCTTCCCCCAGCACCTCAGCCCCCCACGGGTTTGTACCTGTGCGACTGTGTCATTGAAGTGCCATCGGTAGATGACCGAGGCTTCAGGGGAGCCTCTGTCCCTGCGATCAGCTGGGGTTGGGGGGCGATGGGCCGACATTGAGATGTCCGTGGACTTCCAAGTGGAGGCGTCCAGGAGCGAGCTACCCCGGGGCCTGGGAGCCGGAGGAGTCGGGGCCGCAGCCCGGAGCCCGCCAGTCCTCAGGGCACCGGCCCGGTCAGAGGCGGGACCAGGAGGGGACATGAGGACTGGGTGCTGGGAAGGGACGGAGCCCCGGGGGGGGGGGGAGGACGGCTGTCCACGGCAGGGGCCGACCAGCCAGGCCAGGGTGCACACTGAGGGGCCATGGGTGGGGACCCCTGTTCCTCCTCTGGGCAGCTCTGAGAGGAGGGAGTGAGCAGAGGGGGGGTGGGTGATAGGAGCCGACCCGGCGGGGCACCACGCAGTGGAGAGCCCGTGTCCCAAGAGGATAAACCAAGAAACGACAGGAAAAGCAGCGTCAGCATATGCACCCTGGTAGGAACGGGGTGGGGGTGGGGGGTTCCATAATGAAAACGTAAAGGACCGAAAAAGTGGGCATTTGTGCACACACCTGCCCTACCCCCTACCGCACACAAGCCATATCCCACACACTACACACACCCCCATGCCACACCCCCTAAGCCCCCCCCCAACACCACACACATTACGCTCACACACACCAGCTGGTACACACCTGTCCACCCCCTACATTCCTCCCTATATACCCTACACACGCCACGCATACCCCACACATGCACCACACACACACACACACACACACACTCCCTAAAGCACATACACCACACACAGCCACCACACATTATACACAACCCCACACCCCCCCCACAGCCACCCCCACCCCCACACCCCCTACCATACACATATATGACCTTCCATGACCACATGTTCAGTCCTCCCTCCTACAATGCCTAGCTCCAATGCCACCTCCTCTGGGAAGCCCTTCGCAGAACCTCCAAAGGGATGCACCATCTTCTTCCCCCAGTCCCCATGGCTGACCTGTGTGTGCTCCTGTGGGAAGGGCCCTCTCTCCTCAGACCAAGAACTCTCCTGTGTCACCATTCAACCACATTCAGGTTGGCTCCCCTCATAGGACCTGACCTGTGTCTTTTAGGGTTCAGAGTTTGTTCGATCGATCCCCACACACAGACACACCACACAATGCCCCCCACACCCTACATACCCCACACTCACCCCACATGCCCCCCCCATATGCACGTGGTGATTTCTGAATGGTGTTTTTTGGGGGATGAGGGCAAAGAGACCCCTGCTGTGCCAGAGCTTACCCCCCCCGCCTGCCCCGGAGCTCTGGTTTAATGACATCCTCCATGCACTGCTAGGATATCTACTCTATTCACTACGCTCTCTCTTGGCTCAGTGAGAGCAAACCAGAGCTGGGGAAGGGTAGGAAACAACACAGGCTCCTGGGACGAAGGGATGGAAGGAGGTCACTTGAAATCTTTTCTTTCTCTCAGATCCTGGCCCTGGGCTTCCTCCCTTCTGCTGAGGCTCTGTCGGGGGCAACAGGGAGACAGCTTCCTACCCAACCTGCCACACCGTGACCTCCCCCAGCACCTCCCCCAGGCCTATGAGAGACTGTGTGGCTTTTCCACTCTGGACAGAAGCAGGTGTGGAAAAGACTGCCATTGCGGGGGCTCAGGGGAGGATGACCCCAAAGAGAAAGAGGATGTGGGGAGGGTGCATGGGGTGGACGTGGGCTAAGACTCTGTCATGACATGATGTGGAGCTGTTGACTTGTTTTCTGTGGCTTTTGCTCCAAACAAGAGGATTTGGCTCTCATAGTAAAGTGTGCAGTACACCCCAGCATTCATCATGGGGGCCCCTGAGGGTGGTCCAGAGGCTTCCTTGGCTTGAGGAAAGGAGGTTGGGCATAGTGGTACCCCTGAGCCAGAAAGAAACAGACAGAAAAGAGAAAGGGAATCTCCCCAGGCTGAATATTTGTGTCCCCACCAGCTCATAGGTTGGAAGCTGACCTCCAGTGTGGAGGTGCAGGGAGGCAGGGCCTTGGGGAGGTGAGTGGTCACCAGGGTGATGCCCTCAGAACGCAGCTATGCCGTGCTGAGAAGACCTACCAGGTGACGACACAAGAAGAAGTTGGCAGTCTGTAGCCAGGGAGAGGGTCTCACCAGGACCTGGCCACCTGTTCCCTCCAGGTGGGATCTTTAGCTTCCAGACCATGAGAAAGGGATTTTTTTTATGATAGTCACACAGAGAGAGAGAGAGAGAGAGAGAGGCAGAGACACAGGCAGAGGGAGAAGCAGGCTCCATGCACTGGGAGCCCGATGTGGGATTCGATCCCGGGTCTCCAGGATCGCGCCCTGGGCCAAAGGCAGGTGCTAAACCGCTGCGCCACCCAGGGATCCCCGAAAAAGGGATGTTTGCTGTGTAAGCCCCCTGGTCTGGACCTGGGGTGGCTGGTTATGATGGCCCACAAGGGGCAGGGACCACAAAACAGGAGTTCAAGTCAGCTGAGACGAAAGGAAATGATTCAAGAGGCAGGTGGGGAGGGAATAGGGCTACACACAAGTGTGTGTGTGGGGTGTGTGTCTGTGTGTGTGTGTGTGTGTATAGAGCCTCACAGGAAGAGAGGAGGCTGGCCTAAGAACTGGGTTTGGGTGTTATTCTGTGGACTGATACAATGAATTAATGCGTTAGCTTCCTCCTGGGGCTGCCGTAACCAATTGCCACAAACTCGACAGCTTGAAATAGCAGCAATGTATTCTCTCACAATTCCGGAGACCTGAAGTCCAAAAGCAAGGTGTTGACAGGGCCATGCTTCCTCCAAAGGCTCTAGGAGGCTCCTGCCTGCCTCTTGCAGCATCATGTGGCCACAGGAGCTCCTTGGCTTGTGGCAGCACCGCTCCAGTCTCCACCCCTGCCTTCTGAGAACCTGTCCTTGTGTGTTTGGGTCTCTTCTAAGGACACCTGTCGCTGGACTTAAGGGCTTGCCCCAAGGCCAAGATGGGCTCATCTCCAAGTCCTTAACTTAATTACAGCTGCAAAAACCCTATTTCTGAATCGGGTCACATGCACATGGGGACACGTCAGGACTTGGACCTGTCTCTTTGGGTGCACAGTTCAACTCACTACAGTTATTTACATGGTTTTGACTTATGAACATGGCATTCTCTAGAGGGAGACTTTCTCAGGAGTATTGCACAAAATTTAAAGTTCTCTTTTAGTTTTTGTTTTGCTTTGAAATAAATAAATAAATAAATAAATAAATGGTAAAATGAATGGGCGCCTAAGAAGATATTAAAAATCTGGAGTATGACTGAGAAAACACAGGACAATTGAGAACCTGAAAGTGAGTACAAATCTATGATGGAAGTTAGGGTACGTTCGTCTGTGATCACATTGGATCCTGGGCGAGATGATACGCGGCAGCACATCCCAAAGAAACAGATATGATGGTGACATTTTCAGGAATCCCTGTGCTGAGCGATTTTCTAGTTGAATATTTGACTCAAATAAATGATTATCCCATCTGTTCATTGACTGAACAAACTCTGAACCTTAAAAGATATGGGTCAGGTCCTAGGAGGGGAGCCAACCTGAATGTGGTTGAATGGTGACGCAGGAGAGTTCATGGTCTGAGAGGAGAGAGGGCCCTTCCCACAGGAGTGCACACAGGTCAGCCATGGGGACTGGGGGAAGAAGATGGTGCATCCCTTTGGAGGTTCTGTGAAGGGCTTCCTGGAGGAGGTGGCATCGGGGCTGGGAGGGAGGACCAAATACGTGATCATGGCAGGAGGGCCATCCTAGGCAAAGGGAAAAACAGAGGCTTGAGTGAGAGGTATCGTAGTGTGTGCGGGGAATAGGACGTGGCTCAGTTTGGCGGGACATTAGAGTATGCAGGAGAACACAGAGATCCAGTGGGGCTGGCTCACGGAGGATCTCCAGGGCTACACAAAGGAGTCCACGGTGCAGACGCATCCCTCTCAGGAGGACAGTTTGAGAGTCTCCAGGGGCGAGTGTAGTTGGAAAGAGCTCCTCCAAAGGGGGCAGCCTTCCTACCCGGGGTCTGAGGTCCTGGACCCTGGGAACCATTCCAGCTCCAGGCGGGGGATGATTCTGTGCAGCTGCTTGTGAGCCTGGAGTGGGCGAGACCAGAGGCAGTCCCATGGGGACCTTCTGGTCATCACCCCCCTAACAGGGGGGTGGCCACAGGGAGAGAACAGAGCAGAGCCTGCCCCTGAGATCTTACTGGAGAAGTGTGGGATGAGCCGCCCGGCCCCAGGGGGCTGGAGTGAGCGGATTTCTTGCTAGACGTTCATTCCTTATTTAGGTTAAGACAATATGTGCAGGATTCTCTCAGCCTCCATCCTACAGGGTTTTAGTTGACGGATATGCAGATCGGTGATTGAAATGCACCTTCGTTCTCTGCTATTTTTCTTCCCTTGAGTTGTTTTCCACTTCACCTGTGTTGGGGGAGGACAGGAGGGCCGTCCACTCCGCCTTGTTTCTTGCATCTGCACGCGGGACACAGTAGCATGTTCCCGTCTGTGTCCCTTGCTGGTGCACAGGCTCGTCCTCCCGCCAGCCTGCCTGAAATCCCACCTTCTAGATGTGGGCCGCCAGCAGGGCTGAATCTTTGGGACATTGTGCCAAGTGAGAGATCAGTCACGGGAGGACAAACATCATTTCTAGGAGGGATC
Source organism: Nyctereutes procyonoides (assembly GCF_905146905.1). Classification (NCBI taxonomy): domain Eukaryota; kingdom Metazoa; phylum Chordata; class Mammalia; order Carnivora; family Canidae; genus Nyctereutes; species Nyctereutes procyonoides. Next base: position 8,845,757 of record NW_026575044.1, read on the forward strand.
TAAAGGAGTGGAAACCACAGAGAAAGAAGAATGGTGGTGTCAGGGGCCGGGGAGAGGAAAGGGGGGATGAAGTGTTCAGTGGGTTCAGAGCTTCATTGTGAGAAGATGAAAAGGTCCTAGAGATGGATGGTGGTGATGGCTGCACAACAGTGTGAATGTACTTAACGCCACTGACGTATATATTTAAACATGGTTAAGCTGGTAAATCTTATGTTATGTGTGTTTTACCATGATTAAAAAAAAGATAGGGGCTCTTGCGTGGCTCAGTTGGTTGAGCGTCTGCCCTGGGTTCGCCAGGGTCCTGGGATCAAGCCCTCTGAGCAGAGAGCCTACTTCTCCCTCTGCCAGCTGCTCCCCCTGCTTGTGCTCTGTCTCTCTCAAATAAATAAGTAAAAATCTTAAAAGAAAGACATGTTCATATAGATTCCAAAAGAGCACCATCCACCCTCCTTGCCTGCATTTACCAACCCCGCCATATTTGTTTATTCATTTATTCCCACTTGGTTGCCCCACTAACATGTGAGTTCTGTTTGGTTTGCTGTTGTATTCCCAACACCCAGAACGGTGCCTTGCTTGCCTTAAGTGCTGAATGAATGAATGAATAATAAATAATTATGAATGTGTTGAGACTTCTCACTTCTTAGGCGATGGATCAGTCAGGGAACACAAACCATTCTGGGTATCTCAAGCAAGAAGAGATTTAATTCAAGGAATGAAGGTCTTGCAGAATCGCTGGATGGGTAGGGGGTGGCAAGGGGAGGGAAAGCCATCACCAGCTGTCGGCCCACACTAGCTGAGGAGCAGTAAGTTTCGGAGCCCACAGGACCCATTGCCAGTGTCACATTACACAAATTGCCCGGGAAGGAAGGCCCTTGTGATCCTTTGGTGCGCCACAGGTGCCTGCTTCTGAAGGGGGAGCCACATGATGGCTCATATCCCATCCATCTTCTGGATCCCACTTGAGTGCTCTGGGTGGTGCAATCAGTTGGTATTCTGGGAAATGTAGCTCCCAGCTTCCAGCTCCTGCTATTAAGGGGGAATATATAAGAGTAGAGAACAGGGCTGACATCCCATTGAAGACACAGAATATCTACCCTCTTTGCTCTTCCTGCTTTATTCTCTTTAGTGAAAGAGTTGTTTCATGGATTGTGGTTGGTCAGACTTTGTTGTCCCACATGGTAGGAATGTTCTGCCTCAAATTTTCAGAAAGTAATGATTCTAAGCTCGAATTTATGGAGCTACCTCCAGGACTGTAGTAAACCTCTCATGTAAATTACCTAATTTGGCCCTTGTCAGGTGGGCATTATTACTCACCCTCATCTTATAGATGAGAAAAGAGGAAATGGAGGCTGAGCAACTTGTCTAAGGTTACATAGCTAGAATCTGACTTTGGAGTTTGGGTTTTTAACCTTTGGATCATACTGCCCTACACGAAATGTAAAAACCAGTCCCAAGCATCTCAGCTACGTGAAGGCTCACAAGGAGGAGAGGGTTTTGTAAGCCTAGGTGAATTTATCAATAACATAAAAGGAAAAATGACCTGCATGTAGTGCTTGGGAACCTGAAAACACAAGCCAGGGGTAGGTCTCAAGAAGCATGTCCCGTGGGCTCAAGGGGTCCCAGAATAGCGGTGTTCCTTGCTCACTGTAGCAAAGAAAGAGGTGAGTAGCGAAAAACATGACTTGTGATTTGGGATTCTAATCCTCTCCTTGCCATTTTAGCTTCTTTTTTGGGCTGGGCATATCATTCAGCCTTCTTGTGTTTTGGGCACCTCATCAGTATAAATGAAATAACTATGCTAAGCTTTCCCTGTAGAAGAATAAGGGGAGGGGGTTCTACTCATTCACTATAAATTACTCTGAAAATCCAACTGTTACAGAGTAATGTCCTATGCAGGCATAGAATTGAACATTTGACTAGAGGATCATCCAGGTGTCATTTAAAATTCATCAGTGACGGGCTTGCCTCCAGTAGCAAAGGAAGACATTACACAGTCTGCTAGATTTTTCAGTCATTATATTTACCTTGAAAGCTTTCTTAACTTTCTTAACTTTAAATCCATCACTCTCAATTTTAAGCTCCTCGAACTAGTATGTGTTTCTGTCTTTGTTCTCACCCCTAGAAATGGACTTACTGAAAACGGTCTTGTTTTACCATAGTTATTTTTAGACTTTATACATATTCTAGTTGCTTTGGTCTTCACTGTTAAGCAACTTCTCCTACATTCTTTAATTACTTGGATCATACACCACATTTGTCTTTTGGCCTATAAGGCATTCAGAACACAATGTGGTGTTTGACATCAAGTTTGGAGCGAGATATTTCACAGGAAAAACAGAGCACATGAATACTGATACTCACTTCCACCATAAATGTGTATTAGGAGCCACACCCGGCGCTGTCCGGAATGTTAGGGATATCATTAAGGACGTGGCTGCTGGCTTTGAGGAGCTCACAGCAGGTATCATGCACATGATACTGAACCCTTAAATGCCTGTCTCAGACCTTAAGTTGGACAGTCTTAGCAAACATCTTGCAGCCCAGCATTGCATCATGGCTGGAGAACTCTAGAGTTGCTGGGGAAAACAGCGAATGGCAGCCAACCATGGACAGCTCCTGCCTGGTGGTGTCACGCAGCTGTTTGCTTGAGGCTGGGTGATGAGGGATGGGGGTGGGGGGGTGGGGGGAGACAAGACCACAGTACCAGCAGATCTGTAGAGAATACAGTGGGTAAGTTGGACTTGTTTGGAAAAGCTTCCTGCACAAAGTGGGCCTATTTTACTGTAGCAAAAGTTTATTATGAATTTTGAGCCAAATCTTTCTCACTTGTCTTTTAGGGAAAACTGCTTTGTAATTGTCAACCATTCCAAGTCTGGGGTTCAAAATTCACCTCCTTGATGTCAGTAGTTTGATGCTTTTGGCTTGCTTTGTGCTTTTTGTTTTCTCACACTTCAGAGACTCTGCATTTTCACACATTCTCTCACTTTCTTCGGGAGTGTTGGCAACACCTCTCAATTTAGCATGGCTCTGCATTTCATGTGTTGCTGTTTACTCCTCCTTAAAGATCATTTGTTAAGATGATGACTAAGGCCAGAGCTAACACTCGGTCCCAGGTCTGCCTCCCTGTCTGGGGCCTGGGGGCCACACATCACAATTTGTGGCTTCAGGCCTTGGGTTGTGCTTTTTTGGAAGGGTTGGAGGGACAGATGGAGAGAGAGAGAGAGAGAATCTCAAGAAGACTCCGTGCTCGGTCAGAAGCATGATGCAGGGCTTGATCTCACAACCCCGAGATCATGACCTGAGCTGAAATCAAGAGCCCATCCTTCAACTGACTGAGCCATCCAGGTGCCCCGGGTTGTGCTTTCAATCCACATACCCATGTTCATTTGAGAGATGAGATTTGTAAGATTCACTACAGGGAAAACTTTGCCAGAATAAATATCTGACACTTCCAGTGGGTTCTCTCCCCGTACCAAATAAGTGAAGCTCTCCAAAGGCAATCTTGTACCCAAGCCACAGCTTCTATACTCTGACACCTGAGTGTTTGTTGCTCCTCCTCCTTCTGAAGCTCCTTCTCACTGGAGGGAGCTTTTTCCTTCTCTTCATATGCATTTATGGGTCTGTGCTGGTAGTGAAGTTGGTCATATAGAAGCCAGTTGAACCAAGCTATACAGGATTTCTTCTACTCGGAATAAAAGGTTCTGGTTTTTATTATTGTGACTTTAGTTGCTTATGACTCAGTCCTTTTCAGTGGCAGGAAAAGCTCACCAGAAGGCCCTAGCACACAGTAGGCACTTAATGATGATCAATTTTATTCGTGCACTCTGAGCAGCCCTGCTGTCGGCATTTTACCCTGCTGCCTGCTGTCACAGGGAGAGTCCCATTAGCCAGCTAGGCATCGGCTGGGTTTCTCTGGGCACATAGTTCTTCTCCTGGGATTTGGTTTCTTCATTCTTAATGTGGGAGTGAGAAGGCTGCCTCCCTCACAGGTGGCTGCAAGGAATTATAAACCAATAAAGCGATTGCTTAGCATATGGCTGAATGTCAAGGGCAATATAAATTCTTAATCTAATTTATTTAGTAGTAGTTGGGTAGCCACGTGAATGTTGCTGTGGAAACCATAACTCCTGAATTCCCTGACACTTGTCTGTATTGTTGTTTTTAAATGAGACTTTAAATTTAAATTCTATGATTTAAATATATATATAAAGGTAACAAGAAGGATCATGGCTTGATCTCAATCACAGCCTTTTTATAGAAACAGTGTGAGATGTCACTATCCCCCCACCCAGGACTGTGTGTCATCCAGCTACTCTTACCGGATCCCTCTTTCTTCAAGGTCATGTTTTCCAACCACTCGCCTGTCTACCTACCCACACACCCAGCCAACCATACACCCTCCACCCATACATCCACTCATCCATTCTCCCACCTACTCATCCACCTATACACCCACCCAGGCATCCATCCATCTCTACTCCCATCTCCCGACCCATCCATCCACCCACCCACCCACCCTCCCACCTATCCACTCATCCATCCATCCATCCATCCATCCATCCATCCATCCATCCATACAGAAACACTGCATTTCCAACTCATGAGCTGGAAATGGGCCCAAGTGTGAGTAACTCAGAACTAGTGGTTTTGCAGGGAAGACACGACACTGGGAGGACATACTGGGTGATGAGGACATGTGAGAGCAGAATTTGTGCAGCTGGTGCGACCCAAGGCAGAGGCACCACAAGGAGTGGCTGCTGATATGAGAGTGGAGGTGTCAGCAATTCAGAGGAGAACCAGAGACGACTCATGCTGGTACCCAGGGCTCGGGCAGCACACAGCTGGGAGATGCCTATTGAGGGTGCAGTCAATGACAGCACTGGTTGGGAACATCGGTCCTGATTTCAAGTCCTCTTTGGAGGAACTCCTGGAATCTCACACCTCCTGAAAGTTACTCTCTTTTGCAAACAGGATCTTCATGTGGCTACCCACCCCCTGCCCCAACAATGGTCTTTGCAGATCTCCCCTGGGCTGTGTGTGCCTCTCTGCTCATGGCCCCCTGTGGCTGGCTGGTGGCTCCTGGTCACTTCTGCACTGCTGGTGCTCACAATGCTTAAGTGCAGACAGCCCATCCCTTCTCCCTCGCCTCTGTGACCTTGCTCTGGTGGGTCCTTACTGAGATCCTAATACCACAGCTTTTTTTTTTAAAGCACACATTCCCAGCATGGTTTCTGACTCTTCAGTTCCCACCACCAGTCAGCCAGTGTTTCCTGAAGCCTTTCCCAGTGTGGGGGTTCACGCTGGCTGATGCCTGTTGTGCTGGCTCCTGAAGTGGCACACTTCAGGAACCCTCTTTCTGAGGATTCTGCTTCAGAGGGTCATTGTGCCTGTATCTCTTCGAAATCAAACACACCACCTTCCTCCCATGTGCCTTGTGTTGAAGACAGTATTGCCACATTTTTCTTGTCCTGCTCTCAGGCCTGCAAGCCAGCCTTGATACAGTGACCTTCCTTCTCAGGTCTGTTTAGTCTCCAAGCCGAGCTGGCCCAGTGCTAATGGCCTGGAACGGATTCCTCATTTCCCTTGCCTTTTGCCTCTTCCACCACTTTTTAAAAACAGCTTTCTTGGGACGCCTGGGTGGCTCAGCAGTTAAGTGTCTGCCTTCAGTTCAGGGCGTGATCCTGGAGTCCCCGGATCGGGTCCCGCATCAGGCTCCCTGCATGGAGCCTGCTTCTCCCTCTGCCTGTGTCTCTGCCTCTCTCTATGTCTCTCATGAATAAATAAATAAAATCTTTAAAAAATAAAATGAAAATAAAAACAGCTTTCTTGAGATACATTTTACATATAATAAAAGTCATGCATGAGGTGCCCTGGTTAAGTGTCCAAGTCTTGATTCCGCCTCAAGTGATGATCTCATGGCCGTGAAATTGAATCTTAAAAAAGAATAAGTCATCCTACTCACATGCACACTTTTGTTTTTGTTTTTGTAGATGTACTAGTGCGGCAGCCATCACCATAAAGTAGTCTCCATCGCCCTGTGTGATCACTCAGGCCAGCAGATCCCTGCCCCTCCCTGATCCCTAGGCAACTGCTGATCTGCTTTTGGGCTTCTCCTCTGGCCTTTTCTGAGCATTTCACATCAATGCAATCCTACAGTGTCTGATCTTTCAGGCTTTTTTTTTTTTTTAAGGATTCTATTTATTTATTCATGAGAGAGAGAGAGAGAGAGAGAGAGAGAGAGAGAGAGGCAGAAACACAGGCAGAGGGAGAGGCAGGCTCCCTGCCGGGAGCCCCATGTGGGACTCAGTCCCGGGTCTCCAGGATCACACTCTGGGTCGAAGGCAGATGCTCAACCGCTGAGCCACCCAGGTGTGCTAGGTGTGTTTTTTTCACTCCAAATAATGCTCGCGAGGCTCATAGAGGTGGCACCTGTAGCAGGGCTGCCGTGTTATTAGTGCGCAGTGCTGTCCTGTCGTGCGGAGATGGCCTACTCTATCCGTCCCTTCCTTCATGAACCACAGGCACTTAAGTCGCTCCCGTGTTGGGGCTCTTAGGAATAACGCTGCCATGAGCAAGTCTGCTATATGCGGGTTTTTGTGTGGACACAGGTTTTTTCATTTTTTTCTTTTTTTCTCGCAGGTAGACACTTAGGAGTAGAATGAATGGGTAGGACAATAATTTCATACTGAACTTTTTGAGCATTTGCCAAACTGCCTTCTAAAGCGGCCACACCATTTTCCATTCCCATCAGCAGTGCACGAGAGCCCCCGTATTTCTCCGTATCCTCCAGGATCTTTGTTGCTCTGTCTTTCTGGAGGTAGTTCATTGTGGCTTTTAATTTTCACTTCCATGATGACTAACGCTGTTGAGCATGATTTCATGTGCTCCTTAAGCTATTTGTCCACTTTTTTAGGGTGAAATACATGTTCACAGCTTTTGCTTTTGGATTAGGTGATATTTTCTAATTATCAAATGAGGACATCTCCTATTGCTTTTTGCCTCCTAACCAGTAGGCCTGTCTGGAAAAATGGCACCCTTGTGACCTCCTTGTCCCTTGTTCGAGGTTTCATAATCTCTGCTCCATCTTGCCGTGCCTCATCAAAATCTCTGCCTGGTAGTCCCTCGCCAACCCCTCCAGAGGGAATATCCTACCCTTCTCTGACCTCCCCTAACTGTTGCCTTTGTTGTGCTGGCTGTGCTTGACCTGCCTGTAAGCTGAATGCTGTTCTAGAAATTTTAAACAAAAATGTTGCCCGGCACCCACACAATGACATTTGGCTCCAGCTCTGCTCTCAGTTTGTCAGAGCTGTCATCAAACAGATGTGGTTTGGTTTTACTTCATGTCCTGGGCTGTCACAGCCTTCTTATTTCCATTTGCTGCCAACCTGCGGGCACCTCTGTTTCTGGCTCCCGACTGGGCATCAAAGAAGGCTCTGTGTTTTTTCCTTGGCACTCTCCCTTGGCTGGATCTGTGTCTTTGGGCAAGCCATCTCACCTCTTGAGAGCTCTGACTTCCCTCTCCTTACATTCCAAATTCCAAATTTAGCAAGTTGTACAGACAAATGAATTAGGATTAGTTTTTTCTCTTTCTTTGGTAAAGTGCTTTAAAAACCTATTTATTATTTATTTATTTATTTATTTATTTATTTATTTATTTATTTATTTGAGAGCGAGCACAAGCAGGGGCAAGGGCAGAAGGAGAGGGAGGAACAATCTTCCTGCTGAGCAGAGAGCCTGATTCGGGGCTTAATCCTGAGACCTGGGATCATGACCTGAGCCGAAGGCAGGCACTTAACAGACTGAACTACCCAGGCACCCTGAAAACCTATTGTATTGTACAATATTTATTTTTAATCACAGATATTCTCATTTCCCTTCCTGGCTTTGTTTTTGTTTTTGTGTTTTTCATTGTATCCTGGCCTTGACTGAGCATGCAGGCGTGTGTGTGTGTGTGTGTGTGTGTGTGTGCGCGCGTGCGCGCGTGCGTGCCTGGACACATAACCATGGATGTTTGTGGGGGCAGTGCTATTCTTTACCCTCTGGTTCCTTGTGATCCCTTTCCTAAAAATCAAAATTCACTGTAATCTCTTTTCTTATTTTAGTAACCTTTTTCTTATAATAATAATATTACATTTGTGTCTGAAAACAGAATTGGAAACTCCCAGAGCGCTGTTTTACTTTTTTTTAAAACTTTTATTTAGATCTATTAATTTACTTTTTTTTTTTCAAAGACTTTTATTTATGCATGAGAGACATAGTGAGAGAGAGAGGCAGAGACACAGTCAGAGGGAGAAGCAGGCTCCATGCAGGGAGCCTGACGTGGGACTTGATCCTGGGTCTCCAGGATCAGGCCCTGGGCCGAAGGCGGCGCCAAACTGCTGAGCCACCAGGGCTGCCCTGTTTTACTCTTAATATTTTAATATTTGGATGCTGGATTCTAGCAGTTTTTAATACTAATACATCATCACTATCTTTCTATTACTTCCATAGAATTCTTCTTTTATGAAAATGTTTTTAATGTCTGCATAGTATTTCATGGTCTGAGGCTAGTGTAACTTATTAAACCCATCCCTGACAGATGCACCTGTAGGTTGTTTTTCTTTCTTCACAATTATAAACAATGACACATGGGATGCCACAATCCCTTTTCAAAACAGGTTACTTCTTGTGATAAGTGGTGGCATGGTTCATGGTTGTCACATCTGGTGCCCAATGTCCATGGGCTGAACACTCATTGTCCGGTCTACTCTGTTTTTGATAACTGATCTTTTCTTTCCCATCCTGAAAGCACAATAAAAATAATGATAAAACATTTATCACTCCAGGGGCACCTGGGTGGCTCAGTTGGTTAAGTGTATGCCTTCGGCTCAGGTCATGATCCTCACTTCAGGTTCCCTGTTCAGCTGGGAGTCTGTTTCTCCCTCTCTCTCTGCCCCTCCCCTGGTACTTGTGCTCTCTCTCATTCTCTCTCTCTCTCAAATAAATAAATAAAATCTTAAAAAAGGGATCCCTGGGTGGCCCAGCAGTTTGGCGCCTGCCTTTGGCCCAGGGCACGATCCTGGAGACCTGGGATCGAATCCCACGTCGGGCTCCCGGTGCATGGAGCCTGCTTCTCCCTCTGTCTATGTCTCTGCCTTGTCTCTGCCTCTCTCTCTCTGTATGACTATCATAAATAAATAATTAAAAAATTTAAAAAAAAAATCTTAAAAAAATGTATCACTCCAGCCACACAAATTTGGTTCAAACCCTTTCTCTTTCTCTATCTTTATCTATGTCAACTTTGGACTGAAATCAAAGTTGGAGTTTAGCACAAAAGGAATTTACAAGGATAAAATGATTAGTGTTTGAAATGATAGTCCAAGAGTGGAGAGCCTTCCTTGGCTTACAGAGTAACAACTGTCCCCTTACACTGCAGTAGTGACCAAGCACACAAATGAAAGTTACCAGCTTGCTGATGACTCTTTGGCAGCCCACACATGATCATATGGTCCCCAGAACACACAGTAGATCAGATGCAAATATTGTGTGCATATTCATCAAGATACCACATGGACAGTGTAAGCTGCTTTAATTATCTTTCAAGGAGAAACTCAGCTGCCTCTGGCACATGCAGTCAGTCCACTGGCTCTGCTTGCATGTTTGTGCCCAAATCAAAACCGAAGTTATTTTAAAAGAAAAGTATTAAAGAGTGGGATCTGTTATCTGCTTAGCCATTAGAAGTTTCCAGCCTGATTTAAATTTTTTTATTTATTCTTTTAGACTTTCAAAAATACACTTACATAATATATTTGCTAATTGTCCCTGAGGTATAAATAATGAGAAAGCAAAATTGCATTTTCTGTTGATATAAAAGTCCCATGAAACATTCCCAGGGACACCTGGGTGGCTCAGTGGTTGAGCGTCTGCCTTCAGCTCAGGGCATGATCCTGGAGTCCTGGGATCGAGTCCTGTATCGGGCTCCCCACGGGGAGCCTGCTTCTCCCTCTGCTATGTCTCTGCCTCTCTCTCTCATGAATAAAATAAATAAAATGATTTTTTAAATTGTTTTTTTTTTTAATTTTTATTTATTTATGATAGTCACAGAGGGAGAGAGAGAGAGAGGCGCAGAGACATAGGCAGAGGGAGAAGCAGGCTCCATGCACCGGAAGCCCGATGTGGGATTCGATCCTGAGTCTCCAGGATCGCGCCCTGGGCCAAAGGCAGGCGCCAAACCGCTGCGCCACCCAGGGATCCCAATAAAATGATTTTTTAAAAAAGAAACATTCCCAAAGAAGTTATATCTATTTAATAATTAAGCAACAAGGAATAAGAGTTTCATTCTTAGCCAAGTAATAGATCTTAGCCTTTTGCACTTTATACTCGTGGATGTAACAGGGAGATGTTGTTTCATCCATGGGTATCAATGGAATAGATAAATTGATGTCTATAGACACGCTCGGCTTTTAGAAGCCAGTATATAATTTCTTCATTCATAAAATAAGGTGTGTATTTGTGTGTGTGTTTTTGACATAATGGTGTTAACGTCATCGAATGTCAAAATGTAAGAAATCTATATAGATTACTCTATCTATCTAGTGAAGGTTTTGGTTGCATCATTAGAATCCTTCAGTGCAACGGAAAATAAAATTAGAGTTAGACTCTTTACACTTGACCTTAGCCAAAAGGCTGAGAAGTGATATATAGTTAGGCTCTTTAAAGACTAACTTTTTAGGCTGATAACTCACAGAATAAAAACCCTTGAAGCTACAGGAATCCTAAAAAACCTAAGGTAGACCTGAAAAGCCACCATTAAAACTAAAATTAGGGAGTACTTTATATACAAATGAATTCCCTGAAACAAATAATTACAAGCTGGATAACAACAACAGAAAGCCTGGGGAGTCAAGGGTTCAGTCCCCCAAAGAAGGATTATATGGGTTTGTTCCTGTCTGTTGGGCACAGGGGCTATAACTCAAGGAGATAGCTGGTTTTTCTGGTGTGAGGCATTACATGGTAGAATTGAGGGCCATTGCTGGAAAGGGAGAAGGGAAATCTAGAAAGAGAGAGACAGCCCCCAAACCTGCCATTCCCCCCAAGTCCTTGGCTGATATTTTGCAATTTTCAATACATGGGAGAGCTACAAGACGTTGAGGAGCAACATCTGGAAGCTGAAAGAATCGATTTCAGCAGCTCTCACTGCAGGGGAGCAGAGCTTGGAGTATAAGTCCCAAGTTGGAGGGTCTGGTAAACACATTGGGCTTTTTCCTGACACCCCAAAAGCACCATACTTGAGGGGTAAAGAACAAGTATCAAGACCAAGGAATTTTTCTTAGATATAAGCCACAACCTACATAGATCTGGTCTAGCAAAGCATAAAGCCACGTTGCTATGAGTTGAAGGTGATCCACCACTAGCTTAACTGCCTGCTGCTAGAACAAAATCTTCAAAGGAAAATAAGAGAATCTTGCATCTCTATGATGCACTGAATCCAGTCCGCATGGATATTGGATATGGAAAGAAACAGGAAGATGTGATTCAGAGTCAAGAGAAAAATCAGTTCATAGAAAGTGACCCCCAAATGAGCCAGATGTTGGAATTAGCAGACAGGAAACTTAAAGCTTCTATCATGACTATGTTTGATGATTTAAAAGAAAAAGAAGCAGGTAAGTGGAAACTATACATGTTCATAAGCATGTATTAAAAAGCACAATATCTGAAATGAAGAATTTACTGGATAGTCTTAACAGAGAGTGGAGGTAGCAGAAGCAATGCTTGGGGGAACTTAATAAAGGATTGACAAATTATCCAGTTTGAAGAATTGAAGGGTAAGGATAGTGTTAAGAAATAGAACCACCTTAGTAACTTCTGAGATGATTCATGTAGTGCAATAATATACATGTAATTGGACTCCCAGAGGGAGAGGAAAGAGAGAATGGGCAGAAAGCAATCTGAATAATAAACAGCTAAAGGGATCCCAAATTTGGTGAAAAACTTCTAGATTACCTTATAGGTCCTAGAAATTCAGCAAACCTCAAGTAGGATTACTACAGAGAGAAGCACATCTAGGAGCACTATAAGCAAATTGTTGAAAATTAATGGTAAAGGGAAAATCTTCAGAGGATCCAGAAAAAAAGGACATATTACACACAGGGAATTCCTATGGCATTGCTGTTGATCTCCAATCAGAAACAAAAAAGGCAGGGGTGCCTGGATAGCTCAGTCAGTTAAATGTCCAACTCTTGATTTTGGCTCAGGTGATGGTCTGAGTCCTGAGATCAAGAGAGTCTGCTTAGGATTCTCTCTCCCTCTCCCTCTGCCCCTCCCCGCTTGCTCTCTCTCTCTTTAAAAAATGAATGAATGAAAGAATAAAAAAAATAAAAGGAAAAAAAATTTAAAGTAAAAAAGACCAGAAGATAATGACTGACATCTCTAAAGGGCTGGAAGAAACAGAACTGTCAACCTAGAATTCTACATCCAGCTAAACTGTTCTTCAAACACAAAATATGAAACAAAGATATTTTCAGATAAGTGCAAGCTGAGAGAATTTGTTGCCAGGAGACCCTCAATACAAGATATGCTCTAAAAGAAGTCCTTCCGTCAGAAGGGAAATGACCCAGTTGGAATGTTGGCCCTAGAGGAAAAAAAATGAAGAGTCCCAGAAATGGCAAAACTGGGCACAGAGGAAAAACTAAATTTAAAATTTCCTAGTTTCACTAAAAGACAACAGGTTGTTTAAAATAAAATTGGTAAGATTGTATTGTGGGTTTTATGATGTATGTAGATATAAAATTGATCAACATAGCACAAAAGAGGGAGGTGAAATGGAATTTGCTCTTGCAAATTTCTTACATTTTAGGTCAAGTGGCACAAATGTTAACTCTAAGTGGCCCGTGATAAATTAAAGAGGCACATTATAATTATCAGAGCTAAAAGGCCAGTAGGGAGATGAAAGTGGAACACTAAAAAAATATTCAGTTTTGGGGGGAAGGGCTGTGTAGCTAAGTAGGTTAACTATCTGCCTTGAGCTGAGGCCATGATGCAGGGTCTTGGAATGGAGCCTGCTTCTTCCTCTTCCTCTGCTCCTCCCTCTGCTCATGCTCTCTCACTCTCTTTCTCTCAAATAATAATAAAAAAATCCTAAAAAAATAAAAAAATATTCAGTTAACAAAGAGAGGGCAGGAGAGACAAGCCCTGAAAAACGGTACAGGCAGATCACAGACCTGGACCCAACCTCATGAAGCTCAAAAACTTTGCACTAAGTGACAGAAGCCAAACACAAAAGAACGCATACCGCCTGGATTCTATGAATAAAAAGTTCAAGATCAGGCAAAAGGAATCCATGGTGATGGAAATCAGAGCAGTGGCTGTGCCTCAGGGGTGGGACGCTGGAGAAAAGGAGGAGAGAGCTTTGTGGACTAACAGAAATCTATACCTGATTGAGGGGGTGGATTACGTGGGAGTTAATTAATTAATTAATTAATTTAAAGATTTTATTTATTTATGAGAGACACACAGAGAGAGGCAGAGACCTAGGCAGAGGCAGAGAAAGGACGCCATCCCAGCACCCCAGGATCGCGACCTGAGCCAAAGGCAGACGCTCAGCCCTGAGCCATCCAGGTGCCCGGGAGCATATATTTACCAAAATTCACAGAACTGTACACTTTCTTTTTTTGAACGATGTGTGCCTTTCACTGTACGTGAATGTTACGTCCGTCCATCTTTAAAAGCCTCGAACCGAACTCTCCTGCGGGGGCCCCGGTTGTAAGCCGTTATCAACAGAGGGCGCTCGGAGCTCACCAAACACACTTTGGGGACCCAGCTCCTTGGGGATGCAAATCAGACCAGCTCTGGTCTCCGGCGTCTACAAGGTGGATCGCGCAGCCCCGCGGCAGCTCTCCCTCGACTCCCCCCGCCCCGGCCCCGCCCCCCCGGCTCCGCCGGCTGGTCCCTTTCTCCTGGCCGCTCGCTGCTGGTCCGCGGCGCGGCGCGAGGGGACAGGCCGTTTCCTCCGCACCGCAGCTGAATACAGATGTGGCCGCAGCTGCCGTGGGCCGCCTGGAGGCGTACCTGCCCCCTGAGGTCCTCTCTCTCGATGTGATCGCTTTTAAATTGGAAGCAGGAACGTAATGGAAACTTCCACACTGTTCTCGACATCTTCTTTTTGACCTCCTTACCTCGCTCTGGCGGCTGCGAAATCTTCCCGTGCCAGGGCTGCGGCGGGTGGGCGTCAGCGGGGGGGGGGGGGAGGGCGCGGAACAATTCCCCCCGAGCTGGGCGGGAGGGGCGTCGCCCCGGGGTTTCAGCACCCCCAGAAGGGTGTCTTCCTGCCCCCTCCCTATCGCAGAAGGAAGCGAGCCCCTGGAAAGCCCCTAACGGCCCACCCCCAGGCCGGTGTCTCCGGGAGCGGAGATGCCATTACACCCCACGTGATCGCGCGCTGGGCCGGTCCTTCCCCAGGCGTCTCTCGGGGTGTTAATTAAAGGTCACAACAAAACAGACCTGCCGGCTCACCAGGAGAAATGTCCTCCCGGGAAATGAAAAATGACACCCCGGAGCAGCCACGTGTGGAGCCTGGCAGATGCCGGTTCCCTGCGCCCTCCGGCGCCGCGCGGGGGGCGGCGGCTGGGGGGCTCCCGGGGCTCCGCGGGTCCAGGCGCGGGACGAAGGGGTAGGCGGGCAGCCGAGGGGGGCCGCCCGGGGCGCGGCGAGGTCGGCCCGCACACGCCCCCTCTCCGGGCCCGCGGTGCGAGCGCAGCCCGGCGGATCCCTCAGTTTCCCCCGCGCGGCGGCGGCTCGCCCGATCCCGGGCTCGCTCACCTGGGCCAGCCCTGGGCGGCCGGGCGCGTCGCAGATCGGGGCGCGCCGCCCGGGGAGGGGGCGCCCGCGAAGGTCCCCGGTCCTCCGGCGGTGGGCTGGGCGGGGGAGCCCGCTGGCCGGCCGGGGGCTCGGCAGGGCAATTCCAGAAAAGGTTTGCAGGGCAGGGCTCGGAGAACAAAGGGCGGGGGGGAGGACCCGGCGTGTTTGCGGACTTGTTTGTGACTCAGTCCCTTTTCTACACGGCGTTTCAAAGGCAGAACTGCGAGCCTTGCCAGGAAGAGAAAGAACTTGGGGGCGGGGAGGCTCGGGCACATTTCTGTCCAGCCCTCCGGCTCGGCGCTGCCCCTCGGCGCCAGGCGCGCGCAGCGGCGTTTCATTAGGGCCCCGGCCGCGGGCCGCTCTCCAGGAACTTCCCCGCCAGGGGCGAGATTTACGACCTCCCCCCGCCCCCCCGGCGCTCGCCTCGCGCTGTCAGGCGGGCGCGCCGCCGCATAAAATGGATCCGGGGCGGCGCGGCGGCGGCGGCGGCGGGCGGGCGGCGGGCTCCCGGGCGGCGGGGCGGCGGTTCCCGAGGCTCCGCGCTGCGCCCGGGCGCACACGCGCGCACTGACCGCGGCGGCGCCCGGGCCACGCCGAGCCGCCTCTCCCTGCCCTCGCGCAACTGTCAGGCCGAGCCGGCTGGCGGATATTGGCTCCGCCACGCGCCGAGGCTCCTCCCCGAGCCTGGATCTTTATATTTTGGGAGAATTTCTTTGAACTCAGTTACCGAGCTCCGTGGAGGAGACAAGTTCCCACCGCCGGCTCGCCGGCCGAGGCGCGGCGCGGGGCTCGCCCACCGTCCCTGCAGCCGCGCGTGCCCGGCCGCCCTCCTCGCTTCCCTCGTGCACTTGGCCGCGGGGGAAATGCCAATGATCCGGATGTGGCCGTGAGAAGAAAACGTGCGACTGGAGGAGGCCGAAGAGGATGGGGAAAAGCATTATTTGAGGAGGAGAATAAACCAGCCACTCCAACCCGTTCTGCAAATTAGTGCTATTACTTTGGGCTCCATTTGCTTTGATTCTCTTGACGCCCCCCCCCCCAATTAAGAAATCTTGACTTGAGGGCCAAGAGGCGGCCCCCGACCACGGGGGGACCCTTCTGGGTTGGAAGACCTTCTGGATGTAGCGTTGGTGGAACATTTAGACCCTCTCCGCTGGAAAAGCCACCATGAATTCGGTAGCTGGGAATAAAGAGAGGCTGGCGGTCTCCAGCAGGGGCAAGAAATACGGGGTAAGTTGTGACGGGTACAATGCGGAGGCGCGTTCCCGGCGCCCTCCTCCACCCGGGGGCCCCTTTCCCCGCGGCGGGCGGCTCCACGGGGCGGCCCCGGGCTCTCCCGCCGCCGCAAGGGCGCCTCCGCCGGGCGGGCTGGGCGTGCGTGCACCGAGGCGGGTCCGCCGGCGAGGACGCCCGCACGCTCGCCGGGCCCCCAGGATTTTCTCAGTCCCCGCGTTCCTGGCGGTCCCCGCACCCCTAACTTTTGCAGCATTCGTGCACTTCCAGGCAGAGTTAAGCCGACTGGGGGGAGGGTGTGCACGAATTCTCTGCGGTTCCTCGCGATCATTTCCCTGGAGCCTGGAGCTCCTTCCATGTACCTTCAGGATCCGCAGGGCTGCACCCCAGATGCTCCCCACCCTCAGCCCGCGGCATAGCGTCTTCCAGGATCTCGAACCTGGGCTTTTCCTGGGATGGGTGACTGTATGGGTTCCCCCTTGCAGGAACCACGGGGAGCCCCCGAGCCAGCCCTCCCCTCCAGACCCGAGGAGGAGTGCGCCGGCGCCGGGGAAGCCGCGCAGGGGCACCCGAGCGGCGGGGACGGTGAGCGGGACAGACGGAGGCACGTTCCGCCGCAGGGCTCAGGCCGGGCCCTGGGGGCGCGGGGGCGCGGGGGCGCGGGCGCCCCACGGCCCCTGACTCTGCACGTCTACCCCGCAGGTGAACGAGGTCTGCTCGCCCACCAAGCCCGCGGCGCCCTTCTCCCCCGAGAGCTGGTACCGGAAAGCGTACGAGGAGTCGCGCGCCGGCAGCCGGCCCACCCCCGAGGGCGCGGGCTCGGCGCTCGGCTCGTCGGGGACCCCGTCCCCCGGCTCGGGCACCTCGTCCCCCAGCTCCTTCACGGGCTCCCCGGGCCCCGCCTCCCCGGGCATCGGCACCAGCTCGCCGGGCTCCCTGGGCGGCTCGCCGGGCTTCGGCACCGGCTCCCCGGGCTCCGGCAGCGGCGGCGGCTCCTCCCCCGGCTCGGACCGCGGCGTCTGGTGCGAGAACTGCAACGCCCGCCTGGTGGAGCTGAAGAGGCAGGCGCTGAAGCTGCTCCTCCCGGGGCCCTTCCCCGGCAAGGTGAGGCCACGCGGGGGCGGGCGGGGGCGGCTGGGCCCCCGGGCCCCCGGGGGTGGGGGTGGGGGTGGCGGCGAGCGCGCGCCTCTCCTCGCCCGGCGCCCCGGGGGCACGCAGCGGGGAGGCGCGCGCGGGCCTCTCCGCCCACTGGGTGTGCGCAGCGCTTCGGTGCGGCCGCGCTCCACTCCGGACAGCGAGCGCGTCGGCTCCCCGCCCCCCGGCCACCTGCCGTCGGCCCCGAGCGGGGCTCGGTCCCCCGAGACCCAGCCCCTGCCGTGCGCCCGGGGGACGCTGGGCACCCGCGCTGGGGGGCCCCCTCCCTGCCTCGCGCGCGCACTGCTGGCCGAGCCTTCGACTCTCCTCCCCACCGCCCCGCGCGCTCCTTCTGCAAATACCCGTGGGGCGAGGACAAGCGAGCTGATACTTAGGGGGTGGCGTTTCCCATCGCCTGTTCGTGGGCCTTCGTTCCCAGGATGACGAAAACAGAGACTCCGACTCGAACGCCAGCCTTTCCCCCCTAGCATCCCGCGTGTGTGGCTGAGGAGGGTTGGGGCGGGAGCGCCTGGGAGCGGGGCTGCCCCGCGGCCGGCTCCAGCGCCCCTCCAGCGCCCCCCGCACCGCGCGCAGCGGCCGCGGCCGCTCCTCCTTGGCAACGCTGCCTCGGCGTGGTGTGTTCATGAGACCCCAGAGTGTAACACAAGGCAATTGTGTTTGCACTGTTGGGCCCAAGTACTATCAAGTGATAATATTTACTCTTCCACTTCAAAGAGTTTTTATCAGTGGTTAGAGAGAAATATCCAGAAAACAGAGCGCATAGCTGTGGGGATTTCTGACACCGCTCAGTGGCATTTTCGGATTTATATTCCTGTGCCTTTTGAAATGAAATGCTGTGATTTTCAGTCGTGAAATTTAGCAGTAACTGCATCTGCTTGCCTCGTCTGCTTATCTAAATTCACACACGTCAATGTTTTCATATTGCAAGGGTTAAATTAAACAAATACCCACAGAGGTTGTAAAATTTTACACCCAGAGAATTACCACCCAGAGAATTGGTTTTATGAATCCCGAATTTATCTCAAGAATAATTAACTTGTGGATTGTTGTCGGTATTGCCATTTCTGCAGTTTGGTGATAAATCTGTCCCGGCTCTCCGAGAACAATCTCAGGGAATATAAAAGCTTATTTTATACTTGCATTCAGTATCCTCCAATTTAACACTGTTTCACTCATACATTTATTTACTCTTTTGATCGTTTATCAATAGTCTCTGACTTCCTACCACAGTCAGGGCACTGTGTTAGGCACAGCAATGAAATATCAGGTACCTACAGTCCTTGTCCACACAGAGCTTGTATTCTAACGGAGGATACAGACATTGACCACAAAATGCACAATTCAGAATTTGCTCCCATGTGCCCTAAGTCCCACAGAGGAAGAGTGTGGGGTGCTGTGAGATGGTACAACCAGACTAGACCATCTGACAAATCTTGAAAAACCTTGGTTCTTCAAGGGGTCCAGAACGCATGGCACCATCTGCTAGGTGGTAATCCTAGTAAGTTGCAGCCTACCAAAACATTCTAGAACATTCTCAAGAGCCTGTTCTAGGAATAGCTTATTTGGGTTGCTGAGTGCTTCTATGTGCAAAGGTCAATCAAAATCTACTCTTTTCATACAAATAAAGGAAAGGAAGGAAGCCTAGAGGAAGAAGAAACAAATGTCCAAATTCAAATGCATCTATCCTGTGTTGTGGACTCGGGTGACAAAATTGATTTTGGATTTTGTTGGAAGCACCTGGACCATCCATTCCCAGTGTTGCAGGAGGCAGGTCAATATATTTGCCAATTGTATTTACATGATGAAATTAACAGGACCCTGGGGAACCCATAGTGGACAATGAAGCTCAGTGCTCTGCACCAGCTTACAGTGACCCAGGCATGTCTGCAGGAGAGTCACACAGGAATATCACACAGTGCTGCAGTTGCCTGGAGTTTTATATGGGACGTAGCATAAAAAAATGAAACGTGACATTTGGTAAGGGACTGCACAAGACTTAGCCAGAAACAACAGTACCTGGATTGCCTCATTGTTAGTCATGAGGTAGGGGGCCTCAGTTTTAACTACAAATCTTCTGTGTATCTCTGGGAATAATAATAATAATAATAAAAGTTCAGCCTTTCCTTTATTTTTAAAGCACCAGTACCCTCAGTTGAGGTACAATTTCCATTCCAGTTTTCAAGCCTGCTATATTTTAAGGCAACAAATGCTGTGTTCTCTTGAGCATGATGGATGGAGGCCCATGAAGAAGGCCTGCCTTCTTCCCAGGGCTGGATTTATGAGCAAACTGTGAACCTCTGTAGCTCTCAGGCACCAAAAGAGTTAAGTTTCATTAGCCTAAGAGATGTCATTGTGCCTCCAACATGCAATTTGCCCTGGAGAGTAAGAGTCTAGAAGATAAAGGCATGTTTTTGAGGGATAATTAGCAAAAACGATCATTGTAATTCACTTATGACGCTTAATTGTATTTGGGGAATATTTTCTTAAACAGAATATTAAACTCTACTAGGTGGTATTAAAAGTCTCCTAGGTGGACATTTAGAAGTCAGAGGCAGAATAGCACATTCAAGAATCTTACTGTTTTAGGCTGGATTTGGTTTTAGTTCTTTCTCCACCACTAATTTATTTAGTGACACTGAGTAAATCAGCTTTTGTCCATATTTATGACTTTCTTTGGAGAAAGATATGGGGGTTGACGATTATTAATTAGCCCAGATACTGTTGGATTTATGTTTTATGTAGTTACAGGTTTGTTTTTTTTTATGAAAGATTATCCACTTTCAGTTTCTCATTTCATCAGTACATTTTCCAAATGTACAGCCATAGGAGTTCTCACTCTGCACTCATGGGTAGATAGCAAGCCCCCTTGAATCCTCCCGGTTTTATCTCGGGGACAGTTGGTTAAGGGGGGAGCTGAAGTTCTGGCGAGCCCACTGAGGGCGTCTGGCCCATCCCAGCATTTAGACAGTGGCTCTGATGGCCTGAGGAGTGACCACCCTATTCTGAGCATTCCTGGGAGTCCCGTGTCCCAGGAGAATAAGGCATCAGGGCAGAAGGCAGCAGGACTTGGAGGTTTCTAGCTCAGGTAACTGTGTGGGTAGGGATGGTGTTAGCTGAGGCAGGAGACAAGAGGAGATCCGGATTTGAGAGTTTCCCAGAGAGAAGGCTGATAATGGGTTTGGTTTCCCATGCACTGAGTGTGAGGTTTCTGGAGAGAGGCAGATTTAGGAATAAAAAAGACTCTGGGGGTGTAGAAATGGCAACTGTGAGCTCACGCAACTGTTGACGATGCTCTGGATTTGTCCCTTCAAATAACAACTTACCTGGGTGCGTAAAGATCTGTGCCTGGTGGCGGATTGTAAAACATTTGGATTGACTTTTATTACCTCAGTCAGTAAAAAGGTACTTACTGGGTTTATATCATGTCTTTTTCTAGGGCTGGTAAGTAGAAGGGGTCAGATGAAAGAATGTGGATTTGTGAAGTGTGGGGATTTGCAGTAAAAACAGTCCTTTTGCCCATTGTAGCGTTCCAGCGTGTAAATCTAAAACCATTTCATATCCACTGGCACGAGTGTCTTTCCCATTTTATGCACAATCAAGGCACCAAGCAGAAATAAGGGCCAAGGAATGAATCTCCCACCTTTGAGCAATCCTAGATCATTCTGGTAACTGAGACACAACTTTTGAATTGACAGTGGGAAATCTAGGAAACATCAGCCCCAAAGAATTCCCTGGAGCAAGCAGAAATGTTTCGGGTTGGCAAAAGGGTATCAGGCATCTGTTCGTTTCCATATCAATAAAAGAAAATCTTTTTTGTAAAAAAAAAAAAATGTCCAGAACAACATTCCTATCTGATTTTCTCTCAGTCAAGTATTCTGGGACCATTTATGCCCCAGAAATATCAGGAAGATTAGCCAGACATACTGAGAGGGTGGCCAGGAATTAGAGAGATGAAAGAAAGGAATGTGTCATAGGGGTTTAAAAACACCAAACGTAGACTCTAAATAGCCAGAGCCCAAGTAAGTCTAGACTTGGGGAATATGTGTGTGTGTGTGTGTGTGTGTGTGTGTGTGTGTGTCTGTGTATTTTTGTATTTTTCCCAGCTCCAAGACAGGTATGAAAAAATAACTCCATGTAGAAATTCCTCTAGAAGCCATGCATGGTATGATTCATTACAGATACAATACATGTTGCATTTTAAATACATACTAATTAAGAGAGAAGTTTATCAGGAATCTTTTTTTTTAACCTGAAATCTTTTTAAGAGCACATGGCTATTTACAGAAAACGTTATTTGAATCTTTCCCATTTCAGAAATATTTTCGATACAAAATCAGCTGATAGATAATATCAGTAATGAGAACACTTCTGAAACATTTTAGGGATTCTAAAAACGTTCCCAGTAGAGCCACGTGAGTGGTAATCTCTTCCTTCGGGCTTAGCAAGCTCTGGGTAATGGCATTTCATTTCACCAGACTTTTAATTGTGAACCAACACGGTCAGTTTTTATAGTGACTTAATTCACTTTGTAAAAATCCCTGGGCTGTAGTAATGTCTTCCACACTCATCGCAGATAGGATTATTGCATTAGAAATGTGATTTTTAAATGACTGAGGCTAGTAATTTGTCAGCATTTGGAACGATTAAGTCAATAAAATTTAGGCAACATGAGTTGCTCTTTGGCATATCACACAGATCGTGCCATTCATCAAGTAATCCTGATGGTGATGGTAATGATGATGATTATAAACGGTAGCAAATTACTGGCCTGAGGATGTGCTAGGCACTGTACTCAGCCATGCCTCCTCCCCGTACATCAGATCTCCTATAGCAAAGTAAAGATGAATCCTATTTCTTTTCTCTGGAATTCAAGTGATTTATGTGGTTCAGGTCACAAAAAGGAAGCATGAGTAAAGATGCAAGATACAGAGAAATCCAAGGGAGCTTCCCCGTCGAGTCCCTTGAGAGTCACTGTTAGGATAACTGGCTGAGTCAGAGACACCCACCCCCCGACCTTAGAGAGAGAGAGAGAGAGAGAGAGAGAGAGAGAGGAGAGTTATGATTGTTTTTCCTGGGCTCACAGACGGTAGCATCACTTTTCAGGGGGTGGTGGGAAAAATATATGGGGCTGTCAGGATTGTGAACTGAGTAATTTTCTTGGCTGGAATGTAATGCAGAGGGGAAAGGAACTTCCGCATATTTCTCTTTGCTCACTTGAGACCCTGTTGCTGCCCTTTCTTGAAAACCCTGTCGGGGGCACCCTGCACTGGCCTCCTGCGGGGAGAGTTCTTCAGGGGGATGTCTCAGCACCACGTCCCAAGGGCTGCCAGACTTCAGCTCTGTTCTGCCCTGGCCAGGATGGCAGGTTGCTGGCTTCTCTCAGGGTTCATGGTCTGTTTTCAGGAGAATAAACTGATTTCCTTTTGGCTCTCTTGAATCACATGCTGACCATAACATCTTTTCTTTACCTCTTTTTTTAAAACCTCCTCTGTGGTCTTACTGTGGCAAAGAAGCAAGGTTTCAGTGGGTTCCTGCTGATCTTTCATACTTAATGCGCCAGTCTGAAATCTTGTAGAGTGTATTTGTGTAGGTGCCAAAGGACAGGGAATAAACTTCTATTCCTAAATTACTTTAAGAATGTTTTATCAAGGGGCACCTGGGTGGCTAAGCCAGTTAAGCATCCAACCCCTGATCTTGGCTCAGGTCTTGATCTTGGGGTCCTGAGTTCAAGCCCTGTGTTGGGCTCCACGCTGGGTTTGGAACCTACTTTAAAAAAGTGCTTATCAAAATAGTAAATCATGGGCAGCCCCAGTGGCTCAGAGGTTTAGCGCCGCCTTCAGCCCAGGGCGTGATCCTGGGGGCCCAGGATCGAATCCCACATTGGGCTCCCTGCATGGAGCCTGCTTCTCCCCCTGCCTGTGTCTCTGCCTCTCTCTCTCTATCTCTCTCTCTCTCTCTCTCGTGAATAAATAAATAAAATCTTTAAAAAAATAGTAAATGAGCTCCAGAACCCATCTAAGGAAGTTGGATTTCAAGTTATGATTACAAAGGCTATCACTTTCAGGTTTCAAAGGAATTCGCCTATGTTTTCTTTGATTATTTCTGTGGTTTCCTTTTAAATATTTAGAGGTCTAATCCACTGGGAAGTCACTTTGGTATATAATGAAAGGTACACATCGAGTTTATCATCTTCTAAATGTCTATCCAGTTGTCACCAGGCCCTTTATTCAAACATTCATCATCCATATTCCCCCCACTGATCTGAGATCATTATCATAAACCAACTTTTCAGGTGGACTTGGGTCTGTCGCTGGATCTTCTGCTATGTGCTGTGTATCTGTCTCTTTGTGTGCCAGTTCCATGCTATTTTACTTCATTTTATTTATATTTTTAGATTTTATCTTTATTTACTTTAGAGAGAGAGAGAGTGTGTGTGCACATGGGGGGGGAGGGGGAGGGAGAGAGACTCTGAAGCAGACTCTGTGCTGAGTGGGGAACCTGAGTGGAGCTCGATCCCACCACCATGAAATCATGACCTGAGACAAAACCAAGTTGGATGCCCAACCAGCTGAGCCACACAGGCCCACATGCTATTTTAAATACAGAATCTTTGTAGTATGTTTTCATATTTGGTAGGGCTATTCCTCCCTCTCCCAAATAGTGCGTTTCCTTTCTGGGAGTTTGCTGGTTAGTCCTCCTTCTTTCCCACATGAACTTTAGAATCAACTTGCCTAATTCCAGAAAATAAGTCTTTTAATTGGGACCATGTTAAATTAATATATTAATCTGGGGGATATTTTCTGTCTTTATGATGTTGAATCTTTCCCAAGAACATGGAATATATTTTCTGTTTGAACAAGTCTACTTTTCAGCAAGTTTTAAGGCTTTTCTCCTATAGACTTTGTGCATTTCTTGTTAAATTTACTCTCATATCTTTTGTTGCTATTATAAATGTGCTCTTCACCTTAATCTTCTGATTGATAATTGTGCATAAGAAGGGTATTGATTTGTAAATTAACTTCATTTCCTACTTATTAAACTCTATGTGTTCATTAGTTTTAAAATCAATACTCTTGGATTTTCAAAAGAAATTTTTTTAAAGATTTTTTTAAAAGATTTATTTATTTATTCATGACAGGCACAGAGAGAGAGAGAGAGAGAGAGAGAGAGAGAGAGAGAAAGAGAAAGAGAGAGAGAGGCAGAGACACAGGCAGAAGGAGAAGCAGGCTCCATGCAGGGAGCCTGACGTGGGACTCCATCCCGAGTCTCCAGGATCACACCCTGGGCTGAAGGCAGCACTAAACCGCTAGGCCGCCGGGGCTGCCCAAAGATTTTATTTATTTATTCATGAGAGACACAGAGAGAGGCAGAGACATAGGCAGAGGGAGAAGCAGGCTCCCTGAAGGGAGCCTGATGTGGAACTCGATCCCAAGACCCTGGAATCATGACCTGAACCAAAGGCCGACTCTCAACCACTGAGCCACCCAAGTGCCCCAGATTTTCAAGAGAATATATCTTATACAAGTAGAGATATCATTACTCTCTTCCTTTGCTGTTTTTATTCCTTTAATGGTTTTTTCTGTTACATTGATTAATGCCCCGATACAGTGTTAAATGGATGTGATACAGTGGGCATGTGTATAGTTTTTCCCATTAAGTAAGATGTTGGTTTTTGGGCTGAGATGTACATATAGTATTACAAATTGAGGAAGTATCCATCAATTCCTATTTTATTTAGTGTTTTTAATCAAGAATGTTCTATTTTGCCAAATACTTTCTCAGTTGTTAGGGAGATGATCACATGATTTTTCTCCTTGGATCTGTTAGTACTGTTAATTATTATCATTGTTTTCCTAATAATGAACCATCCTTGCATTCCCATAATAAACTCTATTTGGTCAAAATGTATTTCTAAAATATGCTGCTGGATGGATTTGTTAATATTTATTGTCTTTGCTTTCATATTCCTATGCCCATTAAGCATTTTGGATTCCTGCTCATGTATCAATTACACTGCTCTCCCACATTATAACCAAGGTACCAAAACGATGAAAATTCCTGTCTGAGAGCAGCTCCCAGTCTGGTTGAGAGACAGGCAAGGAGCCAGAGTTAGAGAACAGTATAGTAAGTGCTGGACCACAGGCCATGTGAGTTGGCAGGGAGCAGAGGGGAGGATAGAGCTGCCTTTGGCAGGTGGATGGG
This sequence comes from Nyctereutes procyonoides, assembly GCF_905146905.1. Taxonomy (NCBI): domain Eukaryota; kingdom Metazoa; phylum Chordata; class Mammalia; order Carnivora; family Canidae; genus Nyctereutes; species Nyctereutes procyonoides. Next base: position 8,871,182 of record NW_026575044.1, read on the forward strand.
AGTCTGGATCATTGAATGCAGGGCAGCGCTGACATCCAGGCAGTTAGAAAGGCAGACACAAGGCACAAGGAGGTTATGCATGCTCAGTCATACCCTTTGGGGGACTGCAGGGGTGCACTGTTACCATAGCACAGCATGTGCATAGGTGAGGAACATGCTGGAAAGGCAGCAGGGAGAGGATGAATGGCCTTGAAGCTGAAGAGTCTGATTTTATCCTATAAGACTTGGGTGGCTGTTGATGGACATTTGGGAAGAGAATGAGGTGACCAGATATCTATTTATGAAAGGTTACTCTGACAATGAGGGAAGATAGGCTGAGGGCAGCATTGGGGAGCCCACAAGGAGGCCCCTCGCCATGGCCTGGGTGATGGAGGATGCTAAGACGGTGGCAGTGGCAATGGAGAGGCAGCTTGGACCACACAGATGTTGTACATAGAAAACCCACAGGGGCTGGAATTCATGGGAATATGGGGCAGAGGGAGAGGAGGAAGATTAGGGCTCTCCCTGATTTCTGGCCAGGACAAGGGTGAGGAGCTGCTGCCATTAATTGAGATGGAGGGTACAGGAGCGGATAGGGTTTTTGTTATTGTGGGTCTGATTTACGAGGAAGGTTGTGGGTAGTAAAATTGGTTTGGGCTCTGTAGAGCTTGAAGCAGAATGTTCTAGGGGGTCCCAATGGGATTCTGAGCTGGAGACATGGGTCTTCAAGATGTTGGTGGTGAGTGTGGTGGCATCCCCAGAGGTTGAGCTCTCTCTAGATGGTGAGGCTGTGGGTGGCAAGAGAGCATGGAGCTGTGGGACTCAGGGACATTGAAGGCATGGGCACTCTGAGGAACCAGAAGAGAAGTCAGGGAGAAGCCAGAAGAAGGGGAAGAAAATCAGAGACAGTGGAGTCATGGGATGAGAGAGAAGCAAGCTTCAGAGGGAGACAACGGTCAGATAGCTTGGCGAGATCAAGGAGGTGATGATGGAGGTTTCCCTGATTCAGTGAATGGGAGGTGGCTGGGGATCTCTGTTAGAAGAGTGTCTGGTGCCCGGAGAAAGGTGGGCAGTGACAGCATGTCCAGGAGTGGGTGGAGAGGTGAAGACATCTGAGGCAGCACTCGAGTTGTTGACGGCACTAAGAGGGTAAGAGATCCATTTTAGAGGCGCTTATGACCTTAAAAAGGAAGATCTGGGGTCGACAAACCTAGGTGCCAAATTGGGTTACTTCACTAAGTGTGTGACCTTGGGCACAGTCTGTCTGAACCTGGTCCTGTGACCTTGGGCACAGCCTGTCTGAACTCCTCCTAGCACTGCTGGCAGTGGTAGGAGGGTCAGTGAAACCTGCCAGGTAATGTTCAACCTTCACTTTCTGTCTGTTCCAGTGGCTTTCCCTGGGAAGGTAAATTTTATGAAAGCTCCCTCCCTCTCCCCTTCTTCCCTCCCCCTTCCTTCCTTCCTTCCTTCCTTCCTTCCTTCCTTCCTTCCTTCCTTCCTTCCTCCCTCCCTCCCTCCCTCCCTCCCTCCCTCCCTCCCTCCTCCCTCCCTCCCTATCAGTGGCCTCGCAGCAGAGAAAACGGAGCCAGTGAACTCCTCTCCGTTTCCATTTCTTCGCCTTCCAGCAAATAAAGCGCTTATTTATTCCTTTGTAGGGTGACTCCACAGAAAATTTGTGAGAGCTCAGTTGACAAAAATAGCCACTCCTTTCAGTTGCGATGCCATGAATATGGAGTGAGATTCCTTGTCACAGATGGAAATCCCTTCGTCAAGCCCTGCCCCCTCCGAGACCCTCCAGGGAGCTTGGCAGACGCCGTGTTTCGCATTCCCACTCCTGAGCTGGGAGAGCAGATTTCCCCCAGTGAGGGCATGGACGATGCTGCAGATCTGGGCAACACCAGGAATCTGGCTTATCTGCCTTCCCATCCAGTTTTATCTTTCGCAGACAGTTTTCTTTGCAGTTATGCTTTGCTGATCCTATCGCATCGAAGCCGCCCAGACCTTGCGGAGAAGTCTGGAAATAGAGACCCCTCCCCCACTGAGCGGGTATTTCCTGCCCACGTTTCAGCTCTCAGAGCGTTCTTGGAAACTCTTACCCAGAAAGGGTCGATATTCCTGAGCTCCTGTGTGTGGGTTAACATATCAGAAGGCTCTGGGGTAGACTGAATTCTTTTGATAAGCAGAACTATATCTAAATATATCTTAAGTGTTACAGGCCATGTTGGGCAGGGGGAGGCTATTTTGACTCATCGTTTCTGCTTAATGGAGTTTAAGCTCCATACTGTCGCCAACCACAAAAAGTTCTTGGAAAAAGGTTTGTTAGCTCTCCACTCACGGCATGGTTTTAAAATCTTTGCTAGTTCTTATGCACAAAATGTCTTTATTTTCATTTTTATTTTTTTAAAGATTTCATTTCTTAGAGAAAGCACACAAGTGGGGCGCAGGGGCAGAGGGAGAGGGAGAAGCAGATTCTCCCCCAGCTGAGCAGGGAGCTGCATGTGGGGCTCTATCCCAGGACTCTAGCATCAGGACCTGAGCTGGAGGCAGGTGCTTTACCGACTGAGCCACCCAGACGCCCCCAAATGTCTTTATATTTTTAAATTTTATTTTTTTTAAATTTATTTACGATAGTCATACAGAGAGAGAGAGGCAGAGACACAGGCAGAGGGAGAAGCAGGCTCCGTGCACCGGGAGCCCGACGTGGGATTCGATCCCCGGTCTCCAGGATCGCGCCCTGGGCCAAAGGCAGGCGCCAAACCGCTGCGCCACCCAGGGATCCCAAATGTCTTTATTTTTAAAGAATGAACTGCCAATAAGTTAAAATCTCTTTTGCCCCACGAGTAGTGACAAATATAAGCTTTTGATGCTTCTTTATCTAAGCTGAGTGATATCTGAGATTTATAATTGCTAATTCAGGATTTTTTTTTCTTGGAACTTAAAGAGCTTGAGATTTTTGTCTGTGGTGTGATTCCATTTTTTAATTAGCAATGATGAGCAGCCACACTTCCCCGTGAAACACTACTGTCTTATTTATAGTGGTTGCTTTCTTTGGAGTTGGAATAGCTGCTTCCCTGCACCCTGCTCCATCTAAATGGTGGTTTCATGCAGCAACAGGAGACTTACTTATTAACCGAGTAACAAACCAAGAACAACCCAAAGCTGTTGAGCTCTCTAACCAACTGGTTATACAGAAAATAAACAGCCGATCAGGCAAACAGCTGGCAACCGCCACTGTTGTTGTTGTTGTTGTTGTTTTTAAAGATTTTATTTATTCATGAGAGACACAATGAGAGAGGCAGAGACACAGGCAGAGGGAGAAGCAGGCTCCGTGCAGGGAACCCAGTGTGGGGCTCGATCCCGGGACCCTGGGATCATGACCTGAGCTAAAGGCAGACGCTCAACCACTGAGCCACCCAGACATCCCCAATCCCAGATGTTTAGTAGAGAATGGACTCTCCTTAGATGAGGAGACAAGAGTTTGCCATCTTGCCCTCAGCACTAATTAGCACTGGGATCTTGGGCAAGCCTGCTAGCCAGCTTGCACTTCATTCCTCTTTTGTAAACCAGGAGAGTGGAAGTCGGTGGTCTCTGCAAGTCTCTGAAGCCGGAGAGGAGCCCCAAGACTCTGGTACCCAGGCCTTGCTCCCTAGTTCCAAAGGGATCTTCATAAGGCCTCACATGGGTTTCTGGCTACACCTAGAGCCTGAAGCTGTTCCTAGGGTTGTCATGTTTTGTGGGACTCCCCGTGCCCCCCTGCAACCAGCCAGGCCTGTCCTCCTGGATTGCCCATCCAAACAGAGGTACTGCCAGCGCTGTCATCCCTGATGTGTCTGCATTTGGAATTTGGATTGTAAACTGATGGACAGGATCCTTCCTGTTTCTTAATAAAGCAGTTTACTGTCTTCTTTGTTTGTACACAGAAATAAACTCGGGCAGACAAAAGGACAATCGATTTTATAAGAGCAAGTTGGTAAGGAATGTCTGAGAAAAAATAGTGCCTTAGTTATAAAGATGGCTTATAGTTAGTTTTACATGAAATAAAACCCTGTCATACTGATTAGGATTTATTTTAGTTTATTTTTTAAGAAGATTTATTTATGGGAAAGAGAGGGAGGGAGGAATGGCAGAGGTAGAAGCAGACTTCCCATTGAGCAGGGACACTACCCCCTCCCCACATACACGGGTTTGATCCCAGGACCCTGAGGTCCTGACCTGAACCGAAGGCAGACTCTTAACCAACTGAGTCACCCAGGCACCCCCTGGTCAGGATTTAGAAATAATTTGCGGGGAGTTCATCCAGGGTAGCAGTCCAGGAACACCAAAACTCCAGACATTTTATTTCTCTTTCTTTAAAAAATTCTACACCTAGATTTTTTTCCAATACTTTTCTTCTCCCTTTTGTTCCCCTTCTTCCCTCTGCTCCTATGAATACAGTTGTTTAGACCAATATTTACATACCCCATGCCCATGACTTGGGCATAATCTCCTGTAGTTTTGGAGGGTGGTCTGTGAGGAGCTGGCAGGTGGCCAACTGCCAGGTTGACAAGGTCTGCTCGTTTATTATCCATCATATTTTCTTCCCTGACAACTAACCTAGCTTGTCTTTTACCTGTCTGCGTCCTGTGAAATGTTCTGCTCACTCTTATTTCAACGATAATAATTTGTATTTGCATTGTGATTTAAACATAACTCAGGGAGCCCGGATATTAAAAGCAGAACTTCAGGAGTGCTGGAGTGGTTCAGGCGGTGAAGCATCTGCCTTCAGCTCAGGTCATGATCTCAGGGTCCTGGGATCCAGCCCCGCATAGGGCTCCCTGCTTAGCAGGCAGTCTGCTTCTTTCTCACCCTCCCTCTGTGCTCTCTTTCTCTCTCTCCCTCAAATAAATAAAATCTTAAAAAAAAAAAGTAGCAGAACTTCATCTGGCCTTGAGCAGCACTAGGATTCTGGTGCCCGTACCCAAGTACCACTTTCCATTGGCATTCTTGCACTCAGTTCTCTGCACCCCTTCCAGGGGAGGCTCACTACACACGCTACAGCCAGGGGTGCCCCACCCAGCACTGCATGCCCTCCACGTATTTTCGTATTTTCGTTGATTGTGGTCCCAGGTATCGGAGCCTTCGTTGCTCCCGTAGTCCTTTCCCCCTAAATTTGCTCAGGTAACTCTTGGTGGAATTTCTAAGAAGTCTTTCTAACCAGCTGGGCTGTGCGTGTGTGTGCGCACGCACATGTGTGTGCATGTGTGTGTGCACATCTTGCAGGAGCCCTGGAGGAAATGCACAAGCTGGAACACTGTAGACATCCTAGCTCAGGTTTCAGGCATGTTTACCCCTGAGCTTTTATTGGAGGTCAAGGCAGCTAATAAAACAGGCCGTGCAATTAAAGGGCATTGAGCAGAGCAGGATGGCTAACTGTCTCGGCAGCCTGCAAGCACAGGAAGGGCTGACAGCGGCCAGTCGCCTAATGATGGCTTTACGAGCATTTTTGCAGCCAGGGTGGCAAATGTAGTACAAAGGCATGGTTTTCATATGCCTAATCAAGCTCTCTGCTTCCTGTGTGAAAGAAGTTGCTGGTTGTGGGCTTTTTCTGTGGTGGTGGTTTGTGCTAATTTACTTTTTTAAATGGAGTGTTTCTTGTTAGTAGTGATTCTCCCTAACAGCCCTTTATGGTGGTCAGGAGGAGATAACAATGACATAGAGGTTTCAGGGGTTGCTGGGGGTCACCCGGAAAACCTCTGGCTCCCAGTGCTCCATCAGGCTCTAGTAAGATTCATTTAGGCAGTTGTTTTGCCTGTGTGGATCTCCCTGGAGCAAGGTCATCATATTAGGAACTTATGCTTTACTTAGTATCTGTGTACCCACTAGACAGTAATTTTTTTTGTCTGTGAATTCTCTAAGGATTTCTGGCCTTTCAGGGAAAAAAATCTCCCCCATTCCGCTTTTATATAGTAGAAACCTCATGGGAGATGAGGGGAGAGACTGATGGAGGAGGGGATGCTGGCAGGGTATGGCAAGGAGGGGCGTGATGCCTGCCCACTGATGTGGCCTCTTGTTCTAGAAGAGTGAAATCCACAGGGATGAAATGTGAATGCAGCTCTCTTGCCCGGGTGGCTCCTGGTCTAGGTGTTTCTGGATTGACTAGTTTGGAGATCCTTGAATTTCCTTTTAGTTGATAAGACTTTGGTTTTTGCTCCATTTAATATGGTTGTGTTCAGTTTTGGTCTGGAGAATAACGGAATTTGGGGGTACCTGCTGTTTGCTCAGAATGGTCCCAGGTATTCCAGGGAGGAAGTGTATCTTCACTGGTCAGAACTCATCCGAGAGGGCAAGCTCCAGGCCAGGCACCCAGACACTAGGCCCTCAGATTTAATTTCTTCCTTCATCTGATGGTTGATCTGTAGGGTTGATACAGCACTGCCTCCTCTATTTGGTGAGGTGGTGACACCGGATCACATCCAGGCTGGAGGATGGTCTTCAGTAATAAAGGAACCCCCCTCCCTTAAAGGCTGGGAACTGTCACAGTTTGAAGTGAAAGGAAAAATGCACTGGGCTGCTTTCAAATCCTTCGGGGCAGAGTAGCAAGGAAGTGAGCTGTTTTTTTTCCCCAAGACATGAATGGATCCCTCTGGTTCTGAAAAGAAACAGAGTAGTGTTCACTGCTCTATTTTAGAGCACGCGTCAAGTATCTTTTTAGAAGGATCATGAACTTTCCAAACTTTCTTTATAATCCTCACACAGGGCAAAATTCAATATAATATGTTGATTTACATGAACATCATAAAATTTTAATGTTATACATCACCTCCACTCCTGGAGACCTCAGACTATCCTTTTGGGTCATTAGCATGTTATAATCCTAGAACTATAGCATAGAAGGAACTTTAGAGGTTATGTAACATTGGGTTACTTTTGCTATTTTTTAAAGATTTATTTATTTTTTAGAGAGAGGGAGAGAGAGAGTCAAAAGCTGACTCCCTGCTGAGTGCAGAGCCTGATGTGGGGCTCAATCCCACAACCCTGAGATCAGGACCTGAGCTGAACCCAAGAGTTGGATGCTCAACCGGCTGCACCATGAGGCACCCCTGGGTTATTACTTTTGCAATTAAGAGCATGGTTCCTGCAGCCAGACTGTTGGGGTATGAATCTTGGCGCTGTCATTTGCCACCTCTGTGGACTTAGAGAGGGACTTGCCACCTTCTGCCTCAATTTCCTTACTTGTATAATGGCATTAACAGGAGTAACTGCTTCATAGGTGTGTTTTGCCTGGCACATGTTCATAAAATATTAGCATCCAAACTGCCATTTTATAGAAGAGAAAAATAAAACTCGCCTCTCTAGATGGTTTTCTTTCTCTCTCTTCCTCCCTCCCTCCCTCCCTCCCTTTCTTCTTTCTCTTTCACACAGAAAGAGGCAGGGACACAGGCAGAGGGAGAAGCAGGCTCCTTGTGGGGAACCCGGTGTGGGACTCAATCCCAGGACCCCGGGATCACGACCTGAGCCAAAGGCAGACGCTCAAGCACTGAGCCACCCGGGTGCACCTAGACATGACCTCCTGACCCCAGGATTCATTCCACGCAATTAACATCCAGTATATTTATTTTCTAATTCTCTCATGCTCTGTGTCTGTCCATTTTGGCTAATCTGCTTGGCCAACATTTTTTGGCTGTTACTGTATTGCTGTGTGGTCACCAGACTCGGTGCTGGGATAGAAAGGTGGTTAAGAGGCAGCCCTGCTGCCCTTGAGCCTCCCAGCCTGGGGTGTGGGCAGGTGCTGGCTCCTGCAAGGGATGGCTCTGCTGGCTGCCTATGGATGGGTTCCAGAAGAGGTGATTGAAGCTGATCAGTGAGTAGGAACAGGTGGGCGAAGGCTGCAGAAGGCGAGGCATTCCAGGAATCTCATGAACAGAGATTACGCAGTATTGCCAGACATAAAGTGTCCAAAGAGAAGAGTCACCACATTGCCTTCGCAAGAAGTTAAATGACAAGGGATGGTTTATATACTAGTTTTAACAAATGATGATACTATATCAAACATCAGGTTAGCAGTGCAACACCCACATTCATGACATCATTATTCATCAGACCCAAGAGGTGGGAGCAACCCAAATGTCTATCAGCAGGTGGGTGGATAGACAAAATGTGGTATAGATACCTTGGAAGGAAATAGGTAAAATACATATCATATATATATATATATATATGAATATATATAATATTTTCTTAATATATTAAAAGGAAGATTGGGACACCTGCTATCATATGGATGAGCCTTGGGGAATTTGCTGAGTGAAATAAACCAATCACCAAAGGGACAGATACTGTGTGACTCCACTTACAGATGATGCTGAGTTCTCAAATTAATGGAGACAAATGGTGTGGAATGATGGTTGTGGGGGGTGTCTGGGAGGAGGGGGCTGGAGACTTGACACTATGATAAGGAGTTTTAGTCTGGGAAAATGAAAAAGAGTTCTAGAGATGAATGGTGGTGATTATTGCATGAACATGGGATGTACCTAATGCCACTGAACTGTGCACTTAAAAATGGTTAAAATTTTATGTCATGTAGACTTTACTCCCCACCCCCTCCCCCTCACCCATGTACCACACATGGCAGTACAAAATGTGTCACAGGATAGTGATCTAAGGTAAGAGACATCCTGGCAGATTGCCTGGGCAGGGAAGCTTTCCTCCAGTAGTGGCTCGTTAAGGGTGGTCGTGACCACGTTTGTTGATCTAACCACCACCTGCCTCTAAGCACATTATGTGCAATCATATTTGATCCAACGATTGGGTATGGTGACTGTCCCCATTTCACGGACGAGGAGATTCATCAAGGCTAGGGATCCGGCCCACATCCTGCAGTAGTTGTGGGGCCGGGATGGGTTGGGGACCTCCCTGTGAGCCTCCCTGAGGTCCCTTGGGAAGGAAGGGGCCAGGCGAGGGCCTGCACAGGGGTGTAGGAATTGGCCCTTCACTGCCACTTATCTTCTGAGAAGCAGTTGTTTTGTTTGTGTCTGGGAGTTTTGAAAGTGTGTGTGTGTTTTAAAAGCTTTTATTTATTCATGAAAGACAGAGAGAGAGAGAGAGAGGGGGGAGGGGGAGAGGCCTAGGCAGAGGAAGAAGTAGGCTCCTTGTGGGAAGCCCAATGCAGAACTCGATCCCAGGACCCCAGGATCAAGCCCTGAGCCAAAGGCAGATGCTCAACCACTGAGCCACCCAGGTGCCCCAGAGTTTGAAAGTTTTACGTGGGCCATCATCATCATCACTGAGTAAACACACGAGGCTGGCAAATTCATCATTTTGAGGGCAGCACATAAAGTGGCTCCCTGCATAATAGTTATTAATAGAGTGCTGTAACTATATTGCACATTTTGCAATAGACTAAAAAAATGACTTATTAGCTCTTGGGTTCTTGACAGCAATATGTTAAGTGGCACCATAACTTTTTCGTATTTGCCAACACATTTTATTGTGGGTATTGGTTTTTTGGAGTTGGACTAATTGGACAATTTTAAAGATTAGACAGGTTGATAGAAACTTATACTTTAATAGCTGCTTTTTGGGGCACCTGGTAGCTCAGTCAGTGAAGTGTCTGCCTTTGGCTCAGGTCATGATCTTGGGGTCCTGGTATCAAGCCCCACATTGAGTTCCATGTTAGGCTCCCTGTTCCCTGTTCTACTTCTTCATCACCCTCTACATCTCCCCCCACTCCTGCTCTCTCTCTCTTTCAAATAAATAAAGTCTTTAAAAAACAATGAATAGCTGCTTTTTTTCAGGTTATTGTACTGGGCTTTTATCATTTTGTTTCCCCACTGTGTGACATTTCTTACAGGGATGTTATAGCTGGATATTGGGTGGGGGAGGGTCTGTCTTAACCTCGTTTCACAAGCTGGAGAAAGAAAGGAGGGTAGGGAGGCAAGAAACCTTTTTTTTTTTTTCTTTTTTCTTTTTTTTTCAGCTCACCAGTGTTTGTACAGCATCTGCTGGTCTGGGCTATGGGATCCTTGATTGCTGTCACCCCTGAGCTCACTCACACTCCTGCCTGGTCTTTTCTGAAGGGGTGCTGTTCTGAGTTTGTGGGATTTCAGGGGTTAATGAGATGCTTGCCTTTTTATAGGCATCTGACTCTTACTAGGTTGAGGGAAGGGAGTTTGGCCGTAGCATCACACACCCCACAGACGAAGTGCCCCAACATCGATATCAGACTATAAGGCTCCCAGGCTTTTCTTGCAAAGGTCTCCTTCAGACCATTCTCATGGATTCTGGCTAATTGGGAGTTTCTTTTGGCGGCTCATTGCTCATTCCTTACTGCCTTTCCTGGTTGAGACTTCCCACAGGGTGAAAAGCTACAACAGTGGCTTTTGTCTGAAGCAAGGCCATCGATGGTACAGTAACTGCTTTCAGATGCTGCTGGTGTGGCCCAGACTCAGTATGGTGACCTAGAGGTGAAAGGCTACATATGCCATTACAACTTGGAGCCAACCCACCTCCAGACTCCAGTGCATTTCAGCAGAGAAAGGAGGAAGGATAGGGTGACATAGGTGCTAGATGGCAGCTATAAGTAGGTATGGGAAAGTCTAAGAGTAGAGCTTCAGTTTCTAGAGCCATTTTTGTAAAGGCATTGCTGATGTTAATACAAGAATATCAGTGATGTAGTCCTTTGGTCCTGCAATGTATGTGTGTCTCCTATGTGAACATTTATGGTAGATAGACATATGAATTACAAGGCATTAGGTTCAGAGGGAGGTTGTTTTTCTTTCCATGATTTTGAGAAAGGTTGAAATCTTAGTTATGTTGTTTAGCTCCACCAACCTTTTTGACTGTGCTGGTCTGAAACAGTCACAGGAGGTTGAGACTCCCTTCCCAGGTCTCAGTCCATTTGAGCTTCATTCCCTTGGGGTGGCTGCTCTGTCACATGTGCTGTGGATGTGATTGTGTTGGGTGGCTCAGTGAGGTGGTGGCTCAGACACACAGCCCCAGAAACAGGGAGTTGGGAAAGGGTGTAATTAAGTAGGAGGCAGGGCTGCCTTTCTGACGTTGAGATTCTCCATGGATCTCCCTGGAAATACCAGCCAAGGGCCAGTTTGCATTGGCTGAGCTCCTTAGAGATTTGTTAAAAAAACAAACAACAATAACAAAAAACCCTATAGGCACAAAAAATTAGAAGATATAATTTTGTGGCAAGATGTAGAAAAAACCACTGAGTCTAGCTCTGATCCGAAAATAAGAAAGAAACCATAATCTAAGTTCTGAGATCTCTTTTATTATATTCATGTTTCCTCAAAAGCCTTTTTTTTTGTTTGTCCTATTTCTAATGGTTTTCCCAGCTAGAGTTCAAAGGGTAGAGCCGCAAGCATGGAAGCATTGCTTTTATTGAAAGTGGTGAAATCTTACCTCAATTTTTATTCCCTGTAAGACAGTGGGATTATTTTTCAAAAAACTTTTGTTTGGGAAGAAATGGATCTATGGTCTATGAAGATCATAACAGAATTTAGTGGGAAGTTGGAAGTCATATTCTTTGGAAGGAGACCAGAGACATCCAAGAAAGACACATCCTTTAGAGCTAACCTGGGCTTTTGTTTCCTTTTCTCTTGGCATTCCAGCTGGTTTCTGGGATTTTCTCCTGTCCCCAATTTCTCTGGGTGTTTGCTGTTGCTGTGCCCGCCCTCAGGAGCTGGAAAACTCTGAGCCTTCTTAGTCTACACCCACCCCTGTTACTTCCCTTGATGAAAGCTGCATGCCCTTGGTAGCTAGGCTGCCAGTTGAGGGCACAGAAGGGACAGAAGGCCCTGACAGCTGTTATATAATAAGCCGTTCTAGCTACTGTCCCCAGGACACTGGGGAGGTGTGGGAATCTTGTCCATACCTTTCCTGCTCTGTATAAGGCTTCAGGGACACCCAGTGGATGGCTCCTGCTATGAACTGTGACTTCAGCTGCCATGGGGGGCATAGGGCTGACAGGATGGGCTCATGGGTGATGGGTCCTCTGAATTTCAGACGATTCTTTTTTTTTTCAAAGCGTTAATTAATTAATTAGAGAGAGAGAGAGAGACAGCATGAGCAGAGTGGGGATGGAGAAGCAGAGGGAGAGGGAGAAGCAGGCTCCCCATTGAGCAGGGAGCCCGATGCAGGGCTTGATCTCAGGACCCTGAGATCATGACCCAAGTCAAAGGCAAACGATGCTTTACCACCTGAGCTACCCAGGCACCCCTGAATTTCAGCTGATTCTTCCTGTGACTTCTGCAGGAGATGTGTACTTCCGAGTAGAATCTGGTATGTAGCGTTGACCACTCTGGTACTTTTGTGAAGAGGTAGTTTTCAGGGAGCTGTGCTGTAGCCTCTTGAGGCCATTTGCATAACTTCTGCATAGACCCACAAAGACATGGCCCATTCCCTACAGTTTTGAAAAAAAGACAACCCTTCCTTTATGGATCCCTCATTCCCTCTGAGATAATGCTATCCTTTAACAAAGGAGCAGGGCTGAGTAGCCCTCCTTATGGCTTTGCTAGGGTCAGGGGTTGGCTTTGCTAGGGTCAGGGGTCATGAGGAACATGGGCTGTTGTGTGGGTGCACTGGCTCACCTGAGCAGCCAGGGGAGTGGTGGCGACTGCCACCCAGTCTCTGCATGAGCTGGCCTCCGGGAAGCCATTGTCTAGGAGGTGAGGGCTGGGGTTCATTACCTTTTGGTTTTGATTTTACTTGTCTTCTGATGATGGATAACACTGGTGGCAGTTTGGGGCCTGTTTCTGATTAGTCAGTGACCCTTCATCTGAGATTAAGTGAAAAACGCTCTCCTGAACCTCCTGAACCCTGGTGTTTCCTATGACCAGTTGAGTGGCCTCAGGTCCTGTGTTTTGGTTGAGAAAATGAAAGGCATGACATGGGGAGATTGAAGGTGGAGGTCACACTGAGAACTGGTATAGGGATGGACTGGGGTTGGCTTCCACACAGGAAGGGGAGGGCCAGCTAGAGGTATAGAGGGGGAGCATCTTTGGCAGGGAGTTGAGGGCACCAGGCACTACCTGATGTCTCTGGGCAGAGGGGACCACGTGGAACTCAAGTCACACCCTATCTGTTATGTTACAGGAGATGATTTCTGTGCTTGGAGCTGCTTCCTCAAGTGATTCTAGAACATTTCAGGAAGTATTTAGAGCACTTAATATGCGTTGGGATTTAAGGAACTTGAAACTTTCAAGTACAACCAAATAACGGGGTCTGATCTTGGAGTCCCTATCCTGGACTTGGGGCTGCATTTTAAAACAAGAGGAGTGCTGTCCTTAGGGCTGTGGTTTCTGCTCAAGTGTTTTTTTCTTCGTCCTTTCGGTGATCAGACTCTTAGTTGCCTCCTGGCAGTCTTTTTTTTCTTTCTTCTCTTTTTTTTTTCTTTAAAAGATTTATTTATTTATTTGAGAGAGGGAGAGAGAGAAAGGGAGGGAGCAGGAGCAGAGTGGAAGGTGCAGAGGGAGAGGGCAAAGCAGTGGAGCAGGGAGCTTGATGTGGGGCTGGATCCCAGGACCCTGAGACCATGACCTGAGCTGAAGGCAGATGCTCAACTGACTGAGCCACTCAGGTACCCCTTAGTGCTTTTTATTCTGAGCTTTCTTTCTTTCTTTCTTTCTTTCTTTCTTTCTTTCTTTCTTTCTTTCTTTTTTTCTTTCTTTCTTTCTTTCTTTCTTCTTTCTTTCTTTCTTTCTTTTTCTTTTTTTTTAACTGTGGGAGAATATAGAGTTTACCATCTTAAATTAACTATATTGAAGTGTGCAGTGCAGCTGAAACTCTGAACCCACTGAACAGCTCTCCATCTGCCTTCCCTGCTCTAAGTTATTTTGAACTAAAATAGTGTTAGAAACACTCCAGAGTGCTCTAGGGAGAAAGACCTAAATGACTCATGAAGTCACTCATTCACTTATTCATCCCTTAAGCTCCTATGTGTGCCACTTTCTGTGCTACATACTGCAGCTTCAGAACCAGACAAAACCCAGACTTTGGTCTCAGGAGGTTGATCAACTTGTAGAGGAGACAAGCATGTACACAAATGAGTCCTTAAAGGCTGCAGGACAAGCGTGGAGGGTGGAGTCGGAGCAGATGAGGTGGGAGAACCCTTCACTTGAGCCGTGAGGGAGCAGCAGGTGTTGGCCTTGACAAGAGAGGGCACAGAGGGCATCGGGGGAGCAGGTGCAGGGAGCAGAGGCCCTGGAGCATCTGGAGCATAGTGTGGGGAGGAAGACAGAGGTGATCATGAGCTGTGGACCCTGTGCGTCTGGTGAAGAACTGCAGTCAGGGCATGGCATCTGGGTTCTAGGCTGATGGCTGGCAGCAATGAGGATGAGGACTGGAGAGTGGCAAGACTGCCACCGTCACAAGCAGGAGACCCTTGTGATAGTTTTGGAGGACCAGCTTGCCTTTGAAACATTTGATTTTACTGTTACTCTATGAAATATTTTGAGGATGTCAGATCCTCCCCATTTCTTTTTCTTTCTTAGAGAGAGCTCAAGCAGGGGAGAAGGGTAGGTAGAGGATGAGGGGGGAGAGAATCTCAAGCAGATTGCCTTCTGAACATGGAGCCTGATGCACAGCTTGATCTCACGACCCTGAGATCATGACTTGAGCTGAGATCAAGGGTCAGATGCTTAATGGACTGAGCACCCCAGGTCCTTCCCAGTTCTAAGTGTGGGAGGGACTTCTGTCTCTCTGTCCTCAGTTTGAGCATTTAACTTTAGATGCCAGAGGCTGTAGATGAGTGGCTCAGAGAGGGCACTGGTAGTCGCTTTTAAAAATGCACACACCTGCGGGCAGTCCTGAGCCTTGGTTAGCCTTTCTGGATGAGGCAGCTGCGCGGGTTCATGGGAGTGATAAGAGAGGAGGGAACAGAACCAAACCTCAGCCCTGGGAACACATTTGCTCCTGCACAGAGCATCATTTGGGATCCCTCTGGAGTCGCGAGCAGACTCTTGTCCCCAACTCGGGGTAAGATGGGTGGGGGTCTGTCCCCCATGCCCCAGCCCAGCAAGTCCTGCAGCAGTTACTTTGCCTGCTCCCATCGGACCTTCTGTTCTGCGCTTTCTTCTGTCTCCTTCACACACAAATTCAATCCCCCCACTCCCTTTAAATCACTTTTGTGCTGGTTAACCTCTTTACCCTGATTTCCCCTCCTCTGCTGCTGCTTTTATGGTGGTTTCCGCTAATGGATCACCTGGACGAGATGCCCCCGGCTTTGTGAGCAGCAATTAGCGCTCACCCTGAGAAGGGGCTCGGTTGCCTGGCGGCCTCGACTGGGAGGACGGATCGGGCCTGACTCTTTTCACATGAAAGTAGGTTATCAATGAGCTCGGATGCCAGCTTACCGCACGGGCTCTTGCCAGCCCTCTTGATCTCATCACGGTGTACATTTTCAAGATCATATCGCATTAGCTCAGGAGAATTCAGGAGAGAAAAATGTACTAGTAAAGCAAAAGATAGAGAAGAAAATGATGATTTCTTTCATTATATTATAACCCAGATGAAAATGAACCTGGCTCCACCTGGCTGTGTTCTGAGAGAACCTGTGGAGTGAGTGCATGGAGGTGTGTTGGTTATAAGGGGCGGTGACACCTAGCAGTAGGTTCAAAGTACTTTGTGTTCTGGTTTGTCTTTGGATTCCTTGTAGGATTGGTTTTCCTGGGAAATCTTGATTTTAGGGAAAAGATGAGATGGGGGGGTGAATTTGGTGAGATCCTTCTAGTGTCGGCTTTGCGAGACCACGGAGGTGGTGCTGACCACTGCGGGCTGGCTGGTGCTACTTTCGGACACCAGGTTGTTTGTTGTTGGCCAGACTTTTACACACAGGAATGTAAGATTATTCTCTTTTGTTTTTTAGTGGTTTTACTGAGATACAGTTTATATGCCATACAGTGCACCTGTGCAGTCCAGTGGGTTTTAGTGTATTCCCAGAATTTTGCAACCACCATCCCTGTGTAATATTAGAACATGTCCTTCCTCAAAGAAATGTGGTCTCTGTTATTGGTCAGTCCCCATTTCCCCTGTCTCCTCAGCTACAGGAAAACATGGCTCTGCTTTCTTTTTCTATGGATTTGCCCATCCCAGATATTTCCTATGCATGGAAATCATGCAACACGTGGTATTTCGTGACCGACTTGTTTCAGTCAGCACAGTGTCATCAAGGCTCATCGCATTGTCGCATGTATCTCAGTGGCATTCCTAATTATTGCCAGATGGCATTCTTTTGTGTGGATGGACATACACGCTGAGTACCTGTTCATCAGTGGATGGTGATGTGGGTTATTTCCGGTTTTTCGTTATTATGATAAACGCTGTTGCGGACATTTGGGCATCTGTCCCTGTGTGGACATACATGTTCTCATGGGCTGGGACTTAGGAGTGGAATTGCTGGTGGATGCGGTAACTCCATGTTTAACGTATTGAGAAACTTCCAAGCTGTTTTGCCGTGTGGCTGCACCATTTATACTCCCACCGGCAACAGTCGATGTCTTCTCCATTGTCTGTCTTTTTTTTTTTTTTTTTTATAAATTAATTTTTATTGGTGTTCAATTTACCAAATACAGAATAACACCCAGTGCTCATCCGTCAAGTGTACTCAGTGCCGCCACCATTCGACCCCACCCTCCTCCCTCCACTCCCCCTAGTTCACATTTCCGAGTTAAGAAGTTTTATGTTTTGTCTCCTTTCTGATATTTCTACACATTTCTTCTCCCTTCCTTATATTCCCTTTCGCTATTATTCATATTCCCAAATGAATGAGAACATACACTGTTTGTCCTTCTCGGTTACTGTGGCAAGTTCAAAAAGGGTGTTGCTGTGTTTCTTGGGATTTTGATGGAATCTTATGTTCTCACATTTAGATCTTTCATCTATTTTGAGTTTTTCTTTGTGTATGGTGCTAGAGAGTGTTCAGTTATTCTTTGCTGTGGAGTCCAATTTTCAGCTACATTTATTGAAGGAGACTGTCTTTCTTATAGTGGATGTCTTTCTCCTTTATCGTATATTAGTTGAGATAAAAGTCAGGGTCTCTGGGTTTCTGTTTGTTCCATTGATCTATGTGTCTGTTTTTGTGCAGTACCTCACTGTCTTGATGAAAAGCTTTGTAGTACAACTGAATCTGGCATTGTGATGCCCCAGATATGGTTTCTTTTTTTAAATTCCTGGTGTTGGTCTTTTCTGATTTCCACCAAAATCTATAAATAATTTGTTCTAAGTATCTGAGAAAGTTCAGGTATTTTGATAGGGATTGCATTTTACGTGTAACATTGCTGGGTAACATTGCATTTTACAATATTAATTGCAATCATGAGCATGGATATTTTTATTTTGGGTCTTCTCATTTCTTTCAGAAGTGTTCTGTAGTTTTTAGGGTATATTTTGAGAACATTTGAATGGGAAATGGTTTCAAACCTTTTATTTTCAGGTTGTAGGTGTCCTTTGTCTAAAATGAGTCTTTGTAGACAGCAAATAGTGGGTCCTGTTTTTTTATCCAGTCTGAAACTCTCGCCTTTTGATGGGTCATTAAGCCCATTCACGATTAGAGTTACTTGACTTCTTCTTAAAGGGGAGTTTTAAGAGTCCCTTAATATTTCTTGCAGTAGCTGGTTTGGAGGTCACTTATTCTTTCAGTTCTGTGTCTTGGACGCTTTTATCTTCCTTCATTTTTGAATGAGAGCCTTGCTGGATAAAGTATTCTGTGATGTTATTCTCATTATGACCCTGAATATATCTGCCAGCCCTCCTGCTGCCATGTCTCCCTCCCCGGTGGAGAGATAGTCGCTGTTACCTAATATTCCTCCATGAAAGTAGGGACTTCTAGATTTTCTTTTTCCCCCCCCCCCCACTCCCCCCCAATCCTTTGATGCTTTAGGATTTTCTTTATCTTTGAATTTGCCAGCTTCACTATTTTTAGATGTCGAGGTGTTGAACGGTATTATGATTTTTCGGGGGGGATCTCATCTATTTCCTGGATCTGAATGCCTGTTTCCTTCCAGATTGAGGAAAGTTTTCAGTAGGATTTGTTCAATTACATATTTGGCCCTCTGTTCCCTTTGGCGCCCTCAGGAACCCCAATTAAAGGAGGGGTTTTTCTTCCGAGAGTGTATTGATTTCCCTTTAATCTGTCTTCATGGTTATAATTGTTTATCTATTTTTTCTCAGTTTCCTTTTTGCTTACTTGTCTGCTATGTCACTCAATCGTTCTATCCACTCGTTAAACTCGTCGTTAGGGACTCTGTTTGGATTGCATCTCTTTCAATTGATTTTAATTCTGCTGATTGGATCTAAATTTGCTGTCATAACGGTCTCGTGAGGCTTATGCTTTTTTTAGAGCCACAGTAGCGTAGAATAGTGTTTTGAATTGGCTTTCTGACATTGAGTGTAATCAGATTTGTAACTCTTGTGGAGAGAGGGCTGTTTTGATTCTTTCTTTTGAAGTGAGGTTTTCTTTAGTCATTTTGTCAGTGCAGAGTGGCAGAAACAAGTTGTATGGAACACGGGGGAGTATCACTGGTCCGTCAGCTGGTCTTTGGGGGAAGGGGCCCCCCCCCCCCCCCCCCCCTTCTGTGTGATTTTCGGGTTAGCACTTGGGGGAGTTGCTTGCCCCCTGCTGCTGCATGGGCTCAGCGGTGGTTGTTTACCGGTGGGCCCTGGAGGAAACAGTCGCAGTTGCTCTTGCAACTTGAAGCCTGGATTCAGCCTCCGCAGGAACTACGGGGCTCGGGGCTATCGGCTCTCGTCCGAAGGGCCTGGAGGACTCGGGCGGGGCCGTGTTGCTCAAGCTCGGGGCAGGAGGTCCGCGCTGTCTGGGCCCTCCGGCTCTGCTGTCCCGGAGGAGGCGGGTTCTGGGCTGTGTCCGGCCCTGTGCTCCGGGGCCTGCGGTGTGGAATTCGCGCTCCGCACAGCAGCTCCCTCCCTGGAGCCGCTCCCGAGCCCCTCCGAGTGCTAGGTCGGTCCAAGCCGTGCGCGTGGACCTTAGGGAGCTGGCGCCTCTCCAGGGGGCAGGTGTCTGTTAGTGTCGGGAGCACGAGGGCATCCCGCTCTCTGGGGTCCTGCCTCCAACTCCCTGCGAGCCCTTTCCGCGGGAAGGTTGGTGCAGCTCCTGTTCGGGACGGGTCGGGGCTCTCCTGTCCTGAGGGACACTCGCCCGGCTCAGCCCGGCGCCTGCGGGCCCTCCCCCTTGGAGGGGGGGGCCTTTTGTTCTTTATTCTTTTTTCCCCGTTTCCTACTCGATAGAAGGCGAAAATTTTTCTCATGTTGCATTCAGCTGGTTCTCTTTTACATTCAGGCGAATTGTAGATTTTCAGGATGGTTTGAGGTTATCCTAGGTTAATTGCTGGGGGTCAGTGATTAGGGGACCCTGTTCTTCGCCAATCTTGCCCTCCCCATTGTCTGTCTTTTTGATTCTGGTGGATGTGAAGTGGTGTCACACTGCAGTTTTGTTCTGCATTTCACGAATTGACTAGGAAGGTCCAGTATCTTTTCATGTGTTTATTCATCATTCTTAGGTTTTCTTTGGAGAAACGTCTAATCAAATATTTTGTTCGTTTTGTAGTTGGGGCTTTTTGTTGTCACTGAATTATAGTAGTCCCTTATATTTTCTAGGTAGAAGTCCCTTATCAGATATAGATAGGACTGACTGGTGTTTTCTCCCAATCTGTGATATATCTTCATTTTCTTGACCATGTCATTTGAAGCACAGTTTATTTTTTATGAAGTCCAACTTACCAGTTTTTCCTTTATTGCTATGCTTTGCATGTCTTATCTGAGAATACACTGCCCATCCTGAGGTCCTAAAAACTCATATGTTCTTTAAAGAGTTTTACAGTTTTAACTTCTACTTAGGTCTATGGTCCATTTTTAATGAAGATCTTTCACTTTTCCTGGAATTAAAAATTTTCCCAGACTCATTCAGGATTCAGTAAGATGTGGGTTTTCTTTTATGCTCTTTGTTATTTTTTTTGTAACACAACATACCTAGTGGCCATCACATGCTGGGTAAGAGTCAAGACTGCAGAGATTGACCTGAGATTTGGCATGTGGACAGGCCAGGGTTGGATATCCTGCCAGATTCTCTAACGCATCTCTGGATGCACAGCTGAGAGGACGATCATACAGGCAACTTGCGGGCAGAAGATGGATTCCAGGACCTTGGCAGTAAGCGGAAGAAAGCTAGGTCTCTTGACCAGCATCACAGGTGACAACACAAACGAGCCATCAGAGTGAGACCTGGTGGCGCAATTAAGTCATTGTGGCTTCAGGGCAGTGTGCCAGGCAAGCTGTCAGAAGGGCAGACAGTGATCAGGTTTTTTTTGCTGGGGTGCTGTCATTTATTTGATAAATCTCTCTCTATTCTTGCTTTTGGTGGTTGGGTTTTTTTTTTTTTTTCCATCCTGCCCCTCACCCTCCTGCAAAAGCCGCAGGAGCTTTCTTAAGAACACCTTTGGTTTTCCTCCCAAGTCTCCCAAGGATCAGCTATAACTGCTGGGGAAGTGTGGGGGAGGCGAGATACTAGGCTGTTTTTACCAAAAACTGAGACCTGTGGCACTGGATAGAAGTCCCTAGATGCAATGACCTCACAGGATGTTCCCTCTTGAGGCATGAATCATAAAATCAAGTTGAGTGGTAGCCTGCCAAGAGGAACTTTAATACTTTGTTACTTGAACTCTGGGTCAGGTCTCAAACATTTTGGGCACATAGCCTGAAAGAGCTTAGCCCTCTGGCAAACTGAGTGATAAAAGAGAGCATGAGTTGGTTTTAGGTGCCGATCTTGGTGTTTGTATGTGTGCATGCAGATAATTGTCTGCACACACAAGTACGCACTGTGTGCACATACTCTCTGGGGAAGCTCTGGTTCATGGTCGGTGTTCTTCTCTCCACCATTTGAGTTTAAAATCTTGGGGAAAGTACTGAAAGTAAAATGTGGTCATCTCTCCTGCATGAAAATCAGAAGAGAGCCAATATTTAAAATTCTGAGTTTGTGTAACAAACCAAATGTGGAGTACCAGTTCTCATCACAAAATGATATATATCCATGGTTTACCTTTGGAGAGCAGGTCCTCCTTGGTGCAACTGCAATGAACTTTTCAGAATTCTCTTATTAAATATGGAAGTACACCTGTACGTCCCATCTCCCAGGGTATAGACAGGCTGTGTAATAAATAGTAGATGGCTTTTAGCAAATGTGGCTGTTTGGTTTCTTCCTCCTGAACCCAGAGGATTGACATAAGTTTATTACTGCCTCAGTAGATAGAGATGTATTGCTGAACGCATCTCTTATTTGCACTGAGAAAAGTCTTTCCAGAGCACTTACTTAAACATTTCTCTGGGTATTTACATCCCAGTACACCAGGAAACCATATGATTCCTGATTGGAATCCAAGACACTCAGACCTGCAGTTAATTTTCAGAGCCAAATTTTTTGTATTGCTTCTCTGGGATTATGCTAATCATCCAATTCAGATTCACTTCAACGCGAATTTTTGAGAGCCTGCTGTGTGCTAAGGCAGTGTAGATACTTGGTAAGAGTGGTTCTAGCCTCTAAGAATGGTATAGCAAGGGGAGAGTCTGGACAATATTCAAAGATGCGTGTTTTGCTGGCAGTAAGGGAATCTAAACATCCTTTCCTAGGTTGTCTCATTACTCTGAAAGTCAGCTCTGTTCTCCATCAATGAACACTGTCATCTGTTTTTTCTCTTTGCAAAGCCTGAGGGGTGGCACTTTGTAGTCTTCATCACAGAGGTGGGCAGTCATCTGGCAGCTTAATGACCAACATCAAGAATTCCACTTGCCTCCAATTTACTCATATTTTTAATGTTTATATTTTCTCAAATTGAGTCCCCCCATGTGTGCTAATTTTCTAAATAATAGGAACAACAACAAAATCCCCCTATGAAGGGGCACCTGGGTGGCTCAGCAGTTAAGCATCTGCCTTTGGCTCAGGGCGTGATCCCGGGATCCTGGGATGGAATCCCGCATCAGGGTCCCTGCAGGGATCCTGCTTCTCCGTCTGTCTGCGTCTCTGCCTCTCTCTTTATGTCTCTCATGAATAAATAAATAAAATATTAAAAAAAAATCCCCCCACAGCAAGGCACAGGCAGATTTGGGTTCTGGAGATGCTGGCAGTGTCCCCTGAGAGTTGTGTGAAAGCTTCCCCAGCAAAGAACAGACCTGTTTCCTTAACCTTAGGCATGTCATGCACCAGCGCCTTCCGTGGAGTCTTCATTTCCCACTTTATTTGGGTGCAACTAAATCCAGCTAAGCAGCCTTAGAAAGTTATGCTCTGGGATAAAGCAACCTCATTGTGTCAGTGAGGCAAAGGAAATTATCAATAACTAGTGTTGACAGTTGTTGTTTGTAGAGAGTAACCCTGAAGGGTGGTGAGAGGTCCCAAGGTCAGGAGTCAGAACTCCTAGCGATTCTAGTTCCACTATCTGCTTTGAGCGCCATGTGGTGAGGAACTTACCTTCAGTTTGGTTTTCTATAGAGTGGGAATCTTCACATCTGGCCTGCTTACCTGTAAGATAAGAATCAGATGTGATAGTTGAAGTGTCTATGAAATTTAAGTGACTTTATTGTTGCCACCACCAGGGGAAGTGTGATAATATTGGACAAAAGATCCAGTAGTTTTCTAACAATTTAATTGTCCAAAATAAACGATAATGAGACCTTTGGATAACTGACATTTTTTTTTTTAAATGAGAGAGAGAACAGACAGGGAGGGAGAGAGAGAATCTGAAGCAGGCTCCATGCCCAGTGCAGAGCCTGATGCGGGACTTGCTCTCCCAACCCTGAGGTCATGACCTGAGCCGAAATCAAGAGTTGGTCACTCAGCTGACTGAGCCTCCCAGGAACTCCTAGGTAACTGGTGGTTTGGCTAATAAAGTGGAATGTTTCTCTGGTCACTTGCTTTTGATTAGCCCAAGAGACAGTAAAAGGGATGATTCTGGTCCTGTCATGACCAAATGCTTAGTGCATCTACTTGTCCTTGAGGAGAATGTGGATTGGAAGGCTCTTGGCATTTCAGTTTTGTGAGTGGGAATGAGTAGTCACAGTGGGGGGTGATGAGATGGTAACTCAGTTTTCATGGCTTACAAGATAACGTTGAACAGTTATTAGAACATTTATTAGTCACATGATAGGGTCAATTGGT
The DNA here is from genome assembly GCF_905146905.1 of Nyctereutes procyonoides. Taxonomy (NCBI): domain Eukaryota; kingdom Metazoa; phylum Chordata; class Mammalia; order Carnivora; family Canidae; genus Nyctereutes; species Nyctereutes procyonoides. The sequence goes on from NW_026575044.1 coordinate 8,894,307, forward strand.
CAAGGGCGAAGTTCTTGGGTTCAAGACTGAGCTGATGAAAATTGTGGGAGAGGATTACTATTCTGATCTTGGAGAAATTCAAGTTTGAAGTGTGAGAATTTGCTTTAAGATTGAGATGGGAAACAAGGGACAGATTTAAGACCCTGGAGGACACAGGCATGGCTTCTGAGCTGTGTGAATTGTTGGGGAGTGAGGCTTTTGTAGGAACAAGCAAAACCCACCTCTTTCTCTGATAGCCTCCATTTGCTCTAGGATTGTATTTTCATATTGTCATGTTTGGGTTGGATCTAATAGCTCAATTTAGGGAAGACATTTTAAATTTCCCTTTATGCTCTGCAAACTACTGACAAGATAAATTTTGAGAAACTGGCTCCTAAGTAAATTTCACTTGCACAAGGGCACTTGGGTGGCTCAGTGGTTGAGCATCTGCCTTTGGCTCAGGTCGTGATCTCTGAGTCCAGGGGTCGAGTCTCGCATTGAGCTCTCTGTAGGGAGCCTGCATCTCTCTCTGCCTATGTCTCTGCCTCTCTCTCTGTCTCTTATGAATAAAAGATTTTATTTATTCATTCATGAGAGACACAGAGAGAAAGAGGCAGAGACACAGAGGGAGAAGCAGGCTTCCACGCAGGGAGCCCAACAAGGGACTCGATCCCGGGTCTCCAGGATCACACCCCGGTCCAAAGGCGGCACTAAACTGCTGAGCCACCGGGGCTGCCCAATAAATAAAATCTTTAAAAATAATTCCACTTGCACAATGTTTAAACTTTAAAATTGTGACTCATTGTTCATTGCTGGTAGGAATGTCAAATGGTGCAACTGATATAGAGAATGGTATGATGGTCCCTCAAAAATGAAACATAAAAAATGAAACATAGAATTACCAGACAATCCAGCAATCCCACTTCTGGGCATATATTGAAAAGAATTGGAAGCAGGGACTCAAACATATATTTGCACACCCATTATCAATAGTGGTATTATTCACAGTAGCCAAAAAATGGAAGCAACCCAGTTGTCCACTGATGGTTGAATGGATAAGCAAAATGGTTGGCATACATATTATATGTCTATATATGACATTTTAACACACACATGAAATTCAGCCTTAAAAAGGAAGATAGTTCTGATATGCTACAACATGGATGAACCTTGAGGACAAAGTGAAATAAGCCAGTCACAAAAGGAAAGATATTCTGTGATTCCACTTACATGAGGAGTCTGGACTTGTCAGACTCGGAGACAGAATGTTAAAGGGTGGTTTCCAGGATCTGAGTGGAAGGAGCTAGGGAGTTAGTGTTTAATGGTACAGGGGTTTGGGAAGAAGTAGTTCTGGAGATTGATGGAAGTGGTAGCACAACAATGTGAATCACCACTGAATTCTACCCTTAAAAATGATTAATATGGTAAATCTTATGTATTCCACAGGGAAAAAATTGTAAACTGTTCTCTTGCATTGGTGATTTTTTTCTTTGAAATTCTGGAAAATATAGATCATAAAATTCTCTTCTTATGTTTTCCAGTTCTAGAAAGCTAACTATGGTTGTCTTTTTCTTTATAATGTCATCTGCTCTAAGTAAAAAAAATAAAAAATAAAAAAAAATGCAGTGATATGTCCTAGGCCAAGCACACTCTGTTAACATTTTCATTAATACATTGCAAAGTGTAATTTCAAGTTTATCTCATTCTGTTGTATTGTTATGCCATAAAGGAGCAATTTTTATATTGGTTTTATGCTAACAATTGGAGTGTCTTTAAATGTGCGTTTGAGGTGCACTCAGGACTTTGTGAGCCTAAGGCTATGGAAGTGTTTTGGGTTCTAGATGTCCACTGAGACTTTTCTTTCTGAAGGAGACCCTAAATTAAAGGTACACCTCATCACTCCTGTTTGATGCTCCAGAAGTTAGAACTTTGTGTCTTCTCTTTGTGGCCAGGGAGAGAGGATCATCCTCCCTGGAGTGATGAGAGTGTTAACAAAAAGTGAAAGACACGCTAAGAGAACACCATACTGAAGGACTTCCCGCCAGCTGCCCAAATCACTAGGACCTACTTACTCCAGAACTCTTACTCTTTTTTGTGCCAGGTATCATCAGAACCAAGCCATTTGGTTGGTAACCTTTCCATCTGAGACTGTCTTCTGGATCCTTTGCCTGGAATTAGTTGGCATGCGGTCTGACCTCTAGATTGGATGTGGGGCAGCAGCCTCACAGCTGCCCATAGCACACCCCCTAATCAGTTGCAGGTCCTATGGCTGTGTTGGAAACCATCTGATTTCCCCAAGAGCAACTTCTGCTGCTTTTGAAAACACCTGGCTTTTCCTGTGATAAGGTACCACCAAGATTTGGGAAGAAAGTTGAAAGAAGTTACCTCCTAAGATGGACACTAGTAAAATCAACACCTGATGGATGATGTTATCCATGTGTTGTACCTTTGCATAAATCCACGGAAGAAAGGATTGATCAGGGACGAGTTGGTACGGCTAAGATGTGCTCTCTGGAAGATATGACTGGATCATTACTATGAAGAGAAATTTATAATCAACTTGATTGAATTGATGGTGTAGTGACTAACCAAGAAGAGAAGTAGATGTCATTTGTCTGTGTGCCCTGTAAACCTCTAAGGGTGAGGGTTTTTGGCGATTGATTACGTGAATAAAATAATCCTTGGAGATAGGGCAGGTATCTAGCTGCTGTTATCTAGCGGGTATCTATCTACCTGGAAAGCCTGCCTGGTTGTTGATGGAAATTGCCTTTCCGGATTTATTGGGCACCTTCTATCATGGGTTGGGCATCTATTCTAATTAGTCAGGGCCTAGGTCAGAATTTTCTGTCTCTATGAATTTGCCTCTTGTAGGCTCCTCATATAAGTGGAATCATACAATATTTGTCCTTCAGCAAACACTGTTAACTTGACAAAATAACTATGAACTTAATTACTGTAATAATTATTTCAAGATTCCATTAAATTTTGAACGTATTGTTGCCCCCAAAATGTAATTAAAGTACTACATACTAAAATAAATCTTAAATAGGTAAGAGAATTCAATGTAAGAAAAAAAAGAAAAATACAGAAAAATATAGGTGATTAATCAATGGATGAAGATCCTAAGCCGATAGGAATGAAAGCCTCCACCATGTTCTAAGCCAAATATGTCTCAATAGGTAAAAGAGAGAAAGACAAAGATTGGAAGGTATCACAAGAGAATATAGGGACAGGTGTGATTATACATATGCATTACGTGTATCGAAAAACAGCTGGACATTGGATAAATAAAACCAGTCTGTAGAGAGTGTGAAAAATTAGAACACAGTGTTACTATACTTCATATATAATTTCATGGTACAGGTTGTTAACTTAAAACAGCAAGACCCCAGGAGATCAATGGACCAAGTTTGTGAACAGACTTTGTGAAAGGAGAAGCACAAGAGGCCAACAAGTACAAGGAACATGCTTCAGCCCAATTACTTACCAAACACATGCAAATCAGAACACTGGGATTCCAGTTTTAATTCAGCTTGGCCAAGACTTCTTTTTTTTATTTTTTTAAAATATTTTATTTATTTATTCATGAGAGAGAGAGACAGAGGCAGAGCCAGCCACAGGCAGAGGGAGAAGCAGGCACCATGTGCGGAGCCCGATGCGGGACTCAATCCCAGATCTCCAGGATCACACCCTGGGCCAAAGGCGGTGCTAAACCGCTGGGCCACCGGGGCTGCCCTTGGCTGAGACTTCTTAAAAATGTGATACATTCTTTCAGATGGCAAAGGGTGCATTGATAACACTTGTTTTGGAAAGTGGTTTGATAAGCCTCAAGGTAAAGATTTTTTTGCCTTTGATCCTAGTAGTTTCGCTTTTGAGGATCTCTCTGAATAATCATAGCTACAAAGATTAATGCACAAAGATATTTCCTGAAACACTATTTCTGATTCGCTTTGCGTAGCTTGCCTGATGCAGGAGAGAGTTCTGGAAAAGGAGGCCATCTCTGAGCAGAGTTGCCTTGACTCTGGTACAATAGTAACACTGTGAACTCCGGAGAGGAGGACAGCAACATAGACTGGGCGTTTTCCTCTTGAAACTGACATTTTAGCCTGAGATCGTTAACAAGACTTAACCTACTCAGATGGCGAACATTGACCTGGGTGCCCATAGAGCCAGAAAAATAAAGATGCTTGTCATCAAGTTTCATTTTTTTTCTTGAAAAGCCCAAATCTGTCCATTGTAGAAATATCAGTAATTGCCTCATTCCGTGGTGTGTGTGTGTTGGGAGAGGGTTGTAGGTTTAATAGCTGTTTGACTGTGGTTATATATAGCTGAGACATCATATGGAGGGCTCCAAGGCCTTTAGAAAAATGTAAAAGTGGGGAAAAATGTAAAACACAGCTACTTGGGATTGCGGTTTCCGTGAGCTCTGCTAGGATTTTGCACAGGAACCAGTGTGACCTGGGAGATTCCTTTGCAGATTGCCTTTGAAAAGACACCTTTAAGAGTCACCTGGGTGGCTCAGTTGGTTAAGTGCCTGACTCTTGGTTTTGGCTCAGGTCATGATCTTCGGGTCCTGAGATTGAGCCCTGTGTTGGGCTCTGCACGGAGCGTGGAGCCTGCTGGAGATTCTCTGCCCCTCCCTTTCCTAAAATCAATTAATCAGTCAATCTTTAAAAAGCCACCTTTGCATTCCTGTCTTACTGTATTTGCATATCTTCAACCTTGGGTTTCCTTTCTCCACCTGCAGCTGGGCAGGTAATCCAGGATTACATGTTACTTTCACTCACGTCGGCAGTCTCCTCAGTTATGCCCACATTTTCATGCAGCGTATTTGGCACCCAGTTCAGGGAATGTTCCTCTTTCTGAGGCGGGAATAGTATTGTTTTGCCCTGCCTCTGTTTCTCCATCGTTTAAATAGGGGGTGTGTGGGGATGGTGAGCTATCTCACCTGCACCTGCTCATGTTAGGTGTGCTGGGTAGGCCGCACCCTCTAAGCTGTGTGTTGCCTGACTTTCTTAGGAGAAATGGGTCACAAACATGAGCCTGTGGTTTTGCTGGGGTTGAGTGTCTGCATTTCCACTTGTGTTAAGTCCTCCTTTGCCTTTGATCTTCCCAGGTGGGGCTTCTTTACCCTTTGGGTCTCTCTTGCCTGCACAGGGCACCCTGGAGGAGAGCCTTTGGCTAGTCATGTTCCTTATGGGCAGCAGAGGCACTGAAGTCCTTGCCTGGGACTGAAATGATCTGCTAGGTCCTCTCAGGCTGTCTTTCTGTGGAATGAGGATTCTTCTAGTGTTCTGTGGAGTGTTAGGACCTTCTGTGTCATGGTCATAGATACAACACAGTGATCAGATGCTGTCCTTATGGCAAGACCCCACTTAACAATGCCACTGTTCTCCTGGCCAGTGAGGTTTAAAATATGATAGTATTTTGTTTCCTCCCCAGCAGCTACTCCGAATCCTGCTGATTCTCACTCTGGATCAAGATGTCAGTGCCTCCCTCTTAGCCTGAACCCAGCCTCCTGTATGGTTTCCTGAAGCCCAATTTCTTTCCATTCTCAGTGCTCTAAACACAACGTTCACCATCTTTTTCAAGTGCATTTGCAAGGATGGCCCTTGTAATATCACAGACCTGCTCCATGCTGAGTGCTGAAGTTAGTGTAAATTCCTTAGGCTCGCAGGTCTCCCACCCACCTTTCCCAGGCCGGTCCCCTGGATGTGGTCTGTGCTCCAGGGCAGTGCTCTTCCAACAACTCGAGAGACTTGTTAAAACATAGATTTCTGGGCCCCAACCCCAGAGAGAGTAGTTCTGGGATGGACCTGAGAACCTACATTTCTTTTTCTTTTTTTTAAAGATTTTTAATTTGTTTATTCATGAGAGAGACACAGAGACAGAGACTTAGGCAGAGGGAGAAGCAGGCTTCCTGCTGGGAACCCGATGTGGGATTCAATCCTGGGACCTCAGGATCATGACCTGAGCCCGAAGGCAGACGCTCAACCACTGAGCCACCCTGGTTTCCTGGGAACTTGCATTTCTAACAGGTACCCAGTGAGGCTTTGAGAACCACAGTTCTAGTGAAACAGTTTAACAGACCTCAGACCCTTCCTTGAATTTCTTTCTACTGCTTCTTTCTTCACTTTGAGTATTCCCCTCAGCCCATTTGGACCATCAAAATCCTACATGTCCATCTGAACTTTTCCAGGAAGTGATTGTCAACCCTCCTGAACGGCTTTAAGCACACCCTCCTTGGACTGGCTGCAATCCTGTCACCTCTTTTATCAGAGCCTACCATGTGCTATCATTATTTATATTCCATCTTATTTTCCCCTCCGGATGGTAAACTCTTTGAGAGAAACAAAATAGAACTCCTTTGATGTTTGGTAGAGAAACAATTTTTTGAGATAAGAAACCTGACTTCTAGTTGATTCTGTTCTGTTTTAAAGATTCTGGCAAGTGCTTTGAGACTCTTAAAGGGCAGGGGTTATATCTTATTCATATGAAGACTCTGCACCACCTGACTAATTCCTTGTCCATAGAGTAGGCCCATAATAAGTATTTGTTGAATGAATAACAAGCTTAAGTACTTGAGATGCTGCAGGCCTGAGAAATAAGGGGGAAGCTCTGCACAGCCTTCTTGCTTCTCCGCCTACAATCTTCTTATAAACTATGGGCCTTCTAGGAGAACATTTATTATTTTTAATGAACTGGTGTGTGGCATAGTTTAAACCTGTTTATTATCCTTCCAACATGTAGCCTTGAATAGTATCCATCGGCCAGGAAGACCAGAGGAGGGCGGGGTGTGCCTCGTCCCCAGGATATTACTTTTCCAGAGGAGAACGCTTTGAAGAGTGAAGGCCAATCTTTTATTTTAGCTCAATATAATTATAATAACCTTGTTCTGCAAGACATGCACGCAGAAGTTGCTTCTGGCCAGTGTTGGTGGCCGTGTACCTACTCACTAGGAAGACTGGAGAAGCTGGGACAAGCAAAGGAGAGAAGTCTAAGATTTTGAGGATTTATTTTCAGTATTTGATTTTAAAACTTTGCAAACTTAAGGGACTCCTGGGTGGCTCAGTGGGTTAAGTGTCTGCCTTCCGCTCAGGTCATGATCCCAGGGGGTCCTGGGATGGAGCCCTGTGTCAGGCTCCCTGCTCAGTGGAGAGTCTGCTTCTCTGCCTCTCTGCCTGCTTGTGCTTTCTCTCTCTCTCAAATAAATAAGTACAATCTTTAATAAAAAATTTATAAGCTTAATATATGCTCACTGTAAGTGACACACACTTTACCGAAATAGATAAGAGCCTAAAGTTAAAGTACCCCTGAGGATGGATACTTTATAATTTAATGTGATACATAGAGAGATTTTGCTGTTTTAATGCTGGAAAGTAAAGTACAGGATGTTCACAGTATAGACAACAATCAGCTACAGTTTTGTTACAGGATCATCACCAGATGCTTTTTCCGAAGGTTTCAAAATTATTTGCATTTCTATACATACCTGAATTTCACTGGTATGTTTCAGTTTCCCCCTTGGGTGTTTCCCAGTGGTTTGCGGCCTCAGCCAGCATGCTCTCAAGCAGAGGCCCTTTATCCAGCTATTCAGGGAAGAAGCTAAGGTAGAGATCCTGCCTCATGATTTTTCCCTGCTCCTCCCTTCTTTCCTTCCTTCTTCCAGCAGATATTCATGGAGTGTTTGCTCCATGCTGCTGCACTCAAGCACCGTTTCCAGGCATTGGATATACAGTGGCAAGTAAAACAGACCCAGTGCCTGCCTTTTGGGAGGTTCAAATAGGATAGCAGAGTTAGAGTGATCTCTGCAGCCAGACAGCTGAGTCCAGATCCCACATCAGGCACTGACTAAGCTGTGTGCCCTCAGACAAGCTACTTGTGTCTCTGGACCTCAATTTCCTTACCTGCAAAATGGGAATGATAAAAATACCTACCTTGAAAGTTACTGTAGGGATTAAAATACATACCGCATGTCAAATGATTAGAGAGGACCTAATATTTGGCAAATGCTCAATAAATGTTAGTTATTATTTGCAGTTGGGGTGAGGACAGAAAGGTGAAGGATGCTGTGAGTGGGCATGACAAGGAGTCCTAATTTGGGCTGGGATGTCAAGGAAGCATAGTGAGCAGCAGCGGTGGTGGGAAGGAGGGCCGTGTGGCAGGGTGTGAAGGGAGCTGAGGCTGGAGTCCTGAGCAGAGACAGAGCACGTGGGGCCGAGGAGATCTAGTTCACTTCTCTCTCTCAAATAAGTACAATCTTTAATAACAAATTTATAATTTTTATTAAAATTATTCACGTTAGAGATGAGGCAGCCAAGGCTCCCAGAGATGATTGCCTTTTCCAGGTCACCATGCTAGTCAGAGCTAAGGCAAGACACAGGTCCCCTTACTCCTGATGCCCCACCTAGAAAACCCTTGACCCCTAAAGTTTTATTACTTTAAATTCCTGTCAGATGCAAACCTGAATGTTTTTAGACTTGGGCCTGGTAGAGTGGAAGGCCCCCATGCCAAAAGAGGCTGGAGCATTGGTGTATATAACGGACCACTTCCACTCTAGCTCCACATGTACACACACACATGCTGCCCTCTCTCCCTTCCTCTTACCTGCCATCCTTCTTGGGCTAGTAGGGCTCGGAGGGATAAATTAGATGGCAGTTGGTAGTTGAATGGGGGAGAATTCAGACCACTCCTTTGTTTCCAGATTTAAATGATCTGATCCATGCATTTATCCATCCATCCATCCATCCATCATCCATCGATCCATCCATCCATCAAGCCAGCCATCTGCTTATTCATTCATTTAGTGACATAGTCCACAAATATCTATTGAAGGGCAGATATAGGTCAAGCATTCGTGTAAGGTATTTTTGATAGTCAACCAAATCAACCAGGTCTCTGCCCTCATGTAGTTTATAATCTATCAGTAATAAATCAAGAGCAATTTAGCCTGTGTCCACACATGATTTATGCTAGGGGATGCAAAAAGCGATGCAGTCTGCTCCTAACCCCCATACAGAATATACAGTCCTGTTGATCCCACCAGGCTGTTCCTTTACTGGCTTATTTATTTTTAATTTCCACGATAGGGGCAGTGATAGTCCCCAATCTCATTTCTGTCCTAAATCTCATTTTCACAGATGCTCAGTGAGGGTTGGGAGATGGTTAGAGCTGCACATGGCATTCAGCAAGGAACAGAATTTCGTGAACCAGTGTTTTATTTCCCTTATGGTCTCTTGAGTCTGGTTGATCTTGTCTAGAGCCCTGATAATCTCCTAGACAAAATATTTAAATCTTCCACAGCTCTAGGGAGTTTGAGGAAGGAACATTGTGGCTGAAATCCTAAATATTTTGGAATATAATTAATGCAAGTGCTACACACAGATGCTGCTCGGCACAGTCTCCATCCCAGGAGAATGTGTCACTGTCTTTGTGTATGGAGATGTACACGTATGCTCATAAATTTCTCCAGCCTCCCAACTGTGTATCCCTTCCACTTTGGGACTGCCCCTTACTTCCCTCCTTTGGTCCCTGGTTGCCTTAACATACATGTTTCTCTTTGTTTCTAGAAAAGGATGAAAAATGGTCACTCTAAGTGGTCGATAGAGGCTTGGGCTGTTTTGTTACATCTTCCAGGGGAACTTGCCTTTTCGTAGAAATCAAAGCTTTGCTCCCAAGGAGTGACTCTCTCCTTGTTCAATGTCAGATGTGGGTGGGGCTTGTTTGGGGGTAAAAGGATTTTCCAAGCCTTCTTGATGTCCCAGCATACAGGTATAGGCAGACCCCTGGCTGTTCCGGGGAGGCTCCAGGGCTGCAACTTTGTCAAACAGGGTAAAGACCTTGTGCCATCCTGTTAACGCCAACTTATCCTGATTTTTACCTGAAAAGGTAACTGGATTTCCCCCTCAAAAATGTTTATCAGTCCCAACACCAGGTGCCCAGGATCATTCCTACAACACCCGTGAGAAGAAGGTGTTGCCACTTCATTTGATGCATGAGGCAGCTGAAGATTAGAGCAGTGAAGGGTCCTGCTATGGACTACCCAGCTGAGAATCGGAGTTGGACGTGAGACCTGGGCCCTTGGGTCTGGCTCATCCGCCCGAGGGAGATAGAGCCCCAGGATCCCCACTGCCTCACCTTGCCTCCCTCTTAGCCATTTTCAAGTTCCTACAAGTTCAATGCACAGATATGCCAGGGCAGTTCCATTCTGAAATACCGTAGCAGTTAGAAGGTGGGTAATGGCCGAGAGGAATGTTAGGCCCGAAATAAAATGGTCCCGATGCCAGAGCCAGCACAGCCACCTGCCATCGTGATTGCTGGCAGAGAGGATATGGAAGTCTTGCCAGTGAGGGCCTGTGACTGGCTTCTGAGCTCTCAATGTTTTCAGATCTGGCCTGTTTGCCTTACAGCCTGCAGCCCTGCACTTGGTGTCTTCTGTGACCACTGGAATTCTGAATTCAGAAAGGTTATTAGCCACCTGGATAATTGCACCTTTATAACTCTTAAGACAACCACCTAGAGGCAGAGGATAACTGCAATAAATGGCTTGTAATTCTAGGTCTTAGATCTTTGCTTGAACATAAAACCAGCTTTCCGCTTCCTTAGATTCACAACCTGGAGAAATCAAAGCTAAATGTTACCAGAAGCCATTATCTGCTATTTAAAGCCTGTTCTGGAATGGAAACAGGCCTCCTTGGCAAGGCAGGTGGGGCAAGGGGATCCATTTTAAATTTTGCCCTGCTGCCGAAGGGATTTGTGTAATGGGGAGAATTTTTTACAGCGAGCTATTCTTCACACGGGGTTTGTGTGTGTGTGTGTGTGTGTGTGTGTGTGTGTGTGTGATTCACCACGGGGGTGGGGGGCTGTGATCGTATCTAAAAGGGCAGCTTGACTTTCTGCTTCAGGGAGAAGACTTGTTTCCTGTGGTGTTTTAAAGTTGCCCTTGTTGGTGTTGTTGCTATTTTATAAGTCTCCCTGAATATTGAAAGGCAGGAGGCCCGTTGGTCTGTGTTATATTGGCCTTGGGGCATCAGAATGACAGAGCAGCTTTATTTAGGGTTGCTAGGCGGATCATATGCACTCAATTATCCCATTTTGAGCACTTAGGTCTTTTGTACCACACCTCTCCTGGCTCCTCCAGCAAGCCACCACCCACTGTCCCTGCCCTCAGTCAGCAGGACCCGGGTTGGCTGGCAGGGAGGCTCATGTCTGCATCCTGGGTCCCTCATGACCCTACCCGCTGTCTTTCCCTTGTGCACCTCCACCCTAACTAAACATACTACAGGAAATGATGGAAAAAGTTCATTGGTGCCAGAGGATGGGGACTTACAGGCTGTGGTGGGAGGAGCATGAGCTTTGATGGCTGGTAGACCTTCGTTCAGATTCCGATCCAAATTATGATCTGCAAAAGTTAATTACTTAAGTTTTCTAAACCTCAGTTTCTCCATTTGCAAGTGGGTTGAGGTACATGGAAGATGATCTTGTCACCCATAAGAAGAGTGGGCATAAGGATCATTGCTTCATGTGTGGGCTGCTCTGAGGATGGGTTCTGGTAGCAGGTGTCCAGTACACGTGCTACTTTCCTAACACCCTCAGAGGCTCTCACTCAACAAACATGTATGTATGTATGTATGTATGTATGTAGAGATTTTATTTATTTATTTGAGAGAGAGCGAGCACAAGTGGAGGGAGCAGAGGGAGAAGGAGAAGAAGGCTCCACGCTGAGCAGGAAGCCAGATGTGGGGCTCCATCACAGGACCCTGAGATCATGACCTGAGCTGAAGGCAGACGCTTAACCCACTGAACGACCCAGGTGCCCCTACCAAGGTTTCTTGAATGTCATCAGGAACTGGGTCCAGTTCCCCAGAGGAGGATAAACCCCAAGCTGCTCATGTCCATACACAGAGAGCTCACAGAGAGTCAGCAATCAGCTTACATCTTCAAACTAAGAAGTTTTAGGCTTATTTCAGACCTCCTTCTCCAGCCACTGTCATGCCAGGCTCGGGTGTCAGTGGACCAGGGAGATAGAGATGGGACTTGGATGGGGCTCTCCTGAGGGGGCCAGAAGATCCATCAGGCCTCAGAAGGAACCAACAAAAATCACATTGGAGATTCGTGGGTGATAATTCACACACATGAAATATTTCAACTGCAACATTAAGTAGAAAACCTATTTGGAACATTACCCTAGAAACTGTACTAATTTGAAATTGTAGTGAAATGCATCTTTTGGCTTGTAAGGATCTCTTAAATTCCTCCTATGGCTCTGTCTCAACCTCAAAGCAAATAATTCCTCTCATAATTTCGTTTTTTTTTTTTTAATCTTGCACAGGGCTTTGTGAGATACTAGATTTTTCATTAACAGCCCTGGTTGGCACTAAAAAAGGAAGTCAATGTGTTTGTTTAACATTCTTTGTAATTCCGGCCACTGGAGTACCTTCTAGCACACAGTCTCCCAAACACAGGATTTTGTGCATGTCAGGGTAGCAGATTCTGTTAAAAGGACCATTACTATAGTTTATTGTTTTTGCAAATGCAGTTTACTCGAAGCACATTATGCCAGAACTATTTCTGTAATTCATGGTGATATTATTAAGGTGTGTGGAAAGTGCACTAATTCCTCTTCCTATGGGACAGAACAGCTAAGGCACAGAAATAATTCTGCCTTATTGACTCTTCTCATAAGGATCTAGGGGAAATCGTGCTTGAAGTGCACAATAATAATAATAATAATAATAATACATTCAGCCAGCTACACCAATTATCCTAAGAGTGATGTGGGTGCGAACTAAATTTCCACAATAATTATACAACTGCTGCTCACCTGGGAAAACGAGCAGCAGTGTGACCTGGCTGGTAAAGTAGTCACCACATCTCCCCGTGCACCTGGTTCCAGGATGACTCTCCCGCCGCCTCTGGTGTGGAGCTGGGAGAGACCCAGGTGAGGCTGGTCCAGAGTCCTCTTCATTGACTCCCGCTGTGGGTTGCTGCCACATGCTCGAACCCAGGATCCTTCCTGAGCAATAGGAGTCCCCTGTAAACCCACAGTGCCCTGCGAAGGCTGAAGACATAATTCTGGGAAAAATCTTGTGTTCCAATGGGGAGGAGGGGCGTCATTGGGTCCAGAAACAGGGTGTGAAGCCTGGAGCCCTCATTACACCTGTGTCTAGCATGGTCCCCTCTTCTTCCACTGTTTGCCTCTGTCTTGGGCACCCTCTACTACCCTGGCATTTCACATGACGTGTCTTAAATTGTTTTTCCTGGTGAGTGGTGAAGAGGGGGTGGGCATAGAAGATGATTGTCAAATCAAATGATGTGGCTTCTTCATGGAACAATGTGTACTTGGCATTAAAAGCACGATGTGTGGCTGTGGAGTCGCCCAGAGCACAGCTTCATGTTGCCATGCAGGCAGCGATTGATCTGCAGAAGTAACCTCAGTGGCTGCTTTCAGGAATGAGATGCAGCTCTATTGAAAGAGGCCAAGGGAGTCCTGGACTGTGAGTCTGGACGCTGGGGCTCTCACCCAGGGCGCGATGCTGCCATTGGCCTCTGCTGTGCAAGCAACAGATAACAATGCCTCAGGTGGCTGCTGCCAGGTAGGACCTCTGGCTGCAGGCCACTTCTGCTCCCTCTTGCTTTGTTCTTTAAAAATTAAATATGTGAAATTAGTTTATGACAAGTTCTATTTTAAATAAGTTAAAATACCGTTGCTTCCAAAAGTGACATATACCCATTATAGGAAATGTGGAAAACACAGAGACCACAAATAGAAAACCATCTATAATACCACCATACAGAGATCACAGAATCGTGTCTGGGTGATTTTGACCGGTGGGAACGATCCAGTCTGAATCAGCACGTGACATTTAGCTGGGGTGTGGTTTGCTCTGAAGGCCTCAGCCCACTCTCAGAAGGAAGCCTGGGGGCCTGGTACCCAGCACAGGGCTGGCACACACAGGGTAGGAAAGAGTGTTGCTCAGTGAATGAATGAAGCATATGGAGTAGAATGCAAGGGATGAAGGCAGGACTTGCTGTAGGAAACATCCAGCATTTCTTGGGGCTGATCAGTTGGCCCTCCCCAGGTGCTAGGTTAGTTTCCACCTTCCACTGCCCGCCTTCCCCCAGTGCCCTCCTAACACATGCACACAGCCAGTTCACACTCATCACATTCTTACATGACGCTTTCTGGTCATGCATCAGTCCGTTCCCCACCGGTGCACACATCCTTAGGTCTGTTGAGATGGGGAAGCAAGGAGCAGCCCTTCTGTTGGCTTCTTGGCTGCAGGAAGCCATCTGGGAGGTCGATGGAAAAGTCACAAGAAGTGGGGTCTGCAGCCCGAGCACTGCCTCAGAGAGATACTCACTGGTTTCCTTTTCCAACAGGTTTCTTTCCTCAACAGATAATTATTCTCTGGAAGCTAATCGAGGGCTCCTCGGATGGAGCTCCTCTTCTATTCTCACCTCTGTGCCAGGGACATTTCTTGGCAATTGAAAACAAAGCAGTAGATTGGCAGTGGGACCATACTTGGCGAGGGGTAAAATAACCAGTGATTGCACATAATTGCAGAAAACAATTTTGAATTTTATTAATGAGGTGCTCCAAACAACATCTTTTAGCCCATTGTCCCACTTAATAGCCAATTCACTACAGTTCAGCTGCTGAAATGTACATTTATCTTCTCCCTTTGAAGGCACCAGGCCCCTGTATTCTGTAATTGACTCAAGTTGGTCATTTTCAGGGGTGGTTCTTCTCTGAAGCTATAAAATAAGCAGACTTTTTGGAGAGCTTTGTGGTTCAGCCTCATCCAGAGAGCCAGTTGGCTGCTTCTGCTTAGAACTTCTTTCCTTAGAGGGGGCACAGGCATGGGAAGTCCTCGGGTTAGCAGTTTTGAGGAAAAGAGGCCCCGGGAGGCAAGGGGACATCTGATCTACATCTGTCATCTGTTTCCTCCTGCTCAGTGTCTAGCATGTCCTGGTGGAGTGGATTTTTAGGGTACCTAGGAAGGCTCCAGGTTAGAAGGTGAACTCAGAGAACATTTGGCACGCAGGTAAGAAATAATACCAGGTGCCCAGCTGCCACTGGCTTCAACTTGGGGATTAGATATGTGTAAGGATGGAGTTGAGGTCAGAGGGGAAATTCGGTTGGAAGCAGGTCATGGGGGGCTTGAACACCAGGCTAAAGATGGCACTCCATTCACTGGCTGTGAGGTTTCCTTAGAAGGTTTTTGATATCAGGTCATGTGATCATTCTCATGATGAGGTGGCTTTGTGCAAGATGGAAGGAGATGAGAGGTGAGGTTGCCCCATCTGGCCCTTGGGCTGCTTTCAGGATATGCCGAGGAGCCATGGGTGGGAAGGAAACCCTTTGAGTACTATCTTGAAGGAGGATCCAGTATTCTGCTTGGAGCATTTTATTTTCTTTCTCAGCAGAGTTCAGCATGATCTCATTCCAGTTCTGAGGGCCCAGAGTCTGTTTTTTTTCTTTTTAAAAAATATTTATTTATTTTAGAGTGAAAGAGAGCATGAGCAGGAGGGGCAGAGAGAGGGAAAGTCCTAAGCAGATCCTGTGCAGAGCATGGAGCCCGATGTGGGGCTCGATCCCACAACCCTGAGATTGTCACCTGAGCCGAAACTAGATGCTAAACCGATTGTGGCACCTGGGTGCCCCCAGAGTCTGTATTTTAGTGGTCGGGTCAGAAGTGCAGCGGGAGGATAAGAGGATTTCCATGGAGCTCGTCACCAAAGGACAAGCTCATTCACGGGATCGGAGCCTGGAAGGCTCCCTGGGGATCTCCTGTCATCCGTGGTTATCTTCATCCCCATGGAGGCCTCTCTGTGCGTTGGAAGGTGGGGGCTGCTGCTGGTCACGGCAGGAATCAGGCCATTCCTGAAGCGGGTTCTGGAGCATCTGAGCCTGTAGCTTTCTTCTTCCCCAGAGGGACCCCCAGATGAGGAAATCCTTTCCTAAGACACGTTTGCCTTTGGACAGCTGTTCTTGGCCACTGGCGATGCTGGCTTCTCCTCGGGATGCCACAGAAGCCTCATTTGTTTTTTGAGACCACAGATACATCCAGGGGAACCATGGCAGCTTTAAAGCTCATCCCAAGATGATGTTTGTATGGGCTTTGTGTTTTCTTGCTGAGTTGTTTCCCAGCAATGGGCTGGAAGAGAAAGATGAGCCAAATGTTGCTAAACGCAGTATTCCCTGGTGTATAAAAAGGCCCAGCTTCCAGCCAAACTAGGGTCTGGCTGGGCTGGGCGTGGGATGGGAACCATCACCACAGATCCACAGATAGCTGTCTGAGCCCCTGTGTGGCCTGCGGCTCTCCCACTTAGTAATGCAATAGAACGTCTGTCCCTTCTGGAGGCAGGCAAAGGATGTACCATCCAAGTGGTCAGAGCCATCTGCACACCCACCCCAGCTGTCTAGCTTTCTGCCTGTGGACAGGACTAAAGACAGATCTGTGTTTGGAGGTCAGCTTTCTAGATCCAAGGCAACCGGAAGGGCATAATCACTGGGAACAGAATGTGGCATCTTCATGTCCCACAGAATCCCATTTTCTGTCTGAACTTGAGGCTTATCCCTGTGTGCCTGCCCTGGGGCACCTGCTCACAGACTTTCCCTTCTGGAAGAAGTTTTCAGGGATGCCCCGGTGGCTCAGTGGTTAACCACCTGCCTTCGGCTCAGGGAGTAACCCTGGAGTCCTAGAATCGGGTCCCACATCGGGCTTCCTGCATGGAGCCTGCTTCTCCCTCTGCCTGTGTCTCTGTCTCTCTCCGTGTGTCTCTCATGAATAAATAAATAAAATCTTTTTTTTTTTTTTTTAAAGAAGTCTTCGGACATGGTCATGTTTTGTCTCTTAGGCCAGATTGTAGATATGTGTCATTCCTTATTTTTTTCCTTATTAGCCTGAAAGAGTTTATGATTTTTTATAAAGAAAAAAAATGTTTTCTTTTTCTTCTTTCTTTTTCCTCACTGTGCCTACAAACAATGAAAGAACTTTCTATCAAGATTCATTGAGCTCTCTCTTGGGAGTAGCTTTTTTCTTCTGCTTCTTAGAAAATACACTCTTGACTTGTTGCAGGCACCAAACCGTATCAAACATGTTTATTTTCCATCGGCCACGCACCCAGGGAGGTAAGCTCGTTAGGTTGTTCCTCCGGGGAGGATGTGGGACATGGGGGAGAGCTCAGGGCCCTGGGGATCACGAGATATGGTGCTCCCCACAGCATAGCGATTTGGGGGCGGGAAGAAGGGAACACCCCTTAGCTGTGCCCCAGGATCACACTCTTCCCTGTCTGTTGCAGGCCCTCCTGGACGAGGGTGTCTGTCTGGGCTGCTCTGGCTGTGTGGGTGCTGGGGCTCCAGTTCTGGCTCAGTGATCTGGTGTGGGGAACCTTCCATCAGAGAAGCACTTTCTCCACATCCCATTTGGGTGAGAAGCATATTCATCTCCACTCGGAGACTTGGAGGCCCAGAGGTACTAAGTGGGTTGCTCTTGATAAAGTAGAAGGTGGTAGGGCTGGGACTGGAAATCTGGTCCTTGCAGGCCACTCTGCCCACCTGCTACCGTGACAGGTTCTTCTCTTGGGATGGATGCAAACCCTTGAAGTTTCCTGTTATCTTCTGCTCCATTCGCGACCATGCTGTTGCCCTCTCCCATTGGCGAATAGGGTTTGATGTCCACAGTGAGTCTGGAACGAAAAACAAACTGCAGGTTTTTTGTCTCCTCCCTCTTTGGGGTTATAGTATTGCCCCAGCTCCTGCTGGCACATGGGGTTTGCTTTTCTCCTTTCATGCTGTGGAAGAGCTCCAGCCCAGTGGGCTGCATTCAGCTTCCCCACTGGTGTGAATGCAGACTTTGCCCCTGGTTTTGGAGCGAAAGTCTCTACACTTGATATACTTCAAGTGAGGTCACCACGAGAGATGTCACTGCAGCGGCACAGAGCTGCCTGGGCTTGCATGTCCCACTTCACCCCTGTTGCTGCTGGTCGTGGGTCGCTCTGCAGTAGAGTACCAGCCACTTAATGAGTACTTAATACCCATGAATTGAATACAATTACTCTACAGCTGGCATATCCATGCCTATAATTACAAAAGGATTCCAATCATCATTTATGGGTGTTCTCCCTGGAGCTAACACTGAGGAGGAAGTTGACCCAGTTAGTCGAAAGCTCAAGTTAATAAACAACATGAATGCATTTGTAGGTCTATTGACCGATATCCTTTAAATCAGTGGGGTTTTCCAAGGTGGGGGGGACCCCTGATGTAGCCAGAGCATTATTTTTTTCAATTAACCTAGTTCAATTTTGATTTCCTTTTGGTTCAAAACAATTTAGGTCAATCTCCAATTTTTAAGAATGAATCTCTGGAGGGAGAGGAAATTAACTGGGCCCTAAGGGGGCTCAGTTACCACAATTAACCCCGAAAGACAGACTCTCAGGCTGGTGGGGAGCCAGGAGAGGGGCCATATGAACACTTAGGGCCGTCTTCTCACGCAGAGACCCTGGTGGGAGCGTCCTCTTTTCTTGCTGTCTGGTTAAATAAACATTGCCTGCTACAGTGCCTTCTGAGGGCTTTCCCATTACTCAAGCTCTTCCTGTCTTTTTTTTTTTTTTTTAAAGTTTTCAGGGGTAGAGTTCAGTGGTTCATCAGTTGCATAGAACACCCAGTGCTTATTCCATCAAGTGCCTGCCTTAGTGCCTATCACCCAGTTACCCCGTCCTCTCCCCCCTCTCCTCCAGCGACCCTTGGTTTGTTTCCTAAGAGTCTCTTAGGGTTTGTCTCCCTCTCTAATTTCATCTTATTTTATTTTTCCTTCCCTTCCCCTATGTTTATCTATTTTGTTTCTTAAATCATATGATTTCACTTAGCATAATACTCTCTAGTTCCATCTAGTTCATTGCAAATGGCAAGATTTCATTCTTTTTTGATGGCTGAATAATATTCCAGTGTGTGTGTGTGTGTGTGTGTGTGTATGTGTATGACACATCTTTCAGATGTTGATGGACGTCTGAGCTCTTTCCATAGTTTGGCTATTGTGGACATTGCTACTATAAACATTGGGGTGCATATGCCCCTTCAGATCACTATGTTTGTATCTTTGGATAAATACCTAGTAGTGCAATTGCTCTATTTTTAACTTCTTGAGGACCTTCCATAGTGTTTTCCAGAGTGGCTGCACCAGTTTGCATTCCCACCAACTGTGTATGAGGGTTCTCCTTTCTCTGCATCCCCACCAACATCTGTCATTTGCTGACTTGTTCATGGTAGCCATTCTGACTGGTGTGAGGTGGTATCTCATTGTGGTTTTGCTTTGTATTTCCCTGATGCTGAGTGATGCTGAAGCTCTTCATGTCTTTTATTTTATTTTTTATTTTTTTCTTTTTCTTCATGTCTTTTAAAGGAGAATGTTCTCTCTTTTCCTGGGAAGTGGGCTTGGCAGCCGTTAGTCCCAGGGATCACTGGTGGGGCTCAGGGATGCAAGAGACAACCCTAGGTACTCTTCAAGCTGGGGACCTCCAGCAGGGTCTGGGGAGAAGGGAGTGGGGCCAAGGCTGTCATTCACTGCACCCTGGGCCAGTAAATCAGGAGCAAAGTCCTTGTAGCCTTTCCCCATCATTAAAAAGCATCTACTCTGCGTGGATGCTCATGTGGCCATATGTTGGACCATTTCTCCTTATTGAGATAGTGAAGGATGTGGTGACTCTGCTTCGAGCTCTGCTTGACCACAGGATTTCCTGGTTGAGGGGGCAACCTGGTGCTATTCTCAGGTAACTGTGTTACCATGATTATACCTGGAATGCAAAATTTTCCAAAATTGGAAGTCTGAAATGCAGTTTGCTCCTTCCCATGGAGTGAGACTCCCTCAGATCTTTTGTGTACCTCCCCTTGATGCTTTTTTATTTTTTTAAAGGGACCAGAAGCTGAAATTTCATTGGCGGGGAGATCAGTTCAGAGGAAAGAAGGACATGTGGATGGTACCTGACACTTGAGTTCATAAATGGGAGGCCCCTCTGAGATGATTATTCTGTAACTGGGAGTCAAACTGTCTTGAGTGTGTACTTTCCAAGTCTCCAATACGTAGGCAATCCTCCTATTCTCGTATGTGAGTATCCAGGCCACAGGTGTCAAAGCAATGCCCAAACCCTGACAGCTCTTCTCTTTGTAGTTGATGTGTAGTCTCCAGAAAATCTGGGCATTCTTTTTCTTTCTGGACCCTGTATATCTTCTGTTTACAACCCCCCACAGGGTTCCAGAACTCGGGCCTAAGTTAGCAGCCGGACTTTGTGTTTAGGAGGACAATTGTTGTCTCATGGTCTTGGCTTGCGGGCTTGCAGGGCTGGCTTACCGTGTCCATGCCTTACCTGGCAGCTAATACCCTGTGTTAAGGGGAGAGAGTGCCCATCCACGGTCCACTCTTTACCCCTCTCTGTAAGTAAAGGAGCTTAAAAAGCATAAAACACAAGTGGTCACAAAGCCTTTGTGTCCACACCAATGTGCATCTTCCATTTATTCTGAGCCAACTATAATTTTTTTCCTCCCTGTCCGAACCCCCGAAAACAAGCTGTATTTGAACAGAGTTGACTGGCAACTAAAAAGAAATTTTAAAGGGCAAACCTTTCCTCCAACCCACGAGCTTATGTTGCTCTGATGGCAGAAAGTGTGACTCTGCTTCCTGAGTTGAGAAATGCTGCTCTGCTTCTTGTCAGATGTCATTTTGAGTCTCTCTTCTCCAGCATCTGAGGCCACATGGAAGAGAAATCTTTGATATCACTGTGGATGGGTTTACTATAATATTCTGACAGGAGGGGTGCCTGGGTGGCGCACTTGGCTGGGCCTCTGACTTTTGATTTTGGCTCAGGTTGTGATCTCAGGGTTGTGAGATCAAGCCCCACGTCAGATGTTGCACTCAGCATAGAGTTGGCTTGAGATTCTCCTCTTCCTCTACCCCTCTTGCTCATGCTGTCTCTTTCTTTCTCAAAAATAAATCTTTAAAAAATATTCTGACATGAAAATTAATAACAAAAGCTAACATTTTTTACTTCATGCACTTCCAGTTTGAATCTCACTTCATCACTCTCTTGGTGTATCTTACCCTGATTTTTTCCCCCATTGTGCCATCTTTTATTCATCTCTGAAATTGACATCTAGCTGTAGTTGTGTCTTCCTAGAATTTTCCAGGCCCCCTTGGAGTCTGTAATTTGCTTCTGTCCCTTCTTTTATTCTCAGTTTCAACTCAATTTAAACCATTTAATGTTTTCTAAGTGCCAGTCACGACCTGCACCAGGCCAGAACTCAGACGAATGACAGAGGTGAGCAAGATGTCGTCTGGTCCCTAGGAAGCCTGTGGTTTATTGGCAGTGTGGGAGAGGAAGGTGGTACATGAGTAACTTAACTTGTAGGGTTTGGTAGGTTCTGATGAAGAAAGGCTGACCCCCAAAATGGGGGCTTGGAAGAGGGGAACATCAGATATGTCTGATGGTCTGATGAGGTAAGGACAAGGTAACTGTGGAACATGCTGACAGCTAGTGGGTCACCTCCTGTCTTCTGATCAGCTTTCTCTTTACCCATTACCTTCACTTTCTCTTCTTTCTCCCAGGCAAAAACTCTTCCCCTGCTGCTTAGCCTCTGCATGGTGGTGAGAGGTGTTCCCAGATTTGGTTTATGTGCCAGACGGATGGCAACACCAGGGAGGGGAGCAGCAGCTGAGTGCTGGTTAAACGACCCGGGTTTGAATGGCATGGATCCACTTATACATGTTTGTGCTTTATTTTAATAAATACAATACAGTACTATAAATGTATTTTCTCTTCCGTATTGTTTTTAAAAATATTTTCTTTATATTACTTTATGGTAAGGATAGAGCATATACTACATGTAACATACAAAATATGTGTTAGTCCATTGTTTATGTGATCAGTAAGGCTTCCAGTCAACAGTAGGCTATTAATAGCATAGTTTTGGGGAACTCAAAATTTTTGACCATGAGGAGGAAGGGATGTCAGTATGCCAACCCCTGCCTTGTTCTACGGTCAACTGTACTTGCAGGGTCTGGCTCCTGGATGACCAGCCAGGTGCCCCAGTGTGACATGGTCTGAAGAACCTCCCTTCACTGAGATGTTGTGAGGATGTCGGGAAGAATTCCTGTGGAGTAGATTCAGTTCCTGAGTTACAAGCTCCCTGGCTACTGAACATGCGTCTCCGACATAGGGGAACTGATGTGCTCAGGCACAAAGTGGATCTCTCTTCAGGGCGTGCAGAGACAGAACTTCTCTCCCTTCCATTTCTTGAGCACATGGAGGCTTTTCCTTCTCTGAGGATTCATCTCACTTGTTAGCTCACTCACTCGTTTGTCTATCCATCCATCCATCTATCCAACCATTTGACACATACTCATTCAACATCTCCTCCCTGCCAGGTGTTACATTGGGCTTGGTCTGCAAAAGGGAACTGGACCTGGTTTCTACTCCTGAGGGTCTTATACCATTTAAGGTTGGGTTTTGGACCTGGGGAGTTGGGATAGTAGAAACCAGGGCTCTGTGTATCATCTCTGTGCTTTTATATTTCTTTAGAGACTTACATGATAGTGGTTTTTTTTTTTTTGACTAATAATGATGACTCCTTAGATTACTTGAAAATGTGCCCTTTGAAGGGAGAAGAAATGTGTGAGAAATATCAGAAAGGGAGACAGAACATAAAGACTTCTAACTCTGGGAAATGAACTAGGGGTGGTGGAGGGGGAGGAGGGCGGGGGGTGGGGGTGAATGGGTGACGGGCACTGAGGGGGACACTTGACGGGATGAGCACTGGGTGTTATTCTGTATGTTGGTAAATTGAACACCAATAAAAATTAATTTATAAAATTTAAAAAAAAAAAAAGAAAATGTGCCCTTTAGGTTCCTTAGGTGGAATGCCATGACTTTGGCATGACCTAATCTTCCTTTCAAAATTTCATTTTTTTTTAAAGATTATTTATTTATTTATTCACGAAAGACACAGAGGAGAGAGAGAGGCAGAGACACACGCAGGGGAGAAGCAGGGTCCATGCAGGGAGCCCGATGTGGGACTTGATCCTGGGACTCTAGGATCATGCCCTGGGCCAAAGGCAGGCACCAAACCACTAAGCCACCCAGGGATTCCCTCAAGATTTCTTATTAAAGGAGTCAGACTCCAGCGTCATATTTGTAGTGCTAATTACTTCTTTAAAAGAAATCCTTTCTTCTTGCATTCCTTTTTTTTATAAGATTTTATTTATTTATTTGAGAGAGAAGAGAGAGAGAATGTGAGTGAGCATGAGCAGTGGGAGGAGCAGAGGGAGAGGGAGAAGCAGACTCCCTAGGCAGGGGGCCGGAAAGTGGTCTTGATCCCAAGACTACAAGATCATGACCTGTGCTGAAGGCAGATGCTTCACCTGCGGAACACCCCAGGCGCCCCTGGACTTCCATTTTTGTTGGCTTGACTTGTTTAAATAAATTCCAAACCGCTTGACATTGTATCGGTATTTTATGAAGATAAAGCACCATTTCTTTTAATGGAGCTCTTTGCCAGAGCACGTGTGTCTGTGCCAAAGACGAGCAGGAGAGAGATGTTGCGCTCATGCTCACATGCAGGGCAAACGCAGGAAGATGGCAGCCCCTCCACCCACCCTGCCCCCACTCTGTCCTCAAGAGCTCCGGAAGAACAAAAGGCAATTCACATTGCAGAATATTACTTCTGTCACCATATCACCAAACTATTAAAAATAAAACTGTCCCTCAAGGCAAAACATTTCATTTATTTTCCTTTGAATCAGTAGCTTGTTTATTAAGATGAACCAAGTGGCTAAGTCTAGACTGTATGCAATCAAGAAAAATTGATTTATGGTAGCCTTTTTGGAAAGGGTGCGTTGTGTTCTCGGGAATTATCTTCGGATTTTAAATGAAGAAGAGCTCATTTCATCAGATGGGGAGCTGCTCCCCTGGAAATAAACCTAAACTGGCTCTGCAGCGTTCAGAGTAGGAGTCGACCTACAGTTCTTTTGCAGATTGGTCCTTTCGGGTGAAGTCCGGAGAGTCAAAGATTTGACTGGGTTTAGTGATCTTCAGGGAAGATGTATCTGCCTCCACTCTGACTATAGTTTTGTTTTGTTTTTTAACTGTTTCATATGAAAGTGTTTTACTCCTACTTTTTTTTTTTTTCCTTTCCATGTCTGAGACCATTCTAGTAGCGCCTCCATCATGATTCTGGGATAGCTGGGGCTTTGTGGTTTCCTGACCCAGCTCACAGGCATTCCTACCCCAGGGGGACAATGTTGGTCTCAGCAGGGAGGGGCCCTTATTGCTATCTGCTTGTCTGGGGACAGTGACTTGATGGCTAGCTCCCCTCCGAGGGTCCATTTGCTCTACAAGATAGAACTTGAGAGGAGAAAGAGACATAAATGGTAACAACAACAACAACAACAAACAAACAACAACAACAAAAACCTGTACCCAACTTAGCAGTGAAATGGAGGAAGCTTCCTACTAAGGAGAGATGGTTTTTGTTCTGGAAAATTTTCCCTCTGAAATTGGGACAATGGATGATTCTTCTGGGTTTTTTTTGGGTTGTAATTCTTTTATTTTAATAGAGCAACCCACATTTTATTTCCAATATGTAATCTCATGACTTCCCCTAGCTCCCCCAAGAATACCAAGTGGTTGCCTGCTAAAGATTGTAAACCTCATTTTCCAGATGACACTGAAGGTCAGAGTGGCTTCCTGACTTGCGTGACTGTGAGAATGCAACGGTAATCACCACCAGGGAGTGGCTTTCGGTCATTACCACCCTGCCAGTTAGGTTTTTTATATCACCCCAGTTTTCCAAGCGAGGACCAGAGAGACTCAGGGAGAACAAATGAGTGCTCGAGATTCACCCACTGATGATCGAACTGGAGCTTAGCCTGGGATTTTTTTCAGAGTCCCAACTTGGTGATACGGTATCTGGCTATTTTGATTGGTGACGCTTGCACCAAGCCTTTGAACAGAGCCCACCCTCATCCAGTTCAGGAGATGTATGTCCCGTGCACTGTGCAAGGCCATGGCTGGGACCCCCCGGAATGCTGAGGCTGAGTCTCAGGGATCTGGCTTTGTGTCAGTGTGTTCATGTCACCTGAGCAGAGACATCAGACCCTGGAAGGAAAACCATGCCTGGGGCTATTCGGTGGGGTGCATTACAGCTACTCCAGCTAATAGGGTTCCATCCTTTTGGTTCGTTTGGCATAAAGTGAACAGGCATAGGATCAGCAGCTGCCAGCAGCTGCACAGAGCGAGGAGCTCAGGTGCAAACAGAGGGAGCTCCATGGTTCCCTCCCTCCTTTCTGCTTCCCTTTCTGCTCATCTGAGAAGGAAGGAGAGCAGGGGGCGGTGAGGGAAAAAGCATAGGCAGGTGCTGGCTTTTTACTCAGTCAGCTGCGGGGTCTGAATATTAACTCTCCATAGGAGGGCGAGAATCCGGTTTCCCTTCCAACCTCGATGCCAGCCCCGGTGTGGCAGTGGTGGGGCCCCAGGAGCTCTGTGGCCTGCTGTATGGGGTGCGGGGAGCCAGGCTGCTCAGGCATGGACAGTTTCACTATGTATTCCACATGTGCTCTCTTGCTAAGAATTTTAGGTAACAAATGTGCAGTGCGCCTTGCTGGAGGGGGGGGGGTCTCTATTTTCAACTCTATGAATTAGTAGGATGAACTTTTTTAAAAAGGGAGCTTGGGGCAGAAATGAGCCACTAAAAAGTTACTGGCTCTTAACTCCTGCATTTTGTATGTGTTGGCTAGGATCTCACAGCCATACCTGAAACCTTTTGCCCCAGCTTGTGTGGGCGTTTGTGGGGGTCCCTCCGAGACTGGGTGCTCCAGGAGCAGCTTTGTGCATGCACACTGTTTTTGGGGAGGTGATCTTTCTCCAGAGTCACGAGCAGCTTGTTCTGACTTTTGATTTCTACTCTGTTTCTGTCCAAGAGGTGAAAGCACTTGCTACAGGAGGCAGCAAACACCTACTTGTTTTTTTGTTTTTTGTATATTTTTTATTGGAGTTCAATTTGCCAACATACAGTATAGCACCCAGTGTTCATCCTGTCAAGTGCCCCACTCAGTGCCCGGCACCCTACTTGTATTAGAGACCAGTGCAGTGGGGCACCTGGGAGGCTCAGGCGGCTAAGTGTCTGCCTTCTGATCTGGTCATGATCCCTGGGTCCAGAGATTGAGGCCTGCATTGGATTCTGCACTCAGCTGGAGTCTGCTTCTCCCTCTCATCTGCCTCCTGCTCGTTCTCTCTCTCTCTATGTCAAATGAGTAAATAAAATGAAAGAAAGAAAGAAAGAAAGAAAGAAAAAGAAAGAAGCTAGTGCATTAACTGTGTCTTCCCAGTTTCCAGCCTGATCTTTGCTTTTCTTGTCAGTTCCCCCCTGTCCCACAGAGTTGGGGTCGCAGGGGACAGTGGTGACTGCTTCCCTCCCCCAGGCTGCTGGGACTGCCCATCTGGGTCTCAGTAGGCTTTTGGGGTGAGAGGCAGATTCCACCCTACCTCACTCCTCTGAACAGCTCTGAACAGCCCACGCTCTGGTGAGCTCCTTCATTCGCCTTTGTAGGAGGCATGATGGCAGGTCAGACTCCAGCAGGACACCGGGCCTTCAGGAGGAACCCTGCCGGGTCCTTCCTGTGGGGCTTCTGGCATTTCTGTCAGCAGCACATGTTCTGGTTTATATCGACAGCCAGTGGGTCATGTGGGAGGTGGGGACCAGAAAATAAGAGGAACAGGGCAGTGCCTTCCTTTTTGAGAATTATTTGTCTTCCCCTAGACAGTTTTTTTTTTTTTAAGATTTATTTTTATTTTTTCATGAGAGACACACAGAGAGAGGCAGAGATATAAGCAGAGGGAGAAGCAGGCTCCCTGCGGGGAGCCCAATGCAGGACTTGATCCCAGGATCCCCCGATTACAACCTGAGCCAAAGGCAGATGCTCAACCACTGAGCCACCCAGGTACCCCTTCCCCTAGACAGTTTAGACAAACAGTTAATAATAACCCCCAATAGCGAGTCACACTGATCAGTTTCTTAATATATGTTCATGTTCATTCCCGTAGTAACCCTGTGGGTTGTGGGGTAAGACCTACCACCATCGGCTCCATTTTTTTTTTAAGATTTTATTTATTTATTTATGAGAGAGAGAGAGAGAGAGAGAGAGAGAGAGAGAGAGAGAGAGGCAGAGACACAGGCAGAGGGAGAAGCAGGCTCCATGCAGGGATCCTGATGTGGGACTTGATCCTGGAACTCCCGGATCATGCCCTGAGCCGAAGGCAGGCACTAAACTGCTGAGCCACCCAGGGATCCCATCGGCTCCATATTTCACAGATATAGGAATGAGCCTCAGGGAAGGTAGGTGGCCAGAGAATGGTATTGCGAGGCCTATTGACTTTACATCCTCTGCTGCTCCCATTTCTCCTCTAGCTTTGGGTTTGGTTTGGGCAGCCTTGTCCCCCAGCACGGCAGGTCATCCCACTGTTTTGGAGTAGGGAAGTGGGTGTAATATTTCTGAGCGATGGGCCATCTGTGATGGCAGGAGAAGGCTGAGGAGGGTTCCCAGCGGAGCAGCAGGACAAGCTGGATAGTGTCCCTCACTAGTCAGGCATCAGAGGGAATAAGATATGTGACAGCATGGTATTCCAGTGAAGTATGTCTGTTGGGGGGGTGGTGGTCGCTGCGGGTGAGGTCGAGATGCGTTCTTTGAGGATAAAATACTGTCTCTTGCAAAAAGGGGTTGAGATGGTGCAGCTGGTTTTCTTTAACCAACAGCAATACCAGCATTGTTTCAGAAAGCCACAGTATTTCGGAACACAATGGAAATTCCAGGAGTATAGGGTGTGGGTTTTGGGGCCCGGAGTGGGTGTGGATAAACTTGGGGAGGAAAGACCACAGCCTGAGCCATTCTGTCCTTCCTCGGTAATGAATTTCACATGGCTTCACTGTCCTCAGCTTTGTCTGCAGGATGCCCAAATTGAAGCCTGGGAAAGAGGGGGATCAGGAAGGAGCAGGCCCCAGGGATTCGTGGTGGCCGAAAAAACCAAACATTAGCCCAGGACAGCCCCATTTGGTGTGACTCAAATGTTCACCTTCCCATCAGCTGGTGTCCATGGAGGCACATGGTGTCAGTTAAGCTCCAATGGGTGACATTTGTATAAATAAGTTTGTTAATGGGAAATTAATTTTTCCCTCCCCAGTATTAAAAAACATGCAGTTAATACCCAAGTATTTTCAAAATAGCAGCGACAGTAACAGCAAACAGGGGAGCTAATGTCACCCACGAGACTGGAGCCAAATCAAAGAAAGAGAAGGAAAAAATGGACAAAAGCAAGAATCACGTCTTTGGAAAGGGTTTCGCATCCCTGCAAGCATTCGGGGCATATCTGTAACAAGCCTCCATGGCTTAGAGGTGGCCTGACCTCTCCGAAGTCTGAAGGCAAGGAAAACAACTTTTTCTTCTGCTGCTTCTGATCTCATTACTCCTGCTCTACACTTGGGATTTGCATCCAGCATTTCCCTTGACAAACTCTGGCAACCTGAACAAAGAGCATAGAAGTTGTGAATTCAATTCTGTGTTTGGAAGTAAAATCTTAAAAATGTCTTTCCTTTCCCTTTCCCTTCCCCTTCCCTTTTCCCCTTCTCCTTCTCTTTCCCCTCCCCTTCCCTTTCCCCTTTCCTTTCCTTCTTTCCCTTTTGAGACAGCGGCAAGTGCTTATAGCTGTTCTACAAGCTAATTGGAATCGATGATCTATTGATATGGTCAGACATACATTCATGAGGAGCTTTGGTGCATGGCAGCCATGGCCATACTTTGTGGGAGCACAGGGAAGGTGAGCAGAATCCTTCTGTTCCAGTTGTGAAGAGCACAATTCTGGGTAATATTCTTTTTTCCCCATCTGTGTAGGAAGAAGTATGTTGTAAGTTGAATATTACACGCCAGTGTAATGAGAGAAAGAATCCCTTAATACATGTTCTGCAGTGAACACCGCTAGCTAATAGCATGTGCTCCAGAGGGATAAAATGATTAATTGTAGAAAATGAAACTGAAAGGAGTAGAAGAAAATGTAGGCGAATTTTTATTTGATCTTGGAGTGGGGAAGCCTTATCCAAATAACAAGGGAAGAAAAATTCCTGGATGGACAAGACTAGTGGACTGAGTCACAGATTGCACAGACACACATATTCACAGCAGCACAGCAGCAGAACCTTGAAACAACATGGATGTCTACTGAGAGGAGAAGGGATAGATGTAGAATTGTTCCATGGTGGAATTTCAAAAATAACAACCAAGATCAAT
Organism: Nyctereutes procyonoides; assembly: GCF_905146905.1. Lineage (NCBI taxonomy): Eukaryota > Metazoa > Chordata > Mammalia > Carnivora > Canidae > Nyctereutes > Nyctereutes procyonoides. The sequence goes on from NW_026575044.1 coordinate 8,923,613, forward strand.
ACCTGCAATGACACACAATGATATGTATAAATCTTAATATACTATTAAGTACAAAAAAGGATTGCTTACACTACAGTGGCATTTAAAAAAATCTTACTTCTTTTTAAATAGAGGTATAATTGACGTAATATTACACTAGCTTTGGGTATACTATAGAATGATAGCATGTTTGCCCCAAATTTTAATGTGAAAAGTTTCAAACATGAAGTCAAATTAGAAGGATTTTACATTTGGTTTATACCATTAACATTTTGCTGCTTTTTTGCTTGGCTGCATATCCACCCATCCTTTCCCTTGATCCAAGGGTTCTCAGCTAGGGGTCAGCTTGTCCCCAAGGGACCTTTGGGCAATGTCTGTGGGCATTTTTGGTGGTCACAACTGGGGGAGTGGGCTAATGGCATCTCCTGGGCAGAGGCTAGATGTGGCTCAGCATCCTACATCGCACAGGACAGGCCCGCAGCAAAGAAGTATCCAGCCCTACACGTCAGTAGTGCTGAGATGGAGGAACCCTACATTCGTTAATATGTCTTTTTTGATGCCTGTCATAGAAGGTTGGAGATGCCCTACAGAACATTATCATTGCCTCAAAAAGTCCCCTGGTGGTCCCTCCCAGACTGCCCACCCCCGAGGCAACACTGTTGTGATGTTTTGTTTTGTTTTTTTTTCCCCCAGCAGAGATTACTTTTTTGTCTGTTCTAGAACTGCGTATAAGCAGAATCATAAACTCTGTACTTTCCTGTGTGAGAGTTGTTTCAGGTATGGGGCACAGCAGTGTTGTGTGTGTTCTGTGGGCCCCTGGGAGCATCTCAAACCCCTTCTGGGAGGGGTCTGGATGTCCCGTTAATTTCATAATAACACTGGGACTTTTTCCCCTTTACATCGTGACCTTTACATTGGTGGTGCAAAGGCAGGGCAGGTAAATCAAGGCAGTGGTGCCAAACTGTCTGCACAGTTACCTGTAGCTCACCCCATACCTATAGCAAAAGAAGCTTGCATTACTTACAAATGTCCCTGGCGAGGCTGTGAAAGTGATTAATTTTATAAAATCCTGTTCCTTGAGTATGTGTCCTTTGAATCCATGTGATGAGGTGCACGTGAGGCTCCACTGCTCTATACCCAGGGCCATGGCTGTCACCAGCAACAGCCACAGGACTGAGCTGTGACCTGAACTAGCCAAACAACACATGCCAGGCAAACTGCGAATATTTGGTGTGTGGCACATAGAGTGAACCTGTCACTTGAAACAACTGACAATATTTGTTGCTACTGATAAGACTTGAACTTCCAAATGAAAATTAGTGTTTTGGAGACTTGTGTCCCCGTGAGCTTGAGAGCTGTTCAGTACCTAAAGTCTTTCCTCATCGGGAAAATTGGGGGTGACTTCAACACACGTGATTTTTTAAATGCTGTATGATTGCACGCGTCATCATTTGGAAATTCTGCCACAGTCCGTGAATCATTGTTTTCCAGATGGCCCATATATACTGTTGCATCATACACAGTAAAAGTTCCATTCTGAGTGTAAATAGACCGATGACTTTTCATGTCACAGAGAATGAAAAGTTGATTGATACGGTTTCAGGTTCCACACTGCAGCTCCCCTTGAAGAAAAAGCCACTTGTGAGGTTGTGATTTGTACCAAAGATGAATGGCCGTAATTATCTGAAAAGGCTATTAAAATACTCCTCCATTTTCCAACTACATTTCTTTGTGAGGCTGAATTTTCTTTATATGCTATCGCCACAAAACCTGATCATGACAGAATGAATGCAGATATGAGATCTGACCTATATTCTGTTAAGCCAAACATTGAAGAGATTTGCAAAAATGTAAAAAAAAAAAAAAAAACCCTCCTCCTCCTCCTCCTCCTCTTTCCTCCTCCTCCTCCTCCCTCCTCCTCCTCCTCCTTCTTCTTCTTCTTCTTCTTTCTTCTTCTTCTTCTTCTTCTTCGCTTTGGAAAGCAATTATTTTCTCAAAAATGTTAAATTAATGCTTCATGCAAAATAAACACCGAATGCTGTTTCCACTCTGCCTTTTTTCATAAAAGCAAAAGTCCTCTTTGGATTTAGCTAGAGGTAAGGTGTTGTAAAGCTTCATTAAAGCAGTTTTATAAAGCAGTTTATAAAACAAGGAAAGGGTACCTTCTATTGGCTTTCCAACAATAAACCACTTCCCACAATCAGGACCTGTGGCAGCAACATGGCCACGGGCTGAATTTTCCTGTCCAGTCTCTGAGTAGCTGAGTCTTCCAGATTTCTACAAAGAGCAGTCTGTGGCCTCCAGGATGGCTGATGGGGAGAGCGTGCTTTTGCTGCTTCCTTTGGCTGCATGGGACAAGAGGAGTGAGCCTTTGCTCCTGCATTTAGAAATTCCTATTGGGAGTCTGCTGCTTTTCTGTTGGGCTTCCCGCACCCATCTCAATCCTGGCTTTCCCTGCTATGGATTCTCCCCTTCCTTCCAGGTCCAGTGTTGGTGGCTTGAGGCCAGTGAGAGGCTCATGTGGCTGTGATTAGAGGTACTCCGCCTCCAGTCCATAGAGGAGAGGATGTAGGCCTAAGTTTATTCACCATTAGCGAAGCACAACTATCTTTTATTATTATTATTATTATTTTAGGACTTGGGATAAAAAGGCCCATAAAAACAAGAGCATAAAACTGCATTTACTGAACAAACATTATGCTGATTTATTTGTGAGTGAAATTTGAACCATATGGTCTGGTTTCCCTTAAAATGCACAAGGGGTTCAGGATTAAGGGAACAGGCACTTGGCAAATTTGTTTTGTGTTTCACTGAACGCATTATGCTAAAAAAGTAAAAAAGGGTGCTCGGTGGTCTCACAGTCACTTGAGTGCTTCCTGTGTGCGGGACATCACGCTTGGTGGTCCCCATCCCTAGCCCCCCCCCCCCCCCTAATGCTCACCACAGGCCAGCAGGGGCATACCGGACCCCAGGGCAGCAGCAGCACCCATTGTAGGGCCTTATTGCCTGCAGGAATTTTTGGCAAAAGAGAAGATCTGGAATTCAGGCTTTGTACAACAGTGACAGCTTTTTCAGTTTAAATCCCTGACAGTGAAAGAAATGAAACTGAAAACGGGCCATGAACTCTGGGCCTGCAGGTGAGCCGGTCTTCTCGGGTTGCAGAGCCAAGTGCGCAGTGCCTTTAACAAGCTCCTTGCAGGTGGAAGGAAAGCAGAATCTTCCTGACCTTTGGGGGGCCACTCTTCTCTCTTGGCCACAATGCCCGGCAATCTTGTGTCTTCCTGTATTCTCGGGGGAAGGGGTGTGTGATTTCTGAGTTCTGGAAGAAGTGATGGTGAAGATGGAATTTTCATTCATGGCCTCACAGATGTCCAGGTGGGGCCCTTGGCTTGTCACATGGCATTTTTTTTTTTTTCACATTCTTGAGATGTAGGCAGTTGGTTCTGAATGAACTGAAGGGGATGGCAGACTGAACTCAGTCAACCTCTAGAGTGGGCCAGTCCTACATCACTTTTTAAAGATTTTATTTATTGAGAGAAGAGAAGAGAAGAGAAGAGAAGAGAGAGAGAGAGAGAGAGAGAGAGAGAGAGAGAGTGAGTTCAATCAGGGGGAGGAGCAGAGGCAGAGGGAGAAGCAGACCCCCCGCTGACAGGGAGCCCGATATAGAGCTGGATCCCAGGACCCTGAGAGATCATGACCTGAGCTGAAGGCAGATGCTCCACCAACTGAGCCACCCAGGTACCCCTCCAGTGTCACTTTTAAACATACTCTAGGGAAACTGCCTTTTTAAAAGTACCAGGTGACATTAATATCAAGATGTAGTTGGGATGCCTGGGTGACTCAGCGGTTAAGCAGGTCTGCCTTCAGCTCAGGGCGTGATCCTGGAGTCCCAGGATCAAGTCCCACATTGGGCTCCCTGTGGGGAGCCTGCTTCTCCCTCTGCCTATGTCTCTGCCTCTCTCTCTCTCTGTGTCTCTCATGAATAAATACATAAAATCTTTTAAAAACATAAAAAAAGATGTAGTTGCTGAGAGGCGTGCATCTCTGGCTGAGCTGAGCGTGGATGGGTCAGAAAGGAAGGAAGGATGTCTTTGTGATGGAATAAGTCACTCTGTACTTACCTGTGTAGTAGAGAGAAAACACCAAGCCCGTTTATTCCCAGGTGGAGAGAAAACACCCAGCCCGTTTATTCCATAGCCAGAGGATTTCAGGTCTCCTGAAAACTCTGTAAAGTTGCTAAAACAACAGCCTAACAAACCCTTCCATATGACAGAGGCATATAGCAACGGGGTAAGCCAACATGAGAGGGAAGTCTCAATGTGTCTTTGCAGCAAGGCTTGAGGCGTGGCCTCTGTGCTCTCCTCTGACATGGCCTTTCTTCTTCCTATCCCTGCCACATGGCCCTCTGGTGATGGTTGTGTGCCTCTCAGATCCCTTGTGTGCAAAGCCTTCTCACCTTGCTCCCTGCTTTGCTCTGGGGCGGGGAACTGAAAATCAATAATTGCAAGAGTGGGAAGAAGAGTTAAAATGTTAGACCTATTGCTTCCTGAGCCACTAAATGTAGCAGACTGCTTTATTTGGAAACAGTGATACAAAATTCTTACACGTGGGGCTTGTGGATGGCTCAGTTGGTTAAGCATCTGACTCTTGATTTTGGCTCAGGTCATGATCTAAGGGTCTTGGGATCGAGGTTGCATGCTCAGCACAGAGTCTGTTTGGGATTATCTCCCTCAGCCCCTCCCCCTGCTCATGTGCACTCTTTCTCTAAATAAATGAATAAAATCTTAAAATAAATGAATAAATAAAATTCTTAGACCTGCCTTCAAAAGCCACATGTACTAGTAGGGTCATATAAAGTGTACCTGCCACTTATAACATAAATCCCATAGCAAGTTGGGACACAAGGAAGACATCTCTCTTCACTCTCTTGCTCCTTTGCCATCCTAGCAGCCCCTTAGTGGGCCCTCCTTCAGAGCCTTCTGGACTCTCTATACTTGCGTATTTCCATGACTAAAATTCCCTTTGTATCTAGATGTTTGTAAGGAAGAACTATCTTGAGGCCCATATCTTTGAATGTGTCTAAATTAAGAAACAAATATCAGTTTCTTCCCTTTAATTGCAAAGTTTACTGTAGTTATAATTAGGACCAGAGGAAAGAGTGCTAATATTAATGATAACACAAAACACCCACCGTTGTGGAGTGCTTCCTGTGTGCAGGAAGTAGTGTTTCGTGATTTACACCTTTTATCTCTATCCTAACAATAATCCTAGGAGATAACATCACCTTCATTTTTTAGCTGGGACTTACAGTAAGGTTGTTTTGCCCCCAAGGTCACATGCTTAGTACACCTAGTGTAGGCGTGGAACAGAGGCAGAAGCTCAGATTTGTCTGACTCCAGAACTTATTCTTCAACTACCACATGCTATTGTTCTGAAAAGTCACCTAAATGCTTTCACAAAAGTGAGTAAGTTTACATTCCAGCTCTAGGGAATTTGTTTTACCCATCCCTCTCTGACTGGATATATTGTCAAATTCTCAAATTTGCAACTTCTCTATTTTTAGAGAAGTTGCAGAGTTCCCTTCCAGATGATCTCTTAGAAGCATGATACTCTTTGCTGAGAGTGATACAGGTACAGTTGGATTCTATAACTTCTGATGGTGAGGAGCTTATTACTTATAAAACTTTCGGAAGTAATAACAGAGCTCTCTATGGGAGCCAAATCTAGTCTGTTCACTGATGGTGTATAGTAAATATGGTCTTGGTTATCCTAAGTTCATTAATCTGATGTATACTAACTGTGTCTGTGCATATTTTACTAACATTTCTAGCCTTAGTGTAATCTGTAAGTGGTGGGCACAGTGACTTGACAATGCCAGTTAAAGGAAGTATTTGATTTTTAAGTAACTGTTTGATTATTCTGTGATCAACATGTTGCTTTGGACTTAAACTAAAAGGACTGTCACCTAAACCTGAATTGCTCTTACTTTCCAAATTTCTCTCTTCATTTTCCTGTTGGTCTGTATAAAGATCCACAAGGAGAGCAAATAAAAGCATTCGCAGCCCACACCTAAAGTGTAACTAGGAATCTAGTAGACTGTAGACTTCAGTTGCATATAAGTGGGGAAATAAGCATCCATACCCAGCAAAACCAGCTTCTCAGTCCTCATCCCCCCTACCCCCTAAAAAAGAACGATTTATTAAGGTACTGAACTTTACTGTAGCAACAGAAGAGGGCGCTCTTGAATTAAGTAGCTTAGTAAGCCACCCAAAGGATTTTAGCAACATCTACTCTTATTGGTCTGGGAACATCCAAGTTATTCAAGAATGACTAGACTGTGGGGCACCTGGATGACTCAGTCAGTTAAGCACCTTACTGTTGATTACAACTCAGGTCATCATCTCAGGGTCGTGAGATCAAGCCCCACATTGGATTTTGCACTGAGCATGGAGCCACTTAAGATTCTCTCTCTCCCTCTCCCTCTGCCTGCCCCCCCCTTTACTTGTGCTCTCTCTCTCTCTCTCAAAAAAAAAAAAAGAATAAAAAAAGAAGATGACACATCACATGCAGAAAAATTAACTGTAAAGTCAAAACAGAAAATGAGAACAAAAGCTCTCCAATGGAAGGAATGAAATATTCCCCCTTAAGACAACCACAAAGAATATGAAAACTATAACACTCCTTTCAACGTGAACCGAATATTAAGCATTTGAAGAAAGAAAATCCTCAAATCAGAAATTAGAAAATCTCAGAATAGAAACAAACACAAGACCAGAAGATAGAAAATGAGAGATTATGACATGCAAGAAAGACATTGAAGAGAAAAGCATGATCATCTCAGAAATAGAGACAAAACTACAAGCGGTTCATTCAGAACCTTCTGAAAACATAATAAGGGATATTGAAAAGAGGAGCAAAACCAGTCAAGACACCAAAAATGAGCTGGAAAGGGATGGAGAGAAAGTGCTAGATAGAGGTTGGGCAGTGAAGGTCCAACACACCAATAATTGAAGAAGAAAAAGCAGATCAATGGAATATAATTCACTTTGAAAATTACAATCCCAGAATTCTTTCCAGAATAAAAAAGATAAGAATCTACACGTTGGAAATTCCTACATGTGTATGAGAAAACTGACCCAGGATGCTTAAATTCTAGACCTATCCTAACAAACTTGGAGGTTAAAGACAATAAGAAGAGATGGAGGAGGAAGAGTAAGAGGAGGGTGATGAAAACAGCCCTCTGGGCCTACAGACAAAAACACTAGGTCACATAAAAGAGGAAGAAAATTAGGTTGGTATCAGACCTGTCAACTGCTGCAGGCAAAGCATGGAACAATGGGACAGTGTTTTCAAGAAACTTAAGGAAAGTGTGAGCCAAGCATTTTATATCCAGCTAATCTGTCTGTCAAGTATGAAGGTTATGGGAACATTTTTTAATTCTACAGGAACTCAGGGAATACTGTATCAACTACTTCCCAAAGGGTATGCTAGAGGATTGGCATCATCCAACTAAGAGATACATAGAGACCTTTGGCAAAGTAACTGGTGATCTGAACAAAACAGGTTGCAGAGTTACTTTGAAAGAGGACTTTGGGTTTCTGAGGCTAATTGGATGGCTTCATTTATAAGATCCTTGCTAAGATAGTTTGAGTAATAAAATAATGGAGCCAGGTTACAATGTTTTCACCAAATCCAGAATCCCTGAAGAGTAATCTGAGTGTGTCTTTGGAAGCTCTGGGTGTGAAGTGTGTAAAGCAGAAGAAGGGAGAGAGTGGAAGTCATTAATGGAGCTTTGAAAAGACCTGAATCACTGCAAGTGGGAAAAGATGAAGTAGTTACCTAGGGAGAGAAGAGTAAATTTTGAACTTGGTGAATTTTATTGAGAGAAGGTACCCAGAGTTTGTCATTTTTACAAACATAAGAAATATACTAAGGTGATAAGGTCCTTAATTTTGTTGTCTAGACTTGAGAAGAACCTAACCTGGAAATAGTGGCAAATTCACAGCACATGTGCTCTTTACTCCTTTCCTTCCAAGTCACATTGGACATTAATAATTGATCTTGGCAATGGTTCTGTCTTCCACTGAGCCCCAGTGAAGCCCTAGAGTTCTGCTCACCGTAGCACCCCAGGCAGCCATCAGCACTCTAGCTGTATTTGTTATGAGCTGAAATGCATTTGTTATCCCTGCCCTAATCATAGGCCTATGGTTTGGTTACTTAGTGTATTCATCTTCTTTAGGACACTAAGGGAGTTATAGACACAGCTCTTGGCAAGCCTTTATTTGTCATTTAGTAAATGTCAAACGCCATTTTAGACACTGGGCATTGTGAGATGATTTGCACATTCTCATCCTCTAAGAGATTCTCTGAGCTTAGAAGGAAATAAATGATTCTGTAGAATTAGCCTTGTATAGATGTGTTACTTTTGAGTTATGTACAGCATTGCAGGGATCACGCAATATTCAACTTTGTAGAAAAATCATGGAGTTGTACAGGCCTCTAGTTTTAGCCACGGCAAAACAGCAAAACATCGCGCACAATTTCTCAAGTACAGTGGATTTCCTTGCCCTCATTGGCTAGACTCAAAGTGTAGTCTGAGGACCAGCAGCATGACATCCCCTGCAGAATGTAGAATCCCCATACCAGACCTACTGAAAGAGAGTTTGCATTTCATTAAGATACCAGCTGATTTGTATGTACAGTAAAGTCTGAGAAGCACGTCAGAGTGTGTTCAGCTAGAACAAGGATCCATCGTTTGGCTCTTTCTCCTCAACTACACTTAGAAAAAAGTCTCCTCCTAACCAGCCACAGACATGTACTCCACAAATCAGTTTCTCTCTCTTGCAGTAGTGTTCTTATTTGTAAAATGGAGATACTAATGTAACATTTTGATACTGTTAGTATCTGTCTGGTGGGATGGCTGCAGGATTTATTACTAAGGTAATTCACGAGTGGTGCTTCATATAGCGCCTGTCTCAATGAATATATGTTGGTTTGTGAATGACATAAATAATGCCAGTTTAATGGAAGGTTTGGGACTTAAAAATAGCCTTTTTGTACCCTAACCTGTTCCTCAGTGAGGGGAACTTTGGAGCCTCCTAGTTGTTGTACTGTCCTTCGATGCTTTAAAGCAAGCATCGAATGTATAGGTACATACCAATTGTATGTACCTAAAGCACCCCTGCAGGCCTGGGTGGTGCCTACGTTGGCACTCCCACTCATGGACATGTATCACACGTGCACCTAGGGAGACCAGTCCCACCTCTAGCTGAGCTTGGGTGTGGAGCTCTGCCCTGTTGGGCACTCCATGGAGATGGCCTGGCTCCCAGGCCTACCTGGCTGCACTTGCTTGTTTCTGGAAATGAGAGGGCCAGACAGGGAGATTCCCAGCACAGCAAGGGTTACTGGTGAGACAGCAGTGTGTGTCCTGGACGGTGTGTGGGCAGAACTGGGCTGGGGACGGCCCAGAACTTTGGGGCTTCTGTTTGCAGGTTGAAGGTCCTCTCGTGGGGTACTTGCAATTCAGAGTGACAAGGACTCTGAGGTATTCAGCTGTGAACTCCCTGAAAGCTCTTGACTTGCATGAATTCAGCAGGGGAGCCCCCTTTCCAGGCTTTTGCAATAGCAGCCTGCTATTATGTGTTTCCAGGAGAATAAAAGTGTGTAGCGTGAGAACACCGTGCCCCCCCACCAGCTGCAGTGGGCATTAACCACTGTTGGAGGCCCGGCGGCACCCAGACCAACTTGGGGTTGGCTGTGGCCTCCCATAGTCCAGAAGGCAGAGCCTTCCTGAGGAGGTTGACTTTGACCACACTCCTGTCTGGTGAGGCAGCAGACAAGTGTCACCAACACTGCCCTTTTGCTCTCCCTGCTCTTCTGCCTCCGTGCTGTGCTTCGCTGCTGTTGGGGGGTCCTACTCTCCCTTTCTTTGCAGGGTTGATGTGTTCAGGACAGTATCTGCATATGCTGGAGTTTTGTAAGTTAGGCCATTGCTCTTTAAGATCGTACTTTATTTTTTTAAAGATCGTACTTTAAAGGTTAATTAGAAGTAGGAGTCCTTTGCCATTCCACATGGAAATTTATATCCATTCCATAAGAACATTTGTTAGTAGTTACACTTGCTTTTAAATTTCTGTCAGGGGCTAGAAAGGAAAAGTTCACAGGGTATTGGATGGCTTCATGTTGTGATATTCTAAGTAAAACAACTGGGGTACAGTATGGAGGTCCTTAAGCAGGCACTGTGCTAAGTGGAAACCTCATGTGTGATTTTTACATGAAATATGGGGTTTGTCATTTGTGTAGTTGTTTTGAATAGTTCAGTAAGAAAATGCTTATCACCTTCCCAAGCACCACCACCACAGGTGGTTCGTACACACTGTGTAATTTCCGTTTTGATGGACAAGGTGCGTGTAGGTAAGAAAGGTTGGTTCCATATGTTGGTGCCATCATTTACCAGCTGTGGGTGTTTGAGAAAATTAGTCTTCACTTCATTCGCCCTCACCTTGTTCTAACCGTAAAGCAAAAATGAGATGCTGCTTACATCATTGGTTTGTCATTGAAATGAAAGGCTACTGTGTATGAAAGAGCTTCACACCATGCCTGGGGCACACCTGATGCTCAATTAAGTATTATAATTGTTAGCATGTGACCTGTAGTATTTGTCATGTGAAAGGGCCCTGAAACGAAGTCCTTTATAAATCTATAATGTTAACAATCAACTTTGAATTAAATTTATATGATAAATGAGGGGTTTGTTGTAGTGAGCTTTCTTTTTTTTTTCTTTCTTTTTTTTTTTGTAGTGAGCTTTCTTAAAGAATACCTGACTTACATTGTATGATGCATAATGCTTGGTTTTGCCTTGTGCTTTCTTATTTTGGTAAAAAAAAAAAAAAAATTCTAAACCTAAGAGCACCAAAGGGTAGAAATAAAAGTATGCTTTACAAAGTCCCTGAATGCTAGAGCTGGGGGAGGGACACCCAGCTTGTGTGATTGTGAGCCCACAGGGCCAGGGACCCTGCCTGCTTTGTTCTGAGCATACAGTAGAGCTTAGTAACTATGTGTTGCTTGAATAAATGAATGGGATCACATAACTTAAAACTCTCATTTGGCAGATGGAAAAATGGGGTACAGAGGAGTGAAGTGACTTGCCCAGTATTACTTAAGGCAAGGTGGGACTCTGGTCATTGGTGATGATTACAGCTGCTTCTATGGTTCTCAAAGCAGCAGTAGTCCCCCAAAGTGAACATTATGATGTCTTCAGTGACACAATGGCTGGATGCACATCTATCTCCCTCCTTCCTCTCTTCCTCCCATGTCACTGTCTCTGGTGGAGTGTCCTTTGCCAACCCCGGGGCTTGGACAAAGACAGATGCGACCTTCAGGTCTATCTCATACCATGCACCTGTGAGGTCCATTCTCAGTCTAAGCCTGGAGCAGATGTGGGTGTTTAATGTCCCTTCTTTATGGACAGATGGCACGTTCCTGCTTCTCTGTCAGCAAGTCTGCTCTCCTGCCACCAATTTCAAGATGCCATTGGCTCTTAGAGGCCATCTGGATGGAGTTCCTGTAACAGGAAAAGTGCTTCTCTGGCACCCAGGAAGCCTGGGGTGGGTAACGGTGCCAGTGATCACTCGGCTGTGGTGAAGCCCATTTCCCTGGCTTCGGGAAACCATGCCCTGGTGAATCGTGATGCTGAAACTGGGGCCCAGGGACTTGTAAACATCATGGCAAAAAAGCCTTCATGGGATATCCCAGTCTACTTCTTTCAGCCTTTTTGTAAACAAACACCCTCCCCCCACCCAGCCCCCATTTTTTTGCTGGCAAATCTCTTTTGAACAGAGTGCTTTACTTCCGATTATTCCAGGGAATATGCAGATTTCTGTGCAAACAGGAAAATCATTATTTGAAAGTCACAAAACACTTGTGTCTTTTTACTTTTTAAAGCGTCATAGAGAGCGGTGCTTCTTATATGATCTGTGACCAAGGACCAGTTTTTAAACTTTCCAATATGCTACATAATTGATACATTTGAAAAATACAATCGAAGTGAATTACTGAAAAAATGAAAGTAAAAATCTAAAGATGTAAAATACAAGCCTCTACATTTTTAATTATTGGAAACAGTAGGTAGATTTTGTATTCAGATTGGTGCAAAAAATTCGAAATGCTTCCTCTGAATTTCTATACTTCTCTCTTGGCATCAGTAAACTGCAGGCCTGACTTTGAGTGGCCATTAATATGGAGATACGGTGTTTTATCTCAAAGTTTGTTTTCCAACATGGACTAAAAGGGTTTTTGTTTTTCGATCTGCTGATTTTACTTCCTTAATCTGAGGGCGACCTGAGTAACTGGGACCCCATGACGCTTAGTGGAAGGAGGTGGGGCAGAAGGAAATGGGCTGCTTCCTGCTGCCCTTGGGTTGTTCTCACTGAGGATGAGGCCCTATTCCTCTTTCATCCATGAAGATATTTAGCTGAAAGCTCATAGAAAATTATGAATTTGCATATAGCAAAAAAAAGTTATTGACATGAGACCGATAAAAAAGAATGTAAGCTAGTGAAAATGATTATCTTTCCGCAAGAGCTGCATTTTAGTGATTTACTAGAAAATGAATTCTTTCTTTGCATTGACTTCTATCAGAAACTTGGAGGAAATGCCCTACAGAGGGCTAGAAGCCAGTTTTGGCCCACTGACTAGGAAGATGGTTAGCATGATGATCTCCTGAATGACTTAGGGGTTTCTCATCCAGAAGCCATTCTTTCTGACAGTGTATATTTCCTTTGCCACATAAAGAGTCTCTTCCCTGGAAGCCACGCCATCCTCCTCGATATGTAGGAGTTATTTGGATCGTTGGTGATTTCCTGAGTCCACTTTTGCAGCATCCAGCAATCAAGAAAAAATGTCTTCTTTATTACTATTTTTTTCCCTCGGGACTGGGAAGGCAGGGTGTCCTCATCGTAACCTGCAGAGTGGCCTTGGGACATCACACCTTACTGGTCGGTGCCTGAATGTGGAAGTTCTTGAAACTTGTGACTTTAGTTGATAGAATTCATTTTCTCTTTCATAATTTGGGAATTTCAAAATCGTGCATATTGGGTGTGTACGCACACATGTGTATCTACGTATGTGTGTATGGGTGTGTTGCGTAAGATTACTGTGGGGAAATACCACCTGCCTCAGGCTCTTCCCCTTCTCAGGGAGATAGTCAGAAGGTGAAAGGGGGCTCATTCTATGCTAACATTTCTGCCAGAGGAAGGGGCTGGAGGGGAAGGGAGGGAGTAGGAGAAGAGCAGCCAGGGAGATTGGGTGGGACAGTCCTGACCCAAAGGCACGTGTGTGGGGAGCTAAGAGGGAGCAGAAGACACCATCCAGGGAGGAAGCCATAAAGCTACCAGAAGGGTCTGGGGGCAGGTGGTGTGAGAGGGCTGAGGCAGGTCAGAAGAGGCTGGGAGAGAGCCGCAGGTGAGAAACCTGCTTCTTCCAGGCCCTGGTGGAGTGGGAGGACTTGGGCTCGGCCCAGGTACCTGCCCCCAAATCATATCCTGTGGATCCAGATCTTTTTTCTGGATCTTGGATCCTGCTGAGCATCCAGGGTGGACAGTTAATATCACTGAACCTGGTTATTAGGCAGCTCTTCCCAGGGTAGGAGTTCTTCTGTCAGGAATTAATCATCAGAAGTGGGGAACAGTCTTCCCTCGTTACCAGTTACCGGTTAGGGTCAGTGTTTCCTGAGTGTGGGATTTGGGGGGTCATTGCCAGAGAAAGAAGCAAGGAGCCAGAAGGAATGACTGTGTGGCCTGAGCCTGGAGGGGATCCCAGGGGGTGATGACCAAAGCCTGAGGAAGCCCAGGTGGAATGGAGGTAGTAGCTGGATCAGCGGTCCTGCGGAGGTGGTGCTGCCTCGGGGTCTGTGATCCAAGGCCGTCTGGCTCTAAGTGGGAGGAGGGATGGCACGGGGAGTGGAGAAAGCTGCCCCTTGCTACTCTCAGGGGTGCTGGGTGGAAGCAGGAAAGGTAGAATAAGCTCTTCTAGAGGGAGCAGGGTACCCCGGTCCCTTAGAGGTCACAGTCCAGGCTCTTGATAAAAGCTGCCCCCAACCCTCCCTTACCCTGATGCCCTCAAGAGACAGTGCCCCACCCTATGTACTCCCATCCAGTCCTAGAAAACTGCCACAGGTTCATGGGGATAGCTGCAATGGCAGACGCTGGCCCAGGTGGCTCTTGGCTCCTCTCCTCTCTCGCCGGGCAGGTACCCCCGCAGTGGTGACAGCAGGAGCTGTGTCTGAGTGGCACTTGCTTTGGGGACTGGACTCTTGTAGCTCACCTGGCTATCCCTTGGTGTGAGCTCAGGCCGGATTCCTCAGGTGACCTTCAGGGCTTCTTCCTGACGTGTCAGCCTTGTCTCCAGCCACTGGAGATGCAGGAGGTTAATCAGTGAATTTCCAATGTAATCTAGAACCTCTGTGCTTTTCAAGCATGCCTTTCCCACTGCCTGCAATATCTTTTCTTTGCCCAGGAGATAAATGAGAGAAACGCCTGTTAGATTTAAAATAGCATCTGGAATCTCATGGTTATTTCTGAATGGTTCAAACACACAGATAATAATGTGTGGAGTGTCCATCACCAGCTTTATCAGATCTCAAGTCTAGGCTGTACTTGCTTCAGATCTCATGTTATTCTCTGGATCTGAAGTGATAAAGTAGCTGAGGCTCTCTCTGAGCTCCTTCCCATTCCTCTTCTCCTTCCAGGGAAGTGATGTCCTGTCAGAAACTTGCGTTTATCCCATGTTTGTCCGTCACATTCCAGTTATTTGCTCACATAACAAATATAGAAATATCTATTGCCTTGAACCATTAAAAAGTTGTGTAAAAATGGTATCATGTCTTGCACAGCAGGATTCTGCAATTTGCTTTTTCACTTGATAATTTGTTTTTGAGATTTGGCTACATTGACACATGTATAGTATTGGCTGCTATCTATCTTCCAGTGTGAAACTTGCACACTTCTCTGATTTGAGGTCTGCTCTGTTACGTACATTTTGCTGTGTGCTCTTAGATTTGTCATCTTTCTGCCTACATGGAAACTTCTCTTTGTGTGTTAGAGAGAGACAGGGGTTGTCAAGTCATATATCATATATCCCCACTTCACTTGTAATTCCCACATTCTCCAGACTGTGATTGTTCCAGCAGATGCTGCCATCTTCTTTCTCTCTTGTCAATACTTGTTTTTCTCAAACTTTAAATTTTTGCCAATCATATGGGTGAAACATGATAGGTCATTGCTGTTTTATTTTGCATTTCCCTGATTCCTTGTGAGAGGGATCTTCTTTTCATGTGCTTATTAACCATTTGGAGTTTCACTTTTTGTAAACTGCCTGTTCATGTCCTTTGCCCATGTTTCTATTAGATGTTCATTTTTTCCCCCTTACTGATGTAGCCATTCTTTATATATTTGAAATAATAATCTTTTGTTGGATATGCATGGGGCACTTTCTTCTCCCAGTCTGTGGTTGGTCTTTACATTGTGTTTAAGGAATCTTTGTTGCAAAGAAGTTATTTTTTTAGATTTATTTATTTGAGAGAGAGAGAGAGAGAAAGAGAAAGCAGGGAATGGAACAGAAGGAGTGGGAGAGAAATCTTAAGCAGGCTCTGTGCTAATGTTCTCGGTCCCAGGACCCTGAGATCATGACCTGAGCCAAAACTAAGAGTCAGATGCTTGGCCAACCGAACCACTCAGGTGCCCCTGTTGCATAGAAGTTTTAAACTTCCATATAGTCAGCTGTATCCATATTCTTTGCTGTCATTCATGCTTAAGTGTCTCATCTAAGAAATTATTCCCTAAATGTTACCCCCTATTTTCTTCTAAAAACCTATTTATTTAATTATCCCGAGGAAGAAAATGTGAGTTACTTCAGTCTCGTCTTTAGAAATACACACTGCATCTTGAATATTGTCATGATATCTGATTCTAGAGCAGAATCAGTAAAATCCATGGAAGAGTGAACATTTCACTTTTAAAGTTCTGTGACTGTGGATCTGACTCCACAGGCTTCTGCAACAGGTGGTGAAGACTCTTGCTGCTGTCTGCTAGCCTAGTCTAGACCAAGAGAATGGCTGAGGCACAGCGGAAGGCAGACACAGAGTGAGGGGACATTTTTGTGAGTGCATGTAGGGGGTATCACAGGCATGGCAGAGGTCTGCCCCTCTTCCTAGTGTATCTCATGTTGTCCCTCATCTCTTCGCTGTCTTAACTGTCTTTGGTGTTCATTAGAACAAGATTCTACGGCATCTGGGTTGCTCAGTGGTTTAGAGTATGCCTTTGGCTCAGGTCATGATCCTTGGGTCCTGGGATCGAGTCCCGCATCAGGCTCCCCAAAGGGAGCCTGCTTCTCCCTCTGCCTATGTCTCTGCCTCTCTCTCTCTGTCTTTCATGAAGAAATAAATAAAATCTTGGAAAAAAAAAACAGTTTCCAAGCTGCATAAAGGGTTTGTGAGAAGGGACATGTGTGCTCATGCACACACGTGTATACACACACACACACACACACACACACACACACACACACCCATTCTGTGATTTACCAGGGATCCCTTCTGTCCTCCTTAGCACCTAAGACTACTTGGTCTAGAAAGAGGCTCAGAATGAGGTTCACCTCAGCCACAGTGCAAGTCAGAGGATAAAATCAGAATGAAATTTTTAACTCTTGGGCCTTTGCCATCACCTCAGGCCTGAGCTGAATTCATTGTTCCCTTTTATATCTGTCAGGTACATAGTTCCACACAGGGAGCACATGAGCATCAGAGCAATTGAGAGGAAGGAGTCCAGGGCCTGTGGAGGAATAGGAAATGAACTTGTGATGAAGAAAGTTGATGGTAGAGCAGGTGGGATCTGAATGGTGTGACTGAAAGTGCCGAAGCCAGAGCTACCTGTGGCTTTACTGGGTCTGCACCATCTGGCCCTCGTTCCTAACTGGTGAGTCTTCTGTCTGTCATGGGTTGTGCATCTCACAGACCATGTAGACAGTCCGTTTTGGATCAGAGCCCTTGACTGGGGGTACTTCTATCATCCCTGAGGTTGGGTCTCAAATGGGAATTTTGGGAATGCTGGGCCTTGCAGTTGCCCTTTCCACTGGGGTGATACTAGGCCAGAGTCCAGTCTCTTGGCTCACACGTTACTGCTTCTCAGCACAGAGTAGGGCTTTAGGGAGCTCTTAATTCACATGCCTTCACAGTGAAGTTCTGCCTTTTAAACATTAGCCCAGACCACTTAGATGCCACCTGACTCAAGGCTGTCCTTTCTAGAACCATCAGACCTTCTGGGAGTGGGGGATGACATTGTCCTCATCACTAGCATCGATAGCAAGCTTGCCATTTTCAGGTGTGGGATGTATGGCCGTGCTGGGTGTTATAATATTGAAACACAGCCACACTTGCTGGTTAACTAACTGCTCCCTGAGCCTGAGTCCTCACTCCTCCGGGATTCCTGGACCATCTTCTTCCATCAGCAGCTGGAAGGTAACACCAGCTACAACAGAGGGTTCAGGACCCTGGTCATGAGTTGGCTAGTTTATATTCTCCTAGGGAGACAGACAGGCAGACACCCACTCACACAGCCCCACTCTCCCATACATGGTTATTGAATATGAATACATGGTTTCATTGGTAGATGTCCATGCCACAAAAATTGTTAAATATTGTGACTATCAAAACATCATAAAACAAAAATTTGGGCCTTATTCTATGGTTGGAGGACAAAGGAATTCCATTGTGTGCTGAGCTATGCGCTGGGTTCTTTGGAGACATTATAATAATAGATGGTGCATGAAAGGCTTGCTTGTCAGGGCAGAGCGGCGCACACACACACACACACACACACACACACACACACACAGTTTAAAAAAGCAATGCGTCATCCTATTGACATTGATGTAGAACACGGAATCCAAGGGGTTGGTCAGTCAAGATACAGCCAGCCCGCTCCAGAGTATAAATGATTTTCTTTCTTTGTTCCTTATAGCGTCTGCCACCATGGCTGCAGAGGATTTTGGTAAATGTTTAAAAATGTAATTGATTGGGGGGTATCCAGTAAATGGAATTTTTAGGCAGATTGGTGGGTGGAGAGAGGTGGACATTCTGGAGGCAGACAAGGGCATGGGCAGGGTGCAGCCCTGGCCTGTCACAGTGCGGCCTTGGCTGGCAGGAGGGCTGTTGATGGAGGTCATGGTCACTGGGCCTGAGGGATGTAAAGGGGGGCTGGCAGGGGCCTGAGGGCTGGATGTTGGGGTTTGAATTGAATATAAAAATCAGTAAGAATGCAGTGGTGGAAAAATTTCAGCCATCCCTTAAGTTATAGGGCAGGCACCTATTCTAACCAGAATAGTTAGAGCCCACCTTTTTTGAAGGAGAGAGAGGGCAAAGGGAGGACCCCTGTCTCAATCACATATTTTATTACCATATCCTGCAGAAATCTTTGTTCTTTTTTTCTTTTGTTCTGTGTACCTTTCTGAGCTTCTCTGCACAGAGATACTGGAGCAGATGTCCCCAGCTCACCAGAGCCCACATAAGCCCTGGTTCCAATGCTCAGTCTCACAGAGGGGCAGGAAGATAAGGCTTCTTCTTATCTACTTAACTACTTCTATTAGTAACACCACCAACGGTGCAAATACTGCCGTGCACATTCAAATGGCTTCATTATCCTCTTAACATCCTGGGTGAGTCTGATGCTTACAGCTCAGATACATTGTCCCCCCCCCCCCATGATAAAAATGCTGGTAGTATACTTTTACATCCCCAAATAAATGAGCACATTGACGGAGACGTTGTGACCCTCTTGGGAACTCCAGCAGTGGTCCTTGGAGCGCTGTGCTGGTAGCGGAAGGACCCTCCATGGGGCTGCCTTCAGAGCTCTGAGAGCCTGAGCTCACCACTCAGCCACTGAAGGCAATGGCACTCTTCTGCCTGCCTGCAGGAAGGCAGAATTATCTTGTAGGTTCTCAGATTCCTCTACATCCTCACAGCTTTTCCATGACTGTTTTGGAATACCTTTTTGCATGTGAAGATACTTATGTTTGGCCAAAGACCAAACTCAGGCTATTTCCTGAACTTGGGAACAATACCTACCAAATTCACTTGTTTTTAATGATTATTAAAGAAACATGCTTGCTTTTGCATGCTCCTCCGTGATGAAAGTTGTTAGTGCCAAGAACTAAATTGTAATAAGCTTGAAATGCTCATGTGCGCTTCACAGCAGGGATCAAGGCTTAGATAACACTTTGTTGTTTTTATGGGTAAATCCGCTCATAAAGTCTCTTTAAGCTGACACATGATTATCTCCCACAGTAGTTTAAACTCAACTAGATTTGTGAACTGGCTTATTTTCTCTTCTCTGTTTGAGATATTTGTCAATATTGCTGACATATGTTCTTCAACGGAAATGAAAACTAAATGTCACATCAAGGAACTCAAGTGTAAATCAATCTGCACCTGGAATGAAAACCAGTTGTGGGGACCTGAATAAATTTAGTACTCTCTATCCCTCTTTTTATGGAAGGAGGCTTTCTGGAGAAACTCCTGAAGGTTGCCAAAGAGAGAGGTTTGAAGTTAGAACAAAGATGATAATTTACTTTGGCTTAGTAAGGTGGGAGCGCAGGAGGAGTGAGCAGAGAAGCAGAGGGGCACCTACAACATGGTTGGAGCAATATGAGTTTTTATGACCAAACAGAATTCCTGACTTATAACAGTGACATATGTTATGTCAGTCCCTTGCCTTATGGATATAGGTTAATAAGGTTTAATTTAGATACCAAATCCACAGAACTCATCCAAGAAGGGTCCTTTTATTTTGGAGTTTGTACAGGACAGGTTGGAATGATACTAACATTTGATCTGAGGGCAACCTTAACTGGTATATCTATAAATTGATATGATGATAAACTGAAGAAATCCTACTTTTCTACCTAATAGAAGGTCCTGTAACTCTTTGTTTTGAACTTTAGCCTCTTTATATATGTCGATGTATACAGATGATGCAGTATTTCAATTATAATTTAAATCTGTAGGAAATAGCATACCACGATCATCACTCATAGTTAGCACGTTGCCTCAGATGCATTTTTTTTAAATTTTTTTTTTTTAATTGTCTATTTATGATAGTCACACAGAGAGAGAGAGAGAGAGAGAGTGGCAGAGACACAGGCAGAGGGAAAAGCAGGCTCCATTCACCGAGAGCCCGACATGGGACTCGATCCTGGGTCTCCAGGATCGCGCCCCGGGCCAAAGGCAGGCGCCAAACTGCTGCGCCACCCAGGGATCCCCTCAGATGCATTTTTAAAAAGATTTATATATTTGAGAGAGAGAATGGGGGGAGGGGCGGAGGGAGAGGGAGTGAGAGAATCTCTGGCAGACCCTGTGCCGATGCAAAGCCCAATGAGGGGCTCAATCCCATAACCCTGAGGTCATGACCTGAGCTGAAACCAAGAGTCAGAGTCGTCTGCTTAACCAGCTGAGCCACCCAAGCACCCCTCAGATGCATTTTTGAATTTAATAAACATTGTTGAAGTCCTCTCACTTTTCCCTTCTTCCCCTTCCACTGCTCATTCTTCCATAGAAATAATGGAGATTAGCCTATCTGTGCTTTGTGGATACCAACATCGCTCTGTACATAGGAGTATTATATGGTAGCAAAATATAATACAGTATGTTTTGTGTGTTTTAAAATTATTCACAATCGGGGTGCCTGTGTGGCTCAGTCAGTTGAGGATCCTACTGTTGATTTCGGCTCAGGTCATGATGTCAGGGTTGTGACATCAAGCCCTGCATAGGGCTCCACATTCAGCATGGAGTCTGCTGGAGATTCTCTCTTCTCCCTCTGCCCCTACCCCCGCTCATGCTCGAGCACACTCTCTCTTTAAAATAACATCTTTAAAATCATTTACAATGGTAGCATACTATACATATCCCTCGAGAACTTGCTTATTTCAGTTAATATTGTTAAGATTTATCTGCTGATTTAGTTTCTTTATGTTCACCATAACTTCCTAGTGAAAGTTGATTCACTTAGCTATTCCTCTTTTTATGGATCCTGAAGTTATTTCCAGCTTTTCCCTATTACAGGCAATGCTACAGTAGACACCCTGTATAGGACTTGTGCATGCAGTAGTTCACACACACTCACAGAACACACAACTCAGCTCTACTAGATGTTCCTGGAAAGTTCTATGAAGAGCTTTCTCTACAACTCTACCATTGCTCTGTATTTTAAGACTCTAAAATGTTGTCAATCAGATGATCACAAAAGGGTATTTCATTGTTTTAATTTGCATTTCCCTGATGTCTAGTAAGAGTGAGTGTCTCTTCATAGTTTTATTAGCCATGGGGTTTTTTCCCTTCCAGAAAGTACTTGGCTTGTTTCCTTTGCCCGTTTTTCTCATTGTCTTGCTTGTCTTTTTCATACCCATTATTGTAATTGAATTATAGGCGATCTTTATTGGTCATTGACTCAGGGATCTCTAAGACCACACCTAGGTTCAGTGATTCCCATGGGGGCTCACAGAGAACTCAGCATATAGTCATACAGCAAAGATTCATTGCAGCAAAGGGATGCAGAGCAAAATTAGCAAAGAAAAAGGGGTGAATTCCAGAGGAAACCAACTGTAAACTTCTAAGAGTCCTCTTCCAGTGGAGTCACACAGGGTGATGCACTTAATTCCTTCAGGATCAAATTGTGACAATAAGTATGGAATGTTGTCTACCAAGGAAGCTTATTGGAGACTCCATGTCCCAGCTTTTTATTGAAGGCTGGTCACAAAGGCATTCTCTGCCTACCACATACCAGAATTCCAGACTCCCTGAGGGAAAGCAGATGTTCGGCATAAACCACAATGTTTGTATGAACAGGTTAGGCACAGTGAGCCACTCCTATCAGATCTAGGAATGGTAGGAACCCTCTCAAAATACAAGTCCCAGATGCCAGCTAGGGACCAAGCTTGCAAGCAGGCATTTCTAAGAGAGCAGTCAGGCTTACGATGGAAACATTTTTCTATGCAAGTATATTTATTTCAGATATCTTCTCCTAATATGTTTATATTGTCTTCAGTCACAAGTAGTAATATCTATGTTTTCCTCAGTGCTTTATAATTTTAATATCTTGCCTAAGAAACACTTGCCTGCCCCCTTTATGAATATATTTATATATTTTTTATATAAAATAAAATATATTGAATATATGAATATTAATATATTCAATATATTTTTATGTTTTTATCTACTATGCAACAAATTGGCTGACTCTTAGTTAAGTTTAATGCTTTGTGGATTTTCTTGAATTTTCATAATTTGCAATTATGACCATCTGTATCTTTCTTTTTAATCTTTATTCCTCTTATTGACTTTTCTTGTCTTACTCCTCTGGCTATGTTCTCTAGTGCCATGTTGAGTGGGAGTCATGATAGTGAGCATCCTCATCAGTTCTAAGGTTTTCGAGGGAATGTGTCCATCACCTAACCATTAAATAAGATGTTTGCTATGTGATATGTGCAGATGTCCTTTATCACAGTAAGAAAGTTCTTGTCCTATTTTGTGAATATTTTTCTAAATTTTATGAATGAGAGTTGAATTTTATGAAGTTTCTGTATCTATTGAGGTGATTATAGTTTTTGTCCTTAATATGTTAATGAAGGAGTGATGTTAAGAGATTTCTTTTTTTTTTAAGATTTTATTTATTTATTCATGAGAGAGGTGGAGACATAGGCAGAGAGAGAAGTAGGCTCCATGCAGGGAGCCCGATGTGGGACTTGATCTGGGAATCCAAGATCATGCCCTGGGCTGAAGGAAGGTGCTCAACTGCTGAGCCACACAGGCGTCCCTGTTAAGAGATTTTCCAATGTTATACTGTTGTTATTATTATTCACATTAAAGATACTGTGGTAATTATTATTGAATATGCTGCTGGGCTTGACTTGCTAAAATTTTATTTAGGAGTTTCACATCTGTGTTCATGAGTGAATGTAGCCTGTAATTTTCTTGTACTGTCCTTGTCTGGTTTGGTTTCAGTGTTATACTAGTTTCATCAAATGAGTTGGGGAAGGCTTCTTTTTTTTCTGTTCCTTTGAAGAGTTTGCGTAAGACTAAAATTGTTAAAAGTTGGTAGAATTTGCCTGTAAAACTGTTTAGACATGGGGAGTATTGTGTCAATTTCTAATCATATTTTTATAAATTTTAAATTTATAAAAATTTTTCAAAAAAATTTAAAAATGATAGTGTTCATTTTTAAAATTTATTCTTAAATTATATACAGATTAAAGCATTTTTGGATTATATTGTATATAGGATTTTAAGTTATCCTTTTGCTCTTTAATGGACATTTCATGAATCTTTGAATCTTCATCAAGAAAGTGACTTTAAGCTTTGAATTTAGCAGTGGTTTTTATTTACCATTAACTTTCTTTCTAGGATTCTATAAGGTTACATGTATAACTAGCTGTGCCAGGCACATAGTAGACACACAATGATTTCTGCTGTACATTGCACCCAGAACTGACCAGGTATTGTAACTTTCCAGAGCAAAATGCTGGAACTTCCTTATGCTCTACTGGGTGAGGGTAAAGGCAGTTCTATGAAAATTAATGGCCAGGGATTGGCGGGGGGGCTTTCCTTTTTGCTAAAGGAAAATAACACATTCTTTTGGAGTGATGACTTATTTTTGAAACATATCCTGCCTGAACTGATGAGCCCAGATTTCTAGGTCTGAGCAATCTCTGTTGAAAGACATTTGTAGGGATTTCCGAAAGTGCATAGAAAGGTGGCAGACTCTTAGTTCTGGCAGAGGAGTGACCTGGGGAGGAAATACTTTTCCCCTTTTATTCGCCTTAGTTCATAGAATGTAGTACCTGGTTTTCATGGGGTTGCTCTGCTGTTCACCAGGACTGCGGGGGTCAGTTGCCTTGTGGTGGGTTTATTTTTTTTTAATTTTTTTAAATTTTATTTATTTATGATAGTCACACACACACACAGAGAGAGAGGCAGAGACATAGGCAGAGGGAGAAGCAGGCTCCATGCACCGGGAGCCCGACGTGGGATTCGATCCCGGGTCTCCAGGATCGCGCCCTGGGCCAAAGGCAGGCGCCAAACCGCTGTGCCACCCAGGGATCCCTGTGGTGGGTTTATGCAGTGCCTGTTCCAGGGTTGGAAATTTTTGACACTAATTGCTAATGACATAGCAATTACATTTCTTAATAAAGACAGTCCCTCCATCCCTCCCCCACCTGCCAAAATCACTTAAGTGCCCACCATCACTGCAGTGAGTGTCCTACGGAGAAGGGTCTGAAAACTCATGTCAGAGTTTCCTGATTGGAACTGTGAGCAACCCATTCAGAAATCAGAACATGGTCAGGCTCCTGTGTTCTCCTTTTGTTTTAAAAATTTTATTATTATTTATTTGAGAAAGAGAAAGTGAGCAACTATGAGTAGGGGGAGGAGCAGAGGGAGAGGGACAAGGAGACTCCTCACTGAGCATGGAGCCTGTTACAGGAGCTTGATCCCACAACCCAGAGATCATGACTTGAGCCAAAATCAAGAGTCAGATGCCTAACCAACTCAGCCACCCCGGTACCCCAGGTGCATCCTCCTTTTAAAGAGCCCTCATCAACCCTCACACACTGTTTCTCAAAAGCACTCTATACACCCATGCTGCATGGTTTTTTCTGCTTTGGGCAGTTATACACCCTCTATGGCCAGTGGCCATGTGAGAGCTGACCCGGGGCCTAATGCTGTCCAAGGAGCACAGAAGTTTGTGTTCCCAAGCGTTCTCATCAGAAGCAACTTGTCTTCTTTGGAGACATTCCTGTTCTGATTAGTTCACAACAATTCTTTAAGGAAGCTATAGGCTATCTATGTAAAAAAATCTCAGCAAACTATTTTTAAAAAAATACCTGGCATGTGCAAAACTTCCATTTTTCCTTTAAGCAAGGGGGTAAGCTCTAATGTTCTTCTCATTCTTCTGGCCACAGAGTAGCAATTTCTAAATTGTTAGACATGGTGCTTCTTGAGTTTCACATATAGCCATTTCTTCCTGGCTCTTACGGTTGGTGCATGGTCAAAATATTTCCTTGTGAAGTAGAAATGAGAATGCGTGAAGAGATGAAATGAATCGCTTATTCTAATTCATTTTGGGTGTGTATATGTGCTTGCTTTTGGCTTCCTGCTCCTTAAACTCCCTCCTCCACCCACCTCTTGCATCTTCCTCTCTATAAAAATCTAAGATCCCTCCTTCTTTAATGGCCAGTGAATTTATGACAAGATTCAGGCCCTTACGTAACCACTGTAGACCAAGAACATTATCGACATTTTGTGATTTGGTATACAATCCTGGTTGGACTTCATGTGACCTGGGCTGCCCAGTGCTCTCTAGGACATCTGTTGGCTGGAGAAACAGACACTTACATTCTCATAACACTTGGAGGCAGGTGTCAGTGTGAAATTTGGGAGATCTTGGCCTCCGTCCAGGCCAGCCGTCTCATTTTCCACAAGAGGAGGCTGGGGCCTTGGCCCTTAGGACTGCGTGCGATGGTGAGTGGCTGCACCTCCCGAGGCTTCTCCGCCGCTCCCACTTTATGAGTCTATGGGGAGGCTGCCTGAGTTTTTATAGGTCACGTGTGGATTCATGGATTCACAAATTCATGCGTGCTCCCCACCAGTTTGGTGGGAGGCTGAAAATGGGACATGAGCTTCTCATGAAGCCTTCCAGTGTCTCAGAGAGCACAGGACAGGTCTGGGGGTTGGTTATCTGGGCTCTCGGTCAGAGGATTCTCAGTTTCTGCACATTCTCTGGAGGAGCCGAGAGCCTCACGGGCCTGGGGTCCTGGGGCCCTGGATGTGGCTGTTGACCTAGACTGCTGAGTTTTCATGGTCATTTCCTTGTCGTTGTCATCATCCACGAGTTTGGCCGAATAATCAGGCACGAAGGCCTGACACCACCCAAAGCTGTAACCCAGAGCCCTGTCTTCTGGGAGGCGGGTGTCCATCCTGCTGAGCGGCAGAACTGACACGTTACAGGTAAACAACCCCACGCGGCTTCCTGGGCCCAGTGAAATGCAAACTTCATGTTCCAAAGTGCATGGGGAGAAGTCTCCGGGTCCCCTGGGGAACAGAGGCAGGGCCCACTCCTGACCCACACAACCCGCTGCCCGTCCTTTGCTCAGTGCTGGGGCAAATAGTGCTGTTGGTGTTGGAGCAGGATCAAAGCTCGTTCCTCGCTAACCGGCAGAAATGAGCAGGTAAACAGATGGGAGCCATAAAATAGAGACTGAAATGAAAGTTTGTCTCACTGTGATTAGCTGCTGGCTCCTTTCCATATTTCACCTGCTCTGTGTGGAACTGCCTGGGCTCATTCCAAGCGTCTGACCCAGGCCTTTGGGTAACAATATGAAGGTGTTGGCCAAAGGTAACAGTGGCAGAGCAGCCCAGGAGGAGGAATCAGGGGCAGCGCGAGGTCAGAACAGGCAGGACCCACAGGTGTGGGTGAGGACACGTGTCCCAGGCTGAAACGGCTGGTGACGGCTGCTGACTCACCGTGTGTCTGGAAGGTTACTCAACTGTCTCCCCTCCAATTTCCCAGTGTGTGAACGTGCTTTAGCGTCTGGCATGCTGATGGGCCTGTTGGTGCTAAAGGTAGCAGCGAGGCCACGCTAAAATCACAGCTGCCCTCATGCGAGGTCTCAGCCCTGTGGGCAGTCGCCCTGCAGTAGGCAAACCTAGTGGCCCAGTGAGCAGGGCCACAATCAGATCATAGAAATGGCAGCGCATCAGGAGATGTGAAACCTCAGACCAGATGAGTTTGGGGAATTACACTGTGTCCTAAGCCTCATGCACCTTATCATTGGAAGAGGCATTAGGCTGGTTTCTTTATCTTTATTATTTTTAAAGATTTTGTTTATTTATTTGAGAGAGAGAGAGAGAGAGAGAGAGAGTACAGGAGGAGGGGCAGAGGAGGAGGGAGAAGCAGACTCCCCCATAAGCAGAGAGTCCGATGTGGAACTCGATCCCAGGACCCCGGGATCATGACCTGAGCTGAAGGCAAATGCTCACCCAACTGAGTCACCTGGGTACCCCAGATTGGCTGGTTTCCTAAGGTCTTTCCCTGCTCAAGTCTTCTGTCTAGGTGTCCTGCTTGGTGCAGAGCCCAGATTAGTGCTGCCAAGGTGGTGGGGTTCAAAAAGCAGAAGGATGACATACGCCCTCGAGTGTCCTCTCCCTGCCCCAACCCAGCTGCCACTGTGTCCCTCCCACTGGACAAGGGCTGTGGTGCAAGTGTTGCCGGCCAGGGAATCAGGGTCAGGTCCAATGAACATTAAAACCCTGGTCAGAGCAGCTGTGTGGATTCCCTCCTGTGTAATACATACACCTACATGCCCAGGGGCCAGCATAGTGAAGAAGGTAGGAGACAGCTGCCCATCAAAGCAACTGTCTGATTGATAGAAGGAAAGACCAGAAACTCTGCCAAGTTTGATGACTTATTCTAATTTTCCTTCATGTACAATTTTATTTCCTTGGTCAGAGCCACTTCTTTACTTTCCTGTTGAGTGCTTATGAGGTATAGAGAGGGTCTTTTACACATCTGCCTATGCATCACTTTCTAATTGCTTTTCCAGGTAGAGTCTCCAGTGAGGGGGTGATTTCTAATGGGATCTCTCGGGAGTCTCACTCTGGAAGTAGAATGGAATTTTTAGAAGGATAGAAGACGGATGTTCATTTCATATACACACACAACGTCAATAACAGTGACATTTTAGCCAGTACATAGGGTGTAGCCAGGAAGAGAACTTCATCCTCATTGGCTCATAAGCACACATGTTAAAGCACTTAGAATCACACCTGGCACACAATAAAAACCCAGTGAGTATTCATTGTTATTGATATTACCACCTTTTACTTTTAGTTGGTGTTCCATGGCAGGCTATAGATGAGAGTGTCATGTCAAGGGGGCATCAAAAGCCTGCCTCAGACTTGCAAGTCCTGTCTTTGTAGCTCCAGAATGGCAAGAGAACCACAGACAGCCAGGGGGCCCCTCATCATTGGTGATGCTCAATTGCCTATGCCTTGTGTAATGTGCTATTTTTCATGACCCGTTAACTCCCCTAAACTGTTGTGTTCTTCGCCTCCGGGTTTGCCTGTCCCTTGCTTGCCCCAGTATGGAGAGAGGGTGGAGGGGCTCATGCCTGAAGCTGTGTGTGTCTCTGTCCCATATGCCATATCCAGCTCTAGGTTTGGGTTCTTGGCATTTCAGTGATCTCCCCCCTCACTCCACAGGCACAGTGTTGGCATGTTTGATGAATCGACATGCTCTAGCGAGCAGTTCTCAGAGTATAAGCCAAGAACTTTCCAAAGAGATCTGCAGATAGATTTCATGACTGACTACTCAGTGCATGTGGGTGCTAAGATAGGTAATATGGATACGGCACTGAGAGGTGGCCCCCCTTTTGTTTTCATCTGCACCCTGCCCCAAGACCTCTGGCTACATGCTCCAGGAGCCAACAGACCGTTAGACTTCTCAGACCCCTTGGGATACATGGGATTTAGAAGACCCGACTCCTAAAAGCACAGTAATTGTCATGGAGGATTCTCTTTGTAGAGTCACACATCAATCATTTAGCCAGGGTGACACCAAAAAATTGACTTGGAAAAAAAGAGACGCAGTTAGTGAACAGATGTCATAATGCTAAATAACTGGTTTGGCTAACTTGAACAAGCTGACTGGTTCTTTTGTCATCTCAGAGCTACAGTCTGTGTGTCTGCTTAGCTTTCTTATGCTGGAGCTTCTCCCTCAGGATCACCATCAGGTTTTTCCAGTATTTAGATGATTAAACTCACAGATGGCAGCTTCTAAGTTATTCTGCCACTGATTAAAGAATTGTTAAGGCAGATTTATTTCTCTAAATACAAACACATGCAGAACTGAGATTTTGGCTCAAACTTTGCTAGACACAATAGTGCATTGTTTCTCTCTTCAAGATGTGTTTCATTATATCCCTGTGTTATAAAACAGCAGTGCCTGGCATTTTATATTATGGTGTCTATCACTAAAGAACTCTAAGCTCTTGACCACAATTTTAGAAAGATACTCAGTCTTTCCAGTTTTTTCCTTTCTTCTTCCATCATCACCAACAGAGCTAGGTGTGATAATGTATGTAAAGCACCATGTTGCGTACAGTGTATGCTCTCTAATTCGGGTTATTATCTTTATCAGTACTCTGATCTGACAGACGTATTTGTGGTTAAATATGCACAGTCCTTGCCCCATGTTTCTGCATCTTTTTTTCTTCTGGGGCAAGTAGAGAACTGGAGTTCATTGCGATCTTTTCCCTTTGTCCTGTTAAAGTTTTATTTAAAAAAGTGGAGGGCAACCTGGGTGGCTCAGTGGTTGAACGTCTGCCTTCAGCTCAGGGCGTGATCCTGGAGTCTCAGGATCGAGTCCCGCGTTGGGCTCCCTGCATGGAGCCTGCTTCTCTCTCTCTCATGAATAAATAAATAAAATCTTTAAAAAAAATAAAAAATAAAAAAAGTGGAGATCACTGGTCTTGGTCTCATGTCAGCTGGTCTCAAATTAATGTTCTTAAAAAAAATAAAAGCTCCAATATTATTCACGAGTATAATTTTGTATGTAGATCCCCCTCCTTCCAATTTACAAATGAATTATTAGTTTAGTACAAGAGTTTATCAAGATTTTTGGATTCAAAATTCAAAATTAAATTGTATTTATATACATCACCAGTAATTTGATAATGAAAAGGTACCCAGAAGTAAATCTAGCAAATGATTCATAAAATCTCCATGGAGAAAATTTTAAGTTTTTTTCAAAAGACATTAAGAATTCTAAATAAACAGAGAGGGAATAAATACCATGTTCATGGTAGGATGACTTCATATTGTCAAATGTCAGCTTTCCACAAAGTGGTCCAAAGATTTAGTGCAATTCCAATCAGAATTACAACAGGTGTAGGGAGGAGGATGTAATACACGTTTATATAAATTGTTGAGAGAGGAAGGGAGATTCACTGTAAAGCTATATAAATAGTTAAGAGAATGTGTATCAGCACAAGTAGAAACAAATAGACCAGTGGAGCAGAAGAGAGAGCTAGAAGCAAACTAGTACATGGGGTAACTCAAGACAGATAGCCTTGTGGGAAGTGGGAAAAGGCAGGCTTATTTAAGAAATAGTGCTTAGTGGTGCCTGGATGGCTCAGTTGATTGTCTTACTCTTGGCTTCAGCTCAGGTCATGATCTTGGGGTTGCGGGATCAAGGCCTGTGTTAGGCTCTAGGCTCAGTGCAGAGTCTGCTTGAGATTCTCTCTTTCCCTCTCTCCCTCCTCACCACTTACATGTGCATGCTCTCTCTCTCTACATACATACATACATACATGAATACAATCTTAAAAAAAAGAAAGTAAATAGTGCTGGGACATTTGAAAGCCAGATAGAGAGTAGCCATGGAATTAGGTCTACCTTCACAATATACAAAAATTAGTTCTAACTGGATTAAAGATTGAAATGTAGAAAGCAAACTCTAAACAGTTTAGGAAAGACTATAAGGAGGGTATTTCTGTGACCTTGGGGGTAGGGAATGCCTTTCTGAAGAGACACCAAAACCATAAGCCATGAACTTAAAGATTGATAAGTTTGTGTTTAATTAAGAACATCAGTAAAAAAGACACCATAAAGTAAAAACAAAACAAAACCCACAGATACAGAAAAATTATTTGAATATATATAACTGAATATATGAAGAAATACTACAAATAAATAAGAAAAAATAATTCAAACAAAAATGGGCAAAGGACTTGAACAGGCATTTCAGAGAAAGGAAAATGGGAAGAGCTAATAAAGATACAAAAAGGTGCCTAACCACCAGAATTTTGGAACTCCAAAATCACATCATAACGTGGTACCACTTTGCGTCAGCCAGATAGACACAAATATGTGACTGACGTTATCAAGCATAGGTGAGATTATGCAGGCCAGCAGGAATCTTCCTATGCCTTTGGGAGGACTGAGACGAACACCAACTTTGGAAACCAATTTGTTTTTTCCCCTATAATCTGAGTAATAGGCTCACAGTCTGGCCAGTCCACTCCCTGGCATAGACCTGGCAGGAAGAGACCAGGCTTTGGGGTCAGACAGACCCAGAGTGGAATCCCGATTTGAACATCACCTATTTGTGTGACCTAGAACATATGACTTTTGGAGTTCCTTTATCTGACCAGTGAAAGTATAGATTATTGTGTAAATGGCTGAAAATTAACGGCACAGAATAAACCTCACTAAGTGGCAGCTACTTTTCTTATTTTCTGAGTGAAAGGCAAGCTCCTGGAGGACCCCATCTCATCCTTCCCATTACTGCCTGTGGCCCGGACAGTGGAAAGGCAGTCTTTGCTGTAGATTTGATGGTTTGATGTAGATTTGCAAGGTCACCACTAAATTCCCAGCTCCTACTCTGTGCATTGAATTGTACACAACCCTCCCTATACCCTAATCCTTCCAGGCCACTCCACACAATGTTCTTCACCTATGAAATTCCTTGCCTGCTGCTTTCATATCACTGTGGCATCTTCTCTGCCGGAGTCAGCCATAGCATCAACCTTCGGCTAGTCGTGTATCCATTTAGGACACAAAAGGTCATTGTGATGGGAGGATGTGTTGTTTATTGTTGGGTATCTTTTGAGCTGCTTGCAAGTCACAAACCCGGCTTGGCAGAGAACACAGGAGAGCAGAAGTGTGAATGGATCCAAGGTGTGCCCCAGTGACCCTTCTCCATGCAGCAATCTCAGAGATAAATTTACCCTTTCCTGAAATCTCATTAAAGAGGTGCCTGGGTGGCTCAGTCAGTTGAGCATCCAACTCTTGATTTTGGCTCAGGTCACGATCTTAGGGTTGTGAGATGGAGCCCCTCATCAGGTCCTCACTCAGCTGGAAGTCTGTTTCTCTCTCTCTCTCTCTCCTTCCACCTCTGCCCCTCCCCACATGAGCACTTGCCCTTTCTATGTCTTAAATAAATAAATAAATAAATCTTTAAAAATCTCATTAAAGAGTACACTAATCATGATGAGCACTGAGTGATGTATACAATTATTGAATCGCTGATTGTTGCACACCTGAAACTAATATAACACTGTATGTTAACTATCCTAGAATTAAAATTGAAAACTTGGAAAAAAAAGAGCATGGCTTTTGAACACCCTTCCACTGTCACATGTGGGGCCACTGCCCCCTCTGGGCATCATGAAGCCTTATGTCCAGGCGACCTGTTAGCCCACAGAAATCAGAGCCCAAGAGGATTAGATCTGACATTTGAATCAGTCCAGGCTTTCTGCCCAGGTATCTCCTCTGGTCTCCTGCCTCTCTTGATACGACTTTTTAATTTCTCTTTTGTAAACATAATAAACACAAGTCTTTCTGAGCCAATACCAGGACAACCAACCATCCAGTTTGCCTGGGACTTGAGGAGTTTCCTGGGACACAGGGCTTTCAGTGCTGAAACTGGGAGAATTCTGAGCGATCTGGAGCTGTTGGTCACTGTAGCCAACACCTGCCTTGCCCATCTGGTACAGGCAGGCCACAGCTGTGTGTATGTGTGTAGTGGGTTGAACAGTGGCTTCGAAAAAGGTATGTCCAGCCAGAGCCTCAGAATGTGACCTTGCTTGGAGTCAGGGCCTTTACAGAGGTAATTAAGATTCGGATCTTGAGATGAGATCATCCAGGATTAGGGCAGGCCCTAAATGCAGTCAGGGATGAGAGTCCTTCGTAGGAGGCAGAAGAGGAGACACAGAGACACAGAGGTTGTGGCAGAGGGGGAGCCATGTGTCAATAAGGCAGGGTTCACTGAGGATTGTCAGAAGCTAGAAGAGGCAGGGATGGACTCTCCCTCACAGCCCTGCAGACACCCTGATACCAGACTTCCGGACCCCAGAATTGTGAGATGTACGTGTTGTTTGAAGCCTGCAAGTTCACAGCCACTTGTTACTGCAAACATGGGTAACTCATAAAACATGGTAGGTGAGTTTGGGGATGTTGACTGCCAAAAACCAAGTGGGAGATTTTAGATTTTTTTTGGCAGCTGGCAGCCCAGCCCACCTCATTGCTCCAAGTGAGCCAGCCTCTCTCCATTGTCTGTGACTGTTTTGGGGGGAGCTTCTATTTAGTAGTACACATGGCATGTTCCTTAGGGCACCAGGGCTGCAGGCGCTGGAGCCCCCGGGCTGCGTCCTAGGGAGTGTGCCAGGTGGAGGCTGGACCATGACCTTCCTACCCCTGACCTTTCTATGCCAAAACAACTGTGTATTAGAAAACTTTTTTTTCTTTTTTTTAGGGGATTTAATATAGGGTTTCATTTGGCATGGAATATGTCTTGCCACTTAAGAAAGAAAATAAAGGGGAATCTCTTGACATCTCTAGAGGTTGGATTTTTGTCTCTCCTTTTTCTTCAAATGCCATTTTATTCTCTGCCATCCTCGGCTTCTTTCCTGGCAGCATCCCGTAGGGGGGCAGAGGCTGCTGCAGTTACTGGGACTCAGTGATTTGGAAATGGAGAGGGGGCTTCCAGCAGTACCTCCTGGCAGGTGGGAGTCTCAAGAACCCCCAGTGCTTTGGATCGAACCTCTCCAAGTGGCCAGCCTCACCCAGGGCTGTGCATCTTTGTTGCATATTCCTGTCCCCTCTCAGCCTGATATCCTGCAGACATTCCCACTCCAGGCTGGGTCTCGAGGTTGCAGTAAGCACAGAGCAGCGGGAAGAGGCAGGAAGGCAGTGGGGAATAGTGGGCAGGCAGGAATATTCCTATAAAAAGGTTCCAGGAGAAGGGAGGTGGGGGAAATCACAAAAGGGGATGCCGTGCCTCTGTGAGAGCGCTATAATTTCCTCCAAGTACTGCCATAGAAATTGCATGCCAGACTCTCCGCCGTGCATACATTGGAGAACAATTTACCTGCATTGTTCCCTCCGTGTCATTGGCATCCTCTCTCCAGCGCACCCGTCAGCAGCACGTTACCACCTGGTGCTGTTGGAGGATTCATTTCTTTGCACTGATTTTGCTGTCAAAATGTCCCTTTTGCAAGTCGTGGACATCATTAAGTATACTATTTTTTTAATCACCTATCCTGTTCCAGGCTCTTTATTTCATTACTTTGCATTCAGGACTTCGTGCCTAGATCGATAGCTTGACATAAAGGCAGGGCCCCGCTTTCTCTCTTTGGCATTAGCAATTCCTTTCCTGAATCAGACATTTCTTTTTCTCTCCAGAAGCCTCGGGCAGAAAGGCACACTTAACAAGTCTTAATTTGTTAGAGGGAGAGATGAATTTAAAAGCCGATGTTGGGATTTCCCTGTGCAGGGACTCTGTTTCTATCCTCAGCCTTTCACACTGTTTGCAGTGCATTCTTGTGTCCTCCCTCCAAGGAAGGGACGCGCGTCCGTGCCCTCCGAGCACCTGCACGCCCAGCTCCAGCCCCGCTCGCTCTGGCGCCTGCTGTTCATTGCTTCCAAAGTTAACTTGTCTTCCTGTTTTGTCTCCTATAAAATGGAGACTCACAGAAACTTGGGGAGTATTTTGATTGATGGAGTGCCGGGTACCATCCTGAGACGCTTCCCCCTTGCAGGGGTAATGGATGGCAGCGGATGCATCTTAAACCAGTTGCACCTGCCGTCTGCCACACAGGCTCTCCTCTGACTCCTTGTGTAGGACCCAGCTTCCTCTCAATGCGTGTGACAGCCGGTTCCAGCGAGGACGCTGCCTGCATGTGGAGGTGGGTGGCCCCTCGAAGGGGATGGGGAGGAGGGGTGGATACTACCCTGATCTCGTTGATGGGGCTGGGTTGTCTCTGAGCTGCATGTGTCTGAAAAGAAGTCTGGGTTAGCTGAAGCCAAGAAGAGTCTCCTTACCCTTTCTTCACTGGATCAGACCTCTTGCCTGTCGGAGAATAGAGCCCATGGCCTTTCCTGATGACTCCCTGAGGCCAAGGTGTTCAGGGGTTAATGCCTGGTGCTTTTATTCTGATGGACATCATCGTGGCATGTACCTTCACCAGAAGCTGATTATTCTCCTTTCTCCCCAGGGAATCTCAACATCCTGTGTGCTCTCTTGTCAGAGTTACTCCCCAAACTGTTGATGGCAAGGGCTCAGACCATATGCTTTGTCTTCCTTGGAAAAGAGGAGGACTGCCTGAGGGCCCCTGAGCACCTTGCTGGTCATGGTGTGACTGCTTTGTAGGAGTACCCAGCCTTGGGCTGGAGGAGCCAGGGGCCTGTGTGGTCTCTTTTATTTTTATAACACACACAAAAAAAATGTGTGCAAAAAATGTCCTATAATGGGAATATTAAGTTTGAAGAAGTGTAGTAAAGAGAACACCCATGTTCTGTCCACCAAGCATAAAAGCCCCTTTTATTTTAGTGCTCTTGAAGCCCCATGTGCAATGCTCCCTCATTGTACCTTCCCCTTTCTACCCCTTGGGTGAAATTCTGTCCTGAATTTATTGCTGATCAACTCCTTGATATTAATACACCTTTTACTATATATTGTACATTAGGATATATTGTTTAGTTTTGCCTTCTTTTGAATCTTATGTAGATGGAATCCCACAGTATAATGATCATATGGTATTTTTTTTTTAGATTTGTTTTGCTTTAACTGCAGTCATTTTTTATTGGGATTCATGTTCTTTATAATTTTATCTCTTTAGTTTTGGGTTTAAAACAAAATTACAAAATTTTTCCCCCCTAGGTATCTGGGGTGTGGTAGGTCAATTAAATTTGGGTTTAAAATTTTTTTTAAAGATTTTATTTATTTGAAAGAGAGAGAGAGAGAGAGAGGGCGAGAGAGCATGTGCATGGGGGGAGGAGCAGAGGAAGAGAGAATCTCAAGTAGACTCTGCACTGAGTATGCAGCTCAACTCAGGGCTTGATCTCACGACACTGAGATTATGACCTGAGTTGAAATCAAGAGTTGGACGCTTAACTGACTGAGCCACTCAGGTGCCCCTAAACTTGAGTTTGTTAAAAAAAAGATATGGGTAGTGTAAAATCTGACTCCAACACGAAATTTGGATGAGACATTTTTCACTTCATCCATTCTACCTGGAGCCAAGTCTCAGAGAGGTGTGAATGTCCAAGTTTTCTGTGGGGTAGATTGTTCTAGTTTGCCACAGAGTGTCAATCTTTGGTTGACAGGTGACAACCGGTTTCCTGTGGAATTCTCTCACTTAGATTCTTACACTATTAGGCTTGGTATAGGGCAATAAAATAGTAAATCAAAGTTATCTGTTGTCACAATAGTGAGGCATGACAAGCCATCACAAAATTTAGTGGCTTAAAATACCAATCATTTATTGTTGCTCTTGGGTCTGGGAAGCGAGCTGGGGTCTGCTGATCAAGGCTGGACTCAACTCCGGTTGGCTCCCACCTGTGGGTTGGGTTCAGTCTGCTGCGTGTCTCTCATCCTCCTTGGATCAGTGGGGTGTTTTCTCCTCCTCCTCTTCTTTTAATTGAAATGTAGTTGACTCCTAAAGTTATATTAGTTTCAGATATACAACATTAGTGACTCTGTAAGTCCACATGTTACACTATGCTTACCACAAGTGTGGCTACCATCCGTCACCATGCAACACCATGATGACACCATTGACTGGATTCCCCATGCTCTACCTTCCATGCCTGTGACTTACGAATTCCACAGGTGGAAGTCTGCCTCCCCCACTCCCCTTCTCCCATGCTCCCCTTCCCCCAACCTCTTCTCCTCTGGAAAGCATCATTTGTCCTCTGTATTTAGGGTATTTTTTTGCTTTTTTTTTTGATTGTTTTTTTTTTTTCTAATTAAGTCATGTGGTATTTGTGTTTTTCTGTCTGATGTATTTCACTTAGCTCAGTAGCCTCTAGGTCTACCCATGTCATCGTAAATGACAAGATCTCATCATCTTTTATGGTTGAGTAATAGTCCATTGTATGTGTGTGTATATATATATATATACACACACATACATATATACACACAACATATGTATATATACATATATACACACACATATATATATTCATATATGTATATCACATCTTTATCCATTCATCTATCAATGGACACTTGGGCTGCTTCCATATCTGCCTGTTGTAAATAATACTGCAGTAAATATAGGGGCGCATATATCTTTTTGAATTAGTATCTTTGTTTTCTCTGGGTCAATACACAGTTGTGGTATTACTGATAATACGATATTTCTATTTTTAATTTTTTGACAAACTTCCACACTGTTTTACACAGTAGCTGCACCAATTTGCATTCCCACCAACAGGGCATGAGGGTTCCTTTTTCTCTTCATCTTTGCCAACACTTGTTATTTCTTGACTTTTTGATAATAGCCATTTGACAGGTGTGAGGTGGCATCTCATTGTGGTTTTGATTTGCATTTCCCCGATGTTTTCCCTGATGATTTGAGTATCTTTTCATGTGTCTATTACCATCTGTATGTATATCTTACTTGGAAAAATGCCTTTTCAGGTCCTCTACCCATTTTTTAATAGAATTATTTGTTTTTTGGTGTTGAATTGTTTAAGTTCTTTATGTAGTTTATATGTTTTAACCCCTTATAAAACATATCATTTGCAAATATCTTATCCTATTGGATAGGTTGCCTTTTTGTTTTGTTGATTGTTTTCTTCACTGTGCAGAAGTTTTTTATTTTGAACATAGCCCCAAAGGTTTGTTTTTGCTTTTGTTTCCCTTGCCTAGGAAGACATATCTAAAAAAGGTTTCTATGATTGATGTCCAAGAGATTAGTGCCTGTGTTTTCTTCTAGGAGTTTTATGGTTTCAGGTCTCACATTTAGGTCTTCAAACCATTTTGAGTTTACTTTTGTGTATGGTGTAAGAAAATGATCTACTTTTATTCTTTTGCATGTAGCTGTCCAGCTGTCTGAACACTGTTTTTGAAGAGACTGTCTTTTCCCACAGGATGTTCTTTCCTGATTTGTCAAAGATTAATTGACCATATAATTGTGGGTTCATTTCCGGGTTTTCTGTTCTGTTCCTCTGCTCTGTGTGTCTATCTTTGTGCCAGCACCATACTGTTTGATAGCTATAGCTTTGTGGTATAGCTTAAAATCTGATACTGTGATACTTCTAGCTTTGTTTTTTCTCAAGGTTGCTCTGGCTATTCAAGGTCTTTTGGGATTCCATACACATTATAGTACTATTTGTTCCAGTTCTCTGAAAATGCCATTGGTATTTTGATACGGTTTGCACTGAATTTGTAGATTGCTTTGAGTAGTAAGCATATTTTAGCAATGTTAATTCTTCCAGTCCATAAGCATGTTATATCTTTCCAATTATTTGTGTTATCTTCTATTTCTTCCATCAGTGGTTTATAGTTTTCAGAGTATGGGTCTTTCACCTCCTTGGTTAATTTTATTCCTAGGTATTTTTTTTTAATGCAGTTGTAAATGGAATTGTTTTCTTAATTTCTCTTCCTGCTACTTTATTATTAGTGATTTCTGTGTATTAATTTTACATCCTGCAACTTTAATGAATTCATTTATCAGTTCGAATGGTTTTTGGGTGGAGTCTTTAGGGTTTTGTTTATATACTATCATGTCCTTTGCAAATAGTGAAACCAATTTGCAACCATACCAATTCAGATGCCTTTTTTTTTTTTTTTTCCTTTTTCTTGTCTGAATGCTATAGCTAGGACTTTTAGTACTCCGGTGAGTAAAAGTGGCGAGAGCAGACATCCTTGTCTTGTTCCTGATCTTAAGGAAAAAGTTCTCAGCTTTTCACTATTGAGTATGATGTTAGCAATGGGTCTTTCCGCATGACTGTTATCATGTGAACATTTTCTTCTTATGGCAGTGGCAGAAGTCCATGCCTACCAGGCAGAAAGATGCCATGACACTTAAGGTCTAGGCCTTGCACACTTAATTTCTACCCACATTCCATGACCCACTGCACTCACATAGCACCCACTGGGGTAGGAAATACATTCTTCTAGTGAAAGGAACTTTAAAGTCATGTGGTGGCTACAGATAAAGAATTTAAAAGAATAATTCAGTTTTGAAGAGATACTACTGCTCAGTGTCTGTCAGTGTGTTTGGATCTGTGCTCACTGAGTTTCATTCTCAAAAGTTTAAATGTCTTGAGGGTCGGACTTATTAATTGGGTATGTTAATTTTTACCTCCGGGGTCTCTCAGGTGGAATATTCCAGATGGAATAGTTCCTAAAATTAACCAAAAGAAAAAAAGAAAAGCAGAGGAACACTAACTCAAACAGACCCCTGCTTCCTTCTGCTTTATCGCTTGCTAAGGGGAGGGCTCCTGAGAAGAGGAATCTATGTGGCAGCCTTGTCCCTTAAAACTTGTCCCTCACAGACCAAGGGTGTCACCTGGTCTGTGGAGTACCTATGATCACCGGAGTCTTCTCAGGGTGGGATAGGGAGGAGAAAGTAGAACAAAACCCAGCCCCATATATTTTAGATGTTGCTTCTTAAGCTAGTGGTGAACAAAAATATCATAATTCTGCAATACAAATGAGTTCATTTTCGAAGATATCTAGATATTTGCCATATGTATTAAAAAGATAAAGGAGATGGTGGCTATTCATATTTTAAAGATTATGAATTAAAGATTATTCACTTTATAAAAGGACTTGGTATAAATTGAAGTAGCAATTTTTTCCAAAACTTTTAACATTTCAATTAAAAATCTTTGATTTCCTTACAACTTTTTACAAGTTTTTTGTTATTTATTTTCATCACATGTAACAGGAAGATCTTTGCAGATCTGGAACTGTTTTTCCTCTGTATATTTTTAGCTATTTAATTTTTATTTTAAAAAATGTTTCATGATTCATATATGGTTCATTTTATATACTTGTTAATTTCTACTACTTCAAATCATTAGATTTTCACAGTAAGCAGGATTTTAAATGTCTTAAAATTGGCTCGTGTTTCCATATTATTTTAATTATCTTAGTGTTTCATAACTACATAAATGAATTTTCTTTTCTATTTTCAAGGCTGATTAAGAGATTATTGTAACCTGCATTTTGGTAGTCTGGCATTTTCAGCACATACAGAGATCTCGTTATTAGTGAGAGCCTCCTGTCTTTACTGACACATGTCCAAGAAAGAGGGAAGAA
The DNA here is from genome assembly GCF_905146905.1 of Nyctereutes procyonoides. Taxonomy (NCBI): domain Eukaryota; kingdom Metazoa; phylum Chordata; class Mammalia; order Carnivora; family Canidae; genus Nyctereutes; species Nyctereutes procyonoides. Next base: position 8,963,749 of record NW_026575044.1, read on the forward strand.
TTCTAACTCCAACTGTAATTTAGTAATTTCACTGCAAAGTAGCTGCTCTTTTCACTTCCCATCTTTATTTTTCCCATCAGTTTCTGGGTTTTGATAATTATCTTTTTGAGTGTCCTAGTCATACTATTGTATATTTTGTTAAAAATAAAAGGAGTGAAGGGTTACTGGGTGGCTCCATTGGATAAGTGTCCGACTCTCGGTTTCAGCTCAGGTCACGGTCTCTGAGTGATGAGACTGAGCCTCACATCCATGCTGGGCATGGAGTGTGCTTGAGATTCTCTCTCTCTGCCCTCCCTCTTTCTGCTTGCACACATGAGCACATGTTCTCTCTCAAAAATAAAATAAAATAAAATAAATAAAAATGTAAAAAACAAATGGAATGATAAGAGAAGGAAACAGCTAGAAAACCCACCAACTGTCAATTTCCATATCCCAAATGATTTTGTTTCGCTGTACCATCCTTTCCTCCCACTCTGTTTGAGTGTTGAGGATTATTGCTGAAAGAACTTTTGGATTTTCCAGAAGTCCATCTGCTCTTCCTACTATCTCTCACCTGAAGCTGTAATGTTCCATTCCAAGCCTTGCAGTCGTTTTCACAGCAATGCAATGTGATTTCACACATGGAGATTATAACTTCTGTGGAGAGTGAGTGGCTGTAAAATGATCCACCCTGTAGGACAAGGACCCTATTTCACACTTATCTCTTTAGAACCAACAGAAAACAGGAAAATGCACAGCATAAATGGATCGGGGATAATGCAGCATCCAATTTAATAATCTGTTCTTAACGCCTTCAGAACGTAATCTCAAGCAGAAAGGATAGCTGACACCAAAGAGTACTGAGCAGGTATCTCTAGAAAAGGTGACACTCCTGTGGAAGAAGGGTCTAGGGATGGGGTTGGGCCCATTGAAGCTAAAGTCTTGCCCTGGATGGTGGGCCACGGGGCCAGTGGGACTCCTATGGAGACAACATCACAAGCTGGATGACAGGGTTCTGAAAAGGTTAGGTTGACTCCAATTTGTGTCTAGTTTCCTTGCATTTCAAGGAGGAAGAGCTATACATCCATTCAACTGAATCTGTGAATTCATAAATACAACCTCCCAGTCATTAATGGCAACAAGAATAACCCAAGAATCTTGATGTTTTGTCCAAAGACCTGTCCCCTCCATGACAGTCGAATGCCCTGTTTTCAGTTTACTGTTCCTATTTTGAGAAAGGGAGTTTTAGCCACAGGAGGAGAGTCAATCCAAATAGCTCAACGATTTTTCCTTACCTGCCAGACATATGACACAGGCATCTCATATGATGGGCTGCGCTGTATTTGATCACATGAGATTTGTGCTGCCTTTTCCTACATGACTTTCATGTAAAGGAAAGCTGTAAGGACTGGTGAGTAGAACCTGCTCAGAAATAAAATATTTCCCTCTGAATCACCAGTAATTCGCAGCCGATTGATCAAATCCTGCAGCTTTCTTCATGAAATGCAGCAAACCTGAATTTTGGTTTAATCATAGATGTGGTTATATGATGCGATTTGAAGGCATCTTCTGACCTTTGGATAAAAGGAGAAATTACCGACAAGTCACAGGAATCCAGACATTGTAGAACCTTCCATTACCTGCATTCAATGATTATTATTGTGATTTTCTACTTAGGGAGTGTATGGACTTGAAAAAATCATCTAATAAACATTGATGAGTAGCTGCTCTATGCCTGATAGCAGAAAATTAGAAGGAACCAGATGCACCCACTTTAATTAATTGGTGTAATCAGTAGTGGTATGCAACATCAAGGGTGAAAATTGCTAACTTAAATTGTGGCTTTGTGGCTCAAATGAGTTTTTGCAGTCTTGAGGTCTTTTTTTTTTTCCCTCCTCCATATTTGGAGCTTCTGTGTTTTCCTTTCCCATCTACCTGAATTTTTTCTTCCTCTTATTTGGAGGTTCAATTAAAACTTTTTCATGGAGTGATAGATTCCAAATTGCCACTTATCCTGCGGGAGCACTGAGACTTTATTCCCTGAGTTTTCTCAGTTCATTCAAAAGACCAGCAATGAGGGAAGGTGTGGAATAATGGGAACAATACAGGTCATCCTCCTTTTGACAAGTAGTACAGATTGGAAATATAAGTAACAAATCCCCGTGTAAAACTCTTCCTCAGTTTTCCTCTGCTTGGACATCATTTTCTCTGGGAAGCCCCCAAACTGCCCCTATCCCCTACTTCCAACTCTTTGAGGCTCCCATTCCTTCTGTTTTAGTAGTTACTACATCCTGTTTTGCAATTGTGTATTTATCATCTATATTTTCTTTCATTTGGGAAACAGGGCTGTATCTTGTCACCTGCATATCTCCAGCAGCTAATACAGAGCTTGGCATTTAGTAGGTGCTCAATAAAACCTGTATTAAATGAATGGCTGGAAGTAGTATCTATCTCATCAAAGTGGGGCCTCTTCTATACCTCAGGGCCTGTGTGGTATATCCATCATCTGTTGCTATGATGAGCCACTCCAAAACTTAGGGACTTAAAGAACAGGCATTTCTTTAGCCAAGGCCTTGCAGATGGCAGTGTAGGCCAGGCTCAGCAGGGTGATCCTTCTGGGTTCCCTCATGTATCTGCTGTCAGCTTCCAGGTCAGTTGGGGGCTGGTGATCTTTTATTTTCCGAAAGACTAGCTGAGGCTTATTCAAAAGGCCACAGGGCAGTGTTCCAAGGGGGAGAGGTGAGTGTGATGTCTTGAGGCCTAAGTTTAGAAGTAAGAGGTCGAGTGCCTCTTCTGCTGTATTTTACTGGCTAAAGAAATCATAAAGCCAGTTAAAGGGAGATAACTTTATCTTTTAATGGCAGAAGTTCGAAGTCACACTGTAGGGGCAGGGATGCAAGGAAGAGGTTTGAGGAGATTTCCCCAAACAATCTGTCATACTTGGAAGATAGGAAATATACAAAACAAACAAAAAACCCTGACAAACTTGAATTAAATCTAAGAATCATTAGATTTAGCCAAATTCTGGGAAAATCTCTCAGAGAAGATAAAGTTTCTTTTTTTGGTTCCATGTTACATCCCTTTCTCATCCTTTACTTGCTTCTCAGTGGCTTCGTTCCATGGTTAGCCAAGTGCTCGGGCCTGTGTGTTGCCCTGTCAGTGGCCCAGTCCTTCTCTCCAACTGACGATTTACTGGGCACTTGCTCTACTGCCGAGCACCCAGCATAAACCAGACTCTGTACTAGGAATAGAGCAGAGAGCAAGCAAAGCATAATTCTCATCATGTACTGGGAAAGATGTTTGAGTAGCAGTTACCAGTGTAATTAGTTATGAAGACCCGTAGGATTGGAGAGAACCAGTAACGACTGGCCTGTTGAGGGTACGATATCGAAGCTGAGACCATGCGGGTAGGTCAGAGATGCTAACCCAGGAGCGATGATGAGGCAGGAAGGCTATGGGGAGCACTTCACAGAACAGGGTGAACATGAAGGAGGCTGGCAGGGAGGGAGGGAAAGAGCAGGATATCTAGGGAACTGGGAGATGGAGAGGGGGTGTGCAGATCAGGTCTCCCAGATCTGTGTGGGTCTTAAAGCCTCTTTCTTAGGAAGGATGAAAAGCTGTTTAAGCATTTTAAATAGGGAAAGATATAACCTGATTCATACTGAAAAAATCTTCCTGGGCTGCATAGAGAGCAAATGGGAAGTGTGTAAGACTGGATATAAATCCACTCTATTCCCCACTATCAAAACCCCATGCTCCAGTTCCTCAAAAAATTAAAAATGAAGGGCACCTTGGTGGCTCAGTGGTTGAGTGTCTGCCTTTGGCTCAGGGTGTGATCCTGGGGTCTTGGGATCAAGTCCCACATGGGGCTCCCCATAGGGAGCCTGCTTCTGCATCTGCCTATCTCTCTGACTCTCTCTCTCTCTCTCTCTGTCTTTCATGAATAAATAAAATCATTTTTAAAATAATAAAAATTGAACTACCCTACAATCCAGCAATTTTACTTCTGGGTATTTATCCAAAAAACACAAATATACCAACTTGAAGAGACAGATGCACCCCTCTGGTTATTGCACCGTTATTTACAAAAGCCGAGATATAGATGCCGACCAAGTGTCTATGAACAGATGAATGGATAAAGAAGATGTGGTCAATACATATAATGGAATATTACTCAGTCATCAAAACATCAAAAAGAATCAGATCTTGCCATTTGTGACAACATGAATGGACCTAGAGTGTATTTTACTGAATGAAATAAGTCAGGCAGAGGAAGACAAATACCATGTAACCTCCCTTATAAGTGGAATTTGTTTATTTTGTTAAAAAATATTTTATTTATTTGAGAGAGAGAGAGCACGAGTGTGTGTGGTGTGGGGAGAGGCAGAGGGAGAAGGAGAAGCAGTCTCCACGCTGAGCAGGGTGCCCTACATCAGGCTTAATCCCAGGGTCCTGGGATCATGACCTGAGCTGAAGGCAGATGCTTCACCAACTGAGCCACCCAGATTCCCCTTATGTGTGGAATTTAAAAAAACAAAATGAACAAAACAAAAGCAGAGTCTTAGACACAGGAAATAAACTGTTGGTTACCAGAGCAGTTGGAGGGCTGGAGAAATAGGTGAAGGGGATTAAGAGGCGGAGACTTCCAGTTATAAAATAGATTAAGTTGTGGGGATGTGACATCCAGCATTGGGTGAATGGTCAGAATGTCCTACCAAGTTTGTATGGTGACGGATCACAGCTAGACTTACCATGGGGATCATTTCGTAATATATAAAAATACCAAATCCATATGGCAGTATACCTGAAATGAATAGGATATTGTATGTCAGTTTTACTTGCATAAAACAAAAACAGAAACCTTATTCTTCCCCTACTAACCCCACCAGGTGTTAGAAAGAAAGCAATTGGACTACAATGAATTCATACTAAGTTTGCCAATCACCTTGTCAGCAATAGTTGCTCAAACAAGCCTTTAATGAGTGCTTTTAAAAGATTCTTCTGAAGCCTATGTTGGACAGTGAGTTCTCAGCCTTGGGTGCACAGGGTAGCCCCTGGGAGCTGAGGTGACGGATAGAAAGGGAAGGGGAGGAGCTGTCCTGCCACCACCCTCCTTCCTCCCACTGCAGGGCTGCAGGGTCCTCAGACAGGCTTTGGAAGTGGCTTTTCTCATTGGGGACGCTGCCTGAAGCCAGTTCTTCTGGGACAACTTCCTTCTCACTCCTGACATTTGCTCACTTTTTTTTTTTTAACCCTTTCATTGGGCAGCATTTAAAAATCTTGCAACTTGTCAGAACCGTTTACCACTGTAGGATGTCTTGCTCTTGGGTGAAGCAGAGGTCCTCTTTCTGGCATCGCCCCGTGGGAGCCTCTTGAAAGAACCACTTTACGGGTGTCTCCGTATTTGGGAATAACTGACATGTTTGTCCAGGGAGTAAACCAAGCATAGGTCTGCAAGCAGGTGTCCCTTTCCAGCTGTCCTGGGTTCTGAGTGGGCCACAGAAGCAGGGTGGTGACCGCCTTGCTTCTTCCTCAGGGAGCATTTATCCTCTGCCTGGCCAGCAGGTCCTTCACTGGCGCCGTCCTGAAGTTGTCGTCACAGCCCTGGTCCTACTTCTCCATCACGTTCGGTGTTGGGTTACTTGCAGAATGGAGTCATTGTCTTTAATGTTCAATAACTGTGCCACAAAGATAATATAATAAAATTCGAGAAATGTAATTTAGGGAGGCTTTCTAGCCAAGCCTCGTGTGCATGTACGTGTGTGTGTGTTTGATCTTTCATAATCCCGTCCCGAGAGCTACAAAAAACCTGGTTTTCCCTTTGTCTTCTGCTAGGGTTGTCCCTTTAACTTGTTCTCATTTTTGTATGGCAGTGTCCTGAGTGATCTGCATCAGGGTACCTGACTCTGGGGTCCTGGAAGCAGAGGTGATGGTGGGCACCAAGGATGCCCCAAGCTGCATCTGTGCTGCAGGTGGGGTAGGTGTGTGTCTGTGGGGGGTTGGTGGTAGAAATGGAGTGCTGTGGCCTTGAACTCTGTGCTTTTCATGCACATCAACACTGTGCCCAGCTCTCGGTGATCTGACTGATTCCCCCAAGCCTGGGTGGCTTCAGCATCTTTTCCAGATACAAATGTAGCCTTACAGCAGATGGACGGCTCTTAGTGAAGAAATTCTTGGGGTAGAAGCCTGGCAATAAAAAAGGGAGATTTATTCCTTTCTTTTATTCTGTTTTTCTATTTAGGAACATGACATTGAATTTAGTCATTCTGATCTAGCGTCCTGGAAGAGAAGCCTCATGGTACCCAGTCTTTGAATTTACAAATCAAAACTCTGGTTTCCCGTGGGCGGTGTCCTCTTGAGAAATAAGGCAGTTAGACTGTTTTGAGTTGTTCCTTTTAGGAGCACAGACCATAATGGTGGCCCTGTTTTGCATCCTGAGGGGCTGTGGACAGGAAGTCTATGACAAGGTTCATAAAACACTTAGAGCCCTTTCAGAGAAAGGAGCCATAGAAATGTAAGGCGGTGCAGTCGTGCTGGAAACCTCCCACAGAGCTGCTGGGCTCTCACTTCACTGCAGTCATAAAGGGAGCGGATCTGTGACAAGGTCCCTGCCCCCTCGCCTCCCCTCGTACTCTGTTCTCAAGGAAAGAGCCAAAGGGTCTGACCCTAACTATCCATGAGAATCCTTCCTTCCAGCAGTGAATTTGCCATCTCCAGCTTATATCTTTGAAGGAGTAGAGTAGCTCCCCTCTCAAATTTCACAATTTTTTCTGTTTCCTTTTTCTGAAATTGCCTTATAAATAATGAGCTCACTTGTCTCCTTAAGGAGTCCAAGCTAACAAGGCTGCCCTTGAACACCAGCATGAAACTGAACCAGGTACAGAGCAGGCGTCTGCTTTTCCATCGAGATCACTGGGTTCTCTTTCAAGCCTGCTTATGCTGGGTCTAGGGAGGTAAGAATTGGTAGAGGTGGAGGTGAGGACAGGATTGGGATGGTTCTTAGAGGAAATATTCTTAAAAATACCACATTCGAATTTTACGGATGTTCCAGTTTTTGACTGCTGTGATATTTTCTTAAATATATCCTATTCTCTTCTGTTTCTTGGGAAAAACATCATGGAGAGTCAGAGCCCAAAGTAGGGTATCACACCAATCAAGACATAAATAATGAAGCGTAGACCATAATAATAAAGGTTAAAGACCTTTATTTGGAATGCAGATAAATTACCCTTTTTTTTGAACATTAGATACAACTCCATATCTTCTAGGGAAATGTTTATACAGGCCATTGATTTAACATTTTAATTCATTAGACACTTCAGTTCAACAAATGGTCAATGCAATCAGCTTCTTAATGGGTTTTTGACACAACTGAACCAGTCATCTGCTTGAACCAGCTGGTCATTTGTGTGGTAGTCACGGGCCTGGAGTGATGAGTGAAAGTGACCAATGATGAATGGCCAAGATCAGATTTAAGGAGAGTTGGACAACTCCAACCACGGAGCTGTAGCAACACCTCCTGCAACAGTGAAATGAAATCACAGTCCCTACCCCTGGAGGTCTCCTCTGATTTCACATGAAGTGGTAGTTTCAGTTCATGTTGGAAAGCACACAGAAGATGTTGATGCATTTGGCAGGCGTGATGGAAGTGTCTAGAGAGGGAACTTCCCAGAGGCACTTGGACAGTAGAGATGATGATTCTACTTGGGGTTTTCTCAAGTCCTTTTGCAAACATTCCTTTTCAGGGACTCGAACTAATTGATAGAAAAATATCCATGAAGTATACTTAGAAAAACTCTTCTGTCTAGCTTTATGTAACCTGAATTTGCCTGAAAGACTTTTTTTTGGACTCCATTCTCAGAATGGCTTGAATGGATCTTCTTGGACTTGATGGCGTTGGGTGTAAGGAAGCTTAAATGAATGTGAGGCTGTTTTGGGGAATTAAGGTTTGCCTAGGACAGCTCTGGTTCAGACTTGAGCTTATGGAAACGTCTCTACCTCTCCATTATTCATCTTTATAACCCTGCACCTAGCCTAATGTTGATTTCAAGGTAGGTAGCTTCCAATAAATCTTCCGTCTGGTTGCTTGCCAGCCTACAGTGTTGAGTTTATTTGTTGAATTGGGCTCCATTTGCTGCTCAGACCTGTGGCTTTGGGGAAGGAAGTTTTTGGGTCCTGGAAGTTTTGAGGTGGTGTCATGTTTTTTTCTTATGCAGTAGGATATTTACCCTAAGGGCAGAGAACCAGGAAGGCAGGCATCATACAAGGGATTCCCCTTTTAGGAACAAGTGGCTAGTACCTGCACTTGCTAGCGTAAGTCTCTCCTCTCAGGCTTTGTAGTTGACATCCCTTATTAAAAAGTTCTGAATCTCCATGATTACAAGGTAGCACCACTTAATACCTGGGGCAAGCAGAATAGTTAGAGGTATGGGTAGTAATCTGAGTGGGGATGATAAGGGCCCAAACAAAGGTGCAGGCAGGGAATGGATTTGGATCTGTTCAGTGGGCACTAGGGTTAGTCCTGGGGACTTCTGATTGAAGGAGCTTCCCCATGGCCGTGACCCTCAGGATCCCCTGCTGGCATCACAAGTCCCGATGGGATGCCTGGAATGTCAGGTGAGGAACAAAAGCCTAGCTTAGAGAAATCAAGCTTGCTTCTTGCCTGGCCATCTGCTGGTTTTCATTCCCTCGTCTTTATTAACTTTATGCCCCTTGCCTTGAATCTGACCCCTTTCCTCCTGGGTGGTTCATTCTCCATTCATCACTTTCTGGAAGAGCCCAATCAAAACTCATCTCTTCCCAAATCCTTTCTAAGGTCTTCCTTCAGTCCTATATAAGTTTGTGCTTCTTCCACATGTAACCTGCAGTGCTCTTTATGACTTCATATATGTGTTGACTTCTTTCTTTTTAAAAAAAATTATTTATTTGAGAGAGAGTGCACAAGCAGGGGGAGGGGGCAGAGGAAGAAGCAGACTCCCCACTGAGTAGGGAGTCTGATGCAGGGCTCAATCCTAGGACCCTGAGATCATGACCTGAGTCAAAGGCAGATGCTTAATCCACTGAATCACCCAGGCGTCCCTATGTGTTGACTTCTTAGATGGCACATTTACGAGTATTTGTATGCTGAAGCAAGTAGAACTGACCTACTCAAACTAAATTGTTATGAACTATACATATTAATTTTCAGGTTTGGGGATAATACTTGATTCTCAAAAAACTGAGAGCAATTATTGTTTCCATTTTGTAGATGATGAAACTGACATTCAGAGAGGTCCAGTGACTTAGCCAAGGTCATACAGCTAGAGGAAAGGAAGAGGCAGGATTTGAATCCTTCTCTTCTCTTCTCTTCTCTTCTCTTCTCTTCTCTTCTCTTCTCTTCTCTTCTCTTCTCTTCTCTTCTCTTCTCTTCTCTTCTCTTCTCTTCTCTTCTCTTCTCTTCTCTCTCTCTCTCTCTCTCTCTCTCTCTCTTTTTGAGAAAGTGAGCATGGGGAGGGACAGAAGGAGAGAGAGAGAGACAGGATCCCACGCAGGCTCCATGTTGAGCATGGATCCAGATGTAGGGCTCAATCTTATGACCCTGAGACCATGACCTGAGCTGAAATCAAGAGTCAGACACTTAACAGACTGACTGAGCCACCCAGTTGCCTCCGCATCATTACCTGCTGACTCCATGTCCAATATTCTTTCCATGACCACACACTGCCTCTTAGCTTAGCCAATCAAATAAATTCTGCCTTCAAAAAATAAGGCACAAAATTTAAAACACAGAGGGCTTTGTTAGCAGGAAATATCCTTTTGAACATTATGTTTTTTTTTTCTAGAACATAACTAAGAGAAAAGGAATAACTTCAGAAAAGGTATTCTCAAGGTTTACTTATTTCTTTATGAAGCATTTGTCTGGTGCCAACCCTGTTCCAGGTACCACGCTGGTTGGAGGGAATGGGGCAGTGTCAGGTGAGGACATGGTTGCTGGCCTTCCCCGAGCTCTTGGCTGGGTGGGCTCGTGAATCTGGGAGACTGATGCATAGTGTTCCAGCTGGTGGACTAGCATGACCTTTATGTGCTACAAGTGAGTTTTTACCATACAAAAACTAGTTTTCAGAGTGCTTTGATGTGAAAACAGATAAACACATACATACAATGGAATATTATACAGTGTTGAAAAGAGAACAAAATCCCAGTGCATGCTACAGCTTGTGCCATGAACCCTGAAGACATGGTGCCATGTGAAATTAGCCAGACACGGATGGACAAATCTGTGCAATTCTACTTAACATGGTGAGAAAATTCACAGAGATAGGAGAGGATGCCAGAGGCTGTGGAAGGGAATGGGACTACTGTTTCATGGGTGCAGGCCTTCAGTTTGGGATGATGAAAATGGTCTGGAGATGGATGGTGGTGATGGTTGCAAAACAGCATACTCAAATGCCATTGACTTATGTTTTTTAGAGAGGAGGAGGAGGGGCAGAGGGAGAGGAAGAGAGAGAATCTTAAGCAGGCTCCACACCCAGCACAGAGCCCCACATGGGGCTCAATCTCATGACCCCATGATCTCACCATCATGACCTAAGCTGAAATTAAGAGTTGGTTACTTAACCGACTGAGCCACCCAGATGCCCCGTGCCATTGACTTATATACCTCAAAATGGTGACAGTGGTAAATTTCATCTTGCATATATTTTACCACACTCACAAAAATGATTTTATGGAATATAGTTTGTGATTCTTACAAACACGTTTAAGGCAAGGGGAAGATGGAGATCATTGTGGCACTAGTCTCAGAAAGCAGAAGAGACCCCACATGTCACCAGGCAGTTTTCGGAATGCAAAAGTGTTGGGATGAACAGCCTTCCCGTGAGACGTGAACTGTTTCGAGAGTGTTCAGAGTGGTTCTGGCGAGAGTGGAAAACTGGACCAGGATCTGGGTAGCTCTTTCACAGTCGATTGGGTAATGAGAAGAGCTGTTCTCGGAGAAATGAGAACATGTGTACTGGAAGGCTGCCTTTGCTTAATGTCCCACGCGATCCAGGAGGCCAGATGGCATTTTATGTGGTTTTCACAACTGTGATTTTGGATTGATTACTCAACCTGTTTGTGTTCCTAACCCAGCTCCCTGCCTCCCGCTGCCTTTTAGCGTAACCCTCATTCCCAGAGCTGGGTTTGAACAGTTGCATTGTTGGATTTTTCCTTATGATGGTTGCATCAGTGCCAGCCTCTCCTACCTTTGGACCTATTTGCCTGCCCATGGTCTAGCATAGGAAATAAAATCCTTTTTTCCCAAAGGGTCTGATCAAATGAATGACTTTCACTTTGCATTTATATTCAATTCAGGCTTTATTTGTTTCAAGCTTGGGTCAGCCGCCTGATGGGTTTTGAGAGAACAAGTCCCGATCCCAAGGTGACCTTTCCCTTACCTGCTGACCTTCCATCATCAGATGGTGTTTTTATAAGAAAAGCAAATTCATTTTATATATAAGGGAAAATAGTAATAAAAAGTAATATTTGCACATTTTAGAATTTTCAAAATATGTTTCCCATCCATAATCTCTTGCAGTCCTTGTAGCAGTCCTGAGAAGGAGGGAAGTGAGTGTTCTCACTTCATGTAAAGAAACTGAGGTACAGATAAGGTAAGGAGGATGCTGAAGTTGCACAACTAACAGTGATTTGAGCTGGATCTGGAGATTGTATGTCCTGGGTCCATATCCAGCATCCCACAATACCTTCAGGGAGAGAAAATTGAATTAAAGGCAAAGAAATTCGGCATTAACCACCATTTTCACATTCAGGTCACTGTTATTCTTTATTAATTAGGCCATAGTGGCCATTGCAACTGTGCAAGATCCCCTTTTCATACGCTTTGTTCTTCAGGAGCTCTTGTGGCTAGGGTCTGCACTCGACCCATTTTAAGAGATGGGCAGGTGAGCTCAAGACTGGGCTGAGTGAGGATGGGGGACCTGCTTTGGCTTCTGGAACTGGGCTACCCTTACTCCAGCAGGGCAACTGGAAGCTATCAGATTTTACAAACCGATTTCTGTGAAGCCTCGCCAAGTCTTCTAGTAATGCTGGTCAAATAGGATGTCCTGCTGCCCAGCTGCAGTTCTGGTCTGGCGCCAGGAACCAGTGTGTCTTCATCTTTCTGTGTCTGGTACTTTGCCCCCGGCTTGATGTCACAGGAAGTCAGGAACCTCTGAGGACATCTTCCTTCTCGTAGGGAATCGCAGCTTATTAATAGCATATGAAAAGGGTATGAAAAGTCTCTGTAGAAAGATTTAAGATTTCTTCTCCCCCTCCTTTTCAAAGAAGTTTCTTCTGTCTCTACTGCTTCTGTCTTAAGTTTCTCTTAAAACACAACCATCATTGGGGTGCCTGGGTGGCTCATGGTTGACCATCTGCTTTTGGCTCAGGGCATGATCCCAGGGTCCTGGGATCGAGTCCCGCATCGGGTTCCCCGCAGGGAGCCTGCTTCTCCCTCTGCCTGTCTCTGCCTCTCTCTCTCTCTGTCTCTCCTGAATTAAAAAAAAAAAATCAACTATCATCTTTTTGTTGATCGGGACAGAAATGAACTAAAATCTCCTTGAAAGCACAGTGAGCTGTGATGCCAGGATGTGGGCCCTCTCATGTGGTCTCCCAGGGCTCTCCCTCTCGCCTCGGCCTGCGGTGTGCAGGAGGGGGAGGCCGGAGCTCCCTGGCCGTGCTGCTCTGGGTTATTACGGTGACATATCTTGGAACTGAGCTTGAGCAGAGATCATCCTGTTTCCTGTTCGAATTGATTTTGTGTCCAACTTTCATTTCCTATTGTGCATTCCTTTGAGGTCAGAGCAGCTTTGTCAGACAAAAGCAGGGCTTTCTCCTTTGGAGATATTCCTGGATTCTCTTCAGCTGTGTGTTTATCTAAGTGGACAGCCAGGCAGTGCAGTAAAGTATCTGCCAGCCGAACTCTGGCCGTCCCGCCTGATGCACTCCTCTGGGGGTTGGATGCCCTGGGCTCCAGGACGTGGGCTGGATCCCCAGGTCATCCCCATCACTTGCTCTGTGTCTTACCTCCCAGGCATGTCTTCATTTGTCTGTTGGTCTCACTTCTCTGCAGCCTGTGTCTGAGAGCTCTTTGGGAGACAGGAAACGGTCTCATTTCAAATGTTTACCGCTTAAATGAGTCTGGTTCGGAGCTTAACAGCCTGTCTGTGAACCTGGATCGGATCTCCCAGAAGTCCCTGGTCAAGCCCTCCGCCTTCCAGTCAGTGTCTGTTTACCAGTAAAGCCACAAGATCACAAGCTCTGGACTATCTGACAGTTGTCAAGATGTGTGGAAACAAAATCTTAGCACTGTAAGATTCGGAGTAGAAGCCACCCAGTTTTTCCCATGTCCTCAGCATCCACTTTTGTTCTAGCTACTCTTTCCAAATCCCAAGGCCTCTGCAGGTGTCCTAGCATGTTTGAATCAAATGGAATAGCAATGTTAATAAACCACTGTTTTATTTTTTTAAAGTATGTATGTATGTATGTATGTATGTATGTATGTATTTATTTATTTATGAAAGACACACAGAGAGAGGCAGAGACACAGGCAGAGGGAGAAGCAGGTTCCCTGCAGGGAGCCTGATGCAGGACTCGATCCCAGGACCCTGGGATCACACCCTGAGCCAAAGGCAGATGCTCAATCACTGAGCTACACAGGGTCCCAAGCCACCATTTTATTAAGTTTGCCAAAAATGAGGAATTTCATTTGATCTGTTATTGTGACTTCTATCTGTACATCTTCAAGCAATCATCTTCCATCATACCTCTTGGATTTCTGCTCAGTAGATGACATTAACTTGTTTGCTACTTCACAATCAAGGCCCTGTTTCTTGATGTGTTGTCATAATGACAGGATTGTATCCATCAGCATGTTATTATCAGTAGTAGTAAAAAAAAAATCTAATACAAGTTTACTGTAATGCCATAAATGGTGCCAGCCCTTTGGGCCTAAATAGTCTCTTGTTGGAAGAGAAAGCTGGTAATGTGGTAAAGGTATCGTGGGGATTGTTTTGGAAGTCTTTCTTTTTCTTTTTTTTAAAGATATATTTATTTATTTTAGAGGAAGAGAGAGAGCATGACCTGAAGGGGCAGAGGGAGAGAGAGAGAGAGAGAGAGAATCCCAAGCAGACTCTGCAGTGAGCATGGAGCTTGACATGGGGCTTGATCTCACGACCCTGAGATCATGATCTAAGCTGAAATCAAGAGTCAGACACTCAACCAGCTGAGCCACACAGGCACCCCTGGAATTATTTCTAAAACAGGATGGTTGATAGTACATGAACATGTTTGTGTGAATTGAGTGAAAGCATCCAGTTTTATTCAGTCATAAATTGGTTATTGCATTATTTCGCTACAGGATTGAAGAAAGCTCCATAGAATGGCTCCATAAATTTAGCAACAAAGTCCTAGCTTGTTTGTCACTCATCTCCCCACCCCTGTTGTCTGTTGTGGAAGCAGGGAGAAACACTGAAAAATTTCCCAGTGTATTAGGGAATTATGGTCCTTTCTTCCAGAACATGAAGAAGTATGTGGTGGTAAACATGGGGACTGACCATCTGTGGCCATTAAGAAAAATAGAAAAGCCAGGATGTTTTGAGTTCTGTTCTCAAGTGTGCTTCTGACATGTTCAGTGACCTTGAGCAAATGTCTTTACCTCCCTGGACCTGCATTTCCTTACCTATAAAAAGAAATTACCAGACAAAATGTTCTCAAATATCCCATCTTGCTTGATGTTGATTTCGGTCATCAACTTACTTGATTTATTTATGCAATCTTAGCAGAATTCATTTCGATTTGTTCATTGTTTGCATCTGGGTAATTGTTGCTTGCACACCCGAAGACTGTCTAGTTGTGGTGGTTTCTTATATTAACTGAATGTGCTGTGAAGGAAAGGTGGAGTCCCTAGAACCTGAAATTGGAAGAAACTGTTCTAGAGCAGGTGCTGATGACGTGTGCATAGAGGCCCTGCAGCTATGCCAGATGCTTCTCCCTCTGTTAGCAAGTCCTGAGGTTTCAAGGTGGTCACTGGCTCTTGTACCATGAAATGACATCCTGTCGGGCTGTGTGACCACACGTACACAGGGGAGGGGGTGGGAGACTGAAGACACTACAGGTGTGGGCTTCACCACAAAGCAGGTTCATGATGCTTCTCAAGCCCGTGATGTTGTTGGAAGGTTTTCCGACTCTGGAGGCTTCCCGTCTTCAAGTGAGGATTCCTAGAGAAGCTCCCTGAGTAGCGGATGACCTTACTAAAGAACAACAACAACAACAACAACAAAACAAACCACTCCTGGGGGCACCTGGGTGACTGAGTGGTTGAGCATCTGACTTCAGCTCAGGTGGTGATCCCAGGTCCTGGGATTGAGTCCTGCATCAGGCTCATGGCAGGGAGCCTGCTTCTCCCTCTGCCTATGTCTCTGCCTCTCTCTCTGTGTCTCTCATGATTAAATAAATGAAATCTTAAAAAAGAAAAAAAGCATTCCCATTCCAGTAGTGTAAACCAGCCACACACACAGGGGGCACATTCTGCATCGGCTTTTGGAGAAAGGTAAAGCCCTAATAACAATGAATGCTGATGGAGTTTCAGGTGGGTTTCTGTCTCATTCATGGATGCAACCAGAGAGCCGGACTTTGGCATATCCCCTCCAGGTTCACTTCTAGACAAGGAGGCCCCCAGATGTCACAGTGTCTCGTGCTCCTCTCTAGGGTCCAGCCAGGTAACCAGACAAGACCAGGAAAAGGCTCACTAGTTGATGGCAAAGCTGATGGGGAGTCAGGAGCATATTTTCACTCTGGAAGGTGCATCCAGCTAATGGTGCCACATGGAGTTGGTGGCATTTTAGATTCTGCTCTTCAATCCTTGGAGGGATGGAGAAGAATCCCTTGTTCCCTTCACTCTTCCTCTCTTTGGTTCTGGATATCCTTTCTCTGGGGATCTGCTTCCTCCGATTCTCTAGCGGTTTATAGACAAGCCCGAGTGGAAATAACCAAACGGCCCACGAGCCTCTCACGCCTGTCCTGTCTCTCCGTTCACTGCCCCACTTCGTGAAAGGGAAGCCTACGCTGTGGGGAGAGAGCTGCGTCCACTGCTTCACAGCTGATTCACTTTTTAATTATTTGGTCGTACGTTCCTTACACTGTCAACCGCTTCGTCCGGCGTGGCCAGCACCTTTCTGGCCACTAGAGCTAATCACCAATGCCTCAGCTAATTCGTGAGCCCTCAGGGTTTGGTCTGGTTTGCGTTTCCAGCACTGATACTCTTGACTCCGTTTCCATTGTGGAAAATCTTTTCCCATCTGGCTTCCCCTCACATGGCACTGATGAGGGTTAAATGGGGCGGCGTGTGGGGGGCACACAGAAACCGCTCACGAAGTTAATAGTAACTGGGGTTCGTTGGGGGCATTGTGTTCCCTAGTTTGATGCTACCCACCTCTTTCTTTTCTGATGGTTTCATTTATTTTCTCTGCTCCTTTATTTTTTTAAGATTTTATTTATTTATTCTTGAGAGACAAAGAGAGAGGCAGAGACACAGAGAGGCAGAGACACAGAGAGAGAGGCAGAGACACAGGCAGAGGGAGAAGCAGGCTCCCTGTGTGGAGCCCAGTGTAGGATTTGACTCCAGGATCCCAGGATCATACCCTGAGCCAAAGGCAGATGCTCAACCGCTGAGCCACCCAGGCGTCCCTATTCTCTCTGCTCCTTGAATGTAGACATCTCTCACGGACGCCTCTGTCCTCAGCCCTGAGTGGATTTCCTATGAAACTGATGAGGTTTGAGCATGATGGGCTCACACCTGCATGTGCCACTTCACATACCATGTGTTTTTCTTGGGTTTTCACTGTAGGTAGTTAAAACTACCCCCTTTCATCTTGCTCTCCCCATCAGGTGGGGATGGAGTAGCCGTGGACACTGCTGACGGCCTGTGGATGTGGAGTTGAGCTGGAGATCCATTTAGTTTCAATGCTGTGGGTTATAATTATGTGGTTCTCAGTCACTTCTATATCTAGGTAAATTCTTACTGGGATCCCTGTGTAGGAATAGCTCCCTCCTGCCCACCATGTCAGCTCACCCAGGTCCAGAGGTCCCGTCATAAAATGAATACGTTATCTGGTAGCAGCAGCAGCAGTGGAAGAGAAAGTCCAGAAGCTGGACTGTGGGAACATTTCTAAAATATCAGTTTAAAAATTACCACTAGGCTGGAAAAAGGACTGAGTCTTGCTTCTCTTCTCTCTATAAAAAAATGACATTACAAAATTGTTGTCATGTGAAGAGAAAAATTGAAAGTATACTGACAAAATATGTCAAAATATGCACAAATGACAAAAGAAAAAATAGGTAAATTGGACTACATGAAAAATTTTAAAATTTTTGCATCAAGTGAGACCACCAAGAAAGTGAAAAAACAATCCACAGAATGGGAGGACATTTTGCAAATCATTTATCTTATAGGAGACTTCTATCCAGAATATATAAAGAGCTCTTACAACTCAATAATAAAAAGGCAGCAAAATTAAAAAACTAATGAACAAACTTTTGGTTACCACAGGGGAAAGGGATTGGGGGATGGGCAAAATAGGTAAAGGAGATTAACAGGTACAAGCTTCAGGGCACTGGGATGGTTCAGTTGCTTGAGCATGTGATTCTTGGTTTTGACCCAGGGGTAATCTCAGGGTCCTGGGATAGAGCCCTGTGTTAAGTCCCACATCGAGCGCCACAATGGGCTTCCCACTCAGCAGGAAGTCTGCTTGAGGATTCTCTCTGTCACTCTGTTCCCCCACCCCGCCCTGCTCTTGCATGCTCTCTCTCTCTTTCTCTCAAATTAATAAATCTTAAAAAAAAAAGAGGTACAAGCTTCCAGTTATAATAAGTCATGGAGATGAAAGGTATGGCATGGAGAATATAGTCAATAATAACTTTGGTGACAGATAGTAACTAGATTAATTATGGGGATCATTTCATAATGTATAAAATAGACTCGCTATGATGTACACCTGAAACTAACAGGTTATTATATGTAAATTATACTTCAGTTAAAAATGAATAAATGATTTGACTAGATATTTCTTCAAGGAAGATGTATAAGTGACCATAAATACATGCAGTGATGTTCAAGATCATTAGCCATCAGGGGATGAGATACCATTCATACCCACTAGGATGACTGGAGCAAGCAAACACTCTGAAGTGATGGAAAGGATATGGAGACATCGAATTCTCATAAGCTGCTGGCAGAGATGAGAAAGAGTGCAGCCACTGTGGAAGAAGCTTGACAGATCTCAAAAAGGTAAACCCAGAGTTATTTTATGACCCCTGAATTTTCACATCTTGGCATATACCCAAGAGAAATGAAAAAATATGTCCACTCTCAAAAGCTTGTATATGAATATTGACAATAGCATTACTGATAAAGCCAAAAAGTGGAAACAGTCTTTATGTCCATCAGCTGATGAATGGTTGGACAAAATGTGGTTTATCCAGAAAATTGGATCATATTTTGCAATAAAAAGGAAGGAAGTAGCAATGCATCTATAACATGGGTGCATCTTGTAGCCATTCTGGGAAACGAAAGAAGCCAGACACAAAAGACCACACATTGAGTGATCCCACTTTTATGAAATGGTCACAATAGGTAAATCTGGAGACATAGTAAGCAGAGTAGTGATTAGCAGGGGCTGACATGGGGAGTGACAACTAGTGAGTATGGAGTTTCTTTTAGGGGAGATCTGAGTGTTCTAAAAGTAGTGATGGTTGTACAACCCTGCAAATGTACTAAGAACACACACACTAAGTGGGTGAATTGTATGGTGTGTGAATTATAATCAATAAATACGTTTGAAACATGTAGATGAGAAGCATTATACAGGTGTGTCTGTAATTCCAAAATTTATTCAGTGCCTTCAAATGAAGTCCAGACTCCACGGCCTGGCTTTCAAGGCATGTTATTTATATAGAACATTTTTCTTCCTTCATCCATTCATTTGTAAACCATACACCTATTCAAATGCTGTAATTCCTTGAACTGGGTGTGTCTTCTCCTTCTAGACAAATACCCCCTTCATCCCCCTGTTCCAGCCCCAGTGCAGTCTTCCTCTTGTGGTTCTTTCTGGTGTGTCTTCTTACCTACATCTGATTGAGAGCTCTTTGGGATCAGGGAGTGTGCTCATTCCGGTTAGCACCCCTCAGAGCATCCCTGGTCATATCTGGCTGCTACATGATAATTTTTACCAATGAATGGATAGTGAAATTGTGGGAAGTGACCCTGGATGTGACACTGCCTTTACCTCCTTCACCAGAGTTTTCAAAAACAATGTGAGATCAAACCTACAAAGACATTTTGGGAAACCCTTCAATCTCTAACCGTGCAGGGCATTATTATGCTCTGTAACCCTGGTAACTATTCAAATTAGTGTCAATTAACTTTTGGCGGCACTCTTAAGATCCCTTATCATCTACATTAGTTTGTCAGATGAGGTAATGCACTTTTTTTGGGTACAGTTGTCATTGAAGAGATTGGCAGCGTTTCCTAGTTGTAAACAAAACTGTCTCATGTGCGTGGCCATGACAAAGGGAGAATAGGATGCCAGAAGCTCTGTGAAAACACTTAAATCCATTTCAGCAAGAAAGAGTTGTGATCTGGTAAATAAATTAGGGCTCTGCTCTGTTCCTTTGCTCCTCTGCTAATGAGTGGGCCCCAGAGTCTCTTGTCCGGGGCGATAAGCCTCTGATACCCATTCAAGTTCAGTGTAAAGCTCCTTTTCTCCAGGGATCTTAGTTTAAAACCAGAATTCTTTAAGTAAATATATTTATCAAACTAAAAATAGTTAAAATATACAGAAAATGCAGAGAGAATGATGTAATAACCCTACCACCCATGTGTAACAAATGCTATTTTTCTTTTTTGCCATATCTGCTTTGGATTTTTTTTTTTATGCAAAACATTTCAAAGACTGTTGAGTCTTTCCTCCCCCTCTGAGATCCCATCTTCCTCCTCCACTCCTCAGAAGTAATGATTATCTACAACCAGGAAGCTTTAACTGGTTAATCTTCTAGTCCAACTTTGATGCAAACTTGGAGGCCATATTCTACATCCAAACAATTGATCGGCCTCGATCCCCATATTCAGAGTCCATGTTGGAGCCCACCAAATGAGAATTTTCCCCAAGTCTGTTTTAATCAGCCTCTGGATAAGGACTTGGAAGACAGTGACACAGTGACACTTATCACCACATTCCTGGAATTCTGGCAAGAGGAGGAAGAAGGCTGTCTGCTTTTATCTTTGAAATCTGGGAGTTTGGTGACACCAGGACCTTTAGGATGTGGCAGGCATGGTGCAAACCTTTTTTTTTTTTTTTTTTTTTTTTATGTAGGCTCTATACCCAGCGTGGAGCCCAATGTGAGGTTTGAACTTATGACCCGAGATGAAGACCTGAGCTGAGGTCAAGAGTCAGCTGCCAGGCACCCCAGTTGTAGTGCAATTTAGCAGACTGTCAAATTGCAGAGCAATCCAATTCCCTAGAAGTTTTGGGGAAGGGGACACAGTGCTAGACACTGGAGAGAGGAAAATAAAATAACCTCTGTTGGGGCACATGGGCACATGTGCAAGTACACGCATCTTGCCTCATTTAAAAATAAATGTCTAAAAAAATAAAAAATAAAAATAAATGTCTAATTTTTTTTTAAAACTACCTTTAGTAGAACAGAAGGAGAATGATAAGATAAGGAAAGGGGGAATGGATGGATATATGAGTTCAAATCTCGGGTCTGGTCAGCATGTGGAATGCAGGCTACGAGGTGTGAAACTCCCTTGACGTGGCCCCCAGACTTGGTCATGAGCTTTTCAGTACAGAGTTGAAAGAACAGAAAGGGATTAGTGAGACAGTGTGGGGCCCTTACATAAAAGCAAACTAGTTGGCCAAGGAAACATGGTTATTTCTGGCACAGGTGCCTGGGAACCATTTCCCTGGGGATGTAGTCCTCACCCCAGATGGGATGGGGAGGGGACTGGCCAGGACCGTCTTGCAGAGCATGCAGAGCGCTGGAGTAGTGTGTGTGGTGTACAGAGAGCACAGCTGAGGGGCAGGGGTAATAGATCAGGGATAGCCTGGTGACAAAGGGCTGGGAGTGCCAGTAGTGCTGACAGGGACATTATGTTGGTCATTTTCATGTGTCGGCCTCCTGGCCATGGGTTCCCAGACATTTGGCCAGACATTATTTTGGGTGTGTCCCTGAGGGTGTTTTGGGATGATACTAGCATTTGAATCCATAGCCGTAGTAAAGCAGATTGCCCTCCCCAGTTAGGGCCCAGTGTAATCAGTTGAAGATCTGAATAGAGCAGAAAGGCTGACTTTTTCCGGAGGAAGAATGAACTCCCCTCCTGCTCTGCTGCCTTTGATATGGAGCATTGTTTTTTTTGTTTTGTTTTGTTTTGCTTTTTTTTTTTTTTTTTTGCTTTTTTCTGCCTTTGGACTAGAACTGAAACATGGTCTCTCTCTGGGTCTGGAGCCTCCTGGCCTTCAGTCAGGAACTGCACCATCTGCTCTCTTGGGTCTCTTGGACCGGTTTACCGGTCACCTTGCAGATCTTGGGACTTCTCAGCCTCTGTAATCACCTAAGCTAGTTCCTTATAATAAATCTCTTTTATGAGAGAGTATAAAATTTTTCGTATGTCTATACATATGTATACACACACATACACACGAGCACACAAATGTGCATGTGCACATCCCATTACTTCTGTTTTTCTGTAGACCCCTGATACAGTCTGTATGCAAAGAGAGATAGCCTGGGCCTTGGGTTCTAGTTGTAAAATTTCTTTGGGTTCATGGGCTTTCTAACTGATGACTGAATGGCAGGAGGATTTTGTACTCTCTAAAATATTAATTTTAAGTATTCTTATAATAATAATAGGATCAATAATTAACATTTATGGCATACTTTGAAGCATATATGTTAACTCATAGCATATATATTACATTTGTTAGCTCACTGTAGCCTCATTACAATATTCTTTTTTTTTTAAAGATTTTATTTATTTATTCATGAGAGACACAGAGAGGCAGAGACATAGGCAGAGGGATAATCAAGCTTCCTGCAGGGAGCCCGGTGCAGAACTCGGTCCCAGGACTCCAGGATCTCGACCTGAGCGGAAGTCAGAGGCTCAACCACTGAGCCACCCAGGTATCTCCCCATTACAATATTCTAAGGGAATTGGGGCACTCAGAGGTTAGGAAGTTGTCCAAGGTCACAAAACTAGGAAATGACGTAGTGTTTTCAGGGCCCTAATCTGAGTAAAGCTGATCTTCCATTTGCTCTCAAGGGTGAAAGTAGGAGAGGACTCCATTGGGGAGGATCACTCAGGTCTTGCCCCCTCACACTTGAGGTTCCTCTCTGTCTCTGAGAAGGAGGGACAGACACATGTGCAGCATTGGTTGTTGACGTGGCCTGAGCAGTAGGTGGCAGTGGCAGCAGGATGGCAGTGAAAGAGCTCACCAGAAGGGGGGCACCTGCAGGAACTGTTGTGTGGGGACCCTCCAGCTGGCTCTGCGGAAGGGTGTCCTGCAGAGCAGCTGCAAAGGAAATGTAGTCACAGCAACCACTGATATGCCCCAGCCACGAAATTTAGAAGGCACATCCTGGGGTCATGCGTAGCCCACAAGGACCAGAGCAGGGATGGCCGGAAAGTTGTTTGATGCTAAGTTCTGTGCTTTCCTTGCTATGCTGCTCCCTCACCAGTTCCATCTGCACCTCGGGGATCTCTACCTAGGGCTCTATCTGAGGCTGAAGAAGAGAAATGGGTCAAGGAGCACAGGCAGGTTCTGGAGAAGGGGGAGAGAGAGGCTAGGCCAACTTCTCCTAATTTGGACATCATTCCCATCTCCTGGCTTTTCGTTTTCGAGTATCCACGTTCTGGGATCCTGACCTCAGCTCACCAGGAGTGCTTGTGACCTGTGGACCAATGCCCAGAGTGGGTCCACATTTCTGTGACTGTGGCAGGGTGGCACGCCTTGGGTCTGGAGGGTGATCCCACTGCCATCAGTGACCTGTGCTTAATAAAGCTGCCTCTAAAGTTGAGGCTGGTTGGTCACCCAAGTGTTGTCAACCCCTCTGCAACAGTGTTCTGTCTCCTTGCCTGCTCTGTCTGAAATCAGAATCAGCCAAGCTGGGTTGGGGTGTGGCTGCGAGTTTATCAGACTGCAGGCCCCCTGGCGTAGAGGGTGGGGAGACCACTTGTAGGTCTCAGACCCTGCAGCATGGAGTTGGCCGTGTGAGGATGATGGGCACTGGGATCAGAGGATCCTGATGAACTGCTCCCTGGCCTGTCACCCTGCCACCTCCCTTCCCGCCAGGTGAATATTGCTTAGACATCCAGCTTCTGATTAAAGCTGCATAATGGAACTCGTACCAAGGATAGAGCTGATGGCCCGTGTCAGCTTGTTGGAGTTAAAAAATATATTTTAATTTGTTTAGCTCTCTGGGGAAATTATCTGAGCCTGCATGTGATAATCAGCTTTCACAAAACCTGAAATTATTCGAGCCACAAAAATGAGATTTTTAATCTACATAAATAAAGAAGTCTTTTGCCCCACCCTCCCCAACCTTTTTTTATTATTATTATTATTTTGAGAGTAGGGGAGATTGAGAAAATTCTAATTCATTCTGTCCCTTCTCCCCCAGGACACTGTCATTAGCAGTTGTAAGAAAATGATTATACCACTAGTACCATGTACAACATTTTCACATACATTTTCTCTTATTTTAAACTTTACACCAACTTGTAAGTTTAGGGGGTGGTGGCAAGTATTGATCCCCTTTTATGGAAGAAAGTGGGTTGAGACTGAGACATTGAGATTTGCTCAAGTTCACATGGCTGATGAGTTGCAGAGTTGGGCCTAGAACCCAGTTCTTTCGGCAACCAGCTCAATGCTCTTCCAACCTACCAGGCTGCCCCAAAGTAACGATAATAGTAGAGGGTTTATAAGAGAATAGAGTTGAAGATCAAAGTGGATTTATGATTGCACTCCATCTACATCTGTCAGGATAGGCTATGTTAAGTTGTGGTAACGCAAAATTCCAGTGGTTTAACTTGTTTATGCAAAGTCCCCTGTGGGTCTGGGTGACCTTCCAGGGCTGTTGCTTTCCTTGTCTCCAAACTGCTTTGATCTCCTAACCCCCCTATGTCAGCATGAAGCTTCAGGGTGCAGTGAGGCAAGGGAAGGGGGGGACTGAAGGTTTGCATGTTGGTTTTTAAATGCTTCAGCCTGGAACTGACACAGTTCCGTGCCAGGGGCGTGGCCCTGCCAGGCTGCACCAGGGGCCAGGCAGCCTTGTCTTTAGCATGTCCTGGAAGGGGAGGAAAACTAGGTATATTGGTGACCACTAGCAGTGACTGTCATGCTATCTGCAGACCAGAAGGTCAGCCTGGGGAGCAGATCCCTTTGGACAAACACCCATGTTGCAGATCCCAAGGAAAGCAGTTCCTACTACTAGAAGTAATTCTGGAGGCAGCTCTAAGTATCTGACAGATATTTACTGCATATAAATCATGTAACAGCTCCTAAATGTCTGCATGATGGTTCAAGGTTTGTGATGCCTATTTTATGGATACCATTTTCCTGATTAATCTTCAACGATCCCCCTTGACCTTGCAAGCAAACTCCCTCTCTTGCCCTTGGCCTTGACACATGGTGGCCTGCACCCTGCCATACTTCCCCCTTCCTCACTGGCTCCTGGCTTCTCCTCCTTGTCACTTGGGTCTCAGCTCAAAATACCATTTCTCAGCACCTGGGTGAGACCCCTTCCTTTGTGTTCTGTCAGCCCCAAGTGGATCTTTGCAGTGTAGTATCCTGTTCATATACATGAACTCCCAACTAGGTGGCAAATGGGTCAGGGAGAGGCAGAGAGGTACTCACAGCAGCACTAGCCCATCCTCATTACACTCAGCACAGGCTTAGCAGGAAATGACCTTAACACATTTGTCAAAGGAACACATGGATGACATATGATTGGGGGAAGAAGCCTGACAAAGCAGAGTGAGGTGATGCCCTGGGGTCCCACGCTTCTCTCCATTGTCTGTGCTCTAAGTCATCATCAAGGTGGTTCCTTTGAGGGGGCACCTGGGTGGTGCAGTGGGTTAAGCATCCAACCTTTGATTTCACCTCCACTCAGGTCATGATCTCAGAGTTGTGAGATTGAGCCCCAGGTTGGGCTCTATGCTGAGTGCAGAGTCTGCTTGAGATCCTCCCTTTCCCTCTGCCCCTCCCCCCACTCACACTTTCTCTCTCTAAAAAAAAAAAAAGGGATGGTTATTTTTGAGCTCTGCCCCTATTTCCCTGATCTTGGTGTCAGTCCTCTTGTAAATATTCTGGGTTTGCCAACTGCCTGATAATCCACTACTTTTCCTTAAAAATGGTAGACATACCATATTTTAGTATTAAATTTCTATTTCTTTAGTATGGTTTATATTCACGTGATAATACACAATTAATGCTCAGTGTCATTACATACTTGAATTATTGGATTTGGAATCCCCAAGTCATTGTTTAATGGGTATGGAGTTTTATTTTGGGAACATAAAAGTTCTGGAGATGGATGGTGGTGATGGTTTACACAACACTGTGAATGCACTGTATCCACTGAACTGTACACTTGAAAAGAGTTGAAATGGTAAATTTTATGTATATTTTACCATAATAAAAGTTAGATTTTCATTATTATATATATATATAATTATTATTTTATTATATATCATGTTATTATAGGTAAAGGACAGGCATATGTGGACTAGTCAGTATAGTGCCACCTAACTAGACCACAGCCTGTTTCATGTCACAGGCTCTTCTGTGATTGCCCAACGAGGAAGATTGCTGAGACCAGGTATATTTTGGTTCCCTGGCTTCTTATTTAGGAAACGTATTCTCCAGATGACACTCATTTTGGCTTAAGAGAAAAATTCTCCACCTCTTTTCCCAAGATGAAAACCCAGCTTCAGTGATCCACAAATCTTTTTTGAACTATCACCAACCTCTTGTTATTTTTTTATCTGATAAAATTTGCTTTAATTTTATTTTTAAAAAGATTTTTAGTTGAGAAATAGAGTTAGGGAGAGAAGAAAAGCAGGGTGGAGAGAGAGGCAGAGGCAGAGGGAGCAGCAGATTTACCTCTGAGCAGGGAGCCCGATGATGAAGCCCAATTCCAGGACCCGAGATCATGACCTAAGCTAAAGGCAGATGCTTAACCGGCTGAGCCACCCAGGTGCCCCTAGAATTTGCTTTTAGAAATAGTTTTATCTGTCTTTGTCTTTCTCTGACTTGTTTCACTTAGTATGATTTCATCCATATGTGAAACTTAAGAAACAAAACAAATGAGCAACAGGGAAAAATAAGAGAGAGAGACGAACCAAGAAAGAGACTCTTAACACTAGAGAACACACAGATGGTCAGCAAAGGGGAGGTGGGTGGGAGGGTGGGTGAAACAGGTGATGGGGATTAAGGAATGCACCTGCCGTGATCAGCCCTCTCATGATATATGTAAGCATTGAATCACTGTATTGTATACCTGACACTAATACAAAACTGTGTGTTAACTATGCTGGAATTAAACTAAAACAAAATACAAATACAAAACAGCTTAAATGACTTCATACTCCTGCATTGATTCAGTAACAATTCATTCATCCTCCCTGCGCCAAAGTATCCAGACACCTCTGACCACCCGGCAGTGTTTGTGATTGGCTGGGACAGCCAGTCTCTCCACGCTGATCTGATCTAATTGCTGCATTTGATATAATGCCTACATATGAATAAAGGTGAATTTTCCATGGGGCTTTTGACATACCCAGAGTAGCCCAAGAACCCCACTGTCACCCTCAGGGGAACAAGGCGATTGGCATGTCACCTGTGTCTGGAGCGTCTCCTTTAAGAGCCGTGGTCTGGGTTGTCCGGCAGTGGTGCAGGGGCTCCCGGAGGCCGGGTGATGGATGCCCTCGTCAGGAGTGCATATTGGATCTGTTACGCGCCAGTGATATACGATTTCAACATTTCAGGGGTGATTTGGATTCTCTGTACTCCCTGACTGGAATTCTGCTGCCACGTTGTTTTGTGCTTTACTTGCTCAGCAAGAGGAGAATAAATCTAGAAACCTGCTTGAAAATGGATAGACTGTATTCAATTCCGTATCATTAAAAGATCTTAAAGGCTAGGCCTTAATTTTCTTATCTGCAGAAGGAAGAGGTTGCACTAAGTTTCCTTCTAGCTCTGGAAATTCTAAAATTCTAGCTAACAAATAGCAATAGTAAGGAGCCCTAATTGCCCTGATGTTTTTCTGTCCAGCAGGTCCCAAGGGCTCATTCTCTGGGCTTCAGGGGGGTGGGGCTGATAGATCTGTTTATTCTAAGCCTGAGGACGGAGCTACAAGGGAGGCCATTTGTTTGGGGCACTGCTGAGAAAAACATCCCAATCACCTAATCTCACCTTAGGGAATAGAATAAGTCCAAGGGACGGGGAGTAGGGCCTGTGCTGTGATTTGGATGCAAGGAGAGGGGTGGGTGGCCAGGCCAAGGAAAGCCTGGAGATGTGGAAAAGCAGAAGCTCCCTGAGTGCCTCCCGCTGAGCAGCCAGAAGGGTTTGGTTTCCTTAAATATCCAGAAGTGGGACCCCCATTCCAGGGCATGTGGTTCTGGTCACTTCCATCACGCCCCTGCAGACCTGGGGCTGCAGCCACAGCCTGCTTGGGCAGGTGTGCTGGGTCAGAAGAGCACAGCTCTGGCGCCTTGGGAATGTGACCTTCCTTGCTGGCAGCTGGAAGATTTTTCAGGCAAATAGAGTTAAGATCTAAGACAAGAAAATTTGGCTTAAGGGGCCCTGGGTGACTCAGTGGTTGAGTGTCTGCCTTTGGCTTAGGTCGTGATTCCAGGGTCCTGGGATCGAGTCCCACATCGGGGCCCCGTAGGGAGCCTGCTTCTTCTGCTGCCTGTGTCTCTGCCTCTCTCTCTGTCTTTCTCATGAATAAATAAATAAAATTTTTAGAAGGAAAAAAAAAACTTGGCTGAAGTAGGATGGCCATCAGGTTTTCCCATCCTCAATGGCCCTGAAAAATATGGGGCACATGTGGGAATTTAACACTTTTTTTTTAAAATTTTTATTTATTTATGATAGTCACAGAGAGAGAGAGAGGCAGAGACACAGGCAGAGGGAGAAGCAGGCTCCATGCACCGGGAGCCCGACGTGGGATTCGATCCCGGGTCTCCAGGATCGCGCCCTGGGCCAAAGGCAGGCGCCAAACCGCTGCGCCACCCAGGGATCCCCGAATTTAACACTTTTAAGCGAGCTCGTGTCTCTTAAGATTGCAGGTTGCACTTCACCTCATTTGGGGGTTAGGACAGCGCCAGACCTCTCTCCAGAGGCAGACTCCTCCAGAAGCACAGATGAGGCAAATCTGTTATTCCTTCTCTTAGTTCACGTGGCCCCTGTTATGAGGGCTACAAACTCTGAGAAGAGAGCTAGAAGATCTCGAAGCACATTAGGATTTAACTCTGGGTCAAACCAGCACTATTTATTCAGTACACATGAAAGGCAGGGCACTCTAGACAAAATCAATCAGTACGAATACTTCTCACTGTTTCGGGGGAAAGGCAATACATGAATGGCTGACAAATACAGGTGTGAATTCCACTTAGTCTCTGCAAGATGGAGAGGGAAGCTTCTGGAAAGAGAATTCTAGCATCCATTCAAGTATCCCTCAGGGCTTGGCTATCTCCGTTGCTTCTGCGAGGGGGGGGTCTCTTCACCCTAGGAAGTGCACACCCCATAGAATGACTGACTCACCGGCATATTCTGGATTCCAGAGCTGTGGGTAACAGACCAGTGCTGGAATTGTCCTGGAGCTGAGAGTATTGTCATTTTTAGATGTTGACCTTTCACAATGGGGTCTCTGCTGTGACTTCTAAAGGTTATAGGGCCTTCATAGGGCCAGAGAGCAATGAGCATGAATTAGTTTGGGAGCCTCGGATATACTGCCAAGAGTTTCAGGGTGAAAGGTGGCTCTGGAAACTCCATAAACTGTGCATAGCTTAGTTCTTTTGCCTGCTGGTATGTCCGTCATTCTTGAGATATAACCTGCCAGGTTAGGTCGACATGGGCCAGTGAGACGAGATCCATCAAAACAGAGTAAAGAGAATAGGGTTTCTCAATAACAAGGACAACTGACTACTTGAGATTAGGCAAAACCAAGACTGACCAGGAAAAAAAATTTGCGTTTTATTCCTAGAAAGAACACCTTTGTAAAAATGGAAAAATATAGGGATATTTGGATCATGATTCTTTTGGGGATTTATATCAAACTTTATTTCTCCTCTGGTTAAGAAAATCTTTAGCTTAGAGGGAGAAAAAAAAATCTAAGATTCATGAAGTATTACACTGGAAGAGAAAGCATGAGTGGGGAGTGGGGAGAGACATGGTACAGAAGCTAGTCGGTAATTCATTTCTAGGAAAAATGCATTCTGAGGTGCCAGGAGATTGAAGGGGGAGGATGAAACTTTGCTTTAGAGGTTGGAAAATCTGGCAGAACCACCTTCTCTTCTCTTTGCAAGAGACAAGAGATAGGGAATGACTTACAGATAGGCCCTGGAGAGAGAGATGGGGATGGGAGGGCAGGCAACCAGGAGGAGCAACAGGTGCTCCTCAGCCTGGATGGGGCAGACTGGCAATGGTTTTGAGTTTGATGTGGTCCCTCTCCCGATCTAGGGAGATCAGTTCCGTATAGCCATGGGCAGTCCTTTCCTTTCCATTACAACTCCCAGGGTGCAGACAGCAGAACACAGGACACAAGCTGAACAGATGTCACACAGCTCTGTGATAACCATGTCCAGATCTGATTCACTTACTGATTCAGACTTCGGGGACCTTTCCGTCCTCCTTTGTCCACTGGGACTTTCTGACTTTGGGACTTTTTATAGCTGTAATCATTTAGTATAAATAACAGCCTGCCGCAGAATGGGTGACAGTGTAGCATTTCTTGGGCCCCATATCTTGCTCAGTGTTCCCCACGAAGGCTCCTGCTACTGGCCGCATGCCCAGCCTGACAAACAGCCATGAAAACGATTTGGCACAAGGTGATTTTTTTAAAAAAATCATTGTGGAGGTTACTTCATTACTACATCTTTCATGCTTGGCAAAGTACTTACTATGCTGGATGCATTTTTTATTTTTTTTTAAATCAAAAGAAACATTGGTAAAATGATTTCCTCTACCTGGATTACAGAATATTCAATGATCTCTGAGCTTTGTCTTTTGTATGTGTGCATCTCATGCAATCCCTTAAAATCCTTCCTTAAAAAATGTATCCACAGGGATGTCTAGGGGGCTTAGTCGGTCAAATGTCTGACTCTTGGTTTCAGCTCAGGTCATGATCTCAGGGTTGTGAGATCAAGCCGTGAGTCAGTTTCCATGCTCAGCACAGTCTGCTTGAAGATTCTCTACCTCTGCTCCTCCCTCTGCTTTGTGCTCTCTCACTTTCTCTAAATAAATAGAAAAATCTATAAATAAAATCTTAAAAAAAGAATGTATCCACAAATTACTGGGGATGCACCCTGATTAGAGTTTCAGACCATTTTCCAGATTTTTTGTGAATAACTCTGATATTATGATCTCACTACTTATGGGATCTGTGGTCCATTTCTGCAGGTGGATTGGACAAGAAAAGGTTGTATATGAAAATACAGCCTGGTGGCTTTGCAAATGGATGAGAGGAAGTATTCTGAGTATAGTTTATGAGTCCATGGTATTGTTCTTTGTAGTTTAGACACCAATCTTTTAAGTGGGAATGATGTCATAGCACAGAAAGATAGGCTCAGCATTATCATTTTGTCTACTGTTAGCATGGACTTTAGAAAATGTATCTGTTACAAGCAGTCTGTAAGCTTTCATAATGAAGTGACACTGGTCTTTTAGAAACAGCTGTAACTTAAATTTACTCAGGATGTTTCCATTCACAAAGCACTTCTACATGTATTATTTTATTTGACTGTTAGGATGCTCAGCCCTCTGAGGTGGATCAGCTCTTGTTATACTCATTTGTCCCAGATGAGAGACTGGAGGTTCGGAGCAGTTATGGAATGTGCCCACTGTCATGTAATTAGAGCTGAGGCCCAGAGGCAGGCAGGCTGGAACACAGAGCTACTTCAAAATCCACTCTCCTTTTTAAAAAATTTAATTAATTTATTATTACTATTTTTTAAATAAAAAGCAGCTTTGGGTTTCTATAGAAAAAAAGTGAGCAAGAAGTACATGAAAGTTCCCCTGTGCCTTCTTATCCCACTCCTCAGCCTCCCTATATTCACAGCTGGGCACAGTGTGACACATTTGTTCTACTTGACGGGCCCATATTGATACATTATTATTAATTATTATGAGGTCCCCAGTTTGCATTAGGGTTCACTCTTTGTGTTGTACATTCTATGAGTTTTGATGAATGTATGACAGCTTGCATCCCCCATTACAGTAGGTACAGAATGATGGTTTCACTGCCTAAACATCCCCTGGGCTGTGCTTATTCACCCCTCTGTCCTCTCTAACCCCAGACATCCACCGATTGTTTTCCTGCCCCCTAGTTTTGTCTTTTCCAGAAAGTCATATAGTTGGAATCATACGATATCTTTCTATTACCTTTTTAAACTCCCAACATTTTCCCTTCATTGTTTGTATCAATAGCAATGACAGAATTTACAATGTTCTGAGATGAAACATTTTTTGGAACATGTGTAAAGAAGGCTCTTTCTCTTACAACTATCTCCTGTGCTCATTCTTACCACTGGCTGGAATATGGTTGATGGATTTCTCTCTTGGTTAAGAGGTCGGTCTTTGCTTAATATTTAATATAACAAACCTTAATGTTGGCACATATCAAGAATTTTGTTCCTTTGAGGGAAATCAGCAAAATTCCTCTGCAGCCTAACCATGATCTTTTTACGAGAGAATTTTTCCTATCTCAATTCAGAAGAATGAAGCATTGAAAGAGGAAAAGTCTTACCCAAGTAGAGACATTAGGAGAACAGAAATAAAAGTGAGGGCTTCCTATTCCCATTGGAGATGCTGCTGAGTTTAGTCATGATTGACCAGCACTCCAAAAGAGAAATCGTGAAAGGAGAGGGCATGCCACTTAACTCAGCTGATCAGCATAGAAGTTAGCAGTGTGGCTGAGACCATGGACCCAATCCTTATGTAAGTTAGTGGGTTACTTTGGAGCTCGTCTTTAAGATGGAAGCTGCAGGGGGCACATACTGGATTATACGGGAAGCCCTGACATGAAGTTTATCTCTTATCTCTCCTTTACCCCAAAGCCAGGAAGAAAGCAAGTCAGACACACCTACCATAGGCATATCAAACACATGACTTTTTTTTTGCTTGAAGGATGTGAATACTAGCGTTGGTTGAAGGAAAAGAATACATTCAAAAATCATTTTATAGTGGATAGAGGAACAACAAATGCATCTAGTAACTTATTTTTTTAAGATTTATTTTATTTATTTTAGAGAAGGGGGGAGGGTCAGTGGGAGAGGGAAAGAGAGAATCTCAAGCAGACTCCCCGCTGAGTGAGGAACTCGACTCTGGGCTCAATCTCACGACCCTGAGATCAGAACCTGAGCCACAACTAAGAGACACTTAACTGACTGAACCACCCAGGTGTCCTGCATCTAGTAACTCACACATTTGCATTACATACTTATTTATTGTGGTTTTCTGTTGCTTGGATGGTCATTTCCAATTATTAGAGATGCCCAGAGCCACAAAAAGTTGAAGGAAAATAAAAATTGAATAAACCTTCATGCTTTTTAACAAGGACAGAGCCCCTTATTAAAAGGCTAACCAAGGATTCACTGATGACTAATGTTTGCTTTTCTAGTGCTTGTGTAATAAATCTGGGTGTTTTTAACCTTGTCAGTTAGGTGGCAGCAAAGTCTAGTAGAAATCAGCTCTAGCTTATGGGTCAGTTTCTCCCAAGTCATTTATTTTTATTGTATTCGAGTGACCCTGGGCCAGTCACTGGATTTCTTTTGATCTCCTTCATCATATCTGTAAAATGGGAGCGATCATAGTGGCACTTGCCCCTGATGCAGGGCAACTGAGGTGATATATATTGAGAGTTTTGAGCTGTCAGGTTACAGCTGTCAGGTGTCGAGATCACAAGCATCCTATCATTAATATTTCCTTTAGTTGTCACATATGTACATATATATATGTGTGTGTATGTGTATATGTGTATATATATATGTTATATATATTTTGGGATATATGTGTTGTTAATATTCATTACATACATGTATGTGTATCCACACATATGCCTTACCTGTGTTTGTGCTTGGCAATTTCACAAAGTTCTTCCATAGGATCACCCCATTTGACCCTCCCAGCAATCTCTCAGAAGGGGGAATGTTATTGCATTTGTTTTGTAAATATGATTGAGAGAGTTTACAGTTCCCGAAACTTGATACAATTACCATGATTTTGAAATGTGGAAAAAAGAACTTCATTGTGGACAAAAGTCACCATTTCAAATGTTTTTGTAACCAAACTGTGAACAAGTTTGGAAAAGTTGCAAGACATTCATTACCAAAATCAAGGAGATCAGCCTTTTGAAAGAGGTCTCCCTTGATGGAGAAAGACCAAGCAGTGAACTATCAGTGAACCATAAATTTGCAGGTTGGATTTAATTTCCTAGGAAGGTTCTGTTCAGGATAGTGTCTTCCATCAATCTGAAAATGCTACTTAGCTTTGTTCTTAACCCTCTGACTCTTGATATCAGCTCAGGTCTTGATCTCAGGGTCGTGAGTTCAAGCCCTGTGTTGGATGCCATGCTGGGCATGGAGCCTACTTAAAAAAAAAAAAAAGCTCTAAAAGCCCCATTTTCTAAGGTATCATCTGTTCATGCAATTAATTTTGTAATCAATCCATCCACCTATCTGTTTAATTATTCATCCCCTCGAAGCATTTATTAAGCTCCTACTGTATGCCCCCAAGGAGTATGCAGCTGCAGCGGATGAGGGGAGGCAGACAGTGTGGATGGCTGCCTAGGAAGCACAGGCTGAATAGGAAGCACATTTTCAAGCCTGCGATAGGCGCCATTTGGTGGACAGAGTTGCTGGGGAAAAGTAAAATCAGAATATATTGTTTAGGACATCTGATCTTCAAGGCATGGACTTCTCTTCTTCTAGAACTTTGATATGTACAGTCTGGACAGAAAAAGACTTCTTTCAGTGGTGGCAATAAACAGTGATAGTGTTTCTTACAAAATCCACAGGGATTATAGGAAAATACTTCTATGAGGGGCTGGGGAAATCTCTTGGGAGAAACTTCTCTGTACTGTGGGATTACAGAGAACATAGAGGATAAAGCAAAGCCACCTGCTTTTGGTTGACATTTATTCTTTTCTCTTTTTAATCAGTCCTCCTTGGCTTAGTGCCCAGGTCACTTGTCTATCTCCTTTGACTTGAGACATCTACTTTGGTGCCCTACACAGTATTTGGTGTGTACAGCATCTGAGATGCCCTCCACAGGGCCAGACTCGAGACAGGAGCCGCCATACCTCAAGCACATCACTGCTGTGCTCCCGCGGACTTATGAACACAAGAGGAGTATCCAAGATATCATGTTCCTAAAGAAAGTCACTACCTGTTGCCACCTGCTCACTTATGTACCCAAGGTGGAGTTAAGCATTTTCTCATCTCATTTAGACTGATTACAAATCAGTAGTCAACGGGTTGGGAAGTTTCATCATTTACCTTTGAACCTATGACACTTAGTACAGTACATGCCACATAATAGGTGTTTCATAAATATGTTAAAAGCTGAAAGAGGGGCACCTGGATGGCTTAGTTAGTTGAGCGTCTGACTCTTCGTTTCAGCTCAGGTCGTGATTTCAGGGTCTTGGGATTGAGCACATGTCAGGCTCTATGCTCAGCAGGGAATCTGCTTAAGATTCTCTCTCTCCCTCTCCCTCTGCCAGTCCCCTTCTTCTACTTGCATTCTCTCTCTCTCTCTCTCTCTCAAAAAAAAAAAAAAAAAAAACAAACAAACTGAAAGAGCTAAAAGTTCTCCTAGATATAATCTGGTGGTGAAATGGCAAAATTTTGCATTGGGACAAACGTTTAGCTAAGGAAGAGGGCATTTTATGAAACTCAGAGTTCATCACATTCATCTGCAAGTTTATAGATCTCTGTGCTTGGTAGGCAGAGCCATGATACGTATACTTTTCTCAAGTATTTATGTTTTCAAAGTACTTGGTAGAGATCCTTCCTTATGACAAAGTCATGAGTCTTTTTTTATTGGAGTCGTTCTGGTTTTGGGGAAGAATCTAAATCCAGTGAATCATTTTCACTAGAAGCAGGCTCATTTGCAGATGTGAGCTCAAAAGCAAGGCTGTTCCATCAAATGGCACTTTGGCCTCAGGTCAGGAAATGGTCAAGATGAGCTTTACAGTGTATTTCATCTAGCCGTCCAATTCTAGGGCTATGAGCTTGAGTTCAACCTGTTGAGTATTCCAGTAGCCTTCCAAATGTCAAGTGCAGGGTGTGATGGGGATTTTCCAGCCAGACCTGCTTCTGCCAGGCTTGACCGTTGTCACTGTCTCCCTGAGGGCTACTCAGAAGCGCTGTCTCCGTGGCTGCTTCCTCCTTACTGTGAAGTGGAGAGAAGCAGGGAGATGAGGGAAAAGACTGTACAACATGGTGAATGGGGTTTGCTGCCAAGAGGACAGGGACACAGCCCGCCTCTGCCCTGGCTCAGAAGAGTGCTTGTGGCCCCATAAAGGTGAGGAGCACCTAACAAGTGAATCTGGATGTCCTGTAAGTAGGCTGTGTCCTTTGCAGGCTGCATGTTCACAGCGCCTGTGGTGAATTAACCAATGAGCAGAAGTCATCAAGCAACAGCACTATATCTCCTGACTTTGCTCTTGTTGTCACAGGGCTGTTCTGTTTGGAAAGAAAACAAGCTCATAGAATATTCCAGCAGGAATAGCAGTAATGTGATTTAGTAGGTGGGTTATTTCAGGTTACTTAGCAAAGTCACAGTGTTTGTGAACAGTGGGAAATTTGTTCGGCTCCTCACAAGTGCCGTGAAGGGGCCCTTTTTTCTGTCCTCAGCCCAGAGACTCAATTTCCAAGGGCCATTGGGTTTACTCCAGGGCTGCCAAGCACATGTTCTGGGACTCTCTCCATCCCCAAGAATTATATTCATGACTCGAAAAGTATACGTAGCTATCAGGAATTGGAAAATGTCATATAACTGGATGGTGGCTTGAAAGTCACCTTTGGGTCAGATTCTAGGCCATTCCCTCCCTTTGCAGGTGGAGAATCAGGTACTAAGAGGCCAAATAATGAGTGGGAACCCCTCCCTGCCTTCACGTTCACCACTTTCTCCCACACGTTCCCTTCATTTCTTGTCTCTTTCCACCCCTTTTTCCTACATTTCTTTTCTGTAAGAATACAGGATATAATACATACAATGTACAAAATATGTGTTAATTGACTTTATGTTATTGGTAAAGCTTTCGATCAACAGGTGCCCTTAACCCCCTCACCACATTATTCATGGGCCAGTCATGCCTCCTCCTAACTTGTAGCCACGACCTAACCCTAGAAGTCCACATTTGCTGGAGTACAGTAGGGGCTCTTGACCTGGGATTCACGAATCCCACCTTTGTTGATACTGTGTGCTGAGAAAGGGACTTGTTGTTTTCATAATTTGGATGATTCCCATGTGCTGAAGGCTTCCCGCATGCCAGGTGCCGCCTGATTCGCCTCACCAGGATCTCAGAGGGCTCTGTGACCCTGGAAGAGTCCAGAACCACTATTTCAAAACATTGACTGTGAAGGAGTCTAGCCTCTGACATCTTTTCTTCTTAGATGACTATAAACATCTACATGTTTTTGGCTATTTTTTTCAATTAAGTGTACTTGCCAGGACTTGAAGACACTAGACCAATGTGGAGGGGGGAAAGCGAGCATGTCATGTGTTTATGAAGGTAGTATCTTCAGTGGTAGAATTTATCAGACATCAAGAACATGATAATGAGGTAGTCAGGGATTGAAGGAATGCCTTGATCCTCGACTCAGAAAGAGACCCTTCAGCCAGGTTACATGAAGAGTGGCATTGAGTGGGACCATCTGGTCCTCTTGGAACTGGCAGGAGAGTGACAGGTGGCAGAAGGTAGGGAGGTCCTGAGTGAGCCACTCCAGTGACAGGGCTGTGTGTAGCTGAGGATGGTGCACAGGGGAGTGGCCCCATCTGGGGCAGGAGACCTGGTTTTGCTCACTCCTGTGCCACCTGGAGCATGCCATAGTGGAGGAGTCATTGATTCCTTTTCTGAATCTCAGGCCTAACACTTACAATAAAAGGGATTATACTAAGGAGTTGAAGCCCTTAGTCTGTTGACTGCTTTCAATCTGTTTATTCTTTAAAAATTTTTTTATTTATTTGAGAGAGAGAGTGAGAGAGACAGAGCATGAGCAGGGGGAGAAGCAGAGGGAGTGGAAGAAAAAGGCTTCTTGCTGAGCAGGGAGCCCAACATGGGCCTGGATCCCAGGACCCTGAGATCATGACCTGAGCTGAAGGCAGATGCTTAACAGATTGAGCCACCCAGGTGCTCTTCAGTCCGTTATTCTTAAACATAAGTACAGTTGACCCTTGAACAATGCGGATGTTAGGGGTGCCAACTTCCTGTGCAGCTGAAAACCCATGTATAACTTTTGACTCCCCCCCAAACTTAACTACTCACAGCCTATGGCTGACCAAAAACCTTACTATAACAGAAGCAGTCATTTAACATGTATTTTGTATGTTCCAGGCCCAGATACTGTATTCTTACAATAAAGGAAGCTAAACTAAAAATCTTAAGGCAAGAAAAGACATTTACAGGACTGTGCTGTATTTATTGAAAAAAAAAAATCCACGTATACGTGGACCCACCCAGTCAAACCTGCGTTTCAGGGGTCAACTGTCAACTGTAGATCTCTAAGGTAGGCTGAGATAATGAGTTAGTAGTTTTAACTGTACTTTGTAAGTCTTCCTCTTTTGGATGTCTTGCATTTGTTTTATCTGTTGATTACCAGCTATGTTAAGCATATAGCTAGGTTGAATGCCTGTGTATGAGCTGTAGGCATCTGGCCTTAATTCATGCTATGTCTGTGATGTGGTTCATACAGTTCCTACACTGGCCAGCTGCCCTGTGACTGCCTCCTTCTAGCAAAGACCAGGAGATATGAGGATACACTTGGTTGGTTTATAAAAGCCCAGCTCCCACGAGGGGAAAGGGGCTGGTGCTGCGGCACTGTGATCACCCCTCACCCGGTCCCCATAGTGGCAGGGCCTTGCTCCTTTCAGGGATGGGCCCCAGGGTTTCCAACAACACTAGCTGTCTCTCCCAGGAAAGTTGTGAAGACAGGCAGCCGAACAGCGAGCAGGGTATAACCAGGATGTTTCATTCATGCTTACAAGGAGAGCTGTGTCTCTCTTCACCTCTTTATGTCCGTGCACTGTCTGTGCTGCATTGTGTGCTATTATTAATATATTATAACCTATTAGAGGGTAATTTTCTCTCATTTTCTGTCATTTTGCAGTTCTGTGCAAAAAGACATTAGATTGTGGATTAAAATGCGGGCATTTGGATATCACTGGAAAAAAAACAGCTGAGTTCACAGGCTCTCAAAGTGGCAGTGTGTTTGAAAAGCGTTAGCCATTTCTGCCTTTTGTGGAGAGAGGGCGGGAGAAGAGGTGGCCACCAGTCCCTGGGAAATATTTCTTAAGCGTGTTCTCATAGGAGACTGAGTGTTCGAGTTAAGCTGGTTTTGCATGGGCTCTGTTCTAACCCCAATATTGCCAGGCCTCAGAGAAGCATGTGAGCTCCAGAGGCTGGCAGCCCACCACCTGTCACTAACGCAAGTCAGAGAGGGAAGCAGCCATCACCAGGGCTGTGAGCGAGGAAGGCAGAGTCGATATGTAACTACCCCGCTATTCTTGATTGTGGCTATAAAACTGCACACACTCACCCCGCCGGCTCTCTTAGGACTTGGAGCAGACAGATGAGGCCTGCAGAACAAGCTGTGGGCTGCGGGAGGAGCAGGTTGGGGGAGTCTGGGAGGCTAGGCCATCCACACGGGTTTGGTGCCGTCTGGTCCCCTCCCTGCTTCTTTCCAGCAGCCGCGTGGTTGGAGTCCATGATGTCCATCCCCTCATTCACTGTCTATTTCTCCTGTCCATCGAATGCTGGAGAAGTTCATTAGATCACATCACAATAGACCCTAACTAAATATTTGTTACACAGACAATGGAGTGATAGATATGCAATCAATAAAACCAAAAAAGGATCTCGATAGTAGGAGCCTGCATTTTCTTTTCTTTTCTTTAAGATTTTATCTTTTTATTCATGACAGACACACAGAGAGGGCCAGAGAAACAGGCATGGGGAGAAGCAGGCTCCTGCAGGGAGCCTGATGGAGGACAGGGTCCCAGGACCCCGGGATCACACCCTGTGCTGAAGGCAGATGCTCAACCACTGAGCCACCCAAGTGCTCCAGGAGCCCACGTTTTCTGAAAGGACACTGCTCACTATCTGGTCCAAAGGCTCCATGGGGTGAGCTGTCCCCCCTCACAGAGCACAGACCCCACTAGGGCCCGCCTGAGGAGGGGTCAGGTGTGAGTATGCTGTTTTCTCCTAACGGAGAAGTGGGGACTGAAACCCCCAAGTAGGATGGGTGATGAGCCATAGCATAGCTCCACATGAGATTCCCCACAAAGAATCCCCGCAGACAGCTTTGGTTAGGCAAGCTGGCGCGAGGCTGGTGGCAGGCTGCCACCTAGCACATGTGAAGATGAGCAGCAGGGACGACCAGCATGGGGGTGGGGGGCGGGAGGGATGAGGGTGTCAGATGAGGTCTGATTTTATTCACTTATGCTCTTAATGACTTCAAACTAAGTGATAAAAGCAACATGCTCCCAAACGAGGTAGGGAAACCCCCACCAAAGACAGAAAACCTACATAAGGAGCAGGAGAGATTCGAGATTCCAGAGAGGCGGGCTGGGAAAACGCACCCCTTGGTGATTTGAAACTACAGTCCTGGCGTGTGGATGTCCCCGAGGGAGGAGCCCCCGGGCAGGAATACAGAAGTGACTCAGGGAAGTGACCCTGGGTTCTTTGGGGTGACAGGGCAGAGAAGCAACTGCTTCTCTGAAATACAGCTCTCATTCTGCTGCGGGTCACAGACAAAGGACTGGGATCCTGTTTTTGCTGGCAAAAACCCAGGCCCGGAATGGGGTGCATAAGCTCTCTGAGGATGTGCCGCGTCATTGGGGTGTCTCACACAATGAATATTAGAAGACTCTAACAAGCCAGCTTTGAGGAGAAGCAGAGCCCAAGCTGAAAAAAATTACAGCTCTTGACACTCTGTATATTTAAAATAAAATAAAAGAATGTTATAACTGGATATGATGCCACTCAACTGGACACTTAAAAAATGGTTCAAATGCTACATGTGACATTGTGTCTATTATTTCAACCCCTCCACCTTTCTCTTGCCTTCCCCTGCACATCCTCCCTGACACCCCCCTAGCCCCCGGCCCACTGCTGATACCACATTAGTGTCTCCCAAAGGGACGGCCCCTGTACATCTCCCCCTGCACATCCTCCTCTTGTCTCCTCCCACCCCACTGCTGACATCACATCACTGTCCCCTGGAAGCCACAGTCCCTGCACATCTCCCCCTGCACATCCCCTGTTCCCACCTCCCCTGCCCACTGTGAACATCACCTTTGTGTCTCCCATAGCCACAGCCCCTCCAAGTCCCACAAGGGTTTGTGGGGTCCTCCCATCAGTCTTCTGTGCTTGTCTATGCTTTGCATAAGACGACAAGGATTCTTGCCTGGTTTGCCAGCTTCAGGCACTGTACTTAGCTTCTGTTTATGGCTCATCACTCTGCTGTGTTCAGGGAGGGTGTCTGTGGCTTTCACTCATCGTGCCGCCTCATCCGTATAGGGGCTGGTTTTGTGGGTCAGTGGAAGGGTGAGAGGCGAGTTCAGAAGTGGGAATGGGCTTCTTAGGAACATCTCCTGAAGAGACTGTGGTAGTCTACCCACATAGCATCCAAAGGATGTAGGCAAATGCGGGCCTGGGTGATGGAACCAGGGTCGTGGTACGAGAGGATATACTGTGTAGTCAAAATCAGAGGACTGGTAGAAAATAAGAAAGTGGAGGGGCACCTGGGTGGCTCAGCGGTGAGTGTCTGCCTTTGGCTCAGATTGTGATCTCGGGGTCCTGGGATCAAGTCCTGCATCGAGCTCCCCCGCAGGGAGCTTGCTTCTCCCTCTGCCTATGGCTCTGCCTCTCTCTGTATCTCTCATGAATAAATAAATAAAATCTTTAAAAGAAAAAGAAAAGAATAAAGTAGAACGCAAGTAAGGTAAAAGCAGGGCACAGATAGCAGGGAGGACTTGGTATAAGGCTGGAACTACCAACAGACACTTGCACACCCATGTTTAGAGCAACATTACTCACTGTGGCCAAAAGGCAGACCCAAGCACATGTCCGTTGACAGAATGAATGGACAAACAAAATGTGGTCCATCCACCCAGTAGGATATTATTCAGCTTTTGAAAAAGAATGAATTCTGACGCCTGTGACAACAAGGATGAATCTGGAAGGCATTATATTAAGTGAAATAGGCCAGAAAAAAAGGCAGATATTATATGATACCTCTCATACAGAGGTACTTAGAGGAGTCCAGTTGA
Source organism: Nyctereutes procyonoides (assembly GCF_905146905.1). Taxonomy (NCBI): domain Eukaryota; kingdom Metazoa; phylum Chordata; class Mammalia; order Carnivora; family Canidae; genus Nyctereutes; species Nyctereutes procyonoides. The sequence continues at coordinate 9,005,514 of NW_026575044.1, forward strand.
TAGGGACGAAAGCAAAACGGTGGGGGCCCAGGGCTGGAGGAGGTGGGTGGGGAGTGAGACTTTAATGGAAACACAGTTTCCGTCTGGGAGAACGATCAAGTTTGGGGGGGGGGGCATGGCGGTGGTGGTGCTGATGATGATGGTTGCACCGCAGTGTGAATGTGCATGATGCCATGGAACTGGACACTTAAAAAATGGTTCAAATGCTAAATGTGAAATTGTGTCTATTTTTCTACAGTTAAAAGAAAATATTGAAACCCTATTTTCTGTTTTTAAGTCCTTAGCTTTTAACCTCTCCAGATCTTTGGCTGAAGTATCCCCCGCATGAGTGTGTGTGCAGGGGGGTGGGGACTTTATTTGGGGCTCGGGAGGCAGCAGGAGGGGGAAGTTTGGTGGCCTCCTGTTACCCCTACACTAAGGTTTAGGAAATAGTTTGTGGGGGAGTCGGCCTCTCCTGTTTTTATTTTGCAGAGACGCAGAGACAGTGGTAGCGGCTTCCTTTAACTGTGTTTTGAATTCTACAAGGCAGCTTTGGAACCTGCATCAACATATTTTGAGCAATCCTGTGGTTGCCTACTAACTGAATTTGTATTTCACTCACTGCCAGTGCTGAGGAACGTTATTAAAATGTTCTTTCCTGGTCTTGACTAACACCGTTCGGCCCTTGTAGCCTGGTTGATTAATGGCAGGGAAATTGCCCTTCATTTCTTTGCCTTGAAAACCGTGCCACCTGGGTCTTTACTGCCCTCAGAGCAGATGTCTTCTGCAAAGAACGGAATTTCTACCAGTTCGGCCCCTCCTCCTCTCACACATGGGTGAGAAACCAGTGGGGTGCACAGGACGGATGCCAAAGCTCTCAGCCCCGCGGGAGTCTTCAGAAGAGTGACCCCAGGCCTCTCCCAGGCTAATTATCACCATCCGGGGCTAGGGCTAGTGCTCCCTGGAGGAGCAGCAGAGGAGTAGGATCGTCTTCCGGCAAAGAAACGGAATCAACCCCCAAGCATGAGTTTGCAATACAGTTTGTAGTGTGTGGCCATCATCAGCATGTTCCCCTCTGACAGAGATGTTTTTGAACATTTGCTATGTCTCTGCCTCTGCGAAACACTTTCCAGAATCATAGTAAGCCTTTGAGGTAGGCATTCCTGGCTTTTGTTTTTATAGATAGGAAAAGCAATGAGGGGAGATAACTGGACCAAGGTGACACCTGTATCGGCCTCAGAGCTAGGATCTGAACCCAAATCTGTTTGATTCCAAAGCTGGTGTCCCAGAGACACCTGGATGGCTCAGTGGTTAAGTGCTGCCTTTGGCTCAGGTTGTGATCCTGGGATCCCAGGATTGAGTCCTGCATCAGGCTCCATGTGAGGAGCCTGCTTCTCCCTCTGTCTGTGTTTCTGCCTCCCTCTGTGTCTCTCATGAATGGGTAAATAAAATCTTAAAAAAAAAAAAAACAAAAACAAAAAACAAAGCTAGTGTCTGTAAACCAGGTAAGAACTGCACGTAATCGGGAACCCTGGGTGGCACAGCGGTTTAGCGCCTGCCTTTGGCCCAGGGCACGATCCTGGAGACCTGGGATCGAATCCCACGTCGGGCTCCTGGTGCATGGAGCCTGCTTCTCCCTCTGCCTATGTCTCTGCCTCTCTCTCTCTCTCTCTCTCTCTCTCTCTCTGTGTGTGTGTGTGACTATCATGAATAAATAAAAATTTAAAAAAAAAAACTGCATGTAATCTGGAGTCCCCAGCGTGTTCTAATAGACCTGTGGTCTCAGTCATCCTCCTGAAAGTGGGGACAGGTAAGGGTAATCAGACCCTGGGGCAATGGATGTCTCCACCCCACACCTGCCCTGTTCACCTGCGGGCACTTCTGACTGTCCTGCACACCTGTAGGTTCTGCTGCCCAGCTAGCCCAACCCTGCCAATCAGGGAGGCATAACTGGGCAAGCCCCGCCTGCAGATCATCAGCCTGCTACCAGGGCAGGGTTTGGTGGGCTCCTGGGTACTCCTATCAACTCAGTCCCAGCCCTGGATTGGGATCATCCTTCCCCTTGTGGCCTTGCCTTGGCCTCCCTGGGCCTGATATCCCAGACTGTGCATCCCAAACACTTGCTGCCCAAGGCACTGTGCATGCTGGTATGCACACACACACGCACACACACACACAGTCAAACACTCAAGCATGACAGCAAACCAGAGGGTTTGCTTTCTTCACTTGAGGAATCGGCAGTCTTTAGACAGGATGAGGTGGAAGTATCGAGAAGGCACTGCCCAGTGACCAAGAGGCTTGGGAAGTGAGTCAGAACTGGAATTCCCTGAAGAGACAGGACGGTCATCCCCAGTGATTACTGCCCTCACTCTGGGCAGCTCATGTTTCTGTGTTGCAAAGAAGATCCATCCACTGTCCCCCAGAAGAAGAGAGAGGAAGGAGACAGGGTAGGTTGTGGAAAGGAGAAGTGACCATCAGGTCAGTGTGTAGTACTTAGGGGCATGTGGCAGACAGCGAGTCCCAGCTGTCTGTGTGCGATTTGTCCTGGCTGCCCAACGGTTGGTCTGGCCCCCTGGTCCTGGTGACCTTGATCTGCTCCTGGCAGGCAGTGAGGTGCTGTGTCTCCTTTCTCCATGAATGCGGAATCCACCATGACTGTGGCAGGGGAATGTTCTCCAGGTAGTAACGATCTGCTTCTCTGTGGGTTCTGGCAGTGACCCTAGGGCTCGGGAGAGTGCTCGAAGAGACCTTGCAGTTTAGTCCTTTCCTGTTTTTGTTCTTATTTGCCTTCTGGATGGACAGCGTGCTTTATAGCCTTCCTCACCCGAATGCTGTGGATGCCCTGCGAGTTCTTATCCTTTCTCTCCCCTAAGTGCTCAGGGGCCACACACCCAGCTTCATAAACCTGGAAGGACTGGCACTTGGCCGAGTAGTCTGTTTTACATGAAACTGAAACCCAGGCTAGGATTTTTGGGTCACCTCCCAGATCACAGGAATTTATTGCCTCATTAACAGTCAAATAAGCATTTTAAATGATCCAAGAACAGGCTGACCACTTGGAATCCCAGGTAGTCTGCTAGGCCTCCTGTCTTTAGTGGGTGTGTGACTTACTTTTACTCCCAAAGGGGCCCACCATGGGAGGAAACAAGGCAGGAAAATTGAGTGCATGGGCATTCTGGCTTATCAAGAAATAGAGGGTGAGTGTGTGTGTGTGTTTCTAATCTTTTGTTCACTAATATATTCTGAGTACTTAGGACAGTGATTGGCACATAGGAATACAATAAATATTTGTTGAGTGATTGAACAAATGATATGGGTGTGTATGTGTGCAAGTGTGCGTGTATGTGTGCGTGTTGGGGGGCGTACGTACACACAGACAAGAATAACACTTCACCCATGAATCATTTATCTAGCAACCTTATGGAAAATGAATGACGAATTGGAACATGGTCCATGGGCCATGGAGGAGCCACAGAGAGGTAACAAAACTCATGCTCATATTTCTTTACTCACAAGAGAGTTATTGTCCTTCATAGCCAGGCCTAGTTTAGATAATGTTCTTGGCCTGGAGCAGATCAGAAATGCAAATTAAAGGTAGAGATAATCACAAAGACAACCCAACAAAGTGACAGCTCACAGCTTGACAGCGGGAGATAAGACAAAATGCAGACCTGAGTACTCCTGAGTACAGCCTCCTGGAACCAGATGGCTTAAGGGCACAGCCTTTTACTCTTTACTATCCCCTTGGACATTACGTCATATGGCACAATATGAAATTAATTAACATTCATAGGAGACACTGAATCATCAAAAGCTTAAATTATGTCTTATAATTTTATTAGAAGACAGGATCACCTCTAATTCTTTAGAAAGAGTCCTTTGGATGGTTTAAGTAGCTGTTTCTTAAAGAGCCTATGCTTCCATTATCTATACCAGGAAGCAGAAAGTTGTGGCCTGCAAGCCAAATCCAGCTCATCTATAGCAACTTCTGTGCCATAGTAGCAGAGTTGAGTAGTTGCAGCAGAGACCAGTGTGGTGTGCAAAACCAAAGGCATTTACTGTCTGTCTGGTCCTTTATAGGAAAAGTTGACATATCTCCAATCTAGATGTTGGGTTTTTCCTGGGTGTCAGTTTCTGCTTATGTGTACATCTGACTCATTTGCATGCATTCCCAAGTGATCTGTACACATGAGTGTATATACATATATTTCTGTGTGCTAGTAAGCACAATTAAATGTTAAGCACTCTATTGCCTTTACTTCACAAACATAGCTCAGTAAAAGGGATTTAGATCTAATTAGCCATTACTCTTTCCACTTCACTCAACTGATGATATGTGATGACCTCTGACCCAAAGGACAAAGACATTCTGGAGAACTCCATTGGATACCTCACTGCACATTTACCATCCTTCCAACAGCTTGGTGAGTATAGACATATCGACCACACCCAAGGTTTCTATAGGACTGATGTCTTTGCTGTGCTGTGTGAAGGATTCAGTGATCATGTATCCCAGGCTACATGGCATCTTGTGGGATATGAAAATGGTACTGGAAGTCGACTGTAGTGGCAAGAAATATTATGTGCTTCATCAGGTCGGATTTTGCTTTCAGATTATTCTTGTGGCCTTTGCCACTGTCTTAATGGAGAAAGTCTCTCCAGCTAGGCAGGCATGTTGATTGATTATTCTGTGCTGATGTGGCTATACCACATTAGTGATGGTTTTTCTGACTTCGATATGCTTCTGGCTCAGGCTAGCTAATATACTTCACTTTATTCTATTACTTTTCAAGTACCAAGGGCCAAAATTAATTATGGAAGGGAGGCTTCTAAGATTATAGACTCCTATGGGTAAAGTATGTATCTGTACTGCTAAAATAAGCACTAAGACATGGTTTGGACTTGGCGGGGAAAGGGAGTGCCTTTTTAATTGATATATAATTCATATACCATAAAATCAACCCTTTTAAAGTGTATGGTTCAAGAGTTTTTAGTATATTTACAAAGTTATACAACCATCTAATCTTTTAAATTTTTTAAAAAATTTTATTTATTTATTAAAAATTTTTTTTAAAAAGTAGGCTCCATGCTCAGCGTGGAGCCCATCATAGGGCTTGAACTCACAACTCTGAGATCAAGACTTGAGCTGAGATCAAGAGTCAGATGCTCAACCAACTGAGCCATGCAAGCACCCTCATTTTTTTTTAATATATGAGGAGTTTGGTTTAATATATGAGGAACTCTATGTAATCCACACAAAAACAGCATCGACACTTGTACTGAAATTGACACATTGTGCTTGAGAGACCACACCAGATGACTAACCGGAAACATCCCCAAACATTGGTGGATTCTGCACCTATCTGATGGCCTCTGAGCTGTCACTGGGCAGCTGGTGTGGGTGGCAGTAGAATACAGCCTGGCTCTTCAAAGTTTGCTACACACTCAACCAATGAAAAGTCTCCTTGCCTTCAATGGGTTTCTATTTCAAGAGCAGCAACCCTTGCCAGAGGAGGAAATTAACAAGAGGTCAAGGGATAGAGTTAGTCAGATGGTTTTCTGAATTGAGGGATCCAGAAAAATGCAGAGACCTTGCCTGTTGTAGCATTTTAAAAATTTTTTTATTTATTTATGATAGTCACACAGAGAGAGAGAGAGAGAGAGGCAGAGACATAGGCAGAGGGAGAAGCAGGCTCCATGCACCGGGAGCCCGATGTGGGATTCGATCCCGGGTCTCCAGGATCGCGCCTTGGGCCAAAGGCAGGCGCCAAACCGCTGCACCACCCAGGGATCCCGCCTGTAGCATTTTTATATAAAATTACTTTTCCATAAAATAAGTTGGCATTTTATTGAGAGTGTTGGTGATGTGGATTAGAACAGGAGAGGCTGTAGAAGTGGGAAAGAGTGGGTCACTCACCCGAAGGTGGCCCCTTTATGCGTGGTCTGCATTCGTTTTGCTCCTCACCTTACTTCAGAAGCTGATGCTGGGTTCTTATGGTTTCCTGTTGTTCCTAAAGATGTGGGGCTCAAGGGAGCTCAGGCACCATTCCAGAATTTCTCAGCAATCTAGGCCAGTTTACCAGGATTAGAACTTGGTGCTCTAGAGCCAAGGGGGACAATGGGGCAGCCAAAGAGGCTGCTGTAGAGGAGCCGGGGAGACGAAGCGGAGGGAGAGAGGAGGCACCTGCTCACAGCAGGACTCAGAGAAGAAGGCATGGAGGCAGAGTTTAGATTCAACTTTACTTTGAGAGAAACAGCCATAAACACACATTCTCCATATCTGCCTTCACTGTTAGTTTGCTCATGGCTGAACTCGAAGGCTGAAATCCTCTGGCACATCAACTACTTGGTGTGATGGTGGAAGAAGACAGTTAATACATTTCGCATGGGATCATTTCGCATTGATGGTGGGAGCTGGCTAACAACTTTAATGTTATGAAAACTGCTGGGGTGCCTGGGTGGCTCGGTTGAGTGCCCAGATACTGACTTCAGCTCATGTCATAATCTCAGGGTCATGAGATCGAGACCCATATCAGGCTCCGTGCTCTGGATGGAGTCTGCCTGAAATTCTTTCCATCTGCTTCTCTGCACACACTCTTCTCCTTCTTTCTTTCTTTCTAAAATAATTATTTTTTTCCCCAAAGTTCCTGCTACATTCCTAAACTTTAGAGTTGCTCCTTTTAGCAGGAGGTTAGGAGGGGGAGAGAAGTCATCTTTGTAACTGACGTAAAACACAGCCTCTCTTCTCCTAATTGAGAAGGACTTCGTTCATGGCAGCTTGGGATCTACTGTGTTATCCCCATCAGTGCTTGATGTTTTTGCCACGCCATGAAAGCACAAGGGAAATAGATGTACTGGGGCCTGGGCCAGTGTCTGGTGATTCCAGAGGCTACAGCCTTCCACCTGTACCAGGCAGGAATCAGCAGAGGCGTGATTCTGATTTACGAGGTGAGAGCCAGAAAACAAATAGAAAAGCCTTTGTTCTGTGGTCATGGACAGAACCTCCCTGCTGAAGGGGGTGTTAAAAATCCAGGATGCTTCCTAACACGGGCCAGTCCTCTGTGCAGGATGACAGGGAGGGCCAGGGGTGTCCTGGTGCAATGTCCAGGCTTTCTTGGGGTTCAGGTTGGGATCCGGTCCCACCCTGCTTTAACCAGAACTAATGTATGTTGCTTGCTTCCTTCCTTCCTTCCTTCCTTCCTTCCTTCCTTCCTTCCTTCCTTCCTACCTTCCTACCTTCCTACCTTCCCAGTCTCCATCTCTGTCTCTCTCCCTCTCCCCACCTTCCCTCCCTTCTTTCTTTCTGTGTATCTACAATTTTGTTTGCAAAAAAAGAGTCCTCATCACTAAAAGCAGCTCACAGCAGTTGACCATGTCTGGAATGTTAGTAATGAGCCCTCCTGTGTGGGGCTAGGGTGACCCTGCTGGTGACCTGGAGGATCTTGGAGTCCTTTGCTAGTTCAGCAACTCTGGACTCAATCCCCACTCCTACCACACCAGCTTCCAGCCTATCCCCTGCACTTCGAGGGTTTCTGTGGGCACGCTGGCTCTCCGCCAGCGAGCATTGCTTTCTACTTAGATGCACAGGTAATCCTACCCGTGCGTGAGGGACGTCATGGCATGTTCTGGCCACGTGTTTTGCTTTAAGTGGTATCATGCTAAGAGTGGTCTCCTTCTGCAGCTCCAAAATTCCATTTTTCAGATCTGTTCATATCGACTCAGTAGATGACTCTGCTCCTTACATTCTCTCCCTGGGGTACCCCTGCCGGCCCTTTCCATCCCATCCCCATCCCCGTGTGTACACACACACTTAGCTACTTCTGGAGGAGATGGATGGGTCAGTCATATCTTTACATGTCAAGGTCGCACTGTCTAACCTGAGCCTGTCCCTGCAGGGATGGTGAGCTTCTCTGTCTTGGGCTGCCTTGCTCAGTGGGCCTTGTGACCTGCATTTGAAAGTCACCTGTGCTGTAGACTCCAGAGGAAAGAAGTTCAGGCTGACTCCCTTGGCTTTCTCATTCTCATAACAAAGAGGGGCCCTGTCCAGCTTCATCATCCCCACCTGGCCTCCACCCTACTAGCAGCTGGCTCCGGACAGGAACCCCTTCCTCCCTTCTGAAACCCCAGAGCCTCACCCCACAGCTGTCTGGGAAACATCAAAACACAACCAGCCCTTTCTCCCAGGTTCTGCCTCTCATTGCAAGAGGCCAAGGGCTCGGGAAATCCTATGTCCCTCCACACAGCTCCCCTACTTTTTCAGTAGAGCTCCGAGTCTGTTTTCAGCACAACTCCCTACACTCTCAGCCTCTTTTCTGAGAGGCCCTATACCTCCTCTTCCTGCCTGTTCTCTGCAGCCCTCTCTAGTCACATTGCTTTGTCTCCCACCCCAATCCCTGAGCCACGAAACGCAGGACCTGGAGATTGCCATTGTGGCCCATCACCCTTCTGGACTCTCCCAGATGCTGCGTGTCCTGCCATCAGGTCATTGGTGACCCAGCCACCCACCTCTGGCTCCTAGGGTCCCGCCACCACCCCACCTTGCTTGTCTGCTGTACACAATGCTTCTGCTACCAAGGCCCCCAGCCTGGGTCTCTGCTCCTCCCCTGCTCAGCCCAGCCCCACACCTCAGCCCTATTACTAACACTGCTGCCCATGGTCTCATCGCCATCACCTATTCTTCAGTTTCTTCCTCTTCTTGCTCACTCCCTCTGGAGCCTCAACTCCAGATGTTCTTCCTTCTGAGGTACAACCCTTCCACCCTGCCACATGCCCCTTCTCACCTGCCTCCTGCCTCCACCGAGTCCTCATCTCACTGACATCCTTGACCATCTGTAAGAGTCAGTTCCCTGCTTGAACCCTGGGGACCAGAGCTGCTTTGCTCGGGTGCTCCCCACTCTCTTCACAGAGCTGGGGCCCTGCCAGAGTATGGTTCTCCCCTGACTTCACCCTGATTGCACCCAGCCAGACCAGGGAGGTCAAACCCCAGACCATGATGACTGCCTACAGTTTCTGACCATAAACCTCAAATGGGCTGTTTGATCATGCTGCCCTCCCAGTCAACTTTTTTATATTTTTCAGACCTTGCACGCATCCTTCTGTATCTCCACTTGGAGCCAAATTTGCACAGGCTCCCACCACGTGCCCATCTTCTCTACCTTGTCACCTGAGGCTGGGGAGGAAGTGTTCATCACCAGTCGGGGCCAGGCTCTGTGCTGGCTCTCTAGGTGGCATTCCCTCTGCCTGTTCAGGGTACCCCTTCAGAAGCTTCCCCTTCTTTCTATGTCCTGTGTCTCTTCTCTATCGGATTGTTCTCCTAGGAGTGCAAAAATGCCCTTCTGGCTCCCAACCAGAAAATACTAAGAGTTCTTTTGACCTCATATCCCCCATTAACTACTGTTCCATTTCTGTGATTGTATTGCAGCAAATTTATTCTTTTTTTTTTTTTTTTTTTTTAAATTTTTTTTTTTTTTTTTTTTTTTTTATGACAGTCACAGAGAGAGAAGGAGAGAGAGGCAGAGACACAGGCAGATGGAGAAGCAGGCTCCATGCACCGGGAGCCCGACGCGGGTCTCGATCCCGGGTCTCCAGGATCGCGCCCTGGGCCAAAGGCAGGCGCCAAACCGCTGCGCCACCCAGGGATCCCTGCAGCAAATTTATTCTTAAAAAAGACTTGTTTGTACCCTCTTCTATTTCTCATCTCCATCCTTTCTTGAATTGCTGTCATTCAACCAAGAACTCCTGTGAAGTCATCAAAAATAATAATGTTAGGGGCATCTGGGTGCTCAGTTGGTTAGGCATCTGACTCTTGGTTTCGGCTCAGGTTGTGATCTTGGGATTGTGAGATCGAGCCCTGCGTTGCAGTTCATGCTCAGCACGGAGTCTGCTTGAGATTCTCTCCCTCTCCCTCTGCCCTCCTGCTCACACACTCACTCTCTCTCCTCCTCTCTCAAATGAATAAGTCTTTAACAGTAAGATAATAATGACAGCTAATATTTGTAATATTAATTTTGTGATAGACAGTAATTATCATATAATAATTATGCTTTCATTCATTCGACAAGTATCTGTTGACCACCTGCTATGTGCCAGATGCTGTTCTGAGTATTTTACAAATATGAACTCCTGTCAGCCCGTAAGGTGGGCACCCTTACTGTTCCCATTACATGGATGAGGAAACAAACTTTTCTGCTTTACTTGACCTATCTGTGGCATTTATCATTTGATCATTCCCTCCTTGAAATACTCTCTTCACCTTATTTCCTTTTTCTTTTTTAAGATTTTATTTATTTGAGAGAGAGCATGAGTAGGGGGAGGGCCAGAGGGAGAGAGAACCCCAAGCAGACTCCCCACTCAGTATGGAGCCTGACACAGAGCTCAGTCCCATGACCCAAGATCATGACCTGAGCTGAAATCAAGAGTCAGATGCTAGGGGCACCTGGGTGACTCAGTGGTTGAGCATCTGTCTTTGGCTTAGGTTATGATTTGGGATCCTGGGATCGAGTCCTGCACCAGACTCCCCATAGGGAGCCAGCTTCTTCCCCTGCCTATGTCTCTGCCTCTCTCTGTCTCTCATGAATAAATAAATAAGATCTGTAAAAAAAAAAAAAAAAAAAAAAAAGCGTCAGACACTCAACCACCTGAGCAACCCAGGCGGCCCTTCACCTTATTTCATGAACATCAGTCTCTTCGCTTTCTCCTCTCACCTCACTAGCTGTTTCTTTTCACTTTCTTTTTCTGCATCCATCTCTTCTCCCCTAAATAAATCATGGAGAGCTCAGCCATCACACCTTTCCTCTGTCTGCACTCCTGCCCTCTGTGACCTCTCTTGGTCCCATGGCTGGAAATGCCGTCTGTAGACTGCTGGCCTCGGAAATGGTCTGTCCAGCCCGGTCCTCAAGCCTAAACACTAGGCTTGACACTGTCCCTGACCTTACTCTTACTCTCAACTGTCTTCCCTCCTCACCCCAGCTATGCTGGCCTCCTTGCTGTTCCCAGGCATGCTAATCCTGCCCCCACCTTGGGCCTTCATGTGCGCCCCTGTCCCTCGCCAAGATGCTTTTTACAAGATGCCTGCTGGGGCTCATGACCTTGTTGCCTTCACGTCTGTTCAGGTGTCCCCTGATGGAGAAGCCATCTCTGTCTTGTGAAACAGAACAGTGCCTACTCCAACTCCAGAAATCCCTTTCAAATATCCTCCCAACCCGCTTTATCATTCTGCATGTGTCACCACTCGATTTATCTTACTTGCTTGTTTACTCGTTTTTCTCCAGAAGAGAGGTCTAGGAGGTGGAGACCTTTTGTCCTCTGTGCCGTCACCAGTGGGGGGCTTAGAATAGGTGCTTCATCAGTGTAAGTGGAGCAAATGAATAGTCACTGCAGGAAATTCATGGACAGATGCTTTCAGAACTCTGTGCCTTTAATTTTTTTTAAAGTAAATCTCTTTGATTGTGAATGGGTTCATATTTTCAAAGTGAAGACCGTAATAAATGTATAAGTGAGGAAAGTCTTCTTTCCTCTTCCCTGAAGTTTTAAGACATTTGCAAATGTATCTGAAATTGTAATAGAAGATTCCAGAAGGCTTAATAACGTGTTTTCAGTTGATGGTGATAGCCAGACATAGTTTAAATAACATTAACAGGGTATGGTTTTGCTAAAGGAACATAGTGTTTTTAAAATGGAAACTTCAGTAACTCCATTTTACTACTTCCTTAAACCTTTGAAATGCCCAGAACTCAATGTTGAATTATTTACTAAAAATGCCCCCCTTCCACAAGTAAACCCACCCTGATATTAACTGCCTAGGGTTTAAAAGTTTTTAATAATGCCCCAACAATGTTGGCTTAATGAATTAGATTCCACGAAAAGTGACCAGGCTTTGTTAACAATAAATCAGGTTCCACTACTTACAGAAAAAGCAGCTGAAACTCTGCTTGTAAATAATAATGTGGAAAGATCTGGTATTAATCAAACCACCGTCCACAGCTGGGCTCTGTTTGCAGCTCTCAAACACCGTGGACTTAATCTTGAGCACATCTATATTTGAAACTTAACACAATCATGCAGTCCTTTGAGAATGAGCTTTGGCAACCAATCAGCTGGGGATTGCGCCTGAAACACATGTATAAAATCATACTTCCAAAGGCTATGTTGTGGATCAGTATTGTTCTGTTCTGTTTTTAAATCATGTGGATAGCCTCTTGACCATGCAGTTCAGTATTAGAAAAAAAGTGTTGAGAGTACTTTTTGCATAAATAATTGCCCTGATTCATTTTTTTTACTAAACGGTATGATTTGACACAGCCAGTGGCTGTGAAGGCAACTGGCCTGGTCCCGTTGAGGTTGGTAGATCCACCTGAGTCAGGGTTGGGTGCCAGCCTCAGCCTGTCCAGAGGTGTGCACAGTTTGCCCGGGACATTCTGGGCATAGCAGAAAGTCATTCATCTGTGTAGCGGCTATACCAGGACACAGATCCTGCCACATCAGAATCCCCATCTTTCCAAAGGAGATTCCTGGAGTGTTTTCTACTTAGTTCAGCTTGGCCTCCTCTGACTAATCAGGGGCTTCCCTGAGAAATAGGTGCTCAGTAGTATAGCTTCAGAGGCCTCTGTGAAACCCTTTGACCTTCCCTGAATTCTTCCTTGTGTCTTGAGCCACAGAAATTTCTGCCAATCCCTCAGAACATGGCTGGTTAGAATCTCATCCCACTCAAAGTGTCCTTCTAATCCCTGGGGTGCTGCCTCCTGAAGGTGCTCAGCTCTTTGCTGAGCTTTGACCCTGGGGTAGATATTGCTATGTGATCTGTGACCATCAGAACCCAGGTGAAGCTATATCCTGAGTATTTTCTAGCTATGCATTTTCTGGAGGTGTCCTTTGTATTTCCCCAGCCACAGAGTGCTCAGACCCTTTCTTGGGACCCACATCTGGTTCTTGATGATGTGCCCACCAGGTCCACCTAATGGGGGACAGCTCTCCTCTCTGCTCCTCTATTTTGAAGTGATTCCAAGATCCCAGCGAACATGTTGGTATGGTGTCATGGCCCTGGAGGCTTTTGGTAGCCAACCACAGCATGTACTGATTCCATTTGCTTGGCTTATAAATGGAAATTCAGGTGGTTTGGGACTCTGTTGGTCTGACCTTCTGGGAAATTCGACCACTGCAGTGAGCAGAGAAGACCAAGAGAGTGACTTCTCACCAGTGTTTCAGGAGTCTGGTATGGAGAATATGTGAAGTCAATCTTACCAGACATAGGCAAGAAAGAGCCAATTCTTGCTTTATCTTTCTGACCTATCCATTGTGATAGATACAGCTGAGAGCATTTCCCTGGCTGTGTGCAAGGTCTGGACAAAGAGCTGGATACTGAGCTGGGCTTGGTACTTTGGTCTTGGCCTTTCTCTGGAGCCAAAGGCTTACCTGGATGGCCCCCCTTTGGTCCTGTTATTCTGTTAACAACCCCATTTTTTAAGTTTTAAATTTTAATTCCAGTATAGTTATCATACAGTGTTTTATTAGTTTCAGGTGTACAATATAGTGATTCAACACTTCCCTATATCACCCGGGGCTGATCATGACCAGTGCACTCCTTCATCCTCATCACCTGATTCACCCATCCCCCCACCTCCCCCCGCCCCGTGACCATCTATTCTCTAGAGCTGAGTGTTTCTTAGTTTCTTTCTTTTTCTTTTGTTCATTTGTTTTTTCCCTTAAATCCCATGTATGAGTGAAATCATGTATTTGTCTTTTTCTTAGCATTGATATTTGAATTAGCATTATACTCTGATATTTCACTTAGCATTATACTCTCTAGCTCTATCCATGGTGTACCAAATGGCAAGATTTCATTGTTTTTGAAGGCTGAGTAATATTCCATCATGTGTATACCCCTCATCTTTATCCATTTATGTATCGGTGGACACTTGGGCTGCTTCCATAATTTGGCTCTTGTCGATAATGCTGCAACAAACATGGGGGGGGGGCCATGTCCCTTTGTAGTTTTGAGGCTGTTGAGCCTTTTAATATCTGAGCCTTGAGTTCCCTAGCTACAAACTGGTAAGTGCAGTAAATAGGACATGGCTTATGCCCTCATTGTTCTTCTTCATGTGTTAAACATGTGAAGGACTCATTGTAATGACAACGAAGTGCCTTTATGTCTGTGATTCCATTTAATCCTTCTATCAGTAGCAAAGATGAGTATTATCCCTGTGTTACTGATGACAAAGTAATTAAGACTCACGAAGGTTTGGCCAAGGCTGTGAAGCTAGGAGTTGCAGAGCTTGGGCCTTCACTCAGATATTACCAGTTCAAGTCCAGAGCTCTGTTTATCCAGTGAACTCCTTCATCAGCTCCCCAGATGAGGAGGAAGTACCGTGTTCTGTTTGGAATTTTTGATTACAATGTGCTTTGTAATATTCCATAAGGTTGGGGCCATGTTTATATTCCGACTTTAGCAAAGAACCTGGCCTATTAGGTACCTATTAGGCCCTATTAGGTACCAATAAATTGTACCAATAACTGATAAATGAATGAAATTAGTGAATGAATAGATAAATTGGGCAGAAATCTACGTGTCTGCATTTGTACTAGAAAGCACTACCTGTTAGGTGTAAAATGTGGCCATGTATATGCAGGGGATATGCCTGAATTGTTCATTTCTTCTAGCTCTCTAGCAGCATTTAGTGACTGAGTGTAGTTCACAGCATGTTTCTTAAAAAGTGCTCAAATTTTATTGGAATCTGCAACCAAAATCAGAATTAAAATCTATTTTTAAATATGTCCTCTGTGGGGCACCTGGGTGGCTCAGTGGTTAAGCAACTGCCTTCAGCTCAAGTCATGATCCTGGGGTCCTGGGATTAAATCCCACATCAGGCTCCATGCACAGAGCCTGTTTCTCCCTCTGCCTCTGTCTCTGCCTCTCTCTGTGTCTCTCATGAATAAATAAATAAAATCTGGAAAAAAAAAAGTGTTCTCTGCTCTTGTTCTCCCCTTGCTACTTCTGCTGTCAAGTTACCTAGGACGTGTGTGGGCCCAGTTTCGCAGTCTTATCCCCTGCTGGAGCATGTGCATCACTGAGTGCATGTACCTGTAACTCCAGAGCCGATCATGAGGGAGCTGAAATCTCACCTCCAGTCTGTCTTGTCTGTACTGCTTGCCACATTTGTGTCATTTGTTTCTTCCAGGAGAGGTGTACTTGTGAGTGTGCATGTGGTACTTGTGAGATGTGTATTTGTGTAGTGTGTGTGGTGTGTGTGTCTATGTATGTATGGTGTGGTGTGTAAGTGTGTGGTGTGTAGGGGGGTGTGCTGTGTGTGCGGTGCAGTGTGTGGTGTGGGGAGAGTGGGGAGCGGGGCCCCTCTGCTACCTTGAGTGCTGTCCTCATGTCTGCTCCACACTCTTCCACTGAGGCTGCTTGTGTTTTTGGGGTGAACACCTAGAGGTCTGGGTGGTGGAGGTGGTGTCAGGTCCTGGACCCCTGGCCTGTGTGGTAGACAATGTACATGAACTGACTGACCCAAGCCTGTCCCTTATGGGGCTCACTAATCAAAAAGCTGTTTTTGAAACTGCAAAGATGAGTGGGCACCGTCATGGGGGAGCAGGCAGGGGCAGCCGTGCTGTCCAAGTCCGGGCTGCCCAGCGCTGGCCCGGCTAACGGAGATGCCACAGCAGCCACCATGCCCTGCTTGTGTCCTGAAATAGGCAGGGAGCCTCAGCGACCCCGGGTCAGGAGGCCAAACTGAGGTGAGTCCCGTTCTCAGGAGTGACAGAGAGGTGGGGGAAGCCCCCGATGAAGGCTTCTTGCCCTCCTGCCACATTCAGGGCTTTTTCTGCGATGCTTTGCTCAGTTCAGTGAACTTGGAGCGCAGACCTTTTCAGTTACGATCCTTAGGGAAGGCCGAAGGGTAAGACGCATTGCTGATGATCCCATGATTTATCCATCCCGCCCCTAATAAGCCAATGAATGTCTCCTGATGGATAGTTAAGTTCCGGGCCCTGAGCAGATATCCCGTCACCAGGTCTCAGAGTGGTCAGTCTGTCTGTCAGATGTTACAGGCACTTCCTCTGCCCCGGGGCGTGTTATGTCATCTCCGAATAACCATTTACAATGTGCCGCTCGGCCCCTCCCAGGGTCTGCCACAGGCGGGGGCACCTAGGGCCGAAGGCATCGTGACGTCCCCCACCCACCCTAGCCAGCGCCGAGCCTGGCACACTGTCTGTGCTACATATGTGTGGGGTTTGCAGGAACAATGAATTCTCTGGTCTGCTCTATAATTGCATCAAATTACATCTTAGAGATAACTTCTTTCGGTGGCGTTGGTTTTCTTTGTCCCGGAGGGAAACTGCAAAGTTACCCTGATACAAAATCTGGGCAGAGGCCTGAAGCGATTTCCTAGGAAGAGCGACCTCAGCGTTGCCCACTCCAATCCAGGCCGGGCGGCCAAGATGTAAATGACAGGCTCCGCGAGCAGCCGCCGAAGCCACGAACCAGATTAACGGTTTCATGTACACAGGACTTGGGTCCCACATCAGCCCTTTCCACCACGCTCCTGTAAACAGCTGGAGGCACTGTCAGCAGCAGAGGTGTGTGTAGAGGGACGATGGTATGTGTACCCACAAAGAAGAGAGGCCGAAGGCTGGGGACCTGTTCTACACTGGCATGCGCAGAAGTCCATGCCACCCACGGCTGCCTACGCACATCCATGGCCCTGCACGACTGTCAGCCACCATTGAACGGTCACACTATGAAAAGACTGTGCTTTTTAGAATTCAGTATCTCTTTGCCCTGGATCTGTGCCTAGGATGAGTCAGGAGAGGGCTCAGGCCCCACTTTCAGCCTCGGCACAGCTGACACAGGGCCTGGGTTGGTCCTTGGTATGTGAGTCTTTTCCTGTGTATCCCAGGATATTTAGCAGCATCCTTGGCATCTACCCACTAGATGTCAGTAGCCCCCTCCCAGTTGTGACAACTATAAATCTCCAGGTCTTTGCAACTGTCCTCCAGGGGTCAAAATTACCAGGGTTTGAGAGCCCCTGGAGTAGGATAGAGAATTCGGTGAAGAGACATTTGCTATATACCTGTAGTCTCTGGGCTATGGCCGAGGAGCCATTATCATTGCCTTGAATTACTGTCTAGAAAAAGCAGCAGTCCCCATCCAGCACCAAGGTCTCAGAGGAGCGGCAGTTGGTTGGGTGGAGTGGAGAACCCCCATGGGGCCACAGCTAGGGATAGTTCCTTGAAAGGGAGGGGCAGATGTCCTTTTCCACCTGCTCCCTCTCTCTTCCCTTGCTCATCCTTTCCCATCCCTTCATGAGAGCGTGCCCCAGAATCACCCAGGAGGCTTGCTAAAATGTAGATTCCAGAGCCCTGCTCCCCAGAGATTCTGATACAGGATCTGAGAGAGGTCCTGGGATCTGCATGTTTCAGCTTGGCCGGGGGGCAGGGTGGTGGCAGGATGCAGGTCCTGCAGGCCCAGTGCATAGACTATGACTTGGCTCTGAGGGAAGTCAGGGGAGTCTGGGAGGATTTTAAACCAAAGGAATGTCAGCATCAGATTTAAGACTTAAACAGATCCCCCTGGCTGCTCTCCTGAGTAGACTCTGAGGGCAGGGAGCAAGAGTAGAACTTATAATTACTATTGAAATTATGGCATGGTTTCTGCCCCTTTGGAATTTGCCATGATTGTGGAGATAGAACATGTACAACTGTAAGTAACAAGGAAATGTTTGCTAAGTGATATGAATAACTCAGAGAAGTGCATTGGACGTCAGCAGGAGGAAGACATCCCTCTTGAGAGTCAGATTTCATGCTCCAGCTGGGCCTTACAATGGATGAACAGAGTTTTTTGTTTATTTTTTTGTTTTTTTTTTTGTTTTGTGTAGCTTCCTGGGTATATAATTGGCTTTCAGTAAGCCATACACATCTAAACTGTACAATTTGATACATTTGGCCAGAGGTTTGCACCCACGAGACCTCTGCCACAATAGTGAACATCTCCATCACCCCGAGTTTTCTCGTGGTTTACGAGGCAGGGTGAGAATTATCAGGGCAGGAACTTGAGCAAAAGCACAAAGGCAGGGAAATGCAGGGGCTTCTCTGGACAGAAAGAAGGCCACCCTGATAGCTTGAAGGAAATTACATGGGGCCAGAAATATTGGCAAGGTCACAGGGGACTGGCAGAGGTTTTTAAGTGTTGTAGGGTATGGCAGAAATAGAGTTTGTCTGTTAAAATTTCATCTTTTAGAAACAACACAACACCAAGCTCAAATTGTAGGTACTTTGTTTTTTTGTACTGAGTCCAAAAAAAAAAAAAAAAAAAAAACCAAAAAGAGCCAAGTACATTTCCGTAGCATCTCATGTATGCAAAGTCCATTAAAGGAAAAAGAAGCATCAGGCAATATCATAATTAGATAATTAACAGACTCCTTAACAGCATTAAACTAATACAACTACTTAGAGATTGAAAAAAACAATTCTAGTGCCACCTGATGGTACATTATAGCCCAGCCCACACATAAAGAATACATCTACTCCAGATGGACTTTAATAATTCAAAGGTAGAATTTTAGTGTGCCACACTAGAATCTTTATTAGTGCTTCATATTTGTGAAGTCTCACACTTTCTTTTTGGGTCAGGTCGAAAGAGAACTTCGCAGTTCACGGCAGCACTTAGGTAGGTGTTCAGTGGACATCTACTCCCTGGCCCTAAGGTCTTGATCTATTTGTGAACAGATTGTCTTCCCCAGGGCCTGGAAAGACTTTTGGGTTGGAAGGTAGTTAAACTAAGACAGAGCCACCAGCTCCTGGGCAGGAGATACTGGCCAATCGTGAGCTCTGTGAATGGCCTACCTGAATGGCCCACAGAGTGCCTTTGGAGCACTGCCCATACCTGGGGGAGAAATAAGGAGTCCTTTTCAGTTGAGAAACATGTTCTTACTTCAATGGAAATGAACAACTCAGATCATGTCACCTCTGAGCAGAGGGAACAAGGCTGGGAGCCACGCAGTCTGTGCTCAGGAATTCCACGGATCCATTCTTACTTTGGGTTCTTTAAAGAGAACTTTGACTTACCCTAATATGAAAGATGTTAACTGAAGGCCATATATTCTCATCTTTATCATGTCCTCACCTCTTCTTTCCAAAAGTGTTTGCTAAATCCTCCCGCATAAGAGGGAGTCACCACATTGCCATCGTCATCATCATCATCATCCAAAAAATCTAAATTGATAAACACAATGTCCAGTATTAGATGCTGAGAAGTGTGACACTGACACTAATTACTACCTTCACTAAGCGTTTCCCAAGGACCAAGACTGTGTGCCCCACAACATGATGTGCATGACCACGTTTAATCCTTGCTCAATAAAATGGAGATAATTATCATTTCCCATTTTCACATTTTGGGAGACTGAAGCTTGGATAGGATTTTTTTAAATAGCTCCGAAGCAGTAAAGTGAGGGCCCAAACCTGGCACTCTTGTAACGGAACGTTTCCAAGAGAATCAACAGATGCTGTCCATACATTGAGTCTGAAAATGAGACCCAGGGACTTAAAAAATGTTCCTGATCCTAATGAGGGGCACCTCACCTGTTCTTTCAAGTAATCCACGAACTGTCCTTAATCATATTGAGTTCTAATTAAAAAGCTCCTTTTCTTTTGAAGCAGAAGGGTCTTATCAGCTGCACCACTTTTCTGTGCATTGCCACAAGCAGCCGTGTTAATTGCATCCCGCCGCCTGCAGCCTCACTCGGGGACCACAGTCATTCACCCAGGAGCCAGCCCTGCATCTCCCCACCCTAACGACAGCAGGATTACCTAGGCTGGGCACAGTCACTACATCCCAGGTTAATTTGGTTTCTTATGTAGAACAACTTTGGTCTGACACTTAACATTTCTTCCCACAACTTTTTTTTCCCCCTTTGGTCTCTCTGAGCTCATTACCTAGCATGCCTTTACATTCATCCGCTAGGACTCGTGTCCACGTGTGATCGTCATTACTGAGCGAAGCGCTGGTGGCTCACAAAGCTAACGAGGAAGGAGGATGACAAGCCTTGTGTTCAGACGGGTGTGGGAGGCCGGAGGGAGGTGTCCCGTTCACGAAGCAGGGGCACCGGGCAGCATCGGAGATTTCAGGGCTGGCTGCTATCCCTGCTGGGGTGGTGGTTCTGGCTTTCAGGACTCACCCGAGACAAAGAATAATCATAGCGCTCCCTGTGTGCTTTCTCACACACCTCTGCCTCTTCCCTCTTGCAAGCACTGAATTTTGCAGAATAAGCCTTGCACCCTCTGCCAAACACAGGGGAGAACTCACTTTCTTCAGCTTGCACAGTGCTCATGAGAACAGCAGGGGGTGGCTCTCTGTCACGAAGGGCACTGAGATGTCATCACTTGTCACAGTCTGATTTGTTCTCTGGCTTCCCTCCAGGATAGTCCAAGTGGCCTGTTGGGGGGTGCCTGGGGACTCTATGAAGAAAGAAGTAAAGAGCACTGATGTGTAGCTGTGGATCAGTTTGACAAGACAGCTGGGCGAGTGGAGTCTTATTTGGGAAGGACTGTGGGTTGTCAGGACCTGATGCATGCCCTTGATCTTTCACATGCCATAAGAGTGCGTGGAAAGTGAGCTATGCAGGTCAGGTGGCTGATAGGTACCAGGGACCACAGCTTCCTGAGGAAGAGGTTACATCCACTAGTTGGTATTTTGAGTGCATCCTTATATTTCTGATATTTAAATTCTCCCTTCTGCCCATAGCTAATTAAGATGTGGTCAGATTATCTTGCTCTTTCTTTTTCTAAAATTACTGGGGTGAAAAAAACAAAATACCACTGCTTTGAGGGACATCTGAGTCCAAATATTTGCCTGCTGAGCCAGGAATGAGAGTGTTTGTGTCCTTCCTTCAGATGCACCTGAGTTTTGCTAGATTCTGTTGGTTTGCAAACTTTCCGTTTAACTGTTTCCATTCAAAAAAGAGAATCATTAACATGAGCACCTGCCTTTGGGGATACAATTGCTGTGAAGAACACAGATTATTAAAAAAGAAAGAACACTGATGAGGAATGTGTCAGGAGGTGGGGACAGGGCGGGAATGCAAACCCTAGCTGGAAAGATTCTAAGGCGTGTGAAGGTAAATCCCATTGATCTTCTGGGACAGAGTCCTACCCGCCATCCCAGGCCTCATCGAGACAGCATTTATAGAGGAAGAAAGTTTTAGGAACAAAGTGGAAGGAAACTGCCTTTGAAGAATGGCTTAAATCTTGATGAGCTTGTCACCAGAGGCCTCTAGAATAATAAACCGGAAGCAAATATCAATAGGAATTTGTATGACACATGCTGGAAGCTTACTCCAGCTGTTGCCTTCCTCCCAGACCCAAAGGCTTTGGAAGAACACAAAGTACTCTTTTGGCTAAAATTACATGGGAAAAACCCAACACCCCTGTCCTTGAAAGTGGCTTTAGCATTTATGGCTGAGCAGAGGATGAAATGGGACATTAGTGTATGGTCTGCTTGAGCAGTGATTCCTGGGTCCCTGCTCTGGCTCCATGGTCTACACTCTCATGAGTAGCCTTACATCATAGGCTAAAAGCCTGCCCCCCACTCTTGGAAAATAAGCATGCCACCTGCTTATTGGGAGTTCAGCCCTACTGCACCAGAGCTGTCCTGCCCATTGGCAGTACCCTTTTACATAGATTTCCATTGTTTGGGACTGATGAGTTGGCCTGATGATAAAAAAAAAAAAATCCTTTGCAAATTAACATTACTTTTCTGGCAACTCAAGAGATTGTGTATTGAGGCAAGGGAATGGAGAATATAGTCTAATAATTTAAGGAAGAATCTGGTCAAAGGAGGAAATCCAGGTTATGGTTGACCCACATTAGGTGTTTTAGCCAGGTAGAACAAATATGGCTGGAAAACTCTAATAACGTTAGATTTGGAGGGATTTGTTTCATGACAATTATATAATAGGTGATTAGCTCACTTAGACAAAATAAACAGAAGATGGACCCAGACCAACTTTGTTACTTTGTTGTTCTTGCCTTGCTTATTTTCATTCATGTATTTGTCCAGCCCCTACTATAGATGTAGTAGGCCCTGTTGTAGACACAGGGGGAAGTGACAGTGTTCTAGACATGGGATGGAAAGAGAATATTTCCTCTTGGGGAGCTCATGGCTAGCAGAGAAAGAATTCTACAAATAGAAACCACAGAAGTAAGATCACTCCTAGAAGGTAGGTATGGGAAAGGAGGGATAATGGCACCATTGGATCTGCATTTTAGTAAAATTGTTTTTGAGGGAAGCAGGTTTGACATCAAGGCTAAAATCAGGGAGACTGTGGTGATGTGAGAAATGCTAACAGCTTTATCATGGCAGTGGGCATGGAGCAGAGGGATGGGCAAGAGCTTTCAAAAAGTACTATTGACCTTTGGTGGACTGGAGGGGAAAGGAGGAGACAAGGAAAGTTCTAGGCTTTTAGCCTGGGCGCCAGAATGGATAAGGATACTATTTAATCTCTGTTAGTGACTATTGAAATAAGAATGGATTTAGGGGCAAATAAAATTCATTTTGAATTGTCAATGTGAAGAGTACTTACCTGGGAGATGTTTTCCAGGGTGGTGTGAGATACAAGGCTCAGAATTCAGAAGAAAGACCAACAGGGACAGGGAGAGAGAAATCCCAGTCACCGGGGTATAGATGGCCCTTGAAGCTATGGGTTTGCATGCCATTGCCTGGGAAAGAGAGATTTCATCATAATTTGTTAGATTAGTTGGCCAGAAGATTGGGGGAGGATATCAACCTAAAGAGAGTCACTAGTCTCAGAGATGCTTAGGGGACTTAGCAGGACTGCCCTTTTCCCAAAATGCTCCTAGAAGAAGAGCTGTAAAGGGATTGGGAAAGCATCTTAGAGAATTTTCTGTTTTACTTTCTAGCACCTGCCAATGGAGCAGATAAGGTGTCTGACCATGAGCTTCCCTTTTCCCTCACCCTATTTCTAAGGAACATTACCAGATCCCTAAAAGTTTCCTCATCATGGCAGATGTGGAGGAAAAATAATTTTACTACTAGTTTTGAGAGGGAAGAATGTTTGGGGCACAGAACACTCAAACTTACAGGATGAGGTTGAAAATGTTGCCCAAGACCAATAACCCATTTTCATATATAAGTGAAAACTAGGACTTCAAAGATTTTATTTGTTTATTCATGAGAGACACACACACAGAGGCAGAGACACAGGCAGAGGGAGAAACAGCCTCCCCACAGGGAGCCCGATGTGGGACTTGATCCCAGGACCCCAGGATCATGCCCTGAGCCGAAGGCAGACGCTCAACCACTGAGCCACCCAGGTGTCCCCAAAAACTAGGACTTTAAAGATAGAGATTCAGCTTGTACTGGATTCCCACTGTGCCCATGTGATCATTTCTGGAGGTCCCATAATGAACCAGGACTGGACCCGAGGAACATCCCTGGAGCCCATGAGCAAGGCAGCAAGCCAGACTGTGTGCTTATTTCATTTCTTCCTTGAGTCTAGGTTTCTTATGGTGGCCGCTGGCCTGGAGGATGCTCCCCTGGTCTGGCTCTTGGGACCTTTGTGTGTCTGTGAGCCATCCATGGTTCTGAAGCCTCCTTTTCTGTCTTCCTGTCGAGGCCTCCCCTCCCCTGAAGCGGCATCGTCTTTATTCCAGCACTCACAGAAAGCGGTGTCTGTTGACCATCCCTCTTTGAAGTTTCGAGTTGTGCTAAAATATTTATAATGTATGGACAAACACTTGAAACAGGCTTTCATTTCCACAAGCTGCATCTCTTGACTTACTGAGGCCTAGGAACACACAGAGGGTTTCAGATCAAGGGCTGCTTAATTTAGGGAATACCTCTGACACCAGCCAGCGATTGCATAGTCATTAATGAATCAGTGCCAGCTTTCCTCTGGATGAGAGCACAGCAGCTCTTTGCTACTTCCTGGCATCTGTGGCCGTGTTCATGGTAATGCCGGAGAGCCCCACTTCAGGGCTCATAGATGACTTCGCTGGTGCCTTGGGAACCAGGAGGGGAGCGCTGAAGTCCATGTGTCCTCCCAGTGTGTGTTTATTGGTCCTGACTGGTGGTATTGGCAAAGGGACATAGGATCCAGAAGAAGACCATCCGGATGGTCTTGGAACCATCCCAAGAAGGTCCTTGGGACTGTGAACTCGCAGAAGACAGGAGTTGTTTTCATGCATCCTTAAGTCCTCAGCCTGGTGCAGGGCTTGGCCAAGTCCTGCCATTTCTGTCTGTGGATGGGTCCCTTTACCCAGCTGCAGATGTCAAGTTAAATCCAGGTTCTCTAAGGATCTAAAATAAACTGTGATGGGTGAATGGGACCAATCTTATCACTGCCTCCTCACTGTGACACTTCTTCCTGATGGTTGAGTTAACACAAATATTCTAAATCAACACTTCATTTGCAGTGTCTTGAAACCAAATAGCTTGCTGCCTTGAAAGCATAAGCCGTGGCCTGTGGATTGACTTTGAATGCCAGTCTCTGATTTCTTACACTGTCTCCAATTATGTAGTAGAATGTGGGAATAAATAAATGACCTTTGAAACAATTAAAGGATAAGGTACGGTGTGGTCATTAAAATCACATTTTGGGGGTGCCTGGGTGGCTCAGTAGTTGAGCATTTGCCTTCAGCTCAGGTCGTGATCCTGGGGCCTCAGGGATGGAGTCCTGCAATGGGGTCCCTGCAGGGAGCCTGCTTCTTCCTTTGCCTATGTCTCTACCTCTGTCTGTGTGTTTCTCATGAATGGATAAATAAAATCTTTTTAAAAAAATCACATTTTCAAATGACATTTATCAATAAGGGAAAGTTCTCATGTAATATGAAAAAGCAAGAAACTGTAACTTGGCACATATGGAGGCGCAAATAAATTTATTTTGAATAAATGAACATTTCCTTGATGGATAAGGTGGAAACTTTATAGGTCTGTACGAAAAATATGAGTCTGTTGATGAATATGACTCTTTGGATCTGGAAATCATGGACTAGTGGTGGAGAAGTCTGGGTGCAGTCCAAACTTTTAACTTTTTTGGAGCTCAGTTTCCTTATCTGAAAACCAAAGTGACAGTCTGCTTGAGCTTGGTCCCTGAGGGGCCCGTCTGCCAGTTTGGGTCCCACATGCTCTGAGTTGTGACAGGACTCTGAACAAAGCAGCTGTCATCGAGAAGGATGCCACAAGGCAGGTCTCATATGGTTCGCATCGCTTTGTTGACCACACTTGATCGACCTTGACCTCCTATTATTTCCCATAATTTTATATGACTGTCTTGAGTTTCTGCCTCATGAGCCACTCCTTGCTCCTGCTGCTGTGTAAAGAGACCTCTTGATTAATTAATCAATTAATCAGTGCATGCTGAGGAGCTATTCAGGGTAGTTAAACAGGGAAAAACAAAATGCTACAGCCGGTAGTCAAGATGGATCATAATTAAGAACAGCCCTCCCACCGCTGATCTTCCTGCCCACCCTGGCTGCCCCACGCTGCCTCTTTCACCCACAGTTCATCAAACCCTCTTCAGTCCTGAGGAGCTTCCGCCCCATAAAAGGGTGAGTGACTTATTCTGACAATAAGTTTCAGAAGGGCAGATTTTCTTCTAATGTCCTAGAGGAAAACAAGCCTAGAGATTAACCTCACCAATCATTGCAAAAATGTTGGATCTCAGAAGTTTGATCCAGCCCCTAAGATGGCATATGGCTCTGTCCGTATATGTAGGACCACTCTCTTCTCTCAATTTCTCTACAACCAGCGTCATGGAGCTAGAAGGACCTTACAACAAGGAGCAGGCATGGCCTTGTGTGACAGATGAGGGGCTCAGTGAGGCTAAGGAGCTCATCCAGGGTCACACAGCTAATTAGTAGCAGAACTGGAACTAGAACCTGAATGATCTGATAACTGGTTAACACTCGTGGTGCTTAGTTCTCTGTGAAGTCCTATTTTCCTATAAAAATCACATAAATGAAAGAAATCATCCTCATTAAATAAGTTTCTGATATCTTTTAGATAAGGATTTCTAAGGGCACCTGAGTGGCTCAGTGGTTGAGCATCTGCCTTTGGCTCATGTCGTGATCTGGGTCCTGAGATCGAGTCCCACATCGGGCTCCCCACAGGGAGCCTGCTTCTCCCTCTAGGTCTCTGCCTTTCTGTCTGTGTCTCTCATGAATAAATAAATAAAACCTAAAAAAACCAAGAATCTCCATCAATTATCAGTGTCCCATGGGTCACAGGGAACCAGAGGACCACATGCACTGGTCAGAATGACCGCATTTGCCCCTTCTGCCTGCACAGACATTTGTGTCTCCTTAGCAAATACCTTGGGGAGATACAGCCATGGTGGTAGTTCTTTAGTGGATACAAGAAGACTCTGGAATGTTCGTATTGGATGATCCTGGTGCGGGGGATGCTTAGAAATCTTTTTTAAAGATTATTCCTTCATGTCTCCCCCATAATAATCTTAGGTTCATCGAATGCACTTGTCTGCTAGAGGCTGTACTGACCGCCTGGCTGCTCATTTCTGTTGGATGTCTAGCAGACAAACACTTGGTACATCCAGGGGTTAACTCATAAGCCAGACACCTGAATTGCACTTACCAGCCTTGAGTTATAGGCTCTCCTATTTTTTTTTTTCTTTTGCTTGTGTGTTCTCTAGGACCCTGCTGTCTCGGCTGTGATTCATGACAAGCTCCAGGTCCCCAACACCATTCGGAAAGCATGGAATGACAAGGACAACCGCTGTGATATTTGTGCCACACACCTGAACCAGCTGAAGCAGGAGGCCATCCAGATGGTGTTAACCTTGGAACAGGCGGCTGGCAGCGAGCATTACGATGGCTCCCCTGGCTCACCCCCACCACTCTCCAACATCCCCACCTTGGTGGGGTCCCGGCATGTGGGTGGGCTCCAGCAGCCCAGGGATTGGGCCTTTGTGCCTGCCTCCTATGCCTCCTCCAACTATACAGCTTTCGTCACCAACAAGCATAGCAGCAAACCCAACAGCCTTGGGGTTAGCAGTGGGGCAGAGAAGAAGAGTGGGTCCCCAACCCACCAGGCCAAGGTCAGCCTCCAGATGGCCACCAGTCCCAGCAATGGGAACATCCTCAACTCGGTGGCCATCCAGGCTCACCAGTACCTGGACGGCACCTGGTCCCTGTCGAGAACCAACGGTGTCACCCTGTACCCGTACCAGGTAAGTAGCCTCTGGACAAGTTAGATTAAGTTTGGTTGGAGTCTAAGCAGAGACATGGGCAGCACTTCCTGCCTTGGCTCTTTTCTTTTGAGGAACTCCCCAACCCAGAGCCTGATGTTTCCATGTGGCCCCACTGGCCATTCCTAAATAAAGGTAAAATATCCAGAGGGCTGATGATCTACAGTAGCACTCTGCTTCCACTGCTCAGTCCTTCTAAAAGAAGTGTGGACCCCCTTCCTAATCTCTCCTGCCCTGAGGACCTTAACCCTTTTCTATTTGCAACTCACTTTAAATATGGTTGGAATGAGGTTGCCAAAAGTGTCTTCTAAAGAAATAAGAGAGAAGGTCCTAAATCTTCCAAGGAATCAAAAAACAATGGTCTTAATTTTTCTTGGGCGAATGTTCCATTAGATGAGAGTTGGGTTTAACAAATGTGTCTGTGTCCCCTGCATCAGTCACGTGGGAAGCAGCAGAAAGCATTGACAGTTGCTGTGGAATAGAGAGGTGGCCATGGTCATAGAGTGTATCAGAGAGGCTAACTGGTATAACAAATGATCTCAGGGTATTTTTTACTCATGGCCCTGCTGTATTGGGTGTTTGGTGCATGGCCTTCCACTTGCCTCCAAGTCACCTTGGGGCATGGAATCTGCCACCAGACCTCACACAAACAGCCAAGAAATGAGGGAAGAGAGAGATTGTGGAGAACCTCATGGTGGGGGGGCCCATCATGGAAGGGGCATAGGTAACTTCCTTCCAGATTCCAGTGGTGAGAGTCTAGGCATTTGACCTCAGCTTCATGCAGGGGAGGCTGGGAAAGTCAATCTGTCCATGTGTCCAGAAGAAAAAGGAAGCAAGTTCAGTGAACACAGCATAGTTTTCATTACATGGGGCAAAGATATGGGGAAACATAAAATGAATTAAGTGTGGCTGATCTACTTCCTACTGACTTTTTCTTGAGTGTAGATGGCTTCCCTGATATCTGGAAGGAAAGTGGGGAGCATGGATCCTTATCTGAAGTTAGCATTCTTGGATTGCCCAGCTTCCACTTACTGGGTGCTTTGGAGTTTACAAAATAATAGTGTGCATCTTTTTATTTCATCTCCCAGTAGGCCTGTGAGCAGGCAGGACAGATGTTAGATCTTCCTCTTATAGATGGAGAAATCAAAGGACTTGTGCCACACAGTGGGTGACAGAGCCAGGGCCCCTGCTCCCTCCCACGGCTGCTTCAGTACCCTGGAGCCATCTACTATCAACATCTTTCCCAGATCCGGCTCCTTTCAGGCACAGCACACCAAAGAAAACCATTGCTATATTGACCTACAGGGGCTTACCTGCCATTTTACTTTTGGCTGGAATGTTCTGGTTCGTGAACATAAATCTGATGACCAGTCAGTGGCACCCTGGACAGGGCTTTGTAGTCTAATGCTTGAGGGTAACCATCCAGGGCCTGAACACAATTGCCTGTTTCCCTTGCTGAATCACATGCCTTTTCTGTTTGAGATTTTGAATATATTATTTTGAAAACTATAAAAAGTATTATGTTTACTGTAAAATAACACACAAAATATACAAAAAAGTATAAATAAGACTTTAAAAACCAGCATCACTCGGAAATAGACTATGGAGCAGTCGGGTGTATGTCCTCTGGTATTTTATACGAACACAATTTATGAAATTGTGATGAGGTTTAATCCTGTCATCTGCTTTTCGCCTAATATACTGGGTACATTTTCCCCATGCCATTATATATGTTTCTAAAATATGACCCTCAATGGTAGCCTAATGCACCATTATATAAATATGATCCATTATAGGACTATGGCCTAATTTATATAACCAAGCACCAATTACTAGAGTTTAGGTTTTCGCTACTATAAATAAAATGCTCCAGTGCACATTCTTCTACCCAGGTCGTATTTTCAACACATCCTGGGTTGTGCGAGCCACATACTCATGTTACACAGACAACTCATGTTTCGCCTTCCTGGGCCCCAAAGCACTTATAACATATATCAGGTGCTAGTTGGACTACTCAGCTGCTATACAGCACTAATGAGCAGGGACAGAAGGACTTGGAACTGGTGTTTTTGTATAGAATAGTCGAAGTGTTAGCAAAGTTTGTTTGGGCGAGGGGGGTGGCATGGAGGGTGGGGAAGGTGCTGCTTGAGAGCAAATTGAAGGATGATGGGTGCATCTGTTTTTTTTGTGCTGTGATTCTTTCTGCTCCTCCTCGTCTTTGATGAGAAGAAGCTCCTGTACAATAACAAATGTTTTGGAAGCTCTAACCAAGTGCCAGACACTCTGCTGGGTGGCCAGGGGCTCCTGCCTTGGGTTGGAGAGGCAGCTTCAGGTCCTGTGGCCCCGGGGATGAGGCAGGTGAACCACTCAGTATAAGCCAGTGAGGTGAATGCAGAGGTGGTGAGAGATGCCCAGCTTGCTCTGAGAGCACACGGAAGGGCTTTCAGTCCAGCCTGTGGGCAAGCAGGGGCGGATGTGGTCTAAAGATGATTCACCCAAGCCATAGACTTGAGATTTTCCTGGGTAAATTTGATTCCTCCTCTCCAGCTCCAGAACAGACTAATTCATGCCTTTCCCCCTGATTGATAAAGGGATCAAAGGGAATCTGTCTGGGATAAAGAGATTTGGTGCCCGGCTGTGGATCAGCATCCCTGTGTTGTGACTGTGTCATCCTGATGCCCTGGGCTGGGTGATCTGGGTCTGGCCAGACTGAATGTCTCCCGTTATGGACATCTCCCTGCAATAAATATTCCGCAGCTCACAGTCTAGCCAGCTCAGCAGAGATGGTTGATTGCACTGAAAGCTGACCTCACTTTTGCTGCCCACCCACACTTCTACTTTTCTCCTCACCAAGCAGATAGTCCTTTGGACTAGTGCCAGAGCTGTTCCCTGGGCAGAGAAGCATCTAGGATCCAGGCTTTGTTGCTGCTGGGAGTTCTGCTCCACACACAAAGACCTGGGGCCTGCAGAAACAAGGCAGGAAGAGGACGCTGCCCTTCTATCATTTCAGTGCAGGGAGGATGACAGAGATGAGGACAGGCTTTCCAACACTGACAGGATCAAACCTTCACAGAGGTTAGACAGAGGTCCCTCAGATTCCTCAAGCCCTCTGTTATCTATAATCGTCAAAAAACAATCTTAAAACAATCTTCAATTGTCTTTCACAGAAGGGCTTGTGGACAGTTAACGCAATCCATATACATATGTGGGAAGGAGAAAATGCTCCAGAACCTTCTTTGAGCCACACAGGTTCAGACTTGGAAAAGACATGGCTGAGTTAGTTCCTGGTAGTCAACCACAGATTAACTTCATCATTTTGCATGGCAGCTGCTTTTGCCTGATTTCTATTCATTATCATAAATAACTGCAGGAAAGGCATAAAACACTCAGAATCAATAGAATGTTCAGATTCCAATCCAGAATTGTGGAATCCAGTTCTATAGACTGGTTGCTGTCTTTTGTATTATGGTGGGAGATTCGGAGACTGTCTCACCAGGGGTTAAGTCGATGACTCCAACACTTGTTAAACTTCAGTCTAGGGATGCCTGGGTGGTTCAGCGGTTGAGCATCTGCCTTTGACTCAGAGCCTGATCCCAGGGTCTGAGATCGAGTCCTACATCAGGCTCCTGGAGAGAGCCTGCTTCTCCCTCTGCCTATATCTCTGCCTCTCTCTCTCTCTTTGTCTCTCTCTCTCTGTCTCTCATGAATGAATAAATAAAATCTTTTAAAAAAATAAACAAAAAACTTCAGTTTAGTAGCTTGACATCTTATTTCCTCACCAATGGAACTCCTACCTTGTAAGGTTGTTGGATGACAGAATTAAGAAAAATATGAAAATAATTTAAAAACTATAAGGCAGGTATACCAGTATTTTTTTTAATTTTTTATTTATTTATTTATGATAGTCACAGAGAGAGAGAGAGAGAGAGAGAGGCAGAGACATAGGCAGAGGGAGAAGCAGGCCCCATGCACTGGGAGCCCGATGTGGGATTCGATCCCGGGTCTCCAGGATCGCGCCCTGGGCCAAAGGCAGGCGCCAAACCGCTGTGCCACCCAGGGATCCCAGGGATACCAGTATTAATGATCTCTTCTAATATCCTCCTTTGCCAAAAGAGAAGCCCAAGGCTAAAATATATGAAATTCTTTGTTCAGAGTTTGAGCTCTTTTGCTAGATTACAGACTCCTTGAGAACACAGATGCCTTTTATGCTTATGTCCCTCACAGCAGCTAACATGTGCAAAGTGGCTGCTCCTTAGAGAAAATGTCAGTCTCAGGGGAACATGATAAAGGTGTTTATCATGACTAGCCCTAGGTTCAGGAAACAATTCTGGGCCAAAAGACCTATCCAGACCCCAAGACTTTTGGTGGAAACCACTAGTGAATTGGCACCAAGCATATATCTAACCAGAAGTATCTTCATGATTCTCAATAAATTCTTAGATGCAGCGCAAAGAATCCAGGTGGCATTTGATCCACACTCGACGTAGGTGCATTCGAAGGGCTAGAAGAACTTTATTTCACAGTGTTTCGATAAGGTGAACATGTCAAGCAAATTTAAGATAATGTTAGATTAATACAGAAGTAATAAATCCATAGCGGGATTTATCATTAACAGGACGAAGTATTCGACCTGTATTCCTTAAGTTAAAGGAAAATGCCTTTGGTAAAAATCTTCCTGCTTTCTCAAAAAAGCATCAGTTGGAATCAATGTCAGACAATGGTAGACTGAACTCTGGCTGAAGTCCATGTGGGATTATCTCTATTATATCTTTAGAAATCAGTTGTGCCCCGTAAGCGCAGGCATTATTGGAGTCTACGTTTTAGGTCATGGGAAAGAGGACTGCAACAGTGGCATCAGTCTGAATCGGGTCAAGGTTGGCTAAGCGGTAAGGCCACCACAGTACCTCTGCTTGCTCTTCAGAGGGTAGAATCTTTGGGAAGATGTGATGCTGACCCTTTTCCCCCCCTTTTCCTTTTATTTTATTTTTTTTAAGATTTTATTTATTTGTTAGAGAGAGAACACGAGCAGGGGGAGGGGCTGAGGGAAAAGCAGACTCCCCTCTGAGCAGGGAGCCCCACACAGGGCTCCATCCCAGGACCCAGGGACCATGACCTGAGCCAAAGGCAGATGCTTCACCGGCTGAGCCACCCAGGCACCCTGGTGCTGGCCCTTTTTATGGAGGACTTCTAAGTGCCACTGCAAGAGGAAGGCAAGATTCTGCTCACTAACGCCCCAGGACTTGGAGGCTTTACTTAGGATGCATGCATGGAAACCAGGAGCACATGTTCTAGTGTAGCTGAGTCTGGGGGGGAGGTGTACATGTGCTCCTTCCTGCTGAACTACTTTGCAGGCAGGAGCCAGGGGCAGGTGTTGGTAGCCAGTCAGGAGCAGAGGATTCTCATTCATGTTCTTTACTCGGCCATTTGTCCCCTGAAATATGCACAGTGCCCTTCTTGGGCCAGCCCTGGTGTCCGTTTGCTGCCCATTTGCTGCCCATTTGCTGCTACTTTTGCCCAGCCAGGGCAATAGCACGAGATGTCATCATTTGACAAATTGTGACATCAAAACAATTCTTTTTTAACATGGTAGGGTTTTTTTTTTCCACCTATTTATAGATGGTCAGAGGAGTACTATTTATCTTTATGCTTTCTGACAAACTGTGAACACAGAAAAGGAAGTACTTTGTATACTCAGTCACGGACAGGACGTTTCTGAAGGATATGTGCTCAGGCTGAAATTCTAAGGTCTTCATAACTTATAGATAAGGGCAGGGCCATGCTCTGAAGCGAACATCCAACCCAGCAGGAAATTTCAAAAATACTCTTTTATTTGGTGTGGTAGGCTGAATACAGGACCCTCAAAGATGTTCACATCCTAATACCTGGAAAGGAAGCCTGAGGATATATTTCCTTACATAGTAAAAGGGGTTTGGCAGATATGATTGAGTTGAGGATTTGGGGAGGAAATCACTCTGGATTATCTGGATGGGTCCAATGTTATGGCAAAGGTCCTTGTAAGAAGGAGGCAGGAAGATAAGAGTCAGAGGCAATTTAGGGACAGAAGCAGAGGTCAGAGAGGAAAGAAGATCCCACTGTCGGCTTTGGAGGTGGAGGAAGGGGCTGCAAGCCACAGAGGGAAGCCAGCCTCTAATAGGTAGAAAAGTCAAGGAATCACACTCTCTGCTGGAGCTTCCAGAAGGAACCAGCCCCACAGACCCACTGTAGATGTCTGACCTCCAGAACTTTAGAGCATAGAAAAGAAGGAATAAATTTGTATTGCTTGGAGCTGCTAAATTTGTGGTAATTTGCTTCAGCTGCAGTTGGAAACAAATACACCCAGTAAGTGTTTGGTAGCTGAAAAGTGTGGTTAGAAGCTAAGTGAGACAAGGAGCTGCTATAGAATCCTGCAGTAGTGCCAAGGACATGAGCTTCTCATCCCACACAACAATGTTACCCCGTGGGTCAGATAGTACATTAGCATGTCTGATTGTTTCATTTGTGCACCTCCGCAAAATGAGGTTACTCCCACCGCATGGTTGACTTTCAGGGGTCTCTGATTCCCCTATTGTTGGAGCTCATGATAACAAGCACACACACCACAGAGACTGGCCAGGGGCCGCTGTGATCACCACCATGTGGGTCTTGCATGCTATTAGAGCTGCAGCAAACATCCCAAGCCTGGGGGTGGGAAGGGGTGCGGGAGGGGGCTCATGAGGGGGCTCATACGGGACCTATGGCCAGGTAACTCTGGGTAACAGAACTGCCCAGTTGCAATTCTCAACCTCATGCAGTGTTTTGAGAATCAGATACTTTGAAAAGCCCTTGGAAAATCGTAGGCAGGAAGTGTTAGTTGTTATACTCTTGATGTTTGGTAGGCAAAGACAGACAGCCATTGGAGCTTTTGGGGCAGGGGAGGGAAAAAGTTTCCTTGCTGGACGGCGGGAATGTTTACCCTTGGCCACACATTAGGATCATTTGAGAGCTGTAAAAAAACAAAAAAAAAAAAAAACAAAAAAACACCAATGCCTGAGCCACACCCCAGACCAGAATCAAACTGGAATGAGAAAATCTGGGATTGGGCCCTAGGCCTAGGTTTGAACTGCCAGAGTCAAGCATCACAGCTGGAAAGAGCAGTTAATCTGGCTGTGGGAACAATGAAGGTGGTAGGCGGATGGTAGTTTGATAATAGACAGATAGTGTATCAGTTTCCTAAAGCCGCCAGAACAAATGACCACAAACAAGGTGGCTCCAAACAACAAAATTGTATTCTCTCATAGTTTTGGAGGCTGGAAGTCCCAGACCAAGGTGGGACAGTGCTGCTTCTGAAGACTCTAGGGAGGAATCCTTCCTTTCCTCTTCCAACATCCCAGTGGCTGTAGGAGCCCCTTGCCTTGTGGCTGCTTCCTCTAGTCTCTGCCTTTCCAAGGACTTCTCCTCTGGGGTCTCTCTGTGTTCTCTCCTCTTATTATAAGGACTCCAGCCATCAGATTAAGGGCCCACCGTAATCCAGTACGGCCTCATTTCAATCCTTAACTAGTTACTTCCACAAAGACCCAATTCCAAGTAAAGGCACAGATCCTGAGATCTGAGTGAATTTGGGGGAGGGGCCACCATTCCAACCACTGCAGACAGACGGTAGATGGTAGGAGGATGGATGAAAGGTAAAGACAGGGCTGAGAGATGTGGGGTGCCATGTCCTTTTACGGCTGAGTCACTGCGGAAAAGGGAGCAGGTGCACATTTTACAGCAAACAGCAGTGAAGTAGTCTTGTTCATGTCCTTCATTTGGAGAGACGTAAAGGGGAGGGGGAAAGATACAAAGGGTGAAAAACAAAGAGAGGCAGGAGCACCTGGGTGGCTTAGTGGGTTGATGCTCTTTCAGCTCAGGTCATGATCTCAGGGTCATGAGATTGAGCCTTGGGTCGGGCTCTGCACTCAGTGTGGTGTCTGCTTGAGATTTTCTCTCTCCTTCTCCCTCTGCCTCCCCTCACCCCACTGCTCACTCTAAACAAATAAATAAATAAAATCTTTTTAAAAAGAACAGCCAAGAGAGGCAGGGAGGTGTACCCAGAGAAAGACACCCTTATGCAGATGGAAGGGAACACCTCATGAGCTGGGGAAAAGAGAAAACTACTCATAGAGACAAAGTTGAGTGGCCAACGTACAGACATAGGCTTTCTATGGAATAAGCACCTCATTTGAGCTTATGAAATAGTTTCAGGGTCTGTTTGCACCATCCCAGCCACGGATGCATTTCTGGGACCGCTTCCCTGGGGGAAGGTCAGATTCAGTTGAGGACCTCATCTGAGCAGTGCCCGAGGGCTTCCAGTCCTTTTCTACAGACTGAGCTGGGGATTTGGGTTCAATTGGTAGGATGGTCTGTATTTTTTTTCTTTAGAAATATTTCTGGCTCAGTGGTTGAGTGTTTGCCTTTGGCTCAGGTTGTGATCCCAGGACCCTGAAATCAAGTCCCACGTTGGGCTCCCCATAGGGAGCCTGCTTCTCCTTCCTATGTCTCTGCCTCTCTCTGTGTGTCTGTCGTGAATAAATAAATAATATCTTGAAAAAGAGAGAAATATTTCTGGGCTCCAGAAGGAAGCCAGAAATGTGGGTAAGGTGCTGTGCCTTGAAAAGAGGGTTTGTAAGTCACGCCTCCATTTACCAGGCAGGTGGCAAGAGAGGTGGTTGGCATGGGGACGATGCTCTCTCAAGCTTGGGGACTGACTTTCCTCCCTCCGGCTCTCCTGGGCTGGGCTTGGGTGGAGGGCACAGCTGAGAATCGTGGTCAGAGAGAAGATTCTCTGGACGTAGGCTCCCTTTCACAGTTCTCTTTTGATTGATTGATTATTTAATATATATTTTTTATTAGAGTTCAATTCGCCAGTATATAGCATATCATCCAGGTCAGGTGCCCCCCTCAGTGCCCATCACCCAGTCACCCCATCCCCCCGCCCTCCTCCCTTCCCACTACCCCTCGTTCGTTTCCCAGAGTTAGGAGTCTCTCATGTTCCATCACCCTCACTGATATTTCCCACTCATTTTCTCTCCTTTCCCCTTTATGCCCTTTCACTATTTTTTATATTCCCTGAATGAATGAGACCATATAATGTTTGTCCTTCTCCAATTGACTCTTTTGTTTTAAATAGCTTCCCACATCCTCCCTCTTTGGGACCAGCCTCCCTAGCCCTGATTTCCTTAGGCAGCATATTTGCTTTTTTTATGGGGCCGAGGAAGAAAACTAGAATACCTACTGGCCATAGTGAAATGGTCAAAGGGGTAACGACAGCCACCGCCTTTTTTTTTTCTTTTTTAATGACAAAGTAAACAGAATTTTTTGGGAAAGTCTGGGGCTGATACTTATCAATGATTTTATCCAAGTCTCAAACAATGAGGCACTAGATGTTGGGTCACGCTAGATTTGCTGCTTATGCACCAGAAGTAAAAGCCCAGTGTCCTTGCTGACTGTGTGGGGTGACCTCTAGCTCGCGGGCTTCCTGGCTGTCACGTGTCTCTGTGTTTTGTCCTCTGCAAAGCACACAGTTGCAGAGCTACTACGGGCACTATAAGGGATGATGGACCAAGTCTGACACATGGTGGCCCCTCCGTTCAGTGACCTGAAGCCAGCTCAGGCTCAAGACTCAACACTGAATGGAACTAGAGTGTGCTTTACCATCATAAGAACCAGTGGTAGATGAGAAAACAAGACCCAGACCATACAGTAAATATAAAACACCTTAAAGAAATGGTACTCACCAGCTCAGAACATCAGCCATCTCCTACCACACCCCAACTCTCCATATGGGCACCACAGCGGACACGAGGTCAGATTCTAAGTAGAATCTCCTCCCACCATGAGGAAATAAATTGGTAAAATATTGAAAGGCCCCTGGGCCAATTTTCTTCTTTTGAAGACCTTTATAAGGGAGGAGAGCAGGCCATATATAGGCTCAGATCATTTAAAATTCTACAGAGTAATAGGTAGTATTTAGAATAATCAAAAAGGGTAAAACTTCATTTATTTTGGAGTTAATTTGAAATCTTGAGTGATTTAGGCCTAGGTCATGATTCTTACTGAGCACTTTTTTTTTTTTTTTTTTTTTTGGATGTAAGGGAAGAAGGTGATGTACGATTCTTCCTTGGTTTCTTTTTTTTTTTTAATTTATTTA
Organism: Nyctereutes procyonoides; assembly: GCF_905146905.1. Lineage (NCBI taxonomy): Eukaryota > Metazoa > Chordata > Mammalia > Carnivora > Canidae > Nyctereutes > Nyctereutes procyonoides. Next base: position 9,042,873 of record NW_026575044.1, read on the forward strand.
TTTATGATAGTCAGAGAGAGAGAGAGAGAGAGAGAGAGAGAGAGGCAGAGACACAGGCAGAGGGAGAAGCAGGCTCCATGCACCGGGAACCCGACATGGGACTCGATCCCGGGTCTCCAGGATCACGCCCTGAGCCAAAGGCAGGCGCCAAACCGCTGCGCCACCCAGGGATCCCCTTACTGAGCACTTTGAAACAGAGTACTCAGGTCTTTCATTCTTGCTATTAATTTATTTAAAATTTTTATTTATTTATTAGAGAGCATGCACAAGCAGGTAGAATGGCAGAGGGAAAGAAAGAAGCAGGCTCCCTGCTCGGAAGGGAGTCCGACTCAGAGCTCCATCCCAGGACCCCAGGACCATCTGAGCCAGTCAGATGCTTAACTGGCTGAGCCACCCAGGTGCCCCACATTCTTGCTATTTATAGATCTGCGGGAACATACAATTGTAATACAGATGGTTGCTTATTATTTATTTATCTCTTTATTTATAAAATATGAGTCTTTTATAATTATTATATAATTTGGAATCTTCAATAAATTGGAAAATTGCAGTCTCCTCCTTACCCACCCCACCCCAGGCACACACCTAATTGCTTTCAAATTGAGATTTGACTGTGCTGTCTTTAGCGTGACAAATTAGCGTCCCTCGATCTTATGGAGGTATTTGTGGGGATTAGTTAATGAGTCATATATTTCATGTGTCTAAGTCATTCCCAGGGAGTAATTTAGGTGTTTAGGACACATATTAGCCACCATTTTTAGGACTCTGGAGACCATTTAGTGCATTACTGCCAGACTAGTGGCCTCAAAGGGTTAAAACGTCCCTTCAGCAGCTTATCTGGGACCCTCGGGAGAAAAAAGGTGTCATTTGAGAAGCAAACCCACGTCTACATTCAAGGCTGTGACCACTTTTCTAATTGCATGATGAATCTGAACCAATCTGACGGTGACAGTTTCCATCACCTTAGCAGTGCTGGAGTCCTTGGTCCCCGTGGATTGGGGACTGTACCAGTGGGAAGATGGAGCCCATTACTCTGTTCATGACATGCTTCCTTTTTATGAAAGCAAACAGACCTCTGATACCAATGGAAGCAGGACAGGCAGGTCGCCCCTGGGGAATTAGAGACGACAGACCGAAGCCCAGAAATGTCAAGTGACCTGCCCAAGGTCACACCACTAGGAAATGCCGGAGCTGGGATTCAAACACTGTTTCCTGCACACTTGTCCCCTGCCCCTCACCACCCTGCTTAAGGCAGGGGCCAGTTCCTCAGATTGCTCAGACACCCAGACTCCCTGAGGAGGGATACCCACAGCACACCCTACAAACACTGCTTTCAGACACTTTGGTGTTGCCAGGATTTCCAAGTCAGATCTCATGCTGTGCGGCTATGCCCAACTGTGTAGATCAATGCCCCCGTTCCATTTTCTCACTGGGAGGTGGGGAGGCTGGTGGGGGACAAAGCTTGAGAAAAAGATGGGCCACAAAAAAAGAACCCCAAACCCCAACCAAAAAAGGCTGTGTAAGCAATGCTGCCATCTAGTGAGGCGTACTTTGGCTTACCTAAGAGGTAGATACTCTCATCATAAATTAATTCCAAGATTAATAAAAGAAAATAGGGTCATTTCATTTCCTTATCAATAATGTCTTTGCAGAATAATATATGTTCAAATTCATTGTCCTAATACATATCCTTGCAAAAGGACCTGAATGGATCTCTAGTATAAATGGAACTCTGTTCTGGCCTCACAGAAAGAGCACTCTGATCAGCGTGTGAACTGCGCCTCACCTGCTTATGAGCTGAGTGACATTCTGACCGCACAAGATGTCGATAATCCGCTGCTTTTTAAAAAAGATTTTATTTATTAATTTGAGACAGAGAGAGAGAAAGCACAACCAGTGAGGGTCAGAGGAGAGAGAGAAACATATTCCCCACTGAGTAGGGAGCCCCATGTGGGACTCGATCCCAGAACCCTGAGATCATGACCTGAGACAAAGGCAGACACTTAACCGAATGAGCCAGCCATGTGACCATTGATATCTGTTTCTGGAGTGCCCATCTCTTCAGATTGTTTTGAGGATTAAGTTTATTCATCCTAAAATTTATGTTTGAGTTCTAAGCACTGGATTTAAATGAAATTTTATACACACACACACACACACACACACACACACACAGATTTGCAGAATGAGTTTGCATACTGAGAAATTCTACAATCCCAACATGAAGGGGCTACTTGTAGAGCATGGTTCTCTACCATCCCGCAGATGCATGGCGCATTGATGGGTGACATGCACACACCCAGCCCTGGAGGCATCCCTTCGTGGTACAGCTTGGTTTTGATAGTCTTCTCATGGTGAGTACCCTGAACACAGCCGTGTGCAGGGCTGTTTGGTAGCCTCACGATTCACTCAGGTCCATTGCAGCTGAGATTGTGTATTGCAGTTTTTGTTGAAAACCACCATGTTTTGTTTTCCTCTAAGGACAAATTATCCTTTTTTACCCAAATAGCCTTTTTGATAGGGTGCAGGTACGTGGGGAGATTGATAGCTACTATTGGGGGAGTGGCTCGTTCCCTCCAAACCCTGGTCAGAAAACCCTTGCTTAGTCACCGTGGATGAGACTGGCCATTTAGAAGCAGTGGCCAGGGACACTTGGGTGGCTCAGTGGTTGAGCATCTGCCTTTGGTTCAGATTGTGATCCTGGGGTCCTGGGATCGAGTCCCACATCAGTCTCCTGCATGGAGCCTGCTTCTCCCTCTGCCTATGTCTCTGCCTCTCTCTCTGTGTGTGTCTCTCATGAATAAATAAATAAAATTTTAAAACAAAACAAAAGAAGAAGCAGTGGCCACTTTGTGATCCTGTTAGGAAGTAAGAGAGGGACAAGGAGTTCTTGTCCACAACAAAGAGGAGAAAAGATGAATGGTGGCAGCTGACACTTTCTGGAAAAACCAAGGGACAAGAGATGCTGTCCTTTCATGAGTGTGGTTTAGAAGCTCTGTTGTCCTAGAAGGAGGCTGCAAACCCACGGGCCAAAGAGGCAGCAGGGGATGGAGGGGCAGTGTGCCCGGATGTTGAAACTTGCAGGAAGCCTTTCAGCCATGGCGATGGCATTGACTTTGGGAAGAGCGTGGAGAGAAGTGAATCTCTTCATTCCACTGCACTTCTGACCACCTACTCTGTGAGCTTGGACGGTTTATTGAGCATTTACTCAGTTATTTGTTAGAAGTAAGAAGTTTGGTAGATAGTATTTCTACAACTTCATAATGTAAAAAAAAAAAAAACTTCATAATGTAAGTTTTATGCTAACAGTAAACAGGAAGTTTTGGCTTATCTGACTGTGAGTATTCAGTGAGTCCCAGCCTCAAGATTGCTTGTATTTGGTTATCTCGAGCCCTCTTACTCTCCCACACACACTTTTTCTTTTTTTTTTTTTTAGATTGCGCAATCACCTCTAGAGAGTTCTAATGCCCAGTTATTTATCGTAAATTATTCAAATCTTACCCCTCATCTTACCCCTCTGTTGTGAATTGGTCACAGTTATTTGCATCTCTGAGGATGGGTGGGCAAAGGAAATAAAAGGACCTGTGATGATAACCAGTCAATTCCATCATTTATTAGCAGTTTATGCCAAAGATTTGGCAGAAAAGGCAGTGGGAATGAAAGTAGAGCAATTAACAAGAAACTCACTTATTGAAATGTTGCAAACCTTCGACCTACTCTAAGTGGCTGCTAACTTCCAACTATATAATAGGCTAAGTGGAAAACAAACCAATGCAGCCTTTGGGGTTAATTGGTGTAAATGTATTAATTACAAGAACTACTCATTAAATGTTTAATAAGGTATATACGTTGCTAACATAATATCTACCTAAACGTCATCCACTGGATGCACATATATTGTAAGCATATGCAGGCTAACAGCAGCAAGTATTTAAACTCTCTGGGGCACTTGTATATCATAGCACCCTGAGTCTACACACCTGCCAGGTATCCTCAGGAAGGCAATCTGGGGAAGGGTTTACAAGAAGATAGAAGGAGGAGCAGAGACATAAAGGCTCAGGATTGTCGTGGAATGGTGTGCTGGGAGCTGGAGGAGAGGCAGAGGATGTGGTGACACACGAGCAATGGGCAGAGCGTGGGCTTCACCCCCAGCTGTCATAGGCAAGGAAAAACCTACACAGACAGGACACAGGAGGAGAGTGGGACTGCGTGCTAACAGAGAAGTGGAGGTCATAGGTCTGGGAGCGGGGAGTGAGGGCTAGTGAGCAAAGGGCTTGGGGTGGGAGGGGTGGGAGATTCCACAGACATTTAGAATAATACCTGGAGGCTTTGAGGATTGGTAGGGTGCAGGATGACTGGGGATGACCCCTAGTCTATGTCGGTGGCCATGTGGGTGGTGAGCTGCTGGGCCCTCTGGTCCAGTGACAGCATTGGCCACAAGTCTGTGGTATAGAGGCGAGGTTGCATTGGGTGTTGGAGGTGGGGATGGATGAGGCTAGGCAAATAAGAGAAGCTAGAGATAGGCAATTAATTCTTCTGGGACATGGAAGGCTCTTCTGACTCTAGCTCAATGTCTTGTCCATTGGACCATCATGTCTTGCCAATACCTAGATATGAAAAGCAGTGTTGCTGTGTTACACCCACATGACTGTATAAAGTCATTCATGTACTCATCCCCTCAGCAAACGTTCTTTGAGCTGGGCATCATACTATTTCCTACAGATCACAAAGCACTGTGGTTGGGTAGGGTTTTGCCTATTAACAGGGTATCTTGGTGTAGAAAGTCAGTGTGGAATGATGGGCTGTTCCAACTGTGTCTCCTTCACCTGTGTTGATATGCGTGTGTGTGTGTGTGTGTGTGTGTGTGTTGGAGAAGGGAGGGCATCCAGTGGTATTCATTATGGAATAACTCTGGCACGGAGTAAGTCTGGTGCCCTTGGTGGTGGGTGAGACTATGACCTAGACGATGGTGCAGTGGGCTCAAGGGACCCCTGCTGCCCAGCTGGGCCGCAGCTCTGGAGGAGAACAGGGCTCTGGCCACCCACAGTGCAGAAGAATCTTGCCCCATTCCCCCACCTCATCCATAAACACTGCAAGGGTCATCAGGATCCCACTGACCTGGCTTCAGGACTTGTATTAGCATTGTTCCTCCTTTAAACAGCCTCCTTTTAAAGCCATCCATTGATAAGATAAGTGATGAATAACCTCATCACCTTCACCTGTGTTGCTCTCTGATCCAGGGAGGAGAAAAACAGTTCAGCTGAAGAATCTATTTAAGTCAGTATTTTCATTCATTCAGTGTTTTGAGATGTCCACAGTGTGTCAGACGTCTGGAGCTGGGAAGTAAAAACGAGGAAAGATCCCTGAAGGGAGCTCCCTGAGCATGGCCCTCTGATGTGGGTCAGACTGGGGTCAGTGCCAGGGCAGAAGCACAGACGCTGTGGTGTGGGAAAACAGAATGGAAGCCAGACACACATTCCATCCAGGTATCTGGAAAAATGCATTTTAATATCAGTTACTTAGCTGTCAATTACACAAACTGTTTGTAGCAGTTGTAATTCAGAAACAAATAGCAACTACCATGTTATTGGATGAAGAAGAGGCTGCATTATCCAGTCTAGCTCTTGATTCCATCTCTAAAACTATCTTTCTGCTTCCTGTGAATGTGTGACATTAGCAGCAGGCAGGGCTGCCCTGACACCTCCCCAGAGTGTCACCGGCCATCAGTATGGACCCAAGCAGGATGGGCAGAATGGGAAGGTGCCAAGTCCACTGAACTCCTCATCTGCTTGCTGCTCACCCAGGAAATGTTATGGGTTCTGGGCTGCAGTTACCAACATTGGTATAATATGTATTAATATTCTTTTTTTAAAGATTTTATTTATTTATTCATGAGAGACACAGAGAGAAGCAGAGACACAGGCAGAGGGAAAAGCAGGCTCCTTGCAGGGAGCCCAATGCAAGACTCGATCCCAGGACTCTGGGATCACGACCTGAGCAAAAGGCAGATGCTCAACCGCTGAGCCACCCAAGCATCCCTATGTACTAATATTCTTGAGGCCAGAATAGGCCATTTTGAAACCTTGAGTTAAAAGGTCCTCTGGTCACATGGCTCTCCTTCAGAAACTGAGCGGCAGAGCTGTTCTCTCTTGACCTGGTGATTCTTTGGTGCCCCCCTCTGTGAGACTGGACAGGTTTTCAGGAGAGACCTGGAGACTCCTGTAATTGAGGTCCATGGTAGGAACACTTCAGTGTTCTTTGTGGTATAGAAAACCACTTTCTAAGAAGATTTACATGATAACTTTCTTTCTGGATTGATACTTTCGGAAGGAGTAGAAAAGTATATAAAGTAACTCAAATTGATATATATAGTTCCTTGAAAAATGCACCTAAAGAGACTATTAGAATCATGTGCTTCAACTTATTGAGGACAAGATAGGCTATTTTAAATGCCTAGTCACAGAAATTTCACAGTCTCGATTTACCCAGATTTGCTCCTTTATTCCCCCTCTTTCTTTGCACATATGACTCTGTTAGCATTTGTTGCTGTGTTTGAAAATTGCCATGACACTGACCATGTTAATTAATCGAGTCCAGTGTATTTTGACCATAAGCAGATATGCGAGTGAATAGGAACTCCCCACTCCTTCCACATCCGTCTCTCTCCTTCCCTGGACAGAAGTGAACCTAAGTCATCTTGGAACAATAATACTAAAGTATACTTCATGAGGGAAGGGGATACCAGTCCTCCTTTTCCACACCTTCTTCACTGAGATCAATCTGGCCTTTATCTCCAGTTTGTTTAGAATCGTATTTCTATTAGGAATACCGCTCTGCATCTGTATATTCCAAGAGGGAAGATATCCTTCAAATAGATGGGTTGGTTCTGAACCCCGAGCCTGCCTGCAGAAAAGCCACTGTGAGGTTTGAAGTATGCTCACGTCCCCTGTATGCCTGTCTCTTAGGAGGGGACTCTGGAACACTGAGCGTTGGGAGAGGCAGTGGCCCTGGGGCCTGGAAGAGCCACCCTGTAAGTCAGGCTTATAGTCAGCAAGAAAGCTTATTCCATGGGCAGCCTGGGTGGCTCAGTGGTTTAGCGCTGCCTTAGGACCAGGATGTGAACACGGAGACCCGGAATCAAGCCCCACATCAGGCTCCCTGCGTGGAGCCTGCTTTTCCTTCTGCCTGTATCTCTGCCTCTCTCTCTCTGTGTCTCTCATGAATAAATAAATAAAATCTTTAAAAAAAAGAAAGAAAGAAAGCTTATTCCAGGGTATGTCATATTCCCTCTTAGAGGGAGAGGGAAGTTCTGTTTCTCTTATATTTAATGCTTAATAATTCAAGCATTCACCCTGTGTCCACTCTCAAAAAAGCTCGTCTTCATGTACACATGTTTATATGTACATATGGCTGTTCAGCTCTTCTGGCAGAACTGGAATAAATAACAATTTATTACTCTTTATTACTAGAATTGGCCAACAAAGAGCTATAGCTTATATTACATCAACATTAAAAATGAAATTACATTTCAAGCTCACTGTACATAACCACGTTTCTCCTTTGAAAGGAGTATTCTAGTCTCTTGAGTATTTAAAGCAATAAATTAAGTTTTGGAAGAAGGCTTCAGTTACTTAGAATGTTTAAATTTTTTTTAGAAATATTCATCTTTTATTAGTTTTTAAATCAAAGTTACACGTGCATGTAAGTTAGGGAGTTAAATCATTTGACAAGACTTGATGTGAAAAGCACCATTCTACTGAGAATACAGTGGGTGTTCCCTGCTTTCCAGAGTTCATTAATATTTATCTCCATATCATGCCATTCTTCTGTTGCTACTACTTGATTTATTTAGTTTTAGATTACTCTATTACAGTAATTCTCCAAGTGTACTCCATGGGCCATTTGCTTCTCCAAGACCTTTTCACTGTCCACAAGTCCATGAGATCAAAAGTACTTTTATATAATAGTCCAACATTATTTGCCTCTTTTACTTGGGTTGATATTTGCTGTGGTGGGTTAAACTGCTGGCATGTTTGCATGAATCAATCAAGGCAAGTGGCACCAGACCTTACTAGTCATTGTGTTCTCTGTCATCACACATTTGGAATGTTTTTAAAAATACATTTCCACTTAAGAATGTGCTTGATGGAACAATAAAAACTATTACTTTAGTTAAATCTAAAAATGTGCGTCAAAACGTGAGGTCCTTGAGTGCCGTGTGATGTTGCCTCAAGGAGAAGCACGTGTGCCATTGTCTGAGTTGGAAACTCCTGGTCTCCCCCGCACCTGCCCCTCATGGAATACATTTTTGCTTGAAAAAATGACTGACAGACAAGCCATGTTTATTCAGACTTGAGTATTTTGTAGACATTTGCTTTAAGTGAATATAAGAGCTGACAGGGTTGATTTGCCAGTGATAAAACTTGAGCTTGCCATTGGAGATTCCCATTTTGGAAAACTTGATTCTACGACCATGAACCTGAAAGCCTCCCAACACTTAGAGACTTTCTTCTCTTACTGACATATTGCAGACACACAACATCACACTAGTGTCAGGGGTATAACTTAGTGATTCAGTATCTCTGCATAGGGAGTATAGCTCCCACCTGTCACCACCATACGATGTCACTACAATATCATTGACCATGTACCTTTCATCCCATTACTTTTTTTGCTCCATAACTGGAATCCTGTATGTCCCACTCCTCTTCACACATTTTGGCCATCCTCTCACCATCAGTTTGTTCTCTGTATTTATGTGTCTGTTTCTGCTTTTGTTTGGGTTTTTAGATTCTACATATAAGTGGAATCACATGGTACTTGTCTTTCTGTGTCGGACCTATTTCACTGAGCACACTGAGCATGATACTCTCTGGGTCCATCCCTCTTGTTGCAAAGGGAAGATCTAATTCTTTTTTATGATTGAGTAATATTCGTGTGTGTGTGTATGTGTGTGTGTATACACCACATCTTTATCCAATCATTGATCCGTGACTTAAAGACTTCCTGATAAGATTAGCGAGGATATTAACAAATGTGATTTTTTTTAATATTGTGTAATGGAATATATCAACATCTGGAAGACATGTATAATTCAGTAAATAAATATTTTCCAATGACCTGTGCATTCTTACAGAATCTTGTAATGTCATATCTATTCATTTTTTTGTCATATCTATTCAAAATGCAAGATAGCCTAATGGATTTTAGTACAACAATGTACTGAAAATTCATTAACATACCTTGAGATTACTCATTTCAGTGAATCTTTAAGAAACCTCCACTTGCCAATTTTTAGTATAGTATCAAAGAAGAATGTCCCCAATTATCTTAAAATGCTATTAAAATAGTCCTCCATTTACCAACTACATGTCTGTATGAGGATAGATTTTCTCCATATAGTCAACAGAAACAACATAATCAGATATAAGCCACATAACTAAAACAACATATGCCAGGCATAAAAGCAATTTGTGAAAATGTAAAATAGTGTCAATCTTCTCATTAAATTTTCTGTTTGGGGAAATAGATATATTTCATAAGATATTTATACCAACATTTAATGGGCTCCTTGTTATTTTAAAATAAATAAATATATACTTTAAGTTTTAGTTTAATTTCTAAAATGGTAAATATCTATAGATTTAAGAGGGAGGTATGGATTAGGAGGATCTAGGAAAAAATTCTTGAGTAAGATGTGATGATTATAGAGCTAATATTTTTTGATCTTTTTGAGGGCAGAGTTACAGAACACAGAGGAGAGTTTGGGTTGAATTAGTTATAAAGACCCAGTATGCTAAGCAAATTGAAAAACAGAAGTATCACAAACAAAGGAAAAGTTCTGTTGCGGTCCTTGGTAATTTTAAGATTGTAAAAGGTTCCTGAAACTTGACAGGTTTGAGAATTACTTACCTATCACCTGACCACTGAGGAATAAGAACATCTAATTCTCTCTGACTACTATCCAACCCCCAACCCCCACAGCATATATGCTCACCTGTCTTTTCATAGCTCTAATAATTTGCTGAATTTTGGTTTGATCAATATCCAATATTATTATGACAGCCTAAATATTATCTAAAGGTATTGCTGTGACTATGTAAGGGCTAATTTGCAACTTAGCCATGTGGCTCAGGTTACTTTCTCCATAAGTGTGCAAAGGAGGGGGCACTGGGAGGCTCAGTGGTTGGGCAGCTGCCTTTGGCTCAGGTCATGATCCTGGGACCCTGGGATTGAGTCCCACATCGGGATCCTCACAGGGAACCTGCTTCTCCCTCTGCCTATGTCTCTGCCTCTCTCTCTGTGTCTCTCATGAATAAATAAAAAAGCTAAAATCTTTTTTAAAAAAGTGTGCAAAGAAGGTGCATTTTTGATACTTTGGATCTGAAATAGCTCTATTCTTTCTTGACACTTGGTTAATACTTTTTGGCTGGGTAACAAAGGTGTAGGTTGGAAGTCATCATCCCTTAGATTTTTAAAGGTATTTCTTTAGTGACATTTTAGCTTACAGTGCTGATATGGAAAAGTCTGAATCTTGGTCATTTACATGAAATATTCCTGGTCTCTCTCTCGAGATGTCCTTGATCACCAGTGCTTTGAAATTTCCCTCGGATCTAATATTGGCTTATCGTGGGCCTTCAGTCTTCATGTTGGCCCATCCCAGGGAATGTTCTTTAGTTATTTCTTTGACATTCCTGCCCTCCATTTCCTTTGTTCTGTTTTTTTTTTTTTTTTTAGTTTATTTTTGCTCTTCTATTTGCCTTTTTAAAAATTTTTTTGTGTATTTTCTGGCAGGTTTCTTCAATTTCATCTTTGAACTATTTTATTAAGGTTTTTATTTTCACTATCATGTTTTTAATTTCCAACAACTTCTTTCTGTTGTTGTTAATTGTTCTTTTTTGAAATCTATTTTCTTAATGATGTCCTGTTCTTGTTTTATGGATGCCGTATTTTCTTTCATCTCTCTGAGAATACTGACAGTGGGTTGTGTTCTGTTTTTAGTTTTATTTTCCCTGCATATCTCTCCTTGAGAAATTCCCCATCTTTTGTGGCTTTGTTTTTAGAATTTATTTATTTATTTACTTATTTATTTATTTGTTTGAGAGAGAGAGAGCACGAGCAGCAGGGGCAGAGGGAGAAAGTGAATCCCAAGCAGACTCCTCGTTGAGTGCAGAGCCCAATGCAGAGCTTGATCCCACAACCCTGAGACCATGACCTGAGCCAAAATCAAGAGTCAGATGCCCAACCAACTGAGCCACCCATGCACCCCTTCTCCTCTTTTGTATTAAATGCTTTCCTCAAATACTGGGTGATCTTCACTGACAGATCATAATGAATAAGGCACAAAATATCTGGATGGAGAAGCATGGGAGGAGATGGTCGAGTACAGTCTTACCTATATTGTAACCTAAAGGGGCCATTTCTAAAAATTTCTTTAGTTCTTTTCTTTGGAGCTGTTCAGATCCCCAGGAAAGAGTCTTCTAGACTGGTATGAATTTTGGCTGCCAGTTTTCTGGGAGCTGGGAGGAAGAAGAGAAGAGAGGTCTCAAATTCAGTGTGTAAACTTCGACTTACTTTCTCCTTTCTCAGTTCCCTACTCCTAGCGGTGCTTGGCAGGTTCTAGTCTGGAGACCCTGGGTGTTACCATGTCAGAGCATATGCTGCTAGCCCCTGCCAAGGTAGGCAGGTGCAGTCACCTGGATGAGAGGTAGAGTTCCAGGGCTCTAACTCCTTCATAAACTGCATTTCAGCCAATTTCCTTGACATAGTTCCACTTAGTATATATGGTACCATCTAGTTTTAAGCCTTATAGGGGGTTTTGGAGTATAAACTGAAGTATAAACTATTCACAGCTTTGCCCAACTTTTAGTTTGAGACTCATCTTCAGTCTACTAATAAGTTACCACTCACCCATCTTAGTTACAGCTTCCAGAATTGTATTACATTTGCTTCCTCTCTCGTTTTCTGTGGCCTTGTGAGTTTATGCTTTGTAAAGACCCTGCATTGTCATTTCATTCGGATTTCAGTGAAGCACAGTGCTAAACATATGTGTTTAACCTATCATCCGTTACCAGAAGTGTTTTTAAATACTTTAAAAGAATAAAAAACAGGGATGCCTGTGTGGCTCAGTCAGTTAAACATCTGATTCTTGATTTGGGCTCAGATCATGATCTCAGGGCCTGGGATAGAGTCCCTTGTTGGTCTCTGTGCTCCATGGGGAGTCTGCTTGAGAATCTTTCCCTCTTCCTCTCCCTCTGTTCCACCCTCTCTAAAAAAAAGGCATAAAAATGCTTTTAAGGTCTTTTCTTAGTAGGTGAAATTGCTAATAGTAGGAAGCATCCATTTAGTCCCTACTACTTCTTGAACACATTTTTTTAAAAAAAGTTTACTCATATCTGAAATATTATAGACCTAAAAGCAAAGTTAGTAGCTTGATTTTGGTTCCAGCATTGAGCAATCATAATGTTATTAGGTTCAGACTCAGGTACATCTGGGTTCATATATAAACTGACGCTAGGTCACTGTTGGAGTGTCTTAAGGATGCTCTGGTTTCCCAGGATGGAATTTCTAGCATCTTGATTTACTTGACTTGACCCATATATAGTCCATTGTTTTTATTCCTTTCCTTTTCCAGAAACATCCCACATTATGAAAAAATTTAAAAGATCAGTGAGGTGGTTGTGGATGGGACACAGGACAAGGAAAATGTGGAACTTCCTCATTCACCGAGGAGCCAGCCAGGAGCCAAGGAGACTTCCCTTGCTCTGGACCCGTAGTGTGATAGAGCCCCATAACCAGGTCATGAGGGAAAGTTTGCAGCTTGCAAATTGGCAATGCTACAAATCATGGTGTTTTTTTTTTTTTATGGTGTTTTTTTCTAGAAAGCTGGTTTTTGTTTTTGTTTTTCCTATTTATTTATTTATTTATTTATTTATTTATTTATTTATTTATTTATTTATTTATTTATGACAAAGAGAGGCAAAGACATAGGCAAAGGGAAAATCAGGCTCCCCAGGGGGAGCCTGATGCCAGAATTGATCCAGGAACCTGGGATCACAACCTGAGCCCAAGGCAGATGCTCAACCACTGAGCCACCCAGGTGCCCCAGAAAGCTGATTTTTAAGTCCGTATTAGCACACCATGCCCAGGCCTGACTTTACTCTGAGGGCAGCCACATGAATTGTCAACACATCATAATGACATCACTATATTTATATTATATCACATTGTTTGTACTCATTACAATGTGGCCTCGGGAACCCAGGTGAGAAGCACAAAATTTGGAGCTTGAAGGCCTGACATTCAGGCTCTTCTGTGGCTTTTCTGAGCCCCAGCTTTGGTTACTGAATCTGTAAACAGAAGAAACAGTTTCTACCCAGCAGGATTAATGTAAAATTTACCAACTATGCCAGGCTATCCTCCCAGACCTATGTCCAGAAGAAAGCCCTGGCCTTGTGGGTAGGTACACCTGTGGCTTCTTTCTGTGTTGTGCCAGGGTTGTGACACCTTTGATTAGGTGCCTTATTTTTAGAACAAAAATCTAATTCTACTTGTTGTTTATCTGTTCTCCAAAATTTATGAGGCCACTTAATCAAGAATATAAGATCGGGGCACTTCAGACTCTCACAAGAGAGTATGATCTCAAATGTTCCTCTCTCCAGCACCCCAAATTCCAGAAGAAGAGAAGTCTGTTTAAGGGTCAGTAATTAAAAATACAACTAACAAGCTATATTCTGAGTTATATCCTGAAGAAGGTATTAACACATTTGGACCAAATCCACCTATTCTTTTTCATAACTCACCATCCACTTTGAATAGTGTCTTGATCTTCTGCCTTCAAACATTCATCAGAAATTATAAGAAACTAGTATTCTCATCTTGCTTCAGCATTTGCTGAGAATTTTGAGTACAAATACTAACTATCCATTACATTGGCTCAATTTCACAACTTTTACAAGGTCTTACACAGCAAGTAACCTTGTCTCTGCTGAAGAATTGGTCTGTTTCATCCTTTTTAAAAAATATTTTATTTATTTATTCATAGAGACACAGAGAGAGAGACACAGGCAGAGGGAGAAGCAGGCTCCATTCAGGGAGCTTGATGTGGGACTTGATCCCAGGACCCGAGGATCATACCCTGAGCTGAAGGCAGACACTCAGCCACTGAGCCACCCAAGCATCCCTATATCATCCTCTTAATAAGGCCTAGGAAACTCATAATGTTTCCCCATTCAACTTTGTGCCAGGGACATCAGAATCAAGTTTTTTGTTTTGTTTTGTTTGTTTGTTTTGTTTTGTTTGTTTTTAGAATCAAGTTTTAAAATCAATCATAAGAACCGTGTAAACTTTTTTTTTTTTTAGCATGTTAGGTCTCTCCTCTCTACCCTGTTTTCCATGTGATCATTTCTATCTTACTAATTTTATTGTATTTTCCTTTTTAAATAAATATTTATTTGAGAGAGAGAGAGAGAGCATGAATAGGGTGAGGAGCAGAGGGAGAAGCAGACTTCCTGCTGAGCAGGGAGCCCCACATTGGGCTTGAACTCATGACCCTGAGATCATGACCTGAACTGAAGGCAGACGCTTTACCGACTGAGCCACCTAGGTGCCCCATCCTTTTTTTTCAATGACAAATCCTGGAGTCGCTGGCTGGCTCAGTCGGTAGAGCATGTGGCTCTTGATCTCAGGGTCATGAGTTCAAGCTCCATGTTGGGCATGCAGCCTAACTAAAAAAAAAAAAAAAAAAAAGACAAATATTTTTGGAAATGAATGAATGAATGGGTGAGCAAGTGAATTATGAATGAGTAAAGGAAGGTCAGTGATTTGGGGCTGGATGAGAGAAAAAAGGAGAACATGAAGGTGTCTTCAAACACTTGAAATGCCGTGTTTTGGAAGACACAGTGGACATGGCTTTAATTGCTCCTGGGGATAGAATAAGAACCAAGATGTAGGGGTGCCTGGGTGGCTCAGTTGGTTAGGCATCTGCCTTTGGCTCAGGCCATGATCTCAGGGTCCTAGGATTGAGCCCTGAGTCCGGCTCCCACTCAGCAGAGAGTCTGCTGCTCCCTCTACTTCTGCTCCCCCTGCTTCTGCTCTCTTTCTCTCTCTGTCTCTCTTTTTCTCAAATAAATAAATACAATCTTAAAAAAAAAGAGCCAAGATGTAGACTGTCCATTAGCGGTCTTGAACATTCCCAAGCTATTTCTCATGTGCCTGCTTTCCATGCTCTATAGAAGAGGCTCATTAAAGACCAGTTCCCTATTCTCCAGTTCTTCCATTTTAGGCAAACAGACCAGCTGACTGCACAAGAGAACTCTAACAAGAGTTATTCAATCATGGGATGGACTGCTTTGCAAAGTAGGGAGCTTCCTGTCTCTGGAGGATCCCAAGAAGTGGCTAAATGACAAGGACCCTGAAAAGTACTCTGCATCAGGAGAGAGGGTATATTTGTTGACGTCTAAGTCTGGCCCCTGCTCTGCTTTCATGATTGTCAGTTATTTGGAGGTTTTGGTGCTAAACTGAATGATTAGGTGTTTTGGGTGTTTGTTTTTTTTTTTTAAGAATGTTTTTACATTTATTTGAGAGAGAGGACAGAGAGCACTAACAGTGGGGAGTAGCAGAGAGAGAGGGAGAAGCAGACTCCCTGCTGACCAGGGAGCCAGACACCGGGCTCAACCCAGGACCCTGAGATTATAACCTGAGCAGGAGGCAGACACTCAACCAACTGAGCCCGACAGGCATCCCAGATTAGGTAGTTTCAAAGTAAGTGGGCGATCTGGAGGTGGGGAGGGGGAAGGCAGTAAAAATGCCTTCACAAACCAGTTCCTTTGCTCTGTGATCCAGGCAGGTCCCATCGGTAGCTTGACCCTCCATAATCCGGGTTTGCAGGTGGTGGTGGTGGTGTGGGCTAGCCAGGGTTCCACGGAGCCTGTGGCTCTCTGCACATGGAGAGTCTCCTGAGCCACTGCAAGGATTGTTGCCAGAGACTCCCCCTGTGTCTGTCCCTGTGGAAGTGAGGGCAGGAGACAGGCACCTGGACTGATGTTGAGACCCACCATCCAAAGCCCATGTTTCTCTCTGTGGAGGAGCCACAAGGGACTCAGGCTCACAGGGGAGCCAGGGCTGGGCTGTTGTGAACCACCCATCAGCAGATGTGAGCCTGGTTACCACGTGGCATCCTAGACAGTGACATTCAGAGGCTTGCTGTGGAAGGCAGGTAGACAAAACAAGGCATGGCCCCATGTAAATTCCTAAAGGGAAAATTTGACTCAAAATAATTTTTCCCCACCTTGTTTATTCGCTTTTAAGTGAATTAGAATTTCTTAAAAATAACTTTTAGTACACAGAATGTTGCAAAAATAAAAATAGTACAGAGGACACCACATTCCTTGTCTCTAGATTAACTGTTGCTCTCTATTTGTCCCCCTGAATCATTGAGAGTAAGGCACATACACCAGAAGCCTTGGTACCAGAATACTTCCATGAGTATTCCCTAGGAAATGGGATATTCTTCTGTGTAGCCAGAGTCCAGTTATCAAGGTCAGTGGGATTAACATCGATAAGTAACTTTATCCAATCAACAATTGGTCTTTCAGTTTCTTTCAACTCACCCAGTGATGTCCTTTATAACATGGTTTCCCTTCTCTGGTGCAGGGTTCAGACCAGGATGAGGTTGCAATTCATTTTCATGTCTCTTTTTGAAGATCTTTTAACAGTTACATTATTAGTTAATGGTCTCCTTAGTGCCTTCTTCAAAATCTTTAGATAAAAACACTTCTAGTCGAGTATCACCATCCTGTTGTTCACTTGAAAGCCAAGGCTAGATTCTCTGGAATCCAAGCCCACTCTGATACCATAGAAAAAAGGTTTTCACATGTGAGGTGGAAGGGATGGGAGCAAGGAATTTTGCGAGTGTATTTTATGCACGGTTGACTTTCCTTTATTTGATTGAAACACACAAAAACAGATCGGAAACGGCGAGATCATTCTCAAATTCCCCTGTTGTCAGTTTGACTTATTGCCAAGAAGTTTCTACTTTGTCCTTGGGGAGGAAGAAGATCATTTTGAGATTCTGTTTTATCTTGAGACAACACACTGTTATGAATCTAGAAACAGATAAAAAAAATACCTTTACATTAACTCAGAGTCCTTATCTCAGCACTTCCATGTAATTTATGAATCAACAGCAGCAACACATGTGATAATTAAGCATTTCTATGCGTGCAGTGCTTTGGTTAGCTCAAGAAAGGGTATATTCAGCAATTCTGGTCTCTGCCCTCCAGAACAACTTGCTTAACATGCATTAATATGCATTATTAAGTGTTATAACACATCAAGTAAAAAATATGCCCAACACTTGCAAGACATAACACAGACTTAGAATTATTGGGGTAATTTGTCTGATGGCAACATTTAATCAGAGAGAGACTGAATAATTCACCAAAGCTTACTTTAAAGAATCAGAGCTACAATGCTGGCCTTTTGGTGTAATCTCTCACTTTCAAAATACTCTATCTGGATGGCTTCTTTAGTATCTGAAAAACAAGAGGGAAGGTGGAAGAGTAATAGAAGATACATTTTTTTAAGTTTACAGAAGTCTGGAATAGCTTCTTTGAAAAAAAAGTTAAATGAAAAAACTTTGGCTTCTTGTTTTCCAAAGCATCTGTATTTAAGAGGCTACAGGGAATAAAACACTAATTTGAAAAGATATATGCACAGTTATGTTTATTGCAGCATTATTCACAATAGCCAAGACATGGAAGCAGCCCAAGTGTCCACTGACAGATGAATGGGTAAAGAAGATGTGGTATATATACACAATAGAATCTATCTCAGCCATAAAAAAGAATGAGGTCTTGCCATTTGTAGAAGCATGAATGAACCTAGAGGGTATGATGCAAAGTGAAATAAATCAGAGAAAGACAAATAAATTATTTTGCTTATATGTGGAATCTAAACAAACAGGAACCGACCTATAAATACAGAGAACAAACTGGTGATTGCCAGAGGGCAAGGGGCTAGTGGGGGGTTGGGAGGTGCAGGCTTCCACCTACAGAATGAGTAAGTCATGAAAATAAAAGGCACAGCACAGAATATAGCCAATGGTATTAGAGTGGTGATGGATGATAGCTACATTTGCGGTGGGCATGGTATATTATATAGTCTTATTGGATCACTATGCTGTACACTTGAAACTAATGTAACATTGTATGTCAACTATACTTCAATAATACATTTTTAAAATAGGGGCACCTTGATGACTCAGTCGGTTGGGCACCTGCCTTAGGCTCAGGTCATGATCTCAGGGTCCTGGGATTGAGCCCTGAGTTGGGCTCCCTACTCAGCAGGGAGTCTGCTTCTCCCTCTGCCCTCCCCCCTGCTTGTGTGTGATCTCTCTCTCTCTCTCTCTCTTTCTCTCTCAAATAAATAAATATCTTTAATAAAAATTTTTTTAAAATAGAAGTTATTTTTAAAGTAGAGGCTGCAGGGACTCTGAAGCGTGGCAGAGGGTCAGATTGATAATACTTGGTATCTTACTTCTCATCGCTCTTAAACGTAGGCTCTTTTTAGGTGCCATAAGGATATTCTTTTTACCTAGTTCACTTTATAAACTTTGCCTATTTTACTAAGAGTTATAAACAGGAAAAAAATGGACTTTAAAAGTTATATGTAATTTTAATTTTTTCTATGTTTATTGTATATAGATTCATAATTGTAACCTGGGGGAAATGTGCTCATCGGGTCCAAAGCAATCACATAAATAAAGAGATTTCTTTGAAGTTGTCTTTCCTTGACTAGTGGAGGATTCTGTAGATCCTTGCTAATCAATATGGTAACCATCGGCCGTATGTGACTATTGAGGATTTGGGAGATGGTTAGTCTGAACTGAATTGTGGTATAAGTAAAATACACATTACCTCTTTAGGACTTAGTACATGAAAAGAAAACATAAAATATCTCATTAGTAAAGGCCTTTTTAGATTAAATATATGTTGAAATGATCGTATTTTGGATACAGTGAGTTAATGAGTTAAATAAAATATTTAAATTAAATTCACCTGTTTCTTTGCATGTTTTGAATGTGGCTGTCATAATATTTCTATTGGACAGTTCCCATCTGGAGGGAAGGAAAATAGAGAGCTAAAAACCCAACTCATTTCTTGTACTTCAGAGTACATTGCTGAAGGGAAAGCTAAATATCCAGTGATCCCAATTTTTGGGTTACATTTGGATTTCATTAAAGCTTCTTTAGTTAAATCTACTGTAAACCTGCCCCAAGGTCCCAGGTGGGAAGAGAATTGGATCTTTTTGTTTGCTTAAAAGAATTCTAAGAAAATCCTGAATTCATTTCAAAAGCGATTCACTTTTAAAAGCTCTGTTAAAAAGCTTTCCATTTACTGAGGTTGGAAGTATGATTAACATTGAGTTCTTAAGAGGCTAAGTAATCAGGAAAATTATCCAGAAACTTCTGAGAGGACTTTCCCTGGTCTCGAGCAGAGGCATCTGGGGGGAGACTTAAGGACCATTAGTAGCCTCAGATCAGCCATACGCTCCTGTGTTCACACCTTCCCTCCAATAAACGAAAACATCGGGAAAGATAAAATATTTATTCCTAAGTGTCTATAACTGAATTTATGGATCTAACTTGCTGGATATTATTGCCTGTGCAAACCCATGCAACTGTGCACGTAAAGCATGTTTTTATTAGTTCCTACATAAAATTTTTATGGTAATGGCAAACAAAGGACCAATTTAGTTTAGCTGAGTTTGTTATTATTCCAGCTTCGAATAGATAAGCGGCAGTGCAAATAACAGGGTCAATGGGGAAGAGGTTTCGGGTCTCTCAGGGCCAGGGCTCCTGGCCCACTGGCTAGCAGTGGTACCAGGGCTGCCTGCTGAGAAGCCCCGGGAAAGCCTGGCCAGAACAGAGTGGCATGAAGCTGGTGGGGGCTGCCAGCAGATCTGCTATGGAGCGGTGACACTCCCAATCAGTAACCACGGAGTATTCAAATTTAGTTTCTGAAAAGGCCTGCATAGATGCTTTTGAAAGAACTCCCACATACTGTATTTCAGCTGGAGACTTGCAGAGAGAAAGGGTTCAAGTGGCTTATTGTGGGTCATCTCCCACTCTGGGATTTAAACAAAGCACAAACAGAACAAAGTTCCTTTAAACTGGGTGCCTTCATCTGAGTCCCTCCTGTCTGTGGTTTGGCAGGCTGGCTGGCTGGAGAGCAAGCCCACGCCTCTCATTCCCACCACTGCCTTTTCATGTTTGACCCTTGAGATCTGGCGAATGATCCCCACAGTGGCCTAGAGTGGAGGCAAGTGTTTCTAGAATTTGAAGATAAAGCATCTTTCTTCAATCCTGCCTTTTCCTTCCCGATGACTAGTTAATAATTGAGAGTAAGTCTGTAATCTACAGTGAGTATGATTCCTGGACCACAATCTAGGAGACAGGATGTGACACATATCGACCTACTGAGGACAGTAGCAAGAAATATTCTGAATTGTGTGGGGCTGCGAAATGCAAGACTATGATCACGAATGTGCAATGCTGGAGACAGTCTTAGAACTCAGCTGCCGTGAGCAGGCAGGGAATATGTCGGGTTCACTCTGGGCTAAGTTCTGCCTGGGACGTTAATGAAGTTACCACTAATGATCTGAGGGCTGGAGTGGTCCTGATTCTAGGTGGTAGAAGTACTTTCACATCAGGACACTCATGTTGCTTCATCTCCTCCCCCAGTGGATCTGCACTGGAGCCGTTCCAGAAAGCAGGCAACTTTGGTTGTCCTGACAAGTGTCTCTAGGAGCAAGGAGCATCTGTAACTCCCAGCAGCCCCCTTTTGGCATGTGCTCCTTTTAGGACTGTTCTAATCTGAGGTTCTTTATACTACATATTTCCTCCGTGGACCTGTTTATTGATTCTCACATGTGCCTTGTGCATTCTGTAAGTTGTTTTTTGGCATTCTTTCTCAAAGACACTGCTTGAGCAGGGTGTGTGTGTGTGTGTGTGTGTGTGTGTGTATACCCATGCATGCACACATGCCCACACATGCATATACTCACATTTGTGTTTACTTTGGTCTCATCTTAGGCTCTGAGAGGAAAACAGTGTACTAAATCAGGCTAACCATGAAATGCTTATGTGTTGTTTTGCTCTTCTTGCCCATGTTTTATGAACCCGCTGGTGGTTAGCCCCATGGAGAGTCACACAGCAGAGTTTCCATACTAATGCCAAGAGGGAGGGGCAGTAAAGTAACTCCAAGGGCAAGCTTTATCTCCTGCCTTTGTGGAAAAGACCTTCCAGAATGGCTGTGTTGCTGTCCATGCTAACAAAGGGGTAACACAATTTCTAAGTAGTCTCGATTTGTGGTGAAAATTATAGCTGTGGGTCACCAGCTTCTTTCTGAGATGGCCTGTCTGATTCCATGCTCTGGACCTGAGACTCTGGATGTGTTTGTATGAAGCCTTGCAGACTTCCAATGACTTTGTGTGAAGGGCAGAGTCAGGGTCTAGGGAGTTGAGGAAAGACGACAGATGGACTTAGCTGAGATATGGATGTCATTGCCTTTTCTCAAGAGGTTGTTAAGAGAATCACTCAATTTGGGGGGAATTGTGGTGAGACAATTTGTTAATACAGCTTAGAGTCTTTTAACTCAGGATGGGATGAATAGCTTTTCAAGTGTGTATGAAAGACAAGAATCCCCAAAGATCGGTTCCATTTTAAATAGCAGACTCCAGGGACTCAAGGTTTGTAACGAAAGGGCAGATATGAAAGAGATGAACTCTCAGGTCTGACTCTTTTCAAGAATAAAGCACGCTGGCTGGGATCCCTGAGGTGCCAGGGTCTGCCAATCTTGCTGGCTCTGGTTTGTTAGCTAGGGGAATCTAGTGAGATATGCTCACAATAAGTTAGTTGGTATTGACTTTGCTGGGCCTGACCCATATTATAAAGTTGCAACAAGTGGAAAGTATAGCCGAGCTTTGGGAAAAGCCATAGCATGTACAATGGAAGAGAAAACCAACATCTTAATTGAACAGAGGAGAAATTTGAGCAAAAGCACCAAGTGAAGAAATTAGGACACTGAATGGAATGTTACAGCCACAACAGAAAGAAGTTGAATATTTACTTAGGATGTAATCGTATAATCGATTCTCTGGTGGCAACTCACATAGAACATCTTTGTCTCTCTGCTAATTGTTAAAAGCAAGGGGGTGCTGAGAAAATTATATGAACTTGAAGAAATCTGATAACAGCAAAATGAATTTTGGAGTTCTGTGTTACAACCGATAAGACCCGGGAGTTTTCAATATCCTGAAATTTGAGAAATTGGGTTTAGGGGTGGGCTAAGGAACATCCAAACATTATGGAACCCCTAAAGCAGGTTCCATGTTGGCTTTACTAGTGAAATACATGATGAAAACATGTATACATAAAGAAGTGTATCTTATTAATAATCCACATCTGCTGGGTGAGCCGATTCAGAAAATCATCAAATGTAGACAAAGGCTGTCATGGGTCTGGTGACAAGATCAGGCCTGCTCAGAACCGATAATCCAGAGACTCCTGGTAAGCAGCCCTGCCACACTCTTCTCTGAATTCTGGGCCTGTAGGATGGATGCAAGAGTTAAAATTACCAGCTTTGTACAGTCAGTGATCCTATACCTCCAAGGGATGGGACGGGGGGGCCAACCGCAAACCTCTTCACGAGATTCTTGTAAGTGAGCCCAGAAATGTCTCCTACTTCTGTATGGGTTTTCAATGAGAGGCTTTAAAGCATACTGGTTTTGCATTTTCAGTCCATTGTTATTTGAAGAGAAGGACTTTTGAGAGTGTTTTTATTTAACATCCTTTATGGCAGATCTCTGATTTTGGGGGCGAACCTTACAGAGAGGTTAATTGATTCTGTTAAGGTCCCACACCCGGCCATTTGGCCAGAACCAAACCTCTGGCTTATTTCTAAACCACAGAGACCATTTCTTTCTTTCTTTCTCTCTTTCTCTCTCTCTCTCTCTCTCTCTCTCTCTTTCTTCCTTCCCACCCCCCTCTCTGTATTTCAGGGATTTTCAGGCATTTTAGAGTGCTGCCATCTGCTAGCTTCTGATATACACAAATGAGTACTGAAATTAACCACAAAGTAGATATGTAATTTTGGGCAACTCACCTCACCAGTCTGGCCCTGAGTCTCTTCATATTTACACATGAGCATTGGCCTAAGATAGATCTAAAGATATTTCCAGTTCCATTTGAAATTTTTTGGAAAATTGCTGTTTGCATAGTGTCAGATTTGGCATTTCTGCAGCTGGTAAGCAGAAGATGTCAGGTCAGTTCAAAGTGTGAAAGCTTGTGCATCGCTTTGAAACAGCCAGGTGACTCTTAAAGAATATCAGTTTCTCGTCCTCCATGGATGGTTTGAGACATGGTGGGGAACGTTTTTTGTTGTCATCAATGATGTATTTGTATGTTTTTGTATAAAGGCCATGCAGATATTAAATTAGGAACGCACTTTTCAAGATGAAACAGGAGTATTTCTAAACGTCCCTGCTGTCTGTTGGATTATGACTTTAGAACCACAGAGCACATTCAGCTGCATCATCTGATTTCATCGCAGACATGAACTCCTGATTTCCCCTAGCTGGGGAGATGAGGGCTAGGGGAGGGGAAGTGACTTGCCCAAAGTCCACCGTGTTTACCATTAATCAAGCCAGGCCCAGAATTAGCCCTTGGCATTCAGTGCAGCATTTACTGACGCCCTGATGCACCACACACCCTTTGCTAGGCACCAGGGTGATGCTGGCAATTCCATTTTGTCCAGCCTGTCTGTGGTCTGGGCATCTTTCCTTTATGGCTGTGTGTGTGTGTGTGTGTGTGTGTGTGTGTGTGTGTGTTTAAGATTTTATTTATTTATTCATGAGAAGCACACAGAGAGAGGCAGAAACATAGGCAGAGGGAGAAGTAGGCTCCCCACAGGGAAGCTGATGTGGCACTCCATCCCAGGACCCCGGGATCACAACCTGAGCCAAAGGCAGATGCTCAACCACTGAGCCACCCAGGCTGTGCTTTTGAGCTGGCCAAGGCACAGCAGAATCAATCCTACAATCTAGAGCCAGCCCCAGTGCTGCTAGCTAGCTTCCTCAAAAAGGCTTCAAACAAGGAGAAGCACCTCCCTTGGCTGGTTGGAGCCCTGAACACTCATACTCTCATGGCTCCTGGTGCCAGGGCTCCAGCAGCTGCCACCTCATCCCCTGCCTTGTGTGAGCTCTTACTTCTGCCATTCCTGGCACCCCGAGCAGAGCATGGGTGCGTGTATGTTGGCCCTTGTTAGGTTTTGCCCATAATGCCAGGTTGCTTTATGCAGACCAAGGTGAGTCACGTACAGTCAAGTGTCACTGATAGGTCCCTCTTAACTTTTCCTCATAAGAGCTCAAGGAAAATATGAGGAAGTCACCCACAGTGCCTACAATGAAGGCACATTTTAAATTCCAGGCCATAATGCATGGCTGGTTTTCTTGAAAGCTTTCCAAGCATTAGGCAAGATTTAGGTGAAGAGCAGTGACACCTGCTCTGGGAAAGGGCTGCTTCTTAAGGATGCCAGACCAAACACCACGAGATGATGGGTGGAGCAGGCCATGATCTGTGCTGTGTCAGCTCCAGGCAAACCTCATATCCAGTCTCTTAATCTTACTGTCCTTCCCCTTAGAAGCATCCCTAATACTCCATGTTCCTCTGCAAAATTACATAAAGCAAGTATTCAGACATTCAAAACTTCTAAGCCCTTTTCTTCAAAGGCTAGAACTATGGTTTTATTTTTTTAATGGAAAAGGGAAAGAGAATGGCTCGATTTTTTTTTTACATGAATCTTTACATTTTGCATTTCTGCATTTTATCTTCTGACACCTCAGGGTTCTAAAAGTCTTGTCTGGTACCGGGAAGAACCAGGGCAGGCCAGTGGGACTTCAGCCTCTGGATGCTATATCCCTGGGATCACTTCCCTAACATTACAGAGAATTCCAGCTCCCTGGCTATGACTGGCACATGCTCCTACCCAGGCTGGCCGGGAGGAACAGTTACTGGTGTCCTCTTCTTTTTTCATCTTATGTGTGTATATTTCTTTCTCCTTTTCTCTTGTTTGTCTCCTTTCTCCTGTTTCTCTTTTTCCTTTGTCTCAGTGCCTCTGTCTCTTTGTTCCTTGTTTGCCCTCCATCCTCCCCAGACATTTGTCTTGCTGCTATCTTGAATTATGAAATACTCCCGTTTTATTGCAGAAAGCTTTATGTACTCTATTCATCGTTTTTGAAATCAGGTGAAAATAACATTTATCTCTTAAAAAACAAACCAACTCCAGCCAATACCAACCCCACAAAGTTCAGTTCATTCTGATTCGCTTGTATTTAATGAATGTATTAATTGATGGATTTGTCAGATGTAGTCCATATTGAGACTCTGTGCTGTGCTGGAAATACAGAGGTTAGTAAGAGCCCGTCCCTGTCCTCCCTGAGCTTGCCTCTGGTTGGGGAGAGAGACCAGGGCCAGGCAGTCATAAAATAAACCAGATGCTCTGATACCAGAGCATCACAAGGACAGTTTGGGGGGAACATGTGGACAGGGATGGCCCTGATTATTCAGAGTGGGGAGGACTGCCCAGGGCACACTTTTTGGGCCCCAGCCTGTGATTGAGTATTTGGGAGTGGGCAGCAAAGGTAAGCTTCCCCCAGGGGAAGCGTAGCCCCTGGGTGATTAAGTACATGGCAAAAGGGTTTAGTCTTCCTAGATCTTGGGAGCTGACCTAGAAGTAGCCTCTGATGTCAGGGTTGGATTCATTAGGGTGGTGATTTCCTCTTAACTACTCCTTCTGAGTTTGCTTAGTTGGAAATTGAAAGTGAAGTCACTTATATCAATATTCGGACCATTTGATTTTATTTCAATTTGGTCATAAAAATCACAAAGCACTGGAGAGAACGTGCCTTTTGTGCCTATTGAGAAACGATCCAGATGATGATCCTCTTTATCAAGTCCTTTGCCGTTACCCCATTTCCTGAATGGGCAGCCACAGTTGAGGAGCTGTACTTTCTTGGGAGCAAGAGAAACTCAAGGATAGAAACCCAGCCCTGTGACATTACCTGTCCCAGGGCTTTTCCATGTGGTAGAGTTGATGCTATTATTTGGTAATAATTGTGCCTACTTTATAGGGTTATTGTCAGGATTGGATATGGCAACACATACAGAAAGCTCTTCGAATAGATTTGGGTCATGGTAGATGCTCCAAAATGGCAAATTGTGTGATGATTGATGAGGGAGTGCTGTTGCTCCTTAGAGTTCTCTCAGGCTGGACTCTGTATCATCGTATGTCACTGTTTATGTCACCAAAACCACCCCGCAAAACATAAATCATTGTGACCCAGCATCTCTGCAAGGTGAAGTAAAATGCACCTGTAGAAATCCTCCAAGCTTGATGGCAAGAGTTTCTGTAGCATTTGTCATAAGATGTTCTTCAAAGGAATAGCCGAGCTATCACATGAGCCTTGAGCTGCACATTTTGGAACTAAGAAATTTAAGACAGAAATTCAAGACAGAAATGCAGCTGGCCCTTTGCAAGATCTCACACTCCTGTCTTTTCTGTAACACGTGGATGTCCCTGCCACTTTACTTTTGCACCACCCAGAGAGTAAGAAAACAGTGGGCAGGTGGCGAGGGGCCAGATTTCAGCCCCAACAATGAAATTGTGAAATGTGACGGCCTTCTCTGTTGGCAAGACCCTGGATGGAGGTGAGGCTGTAAATTGAAGGTGAAGAAAAGGCATCTCTCCTAGGCCCTGGGCAGCACGAGCAAATGGAATTCTCTTTTGCAAGAGGTCACTGAGTCAAATGCTGTGGATGGATAATTTTATGGCCACTAATAAAGTTTATAGCCAAAGCAAGCTAAGATAATAAGGGTAATCAAACATCCAGCCCTGGGACATGAGAATCCCATCCTGGCCCCTTGGTGCTAGCCGAGGAGGGCTGGACAGCGCAGGGAGGAACTTATCTGTCTGACTCCAGGCCAGTGGCAGAGTCTCAGAGGTGATTTGTGCCCATTTTAGCTGAGGACGAGCTTCATGTTAGGTGGCAACAGCCTGTGCTTTGAGGACAGCGTCCCAAGCACCGTAGGAAAACTAGCTGTCCTATGTAGATGCCTGCAAATAAACAGTGAGCCTAGGAAAGGACCAGAACCAGCTCATGTTGGTGTCACTCGACATGAATGAAGCAAGATAAGGGAGGATGGCGTTTTACTTGAGCAAGTATACAGAAATCAGATGTTTCGGGGGCTCCTGGGTGGGGGGTCAGTCAGTGAAGTGTCTGCCTTCGGCTCAGGTCATGATCTTGGGGTCCTGGGATCAAACCCCACATCGGGGTCCCTGCTCAACAAAAGTTCTGCTTCTCCCTCTTCCTTTGCTGCTCTCCCACCTTGTGTTCTCTCTCTCTCTCTCAAATGAATAAATAAGATCTTTTTAAAAAATCAGATGTTTCAGTTTAGGTGGGGGCTTCCTGCAGCTCCATCTTCATCCCAGCTTTCCAGACAATTGTAGTTGATTTCCACTAACGTGAATCAAAAATATTTATGGAGCACCCACTATTTGCAAAACTATAAAAACCTTAAGTGAGAGTGTGAGCAATACATAATTACTAAAGAGATGTCCCTCAACAGTGAACTGTCAATTGCCTAAGAGAAAATACTGTTAGGTGTTATTTTCTGAGATCTGGGAGTCATAATATTAAAATAAGGGCAGAGTAAGATGCGCTTACTGTCCGTGGATGTCTCTACGCTGGAAATGGATACTGTTAGCATTCCCTGCTGCCTTGGCGGATTCAGAGGAGGTGGCTCTCTGGGTCATTTAAGATGAACCCCCCATGCTGTCACACTGTGGGAGCTCTCAGCCATTCCCGTTGGTAGGGAAGTTGAAGGTCAATGGCTCACAGATTGCAGTTTGCTCTGTGGAACCAACCTTGGTTTATGAGAGCCCAACATCTTTTGTCTTGATTCTGTGGTCAAGATCATAACCACATTTAAGATTTGCTTTTTCTTAGGGGACAAGTGTAGATTCCTCCTACAATTCTTGTGCTGATACAAAAATTTACCTGTGGCCGAAACACATGGATCTTGCCTAAGATTAAAACATAGAGAGGAGCTTTCTCCATGAGAAATGAGAAGAGCATCAGCCTGTGCCCAGGAATGACACCTGGGACACTCATACAATTAAGGACCCCACAGGTGCAGGCATACACATGTGCACCCTCTCCCTGCCACCTTGCCACCTGGTTCCTTTTTTTTTTTTGCCACCTCCTGTTGATTTTACCACCACGCGCAGGATGTGATATGGTGTTTTGAAAGAAACAGATACTGTTACTTTAGTGGTTACTTTGGTGAAATGCCCCCCAAGTGTCTGAGATGGAGCTAAAAGGTCATAATCAGAACAAGGGTGCCAGGGTGGCTCAGATGGTTGAGTGTCTGAGTCTTGGTTTTGGCTCAGGTCATGATCTCGCGGTCCTGGGATCGAGCCCAGAGTAGAACTCTGTGCTGAGTATAGAACCTACTTAAGATTCTCTCTTTCCCTCAGCCCATCCCCCAACTCACACATGCGTGCTCTCTCAAAAAATATAGACAGATGGATAGATAAATAATAGATAAAAATATTTTCTAAGTAAAATGTTAACATTTGTTGATTATGATACTGGATCTGCCTGTATGTGTTTTACCCTTTTTAAATTTTTTTCTGCTTAAAAATTTTTTTTTAATTAGAGGAGGGAAGAAGGGGAGAGGGGGCAGGAGAGCAAAGGAGGGTTTAGCTCTGGCCTAAGAGTCAGGGTCGTGTTCTCAGATTCCCATTAGTGAATCACTTCTGTGCTCCTGTGTCCTTACTGAAGAAAAGGAGTGTTGAAGACGATGATCTTGGCAGTTCCTTCTAGCTCTAAGACATTCTGTGTTTCTGATTTCTAAGAGCAGTCGATGATTGAATCATTTTACTTGCAGGTTTGGGAATTGAGTGGCCTGTGTCCGCAAATTCCCACTTTTTTTTTTTTTTTTTTTTTAAGTAAGAGATCTATTCTTGCTTGGCAAAGATAGCCACATATATCTTTAAGGCAGCCAGTGCACTGAAGCTCATTTGCTAAGGGGCATTTCTGAAAGCCATGAGCCCACTGGATGCTTGCATTCTTTCTGGGCCAGACTCAAGAATCTGGAATCACATAGAAATCTGTGCCTCTCACCATTCACCACCCATATCCTAGTGGCTTCTCTGCGGGTTTGCAAGTTACCGTTCATGTGAGACGCAAGTGTCCCATTCCCGTTCTTCCAAAATTCTGATGAGAAATACAGAAATCAACAGGAAATACCACAGACAGATCCAGTGACAGCCATATTAGTGAGCCCAAGGACATCTGTGGTGGCAAATCGAGTAACGCATTCATTCACTGCCATACTGACTTTCTTCAGATGTCTGTGTGTGCTAAAACCAGTTGATGGGGGCGCCTGGGTGGCTCAGTCGTTTAAGTGTCATCCTTTGGCCCAGGTCATGATCCCGGGGTCCTGGAATTGAGCCCCACATTGGGCTCCCTGCTCAGCAGGGAGTCTGCTTCTCCCTCTGCCCCACCCTCACTTGTGTGCTCACTCACTCTCTCTCAAATAAATAATAAAATCTTTAAAGATAAATAAATAAAACCAGATTATGTATGGTAGATTGTAGCTCCTTGATGAAAAAAACAATGGTGCTGGCCCATTTGGTGTGTTTTTGGACATTGTTGGGGGCTGGCATCCTGGAACACAGGGGCTTCATAAGTGCTTCTTAGTGGTGACAGCAACATGCAGACCTCCTCCTCCTCTTGCCTCTGGGACAGTGGCAGCTGGTCGAGGGGAGCCCTAGCCCCACACAGTGGAAGCTGGGGGAGAGGTGACGCAGGCCCCCTGCCCATGTAGCAGCTCTTGCTGAGTGCAGGGAATGGACTACTTCTGTTGCCTCCTCCCTGGGCTCTCTTATGTGGGTCAGATTTCCTTATAACTGGCTGAATGAATGAGAGTAAGAAAGTATGTGTTGGCAAAATTTCACCTGAAAATGCCAAAGCTTTCCAAGTAAGGGCACGAATTTAAGCAAAGTTTCGAGTCAATGGGGCTTAGAGTAACTGGCTATGCTGCTAATAATGAAAAGTACAAATGTTTTTATGCTCAAAGGTTAACAAATGGGACTCTTTCACTGGTCTACTGGTCTGCTCAGTTACAAAGTGGAGACTGTTCCTGGTCTTTGCTTTATTGCACTTGTATTTGGCAGGCAATTAGAAACATTTTCCACTCAGCATTTAAGAAGTTTGAGCTGGCTGCAGACGCTTTTTTTAAACGAAAGTTTCTTTATTTCTTTTCTTCTTCTTTTCCTTCTTTTGTTAAACTAACATTTTTTTCCCTTTTGTAAGCGGACTAAAGTTTTAAAGTAGCTGGCTTTCCAAGTAGCACACTTAGACTTTGCCAGCGTATTTACTACATTCATCATGGAATGAGCACTTTTCAAAAGTGTATTTCTATAGGGGATTCTTATTTTGCCCAGAAGTATGGTTCTTCCTAGCACATCATGTGGATTTAGATAAAACGGACCCAGCCCCACCCAGGGAACTTCTGTTTTAAAGGCAATCACTGCAAACAGAGTGGAAGCCATTTATCTTAATGAAGGAGTAGGAAAATCAAGTCTGTTGAAATGATCTCAGTCCTCTCCCAAAAAGGCCACTTGGTAATCCACGGTGGCTGTATTTGTTTCCACGAAATTCTCTTCATCATGTCAGCTGACTGCTTGCAGCAAACAACAGCAAATGGTGTTTTATTTCATTCCTCACTTTCTCCATTAGTAGGTTCATTGCTCTAATAAATGATACCTTGGCCCCTCTCGTCAATCAGCATTTGAGGCCAGTCCTGGCGAGAAAACAGCGCTGGTTGATGCTTCTGCTCTGGTCTTGGGCCACAGACTGTGGATAATGGCTCATGCTTTCCTCTCCAAATGGACAGGAGTCACACAGGCATAATTGAAACTCACAGTGCTGGGGAGGAGGGTAATTTTTTCCCATTATTTTTAATGGAAATGAGGAGGTGTCCAAGCTAAAATGCTGGAAAGTAGCATCCGAGAAGCCCAAAGCACCCACAGTGTACATGCAGAGTGTCCCTGGTCCCCCCAGATACCCCCTCCCCACCTGCACCCTGCCCCTACTTCACGCTCACAAGGCATGTTGGCCACGGTGCTCAGGAAGTGCACTGAACTACAGTTAACAAGCTCAATCTCCATTTTCCTCATCAGATCTCCCAGCTGATGACAGAAACAGGTCGTGAGGGCCTGACCGAGGCAGCACTGAATCGCTACAATGCAGACAAGCCTTCAGCCTGCAGTGTCCCGACCTCCCAGGGCTCCTGCGTGGCCAGTGAGACCTCCACAGGCACTTCGGTGGCCGCTTCCTTCTTTGCCAGGTAAGAGACACATCCACTGCCTCATTTCTTTCCGATGGGCCCACCTGGTTGGGCTGGCATTTGGGCCGAGTTAGCTAAAATGCTGGGACAAGTTTGGGACCGCTCTTGGGCTTCACTCTCTAGGACAGGGTTCCTCAACCTCAGACAGCTCACAGCTTGGGCCAGACAGCTCTGATGTGGGGGGCGGTCCTGTGCCTCAGCAGCATTCCTGGCCCCTACCCACTGGACTCCCATTGCATCTGCCCCAGTTGTGATGACCAGAAAGGTCCCAGACATTGCCATGTGTGCCCTGGGTGGAGAACCATGGTGCTAAGAGCATGTGGCCCTACAGATGTCCTGCTGGGATGAGGACTTTGGTGGGTATGACCCTGTGGCTGGTGCTTCCAGATTGACATTCTCATCACAGATAATGAACTGCTCAAAAATGAACTAGGAAAGGAGGTGCCTGGGTGGCTCAGTGGTGGAGGGTCTGCCTTTGGCTCAGGTTGTGATGCTGGGATCCTAGGATCCAGTACTGAATTGGGCTCCTTGCAGGGAGCCTGCTTCTCCCTCTACCTGTGTCTTTGTATTCTCATGAATAAATAAATAAATAAAATCTTAAAAAATAAATGACCTAGGAAGGAGATGACCATTTTCTTCATTCTTGACAGACTAGCTGGATAGTATATGATAACCATCCAGCTAATCTTAGTGGCTTTGAAAACATGAGAAACAAAAACGAAAGGTATTTCAACAATGTTTCCTTCCTAAATTTAGCCGTGTGGCAGAGACAGGGTGGGAGACAAAGGACAGCTGAGCCCAAGCCCTTTCGGGATCATCTAATTCAGTGTCCTTGTTTTATGAAGGAGTGAACTGAGGACCAAGAAAGTTGAGCTATGAGTTAATTTATAGCAAAGCTGGAAATAGAAACCAGATTCCTCTGCCTTTTTTTTCTTTTCTTTTCTTTTCTTCTTCTTTCTTCCCCCGGTGACTCATTCTTTATTTGATCCTCAGAACTTAACTTTAGAAAACTTTTTCGACCTACGATGTGCACGCTCCTGGGTGAGCAGGATGTAGAATAAATAGCACCAGAGCTGAAATCAGAGGATTTCGAGGTTCGACATGCAGCTCTGCCTCTGCATCCTCATCTAGAAGACAAAGCCAGCACCTCCTCCTCTAGGGTGCTTTGATGATGAGGACTGATAATTGTGAATGGTAAAGCAATGTACCAATGGAGATTTGGTATGGACTCAGATAACATATCAGGAAGAAGGAATATTGCATGGTTTTTCTTGTTCTCCTCATGCATGGTAACATCCAAAGCACAGATATGAGGGAGAAACTGTGAATACGAAAGGATTAGGTGAGAGGGGGAACAGAAGGCCAGTGTCCTGGATTAATAACATCTATAGTAAAGATGGCAAACAGGCTTGTTGGGAGACTGGCTCTGAGATTCTCCATGTGCCGTCCTGCCATCTTTATTGTCCTGTCAACAGTTGGGCCTACTTGAGTGTATGGGAAGTAACGGGAAATGTGGTCATCTCCACCTGTCCATGGGGGATTCGCCCCAAGACGCCCAGCGGATGCCTGAAACTGTGGACAGAACTGAACTCTGTATGTACTTGTGTTCTCCTATACAGATATGCCCACGATAAAGTCCAATTAATAAATGAGGCACAGTAACAGGTGAACTACAGTAACTAATAATAAAATAGAAGCATTATCACAGTAGAGGGATTTGGTTGGTTATATAAAACACCCAAGTAAGGGGGCAAAGGCTGCAGAAAACCTAATGATGGAGTTCAGCTCAGACTCCATCCAGCTCAGCTTTCCCAGTTCAGAATAAAAGAAAATTTGCACCCAGTTCACACTGCCGTGGGGGAGAGTGAGGTCTTCGTCACTGAGGGAGACCAAGTTTACATTGGGTGACTGCCTGGCCTTGATGCTGCAGAGGATATTCACTGCCCAGATTGACCTCCAGTGCACCTTCCTGACCCAAAATATTTGAATGTCAGAAGCCTCAGCCCAGACTCCATCCAGAGACTTTTACAGATCAATTATGCACAGAAAACCCCAGAAGCAGGATTTGAAGCAGAAAGAGATCAGAGGTGAGGGGCTCCTGATGGTCAGTGTTAAGGGAGAACAAATGTTTCCTGCCACCAGGAGACCAGCAGTGCTTTAGAGCAGGGACAGCATGTGGACACGAGGTGGGCTGGGAAGGCCTGCGTGCCAGACAAATGGTGAGCTTGAGGCCGGCTTTCAGTTAATCAAAAGAGCATTTCCAAACAAACAAGAGCACACCAGGGGAAGGAATGGCAAATGATGGGCAAAGGTGGCCTGCTCTGAGACGTGCTTGCACAGCCAGGGTCAGAATGGAGGCAGTGGGGTGAACCCAGAGTGGACATGCCATTGCTGTTGGTTGCGAGGAGGGGCTGCAGATGATGTTCGCCATAAAGACTGGACCAGGTTCAGATTGCCGGGGCTTGTGGTGTGAGCTGTCAAAGGGCTGGAAAGGATCCATAGGGCTGCCTAAATCCTTATTACTTTCTTTGTGGTGAATGCTGATAGCATTTGGAGCTTAATGGTTTAAGGCATTCAAAGTACGTGGTTTGTGTTTAAAGCATTTATAATGTACAGCATGGGGAGAAAGTATGATGGGAGAAAGAATAATGTTTTATACCCACATGCACACACGTACATACGCACATATTCTCCTTCACACCCTTTTCCTTGTTGGCCATGCTGCTCTCACCAACAATAGCTGAGCTTCCACCCCTCCCAGAGTGACTTACTGATGGGAACCTAGAGCAGAAGATTGAGTGACTAGGTCAAGCTCCAGAAGGTTAAGCCTCAGAACTAGGGATGTGGCTCAGTGCTGTGGATCCCCAAAGGTCCATGTGATACGTCAAAACCAGTTCAGTTTATGTTGTCAGACAGTTGATGGAGTTCAGAGCCAGGGGTTTTCTGCTTCAGGTAAAGTAAAGCTGCGTAAAGCTGCGTAAAGCGATGGTACAGGTGGCCTTTGGTAGGGGTGAAATCTGGATCCGTCACTGGTGCCAAAATTGGAAACACTCTAGGGGTCATGGTTTCCTTTCGAAGCCTGAGGATGTCTTTCCACCTGGGCATTTGGGGGCAGAGTCAGCTCCTGTGCCTCAAACCTGCGCTCATCACTTTTCAACTCCTGCGAGACAGTGAGATAGATCTGAGTCTGCAGGGTCCTGGAACTCCCCTTCCAGCTGTAAGTGACAGAGGGTGGCCTGCTCTCTGGAAGCTGTGCAGGACATCATTTCATCATTTTACGGGGCAGAGGTGCCATTTGCCTAATTTGTGGCCAGCACGGATGTTTCCTGGACAGTCCATATGCATCACTCACTACTGAGCTCCTAATGGGCAGCATCTCCCTTCATCTTCAGACAAGCCTGGTAAGGTGGATCCTGTCTTCTCCCTGTTGGATGGATACAGAAGCATCCTGAGGCTAGGTTACTGACCCAAGGCTGCACAGCCAGGAAGTGGCAGAGCGGGGAGCCCATTCTCAGTCCCCACCACATGTGAGCCCTTGTCGGTGCTCAGTGCAAAACAGGCATGATGAGACGCATTATGGTTTTCTTCACCATCATCGTGAGCTGATGATCATTGCTTATGCATCAACATTGGGAATAAGTGGGCGCTGCCATTTGTTTGAGGAGATCAGTAGAGACCCAGTTTGTCGAGGGTTGTAGACATCCACTTTTCTTTGTGATATCAGCCTATCTTTGTAAACGTTTACGCTCCAGAGCCATGGGGAAGGGTGGGATGGACTTGACTGTGTTTCGGAGACAACATCTATAAAATAAGAATTCTGGTTTTGAATAAGCAGTGGTATTGTTGGCCGGAGCTACTCCAGGTGTGGTCTTTGGGGCTGTGGGGCCCGGGTCTGGGACAAGTGTGGAGGTTGAGAGGAAGCATTTAAAACTTCTGGAAGCTAGTGGACAGTAATTTTATGTCTGTTGAATCTAGGAATACACAAAGTGGACCTTGTATTTTGGCTGAAACTAGAAATTAAAGAAAAAGTGATTCTTCACCACAGATAGTCTGAGAAGTGCTGATCTAGAAAATGATGAAGCCCCAAGCACTTGTCCTTCGATGCCTGCCTGGCCAGAATCTATTTCTTTAAATAGCAGCATCTTGGTAGACTGCCTTTGCTTTTAATTCCCTGGTTTTGGAAAAGCACTTTTGGGGGGGGGTGGTGAAAATAGTAACATAATACTAAAAAAATTACTAGTAGTAGTAACCAAAGAAAGACTGGCACAACTGCTTATCTGGTTGGTTAGCTGTCCTGTGCTGTTGGCTTTGGGCTTCGAGAATGAGGGTTCTCCTGTGTGTAAGTAATGGGAAATGGAAGAGTAGGGTGTGATTACTGTAAATACAAATGTTTGTACAGGTTTGATTACTCCACGTTTTCAGACCCTTTGGCATGTGTGTCAGCTCACTGTTGGGTCCATCCCATGCATGAGCGTTTCTCCCTTCATCTCTCCCCTTGATTTTCCAGTAATAGCATCATTTTGTACTGACCAATTCTATTCTCGAAGATTCTGACCTCTACACAATGTAGAGGTTGATTACAAATCCACGTGTCCTGGTTTTGGCATCTTCTGGGTCGATGTGGGTGTTCTCAATATCAGGTGCCCTCAGATACACTTTGTGGGGTCCATTCGCCCTGGTTTCTCTTTCTCGCCTGCCTTGTGTCTCATTCCCTTCTGCCAGCTCCCCGCAACCGCTTGCCTTTGGCCAGATCTCCTTCTTTCCCGAGGGATGTTATTAGACTTCTGTCCCTCTCAACCTGTTGTGCAGTTTCTTCCATGCATGATTTTAGATCCCTCCTCGTATTACCCAACTGCTTTCTCCAAGACCCTAGAACACGTCACAGACTGTTAACGACTGATGGACCAGTTTTCCCCTTGAGGCATTAAAACTAAGAGCAGCTCAGGTCCTGGGTTCGGGGGCTAAGCCAAGCTGTGAGAGTGGTCTCCTTGCTCTGAAGTCCTGCTTCAGGATGGTGTTGCTCCGTTCATCACACCCCATGTGGCACCTGCTCTTAATGCCGCATATGCATGTGTGGTATGTGCACAACTATTGCTCCCATGGGCAAGGCCGTGTCTAAAAGCCTCCCTTGCACATGCTTGCTGATAGCTGACTCAAATAGTGCCTTGTTCCGCTTAGAGCACACACGGTCCTCCTGAGGGATGTGAGCACCTTCCCGTGATAAACACCTCAGCAGTTAGCACCAGAGAAGAACTATTGGAAACACAGCAGAGCTGGTCTCAGGTGATGGAGGAGGAGGCAGATAGAGCTGGATGTGCAAGGTCCAACTCTTTCTGGATAATTCACCGTGGAGCTCCCACCTCCAATTTTACAGACAGAAGTAAATTCCCATGTTAGCGTCCATGATAATAGAACGACACCTACAGAAGAGTGAGGGTTTCTAAGAGCTCATCTCATGGAACTTTGTTATCATTATGCTTTTCCTGTTTCCTGTTTCCTGTTTCCATTGAAGCCTGTTGTACCTGCACTTAACCTTCTCACCAGAATCTCATTCTGACCTACTGTCTATTCCTTTTGCCTTTCCAAACAACTCCCCTCCTTGAACTCCTCCCTTGCCCTCTCCAGCTCCCTGCTGACTTATTCCATGGCCCCCAGAGATGCAGTGCTTCCATTGGCTTCCTATGGCACGTTTGTGGTCAGGGTCAGCATGCAAAATTGTGCTGTTTGCCCATGGGACAAGAGCAACAATTGGAGGGGCAAAGGGGGGCTTAAATGCAGCCAGCTGTCTGCTGGTGGGGCTGAGGTGCCTCCCTCTGGGCTCCTTCTATCCAAGAGGACCTCTGTTAGCCAGTTGTACAGAGGCACAGTGTGGGCTTGCCTGCACCAGCTGCTCCTGCCCCTTCCCTGGTGGCTCAGCAGCACTGGGGCAGCAGCTCTGATGACCTGAACTGGAAGCCAAATCCCCCCCCCCCCCGCCGGGTTTCTTGTTTATTTATTCCTGGCAGGTCAACCTTACTTTTCTTAGAAAAGACTCTGTGGACTTCTCGGAAAAAGAGGGGACTCTTGCTCATGTTTATGGATGAAGTGAATTTGTAGGAAATCATACCTGTGCGAATAGAGTTTTGCTTGAGCACACATCAGCTGCCATATAAAAGGAAAACATTAAGAAGGAGCCAAATGCATACTGAGTGCCCTCATATTTCAGGGGCACAGGGAAAGAGCTTCAGGTATTTGCTGCATGAAAAAGTCAATCCTTGATGGCTTATGAGAGACAGCAGAAGCGCTGAGGGCAAAGGTGTGTCTACATTATTATCCTTTGTGTTCAAAGAAAAAAGTCCTAAAATGCTTGAAATAGGTAATGCTAATGTCCAGCACCAACCCCAGCAACCCCCAGAACTATTCTGTTTTGGGGTGTGCACACCATAACAAATGGCCTTCGTGGCTAGGCCCACACCAGCAGGAATGTGTAAAATCGGGCAGTTTCTGGTTAAAACAAGTCCTTTGTCTGACTGATGGCCTGTTGGGGTGTTGGCAATCAGCTCACAACATCTGGGAGTCATTTGCACAGCTTTGCTTGAGCTGAAAACCCAGCTCATGCCTTGGTGTGGCCGTTTGAAGGCAAAGTGATTGCTGCAAGCCTGAGGGATCCTAGTGTTTCTTGTCAGGCATTCTCAGGCTCAGACGTTCCGGTTCTTACTGCACATTTTGAGTTATCATTTTTTGACCAGTGTTGGGGGCAGGGAAGATGGGTGTTGGAAAGAAAGAAAGAGATGGTGAGCCTGGGGTCAGATCCACAGCCTGCTACGGACATTCTGGCCTGGCCTGGATCTGGACTTCAGGCACGTGACTTAACCTCTGGGAGCATGTTCTTTATGTTCCAGGGAGGTCATCCCATCTATTTTGCAGGGTTGGGGAAATGCGGTAGCACTTGGAAAATGTCACCGGAATCCTATGGATGATGTTAAGAGGGGATATGCTGGGACGGGGTAGAGGTCTGGCTCCCCCTGGGAAGCCCAGGCAGTGCTCAGTGGGTGGCTCACCTTTATGTTGGGCTCATCTGGCACTTTTTCATCTGGGCTAGTGATCAGGGAACGGATGTTAAAGGCACACACTAATGAAATTGTGTTCTCCCTTCCTCCATCCTCTGCTCTCTCTGATTGACTTTGTGCAGATTTGATCCTCCCTTGTCAGCCTCCAATTCAGACCACAGGGTATCAACAGAGAAACAGACTCTTTCCCTTTTTGTCTGTCTTCTACTTAATGTTTCTATTCCTTTTTGTCGCCAGCCTTGTGGCCGGATCCCAAGTGCCTGCACCCAAGTCCTCCATGAGCCTCCGGTACGAATTCTCGATCGCCCCTTCCTTCCCTCCTTTGTTCCCAACATTTTCCTTTTTCCCACTGGGGCTTTTCCAGGGTCATAAAACTAAAGGATGAAACCCCTTCAAGACAGAAGTATGTGGTCAGCTAACTGGGCACCACTGGATGCAACTCCCTGAGGGCAGCCTCTCCTCACAGCTCCCTTGTTGCCAATCACTGGTGGTGGGAAGTTCTTCTGAGGTTCCTCAGAAGTTCCTCCAAGGTGAACTGGGCACTGTTCGTCCCCTGTGGGCGGTGATTCTCTCTGCAGTCTCATGTCTGGTCTTCACCACTGCTGCAGAGGCCCTATATGGTCACCAGACCGCAGTGGTAGTCCTCAGTACTTGAATAGCCAACATTTATGAAGGGTGTCTTATATGTCACACACTGTTCTGAGGTTGTTTTTTTTCTTTAAGATACTATTTTTTTTTTATTCATGAGAGACAGGAAGGCAGAGACATAGGCAGAGGGGGGTGGGAAGCAGGCTCCCCGGGGGGAGCCTGATGGGGACTCAGTCCCAGAACCTCGGGATAATGACCTGAGCTGAAGGCAGGAACTCAACCCCTGAGCCACCCAGGTATCCCTGTTCTGAGTTCTTTACACAAAGTTAACTTTAAAAACCCCTGTGAGTTTGCCCTATTCTTAGCCTATGGCTTAGATACAGAAACCAAGTCACGGAATGGTGTAGTAGCTTGACAGAAGCTATGCAGCTGGCAAGTGCATTAGTCCTCAAGCCCAGCTGTTTGATGGCGGGGTCCATGAACCAGGACCAAAGCTCTGTAAGGGCAGGGCCATTAGTGTCTTTGTTCTGGGCTGAAGCCCCAGTGCCTGAAAAAAGCACGCAAGAAATGTGCGTTGAGTGAATGAACAAACACTCTTGGTCACCATGCTCTCTTGCCTCCAGACTCAAGATGGGCTATAGTCGGTGGACAACTGTGAAGCCTCTGCATGAGGTCAATAAGTGACACCAAAGAAGGGAATGGATGCAAAGCAAACCACAGAAGCTACAGAGAAAAACATTTTGACCAACCGCTTTCTATTGTTCTAATTTTGTTAGTTACCAAAACACTGCTTCCTGTAAGTGTCAAGGAATGGGAAAAGATGTGAGAGACTCTCAAGCAGACTTCATG
The DNA here is from genome assembly GCF_905146905.1 of Nyctereutes procyonoides. Classification (NCBI taxonomy): domain Eukaryota; kingdom Metazoa; phylum Chordata; class Mammalia; order Carnivora; family Canidae; genus Nyctereutes; species Nyctereutes procyonoides. Next base: position 9,082,833 of record NW_026575044.1, read on the forward strand.
CTGAGCATGGAGCCCGATGCAGCTTGATCTCACACCCCTGAGATCATGACCTGAGCCAAAACCAAGACTCAGACATTCAGCTGACTGAGCCACCCAGGCACCCTCGCCAACCTCCCTATTTAAAAGTACAACCATTGGGACGCCTGGGTGGCTCAGCAGTTGAGCATCTGCCTTCGGCTCAGGGTGTCATCCTGGGGTTCTGGGGTCAGGTCCTGCATCGGGCTCCTACATGGAGCCTGCTTCTCCCTCTGCCTGTGTCTCTGCCTCTCTCTCTCTGTGCCTCTCATGAATAAATAAATAAAATCTTTAAAATAAAATAAAAGTACAACCATCTTGTCTCTGCATCCCTCCTCCCACCCAGGACCCTCCATCTTCAGTATTAGTTTAATGAGTGGAGGGAAGAAGGAATCTCAGACAAAAAGAGAGATGAGCAGCTAAGTCTCCAGATTTTCCTCCATGGCAGTTCTTTGAGAATTTCACATCTTTCCCCATTCCGTTCAAACCACATGCTCAGGAAGTAAATTACTGTCTTAGTGTTAGGCTGTTCTGGGGAAATAGCACTACTGTGACAAAGCTTCCTCTGTGAAGAAGGCATCACTGGGAAACTGAGATTCTTATAAAAGCCATGAGTACCTAGTAGTCTTTTCAAGAGGAATGTTTGCAAGAGATGGGACAAAGTAGCACTGCTTGGGACAAACAAAGAGTTAAGCAGAGAAAAGAGGACAAGTGCAATGCAGGAGGGCTCTCCATCTTTCTTCCTGTCTCCTTGCAAACCTGTATTTGCCTTCCTTGAATAAACCCCTTCGCTTTCTGTCCCCTACTTTGATTTATTATTTTAATTCTCTAGCTGTCCTAGTGAAGTATGTAAAGCATTTGGGGATAAAATCATGTGGAAGATATTATAGAAACTAAAGATGTATTCTGTTGTGTGGTATTAGGTAGAGGGTTCAGTGTGCTGCTGATGAATCATATTGTTGACGAAAGCACAAATCTGTCCATGGCATTGTCTATCCACTAAATAAGAAAGTGGCTCCTCATTGAGGGGTTGGGGAGGAGGAGTTTAAGGGATACTGTTATAATAATTTGGTGAGAGGGACGCCTGGATGGCTCAGTGGTTCGGCCCAGGGCGTGATCCTGGAGTCCTGGGATCGAGTCCTGCATTGGGCTCCCTGCATGGAGCCCGCTTCTCCCTCTGCCTGTGTCTCTGCCCCTCTCTCTGTGACTTTCATGAGTAAATAAATAAAATCTTTAAAAAATAATAATAATTTGGTGAGAAACAGGTAGAACTGAAGTGTAAATAGACCTGGTCAAAGTCTCTGCTTTTTACATTGCAGATGTCCCCCAAGAGTAGGATTTTTGTTTTCTTGCCTCTAAAGTGGAAATAATGAATTTTTCTTTTTCTTCTGATGAGAACAGTAACTGTGTCTAACCCCCACCGCACCCCCTACACTGCACTTGGCACCGTGCCTTGTACACACCAGGAGCTCAGGAAGTGAATGTTGAGACAGGGAGCCAACCGTGCTTGAAAACTCGGACCTGTCCTGCTTCTCAAAAAGAGTGAAAATACTTAAAGAAACTGAGACTTAAAAAAAGGTATGGGAGTGTCCTTGAAAATAGCCAAATTTATTCTGTTCTCTCAGATTTCCCATCATTCCGAGTATTGGCATTAATGGTAAATGGCATCGAGATGGCTAAAAAAATAAACGGAACATTTTTCATTATTGATTTCAACATAGATTCTGCACACACTATTTCTGATCATCATCTTTTCATTTAGCTCGTGCAAAAATGAGTTTAGCCTCATACCCTAATTAGATAATTTTCCTGGCACCTGGCGTGTGTGTTTATGAAGTGCACTGAAATTCGGGAAATAAAATTTCATGAGTCTAGAAATAATGGCCTGTGTCGTTTTCTTGGCACTCTCCAAAACCAAGCCTTAAGAGTCCATAGTTTGTCCTTTTAAACTCTGGCCATGGGGGAAGAGGGCCTTGGCTGTGACAAAGAAAGAGGAATTATCTTGGGGCCTTTCATGGAAAGGGTATAATCAGCACCAGGCAGGCCACTTTGAATAAAAAAATGAACAAATGCAGACCATCACTCAAAATTTATTTCTAGTCTGTTAGGTGCTTCCAAAAATAAATGTGGCTCATTTTTTTAAAATAAATTTTCATTTATTATCGTATTTGTCTCCTTGGTGCTCAATTTAAAGTGGCAGGGTGGCCTTTGCAGAGAAAACAGACTATTTCTGAACCTGGCCATGAGGATTTTTAGTGACATTTTCTAGGGACTAGGGATTAAAAAAATACTAAAGTCTTGAGTCGCTATACATGCTCTCACCACCTACAAGCATTTAAAAATCAAAATTAAAAAAAATAAAATAAAAAATAAAAAAAATCAAAATAACACCTTGTTTTCACCCTTGAGGAGCTCTAAGAGTCAGGATAAAATTGAGAGAGGCAAGGGCACCTGGGTGGCATGGCTGGTTAAGCGTCTGACTCTTGATTTGGCTCAGGTCGTGATCTCATGGTTGTAGGACCAAGCCCCACAGTAGGCTTTCAGCTCAGTGTGGACTCTACCTGTGATTCTCTCTCCTTCTCCTTCTGCCCCTCCCACTCATGCTCTCTCTCTCTAAAATAAGTAAATAAGTCTTTTTTTTTAAAATTCAGAGAGATAGTGGTAGAAGGCCAAGGATTATCAGCCAGCGTGTTATAAAGTCCAACCCTCTCTGGGATCTGGCTGCTAAAGAGCCTCCTCTCCTGGGCCTGCAGCCCCTCCCACACCACTGTCTCCAGCCCTCCAGGAATTCACAAGATGAACATAACTGATGGCAGCATGTACTGTTGAGTTTCTACCCCCCTGTGCCTGCCACACATCATTCTCTGAGCAGAACCTTGTAGCTCCTGAGGTCCAGTCTTTGTGACTCTGCCCAAGGGTTTTCTCTGACTGCTGGAGCCCACTGCGTTCAAGCATGGGACTGGCCAGGGTGCCAGGGAGCCAATGCTCTTGGAAAAAGCTCCCAAATAAGACTGACAGGAGTTGGGGGTAAATGCTCCAGCTCCCCTGCCCCTTGGTAGGGACATCGCTGAGACCTGGTCCGCTGTGACCCTGGTCCTTGTTCCATATTTCCTAAATAGGACTGAGCCTCAGCTGTCTACATCAGCAGCCTGCTTGATAATGCATATTCTGGTGGCTTCCTTTCCTTCCTGTCTCACTCCCATTCCCCTACTGCTGCTTCCTGGAATAACCTGCCAATTAAACCTCCTTGCACTCTCCTCATCCTCATCTAGGGATGGTCCCAAGAAGACCCAGCATAGGATATTGGCAGTATATCCTCATTCACTCATCCACCCACCCATCCACCCACCCATCCATTCCCCCCACTACGTACCCACCAAACCAGCATTTCCTAAGTCCATGCTATATGCCAGGCATTATATGAGTCACTGAAGATGGTAAACAGGCAGCCACTGCCCTCAGGAAGCTCCAAGTCCACAGGAGCCTCCAGTCCCATTGCTAGGCAGTTATAAACAACATGAAGTTCAGGACAGAGAAGAATCAGAATTCCTGGTATCACTCTCCCTTCCAGTCATTTGGATGTTGAAGTCGACTTTGCAGCACCCATTACTATCAGAAATTATCTTATTCACTCACTTGTCTACTGGTTTATTGCCTGTCTCCCTTTCTAGAATGTACAATCCATAGAAAGAAGCACTTGTCTATATGTTCCATAGTCGTATCCTCAACTCTAAGAATGGAGCTGGCGCCCAGTAAATATTTGGTGAGTGCATCTTGGAAGTGTCAAGAGTCTGCCCAAGAGTCCTCTTCTCCCTCCTGGGGTTGTTCATCTGTGCTGTGTAGCTAAGCTCCACTGTGGACATAGTGTCTCCAACTCACTGAAAGCCTCTGCTCAGAGTAGGCAAGAAAGAGCGTGGCTCCCTGCCTATGCCCTTGGACCCCACGCCCCTGAGGGCTGGAGCTTCTTTCTAGTCACTGCGCCTGGAGAATGAAGTACTTTGCCCAACTGTGTAGCTGAGATGAGTGCTTTCCTTTAACACGATGGAGGGTCATATGCTTTACTCAGAATCTGTTGATTTCAATGTCAGTCACATCTCAAAAAACACCTTCCCTGGAACATGTAGACTGTGGTTTGGCCAAACGAGTGGGCACTATTGCCTAGCCAAGTTGGACACCAAAACTAAAAACAGCACTGAGTTTAGCTGCCAAGAACTGTCCATTCCATGCAGTTCATCATGTGGATGTGTGTGGAGACTTGCTGAGGCTGCTCCTAGTGCCATGTCTCAGTGTTCAGGCTGCTGAGGGGGTGCACCTGCTGGGCTTGGGGGGGGGTAGGGATGCACATCTGCCCGCAGTCTTCATTCTTTCCTGCAGTGTCCTTGCCTGGTGACATGTCCAACTTAATCCCCATGTCTTTTGCATAAATTGGAGAATCCCATATCATTTATTACTTAAGATGCTGTGCATTTTATTTTAGCTTTCACGTTAGAGAGAAAATAAAGATAGAGATCATTAATCTTTAAGCCTCTCCTGTGGTCCCGATCGCCAACCACAGCCTCAAAGGCTGGCGGTGGACTTACCACACTGCATGTTCTTTATTTCCTTTAATGCTGAGCATGTGAGGAAAATTGATTTATGGAGCCTGGATCCTGCTTCAAAGCGGGGAAGGAAGCCAAGTGTTGTTGAACCTGCAGTAAATTTCAACATCACTAGTATTTCCTTACATGTCCAGGAAAAAAAAATTCCTAATTTACATCTATTGCTATAGGAACTCATAAATTAAAAAAAAAAAACAAGTCTATATCCTGTACACCTTGAACTTTAAAATCACAGTCTGTTAAACTGGGATCACCTCCACACATAAGAGACATGAGGGTGGTGGTGGCTCAAACGGGGTCTCACATTCTAGCTTTGAACCCCAAGCAGTGATTCAGCCCGTGTCTCTTGACTGTGTGTTAAAGATGTCAGGATACAGGGAGTTAATTTATCTCAAGCACAGACTCTAAGAATCTGGCCCCATTATCTTTTTCCTGTAACCTTCCTCTTCTATTCCTATTCTTCCTATTCTCTTCTCTGGCTTCTTTCTCTCTCTTCCTGTCTTTGTCTTTGTTTTATTTTACATAAATTTCAAAACAAGCTTCACAGCATCAGAAACAAAACACAGGAAAGTCTTCCTTGTTTTCCATTCTGTTCTGAGCCGTAAATTACTCCAAGTACTCAAATATACACACAGGAGGGCTGGTGGGCTGAATTTGATTGATAAATATTTTAGCACCTGCACACCACAGTTCTTCCAGGAGTGAGAAATTACTTTTTCTCCTCTCCCTAAGGGACGAGTGTCACCTGGGCCATGGAAATGCTTTGTGCCACTTTACAGAGGCGAAGACTGGGCAGTGGACAAAGAAATATGGGCATGACTCAAGACCCCATGGTTTTCTTCTCTGAGAACTAAGCTTACCTTTTTTTTTTTTTGAGAAAATGCATAAATAAAGGAGAAAGAAAGGATATACTTTCTTTCGATCTTCAGAAAGCTTTTAAAAATATGTTGTACCGGAAACAGTAGAAATGATTCTCCACCATCATACCACCCAGCCCTTCCACTCTTAGGTATTTACCAAAGAGCATTTGAGGCATACATTCATGCAAAGACTTGCAGGGGAATGTTCATAGCAATATTATTAATAATAATCCTAAACTGGTAATAACTCAAAGGTCTGCCAACTAATAAATGGATGAACAAAATGTGGTCTCTACAAACAATGGAGTACCACTCAGAATATTCAGGGGTGCCTGGGTGCCTCAGTTGGTTAGGTGTCTGCCTTTGGCTCAGGTCATGATCTCAGGGTCTTGGGATCACATCTTGAATCAAGCTCCCTGCTCAGCGGAGAGTCTGCTTCTCTCTGCACCTCCCTTCCCACTTGTGTGCGTGCTCTCTCTCAAATAAATAAAAAAATCTTTAAAAAAAGGAATATTCAAACTATTGGTTTATGGAACAACATTGATGAGTCTTAAAATAATTATAGTGAGTGAAATATGCCAGACTCCCCTACCAAAACCAGAAGACTACATATGGTATGATTCCATTTATCTAAGATTATAGACAATATAAACTAATCTGTAATGACAGAAAACATGTCAGTGGTTGGCTGCAATGGGGAGGGCGGGAGGGACAACAAAAGAGCTTTTAGGGATAATGGATACGTCCGTTATCTTGTGATGGTTTCACAGGTGCATGCATATGACAAGAACTCACCAAATTGTAGACTTTGAATATGCATGGTTTATTATATATCACTAAGGCTAAATTGATGGGTTTTGTGGGGGATGAGAGAGAATGTCTTGGAGTGTAAATGAAGACTTTGGATAAAGGATTCTTTTTCTCTGGAGGGAGAAGTGTTAATAATCGGAACCCCCAGGAAAACATATTAAACTGGCTTTATTTAACATTTTTGCAAAGCATCAAGATAAAGTACCGTGAGAAATCTCCAGATTTGTGCACAAAACTAAGTTCTTTCAGGTAATAAAATAGCATCAAGGTAGAATAAACAGGTGAAGAAGTAAGCAGAGAAACTTTAATGAGAATGAGGAAAATGTTGCTGGTAAAGCAGTTCACACTGTACGGGATGGAAGGCTCTGAGTTACTGGTTGTAGTTGAGGACAAGAATCTGAGGACTCACTGAGTGGGGAAAAATTAGAGAGGGCGACAAACCACGAAAAACTCCTAACTCTGGGAAATAAACAAAGGGTTGTGGAAGGAGAGGGTGGGGGGACGAGGTGACTGGGTGACAGACACTAAGGAGGGCACTTGATGGGATAAGCACGGGATGTTATACTATATGTTGGCAAATTGAATTTTTAAAAAATCAGAAAAAAAAAAAAAAGAATCTGAGGATTCAGATGCCGGAACCTTCAGTCTACAGTCATGACCAAAGAAACCAATAATGGTGAAGCTTGTTGGATATTATCAAAAAGGATATTGGAGACACAGTGAAAGGAATCATCGTGTCCTTGGACCAAATAAAAATTTGTTAGAACCTGAAAGTTCTTATGAAGGTTTTTTTTTTTCTTTAAAGATTTTTATTTATTTGTTTATTTGAGAGACAGAGAAAGAGCAGGAGCACGGGGTGCAGCAGGCAGAGGGAGAAACAGGCTCCCCGCTGAACAGGGAGCCTGATGCAGGACTCGATCCCAGGACCCTGAGATTATGACCTGAGCTGAAGGCAGACACTTTACTGCCTAAGACACTCAGGCACCCCTGAAATATTTTTTTCTACAGCATTTTAAAAAGTGGCTATATTATCCTGAGCATTTTTATCAAGTCACAAATCAGCTGATAGAAATGATCGGAGTTCATTGAAAGCAGACCAGGGTTCAGAAGCCCCTTCAGCAGGTTCCAGGCTGGTCATGGGCCCTCTCCTTTGGGAGACAGACTCTTGGGCAAGGCTGGTGCAGACTGACCACTGGTATCTGAGACGAGTGTCGCCTTACCAGATGCTGGGCAGGTCCCTCCAGCACCTGGATTGTTTCATACCTAAAAGAAGGCAAGACAGGAAGGAATAAAAATCCAGATATGCACAATCCCTCAGAAAGAGGGCAGGGCTGGCCTGGTCTTCTCTCCTTGGCATTGTGTGGCATTGCAAAGTGCTGCTCTGGGACTGTGAACTCCAGCCATCTGCTTGCTTGGAACCTGGAGAGCGTCTCTGCTGCCTTAATTAAGGGGGTTGTGGAGCCTGGGGGCCTTGCTGCCCAGTGTTAATCACCAGGATGGAGCTGAGCGTGGGAAATGCTGGGGGTGGGGGGGTAGACACAGAGAAGCCCGATGGCTCCTCAAGGACACAGCTGCCAGGTTTTCCTTGTCAAAGGCATGGTGGGTACAGTTGAGAAAAAATGTTGACTCTTTCCTTAAAATGTCCATACTTCAGCCACAGTGGAATAAGAATCTTGCTCTGTTGCTGGCCTCTTATTTGCTGTAATTATATCACTTTCTGATGCTCCAGGGTGGTCAGTGCTTCCTCCTGCTTCCTCGTCCTGACTCCCCTCCCCCCCTCAATTCCACACTTCAGCCATTGGTTCTACTCCGCCCCACTAACCAGTGTGTGATTCTGACAATAATGAGCAACCCGGAGAGACCCCAGGAGGAGAACGAGAACAGGACGTTCCTGCATTTTTATGTGGAGATTGATAATCAAGGCTAACAATCCCAGCAGAAGGTGAACAGCACAGGAGAAGGAAAAGATAATAAAATATCGCCTGCTGCTTAACAGTCGTTGGGTGGAAACGTTCCCTGGAACTATCCAGCTGTTGCACTTGATGGCTCATAAAGCCTCTGTAACGTCCGTCAAGGGCCTTTTTTCTTGGTGAGGGGCCATTTTTTTCATGCAGTTATGATAGCATCTGGTTCCTGTCCCTGAAAGTGCAGAGAATCCACAGGCACAGGCAGATGGCTGCTGGGGATGAGCCTGGCTCCTGAGGCATCTGTCTCCTTTCATGGGGTTTGGGGTCACTTCTGACCTAAAGGGCATCGTCAGAGTGCAGATTCGGATTCTGCAGGCAGTTCCTGAGCACCTACTATGTGCCAGGCAACAGGTGAGGCGATCTCATTTGATCCTCACACTGGTGAGGTAGGTATCACCTTTTTAAAAAGACTATTATTAAAAAAGAAAGAAAGAAAAGAAAGAAAAGAAAAGAAAAGAAAAGAAAAAAGAAAAGAAAAGAAAAGAAAAGAAAAGAAAAGAAAAGAAAAGAAAAGAAAAGAAAAAAAGAAAGAAAGAAAGAAAAGAAACCAGAGCCCAGACCCAAGTCACTCTGCTAATGGGGATCGCCCAGCTTGATGGCCTCTGTTCTGTGCCATGGTGCCACAAAGGTGGAGGAGGAAGTGAAAGTTGCTTCCTGCCTATGCTCTGGGGGTGTGTGACCTCACCTGGGTGTCTGTGCCCGTGTGTCGAAAAGGGAGGACACTTCCCAGAGTACCCCAAATAGACTATGGAAGTACTAAGTGACCTGCTGTATAGTACTAGAAGCAGATCTGGAAGTGAGGCTTCCAGTGCAAGTGATTTATTAAGAATGTGGTCCCCGGGGACCTGGTGAAGTGGCAGGAGTTGGGGAAGGAGAAGCCAAAGAAAGGTCTATCTCTGTATCCTTCCTTTGGCAGCATCCACCTGCTGGGGAGCTCCAACAGGGTGTGAATCCCGTCCGAGTGGTCCTGAGCTGGGGCAGTGTTGATGGGGCTGTCATACTCCCTGCCCCCCCATTAAGTTTGCAGAGAGCAGTCAATCCCAGGCCTTCCGGTCAGCTCGCTGCAAATGTAGCCAGAGCAGGCTCCAGCAGCCCAAGTCCAGGCCTTCAGAAAAGAGCAGCAGGTGCAGGTTATCGGAAGCAAAAGCATGCAGAAAGGAAGCACACAGAATGCAGAAAGAAGGCTGAGGGCCCTGGGCTCAGCACCTGCAATTGTACCCAAACCTGCCCTTGCTCAGACCTCACCAGCAGCAGAGGAGGAGTCCTAATGGGACCAGAAAGCAGCAAGATGAGCCAAGCAACACTAGCAGCTGTGTAGCCACAAAAAAGGGCATCAATTTTCCCGAATTTTCTGGGGGTGCTGTTTCTCATCACCAAATTCAGGTGTCTTTCAACCCCAGTCAGTAGGAATAGGACATTGGGTTATTTCATGTTGGATGACATGATGGGATCAGGCTGACGGATGTCCCTTGGGAGTGAAGGGAAGTTGTTCCAAGTGTACTTCCACATTCTCTCTCAAGGTGGGAAAACAGGAAGGGAAAATGAGAAGGGGGTGGGGAGTTGCCCAAGACAGGGAGCCTCCCTGTCAGAATCCATGCTGTGACTCGAAAGGACGCAGGTTCCAAAACCTGTGTGTGTCTCCCTTCAAAACCAATGACTGAGTAAAAAGTAATTCTATAGTATGTGAACCCATAGCAACAGTATTTTAAGGGAAAACAGATTCTATCATAAAAAAATGTCAGCTATCACGCATCCCAGCTGAACACCAAGACCAAATTCCAGTGTGATTTATAGCAGAATCTCGTTCTGTCCTTAGCTCACTTCGTATGTGTCACAGCTATCAACATGGAGGACTCTGGATGCCAAGGACATTATGATTTTAATTTTGTGACTGAGTGAATATTCCTCCTCCTGGGGCTGTTGGAGGCATTCAGAGTGAAATCCAATGGGTGGGAATCAGGTATTTCAGGGAAACTGTGCTTGCCTTCTGAAACCCTGGTCTTCCAGGGAAGCCGAGCCCGCGAAGCACCACCAAAGGGGCATAGGTGACAATTTAAAAAGGCAATGAATTAATCATCTTTTTTTATGATGATAATAGAATTACCATATGTTTTGCATGTATCCTTATCCCTTAGAGATATCTGCTGAGATATTGACAGATGATATGTTACGATGATGGTATTATCTTCACAGTGATATAGAAGAAGAGAGAAGTGGGGGTTACACATGGAACAAATGGGCTATGACTTGATCCTTGCTTAACCCAGGGCATAAGTACCTAGACTCTTCCATCCATTTCCTTATATGTGTGATTTTTTCCATAATAAAAGTTCGTGAAACTCATTTATACATAAAGATGCCTTCAGCAGACTCTCCGAAAGCCCAGCCCTGCTGATCGGGGAGGATCCCTCATGTTCTCTCTGACGTGACGACCATGAAACCCTGCCAGAGGACTGGTGGGGATGACTGACTTCCCAGCCTAGTGGCCTCCATGCTGCCACCACTGCTCATCTCCCAGAGCCTGTGCCCCAGTCCCTGGGCCCCCAGCACTACTGTTCCATTAGGCCTCCTCCCTGATATCTCACAAAATTTACTCTTGACTTGAGTTCTGGGGACTGAGCTACTTGGAGCAACATGGCCCTATTACGGTTTCATTTCCCCTCATCATGTTCCCTTTCCTCAGATGAAGACATCAGGGAACACACTGGGTGTGGCTGCTTCTATTAGAGGTAACAAGGTAATTTGCTTGTATAGAGCTAGATACAAATAAAAAGGAAAGTATAAAAAGCTAGGATTAGGTCCTAGACATCTGCCTCGAAACAGAGTGGCCATGCATGTGACTCAGGCCTCAGGCAGGCTTAGAAATGCAACAGGCCTGGGTCCTGGAATACAGCCTCCCAGTTGGAAAACCCCCAGGGTCACTTCCTTTTTGGTCAATTTGGAGGTTCTAGAGCTTAATTAAAAGGAATCTATAGAGTGATCTTTGGGCTTAAGAGTAATCTAGAAAGTAATCATAGAACCTATTATAAAGAAGTTTACTCTTAATAAGTAAAAGCCTGGGTAGCTCAGTGATTGAGTGTCTGCCTTGGGCTCATGTCGTAATCCCAGGGTCCTGGGATCAAGTCCTGCATCGGGCTCCCTGCAGGAAGCCTGCATCTCCCTCTACCTCTCTTTCTCTCTCTGTATCTCATGAATAAAAAAATAAAATAAAAAAGAAGCTTACTCAAAAAACAAAGAAGTTTAGTAGAAGGTATCTGATGGAACTGCCCGTCCTGCTCCCTCCCCATTCACAAAGCATCCGAAGGGAATCCAGCCCCTCCCATTTTATACATTCTACAAATCTTTACTGTATCACTAGGAAATTCCCACAGACACTGATGTGGATTCTGGTAGAGGAAAGGGGGTTCTATTATTTGGGAAGTAAATTTCATTTTCTTTCCTATTTGGAGATACAGTGTCTGACTACAGCCTCTAGCCTCTGCCATAAAGATACATGTACCTCAAACACCATAGACTCTCGGGATATAATCTGATTGGATGGTAACCCGCCCTACAGTTGCAGCCCTGGGTTCTGATCGAGCTTCGCCTCACAGCACAGGGGGTGCATCATCCAGCTGGCTCTTCTTGTGCAGGCTGGTATGCTCAATGTTGCCACTGTGGCCTCACACATTCAATTCGACAGCTCACAAGGTGTTTTGATCTGTGCTTAAGGCTGCTTGCTGTTGACAGTGCCATGGAGCTCGTGGATAATGGTCGAGGCTTGATGTTTTAATTCTGTTCCATCTGGCTCATCTTTTGTTCTGAGTTATCTCCTAAATGAGTAAGAATATGGTTAATACTGGGAGGATGAATCATAACTTCCAATATGGGCTAATCTTAGAAAGAAGAAGGTAGTATGTATCTCTCACGGTATGGCTGATGCTCTAAAGCCTGGAGGAGATGCTGGAGTTCGCTCAGTGTGAAGCACTAAAAATACGTCCCAGGGCTCTTCCCAATCAGGTCTGCAGTTCCATAGCTGTCGTGTGGATTCAGAACTGACGTCACAACCTATAAAGTGTTGAATCCTCTCCTGCCTACACAGAACTACCTTTAATTTTAATAAGTTCATGCTAGCCATTCACTGAAAACTGTATTGACCATCTGTCGATTCCAGAGGGTGGGATCCGCTATGCTTTAGCTAACCTTGCAATATGTTTAAGATTTTATTTATTTATTCATGGGAGACACAGAGAGAGAGACAGAGACACAGGCAGAGGGAGAGGCAGGCTCCCTGCGGGGAGCCCAATGTGGGACTCAATCCCAGGACCCTGGGATCCCAACCTAAGCTGAAGGCAGATGCTCAACCACTGAGCATCTGTGCTCCCTAACCCTGTGATTTTTAAAACCAGAAGCACCCGGCAGCTGTTGAATCCTTCCGACAATACAAAATATTCATAGCCATGGCATGATGTACATAAAGAACCCTCACTGCCTGAAACAAGGAGCTGCTCACTTTGGCATATCTGACTTGAGGCTCGATCCTGTGCTGCTGCTTCTAGCCTGCAAGTTCAGAATAGCGTTGTGCAGATTTTGAACCCAAAATGAGTGCAGCTACAGACCAGCCCATCATAATACAGTCTGAGCCTGCCCCTGCCATGTGCACTGAGGGTCTTGCTGGCACTGAGCTCTGCATCCCCACAAATCGCTGTCATATGGAAGTGATTCGGGTGAAAAAAAACAAGATGTTTCTAAAAATTAGGGAGAGTAGCCTGCAAGCCCGAGTCAGGAACTCTGCTGGACGTGCCACAAAGGAAATGAATTTTCCCAATAACTCTTTTTGGAGGCGGCTTTAGATAACTTGCCTTTGAATTGCATCTGTTTATGAGATGTTGAGTAATCACTTCCGTCGTAGCTGGACCAGGAGGGGTTGTGTTTTCCGCTCAGACCTAATTCCTATGATTCAGTGCACTGTGAGAGCTCCATGTTTACAGCCCCCTCTCTTGGCTGTGGGATCTTTCTGCTGTGTACTGTTAATTCGATATGTTTCTATGAGCTGGGAAGTGCATCCACTAAACACCTGACTAGCCTCAAGCTCTTTATACTTGACAAAATGGGAGACAAATTATAATGATTTTCCCATTTTAGACTGGGTGGTGAAATTCTGTAATCAAGGCTACTTTAAAACCCTTGGTTGAATAAAAAGGTAAAATATCCCTGACGCTTCACTATTAGGAGGGAAGTGTATCCCACAAAAGACAAAAATGTAAATTTCAAACATCACTTTGTCCCAAGGACTCTCACCTACCATGAGATGCTTTTGACAGTCTACTTGATATCTTCCTTGATATCTTCCACGGGCTACTGCCAAAGCTTTGTGCTAATGGATTCACCACAAGGGGATTTACCACATGTGGAACCTATCTGTTCTCATGTGAGCATTTTTTTCATTCTTTTTTTTTTTAGATTTTATTTATCTATTCATAGAGACACAGAGAGAAAGAGAGAGAGAGAGAGAGAGAGAGAGAGAGAGAGAGAGAGAGAGAGAGAGAAAGAGAGAGAGAGAGAGACAGGCAGAGGGAGAAGCAGACTCCATGCAGCGAGCCCAATGTGGGACTCGATCCTGGGTCTCCAGAACCACACCCTGGGCTGAAGGCAGTGCTAAACCGCTGAGCCACCAGGGCTGCCCCATTTTTTTTTTCATTCGTATACATGCAAGCTATGTCCGTATGTGATGGATGTGCTCTTTATTGATGAGGATTGCAGAATGTGTCAGTGTGGTTCGCTTTGGGCTGTACCAGCATTGTACTATGAATTGCAGTCGGGGATGTCTAGGCAGAGTGTGGCAGATTTGCCTTGCTTTCAGGCCAGTGGACCACGTGCACAAAGCAACTGCTTTGTCGAGTTAGTATATCTGGTGACCATTCGCTTCCACTCTTCTCTACTGAATTTATGATTTCATCTGTAAGTTGCTTTCCCTGTCTAGCTTGGAAGCAATGGGCTTGGCTCCTTCCAAATCCCTTGAGTTTATGAGGCTGACAGAACTTGCTTGCCACTCATGTTAGTAGAATGGGGTTAGAATTTGAACACAGGGCAGCCTGGATGGCTCAGCGGTTTAGCACCGCCTTCAGCCCAGGGCGTGATCCTGGACACCCGGGATCAAGTCCCATGTCCGGCTCCCTGCATGGAGCCTACTTCTCCCTCTGCCTGTGTCTCTGCCTCTCAGTCTCTCTCTCTCTCTCATAAATAAATCTTTTTTTTTTTAATTTTTAAATTTTTATTTATTTATGATAGCCACAGAGAGAGAGAGAGGCAGAGACACAGGCAGAGGGAGAAGTAGGCTCCATGCACCGGGAGCCCGACGTGGGATTCGATCCCGGGTCTCCAGGATCGCGCCCTGGGCCAAAGGCAGGCGCCAAACCGCTGCGCCACCCAGGGATCCCTCATAAATAAATCTTAAAAAAAAAAAAAAAGAATTTGAACACAATGATTGGAAGGGGTAGACTGGCACCATGCTTCTCTGACAAGATTTCCACTGTTGCTTCAGGTGTTCTGAAAGGGGAAATGAGTCATTTTCTCTCTGATACAATGCTAGCGGGAGAAAGGAGTCATGTTAATTATCTGGAAGGTGTAATCTAATTTTTTTCTCAAAGATTTTTTTCAATAAAATGTAGGGCACTGTCCAGTGGGCCCAGTGGCTATGTGAGAACAATGATGGATGGCAAATTATCATTTCATCTCTACTACTAGCTGATTTTGGTGCCTTTGGTTTTTTTAAAAAAAAAAGTCACTTCCCTGTGACTTAATCTTTTATTGTGAAAATGAGGTGACCAGTGATGTTATGTCTCTTAGGTATGTGTAGTCTGCAGTAGGATTTAGAATGAATGAGGGTTAATACTGAAGGGATCTTTTCAGATTGGGGTACCTGAATCCCATTGTCATGGGCCGGGGCCACCCGGAAGCCACTGGGTATATAGCACATCTTCCTGGGGCACGAGTTTTTCTTAAAGACTTGAGGGGTGGGGGGGACCAGTAAATTTTAACAATAAAAAACAAAGAGACATATTATGGAATGCATTGTGAAATGGGGATGAATTTTTAAGCTAGAGAGTGAACTTCTAAGTATTGCTTGCTAGATTTACGCTGTTGGGGGTTATGCCCTCACTATGTGAACAAATTTACCCTGTAGATTTACTACCAGGAAGAGTTCTGTTGTTGTTTTTTAAAGAATCAGCATTTTGATTTAATTTTTAAAAAGATTTTATTTATTTATTCATAAGAGACACACAGAGATAGAGGCAGATACACGGGCAGAGGGAGAAGTAGGCTCCCTGGGGGGAGTCCAATGTGGCACTCGATCCCAGGACCCTGGCATCATGACCTGAACCAAAGGCAGATGCTCAACCACTGAGCTACCCAGGTGCCCCTGATTTAGTTTTTATTACTTCTGTCATTTTTTCTGTTTGGTAACTCATTGATTTCTGCTTTTAATTTTATTTCCTCCCTTGTGCTGCTTTTGGTTCACTTTGTTTTTTGTTTTTGTTTTTTTTGTTTTTTTTGGAATGGGCAACTTAATGCATTTATTTTTATTAGTATAAATGTTTAGGCTAGGGACGCCTGGGTGGCTCAGTGGTTTAGCGCCTGCCTTTGGCCCAGGGCATGATCCTAGGATCCTGGGGTTGAGTCCCACATCAGGCTCCCTGAATGGAGCCTGCTTCTCTCTCTGCCTGTGTCTCTGCCTCTCTCTCTGTGTCTCTCATGAATAAATAAATAGAATCTTTAAATAAAATGTTTACACTACAAATTTTCCACTGATTACTGTTTTAATTGTATTTCATAGATTCTTATGTGTAATGGTTTTATTAACAGTTTGTTTTAGAAATTATGCAATTTTGGTTTGTATTTCCCCTCTCAAATGAGAATTATTTAGTACAGAATATTTTAAGTCCCTAGGGGAGGAGCCTTTTGCTTTTATTGTCTTGTTATTTATTTCTGGTTATATTGCATTAGGATCAGATAATGTTTTTACTATTTCTACTTTATGAAACTTTATTGAGGCTTTCTTTATGAGTTAATGTTAGATCAGTTTTTATGAGAAAAAGGTATTCTGTTGTCTGGTTTCAAAATCTGATGTCTATCTAGAATATCTATGTGGGTTTTTTTAAGTTATTGTAGTAAGAAAATAGCTAATATAAAATCTACATTTTAACCATTTTTATAATTCAGTGGCATTAATTACATTCATAGTTTTGTGCAACTGTCACCACAGTTTCTGAAACCTTTTTATCACCTCAAACAGAAACTCTGTGACCTTGAAGCAAGCAATAACTCCTCCCTTCCCCCTTCCCCAGCTCCTAGTAACCTCTATTCTACTTTCTGCCGCTATGAATTGCCTATTCTAGATATTTTATGTAAGTGGAATCATTCAATATTTGTCGTTTTGTGTCTAGTGTCTTTCACTTAAGTTTTCGAGGTCTGTCCAAGTTGTGCCACATATCAGAATTTTGTTCTTTTATGGCCGAATAATATTCCATTGTATATAGAGACCACATTTTGTTCATCCATTCATCTGTTCATGGGCACCTGGCTCTTTCTACTTTTTGGCTATTGTAAATAATGCTGCAGTGAACATTGGTGTACAAGTGCCTGCTTTGAATTCTTGGGGGTATACACCTAGGAGTAGAATTGCTGGGTCATGTGGTAATTCTGTGTGCAGCTTTTTGAGGCACTGTCCATCTGTCTTCTGCAGTGGCTGCATCATTTGAAATTCCTACCAGAAAGGATGAGGGTTCCAATTACTTCACATCTTCACCCACACTTATTATTTCTATTTTTGTTTGCTTAATTGTTTTTTAAAGTAGAGCCATCCTAGTAGGTATGAAGTGATATCTCATTGTGGTTTTGATTTGCACTTCCCTGACGGCTAATGACACTGAGCATCTCTTCATGTGCTTATTGGCCATTTGTGTATCTTCTTTGGAGAAATGACTATTCAAATCCCTTGCTCAGATGTCTGGGTGGCTCAGTCACTTAAGCATCCAACTGTTGATTTAGACTCAGGTCATGATCTCGGGTCATGGGATTGGGCTCTGTGTTCTGTGGGGAGTCTGCTTGGGATTCTCTCTCCCTCTTCCTCAGCTACCCTCCCCCCATGTGCTCATTTTCTCTCTCTCTCTCTCTCTCTCTAAAAAAAATAAATTTTTTTAAAAACACCTTTTATTCATTTTTTAGTTGTCTTTTTGTTATTGGATTGTAGGAATTCTTTATATTAATTCGGTGTTATCAAATATATGATTTCCAAATATTTATTCCCATTGTGTACATTGTCTTTTCACTTTTTTTTCTTTTAACTTATTTGATAATGTCCTACAAAGCAAGAGATTTCAATGTTGGCAAAGCACAGTTTACTTAATTTTTCTTTTGTTGTTTGCACTTTTAATGTCATATTTAAGAATCCATCACCAAATCTTAGGTCATGAAGATTTACCCTTATGTCGTCTCCTAAGAGTTTTATGGTTTTAGTTCCTATCTTTAGGCTTATTCATTTTGAGTTAATTTGTGTCTATGGTGTGAAGTAGAGATCCAACTACATTCTTTTGCATGTAGCTGTCGGGTTTTCCCAACGCAGCAGGAAATATATCTTACAGATCATTTGTTTAGGTCTTATATAGCCTGACTTACCTTTTGTCTTCTGGAATTATCTTGGACTGAGAGTGGTAGATTAAAGCATGACAGTACCATACTGAACTATATCAGAGCCTGTGATGAAAAAAGATTGGCAATACTGATCCTGTTTTAATTTCAAATTTTTAAGTTTTGTTCATCTTGGAGCATTCGTGGTAATTTTATTTTTTTAACTATTGCATTAAATATTTATCTTGGCTCCTGAGTTTTTGGCACTTTCTTAAACTGTGCAGCTGAGGAAAGTGCTTCACAAGCCTCACCCGAGTCCTGGGCATGGGTTAAAGTTTCCTGTTATTAGTGTGTTTCTGTGTATTTCCCCTTGAAGCTCATGTAGTTTTATTTTTTGGAAGTGACTGCTCTGTATTTGGTACCAAAATATTCACAAATATCATACTTTTGCTATGAGTTGTGGCTTTTACTATTACAATGTCTTTTGTCTTGTTTAATGCTTTTTGACCTGGATCCTACCTTGCCTGATATCAGAATCACAAACTATAAGGGAAAACTTGAAATTCTAACAAGTCCTCAATTTACAAATGGTGAAACTAAGGCCCAAGGACTTTGGAAGAAGTTGAAGTAATTATGCTCATTAAATTAAAAATGTTGATTACTTCTATGTACTGATAAAGTAACAGCCTTGGTGTATTTCAGTGGAAATGGTATCATTCTGAAATTGTGTGGGTAAAAATGAGTGAATAGCCATATGGTGTACAAGTATCACATGGGCCACACATCTACCCAAGGGCTTGGGATGGATGGGCAGGCTAGGTAGGCTGTGGGCTGAGAATGGTATCCTGTTAGGGGTCTGGAACTCATATTGATACAAAGGACATGTGCTGAAGGAAGGCCAGTCAGTCCAAGTAGGATGATTCAACTTATTCAGATAGAGGAGCTTGAAATTTTGGTTTTAACAAGATCCTGGGCCTCCTTTTTGAGCTCCTAGAAGCTTTCTGTGTGAAGAAGGGAGCTGTTTCACTGCACTTCACAGAGTAGAGTCTCCTTATTTTTCCCTCTTGTACTTCTTACCATAACCTTATAGCCTCTCATTAACTCGCCTGCCTTCATTCAAGTGGTTGAGCAACATTCAAGACTGCCTTCTTACTTTTCTCCTAAGTAGTTCTTATGTCTGTGTCTTTGAGCATCTAGGGAGGTAAATGTGAAGACGGGTGGAAATAAAATATGGCTTGGTGTGGGCCCTCCCAGCCCCTTCCAGAAGCATTCATGCTGCACATCTTGTTCTGTGAATGGGAAGGGGGGAAAGAAAGCTCATTTTGGTCCAGCGGGTTTTCTTCCCTTTGTATCTTTCTGAGGTGCTCAAAGGCATCAGTAACAGAGCAGGAAAAGCCCTGGCTGAACAAAACTTCGTATTTTCCTTTGATACCCTCCACTGGGAGGCCTCCTACAATGCACTTTGTCAGCAAGCTCCTGCTTCAGGCAAACGTTGAGAAAACTATTGAGGAGGTCTCAATGAAAAGATCTGATCTGCCCTAGAAACTGCCCCAGTTCTCTCTCCCAGCGCCACCAGCAGTGGGAGAGAAGGTGGCCCCCACCCTGAAATGGTCTTTCTTTCTTTGTCCTTTCTTCTCTCCTTTCTATTGTAAGAATTGTGGGAACTCTCTTTAAGGGAAAATCACTCTCAAGCTGGGCTTTGTTTGCCAACATGGATAAATGCCTAGAGATCTCATATCCACTGTGGTAAAACTGGAGTCTCAACTTTAGATTATAACAAACTTATTTGGGACAGACATTTGAGTTCAAGGTGGAATAAGCAGTAGGGTGTGTGTGTATGGTTTTTCAAATCATCTAAAAATTGAATAGTTGTGCCTCAAAACTGCTCAGGAGCCTTCTGCTCCTTACTTGCTGGTCTGTCACTTGTCACACCTCTGCACGAGGCTGACTCTGTACCACATTTGCATTGGTATCCAATGCCTTGCCACCACCCCTTGCTTGGTTTTCACTGAATTAAGTATTTCTGAACCCCTGAACATCTATCACTTTTTAGAAACCATGCTATGTTACTTTCTGCTTAGACTTGCAACGTATGTTATAAACAGATGTGTAAGGTAGTGATGCCAAGGTAAATAGAGCCCTTCTATAGCTGCCTTTCTCTCCTGCTCATGATGATGAGCCCCAATGGATACAGAAGAATGAATAGTCCAGAAAGGAGAGTGTGAACATTGCCCAAAGTGCTTGTTCATGCAGCCCAGCAGTTCTCTTCTGCCGGCACCACTGGGGCCCAGCAAAGGCCTGCTGCTCTTCTCTGGATCTTTCTCTGAACATGGTTCCAGGCCAGGAAGGGGAGAGAGCCACTCGGTAGTGGTACAGTCTTCACTTAACATCTCCCCATCTATAAAAATGAATGGATCCTCCCTGAATCTCCATTTTTGTAACGATCTGAAAATTTGTATCTTATTCTGATTTCTGATTATAAAACAGACCCATTGAAAAATATAGGAGGGTATAAGGAAAGAAGATATTTATGATCTCGGGGGTCAGAGTTAACCACTAATGGCTTTTCGGTATGTTTATTTCTGATCTTTTCCCAACGTGTATAGTTATTTAACAGAATTGGATTCTTGTGTCTATGCAGTGTTGTGTTCCATTGTCTTCAATAGCATTATCTCTCGAACATTTGTCCATGTCATTTAACATAACTTGAAAAATAAATATGTGAAGACTACAGATCATTGCATTATGGGGATAGTATTTTATTTAACGAATACCATATTGTTGTATATTTAGGTGTTTTACTATGACAAATGATGCTGCAGTGAACATCTTTGTACATAAATTGTACATATTTTGGGTTATTTCCTCAGTATGTAATCTTAGCAGGAGAATCACTGGGTTGAAGTGTATTGATATTTTAAGGCACTTGCTACATCACGCACATTACCTACTAGCCATATGTGAATGCCCAATGTCCTGAACTTGTGTCAATACTGAATATTACCTTTGCCAATTTGACAGTTTTAAATGATACTTGATCTTAAATTTTGTTCATTTTATTACGCTTTGGGTTGACTGTTTTTCATTTGTCAGTCATTTAAATTATTTTGCAAAATTTTTTCTTTCATTCATCCTTCCATTAGAGCATTTGGGTTTTCTTTGGTGATTTTTTTAAAGAACTCAAATTATATTGTTGTAACATCTGAACTAAGTTATCAAAATATTCTAAATTTTAACCATGCTACAACAATCAGTCTCCTTTTATGATTGTAACCCGCTTATGATTTCCCACCCCTGATACATGGAACAGAGAGCTATGCATACAAGGAGCTACACAAATGTTTTTTAATGAAAGGATCATCCATTATCCAAACATGCCATCGATGTACAATGCTGGTTGGCAAAGCTAAGATGAGAATTTGGGGACACCTGAGTGATTCAGTTGGTTAAGCAATCAACTCTTGATTTTGGCTCAAGCCATGGTCTCAGTGTAATGAGTTCCAGCCCCACATCGGGATCCACGCTTGGTATAGAGTCTGCTTGGATCTTCTTCCCCTCACCACATCTCTGTCTCTCTCTCTCTCTCTCTCTCTCTCTCTCTCTCTCTTCCTCTAAAATAAATAAATATTAAAAATAAAATAAAGTAAGAATTTTTAGTCCATGAAGAGTTATAATAAGGAAAGCCTTTTAGAATGAATTGTCCCAGAAAAAGAAGATGGAAGGAAAACAAACCATATTCACATACATGACCTTGTGCTAGCTAAATATCAGAGAGGACAAGTATTACAAATCAAGATGAAAGCACAGCTCAGAATTCTTTTCAAATTAGACAGTATTTTAGGCATGCAAAATGAGAACAAAATAAGAAAGGTTTTTATCAAATCTTCATGTTTTGTCATCATGTTTTCCTGATTCTTTTTTTTAAAGAGCTGAAGCATCACAGAATAGCTGAGCCTCCTGACTCCATCCCACCCACTTCCCCTCCAGAGGTAGCTATTATTTTGAATATGTAGTTTTTATTTGACTGCCTGTTTTTATACTTTTATGACATGGTGTGCATCTGTAAGCAATATGCAGTATTGTTTTCCATTTTTAAACCTTTTATGAGTGGTACCATACAGTAAGTTTCTGATTGCAACACTTCCTTCTTCGTTCAATATTATGCTTTTGGTATTGATCCATTTTAATAGTATTCTATCGTGGGAAAACACAATTTCTTTCTCCGCTCTCCCATTGGCAGTCCTTCCAATATTTTGTTCTCGAAAATGTTGCTGCAGTGAACATCATTGTGTCCCCTTGTTCACATGGGGGAATTTCTCAAGGATGGCAGTGGAATTGCTAAGTCATGGGTATGTGGATCTCTTCCTTTTCTAAAAGTGCCAGATTATTTTTCATGTTTGTGAGGTGTCCTATAGCCACCAGAGTTTCCCTTGTGGACAATTCCATAAATGGTGCCAGTGTAATATTTTTGGAGTGCATATGTTGGGCCAGGAAATGTTCTAAGGGGCTTTACATGATGCAACACATTTAATCCTCACCTATTCCTTTTGCAAATGAAGAAACTGGCATACAAAGAGCTTGCAGGTCTTGCCTATGATCATAGAGCCAGTGACAGGGCCTGTTCAGACCCAGGCAGTATAGTTCCCAAGCCCTATCCTTAAATTGGAGACTGTGCTCAAAGTCCCCGAGAGACATCAACCCCACCATGGTTATAGTGGTACCAAGATACCAGCTCCATTGTCACCAGGAAATCTCTGTAGAAGGAAGCAGCCTTTCTAGAGTGTTACTGCTATATAGATTAGGAAGAAGAGCCAGATGATTGCTCAATCCACCTGAGGTCCACCGATCCGGGACTGATCAGGGTCTGGATCCCATGCTCTGAATGCAGCGTGCCAGCCACATTGTTCTCAGTTTCTCCATCTGTGTGTTCATAAAGTCATGTCACTACATCTTCATGCACTTCTAATTTCTTTTAGTCTAGGGTAGACCACTTGCAATATAAAGGTCAAGTACATTCTGTAGGAGTAGAAATGTATAGAATCTTGTACGTGTAAATTTTAATTGCAGGGCTTTAATCCCCATTCTGAGCGCCAAACTTTCAGGACTAATTTGTTGCATCTGTTGGTAACACAGTGCTCAGTCTTTGGACCAGATTCTTTGCCCAAGGGCCCTCATTTACTAATGAGTAATCACCGCAATTTTCAGAAAAAAAAAATGCTACTGGTACGGTCATGTTTGAACATTCATCAAATATGACGGGAGCCCAGTTAGGAGAAATGTTAGCGTCCTTGGCCGGCAAATAAGGGCATAGAATTAATCTCCCTACACTGTGATTTTCCTAGGATCATTCCTGCCTTTAGCACTTGCAACTGTGAGTGAGGAATTTCTACTTGTGGCCTTATAGCCTAGTCGATAGGACCATGTGGGGCATGAGGCTTGCAGAGTGGCTGAGTGAGGCTTTACTTTCAATCGCCTTATATTTGTCAGGAAAGAAAGGCAGTGGGGGAGGCCGAAGCCACTTCAGTAGGAATACATTCCTCTGGTATAGATGAATCACAGAAACACACCACTGACAAACTAATTATAGCTTTAACTTGAGCATTACCTCGTTCTGCATTTTGTTTGCAAACAGCCAATTACTTCCATCCTGCGTGCTGGAAAAAAACAAAAACCATGAAGCAGACCAATCAGATATGTTTCTGGTTAAGGTCAGCTGTCCACTTATTGTCCCTCTCTTGGTTTTACTTTTTTCCGGTTGGGTTTCTAACTCCTCTTCCATCCCCACCCAGCTATTTCTTGTGTCTTTCTAACCTGCCTCCACACTGGTGGTTGGAGTTCCAGGTGTGTGTTATCTTATCCGTGTTCAGCCTTATCTACTTTGGAATGTCCTGAGAGAGTCAACAAAGCCAAATACCTCTATCTTCCTTGAGACTACAAGGACGTCCATCCCACTGCATACACAGTGCATCTTCTGTACATAGGGCACTGCTGGTCACTAGGAGGATGGGATGAGGTATATAAGCCAATGTGACCTTGCCATGAAGGACCTGAGGATTGGCTGAATCAATAAAAGAATGAATGGGTACTTTTGGGTCACCTGAACTAGAAAAAACACCCGAGATCTAAAGAGAGGCGGCAAACCAGAAAGAACCAGTAGAGTGGCATACAAACCCGATACTGCAGATCTGGGGCTGAGTTCCTGTTCTGTCTCATGGCAGATAAAAGGAGGAAAATCTCTTGAAAGGTGGATCTGTGATTCAAAGTCTCTCTCCACCCCCTCATTTTTTTTTTTTTTTGTCTGCCTGTGACCTATGGATGAATGAGGAAGTCAAGAAATGCCCTAGATTAATTATCTCCAGAGTTTTCTTATAGCAGACTTAGTTTATTATGCTCTCTCTGGATCATTTTTCTCTTAGATCAGGAGTTAGCAAAATATGGCCCAAGGGCCAAATCTAGCCCAAAACCACCTGCTTTTGGAAATAAAATTTTATCTCAACTCAGCTATCCCCATTTGTTTACTGGTTGTCTGTGGCTGATTTTGCACTATAGCTCACTGGGGTTGAGTAGCTGGATGGAGACTACAGCTTAAAATACCACCCCTTGGCTCTTTGTAGAAAGTTGCCCACTCCTTAGAGTACAGAAAAAAGAGACTTCAGGGAATTCCAAGGTGGAAAGGTTCTTTAAAAAGTCATTCAGTAAAACAAAGTGGTGAGAAAAAGGTGTATATTTGGTAAAAGAAATGCAGACAAGATGGACAGGTACCAGGCTGCGTGGAGCCATGACGTCTGTATGGGAGCTTAAACACAGCTCCCTAACAATGGCCTCCCCTGGAATTATTTTGGCCATCATGGCCCAAATCCATTCAATGGACTTTCCTTAAAGGCTTCTGCCCTCAGAATAGAAGATAAAAAAAAAAAAAAAGAGAGAGAGAGAGAGAGAGAGAGAGAGAAAATAGAAGCTGGCTCCTGCTTCTGACAATGCAGAGACATGAAGATAAAAAAAAAAAACTTGCCAACAAAAGTTACCCAAATATCCCATGAGTACGGCTGGCTGTGGTCAGGTGATTTGTTGAGAGAAACACACTGAGGAGGAAAGAAATTAATACTCATCTTCCATTCTGTCACCTTGGAGCTGCTCATGCCTCTCTCAGAGTAGACCAGAGCCTCCCAGGAAGCTGGGAGCTACATGCTCCTCTCCCACTTCCATTTGTGATCTCAGATGTGTTGACTGTGAGGATGGTGCACCCAGTGGTAGCTCCCTCCAGGCAAGGGCAATGTTTTAATGGTGATGGGATGCAGGTGTTCATGTGATTTCACTATTCCCTCGGGAATTTAATTTTAGGTATCTTGAAGATGGGAGATTTGGACCGGGAATGGTGAAAGAATTTTGCAGAACTCCATGGATCTACCTTCATCCTCAGAAATACCATTGAAAGTGGAGTGACTTTTATCAAAACCTGATCAAATGGAATGGCTTCAAGACCTACCAAAAGTGTGCTGTTACACAGGCACACTTGCTTTTTTCTAGATAGTATTTTCTAAAAAGCGATCTCCAGAATGTTTCAAAGTCCGGTTTCCCAATAACTTCTTAAAACATATAGACTAAACATATTCTACGTTATTGTGTATTTCTGCCAGCAAATCAGAGCCAGAAATAGACTCCTACTTTGAAGGAGTAGGAGGAAGGGGTGGCCCTTCAGCAGCATTGGCAAAGCATATTCACTACGTAGCCACGGTGTTTTAGTGATAAGAGCCAACACTGTTTACTGGGGGGTTCTCAAGGGTCAGTCTCCATTCTAATAAGCCCTTGACAGATACCATCTTGTGTCGCACTCACCAGTGCCCGTAGGCAGGAGCTGAGGTGCAGAGAGTGTCATCGGTTGCCAGAAGTCCCTTGGGGCTAGATTTGAACTCCAGGTGGACAGACTTGGCAGGCTGCACTCCCATTCTTTACTCTGCTGCCTCCTCTAAAGAAATCAATGTGAATGGATTAATGAGTCATATCTGCTGAAGCAGACAGGCTCTGGGGGACATAGCAAGGCAGCTCCTGCCCAAAGTTTACCATCAAGACAAGGCTCGATACAAAACACACCTATGCATCTGTGGAAAAAAAAAATGGAGGAATGGGTAGCAAGCAAGAGGAGGTGGGTGAAAGCCCTGCCCCTGCTCTCCCAGTGGTGTCCTTTCCAGAAGGACCCACTGCATCCCCATGATAGTATGGGCCAGTAAAAGCAACATCTACTCCTATTTATTCCTTGTGCTGAACCTGTTGCACACATCACCGTTTCCAGTCCTCACACTCCTCCCACAAGGTGCAGATTATTATTCTTATTTTAGGGGATTGATGATGGAAGCTCAGGGAGGTTAAGCAACCAGCCCGATCTCATAGCTGAGAAACAGCAGAGTCAGCGTTCATGCAGCAATGCGGCAGACGACCAAGGCCTGAACATTCCCATGATCTCCTGTGTCTCCCCTGGAAATACACCAACACTGTGCTAGGTTTTATTTCCTCCTGGCTGGAAAGGACAGCTGGGGGCTAGAATGTTCTGGGGTGTGACAGAAGCTAAGTCACGGACCTGAAGGCGTTTGGGCCATCAGGAAGCTGCTGCATCCATCCCTGGAGGGCTTCCCAGGACTGTGCAGCCTGTGATGGCAGAAATGACTCCAGATCTGCTCCTTGGGAGACCTGGGAGTTCAGCATCCTCCCCTCACCCCTGGGGGATGGGTAGCATCTTGTCTGCCTGGTGAACAAAGAGAGAAAAGGAAGTGAGAACAGGACCATTGTGTGCACTGTGAGCAGAGTACTCCCCTCTGCTGCAGGGAGCCGGAGGCGGGCCACACAGGACCCACCAGTGTGCAGACACCTTGGAGACGAATCCGTTTGACTCATTTCTACTTGGAGGTATTGTGCTGTGAGGTTTGTTGCCCCAGGCTTCCCCATAATGATTTTTTAAATGATTCATTCCTCAATTAGTGATGTTTTACTGTTGCCTTGCCACAGAGCTCTCAGAACTGTTAGCTCCCCCTGCTCCAGAAAGCAAGCACAGCCTCTGCCCACACTCAAACACAGCTCCACTCCCTTCCTAGTCTGTCCTCAATGAGAGGAGCACACATCAGTCGGAGGAAATAAACACCAGGAGCCAACATGCATATTCGAAAAGCCGGACTGGCCTCTGTTTCTGAAGATGCTACTGCTGGTCTATCAAAGCTAGCTCCAGATTGTTTTAAGAACAGCAAGGAGGGCAGCCCCGGTGGCCCAGTGGTTTAGCACCGCCTTCAGCCCAGGGTGTGATCCTGGAGACCCGGGATCGGGTCCCACATCGGGCTCCCTGCATGGAGCCTGCTTCTCCCTCTGCCTGTGTCTCTGACTCTCTCTCTCTCTCTGTGTCTCTCATGAATAAATAAATAAAATCTTTAAAACAAAAGCCAGTGAAATAAGTCACTTAACAGTAGTACCAACACAGAGCTGTAGGGCACGGCTCAGCAAACTTAGAAAAGAAAAAAAAAAAAAAACAGCAAGGAGTGGGTGGATGCCTCGGGAGCTGGTGGGTCAGGGTAAAGTGGGTCCAGCATCCTGGACCTGGTATGTGCTTATGCATGTGTGCATGTGGGCGCCCAGCATGGGTGCTTCTTACAGGACTGAGGCTGTGGTGCCAGCATCCTAAAGACAAGCATGCAAAGGTGTGTCCTAGGCAGGGCCCAACCTAGCAAATCAAATCCAAAGCAGATGTCTGGCCCGGGGGACGGGGTGCACAGGCAAGTAGTGGGGGGAGCCACAGCTCAGAGCCACAGTGTGCAGCATGCATGCTGGTGCAGCCCCCCACCCCCACCCCATCCACCCCTAGCACCAGGGCTGCAGATTGCCTGATGACCTCATCTCTCCCTCAGGCACCTCACGAGGTGGGGTCACAGGTGAGACTTGTGGAGACTGCCTGTGAGCATCCGTCACCCCTTAGCCTAAGCTTGTGGCCAGATGAGAGGGGAAAGCAAAAGGATGCCCTCCTAGTGCTCAGGGTTTATCTAAAGGCATGAGGAGTAGAAAGATTGTATCAGCCAAAGCCAGGAAGGAACCACAGAACAAATGTCTTTTGTGTTTTCTACCTGGAGACTCACTTTCTAGTTTTCCCTGTATTCAATATCCTTTGGCTTCATATAGATTCCTTTAACATGATATTCATAACATTTTAGGGTCATCAACCTCTTAAACGTTTTTAGGATCCCAGCAGAAAACTCATGGCACAGTCT
This sequence comes from Nyctereutes procyonoides, assembly GCF_905146905.1. Lineage (NCBI taxonomy): Eukaryota > Metazoa > Chordata > Mammalia > Carnivora > Canidae > Nyctereutes > Nyctereutes procyonoides. The sequence goes on from NW_026575044.1 coordinate 9,110,936, forward strand.
GTGCAATAAACAGTTTCAAGAGAGGTTGTTCACAAAGCTGTGGCAGGTGCTGAGAAGCCATGAGAGATGCTCCCTGAACCAGAAACGGAAGTGCTCCTAATGCTTGCAAGCCCAAGGGGTGAGGAGAGGAAGCCTTTACCACGAAGCAGAGATGAAGGACTGCTGACCAGAGCCGGGGTCATCGGCCAAGAGACACAACCTCAGCACAGCAGCCAGGCACCAGTGCCTTGTCCTCTCCCTTCTGATTGTTCAATCAGCTGAGACATCCTGAAACCAAAGGACATCTGTCTGTCCATGCAGTACACACAGAGGAGGGATGGGGAATGGACCTAGTGGACCTAGTGGCACCAATGAAAAATCCTCAGCAGAAGCATCTAATGGAAACAATAGGCCCACTCATCAGAAGAATGCCCAAACATGCAAAAATAGCACATGCGTTTTCATATGCATTCCTTTCCAGCCCGTCCTCGACCTCAGGATTGAGATTGATGGCAATAGTTTTTCTCTAGATAAAAAGCCTTGGGTGTGTGGTCTCCTAGAAGTCTGTAACAGCCAATCAAGCAAAGGGCCTGCACCCTGGTACATAGGCCACATGTACAGTGGGCAGACGGTTCCTCTCTTATTTCTACATAACAAAAGAATAAGTAAGCCCTGAGAAAGGATCAGGTGAAATAGAATAGCACCCTAAGTTATTTTCAGGGAGTGTTTAAAATGATGGCCTACTTAAAGGAAAATTGGTGGCTGGGATTTACAAGGTAAATGAAATCATCTGTAGGAAGGAAAGGAAAGATTTTGAACCCAAATCTCTCTATTCAGCTTATTAAACCAACAGCAAATGTGTGGGCAGACAGTTGTGAGGATCTTGACTTAAATGTTTGATTGCCTTCTCTCATCAATGCTTTCAGAATTCTCTGGCTTCTTAAGTTATTGGTAGTCACTTCAAGAAGGCAGCCTATCTAACTTTTAGCTTTAGTTTGCATTCATCCAGATAATAAAGTCACTACAATGTCACATTCTGCTTAAAATGGTGAAAATGGCTGTTTTTGCTCAGAAGCTGTAACACTGAAAATTCATACATGGCCAATAGACATATGAAAGATGCTCAACATCACTCATCTTCAGGGAACTGCAAATCAAAGCCATAATACCACTTCATGGCTATTGGAATGGCTGAAATAAAAAAGATAAGAAATCACAAGTGTTGGTGAGGATGTAGGAAAAAAGGAACCCTCGTGCACTATTGGTGGGAATACAAACTGATGCAGCCACTGTGGAAAACAGTATGGAGATTCCTCAAACAATTAAAAATAGAAATATCACATGATCCAGTAATTCCAGTCCTGTGTATTTACCCAAATAAAATGAAAACACTAACTTGAAAAGTTATCTGCTCCCTCATGTTCATCGCAGAATTATTTACAATAATCAAGACATAAAAACAACCTAAGTGGCCATCATTGGGAATAAAGATGTGAGGTATATGTGTATCTATATCTATATATATGTAGAGAGAGAATAGAATAAAATAGAATAATTATTCAGCCATAAAAAAGAAGGAAATTTAGCCATTTGCGACAATGTGGGTGGGTCTTGAGGGCATTACGTTAAGTGCGGTAAGTCTGAAGGAGAAAGTCAGATACTGTTGTGATCTCACAAGTTTTCACCTTTTTTTTTCTTTAAAAAAAGAAAAGAAAAGAAAGAAAATCAAGCTAATAGATACAGAGAACAGATTGGTGATTGCTGGAGGTGAGGGTGTTGGGAGGTGGGTAAAATGGGTGAAGAGGGTCAAAGGTACAGACTTCCAGTTCATGGATATGTGATATACCCAATGGTGACTATAGTTAATGATACTGTACCGCATATTTGAAAGTTACTGAGAGTAAATCTTAAAACTTCTCATCACAAGACAAAAATATATATATGGTGACAGATATTAAGTAGACTTGTTATGGTGATCATCTTGCCAAAGACACAAGTATCAAATCATTATGTTGTGCACCTGAAACTAATATAAGACTATATGTCAATTACAATCCAGTGGAAAAAAGAATCTTTTTAGAGAGAGAGAGCGGGCACGCATGCACACGCGTGTAGAGGAGGGGCAAAAGGAGAGAGAATCCCAAGTAGCCTCCCCACTCAATGTGGATCCAGATGCAGGGCTCAATCCCATGACCCTGAGATCATGGCCTAAGCTGAAATCAAGAGTTGGATGCTTAACTGACTGAGTCACCCAGGCACCCCCTGCCCCAATGAAAAAATTTGTTTAAAGATGATGCAAACCATTTGCTCTGTATTTAGTTTAATCATTAGGGTGGTGCTTTGTGGAGTATCTCACGCAGGCAGTAATGCCTGGCATGCATCATTCTTAAAATACTGGTTTTGGTTGCTTGTGAGAGTTTGAGGTGACAATCTGGTTCCTTGAGAAAAGTGGTTTCCGCCACTGCTGGAGCACATCAGTGTTTGGCCCTTGAGTGTCTGCAAACAAAAAGAAGCCTTTGTTTCCCAGTTTTTTCCTCCCTCTGTTGGCTCCAAGATGGAAACCATGGGACCTGAATTCCTAAGGGCTCCCACGAAGGTGCGGTTGGCAGTGGCTTTCACACCAGTGGTGCTTGCCTTGAACAACAGCTGACATCATGTGTGATGTGCAGGACATTTGTGAAACGTAAGTGAGAACTAGGGTGAGAACTCTGCAGCCTCTGCCCTTTGATTTGCAGAGTCACCTATACTTTTGAACTTTCTCAGGAAGTGCTGGGGGGATGGGTGGCTGTCACCAACTTAGAATTCTAAAAAATCCTTTCTACTGATTTGGAATTATCAGAAACTTAGATGTTAACTTCATTTCTGCCTTTCGCCCTTCCCTGGGCCTCCATCAGACTCCTTCAGCCCCCATCCTGTATTTTCATCTTCCACAAAGACCCCTCCCCCTAATAACTCTTGCAGAGAAAACAGCACTGGGAGTTAGCGCATAAGCCTCCTCTCCTTGGTTACTGAGAGAGAGAAGCATGTAGAGGAGGTCACTGGTCCCTAGGAGCAGGGGAGGGCGAATATCTGCGCGCCCTCCATCCCCTTACCAGGTACCCTGCTGCTTCTGAGCACCCACTTCCCCGAGCTCTCATCACGAAAGAGGTAATTACCTTATTTCAGGCATCCGTCTTAGAGAGCAGGTGGCAGCCGTCAGAGCAGCAGTATTTCATTCTCCCAAGAGTGGAACCTCCTTGTAAAATGTCCCAGGAGCCACATGCCTTTTTTATGAAAACCTGGAGAGGTTAGAGACAAGAATGAAAAAAATAAGGAGACTTTGCTGAAAAGAAGGGAGCTGTTTACCGAAAGAGGGAATTCAGGCTTAGAAAGTTATGTTTTGAAATTCTTATTTCTGAGAGAGAGAGAGAGAGAGAGAGAGAGAGAGAGAGAGACCGTTGTTACTGAGTTGAGTGACATTTCTCTTTATTAAAAAGTTATAAAGTCTGGTAGTAGAACTGCTGATAAAAGCTCAGTTCTACACTGTGGTTTTTTGTTTTTTTTTTTTTTGTTTTGTTTTTTTGTGTTTTTTTGCTAGCTCTGCTTTTTTGGCTGTTTGCATCAGGACTGTGAAATTAAGGGTCCTAGTAGCGGAAATACTTGCTATTATTGCTTTAGCAAGTGAAACTATTTTCAAATATGTGTATATATATTTTTAATAGTGTGGTTGTTTTGTTGTGTTGTTCTGGCATCAGCTGATGTAGAAAGAGAAGAGAATCTGTGCTATAAGATCTTTCCCCAACGGGGTCATAAAGAAGAGACTGGCTGCCCTTAAGCAACCTCCTTTCTGCCCCCAACACCAGGCTCTAGTGCACAGATATCACCTGTGGCCGTTCTGCTGTGCTCCTGGGTCGTGGCACACGTCATTGGTGCCCCTCGGGGAAGGATGTCAGGAAGGGATGGTCTGCTGTGACTTGAAATTGCCTTGCCTCTCATCTCAGAGAAAATCAAGCCATTAACTTGGCTTTAATGTGGAGATTTTGTGGTTTCATTTTCTTTGGTGGTATCCATTAAAAATGGGGGAAGGGTAGCTGAATTGATTGGCATAGCCTTCAGGCATTTAGTATCTATTATTAATATTTAGTATGTATTATTAATATTCCCTTACTTATAGCAAGAGCTGTCATGGCTTAATCTGAATTATCCTTTACCCTCGAGTTAAACCATGTTTTTTGTGGTTACCTGAATTCCGGGTTGGACTAGGCAAAGCTACAAGTATCTGGAAGCATCTTCAAGTGACTTTTGCATTAGCTACATCTTTTTAAAGATGCCATACAGACTGGTAAAAACTAATATTTCTGTCTATTCTTGATTGATTGGTATTGTCACCATGCATGTTTATTTTAATGAAATGGACTCCGTAGAGCCCTCTTGCAACATGTCCCAAGCCCAGTTGACTTAAACAATTAACTAAAACTTTTTTTTTTACTGCCTACCTAAAAGGTGTATAGCATTGCACTGCCCTCTGCAAGGGAGACATATATAGTCCCTGCTTTTTAGGAATTCAAGACCTCATTGGCAATAATATGTGCCAGTTTTTTTTTTTAAGATTTTACTTATTTATTCATGAGAGACACACACAGAGAGAGAGGCAGAGACATAGGCAGAGGGAGAAGCAGGCTCCCTGTGGGAAGCCTGATGCCGGACTAGATCCCCGGACCCTGGAATCATGACACTTGACCACTGAGCCACCCAGGTGCCCCAATATGTGCCTGATTAAATAGATGCAAAAAGTTGTCTGTGGATCTATGCATAGTGAGCAGTACCACAAGGCAATTCTGGAAGAGTTCAAGAGAACTAGAGGTCACAGTAGATTAGAGTTGGGGAGCATCTTTCAGGGTTTGACTCAGGCCTTTAGAGAACCAGTACCGGAATGCCTGGGGGGCTCAGGCAGTGACGTGTCTGCCTTTGGCTCAAGTCATGATCTTAGGGTCCTGGGATTGAGCCCTGCGTGGGGCTCCCTACTCAGTGGGGAGTGTGCTTCTGCTTCTTCCTCTGCTCCCCGCCCCCCTGCTCCTGCTCTTTCTCAAATAAATAAATAAAATTGCAAATAAAATGGTAAGCTTTATGTTTCATGAATTTTATCTCAATAATAATTTAAAAATCACTGAAGGGCAAGCTTGGCTCCTAAGAAACTGCCTTTAAAGGCCTTCTTATACTTTGTTGATAGAAAAGTAAATCAACAGTCAGCCAGAGTATAAACAATAGATGAGCCACCATGGGGCAAAGAGAGGACGGAGGGTGTGGGTTGTCCGGGAAAAACAGACAAAAACACTCTTTACTTGAAATAACTGATAGAATGATTGCACCTGGATGGGAGAGGGAGAAAGAGTGGAAGTCTGAGATGGGTACGTGACATGATATTTCTAAGAGTGGGCCAGGACAATTTTGGCAAAATAGTTTAGCAGTCTACTACTTTGTAGATAAACTGCCAAACTGGAGCTAATTTTCAGCCTTGGTTTTTAATTCCTGGGATTATTGACTTGTACTTGATGCTTAGTCCTGTCTCATTTCTCCTTTCCTAATTGAAAAAATTCTGTTCCAAGTCTTGACTCTGAGGGTTCATGTTTTGAAGCTTGAGAGACAAAATTCATTCATTACACAAATATTTTTCAGGTCCTTCTCTGTGTGAGGCACTGTCTCAGGTCCCTGGGACACACTTCCCTGAAGCAGTCTACTATGTGTGGAGACAGACCATTCACGGCAGACAGGCTAAGTCAGTTAGGTAGTAGGTAGAGGGTGATAGATAGTATGAAATAAAGGAAAAGGAGAACACGTATTGGAAATAGATTGGCACAGGTGGTTGTGTTACATACAGTAGCCAGGACTCATCAAAAGTCAAGGCTTGAGCAAAGACATAAAGAAAGTGAGGGTGTTCACCAGGCAGGTATCTGGGCATCTCCCAGAAAAAAGCATTCCCAGCAGACAGAACAAGATCACAGGCTCTGGGGTGAGAATGGACCTGTCATGTTCAAGGGTCAGCTTGCAGTGCAGGTTGGACAAGAGACTGAGGAAGAATGGGAGGTGAGGAAGTCAGAGAGGACTCAGGAGGGTCTAATTATGTAGAATCCACATTGGACGCCATTATGAGGACTTTGCCTATTTTTAAAAATTGAAATGTCATTCACCTACCATAATCCTAGCCCTTTTGAAGCAGACAGTCCAGTGTTTTTTTGTATATTTGCAGAGTTGTGCAACCATCTCTACCATCAATTTCCAGAACATTGTAATCACCCCAAAGAAGAAGCCCCATGGCCTATAAGCAATCATTCCCTACTGTCCCCCCCTCCCAGCCTCTGGCAAACACTATTCTGCATTCTGACTCTATGGTTTTGCCTTGTTCTGGAAATTTCATATTAATGGAATCATACACTCTTTGAGCTTCTGTGTCTGGCTTCTTTCACTTACCAGGATGTTTCAAAGGTTCATTCAGGTTTAGCATCTGTTAGTGCTTAGTTCCTTTTTCTGATGGAAGAATATTCCATTGTATGGCTATGCCATATTTTGTTTATCCATTCATAAACTGATGGGCATTTGGGTTCCCCTTTTTGACTCTCATGAGTAAGGTTTTCATGAACATTGGTGTACCAGGTTTGGTGTGTGAATGTGTTCCTATTTCTTCAGTGTGTGTCTGCAAGTGGAAGAACTCTGGTTTGTTTTTCCTGTGTGCAATGCGTTTTTGAGGTGATCTGACTTGCATTTTGAAGGGATCACTCTGCCTGTCCATTGAGAACAGACTCTTCAGTGAAGGCCCAGTAGAAGTAGGGAGGCCTTGTCAGACTATCATGTGATTGGGGTGAGAAATGATGGTGGCTCAGATCAGGGTGAGAGCAGTGGAGATGCTGAAAAGTGGTCAGGTTCTGGATATATTTCACAGAGAATTTCTGTTTCGTGAGAGAAGGTGAGGTTATAAAGATAAATCCAGAGATTTTGGCTTGATCGCCCAGAAGGATGGAGCTGCCATTAGGCGAGATGGAAGAGGCGCCAGAAGGGAGGTCGGGAACTCCTTTCAATGTGGTGTGGGAGATGTCCATTAGACATCCGGGAGGAGCCATCAAGCAGGCAGTTGGATAAATGAGTCTGGAGTTCAGGAAATAGTCTGGGCTGGAGATATAAATTTGAGAGTCATTGGCATAGAGATGGTATTTAGAGCCATGAAATGGAGCAAGATCACCAAGGTCCCCATTTATTTTAAGGACAAAATAACATATATGTGGATAGAGAGTGGTAATATTTTCTGTCTTTTGAGTTCTGACAATGAGCTCATGTTATAACTGAAAACATATATCACAGATAAGCTTCTCTAGAAATGCATATTTAATACGGATAAGCTACAGGCACCCAGGGTACTTGGATGGGAGTCATTCATCAACACCTTAGGGGCACATGCATCAGTATTATGTGAAATCTCTTCTATTCTTATTATGCTCTTTACTTTTTGGTTATTTTTCTGTTCTCCTACATGCAGCTTAGCTTGTGGTAGGCATGTACTGGAGTGGGACCAGTTGTTTGATTGAAACATTTGCAAAAAGTGGGTGGTAACCTTACCTAACGATGAATTTACACCCTTCCCACATAGAGAAAGTGGTTTGAAAAGAGAGGGCAGAGGATGATCGAAAGCAACCCTTGACATTGTGGGATCACTGAGCAAACATTGAATCCATCCAGAAGAGGCAAATGGGAGGATGACTGGTCCGGAAGCTGTGCCAGGGAGGGATAATTGCAGATCCAGAGGGTTGAGCCTGGAGCAGACAGAGAGGAGGATGAGTCGGAATTATATTCAAATATTTGAAAGAGCACAGATCTATTTTATGCTTTTTAATAGTTTTTGTTTTGTTAATTTTTTAATGTTTATAGTTTTTGTTTTTATGTTGTATTTTGACTTTTATGCTCTAGATAGGACTAGGATTTGTGGATGAGGATTGCAAATAGACAAATTTCCAATTTTTTAAAAAAGATTTTATTGGTGTATTTGTTTACTTTAGAGCAAGAGAGCATGAGCGAGGGGGGCGGGACAGAGAGAGAGGGAGAATCCTAAGTAGACTCCATGGGAGTCTGTTATTACTGAGCATAGAGCCTAACTTAGGGCTCCATCTCACCATCATGACCCAAGCCAAAACCAAGAGTTGAAGGGAAGGATGGTGGGAGATGGGGCGATTGAGTGTTGGGTTCTAAGGAGGGCACTTGGTGCGATGAGAACTGTGTGTTATACCATATGTTGGCAAATTGAATTTAAATAAAATATATTTTTTAAAACCCAAGAATTGAACACTCAATTGACTGAGCCACTCAGGTGCCCCAGACCAATTCCTGTTTAAATAGAGAAACACTTTCAAATAAAGTCACAAAACTATGTGCACAATGCACCCACCATCCTCTTGGTGTGACATGTCGGAAGCTGAGTGACCAGTCGGAGGTGCAAACAGATGGACTCCCACACTAGACCAGGACCTCTGAATGCTCTGCCAACGTATACATTCCATGATTCTCAAGGAGCATGTCTTTAAAAAGATGGGATGGATTTCAGAAGGTATTGAGAGTGTCTACATTTCTATGATACAAATAGGCCCTCATTCTTCAAAGGGTTGTACTTGTACAGCAACTTATAAACCACTTTGGTTTAATTGGCAAATCTCAGGTTGAATTGAATCTTTGGGTTGTAACAATGCATTCCAAGAGTTAGAGCTGGTGCATGATCAGGTCTGGACTGAGTTAGGAGTGTTCTAGAAATACACTCTGTACTTCTGTGCCTGAATTGTCCTCCATTCTGTAGAGATCTCAGGATTCTTTATTTTCCTTATCTTCTGCATTCGAAGTGCTCATGTGATTTAATCCTAACATTTTCAAAGAATTGAAAAAAGAAATGTTTGAAGTTTGGATACAAACCCTTGCAATCATTAAATATTCTCAATGGAAGGGACCACAGAGCTCATCTGGTCTAACCTCTTCATTTTATAGAAAAGGAGAAGGCACGATCCAGACAGTGGTTTATGCAAGAGCAAATCTCCTCTTCCTCCCCACAAAGTGCTTTATCCATGATCTTACTGTATTTAAGATTTGGCAACAATTACTATATGGGAAGTATTTGTAGCCTGCCAGGCATTGTGCTGGCCACGTATTGCATATACATTGGCTTATGGTCTGGGAGTGCTATCTTTGGAATATTTATGCCCTAGAACAAAGCCACTGCTTAGAACCAACAGTAAACCAAATGGCTTTCTCTCATCTTTCCTACCACGTGGGTTTCCTCATAAGTGATAACTGGCAAAAGATCCCTCACCAGCTCTGTGCCCCCCCTCCCCCGGGCCTAGAGAGTGCCCCCAACCCCCAGCCCAGCTGGCATGCGAGATGTTTCAGGGCCCATTCCCATATTTCAGTCAATCTGTCTAGAGAACAATGGAACTCCTGAAACATCCAAATGCTCAAATGTAATGTGAAAAGGACAATGTACAATTTCAGTCTCTGTGTTTGAACTGCTCCCCTGGGAAAACAAGTGTGGTACTTGGGAACTCATCATTACACATGGAAACTTGATGTGTTTGTATTCCAGCATCACTGGAGTGCTCTGGTCTACATACTGTAGAGAGATGTGATGCTTGTTCCTATTCCCACAACTTTGATCTTTTTTCACACAGCTGATATTTGAGAATTCTTTCTTTCCCTGGAGTGTCAAGTCTCCTGTCAACTCACCATAAAGGCAAGGAAGAGATTTCCTTTTCAACAAGTGAGGACAGATGTGGCCAAGTGTTGATTATTATTGTAAGAGATGAATACAAATGTTATCATTCCTGAGCACTAAACTTTGTTTCTTCAGAATTCCCCAAAAGCCCCCTGGCTGGGATCTCACCCGCAGACCTTGGTAAACATCCTCCACCACTTTGAGCAGTTTCCAGTTTGATGTGACAGCACTTTGTGGTCTTGGGTCTTACAGAGGCACAGCAGCTTCTAACCAAACTGCACCCCTCTTGGAACTATGTGTTTTTACTGTCCTTGCTAATGAGACCCATAGCAAAGGAAGAGAAACATAACAAATGGGTGGCCATATTGGATTCTGGGAATAGGTTCAGACCAAGGAGGGAGGTTGTCAAACAGGCAGTTCATGGGGGAAAGACATTTATTCTTAAGTAAGAGCTTCCAGTGAATCATCCTTTATAACCAACATTAGAACTAGATGTTTCATGAGGTGGACGTGCATGTTTTTTTTTCTCTGAAAATCCAGAGGGCTGAATATAAACATCATTAACCAGGCTCTTCTGAGGGCTTGGGACAGACTGTCTGAGGGCGCCCTGCTTTCTGCACAAATGACCTATTCCATCTGCTTGGGTCTTCCTTATAATTGAGAAGAGAGGACACTGTTGGCTGGGCTTGGGATGGGAAGGGAGGCCGGTGGGGAACTCGCTTCATTGATGGGCTGTAAAGCCTCGATTAATACACTCTTCACACGCCTCCTACCTGGAGTGGCTGTGACTACTACTGGTGTTCCCACTGATGATTGGTTCACCTATAGGCATAGGTGGCTTTCAGAGGAAGGGGTGTGCCATGCATGAGTGTCCAATTCTATGGAACCAATGAGTGCACACATAGTCTCAGTTGTTGGGGCCTTGAAGTCTGGGAGTGTGGTATGATAAAGCAGAGTAACAAGTGCTAGGTTCAGCGGATATGACACTTCATTAACTCAAGTGAGTCCAGATCATTAGGGGAAAGCTTTCTCCTTCGAGAGAAAGCACAAGTGGTATGTTCCTGGGTGTGGCTTCCTTTGGAAAGTAGGAGGGTAGGTGCTGGTCAGAGCTCTGGGTCATCTCCTTTTGTGTCTCCTTTGGATCTCAGGGGGTTTTATGAGTGCCTGGGGTCTGACATTTAATGTAGAATCCAAGAACTTGGTGAAGAGGAGCTGTTTTGGATCTAATCATCATAAATTTAAGGACTAAAAGTTAATGCTAATAGAACATTTACTTGTGTCAAGCAGTGTGCTAATTGCATCATTTAGTTTTTACAGGTTCTATTAGTGCCTCACTTGTGGATAAGAAAAATGAACCTAGAGGGGTCAAGAGAGTGGTCCAAGGTCACCCAGCTGGAACTGAAATCCAGATTTGTCTGACCCCAAAATCCATGCCCTGAGCTGCTAGGTGTCCTCCCAGACCTGGCTTGTGTGCCTGGGGAAGTCAGTCTCCCCCATGCTCCCTATCCTGCAGGTACTTATATCTGCTTTAGGAGAGCAGGGGGAGGTGCAGGAATAAAGCTGAGATCATTAAGAAGAAATTTCAGTCATTCACGTGGGGAGGATGTTGTTGAGCACATCTGCCCTGGTACATGCTGCCACAGGTGCCATCACAAGTAAATGCAGAACACGCACCTACACATGGAATGCGCCATTCTGGTGATGACTGCGCCAGGAATGGTGCGTGCAGTGGTCCTAAGAGTAGAGTGGCCAGAGGTTAAAAAGGAGAAGGCAAATCTCAGTGCTTGGGGTGGGGGGCACCCGGGGGGGCTCAGTGAGTTGAGCAGCTGACTCTTATTTTGGCTCAGGTCATGATCTCAGGGTTGTTAGATCGAACCCCGCATCATGCTCTGCACTCAGTGGGGAGTCTGCTTGAGGATTCTCTCCCTCTGTCCACCCCCTTGCACACACTCTCTCTCAAATAAGTAAATATATCTTTTTTAAAAAAATCTCAGTGCTGGACTATTCACTTAGCTAATTTTGTCAGGTTTGGTGTGGAAATCCCATATTCTAATTATGTAGAACACCTACTGGGGATTCAACCCAAAAGAATATGTTTTTATTTTGGCATCTCAAATGTTTTCCTGTTTCTTTTCTACTCTTAGTCATATATCAGTGAGGTGTTGTTCTGAGAATCTGTAAGTTATCTTCCTCATCTGCCTTTACATGTCTCCTTCTGTCTTCCCTTTATTCTGCTACCTCTACCTGAACCACCACTCTTCCCTGAATGGTGCTTTGTCAAGAGTGACCAGATACCAAGGGGTTGCTTATTTCTGCTGTGTTCACTTCTGTTCCCACCCTGAAGATTCTCACCCCAACCTTTTCGCTCCTTCCCTTGACCTCTGACCTCTCTGCCTTAACTCCCTCGTTAAGTATTACCATTCTGAGTTATATTTTTACTCTTTTGGGGCAATATTCTAAATCTTACCTCACTAAATAAAGTGCTAATGAGCTGTTCCCTTCTCTGAATCTTTGAGCTCTTATAAATGCATGTGAGCTCAGAGCACCTAATGGAGCCACAGAACTGCCTTTCCTGTAAAGCCCATCAAAGGGACAATACTGTCAAGAAACACCTTGGTCAATCTGTCTGCTGGGCCTCATGACCCTGTAACTGGACAGTGCGTAACTTCTCTAATACATTTTAAGCAACCAGTCTTTATGCTGGCCCGTGTTCTTTCTGGGATAGGTTCCTTTTTGAAATATTTGGCTCACAAATTAGACTGATGGAAAATAAATTTTGTAGCACAATGAAACAGATTTTGGAGCACTGGTAAAGGTTTAGAGATTTGGATTTTATTCTAAAATCACAGAGTTAGAGGTTATTCTGGCAATTTAGAATCTCTACACCCCCACACACACACCCAAAGGAGAAGCTTTTAATAAAGTAGATGTGTGTGAGAAGGCCTAGTGATTGGGGGCCTGAGAGTTGCTTTTCTGAGTTAAGTGAGATGACAAAAGACAAGCAGATCCCTTGGTATTTAAGTCTGTTTTCCCAGTGGATATTAAGAAATAAAAACATTGTGGTCACGTATCCATCAACAGTAGAATGGATGAACAAAATGTGGCATGCCTGTACAATGGAGCATGATTTACCCATAAAAAGGAAGGAAATTTTGACACATGCCCCAACTTGGATGAGCCTTGAAGCCACATGTTAAGTGAAATGAGCCATCCACAAAACAACAAATGTGTGATTTCTACTTCTAAGATGCACCTAGAACGGGCAAATTGATGAAGATAGGAAGTAGAATGGCACTTATCTAGGTGGGGGAGGGGAGGACAGGGATTTAGTGCTTCCTGGGTGCAGAGTTTCAGTGTGGGAAGATGAAAAAGTTCTGGCGATGACTGCGCCACGTGACAGATGTGCTTAAAGCCACCAAAATGTACACATAAAAAGGGTTAAAATGGTAAGTTTCATACAATATTTATATTTGGCCACAACAAAAATAATTATTTTACTTTCCGTAATTAATTAATTTATTTTAGAGAGAGAGCATGGGGAAGGGGCAGAGGGAGAAAGAGACAGAGAATCTCAAGCAGACTCTACTAAGTGTGGAACTGGACACAGGGGCTCAATCTCAGGACCCTGAGATCACAACCTGAGCCCAAATCAAGAGTCAGATGCTTAACTGACTGAACCACCCAGGCTCCCCAATAAAAAATTATTGTAAAAACTGCTAGTGTGAAGGTAGCCTTAGGAGAAAACTCTGCAGCTTTTCATAAATTGGTGACCCTGGGGAGCCTACTCCTGTGATCACAGGTCCTTTGGGGCAACACTTTAAGATGGGATACTGCAGCCCTTTCACACGAGTGACGTTGACATTTTCTCCTTCGCTGTGATGAGTAAGTAAATAAATGAAGGAAGGCACTGAGATTCCATACTGCATTTCATCTTGATCAATAGTCCTCCTATCTTCTGGTTAAATAGGAGCATTTTTCTTTGTAGCAATCTCCCCTCAGCTGTTATTCTTAAATATACTGGCATTTACTTAGACCTGACCTTTTCTAGATGAGGTTTAAAGAAATCCATACACCCTGATTAAAAATAGAAGACTGTACACTTTTTCAAGGGTTAATGCAGGCAAAGCAAAGAAATGTCGGTTCTAATTCAAGTATCTATTTTTGAAGGCTCCTTTAACACATTCTTGTTTTCTCTGTCCATCCACTTGGGCTAACACTTTCATTGAGCATTTTTTAAAATCACTGAAAAGTTCCAGAAAAATATTCCTGCCTTGTTTTAAAAGGGTCATATTTGGAGCCAGAAAAAGAGGAAAAGTATCTGTCAATTTGATAAATTATTTCCAAGGAAGAAGTTTCTGGAAAGTGTAAGATTGTACAGGTAATTCAAGAAACAAAAGAGTGTGCTTTAAGAATGGCTTTTATGTAGAATGTACAAATTCATAAAGTAATTCCAGAGGTGCCCATGTGGCTCAGTCAGTTAAGCACCTGACTCTTGGTTTCAGCTCAGGTCTTGATCTCAGGGTCATGAGAGTGAATCCTGTGTCCAGCACTGCACTCAGCAGGGAGGCTGCTTGAGATTCTCTCCCTCTCCCTCTACCCCTTACCCTGCTCACATGCTCACTTTGTCTCTCTCAATCTCTCAAATGAATAAATCTTTAGAAAAAATGATTAAAAATGTCAAGATGGTGCCAGTGGAGGATGAACCATGCACAGCCCAGCAAGCCCGCCTGGAAAAACTGCAGGCACTTTTGCAGGCCGGGCCTCTACACCTCAGGGACTGGCTTTAGCCTTTTCAACCACACTTTTGTTGTTTTGCTATCAAACTCATTTCTTTTTTATTTTTTCATCTTGATTGAGGTAAAACTGACAAATGGGATTGTAAGATATTGAAAGTGTACATCCTGATGAGTTGTTATGTGCCTACATTGCAAAAGGACGCTTTCATCTGGTTCGTGGCCAAGTCCATCTACCTCACTTGTTTGCCTTTGTTTTGTATTTGGTTATGTTGGTGAGAACACGTAAGTTCTATTTTTGAACACCATTCAATGACATGGTACAGTGTTATCAGCCTTATTTACCAGGTTTTAGGCTAGATCCACAGTCTTTATTCATCCCATACCTGAAGGCCTATATGCTTCCCCATGCTCCTGTCCTTGACCTTAAGGGCAAAGTGGAGAGCTACAGGAGAGGCAATGAGATGTCCTGAGGCCTACACTCTCTCCTCTAACTTGTATTTGCAAAGTGGATGTTTATTTCTTCTCAAAGCATGAAAACTTTCCATCAGTACAGTGCCTTCTCTCTTCATTGCATTGGTGGCAACTTTTAGGTTCACTTAGCCTTTAAAAAATATCCTCTAACCACAGGAAAAAAGTATACAAAAGGCTTTGCATTGACCTGACATTTGCCCACAATCTTGCCAACAGATCCCAATAAGAAATTACTGATCATTAGAAATATGTCCATTGTAAAATATCCTTCTGAATTTCTGGCATTTTCTTGGACAAACTTATTGAAACACACGCTAAGGGATTGATGCACATGTAGTACTCCCTCCTTCCCCAGAGAGGGACCATCTCAGAGGATATGACAGCTGGAGAGGGTCTAGCCGAGGCAGGTCACATGGCATCTAAGCAGCATCACACAGTCCAGTCCCCAGAGCCTCGGGTCTGGCCACCCCTGGGATTAGATCAGGACCACAGATCAGCCTCTTCTCTGCTGTGGCCCCTTCCTTCTTCGTCTGGCTTTTGATGAACAGAAGACTCGGGTCTGGGCTCTAATGGACATTTGTAGACAAGTGACGCATTTGAGCTTGGAGAAGATTATTATAATTATCCCAGGGCCCTGGAGTGGTGCTTGTTTGTGTTTCAGACACTAAAATCAAAGGGCAGTCCCTGAGAGGTTGATTCTGTGAGTGAGTCCTTAATAGCAGAGGCACCCAGACTGGATTCTCTGTGCCTTAGGCTGGGTTTGCAGTTGGAAGATGTAAAGGATGCCGGGGAGATTAAAGATGCTCCCGTGACTCTTAAGCCTCATGCTGTTTATCTGCAAACCTCCTCTACCTGCCATCTCAGAGGAGGAGGGCTCTTGTCCTAGAATCCCTGGCAGCAGGTCCTGTGGATTTGTCTGGATGGGAAAGCAGATTCTTATCTCCTGCAAGTCACTGCTGGGCACGGTACCAGTAGTCCAGCACCCACATTCTGGCAGCTAGGATCTTCACTGAGGATCTAGATAAAAGCCCTTTATTGATCGTAGAAGTATGTTCATCACCAAGCAGTCCTTCCAAATTTCAGGCATCTTCTTGAACCAACTTATTGAAACACAAGCTAAGAGGGACCAGTTCTTGCTTTTTGACCCTCAGGAGCAGACAAGAGAAAGCAACATTTGCTAAATTGCAATTATGTGTCAATTTGTGACATGGTTATAGAAATAACTGGGGATTGGACTCAGGAGCACATGTATAGGAAAGATATCCCTGGGACACCTTGGTGACTCAGTGGTTGAGAGTCTGCCTTTGGCTTAGGTTGTGATCTGGGGGTCCCGGGATTGAGTCCTGCATCAGGCAGTCTGCTTCTCCCTCTGTCTGTGTCTCTTTTCCTCTCTCTCTGTGTCTCACATGAATAAATGCATAAAATATTTAAAAAGAAATCAATCAATCAATGAATCCCCATCCCATGGAAGCAAGTCTGATGGTAAAATTACACACTCTGTGACCAAGTCCTGGGGTAGAAATCTAAGAGGTATTGAGGCACACGATGAGCTGAACTGACTCTGGGATAGCCTGCAAACATGATCTCAGCCTGTCATTGTCTGAGACAGTCAGATTCGGGACATCTGTTAAACACAGTGCTGTGTCCCTCTTGAAAGATTTAATTTTAGTGTTTGCCAAGTTTGCAATCAAAATATTTCCCACTTTCAATTCCTCTTTGGTTATGCATGTATATAATGTCCAGACATATCAGGAGGAAGAAGCAAACTTGCTGTTCTGAGGATGCATAGTATAACACCACCTGGGTTAGTATAATAACTACCAGAACTCTCTTTGGACACTGATGATGATATTTGTTATTCTGTTACAACTAATAATAGCTAACATTCATTGAGCACTTTCAATGTGCCTGGCACTTTGCTAAGAACTGTATACTAATTAACTTGTTTAATTATCACGAAAACATTTTGAGGTAGATACTGTTAATATCTCAGTTTTAAAGAAGGAGGAGATAGAGGGTCAGTAAGGTTAAGAAACATGAGCAAGAACAGCTTGCTGATCAATGAGCCACGTGTCAACCTCATTCGTCCAGAGGCCCATACTGTAGTAACTATACTGCTTTACTTAGAATTGCTTGACTAATTGGAATAGTAAGTCAGTTTCAGCAGACTTGCCCACTATAATCAAACCTTGACTTCTACCTCGGGTCCTGAATGTGGCAGGAAACAGAGCTGTCAGTGACTTATTTGTCATATCTACAGCGGGTAGATCCAGGACAGAGGAGAGATGAAACTAGAGTTGCCATTCCCATATTAGATTATCCTCAAACTACACCTGAGGGGCTTCTGTGTGGACCACATGGCACCCAGGCTTCTATAGAATACATTTTTATTACACAGGCCATATTTGTATGTCTCACCCGTCAGTGGGCCACGTACCAATAAAAAGTAGGCAGTTTCATATTGGTGTCTTATCGAAAGCAGTGCCCATTTTTCCCAGAATTCTACTTTTAGGTTTGTTTTCTTCCTCAACATGGAATCCTTGGGAAATGTTATGTCTGATGAAAAATATTTGAGACAATCTGAGAGTGATTTACTGCTGTATGTGAACCTTTCTATCAAGAATCCTAAGTACTCTGTGATTTCCCTATTTGAGAAATGTGTTGCTAACTCTGATTGTCACTAGAGAAATAAAAAGAGAAAAGTAAATGGTGTTTTTGAAATACCTGTAATATTGGCTGTGAAGGATATCAGATCATCATAATTCTTCATTTTTTACAGAAAATTCAAACACAAATCCACCTCTTCAGTAATGAAGAATTTTTTTCCTTCTTAATGTTGTTGCTTAGATTGGCATTTGTCCCATGAGAAATCACTGAACAGATTTAATTTTGTTTATTCTTTCTTTCGAGACAGCAGATTTATTCTCTGCCAAAATTATCCAAAGAATGAAATGAATTTCAACCAGAGATGTAAGGACCTAAAAAATTTAGGTCAACATATAAGTGGCTTTGTCTTGCTGACATCAGGGTTTTCCCATTTCTTTTCTGGAAAGGAAACAACTATATACTAATATTTCAGAATTAAAAATAGCCCACATTACTGACTATTGTTTCCTGATCCTCTGATTAAAAAAAAAAAAAACACTTCTATTTTCTTTGTCAAAGGCATTCTGCTTATATCCCACATGGCTGAACAGACACAGGTAACCTAAGAGTCCTGTGCCAGATTCAGCGTTATGGTGACGTAACTTTGGCTAGGTCATAGAATCAAGCCCAGGAGAATGTTCCTATAGCCTGGGGCAGGGGGCTCAGGCCTCTAGGAGCTCCTTATGGAGGACCAAAAACAAGGCACCCTAAACAGAACAATGAATTAAAGATCTAGTCAACTGAATTCTGGATCAGGCTTACCTCCTGTTTGGCTAAGTTACCAAATTTCTCTTGACCTGTTTTTCTGATTAAAATGGATACAATGAACCAGGAAATCTCAGAGTTCTTGCCAAGTTTAAGAGTTTTGAGGATTCTATTCATGATACTCGGTGCCGAGGACCTTCCTTGATATCTGCTGTTCATTCTGTGTCTTGGGGCCACTCCCCACAAGCTCCCTGAAGACAGAGCTGCGTGTACACTATCAGCCCCACCCTCTCACAGAAATCACTTTGGTGGCCTCTCTAGGTTCTTGGGATGTTTCGCTGAAGCAGGATTCAGGTCCTCTAATGTTCTCTGGGTGCAAGATGGTATATACAAGCTTTGTAAGCTTTCTTCTGATAGAGAGGAAATAATTCAATTCTCCCGAACACACAGCGTTCACCAGTCAACTTGAGGAAGACATTTCACTAATCTTAATTCCTTTTTTGTGTGCAGCTGGAATTAACAAGAGGATGTGGCTAAACTGGGCCAAGAAAAGACTAAGATTACAATAGTTCACGTGATAGATTTAGAGTAAAACACAGGTGGAAAGCCAAGGCAAATGCTAAGGCCATCATGACCCCTTAAGTTTTGCATACAACTGTAAAGTAAAGGACATTTTTCAAACTCACCTAAGCCAATCTGGTTATCTATTGTTATTTTTGGTAGATGCTGTCAGCCTCCCATAGTTCAAGGTAGGGCTATACATTTCCTGCCACAAAACCTTGTTTCTGGGTGATGTTATAAAGCACATAAATCTTTTTTTAAAATTAATTTATTTATTCGTGAGAAACACAGAGAGAGAGGCAGAGACAGAGGTAGAGGGAGAAGCAGGCTCCCTGTGGGGAGCCTGATGTGGGACTCGATCCCAGGACCTTGGGATCACACCCTGAGCTAAAGGCAGAAGCTCAACTGCTAAGCCACCCAGGTGTCCCAAGAACATAAATCTAAAACCAAATTCTGCCATAGTTACAAACATGTGTTAGCAAGCTGGCAGAACGAGTTATGTGATCTGTTCTGTAAACTTGATGAAGAGTCACTTCCCTGTTCTTTTAGGCATACACTCTCACCGCACCTTGCATGAAGGATCCGCTAGAGTTAGGCGCTAATGTCATGGTTTTGATCATCATTTAGTTAAAGGTAGGCAAAAAAATCCTCTTGTAAGATATCTGAACAATGGACAAATCAGGCTTCTAAACCACAGACTAATTGGGCTTGCTGGATTCTTATATACTGTTTTACAAGAGCAAGAGTGCTACTTAGTAATTCTAGCCAGTCCATGATTCTTGAACACAATCATTTTATCAAAGAAAAATCACTTCTAAATTTACAGTATTCTGATTGACAATGCCTTTGTTGTGGACTAGTAATAAAGATAGTCAAAGCATTTGTAGTAACTGCCTCTGGAGTGTGACCTTCCAAATAGAGTCTTTCTTATAATAACTTGGACTGGCTTAGGCACTGACCAATCAGAACAGATTCTGGTCTCAGCCAATGCCAGATAATGGAGGCCCCTCCTGAGCCAGAGATGCCCCAAAGGGCAACCAAGGCAATAGGACTTGAGTAACAAAGATCTGAGAGAAAAGAGAACTATAGAGAGTTGAGGTGATGCTTTTCTCTCTTAGGTCATCTGCTGAGAATACAGCAGACCTTCTGGCATTATCATAGAGCCAAAGAGGCAAAAATTTGAGTTCAGGGCTGACACGGTAGGCAGGGCTTGAGGGGTCAAGATTGAGGAGAGAAAGAAGGCATAGAAAAGTCAGCTCAATATACCCGTAGTTTTCCCCTTAGAAGAATTTGCCAGATGTTACTGTACAGAACAAGAGATTAAACCACTAAGCAAAAAGGCCCTGAAAAGAAGAGCAGAGTTTTTAGTAGTATCACAGTACTCACTAAAACATGCTGGCATTCAAAGCCCACCTAGGAGAAGAGGTGCTAGCAAATACCAGTTGGGGATCTTTGATGAGCTACACCCTAGGACTGGAAGTAAACTCAAAGTATACCAAACCATATAAAACCTCATTGAGTCTTTGATTGGGTTTTGGTGATCAACCCCATCCCCCACCCCCACCCCCGCATTCAGGCTGCCTACCAGAGGATAAGGTGAACCATTGCTGAAGGAAGATAGTATTTTCAGTAGTGTCTAAAGTTTTCATATTTTTTTCAATCAAAAATTACCAGGCATAATAGAAAATAGGTCCATGAGAAATAAAATAGGTAATGGAGAAAGATCCATGAATGACCCAATTATTGGCATTACAGATACAGTCTTTAAAATTAGGGTGCCTGGCAAAAACAGACATATAGATCAATGGAACAGAACAGAGAACCCAGAAGTGGACCCTGAACTTTATGGTCAACTAATATACGATAAAGGAGGAAAGACGATCCACTGGAAGAAAGACAGTCTCTTCAATAAATGGTGCTGGGAAAATTGGACATCCACATGCAGAAGAATGAAACTGGACCACTCTCTTGCACCATACACAAAGATAAACTCAAAATAGATGAAAGATCTAAATGTGAGACAAGATTCCATCAAAATCCCAGAGGAGAACTCAGGCAACACCCTTTTTGAACTTGGCCACAGTAACCGGAGAAGGACAAACAGTGTATGTTCTCATTCATTTGGGGAATATGAATAATAGTGAAAGGGAATATAAGGGAAGGGAGAAGAAATGTGTGAGAAATATCAGAAAGGGAGACAGAACATAAAGACTTCTAACTCTGGGAAATGAACTAGGGGTGGTGGAGGGGGAGGAGGGCGGGGGGTGGGGGTGAATGGGTGACGGGCACTGAGGGGGACACTTGACGGGATGAGCACTGGGTGTTATTCTGTATGTTGGTAAATTGAACACCAATAAAAATTAATTTATAAAATTAAAAAATAAATAAATAAATAAATAAAAATTAGGGTGCCTGGGTGGCTTAGTTGGTTAAGCATCTGACTCTTGGTTTGGGTTCAGGTCATGATCTTGGGGTCATGAGACAGAGCCCCGCATTGGGCTCTGCACTCAGTTGTGTGTGGGGGGTGTCTGCTTGAGATTCTCTTCCTCTCTCCCTCTACCCCTCCCTCACACTCTCTCTTTCTCTCTCCCAAATAGATAAATAAATCTTTAAAGAAATTTAAATTAAAAAAAATAAAATAATGGCATCAAGGAAACAGATAATAGGATGAAGAACTTCTCTAGAAAGCTGGAATTTGTGAAAAAACAATTTGGGAATTCTGGGACTTATAAAACAAAATAGGGGCACCTTGGTGGCTCAGTGGTTCAGCATTCACCTTTGGCTCACGTCATGATCCTGGGGTCCTGGGATCGAGTCCCGCATTGGGCTCCCCACAGGGAGCCTGCTTCTCCCTCTGCTTATGTCTCTGCCTCCCTCTCTCTCTGTGTGTGTGTATCTCATGAATAAACAAGTAAAATCTTAAAAAATAATAATGCATAGTAAGAACTCAGTAGATATATTTAACTGCAAGACTGGATGCATTACAAGAAAGAATAAGGGAAATGGAATACAGACCAGTAAAAGATACCCGCATAGAAAGCAAAAATGATGAAAATACAGAAAAGAGCATGGAACATATATTAGTCCATATAACAACATGTAATTGGTTGGAGTCCAAGAAAAAGGCAAGAAGAAATGAGGCAGAAGAAATATTTTCTGAAAAGGATTGAAGACATCAAAACATGGATTCAAGTTCCATTCTGCATACAGAGCATAGTGTAGTAAAACCACTGAAAACAAAAACCAGAGAGAAAAATCGTGAATACAGCCAACAGGGGATAAATCATGGTTATCAAAGGAACAACAATAAGACTTACAGCTCACTTCTTAACAGAAGCAGTGGATGCTAGAAGACAATGGAATGTCATATTACTATGTTGACAGAATGTAACTGCCAACCGAAAGCTTTATAAACTCAGCAAAAATATCTGTCAAAAATTAAAGTGAAATAAAGATATTTTGGGGTGGGTGGCACAGTGGTTTAAGCAGCTGACTCTTGGTTTCATCTCAGGTCGTGAAGTCCAGGTCATAAGATTGAGCCCTGAGACAAGCTTCACACTCAGTGCAGAGTCTACTTGGAACTCTTTCTCTCTTGTTCTGCCTCTCCCCTCCTTCAAATAAATAAATAAAATCATAAAATAAAAATAAATAAAGATATTTTAAGACAAACAAAAATTAAAAGAATTCATCAGCAATAGACTAGCATTAAAAGAAAAACAAAGTATTTATACAGGTAGAAAGAAAATGATCCCAGAAATGCAGGAAAAACAAAGAGTGACCTAAAAAGCAAATACTTACATGGTTAAGCTGAGATATATTAAAAATATATAATGGATGGATGACTGGACAGAGGGATGGACAGATAGGTGATAAAACAAATATAGAAAATATTAAGTATAGAATCTAGATGAGGGTTATATGGGTATTCATTGGCCAATTCTCTCAATTTAATTTTGAAAAAATCTTATCTTGGAATAAAATGTTGAGAAAAATATATGGGCAAACATAAGTGAATATTGATCATAAAAAGCAAGAAAAATAAGGTCATGTGGGCTCTAAAATACATGTAGAAATCAACATATGACCAGAATAATACAGAAAGTGGAAGAGGTGTAAATAGAGTTAAAGGATTTTGAGGTTAGAGCAATATCCAAAAGTATTAAAAGTTATGATTTTACGGGATCCCTGGGTGGCGCAGTGGTTTGGCGCCTGCCTTTGGCCCAGGGCGCGATCCTGGAGATCCGGGATCGAATCCCACGTCGGGCTTCCGGTGCATGGAGCCTGCTTCTCCCTCTGCCTGTGTCTCTGCCTCTCTCTCTCTGTGTGTGACTATCATAAATAAATAAAAATTAAAAAAAAAAGTTATGATTTTACTAGACTATAATAGGTCAAAGACACATATTGTGATCTCCACAGTAACTAGTAAAACAATATGTGGAAGGGGAAGTAGAATGACAAGTATTTGATCAATCTAAAAGAAAGCAAGAAAGGTGGGCTCCTGGGTGGCTCAGTGGGTTAAGGTCTGACTTTTGATTTCCGCTCAGGTTATGATCACAGGGTCATGAGACAGAGCCCTGTGTCGGACTCTGTGCTTAGCATGAGTCTACTTCTCTCTCTCTCTCTGTCTCTCTCTCTGTTTCTCCTTCTCCCTCCACCCTTCCCTCTGCTTGGGCTCTCTCTCTCTCTCAAATAAATAAATAAATCTTAAAAAAAAAAGCGAGAAAGGCAATAAAAGGAAACAGAACATGTGGACCAATAGAAAACAATTCTAACATGATAGCCCTAAACCCGTGTATATAAAAAATTGCATTAAATGGCAATTGAGTAAATACTCCAATTAAAAGATAATTATTGTCATACTGTATTTAAAAAACCTAAAAAAGTCTAACTGTACTGCTTTATGAGGCACACTCCTTAAATATAAGGACACACAGAGAAACGCTATATTTTACAAATAAAAGAATGGAAAAAGATATGCCCTGCAAATAACAAAATGAGCTGGTGTAGTTCTATTAGTATCAGAGAAAGTAGACTTTAAAGGAAGAGTCATCATTAAAGATAAATAGGGAAATTTTGTAAACATTAACAGGTCAGTCCACAAGGAAGTTATAACAGTTCTAAATTTGCATACATCTAATAACAGAGCTCCAAATGGAAAAAGGAAAAGTTGATAGAATTAAAAGGATAAATAAACCAATACATAGTCATAGTGAGGCGCTTTAATATCTCCTATCTCAAGAATTGATAGATCAGGCTGACAAAAAAATAAATAAAACCAATAAGGATATAGAAGATCTGAACATTATCAATTCATTTTACCCAACTGGTGTGCCTGGATCACTGGACTAAATGATGACGTGTACAATTTTTTCCGAGTTACCATAGCTTACCATGTGCCAGCTCTTTATAAAGTAAGTCTCAACAAGTTTCAAAGGCTTGAATCCACTCAGTATGGATTTTCGACCAAAGAGAAATTAAGCCTGAAATCAATGACCAAGGAAAAAGAAAACTCCCAAATGTTTGGAAATTAAGCAGTTATAAATAACCCATGGGCTAAAGAAGAAGTCTCGGTGGAAATTAGACAATATTTTGAAATTAAATGATAATGAAAATTCAACGTGTTTAAGCACTAATCATCCCTGAAATATGTATTTCTGATTAAGGCATTTTAAATGCTAAGTAACTTTCCGTATGGTGTAAATCAGTACTAACCCATATATGTATCACATATGTATGCTGAAAGGCTGTATTTTTTTAAAGATTTATTTATTTATTTGAGTGGGGGAGGGGCAGAGGGAGAGAGACTCAAGCAGGCTCCCCACTGAGCTTGGAGACAAACACAAGGCTCCATCTCATGACCCTGAGATCATGAGCAGGGCAGAAACCAAGAGCCAGATGCTCAACCGACTGAACCACCCAGGCCCCCCCAGAAGACTGTATATTAAATGTAACAAGAATAAAACAAGCACATTAGGCAAGATTTCCAATTATTAAGTACAAAGCAACACTTGGATGAAGCTATCTGGAAAGCACACTTATCACATCATACTACATTTATCCATCTAAAAAACTGATGCCGGGATCCCTGGGTGGCGCAGCAGTTTGGCGCCTGCCTTTGGCCCAGGGCTCAATCCTGGAGACCCGGGATCGAATCCCACGTTGGGCTCCCGGCGCATTGAGCCTGCTTCTCCCTCTGCCTGTGTCTCTGCCTCTCTCTCTCTTTCTCTTTCTCTGTGTGACTATCATAAATTAAAAATAAATAAATAAAAAACTGATGCCTCTTTAATTGCCAGATGACTTCTCAACATTCATACATCATTTGTCATCCATCAGATTGTCATTTCCCATTTCCCTGGGGATCGCTTTCCCGTGTGGCAGCCTTCCTGGGAGCAGAGGGAGGCAGAGGCATGAGACCCTGGCCATCCACATTTTATAGTTTAATATTCTCCACCTGATGGCTGAGGTATGATCAGAGAAACTGGAAATTGAATCAGAGACCTCAGGGGCAACCCAAATGATGAGTCAGCTTGGCTATGAAGGTTATCACTGTTGGCTCTATGTGCTTAATTAGAAGCTAGTGGAATATTATCATTTACTCCACCCATGAAAACCTGCATTTGTGAGGCATCTGGGTGCAGGAAGAACAAGCTGAAAACAATGTTTGTGAGCCATGACTGGAAACTGTTGATCCACAGTGGCCAGAAAAAGAGGGGCAGAAGGCAGGATGGTTGAATTCTCTGGGTGTATGTGGACAGGCGGTGGCTTCCCTAAAGCTCTAGCCGATGGCCCAGTCATGTATGCTGGGCTTATTTCCTGACATCCATGCAGATGGCCAGATTTTCTTTCTCCCAATGATAGTCATTAGTATTTGACTTTCTTTCAGCCTGGAACATCCAGTAGTTTAATAGCCTTTGAGAAGGGTCAGTGCTGCCCTTCTCCACCTGATGGAGGCTGCTTGGCCCTGTGCTTCCTCAATAGAGAGTCTAGTCAGAGGGCGCTGGCAGGGGAGGCAGGAGCAAAATTAGTTTCTCCCCCAGTCCTCTCCCTGGCCTACCTGCCCACACTCTTCTCCCCTTGTGTCAAGTGTGTGTGTGTCTGTCTATGTGTGTTTGTGCACGTGTGCTTGTGTCTATGGGTGGGGGCCAGTATCCTTTCATCCTTTCCTAGAGGGGATGCAACACTTTACAGATATAATCTAGATTGATGCAGCATCATCAGAATATGAAGAGGTTAGATAAATCATTCCAGGTAGACTAAGTGACATAGCCAAGGCTACATAGTGAATTTAGAAGTATACTCAGAAGAAAAAAAAAAAAGTATACTCAGAGTCCCTACTTCCCACTGACTTCGTCCTGCCATGTTCCCTGGGACATAAGGTGAGATTGTTGTCACCTGATTGTATTTTTCCAGGACAAGTAGACTTGGCTAAATTGCTGCAGGCACACAGCTGACCCACAGATGAATAGGTAACCACTATGTTTGTAATTTTAGTGACTTGGAAAGTCTCCACCACAGATGTTCTAAGTCTCTGCTTGTAAGGCAGTTAAGGGGGCCAAGGGGGCACAACCGGCAGCTTGGCTTCAGAAATCTTAGAAGTGGCTTATTAACAAACATGGCTTTCAGATGAACCAGTTGATGCCCTGGGCCTGAAGGGGTGGAAAACTGGACCAAAACCTTGTTTTGTTGGGGTTTCACTTGTGATGTTCAGGCTGGTAGGTCTGGAGCCTGGCAAAGTGCCGAAGCATTCATGGATGCAAGGTAGTAAATGGTATAGAATGTAGGAAGAGGTCATCTTCCTAAGGGGGTGATTCTCCCTTCTGCAAGTCTGCTGAGGCTTGGCCTTGGTAGGAAATGACTTTCCTCCCAGCTCTCTGACTTTCCAAAGCACACTTTGTTTCGGGCTGGGTAGCTGCTTGTCAGTAATGAGAACTTAGACCACTCCGACTCTTGCTAAGAACACTGGCAGTTTTTAGGACTACCATGACTTAGGCATCCATGCTCTGAACCCTAGAGCAGAGCATTCGGGGGGGGGGGGGTATTCCTTCCAGTTCTGAAATTCTTTAGAATGAAGCTGCTGACTTCCCTGGGAGAACTGAAAAAGTAGGGCACTTTGCCAAGGTGCTGACCTCACACCTGTGAGCAGGCCTGGCAGTGACACCTGTCCTAGCCTTTAGCTTTATAAAGTGATGATCTGATTTGAAGAAATAGTGTTGATCACTTAGCCCACATCCTGATTCCTATGTAAGACTCAGTTGTGATGAAGACATTTCACCTTTGAGGACTGAGTTCTTTCACACACACTCTAAGTCTTCCGAGTTAGAGAAAATACATTACTTCATAAAGTGCAAAGCCTGTAACACTATATAACTCAAACAATGGGTTGAAACCGGGTTTGTTGTAAGTAACATATTAATAACACCTGGTGTAATGCCTGTTAACACGCTTAGTGCCTGAAGCAAATTGGCGGGTTCTCCTTCTACTTTTGCCAATAACTTGTCAAAAACTGATTTCGAGTTCCTTCCAAATTCTCAGAAGAACATTCAAGACAAGGTAGCTTATGTAGCCCTCAGACTTCGCCAGGGCAAGGGCTGGCTCCCGGCCAACTTGAGAAGTCATGCCGAATTGGAGGAAGAACCCCAAGGAGTTGAGAAGGGGCCTCATGATGGCAAGATGCCAAATGAGAATGCAATGAATTAATTGATTTGTAACTTACACAAGCTTCAGGGTGAGGATAAAGGTGAAATTCATTTCCTTCAACAGCTCCAGCTCCTTATTTCTGGAGCTAAAAATGCTGCCTCTATCTTATGACAACCAGAGAAGAATCTTTATTATTGAGCCCAGAATTTAGGATTCATTGAGCCACCTTGCTAAGGAACCAGAAACCAGAAAGGAAGGCAGGCAAGTCCAGTCCATTCAGAGGTATCCCTAGAGGAAGGGCAAACCATCTTCCCGAGGGAGGCAAAGCAGTAAGAAGGAACAGGGTTCTGCCTAATAATTAAATCAGAGACGGAGTCCGTGCGACATGCCTTCTAAGGATGTTTAGGTGCTCTGTCTCGACATCCTGGCAATCCTTAGCATCAGTACTATCATCCCCATTTCACAGATAAAACAGTAAGTTAGAGGATGTCAGAAATATATACAAGGCAGTCTTATGTAAGGGTTGACAGAGGGGACTCTAAGACCAGCCCAAGAGGGTCCATACCTTGGCTTCACCACTTGGTAGCTATGTGACCTCGAGAAAAGTTTTTAACTGTTTTGTGTTTCAATATCCAGATTGGTAGGGGGATCCCTGGGTGGCTCAGCAGTTGAGCGCCTGCCTTGGGCCCAGGGGTGATCCTGGAGTCCCGAGATCGAGTTCCACTTTGGACTCCCTGCATGGAGCCTGCTTCTCCCTCTGCCTGTGTCTCTGCCTCTCTCTGTGTGTGTCTCTCATGAATAAATAAATAAAATCTTTAAAAAAATCCAGATTGGTAGAATAAGGATAATAATGTTATGTGCTTCACAGAGTTGTGATGAAAATGCAATAAATTGATACATGTAAAGCCCTTAGAACTTGCACATGGTAAGCACGGTTCACAGGTGTTCATTTTTAGCTGTGCCAGAGGTTTGAACCTGGGTTACTTTGAGGCTAGAGCTCTTTGTTGCCTGTTGTGTCTTTATATAACTTTATAAAAGCAACAGGAGTAAATTTTTTTCTTTCTCGTACCGCTAAAAAGGGATGATAGTCCTGCTTTAGCATACAAAGGTATCATGGAGTTTCATTTTTATCTACAGAACACTTTTTAAATGCAGAATAATTGCTGTACTGGGCGGGTTGTTAGAATTCATACCAAAATTAGACCTTGTGACCTGAAGTTTAAACAATTGCATTTTTGCTAAGACTACCCATATTTAGAGGCATTGAGCAGTCCAAAATAATTCAATTCCTTTATCAACACACAGACGGAGGATTGTTGGGCCTCTTTTACTAAATTTGGCTCCACTACACTTCTGTCTTTAGAACTAGGCAATTGCTTCATTATGCATACATAGTGCTTCCCTCATATTTTGGTAACTACTGCTCTGTTGCACATTCACTGGATGCCAGCTGTACATCTATAAAATTCTTTTGAGAATTTGGCGCTTTGACTATCCATCCAAAGTTAGCATATAAACCAACTAAGGTAGCTTGCACTTCAGATAAGACAAACTCCAAGCCTAGGATAGATAACTAGATCCTTCTTTCCTGATAAGAAGGTCATTTTGCCTATTGTTTTATAACTACTGATTAAAAAAAGGTTATTATGATTACCTTCCAACTAGAGGCTTAAGATTTAATGAAAACTACATAAAACATATATACTTTCTTAAATCTTTCTGAGAACAAGGTGGAATGAGAGATTATTTTTGGAAGGAAGCAGCAGCGATTATTCTGGAAAACCGTGACTAGTTTACACTGCAGGCTCAGTGAAGATCAAAACTAGGTTTGTCTTGCTCTGGGCACTCTATACACACTTGTTTGATGATTAATTGAATGAATGAATGAATGAATGAATGAGAGTAATGGTCATAATTATAGACGTAGTTTGGATATGAAGAAAATGCCTCCGGATGAAGAAAGAGAAGTCAAGTCAGAGGATAAAGAACCCAAGGACATGAGCAGTTGCCAGATTCTTCCATGAGTAAGTGGGATGGGCTCTCCCTGAAAACTTACCTATACTAACTGGGAAAGAGCCTTATGGTGAACTCTTTTTTGAACTACACATACATTTTCCTAATTTGTCTTTTAAAAATTACATCTAGGGGCGCCTTGGGTGGCTCAGTAAGTTAAGCATCTGCCTTCAGCTCAGGTCATGATCTCAAGGTCCTGGGATTGAGCCCCTTCTTGGGCTCTGTGCTCAGCAGGGAGTCTGCTTCTCTTTCTTCTCCTTCTGCCCCTTCATCTCCTTGTGCTCACCCTTGTCTCTCTCTCAAATAAATAAAAATCTTTTAAAAACTACATCTGAATTTCCATCTATCACTCTTCCTTGTGAGTATACCTCATTAACACAAAGAGTTCATGTCTACTTGGCCATACAGGACATGAATTCAACTTCTAATTTATATAAAGTACCAAGATTTTTATGCTCCTTTTGGGTAGCTCTGACTCCCCTTCTCCCCCCCGGAGATAACACATGTCAAAAAGTTTTTAAGATACTGGCTTTTCCCAAATTCTGCATTTACATCCTTGAAAGAGCCCCCCCCCCGATCTAACTAAATATTAGAGGTATTTGACCTCTTATTTAAAAAAAAAGAAATGTTTGATGTTCTATTATCAACAAAAGATCTCTGTTCTCAAATGCGTTCTATGGAGAGAATTCCTCAGTTCTTTTGAGAGGGATAAAAATTCTCTCAAGTCGGCCAGACTGAAGATCAAGGGTGTCAGAGCACCACATGTCTGAAGAGTGATCATCCTCATGAAAAGA
The DNA here is from genome assembly GCF_905146905.1 of Nyctereutes procyonoides. Classification (NCBI taxonomy): domain Eukaryota; kingdom Metazoa; phylum Chordata; class Mammalia; order Carnivora; family Canidae; genus Nyctereutes; species Nyctereutes procyonoides. The sequence goes on from NW_026575044.1 coordinate 9,141,196, forward strand.
GGCTTGATGGTGAGGGGGATGTTTCAACCCCTGGATGGACCAATGGATTTGGAGCTAGAACTTAGGAGTTTTACTCTTGGTGTTGTCACAGGGTGGTGCCTTAAGAAGATTTGAATCTCCTGTCTCTCCTGGAAGGCTTTAATTATTTCCTACGAGGAGCCCAGCTCTACTTTGGGAGTTTTATCCAGGTGGCTCACATCCACCTCACTTGCTCCCCCTCCTCCGGGCACAGACAGCCCCGTTCTAGGGCTTCTGTGACCCACTCCACCTGCCTTCCTGGCCACTTTCCCCCCTTCCTTTCTCTCTTCATGCTTTTTCTCTTGTTTTCTCAGATCAAATTGTAGCGGTGATCAGGTTTATCCCCTCTCATAACCAAGCTTGGAAAAACAGGGAGTACAAGACCACAGCAGGCTCTGGAAGACATTGTAAAACTACTTATCTTAAGCAAATCCTTAACTTCCTATTGTAAGCCCAATTGCATAATGATTTTCACCTGGGAAAATGTAGTAAATACTATGTAAAACAGTATTGTTAAAAAAAAAAAAAAAAAGCAAAATGTACTAGGCTCCCACAGTGCCTGACAGCTCCAAAGTGACCAAGGGACTGTTTGCTCATTAGCTGACTTGAAATCCGTATTTGTGGACGGTTGAAGTCTTAAAGGTACAAAAGCAGTATGTACTGCTCTCATATAATGTCCCTTCATTCCTTTTGTTAGACTTCCTTTTCTGAATAGCATGGATCTCGAAACTAATGACCAAACGGAAACCTTCATAAAATGTGTAGACTCGGTGGCACAGCACATCGGGGAATGCAATCTGGTTTTTAACCACCTCTGTGTTGTGTTTTCAGAATACACATGGTTCATTTTAATCTTGATGTCTTGAAATGATGAAGGATTTTCATGCGTTGGCTATTTCCCATGGGGGAAACTCACAGGTAATTCAGGAATGGCTCTTTTAGAGTTTTTTTCATTATTTGTAAGGATCTGGCAACCAGGACACCTTCTCCCTTGCATATGAATATTTTTATGTAAAAGGTGCCACTGGTGTTTTAACTGCTTAGATTTCTTTTCTTTTTAATCATTACTTGGGACAGTATTTTCTTATAAGAGGGAATAGGAAGTTACTGTCTCATAGGCCCACAGCAGACAGTGGGGCCTGATTTCTTATGTCCCCCAAGGCACAGCCTTCATCACATACACTACTTGCTGTGTTTTGGAGCTAGGAAGGAGATCACTATGAACTGCAACCAAGGAATTCAGTTCATTGAACAGAAAGCTCTTTCCCTTGTGTTGCCATCTTAAATCCTTTTGATAAACCCATAAATTACCATATTGTCCAAGTCCTCTGGGAAGCCATTCTTAATCCCATCATTATTTATGTAGTTCCCTATCTGTCCAGTAAACCAGAATTTAGCTGTAAAGGCATCCGCTGCTGAATTTCTATTATGATCTTGTCTTTATATGTGAGCTGATTTGTGCTCCCGTCATGGATGGCCTTAAGTAATGTGTGTTCTCCTTTTTTTGTGTGTCATCTGAGGACAGTGGGAACATCATAGAATGGTACAGCGGGGGCATCAAGATTGCTCCTAAAGAAGGATCTAGAAGGCACACCGTGTCCATTACACATGGCCACTAGAAATTCTGGTGAACACGGGAGAGGGAGAGAGGAGGGTGGTGGCAGCAGCTTTCCCAGCTATCTGCCAGACCACCACACACTTCTTGTTGGGATCCCCAACTCAAGAGTGCTGAGGATGATGTTTGCTAAGCAAATGTGTTGACAAACAGACCAGACCTTAACTTAGCTTCTCCTTTGTGTCTCAAGGTAGAATCCTGTGGGTAGTCTTCATTTCATTTTCACCAAGTTTAAGGACCATTTTCAGCTGTTTTGGGGCTTAATTTGGTACAGAGTGAAATACAGTGGATTATGTGTAGAAGGATTTGGATTCTATGGGGCACCTGGTGGCTTAGTTGGTTTAGCATCTGCCATTGGCTCAGGTGTCCTGGGATCGAGTCCTGCGTCAGGCTCCCTGCTCCTCACGGAGTCTGCTTCTCCCTCTCCTCTCTGCTCATTCTCTATCTCTGTCTCTCTTTTTCTCTCTCTCAAATAAATAAATAAAATCTTTTTTAAAAAAAGGATTTAGAATATAGATCTTATTCTGGAATGTATTAGCTGTGTGACCAATAACAAGTGATTTAACTTTTCAGAGCTCTGATTCAACAGTTATTCATGGAGGACTCACTACTACATGAAACACTTTAGAAACTATAAAACAGTACTTAAAATGCCTTTTAGATAGATAATGGGTGTTGTTCTGGACTCTCTTCCTTTAGCACCCCTTCCATCCATCTGTCCTCCATTCATCTATCTATCCCATTTTTAAAAAAAGACTTATTTATTTTAGAGAGAGCACGTGGGGCCAGGGGCAGAAAGAGTCTTAAGCAGACTCCACACTGAATGCAGGGCTGGATGCAGTGCTCGATCTCACGACCTTGAGATCAGGACAGGAGCTGAAACCAAGAGTTAGATGCTCAACTGACTGTACCACCCTGGCATCCCTATCCCATTACTAGTGTGAATGATTTCTAACTTTAATTTATAATTCCTCCAAGTCAAGTAAATGGGGTTTTTTTATTCCTGCTAATTTTGGTGGTCCTTCTTCTCCAGGAGGGTTAATACATACTCTTCTCCCACTACAAACAGCCCATTTCTACTTGGGACATCTCTTTGCCAACTGTGGGTTTTAAATGTGAAAGCTTTGTGAGCCTCAGAAACATCAGCTTATCAGAAGTCACCTCCACACTATTGCACATCTGGTTCACTTCACTCATATTTTTTCTTCTTGTCTTTTTTTTTTTCTTCTTGTCCTATTAACCTCCTTTTTTAAGTTAACTCTTTGCAATTTTTTTTCCTATTCATTCTCCACTAAGCCCTCACTTTCTAGATGAAATCCCAGATGTTATGATCTAGTGAAAATTTCTTCTTTATTGTTATGTGTATCGTGCGTACAAAATATTATATGAACTGTAGTCAGATGCTCAGTTTGAAGACAAATAAGAAAGCAAACATCTATGTATCAGCACCTAGGTTAAGAAATACTCTTATGACATATTTAGCCGTTTAACTAATGCCCATTTATTGAGTGCCTGCTTTGCATCCAGACTTTGGGAACATATAGGATGACTGAGAGATCATGTAATTGACATGAAACAGCACATAAACATCTAATAGGGAAGAAAGATTGGCCAATCAGTAATTGCAACATATAAAGGTATTTGCAGGAGGGGATACAGACAAGATTGGAACCCATGCCTATACCTGGGAGAGTTGGAAAGGCTACTAAAAGGGTGTGATTTTGGACTCAATTTTCAAAGCAACCCAAATGGCTTGCTTATCTATCTATCTATTTATTAGAGAGGTGTAGAGAGGGGTAGAGGGGGAGGGAGAGAGAGAATCTCAAGCAGACTCCACACTCAGTGTGGAACCCAACCTGGGGAGTGATTGCACGACCCTGAGATCATGGCCTGAGCCCAAATCAAGAGCTAGTTGCTTAACTGAGCCCCCCACCCCCCAGGTGCCCTGCCTTTGGACAAGGTGTTTCAGGGATGATTTGTCTGAAGAAGAGAATTCTTGGCAAAGGCAACAACATATGTAGTCTCAGGGCTTGGAAAGTGGCCAGTCCTTCTATCAGCTCCCACTTGGCTTCTGTGATCCCTCCCTCCTGGTGGCACCACCACTGCTCTGGCCCTATGGTGTTCTCACAGGTGTTCCATTAGCATCTCTACTCACTTTGTTTAGTCTTTCATTCATTCATCTGCTCACCCAACACTGTCGAAGAAATAAGCCTTTGGAAACTTCAGCCTGCATCAGAATCACCTGTGGAGCTTGTTAAAATGCAGATTCTGGCCCCTACAGGCTCAGTCATCATCTTTGGGGTGGGGTTGGGGGATCCACATTGTGGACACGCTGTCACCAGGTATGTCCAGCACAGGTGGACAGGATCACATTTAGAGAAATACAGTGAATGGGTCCCTTGTATGGAGAAGGGAGGGTTGCAGAGAACATGAGGAATCAGTGGTAGACGGTCTTGTGCTGTCCACGGTCATGGTCGCCCCTCTGGTGTGTGCTGAGACTTTCTTGCCTCTACCTTTCTGCCTCAGCTCCCCTTTGCTGCCTTTGCTGTCACTTCTTTCTCCCCCCAGGCCACCACCTGTTCCCTTGCTGTCGCAGAGCTCCCCTGCCCCCATGTGTCTCAGGTCCCTGCTCCATGCCGTCTCCCTCCTCCCGGGACATGATCTCTGCCTTGGCTCTGCCCAGCGTCCAGGCTGCGCTGCCACAAACAATGAGGTGGCATGCAAAGTGGACAGTCACTTTGAAAGCCTCCCCCCCCCCCATTCTCTATTCTCTTCTCTTTGAGGGTTTCCTGAGGCAAGGAAAAAGATACAGGGACACCTCCCTCCAGAATGAGGGAAGAAGCGATTGGAGATAACGGAGGCAAAGGGCGCTGGTTGTCTGATTTGCTTCCATTACTGAGAGCATTTGAATAGTTTGAAGACGTGTAAACTGTGAGCCTAGACATTTTCACTGAAATATATGCATGGAGATATTATCCTCCTGGGGACATATGCCTGCATCTGTTTGTCTACAAGTATTTACTTGCAGAACCTTGGTTCTGTCGGCTTTGTCTGCACCAAATGGGTATAACTTGGATGTATAATTAAAGATTTTAAACACTTGATTTTGATCATCCGTTTTGCAGCTGCCGTGCTCAGAAAATGCCTAAGCTTCTGTGGGTTAATGGGAGTTCCAGCAAGTGTTTCTGTCTCTCCTGGTCTCTATTAGTAAAGCTCCTCTCTTCCCTGCCTCTCTGCCTCTCTCCCCCTCCCTCCCCGCCTGCCTCTGCTCTTCCCTCCCTCCCGCTCCGAGATAGCAGACAAGAGAGAACTGGTGCAGCTTCCCCTGAGAAGCGTGCTTGCATGCGCGGATGGGCAGGATCCCGTGAGTTCCTCTGCCATCGATGCCGTGTGCTTGGAGGGAAATGCAATGTTGGAGCAGGGGCTGAGCTGGACTAGAAAGGTGGCTGGGAGCTTGGGGAGGCCCGGATCCTGGGTTAGCCTCAGGCTGGAATCACAGGAATGTTTCACCCGGGTCTGCCCTGAGCATTCCCAGACCCCCATGGATTTCAGAATTCCCCAGCCTTTTCTCCTTTACCTTCGCTCTATCTTACTTCCTCCTGAGATGGCCCCAGATCTGCAAGAGACATTTGCAAGGAGCTATTTACTAACAGATGTGAAGAAATGGATTCTGCACTTGATTATTTAGCCATGATTTATCAATGATGATGGATTGGAAAGCAGTGTAAGTAACAGCTGTCTCTGTTTCTGTAGTTAGATGGTCTATTCTTCGTTGTTTTTTTTTTTTTAACTTTAACTTTCTCAGTGAATTTCCTTTTGAGAAGAGTGAGAATAACATGTCTCAAGTATTCCAAAGAACTTGGGAGGGTCCAGATTGTAGGAGCTTTCTTCTTGTTCTATTGACTTGCAGAATACTTACAGCTCTATCAGATGAGGCACACAAACTGATACAGAATCTACAAACATCCCCCTGAGGATGAGGCTGAAATGGGAAATAAATGAACCAGGTTTTTGAACTGACAATCATTGCTATAATCAGACTTACTCAGAGTTGCTAAAATATTTGACATTGGCTCACTGTGGAATCAAAGATGGAATTGAAATGTGTTCTCTTCGCAGGGTCATAAAAATGAAGTTAGCCTGTGGCTTTCAGAACAGGTTCTGGCTACATAGTATGAGATTGATTCCCCCCGCCCCCCCATGTTAAATGTCAACTCTATTTCCCTTCTATTTCAGCTTTTCTTGAGACAGAACACCGCCCTGTTTTAGCATATAATGTCTGGCCACCCGAGGGTTGCAGGACACTGGCGATTTGCAAGCCAGTCTGTGCTAGTCAGAGTTTTCCATCTTTCTGACCTGGGGCTTGATTTAAGCACTTAAACTGCCCAGCCTTAGAGGGGAAAAAAACCAGTAACTTGAAGACCAGAATCAGTTTATTTCACAGGAGACGGGAATGGCTATCCGAAAGATCAGAAATTGAAATGAAAGAATATGATTTGCCTTTTCTTACTGGAAATAAGGTTCATTTGGTGTGGCAAGAGCAACTTCAGCTTTCCTTAGTTGAAAACCGTATACTCCAGGAGACTTCTGAGGTCCTAAGTCACTTACATTAAGAACATCAAAGTAGATTGCTGGTCTTTTTTTATGGCCGGTTGCAACTTTCTCTCTTATAGTCCCTGCGATAGTATCAATACAGAGATCTCTGCCTTCCTAAAACTTGCTGAGATCTGGAAGCGAGGTTTCTAACAGCGACACCATAAGGAGCTTTTCTGAGTAACCTTTGGCTTTCTCTCTCCATCCCATCCAGACTCTGGGCAGGGCTGCCGCCCCTCCCACCTGCCCATCCCCCTGCCTATCTCCCAGCCTCCGTCCTTCCCCCTGGGTCTTGGAACATCATGAAAGACCCTTCTAAAGATTCCTTTCAGTGCACCCTGCCCAGCTCTGGACAGAGGGAGCACTGTAATGTAACACACAGGGCTGCCAAATTTGGAATTGAATGAGTTCTGTTGATTCCTGAATATGAAATCCGTTCTGTGAGCAATTGAATGAGATCATATCTCACAAACCTGACCCAAAGTATTCCTAACTTTATTGATTGGCATTTAACATCATCAAGGGTTATAGCGCTGAGCACCCGAGGGGACCAGCCTAAGACCAAACTAAACCCCCAAACTCTTCTCGGATTCCTGCTTGGACAAATATACCTAGGGCCACGCCTTTTAAAATATGTCCTTTGTTATCAAGGGAAATCTGAGACAGAAAACACATGTTGGCAGGGTCACGTGAGTGCCTCTCCGCTCATGAAGTGGTTGTATCACAAGGGGAAATGCTTTCAATCTAGCGCCGTTTTGTTTTGTTTTGTTCATACGGGTTCCGTCAGACTCACGCATCTGGAAGGGGTTTGGAAGGGAGTGAAAAAGCCAAGACAGAACATGCAGGGCAAAGGAAAATCACTAAAAAAGTCAGTTTTGAAAGGGAACAATTCTCTTACCCAATTCCAGTTCCCATCCTTGGTTTCAATTCCTGTGAAAGCATCCACTCATGTTGTCCTCCTGCGTTCATGCAGACACAGATCCTTTCATTCTGCTTTTGGATTTCAAGCAAAGGAGGGAGATTGCTTCAGAACTATTTTTTAAAGGCAATAAGAAACCATCTTTGAAGTTCCTGCTCACTTCAACAGAGCAAGCAACTCCCATCCCCTCCTGCTTTTCCTCCTCTACACCCCCCCCCCCCACCCGCGCCTTGGAAGTATCCCTGGTGAGCAGCTCTGAATCCCCCAGGGATCTCATGTGTATCCTATTAGGGCAAGAAGACCAGCTGCCAAGGGCAGTTTTGCTTGGAGGGTGGAGAATGCTTTTTACCAGTAAACGAGCAATGGGGCCAGATATGCTGATACCATACAGTCTTTGAGAGAGGCAGCTGATTGGCATCAGTAAAACTGCTGAGCAATTAAAAAAAATACTGCAGTCAAGGTGAGAAGAAGAAGAGAAAGAGGTGAGGTGCCTCTGAGGAGTGTCAGGCAAAGTTCTGTTACGCGCCCAGAAGGTCTGAATTGATAATGCCAATGGTTAATAGAGAGAAACTGATCAATACCTTGCAGATGGAATGGAGCTTTCATTTTGGCCAATGTTTTGTGCAAAGCTTGCTCGGGAGCAACTGCCAGTTCTCTCAGTTGGCTCTGCAGTCTGGGCTGCAAAGGTGTGTTCTCCCTACATACCCCTCTTCCTTAGCCACTGGGTCCCATCTGAAAGTTAGGAGCTGGGGTGCCTGGGTGGCTCAGTTAGCTAAGCCTTTGGTTTGGGGCTCTGGTCCTGATCTCAGGGTCATGAGATCGAGCCTCACGCCAGGCTCAGCACTCAGTGTGGCGTCTTCTTGAAATTCTACTTCTCCTTCTGCCCCTCCTGCACATGCTGTCTCTCCTCACCCTCTCCAAATAAATAAGTCTTTAAATAAATAAATAAATAAATAAGTAAGTAAGTAAGTAAGTAAGTAAGTAAGTAAAAGTTGGGAGCTTATAAAAGGTTCCAAAAGCTAGTGTTGTCTTCAGATCTTCAGCTCCGAGGAGAAGTGCTTCTATTAGGGTCATCACTTTTCTTAGGTTCTTGTGTTTGCCCTTTGTCTGTACTGACAGTCCGCAGTCTTATACCTTCAAGATCCCTCTCACCATGAGGTTCCTCCCAATTTCATCTGTACCACAAGGAACTGTCAGGTTCCTCGTGAATTTGGCTGCAGAGCCCAGACGTGTGTTGCACAGCACGTTTATCCTCAACCTCATCTTCCCACCTGTTCCCTTGGAAAGGCTGCAGGGAAGGCACCTGTCTTCAATAAATTTGGAAAAGAAATCTGACCCATTAAAAACGCCTCTGGAAGTTTTCTTGATCGGAGGAAATCTGGCCTCCTCTGCCACAAACTTTCTCGTCATCTTTCTCCAGGAGCGGGTGGAAGAACCGCTATCAGACCCCCCTACATTCCGCAGAGCCAATAGTTAGAGTGCACACTTGAGCTACTGGTGGATACATTTCTCAGCTTCTCTAAGCTTCTGTTCTTGGCATCAGCAAAATGCACAAAATCTTACTGTGTGAGATTTTGCGAAAATTGAAATGTGACGTGCTCAGCATGATGCCCTGCCATGTCCTTGTTGGTGATGTTGGTGACACTGTCCTCCTGATCCTCTGTGCTTTCCACAGAGGGCCCCAATCCTACATGTTGGGGATTATGGGGAAGACAGTGTGATAGACAGAAGGGGTGCTGGAGTAGGAGTTGAGACCTGGGTGTTTCTTCAGTCCCAGCCCTGTTAGTAACCACTTGTATGACCTTGAAAACATGATCACTTCTTCCCCCATGTCCACGAATAGAAATGGTTCCACTTACCTTACTGGATTACTCCACCAAGATTCACACTGGCCCTCAACCCAGCATGTCCTCCTTCCATCCCCGTCTTGGCTAAGTCCTTCCTTCTCTTCCCTGATTCCATGCACCTGGGTCAGGGTCCTTCCTCTACAATTCTGTGGCTTCTGCATCTGTCCGCCCAAGGCTTCATCCCCACAAAGACATCATGGTGTGCTCGTTTGCCTCTCTTGCGAGACTGTAATCATCTTGACATGGACTGCTCCCTTCCCTCATCTTGAATGTCAAGACTAGGACCCTGCTCTGCAGATGTTTGCTGAATGAATGCATGAATGAAAGCAAGAAAGAATGTAGAACCTTTGCCCAGCCTCCATTGACTGTCTTGAGCAAAGATAAAATGAAAGACTGTGAAAGGCTTTGATGTGTGGAGAGTGCTGTGGTGGCCTTGAGCTTTAAATTTGTATGAGACACTGTGTACTTTTAGTTCCAATATTTTAGGCAGGTTTTGGGGGCACTAAGAATCAAAACTTTTAGTGAACTGAAACAGTCTTCTTTTCTTGTACTGTCCTTGCAGTCTGGGTCCATCCTTTGTCACAGAAGCAGGACAGGCTTTATGTGGGCCAGAGGCTCTACTGTTGGAAAATCTGTTAGTGACAAAACATTTCATTCCAAAATGATAAGGCTCTGAAAGCCAGTGCCCCTGGGAGGGATCACTCTGTAACTTAACTGGGCCTGGGGTGAGCTGGTGATTGCCCATCTGTGCCTGAGAGGATGGGAAAGGAAAAGAGCTTTCTAAAGTCATAGGTGGGTGGGGAGACAAGGAGAAGAAGGTCCTGGAGTATTGAGGGTTCAGCTCACCCACTCCTTGGCCTCATCCTGGAGCAGCACAGTCCAGAAGGGTGCTAGCAAGGACTCTGGTGCCTGACACACCTGGATTTGGATTCCAGCCTTGTATTTGGGTCTCTGCTGTGCATCATGAGCCCTCACAAGGGAGGTTACAGTTTTCCCTAGCAATGCTCGAACTCTGGCCCATGATGAAACAAGCTCTTCCTTGGCATTAGGGCGGGTTTTCCTTTAGAAAATGTTCTTTGCAGAGGAGTGGGGGAAATGGCATGTCTGATAGAAATAGTCATTCCCAGTGGCCAGTGGAGAGCCACAGGATGGCCAGAGGGTGACTGAGGTCAAGTCCACGAGCAGGCTTTGTTCATAGACAACCTGTAAGGCTGTGTATATGAATTCTGCAGACATATATGAAAATGCCCATTGTGGCTATCTTTGCAGATCTATTATTCACCTCTTCAGGTCCAGCCCAGGAATGTAGAGGCTCTCAGATATCTCCACAAATGAGCCGCCCACTGCATCTTGACATGGGGCTGGAAATGTGGTGTGAGGTCATGAGCCTGCAAGGCCTTTCTATGCCCATTGGCTGCACGAAAGGGAAATTGAGGAATTCTGCAAAAGCCACAAATCTAAGATGTCAGCTCATAAATATGTAAACTCCTCTCTTAGGTAATAAGCTCCCTGACAGCCAAAACTGTCATTTGCACATTCTCGTCAGCTGAACGCAGAGTTCCAGTTGCCAGATTGTCCCTGGATGCTGGGACTCAGAGCTGGGGAGTGGGGAGGAGTGAGAAGGGGAAGCTGGGCTGATTGTTCCTTAAAGATCTCTGGCTGCTCTCCACGGCGCTGTCTCTGCCTCCACCCCACCATCAAGGGGGCTTTCTCTCTTGGTATTTTGATTACTAAGTGTAGGCAAAAATTGTGCTGTGTGGCACTTGTGCAATAGGAAAAGGATTGAATATGAATATGCAAATGGAGACTGGAAAAATTGTTGCCAGCATTTAGCTTTCAGCAACAGTGACTGAATCCGGACAGATTTCGATCTCTGTTGTATTATATTTAAAATTGTATAGGGAGCTTAACCAAAATCAACAGTGCCTATATACCTAATTTTAAAATAGGCCTGCGGATAAAAATTAGGGCAGGAAGCAGATATTTGGTATGTAAACATGCTTTGAGCATCTGGTATGTTACAGGTACTTTGTAAGATTTGGGGGATTCGAAAGTGAATCAAAGAGCGGAATGCCTAAGTGCTTAAGATACGAATAAATTCTACTCTAATACTTTTTTTGATAAGCTCCCAAAGTAGCTCTATTAGCAAAATCCTACCAGAAATTATGGAAGAAAAGAATAAGTTCTCCTTTGGGTGGTGAGGAAGGACATGCCTTAGAAGTGGGTTTCAAGGGATGAGTAGGCAGGTGGCTGGAACAGGAGGGCGTTTCAGACAGAGCAGTTGGCATGAGTCTCTGTTTATGCACAGAAGCATGAAAGCGCATGGGTGTATTGGAATTACATTCATATTGCATGATGATTAAAACTAAATACAGAGGATCCCTGGATGGCACAGCAGTTTAGTGCCTGCCTTCAGCCCAGGGCATGGTCCTGGAATGCCGGGATTGAGTCCCACATCAGGCTTCCTGCACGGAGCCTGCTTCTCCTCTGTCTGTCTCTGCCTCTCTCTCTCTGTGTGTCTCTCATAAATAAATAAAATCTTTCAAAAAAAAAACCTAAATATAGTTGACACTTGTACAGTGTGGAGCTTTGGAGGTATCGACATAATCCTCCATCCCTGTGCAGTTGAAAATCTGCATATAACTTCAGGCTTCCCTAAAACATAACTACTAATAGCCTCCTGTTGACCAGAATACCAATAACATAAACAGTTGATTAACACATATTTTGTATATGGTGTGTATTATATATACTGTATTCTTACAATAAAGTAAGTTAGAAGAAAATGTTATTAAGAAAATCATAAGGAAAAGAAAATACATTCACAGGGCTGTATTTATCGAAAAAAAATTAACGTATAAGTGGACCTGTGCAGTTTCAGCTGGTGTTCAAGGGCCCACTGCATTTTCCAGTAAATCACATTAGATAGGATGGTATAGTGAGGAAGATCAATAAATAGCTGTATCAGATAAGATGCAAAATCATGTCCTGCTTCCTTGCTGATGGAAAACAGTGGATCATTGATCAAGTACAGTGAGAGAACCTAAAACCCAGTGCTCAGAACTGTGGTTCTGTGACAGATTGGGTGGGTGGTCTGTCTTAGACTACTTGTCTACTCATGACTTCTGTATTTCCATTTGTGAACATCATGGTGGAAAGAAGAAAAAGCAATTTGGGAGAAAAGAGGAGACTGAGTCCAAACAACTTGATTTCCCTTGAAAAGTCAGAAGTCACTGGGAAACTCTCTAGTAAAAAGTGCAGGATCTTATAGTACCTTTCAGGTAATTTTTTTTTAAGTATTTATTTTAGAAAGGTAATGCCCGCCAGCATTATGCTAACCCGTTACCTTTATTGAGGTGTACACTCAAAATTCATGATATTGAGAGATACTAATGAGCCTTCTAAAACATCAAAGAAGCATGGGATAATATTTTGGATGCTCATTAATAGTAAGCCAGGGCGTCACAGTGTTACAAAAGCAATAGCGTTTCCAAGCTGGAAGAGTCCTTGGGAGGTCATGTGTTTTCTGACTTTTAGATCCTTGAGGAGTGGTGTTCTGGGAGTAGAGACTGGGCTAAAGTCCGGGAGCACAGCTGGTGACAACTACCATGCTCTCTCATACAGTCATTCTTGGATCTGTTTGCACATTCATGTTTTCAATTCAACAAATGTTTATGAGGCCCTTGCAACATGTAGGATAAATATTTGCATGAGATACTGACAGTGCCCTTCAGGAGCTGCCAGTTTTGTAAGGAGGTAAGACATGTATGTGAATAATGTAGACGGCATTATTTTTAAAATACTATGAAAGGTCAGAAATGGAAAATTGTTTCCAAGTAAAATGGAAGAAGAGTGGCCCCTAAAATAGAGAATTTGCTCTGCTAACAAGGACTTCCACAGTCACATTTTTTTATTTAAGATGTTTTGAGCATCTAACCAGAGAAAAAAGTTAAGGTAAAATTGAATGTTCAACTTAACCCATGTTTTTATTCTGGGGAAATGCAGTGCAGGATTAGAACTGAATTGTTGAAATTTGTTCTAATTTGTCATTTGTTCATAGCCTAAAAACATACTATTCAAGTCCAAGAACGTTATTGATTTAATGACCTTGAAAATGTAATTTTGAAAATTATCTATTTAAAAAAAATCAAATATTTATCAGTTAGTTAATAAAAAATGTGAGCATCACCTAAAGGTTTCACTGTCATGGTGAGAACTACCCCAGGGATGGTCCAAGGAAATGCGGACTTTGAGCCCCCCCTGGAGGAATAAAAGGGAGCCCACCCCTGCAGGTCTGGCAGCAAATGGTTTCTTTTCTAGAGGCCAGAAATGGAAAAAAAAAAAAAAAAAAGTCATCAAATCAAATTGACTTTTGGAATTAACCTTATAAATCTGAAGTCTACAGTCTTCAACTCACAGAGAACTCACTAAAGATATTTCCTTCAACAGGCAACTTCAAAAACATCCATCCCTTGGTAGAACAAATGTTGGACACGGACTAATAATGATGTGGAAAAATAATTATAATGAAAACAATAATTATATTTGTTTTATGAACATAATAGCCTGCAAAGACCCATATTACACAGTATTTCATGGATTATCATTTAAGAAGTCAGCAAACCATAAAAACAAACAAAAAAATCTGTTTATTCATTTGCTCATTCTACAAGTGTTCATGGAGTATCTACTATGTACCAGGCACCATTCTTGGCAGTAACTAAAACAAATGAAAGCCTTTGCCCTTATGGGCAAGGCTTACATTGGAGCAGGAGATATGAAGCATCAGCTCAGCCCACATGCCTTCCCTTGTGGACACCATAGGATGAGCAAGGGTGTGGGTATGAAGGCAGGGAATTGAAAACACCGGGGAGTCGAAAACCTGAAGGCAGGGAATCAAAACACTGGGAGTCTCTCAGAAGGCTGGACTGTCCTGCACCCTTTGTTATTTTTTAAAGATTTTATTTATTTATTCTTGAGAGACAGAGAGCGAGAGAGGCAGAGATACAGGCAGAGAGAGAAGCAGGCTCCATGCAGGGAGCCCGACGTGGGACTCAATCTTGGTACTCTAGGATCACACCCTGGGTTGAAGGCAGATGCTCAACCACTGAGCTACCCAGGCATCCCAGTCCTGCACCGTTTAAAAAGAAGTCTACAGAATCTTATTTTTGCCCTCGTATAAGAAATAATCATCTTTCCCACAAATGATGAAGAACCTATTAATATACCTTGACAGTCTTGTTTTGGAAATATTTAGAAACTCAGATACATCCAAAAATTCCCCCAAGCATAGCCTTGCAGAACCCCTGGGCTTGAGGAATCCGTAATGAAAAGTCACCTCCACCTAGACCATGGTTTCCAAGCTCTTCCATTGATGGGAAGCATGGGAGGACCATAGGGCTCACCCTACCAGGGTCAGTGATTTGGGGCTAATCCTCCATCTGACCATCCAGGTTTATGTAGTGTTGGGAACATAGCTGCAGGAAAGATGGATCTGGCTCCTGACTTTATGGTGTTTTCAGTCTTGGGAGGAAGATGCAAGGAATCACAGGCCAGTTGTAAGATGCAGTGCAGCAGGTGATACTTTTGGCCACTCCTCTTCACCAGGAGCCACCCTGACAGGTGCCTGGCTAGTATGAGAAACATGGTGTGAGTTGCCTCAGCCTGTGTGCAGTACAGACCACTTATTTGTAGGACATTAAGGAAAGCGATACACTCTACACCCAATTTCAGTTGGGGCCAGTTTAAACTGTGTTAGTTCGCTTAACACAGCATTTTGGCTTTGTATATGTATTTCTTTGGCACACCCGGTCTCTGAGTGGCCCCAGGACACTGCCCAAAGTGTGTTGGTGAGAGTGATAATTGATTGTTCTGACCCTGATCATTCCTACATGAGGACACATTGTCAGAGTAAGTAATTGCCTCCAGCACACAAAGGCTGCAGACACTTGGTTGACAGAAGAATCTAGTTTCAACTGGTTGGTCTTCAAGATTTTCCTAACATCTGGTTTAAGTAGGAAACCCCTGTTCATTGGCTCAGATTGAGAATGTCATTTTTCTCTCACCTTTCTTAGCCATCAATATGGCCCTCCCAGCCAACAACACAACCAAAACTCACATTCAAAATGCCTGGGACTGGGCAGCCCAGGTGGCTCAGCGTTTTAGCGCAGCCTTCAGCCCAGGGCATGATCCTGGAGACCCAGGATCAAGTCCCATGTTGGGCTCCCTGCATGGAACCTGCTTCTCCCTCTGCCTGTGTCTGTGCCTCTCTCTCTCTCTCTCTCTCTCTCTCTGTCTCTCATGAATAAATAAATAAAATCTTAAAAAAAAAAAAGATGCCTGGGACGTGAAACCCATCAGAGTCAACATCCTTTAGTGGATGCAATGTTGAGAAGCCCTGATGAGGCAAGATTTTTAGAAGCTTGTAAGAAAGAATCTCTAAAAAGAAACACTTTTGAGACATGGTTTTCATATTAATAGTTAATTATAACAATAATTGTAACAAACACTGGGTATGTACTCTGGGGCAGGAACTAAGAGATGATAGATAGGTAAGTGGATAGAGTGTATGTAGTTTAAATCTCACTACTCTGAGAAGTGTAGCTACTCGTGTAGCTTGTTTCATGGCTGACGAAACCGTGGCACAGCAAAGTTCAGGTACTTGACCAAAGTCACAGAGCTGTGAGTGGCAGAAAGCAGATTTAACCCAAACACCTTGGCTCCACAGGCTGTACTCAGCTCTTTCTCTTTTCGCTTCTGGAGGGACTCTGAAATACTGAAGCTTTGTAACACTAAATAAATGCTCTTTGAAGCCTGTGCTGATTCCTAAGCTTCCTTCATGTACCTCTTCCCCATCCACACTTCACTGTAGAGTCCTGGAGGCCCATTGAAATCGTGGGCTAGAAAGCACCCTTCAGTGACTTTTCTAGTCTAGATTGAATCTAGTGAAATCATTGGCGTGTCTTCTAGAATCGCAGCAACACTTAACTAATCGGGACCCACATAACTGAACTGACTTTGAAAAAAATGGACTAATACAACATTATCCTATGGTATGACCTTGGAGGTGAGCTCCCCTTAACAACCTTGATAAAAGTAGAAGCAAAAAAAAATCACCCAGGGGCACCGGGGTGGCTCAGTGCTTGAGTCTTTGGCTCAGGGCATGATCCCTGGGTTTTGGGATTGAGTCCCGCATCAGGCTCCCTACAGGGAGCCTGCTTCTCCCTTTGCCTGTGTCTCTGCCTCTCATGAATGGATGAATGAATGAATGAATGAATGAATAAATAAATAAATAAAATCTTCTTTAATTTTTATAAGCTATAGACATGGTTTTTATGGGTACTTTTATATCTACCCCTACTAAATACAGTCATACCATAGCATTGTAATTTGGTGTAAGGCATTTAGGTAAAGGCCTAAAAATATAATGTTTTATGTTTTTTATTTTCTTGCTTAATGTTTTGAAATAGTAGCATAGACCTCCTTATCTTTACTTCTTCAGCTCCCCATTTATTCCTTAACCCACTGAAATGTACTTTGCCTCTCCCCTGACTCTGTTCAAGGTCAATGATGAACGAATTAGTTCTGGTCCAGTGGATACTCTTCATTCACTGTTTCTGTTAGTCTCTTAGTGGTATTTAACATCCAGTGACTAGTTGGTCTGTCTCCCCACCATCACCCAGCACCCCCACCTCTCTGCTGCTTTGCTGCTTCTTTACAGGTTCCTTTGACATCCTGTCTCTTTGCATCATTGATCAGAAGGTAAGGGTCCTCACAATTCGATCACAGGCCACTCCCTGTTCTTGTTCTGGTAGGCACCTCCCTGGCCACCTTATCCACTCTTGTGACTTCAGTTGCCATCTTCATGCTAAAGACTGCAATCTGAAAAAATAAACCAAATATTTTTTTATTTTCAAATACTAAGAAAGATCTAAACCATGATTATATGTCTGGAAAATCAGTGGTTTCTCTTCATGAAGTTGAAGGCTAGGGAAAAAAAAGTGAAAACTCTCAAATATTTTTTTAAGGATTTTATTTATTTATTCATGAAAGACAGAGAGAGGAGAGGCAGAGACACAGACAGAGGGAGAAGCAGGCTCCATGCAGGGAGCCCGACTTGGGACTTGATCCTGGGTCTCCAGGATCACGCCCTGGGCTGAAGGTGGTGCTAAATCCCTGAACCACCTGGGCTGCCCGAAAACTCTCAAATATTAACATTTTCTTGGTAATTAGTTTTATGTCAGGAGTCACTTCTGTTTATCTTTGAACGACTCTTTGCATTGGTGGTTATTACTTATGTTTGACAGAGTAGAAGGAAAGCACAGACATTTCAAGATAAAGTGCTTATAGCCACTCTCAATTGAATATCATTCATAAAGATAAAATGCCTTCTGAAATTTTAATAGAAATCAATGTGAAATAAGATTCAGTTTATAAAAACTCAAATTACAAGCAATTTGTAGAGCAGATCTGTTGTGTAAATGTGGGAATCCACACGAGAAGATGATTGATCATTTGATTGATTATATAATGTGAATCACATTCTCTCTGCACGTGAATGTATTCACGGACACAGCTGGATGGCATCCTGGTCTAGAGAATGGGTGTTCTCTTCTTTTCACGCAATCTGTTCAGAGCAATCTGTTCCCAGAAGCTCTCTTAAAACATAAATATTATTTTCCTGATAATAATATCAACATGGGCATTTTATTCTTAGCCAAGGATTCAGCGTCAGAAAACTGTAGTCATAATTAACTACAAGCTAGTAAAATTGAGATAGTACTTTAAACCTATGTGGCTACTTAATATAATCATGCTCCCAGTTCTGCAAAAATGGGCTTCATTTAGCTTAGGATTCCAGTAACTAGTACTAGCCACAGCATAAGAAATGTAATTTTAGGGCCTACGGTAGATTTCACCTACCTAAAACTAGGATGCCTTCCAAAGTAAACATTAGTGAATCGTGCAGCTTCATCTCGGGTCTCTTTGCAAGTTAACCAGGAACTGTGAAGGAAATCATCATCTGTTTTGATAAATTTCTCTATTGCCTGCCATTCATTTAAAGCAATTCCTTTTGTTATAGCAGTGACCAATCTTTTGGTAATTCTTTTCAAAAATACTTTTTAACAACAAGACAAAAAAGTGTGAAGAATGTCACAAACTTTCATTGAGAGAAATGCAGTGAGTTAGCTTCATCTTTTTGATATCTTTGCTATTCTTCCTTCTTTCTCCCTCCTTCCCCACACTACACAGTTGCATGCATGTGAGTACACACGCACACATACTCCTGCATGTGTGCAGCATTAAAGACAGTAAGTACAGTAGTGGGATGGAGGGATGGGGGTGGAGGAGACCCTTCTTGGTGCTCAAGTCATGTCCTCTCAATGGAGATAAGCACCCCAGAGCCACCTCCTTCCTTCCTTTCCCAGGCTACTCTGTAGCATAACTACTCTGCACCTGCAGAAATGATCAAATAAGCAAGTATGTGCAAGAAAAAGTGAATTATCAGGGTGCCTGGGTGGTTCGGTGGGTTAAACACATCTGACTCTTGATTTTGGCTCAGGTCATGACCTCAGGGTCCGAGATCAAGCCCTGGGTGGTCTCCATACTCAGTGGGGAGTTTCTGCTTGATATTCTCTCCCTCTCCCTTGCCCCTTCCCCCACTCACATGCTCTCTCCATCTCTCTCTCAAATAAATAAATATATCTTTTAAAAATGTAAATTACAGGTCATCATTAGTGGCTTTAATTCCAAGTCCCAAAAGGATCACCCCTCCCACCTCATAGGCTGTGATTACCATATAGATTCTTTCTCCTTTCATGAGTTATTTTGCTCTGGAGTAATCTCTCATCTATGCTGTCTGTTCCATGGAGATGGCTTGTGTATTGAAGAAAAAGCTGCCTCCTTCTGCATCAGAGCTTTTTGGACATGCTTGCGGTGAGTGCACTTTATTGCAGTATGCCTTTGCCATGGTTGTCAGTAGTCTGCACAGACTCTAACCCACGTGACTTGGAGGTGGAGCAGATAGGAAAGGAAGAGGTATAAGTTTCTGCCTCTTTCCCTCTAGCAAGGCTGCAGAGGTGCAGGCAATCAAGAAGAAGGCCTGGGATCTGGGGCAGTGCAGCCTTACAGCAGAGTCAGGGACAGGTGTTCTGTGCCCCTGCCGTGTCCAGTTCTTACCTTTGTATTGCAGAGACCCTGTGCAGATTGTCATTCTTTGAAATAACTTACTTAATGATGTCCTCCAGTTTCAACTATAGCAAATAATTTGTTGAACGAAAAGAAATATTGAAATTAAAGGAGAAAAAAATTACTTCCTTTAGCAAACAAAGCCGTTATATTCAAATTTAATTAACCAAGAAGCCCCCAAACCACAGAGCGTGTCACCCAGCATTGACAATTAATTAGCTTTGCTCTGAAGGAGCCACAGGTATTGAGCAAAGAGTTATGGATTAAAGGCTTTATTTTTTCTGCCAACACTGTCCATTTCTAGCTATCACACCCTGATAACACTTGGCTGCTTCAGGCATCAAATTATTTCTTGAGTGAGTAACTTCATGTTAGTTGGTGATTTCACATGACCAAATACGGAAAGAATAAGAATAAAGCACCATTTCTTTAAAATAAAGACCTCAAAAGTGAACACAGGGCTGCTGTTCAATATCTTCTACTTTTCAAGATAATTCTCTACCAAACAGCTAAGTAAGATAAATATTAAGGAAAACTTGTAGGGAATTAGTGGCCACCCTTGGCTTTTAAATGAGCCATCTTGTTTGTGGTAAATCATGCACCTTCTTCCTTTAACATTACATTAGCATATGTATAAATGATTTAACTAGAAACTACTGAAGTTAGCATTTAAAAGGCAGCATGACCTAATAAAAAGAACATTAAATTCATTAGGTTCTTGAAACCAAATTATCTGGCATATGCTTATTCCTTGAAGGAATCTTAATTTTAGTTGGATGGTCTCTGTAGAAGATCTGTGTACCTGCATGAGTGCACACACACTTGCACACACACACTATGGACAATTGTTTCTCACCAGAAAAATCAGGCCCTAGCATTCCACCAAAAATGGACTTTAGTTAGCCTGTGATTGTCTTTTTCTGTCTATAGCTAGATGGTAGTTACCTGGTTTCATCCACTTCAGTAAGACTACCTGGTTCTCAAATATTCGTGTTTATGAAAGATCCCAGTAATCACGGTTAACTAAAATCACATACATCTTGTTTGGGATGGATTTTAAACTTAGATTTGCATTTACTTGGGTCTGGTGTCCTAGGTGTTCACAGTTCTTTTTTTTTTTTTTTTTTTTTTATTCATTTATTTGAGAGAGAGAGAGCTCATAAGCAGGGCAGAGGGAGAAAGAGACTCCTCACTGAACAGGGAGCTCAATGTGAGGCTCCATCCCAGGACCCTGATGTAGCAAATATGTTAGGGTTTGAAGCTGATGGCCAAGAAAGAATTCTTGGGACATCTTTGGTGGAAAAACATGGTTTTATTAAAGCATGGAGACAGGACCTGTGGGCAGAAGGAGCTGCATGGGGGTCATGAGGAGTGGCTGATTATATACTTTAAAGTTGGGAGGGGGTCAAGGGGAGTGTAAGTCTCTAAGGAATTTGAAAGCAGGGTTTCCAGAACCTTGAGGAGGCTAGCTGTTGTCTGAGGAAGGGTCATTTATTACTGTTTAATAAAACCTGAGTCATGAGACCCTTCAGATGTATATTGGTAGATCAGATGCTTGGGGGATGATTGCTAACACATATCTTGAGGGGTTGAGAGATAAAGGAAGTTGCCAAAGGAATTTTTATATGTTAAAGTAGACCTACAGGATCTTGGGGGGTCAGGCTAAGATTGCCTGTTGCCCTTAGCAAAGTATTAACATGGAGGCAGCTGAATCCCTAGAAAAAGGTCACTGCCTGTTTTAAGGACTTGTCAATGGACTGTAGGTAGTAAGGAAATTTAATTTTTCTTTACCTTTGCTTCCCACATCAATCCAAGTGGAAGGCAGATGCTCAACTGACCAAGCCACCCAGGTACCCCCACAGTTCTTTTAATTTATATATTATCAGGCCCAGCTTGCAAAGGTATGGCTCTGAAGGAGGTTAACCTGCATAGTTTCCCTGGTACTAAGCAGACTTGGGCTGAGCAGATCAGGCCAGAGAGAAAGAGCTGCAGACAGAAAGCACCTGGTCAGAAGGATTAATGACCAGAAGTTCAGCTAGCACCCAGAAAAGTGTATAAGGACCTACGTGCAACTATGGATGAAAGCTGGGGAGGTCAACTCAGGCTGGAGCAGAAGGCCTATAAGCAGAAGTCAAGCTGACAAGCAGAAGCTAGGAGGCAGGAGACCAGGAAGCCAGGCTAGGAGTCGAGGAAAACCGAGACCTGGGGCTTGGCTCAGGTTCCATAACAGGAGCAAGGAGGTGCTAGGTCATCAGACCCAGGCACAAGGTCCCTGGTACCAGGTCAGACAGCCCATCCGGTGTGTGCTCCTTACCTGGGATCGTGCAGGGCATCTGAGGTCAATGGATGTCCAGACTGCTGTGCTCTTTCTGGCTTCCTCCTCTCTGATAACATTCTCATGAGTGTGTATCAGCAGGTTGGAGCCACACCCCCTAGGAGAGTGGGGAATAAAAGAAGTGTAGCTGTGTAGGTGTGTGCAGAGAGAAATAACAACGTGCAGATAATGAGGAAGTGAAGAGAAAGTACATCACATGGCATCAAAGGCAGTTGACCCATCGGCAGGGTGTTCCTTTGGATCTTTCAGTTACACGTGACTGGAGGATTGGTTTTGGGTTACTCCATCTTCCAGTGTTGTTGGAAGAATAAGAGCACTCTCTCTCAAGATATGACATGTTGCAGAAACTTGAAGCAAGATGCATCTTTCCAAGGTCATTCGGTCTCCGAAACAGAACTTGCCAGTCTCTAGTGAGTTTCCCTCCAGGTCCTACCCTGGAGTTTCTTGTCTTGGCAGCATGTGGGTCTGACATGAGGTGTGCTGGACATGCAGAGATAGAGAAAAGGAAACACAGAAGTCCACGTGTCCCCAGGCTGCCTATAGAAGGTGGCATGACTTGTCAAATTTTGGACAAGTTCATTAGAGCAGAGGTCCCCAGCCTTCTTTTCAGCCCAGGGACCCCACCAGGGTCCTGCATATGGCATCCTGGTTGTTAGTGAAGCTCTCTGTCAGAGATCCCTCATACAGAATATTAAAGGAAGCCAAGAAGATCGGCCACAGTGTCTGGTGTCCTGCTTCCAGGCAGCCAGAAGTGAGCAGTGCTTGGTGGATGGTGGGTTGTGAGCGGCACCTGCATTTTTTTTTTAATCAAACATCTTCTGTTTTATTGGGGCATATGAAAGCATTTCTCTTCACACGAGGACCTTGGCACAACAAGCGCTCTCATAGGTACCCGGCTTTACATAAAGGAGGAGGTTTTACCTTGAATAGCTTTTGTAAAAAACCATAGTTTATGAATGGGCTCTTTTTGCTCCCATTATTTTTTCACGTGAGCCACATTTTCATGTATTCATAACTCTCCCTCGGACCATGAAAAAATCCAGATGCAAATGGATTAGCAACATCTACCCACAGCATGGTTTTCAAATACTGCTTTTTACCCTTTTTGTGCTCCTGGGTATGGGTGAATGGTGTGCCACTCAGATAACACAGTTCAGGAAACGCTTGCAGCTCTACCCTGGTGGTGAAGCTCTTTAACTGGGTAGCACGATTACCTACCATGTGTCTGCAGGCTCCTTCACGCTTTTCTTTATCTCTGCTGCCACGAGCCAGTATAAAGTTATCAGTCGTGCTGGGTGATGTGGATTCTTCACACCTCTGCATTTTAGGAGTGGACCCTTGAACACGGAGCGGCTGCTGGGTGACTCCTGATGACTTTCATGATATCTATAGCCCATTGATTGCATAGTTATTTTGTGCAGAGTTGCCATCCGGTAAATACCAACGGACCGGTTGAGTTTCCAGAGCATTCAAATGTGCCCTAAGCAACTTCTAGCATTTTGTTGGTGTCTATAGAGGGAGAGGCACAACATAGCAGAGGATGGTACATACTAATGTGGTGGCAGTGGTACTTGTGCTGTTGTTATTGTCATGCAAGGGCTCACTCCGGGTTGGGATTGTAGGGACAGAGAAGCCATTTTCATATAATTTGCCATTCACGTCCTAATTCTGGGCATGGCCTGACTCACTCAGCAGAGACATTTCCCCCTGTGATATGAAGGTATGTTGCTAAGCAACCAGATCAGTAATTGGTAAATGCTTATATATGATTTGATTTGAGTTACATGCAAAAATATATAACTGCTTTTTTTTCTGGTCTTCATTATTATTAAGCAAATGATTATCATTTGGTTTTATTTTGCCCAAATAAAATAAAATAACTGCTTTCATTTATCAAGTTGCATAATAGCATGATGCTATGGAAAAATCCTGGCTCCAGAAGAGCAAAAGCTTGCATTCGAATCTTAAGTATGAGAGAATCACTAGCCCCATGACTGTGGATAAAATCTGGTAACTTCTGAGCCTTCACTTTTTTTTTTTTTTTTAACCTCTCATTTGCGGTACGGATCTCTTCTCAGCTTACCCCACATCGCTGAGTGAGGATGGATGTGGCCACGGGTGGAAAATGCTTTAGGAAGAGTAAGACATTCCAGGGTCTGAGCATTATCTAGAACTCCAGGCTACTGAAGCTTGGGACTTTTCATGTGTCATAACCCCCAAGCTGGATGGATTAGGCAGCACGGAGTGAGCGCACACTGTCCCCTCGACCAGGCACAAAGCTCTGGGGCGGGTCTAGGCCGTGCAGAAGAAAGGACACGTGGTATTGACCTTGAGTGAGTTCTCACTGCCGTGCTGGAGGCAGCACTAGTAACACAGAGAAGCACAAGCCCCCACTGCAAAGCTGCATCTCATTACACTCTGGAACATAAGATAGACTCTCTCAAGACCAATTGCTCTAAGACTTAAAGACCTTGGCTGAGGACCCCTGAAGGCTGGAGTAGTTAACGACGGCAACTTACACAAGCCCTCGAAGAATGGGTAAATTCTTAAGAGAAGAATATGGGTGAATTCATAGAAATTATCACCGTGGGTGAGTGTTGTACATTATATTGTAGACGTCAATTCACTTTCAAAGTCTCATAGTGTCTGGCCGCAGTGTTTTATGCAAAGTTGGGTGAGGTTAGTGGTCAGCCGTGTTTTGCTCCTGATGGTAAACATTTTATTTGAAGTCATGAATTATCTTCCTGCACTAATGAAATGGATCATTTACATAAAAGTCAGAAAAACCCCAAGACCCATATGCTTTTTAGCCTCCAGAGACATGGAAATGACCCCAGTGACAGCCAATTACAGCATAGAAAGGTGAAGGAGGATGCTTTTTTTTTCTCTACGGGAGAGGCTCCAAACTGAGCAGCGTGCTTCATGGCAGTGCTTTCAAATCGGTGTTATTTCAAAACGACGCCTAACTGGTGTTTTGTTGCTGTGGTTTTTGTTTTTTAACGTGCACGTGGACGTCTTACCTGTCTCCAGAAGCTTTGCCTCAGCCCACTGGTCCTTGGCACATATCCTCTTTATTTATAATCCACTTTATATTCTTCGACCCCTGCGTCATTGACCCCACGGATTTCCTAGGCACTGCTGTGATCTGTCAAGTCATCGGTCATTATCCGGCAGTCTTAATCCTCAGAGCATTGAAATATTTTATAATGGCACAGAGGCCACTGCGACGTGAAATGGAACTTTGGGTTGTCTTTAACATGTGGACAGTGGACACCCTACCACCGCTGCCCCCTCCTGCATCAGCTGATGTGGCAGTGGAGAGGGGCCTCCCCCACCCTCCTCCAGAGCAGTTCTTCACCTGATGCCTCACCAGTTGCCTGCGTCCAATTTAGTAGAGCTTGAATGACCTCGTAATTTGTATAAACTGTTTACCCACCTATCTAAGCATCTCACATGTGAACACCCCCCTCAGATAAGGGGAAATGCTCTCTTGGGGCACCTGCGGGGCTCAGTGGGTTAAGCGCCTGATCCTCAATCTCCACTCAGTTCTTGATCTCAGGGCTGTGAGTTCAAGCCCCACATTGGGCTCCATGCTGGGAGTGGAGACTACTTTAAAAAAAAAAAAAAAAAGAGGAAATGCTCTCAGAATGTGGTTAGCAACACACAGTATGTTGAATTTTAAAAAGGATAGTGAATCCTTAAAAAAGAAAATGACTGTACTGCCTGATACTCCTGCCTGTTCCCAAAGGAAAGTTCTGTTTTTCATGAAGCCAATAATTCTTAAGAGATTTTGCTAGGTCAATATTTTAATAATTTCTAGACACTTAAGGGGACAGACCCCAATTGAACTCTTATGAGATACACTTATCATGAAGTACTTTCCATTTAAGCACCCCACAATTCTGAAAATTCAAGATCAAATAGTTTATTGCACAAATGCAAAAAAAAATCATAAAATGCCCTTTTGATCTATGTAACTGAGACCTAAGATTTCCCCCCCAACAAAACCAATTAAATTTACCAGGTAATTATTTGCCTTATCTTTTTTTTTTTTTTTTAATCTGAATAGATCTGGCCAATGAGAGTAACCATCCCATGTGAAGGTCCTCTCGGTTCTAAACTGATTCCTGGATTCATATATCATCCCATAATGTGTTAGGATAGTTGTCAACTGGGTGAGATGATAAGGCTAGTGAGAGAAAGGGGTAGAACCCAGAAGGAAGAATTCTTAAGGAGTTCCCAGGCTCATAAGGCTTAGCATGGCACCACTTTCCTTCTGGGTGTTCAGTAAATATTAATTTCATCCCATTAGAGATACGGTCTTTTTCTCTTGAAATGAAGTGCAGAGAAGTAAATAAAGCTCATGGATATTTAAAGATGTGTACTGGGATGAATAGCTTGAAATAACCTATAATACTATCCGTGGTAAGAATGAGACAAGTAAATATTGCTTATAGTTGTGTTTTAGGGTTTTTTGTTGTTTGGAATCTTCTAAGACAACCCACTCATTTGTTTTTCTCTCTGTGAAGAAGGAACTTGTAAGTAATTAATTACACAAAATACATGTCTGGCCAAAAAGTCTTTACCTTTTAAATCCTTTCATGACTGCCTCTCCTTATGTCACTGAATAATACAATTATCCATGAATGATTTCTAACCTTCTTCTCTCTGCCTTCATTGAAGTGTTACATAATAAGAGCAGAACCTGCTGACTTCCAAGAAATTAGAACATATAAGACAGATGAGATCAAACAGCTGGCTATAATGATATTGGAATTAAAATTAAATGTTCTCATAGAATATAAGGTTATAAAAATACTGTTTTTATTAATTTTTCAAATTCTGAAATTCTGTTACTATATTTATTTCATATACATGTTTTTAAAAGAAAGTAATTTTTAAAATGTATTCTCAAAATAATCACCTCCATTACTATTTTTCTGCATTGAAGCTAACAGAGGCTTCCCCAGATGGAATTTAGTGATTCTAGGAAGTACTTCAGAAACTCTGCCTTAGAAGAGATTTTGGAAATCATCTGATTCTCCTAACATATGCATTCTTCATCCTGATGTTTCCTGGAATTGGTTTTCTAGCTCCTACTTGGGCATTTCCAGCGACAAAAAACTCACTTATTTCAGGAAGCAGACCCATGATTAATGGGTTACTCTTATTTTCAGACAGATACTCTTATACTTAGATGTGTCTTTTGTCTTGCTTACCTGCTTTGCTACCTATTTAGAGACAGTGCTGTGCGCTATGGGGCAGGTGGACCTAGATTCGGTCTCAGCTTCACTACCTATAAATCCTACAAGGTGCCATCTATTAAGACTTCCTATGTAATGAACCCTTAAAGTATAGTCTTACTTCATTTTCATAAAAAAATCTACAAAGATCAGTATTCTTTTTGCTGGATCTTACTACACAGAAACTGAGGTTAATAATCATATTTATGACAGTGACGATGATCATATTCTTGAGTTCCATTGGCATGCCAGGTGCTCTGTAGACCCTTCATATACATTTTAAACAATCAGGATTAAAGTGACTTGCCCATTATTTACTCAGGGTCTGAAGAAGCTGGACATTGATATTCAGGTCAGATGCTAAAGGACTCTGGGTTTAACTCTTTAAAGTCCTGTTTCTTTGAGAAATGGGATTACTATTGTCTTCCTCAGCAGGTTTTCTGAGATTCCGTAACATAGCCCATGAAATTATCTGACATTCTTGCTTGAAAAATACTTCCTACTACATATCATTTATTCATTTTTAACAAGATTTTATTTATTTATTTGAGAGAGAACATGTGTGCATGCATGAGCAGGGGGAGGGGCAGAGGGACAAGTAGACTCCAGGCTGAGTGCAGAGCCCAACGTGGGGCTTGATCCCATGACCCAGAGATCATGACCTGAGCCGAAATCAAGATTTGTTCACTTAAACAACTGAGCTATCCAGGTACCCTATTCATTTTTTAAAAAAGATTTTATTTTTTTATTTGACAGACAGAGAAAGAGAGAAAGAGAGAGGAGAGCACAAGCAAGGGGAGCAGGAGAGGGAGAAGCAGGTTCCCTGCCAAGCAGGGAGCCCAGTGTAAGACTCGATCCCAGGATCCTGGGATCATGATCCCAGCTGCAGGCAGATGCTTAGCCAACTGTGCCACTGAAGTCCCATTTTTTTAAGACAGTTTTTTAGAAGACTCTTCCTTCCCTTTTATCCTGATTTATATTCTCCAGGCTAAATATCCCCAGATACTTCAGTCTTTATGCATTCATTCAACATATACATGTGCTCTTTTGGCCCTGTTGGGATTTACATTCCAGAGAGGAAACATACATGGTAACTCAGGAAGTCATCTGCTTGCTCCATTAGAAGACAGGAAGTGCCATGCAGGGGATGGGCTGGTAAAGCAGGCAGGGTAAGGGAAATGAGGAGGTTGGGCATGGGTGGTGGTTCATTTACTATGGCTGTGTAACCAGTTACCTCAAAACTTAGTGGCTTAAGTCAATAATTATCACTTACTATCTCTCATGGACTCTGGAGTTCAGAAATTTGGGATAAGACATAGTGGGGCTGGCTTATCTCTGCTCACAATGCCTTTTGTCTTCAGCCAGAAGAATTGAAATATGGCCCCTGGAATCATCTAAAGGCTCATTTACTCAGATCTGGTAATTAACGCTGGCAACTGACTGAAGTCCTCAACTCTTCTCTGCATGGCCTTCTTCATGTGACATGAGCTTCCTCACAACACGGAAGCCAGGTTCTAAGGGTGAGAGGGCCGGGAGAAGTCATATGACCCAACCTTGGAGGTCATACAACATCATTCCCACCACATTGCGTCATCAAGGCAGTTTTGAACTTCCATTGAGGCTCAAAGAGAAGGAAAATAGACCATGCCTGTCAGTGGAGATAGCAATGTCAATGTCATGTTATAAAAAGAGCATGTGGGATGGGATACGTATTGGTGCAGCCATCTTTGGAAAGTATGGTCTGCCATGGTGCATAGGGTAGGTTTGTCAATGTGGTAACATTTAAGGAAAGATTTGAAGGAGGTAAGGGCCATGTGCCTAGCTCTTCCTGGAGCAGAGTGTTCCAGGCTAAGGCAGGAGCCTGTGCAAAGGCCCTGCAGCAGGAGTATACCAGGAATATTTGGAAGCTAGTATGGCTGGATCAGGGTAATTGAAGATCAGAATAGTAGGAAAGGTGGTCTGAGATAGGAGGGAGGATATATGTGAGGCCTTAATACACCACTGTAATTACTTTGGATTTTACTATGAGATGAGAAGCAAAATGTGTTTTATAAGCAGTTATGTTTTATTTTAAAATTTTTTGCAAGATTTTATTTATTTATTTGACACACAGAGAGAAAGCACAAGTAGGCAGAGTGGCAGGCAGAGAGAGAGGGAGAAGAGACTCCCGATGAGCAGGGATCCCGATGAGGGACTCGATCCCAGGACTCTGAGATCATGACCTGAGCCAAAGGCGGTTGCTTAACCGAGTGAGCCACCCAGGTGCCCCTAGCAGTTATATTTTATTTTTTTTTAAATAATTTTATTATGGGGAAATACAGATAACATAAAATTTACTATTTTAACCACTTTCAGGGATACAATTCAGTGACATTAAGTCCACTTATATTGTTGCATCACCATCACTACTCTTCATCTTCAGGACGAGTTCATCATCTGGAACTGGAACTCTTGTACTCCTTAAACATGAACTCCCCACTATCTTCACCACACAGCCCCTGAAAACCAATATGCTACTTTGTGTCTATGAATTTGCCTACTCTAGGTACCTCATGGAAGTGGAATCATGCATTACTAGTCCTATTGTATCTGTTTTATTTCACTTAGCATATTTTCAAGATTCATCCATGTTGTAGCAGGTATTAGAATTTTATTCCTTTTAAAGGCCAAATAATATTTTACTGTATGAATAGACTGTATTTTATTTATCCATTCATCCACTGATGTTGGGTTGTTTCCACCTTCTGGCTATTGTGAGTAATACTGCTATGAACATCGGTGTATAATTCTCTTCAAGTCCTTGCTTGCAGTTCCTTTGGGTATATCCCTAGATATGGAATTGCTGGATCTTATGACAATTATTATTTAATTTTTTGAGGAATTGCCACATTGTTATTTTTCTTTTCTTTCTCTGTCTTCTCCTCCTCCCTACCCTCCTCCTCTTTCTTCCTCTTCTTTTGATAATAGCCATCCTAATGGATATGAAGTATCTCATTGTGGTTTTGGGTTTTTTTTTGTATGTAAATTTATTTTTATTGGTGTTCAATTTGCCAACATATAGAATAACACCCAGTGCTCATTCTATCAAGTGCCCCCCTCAGTACCTGTCACCCAGTCACCCCCACCCCCCGCCCACCTCCCCTTCCCCCACCCCTAGTTCGTTTCCCAGAGTTAGGAGTCTCTCATGTTCTGTCTCCCTTTCTGATATTTCCCACACATTTTTTCTCCTTTCTCCTTTATTCCCTGTCACTATTTTTTATATTCCCCAAATGAATGAGACCATATGTTTGTCCTTCTCTGATTGACTTACTTCACTCAGCATAATACCCTCCAGTTCCATCCACGTCGAAGCAAATGGTGGGTATTTGTCATTTCTAATGGCTGAGTAATATTCCATTGTATACATAGACCACATCTTCTTTATCCATTCATCTTTCGATGGACACCGAGGTTCCTTCCACAGTTTGGCTATTGTGGACATTGCTGCTATAAACATCGGGGTGCAGGTGTCCCGATGTTTCACTGCATCTGTATCTTTGGGGTAAATCCCCAGCAGTGCAATTGCTGGGTCGTAGGGCAGATCTATTTTTAACTCTTTGAGGAACCTCCGCACAGTTTTCCAGAGTGGCTGCACCAGTTCACATTCCCACCAACAGTGCAGGAGTGTTTCCCTTTCTCCACATCCTCTCCGTTTGTGGTTTCCTACCTTGTTAATTTTCCCCATTCTCAGTGGTGTGAGGTGGTATCTCATTGTGGTTTTGATTTGTATTTCCCTGATGGCCAGTGATGCAGAGCATTTTCTCATGTGCTTGTTGGCCATGTCTGTCTTCCTCCTAGCAGTTATATTTTAAAAGAACCACTCTGATAACGGTGTGGAAAGCAGCCTGGGAAGTTGAGGTGGGGGCAGAGGGGCGAGAGAGGAAGGGAGATGAGTTAGGAGACTATTCTAGAAACCCAGGCAAGAGGAGTTAGTGACTAAGACAGAGATAGTGACAGTAATGGCGGTGAGATGCAGTGGATCACAGACATGTTCTGGACTTATAGCCAGTATGATTTCCTAATGTATTGGCTCTGAGAAGTGAAAGCAAGAGGAGTCAGAGATGTCGAGGCCATTGCATGGATGGAACTATCATTTTCTAGAAGAGGGAAGGCTGAGGGGACACAGCTTTTCAGGAAAAGATCAAGAATTTAGTGTCTAAGTTTGAGACATCGATTAGATATGCAGGTGGAATTGTTAGGGAGGGGGTAATTGGATAAATAAATAAATACAGAGGTCTAGGGAGAGGTCTAAGCTTGAAATAAAAATTTAGGGGTCACGGGCATTGTAATGTTATTTAAATGATGCTCCTGGAAGATAACAGGCAGAGAGACTGAGGGTAGACATGAAGAGGTTGAAGGACTGAACCCTGAGGCACCCCACTGCTGAGAGGGTGGGAGGAAGAGAAGAAACCAGTGAAGAAAATCACAAGGGCATGACCACGAATGTCCTGGAAGCCTCAGGAAGAAAGTATATGAAAGCAAAGGGTATAATCAGTGCTCTGATGGGTCAGGAAAGATGGGGCCGAGAATCACATCACTGAGCTAGGTCATGCAGGTCATTGGCAGCTGTGGGTCGGACCCTCGTCTGGAATGAACTCCAAGGCCAGGGAAG
This sequence comes from Nyctereutes procyonoides, assembly GCF_905146905.1. NCBI lineage: Eukaryota > Metazoa > Chordata > Mammalia > Carnivora > Canidae > Nyctereutes > Nyctereutes procyonoides. The sequence continues at coordinate 9,172,605 of NW_026575044.1, forward strand.
GAGAGGAACCAGAGAAAACAAGTATAGACAGCCTTGCCATGAGATTTGTGCAAAGATGAGTGAGGAAACAGAATGGGAGCTGGCTGCAGAAAAAGAGTCAAGAAGAGGATTTGTGTTTTCTTTTAAGATTTCCTTTAAACAAAAAACAACAACAACAAAAAGATTTCCTTTAAACAGCAGCACACTTGTATGCTGCTGGGAATGATCCAGTATTTTCCAGAGTGAAAGTTTGGCATTGTAGGAGAGAGAGAGGAAGCCCAGGGTGATATCCTTGGGAGTGCTTTGCATATGCTTTAACTTCCAGAATCCTCACTCTCCTCCTCTGTGGGGTCTCTGCGTGGGGTGCAGGTGGGCACAGACTGTAGAGATAAGAAAAAGGAAGAAGCCAGCAGGCCACTGCTTTTTCTAAGCCGTCTTTTGGTGTCTTTCCCCTGTCTCTCCACATTTGCACTGGGAACCCCACCTGGTAGGGGGTGGGAACCACACGCCACAAGTCCAGGTCCTGTTGCCATCTCATGAAAGAATCCAAATATGAATGAGTGAACACCACCTGTTACCAGCAGATCCTCATCCCCCCATCTCTCCAACTGTCCTGCATCTACACAGCCTGGCTTGGCAGCAAGGGATCCCGGAGCAGACGCATGGGTGTCAGGATGCAGTGCAGCACACACCCCTGCATGAGCCCCTGTTCTTCGGGGGGGCGGGTGGTGGTATCTCAAGAAGCAATGAAAAACTGTCAAGAGATGCACCGGACCAGTCATTGAACAACCTCCTTATGCCTTTCATTTTAGAAGGAAAGCATCAGGAAGAGTGGCAATGAGATCATGAAAAAGAGTTTAGTCCTAGTGTTTTTGTTTTGCTGGTTGGAAGAAGAAAGCATTGTGGGAAACCGATGCCCTTCATTGTCTGTTGTGGCACAGCACAGTGATTGTAGCACTCCCTAAGCATGGCACATGGCATTGGGACCCTGGGTACCCTTCATCCTCTTGTTCATCATGTGTCCCATTCCTCCATCTTTCACTCTCAGGAAAAAGATTTTCAGGTTTACAGCTAAGAAAATACAAGTTTCGAAGCTGCCATTCCATTTGCTGTATTTGCACAATGGCCATTCCATAGCTCAAGAGATTTGTCAGAGGATGATAATTATGGCCACATAATTTAAACTAACTATTCCAGATCTGTAAGATGGGGGGCAGGAAGAGATACAAACAATGCTGACTCTGCCTTCTTGACCTGCTTCCCTGGTGACCCGTCATGTAACTGACATGGATGGATCAGGAGGTTTTGAGCTGTTCATGGTAGTCTGGTCGTTTTAAATAGAAGCTCAGGGGCACCTGGGGGGCTCAGTGGTTGAGCGTCTGCCTTTGGGTCAGGTCGTGATCCTGGAGTCCTGGGATCGAGTCCCACATCAGGCTCCCCATGAGGAGCCTGCTTCTCGCTCTGCCTATGTCTCTGTCTCTCTCTGTGTCTCTCACGAATGAATAAATAAAATCTTAAACAGCAGCACAGACATTTAATACCATTCAAATAGGCAATTGGAATTTGTCCAACACAAGTGTACTGTGAAAATGCCAAGAATTAATCCAGAGGTGAATGTATCATTCTCAGCAATGCCTTTGCCTCGTGGCCCCTTGCCCTGATTTTTCCCCCCACCTCACCCCCCCCCCGCCACCACCACTATAGTTAGGAACATGGTGTTGTAAGTGTTGCAGAACATTTGTACAGTAGGAGACATGATGTGAACAACTGACATTATTAATGATACCAGCAACCTCCCTCCTGCCTTTCCCCATCTGCTCCGTGCCACCTTTGTTGGCTCTGGTGCTTGCCCATGAATTGCATCTTTTTAAAGATTTTATTTATTTATTTGAGAGACAGAGAGAGCACAAGCAGGGGCAGAGGGAGAACCACCAAACTCTCTGCTGAGCAGGGATCCCAATACGGGGCTTGATCCCAGGACCCTGAGATCATGACCTAAGCCAAAGGCAGACACTTCTTAACCAACTGAGCCCCCCAGGTGACCCCATGAATTGCACTTTGTATCAAAAGACCACCCTGCACAGAGAGAGAGCCTGTTTTCTACACAGCAGCCCACAGTCTCAGCACCATACACCCTGGCTGGACTTTTTTCTAATTTGGTGTTATGTTTCAAAAATGAGGTTGATTTATGTTTCCCTGCTGTACAGGGCCATGTGTTTTTCTTGCACAACCACACACATAGTGTGCCTTGATTGGTCACCACTCAGTTCTTCATCAGGTTGGCTGGGATTTTACAAGGTGTTTGAATTTCTAAATAACTCATAGGGTCTCTCACACTTGAGTCCATACCAGAGAAGTTATAGGATGATTAACCTCATAGGTGCTGTTTATCCCCAAAGACGACCAGCCATATCCACGCTCAAACTGAGTGTGGATCTCAAACAAGTCTTTAGAAATTGTGATTGCAGAATCATGCAATTGTATGGCTTTTTTTCCCCTTCTGTATAAGTGATTGGGTGGCTCACTAGGTGCTACTGCTGAGCACCCAGAGGATGAGCAGGATTCGGTAAGAACTGGGGGTTTGTTCGTTCATTCATTCATTCATTCATTCATTCATTCATGAGAGACATAGGTAGAAGGAGAAGCAGGCTCCCTGAAGGGAGTCCAATGTGGGACTCAATCCCAGGACCCCGGGATCATGACCTGAGCTGAAGGCAAATGCTCAACCACTGAGCAACCTAGGCTCCCTGAACTGGGGGTTCTTGGAGAGAAAGAAAAGAATATGACCCTGGCATAGCTGATCGAACATTGGACCACACCTGCTCCTTATTGTCGCTTTTCTGCATTTTTCCTTCCAGAGCTGCCCAGAAGTTAAATCTGTCTTCGAAGAAAAAGAAGCATCGACCTTCCACCTCTTGTGCGGCGGAGCCCCCGCTCTTTGCCACCAGCTTCAGTGGCATTCTGCAGACCTGCCCTCCCCCGGCTCCTCCCTGTCTGCTGCGGGCCGTCAACAAGGTGAAGGACACACCAGGCCTGGGCAAGGTAGGTGCTCTGCCGGTGGAGACGGAATCGAGGGGAAAGAAGGGAAGCGGGAGCCCAGTTTGGTTGTTAAAACCAGAGGGTGACAACGAGAACGACAGGAGACGAAGATTAAATTCACTAGGAAAGACTCTCAACCTTTCTTTAGTTACATGCATTGCATAGAAAATGAAGGCATTCAGATGATTGGAGATGTGATTGGGTTTGGGCAGGTAAAAACAGCTGTGTGCTGTTTGACAGAACTGTAACCATTTGAAGACAAGACCCAAAGACAGAAAAGACAATAGGCAGAGGTTGGCCAACAGGCCAATGTTATTAGGAGATGCGGCTCAGTTGGGTTTGGGGTAACTTTGTTTTCAGGGTCACTCCCAAACTCTGCGCTGACATGGTGTCTGGGTGAAGTCACTGCGGCTGTAGCTCTCCACTCAGGAAATAAGCTGAGACGTATAAGAACATTTAGCTCCAGAAAGGTAGCTGTTGTGTCTCTTTCCTTTTCTTCGGAAGTAGGACGGGGCACACCACCTTGCCAGTGCCTTGCTGACTTGATGTGATCTGCCCGGGGTTCTTTCTGGAAAGTTGCAGGTCGGGCTGAGGGGGGCAGCTGGTCCACTATGAGGACCCAGCTCTTCCTGTTACCGATTCCCATTCCCCTTGACCCTCAGACTTGGCTGTCCCAGGTTTCTAGTCTCCCTGTAACTCGGAGTCCTTCTGGAGTTTGGGGCTCTCCACTCCATCTTCTCCTCCCTGTTTCTCTGCTTCCTCCCATAGTCTCTGCCCCGTGCCCCCAGTTTCACCACCCCATTGGGAAAGTATCATGTTATGTTACTCTTCCCAATGGCATTTAAACTTTAAGATCATGTTGGGCAGAGCATTGCTTACTCCAATGGAGAGTATCCAGTCTTGGAATGTTCCAAGGCATGTGGCAGGGTAGGTAGCTGTTAGCTGATGGTTTTCCCATCCCCAAAGGAAAGCAGGGAACAAGGCAGGAGGGCTGCCCTGGCCTCACCAGCCAGGAAGGACATGGGGAAGACCCTCTGGATCAGGATCCCTCTCTAGGGAAGGACTCATAAAGGGAGCTGCTGAGGGGACACTCACTGAGGCAGTTACGGGTGGTCGGCATGCTGCCTTTCGGGGAGGGCAGGCATAAGTAACTACAGGGCGTTAACATCTTTTCCTTTCTTTTTAATTGTGCTAAGATACATGTAACAGAAAATTTATCATCTGAGCCTTTTCTTAAAGTGTATACATGGATTTTTGTTTTGCTAAGGAGTTTGGGACTTTAGTACCAGAGCTGAACCGTCCTGGATGAAGTGGAGTTAGCATTGTAGGCTCCTTGTCTCACACTCTGAGGCACATCCAGCTTCTCCTCTGAATAAATGTGAACAAATATTAAATGTTACCACTTTGAAGACATGAGATTATTAGGCAACCTAGCCTACTTAGATACCCCAGAATAACCTATCCAGGATACCTCAAGATGAACAACATAAGCAACTGTCTCCCTGCACATAGAACAGTGGCCTATCTGTGGTTCCTAAGAGAGTCAATGTAGGCCTGGGCCTCAAGCCTCGGTCGTCCTGTCCTCCCCTGCACCATCCCTAACCCACCTCCCTGCAGTTCTGAGACAAGGACATCAGGTCACCAAGGGACTAAACTAACCTCTGTGTGTGTGTGTGTGTGTGTGTGTGTGTGTGTGTGTCTCATGAATCAATAAATAAAACCTTAAAAAATTTATAAAAAGAATAAGATAAGCAAGGTATGACAGCAGGTATAACCACAAACAAGATGATAATCTTTAGAAAATGAAAGCTTGCAAACATGCTTATTTTTTTTATTTTTTATTTTTTTAAAGATTTATTTATGAGAGACACACACAGAGAGAGAGAGAGAGAGAGAGAGAGAGAGAGAGAGAGGCAGAGACACAGGCAGAGGGAGCAGCAGGCTCCATGCGGGGAGCCCGACGTGGGACTCGATCCCAGGACTCCAGGATCACACCCTGGGCTGAAGGCAGACGCTCATCCGCTGAGACACCCAGGGATCCCCAAACATGCTTATTTTTTATTATTTTTTCAAATAGATACTTTTTTTTTTAAGATTTTACTTATTGATTCATGAGAGACACACAGAGAGGGCAGAAGCATAGGCAGAGGGAGAAACAGGCTCCCTGTGGGGAGCCCAATGTAGGACTCAATCCTGGGACCCCAGGATCATGCTCTGAGCCAAAGGTAGATGCTCAACCACTGAATTACGTTAAAGTTGCTTATTAATTTTTCTCCTTTTTTAAAAAATATTTAAATTCGGTTTGCCAACATATAGTCTAACACCCAGTGCTCATCTCATCATGTGCCATTCTTAATGCCCATCACCCAGTTACCGCATCCCCCACTCACTCCCCTTCTGTAGACCTTTGTGTGTTTCTCAGAGTTAGGAGTCTCTCTTGGTTTGTCCCTTATTCTTCTTTGAATGGGAGAGAAAAGGGTGCTGGGGAACATTCCTTGGCCAGGACTGGCAGGAAGCCCTGAGTGTGTGTGAGGAAGCGTGTCATGGATGAGGTCCTCAGATTGGGTGTCCCAGAAGGTGACAGGGGTATGACTGCTGTGACCAGTGGCCATGTGGCAGCTGTCAGCCAAGCATGGTGGTGGGGGCATTGGTGGGAGGAAGTGACTGTGGGAGGGAGGGACTTGAGAAGGACGCAATAATCGTAGACTTCTTGGTACCATGTGTATGAATGAAACAAGGCTGGTAAGGACTCCCATCCTGCTGCCTTCTGTGTGAGGAGTGTCTGCTCCACTGGGGCACCCAGCTGCCCGACCTCGGTGGGGGAACATTTCCCAGACTCCTTCTCTCCCACCCCCTGATGCCTCCTTGCAGTGAGGAGTTGCAGTCCTTATCCATTTGGAAAGATTCATTCCCATCAGTGTAGCTCTGATGCGGAACTTACATTCTAACATCTCTAAGAAATACAGTGGAGTTTAACCTAGAACATAACTGGTGCTATTTATAAATCTGTATGTTGGAAGTAGGGAAGCTTGATGGAATGTCTGGAAGCAACTTAATTATGGACACCTGAGGTGGGGGTGGGGCACAAGCCCAGCTCAACCCTGACCTCTTGTGCCTTGGCCACCCCAGGACTTCCTCAGGAGACCTGGGAGGTTTTCACAGGTTTGGAAGAGGCTGATGGGCTTATTTAGAGCAACACTCTCACTTAGTGAACAAGGTAACTGAGGCCCCCAGGGGGTAAGAGATCTTCCCATGCCTACCGAGTCAAGCCCAGAAGTCAGGAGCATGAAGCCATTTTATTTTTTATGTCTCACTGAGCTGCCACTAGGTATACATGACCTTTAAAATTTGGGGGTGGAGACAAGAATGTGATGGGGCCGCAGTGGTAGCAAAATAACCATGGGATCCAATTGTCTTCATCCAGTCAAGGAGGACCTGCTTCCCTTTGCAGAGTCACAGATGGGAAGGAGGACAGGTGGAGCAGCCAAGAGCAGACACACAGGGAGATGGCAGGCTCTCTGTCATGCTCCCTGCTGGTGCCAGCAGCTCCCCTGACCCTCTACCCAGAGTCAGTGTGGCCACTGAGCACTGCTTGAGGCAAAAGCTTTTTGGGAGGCCATGGTGATGGAAGAATTTGCGGTAACTTCAATGTACTTGGAGCTGAAATACGGCATACACACAACGTGGGAAACACTTCAACATTGTGTTGAGATGGGCACCCTGCAAATATTTGTTGAGCACCTGTTATATGTCAGGCACGGTGCTGGGCACTAGGCTTGCAGTCACGGACAGACAAGGCAGTCCTTACACACTTACAACTTTGTGCATCATTCCAGTCAGTCTTAGAAATCACACCATTATGGGGTGCCTGGGTGGCTTGGTTGGTTAAGCATCTGACTCTCGATTTCGGCTCAGGTCTTGATCTCAGAGGTTATGAGATCAACCCCCATGTTGGGCTGTGCACTGGGTGTGGAACCAGACCCTCCCTTCTCCCCCCTGCACTCTCGCACTCTCCCTCTCTCTCTCTAAAAAGAAGAAGGAGAAGGAGAAGAAGAAGAAGGAAATCTCACCAATTTTTACCAAAATAAGGACAATCTGATTTAAGGAAAAGTCAGAATTACAGACTTAAAATAACTTCAAGTAATATAAACAAAACTATACTAAGTGGTCTTGTAGAGACATTCTTAATGAATAGATAAAAATGATTAATGGATGAAAGCAGCTTAGTCCCCATTTATATTTCATTGATTTGGCTTATATGTAAATGATACCTCTAATCTATTTGACAATGGCTCCTTCTCCTCACTCAGTAAACGCTCTTCGTAAAATTTGTTTGCACAATTAATTAACATCCATGTTTAAGGTTCATTTGTTAGTTGTCACAGCTTAATGTCAGAGCTCTTTGTCTTGGATTACAAGCTTCTAGAGCAAATCACGTTATCTGTTTAACTCACTGCACGTGTGGCTCTGCCACCACGCCTCCGTGTGTAGCACTTTTGAAGGCGAGACTGTAATGGTGACAGTCACATCGGTGATGCTGGGAGTCCACCAGTACATTGGCTAATTCTCCTCTTCCCAGAAGAATCCCTGAAGGGAAATCCATGAAGCATGAAGGAGGAAAGGAGCCTTTTTTCCTATATAAGCTCCAGGAATGCCTCCAAGGCGTGGAATGAGAAGCACTCAGCCTGTGTTCCCCCAGTCGTGTTGTGGGAATATAAGAAAACTCTTAGAGGCAAGTGCTAGCAGCAAGAGAACAGACTCTATAGAATATGTAAAGCTCACACAAACTTGGATGGAGCAAACAGAAAGAAGAGTGATGGAAAATTAAGCTGTGACAGGTTGGGGAGGGCTTGTCACCCTTCATTCACTCGGCGAATATCTACAGAGGTCCTATGTCCCAGATACAGTAGTAGGTGCCCCAGTGGGGCACAGAGCATGGGAGCAGGTTGGCTGCTCTGGGCACACCCCCGTAAAGGAAGGGGGGCGTGTATCCTGATCTCTGTGGACTCGAGGCTCCCCTGAAAATGCAGCCTCAGCCACAACTCCTGTGATGTCAGTGCTGTTTCCTGTTGCTGGGGGGCCCTGCTAAGGCTAGTCTGCGTGGGAGGGCCACGTGGAGTCCATGTGGTAGCTCCCCATCACTGTTTGCACACCCATCTGTGCATTTCTCACGTGCTTCCCCAAGATTCCCATCTTTGGGCAGTGCAGCCCAGAGGCAGGCAACTTGATGGAGTCCTCACATTTTTGTTTAAATAGAGGTGCTTGTCTGGCTGGATAAGCTGTTTGTTCTTTTCATTCCTTGATTTTAAGCCATCTGTATTTTATTCAGCACCATTTTTCAAACCAAGTAGCAGCATATTTTGACCTCTATTAAAAGATATGTGCTCTCTCTCTCTCTCTCTCTCTCTCTCACACACACACACACACACACACACACACACACTACTTGGCCAGTGTCACCACCAGGTCCTATGTGGTTTAGATTTAGCTTCATTCTAAACTCTCGCTTTTTTGATGTGTAAGCTCAAATCATAGAAAGAAAAAAGAGAAAAACCATGTGAGCCTCTTAGCGGAGACTATTTTTCCATTATAGATTTATAAATCTTTTTGTGGTCGAAGTCATTCTATTACAGGCACACCTTAGAGATTTTGCATGTTCGGTTCCAGACCATTGCAGTAGATAGAAGATCATGATAAAGTTAACCAAATGAATTTTTTGGTTTCCCAGAACATATAAAAGTTATATTTACACCATATTGTAGTCTATTAGGTGTGCAGTTATGTGTAAAAAAACAATGTACATACCTTCATTTAAAAATATTTTATTGCTTAAAAATGCTAACCATCTGAGCTGTCGACAAGTCATAATCTGCTTGCTGCTGGAGGGTCTTGCCTCCGTGTTGGTGGCTGCTAACTGATCAGGGTGGTGGGCGCTGAAGTTTCAGGTGGCCGTGGCAACTTCTTAAAATAAGACAACAGTGAAGTTTGCCTCATCGATGGACTCTTCCTTTCATGAAGGATTTCTCTGTAGCATGTGATGCCGTATGATGGCATCAGATCCATGATAGAACTTCTTCCAGAATTGGAGTCTGTCCTCTCAAACCCTACTGCTGCTTTATCAACTCAGTTTATGGAATATTCTAAATCCTTCATTGTCATTTCAAGGAGCTTCACAGCATCTTCAGGAGAAGTACATTCCATTTCAAGAAACCACTTTCTTTGCTCATCAGAACCGTTCACGTTTTATCATGAGATTGTGGCCAGCCAGTCCCATCCTGAGACTCTACTTCTAATTCTAGTTCTCTGCTCTTTCCACCACAGCTGTAGTGACTTCCTTCCTTGAAGTCTTGAACCCCTCAAAGTCATCCCTGAGACTTGCAATCAGTGTCCTCTATACCCCTGTGAATGTTGATATTTTGACCTCTTCCCATGGATCACAAGTGTTCCCAATGGCATCTAGAGTAAATGGAATAGAACAGTGAATACTTTCCAAAAGATTTTTGATTTACTTTGCCCAGATCCATCAGAGGAATCTATGGCAGCTATAGTTTAATGAAATGTATTTCTTCAAAAATAAGACTTGAAAAGTGGAAATTACTTCATGATCCAAGGGCTTAGAATGGATGTTGTGCTCACAGACATGAAATCACACTAATTTCGTTGTCCATCTCCATCAGACCTCTTGGGTGACCAGGTTCATTGTCAGTGAGCTGTAATGTTTTGAAAAAATCTTTTTTCTGACCAGTAGGTCTCAACAGTGGGCTTACAATCTTAAGTAAACCATGTTGTAAACAGATGTGTTGCCACATCCAGGTCTTGTTCCATTTCTGGAGTGCAGGCAGAGTAGATTTCACATAATTCTTAAGGGTTCTAGGATTTCTGGAATGGCCCATGAGCATTGGCTTCCACCTAAAGTCACAGCTGCATTAGCCCCTAACAAGAGAGTCTGCCTGTCCTTTGAAGGTTTGAAGCCAGGCATTGGCTCTTCTCTGGCTATGAAAGTCTTAGATGGCATCTTCTTCTAGTGTAAGGCTGTTTGGTCTACATTGCAGTCTCATGGTTGGTGTGGCAGCCTTCAAGAATTCTCTTAGCTGGATCTTCGGGATAACTTGCTGCAGCTTCTACAGCAGCACTTGCTACTTCACCTTCCACTTCTATAGAGACGATGTCTTTCCTTAAACCTCACGAACCAACCTCTGCCAGCTTCAGACTTTTCTTCTGTGGCTCCCTCACCTCTCTGAGCCTTCATAGAATTGAAGAGAGTCAGAGCCTTGCTCTGGGTTTGGCTTTGGCCTAAGGGAATGTTGTGGCCATGTGATCTTCTATCCAGACCACTGAAACATTCTCCATATCAGCAGTAAGGCTGTTTTGCTTTCTTATCATTCATGTGTTCACTGGAGTAGCACTTGTAATTTCCTTCAAGAATTTTAGCTTTGCTGTCACAGCTTGGCTCTTGCTTGGATGTAAGAGCTTTCATCCTATTTCAGCTTCGACCTGCCTTCCTCACTCAGCTTCATCACATCTAGCTTTTGATTTAAAGTGAGAGACATGCAACTCTTCTCTTTCACTTGAACACTTAGAGGCTATTGGAGGATTATTAATTGGCCTAATTTCAATATTGCTGTGCCTCAGGGAATAGGGAAGCTGAAGAGAGGGAGACAGACAAGGGGATGGCCTGTCAGTGCAGCAGTCAGAACAATATTTATTGATTAGTTCACCGCCATATATGGGCACAGTTAGTGGTGCCCCAATTACAATAATAACAAAGATCATTGATCACAGATCACCACAATGAATATATAAGAAAGTTTGAGATATTGTGTGAATTACCAAAAGGTGACACATGGACGGGCTGTGAGCAGGTGCTATTGGAGAAATGGAGCCAGTAGATTTACTGGACACAGCGTGGACACAGATCTTCAATTTGTAAAAAACGCAATGTTTGTGCAGTGCAGTAAAGTGAAGCACAGTGAAATGACGTCTGCCCGTATTAAACCCCTGTGACACTGTACGGAAGAGGAAGCCAAGATTTGTTCAACTGACATTCTGATTACAAGACAAAAACAAGACAGAAAAATTTGATTAAAATAAGATTTTTAAAAGATCCTAATGTAGCTGTTATTTATTCAACAAGTAGAAATGGCTGGTGTATCTGTCCCTTATTCAGGAAGTGATGCCAGGTTACATGGAGGAGAATTTTATGCCTTCCAGCCTGTCAAGGTCCAGGTTATTTAAATAGTATGCAAATTGTCAAATTCCTCATTATCATTTCCATCATTCCTCATCTTGAAGCTCTGTTGGAGAGAACGGGAAAGACTTGAGCCAGACTTTGACATTCAAGTATATATAAAATGAAGAATTTCAAATGTGATGGAAGATTCCAGATTCTACTACTCACTCACCAGTGACTACTCCATCCCTAAATGCTACAGATGGGGAGAGTGACTCCTGAGCTCTCCATTTCCCTGTGCTGGAAGGGGGGCAGGAGTAGGGGAAATGCATAAATAATACCGCATAAATAGTACAAAATAATTTATCAGGACCACTGGCCTGATGGCTTTGTAAATTAAGTTGTCAGCTCTTCTGGGGAGTAAACTCATGTGACCTTCTGCTCCCTAATTACAGATATTCCTTTCTGTGTTCTGCTGGTTTTGCTTGCGTTGGCTAAGCTCCTGTCCTTGGAGTTTGGTTTTCTGTCCTTCCTTGTTTCTTATTCTGACCCCTCCTCCAGTCTGCATTTGAAGAGCAAAGAGGTTTGCTTTGAAAAAGTTCGGACTCTTTCCCCTGAGAGGGTCCTCCCCTGACCCCATGCAGAGGTTTCCACGCGGTCCTAGTGCCTTCCCCACCATTGGCAGGTGAAGCATGTGCCATGCCAGACACCCAGGGCTTCACCAAGGGCTGAGATGTTTCTGGAGCCAATCTGAATGGCCTCAGTCATGGGTGCTTTTGTCTACACCTCCTGCCATGTCACTCTTGAATTTAGCAGCTTTCACACTTGCAAACAAGAGGGTAGTGTTAGAAGATATTTTCCATTAAAGGCTACTGGACAGAAAGAGTCCTTGTAAAACACGTGTAAAGAAAGTGGGGTGCCGGGCAGCCCCGGTGGCTCAGCGGTTTAGCGCTGCCTTCAGTCCAGGGTGTGATCCTGGAGACCCGGGATTGAGTCCCACATCGGGCTTCCTGCATGGAGCCTGCTTCTCCCTCTGCCTGTGTCTCTGCCTCTCTCTCTCTCTGTGTCTCTCTCATGAATAAATAAATAAAATCTTAAAAAAAAAAAAGAAAGTGGGGTGCCATTTTGCATTTCATAAATAGCATGACTGCCTTTAAAACTGCTGATCAACTTGTATGGAGGTGATTTTCTGTTGTCTTTGTTATCAGAAGGAAATCTAGAAGGGTAAGCAGTACATTTCAGCTTCATTAGATCTGATTTCAGACAGGAGGGTGCATTACCATATATAAAATACTCCATTTGGGGCTCTCTCTGCCCAGGATATCTACAAAGAGCAAGCCAATGAATGATTCTCCGGACGTAGGGAGGAATAGTTGGGTCCTGCAGCCCAGAATTAACCTCTTATGTCTTGGTCCATTATTGAAGTGTTCAGAGCACAGAGAGGGGAGGAGATTTTTACATCCATTTTCTTCATAGAGCTTCTCATTTTCCAGTTCTCTGAACTTCTGCCTGTCTTAGGTGGATCAGGGGACTTCTGAAACCCTCTGTTCAAGCTCCAGGAAAGTGAAGTCCTCCAGACCCTGATCTCCACTGCCTGCTGCAGAAGAGATATCTGTGGGCAAGCTAGCTTTCAGTTCCTTACATTCCAAGTGAAATAGCCTTCTCGGTTTCCCCCACTAGATTGTAAGCTTCTTGGGAGAAGAGAATCATGTTCCTTCCATCTTTGTATGCCTTCAGTGCCAGTTTCCATGAGGGACACTCAAGACACATTGAACATTTCCACATAATTTTGGTTAGTGCCTGGGAGGTTCTTTTTTTTTTTTTTTTCCAAACACACAAGGGTTTATTACAAGCTGGAGCTTGGGTCCAAGTATACCCGACACAGCGGAGCAGGGACTTGGACCTGCCTGGGAGGTTCTGACTGGGTGTTGGGCACAGTGTGGGATCCATCCTGCATGATGAATGCCATGCAGAGGAGGCAGAAACATCGAGAACGTCCGAATGACAAGACCCCAGCAGTCCTTGCCTCACTTACTCCATCTTCTCTGTGAGAAGATGCTGCCTTGTACTGGCACCATGGCAGACAGCAAGTGCACTTGACACTCCTCACTAAGGAAGCTTCTCAAAGACAGGCTCATCAGATCCTCTCCTCGGGAATCTTAGGAAACCGAGGCCCAACAAGCTGAAGTAACTTATCAACCCATTTATGTGGAAGAAGAGAGAAGTTTTAACTTAAGAAGATGATCGGTCATAAAGATTTTAAGGCATAATTTGAGGGATTATTAATCTTTTTCCCCAATTTGTGATTTTTAGCCTCAATTTTACCAGCTTTTTTTTTTTTGAGGGGGTTATTTTTTTAAGGTATGATGGAGATGGTAGTGTGTGTGCATACATATGGACATACAAGGGTAGAAAAAGAGAAAAAGGAAGGTGATTTTTCTGAGAGGACTTCTTAAAGAGTAGGAACCTAGACCATAATTAGATAGGTTTGGGGCCTCCCAGAATACCTGTAATCCTCATTAGCATCCTGATTTATGGAATGAAAGCACAAGATAAAATGAGGGAATTCTCTCTGGAATAAATGCCACGTTCTCAATTAACCAAAGGGCAAAAAGATGGATTATAATGCCAGAATAGGCTTTTGATCATTCTTAGTCCAAAACCCACATTTTGCTTGGGCTTAGCACAATTACTGATATCAAGAGAATGGGAATAGTAGGTATATTTCAAGCTAACATCTCTCGCATCTTATCTTTCTATGTCTTTCTCTTGCTAATGGCTGCCAGGAAAGTTAATCATGATTTGCTATAATTGTCCCATTAAAATGGCATAGATAGTAATGTTTTGTAAAAAAATGATGAGTCCAAACCACTGAGTTAATTAGAAAGTTTTCCTTTGTGCCTCTGAGTAGGAAATGCTATTCCTATGTCCTGAGTGACTCAAATAACAAAACACTTGAATTCCTTTCTAATGCTTCATTGAACTGAAATAAATCCTTACGAAGGGGGGAGAGCCTTCTGCTGCGTTCTTAAAGGCAAACGATTTTTCTTTCGATGATTTCCTTTTGATTGTTAAATAGTTGCTGAATGAAAAGTCCTCTGACTCCCCATTCATTCTGATGCTTTATGCGTCCATCTTCGCTGTGTTCTGTAACACCATCCAAGCCTGTTTGGCTACAAACAAAAATACCGGAGAGTGGGTTGCTGAAAGGAAAACTTATTTCTCCCAGTTCTGGAGACTGAGAAGGCCAAGGCTGGGGTGTGGGCATATCAGGTGTCTGGTGAGAACCCTCTTCCTGGTGTGCACGCAGTGGTCATCTTTTACTATACATAGGAGAAGAGAGAGGGAGAGAAAGCACTCTCAGCCCTTCTTATAAGGGCACTCATCCCATTGAGAGAGCTCCACCCTCATGGCCTCATTACCCCCAGAGGCCCTGCCTCCTAATCCCATTTCCTGGGGATTAGCATCTCAACATAGGAATTTGGGAAAGATGTAGTCCACAACACTGACCTCTCAATTCTGGCTTTGAATTTGAGTACTTGACTTCCCAGAGAAACACCAGAAATAGAACCATGATAGTAGCACTTAGTGCTGGAGGCGAAATTCCTTTCGAATTCATTTCCTGTCCTCTCCGTCTGCTACAGCCAACTACTCAGCTAGAAATGCTGTCCAGTTGGAGCTGAGATCCTTTACCAGCAACAATGAAATATGTAGTGGATTCTTTAATGGAGCACTGCACCAGCTGTCGCCAATCAGAGACTTTTTCTTGCTAACACCCATGATGGTAAAAATCAGTCTCTTTCCCAGCACTAGCTTCTTAAGTTTGCAGATTCAGTTCTCTCATTCCGGACTGTGAGCCTGCTGGCACACCAAGGGAAGAAGCGCTCTTGTCTGCTGTATCCTGATGCTGCCGGGTCTTACCCCCTGGGGTGAGGGGTGGAGGTGGAGGGTGGGGGTCATAATAAATGCTCCGCCACCCCCACCCGAGAGCAGCACCACCTGCACTGCCTTTAAGACCCCACATGGATGTGAGGATGTGTGGGCACAGCCCTTAGGCTGGAGCAGAGGATGGAGACCGTGTGGTGAGCTTAGTTCAGCTGTAGTCATGGAGCAGCTGCGGGGGCCAGGCACTAGGAAAGCCACAGGTGTGTTCCAGGGCCAGGTGAGAACAGGGTCAGGCAGTATGGAACCGTTCTGTGACCTGCAGACACACCTACAGTCATCATCACTACACAAAGCTCTTTCTCTCTGAGCCTCGACACGGGAAGCCTTCTATGGAACCCTATGACTTTTCTGCAGGAAAAAAGGGACTCTTCCCTCCCAATGGTTATTTCCTTTAGCAGCTTGGCCAGATGCCCCCTACCACCTCACTGCTGATTTTGGGAAAGAAGAGTAACAGCCTTTGGGAATGCTTTACCCCATGGGTGAACTGAGAGCAGGGCTGATGGGTCTGACTGCTTCCCACTCCATCCCCTACTCATAAAAAGTGGAAGAAGGAGCACCCTCAAAAGACTCCTGGGACAAATGAAGCCATTCTGACCACCCCCGGCCACACAGCCCTGAACCCGGCTGGCTGCTCTGGTTACAAGTAGTAAGGCTCTACAGGAGGAGTGGATGCAGGAAACAAAAGGCCAAGATTGCGCCTCCCCCGGAAAGCTTGTTTGTCAACAGGTCTTCTCAGTCTTTTCTTGGCTGGCTCCTGCCCATCCTCTCGATACCATGGAAATGCCACTTCCTGGGGAAAGATCCCTGGTTAGGGGCTCCAACTATCTCTTCTTTCTATCTACCACCATTCAGATGACGGATCTCCATAATTCAATGTTTTGTGGATCTCTGTTGACTATAGACTTCCTGATGGCAGGGTCACATTTGTTTTGTCTCCCTTTGAATCCAGAGCACTACACAGGCGCTCAGTAAAAGAAAGGTATATTAGGGTTCTCAGAGAAGCAGAACTAACAGGATGTGTGTGTGTGTGTGTGTGTGTGTACATGCATACAATAGACATATACATATAGAAAAAGATCATTTGTGGAGGCTGGTAAGTCCAAAATCCTCAGGGTAGGCTGGCAGGCTGGAGAACCAGGGGAGAGATGCATTCCGAGTCCAAAGGCTGTCTGCTGGCAGAATTTCCTCTTTCTCTAGGGAGCTCAACTTTCTATTAAGGCTTTAACTGATTGGACGAGGCCCCCCCATGACGTGAAGGATAATCTGCTTTACTCAGTCTACTGATTTAAATGTAATCTCACCTAGAAAACACTGAGACATTTGGAATGATGTTTGACCAAACATTTGGGTACCCTAGTCCCACCAAACAGACATATAAGCTTATTGTCATACAAGTGAATGAAGGGAAGGATGGAATCATGACCTGGGTCTCCATTCTCCTATGCTAATCCTTCATATCTGTGTGTGATGGCCTACCGCTGCTGTCACCTGGATCCTCTCTCTTGACCTTCAGCATGGCCCTGAGAGGTGAGCAGTGGGGAGGATGTGGGGGAGAGCTGCCCCAGCTGGTAGAACAGGGCCACTGAGATTCAGGGAGGACAAGAGAATTACCAGGGGTGGCACAGCTTTTCTGAGCACATGCAGAGACCCTACATCTTGTTTTCAGTGTTCTCTTCTGATTACACCAGAGATGGGCCATTTCCTTGTGCCAGGCACTGTTCTGAGCGCCACACTTGTATTAACATGGTAAATCCTCATTCTGTGCCATGTCCTACCCCCAGCACAATTCTTCTTGTTAACCACTTATCGCTTTATGCACCTTCATGGTGTACTGTGTCTCCTGCATAGTCTTTTATCTGTGTGAGGGTTTACACTGCTTTCATGGCTCCCAAATGCTTAGCTGTATGCCTAGCAGATAGAATCTGCTGAGCTGAAAGACATTAAAATATAGAGTATGGCGGGGGATGCCTGGGTGGCTCAGTGGTTGAACATCGGTGGCCTTTGGCTCAGGTTGCGATCCCAAGGTCTTAGGATCAGGTCCAGCATTGGGGAACCTGCTTCTCCCTCTGCCTGTGTCTCTGCCCCTGTCTCTCTCTGTGTGTGTGTGTGTGTGTGTGTGTGTGTGTGTGTGTGTGTGTGTCTCATGGATAAATAAATAAAATCGTAAAAAAAAAACTTTAAATCATCACATTTTGGAGGATGCTAGGAAAAATTGCAAAATTATCTGGAAAAAATGGTACATAATTGGAAAGAATGAAGCACTTTTCTTACCTTTCCTACATGATTTTTACAACTGTGAAACCAAATGGTAGATGAAGGGTGGCATTTCTTTATGAAAATATTACATGTAGGGACACCTGGATGGCTCAGTGTTTAAGCATCTGCCTGTGGCTCAGGGTGTGACCCCAGGATCCTGGGATCGAGTCCCACATCGGGCTCTCCCTGCAGGGATCCTGCTTCTCCCTCTGCATATGTCTCTGCCTCTCTCTCTCTCTCTGTCTCTCATGAATAAATAAATAAAGTCTTTAAAAAATATAGAGAGAGTATAGGGGAGCCTGGGTGGCTCAGTTTGTTAGGTGTCTGACTCTTGATTTTGGGTCAGGTCATAATCTCAGGGTCCTGGGATTGAACCCTGCATTGGGTTCCTCACTCAGCGGGGAGTCTACTTGATATTCTTACCCCCCGCCCCATCACCGGCTCATGCATGCTCTCTCTCTTTTTTTTTTTTTCTTTTTTCTTTTTTTAATCTCTATTTATTTATGATAGTCACAGAGAGAGAAAGAGAGAGGCAGAGACACAGGCAGAGGGAGAAGCAGGCTCCATGCACCGGGAGCCCGATGTGGGACTAGATCCCGGGTCTTCAGGATCGCGCCCTGGGCCAAAGGCAGGTGCCAAACCGCTGCGCCACCTAGGGATCCCCTGCTCTCTCTCTTTAATAAATAAAAAATATAGAGAGAGTACAGTGATTTCATTTAGTGATTATTTCTTCTATTTTGCTTCTTTCGTCTGTCATTCATTTACCCACCATGCACTCACCCACGTGTCTATTCACCAGTTGATTGATAAGGCATGCATCACGGACCTTCTAAGCCTTGGTCTCTCTGCTGATACACAGATGAGTTCAAAATGCCCCTGCCCTTAAGAATCCCAGAAATTGCTATTCAAAAGAGTTAAAAATCATTCTAAGTTGATAGCGCACACTAAAAATACCTATTATTATTATTATCATCACTGTGCTGGCTTATCATGGCAGATAAGGCTGAAATTTGTGCAAGATAATTGGCTTCCCAGTGAGTTTTCTCCCTTGCTCCTTTTTACTGAGTACACTATAATATTCCTACAGGATTCATATTGCATCGTGATGACAACTGATAGTGCAGCAGGCAGGAAAGAATGTACTTTTGTTTCATTTTTTAACACACTGATGTACTACCTCAATTCCCCTGCAATTAGTTTGTATGAATGAATCACGGTGGCATACAAAGCATCTGTAGTCACACAGACTCTTTCCTAGGAGAACGCACATATCCTCTGCTTGCAGAGAGAATTCTGTGGAAAGCTTGTGCTCAGAAAGTTGTACTGTCCCCCTCCGAGGTGGGGTGAGGTGAGGGGCTTCATTCAAGGTCATACAGAATGCCGGCTCCCACTCTGGGCCGTGCTCTGCTATCCCCTGTGCAGTCTCTGCTCTGCTTGGGCCAGTGAGGGAGAGCCCTACTACCTTCCAGAGTCCCACTGTTAGCCTCCTTTCCTTTGAGAATACACCTGTTACGAGGGGAGGCTGGCATCCGTGACGGGTCAGGTTCTGAAGTCAACCTTGCAAAATATGTGTACTCACAGGTGGTACAGTCTAGAATAGGGATGGGAGGAAGGGAATAAAGAAGAACGAAAGGGGTTTTGTATTAAGTAGAAGTCTTTTTAGTTTCAAGTGACAGGCACTTAAACTGTCAGAAGCTGGAAATGACTGGGGGGGATATTGGTGGCCCTGGAACCAGACCATGCTGTCAGGGAGTCCTGGGACGAGGGTATGCTATGCGCTTCGGGACTCTCTTTCCCTCTGTCTCCTGTATGTGCTTCCTCCCACATTTTGGCTTCATTCTTCTTCAGGTCAGACCAGCTTTTGCCTCATCCAGCTGCTAACAACTCTCAACTGTCATGTCTCACAGCTCCCACCAGACCAGACAGGTTCTGATCTTCTCTGACCCTAAGCTCAAAATCCAGGCAAGGGCTGGGGCTGGCCCGTGTCAGGTATAGGGGCTAAGAAAGTGGTTGCTCCCACTGGCACATCGTCAGGGTTGGCGTGAGGAGGAGCATCTCCAAGTAGAAGACAATGCTACCCTACAAGAAGTAGACAAATGAAGGTTGCCCTCCTCCACTTATGGGTGATCCGCAGGAAGCATTGATGGGTGCTTAAGAGGAAACATTGATACAGGGGATGATGCACCATGAATTCAAACCCCGTATTGGACCCAGACTACATTTATTGAGCATTTACTATGTGCTTTTGAAATAAGGATTTCTCTGGGAGTTCATGTTGTGGACTACTATTTCACAGTCATTAAGCAGTTTCTAGGGGAGAAGATCAATGTGTGTATTCAATTTAGAGCGAAGCCTCCAGGCAGAGATTAACCCAGGAAGTGAAGTGGGGCAATGGGTATTGGGAAGAAAATCTGAGGTCTTGGAGACCTTGGAGAAGGACCTGGGCATTGCTATGCTGGGAGCACTGACATCCTTTTGGTTCTCAGAGGAGATGGACACGCAGCCGTGAATTATCTCCAGCTTGCAAGACACACTGATTCTAGATAAGTAGTCTCACATCTACCAGTTTACGCTGGCCATGATCTCCTTCCTTCCTAGAAAAAAATGTTGCCCAGAAATGCCTGGATTTCAGCCACATCAATCTTTATGAAAATGTTCATTTCTCCCTTTATCCATTCCCACCATGGCTCCACACAGCCATCTCACTTCCCTAGCAGTGGGGAGCTCCTGGCCAGAATGAACAGGCTGCCAAGTTAGCCCTCCTAAGATTGCATTCATTGTGAAACATACAGTGCATGGAGATGGCTTCACTTATTCACAAACATTCTGAGCCCACACAGGAGCACCAGGCACTGTCGGGGAGACACCTGCTGTGCAATGTAAGCAAAACAGACATGGGATTTTTTTTTTTAATTTTAGATTTCTAGAATTTTCCAGATCACTTGAATAATATCAGTAATTGGTATTCATATGTATTCATCTTCAGTCAGCGGAAAAGCTGAACAGGTTCATAGATTTTAAGTAGGACATGAAGTCTGAGGAAGAATGCAGATCTCTTTCAAGAGGGGTTGCCAGAGGCAGCTCTCAGCCTCTTTGCTTTTCCCATAACCCACCACCAGCTGTGTGTGCATCCCCATCAGACCATGAACTATGGAGGAAAGGGCTGTGTGATAGTCACCTTCCATGGTACGTATTCATCTGAACTCACAGAGCCCATCATTTTGGTGCATGGAGCATCTGCTTACTGCAGCCTCCCCTCTTGGAAGGAGAACCAGACGTTCCCAAGATGCAGACCTGGCCTTACTTAAGAGCTTCCCTTCTGGTAAGAGAGGAGGAAGGCTGGCGGAGCTCAGCCTGACAACCTGCCATTCCGTCTCCTTCCTGAGAAAGAAAACGTGACTTATGGTATTACTTTGTTTTAATTATGCTGCTATACTTGTTTTAAAAATCAGAGATCACAGCATGATAATCCTCTTTTTATCTCCTGTTCTTAATTATGTTCAAGAAAGGACAAAGAAGGAACTTGGATTGTGTGAGGCTTTCACAGAGTATGGAGGCTTAACACATCTCGCTCCTGCTTCACGCAGATTCTCAGGAACTCTCTCGTTTCTGGGAAAATGCAAATGTGGTGAACCTGTCACTCTCCCCCTCCCAAGGAAATCTGCCATGTGCATCTCAGGTTGTAAGACCTGCTGTCAAATGAGTTGTTGGCCCCAGAGACATCCTTCCCTCAGGCTGCCAGCTTCCTCTCTCTGCCACCCTTTGCTCCTTGTCCATACAGGGTTTTGTTTTGTTTTTCAGACAAGAGGGCCCAGCCTTTCCACCCTGGGAGCCTCCCCAAGATACCCCTGTGCTCTGGAATGAACACATTCTGGACTTCTGGGTCTCACCTTCAAAGTCCCAGTCCCTAAGGGGAGCTGTGCTGAAGTCCAACACAGGCCATACCCTTCTTAGCCCATGGGAGGGAGACCTGGTTGGCAGCAGCCTCTAAAGACAGGGTAACCAGAGGGTGGCCCTAGCCCCTTGGGGGGAAACCAGAGCCGCCTCCCAAGGCTCACAGGTGCTCTAGGGAGCTGGGAAGTCTTTCAGTTCGGGGGGTGGCTGTTGACCATGGGGAGGACTTGGCACACAGGTGGCAGTGCTGACACCCAGCAGCACAAAGCCCTTTCCAGCTAGATCTTGGCTGATTAGTAATAAAATGGCAGCGATGCAGCCACTGACTGGTGACAGTAAGTAGGTGGCGGAAGGGGAGAGTTGGACATTTGGGGAGCCATTTAGTATGTGCGTAACGCTCCCCTCCCGGGGGAAGAGCAGACCTGAGACAGGGAGGCAGAGTCACCTGTACATACACACAAAGCAGGTTCGTGAGCTATTGTAGCTGTGGGGACCAGTGGGTTCCTCTGCAGAGAGCCACTTGAACTGTTCTCCACAGTTCTGAATCAGTGTTGGTATTTTGCATCCCTGCTAAAAAAGGGAGAGCATTCCTCTTTTTGCCATAATGATAATAGTCACTAATACTGATGTAGTACTAACTGTGCTAAGTGCTGTACTAAGTGCTTTACATGCATTGGCTCATTTACATACATAATACATATATAGTTTGCATGGATTAACTCATTTATATACATAATACATTTGCATGCTGTCTTCATCTGTTTGGGCTGCTACAACAGAACCCCACAGACTGGGTCGGGAGGGGCTTACACAGCACATGTTTACTTCTCACAGAAAGTTCTGGAGGTGGAATCCAAGATCAGGAGGCTAGCAGATCTGGCGTCTGGTGTGGGCCTGCTTCCTGGTTCGTAGACTGCCAGCTTTCCCTGTGTCCCCATGTGGTGAGAAGAGTGAGGGAGCTCTCTGGGCTTTTATGAGGGCACTCATCCCATTCATGAGGTCTCCACCCTCCTGACTAGTCAGACCCCACTGTAGGCTAGGGTTTCAGCTTCTGAATTTGGGGGGGACACAAACATTCAATCTGTAACACATGTGTAGTACATTTATATAGATTAACCCATTTAAATCACTATTTTACTGATGAGGAAACTGAGTCACAGGGGTGCCTGAGGTCAGAGGGGTCAACTCTGGCTCCAGACTCTCAGCTCCTGACTACCCTGCCCACTGCGCCCACTGCTCCAACGGTTCCACTGGGATCAGCCCCCTACCCGGGCACATGTTACCAACTGTTTCACGTGGGGGTGCCTTATGGATTGCTAGGAGCTTGTCAGCCCAGCTGATCCTCTCACAACAGACCTACAGAACATTTACAAATGAGCCATAATCTAGGGCTCCTGGCCGTGGAGGGGGGTGTTGTGGGGATGTGAGGGCTTGTCCAGCTACCTGTGACCTCGCCCTCATGCTACATGGGCTGCTTCCCCAGCGCTGCTGTGATTGCCTTCCATGCCTGGACGGCTAACGGGGCAAGTGCAGAAGGGGCCAGATCACAGTGGGGACCGGATCCTCTCTGCTCTGTGTCCTCCGCTGGGCGTGATGCGTGCTACCCCACCTCCCAGCCATACCATTGGCCATCTCCAAGAACAAAGCCCAGAGATTAGGAAGGGCAGAGGGGTCGGCATGGGGCGAAGGTCAAAAATCCTACAGAGAGAGGGGAGAGGCTAATTTGGTTTATGACTTTAACCTTTTGCACTTAATGTGACAGGCTCTTCAAATATATATATAAAAAAATAACCTCATGGCAAGGAATGGCGAAGTTTTTAGGGTGCACCCTTAAAATAAGAAGACCCTCATGTTGCTTAAAAGGGATCTTCACGGAGGGGCACCTGGGTGGCTCAGTGGTTGAGCGTCAGCCTTCAGCTCAGGTCATGATCCTGGGGTCCTGGGATTGAGTCCCACGTTGGGCTCCCTGCAGGGAGCCTGCTTCTCCCTCTGCCTGTGTCTCTGCCTCTCTCTGTGTGTCTCTTCTGAACAAATAAATAAATCTTTTTAAAAAGGGGGGGGATCTTTGGGGAGATATTTACCCAAAATCTCATGATTGTGTCTGTGGTGTTGGCATGTTCTCACTGTGCGAGCCAGGCTCCAGGATTCCAGGCTTTGTTCCCATTTCTATGTGCAGATCCCCACGATCTCTCAGGACCAATCCATTCCCCCTGTAAACACAGGTAATGAATTTACCTCTTTGCCTGCCACTGAGATGCAGGCACCTTTACCTGAGCTCTGCTCCCCCTGGCTTACCCCTTGTTCTTGGAGAAGTCCTTGAGAGCCCTTGGTAGAGTGTGAGTCACCCTGGTCTGTGCCTCACTGCCACTGTATGCATTGACCAAATGGCCTGGTCATTACCTGCCTGACTCCCCCTCACACCCAGCAGGGCACCTGGCTTACAGTATGTGTGTGTTTGGGGACAAATGTGAGGTTATTGTGGGGAGGTGATTCTGAAAGACATCTATTAAAGGTAGAAATCAACAAAATTAAGATGCTTCATGTAAATGCTATTCAGCATCTCTTCCTGAAGATACACCCCCACCCCTGCCCCTCCCAGTCCAGAGCTGAACCAGTCCAGACTCTCCCGACATCCCACAGTGTCTTTCCCGGGGACTTCACCCCCCACTCCCATGTTCTCTCCCTGCCACTGCGTCATCCTCTGTTGGTCTCTTCTGGGTGTCCTCCTCCCAACAGCCCGAAGCATATTACTAAAGTCCAAATGTGCTCATGACATGTAACAGCTGGATTCCATTGAACAGCTAAGCAGGTCACACCAGGCTCTGCACAGTCCAGTCCTGGATTTCGACATGCCTCCCAACATGCCTCCTACCCCGAAATGCTGCTCCCCCACCCTTGCACTGCAGCCACGGGGAAGCTTCAGTCCCTTTGTTCCCGGTCCCTCTGCTAGAATGAGCTTCCCCCCATTCTCATGGGCCAAACCACACCCCTATCTCCTGCCCCGGAGGCAGAGCTTGCTTGCACTGTCTTCCTGCCTCTGCCAGGACTGTCTGCTTTCTGGCCTGGGTTTCTCTCCACTGCACTGAGCCCCGCTGCAGGGGAGGAGCTGGCCATGTCGGTGCTTGCATTTCCTGCTCCCAGCATGATGCCAGGGGTGCTTCCCCTCCCCCATCCACATTAGGAGGGTCATCAGCTTTTGAAAGCTTTGAGTTCTTTACCAGAGGCTGAGGCTGCGACAACTCAGAAATATGGGGAAAGAGAGCTGTGCTTCTTTAGGCGAGGCAGCAGACTTTGTGGAAACCCAGACCTCAGGGTACTCACACACATCCCCTTCCAATCCAGGTAAATGTCACAGGCTCTGGGGAGTGGTCTCCTTTCCAGAGTAACATTAGAAAGAACAGAAATTGATTTTGGACAGGTTTTTTTGGTGTTGTTTTGGTGAAATACTATTCCAATTTGGTTGTCACCATGGAAAACCTTTAGCTGTTGGTGGCCCCAAAGCACATTTCTCTGTGGGGTCTGTGGTGCTGTCACTGGTCATAGGCATGGCATCTCTTCCATGCATGTTCCAGCTCCAGGGAGAAAGCATTGTATCCCCTTTGAAATCTATCCACATGGAACAAAGGAGATCATTTGATTTGCCTGCGTGGCACTACTTTGAGGATGCTCATGGTTCATGCAGATTACTTTTGTGTTTTCCACAGAGGGTCAGTGGACCCCTTTTCCCAATCTTGGCCAGCCCCAGGCCAAACGTGAAGCGAGTGGCAATGGGTTGTGGGGCCTCCCTTCCTTGCACCTGCCTTGCTTCCCAGCACTGCCTCCTACCTGAGGACCACAGGTTGTACCTAGAGTCAGGGCCCTGAGTTAATGGCAATTTAGGTGATCATTGTGTAAAACCTTTTCTGGAATAAGGTATGTGAATGAATGGAGCAGTGAGTGAAAGAATAAATACCAAACAGATGAAGGCCATTGGTTGTGCTCAGATTATTTTTAAAGGAAAAATAAAGACATGAAGAGCCCAAGTATGAGTCCTTCTTCCAAGGGAAAAGCTTTCAGGTGCAACCCACTGAGTTCTAAAACTTCCTTTTCTAGCCCAGAGCACACAGGGTCACACTTTAAATGGCAACGTGTGCAGTCTCGTATCCTAGGCTCCCTGAGAGGACAGCCCTGCCCCCTCGCTCGGGCAAAGGGTCAGAAGCAGCAACTGGTGATTAATCAGGTGGCTCCTGTCTTAGGACATACTCAACGTTCACTGTCTCTGCAGACCAGACTGTGGAAATAAGCAGACCCAGGAAGGCCAGCAATTAATATTTCCTGGGAGATATTCCAGATGCTGCTGGGTAGACCATGACATGCAAGACTCTTCCTGCTTCTGATTTATTTCATCATGGAAGAGCTTTCCTTACATGGGGAGTTTCTGCAGAAGTGACCCATTTAGGTTTTTCAGGAGCTATTTCAGGACTTCTTATTTGGCCACCATTTCAGGGTCCAATGGGGCAGAGCTGTGCCCCGTAGTCCCATCTTCCCAAATGGTGAAGTGACAGATCTGCCATCTCCAGCCACCATTCCCAACACAGCTCCCTTCCCTCCTACCACCAGGAGCTGCTGGTAGGCCCACAGAGAGAGACCATGGCTTGAAGTGACCTCCCCCACCCTCAGCCACATGTTGACATTTCACTGTGGTCTCCAGTGGCCTACAGGGGTGACCAGTGGCAGGATCACAGGCTGTACTCGTGGAGAATGTTTTGGTTGGGAGGGCTTTCTTGCATTCTTCAACTTAACCCATACAGATAACTCTGTGGTCCATCATGAATACACTGAAACACTGGCTTGTTAGCTGAGTGGCTCCCCATTAGTTGACGTCTGCAAAATTGTGGGGTGGGATAGAGCTGGATTTCAGGACAAAGCTCTTCTTCCTTTAAATGTTGAGAGGGCCAGCAGGCTAGGGTTAGGCAGCAGGAGGTGGGGGGCATGCCATTGCCTTTCCATTCTTTGTTATCATTCCCTGTCCAAAGCTTTCATCTAAATTAAGAGTTTTTGGTTAGAATTCAAAGGGAAAAGGACTCTCAAAACCTACTAAAGATGTGTGAAACATCACATAGTTGGAGGCACTTCCCAGCTGTATGCAAAGGCATGGAGAGGAACGGGGAGCTGTTGGTCTAGTCCAGCAACATCATACTCTGGTCCTTGGGGTCACAGGGAATTCTTTTATTTTACATCTTCTTGCATGTTCTGATTCTTCGATGGGTGTCACAGCAGGGGCCATGGATATAGAGAATAATAAACAATCAAGAGTTTCATGATCTCTAAGAGTTTTAAAGCAAGCCATCCAAGCTGTGCTTCTGAGTTGGGTTGAACCAGAGCAAGTACCAGAGGAGCCCAGTATGAATGATTTTTAACCTGGAGATCTAGTTCGGTGGCTTTCCCACTCTTAGCAAAAGGAGGTTACGAGGATTGTCGGGTGTAAGATGATGGAGATGGTTGGTTTGCTCCACGCTCACTGAACTAAGATGAGAAGTAGGTTTACGGTGCATCAAGACAGTTGGGTGTGAAGAAGATTATTCCTCGTAGTCACTGAGCTAATACTGTGATAGGCCCCTGGGGAAGGTGCAGAGTCTCATTGCTGGAAATTGAATTTGGATTTTCACTGGAGGATTAGGCAAATGATCACTGAAGTTCTCTTCTTTCTCTTCATGCAATGTTCTCTGCTGTGTATAGACTGTCTTCCCAGATCATCCCACTGGACCTTAGGGAAAACCTCCCCTAGAGAGAACTGAAGAATCCAGCTAGGGCCTTCTAGAACGGTCACGAGTTCTTTTTGTCTTTTTCTGGGCACTTTTGCAAGATCATTCATTTTTCCCTTGAGGCAGACCTATGAGTTAGTTAGGGACAGATGTGTTTAATTTACACTTTATAGGTGACAACACTGAAATTCAAGGGTGTCCAGTGATGATGCCACCGAGGTTTGAAACTTCAGCATCAGGGCGCCTGGTTGGCTGGTTTGGTTAAGTGTCTGTCTTTGGCTCAGGTCATAATCCCAGGGTCCTGAGATCAAGCCCAGTGTTGGGCTCCTATTCAGTGGGGGGGTCTGCTTCTCTCTCTGCCTTCCACCCTGTGCTTATTCTCTTTCTCTCTTTCAAATAAATAAATAAATAAATAAATAAATAAATAAATAAATAAAATCTTCAAAAAAAAAAAAAACCTTCAGCATCATTTTTGTATTTCTACTGCTCATCCCATTTTCAATCCATCACCAAATGCTGTTAACTTTATCCATGAGGTTGCGTTGCCTGCATCTGTTTGTTTCTATCCACTTCCAGTGTCACCCGCTGGAGCTTTCCTCATCTTGTGCCTTGACTATTACATTGGTTTCATACATGACCTTCCAGATGCCAGTCTTTTGTCGTCCTTGCTATCTCCCTGAGCTTCAGGATTTGGGGAATATGAATCCTCATCTCCTCCATTCATTGGCCAGCTCCCATGGGTCAGCACAGAACCAAGAAGACACCGTGATTCTAAGTCACAAAAGCTCTCAATATTTGCTTTTGAACTGTGGTCCTGTGTTTAGGGAAGGCCTACAGTTGGATGAATCTGTATTTCTCTCTCAGTGGTATATAGTCACTAAATGTCAGCTCACAAAAGTCAGTGAAAGCCACACTGAGATTCTTTTGTTTTGTCTCCTCTAGAATTTACTGGTCTGGTTGCAAAGTGGGTACTGGGGCAATATATCTATACTTGTAATACCGTGTTCGTGTTACTTTCCAGATGTCATCAAATCTTACCACCAGCAATTTTGAGGTTCTCTTTGTTAGAGCTAAAATTTAAAAATCTGTCATAATAAACTAAAATATATCAGTTGGAATGATAATATTGCCTGCTTTATAATCCACATTTTCATTGTATAAAGTAACAAAATTGCATTATGTCATCTTTAGTTTTTTTGGATTTTTTGTTTGTTTTTAGAGGGAGAGTATGCAAGTGGGGAACAGGGAGATGGAGGGAGGGGCAGAGGGATAGAGAAGATCTCAAGCAGGCTCTACAGCCAGCACAGAACCTGACATGGGACTCGATCTCTCTGCCCTGAGATCAAGACCTGAGCCAAAATCAAGAGTCACTTAACTGCCTGAGCCCCCCAGGCACCCCATCATCTTTAGCTCCTACACACTCTCTTCCCCAGTAAGACTGTAAGGCCCTCAGTGACAAAGAACTATTTTTGCTCACATCTTCAGTTACTTAAGTAAGACATGGAATAAGTATCCATCCTGCAGGAGGGTCTGTACTTAACCCCTTGTCCTATAGGAGTTATGTTGCTTGGCATCAGTGGTGTACCAGGGGTGGGAAATATTGGTGCTGGGAACGTATGGGGCTCCTGCCCCCCATACCTGCCAGTGTTACTACCCGGGCACCACACCACTTCCAAAGAAACGTTGTTGACTGTGAGACATCTACCCAGTTGTGAGAAGTTATTTGACCCCTAGAAGGAGAAGCAGATCAGTCTCATTTTCAGGTCGATAGAGCTGCTTTATCATCCTGCTCTACTGATCCTTCACAGATGAGACGACTTAGGGTAAACCATTCCATAATTCCATACCAGTTAGCTTTTCTTGAAAGCTTGTCCGTTACCTTTTGCCTTCCTTTTATTAGGCTCTCCGAACACTTTCAGTAATGGAATTACTTAAGCCTTTCTCTTGGCTTTGAACAGATAAGCAGAAACTCAGGAGAGAAGTCCTTCTGGTACGTTCACTGTGTGTACAATGGATTCTGCATTGTGGCCTTGTCTGTCTGTCTGTCAGAGGCCAGGGTTCTGCTTTTGGTCAGAGGTTATTAGAGTACCTTCAGGATATTTACACAGATTCCTTTGTGAACCTCCAAATCACACCCTCTGAGGACGTTCATCCCATCTCTGCCCTTGATAGACACAGGAAAATTATTTCCTGGTGAGAAAGCAGGTGCTCGTAAGAGCCAGCCTTTCAAAGAGGTATCTACCATCAAAAGGACTAATCGTCCAAATGACAGATGCGCATGGCTGGCTTCCCTCTTTACGCGCCTTGATTGAGACGGGAGGAGAGTGCTGCTGGCCTTAGTGATGGAGAATTCTGTTAGAACAACATCCTCAGGGAATTGCTTAATCTACTAAGTGTGACAGGTGTGGCAAATGTGCACAAAGCCCAGATCTCATGGCCTGGCTTTGAAAAGGCTGCAAGACCAAGGGGCCTGTGTACCTGCTCCCACAGACAGGACTAACTCATCTCCGTTCCTATAGGAGTGGTTTGCCCCAGACAGGCAGGATTTATTTACCTTTTGTCATTTGGCCCAGAATGTTCCATATCACCCTTTCACACTTGGCCATGGCTCCCGTGGCAGTAATCACTTTTGGAAACGGAAGGAGCTAGACAGTGTGTTCATATTTCAGATATTGAGGGTGAATCCCTAGGGATTCCTGACCATTCATGGGGACAGAGATGCCACCTGAGTAGGTGGGGTTGGTTTGAGGGTGTCACCCTGAAAAGGAGGGCGGGCATACTTCTCTTTCTCCGAGTACTGTTTCTAGGCATGAAGTCCTGTGTGCTGGCCCTGCAGCTGGCACTGACCATGTGCAGGACCCTCCCATTGGCTGAACCCCCCAGAATAGCCCACAGTCTTGCTCCCTACCCGGTCCTGCCTCTGCTCCCAAGACAAATGAGGATGTTGCTGTGGCAGCTGTTTGGAGTTTCCTCAAAACACTCATCCTCTGGTGTGAGCACAGGGACAGAAAGTGGGTCAGGGATGCCAAGGGGTTGAGGGAGGGGGAATTGGGAATCACTACTGAAAGGAATGGGATTTCTGGGGTTCCTGGAAGGCTCAGTGGTTGAGCATCTGCCTTCAGTTCAGGTCGTGATCCTGGGGTCCTGGGTTCGAGTCCCATATCAGGCTTCCCGCAGGGAGCCTGCTTCTCCCTCTGCCTATGTCTCTGCCTCTGTGTGTGTGTGTCTCTTGTGAATAAATAAATAAGATATTTAAAAAAAAAGAATAGGATTCCAGAAATACTCTGGAATTAGGTAGTGGTGATGATGGCATGATATTATAAGGGACTTTTGTTTTGGAAAAGCCACTGAATTGTCATTGTTCAAATGGGAAATTTTATGTTGTGTGAGTTTCATCTCAAAACATGAAAAGTAACATTTAAAAAGTGAAATATTAATCTCATCTCTTGATAGCAGTACTATCCCTCAGTCTTCACACTGCCCCACTCTGGCGCCCGAGTTTATTTCAAGATATGTCACATATAGAGGCTCCTGGGTGGCTCAGTAGGTTGAACATCCAACTCTTGGTTTCCACTCAGGTCGTGATCTCAGGGCCTTGAGATCGTGGTCTATGCTCAGCACGGAGTCTGCTTAAGATTCTCTCTCCCCTGCTCATATGCTCTCTTTCTAAATAAATAAAATCTTTAAAAAAATATGTCACATACAAATACCATGTGTTTATTTTTATGTAGTGTGGCCCTGTGAAGTGCCCATCTGAACAAAAGGTGGCCACGTGACCAAGCCCTTTTGTAGCTCAGACATGTATGCTGGGAGCAGTGGGCTCAGCCTCCTCTGTTGGAAGGGGTGCCTGCCTGATACAGAAACGAGAAGCACATCCTCACCCCTTCCTGCTACCTGCCCTAAACACTGAATGTACATATGGATAAAATTCTTGACATTTCACTCAGTACCTGAGGAGGAATATCTGAAACATGAGCAGAATAAAATGCAAATGCCAAGAGAAAATTCCAAGAACACAGAAGAGAAACCAAATTTTCAGCTTTGCCATTGTCCCTGGGATTGTTACAAGTGGGACTCACAGATGCAAATTTTATCTGAATTAAAATACTGATCTTTCACATGAAAGCCCCTAAGTTTGCATAGGTCACAATGCTTTTGAAATTAATGAATGGAGAGGGGTGTCTGGGTGGCTCAGTTGGCTGAGTGCTCTTGTTATCAGCTCAGGTCATGATCTCAGGGTTGTGACATTGAGCCCCCTGTCGGGCTCTACCCTCAGCAGGGAGTCTACCTCCCCTCTGCCCCTCCCCCAAATAAATACATTAATCTTTAAAAAAAAAGAAATTAATGAAGATTATTTTACCCCTGAATGCACTTTCTTCTGTATCATATTATACCTTACTTTTTCTTTTATTTGATATTTCATGGACCCCTCCCTGCTCAGGTTTGCTTTTGCTTATTGAAAATTAGCCAGGGATTCCTGGGTGGCTCAGTGGTTTGGTGCCTGCCTTTGGCCCAGGGCGTGATTCTGGAGTTCGAGATCGAGTCCTGCATTGGGCTCCCTGCATGGAGCCTGCTTCTCCCTCTGCCTGTGTCTCTGCCTCTCTCTCTCTCTCTCTGTCTCTCATAAATAAATAAATAAATAAATAAATAAATAAATAAATAAATAAATAAATAAATAAATAAATAAATAAAATCTTAAAAAGAAAAGAAAATTGGCCAAAGGGGGGAAAAAAAGATCAGTTTCTTCCAGAGAATGAAGATTGACTTGCTTTTATTTAGGGACAGTTTTAGATCAAACCCCAGTATTTCTTAGAGACCATTTAATTTGAATAACTAACCAAACAAGGAGGGTCTGAGGCCAGGGAGATGCTCTTAGGGTGGCTGGAGAAGGACCCGCCCCCCGCCCCCTGAGGAACAGTGGGGTGTGTGGCCTGGGAGGCCAAGGCAGGCTCTGTCCAGCTGTCCTCCATCAGGCCCCACATCTCCACACTAAACTTCTAGAGGCCAGGCTGCCTTTTGCCCCTCTTGTTTTGTTGAAGGACTGCCGGCTTTGCCTGAGAGGTGGCAAAGGCCAGGGGAGGTACCATCTACATCAGTGTCTACATCAGCATCATAGGTATGCGGGGAGCATGGGGCTCTCTGTTGTCCCAAGCACGCCTTACACATTGTGACCCTGCTTTTCCAAGAATGGCAAAAACAGAAATTTTGGGGGAGGAAAAATTTCCTCCCTTGTTTAGGAGGAAATTCACGTTCTCATATCTTTTTCTACCTATGAAATAAAGATAAAAGCAATAATCTGCTGGTGGTCCAGAGGAAGTTAGATTTTGCTCCTTGACCTGGTTTTGGATGCTCTCTTGGCACTCCAGCCCCTAGACAAGTCAGGATCCTGGAAGTGGTGACTGCACTAGTTTCTGCATTCTCTGTCCCTCAGAGTGATTCTGTTCAAATCACAGGGACATTGTTAGGGGGGTGAGGGTGTTGGGGAAATGTTTAAAACAGTTTAAAATCCGTAACATTGGGGCACCTGGGTGGCTCAGTCGGTTAAGCATCTGCCTTCAGCTCAGGTCATGATCTCAGGATCCTGGGATTGAGTCCAGCATTGGGCTCCCTGCTCAGCAGGGAGTTTGCTTCTCCCTCTGCCTCTGCCCCTCCCCCTGCTCATACTTGATCTCTCTCTCTCTCTCTCTCTCTCTCTCTCTCTCTCTCTTAAACAATAAATAAAATCTAAAGCAAAAATGAAATCCCTAACATTATTAGCACTGTCAAGACAATAATTTAAGAATTGTCCTTGAAGGAAACCAGTCATTGACAGAGGCCACCTTCTCAATCCATTTTTTGTGTGTGTGACTTTTCCCCAGAATGACTTTTGTCGAATTATGAAAATGAGTGGGGAGTCCATGGCTTGAACGGTTTCGTGCCCTATCCCTGTGCTTGGCCCCACAGCACTGTCTGCAGTGATCACGTCCACCCCTACCTGCATGCCCTTGAGACCACGGCAGGTGCCACGAAGCCAGGGTACAACATGCCAGTCTGAGGCAGCAGTCCTACACGTCCAGCCACCTCCCGCACCAGGGACTCAGGGTTGCTGTCACCTCCTAAGAGCCCTGACCTCGGAGAAGCCCTGTGACTCTCATGTGCCCCACTTTTCCCCAATCTGAAAATTAGAGAATGAACTATAAAAAATCAGCCTGAGACCTACAAGCAGAGGTTATCCCTGGAGAGGCCAGGCAGGCATTTCCAGGTCATCGAGACGGTCCCTGAGGATGGGCCTGGAGTTAGCGGGCATAGCTTCTGCACCCATCTGTGCGTGCAGTTCATTGCATTGGAGCTGACCAGCTGTGAGACTTCCCCCTTTTTCCTTAGCTCCTCCTGCACCCAGGGACCACATTGCCATCATTTGTCTTTGTGAGGATTCAGGGACCTTTTGGGGGAAGCATCCAGAAAGACCTGTAATGCTGGTCTTTGTCTTTGTGACAGCCCAGTGGGAGCCGTGCCCTGGGCCCACAGCATGAGCCAATTTTCATGAGTCATGGCCAGACGGCCTCCTGGCCACCTCTGAACCTTCACTCTGAGGGTCTGGGCATTGAAAAGACTTCTCTGGAGCTTTCCCAGGCTTTTTCTGCCTTGTTACATTGATTATATAGCTAGCTGTTCTTTAGGGCTTGGGAAAGGGGGTACTTTATAGCTGCTCCTCTAAAAACCCCATTTCCACACAAACCGCCTCTGGTCTTTCTCTGCTTGGCACGTTGTTTAGACAAAGAGGAGTTTGTGTGTATCACTTCCCACAAGACACCCTTAAGTGGAAGCCTGGGATTTGAAAGTTGGGAATTTTTTTCCTGCCCTCTAAATGAATGCCTTGTTAGGTAGGTAGCTGACACAGAACAGTTTCTCACCTCTTTATAGCATAAGGGCCTGCCTTATCCACAAGGACACATTCCCTTAGTATTATCGATATGAGCCACTGTATTTACACTTGTGTACTTTGAGCAGTTCATTTCTGCTTCTCGGCATCATTTGTGATGTGATTTCATATCAAATTTTAATATAAAATTATATACTGCCCCAAATACTTCAACTACATTTCAGAATTTTGTCTCCAAAAATATATATTTTTTTTAAATGACCTAATCCAAACCTCTCCTTTTGCAGATGAGAAAGAAACCTATAGCAGGGTTTCTCAAGGGCAGCACTGCTGTTTTTGGGCCAGCTAATTCTGTGTTGTGGTGGGGGGGATGTCTGACACATGATACAGTGTTCAGCAGCATTCTAGGCTTCCACCCTTTACATGCCAGCAGCATCCCCCAAATGCAGCGACTTACGATGTTGCCAGTGTTCCCTGGTGAGAACCAACAGTCTAGGACTGGCCACACAGCCAGGCTGTGACAAGGTCAGAAATAGAACCAGGGTGTCCAGACTCTCAGATCCAGGTGTCCAGAGTCTCAGACACCTGAGTTTCCAGTTGGGGAGGTGAACTGAGCTCCCAACCTGACCAGGACTCAAAGTCATGGTCAAGAGTACCTCCACGGCACTCAAGGGACTGGGAAGAGAGAGGGGGCCAAGGAACCAACAGCAGGGGAGAATTTTGTGGGACTCAGGGCAGATCGTTCACCCTATGCAGTAGAATCCCACCCCGTGATTCATTGACTGAACTTCTGCACATGAACTTTTGCCAGGCAATGTGTCCTAGAAACTCATAAGATCTGTGTCCAGAGTGAACAGACTTGGGGGACTACAAGGGGCAGAGGAGTGTTTTGCATGTGCCCAGAACCCGGGCTAGCCCCACAGCAGAGGCTCCATAGGCCTCACCCAGAGAGCAAGACTCATTCTCAGCCGGGTGGACACCAGCTGGCCCTGGTCTCCTTCGTCATGTGCAGGTCTCGAGTCACACAGTTTCTTTTGCACTTTTTCCTAACTGTAACAAACATCCAGTTTGTATAGGGCTCTCTCTGTCTTTTCCTTTCAATCTCTGTCCCTTCTCATTGCTGGCCACAGGCTTGGAGCACATCTATAGTCCTATGTGTGTGGAGTGTGGCAGATAATGAATGCCACAGGGTATTGCAACTTTCTGAATGAGGAGGACAGATATAAGCACCAGGGATCTTGTGGGTGAGAGATCAGAAGTTTCCATGCTGGTGATTCTGGGCTGGTGTGAACCTGGGTTTCCACTGTGGAAAGGTTAAAAAAGTCCCACCATCGGGGCTCTGGATGAAAGCCATCCTAACATCTCTTTACTGAGCTCTGACGTTGACTCCAAGGCTCCATGGAGAGGGTCCGAGATGACTTTCCTCTAAACACAGGATTTCATTAGATGGTTGTGCCTACAGGCAAAGAAAAATTTCATGCGGCTTTCCTAGTCTTTTGTTTAAATGATGCCAGAAATATTGAAATTGAAACAAATTTTGCATGAAGTTGCTTTCAGGGAGTTAAATAGGCTCCAGGAACAGAGTTAATGAACCAAAGGAAAACAGGTTCTGGTTATGCTACTAGAAATTGGTTTTTTTTTTTCTAATAAATCATTGCTTTAGAGAAAAGTCCTTTCTAAACTTTCCCTGTGCTATTTCTTTTTTATTCTCTGAATGAACAGTGGGGTAGTCTCTGCATTTCTGAGTTTGTTTCTTCCCAGCCACCTGGTCGTAATCCAGAGGGAAAAACAAATGAGATTGATTCTGTGAGCCACACCTCATTGCCATTCACACACGGACCATAATGCTTGGTTCTCCACGAAACAAACGAAGAACATTCTGGAAATTTTGCACAACCAAAACCTCACGTTTATCTCTACAGTTGAAATTTCCTAGAGAGGAAAAAAAAGAAAAGAGCATATCAAATAAAATGAAGCCTCAACTTTCATGTGTACCAGTCTGTGTTTTGGAACATTTCCGTCTTTGAGGAAGGGTTGTAGTGTCTCCGTCTCCCTGGTGAGTGGCTGGTGTGCATGAGGCCAGGTGCTTGCTCACCTGCCACATTCCTCCAGCTGTAGAATGGGGTCAGAGCTATATCCATGTTTTTCCAGTGATGCTCTGCACACGGCTACTGTGCCAGTGGGAAGAGTTTGCCGGTGGGGTGTCAAAACTAGAGACTTCACTGTCCTCTCCTTCCCTGAGAGCAGCCAAAGGAGCAAGAAAAAGGTCCTGGCTGGAAAAAAGGTGTCACACTCAAATTGGGTATTTTGCAAAAAATTGGGTAAAAAGGTGTTTACAAAAGTATTCGTCAGGTGCAGAAACCTAGAAGGGCCAGTGTCCCTTGGGTCTGAAGGGCCTGAGGGAGGCGGCAGTTTTCAGAGCCAGAGCAAGGCAAATGTGCAAAGGCCTCGGACCTACCTGCCTTCCTCTCGTGGGGTCCAGGCAGGCCTGCCTCCCTGGGCACCTGCAGGATGGGAAAGGGTGGGAATGCATCTGGAGGGCACAGAAGAAAATTGGCCCAGCATGGATGGGAACGATTCTTTCCAAATACCCTCCCTCATTCTCTGAAAGGAAGAGACACCCTGGCCTTCGCTGCCACCACCCTTCTCTGTTCTCGGATGGATGGATGCAGCTTACCCCTCTCACACCCTGCCTTGCCTGTCATTTTCTGTCCTGTGCACTGCCCTCATTCCTCACTCTGCCAATACTGTCATCATGGGCAGAACAAATAGAGGCTATTTCAAAACATCTCTCTCTCTCTTTTTTTTTTTTTTTTTTTTTTTTTTTTTTTTTTTTGCTACCAACAGCATGAGGTTTGCTCTGCCATTAGAGTGACACAGACTCGGGATGAGGTTTCAGCCTGAGCTCATTGCATCCATTTTTCCTCAGCACAGACCATCTTTCTCAGCGGCCCCTGCTGGACCAATTTCTGGCTGGGTGGGACACGGCGGCACAGCAATAGCTTTGGCTCATTTGCCGGCCAGCTTGCCAAAATGAAGCTTCCACGTGCGAGCACAGATCACACTGCACATCTCTGGATGTCACCCTTTCTGGTCCTCTTGAATGACGTTTAGAGCACTGTTTCTTCAGATATGTTGTCAATACCCAAGACACCAAGAATTGGGACTTCCTAGAGGGGTATTTTTTTTTTAAGATTTTATTTATTAATTCATGAAAGAGAGAGAGAGGCAGAGACATAGGCAGAGGGAGAAGCAGCTCCCTGTGGGGGGCCCAATAGATCCCAGGGACCCGGGGATCATGCCCTGAGCCAAAGGCAAATGCTCAACCACAGAGCCACCCACGCGTCCCTTCTGGAGGGGTATTAACTATCCTCTCCACTCCTACTTTCTTCCCAAATTTGAACCAAGATCTATTGATGAGACCTTACCCTTGATCAGAATAGCACTGAGTTTTGTTGCAAATACATTTGTGAGCATTGTAATGAAGAAGATAGATAATTGTAGAAGATAGATAGATAGATAGATAGATAGATAGATAGATAGATAGATAGATAGGCAGATAGACAGACCTGTGTGGATGTGTGTTCAAGAATGGGATCAGTTTTCTTAGAACCATCCATTGAATGGCTCCTTTTGGCAGGATGGCTGACTGGGAGGCCCAGTCCTAGGGGTCTGTCCGGCACGTCTGCCGAGTGACTGGCAGGTCCTTGTAAGGGATGACTAAATTCAAGCTGTGAATTTACCCTGCGCGACCAAGGGGGTCATTGTCTCCATCAACCTGTCAATAAAATACATGGTAAAGATTCGAATAACAGAGTGGAACAGTTTCAAAGGACTTGTTACAATCTATAGAGTCAATAACTGACAATTTTAGAAAATCCCCGAATACAAATTTACACAATTTGGGGTTGTTTTACGACTTATCAGGCCATTAATCTACGTTTTAAAAGTCCCTTATATACTTAATCATAGCCTGTGCTTTCTTAAAAGTGCGGAAATACGTTCCAGCATGCTCAACCATAGCAACACTAGGAAGAAAATGACTTAAGGGAATTCCGTAAGACTTGCCAACACAACCATAAAAATATTCAATATGGAGTCTGTTTGGGGTACGATTTATATGCAACAGGTGGGGTTTGATTAAAGGGTTTGTGTTTGTCTTTGTGTGTGCCTTGTCTCCCCGGGTAGGCAGTTATAGTAGAAGGCACACAACTTATAGCCTAAGGCCAGAACTGAGTTTGACTCCCGTGTCTACCACTCACCTCCTAGGAGATGTCAAGTAGACCATTTCGATCCCATGGTGGGAAAGGCTGGACCCTAAAAGGGTACCTGGGAGGTTGGTGCAGAGCAGAGCAGAGGGAAGCCCTCAAGAGATGCTTGGTGAATTGCAACCACATGCAAGAGCTCACACAGACCATAGGGGCCCACCGGATTTTTCACCACCCATTCCCCAGAAACCTACACATGAAAGACCAGTGGTTCTAAATATATTTACTTCTGTTTCGTGAATTCAGACACAGCCCCTGTGCCACCAGTCGGGATAACTACCACCTCCAGCCCACCCCATAAGAATACAAGAAGCAAGAGTTTATAATCTGGGTGGGTCACTTTGAAAACATTTCCAACTCTTGACCTTAAGTCATTATTGTTTCTGGAGCACTCTTTTTCTTCCTCCATATCTCTTTGCACTTCCTTTTGTGCTCTTGTCCAGAACCATCCCAGGGAAGACCCTGTTTCTGGATGCTTCCATCTCTCCTTTCTACCTCCCAGATTGAAAACTTACTGGTCCCACAGAATCAAGCTCCAACTGTGTGAAAAGCACGTCAGTGTCTCTTGGTGGGGATGTAAGGATAAATAGGATGCAGGTTGTCCTTCCAGGTATGCACAGTCTTAAATTTTGAAAAGGAGTTTTTTTCCCTAGAGCTTCACTGCCATATATAACTGCCAAATCTGTGCACCGACTCCTGAGCTCAGCAGCCCTGGCTGAGAGTCTCTCAGCTGCCACCTCCATGTCCTACGCAGACACCTTTACCCTAAACTCAGCCTTCTGGGGGATATTCATTATAGTCTCACTTACTCCATTTTGGTAGATGAATGTTTCTTATCATGCATAAGGTTTTACTAAATCAATTCATTCTGAGTGGAGTTCTCTAGAGCCCCCCTGATGCTACCAGGGGGCACTTGGCCATCTGGACTGTGTTAGAGGTGGACAGGATGATAATAAGATCTCCTGGTACCTAAATGGGCTTCAGGATGGATCTGGGTTCCATCATTGTTTCCACTTGTAATACGTTATAGCTGGAAAAACTGGCTAGACGGTTATGGGTTTCCACCTACCCAACAAAAGCAAAATTAGCATTTTCTCTGCCCTACCCAGGAAGTGTTCTGTGTTTTCAGTGACCAGTTTATTCTGAAATACTTCCACCAGGGCAGCCCTGGTGGCTCAGCAGTTTAGCACCGCCTGCAGCCTGAGGTGTGATCCTGGAGACCTGGGATCAAGTCCCATGTTGGGTTCACTGCATGGAGCCTGCTTCTCCCTCTGCCTGTGTGTGTCTCTCTCTCTCTCTCTCTCTGTGTGTCTCTCATGAATAAATAAATAAAATCTTAAAAAAATGAAATACTTCCATCAAATTTAGACATCGTTCTGGATGAACTTTGACCTAGAAGCAGAGGCTCCTTCCCCAGTGAAATGATC
This sequence comes from Nyctereutes procyonoides, assembly GCF_905146905.1. Classification (NCBI taxonomy): domain Eukaryota; kingdom Metazoa; phylum Chordata; class Mammalia; order Carnivora; family Canidae; genus Nyctereutes; species Nyctereutes procyonoides. The sequence continues at coordinate 9,212,189 of NW_026575044.1, forward strand.
CTAAGTTTTTGAATTTTAATAACTATTTTCCACACAAAGTAAATATTGACCATTCTACTCAACCATGAGTGCTTATTGATTCTAGAAATTGTAAATGAATGTGTTAAACATTATTCTCAAACACACACTCATGCACATGCATAGACACATGCGCACGCACACGCACAGACTTTGCAGAGCCAGAACAGCATTCTCCTGGAGGAATGATGGTCTTGGGACAATTGTTGGTTTCCTTTAATATTGATTTCCTAAGAAGTATTATTTCTATGAGATCCTCAATAATCACTTATTTGAAGACAGAGAAGCAGAAAAGAACCTAAAGGAAGGATTGGTTTGGATCCTGCCATAGAAAGTTTATGGCTCTGTATGAGTAATAAAGCAGTGGGGGCAGAGGAGAACTGCAGAACCTAAGAAGTACAGATCAAGATTTGGGCTACTTTCAGAAGAAGAGCCCTTTATTCTGGTGATCCTTACTAAGAACAACACTTACTCACTTTAGAGCTCGAGAGTTTTCCTCAAGTACTATAGGGAGCAGAGTCAGAAGCCACTTCCACTTTGACAGCACCAAAATGTTCTTCTTTGGCTACCAGAATCTTTAAAATTAATAAGAAGGTCATTTCCCCAGAATGAAACATTCACATCAGTAGTGTTTGGACTCACGATGGAGCCTGAGGGAAAGCTTCCTTGAGGATGAAGCCAACATACCTACTGGATGGTGGTGGTTCTTCTCCTTCTCCTTTTTTTTTTTTTTTTAAGATTTTCTTTATTTATTTATTCATTTATTTATTTACTTACTTACTTACTTATTTATTTATTTATTTATTTATTTATTTATTTGAGATAAAGCACAGAGGGAGAGGGAGAAGCAGGCTCTCCACCGAGCAGGGAGCCTGACACAGAGTTCAATCCCAGGGTCCTGAGATCATGACCTGACCCCAAGGCAGACACTTCACCAACTGCCACCCAGGTGCCCCTAAATGGTGATTCTTCAAGTGGGATTCTCAGGCCCCAATCCGGACATACTGAGTCAGGAACTCTGGAAGGGAGGACCCTCACAATCTGTGTCTAAGCCAGTAGTTTAAGTTTGAGTAGTTTGCTGCTCTTGAGCAAGACAACGTGAGCTTCCCTTCCCCGTCTTGATGTGAAATCAGTTCCTAGGAGCCTGTACTTACCTGTTGTTACTGCAATAAAAATGTGCCTGGAGAGACCATATTCAGTGCCCAGTTGCCTCATAAAAGTTTACAAAGTAAAGAATCTGTGCTGTATCAATTGTGTGTTAGAACCCTACTTACTAACTGGGAGTATGAACCAGACACAAGAAAGACAAATGTCCAGTGGGTGAGCTGCTATGTGATCCTGTGGACAGCAGGGCCAGGGCTACTCTGTCTCCTCTAGTACAGAGAGAGGAGATGGTTCTTCCCCAGGCAGGCCTGAGCTACCCCTGACACAGTCTGCTTTGTGGCTAGAACAGAGCAGTCTGCATCCTGTAGATTTACGGACACTCCTGTAGAACAGTGTTCTCCCTTCCTGAGAGTTCTGGAACACATCTGTCTCTGGCCCCCTCCTTGAATGCAAACGTTTTGGCATACTTTGCTTCCCTAGGTAAGGTGGGTGCCATGCTCATTGGCATTTTAATAAATATTTATTTGTTGCTTGACTGATTCATTATTCTCCTTGTCAAGTTACAGGGCTGCTGCCAGCACCAAGTGCAGATGCATACGGCAAGCTTCTAACTACAATTGTGGGTCCTCCACATGGACCTTCCCTGCCAGAGACTCACTGAACAAATCATCAGCACATTTAGGATGTTGTACTGTTATAAAAGTGCAAGTCGCAAGGCCATTTTCTCCCTTAATTCCATAGCAGCCCAAACTGGAAGACTGCTGGTGGTGTTTTCAGATGGGGAAATCTTCACTGCAGAGCAGTGGGGACCTCCTGGATAGTCTCACTCTCCATCCTTCAGTGGCTCCCTATTGTCCAGGTTAAGGACAAAGTTTTTAGTTTGGAAAAGAAGTCTGTCTGCAATCTGATATCCACCTGATTTTTCCAGCCCCATTTCTTGCCCCTCCGCCACTGTGCCCACCCTAGACTACAGTCAGAGAAAATCGTTTTAAGACAATGCTCAGGGATCCCTGGGTGGCGCAGCGGTTTGGCGCCTGCATTTGGCCCAGGGCGCAATCCTGGAGACCCGGGATCGAATCCCATGTCGGGCTCCCGGTGCATGGAGCCTGCTTCTCCCTCTGCCTGTGTCTCTGCCTCTCTCTCTCTCTCTCTCTCTCTCTCTGTGACTATCATAAATAAAAATTAAAAAAAAAAGACAATGCTCACCAAGCCCTCACGGTGTGCCAGGCTCCTTGCCTCCCGCACACCATCCTGTGTCATCCTCATCCCATAAGGCATAGATCCTTTTACCGTCTCCATTTAACAGATAAGGAAACTGAGGCACAGAGAAGCCAAGAAACTTGACTGAAAGCCCTGTGACTACTCATCAGTCCCTTGCATGCGTTTGTCCACACGCTCCCTCCACCTAGGTTCCCTGTGCCCTGCTGACATCAGCTCCTCTTCCAAGCCTTCCTGATGATTATCTGCAGGAAACCTTGCCTGGCCCCTGCTCCCCTAGTGGAAATGCCCCCTGCCCCATTTGGGCCCTCATCATACCTTAGTACAGAGCTGTTTTGTACTACTCTGTTGTCTTTTTTCTTCTCACCTGGCACACCAGAAGTCCCTTGAAGACACGGCTGGTTTTGGAGTTCTTCATAACCCTTGGAGTCCCAGATGGTACCTGGCCCAGGTTAAGAGGTATTTACTCAGCAGATGCTGGAGGAAGGAAGGAATGGATTGATGGCCTCCTCCTGCTTCCTGACCTAGATGTTTATGCACTAGACTAGTTTGGGGGTGGCCAGGAGTCTGGGGGAGCTAATGACTTTGCTCTGATTAGTCTGTGGCTTTTGGGCAAGTTTCTTCTAGTCTGAGGTCCTTCATCCAAAAAGAGGAACTATACACTCTGATCTGATGAGGGGGCAACAGCTCAGGCTCTTTCTAAACACGACGATGGGCAGTTGGCAGGTTTCCCTGGAAGGAGAGATAAAACAGCTCTGTGTGAGCTGGGTCCCAGGAACAAAGCTCCATGATGGGGACACCTTGTTGTAATAGAGCTGGTGACAGCCTCCCTTCTGCAGAGCCATGATCCAGCCTCCGTCTGCATTCTGGTCTTGGAGGGGAACTGATTCCATACCAAAAAAGGGCGTGTTAAGGGTATTTGTGGCACCCTGGCAAAATATGATTTGGCAAGATGCAGCTGCAGACCATCCATCCCTGCCCATGATAAATGCTTCTGACATTTCCTTCAGGTAGAATGTATGAGGAAGGCTTTTGAATTCTCAAATGCAGGAGCCTACCTTACAGATCAGGTGCCTTTTTACTAAAGGTCTCCAAAGCCACTTGGCCCCAGAGGGAATGCATGCTGCCCTCCTGGGCCCCCTCCATACCCAGCTTTGTAGTCATTGTTGGAATATGGGTACATACCTTAATTTGTGGGTTTTTTTCCCAATCCCTACCATATGCACCCTGGAGCAGGATGCAATTAGGTAAATATCATGCTTACTCAGCACACTCCACCCTACTCCACCCCCCGACTGACCTCCCATTTTCTACGCACCCATTTAAAAAAGAAACTAAAGAGAACACATGTCCTCCAATTAATTCGTGATATTAGAGTTTACCGTTCTGCTTTGAGCTTATGTCCTGCTGCAGGCAAGGGCTTCTCTGCCAAGCAGTGGGACAGGGAGGGAATTCAAGGTGGTCAGTGGCTCACCCTTGGCCAGAGGAGGCAGGAGCATCCTGTTCACCTTGAGCCCCCCACCCCAAGCTGGGCTTCACCCCCTCTTCTCACCAGCACCTCATCCACCTCCCCTGGCTGTCCAGGTTTATCCTGTGCCATCGATCCTTCCAGCAAGGTGGTCTGGGGCTCACTGTAGCCTCACTGAGTAATTCTTGCTGTTGTGCCAAGCCTACAACTCGAAAAGAAAGTAATCCAAAATGGAAATGCAAGTATCGCCCTTTTGCGTTGCAGGGAGACCTGACTGTTCTTTGCGTGTTCCAACCATGTCCTTGGCATCTCTTCCTCCCAGCCTGGCCGGGGCTCCCGGCACAGTGTGTGCAGTTGGTGAGATGGCACAAATGGGCTCCTAGGGAGGAATGGACAGGGAAAGAATTGGGAGTAATTGTGACTAGCTCTGCTTTATTGAACTCTCTTACTCTTTCTTACTGAAGGAGAGTGAAAAATCTCTAAAACTTACCAAGGGTCCAGGGCTTTGGGACTGGCATGATATCCTCCAGCTCCTATGCCCTCTCTCCTCCCCTTCTTCACTGTGCTGGGGTCCTGAGAATGTAGGCCCCAGTGTGGCGATCCATTGAGTACTTGTCGGGCTTTGACATGAGATAATTTACCTAACTTGCCAAATCTTACCCAGGCCTGTTCCAGATTTCAACCCCTTGACCCCAAAGTTCCCTCCAATGCCTTTTCTTACAAGGATAAGTCCCTGTTCTCCTCTTGCCTGGGCTCCTGGGTTCCAGGCTGGATGAGAGCCCATTTAAGGAAGGGAATCCCCAGCCTGCTTCAAACTCAACTTCCTGTGAGCCCTGAAAAGGACACCTTCTCTCCCACCACAGGGCAGGCAGTCCGTAGGCTGGAAAGGCCATAGTTTCTGTTCCAGCTTCCCTGATCTCTATGCCCAGGAAGCACTGAGAGCCCAGGCTAATGCTGGCACCCCGAGGTTCTGTTCGGGTGTCATCCATACGTGGTCCTGCCAGGAGCAAGACGATCATCTTGTAGGGGATGCACATACTCAAGAACTTGGAAGCCAGCATAGACAGTCCTCCTAAATAACAGCTTTATGTAGAAAAGGGTCTTCAGGGGCACTTGGGTGGCTCAGTCAGTTAAGCATCTGCCTTCAGCTCAGATCATGATCCCAGGGCCTGGGGTCAAGCCCCATGTCAGGCTCCCTGCTCAGCGAGGAGCCTACTTTTCCCTCTTCCTCTGCCTCTTCCCCTGCTTGTGCTTTCTCACTCTCTCTGTAAAATAAATAAATAAACACCTTAAAAAAATGGAAAAGAAAGAAAAGGGTCTTCAGTGATGAATGCCAGAAAGATATATGCAGACTTATTAGAGGATCATGGCTCCTTAGCTTTTTGATTTGGATAACCAGCTGGCTTCTTACGGTACCTTCCCAAATTCCATGCCATATGTGGAGCTGGTATTCCTAGATGGTTACTTGACTTATTCTCAGAGTTCTGGGTGTTCCTTATCAAGGTCAGAGGCCAGAAGCAGTGGGGAGGTGAGTTCCCCGGGGCCCTGGAGAACCCCCTGCAATGAGGTGCAGAAGGCATGGCATCAGGGGTCCGGTTAGCACGCCAAGGTTTTCGTATTTATAATAAAGTGGGCTGCAGAAAAGGAAAGCAGCTTTCCCTTGGTCCTGTTGTTTTCCAGACCAGACAGCAGTCCCTGGTGACAGACGGGGTGTGCGTCTGTCGGATGCAGATGCAGCATTCCCTGAGTGTTTGCTATTTAACGACAGATCTACTATTTAGCTTTGCAGGCGTAACACATGAGTGAGCTTTAGCGGTAAATGGGCCCTTATTAACAATGAGTGCCAAGCGCCAAAGTGGGTGCATTGGGAAGAATTCTAATGTAAGGAGTGCCCACGGCTGCTGTGCTCAAAAAAGTCCTTCCATGCCATTTTGTCTCCTAAATGGGCATGTTTCAAAAGAGGAAATAACCATAATAGCCACAAACTAACCACAACCGCGTTCCCACCCAGTATTCAGAAAAATCTCCAGTTGTCACTTACCCAGGATTTACCAAAATTGAAGCGAATGAAAGAGTGTGTGGAGATTGGAAGTCCTGAGCTCTGCCTTGGATCTGTAAGACTTGGTGGGCCTGGGACAAGTGTGCACGGTGGGTGACACTTTCTCTCTCTGGGCCTCTTGTGTGGCATAAACGGGTAAGGATCTAGCGACGAGGTCTCCGGAACCCCTAGGTCCAAGGTGGTTGAAGGGATTGCCCAGAGCCATGACCCTGTGCTAGGCACCGCTGTGAACATGGCTTCAGTGTGATGGGAGTCATTATGGAACCTACTTTATGCCAAGTGAGTAGCACAGTTATTTGCCTAATAAACACATGAATCCTTCCAGATAATGGTTATTATCCCCTTTACTGGTGAGAGAACTGTGTTCAAATAATATGTTGATGCCCACATGGCTAGTAAGAGCTGGCATCTGACCTCAAATTCCATGGTCTTTCTGGTAAACTCACACCCTCAACAATAGTAATTCTTTAAGTTTATATTATAGATTTTTAAAATACTAAAAATTTTATCATATTGATATAATTTCACATAATATAATTATTATGAAGTACTGACAGCCAGTATTTATTTATTGAATGCTCATTGTGTAGCAGGCACACTTGTACGGGTGCTGCAGACACCTGCTCTTTTTATGATCATGACCCCCCTGCTCGGAACATACCGTTACTAGGACACATTTCTAGATGCAGTGTGCAGGAGGTTAGGTCACTTGTGCATGTCAGTGAGCAGTACGGCCAGAGCTCAAACCCAGGCAGCCTGTGTGCAGAGCGCATGCTCCCAGCCTCCGGGGTGCACTCCACAGGGTCATTCGGAGGACGTGCTGATAGCGGGCGTCGGTAACCTTGGGCATGCTCATCTCCAGGGACACCTCAGAAGCCCATATCCCACTTCACCCAAGAATGACTGTATCTTAGGGCATATTTTTGGACCAGCTCATCATCCATTTGAAATCAGTTCCCAAATGCAGTGAGCTAAGAGATGGGGCCTCTTCTACATAAGCGGTTAGAATTCAGCCCTTGCTACCAGCACAGCCTCTGAAGCACGCCTGTCTCCATGCTCCCAGCCTTGGCCAGCTCTCCCCCGCCTGCTAATTGGTGTGAGGGGCCTCACTCCCAGAGGCTGCCTGCCTGTGAGCAGCAGTGCCTCCTGCCTCTCTGGGGAGGGACTCCTCTCCTGGCTGAGCTTCCCCCTGGGCTTGAGGGCTGAGGCTGACAGATGCACAAGCCAGGAGCTTCAGGGAATGTCCCTCCTCCTCCATCCCCCAAGCACTTCCTTAGTGAGGACATCTCATTACTGGGCTCCATTTTCTGGTCTTGCACATGTTCCCTCACTTGTCACCTTTCCCAGCCTGGCTTTTAATAATGTAAATCTCCCCCTCTCTGATGGCATCACTGCTCATTATTTGCTGTCTGGCACCAGATGGGCTCACCCACTGGCACCTCTTAGAAGCCAGCCACCCAGCACAGGGACGGCACCCTCTCTCGAAGGCAGTTGAGGTCTGGCTCAGCCCGGCCAGGTTCAAGCCCTGCTGGGTTTGGCGGGAGGACAGTCTCCTTCTGTGGCTCCATCCGACCCTAGATGCTCAGTGGAGGGTGAGCTGGTCAGGCGCTGCTGCCCTTTCGCCTTTTCTTGTAGCCAGCTGGCTTTGAACAAGTCACTTAAGTGCCCAGAACCCAGTTACTTAAGTCTCCTTGGCCATAAAGTAAGGATGGTGGTAACAGTAATGATATTAACATTCACCTAAATAAAGCTGTTGCTGGGAATCAAATGGAAATGAGATATGAGAAAATCCTCTGTAAATATAAAATTTATAAAATTTGTAAAGAAGTTACAGCCACGGTGCAGATGGCAGGTGACAAGTGAGTGATAAAGTGATTGATTTTGTGACACAGAGTAGACAGTCCCCCCCCCCCCGTCCCGAGAATCAGCTAGGTGTCTCAGCCTCCTGGCATTAGCCCTCCTACACCCCAAACTCAGCACTAGATCCTACTGCTCTGGACCTTCTCCAGGGGAAGAGCCCTGTGAACCTTGGCTAGATCGTTTAGGATCACTGTTGTGGTTTGATCAAAGAAATTAAGTCCCAGTTAGCTTTGTCCCATAAATGACAACCGAGCTGCAGTTAGTGGATCTGCTGTTCTGTAAGGTAACTATGCTTTGATGGAACACAACTCTGTCAGCTATGTTTAAAGCCTCCCTCTGTAAACTTGGGGAGCACAGCTCCGGGATTAGGATCATTCGAGAATTCCAACACCATCGCTATGTGACACATGATTCCTGCTGCCTCCTAAGAAACTTCTGGAGCCTTTGAGTTGCATGAAATCATCAAGATCTTCCTGCAGAAAGAGCAGTTTCAGATTCTTTCTAAACATTTTAACAGGGAAGTATTTAAACTTTCTCCTTTTCAAAAAATAAAATAAAATAAACTTTCTTCTTTTCTTTTTTTTTTAATGTTTTATTTATTTATTCATGAGAGACAGAGACAGAGAGAGAGAGAGGCAGAGATACAGGCAGAGGGAGAAGCAGGCTCTATGCTGGGAGCCTGACGCGGGACTCAATCCCAGGACTCCAGGATCGCGCCCTGGGCCAAAGGCAGGTGCCAAACCGCTGAGCACCCAGGGATCCCCAACTTTCTCCTTTTCTAAAACCGAGTTATAATTTGCTCCTTTATGGAACATCTTTGCCTCCCTCATCTATTGGGTCAGACAATTATGTTGAGTAAATCAAAAGAAGGAAGGACGGTCACGTGTGGGAGTCGGTGTGTGAGCGGTAGGTTAGGAACAGGATCAGATTATAAAAAGGAAAGTGCTCTTTAAATAATAGCTGGAAAATTGCACTCTTTATCCCTTGTGGTGTGTTTTAGAAATCGACACTTCATCAAAATCTTTTACACTAGATTTGTCCGAATGTCCTAAGCATGGAAGGATGTGGAGGGTTGCTGAACTTCGTGGGAGATCGGAAAAGCAAGCGTGCTGAGAAGGATGCATGCTGAGGACACACTGTTTCCATCTCCTGTCCCTCCAGTCATCTCACTCAGAATGCCTGGAGAATCTTCCAGAAGATATTAATGTGCCATAAGCAGGCAACATGAACATATCCAGCACATCTGATCAAGACAGAAAGGGAAGGACTAAAATAAGGGAAACACCACATCTAGATTTTAGGTGTTCAGATCAAATTTAACAGGGATTACTTACCTTTGCCAAAGATGTTAAGCAGATCAATAGTCTTTAATTTTGAGGGGAAGGAAGGAGAAAGTTCATCTCTTTTGTCACTATGTATGTGCATGCTCATTAAAGAATATTTTGCTTTAATTTTTAAATTTAAATTTAATTTAAAATTAAGCCTAGGGTGCTTAGGAAGCTCAGGCAGTTAAGTGTCTGACTCTTGGTTTTGGCTCAGGTCATGATCTCAGGGTCGTGAGATTGAGCCCCACGTCAGGTTCCACACCCAGTCCAAAGCCTGCTTAAGACTTTCCCTCTGCCCCTACCCCCTGCTTGCTTGCTCTCTCTCTCTCTCTCAAATAAAATAGGTCTTTAAAAACTAAGCCTAGTAGGAGGGCTCTGATGTCATTAATCTGATATAGAAGAGCGTATTTTCTACTAGTTGATTGGAGGAATATGCATTCTTTCTTTTGAGATATATTTAGCATTTGTATGCTTCCCAACTGTCTTTCGGGGGGGGGCACAAAAGACCCATTTTAGGGATGAGGATACCAACACCCATACCTGAGGTCACACAGCCACTCGGTGTTGGTGACATCTGAACTAAAACCGAGTCTCCTGGCTCCTAGTTCACATCTGGAGCCTGTAAGAAAAGCAATAAGCTCACTATATATGTGGTGCACCCTTCTGTTGTTCTTTGTTTTGCCCTCAAGAGCTGAACCCCATCTGAAAATACATCTAAACCAGAAAAGGCATCCTGGTGTTTGCTGAGGTCAGCACAGTGCTGTCTCCATCAGGCAGGGGTGGGATGCCAATTCTGTCTTTTGCCCAGACTCTGGCTCTCCCCTATCACAGGCGGAGAAGGTCACCTGTAAGGACAGGATGATGGCTGTTTCCGTGGCTTACATTCATCACAAGGAACCCCAGCACTGCCATCACTGGTGCTGGCCTCTGTGGGAGGGCCGTCCTGGACCAGACTCATGGGATGCTGACTGGCTGCGGTTTGGCCTTTCTGTCTCAGTGGCCGAGTCCTTTGTTCTAGACTCCCTCCTGACAATCTCACTTGTTCACTTTTCTCACTATTCTTGGTGGTGGATCGTGATGAACCTATGACATTGGCCTCTGATTTGCCTTGAACTGTTTACAGACATGTTTTAGAAACTTAAACATAGATATGAAAGGTTTAAAGATAACTAATATTCTGGGATCAAGACAAAAATGATGATAAATGGGATTTCCTGTCAGGTTGATCTGACTCTATCTTGACTCATTTCTATTGACTTAACTCTTAAAAATTTGTGAACCTGGACATCAGTGTAAAGAGATCCAGCCTTCTGATGGCTCAATGATTGAGCATCTGCCTTCAGCTCAAGTCATAATCCTGGTGTCCTGTGATCGAGTCCCGCATGGGGCTCCCTGCAGGCAGCCTGCTTCTCCCTCTGCCTGTGCCTCTGCCTCTCTGTGTCTCTCATGAATAAATAAATAAAATCTAAAAAAAAAAAAAAAAAAAAAAAACCCGAGAGATCCAAAATACAAAAATGCAAAAGGAGTAAAAGATTTCAGTGCTTCATTTACTCTGCTGCCTCTAACCTTATGGGGTGGAAATGATATATCCTCACTGACCCACTTCCCTTGAGCTTTTGCTGTGGCCGAGACATAGGCTGGGGACCACTCACTGTTTATGTGTGTCTCTTGAGGGCCTTCGTTGTGAGGGCCCCCAGAGGAGTTTAAGCAAAGCTCAGGTGTGAGAATGGAGACTGTGTTCTCTCTTTCCCCCACTGCCTCACTGCCATCTGTGGTCTTCTCTGGTCGGTGAGAGAGATCCTTCCCAAGGTCGTATTTGCCCAAAGTCTTCCTTTGTCTTAGAGTCTGAAGAAAGCCTCCAGCAGGACAGCTTCTGAGCAGAGAGATGGGCAACGAGGAGCCCCCTAGGTGTATACAATGTTCGTGTACTCCATGACTAGGGACGGACCCCATGACCAGGGATGGACAGGAATATCTGAGCTCATAATCAGGTGTAGCGTCAATGATGAGCATCTGTGGGGTGCACCACTCACGAGTCCCAGAAGGCCATGTGGCATCCAGACATGTCTTCTGCCTTGATGGAGGGAGTGTCTGCATGGCTCAGGAGCCAGGGTCCACCTCTCTCAACCACTCAGAGTCCCTCATGCCATCCAGGAGGAGGTGCTGCCATGATTAATGAGTGAGACACAAAGGCCACTGCTGCCCAGAGCAAGAGCTGTCTCCACCATCCACTAGGCAATTACATAAATAAGGCAAAGTGGGGTCTTGACCACTGAGGGCTTGGGTTGAGGGAGTGCCAGTCTCCTGTCACTTGAACGGGGGTGTTGGGCCCTCCCTCCCCACACTCAGACTGTGCCCTGGCTTTCTAGACCTCATTCTGACAGTTCTGACTTTGGGATTGAAATTGGTCACTGTCCCCAGTGCCCCAAGAGCCGGGAGGAGGCCGTGGACATTCCAAACTGCAGAGGCCCTCTACACTCCCCAGGGCAGCTGGAGAGGAAGGGCTGAAGCAGGTGCTGCCAGAAACCCACCGGTGTTTGCCACAAAATCGAGAACTCCTGGCAAGACGTCCTGGGGACGGTCTTGATCCTAAGTGGAATCTGCAAAGCACTTTAATTACAGAGGATTAAGCAGGAAGTAGAGTGCTGGACTGAAGGAATAATGACACCAAGGAAGTCAAGCAGAAAAACCCAATTTCCTTCCTTTTACGGGGGTGGGGTGGTGAATATCCATTTATTTAAATGAATTGCAAAGGAAAGAATGAGGGTAGCATTTGCCCACCCCTGTCCAGAGTTCAGGGGGTGTTTAAAGGGCCGTGTATCTCCTTGGCCAGACCAGTGGCCGGGGTCTTCAGCCTGTCCACGGAAATGAAAATGGAGGCTTGGAACCTCATTATGATGCAGGAGCACTCCCCCTGGTAAATGACTCCCTAATTCAACCCCCTTCTCCTCGCAGGCCCTTGCCTGGCTTAGCTCATAGTTTACATTCAGCACCTGTAGTTGCCCCGAAATTGCATGCGAAATTGTGAAATAGAAAAGCAGTGGGCCATGTGACTCCATCAGTTCTGCCTGGCACCGCCTCATCCTTGGCTTGTGCTGCTCAGAGGCCGGGCTAGGGGATTTGCTTACAGAAAGCCTGCCCCCCCCCCCCCCGACACCTGCCAAAAGTCGCTATCTGAATATGGGCCCTCGCCACACCTGCTGTGTAGCTGGGGCAGAGCTGTGGAAATGCATGGTACTGAAATAAGGTCAGAAACATTCGCGCGAGCAAGAAATGGCCTGCATGGAACGTAGACAGATGCGGTGCTTTTTTGTCATGTGTCCAGTGACTGTTTTAGCGATTGGATCCTTTGAGACCGGAGCCTAATACCTAGCTGGGTCTGCAGTAGTCCCCGTGACGTCCTGTTTGTGATTCACAGTGCTTAGCATCCAGGGCAAGGAGTTCTAAAACCTTATCATTAACACTGTAATGAGAGAATGCTAGGGTGTCACTATTCAGAGGGAGGGGAGTATGGGGGAGGGAGGAGGAGGAGGAGGAGAAAAAGCAATCAAGCACCCACCCCAGGTTCAGTACTTCACATTGATTCATTTCATTCTCCCCACAGTCCCATGAGATAGATTTCATTGTCCCCATTGTACAGGTGAAAACACTGAGGCTTGGAGTGGCTGGACCACGTGTGGGAGCGGCACTTGCCATGATGGAAAAAGTATAGGCTTTGGCATCACACAGAGGTGGGATCAGAGCCTGGTCTCACCACCTCCCTTTTCAGGGACTAGGGCAAGTTCTAGAACACCTCTTCTCTCATGTGTGAAATCTGGACAGGTATGCCTATGCGCTGGCTGGTTGGGAGGATGATATAATGCCCTGTAGCTGACAGCACAGCCCTAGTACATAGTAGACCTCCAGGAAATGCAGGAATTGTTACATGACCTACTGATGGGAGAGCCAGGATTTAAATTCCCAAAGGTTGACTTCACTCCAGCCATGGGCTCCTTCCACCGTGACACCGGGCCCCCAGCTCTACCCCTGAGTGCTGTGGTGAGGTGGCAAGAGCCAGCACGGCCAGGGCGTGGCACAGGGCAAGTGATGAGGCCAGTGCCCTTCAGGTTTGCACACTGCGAGTCAGCCCCCTGCCTCCACAGACAGGGAGAGGACAAACAGGAGAGGGCCCTTACTCCATTCTGCACAGTCCAGATTCTTCTCTGAGCATTTCTGCACTTTCAAAATATTTCCAACCCCTCTCCCGCAAAGGCCTGGCTGACATTTCATCAGCCCTGACAGTTGATCTTATGAGGAAGGTGAGACAGACAGAGGAGCTTAAAAAGAACCCTGCAGGATTCGCCACGTGGTATTACAAAGATCATCTCTGCCTGTCTGTCCGTCTGCCGCTCTACGCATCACCAGCCTTTGCATCCCCAGTGCCTGCCTAGCCTGGGGCCTGGCACTGAGCAGGGGCTCAACACATTTGCACTGAGCTGGCAACACAGGGACAAAGGCTGGCAAGGGAGCAAATGCTGTCCGTTCCCCAGGACCTGTGCCTGCAGAGCCGTGTGTGTGTGTGTGTGTATGTGTGTGTGTGTGTGTGTGTGTGTCTTCAGCTCAACTTCTGCTCACTTTAAGGCTCTGGGACAGGCAGTTTATTCCTGTGGTCCACGGTCCCTGACTCAGGAGGCGGGTTAATAATGCTGCCCCCTTTCCCACCGAGACAGGGCTTTCGTTCTCTGAGATGACAACTTCTATGCACTCACTTAATGGGATCCCAAATAATATGTTTCAAACAAATCTTTTATGACCATTGCTCCTTGGAACCCATTTCAAACGCTGGCCATTAAAAACAGTCCATTTCATAAGCCTTTAATGATGACACTGATGACTGTGGGGTTTTTGTCTCCAAGAGTCCTGATGAGCAGAGGCCAGGAGTAAATTACGGAGCTAACTTTTATGTCCATGGGTTATTGATCTGTGAGTAGTTCTCTTGAAGGGAACTGCACCAGCCCTGAAACCTCAGCCATCCAGACTGCTTTTTCATCTATGTAACTGGGCCACCAGCATACAGTTTTCAATTTATATTAATAAGCAGACAAAGGACATGGTGTGCCGTTTCCATAATAAAGCAATGGACGTATCAAAATACTCCGCTTGATAGCTACAAATAAGTCAGTTTTCCCTTGACCCTTTGGGGATTATGGTGCTGCTTCAGTACATCATAATTTACCAGGGGAAGGCACCCTGCTGCTGTGCATGCTATGTCTCCAGAGTCTGGAAGGCTGCTCCTTCGAGGTGTATCCAGCTTTCTCATTCTGTGTCCTTTCCTGCCTTTGTTTCTTGGCAGGTGAAAGTCATGCTTCGCATCTGTTCTGCATTGGCTCGTGATACCTCAGAATCCAGCTCCTTCTTAAAGGTGGACCCACGGAAGAAACAGATCACCCTCTATGATCCCTTGACGTGTGGAGGTCAAAATGTCTTCCAAAAGAGGGGCAACCAAGTTCCTCCTAAGATGTTTGCCTTTGATGCTGTTTTTCCACAAGATGCTTCTCAGGTAGGTGTCACTGCCCGGTTGGGCTCAGGCAACATTGACCAGTTTCGAGAAGCTTTTACTGTCTCTAGGACCTGTGAGATAGGCGGGTGTCTTCCAGAGTGCTCTGTTATGTCAGTTCCTCCACTGGTGCAACTTTTGGAAATCCATCAGAGCCCCCTTGAGTGGCCAGTCCCTTTGAATTATTGGTGTCTGACTTTGGGCAGGATCACTGTGTCAGGATTTCAACAAGACATATCCTTGGAGAGAAGGGAGAGTGAGCCGGTTAGGGCATGGCTTACATAAACAGGGAGACAGAAGGCAGAAGTGGAAGTTTTAGGAACACCTGCATCGAGGTGGTGGCATCTGTGGTCCACTAGGACACCACTCCTGCCTGGGTTTCTGGGGTGTCAAGGAGCTGGATTCGAGTCAGGCAGGGTTCTAGGGTTAGTATATAGTCCTAGTGAGGAACCGGAGCGGTGGGCAGAGAAGCTGAGGCTGATGTGCCTGTGGTCCGAAGCAGCAGAGTGGAGTGGAAGGGAGGAAGAGGGTCTAAGAATAGCTCTTGTATTAACTATTGCTGCATTACAAACCACCCTAAAATTCAGTGGCTTAAAACAATAAGCATCTATGATTTCTCATGAATATATGGGCTGGCCGAGCAGTCTTGTTTCTAGCTTGGCTCACTAATGTATTGGCAGTCTTGGCTGGATGCCATCACACGTTTGGGGACTGCCTGGCTTTGGGCTGATCTAGAATCCACGTTGTCTCTCATTGACCAGCAGGCTGTCTTGAGCTTGCTCTCATGGCAATGGCAGGATCCAAGTACACAAGCCTCTTGAGTTGTTGGCTCAGAACTGACAGCACATCACTTCTGCTGCTTTCTATTGGCTCAAATTTGAGGGGTGGGAAGAGACCCCATCTCTTAAGTGGAGAAGCTCTAAAGTCATATTGCAAGGGGTATGCACACACACACAGGTGGAGAATGATAGCCATACTTCTGTGACTAATTTGGAGGCTTCTTGGGGGCCCAGAGCACCAAGATTCCTGGACCAGAGCTGCTGGAGCCAATCCCAGTAAGAACAGATGTCTACTGGAAGATTCAGTTGCACCATCTGGTGCATTTCATCTGCAATGAGTTGGCACAACAGAAGCTTCTAGTAGACACATAACCCAGGTTATGTGTATATGGTGACTAAACTTTGCCTGCATTTTGGCATCAGACAGCTGCATCTTCTGGATAAATTTCCAGCACTGCCCAAGATTTATACAAAACAGGGTGCAACAGGGTAACTCATGCCTATAGCAGAACCTAAAGACCAGGGTGCTATTAGTTCCTGTTAATTTCCTCCATGCTGTATCTGAGCCTGGGAAGTGGTGCTCGCTTGGTCTCTGATATTAGACCACAGACACATAGGACATACCATAGGCTCCACTCATTAGGAGTGGCTTCCCCCAAAGAGTTTTACCAGGAAAAGACAAAATACAAGTAAATCCAATCTTTTCTCTCTTTATTACATTTTTTGTGTGTTGTACCATCCCTTGAGCTTGCTAATCTAGTAGATGACGTTGCATCAAATAAATGACCTACAAATAACTTAATTAACACAGTTAAACTTGTCTAAAGCAATTCTCCCTAAGTTGTAAGCATTCCAAAGCAAACCCTAAATTCAGTGTGGACCATTAATGAGTTTTAGATTTATTCCATAAAAAGAACTATTTTTATTGCTCCTGTTTGCTTATACTTCACACTTGTTTCCAGAGCCCCTGTGCTCTATGCTACAGTCACACTTGCTTCGGAATGCTTTACTTTTGTTTAAATTGCCAGGATTAGGGCAGCCTGGGTGGCTCAGCGGTTTAGTGCCGCCTTCAGCCCAGGGCGTGTTCCTGGAGACCCAGGATCGGGTCCCATGTCAGGCTCCCTGCATGGAGCCTGCTTCTCTCTGTATCTCTCATGAATAAATAAATAAAATCTTAAAATAAATAAATAAATAAAATTGCCAGGATTGTAATGCATTGCATCCCTCTATTAAAGGTTTTCCAGAAGTTTCATATACATTAGCCCACTCAACTCTTACTTGAATTCTAATGGTGTCAAAGAGGGAAGCATTGATGTGTTCACATCACACACTAGGAGACGGAGGCTCAGAGATTAGTGTCTCATTCACAGGTCCTCTCCTGAGTGGACATCTCTCCTGGATTCTTCTCCTTAAGCCCTCAGTTCTGCTCTGTGTGGTACCGTGTCTTTGTGCACCCGCTGTCTATCCACTGGTCACAAGCTTTGCCTCCTGGGCCCATTACTCCACCTCTCTGGGCCTCCGTGTCCTCGTCTGTCAACTGAAGACAGAACCAAAATGTGCCTCATTTGGCTGCTAGGATTCACTGAGGTGACACACACGGGAGATACATGGTAGAAAAAGAGGCATAACATAGTAAGCTTTTACTGTTATGTCATCATTGATGTTAGGAAGGTCATGCAGCTGGGAGGGTCATGGTCAGCCTCAGTGCCCTAGGGGTGAGCACACTGTAAGCCTCCAAAGCAGGAAAGTGGACAGAATAGGCCTCTGCTTGCTGCTCCACATCATGGCCTGTGAAGCAGCAGCTACCAGGAAGGCCCCAGGTGGTGAGGAGCTTGGCTTTCCATCAGTCTGTTGGGACATCAGCTTACTGACACAAAGAAATGACCAGAACAGTCCTTGCTCCTCGTTGCCCTCTTGAGCTCCACTTAGGACCCTCGAGAGGCCTTGGCAGTCATTAGCTGCCTACTCTGGGGCAGACCTCTGAGGCTGTGGCTTTGGGAAGGTGTCTTAGTCCATTTGGGCTACTATCACAAAATAGCATGGGTTGTGGGGGTGGGGCTTATAATCTGCAGAAGTAAGTTCTCACAGTTTCAGAGGCTGGGAAGTGCAAGATCAAAGGACTGGCACATGGGGGTCAGGCAAGAGCCCCTTTCTGATTGACAGCTGTCATCCTGATGTGTCTTCACGGGGCACAAGGGGCAGGGCAGCTCTCTGGGGCCTCTCTCCTAAGGGTGCTAACCCCACTCAGGAGGGCCCCACCCTTATGACCTAGTCACCTCCCCAGACGTTGCATCACCAAATACCATCACACTGGTTGTTGGGTTTCAATATAGGGATTGGGAGGAGAGGACTCAGCTGTAGGTGAATAGAGGCTTCCTGTGCACTTGGCTGTGCCTTGGGGGTCTTGCTGGGGCAGTGGCCTGCTTATCAAGGCCCAAGGCATAAGGCAGCAGGGGGCCTCCAGGGGCCACTGCCAACCCCTAAAAATACAAGACAGATGGGTCACTGTGCACTGTCTTCTCGGTGGATGGTGGGCAGGAATTCTGCTAGGAGAGGCCTGGGAGTCTGCTCCTGTTCTCTGTCCTTGGGCCTTAGCACAAATGATTCAATGATGGCAGTTTGGTACACACACAACCAGCTTTCTCCCTGCTGCTCTGGAATCTAGTACAGTCTATTTCAGGCCGGGCTCTCAGCCCCCTAACCCCCACCTCACTTTATGTCCAAAGAAGGCTGAGCTCTGCAGAGTCACCTGTGGCAAATTCTGTCAAGATTCTCAGCCTCCACTGCAGGGCTTCAGGCTGGCTTCTCACTGCGGAGCTCCTGAGTCCTGCGGGGTGTGACAGATCCTGTGGTGTGTGACAGATCCTGTGGTCCCCGCAGCGGCCTCATCCTACCACCCTCTCAGCCCAGGAGGAGCCCCCGTAGAGTTGCTGAGGTGACCACCAGAAGGATCAACAACGGGTGGAACTGTGGTTTTTCAATTTTGGTTTGGTAGAGAAAATCAATTTCCAAATACCCAGGTCTGTTGCACTCTGATAGCCTGGAGCTACATTCCAGGCCAGGCCATGGCTCTCAGATTCCCAGGGAGGCCGGGGCTCTATGGGCTTCAGAGCCCAGGTGTTTCTTGCTTCTGAGTGATTCCTGGAGGTCTGACTCTAGCAGAGGTGGCACACAGTGCAGGATTTTGTCCTCCTGCTGCTCTGAAAGCCTCATATGCTACCCAGAGAGAGTTCTCAGATCTCTCTTTTGTGCCAGCGAGGCCACAACATTTACTAAATCCTTATTGTTTGTGGGTGCTTTATTATTGGGTGTTTATGGGGAAATACAGAAAGCAGCAGCCTGGCCCCTGTCTAAGGATGTGGATGGTCATGAGGGAGCTGAGCCATGCAGCCGTCTGGAGAACACCCGTTGTAACATCCTTGCAAGTGGCCTTTGATACTGTACGTTGAATCTGCACAGAGAGAAAGACAAAGTTGGTTTTGAAAAGAAGGGGATATGGATCAAGAAAGAAGAAGGAGGTTGGGAGAAAGTAGATGTGCATAACAGGGCTCCTGCTTCTATTAGAAATAGTGTTTCCCAAGGTCATTTTTCCTGAAATGGCACATTATCTTTTTCCACTAATAAGTTTGGTCCATTTCATATGCTGTGTGTCTACATGTCTGTGTGTGAGTGTGTGTGTGTGAGTGAAGGATCCAGTTAGCAGAGGGTGGGTGGAAAGTGTAAAAGCCTTGTCCCAGAGACCAGAAGGGCAGCTCAGGAAAGGGCATGAGGTCTGTGAGAGCACCCTGCATCCCCTGTCAGCCTTTTCCTGCCTGGCCTACAGAGACAGCAGCTGAAATGCCCCCCAAATCACCAGAGGGTTGGTTTGCAGGTCATGTGTATAAGGCTCAGGCTTGCAAGAGGTGGAGGCCTTGGAGGGTTCTGAGCACCCCGGAACTGCATTACAGCCTGACCCATCTATAGCACCGTGACCGTGGGACCCAAGCCCGTGGGAAGGGGGCTCCCGTTCCCATCACTAATGGTCCACTCACTGCACATGTCTCCTCTTGTGTCTGCCAGGCTGAAGTGTGTGCCGGAACTGTGGCGGAGGTGATCCAGTCTGTGGTCAACGGGGCGGACGGCTGCGTGTTCTGTTTCGGCCACGCTAAGCTGGGTCAGTGAGAGCTTACCTCGTTCCTTCTGTCTGTATTCCTAGTCACGTGGATGTTCTGTGCCAGTCCCAGCATCTGTAGATGAAAGGGGAGGCTGTTTCCTTTGAGTGCCCAATTGAAGAATCACTGGTTGCTGTTTCTGCTTTTTTTTTGTTTGTTTGTTTCTGCTTTTGAAATGCGGCGTTCATCCTAAGTGGGGACTGACTTAGTCTAGGGAAGGGGTAGTGGGGTGCTTCCCACTTGGTCCAGGTCAAAGGCACGCCCAGAAAGCCAGCAGGAGGAGGGACACCCACTGAGCAGGGGCTCCTGGGTTCAGGGTAGTGGATGGAGCCCACAAAAAACCAGCCTCCAAGCAAAGCCCAAAACCGTGTCGGAACCCATCTGGGGAGAGTGTCTGAGCACAGCACAGACTGGAGGGAGAAAGAAGGAGGTGGAGAAGCACCCGGACAGGGGTTTGGATGGCTAGACCCCCATAAGGTGCCTTCTGAATCCGGGCCTGTGGCCATCTGCTCAGCAGGCCCTAGCTTCCGCGCTGAGGAAGTTAGTAATTTGGGGTGCTCCGGAAGTGCCCCTTGGCAGAGAGGTTCCCACAAAGGCCTCACAGTGAGAGAGGCCAGTTTTAGGCTGAGACAGCTCATTCAGCTCCCTTCTGTCTTCTTGATCTCTGATCAAAGCAGCAATCCAGATTTAAACAGAATTTGCTCCCGCTGTAAAAATATACCCTGCAGTTAACTTGAGGAAGGTTATAAAGTGTAAGTCTGTGGATTCAGTCTGTGGGGTGGTGATAAAAAGAACCATCACAGCGATGAAAGATCTCCACTGGATAGCCTGTGATGCTCGGGACACCCGTTCTGTCCTCAGGCTGGATGCTCAGAGTCTTTGTCCGCGCGACACTAGGAAATGCCCTTTGCAGTTGTTGTCATCGATGCCTACTACCTCCCTCACCTTTCCTTTCCTTCCTTCCCAACCCCCAAGCCTCCCCATGGGGGACACTCACACTGTGTTCCTCCCTTGTCTCGCTCCCCCAGGGAAATCCTACACCATGATCGGAAAGGACGATTCCATGCAGAACCTTGGCATCATCCCCTGTGCTATCTCTTGGCTCTTCAAGCTGATAAATGAACGCAAGGAAAAGACGGGAGCCCGGTTCTCGGTGCGGATCTCAGCGGTGGAAGTGTGGGGCAAAGAAGAGAACCTCCGGGACCTGCTGGCCGAGGTGGCCACGGGCAGCCTGCAGGACGGCCAGTCCCCGGGCGTGTACCTGTGCGAGGACCCCATCTGTGGCACGCAGGTGAGCAGCTCCTCGCTGCTAGCAGGGGGGCGCCGCCCCCCATGGTTCAGGCCACGTGTAAACAGGGCAGGCTTGCGAGTGTTTACTTTAGGGGGAGGCGGGAACTTTATGGCTTGCAGCTGCAGGGCCATCTGCTCACCCAACCTAAATATTTGTACCTTGAATCTAATTGACAATGAGCAGGAACCACGATTGTTGCAGCATTTGTGGGGAAATTGAATTCACTTTCCTTATGCCCCTTTCGAAAAAAAGAAAGTACAGTCTTTCTTTTGTTTAAACAACAAGCCGAAATATTTACTGCTCTGCACAAAGAGGTCCAGCCATTACCAGGGCTGTTTATGGCTCTATAAACTGTGTTTCTGGCACTGGTTTTACAGCCGGATTAGTAGTGCTGTAGGAAAAACTAATAACCACTTTCTAATTAGAACCATGATATAATTGCTGGAGCTGTGGAAGCCAAGAGAAGCTCCAGTCTACCTTTGCAGGATGTGATGCCTGTTCCATGAGTCCGTCTCTCTCTGGCTGCCAATAGATGGAGGAAGGACTCCCAGCTCCCTGGTTCATATCCAGGAGAATTAGTTCTTTCAGTCTCCAGCAGGCCTTATTTCCAATTTGTTTTTTTCAGATAAGTGTTCATTTTGATGAGTTCCTGTGTCTTCCCAGGTGGGACTGGTTTTCACTGGTGAGGACACCTCCTGTTATACCCATCTACTCACACCTGGCTGTGTTCTTCCCCTGCTCAGAGCACCTCAGATCCTTCCGTTTCTGTTCTGAATCCCCCATTGCAAAACTCATCCTGATTTGCATGGTCCCCTGTGACCTGCCCCATGCCTACCTTTCCAGCATCATCTCTCGCCACTCCTTAAATTACATTTGAGTCCCTAAAAAGGCAGTGCTTCTCAAACTTCAGTGCCCTTATGAATCACTGGGGATCTCGTGACTACACAGAGATAGGGATAGGGCCCCTATCTGGGATATTCTGGGATAGGGCCCCTGGTTATGGATTTCTAGCAGGCTTCCCAGCTGCAAAGCTCTCAGACACCAACCAAGGCTCCTCTTCCACTCTTGCTCCTCATCTGGCGAAGTCCCTATCTTACAGTAGCAGCTACACATCACTTCCTCCGGGAAACCCTCTTAGATGTTCTCTTTGTCAGTTGTAATTGCCTGGTTAGTTCTCTGCAACTACTAAAGGGTGGATCCCAAGACTGACCAGTTTTAACAGATGTATTAGATACCATCTGGATGTGAAATCTAATCAGAATGCAAACTAACTGGGTATGCAAAGCTTAATCCAGCAGTTCTCAGACTGTAGTCTTCAGCAGTCACTTGGAGGACTTGGAAAACACAGCTTGCCAGGCTCTACCTCGAGAATTTCTGATTCAGTAGGCCTGGGGTAGATACCCAGAATGTGCATTTCTAACCAGTTCCCATGTGACACTGATGCTGTTGGTTCAGGGACCACACTTGGAGAACCTCTCTTCTGAAGCATCACAGCACCTGTTTGGCATCACGTGCCTGCTGTTCCCTTCCCAAGAATTACCTGGATGTTCAGATGCCCTGGAGCCTCCATTTACTTTTGTTTTTGTTTAATTTAAATTTTGTTAGTTAACATACAGTGCAATGCTGGTTCTGGAGTAGGATTCAGTGATTCATCACATACAACTCCATTCACTTTTATAAAGACTCTGCTGGTGAAGTCCCACGTAGGCAAAGGACTTGGTTAACTGAAGGCTTGGAAGAACAGATCAACAGCCTTTTTATTTAACTCTTCTTATTGAAAAATCACGAAAAAACATTAGCTTATTTTTCTACCATAGTAAGTACAGAACAGTGAACACAACAGTCTGTCTTTGAAGTCTGAGGATTTTGAAGGAAGGTCCCAAGTTCCAAAATCAGCTCTCACAGTTCAGAATGGTAAGCGTGGTCAGAAATAGAAAATTGTCAGAATGTGTACCGACCCGAAGGCATATACCACAGACTGTTTCTTTGAATAAATCAGATGTTTCCTTTTCTCCCCCCAAAAAGGAGTATTAGTCAAATTCTTTTTTTTTTTTTAAGATTATTTATTTATTCACGAGAGAGGCAGAGACAAAGGCAGAGGGAGAAGCAGGCTCCCTGTGGGGAGCCTGATGCAGGACTCTATCCCAGGATCCCAGGATCATGACCTGAGCGAAAGGCAGATGCTCACCCGCTGAGCCACCTAGGCATCCCTAAATTCTGATAATACTGTTCTGATTAAAGTTATACTCTAATTTCTGAGGGATTCCATAGGATTTAGATGCATGGCCCACAGTGCTTTCTTAATTAATCTGCCAGGAACGTGAATTTAGAAACCAAAGATACAAATAGATGTTCCTGAAACAATATAGATGAGACATTCAACTACATGGGGTGTTTTCATGCGTCTTTTACATATCTCGTTTAAAACCGTGCTCCAGGGATCCCTGGGTGGCGCAGCGGTTTGGCGCCTGCCTTTGGCCCAGGGCACGATCCTGGAGACCCGGGATCGAGTCCCACGTTGGGCTCCCGGTGCATGGAGCCTGCTTCTCCCTCTGCCTGTGTCTCTGTGCCTCTCTCTCTCTCTCTGTGACTATCATAAGTAAATAAAAATTAAAAAAAAATTAAAAAAAAACAACCATGCTCCTACATGTAATCTAAAACTGGCTTTAAGTAGCTGGAGAAATGGGGAGTGGAATTAAAGCTGACTGAGCTTGGTTTTTACCTCTTTGGGGAACCGGTGCTGTCTGGACTGGGATCATAGTGTGCCACCTATCAGTCTCCAAACCTTGTAGTCTTGGAGATCAGGATGGGGTTGTATCCCATGGGTCTTCTCAGGTAGATGGATATAGTCCAGGATGCATGTTTGCTTCTGCAGAGGTCAGCCTGTGCCCCCTGCCCCTGCCCCCCACAGTCACTCAGATATGACTACCTGCTCTTCACATCTGCTATTACCCAAACTGTAAAACTATGTTTCATCCAATACTTGTGCTCAGTCTTACCTTTCAGGAATGGGTTAAGTGGACAATTGCACGTGAGTCTGGGCCCTTGTTCCAGAAGGATCTTCGTTGGCCTCCAAGAGGCACATAGCTTTTCTGCAGCATGGAGAGCTGTGTGCGAGCCCCGTCTCAGCCTGTGGCTTCAGCTGTTGGCTTGTGTCTTCCAGCTGCAGAACCAGAGTGAGCTGCGGGCACCTACGGCGGAGAAGGCCGCCTTCTTCCTGGATGCCGCCATTGCCTCCCGACGGGGCAGCCAGCAGAAATGTGACGAGGATGACCACCGAAACTCGCACATGCTCTTCACCCTGCACATCTACCAGTACCGCATGGAGAAGAGCGGGAAAGGGGGAAGTAAGTGGCCTGTCTCTACCCATAGCCCGGCCCCGGGTACCCATCATTGATGGCAGCCATGACACTGCCCCCCACCGTGGCTCTGCCTTTTTATTTTCAAGTAGGCCCCATGCCCAACGTGGGGCTTGAACTCACGATCCTTAGGTCAGTGTGCCGACAGAGCCAACCAAGTGCCCCTGACCTTGTATAGCAGAGTTCAAGTTCCCCAGTATGGAATTCGCTGATTTAGAGTCCCAGACAATGGCGGCATCTGGCCTGCACTTTACTTTGAACCATCCAGGAGGAAAGGATTTGCCTGGGGGAGGATGATGGACCAATGTAATTGCCAGGGGAAAGTGAGAGAGGGGAGACTTTAAACAGAAAGACAACTGTTTTGTAGCATCTTTTCGTTCACCAGCTCTACAGAGGCTCTTCATGAAAGGCCAAGGTTTATGCATCAAGCACCCTGGTGATATGTTATTAATCATTAGCTTGAGTCCACTGTATGGATCTGGAGGAAACAAAGGCATGTTTTTAAAATAGTCTATAAATCAGATCTTTGAAGAACTAGGCGGGATTCTACTGCCTGTTGGTGATGCTCCTCTGTGAGAACCTCCATCCAGGCCCTGCTCTGTGGGGAGTGGCACTGCCAGGCCCCCAGGATGCTGGGTCTACAGCCCCCCCTGGGCGACGTCTTCAAAGCCAGCACTAGCCTTGGTGCAGTGCTCTATCTACCCTTTGCCAAGTCTCATGTACTCTAGGCACTGGGGAGCATCTCAGGTGGGATTTTGGACTATGGGTGACGTGGTCCATTGACCTTGCTGGGCTTTCCCATGTGAGCCACAGGGTTGAGCTTTTGAAACACAGGCAGCTGGCCCCCAGGGCTCTCTCTGGACACTGAGTGCCAGGAAAACAAACACTAGCCCTGAGTTAGGAGACTAACCCAGGTGCCTGGAAATTGTGAAGCTAATTGACTAACACAGAGGCAATCAACAAACTAATTCTAGGTGGAGCCTGAAGTCAGGCATCCACCTGGGATCAGTGGATGGGCTTCCCAATTTCTCTGCATTTTGAGTTGTTGCCCAAAGACCTAGAAACCAGTATCCCGGAGAGAGTGCTTAGGGCTTCTCTTGCCACCAGGGAAAGTTCTGCCCTTCCTTGTCTCAGCTCATTTGCTGGCCCAGTTGTATGCCCTCAGTTCCTCCTCCTTAATTCTTGTTATTTTAATTCAGGTCTAATGTATATTCAGAAATACCCCTTTTTTGTGTGTTGTTTGATGAGTTTTGGCAAATCTGTACAGTTGTGTAACTACCACCACCTTCCAGACACAGAACCAAACCATCAACACAGGAAGCCCCCTCTCTGGCCACTTCCTTCCCTCTACCTCTGGCCCCAACCACTGACCCGACTTTTGTCCTTTTAGTTTTGCATCCAGAACATCGTACGAATGGAGCCACGTGGTCCCCACGTGGCCTTTGGTGTCTGGCTTCTTTCATTTGGCCTAATGCCTCTGAGATTCTTCCAATGTTCTTGCATGTACCGGTTGTTTGCTTATTTTTCTTAGTTTCCACGGAGCCCAGAGACTTGCCTCTACCTCTCCTCCTACTCCCAGGCCTGAGATCTCACCTGCAGTTCCAGGACCACAGGAGGACCCAGGCTGTCTACCCTGGCTGCTCCCTGCGCTGGCTGCTGCCCAGGGGTCTAGGGATATTGGCCTCACTGGGCACCCCAGGAGGCATACCCTCAGCAGCCCAGACCTCTCTTGTAACCAGCACAATCATAAAGGTCTGACTGTGGGGCGAGCAAAATGGCTTGAATGGGAAATTTTCAGGGGAGATTGGTTCTCAATGATGGGCTCACCCCATGTACAGCACTTCTGTTTAGAAAAACTTTCTCAAAGAAGGAAGCAAGGATTAGGATAGAAATGAGAAGATCCAGACCTTTAAAGTTCGAAACAGAATTTCAGCCCCTGACAGTCTGGGGGGCTGGCTTTAAATCCTGCCCTCACTGTTTCTTTCTGGGTTTTGTCTTAGCAGCACGAACATGGAAATCTGACAAGTGTTTTTATTCTTTTAAGCTTTTTTATTGTATTTAAGCTTTATTTCTTTTAAGCTGTTTTATTCTTTGAAGTCAATACTAATGATAATAATCAGAGCCTGCAGTGGGGTTCTTAGACTTTGAGTGGAGAGGGTGACTCGAAAAAGATCTGAATTTTCAGCCAAATTGCTTCCAAATGGACAAGTGGAAGATCTTAGGAGACGGGATAATCTCATCCTCCTTCCAGGTTTCAAACTGCGGTGAAAACAACTGTTTTGAGTTTTTCACTTTTCTTCCCCCATGGTTCTGCTCTCGATTTGGAACCTGAAAGAAGGAAGCAATCTTGAAAATAAACAGTTACTTAAATTACTTCAACTGTAAGAACTTGAAATTCCACTTCACAGCGGTGTGGTCTGGGCCATTCTCTCAGCTCACCAGCCCTCCCCAAGTTGCTGCGCAGCACGTCTGGGCATTTCTGGAATATTCACATCCCATTCACCTTCTTGCTGTTTACACATTGTGAAGGCAGATTGCTTTTAAATAATAAATTCAGGGTAAAGGGAAAAGCAAGTACCATTAATGGCTCCCCAAAACCCTTTTCGGTACTTTCTAATATATCTGTAGATGAGAAGAAGTGGGTGGGGGGAGAGACCAGGGGAGGTCACCTGCATGCCACAGCACCTGGCTTCCCAGGAGGGGAGGAATCCAGGCCAGGATGTGCACAGACAGCCCTCCAGCCTTTCCAAGTCTCGCTTGACTTCAGTAAATTTGTGTCTGCTTAAAGTATAATGAGGATACTTGCAGTGTTGTTTAAAATGGAAATTTTTGTTTACTTATCTATAAGTAATAATCCCTGTGGGCCTGGCAGCCAGAACTCAATTAAAGGAAAGTTTATTAATTAATTACACTGCAGGGAAGCAAAGAGCAGAGCACACTGTTGTGAAGTGGCCATCAGAAGCTTGGATGGTGGATTTCAGAGAGGTCTCTGCCTCAAGAACTAGACACGCCACGTGTATGGATGCACCTGAATCTTACATATGTATTTTATAAACAAACACGTACAGACATAGGCACATATAAATAGATGGACAAAAATATTTTCAAAGTGTCCAATCAACATAGAAAAGAAAATTCTATGTTGATGTATTACTGTTTTGCACATAACATTAGGTCAAGCTTAAATTACTTCCCTGGTTTAAAGAGAAATATTCCCTGGCTTAAATCGTGTCCTTAGTGGGGCTGATTCTCCACCTGTCCCGGAGCCCTCCCCTGTTTTGCTAAGCTATTGTGTAAAGGCTGAGAACCCCGGTGGGAATTTCATCTCTAGGGAAGAGCCCCAAGGCCCTCATGATCAAGAGCCACTCCTCATAAAGACAAGTCTATCAGGAGTCAGCCCACACTGCATTAAATCAATGGAACCTGTGCTGTGTTTTAAATCAGTGTATTTCTCTATTTAGCTATGTTCCTGAAAGAGAAAAACAATCCAGTTATTTGTCACATACGCAGGTGGTGTGAGTTCAGAGAAGTCCTCTCCTGGAGCACAATCGGGATGGTTTATTGAGAAAGCAAAAGGAGGAACCTTTTTTTTTTTTTGTATATTTTTTTATTGGAGTTCGATTTGCCAACATATAGCATAACACCCTGTGCTCATCTCGTCAAGTGCACCCCCCCAGGTTCCTGTCACCCAGTCACCCCATCCCCCCCCCCCCCCCCCCCCCCGCCCACCTCCGCTTTCACTACTCCGTGTTCGTTTCCCAGAGTTAGGAGTCTCTCATGTAAAAGGAGGAATCTTGTAAGATGATACATTCATGCCATGAACATTTTATCTCAACTTAAAAGAAATGGGTATTTATTCATTGATCTTCTGATATGGGCCATGGCTTTCTCTTTGAGATGAGTTTTCAACTTAAAGTTCTGCTTTTACGAATCACTTAGAAGTGATTCAAGAACTCAAAAGACATTGATGCAGCCAGCTGGTGTAACACCTTTTCTAGATTCTTAAATGTTTTTCCACTCTATAATTTTTCATTTTCACCTGGCTTGGCATCCCTTTTTATTTTTTTAAAGATTTGTCTATTTAAGAGAGCATGAGCGAGGGTGGGGTGGATGGGCAGAGGGAGAGGGAGAAGCAGACTGCCGGCTGAGCAGGGAGCCTAATGTGGGGCTCAATCCCAGGACTCCAAGATCATGACCAGAGCTGAAGGCAGATGCTTCACAGACTGAGCCCCCCAGGCGCCCTCAGCATCTCTTTTTTAAAAATAACTAATTTTAATCTCATCTTTCCAAAGCATTGAGTTTAGTTTTTAAAGAAACATGAGCTCTCTTTATACAATCATATTTTATTGGTTCATATAAGATTTGCTTCTATTTGTATCTGTAATGACAAGTGGCATAATTGGCTTTGGAGGGAACCCAACTGATCTGTTAAGCACCCAGCTCATTTGAAGGGAGCAAGAGCACAGAGGAGAAGACAGGGCTGCCCATGCAGGTCTCAGGTGCACAGGGCATCGGTTCACATGCTCACAGGTGATGGCCAGGTGGCAGGGCAACCCTTCCTAGATTTTGCTGTATAGAAGAATCACCGGGGGGAGCTCTGCAGGGAATCTCAGGCCCGTGGTGCACTCCAGGCCAGTTAAATTAGAAAGCCTTGGTGTGGGAGCCAGACATCGTGTTTTCTTAGATTCTCAGGTGATTCTGATCGGCCGCAAAGTTTGCCAACCAAAGTTCCGGAAAGGTGAGTTAAAAGAGGTTCAGCCTCTTTTACAGTTGCTTTACAGTTAACTCTGGATTTTCATCTTAGATTCAGCATTAGTTTTCTAGGTGATGTTGGGCAATTTATTTTTTTTATTTATTTGGTGGGGGAGGTGATTTTTTTAACTTCTGTGAACTTCATTTGCCTCATCGGCCAAACGGAGTTGATTCTTGCCTTATAGGATCATTGTAGGAATTAAGTGATATCAGGAGACGAGCCTGGCACCTATCGGGTCCTTGGTCAACGTGGGTTAGGAGGGTCGCTCTGGAATGGGGTGAAACTGTGCTCGCTTCGGCAGCACATATACGGAATGGGGTGAAATTAGGATCGCTTCCCATGGGGAGAGTAGGGCATGTGGGTGTTCCGTTTTGCCCAAGCTCCAGACTTGCCACATTCACAGGAGAGAATGAATGAAGGGTGACTGGAGGCACTTTTGCTCCTCTTACTCTGCAGCTGTGACCCTGGAAATCTGACGAGTCGATGAGGAATTCTCTCGTACCTGCTCGTATTGTTCACTGATGACAGAACTTTCTCGCCAGCCATCTGTAGTGACGTACGTCATTGCCAGTAGCAGATGGCCGGTGCTTGCTCACCTTGTACCCTCCCAGATGAAGCACCTTGTGTGGCAGCCAGAATTTGTGGCCACTGGAGCTTCAGTGGGTACAGTAGACAGACTCGATTTTTCATTGTCTGAATGTGACTCCCGCTTTGAGTCATGTGGATATAATTATGGGTATTTTATAACGTGATTTCTCAGCACGATCTAAACTGTGCCTTTTGTTCTCTTTTATTTTACTACATGTACATTATGCATTTTATTCCATTACATCAAATGGACTATTAGAGTCTGAAAGTCCAAACCAGTCCCTGTCTTTGCCCTTTAATCTACAGCACACGTGGATTATCTGAGCTGCTCCTGTCTATATAATTAGGTTGCAAAAGAGATGATATTTTGCTTTAAAAATAACTATTTCCCTAGCATGCTGCCATGACCTGATCTTGCATGATACGAGATGGGGTAAAAAGGAAGTTACATATTCTATGTTCCCTCACGAGGATTTTTCCTGGGGATAGTAGAAGATAAAATGTACTGTCCATTTCTTGGCTGTGATGTACCAGAGTAACTGGACATGCCTGTGTTGAAATGCTGTGCTTTCCTTTTTTTTGTTTCCCTCTGTCCTAGATGCTGACATTGAGGGTGGGGCATGGTAGAGGCCAAGTTAGGGTTAGGACAGTGGTTCCCGAATGCTTTCATCCTACAGCATGAGCTAAGCCTCCTATGTTCGTGCTTGTGCAGGCTCTCCCTGCAGATGTGTGGGCACCCAGACACTGGCCACGTGCTCATCACACATCCACCCGGACCCAAGCATGGTCCCGTCCCACCCTCTGCATCTACTTTCCCAACCAACCCCTTTGCCATGTAGCCCCAGAGGTCGTGGCTTCTGGAACAGTTTTCAGAAGTTTCTGTGGCCACCTTTGCTGCTGGCCTTCCTTGCAGAGTAGGGGAAGGCAGAGGGAAGAATAGCTGTCCCAGAAGCAGCAGCGGCTGAGCCACCCTGGAAGGTAGGAATCCAGAGGGGTCAGTCGGCTGTTGCCTGGAGAGTGAGGGGGAAGGAAAGGAAATGATCTAGAAGCCGGGTGATGTACTGGGGGTACACTAACCTCAGACAGTAGGGCCAGGACAGAAGGGAAGCTTGGCACTCCTGCTGTCTTGGGGACTGGCTGAGGCCACGTGGTGCAGGATAAAGAGCATGGGGCTTCAAGGTGTCAAGCCCAGCTGCACTAGTGACAGTAGTATTGTGGCCAGTTTCCTTTTTAAGAACAAAATCGGGGCACCTGGGTGGCTCAGTTGGTTAGGTGTCTGCCTTCAGCTCCGGTTATGATCCCAGGGTCCTCGGACCAAGCCCTGTGTTGGGCTCCCTGCTCAGTGGAGAGTCTGCTTCTCCTTCTCCCTCTGCCTCTCCTCCCTGCTCTCTCAAACTCTCTCGTTCACAAATAAAATCTTTATTTAAAAAATAGCTCTAATCAGATATCCTTGAGATATAGTAATCCACATATTTGGTAAGTTTTGTCCTATGTATCTCTGCCCATGAAACCATCAATACAATCAAGATAATGAACCTATCCTTCACCCTCAAGTCTTTGGTGAAATGCCTTTTTCTCTTTCTGAAATTGTTTTTGTCTTATAATTAAGTTTTGAAGGGTTTTTAATATACTCTGGATAAAAGTCCTTTATCAGATATATGTTTTGCAAATATTTTCTCTCAGTCTGTGGCTTGCCTTTTTATTCCCTTCACAATGTATTTTTGAAGAGTGGAAATAGTTGATTTTGATGATGTCTAGTTATCTGTGTGTTCTCCTATAAAAATCACATTTTTTATTTCATAGTTGAGAAATCTTTGCCTAAACTGAGATCAGGAAAGTTTCATGCTATGTTTTATGCTTTCTTCTAGAAGATTTATAATGTTAGGTTTTATATTTAGGTCTTAGATTCATTTTTTTAGTAAATTGTGCAATGTATGGATTAAAGGGTTTTTGTGCATATATATATATGTGTGTGTATATATATACAGCAGTATCTTCAGTTTGGTAAAAGTGTTTCTGAAAAATCTGCTAACATACTGGTAAAAGAAATGCAAATTATATAATAATTATATAATTTGAGAGAGTGAATGCATGAGAGCAGGAGGAGGGCTACAGGGAGAAAATCTCAAGCAAACTCTGAGTCGAGTGTGGAGTCCAATTAGGGGCTTGATCTCACGACCCTGAGTTATATATAATGTTTCTAGTACCATTTGTTAGAAAAACTATTGTCTCCCTACTAAATTACCTTTGTTAAAAATTACTCATATTTGCGTGGTTCTCTTTTTGGACTCTCTATAACTATTTCATTGATTTGTTTATCTATCTTTACACCAATACCACACTGTCTTGATTTAATGGAGGCTTTATAATAAGCCTTGAAATCAGATACTATACTATTAGCCTTCCAATTCTGTAGTTTTATTTATTTTTTAACTTAATTTTAGTTTTTAAAGATTTATTTATTCATGAGAGACACAGAGAGAGGGGCAGAGGCAGAGGCAGAGGGAGAAGCAGGCTCCATGCTGGCAGCCCGATGTGGGACTCCATCCCAGGACACCCTGACGCAAAGGCAGATGCTCAACCACTGAGCCACCCAGGTGTTCCCAATTCTGTAATTTTAAAAGCTGTTTTGACTATTCTAGATCCTTTACTTTTCCATATAAATTTTAGAATCCACTTCTAAATTGACTTTGTAGAATCACTTTCTACCAAAAAAGACTGCTGGGATTTTGATTGGGATCACACTGACTCTGTAGACCCGTTTGGAGAGAATTAACATCTTAACAATACTGAATTTTCTGACTCATGAATGTAATTTCTCTCCCTGGTCTTTAGATATTTGTTGATATCTCTCAGCAATATTCTTTTCTCCATGTACATATCTGTCTTCTGTCTAATTTATGCTGAAGTATTTCATACTTTTATCCTATTGCAAATAGTATTTTAAAATTTCAATCTCTAGTTGTTTGTAACTACTACATAGAAATACAGGGGTGCCTGGCTGGCTCAGTCATTAGAGCATTCGACTCTTGCTCTTTGGGTTGTGAGTTCAAGCCCCACATTGGGCAAGGAACCTACTTAAGAAAAAAAATGTAGTTGATTTTTGTCTGTTGATCTCATATCCTGCAACCTTGCTAAGCTCTCTTTATTCGTTCTAGTTGCTTTTTTGTAGATTCTGTTTGATTTTCTATGTGGATGATTGTGTTTGTCTGCAAAGAAAGACCAGTTTGACTTCTTGCTCTCCAATCTGGATACCATTTCTGTTTTCTTGACTTATTGTACTGGCTACTAACCCCAGCACAGCAATGAATAGAAATGGTGAGAGTGGACATTCCTTTTCTTTTTTTTAAAGATTGATTGATTCATGAGAGACACAGACAGAGGGGCAGAGACATAGGCAGAGGGAGAAGCAGGCTCCATGCAGGAGCCTGATGTGGGACTTAATCCCAGGACCCCAGGATCATGACCTGAGCTGAAGGCAGACGTTCAACCATTGAGCTACCCAGGTGCCCCTGAGGGTAGACATTCTTGTCTCATTCCTGATCTTAAAAGGCATATGATCTTTTACCATTAACTATGATGTTGGCAGTAGATTTTTCAGAAACTATCAAACTGAAGATACTGTCTTCTGAGCAGTATTTTGCTGAGAATTTTTATCAGGAATGGTAACTTTTGTTAAATGTTTTTTTTTTCTGCATTTTACTGAGTAAATCCTATAGTTTTGTTTTAGTTTGTTAATATGGTGAATTATATTGATTTTTTTTTTTTGTTAACCAATCTTGTATCTCTGGGATCAATCCCACTACTTGGGATGTCAAGACCTTTTTATATGCCCCTAAATACAATTTTTTAATGTGGTTCTCTAATTTGTTTAGAGATTTTGCATCAATGTTTATAAGGGATATTGGTCTTTGGTTTTCTGTCCTTATAATTTCTTTGTCTGTTTTTGGTATCTAGGTGTTCCTGGCCTCATAGAATGAGTTGCAAATATTTTCTCCAGTTCAATTTTCACGAAGAATTTGTGTAGAATTAGTATAGCCTTTTCCATTCTTATAGTTTATTATTTCTTAAGTGTTTGGTTGAATTCACCAGTGCAGCCATATGGCACTGGAATTTTTCCTGTGAAAATTGTTAACTGTGGTTAACTACATATGCTATTTCTTTAATGTATGTAGAGCTATTCATTTTACCTGTTACTCCTTGAAGAAGCTTTGGGACTTTACATCTTTCAAAACATTTGTCCATTCTTCCAGGTTGTCTAATTGACTGATATGATGTTTCCTTCTTCTCCATTTATATCGGTAGAAACTATAGCATGGCCATCTCTTGCATTCCTGACATTAGTAATTTGTGTCTTCTCTCCATCTCTCCTGATCAGCCATTCTAGAGATTTATCAGAGAACCAGCTCTTGGCTTCATGGATTTTCTCTACTGTCTTTACTTTCCTAGTCCATTGATTACTGCTTTTACTTTCCTAGTCCATTGATTACTGCTTTTATGTTCATTATTTCCTTTCTGCTATTTAATATTTAATTTGCTCATTTTTTTCTTATTTCTTAAGGTAGAAACTGAGATCACTGTTGTGAGACCTCTGTTTTCTAATCGAGGTATTTAATGCTATGAAGTTCCTCCTCCATACCTCTTCTGTGATCTCACAAATCTTCATTCACTTAAAAACACTTTTAAATTTCCATTTTTATTTCTTCTTTGGCCATAGGCTACTTTGAACTATATTGTTGAGTTTCAAAATATTTGGGAAGTTTCAAATGTCTTTCCATATGGAGTTTGAATTTAATTCCATGTGTCAGAGAACATACCCTGATGTGAATCCTTTAAAATTTATCTCTACTTGGTTTATGAACCACAATATGGTCTGTCTTGGGAAATGTTTAGTGTGTATTTCAAAAGAATGTGTATTTTGCTGTTGTTGGATTGAGTATTCTATAAATGTCAAGTAGAATGAGCTGATTGACAGTATTTTCCAAATCTTCTATATCTTTACTGGGTTTCTGTCTACTCATTATACAGTTATTGAGAAAGGGTAATTTGAAATCTACGACTATAATTATGGGCTCGCTTATTCATATAGTTCTATCAGGTTGTGCTTCTAGTATTTGAACGTCTGTTACTAGACGCGTAAATGTTTTTTATTGTTAGGACCTCTTGATGAATCATCCCCTTTATGAAATGTTCCTATTTGCTTCTATTCACATTTTTTGGTCTTAAGTTTCTTTTGTTTAATATTGATATAACCATTTTCAGCTCTCTTACAGCCACTGTTTGCATGGTACAGCCTTTCCTACTCTTACACTTTTAAATGGATTGTTTCTTTATATTTGAAGTGCATTTCTCATAGGCAGCATATAGTGGAGGCTCACTCTTTTATCCAGCCTGTTTCTACTTTTCAAATAAGAGTATTCAGACTATTTACATTTAATGTAATTATTGACATGGTTTGGTCCAAATTGTTATTTTCCCATAGGTTTTCTGTTCAACTTGTCTGTTCTTTCTTTTCCTTTTTTACCTGCCTTTTTGGGACTTACTGAGTATTTTTAATGATTTCACTTTATATCCTTTGTTGGTTTGTTAGCTGTAACTCTTCACTATTTACTGTTGCTTTGGGGTTTATAGTATACACCTTTAAGTCATTACGCTCTGCTGTCAAGTGATACTACAGCACTCCATGAATGAAATAAGAAGCCTATAATGGAGCACCTCTGTTTCTTCACTTCTAACCTTTGTAACACTGTCAGACTTAAATTCTGTGTATGTTATAATCCACATAGGACAATGTCATTAGTTTTGCTTTAGCAGCCAATTATCGTTCAAAGAGATTTAAATAATAGGGGAAAAAAACATACATTTATTGGCATGGTTATCATTTCCAGAGCTTTTCATTCTTTTGTGTATATGCTCTATGGGTCTGCTTTTGGTGAATTCTTTTGGCTTTTTTTTTTTTTTGGCTTTTTTAAAAATATTTATTTATTCATGAGAGATACACAGAGAGAAGCAGAGATGAAGGCAGAGGGAGAAGCAGGCTCCCTGTGGGGAGTCGGATGGAGGACTTAATCCCAGGACCCCAGGATCATGACCTGAGCCAAAGGCAGACACTCAACCATTGAGCCACCCAGGTGCCCCCCTTCAGGCTTTTTAAAGTCTGCAATAGTCTTTATTTCCATTTTGTCTTAGAATAAAACTTTTGTTGAATATATTATTCTAGGTTGACTGTTTTTAGTGCTTTAGAAATGCTGCTGCCTGGTCTTTCACTTGTATTATTTCCAATAAGAAATCTGCCATCATCCTTTCTTTGGTCCTTTATATGAAACCTGTTTTCTTCTCTGACTGTTTTCAAGATTTTTCTAATCATCACTGGTGTTAAGCAGTTTGATTATGATGTGTCTTAGCATACTTTTCTTCATGTTTCTTGTGCTGGGCTCATTGAGGTTCTTGGATAGGTGGGTTTATAGGTTTCATCAAATTTGGAAAGGTTTTGGTAGTTATTTCTGAAAATATTTGATCTGTACAACCCTCTATGTCTTCTATGGGGACTCCCAATTACCTATTATAACACTTGAAACTGTTCTACAGCTCTTTTTTCCCCTATGTTTTTGCTTGTCGTGTTTTTTTTTTTTAATTTTCTGTGTTTCATTTTGGATGGTCTCAATGACTTTGTCTTCAAATTCACAAGGCTTTCCTTCTGTAATGTTTAATCTGCCATTAATCCTTTGTATTTTTCAACATTGTAGATTTTAGCTCTCTATAGATGCAGTTTGTCTTCTTTAGTATATTCCACATCTACCTAACTTTTTAAACATTTGAAATACTGCCATAACTTCTTTGCTGTTGTTGTTTTTAGAGAGAGAACGCATGTGTGCAGGGGGGTGGAAGGGTAAAGGGGAAGAGAGAATCCCAAACAGACTCCATGCCCACCGTAGAGCCCAACATAGGGCTCGATTTCATGGCCCAGATCAGGCTCATGACCTGAGCCAAATCAAGAGTCAGATGCTTAACTGACTGAGCCACCCAGGCACCCCTGAAATATTGCCATAACTGTTTTACTGTCGTTCACTGTCAATTCTAATACCTATATCAACCAGTTCTGCTTGGTTTCAGTTATGTCTTCATTGTGAGTCTCATTTTCTTGCTTCTTTGCAGCCTTCTTATTTTTTGATGGATGCTGGACATTGTTGTATTTCATAAATATTCCTAAGCATTATTTTGGCATGTAGTTATCTGTAAACAGTTTGACCCTTTCTGGTCTTGCTTTTAAGATTTGGCAGGTGGGACCTGGTCAGTGTTCATCTAGGGCTAAGTGCTCTCCACTATTGAAGCAAGACCCTTCCGAGTCCCCTATCCAAGGCCCTGCAAATCTTGGGGTGTCTGGGTCTGGCTGTTGGGAACAGGCAATATTCCTGGCCTTGCATGAGTGCTGTGCACTCTCACCCCTAATCTGTTTGGGCAGCTCATGCCCCCACTGTGGCATTCCCTCACATGCCTATGCTGGCCAGTGCTCAGCTGCATGCTTGAGGGCATCTCTACAAATCCCAAGTGCTCTTCTCTCCAGTACTCTGTCCTGCCAGCTGTTGCCACCTTGATCTCCCTGGTCTACATCTGTCTCTTCAATTCAGGTAGTCTGCTGTCGTCCCCCTGAGCTCCCCATCCCTGAGACATAGCCTGGAAACCCTTTTGAGGCAGTAAGCTGGGACACAAGTAGTGCTCACCTGGTTTGTTTTCCTCCTCCCAGGGATCACTGGGATCACTGTCCTTTACTACTACCTGATGTCTAGTGTCTTAGAAGCAGTGGGTTGATACATTTTTTTAGTTTTTAGGTAAGACAATTGATCTGGGCCCTGTTACTTCATCTAGGCCAGAAGCAGAAGTACTCAGGACCAAGCTGCTTAGCTCTTTTGAATGTCTGTTTTCTCATCTATATTAACAAAAGAACAGAGTATTCAGTCTGTGGTTTTACTGTGGGAACTGAATGAGACTGGTGTTTGTGCAGCACCCGGCACTTGGCAGATACTCAACAAACACTTGGGTCTTTCCCTATCTCTGCACCTGGCTATTACTTCTTCCTCATTTTACCAGGGGTTATCACCCTGATTCCTGGCTGAACTTTCAGTCAAGGGCTCTATGATGATCAACCAAAGTACATAGTCTCTCCTGGGCTATTCAGATGCAACCCGATCAATTTCATAATTCTGCTCTCTAAAGGACCTGAAAATGCAAAGCTTATCTTCCTCTCATTGGACATTTACCTTCTCTGAAATCTCCTCCAATTCAACCTATGGGTGTTACTCATTTGTTTATAGGCTGAATATCAGCAGGCTTTAGGTCAGTGATGTGAGGTGGACAGATTTTAAGAGGATCATGCGATTGGCAACCCGGCATGATTTTGTTGGAGTTTCCAACTAAGTCATGAATGTTGATCTTTCCCTTACCCTTTTAGGTTTTCCTCAGATTTCCCAAGGAGGTAACTGAAGGGCAGACGAATGTTTGCCAGAACTTAACCACTTCTCTCTCCTCTTGTCTTCTCTGTGTCAGTGTCTGGAGGCCGCAGCCGTCTACACCTCATCGATCTCGGCAGCTGTGTGAAAGCTCTTAGCAAAAATCGGGAAGGAAGCTCAGGGCTCTGCCTCTCACTGTCCGCTCTGGGCAATGTCATCCTGGCTCTTGTCAATGGCAGTAAACACATCCCATACAAGTAAGTGACCCTTCCACTGGATAAATGCGCTGGGGTAAGCGTGGTGCCAGGGCTGGGTGTGGGAC
The DNA here is from genome assembly GCF_905146905.1 of Nyctereutes procyonoides. Taxonomy (NCBI): domain Eukaryota; kingdom Metazoa; phylum Chordata; class Mammalia; order Carnivora; family Canidae; genus Nyctereutes; species Nyctereutes procyonoides. The sequence goes on from NW_026575044.1 coordinate 9,250,467, forward strand.
TTCCACATTCTGGACTGCATTGTTAGTATGGTGCCCAAACCAACCTCTGCTTACAGTCGTGTATCCCATGATCTTCCAAATTCAAAAACTATGAAAATACTTAAATTTGCCCCAATATTGACTTTGGGCTGTTCAAGTCAGAGATAATAGGAAGTTATCTCAGTTAGGGTCTCCAATTCCAGTTGCCACTGGTAGATCATACCATCACACAGATGCTTCACAAGGGGTGGAAGATTGAACTACTCTTCCCTTGGGAGTTGAGCTGTCCTATTAAACCAATAAAAATACAGGATACCCAGGAAATTTAGGATTTCAGATATTCAACAAATAATTTTTTAGTATAAGTATGCCTCCAGTATTGCATGGACATGGGAATCTTGGCAGCCCTACTTAGGACAGCTCCTAAAGCCTGGGGCATTGCCACCCACCATCCTGCGCAAATATTTACTCCACTTCCAAGATCCTTTCCCTCTTTCTGTTATACTCTGAGAGGATGAAATTAGAGCTGCTCCTAGGTCTATGACTGGCTATGTCATTGTGCCCATGAAGGACCCAGCCCGGGGCCACCCCTCACCACCATCACCCAACTCAGCTTTGCCACTAAACAACATGGTGATGCTATGGGTGTTCTCTGCTTATTCAGGGCTCTTCCAAGGTCCAGCTGCTCCACTCACTAGCTCTCTGAACCTTCACTCATCATAAACTGATGCTTCTAGCTCTCATATCACAAGGATCTGAGACTCAGAATGGTGCGTGTGTGTGTGTGTGTGTGTGAGAGAGAGAGAGAGAGAGAGAGAGAGAGAAAGCTTTTTGTAAAATTTAGAACACTATAGTGGATAATTAATAATGAGCCTACCTGCATCTACTTCATGGGATAACACCTACAGAGTTGCCATAAGGAGTAAGCAAATGGACACGCTATCGTTTTTTGTAAATCTGTAAAATCCTGCAAATATAAGTCACTGTCATGTGGGAGGAGAAAGGTAAGTCAGGCCATTTGTTCTACCATGAGTGAGATTCAGGATGAGTCATTGTGTTCTCCTACCCTCTGCCTTAAGGGGATGCCAATACTGTGATTTACTTCTCCACCAGGAGGACCATTTGTACACTGACTTGAGGAGTTTAGATAGCAGACATAATCCTATCTGTCTCAACTCTTGAAATTTGGAAACCTAGCTGGATAAACCCAGAAATGGTTTTCCCAGCCCTTGTGAGGGCCCTTTCCAGTGACAAAAGTATTTCAAGAAGGTTTATAAAGTTTTATTCAGGATCATTTCTGCAGTTGAATAAACTCAACTTGTAATTACAAGAGAGGAAGGAAGGGAGGGAGGAAGGAAGGGAGGAAGGAAGGAAGGAAAAGAAAGATCTGGACTGGTACTGTCAGGGTTGCTGACTTAGAAAGAGTACTGGCCTCAGTTGGTTTCTTGTCCATAAAAAGGAAACCATGTCTATTAATGTAATAATAGATCACGATGTTAATAAAATTCAAAATACCATGTTATAGGTCACTGATTATATATTAGTGTATCTCTTACATTATTTCTGTGGAGTGATGTGCTTCTAGGATTTCAGTAAATATTTGTTGAATTGGTGATGGGGGCAGGGAACGGATGAATGTAAGCATGTGAAATTATTTTTACTTCTGACAAAGCAACTTCCTTTTGATTTGAGTTGAATTTCATTGTAAACATACAGGGAATCATTGAGAATTGTTTTTATCAATAGTTTGAGGGCAGTTGTTAAATTAAACATATGTAGTCATAGTATCAGCTAGTCACAGTGACCAGACGCCTGCTCCCTTGGGAGGGCTGACAAAATGTGAAAGCTCCACCCACCGTTCCCTGCAGACATATGTCTGCTTCAGTTCCAGAGTTTTCTTCCTTCAAGTGCTAGCTTTGTGGGAGTGATGATTACATTGTCTGGGTGTGTGAAGTCAGCAGACTTGATATGAGTTTAGAGTCTGCCCAAGACCTATATAGTTGACTCACCATCAGGACCCTCCTGAAGACCTCCTGGGCCCCCAGTTGCTCAGGGCTGGGAAATGTGATGGCCTAGCAACATGGCGGCCTGGCCGTCCTCCTCAAAACACTCATTTACCAGTGCCTCATCTAGCGTAACCTTGGGCCTTCATGTTCCTCCTATTGTTTGAGCCTTAGAAGACCCTCGCTGGCCTAGCATCTCATCTGCAGCCTCAGCATATATTCAGTACTTGACGTCTGCAAACCACCTTTGCAAAGTGATTCATCAATTAGAAACTCTCCTTTCTCAAGGTCCAGGAAAAGAAGACTAAGATTTACTTGGATCGCTGAGCCAATTGGTGGCAGGATCAAACTGCCTCAGTTTCCACAGTAGCTCCCAGCCCACTTAGCCAGTCCACCACCCCCAAGCCTCATCAGGCTCCCTAATATATTAGCAGCCTGGGCTGCAAACAGCATGGGACCCCCAGCCCAGCAGGAGGGCCCAGATATCCTTTATTAATTAATTCAGTCAAGGCCCTAAAGCCACATTATGTGGCATTTCATTAGCATGCTAAACACCTTTCAGTGTCAGACCTCATCATTTCTGAGAGGGAGGGAAATTTTCCTGCCTGGGCAGCTTTCTCTCATTCTTGCTCGCTCACAACGCAAACTGGAAAACCAAACCCCACATTCCTTACCCTCCCCCACAGCTCCAAAAGCCACAGAACCCCACTACCTCTTCATCTGTCACCCTAGACAACTCTGCGCTTGGAACCTGCATTACTTGTGTTTGCTTCTGGGAAATTAACTCAAATGTGCACAGAGGGGATATCGCCTGTCCTCATTTCTCTTCATCATCCTATCAGACTATTTGTCATGTGAGCAAGTAGAACGTGTGTTTGGAGTCATTACCCATCCCAGGCACTCCCGTGGGTACCTTAGGGGTGCCCTGAGTGTTTTTGACTTTGCAAATGAGTTTGCCTTTGTAGATGTCAGGCAGGCGCAGGATGGGCTCCCGACCCTAGCAGCTCCATGGTGAGGCTTGCTGGCCCATTCCAGTGCTATAAATCAATCCTACATGGTGGTGCCATTCAGAAAAGCATGCAGGGAAGGACAGGAGACCACCAGCGGCTCCAGCCCCACCTTCAGTTCTGCACTAGCAGGCTGCACATGTTCCTCTCAAACTTTGGGCAATGTCTCGTCTAGGGGAATCTGTTGCAGGCCTGACCATCTTAACAGTGTGTTTGCAAATTCCTTTCCAGTGTTCATTCCAGCCATTTGCTGTTACCCCTACCACTTCTTAGGCACCAGCATAATAGGTGTCTTCCTTTTTGATAGATGAGAAAAAATAGGAGGAAGCATGGGAATGAATTCCTGTGCCAGAAACCAGTATTGCAGCCCTTGGCCCCAGAAGGGCTCTCACAAGGATCTGTCCATGTGAACTCAGCTTTGGCCCAAGTGCTATTCTATCCCAGCTGATCTTCAGGACTATAGTCTTTCCAGAGATGTGGAAACTCTAACCACCACCCAGTGTCTAAGCTTGTAGGTGAAGGTAGATGCTTTAGTATGGGGGGTATGCCTGTATGGAGCAGGGGTATAGACCCTTAGGAGGCATACCCTCCATACTGAAGTGTCTGCCTTCATCTACAACTGTCACTCCATTTGGAGAAAGAATTGCTTTAATAGGCCAAGCAATCTGTTTGTTTATTTGTCAACAAGATGCTTATACTGTCTCCAAACACCAGATACTTTATAATGTCTTGGTTTCCATTTAATAAGAGGTTGTGGAAGATCATTCTGCGACTCTCACGTTTTACCTGAGACCCTCTTTCCGAGTCAACTTGAGACATGGCTCTGCATTACAATCCCATGAAGGAAGTGATGCTCGATGCCTTTCTTCAATGAGCTTGGTCTGTGGTTCCAACGAAGACTTACTCCTTGTTTATTTGCACCAGTTACTGACACGTCAGAAATCATCAAACCTTCCCCCTCGCTGTGGTGAATCTGCTGGCAGTGGCAGGAGAGCCTGAGGCAGGCTGTGATCGTTGGCTTGAGACTGCAAGCCAGACCACTAGGAGCCACTTCAAGAGGTTTCTACGCCATAGAAGCAATACAGAGCCCACCATCAGGGTCTCAGATGGGAACGCGTTTCCTCCTACGGCCCTAGTGAGGCCAGCAGGAACCAAGGCCATATTAAGAATGTGCCATCATCAGAGCTGCTCATTCAAGTCAGCGAGCAGCCCTGGAAATTCAAATTCAAGTCTATGACTTTTGGAGAAATTACATTTCATAAACAGAGGCAGCTTTTCCAAAATGTCCACACTGCTCATATGTGAGGGGCTGTGTGGAATACAGGCAAGGTTCCAGTGACCACAGGCCTGCATTCAGCAGGTCTTTCCAGGACTTGCATCTCTGAAGAAGGCAGAAATGCCTCTTTCTTGCCTTGAGAAATATTTTCTCCTACTAGCCATTTAGATAGCCTCTGTTCTCCCCAAACTGGAGACTGGTTCTGTGTCTGGGAAGCTCAGCAAGGGAGCTATGGATTGATATTAGCTACAATACTATTTCCCTGGTTGATGGGGACATGAAAGGTTCGAATGTATATTATTTATATTTCATATGAAATTAAATAGATATTTTCCACGAAAAATGTAAAGGAGTAACATTTCTCCAGATTTACTGAAGATAGCATAGAATAGAAACTCTTTAACAATCTTCCCATGAGCATGTGTGTATGTGTGTATGTGTGTGTGAGAGAGAGAGAGAGAGATGCATATTTAGCAACCTTTAAATGTACATTAATGCTGTATTATCTCCTCCTGATTTACAGTGAGAACATCAATTTAGAACTATTTGCACAAACTCTGGGTACCGGTTTATAGCATTCCCTGTTTAGACATAAAATAACCAAAGTCTCAGGTTGCCAGGCAACCACAGCAATGATAATTCTTATATTGCTGCTTCAAAAATATTCATTTTTATACATTTTAATGACTGTTAGGATGCAGAGAAAGTGAGTCCAGAAAATCACCAGGACGGAGACACCTCCCTCCCACACTTTTTTTTTTTTTTAAATGAGATTTTAACCTTTTTTCTTCTGTGCTTCACTCCTAGCTCCTTTTACTTCCCTGGTCAGTGGTATCTTCATATTCAATTATGAGCATTTCCAGAGATGGAGAATATTTTCTTAAGAGTTTAGGCAGCAGCTTCCAGTAAATAAACTCTGCCGGGTTTTTCTGGAACCACACAGGTCATGCAGGGTGAATCGGTTGGGGTCACAAGCCCTGGGTTTAAACACTGATCGTTTCTCCACTGGTTTAGCACACAGACTCCACGAATCCTCCTTTTTGTTCTCAAGAGAGCCACCTTTCGTCCCCGTGGAACTAGGCCCCTGACTTGGTCACCTTCTCTCGGCAGCAAAGCCACAGTGCACTTCTTCTTTGTTCAGCTGTGTCTCATCCCTGCTGGTTACAGGCCACATGCCCGGAGGACTGGGTAGAAACTAGGAGACATCCTCATTTCCCTTCTGGCCTTTTGAGATGTTTCCTGCCTTTGTGTCCGGTCTTGGAGATTACTAATGAAACTCTCTTCCCTCCAGTTTCTGAACAGACTGGCAAATAGGAGAGTATAAATCGTAATTAAAACTCTTGAGCTGCTTAGTCCTGGCAGGGCGCCAGGAGGTCCCCCTCCACAAACCAGGATGCCAGGACTCCCACCAATGGGCAGAATCAGGCTGGCAGGGCAGCCATGTAGCTTAAGGGCAGGAGAGCATGTGAGAGACTTGTGGGGAGGGAGACAGATGGACAGTGTTGGGCTCTACTTGCCCAGGGTCACATTTACCAGCCTCAGTGATCAGACTCTTTCTTGTGCTGTGGGAAAAAGTGAATGAAAGGGCAGAAGGAAAGGTGGAAACTTTTTCCCCTGATCTTTCAAAGGGGATCGAGGTTCCTAATTTGTGGACTTGATGGGTCATGGAGAGAAGCAGCACCTAGCTTCCTGTACTTATTCTCTGGTTTTCCCACAACATTCTGGGTAGTTTGCATGGTGCCTGAATGAGTTCTAAATGAGGCTTATTTCATAATATAAGTGTAATGATGATAGCTCACAGTCATTGTTCTCTGACTGTGCTTCCGCAACAGTTCCCACACTTGGTGAGCACTTAATTCTGCCGACACAGCCTTACGACCAAGGCACTATTGTGATCATATTCGTATGGGATACAGATAGCTGCCCCCACCCCCACCCCCGGTACCACCACTTCCTCACACCAGGTTCAGAATGCCATCACGTTCCATCAGTGTTTGTTGGGATAGCAGATGAGCCAAGACCCTGGCTCAGATGTATCTGCAGAGCCTGAGCATGTGTGGTGGGTTGGAAGTGAAGCCATAGTTTCAAGCAGGGGGACCAGCTGTGGCCAGCTGTGCATGGAGGGTCAGTGTCCAGACCCCCACTTTACTGAGATGGCTACCCCGGGTGGGCTGACTCCTGGGGACTCTTGGCAGTGGGCAAAGTGGAACGGGGAGGCTAGAGGAGGGAAGGGAACCTACACCACTTAACCACAATCAGAAATACCAGATAAGGATGTTGGAATGAATGAGATCCTCCTCTGTCAATATCTGTGTGCAGGACCCAGGATAGAAGATCGGAGAACAGGGCTTGGGTTGGCCTCATTGAATGGTGCTCAATGGAACTCATATGCTGGCCTGCTCTACCTGGTTGATCTCTGCAAAATGTCATGAGGCTTTTTGTCTTTCTTAATTTCTGCAATCCTGCCTGACAGTGCATTCCACTGGCCTACTAGTGGGAAAAGCTGTGGATTCTATGATGCTCTCTTAGGCTGCGGGCCCCGGGGTCCCCCACCTAGCCCCTCTGCCTTACCGGTAGGCTCCAGTGGGAGAAGTGTGACTGTATCCCTGCCGGGCATGGCCTTGCCAATGAGACAGTTTCTGGCCCTCTCTAGCTCCTAGGAGGTGGCAGTGTCTAGTAGGTGCATGGAGGCATTTCTGGGTGAAGAGATTCCTGTTGGAACAGGAGCAGTTATTACCCAGCCTATGTCTTGAAGTTTCATTGAGGACGAGAAAGGCAAGGAAGGTGGGGAGGCCAGAGGGGAGAGTGACAGCAGGCTGTCAGTGTACAGGATAACGAGCTTTCTCAAATACCAGGCTGATGGGAGCAGCTGTGCGAATTTCCACAGCTGGCAGATAAGGTAGCCAATCCATCAGCTAGAATTTGGGAAGTTTTTCCAGGCTTGGCTCCCAAAGAACTATGTAGTCAAATGCCTGTGGTTTCTAAGTGCTGATCTGCAACACGGGTTGGGGCACTGATGCTGAGCGAGAGCCCTGCTGAGGTCCCCTTTGCCCACGCCCAGCTCCCCTGCTCCGCTGCTGCTGGCAACCACCATTCTCTCCCCTGGATCTCAGTTCAGGTTTTCAAATTCCGCATTTAATCAAGATCCTACAGTATTTGTCTTTCTCTGTCTGACTTCTTCCACTTGCCCTGCTAATGCCCTCAGGTGCATCCCTGTTGTCACAAGTGACAGGATATAACTTTTTTTAGAAACTTATTTCACTTAAATTTAATTAGTGAACATAATGGCGTATCATTAGTTTCTAATGTAGAGGTCAGTTATTCATCCGTTGCATATAACACGTGCTTGGTCCATCACGTGCTCTCCTTAATGCATATCACATAGGCACCCATCCCCCCACCCACCTCCCCTCCAGTGACCCTATTTGTTTCCTAGAGTTCGGTGTCTCTTATGGTTTGCCTCCCTCTCTGATTTCGTCTTATTTTATTTTTCCTTCCCTTCCCCTATGATTCTCTGTGCTGTTTTTTATATTCCACATGAGTGAAACCATGTAATTGTCTTTCTTTGACTGACTTACTTTGCTTTAGCATAATATCTCCTACCTCCATCTATGTTGATGTAAAATACCTTCTTTAGGATATAACTTTTTAATGGCCGAATAATATTCCATTGCACATATATGTGTGTGTGTGTGAGTGTGTGTGTGTGTGTGTGTATAACCTTTTCTTCATTCTTCCATTGATGGATACTTGGCACTATCCTATCTTCCTTGATTTTAAAAGGCCAAATGGAATGTGATTACCTTTTGTTAAAATGGACAGCTCATACATTAATTCAACAAGAGTTTGTGTGCCTGATAACAGACATTTAATTAAGAGAATCCAACCCTATGTACTCCTTACAAAGAAGTAATGGCTTACGGAAGTTAAAGTCTTGACCTACACCTTCCGCCAATGAGTCCACTGAGGCTGAGGGTGAGTGGAAGTTGGGGGTCCAATGCTGTTTTGCTCTCAACTGTATCTGTGTATCTCAAATAATTAAAGATACATATTTTTCATATAATATGTATCTTTAAATATAAGCCAAGTACTTTTGGTGCTCATCCAGAGACCATGATGTGTTCTAACACTGAAGCAAAACTTGACCATGTTGGGTTTCATGAGAGAAGGGTTTTCTTCCAAGAGATTTTCAGGACAAAGCTTGATAATATAAATTTCACCCTATACTTTCAATCCCAAGTGACACATAGAGTTTAATTCCATTAATCATGGAGCTCAGCCCTGTTCTGATCAGCAAGATGGATTCTGACCCAAAGGTTTTCAGGGACTGATTTTGTTATAAGTTGGACAGAGGCTACTGAGCATATAAGAGACAATTTGAGAAATACTCAGAAGACTATCTGTAACTCCTTTTATCCATGTAGTCCTTCCTTCATTCATTCAAAAATATTTATCAGACCCCTACAATATGCAGGGCACTGGGGATGCAACAGAATAACACAGATGATCACCCATCTTGGATGAGTATGGTCTAATGGAGATGCAGACATGGACTTGCCAGGTCCAACACCTAATAATACAGGAGCGCCAAGTGCTCACCCACCTCTGTGGGAAGAAAGGTCCAAGTAAGCTGGGGAATCAGAAGGACTGTAGCAAAAGCTGCCTGGGCAGATGTGATGACTCTGAAGCCCTCCGCTCGTCTATACTCTTCTGTTCCCAGCTTTGTCAAGCTCCCCACAACCCATCCTTTAAATGCCTGAGCCATTCACCATTGCCCTGTCATTTGCTGCAGTGATGTAGATATTGCCTGACACAAATCATGATAAACTGCTGAGCCAAACCAAGACTCCGAATCCACTGTTAATTGTTACTTTTAATGATAACTAATCATCGTATCACCAGTCATGCTGCTACTAGAAGAAAACAGCCAAACTGGGAGGCGGGGGGTGGGGGTGCTTGTTCAGGGCCAGTACACAGAGTGCTTGAGATGCCCTTGGGCACCCAGAGTGCCCTGTGATCACTCAAGTGTGGCCAAATTTAGGCACAGTTAGGCAGTAAAAGGGATGGAGTGTACAAATGAGTTGGGGCTCAATTCATTAAGAAACTGTCTTGAACATTAATAGAGCTTCAATCAGGGTATCCAACCATAAATTCTCACCTGTTTCACAACTGGTTCAGGCTCAATTGAGCATTAATAGATTTTTTTTGTCCATGCAAATGAGATGATAATTTAGTTCATGTGCAATTGAACAATTTTCCCATAGTTATATTCAGGAAGCAGTTAAGTTGTATCAAATCGTCTAATGTACCAGTAATTATTTAACATAGAGCTGAGTTTCATTTTGATATACTAAAGAGACAACTGGAGGTTATAGTAGATTAGTTAATAATCTAAAGGGTAGTCGACTTTAAGAGCTTTACAATATTCAGTCCTTTGGGGCAGCAGTCACCATGGCTCTTCACTTTTGTTTATTCATACCACTCTCTTACTCCCTAGCAGTGAGATAGGAAATATTTGGGCAGTGGGAGGGTGGTGTCCAGGTTTGGGATGAAGGGAGAGTTTGGGTCCCTCGTGTATAAGTCTACATACATACATCCTAGCTTTGTGCTCTGACATGCCATTTTTCCCATGGTTACACGTGTGTGCCCTCAAAGCTGGCGTCTGCTCCTTCAAACCAAGCATTGGGCGTAGCACTCCTATGTACCTGCCATCTCTGCGCATGAACTCCTGCACTGAGGGCCAGTTGTAGTAATTTTTGAGAGTGTCCAGAGTACTTCTATGTCATTTTTGGAACAAAGTTCACTATTCCACACCCTCTGCTTGGGGAAAAGGCATCCACTCTTTCCTTCTGGGGATGCTCATTGGTGAAGGCCGAGGAAACCGCAGTTTCACGGCCTCCCACACACCTGCCAGAATGCCCTTTTATTTTTTTATTTTTTTTTTTTTTAAATATTTTTTTTAATTTTTATTTATTTATGATAGTCACACAGAATGAGAGAGAGAGAGGCAGAGACACAGGCAGAAGGAGAAGTAGGCTCCATGCACCGGGAGCCCGACGTGGGATTCGATCCCGGGTCTCCAGGATCGCGCCCTGGGCCAAAGACAGGCGCTAAACCGCTGCGCCACCCAGGGATCCCCAGAATGCCCTTTTAAAAAGGCAAATCTGTTGTCGGCACTTTCTTTAAATCCCACAGTGGTTTCTTGTCATTACAGGCTAGAGGTCAAACCCTTTTATGGCCTGGAAAGTTGGTCATAATTTGGGCCACACCCACCTTCCGGATCACCGACACTGCCTATAAGCTCCTGAATCCTGACACCCTCCCACAGCCCTCGGCTTTGTACAGGCTATTTTTTCTGTCTACAAATGGCCTTATTTGTTCATTCATTCATTCAGTGAATGGTTTTCAAGAACATGCTATATCCCATACCATCCTGGATCCCCTTCCTCGGTTAGTGACTTTCTATTTATTTCTCTTTCATGTTTTCATTGTGAAATTGTCATATCCCCAGATGTAGAGACACATCTGCCCAGTCTACGAAATAACAAATCAGACGTCTGTGTGCCCACCAGGCAGGTTAGGAACTAGAACACTTAGAAGGCCTGTGTGCTCTTCCTCTTCTGTGCCTACATTGCCTTCCTGACTTTCCCAGAAGTGACTGCCATGCAGGGTTATGTGTTTATAGTCTCCTAGCTTGCCTGATGATTTTACCACCCAAATTTGTGTTTGGTCTGATTTTGAACTTCACACAAATGGAATCATATTCTCTTCTTGGCTGTTCTCTAACTTCCATTTTCAACCAATATTTCATTCTTGACATCCATATTGGTGTGTGGAGCTATAGTTTGTTAATTTTCTTTGATGTATGGCTTTCCTATTATCAGAGGATATCACAGAGTATTGATTCTTCTGTTGATGGGTTTCTAAGAGATTTTTAAAAATTCTAAGAGATTTTTAAAAATTGAATTTTGTCTAACCCACTTCTGCATCAAGTAAGATGATCATGTGGTTTTCTGCCTTTAATCCTTTAATATGGTAAATTACATTAATCAATTTTTTAATATTAAAAATCCTTGCATCTCTTCCTGTTTATTCTTCAAGGCTTACCTCAAATATTATCTCCTCTTTGAAACTTTGTCTGATCTCCTTTCTCCCCTCCCCCTTCTTTGTTCCAGAAAAGTTGTTTCCCTCCTCTAATCCCTGATGGCATTCTGAAGGTATTGTATTATAGGCACTGATGTTATATTTTAATGATTTGTTTGTATACTTATCTCTCCTATCATATGAGTTCATCAAGATAATGAAAGTCTTTTTTTTTCCAGGTTCCTTATTTTTGCACTAATTTGCATTAAATCAACCTGATTGAAATCCTACTTTTTTAATTGAAATATAGTTTATACACAATATTACATTAGTTTTAGGTATGCAACATAGTGATTCAACAAATCTATTTGTTATTCCAGGCTCACCACAAACGTAGCTGCCATCCATCACCATACAACACTATTTCAATACCACGAACTATATTCCCTAGGTTGTGCATTTTATCTCCATGACTTATTCATTCCATAACCGGAAGCCTGCATCTCCCAACTCCCTTCACCCATTTGCCCATCCCCCCCACCTCACAATCATCAATATGTTCTCTGTATTTATGAGTCTGTTTCTGCTTTGGTTTGTTTGGGCTTTTTTTTTTTTTTAAATTCCACATATAAGTGAAATCCTGTAGTATTTGTCTTTCCCTGTCAGATTTATTTGACTTAGCATAATGCCCTCTAGCTCCATCCATGCTGTTGCAAATGGCAGGATTTCTTTCTTTTTATGGCTGAGTCATATTCCACTGCGTATATATACTACCTTTTCTTTATCCATTCATCTGTCAATGGACACTTGGGCTTGTTTCCATACCTTAGCTAATGTAAATAATGCTACAACAAACATAGGGATGCATTATCTTTTTGAGTTAATTTTTTTCCCTTGAGGCAGATACCCAGTAGTGGAATTACTGGAATGTTTATTTCTATTCTTAACTTTTTCAGGACCCTCCATACTGTTTTCCAGAGTGCCCCAGTTTGCATTCCCACCAACATTGCAAGAAGGTTCCCCTTTGTCCAATTCCTTGCCAACACTTGTTACTTCTTGTCTTTTTTTATTCTAGCCATTCTGATAAGCGTGAGGTGATATCTCATTGTGGTTTTGATTTGCGTTTCTCCGACGGTGAATGATGTTGAGCATATTTTCATGTGTCTATTGGCCATCTGGATGTCTTTTCTGAAAAAAATGTTGATGTAGGCCCTCTGCCTATTTTTAATCAGATTATTTGGGGTTTTTTTCACGTTGCATCTTATAAGTTCTTACAACTCTATTAACTCCTTATTGAGCATGTCATTTGCAAATATGGCCTCTTCAGTAGGCTGCCTTTCCATTTTGTTGATGGTTTCCTTTGATGTGCAAAAGCTTCTCATTTTGGTGTAGTCCCAATAATTTGTTTTTGCTTTTGTTTCCCTTGCCTGGAGTGACATATCTAGGAAAGTGTTTCTATGGTGGTATAAAAGAGATTACCGCCTGTGTTTTCTTCTAGGAGTTTTATGGTTTCAGGTCTTACATTTAGGTCTTTAATCCATTTTGAGTTTAATTTTGTATATGGTGTAAGGAAGTGGTCCAGTTTCACTCTTCTGCATGTGGCTGTCCAGTTTTTCTGGCACCATTTGTTGAAGAGACTGTCTTTTCCCTGTTGTATATTCCTGCCAACTTAGTAGTAGATTAATTAACCATATAATTGGGGTTTATTTCTCAGCTCTCTGTTCTGTTCCATTGATCTACATTTCTGTTTTGTGCCAGCACCATACTGTTTTAATTACTACAGCTTTGTAGTGTAGCTTGAAATCTGAGATCGTGATACCTCTAGCTTTATTCTTCTTTCTCAAGGTTGCTTCACCTATTTAGAGTCTTTCATGGTTTCATACAAATTTTAGAATTATTTGTTCCAGTTCTGTGAAAAACGCCGTTGGTATTTTGATAGGACTTGGCATTGAATCTATAGATTGCTTTGAGTAGCATGGACATTTTCACAATTTTGATTCTGTAATCCACGAGCACAGACTGTCTTTCCATTTGTGTCATATTTAATTTCTTTTGTCCATGTTTTATAGTTTTCAGAGTACAGATCTTTGTAATAATTAAAGGGTATTTTATTCTTTTTGGTGCAACTGTAAATGGAATCTTTTTTCTTAATTTCTCCTTCTACATTCTTAGTGTATAAAAATATAATCAATTTCTGTATATTTATTTTGTATCCTACAACTTTACTAGATTGATTAATTAGTTCCAAGTGTTTTTTTGGTGGAGTCTTTAGAGGGACCTTACTTCTTTAGTAGCTAATATGAGTCACACATCTAACTTCAACTATTTGATTGCATGCCTCCCAACCCAGAAGATACCTTTGGGCCACCAGACTTGCTTTGTAGCCACTAGAACCCCATTTTCAGCACAAAGTGTATCTCTTTGTGGTGATATCAGCTCTGGAGGGCTGTAGAGGCATTGAAGCTACAGCCCTAGCCCTCGTTCCTGAATCAAAGACAGAGCAAAAATAGATTCACTCCACCAGGTTACTCTGACAATTTGTCACACATCTGTGGTGTATAAAATACCATTCTAAGCATTAGGGCTGATGCCCAGAGCTCACAGACCAGGAGGAGAGAGAAACCAGTATGCAAGTGAGAGGACAAGGCATAAGCGGTTAGAAGTCACATTGTAGAGTATGTTTAAAAGAAATACAAAGTTCGGGATCCCTGGGTGGCGCAGCAGTTTGGCGCCTGCCTTTGGCCCAGGGCGTGATCCTGGAGACCCGGGATTGAATCCCATGTCGGGTTCCCTGCATGGAGCCTGCTTCTCCCTCTGCCTGTGTCGCTGCCTCTCTCTCTCTCTCTCTCTCTCTCTCTCTGACTATCATGAATAAATAAATAAAATCTTTAAAAAAATAGAAAAATAAAAGAAATACAAAGTTCCAGTATGTCATCTGTGAATATATTCTCTATGGCTGTGATAAATAATAATAAATATAAGATACAGTAGATTTTCACTATTACAACTCTCCAGATGTCTAGAATTTTGTGGAAGCAAATATGTCTTAGAGTTCATTCAAGGGGTTTAGTTACTTAAACTCTCTCTTTATAATAGGCATTTTATCGCATGGCTTTGGAGTTGATGCCCTAAGGGTCTAAGTCTTAGGGGCATTCCAGGAATGTGTTAGAACTCTAGTGAAAGGCTGCCCTTGTGGCCAGCTAATATCCCCAGATTTGGGAATGGCCACCCATCTTTTTTTTTTTTTTTTAAGATTTTATTTATTTATTCATGAGAGACACACAGAGAGAGGCAAAGACATAGGCAGAGGGAAAGCAGGACCTCGGGATCACACCCTGAGCCAAAAGCAGATGCTCAACCACTGAGCCACCCAGGCTTCCCGCTGCCCATTTTTTGACAATAATATAAATTTTAAGCAACACCCAGAAGACCCTGTATCCTGGTGCCAAAGAGGACAAGCTACATGTGGATGGGGCTTTGTCAGCTCTCATGATTAACTTTCTACACTGGGTGAAATGACAGTCTCTCTGTGTAAAGCCCAGGAAAGTGCTTGCAGGCCTTTCTCATTTCTGGCTTCTGAGCCTCTACAACCGTAGGGAATGGACAGATCCACAACCCAGAGCCCTTGACAATCAAATTCTGAAAAAGCAAACGAGCCCACTTGATTCCTTACTGGAATAATGAAAGCCATCTTGACGATTTCCTTTGCAAAAAGAAACTAGCCATCTTTAAAAAATATACAATTTGGGGTGCCTGGGTGGCTAGTTGGTTGAGCATCTGACTCTTGGTTTCAGCTTAGGTCATGATCTCAGATTTGTGGGTTGGAGCCTGGCATTGGGCTCTGTGCTCAGCACAGAGTAGCTTAAGATTCCCTTTCCCTCTCTCTCTGCCCCTCCCTCCACTTTCTCTTTCAAATAAATAAATCTTTAAAAAATTAAAATAAAAAAAAACATAGAATTTGACCTTTCCAAAAGCCAAAGGTTCTTCTCACCAAAATCATTTATTTGAGCCTATAATTTGTAAATGCAAAGAACTGAGTGATTATTTTCTCTAAACACCTTCTGGATGGAGTAAGAATCTCTCTTATGTCATTAAGTCCTCTGTTCAGGGACCCATTTAAGGACCCACTTCACATGGTCTTGGAACCATGGGTTTTGTATAAAAGCAATGAGTAGCAAAGCTACCACTTTTTGAGTATTTGCTGAGTGTAGGTTCAATCTATACAATACAAACACTCTATTTTACGCCTCACATGAACCTTAGAAATAGATGCTTCTGTTCTTCCCTTTCTATAGATGAAGACTCAGACACAGAAAGACCTAGCAAATCATCAGATGCCACAGGTACAGTAAGTAGTAAAGCTAGGATTAGACCTGGGATAGTTGAGCTCACAGCTGGCCCTTCCATTCACCATGCCATTCCCCAGGGCATGGCATGATGAAAGCACACAGAGTTAGACCAGGTGGACCTGGGCTAGGGCTCAGCTCCACACAGGCTGCCTGTGTGAATTAAGGATGGTCAGGCTCCATCCGCACAATGTGGAGAGGGAAGTAACATACGGGAAGGCATTTGGTGCTCAGTAAAGTGCTGCAAGAATATGACAACAATCTCTCAAGTCTCTTTCAGAGTCATTATCAGGCCTTTGGGAGTCCTGTATAGAACAAGAAGAAACTCATTAGAGACGGAGGTGAAACCTCTCTCCGTGTGCCATAACCTGAGTCTAGACGGAGGGTTGAGTGCTTCACTATGGAATCCAGAGGAAACTGATGGCCATGTGGTCAGCCCTGTGACCCACAATAAGAAAGTGGTTTCTAGTGCATTTCAATCTATTCTCTAAAGGTTTGAGCAAATATAGCAGAATCCCATCATACCAAGCCTTCTTGCTGTATAGATTTGAATAGAAAGTGAGTCTAGCCAGAGGCTCCTATGCATAAGGTCCAGAGATTATGAATTCCTTACATGATGTGGGCTGGCCAAGAAGGCACCTGTCCCTGGTCAGGACTGTCCCAACAAGTACCCCAGAGGCATTTATTTTTCTGGAGATTTTATTCACTAGAGTGAGAACTTAGAAGACTACCACAGTTGTGCTGATAATGACTGATTTGTTCAAATTTCCTAGGCAGTAGAGGGAGCTTTTTGTGACAAGTGAGCCACCCTGTCACTAGTGATAATTCAGGTGCCTAGAAGTCAGAGTCTTATGATTTCAGGATATTTTTGGCGGTGGTGCTGTAATTATTGTCAGGATTTTTCCTTTTTCTCATAGGACTTTATATCCACATTACTGCTTGGTGCCAAACTATGCCCACAAAACACTCCCTACACCACCACTGCCACTACCATTATTACCATCATGTGTCACTCCCTATGCTCAGTTCTTTATATATATATATATATATATATATATATATATATATATATATATATACATATGTGTGTGTGTGTGTGTGTATGTGCATTAACTAATTTAATCTTCATTTTAACTCCATGGGGCCCATACTAGAAATAGACCAAAGAAGGTTCATTCCAAATGTCCTTTGTCACAGCAGCCTGGAGCATGCAGAAGCAAAAAGAAATCTGCAACTGCATTTGACTCACCTCTGCTAGTGGAGCTGGTAAGGGACAAAATCATAAACAAGCGAAGTTGGATTCCTGTGCCTCACTACCACCTCTGCACTCAAGGCTGGTGCCTCTTCCTTCCACTGGGTGACCCCTCACGTGACCCTCTCCATCCCCGTCCTCCTTTGGCACCATTGCTGACAGCTCCCAGTGCCCAGGGTGTCAGTTACCCCCACACCTGCCTCAACACCAAGGTCTTCACAGGCTCTCCCATCTCCTGCTCTGTGGCAGGGCAGTGTGGGATTACAATGGTCATATCCAAGAACCAACTAACAACATAGACAGTTGCCATTCTTCCCAACCTTATCAGCACTTGAACTGTCTGATTTAAAAAAAAAAAAATTGGTGGCCATCAGGTGGGTGTTGAATGGCAATATTGTAGTAACTTTAATTTGAATCTCCCTGATTACTGGGAAGGTGGAGTATCTTTTCATGTTTGTTGATTATTCTTCTCTGTGTTGCTTTTGCCGAGTTGCTTCTCTTTTTGTTGACCAAATCAGGAATTCTTTGTAAACTCTGGATCCTATTCTTCTGTACCATTTTTCCAATCCCCATGGATCTGCAAGTCTCCTTTGGTCATCTACCAAGTGTCCAAACGTGCAGGGGGTCTGTGTCTGGGGTCTCTCCCACTGCTGATGCCAGACTGACTCGGCCACTTTGGGCTCTGTGAGGTTTTTTTTTTTTGTTTTTTTTTTGTTGTTGTTTTTGTTTTGTGAGTTCTTTATAGTACATTTGCTTTCCATTGAATGAATTTCTGTTCTCCACTATCTCCTTTCCTCTACTTTCTTTTGGTTTGCTTTTCTATTCTTTATCTCCATCTGAAGATGCCTCCTTGACGTAATATTCTCTCTCTGCAATGTAAGCACTTAATTCTGTACATTGCCCACTAGGTACTGCTTTGTCTGTGTCCTCAAGTTTTGTTAATGATGATGATTTTCACTCTCGCTTGTTCAACATTCTTTCCAGTTTCCATTATATTTACTTTTTGATCCATGGAGCTAATGTCCACAGTTAAGTTATTTGGAATCAGTTTGCTCTTGTTGGGGCTGGCTTTGCTAGGGCAGGTACAGAGTACCTAGGGCTAGGTTGAGCCACTGTTAGAGGACTCATGCATTGTTGTTGTTGTTGTTGTTAGCCCCTTCTGAGGACTGCATCCCAAATGCCATATATTAGCAGATCTTTCCACTCTGTCTGCTTGAACACACATTATTTCCATGTCCCATGGAATGCTCACTTGCTCTCTCTCTCTCTCTCTCCAGCTCTTTTCTTTTACTTTTCTTCTATTTTGCCCTACAAATTGTAGCTGCCTTGGCCTCCCCAAATTCTGACCTTTGTCTCACTGGTCTCAGTAGGGTAATGGCGCTCCTTCTGAACCTCCTTCTTTGTCTCAGGGCCTCTCTAGGAGGTGAGCTGGGGTGCTAGCAGGGCTCCCATCATTAGTTTCTCTTCTCTCAAAGATTGCTTTTCTCTGCTGCTCTTGTCCAGTATCCAAGACCCATTTTTGTGCTAATATTTTGTTTGGTTTTCTAGTTGTTTAAGGCTGTAGGGTAAACCTAGTTCCGTTTTTTTTTTTTTCTTCTCAGCACGGCCAGAAGCAGAAATTGGTCATCTCTGATGAATTTCTTGTTTATTTTATTTCTTTAAACATCTTAATTTCCTTAAGCATGTTAATCAACTTTTTGTTGTTTATTTGTAATCTATGTTTGAACATCTCATTCGTCCATCTGTTGTTTCTACTGGGTCTTTCTCATGGTGCCGTGTTTCTTTGTGTGTATACTCTTACCCTGGGGCTACTCATTTGCATTCACATTTTATTTGTGAGAATTCTCTGAGATGGAGGATAAAGATGGTTTACTTTAGCATTTGTGTTTACTTCTGCTTGGTGACTGGGATCACTACCAATTAAGGATGTCCTGCATTATATTCTCCACTTGAAAAATTTTAGACCCCCCGGATATTGAGAATTAAAACTGCAAACTTGCATCAAACCAGCCTGTGGCTTCAAATTCTCAGGACAATTTCTCTTCTAATCAGTGCCATATTTCGAGACAGACGTGAGTTACATGGTCAGGGGGCAGGTGGTATTGAAGGGGATTTTCCTATTAAAATCCTCACTTGGGGCAGGCTCTTGGCTGTGTCTTCTGTTTTCCATGCCCTTTGAAGCCATATAAAGCTAAGCTGAATATTACCTGGTTTGGCAAATGCCTTCAGGGTAAAAGCAAACTTTCGTGTTCTGTTTGGTTCTAGTGAGTTCCCAACTTCGTTTATCTCTTTGGGCCTGACAATACCTCACTCCTACAAGCTCAGCAAAGCATTCAATAAGATTTGTGAAAATATCTTCACCACAGTGTTTAATTGTACCTGATAAGAAGGTACCTGGACTACCATTTTGCTTTTTTGGATACTTTTCTATACTCTGTTACACATTTCTCTGTGTTCTAAATGATATGTAAGGGAACCCTATAATTAATTCATGGTCCAAACTAGTACATTTTTCAAAGTAATAGAGTTAGTTAATATTATTAATTTGCCGAAATATTTTCTGACAAACCCATTAGTATTAGTGGATTCATAAAATAGTTGTGATCAAAATTACCTTCAAAAATAAAATATTTTCTTGCCAAAAAAATCATGTACACCAAAGAAAAAATTTAAAATATCTTTATATAGTGTCTCTCAGAACACTCAAGTCAAGTAAGCAGGATACTTATTATCAATCCACTTTTGTGTATTTTAATCATTTTCCCCAAATCTATGCCTACTCTCATGTCAATGGTGTCTTTTTTTTTTTTTTTTTTTTTTTTTTTTTTTTTTTTGAGAGATTGAGAGAGAGAAAATGCCTAGGTAAGGTCAGGGGAGAGGAAGACAGAGGATCTTAAGCAGCTCCATGCCCAGTGCAGTGGCTAAGAGGTTTTTTTTTTCATTTTATTTAAATGAATTTATTTTTAAAAATTCTTTATTTACATTCAATTTGATTGACATATAGTGTATTTTTAGTTTTAGAAGTAGAGCTCAGTAATTCATCAGTCTTATATAATCACATCAAATGCCCTCCTTAATGCCCATTACTCAGTGATCCCATCTCCTCCTCCTTCCCCTCCAGTGACCTTCGGTTTGTTTCCTACAGTTAAAGAGTCTCTATGGTTTGTCTTCAGGCTGAAGCTTTTGTATTTCATTTGTTGAACACCTGGTAACAGACTTACAACTTATTTTGAACAAAGCATGATCAAAATTTAAAAGACCCATTTCCAAAATTCCAATACGTTTTTGCAGAACACCGAGGTAAACTCATACAATATATTTCAAAGTTAAAAAAATATCTAATGTCAGCAATTTCCTATCATTTAAGCTAGCTCTTTAGAGTCCCAACATTTCTCAAATCCCACCGATGACAGGCGGTGGAGAGAGAACTGCTCATTCCCCTAATAAAATAGTTGTTTATTAACATAAAATTGATCACAAAATTTTTGTTCACTCTATGTATGTAAGTCTGGCAGATTTTGACAACCGTAGCTTGTTCTTCTCCAGGGAGAAACAGAAGTGTGTTTGAGACCCGTTACTTGTTATGTGCGTGCAGTAACCAGTGACAGGTGCATTTCTGCACACATCTCTCCAGGGGTGGGAACAGCACATCCTCAGGCAGGAGCACTGTTCCCTGCATGTGTTCCACATGCTTCTCGTATGGGACCGTGGAGGCTGGGAGTGTCCAACTTTCCATCTCGTCATTTCAAGTCTTAATAATAGTATTTTGTTGTAAAAGAACAAAACACTTGAGACAACATAACCTGGGCAGGATGCAGGATAATACACATAAATGGAGACTTTTGTGGGCAAACTGGAACCTGTGGTCAGCCTTGCAGAGCAGGGGGCTCATGGCATCTGTGTGTGCAGTCCTGGGGCGAGTAGAGGGCCTACCTCTTTCCTCCATTCTTCATGAATACTAGTTGGGTGAGCTACATCCCAATAAGCCTGTTTGTCTGAACAAGATTTTCTCGGTGTTAGTAGGAAGGGAAGAAGATGGGGCAGCTCCGGGCTCCATAGCAAGACCCTTCAGCATTACCATCTCCTCTGCTGATATCTGTGGACATGGGGTCCCCGTTGCTATTGTGGAACATCTGCTCTGGGTGCCAAAGGTATTGATGACTTTGACTCTACACATCGTTTTATCAGCCCTTTTACCCTGTACACCCTGCTAAGACCAAACATTTTTACTCTGGAGACCTTGACTCTGTGCAGTATCAACCTCGGAAAAGCCATGGGATCATAACACAGATGCAGTTGACAGACTGGTCTGACTTGACTTGGCCAGATTCTTGTTTCAGCTGAGGGCTTTTTGGTGGATCTGGCTGTTCTTCTTGGGGGGAAGTTGTATGCATTTTTTTAGAGGGTCCTGCCAGTAACCTGGGTGTAGATGTCCCCCCTGTCATGTGTCCTAGAAGATGGTGGGCTGTGCACACCTGAGTAGGCCTGTCCTCTAGAATGCTTTGGGCAGCTGGCATCTCCCTGCCATCACTCAGGGGAGACTGGGAGCCTTCTGCTCCGTGCTCGTTCAATCCGAGGTAGGGGCATCTGCCTTGGTTTTACTCTGACCGTGATTCTTATGATGAAAACGAGAAGGTAGCACTTTGGAGTTAGGAGGCTTGGATGGGAGACTTCTTTTGATGGGGAAGGGTCTCATTCGATATTTATTTAAATATTTATAGAAAGACAACTCTAGGGGCACCTGGGTGGCTCAGTAGTTGAGTGTCTGCCTTTGGCTCAGGTCATGATCTTGGGGTCCTGGGATCAAGTCCTGCATTGGGCTCCCTGTAGGAAGCCTGCTTCTCCCTCTGCCTATGTCTGCGTCTTTCATGGATAAATTTAAAAATCTTTAAAATAAAATAAAAGAAAAAGAAAGGCCTCTATGCAGATACTGTGATGGGTCCTAGATGTGTAGGAAGAAAAGAAGTGACCCCTGCCCATTTTATGCAGTTCTTCAAGAAGTAGGCATCCTTCGTGGTATGTAACCCATTGAGAGCCCTTCATAGAACTTCAGAATGACACTGTGATGTTTTGAAAAACATTTTTTAAAGGAGGGAGGCACAAATAATTGGCATAGGAAGATGTGATTAACTCCTGATTTGCAAGCTTCTTGTCATTGGCAGCTTTGACAAACTGCCCAGTTAAGGATCTTGCAGGATGTCAGTGATTTGGTTCTGAACTCAAGCCACATTAACACCACGTAAGAAATGAATAGCCATTTGCGATTATATGTATCAACTTAAAAGATTTAACTGTTGTGCCACAATAGCCTTTTTTTCCACACAACATCATTATCAACTGGAAAACTCGAATCAGCTTCCTTAGTTCTTTTTTGAGAAATATGCCATTTCTTAATGTCATTCCCCATTACAATTCTGCAGACTCTGTCTCAAATTATTAAATGTTTACATTGTGGCCTCTGTGTAACATCTTTTTTCAGACATGTGCCAGTAATGGAAATCATTCTCCAACTCAATTTCCTTTTAATTCCTTCCAATTACTATACACTGCCCTTCTGTACCAAGAGGCAATCCTGGTGGTACATTTTGTGAAGACCATGGGATCATGTTTCTTTAAACCATATATGATACCAGAAGGCATTCTGGCAGAGTTGCCCTCATCATCTCCTAAAAGTTGGTTATACATGATTTCAAAAGAAGTGTATCCCTAGGCACATGCGTTTAACAATGGCCTTTCAAGTTCTTCCCAGCTGGTTCCTGGTTAGCAAGTAAAGAGAACCACTTTGGGCAAGCATCTTCACAAAATTCCATAGGCAATGTCTGGTCACTCTTATTGGCAGGCCTATCACAGGAAAAGCAACTTTGGAAGTTTTTGAACCATAGATGCCATAAATGTGAGTTAAAAATCTGAGAATATTGAAGCGTTGCCAGAAAATGAAGTGGCACTTCATTTGAAATGCATTGGAGGACACTATCAAGAGACTGAAATGCCATGGAATGGGAGAAGGTCTTTGCAGATCATGTATGTAATATGGGATTCATACCCAGTATATATAAAGAACTCCTGCAAGTCAACAACAATAGCAAAAATTCAATTTGCTTCAAAAACAGGCAGAGGACCTGAATAGACATTTTTGCAAAGAAGACGTACAGATGGCCAACAAACCCATGAAAAGATGTTCTGCATCATTAGCCACTAGAGAAATGCAAATAAAACCACAGTGAAATGCCACCTCACATCCATTAGGAGGGCTGTTATTAAGGAAACAGAAATAAATCTTGGCAACAATGTGGAGAAATTGGAGCCCTCACACATGGCTGGTGAGACTGTAGAAATTGTACAGACACCTTGGAAGATGGTCGGCAGTTCCTCAAATGTTAAAAATAGAATTGCTATATTATCCAGTGAATCCACTCCTAGGTATATGCTCAACAGCAATGAAAGCAGCAACTTACCCAGATGCTTGTCTACCCATGTTCACAGCAGCAACCTTCACAACAACAGGTAGAGACTTTCCAAGTGTCTATCAGTAGGTGAATGGAAAACAGAATGTGGTTATGTCCAGGCATTGGAATATTGTTCAGCTCAACTAGATACTTAAAATGACTAAAATAGTAAATTTTATGTTGTGTATATTTTGGTACAATAAAAAGAAGAAAAGGAAAGGCAGGTGATTTCCAAGGACACGAAGTCCTTGGGAGTTTCCAGGACTGTCAGACTTTTCTTTTATTTATTTGTTTATTTTTTGGTGGTGCTTGGGAAAGATTTGGGAGAAGGCGAAAGGCAAGAGTAGGATTTCATTGTGTCAAGAATTCCGTTTGTAACCTTCATTTAGTCTCTTTTTGAGAATTCTTTAAAAATCCACGGAGAAAGACAGAAGTGAGTGGGTATCAGGGGAGGGGCTCTCTATCACCCGGACAACATGACTCTTGCCACCATCTCTGTCACCCATCAGTGCCTAACTCCCTTTTGGATTACTGCAAAGGCTCTGACCTTGGAGTTAATGCACGCTCACTTGAAGAACAGCAAAGTTTCCACACAGTACAGTGAGCCTGTCTTTACCCAGAGTATGTGTAAATGACTATAACGCAACATAACTGAGATATTTCCTTGTCCCTCAACCAGTAAAGCTGTCCTGCATGGCTGCGGTGGCTCTATAAAACATGACTGGACTATAGGAATGTCTAAGCATCAATAATGGCTGAGGCCAGAAGAAGTTTTTATAGTTTACATACAGAGTTATATTAGTTTCAGATACCATGTAGGGATTCACAACTATACATCACTCAGTGCTCATCACGGAAGGTGCCCTCCTTAATCCCCATTTCACCCATCCTCCCACTCACCTCCCCTCTGGTAACCACCAGTTTGTTCTTGGTCTGTTAAGAGTCTGTTTCTTGGTCTGTCACATTTTTTTCATGTTCGTTTGTTTTGTTTCTTAAATTCCATATGCATGAAATCATATGGTATTTCTATTTCTCTCTTTGACTTATTTCGCTTAGCCTTATACTCTCCAGCTCCATTCCATGTGGTTGCAAATGGCAATATTTCATTCCTTTTATGGCTGAGTAATATTCCACTGTATATATACACCACTTCTTTATCCATTTATCTACTGATGGGCACTTGGGCTGCTTCCATCACTTGTGGGGCCAAATGAATTTTAAAAAGCAGGTGAAGCTTCATGGGATACCTAGGTGGCTCAGATGGTTAAGCATCTGCCTTTGGCTCAGGTCATGATCTCAGACTTCTGGGATTGAGCCCCGCTTTGGGCCCCTTGCTCAGTGGGAGAATCTGCTTCTCCCTCTCCCTCTGCTCCTCTTCCCTCCCTGGCTTGTACTCTCTCTCTCTCTCTCTCAAATAAATAAAATCCTTTTAAAAAAAGGGAAGTGAAACTTCAGAAAATGGGGAAAATGTCAAAGTCCTATTTATATTCTAAACTGCAGTAAACAATAAAAACATTACTCCTAATCTGGTCCTACAGATTAAACAATGTTAGATTGTCTAACATCTAACATCTAATATTAAACAATCTAACATCTAACAGTGTTAGATTAAACAATGAGCATGCATCTATTACAGATCAGTCTGCATGTTTAGTAAGTGCAGAGGATCTTGTTATTGACTCATTAAGCACCTCTTGATAGAATCTTAAGCTTCATTAACGTACACAATTTTTGGCAATCTGTGAATTCAGGGGAAAACTTTGGGCCTATTTCCTATTTTCTAAGGTCTATTAATTTGCCTTCTAGGTTATTGTTTTTAGTTTTTGCTTGTCTTGTTTTTCATCAAAGTGTTGACTTTCTTAGCTCCCCATCATGCTAAGCAAAGTGAAAATAAATGCAGGATCTTTCCCCTTCTGTCACAGAGCTAATATGTCATTAACATTTTCCAAGTTACTGTAAAGAAGGGTTGAAATAAAAAGATCAAAATAAAAGCACAGCTCCTACCCTCAAGGTTTTCGGGATCTAGCTAGCTGGAATTAGCCACACTGTGGGGTTTGAGAGCATAGTCCTCAAATTGCCAAGTCAGCCCCAGACTTCTGTAGAGTCCAGCTATAACATTAGAAGAGTTCATAAAGCCACTCTCACTTCTGACACCAAAGGCAAGTTTGAAGGGTCCCCCCAAACCACGCTCAAGTTTAGTAATTCATTAGGAAGACTCAAAAACTCACTGGGAGTACTCACAATGATTCACTACAGAGAAAGGGTACAGATCAAAACTAGCCCAAGGAAGAGGCACATAGGGTTCCAAATGCAAAGCTTCTGTTGCCCTGTCCCATCCAGTCAACATGGGTTACTCTCCCAGTGTCTGTGTGTGACAGTATGCACAAGTATTGCCACCCAGAAAGCTCACTTGAGCTTTGATGTGCAGAGTTTTTATTGGGGGTACATTCTACAGGCATGATTGATTGATTTCCCACATGGTTGCACGTGGTCTACAGGTTAACTCATACTGCATGGTCCAAAGTCCCTGACCTAAATCACACGGTTGGTCTTTGTGGTGTGGTCAGACCCCACCCTAAGACTGTCAGGTGTTTCCCTATGATCTGGTATAGCCAATCCCTGCCCTAAACAAAGACCTTTCTAACAAGTATGACATAGATTATCTCCCAGAGGCTGAGGACAAAGACTAGACCTCTTTGGCCAAAGCCATATTCTCTACAACACAAGAACTCTGAGCAGAGAGGAAGTAGGTGGATTTTGTGGTAGTGGAAGTGGGGCTTAAGATGAGCTTGGTTGACCACTGAAATGTTTGAAGAGCAACAGAAGGCCTATGGAATATTCCCAAACAAGAGAACTTTTAAGGAAGGATATGATAAATACCATTTAAAATGTGAAGGGACAGTGTGTGCACAAGGATTATTCTTACCCAGTATGCCCCTAGAATACAGGGAGTGCCCATGGTTAGAAGCATAAGGAAGATTTAAGTTCAGTATAAGAAAGAGCCTTCTGATAATTGAGGCTATTCAAAAATATTACACAGGCTGCCCCAGGAGTTGGTAAGTTCTCAGTCATTAAAAATATTCTGGCAGAAAGCAGATCAGCTGCTACAGTGGCAGTTCTTTGCAAGGAAATGCAATGACCCCTGAGAACCCTTTCAACTGTGATTCTCTGTGCTTCTAAAAATATTGTTCAACCTAACTCAGACTGGAATCTGTGGACTGTCTCTACTGTGATTCTCATTGTATGAATTACCTTAAAGTACCTTATGTCATCCCTGCGTGCTACAGCCTTGGAATGAATGTACATTTTCCAGAGTGGAACCTAGAATATCTGGGGCAATTCAGATTCTACTAATTCTGAGTGGTCAGCAACTTAGACTCAATGGAAGTTTTTCCTTGCTCTAGATGAGAGTCTTGAGTTGTTAAGTGAATAACATACAAAAAAGTTATCCTACCTCTTCTTTTCCTTTTTGTCCATGCTTCCTTTTCACTGTTGCCTCTCCTCCTGGGGTCAGTGGGTGGATGCAGGGGCCTGAGGGCCTGAGTGCAGGGCCATGAGGTCAGAACTCCTAGACCTGGGTTGAGACCTAGCAACTCTTGCCTGCCATGTCAAGCTGTCTGTCTGAGGTGCTACAACACATTCCAGCAGTTTCCAGGTAAAGTGGGCAGAAAGCATGACGCTTTCCAGAATGCACTGTGGCTCCAGGGCCGTATCCTTAAGAATGTGAAGGATGCCAGTGTTTTCTTGGTATTTAAATATTAATTGTTATCTTTTTTTAAAAAAAGTTTTTATTTATTTATTCACAAGAGACACAGAGAGAGGCAGACACAGACAGAGGGAGAAGCAGGCTCACTATGGGGAACCTGACACAGGACTTGATCCTAGGACCTTGGAATCATGACCTGAGCCAAAGACAGATGCTCAACCACTGAACCACCCAGGTGTCCCTTAATTATTATCTTGATTCAGATATCTGATGCTCACAGATTTCTGTGTGTGTGTGTTTTCCATTCTGGGATGCCGATGGCATAGCACTTAAGGAAAAACACTCTCTTGTTTGTGAAGAAGAACATGCCTGTGTGCATAGGCTCCCATGTGTCCGTGTTTGTGATTTATATGTCTGCTGTGGTCCTAGCCACCCACAGGAGTCTTTCTCTTGCAGATTGTTCTGGAGCTTAACTAGTTTTCTGGATTAACTAAGTGCCTTTATTCCCCCACGTTCTATTAAGAATTGACATGAGCAGGGCCCCTGGTGGCTCAGTCAGTTGGGCATCTGCCTTCCACTCAAGTCATGATCTCAGGGTCTTGGGATCGAGCCCTGCTCAGCAGGAAGTTTGCTTCTCCCTCTGCCTCTGCCCCTCCCCCACTTGTGCTCTTTCTTAAATAAATAAATTTTTTTAAAAATTGACATGAGCAAAAAGGCAGTGTCATCTTGCTTTGTTCTTAGCCATCATTGTGTTTGTACTGAAGTGGGCCCACATGTATTCTGATGCACATCCACAGTCCAGCTCGTGAGGAGCAGGGCTGAAGGGAGTCCCATGGGGCCATGGTCAAGTTGCCTGATATGGCGATTCAGAGCTCACCACCTCGGTCACCTTCAGAAGGACACAGTTCACAGATGTCCCACTTTGTACCTCCAGGGGTCTATCACCAGCTTTCTGGAAACTTCACATTGCTCATGAAAAGAAAGGCCTTTTTCCCATGAAATGACCTGGCTGGCACCACAGTGTAGCTGTAGCAGGAGCCCCAAACCTCTCACCAGCTGGGATGCTCTGGGAGGGCTGCCTCCCCCAGTGCCCCTAAACAACATGCTGCAGATACCAAACCACCCTTCAGAAGGGATTCAGAATTCTGCGGGGTGTTTTGGGCAAATAAATGTCTGTCATGAAGGGGAACCCCAGCCCAGGAGACAGACTCTGCTGTCGCCGTGGAGCTGTGGGTGTTGCTAGCAATCAGGAAGTTACGGTGACGATGGGACAGCCCTCGGCCTCGGACGGGTCTTTCCTGATCACCTGCAGTGTTAGAGGTTGTACCATTGGCTTTAACACATGATGTAATGTGTGTTTACCTGTGTGTGCCTCGCTGGGTAGCCGGATTGGGGTATGGCCTCCCCCCTCCCCCTCCTGCCCCAGATAAAGGACCAGATCGTGAACATCTGTGGCTTTATGGGCCACACAGGCTCTGGGGCAACCACTCAGGTCTGCTGCGGTAGCACCAAAGCAGCCAGAACCGACATGTGAATAGGCATGGCTGTGTTCCAATAAAACTTTATTTATAAAAACAGGTGGTGGGCTGGGTTTGACCTGTAGGCCCTGGTTTGTCAACCCATGTAATGCTCATCATGCTCTCTCAGCATTATTACTATTAAAATTTGTTCACAATCCCGCTCTTTTTGTATCTTCTTGCTGTGCCTAATAAAAAGTTGGCTTGTTTTAAGAAGCAAGACATTTTTTCCAAAAATCTAAAAGATGTATGCTATTTGGGGTGAGAGGGAGGTGGAAATATGTGTGCATAGAACACGGCTGTTTCCAAGAGTGGGACAGCTCTTCCTCAGGACTCCAGTTGGCTCTGCTGTCACTGGTCCCCTCCTGCCCCACTGTCTTGCACAGCCAGGACCCCTCCCACATGGCCCCCGAGTCCCTGAATCCCTCACCCAGCCTGGCTCTGGCGTTCTGGGGCCGCTAGCTTCACACCTGTTGTTTCTCTTCATCTTGCCTCAGCCTGGATGCAAAGGCTCAGACCAGTTCTCTGGGACTTTTGCCCTAGAAACTCTATTGAATTTTTATTTTCCTACCAAAGACACTGAGTGAAATCTACAGTTTTTCAGCCGTTAGTACCGTGCCCCTTCTTTCACCTTCCATCCCCAACTTAACTGTCTTTGTTCCAAGTTAAAAGATCATCACGGAGTGGAAAAAAAAACCCAAAGCTTTATAGCCACCATTTTTCATTCCCATAAGGATACGTTTGGGGGTCTAGAGAGACCCATGTGAGACAGTCTTGCTCGTGGTTTTACTGGCTTTCCTCGAGCAGAGCTAAAATGCTGGTTGCCAAGCAACACACATGCCCTGGCTTCTTCCAACGATGTGGACTTGGGGGGAAAAAACCCGTCCTATGATTGACTCATGAATGGGGAATCATGTGGAAAGGCACAGGGCAAACAGTCGGTGTAACAACGTTCTGTTTATTCCGGCTCCTTTGCCCTGAGGACTTACATGGAGCAGTGAGCAGAGTGTGCCCTCAGCAGTGTGCCCCTAACATGCGTGTTCATTAGGGACTTGGTAGCACCGTCGACCTCGTCCCCCACAGATTCCATATTCGCAAATTACGTTTTGCTGTCATGTGCAGACGTGCATGGTGGCCAAACCTTGAGTGGCTGATGCGCCAGTTCCCCAGGAGGTGGGGCAAGCCCGCGCTCTGCCTCTCTCCCTGTAAACAAGGGCCGTGTTGTTTGTATTCGTGTGATTGTGTTGGTGGTTTCACTGTTTACAGTGGCCCCCCAGTGCGGTGGGGGTGTCTGGTGTTCCTTGGTGCAAGAAGGCTGTGATGTGCTTATGGAGAAGTTACTTGTGCTAGAGAAGCTTCGTTCAGGTGTGAGTGATAGTGCTGTGGGCATGAGTTCAATGTTAATGAATCAACAGTACGGTTCATCCAGAAAAAGGAAGAGGGGATTCAGTGATCTATACATCAGGCTGCTCCAGAAAGTATATAAAGTCACATCTGAAGTGCATGACAAAGCTATGGAGGAAAAAATAGCTATATTTGTGGGTCTATAAGAGGACTTTCTTATTTTGATAAAATTCTTTTTTTTCTTTATTTTTTTATTTTTTGATAAAATTCTTTATAGAAAAGCACAGTGGATAATATTGTGAGGCTGAAAGCCAAAAAAAAATTATGTTCCTGTTACCCAGAATGAGAAAACATTAAACTCTTCTCAGCTAGTGTTTTATTGTAAAGAAATAGTGCATATCATTCATTACTTGTATGAAAGGTGTATTCAATTGGGTGTCTTTAAACAGGAACACATGGAACAAGGTTACGTACTGATTCGTTGCTGGGTACTCTCCCTGGCGGTGTTTACTGCCTCACTATGCACAGGGACTTGAAAGAACACAACCCCCAAGAACGGTAAGGATGGACTGAGATGATGACAGCTTCCCCCTAATGGGATCTGTCTTCTCCTTGAAGACATGGGGAAGACGAAGCCCCAGCCCCATCCGGGGGCAGTGTCCCGGCTAAGTGTGTCCTCTGCCGGGGATGGGACCTGACCTCCTGCCTGGCCATCAGCTCCAGGAGCGTCCCTAATGCACCTGCTGGAAACACTGTGAAGGAAGTTACATGTTTACAACTGGGCCTAGATCCTCCTGCACACTCCACTTACCTGTCTATCCATTAAGGCTGTTATAACAGAATACCACAGACTGGGGGCGGGAGGTGGGGAGGTGCTGACATTTTTCTCCATTCTCAAGGCTGGAAGTCCAATAAGGTACCGGCAGAGCTGGTGTCTGGTGAGCAGCTGCCTTCTTGCAACAGCCTCATATGCCAGAAGGGGCCAGGAAGCTCCTGCAAGCTCCTCTATTTATTAGAGCCCAATTCCCAGTCACGAGGGCACCACTCTCAGGAGTAGATGCCTCCCGGAGGGCCCCACCTCCTAATGGCATCACTTTGGGGGTTAGGTTTCAAACTACAAGTTTGAAGAATCTGCTCAGTCCGTAACACTGTCCTTTCACGACTGTGACCACTGACTGTTTTGCTTGAAGGGAAACGCTGATGTGTTTTTTAAACTGCCCTGGAACTCAGCCACAGTGAACCCCGTGTCCTGATCTGACACCCTAATTGGTTCCAGGTGGAAAGGCAAATGATGGTTCATATACCATGGCCTTGCTCCCTGAAGGCCTGATGTAGGTCACGTGTGAAATGGTTCCCCTGCTTTTAAGGCCTCATCTCCACCGACAGCAGCCTGCCTCTCACACCGGCTCTGCCGAACTGGACAGCACCCCCCCTCCCCAGCTCTGCAGGGGTGGCTGGCGGACAGCCCGGCGGGGACAGGGATGTGAGGGCTGGCCCTCTGCACCTGGCATCACAAACATGATAGAGCTAAGTACACGGGGCCTGGGGAAACACAGAGCCTGCCTCTGCCCTTGGGATCAGGGAAGGAAGGCTCTGGAGCCGAAATAACATCTGGCAGCGGCTGAGGAGATGAGAGCTGATGATGACATAAGCCGAAGACTTTTAAAAGCAAGGCAGGGAGAAGGTTAGGACAAGAGTAGGAATGGAAAAACATGAGCCACTGCTCCAGATCAGTTTTTGAAGAGCCTGGAAACACCATCTCTGAACTCCCAGGCCTCATCACCACTCAGGGCCCTGGCCCCACACAGTACCTGCAAAGTCCCCAGAGGAGCGCTTTCTAGAAAGTTCTGAGTTCCTGCTGAGTACTTGGGCCTATGTCTGCACCCCGCCCCCCCCACCCCACGCTTGTAATCAGGAAGCGAAACAGCTTCTCCTGCATTCCTGCTGTGTGCAAATACAAGAGTAAGAGACAATGGTAACAAATCTCTTGCAACTTCTTGCAAACCGCGTATGTTACAAACACATAGATCTTCCATACGAGTTTGTGGCTGGTAGGCTGCTTTCCCTTGCAGGGACCCCTGGCATGTGGACACCTGCAGAGAAGAGCCATGCCCAGAGCCGTTCTATCCTGCTCCTTCCTCTCACTTCTATCCCCAGGTCCCATCAGGGGCAGTGTCCTGTGTGCGGACACAGATGCACAGGATTACCCCTGACCGCAGGACAGCAGTGCCAAGGGAGGTGTTTTGCATGGAGTCCATCCCTGGGGTTAGAAGCATTTGCTCAGCTGCCAACTACAAATAGCCCCATGCTAGAAAATGATGCTCATTAGTATGCCATTTAAAAAAAAAAAAAAAAAGGAAAAAAAATCGCCACTGCCCCCAACAAAAAGAGTCATGTAGAGGCCTGAAGTCCTACCCTGACAGTCAAAGTGAAGCATGGCCCACTAATGCAGCCTTAATTCACTTTGTGTGGCAGAGAGAGCAAGCTGACCATGCTGCTGCGGGAGTCCCTGGGGAACATGAACTGCCGGACCACCATGATCGCGCACATCTCGGCCGCCGCTGGCAACTACGCTGAGACCCTGTCCACCATCCAGATTGCCTCAAGGGTCTTGAGGATGAAGAAAAAGAAAACAAAGGTAAGGCGCTCCCCGGGGGGCTGCAGCGGATGAAGGCCCTTAAGGAGTCCGACCCCAGAGTGGAGTCCGAGGGAACCGGGTCAGTATTTCTGATCCCCGAGCTCCAGGGATAGGGGTGTGCACTGCTGCCCGTGCTGCCCGGCAACCATTCAGGGCAGGAAAACCCTCAGGCCCACAAAGCCCTTTCTCCGCCACAGCTGCCAGTCATCCCTCCCAGGCCCCTCCTGGGGAGCGCTGGCCCTACCTCGAGGTAGTTCGGATGGGCCACTGCTACTTTGGGATGAAACACTGGGGAGGGATGAGAAATACTGTTTCTCTCTCTCTCCCTGCCTTGGTCCCATGAAGGTTGAGACCATGTCCTTTGAGTGGTTGAGCCCAAAGGGGGTTGTTAGCTCCTTGCTCTCATGGCCCTACTTTCCTTGCCTTTCCAGGAATCCTTCCCAGGCTCCTGGGTTTTGCCATGTTAACTCAGTGGTTTCTGGTTGATGCGCAGGGTCTGCTAGTGTTCTCAGGCAGAGGCAAGCCTGGACAATGGTGGTGTGACAAGAATGTGCCAGAAAGCCACCACGATTGTGGTCATGGGCCAGCTTGTGAAGTGGGAAGCTTTTTTCCCTCTCCTTTTGTGTCTGTTTTTTGGAGAGGAAGGAGGGTGCCAAGGGAGTGACTCCTTAGCCCTTGGGAGGTCAGACATTGACTGGGCTGGTCGCCTCCTTCTCTGTGCCCTGGTGTGCCACGTAGGGGCTGTTCTTCCCACAAGAGGCCATGATGTGCCAGGCTGGGGGTGCTGTCCAGGTACATCATGAGAAATGGCCCAGTGCAGGGAGGCCAACCTGGCTAGCCCCAGGATGGGGTTGGGGGGAACCTGTATGGAGTCAGCTGTGGGCTCGTGAAGGTGGGGGCTGGCTTGGGAGAGCTGTCCCTGTTGACTTCCCTCCTCTCACCCACAGTACACATCGAGCTCCTCCGGGGGCGAGAGCTCCTGCGAAGAAGGCAGGATGCGCAGGCCCACCCAGCTGAGACCGTTCCAGGCCAGGGCCTCGGTGGACCCCGATTTCCCCATCCCTCAGCTGTCCAGTGACCCTGACTACTCCTCCAGCAGCGAGCAGTCCTGCGACACAGTCATCTACATCGGGCCCAATGGCACGGCTCTCTCTGACAAGGAGCTCACGGACAACGAGGGCCCCCCTGACTTCGTCCCCATCGTGCCAGCCCTACAGAAGGCCAGGGGTGATAGCCGGGCTGTGGAGGCCGGAGGGGCCACGGCCAGCCACTCAGAGAGGGACTGTTTGAAATGTAACACGTTTGCTGAGCTGCAGGAGAGGCTGGGCTGCATTGATGGCAGCGAAGAGCCCAGTCAGTTTCCTTTCGAAGAGCTGCCTGCCCAGTTTGGGGCGGAGCAGGCAAGCAAGTGTCCCCTGTTAAGCCAGGGGGCCGGGACAAACCCACTCTGTGAGTCTGATAGGGAAGATAGCGGGTCTGACGGCCAGTCGACTGACAGAGAAGGCACTGACCCTCCTGCCTCCAAGATGCAGAGAAATCACTCGCCCATCCCAGGCCCTGGCCCGGCGCTGCCCAGCAGCCCCACCCCTGCCTCGCCGAGGAGCATCCCGGGCAGCAGCAGCCAGCACAGCGCCTCCAGCCTCCAGAGCAGCCGGGAAAGCCTGAACTCCTGTGGCTTTGTGGAAGGCAAGCCCCGGCCCATGGGCTCCCCGCGGCTGGGCATCGCCAGCCTGTCCAAGACCTCAGAGTACAAGCCGGCCAGCTCTCCCTCTCAGAGATGCAAAGTCTACACCCAGAAGGGTGTCCTGCCTTCTCCTGCCCCCCTGCCTCCATTGAGCAAGGATTCCGGCATGGTATCTAGTGAGTCCCTGCTGCAGCCCGAGGTACGCACCCCCCCAGTTGGAATGAGCCCCCAGGTTTTGAAGAAATCCATGTCCGCTGGGAGTGAAGGGTTCCCCGAGAGCCCCGGTGATGACGAGCCTCAGGCAGCAGCTTCTCCAGATTCTAAGAAGGAGATCCTGAGCACCACCATGGTGACCGTGCAGCAGCCGCTGGAGCTGAACGGCGAGGATGAGCTGGTGTTCACGCTGGTGGAGGAGCTGACCATCAGCGGGGTCCTGGACGGCGGCCGCCCCACCAGCATCATCAGCTTCAACAGCGACTGCTCTGTGCAGGCCCTGGCCTCGGGCTCCCGGCCCGTCAGCATCATCGGCAGCATCAGCGAGGACCTGGAGTGCTACTCCAGCGTGGCGCCTGTCTCTGAGGTCAGCATCACGCAGTTCCTGCCCCTCCCGAAGCTGGCCCTGGACGAGAAGGCCGGCGAGGCCGGGAGCCGACGTTCCTCCATCAGCTCCTGGCTGAGCGAGATGAGCGCCGGCAGCGATGGCGAGCAGTCCTGCCACAGTTTCATAGCCCAGACATGCTTCGGGCACGGGGAGGCCATGGCGGAGCCTCCGGCCTCGGAGCTCATTGGCAGCATCCAGAACAGCGCCGTGGTGTGCCGAGAGAAGCCCAAGGCGGGCCCCGACAACTTGCTCATCTTGTCTGATGTGGGTGAAGACCCTTTCAACAAGGCGACCCCCATCACGGGCTGCAAGATATCCACACTGGGCAAGGCCATGGTCACCATCTCCAACACGGCCGATCTGGGCAGCTGCGAAGGCTACATCCCCATGAAGACCAACATTACGGTCTACCCCTGCATAGCCATGGGCCCCCGGCCCGTCCAGGAGTCTGAGGCGTCCGACGGCCCCGCCGTCAGCTCGGTGCCCCGAGCCACCCAGTCCCAGGACAGCAGAGAGATGGGCGGTGCAAAGACGGAGTTGAAATTTGAGGACCCTTGGCTAAAACGAGAAGAGGAGGTAAAAAAGGAGAGCGCCTATCCCAGTGAAGAGGGGACTGGGTGCGAGGCCGCGACAGGCCCCCCGAAGCCCGAAGCCAGGGCAGAACAGGACAGGAAGGCTAGCGCTGGGGACAGGCTGAGCAGCAGCAGCGGGGAAGTGTCCGCCTCCCCTGGGAGCGACACCTTCAGGAGGGTCGTCGATGGCTGCGAGATGGCCCTGCCTGGTGTGGCTGCGCAGAGCCCCGTGCACCCCAACAGGAGCCTGAAGTCCAGCAGCCTGCCCAGGGCTCTCCAGAAAGCCAGCAGGCAGGAGGAGCTGGGCAGCCTGTTCTACCACTGCCCGGCGGAGAGCAATGGGCTGGGCACGCCGCCCTGCAAGGCGGCCCTGGAGAGGAAGGTGGCGTCGCCCAAGCACGGCGTCCTGGCTCGACCCAAAGGGACGCCCCCTCTGCCGCCGGTCCGCAAGTCCAGCCTGGACCAGAAGAATCGGGCCAGCCCCCAGCACAGCACCTGCAGCAGCGGCACGGGCAGCCCGTCGCACCCCCCGGGGCCCTTGCTGGGCCCGCTGGCCGACGAGGCGGGCGGCAAGGCGAAGGAGGCCGCCAGCAGCAGCAGGCTCTTCAGTGCCAAGCTGGAGCAGCTGGCCAGCAGGACCAACTCCCTGGGCCGCGCCACCGGCAGCCACTACGAGTGCCTGTCGCTGGAGAGGGCCGAGAGCCTGGGTGCCGGCGGCTGGCGGGCGCACGCGGGCAAGGACAGCACGATGCCCCGCGCCGGCCGGAGCCCGGGCCGCGGCGCCGGAGCCTCGCCCACCGCCCCGGGCCCCGCGCAGGCCGCCGCCGCCGCCCCCGCCGCCGCCCCCCGCCCCGCCGGGCCCCGCGTCCCCCAAGGCCGGCGCCTGCAAGATCTCGGCCGTGAGCAAGCTCCTGCTGGCCAGCCCCAAGGCGCGCAGCCTGGCCGCCGCCACCACCAAGACGCTCAGCTTCTCCACCAAGTCCCTGCCGCAGGCGGTGGGCCAGAGCCCGGGCCTGGCGGCCAAGCCCACGTCCTGGTCCACGCAGTCGCTGAGCCGCAGCCGGGGCGCCGGGCCCGCGTGCAGGCCGCCCCCGCGCGCCGTCAACGGGCGCGTCTCCGAGCTGCTGCAGGGCGGCGCGGGCGCGCGGGGCGCCGAGGGGCGCGCGGGGGCGGCGGGCGAGGAGCGGCCGGCCGCGCCCCCCCTGCCCTCCCCCTACAGCAAGGTCACCCCGCCGCGCCGGCCGCACCGCTGCAGCAGCGGCCACGGCAGCGACAACAGCAGCGTGCTGAGCGGCGAGCTGCCGCCGGCCATGGGCAAGACGGCCTTGTTCTACCACAGCGGCGGCAGCAGCGGCTACGAGAGCGTGCTCCGCGACAGCGAGGCCACCGGCAGCGCCTCGTCCGCGCACGACTCCACCAGCGACAACAGCAGCTCCGTGGGCGGCCGCTGCCGCAGCCTCAAGGCCCCGAAGAAGCGCTGCAGCTCAGGTAGGCGCAGGCGCAGGCGCGGGCTGGCGCGGACCCCGGAGGCACAGCCCTGGTGGGTGTCACCCCCCCAGGCCACCCGCCCCACGTGGGCGCCCCCCCCCCCCCGCAGGAGGCATCCACGCACCCAGGCCCTAGAGCTTTCGGAGGAGTCGGGTCACTGTCTCCACTTTGTGGCCTGGTGGCTGCAGATGCCAAAATGCAGGGCTAGGGATCCCTGGGTGGCGCAGCGGTTTGGCGCCTGCCTTTCGCCCGGGGCGCGATCCTGGAGACGCGGGATCGAGTCCCACGTCGGGCTCCCGGTGCGTGGAGCCTGCTTCTCCCTCTGCCTGTGTCTCTGCCTCTCTCTCTCTGTGTGTGACTATCATAAATAAACTAAAAAAAAAAAAAAAAAATTAAAAAAAAAAATGCAGGGCTGGTGGCCCTGAGACCCCGCGGCTTCATCCCCTTGGAGCAGAGCAGAGCAGAGCACTCTGGTCTCATGGGTGGTGCCACGGGGAAGCCCTGCCTGCTCCCTGGCCCCAGGCAGCCTGGTGGACAGGGGAGTATGCCTTCCCGTGGGGCCTGCAGTGTGCCCCAGCCTCCACCCACGCACACAGTGCCCCAGGGTGACACAGTGCACTAGCATGACACACAGCACCCTAAGGTGGCACACCCAAGCACCCCGGTGCCCCAGATGCTCACTACCAGAAAACATCTCCAGGATTGCCGTCTCCAGGAGTCTCCTATCAAAAGATATGTAAATAGTCCAGAAGTTACAATATGGTGATAAAGGCCACTGACGTATGAATTGGAGTTTGGGGTGACAAGGGACAAGAAGTCATCATGGGTGAGAAGAGGATCCAGGCCAGAGCTGGTGGCCCTGGTAGCCATGGGTCAGGTGAGGTGAACGGGCAACGAATTAGAGGCCCAAACAGACAGAAGGAAGGAGAACAATGTGAGCTATTGAAAAAATTCTCCCAGATTCATCTCTGCTCTTCACAGAAATTTCCCCTACTTGTCCCTGAGCATAAGGACACATTTCTTAATGAGGCCGTCTCCCACAGAGCCCGGGTGCAGTCTGTCCTTTAGCCGAAGTGAGGGTGGTGTGGGGTCCTGCCCTCTTGCCCCCCAACCTGGCCTTCACTGTCCTGTGGCCCTTCCGTGGAGCCCTCAGAAACCACTACCCTATGGAACAGCGGTGCTACCTACACATCAGGAATTAAAAGATGGGATGAGTCCTCCAAATGTGGGGGTTCTCCCCTTTCCTGCAGCTGCTCTGGCAACTGCCCCACAGGCTTTTTCTCTCAGCCACAGGGTTGCTTTTCCCTGTTTTCCGAATACAGGCAAGCACAAGCTCTGGAATGTTCCAGCCCAATGTAATGCACATCATAAACCGTTTGCCTCAAATCAAAGAAGTCATCCTCATAATTCTCGATGCTAGGCTGTAGCTCTCCCACCTTCCCACCCACCCCACCCCACCCCCATTGGCCACAAAGCATGGGAGTGAGTTATACTCCAAGCATGTTCAGGAGTCATGGCCATCGGCCAACTTGACCTCCCAGGGGGTGTGTGCTTCAGGCTTTCACCCACTTTGGAAGAACCCCACACCAGGCCCTCAGCCCTCACAGCCCCATCAAGGAAGGACCTGGGAGCGGTGCCCAGGTAAGACGAGTATAGAATGAAAAGCCATGGACTATAATGTGACAGCTGCTGTGCCCTGTTTCAGGGCCAAGGGCATTAAAACGTATTGATACCAGTCACTAAGAATAACAAGAAAGTTCATCTGAGCCAGAGTCTCTGTTTCGGGGACAGGGGTGGTGAATCTGCTGGCCCTTCCAGTACCTGGGTGATAAACCTCCTTACTATGGTCTACCCACTGTCCGTTCTTCGGAATCCAGATTGTTGTGATGTCACGGCGTGACACGGTGTACTCACGGCAGCCGACCGTTAGAATGTTTTCCCACAAACTCGTATCTAGGACTTCGTGCCTACCAGTCCATTTTGTTCTTTAAATCTCTTTTACTCTTTCTTCAAGACCTGTGGTTTTTGGTTTGGCCGTTGTGCTGGGGTAAAGAGCTCTGTAAAAACGGCTGCTCAGACCGTGGACCGCAGGTTCTCTACCTACCCTTGCCTGGCACTACCTCCTTTCATAAGGGCCATCCTCGAGGCTCTCTTGTTAGGTTAGACTATTGGAGGACACGGTATAGAATCAGAGCTCCCTGTTCTGGGAGCTCCCTGTTCAGGGAATCAGGTTGGGGGCCAGAAATGGGTGCCAGGAGCAGCAGCAGCCTTCTGCAAGCAGCTGGCAGAGATCAACCTCACAATGGATGTGGCCGTGGAGGTATGCGCCTTTCAGGTTAGATGACCTTGTGTCGCTTCTTTATGGTTATTATTAAGAGAAATGCTGGCTGTCAAAATGATCAGCGTAAATCAAATGCCACTTCTTTAAGAGAAGCCATAAAACTCCTCAAAGGAAATTCCTAGCTAGATGGCTGGATTA
Organism: Nyctereutes procyonoides; assembly: GCF_905146905.1. Lineage (NCBI taxonomy): Eukaryota > Metazoa > Chordata > Mammalia > Carnivora > Canidae > Nyctereutes > Nyctereutes procyonoides. The sequence goes on from NW_026575044.1 coordinate 9,289,888, forward strand.
TACAATTACTGGAGATGTTTGAAACTGCAGAGGAGACAGGCAGTTATCTTTTATTGGAGATTGCTTTTGAATTTGGAAAATTTTTAATACTTTGGTTGAAAAATGAACTAGAAATATATCAGGCGGATGATAGTCTTGAGCTCTCTGAGTGCCTTGTAATGCGTGCCGTATGAGAAACAACCCAATGTCATTAAGGTCACCCTCTTAAGGTCACCCTCTTGGTCCCATTCCTGGAGATCCATGTTGGTGGAAAGTGCATGGGCTTGGCCAGAGTGTACTGCAGTGAGAAGATGGAGCTGGAGAGCAGGAGACTTGGAGTCTTGGGCTGTGTGGCTTTAGGGAATAACTACCCTCTGAGGGCTTCAGTTTGCTCACATAAAAGTAAAACGAGGGGATTGGTAGAGAACCAGCACGGTCTCTCTAATGCTCACGTCATATGAGACAATGCGGATAATATAAAGAATGTTGGTGGTAATAGGACTTCCTTTCCATAATCTTGATTGGTCCCCCTCTGCAGTGCTTTTGAAACTTAATGACATGTGAGGTGCGGGCGTGGTGGGGAGGGGTAGGCAGCATCAAAGCCAAGGCCATGACAAGAGGTTTGTCATCTAGTTGGTGACAAAGTACGAAAAGCATGGAACAGAATGGTGACCCAGGCATACTGCCAAGTCTGGAGTGGTGTAGTGCAGTGTGAGCGTGGGAAACATTTAGACGTGGGAGAGGCCCAGATCCACAAGAGTCTGTCGGAAAACACTGGGTGAGATTAATTCACCAGGGGGTGTTCTTGATGGATGTAATGACCATAGAAGATGGAACTCAGACCGACTTACACCTTCAATGCATTGCAGCTATGATACGAATTGTAGTGGCAGTGGGGCGTCATTCTAGATTCTTGATCAGGAGTGTGGTAAGGTGAACGAGGCTGTGGTTGCTTTTACTGATGGATTTTCATCCATCCACAGTACATGGCCAGCCGTCTGTGGTCAGCAACACGGCCGCTGGCCGTGAATTAGAGTGGTGACAGCCAGCCTGGGTGGGGAGCAGAGGTCTGTGCTGGCCAGGGCACGTTCAGTGATAAAAGGACGTGAACAGGGAAGGCCCTTTCTGCTCGGTGGCCCCACCCCGAGTCCTAGGACTTACACTGATGCCCTCTGGCATCACTCATCAGGTGTCATGTGGACTCTCCCCAGACATTTAGTATCTTCTTGCTTGTGTCCCTGACCTTTCATCCCATGCCTACTGTTTTCCCCCCCTCGAATTCCTCCCATTGCTCTCCTTCTCCCTGGCTAGCTGGGAAAATCTGAAAACCAGACTGGCACTTTGGTCTGAATGAAGTTCGTTCTGACCATAGAAAGCTGGGGAGGGAAGTAGAGGGCCTGCCCGAAGAGAGGCCAAGCCAGGGAGCCTGATGGTTCTGGGAGGCAGCCAGGGCTTGAGCTGCCTGGATGTGAGCTCCTGCTTGGCCAGTTCTACACCGGGCCCGGCCTGCCAGGTGTCCACACCGCACTGGCACCGGTTACTGTGTGTCCACTGGACACCACTGATCGAGTCATTGGCTGGTTGGTTGGCCAATCAGCTGGCTGGCAGGTGGCCCTACAGTTAGCTCCAAGGTCTTTTTGACATACTTCCCCCTGCTGGTGACCCGGGCTTTAAACACCGAGCCCATCTTCTATATCCTTGGCCATGTAAGCACCGAACACCTGCCCCTCTCCAGGTGCCAAACAAACTCTACTGTGTGGTGGGACACCGGGTTCAGTTTGCAAAGCTGCTGCACTAATATCTGTGGCTAGTTACTCCTGAGAGTGCCCTGCTTTGCTCTGCCCACCTTCTACTGCTCACTGGGTCACCAGATACCATCTTGTTTTGTCCCTTCCTCTCAATGTAGCTGTGACCCTAAATCTGCTCTAGAAAAATGAAGTCCTTAAAGAAGAAAGATCTGGGTAGGCAGTCATGTAAAATTCTCGAAGGTGCCTCAAGTCCAGACTCCATGTGTCTTTTTGTGTTGTTGATGGTCTTCACCTCATGAGGCAGGTGTCAGGCCCATATTTCATCCAGGACAGAGGGGACAGGAGGAGGAGGACAGAGCCCAGCTTTAAGGACACTTTCCAGCGTTGCCTGCAGCATTTCTGCTGATACCCCACAGGTGGGAGCTTAAGCCACCTTTACCGGGGGGCATGGTCCCTATTCTGGAGGCTCTATGCCCTGCTCCTGCTCAGTCCCCTTCACTGAGAAAGAAGAGAATGGGTATCAGGGACAGCTCACTGGCCGTCATGACACGTAAAGCATGCTAAATAGGGTCTGGCACGTAATCAGTGCTTATCATGGTGGTGGTGTGGCTATAAGCAAATAAACAATGTTTTCTAGAACTATTACTATAATACCAAGCACTAGGACCCCTTTTCCTAACACAGATACCTCTTTAACTTCATTGTAACATGTATTCATGCTGAGGGTGTGGCTAGTATGGCTCACATTTCTAGACCATGTGTTTGGGGCACGTGCAGGTGCATGTGTGTGTGCACATGTGTGTGTTTCACGGGTGGAGGTTGGTGGTGGCTCTAAAGGTAAATCAGGGAGTTCATGAGCTTCTGGAAGTAAAGCCCAAGTGCCAGATTAAAGGAGTAGATGTTGAGGTGGCAGCAGGACATTCAGCCCCTGCAGCAGATCCCGGGGTGCCTGTCAGGGGCCTAATCACTCACACCCAACAATATGTATATTTAAAAGATTGAGATTCAAAAGGATTAACTTTGGGCTTCATTCCCTCCTCAGGTTCTCAGAGACGGAGGCTCATCCCGGCACTGTCCCTTGACACCCCATCCCCCGTAAGAAAACCTGCCAGCAGCACCGGGGTCCGCTGGGTGGATGGCCCCTTGCGCAGCACCCAGAGGGGCCTCGGGGAGCCTTTTGAGATTAAAGTCTATGAAATTGATGACGTAGAACGGCTGCAGCGGCGACGAGGGGGCAACAGCAAGGTAAGGGATCTGTCCCCCCATGATGGCAGCCACTGCTCCCCGCCCACCACCCAGCCCCAGGAAGGTGCTGGAGCAGTGACCCGAGAGGCCCCCTCAGACCCTTGGAGATTTCCCAGTGGGCTTCTGGCATGGGAGGGAGGTGGTGGCTCTGCCCCAGATAAAGGGTATTTGCACAGGACTTCAGAGAGCTCTGCGTATCTCCGCCCCGGGTGTCTAGGAGGCTCAGAGGCTGGGCACTGCTGGTCCTCAGGGCTTGTCTGGCTCCAGTTTGGGACACCAGCCACCTCCTCAATTCAAGGAATAATGCCTGTGATGATCCTGCCCTGCAGCTGTCTGAGCTGACTCTGGCAGGGCAGAAACGTGGCAGGGAGGGCCCAGGTCCCCCCCAGCTTCCCAGCAGGGGGCCAGCCCCCTTATTGCTGACTGCACAGAGCATTCCCATTTAGGAGAGGCTGCGTGGATCCGAGCTGGGGCTCTGCCCCTCCTCATGCACGCCCATTCCTTCCTGTCTGCCTTCCAGGAGGTCACATGCTTCAATGCAAAACTGAAAATTCTGGAGCATCGCCAGCAGAGAATCGCCGAGGTCCGAGCCAAGTACGAGTGGCTGATGAAGGAGCTGGAGATCACCAAACAGTATCTGATGCTGGATCCCAACAAGTGGCTCAGTGAATGTAAGGCCCCAGGTTTCTTTCTATCGTGGGGACTGCCGGGTTCGCCAGCTAAACAGGCCTGGCACACAGCCCGGGGTGAGGTGTGCGCAGATGGTGTCCGGATCTGAAGGCCCTGGATGCCATCAGAGAGACAGTAGCACGAGCCCACAGCCTCACCCTCCGAAGGGAAGATGGGAGCGGTGGGGCAGCATGGGGATAGTGAGTGTTGCTCTTGAAAGAATTTTCCTCATGTGTCTCAGTCCCAAGCATCTGAAAATGAGATTCCACACTGCCCCACCCCCCAAAATACAGCAGAAGATTCCCCAGACATGAAGCTGCATTACAAATCTTCTCCTAGGCCGCAAGATCGCATTGCATTTCTAGCCTGAAATACACAAGAATTTATAGAGCTTCTAATAGGGTGGAATGTGCAATCCTAGAAAAGCCTCACAAAGAACCCAGAAAGCAGGAAAAACATTTTTGATGGAAAAGAATAGCATTCACTGTGTTATTTCTGTTCAATAGAAAGCCTAGGATGACAGTAACCATCTCATAACAATTCAGAACAATTTTGCTTTCTCTGACAGATTCAATTGTCTCCTATTTATTTGCTCCTAACCATTCCATTTACCACAAAATAAAGGTCCCGACTATTTCATTGATAGGGGATGCAAGGCTGGAAGACTCAGTCTATAGAATAAAATGCATGACTGCCATTAAAATTCCTCTCCCTCCCTGTCCTGCACTCGCTCCCCAGCCCCCCCCCCCACCGCCTTACCCCTTCACCGGTCCCTGCACACCAATCACCTTCTCCCCCTTGTTCCCTGGCTGGAGGGAGAGTGTGGTAGGCAGGGTCTGCAGGCTCGGATTTGAGAATTACCAGGTGCACGCAGGACAGGATTCGCCAGCCTCCCAGCTGTGCTCTACCCCTAACGGCAGCATGCTTCCAAGTAGTTTCTTTTCCGTAAGAATGGGGTAGTGACATGGCCCAAGCACCCCACTGGGTCCTTGTGAGGAGGATCCAGTGCACCAATCTGAGGAGTTGAACCAAATAGGAGACCATTTCCTCGTGCCTGCTTCCACAGCACACTGATTTAGGTCCTCCGTTATAGACATGGGTGGAGACACGATCTCCCGCTCTCAGGGGTGTTGTCATGCCAGGCACCATGGGGTGGAGGGTGATGTGAGTGAGGACATTAGCTGCTGTCTGCCCACGGCGTACATGTGGGGCCCAGTGCTCATTTCTCTTCCACTTGTGAACACCCGTCTCCGTAGCTCATGAATTCCAGGCACCTCAGGGCCCCAGGGGCACCCCATCAGGCAGACAGTCCCCCTTCATTTGTTCTGCTTGCATTCAAGTCTTCTTTTTTAAGAGCTGTTTATGCCTAAGGCATGCTCGAGAATGGTCTTCATCTTACAAAGTCAGGGTTTTTTCTGGGACAGGAGCAAGCGTACACATTGGCCCATATGTGTAGATGCTTCCTTCCTGCCTTTGTACATGTCAAGAATCAGCGATGGTTTGATGCTGAGAAAGGGAATGAACAGAAGGCCCCATGAAAGGAAAAACATAGATTGTTCCTTTAAGATGAAATGATACCATGAATGAGCAAAAAAAAAAAAAAAAAAAAAAAAAAAAAAAATCCCCAGTAAAGCCGCACGCTGACTATTCCCCGGCTGTGGGTGATAAGCTGAATATTGGCCTAGAAATCTCTGTGCTGGCTTCCATTTTTATTTTTCTTTCTTAGTCCTGATGCCACCTCTGAGGTGGTCCAGTAACAGCCTAAAGTGGTTATGTCATGGTGGGCTTTTTCTTTTTAGTCCTTAAAATTTCCTTTTCCTTTATCAAAGTCTAGTTGACACACACTGTTCCATTAGTTTCAGGTGTACGACATACTGATTCTCCGAGTGCTCATCACAAGTGTGGCTACCATTCATCACCATGCGACACCGTGACAGAACCAGGACTTTATTCCCTACGCTGCGCCTTCCATCCCCAAGACTTACTCATTCCGTTACTGGGAGCCTGCGCCTCTCGCTCCCCTTCACCTGCTCTGCCCACCCCTCCGCCACCCTCCCTTCTCACAACCACCAGTTTGTTCTCTATATTTATGGGTTTGTTTTGGTTTTTCTGTTTGTTAAATCAAATTTGTATTTGTTTTTCCCTTAGCATAGTGCCCTCTGAGTCCATCTATGTTGTTACAGATGGAAAGATCTTCATCTTTATGGCTGAATGATATTCTGTTGTGTTGTGTGCGTGTGCATGTGTGTGCATGTGGGTACTATATATAATAGTCATTCTGACAGGTGTGAGGTGACACCTCATGTGGCTTTGATTTGCATTTCCCTGATGATGAGTGATGTTGAGCATCTTTTCATGTGTTTGTTGGCCATCTGGATGTCTTCTTTGTCTTCTTCAGTTCAGGTCCTCTGCTTATTTTTTGATTGGATTATTTGTGGATTTTGGTGTTGAGTTGTATAAGTTCCTTATATACTTTGGATACTAACCCCTTATGAGATATATTGTTTGCAAATATTTTATACTAGTCAGTAGGTTGCCTTTTTGTTTTGTTGATGGTTTCCTTCGCTGTGCAAAAGCTTTTTATTTTGGTGAAGTCCCAATAGTATATTTTTGCTTTTGTTTCTCTTGCCTCAGGAGACATACCTAGAAAAATGTTGCTAAGACCAATGTCCAAGAGATTACTGCCTGTTTTTTTCTAGTTTTATGGTTTCAGGTCTTACATTTAGGTCCTTAATCCATTCTGAGTTTATTTTTGTATATATTATAAGAAAGTGGTCCAGTTTCATTCTTTGCATGTAGATGTCCAGCTTTCCCAATGCCATTTATTGAAGAGACTGTCTTTTCACCATTGTACACTTTCACCTCCCTTGTTATAGATTAATTGACCGTATAAGCATATTCCTTTGGCTCCCTATCTGTTCCATTGGTCTGTTCCTATTTTTGTGCCAGTATCACACTGTTTTGAACATCATATCTTTGTAGCTTAAAACCTGGAATTGTGACACCTACAACCTTGTTCTTTCTCAAGATTACTTTTTTGGGGTCCTTTGTACTTCCACGCAAATTTTAGCACAGTTTATTCTAGTTCTGTGAAAATTACTGTTGGTATTTTGATAGGGATTATATTGAATCTGTAGCTTGCTTTGAGTAGTATGGACATTTTAACAATATTTATCTTTCTAATCCAGGAGCACGGTATACCTTTCCATTATGTCATCTTCAATTTCTTTTATCAATTATTTTATAGTTTTCAGAGCATAGGTATTCCACCTCCTTGGTGAAGGTTTTTTCCTAGGTATTTTTTTGGGTGCAATTGTAAATTTTTTTCTTAATTTCTCTTTCTGCTAGCTCATTACTCTTGTAATGAGTATAGAAACACAACTGATTTCTGTATATTAATATATTAATGTCATATCCCGCAACTTTCCTGAGTTCTTTTATTACTCTTAGTGTTTTCTTGGTAGAATCTTTAGGGTTTTCTATATAAAACACAAAATGACAGTTTTATTTTTTCCTTACCAATTTGGATGCTTTTTAAATTTCTTTTTATTGTCTGATTTCTGTGGCTAGGAATTCTAGTACTATGTTGAATAAAAATGAGTGGACATCCTTATCTTATTCCTGATCTCAGAGGAAAAGCTCTTAGTTTTTTACCATTGAGTATGATGTTAGCTCTCAGTTTGTCCTATGTGGTTTTTATTACATTGAGATTATTCTCTTTAAAACTACTTTGAGAGTTTTTATCATGAACAGATGTTATACTTTGTCAAATGCTTATTCTGCCTCTATTGAGATGATCCCATAGTTTTCATCCTTCAGTTTGTTAATGTGGTGTGTCCCATTGCTTGATCTGTGGATATTGAACCATTTTTGAATCCGTGGAGTAAATTCCACTTTACCATGGTGAACGATTCTCTTAAAGTATTGTTGGGTATGGTTTTCTAATATTTTGTTGAAGACTTTAGTATCTATGTTCATCAGGAATACTGGTCTCCAGCTTTCTTTTTTTTTTTTTAAACATGTAAGTATTTTTTTTAAATTTTATCTATTTATTCACGAGAGACAAAGAGAGAGAGAGAGAGAGAGGCAGAGACACAGGCAGAGGGAGAAGCAGGCTCCATGTAGGGAGCCTGACACGGGACTCGATCCTGCATCTCCAGGATCATGTCCTGGGCTGAAGGCGGTGCTAAACCACTGAGCCACCGGGGCTGCCCCTTTCTTTTTCTCCTAGTGACTTCATCTGACTATGGTATCAGGGTAATGCTGGCCTCACAGAATGAATTTGGAAACTAACTTCCTTTTCTACTTTTTTGAAACATTTTGAGGAGAGTAGGTATTAACTCTTCTCTAAATATTTGGTAGAATTTAACTGTGAATCCATCTGGTTCTGGACTTTTGTTGAGAGTTTTTGATTACTGATTCAGTTTTATTACTAGTAATTCGGTCAAATTCTCTGTGTCCGGATTCAATTTTGGAAATTATCCATTTCTTCTAGGTTGTCTAATTTGTTGGCATATTTTCATTATAATCTCATAATCTTTCGTATTTCTGTGGTATTGGTTGTTACTTCTCTTTCATTTCTGATTTGCTTTTTATCTTGATGAGTCTGGCTGACAGTTTATCAATTTTGTTTTTCTTTTCAAATAACGAGATTTTGGTTTCAATGATCTTTTTTTTTTGTACTCTCTATTTCATTTATTTCTGCTCTACTCTTTTATTATTTCCTTTCTTCTACTAGCTTTGGCCTTTTCTTCTTTTCTAGTTCATTTGCGTGTAAGATGGATTGTTTCAAATTTTTCTTTTTTCTTGAGGTAGGCCTGTATTACTATAAACTTCCCACTTAGAACTACTTTTGCTGCATCCCAATTTTAGAACATTGTGTATTATTTGTCTCCATGTATTTTTTTTTTCATTTCCTCCTTGATCTCTTCATTGACACACTGGTGGTTTAGTAGCATGTTGTTCAGCCTCTACCTGATTGTGGTTTTCAGTTTTTTTCTTATAATCGATTTCTAGTTTCATACCACTGTAGTTGGAAAGGATATTTGATGTGATTTCAATCTTAAATTTATTGAGACTCATTTTGTGTTGGGACATGTGATCTATCCTGGAGACTATTTCATGTGCACCTGAAAAAGAATGTGTATTTTGCCATTTGGGGAGGGACTGTTTTGTATGTACCTGTTAAGTCCATGTGGCCTAATAGGTCATCAAAGCCACTGCTTCCTTACTGGTTTCTTGCTTGGTTGATCTATGTATCCACTGATGTGAGTGAGGTATTAAAATCCCTTGCTATTATTGTATGATTGTCAATTTCTCCCTTTAGGTCTGTTAATATTTGCTTTTCTTAGGTGTCTAGTGTTGAGTGCGTGAATATTTATAGTTGTTATACCGTCTTGTTGGATTGATTTCTTTATCTTGTTACAGTAATTGTTTTATTTTTTTTTTAATTATTTTTTAAAAAGATTTTATTTATTCATCAGAGGCACGGAGAGAGAGAGAAAGAGAGAGACAGAGAGAGAGAGAGAGAGAGAGAGAGAGAGAGGCAGAGGGAGAAGCAGGCTCCATGCAGGGAGCCCAGCATGGGACTTGATTCTGGGTCTCTAGGATCAGGCCCTGGGCCGAAGGCAGCGCTAAACTGCTGAGCCACCTGGGCTGCCCAGTAATTTTTTAAAAATCTATTTTGTCTGATAGAAGTTTTACTACTTTGGCTTTTTAAATTTTCGCTTCTATTTGCATGGAAAATCTTTTTCCACCCCTTCACTTTCAGCCTGTATGTTTCTTTAGGTCTGAAATGAGGTTTTTTTTTTTTGTAGGAACCATATAGATGGGTCTTGGGTTTTTTTATCCATTTTGTCACCCTATGTATTTTGATTTGCGCATTGAGACCATTTACGCTAAAAGTAATTATCAACAGGTATGTACTTACTGCCATTTTGTTAATTGTTCTCTCATTGTGTTTGTAGTTCTTCTCTGGTCCTTTCTTCTTCTCTTGCTTTCTTTCCTTGTGATTGATGACTTCCTTTTGTGTTATTCTTGGTTTCCTTTCTTTTTACCTTTGTGTATCTATTACAAGTTTTTGGTTTGTGATTCATATGGCATCCTAAGTATATAGCAGCATCTATTAAATTGAAGACCACTTAAGTTTGAACACACTCTAAAACTTCATTTTTACTCCCCACTCCACATTTTTTATATATGTTGACATATTTTACATCTTTTTATGAGTTCCTTTAACTAATTTTTTTAGGTATAATTGGTTTTATTATTTTTTTCTTTTAACCTTCAGACTAGCTTTCTTAAGTGACTGACCTACCTTTACTGTATGTTTGCTTTACTCAGGAATTTTTTTCCTTTCATAATTTTCTTCTAATTATAGCCTTTTCTTGGCTACTTAAAGAAGTTTCTTTCAACATTTCTTTGAGGTTCATTTAGTGGTGATGAATTCTTTTAACTTTTGTTTGGGCAATTCTTTATCTCCCCTTTAGTTCTGAATGATAATCTTGCTAAGTAGAGTATTCTTGGTAGAGGGTTTTTTCTTTCAGCACTTTGGAATATATCATGCCACTGTCTTCTGACTTGCCAGGTTTTTGCTGAAAAATCAGCTCAGTCTTATGATGGTTCCCTTGGAAAAAACTAGTTGCTTCTCTCTTGCTTTGCATTAAAAATTCTCTTTAATCTTTGACACTTTAACTAGTATATGTCTTGATGTGGACCTTCTTGGGTTCACCTTGTTTAAAACTGTCTATGCTTCCTTCCCCAGGTAAGAGACTTTTTCAGCTATAATTTCTTCAAATGATAATATAATTTGATAATCTGAATATTTGATGTTGTCCCAGAGAGCCCTTAACCTATTGTGTTTTCTTTAATTACTCTTACTTTTTGCCATTTGACTGAATGCTTTCCATCACCCTGGCTTCCAGATCACTTATCCCTTCTCCTGCCCCCTCAAATCTGCTGTTGATTCCCTCTTACATATTTTTTATTTCAATTATTGTGTTCTTCAGCTCTGATTCTTACTTATATTTTTGGTCTCTTTGTTGAAGTTCTCATTGAGCTCATCCACTCTTCTCTCCAGCAGGTGAGCATCTGTCTGACCATTGCTGTGAACTCTTCATCGGGTAGATTGCTTATCTCCATTTCCATTAGTTCTTTTACAGAGGTTTTGTCTTGTCCTTTTGTTTGGAGCATATTCTTCTGTCTTTTCATTTGTTCAACTGTGTTTCTGTGTGTTTCTTCTTATGAGGTTGAAGGAATGATCATATGTAGAGATGTCCCCTGTGTTAGCCATGTATGCCTGGCATCTTTGATTGGCTGGCATATGGGCTGGGGATTGGGGAAGTCTGTGCCAGGGCTGCCCTGGCAGGGTGCATGGAGCTGAGGTGGTATAGGCCAGAGGGTCTCAGGGCTCTCCACAGCGTGAGGGCATGCTGATGGGACAGCTGAAGCTGATACGAGTGCAAGCCAGGGATTCCAGGTTCAGGGCAAGCATCACCCTGGCTGGACAACTGGAGCTGAAGCAGGTGTGGGTTGGAGGTGGTCCCAGGATGCTCTACACTGGGAGTGCCCTGACAGGTTGTCTGGAGCTGAAGTGGTACAGGCCTGGAGTGTTCCAGGATGCTTTGCACCTGTGTACCTTGGAAAGCTGTTTGGAGCTATAGTGAGCCCTGTCCAGCACTGTCTGGGTGTGTGCTACCCTGGGACCACCTTGGTGGGCCTGCTGGGCTGGGGGCCTGGGCGCCTGGGGCTTCCTGTGGCAGCAGGCCAGTGAGGGTGTCTCCACCCTGATCCTATCTGTGCTATCATGGTGAAGGTGGAACATAAACCATGACACCAGTCAGCCCCTGTGGGCTGGAGAGAGTTCCAACAACTCCTCTGCTATTTGGCAGAGTTCTGGGGCTGGTTTCTCTCTATTATAGTTGCTTTTTTTTTTTTTTTTTGCATTGTGGTTGTACCCCAGGGTCCCCAGAACTGGTGTGGGCTGAGGGCCCAGGGCTCACTGAGGTGGCAGGCTGTCCATAGCACCTGGACCCTGCTCCATTCTGCACCATCAAGGTGGAGGGTGAATGTAAGCCATAGTGCTCCCCAGCCCCTCTGACCCAGAGAGAGTTCCAGCAAAGCCCCTCACGATGTGGCACAGGGCCGGTTCCTTTCTCTTCTCATCAGAGACTTTTAAACCATGGCTTTTCTTCTGTGCCCTGGGGCTGATGAACCTGCTCCTGGCCGCTCAGCTCTATCCATCCTCAGCAGCTGACAGTATCTGGGGCAGGGAGTAGTGTGGGGGTGGGGTCCCTTCAGAGCCATGTCTCCATCTCTCTTGTGGTTCTCTGTGTTGGACCCTCCATCGTTTGTCGTGCAGAAGGCTGTTGGCCAGCTCTCATTCTTCTTTAGGAGGATTTGCTAGGCAGGTGTGTGCAAGGAGTGAGGAGGTGAGTTCAGGATCCTCCTTCGTTGCCATCTTGGATCTTCCGTGTTTTTTCAACATGAGCCTGACAGTCAGGAGCCCTTGGTCTCATCCCAGCTCTCATCCTTACCGTCTCTGGCCCCGAGTCATCTCACTCCTTCGGGTCTCCGCTAGCCCCCCTGCAAAAAGAGGCGGCCTCCATTACAACTTCTTGTGTTTCCACAGCATCCGTGTTACAGTTCTCGCACTTGTCCTCTCATTTTATTTTACTCTTCTTGGGAACTCAAGTTTGGTAAAGGAGGCGGAATAGCAGTTGTGCCTTTCATCACTTCTAAGGAACCTGTGCTGGCGGAGGGGAGGCAGGGCCGAGCTGGGGGTCCCAGGCCACCATCCTGTTCACGGGCCAGGCCCCCATCCTGGCTGCTATCCAGGCCTCATCCCTCAGAGTCTCATCAACAGGGGAAGGGCCTGAAATCCTAATGATGGAGCCAAGGGCCCAGCATCAGGGGGGGCCGGCAGGGCGGTGACGGGGAGGCTACCCCCTTGTGCCTTTAGCGTCTCCACCAGCTTCCCCTCCTTTGCAGTTGACCTGGAGCAGGTTTGGGAACTGGATTCCCTGGAGTACCTGGAGGCGCTCGAGTGTGTGACGGAGCGTCTGGAGAGCCGCGTCAACTTCTGCAAGGCCCACCTCATGATGATCACCTGCTTCGACATCACCTCCCGACGCCGATGAAGGCTGGCCGGGCCCGCCAGCGCCTCGCCGCCCGGGACCTCAGAGACAGCGGAAGGAGGATGAAGGTTGGTGCACGTCCGGAGTTAGCGCTGAGCGGAAGGCAGTTTTCTTTTGTTTTCTGTAGGAGAGGAGCGGACACCAGACATGTGGGAGGAGGAAGTGATGGGAAGCCCAAGGGACATGGAAGCCCCGCGAGACTGAAGAAGCACTTTGAGGAACTTTCGAGAACTTGTTTATACATCAGGACTGCTGGCAAGAGACCTCTCTCTTCTCTGGCTTCGTGAGAAGGGGCGAGGGCGCATGCAGGATGGCTGTCGGGAGCTAAAACCATTCAACAGGTCACCCAGAGCGACTGATTAAGTGCCTTGCAAATCTTTATTATCCAAACGTTTATGTTCAGACTTTCTCGTGTACAGATGGTGCTAGTCCAGATGAAAACACCACCACACACACGCGGAAATCAAGCGCGTTTTTGAAATGTATTTCCAGCTCGTTTTCTCTTGGTGTTTTATCCTGTTTCTGACTTGCTGTTTCTAAGTAGTATTTGTAGAGCTATTCCCTACTCGGTATTGCATATGAATAAATGTTCAGTGTCCTTTACAGTTCTTCTGGTAAGGCCACTCAGAACACAGAGACTTCGTGGGCCCGAGCTGCTGTGTCTCCAGAGACGGCGGGCACAGCAGGTGACATGGGGCCACCTCTTCCCAGGGGCCCCGGGCAGCAGGCAGACTCGGGGGCAGGTGCACGTGAGCTCCAGAGACACAGGGGGCTGCATCTCTAAGGGAAAAGGAGCCTTTATGAGCAAGGCCTCCCATGTCCTTTGAGAGGGGTGTTTGTTCCAGACACAGCTTCTCCCTCTGAGTCCTGGTGCACATACTGGTTCCCTTACCCCCAAACCCAGGGTTTTCACAGCCGTCAAAAACATCTTTTTTTTTTTTTTTATCGTTTTTATCCCAAAGACCGGATTGAAAGCTTGAACCAACCTGATAGAGCCATATTTTTTGTTCTCTAGTTCTGCGAAGGTATTAGAAGCAGGGAGCCTCTCCCAGGTTAGAGAGCTTCTCAGGCTGGTATATGTTTAGAGACTGGCAACAGCATTGGCTTAGAACAAGAAAGAATGTTGGGAGTCACATAATGGCCCTGTGGACCGGAATGCTGCTCAAATGCAAAACGTCCCCATTCCCCCATGTCCCAAGGCCTCCATCCCAAGAAAGGACAAGGCTTTTCCCCCTCAGGCTTGGCACCAGAAAGTAGAGAGGTTTCCTGTCATGAACTGCACACCCCTTGAGAGGCAGAGCCCAGAGCTTCATGCGTAGGCCTGTCTGGGCCCTCGCTCCCAGAACCATAGGACTTCATCCTCCGATCCAGCTGTTCATCCCTGCCTCCAGCCCCTTAGGGATCATCATACCCATTTTAGAGATGGAACCCCAAGGTACCAAGTGGTCAGAGGATTATCTGATAACAGCCGTGGAACAGCAGGGGCTGCCTCCTACCTCTCGGGTCAGGGCCCTGTGGCCTGCCCACTGGTGAGGGTACTCGGGGTGTCACAGCGTACTATCGGGTTTTGCCCTCCAATGCAGCATACCATTGTGAACCTGTTTCTAGGTTTGACAGTCCCTGCTATCCTGCACCTTGACCCAGCTGCTCCCCAAGGAAACAGATCCGTGTGAACCTTTGCCAGTGCTCCTCTGGACGCATGAAGCCCTGCACAGCTGGCTAGGCAGCCAGTGAAGCTCAGCCAAACTCAGAGCAGAGGGACTGGGGTCTCACGAGCTTCACAGGACTTGGTCCTTTACTGGTCAGAACAGGCCCCGGTGCCCTGAAGGTTCGAGTGTCTGGAGGTTAGCCCCCAGCCTGGAAGCCAGCCCTGTGGATCATGAGTCCAGCTCTGCATTGTCTAAGAGCCTGCTCCCTGCAGACATACACGCAGCAGAGATGCACACATATCAGAGCTGAACAGTCTACAACGTGGTGGAAGGTGCCCCAGAATGGACCATTCCCCCTGTAGTTTAACAGGGAGTGTGTCTGTCACCCTAGGAAGCAGGGCCTCACCGAGCTCCTTGGCCTTCACGCCAGCCTGCAGGGCAGTTTACGGTTCTGGACACACCTCTGCCCTCACAGCACCAGTGTGAATGGGCTTAACAGCAACCATATGGAAGCTTCTGGACCCCAAGAGATGCCCATCTTCTGAGTCTGAGTCTGTACCCCTTTTGCTTGCTACTCTGAAATATACCACTCTGTGAAAAGCTTTTAATTTGGGAATTGTCAAAGATGAGTATTCTAGTCTTTCTTGGAAACAAATTCACTTGATGCATAACCCACATACTTAGCTTTTGTGCCGGCACATGCCCCCTAGCCCCGAGGTCGCCACGCTGTGCTGGCTTCCTGAAGCAGGCCCCTTCCTGAAGCAGGCCAGTGATGGGTCCTGGTGCCTTTCCCAGAGCGAGAACAAGTAGAAACAGCTACAGAAATTTGAAATCTCAATCTTTCCTACGACCTGAGCCTGCTTGTATACATTCATCGCAACTTCATGAGGTAGCAAAAGGGTTGAATGAAACCAAGAGCTTTCTTACCGAGTCAGACTGGCTTCCCGAAGATGCCACGCCATGGACCATCTCACAGAATGTCGTCAGCCAGGCTGAGGACAGCAACTCTGTGTGGAGGTTGTCCATTCTGGTTTTTTCTTTTCTTTTTCCTTCTTTCCCTTAAAACTCAGTGAGCTGCAAACATCCTCATGTACCAAGTACTGATTAACCATGTGAAGACGGCATGAATTTTGTGCTGTCACGTGCTGGCTCCTGGTTCTTCCTAGGAGTTGATGCTACAGATGATGCTCTCCAGGCACAAAGGGACACAGGCCTGGCCAACTCTTCTGAGGCTGTCCCCTTAACTGGCCACACGTGAAGTAGCTCCACATTTTGGTTTTGGTGACACATAACCCAGGAAAGCAAGGAGAATGTCAACCCATTTCCATTTTGTTATCCACAAATAAAAGGACCAGAAGCTTCTATGTGAAATTAACATCTAGATCCGCAAGCCTTCATTCCTCATCTGAAATCTGCCCAAACAGTTCAGTGTCAGGTGAGGCATTAGCCATAGAACAAAACTCAGACCCACAGAGGGGAAATGGTGATATTGTTTCCCAGGGAGTAAATCCAGATTGCTTTCTGTGGGGCTGGTTCACGCTGTGACCGAGTGACAGCGTGCTTAATCCTGGGCTTGCGGTCCCCACCTGAGAGCTGCAATCTTTGATCTTCTTGTCCTTGAACTCCCCTCTCCATCACTGGAAAGCTGTTCCTAACGTTCATCTCTTCCAGATTTGAAATCAGAACACTTTGTGTGATGTTTTATGTCCAGTTGCTATTGTGAACACACAGAACTCATGGCAGATGCAGAGGGCAGGCTCTACTGACGCTGGTAGGGGTCCTACAAGGGACCAGAGCTGGGGAAGGCATGGAAGCCACGCAGCCCAGCATGCGGGACTCGGCAGGCAAGAATCTGGCCAGTTGTCATAAATGTAGCCTCAAGCTTGAAGTCTGCATTGCTGGAAGGTGGCAGTGACCTCCCTGTAGCCCCAAATGCCATCGGGGCAGAGGGCTCAAAAAGTCTGACACACATTTACAACTTATGTTCGTTCTTGGACTTCCGTGCTTGCTGAGCAAGAAACTCTTCTCTGGGCTCCAAATTATAGAGCTGATGTCCAATTTAGGTTGATATGTAACCTTTTCCATAAGTGTCACTATGTGAAAGCAGCTGACTGCTTTGTGGAACAGAGGTCCAGGCTTGTGAGAGGCGACACACTGGCCTCTGCAGACACGGCGTCCAGCGTCCTCAGCCATGGCCAGTGTATGGTTGAGGCTTCCAAAAAAGCAATGCAGTGAAGGTTTTAAACTTCCTTAATCCCAAAAAGGCCGCAAAAGAAATGACTAAAGCTGAGTCCATTCCACGATTGAAATCAGGAGTTTATTGTTACTTCCTTCTGGAGTATTAGTCCACTCTGAGCACATACTGAAAGATTTCCTCACCGTTAACTCACTGTTAAAGGTGATCTCTTTTAAATCCTGAAACCCTGTCAGTAAGAAACAGGTTGAAAGTCTTGTCACAACAGCCAATGCTCAAAACTGCCTGGTCCCACTGTCCCCAGGGCCTCCCCACCACTGCCCAGGCAGGGCAGCCAGGCCTTCGGCGACAGAGGCCACAGCTCACCACTGCCACACGGGAGACCTGGCTGCCGTGGATGAAGCCCACTCCTCTATCTGCCCAGTGAGCCAAAGCCACATGCCCAGCTCCAATGACACTGCCAAGAGTGGTCTAACGTGGTTTGGTGGGTGGGGGTGGTGGTCAGGGAGCAGACGGTAAAATACTTCGTTCCTTTGGATTATAATAGCTCTTTTTCCTCCTGCAGCAAATACCTGTTGGCATTTGTGGGTAAGAACTCGCAAAGCGTGTCACTTAGCAATTTCCCCGACACACACACACACACACACACGTGTGTATGTATATTTTATAATTACAAACTGTTCATTTCCAGATAAAAACCTAGTTCCAATCCAGCAGATGCTCTTGTAACTCAAGCCCACCTTCTCAAAAAAGTTTTTGATCCAATTGCAGAAGCTGGTTTACCCACCCCGTAGATGAATACATTCTGCTTTTGGGCGGCCCTTCTCAGAACCGGATGCCAATGTCCTCATACCAGGCATGGAGCGTGCTGGAGGCAGGAGACAGCCTTCAGCGCGCCCAGGGAACACTCTGGAAACCCATTCATGCCCCGTGTCCTTGCACATCGGGATGAACACTAAAATGGGGCCCTCACATGTCCACGTCATTCCCCACACTGCTGACCAACAGCCCACAGTCCTGTTCAATTTTAGGAAGAATTAGAATTTATTTGTAAACTCAGGATATTGTTTTGTAGCCTCACCTGTGCTTTATAATTTATGTATACATCACGGTTGGAAATGCTTTCCAAGTGTTATGCATTGAAGCCTAGGTGAGGGCATCTGTGGCTGTCCTAGCCCCTCCTCTCATGAGGTCTATAACAGAGACACACGGGCCCCAGAGGGGGAAAGATAAATAAATCAGGAGGGCAGGATTAGGATTCAGTCCTCAAGCTATCTGGCTTTGTGCGACATCTAAGCTGTTTCCATAGCGAGTGGCTGAAGGGGAAACGTCCCATCACTTTGAATATGATGATAATGGGCTTGGAAACCAGCCTCCACAGGCCTGGGTGGGATTTCTGCAAAATTTCTGTGAAAAATATGGACAGTATGAGGTCCCCAGAGTCACCTGAGACACCCACCCACCCACCTCTCAGGTGCAACCAGAGTTCTTCACCTTGGATGCATTAGTACCTATTTGTTCTGGAGAAACCAAAGCACTTTAGTGGATTTTACAACCCATAATACTTAAGGCATCGGGTCCTCTCCCCAGTCTGAGAGGTGGGGAGGGGCTGGGGTCAGTAGTCTCATTGGAGAAGGAGCTCTAGCCTGGAGCCAAGGGTAAGGACGCTGGGCCAGGCCTGGTTCCCTCCCTCGCTATGCAACTTGGGCTCCCCAGGGGGAGATCGGGGGTTCAAAACAGCTGCCCTTCTGGGACAGTGTAGAGAGAAAGTGCTATCAGTGATGGGAAGTGCTTTGACGAAGTGCTCCATGCGGGAGCTGGGGATGATCCTTGAGAGATGAAGAAACTGAAGTCAAGAGGCAGCGATTGGCCCGAGTCCGCAGAATAGTTTTTAGGGTGGAACGTGACCCGAGTCCAGAATCTTGGGCTCTTCCCAGGAGGTGCTGGGTGCACCAGGTGTGTGAACACGTGGACGCACATCATGCCCCTGTACTGGCGTGCATGTGCGTGTGTGCGTGTGTGTGCGCCCGGGGCGTAGATGGATGCATGTGTACAGAAGGTATGTGGCAGGATGGAAGAGCAGAGGGCAGAAAATAGGACTTCTGATCCCAGTGGTGTCAGGAGTCCTGTGGCCTTGGATCCGTGACCAAACTTCTCCGGGACTCTGTTTTCAACTCTGTAAAATGGGCACATTGTGCTACATGAGCGTGGTGGTTCCTGCCGCCTAGTAATGTATGTATGTATATATAAACCTGCTTATCTGTAGACGTGGGCCAACTTGGAAATGGGACACGAGGCCTGCCGAGTCACTCATCTGTGTGAGAAACGGCCGATTCACAACAAGGTCACAGAATCTTGATTTAAAATTCACTGGTAGTATTTACGATCATGGTTTTAAATTCACTGTTTTAACTGGATAAAGGATTGGTGCCGTCTTAAAGATCAAGTTCTTAGCTTATAAGTGTTTGCTGTTAAAACTTTTTAAATAAAGTTCATTTGTCAAAGGCTGAAATCCCAACTATTCTGTACTTGGGCAGGTCCCAACAGCCTCTTTGCAAACAGGCTGGGTTTTGTGTCGAGGTCCATACATTGCTGTATCAAAGCTAGCCGCTGGCTTGATCCTGATAACCATGAGCAGGCTACCTGGAGAACAGTCTGGCAGAGAAAGTTCTAGTTCTCACAAACTGATGACGAACCCATTAAGCTGTGTGCCATTTCCAGTGTGAAGACGTTGTTTGCTGGCGACGATCTCTGACTTTTTGTGGCATATGAGGTGTAAAATGTTGTCAAAAAGAATCTGGTGTTTAAAAAGAAGCAAACTATGGTGGCATTAAATGTTCACTTCTATTCTACTCGGAGTTCTGGATGCCTCTATCCACTGTATCCTTCTGTTCAGAGGGGTAATAATTCAAGGCCCGGGAGGAGGGTTCTTCTCACTAGAGCAAGCCCTTGGCTGTGGGCTTCCTCCCAGCATGAGGCCTGTCTCCTCCCGCTCGCTCAGGGGCTGCCCTCCAGCAAGTTCGGAAGCTTGCCCAGAGCTGGGTGTAGGTGGGGGGCTGAGTCCCAGAGCCCCAGCATTGGTCGGCATCCCCGGGAGTCGGCCACTGGGCTGGGATCACACAAGCAAGTGTGAAGCCTGGCGCTGGGGTGGTGTTTTTGTTGGCCTGGTGCCCGTCCCCGGTGCAGGGTCTGGGGCTTGCACAGAATGCAGGCATTCTCCTCTGCAGACGGCTCAGGCTCGGACACACAACCCCTTGTTACAGCTGTGTCGTCGCCACTGCGACTAGGTACATGCAGGGCAGGAAGCAGAACAAGGTCAGAAACTGGAAGGAAGTCTCCTCAGGGTACCCCTCCCCTCCAGGGACAGTCTCTTCCCACCCCGACCCCTGCAGACTCTCCCTGAGCAGCCATCGGGCACTTTCTGAGCTGCGGGAACCCATCCACTGGGCAGCTGAGGGGAGGGCAGCGGCCACCCCCGGCAAATGCCCAGATGCACACGCTTGGCTCCTGGCGCGGCCCTGCCCTGACTCCACGTCTCCCCCTCCGCAGAGCTGGCCTGGACACCCACACCTCCTAGGCTCCCCACTCTGCCTCTTCCTAAATCGCCCACGAAACCTTCCTGCGCTCCCTTTGGGCCACTCTAGGCAGCAACCATAGGTTCTTAAGAAGCCATAAGCCATAAGGGTTTTCTAAAAATGATGCCTTTGATAGAAGAGTAAGTGGAGGCGCTGCCTGACTCTGAGCATCCCCCTGAGAGACAGGAGGCCACAAAGCTGCATCTAAAACTGATGCTAGCCCCCTCACCCTTACCCTTGAGAAAAAACCATCCAAACGTACGTTCTTACTGCATGGTCTCTCAAACCACTCAAAATTGTGATTAGTGTTCCGTTTATTCTTTTTCCCTTTCGATCCTGCTTTTTCATCTCAGGGAGAACATTAACTCTCTGTCCACCATGGCACCCTCCTCCAGATGGACATAAAAACAGAGCAAGGTGACACCACTGACTAGCAAAGCACTTTAGACTGTCCTGGCACCTGCACGGAGGAAGTGTCTCCATGTCTGATGTTTCCACTTGCTCCTCCTGGTGAAGGCTTAGTTTCCAGAAAACTTATAAACATTTGGAGCCCTTGGAGTGTAAACAGTTTGGCCTGTCAGCAGTTGGTGTGCTCCCAGCACCTGGGGCCGGGGGTGGGGGGGGCTCTTCTTCTACATCTTCAGCCTCTAGAACAGAGTCTGGGGTATAGTGGCTACTCAATAGTAATTGTATGGATCGATAGATGGATGGATGACCTTTGGGAGAAGAGGGACCAGACAACACTTGGGCTTGAGTCTGCTAAAATTTCAAACACCTTTAACCAAAGGACTGGAGGTCCATGTTTGCAAATAAATGCACAGTTGGGATTAAGTTCCCAGGTCACAGTGTAGTAGGAGCAGCAGGTCCACACTGGGTCACACTCATGCCCTTGGTTCAATATACACAACCCTGACCTCCCAACTGCTGAGCAGCCTTGGCTTCCAGCCTCCTGAAGCCTGTCTCTCCAAGAGATGAAACAGAGGAGTGCTCGAGCCCTTGGCCCCCTACTGAATGTTGATAAAGCAATCACTGAACAGACCTTTATCGAGCGTGGGCTTTGCCCCTGCTTTGCCCCTGCTGCTGCTGAATAAAACAGCTTCATGAACTTCGGGCTTCACAAGCTCCTTTAGGTTGGCAAGACTGGCTGGCAAACCAAACCCCATTACAAACAGGCAAACATATGCCCCCTTGAAGGATGAAGTCCTCTCCCACCAACCCCTGACACCCTCTTTTCTTGATTTTGGGCCCTTAGCCGGGCCTCATCTCCAGAAGGGTCTTAAGCCCCGGGGTTAGGAGAGTGAGGGAGGAGGAGCAAGGGAGGGGGTCCAAGCACAGGTCACTCTGAAGGTCATTTCATTTCTGCTAGGAAATTGACTCCCCAGGGCCCATCTGCTGGAGAGGAGGAGAGGCCCCAGGCCCTAGAGCCACTCAGCCAGGCCCCTGCAGGCCCCTGCTTGGGGGAGCCGCCTCACTGCATTTGCCAAGAGCTCAAGAAGGAGCTTAGAGGCCAAGGGATGTAGAGAATGAGGTATGAGCTGTCCCCCAGAGCCACCTGGCCTCTCCAGCAGAGGAGGTGACCCGGAGGCCAACAGAAGAAGCTGCTTTGGTGCTCAGCATCCTGCGTGCTGGGGAACAGTCTGCCATTTGGTTTTCATTTCAAAATTTCAAAATCATTAGGTTGCCCTCCATCTTGGGCCCAGACATGTACACACACCTTGCGTGCGCTCAGAAGAAACACTCAAAGGCCTTCCATGAGCCCACGGAGATCCACTCACTACCAAGGTCCTAGAGAGGAAGGCCTGTTGTTCAACCGGACTTTTGAAAAGCCAGAAATGGAAAATAAAAATAGCTTTTAATCTCGCTCCATTATTTTATAAACACACACGGTCACATATACTTTCACCAATTCTTGATCACCGGGACGTACCCTTTGGGAATCTGCTTGTTTTCCCTGAATAATTGTCCCCTGCACATTTACTCCTGATCAGCTCATGTGCTCCTACTACTGGCTTTTAATAGCTGCAGAATATTCCATCAGGTAGACTGGCCATCATGTAGGTGTAATTCCCTGCTGCTAGACCTTCCAGCTGCTTCCATTTTTTTGGCTATAATAAATGACACTCTAGTAAACATGTTGAACAGGACACACCCAGGACTAGGACACATAAGGCATTTTATACACTGAGCACGGCCATATTTTGATCCGTCCACCCTAAGCAAGGCTCAGAAGCCTTCCCTGATGGTCCCGAGACGGTCACCTTGTCCCCCCTAAGCGTGCATTTCACTGATTCAGCTCATTCCACAAATATATACTGAGGTTCCAAAGGTGGACGGGCTCCTGCTGTCGGACGCTCCAAGTTCTCAGGATACGGTCCTCTGGCTCTCCTGGAGGACACGTGTGTCTGTCCCCAAACATCAGGCTTACAGAGGTGATGGGGAGGCTAACCCCGGGTCGTCCTGGGGTCTGTGGCTGGGCCCGCACATGGAACTGACAGCTGAATGAACAGGGTAAGGGTATACACACTCATTTTGTATTAGTTTTATGTGACAAAGGAGATTTCATAGGGGAAGACCCCAAACAGTGGCAACACCGAAGTACTCTCATAGTAGGTTGAAGGGAGAGAGGCCCTGTGGAAACACAACTCAGATACACAGGGAGGGAAGAGGAAGACGGGTCATCTTTGCGAAGAAGTCTGTGTGCTGACTCCTCTCAGCCTCTCCCCCAACCCCTCTGCACGCCCCCCCACCCCCACCAGACCCTGATGAGAATGCTGCTTTTCTCCTGATTCTGGAAGGGCATCTTTCACCTGGGAGTTTTATCTCCTGTTTTGGGGAAGAAAGGGGGAGATCAGAAGGCCTTCTTGCACCTGCTGGTCTTCAAGTGCCTTTAAGTCAAGACAATCCTTATGCTGAGGCGGGGGTGCAGATCCTGCAGCTCTCCCGAGGGCAGCCCCCTGCAGCCCGAGGGTCCGGCACAGCACGGGCACAACAGCGATAAGACACAGAGGGTCTCAGAACCCCTCTCGGAAAGGGAGTCCCGGATCCATTACACAGGGCGCCCGCGGAAAGGGTCTCAGAGGATCCCCACGCGTGTCTCAAGCCTTGGCCCAGGAGCCGGGAAGCCTGGGTGCTGTTATGAGGACCGCATGTCACACTTGCTTTCGGGGACCTGCCAAGCGTTCCTGGGCCCAGATTCCTCATCCATGGGGGGCAGAGAAGCCGCATCTGTCTGTCCAGGCCCGTGGGCTTGTTCCAAGCACGGGCGCAGTGTGTGTGTGTGTGTGCAAGGGGACATCAGAATGCGTGGGGCGCTCCCCCAAGACGAGGTAGTAGAGAAACGGCCGCGCATCCTCCCACGGCCCACGCCTGCTGCCTCATCCAGCACTCACCCCTTCGTTCGCAAATGTCAGTGGCCCCCGTCTGTTAGCAGCAGACTGGGCTGTAGGTCGTGCCACTCCCTACACCTCACTCCCAGGGGAATGATTACTGACAAGACATCCCAGGGGGACTCTGTCCCAGTACATGCTTGTGCATCGAGGAGCCCACAGAGGTCCCGCCAACGCTGTCCTCAGGCACTGTGGAGACACCCTCGCAGGAAAGGCTCAACAGGCCCGCCCTGGTGGCAGGGGTGGCCAGTCCTTCCTTAAGGGGAGGAGGCACCTAACTGAACACAGCAGTGGCCCCGGGCCGTAGAGCTTACATTCCTCAGGGCAATCACATCTTTGATGCCTCTATTTCACCAAGAAATCTCATTTCCAAATGTCTCAGATGTAGGTAATGAGCTTTCCATGCTTAGGGAAGGGACTTCCGGAGGGAGATTCCCGGTCAGAGGCCTCGACATGCTAATGAAGCACTCTGCAGCAGTTCCAGAAGCCACCACCTGTGTATCCCGCAGTGAACACAAGCGCGCACACGCATGCACGTACATGCACCTGAGGGCAAGTAGCCCAGATGCTCTAACGTGCCTCACTCCGCAGCTGCCGCGGGGAGGGGCCCAGGACCTACTCAGCACGCAGCCTGTGTGTCACACCCTTTCCTCGGTGGCAGGTGGAGAGCCTGTGCAGGCCACTAACCACTCCCAGCCAATGGCCAGCATTTTCCACCTGCAAAGCAACTGAGAATAGTCTCTGCCTGATAGTGTTCTTCTGGGCAGCAAGACCTAGGGATGGAGACCCCATGGGCTGCGTGCATGGCCTGGCAGACAGGGCAGCTGCCACCTCAGGAGCTGCGGGGACGGGGACGGGGCACACAGTCGCATACCAGGCAGCGCACCTAAGCCGCCTCCGGCCCCCTCAGCTTGTGGAGGGGGTGCACTGCGCTGCCCTCTCCTGGTTGCTGAGGCCCCAGGGCCGGAGGACGTGACACATGGCTCCAGGCGGTCCCTGTGTCACACCAGACACGGGCCAGGGACAACCCAGCAAGGTGTTGGTCAAGCCCCTGGGAGCACCCCAACACCTGCACCAGCTCCTCGCAGGCTGTCAGCCTTCACGCAGGGTCACAGCTCACCCGGGGTCGGCGCACCTGCAGAGAGTGCAGGCCCGGGAGCAGCGGTCTGTGGGGCGTGGGTGGCCCAGGGCCGGCTGTTCAGAAGGCGGCTCTGGGCCCTGGATTTCCCAGCAATGGGAGTGCATACCCGGGGCCAGATGGCACGTTAGCCCTGCCTCCAGGGGGCGCCCTCGGGGGTGCAGAGGAGCCTGCCGGGGGCGGGGGCGCGAGAAGACCCTGAACCCGAGGGGAGCCTACACCGGAGCTCCTGCCCCCCAGCCTGTCCTCTGGGCACTCCAGAACCCCAAGTGACTGCCTACACCCACTTCCTATGTCTGGGGAGCCAGGGATGGAGGCTTCCTCCCTAACTCCCTCTCCCGCACCAGCACCAGCACCAGCACCAGCACTCTCAGTGCAGAGGCCGAGCGGTGGACGGACCGCCAAGCGCGCTGTGTAGACGGCGGCAGCCCCCGCTCGGGGAAGGGAGCCGGCCCTGTGGTCCCCCGGCTTTTCCCTAGCTCCTGGGGTGACCCTGCCCCTCCACAAATGATGGCGACCTTCCAGCTCAGGGTTCCTGAGGGGAAGAAGCTCCCCACCACCCCCCACCAGGCATGTCTTACATCAATGGGACACAGACTAGACAAGGGACTTGCTCCAGGAGACACTCTCTTCAGCCTCCGGAGCCATCTCAGGCTGCAGGTCACGGTGACAGTCTCTCGATGCCCCCCCCGCCCCACAGCTCATTATTAACGCATGGACGGTGCCTTCGGTGCTGCCATGTGACCCAATTGATGTGCAGGGAGTCTACACCCTCCTTCCATATGTGTGCAACTCCTACTGGTTCTGCTTCTCTGGGGAACCCCTACTGACACAGCAGACCTCCCATTGTGACTGTGGGGCTCCTCTTCCTCTAATAAGAGCTCCCTTGGGGAGAACTCAATAAGACAAAAAGAAAAACCCTCATTAGGACCATCCCCAAGAGCAGCGACTGCATGAACCCTAATTACTGTACCTGAATTATTCTTTCCTGGTTGCAAAGGAAGGAATCTCTAAGGTCCTTATTAAAACCTACGCAACATCTAAAGAATGGTAAATTGAGAATTCTTGAGTCTGTTTTGCATTGACAGGAGCATAAATAGGTCCTGAGGGCATCTGAACCCCAACCAGGTCAGCCCTGCACAACTTCATCCAACACATGGCCTGGAAGGGAAGAGGCAGTGAGTGCTAACTCATGTTTATAGAGCACGTTATACTGTGCTAAGTGCTTTCATATTTATTATTGCCTTTCATCTTCAGCACCACCCCCACTGAGGTAAGGATTAGCTCACACTTTTGGACAAGGACGAGTCAGAAAGTGAGAGGGAAGGTGGGAAAGGCATTTGAAAAAAAACAGGAAGATCTTGGATGTCAAACTCAAGCATTCACTGCACAAATATTTACTGCTTACCGCAATGTGTCAGATAAGCCAGGAGTTGGGGAAACAGCAGTGAACAAGGCAGACATGGCCTATATAGTCTAGCAAACGTTTCTTCATTGCTTGCCCTGGCAAAGCACCATTGGCAAAGTCCGAGGACATGTCAAGCCCAGTGCAATGGAAGGCTCTCCAACTTTGAAAGGCACTCTCTAGTGCCACCTCTAGCCTACTGCTCCCATTGTAGTGCTCACACCCTTTCCACGTGACTGCCCCTTTATCGTCTCTCTCCCTCACTGACCTGAGAACTCCCCCAGGGCCAGAACATTCTCCAGTCTAACACAGCGCCTGGCCCTCTCAGGGCATATTTGTCCAGCTGAAGATGATGTCAGAAGCTGAGAGTACAAAGAGAAAGAAACCCAGGCCCCATCCTCCAGAGATTTAGAGCCTAGTGGGGAGAAAGATAAATAAGCAATGATTTTGATGTGATATGTTTTCAGGGGGAATGATGGGTACTCGAGCAGCACAGAGAAGGAAACGCTAGGGAAAGCCAGGAAGGATGAGCAGAAAGAAGAAGGTCAAGATTATCAAACAGTTCAGGGGGAAAAAAAAAGGTTTTCGGGCCTATACTTGCAGCTTTTCTGGAATTTTTTTAGTTGTTTTTTGCTTTTTTGTGGGATAAAATGCTTAATGTGTTTGTTTGCTTCGACTGTATTATCCGGGTGGCTGGAACAACAGAAATGCATTTTCTCTCAGTTCTGGAGGCGCTGAGAGTCTCATCTGGGTTGGTTTCCTTGGAGGTCTCTTTCCTTGGCTCGCAGATAGCCAATTTGTGTGTTCAAATTTCCTCTTCTTCTAAGGACACCGGTCAGATTGGATTGGGGCCCACCCTCATAAGCTCATAGAGCGTAGTCACCTCTGTAAAAGCCCTATGCCCAAATACAGTTACATCCTGATGTCCTAGGGTTTGGACTTCAACATATTAATTTGCAGGGAGATAGAGTTCAGTCCATAATAGTCGATTTCTTCACTTTCCCATATCCTCTGTTTTTCAAGTTAAATCTGCTCTATCTGATGGGAATTGCCACTAGAGAAGGTCCATCTTGTCTTCAGCACCCAGGGGATGGGTACCTGGTAGTGGAGAAGGTCCCATTTATCACATTATTACTGTTCTGCATGCCCAGTGTGTCTTCACTGCTAGACGGTACATCCTGAGACGACACAACAGCGTCTGGCTCACCAGACCTAACACAACACTTTGCATAGGATAGATATTCAATAGATATTCAATATATTTTCAGGGGGTGAATGGGTTCATGAGTTACATAACAAGGACTCTAAAGTCTTTAAAGCAAATCAGAACAGCAAAGAACTGGATAATAATCTTTTATGTTAGTTAGAAAGGCATACTCTACACATACGACATACAAACCTTTATTTTTTTTATTTTTTATTTTTTGGACATACAAACCCTTAAAGCAAAGTCCCAGATCAGTTTCATATGTACTTGAGATGTGTTGAATCAGTGTTCCCTGAAACCTCATTAGAACTCAGGACTAGTCCAATATTTAGTGTATGAAAAAGCCACCTAAATCCCAGGGTAATGTTGCTTAATATGGCACAATTTTCTTATCTAACTCTTATTTTTGCTTCACATTCATAATTGTAAATGCATGTGCAGCTGCATGAACGTCAGCATCAACATCTATCTATGATAGATTCTTTTTTTGAGAGAGAGAGAAAAAAAAAAAGGGAGAGTGCCATGAGCAAGTAGGTGGGGAAGGGGAAAGGAGAGAGAAAATCTTAAGCAGGCTCCAGGCTCAGCATGGAGACCAATGTGGGGCTCCATCTCACGACCCTAACATCACAACCCGAGCCAAAATCAAGATTCGTGTGCTTAACTGACTGAGCCACCTGGGCACCCCTCTATTTTATATTCTTTTTTTAAAATTTAATTTTTCTTTTAATTTTAGATTCTTACAAGGTTGGAAACCTATCTGCCTTACTAGCATCTCAGACAACTTAGCACATTGCTATGCACAGGTGTGTTCAAATCCTGAAATCACTCAGAAATTATCCCATTCTAATAAAATGTACTTGTTATTTTTATAGGTTTTGCTTACTAATTATGCAGTCAGACTTCCTCACACTCTGTTATGCTAGAGGTGCTGGTTTCTCACTTCTACAAAGCAAAATGCCCACAGGAGAAATACAACAATCAGTGTTTGATCCTTTTTAAAAAAAAGAAAGAAAGAAAGAAAAAGTAATTCTAATTCACTCATAGCAGGTCATGCTTCTAAACTTAGCTACAGGGAAATCCCAATTCATGCAAAAATAATGCCGTCTTCATTACTCCACAATCCAGGGGTGTCTATGGTGATTTGGCCACCCCTTTTCTGAAAGAAGACCAGCATATGTATCTTAATAATGCATCCTTCTTGATCTTACTGCAATGTTGCTTCAGTAACTGCATTTGATTGCGACATAACCTGGCTTGGGCCCCCTGCTGTGCTCTTATAGACCATTATTAATGCAGACCCCTGCAGGGGCTGTAATTTGGGATTCAATTGGCCATAAAATTGTCCTAAGTGTCACCTTAGTAATCGGAGATCATGTGACCCATGAAACACACTGAACTGCAAGATGGCACCTCTTAGAAATTAATGTCACATTGTCCCCAGCAGTAAAAAGGCACTAGCCATTACCTCTGAAGTAAATTTTGCTGTGCTTCAGAGATCTCGAGAGGTTAAGAGGAGGGGTGCCACACCCATACTCCCTGAGCTGGGCCTACAGGAAGTAAAGAGCCTTCCTCAGTACATAGTCCGAGGCTCAGCACACAGACTGGTCAACCCAGGACCCCCTCTGGTTGCTTTTGATGGTACTTACCTGCTTCTTCTTTTTTTAAAGATTTATGTATTTATTTGAGAGAGAGAGAGAGAGAGAGAGAGAACAAGCAGGGGGAGGGGCAGAGGGAGAGAGAGAAGTAGACTCCCCTGAGTGTGGAACCTGATGTGGGGCTGGATCTCATGACCCTGAGATTATGACCTGAGCTGAAAGCAAGAGTCAGATGCTTAACACACTGAGCCACCCAAACACCCTGGTACTCATCTTCTTTTTAACCAAAAATCCTTATGTGGTCTAGCAAAGCATTATTAATCTGATTCCAGATATAAAAGGCAATTTAGATGTTAAGTCTGGCCAAACAAAAGGTAGTTTGGCTAATCACTAGGGAAATGCAAATCAAAACCACAATGAGATAGCACTTCTCATCCATTAGCATAGATATTATTAAAAACCACAACAAAACAAAGCAGAAAATAGCAAGTATTGGCAAGGAGGTGGCAGTTGCTGTGGAAAACAGTATGGAAGTTCCTCAAAAAGTTAAATATGATCCAGCAATTCCACTTCTGGGTATTATACACAAGAGAATTGAAAGCAGGAACTTGACCAGATATTTGAACACCAATGTTCATAGCAACATTATTTGCAATAGCCAAAAGATGGAAACAACCCAAATTTCCATCCATGGACAAATAGATAAACAAAATGTACTACATGCGGTATACACACACTCTGGAATATTATTCAGTCTTCAAAAGGAATGAAATTCTGACACCCGCTACAAGATGGAGGAAACTCAAGGACACATTTTACTGAGTGAAATAAGCCACACACAAAAGGACAAATACTGATTTCACTTGTATGAGGTACATGGAGTAATCAAGTACATAGAGATGAAGTAGAGTGGTGGTTTCTGGGGGTTGAGGGGGAACAGGAATGGAGGGCTGCTGTTTAATAAGTTGCAATTTTATTTTTATATTAAAAAAAGATTTTATGTATTTATTCATGAAAGATACAGAGAGGCAGAGACATAGGCAGAGAGAAAAAAGCTCCCCATGAGGAGCCTGATGCCAGATTCGATCCCAGGACCCTGGGATCACAACCTGAGCCAAAGGTAGATGCTCAACCACTGAGTCACCCAGGTGCCCCGAGTTGCAGTTCTATAAATAAGATGAAAAAGAGTTATGGAGATTGGCTGCACAACAATGGTAAATGTACTCAATGCCACGGAACTGTACATTTAAAAATTGTTAAAATGGTTAATTGTATGTTATGTTTTGTCATAATTTCTTATTTGGACATGACCCAGGATGTGTGAAATCTGGGAATGCACTGGAAAAATCTAGGCAGCCAGGTGGCTGGCTACCTTGTAACTGCTATAGCCTGGGGAGATGCAGATAGAGCCATAGACACAGAGAAAATGGAAATGTCTGCCTCTGTCCACGTGGAGCAGGTGGTGGCAACTTGCTCGGCTTCAGCCTAATGGGTCTGCCTGGAGGGGAGGCCAGCATTAACACCTCTGTCTAGCACATGGGCTCTTTTGGAAATTTCAGCCAAATCCATGATTCTGCAGCCTTATTTTACAGCATGTGTTTTTGTTGTTCCTTCTTTTCATGGTGACTGTCTAGATTCTGAGTCGAGGCTGGCAGAGTGAGATGGCCTGAATAGGGGCCCTTCTGTACATTGCCTTCACTCTCACATATGTGCTCCCACACCTCTCACCCCCAGTTACAAGGCACAGGCAGCAACATTCCTTCATATGTTCTATAGTAGAGATCAGAGCCAATATTACCCTGACAGTAATAGAACTTACGGGCCACTGCACACAAGGCACTCTTTGATGATTCTACTATAAGAAAAAAAATTCCTCTGATTTATCTGGTCACCTGGAGAGGCCAGACACAGTATAATTATGATGTTTTTAATAAATGCAAGAGTATTTTTAATGAAGCAAGATCTTCCAGACAGGAGATTAAGTCAATATTCTTTATCACATTATGGAAGGCATGCTATACTTTGGCACTGACTCTTTCCACTATGCCAGTTTCCAACAAGGCTGTGAGAATCAAAAAGATTGAGTAGAACCTGTGACAGCTTCAATGGGATGAGGGAGCAAAACCTGCAGTCTAGGGCTCAGCAAGAGCCTAATAATCCCCTCTACTTAGGTTTAAGACTACAAAGGATAATACTCAGAAGAAAGATGAACTGGAATAGGCTGAAACTCAATTTCAAATCATCTCAATTCTTGAAATTAGATTATGGTGATCTCAGATTGCTAGTTTGTCTGGCCAAGATGACATTTTCCTATGTACTGAATTACTTCTATGATTTCTTCTATATCATCAGTATATGCAATAGTATATTAAATCTTTAAAAATCAGGCCTACAAAGATAAAAACAACATGAAGGAAAACCAAAAGAAACAACATATACTTCATACAGTTACAGTGGCCCAGATAACAGCAGGACCAGAGACAGACTTTCAAATAGATATGCTTATTATATTCAGTAAGAAGAAAGACAAAATTGAGAATCTTTTTGTAGAAACTGGGCTATTTAAAAAAGAAACTTCTGTAAGTAAAACATAAAGCAGCTGAAATTAAGAACTAAGTGGTTAAGTCTAACAGCAAATTAGACTTAGCTTAAAAAAAAAGAACTGATAAACTGGAAGGAAATTCAGAAGAAAATCAATATGAAATGAAGGAGTCAAAAAATGGAAAATAGAAGAAAGGGAGCAGACGAGGGGACCCAGAAAGGAGGTCTAACACACATGAATTGGAGTCTCTGAAGAAGCAAAAGAATGGGTCAGAAGCAGTATTCAAATAGACGTTTGCTAAGAGTTTTCCATGAATTGAACATCAAACCACCACTCATTCAGGAAGACCTATAAACTCCATTTAGGATAAATGAAAGGAAATCCCAAATTGAACACATCATAGTGAAACTGCTAAAAGGGGAAAAGAAAAAGAGCTACATGGAGAAATAAAAATGATTATTATCAAAGGAACAACAACAGGATAATAATATATGACTTTTCTCTAGAAACTGTGGCAGTTGAAGGCAATAGAATCAAATCCTCAAAGTACTGAAAGATAACTTCTGCCAATCTGGAATTCCAGTGAAAATATATTTCAGTGGTGAAAGGGAAATGAAGCCATTTTTAGGCAAATGACAACTAAGAGAATCCATCATCAACATATTCACCATTAAGACAAGACTAAATGGCATTCTTTAGGCAGAAGGAAAGTGACCTCAGACAGAAGTTCAGAAAGGAAGGGAGAAACAAGCAACAAAAAGATAAACATGTGGGCAAATCTAAATGAACACTGAAATTATAAAACAATAATCTCATGGGATTTAAACTGTAATACAAATACACAGCAAAGATAGTCTGCAAATCAGGAGAGATGTGATGAAGTTAAGAAATGCTAAGATTTTTGCATTGCCTGGGAGGAGAGTGGAATACTGAGAAACATCTAAGGGAGATGGAGAAAAGTAGACTCCTTGCTGAGCAAGGAGCCTGACAAAGGCTTGCTCCCGGGACCCTGAGATCACAACCTGAGCTGAAATCAAGAAACACTTAACCAACTGAGGTATCAGGTGCCCCTGAGAAGAATTCTATCTTATTCAGCTCATAAATAGTCTCTATCCCTGCCTACATGGAAGCATAAGTTTATTGATCGCATGTCAGGGGGTTGGTAAGTGACATTGACTGAGCTTCCAAATAGATCATTTTGTCCACCTGATTACTGAGAACTGCCTTTGCAGTGGATGCCTTTTAAAGAGCTATCAAGTGGAACAGAGATATCTTCATATTCTGCCCATTTCAAGAGGTATACCCACATATCTCTTCCCTACAAAGCTCTTAGTTACCAATCTTATTTAATATTTCTTATCAAGCACATGATCTAACTAGTAGCCACTTCCATGTATTAATACCGCTCTGTACCCCAGGCTCTCATTTCATCCAGATAAGGTGGAAAACTGGATGTTGTTCTTGCACTTCTGACTGTTGGGAGGATTTATTTTCATTGTCTTTCAGGAACGCTCTTCTTTC
The DNA here is from genome assembly GCF_905146905.1 of Nyctereutes procyonoides. Lineage (NCBI taxonomy): Eukaryota > Metazoa > Chordata > Mammalia > Carnivora > Canidae > Nyctereutes > Nyctereutes procyonoides. The sequence goes on from NW_026575044.1 coordinate 9,322,875, forward strand.
TTTCTTTCTTTCTTTCTTTCTTTCTTTCTTTCTTTCTTTCTTTCTTTCTTTCTTTCTTCCTTCCTTCCTTCCTTCCTTCCTTCCTTCCTTTTTTCTTTCTTTCTTTCTTTCTTTCTTTCTTTCTTTCTTTCTTTCTTTCTTTCTTTCTTTCTTTTTTCTTTTAAGGAAGAAGATACTCTCATTATTCAGAGTCATACTTATTTTGTTTCCTGGAAACCCAGTTTCCCTCCTAAAAGCTGCTTTTTTAAAAAAAAAAATTATTGGAGTTCAATTTGCCAGCATATAGTGTAACACCCAGTGCTCATCCTGCCAAGTGCCCCCCTCAGTGTCCATCACCCAGTCACCCAAACCCCCACCCACCTCCCTTTACACTACCCCTTGTTTGTTTCCCAGAGTTAAGAGTCTCTCATGTTTTGCCACCCTCACTGATATTTTCACTCCTTTCCCCTTTATTCCCTTTCACTAATTTTTATATTCCCCAAATGAATGAGACCATATAATGTTTGTCCTTCTCCGATTGACTCATTTCACTCAGCATAATACCCTCCAGTTCCATCCACGTCGAAGCAAATGGTGGGTATTTGTCGTTTCTAAAGGCTAAGTAATGTTCCATTGTATACATTGACCACATCTTCTTTATCCATTCATCTGTCCATGGACACCGAGGCTCCTTCCACAGTTTGGGTATTGTGGACATTGCTGCTAGAAACATCGGGGTGCAGGTGTCCCGGCGTTTCATTGCATCTGAATCTTTGGGGTAAATCCCCAACAGTGCAATTGCTGGGTCGTAGGGCAGGTCTATTTTTAACTCTTTGAGGAACCTCCACACAGTTTTCCAGAGTGGCTGCACCAGTTCACATTCCCACCAACAGTGTAAGAGGGTTCCCCTTTCTCCACATCCTCTCCAACATTTGTGGTTTCCTGCCTTGTTAATTTTCCCCATTCTCACTGGTGTGAGGTGGTATCTCATTGTGGTTTTGATTTGTATTTCCCTGATGGCAAGTGATGCAGAGCATTTTCTCATGTGCTTGTTGGCCATGTCTGTGTCTTCCTCTGTGAGATTTCTGTTCATGTCTTTTGCCCATTTCATGATTGGATTGTTTGTTTCTTTGCTGTTGAGTTTAATAAGTTCTTTATAGATCTTGGCAACTAGCCCTTTATCTGATACGTCATTTGCAAATATCTTCTCCCATTCTGTAGGTTGTCTTTTAGTTTTGTTGACTGTTGCTTTTGCTGAGCAGAAGCTTTTTATCTTGATGAAGTCCCAATAATTCAGTTTTGCTTTTGTTTCCCTTGCCTTCATGGATGTATCTTGCAAGAAGTTGCTGTGGCCAAGTTCAAAAAGGGTGTTGCCGGTGTTCTTCTCTAGGATTTTGATGGAATCTTGTCTCACATTTAGATCTTTCATCCATTTTGAGTTTATCTTTGTGTATGGTGCAAGAGAGTGGTATAGTTTCATTCTTCTGCATGTGGATGTCCAATTTTCCCAGCACCATTTATTTATTTATTTTATTTTTATTTTTTATTATTTTATTTATTTATTTATTTATTCCCTGCACCATTTATTGAAGAGACCGTCTTTCTTCCAGTGGATAGTCTTTCCTGCTTTGCCGAATATTAGTTGACCATAAAGTTGAGGGTCCACTTCTGGGTTCTCTATTCTGTTCCATTGATCTATGTGTCTGTTTTTGTGCCAGTACCACACTGTCTTGACGACCACAGCTTTGTAGAACTACCTGAAATCTGGCATTGTGATGCCCCCAGCTATGGTTTTCTTTTTTAATATTCCCCTGGCTATTTGGGGTCTTTTCTGATTCCACACAAATCTTAAGATGATTTGTTCCAACTCTCTGAAGAAAGTCCATGGTATTTTGATAGGGATTGCATTAAATGTGTAAATTGCCCTGGGTAACATTGACATTTTCACAATATTAATTCTTCCAATCCATGAGCATGGAATATTTTTGCATCTCTTTGTGTCTTCCTCAATTTCTTTCAGAAGTGTTCTGTAGTTTTTAGGGTAGGCTTCACACTGAATATGAAGCCCAACACAGAACTTGAACTCAAGAGATCAAGAGTCAGATGCTTATCCAACTGAGCCCCCCATGTGCCCCCAGGAACACTTCTGATGCTGTTATACTGCATTAGTCAACTTCTGGTTAAGGCCAGCATATCATAAAGAACAATCTGTCAACCAGGCCCATTTTTTTTCCTTCCTCTGTCAACTGATTATAAAGAATCCCCACAAGGCCAGAAGTATGAATTAATGGAGGCAGTAGTGCAGCAAAGATTGGTGTCATGAAAACCTGAGCCACCTGTTTATGGAACTTACTTATACCTTCATGACTTACTTGTACCTGATGTCTGTATTTACCACTTCTGCTTGGTGCTGGATTGAATCTTCATGCAGCAAACCTGATGTCTTGATGAATTAGATAACACCCACTTCATGCTGGGCAGGCCACATGCTAATTATCAAAAGAAACATTATCTGAAGAGGAAATAGCTTTGCTCCTAAACTCTAGGGATCTTCACTGTGATTTTCCTATTGGTGAATGGCAGACGCTCTATGCAGTATCTATATTTTCTATAGAGACTTCAAATACCCAACTGCAGAGCAGCTTGAACTGCAGCTTGGCCTGCTCCAGAGCCTTCTCTTGGACAAACTGAAACAGACATACAGGTTACTTGGTAAATGGATCAAAGTAGCACAGTCAAATATGGCAGCCACCACATCAAAATCCAAAGTTTACCAAGTCCTGTGCAGTTCTCTTAGTGGTAGGATCCATGAGGGGCAACACCTCATCTTCCACTTTGAAGAGAGTAACACAAAATTATCTACACTATTATAAGTTAGAAACTTTACGTTTGTGACAAGGTCCTAAATTTGGAGGAGGGCTTATCTCCCACTCTCTGGCAGGTAGGGACTTACTAAATCAGGGCAGGCACTTTCCATTTACTCTTCACTAAGTTAATTTTGCATGATGTCACCAACATAGTGGACCAATGTGATGCTCCAAGGGATGCCAGAATAATCAAGATCAGCAAAAGCTAGATTTGGGCAAGAGAGGTGACAGAGGCCAGAGGTAAAAGTGTACTCCTGGCTCTACCAAGTGAAAGCAAACTACTCTGATGGTCCACGTGAATTGATTAAAAAAAAATGGCTTGAAGTAAAAATATTCTGATTAGCACATTGTTCACGCTATGTACTATATTTATGGTTCCTCATCTTGTCTCTGGAGGATAAGCACTGCCCCTCTGTTATGTCATTATTCCCTGTCAAACTGGAGAGCACTTTTCTTTTTAAAAATTTTTTTAAATTTTTATTTATTTATGATAGTCACATAGAATGAGAGAGAGAGAAGCAGAGACACAGGCAGAGGGAGAAGCAGGCTCCATGCACCGGGAGCCCGACGTGGGATTCGATCCCAGGTCTCCAGGATCGCGCCCCGGGCCAAAGGCAGACGCCAAACCGCTGCGCCACCTGGAGAGCACTTTTGAATACTAGCTCCTTTCATCATTATCTCTGGGTCTGAAGAGTACAGCCACTCCAGTTTTTCCAACGATGCCGATCAGCATTTGTCAATGTATTAGTAAAAGGGGGTGTCCTCTGAGAGATGCTACAGTGATTGAGTGGTCATGGGAATGTGGTAGCAAATGACAAAGCATTCCAACATTTTTATCTCCTTTACCCTTTGGATTCTTTCCTCTTGATCATATTAGGGAAGTCCTGACATCCCAACCTCACTGAATGGGTCCGTTGAATCTAGTTTTTGGCCAACCAATCAAGCACATTGTCAAAGCTCTTCTCAGATTAAAATACCAAATCCACATTCTCTGCATTGTGTTCCCATATTGGTAACTTCAGCCTAATCTAGAATTATATTTTGTTTTCCTTGCTCTAATATCTTTAGACTCAATTCCTACACATATTCCTCAGCATATATAAGCAATTTCTTCCTGAGGTCATCTCCAAATGGCATTTGAGATCTGATTCTAGTTATGGGTCTGAAAGTAACAGAGGATGGTAGGGTTTCTCATTTGAAAGAAATCATTGTTTTATTCCCTTTTGATTCTTAAATCTTTTATTTCTTTTCCTTGCCTTACTATAGTGACTACAACCTCCCATCCCATGCGGAGAAAAGTCTTGATATCAAAGGCAAATTTTCTTTTTTTTAAAATTACAATTATTTATTGTGTAAGTTTAATCTATACAACATGTTGATTTGATACATTTATATCTTGTAATATAATTGCCATTGTACCATTTAGCACCCTTATCACATCACATGATTATCACTTCATTTTTGTGGTGGGAATAATTAAGAACTAGTCTCTAAGCAAGTTTGATGATGATAATATTCCTATATTCATTCTACTGTGCATTATTCAGGACTTATTTTCTACTAGAAAAAGCAAACTTTAAACATCCACTATTAAGTATGATGCTCGTTATATATAGGTTTTTGTAGGTATTCACCTTTTAAAAAGTTTCCTTCTATTCTGAGTATGCTGGGAGTTTTTTAATCATGAAAAGATGTCGAATTTTATCAAACCCTTTTTCTGCATATGCTGAGATGTTCACACGGTAATCTCTCTCTAATGCAGTGAATTATTGGATGTATTATCATTTTATATGTTGCTAACACTGGCTTAGAAATATATTATGCGTTGCTAACTCCTGTTCACTATTATTCTTTAGGATTCTTACACCTATATTCTTGAGTGAAATTGGTTTGAACTTTTCCATTCTGTACTGTCAGATTTCGGTATTAAGGTAAAATGAATAAATTAGTTGGGAAATATTCCTTACTATTCAGTTCCCTGGAAAAAATTGTAGAGAATTGAATTTGTTTCTTCCTTAACTGTCTTGGTTGTCATTTCCTTTGTGAGAAGAGTGGTAAAGAGTATAAATTCAACATTGTTTTCCACTAATTGTTTTATGATTTTCCAGATTTAAAAAAATTTTGAGTCAACTTTGGTGATAAATTATATATATATAATTTATCACCAAAGTTGATATATATATATATATATATATGTATATATATATATATATATATATAAAGATTTTATTTATTTATTCATGAGAGACACAGAGAGAGAGGCAGAGACACAGGCAGAGGGAGAAGCAGGCTCCATGCAGGGAGCCCGACATGGGACTCGATCCGGGGTCCCCAGGATCACTCCCTGGGCTGAAGGCAGGCGCCAAACCACCGAGCCACCCAGGCTGCCCATAAATTATATATATATTTTAAGGAATTTGTTTGTCTTACTGGTCTTCTAAAAAACTTAGAATAATGTTGTTAATATTCCCTAATCATGTCTTTAATGCTGAGGCATCTGGAGTGAGGTTTCTTTCATTCCTGACACTAGATATATGGATCTTCTTTTTTCTTCTGTTTATTTTGCCAGAGGTTTGTTACTTTTATTGGTCTTCAGAGAACTCAGCTTGGTTTTGTGGTTATTGCTGTTGATCCACTCTTTTTTGAGCTTGCTTTATATTTCCTCAAGTCCTGCTCTGATGTTCATCATTTCCTTTCTTGTATTTTTATGTTAGGCATATTTGCTGAGCTTTTCTAACCTCTTGAGATAGGTTATTAGCTTATTCATTTTTAGCCTAATTTTGTGTTTGTATGACATGAGGACCTTAGAACACTGCCAGCCTACATATTTATGACTATTTATATCTGGTTAAATATTACTGACCCTACAAATTTTATCATTCAGTTAGAATGTTCATATTTCCATTGTAATTTCTTCTATGATTCATGAGCAATGAATATAATGTAATGATATCTCATTATGATTGTTGGTATTTCTATTTGTCTTAATAATTCTGTTCATTTTTGTTTCATATATACTAATACTATATTATTACATGCCTGCAAATTTTAGAATTGTATCTTCCTGGTAAATAGTTAAATTTAACTATTTGCCATGATTAATATCTCTATTTCTGGGGCACCTGGGTGGTTCAGTGGTTGAGCTTCTGCCTTCAGCTCAGGTCACGATCCTGGGGTCCTGAGATGGAGTCCTGCATCAGGTTCCCTGCGGGGAGCCTGCTTCTCCCTCTGCCCATGTCTCTGCCCCTCTCCCTCTGTGTTTCTCATGAATAAATAAATAAAATCTATAAAAAAAATAAAAGAGAAAAGAAACTGAAACTCTGGGATGGCTAGGGGGCTCAGTCAGTTAAGTGTCTGCCTTCAGCTCAGGTCATGATCCCAGGGTCCTGGGATCAAGTCCTGCATCAGCTTCCCACAGGGAGCCTGCTTCTCCCTCTGCCTATGTCTCTGCCCTTCTCTCTCTGTGTTTCTCATGAATAAATAAATAAAATCTTTAAGAAATGTATCACTATTTCTAATAATACCATTTGTTTTAAAGTCTATATATTATATGCTATGTTATATTGTTACAGTACATTATTAGTAGCCACACCAGATTTCTTTTGGTTAGTATTTGCATATTATACTTTTTCGTTTACCTTAAACATTCTGTATCCTTATGTTTTATTTTATTTATTTTTAAAGATTTTATTTATTTATTCATGAGAGACACAGAGAGAGAGGCAGAGACACAGGCAGAGGGAGAAGCAGGCTCCATGCAGGGAGCCTGACGTGGGACTCGATCCCGAGTCTCTAGGATCATGCCCTGGGCTGAAGGCGGCACTAAACCGCTGAGCCACCAGGGCTGCTCCTGTATCCTTATGTTTTAGATGTATCTTATTAACAGCATGTAGTTGGGCTTTTAAAATCTAGTCTGATATTTTGCTAGAAACATCTTCTCTGTTTATATTTACTATTTTTAAAAAGATTTATTTATTTAAGAGAGAGTGTGCACATGCAAACATGAGTTGGGGGAGGGGCAGAAGGAGAGAGAGAGAATCTACATGAGACACCCCTCCACCCCTTGCTGAGCACAGAGCCTGACTCAGGGCTCTATCTCATGACTCTGAGATCATAACCCAACCTGAAATCAAGAGATAACCCAGAAGTGGACCCTGAACTTTATGGTCAACTAATATTCAATAAAGGAGGAAAGACTATCCACTGGAAGAACCACAGTCTCTTCAATAATGGTGCTGGGAAAATTGGACATCCACATGCAGAAGAATGAAACTGGACCACTCTCTTGCACCATACACAAAGATAAACTCAAAATAGATGAAAGATCTAAATGTGAGACAAGATTCCATCAAAATCCCAGAGGAGAACTCAGGCAACACCTTTTTTGAACTTGGCCACAGTAACCGGAGAAGGACAAACAGTGTATGTTCTCATTCATTTGGGGAATATGAATAATAGTGAAAGGGAATATAAGGGAAGGGAGAAGAAATGTGTGAGAAATATCAGAAAGGGAGACAAAACATAAAGACTTCTAACTCTGGGAAATGAACTAGGGGTGGTGGAGGGGGAGGAGGGCGGGGGGTGGGGGTGAATGGGTGACAGGCACTGAGGGGGACACTTGACGGGATGAGCACTGGGTGTTATTCTGTATGTTGGTAAATTGAACACCAATAAAAATTAAAAAAATAAAATAAAATAAAAAAATAAAAATATCATGAAAGTCAAAAAAAAAAAAGAGTTGGACACTTAACTGGCTGAGGCACCCAGGTGCCCCTATATTTATTTTTCTTAATAAAACACACTTAGTGTAATTACTGATATATGTTGATTTAAGTCTAATACCTTACTTTGTGCTTAAAAATTCCCTCTTTTTAAAGTTTTGCTCCCTCCTCCTCCCACCCCTTTTCCCTCCTTTCCTTATTTTTTTGATGCAAGGAGATATCTGTGTATTTTTAAAATCATTCCCTTTTTCTGTTCTAAGAGTTTGTATGTTATACACTAGGACTCCCTTTTGATGGTTATCCTAGAAGTTAAACATTCATAATTGACTTATCAAAGTCTAAAGTTAATCAAAATCTTTACCCTCAACTTAGATAATACAAGGATCTTAGAACATCTCAAGTTTATTTACTCCTTCCTTATAGTACATAAGGATTTTCATAATCTAATTTCTGTCTTTTAACCTTAGTAAATTATTACTGCTTTATTTTAATTTTATTCTTTAAAATATTTTATTTATTTATTCATGAGAGACACACAGAGAGAGGCAGAGACACAGGCAGAGGGAGAAGCAGGCTCCATGCAGGGAACCTGATGTGGGACTTGATCTCCGGGCCTCCAGGATCATGCCCTGGGCCGAAGGCAGGTGCTAAACTGCTGAGCCACCCAGGGATCCCCTTATTACTGTTTTATAAAGATAAACTTCATGTATACCTGTTCAAATATTCACCATTTTCTTTCTTTTCTGATTCTTCTTACAACTCTGACCATCCATCTGTGATTACATTTCCTTCCATATGATGCATCTCCTTTAGCATTTTTTCATTTGGGTCTCTAAATGATAAAACCTCTTGGTTTTTATTTTTAAATGTCTTCATTCCACCCTCATTATTAAAAGATCCCTTTGCAAGGTGTAACAATCTAAGCTAATAGTTACCTTATTTCATCAACTGAAAACACTATTCTATTGTTTCTGATTTCTAGTGGTGCTGATGCCACCTGTATTTCTAACTCAGATTCTTTTGAAGGTAATCTGTCCTTTTACTCTTTATTTACCTTTTACTCTTTATTTATAAAATAAAGGATTTTGTTTATTTATTCATGAGAGACACAGAGAGACGCAGAGACACAGGCAGAGAGAGAAGCACACAGAGAGAAGCCCCCTGTGGGACTCGATCCCAGAACTCCAGGAACATGCCCTGAGCCCTTCTGCTGAGCCACCCAGGCATCCCTACTCTGGTTCTTTTTAAGATTTTCTCTTTTTCTGTAGTTTTCTTTAAATTCACAATGTTCTATCTGTTGTGAAATTCTTTTTATTTATCATGTTTGAGATTCATGGACTTTTAAATTTGTGAATTAGTACTTTTGTGAAATTTTTAGCCACTGAACTCAAATATGGTCTCACTCTTCTATCCTGTGGGTCTTAGCTGAAATGGACAGTAGACCTTCCTACTGTTTCTTCATTACTTAACTTACTATGTTTTCTATATTTTTCTCTTTATGTGCTGCATTATGTGTAATTTCTTTTGACCTATCGGCCAGTACACTAACTTCCTCTTCTCGATGATGAAGTTGCTGTAAAAGAAGTCCATTGCAGCTTCCATTTCAATTAATGTATTTTTCATCTCTAGTATCAGTATGATCCTTGTCAAATATATCACTTTTTATAATTCCTTATTCTTTGTAGTTTAAAAAGTCTATCATTTATTTATTAAAATAGTGAAATTAACTATTTTGTTTTTAAAGATTTTATTTATATATTCATGAGAGACACAGAGAGAGAAAGAGGCAGAGGGAGAAGCAGGCTCCTTGCAGGGAGCCCAATGTGGGACTTACTCTCACGACCATGGGTTTACAACCTGAGCCAAAGGCAGGTACTCAACTGCTGAGCCACTCAGACATCCTGTAAACTTAACTATTTTAAAATATGTATATGGTATTTCCAGTATTTAGAACATAAGTAAGTCTTGTTGTTTTTCTGGAAGTCATGTTATTTTTGTTCTTGAGTTACTGATTATCCTTGGCTGGTCATTCACTGACCTTCAAAAATTACTTGTGGGCTTTCCTAGGGACCTAGGATGAATATATCCTTCTCCATTGCAGTTCTTCATTTGTTTCTGCCACAGCCTTGAGGGAGCTGCCAGCTGAGAACCACCTCAAGTCAGTTCACAACTAGACATTCCTTAGTCAGCCCAAGCTTTAGCTACTTGGATTGCAAATTCATATAAAGGCTGGTCTTATACAAATGGCCATCAGATACAGGAAAAAGTGCTCAACATCACTTGGCATCAGGGACATACAAATCAAAACCACAAGGAGCTACCACAAAACACAGGTCAGAATGGTTCAAATTAACAACTCAGGAAGCAGTAGATGTTGGTGAGAAATGCAGAGAAAGGGGAACTCTCTTACACTGTTGGTGGGAATGCAAACTGGGTGCAACCACTGTGGAAAACAGTATGGGGATTCCTCAAAAAGGTAAAAATAGAACTACCCTATGACCCAGAAATTGCACTACTAGGTATTTATCAAAAGATAGAAACATAGTGACTCAAAGGGGCACATGCACACCAATGTTTATATAGCAATGTCCACAATAGCCAAAATATAGAAAGAGGCCAGATGTCCATTGACAAATGAATGGATAAAGATGTGGTACACACACACACACACACACACACACACACACACACACACACACACAGGAATATTACTCAGTCATCAAAAAGAATCAAAGTATTGCCATTTGCAATGACATAGATGGAAATAGAGGGTATTATGCTAAGTGAAATAAGTCAGTCAAACAAATATCATATGATTTCACTCGTGGACTATAAGAAACAAAACAGATGAACACAGAGGAATGGAATGAAAAACAAGATAAAAACATACAGAGAGGCAAACCATTAGAGACTCTTAACTCTAGGGAACAAACGGTTGCTGGAGGGGAGGGAGGTGGGAATGGGATCACTGGGTGATGGACATTAAGGAGGGTATGTGATGTGATGAGCGCTGAGTATTACATGCAACTGATGAATCACTAAATTGTCCCCCTGAAACTGATAATACACTATATATTAACTAAACTGAATTTAAATTAAAAAAATTTTAAAACTCCATGGGGAAAAAAATAGCATAGTAACATTGTATACTGACAGATGATGACCACATGTACTGTGGTGAGCACTGTGTAATATATAGAATTGTTAAATTACCATGCTGTACACCTGAAAGTAATATAATATTATGTGTCAACTACACTCAGCTTAAAAAAAAGAAAAAAAAAAGACTTGAGGGAAGCATGTCAGATTGCAAATATGGTAGATCTCTGCATATTTGAAGGGAATGTAATTTTCACTTTCTGCTTTATTCCTTATATTTTTCTGGATTTCTCCAAGGAGAATGTTTTTGTTTTCAGGAAGGTAAGTAGTTTAGTTGTTTATAAGAAAAGAAAGAAAGAAAGAAAGAAAGAAAGAAAGAAAGAAAGAAAGAAAGAAAGAAAAAGAAAGAACACCTTTCAAACATTAAAAAAGGGAAAAATAAAGGCTGGTCATTAGTAGTGATATAGAGTCTTCTTTTACCTCTTCTTTCTTTTAATTTTTCATTTGCTGCTCTTCTCATCACCAAGACATCTCTGAGCCCATTTCCCCATGCAAAATTGTTCAGCTTTTAGGGTCCCTGCTCAATATGGACAGATTTTTTTTTAAGTCTTACCACCTAGAATTCATAAGCCTTAACTTGTGTTCCTTTTCTCTCATAAAGCCCCTAAAGTCCAAGTGTATAGCACCAACAAATGCTGTTAGTAGACAAAAAGCTTTGGTTCTGATATCCAAGAGTTTACCAACCTCTATGTTACAGGGTTTCATCCAAAAATTAACCTGTAAGCCTTCCTGTTCTTTTGGTCTCTTCAGTGTTTTAAATAATTTGTCTTCCCCCTCATTCCACCCCCAGCATTTTTCATTGTTTTGATTGGGAGAGTTGTACCACAAAACTCAACATTCCAGATCAGAAACCATAAACTCTTCCACCTTTCTAATGAAGTCCTGCTCCATTATTGGAGCCAATGACCACCAATAAAAATATAATATGAAAGATAGAGACCAATATAAACAATAAGAAAAAGGTAATTTGGTAGAAAAAAATGATTCAGTGAAAAAAAATCAACTTTCTCCTGCTGTCAGTACCAAAAAAAGAGAGATAAGATACTAAACACATAAAACAAAAACAGAAAGCTGTTTTTAAAAAAACGGAAATATTTTTTAAAAGCTTAAGAATATTAAAAATGCTACTACTGCAAGTGACAAAGCCCTACAAAAAGTTTCAGAAGTAAAATGAAGAAAATCTTTCATAAGGTAAAGCAAAAATACAAAAGATAGAAAATAGGAGACAGAGAGACAAGATAAGAAAATCAGAGAATTGGAGAGGGCCTAAGATAGCAAAGTAGGAAGACTGTGAATTCACCTTCTCTGTGGACACACCAAACTTGTATACAGCAATTCTTCCTGAAGAACTGAGGGCTGATTGAACAGCTTTTTCACAATAAAATGTGGAAAGACTACATAGAGAAGAGCAAAAGAGATGGAGACACAGTAATGAAGGGAACACTCACTCCCAGTGCTGTAAACTGCAATGGGGAGGGATAGAACTGAGGGATTGGGGAAGATTCATCTGCCCTGGGGCACGAATAAAAGCCATGATTTAAAGGGGCAACTAGGGGCACCTGGGTGGCTCAGTTGGTTTGAGCATCTGACTTTAGCTCAGGTCATGATCTCAGGGTCCTGGGATCAAGTCCTGCATCAGGCTTCCTGCTCAGCCGGGGTCTTTCTTCTGCCTCTTTCTCTGACTGCTACATCCCCTCCTTGTGCTCTCTCTCTCTCAAATAAATAAAATCTTAAAAAAAATAAAGGGGCAACTAGGATATAAAGGAACCAGCCCTAGAACCCTGATAAAACCACAGGGAAGCTGCTGAAACTCTCCCTGGGTTGCAGAGACTGATGAACATCACTATTTATGTTCACCTTCCACCTTCATAGCAAAAAAGGGAGCAGGGCCTGGATGCTGTAGCTGGCTGCCACTGCCTCAAGCCTATGAACCTAGGCCCATACCAGTACTAGACACACTGGCACAGAAAAAAAAAATCTGTATTTTTTAAATTATTTTTTTATTTTTAATTTTTATTTATTTATGATAGTCACAGAGAGAGAAAGAGAGAGAGGCAGAGACATAGGCAGATGGAGAAGCAGGGGTTTAAAAGAGTAACTACAATATAAAGGATCCAGTCCTAGAACCTTGATAAATGTCACAGGAGCTGCTGGAACTTTCTCCAGATCAGAGGGGTTTCTGAGCACCATGGTGTATGTTCCCCTTCTTCCTTGATAGCATGGATGGGAGCAGGGCCCAGGTACCCCAGCTGGCCACATCATTTCAGCTCCAGATGAGTTGCCATGGCATTGCCTGCATGGAGCATCACTGGACACTCCAGCTTATACCCACTTCAGCTTCATCTGTTCTGCCAAGGCACCCTCTGAGTGGAAAACCATGGGACTTCTCTGACCTATGCCCACCCTGGGCTATCCCACCAGAGCAACCCAAGCATGGAGTGCACCAGGACCCACTGCCCAAGCCAACGAGCCAAAATTTCCTGGCACATGCAGTCTACATAAGGGTACAACCAGTTCCTCAAGTTTAAGAGAAGTTGATGTTTCATCTGATTCCTACAAACAAACACAAAGAGTTAAGCAAAATGAGTAGACAGGAGAATATGCTCCAAACAAAAAGAACAAGACAAAATCTCTGAAAAAGAAGTAAAGGAAATGTAGATAAGCAATCTGCCTTGATGAAGAGTTCAAAGTAATGGTCATAAAGATGCTCACCTGCTGGAGAGAAGAGTGGATGAACTCAATGAGAACTTCAACAAAGAGATAGAAAATATAAAAAATAACCAGAGTTAAAGAATATAATAACTGAAGTGAAAAATATAGAAGAGGGAATCAACAGTACATTAGAGTATACAGAAGAATGTGTCAGTTATCTGGAAGACAGGTGAAGTGCCTGGGCTAAATGGCAAAAAAAAAAAAAAAAAAAAAAAAAAAAAAAAAAAAAGATTAAAAACAATTAAGGATAGGTTAAGGGGTATCTGGAACATCAAATGCACCAACATTCACATTATAAAAGGCTCCAGAAGGATAAGAGAGAGAGAAAGGGGCAGAAAACATACTTAAAGAAATAATAGCTGAAAACCTCCCTAACCTGGGGAAGGAAGCAGTCATCCAGGTTGAGGAAACAGAGCGTTCCAAACAAGATGAACCCAAGGATGTTATATATCCACACCAAGATATATAATTAAATTAAAATGTCAAAGGTGAAAAATAAAGAGTGAATGTTAAAAGCAGCAAGAGAGAAGCAACTAGTTATATACATGGGTCACCCCATAAGGCTACCCACTGATTTTTTAGGCCAGAAGGGGGTGGAATAATATATTCAAAGTGCTGAAGGGAAAAATCCTACAACCAAGAATTCCTGGCAGGATTATTGTTCAGAGTTAAAGAGAAAGAAAGAGTTTCCCAAACAAAACTTTAAAGGGTTCATCACCACTAAATGAGCCTTACAAAAAATGTTAAAGAGACTTCTTTAACCAAAAGAGAAAGGCCATTAAATTAAAAGAAAATTATATATATATGAAAAAATATATATAAAAATTATATATATATATGAAAAAATTTCATGAGTAAAGCGATCATATAGTAAAGGTAATAAGAGCATTCACTTATAAGCTAGTATTAAAATTAAAACACAGAGCAGTAAATTCAATTGTACCAAAAATTAGAGGACTCATTCACACAAAAAAGATGTAACATATGATGACATATACATAAAATGTGGAGGGAGGAGTAAAATAAAGTTCTTTTATTTTTTTTATTTTTTATTTTTTTAAAGTTCTTTTAAAGATGTGTTCAAACCTAAGCTACCAACAAACTTAAGTGACCATATGCTTAGGATGCATATATGAATGGCAGGGTAACTACAAACCAAAAACCTATAACAGATACAGGAAAACTAAAGAGAAAGGAAGCCAAGCACAACATGAAAGAAAGTCAATGATTGAAGGAAAAGAAGAGAACAGAGAACTACAAAAACAACCAGAGGCACATGGAACATTCCCTATGAGAGATCACACAAAACACGTCTCAATAAATTTAAGAAGACTGAAATCATATCAAGCATCTTTTCCAACAACAATAGTATGAAACTAGAAATAAATCACAAGGAAATAAAATGAGAAGAGTATAATCCTGTAAAGGCTAAACAACATGCTAAACAACCAAGAAATTAAAGAGGAATTTTAAAAATACATGGAGACAAATGAAAATAACATAGTCCCAAAACGTTGAGACCCAGTGAAAACCATTTGAAGAGGGAAATTTATAACAATACATGCCTATATCAAGAAACAAGAAAAACTTTAAATAAACAATCTAACCTTACATGTAAAGCAAGTAGAAAAAGGTAAACAATGAAAGCTGGTAGAAGGAAGGAAATAATAAAGATCAGAGCAGAAATAAATGAGAGATTAAAAAAACTATGACAAAAATCAGTGAAACCAAGAGCTGGTTCTTTGAAAAAGATAAACAAAATTGATAAACTTATAGCCAGACTCACCAAGAAAAAAAGAGAACCCATATAAGTAAAATCAGAAATGAAAGGGGGAGAATCTATAACAAATGACACCACAGAAATGCAAAGGATTATAAGAGACTATGATGAAAAATTATATGGCAACAAATTAGACAATCTCGAAGAAATGACTAAATTCCTAGATACATTCAATCTTCCAAAACTAAATCAGGAAGAAATTTTAAATCTGAACAAACTGATTACTAGTAATGAAATTGAATCAAAAATCAGAAGTCTCCCAACAAAAAAAGTCTAAGACCAGATTCACAGGTGAATTCTTGCAAACATTTAAAGAAGAGTTAATACTTATTCTTTTCATTTCATTCATTCTATTAATTTACTACCATCAAGTGGGATTTCTTCTGGGGATGCAAGGATGGTTCAATACCCACAAATCAATGTATTACATATTAACAAATTGAAATATAAAAGCCATATGATCATCAATAGATGCAGAAAAAGCATTTGATGAAATTCAACAAATTTATGATAAAAACTCTCAACAAACTGGGTTTAAAAGAAATAATCTCAACATAAAAAGACTGTATATGATAAACACACAGCTAACATTATATTCAATGGTGAAAAACCAAGAGCTTTTCCTCTAAGATTAGGAATGAGACAAGGATGTCCACTCTTACCGTTTTTATTCAACATAGTACTGGAAGTCATAGCCATTGCAATCAGACAAGAAAAAGATATAAAAAGCATCCAAAATGGTAAGAAAGAAGTAAAACTGTCACTATTTGCAGATAGTGACATGATACTATACATAGAACAAAACCGTAAAGACTCCACCAAAAAACTCTTATAATAAATGAATTCAGTAAAGTTACAGAATACAAAATTAAAATACAGGATTTTGTTGTGTTTCTATACACTAACAAACAAGTAGCAGAAAGATACATTAATAAAAAAATTCATTTATAATTGCACCCAAAAGAATATCTAGGAATAAACTTAACCAAGTTGGTGAAAGGCATGTACTCTGAAAACTAAGAATACTGATGAAAGCAGTTAAATACAACACAAATGGAAAGATATACCATGCTCATGGATTGGAATTAATATTGTTAAAATGTCCATATTACTCAAAACAATCTACACATTCAATGAAATCCCTATCAAAACACCAATAGTATTTTTCCAGAACTAGAATAAATAATCTTAAAATTTGTATGGAACCACAGAAGATCCCAAACAGCCAAAGCAATCTTGAGAAAGAACAATAAACCTGGAGGTATCATAATCCCAGATTTCAAGATATATTACAAACCTATAGTAATCAAAACAGTATGGTACTGGTGCAAACACAGACACACAGATTAATGGAACAGAATTGAGAGCCCAGAAATCATGCTTATATGGACAATTACTATACCACAAAGGATGCAAAATATACAATGGGGAGAAAGACAGTCTCTTCAATAAATGGTTCTGTGAAAACTAGACAGTACATGTAAATAATGAAACTGGACCACCTTTTAACACCACATACAAAAATAAGCTCAAAATGAATTGAATACCTGAATGTGAAACTTGAGACTATAAGAAAATACAGCATTAATCCCTTAACATCAGCCTTGGGAGTAATTTTTTTTATAGGTCTCCTCAGGCAAAAGAAACAAAAGGAAAAATAAATTATTGGGACTATACCAAACTAAAAAGCTTTTGCACAATAAAGGAAACCATTAACAAGATCAAAAAGGAGCCTAATGAATAGAATATGTTTGCAAATGATATGTCTGGTAAGGAGTTAACATTCAAACTATATAAAGAATGTATACAATTCAATACCTAACAAACAAATAGTCTAATCAAAATAGGCAGAGGACTTGAAACAACATTTTTTTCCAAAGAAGACATCTAGATGGCCAACAGACACATGAAAAGACCCTTTATGAAAAGACACATGAAAAGACACATCATTCATCATCAGGGAAATGCAAATAAAGCCACAATGAGGTGTTACCTCAAACCTTTTGGAATGGCCATTATTAAAAGACAAGAAGTAACAAGTTTTGGGATAGCAATACAAGGATGTGGGTAAGAGGGAACCCTTGTGCACTATTGATGGGATAGTAAATTGGTATGACCATTGTGGAAAACAGTATAGAATTTCTTCAAAAAATTAAAAATAGAAATATATGATCCAGCAATTTTATTACTGGATAATTATCCAACGAAAATGAATACAATAATTTGAAAAGATATATGTACCCCTATGTTTATTGCAGCATTGTTAGCAATAGCCAAGATATGGAAGCAAACTAAGTATTCAGTGATAGATGATTGCATAAAGATGTGATATATAATGAAATATTACTCAGCCATGAAAAAGAACGAGATCTTGTCATTTGCAAAAACATGGATGGACCTAGAGGGTATTATCATAAGTGAAATAATTCAGACAAAAACCCCCAAACACCATATGATTTCACTTATATGTGTAATGTAAAACAAACAAAAACAAATGAACAAACAAAAAGCAGAAATGCCCATAAATACAGACAATAAATGGGTAGTTGTTGGAGGGGAAGTGGGTGAGAATATGGGCAAAATGATGAAGCGAAGTGGGGTGTACAGTCTCCCAGTTATGGAATTAAGACTATACTTCAATAAGAAATATAATAAATATATTGTAAAAAAAGAAAATTAAAGAATGAAATTCATCCAGTAGGTCCTAAGACAGTACTTATGGGAAGCACATTTGGGACACGTACAGTCTTTATTCCATGTTTACTTTTAATATGCTAGGTTGGCACTTATCTTTAAATGGGGATGTAAATAATTTTTTCTCACAATTAACTAATACTGTATTTGTGGAATTTTTGCTTTCTATCCCCTGACCTTTAGATCTGCTAGTTTATATGTCTGGGTTTCTAAGGAAGACATGATTCCTCCAGGAAATGCAACAATGACTCTACTGTTGTGGAAATTGATATGGCCTTAGGGTCATTTGGGGCTCATAATGCCTCTGAATCAACAAAGAAGCAGATTACTGTTCTGGTTGGATTGACTGAATCCAAATATCAAATCCCTGTCATATAGTGGGGTGAAGAAAGACCAAGTGTGAACCAGGGGCTTCTCTAACCTGCACGTTAGTTTAATGGAATATTGAGGCAACCCTAAAAGGCAAGACCACTAAGTACCAGACAGTTCAGGAATAGTAAACTGAATCATTCCACCAGGTAAAGGACCCTGACCAGGGAGGATGCTGGCTAAAGACAGGAAGATTGTAAAATGGGCAGTAGAAGAATGTGTTTTTTTGTTTTTTGTTTTTAATATCCACTCAATTCAGGAAGTGCTAAGAACCAAGGACCATCTGGGAAGGTTAGTGGTGCCTAACTTTACAACAGGACCCTGGTTTATTCTGGAGTAGATTTATTATGGAATGTTTTTTTGAAAATGTTTTCCAAAGGAATTCAGAGCAAAATATTAAAGCAAAGTCAAATAAACAAGTAAACAGAGATTAAACATTACATATAAAGGGAAAATCCTCCTAATATAGACACAACTAAAGATAAAGGAAAAAAGGCCCAAAAAATCTAAAAGAAAAATGACAAAAGACATGTAAATATAGTTCACAAAAAATTAGACAAAAAGCTTTTAAATATTTGAAGACATCAAACTCCACCAAAAGAAAATGAAAAATATACTAATATAGCCATCAGCCTAGCAAAAAATTGAAAAGCCGAAAAACTCATTATGTTGGCAAGACTGAGGTGGAAGCAGGCATTGTTATATAACCCCTCTCAAGGTAAATTTGACATTACCTAAAAAAATTACATATGCATTTACCCTTGACTCAGTAATTTCACTTCTGGGAAATTATCCTAAAGACACATCTCCAGCAATACAAAAAAACCATATGCACAAGGTTATTCATTATGGCATTATTTGTAACAGCAAAATATATGCTTATATTATGCATTTATATTGATTTTTATATACCAATATAAAGCAGTAATGGGGAAAACCTTACAGTTGAATAGAAAAAATCTAAGTGGATATCAAATGGATTCTATAACCACACTGAAAAGAATAAGTAAACTTTTAAACACAGTGTTGTGACAATACATTTTTTTGCCTAAGGACATATAACTGTAGAAAAAAATTTAAAAATTTAAACAAGACCAAGGCTCCTTAAAGAACAGCTAGTTCCAAGTCTGAATGGGAAAGTATAAAGTGAGTCTGAAACATCCTGTTGTACCTCTGAGTAAAAGGTGTTTCCAAAGTGATAGGAACACATAGGACATTCAACCTGAAGAAATCCCAAGAGCCAAAGCTGATAGGACTTGAACACTGCATAGGATAATTGCAGATGAGAGGGGTTACAGAACAGTTACAGGCCAGACCATATTTCATTTAAAAAGAAGGAAAGGTACAGGAGGAAGGAGGTTCAGGCTAGGTTTTTGAGAACTGCTCAGGTTTAGACAGATGGAGAAGGGATTTTTTAGTCAGTATGAACAAACAAGAAAGTGACAAAGAAGAGGGCGTGATTCAGGGAATGGGGAGGATTGTGGGGGGGGGCGGGCAGGTACTGACCCAGCTAGAGTGGCAGTGCACATGGGGAACAGGAAGTCTAAGATTCAGCTGTTTGGGACCATGGATGCCAGTCTGAAGACTGGACTTTGAGTCTAGTGGCAGTGGGGAGCCACTGTAAGCTTTGGAGCAGAGGGGTTATGAGACAAGGAAGCAGGTATTTTAGGGAGGTGACTCTGGCAGCTCTGGATGGAGGAAGAGAACGGAGGGGTGATGGGTGAGACTGGTAAGGAGGTCTTGGCCGGGGCTGAGGAATGAGTTGCCGGGACCTGCAAAGAGCCTGGGGACAGTAAGGAATAAAAATGCCCCAAATGGCAAAAAGCTCTTTGGATGACGAATGGACAGAACTTATTCCTTTGTTGGAGGAGAGAGTTGGTGACTCAGTTTCTGTGCTGAGAGCTGGAAAGATGATGGTAGTGTGGAGCGCAGTATATGAGGCAGGGAACTGGTCTTTGATGTTCTGAATTGGTTTTGACTACATTGACTGTGAGATCATAGCATTTTGATGCTTCCAAGCCTTGAAAAGTTTAAGGGAATGTCCCTCTCTGGGGGTGGGGTGGGGGTGCTGACCCTTCTCAGCCTGATCTCTTACAGACCTTAGGTAAAAGGAGGGCTCCAATGTCTTCCTGAGGCTTCTGCTGATGATTCCTTGTCATAGGATTTTATAATCTCCAAAAGTAATGCCCAGAATCTTCTTCCTGTGGAATCCCAGTGGGTTCCTCTGAGTGCAGCATCATTTCCTGATTGGGCTAGAAGAGAATTCTCAAGACCTAACTCAGGGGAGGGCTTTCTCCCCTTTGCCTTTCTCTTTCATTCCTGCAGTGAAGCTTGACAGAAGGACCTCTGTGGTTTGTGGCTGTCTGGCCTCGTGACGCACTGGGCACCCTCTGCTGCCTAGTGCTGGCTGGAGGAGGCCTGCTTGGTGCTCCCAGAGGGAGGCAGCTTTCCAGGCAGCCTTCCTCCTTGCACTCTTGGCATTCATATGGCATGGCTATAAATTATGCCCACTGTATTCATTTTCAGTTTAAATGTGCTCTCATCCCAGAGGAACAACTAATGGCGTCAAGTTACTGATGTGAAAAAAGCCTGCCGCTACGATGACTATGGATTAATGAAATCACAGTCGTGAAGGCTGGTGCAGGAGTAAATCATCAGTCACTGGTGACACAGGTTTTACACTGTGCTCTCCATCCACGTCCCCCTTCTCCAAAATTATTTTGCTGTGAAGATACTGGGTAAATGTTGACCACAGCTTAAATGTTTGCCTTCTATTAGAAGTTGATGCAAGCAGAGCCCCTACCTCTTAAGGACCTTTCTCTCAGACACCGGAAAGTGAGTGGAGAGGGATTTAAAAGCTTGTCACGCTTTCTCTAGGAGACATAAGGGCAAATCTCTTTATCCAGGATCATTGCTGACTGTAAATTTCACTCAGAAAATTGGCAAACACAGGGTTCTGTCGGTGAACCCTGCTCATTTGGCCTGTGAGTTACTACCAGCGCCTTCTGTTATGGCTTTTTTTCTTTCCGTAATGAATTTAAAATGACGAGCCAATGTAATTCCCATAAGTGATTTTGAAAGGTAGCAAGTCTATTTCTCGTTAGATAAAGGCCTCCAGGAATCCACTGATGGACCACAGGGAGTTCAAGAGTCCCTGATCCTAAAAACAAATTGGTCAGATGGAGATGGTTTTCTAGAAAGAAGGTCTATGAATTTCATTAGATTCACTGAATGTTCCAGAACACCAACACAGCACTGCTATGTGGATTGCCTTGATGGTCATAACATCTTCCTCTTCACAATCCCACATCCTTGCAATAGGATAACTGCCAGAGGCTTTACCCACCCTTGATTCTGGGCTGGCCTTGTGATTGACTTTGGCCCATGGAATATTGGCAGATGCAATGCAAGCCGACCTGGGACATGCTTGCACACTGAAGTCTGCCCACTGACTCTTCCTGGAACCCTCTGCCACATGGGTGAGGCCAGGCCAACCCAATGAGCTGTGTGACCCTGTTACCTTCATGTCCCCCTGCTGACCCACTGGCAACTGCAGACAGTGCTAGATCAGCCAAGCCCGGGCCAAACCGGAACTGCCCAGGCCCACTGCTGATGTTCAGAATCATGAACAAGTGTTATTTAGAGCCATTAAGTTTTGATACAGTTATACAGTAAAAGCTAACTAATACAAATGCTATACGAGACCCTGTGCATTTTGAAGACAAGGGGAATAACTTATTCAGTCTCTGTGCTGCTTTTTTCTAAAATCACAGTAACCATTCAATATGTATTTGTGGTATTGGGCAGCTCTGGTCGTTCCTAAAGACTGAGATTAAGCCACTTTCTCAAGGTCATTCAGGAGGGATTCCAGAACATTGACTGTGGGCCTCAGTGTGCTTAGTTATAAAATGTGCTTCAAAATACCTCCTTTGTTGTACAATTGTGCTTATTAGAGATACTGTATGTTCTGGAAATATGCTGAATACTTGACTGTGGGTCCAGCAGGAGCTGGCTGATAGAAAGCGTTAGGAGCTGACCAGCATGCCAGATACTGTGCACAACCTCCATGACCAAGGTGATTGCCCGCCCAGTGTTCGGCAAGTAGACTCCAGCTTCTGGTGATCAGCTTTCTCTGCTGCCAAGTGAGGCTGGTTCCTTCCATTTTGATCAGGTGTCCACGTGTCACTCTGATGCTGCCTGAGCCCAGCATGGCCACGTGGCTGGAGGACTTGCTGCTCCCGCTGGGAGGACAGAGCAGATCCTGGGGACCAGGAAACAGGACACCAGCCCCAGTATGTATCTCCCTTCCTTGCTTGGAAAGTAAGGTAGGGGATGGAGCCTCCCTTAGAACCCAAGGGCTGTCACTACTGCCCGAGCCCATCTATGCAGGAGGGACTAAACTGCTTACTTGGTCGCAAAGCCATAAGAGAACTCATTATTTTCTTCTTTGAATATGGATCATGCAGAAAGGTGGAAAAGCAGGTAGAGAGGAAGAAGAGATGAAAACAAGATTGTTTTGAGCTGGGATGCAAGATAAAGGAGCTTTGGGGTATGCATATCCCACAATCAGATGTAGGGAATTCTAGGAAAAAAAACTCCAAGAAAAGAAAAAGCATGACATGTACAAAGTGGAACACAATGCACAGAAGAGAGTTACACAAAGAACCACGAAACATTTGAAAAAACATTTTTTTCTCTTCTATTATGACTTCCTATGATTTTCTACTAACACCTAAAATGACTTCTAGGATTCAGGACACAACTTTGTATTAGAGATGTATTGGGAATAAGTAAGGGATATATATATCATTTATGACAAATAGTAAAGAAAACATCTGAAACTCCACTTGCTTAACAAAATAGACCTTAAGATTTTGTTTGTGAAAACACTGATTTTTAATCCAATTATCCCCACAGATATTTAAGGAGAAAGTTACAACTTATTCTACCAAGATTTTAATAGAGCTTTCTTTCATTAATGTTGAGATCTTAAACATTAAAGTCACCAATGAGGAAGCAAGTGATTACCAGACGGCATTTTCAACCAAATTGTT
Organism: Nyctereutes procyonoides; assembly: GCF_905146905.1. Classification (NCBI taxonomy): domain Eukaryota; kingdom Metazoa; phylum Chordata; class Mammalia; order Carnivora; family Canidae; genus Nyctereutes; species Nyctereutes procyonoides. The sequence goes on from NW_026575044.1 coordinate 9,346,210, forward strand.
TATATTTATTATAATTGTGCTTCTCTACCACTAATGATCCTTGTGGTTTGCGCACTGTATGTCTGCCTTTGTTTTATCTACATAAACACAGAGTAGCATCCCCAGTAGGGAGGCTCACACAGCAGTATAGGCGTGAGACCTCTATAAGGCATTCGATAAGGGTAGAAGACATCCTTCCCTCGATTTGACCCCTTAGGATGCTCTTATGCTGGCGTCACATTCTTCTAAAAGGAGAATCAAATCTTCAATCAGGCTGTGCTCTCTGCCGTGTGTCACTCTCATAATATCAAAAGCCTAAAGGAAAAAGAAAGAAGATAGATCATGTTAGAGAAGGCAGTTAGTTAGTTAGGTTTTAACAGGATGCCTGGAGGCCCGCAAAGGGAGAGTCATGGGCAGCTATGGGGTAGGGTGAAGAGTTAGAGACCTGTCCTGGAAGCATTCCAAAACAAAGCCCCAAGAAGCTGGATCAAACCAGACAGGTCCAAGACAAAGAAGGCTGGAAACCCTGACCTACCTAGTAAGGGAGAAAAGGCCCAGAACACTGTTCCCAAGAAATCCCTTTAAGTGAACAACGGTCAATGAGATAGAGACCCAAACCCCAGAGCAAGCAGCTCTCTTGAGCTTGCTCACGCTCACATTTTGGGAGTATGCTCTCACTTTAATAAACTTACCTACTTGCACCACTCAACTGTTGTGTCTGGTCTGTCCTTGAATGCTTTCTTGCAAAGAGACCAAGAGCCTTTGGCAACACCATGGGGATGGGCTGGGTGGAGGCCTCAGGGCCCGGGGCGGGGGGCTCCCCAGTCCACGTGGCAACATCTTGATCCCAAAGTAGGTAGGCCCCTGCCCACTCATCTTTTTCCCAGGATCCTAGTGGCATGAATGAACCCCACAGTCCATAGTGTGAATAGCACTGTGGTTCTCCAAGCCACACAGTAAGAGGGTGAATTTTTAATGTGGTGTTTGGAGAGCGTACTCATGACTTGAGTCCTGCTGGGGTGTGGTATCCAACAATGGTCTTAAGGGGTTTTCAGTGCAGAGGTTCAGTGGGTGGTTGGGTTTAAGAAGAGTTACAAGGGGCACCTCAGTGGCTCAGTGGTTGAGTGCCTTCAGCTCAGGTCGTGATCCTGGGGTCCTGGGATTGAGTCCCATATCGGGCTCCCTGTAGGGAACCTGCTTCTCCCCCTGCCTATGTCTCTGCCTCTCTCTCTGTGTCTCTCATGAATAAATAAATAAAATCTTTTTTTAAAGAGCTACTAAAAATGATTAAGTAATGTTAAAGATGACATACTGTGTTGCCGTCATCTGAAAATAAGATTTCATTTTTGTGTGCTGCATCCAGTTCTCATCTGTATGCTCTGTGATTGTGATGTATATATTTGTGTGCATTCTTTTCATGTCCTAGGACATTAGGCATCAGCATTTTGACACCTGTTTCTTTCATTCTCTATGTTCAGTGCCATCACTAAGTCTTGTTAGTTCTGCCTCCATAATATTTCTGAAATCTGGGTGGGCTTGTGACCACTTCAATAATGAGAGCACTATAAGGAATGCTGTTGTCTTCCAAGGCTAGGTGAGAAAGGCCATGCAATCTCCGCCTCGTTCACGATTACATTTCTTCCCAGAGCTGCACGTCTCCATGCTTTGAGGAAGCCCAAGCCCATGGAGAGGCCACATGTAGGTTCTCTACATGTGACAGTCCTCACTCACTGAGCCCATCTTCCAAGTCAATCCAGCCTGGACACCAGGGATGTGCATAAAGGAGCATCCAGGGGCCCTTGGCTGGCTCAGTCAGAAGAGCATGCAACTCCTGGTTTCAGGGTCATGAGTTCGAGCCCCATGTTGGGTGTAGAGATTACTTAAAGAAAAAAAATCTTAAAAAACAAAAAAGGTGTCCAGATGATTTAGGAGAGAGCTAAATTCCAGTCTTCTCAGCAGAAACCTCAGACATCGTGGAAAAAAGGCAAGCCATTCCTACTGTGACCTGTTCAAATTCCTGATCCAAAGAATCCAAGTGTAATAAAGCAGTGGTCATTCTACTCTGCTGAGTTTTGGGATGGCTTGTTATACAGCGATGATATTTTTGCAGTCAATACATTAGAAACAAATAGCGCCATCGTGCACTGCCCACTCGGGGGCTGGCAGGATGGGAGGGGCACGGATCCATGGTGCTGAATGTGGATGTGCCTTCAGCTGTGTGAAGACCACTTGATGGCTATTAAACACCCACCTAGGAAAGTACCTGGCATGCAGGCTCTTGGCCTCAGCTGCACAGTATCATCAACCAGGGAGCCTCAAAAGAGACAAACCCACATATACAATTAGCGAAATCTGCCCTCAAGGGGAGAGGCTGGGGCTCACGGGATTCTAACGAGTCCTCTGGGCTGAGAATAACTGATATAGTAGCACTCGACAAGCAACAGCAGCTATTTCAGTTAATTTATAGCCAGCATAATTACCATTTTAATGATTGTGTACAATCAATTCCAACATGTTTATAGACCATTCACTAAGCTACTCTCAGAAATTTAGATCACTTCTGATTTTTAAGAAAAAAATGATATGATGTAGATCCTCCAACTTATGACCCTTTTTTTGCCTTTATGGAATATTTGCTTAGGATAAACTCCTAGGGACTCCTGGGCAGGAAAACCTTTGCAGCCAGAGACTACAGAGCTGGGAAGCAACATGGTCACAAACTCAGACTCCTTCATTCTGTGCAGAGGAAACCCGGAGCGGCTAAGTGGTCAGGCCCAGAGGTGCTTTCCCTGCCTGTGTTCCTGGCTTCCTTTCTGCCTCTTTAAAAAGTCCTCTGTATGCTGGAGTCAAGGAAGACGGGCAGGCAGAGGAGTCTGGATGTAGCTGTTGAGAGACGGAGGGAAGAGAACAGAAGAGGAAGACCTGCTAACTCAGGCTCTGGTCTCCAGCCTGGAAGAGAGCAGTGCTCACGGAGCCCAGATGCGATCCCAGCTGGAAAACCTAGAAGGTTCTGATGAACCTGACTGGGTCTGTCCTGTGGGTGTACAGCATCTGCAAGCACATCCTGAGGGTGGGGGTGTCCAGGGGTGGAAGGTGGGGGAACTCCCACTTTGCAGGCAGCCAAGCTCTCTGAGATCGCTCTGGACAGAAGATCAAAAACAAATGTCTGATACCATTCTGGGAACAAATGGGTCCTGCTTCATGCCCCTGCCCGCCCCCCCCCACCACCACCCTGGGGATCCCAGCTGGTCCTCAGTCATCTAGATACCTTAAAGTCTGAGGCAGAGAGCCTCTTGCAAGCAGGACTAAAAGCTGCTTGAAAGTACAAGATCAGAGAGCTGCTTCAAGTCCTTCATGGGAAATCCTCCTACTTAAAGCTCTCTTGAGTGTTCTCTTGCCTTCTACTCAGCAGAGGGCTGGATGTCCCTGTAATCCAGCAGAGGAAGATGAATGGCCCAGAAGCATCACCTGAAAACCTCTGCATAAAAGAGAAATGCCCCTTCACCAGGCCCCACTAACAGGGAGCCCAGGAGAAGGTCAAGCCTGACCTGGGAGGGCTCACCTCTGTCCCTGTCCCTCAAGGAAGCTGTCTGCTGCATTGGGGCCTGGCCGTGTTGCCCAGGAGGATGCTCCCACCAGTATCTTGTGCTCTCATGGCCATATTTCCCCAGGTTCCTCCTCTAGAGGGTGTTCTGTGCAAAGGACTCAGAGGCTAAATGACAAATGTCATCTTCCTAGACTCTGATGACATATGGTTGATCTGCATGTGTTCAAATCTCCAAGCTTCCTTCCTTTCAGCCTTTCTTCTAGTTATGTTTCACTTTCTTGCAGCTTTAAACATAAGGTCTACTCCTCAGGAGCTAAAGTTAATTGTGGCTGATCTAGAACCTTCCTGCTTGTCCTCCAGCAGGACAAGAACCTAAGCCTCAGTAGGAGGCTTCTGGCCTTGGGGCCTTTCTGGAATTCAGAGCCACAGGCAGGAAGGGGAAGGCATCTAGCTATCCCTAGGCCTCACTCCCACACCTCCATGCCTACTGCCTTATGGAGGGACATGAGGACCATCAGGTCTGAAGTCCTCAGGTTATGCCTGAGAGGTGGGCACAGGGTGAGTGCTGACTCTCAGGACTCAACCCAATGCTCCCTCCATGACTGTACCGTGTAGCCTCCTCTTAAAACTAGTCTTCGTGACTAAGGAGAGGGACCAGAAGCTCCCCTACATATCTAGACATGGCTTTTGAGACATTCAGAGGGATGACAGGGCCTTCCTAGTCAAGATGATCTTGGTGGAGGCTCTGTGTTCTCTTCTTTGGTGGTAAAAGCAGCGCTGGAAGCAGAGGTGGGGCAGGGGGGTTACATATAAGATTTGAGACACTAAGATTAGAAGATTTTATCCACAGGGGTGGCCAGAAGCAGAGAGGAAATGGGTAGAGAGCTGGGGCAGAGGACCCATGCGAAGAAACTGAAAAGGAAAAAAAAACCCATCTACATCACTTATCCAGAAGATGGAACTAAATATAGATATAATTCATAAGCAGACATGATAATTTTATGAGTAACGGGTGGAGTAGAAGAGAACAGGAGAGAAAGGGAACAGGGAACAAAGAAGTAGGATTCAGGAATGTGCAGTCTGTCAGGGAGCGTCTTCTGTATGTGTGCCAATGACATGTCACTCCGAGGGGACAGGAAATGAGTGGAAGCAGACCTGCTGAGGGAGGCTACCTGGTCCTTGTCTTGGGCGTCCACTGGGTGGACAGGTGAGTTGGGGCAATAGCTCCCCATGAGGACACAGCCCTTCAGACCGGTGGGAAGATGAGGAGGGCTTTTCCCTCCAAAGTAAAGTTACAGTAAATCCCTGACAAACCAAAGCAACTGTTTCCTGTAGCTCTGTGTCTCCCTACACTCGGTCGCTCCCACCCGCCACACATGCACACGTCAGAAAGGACAATTTGGGTTTCATTTCCTGCAGCAGTATATAAAACAGATTAAGGAAATATAAAATTGGAGCCGGCTTGTGCTGGGAAAAGCTTATCTCTTCCCATTACATTTTATTTTTTTTTTAATAGCAGCATTAAAAAAGAGCCTCCACATAATCTTCTGCAGAGGACTCATTTGAAGGCTCCAAGGGGGTTGCTACAACAGTCCTGATTCTAAATGTCACACGAGAAATGGCGGCACTGACTGTCTGCCACATGACAGGCATGGTTGGTTCATTCTGGAATAAAAACAGGGTCCCAGAACTGATTTCAATCTTATCACATCTTTTTTTTTTGTAAGTAATTTTAAAATTGTGGTCTTATATTAAATATGTTAAATTATGATTTAAATTTGCCAACAATAGCTTGCTTATTAATTTTTAATACAAATATATTAAGCTTATCAAGGATCTCATATGCTCTCTACCATGAGCCTGAGGGAATCCAATAAATGACTTCCCCAAGCATGATTTAAATATGGATATAAAATCAGAGGGAAAAGAAATGTATGCCTGATAAGAACCTCTGGAATTACATCACAAGAAGGAAAAATGCAAGTTTTCTGCCGGGCTCAGGTTGAAAGCAGAGTGGAGAGATGGGAGGCGGTCATGGTCTGAGGCTTCCAAAGCAGGAAATGTAAGAAGCCAGACCTACAACAAATCCAGCAGTCCCAGAGCTAGAAGCTCTTTACAATGGGCAGCAGAAACTTCCACAGGCTTAGACTACAAGCCTGAGCTCAGTAGCACCCCTGCTGAGTCTACTCTGCTCTACACCTTGAATAACTCAGCACTGGAAGGATCTGTCCTCCTGGGAGACAAAACTTCCTTAATGAAAACGCTGATCCGTTCATTCGCTAAATATTTTCTAAGCAGCTCTAATGAGTAAGGCTTGGCTTTACCCTGGGAGGAGCCCTGGCACAAGGAGGAGACGGAATCCGGAATCCATGCAGGGCAGCCTGTGATAAAGGGAGCTGTAAGGTGCTGGGGACCTAGGGGAGGGAGGGACTTTCAGAGGGTTACAGATGTGGTGAGCTCAGGACTGTGCCCTCCACTGGGTAGTAAAAGAGCTGCTACATGTTGCTATTTTAACTAATCACTCAATCTCATGAGTATTTCTTGAGCACCTGAGATAGTCTGAAGAAGTCATGTCTTGTCCCCATGTCTCAGTTTCCTCAATTAAATAATGAAGATACCAGATGAGCTTAATTCTAGGAGCAGACCAAGCCCCAGATAGAAGGAGGTGGTGTGGATTTGGCTTCGTTCCAAATATTGGGTTCTTGATTTCTGAAATAATTATATGTGGTCAGAGAATTTACTCTGTACCACTGGACGCCTTTTATCCTCATTGATACCTATTAATGGCCCAGCATGAGGTCTCCCTTGGTTTATGATCTGTAGATGCTTGAAAAGAACATGTATTCTGCTATTACTGGATGGAGTTCTTTATAAATGTCAATTAGATACTGTTGGTTGATGGTATTGTATTGTGAAATTCGCCTACGTCCTTGCCGATTTTCTGTCTAGAGGTTCAGTCACTTGTTGACAGAGGGGTGCTCATGTCCCCAGCTGTGCTAGTAGCCACAAGCTTACTGCCTATTTCTCCATTCAGTCCTATCAATTTTTGTTTCCCACATTTTGCAACTGGGTTTTTTGATGCACATGTATTGCTATGTCTGCTTGGTAGACTGACCTTTCAGCCATGATGCAAAATTTCTGTCTCTCGTAATATTTTCTTTGCTCTGAAGTCTACTTTATCTGATATTAACATTGCTACTCCAGCTTTCTTTCAATTAATCATGATATGTCTTTTGCCATCCTTCACTTTTGACTTACCTATGTCATTACATTTAAAGCAAGTTTCTTATAGAGAAGTTAGGTGATTAACAAAATCCATTCTATGAGTCTGTCATTTAATCGGTGTCATTTTACAGAGAGCTGAATATCAGGGTTTAAGTCTGCCATTTTATTTTTTGTTTTCTGTTTATCCTGGGTTTCTTTGTTTCTGTTTTCTTATTCTTGCATTTCCTGTGGATTACATTCTTTTTTAGAATTCCACTCTAAGGAGATTTTGAGTGAATCCCTTAGTACAGCTTTTTCTCATGGCTGCTCTAGGTCTCACATTACATATGTGCTACATCACACTGTACTGGTGTCGTTTTATCAGTTCGAGTGAAGGTGCAGAAACCTTACCCTATTTTATGTCTTTTACCCTCCCCTATTTGGAATATAATTGTTCTAAATATTTCCACTAAATGCATTTAGAACCACATGAGACAATGTTGTAATTTTGTTTCAACAGTCAATCATAATCTAGAAAACTCTATAGCGGAGAAAGAAAACCTGCTTTATTTACCCATATCTTTGTCATCATGTTCTTTCTTCCTTCCTGATGTTCCAAGATTTTTTTGTTTTTTTCTCGTTTCCTTTGTTTAGAGAAGTCCTTTAGTCATCCTTTAAGAAGAGGTCCGCTAGTGACTAGTTCTCTATTTTCCTTCATTTGAGAATGTCTTGATTTCCTTTCATTCCTGAAGGATATTTTTGCTGAATGTAGATTTTTGAAGTAATAGTACTTTTCTTCCAGTCCCTGAATAATAGTATTCCTTTTATCTGGCCTCCATGGTTTCTTTTCTTTCTTTTCTTTTCTTTTTTTTTTTTTTTTAAGATTCATGTATTTATTCATGAGAGATACACAGAGAGAGGCAGAGACATAGGCAGAGGGAGAAGTAGGCTCCTTGCAGGGAGCCTGATGTGGGACTCGATCCCAGGACCCTGGGATCATGACCTGAGCCAAAGGCAGATGCTCAACCACTAAGCCACCCAGGTACCCCTTGCTTCCCTGGCTTCTGATGAGAAAATCATTATAATTCAAATTGTTTTGTCTTTAGTTTTCAGAAGTTTGACTATGATGGGTCTTGAGGTGGATTTTTCTTATTTGGTATTCACTTAGCTTCTTGAATCTGTAGCTTATGTCCTTTGCCAAATTAGAGGGAGTTTTCTCTAATTCCTTTATTTTTAAGATTTTATTTATTTTAGTGAGACAGCAAGTGAATGCAAGCAGGAAGAGGGGCAGAGGGAGATGGAGAGAGAATCTCAAGCAGACTTTGTGCTGCGCCAGAGCCCGATGCAGGGCTCAGTTCCAGGACCTGAGTCAAAATCAAGTGGGAAGCTTAACTGACTGAGCCACCCAGTCTCCTTTCTCTTTTTCTTTTCTTTTCTTTTCTTTTCTTTCTTTCTTTCTTTCTTTCTTTCTTTCTTTCTTTCTTTCTTTCTTTCTTAAGTTTCATTGTGGTAAAATGTATATAACATCATAAGAGTTACCACTTTAACTATTTTTAAATGTACAGTTCGGTGACACTAAGTGCAATCATATTGCTGTGCAACTATCAACACTGTCTATACCCAGAACTTCTGCATCATCTCAAACTAAAAAAGTGTGCCCACTGGACAGTAAATCCTCTTTCCCTCCAGCCCCTGGAGGTAAGCATTATTCTACTTTCTGTCTCTTTGCTTTTGACCTGTTAGGTACCTCATGTACATGGAATCATATGCTATTTGTCCTTTGGTGTCTGGCTTATTTCACTTGGCACAATACTCACCCATGTTGTAGCATGTACCAGAATTTCTTTTTGTTTTAAGGCTGAATTAACATTCCATTCTATCTATCTATCTATCTATCTATCTATCTATCTATCTCCCCCCTCCTACATTTTGTTCATCTTCTTATCCACCCACAAATATAGCAGTTGTTTCCATCTTCTGGTTACTGTGACTAATGGGGCTATGAACTCTGTCTGGTGTACAAATATCTGTTCATATCCTTGTTTTCAATACTTTTGTGTATATACCCAAAAGTAGAATAGCAAGATCCAATAGTAATATTATGTTTCATTTTTTTAGGGAACTACCATACCATTTTCCGGAGCAGTTGCACAATTTTGCATTCATACTGGTTATGTACAGGGTTCCAATTTCTCCATATCCACATGAACACTTGTTTTCTGTTTTGTTTTGAAAATAGCCATCCTAAAGGATGAGAAGTGATATCTCATTGTGGTTCCTGATTTGCATTTCCCTAATGAATAGTGATGTGAGGCATCTTTTCATGTGCCTTTTGGTCATTTGTCTATCTTCTCTGAAGAAATGTCTCATCAAGTCCTTTGCTCACTTTTTAAAGTATCTATCTATATCTATCTATCTATCTATCTATCTATCTATCTATCTATCTAGAGTGAGCAGGGGGAGAGGTAGAGGGAGTGGGAGAGAGAATCCCAAGCAGACTCTGTGCTGAGCATGGAGCTGGATGCAGGGCTCGATCTAATGACCCTGATGTCATGACATGAGCTGAAATTAGGAGTAGGACACTCAACTGACTGAGCCACCCAGACACCCCCTTTGCCTACTTTTTAATTGGGTTGTTTTCTTGTTGAGTTTCAAGAGATCTCTGTATAGGTTGGCCATTAATCCCTTATTAAACATGTGATTTGCAAAAATTTGTATTATTCTGTGGGTTGCCTTTTACTGTTGATTGTGTCCTTTGTTACACAGAAGTTTTAAATTCTGAAGCAGCCCAATTTATTATTATTTTTGTTTCCTGTGACTTTGGTGTCATATATAAGAAATTGCTAAATCCAAAGTCACAAAATTTTTCCTCTATGTTTTCTTCTAAGAGTTTTATAGTTTTAGTTCTTATACTTAGAACTCCATCATGAGTTACTTTTTGGAACAGTGTTAGTAAGGGTCCAACTTCATTCTTTTGCATATGGATATCCAGTTTTCCCAACATCATCTGTTGAAGAGACTGTCCTTTCCTCATTAAGTGGTCTTGGTACCCTGGTCAATAATCACTTGGACATATATGTGATGGTTTATGTCTGGACTCTCTATTCTACTCCATGAGTCTATATGGCCATCTTTTTGCTGGTACCACATTCTTCTGGTTACTGTAAGCTTTTCGTAAATTTGAAATCAAGAAGTGTGAGCCTTACATTTTTTCCATCTTTTTTCAAGACTATTTTTGTCTACCAGAGTCCCTTGAGACTTCCATGAATTTTAGGATAGAGTTTTCTATTTCTCGAAAAAATCATTGGGATTTTGATAGACATTATACTCATTCTATGGATGGCTTTGAGTAGTACTGACATCTAACAATATTCTGTCTTCTAATCATAAACATGGAATGTTATTCTATTTACTTATATATTTTTAAATTTTTTCAGCAATGTTTTATAGTTTTCAGTGTATAACTCTTTCACCTCCGTGGTTAAAGTAATTTCTGAGTACTTTATTCTGTTAGATGCTATTGTAAATGGAAATGTTTCCTTAATTACCTTTTTGGATTGTTAACTGTCCTCGTATAAGAACACAACTGACTTTTGCATGTTCATTTTATATCCTGCTACTTTGTTAAATTTGCTAGTTTTATCATTTTTTGTGTGTGGAATATTTAGGGGTTTCTATATATAAGATCATGTCATCTGTGAACAGAGATAATTTTATTTCTTCCTTTCCAATTTGAATTCTTCCACCCTTACTTCTTCAAGTACTCTTTCCACCCTGTCTTTCCTTCCTCCTCATGGGACACCAATGTTCCATCTTTGTTATTGGTCCCACAGTCCCTGAAATTCTGTTCAATTTTATCTTTTATTCAGTTGTTTCCTCTGTTTTTCAAGATTGGGGAGCTTCTATTGTTCTATCTTCAAGTTTGCTAATTCATTCCTCTGTCCTCTCCATTCTGCTATAAAGCACTAGTCTGTTTATTTGGGTAATTGTATTCATCAGTTCTTAAATTTCTATTTGCATCTTCTTTCTATTTTCAATCTCCTTGCTGAGACTTTCTATTTTTTCATTTGTTTTCAGGGTGTTCATAATTGCTCATTGAAGCATTTTTATGATGGCTGCTTTAGAACCTGTCAGCCATCTATGGATAGTCTTTTTTTTTTTCCCCCTTAAAACTGAGATCTTAAAAAAAAAAAAAAAGAAAGAAAGAAAACTGAAATCTTCTTGGTTCTTGGTATGACATGTGACTTTCAATTGAAATCTGGACATTCTGGATATTGAGTTGATATTCTGAATTTTATTTAAACCTTATGTTTTAGCTGGATTTCTCTGAAATTGCTCCAATAAGAGAATGAAGAGATAATGGGGAGAAAATACCATGCGAATGCCAGGTGGAGGTAAAAGTCCAGATTTTGAACTTGGCTCCTTATTTGTACTGGGCTTATACTTTCTGCTAGGTAAATTTCTGCTGGTTTCCTTTGATATGACTTAATCACTATGCTTTCATTTTATTGACCATTCTGTTACTTGACCTCCTTTTTTGGTTCAGAAACATACACCTAAAACTAATATCTCTATTTGGAGGTCCACAGGAGGCATTCATATGTATCAGAGGCAGGAACATTCAAATAACTCTTTGAAGGCATTATTGATGATTATGGCATAATATATGTCTGTATTTTTGTTCTCCGTCTTTCCATCCCATTTGCCCACATGCTATGGTGTGATGTTACATATTCAGAAGAGGGTTTTTTAACCTAAAGGCTATGGGCACCTACAGAGTGCAAGGAGAGGCTTCAGGCAGCCCCTGAAGTCCCTCTCCTCACCCAGAGTACAAGGTATGGTGTATATGTACATTCTTCTCTAGTGAGTCAGTGGTTCTTATCAGATTTCTAAATAAGGGTGTGATTGAAGAGGTTAAGAATCACTATAGCAGATTAAGGAATGGGAACCATAGAATTGTATGCTTTAAATCAGTTTTTGGGGGGCTTAAATTTAGAGTGTAGGCTAGAGTAGACAGAGACCAGTATAGTTGTGCTTTGAGCTTTCCCTGGAAGTGCCGGAATAGCTGATAGCTCTGTGAGAATGAGAGGAATGTCTAGGACCTATGGCCTTTGCTCCCTGCTCAGGCCCAGAAAAAGCTAAAAAGATCCTCAAAATGTAAAATGCATCAACAAAATGAAATGAAAAGGGGAAATGAACATTATAGTGTAATGTAAAAAATTTACATCTAAATAAAAAATGATTACTAAAGGGGAATTAGTCTGGTTTTTTCCAACCTGCCTTCAGCTAACAAGGCACTAACAAAGCAGCTAGTCTGCCCACAGTGAGGAAGTCAGCAGCATGCAGAGCTCCTAGAAAAGAAACAGGTTGACTGACAAGAGTCCAAAAAATGACAGTTGCCATGAGCTCTAAGAAGTCAAATTAGTGGCTAACAAAATTCTTCCAAGAAATAAATGGAAAGGAATGAGAACAGTTAAGAGACAGGAGAAAGCAGGAGACAAGCTTTGCAAAGGGACCCCAGGATTGTCCTTTGGCAGCAGTCATAAGCATTTCAGCTGAGCCCAGTGGAGATGAAAGCCTAAACCAAATCAGTGTTGGGCTAAGTGGATCCCTTTCCTGGAGGAGGCTGGCCTAATGGAATCTGTAACCAATTTCTGCTTCTGAAGATTTTCTCATTTCTGCTCCAAAACCAGACTTTGAAGCCCTTTTCAAGTTCTTTCATTCTATTATTTCCAGAGTTTCTAAGAAAGAATACCTAGGGGTGCCAGCCTAAAGAGAACATCAGTTTCAAAAGGCAGAGAACAGATTTTCTCTTTCCCCTCTCTGGGATATCTAAGCCATAAGAAAACTCAGGAAGAGAGGCTTTCTGCAGAATGAAACTGGCCTGCTCCTAGGCCTTCAGGTACTATGAGCTTGCAAAGCAATGGCCAGTCCTGCCTGTCCCTCTGTGTGACACCATAAATTGTAACAAGGCAGAAACATATTTGGTCTTCATCCTAGTTTCTGACACAGAGCTTCCAGAACCCTTGGCGTTTCCAAGGTGCAGAAAGCAATAAAAGTATCTCTTGTTATGTTAATAAGGTAACTTTCTCAGAAAGCACCTAATGATGGGGGACGTCTGCCCAGAAACCCAACCATGTGATGATTGACTTCTGACAGGCAGAGGAGTTAGAGGCTGAATCAGTTGCCAATGGCCAATGATTTAATCAATCATACCTAGGTAATGAAGCCCATATAAAAACCTCAACGGATGGGGTTTAAAGAGCTTCTGGGGTGGTGAACACATGGAGATCTAAGAAGACTGGTGAGCTCTAAGAGAGGATGGAAGCTTTGTGCCATTTCCTTAGATTGTGCCCTATGCCTCTCTTCTATCTAGTTGTTCCTGATTTATAGCCTTTTACAATAGATTAGTGATCTAGTATGCAAAATGTTCTTCTGACTTCTGTGAACCACCCTAGCACATTAATTGATCCTAAAGAAGGGGTCCTTGGAATCTCCAATCTGTACACCTGGTCAGTCAGAAGCACAGGTGACAGCCTGGGCTTGCCATCAGCATCCGCAGTGGAGAGTAGTCTCATGGGGCTGAGCCATTTACCTGCTGGGTCTGATGCTATCTCTGGATAGACAGTGTCAGAATTGAACTGAATCATAGGACACCCACCTGGTGTCCAAGAATTGCTTGTTGGTAGGGGAAAACCCTTGCCACACATTGGAATTGGGGAGATCAGAGCCTTACACTGCTAGTGAATGGTCAGTAAAGGCCCAGACAGGATCTGCCACTAGCCATAGACATAGTATATATATGTATTAGCTCAAAGAACAGGACCAGAGTGAGGCTTTTAAAGATCTCAATTCATTACAAAATCTATTCATTCAAGTACGTCTTTAATAGAGTGTGCTGTGTTTGGGGCATGTGTTAGGTGGTACCAGGAGACAAAAGGTATGTAAGTCAGGGCCTCTTGTGGAATTCCCACTCAATATGGAAAAACAGAACATGCCCATGTGAAATGCCGAGTTAGAGAACATAATTGTTCAACAGTGGAAACACCATATAACCCCAAGCTTCAACAAGTGTTGATGGGACCAGATAGTGGGAGAATGATCAGAACGACGATTCTTGTAACAATAATAATTCCTTATAGTCTCAAAATACTTAGGACTTAGCAAAATATTCTCACACACTACCTCATTTACTCCTCAAAACCACTCTATGGGGTGGGGATTATGTTCATTTTAAAAATAAGAAAGTTCTATTAAGAGGGATTAAGAGACTTGCTTCAAGTCATGGCACTTGCAGGTGACACTCTTCACTCTAAACCTGAGTACTCCCTCTACCATGCAACACTGCCAGGCACATGGCATAGACAGTGACTTCCAGAGCCAAACAGGAACTTTGGGGATGCTTTAACTGCAGCAAGGGCAGACTTGCTGATGCTGTTCTAAGAATTTTTCATTTGCAGCTATGAGGGTCCATACTGGAGCTTACCCCTTCAGTACCAGGAGGAGGAGATGCTAAAACAGTTAACAAAGGAAGCTTCTGGAGGTGAGGTCACATGGTAAGAAGACCATGAGGAAGGCAGCATAGAACTGGACCTGAGGGGTATAGGAGGGCAGAAAGTGTGTCACGGGGCGGGCTGGTGATGACCACAGTGACCACCCAGCCTGAGTGATCCCCTAAATTCACATCTAGATGTCTGTCTGGGTTCCTGCCTTTGCAGCTGGGATTAGATGCCTCCTTCAAGAGTTCTGCACACAGAGGTGATAAAAAAGCCTCACACAATGAAGGACATGATCCAAATCTCTCCTGATGTCTCCCCCACCTTCTCCTGAGCTGGCATCAGGAGCTCAGGTGATTCACAGGGATTTCTGCTCACTGAGTCTTACTAGAGGGTCTCATCTCCTTAACTGGGCCAGTTTAGAGGAAAAGCAGAGAGGCCAGGATTCCAGCCTGTATTTAATGACTTGGTCACATGTTGCCTCCTGCACTAAACTTGGAAGGACGACACTGGGCCTTCTTCAGATCAATAGAAGAATTTAATCCACACACGTTTAATTAAACTGAACAAACCAGACTTCAGTATGACTTTGGACAGGCTCTCAAATGTCTCCATGCCTTAGCTCCTTCCATTTCAAATGGGAATGAAAATATCTGCTCCACTGACCTCATTTGTTATGAGGACCACAAAGATCATGTACATATGAACAGTATTTTTAAAAAAGATTTATTTATTTATTTTAGAGAGTGAGGGAAGGGGGAGAGAGGGGTAAAGGGAGAGAGAGAGAATCTTAAGCAGATTCTATGCTGAGCATGGAACTGATGCAGGTCTCAAGCTCACCACCCTGAGATCATGACCCGAGCTGAAACCAAGAGCCAGATGCTTAACTAACTGAGCCACCCAGGTGCCCTTACATATGAGCAGTATTAATGCTTTCTAGTCCTCTAGAAATATAAAGGATTAGTTTGATCACTTATAAAACAACTTGTAGGTGACCTGGGTTGGGGACATCAAACACTTGGGAAATTTGCCCCACATTATTTTTCTGTCAAAACTTGTACATGGTAGACCTTCTCAGTGAGTATTTCTGCCTAACTGACCCAACCAGCTGACAGCTATTAGACCAGTAAAGGAAAGGTTTATCTGAGATTGCAAGAGATTGTGAGGTGCTCCTCCATCAGTCTGGGTACAGCTGTCAGACAAGGTAAAAAGAACAGGAAGACCCATGTGCCTTTGGGAATTTCAGTGTTCTTCCTGTTTTCCATGGGCCTCTTTCTTTCTTTTCTTCCTTACCTTTCCTTTCCTCTCCTCTCCTCCTTGATTTTATTTATTTGTTCATGAGAGACACACACAGAGAGAGATGCAGAGACATAGGCAGAAGAAGAAGCAGGCTCCCTGCGGGGCTCCTGATGTGGGACTCTATCCCAGGACCCCGAGATCACAAACAGAGCCAAAGGCAGATGCTCAACCACTGAGTCACCCAGGTGCCCCTCCATGGGCTTATTTCAATTAAAGATCAGGAAAGGGAACATGGCTATCATTAAGAAAAACCCCAAAACCAGCACTAGACAATTTCATTTTTTAGAATCCCTTAGGCATTTGTTACTTTCCTCCTCTAACAATGGGTAGCTGTGCCTGTCATGGGGCCAGCCAGCCCCTGGGTATCCCCTGAGAACCTGGATGGAGGGCCAGGATCTCTCCACTGTAGCCCTTCTGCAGACAAGGGGCCCATAGCCCAGGGGGATCCTGTTCAACATCCGGTACTCCGTGGGAAACCACATACAACAGGGCTCCCTGAGACCTGCCAACACCTGGACCAGGTAAGCATGTCTGTTCTCCGTCTATAAGCTACGGTTGGGTGAGAAGGGGCTCTGCTGGGGTAGCAAGGCCAGAGCAGCAGGGAGCCCTGGCTCCCAGGGGCATGGGAGGCTCACTGAGAGTAAACATCACTCTTTACTGTATTCTAAGGCAGACCCAGTTCTCCTATTTAGTTTCTCTGCACTTGCACTTACTGCTACAGTCATACTGACCTCCCCTCCTCCTCCCTCCAACAAGGAATACCTCCTAAGTTCCAAGTTTTTGTATGGCACTGAGCTGGTTACAAAGACAACCACAAAGACCTCACAGTCTCCTGGGCATTAGGTATTCCTACTGTAAGACACCCCGTCTTATGGCTTTATTGTGAGTCCCAGATATCATGCTTTAAAAAAAAATTGAAGGTTTGTGGCAACCCTGTGTCAAGCAAGACTGTGGGCACCATTTTCCAACAGCATTTGGTCACTTCATGTCTGTGTCACATTTCGGTAATTCTCACAATATTTCAACTTTTTCATCATTATTGTGTTTGTCGTGGTGATCTGTGATCTTTGAAGTTCACCATAGTAATTGTTTTGGGGCATCAAGTACCATGCCCATATAAGACACATATAATATAATACATCTATTATTATATATAATAAACAAACATTATGTGTGTTCTGATTGCTCCACCAACTGGCCAGTCACCACCACTCCTCCTTGGGCCTCCCTGCTCCCTGAGACATGGTATTGAAAATTAGGAATCCTTCAATAGCCCCTGTGTGTTCAAGTGAAAGGAAGTGTCACATGTCTCTCATTTTAAATCAAAACCAAAAATTGTTAAGCTGAGTGAGGAAGGCATGTTGAAATGTGGAGGTTGAAAAAGCTAGGCCTCTTGTACTGAACAGTAAGCCAAGCTGTGAATAGAAAGGGAAAGTTTTTGAAGGAGATTACAAATGTTTTTCTATTGATCACACACATGATAAGAAAGTGAAATGGCCTTACTGCTAATACAGAGAAAGTTCCAGTGGTCTGGATAGAAGATTGAGTAGATGCAACATTCCCTCAGGCCATGAAGATGGTTACACTGAACATCGGATTTTTCAATTCAGACAAAACAGCCTTAAACTGGAGGAAGATGCCATCCAGAACTTTCACAGCTAGAGAAGTCAATGCCTGGTTTCAAACCTTCAAAGCACAGGCTGACTCTCATTAGGTATTAATGCAGCTGGTGACTTTAAGTTCTGACCTACTACGTAAGGAAAAAAAAAAAAAGAAGAAGATTCCTTTCAAAACATTACTATTCATTGATAATAGGCCTGGGCACCCAAGAGCTCTGATGGAGATGGACAGTGAGATTAGTGTTGTTTTCATGCCCCACAACATAACATCCATTCTAAGCTCATGGATCATAGTGTAATTTCCACTTTCAAGTCTTATTATTGAAGAAATACATTTCATTAAACTATAGCTGCCATAAATAGTGATTCCTCTGATGGATCTGGGCAACGGAAATCAAAAACCTCCTGGAAAGGATTCACCTTTCTATTCCATCTACCCTTGATGCCATTGGGAATATTTGTGATTCATGGGAAGAGGCCAAAATATCAAAATTAACAGGAGTTTGGAGGTAGCTGATTCCAACCCTCACAGATGACTTTAAAGGGTTCAAGACCTAAAGAAGGGAAGTCACTGCAGATGGGGTGGGAAGAGCAGGAGAACTAGGATTGGAAGTGGAGCCAGAGGATGGGACTGATTGGCCACAATCTCATGATAAAACCTGAATGGATGAGTAAAGAAAGTGGTTTCTTGACATGGAATCTACTCCTAGTGAGGATGCTGTGGAGATCATTGAAATGACAGTGAAGGGGATCCCTGGGTGGCGCAGCGGTTTAGCGCCTGCCTTTGGCCCAGGGCGCGATCCTGGAGACCCGGGATCGAATCCCACGTCAGGCTCCCGGTGCATGGAGCCTGCTTCTCCCTCTGCCTGTGTCTCTGCCTCTCTCTCTCTCACTGTGTGCCTATCATAAATAAATAAAAATTAAAAAAAATTTTTTTTGAAATGACAGTGAAAGATTTAGAATATTCCAGAAACAGAGTTGAGATGATGGACTCCAATTATGGAAGAAGTTAGTTCTACCTTGGATCCGATGCTATCACACAGCATCACACGCTACAAAGAAATCCTTCATGAAAGGAATGAGGCAATGAATGTCCATCAATGAGCCAAATGTCATTGTTGTCTTTTTTTAAGAAGTTGCCATGGCCACTCCAACCTTTAGCACCCACCACCCTGAACAGTCTGCAGTCACCAACACAGAGACAACATCCTCCAGAAGCAAAAAGATTACAACACGCTGAAAGCTCAGGTGACGGTTAGCATTTCTTAGCAATAAAGTATTTTTAAATTAAGAAATGTATATTTTCTCTTTTGACATAATGCTGTTACACACTTCATAGACTAGAGTATCATGTAAACATAATTTTTATATACATTGGGAAACCAAAAAATTCACTGGACTCTCTCTATTGCGATACAGGCTTTATGGCAGTGCTTTAGAAGGAAGCCCACAGTACCTCTGAGCTGTGTCTGTACCATGTGATGAATGCTCTGCTGGCAGGGTGGGCACATTGGGGGTACTGGGAGAAAACCACATTTCAGCTGGGCCTTAAGGACCAGTAGAGTTCTGGCAGGCCCAGGGTGGGGTGGGTGGGATTGGCATTTAAGGCAGAGGAAATGTCTTGATGAGGACCTAAGTGTGACCAGTTCAAGGTCCTGGGTAATCGTGGGTGGCTCAGTGTGCACTGGCCGTGTGGAGAGACAAGGAAGGCTAGAAGGGGGTACAGGGTGCAAGGGTGGACGGCAGATAGGTGGTCAGGAGGCTGGGATGAGAGATGGGGATTAGGGACTATATTCTGTGGGGGATGGGTGAGGGGGTGTGGAAGGCAAGGACCTGCTCCCCTGGAGTAAGGCACAGCTGTAGTGATGTCCTGAAGGCTAGTGATGGTTATACTGTCTTGATTTTTATGAACTGGTCAATTTTACATGGGTAGTTTGAGATCAGCCATGGTGCATGTGTTCAGACCACAGAAAACAAGCAAACATTACAAATCAGGTCTTTTCAGAGAGCTGGTCATTAAACATTTATGGGCATGTGCATGTGTGCAAACATGTGCACATATGTGTGCATGCAGACACATGCATGTGCATAAAGTTGCTAAAAATCACAAGGAAGCAGCCTAGCAACAGGCAGAAATGGTTCTGCCTGCAGAAGGACATGAGGGCCTTGGGTGGCTCAGCAGTTGAGTGTTTGCCTTTGGCTCAAGGCGTGATCCTGGAGTCCCAGGATCGAGTCCCACATTGGGCTCCCTGCAGGGAGCCCGCTTCTCCCTCTGCCTGTGTCTCTGCCTCCTCTGTGTGTCTCTCATGAATAAAATAATAAAATCTTAAAAAAAAAAAAAAAAGAAGGACACAAGGTCTTGGCACACTCACCAGTCTGAGATTCTTCATCGCCTGAGGGAACATGCCTTGGTGCAACTGCAGTTTGCCCACCTTCATTACCTGCACCCCTCTGACGGGATGGCTTCCGGGGAAGAAAATCCTGGAAGAAACCAAACAGTAAACAATGTCAGCAGCTCTCACCTTTGCAGTTGGCATTCCAACAGGAGACCATGAAAGTGGGGGCCGGCTCTGGCTGGAGGTGTCCAGAGCTACCGAGAGGAAGTCAGCTGTGTGGTCGGGAAGGGGCAACAGGCTCCCACAGTGTCCTCTGGGCAAGGAACGAAATGACAGCACTGGAATGTCTCTCTACTAAACACCAGAGAAGGGAGACAAGGTTGGACCTCTGTGTTTCTGTCTGGGTTTGGGGTGGAGAGACCTGGTGCTGATCTTACCTACAGCCTTCCTGTGAAACTCCAGCACCTAGAACAGCCTTGGAACAGAGACGGCCACTCAAGACATACTGAGTTAATGAGTGAAGTATTTGCGATGCCCACAGAGATACTACTATGCCCTCCTTTTAACCTCCAAGCCCTTGGAGTTCACTGTGGCCCATCTTTTGTACAGGACCTGTGTATTTATCATCTCACTGGATTAGGGATGGCCCCCTAATTTAATTCTGGCCTCCCATCTGTGTTGGCCATAATGAATACAAGCTTGGCGTCTTTCCCACATGTAACAGAACAGAAAAGGGTGTTGTAATAGACCTAAGAATGAAAACTCAGGGCTGGGAATCCCTGGGTGGCTCAGTGGTTTGGTGCCTGCCTTTGGCCCAGGGTGTGATCCTGGAGTCCCAGGATCAAGTCCCACGTCAGGCTCCCTGCATGGAGTCTGCTTCTCCCTCTACCTGTGTCTCTGCCTCTCTCTCTCTCTCTCATGAATAAATAAATAAAAATCTTTAAAAAAAAACAAAAAAACCCCTCAGGGCTATGCTCCAGACCTGATGATATAGCTTCAGTGTGATTCAATAAGAATTATATCTGATTTGGTAAAATGTGGACAGTTTGGCTGCTTTTGCCCCCCCCGCCCCCCCCCCCGGCACCTGCGCCTTGTCCTCTATTCTTAGAGTCGACCAAATTCCTGTTGTATGTGCAGGATTGTTCCTGGGGCCCGGGGCTGTACAGATATGAGCTTTCCCCTCAAGGCCCCACAACCCACCAGACACAAGACCAGCATTCAAACTACAGTTACAAAACATGATAGGAGAGGGCATGATTCAGTGCCCAGATGAGGCCTATCTTGGTACGTGGTACCGGTCGGTGCAAGTGGTTGAATTGCATCTGGAGAACATTACGAGAATTATGAAGAGAGAGAGGTGACTGGCAGTTGGTTGGACCAGGAGGGCTTCCTGGAGGAAGGAAATAGGATGTACAATGGCTCCAAAAGGTGAGCTTGGCTGAATGGGGAGAAGGGGAGTGTGTTCAAACTGCCAGCACAAACAGGGGCGTGCTCCAAATGCTGCTGGTCCAGAGACCACAGGCTCTGCCCTAAGAGTCATGACTCACATGGGGCTTGCCACGTGCCAAGTGCTGCTGGGACTGTTTCTCACTTCTGAACTCATGGAACCACATTTAAGCTCTACTGTGTAATAGAGAGGAGGTAGGTTTACCAGGAGACACATATATTCTCTTGTACGTGTACACATGTCTACAAACCATTCCCTCTCCCTGAACCTCAACTCTTCCCACATGAAATGTGATATAGGAACCCTTTCCATTCGTGCTCTTCAGAAAGCGGAAAACAGTACTTGAGAGGGAGGTATTTCCATCAATAGAAGGTTGGCCAGGCTTCTTTTAAAGAACTGTGGAGGGAGGGGGGACGGGAGAAACAAAGAGACACCTGGGTCTTGTATTTTTCTTCATCTCTTGAACATGCCAGGAGATCAATCACTTTACCCCTCACCTCCAACAAAATGAACATCATTATCTACCTGCATGGAAAAGATTTTAAGATCCCCAGACAAAAGGCTCAAGTGCAGGACACCATTATCAGGAGGTAATCACCTGGACACTTTCATCCAAAAGCACACCTGGATTTAGGATTTTATTTTATTGCTATGAATGTGGAATAATTAAATTTAAAGGCCAAAAAGTAATTTTATACTAAAAATCATTCCACTAAATGGCTGTCTGTCATGTCAGTTAGCAGAAGGAAAGAAAATCTTTGGTTTGGTGCCGGGAGAGAAAGTGGTGCGTAATTATGCCCTGACAGGTACCTGCTCTGGTTGCTTAAATATATTAAAAAAACAAAGTGAAGTTTAGTCGGAAGAGGATGAGGGGTACTTCCACAGAAATATTTAAGGAGCAGTGTTACAGCTCCAGCGAGCACCCACTGTGTGCAGGATTATTTCTAGAGGCCTCTTGGCTGCCATGCAGAATGAGAATCATGATTACTTGCTGGAGTCACACCCAGAGGAACATTGATGAAGCTCACTCCTGCTGGGAGAAGTTCCCCAGCAAGGGCATGTGGGACAGTACTAAGGACAGAGGAGGGCCTGCAGGCTGGCTTCAATCATGGCACTGCCAAAAAGGAAGGCCAGCTAAGAGCCTGACCCAGAAATGGTGTTGGGGAGCCTGGGAGTGCAGGGACCAGTGCAGGGGTCTGAGTGGGAAGAAGGGAAGGGGCACCTACGAGATGCCACGTTCTGTGCCCAGTGAGCTAGGGAATGAGATGTCCCTGTCCTGGCTGGGACACAGTCTAGTTGCAGAAGTGAGGCCGATGAAATCGTGATGCAGAGAGGAGTGGGAGAGCTGCCACGGCACAGATGTGGGGCTCCAGAAGCAGCAGAGCCCTCGGGGACCAGGGGAGGGTTCTCAGAGCTGGTCCAGGCTGGAACGGTCTGTGGGCTCCTGGGACAGGCAAGTGGGGTGTGGGAAGACAGAGGCAGCTCAGGTGATCATTCAGGAGGCAGAATATGAAGGGCCAGGGAGCACACTGGTCTGGCCACACAGAGGGTGGGATGGGACGGGACAGGACAGCAGCTTCAGGCCAGGCTGCACAGAGACAGAAATGCAAAGCCAGGAAGCTCAGACTTCTCCTTGTCAGCAGCTAGGCACTCCTCTATGGGGCTGTGAATATTTTCATCAGAATGGGAAACAGAAAATTCAAGAAGAGATACAAGAGGAAGACACACTTGAAGCTGGATGGGATGGTATAAGGAGGAAGGAAAAGAAAGATACAGCTGGTGGAACAGGGTCTGGAGGCTTGCTAGGGTCCAGCAGAGCTGGAGCTGACTGCAAGACTCAGAAATGCTGCTCCAGAAATACAAGCAAAGTATACAGGGACAAAATCATTCTATAGGCCTTCTATTGTTGGAGTGTTATAAATTCCCTTTCTGTAGGCACTGTGCCAGCGATCACAGGTTCCAGAATCCTGGGCCCGGGATGGAAAAGTTGCGGCACACATCCTAGCTTTAACTCAGACCCACAAGCACCAAGATTCTGCTGCCCTACCTTGTGAAGAGGCTGAGAGTCAGCAAAGTGGAATGGCTCTTAAAGCTAAAAGGCTATAGAGAAGCCCTGGTGGCAGGACCCATACTGCTGGCCATGCTGTTTCCCTACATGATGTAATTACCAATTACATTGCTTCACTACAGGTAGCAGGTCTGGCACTGAAAGCAGGAAAAAACATTTATTGTTGGGGATGATTTTTTCTAGAACTGATGTAAAAGACATTACTGAATTTAAAAGAAGAGCTTAACTCGCCTATATAAACTGTATTTCAGAGTAACCAAATAGATCAAAGATGATGGAAAATTTTATAATGGAGGATTATGTTGTTACCATCAAAACCCACTGATCAATGTTAGCATCCCTACAGTGTAAAAATCACATATCTTGTGCTATCTGATATAATGCAACAGGAATTCTTCTGCACTACTTATAAAGCATCTTTGCCAAAAACAAACAAAACTGAATTTCATCAAGCCCATACAGTTAAATTCTATTACGTAGGAAAAATAAGTGATAGAGGATCAAACAAAAGCAACCAGCTAAATCTGAGATAAGAGAAATTCTACAGGACTTTGACACAGAATTTCAACAGGTCGATAGCATGAAAAGAAAAAGCTGGCAGGAGAGGAGAACACTCTAGATTAAAAGAGACTCAAAAGACACACCAACCAAATATAACATATAGACCTTGTGCATCTGAACTCAGACAAAACAATCATAAAAAGGCATTTCTGGGAATTCTAGGAAATCTGAACATGAAATGGCATTGTTGGCCGATAAGAGAATGCCTGCGTTTTTCCGAGATACAAGCTAAAGTATGAATGGATAAAATAATGTAATGTCTGAGATTTGATTCAAATTTCTTTAGTAGAATTTCTCCTTCCAGCAATGGTGGATTAGCTTGTTTCAGACCAAACTCTTTGCTAAAAAAAGAGAAGTTAGGCAAAATATACAAAAAATTTGTTTAAAGGTATCACAGACCCACTAAGGCAGAGGGATTGTAAAGAGTCAAAACTGCAGAAACAACAGAAGCTGAAGGAGGTGATCCTTACCTTTGTTGCTACTTTTCCTTTGCTGAATTGAAAGAGGCAGACAGGCTCAATAGCTGAGCAGAGGTTTGGGCAGTCTCACAGACATGGACACAGAACTTGGAGCTTAGAGTGCAACAAGAATGGAAAGGAGCCCTGGAAAACATTCTTGGCTTTCATTTGTGACCCCGCAAAGGGCTACAGCGGAAGTTAAGTAAGCCAGAAAGACACCAGCTCTCACAAAGACTCAATCTGTTCAAACCCTGAATGGATGAAGGTGATCTGTTCCTACAGACTGCCAGAAGCAAAGGTAAATCCTCCTTGAAGATGTCATCTTGAACCTACAATTATCCCTTCCAATTCTCCTAGACAATGTCCTGTAGCCAGTGAAATTATAATCAGGCATACAAAAAGGGAAGGACTGTCTGAAAACCAAGAGAAGAAAACCCACAGACAATGAGACAGACCAAGGGTACTCAAATATTTAGGTCTTTAAAATAAATGTAACCAAAGGGGGGGGGGCAAGAAATAAAACAAGTTTTGCAAAATTTTGATAATTATTGAATTGGGACAATGGATATAAGAAGGTTCATTATATTATTCTATTTTGGTGCTTGTTTGAAATTTTTCATAATAAAAACAGGACACTGGGTTTTACTTTTTCACTTTCAGGAATGATGGACTCTGGCAGATAACTGCCCTCATTTCAAAAAAATTGGGATTTTTAATGACTTCTAAGCCTCGTTTAGATATTACCTTTTTTTAAATTTTTATTTATTTATGATAGTCACACAGAGGGGGGGGGCAGAGACACAGGCAGAGGGAGAAGCAGGCTCCATGCACCGGGAGCCCGACGTGGGATTCGATCCTGGGCCTCCAGGATCGCGCCCTGGGCCAAAGGCAGGCGCTAAACCGCTGTGCCACCCAGGGATCCCTAAGCCTCGTTTAGAAATGGCATGGAAACTCATGGGGGACCAAGCAGGAATGAAAAGGCAGATGGAGTCATGTGATGTTCCTCAGGCTCGGCTTAAGTTAAACCAGCTGCTGTCTGAAAGTTATTCACGTTTTTGTGGTAGGGTAGCTTTATTTGTAATATGATATACTTTTGTTGTTTAGGTTTTTTTTTTTTAATAAAGATCCTAACATTGAGAAGTGAAACCACAGTAAGAAAGGATAGACCATACTGTCCTAGAAATTGCTTCAAAACAAGAACTCTATCCTACTATGACCTTAATTAATTACCCAGTTAGTCCAGAGAAGTGCTCTTCTCCAAAGGGGGGTGATGAATCCTTGCCTCTCCATCACCTCTACTATTTGGCTCTGCTGGCAACAGGAAGATCAGAGCCATGAATTCTCACTTGTTTCCAAAAAAGGGTGATCCTGGATTCTGGCCTCAACTGAACTCTCACCTCCTTGTTTTGTCTGTGATATGTGTTGCTGGCCCCACATGGCTGACAGGTGGATCTGCCACACACCCCCAGCACTTATCCCTCGAGTGTGAGAAAATAAAATTCACGTGCCTCTTATAATTCTACCTCATATCACAAGAGCATTTTATAACATTACAATGAGATTTTGTCTTACTGCAATTAGATTTTTCTTGGGTTTATTTTTTCTCACAAAATGAGTAAGCAGAATGATCTCCTTACACAAATATTGTATTTCTACTCCTCTTAATTTCCACTAAATAGAGGTCCTCCACCCAAAAGTCAGGACTTAAAAAAAAAAAGATTTTATTTATTCATGAGACAGAGAGAGAGAGAGAGAGAGAGAGAGAGAGAGAGAGACAAGAGAGAGAGACACACACATATACACATAGGCAGAGGGAGAAGCAGGCGCCCTGTGGGGAGCTCGATTCAGGACTTGATCCCAGGACTCTGGGATCACGCCCTGAGCTAAAGGGCGTTCAACCACTGAGCCACCCAGGCATCCCAAGGCAGGACTTTCTTACTCTTAGAAGTTTAACAATTTATAGTTGTTTGTACATGGCCTATTGTTAGAGTCTCTAAATCAGAGGAAAAAAAGAGCTTTCTGTTTATTTTAAATTTTTATGTAATTTGGGCTGAGAAGCCGAGGTTTCACAGTAGATAAATTCAAATGAAGGAGTTAGGATATTTACGTTCAAGAACTGCTTCTTCCAAGTAGTTAGCTGACTGACCACTTCACATCACAATTAACCTGATGCTAAGATAAGAAGCAGGAGAACGTTTAGAAATGTTCACAATGATGTATAAATACAAGCTAGTTATCATTAAATGGCCAGTGCTAGCGAACACAGGGTAATGAGATGTAATGCACTGTTACATTCACATTGAGATAAATGATGGTGAAAAAAAACTGCCTGATTTTATTGCAAAGTTAAAAAAAAATAGCCCGATAGTATAAAAAATATTTCCAACAGCCAAAGGGCCCACTTGGATCACCTATGTATGTCTACCTATTGTTTTTTTAAATGCAAACTGAATGTATAGTAATGCAAAGAGAAGCCTGGCTGGGACAGTGGTAGAGGAGAAGATCCTGGATGAGTGGCAAGGAGCTGCCTTCTGTTGAATGCTTATGTTGTAGATGGGGCTGAATTCTGAACCACAAAGTGTGTGTTTTCAAAAGTGAACCCTGAAGAGATTACCCCTATTGTATTTGAAACTTTCAAATGATGTTTAACTCTTTTCATTTAATGCTGGATTTGTGCACACTTTTCTCACTCACATGCTAGACCTGCTCACAAGCCGCCTGGACCCCTGGCCATTTGGCTAGTGGAAGGGAGCCCTTGCGGTGCTGCCCATGGAGCCCACACTGCGTGTAGCACCTTACGAAGGGCTGGTTAGAGCCCTCCAGACAGGCAGGGCAGTAATTCCATTGTATGCAGTTTCCTTTATGCTAGTAAGGGTGACAGTGCTGTTCTTTGCCTGGTTTTTGCCCATTTTGTGTCTTGTAGTACTTTTTTTTAGGGGGTGAAACATTTAACAATATTTTGAAGTATTTCAAAGAGGCTGGCGAGCATGGCTGAATTACACTGTAACTGTAATTTAGTTATTAAGCCCTTAAGAAACTATGGCAGTGAGATTTTCATTACAGAAGTCACACTTGTTCTGCATAAGGTCTACTGATACATTTAAAGTGGGCAATAAAACATCTCTAAAGTTCTGGATGTATACTCTAAAGCCCGAGTTTTGAATACATGGAGGTTCATGTCATTCTGAGATCATTTCCCAGGAAGAAACTTGTGAGCAGAAATGTTAAAACTTCTTTTCTTTTCTAAAATTTTATTCATTCATAAGAGATACAAAGAGAGAGAAAGAGAAAGAGAGAGAGAGAGAGAGAGAGAGGCAGAGACACAGGCAGAGGGAGAAGCAGGCTCCATTCACGAGCCAGATGTGGGACTCAATCCTGGGACTCCAGAATCATGCCTTGAACTGAAGGCAGATGCTCAACTGCTGAGCCACCCAGGCGTCCCTAAAACTTATTTTCATAAACTGATTGGTTTGAGCCTGTTAGTTCAAATGTATGAAAATTAGTTTCCATGCTATTTTTGATAGCATGGCAAGCTCAGTAGCCACATAGATTCTCTCATTGAAAACAATGTAAAATGTGAGGTAAGATAGGTTAAGATATTTTTAATATTTAATTAATCAATCAATTTGAGAGAGAGAATGAGCACATGTGCACGAGTTGCAGGGAGGAGCAGAAGGAGAGAAAGAGAGAGAGAGAGAGAGAGAGAGAGAGAGAGAGAAGTAGACTCCCCTCTGAGCAGTGAGCCCAGTGCAGGGTTCAATCCCAGGACTCTGGGATTATGACCTGAGTGGAAGGCAGATGCTTAACTGAATGAGCCACCCAGGTGCCCCACAAGATAAGATATATTTAAAGGTAATAAAATGCTGCCAAGATAGTAAAGAATTGTCAGGCCTCTGTCAGGCCATCTAAGTGAAGAGGAACCTCTGAGAAGTAAGTAGAATGGTGAAACTGTGTATGCTGGTATGCTAGAGCCTCTGGCTTCACCTGTTTTTTTGGAGCCTGGGGGCATAAGACTAAACCCAGTGTCTACCTAACATTGCAGGGTCTAACAGAATCCTCCCTTCTTGCCAATAACAGGAGACAGACTACATTCAAAAGAGTCATAATAAGGCCAAGAGAATGTCAGAAGCCAGTAGAAAAATATCTCCAATGTGCCTAGCACAAAAAGTTCCTAGTCTAGTATTTTATATCCTCAAAAATATCTTTTACAAATCTGAGCATATAAGTAAAGGGGTCATGGTTATTTTTTGAAGTGAAGAAATTGTTCTAAAATTGAATGTGGCAATGGCTGTACATATCTTTGGATATAATGAGTTGTATGCTTTTGATAGGTAAATTGTTTGGTTTGATGAATTATATTTCAATAAACTATTAAAAAAAGAATGAGACATTAGCACAACTCCCCACAAATAAAATACTGAGGTATAAAATCTAACAAAATATGTAAAAGGTCTATATAAGGAAAACGGAAATCTCTGATGAATGAAATCAAAGAACTAAATAAATGGAGAAGTATTCCAAATGTGTTGATAAGAAGACTCAATATTGTCAAGACGTCAGTTTGTCCAAACTTGGTCTATAGATTCAATACCATCCCAATCAAAATCCCAGCAAGGTATTTTGTGGATGTCAGTAAACGGATTCTAAGTTTATATGGAGGCAAAAAGACCCAGAATACCCAACATGATACTGTAGAACAAAGCTGGAGGAATTGATGTACCCAACTTCAAGACTTACTATAAAGCTATAGTAATCAAGATAGTGTGGTATTGATGAAAGAATAAGCAGATCAACGGAACAGAATAGGGAGCTCTGAAAGACCCACATAAATGCAGTCGACTGATCTTTGACGAAGGAGCAAAGGTAACACAATGGAGCAAAGATAGGTGTTTTCAACAAATAGTGCTGAAGCAACCAAACATCCACATTGCAAAAAAAATGAATGCAGACCCAGGTCTTATGCCCTTCACAAAAATGAACTCCAAATGGATCATAGATCTAGATGTAAAATGCAAGCCACTAAACTGCTAGAAGAAAGCCCAGGGTAAAAAAAAGGTGATGCCTTTTTAGATACGACACCAAAGACATGATCCGGGAAAGAAATAACTGATAAGCCAGAAAATCGAAAGCCTCTGCTCTGCAAAAGAATGTCAAGGGGATGGGAAGGTAAGCCACAGATTGAGAGAAAATATTTACAAAAGGGACATCTGATAAAGGATTGTTTATCTTAAAAATACAAAGAACTCTTAAAACTCAACACCAATAATGAAAAACTGAAAAAATGGGCCAAAAACCAGAACAGACATCTCATCAAAGAAGAGATACAGATAGCAAATAAGCATATGAAAAGATGCTTCCATGAAATGTCAATCAGAGAAATGCAAATAAAAACATTGAGATACCATTACATACGTACTAAAACAGCCAAAATCCGGGAACACTGACACTACCAAATGCTGACAACGACGTGCAACAAGAGGAACTCTCCTTCATTGCTGGTGGGGATGCAAAATGATGCAGCCACTTTGGAAGACAGTTTGGTGGCTTCTTATAAAACTAAACATACTAAATAAACTAAACCATAGAATGTAGGAATCATGCTCTTTGGTATTTACCCAATGGGGTTGAAAACTTACGTTCACACAAACACAAACACACACACACACATATAAACTTATAGCAGCTTTATTCGTAACTGCCAAAACTTGGAAGCAACCAAGGTGTCCTTCAGTAGATGAATGGATACATAATACATAAACTGTGGTCTATCCAGACAATGGAATATTATTGAGTACTGAAAACAACCTGTTAAAGCCACGAAAAGACATTTATATGCATATCACTAAGGGAAAGAAGCCAATCTACACTTGCTACATTTCAATGGTGTGACATTCTGAAAAATGCAAAATTATGGAGACAATTAAAAAAAATCAGTGATTTCCAGGGGGTGGAGGGAAGGGATGAACAGGTGGAGAACAGAAGATTTTGGGGGTAGTGAAAATACTCTTTATGATACCATAATAATGCACATGTGTCAGTATACATTGACCACATGCATAAAACATATGACACTGAGGGTAAACCCGAATGTAAACTGCGGACTCTGGGTGATAATGATGTGTCAGTATTGTAACAAATGTCCCACTCTGGTGGGGAATGTGGATAATGCAGGAGGCTGTGCCTGTGTGGGGGTAGGGAATATATCCATTTAATTTTTCTGTGACCTTAAAACTGCTGTAAAACAAAACCAAAAAAAATCTTAATTAAAAAAAAAAGATGAAATAGAGACATTTTTGGAAAAATAAAAACAGAGTTTGTCACCAGAAGATCTTAACAAAAAGAATTTCTAAAAGATATACTTGTAATAGAAGGAAAGTGAGCCAAGATGGAAGGTCTAAGGTGCAAACAGGAATGTAGAACAAAGAGAATGCCTAATTTGGGCAAATCTAGGACTTCTGACAAAACAGTAATTTCGGGGGGATTAAAAATGTGGTAACAATAAAAATATATAGTAATAATAGCATACATGTCAGTAGTAAAGAGAACAGAAGTACTCTAAAGTCCTTCCGTAGCCAAGAAGAACATAAAGCAGTTATATGCACACTTACTTTATAACTGTTTATATAGTTCATGTATGATTTATTTACCCTTTGGAATGTATGATATATTTAACAATAAAATGTCTTAAAACCTGATTTATGCTCTGTTTTAATTCCCAGGTACAAAGCCAGTGTGTAAAAAACAATTAGGTTAATAGATAATTTAGGGATTTAATGATCTCCAAAGATTGAATGTTGAATCAAGAAGGGAACACTGGTTTATAAAATGTACATTCCTTACCCTTGTTTGGAGGGAAAAAATGATACTTATAAAAGATTAAAAACTCATAAAAAGCTGCATAATCTAGTTTTAAACAGATGAAATATAGTTTGCCATCAATAATCTTACCAAGCTGTGTGTCTGTATCTAACAACACTGTAAGTGTTGTTGTTGACATGTATTCCAGAAATGTGCCTGGTACTTTTATGAACTCAGATGATACAGATGCCAAGTACCAGAGAGTACAGGCCTTGAAGACATCCCAGGCTCTCAGAGCACAGGTGTTGGGAGGTGCTAGAATGCGGTGCTGGGAAGTAGAAATGTTCTCTCTCCTTTGGTGATTAAAAAAAAGTCTGTTGCGGCATAAAAGTTGGCACTGCTCAGATACAGCATCGTGAGAAAGTGAGTCTACAGCAAGGGTTGGCAAACTATGGTGCCAAGGCCAGATCCCACCTGTGGCATGTTTTCACAAATAGTTTCACTGGCACACAGCCACACCCATTCCTTTTATACTGTCGATGGCTGCTTTCATGACACATCAGCAGGACTGAATAGTTGATTGTATGGCTTGCAAAGCTTAACATACTTACTACCTAGGTTTTTATAGAAAGAGCTGGCTGACTCCTAGTCTACAGTAAAGGACCTACTAGAAGTAAGAGGCTGGAGAGAGGACTTCATGTAAAAAAATGCTCTAGAGTGGGCAACTATGAATATGTACTGGAAGTGTGACTGTGTAGTTAACTTTGTCACTAGTAACAATAATGATAATTATAATAAATACACTTAGAGCCTTTGTAACATACCAGGACCTGATCTGAGGACTCTACCTGCTTTAGCTCAATTTATTTTAAAACAACCATATGCCCATAAACTATGGTAAAGATGATATGAAGTGATCAGAGTTTTCTCTGAAAAAATCAGTATAAAACTGGACAACATTGCCAAAAGCAACCACCTCAGGGCATGAGAAATTGACTAAAGGCAGACAACAAATTGGGAAGCTTTCATTCTTTAAAAAAAAAAAACAAAAAAACCCAAAAAACAAACAAACAAACAAAAACCAGCTAGAGCTTAGGGTAAGAAAAGCAGGAGTACACAGCCTGCTTGCCTGGGGCTATTCTTATGCGCCATCCTCCGCATATCCTCAATGAGCCAGAGAAGAACAGAGGCAAGCTCTCCATAACATCCAGGTAACTAGAAAATCACATGTCCGTAAGGGAGCTGCAAGGAAGCCTGGATAAAGCATAAACCAAGGAGATGAGGCCTGGCTATAACTTTGAATGCACACACCTTCCCACACACAGCAGATGGGAGAAGGCTTTTACGTTAAAGATGTTTGTGCGACACTTCTGTCCTCATCCCTGGTTGACCACTACACTATGCAAGCACAGTGGAGACCTCTAGGGAGCTAGGGCTAAAACAGAAAAACCTGAGCAAAGACACCATTAATAAGGTGCATCGCATACTCCATAGCTGATATCAGGGCAAGTTAAAGAACAACCAGCAACAACCTTCAGAACAATAAAGCAGAATGTGGAGTCAATGTTATTTTAAATGTTCAGTTTTCAATTAAAAAAATTATTAGGCTTTGGTAGGGAGCGAAATGGCTCCCTAATAAAGTTATAATATAATCTGCACAGCCCGGGGATATGTCACCTTACACAGCAAAGCAAGCTCTGCAGATGTGATTAAGGTCATAAAACTTGACGGGGGAGAGTAGTCTAGGTGACCCAGGTGGGTACAATCTAACCACAAATCCCAATAAGTAGAGAACCATCCCAGCGGTGTCAGAGAAAGAGGTATGACGGTGAAAGCAGGGTCAGAGGAGCATTGCATAGGTAGATTTGAAGATTGACAAAGGGAACCATGAACCAAGGAATGTCAGCAGTCTCCAAAAGCTGGACAAGGTTAAGGAAAGAGGTTTTCCCATGAAGTTTCCAGGCAGGATCACAGCCCTATTGGCTCCTTGATTTTAGCCAGAGAGACCCATGTCGGGCTCCTAACCTATACAGAACTATAAGATAATCAATTTGTGTTGTTTGAAGCCACTGAGACTGTGATCATTTGTTACAGAAGCAAAAGAAAACTTGTCACACACGTAAGAGACAGGGTACCATATTTAGGAACACAGCTGTCAAAAGAAATGGACTCCTGGTGGGCTCTATTAGATTTAGAAAGAAAAATCATTAAAGCAACTATGATAAATATTTTCAAGGAATTAAATTACATTAAAAAAATTACAGGAAAATAATTTTTAAAAAAAGGTAGTGGGAGGAAGTTTTGGTAGAGAAAACCTGTAAAAAAGAAGTAAGTGTAAGTTTTAAAGTTGAAATAAAAAGTTCACTATGGGATTCAGCAGCAGAGTTGATATGGCAGGAGAAATAATCAGTAAGCTGGATGCCAGATCAATGACATCAAATGTACAGAACAGAGAGAAAAATAATTGAAGAGAAAGAACAGAACACTCATATCTATGAGAAGGCAGGTATTTCAATGCATGGGTAATGGGTATCCCAGAACAAGGGAAGAAAGCGAATGGGGAAGGAAAAATAGAAACAATTATGTCCAAAACCTTCTCAAATTTAATGAGTACAAAATTTAATAATACAAATTTAAAATTTAACTAATATAAAATATCAGCCTACAAGATCCCAAGAAGCTCAACTATCTCCAAGTGAAATAAATGTAAAGAAAATCTCATCCAGACACATAACAGTTAAACTGTTCAAAATTGAAGAGAAACTATTGAAAAGAGCAAAAAACAAAAACAAAAAACAAAACACGTCATCACATACAGGGAAATAGCTGACTTCTTACAGAAACCACGGATGCAAAATATAAAAGAATACCAATGCTGAAAGAAATGAGCTGCCAACCAAGAAATCTATACTTGAATGATCCTTCAAAAGCAAAGGTGAATGTAGCAAAGATTTTGATTCTCCTCAAACTGATCTATGGTGAAAGAGAAATTAATATAATAAAAAAAAATCTATGGTCATAATAAAAATCCCAGTAAGATATTTGTAGATACAGGCAAGCTGGTTCTAAAACGTATATGGAAATTAAAGACACCAGAAGAGTCTAAACAATTCTGAAAAAGAATAAAAGAGGACTCCATAACCCAATCTTAAGATTTACTATAAAGCTGTAATAATTGAAACGTTGTGATAATGGCAAAGAGTGATAAATATTTCATAAATAGACCTACACAAATACGGCTGATGTATTTTGGACAAAGACACAAAAAAATCCAGTAGGATAGTTTTTCATCCATTTATGGGAAGAAAAATGAACCTTGACCTGAACTTCATACCTTATACAAAGATATATTATGAGCCCATTAATTCAAAATGGATTATCAATTTAAGTGTAAAATTT
This sequence comes from Nyctereutes procyonoides, assembly GCF_905146905.1. Lineage (NCBI taxonomy): Eukaryota > Metazoa > Chordata > Mammalia > Carnivora > Canidae > Nyctereutes > Nyctereutes procyonoides. The sequence continues at coordinate 9,380,421 of NW_026575044.1, forward strand.
ACAATTATAAAACTTTTTAAAAAAGCTATAGGAGAAAGTCTTCATGATCTTATGCTAGGCAAAGATTTCTTACATATGACACTAAAAACACGAAACAGGGCAGCCCGGGTGGCTCAGCGCTTTAGCGCCAGCTACAGCCCAAGGCGTGATCCTGGAGTCTGGAGATCAAGTCCCACGTCGGGCTCCCTGCATGGAGCCTGCTTCTCCCTCTGCCTGTGTCTCTGCCTCTCTCTCTCTCTCTCTCTCCTTTCTGTGTATTCTCATGAATAAATAAATAAAATCTTAAAAAAAAACACAATCCATAGAAGTAAAAATTGACAAATTGGAATTCATAAAACTTAAAAGTATCCTCTATAAAAGATACAAAGAATAAAAACAAGCTACAGACTGGGTAAAATTATCTGCAAAATATACATCTAAGACTTCTAACCAATATATACAAAGAACTCTTACAACTCAGTAATAATAAGACACGAAATAATAATAAACAAAAAAATGGGCAAAATACTTGACAAGTATTTCATAAAAAAATAGTATGAATGACAAGTCAGTACCTGAAGAAATGCACTACACATCTACTAGAAGGGTTAGAATCAAAGGGAACTGACAGTATTTTTTATGTGTGTTGACAAGGATATAGAGGAACAGGAACTTCCATACTTTGTTAGGGAAGTAAAATGGTACAAGAGCTTTGGAAAAGATTTTGGTGATTCTTAAGAAGTTACACAGAAGACCAATAATAGACATTGGAATAAATATTTCTATTCCAAGAAGAATAGAAGAATTCCATTCCATTTCCAAGAAGTTATACAAATGGCTAATAAATACATAAAAAAATGTTCAACATCATTAGTTACCTCACAAACAGCCTAAATAAAAGAACTAGACAAGATTACAAATCATATGATTACATTTATGTGAAATTTCTAAAAATGCAAAACTCTAGACACAAAGTCTAGAGTTGTGGTGGCTGAGGGCTGGGTGTGGAGGTAGGAACCAACACGAACAGGTCCAAGGGAATCTTTGTGGGTGACCGAAATATTGAAAAAATAGGTGGTGGTATTCATTTGCAAAATTGTAAAAATGTCTATAACCCATAGAACTGTACACTTAAAATGATTGAATTTTATGATATGTAAATCACACTTCAGACAAGCTGTTAAAAAAAAAAACTCAAAAGACTTTCTGAACCTGAAACTACTATCATTATTTCACCACTTGGGGAAAGTAGCTAGAAAACGGTAGAACTGTGAGCTGATCACAGGCAAAATGGCTGAGTCCTTAGCCACAAATGAAACCCGTGTAATATGCCAAGTATAATATGCTAGTACTGGGAACATGGAGAAAAGTCCTGCCCTCTTCCCACAGGCAGTCATTTCCTAGGATACGAAGAGAACATCACAGGTGTCACATTATCCTATAAGCCTGACTCCATGTGAGGACCATCCCCCTTCCTCCATTCTCTGTGATTAGCATGATAATCTTCTGGGAAGTTACCATCATCCTCTACTGTACAAATTAGGAAATGAAGCACAAAGAAATTAAATAATTTGTTTAAGGTCACAAAGCTAGTAGGTAGTTTGGGTGGAATTTAAATCTGAGACTGACTCCAAAATTTCTGTATAATACTTCCATTTCTCATGAAAATGGATTCCTCTTAAAACATGTTATTTCCTCTCATGTGATAACCAAAATTACCTGGGCTTCTTATATTAAAATACATAATTTTACAAAAAGTAATGTGCTTTTTAATGGTTTCTCTGAATTCCACAAACCGTGTCTAGAGGAGAAAATACATTTTTCTGATATCTGTGTATGCAATGCTTTCTTTGCTTAATGGATGGATCCTCCTTCCACATTATTGAAGGCTAGATAGGCACAGAAAGCTAGTTCTCCACCCCTCCCTCTGAAACCCAAATATATATCACTCCCTCTAAATTACAGAAATACACATTCATTTTATATACTTAATTATATTACCAAATCCCTACTTAAGAAGTCAAAGTTATTCCAGTTCCTTTAATATTTTTCTAGAAGAGCTACTGCAGCCATGACTAATCTTTTTTCATGCTTATCAACTTGTAAGATTTTGACATTTTTCAGTAATGCAGACATTATACGCAGATATAAATAGTGCACACAGTATTTTTTCAAAGAGAGGAAGAAGGGAGAGGAGATCAAGGAAGAGTAAATGTTCACAAAAAGAAGGGTTCCTCTTCTTTGGGGCATGTTCATTCTACCACTGTCAAAGGGGAAGTGAATCAAGAATTCAAACACACTATAAAAGTAGCAAAACCACTTGGATTTAACTTGATGGCTTCAAGAAACCTCTAGCCATAACTTTTCATCTGAGGGAATAATTAATGCTGCACTTGCTCTTTTGCCCATCAATGCAGGGAATATGACTGCCTATGACAAAATCAGTGATCAGTCAGGGTACTCACAGTCAAAATGGCATCTAAAATGTTACCTCTGCTATAACACTCCCAATTTATTATCAACTTGCCTATCAAGACACAAATACAGATTTCTAAAAATCACAATACAATTTAAAACTTGTACTAATAGCCAACCTAATGCCAGAATCCAGGAAGCGTTCTTAGCCACAACTTTGCTTAGAACAATGCATAGTGAAACACCACCTGAATAAGCCTGTTTGCTTGAAACTGTTGGGAAGGTTCCTTTCTACTAACTGAATCATGGACCAGAAATATAAGTCTGGACCAAGCAGGAATCTGTGCAGCTGTCCATGCATTATGGGGGGCTGGGTTTCTGTAGTAGCCAAGGTCAGTCATCTGGGACCCCCTCTTTCTCCTTTAACCAATTCAGACCTTTATTCCATGCACGGACTGTAACTTCTAGGGTGGGGAGGAAATAGGGTAGAGAGTAAAGGGGCAAGAATGGAGGAGCAGGTGTGCCACACTGAATACTGACAAGAGCAGGTGCCCTAAATAACAATTGGTTAAGTGGAGACAGATATGAGGAAGCTTGACAAAAGTGCATTGTGGGGTGTTTAGTTTTAGTATACTTTATCTGTTTCATGTCCTGAGAGCCAGCATAAGAAAGGATGCCATTTAATTATACCAGTTCCCAAATGAGGAAAATCCACTAGGTTATGGGAACTGGCTGTACACTAAGCCTGTCAATCTGCTGTCCAGTTACAGATCTGATGAGGAGATTCAAAGAACCCTGGGCCAAGGCCAATTTATATACCATGTCCGTTGGCAAACACTAACACTGAATGCTTTTTCACTAAAATTGGGGAAAAAGGCAAAATCCAATGTCATTATTCTTATTCAACGTAGTACTAGAAGTTACTAGCTAGTGCAATAACAAAAGAAAAGGAAGAAATAACCTGTCCCTATTTTCAGAGACATAATTACCTATGTAGAAAATCCTAAGGAATTCACAGAAACATTCCCAGAACTATAGATAAAAACAGTTAAGTCACAAAATACAAACTCAATATGCAAAAATTAATCATATATCTATTTTTCACAATGAATATGTAAAAACCAAAATTAAAGATACAATACCACTTACAATCCCTATAAAAGTGAAATACTTAGAGATAAATCTAGAAATATCATGTACAGACAGCATCTATGATCTGAAATGATAAAATGCTGGTGAAAGAAATCAAAGATCTAAAGAAATACATATATGGTGCCTATGGATTAGATAACTCAATACAGTAAACCTGTCAATTCTCCTCAAATTGATCTATAGGTTGAATACAGTTCCTATAAAAATCCCAGTAAGAGTTTTTGTAGATATAGACAAGTTCATTATCAAACTTACATGGAAAGACAAAGAAGCTGGAGTAACTAACAACACGATTTTGAAAGAAAAAAAAAAAGGAGAATTCACAGTATCGGATTTCAAGCACATGTACAGAAGTACAGTAATCGAGACTAGGTATAAACCCTAGTTTTCTTCCTAGCTCTTGGCATGACCACTTACCACATTTCTTCCTTGTTCCCATGTTTCCGGGGTACCCTGGCAAAGCTAGTATGGAATACAGGAAAGTCTATGGATGACAAATGCTTGTTCAACATTTGAATTATCTACTGCTGTGTGAGAAACCACTCCAAAATGTAATGGTATAAAAACGACAACCACTGTCTTATGATCACATGTTTTGTGCATGAAAATTAAGAAAGGGTATAGCAAGTAACTCTCTGCTGAATAGTATGTGGGGCTGGGATGACTTGAATGGCTAGAGTTGTCTCAAAATAGCTGGAGGCTGGAACAACTGGGGTCAGAGGATCTACTTGGTGACACCACGATACTAAGTTGGTTTCTTCATTCTCATTCTGGCACCTGAACTAGAATGGCTGAAGAATAAGCTCAAGCAGGGACTGGTGACCAGACTACTTATGCGGCCTCTCCATTAGCTTCTCAAAGCACAGCAGCTGAGTCAAGAGGGAATGTCCCAAGAGCGAGCATCTAGATGGCAAGTGTCCCAAGAGACCAAAGCAGAGGCTGCAAAGGCTGTCTTACTGGTAGAGAAGAAAGCTCTGTAAGAATAAGCATTGAGTTGAGATTGGTGTTGTTGATGGGCCCAATTGTGGCAACACTATTATACGGTATTATGGGGTATTATGATGTAGAGAAGGCTGGCAGGGCACCAAGGCAGCAAAGAATATACTAACAACTCCCTGTGCACAACAAAGCAACTTCACATCCACGATTTCACTAATATAATTACAACTGTGCTGTTTATTATCTTGGTTATACAGACGTGTGAATGTAGACTCCAAGATTCTGAGAGGCTCTGGAATATTCTCAAAGCCAGTAAATGGAAGAGGTGGGATGAGAACCCAGAAACTGCTTCCTGAATCTGGTCTCTGTCCAGTCCACCTCACTAAGCCTCACCAATCTACTTGTTTTGCTTTAGATTATTAGCTCTGTGTGCTTTGTTGACTTCTTAGGGTGTGGCTAAAACATTTCCAATCAATTCCCAATAGCCTTTGATACACAACTCTGATCCCATTGAGTACAAACATGCCTGTAGGCTGGCATCACTTCTCACCATCAGAAGCCTACAGGTGAAACCAGATTCATCATCACACAACTGAAAAGAACAGTGTTGGAAAAATGTGAAGCCAATGCACCAGCCAGCATGGTTGTCTCACACAGAAAACCTGGAATCCAGCACCCAAATAAATGGCAGAGTACTGTTGCTACCAGCTGGGTTTCCATTTAAGACGCCACTTGTGGAAAATATTTATCACAGTCTTCCATTTGTTTGGTGCAAAATCAAAGAAAATTGAGAAACGCCAAATTACATCGTCTTCAAAAATCCTGTCATTGAGTAACTGAGCTCCCACGAGCTATTTTCTGAAGACAATATTGATGTTCTACCAAGTTGATGGAGTGATATAATTTGTTAGCGGGAAAAATGGCTGGCAAACAGAATTGTGTTCATTAGAAGCAATATCTTTTCAACACCTTATTCCATTTTCATTACTTTTCACGATCACACATCATATTGCAGGGCAGAATGGTTGCGTTGCCAGGCCCTGGATATTTCAGTACTTTTATTATGGGAAGTAGGTTTTTAGCACTTCTGCAAATTATAGCCATTCTTCCTAGAAAGGGCTCTTTTATGTTGGGGCAAACAATTCTCTCTGGAGGTCTACATGGTCTTTGTTTACATGAAGAAACCACTCCTTCAGACACCTAGAGTTCTTATGGGGGTAAACCTCTTCCCCAATCAAATCATCCAGACCAGTCCTCATGCTGGACCAGCTCACATCAAAGTTTTGAAAGAAGGTTCATTTTTATGTTCTCTCTCTTCAACTCTCCTATTTCCTAGAAACCTTTTTCTCTCTTCCAGGCTGGAGGAGGACTTCTCAGTGATGCCTCAACACGTGCTGCCTTCCCCAGTGCAGGTCCCCACCAAAGATCCTTCTTCACCCAACCCAAACCCTAAGCTTCCTTTAGAAAAGACTGATTTCAACACGGTGTTAAGAGAAAGCCATTTTATTAATCTACCACTGTGAATGATTGATAATTTCACAAAAGCACTTACATTCTAAAGAAGAAATTCTTAGTAACTCAAAAGAATTTCAAATGGATAAAAATTAAAAGAATGTAACAAAGTCATGGATTTCCATCAGTGGGAAGGAAAATATTTTGGGGCAGAGGTACCTCCCAGGATTTTGAAAAACCATGGTGAGCTGAGGTTCACATGCATGGTATTTGACAACCAAGCATGACACAGTCCAGGTGAGCAATGTGCTGGTCACACCCTCAGCCTCGCTACTGACATGTCCATTATGTTGCTTAATCCTGTGAGGCCAATGCATGTGACCTGGAAGGGTTTGAAACCCCCTGAGCAGGTTCCACCACAGTGACTAAGGAAGAAAGAATAGGTGCCCAGGCCACACTCTGGACATTGCTTCTTTCTAAGCTGTTGGTATTTGGAAAGATTTTATACTAGGAGCTCTGTTGTCTGAATTGCTCTCCTTCTACCAAATTTTCACATGATTGGGATGGCTGGATGATATTCCTGGCACATGCCTATTAGTAAAGGGATGGGAGCTGTTTTGCTTACAATGGTTAGGATGAGTAACACACTGTGTAGGGCTAGAAAAAAATTAGGGATCACTTACTTCAATCCCTTCCATTTGAAGATGATGTAAAGCCTAGAAAAGTTGTTCTAGGTCCACTGACTTCCTGTACATCATGTAACAGGATAATAGGCCATCTTTTGGGGACTGAATGCCTATTGGGCTGTAACTCCTTCTAGAGATATTTTCATAGGCAATGAAGTAAATGTCCCATTCATTATGAGTACCTGTAAATAGAAAGCTGTTGCACAGAGGGAATGAGGGCCTTCTCAACCAAAGCACAGCAGGGATGGCACTAGAACCCAGTGCAGGGACGCCTGGGTGGTTCAGCGGTTTAGTGCCGCCTTCAGCTCGGGGCGTGATCCTGGAGTCCTGGGATTGAGTCCCACAGCAGGCTCCATGCAGGAGCTTCTCCCTCTGCCTGTGTCTCTGCCTCTCTCCCTCTCTGTGTCTCTCATGAATAAATAAATAAAATCTTAAAAAAAAAAAGAACCCAGTGCAATTTAGAACAGAGTTGGAATAATCAGCAGTTTGCAACAATGGAAGCTATGAGCAAACAAGGATTCCAATCACAAAAAGCTCAAAGCCATAAAAGAGCTGTGGTCAATAGCTGATTATTAAAGTCAGTGGAGAGAGAACACAGGACTGGGTAACAGAAAGAGTAAATGACCCTAAATCCTTTCTGCTGGCTCTCAGATATTATTTTTATTTACCTCTGAGTAGAAATGTGTGGTCTATGTTCTGGAAATTTCCACAAAACTAAACATGGGACAAGTGAGGTCCAAAGTAGAGAGATTTTTATCAGCTCTTTGACCTATTTCCATCATTTTGACTCCATTCAACATGGACAGCTGACTTCTCCCAGATGCTCTCAAAAAGTTGTGGCACAAGGAGTGTCAATGGGTAAGTGGGTTTCCCTACTCAGAGGCCTGAACTTTTAGGCTGGAAAGCAAAGCTCCTTATAGATTCTTTTAAAAAAAATAATTTATTTTGAGAGAGAGAGAGAGAGAGAGATGTGACTGAGGCAGGGGGAGGTACACAAGGAGACGAAGAGAGGGCATGTTAGCAGACTCCACACTAAGCATGGAGCCCAACATGGTTTGATCTTATGACCCTGAGTTCATGACCTGAGCTGAAATCAAGATGGTGAGAAGCATTAATAAGTCTGGTGAGTACCGGGTTGGCTTCTGCAGAGTTTATTGCAGGGGGATCTACTCTAAAGTAGAGGGTCAGAAAAAGCCTCCCAGAAGAGGAGATATTTTAGTTGGGGGCTGATGGAGTAAAAATTTGATGAAGAACATTCTGGACAGAAGGAATAGTAGGCACAAAAGTCCTTAGCCACAGAGCAACACTAAGTATTCCTAGGAACTGCTAAAATGTCCAGGGCGTCTGGAGGATAAAATGAGGGTTATACAGAGAGTACTGATTTGTAGTGAGGAAGGAAGGGAGCATTCCCTGACTGCCAGGTCAGCTGGATGAACCCAAGTGATGAATGGATGGGACACCGCAAGACAGAGCCTGCCCCCAGTTGCCCGAGTTAGGGTTGGCAAAGCTTTTCAAGGATAGGGCCTGGGATTTGGGGGAGCTGGTACCTTTTGCCCTGCATTCCAAGCAAGGCCAGTACCCACTACATGTGAATGCTTTCCAAGAACACCGTTAAAGAGCAGAAGCCAAGTTTTTGAAGAATTGCTACAGACAAGCCCCAACGGGAGACGAGTGCACTCTACAATTCTCTGGCACCATCACTTGAATGTTTGTGCTCCAACAGCTGAATGTTTTTAGACATTCAGGATGCACCCAAATATGAAACATTAGGGGAGGCCTACACTCAAATCTGAGATTCTGGACTGCTCTGTTCTCCAGCCAACCAGCTCTATCAGTTTCCACCATGACATAATGCATTTTTTTGCTTAATTCACTCTAAAGTCCCGAGTAAACTGTATTTTTCAGTTGAAAAGGCATTAGATCTACCTCAAAAACCCAGGGGAAATGAAGGTACTCCAGAGGGGGGGCCTTTCTGTAATCGTGGATGGTGGACTTGGGTCTTTGTCAGAAGAGATGAAGCAGAGGAGAGAGCACAGAGGCGCGAGCAGCAGTGGGGCTGATGAACCAGGCCACAGGTCTTCAGTAAGCTGTGCCGTTCGAATTCGATGTAGCTACCAGCCAACTCCTCCCCAGCATCGGCATCGCAGGACTCAGGGGCGTGCTCACACAGGTGGCTTCCTTCCTCATCCACTGGGGAGGTCTTTACTGAACTCCTTAGGGTATTGTACAGAGAATGAAATCAGCTGGGAAAAAGAGTGCCTGCAATTTCACTGAGGCAGAGAGGTCTGCCAAGCACAGCAAGAGCCTTTCCAAATCCCTCTCGGGCACCGAAGTGCTACTTGCAACACTTATTAATGCAATAGATGGGTTCATCCTGCTAACTCGGTGAAGCTGCCCGACAGCATATGGAAGCGGCAGGAGTCCCAAGCGCCGGGCATCGTGACTCGGCGTCTCTGTTGGTCACCAAGGCTTATGTGCTCACTGTCTGTGTTTTTCTCAAGTACGGCTGTGGAGCAGGGCTCTGCCAGACGGATTAGCATTTTCTCTAGTTAATGAGTTTATCTGTCTCTTAGGGAAGAAATGGAGAGAGAGAGGGAAGGTGGGAGGGAGAAACAGAGAGAATGTGCGCGCGCTCATGTGAGCATCCGTGGGTATTTGTTCTGCAGAAATTCAATTTACTAAACAGAAATTCTGGCCTTTTCTGGCCTCTGGCCAGCTTGCTTCTGATACCCAGAGGTCACATGTGTTTGGGAGCCAGAGAAGAAGCAGCAATAAGCAGCTTCTGCAAGCCAGCCAGCTTCCTCCCCTCCTTCTAGATTTTCTTCAGAGAACTATGCCCTTCCCTCCCCTATGCCTCCCCCCCCCCCCCCGCTGCCTGCTGTCTTCTGGTTCTTTCTGAGTAGTCCTCAGGGTCAGGCCCAATGATACAGAACCACCTGCTTGATGCTTTTTAAACATCCTAATCTTAAATACGTGCATGTGTATGTGTCTCAAAGGAAGATGGCTTCCTCAAAGGCTGCTCTATGGAGTTTCATTTCAGTCACGGTTCTTAGTTCCCTTCCTTCCGTATTTCTTGAGCATCTGCCATTGGCACTGAGTACCTGGTCTAGGTAAGCATTACCCTAGCGAATCCTCATAGCAACGGGGGCAAAGATCACTCTTCCCAATTTCCATATGAGGAGACACAGCTCGCACATGTTACGTAACTAGTACAGGGTAACTGGCCTGTCTCTAACACGTAATATTTTTGTGATTCTAGAAGCTGCCAGCAGACACGGGCTTTCTTTGTAATCAGACTGGGTAAATTAACATGTTTAATTCTTCATGCCACGGTAGATTCCAAAAATTGACTTGTTAATGATGACAACCAATAGGCAAGACCCTGATCTCTCTGAGAGCAAGTCCAGACAACATATTTCTATCCCTCATTTCTCTGTAAGGAAGGAATTTTGACAGTCTACTTTTTTTTTTCCTTTTTTTTTGGGGGGGGGCGGGTTACAGGGCTCATGGGCAGGACAGTGAATCTATCAAAACTACTGCCCAAGACTTTGGTAATATCTGAAAATTGTCTACAGTTGACATAGCTTCTTCTTCTTCTTCTTTTTTTTTCAAAGATTTATTTATATACTTATTTGATAGAGAGATTGGGGTTGGGGGGTAGGATTGAGCACAAGCAGTGGAAGTGGCAGGCAGAGGGAGAAGCAGGCAGCCAGCTGAGCAGGGAGCCTGATGCTGGGCTTGATCCCAGGATCCTGGGATCATGACCTGAGCCAAAGGCAGATTCTTAACTGACTGAGCCACCCAGGTGCCCAATACACAGCTTCTTTACAAACAGGGGCCCTAACACACAGTCGAGAGTGAGGAGCACTCTGCAGGGTTAGGGCCAGAGTGGAGGCCATGGGGTGGGATGGGGGGGGTGGTAGTCAAAGTTCAAAGATAGTGAAATGCTCTCAGGATTCCACACAGGCTTGGCTCAGTCATCTCAGGGGCTGCTGCCATCCATATCATAATGATGACAAAACATGCTCTCATAAGTTATAAAATATTGGGTTAAAAAGGATACATTGTGATAAAGACATGTTTCAGTCTCAAGTAACTCATGCCCTTTGCTGCATTTCTAATCAGAAACCATCTTTCAACGAAAGCCTCAGTGCCCATCTCTCGGGGGTGACAGACACCTTGCAGCACTAATATGGCTGTGCTTTCCAGAGCAGATGCAGGTGGGCATGAACATGGTTGGGACAGCTTGCTCCCTCCCAGCAGGGCTTCGGCACACCTCCTGGATCTCTCCCACCCCCACACTGCCACCCAGAGGTCCCCCCACTTCGCCTCCAGCAGCACGCACTGGTTCACCACCCCTCCTTCCTCCTAACGGGCCCTCTTGGCATCTCTAAGACACACCTATGCATGCGCTGGCTTGCCCTGCGCTGGACTGAGCCCTGCTCTGACCTCCACACTGCTGTTTTCTGAGGTGACTGTCCGTATAACTCCTCACCAAGCCCTGGATGACCTGCTTCTGCCTACCTCTCTCTTTTGTAATTACATAGCATTTTATCGTTACTAATGCTTTTGTTTTGCCCTAAAGCCTACACTGTCTGATAATGATAACCAGCTTTCTTCTGGGTAATGTTGTCTTGGTGTATCTGTCTCCATCTTACTATTTTTAATCATTCAGTGTCCTCTCCTACCTAGGCAGCATTCAGGTTGGCTTTTTAAAGATTTATTAATTTGAGAGAGAGAGAGAGAGAGAGAGAGAACATGAGCAGGGGGCAGGGCAGAGGGAGAGAGAGAGAAGCAGACTTCCTCCTGATGCGGGGCTCAATCTTACAACCCTGAGATTGTGACCTGAGCCGAAATCAAGAGTCTGACACCTAATAGACTGAGCCACTCAGGCACCCCCACTGGCTTAAAAAAAATTTATCTGATAACATCTATCTATCTATCTATCTATCTATCTATCTATCTATCTATCATTCATTCATTGAGAGAGAGAGGGAGAGAGAGACAGACAGACAGAAGGGGGAGAGGCAAAGGGAGACAGAATCTTAAGCAGGCTCTCTGCCCAGCAAGGAGCCTGATGCAGGGCTTGATCCCATGACCCTGATATTATGATCTGAGCCGAAATCAAGAGTTCAACACTTATCTGCGCCATCCAGGCGCCCCAATAAAATATCTTAATTTCATTCTTATTTTTTTAAAAAAGATTTCATTTATTTATTCATGAGAGACACAGACAGAGGCACAGACATAGGGCAAAGGAGAAGCAGGCTCCCTGCAGGGAGCCCAATGTGGGATTCAATCCCTAGGACCCTGGAATCACGCCCTGAGCCAAAGGCAGATGCTTAACCACTGAGCCACCCAGGTGCCCTTCACTCTTCCTCTTGAAAAAGAGTTAAGCTATACAGACAGAATTCTTTCTTGACAGTTATTTTACCACATCAAAAATATTATTCTACGTGTTCTGGCGTCAGTGTTGTTGATGAGAGACACTCTGTCAACCTAACTGAAATCAGGCTTTAAGATCCTTTGTCCTGGATGTTTTGAAATTTCACTACAACCTGTCCAAATTTGGATTTCTTTTACTGATCCAACTCTACTTGGGAGTATGCTTTGTATTTTAGGACTCAAATCTTTTTAAGATTCTAGCAAATTAAAAATTTGCTAGCCATTGGTTCTTTTTTTTTTTAATTTTTATTTATTTATGATAGTCACAGAGAGAGAGAGAGAGAGAGAGGCAGAGACATAGGCAGAAGGAGAAGCAGGCTCCATGCACCGGGAGCCCGACGTGGGATTCGATCCCGGGTCTCCAGGATCGTGCCCTGGGCCAAAGGCAGGCGCCAAACCGCTGCGCCACCCAGGGATCCCTAGCCATTGGTTCTATTCTTTGGTTTAGAACCTCTTATTAAGAAGTTTATTGGAGAGTCTCAGGATATCCTTCATGCTTATTAGCTGCTTTTTTATATTTGAAAAATTTTTTTTCTTTCTGAGCTGCATTCTGAGCAAATTCCTAAGTCCTTTTTTTAAATGCAATATATCCATATTGTTGTTTTTTTTTTTTTAATTTCTGTGGCTAATTTTCCTTTCTAAGATTTCTAATTGGTTCTATTCCTATTCTCCAAACCTATTTCATTTCTGTCTGCTTATGTGCTTTGGAATTCTGGTATGCAGGTTCATTTTCTGCGGGACATTCTCTCTCATCTGTCTCTGCACCCTGTCCGCACAAGCACCTGAACGCCCACCTTGAATAGAATCTTACGAGATGGCTCAGGTTCTGGTCAGGGTCCTGTGTCTGGAATATACAGATATGCAGATTTATATAAGCCACATTTCAGGCAGTCACTTTTATTATTCTCCTGATAAAAGCAAGGGTGCCCTCCTTCACTTATAAACAACCCTGGCTTTACACAGTGAGCCTGACTCCATTTTCTGAATCATAAAGTACATATCTAGTCTCCAGGACATTTTAGTTGCCAAATGACCAGCCACTCTGCCTGCTCCATCCTAGAGCTGGGCAGCCAGTGGCTTCAGTTTTGTCTCTGCTTTGAATTTCACTTGTGTTTCTGATCCATAAAGATGTTTAACTTGCTTGGAACCTGATTAATATCTTTCTGTTTCCTTTGTTATGTTTTTGTCTCTTTTAAAAAACATTTTTTTATTTAAAAAAATTATTTATTCATGAGAGACACAGAGAGAGGGGTAGAGACATAGGCAGAGGGAGAAACAGGCTCTTCGCAGGGAGCCCGATGTGGGACTCAATCCCCAGATGCCATGATCACACCCAAGCTAAAGACAGATGCTCAACCACTGAGCTACCCAGCCATCCCATGTTTATGTCTCTTATGGCCTGAAGGATGATCTACCAATGCCATGTCACCAAGAAATCCCCTGACAACCTTTATAACCTCATTTCCTGCCACTGGGCCATGTTACTTATTGTGGTGTCTTCTCAGTCAACTGGTCAACCAAGACTTCTTCCGTCTTAGGACCAGACACATACTTAGAGAAGAACAGCCAAACACTGACAACCCTGTACTCTTTTTATGTCCAAATGGTAAACTCAGCTTTCCCATTTCAGCTTCAATACATCTCCTCAAAGACTCTTTCCTGACAACCCTCTCTCAGCAGCACACCCCCCACCATTTATTATGGTGTTCAGTTAATTTTCTTCACAGCAAAGTTGCAAACAGCCACAAGATCTCAGAAACTGCAGCCCCACAACCCACATTTCCATCTTTTTGGCAAAACCTCCCTGTACAGCTCTCTATGACAGTAGTGCTATCTACACATGTCAAGGTCGAGAGCATGTGTGGGAATACCCTAATGTGAAAGGAAGCTTATCTCCTGGGTGAGGAAGTCTGATTTTGTTTTCAGGACTGAGGTGATGGGATTATTTCGTATTATGTCCAATAAACAACACTTCTGTTGTCTCAGCATTTTAGAGAAAAAGAAAATATGCTAAAATCCTGATTAGTTAGGGCCAACTGGGATGGTGAAATATTTGATGGAAATTTGAAATTCTGGATTCTCTCAGTAAAATAGAGTTCAATTTTTTTTTGAGCCTGTACAATAATATAGAGTACTGGCTTATGGAATGCTGTCAAACAGAGACTCTGCTGGGACCCACTTTAATGAAGAGTGAGGGATTGTCTCTGATTAATAATGCTTATTTGGGATAGTATGCTGTAAAGGTAGCACGAATGAGTTAGTATTTCCCTTTAATTTCCTAGGTATTCATCATTTGCTTAAGAAACATGATGTTTCATTTTCCAAAGATACTGCAAATGTGAACATTACCAAAGCCCTCTCTAAATTACCATAAATTCAAAACCAGTGAGGCAGGATCAATGGGATTTGGTCTGCACACAACTCCTGCATAGTTTGTTGTGAATTTGGAAGGGGGCACAATGCACAATGTGTCATGCTCTGCCTCCCAGCCAGTCTCTAGGCAGTGCAGGGGGCTAGTGGGCTAAACCAGAGCACAGTGCCATCCCATCAGTTTCAAACATGCAACAGATACCTGGTGAAGTGAGGAGTTTCAGGGTTTCTTTCTCTCTCTACAAAAGGCATTACTATTCTGGTTAGTCTGTCAAATATGAGAGGTGCAAAGCCCTGGAGAAAGAATGATAAATCTGAAGGGACAGGAGGAGACATATCTGTCCCAGCCGGTGCACTTGCGAATGGAGGAAGTTGCCTCCCTAGTAGTAGTAGGGGTGAGAGATTTTCAGAACAGTCACTACAGCAATTTTCTATTCAAGAACCAAATGGCAGGATACAGAGCAAGAGAAGATTTGCCACATGAATGGGGCTTTACTTCAAATAGCTCTAGTGTCAGTATAGGAAATGGCCAACTCTGAACAGATTACAGGTCTGCAGTAAACATCCTTTACTAGCAGCTCTCCAAAACTGTGCCAACACGTGTCCCCTTGATGGCTTCTGAGTTCCAAAAGAGAGCTGGACCAAGAGATTGTCAAGGTTCATTACGAGCAGTCTGTTTTCTGTGTGTTCTAGGGAACTCCATTTTCAAAAGCTGTAAGGCTTTTCATGATATGGGTCAAGGATGCTCAGTCTCCGAGGTTACAATTTGGGGTACAGAACCCAGATAGAGATTAGGCATAAATATCCAATGTTTCTCAATGTAAAGGAATCTCAGTCTAGGAACTATAAACCATTCCTACTTTAAAAAATAAATATAACTCTTGGCTGTTACCGGCTACTTCGAATGCTAGGAAACCATGGCAGATTCTCACATCAAGCTGTAGTCCTTGGTCCCCCATCACTGCCCCACCACCTACCTTGGCTTGTTACCTCACTGGGTGCAGTCCATGCTGTGCTTGGAGTCAGTTCCAGTGTAAGCCAGGGAGGTGCCCCCCAGCAGGAACTGTAGGCTAAGAGTCTTCAGAGGGAGCATACCCCAACGCTCACACACACACACACACACACACACACCCCATCCCACACCCCAACACACGCATGCCTCACAACATACACATGTCCTAACACACACACACACACACACACACTCCAACACCCGAACACATACACACATGCCGTCCCACAAGCCAACACACAGACACACGTCATCCCACACCCTAACACATACATGCCATCCCATACCCCAATACACACACCCACACCTTCTCACATCCCAACACACACACCCTTCCACGCATATACCCTCTCACACCCCAACACACACAAACACACATGCCCTCCCATACCCCAACACACACACACCCTTCCAAACCCCAACACACACACAAACCCTCCTACACCCCAACACACATACACACATGCCCTTCCACACCCCAACACACATGCACATGCCCTTCCACATCCCAACACACACACACACACAACTTCCCACATCCCAATACACACATGCTCCAATACACACACACACACACACACACACACACATCATGCTCACACTCCTGGGTCTTCTCCAGGTATAAGAGTCATCCAGCCATTCAGCCCACCCACTCCAGATCAAGGACAAGGAGGCAGATTCTTACTCTGCCATCACTGCATTTCCCATGTGCCCTGTTTTCCCTCCCTCACACTGTTCAAACCTCTTCAGATTGTACTTCCTGCCTTTATTCCCCATTTCCTCCCCACTCCAAGGATGCATCTCTCTCATTCCCCTCAGGTACAGGCAGCCCTGTTTCCAGTGTGCTCTCACTTTCCCATCTGGCCTTGGTGTCCCCACCATGTCCCACACCCTCTACTTCCAGCCTTTCTGCCTATAGCCTCACCATGTCTTGTTACTTTTTTCCTTTCATTTTTGTTGAGCTGTAACTGATATACTGTGTAAGTTTCACATGTGCTGCATAATGACCTGATTTACAGATACTGCGGAATGGCGACCACAATAAATTAACAACATGCATTATCTCCCACAGACACAGACACAGATGGATTGTTTTCCTCAGGATGAGAGCTCCTAGGATCTATTCTCTTCACAATATCCCTCCATATCACACAGTAGCATCAGCTACAGTCACCATGCCATTCAGGACATCCCCTGCTTACCTCTCTTGTACCTGGAAGTTTGTACCTTCTGACCCTTTCCTCCCCAGTTCCTTCCCTACATCTGGTAGCCACAAGTCTGATCCTTTAATGAGTTTACTTTTTTTCCCAAAGATTCCACATATATCCTACAGTATTTGTCTTTCTCTGTCTTAGTTCACTTAGCATTACACCAAGATCTATCCATGTCACAAATGACAGGGTTTCCTTCTTTTTCCATTGTGTTTCTTTATCACATCTTCTTTCTCCATATCAACAGGACACTCAGGCTGTTTCCATGTCTTGGCTGTTATTACTCACAACTCCCATGTCCATCCCTCCAACACATATTCTTCCCCCTTCCATACTCCTCACAGAACAGCCCCCAGCCCTTCCCACACTTGGAGAACCTGCTACTCCCCTGAGAAAGAACCAGCACTCTCAGAGGAAACAAGAATGCATGTGAAAGCTTTCCAACTATACTGAGTGCACAGAGCACAACAGGTGGGGCTGAGCATCTAAGTCTGTGCTCCTCTGACACAGGTGTGCAAGGAGAAGGGCAGGGAGGTCAACAGCACAGAGAGGGATGGGCTGTAGGGGTGGGGAGGAGCCTCAATGGCTCAGTAGGAAGGTCTACCACATGCACCACATCTGAAGACTTAGTTCTGTGAATTTTGACTCCTGAGCTCAGACCCAAATCAACCGGTAGGCCCCCCCAAAACTGATTCCTGTGAAGTATCTGCAAGCAGTGCATTCATCAGCACCACCAGTGAGTGTTATTATAAGTGGGAAGCACCACCTTCCATTCTCAAAGTCCCTCTGCTCTCCTTTCTAATTAAATGAAAACTTTATGGGCTTGGATGCATGGAGTCTGGGATATTTATGACAAGAGGTAGATTTAGTTGCCCTGAAGCAGACTAGATGATGAGTGAGTTTATGCAAATGAGTGTTTTTATGCTTTGCCATAAAGTGTAAATAACGTTAATCACGGAAGTCAACAGCATGGTGCACCATTCTCTTTGTACATTGGTGTAGTCCCGACAGAGAAGGCATCCGTCTTGCCCTAGAGGAAGTTCCCAGTGATGTCTGCTAATGTACCAGTGAGCCAGAGAACATTCCTGTGGCATCTGCAGCCCCAGGCTGCACCTGCCCACCTTGTGGGGCAGTGCAGGAACTCACGCCAACCATTGGAACAGATGGCATCACCTCCCAGACACTGCAAGGTGGCATCTGCACTTAATAACAAAAACCTGGAGAAACCCACCAGGCAGCAGTTGACCTACGCACATGCCCACCTCACCAGCCTCATCCAGGGCTGCTCCTCCTGCCCACCTTCCCTCACCCCCCAACTATATTGCTTTTGTGCAGGTTCTTGAGCATGCCATACCTCTGCTACCTCAGGGCCTGTGGACAAACTTTTCTCTGAGGCTGGCCTGCCCTTTGGTTAATCCCTATCATTCTCTCAAAACAGTGTTTCCTCCCAAACACCTCCCTCTACCCCAGACCACAGCAAGTCCCTCCATCTCAAGCTCTCATATATCTTTCCTTCAAGAGAAAGGCCTAATTACCTAATCCATCAGACTTGCCATTTCTTCATCTATAAAATGGGGATGACAACTCCTACCTCATAGGTCACTGTGAGGAATTCATGAGCTGGAAGCATGTAAAGAGAATGATAAGAAAGAGAAAATATTTATAATACTATACTTATCAAAAGAAGTCCACTGTAAGTGGATCTGTACAGTTCAAACCTATAGTGTTCAAGGCTCAACTGGTTTTTTGTACAGAAGTGTAAGACAAGTCAGACTTTTCTGTAATTAGTAATAAGGGCCCTAAAACAAGTAGTGGATAACCCAGCACCACCTGTAGAATGAAAGACACCCAGGGCAGGTCCCCAGGCCCTAGGAGAAGGATCTGGGTTAGCCAATGATAGAGACTCTTTTCTTGGACACTGTAGCTATAGATTAGCATGACCTTCCCGATGGGGAAGAAACAGAAACTAGTACAGCAAGGGCATATTTGTGGTTAGTTGTACACAACTGTGTTAGAATGAGTTTTATGCAAGTTCTGATCC
Source organism: Nyctereutes procyonoides (assembly GCF_905146905.1). Lineage (NCBI taxonomy): Eukaryota > Metazoa > Chordata > Mammalia > Carnivora > Canidae > Nyctereutes > Nyctereutes procyonoides. The sequence goes on from NW_026575044.1 coordinate 9,399,123, forward strand.
CAGAGCACAAGGTATAGTGATTCTCACCAAATTCTCTGTTCATCAAATCCTGAGTTGATGAAGGCCTCTAGATATTATTATATAGGGGTGCCAGAACTCACAGAGTCCAAGTTGGCTTTTAAAATCAAGTTTCTGATGGACGAACCAAATACAAGGCCCCACTTAGAGAATTTGATCCTAAAGAAGTTTATTTTTGTCTGGGTGTGCTACACATTATACCAGAACCAATTACAAATGTTTAAAAGAGCTAAACTTTAAAAAATGTCTTTGATGCTTTTATATGTAAAAGCGTTTTTCAAAAACAATAATAATGTCAATAAACAGAGTATCAGATTTGACAAGGTGGATTATGAAGTGGTTGAAAACTGTTCCCAGAGGATGTTGATTATCGTTTCCCTCTGGCCTGGAGGGCACTGGAAGGAGGCCATTCTTGGGCTGGATTTATTCAGCATTTTTAGCTACGATCTGGATGAGGATATCTGAGACATGTTTATCAAGCCTGCAGCTGCTACGAAGCTCAGACTAAGGATAATGGCTCTATAATCTTGGCCTCATTACCTAATCCATCAGACTTGCCATTTCCTCACCTATAAAATGGGGATGACAACTCCTACCTCATAGGTCACTGTGAGGAATTCATGAGCTGGAAGCATGTAAAGAGAATCAGTAAGCTGGTTTTCCTCCTTCACACAGTGATGGAATCAGGATTTAAAAAAAGAAAAAAAAAAAAAGCCCCAGGTTAGGAAAATGGGTTGAAACTAACAATCATTCTACCAGAATAAAAGGGGAATCCTGTATTTAATTAAAGGAAAAAAAAAAAGACTCTAGAAAAGGATCCACACAGAATCTATGACACATGAAGAAAACAAATGAGTGGCAAAAAAAACAAAAACAAAACATCAAAAAACAAACTTGGAATATTGTCATCAAATCCATTCTTCTGGAATATAACAAAATGACATTTGCAGAATCTTGATTAAAGCTGTGCTGTGCCAGTCAAGTGATCCTACTGGTTCAACGAAGGGAGCATGTTCTACAACTTCCGCGGGATTTCCAGAGAAGAGACGACAGGAATGCATGAACATTGCAGCAAATGTATTCTGCTGTGTTACATCTCTAATCATTTGACTTCATTGAAAGTAATCTGAGTTACCGTCACAGTAAACCTGCATATAAGCAAAGCTTACTGAAAACTCAGAATGGGAGAGATCTGCCTTGGCAGTGCTCCTGAGCTGGGGTTCTGGAAGTCACTGCTGGCCACAGGTGCAGCAGGAGCAGCTAAGGAGGGGGCCACTGTCACCTCACAGTCTCAGAGTTGGGCCAAGTACTAACTTCCCTTTCTCCCCAGATCATGAGGGGGCTTCTTCTTTAACTGTAAATTATGAAAATAGCTCCTTGGTACTAAGATCAAACTAATTTTATTTGGGGATGCCTGGGTAGCTCAGGCAGTTAAGTGTCCAACTCTTGATTTTGGCTCAGCTCACAACCTCAGGGTCCTGGGATCATGCCTCACGTCAGGCTCCTCACTCAGAGGGAAGCCTCCTTGTCCCTCTCCCTTTGAACCCATGTTCTCTCTTGCTCTCTAAAATAGATAAATAAAATATTTAAAAAATGTTTTTAAAATAATTTTATTTACTTGATCTCTTACAAAAATGATGAGTTGTTTTCGAGGTTCTTTTGATTTTTTTTTTTTTAACCTCTTCTGCCTTCCCAAAGCAGAAGGACTGCTATACTCAAGATGAAATTCCATCCTGCTTCAGCCACCCCAGGTCAGTGGCTGCAGGATGTAGTCTAGGGCCTGCTCTGGGCTCCACCACATCTGACTTCTAAGATAGTTCTAGTTTCTAGCACTCCCTCACAGGCCTGTCTGTGACCTCAAGTTCTATAGTTTCTTTAGAACAACAAAAGCCAAGTTATGAAGAGGGTGGGGAATAAGCCCCACTCCTCACTCTCCCACTCCCCACTCTGGAAGGCCAGCATTGCTCTCTGAAATGATGGACTAGGAGGGGGAAGGACAGGACCAGGAAACAGGGCCTTGAGCCCTGTCCTGTTTGTGATTCAGTGTATTTCCTAACCCACTGAGATGTGACAGTCTTGTCTGTAAAGTGAGGCTCTACAGCTGGCTCCTCTGCATGGTTCTGAAATTCTATTACCTGTTCATTGCCTCGGCACACAGGTAGACTGGTCTTCTGGGGATTTATGGACACCCCTCGACCCCACCAATAGTGGCATGAATGTTCAAGACTCACAGGACTGGCGGAGAAGCTTTATAGCTTCTAAAAATGTCTTCTATCCTTTTTCATTATCTAATTCACAGAACCTAATTTAATGGTGTAATTCTGGAAAGTCATGCCAGAACCTCTGACTGTGACAATGAAAGATGGTCATCTTGGGCGTGGGGCTCAGTTATGAATGACTCGCCCTATGTTCAAGTGCTCTGTCATTTGCCTCCAGCTGTTTATACATCACACCCAGGCATAGAGGAGGTGCCAGTAACAAACCATCAACAACAAAACAATACCAATTTATGCAAGGTTTTCAAGCACAATTGCTACTATTGCTGCAAAATGCTCCCTACTCCAAATCTGATAGTTTGGATTGAACCATACAGACTTGCCAATCTTGTAGATCAAGAAAGGCTGCCTATGAATAGTTTCATAAAGTTACATCCACCCAAAAAGAAACACGGCACCGGTCTTTCTCTGAGTGTGGTGACAACAGAAAGGAGATGACAACCTTCACACGAAGCCTGAACATGTGGAGGTGAAATGCTTCTTATATAACAAAGGGACATTTATGGAAGTACCTTCTGGAAGTACTAGAATTAGGTGAGAATTCCTAAGGAAAAAAAAAAACAAATTCCTTATTTCTAGAGTTAATAGAGATGAATAAAAAAATGACAAAGTCTCACACACCCATCAGCTAAAAAAGTTTTTAAAAATTTGACGTGTCTGATTATGATGTGAGAGGTAAACAGAGAGATGGAGAGAGACAACATCCTATGCATCCTTTGACCCTGGATCTGGTTATGCCTGAAGCCTGACACCCTGGACTTTCTAGTTACATGAACAGTAAATTTCTTCCTGTTGAAACACACATTCACATAGACACATGCATACAATAGCAATTATGATATGTACACATACATATGATGCTAGATCAAATGGTCTTCAAATGTTGAGCTAAATCACAAGACGTAGGACCCATTTCCCACTAAAAGAATAAAAAAACTCAAAAAAGCTTAGGTTTCTTGTCTGAATCACAAATCCATGAGGCCAAGTCCCAGGTAACTGCAGAGATGAACTATTTAAGATTCCAGGTGAAAGAAAAAAAAATCTGTTTTCTGTCAAAACAGGAAAAATGAAAGAGAAGCTTCTCGAGTCCATTGATTTGGCCAGCATGCTAGCGTCTGCCAATGCAGAGCTGAGAAGGGACAAACTGAACTATTTCATAACCAAGCCTCCAGAATCTAAGATAGAAGCCAGCTTGTTATGCCCTCATCACTGGTGCAAAGCTGGGGGTTAAGGGAAATGTGTAAACTTGCATAAGCCAAGGGCTAAGACTGGATTAAAGTTATCTAATTATCATTCAAGTGATTAGAATATTCCAATGTTATTCTGATAATTACAATATTAGAGGTTATACCTGGGTGGCTCAATCCGTTAAGGGGTTGCCTTCATCTCAGGTCATGATCTCAGGGTCCTGGGATAGAGCCCTGCATGGGCTCCCAGCTCAGTGGGGCATCTGCTTCTCCCTCTGCCCCTCTCCCTGCTTGTGTGCATGCTCTCACTCTTCCTCTCAAACAAATAAATAAAACCTTAAAAAACAAAATATTAGAATAGTACCCCACATCCCAAATTAGTTTTGTTTCTTTTCTGAGCTGGTCAAACACTTCCTGCCTACATTCTGGCCTTATAATTACCTATTTTGGCAAAAGAAGATTGATTTTAATCTATAGACCAAGTTCGAGGCATGGGCAAAAGGTAAGTTGGCACTACAAAATATTTTGCTTTTTACCATCTATTAGTCACTACCTGAAAATCAATATGCAGTGTTCACCTCATCTGTGGCTCCAGACAACCAAAAGAAAATTGTGTACTGCTCCCAATTCAGACTGATGATGCATGGTGCCATTAGCCTGTGAGTTAATATGAGATTCAGGAGCTGCTGTCTTACCTGACAAATATGCCTTCAGAATCCAGGCGCAGGCACATTACTTGTAGAATCTGAGGCTAGGACTTTAACATAATTTATACTCCCAAGTGACTCACTACCGCTTTTTAAAATATTTTATTTATTTATTTTAGAAAGTAAGAGAGAGCATGGGGTGGGGGGTGGAGGGAAAGGAAGGAGAGAATCTCAAGCAGACTCCATACTGAGTATAGGGCCTGATGTTGGGGCTGGATTCCAGGACCCCGAGATCACTACCTGAGCTGAACTCAAGAACTGGATGCTCAACCAAATGCTCTGGCCAGGAACCCCATCACTGCTGCTTCTGCATGTGCAGCATGAGACTTAAGACAGGATAAAGAAACCAGAGTGGTTCCCTTCTTTCTTATCCTATCACTAGACTGGTTTTACACTCTCCTTCCATCTGTGCAGCCATCTCCTATACACTGAGTGCCTCCTCTGGGCTCTGTGGCAAGTTAGCTGCTGGGAAGATGGTGATGAATCAGACAGACTCTTTCAAGATGTCCAACTTCTTTGCTACTCACAGGAAACATCAGGAAGGGAAAGAACTCTAGTCTGGAGAAGCATTCAGAAGTACTCGAAATGACTTAAAGCAGGGATGCAGGAATAAAATCTACCAAAACCAGAATGCTGATGTTCTAGCTCATGGATCAATCATGAAATCAGTAGTCACTAATATTTGCTGAGTGCTTATTCCATGCCATGCATTTTGCTAAGATTTATCCCATTTAATCCTTATCGCAACCCTATGAGGCAGGTACTGTTAATAAATGCACTTCAGAGATGGGAAAACTGATGCTCAGGGAAGTTAAAAATCCTGTGTCTAAAACAAGAGACCTCAGAGCAATGAAATTCCAGCACAGACCTATTTGACTCCAGCACCTACACTCCCACCTGCCACACTATAGTGCCTCTAACTGTACTCCTATACTTATACCCTGCCAATTTGGGACAGAAGGTATTTCACAGGATGCATTTTCAAAAGTGGGAAATGAGTAAAGAAAAATGAATCTGATTGAGGCCAGGGTGTGCAGGTGGACCTCTATCACAAATCTGGACCCATGAAGCTGCTGCCATCAGATCAGGTCCGGTGCACCAAGCATGGAGCACCTCCTGGCACAGGTGGTTGGGTTGCTGGGAAGTGGAATGTGGGGTGCTCTCCTCGGAAGCACTGCAGTGGAGAGCCTTCACCCCTGCCTCTGACCAAACCGACCACGGTTGTTCTCAGCACAGACACCTAATGGCTGACTGGGTCTCTGTGGGGCTGCTGACCTCAGATCAAAAATCAATAAACTACTTCCTAGCACAGCTCTGCAAATGCAAAGACATTTTTAGTAGTAGCTCAGAAACAAACAGGAGAGCTGCAAAGGAGAAGAAAAGCATCTGGCCAAGGCCAGGAAGGGTCAGCCATGTAAGCCCAACTTCTGGCCAAATGTCAATACTTTTCCTCGTGATCACTCAAGAGCAGACCCTACACTGCACGAAACTACCTGGGGGAAGCAAGCCTGGCAGCAGAGACAGGCTTACTGGCACACATTAGTGAGAACAACAAGAGCCAACTCAAAAATGGCCTTTTGTTCATGGACTGGTAGGTATTTTTGGGTCTCTAAGAAACCAAATAAAATCAAAATGCAGCATTAATAACAAAACAATACTTGACAATCTCTCTTTCCCTTCCAGGGACCCATCAGTGACTGCATCTGATCAAAGATGAATTATTAAATGTCTATAGATTAATCCCATAATTCTCAAGGGCCTGGAGTTTGTAATTTCCCTGGGAAAAAAAAAAAAACCATACACAATCTCCACCGTGAAAAATTTAATTGCACTTTAATTACCAGTTAAGCTGAATAGCATGAGATATGGGTGCCTTCAATTTTTAATAGTCATTATGATTCCAAGAGAATTTTGAAGGGAAATAATTGAATCTCTTGGGAGTACTCTCTTCTCCTGCCACTGCCAAAATCAAAATGGGAACGAGCAAAAAAAAAAAAAAAATGTAAAGGGTAATTCAAATTCTTCCAAATCATAACCCAGGATGGCCCCTGGCCGCTCCCAGGCAGCTGCTCTGCACATTTTCATGATATGCTAATACAGAAACGAGTTTCCTGCAGTTGAGTTCTGGTACATTAAACAGATAAAGGCTCTTGGCTGGGGTGTTTCTTTTCTTTCTAAAAATCAGATCCAAAGATGCCACAATGTTTCTTTGTTTCTCGGGGCCAGGCACCAGCATGGGCATGTGTGACCCCCCCCCCACCCTCCCCACAACACATGCATCCACTTGCACAGGTGCGTGCACGCACCCCCCCCACACACACACACCTCTTCTGCCTGTTTCCATGATGTTGGGAAAGCAGCAGTTCTCTAGGGAAATGGGAAGATGGGATACCACCATGCAAGCCTCGAGCCAAATGGAACTCAGGAGGTGTTGGTGAGAACTCAAAAGGAGAGAATGCGGTTGAACACTTTCAAAGAGCAGGCCTCCTGGGAGCTGTGCAGGGCCGGGTAGGGAGGGAGAGGTAGGGGACTACTTTCCTTCCTTAAGCGTAATTTGGCCTAGTAAGCTTCCCACAGTTCTTAAGGTATTTTGAGGGACTGTGAAGGTATTTGAGCTGTGTGTGTGTGTGTGTGTGTGCGCACGCATGTCTGTCTATATGGCAGGATGCCTCAGCCTCTTTTGGGGGGATGTTGTCCCACCCTCATACAGGACCTTCCACACAGAGACAAATTGTGCTGTGCTGTGTTTATAAAAAGTCGGGGTGGGGGGGGGAGGATCCCTGGGTGGCTCAGCAGTTTAGCGCCTGCCTTTGGTCCAGGGTGTGATCCTGGAGACCCGGGATGGAGTCCCACATCAGGCTCCCTGCATGGAGCCTGCTTCTCCCTCTGCCTCTCTTTCTCTCTCTCTCTCTCTCTCTCTCTCTCTCTCTCTCTCTCTCTCTCTGTGTGTGTGTGTGTGTGTCTCTCATAAATAAATAAAATCTTAATAAAAAAAAAAGTCAGGCTGGGGTCAAAATAGGACTTTTCACAGGGTCTCTGAAAAAACTGAGAGCTCTCTCTTGCCACAGTGGCTGTTCATTACTAGCAGCTTCGTCACAGTACACACTGTTAGTGACCACTGGACACTGTTAGTGTCCATTGGACAGCTAGACTGCAAATTCATCCACCAGGCAAATAAGGGAAGAACAGGATGGTGCAGAACAGCTGTCACTTCTTCCTTCTCCAGCTCTGCAGCATTTCCCTCCTCTGACCACCTGCAACCTCCATCAAGCCTGTGCCAACACACAGCGCTGTACAGACTGAGCTTCAGGGTGATGTGCACGCATCTCTCTCTTGGGGGCCTGACACCTGGGGGGAGCTGCAACCATCCCTGCCATGAGGGTCCCAGTCGATAGGGGAGCAGCACAGGTCCCTTCTTCCTGAACCCAGTGGGTTCAGAGGGAGAAAAGAATAGCATTCTTCTAACTTTGCACACTAGTACTTAGAGGTATCTTTTCTCAGGATGCCTGCTGGGGACTTCCTCGGGATGATGGTTAGTCCTACAGACACAGAATACTCAGGTTGGTGAGACAGAAGCAGGGGGTGACATCAGGATGCCTTTCTGCAGATTTCCAAGACTGCAAGTTCACAGCGGTTAGGAAGTGACACCCAGCAGACACACCAGCTCACACAAACCTGGCTGACAGGACAACAGGGGACCCTGAAATGAGGATCCAGGCCAGACCAGCACAGACGCTAGTCCCAGAGCCACATGGTTCAGGGTTGATTGCTTAGTGACAAGGGACTGGGGCCTGGAAGTCCCTCTATATCCTCACAACATATTGATGGTGAGCTCTCTCTCTTCCTCGTCTTCACAAAGACTGAAGATAAAGACATGCCCTGGGTAGCTGACATGGGGGTGTCAGTAAACCAGGATTTGGGTCTCAGGAGCAAGCCTAGGTCACCAACCTGTTTTGGATGCTACATAGTTTGCCACCAGAGGCTGATTTCATGAAGGTTAACAGTTCTCCCTGCTGCCTAGGCAGAAGGGAGCATTGCTCTGGGGGTTCGTGCCAGGATAGCACAGCTTCTGAATCAGAATAGCCTTTTTGGAGCCAACACCACCTCCCCTGCTGGGCACCAGAGGCCTCTCACCCAACAGGCTAGGAGAGGCTGTTATGGTCTTGCATTCATAGAACCGAGAATCTCGAACTCCTCCTGGAGCTCCTCAAGTATGAGAAGTGCTCAACCCTAGAGACCGACCACACCCAGCCATGATGCTGGCAGGTGGGGCTTCCATTCAGAGTCTCCCCAAATCTTCCTCATTCCATTGCCAGAAACGCAATGGTCCTTGTCCCCACAGGATTGGAACTGACAAGACTGATCTGTGAGTGCTCAGGGAATCTGTGTATGGCCCTGTCTTCCTGTTATGCACCAAAAGCTCCATCCAGGCTATGCAGGCAGATGCAAAGATGGATTAGCCCTCTGGGCTGTGCCACCAATGCCCCATGTTTTTGGGAGTGCAGAGGTGCTGTGTGTTGACAGGGTAACAGCTTCAGTATTGGGAGGGAAAGCCATATCAGCATATGGGTCTAGCTGGTTAGGCCCTGGGATCAGCATTCTGAGGCTGCCATCTGAAATGATTGAACTGGGAACTATGGAGAAGACACACAGGAGCAAAAAGCTGAGATATGATGGCAATGTGATGCTGCAAAGCGCCTGGGCTGCTCAAGCCTGAGGTCTGGGAGATGGGGGGAATGCAGACTGGAAATGATAAAATGACCAGGGCAGTTTTTAGTAGCTACTGAGGTTATCAGACATTCAGGCCGAGTCCCCAGGGCAGATTCTCCGTCTCACATTACCTTGCCACCCCCCTTGGGTTCACTGAGGCATCTTCCAGACCAACAGGGCCTCCTGTCTCAGGAAAGAGCCCTGGTCCCTCCCAGAATTTAGAAGTGGGAAGGCCCAAGTGCTTCAGCTGTCACACTGGGGCTGGCCTCTGTGGCCTTGCAGCTCTCCTGGTGTGATGCAAATGCATACTGCCACTGGTAAACAAGCACAACTCTTATTTATAGACCAAACACCTGCCATCAATTTAAACAGTAGTTACCTAACTTGAAAGTTGAGCAAGAGACTGAATGCCCCTTGAAGCAAATAATTTCGAGGCAGCAGTTCATGTATACAGATGGGTTTAAGCCTACTTTAGAATGCTGTAATTATCATCAAAAAGACAGATTCCATTAAGTATCTGTTAGGCTTTGAGTATCTGTACTCCCAGACAGATTTGAAATGTGGAAAGTCTTGGGTTTCTTAACACTATACTTTTAACGTTATTTCTTTAAAGGACGGCAGCTTAGGATCCTCCCAATTTGGAAAACCACCTGATCCTCCCAATTTGGTTTCTGGAACAGTTAATGATACAATTTGGCTATTCCTCTCATTTTGCCTTTTCAACCACAGTTCTGTCTCCAGACTCCACCAGACCGCACCATAAACTCAGTATCTAGAGAGAGTGATCTTCCCAAATACAAATAGTGAACAAGTTTCTGACTACAAGCAACTAACCATCACTTCCCGAATGTTAAAAATTAGGCAGCTTGCAGCCCAGGTGTTCTATAGGCATCACTATTTCTGATGAACTCTGGAATCTGAGATTGTTAGCTTCACTTGTCATAGGAGGTTAACCAGGGTGCTGAGGGGTTAAGTACACTTCCCGAGATCACTCAACCAGTAAGTGGAAGAATCTGGATTTGAATATGCGTTGGCCTGGTTCTGAAGCCCCTGTTCTTTCCACTACATCATTACTAGCTTAGAGAATGCTCTTTCTTCTTTGAAAAGGTTGTTTCAAAATTGACTTTAAAAAAAAAAAAGATTTATTTATTCTGGGGGAGGGGGCAGAGGGAGAAAATCTCAAGCAGACTCCCTGCTGAGCACAGAGCCCTGAGAATGTGAGCAGAGCCGAAGCCAAGAGTCGATGGCTCAACTGACTGTGCCACCCAGGCATCCCTCAAAATTGATTTTCTATTTGCAGGGAGAGGGAATGTCATTCTGGAAGGAAATGATGACTATTTTTGGTGGCTTGAGACTTACTTGATCTTTGGGGCACGACTCAGCCCACAGACAGGATTAGGCCACAAGCTGCATCAGTTAGTCCTGGGCAAGCCATTGATCTTTGTGGATCTTAAGAACATTGTAAGAATGCACAAAAGGACTTTACGGTCCCTTTTAAATAGAATTTCTATTTATCTCTGAGTCAAGGATTGTTCTTGGACGGTAAGGACAGGCTTGTGCTCAAGAGGGCCTGGGGATGGGTTCAATTTGTGGCCTGTCCTTATGCAGGAGATGTTCTGGGGAGTGGAAGAGCCTCCCCTAGGTGCCACCACTGCTGTCTGATGAGTGGATGGGTAGTGAACGAACAGTCCCATGCTCAGTGGGAGGGTGTGCTGAGCCATCACTGTCCTCAGCTACTTCCATTACGACTAGCACACCTGCAGCCGGATTCAACCCCGATGGAGGGAGATGTGTTTTCTGGGAGAACATGCTCGGGGTCAGTCTAGAGAACCATCACCTTGTCAGGGTAACCAGACAGAGAGCATTTAAGTCACTGGGCATGAAGGAGAAACTCACCTAGTAGTAGAAACAAATGAAAAAGAGGTGCTCATTCAAAAGAGTGGGTAAGAAAGCAGTGCTTTGTCCTCCGTCAGGATATAATAATTAGCACCTCTTCTCTGTTTTCTCACCCTGCTGAGGGTGAATGGATCTCATCCAAAGGGCATGCAAGAGTTTGATTTGAGCAAGGAATAGAGATGGAGCTAGGGGGAGGTGGAGGGGGCTTTGGAGGAGGAAGAGGAGGAGGGGGGAAGAGGATGAACAGGAGGACTGGTAACCAGACTGCTTCTCTCACTTGACACGTTGCCCTTGGGTGAGGGTCCACACACAACCTGAGACAAACCTTGCTCCAGCTCAGCAGTGGTCTTGAGATAAGAGGTAAATGAATCCAGCCCTTGAATTAGGGAGGCTGCCAGGCAGAAGAATCACACCTCACAGGTGGTAAGAAAGGAAGCTATTCCCTAGCCTAAGGGAATTCAAGAGAAGTACATGAATAGTGATTATCTGAAAAAAGATAACCGACAAAGATTTAGAAGGGCAAGCCCCATTCTAATTAATCCACTCACCTTTGTGCAGGGCTAAAGACTGGGTAGGTAATGGCCCTGCAAGTCAAAGAGTTTACTGGGATTTCTAAAAGCCCCACAGAAGCCCTCCCAGTAAGACCAGGAAGCTGGGGAAAGGCTCTGGAAACCATAAAGAACTGGGACCAGTGGAGGAGCTGTTGTCATGAGGAAGGCACACAAATGAGCGTTCACACTGCTCTTAATGGACACTCATCTATGAATAGATGAATCCCTGGTATGAAACGAGCAGAAACATTAATCGTAGTTGGCTTTTAGGCAACAGGATCGTTTGCAGATTTCCTCACTGCTTCACCTTGTACATTTTTTAAAAGTGTACAAATCTGATGGCATAACTTTTATGATCAGGAGAAAAAGGGAGAAAATAAACAGAAGGCCAACTGCTGTCCTTACGGACCCTGAGAGCTACAGAAATGGACAGAAGTCAATGTCAGTGCAAATCGTGTCTTGCAGAGAAGTGCCGAGTGGCTGGTAAATCAACCACTGACTCTGGTTTGAACTGCAGTTCTGAGCGAACGCACTGGTGTTTCTGGTACCCTCCTGCTTGGACTGGAAACAATTTAATAATGTCCTTTATAGCTCTGTCCAATTATGCAAGCCATTGTCTTCACAGCAATGTTAGAAAGTTATGGTGGAGGAAAAATTTGTGAGGCAGCCTCAAAGTATAAGCACAGATACAGCTCTGCCTTTTTTTTCTTTTTTTTAAAGACTCCTTTCTTGATCTTTTCATTTAATTGGAGGCAAAAAGAGAACTCTATTGTTACAGCACACACTCGTTTTAAAGCCTTGTCCTTCTGGTACTGCACGCCTGCAGCCCCAGGGACCTAGGGATGGATGCTGCTGCAGGATTTCATTTAAATGACGCGTTTGATTTGTGCTGTGTGACTGGCACCACGGAGGAGCTGCTTTTTCTAAGGATCTGAGGTCACCTCGCCAGTGGCCGGCTCTGCTAGGGGCATCAGTGAGGAAGACTTTGGGACCTTCCACCCAACAGAATTTTCATATTCCCAGCAAATTTCCCAGGTTCCAGATTTTCAGGAGTGACCTTACACCATAGAAGCGATCGCACACAAACTTTCCTCACTGTTCCTGAGGCATCTTTCCCACAAAGGGGCCTTTGGTGAGTGGAGACGAAAGAAGGGTAAACCAAGTTCATGGGAGTCATCAGGCTGAAGGAGGCCAGAGCAAGACATTGGTCTGGGTTCCTTCTCTACATCCCAGGTACAATCTCCAAGGAAAACAGTTACTGCTAGCATAGTGGGATCTTCTGTGCAAGAAGGAGATGCTCATATCTGTGACTCCTGCCATACCCATGGCCTCCCCCTCTGAGACTCTCAGGCATCTATACTCTGAATTCCCACTGACTTGCTAGATGTTGAAGCCTGAGTCTGGGATGTGCTCCAGCCTTCCCTCCAAAGTTATAAATGGATTTAAAACTTGGTAACAGGGAGCCTGGGTGGCTTAGTCGGTGAAGCATCTACCTTTGGCTCAGGTCATGATCTTAGGGTCCTGGGATAGAGCCCGGCATCCAGCTCCCTGATCAGCAGGGAGTCTGTTTCTCCCTCTCACCCTCCCCTCTGCTTATGCTCTCTTTCAAATCAATCAATCAATCTTTTAAAAAATAACAAATAAATAAATAAATAAATAAATAAATAAATAAATAAATAAAATCTGTAGTCTTAAAAAAAAAATTGGAAACAGAAATCTGGAAGCCCAGTGTTGCTTCTTACACAACTACAAGAAGCCACACATCCCAACGGGAAAGAAACAGGAGCACAAATAGGAAGCTCTTGTAAACAAATGGGGATGCCACAATGGCCGAGTCAGAATTGATGCTGGTTATCTCACCAACAAAGCGTTCCCTGCCTCCGCTCCTGGGGGTGCCCAGGGACATTGCACTACTGTGCTCTTCTATCCCATGTGCCCAATCTCTGTGGCCATCCAGTTCCCGTCATGCACTCTAATTTTCCCCCAAGTATGACTTAAGGATAACCTGCATCAGAACAGTTGGGGTGTTGAAGTGCCCAGGTGGCTCAGTGGGTTAAGCATCCAACTAACTCCTGGTTTCAACTCAGGTTATGATCTCAGGGTCATGAGATCAAGCCCTGCATTGGGCTCCATGCTCAGGGCAGAGTTTACTTAGGATTCTTTCCTTCTTTTTCTCCCTCCCTCTCTGCCTCTCCTCCTACTCACATACACACAAAAAGACTAGTGGGGGTGTTAATTACACATGGATCCCAGACCAACTGAAATTTTCAAGGGGTAGGGCCTAGAGAACCTGTATGTTTAATCCCAAGTGATCCTGATGCATATTAAAATTTGAGCATCCCACCCAAGGAAGTAATCAGATCCTGTTGTCAATGGCAACCAGATGAGTGGTGTCAGGAGCCACTCTGTGCCTGCAGTACCTCCGCTGTGTCATGGTTATCCTGCTTGACAGCGTTGAACACCTTTCATAAATGAGGATAGTGACAAAAGGTAATTTCTTTAGCACCTTGCAGTCTACAAAGCTTTTCCAGTTGCTCTCTCATTGCATCAACCCCTCTGAGGGAGGAATTAGAATCCCTCTTTTCACAAACTCAGAAATCACAAGCCCTAAGAAAGCCACCCAGCCTGCTAGTAAATAGTAGAGCTGAGTTTTTGGATGAATCTGATGAATCTGCTATTCACCTGAGCTGCCTCCTAGTGCCAAGGGTGCTGGCCTTTAGTGTTTGCCTTCTCCAGGTGAGTGGGTGAGTTACAGCCTGCAATTCTTTTTTTTTTTTTTTTTTAGACTTACTATTTATTTGAGAGAAAGAGAGAGAGAGCGCACACACAAACCAGCAGGGAGAGGCAGAGCAAGAAGCACATACCCTGCTGAGCAGTGAGTCTGACTCAGGGCTTGGTCCCAGGACCCCGAAATCATGATCTGAGCCAAAGGCAGACATCTAACCAACCGAGCCACCCAGGCACCCCCCGCCTGCAATTCTTTTGAAAGAGCAGCGCAGCTCCCTGGAAGAAGGTGGGCCAGAGCACCTCAAAGATATTGTGCTGAAAGCCTTGGCATGTGGGGGAGGAGTCAGGGTGTCCATCGAAGCTCAGAGATAAAACAATAGATCCAGGAGCTCCTTCCTATAGTCAGCCCCTTCTAAATATCTATCCCAAGAAACCCAGAATTTTCTCCAAATGGATTACAACTGAGCCTCCACAGAGAGGCTGTTCCAGTGCCGGTAACAGTGGTAAACTCTCCTGCTCTAGGGAGTACTCCTTAGAGGCACAGCACCATCACCCTAGCAAGATAGACCAGAGAGTGGGGCTTATGCTCCTACTAGCTGTAACCAAGCTCAGATGTACAGCATGCTCAGACACCCTCCCAAATGGGAAGCTGGAAGCAATGCTGAGCCACTGCAAGGTCAGATAGAACCCCATCCAACAGGACCTCTACTACGAGAGGTCCTCTTCAGCTATGTGGAAAGAGCCAGATGCTGCCAGCTGCTACCCTGGTCTCAGAGGCTCAGGGGTCTCACTGCTGACATTGTACTCTGATGGCATCCTCTGCATGGTGCTTGCTTCCCCAGTTGAGGACGAGGACTCCCCAGCAGTCATTCTCTATGGTGATCCCGCTGACCTGCAGGTCACTGCCACTCACTGTCCCTCTGAGGTGGCTCCTCTATCCACCTCCTTTGCCCTTGTGTCTCTAGGCCTCCTCCAACTCTTCAACCAGAAGAGATTTTCTTTTTTTTTAATATATTTTTTTAAGATTTTATTTATTTATTCATAGAGCTGCAGAGAGAGAGAGAGAGGCAGAGACACAGGCAGAGGGAGAAGCAGGCTCCATGCAGGGATCCCGACTTGGTACTCGATCCAGGGTCTCCAGATCATGCCCTGGGCTGCAGGCTGCACTAAACCACTGCGCCACCAGGGCTGCCCCAGAAGAGATTTTCACATGTGTGGCATAAAGCCCATTTTATAAACCCCTACAACAAAAAGCTCTTCAAGGGGTGCCTGGGGTGAAGTGCCTGCCTTCAGCTCAAGTCATCATCTCAGAGTCCTGGGATTGAGCCCAACAGTGGGCTCCTTGCTCAGTGGAGAGTCTGTTTCTCCCTCTCTCTCTGACCCTCCTCCATGCTCTCTCTCTGTGTCTCAAATCAATCAATCAATCACACACACACAAAAAAAACCCCCAAAAGATTGTCTTCAAATCTCTATCAGAATAGGGCTGAATCAAAATGAGGGCTTAAGAAACACACATATACCTGGCTCCATGCTGTGGTTCCTGCTGGTCCAGGCTGGGCGACGCAGAGAGCTCAGACACTGGGAGAGCAGAGGGATCTCTATGCCCTGCCTCCCTCACCACTTCATTCTCTGTCTGCCACCCCACAGGCACAAGGGCCTGGATAAGGGAGACCACAGGTTTGTGGTATGAAATATGGAGTGACAGCAGAATGGGGTGGGATAAGCCAACACAAAAGGGAACATAGCTAGTCAGAGGAATGGCATTTGGAGGCCCGGAGTCATGTCTTCTTTCTTTCCTGTCTCCTTTAGGATAATTTTATTTTATAAAATTTTAATTGAAGAATATTAATATTAAATGTCAGAGTGATTCACCAATTATATACATTACAGAATGTTCACCATATAAGTGTATTACAATATTATTGATTATATTCTCTATGCTGCATGCTGCATCCCCAGGACTTATTTACTTTATAACTGGAAGTTTGTATCTCTTAATCTCCTTTACCCAGTTCAATAGTTGCCCCATCTCCTCTCCTCTGGTGACCACTGGTTTGTTCTCTATTTTTATGAGTCTATTTCTCTTTGTTGTTGTTGCTTATTCATTTGTTTTGTGTTTTAGATTCTGTTTGTCCTTCTCTGGCTTATTTCACTCAGTATAATACCCTCTAGGTCTATCCCAAATGGCAAGATTCCATTCTTTTTTATGGCTGAGTAATATTCCATTGCACACATATGCCACATCTTTATCCTAGCCATAACAATAAGAGAAGAAAAAAGAAACAAAAGACACCCAATTTGGTAAAGAAGAAGTAAAACTGCAGATGACATGATGATATATATAGAAAATTCTAAAGATTCCACCAAAAAACTGTTTGACTTAATAAAGACATTCAGTAGAATTGCAGGAGACAAAAATCAATATAGAGAAATCTGTTGCATTTCTGTATACTATTAAAGCAATAGCAGAAAGGGAAATAAGTAAAACAATCCCATTTACAATTGTATCAAAGCAAATATAATAACTAGAAATATATTTAACTAAAGACTATAATCTGAAAACTATAAGACGCTGATGGAAGAGATCAAAAGTGACACAGATAAATGCAAAGATATACCATGCTCATGTACTGGGAGAATTAATATTGTTAAAAGGTCCATACTGCCCAAAACCACTTACAGACTCAATGAAATCCCTATCAAAATAACAATTGTTGGGAAGTCTGGGTGGCTCAGCGGTTTAGCGCCGCCTTCAGCCCAGGGTGTGATCCTGGATATCTGGGATCAAGTCCCACGTCAGGCTCCCTGCATGGAGCCTGCTTCTCCCTCTGCCTATGTCTCTGCCTCTCATGAATAAATAAATAAAATCTTTTTTTAAAAAAAATAACAATTGTGTTTTTCATAGAACTAGAACAAAAAAATCCTAAAATTTGTATGGAACTACAAAAGACCCTGAATAGCCAAAGGGAAATTTAAAAATCCATTTGTTTCTCTTTAGCTCTTTTGTCTCTGCCTCTTCCCTAAGCTTTCATGTGCTTGAGCTCTCCCTCTCTCACTGGCACAGGCTTGCACTGTCTGTCTCTCTCTCACACACACAGGAGTACACACACATTCCTTTTTCTGAGGCTGTAGGCATCTGTACATGGAGAAGCATACCTTAGAAAGGCAATGAATGAAGGGAAAATAAGAGCATGCATGCTTTAACATAAACATCTAAGTTTGGTGCAGCACAATTATTGCAGTTTCTTGGTTCAACTATTTTGTCCAGGCAAAGCTCCCATTCATGTCAACAGTCAGTAGGATTTATCAAATTTGGCCATATGGACAGTTTTCATAGATGCTCATTCAAGGAGCACTCACTGTTCCTACTTCCACCCCGTTGACTTTCTGTTTTCCCCCCAAGTCATTCACTTCAGTTGTTGGGTGACCTTTCAAAGAAGCTTAGAAGACAGCAAATTCTGTTCTCTTATTCTGACAAGAGGACAGGCAAAATAACAAGAATGCCAGATGAGGAAAGAACATTGGAGGAATTTCCTGATCGTATACCAGACTTGCTCGAGGACAGAGCTGCACTGTATGAAGAACTCTGGCAGGGCACTGGGCACTGTGGGGTAGGCAAGGTTCCCAGATTCAGCCTGCCACAGCCAAACGCATCAAGGGGTAGCTGTGTGTTGCCAGAAGAGCACCGTGTGCAGGGGATGGCACAGCCAGAAGGATAGCAAAAGGCATCAGCTCTTTACACTTAGGACCCGAAGGACCAGGATCATATGTTTTGTAGCATGTCAGCTTCCTCTCCCACTCATGACTACCAGGAGCTGTGGGTTCTGCTCCCTTTCACAAGCCAACTTGTGAGTAGTGTCTGAAGCAAGCAAGGTCCCCGCCAGGTAGCAGTGCTCCTGAGGCAGGTGGGAGTGGGTAGCAGTGCCTGGCACTGAGCAGTTTCCTCACAGTTACCTTGCACTGTTGGTAACTGTTGGCACAGTTGGCAGATGATCAAAATGTCATTCACTATTTAGGCATGGGGCATGAAAGAAGAGATGCTCTGCAGTGGAGGATCTTATCCACATGTGGCACCTGCTAGAGGCTTGTTGTAGAAGTGGATATGGAGATGAGAAGACAACTTTCTCCAGAGGCTTTGCACCTTCTGCCGGGGGTTTAGGACTCTCATCTGTCATTCCTGCCTCTCCCTGTCCCAGATCTAGAAGATTTGATCACTGATAAGTACCCAGGATGAAATTTACAGGTGGCTGTATCAGGATAAGCGCCAACTGATTTGAGTCCTCTTTCCAGCTTGCCAACAGCTGACTGCCTACGGGGTTTTCACATGGCAGAGAGAGAGGTGGCTCTCTGGTATCTCTTTAAAATCTCGTTGTGGGGGTCCCACTCTTGTGACTCACCTAACCTAATCATCTGCAAAGGCCCTACCTCTAAACACCATCACATTGGGTGTTAGGATCCAACTTATAAATTTGGGGGCCAGTGCAGGAACCGCACTTGGCCCATAGGAGTGGTCCCTCATCTGGCCTGCTTCCCTACAACCAGCCTAGAAAGGGCTCATAAAGTGGAATGAAACCATACTTGGCTCTCCCTGGATGCCCCCTTTTCACAATGCCTTTCTTTTGCCTGGCCTGGGAGACCATGAGCCTCGAGTTGAGAGGCATCAATGTTAAGAGCAAGAGATGTACTCACAGGGCATGTGGAACATGTGCTCATTCCAAACACATTCTCATTTAGTTACTTGGACAGCCTGTGAGATAGAAAGGAATTACTCATACTTCCATCTACAAAACTCTTAAGTTTAGAAAAATCAAGTAACTTGCCCAAGGTCACAGCCCCAGCAATGGTGTATTTGAGATTTGAACTGAGGGATCTATGATGCTTTCCATCATTTTCTTCCCTGAAGGCAGGACATTCTGTGCTTTAGTATCTTGGTATCTCTGCTCCTGCTTCTAGCATGTAGCACAGAGCTTCACATATTGTATTATGTATTTGTTAAATAAAAGCTAAAGAATATGCACTCTGTATCCACTCCACCAGATTTTGTCCTTCACCACAGTTCAATAGTGTTGGGTATATATTTACATTGTTGTGCAGGAAATTTCTAGAACTTTTTCATCCTGCAAAACCAAAACTTAATCCCCATCAATTATCTCCCCATTTGCCCCTACCCCCAGGCCCTGCCAATACCAGTCTGCTTTCTGTGTCTAGGAGTTGGACTACTTCAGATCCCTCATCTAAATGGAACCCATACAGCATTTTTCTTCATGACCATCTTATTTCATATGGCACAATGTCCTCAAGGTTCATCCATGTGCAGCATGTGATGTTTCCTTCCTTTTCAAGGGTGAATAATATTCCATTGTATGTTCCCACATGTGTTTTCATGCCCTGTTTTATCAAATTGTTTTCTTAAAAGCCTCGTTTAATTCAGATTCAATAGTATGACAACTGTCACTGCCATTTATTGAGCACCTCACATTGTGCTACAAGGCAGTCCTTCTCAGGCTGTCCTCAGAGCCACCCTCAAAGGTCATTATTGTGATCTGCAGAGGACAGAGCTGAGGCCCAGGGACAGGAAATGACCTTTAAGGTCATACAACTTCAAAATGCAGCAGTCTGGCCCCTCTGACTCTACCTCCTGCCGTCTGTCATTTCTTTCCTTCCTTCCAATGAGTGATCTAACATAGAGGGGCATTGAGGACAAGACACGTGAGGTGATAACACCTGAGCTACAGAAGTGTGCTAGAACCCTGAACTCTCAACTCCTGCCCCAGGGCCTCCTGCCTCATCAGCCATCCCCCGTTTGGGGACCTGTCCATGTGATTTCTCACTCAGTCCGAATCCCATGATTTCAAGGTCCAGGCCACAACTCACTTCCTCCCCATCATCAAATGCTTGCACTGACACTCCTTGTACTTTGCTCCTCCTTTGCTTCATGGCTGAATCCAGCTAATGTGCACACTCGCGGGTGGTGTCACACACTGCTGTATGATCCTCCAAGAAGGGATGTGTGCTCCCCTTCCAACCCCCACCCCTGACAGTGTTACAGGGACATGGCCCAGAGAAGTGCCTCTGACCCTGCACACCACAAAACTATATAATGTAAGAGCTGGACAGGCCCTTAGGGAGCATCCAGCTTAACATTCTCATTTTCCAGATCAGCAGCTAGAACCCAGAGATGGAAACTGACTTGTGTAGTGATCGAGCTAATTAATGAAGACTCGGGTCCAGAATCCATTCTTTTGCCTCCTGGCTGGTCCTCTCCTACTGCTTGGGGTGCTGGGCCCCATGTAATCAGGACTCTTTAGAATTTCTCTACCACAGAATTTTGCCTTGGGGCCCTCAGTGCGCAGACACAAAGAGACAGGTTAAATCCTACATTCAGTCATTTTAAAAGGAAATGTAAGTACTACTTTTTTATTTCTACAGGGAAAAAAGATAAAAAGAAATACCAAGCAAAAAGAAATGAATAAAGAGTAATGCAAATTCTCATCCTTATCCAGATATTAAATGGCTGGAAGACAAGTCTCTTTCTGTTCTTTCCCCACTGCCCCCTCCCACTTCAATACTGCGTGCTCTTAAGGAAGGCCACAGAAAATGCAATTCTCTCCAGGATGAAGTGTGAAAATTCAGAGAAGGGCGTTAACATTTGATGACCTCAAAATACTTTAATAAATTAACTTTATTAAAGGATCGCTGGTTCTTTAGTACCTAGGAAATGAAATTACACCTTTGAGAAAATATGTATTCACCTCATTTGCAGGTCTGCTGCATTGCTGTAGCTACCCACATCTCTCTTTCTGCTACAAAGAAAGGAAATCATACATTTTGGCAGCATTTTATAGTGTACGAAATACCTGAACAGGTTTTTAAAAAATTCTTATCCTTATAACAATCCTGGGGGATTACATAATCGAGTTATTATTTATTTCATTAATCAACGAATGTTTATTGGGAACCTATAGTGTGCTGAGCAAAGTTCTAAGTCCTAGAGACAGAAGATTAAATAAAGCAGAACTTCCTGCTCTCCTGGGGTTTATATTCCAATTAGCTTCTCTTTCATGGAGTGGGGGGAGAACTGAGCCTTACTCAGATAGGGATTGAGTGATTTGCCCAAGGTTGCTTAGTCTGTGAGCAGGAGTGCTGTGGGCTTTAGGAGGGGTTAAGATGCCAGATCCAGCTCTTTCAGCTCCAACATACTCTTGCTTTGTGTATGCATAGTTTGTTTTCTCTGAAATCAAGAGTCTCTATGTTCTCCTGACACTTGCTCCTCAACTGTGGGATGCAGCTGTGCAGAGTAGGTGGTCCCTCATACAATCCAGAAGTGACTGTCTAGGAAAGGCTTCTGTTTTTCTTTTAAAAGATATATAACATAACAAAAAAAAATAAAAGATATATAACAGCTGGATATGTACAGGACGTAGGGTTGGATCCCTACCTCATTCTATATACAAAAATTAACTCAAAATAGGTCAAAGACCTAAATGCAAAAACTAAATCCATAGAACACTTAGAGGAAAACAGGTGTAAATTTTCATGGCCTTCTGTTGGGCAATGCTGTCTTAGATGGTACCAAAACCACAAGGACTGAAAGAAACATAAATAAATTGAATACCATGAAAACTTTGTGGTTTAAAAAAAAAAAAAGGCAGGAAGATAACTCCAGAACAGGAGAAAATCATAAATATGGTAAAGGATTTGTCTCTAGAATATATAAAGAACTATAGTTACTCAATAATGTAAAAAGAAATAACCAAATTAAAATATGGGCAAAGATCTGAAGCCATTCCTCGAAAGAAGAAATACAAATGGCTAATAAGGCAAATCAAAACTACAGTGAGATGCCACTGCACACTCACTGACTGGATTTGACAGAATAATGAGTGGCAGCAAGGAGATGAAGGAACTGGAATGCTTACATACTACTGGCTGGAATGTAAAACTACCTACCTATTCTGGAAAACAGTTTTGTAGTTCCTGAAAATTGAAACTATTAAATGTAGTGTGACCATATGATCTAGCAATTCTACTCCTAGGTATATCCCTGAGAGAAATGAAAACTTATGTCCATAACACGTGAAAAGATGATCAACACCACTGATCATCAAGGAAATGAAAATCAGAGCCACCATGAGACATTACCTCACCCCTGTCACAATGGCTGAGATCAAAAAGACACAGTAAGTGTTGGCAAGGATGTGGAGAAAAAGGAACCCTTGTGCACAACTGGTGAGAATGTGAGTTGGTATAGCCACTCTGGAGAACAGTATGGAGGCTCCTCAAAAAATTAAAAATAGAGCTACCCTATAATCCAGCAATTCCATTACTGAGCATTTACCCAAAGAAGACAAAAATAGCGATTTTAAAAGATATATGTATCCCTATGTTTACTGTGGCATTATTTACAATAGCCAAGATATGAAAGCAATCTAAGTGTTCATCTCTCTCTCTCTCTCTTACACACACACACACACACACACACACACACACTGAAATAGTACTTGGCAATAAAAAAGAATGAAATCTTGCCACTTGGGACAACATGGATGACCTAGAGGGTATTATACTAAGTGAAATAAGTCAGAGAAAGACAAATACCATGTGATTTCACTTACATGTAGAATCTATAAAACAAAATAAAGGACAAAAAAAAAAAAAGCAGAGACAGAACCATAAATACAGATCTGGTGGTTGCCAGAGCAGAGGGGGTGGGGAAATAGGCAAAATGGGTGAAGATATAAGTGGGAGGTGCAGGCTTCTAGTTATAGAATTAATAAGTCACAGGGATGAAAGGCACAGTCTAGGGAATGTACTTAATGGCATGATAATAGGTTAGATGGTGACAGATGGGAGCTACACCTGTGCTGAGCCCAGCATATCTACACAGTTGTTGAATCTCTAGGCTGTACACCTGAAACTAATGTAACAGTGTCAACCATATACCAATAAATAAATAAAGTCATTCACATTTGGTTTCCCCAAAAAAACCTCCCCCAAAACAAATTTATGTCCATTAAAAATGTGTAAACAAATATTTAAAACAACATTATTCTTAATAGCCCAAAGGTAGAAAGAGCCTGAATGCCCACCAACGAATTAATGGATAAATAAAATGGGGCATCACCATAAAATAGCATATAATTTTTCAATAAAAAATATGAAGTACTTATACATGCTACAAAAATAGGCAAACCTTAAAAATATGTAAAAGAAGCCAGTCACAACGGCCACATGTTGTGTTATTCCATTTACATAAAACGTCCAGAATAGGCAAATCTAGAGACAAAAAGCAGATTGCTAGGCGCCTAGCGCTCAGGGAGATTGGAGAGTGAATGCTAATGGGTACAGGGTTTCTTCTGGGATAATGTTCTAAAATTAACTGCATAAAGAGATGTTTATGTGATTCTGT
Source organism: Nyctereutes procyonoides (assembly GCF_905146905.1). NCBI lineage: Eukaryota > Metazoa > Chordata > Mammalia > Carnivora > Canidae > Nyctereutes > Nyctereutes procyonoides. Next base: position 9,422,604 of record NW_026575044.1, read on the forward strand.
AAATATACAAAAAGCCATTGGGTTGCACGTTTTAAACAAGTAAATTGTATGCTATGTGAATTTTGTCTCAATAAAATGGATCTGAAAAAGCAGAAGTGATGCACAACCTGTATGAGCACTAATGAAAGACCACCCCAGTAGCTATGTGTGTCAGTGAGCAGGTGACTGGCCTGGGTACCACCTCGTCCTTCACATTCTGAAGCCTACAGACAGTGGTCTTCCAGGGTACTTTCTAGACCCCCTCCCCCCAAAAAAAATGTGACAGGGAGTAATCAAGAAATATTGCCCAGGCTACCAAAGAAAGCAGAAAGCCTAGTGATGACTGCTTTTCCTGGGCAATATCCAGCCACTAGCAGGATTTACAATTCACTAGAGTAACACAAGCTGCCTGCAGATCTGCTCATCTCTCACTTCAGAGAGGCAACACCTGTCTTCAAACTGGAAGAGGTGGATTTCTGTCTTCTTCCTCTTCAAACATCCGCAACCCCATGCCCACTATGCCTATATTGAGCTGCAGAATCGTCAGCTGAAGTAAGGCTCAGATTCTTGGTGGGTGGCCTCTCTGCACACCCCCTTCACAAGCCTTGGCCTGGCTTCTTTCACCACAAACAGCAGTATCGACAGCCTCATCCAAATTCCACACGTCTCTTAACCAAACTTGAGCTAATCCCAAGTAAACAGTACTTGAACTTCAAAAGTCTGGGGCCATACATTTGTGTGAACGCCACGCTTCTTGATACTTTAGCCAAGGCCCACACTCACTTACTGCTTTCTTGTAGTGACAGCTGTCCACCTTACCCAGAGCAACAAGGACTGTCCTTCACAAGAGAGCTCCACGCTGGGGTGTGAATGACGAGCTAAAATCTAGCTGCTGTGTACACTGATGGAACTCCACCCTGACAGTTGCAGAGCAGGGAACTGCCTTTCTTGTCTCCATGGGTGGGAAGGACTGGCATTTGGCTACGACATCCACCTGAGAAGTGCTTGCGGGTCCTCTCAGACCCATCACCCAAGGCTGTTTTGGGGAAAGCATGCGCCTCATGAACATCCTCTCTCGGGTGCTATTCTGCCACAGAGGGGCCGGCTTGACCCTACAGTCTTTTCTCCGAAAGGCCATTCATAACTGTGGGACCCAGGAAATTTAACAAAAATCCCCTACCTCTGGACAAGCAGAGCAGGACTAACTCCATTTTGTGCTACACCTGCCACCTCCTGTATGACCCCCACATAACCTGCTTATTGCTTAAGGCCCTGCCCCACCCTAGTCAAGCCGCTGGGCACACCCTAATCGGAAATCGGCTCATAACAATGTAACCCTGCTTTGTGCCCACCAAAACTGTGCGCCAATTCTGACCAAAGTAATAGGCCAGCTCAAATGGGTACTATAGGGTAAGATGTAATTCAATCGGCCACCTGCGTGTGGACCAACATGACTGTGCAACTTTCTGTGTATCCCACTGGCCACTGGCCCCTATAAAGCTGCTACGCCTCTTAGTCTTGGGGTCCAAGTCCCTGCTCCGCTGTGTCGGGTATACTTGGACCCAAGCTCCAGCTTGTAAATAAACCCTCATGTGTTTGCATCGGTGTTGGCTCCTCAGTGGTTTCTCGGATTCGCAATCTTGGGCACAACAATAACTGGAAGTTTCCATCAGCTACAAACATACCTGTCACGCAGCCCACTTGACTGAATTGCTCACACAAAGGCTGCCAACATTTGGGCCATGTCCAACAGTATTTTTCATTTGGTTGAAGTGGTTTTCAATGTTTTCTTGTTTTCCAGTGACTGAAGGTCAAGTCTGGAGCAGGGGATTGGGTTAATAAAGTGCCTTGTGAGGGTGACTACTGAAGTGACATTTTAACCCATCGCTAACCAGAGAACAAAGAACACTGCCAAGCAAGGCTCTCTGGGCAAACAACCTTCAAACTGGCCTTGAATAAAAAGATGCCGATTCAGGGGCACCTGGGTGGCTCAGCGCTTGAGCATCTGCCTTTGGCTCAGGTCATGATCCTGGGGTCCTGGGATCAAGTCCCACATCAGGTTCCCTGCATGGAGCCTGCTTCTCCTTCTGCCTGTGTCTCTCCCTCTTTCTCTGTGTCGCTCATGAATAAATAAAATCTTAAAAAAAACATGCTGATTCTGGAGAAGGTTGGGGATTATATGTGTGTGTATGTATGTGTATGAGGAGGAGGAGAACCTTAGCTCACAGTTAGGGAGTTTTGAATTGGAAACCTTGCCAGGAACCATCCAAGTCAATGTTAAAGGAATAGTTTGTTTCTTCTCTCAGTGAGAGTTGGGAGTTTCCTTTCCTTTCTAAAAAAGATTTATTTATTTGAGAGACCATGAGCATTCACATGTGTGAACACAGGGGGAAGTATAGAGGGAGAGAGAGAATTCCATGCGGAGTGTGGAGTCCAATGAAGGAAAGTAGAAACCAAGAGTCCACTGCTCAACCGACTGCATCATCTAGGCACCCTAGATGTGAGTTTCCTAAAGCTACTGCCTTTCTTGCCAGAGGAAGGGAAGGCTTTTGCAAACTATGCAGACTGCCATGATTTTCAGGCATATTTTCTAATACGTGGACAGGATTGGGGCATCCTCACCACATTCAAAGACTGAAAAGGATCTGCACGTCTCATCCAACCTAATGCCTGGCTCAGTGATCAGTCAGTAGTTTGGATCTCTCTCTTCAGGGCTCATTTATATGGAGAACCCCCTCTGGATTCAGAAATGCTCAATAAATAAGTGTGTAGCACACTCATCTCCCCCAAATTTAAAAGCTACAATCTTGGCAGGCTTCAGGCTAAGAATTCCTCCCCTACCGAACAGATAGGCAATAAATAGGGTAGAATAGTTTTACCCATATGTTTGCCTCAAGGAACCCTAGGGTTCCAGGGGCAGTTAAGTTTAGAAAAACATATTCTACTCCTGCCTTATTCTGGGAATCTAGGATCATCAATTTTAAGCTCCTCATTCATTTAATAGCAGTTCTATTTTTCGAGGGGGAGGTTGGGAGAAACAGCTGACTACAGTATACAATTTTGTTTTTAAATTTTAAGAGCCTGCATTTACTGATACAGGCACTTAAGACTTCTTGTTCAGTAACTCAATTACAGTTTCTATCTAGTCATTCTTTGCCCTCAGAGTCTAAACGTTTTCTGAGTCACTTTAACCTTCGGAAGTTACATTAAATATCATAGTGATAAGTGGCCCCCTATAAACTCTGCAGGCTCTTGATCTCTTGCGCCTTTAAGATAGACAACATAATTTTGAATCCTAAAAAGGAACATTCATTTGATGTGTCTTTTTTTTGTTAAGTTCATAGTTCCACCTTTTCCCTAACTGAATAACATGTCATTCAAAGGTATCAACTTTGCTTGAGAGTCAGCTAGTTTTCGGCAGACGCTCAGAGACACAGCAAAGGTTCTTCATAATGGGGAGATCTTCATTCCAAGAATGGTTGGTCACTCCATCTTCTCATTTTGAAGGTTCTGTGACCCACTCCTAGAAATCTGGCAACTTCTGTCACCTTTAACTACACTGAGAGAGCTGTGACAAAGTTTGCCTTGACAATACTACTGTGTAACAATCTTTTTCAGTACACATTTTGTTTGGGGACAGTTTTAGATTTACAGAAGAGGTGCAAAGACAGTATGGAATTCCCATAAACCCTTCTTCAGTCTCCCCCCGTTGTTAAGATCTTATATTACCAGGGAACATTTGTGAAAATTAACAGACCAGTGTTGGTATATTGCTATTAAACAAACTGCAGGGGCATCTGGTTGGCTCAGTCAGTGAAGCGTCTCCTTTGGCTTGGGTCATGATCACAAGGCCCTGGGATTGAGCCCCACAGCTCTCTGCTCTTTCCCTCTCATGCTCTCTCAAATAAATAAAATCTTCTAAAATAAACAGACTGCAGACTTTATGTGGATTTAACCAGCATCTCTAGCAATGTCCTCTTTCTGTTCAGGAATCCACTTCAGGAAGAACACTGTATTTGGTTGTTAATCTCTTGGTCTCCCCTGGTTGGTGGCAGCTTCTCGACCTTTCCTTGACATTGACAGTCTTAAAGAATGCCAGCCAAGAATTCTGTATGACGTGCCTCGTTTGGGTTCTTCCCTTGACTACATAAGAGTTACAGGTTTTTGTAAAGAATATCAGAGAGGGGATCCCTGGGTGGCACAGCGGTTTGGCGCCTGCCTTTGGCCCAGGGTACGATCCTGGAGACCCGGGATCGAATCCCACATCGGGCTCCCGGCGCATGGAGCCTGCTTCTCCCTCTGCCTGTGTCTCTGCCTCTCTCTCTCTCTCTCTCTCTCTCTCTCTCTCTCTCTCTCTCTCTCTGACTATCATAAATAAATAAATAAATAAATAAATAAATAAATAAATAAATAAATAAGAATATCAGAGAGGACACGACAGGCACGTGCCATCACTGATAAGTGAGCCTGACTACATGGTTAAGGTGGTTTTCACCAGGGTTTTCCACTGCAACTCAACAATCTTCTTTTCTTTTCTTTTTTTTTAACACAACAATCTTTTCAAAAAGGCAATGCAAGAGTCTAAGTTAAAATTTAACCTTGGTGGGCTATTTTACAAATCCATCTGATGGGCTATGAAACAAATAGGGCTCTGGGAAGACGGCTGAGCCTCTGCTTCGGGTACAGGTGGGGACAGCCTGAACACATTCTGTCTGGGGCTGGGAGTGGGAAGCAAGAGAGGTGCTGGGGATACTACCTGTGTGACTTGAATGTGAGCACCTCCTGAAACCCTGCCCTCACCCCAGTCCCAACCTCGCTTCTTTTTTTTTTTAATTTTTTTTAAATTTATTTATTTATGATAGTCACAGAGAGAGAGAGAGAGAGGCAGAGACATAGGCAGAGGGAGAAGCAGGCTCCATGCACCGGGAGCCCGATATGGGATTCAATCCCGGGTCTCCAGGATCGCGCCCTGAGCCAAAGGCAGGCGCCAAACCGCTGCGCCACCCAGGGATCCCCCAACCTCGCTTCTGACATGTTTGGAAACAGTGGGATGTTAAAAGGATGTGCTCTTCATTCTAGAATGAAGTTTACTGTCAAGGCTCTGGGGCATCCTGCCGTGCCTTACTTACCCACTATTTCTCAACTTAGCTAGATCACAGAGCCCTGTTTTTCACGTACGAGCCCTCTCTTCCCCTGAACTGATAATATTCTCCAAGGATGGGAGAGCAGAGGGAAGGCAGTGGCGTGGGGCCAGCTATGTGGGTTGCAGCCTCTGATCTTCCTTCAGTGCCAGCCACATACATGGCTTTAACACAGTGGACTTCTGTCTCTGATGTGGGGTTTTAACAGTACCTGGAGAACCCTGTACTGGCAGGCTGGTGGCTGAAATTCTAGGAAGCAAATCACAGCAGATGTCCTAGGAGTCCACCTCGTTTCAGTGTTGAGTGGCCTTGATAGAGCAATCCAACAGTTGGGAAGATCGCCACAAAGCCAAGCAATCACCGATTCAGCCCATAAGCAAGAGACTGAGGCAAGAGAGCCCAATGTCACGTAGACCCAGCCTCTGTCCTGGCTATTGACAAGGTCCTCTGGTAGTGGGGATACAATGCCCTTTGCTAAATGACAGGAGCACATGGCAGGTAGCAAGCACACACAGGTGTAGAAGGCCATCTATCAAATTCTCTGGGGGAAAAGCCCATATTACAGGAATGGGGCCTTTTCAATGACATGACAAGGGGAGTTTAGAGATCAACAAAGGAAGCTATTCACTTATTTTTTTAAAAAATCTATCATCTTCTCTCAAAAGAAGAGCAGTATGGCAGAAAATTTATGAGACTCGGAGTTAGATGCACCAGGGTTCCAATCCTGGCACCTGAGACATGCTTCTTAACCTCTCTGAGCTTCTGTTTCCTCATTGGTAAAATATGGATAATAAAGATCTTATTGGCAAGGATATTGTAAAGGATCAAGTGAGATAATCTGTCTAAGGCTTTTTAGCCATTGGCTGGCACAGAGAGAATGACTAACAAACATGAATCCCCTTCTCTGTAAGCTTCCTTTTCACTTTAAACTGTTGGATGGTTGGTACCATATGGCATGGTCTTAATTCTGCATCAGCTTCATACTCTAATACCCTGGCCTTGGGAAGGCCTCAAGAAAAGGTAGAAAGGCAGGAGACCTTTCAAAGCAGTCTCTGGATTATATGGCATCATCAGGCAAAACACTGACATCAATGCCTTGATGTGAGTCCATCTGAACAATTCAAGTACTATCCAGGAGGCTACAGTGTCTTATTCTGTCTTGATGTGGCCAGGATGGTCTTTTTCCCTCCTCTCCTGATTTTTCTGCTCTCATGACTTGTCAGCATTTATACTGCTCGTGGGTAAGAATCAAGTGGGCACCTAACACTTGCTTTGCCACTGTAATTACATCCAGTCTGCGTGGAGAGAGTCTGAGAGGCAAGAAAAGTCAACACCCGGGTGGATTTCAAGCACGAGAGATTTACATGCACAGGTTTCAAGGCTCTAGATGGCCCTCAGACCACTGCTCTCATTGGTGCCTGGTGACTAGACTGTGTTTGTTTATGGCAGTGATTCCTAATAAAATGCAGGTGTCTTTTGGAAAGCCAGTTGAGCCCCCAGTGGGAGAGAAGGATCTAAGAGTTTGTCTAGAAAGGGCTCCAGGGAGACCAGAGCAAGGCCTTGAGCCCCCATGCTGCAGTGTGTGACCCCACAGCAATCTCTCAAGTTACTGGGAAAACACCATTAGGCAAAACCAAATTCTGGCCAATTGGGTTAGTCTGAAATACCTCTGTGGCCAGAAAGCCAGGATGACTCCGCTTGGGTTAGATATAAACACGAGCAGGAGATGTAGGAGGAGATGGGAGGACACCAGAGTCAGGAGTTGGTCTGGGATGGTCTGGCTCATGCTGAAATGGGGAGAAGGGAAGGCTGGCTTCTAGCGAGACTGAGCCTGAACCTGGGTGTCTCCCCACCTGGCCCCTGGGCTTTCTACCCTGTGCCTGGCCCTCCACTGCCACGCACACATTGCAGCTCTGGGGGCTGGCCATGGGGAATGCTCTTTCCTCACCAGACCTCTTCTTAGAGAGGAGTATGTTCATGGAGGTTAACTCCAGCCTCAACCACAGGCCACCGAAGGCACATGCACACCGCTTTGGCCAGATTTCACATGTTCCACCTGTTGCTGAGCACCTCGCCCTGGTGCAGATTTCCAGTCAGTGGACTGCCCTACACATTTCACGCTGCTGACAGATGGAAGCTGGCCTAGCCTGGGGCATGCATTCTTCAGTTCATCCACCTGCTCTTATAAGGAAATGGGACTCATAGAGCAGCCGCTCACAGCCTTGGTGACTGCTCCTGCTCAGGACAGTGTCCTGACCTGGGTGCAAGCACGGCTCCAGTGTCTCTGTGGTTAGCAGTGGCCATGACCTCCTAACAAAGCAAAGCTGAAAGCCAGGTAAGTGCACCCCGAGGGGAGCCTAAGCATTGACCTTTAAACAGACAACTTTGCTTCTGATCTGCCAAGGAACTGAGGCATCAAACAAGAGTCTGTTATTCATTTCAACAACCCCACATTTGCACATTTTGCCAAGGTTATGTTTAATCACCTGCAGTATGGTACAGTCACTGACCCATCAGGAGAGACACCAGCCAGAGCAATGGAGCAGGGCCCCAAAAGTCTCCTGCAGCACATACTTTTTTGGTTCTCAGGTTATGGGAAAGTCATGGGAGTGGAGCCTGAGTAACTGGCAGAGGGCCTGAGGCAGCAGCTGTAGCAAGTACTCTAATGATACAATGAGCAGTAGTCAACACCGAGTCTGGGTGATTCTCAGTCCTCTGGGGGGGTCGGGGTGAGGGCCTGGGCATGGACAGGGAAACAGGTAAAGAAGGAAGTCTCTGTAACCTTTTTTTTTTTTTTGAAAAATTTAAAAACATTTTATTTATTTATTTGAGAGAGCGAGTGAGCATAAGGTAAGGGAGGGGCGGAGGGAGAAGTAGACTCCCTGTTGAACAGGGAGCCCATACAGGGTCAATCCCAGGATCTCGGGATCATGACCTGGGCTGAAGGCAGACACCTAACTGACTGAGCCCCCTAGGCACCCTTAACCTTTGCTTTTTTGATCAGACCATGTTAATACCAGAGAGAGCTGGTCCCCTTGAATTGCTACTGGATTGGTAACCTCAGAATAAAGAAGCCTAGTACGAATTAACTCCTCCGGAGCCAAGTTTCCACACTAGACTAGGAGCCGGCAGGCCTTGGGAGTCTCAGACCCAAGGCATGGGGGAGATCTCTAGTTCATCTCCAGGGAATTCAGTTGCATCCTTCAACATACTGAGAGTATCTCCTCCATGCACCGGCGGCTCAGATTTCTACTCAGCACACATACACTTGATTTGGGGAAAGGCAAGCATGAAATCTACTTCATTGCAAAGTTGAGAAGCATGGAGGGTAGGTTAATTTTCAAAGAAGAAAGTCAGTGGTGCAACACAATGGGCTGCATGATTCACCTCCGCAGAACACACATTGATTCTCCCACCTGGGAGAATCACCGAATTAGCTGGCAGTTGAAAATATGATCTTTTTTTCATTCCCCTCAGATCTTAAATTCTATTTTAAGACCATGAAACAACAGGAGATTAAAAGTCTCATTCAGAAACAGAAGTGGAAAGGAGGATTCAGTATTTCTCACTGTTCAGAGAAAATACTTTCAAAGATATTTTGCAGATAAAAGTTAAATGTGTAGGTGGGGGGAGAGGACTGTGTGGCCTTTCTCATTTGCTTGGTGTCAGAGAGGCAGCCTGGGAGCTTAGGAGAGAACACAACAACCCCCACCCCCATCTCCAGTCGTCATGGGAGCAGGCCTTGCTGACAGCCATCTATTGGGTCCCCAGTTCCTGTGCTGCTCCCCAGGGCTGGTGCCCTGGGCACAGCCAGCAGTCAGAAGTCATACTGCCTTCTTGGGCCAGTGGGGCGGACAAGTAGTAGGAGACACCTTTCAGGAGTGAAATACTCTCCCACTTACTAAACGTGTGACCTTGGATGAGGCATCCAACTCTCAGAGCTGTGGCTTTTATAGTTCTCAACAGAGGCTAATATCTTCTCCTGTGACCCAGAAAGATCCAAGTTCAGGTTTTCTGATGCCTGGCATGACCCAATTTGTTTTGTGGGTCTCCTCTCAGAAAAAGGACTCCAAGTTGACACTTAAAGAATAGAGTCCTGGAAGGGACTCACACAAGTGAGGGGTTCTACAATTTAAGCCTCATTAGCTTGATAGTGAATCTACTTTTGCAACCATGCCTACTCAGATGAGATAAAAGTATACAGCAGCACTTTGCAAATTGTAAGGCATTATCTAAACACGTAACACTGAATTACTCTACAAATATATAACACCTCCTGTGTGCCAAATACAGCTGTGGATAAGACACCGGTGCTCCTCCTTTTATGAGACCTCAAATCTAGTGGTGACGTGTCATCACCCCAGTGGAATGTCCTTCTCTGAGTCCTACATACAGAAGTGAAGTTCACTGACATGCAGTGGTCTGACCAGTCACCTACAACACCAGCCCCTCTCAGGGCTCTCCAAGGTCCCAATCCCCACATTTGGCTTTCTGGGACTTGGGTCCTACTCATCTCAACCTCTGCCTTTTCCTCCCTCCCAGCCATTATCTTCTTACTGACTTTTTTTTTTTTTTTTTTTAAGATTTATTTGGGATGCCTGGGTGGCTCAGCAGTTGAGTGTCTGTCTTTTGCTCAGGGTGTGATCCCAGGGTCCAGGATCAAGTCCTGCATTGGGCTCCCTGAGGGGAGCCTGCTTCTCCCTCTGCCTATGTCTCTGTCTCTGTTTCTGTGTCTTTCATGAATACATAAATAAATCTTAACAACAACAAAAAAAAGATTTATTTGAGAGAAAGAAAGCACGAGTGTGGGGGTGGGGTGAGGTGGACAGTCTGCACTGAGCAAGGAGCCTGACGTTGGGGCTTGATTCCAGGACCCCGGGATCATGACCTGAGCAGAAATCAAGAGTCAGATGCTTAACTGATGGAGTCACTCAGATACTCCCTGATTTCCATTCTGAAACCCCCAGAGAACAAGTCAGTCCTTCTAACCTCTGTTTTCCAGTATGAATGGACAGTGGTTGTTTGGGGCAGAGGAGATGAGGGAGAGGGTTTGGGGCTAACAGGTAAGGAGCATGGAGTTTTCTTACGGGGAGATACTAAAAATGTTCTAAAGTTGACTGTGCTGACAGATACACAGCTGTGTGAATATATTAAAAGCCCTGAGTTGTGAACTTTAAATGGGTAAATTACATAATACATGAATTGTATCTCAAGATGTTAATATGAATGGACAAATAGGAAGCATCTAAAATTCAAGAAAAGTGTACAGCAAGAAAAAGACCAGAATAAATGGGGTGGGGGGAGAATTTGGAAGAAACCAAGATCATTCAGCAAACGGAAGGGAATTTTTTACAAGGCAAATTACCCTTAGTGAGATTCAAGAAGATGTGTCCAAAAAATAATAGAGAGCTATGAACAAGAAGCCATTCAAGAATAAGAGTCTTTATAAAGCACAAAAATTGCTGAGATAGAAAAATTCTATTAAAAGCCTCAAAGATAAAGTCAAGGATAACTCCCAAAATGTAAAGCAAAAGGCCCAAGACATTGGATACATAGAAGCTTAGCATCTGACTGCCAGGACTTTTGGAATAAAAGATTAGAGAAAACAGTAGGAATGAGATTAAAAGGAAAAAATAAAGAAAAGTTTCCCCAGAGATGAAGGGAGATGAGAGTCCTTAAAATGAAAGGGTCTAGGTTCAATAAGAAAACATCTATGCCAACACACATCAGTGTGTGAACTTTCAGAACATCAAAGGCAGAACCTAAAAACTTATAGAAATGTAAAACAGGTGATTGACAAAGGAACCCCAATCCAACATACACCAGAAATAACAGATCTTAGAAGACAGTGAAACGGGCTTTTAAAATTGTCATTAAAAACTATTTTGATTTTTGCTTTTGTTTCTCTTGCCTTCATGGATGTATCTTGCAAGAAGTTACTGTGGCCAAGTTCAAAAAGGGTGTTGCCTGTGTTCTCCTCTAGGATTTTGAAGGAATCTTGTCTCACATTTAGATTTTTCATCCATTTTGAGTTTATCTTTGTGTATGGTGTAAGAGAGTGATCTAGTTTCATTCTTCTGTATGTGGATGTCCAATTTTCCCAGCACCATTATTTATTGAAGAGATTGTCTTTTTTCCAGTGGATAGTCTTTCCTCCTTTGTTGAATATTAGTTGACCATAAAGTTGAGGGTCCACTTCTGGATTTTCTATTCTGTTCCATTGATCTATGTGTCTGTTTTTGTGCCAGTACCACACTGTCTTGATGACCACAGCTTTGTAGTACAACCTGAAATCTGTCATTGTGATGCCCCCAGCTATGGTTTTCTTTTTTATTTTTTTTTAATTTTTATTTATTTATGATAGTCACAGAGACAGAGAGAGAGAGAGAGAGAGAGAGAGGCGCAGAAACATAGGCAGAAGGAGAAGCAGGCTCCATGCACCGGGAGCCCTATGTGGGATTCGATCCTGGATCTCCAGGATCGCGCCCTGGGCCAAAGGCAGGCGCCAAACCGCTGCGCCACCCAGGGATCCCGGTTTTCTTTTTTAATATTCCCCTGGCTATTCGGGGTCTTTTCTGATTCCACACAAATCTTAAAATAATTTGTTCCAACTCTCTGAAGAAAGTCCATGGTATTTTGATAGGGATTGCATTAAACATGTAAATTGCCCTGGGTAACATTGACATTTTCACAATATTAATTCTTCCAATCCATGAGCATGGAATATTTTTCCATCTCTTTGTATCTTCCTCAATTTCTTTCAGAAGTATTCTGTAGTTTTTAGGGTATAGATCCTTTACCTATTTGGTTAGGTTTATTCCTAGGTATCTTATGCTTTTGGGTGCAATTGTAAATGGGAATGACTCCTTAATTTCTCTGTCTTCAGTCTCATTGTTAATGTTGGAGAGGATATGGAGAAAGGGGAACCCTCTTGCACTGTTGGTGGGAATGTGAACTGGTACAGCCACTCTGGAAAACTGTGTGGAGGTTCCTCAAAGAGTTAAAAATAGACCTGCCCTACTACCCAGCAATTGCACTGTTAGGGATTTACCCCAAAGATACAGATGCAATGAAACGCCGGGACACCTGCACTCCGATGTTTATAGCAGCAATGTCCACAATAGCCAAACTGTGGAAGGAGCCTCGGTGTCCATCGAAAGATGAGTGGATAAAGAAGCTGTGGTCTATGTATACAAGGGAATATTACTCAGCCATTAGAAACGACAAATACCCACCATTTGCTTTGATGTGGATGGAACTGGAGGGTATTATGCTGAGTGAAATAAGTCCATTGGAGAAGGACAAACATTATATGGTCTCATTCATTTGGGGAATATAAAAAATAGTGAAAGGGAATAAAGGGGAAAGGAGAAAAAAAAATGAATGGGAAATAGCAGAAAGGGAGACAGAACATGAGAGACTCCTAACTCTGAGAAACGAACTAGGAGTGGTAGAAAGGGGGGTGGGCGGGGGGGGGGGTGACTGGGTAATGGGCACTGAGGGGGACACTTGATGGGATGAGCACTGGGTGTTATTCTATATGTTGGCAAATTGAACGCCAATAAAAAATAAAAATAAAAATAAAAAAGAAAACTATTTTGAACCGAGAATTTTCTATTCTCATTCTCCATCAAGAATGAGAGTAACTAAATCTCTAATACAACACAAAATCAGGAGACACTGCCTAAAGTTGATGAAACAAGAAATAGAAATTTCAGGATGTTGTTTGGCCTTTCACAGGTAGCCTTTAAAAAGAATTAAATAAGTATCCTTTTTAATGGAATAAGAGATGAGAGTAATAGTATAAAATGAGAAGAAAAAAAGAATAAAAAGAATAGTATAAGCTAGAACTTTATTTTCCCATAGCTAGTGGATAATTTCCATAGTTGATATGTAATTCACAGCTTTTATGGGTATTTGAGTTTGGGAAATGTCATCTCAGTGCCTTTCCTGGTGATTCAAAACGTATGTTAGTTTACTAAAAACCCTGAGAAGTCCTGCAGGAAATAAACCAGTTTAACTTCATTTGAAAGAAAGCAGGTCATTTCACTGAAAGAGCAACTTGATAAATGATCTTTTAAAAATGATTTTATTTATTTATTCACGAGAGACAGAAAGAGAGAGAAAGAGAGAGAGAGAGGCAGAGGCACAGGTAGAGGGAGAAGCAGGCTCCATGCAGGAAGCCCGATGCTGGACTGGATCCCAGGACCCCAGGAACATGCCTTGAGCTGAAGGCAGGCGCAGTCACCCAGGTGCCCCCTGATTTGCTGATTTTAATAAATTTACCAACCAACCACTTTTTTTCTACCTGCAGATTTGTGACTTGTAACGGCAATGCTTTCAAAGCTGTGACAGGAATGTGTAAGTAGCAAAAGAATATGAAACAGTGAAGAAGAGAATAAGACAAATTACTATAAATGGATGATTTTCTACGAATGAGATTGTTTTGGCTGATTCTGGTTTCTTTTGGGTGTTTCTGAACATCGCTCTTTAACTTTGTTTAAAATGTCAAGCATTTAAAATTTTTCTTTTCACAATTCCTCCAGTGGCCTGTCAGCCTTAATTTAGTATCTCTAGCAATTAACATTTAAATTAAACATAAATTCAAAAGCATCCCTCGAATATCAGAGGCTTAAATTAATCTAAATCTAATTTAAATTCTCAATCGATAGAAATGCAAAATTAAAGCTAATAAGTTAGGAATCAGTGAAAGAACATTACAAACACTTAAACTGAAAGCCAAAATAACATTTTAAAAACACAGAAAAGAAACCAAATATAGCCAAAACAATCCCAACACACACCGAGTGCCAAACCTAGATACAGAAAAACTGCATTTCAAATAGTACTGAGTTCTGTTTTACCAACCTTCCAGATTTTCCTTTTTTTTTTTTTTTTTTTTTAGTAATATGTCAGGAAGCATCTCAAGGTTAGTTAATATTCAGGAAAGCATTTTTCAGTATCACTGATCCAGGCTGAACATTCCTGAAAGAACTGCTAAATCACCACTGGTAAATTTGGCAAATGGATCTCTGCTGGAATTGGTATTTGGTGAACTGACTTCAGTAACTGATTTTCTGCAAACTGACTTGAAGCTGTTTTAGTTAACCTAGCTTGACCTGAACTCATTTGATGAGGATCCTTTCTTCATATTCTATCAATGGGACAATTATCCCCAGGTAAGTTCTCTGGAAAACACTACTTAACAGGAAAGGAGTCAGATGCATGCCCTGGAGGTCCTGAAAAATAGCATCCTTGGAGCATATGAATGAGAAACCGATTAACAAGGAACCAGCGAGAAAGGGAACGTAGGTTTTACCCAGATGCTGTATTTCTATAAATCTGCATACTTTTATGTTCCATTCATCCATCTCTAAGAGTGAATAATCCACATTTTGTATTAACTTAAAACACTGAAACATACTTTCGTGGCAAACTCATGAGCAAGAATGAAGTGTTTCATTTCTCCCTCTATGTTCTTTGGGTCTGAGAAGCAGAATGTCTTCACGTTTTAAAACTCTCCTGCTAAAACAGGCCAATGTGGTAAATGCCAGCAGAGAGTGGAGTAGGGGACAAAGCAGCATTTAGGGCAGGAGCACATACAAGCCCATTGGGATGGAGAGGAGGTGGACCAGCAAAGCTGGCCTGCTGGGGAGTGCTGGGGAGCCAGCACATGCGGGGTTGAAAGAGGCTACCATTGGGGCACCTGGGTGGCTCTGTCAGTGAAGCATCTGCCTTCAGCTCGGGTTGTGATCTCAGGGTCCTGGGATCAGCCCCACATGGAACTCCCTGCTCAGTGGGGAGCTTGCTTCTCCCTCTCTCTCTACTGTAACTACAACTTCCCCCAGCTGTGCTGTCTCTTACTCTCAAAAAAAAGCAAAAAGAAAAGAAAAGAGAAAGGCCACGGCAGCCTAGCTCTGCTGCTCCTTGCTTTGGGGACACATGTCCACTGTCACTCGGACTTCCAATTTCCCAAAGCTAGAATCCTAGACTTTTTTTTTTTAAGTATAAAAATCTCCTACTTTTTAGAGGTTAGCAACTAACCATTTCAATTTAAAAAATACCATGCCACTGATTAGAAATACATACTTTCAAGTTTATATGAATACATCCACATGTGGCTATATGGGTAACTGTCTCCATGCATATGTGATACCAAACTGTGAGACAGCTACACTTCACTTATCTTATTCATCACCTCCTACGTCACAGAAAAAAAAATGACAAGCTATCAAAGCTGTTAATTGTCCCTCAGGATGTTCTCTTAGGGCCAGGCAGAGGAAGGCTTAAAGGGCATGCATAGACCAGGACGTAATGGTCATCAAAGCCACAGGCAAGTAGAGTTGAGCCGGTTTATTTCTGTACTTTGTGACTGAAACTGAAGAGGTCTGGGAGGGTTCTGGAACTCAGACTCTCAGCCAGAAGGGGCACTGAAGCTTATCTGGACACCCTCCCACCCAACACAGGAATTCTTTCTAAAAAATCCAGCGGATGGTCACCTACTGTGTGAACACTTTCAAAGACGGGGAATTTAGAACTCTTCCAAACTGAATGGTCCATTTAGGGGCACCTGAATTGTTCTAAGCTACTCATCCTAATACCCTGGCTGAAATGCATCTCCCTCTAATCCCAGGTCCCATGGCCTGCCTCTCCCCCTCTGTCACGAGGGGTTTACTCCCTTCCTGCATGACAGTCCTTCAAATATCTGAAAATTGATCACATGTCTGCTTGTCCTTCACAAAATCTTTTCACCTTGTGACAAAACATCTCCATTTCCCATCAACCATTTCTCATCCAATGTGGTTACAAAGTTCTTCTCATCCTGGTCACTCTTAGCTAGATCACTTTAGCCATGCTGCAATGGATGCACACCTCCGATCCCTGGATGTTGATACTGTCCTTGCAACAATGCAAACTGAAGTTACAGAGCTTTCTTGGCCACTGCACTAGCCCCCTCTCAGCCCCCTAGATAGAGAAGTTAGGATTTTTTATATGAACCAAGAAATCCAATTCAGACTGGCTGATAACAACATGAAAATTATCAGCCTAAGTGTTCATGTAACTGCACGGTACAGGGGCAAATTCGGTGTCGGGCAATGCTTGAGTGAAGGAACGGAGATCTCGCCATTCCTTCATTCACCTCTGCTTCCTGGACTGGACCTCCTTTCCCTCTCTCTGGGAAAGGGGCAGCCAACACCCTTCCTTAGTCAGGCAGTCAAAGGTGGATTTCTGTCACTTGCAATAAAAAGAATCTTGACAGATTCACATAGTAGGAAGGTGGGTGGTGTAGCTGGAAAGACCACCCAGCCCTCTATAGTGTAGTAACTGGTCTGGATCCTTGTAACCAAGGAAATCTGGGTTCAAGTTGACTCCAAAGCCCATTATGTAAATATGACAAAAATAAAATAAATGAATGTGAGGCATGGGTGCGAAGCCTAGCTCTGCCACGGGGTGGGCAAGTCACATCGGCCTCGTTCTCCACCTCCTCACATGGAAGGTACTACAGGCTAACTTCCTCTGTACTGCGGCTGTGAAGATTGGAAGGACAAGCAAGCTGCCTGGTCTACGCAGGCTCTGAATAAATAATAGCCATTCCTTTTCAGTTTAAGGGAGTTGAAAGGTAGAGGAGAGTTCTTAAAGTCCTTTCACCTATTCCTCTTGAACGATGCTGCTAACAAATGGCTGGCAGATGCTTTTATGATTGTTGGACTCAATTTATCTTACTTTGGGAGGATATTACGGTGATACTTCCCATTACAAGTGAAAGCAGATTTGTTCCTCTTTAACTGTGAAGGGCAATGGGATAGTATGATTGGTGTCCTTTATGTGGTAAGAGAGATTTCCATCATCCATTGCCTCTTGGCAGAGCAGGCGACGTCTGCACCCCCGCGCACCAAGTGTCCCCAGGCCCCCTGCGCTCTGCCTGCTTGGGGGCCACAGCCCACCGTCCCCTGCAGCCCAGTTTCCTAGAATGGGGCAGGAGTCACCTCCCTTGAACATATGTAAGTATACTGGACATATTTTCCAGCCAGTATGCTGTCATGAGCTCAAGCTTTGTGTGCTGTCCAGCCCAAAGGATATTTTTTTGGGCTCAGAATGACTTGGCTATCTCAAAGACTAGGAACTATCATTTGGGGGGCACTTACTCCCCATCTTCCATTTCCTTCAAGGACCTCTTACTGTTCCTTACAAATGCTATCATCATTCTCTATCAGTGATCGGATTTACGAGTGTTGACAGAACAGTTTCACCTACAGTCGGAGGCTCCATTCATCTGTCCCTGGAGAATTTCTGAAAACTCAGGATTGGGTTTCCTTAAAATACACAAATAAAGAGCATGTGTGTATGCTGATAAATTTCACAAAACATGTACTTTCCATGAAATTCAAATTGATTTTAGCCGATTCTCCTTCAGTCATTTACAGTTATATTCACCATTTCCCATTTCTCAGGCCTACCTGATTTTCTGCTGGCTCCCTACAGGGGAAAATGGGATTTTTTTTTTTTTCCTACTCTCTCTTCCAAGAGCTGAGAAAAAGGAAAAGAGCAGCTATGTAGCTGCAGAGGCAGCCAAGCAAGAGATTGATTCAATAGTAGAAATTCAATGCATCCCACAAGATTCCCTAGGATTGGATATCCTGCTGCTTAGGGTACAATTTGTTGTAATAAGAAACTGAAGATTTTCTGTCAGGAGAGTCAAAGAGCTCAGTGATGGCTTGTGAAAGTTAAAAAAAAAAAAGTGAACCCCACGGGAAATGTTTTTATTTTGGAATGTTTTTCTAAGTAGGAAGACTACAGGCCATTTCTCAGAGCACATGCTGTTCATATACACACTGGTGACCATATAAGACTCAAAGTTTTCCCGTGCAGGTGACCCAGCCCCAGGGGTAGGCTATGGCTTTCATCTTGCTCCACAAGGAGGTTGTTTCCTGGGAATCAGGCAAACACAACAGAGGAAGAGTATTTCCTGTGTCCTGTCCTAGCCTTGGGTCTCAAGAATCAAAGTAGGTGTAGGTGTGGGAATGGATGGGTTTGGTCCATGGCTGTGGGATTTTTGAGCAAAAAGAATTGGTATTCTTGTCCTTGATGGGATGGGAAACAAGGGAGGGTCTGCAGTGGGGGGGGGGGAGAGAACATGAGCCAGAACAAGGATATCCTCAGAGGACAGGCCCAGAGAGGGGAACAGCTGGGGCACAAACGCAGACCCTGGAATCAGTACCTTATGCATCAGAGTTGAGGAAAAGGAAGATTTTCATGGAGCATGAGCATCTATGGATGGGGTGAAAGCTACGAGTGGGAACTTTTATTTTCCTGGGACATTGCCACCAGGGTGGGTCACAGAGCGGGTCCCTTCAGGCTGGCTTGGAGAAAAACTTCAAGTGGGGAGTTATTCAAAGGTGGGTGGCAGGTGCTCCTCTCCTGGTCTGTGCCTTGCCCGGTAGGCCAAGTGCTAGAATGAGTCAAGCTGTCCTGAAGAGTCTGGCACCTTCCTAGGGCATGGTCCTTGACTGGAAGCTTGAGTGATAAAGGAAGGGTTTAGAGCATGAGAAGGAGTAGGATTTGGTGAAGGAAAGATGGGATAAAAAGTGTTAGATGGATATTTTACACGTTGCTTTAAACTAAAGGTGTGAGGATCACTAATTAAAGAGACTCAGGGGGTATATTCTTCAACTGCTAGCACAGATCTGAAATACACAGACTACAAGTCTGATCACATGGCCACTTGGGTGATTTCCCTTGAACCAGGACTGATCAGGGAACACCTTACTAGACCTTGGACCTCTGTTTGCCCAGGTACTTCCCAGGAGATGAGTGAATATGAATCTGGAAGGGCCTTTAACAATGCAATTCAAAACAAAAATCCAAGCAGGTAGCCAAAGCTGGCAGCTGAGTGGCTGGGCAGCATGCT
This sequence comes from Nyctereutes procyonoides, assembly GCF_905146905.1. Taxonomy (NCBI): domain Eukaryota; kingdom Metazoa; phylum Chordata; class Mammalia; order Carnivora; family Canidae; genus Nyctereutes; species Nyctereutes procyonoides. Next base: position 9,441,633 of record NW_026575044.1, read on the forward strand.
CCATTCAGAGACGTTGCTACTACAGGAAAGTATCATTTATGTACAAGGGTAACTATAACCCACAAAGGTGCCATGAGCAGAAGGGGATGCTTTGTTGTTGGCTTGGGTTTAAGTTCAATGGAAGGTGGTAGTAATGTGGGATTACTGATCCTGATTTGAAATTAGAAGTTCTGGGGGATCCCTGGGTGGCTCAGTGGTTTGGTGCCTGCCTTCCACCCAGGGTGCGGTCCTGGAGACCCAGGATCGAGTCCCACGTCGGGCTCCCGGCATGGAGCCTGCTTCTCCCTCTGCCTGTATCTCTGCCTCTCTCTCTCTCTCTCTATGTCTATCATGAATAAATAAATAAAATATTTTTAAAAATTTAAAAAAATGAAATTAGAAGTTTTGGGATTCACTCTCTGATGATGACAGAGAAAAGTTATATGCTTCTTGGCTCTTGGCCTACCATGGAGGCCCAAAAGCAGGGAAGACTGCAGCAATGGATAGCACTGACTCATGGCTATTGGGATTTGGAGCAAAGAATCAATATCCTTGCCCCAGGTAAGGGAAGATCTAAAATGCAAAATGCAAGTAGTGTCATGCTGTCACAGATCACCCAGGCCAGAATGTATATAGTCACCTAACTTGTACTACAGGCTTCTTACCACTACCACTCACACGGTCCCAGGGTGTCAGAAATGCCACTGCATATATATGTATGTACAATTTTTGTTAATACCTAACCACCTGGTCAGTTTTGGGCTGAAGAACCCAAAAGTGTCCTAGGCAGATTCTCTCTCAGGAAAGAACCTCTATTTTATATATTGTTTTATATTAAATGTAGCTGAGAATTTCAGCATGTTATTTTAAGGCTGTGTCAAAAGAGTCACATTTAAAAAGCCATATCAAATTATCATATTCCGCCATCAGTATCTCCCTGAATGCTGGATTCTGGGAGAAGGAACCCTCTGGTGAACAACTAGTATCCACTATTCATATTGCACTGGGCTGGTTGTGACCTGAGTATTGAGGTTTACCACTGTTATTCCTAGAGACCCAAGGAGACTGGCCCTGGCTGCTGGGTACCCTCAGAGCTCCTGAACTCAACTGGAAGCCCCAGAAGCAAGAAATTCCTTTTCCAAGCCAGGAAGTTGACTTCCAATAGGTCCAAATACACAAGAAATAAGTATGTGTGGGAGGGTGATCCTTGGGACTGGTATTTTCCAGGGATGGAGAATTGGGAGGCAATGGCCAAGCTGGATATTGCTGGTGTTAGGAGCTGAACTGTGTCCCTCCAAAATTCCCATCTTAAAGCCGGAACCCCTAGTATTTCAGGTTGTGTATTTGGAGATAAGACCTTTAAAGAGGAGATTAAGTTGAATACAGCCCTTGTACATCCTCTGCCACATGCAGCATGCTGGACGTCACCTTCCCCCTCCCCAGTCGGGGCTGTACATGTACCAGCAGCACCTGATCACTCTGTGTCAGCCTTAAGTCAGGTAGGAAAAAGCCAAGGTGGATTAGGGCTTGGTCTGTGAAGCTGCCAGATGTCCCAAACCTATCTTCCACCATCACCTGGAGCTCTGTCGGCATCCAGAACACTTGTTCAAATGCTGGAGGCATGGGGTGGCAGCAATGAGAGAAGAGTTGCTGCAGGAGAGAGGGTAAGGCCACAGCCACCTGCCTCCTTGTTTTCAGAGGGGCTGGAGGGACAGAGCTTTATGCCAGCACCATACAAAGGCTGCCCTTGATTCCTCTTCCAGAGCTAGGACCGTAAAGCTGGGTCACTGTCACTCAGCTCATGGGCTTAAGGTTGGAACCATCCAGTACAGCTGGCCCCTAAATACGACTTTGCCCAAATATACAAGTGGCAGGCCGAGCTAAGTGTCTAAGGCTGTGGGGCCATGGGGCATATGGGGAGGAACTGATCACCACAAAAGAGATTGTGACTTCTCTACTTCCCCTAGAGAAGTTCAGTCCTAGAGACTGCCCACAGTGCTCTCCTTCACCCTCCCACCATGTGTGAGCTGAAGGTTATTTGTCCCTGTGGAGCACAGGATGTTAGGTGTGTGCGCAAGTCAGTGGTTAAAGAACCAGTATGTGAGTGCAGTGGAGACTGTCCCTAATGCTGGCTCCGTTCATCTCCTCCCTCCTCTTCCCGCTCCTCCTTGCTGTTTCCTTTTTTGCATTTCTAGACTCCAAAATAAGAGAGCCCCTGGGAACTGACATTAAAAAGTTTAAATTAAAAATGCTTGGGCCTCATACATCCATGAAAGCAAAAGAAACAAAAGCAAAAATGAACTATTGGGACTTCATCAAAATAAGAAGCTTTTGTACAGCAAAGGATACAGTCAACAAAACTCAAAGACAACCTACAGAATGGGAGAAGATATTTGCAAATGACGTATCAGATAAAGGGCTAGTATCCAAGATCTATAAAGAACTTATTAAACTCAACAGCAAAGAAACAAACAATCCAATCATGAAATGGGCAAAAGACATGAAGAGAAATCTCACAGAGGAAGACATAGACATGGCCAACAAGCACATGAGAAAATGCTCTGCATCACTTGCCATCAGGGAAATACAAATCAAAACCACAATGAGATACCACCTCACACCAGTGAGAATGGGGAAAATTAACAAGGCAGGAAACCACAAAATTTGGAGAGGATGCGGAGAAAAGGGAAGCCTCTTGCACTGTTGGTGGGAATGTGAACTGGTGCAGCCACTCTGGAAAACTGTGTGGAGGTTCCTCAAAGAGTTAAAAATAGATCTGCCCTATGATCCAGCAATTGCACTGTTGGGGATTTACCCCAAAGATACAGATGCAATGAAATGCCGGGACACCTGCACCCCGATGTTTATAGCAGCAATGTCCACAATAGCTAAACTGTGGAAGGAGCCTCGGTGCCCATCGAAAGATGAATGGATAAAGAAGATGTGGTTCATGTATACAATGGAATATTACTCAGCTGTTAGAAACGACAAATACCCACCATTTGCTTCAACGTGGATGGAACTGGAGGGTATTATGCTGAGTGAAGTAAGTCAATCAGAGAAGGACAGTGTATGTTCTCATTCATTTGGGGAATATGAATAATAGTGAAAGGGAATATAAGGGAAGGGAGAAGAAGTGTGTGGGGAATATCAGAAAGGGAGACAGAACATAAAGACTTCTAACTCTGGGAAATGAACTAGGGGTAGTGGAAGGGGAGGAGGGCGGGGGGTGGGGGTGAATGGGTGACGGGCACTGAGGGGGACACTTGACGGGATGAGCACTGGGTGTTATTCTGTATGTTGGTAAATTGAACACCAATAAAAATTAATTTATTTAAAAAAATGCTTGGGCCTCAATGGACCAGTTTGCACGCTGCTGTGCAGGCAGTCATCCCTCTGTCCAGACCGAGGGGCCATGGCTAAGAAACCAGCCTTAGAAAATCAGTAGCAAAGGAAAAGGGGACCTGGTTAGGTGGATCAAGTGACTCAGTATTTGACACAAACACACAGCTCAAAATCTTGGACAGGGGTCTGGCCAAAGATACCTTAATGGGAAGTTACAGTGTGGAAAAAAATGATTAAGTGGCCAAAGGATTACTGTCCACATCCACAAGCAGAGAATAAAATGTCTGTTCACTCACTGGGGGAGACAGTTCTGAAAGCCTCACCATGGAGGGCAAACGGCCAACAAGGTAAGTGACCGGAACACTGCATAAAGTGCAAGCACTCGGGTCCCCTCCTGGGTAGAGTCCTGGCTCTGGTGTACTCTCTAGGTCCCATTCTGTGAGCGTGGCAGAGGAAGATTTCATACTAGGTAATACCTCGGCTAAGGACCCTGCCCTGTAGGAGTGAGCTTTACTGACAGGTACCTGGACAGAAGCATCATCACAGGGCTCCTGAACAGCATCTGTGCCATACAGAGATGAGGGTCCAGCACAGGCGGGCCAGGTAAGTGCCTGCTGAGGGACTGTGCCAAGCACTCTCCCAGGTTCCCAGAACACCCATAGTACCCCCAATTGCACCTGCTCTCTCAGGACCCCATGTCACCCACATGCCACCTGCACAGCACCTATACTCCCAGGTCCCCACAATACCCACATGGCACCCACAAGCTCTGCTGGGTCCTGAACCACAACATACTGATTGATGACAAAACCCCACCAAAGAGCAATTTCAGGTCTTCAGAAGAAAAGCCAGCTAGGAAACAGCAGTGGCGGGCACTGCTGTGATGAAACCTTGCACTTTGTCAACTTATCTGCCAAAGCTTCTGAGGGAAAAGTAAAAAAAAATCGCTGGCAAAATGAACCTGGCAGGGCTGCTGTGTAATCACTGGCAATCCTGGAGTCACAAACACCTGGCTTGTAAACATGTCTTGCACACAGAGCACCAGCTGCCTTCCACTTCCATTTTGCCACCACTTCTAACAACAAAGCACAGGACACCATGCGAGGGGAGATCACTCTTTCAGCCTTCTCCCAGATGAGGGGGATCCAGTGCGGCTACCCAGTCTCTGATCCCACACCAGCTTGTTCAAATCCCTTCATGGTTCGTGTTCTTCTGTGCTTTCCTAGGAGATTCACAAAAATGTCCTTCCCGCCACCACAAAATACTATTTTGTCAGTCAATACCAGCAAATCTGACCATTTAAGAGCAGGCTTTAGTCAAGGAAAAGGGGAAGACTCCTATATTTTGAAATGAATTTGGGTCAGATATATTAGAAACTGTGTCCCCTGTTCTCAATTCTTTTTTTTTTTTTCATTTTCAATTCTTTTAGGGAAGTGACATCTTGGTGGATGGGGGACACAATTTGGTGGTCATTATCCCCCGTTAAAATGAACATACATTTTGATGCAGTATGTTAGCATTTAGGAACTGATTATATGCTTCTGCCTGTGTCTCTGCCTCTTTCTCTGCATCTCTCATGAATAATAAAATATTTTTTTTAAAAAAGGAATTTATCATATGGATTTACCCAATAGATTGGACACATTGGTACACAAAGATTCAAGTACATGGATGCTAATGGCAGTAATTTTTTTTAAAGATTTTTTTTTATTTATGAGAGACACACAGAGGCAGAGATATAGGCAAAGGGAAAAGCAGGCTCCCTGTGGGGAACCCAATGTGAGACTCAATCCCAGGACCCTGGGATCATGCCCTGAGCCAAAAGCAGACGCTCAACCACTGAGCCACCCAGGTGTCCCAATGGTAGTGGTATTTCTTGATATAGTAAACATAAATGGAAATAGTAGGGACTAGTGTACAAATTACAGTACATTCATAAAATGAAAGTCAATGTATCTGTCAAAAAGAATGAGGTTGATATTCAGAAACTGGTCTGGACTGATGTCCATGCTTTTAGTAAGTGACAGCAGTTACAGAACATGGGATTTTCTTCTCTGCCCACTCAGAAGAATTCTTGGCTTCCCTTTCTTCACCCACTGGTTTACTGGAGACACCTAGCAGATGCAGATTGGGACTGAGTCTTTCCACAAGAAAGACAAGAAGAGGAGAGAGAAGGAAAGAAGAGGGAAGAAAATGGAAGAGCCTGGGTAAGCAGCTTTGAGGGGAGAAGTGAGAGAGAGGGCAAACGAGGATCTCTGAGGGTGTAAGGAAACAGAATAGAATGGTGGCTCTGAACAATCAGGCATGTGTATTACAAATGGAAGGTTAGGTACACACACTGAAAACTTCAGGAAAGAAACTTATGTGGTTATCTTTATTTTTATTTATTTATTTTTTGTGGTTATCTTTAGGGAGTGGAACAGGTGTTCGAAAGATGAGGGTGATTTTTATTTGTGTTATGTTGAAAACATCCTTTCCTAGAAGTCCGTGCTTTTCTTAAAACAAAAATTGGGTTACCACAACACTTGTGGAGGTAACAGAGCAAGCTGCATCTCTAGAGCTTTCTCTCGGTCCTAAAGAAAACCAAGTTTGATTTTATATTCAGCATCATTTAAATTTTAAGTTTCAAACTACATTCAGTTTCGTTTTTATATTTTTCTCTTTTTATTTGTACACAAATGTGTAGCATACACTGGTAATATTAGGGGCTGAGCAGACTTTCAGGGGCTAGTCTGGTGATACCATCATAATCCTTAACACCTTCTTCAACAGGAAAACGCTTCCTGAGCTCCAAATTACCACTGGCAAACTAACTTTTGGGACCCAGCCGATCTTATGGTTAAGATTTTAATTAAATTTTTAATGAAAATTTATGAAATACCTTTAAGCTGCTTTCCCTCTGATTAATGTTCATAATGCTACAGTACAGATGACCAACCACATATAATCACAATGCTCTCAGAAGAAATGGTAGGAGCTAAAGATGATAAATTTTGTTGTGTGTGAATTAATGCCAATCTACTTTATGAAACAAAAATTCAGCCAAGGTCAGGAGGAGAAAATCATCCCTAGAGTCTTGACCTCAATCTGGCTGTTGCAAACAGTATACTGACTTTGTAAAACTGTTAGAGCAGGTGGCAATCAGGTTACTTCCCAATAACTCACGCTGAGCTAACTGCCCATGTCATTGGCCAACAGTGAACCAAAGGCCCACCTCAAGCATGTGTGGGGACACCATGTCGGTGGTGACGGCCCACAGCAGAACCTCCCTTGTGCACACATGAGGGGTGGACACCACCAGCAACTTTTGGATTCCTGCCTTGCATGTTTGGATTGTTAAAGGACTTGCAGAGCATCTGACCCATTTGCTGCCTGTTCTCACTTTTGGTGAGCTAACAGGGCTTAATAAAGGCATAGAACAACAGCATCCAACCTCTCACTGCTCACAGCTTGGTTATGCATAGCTCTTCTTCTACAATATTGCTGCAAGTACACTGTTCAGATCTCACTCTTTGGAAAGGATCAATCCATATAGACGGGATTTTTGGAAACACAGAACACCACATGGCAACTTCTTAACAAGCTCCGGGGAAGAGAAACTGAGGAGGCTAGGAAGTCTGTCCCCCAGCACATGAATACAGTGTACCCCTACAGAGAGACTGTGACCTGCCAAACACCAGAAAAATATAACCACGTTTTCCAAACAATATGGAGTCCATTCTGGTGGATGTGGCCTCACTGACAAGAAAGGCTCCTTTGTCTGACTCAAGTCAGCGAAATTGCCAGTTAATTAAGGGGTAAGTTCATCCTTTGGAGAAGCCTTAATAGGTGTAGGGAAAGAAAATTCAAAATTACGTGCAGAGGCAGCACCAAAGTGGGAAAGCAGTATCAAGTATCTGTGCACAGAGCAGCCCCGAGGACAGCCTGGGTGTGCAAAGGACAGGGGGTAGGGCAGGAGCAGGCACACGTCAGCACCGGGGGGGGGGGGGGGCCTGCATCTCCTGGCTGCAGCCCAACCACTCAACGTGTAGTTTGGCTTCATGAGACCCAGCCCGAGAGTTCAGAGAGGTGACACCAACCATCCCAGACCTGCCTCTCATTGCAACACTGGAGCTCAGAGAACAGAGCCTTATCTCTTTGTGCTCAGTTCATATTTTCTGAAAACCCACAAGATTCATCATCCTGAGCAGACATTTCATGCTCATGGGAAAGTCTACAGTCTCAGCCCTGAAGGCAATCTGTTCTAAAGTTTGATTCGAGCTGACTCACAGTCTGGATTCCAGAGTTGTCCGACCACAAGGCAGTGGTAGAAGCCACCTACGGAAGCTCTGGAAACACCCTCGGGGCTCCCTGGTGCGGTGGCTGGTCTGTACACCCCTGTCGTCCACCCGGCTGGTGGGGCCTTCAAGCTTCTCCTGGCCTGCTCAGTGCTCCTGGCCCAGGCCTGGCTTCCTGACTCTGTGTCTCACTTCCTGCTTCCCACCCTTGCCTGAACTGAGATCCTAGATCCTGATTGCTTCCATTCTTCTTAGGTTGATCCTGGTAACCTCCCCTCTCAGCCACCTCCTGAGGCTTGTCTTCAAGTGCAGATAGGCAGTTCCACGGACTCTGCCCCCCTCCCTCACCTGTTGTCCCACATGGCCTGGGTTGAGACCTGGGTTCTCCCTCGGTTTAGGCCCACAGGGCTGACATCGTATTTGCACGGTGTTCAGGGCTCCCCAGAAGGGACCTCCCACCCTCCCCATGCCTTCCAGGCTCCAGGGCACCTTCCCAGCAATAGGTGACCTGTTCTGTGTTGGAGATGGTTGTTCCAACCTCACATGACCGTATGAATGACTCTGAGCCCTTTCCCTTGGGCTGATCTATCCTGACTTCCAAACTCATGGTCTTGGCCCATGGCAAACCTGGGCCCACACCCACCAGCACCACACCTGCAGCACTAGACATGAATGCTGCCAGAGCTCCTGTGAGTCACAAGAACATCTAGGGACAAAGCACCCACTCAGCTGAAGGAGCTACGGTCAGTCAAGATACAGTTAGCAATAGCTTCTTCACCTGACTCCACAACATGTCTGGGTGCAGGCTGTCTCCCTGCTCTCCAGCTCAGGACAGGAGGTGGTCATGGGGTCACCTGATTCACATGAAGGCACCTGGGAACCATAAAGCCCTGACAAGTGGAAGAGGCCATCATCCATCGGCTAGACCGAGGGCCCCATACGGGCCATCCTCACTGGTGTCAGCAAAGGCTAAGGACACGGCCTCCCCCTGGGCTGAGTACCTGCCGTATGCCCCTGGCTGCCCCCAATGCTCTGCCTCTGCCCGGTCGCCGCCAGCAGCACACGGCATGGTGATCACAGGCTCCACAGAGAGACTGCAGCTCACTCGTCTCTGCACCCCCACAGCCTGGCACATGGCAGGAACCTCACGAGCTCAGGTGAGCAAAACCCGGTTAGCTCTTACACATTGACGGAGAAGCACGCGGCAGGACCCAGTAAGAAGTGGTCATCAGAATGATCGCAGGATGGCAATCCTCTGGCCCAGCCCTCCCCCCGGGACTCACCGGTACGGCTCCATGGTTCGAATTCCGTAGAACAATGCCTCCTCCAGCAGACCGAGGTTGATGCAGGCGTCCATGGCACAGTCAAGCACCCTCAGCTGGTAGACGTTGATGTCAGGAAGCCGTTCGGCATTGCTGCTGATGATCGTCTGGCACATGGCCAGCACCTGTTCCCACTCTGTTATTAACCTTAGTTAAGGATTCATTGTCTCCACCAAGAAAACAAGCAAAACGAGATTCTCCAAGAGGCTGAAGAGCTCCCAGGCACAGGAGGGAGGGAAGAGCCCATTATTTTACACAGATGAGCTGCCTGAAAACATACTTGAGGAACAAACATGTGTAAGTGGCATCTCAGGGAAGTAAATTCTGTTTACGCCAACAAACCGTCTTCCAACCAAGCCTGTACTTTGGGGGGATTAAGACTTCCGAAGAGCCATGCTTTCTTCGCGCTCCGATATGTATTCTCTTGAAAGCTAGTCATGAAATAATGCAGCTGCTGATTATACCAAACTACCGATTAAGTTAGTTCAGTTTAAATTATGTACTCTATTAGCTTCTGTTAGGAAACCAATCGGAAATTAAAGAAGCTTCAGACAGATTCCATTTTTAAAAGGAGGAGCTCCTTTCTGCTCCCTGGGTCCTCTGAACCGGGGGCCAACAAGAAGCCGGGGGTCCAACCCACAGGAACATAGGAAGAGAAGAACTTGAAGAAATATATCTTCACCGGGTCTCACATTGAAGCTTTTTTATCATAAAGTGGAAGGGATCCAAGCCGATACTTAACAACAAAAAAGATTCTTATTTTGAACCCCCAAAGAAAAAATATCTTAACATGGCTCGTGCACATAAATTGCAGGCAGGGCAGGAGAAAGGATGCTTGAAGGAGGACAAGGAGGGGTGCCTGGATGGTGGTGCTGGTTCAGCGTCCAACTCTTGACTTGGGGTCAGATCATGATCTTAGGGTCATTGGGTTGAGCCCTGTGTTGGGCTCCATGTTCAGTGTGGAGTCTGCTGGAGATTCTCTCTCTCCTTCAGCACTCCCCCATCCCCTGCACTCTCTCTCTGTCTCAAATAAATCTTTTAAAACAATAATAAAAGACAGGGAGAAGACTCAATGCCCACTTATAAGCAGCTCTGACTGATTCGCTGTGAGTCCATGCCTTCCTCTAGTGGAGGCTTGGTGTGATTGCACTTCCTAAAACAGCTATCATTCCCTGGCCTCTTGCAGAGGGAGCCCGAGGATTGAGGCATGGAGTCTGGAATGTGGAGCATGCCTTGAATCTCCCCCGGGTGAACACCCTGGAAGCACAGCTGAAGGCCAGAGTGCAGGCACCTGGGATGCACACACTTCCCTTTCTGCGCCCCTGCTGCAGGGGTGTTAGGTGTTAGGGGAGATGCGGGCCCATCCCCATGCCCCTTGCAACCTGTGCAGCTCCACGTCCAACCACTTTCATGTGCTGCACTTCCACTAGAAGAAAAGGCCTGAAGATTTCAGGTGCAGCAGAAGTGGCACCGCTTTTGATTTCAACCTAAGTGACTTCTGTCAGGGGTGAGATGTGAGGTTCTGAGGGTGTCACCTGAGCTCTCAAAGTGACGTGACCTTTGATGGTGACTAGGTGTAATGAAAATGGTCGAGTGGACTGAACCCCCATCTATCTGTCAACACCTCCACACAATCCAGTCTCTTCACGATCAGTGCCCCCCACCCCAACCAAAGCCCCCTCCATCCTCCAGCAGGTACGCACCCAGCACACCCTGCCCTGAACTGACAGAGCCCTCCAGCGACACCCACCTCTCCCAGCTTCCATGCCACCTGGCGGTGCTGCCCTCCACAATGTTGGCAAATGCTAGTAATAATCCAGTCAAGTGGCTTGTGTGAGTGAGGACAAAGGTCTTTATGAACCCTCACAGGACAGGTGTGTTTCTTTTCAGTGGGGACCCTCTGGAGGCATGCACCTTACCCCCAAGGCATGACTTCTGTGGTTAGAATTGCAAGTGTCATGATGCACGGCGGAGGGTGTTTACTGCATACTTTCGTACACTATGTGATTTTAGGATGAAGCCCGTCTCCAAGGAGTCAACTTTGGTCTCAGACAAGGTACATTTATTGAAGAAAAGTGAGTTGGTGACTTTCTTTTGTATCCATCTGATGTGAACATATAAAGTGCACCGAATGTATCCCCAGAGGCTGGGGGGAAGCAGTATCGCAGGCAATACGCTGATTTTGTAACAGATTGCCAGGCTAACCTCTGTGGCTTTCCATTCCATGATTAGATATTTGACGAACTGTCAGGAGGAATGACTGTCTCTTGCACAATGCTAGACATTTCTGTGGCAAGACTTTGCGCCTTATTTTAACATTGTGTTGTTTGACCTCCATTACTATTTGCCTACTCATTTATATATGCTCCAACTCATTTGAAAGAGGTTTGAGGTGACAAGCCTTAGAAATACAAACCAGATGTGATATTCTGCAGCCACTGATAGGAATACATCTACTTTATCCCCCAGCAAGCTGGAAGGGACCGCGTGCCAATTTCCCTTCACAACACTGGCAACTGTCTCCTGGCAAACAAGACAAACCTTTCCTGTAAAACACCCCAGTGAGCAAAAAAATGGAATAATTTTAACTAAGAGGCTTTTCCCCTAAGCTAATGCTGACATTGTATTTGCTCAGAAATGTAGTCACTGACATTTGCTTGGTGTTGCGTACAAGTCATTCTGGTTCAGAGAGGGGCTGAGCCCTGGACCAAAGCGGGGTAGAGAGCCTCTCCGAAGCAGACAGAACAATCCCTCCAAGGACAGAACAGATACCCTTTCTCCTGAACCCTTTTAAATGACCGTAAGAGGACTGGGGGGGGGGGGAGAAAAAGGGGAATAAAGTAAATCCACTTGGGAATTAATCAACTTTTTTGGGACCATGGGGCTTTTAGTCACTTAGTATCGTATTACTGTACTGCTTAGAATCCTCCCATGGGCGCCCCCCCCCCCCCATGCACAGGCCTCATGTTCTGTGCATGGTGTATAAGGCCTTGCCATGTCTCCCTGATTGTGAACAACTGGGGACTCCATGACTGTATTATCTCACACTCCATATGACTACACAGGCCCCCTCCTCTGATGGACGCCTTTCTTCACTGTCAGCCTGGAGAACTCACTCCTACTACACGCCCCAGACATAGCTCAGTGGTCACTTCCTCTGTGGAACCTTCTTTCACCTCCCAGAATTGACTACTATGCCTTTGATGCCCTGCAGAGATCTATGTACCAACACAGGTATTCATTTCTATGTGAGTGCAGGGCTGCATCCTCTTCATCCTTCCCGGACCCAAAGGTGGGCTGTAACTGGTAAGGCACCTGGAAGAATCAGTTTTCAGTGAAGCCTTGTCCCACTGAGACCCAACAGTAGCTGGGTCATCCAGGGCCCTAACTCCATAGCAGAGGACCACACAAATGAGCCTACTCCTCTGCAGTATAATGGTCCTTTGAACCCAAGAAGGGTCCACTCTTATTCCTGGAGCTAACCATTTTCCTAGTATCTCCCACCCTGCCTACAGACGGGGTTTCAAACTCCATTTGGGGGGCACCCAGGTGGATCAGTGGTTGAGTGTCTGCCTTTGGCTCAGGTCGTGATCCCAGGATTCTGGGATCGAGTCCCATGGGGAGCCTGCTTCTCCCCCACTGCCTATGTCTCTGCCTCCCTCTCTGTGTCTCTGATGAATAAATAAAATCTTAAAAAACAAAAAACCCAACTCCATTCAGATCCTGGCTCTATTCCTCACAACTTTTTTGATTTTTCTATATCCTTCCTAATATGCCCACCCCAAACTGAACCAAAAGCTCTGGATATGATCAGACTCCTAGATCACCTTTCTTGTTTCCTTTTCTCCATTAATACAGCCTGAGATCATAGTAGTTTTTTGAGAGGCTATATCATCCTCTTAAATTTGATTAAGTTTTGCTATTTACTAAAGCCCTAAAATTGTTCCACATATTTTGCTGCTAAGCTTGATGTATATTTACACATTTAAACTCTTTGACTGGGATCCCTGGGTGGTGCAGTGGTTTGGCGCCTGCCTTTGGCCCAGGGCGCGATCCTGGAGACCCGGGATCGAATCCCACGTCAGGCTCCCGGTGCATGGAGCCTGCTTCTCCCTCTGCCTGTGTCTCTGCCTCTCTCTCTCTCTCTCTCTCTCTCTCTCTCTATCATAAATAAATAAAAATTAAAAAAATTTAAAAAAAACTCTTTGACCCAAAGACAACATTTTATATACATTCTTGTTGAATTTAATCTCTTTAGATTCAGGCATCATTCAAATCTTCAGAGATCTTGAGTTCTGGATTCTATCATCCCACCCTGCCATCCTCCCCACCTATAACTTTTGGGAATCAGATAATTCTGTGGCTCTGTATCTTCCTTCAAAGCACAGAGCCAAAGGCAGGAGAGGATTGAGGTGGGAACAGAGCACTCCAGAATGACAGTGAACCCGGCAGCATCATTTTCTCAGTATGGCTATTCAAGCATTGAGGAAGCTGTCTGGCCATGCTAGCATCTAGCATCAATGTCTTGCCTGCTTTTAACTAAATTTCTTCCTGAAATCCACATATGAATTTTACCCAAGAAAGCCATGACTTTGCGGACTCACTTGCTTCCACTGAACCTATGGACCTTGGGCTGATCACAGCTTCCTTTTCCATTCCTTTAGTAATCAATTACAGATTCTTTACAAAAACAAAACAAAACAAAACACAACTCACTAGATAAAGATTTCAGAAACTAGTTATTTTACTTCTAAAAAAAGTAACATTTGTCCATCTACCTCTCCTATTCTGTACAATTCTTTAAAGAACATTGTAGATAGAAACTTCATTTGCAGATTTTCTTATTGCCTGGGATCTAATTTCCCCAAAGCATCTGAAGGACCTTGCACTATCTTTTTCATCTACCTTGATCTATTTCTTCTTACCGCGTTTCCCTCTGTCATGTTTTTGCTCAAGTGAACTCCCCTACTGGAAGCAACCTCCTGTTCAGCCTATGCTCATTCAAATCCCATCCTTGATTTGGGCTACCTCTCACCCAGTACACCACCAGTGTTGTTCAGTGATATTCAGATGATGTGCCAGATGACCACCAGCAAGAGGGCTCTCTCTTTACTCTGAACTTTGACCCACTCATGGTCCTTACTATTTATGCCCAGAAAATTTATTGTGCAGCAGCTACTGCTGCCATGGTGGTCGTGGTTGATTTAATATGAAGCTTCTAGATCCTGAGAGTCAATGGCATTAAATTTTAAGGATTCTAAGTTATTCTTTCCTAGAGAAGTAGGTTATGGGAGGAACAGAATACAGAAATTTGTTACCTTGTACCTATAGAGACTATTACTTACTGTCCTATTACTAGCCATGAATTTTGATTACTATCTAATGGGGGTGAGGTTTTTATGCTGATCCTGCCATGATCTGCCCGAGCCATTACCCAAAATGTTGGCTGGGATTTGGGAATGAGCTTGTGACCATGAAACAGAATGAAGCTCACTGGCTCACATGGAAGTCAAACCATGGACTTGGCTTCATTAACGCCAAGCTCCAACCAATAAAGAAGCAATTCCAATAGTATGGTTCAATCCACAGGTAAAAGGATACTCCAATGTGCCTTCAGTTCTTCAATTTTTTTCAAGGATTCTTGAACTTCCCTCCATACTTGCTCATCGCCAGTGAGCATATCAGCATCCTATTCAGGTCAAATGAAGAGAATAGAAAGGAAGACAAATTATTCAATTAAAAAATAAGCAAAAGAAAAAAATGGGCAAATGATTTGAACAGATATTTCTCCAGAGAAGATATACAAATGGCCAATAAGCACATAGAAAGATGTTCAACGTCATTAGCCACCAGGGAGATGCAATTCAAAACCATAATGAGACATCACTTCACACCCCCAGCTTGGCTATAGGGATATCAAAAGGTAATAACAAGTGTTGGCGAGGATGTGGAAAACCTGAAACTCATATATTACCGGTAGCAATGTGAAATGTTTCAGGAACTTTGGAAAAAAAGTCTGGCAGTTTCTCAAAAAGTTCAATACAGAGTTACCATATCATTTAACAATTCTACTCAGATATATACCCAAGAGAAAGGAAAACATACGTTCACACAAAAACTTGTGCATCAATGTCTATAGCAGCATAATGCTAGCAAATAAGGTGGAAACAACCCAAATGCCCATCAGCTGATGAATGGATAAATAAAATACAGCATATTCCATCCAATGGAATATTACTGGCAGTAAAAAGAAATGAATTACTACAACACAGATGACCCCTAAAAACACCATGCTAAGTGTAAGAAGCCAGTCACAATCATATATTGTATGATTCCACTGATGTGAAATGTTCAGAATAGGCAAATTCATAGAGACAAAGTCAATTACTAATCAGCTAAGGAGAGGCAGGGGAGGGGGCTGGGGGGTTAGTGAACAGGACTGCTCATGAGGATGTTTCTTCTTGGGGTGATGAAAATATAGTAAAAACCACTGTGCTAATGGTTCCACAACTTGGTGAATATACTTGTATACTTTGATTGACTGCTTTGTATATGTGAATTATATCTCGATAAAGCTGATTATGTATCAGGAAGGGGAAGAGGGGCAAGAGAAAGAATCATCTGTTTGGAGACCTACAGATACTTTAATAAAAAAATGTAGTTATCAATCAAAATGAGTCTAGGAAAGACTAAGACGAGTACAATTACACCCATGTGAACTTATTTTGACTTCTATAAAAAACTGAAAAAAAAAAAAAGAAAAAAGAGATACTCAACAATTTAAAAAGCAATTAAAAAAATAAAAAGCAATTCAAAACAAAAGTGTGAGTTAGATTTATTAAGTGTTTCTCCCCTGGTTTAGCAAGCAGGTCCTGTATTTTTCCTGTATGTCCACAGCTTCAGAGCTCCATAGCCATGTGTGGCTGTGAGCACCATGTTGGGCAGCACAGTTAGAGAACAATTCTGTCACAGAAAGTTCTATTGGACAGAGCTGCTTTAGAGAAGTTAATCAAAGCATAAAATACGGTCATCAGACACCATTCATTTAAAACCAGGTGTTTAATATTCATTAAATTCTCAGTAGGTGTCAGAAACCATCCTAGGAAGTCATATCAAATTACGGCCAAATCATGGTAAGGGTGAGGGAGGGAAGACTTTTTCAAACTATAGAGATCTCCCTGGAGGTTTTTACATGCCTACCAGGGGACATTTATACAATGACCCTTATAAGAATCACTGCAAGAGTCGGCCTGTGTTACTGGTAGGAAGCTACAGATCACTGAGGTGTGCCAGGGCAGAGAAAAAAGAGGACCACGGAGAGCCAGAGAAAAGAGCTCTCAAGAAGAAGGTGAGGCTTTGGGTGTGCAGAAGAGGAAATGTACGTGCTTGTGTGAGTATGTTTGTGTAGAAGGGATTCAAGGATCTTTAAGTATACATGTTGTGCATATGAATAATATCACAGGGTGGTTTTTAAAGGACACCATAAGTGCACCCTACTTTTTTGGGGGGAAATTCTAAATAAGAACCTAGCTTTCTGTACATAGGACAAGGCAATGAAAGTTAATTGCTTTTAAAAAGGTAAACATAAATCTTCTAAATACCTGCCCTAAGTCCATATTCATCTCCTAAAGCCTCAGTTCTCTCACCTTACTCCAAAGCAACTTCCTAGTGCCTCCCAGATAAAGCCCCGTATGTTAAATCTTGACAATCATGGCTATTTAAGGATGAAATATTCCTGTTTTACATTTCACAACCACAGGCTCAAGCCTTAGGCTCTAGGTAAATTGTCTCACTTGTTAGAATCTACAGGAGGCAGAATAACAGAGCCCCACAGATGTCCACGTCCTGGTCCCCAGACCCTGTACATATGTGGGTACACAGCAAAGGGAAATTAAATTGCCAACGGGATGAAGGCTGCTAGTCGCTGACCCAAAAATAAGCAGAGTGTCCTGGATTTCCCAGGTGGGCCCAGTGTAATCACAAAGGTCTTTCAGAGTGTCAGAAAGAGACAGGAGAAGAGGTCAGTGATGTGACATGAAGACCCAACCTCCCTGTTGACTTAGAAGACAGAGGAAGGGAACCAAAGACCCAAGGAGTGCAGGCGGCTTCCAAAAGCCAGCAAAGTCAAGGAAACAAATCCCCACCCTGGAGACTTTACAAAGGAAGGTAGCCCTGCCAAGATCTTCATTTTTG
The DNA here is from genome assembly GCF_905146905.1 of Nyctereutes procyonoides. Lineage (NCBI taxonomy): Eukaryota > Metazoa > Chordata > Mammalia > Carnivora > Canidae > Nyctereutes > Nyctereutes procyonoides. Next base: position 9,458,749 of record NW_026575044.1, read on the forward strand.
CCCAGTGAGACCTGTGTCAGGCTTCTGATCTTCAGAACTCTAAGATCATAAATCTGTGTTGTTTGCCAGATTTAAGCCACTGAGTTTGTGATCATCTGTTATAGCAGCAATAGAAAACTACTACAGTCCCTCACACCCCTGCTGTTCTTCTGGCCACTGAACCTTGGCATATGCCCCTCCCTGTGGCTAAAATGAAGTCACCTGATCATTAATCTATTCTATCAGCACTTACCAAGTACCCACCCTAGTGCAATGTTCCAGGCACTGAGAATAGAGCAGTAAAGGAATCATAGTGTTTACACCGAAGAGGCAGGAGGAGCATGGTATGACAGGGAACATGCACATGTAAAATACATATTTATTGGAGGGAAAAACAAGCAAGCAGGGAAGGTGGATGGGGAGTACTGGCCGCAGGGAGTTCCACTTTAGGCAGGGTGATCAGGGAAAGCCTGAAGATCTGAGAGTGGTAAAGCAGTGGGAGATAAGAATTCCAGGGAGAAGGGACAGTGAGTGCCCCAGTGCAGAGCCAGGAGCTTGCCCAATGTTCCAGAAATAGCAAGGAGGCAGGTATGGATAGAGGTCCTCAGTTATAGTTTGTGTGCAGGTCAAATCTTCTCCATTTTAGAGCTAAATATAGGTTCTCTTCTTCTTTGATCCTGGCCCTCCCAAATACCTGGCACAGCTCACTGTACATAACAAACACCCAGTTAAACATCTGGAGGATGGATCTGGAAGATGAAAGTTGACATCTGTTTGGTCATGATCTGGATATCTCTTGTATGTATTTCCATTATTCCCCACAACATCCTTGTAGGGCATCCATACCTTTAATCTACAAATGAGGCACAAGATAGCTCTAATGCTTAAGTAACTGCTACAATGTCCTCTGTCCCTCACTGCCAGAGGTAAGATTCAAATCCAAGTCTGCTGGCTTCATGGCTCAAGCTCTTTGTGCTACCTTTACGTTTCATTTGGATTTGTTCTTCTCCTAGGCTTGCTTAAAAGGTGAAATAGGTCTGTGAGATAGTAACTCCAAAATATCTTCAAATCATGGTTCCTAGGATCTTCCTAATACCAGCATTTGGAAAAAGGCAGTAAATCCTTTAATATGGATCCCACAGTGGATTTGGTCCTCTTCCACCAAGCGGGATGAGACCAGGGGAAGACAGAATAATTTCATATGGGAATTATGCTCACAACTAAACCCCCACAATAATCTGACTGGCTGTTCTTTGGGTTGGGCCTAAGACTTTGCTACTTAACAGAGGAGCAGTCAAGCCTTGAAACTGCTTCCAAACCGCCAAAAATAATAGCTCTGAGAGCACTCTATATTGGAGCAAGACAAACTATATTCATTATCAGCTACCCATCAACTCCCTGGAGTGTTTCACTATGATGAGAGTGTACTATTCACTACACCCTTGGGCTCTCAACTCACCTCACTCCCACCAACCTTCTTGTTCTATCCTGTAACTTCTTCTGTGACTGTCCCCACAGTGGGGTCTGTCTCCCTCTCCCCACACCAGGTAGGGACACATTCGATTGTGTATGTTCTTACATACATATGTATACCTACATACATAGGACATACGTACATAAACAGAGAAATGACTTAGGGAAGCATAAGTTAAATCTACTTTCTCAATATGCAAATGTAAGAGTAAATTAGTGTGTTCTTTTCTACAGTCCCTGAAGGTATAAAATAGGTAAATTTACATCCTTATTTCATTATTTCTTATTTAAACATAACAAAGATACTTGCTATCATTCACAACTAAGTTATTTAGTGAAAAAATGAACTTTAGCTTTACTATGAGCCTGGGGCTTGAATGGGTGAGTCCTGAAATTTGTTTCCAACAGGTGGAAACATTCAATGAATGAAAACATTAATTTTATGCACACATATATACATATATTCTTTTTAAAAATCAAATGTATATTGTTGAGGTTTTCTACAAAAATTATTTTGTAGAAAAAATAATTCAGACTACAGGCATAAGGATTGTGCTTTCTGAGGAAGTTCACTCTGGGAAATGATGAAGAGAAGTAAGGACCTGTCAGTTCCAGCACCAATAGCACCCCTGCCCTGACCAGCTGTATATGTCCAAGGCAAGCCTTCCTTTTCCTGTCCCACAGCCCCCTCGCCAGGAAAAACAGCAACTGGTCTAGGTGACCTCCACCATTCCTTCCACGTGACCATTCTAGAGGCAGAAGTAGTGCAGAGCCAGGTTAGCTCTGCCTCTGGTGACCACTCTCTTGCATAGCTTGATAAAAGTCCTTAAGGAGCTTGGCTTCGTTTTAAACAGTAAAAACATGGCAGCAGTCCATCTGAGGCAGAGCTATGTCAGCTGCTCTCAGGATTTAGTAAGAATGAGTCTCTGGAGTTGCTTCCTTCTCTCTCTCTCTGACCTCTTAAGCTCCTCTACTCACAGCCTCCCCACCCCACCGCCCCAGGGGCCAGGTGCAAATCATTCCCCACAATTCAAGAGTCAGTTCCCTTGATACTTGGTTCCTTCTTACCCCCATTCTGTCCTCTCAGAGCATACCCCAAATCTGGCAAACCCCAGGCTTCATTTTACGGTCCCTGCACCTAATCTTCCAACTAGAATCCTTCCCCTTGGATTCTAGGAGGAGCTGGACTGCAGGTTCTGCTCTTCCCTTGGGTCTATTCACTTTTTTGGTCTTCTTCCCATTTGTCCCTTTAGGACTGGACTTGAATGTCCTCCAACAGGTCATCTTGTCTCATTCTGCCCTCCTGAGCCACTGCAGCCACTCTGCAGACCTCTCAGCACCAAGCTGTCCTTAATGGTTGGCTTTACTGTGTCCCCAGCAAGCCTCAGAATTTTTAAAGGGACCATGATCCGATCATCTCTGTATCCCCAGGGCCAGCATGGTCAGTTATCTGGTACATGTTTGGTGACAAACGAAAGAAGAGAGGGGAGTGATCTACGATCCACAGGTAATAGTATTAAAAGAATAAAACACCTTGACTCTACAACAATAGGAAAGAGAATCGCAACCAAGAAAACAGAAAGTTGTGTCACAAAATACTTGTAGCTCGACTTGTTTCTACTACTTCTATATCACGATTATGTGGGAAAAGGCTATTTCTCCTCTGTAGCTGCCCGTATTGCCCAAATGCCCAGGAAGGGGTCTAGAACATAAATGTGAACTCTTCCCCCTATCATCAGAAATCCCATGCTAGCTCAGGACCCCTGCTCTCTGACAACAGCATCACAACAGTTTGGGGGGGCACTGGGTTGACTCTCCTGGCTTCCACCCCTAACATCATCCTGAGCCTCCTGTTGCTCCGTTGGCTGAGAGGTCTCTGTCCTCATCTGACCCTGGGTGGATCAGTGAGGCCACTTAGGTTACCTGACACAGCTGCTAAATCAATACCCTTTTGGCCTTCCCTTAGCTGTAAAAAAAATTAGGTGCCAGATGATCTGAGATAATCTCACCATGACATCAAAGGGTGCCACTCAACACAATCATGTTGAACCGGCCAAGCGCTTCCACTGAGTTTCAGAGGGGGAAGCATACCTTTCAGGTGCCAGTGGTGGATGAGAAATCTGAGTTTAACAGGATAAGGTTCGGACCCAGCAAGGCTGTCTACCCTTGGGAAAGACCATGGGCTCTACCAGGCTTAAACCTCATATGCAGCCGTCCGGATCTCCTTTGTCTCTGAAACACTTCAACAGATGTGTTCACTTGGCTCATGAGTGCTGATGCTGAAACTCTTGCACTGAGCTAATTTCAGATGGTTCATATTAAAAGAAAAAGGAGAAAGGCAATCTGCTTTCCAGTACTTCCTGTTATCCAATCCTCCTGCAACGTCTAATTAGATTGGATTGGATGGAGAGGAGAATAGGATGGGAAATAAAATTACTGGATACTTAGAAACTTTTCTAGTAATTCAATAATTCTAGAGTCTCAAAAGAAGATGAGGTTTTTCGTGTTTTGTTTTTAAAGTAGAGTGAGGTTCAAATACAGTGTCTGCACTTAAGAGAGAGATTCAAAATCAGGAGGGGAATAAGCACTGCAGTGTCCTGGTCTGTGGAGGACTTACTGGGGACTAAACAGATTAATATTCGACATCACTCAAAACCTTTATGATTCATAGGAAACATCTCTGCTGGAACCAATTCCTCCTTTGGCAAAAACAACTGAAAGCAATTCAGATTTAACTTGAGGGGGAAAGTGGCTCTTTCATAAAGTGGAAAAATAGTGGTTAAAAATAGAGCATCCACTCTTCCATCAATCGCAAACCAGTCAATGGGCATTATGGGTTCAGGAAAGAAAGTAAAGGAAGGAATGTTCACCACTTGAAGCATGTTCAGTGTGCTGCATGTTCTAATTAGCAATTAACAAGTAACTGTACACAATAATTAGAACTTAGTGAGAGGAACATTAGTTTTAGAGTCATGAACTGTAGATCTCAGTCCCTACTCCAGAGCTGCGTGACCTCGGCAAGATGGTTCTCCTTCCTGGAGCTAACTAAGCTTCTTCAGCACTAATAATTCTCCGAGTATCTTCTTTTTAAAAAAAAATTTTTTTTATTTATTTATGATAGACACACAGTGAGAGAGAGAGAGAGGGAGAAGCAGGCTCCATGCACTGGGAGCCCGACATGGGACTCGATCCTGGATCTCCAGGATTGCGCCCTGGGCCAAAGGCAGGCGCCAAACCACTGTGCCACCCAGGGATCCCCTCCAAGTATCTTCTATCCCTTCCTTTTGCACCCTCTAGAAGCACTAATGTGACAAATGGCACCCTGGTCTGACTTTTTAATTCCTATCCTAGCAGGAAGGGGTCCCTGGGGGTCTGACTGGAGTCTGCTTTGTTTGGTGGGAGAGAGAAGAACAGTCTTCTTCTTTTTTTTTTTAATAAAAGATTTATTTTTTTTTAAGAGAGGGAAAGAGAGTACAAGCAGGAGGAAGAGCAGGGAGAGGAGAGGGAGACAAGCAGACTCCCCACTAAGTGTGGAGCTGGACACAGGGTTCGATTCCAGGACTATGAGATCATGAGCATTTGGTTGGATACTCAACAAACTGAGCCACTCAGGTGCCCCAAGAATGATCTTAATATAACAGAGGATACTATTCAAGAACCAATTCTTCCGCGCCCTCACATCGCTGCATGTTCCGTTTGTTCCCTCTCCCTGGAAGCTTCTTGCTTAACTGAGTCATCCACATAAGCATCCCCCATCTACCAAGAGGTGGGCCGAACAGCCTCTGACTTCCTCAGGCACAATGTTCTGTGCATTCCCACTGAATTCCATGATGGTTATGGCAATGGGAATAAGCTGATACAGGTGCACAGGATGTCATCCAGGTGCTGTTAGCAGTCCCCAGAAATAAAATCGCCTAACAAAGGTTATTTTCTTCATTTAATTCATAGAACGGTGAGATCTGTGTCTACAGGCAGGATGCAACAGAGTTCGAAACCCAGTGTCCTCACCAGAGCCGGGAGCCCCAGCCACCTGCCCTTCACACCCTCCCCCTGTGCTGGCTGAGCCCAGGGCAAGTGTCCTCTTGTCATGCTGGCCAGCCTTCTCCAACCAGTGGGTCCCACCACTGCCTTGGATCCTGAGGAGCATCTGGGCAAGCCCAGCCCACATAAATGTCAGTGTTGAGGGGGATTCGCAGGACACCCGAGCCTCTTGCAGAGAAGTTCCACTGAACTCTCATTTCCCTTCATGTTTCCCCCATAGCTGGCAGCAGCAGCTAGCACCCTTTTAACTTTGTTTCCTGGATGGAAACAGGACTCAATTGCAGCCACAGATTTCCGCAAGACCGACCACACAGTGAAACCAATTGCAGGTTCAAGGTCAAATCTCCAGGTACCCAGAACTGCAAGAAAGGGAATGTCCCCTTCATCACTTCTAGGAGTGACAACAGCCTTGCGACAGTGAAGTTAGAACATCTAGAACCACTAACAGCCTTTTCCAGCTGCCATGTCAACAACTGCCCTCTGTCTGTTCTGGGTTTTCTTATCCCAGGGACTAAAACTCATTCTCATAGATATAAGCTCCCTTGCTTATAAAATCAGGTCAACTGAGGGGAAATTAAAAAATAGTTGATATTCACAAACGTGGGACAATCTGCGAGCCCACCCGTGTCAGTGGTGCTTGCTGAAAATCTGCATTTAGTGCAACATTTTGTGGAAAACTAGCACTGACCTATACTGGCAGTTAAACATTACACAAAGACATTTAGGAAGGAGACACTTCCTTGCACCCTCCTCCCAACTGGAAAGATGTGGTCCTCAGAGGACATAATAGGGATTACATGAAGCAGAAGGTTACAGGCTCAGCTTGCAAAAGCACATTTAAGCAAAATCTTTTCACATTTGTACAGAGATGATCAAATGGATGGCTGTAGACCTGCAAATTCCTGATAGGGGAGGGGCCTGCCAGCCTCAGGTAAACACTACAAGGTAGGAAGTTTGAGGCAAAGGGGAAAAAAGTGCCTTGATTTTACAGGAAAAACTATTCTAATAGCAGCAGTGATTAAGATAAAACGTACCCTCAAATTTCAGGGCTGTTTTTTTTTTTTAAGATTTGTTCTTTTTATTTTTTTATTAAGATTTTATTTATTTTTTTTTTTAATTTATTTATTTATTTATGATAGTCACAGAGAGAGAGGGAGAGGCAGAGACACAGGCAGAGGGAGAAGCAGGCTCCATGCACCGGGAGCCCGACGTGGGATTCGATCCCGGGTCTCCAGGATCGCGCCCTGGGCCAAAGGCAGGCGCCAAACCGCTGCGCCACCCAGGGATCCCAATTAAGATTTTATATAAGATTTTATATATTCACTTGAGAGAGAGCAGGAGGGGGCGGGGGGGGAAGGGCAGTGGGAGAGAGAATCTCAAGCAGAGATGCTGAGTCAAGTGCAGAACCAGCCTCTGGGCTGGATCCCATGACTGTGAGATCATGACCAGAGCCCAAACCAAGAGGTGGCCGCTCAGCTGATTGAGCCACCCAAGCACCCCTGGGTGGGTTTTGATTTAACAGAGACGGGAGCCATAGCTCTCATAGCCTCCAATCTGCCATGCCTCCATCCCTTGTATTTCCTTGTTCGGGGACAGCTGCAAACAGGAAAACGCTTTCCACTGCAGCAGAACAGATTCCCAAAGGTTAGGCTAATAACCTGGATATGGTTTCTCCAGAGACATTTGAAAATAGGATGAACAACAGCATGATTTGGGCTCGGTGCTCCCGGCATATAGGAGCGTGTGACAGGCAGCACCAGGATAATGGAAATCAGGAGGCTGAAGCCCCCCAATCCTGGCTTTGCTGCTGGCCGCCAGGAAACTCAAGGCTGACAACATCTCCTGGCTCATCCTGGCTCAGCCTCCCCAGGTGAGCACCTGATAACCGTTACCATGGAGACAGAAACTAATCATTCCACTTCATTAGTCACCTACGTATATCCGGTGTCTGATGTGCCTGAGGAGAGACCTGAAATTTGGAAGAGGAGACACTTTGGAATTTGTGTTTGTGCGACAAATTGCAAATACCTTCCTTCTCCCTCTTTTTTCCTTCATTCCATCTTAAGCTGAGGTTTTTCAGGCAGGAAATGCTGTAGTCAGAGCACGGGGAGTACACAGAGGGCTGAACCATGGCCACACCTCACCCAGTAGTGCTCCCTGCCAACCAGAGGATCGGACAATGATTATTTAATTTCCATGTTCCCTCCAACATTTGCATGTATGCTGATTATAGTGGGCAACATTCCAAACTCACACAGAACATGGTGTTTGCTGATCTGATAAAGTGAGCACATCAGATTATTTGATCTGTGGTCCCAAACCAAGGAAGTGGTTTAGTTGGGGTCCACACTAATGATTTCAGATAATAAGTCCTGGACACAGGTCTGTCTATGCTGTTTTAGGAGGCGATCATAAGGGTAACCGAAGGAAAGTATTTAATGTCTTTAACATCAGTAAATGTGATTTCCAATAGACTCCCCTACTCCTCAGAGCTGGCTTGCACAAATTCGCTGGTTTGTACTATCACCTTGTAAGGCAGCTCTGAAATCATCAGACCACATATCAAACAAGCATAAAGTTCAAAAGAAGTATGGTCCAGTTTGAGGGGAAGAACTATCTGTAGTATCTCAGTTGTGTTTTCAAAAGGAAAGAGCTCAGAATTGCATTTGTCTCTCAGTGGAGAAAAGCCAGTGTACTTCCAATCATTCAAAATACTTCTACAGTTGTGAATCAGTCCGTGCAGAGTTCTGTTCCTGGAAGCTCGGGGGTGGGTCACTGCAGAGGGCAATCACTCATGGGCTGAGGGCCTGGCAGGGAAAGCACTCCTCCTGAGGTCTAGGGGTGCTGGGGGGAGAAGAAAGGACATGACCAGATTCTATGGTTCAGCTCTTTTTCTGCCCCACCTCACACCTATCAGAGACCCTGCACAAAATTACCGGGACTCAGATGCTCTTCCTGGCAATTCTACATCCAATGGAAACGAAATGCTGGCTGAATACACGGGGAGCTTTCATGCTGGCGCCTCACCAACAGAAAGCACATGTCTGCATTTTATATTCCAGTAAACTCCAATCTGGCCCTTGGCCAGGGGACCTCTTTATAATGTCAAAGATAAAAGCACTGGCCATGTTTGGCACCCTGCCCTCACCTCCATTCTCTTGTAACCATCTCTTAAACCAGGCATGCATTACCGTTCACAGGCCTTCCAGACAAAAGTCTAGTGGAGCTTCATAAACATTACCAGATGCCGATCCGAGATGCCCCCACTGCACAGGAAGAGAAAGAGGTACAGAGAAGGGCCCATGATTTTGCAGAGGGCAGCTGGGAATCACAGGGAGACGTGGAAATATATGCTCTAGTATATACCCCACATATCCCTGATCCTGAGGAGTTGCTCACTGAGCCGCCTGAGTCACAGGCACCTTTCATGAGGTCCTGGCAGGCTGGATCTCAAATCTGCTCCAAACAGTATAGGTATAGATATAATCTGCGTATTGATGCTTGATAAGGTCCTTATCTAATCTCAATGTCCAAAACAGCATTCTGGGTATACAAGGCTCGCTCTTCTCATACCCCTTGCCCCAGGGAATGCTATGATGCCAGCCACGGAGAGTTTATGAAATCATTAGCTCTTAATCAAGTTTTATTTTCTTTCTGAGTCATACTTTGTGGGTCAAAAGTATATAACCCAGCTGTTTTCCTTTAACATTTTTAAAAAGGATTTTGTTTAGTTGAGAGAGAAAGAGAGTGAGCACAAGTAGGGGGAGGGGCAGGGGGAGAGGGAGAAGTGGACTCCTCACTGAGCAGGGAGCCCCATCCCAGGACTCTGAGATCATGACCTGAGCCAAAGGTGGATGCTTCACCCACTGAACCACCCAGGCACCTCTTCCTTTAACATTTCTGTTTTACAATCTGTTTAAACTTCTAGATTCTGTGAGAGTAAGATTCTAACAGCAGCAAATGCTTATCATCAATTAGAATAGGCAGGGATTTCTTTTCTGGAAGTAACCAAGTATGAAAAGCCCCCCTGTTCCATGCAAGAGTAGATAAAACTTCATTCAGAGAGTTTAATGTAGGGGGAAACCTGTTTTTTTTGTCACCAAGTGGGAGCTGAACTAAGCTGAACTAAAAGCTGTAGCTTTTTTTTTTGTACAGCTCAGAGGCTTTAATTTGCTCTGGGGTGCTAGAGTGTGCTGACCTGCTGCCCACACTGCCAAGAACACACCCACGTGTGGCCCCATCCTCAGCGGGAATGTACCTCCATGCTCTATGGGATACTGCGGGCTCTGACTTCCCTCTAAACTCAGACCTGTTAATTCCTGTAGCTTTGGTTCTTTTCCTGGCTATTAGGGTGTGATGCAGTGGGTCTATTTTACAATCACCTGGAGAACACTCAAGAACACAGGGGCCCAGATCCCACAGAGGTAAACTGACAGCAGCAGCTCTGGGGGAGTGGGGGAGGTGGGCAGGTATCTGTGTCTTTCACAAGCTTGCCACGTTATTCTGATGCACAGTCAGGAACAAGGACCATTGTGTGCTGCCTTCCCCACCACCTCTAATCTCTGTGATTACACTGTCACTTTTTGTGTCAACACCGTGGAGATCTGCCACAAGTACTTGACGGTTCAGGCTTTTCCCCCATCTCCTCAATCTACAATTGCATCTCCCATGCGCTCTGCATTTGCTTGTATTCATTTATTCCCATAAGACACAAAAGGCAATCAAGTTCAGGGCACTAGGGGTAATACCTTGAGACTGTCTTTAGTCCAATATGAGATAACATATCCCACATACGTGCCAGGACTAGGTATCGGAACTGCAAAGATGCAGATGAGATGCGGCCTGGCCTCGATGTGCTTATGGTCCAGTGGGTGAATGAGCCACATACACATGTCAGTCTGGATGTTGCATGTGACAAAAGAAGAGCCCCGGGGCTCTGGGAGCACAGGGCAGCATACTTTACCCAGCTAGGGCTCAGCGAAGTGTCCCCAGGAGGGCGATGCCCGAGTTCCATCAGAAAGGCTCCGGAATATAGCCAAGAGTCGAAGAGCAGGAGGAGAGTGGGTCATAAGATGGCAGGGGGAGGAGACAAGTGGGGCAGGGTGGTGATGTGGAAGGTGGGTGGTGCACCTCAGTCCTCTACGGCCCTACTGGGTTTGCAGATACTGATGTCTGGAGTTAAATACTTTGAGTGGGGGGTGCCCAATGGGGGCCTACATCAGAATGCCCCCAGACCTAAAAATGAAATGCTGGGTCAGACCAATCATAGAGGGACAGGGAGGAAAGCACAGGTCTGGAGATGAGGTTGAAGGGCAGGGCAGAGGCTCCAAGAAAGGGCGAACTTGATTCTGTGTGGGCAGCAGAGACACGGAAGGATCTCAGGTAGAATTGGTGATGGCTCCAGATGGAGTGGCCTGCAGAGGACACACCTGCCAAGCACCAGGCTCCGTGACTGAGGGCACGACGAGGGCTGCAGGGAGATCAGGGTGTGGAAAGGTGTGCAGGACACTCCTGGAACCTGACGATGAGGTGCCTTCATCCCTGGTTGTGCTGCCCTGTAGTGAGCAGGAAATAAGAAACCAGAGCCAGAATATGAGCAAGGGTGAGAAGCAGACTCCGAAGTCAGTGATGAGAGGCAGAATCTGAAGACGTAGGATACAGAGCATCACTCACCCCAAGAGAGTGCCATCAGCCGAGGAGCTCAGCTGGAGGAGAGGAGGGCACAGAAGCTACGGTGGGGGTACCCCAAGAGGGAGGGTGCAAGGGATCCATGGCAGGTACTGAACAGAGGGCCCATTGGGGGAGGGCCTTAGGGAAGCCATCAGACCTGGCATCGGGGCTCACTGGCATCAGAGGGAGACAGTCTCAGAGGCAAAGATGGGAAGCTGTCAGTAGTGGCAGTGACGAGAAGAGAGAATACGGAGACGTTACATGCACAGAAAACTCTTTCAAGGGTTTTCACGAATCGAAGGAAACAGTGGGTAGAAGCAAAACCAGCTGTTTTTAGTAACAGGAGAGAGTGTGTTTGTGCCACAGGAAAGGAGCCTGCACAGAGGGAGAGGCCAACTGTGGCTGGAGAAGCTGGGCCCCAAGCGGCAGGCTGGGGTTAGGGGCCCTACTGGCGGCAGACACTGGGCTCCAGCAAGCGGGTGCATCTGCTCTGTAGTAGGTTGACATGGATGTGTGCAGGTGCTGCTGTGCATGGAGGTGTTGGGGCAAGAAGTTGAAGGACAATATGCCTGCCGGGCTTATTATTTCTGTACCTACCAAAATCAGGAAGGTGCAGCAGCAGTGAAAGCTGGATATGCCGGAGGGGAAGAATATGGGGGCCACCTGAGGATGTGCAGGACAACTCAGCATGGTGGCAGGCCAGCTGAGGGGAAGGCCCAACACAGCCCCTCCTAAGGGACCTGCGATTCTCAGGGGGCATTGACCCACATTACAGGAGCCAGAGCAGCAGGAGCACCCTGCTGAGTTCATCCCTGGTTGGGCAACAGGGGTGCAGGGAGGGCGGAAAAGAGGGAGCTGAAGCAAACGTGGGGTTGGCCAGAGAAGCGGAGGAAACCGGGCCAAGGAGCAAATCACCTTTCTTTTCTCCAACTACAATTCAGTCTAGGAAACCAGCACATGTTTGTTTAACCTCCCAGAAGCCTGCCTTCATTTGTTGGTCCCATGACGCCAATGACAGATTTTAGAACTGCTTGTCCATCTTTCTGCTCCTGCTTCTAATGCATTTTTTGTTTTGATTTTGTAACAGAGCAGCTGCAGTTTTGATAAGGAGGGCCCAGTCATTATCAATCCATTCTGAGTTTCGGCAAGGGTGGAAGAACAAGATCTGAGAACACTGATGGTAAATAGCTGTTAAGCCTTCCCGGCAGGAGGCAAGACTAGAGGACCTAGCTCATAGGGCTGGTATTGGGACCAAATGGGAGAGTGTGTATAAAGTTCTCAGCACAGTAGCCAGCTCACAGTGACTGTGAAACACATGAGCGGTCCAGTCACAGAAGGTGAGGCCAAGAGCAGACAGCACAAAGGACATTCACAAAAGAGAAGCAGTAATCTCTCAGAATAGTGTGAAGAGGCTTAGGAAATATATTCCAGTGCTCCCTAAGCAAGGAAGCAAGCATGGAAGAGATGCATTTACTGCTTGGGGGAAGTGGTGAATGATCAACAGATAACAGAAAGAACAGAGACACACTTGATTCTTAGTGGGTTTTTTTTTTCCCTTTCCCTTCTCCCCATATTATTCAAAAATAGGACAGAGTCGAGCACAGTATTTTAGCAAAACCCACATGTTTAATTCCAGATAAACTATACCCCAGGATAGCCCAAGAACTTTGTCATGAAACCACTATTATTCCTCTGTGCAGAAGTGGTAGAAAGGAAGTGAGAGCAGAAACCCTAAGTCGTAGCAAAGAGAGTCCCAAGAAAACAGCAAAAATGGAAGTCTGCATAATGGCAGCTGTTAGTCAACTGCCTGTCTCTGGCTAAAGCTTGCTGTGGCTTAAAAAGATACAAGGTATCCACTAGAGACAGCATAGCAGCGTCAAGAACAAATCTCGGCAATATAAGCTCATTTTTTCATAAAGACTATGTGGATCTACAGTTAACAGCAGTGTATTGTATACTTAAATAATCACTAAGGGGCACCTGGGTGGCTCAGTCAAGTAAGCATGTGACTTTGACTCAGGTCATGATCTCAGGATCTAGGGATCAGGCCCCACATAGGGATCCCTGTTCAGGAGGGAGCCTGCTTCTCCCTCTCCCTCTGTCTCTCTCCCCTGCTCATAATCTCTCTCTCAAATAAATAAAATCTTTAAAAAAATATTCGCTAAGAAAGTAGAGCTTACAAGACCTTTTAATGACAAGATCTTAAGTGTTCTGGTCACAAAGAAATAAAATAATAAAGACAGTAGAAGAAAACTTCTGGATATGATGGATATATTTATAGCACAGATTTTGCTAATGGTGGCCAGGGTGTGTACTTACCTCCAAACTCATCACGTTGTATACATTAAATGTGTACAGCTCCTTGTATGCCTGTCATATCTCAATCAAGTGGTTTAGAAACATGCAGTCTGGTTTGGGTGGGAGATCATGTATCAATTTGGGGCTGACCCAACACCCAGCCTATCCCAGGACTGACTGAGCTCAATCAGGGTCCACCACCTGGTAGGAAACCATATCCTTTTTTTACAGGTGGGGCTAAGTTTCAGAGGGCTGGCCTGCTGCAGGGTAAGCACCATCACCACTTATTAAAGGGTCATTGTACTAATTATTTTAATGGTTTTACCTCACTGAATCATTTCAACAGAGATAGAAAGTAAAAACCATTCCAGTCCCTCATTTATAGATGAAAAGACTACAGCCGATAAAGATGAAAGAACATCTTCAGGTTCAAGTAGCTAGACAGTGGGGGTGACCTATTTCAGTCCCTGGCTGTGTAATCTGAAAGCCACCATAAACACTTGAGCACTAGAAGACTGGAATAAGGAATCAATTTATTCTTCACTACTCCATGGGACAGAAGGAAGAGGCTCATGTAAGTTAAAAGAGGCAGTTTTTAGTTCATGAGACTAACTTTGCGATTGCAGCTGCCTGGGAGGGGAATGGTCTACTCCAAGAGAGTGTACTGAGATCTCCACCAAGATGTTCACATGGAGTGGGGACACCCAACTGGAAGAGACTGGAGAGGAGGGTCCTGCTCTGGCTGGTGTGATCTCTCTGGGCCCCTATGAGACACATAGATATCTGACAAGAGAATGGCAGTAATACTTATGCTCCTGACCAGATCAGGAAACTCACAAATTGAGAAGCCCGTGTAACTGAAGTCTAGTCTCAAAGTCTAGTCTCAAAAATGCTGGAAAAAGTGTGCTTTCCTGGAGAGAAAGAAATGCTGGGAGCATGAATCTTCCGAGATGACAATGGGGACTATACATCCTGTCTTTGCACGGGGTGGTTTACATGGGGGTTTGTAAGTCTTGGTGTCCGGGGCTGGGGTACGTCATGTCTGCACCTGGAAAGAGTTGGAGAAGACAAGAACATTCCTTCCTGATGGCCCACTCTTGGAACTATTACAAAATTGCTTCTGGACAAAAGTCATTTTCAAGCTTCAAGTAATACAAGTTACTATACATCCTATAGAGCTTAACTGGAGGCTGGGCAAAAGCAGTATTTCTCTAACTATCCACTTACACAACACAAATTCACGAAGCAGTGTCATCATTATGGAAGCACTGTGTGTTTGTGCTGGAATGGAGACAAGGAGGGAAGAGAATTCAACAAAGAGAGACACTTGCTTTCCAAAGGGTGGTCAAGGATGTCTCTCCAAGGATGTGATAAAGAGCCGAGAGGCACAAAGCTACAAGAAGACTGTTCCAGGCAGAGGGAAGCCAAGTGCAAGGACCCCAGGGCAGGCAAGATCTTGGCCTGTCCCAGCCACGAGACTGAACCAAGGCTGGGAAGGTGAGCAGGAGCCAGGCCACACAGGGCCCATCGGCCTGGTTGGTGAAGCTGGATCTCCTCTTACAAGTGAGTGGGACGCTGTGGACAAGGTTCCTCCTGGAAACACCCTTCTGGCTTCTGTGCAAAAATGAAGCTCCAGAGTATCAGGGTAGAAACAGACCACTTAGGATGTGCTTGCAGCAGCCCAGATAGGAGAGAATGGTTTGAAGACAGACCTGTGGAATTACAGCTGTTGCTGGAAGGAGAAAAAGAGAGACAATGGTCTGGTGTCCATCATGAGGTCTTGACTTACCTCATTTGGGCTGGTGTGCAGGTCAGCCAACACTGGTTTGGTCTACTAACCCAGACCCTGCTGCTACCCCTGCCTGCCCAGGCTGTTGACAACAAAATTCCCTGGGTAGCTTCTATATTCTTAACTCTAAGCCATCAAACGTTTTCTTTCATCTGAAAGGGAGCACATCCAGAGCTTGAAGTTACCACAATAAGGCAAAAATGAATTTATAATTTTGGGTGATGGTTCTAAACCCATTTTCAACCGTAAGTCGGGGAGGGGGCGATGTGGCAATGAAAAAGAGAACCAAGTTTGGAAAATCGCCATGAAGTATCTGAGTCAACAACTTAAGGACTTAAAATAAATAAATAAGTGTATTTGGGTACCCCTGGGTCCCAGTTCTTATTCAGTTATACATCTGTTCGGCAATGGAATGAGGAAGTTAATTACTTTTCTGTGACATGTATGTATTTTGTGAGACACCACATTGCACCAGTTAATAATGATCTACCTTCTGTTGACACAAAATGTTTAAATTAATAAAAACCCAAATGATACATCTCATAGCAAAGTGTACTTAATTGAAAGGCTGGATGGCAGGAGTAGTAATTTTCATGGGTAAAAATTATTGAGATGTGCTTATGGTAGCATGAAAAGCTCAATTAATAAAGGGACTTATGTAGGCAAACTGCTTTCAGGAATGCATACTTTACAGCTTCTCTAATCGTTAATACAGCAGCACCATGATTGTCAGAGAAAGAAACTGAGCTGATATCCAGTAATTGCCCATAATTGAAAATATTAGTGATTTTACATTTAAACTTGTCTGTTCAATCTTTAGGGTCTGAAATGACAAATGCAGAAAGGGTATAAACAATCCCTTGAAGCTCTGCTATTAATATTAAAAACCTGTCTGCTCTCTACCGACTGTACCCTTGGTAACTTGATACTAAACCAACAGCATTATAAAAACAGTTTATTTTGTCCCGAACGACATAGTGGTATTAGATTTCCTCGGAAAAAATCCAGATAACATCTCAAGTAGGCTCCCAGGACCAAGATTGAGGGGCACTCTCTAAATAAACCTGACAGGAGTGTCTTATGTAAGTAAGCCTTGAAAACCCTGAAAGGAAAGTCTGAAGCCCAAGACACCCTGTAATGATTTTGCTCCTTTCCACTGATTTGGGGGCAAAGAAGAGGCTAGTCCACCACCTTTCTTCCATTTTTAAACTCTTCCCTCACTCCTCTCTTTGCTTCCCTCTCTTGCTTAAAAACCAGAACAGAACTGGGGCACCTGGGTGTCTCAGTTGGCTGAGTGTCCAACTCATGATTTCAGCTCAGGTTGCGATCTCAGGGTTGTGAGATGGAGCCCCATGACCCACTCTGTGCTCAGCGGGGAGTCTGCTGCAGATTCTCTGCTTCTGCTTCTCCCCTCACTGTTCCTGCCTGTGTGCTCTTGCTCCTGAGCCCACCAGGTGCTCCAACAGGGTCTTTGTTTAGGTCTTTAATGGTAGCAGGTACTCAGCAAATACCTGCTGGTTGTCTGTCATGGGAATATGCAGGTAAAGGTGAAAATGGCCCAAGCTCAGAGTGGGCAGTTAAAAAAAAAAAAAAATCTAATTCTTTTTTTTTTTTTTTTTTTTGGTGGCAAAATGTGTGATTCTTATTTTTATTTATTTATTTTTAAAGATTTTTATTTATTTTTATTTATTTTTTAAGATTTTTATTTTTAAGTAATCTCTATACCTGACATGGGGCTCAAATTTAAAATTCTGAGATCAAGAGTCACATGTTCTACTGAGACAGCCTGGCACCCCAAAAATGTATGTTTTAATAAAATATACCAATCCCCAAATATCTAACTTATCCAGGGATTTATCCAAGTCAAAGGATTCCAGAACTTGATGACTGGAAAGCTCCTAGGGAAATTTGAAAGATCAGACAAATGGGAAAGACTGTTCTTTAGAAAACGCATGTGGAGAAAATGCTACCATGTCTTTAAAAAACAAACAAACAAACAAACAAACAAACAAATGTTCAGGAGATCAGGAATTCCAATCAAAAACCTGCAGTTAAAGTATGTTTCCCCAAGATCAGCAAAGACTGAGCACCTGAGGCCACCCTGCCTGGGCGTAGAGCCTTCCTTTTCTCTCAAAGGCTGAAGAGTTTCTGTTCCCTTCTTTTCCTTAAGAGTCTTGACGTTGCTTCTCTGTGCACACCAGGCCTTCTCTTTAGACTTTTTTAAGTTATGGGGCTGTTGGACAGAGTGAATGCAACTGCAGAAAAAAGCCTGTGGACATTGCTCGGGTCTTTTGCTGAGCTAAAAGGCAGTAATATGAAATCAAAGAGGGTAGCACTCACTATTTTTACCATGATTTTAATGGGCCTTATTCCTAACAGGGTGCAGTTGTGAACAGTAGATATTCATTGACCGGATGTTAGATGTGGACAATTTTCCTCCTTTTCTGAGGCTGCGTTCATTAATCGTACTGAGGAACTGCCCCACGCTGCATGCGGGCTAATTGTTTAGAGATAATTAACATGTTTTTATTTCAGTTGTAGAAAACATACTTTATTAATTGGCTGCGACTTTATGTGTTCCATTTTAAGAGGCACAATAAATAAAGAAATTAGCATAAGAAGGTATTGAAAAAATGCCAAGATTGACTAAATTCTGAAAAAAAAGCAAGAGGAGTCTAAATTAAGGATAAGTAAATTTATTGCATGGCAGGGTTTAACAACAAATGGGAAGGAAGCTGTTTTTATGGGTGGTTAGCTGCAGCCTTCAAATTTTAATTTTATAGACAGAAAAGCATTATCAATGCTTTAATAATTCCAGGATCCCAATTTACATATCAAAACAGGAGACAGAGGGGGCCCCCATCTCTCTTCACTTTTCAGAGTGCTCAGGCTCTGAAAATGACTTGGCAGCAAAGGTTGAAAGAAAAGAAAGCAGAAGATATGCTGATGTCTGCAAATGAAGCAGTACCATATCCTAATTACCAAGAAGTACAGTTAGTTCAGAGCCCGCACACCCTCTCTCAGCAATTAATACTCAGCACAATTGGTAAACACCCTAATCTTTAATTGAAGCTCCCCGAAACAGCCTGTAAGCAGATGAGTATTTGAAACAAACCATTTGCCATATCCCCGGGTATTAATTGGGCCCAGTAACATCTCATTCATTGTGAGGGCAAGAGGAAGGCTCCCATCAGAGACAGGCAGAAGCAGTTCTCAGAAAGCCCTTCTGCGGAGTGTAATGGTGAGGGAACCATGCTCGTTTCCTGGCCTATTTTCAGAATTTTTGATTCTCCTGCCCCGTGCAATAGTTTCTGACTTTTTGCCTCTACATCTGCCAATATACTTAGCTGTCTGTTCCTGGCCAAAAGCCCACCCTCACTGTTCTTCCCTGGCTTCCCAGCCCTCCACCATGATGGAAATGCAAACTCTGCCTGGCATACCCTGCCCCTCTCCCTGGATCACTAGCCTTGCCAAGCCTGTATTCCTAGGAATAGAGAACCATGTGCAGTTCTCTAATACGTTGTACTCTCCAGACCTCCGGGACATTTCATGGGGTCGTGTGTCCCCTGAACCTAATGAACTGAAAAGTCCTGCACAGCCATTACATCTGAGGTCAACGCCCCCTGCTCTGTGAAGTCTTCCCTGATGGACCAGGGAGATGTTTTTTTCTTTTCCATTCCCACTGCACTTTGAACAGGCTAACATTAAGATAACTGCCACACTGAACTGAACCATGTGTCTGCATTCTGTCTCCACACTAGGACATAACCCACTTGCAGGAGGGGGTGATCTTCTCATCTCAGAGTCCCACAGTTGATATACTATAAGCTACTCACTAAATACTTGAGGAAGGAATAAAGAAGGGGGAAAAAGAGGGAGAGAAGAAAATACTCAAGCAGGCTTGCTAAAGGACTAGAGACAAATGGTAATTGTAGATAAGTAAGAAGCCCAGAAAAGGAGTCTTGAGTCTACTCAAGTTAAGGAACAGCAGAAGCCTCATTTCCAGAGGGTTAATGCTCAGCCTAGGAAGAGAACAGACTGGCTCCAAATCACAGCCCTTGCTGGGAAGTGTGAATGCCAGCTCCCCAGACTCCCCACAGAAGCTAAGGGTTAATCTCTTCTTACAAGACTAACCTACTCACACCCTCCCAGGTGGACAGGGGAAACATTAGCAAATGTTTGTCCAGGGTCTTGGACAGACATTATCATTAAAATGTGCTGAGTTATCCAGTGGCAAAACCAATCTAAAAAAATATATCTTTTCTGATTTATTTCTGTAGTTCAATTATCCAAAGGGTTTCAGAAATTGGATAAAAATAATATTCCAAGCACTTTAAAATGAGGAATAAATGTGAATACTCTTGCCAGAAAAATAGTCAAAGGGGGAACTTCTAGATCAATTTATTTTTTTACCTTTAACTTTTCCCTTTGCCTCCACACTCAGGAGCAGTGCCCACAGTATTTCATGAAAAGGGCACTGCCCCAGAATTAGGAGACCTGGATAATCTGGTCCTGAGTCTCCGACATGACTTGATTAGTGAGTACCACAAGTCCCTTCTCCTCTCTGTAAAATGAAGGCATTAAACCAGAGGCCTAATGTTTCTTCCAGGTATTCAAATTTAATTGATGCCTTCTGATATACCTCTTGGCCTCTGTGGTATTTGTGTGTGGGTGTAAGTAAAAAGTATATACTCTCATTCTAAAAGGTAGAAACCTTTCAGGCCCTAAAGGTAGGAAGAGCCCAATCTGACCATCATTCCAACAGGTTTTGGGGAAAGAATGCAGAGAAATGCATGTGCTCAATCTGCTGCATTTACCTGGAGCCCAGTGGCCACTGATTTTCAGAGCAGTTTGTCAGCACA
Source organism: Nyctereutes procyonoides (assembly GCF_905146905.1). Lineage (NCBI taxonomy): Eukaryota > Metazoa > Chordata > Mammalia > Carnivora > Canidae > Nyctereutes > Nyctereutes procyonoides. Next base: position 9,478,861 of record NW_026575044.1, read on the forward strand.
ACCACACTTGGTAGAGTACCATCCCCAACCTGTGGAGCTGCACTACATATTCTCACCAGTGACACCACGTCCCCAGGATCATGCCTCCAAGGAGGCAGTGTCACTGCAGGTGGCTGTGTCTGCCTAGGAAACACTGACCCCAAAGAGTTATCGTGAAATTCACTGCTTTGTTTGCTTCCTCCCATATTTCAACAGCGAGGTATTCATGGAAGTGTGTGTGGCAGAGCTGAAGGGTTCCAAAGGCTGATGCAGTTAAGTATGTCATAATTTAGGGGCTTCGGGCAGGTACTACAGACCCAGAGCATCAGCCTGCAAGTCCACGGTTGAACCCAGCAAACAGATTAGAGGGAAAATGTGTTTTATCCCATTTAGTAAACTAAATAAAAGTTATTTTTGGATGACAGCATATACCCTCAATTTCTCCACAAAGTAAGGTTATGAGAGGAACTAGAATACTCCACCACCCCACTCCTGACTTCTAGGACATCCTTCCTACGGTTGTGGCAGGGCTAGGTCAGGTTTTAGGCAGAGCCCTCTGCCACTATTGCCCTTGCCAAAGACTCCAAGTGTGGTCTCCCTCAGGGAGAAGATTTCCTGTGTGGCAAATCCTAAAAGAGGCATCATCTCCATTTGGGAGATAATCGGAGGAGAGGGAGGGTCCAGGATGACCTCTATTGTGTCCAGGGATGGGGGAAGAAGGAACGGTCTGGCATGTGAGTCTATGCGGTGCGGCTCATGCTCAGCCCAAGAGCCCCCTAGCGCACCTCTCCACACACATATGCCTCCCCCATGACTCTACTTGCAGCCCCTGCACACCCTCAGTGTGAGCGATGTTACCAACAGTAGGTGTGAGGGAGCAGGGCCATATGAGTGGAGATGAAGGGCAGTGATTTACCCCTAAAGTCTGGACAAAGGTCAGCTCATCTCTCACAAGGGAGAACCCAGGTGAGGGAGAAGGTCTACACCAAGGACGTGCAAGAGAGAGCATCCATTGCCCAATGCAGTGACCACAGAAACCACACAGAAAACACTAAAAAGAAAAATGGGTGAGGCGGCAGAGAGTAAGTTGGAGCAGGAAGACTTAAAAGGTTACCAAGAAGATTATATGAGAAGTTCACGGATCCTGACAGCAAATGATGGGTGCTAAGGAGGCTATAATTCCTAGGACTCCACAAATAGATGATGTCTTCAGAACATTCGATAATGATGGCAACCATAAGTGTCCACCATCTCCCAGCCTATGCTTACACTATCTAACCGAACCGTCAAAACAGTTTTGCCAGATATATCACTCTCATTTTGCAAAAGAGTAAACAAAGATGAAGACAGGGAAGTTGCCATTGTCAAATGGTGAGTAAACAACAGAACCTAGGACTATCAGACTTCAGAGCATGTGCTCTTTCCACTGTATGAGCTGCCCTGTTAGCCACCACCCAGATTTGATCTCTCTGGCCAGTGTCACTGATATTACAAGTACATACCTGAGGGTTAGAACCCAATTCTTCCTCTATCTAATCCTGTACACTCTATAATATCCTACTGCCTTAAGGAAGATAATGATTCAACAAATAGTACTGGGAAAATGGAACATCCATAGGGAAAAAATGAATCCTGTACAAAAATTAACTCAAAATGGATCAAAGACCTAATCACAAAACCTAAAACTATAAAATGCCTAATAGAAAACATAGGAGAGGGGATCCCTGAGTGGCTCAGCGGTTTAGCGCCTGCCTTCAACCCAGGGCATGATCCTGGGGTCCTGGGATTGAGTCCTGCATAGGGCTTCCTGCATGGAGCCTGCTTCTCTCTCTGCCTATGTCTCTGCCTCTCTCTCTCTCTCTCTCTCTCTCTCTCTGTGTCTCTCATGAATAAATAAATAAAATCTTAAAAAAAATAGGAGAAAAATCTTTATTTTCTTAGACAAAGATTTCTTAGATATGACATCAAAAGACTGATCCATAAAAAAGGAAAAAAAACCTAAAAAGTGAACTATGTCAAAATTTAAAACTTCTGTTCCTCAAAAGACTCTGCTAAGAGAATTAAAAGATAAGCCACAGACAGAAAAAATAATTTATGAAGCACATATTTGATTAAAAAACAAACAACAACAACAAAAAAATGTGTAAAGAATAAGGAACTCTGGGATGCCTGGGTGGTTCAGTCAGTTGAACATTTGTTTGACTCTTGATTTTGACTCAGGTTGTGATCTCAGGGTCATGGGATCTAGCTCTGCATCAGGCTCTGTGCTAAGTGGGGAGCCTACTTGAGATTCTCTCTCCCTCTCCTTCTGCCCCTTCCCCCTGTTTGTTCATGCTCTCTCTCTCTCTCTCTCGCTCTCTCTCTCTCTCAGATAATAAATACATTTTTAAAAAAATAAAGAAGTCTAGACTTCAGAAAGATGACGTGTCCAGAGAATCCTATACTGTATGTCCACAGATACAACTAGCTGTATCTAGTTAACACCCACATCAGGGATCCCTGGGTGGCGCAGCGGTTTGGCGCCTGCCTTTGGCCCAGGGCGCGATCCTGGAGACCCGGGATCGAATCCCATGTCGGGCTCCTGGTGCATGAAGCCTGCTTCTCCCTCTGCCTGTGTCTCTGCATCTCTCTCATCTCTCTCTGTGTGACTATCATAAATAAATAAATTTAAAAAAATAAAAAAAAACACCCACATCAGTATAAATAACTGAGAAAATGACCCAAAGACTGGTAGGATAGACTCTCCATACTGAAATGTAAAGAGGAGATCAGGAAAAAGGTAGGAAAGGCAGAGACATGGATGGAAGCAAAAGAGACTCACAAGACTATTCATGAGAGGGAGGAACCTGTGGTCACAGAGAGGGAAGAGGTACAAGTCACCCCAGGCACAGGGGACCTATATGGGGAAGATGACTCCCCATAACATTTGGCTTTGAAAACCAGAGGGGACTAACATCCAGAGTTCTTACAATCAGTGGGGCTTAACACCTGGAACTTTAAAAATCAGTGGGCATGGCCCTGGGAGAGCTGGAGGGCAATAGAAAACTGAAGTCTGCCCTTAGATAGCACAACAAACAGCTCAGCTGAGATACAGCATAGAAGCAGCAGTTTGGAAAATCCCTGAGGAATACAGGAAGGAGATTTATTTACTAATCTTGCAATATGTGCTGGAGGGGCAGGGATCTTTGGAAGACTTCTCCAAGAATGGAAGAGCTGGTGCCATTTCCCTCCCCTGCCCCCCAGCCTAGATACACAGACACCTGCAGAAACCAGTGCAGTACCAATACTCTCCACCGAGCTTGCCAACAGAGCACCCTGCCCTGTGTGCTTCTGCAGATCCATCCCCTCCAACCCAGCAGAGCTCAGCCAGAGTTTTCCCAGGCTGCTGGAGGTCCCCTCAACAACACAACATACAGGAGACATCCCTGAAATGCCAGGTTCTGGTAAACAGAGAAGAGCTACAAACAACCATAAAACAAGTAATGAAATGGCAAAACCTATCAATAATTACTGTGAATGTACATGGACTTGGTGCTCCAACAGAAAGACACAGGGTGACAGAAAGGATTAAAAAAGCAAGGCCTGGGCAGCCTGGGTGGCTCAGCGGTTTAGTGCCGCCTTTGGCCCAGGGTGTAATCCTGGAGACCCGGGATGGAGTCTCACGTCAGGCTCCCTGCATGGAGCCTGCTTCTCCCTCTGCCTGTGTCTGTCTGTCTCTCTCTCTCTGTCTCTCATGAATAAATAAATAAAATCTTAAAAAAAAAAAAGCAAGGCCCATCTATATGCTGCCTACAAGAAACTCCTTTCAGAACTAAAGACACATGCAGATCAAAATGAAGGAATGCATTTAGCATGCAAACGGAAGTAAAAAGAAAGCCAGGATAGCAATACTTAGACCAAAAAAAAAAAAAAAAAAAGCTTTAAAACAAAGACTGTCACAAGAGACAAAGAAGGACACTATATAAACATAAAGGGGACAACCCAACAAGAAGATATAACAATTATAAATATACATGCACCCAACATGGGAGCACCCAAATACATAAAGCAGCTAGTAACAAACATGAAGGAACTAATGGATAGCAATACAATAATGGGGGTGGGGGACTGTAACCCTCCATTTATATTAATAGATAAATCATCCAAACAGAAAATCAACAAGAAAATAGTGGCTTTGAATGACACATCAGACCACATGGATTTAACAGATATATTCAGAATATTTCGTTCTGAAACAGCAGAATACACATTTTTTTTCAAGACTACATGGACTGGGTGATGGGCACTGAGGGGGGCACTTGATGGGATGAGCACTGGGTGTTATGCTATATGTTGGCAAATTGAACTCCAATAAAAAGAAATTAAAAATAAAAAAAGACTACATGAAACATTCTTCAAAGCAGATCATATGGCCACAAAAAACTCCCAACTTCAGAAAAGACTGAAGTCATTCCATGGATCTTTTCTAACCACAATGCTATCAAGTTAAAAATCAACCACAAGGAAAAATCTGGAGAGAGAACATATACATGGAGGTTAAATAACATGCTACTAAACAATGAATGGGTCAACCAAGAAATCAAAGAGGAAATTAAAAAATACATGGAGACAAACTGAAATGAAACCCAATGGTCCAAACTCTTTGGGATGCAGCAAAAGCTCTTGTGGGAGGGAAGTTTACAGCAAGATAGGACTACCTCAAGAAGCAAGAAAATGCTCAAATAAACAACCTAACCTTATACATAAAGAAAATACAAAAAGAACAAACCAAATCCCAAACCAGTAGAAGGAAGGAAATAATAAAGAATAGAGCAGAAATGAATGAAATAGAAACTAAAAAAAAGGAATAAAGCAGGTCAATGAAATCAGGAGCTGGTTTTTGAAAAGATAAACAAAATTGATAAGTGTCTAGTCAGACTCATCAGAGAGGGTTGTTGGGACTCAAACAAAATAAAATATGAGAGAAAAATAAAAATGCCTCCACATAAATATAAAGCATTATAAGAGAATATTATGAAAAATTATATGCCAACAAACTGGACAACCTAGAAGAAATGGATAAATTCCTAGAAACATATAACCTGCCAAAAATGAATCAAGAAAAATAAAAAATTTGAACAGACTACCAACAGTGAAATTGAATCAGTAATTAAAACACTCCCAACAAACAAGAGTCTGGGACCACAGCTTCACATGTGAATTCTAGCAAATATTTAAAGATGAGTTAATACCTAATCTTCTCAAACTATTCCAAATATCAGAAAAGGAAGAAAAGCTTCCAAATTCATTCTGTGAAGCCAGCATTACCTTGATACCAAAACCAGATAAGACACTACAAAAAAAGATAACTACAGACCAATATCTCTCATGAATATAGATGCAAAAATCCTCAACAGAATACTGGCAAATCGAATCTAACAATACATTAAAAAATCATTCACCACAATCAAGTGGGATTCGCTCCAGATCCAAGTGTGACTCACTATTTGCAAATCACTCAATGTGATACAACACATTCCAAACAAAAAGGATAAAAACCATTTGATCTTCTCAATAGATGCAGCAAAGGCATTTGACAAAGTACAACATCCATTCATGATAAAAACCCTCAATAAAACAGGTTTAGAGGAAACATACCTTACCATAATAAAAACCATATATAAAAATGCACAGCTAATCATACTCAAGGGTGAAAAACTGAGGAACAAGACAAGGATGTCTATTTTTGCCACTTTGCAACATAATACTGGAAGTCTGCCACAGCAATCAGACAAGAAAGAGAAATAAAAGGCATCAAAATTGATAAAGTAGAGGTAAAACTTTCAGTATTTGCAGATATCCTGACACTATATATATATTTGCAGTATTTGCAGATATCCTGACACTATATATAGAAAATCCTAAAAACTCCACCAAAAACTACTAGAAATGATAATAGAATCCAGTAAGGTTGGAGGATACAAAATCAATATACAGAAATCAGTTGCATTTCTATACACTAGTACTGAAGTAGCAGAAGGAGAATTAAGAAAACAATCCCATTTACAATTGCACCAAAAAGAATTAAATGCTTAGGAATAGTTGTAACCAAAGAGATGAAACACTTCTACTCTGAAAACTATAATGAAACTATGATGAAAGAAATGGAAGATGATACACACAGATGAAAAGCTGTTCCATCCTCATGGATTAGAAGAACAAAAATATTGCTAAGATGTCTATTCTACCCAAAGCAATCTATAGATTTAATGCAACCTCTATCAAAATACCAAAAGTATTTTTTTGGACATCACTACAGATCTATTGGAATGATTACAAACAAAAGAAAACCTGACAAAATCAAGTGCTGGCAAGAGTATAGAGTAATTGAAATTCTCACTCCTTGCCTGTGGGAATTCAAAATGGTACGGCTAGATTGGAAAACAGGCAGTTTTAAAGTTAAACATGTACTTACCATGCAACCCAACAATCCTACTCCTAGGTATTTACACAGATGAAATGAAAATTTATATTCCCACAATAACGTGTATGTGAATGTTTATAGTGGCTGTACTGATAACCACCAACCACTGGAAAAGAACTGAATGTCTTCCAGTGATGAATGGGTAGGCAAACTGTGGAACAGCCACATAATAGAATACTATTTTGCAATAAAAAGGAACCAAATACTGAGATTAGAGAGTCGTGTGTATGTGTAAAATAACATAACTGAATAGCAAAAGCATAATGTTAGGTGAAGGAACCCAGAATCAAATGGCTCTTTGGATCAATTCACATGACATTTTGAAAAAGGTAAAGTTACAGTGAGAGAAAGCAGATCAGAGGTTAGCAGGGGCTAGAAAGTGGCATGAGGAAATTTGATGGGGAGGATGGGACTGTTCTGGGATGGTGGTTGCAGACTGCATTTGTCAAAACTCATTGCACTGGACACTAAAAATAGTGAGTTTTACTGAATGAAAATGATACCTGGATTTTGTTTTATTTTTAAAGATCTTATTTATTTATGAGAGAGAGAGAGAAAGAGCATGCACACAAGCAGAGTTGGTAGGGACAGAAGGAGAGAGAGAAGCAGACTCCCTGATGAGCAGGGAGCCCCAATGCAGGGCTTGACCCCAGGATCATGACCTGAGATGAAGGCAGATGCTCAACCACTGAGCCACCCAAGTGCCTGGATACTTGAATTTTAAAAAGATAGGAAGAGTATCTTTGTTGTTCATAAAATCAGAGACAGCATAGTGGAGAGGTTAAGATTATAGCCTCTGCAGCTAAAAGCCCCAGTTACTTCATCAGCAAAATAGGAAGAAGAGCAACCATCGCCCTCATAAAGTTATGGTGATTAAGTGAGACAAGGTGTATAAATCACTCCACAAAGCACAGAGCACAGAGGAAATGCCCCTGAAGCTTTTGCAGGAATTTTAATACAGAACGTTCTCGGAGAAAGGTCACTCCTTCTATAGCACCCCTTGAATGTTGCGTGTACTGTGTTGGGCTAGGTACAGTGCCCGGGACAAATGGACACAGACTTGTGGGACACAGCAACTGTCAACCCTCCCCCCCCCCCCGCAACTCTGTTCCCTGAGCCAGAGCTCCTTGTAGACCACAAACCAAAAGAAAAGCATTTCTGTGCAAGAACTGAAATGGTTGCAAGACAGAATTCCTGTCACCACACATCCTGGAGCCACCCTCTTCTTATCCCCGGGGGAGGGGGGGAACAGACAACTTCTGAACGAACCAGAGCAACTTGAAGCAGCTTGGGAGCACAGCTGCCCATTCTCTGTGATGTGGCCTGCAGCATATTCCAAGGAGACACAATAGCTACATTGTCTATTTTCCGGGCCAACTTTATAGACCGTTGTACCAAGCCCAGAAGCCTCTCCCATCTCATGGTAATGTTGTAGATGGGATGATGTGGTCATGAAGTCAGGACACTCCTTTCCTCACCTGAACACTGAGGACAGCCAGCACTGCACTCGAGGGAAACCCTTTCTTCTGTTTGGAGAAGCAAGACCCAGGTAACATACACTAATATTGGGGTTTGACCATATAAAATTTGTCTCCCTGTGTCTCGTCTCTTCTCTCTCTCTCTCTCTCTCTCTCTCTCTCTCTCTCTCTCACACACACACACACACACACACACACACACACACACACACACACACTTCTTCAATCCCCTGCCAAATCTTCCTGAGATAATGTAATCCCGTTATGATGAAAACATTAGACACAAGGCACACATTCCTGCTTAGGCTGTTAAAACTTGTAACATAAAACAACTCAGAGGGGGTTGAGCTCATTGGCCTGCCACAAGGCATTTCTGCTTACAATTAATTTAGCAAAATAGAAGAAGGCAGCAGCAAAAAAAAAAAAAAAAAAAAAAAAAAAAATCTTGGTTTACTAAACGACCTTTAAGTAATTGCTCGTATTTTAAATAGACTCAAGTTACCATAAACTTCTTGGGCAGAGTACTCTCATTTCCTTGGTCTATGGCTTTCATTCTAGCACTGCCTTCACTTCAGACAATCGCTGTTTCTTCCTTGGCTCACTCCTGCCTCTTTTGTTGCTGGGTTTATCAGAGTTTCACGTAATAGCTCTGTTGAGGTGCAGTGTATGCAGAAACTGGGCACAGCAACCCCAAAGGCGCTCCCTGTGTTAGAATGCTGGGCCATTCCCAGGCTCCATAACATGCATGTGCTAGGCAGGGCCTCCGAGGAAACCAAAGAAAGGAAATTCCACACAAGAGGATCTTCAAACACAGGCTGAAAATAATTACCAAGGACAGTAACTAACAGAACTTTCTATGGAAGAGAATAGGAGGAAGTAGACTTTGTAGCATCAAGGAATGAGAAGCTTCTTGCAGCTTCCCCCCAATACCTACCTCCTCCCCACTCCCAAGCCATTTATTAAACTGTTTTCAGAAGGGACACATTTTCAGAAAGACTCTGCTCTGTCTCTGTCCACAGAAGACCCTATGACAAAAGATCTAGATCCCTTCTCCCCAGATAGGCTGGTACCAGGTAAAAGGTGCACATGTGCCTTGGAAACCCTCAGGAGAATTAGATCGTTTATCCTCACACCTTCCTTTGCCTCCAAAGACCTGAATTCATACCTATGTGCTTGAACAGCAAACTGCAGACGTCCAAACAAGATGCTGTAAGGTCAGACTTCGAAGTGCTCTCTTCTACCCCAAACCCACAGTAGTGGGAAGTGAAGTAGGAAAAGAGAAATGAAAAATAGCTTTACTGATTCAAAAATAAGAAAAGCATCTCCCTGGAGCAAAAAGAGAACAGAAATGCAAAGCAATAAGGGAAGCTAAAGTGAGGGCCTCAGGTCTGGAAGCAAGCAGTAGCAGGCTGGGGGTCCTTTCCTGTGGTTAAAAGGCAATAGAACTGCTTCACATTAGAAAGATGAGTTGAGTCCACTTTAGGGCTTTAAGCCAGGGGGTGAGGTAAAGCTCCTTTGTCTATAAAAAGAGGCTGAAGACACAGAGCTGATGATCTATTCCCTTAGGCTAAGTCGGTAAAGGAAGCTTTGGGTCTGGAAGACCCATTTCTAGGTAGAGAGCACCAAGATGCCCCTCAACTAAGTAACTGGATCTGCAGAGCCTCTATCTCAGGTGGTACATGAATTTCAATGCCATGACGTTGGAACTGGGGCCCAAGGAGTCTGGGAAAGGCAAGTCCAAGGCTAGCAGACAGAGAAGGAGAGAACAGCTAGCACAGAAGGAGAGAAAGCAGCAAAACCAAAATCCTTTCCACTCAAAACAAGCCAGCTTTATAAAACTCCAAACCACTTACTGAAATGCAATGCTAAGGAAGATAACCAACAAAAATCAACAATCGGAACATGATTTCACTCCAGCAAATACCCTATGCCACTGACAAACTGACCCTTTGGGTAAGATTCAGATGCTCAAATAGTTAAGTAACAGAGTAGTACTCAGTAGGAGAGAGTACAAAGCTATGAAACGGAGATAGGCAGAAATAAAACATAAACTGGGAGATACGGGGGGAAAAAGCAAATTTGAAACCTTCAGAACAAAGAATCGTCATTAAACCAACCCAATAGCAAACAACATCCCTAGGATGTGATTTAAGGGAGCTTTGGCTTTAGAAACATGTAATAAACACCAGAAGCTGAAAGAGGTTATCTCAGGAGTAGGATGTGGGCGGGAGCAGGAGAGAGAAAGTGTACTAGTGTTTTGAACTAGGTTCTAGCACATTTGACTTTTCAAACTATATGCAAGTATCACTTAAATAAAAATTAAAATAACAAACTGAAGGACTGCAAGAAATACCATTAATGAAGGATCATCTGAAGGGTGTACAGTCCTTGCTTTTCTCAATATAGTGTAGATTTTATTCTTTTATTAAGTTATAATTTAAAATGTCTATCAGCCACATTGAAAATATGATAAAAATCAGCTATTTAAAGAATTGTGGAAGTCTGATAAGGACATTAGCCACTGAGTCTTGTGGACCTTCTCGAGTGACTCTGGCCTCAGTACCAGGAAAAACTCTGCTTCATCCCAGGAACAGGTGTGTTACCAACCTAACAGCTTCTGTAAAGTCGGAAATTAGTCATTTAGCTTTGACTGCTGGGGGACTTAGAATAATTTTTTATTTGTTTCTTGTCACTTTAGAGGATCATATGGGATGGGTTTTGGGCACTGACTTGCTTTCATCTTATTTCCTGTCACTCTTATTTCACAAATCAATGTTAAGATTTACAGCCATTACAGCATAAATGTGCATCTACCTACATTTATATATTTGCATTGATATGTAGATAGATGTGTATGGATGCACACCTGAAAGCCACATTGGGGGCTGCTGGGTCATGGGAAGGTATAAAGGTATAGAACCAGTAGGGGAAGGAAGAGAAAGGAAGGGAAAAAAGGTAGGTTGGATTTTGGGGTCATGACACCGAACGCCGAGCTAAGAGCCAGTAGTTTATCCTGAAGATTAAAGTCAATGGCAAACACTTTTAAAAACTCTGGGGCAGTCTGGGTGGCTAAGTGGTTTAGCGCTGCCTTTGGCCCAGGGTGTGATCCTGAAGTCCCAGGATCGAGTCCCGCGTCGGGCTCCCTGCATGGAGCCTGCTTCTGCCTCTGCCTGTGTCTGTGCCCCTCCCCCCCTCTGTGTCTCTCATGAGTAAATAAATAAAATCTTAAAAAAAAAAAAACCTCTGAGCAAAGCAATGACATGGAAACAGTGGTAGTTCAGAAAACTTACTGTAGAACAGTGTGCAGGATGGGTGAACAAGAGGACGTGGAGGGCCAGAGGACCAATTAGGGGCAATTTTAATAATCTAAGAGTGAGGCGATGGTGTTGTGAGTAAACTGAGAGACACCATGTTTTAGTAGAAGGGTCAAACATAATGTCTTTAGGAAAGAAAAAGTGACACGGCCAGGAAATATACCCTTTTCTTCCAACAAAGCTGGTGACAGCTAAGGAAGTATGCTATGTACTACCCACAAACTTATGGAAACAACCAAGTCCAGTTGGTCTATTATTCTGCTTCTATGGCCTAGGATTCTGACCTAGGCAGCCACAGGAGAAGCCACATCATTCCAAAAACCTCCTTCAGAAGGTAAGTTCTATTCCTTCCAGAAATTAAGCTGCTGATGATTTAAAATAACGCCTAAGTCCACACATACAAATTACAGCTGCTCTGAAAGGTCTCCTGATTTCCTGAAATAGGCTAGCACGTGAGTCCAGCAGCATGCCAATGCGGGCCCCTGACACAGAAACCTGTTGAGATGAATTTCTTAGGGTCCAAGAAAAGCAGAAAAATAATCTTCTTTTTTAAAGATCTATTTATTTATTTATTTATTTATTCAGAGAGAGAGAGAGAGAGAGAGAGAGAGAGAGAGAGAGAGAGAGAGAGGCAGAGACACAGGCAGAGGGAGAAGCAGGCTCTATGCAGGGAGCCCGACTAGGGACTCAATCCCGGGTCCCCAGGATCACACCCCGGGCTGCAGGTGGCGCTAAACCGCTGTGCCACAGGGGCTGCCCCCAAAAAATAATCTTGAAAACTTTAAACCTAGGAACTGAAGTAAATTTAATTTTGACTGAAGTAGTTTTGAATTCATAATCTTTGGGGAATGCACTAAGCTGTAGTCACCTGTGTATTACTTTTTCAAGGCAAACCAGCAATACAGAGATTTCAGGAGGGATGTTTACATCACTAAACAGGACAAAACTCTCAGATAAATAGAAACTTGAAAATATAACTGATGAACTAATTAAAATCACATTCATATTCTCATCTATATACATACCCCACTCACTTCTACTAGGAAACATTTCAGAGAAACGTGGGATAACAGAGCTGGAAGGGGCTTTAAGAGCATCCAGTTTAATTTGCTTGTGTTACATACAGTATTTGTCTTTCTCTGTCTAGCTTATTCAATTAGCATAGTGTCCCCAAGGTCCATCCATGTTCTTGCAAATGGAAAGATTCTCTTCTTTTCAATGGCTGAATAACATTCCAGGATATAGATAGAAGATATCACATCACATTTTCTTTATCCACTCATCTATGGATGGACACTTAAAGTTGTTTCCGTATCTTGGCTATTGTAAATAAGGCTGCACTGAACATGACAGTGTACATATCTTTTCGAGTTAGTGTTTTCATTTCCTTTAGATAAATATTCAGAAGCAGAATTGCTGGATCATATGGTTACTCTATTTTTAATTTTTTGAGGAACCTCCATACTGTTTGCTCTAGTGGCTATGCCACTTTGCATTCCCATCAAAACAAAACACACAAGGGTTCCCTTTTCTTCACAATCTCACCAACACTTGTTATTTCTTATCTTCTTGATTCTAGCTATCCCAACAGGTGTAAAGAGATAGAGATGGCCAACAGGTATGGGAAAAGATGCTCAACATAGTGAACATCAGGGAAATGCAAATCAAAACCACAATGAGACATGGGTCTCTTGTATGACAGATGATGGAATAAATCAGAGAGGTTGAATGACCTGCCCAAGGCCACTCAGTTTGTCAGGTACAGAATGGATTAGAATCTAGCAGAGCAATCAAGTACTTTTTCCATGTTACCATCTGGCCTATCTCTAACACAACATTTGTGATGGTTAATGTTATGTGTCAGTTTGACTGGGCCAAAGGGTGCCCAGGTATTTGGTTAAATATTATTCTGGGTATGTGTGTCAGACTGTTTTTGGATGAGATAAACGATTGGAATCAATTAGTGGGCTGTCCTCCCCAATGTGAGTGGATCTCACCCAATCAGTTGAAGGCCTGAAGAGAACAAAGACCGACCCTACCACAAGTAAGGGGGAACTCCTCCCGCCCAAATGCCTTGAAGCTGGGACACTGGTTTTTCCCTGCCTTTGGACTCAAATGGAAGGCTGGCTCTTCCTGGGTCGGACTGGGACTTCGCTGTTTGCTCTCCTGGGTCTCCTACTTATGAACTGCAGGTCTTGGGACTTCTTAGCCTCCACAATCACATGAACCAAATCCTTCAAATAAATATCCCCCCACTACTTCTTTACACACACACACACCTACCCACCCACCCACACACTCCTGTTGATGCTCTTCTCTGGAGAACACTAATACAATATTAAACTTTCAACTCAAAAGAGGAAAGAAAATGGTCCCAATGAACATGGTGGACACTGTAGATCAGCTACCCAAGAGCCATTCACAACCTTCTCTTCCCCTGTCTTCCTCTAGTTTAAAGGCTGAAAACCTAAAATGTAGTTTCTTCACCTCTCTTACAGCTAATGGTGGTCATACAACACAGTTCTGAACAATAAATTGCAGGTGGAAATCCCTAGGAGCTTCTCCTTTTAGTGCCCCTTCTTTATGTCTAGAGCTTGGACACACCAGCTGATGATGGTGATCCCATGATCCTGGGACCATGAGGACAAAAGGCACCTGCTCAGGATGGCTAAGAAGGAAGACAGAAAGATTCTGGGTCTGTGATGAGATCTAGGAGTAGTTGCTCCTGCCTTGGACTGCTTCTCTAGAATTTGTGAGACAAAGCCAGTTTTAGTCGTGTTATCTGTCACTTGAGGCTAAATCTTTTCCTAATAGACAATTCTAGCCAGATTTCAACTCTAATGAAAAACAAAAGCAAACATGACCTCAGTTTTAATAAAATACAAGCATTTATCCAAGAAATTTTTTGCGGGTCTAAATACAGATGGCATGAAGAGGCACTAAATCCAAGACCTCCCCTTCAAGGATGCTGGGGAGAAGAGACCTTGTTTCTTGCCATTTCAGAGGATGGTCTGGGGAGAAATCCCTGGGGAATATAATTCTAGCACAGGTAGTTGTTGCCAAAGGCTAATGCTAAAGTGGACTGAATCTTGGGCAGGTAGTAGCAGTGAATCCAGCTTTTCCCATTTAGCTTATTTACTTCCTTTTAATTAAAAACTAATTGTGTTCACTGATTCCTGCCTCATTAGAATGAGTGCACGGTCCCTTCTTCTGTAGTGAAAACAGCAGCCTCTCTCTATCGATGCTGGCACCAATGATTGCCAGTAGCTCTATGGTAGAGCACGAGACTCAGTCAAAAGATCTGGGCTTGGGACTCCATTCGGCCCTGTTTTGTTCATCCTCCCCTAAAGGTGTATCTCTGAACCTGAGTTCCAGTTCCTCACATACATTTATTGGCTTAAAGGACAGAGTAATTACAAAAAAATCCCCACAAATGCAAAACACTCTACGAAAGAAAAAACCTATCAGACAACTCGGTTGTGTGCAAACTAAAAGTAAATAGATTCAATGTGAGGAAAGCACATGAGTAACAGAAGAAAAGTTCATTCGTTATTATTTTTTTTAAACCTAAGTTCATTCATTATCCTTCTGGCATTTATTTTGGCTCTTCTTCCTTTCTCAGAGAGTAAAAGTTGCTAGGTAAGTGATCTCTGATTAAGTGTTAGAGTAAAAAGCCTTACAGAACAAATTCTAAGGAAATAAAAAGCTAGAAATGACTTGGTAGATTTGTCTGCAAGCAGTAGCTGTTAGCACTCTCCCCCTCACCCCCCCGCCATGCTCTAACAGTGCTCCGACCATCAATATCCTTTTCATTACATTTTTGACACCTATATTCCCTTTAGAATCTAAGCTCCCTACTTGAGATTAAGCCTCTTACGACTTCGTGGGTGATAAAAATTCAAGGAGATAAAACATGTGCCGCACAATGATTTTTTTTTTTTTTTTTTTTTTACCCACTTTGTTTCCCACTCTGCACTGAGAATCATCTCCTTTTGGACAAATGAGAGAAAAGCAAACAATTCACTGGGACGGGGCCTAGAACATGTTCCAGGCTGGTTCCACACCACATACCTTGTCTTGGGTTTCACATCGGACACAGTCACACTCAAAACAGTACTGATCCTTCAGCTGCTTCCGGCGCTCCTCGCTGGTCATCAGCATGTCCAGGTAGCAGATGGTGAGCTGGGGAGGCCAGAGAGGACAGGGTCACAGGGCTGTAGTGCTCCTCCTCCTGAACACATGCTTACCATCACTGCTGACTATTTAAGCAAAATGTGTTTCTATTGCGTACCACAAAGTGCAAGAGGAAAGAAAGATACTACTTAGAGTCTCTCTATGCAAATAATCCCATGTAAAATTTTAATGTGTTACCTTCCAGTCTTCATTGTGTCGTGAGTACATATATATTATATATCTACTTTAAAGAACTGGACTCATGACCTCTATACATTTTTACACTTTGCTTTTTATTCAACAAACAAAAGAATATCAAGAGCTGGCATGTGTTTGGTCATCCTAAGGTTGTGTAGTAAAATCTATAACTGCTGGCAATCAGAGAAGCCAGATCAATTCTGATCCACAAGGGGTGGCAGACGCTGTACCCAGATGCTCTTAAATCCTGAGCAGTCCTGCAGCCTCATGGAATTTGAGGTCCACCAAATTTGGTGTCTTTGAAGTTAGGACATTGTTTTACTTGTGACCAGGTAGATTTAATTAAAAAAAAAAAAAAAGGAATAATTTGCAACTAGGGACAAATAATGTCAGAATGTGATCCTAGGTGGAAGTTCTTAAGCTGACTCCCTTTCAAACAGTAATTATGTTGTCTTGGATGATGAAAGGTCAGGTCTCCCTGTAGCTGTCAAGTTCCACTGGGAAGTCATAGGTCTTTAGGTAACACTGTAATGTTCACATATCCCTCGCTAAACCAGATATTTGCACTGAAAGTCCAATTCAAAATACACAAGATGGCACTCCTGATTCCCCCAGCCTGTTCCATCCCTGCTGGAGCCATCCTAACCTCAGCTGACAGCAATGCATCTTCTGTGTCCTTCAAGTGGAAACCTCAAAGTCACCCTTGACTTCTCTCTCCCTTTCACATTCTCACCCAATCCACCAGGAAATTCAATGCACCCAACCTTAAAAATATATACTCCTTTCTACCTCTCCCAATGTGATCATCCTGGTCTGAGTTGCCTTTCTCTCTTGCTCTTAAAACAAGCAAGTCTCACAGCCGGTCCCCCTGTTCCCCCTGCACTCCACCCTCCAGCAGTGATTCTTGGGGATTCTCTTCAAATTTAAGACAGATCAGCTCTTCCCTGTGCTCAAAATTCTCCAGTGCCCACCCCCTTTTGCTTATGGGCCAAGTCCTGACAAGGGATTCCCACAGCATAACTCATTGTGTGGTTCCAGGGCCTATGTCACTCGTCTGTGGTAATGTCAGGAACCAAACACAAAGGAACACTTAGAAACTTCTATAGGAATCTGGTAAGAAACTCTAATAATAAAATGTTAGGCTTTTATTTCATATGTGTTTAAAATCTCATTTTTCCAGTAATTTATTTTCATGAAATTTTACAAAAATATTAGTCTCCAATGGATGAGGACTAACAATAACAACAACAGCCACCACCAGCAGCCCGGTTCCCTCTCTGAGCACCATCCCCACTGCCAGCCCTTGCTCCTCCTGTCCCCATGCACCCCTATGCCTGACGACACTGGCTGTTTCTGCTGCACTGCCCCCAGAACCCACACCAGGGCCTCCCTTGCCTCTGCTGGGTGTCAGTGAATCTCACTTCTTCATTGAAATCTAACCTGGACCCCCTCCTTAAGATAACAACCTGACAATCATCTCACCCAGGGCTCCTCATCCCCTCACACTTTTCTAGTTTCTTTTTGGTAACAAATGTCCACTTGTAACATATTGTGTACATACAATACTTCTGTATTTGCTTTTACATGTGAAGGTAATTGCCAGGGTATATACGTATGGTGGGCAGAAGTGGAGGTGCTGCTGGAGAGAAAGAAGGAAGGACCATCCATGGAAGGAAGGGACAAAAGCTCTCTAGAGCAAATAATCCCAGATGCTTTTTCTTAGACTTGAAAGAAAGCATCTTGTGTCTTCAAAGCATGATCTTACATGCTGGAAAGCATGATAGGGAAGAAAGGCCATCCTCTTTGACAGAAAACATAGCTTTGGGTGAGCCTCAGTGGAAAAGAAGCCTGGTCATCCAGCCAAAGCTGTCCCATCCTCCATAGCCATCCTCAGGGTCCAGTCTGGCTGGCCGGCTCTCTCTAGAGCCTTTCCGTGTTAGGCAACATATCATGCTGCTCTGTAACACAGAAACAAGAGTATCTGGCCTCAAGCCAACAAATCCAAGGCCAGAGAAATAAGTTTGGCTAACCCAAGACTTAATCACAAGGGCCAAAACTCATGAGTGATCATGACAGGCAGTGAATAGGCAACAGAGGACTAATTATTTCATTTAATTCCACTAAATAGCCTCTGACAGCCTTCCTTGTTACCCTGTAACTGCCCAAAACCACTACCTGGACTGAACTATGGCTTTCTAACGGACCCTTGGACTCCCTGCGGTCTACCTCTCATCTTCTCAACTGCTTTGAGACATCTTCCTAAAACTCATATCTGATCACATCGTTTCCCTACGTGAAGATTTTTGATGGCCTCTCTGCCTGCAGGATGAGGCACACAAGGGCTTCCCAAGTGATCTTCTGTCTGCCTTTCTAGCCTGAATCTCTCTCCAGACACCTTCCAGTCTTCACAGTTATAGACACTGCTACGCCTCTGAAACAATGCACACAGTGCCAGTGCATACCGTGTGTCTCTGCCCTAGCCTATCCTACACTCAGCTTCTTTTTTTTTTTTAAGATTTTATTTATTTATTCATGGGAGACACACACACACACACAGAGAGAGAGAGAGAGAGAGAGAGAGAGAGAGAGAGAGAGAGAAGCAGAGACACAGGCAGAGGGAGAAGCAGGCTCCATGCAGGGAGCCCAATGCGGGACTCGATCCCAGGACCTAGGATCACGCCCTGAGCGGAAGGCAGGTGCTAAACCGCTGAGCCACCCAGGGATCCCCTACACTCAGCTTCTTCAGAGCATTCTCACCCCACAAGCTTGGCTCAGATATGCCTCCTCCCATGAAGAGTGCCCAATTCCCCCCTTTCTACCTCCTCCATGTTTATCGAAGTTGACAAAATACACTGTGTCAAAACTGAACATCTCAATGGCAAAACATTTTTATGTATATTTTTTTTTTGGGGGGGGGAACAAAACACAGAGCTTCCTAACTGGTAATGCCAGTGAAATCATTGTATCAGCCAAAGATAAAAAATCCTTATTGAAGACTCACCGATTCACCACTTTTAATGAAGAATCTGCTCACTACATATAAGGCTCATTTAGCAGGAACGTATATATGAAACTTTGCCATTGATCAGTGGATGTTTTAATGGCACAGAACAAAATCGCATTAAAATATTAATGCCACTGACCACTGCTTTACCATTTTAGAGCAGCTTTTATGGGAAAGGCTGTAAATCACTTCCAACATTGAGTATGGATATTGGATGTATTGCTTACTTGAAAATTTCAAGGCAAAGAAACCTCTTTTCCAGGAAGCCCATCTTTTCGTTATATACAACAGAGTGGATAAGAAGACCAAAGTCAAATTAGACTTAGTTTTTATTTCTAGGATTACATTATCACAATTATAAATTTTTCTACAGATACTGACTCTGAGCTGAAAACAACATGCAGATCTCACCTCTTTTTAAAATCAAACCTGAGTGTTATTCTCTCTTCTCACTGTCACACCCCTGTACTCAGTCATTAGCAAATTCTGCTAATTTTAATTTCTAACATTATTTTCTTCAGATCGCTGATCATGAGCCACCAGTTGAATTCCTCCTGACTTCGGGGTGCCATTGTCACCTTTTGCTGGATTACTACATCAACCTGACCCTCATCTGCCCAACCTTGCTTACACATGGAAAATCCATCATGCAGTTCCACTGACTCAGAGGCGCTCACTGCCTATCCAAGCCCTTCACAGATACCTACTGAGTGCCTCCTATAGACCAGACACTGTTAGCAGTTCCTTAATAAGACCCACAGGCATTCCTACAATAAGGTGTGGTCCCTGAATATTCACTCATCTGCTGGTCACATTTGAAGTCTTCAGTCTATGTCTTCATTCTTCTGATAAGAATGCTTCCTATTCCTTGAGCTCACCATTCTGTCCTTTGTCTCTGTCTAGAACTCCATCCCCTGTCCCAGCCAACTCAAACTCTGTGGATGCTCTAAGAGTCTAGGAGTCACTTCTCTGGAAGCTCCACTTTTCTTACCAGCTTCCTCATCCCTGTGCCCTACCACCACGTAGGTACCCCTCATCTGAATGTCTATAAAGCCCCATGTACTTTACACTTTTGTACTTTTCATATTCTGTTACTTTTTTCTGTTCTATGTCAGTTTCCTCGTTTATACCTTGAGCTCCTGAAGGCAAGGTGGGGTCTTATTCATCTTTCTATTCCCAATGTCCAGCCCAGGACATGACACCCAATAAGTAGGCAGCAAATTTGTCAAATGACCTAGACATCTTAGTAAAGATGAGAGAAGAAACAGACTGTCTTAATCCCACAACCATTTAGATTAAAATATTACAGATATCAACACACTCAGTTTATGCAAATCACATTTCTCCAGGTCGCTATGGCTCCAGAGAATGCTGGTAGCAAGTGGTGTTATTTGTAATAACTACAACCTCTTCTAACCAGAAATTCCCACAATGGTGGCCTGGACTGTCCAGTTTTCTTCCCTGATCTATGTTTTAGAACACTGTCATTTAATAAGACACTTTTTGACACAAAATTTCAAGCAGAAATATTTTATACTTTAAAGGATATTTTAGGTTATACCTCTTTATTGTATTGCATTTTAGAACTAGCTTTCTGAAAATAAGATATATTAATTTACTCGTACACATTAATAAGAAAGATTAAGAATCAATAATAAAACTCAGTTTAGAGGAAGGTAAAATATCAGAAAATTGCAGTTACAAATTGCAAAACCGATTATAACAAATGTCATAGCTTACCAAAACCCTGAAGAGGCAGCCATCCGCAATCTAGCACATGAGCCTTAAACCTTACTATAAACATCTCTGTAAGGAGGTGCTAGATAAGGAGACAAAAACCCCAAAGCAAAACCAAACCAAACTAAACCAAACCAAGAGACCCAACAGCTCAGCATTACAGTGGAAATCTTTAAGTAGCCAAGTGTTAGAAACTGTGCTGGTTTGAAGGGAATGGTCTGAAAGTGGTCCAAGAGATGGCTTTATGTGCAGAGAAACAAAGGGTAGGGAATTTCCATGGTGACTCCTGCTACTAAGGAGCCTATGCAAATTCCCAGCTTTTCTTGGCTGAGGTCTGAAATGCTCTCATCTCAAACTGGCACTGGCTGGCTATCACATTAGTTTCTTTCTGGGGCCCGTGGGACACACCTGAAGATAAGTGGTAGTTTTAAGAATGGTTCATATCCTATTCCACCTCTGGTTTTGCCTTTCACAAAGCTTTATTCACTCACTCAACAAGTAGAGAGTAAGGATCTTCTCTATAAGAAGCACTATGGAGACTTCCCTCAAAGAGCCTCCATTCCGGAACTCAATCCCATGAAGCATGTATTAGAACTGGGGAGTGCCCAGGTGAGCAGCAAAACCAAAATGCAGAGTTGATCCTACGAAACTGCCAAACATTTCTAAATTTACTTCCTTGCCCAGTTTAACTAAGCAAATATTTGCACAATAAAAAGGAACTGCCCCTCTTAACCTCAAAATGTCTTTGCTCCTGGTTCTCCCTCTGCCCCATCTCTGCCCCAACAGACCAATGTTAAATGAACAGGAGGTCTGTCAGTCATTGGGGGTGGGTGGCCACAGGCATCTGCTGAACAGGGACTCAGGACATCAGCCTTCCGTGACACAAGCGTCCTACACAACGAGCGGCTGATTCATCCTGAATGCCAACAGTCACCTTGGTGAGAAGCACTCCTGGTCTTCATATGAGCTCAACTGAATGGGGAGTCAAGTCAACAATGAGCGATGGAAGCTTCCTGGGTGCAAGTACTGAGTACTAAATGAGATAGTAAGATACAATGGCTTGTCCCCATGAAGCTTATGGCTGAACAGAGGAGTCACCAGAAGAGTCAGAATAACTGCAAAGAAAAGAACCATTGTAAAGGAGACCTCAAAGCAAAAAGACATTTCCTGTAATTTGGGAAATGTGGAAAAGGTTTATAGAGGAAATGATGTTTGAAAGGACCCGAAAAGGTGTGTAATATTAACTCAGGAAAATGGGAGAGGGGGACAGCCCTGCAGACAAAATGTTCCCACCAAGACCAGATAGGGTGGGGAGATTTTATTTTCTGAAACAAGCACACAAACAAATACCAAAATAAAAAAACAAGCTCAAAACAAAACAAAACAAACAAACAACAACAACAAAAAAAAACCCAAGCTCACAGACACAGAGAACAGATCGGTAGTTGCCAGAGCTGGGCTGGGGGAGGGGGGAGCACAAAATGGGTCAAGCAGGTAAAAAGGTACAAGTGCCAGGTATGAAACAGTCCTAGGGGATGTAAGGTACGGCATGGCAACTGTAGTTAACAGCACTGCAAAGCATATTTGAAAGTTACTAAGAGACTAAATTTTTTTTAAAAGATTTCATTTATTTATTTATTTGACAGAGAGAGAGCACAAACAGGGCAGTAGGGCAGAGGGAGAAGCAGACTCCTCGCTGAGCAGGGAGCCCGATGCAGGAGTCGATCTAGGACCCTAAGATCATGATCTGAGCTGAAGGCAGATGCTTAATGGACTAAGTCACCCAGGCACCCCTATGAGAGTACATCTTAAAGGTTCATATCACAGGAGAAAAAATTTCTGTAACTATTTGGTGACAGATGTTAACCAGATGCACTGAGGTGATTATTTCACAATATATATAAACATCAAATTGTTGTGTGATACACCCAAAACTTACACAATGTCGTATGTCCATTATACCTCAATCAAACAAAGTCATCTCCCAAACAAGATGGTAGGACAGGATGTATGGGGAGAATCCTCTCTTTGTTGGGAAGCCTTTCATGATACTTTGTTGGTAAGTATCATGAAAGACACATCTGAGTCTGCAGGGCCTGACATGGAGCAGAGTTATTCTGTGTCAACCAAGAGGAAGGATTTGCTTGTTGCTCCAGAGATGGAGGAAAAAGGAAATAAAAGAAGTGAAATCAGCACCAAACAAGACGTTTTCAACTGAATGAAAAGAACCAAGGAAAATAACTGGCAGCCAAGCCTAGAAAACAAGACATAGGAAAATTTCTTTGTTGTTCCTGAAAATTCTGTCTGTTTCTAATAGTTTTTCTGTTTGCCTCTCAAGTTACTGATTTTTTTTTAATTTAGTAAGCCATCCTCAAGTCAGCAGCAGTAACATCATCATCGAAGACAGTTGGCCCTCAGCTCCTGCACTAATGCTGCTACAAACGGACAGTGCCTCCCCTTTTTACCTGCCTCGAAGTCCATGTGGCTCTAGGGAAAAAACAATTAAATTCTCCATCTCGTTGACAGATACCCCAGTGTACTGAGCACAGGGCTCCTAAAAAATGGGAAATCCAGTAAGTGGCTGTATAAGAGACAGCTTATTCCATTGAAAATCAGATTGGAGGGAGTCTTATCAAAGCCAAATCTCTGTCTACATAAAATATGGTGCCCTCGAGTTTAAGTTTTATTGCCTGAGTGCTGCATCAATGCAATAAAAGCTTATGATACTCTGCTTTCCATGCAATAAATATCCACTTTAGCAAATTGGAAGGTAGAAGGAAACCAGGTTCTCCAGAGTGTGAATACCTATAACCCCACGTTCAGGGTGGTACATGTACAAACCCTCAGCGGGCTCTGGCTTGGCAGCCCCAGGGCAGCCCATCTGCAGCTGCCTTGTGAGACCTGGCACTTCTGAGAAGGAAACCTGGACGTCAAGACTCAGTCGCCGTTGGAAGCTATACCCCCTGGCCTCTCTTCCCTTCACATCTTTCCCGAACAATCACACAGAGACGGTGATAGGTTTGTAAAGGCTCCGTGACCACATGAACGAGTAAGTCTTGCTACTTTCTTGTCATTGAGATAAAAACAAGTCACCTTCAAGATGTGATGAGTGGCCTGGGATCCCACTCACAAGCCAGGCTGCCCTCCCGCGCACAAAGGGATGGCCACGGGCAGGAATGTGAGGGGCTGGTGAGCTGTCACACACATAGAACACATACACACCATCACACACTCATACCTCTCCCTTGCACATGTTCAAGAGGAGCTGCTGGAATCCAGAGAAACAGTGATTTACAAAGTCAGCCCATCTGTAATCCTGCACAAGCACTGAGGGGCAAATCTGTGGCTGGAGGGACACTTCCTAGCTCTTCCCCCCCTGGCAGGTTAATGACAAGCTATCTCTCAAGCACAACTGGTTTCAGGGAAGGGCCATACCGAGAGGGTCCTGGTTACAAAAGGGGGCCAGGCGGTGGGAAAAGTAGGTTGCTTACCTCCTCTCCTGCCTCGATGTCTCGGACTGCTCGCAGTAAGAGGTGGGGCCCGTTGAACACAATGGAGCAATTGGGGTCACAGCTGTGATTGAGCAAAGACATACTGGAGGAAAGAGAGAAGGGGGTACTGTCACTCAGCAGATAGTCAGACACCTAAAGCCAATGAATATAGTGAGCAAAAGACACTTTAGCACGGTGGGGGCAGGGAGGAGCAGATAAGGTCAGCAGTGCACTAGGGAGATCCCAGAAACGTCCCTAGACCACATGGCATGAAGCAAAATGCCCCCCAAAATGAGGCCACGTAGGGAAGTGTGTTAACAAAAATATTTTCTGAGATCTCCCTGGAGATGAAGATGGGAGACAGCTGTGCCTTTCAATGGCAGCCAGGACACCTGGGGCCCTTCTCACGCAGCTCTGTGCAGGCCTTGCCTCCTGTGCTGGGATACCCAGAGCCAGGCCAAGGGCTAAGGAGAGTCCCCCCTCTCACTCTCACACAGAAAGCCAATGGCATTAGCATCTTGACGCTGGAGTGTCTAGGGCCCCCACCTGGTTGTTTTAGTACCAGGGAGGCTGCACCTCTATACTTCACTGTGTAGAAAGCACTTTCTTTGCCCTTGCACACGTATATCACCACATGAGTCTCACGAGGGGCATTTACAGACAAAACAATTGCCACGTGCAGGGAAGTAGCTGGCCCAGGACGCACAGCTGGGAGTGCACTGAATCGGAACCAGGTGCTGTGAACCCTGGGCCCCTCTGTGCCAGTGCACCCTGAGGACCCAGAACAATATACCAGTGATTCACAACCCTTGTGAGAAGAAAGAAAAGAAGCCAAATTCTCAGTTTCACAGTTAATTATAAAAAAGGGCTATATTTGTATTTGCACCTTAACAGCGGTGAAAACAAAATGAAATGAGTGACTGCGGTGTTTGTGGAGGGACAGCCTGGCAGCTCAGGGGATGAGGTCACCTCAGCGGCAGTGGCACAGAGCACTTCAGAAGGCCAACCTTGAAAGTTGGAGCTTGGAGTTGAGCACAGGGCTCAACTTAGTTGGAGCTAAGCCAAAAGACAAAATCAACCCAACTGGTGCTTCTGCCCAAAAGGCTGGGGGAAAAGATCAGGGCAAGGATGGGGCACTAAACAAACATTTTCTAAAGATGATTTATTTATTTATTTGAGAGAGGGAGAGAGAGCACAAGCTGGGCGGGGAGGGGCAGAAGGAGAAGCAGACTCCCCACTGAGTAGGGAGCCCGATATGGGGCTCGATCCCAGGACCCTGGACTCATGACTTGAACCCAAGGCAGATGCTTCACCGACTGAACCACTCAGACACCCCAAGGTAATAACCAAATTTTATTAGCACCCACAAACCCCAACTTCTTTTCCTGAGAGCAAGAATTTAGGTCTGAGGTCTGCCTCTCTGCTCATACCACAGCATATACCACGGGGCTATAAAATTCTTTTCTTTAAACTTAACATTTTCTGCTTTCTCATAATTTGTCATTAGGTTCCAAGCATTGCTCATGAGCCAGCAGCTGTAATCGCCTTTCTGACACCTTCTACGAGGTCAGAGAGCCAGGTGAATTATAGTTGTTTCTTCGAGTAAATGAAATACTGTTCGCCATACCTAGGATAGAGGCCAACACCAACTTCCTGCATCTCCGCATTACAGATGGTGAAAGCATTGCAGATCACCTGTAAAAACAAGGGAAAGACCATTGGGATTACCAGAGTCACCTAAGAAATGTTGCAGGCAGAAGACAGAGATTTTCAAAATCAAATGGAGCACTTTCAATACTTTTTGTAGCTGCTTTGGAAAGATCCAAGCCAAACAGGGATGCTCTTTCATTTGCAAAAGAATGTATCTGGGACAGGCTTCCCTGAAGAAGGGCAGGTTAAGTGCATTAATACCAACATCCTGTACAAAAATTTAGGCTTAAACCAGCACAAGGCATTAATTTCAATCTAATCCCCTCCCCCCAGCCCCTAAATTACTCAGTTCCAAGCCAGGTTCAAGTTTCAAAATACAAATAATCTATTTGTGAGAACTAGAGACTCCTACCACATTGGATTTTTTCCCTCTCAAACTACCTGCAGTTTCCAAATGCCACTGTGTATCTGATAAGGAACAGCAGCAGCCTGTCAAATGTCACACGTGAATAAGTGCTAAGAAAGAAAGGTAAAGGCACAGAGGAAAAAGTGCTCAGGAAAGCTCTGGAGCATAAGATGACATTTAAGCAGAGACCCAAGAAGCTGTGGAAATGAACATGTGTATATTGAGGTCATGCATGTTCCTGTCAGGAGAAAGCACAAGTGCAAAGGCCCTGAGGTGTGAATATTCTTAGGTACAGAGTAACAGCAAGAAAGTTAGTGTGGGCAAAGCAGGGTAAGGGAGAAGAAGAGGGGTAAAATATGAGATCAGAGTGGCAGTTAGATCATACAGGCGCTTAGAGCCATGTCTAAATTTTATTCTAAATGAGACAGAAAGCTACTGGGGTGCTTCTGAGTCAAGGCATGACTGGATCAGTTTCTGTTTGGAAAGGATTACTCTGGCTATTGTGTAGAGAATGGGCTATAGAAAGGCAAGGGTGATGGAGAGGGAATGAAAAGCCCAGATGAGACTGAGGCATGGATTCTGGTAGTGGAAGTGGGGAGAAGGCAGTGGTGCTGCCAACAGGATTTACCCGATGGCCTGCCCCCAGGGGAATGGAAAGAGTCAAGGATAAGGTTTGCACTTGGGCCTACACAGGCGTGCCTATGGTTGCCATCATGAACATGAGCAAGACTGTAAGAGGAACAGGCCCGGTTGCAGGGAGTTGGAAGAAGTCCAGGGGCTGTTTTAAGCCATATTAAATTTGAAATGTCCCATTAGACATTTCAGCCAACATGAAGCATGAGTGCTTGGAGTTCAATGCAGCAGCTGGGCTGGAGATAGACACTTAGAACAAAACAGAACAAAGCCCATCAAGAAGAAAGTAGGAGAGGCCACCACAGACTTGAGATGAACTATGAGTGGATGCTGACTTATTGTTAAAAGTTTCTGTAAAGGAGAAAAAAAAAGGAGAAAAAAATTTGTGACAACGAATTTCTCTAAATCAGCTTTATATGAAAGAACATAAAGTATGAAAAAGCATTCATTCCTGAGACTCTTCCACCACTCTAAAGAGCGCTTTTATGAAATCTAGTACAAACTATCACGATTTGGCATTTCCTCTAAAAGTCTGATAAAACTACAGTTTTGAATCGGGAAATAAGTTGGTGTACACACATATTTTAAACACACACTAGTTAAACTGCTTTAAGAGCATGTGGTTCCTATTAAGTTGCAACAGTGCACTGCCTATACATATTTATGTATAAAATGGATGGTGGAAATCTAGGACAAAAGATCCTGTGTTTTCTTTTAGGAATTCTAAAATGTCTAAACATTTTTAAACGGGTATGAATTTGGGGGTGAGGAATAACAAATTTTAGCATGTATTTTTAAAGTGTGATCAGGACTTTACCAAAATTAATCCACCAATGAAAAATTGGATCAAACCAATCTAATTTGTTAACTTTTGAATCAAACCAAAATGCAAACATTTTTGCTCCACTATGAAGCAAATTAAAGGTTTTTCCAAAATAGATTTATTCTGACAGAATTTTTAAAAAGAAAGAGCTAACAGGGGGAAATGTGAGCTTGGCTAGGTCTTCCTCCAGGAAACTTTTCCCAATCCCACATACTTGGCTGACTTACATCTTGTTAGCAGCATTTATCATCCTGGATTATTATCTACCCGTTTACTTGACACTAAAACCAACTCCAGTGTAAAATACTGAGAGGGCAGAGATGGTGGCTGCCTATGGAAAGACACTAATACAGGTTTTTCTGAGAGGTGGATGGTTGTGTGGGTGTGGTCCTCAGGGTCCCCAGGGGGTCCCAATCTAGGACAGGGTCAGAGAAGAAGCCAGAAGTAAGTCACAGGTACCCTGCAGGTGTGGAAGAGGAGAGACGGATGTGGTTCCACACTCTGACAAGGAGTAAGAAGTTAATCATCCATCTCTCTTGTCGCTAGGCATCCAATCTGTTGAGATCCTTGCTCAGATCTCTTTGCCCATTCTCTCTCTCCACTCTGGCTCATCTTTTGTTTCAAACTCTCTTCCATTAGTCCAATGGATGGGACGACAGGCTCAGGCCTGAGAAGAGCATAAGGGCTTCTTATTGGTCCTCTGCTTAAAATGCCAGGAGCCTGGGGCACCTGGGTGGCTCAGTCGGTTAAACGACCAACTCCTGATTTTCAGCTCAGGTCATGATCTCAGGATCATGAGATGGAGCCCCATGATAGGCTCCACTGGGTAGGAAGTTCGCTGGGGAGTCTCTCTTTCCCTCTCTCTCTGCCCCTCCCATGCACTCTCGCCCCCCACCCCCAATCAACACATGCAAAAATATGCCCAGGGGCTTGATACATGGGGCACAAAATTAATATGTGCAAAATGAATGAATGAGTGAGCAAGAGTCCCCATACCCCTTGCCTTCCCTCCCACTTTTCTGGCATCTTTTCCTTTGTTAATTTTTCTCCCTTCTTTTCCTTCTCCTGTTTTCACTGGTACCTGTCAGCTACTCTCTCCTTCTGCCCTACTCCACAAAATAGGTACAATTTTTTTAAAGATTTTTATTTATTTATTCATGAGAGAGACGGTGAGAGGCAAAGTCTTAGACAGAGGGAGAAGCATGCTCCCCACAGGGAGCCTGTTGTGGGACTCCATCCTGGGATTCTGAGACCAGGACCTGAGCCAAAGGCAGACTCAACCACTGAGCCACCCAAGATTCCTAGGTAGGATGTTTTTAAGTCCTACTGCACCAATTCCAGACAAGTTCCTCATTCATATTATCCTGAGAGGTGTTTTGTGTGAGTATTCCTGAGCCAGTAACTTTGTGCCTACTCCCACTTTTACTAAAAATACTGGTTTCACTCACTAGTATATCCATATGTGCTCAAGTAAAAATCTGAAAGGAATTCCTCTTTATACCAAGAAATAAAAGAATGGAAATAAAGCCCAGAAATAAAAGTTTAAATACTTTCCAAAGTATTTCCTTGTATAAACAATTTTCTTGGAAAATTGCGCAGGTTAAACAATGAATGCTGACTTCACACAGATGTCTTTAGAAAAGCATATTAATGGGATTATTTCAGTTAAAAAAATTCTTTATAAAAACTAAGTTGGAGTATTATGGAGTATTACTTTAAAATATTTCCCATGACATAAAACTAAAATATACATTTAAGTTATTTTATAATTATTGGATATAGTTATGTATATTCTTCACAATATTTCTTTTGAAAAAAAATCAAAAGCCTTAAATTAACAAGACAGGAAACAACAAATGTTGGAGAGGATGTGGAGAAAGGGGAACCCTCTTGCACTGTTGGTGTGAATGTGAACTGGTACACCCACTCTGGAAAACTATGTAGAGGTTCCTCAAAGAGTTAAAAATAAAGCTACCCTATAACCCAGCAATTGCACTACTGGGGATTTACCCCAAAGATACAGATGCAGTGAAAAGCCGAAACACCTGCACCCCAATGTTTATAGCAGCAATGTCCACAATAGCCAAACTGTAAAAGGAGCCTCGGTGTCCATTGAAGGTTAAATGGATAAAGAAGATGTGGTCTATATATACAATGGAATATTACTCAACTATTAGAAATGATGAATACCCACCATTTGCTTCAATGTGGATGGAACTGGAGGGTATTATGCTGAGTGAATTAAGTCAATCGGAGAAGGACAATCATTATATGGTTTCACTCATACAGGGAATATAAAAAATAGTGAAAGGGATTATAGGGGAAAGGAGAGAAAATGAGTGAGAAAAATCAGAGAGGGTGACAAAACATGAGAGACTTCTAACTCTGGGAAACAAATAAGGGGTAGTGGAAGGGGAGGTGGGCGGGCGGATGGGGTAACTGGGTGATGGGCACTGAGGGGGGCACTTGATGGGATGAGCACTGGGTGTTATACTATATGCTGGCAAATAGAACTCCAATAAAAAATACACACAAAAAAATCAAAAGCCTTTATAATCTAACACTGTAGTCTTTCTGGATAGTAAAATTCTAGTGAGTTAGAACAAGTGATTGTTGAACCTCTGTATTTTGTAAAAACAACTAATGTAAAATTTTAAATAATCTATGAAACATGATAAAAACCCTTAACAAAGTGGGTTTATAGGAAACATCCTCAACATAATAAAAGCCATGTATGAAAAACACACAGCTAACATCATACTTAATAGTGGAAAACAGCTTTTTCCCTAAGGTCAGGAACTAGAAAAGGATGTCTACTCTCACCACTTTTATTTGGCATAGAGTACTGGAAGTACCAGTCACAGCAATCAGACAAGAAAAAGAAATAAAAGGTATCAAAATTGGTAAGGAAGAAATAGAACTTCCACTATTTACAGATGATATAATGCTATTTATAGAAAACCCTAAAGATTTCACCAAAAAACTATCAGAACTGATAAATTAATTCAGAAAGGTTGTAAGATACAAAACCAATATACAGAAATCCATTACATTTCTATACACTAATAATGAAGTGGGAGAAAGAGGAATTTGGAAAACAATCACATTTATAATTGCACCAAAAAGAATAAAATGCCTAGGAATAAACTTAACCAAAAAGGTGAAAGACCTGTACTTTGAGAACTATACAACACTGATAAAAGAAATTGAAGACAACACAAACAGAAAACTACTTCATTCTCACTGACTGGAAGAACAAATATTGTTAAAATGTCTACTACCCAAAGTGACCTACAGATTTAATCTAATTCCCATCAAAACACCACCAGCATTTTTCAGAGAACTAGAACAAATAATCCTAAAATTTATATGGAGCCACAAAATAACCCAAATAACCAAAGCAATCATGAAAAAGAAAAACAAAACTGGAAGTGTCAAGATCCACAATTCCAGATTTCGAGATATTCTACAAAGCTGTGATAATCAAAGCAATATGGTAGTACTGGTGCACAGATACATAGATCAGTAGAACAGAATAAAGAACCCAGAACATACCCACAATTATATGGTTAATTAATTTTACCAAAGGAGGCAAGAATATACAATGGGAAAAAAACAGTCTCTTCAATAAATGATGCCGGGAACACTGAACAGCTACATGCAAAAAGGATGAAAGAAGACCACCTTCTTACACCATATAAAATATAAATTCAAAATGGATTAAGGACCTAAATGTGAGATCTGAAATCATAAAATCCTAGAAGAGAGCACAAACAATAATTTCTGACATTTGCTGTAGCAACATTTTTCTAGGTGTATCTCCTGAAGCATGAGAAATAAAAGAAAAACTAAACTATTGAGACTACATTAAAATAAAAAGCTTCTGTATAGCAAAGGAAACAATCAACAAAACTAAAAAGCAACCTGTAGAATGGGAGAAGATACTTGCAAATGACATAGCTGGTAAAGGGCTAGCATTCACGATCTATAAAGAACTGATACTACGTAATACCCAAAACCCAAATAATCCAAATAAAAAATGGGCAGAAGCCATGAACAGACATTTCTCCAAAGAAGACATGCAAATGGCCAACAGACACATGAAAAAATGCTCAACATCAGCTCAACATCAGGGAAATACAAATGAGTTACCACCTCATACCTGTCAGAACACCTAAAATCAAAAACACAAGAAACAACAGGTGTTGCCAAGAATGTGGAGAACAACTAACCCTTGTGCACTGTTGGAATGAAAACTGTTACAGCCACTGTGAAAAGTTTGCTCAAAAAAACATGTGGAGGTTAAGGACCATCCTGCTAAAAGATGAAAAGGTCAACCAGGAAATTAGAGAAGAATTAAAAAGATTCATGGAAACTAATGAGAATGAAGATAAAACCATTCAAAATCTGTGGGATACAGCAAAAGCAGTCCTGAAGGGGAAATACATCGCAATACAAGCATCCATCCAAAAACTGGAAAGAACTCAAATACAAAAGCTAATCTTGCACCTAAAGGAGCTAGCAAAAAAAAAAACAGCAAATAGATCCTACACCCAGCAGAAGAAGAGAGTTAATAAAGATTCGAGCAGAACTCAATGAAACAGAGACCAGAAGAACTGTGGAACAGATCAACAAAACCAGGAGCTGGTTCTTTGAATTAATAAGATAGATAAACCATTAGCCAGCCTTATTAAAAAGAAGAGAGAAAAGACTCAAATTAATAAAATCATGAATGAGAAAGGAGAGATCACTACCAACACCAAGGAAATGCAAACGATTTTAAAAACACATTATGAGCAGCTATACGCCAATAAATTAGGCAATCTAGAAGAAATGGACGCATTTCTGGAAAACCACAAACTACCAAAACTGGAACAGGAAGAAATAAAAAACCTGAACAGGCCAATAACCAGGGAGGAAATCGAAGAAGTCATCAAAAACCTCCCAAGACACAAAAGTCCAGGGCCAGATGGTTTCCCTGGGGAATTCTATCTTTCCGAACAGCTTTAGTAGAATAGGTATCCATAGAAAGATAGAAAGAGATGGAATACTTCCAAACTCGTTCTATGAGGCCAGCATCATCTTCATTCCAAAACCAGACAAAGACCCCACCAAAAAGGAGAATTAGAGACCAATATCCCTGATGAACATGGAGGCAAAAATTCTCAACAAGATACTAGCCAATAGGATACAATAATACATTAAGAAAATTATTCACCATGACCAAGGGATTTATCCCCAGGATGCAAGGCTGGTTCAACACTCGTAAAACAATCAATGTGATTCATCATATCAGCAAGAGAAAAAACAAAAACCATATGATCCTCTCAATAGATGCAGAGAAAGCATTTGACAAAATACAGCATTCATTCCTGATCAAAACTCTTCAGAGTGTAGGGATAGAGGGAACATTCCTTAGCATCTTAAAAGCCATCTACGAAAAGCCCACAGCAAATATCATTCTCAATGGGGAAGCACTGGGAGCCTTTCCCCTAAGATCAGGAACAAGACAGGGATGTCCACTCTCACCACTGCTATTCAACATAGTACTAGAAGTCCTAGCCTCAGCAATCAGACAACAAAAAAGAAAAGGCATTCAAATGGGCAAAGAAGAAGTCAAACTCTGCCTCTTCGCAGATGACATGATACTCGACATAGAAAACCCAAAAGACTCCACCCCAAGATTGCTAGAACTCATACAGCAATTTGGCAGCATGGCAGGATACAAACTCAATGCCCAGAAGTCAGTGGCATTTCTATACACTAACAATGACACTGAAGAAAGAGAATTTAAGGAGTCAATCCCATTTACAATTGCACCCAAAAGCATAAGATACCTAGGAATAAACCTAACCAAAGAGGTAAAGGATCTATACCCTAAGAACTACAGAACACTTCTGAAAGAAATTGAGGAAAACACAAAGAGATGCAAAAATATTCCATGCTCATGGATTGGAAGAATTAATATTGTGAAAATGTCAATGTTACCCAGGGCAATTTACATGTTTAATGCAATCCCTATCAAAATACCATGGACTTTCTTCAGAGAGTTGGAACAAATTATTTTAAGATTTGTGTGGAATCAGAAAAGACCCCGAATAGCCAGGGGAATATTAAAAAAGAAAACCATATCTGGGGGCATCACAATGCCAGATTTCAGGTTGTACTACAAAGCTGTGGTCATCAAGACAGTGTGGTACTGGCACAAAAACAGACACATAGATCAATGGAACAGAATAGAAAATCCAGAAGTGGACCCTCAACTTTATGGTCAACTAATATTCAACAAAGGAGGAAAGACTATCCACTGGAAAAAAGACAATCTCTTCAATAAATAATGGTGCTGGGAAAATTGGACATCCACATGCAGAAGAATGAAACTAGACCACTCTCTGTCACCATACACAAAGATAAACTCAAAATGGATGAAAGATCTAAGTGTGAGACAAGATTCCATCAAAATCCTAGAGGAGAACACAGGCAACACCCTTTTTGAACTTGGCCACAGCAACTTCTTGCAAGTTACATCCATGAAGGCAGGAGAAACAAAAGCAAAAATGAACTATTGGGACTTCATCAAGATAAGAAGCTTTTGCACAGCAAAGGATACTGTCAACAAAACTAAAAGACAACCTACAGAATGGGAGAAGATATTTGCAAATGACGTATCAGATAAAGGGCTAGTATCCAAGATCTATAAAGAACTTATTAGACTCAACAGCAAAGAAACAATCCAATCATGAAATGGGCAAAAGACATGAAGAGAAATCTCACAGAGGAAGACATAGACATGGCCAAAAAGCACGAGAAAATGCTCTGCATCACTTGCCATCAGGGAAATACAAATCAAAACCACAATGAGATACCACCTCACACCAGTGAGAATGGGGAAAATTAACAAGGCAGGAAACAAATGCTGGGGGGGATGTGGAAAAAGGAGAACCTTCTTGCACTGTTGGTGGGAATGTGAACTGGTGCAGCCACTCTGGAAAACTGTGTGGAGGTTCCTCAAAGAGTTAAAAATAGACCTGCCCTACGACCTAGCAATTGCACTGCTGGGGATTTACCCCAAAGATACAGATGCAGTGAAACACCGCGACACCTGCACCCCGATGTTTCTAGCAGCAATGTCCACAATAGCCACACTGTGGAAGGAGCCTCGGTGTCCATCGAAAGATGAATGGTTAAAGAAGATGTGGTTTATGTATACAATGGAATATTACTCAGCCATTAGAAATGACAAATACCCACCATTTGCTTCGATGTGTTTGGAACTGGAGGGTATTATGCTGAGTGAAATAAGTCAATCGGAGAAGGACAAACATATGGTCTCATTCATTTGGGGAATATAAAAAATAGTGACAGGGAATAAAGGGGAAAGGAGAGAAAATGAGTGGGAAATAGCAGAAAGGGAGACAGAACATGAGAGACTCCTAACTCTGGGAAATGAACTAGGGGTGGTAGAAAGGGAGGTGGGCGGGGGGTTGGTGTTGACTGGGTGACGGGCACTGAGGGGGGCACTTGATGGGATGAGCACTGGGTGTTATTCTATATGTTGGCAAATTGAACACCAATAAAAAATAAATTTATAAAAAAATATGGAGTGTCTTAAAAAATTAAAACTACAATTACCATATGATCCAGTAATTCCTCTGCTAGAAATATACCAATAGGATATGAAAACATTAATTCAAAAACATACATGCACCCATATGTTTATTGCAGCTTTATTTATAATAACCAAACTATGGAAGCAACCCAAATATTCATTGATTGATAAATGGATAAAGCAGCTTTGGTTATGTATATACAATGGAATATTACTCAATCATTAAAAAGAATGAAATCTTGCCATTTGCAATGACATGGATGAATCTAGAGAATAATGCTAAGTGAAAAAAGTCAGAGAAAGACAAATACCATGATTTCACTCATATGTGGAATTTAAGAAACAAAACAAAGAAAAAAGAGACAAACCAAAAAACAGATCCTTAAGTCTAGAGAACAAAGTGATGGTGACCAGAGGGGAGGCAGATGGGGGGATGCGTGAAGTAGGTGATAGGGGATTAAAGAGTATACCTGTCATGATGAGCACCAGGTGATGTATGGAAGTGTTCAATCACTATATTTACACCTGTAACTAATACAACACTATATGCTAACTATACTGGAATGCAAACATATATAAACTATAATATATAAATATCCTATGAACCATACTTTTATGTCATTTGGTTTGGGTTCTAGGTCCAGAACCTGACATTTGTGTTCTGGGATTAAAAGTTCTCCTGTAGCTGGGATGCCTGGGTGGCTTAGCAGTTGAGCATCTTCCTTCGGCATAGGGAGTGATCCCAGGATTCTGTGATCAAGTCCCACATTGGGCTCCCAGCAGGGAGCCTGCTTCTCCTTCTGCTTATGTCTCTGCCTCTCTCTCTGTGTCTCTCAATGAATAAACAAAATCTTTAAAAAAATAAAAATAAAAAATAAAGGTTCCCCTGTAGCCATCCTACCAAAACAAAAGTGAATACTTCAGAGTTATTTTATATACATGTTTAAATTTTACATTTATCTCAAATTTTCTGAACTAGAAGCTTTTTATTGTAGCAGCAGATAAATTAAGGTATTTGAGACACAAGGGAAAATCACCGACATACCATTATCTTTTAATGGCAAAGCTGAGCAGCCCTAAGAAAACATACAACCCATTCAGAACAGAGTACTTCTACACCATAACAGGAGAAGCCATCCACTTCCCAGCACCTCCTCGCCCTAATTACTCACTTCTACAAAGTACTTGGTCTGTGTGCAAGTAGCTGTAGCTGGCTTCTAGCCGACCTTAAAGAATGCTTTCAATTTCAAAAGATATAAAATTTAAAAGATTTAAACAAAAGGGAACTCAGTTTCTAAACACAAACATCAGGCAGTTTTCTCAAAGACCATCTGCATCTCCTTTATAATTTCTCTATTTAAGGCATAAATAGAATGTGCAGGACACACAAATTTGACACACAGAGTTTATTAATAGAGAGGCTAAAGGTAAATTTTCAACAGAGAGCTTACTACATTTCGTTTTATTAAAGTCTGTGCATAGAAGGAAAGGAAGCAGGGAGAGTTGGCACATACCAAAACCCAAAGCAGAGGTTTTTGTACAAAATAACTGCTCCCCCCACCCCCGACCCAGCACTATTAATTCTCTAATTTTAGAAGCATGGTAATGATTTTAGTCTGGGTATATTATTCTCCTCCATGGCATATGACATTTTATTAAAAACAGAACTATTTTTTCAGAATCTTCTCATAAACCCCAAGAGATTTATTTATTTATTATTTATTGTTTAAAGATTTATTTATTTGAGACAGAGAGAGAGATAGCGGGGGTGGGGAGCAGAGGGAGAGAGAAAGAATCCTCAAGCTGACTCCCCAATAAATTCAGAGCCTGACCAGGGTTCTCAATCCCAGGGCCCTTAGATCATGATCTGAGCCTAAACCAAGAGTGGGGTTGCTTAACCAACTGAGCCACCCAGGTGCCCCTAAACCTCAAGAGATTTAAAATTTTACCCCTGATCCTTTCTATCTGCATGCCAAGTACTGAACCATTTCTCATGATGCAACTCCGGCCATTCCTGATAGCCTACCTCCCCCTTTGGTCACTCATTTACAATTTTTTCCTTGCCCAGAACACAAAAGGTATATAATCCACCAACCAGAAGAACGGAAGGGACTCAGGCTGGGGAAGGAGGTGAGCTGGCACGTGAGGAGGCAGCACTCAAATGACAAAAATCACAAATCCCAGAATTCCAGAAGGTTTACAACAGTAAGGATAGGTATGGATGGCATCTTTTCAATTTCAGTCTTTAAAAATCAATCAATAGAACAATCAGTGCAGTATATTTTCCCTTGGTTGGGAAATAGCTGAAGAGCCTCCACGTTTCATTTATGAGCAGGCGTTGAGCTAGTATGCTCAGGCCCCATCACTGTGGAGTCTGACCTGATGAAATTTTCTATGTTTCTGTCATAGGCTCTTCTGATTGCAAATTTAATGGACCCTAGTTAAACACAGCAAGCAAGGATGCTAGAAAATGAGTAAAGGAGGAATCTAAAAATGATAATTTTATAAATTTGACTCAAGATGCTCCATTATAATGACTTTTATCTTTTTGAAATCTTCCACCACCTCAAGATGTCTTTAGTACTTAGAAAATGCTAGAAGGAGAACAAATAATGAGTGTATACTCTTATTTTTAGCAGATGGCATGAAAGCCATTGAAGTCTCCAGTGTGTTATTTGAAATGTGCTTGCACCTTCTCTTACCTCATCACTTGGAAACAACATAAAAATTACAAAATTTAATCTGGTTGGTTTTCTAAAGAGTGGATTTTAAGAATGGTAAGCATCAGGTTTTAAAAGCATGATGCTAAGGCCCAAACTAAAACCATTCATTTGAATGTATGTTGATGGATAAAAACTGTTGATAAGATGCTGATAAAAAGTATTCATTCCAATATTTGTAAGTAATCTAATTTAAAGCAAATTAAATCATGTCTACCAGTTGTTCAATGAGAAAACTAAAAATATGTCTTTATATGAATATTACTAAAGGTTCTGCAAATGTACTTTATAAGACAAGCCAAGTAAACAATAAAATAATCTAATTAAGAACCACAGCTTTACTACATCCTGTATCACAAACACCCTTGGGCACGTGTCCCACATCCTGTAAATTCAAGTATTATCTGTTTCCACCATGGCAATAGTATTGATCACATTTCCAGCCATGGTCACCAAGAGTGTACATGAGACACACAAAAGACTCCACGATGACTTACAAAGGCTAAAGTCAATATCAAGGCCAGTATTTTAAGCACAGGGATAGCAGGATCGTAGAATTTTGCTTCCTGTTTCAAATGTTCGCAAGGTGGAACTACCCAACGTTAGCCAATGAAGAATCACAAAATGCAGCCCTTGTGGATAACAAGTCTGTCTTCGGAAGCTCACCCCCATCTTCATTTTTCTAAGGACTTTCCTCACAGTGGAACCCATTATGTCTGAAATAATTGTCTCTGATAAGAGAAAGCAAAACAGGAATGACATACAGAAATTTGTCCTTCCTCTTAGGATGTACCCTGGCATTCCACCTCCTTATATAACTCAGATGATGAGAAAAGCATTTGCAGTGTATGTCTGTCAAGTACGTATAAAAGTATAAAAGCTCTTAACATGGTTTCCATCGTTTAATTTTCCTCCCACATCCCGAGGCTCAGAAATATGGCGATATTCTTAAATAATTTATTACAGGATATTGTTATAGTTTCCACAGCTCTACCGTAAGTGTCCTTTCTGCCAAACATTTCATGTAGTCACGTTCCTGTCCACAAAGTTTATTATCATGATGAGCTCAACTTTCCGCAACAGATAACACTTAAGGATTCTTTTGTTCAGCTCGAGTCTCTAAAAATGTTCTCTTTCGTGATCATCTAGTCTCATTCTTCTCTTTCCAGGTAACCGGAGCAAAAATCTACTGCTGGTACCCTGCATGGTCATGTCTCTTAGTCCTGGTGCTAAAATCTGAAATGAAGTATGCTGGGTGTTGGGCATTCCCCAAGCTAGGCTCACCTGGATGAGGCACTGTGGGGCTCAGATCAGCTGTGTTTTTCCATCAAGTTAATGGAAGAAAGGAAACCACAGAAAAAAATGTTCTATGTGGAAGATAAAACCGAACACTAACCCAGTGCTTCATGTAAACCTCAATGAAAGATTCCAGCGTGAGCCGGGGTTACTTTATGGGGAAACTGAGGCAAATACTCTTTCCAGGAGAAATTCTGTGTGACAGGGTTTGTCATGATGATCATACTTGACATTGACCCCTCAGGGAGTGCAGCCCCTCATATTATACCATGAGGAGGGCGCACAGCTTGTCTCCAAGCTACACAGGGGTGTCTTGGAGATCAGGACCAGGGGCGGTTTCTGGCAGGCAGTGGCAGTAGGCAAGGGGGCACCTCAGTGGGTCCAGCCTTCTGTGGTGGCCTATGCACACCCAGTGCCTGATGACCCATGCAGGCAGGAGATGGGGAAGGGTGGACGCCGATCAGGCGAGGGTCCCAATTCTATGCAGTGCAGGGGCTGCAAGAAGTTAGCAGCCCTGTCTGAGGTCAGACAGTCCGTCTTGTGACCTCTCAGGGTGCACTCCTTTGTTTTCAGGACTCAGAAGGAAGGAAAAGAGAAGAGAAATCGTGGCTTCATTCCCCACTACCCCCCATTTCTCTGGAGGTAGCTCCTAAGTATCCCGTCCCTGCTTCCTTCCAGCCAGGTATGCAAAACACACTAGTGGCATTTCTATGTGATCATTTGTCTCTTCTGCCACCATAATGAATACATAAATGGTTCTCCCCTAGCCTTGCTCCTGACCAGATGCCTGAGCTGGCCCCTAGATGAAACATCTGCGTGCTGCCCCTCCACCCCTCCACCAGTGACCTGCAAAGAATTCCCAGGGAGGTCCCTTCCCTGGGTCACAGTTCACCAGAATATGAAGAGAGGAGGGATTCTGGAAAAGGAGATTAAACATATGTTTCCTTTTTTGATGTCCACTACCAAAAGGAAAGTTTAACAAACTCTTTTTAACTAGTTTGTGGGGCTCCTAGGAGGAGAGCAAAATAGAAGCATGGCTTTAAGAAAGATAGACAAGCCCTGGCCTGGGGGAGACGAGCCCTGAGACTGGATATAGTCCTGACCTAATCTTCTCCTTCTGTTCCTTCTCTGCCTGCTGGGCTGTTCTCTGCACTTTCCACTCTTCATACCTCCCTGTCTCTGCAGGGCGAGCCAGTCCCTCTGCTTGAAGCATCCCCTCTCTGCATCTACTCAACTCCCGTGAGCCTTTGGGCCCAGCTCAACTCTTCTCCCGGAGGAGCCTTGTGACTGCCTTGCTGGGGGAGGGAGGCTCTCTGGCTGGTGCTCCCAGACTTGGGCACGAATCTGCTCCCACGTCCTGCACTGTATGTTACAGCCATTTCTTATTTGAGTTCCAAGAGGGGAGAAATTGTATTTCATTACCTTTCCCTCTGGATCAGATTGGTCTACACACTGAGAATGCTCAAAAAATGTTTGCTGAGTCAATACCGATGGACAGAGTACATTCGGTACCGGTGACTTTGTTTTAGACTCTGTGGCTTCCATATGGCATTGCTGATAAACCAAGGCAATCATCATTATGCAACAACAAAAAATCTCTTCTTGTCCTTCTGTCTTTCCCTCCTTCCTCTCTCAGTCTGCATCCCTTCCCATAACAAACACCCACTCAGCGACCTGCACAGACCAGGTTCTGAAGCTACATGAAGGTGTCAGCACGAGTCCTGTCCTCAGCGACACCGGGAGCAGCCAGGGAGACAGCAGTGCCAGTGCCCAGCAGAGGGCCAGGTCAGAGAAGGCTACATGAGAATGGGGTGCCAGAGGAGGTACCTCCACCTGGACTCACAAGGATAACCCACACTCCTTATTCCTTATGTGACACGGAGGCAAAGTATAAATCTAATTGTAAATTCTGGAAAATGTTTTCCTGACATTGAAGCAAGTTGGCATAAGCTTAATACCCACATAGACTACTGTGACTTCCTAAAGGTGAATGTGGTGACATCTGATGATGCAGACATTACAAGAGAAGCCCATCACATTTTCCTTAGTTTAAAAAAAAAAAACCCTTGAAAACCTCTAGAATGTGTCCTGATCCTAGTCTGCATCACTGAACGTGGAGAGGAAGGAAAAAGCAGAATTATATTAAAGACAGTGGTGCCTGGGGATCCCTGGGTGGCGCAGCGGTTTGGCGCCTGCCTTTGTCCCAGGGCGCGATCCTGGAGACCCGGGATCGAATCCCACGTCGGGCTCCCGGTGCATGGAGCCTGCTTCTCCCTCTGCCTGTGTCTCTGCCTCTCTCTCTGCGACTATCATAAATAAATAAAAATTAAAAAAAAAAAATAAAGACAGTGGTGCCTGAAATGCCATGATGTAATTCTTTCTCTGCAGAGCCAGGAAGGAGATGCAGGGGCTGGACACAGGCGTTGGTGCACCAGACGAGGAGTGCCTGCAGGGGTGCCGGGACCAACTGGTTGGCAGAGCCTTCCTCCACCACCTCCGGAGGCCACCTGAAAGTCATACCACTGAGCCCACTGTTTGCAACAAGGCAAAGCCCTCGCTGAGGCACACCTGTGCTGTCCGAGGTGG
Source organism: Nyctereutes procyonoides (assembly GCF_905146905.1). NCBI lineage: Eukaryota > Metazoa > Chordata > Mammalia > Carnivora > Canidae > Nyctereutes > Nyctereutes procyonoides. The sequence continues at coordinate 9,520,421 of NW_026575044.1, forward strand.
GAGCACTAGCACTCCCCAGTAGATGCTCCCTCTCCCCTGCACTTCTAGTTCCCAGTCTCTCAGGGTCTCCAATCCTCTCACGAGGGAGCTCTTAGTGCCTTCATTCCATGGATGAGGACAGAAGGCTAAGGGAAATCGATACACTCTTCTAAGGCTAGATATTCACCTGCCCTCACACATCAGCAGAATTTAGTTTGTCAAAATAACCTTTGGAGCAGAAAACTCAGCCCTGAAGGAGGCTGAAGGGAGCGGTAAGGTCCAGGCAAGGTCTGGAATGGTGCTGTGCTGTACCCCAGCCCTCAGAAATAGAGGTTTATTCATTCATTCACCAAGGGCCTATTTTATACACCAGGGAGGAGGTAGGAAAATCCACCCCTTGCACCAGTCTGGCTAGTGAAATAAGAAAGCACAAAAATGTCACGTTTTTCTCTAATTCTGACAAATTTTAGCCTTTCTTAGCCAAGATGATTTTGACTATTGTCCATATTTCTTTGTAAGTCACTCTGTCAAAAAACAAGTTGCAATAATGCAGGGCAGCACTCTAATCTGTCAGCTCAATTCAGAAACACATGAGTCTTCTGTGCATCCATGGCCCGGGGAGGCATGCTGGCCTCCCCACATGATCATCCAGGAAGGATGCCTGGGGATTACCAAGGACCAGCTGCGAGATGTAAGGAAAGTGGATGGCCTTTGAATTCTCCACTCTCCCCATGGTCTGACTGCAGCCAGACACCATTACCAAATTAGTGCCACAAAGAGAGGGATATTCTCTCCCTCGGGCAGGCTGGAAAGATAAATCAGCTACAAAAGAGCAAATGGCTAAAGAAAGAAAGAGAAAATGAAGCCCTGACACCTTGTCATGTGAATGTCACAGTATTTGTAGGTATTTATACATGGAGTCATCAGGACAGAACTGCAAAGAACCCTTCCCTCTCACTCTGGCTCTCCTCCCACCTCTCCCCCCCCACCCCCCGAATAAATGTGATTGTGTGATTGTTTTTTCTTGTTTCACAAACACCTTCACCTTCCTACCTGATTGGATTTTTTTAAGATTTTATTTATTTATTGAGACAGAGAGCAAGAGAGAGAACACTAGCGGGGAGTGGGTGGGGGGAGGGCGCGGGAAAGTGGCAGGCAAAGGGAGAAGCAGACTCCTCATGGAGCAGGAAGCTGGATGAGGGACTTGATACCAGGATCCTGAGATCATGACTGGAGCCAAAGCCAGACACTTAACTGAGCCACACAGGTGCCCCCACTTGATCATGTTTAAAAACATCAGGGAATTAGGATTTTTATGTTGGGTACAATGTGCTAAATTACGTGTCTGCATTTCCGTATTATTGGCCAATTAATTTTGATTAGGAAGAAACCAGAAATAAAGAAGCAGAATTTATCAGAAACCTGTAAAGCAGAAAAGCTGTGAGAAATAAATGAGCTAACAATGCATGAGAGAATAGCTCCCGGCACACAGGGAGCTTAGGAAATAGTAGCAAGATCGATTATTACCCAAGTTCATCAGCTATCAGACACACTCGATAAATGGTAAGATGCACTATTTTATTTTGTTCTCCTAAGAAGAAGCATCAGCAAAGTTCATCAGGCTATTTGTTGTGAAATGGACTCCAGTTCAAGGAATGTAAAATTGTGAAAACATATACGGCCCGGAATGACTGAAATACAGCATCACTGCGTGAACCTCCAGGTTCTCACAGAACAGAAGTTGTGCTCTGTATAACTGATGTCTACGTGCAAGACATTTGTGCCATGTCAGGTTCTGGCCACCCTCTATCTCTCTGAACAGACTGGGTCGCTCTCTGACTCTTCACACCCAAACTCATTCCCCACCACTTCCAGCACTTTATTTTCACCATCCTCTGAGTCAGTTGCCATAAATCACTCACAACCCAACATACAACCTTGATCTAAAGTTACACTGCTTGTGCCAAGTTAACTGTTTTGCCAAATTTGGCTGTACTCTGGAGGTGACTCAAGGCACATGTGTTCCCGGCATCTTCTTTCAATACTGAATGAAACAGGGCAATTTCCCTTGGAATGGAACTTAAATTAGTTGCTTTAAAACCCAAATTCAGGGGATCCCTGGGTGGCTCGGTGGTTTGGTGCCTGCCTTTGGCCCAGGGCGTGATCCTGGAGTCCCGGGATGGAGTCCCATGTCGGGCTCCCGGCATGGAGCCTGCTTCTCCCTCCTCCTGTGTCTCTGCCTCTCTCTCTCTCTCTCTGTCTCTCTCTGTCTATCATGAATAAATAAATAAATCTTTTTAAAAAACCTAAATTCATGTCTCTTTTTCCGCCCACCACACAGTTCTGTCTAAATAACCAACAGAAAACACTTAGGAGGACAGTTTGGGTAGAGAAGTGGCAGATGGCTTTCAAAGCCATTCAGACAAACTGTACAGACAGGTACTAAATGCTCTGGAATCTGCACTGGCTATTTTTCACTGAGAGTGCTGGCCTCCAAGACGATCAGCCTATACAGGAACGGAAGAAAGCTACATAAAGACATATATAGAAACTATACAGGAACCAAACAAAAACAGGGCACCTGTGCCCTGCAGAAACATGGTTTCTGCACCCGTGTATTATGTGCAATGCCAAGGAGTGGGTACTCCCCTAAAATACCAGCCAGGGTCCCCAGTAGCCGGAAGCCCGCAGCATTCCTGGACTATATAGAGATCTGAGAGTGAACTGTCCACTCAGTGGCCACTTCCCCATGATGCGAACACACTCTTCAGATGTTCTTAAAAATATTTTTTCATGATGATAGATAAATCCTACCTACTGAAAATCAGAATGGAGCGCCTGGGTGGCTCAGTTGATTAAGGGTCCAACTCTTAGTTTTGGCTCAAGGTCATGATCTTAGGGTCTTGGGATGGAGCCCCACATCTAGCTCCCCACTCGACAGGGAGCCTACTTCTCCCTCTCCCTCTGCCCGTCCTCTCAACCCTGCTCTTTCTTGAACAGATAAATAATCAATCAATCAATCAATCAATCAATAAATGCCCAATTACACAGCTGCCAGCAGTCTGGCCATTAAAACTCCCCCCACTTCTTTACACTGTCCTTTATAATGATTACTCAGCATTACCCCCTGGAAGAAAAAACACCCAAACTTCCTAATTTGTGAGATTCAACAGCTAGCCTACTGCTCACTACCACAAATAAGAGTCGGGTTTTCCTTTTCTTGGGTTATACACAGATTTAGTTATTTAAAAAAAAAATTAAATTCCAACATGATTCTTTCTTTCCCTCCAGCCTTACTTTTGCACATGCTCCTCATTTTCCCCTAGCATCTAAATGCAAAATAGAACATATTCACTAAAGGAATCAGGGTTTGATAATTACAGCAAGCAAGACTGAATTTGCATATGTGAGGTTTGCAACTTTGAATTCAGAGACAACGAACAGTGTTAACAGTCAAACAAGAATTAATTTAATGTTTTTGAAAAAAAAATTAGTAAATTGTCAATGTGGTTAAAGAAATGCTGGTTTTAAAGAAAATAACAGAAATGCTCCAAAGTAAAGATGATTATGGTGAAGCTTATTTGGAGAAGAAAAATAAAGGAAAGCATATCTATGAAAGGTAAGCCTGAAGAGCTAAAATGCAAGGATCGCCTTAGGAAATGGAGAAAAAATGAAAACAAAGGAAACAAGGCATGAAAAGAAAAGAGGATTAAGAGAACAATGAATCCACAACAAAAAAGTTACAAAGACTCTCAGGAAAGAGAATTACTGATGAGGTATTTGGAGTGTCATGATGAAAAAGAAAAGATAGACAAGAATTGGGGGGAAAAAAGTAAACTAATGATTTTATGTGACCTCTTCTGACCTAGTTCAGCCCATTAAAAATCAGAAAGCTGATTCTCTGAAGCAAATGAAAGAAGTGGCAGCTTATAGGTAAACAGGGAGAGGATTGGGTGATGGGCATCATTATTACCACTGTTCTAATCACAATAATTTGAGAAGACTGTGATACAGGCTTCGAAGAGGCTCCTGTTAAGAGGAAGGGAAGGTACCCTCCCCACCCACACCCACCCCACTCCTAGCAAGACTCATATTCTATGCAAAAGAAACCCTGAAAGTCAACATGTCCCCAATGATATATTTTGTAAACTAGTGTAGACATTCCAGGTACTTACTAAGTAAAAGGAGGTATTGTACTGGCTACACACTGCAACAGAGAGTTTTAAAAACACTTCCTGAAACGATGAGCCTCAATTCCCCCAAATATGCTCAGGGACACAGAGTGTCCTGTCCCAGGGAAAGCCTTCGAACACACCCAACTGCCCTGCCTTATTCAGGAGTCAACACAAACACCTACAAGCTATATCAAGGTGAAGTCTAAGTATTTTTAGTTCTAGGAAGGCAATAGATTCCAAACAGAAAGGTACTTATCAGATAGAGTGGGTAGCAATTAAAGGTTGAGCAAAAGGCTCTAAGAATCTAGAACAAAGGAATTTCATAGGCATGCAATCATAAAATCCCCAAAACATACCAGAAAGTGCTAAAAAGAAATACTTTGGGTAAAGTGTTGATATTTCCCCAAAGAGGAAGCCAAGATAGTTTAGGAGAAAGAAATAAGGCAAGATGATATTCTCTTTTTTTTTTCTTACACATTTGAATTTACTTACTACATTGGGAAACTTGTTTGCACGTTGATCTACTGGACTCCAACTATATGAAATCTTTAAATTACCTAAAAATATTTTTCAGGCTGTTATTCTGAAGAGAGGAGGTAGGGAAAGCACATCTCAAGATAATTAGCTTATGTGTAGGGTTTAAAGTTAAAGAATGAACAGCATCAATAACAGAAATTTCTTATACTTTCCAAAGTGCATCCTGTGATTACTCTGCTGTCTGTTCCTCAACCACAGTATTATATATCACAAAGGAAGCCCAGCAGTTTAACACCAAGTAATATTAAAATGTGTTTAGGGGATGCCTGGGTAGCTCAGTCTGTTAAGTGTCCAACTCTTCATTTGGGCTCATGTCATGGTCTTGGGGTTGTGGGATCAAGCTCCACATCATCTGTTTCTGTGTACAGCACAGGGTCTGCTTGCTTCTTCCTCTCTCTCTGCTCCTCCCCACCCCACTCTCTCTCAAATAAATAAATGAATAAAATCTTTTTAAAAAATGTGTTTAGTAAATTGTATCTACTAAAGCACAACAGAAAATAAATAAATAAAAAATAAAGCACAACACAACTTTAGAAAGATTTTCAATAATGATTTTTGTTGAAATTAAAAAAAAAGCATTTTCTGTTAAACTTTTTTTTGAGCACAATAATCCTTTTTACCTTAAATGATTAGAAACAAAATAGCTAATGGATATAATACTTTTAAGTGAAAAGAAACTAACACGTAGTATAACAGGCACCTTTACAGGTTAATTGACCAATGTGATTAAATCAATGTTCTGAGGAATCTAGGGTGTAATTAGGAAAAATATATTTCTCCTTAATCTTTATTTACATCATTTGCCCTGTATAAATATTGGTAGTGGTCAAATACTGCTAATCTTTCCTAGACAAGTGTTTTCAAGATGGCAACTGCAATGCAGTTGGTAATTCCTTTCCCTAGGTGCAGGCTACTGGGCAATTATGTAAATTAAGGCTGGCTGGCTCAGTAGGTAAGCACCTCCTCTTGATTTCAGCTCAGGTCATGATCTCGGGGTCCTCAGATGGAGCCCTGCCTGCATCAGGCTCTGTGCTCATTGGGGAGTCAGCTTGAGATTCTTTTCGTTTCCCTCAGCCTCTACCCCCCACTTTCTCTCTCTTTCTAAAATACATAAATCTTAAAAAGAAAGAAAGAAAGTGGTAGATCATTCCATCTTCAGTTGCCCATCAGGTCATATCTCTGTGTCACTCTCACACATTCACCCCTTTCTATTCATTCCTATTGCTGTCACCTGTCTTGGACCTTTAAGATCTCTTGCTTGCAACTTTCCGAGGTAGGCTCTCTGCCTGCCCACCCTGTCTTTTGTCAATCCACCCTTCAAACTGCCAGAAAAGAGAAATATAAGATCTACCCAGTGACTCCAGCAAAACGACAAAATTCTTCAACATGACATCAAAAGTTCTTCACATTCTGCCCTCACCCTACCTCCCTGCTGTACCCCACACACGCCGTGTGTTTCTGTTACACTGACTTCTTTGCTATTCCTAGTCATGCCCTGCACTCATTCAGTTCTGTGCCTTTGTCTGTATGCTTCCTATTTCAAAAATACTTTGATCCCTGTCTTTGCTGCTCATAATTTTAGTCATCCTTCAAGACACAACTTAAGTGACACCTCCTTCAGAAGGTTTCCTATATCCCACTAACTTTACTTCTCTATACTTTCATAGTACTTTTTTCACATATAAACTACAGCATTTACCACGTTCTACTCTGAATTGAAGCTAATTATGTGAAAGTCAATCTCTACCACTAGATTAGAAGCAACCGAACACTCCAAGTCCTAGCTCTTAAGAGCTTTATGGCATTTATTTGCTCATATGTCTTTTCTTTTTCAATAAACCATAAATTTCCAGAGGTCATGAGACACATCTCCCTCTAGAAAATATTTTAAATGAAAAATTAAATATCTATTTCCAATATAAATATAAAACTTAATGTATATTATATGTAAGTGTATACATATAGGTTTCCTCTGGTTTTCAAAATTTCACATTACACCACTTTGCTTTTACAAAAAGACCTATGTTAAAATTAGTACCTGTTTTCACTAACCAGAAGGAAGCTGGCAAAGATTCCACTTTATGGAAAAAGACAAAAAACAAAACAGCGTTCAGCATTTATTTTGCAGGGAGCTGTATAAGGCTCCCCCAACCCCCCATCTCCAGCAGCAAGAGTGCCCCGCCCAGCTCCTCCTAGAGAACTACACTCAGCATCTCAGCATCCAGCCATCAGACCTGGTGACCTATGACCTGTGTCTGTGAGCATCTTTCTCTGTGTGGCCCCTGCCTTTAAAATTTATTTTGTGCATCCATTAGCAAGACACGTCTTAAGGTATCAGAAAAGCTTGAGAGGTTATTTTTTGGCTCTGAGAATGCTCAAAAATTTCTCCATATAAATTAATGGTAATTGCTTCTCTGCTTTTATATCATTTAAAATTAGTAAAGATTTCATAAGGAATGCTCTACTTTCAGATAGTGGGGGAAGCTGTATATCATATATGGTAGTATTTATAATGTACATCAAGCTTCCATTTATCCACTGAATAAACAGAAATCCCCCACACCTTAGAGTATTGGTAGAACAGGACAATATCCTTTGTGCTCCTGCCCATCTCATTCCCTACCCATCTTCCAGAGGTAATCACTATCTTAATTTTGTGTTTCTTATCCGCTTGTTTTTATAACAGTCTTATCCCATATGCATGGGATAAGACTAAACAACATACTGTTTAGTTTTGCGTGCTTTTGGTTTCTTATAAATGGAATCATACTGCATTTATTATTTTGCAATTTTTTGTGTTTGTTTTTGTTTTTTTGGCTCAACATTATGTTCGTATGATTCACATATGTTGATGCATGTAACTATAGTTCATTCATTTGCACTACCTAAGAGAACCTCTTGCAAATGAGCTCTGGACGGCACATCTGAGAAGAATGTCCACAGTAACATTGTTAATGCAAAACACTGAGAATGACCTAACTTGTTCATTATCAGGAGGCTACATAAACAAATCAAAGTATTTTCTACACTTGGATCTGCTAATATGTCTGGCATGTAGTAGGCCCTCTATAAATATTTTTTGAATAGATAAATAGACTTGAGGAAAAAATATAGCTGATTCATCATGGCCTCCTCCCCCAAGCCCAAGACATGCTCAGTAAACATCTGAGATATTTATCCACAAAGTCATGTTAGCCTCTAAGGCTAATAGTGGACCAGAGAGTCGGATAAACTGACAACTCAGATCATTTGAGCTGATTAGAGGACAAAATGGCAACTGTGCTATGTCTACCTGCAACAAGCTAGGCAGACAGGTCTAATTAATTTTTTTTCTTAAGATTTTCTTTATTTATTCATGAGAGATACATAGAGAGAGGCAGAGATGCAGGGAGAGGGAGAAGCAGGCTGCTTGCAGGGAGCCTGATGTGGGACTTGATCCCAGGACCCTGGGATTCCAACCTAAGCCAAAGGCAGATGCTCAACCACTGAGCCATCCAGGCACCTGGACAGGTATAATTTCTGATAGTGTTAATTCTAGCTGCTTATTTCTGAGAGGCATCCCTCTCTCTCCCACAACTCTCCTCTTGCCCTGCCCACTCTACCTTCTTTGCTATGCCTCTCTTCAGATGAGCCTGCTCTGGTACACCTGGGACAGCCTTAGGAATGGGGGCAAGAGGTGGCTTTTTGATTCTCTTCTCTGCCTTGCTATCTCAAGCTCTGACTTAATTCCTTGATAATCACATTTTGTTGGACAATGATTTGTCTCTCACTGTGTCACCATTTGAACATTGCATACCCATTTTAAGGCAGTCAAGCTACCCTGCTTGTTGCCTTTTTAACATATTTGATGTCAGCTCTTCGGCAGAAGCAAGACCCTAGAAAAATGATCACCATCCCGGTATGCTATTAGTCTACTTCCCATTTTACTGAAATAGAAACTAATTCTCAGGATAATGCTGTCGGTGAAGATGCAGGGGAAAACAAACGACGCCAAACCAAATGAGTATGTGTTTATCTGCAACGTTAGCCAATTACTTTCAAAAGAGCCGGTATGGAAAATAATGAAAAGAAATTACATCCAAAGGTAAAGAAAAGACTGTCAACTACAGACAAGTTTCTCCATGAAACTGAGGATTATTTACGCAAGTTCATCTCATTTTGACTTGACTTCATCATTTTACCATGGTCATAATTTAGACCTAAATATTTAGTCCCCTAAAAAGGAAGGAAGGAAGGAAAGAAGAAAGGAAGGAAGTCAGGAGAAAAGCCATGATCCTTACACAGCAGACATAATAGAAATACAAACAAAGCCGGCACATCATTTTTTCCTTCATTTCTGTTCCCATAACCAAATCATCCTCTTTTCTCTGTCCCATCACCACTCACACCCTCCCACCCAGGTTCCCTTCTCTTCTGCATTTCTCTGGCTTCTGGCAATAACCCCTGGGAAGGGATTCAAGAGAGGCCAGGCCCTTTCCTCTCAAATTTGAACTATTACTTCACTGTAAATAATTAAACTCTTTCTTTTACATTCTGGATCTTTCCCCGGGTTGCTACATTTCTTACATGTGCTTTGGCTCATGTATACTCTCTGCTCCGGAAATATGCTACTAGATTTGAGTAGCCTCCAAATCCTTCTTCAAGCAAAATGTATCTGTCATATCAATACGGTCTCCTCCACATATTTCAATCAAATCCAGTACCTTCCCTGACCTTTTGTCTATGTCTTCCAAAGATCCTCACAATCCAACTTTGTTAGTTAGCCTGCTTAAAAGCAGGTGATCAGGAAAAGCCATAGCCTACCTTACTAATTACTTTCTCTCTCAAGCCTTAGGAAGTAATGAGGGAAATCTTTACTTCAGACTTAATTTGACTCTAAAATCTAGAATTGTGTGCTTAGGTATAAAGGACAGGATCCTTGCAAGAAAACACTAGTCTGATGTCAGGGTTTATAACAGCCAAGGAAGGGACTCTGCACACAATTATTACAGAGATTTCAGGAAAAGAATGGAAACCAACACTTATTAATAGCTACAGTGAGCTGGGGACTGTATGAGGTGCTTTCTTTTTTTTTTTTTTTTAAAGATTTTATTTATTTATTCTTGAGAGACAGAGAGAGACAGAGACGCAAGCAGAGGGAGAAGCAAGCAATCTCTCTGCGGGGAGCCTGATGCAGGACTTGATCCCAGGAACCCGGGATCCCGACCTGAGCCAAAGGCAGTCACTCAACCACTGAGCCACCCAGACACCCCCTGTATGAGATCTCTACCAAAGTTTTTTCTGATCCTTATGCTCCAAAGCAGGAAAAATTAAACCTGGAAGCATCTTTTTTATTTTTTTAAAGATATTTATTTATTCATGAGAGACACAAAGGGAGAGGCAGAGACATAGGCAGAAGGAGAATCAGGAAACCGCAGAGAACCTTCAAAAACCAAAGTGGTCGAGCTCATGTCAGTGATTAAGCAGAAGCATGAGAGTAACCTTCCAGAACTGGTCACCATATGCTGACAGTAGGCGAGGTGGGAGAGAGGGGCCTCAATAAGCTCAAACATCCATTCCAGCTCCAATGACCTGTGGCTACAGACCACTCCTAATGTGAGTTTTCTGAAGAGGATGAACCAACATCTTGGAAACACAACAGGGAGAGCACAGGTAAGGGAGTCAGAAGACCTGGGATCCAGTCCTGACTGGCTGGGTATGACTTTACAAGAGATGACTTTCCCCATTTACAAAATGAAAAGAGAAAAGAGTGGGTAGAGGTGTCTAGCCAGATGGCCTCTTACTCTACATCTGAGAAAAGTTTCCTGTACGTTTTCCCACCATTTACTGTGTTCTTACATGACACACTGAGGCCTGAAGTCCTCAGTGCCCATCCTGTGCCAACACTCTCTTGGGTCTCATGGTTCCTCTTCTAAACAATAAAGAATAATAATATGCCAGAGAAAATGAGTAAAATCTACATATTTTATTTGAATGCAGTGGACAGGATGCTTTTGGGGAAAAAAATTAACAGGATAAATGAATGCAGGTAAAATCAGAGTCCAAAAAGAAATAGGTATTGAGAGAAAACTTAATTGGCTGCAGATACGATAGACACTTAGTGTTCACTGGATTTCACACTTGCATATGTGACCATGCTTGATGCTGAAGGTCCAAGATATGTAATCATTTGTAATTTTATTGAGAAAAGTATCTGGATCCTCCTTGTTGTAAAGCTGATGTCCACAGGAAAAGGTCCGTTAATTAACGACGATGATTCATAGGCTTTATTATTCTTGGCTGTTTGTAATAAAAGCAGAAACAGGTGAAGTGGCAAGAATCTTTGCTCTGCCTGAAAATGATCCTGTCATGAAAACCAGCTAATAGTGTTGGTGACAGTAGCAAGGAGAAGTGAAGAGAAAGACCAGTCAGAAATTAGCTGTAGAAATTACTTTAATACTAAATTTATAGGGGTGCCTGGGTGGTTCAGTGGTTGAGCACCTGCCTTTGGCTCAGGGTGTGATCCTGGAGTCCTGAGATCGAGTCCCACATTGGGCTCCTCACAGGGAGCCTGCTTCTCCCTCTGCCTGTGTCTCTGCCTCTTTCATGAATAAATAAATAAAATCTTAAAAAAATACTGAATTTATAGAATCATTACATATCTGGATTACTTAAATTTTTCATTATATTTTATATCTGTCAGGGAGAGAGAAAGCGAGAATTACATTATATGGCATTGTTATGGTTGGAAATTCGTTAACTGTCTTGAGGCAGAGTCCATGTGGACGCCAAAGGTCTCCTGTGTGGTATGTAGCCCCTTCTAATGGCAACATTAAAAAAAACACCCTAAAACTAAAACAAAAAACGACCCCCCCTTTATCTCTCAAAATCAATTTAGCGTGTTAAAATTCTCCCAGATGTTCCTGAGGATTCCTGAGGCAAGGTGAAGTTAGCTAAGGACCACATGTTTGCAGGCAACTGAAAAAAAAAAAAACAGAAGATAATCACAAGATAGTGTTCATGACCTACTCTTGATTCTCTTTCAGGTGCTACAACAGAACAGTTTCTCCTGAACACCCCCAGCAGAGCTGCATGTGTCCATTCTTCTGATATAAACTGAGTCAACCCTGATTTCCAGAGACGTCATTTTCAAGCAAACAATTTTCTTAAGTTTTCCACTTTCTCCACATCAGCTGGATAAGAGAAGATGTCTGGGTGATAACTTCATTTTTAAGGGGAATGAGCTTTAAAGAGTACACTTTCTCTTGTCAGCATTTTGGATTCACATTGTCTTCCCACCCTTTCCCCCTAAAGGATTGGCTTTCACAAGATGCCAAGTGAGACACAGCTGCAAACATTCAAGACAGTGAAGGAAGGAAAAACAGAAGAGTCACTAATTAGCTCTCTAAACTGGACCCTCAAATGAATCATCCTTCTTTCCTACCTGGTGTTTCTGGAAGAGTTTATGTCAGTAATGGAAAATTTGAAAGCTCTAATATAATTCCAATTTTTTTTCCACTCCAGCTCTGAACAACATTCTGCATATTAAGATGCATGGCCTAGTGCAGTCGTTTTCACACAGTGCCCTCAGGAATCCTCACGAACATCTTGGCATGGAATCTGGTAAGGTGCTTGGTAAAAACTCTCCAGATGAACCGGGGAGAGGATGGAGAGAGTGTACATTCGCTGCAGCGGGGAGCTGCTCTAGTTGATGTTTGTGGCACTGATCTGAGGAAGGTGCAAGGGTTATGCTCATTTTACAGAGGAGATGCCAGGCAGCCTGGATGCAGAGTCTCACTCCTGAGACCACATCGCCCACAGAACCTCCCACATGGGCCAGCAGCTTTTTTTTTCATCTGCTTTACATAGGACACTGCCCAGCACTTGACACAAGAAGGGGTTGATGGGAGAGAAAAAAATAGGTTTCCAAACCACTGACTTCATGGTGAGATTCAAAGGCAGCAGGTAACAAATTTCACTTCTCATTCTGTTTTTAGCACTGCCCTTGGGACTTGAAGCAAGTGGCTTAATTTCCTTCATTTCTCTTTATTATTTATCTTGCAGGGTGACTATACATGAAATGGCTGGAGAATGTGATGTTCCAAAGACACAATCTTGCTAATGCTGGTTCCAGGACTGTGAAACAAGGGGAAGGACAAGGTGATCACCACCCACCTTCTAAAGTTCAATGCTTCTGCGATTGAAGATCTTGCACAGGGCTGTCCACATGGTTATGTCATTCCTGAACATTCCTTCTGATTGAACAAGCCATATGGCTTTTGGTTCAGTTGCCAGGCAGCCTGGCCAAGCTCCTATCAACATATCAACCAGATGAGGTGGGGGAAGGAGAAAAAGAACCCCAAATGCTGGTTGTGCTGAACAGTAAAGAGAAAACAGGGACATGAAATCATGGGCCAGGGACTGACCTTAACAGCTGTAAAACCAATCATCTCTGTATTTCACTGTGTTGCAAGGAACATCCATAGAGGAAAAATCACAGTAGCCGTTAATACATGATAATGTCTCTCATGGGCTTACTTCTGGTATATTTTAAATACATGACAAAACTGAAAAAGCTACAGTTTCAGATCTTGCCAGAAACTTGGATTTTACTTGAACTATAAAAGAGTCAAGGGAAGTTTACCGGGTAAGATATGAGGTCCTTCTTTATACGCTCTTATAAAACTAAAAACCACTGGATTGCCATGCAGTTTGTGCTGTTGGCATTGTGTTGAAAGAAAATAAAACTGCCCAAAGCCCCATCTGGAAAACAGGATGAGACTTGGTTCTCCACTCTAGTATGTAAGGGAAAGAGAAGTCACCAATCCATCCTAATGAGTATAAAGCTAAACAAACTGTAAAATCAACCATTTTTCTTAGAACCATCAGACAAGGGGCACCTGGGTGGCTCAGTTGTTGAGTGTCTGCCTTTGGCTCAGGGCATGATCCTGGGGTCCTGGGATTGAGTCTCACATTGGGCTCCCCATAGGGAGCCTGCTTCTTCCTCTGCCCATGTCTCTGCCTCTCTCTCTCTGTCTCTCATGAATAAATAAATAAAATCTTAAAAAAGAAAAAAGAACTGTCAGATCATGGGGCAGACTACTGCCCAAAACTGGGGAGCCAGATACAGAGAATCACAGCTTATAGAAGCACAAACCCCAGCAAGACCCAGTGCAGGACCAGGAAAACCTAAACTGTAACAGATGAACTGCTGGAAACTAAATGTGCACAAGTCTGAGAGTCAAAATTTCTAGGGAGACCCAGTCTGAAGGGTCCCCACACTTTTGTGAGTTTTACCTCCAAGAGCTCTACCAGACCCTCAGAGTTAATACCAGAGAAAAACCATCTTATGCTTCCAGCAGAGGGAGGGAAAGGCAACCACTTCGAAAACTGTCACTGTATTCTGTTTTTTACCAGGGCTGACATCAGGAGAAACTATTTTAATACAGCCTACCCTGCTGGAGTTTCACCAGAGCCTAACAACCTAGGTGAAGTGAAATAACCAACTCCAGATCATTTCAGACATCTTGTCCCCTCCAAGTGGGGTTAAAAACTGAGAAGCATTGGTCAAGTTTGCGGGACCTAATCACACGCCTACAGAGGCTTCCCAGTCCCTCAGACCTCACCTATTACGTTATTGAAAGTCTATTTAGGGGTGTCTGAATGGTGCAGTTAAACTACCTACTAGTTTCAGCTAGGGTTGTGATCTCAGGGTCATGGGATTGAGCCCCATGTCAGGCTCCACGCTCAGCATGGAATTTTCTTGAGATTCTCTCTTTATTTATTTTTTTAAAAGATTTTATTTATTTATTAGAGGCAGAGACATAGGCAGAGGGAGAAGCAGGATCCATGCAGGGAGCCTGATGTGGGACTCGATCCCAGGTCTCCAGGATCATGCCCTGGGCTGAAGGCAGCACTAAACCACTGAGCCACCTGGGCTGCCCAGATTCTCTCTTTCTCTCTCAAATAAATAAATGCATATATTTTTTAAAGGTCTATTTATAGCAGTTCCTTTTACCCACTAGATTGTCCACCTTGCAAGACAATTACAAGGCATACTAAAAGGCAAAGCACAGTTTGAACAGACTGAACAAGCATCAGAACCAGAGTCAGATATGGTGGCAATGGTGGCATTATCAGACTAGGAATTAAAAAATACTGATTAATACACTAAGGGCTTTCAAGGGGGAAAAAAAGTAGACAACATGTAAGAATAGGTAGATGATATAAGCAGAGAGATGAAAATTCTGAGAAAGAATTAAAAGAAATGCTGGGGAGGAAAAGCAATGTAACAGAAGTGAAGAATGCTTTAATGGGACTCCTTGCTAGACTGGACACAGAGAAGGGGAAAAAATTGCTAAGCTTGGGGTTATAATAATAGAAACTTCCAAAATAGAAAACAAGGAGAAGAAAGACTGGAAAAAAAGAAAAGAACAGAACATTCAAGAACTGTGGGACAACTATAAAAGGTATAACATAAGTGTTATGAGCTATCAAAGGGAGAAAATTTCCCTCAAATTAACATCAGACACCAAACCACAGATCCAGAAAGATCAGAGAACACCAAGCATGATATATGCCAAAAAAAACCACATCCAGATATACCATATTTACACTTCAGATAATAAAAGATAAAGAAAAATCTTGAAAGAAGCCAGAAGGATAAACCCTCTCTATAGAGAATAAGGATAAAAATGACATCTGACTTCTCAGAAACACACGAGCAAGAGAAGTATTCAGAGAAAAAAAAATCACCAACCTTGAATTCTGTACCCCGTGGAATTATCATTTAAAAATGAAGGAGAAATAAGGAGTTTCTCAGAAAAACAAAAATTGAGATGAATTGTTCCTAGTAGACCTGTAAGAAATGTTAAAGGAAGTTTTTCATAGAAAAGGAAAAGGATGTAGGTCAGAAAGTTGGACTTTCATAAAGAAAGGAAGAGCATCACAGAAGGAGCAATTGAAAGTAAAACACACCGAAAGGGACAGAGGGCCAGAATATGTATTTGAACAAATCCTAGCTGAAAACTTTCCCAATCTGGGAAGGGAAACAGGCATTCAGATCCAGGAAATAGAGAGATCCCCCCCTAAAATCAATAAAAACCGTTCAACACCTCGACATCTAATAGTGAAGCTTGCAAATTCCAAAGATAAAGAGAAGATCCTTAAAGCAGCAAGAGACAAGAAGTCCCTGACTTTCATGGGGAGGAATATTAGGGTAACAGCAGACCTCTCCACAGAGACGTGGCAGGCCAGAAAGGGCTGGCAGGATATATTCAGGGTCCTAAATGAGAAGAACATGCAACCAAGAATACTTTATCCAGCAAGGCTCTCATTCAAAATGGAAGGAGAGATAAAGAGCTTCCAAGACAGGCAGGAACTGAAAGAATATGTGACCTCCAAACCAGCTCTGCAAGAAATTTTAAGGGGCACTCTTAAAACTCCCCTTTAAGAAGAAGTTCAGTGGAACAATCCACAAAAATAAGGACTAAATAGATATCATGATGACACTAAACTCATATCTGTCAATAGTAACTCTGAACGTGAATGGGCTTAATGACCCCATCAAAAGGCGCAGGGTTTCAGACTGGATAAAAAAGCAGGACCCATCTATTTGCTGTCTACAAGAGACTCATTTTAGACAGAAGGACACCTACAACCTGAAAATAAAAGGTTGGAGAACCATTTACCATTCAAATGGTTCTCAAAATATACCCTAAAAACTATAGAACACTTCTGAAAGAAATTGAGGAAGACACAAAGAGATGGAAAAATATTCCATGCTCATGGATTGGCAGAATTAATATTCTGAAAATGTCAATGTTACCCAGGGCAATTTACACGTATAATGCAATCCCCATCAAAATACCATGGACTTTCTTCAGAGACTTAGAACAAATTATTTTAAGATTTGTGTGGAATCAGAAAAGACCCCAAACAGCCAGGGGAATTTTAAAAAAGAAAACCATATCTGGGGGCATCACAATGCCAGATTTCAGGTTGTACTACAAAGCTGTGGTCATCAAGACAGTGTGGTACTGGCACAAAAACAGACACATAGATCAATGGAACAGAACAGAGAACCCAGAAGTGGACCCTGAACTTTATGGCCAACTAATATTCAACAAAGGAGGAAAGACGATCCACTGGAAGAAAGACACTCTCTTCAATAAATGGTGCTGGGAAAATTGGACATCCACATGCAGAAGAATGAAACTGGACCACTCTCTTGCACCATACACAAAGATAAACTCAAAATAGATGAAAGATCTAAATGTGAGACAAGATTCCATCAAAATCCCAGAGGAGAACTCAGGCAACACCCTTTTTGAACTTGGCCACAGTAACCGGAGAAGGACAAACAGTGTATGTTCTCATTCATTTGGGGAATATGAATAATAGTGAAAGGGAATATAAGGGAAGGGAGAAGAAATGTGTGAGAAATATCAGAAAGGGAGTCAGAACATAAAGACTTCTAACTCTAGGAAATGAACTAGGGGTGGTGGAGGGGGAGGAGGGCGGGGGGTGGGGGTGAATGGGTGACGGGCACTGAGGGGTACACTTGACGGGATGAGCACTGGGTGTTATTCTGTATGTTGGTAAATTGAACACCAATAAAAATTAATTTATAAAATTAAAAAAGAAAGTAAAACACAAATTTTTATTTTTCTTATTTTTAATTGATCTAACAAAAGTTTGTTCAAAATAACAGAAATAATTTGTTGAATTATGTATGCTTAATATAAGTGAAATGAATGACAGCAATTATACAGGGAACAGGAGGCTGAGATTAGAATTATTTTCTTATTATTATAAGGCACTCACATTACCCATGAAGTGGTATAGAGTTATTTGAAAGTAGACTTGGATTATTTATAAATGTATATTTATGTTGCAAACTCTAGGGCAACCACTTTAAAAACAAGTTTTAAAAGAAGCATACTTGAGGGACACATGGGCGGCTCAGTGGGTTAGGCACCCAACTCTTTGATTTCAGGTGGGATTGTGATCTTGGGGTCCTGGGATCAAGCCCTACATCAGGCTCCGTGCTCAGTGCAGAGTCTGCTTGTCCCTCTCCCTCTGCTCCTCCCCCTGTTCAGATTCTCTCTCTCTCTGTCTCTCAAATAAATAAATAAATAAATAAATAAATAAATAAATTATATATATATATATATATATATATATATATATATTTAAGTATACTTGGTACTTTAAGAAGACAGAAAATGGAATCATGTAAAATGCAGCATTATTCATAACCTGGAAGCAATCAAGGTGTCCTTCAGTAGGCAAAGAGATAAACTGTGGTCCATCCAGACAACGGACCATGCTACAAAGAAATGAGGTATCAGGCCATAAAAAGGCATGGAGGAACCTTAAGTGCATATAATTTACTAAGTAAAGAAGCCAATTTGAAAGGCTATAAGCTGTAGCATTCCACGTATGAGACAATTCTGGAAAAGGCAAAAGCAAGGAGACAGTAAAAAGATCAGTGGTTACTGGTGTTAGCAGTGAGGGAGGGATGACTAGGAAGAGCACAGAGGATCTGTAGGGCAGGACACCTTGCTCTGTGATGCTGTACTGGTGGGTACATGTCATTATCCATCTGTCCAAACCCAGAGAATGCACACCACCAAGAGCAAACCCTATATGCCACTTCAGGTTCACTGATTATAGCAAGTGTAGCAGCACTGTGTTTGGAGTTGTCAGTATTGGTGCAGCTGGACTTGTGTGGGGCCAGAGAGTGTATTGGAACTCTCTGTACTTTCTGTAAGCCCAAACTGCTCTAAAAATAAAGTTTATTCATTTTTTTTTTAAAAAGATGATTTTCAGGGGCACCTGGGTGGCTCAGATGGTGAAGCATCTATCTGCCTTCAGCTCATGTCATAATCTCAGGTTCCTGGGATGGAGTCCCTCATCAGGCTCCCTGTTTAGCAGGGGAGTCTGCTTCTCCCTCTCCCTCTGCTCCTCCCCTCGCTCATGCTCTCTCTCTCAAATAAATAAAATCTTAAAAAAAAAAAAAGATGATTTTCAGGAGCAAATTAACTAAGCCTTGATAAAGTTTTCTCCTCCTTTCTTCTTCTTCATCACGATTACTGTTTCTCTGAATTATTTTGCTATTTTTAGCATGCAAGTAATACCCGCATAACAAAAAATGTGCAAAACGGGGAAAAAAGTGAAACAAATCATCAAGAGTTCTCTAACTGGAGCTAAAATTATGGAATATTTCCTTCCAAACTTTTTTCTAGCCACAGATATTTTTTAAATTCTGTTTTAATCAACAGGAAGTATAAAACTGTTACAGGTCTGGCCCTTGGGGAGACAGACTTTCAGATAATCTACGGCCTCCTTATCCTCAACTTCTGCTGTGCCTGAGGCCTGGGGCCCTGTCCCAGAGGCCTTAATGTGAAGATCAGCGAGCGAGTGCCACCAGTGGTTGGCAGGGGTGGAGGGGAAGACCTTTTGCATGTCTCCAACACTTCTCTTGCAAGCTCCCCACATCAATTCATCCTCTTCACTACCCGGTGTCTTTAATTTCTGAGTCTTTACAGAGTTTGGCAGTAAATCTGCTTGCTTTTCCCTGAGAGCCATGGATATAGGTGCTCAGATCTCACCTGGCTCCACTCTTCTAATGCAGCTATCAAGCCTCCAAGGTTTCTGGCTTCCCTGTTGGTGGACCGATGTTACAGATTACTCCTGATCTCATCCAAAGTAGCATCTGTGTTTCTAATCTTCGTTCTCCTTGTCTTGCATGGTGATCAATGAGTTTTGAGGGAAGAGAGAGGCTGAAAGATTTCTATCCCACTATAACTCCTGTTCTTACATGGTATCCTAGCACTGTATTATTATAGCTTTTTATATATTTCACTGTTGAGTAGGAATATACCTATTTCAAATATGACTGAATGTTTCTGCAAGTCTTTTCTTTTTGCTTGCTTTTAAGATTATAAACAAGTTACTGGATAGATGAACTAGAAAGAAGTTTAATATTCCAAACTCCAAAGATAAGGCCAGGCACAGAGCTAGTGATCAATCACTACCTAATGAGTCTAATGAGTGATTGCGAACAATATGTCTGGGAAAAATCAAAGGCACAGGGGCACATCTGGAAATGTGGGGTTGTTCCCCCAAATCTGTCATACTGTGAATCTGTTGCAGTCTGAGAAGCAAAAAATGTTGACCCATGATCACATCTGGTGGCTATACCTAGTGTGATGTGTGTTGAGCCAACAAAAATGAAGCATCTGTAACCCAGACTCTGTTCATCTGGAAAGCTCACAAGTGGGCGGCTGACGGTGTGCCACAGACTTCCTGGGGGCCTTCAGAGCAGGGGCAGGCATAACTCAAAAATTTCTTCTTCATTAAAGCAACCAAGATCAAAGACCAAAACAGAGGGTTAATGGCAGAGCATTAAATGCAAAGTAAATGCATCATTCTTTGAATAATTCCATTTGTGACTAATTTACCCCAAAAGCCATAGGAGAAATCAAGTTTCAGTGGAATGGTTGGTGCGAGGCAGCAGACAGGAGAGTGGGAGGAGTTCATGTTTTCATATTTCCACTCCTTACTCACCACTTCTGAGGAATATTTCAATTTTGAGCATCCACCTTATGGCTTATGCGTGTTCCTTAACAGCCCCAAGCTTCGCATCCTTGATCAGTATGATACAGTGTTTGTTCATAGCTCTGTGAAATTTCTGTGACACACTTAATGGTTCCTGAACCAAAGAAATAGAAATCCAGATTTCACTAACTCCCTAACAGCTTACATGGAGAATAGTCAGTTCTCCTTCGAGTCTAACTCAGCCCATTTCAATCTACACTGCCATGGGAACAATCTCAGGACACAGCTCTCAGCACTTTGCTCCCCCTTCAAAATGTGGCCCCTCTGCTTGCCAGCAGCTGGGGAGGTTTTCAGCCTTGTCATGACTAGACCCTGCCCCACAGATACAGGCTGCTGAACTACTCTTCATTTCCTGACTAACCCTGCAACTTCCTCCCTTCCTATGCTGGGTCCTCTGTCTGAAAGCCCTTCATCAGACAACAGAAATGGCATTGTCCTGCAAGACTCAAACTCCTTTTTTAAGAAGGAATGGCTAGAACTTCTCTGGTCAACAAAATGATTCAGAATTTGCATTACAATGAAAAAGGGCACCCTCCAAAGCAGAGGGTGAAAGAAGGTCAAGGCCAAATAATTTTGTTACCAATATGTGTGTTTGAAAGCCCTGTGAGGCAAAGCACAAGGTATGGACTTTGAAGTCTGGTCCTTGTGGGTTTACATTCTGGCTCTGACATATTTTAATCTCATGGCCTTGTTCAAGTTAACCAAGCTTTCGGAAACGGAGTTAGTTGTCTATACTGTAAGACAGAACAATACCCACATCACAAAGTAGACAAGAAACACACATTTCACATATTCTGATTAATAACACTGTGTTGCCCACGTCTTTCCCATGTTGTCAAATATGACCTTCTCAGGTCCGTGTCTTTCCACGTGCTAGAAGATGTCTCCACGGACCATTGAGGAACGTCGCCTCTTCCTGTTCTGATCAAAGAGAGGCTGGTAATATTCTGCACCATAAAACTGGCAGACTTTCAGACTTCAGTGATTGCTGCTGTGTTCTGTGAGAATAACCTCTAAAGTGTGTCATGACGATGGTTTCCCCAGTTAATAACATGTTACCTTGGCAGTACTACTTAAACTGATCTTTCTCCTCAAAAAAAAAAAAAAAAAAAAAAAAGTACTTGTGAATTCTCTTTGTTAAGTCAGAATAGGAGGCAAAATATAATAAAAATAACTGCTAGATTTTCTCTTTAAGAAATTGAGAGTCTTGGATGAATTAAAATTAGCATAGGGTCACTGTGAGAATTAGTCATAATAATTAATTAATGACTCTTCAGGGGACGGCACAGAAAAGAATAATGCAAGATAGCCAGAAGTAACAGAACCATCCTTAGCAATGAAACACACTGCAACCACTTCTTCCAACAGTAGCGGCGAAGATGGTTCTGCCAGAGTTGACAGTACATGGGGTCCCCAGGCCTCAGCCCCCACCTCTCTCTAATGCAGGCCAAGAAAACTGAGCGAAAAGCTCTCTGTCCAAATCAGCAGAGCCGCCGAGCCACAGTATCTGCCTGGCCCTGTTTTCTGTGCTGGATTTGCCATCCCTCCTGTAAATCAAGTCAAAAGTATATACTCTGTTCATTTACTTAAGAGCACACAAACTCTGCAAAGGGCAAGGGGTTCTGAGGAAATCCCAACCAACTGGTGAGAGGGAAAAAGCCAAGAGTATGACGTCCTCTGTTTGAGATAAATGGTATCTATCAAAGGCACATGCAAATCCCTGAATAAATACCAACAGCATTCCTCTCTGTTGTTTGAAAATTCAGATTACATTAGGAAAAGAGCAAGGTGACTTATTTTTGTTACACCGCTAATTTTTCACCCCATTAGAATGTTATTAGCATTAACGAGAGATTTTATTACCTCTCAAAGTATGTGTAAAAACCAAGTGTCTCTAAAAAGTATACTTTGTTGACATTTATCATAAGGACTATTAAAACAACATATAAAAATGTCAATGTTTCGTTTGAATACCTAGTTGCACCCAAACTAGCTATTGTATAATTTGAGTTTACACAGTCTATTAACAGAACATACACTCTAATCTGATGAGTCTGCATTATTCTTCCGGAGGGAGAACCTGATGCTACTTTGTGGCAGGCCCTTGGCTCAGCAGATCACTAATACTAAAAGCAATGCTCTGAAGTGAGTTTAATGAACCCTACTTTGTGGATGAGAAATCTCAGGCTTGGAGAGATTGAGAAACTTGTCCAAGGTTACATGGCTGGCAAGTGACCAAAAGGTATGCAGACCCCAAAGCCCCGCTGAAGGCAAGTCTGCACTGAACACTCTGCTGCCTTGCTAAGTGCAGGCGAGATACCACTGATGTGCCTTCTCCGTGATGACCACTGGCCTTGCAATGCCTCTGACCCACGCTCCGCCGTAACTGTACCAGGTTAGCAGGGGGCAGTGATCTGAATGTCCTCTGACCAGGTTGTCCCTAGAATGTTTTAATAAGACTCTGATAACCAGATTGTCTTCTTGTCTTCACCTCTATACCCTGAAAGCAGAGGTCAAGGACATCAGATTCTGATTCCTTAGGGTTACACCACATTTTGATCCTGGTACTCAGACATGAAGGACTGCAGCTGGCTAGGTTAAGTCTGGTGGTTGGGGATGTGCTTCTGAAGCCACAAGTGAGTTAACACACATGCAGTGCCACCATAAATTCGGTGTTCTATGATAATGACAAAGCATTCCATGGCGATGTGGTGAAGAGTTTTTGGGATCGGACACAACAGAGTAGAATCTGTGCCTTCCCACCTAAAACCTGGTGATCTTGGGCAAGTCAAGTCAATGAACATCTCCAAATTCAATTTCCTCATCTGCAAAGTGTGCAGGATAATGTCTATACCATGGGAAGTGCTGGAGATGGCTAGTTGCTCACCAACACTTGGTCTTCCCTGCTCATGATGCTCAAGAAGGAACTGTTTCCGGGCTGCTTCCCCCCAGGATCAGGCTTGGCCATGAGACTAAGGTCTCTCCAGGGGAATAGGAGTGGGAGCTTTCGGGGCTGCTTCTGGGCCAGAGCCCAGAGACACTGGGCTTGTGAAGAGCACCCCGCTGCCCACACAGGCCGAGGGGCTCCAGGGCCACAGACCCCACTACTGTCTCGGCTACAGAAGGGGAAAGTCAGGAAAGGCAGGTGCCTCGGGGGAGGCAACCCTACAGAAAACACCTTCCAAGTGTCTTCAAAGTGTACAGCACTTTGACAAAATAGCCATACTCTTTGCTGCTTTCGCTGGGGTGCTAATCCTGTTTCTGAGGTTAGAGCAGAACGTTTACAGACACAGCAGTGGAAAGACTTTCAGGAGGCCGCGTACCTCAGGGCATCTTCGGCACAGGGTATTAGGCCGGTCTGCAAATATTTATTAAACACAAGCGAAGTCCTGCATGTCTGCTAAATGATGGACGTGCAGACATTAGCTTATCCCTCTTGCTTCCATAAGACTTTTAACCAAATAAAGTGAGGTGAGAATAAGTAACTTATTGGGTACATCTGGAAGGGGGAAAGGATGAGGGGTAACAGCTACCTTCTTTGTCAGGGCAAGAGAGAGAACAAAAGTACTAAAGAATTGTATTTATGTTCTCAGTAAAAGCCACATCCTGCCCATCAGCTGCGCATGGAAATGGACACTGTCCAAGGAACGTGGGACAATCCCAACGCAAGGACGACTGTCCCAGCCAGCCATGGCTAAGAAATATTTCCCTCGATAACATCCTGTGATCTGCACAAGGAACTCTACAGGTAACCATCCTTTTTTGGCTCACAGAGCTGGCTACAGACCTATTTGTTACCCAAACATTCTGCAGTTAGGTGCCTGGAAACATAAACTTTAAAATACTATAGAATTTCCTGGGTGTCAAATTAATTCAATTTCAGAATACGTTCTCACTGGACAGTCACTCTGTAAAACAGGCTTTGGCAACTTCACAAAATCATCATTACAAATACCTGTGCTTCTCGATCTAAATATGCGCAGTCATGCTGCCTATGGACGCTGTGCCCCTGACCCCCAGATGGCGACTCTTGCTAAAGGGGCCACTTGGCTAGGCACACGTCCCCACTCCTCCTCCTCGTCACCCACATCTCTCGAAGCCATGTCTCAGAAGTGCCCTAGCATGACATTCATTTTCTCTAAAACTGCATTTCAGTGAGCATAAGTCTCTTCCAGTGACATGTCTTAAACTTCACATGACTCAGTCCTGCCCCCAAACCTGTTCTTTTTCTCTCCCTCTTTCCCATCTCATCAACTCAAATGCTCAGATCAGAAGCCTGAGAGACATTTTAAAACCTTCCTTCTTCTCTCTCTTCCTCACTCACCACATCTAGTTCATCAGAGTCCAGACAATTCTGCCTCCAGAAAGTGTCCAGAATCTGCTCACTTCTTTTCATCTCCCATGCCAACCTCCTGGTGAAAGCCAGTCCATCTCCTGTACTCCTGTAACTGCCTCCTGCTCAGCCTACACTCTTGACCCCTCGGATCCATTCTCTACATAGTATCAAAATTATCTTTTTAAAACAGGGATTAGATGTTCATGGTCATGTTCATGTTTCAAACCTTTCAATGGCCTTCCACTGCTTTGGAATAAAATACAAACTTTTCCAAATGGCCTCTGAGGCTCTGCTTGATCCAGCCCTGCCTGATACCCACTGCTCACTTTCTGTTCTCCGTCCCCTTCTCCACGCTCACTCCCTCACAGAGCTTAAAAACCACCTTTCTGGGAGTCTATCCCTAGTCACAAAATCTAAAGTAGTTCCTTCTTTAATATTCTCTCTATTGAGAGGTAATACTGACATTCATTTGCTCTCCACCTGCCCCAATTTGTACTAGCTCTTCATTTCTTTTTGATTTATTATTAATGTCTCTGAAGATAAGCCCTAAGAAGTCAAGAGTCATACTACTTTTACTGTTTTTGAGACAGCAAGTGAGCATGTGTGCATGAGCAAGTGTGAAGAGAGGCAGAGGGAGAGAGAGAGACTCTTAAGCATGCTCCACACCCAGCATGGAGCCCGACACAGGGCTCAATCTCACAACCCTGAGGTCATGACCTGAGCCGAAATCAAGTCAGATGCTTTACTGACTCAGCCATCCTGGCTGCCCCAGAAGTCATGCTACTTTTACAGCATGTGCTCTCTTTTACCCTAACATCATCCTCATTTTACAGATGAAGAAATCCAAGACAAAGAGAAGTCAAACATGTCCTTTGGGTCACACAACTAGTGAGAAGCAGAGCCAAGTGTAAGCCCAGGAAGTCATGCCCCCAGAGTCCATGTTCCTCGTTACCACACTATATATACCTAATATACAGCAGTGGGCCTGGCTCATTGGAGGAGCCCATTGTCAATGAACAATGTGGTTAACTCCTCTAAGTCTGAACATCCGAGAAAATTGGTATCTTTATGTGTTCCTTTACCCCTTCCTTGTTCTATCATTCATGTTCATATGCATACTTTCAGCCCTGATTTATAAGCTCTTGGAGGGCAAGAATCATGTTTCATCCATCTTCATGTCTCTCATGGTATCCCACATAATGGCAGGGACTCAAAAAGTTTGCCTAATGGACGCTAGCATTTAAAGGTTAGTAGAAATTAGCCAGAGTCGCAATAAACTGAAAGTCAACTAAGTGTTCCTGTAAAAAATAAATAAGTACAACAGTTACCATTTACCATTTTAGTCACGTACAAAGTTAATTTGGTCCTGCAGGTATTCTGGGTTTCCAAAATTCAAGAGTCATTTTACAGAATGGCTTTCTACCCTGTGAGTAGGAATCATCTTTATTGGGAAAAGTTAAGTGGAGTGTGGGGTGGGCAGAGAGAACTATCCCCAAAGCTTTCTTACTGTCTATCCTAAATGGTGCAATGCAGCCAGTAAACATCCTGGTCAGCCCGAGCCTCTGTGAGGGGTCAATATGGCCAGTGCTACCCCCTGCCACTCTTCTTCAGGTTCCCAGTATCTGCTCCATCCTAGTGTTTGTTCCAACTCCTACTAACCCACATGTGCCCAGGGCTGAAGAGTGTTTCCCCACACTAATAAAGAACTCCTTTCCCAGGAAACATTTGGGAAAGGAACTAAAATTTCAGGGCAGTACAGCCTACCCTCCAATATCTACCCTCTCATAGGAGGTAGGCACCTTCTAAGTATATGGGCAGAAATGGTCTTTAGTGGAGAGAATAAACTCAGCTTCATGCTGAAGCAAGTCAGATGCCTGGAAATCTCTCATTCAACCCTTCCCTCTCACCACCACCACACTACCAGGCAGAAACATCTGGAAGGCAGGGGCAGTCAACTCAAGTGCCCAAGGGGACCAGCAACCACAGAGACTCATGGATGTGTTCCAGGGTCAAATAATGGGAGAAGACAGGGTGAACAGGGAACTCTACCCTGTCTAAAGGTGTCTGTTGAAAAAAGATATGTTGAAATGCCAGCCCCTGTATCTGGGAATGTGCTCTGGCAGTAGTGTCACTGTGGGTGTGATTGGTTAAGATGAGGTCCTGCTGGAGCAGGGGCCCCCACGTCAGTGTGAGTGGTGATCCTTGTGAGAAGGACATGTAGAGAGACAGAGAACTCTGCAGAGACTGGAGTGACGCAGCTAGGAGATAAGAGATGGTGAGGATGGCCAGATGTCACCAGCATGGAGAGAGGGCAATGGAGCAGATGCTCTCCAAACCCTTACACGGGGATAACTCTGCTGACATCCTGAAAAATTTCTGTTGTTCTAAACCACCCAGTTTGTGGTACTTAGTTATGGCATCCCTCAGAAACAAACACAGTGTCCAAATTCAGATGTCTAAAAAATCCTGTGTTGGCCAAAAAACACAACTGTGGGCTAGACCCAGGTCCCGGTGGCCGGGCTGCTTCGAGTATCCAAGAGGTAAGAAGCATTTGTGTAGGAAAACAAAAATGCTTAACAAAACTGTTTTTTGTTTGTTTTTGGTTTGGTTTTGTGTTAAAAAAAAAAAAAAGCAATCTCCTGGAGGTTACACCTTCAAATACATACTTATAAAGAGCAGAATTATCTTCTAGAACCCAGAGGTTAGAAGCATGGGTTCTACAGCCAGACTGCCTAGGCTCATATGCTAGCCCTGCTCCCTATTAGCTGCGAGGTTTGGGCTCCTGGGTCTGTCTCCTCGTCTGGAAGTGGGAACGATACTATACCTCACCTCACAGATGGGTGGGTATGTGGCATGCTGGGAAGCCATGTGAACTATACGGAGGAAGATGGACTCCACAATCCAAGCAATGTGACATTACTTGACTGCATTTTACTGTGCATTATTATCTATTTGCTTTATTGCAAACTCATCTTGAGCAGGGCTTGGCTCTTGGCCATTCTCACCTTCCTTGCATAAATGTGATAAGTAGTCAGACATAACTGAGGAAGGAAGGCAGAACTTTTATCATCTGTTTGACTCCTGTGCCTCTGAACTTCCTGAGAGTAAGATCCAAATTTTGAATCATCCATAGTAGCCACTGAAAGGTTATGCACAGCTGGATGGTGGGCTGTGGCTACGTTGTCCCAGCAGGCTGGAATGGAACCAAGAATTAAATGCTTCATTCTAAGTTCAGGGTTTGGACCTGGGTTTGCCTGTTTCCTTTCTGCTTATCATACACACATGACAGGTAGAGCAAATCAGGGTGATACATCCTCACTGAGGAGTCTGAGAAAACCTATTAAATCCAAGGCAGAGAAAATAATACCAAACACATGACAAATGCAGCAGTCAGTAGTTTTGCAATAACCAGCAAATGTTGAGAAATGTACTTAGTATCTATGGCTGCATGATGCTGCCTGGAGAGATGCCTTAGAGTACGGAAAACAAAATCCCAGTCCAGGCTGCGTGATATGGAGGCTGCCCACTGGATTGCTGTCAGACCACAAGGATCGTGATGCTGCCACTGGATGTCTCTTGGTTAACCAACTACCTAGGAGTCCTCCACGAGCATCAACTTAGACAAACAAGTGGGATGTAATCATTACAAGAATTCAATAATGCTGAGCTGTCAGGATAGATTAAACCTAAGAAGAACCTTTCAAAATTCTTTTTCTGTATATACACATGTACATTAGTAACGCTTGAAGGAAATAAACACTTGCAAAGCAGTTCAAATTTAAGGATTCCCTTACACAGAGGAACCCCAAACAGCTGTTAGAAGCCAAACATTTATAAACACAAATGCTCAAGGTACTGAGGAAAAAAAGAAGACCCTCAGATCGGAAAGAAAAAGCCCAATCTATCCTGCCATAACAAAAGCAGAGAAAGAAACAAAAAAGCCAGACATTTCTGAGAATGATCCTTTCGTCTTAATATTAAAAGCATGTGTGTGTTCTGGCTCCAATAAAATTGTCTATGGTTAGGTTTAAAGTACGAAAGGGTCCTTAACTTGGAAAATGATCACATGGAATGTGTTGTATAAAGAAAGAATTCGGTATTATTTTTCTCTCTTTTTCCTGCTCAAAGAACTACTGCTCCATAGACATGTCTTTGAGGCAGGCTTGGGCAGGAGACTCTCTCTAGCTTCCCTCAGGTCCAGCTGTGGGTACACCCATGGTCCCTGGGACCCTGAGCACTGTGGTACCTTCTTTTCGGGAGGTTTGTAGAGATGTGACTCTCTTACATAATCCAGGCATGTTTGGGTAATACTGAACAATCATCAGTATGTTTTTATACTGATAAAATTTTATTTTATTGGCATAAATAAATTTATGGCATTTATTGGCATAAATTAGCATTTATTGCCTCCGTTTCTGATGAAATGTGAAAAAAAAATCAAAATGTCAGTTTGAAGGCTGACCTCATTTAACAGTGAAAGGGTTATTTGTAAGTTAAATACTATATCAAAGAAATCCCAATATAACAAGTTTTCTTTAATTAATTCCCTTTTTTTAAAATTTTTTTTTAAATTTTTATTTATTTATGATAGTCACAGAGAGATAGAGATAGAGAGACAGAGACATAGGCAGAGGGAGAAGCAGGCTCCATGCACCGGGAGCCCGATATGGGATTCGATCCCGGGTCTCCAGGATCGCGCCCTGGGCCAAAGGCAAGCGCCAAACCGCTGCGCCACCCAGGGATCCCTAATTAATTCCCTTTAAACCCACTTATTGAATTCATATCCTCCGCAACAAAAAAATCCAGGCACTATGGGAAAATGTGCACAGTCCATATAAACTGTTTCTACAACATTCAGAGACTTTATTTATTCCATAGGATGAACAACAACAACAAAATCGCACAAGGATTGACTCATTCAACCTGCTTTGAAGAGTGTTATATTCCAGTTAGAGGATTTCCCTATTTCTTTTGTAGTCACACCATAAGACAAGTGGTCCAGCATTTCCTAAAAGACTCCTGAAGGCCCTGGGGCTCTGCAGAGGGTAGATGAGGCCCCAACTTGACCTTATTCCCCTGCTACCTGCTGAGAGCACCAGATACTGAAGGTCTAACAGACACAGTGTCCACTCTTCTTCCCCTTGTCTTTGCCACTGCCTTCTAGATATTGTTTCCAGTTGTAACTTTTCAGACTCTTTCACCCTTAAGGAGTGACTGGGTGCCTCTACTAGAATTAATTTAAATGCATTTTCATCAAAAGGAAATAAAATAGGGAAAGAAAGTTAATGGCAAATTACAGCAGATTCATGGCTTTTCAGGGAGAACCACACAGGCCAGAATGCTGCTTCCCTATCAAAGTCCTTCACAACACTGACATCCTGCAAGGAAATGACAATCTTTTCATGACCAGCTAAGAAACACATCCTAGGAGATCAAAAGTCCAGCATATATGGGCCCATGGGGCCCCTGACCAGATGCCCACAGCAGATTTTTACATGGTTTCACTTTTCTTCTTCCACTAGGAGTGTGGCTCTTCCCTTGTTTGTTTCAAACCTCCTGTGTGAGAGTGTTAATAAAATCTACCATCTGTAAGCCTCTCCTATTGGTATGATGGATCCCTGCTTCAATTTTCTTCTTTGCTCTGGGTCTCAATGACGTGATCTCAGCCATATCCCAAAAGTTTCCAATGATTAAGGAAATGACATAGGGGCCCCACTGAAACCCAAAAAAACAAAAAGCCCCAAACATCTAAAGACCGATTCTCCAAATATGTAGTGTGATGGGCTAGTGTTGGTTCAAAGGGATCAGAAACCAGTGAGGAAAATATCTTGCTACCAGTGAGAAGGGCCAGAAGAAGTAAAGAATAAAAGGAGAGAAAGAATAAGTTATATATTTCAGCTTAAAACTATCACTTTCTTGCTCAACTGGAAGGGAATATTTCCAAAACCTAAATGTGTTTGCATTTGAATGGACTCAATCAACCCTACTCTTACTCCAGCATCTCTCATAGACAAAGCTGCTTCCTGTTTCTAAAAGAAAAAGTGTGCAATCAGGAGCAAACTCCACCAGCCTCACAAAAACTCACCAGGAATCTAGTTGCACCTATGCCCTGCCTTCCTTTCCTGTACAACATGAGTGAACCACCTGGGTTCTGGATCCCACTGCTTATCCCCCTCTAAGACAGGACCTGGAAAACCTGAGCATCACAATCACCTGGAGGGCTTCTTAAAACCATTGGGGCCCAAATCCAGAGTTTGTTTATTTTTTTAAAGATTTTATTTATTTGAAAGAGAGAGAGAGCACACCGGCAGAGGGAGCAGCAGAGGGAGAGGGAGAGGCAGATTCCCCACTGAGCAGGGAGACCAATATGGGGCAGATGCTTAACTGACTGAGTCACCACCTAGGCGCCCCTAAAAGTAATTTTTAAGGGATCCCTGGGTGGCGCAGCGGTTTGGCGCCTGCCTTTGGCTCAGGGCGCGATCCTGGAGACCCGGGATCGAATCCCATATCGGGCTCCCGGTGCATGGAGCCTGCTTCTCCCTCTGCCTGTGTCTCTGCCTCTCTTTCTCTCTCTCTGTGTGACTATCATAAATAAATAAATTTAAAAAAAATTTTTTTAAAAAAGTAATTTTTAAATAACATTATCAGTGTCTCTGAACAAGGGAACACAAACATTTCAAGATCACCCGAAATGCTAAATTTCAGACAGCCTATGTCATATATTTATTTCACTTCACTTAGAACATGTTAAATCCCTTGTTCACATCTCTTCTTCCAGAGAGCAGAGGAGACACTGACATTAGATTCTGGGATGCTTAGGAGTCTGTTGAAATTTTTTTGAAGAGGGGCGCTTGGGTGGTTTAGTCGGTGAAGCCTCTGATTTCAGCTCAGGTCTTGATCTCAGGGTCCTGGGATGGAGTCCCACGTCGGGCTCCCTGCTCAACAGGGAGTCTGCTTCTCTCTCTCCCCATGCCCCTTCCCCTGCACACATGCACATGTGTGCACACATGCTCTCTCTTTCTCAATTAAATATAAATAAAACCTTAAAAAATTTTTTTGAAGAAAATTTCTGATTATAATAGGTTTTTCCCTCTAGTCATTAGAAGAATGAGGGGAGTTAAGAGAAGCTGGTATTTCCATTTTCTCTAAGTACCTGAGTTTGTTTTCTGATATTTTAAATGGCAGCCACCTCGAAATTCACGTGCACTGTATAAAGCTCCACTGTTTTTGTTGCCGCTGAGCCAAGTTTTACAGACTACTTACACAGTTCCTTAGTGAGCCTCACTGCTTTTACACTATTATGATACCATAAACAAAGTTAAATGACATTTTAAGGCCAGTAGTAAATGTATCAATTAGCTGACTGAAAACAGGTAGCATTTGGGCATTTTCACGGTCTTCAGGAAAGGCTTTATTGCTCCTGAACAACCCATCCTGTGCACCATCAAAGAACAAAAACTTCATTTCTTCTGTTCTTTATTTCATGTTCTTCTGTGTAAGGGTGACCCACCCCCACCCACCAGCACAGCTGGCAGTGAAGCACCCTCATCAAAGGGAATATATTAAGTGCCTTCATCAGGCTTAGAAACAGTCACAGTCTTGCCTTACAGATATTTTATTTTATATCTTATTTATTTGAGAGAGAGGGAATGTGTGCATGCGCACAAGGTGAAGGAGGGGCAGAGGGCAAGAACATCCAAGCAGACTCCTGCTGAGAGATCATGGGGTTCCGTCTCATGACCCATGAGATAGGAACTTGAACCGAAACCAAGAGTTGGATGCTCAACTGACTAAGCCTCCCAGACATTCCAACCTTACAGATATTTCAAAGAAAACTAGTTCAGATGGACACAGCAAATAAACATGTGTTTGGGGATCAAGAAACAAAAATAAATAGAACTAAATGAACATAATTGCATTCTTTGTAAATGTCACTGCACGTGTGCAGCAAGCTGGAGAGCCTACCTACCCCATTTCAAATTAGTCATCACTTGTAGCTGGATAGGAAAATGCTGACAGATCTGCACTAGATAAAACAGATCACAGCAGTCTTGGAAACAATCCACTTTCATGGTGAAACCAACTCTCATATCCATCCATGCCTCCAAACCCAGCTTAGGCCTGAAACCAAGTTGAAGAATGTCCAAAAAATCTTGAAGAATCCAGATGTTCCTGTAATCATCACTGATAAGTTTCCCAGGAGAAAAGAACTTTAACAAAGATGGGAAATTCCAAGATTTAATACCAGAGAATATTTGCATGCAGAGAATCTTTGCACCGGGCCTTGCAAAGTCATGATCAGCGTCTGATGGGGTCAGACATCTAGAGTTTTGCACTGAGGTTCACAATCCCAGCATACCACCTTCTAAAAAGTGGAGGGAAATCACCCAGGGACAAAAGACACAGACTTAGAACACGCACACTCTTAAAATGAACTGAAGGCAGCAGGGAAGTTTACCAAGTACTAATAACAAGTGATAGCCACAGAGTCCTTTCTTGGTGCCAGCATCGTGCTGAGAGCACCACATGAGCGTTCTTCACTTATTCTTCTTGACAGCTCACTGTCTATAGGGTCAGGGTTAGGGTATTCCCACTTTACAAAGGAGGAAACGTAGGCATGGAGTTATTAAGAAACTTGCCCAAGGTACAGGTCTTATACACATGAGGAAGGGAGTTTAACTCTTCTGATTCCACAGCTCTGGACAGAGAAGAGTTTGGCTATATTCTAAAGCAGGGGTTCCCAAAGCCATTTGTGCTACAGAATCACCTCTGGGCCTTTTATAAAAACATATAATTTCCAGGATGCCTGGGTGGCTTAGTCGGTTAAGTAATCAACTCTTGAATTCAGTTCAGATCTTGATCTCAGGATCTTGAGTTCAAGCCCTGCGTTGGGCTCCATGCTGGGCGTGGAGCCTACTTAACAAACAACAAAATAAATCAGAGCAAAACAAAACAAAACAAAAAAACAATTTCCAAGGCCCTACAGATTCAATTGAATTTGGTATACAGCCCAGAAAACTGTATTTTTATAAAGGTCTCCCACAGGACTCCAATGTTCTCCTGGGTCTGGGAACCACTGCTCTAGACCCCAGAACTATAAGAAATGCAGAGGAGATAGCAGGAGGCATATGTGGCTTCATATCATTACACAAACCAAACCAAACTACCCATAGATACCCAGACACACAGAAACACAGACACACACAGCCCCTAACAACCAGAACTTTCCACATATGGTTACAGCTTTACTGGAAAAGAGCTCAATCTCTGGAAACAGAGGTTGCTGGTTCCAATCTCAGTTTGGCCATTTCCTAGGCAGGCAGCCTTGGTCAAGTCATTTCCTCTCTGATCTCAGTTTTCTCCATCGGAAATGACAGAAGATGACTTCCTTTCAAAAACTCTCATTAACCACTTTCTTACACCATACACAAAAATAAATTCAAAATGGATGAAAGACCTAGATGTGAGACAGGAATTCATCAAAACCCTAGAGGAGAACACAGGCAGCAACCTCTTCAACCTCAGCTATAGCAACTTCTTGCAAGACACATATCCAAAGGCAAGCGAAACAAAAACAAAAATGAACTACTGGGGCTTCATCAGGATAAAAACCTTCTGCACAGCAAAGGAAACAGTCAAAAACTCTACATTGGGTCAAACAGAATGAACCCAAAGACCTTTGTTTGAGAGTTGGAGGGAGAAGGGAGTAGTTCCTCTTCCAGACAGTGGAATGTCAACGTAACACCCAGCACTAAGCAACCATTTTGCTACCGAACACCTTTATCAAACTGTATCTGCAGCCTGACCTAACTATATTTTTTGAGATCTGTGTACCAATAAATCCCATTTTGCAATCTAAACTAGTTTGAGGTGATTTTTCTATTACAGAGACTGAAAATATTCTAACGTGTGCAGAACTGCCTAGATGGCAGAGGTGAGACATAACCACTTAGGCCACGTCTAACTCAGATTCTGTGACTTTTTTTTTTTTTTAAGATTTATTTATTTATTTTAGAGAGAGTGAGTGCAAGTGGAGGAAGGGACAGAGGGAGGAGGAGAGAGAATCCTCAAGCAAACTCCCTACTGAGTGGTGAGCCCAACATGGCGCTTGATCCCTGGAACCGGAGATCATGACCTGAACCAAAACCAAGAGTCAGATGCCCAACTGACTGAGCCACCCAGGTGCCCCCAGATTTTGTGGCTTCTTAGGCTATTTCTATCAGTGCCTGTCCTAAGATTCACAGCACTTATAGCAACAGGGTTCTTCAGCCTGGAATGACTTACCCTCCTTCTCCTCTTAAAACTCCTTATCTTTCAGGGCCTTAAATTTAATTGCCACCATTACTGTAAGGTTTTTTAGAGGAAGCAGTTAATCAATCTTTCCCTGACACCCACTTTTATCTCTCATTTCACTGTGAATTTTTCTCATCCTCCCCATAAATGTAGGCTGTGAGCACCCCATGTAGCAAATAGCATCTTAGCTTATTGTGTATATCCAGTGCCTGATGTGGGGCTGGACATGCAGTAGTAAACTTCCACCAATTCATTAAAAATGCCAGATGCCTGGTTAGCTGGATTTACAAGATGACAGTAATACTGGCATAGATTGTCCTGCCTTCTGCCTTGAAGGAATCAAGGAGACATATTCTCTATCTCTGATCTCCAATTACAAGTGGGTCTTTTTTTTTTTTCCCCCTCAATATTCAATTCAGGTGTGATACAGTTTCTGGTGATGTTTAGAGTCTTTTCCAACTATATTAAACCTACTCAGATCTTAACTTGTACAATCAAGGTGGAAAACTCAGGTCCTGTGGATACCCTGCCATAAGGTATCTTCAGTGATCTCTGTAAAAATGTAAGGACACCATCACCTCTCTTCTGTAATATACCACAACTCTCAGTTCTAACATCATTCTATATTACCTATATTGGGAGGCTTTTTTCCCCTTAAGTGAGAAAAGTGACAAGACAGAGGAACTCTGCTCTAGTTCTGATTCCCTGGTCCTAAATCTGGACCTTACATGAAATGCTTGGATCTGTCATGGTTTCACATGAAACCTTCTTCCAAAGGAAGGAAATACACACCATAAACTGAAGTAGATTTGCTCACATTTCAACAGTCAATCCACATTCTCATTAACTAGGAGATAATCCCACAATTCAAAGTCCTCACTAATATGGATCATCTTGGTCTGGAGGAATGGGGCCATAAACCAAGGAAGGAGGGCACCCTTTAGAAGCCGGAAGCGATTCTCCCCCTCAAGCTTCCAAAAAGATATGCAACCATGTCAATACCTTATTTTTATAACCCAGTGAGACTTGGGTTGAACTTGTGACCTACAGAACCATAAGATAATAATGTTCTTGGAGCCACTAAGTGTGTGATACTTTGTGATGACAGTAATAGAACACTAATATACTAACTTTCCCATACAGGTGACTGCTAACTCTTTGGCATCCATAGCAGCCCCCTTTCCAAACTGAGTGAGCCTTCAAAGAAATTGGTAAGTTTATCAAACATGAAACATGGTAATAAGCCATGGTCATAAGTTGAGGTCAGGGTAAGAAAAAGAAAATACTACTTAAATTTATCAAGGATCCAAAGAAGAAAATTCAGATAACAACTCAAATATGAATACCAAACATCCCTTTCATATTCACACAACAGTGCTGAAAAGATGGATACCTTCCTTTAACTAAAATGCCTTATTTTCTTTTCTTTAAATAAAATGCATTTATTCATTAATTCAAAACATGATTAACAGAGCCCCAAGTCCTGAGAAGGATCTATCTTCAAGATGCTTACAATCTATGTAAGCAAAGGCACACCTCAGTTTCTCCCTGGCTATTTACCAGAGGCTTCAGTGATCCATCATGTGAGCTTCTCCATAGGGCCACCACAGGAAGGCAGGCAGCTTCCCTCCAAGTGAGTGACCCAGGAAAAAAAGAAAATGAACAAAACAGAAGCCAATGTCCTTTATAATCTAATCTCAGAAATGGCAAACCATCATTTCTGCCATATTCTATTGGTCACACAGATCAACTCTGGCTGAAGATGGGAGAGGATATCCACAAATGTTGAGTACCTGGAGGCCATGGTGGAGGCTGGCTATAATACCATGTTCTTCTACAACATCTCAACAAGGGAAGCTAAGTGGAATTAATGCTCATGAGGTCTGGAGTAGTCATGGATCTGTGACTCTTTAGTCTGTATGAGCTATCAAGGCCTTAGGTCCCACAACTATAGGATGAGAATGGTCCTGCTTATTAAATAACACTGGTGGTCATACTGATGCTCCTGCTACTTAAACTTGTGAGTGCTTGCCACATGCCAGACACTGTAAAGCATCACACTCTTACCACCTCATTTCCTCCTCACTACAATCCTAGGAGGTGAGGACGTTTGTCACCCCCAGGTGACAGCTGAGGAGACTGAAGCACAGAGAGATTCATGCTTTTGCCCAAAGCTGCATCACTCAGAACAGGCAGTCGGGATCCAGGTCGTTTAGCACTTGAATCCCTGTACAAAGCCACTGTGCTCACGTGGTGCCCTAATAGAGAGTATGGAAATAATGCAAGTAAATCAACTATTTGTAAGAGCATGAGCAATACTAAAATTTGAAAGGAAAACCACATTTAAAATTTTGGCTCAAAAAGAGTATAATACTATCTATACAAGGGACCTACAGCAATGAGATTCATAAAGACAAGAAGTAGAGCCATGGAAGTGATGGCCAGGGGGTTACTGTTAGTGGGTACAGGGTACAGTGTGGTAAGGTGAAAAAGTTCTGGAGATGAGTGGTAGTGATGGTTGCACAATATTCTTGATGTGCTTAATGCCACTGAATTGGAGGCTTAAAAATTGTTAAAACAAGGGGCACCTGGGTGGCTCAGTCGGTTAAGCATCCAAGTCTTGATTTCAGCTCAGGTCATGATATGGGTGTTGGGAGATGGAGCCCCATGTCGGGCTCTGCATTCCGTGCAGGGCCTACTTCTCTCTCCCCCTCTGCTCCTCCCCCAACTTACTGTCTCTCTCTTTCAAATAATGAATAAATAAAGTCTTACAGAAAATTGTTAAAGTGGTGAATTCTATGCCAGGTGTATTTTACCACAATTAAAAAAACAAACATTAAACTCATTATCTGCTATTCCATCCAGAGACTTACTCAAATGAAAAATCCCATACATCTAATCAATGTAGCTGCTTAGTATTTTTATTTATTTATTTAAGTAGGCTCCACATCCAACGTGGGGCTTGAACTCACAACCCTGAGATCAAGAGTCACACACTCTATGACTGAGCCAGCAAGTGCCCTGAAATCTCTTTTACTTCTTTTTTTTTTTTAATTTTTTATTTATTTATGATAGTCACACAGAGAGAGAGAGAGAGAGGCAGAGACACAGGTAGAGGGAGAAGCAGGCTCCATGCACCGGGAGCCCGACGTGGGATTCGATCCCGGGTCTCCAGGATCGCGCCCTGGGCCAAAGGCAGGCGCTAAACCGCTGCACCACCCAGGGATCCCCTCTTTTACTTCTAAAGCATAGAAAGGAATCCAAAAGGGTTCGTCTGTTCTGGTTGGTCCATCACCTTTCTCTCAACTCCTGGCTGCTCCTTCCCCTCAAAAACAGAAGATGTTAGAATAGCTTCCTTTATGCTTCTATCTCCAAGTCACATAAGTAGCAATTTTAAACTGGAAATTGCAATCCGATCCTAAACCCAGGGAAAAATCTGCCCACACTATTAAGTGCTTTGTAGCCTATACTTTTGGGACTACTCTGTGATTATCATTATTTACACCCTTCCCTAGATGTTTTGAGAGTCAGAGATTGGTGCAATAGATCGAAGGCAGCAGAGTCAGCTGACAGGGAGCTGGGACTCTGAGGTAAAGGAGCAGGACGGGTGGCCACCTGGCACTTGGGGTTTCTTATTAAACTACTGTTTTGGGCATGCTGGCTGATGAGAGGGGAGCTGGGAAGGTCACTCTGGCTCAAGGTAAGCCCTTGGGATTAACATCCTTTCCCTGTCCTTGTCCCCTGGAACTTTGTCCCCTTAACTTTGTTAAGGTGTATCCTGACTCCAGGAGCTCACAGGCTAGGGCTTTGGTGGCTCCCTCCCTGCCACAGTCCTTTCTCCTCCAGTCTGGGGCAGGAGTTAAACGTCCCTGAGGCATTTCTGGCCTCATTTCAAAAACAGGAAAGACCCCAGTCATAAAAAGGGGTATTATGGCCTTATTCTAAAACACATGTTGTTTTAATTCACTGATCACTACCTCTTATCCACAGGCCTGATCACAAACCAGGTGGTATGAAGTGATAGAATGTAAAAGATACAGAAATTAAAAAAAAAAAAAAGATTGTGAAAAGGATACAGGGAAAAAGCTAATCTTCAAGAAAGAATTTTTAAAGGTTTTATTTACTTATGAGATTTTTAAAAGATTTTATTTACTTCATGAGATTTCTAAAAAAAAAAAAATTTTATTTACTTATTCATAAGAGACACACAGAGAGAGGCAGAGACATCAGTGGAGAGAGAAGCAGGTTCCCTTTGGGGAGCCTGATGCAGGACTTGATCCCAGGACCCTGGGATCATGCCCTGGCTGGCTAGACCCTAAACTGCTGAGCCACCCAGGTGCCCCCAAAAAGAAATTTTAAAACTACCAATAAATAAATAGAACAAAGCACACGATTTACCCGGATGCTTCTAATGCCCACTTAGGAAACAAACTGTCCTGCTTGTTGATAGCAGCTATCAGAGGGGACTTCACAAACAGCAGGACCACCCAAGGGGCACTATGCAGCAGAGACATCACAGTGAGGGGTTTAAGATGAGGTGCAGACCCCCAATATGCCACCAGTTCGTGTCCTGTCCCCATGACTGTTGCTCCTATGGCAGGGATTGCACCTAAGCCAGTCTGTGCACCTAATAAAGGAGAGAGCAGCAACACACTTACAGGATCCAAAGGATAATTTATGTCACAATTTTGATAAGTCTTTACAGATAGTACGAAGAAGGGGGGGCTGGGTGATATTTTGAGACATGAATCTGTATTCTTCCCATGGGTCACCCGTGCTCAGCGCCTCCAGGGAAGCAGCGGAGGGATCAGGGAGGCCTGAGAGTCTAGGTGAGTAGGGGCCTGGGCCCCGGCAGCACAGCATCCCCTGGAGGAGGAGATGGGCCGACAGAGCCATGCACACCCTCACAGACTCCCAAGTACCATGTGCGGCGAAGGAGAATCTGAGAGCAGCCCGGCCTGCAGAGAAGGAGGGTTGAGAGACCTGAGCCACAACAGCTCAGCTCTGGGGATGACCCCAGACATTCGAGAGGGAAGTGAGCTTTTCCACCACCCAGGTGAAAGAAGAATCTGCCACAAATTGGACAACTTCATACAAAATATTTTATTTTTTATTTCTTAAAGATTTTATTTATTTATTCATGAGAGACACAGAGAGAGAGGCAGAGACACAGGAGGAGGGAGAAGCAGGTTCCCTGGGGGGAGCCCAATGCAGGACTCCCAGCGTCCTGGGATCACAACCTGAGCCAAAGGCAGATGCTCAACCACTGAGCCACCCAGGAGCCCCTTTACAAATACATATAAACCATCTCCTTTGACTAAAACACATGTCATGGTGCTCTAATGAAAACAGCATTGGCAGACACGTGGTAAAATGATTCTGTCTATACCACTGGGCAGGTAGAGGATGCTCAATGAAAGCCTGTTGGCTAACTGGCGACAAAATGTCCAGAACAGCTCCCAACTCCCCCAGACTCTTGCGATACACCTGCCAGCTAGTTGGCTAGTATTAGACGTGCAGTACATTGTGATGAGTGGGCCTTTTCTGTATGCAAAGTTAACGTGTTTGCACAGAATACAATCCATGATATGTGTGATACTTTCAACACTGTGAGCTAACCACTTGAGGATGAAACAGATAAACCCATGAGGGCTGGGCTTTTGTCTAGTTACCTGATGCAGTCCCTGAGGCTAGAAGAGTTCCAGACGTGGGAGGAGTTCGTACATATCTGACAAATGTGGACAGTCAGAAGACATTAGACCTCTACCTCCAAGTACGAAATATAAAGTAGGGGCAGCTGCAACAAATACAGGTGGGTCCAGGATTCAAGAGCCCAACCAAATCAAGAACACAACGCAGAACAAGGGCTGGCTGGCCTTCCAGGGTCCCCCTCCAAACTGGAGACCCCTCTACAGACACAAAAAGCTCAAAGTCTGTGGGCAGGAGGCATAGGGGAGAGAAAAGAGCAATTTATCAGCCCCAGGCTTAACCTTCTTCAAGCACCTTCCTATTGTGTAGCAAGATGTCTCTGTGCTTTGGATGAAGGAGTTGGCCCCACAATCCGAAGCATTAATGTGACCTACATTCCAGAAAGGTTCTGATTTATGAATTGGCACCAAGACGACATCAGCTGGTGCAAAATGCCACGGCGTCTGTTTTGAGGGTATGTGCAGATGGGAGTGATTTTCCGCGGGTGCATCGTGGTCAGCTCTGGCCGTCTCAGGGCCTCCAAACCCACTTCGGGGCCTGGACTTTCATCAAAGGTATAACGTAAGACAGCCCCAGTGGCTCAGCAGTTCAGCACCGCCTTCAGCCCAGGGCCTGATCCTGGGGACTCGAGATTGAGTCCCACGTCGGGCTCCGTGCATGGAGCCTGCTTCTCCCTCTGCCTGTGTCTCTGCCGCGCTCTCTCTCTCTCTCTCTAATAAATAAATAAAATCTTAAAAAAAAAGGCATGATGTACTGGCCCTACACCACGAGACACTTAATGAATGGGCTTAATGATGCCAAATAGAGGGAAGTTCCCTTTAAAAGGAGCAATGTGAGGAACAGCAAGAGAAGGAAACTGATTTGTGTGACGTCTTGTCGAGCCACCTGGGCGTTAATCAAAGGTAACTGGCAATGTCACTGGGGACAAGTCCCTGGAGAACTGGCCTCACTGTGAAAACCAAAGTGTGGGCATCTTTGTTTTGGCTGGAATTTTCTGAGCTTCCACTCTGAGTGCACTCTGTGCTGTAAGACACAGAAGGTTCTCTCTCAAGAAGCTTTTGATGGATGTTAACAGCTAATACTTTGATTAACAATGCACTTTCATCTCCCATGATCCCATTTGGTCTTAGCTGGGAATCACCAGTGAAGGGATTATCTTCCCTGAGAAAAACTGAGATGTGGGCTGGTGTATGGTATGCTGTGCAACCAGGGCCTCCTTCCAGGTCGCTCAACTATGCTAATGGCATGGCAAGGGCAAGGCCTGCAGCTCACATTTCCTGGTTCCCAGCCCTGGCTGCAGAGCACCCAATAGCACCCAGGGACGAGGGGAGCCAATTCAAGGCAGCCTGGAGTATGTGAGGACAGAGGAGGAAGTATGTGGGTGAGGGGTGAGGACGGGGCCTTGCATGTCAGGGAGCAATCAGAACCGCCGGCACTGGGACCAGCCACTATCTGGTGCATCTTTAAGCCCCAAACTGCCATGAGGAGATAACAGCTTTCTTTGGCAGGTGCTCAGACAGCAGGTCATGCGTAGGCACTTCTCTGGCAACGTCCAGACAAACCAATCTCTCTCTGATCCAAGTTGAACGGTCTGACAATAACATAATCTGCAGACAAGGAAATCCTCAGGGTGGCGTTCCTCCAGGGAAAACGTTATGCTGAACCAGGGCCAGGGCTGCCAACACCTGTGGCGAGTGAATTCCAAAATGTGCAGTCACAGCTGGCTTCCTTGAGGAGTGGCCCTGGCCTCTCTGCAGCAGAGACGTGAGGACCGGGAAGTATCTTCCTGCAGCAGCCCCATGTAGGTGACCCCCACATACCTCTCCTCTGCCTTCTGGGAGCACACGGAGATCATTAACCCCAGGTAAAAAGTATAATGAAACTTCATTTTCTGAACTCCTGGGGTTTTGAACCCAATGTTCTTATCAAGACACTCTTCTTGCTGAATAAATAACTCTTAGGTCAGTGACCTAACTAAGGACTCATGTCTGACATACAGTCTTCAATTTTTATTATAAATTGTTTTTATTTAATACCTATAATGCTAGCAAGAGACTATGCACAAATACAAATAACAAATGCTGAAGATGTAGAGCAACTGGAACCCTTCTGCATTGTTGAGGGGAAAGTGTAATAGCACAGCTGCTGTGGAAAACTGATTGGTGGGGTCACAGAGAACTAAGCAAAGAAGTACCGTATGATCTAGCAATTCCATTTCTAGAATACCTAAAGGAATTAAAAGCAGAAACTCAAAAAGATACTTGTATGCCCATATCCATCACAGCATTATTCACAACAGCCAAAATGTGGAAACAACTCAAATGTCCATGGATGGATGAATGGACAAACTAAATGTAGTATATCTATACAATGGGCTATTCTTCAGCCACAAGAAGAAATGCAGTTCTGACACCTGCTACATCATGGAGGAACATTAAAGACAGTATGATAAGTGACAAAAGCCAGACACAAAAGGATGAACAGAATACTCCAAGTATAGTGACAGAAGGTAGATGAGAGATTACCAGGGGCTGGGGAG
Source organism: Nyctereutes procyonoides (assembly GCF_905146905.1). Lineage (NCBI taxonomy): Eukaryota > Metazoa > Chordata > Mammalia > Carnivora > Canidae > Nyctereutes > Nyctereutes procyonoides. The sequence continues at coordinate 9,563,592 of NW_026575044.1, forward strand.
TGGGGATGGGGAAATTATTGCCTCCTGGAGTACAGTTTCTGTTTGGGGTGATAATAAAGGTTTGGAAATAAAAAGTGGCGATGGTTGTGCAACACTGTGAATGTAATTAATGCCACTGAACCGTATATTTAGAAATGGTTGAAATGGTAAATTTTATGTTATGTATATTTTACCACAATAAAGATGAATCACCAACCAAACATAAAATCAAATGTAAAAGAGAAATCAATGTAGAAATTTTAAAAAACAATATATAAAGAGCTTTCTCAAGAAATACTTTTAAAAGTTAAAAATAGAGCTACCCTATGATCCAGCAATTGCGCTACTAGGTATTTACCCAAAAGATACAAAAATACTGATTCAAAGGGGCATATGCACCCTGATGTTTACAACAGCAGTGTCAACGATAGCCAAACAATGGAGAAAGCCCAAAAGTCCAAGAATTGATGAATGGATAAAGAGGATGTGGTGTGTATATATGCACAATGGAGTATCACTCATCCATCAAAAAGAATGAAATCTTGCTATTCGCAACAACATGGATGCAACTAGAGGGTATTATGCTAAGTAAAATAAGTCAGAGAAAGACAACCATAGGATTTCACTCACGTAGAATTTAAGAAATGAAACCAATGAACATAGGGAAAAGGAAATAAAAGAGAGAAGAAAGCAAACCATAAGAGACTCTTAAGGATACAGAACAACAAACAGGGTTGATGGAGGAAGGTGAGTGAGGGGATGGGCTGGATGAATGACGGGCATTAAGGAGGGTATTTGTTGTGACGAGCACTGGGTGTTGTATGCAAGTGATGAATCACTAAATTCTGCTCCTGAAACCAACATTACACTATATGATAACTAACTAGAATGTAAACAAAATCTTGAAAAAAAATTTTTTAAAGGGGACTGTATTAATGACACACTGTTGTCATAAAGCTCATTTACAAAGCTAGAAGAAACACAGCAAAGTGGTAATATTCGCAACAGTGCTAAATTCACTACATTTACATAGTACTGATTCAACATCAGGAATTCTTTTAAGGGCTATACACATATTAACTCACATAATCCTCACAATAACCCCTTGATGTACGATCTCTTGTTACCCCATTTCGAAGTTAATGATTCTGAGACACCTGGAAGTTAAATAACCTCCCCCAAGGTCATGCAACTAGTGAGTGGCAGAGCTTGGATTTAAACCTAAAAAATCTAAACCCAAAGTCTTCATTTTAACAACTAAGCCCTTATCAGTATGAACGATGTAAAGGTGAGTCCCCCCAAAGAGAGAGAGAGAGAGAGAGAGAGAGAGAGAGAGAGAGAGAGGGAAAGAGAAAAGGATAGGGCTATTATAAATAATTATTGGCTAATCAAGTTAAAGAGACAGATAAGGGCTAATGAGACCTGACATATTCCTCTTCTTTCTTTCTTTTTTTTTTTTATTCCTCTTCCTTCAAAACCAAACATTAACTGTTGAGTAAATAGCACAGGATACCACTGATCTTAGGGGCTCCCCAAGTCCCCTCAGGAAGATGAGTAAAGTAGAATGAGCGCCCGACCTGAGGTTATAAAATCTGGTTTTAATTCCTGGCTCTGTCACCTATCTGATCTGCTTATTCACCTGGCAATCACTCCAGGGGCATGGGGCAACAGGCTGGCTAGTTCACTTATAGTTTCAAGTCTTAGTCGAATGAGAGAGGCTACGCATGTTCCTGACTCTCATTTACAAGTAATAATAGTTGATTGAAGATGTTTTCTCTTGCTTAATTCCTCAGAATATTTTCTTGATAATGATCAGATACATAAACCTTGGTGCTTGTTTTTCCAATGAAGGCATTGTGCCTGCCAGACTGTGGACAAATAGGCACAAACAGCTACCTGGTGATTCTACCCCTCCCTGTTTCCTACCCTCGGGCCAGCCAGATGATGACATATGGCAGGCCCTGAGAAGTGTCAGCTCTTTGCTCTTCTTCCCAGAAGGGGTGGGAAGATGACAGGAGGCAAAGGAGAAAGGGAAAAAAGAACATGGAAGAAGAAAAGGAAACAGGATGTGAAGCCAGAAATTGGGGGTGGGGAGTGGGGGGGGGGGAGCTGTGGTCTGCAGGGGGCTCTCACCTTTCATTTCTCTCCAGAAAGTCCCATAATGTCAACCATGCCCCCACACTGAAAAGGGCAGGACACTTCTCTAGACCTTCAAAACCAAAGGACTCAACCCTGTTTCTCGCTCCCCTGTCTACCACCAGACACACATTTCAATTATGATCCTTTAGTTTACAGCATGGCCAAAGCAGTCATCAAGGAGCGTCATCTCTACAGTGTTCACTAATCAAGATAAAAGAGAGTTCAAATATTAGGCCTACAGGCCTTATGTTGATCTTTGGGTATTCACTGAGTGCATCTTATCTAGTAAATTGTAGGATTCCGAAGGCAGAGAATGTGCTTCAATATAACATGCTTCAATATAACATGCTATATCACTATATCAGTGACTATTTGTAGTGTTGGAAAACAAAATGATTACATTTCTTTGGAAATATATTCTCCACAGACTGAATGTCTAGGTAGCCCAGAGAATGATTTGTTTCATCTCAGATTTTACTTGATTTTTAAAGTCCTGTGGTGGCAAGGGAAAGCCCACCAAAAACCACATATTCACATTATTCACCTGTGTCTTATGAAACGGGACCATCAGCCTGCACCTCTGATGCAGGACTGAGGCATGGTCAATACAAAGGATACATCTACAGCACCGGACACAACCACATTCAAGGTCATTTGAGGCCAGCTCCAAACACTGCCTTCCAACTATTCACTTGAACTTCATTGTAATTGGTTAGCATGAATAACATCTCAGAAAGTGTTGCTTCTGAAGCATGAGGAAGTCTTATTTCAATAGAAGATGAACTGCACCGGAGAGAAAATATGCCGGGCGAGTCCAAACATGCTTGCCCATCTACAGGTCTGATTCCCATGAGTGCCGCCTCCTCTTGACAACCTACTTTCAACCTTAGAGAGTACAGATGTTTTGAAAGTTTCTCCTTGCTCTGGGTACTATGAAGAGACCATGTCCAGCCTCATTCTAGAAACTAAAGGACATAAGGAATCCACCATGTGTTAAAGATGGGGAATTTTTACTCTAGACACCCTTGCCAAAATCTAAGGGCCATGCCCATTTCCCATCACATGATCCCTGGTTTTGCAGAGCTGTGGTTTGCAGATGGGAATAATGATAATCCCACACAGCAGTAATAAAACACTTTAAGGAGAAGACTGAAATATTTGAGATGATTTTTCATGATCCCCTTCTGAACTACAAATGAGTCAGACACAGGTCACCCCTCCAAGTATTCAGAACTACAGGCCCTACAATAAATAGCATTGGTCAATGGTTCCTCTCTTTGTCTATCAAGACTCTTCCTCCTTGGAGCTAGCAGCTACTCAGAACAGAGCACCAAACTGACCAGGAGGAGACCTGGGCTCATTTGGATGTTTCTTTCCCCACTTCAAAGGGATTTAGATGGAGGTTCTGGCAGCTTCCTTTCAGCATTGCTTCCGGATGATGCCCAAGAAGATCAAAACATTTGGTGCACTCCTCACATTCTACATCTATGCCAGAGTCTCCATCCTTCCTCTGACCGTATTTGCTAAAACCAAACCCATCATTTTTGAGAAAGCAGCAAATTCATCATAGGGAAAGGTAGCAAGACAAGCCCACAAAGAGACCATGCCAGGAGTGAGGAAAGATTCCAGTCTGAAGGGCAAGATGATCATCCTTCTGCAAAGTAGCCCCCCATAGTTGGGCTACTTGCCCTGACTCCCAGATAAACACCTCGGTTTATCACTGCACCATGTAAGTGTGCTGTGCACCCACCCATCAAAGAGAAAACATGAGTAAAGAATAAGGGAGGAAAGAGTGAAAGTTATAGGTAAAGAGGATTGGTGGGCAGGTGTTAGGAAGACATGGAGGGAAAGGCAGTAAAGGGGCAAGAAAACAACAAGTGAAGATGTGCAGGCACATAGAAGAGATGTGCAGGAACCAGAAGCAGAGGTGTGAAAAGATATCATACTCTGGGCTCTAATTCTCACTTCCTTAGGCTCTGGGGGTATCCCAACAGAACAAGAAGTTCTCACCTGCTTCTCAAACCCATGGTGGGGGGGGGGGGTGTACACCAAGCAGATCCATGCTACCACAGCGCCATCTAGTGGCGTGGCAGGACTGGTAATGACCTAACCAGTATTCTCTAGGATTAAGTCCCTATTGAAGATAGCCCAGGCAGTAAACATAGCTAACAGAAGCTATTACTAAGGAATATGTACAATGTAAGCTCACAAATTTTTATGTCCTATGGGTTGTCTCCTCTCAGGACAAGTGGAGCATGATTCTACTTTCCCCATTCTTTTTTATTTTTTTTATTTTTATTTTTTTCCCCCATTCTTTTTTTAAAAATATTTTTATTTATTTATTCATGAGAGACACAGAGCAAGAGGGGCAGACACACAGGCAGAGAGAGACACAGGCCCCACGCAGATAGCCCAATGTGGGTCTCGATCCCAGGTCTCTAAGATCACGACCCGGGCGTGAAAGCAGGCGCTAAACCGCTGAGCCACCCAGGGATCCCTACCCTCCCCATTCTTAAAGAACCACCCCACTTCTTTTTATTTTATTATTTTTTAAAGATTTATTTATTTGAGAGAGAGAGTGCACATGGCGTGGTGGGGGAGGGGGACAAGGAGAGAGAGAGAGAGAGAGAGAATCTCAAGTAGATCCCACGCTGAGCACAGAGCCCAAAGCTGGGCTCAATCTTACAACCCTGAGATCATGACTCAAACAGAAACCAAGAGTTGGATACCTAACTGGCTGAGCCACCCAGGTGCTCCCCTCACCACTTTTTTAATCAGCTCAGCTATTGATGAAATTTTTAATGGAAAAACCATTGCCTTTGAAGACATGGAGTTTTTCAAGCACTAGAGAACTACATTCCCTATTTTTCTAATGATATTGATTTTTGAGCATCTCTTAAAACAAGACAGAAAGATGTCATGAGACATATGTTTATTAAACATAATAGAAACACTTCAGAGTCATTAAATACTAATATATGGTTTTGCTGCCTTCCTTTCTCTACAGTTTTCCCACAAAATTCTGAAATGAACAGCTGTAACAATGTAAATCTCTGTGATTTATTGTACAGCTGATTATGCTGGGGCTATCAGGACCCAAGCCATGGGGCTCCTGCAATACTCTGGATTTTTCTGTGGCCTCAGGTATGAGTTCTGGGAAGCAGTGTTGGCTCTGTACAAGGCACATGCTTCGGCTCACGTCTCTGCTGGCATTCAAGTACTACCCCCTAACTTGGTGACCTTGGACTTCTTTCATTTACTGAGCCAGTCTCATTCCCACCTGTACAATGGGAATGCTACCAGTAGCTTCATAGGACTGTTTGTGAGAATTCAGTGAAAATGTGTGTGCAAAATGGACAGCATTATGCTGACAGGTAGGAAGTGACAGGTACATGTTCCTTCTTTTTCTGTTGCCCTTTCTTGAAGAGATCCAGCAGAGAAAGAACAATTCTCATGTTTAGTTGAGCTGCCATAAGGAGACCCCTCATCTCTGGTCTGTTTTACAAAACTGCAAAGATGAGAGAGAAGAAAAAGCCTTCCAAGATTCTGATAGCCTCCTCTCCACTTTCAGTTGAAAGTCAACCAATTAGAGAGGGCTAGGGTGAAGATGGAATCCTGCCAGCTGTGGTACCTGGGAGAGTTCATAATACACTTGACTTTAATTCATATGTACTATAATCCTGTGGGTTAAAGGGCCATAAAAGTTGTTCTGGTTTTTCTTATACTTCAAAGAAGCAATTCAATGGCCATGAATTACAGTCTCTCAATTACACTGGAGCTATGAAACACAACTGTTCTGGTATGATTTCCAGCCTGGATCCTTTGCCAAAGGAACTTCAAGGAAAGAATTTAAACAAAATAACCTTTCCAGGCTTTCATCCAGCTTCCTCATGCAGGAGACTCTATCGTCGGGAGCCCAAGAACACATGCGCTGAGATACGAACAGCGTGGACCACAGTGTTGAGTTGGGGTGGGGCCAGCCCATAAAATAGTAAGTAAACACTGTTCTCTGGAAGAACCCATGGGATGACAAATGTTACCAGAAAAAAATAAATAATGAGATAACAATTAAAACATTTAAAGGGAGGAGAGTCACATTAAGAATGTGGCAGACCTAAGATACTCCTATCATCGTGAGACTCGGGAAAAGAAGTATAAATTTTTTGCACAGCAGCAAAGCAAATGCTTGTAGTTGGGAATTAGTCACATATGGTGGAGAGAAGACTACACTTGGAATTGGATTAAGTCCTGGTTTCTCACCTAACTAGCTTTCTGACCTTGGACCACTTCCCTATACAGTGGTTTGCTCATCCAAGATGGAAGCAGTCACGTCTCCACGAGCCGCTGTCAGGAAGCCAAAGCTGGAGGCATGAGAACAAGGATGAGCCACTTGGCCTTGGTGGGCTCCATTCCTCATCTCCAGGGCCTGGGCTCCAGGTCCAGCTTTTTGCAACTGGCCAATAAGACCACAGTTTAAGGATGTAAAGAGACACCTTTAAAATGATATTATTGCAAGTAAAACATAAGTATCTGCTTATTACAGAACCCTCTTGCAAACCAAATCCTACAGAAACTGCCAAGGGGTAAGAATGGGGGGCAGGAAGCCAAGTTTTCTGACCCGCCAGTTGCTGTGATTCACCATCGATCACTACTGGATATCTTCTTTGACTTCAGAGCCTCTGGCAGAACTGCAGTAAGGATGCAGCCCCGGGTAGGGGTTGACGCTCACACATCTTGCTCTCTGAAGTTCATCTCCAGTCTGTCTCCATACATAGCTGGCCTCTGTGGCAGATGTGCCCATCGAGGATCTGACTGTTCCCAAGCCCTGCGAGTGGGGTCTTTGCACTTGAAAGAAAACTAGATGTCTGTATCGTGAGGGGAAAAGACTGTGAATTTGGGAATCATTTCTACAATAACATTTATTTATTTATTTATTTATTTATTTATTTATTTATTTATTTGATTTTATTTATTTTTAAGATTTTATTTATTTATTAGAGACACACACACACAGAGAGAGAGAGAGAGAGAGAGAGAGAGAGAGAGATTGAGAGAGATGGAAACACAGGCAGAGGGAGAAGCAGGCTCCATGCAGGGAGCCCGACGCGGGACTCGATCCTGGGGCTCCAGGATCACACCCTGGGCTGAGGGCAGGTGCTAAACCGCTGAGCTACCGGGGCTGTCCATTTCTACAATAACATTTAAAGACTGGTCTAAGAAATACAGACTGTGCTCTTGATGTTTGCATTAAAAGCACAAACATGCCTTGCTTGCTAAAAGAAATCTAACTACATGCAGTGGTCTCTCGAGGTAAATTTATAGTTAGAATAAAAATATACTTTGTAGGAAAAGCAAGCCTTGCCATTTTACCTTATAACTGACTAGAAAGGGTGGGGGGTATGCGAGAGGGGAGGGTTGAAGGGGGGAGAGAGAGGGAATGCATGTATGAGTGCGCGCGCGCGTGCATGTGTGTGTGCACACTAGGGCAGGGCATTGGGAGAAGCTGGTCAGAGAGTGGAGATACAATGTGTGAAGAGGGACAGCTCAGGAATGCTCAGATAGACTCATCTATGTGCCCCATCCCACCAAAAGGCAGCTAAAGCCTGCTTCCCAGATGGAAACCCTAGGTGATAATGTGAAAAGTCCTTCCGGAACATCTGCCTTTTTGCACATTTTTAGAAAATGTGGGAGAAAACCGGGATGTGATAAGCAACCCATGCATAATTCTGACTCAGTCCAAGAGGATTTCCTGTGAGCAAAAGAGATGGACAGCCAGGGAATGTTGGTTAGCTTCTGCTGCCAGGGGGCTTGTTCATAAAGTTTGGTCATTGCCAAGGCCAGCAGGTTAAGGCAACGAGGTCTGTTTCCAAGATACCCTAAAAATACATAGCCTGATTTCAGCTACAGCCTTCCTGGGATGTGATCAAGGAATGTGCAAATTGGCCACACCAAACACTAACCTGTCTCACAAAACAAAACATTTGTACGCCCAGCCCACTGGGGGACTGAAGCTCAGACAACACAGGAAGGAGGAGTCTGTGAAGGAGCCTCCCCTCCACGCAGACCCCCTGCTCCATTAGTGGTATGTAACATCCCCCACAGCACAATGAACGCATCACGGCAGGGCAACTGATGACCTGGCAATGAACAAAATAAAGGAATTTGCAACCTCTAGAACCTCAAACCGGTTAACAACATGAAATTCAAGAACAGAAACAGCCAGAGCTTAGAAAAAGAAGCGGTGGGCGGTGGCAGGGAGCAGGAATAGATTACTCTCTCCTGTTCCAGACAAAAGAATGCGAGGTCTGGCCTCTTCCCTTTCCTTCCTACTATCCAGGGCCCTTCCCTACTGGTCCAGAACTGAGGCTAAGGCCCAAAGCCAAGGACAGAGTGGTGAACTGCCCACAGTCAACAGAGACTGCTAAAGAAGCTGCCAACAATTGGTTCCAGACATCCTCCCCGGGCTTACTAAGCAGGACTCTGTAGTCAACTCTCCTAGCCACACAATCCTTCCCAGTCTGTAGAAAGCAAGAATTTGAAGGGTGTGTTTGTCTTTGGCCTTGTGGAAGGTTTGTGTTCAAGATGAAAAGTGACTCCACGGGGGATGGGACAGGGTGTTTTGCCTTTCCAGAAGGCAATGATCTGGGGTGCCTCGGAGGAGGGAGTCTGGTGTTGGTTCCCTGGTTAGATCTACTTAGGCAGTCAATTTTCTGATCTCTCCTCACCTACCTGAAAGGGACTAAGAGAATGGGAGAGCTGATAAGGAGGCAAAGGCAGAGCCCGTATGCCACCAACTGTTCTGTTATGAAACACATGTGCGATAAGGGGGGGGCACTGCAGAAGTAGCTGGGCTTAAATCATCATGCTCCTACTACCTAACCCCAGAGGTGGCCAATGGATCAAGGGCCAGAGCTTCTACATCTAGCACCTTCACAGTGGCTGGGGAGAGAGCCCACAAGTTACCCACACATAACATGTGGTCAGTGTCATGCCGCAGACAACACTTCAGAGAAGCGGGGACAATCAGCAACTTCCTCATGAAGAAGAGGTCATGTTTCCTGAACCATACCTCCTACTGGCCCACCACGGCACAGGTTCCAGAGCCTCCAACGATAGGGAACACAAAGTATGGAGACGACTCTTTCTCTTCTTTACACTACACTCTCGGAGTTTTAAGTCTAATCTGTGATGGGGAGAAAGAAGTTTGATTCAGATATAAAATTGGAGGTTTGTACTGGACTGGACTAATTTTATTTTATATTTTTTAAAGATTTTATTTATTTATTCATGAGAGATACAGAGAGAGAGAGATGCAGAGACATAGATCGAGGGAGAAGCAGGCTCCATGCAAGGAGCCCGATGTGGGACCTGACCATGAACCCTGGGATCACAACCTGAGCAAAAGGCAGACATTCAACTGCTGAGCCACCCAGGCATTGCTGGACTAATTTTAAAAACCAAACTATGATGGGAAAACCAAGATAAATGCCCTCAAGTCTCTTCAAGGTTAAAAAAAAGGGGGGATTAAATACAGACAGAACAGGTGGTAGTAATAAATACTAAAGTAAATAAGTGAATACTCTAGGGAATCTGACCCTTCTTAATAAACCAGATTCATGAATCTGAATCATGAACTTTGGGTTGACAAAGTCTGTAACAGTCTCTGTAGACAGTGGGGGAGTTTAGCACTCTGTCCTGGAAAAGGATGAAAAAGTCAGAGGAGGAAAAGGGGATAAGAAAAGAAGATCCTATCTCATGGGTATTTTTCCACAATAAATGTAATCAGGATCTTGAAGAGACACTAGGGCTCCCATGTTCACTGGGGCTTTACTCACAGTAGCCACAAGGTAGAAACAATTTAAATTTCCACGGAAGGATTAATGAATTAAAAGAATGTGGTATATACATACAAAGGAATATTATTCAGTCTTTAATAAGAAGGAAAGCTGCAAAGTTGACATCATAGATGAGCCCTGAGGGCATTATGCCAAGTACAGTAAGATGGTCACAGAAGGACAAACTGCCCAATTCTGCTTACACAACAGATATAGAATAGTTGAACTCACAAAAGCTCAGAATGGAATGGTGGGTGTCAGGATGGCTTGCTAATCAGTCTATCTAAAATCTTAGATAATACTGCATTGTACAACTTGGCAGTCTGCTAAGAGATCTCATGTTAAGTGTTTTTACCACAATACATTTTTTTAAAAGATTTTATTTATTTACAAAAGAGAGAGCATGCGAGAAAGAGAGCACAAGCAGAGGGAGCAACAAAGGGAGAGGGAGAAGCAGACTCCCCACTGAGCAGGGAGCCCGACATGGGGCTCAATCCCAGGACCTTGGGATCATGACCTGAGCCGAAGGCAGATGCTTATCACCCAACTGAGCCACCCAGGAACCCCAACCACAGCAACATTTTTGAACAGAAAAGAATAGAAGAAAAGGCAGAAGGTAAGATGAGAAATATACTCTGGGGCAATTTGTACTCAGAAGTAAGAAATGGTATCAAATTTAGTAGCAAAGAACCAAACTGAAATTTTGAAAAATAATGGTAATCAATTAACAAGCTATTCCCCATGCCCAAGGAGTTGATTTTATACAAAGAAAAAAAAAGAAAAGAGAAAAAAATATGTATAAATCATGGTCCCTGCCCACAGGAGCTTACAATGAAAGCATGCCAGTGAGTGGTCGTGTTCTATGATGTGTGTGTCTGGAGGGGGCATTATGGACATCACAGCTCTGTGACAATAATCAGGTCCCTTCGCTTCTCTCAGCCTTTTCTTATCTGTAAACAGGAAGAGGAAGGCCTCTTCCAAAAGAGGAAGGCTGAAATACTCAGGGCTTCTAAACCTGGATGGCAATGAAGAACCATAGTCTATGCTTCATAGCTTGCCCAAGTGACCCTGGCGAAATAGTGGAAATCAGACCCCACATATACTCAGAGCCTATCTCGGGAAAACATCCATTACCACTAGGCTCTATGATATCCAAGAGCTCTTTATATATTCTATAACTCCACATAAATAAGAAACAGGGGTGACCTCCGTGAAAGGTAGCACCCTTCTGAGCTGAGGATGGGCTGAGTCTGAGTTTCTGGGAAACAGGTGCCCATTCACATTTCTGTGCTTGGACGTCTAGCAGGGTCCTAGAGGGTGTGGGGCTGTAGGAATGCCACCACTTTTTTTTAGATTTTGAAAAGTAAACACCAGAAGCTCTGGCAACCACAGTGCTTGGGGAGGAGCTGTACATCTGAAGTTTTCCTGTCTTCCTCCAGCAACACGAGGATTGTTTCATGAGAAGTGACTACGCTGGGAAACAAAGCAGTAGTGTCTGCTCACAAAGAGAGGTGCTGGCAATTTCCTACGTTCCTTTTTTATTTTTTTTATTTTTTATTTTTTTTTATGAATGCCAAAGTCATTTGTTTTGAAAATAAGAGCCTCTCCTTTGCCCTCAGCATCCCTGTTCAGAAATTCAACCACAGGAGTGATTCTGTGTAGGCCTGCAGAGTGTGGGCAAAACCTCTGAGACACCACAGTGGCTGTTTCAGGAGAGATAATGAAGGACAGGGAAGAGTTTAGATTCTGGAGTCACAGAGACCCAAGTTCAAATAGCAGACAGTCTGTGTGCTGGCAGTGCGATCTTAGGTGAATCATTTAACCTCTGTTCCCTTTCCTTAGCTTAAAATGAGGAAAAGAGGGATGCTGTGAAATGACCCCTACTTAGTCAACACTCAGTAAATGTCAACTATAGAAAACAGAGGCAAAGCCACCAACAGATCTCCAGGAGTACGTAACTGATGGCTGCAATGGGATGTTACATGCATAGCATTGGGTGCAGCCTCTGTCCTAATGCTCACACTGCTTTAGTCTGTAGGAGCCCAGTGATAATACCCTATAGATCCCTGTAAAGCAGGAGACACCAACACATAGAAAGTGTATGGGATCTGTCCACATTACTTCTGGTGCAGAACAGCCAGAAAGCTAGCAGACTTCATTAATCTATTTTTTTTAAGATTTTACTTATTCATGAGAGACACACACACACAGAGAGAGAGAGAGAGAGGCAGAGACACAGGCAGTGAGAGAAGCAGGCTCCATGCAAGGAGCCTGATGTGGGACTCGATCTCAGGTCTCAAGGATCACATCCTGGGCCGAAGGCAGGTGCTAAACCGCTGAGCCACCCAGGGATCCCCCCATTAATCTCTAGTTAAGTGTCCTTTCCAATTCCTGGGAAGAGTCAACAGTGGTGACTTTCATGCATTCTCATCTAAACTAGGAGCTTTCACAGCATTTGAAGTCATGGAAATATTTATGAACACATATGTTTCATTGGAACTTTGGTAACTCTATAACACATGTATATGATATATATAAAGTGTATATTATGTATACATACACATTGATGGGAAGATACCAAACAGAAAATAATACTGGTTTGTACATGTAACACAGTAGGAAAAATAGTAGATTCCAATTTCAACCAATTGCTTCCAATACTGAAGATGCAGGAATCTTCTGGCAAGTCTCAATCTCTCTGATCAGGTCTTCTCATTATTTGAAAATACCATCCTGACTACGGAAGAATAACCAGACCAAAGGGGAAGACACTACTGAGAAGGGATGCTGTCTCATGTAAGCCTGTGTACATCATAATGTTTACTGTGAAATGCTCTTGGTATTATCTAAGAATAAGAGCTTGAAATAATAATAACAATAATTATTTTATTTTTTTAAGGATCTATTTATTTATTTATGAGAGAGAGAGGGAGAGGGAGAGAGAACGAGCATGTGCACACAAGTAGGAGGAGGAGCAGAGGGAGAGGGAGAGAATCTTTAAGCAAACTCCCTGCTGAGTGTGGAGCTCTTCACAGGTCTTGATCTTGGGACCCATGAAATCATGACCTGAGCTGAAATCAAGGGTCAGACATTTAACCAACTGAGCCATCCAGGAGCCACAATAATAATTTTAAAACTAACATTAGAAGTGGTATTTGTGAGTATTATGAGACACTTCTCTCCTTTTTTAGGATTTCTGATGGACAACAATGCAGTTATATTTTCTATTCAGAACAACAGTATGATTGTAGTAAAAATGCATAAAATGGATAAAAATGAACTTTTTAAAATGGACCTCTGCTTTTATTCCTCTTCCCCTTCACCAGTTTGCTGCTAGACTTCACACTGGGGATGTAGCTTCCCTGCCCAGGGAATTAAGTACCTAAAGCTCCAACATGAGATACTCACCAGTAAGAGTTGTGCCTGGATTTGACCCTGGACAGAAATGCCCATTAATTAAGCAGCCAGATATCAACATGGATCCAGAGCCCAGCCATGTCAAAAGGGGAGCCTAAAAACAATTTAATAAGCCCCTTCTCTGTTTTCTTCATTTCCTGCTATTTTTTGATTTGCTTAAAAATTAGTTCTTTCACAGAAATGAGTGCATTTTTGGCAAGGAGTTAACTGCATTATCTTTGTTGATTCATGGAATGAATAGTTATGATAAAGAAAATCCAAATAGCAAAGAGACTAAGAAGAGGTGTTCTCCATCTTTAAATGTCCAGCATAAAATATTTCTTAGATCAAAAATAAAACTTAGACAATCTTAAGGTTTGGAGGTCAAAGTAATCGTTCCCAGGGTGTCTGGGAAGCATCTGCCTTCAGCTCAGGTCATGATCACAGGGTTCTGGGATCAAGCCCCACTCGGGCTCCCTGCTCAGTGGGGGGTCTGCTTCCCCTTTCCCTCTGCTGCTCCCCTGCTTGTACTCATTAGTGCTCATTAGTGCTCTCTCTCAAATAAATAAATAAAATCTTTAAAAATATATATGAAGCAACTGTTCCCAAACATAGCTGGTCAGAAGGCATCAGGTATGAGGCCCCTGGTGGCTCAGTTGGTTGGGCAGTCAACTCTTGATTTCATCTCAGGTCATGATCTCAGAGTCCTAGAATCGAGTTGCATATCTGGCTCTACACTCAGTGGGAAATCTGCTTGAGATTCTCTCCCTCTGCCCCTACCCCCACCCCCACCCCTCTCTGAAATAAAATAGTCTTTAAAAAAAAGAAGGCATCAGGTATAAAATATGATACATTCTTTATGAATATAAAATTCTGTTATCTATTTAGATATTATGTACTAAAGATAAAAAATATTAGGCTGGGGAAAGTGAAGGGAAAATTGTATTTCCACAAAGAAAGCCGTGTTTATTCTAGTTTATCTGTGAGTCTCCAAGGAAAACACTTCAGAACTTTTATTGTGGAAAGAATGAGTAACGTTCTCCCAGGATCATGAGGCTGGATGAGGACTGGAGAGGTCATCCTGTCACCGCATGTGATCCAGGGAAAGGACAGGATTGCACTGACACTGAAAACCTGTATTTTAAATAGGACTTTAAAATTAGATATCTAATGGCATACTAGCATGATAAAATCCAAATACATACACAGACCAGCATACCTTGCTCTACTGATCTACACTTTATTGTACTTGAAGGGTGGTGCATTTGGGGGCTGTTTTTTTCCCCCACAAATTGAAGGTGTGTGGCAACCCTGTATTTAGCAAGCCTACTGGCATCAATTTTTCTAACAGCATCTGCTCACTTCTTATAATATTTCAAATCTTTTCACCATTATTATATGTGTTATGGTGATCTGTGATCAGTAATCTATGATGTAGCAATTGTAATTGTTCTGAGATACCACAAACCACACCCATAAAAGATGGGCTAACTTAACTGATAAACATGTGTGATGTGACTGCTCCATCAACCAGCCATTCCCCATCTCTCTCCCCTTCTCAGCCTCCCTATTCCCTGAGATGCAGCAATAGCAAAATTAAACCAATTAACAATCTATAATGGCTTCTGTGTATTCAAGTGATAGGAAGTGTCCCATATGTCTCACTTTAAATCAGAAGCTAGATGTGATTAAGCTGAGTGAGGAAGGCAGGTTGAAGTAGAGAGTCTGGAAGCCAAGCCTCCTACACCAAACAGTGAGCCAAGTTGTAAATGTAAAGGGAAAGCTCTGGAGAGAAATTACAAGTGCCAGTGAACACATGAATGATAAGAAAGCAAAACAGCCTTACTGCTGATATGGAGAATATTTCAGTCTGAATAGAAGATCACATGGCCACAACATTTCCTTAGGCCAAAGCCAAACCCAGAGCAAGGCTCTGACTCTTGTCAATTCTATGAAGGCTCAGAGAGGTGAGGGAGCCGCAGAAGAAGTCTGAAGCTGGGCAGACTGTTGGTTCATGAGGTTTAAGGAAAGATGTCATCTCTATAGAAACGAAGGGGGAAGTAGCAAGTGCTACTGTAGAAGCTGCAGCAAGTTATTCCGAAGATTCAGCTAAGAGAATTCTTGAAGGCTGCCACACCAACCATGAGACTGCAATGTAGACCAAACAGCCTTACACTGGAAGAAGATGCCATCTAAGACTTTCATAGCCAGAGAAGAGCCAATGCCTGGCTTCAAACCTTCAAAGGACAGGCAGACTCTCTTGTTAGGGGCTAATGCACCCATGACTTTAGGTGGAAGCCAATGCTCACAGGCCATTCCAGAAATCCTAGAACCCTTAAGAATTATGCTAAATCTACTCCGCCTGTGCTACAGAAATAGAACAAGACCTGGATGTGACAGCACATTTGTTTACAACATGGATTGTAAGCCCACTGTTGAGACCTACTGCTCAGAAAAAAGATTCCTTTCAAAACATTACTGCTCACTGACAATGCACCTGGTCACCGAAGAGCCCTGATGGAGATGGACAATGAGATTAGTGTTGATTTCATGTCTGTGAGCACAACATCCATTCTAAGCCCTTGGATTTAGGTTTCAAGTCTTATTATTGAAAAATTACATTTTGTAAGACTATAGCTGCCATAGACAGTGATTCTTCTGATGGATCTGGGCAAAGAAAACTGAAAGCCTTCTGGAAAGGATTCATCATCCTAGATACCATTAGAAATACTTATGATTCATGGGAAGAAATCAAAACATTGGCATTAAGAGGAGTTTGGAAGAAGTTGGGTGACTGAGGAGTTCAAGACTTCAGGGGAGAAGGTCACTGCAGATCGGGTAGAAAGAGAAAGGGAGCTAGAATTAGAAGTAGAGCCTCAGGATGGGACTGATTGGCCATAATCTCATGATAAAATCTGAATGAATGTGCAAAGTAAGTGGTTTCCTGAGATGGAATCTACTCCTGCTAACAATGCTGTGAAGATCCTTGAAATGACAATGAAGGAGTTAGAATTTCCCATAAATTGAGTTGATAAAGCAGCAGTAGGGTTGACAGGACAGACTCTAATTCTGGAAGAAGTTCTACCATGGGTCTGATCCTATCACACAGTATCATAAGGCTACAGAGAAACCCTTCATGAAAGGAAGAGTCCATCGATGAGACAAACTGCAATGTTGTCTTATTTTAAGAATGTGCCACAGCCACCCCAACCTTCAACACCCACCACCCTGACAAGTCAGCAGCCACCAACACAGAGGCAACATTCTCCAGAAGCAAAGAGAATATGACTCGCTGAAAGCTCAAATGGTTAGCATTTTTTAGCAATCAAGTATTCTTAATTAAAATATATATGTTGTTTATTAAGACATAATGCTATTGCAAACCTAACAGACTAAAGTATAGTATAAACATAACTTTCATATGCATGGGACACCAAAAATTTCATCTGACCAATTTAATTGAGATAATCACTTTATTAAGGTGGTTTGATACCAACTCTGCAACATCTCCCATTTTATAGATGGGAAAATCAAGGCCCAAAGTTAATAATTTGCCCAAAGTTGAGAACCAGTCCTTGAATGTCTTCTGCCTCCCATCTATTACTTTCTACTGTTTCTGCATTTTATTACTCTTCCTGAGCTTTGACTTTCTTGAACTTAAAAGGCCAACATGAACACCACTGGTGGGTGTTAATCCTCAATAAGCAACTTGAAGTTTACTGGTAGTAGCATAGCAAAATCATGAAGTGAGCACCCCATGTCTACCCCATGTGTATCAGAAATTAGGAAAGAGGGGATCCCTGGGTGGCGCAGTGGTTTGGCGCCTGCCTTTGGCCCAGGGCGCGATCCTGGAGACCCGGGATCGAATCCCACATCGGGCTCCCGGTGCATGGAGTCTGCTTCTCCCTCTGCCTGTGTCTCTGCCTCTCTCTCTCTCTGTGACTATCATAAAAAAAAAAAAAAAAAAAAAAAAAAAAAAAAAAAAAAAAAGAAATTAGGAAAGAGGATGTAAGTAAAGGGGAGAATTGAGAAAGCCACTAGGCCATGGTCTGTACTCTGTGTGGGAGGCCCTACTCACCAAGGCCCCAGTGCAACCTCCCTAAAATTCAGAATGTCAAGAAATGGTCTAAAAACACAGCAACAATTTCAGAGACTAGAATCCAATCAGGCTTGTGTTCACTTGACCTTGAGTTGCCTTCTGATCTGTTTCTAAACACAGAGCTCTTTAACTCTGGGACAGCTACCGAATTCCACCATGGAAACTGGCACACAAGGCAATTAGAGTTTGGTAATTTCCAAGATGTACTGAAACCTACATGATCACTTATCACCTGTCAAACAACTCCTCACAGGTGCCTGGCTGGTTCAGTCATAGAGGATGTGACTCTTATCTCAGGGCTGTGATTTCAAGCCCCACATTGGATACAGAGATTACTTTAGAAAAATAAAGCTTGGGCAGCCCAGGTGGCTCAGTGGTTTAGCACTGCCTTTTAGCCCAGGATGTGATCCTGGAGTCCCCGGATAGAGTCCCACGTCGGGCTCCCTGCATGGAGCCTGCTTCTCCTTCTGCCTGTGTCTCTGCCTCTTTCTGTGTGTCTCTCATGAATAAATAAATAAAATATTAAAAAAAAAAAAAAAGAAAAAGAAAGCAAGAAAGCTTCGGGGGTGCCTGGGTGGCTTAGTCAGTTAAGCGGCCAACTCTTGATTTTGGTTCAGGTCATGATCTCAGGGGTGTGAAATTGAGCCCCTATTTGGGCTCCGTGCTCAGTGAAGAGTCTGCTTGAGATTCTCCCTCTGCTCCTCACCCTGCTTGTGCTTGTTCTCTCTCTAAAATAAATAAAATCTAAAACAAAAAAGAAAGCTTTAAAAAAAAAAAGCTCCTCCCACAAAGTTCACATCTGCTCCACTGCATAAACTCAACACCAGCTCTTAAAGCTCTCAAGAGCTATCTATCCCTTCCCTCCCTGCAGGACTGAACACCCAGGAACAAAGCAAGCCATCTGATACCCAAATGAATCTGCGCATGGACAGCAACAAAAGCAAGCAACCAGTATCGGCTCTCACAAACTCTGGATGAATTGCCTTCTGGAAGAGAGAACGTGACGCTAGTCCCAAACACTCTGCTACGTTTTCATCCATCATTAGCACCAATAAGGAAGACAAATTCCTCTTGTGCTTTTGTTTTGTTTTCTTGAGGGAAAAAGCACCCAAAATCGAGAGCCCTAAGCCGCACTTGTGTGTAAAATCACCTTGTTGTGAAAGTCACAACATGGTGTAAACAAGGACCCAGTGCATGTTTTTAACTTAACTATCTTCTTCTGCATTGTGAAAACCCACATTTGATAGCTCACTTTAGCACAAATGTGTGAGATTATAAATAGGGCGTTGGTGGTTCCTTGTGAGAGGAGACAAGAAAAGCTCAGGGGATGTTTACCTCCAGTGTCTGCCCTTGGATTCCTGCAACAGAACTTGGAGCTATTCTCTGGTTTAAACAACAGGTGGCACTGCCATTTCTACATTGTCCCTGGCAAGAAACCTTGGCAGTTTGTGATTTCACCTTCCAGGAGGCATTAACAGTTTCTGTAATCACCTCCACTGCTAGCATGTGCATATGCTCCTCTGTGGTAAACGCAAACACGAGTGAGAAAACTGAATCTGTGCGAACGCAGTCCTACCAAGTGCCACCCTCCCCGTACCCATCCTTCTCTCCACAAGGGAGTGAGTGGGGGGGAGGGGGGGCGGGGGGGGGCGGTTTGCAGGGGGAGGGGGAGCAAAAGGGAAACAGATTCTGTGTCACACTTGTCCCAATCTTCTGCCATATATGCATATATGCCCCACTCACACCTGCGACACATGCAAGGGAAGGGCAATCTCACAAGGTCCTGGGGCATATTTCTGGCAAATCTGGGACCCGAGAAGTATGCTGTGTTTTTAATCCACATGAAGAAAAAACACTCCACTGTCCGTTTTTCATAAGCACGGTTTCCACTCTTCCACATCAAGAGAGCATGCTCAATATCTTGAAAAAACGAATAGGTATGTGAATTACATTTCTGCAAGGAGAACACAGAATTCAGGACTGCTTTCAAATGTGCCAAGAAGACAGATTACATTTCGTAGGCTTTTGGTGTGTGCTTTAAATACAAGAAAATTGCCATGTCAAAAATCCCTCATTCAACATCTACTGCTCGTATTTTTATTCATGTGTATAATTTTATTATGGAGCAGTTCTTATGTGATTTCTATACTATAATGTATCAGTTATTGGTTTGATATGTTAAATTTATGAAATTTTTAATTTGTGTGTGTGTTTTTTTTTAATTAGGACAATTTAACAATGGAAATCTCCCAATGCAGCAAAGCAGAGATAAAAGCGACTGCAGGGTGAAGCACAAGCCTAAAGAGACGTGCCAGGTAGGAGACAGGTTGGCATGTTTCACTGCAGAAGAACTCAAATATATTTGTGTGAATGTGGGTGAATGGATCAGAGGAAAATTATACTGAAAATCATAGCCTGTACTACAAAGAAGCGATGTGCTTTTCTTGTACTTCTCTCAGTTACAGAGCATCAAATGTCCATACTCTTGCTTTCTGAGCACAGAGCTGGAAAATCCTACCCCGGTGTACAGTTTATGCTGTCTTATTAGTATTATCTTGTAAAAGGAAAAAAAAAAGAGAAGAATGCCGAAAAAAAAATACATCACCTAGAACTCAAAGGCATTGGAGAAATTTGGCTTTCATTATTAAGGGTTTTGTTAAGAGAAAGCATGTGTCCTAAACAACAAATTGCATAGCCCACATGATTTCCTGATGATCAGATAACATTGCATTCATGCTTTCTGGATGAACAAGGGTTTCACATAACAGTAAAGTTTCATGAATTTTGAACCAAGACATGTGGGCTTAATCCTGACTCTACCACTTAAGAACTGGTTAACCAGTCACATTACTAACCTTTTCCCAACCCTACTTTCCTAGTGTGTTAAATAATCACATAAGAAAACCTTTGTAAGGGGATCCCTGGGTGGCTCAGCAGTTTAGCGCCTGCCTTCGGCCCAGGGCGTGATCCTGGAGTCCCGGGATCGAGTCCTGCATCAGGCTCCCTGCATGGAGTCTGCTTCTCCCTCTACCTGTGTCTCTCCTGTCTCTCTGTTATCTCTCATGAATAAATAAATAAAATCTTTAAGAAAAAAAGAAAAGAAATCCTTTGTAAGGCTACCATGAGTATTATATTTTATTTTATTTTTACTATATTTTAAAGGATTATTTATTTACAGTAGGTGTTTTTTAAAAATGCCTAATTTCAGGCTTTGTGGACTTGAGTAGAAATCTTTTAATTTCCCACTGAAATATCCAGAGAGATCTACAGAAGCTAGGCACAGTACCATAAACTCAAGAGAAGATTCCAAATCCCATACTCAACCATTGGAGGAGTTTCCTTGTAGTGTAGACCGATGAATGAGTGTTCTACCTTCTAATGCCTGGCCAGCAGTTTGAAATTGAAGATCCAGAAACCCAAGCAATCATCCTTGCTAACATCAGAGGGGGCATCCCAAATTGCTTGTGGCCAAGCTGATCCTGCCTGTTGGCAGACAGAGATTAAGAACAGTACAAGAGAAGAGAAGAGAAGAGAAGAGAAGAGAAGAGAAGAGAAGAGAAGAGAAGAGAAGAGAAGAGAAGAGAAGATGACATGAAAGCATGAATTTGAAAATGTTTCAACACAGGAAACAGAGCAACTCCTGTCCTTAGGGAGATACAAGAAGGCAAGGGCTCTGTGGAGGAGGCAGGGATGGGCAGAGATAAAGGTGAAGTGAGGAAGCAGGGAAGCTACTTTAGATGAAACTGGAATTGCCCTAATAAAAATAAAATTTATACTGCAAACCAACAAACAGAGAATAGTTTAGCCAATTTGGGACCACTCAGGGCTATCCAGCCTCGAAGAGCCAGCACTAAGGAGGCTTCCAGTCTTCTCACATTATTTTTGTAGATAGTTAAGAACCCACTCTATGTACAGTCTACTAATGGGACTTTTGCACTTAATACTATAATACAATCAGCCTTCCAACTTATTTTTTTCTTCCTTTACTTACAACAGAAACCAGATGTCAGACAGGATATGATGATTTTTAGGACTTTCGATACATCCTGTCAGTTTGCTATTCAGGGGGCCCATCTGCAAGGTTTAAGACAAACTGCACCGCCATTATTGATTTTATTATTTAATTTTTTTTTATTTTGAAGGAATCTCAAACTTAGAGAAAATCTGCAAAATCAGTAAGACTTATTTTTTCAGAACCGTTATGAGAGGTAGTCACCCCACCACCTCCAGATCATATATTTCCAATATACAATGACACCATCCTGCACAAAACCATGAAAAGCAGGTAGCACAGTGATACAGACACATCACCTCCATGTAACCCTTGGGCTCAATTTGAAGTTCACCAATCGTTCCATAATGACTTCCTCACTGAGAGGATGCAGCTCAAAGCTTCCAGTTTCCTTCATTTTCACAATTTTGACACTTTTGAAGATTAGGGGCCAGTTATTTTGTATAATGTCCCCCAATTTGCGTTTCCTTGATGTTTCCTCAGGATTAGATTCAGGTCATGCATCTCTGGCATGAATATCACAGTAAAGATGATACATTCTCATTATATTCTATCAGGTGGTACATAATTTCAATCAGCCTTAGCGCTGATGCTATTAACTTTGATCACTTGGCTAAGGTGCTGTCTACCAGGCCTCTCCACTGTGAAGGTTCTCGTTCTCCCTTTGAAATTAGTAAGTAAAAAAAAAAAAAAAAAGTAAAAAAAAAATTAGTAAGTATTTGGGGATGTGGGGAGTTACTTTGAGAATATGCAAATATCCCATTCTTTAGTGTGGCTAACAATCTCCCAAAGTCTTCTGTGTTTCTTCTTTCTTTCTTTTTTTTAAAATTTTAACAGAAATTTTTGTTGATTGAGAAAATCTAAACCCCTTAGTGCTTTTCTACTACCTCTGAGTCCAACTTTTTTTCTGAGGTTTTTGCATTTCTTCATTATTCTCTACATCAGTGGTTCTCAATTGGGGTAATTTTGCCCCACAGTGGACATACAGCAACATCTGGAGACATTTTTGATTGTTGTCACTAGCATCCAGTAGGTAGAAGCCAGGAATGTTGCTAAACACCCAACCATCCCCGCGACAGCCCGCACAATACAGAACCAAATGTCAATACTGCCAAGGTTGAAGAACTCTGCTCCATTCTCCACTGCTTTACAGGCAGTCTCATTTTTTTCCAAAACAAGATATTGGAAGAAAGGCTTAAAAGGGATGTATCTTTATTTTTTTAAGATTTTATTTATTTGACAGAGAAAGCATAAGCAGGGGGAGTGGCAAGCAGAGGGAGACAGAGAAGCAGGCTCTCCAGAGCAGGAAGCCCAATGTGGGGCTTGATCCTGGGACCTTGGGATCACAACCGTTGCTGGAGGCAGATGCTTAACCGACTGAGCCACCGAGGCATCCGATGGGAAATATTTTTAGTACAGACAATAGCTTTCTGTAAATGCTATGTTTGACTTGCAAGTGTTGGCCATAGCACCTTTTACAATCCAAAGTCACTGTCAAAAGAAAGAAAAGGAAAAGAAAGAAGAGAAAAGACAAGAAAAGAAAAACTTTATTTCCACAAAGGATTCTCTTAGCTGAGGTCTTGACATAAAAACACTTACCTGCTCCATAAAATCTTGAATCTCTGTTTGTTATGATGTTAAGAATTCATATCCAGATTATTTGGATTTGTTCTACCTTAAACACCAACAGAAAGGGCAGGCAATAAATAATTTAATTTTTTTCACATCCTATAATGCCAGTATCAAGGGCCTTAGTACTGACAAAATACTAATAAATATACATATTTTTTTTAATGAAGGACAGTATTCAAAATAAAATCCTTGCTCTTTTGGAATTCAGAACCTTTAAAGAAATTATTTATATAGCAGAATAATGTGAAGAAATATAACCAGAGTCAATTATATATATTTTAATAAAGCTGAGGGGGGATATTTAACAAGCTATATAAGATATATTAGAAAGAAACAAGATTCTGAGGTATTTTTCACTTTACACAGACAGTGTGTATCTTCTGCTTATAGAATTGTTACTGGCCTGCCAGAACAGTTTACTATCATTTTCACAAGTATTCAGTTCTTAGAACCAAGGGATTTCACAAGCTCCTCCACCTAATCAGAACAATCCTTTGTCCCGGATCCATCTGAGCATAATCCTATCCTGCTGACAGATTTGACATCTCCTTTCCACCACTACCACACAGGAATAGAGCAGAGCACTGAATCCAGTAAGACTTATCTAGAGGCTAACAGCCAAACAAAAATCTATGCTGGCAACCTTTTCTTCAGCACGATACCTTAAAAAGGACCATTAATAAAATATTATTCTCAGAAACTGATTTTTCAGTGAGAAACTGAAAACACATTACAGAGACTTCTTGTGGTCTTGGTTTTCTAATGACCTATGAGAACTTGCATAGTGATGATCATTCTTCTTGACCTACTTAGATTCCAAAAGCCTACAAACTCTATAAATCGTTTCCTTTCCTGTAAGCACTGAACCTAGCTTGTGTTCAAATTTTTTATTTTTTTTAAAGATTTTGTTTATTCATTTTGGAGAGAGAGAGTGTGTGTGAAAGTGAGAGGAAGGGCAGAGGGAGAGAGAGTCTCAAGCAGACTCCCCAAAGAGCATGGAGCCCGACTCAGGGATCCATCCCACCACCCAGCCACCATGACCCCAGCTGCAACCATGAGTTGGATGCTCAACTGACAAGGCCACCCAGGAGCCCCTATGTTCAAATTTTTGACTGGTTTACTTTAAATGCTTTTATATTTTTCCTGAGTTGTTATAAAAAAGTAGCCTGTTAGAATGACAAAATAAACATTATTAAATTATAACATTAATAAAAACAACAATTATAATAGTAGCTGACATGTATTAAATCGAGGGCTTATTAGGGGCTGGATTCTATTCTGAATGCTTTATAGGTGTTAACTCACATAATCCTATGCTAATTTACAAAGCAGGCACTATTATTATAATTATTAATCCCATTTTATAGAGAAGGAACCTGAAGCCCAGGGGTTTAAATAACTTTTTCTAGGTCAGAACCAGGATTGAAATCAGAAAGTTTGATGATAAAATCCATGGGTTTAACCACTATTATTCCTCTCTGATTTCCACTCTCCTCAAAGCATTATAGTTTCTCCTTCAGGAGAAACTGGTTTCTTTTAAGTTATGTGCTGAAAGAAATGTTACTTTTTAATGGGAGAAAATAAAATTTTCTTCAACTTTTATACTGGATTGAATCTGAGCTTCAACATTATAGCATGAAACCCACAGCTCTTTTTTCTAACATTGCCTAACTGCATGTGCACAGATCCAACTCAGGTTCGTACAGTTAGCTGTCCGCACAAATCTTTATAGGTTTGCTTAGGCTGACCAACAATTTCATTGCAAAAGTAAAAATGAAAAAGGACAATATTTGCTTCATTAAGGTCACAGGCAACTATTATCAATGCCAATGGCAGAAACATGTGACTATCACATGACAGTCATCAAAGGATCTGAGAAAAGAGACATTGGAGGGCACCTGCCCAACTTCAGATCAAAGCTTCTTTCTTCACCTTGGCCCCTCTGCAGCCCTTGCTGCCAGCAGCAGAATTCAGGGAAGACAGGAGCTTTCCAGTGTCTTGATACAGGTGTAGAATTCCATTAGGTCTTTCTGTTTCAGTGCAAGCGAGAAGTCTGCCATTTTGATAAATGCTCAGAGTTTACCCCCAGTGGCAGGGACAGTACTCTGATTCTTATCCTACCTACCCCATCTCAAAAAGCTCAGGCCACAGGGCCGGCAATAGTCAGACAATACGAGAGTGTGAACTGGCCCCACACTCAGAGGAACTGAAATCCATGGATTTGGGGCCTAGAGCCACAAAGAAACCTGGCTGGCCAACCAGCCACCCAATCAAGTATAAGTACCTGTTGTGTAGATGTGAGGAAAGAAAGAGATATAGGAGATGCTTTTAGGGGTGCAGGAAATCCACTTATCTATCATTATTTTATTGATCAGCCTCCATATTCTCCAAGGTAGTAATTAATCACTCTTGATCAAAAGCCATCTCAGCTTCACAACTCTACTGCTTTTTAGGCAATACAGGCAAAAATTTCACAGATGGAATTTCTTGTTTATCTATTTTTATTCCTTTTATAGTAAAACAAAACTCATTCAAATGGAAAATAGAAAAATAAAATCGCAAGTTTGAGTGTGATCCTGAGCAAAAGACCTCAGCACTTTACTTTGCAAACACTGTCTTACTTTGATATTCTGTTTGTGAACTCTTTGAAGGTTTGGCTCTTGGGGACTACCCCAAATTGCTACATAACCAGGGGTGCCCCTCCTCTGCTTTGAATGAGAGTGAGAGGTGGGTGGGGGGTGGGGGTGAATGGGTGACGGGCACTGAGGGGGGCACTTGACGGGATGAGCACTGGGTGTTATTCTATATGTTGGCAAATTGAACACCAATAAAAAATAAATCTATTATTAAAAAAAAAAAGAGAGAGAGAGTGAGAGGTGAAAGCATGGACTCCAGCAGCAATGGAGCGCTGCTGAGCACAGCCAGAGACTGGTGGTAACTATTGTGTTAGGTAAATAAAAGCCTCGTCAAATGACAATAGAATTGAAATTCACTGTCATTATCAAGATGACATATTGCTATGCTCATGGCATCACCTTCTCTGTAGATGAGCTGTAACCTCTTCACACAAGTCAATATAAGCTAAGATCATTTGTTAAAAATACGTTGGCTCTCAAAGATTCAAAGGTACATATCAAAAAAATAGTTTCACAAGTATCTATGTACAAAGATGTTCATTATAGAAATATTTGTTATGGGGACCCTGGGTGGCTCAGCAACTGAGCATCTGCCTTTGGCTCAGAGCGTGATCCTGGAGTACTGGGATCGAGCCCCAAATTGGGCTCCCACCATGGAGCCTGTTTCTCCCTCTGCCTATGTCTCTGCCTCTCTCTCTCTTTCTCTCTCTCTCTCTCTCTCTCATAAATAAATAAATAAATCTTTTTAAAAAAGAAATGTTTGTTATGAAAGGGGCACCTGGGAGGCTCAGTCAGGTGAGTGTCCAACTCTTGGTTTTGGCTCAGGTCATGATTTCAATGCCCTGAGATCAAGCTCTGGGTCAGGCTTCATGCTTAGTGCAGAGTCTGCTTGAGGATTCTCTCCCTCTGCCCCGCCCCCTATTCACATCACTCTCTCTCAAAAATAAATAAATAGATAAATGGGGTGGGGGGGGGATGTTTGCTATGGTGAAAATTAAGATATCCATGTCAGTCAGTAGAGGATCAGTTACATGAATTCCAATGCATATTTGGGTTTTGGTGCCACGTGGCCTTGGTTTTAATCATGGTTCTGCCACGACTGACCACGTGACCTTGGGCAAATTACTCAACCTCTCTGAATGTTGGTTTCCTCATTTATATATGAAAGGTTTACAACACCTGATATAAAATAAGAGCTCAAAAAATGGTAGCAAGTATTATTACGCTACATTACTATTAGGTGCATATGTGACCACTAGAAAAAGAATCAATAGATCTGTACCCTCAAGATAGAGAAAAATATAGAAAGATATAGATACAGAAAGATGACTGTGAGTCATTAGTGAGCAAAAAAAAATGTAAGTTGCATTACAGATGAAAATAAGGATATAGATATGCATAATGATAATCCTTAGCATTACAGAGGAGGATAAGTAACTTAACTGCATGCACGCACATGCCCGTGTCTACCTGTACTGGTGGCAAGCCTGCAGGGACACATGTCACACTGTCACAGCAGATTCCTTTCTGGTGGGGAGAAGGCTTCCACTTTCATACTTTCGAGGGGGCCAGGGTAACTCCACATCACATCAGTACCCAGTAAGTATAACAACCTTAACTTTAAATTTCCTCAGCTAAAATTGAATTTTGTGAAGAATTTTCTCTTTTTCATACCAGGATGGTAAGATGTACTGTGGGAAGAGTAAAGTTTTAACCTGTTAGCCTGTGAATATTTATTTTTAATTTAAAAATTATTTAAAGATTTTATTTACTTATTTGAAAGAGAGAGAGAAAGAGAGTGTGTGTACTACAGTATTTGCACAAGGCAGTGGGCAGAGGGAGAGGCAGAGGCAGACTCCTGCTCACTCAGCAGGGAGTCCAACCAGGGCTCAATCCCAGGACCCCAGGATCATGATCTGAGCCAAAGGCAGACACTTCACTGACTGAGCTACTCAGGACCCCAGCCTGAGAATTTTTAAGGCAGCAATAAAACATACCTTGCTACTTTTCTACCAATCCATTGTCTACACTTCCCAACCAGGCATGCCTCTCCACTTTAGGACACAGGCACAATTTTGTTCCTCTCAAACTCATAGGGTAATTGCCCCAGAGTGAATATTCACAGCAGATGAAAACAGTTAAAGGCCCAAGTGCTGAGAATTAAAGACGCATCTACTTAAAGAGCAAACTCTTGCTAATCAGTGAGAAGAGTCTCAAGAAATGATATGTGGACAACACTGATGGAAAGCTTTGTTGGAATATGTGTCTGTGCATATTTCACACTAGCACTTAGAACATACAGGGTTAGGTAGTACGGTGGGCTCCATCTGATGAATACACGCGTCTCGCTGCTAGACTTATGTGATAGAGAAAACAGAGTGTCTGAAAATGACCAAGGGAATCTGCTTGAATCATTTTCTTTTTTTCCCTGCAGTTTTCACTAGAAAAGGGTCACTCTTTGTCATTCTCTGAAGTCAATACTATTTTTAAGATTGTCAAGAAAAAATGATACATGTTTTGTTCCTCTCGGCATAGAGGATGATGCTGAGAACGAACCACTTCACTTTGGAAACCAGCCTTGTTTGGAAGATGAAGCTGTGGCTTTCAGCTCTGAGACAGAGAACCAGGAAATCACAAGGAACAAAAGAGAGAGCACATACAGGGTAACCTGCTTGAATTAAAATCCTGGCTCCCGGGATCCCTGGGTGGCGCAGCGGTTTGGCGCCTGCCTTTGGCCCAGGGCGCGATCCTGGAGACCCGGGATCGAATCCCACGTCGGGCTCCCGGTGCATGGAGCCTGCTTCTCCCTCTGCCTGTGTCTCTGCCTCTCTCCCTCTCTCTGTGACTATCATAAATAAAAAAAATTTTAAAAAAAAATCCTGGCTCCCCACTTTGTAGCTATTTATGTCATACAAGTTACTTAACTTCTCTGGAGCTAAATTTCCTCATCAGTTGAATGAAGACACTACTAAAATCCCCTTCATAAGGCTGTTGTATGAAGCATATCAATTAAGACACGTAAAGTGCTTAAAAACAGTGTATGGTACACACGTTGCCGCTTTCACTATTGTTTCCAGGAGAGTCGTGTGGATGGTCAGTACTGACCATTAGTGAAAAGAAATGGAGAATAATATCATTATAAAACTCCTGCTATTATAGATGCTAGGGAGGAGGGATAAAATAAGGGATGATGGAGATCATCAAATTTGCAGTCAAGCCAGGTCATCCAGGAGTGAAGGGACGAGTATGAATGACATTTCATACCACAGTCCAGTATTTTCAACCACACCACACTGGATTCTGAATTTGCAATATGATGAGAGACAACAGGAATTCTGAGATACAGTCATAGATACACAAGATAGCTTGTACTCTATCTTTTTCAGGTAAAAGAAGAACCTCAGTACAACCTCTGTCTGGACAAGAAAAGGTTAAAATCTATATTTGTGGACAGCATCTAGAAAGGAAGTTATGACAGATTTGATCCAAGAAGAAAAATAAATAAATAAAACAAAATAGATCACCCTGAACTTGAGAGCATCCATTAAAAAAAAATCTGTCCCCTCCATCCAAACGTGTCAAAATAGAGACACGAACATCCCTCTACAAACAAAAAAGAAGCATCAATGACTGGGCAGGGCAGGTCTCAGGAATTAACTGACTGAATCATGAAGGGAATAATGTCAGGTCAAAGCTCGTCGCCGAAGCTAGCCAAGTATCCTGCATTCTACTCCAGCCAAAACCACACAGAAGAGTCAGACTTTCTCACATTCAGTGCCTTCAGAGAGGCAGGTGCGTGGGACTTCGCTCAGCAACACACCATCCTGATAAAGACAATGAGTGCAATTTCTCCTTTTGTTATCTGAGAGAATCAGGGGTAGGTCAGTGTAGGGAGGAGGAGGGAAGGAGAGAGAGAGAGAGAGAGAGAGAGAGAGAGAGAGAGAGAGAAAGAGAGTGAGATGACAGGCATGGTGACATCACTAAGAGGGAGCACGAGCATTTTCAGTGACCTCAGAACCCTGCAACTGTGTGCTAAGTACACAAATACTCTGAAAGGATCCCTATCCCAGAAAGAAGGCTGCCTTTTCTTCAAAACAAAAAACAAAAATAAACAACACCAAAACCATGTGGTCCTTCTAACCATCCCTGAGTTCCACAGAAGAGATCATAAAGAACCCGTGGACCTCGTGCTCTCATTTATTTATTTTTTTTAAAATTTTTGTTTTCGTGCTCTCATTTAAATCAGCGTCTTATTGTCTGTTTACTATCACCTGTTTCTCTCCAGGATATACACAGTTTGATCACAGAACACTGAAACACACACTCACCTAACAAATTTAGAGATTTTCCAGTTTGTCTTTGGGAGAAGACAGGTTGGGTGGGGTTTTTTCCCCCCAGTATGTCTATATTAATCATAGAGATAAAATCAGAATTCCATGGGACATGTACAATCAAGCAGATACTTATTTATTTTTATATAAATTATATAAAAATAATTTATAAATTATACTCATTTATTTTTCAAGATTTTATTTACTTATTATTTGAGAGAGAGAGCACAAGCAGGGGGAGGAACAGGTGGAGAGGGAGAGAGAGAAGCAGGCTCCCCACTGAGCAGGGAGCCCCAATGCAGGACTCGATCCCAGGACCCAAGATCATGATCTGAGCCGAAGGCAGACACTTCACCGACAGAGCCACCCAGGCACTCTGATTCTTAGAGCATTCTACATCAAATTCTAGGTAGCCAATCCACTTCAGTAGCCTTAGAAGAATCGCATAAAATAAGCTTCTTCAAAATTCTGTTGTTGCCAAACTCGTCACACAGAAAATCATAAATATATTCACACACAAATTATGTGTCACTTACTATGTATCACTGATGACAGAGCCCTAAGAAGCCTTTCAACATCCTGACAATAGTTTTCAAACTTCTTTTCCAGTGGAACCTTTATATCAAATAATATGGTATGTAAACCATAAATACAGAATCCCCAAATAAGAGTGATCTAATGTGACAGAAGCAAGATGTGCATGTGTTCTGGGGGTGCATGAGCCTGCATGTATTTGTGGGGAAGGCAGGGCTGCTTCCTCAGAACATTGTTTGAAAATCATTGATGAAGTATAATCTTCTCGTTCCCAGACAAAACTAAATAAAAATTATCTGCCAGGTAAGGAACTCCCTTATACATACTGAGAAATTTGGACCAGCTTTTTCTACCTAGATGCTTCAAACGGTAACTTGTTTTGACCCTATTATATAAGGTCCTCATAGGAAATCACATAAACAAAGAAAGGATCACTGACAATATAATCATTACAATAGATCATACTAAACAATCCTGGTAGCAAATTATCTATCTGCCAAGAAAAGAGGGAGAGCTTAATCAGATCAACTTCTGGAACCTATTTATGTATTCATCATACATTAAATATTGAGTTCTGAAACTGCGTAAAGTATTTACTGGGGAAAACCATTACAATAACAGAAATAATATTAACATCTGGAAATAAACATTATTTCAGGTTAAGAAGATGTTAAGCTAGGAAAGAAACGGATTTCAAAAGGTTTTGCTGATCTGAACATC
This sequence comes from Nyctereutes procyonoides, assembly GCF_905146905.1. Classification (NCBI taxonomy): domain Eukaryota; kingdom Metazoa; phylum Chordata; class Mammalia; order Carnivora; family Canidae; genus Nyctereutes; species Nyctereutes procyonoides. The sequence goes on from NW_026575044.1 coordinate 9,594,905, forward strand.
AAATTAGGTCGTTTTCATTCTGGCTTCATCGCTGTCTGCAGGGACTACACAGAAATCAGCCATTTTAGTTCAGAAATGATGTTAGTCTGCAGAAAGCAATGATAACCTGCCTTTGTTTAAAATGTCTGAAACAGAAGGGATATTTCCTATAACGGCTTGAATTATACAGCCTCCAGAGTTATACAGAAAAGACTCTTATTACTCTTGCAGCAATGTGCAATTTTGTGGTTGCAATTTTCTCAAACTGCTTAATAAAACCTTCTCCTTTTTACCAGATAAAAAATTGGCAAAAAACAATCGCTTCATGATAGGTGCCCAAGTAATACCACTCTACTTCTCAGGGCGAGAAGTATTACTAATTAACTGCTGGTCAGACACACTGAGTGAGCACTCTTCTCCCAAAGGGCAGCCTCCTGTCAAAATGTCACCCAGAAACAGCCCATCAGATTACAGGAAGGGATGACAACTCCCCACAGCACATCTGATAACCATGGACACCATCAGTTTCAGTACCTGCCACAGTCAGATCATCCCACACTCCTGCTTCCCCCCCCACCACCCACATATTTCCCACAAACACAGCAATAATGGATGGTATCCTCCTTCCTGAGGATGAGGGTCACCAGCTGCCTGCCCTAGTCCTGAAAGCTGTCCAAGCTCAAGGGTACAGGGCAACCAGATGGGAGGGGATTGGACAGCTCACATCTATCCAACTCCTGGCTCTGACCTTGATTCACTGGGCAAGCAGCTGTACCCCTTTGACCTCTCAGCAAAGGTGGGATCATCAAACTTGCTGCTTTTGTACTGAAATGCTAGGAGTCCCCAGTCTGATTATGCCTTTGTTACTGATTCTTGCTTTTGTTCTTCAAGATAAAAACAGATATAGTAATATGGCAATGAAATCACTGTCCTATTTCTAGTGTCCCAAGGTCAGATGGAAACAGGGTCCTTAGTCACTCATCCCAAACACTGTTACATATAAAGGCTACATACTCTGTTAGTCTTTGACTAGGAAAGGTATAGATTTGGAAAGTCAGATAGATCTAAATTCTAGTCATAGCTCTACTGCTTACTAGATATGTAATCTTGGGAAAGTCAACTAACTACTCTGACCTGTAAATACTAATTTTGTCATCTATAAAGACTAATAATTGTAATAATAAATACTTAAGTTACATGCTACACGTGCAACTAGCACACAACCCAGTGATTGCACTCCTTAGACTTTATTTCAGAGAAATGAAAACTTGTGTTCCTAAAAAACCTGTACATGAATGTTTATAGCACCTTTATTTGTAATAGCTAAAAACTAGAAGCAATCAAGATGTTCTTCAATGAGTGAAAGGTTAAACTGTGGTCTATATGATATACCACAAAATACTTAGTAATAGAAATACAACTATTAATACATGGATGAATAGCCACAGAATTATGCTGAGTGAAAAAAAAGCCAATCCAAAAGGTAACATATAGTGTATTTAAATTTCTACAATAAAAAAATAATAAATTTCTACAATATTCTTGAAGAAATATTATAGAATGGAGATTAGTGGTTGTGTGGGTTAGTGGCGGGCAGGTAGAGGAAGGAAGGAAGGAAGGAAGGAAAGAAGGAAGGAAGGAAGGAAGGAAGGGGCAGGTGTAGCTCTAACAGGCCAACATAAGGAATCTTACAGTGATGGAAATCCTCTCATTTTTGACTGTATCAATGTCAGTGTTCTGGCTATGATACTGTACTACAGCTCTGCAAGATGGAACCATTGGAGAAAAATGGGTAGAGGACAATGAAATCTGTTTTATTATAACTGCATCTGAATCTATAATCATCTCAAAATAAAGGTTTATTTAAAAGACATAAAAAATAACAATGCAACAATGCATATTTTAGAAGATCACCATGAGGATTACATAGTATGTGGAACTGAGCAATAAGTAAATAATTATTAAATATCCCATGAAAAATCACCTAGCACGGTCATTTCTTAGTAATAATGGAGGCTCGCTATATGTTCTTTTTTTTTTCCTCTACTAAGTTATACATGGATAGAATGTGTTCCGGCGAATTCTTATTTGTGGATTAAATGAAAATGTAACTCCATGAAAAGGGTCTGAACATAATACAATGCCTTTTGGCCTATTTAGCCTTTTTTCCTGTAAATCTGGTCTTTGGGGAAAATTTGTATTATTTCATACTAAATAGCATCAGTCCAATTCCCACAGCAAAACTGTGCAATCCAGCTACCAGCAAATTTCTTCATTGAAAATGTTAATAGTGGGACAGGCTGCAGTGGATTATAGTTCAGTTGGCTGAGAGCCATAGTTGAAAGAGAAAAATCACGGCCCAAAATTAATTAGTATCTTTTGTTATAGATACCGAAGAAAGAAAAGAGAAGGGATAAAACCTGGTTTTATGTGTTCGGGAGTTCATACCTAGTTAAGAGAGGAAAAGTCTCATATATGATAAGTCAAAGGCTAAGTTGATGGAGAACAGACCCATGAGTGCCACAAATATGCAGAGAAGGAAGAGGAGCACATGGGCTGGGGATCCGGGCATGTGGCTAGGGGTTGGGGGCACACATCTAAGCAGGATGCTGACTCCACATGGTACCTACCCCTCTTGTGCCATGGTATTGTTGACTGGTATATGGCCTTGGCCTTCTGAAAGACTGCAACAAACCTTAGCAATCTGCTGGTGCTGCAAAATAATCCTACCTCTCCCAGAGATCTTGATCCCCCACCTGATCCCTGATGCATAAATTAGCTTGGACGGAGCTCCTGTGTACAACATGAGCAAAGGAGGGAAAATAACACACCTGTACAGGGGATAAAGTATCCTAATGTTCTGGCCTCAAAAATAAAATTTGGAGCGGGGTACCTGGGTGGCTCAGTCGGTTGAGCAGCTGGCTCCTGCTTTCGGCTCAGGTTAGATTTTTTGGGGTCATGAGATGGAGCCCCGTTCTGCCCTCAGCAGGGAGTCTACTTAAGATTCTTTCTCCCTCTCTGCTCCTCCCCCCACCTCCCTCTCCCTCTCTCAAATAAATAAGTAAATTTTTTAAAAAAAATTTTATTTATTTATTCAGAGAGAGAGAGAGAGAGAGAAAGAGAGAGAGAGAGAGAGAGGCAGAGTCACAGGCAGAGGGAGAAGCAGGCTCCATGCAGGGAGCCCGATGTGGGACTCGACCCTAGGTCTCCAGGATCACGCCCCAGGCTGCAGGCAGCGCTAAACTGCTGCACCATTGGGGCTGCCCTAAATAAGTAAATCTTAAAATAAAAATAAAAATAAAATTAGGAGCAAAGTCTTTGGCAGTGCAAACACTACCACCTCATCTCCCGCCAGTCAATGAGCCAGGGTATATAATTACCAGGTAGCCTTGTTTGAACTCTTTGATTCTAAATTAGAGCTTCAAGTGGTCCACAGACTGTCCAAATCTTTTTCAGCCAAATTAAGATGGTAAGTGTATCCTTATTTCAGTGATCAGACCCTAGCAATTTGCTATGTGAAGCCCCTACTTCTGTCATGTATTTGAGGAACTTAGACTTTCAGAATGACATTTATTGTATAAATGCCATCTTGTTACAAGCCTTCCAGCTAGGAGAGTTCCCTGGAAGCTGCTGTTCCTGAGTTGATGTAAATGGAAAAGAATGAGGGTCAGAGCCCCTTAGTAAAGTTTTTGGGATAACTCCTGTGCCGCTCACGAACTCAGACTTTTGACTGCCTCCAACATTAGAACAGTATTGTCATTTCATGAAGTGAGCTATTGGCAGACAGATGCATCTGGATCCCATTAATTGGAACTTCTTGTCACAAGATAGGAGCATTTCAATTTCTCTGAATGCTTGTGTGCTACACGTGGTATCTGGCAGGTGTAAGGATCTCATCTCTGATTGCCTATATTCCCAATCTACTTTCTTTGCCTATTTTGTAGTGCAAAGCAATTACAGTTGAAAATCAGTTTGCAACATGCGCTCATCCATATTCAGTTATTTCCACTTCAAGAAAATATTGCCCCCCCAAAAAATAAAAAATAAAAAGAGACAGATTTGAGAAATTCAGATTTGTTCCTATATTTTGATCCTCTGATTGTCTAAATGTTGACTTGTTGACAATCTACAATTTGCTCCACATCAAAATAAATATTCAAAAGACACAGCTCCAAATAACTAAAGCATACATCTACCTTAGGTGAAAAGGAGAGATTACACATGCACAGAAAAGTTTCCAAAAATCAGACCAACAGATGGAGGCAGACTGAATTAGCTGAAAACCCAAAAATAGAGAACACTGAAAAAACAAATAGTATTATTGATTTCAAGTATTTTGAGGAAAAGAACACTTTAAGAGATGGTACCTGGGATCAACACCAACTGGCCATGTTTGAAACTGGATTGAGGAGGAGATGAAGCTTCCTCTGTGAAGCTAAGAGAGCCACCACATCAGTGGACCTGCCACAACTTCTCAGATCTTGTTTGTAAAATTATTAGAGGACACAAGTCAAGGCTAAATTTTCAAATTCTCCTAATTAAAATTTCACACAAAAGCTATCTGTTTAAGATGGTAACTAACTGGTCTACAAGGTTATTCCTAACTTTTCTTTTTAAAAATCAGGTAATATGCTGGGGCGCAAGGGTGGCTCAGTCAGTTAAGCATCCAACTCTTGGTCTCATAGCTCAGGTCTTAATCTCAGGATTGTGAGTTCAAGTCATGTGTTGGGATCCAGGCTGGGCGTGAAGCCTACTCAAGAAAAATACGTAATATACTGCTACGAATCAAAATTTAAGAGGTTCAAAAGATGAAAAAAATCTCCCTACTCCTGCCCCCATCTCCAAAGGCATCTAATTTTATTATTCCACAGGTTTTCTCTTTCATGCATATATAAGAAAATGTGTATGTATTCTTTCCCTTCTATTTTGTACGCAAATGGCTATACCCTACACATCCTATTTTTACTTTCTCTGTACTCTTAACAACACAACTTAGAATTGATTTTATATAAGAACATCAAGAGCTTCCTCATTCTTTTTTTATGGCTCCATAGTATTCCATTAAATGGATATCACATCATTTATATAATGAGACCCTTGCTGATGAACATTTCCATCATTATTATATTATGTTACATTTTATTATATTATTCCAATTCTTTTTATATTTACAAACAAGGCTGCCATGAATAGCCTTACGCATATATCACTTCACATATTTGCAAAAGTATCTGTAGGATAAATTCCTGGAAGTGTAATTACTAAGTCAAACAGGACATGCATTTACAATTTTGAGAGATGACTGCATTCATTCACATGCACGTGCATGTTTTCTCTCTGGCTTTCAATCCAGGGATGGTAATGGCTTCCCATCCTTGCATGTCTCTGCCTCACCACGCCTCATTCATCCCCTAATCTTATTCTTTCAACTATGTCTTCATTTGAACCATTTGAGACAAATCTGCTGTTGTTTTGTTTTGCTGAGACACAAACATCCATGCCTCTTACCGATTTTTCTATTGAGTTGTTGATCTTTTTCATATCGCTTTGTAGTTATAGGAGCTCATTATTCATTAGAGTGGGATTGCCGAACTTCTCTAAAGGGCCTGACAGTAAATACTCTCAGCTCTGTGGACCATATGGTCTGTTTCAACTACTTAACTCTGCCACCCTCAGGTGAAAGCAGCCACAAATGATGTGCAAACAAATGAGCAGGGCTGCGTTCTAGTAAAACTTGATTTACAAAAAAATAGGAAGCAAGCCACATTTCACCCTAGAGCTGGAGTTGTTGAGCAAAGAATTAAGAAAATTATCCTTTCTCTGTCATATGAGCTGCAAATATTTTTCTCCCTTTCTTACTTTTCCTACAGGGGTTTTGCCGAGCAGAATTTGTTTTAATCTTATTTTAAAAAGTAGAATTTATCTATATTTATGGCATCAGATTTTTTGCTTAGAATAGGAAGCGAGTTGTCAAACCACAAGAAACTCAAGGCAGAAAGATTATACCATAAGCTGGATCCGACAGCCAGTGCCACCATGCAGTCTTACTAATGAGGTCACCACTCAGCCTGCTAAGACTAGGCTGTTTCCAGCATGTCCTAATTAGTGGGACCCATTTGTGAAGTAAACTCTTCCATGGAAGGCTGAAATATAAAATAGCATGAGCATCCTGGCTGAGGCAAAGGTACCTACCCCCAAGCGTGTGAGGTGCTTCCTGGGGGCCACTGGATTCTAGACCTTAAGCACTTCTCTACATGAACACTAAGGACTCTAGAAATCAGAAAAGAGTTTTCCACATTATATCCAAGTAAAACTTCCAAAAATGTTCCATTCCATCAGGTACAGAGCCAGACCAACTTGCCCACCCCAACATCTTTCTGGCAGTGGTGACAAGGTGACATCCACTGCAGCACTCATCATTAAGGGGTCTCTGTGCTTGCATTTTATACCTACACCTTTGTTTTTGGATGGTCTTGCTCCAGAGTATAAAGGCTATTAGCCTTTATCTGTAGTGAATTTATTTTTTGCCTTCTACAAATTAAAAAATAAATTCCTTTAAGCAAATTTTATGAGCAGAAACAGTGGAAGTAAAACACTGCCAATTTAAATACTTACTTTGCATAAACTAGGCTAGGTTTTTCTCCTAGGAAAAAATATTGGACATTCATATCTCTTCCTGGTTTAATATTTTAAAGCCACAATCAGCTTTGCTTACTTTTTCCCACCACGGAGAAGCAAACCCAATTATAGGTAAGAACAAAACACAGATGATGGTAATTTGGGGGTTTCAGCATGGGTGTGCAACTTTTTTTTTTAAAGATTTTTATTTATTGGGATGCCTGGGTGGCTCAGTGGTTGAGCGTCTGCCTTTGGCTCAGGGTGTGATCCCGGGATCGAGGATCAAGTCCCACATCGGGCTCCTTGCGGGAAGCCTGCTTCTCCCTCTGCCTGTGTTTCTGCCTCTCTGTCTCTCTCTCTGTGTCCCTCTCTCATGAATAAATAAATAAAATCTTTAAAGATTTTTATTTATTTGAGAGAGAGAGAAACACATAAGAGCAAAGGGGAGGGGCAAATGGAGAGGGAGAAGAGGAGTCCCCGCTGAGCAGGGAGCCAGACACAGGGCTGGATCCCATGACCCTGAGATCATGACCTGAGCCAAAGGCAGAGACTTAACTGACTGAGCGACACAGGCACCACTGCATTTTTTTTTTTTTTAAGATCTTATTTATTTGAGAGAGAGAGCACCAGTGGAGAAGGGACAGAGGGAAAGGGAAAGAGAGAATCCCAAACAGACTCTGTGCTGAGCTTGGAGCCTAATGAGGGTCTCAATCCCAGAACCCTGGGATCATGACCTGAGCTGAAATTAAGAGTCAGATGTTTAACCAACTAAACCACCCAGGCACCCCAGAATTGCATCTTAAATAATACTAGCAATGGGTTATAACAATTTGAAATTTCTCAGTTGAGGATTATAAAGATAATCCTTGAAATTATAATTTGTTGCTCTCTACATGAACAAATTGAGCTGTCCCTCTATAGACATATGTGCATACACATAAGTATATTTTAAGTATATGTTCATTCAAATGTAAAAGTAGATATATGCAAAAATATATCTGCCTCATCTCATTCTATTGCCTATAAAGTATATAAAAGGTTAACATAAAAAAAAAGGTTAACATAAAAAAAAAGGTTAACATATAAAATCACTGTGGCCAAGGCAAATATAGCCTTTTGAAAACAGAAAAGACAAAGCTCAATAATAAGTAGACTACCTAGAGTGATCTGAGGGACCTTTGAAATGTGACCATTCATAGCAATATTGCTATATTCATCAAAGGAATAACTGACACTTACAAACTGGTTAGAGACCTCATGTCTCCATTTACCAATGACTCACTGAATTTTACTAAGCTCCTAATATGTAAGAATACTATGAGAGGTTAAGAGGTAAGAGTAACTGGTAACAGTTTAGTTGAGTTACAAGACAATAAACATCAGTTATATGGCAGTAAAGAGAGGAGAACCCTTGAAAGAACTAGGGACAGGAATTTTCTCCATCGATTAGGTCATATTGTAATGGAGGCAAGGCCACAGGTTCAAGCCTCTCTTTACCAATTACCTTTATTGTATTTCAAAGACACAGACCAGGCCTGAGAGTTCTCAACATCTTACCACAAGATGAAAAGAGATTTGGGAAGAAAAGAGAGTGGCTGAACCCAAATTCACTTCAAGTGCTAGAAAATTAACTTACATTAACTCAGAGTGGATCAATACCATTGTCTTAGTATAAATCACAGTTAATGTCCAACATAATCTGTGGCTAAGTAAAATTAAGTAAGACATAGCATTAAATGAGAATTTATTCGGTCAACCTTGTAAGTTCCTATAATGCAAACGTTCTCACCTTTCGAATGGATATATTCTAATGTTTTGGTTTGCAATTAATTTGGGGCTATTTTGGATATTTCCTACATCATATGCACAATCTAAATACTTTTAACATGCAAAGATTAAAATGCACGAGGATTTGTTTGGCTGATAGGTTAAAGAAACAGTAAAACCACCAGGATTAAAGCATCTTGGCATGACACCTCACCACCACAAGTGGTCAACTACTGGTGCTTCGTAACCACAGACCTAAGACATGCTGTTGCTTATCTTCCACAGATGTGAACTTCGGCTTTGAATGGCTCTGACACAATGTTTTGCTCCTCTCAGATGAAACATCCCAATAGAGCTGATAATGCCTTCTGAATGTTCTTTTCTGATAGGAATTTAATTCAAAATACATAGAGAAACTAAACTCACTTTAGTCATATTGGGAAAAATTCCTCTGGGTGTCAAGGTTCTCAAATGGGGGTTGTATTAAACCAGTAGTGAACAAACTCTGTTTCCCAGAACCTACCCAGAGTCTAACAGACCAAGTAGAGGGACATTGAGGAAGAGGCACCAGGCTCCCTTGCACTCCTCTCAGCAATTACCTATGTACCTTTACCAAAATGGCTCCAGGAGACTCTTTCATTTGAAAAAATGGTGTCATGATAAAATATTTTGACAGCCTCTACTAGCTCATTCCTAAATTCTGATAGCACATTAACATTTTGTGTTCTACACTTCACCGACTCTACTGCATCTCAGTATTTACTGCTTAGAATTTTGTTTGAAAATTATTAAATACTGCACAAATGGCAATATAACTGGAAGACAGATAGTTATGTTTTTTCCATTTCTGATATATAAATGTTGAAGAACTTTGTGCTAGGTACTACTACCTCCTAATTAGGATATACTTATCCTGAGGGTGGTAATAAAATCTTTATAGTCCTCATTCAGAGAAAAGACTTGGTGCTCCTCACCCCCTCACCTGCAATAGGGATCTCAAGATAAAAACAATACTAAACATCAAAAGACAAAATGTTGCAGATGCTGAAATTAACATCTTTCTAGAGTTTCTAATAATAAATTTGTTCAGAGACTACTGTTCTTGTGAAGGCAAAGTATATACATGTGTCTATGCCTGTGATGAATCCAGTGTTGCTGGGGGTCTAAGTAGGAACATAAGAAGCTCAAATCTGCCTTGTGGGTAATTCTGCAATGATTTATACTCTACAACAAAGTAATATGAAAGGCTGAGAGAGGAAAATATTCATTGAGTTATTAAATATACCAGGTATATTAGAAAAATTTTAATTTCTGATTCTGGAAGGGTGATAATATCTTTTTCAATGTCAGAATTATACCTTGCTTAATTTAAATGGCAGGAAATCTATGTTAGAAAAATAAATGTGTGACCAAATACATATGCTTTAGTCATAATTCTATGCCTAGATAAAACTACCAATAGAAGAGCTACCATTTCTTGAGCCCTTATAAGGTTTTTGGTAACACTTTCTCTAATATCCTTCCCCAACAAAGCTGGTTTAAGTGTATGTTGACTTCAGTTGAGGAAATTGAGGGTCAAAAGGACTAAGTAATGTGTTGTCAGTCACATGACTGGTGACAGTTTGAGACTGTGACCCCCAAGTCCATCTGATTCCAATGCCACGTTCTTCCCATACAATAGGCTGCTGGGACAGGTCAGAACAATAGGCTGCTGGGGACAGGTCTTCTTTATGTTTTAGAATGCGTAGCTTAAAAAAAAAAAAGAAAAAGGATAGCTAACTACTTCCCTCCAAATTCTATCCCTATGCAGCTTATCCTCTGACTATCTGATATTCTTCAATGCTAATTAATATTTATAAGAAGTTCCCCTGGATCCACAGATCCTATTATATACTGTAAGAATGGATGAAAACTAGGGTTAGAATCAAATTCATATGACAAGAGTGGGGGGATAATCCAAGGGGAATTTACAGAAAAGTAATTTTTATTCAAGAACCATATACTCAAACTGTCTACAAATTCCTAATCGCAAATTAAGCAGTGAGGAGCATGGGTAGCTTCATATGGTCGACACTCCAAATAACACAACATTCAATGGCCACAGTTTGCCCTTTGAGGGCAATGTTTGATTAGTCTCCTGTGAAAGGACTGAACATGATTAACAAACTAATTCTAAAATGGGGATCTGGTGTGACATCGAAGGTTCAGTGGTATCTCCCCAACCCCTAAGAAGAAACTAAAGCTATATTCTTCAGTCACTGATGTCTGCTGTTCCCTTTGCCCCCTTCTCTCTTTCTAGCAAGTTACTTCCCCCTTAATCTTCAAGACTAAATCCAAAGCTCACTTCTTGAAAGCCTTCTCAAACTCCATTCTCATATGCAAGCTCCATGTTACCCCCCACCCTGGAACTCTACAATTACCTTAATCAGTTCCCTCCTACTCCTTCTCTGGACAGTTCTTTGAGGCAATCTTCAGGCCTCTGTACGGTGCCTTCTCTTAGCAGATGTTTAATAAATGTATCCAGAGGGATAAATGAAAAATCAAACAGTCCAAATGGCCTAAAACAATTTCCAGAACATAGTGAGAAATTTTTCTCGTTTAAAAAAATTTTTTTCTCGTTTATCAGCAATTCCCATTACTTATTTACTTCACATTTGCCTACATACGAATACATGCAAACATAAGCACTTAAGTACACATGCACACAGACACACACTCATCATTGTTGTCATTATCGTCTATTCTAACTTCCCCATGGACTTATCCTGCCTCCCTCACTCCCACTGATATTAAAAATAGGCAAAAAAGAATAACAAAATCTAAGAATCTCTGATAACTGCCACAAAAGTACACAACCTAACAAAGTCTTACCATGCGTGTTGCCATTCAATTGAACAAATATTCACGGAACACATACTGCCGTATAAAGCCCTGAAAGCAAATCAATTAAGACACTCATATGCAAGACAAAAAACATTTGAACATTATGGAAATTCAGAAAGGTCCAGCAAAGCAAAGTTAATTACTGCACTAGTTAAAATATACCCTGGAAAAGCACTGACACTACCAAAACAAGATGGCTATTTTAAACCAGAGGATGGCCAGAAACTCAACAAGTAACGCAAAGGGATGTAGATGTGGCTCACAGCTTTTGGATAGACAGTGAGAAAAAAAATAAACACACGTTCTCCTAAAGGGCATAGGTTTGTGGTGAAAGATCAGTGCCGACTTGGGGTGGGATATCAGATGACAGTCTGATAAACAGTTTACCTTTAAAATGTGATTACACAGCATTTACAATGAACATGCTTAGAGAGTAGAGAATAATGTATCATATGCGCAGTAAAGTATAATATAAAATAATTGATAGTTTTTCCCTGGCAGCTTCCCAAAGCCATTACGGTGTGTTTTCCCCTTCCTCAGAAATCCTGAGGTTAGAGCCCCACTGCCAGAGCCAACAATCCTGAACAGACAGTGGACTGAGAAATGAGTCTCACCGAAAATTTCTGGGATCTGCAGGTAAAGGAAACTTGTTAGAAGGTGCAACTTAGGAGTATTCAGGGTCAAGTACAATTCCTATGGGCGGGCTTGCAGCCTCTTTCCGCTAACACTTATGCTTTAAAAAATGGAAATAAATCATCCCACAGAATAATATGTATCCCAATTTTCCCCCAATTCGGTAGTTTTGTAAATAATTAAACACAGATCTAACTTGAACTGATTCACAGTATATTTTTCTAAACCAGGGGGAGTTCACTGTGCAATAAGAATTCATTACTTTTAGGTCCAGTTATTCATGCATATGATAACGATTCATGGTTCAGTATCTAGGAATGGCTTATACCAGTCCATGTCCATACATACCAAAATAACACGTTCTGTATGAATACATAACTATTCATTAAAAATTAGAACTCTCTGTAAAAAGGAGATATCACATGATTTCCATTTTACCTTGAGTAAAACATGCATAAACCTGTTAATGATTCTGCTGGTATAAAGAATCTCACATAAATGGATAGTTTGGGGTAGAAATTACATAGGTACACACAGACAGAACAAAATTAGAGTTGACACAAGCTCCGTCTCATGTTTCATAGAAAGGCTAGGCTAGAGGTCGTGGGTCACTGAGAAAAAATATATCAAGGAAACTGATTTCCAACCCTCTTCATCATATAATTTTTTGATGAAGAACTGTCCAATCTGATCAGTAAGGCCCCTAGTGGAGACCTGTATGTATATTCAAACCAGGTCAATAAATAAGTGTGTTAAAAAATACTTAAACAGGGGGTTGCCTGGGTGGCTCAGTCGGTTAAGCACCTGCCTTCGGCTCAGCTCATGAGCCTGGGGTCCTGATATGGAACCCTAAGTCCAGCTCCCTGCTTAGCAGAGAGCCTGCCTCCCCTTCTCTCTCTGCCCTTCCCCCACTTCCATCCCCTCACTCCTGCTCCCTCTCTCATGCTCTCTCTCAAATAAATAAATAAAATCTTAAAAAAAAAACTTAAACAGGAAAGACAAGAAATACTTAAATATGAGAAAGACAATTCAGCAAAATTCAATAGCATAAAATGCTAAATGCTAAAACCTTAAAGCCATTTTTATGAAAATGAGAACTTTGATAAGGTTGACTATCACTAACTCTTTTAAAATATTGCTTTGGGGGCACCTGGGTGATTCTTACTTTCAGCCCAGATCATGATCTGAGTCCTGGGATGGAGCCTGGCTTTGGGCTCCATACTCAGCTGGGATCTGCTTATCCCTCTGCAACCTTCCTCCTCTACCCCTATGTGGATGCACCCTAGTGCATGCTCTCTCTCTCTCTCTAATAAATAAATAAATAAATAAATAAATAAATAAATAAATAAATAAATAAAATCTTTTTAAAAATAAATAAATATAATATTGCTTTGATGTTAGAAGAAACTATGAATACACACAAATAGTCTTTACTTGCAGATGATAAGATTATATGCTTTGAAAATCCAACTCTAATTAAATGTTTAAACAAAAGAATTCACTAAGATGCACAGATGCAAGATAAGTATACCAAAAAAATTATTAATTTTGGCTCCACTAGATATTTAATTAAAAATATTATACAAAAAGTAGCAACACATATCATATGATACACAGGACAAATTTAACAACAACAAAATATAAGATCTATATTAAAAAATATCAATAAGGAATACAACTCAAAAGGAAGTAGTAAAGGTAATACTACAACTTTTTACAAAATGCATTGGAGAGTAAGGGCCATAATCTGCAAATGTTCTTTTCGCTTCAAAATGCCAGATTAGAAGTTTCCTGTAGGGCACCAGACTGATAATTATGTCTAGAATTTTTACCTCCTTTTCCAATAAAAAGGAACATCAAAAAGCCTGAGCCACATGATGGTCGCTAGTCAGATAGGCCTAATCCAAAACACAAAAAATTTCATAGACCTAATATTAACCAACTATGAAGTCAAAGAGCCTCAACGTGCAGCATATTTGTTAAGTGACAGCCTCCAGACAAACTAAGGGAACAGCAATATACACAGGCAGCAGAGGAGGAGAGTTTGAAGGCCAGGCCAGGCTGGGCATGCTGTTCACTCAAAAGGTAGCCTCTACTTGGAGGGACAATCTTAGTCACTGCTGAGGAAGGAAGCCAAGGTGCATTAATGAAGAAGCAGTTCTCAGTGTCAGGTCCAATGTACATAATGAGGTCATGAAAAGCAAAAAGAATTGCTAGGTCAGACACAAGGAAAATCAGAAGTTAAAGGGTATGGAGAAAAGAAATCGAGTGCCTATAAGCAGTTCAGAACTAAAATAGTGAATACTGAGAGGCTGCTGCAGGATTTCTGCCATACTGCTCCAGTTGCATGACACGATGTATTAGGCAGGCCTGCACCTGTAGGCAATGAGCTGGGAAACAGGAAGAAAAGGGCAAGTTTCATGCCTTAAAGGAGCTAGGCAAGACCTACGTTCCAATTAAGTATTAACCACTAAATCATAGTTTCATATTGTCCCCTACTGAATGACAATTCAGAATTGCTTGTGAATAGCCACAGTTAAACTGATAGAATAAATTATCCAAGTGCAGAAAAGCTATGAATGTCATTAGGATCACATGATTGGAGCTGAAAGGATGGGCAAATTCAAGGCCACAGATGCACTGATTGAGAAAATATAAAATTATGAAGAGGAAGACATCCCAAGTACAATTTCTTGGAAAGATAAAATTTTTGTTAAGCACCGCTTAATTTTTTTAATATGACAGACTAGGGAGTCATATGGAAGTTGGTCATGATATCTAAAACAAAATGAGAGTTAAAATACCCTCAAAATTTTATATACAAACTAAGTAATTAAGGCTACCATTAGTCATATTCCCTTTCCAAATCAGTTTCTAGTTTAGATACTTCTTCTTGACACTGGAAAAATTTAGCAATTAAACTGAAGACCACAAAACTAATTTCTTCTCCAGTACAAATACACAGCAAACAAAATGTAATTTCATCTCTCTTTGACCTAGATTATGCCAATTACTTTGGATGTTTTTATTTCCCATATGTACCAGTATGTTCGAATGATATATAGGCTTCTAAAAAGACTACACATCATTCCCAAATGGTACTCTCTCTGGTACAAGCTTCACTTATTAATCATTCCGAAAACAGTATGCTCACAAAAAAGTGAACAAACTGGGAAGCAAGAATGTTCCAAAAATGAATGACCAACTGAATCAGATAGGCAGATTTGAATTTCTTTTTCATCAGGACCGCTGGCATGATTGCAGAATTTAAAAGACCCAGATGATTCTGTATAAATCTAACTCATCATCCTTCTTATAAAAAGTCCAGCTCTAATGAAGTCCATAATGATCTGGATAAAACACATTTAATTAGATTATAAACTGCAACATAAAACAGCTGCACCATGCCTTTCAACATTTCCCTCTCTGAAGATCAGAGGATTGAAAGGGGGTTATAAACAGCCCATTCATTTTTGTCTTTTAAAAGGAGGAAGAAAGAACCATTAGGCACAACTAAAGTTCCAGGCAACTTTTTAACAAGTGAAATCCAAGTGTGCCACATTCTGAGACCTCATAAGCAAGATATGATAATGGTGTCAGGTGACCAACACATCAATGGGATCCTATGCAATTAGAAAACTTTGGGGAATTCTAATGATTTCCTATGGGGAATTCTAACAATTTCCTATGTGTTACTGATAGTTCAAGACCTATTTTCTGCTTGATGGTGTCTAGATGAGAGAGACAGAACAAAAAAAAAAAAAAAAAAAAAGAATCCAGCCAATTACGATGCATTTCAGAGATAATCTTCACATGACTTGCTAAGGATAAGCAAGTCCATCATGAGTCTGAGATGGTTGACTACAGACCTGTCTATCCTTCCACGGATGTTATCTATCTACTCAGATATTTATGTGTTTACTTTAGGTTGAGAGAGACAGAAGATGGAAACAGCTATGTAACAATTGCTAAGACTTTCTTTAAATAATTATCTGTAGTTACTAAATATATTATCTTGACTACTACTGACTAAGAACATGGCCTACCAGAGTCAGCAGACCTCTTTTAAATCCCAGTTCTAGTATTTATTAGCTCTGTGACTCTGGACAAGTAACTTAACCTTTTTCAGTTACAGCTGTCCCACTAAACATAGTAAAAACAACACAGGCTTCATAGGGTAATTATGGGGGATTAAGTGTAAAGCACTTTTCCTGGGCTAGAGTAGGCATTCAATAAATTGAGTCACAATCAGAAGAGAAAAGCACATTTGAGAGAAATTAAAAACCACTAAATAAATAAATAGATATATACCATATTCATAGACTGGAAAATTCAATATTAAGATGTCAAATCTTCCCCCAAGTACTCTACATTCAGTAACGTTCCAATGAAAGTATCAGCAGGCTGTAAAAAAACAAAACAAAAAAAACCCCAAGAAAACAAACAAACAAAAAACAAAAACAAAAGAAACCTAACAAACTGTTTCTGAAATTTATATGAAAAGGTGAAAATTTATAAGAGCCAGATTGATTTTTAAAAAAGAAACAAAAACTTTGAGAGCATGCACTACCTGATTTCAAAAGATTTACTGAAGAGTTACACCAATCAACATGATGTGTTATTGAAGAAAGGATAGACAAGGTATAGAATCTAGAAATAGAGCCAAACTTATGCCCTACTGATTTCCAAAAAAGATGACAAGGTAACTCATTGGGGGAGGGAAAATCTCTTCAATAAATGATATTAGAACTACTACATGTCTGTATGAAAACTAAACATTATGCTTTATCTCATTCCATATGCAAAAACTCACTAAAAAGGATTATAAATTTAAATGTAAAAGCTAAATTGTAAAACTTCTAGAAGAAAATCTTTGTGACTTTCCATAGAAAAATATTTCATAAAAGAAACACAACCATAAAAAAATTGATAAGCAGGACTGTATCAAAATTTAAAAACTTTTACTCCTCAAAAATACCATTAAGAAAATAGAGACAGGGGATCCCTGGGTGGCTCAGCGGTTTGGCGCCTGCCTTTGGCCCAGGGTGCGATCCTGGAGTCCCGGAATCGAGTCCCGCATCGGGCTCCCGGCATGGAGCCTGGTTGTCCCTCTTCTCTGCCTCTCTTCCTCTCTATGTCTATCATAAATAAATAAATAAATCTTTAAAAAAAAAAAAAAGAAAATAGAGACAAATCACATAGGGAGAAGATGTTTGCAATGCATGCCTGTCAAAGAACTTATATCCAAACTATATAAAGAATGCTTACAACTCCATAATATAAAGAAAAATAATGCAGTATAAAATAGGCAAAAGACAGAATATTTTCAAAAGAAAATATACAAATGGCAAACACATGAAATCATGATCAACATCATTACCTAAGCAGAGAAATGTAAATTAAAACCATGATGAGTTACTGCTGCATATCTGTTACAATGCTTAAAATTAAAAAGATTAGCAATACCAAGTGTTGACAAGGACATAAAACCAACTAAAACTCTGCTAGTAAGTACATAAAATGTTACAATTGTTTTGATAAGTGGTTTGGCAGTTTTTTGTAAAGTTAAACATAAACATCTACTACAAACCTAGCCACAATGCCCCTTAATATTTACCAGAGTAAAATGAACATGTATATCCATCAGAGATTTGTATATGAATGTTCATAGAAGGTTTATTCAAACTATATGCCCATCAGCTGGGAAATGGATAAACAAAATGTGATATGTCTACCCAATGAAATAGTACTCAGCAATAAAAAGGAGTAAATACACCCAACAGTGAGTGGGTGTATTACACCAAGTGAAAGAATTCAGATATAAGGGTGCATAGTGAATGATTTCACTCATATAAAATGCAATCTAATACACAGTGACAAAAAGGAGATCAGTAGTTGCCTGGGGTAGGGAACAGAGGAAGTGAGTGGTCCAGGTGCAAAGAAGATATACACAGATAGCCATGTGTATGCACAGGAAAAGAGGCTCAACATCACTAATAATCAAGGAAATGCAATCAAAACCACAATGAGATACCACCTCACACCCATCAGGATACCTATAAAAAACAAAAATATAGAACAGTAAATGTTGGTAGGATATGGAGAAATTGGAATGCTTGTGCATTGTCAGTGAGAATGTAAAATCGTGCAACTGTTGCAGAAGACAGAATGGTTCCTCAAAAAGTGAAACATAGAATTATTGTACAATCCAGCAATTTTACTTCTGGGTATGCTGCCAGAAGAACTGAAAGCAGAGACTCAGTCAGATCTTTGATGGGATTTTGTTGTTGTTTTTTAAAGATTTATTTGTCTATTTTGAGAGAGAGAGAGCACAAGCAGGAGGGCAGAGGGAGAGAGAATCCCAAAGAGACTCCACACTGAGCACAAATCCCAGCACGGTGCTTGATCTCACGACAACCTAGAGATCATGACCTTAGCCAAAACCAAGTCTGACACTTAACAACTAAACCACCCAGGCGCCTCTCAAACAGATCTTTCTATACCAATGTTCATAGGAGCCTTAACATAACAAACAAAAAGTGCTAATAGCCCAATTGTCAGGTCAACAGGTGAATAGATAAAAAATTATATACATAAAAACCATGGAATATTATTAGGCCATAAAAAAGAAATGAAACTCTGATAGATGAGCTACAGCATGGATAGACCTTGAAAACATCAGGCTAAGTGAGATAAGTCAAACATAAAAAAGACAAATATTGTATGATTCCACTTATATGAGATATCTAAAATGGGTAAATTCACACAGCAGGAAATTAGGTGAGAGGTTACCAGAGAGAATGAAAAATTACTGCTTTGTGGGTGCAGAATTTCTGTTTGGAGCAATGACAACTGACAGGGACAGATAGTGGTGGCTGCATGACACTAGGGATATAACTAATGAAACCGAATGATGAACTTTAAAATAGTTAAAATGGCAAATTTCTTCTTAGGTATATTTTATTGCAATAAAAAAATAGTATAAAAAAAGTGGCAGAGGGAATCTTTTGAGAGTTAATGGGATTGTTCTGTATCTTGAATGGGACTGTGCTTTCACCAGAGTATAAAACTGTAGAAACTCATCCAATTAAATAGATTTAATTGTATAAAATTATTGCTCAATAAAGTTGAGTTCCCCTTATCAACTTTAAGGGGAAAAGAAGACACCAACAAATTAGCAAGAATATAATTTATGCCTCTCCTCCCTCCCTTCCTCCAATTCATCCCGCCATGCCTAGTTTTGTTTTCATACCATAGGAAGCAGGAAGAAAAGGGAGCAAAGAGGAAAAAAAGATGCATTTAGGGATGCCTGGGTGGCTCAGTGGTTGAGTGCCTGCCTTTGGCTCAGGGGGTGATGCCGGGATCCAGGATTGAGTCCCACATTGGGCTCCTTGCAGGAAGCTTGCTTCTCCCTCTGCCTGTGTCTCTACCTCTCTCTCGCTCTCGCTCTCTCTCTCTTTCTCTCTCTCTCTCTCTCTGTATGTGTGTGTCTCTCATGATTAAATAAAATCTTTAATAAAAAAAGACTCATTTATTCACAAATTATTTGGGGAGCATCTAGTTTGTCTATTACTCCAGTGACACTGAGCATTGCAGGTTTAAGGACAAAGACATCAAGGTTTGCCAAGGTAGTCATTTATCGAGGTCACATGGAGTAAACACTAGAGCTCAATGTGCAGCCACTGACTGTGGTCTGAAGTCTTTGCAGATGTGCACTGCAGAAATTTTCTCCTTGTCTGTGATCGTATGAGGCCTACACACAAGAGGGGAAAGGATGCAGAAGCAGGGGAAAGTGGTAAGATGCTAAGCCATGACAACTGTACATTATCAGTCAAAACAAAATGTGTGTGAAACGTGTACTTCTGTTCATATCTTTAAAAAAGATTTTATTTATTTATTTATTTATTTATTTATTTATTTATTTATTTGAGAGAGAACAGGGTGAGGAGCAGAGAGAGAAAGATAAGAAGATTCCAAGCTAAGCACACAGATGGACATGGTGCTCGATCCCAGGACTCTGAGATCATGACCTGAGCCGAAATCAAAAACCAGACGCTTGACTGACTGAGCCACCTGTTCACATTTTTTATAAAAAGAGTTGTTTATTTATTTGAGAGAGAGAGAGAGAGAGAGAAGCTTAAGCAGACTCCATGCTGAGTGCAGAGCCCAATGCAGGGCTCAATCTCATGACTGAGATCATGACCTGAGCCACAATCAAGAGTCCAACATTTACCTGACCACACTGGAGCCCCAACTTCTGTTCACATTTAAGGACTTCTTGTAAAGAGTTCAAAACATGTCTTTGGCATTTCTCCTTACTGAACAGTTGAGTACAGAGGTTAAGCACATAAGCTCCAGAATCACACTTCCCAGGTCCCACTCCTGGTTCTGTGACCTGATGTGATCTCTTCTTGCCTCTATTTTCTTGAGTGCAAAACAGAGATTATAACTATATCTACTACAAAGGGCTTTTGTAATGATTAAGAGAAAATAATGCATGTGATGCACTTAATATAACGTGGTGCACATTATAAGTTCTCAATAAATATTTTCTTCTTCTTCTATAAATTCCATCTGTAATATATAGGTATAGAAAGTACAGAGTCACATGGAATAATGAAAAAGAAGGTGGCTTCCTGGGTGGTGATCTGGATTCATTGGTGTTTTCTTTCCTTCCTCTCTTTTTTCCCTCCCTCTGCCCCTCCCTCCCTCCCCTCCTTCTAATGCACTATTGTTCATCAAATGGAGTTCTGGCATTAAAAATGTATGATGGAAACTAGGAATGATAGAAGCAAACCTCCGTCAGTAACCTAAAGTAGCACATTATCTTATGAAAGAATAAATGATTCATTTCTCTCTGGCAGAATTAGGTCTTTTCCCTGCATTTCTCTTTCTGGGGAAATAAAAATTTTATTCTTTCTCAAAAACTTGGAAGATCACTTTTGAAGAGCCAGTATTCAGAAGCTTGAGGAAGTCTTTTTATAGCCAAGTATTACAGCTGACAGTCTGAAAGGCCATATAAAAACATTTCGCTCTTCTACAAATACAGCAGCTCACAACAGCAAAACCACTCTCACTGTGGAAACGAGAAAACTGTTGGAAATTTTCAAAATTTATATAGTGTAGAAAACGACTTTTAGTGTAATAAAAATAATGTAAAAAGAATTGCTTCTTATAGTTAACAAAGGTAGGTACCCATTTGCCAACTCAAGTCACATCTCTGAGAAACTCCAATTTCGCTAGTGGTAAAAGTAAAGGAGGTAAGGAGCAAATCCTTTAGGGCTTATATTCAAATTAGGGAGCAAACTGTGGCCAGCTCTTCCAGACTAGCCCAGTCAGAGATAATAAGAAGGGGAGAAAAGAATGATTCAAATTAAAATGATTGTAAATATTCTGTAACAACAGAAGAGCTTTTAAATTAAAATTCCCTGTTCTGAAAACTCAACAGGTACCCGTCCACCTGGAGGTAATACGTCTCCTACTCCACTAGCATCAGGACCCTTTGCTCATATTTTATTAGCAGGTATGTTGAGCTGGCCTGTGTTGTATCAGAATGTTGCATAGTTTTGTTTTGTTTTTTTAAGATTTTATTTATTTGAGAGAGAGACAGAGAAAGGTAATGCATGTGCAAAAAAAGAGGGAGAAGCAGACTCCTTGATGGATGTGGGGCTCGATCCCAGGATCCTGACATCATGAACTGAGTCAAAGGCAGACACAATCATCTGAGCCACCCAGGAGCTGTTGCATAGTCTTCAGAACCAAAACTAAATGCAGTATCTTTCAGAAGTTATAAAAAGTAATTTTAGACTTGAGGCTGAGGGATAAGTGGGTTGAGGGAATAAAAAAAACAAACCTATTCCTCTGCTTTTAAAGGGTCTTAAACTTTCATAAGAAGATGCAAGAAAAAAAGCAAATAAGACAATTACTCTGTGGCATAGTAATATTTCATTTTCTGGAACTCAATTAGGAGAACTAATGAAGAAGAAATGTGTCTCCTGCTCGAAAAAGGCAGCTTAAGCTGGTAAGAACCTAATTACTAACAATATTTGTGAAGCAAGATTCATTTATGCTCAAATAAAAAAACATTTAAGTATTAATATGAAAGTTAAAAGACAAAACAGTACAGAATACTTGTTATAATTTCAAATGTGTCAGTGTTAACAAATTAAGCAACTCCAGCGATCACTAAATACACTGCTTTTTAAACACCATGTATCTGACACAATGTGCCAAATATAAATATTTCATTTGAACAGACGGTTTATGCGTTCTTTACATTTACACGAGGAACCTATCATAAAGTTATTCCCTATCATCATCTTAACTCTGAATATTTGCATTTAACAAGAAAAATGACATGACATTCCTAAAGCAGCGGGGTATCCTTCTTGATTTCTGGAGATAACAAAGTAAGAAATAAGAAAGAAAAAGCAGAGAAGAGACCAGCTGGCTCTTGGTTCATTTTAAATAGATTTTTATGGTGCCTCAGTCATTCCTGGGTTGGAGCACATAATACTTTCTCTTCTGGGCATCATTTATATTGACCAATTTTTAGTTGTTAAAGTTGTTTCCATTTGCAGAAGGGGTCCCTAGATCTGAGCTCTGACATGAATAGTCAGTTCCCACCAAGAAAGACATCCGGGCCACCTTACTTACCTTCAGATTATTTTGCTAAGCCAGGCCATAGAAGCCTGGGAAGGTGGTCCCTCTCAGACACTCCTAACAGGAATCATGGGCTTCGGGACATTACTGGTCAAGGCATCCATTCCTTTTTTTCATTCCTAATGTAAACTTGGCTTTATTCTGGTACTCATTAGAAATAGATGTTTTAAACTCTCATAAATGCTTCATGGCTAAATAACAGGGAAAGATAGTTGCCCCAAGAGGCGTAATGGGGGTTGGGTAACACCTAAGTGTTTAAGCACATACTTATCAACTGGAAAAAAATACACGGATTCATTCTCTTAGGATCAAAAGTGTGGTAGGGTAATCCACACATCAAGGCCAATAAGGTAGAAAAAAAAAAAAAACCCAACCAAATAAAAACCTCCAAACGGTGTGAATATACCTCACGATCCATTTGTAAGTGACCTAACTGGCTATGTTCCAGAGATTCGCATTGCCTGAGCAAGGGGCAGTGCTGCTCAGTTTTCAAACCACACACATTTATTTCTTTTTTCATGGAGGGGTAAAAAAAGGTCATAACATTAGAATCTAAATATCTGAAAAAGGAAAGCAAGCTGATTATTCACCTATTTGATAAGTTGGCTTATTTGGCTGGTATTTCTTTAGAATCTCAACAATCACAAGCCAAAACTCTTCATGCTTTCTCAATGCATGAGTGGCTCAGTCAGTTAAGCATCTACCTTCAGCTCAGGTCATGATCCCAGGGTCCTGGGATGAAGCCTGGCATAGGGCTCCCTGCTCAGTGGGGAGTCTGCTTTTCCTTCTTCCCCTCCCCTGCTAGTTCTCTCTAATAAATAAATAAAATCTTTAAAAAAAAGAATCCACAAATTTAATGAGGAACTAACTGCTCATTAGGACTGAGAAACAGGAAAGATTCCTAGTTCATCTGCATGAACTTCACAGCAGTAACAGTGGTAATACACAGACTGGTGCCATTCCTTGTTTTTAGGTGAAAGAAACCACCTAAAGACTATTTCTTAGAGATGATAAAGTGGCTAGTCACTGACTTAGGGGTCCTTTTAGTCCACCATTTAAGGGTGACGTGACCTCTCTAAAAGAAACATCCACAAGGAGTAGCTTGAAAACACTGTGCTGAATTTGGGGCACATTTCGGATGGGATGACCACTCTACAACTCCTATACAGTAAAGGCTCGAAGTTGAGTTTTAAATACACTGTGACATCAGAAGAGGAGAACAATGGCCCAAGTGATAATGAACCTGAGAGGCGGTACATCCATCCTAAATTAAGTACAATTTTCCCAATTTCATATGCTAGTCCTCTTGCCCATAAACTAACACAGGAACACTTAGGGTATTTTTCTTCCCAATAACCAAAACATTTACATATTGATATATTTCAACACTTCATTCCTGAAATGCATACTGTTATTTTTCAAAGGCAAATGTCTTATCTTTCCAGTGAAATGACATCTTCGAACACACGACCCATATTCCTACAAACTATTATGGCCTATGAAATGTCTAACCAGTCCCAAGCATTCAGTCTGGTTTTCAGCAAATATTTGCTGAATAAATTAATGAATGAAGGTATGCTGAAAAATAATTAGATTTTCCTAGTAAATCAATTTTGCAAAGGCAACAAAGAGTCAATAACCATACACTAGCTCAAAATGACTCTAATGAAGTCATATAAGAACTCAACTGGAAAACTTACAGTGTGGCTTATCACGCTCTCAACCCCAGAGCTGCCACTCCTTTACCTCTGCATGATGTGCCACTACATCACGAGCCAGCCATTGTCAGAAAGAAGCCAAGAACACCCTCAGTTTGGATGATTCACACAAAGGACTCCCAGGACTCGGCACATAGTTGTACTCACAACTGTCTGTGATTTATCACAGTGAAAAGATAACAAAATCAGCAAAGGGAAGAGGCACATGGTGGAAGTGTAGGGAAAGGAACCATGCACAAGTGTTCAAGGCTCCTCTCCCAGTGTAGTCAGGCAGCAGGTGCGCAGTTCCTCCAACTTGGAGTTAGGATAACACCTGTGGGATGCTTCCAGCCTGGGGAACATGCAGAGATTCAGGCCCCAGGGACTTCAGTGGGGGGACTGTGTGTTGACACGGGCAGCACCCAGAAAGGTAGCAAGTGTTGAGCAAAAATCACTGTTTGTACAAGCAGTCTGGGCACCGTGAGCAACTCTTACTAGATATGGGGAAAACCTTCCCCAAATCTCAGTTATCAGATGTCAGTCAAGGACCAACCTTACAAAACAAGCAGGTCTCTTCAATGACAGCAGTTAGGCCTTCTGCGTTACTCTCCTCTGCATGGTGACCACACCAAAAACCAAAGAGCAGCCTCTGTTCCTACTTCCTCGATGTTCCTCTTCTACTCAAGGCCAAATCCAGTCATCTACTTCCTGACCACCTCTTGCACCTGTCCCCTCCACCCACACAGTCACTGCTTCAGGCAGGGCTTCCACATCTCCCAGAGGCACTGCAGTGACTCCTCTCCAGCCTCCCTGCCTCCACTCCTCTCTGTCCTCACAGGTTCCTCCCTCCTTACACCATTACCGTAACAGAGCCCTTTCTCATGTCCCCTAGTCATGGTCTCATTTCTCACCACAGTCTGCCACTATGACACACAAGTCCCCAAAGGCATCACACTTTCTTGCCTCTATCACTTGGTCCAGGATACTTGCCCTTTCCTCCTGGAGCATCATCCACTTTAGCCAGGGTTAAGGAGTCCATATCCTTTAGCATTCAAAGCAAGGCTTCAACTCCTCTAGAAGCCCTCCCCACATCTGCTCCCTCTCCCAACCTGGATTAAGTCTCACAACCTTGAGTTTACCTCCCTCTGTGGAATGTGTTACATGGCATGTCAGCTTCCCTGTGCATCCTGAGTAATATAAGAGTGCGGTCCCTGGTGCCCAGGAGGGTAACCAACACTGCCTGAATTGAAGAAATACTTGTTGACTGATGGAATATCCCATTTTTAGCAAAGTCTTCCTAAAGTCAGCCTCATCCCCAGCTTAGTTCTGGCACAGACGCTGGGAGTGGTGCATTACGTGCATCACTGGGTCTGCATTTGCTTTGTTCAAAAGCAAACAGCCACACGTATGATCTACCTCTTGGGAATACAGATCCTCACGGCATGTAACTTCTATACCTCTATACCTCTGATTTTTTACTTATTTTCCTTAACGTCTTATACTAATTACTTATTATTTTTTTTAATCCTGCCTTAAAAGAAAATTAAATTCTTTCTGGAACAAGGCAGAATAAGATCTGTATACAGTCCCGGAGATATGAAAACACTATCCCATTTCTCTCTAGAGAAGGTGAATCCTCAGTGATTCTGGTAACCATGGCTAGATCCAAAGTGCCAGAAAGCAAAACTTACAAAAGGAAATATATTCCTTCTGTTTCTTCAGGTCCACTCAGCTCAGTTTGGTCAGTGGAATAAAAGGTTTGCACAGGTGTGCCCATATTTTCCTCACAGGATTTAGGAACAAGACCCAAAGAAGTGAGCCCAGATGTGTGCCTCGCTTTATTCAGTCAATGTGCTACTGAAAAGTTACATGTAAAATGAGTTGTGTGAACAGAATCAAAATTGAAATTTACTCAAGATGCTTGCTATGTAATGGAAAACAGCAAATCAATGAAGCGATTTGGGGGTGAAGCAAGCAATCGTTCCAAAATGTATCATCTCCTATGTAATCCCATATTTATAAACGGAGGCTATTTCAAAGTGTGCTATTAGAAACTGCCTTCTCGGGATCCCTGGGTGGCGCAGTGGTTTGGCGCCTGCCTTTGGCCCAGGGCGCGATCCTGGAGGCCCGGGATCGAATCCCACGTCGGGCTCCTGGTACATGGAGCCTGCTTCTCCCTCTGCCTGTGTCTCGGCCTCTCTCTCTCTCTCTGTATGACTATCGTAAATAAAAAATAAAAAAAATTAAAAAAAACTGCCTTCTCAGACTCTCCTGCATATAAATACACCATCTTTTTAATTTGTTTACTCACCTCTAAACATAACTCAAGTTCAAAACCAGCCAGAAAAATAAAATTAATTTTAAATACAGAAGCACTGTTATCACCAAATTCACACCAGAAATTATTAGCACCTTGAATGTGAGAATGCTCTCAAAGCCTTGCTAATTCCCCACCTGGCCTTCCCCTTTGACGAACACTCCCTGACAGCACTATAACACATTTCCCAGGGTATCAAGGGGAATTCAGTGCAATTACGGGACAGAGGGACAGTCCTTGCCCTCAAAGAACTTACTGCCTATTTAGTGAGCAACCTCATTCTGGTCCTTTCCCTGTCATTTCATTTTACAATAATATCTAACTATTATTGACACGAGGCATGTATTTCTTCTTTGATCCAGGTTTTTATTTTTTTTTCCCCCTTTATATTTACGTTTGCTTTATAAATTCCCAGGCTGGAGATGGTTTTCACTGATTTGCTTTGTGAGATTCCTAACAAATAACTACAAAGAAAAAGGAACATAGAAAGAAACTCATGCAGAGATGGAAAAAGTCCTGAAGATCTATTTTATTTTTTAAGTCATGTCTACACCCATTGTGGAGCTCAAACCAGGATCCCAAGATCAAGAGTCACACGCCCTTCTGACTGAGCCAGCCCAGCGACCCGACCCCTACAGAAAATTTAAAGCTCATTGCCACTTAAATATCTAAATTTAATATTAAATATTGCTAATTTGAATTACTAAATGAAGACTCTTTCTGAGTTAATTACAGATCTGAATTTTTAACGCAATTCAGGTTAATTTACCTCAAGTACAAAGACAGTAAGTCAAACTTTGCTCATCAAAGGTGGCTTAGCAGACATCATGGGAGATTTAATTTTAATGAATCAATAGATTTGTGATTTGCTTCTCAATAATTTGAATATAAACAAGATTTCAAAAGCTGTTCTTTCATGGAGGTTAAGGATCAGTCTTCCAGTATTGCTTACGTTACCATTTTTTCTTCAAATCATTTCTTACAAACACTGAAAATGTCATTTTAGCCAATTTATGTCCCAAATTTTAACAACTTCTAAATATGTACACTCAGACTGAAACTACCTTAGAAATGGGCTGGGGATGAACCCTGACCTAGAGCCAAAAAATAAGACAGTACCGTTTAAGCTGTTCGATAAAACTTGAGCTGAGCTCTGCATTTATAACCAAAGATTTCTCAGAACATCTGACAGATCAATGTTTTAAAGTCCTTGTCCAGTGTTTACTTTTCTTTATCATCTGTCACATTGCTCACAGGTATTTATGCTAATTCATGAGCTCCCACAGGGTGGGCAGGGTAACTTTATCATCTTAAGCACTGATGCATAGCTTCCTGGGTCAGAGACAAATAAATCTGTTAGTATAATTGCATGTTGCTTTACGTGCTGCTGTCCTCCTGCTGGGAAAATGTTAAAATATTTAAGGTTTATTTTCTGGTGTGATAGTGGTTTTAAATTAAAGCCTGGGGTAGGAAGAGAGAATGGCAGAATTTAGTACTTTACTTTAGTAGGAATAATCTTTCTTTGAATTAGTAAACTTAGAGAGACAGAGGGAGAGAGAGTCAATAAAAGTAAAAGTTCTAGCAGATCAGAGCTGATAGAGTCCTTTTGAGATCACTGTAATGGCCATTTTAAGACAGTATGGTTCAATTAAGACAGAGCTAGGGAGATTGTACATGTCACAAAGACATGATTATCATCAGTAAAAAAATAAACTGAACCCTATCATCAATGCTAAAATACACTACGCTCCAATATAATGACTTTTTACCTATCTCTGTATTTGTCTATATACCAGCCAGCGGGGAGAACAGTTTTGTTCTTAATTAGCACACAATTTTGAGCTGGAGCTAACTGATTGGCAAGTAAGCCAAGCATTCCTTCACCCCATCCCTCAACTGCACAGGCTCTTTTACCAGTCTTCTCCTCCCTTATCTCGTGGACTAAATGAGAAAAATCTAGTCAGTGCGGGGAGCTGGGGGGGAAGGTGTGGGTTAGAGAGAACATCTGGTTTTTATCACTTGGTGTGTCAGGATTTGCAAATTTCTTCAAATTCTAAATCTTTCAGTATTGCTCTGCAGACTTGTGCTTCCTGGTACAAATAACAGCTACTCCTCCACTCACTAATACTCTCCATGTCCCACAGCTGTGGGGGAGCTCAAAACCATCGCTAAGGACAAATTGCTTGTGAATCTAGCAAGTGACATTATTTTTATTAGACAACTAATTCTACAACTAACTTGATTTAAATATACTCTATCATCGTGTTTGAATGGAAAGCATATGTTTAACAATAGCCTGGAAGACAAATTGAAGATTTAGATGTATTTTGCTGGATGTGCCCACACCTGCGAGAGGTCTGGCTCCGTCAGCATCACGTGGCAGGAAAACCATAAGTAGTTCTAAAGGCCACACGCTCTGGTGCCCCTACTGAGCTGTGCTGCTGGAACAGGAGCAAATGCTCGTTAGCAGGACCCTATTTGGGGGGGCACGAGAGACTATGCAGAAGGTCTATGAGAATGAATCTGTGCTTTGCAACAAGCCACTCAAGTCTTAACATAAGTGAATCCAATGCAGGTGACTGTTTAGAAAACCAAGGACAGTTAAATCTCTCTTGGTTATTTAAGTGATTCTCATCTGGAGGTGTGGTTCACAGAAGGAACCTCCTGGAAACTAGGATCAGAAAGAAGTGTTTAGTGTGAAAAACTCAGTTCCAGATGATTCTGTTTATATGCTTTGTGTTTAAATCCAGACTATTAAGTCTAGACACTGGAAATTAAACTACAGGTCAGCAAAAAAAAGAACACCCAAGCAGCAAAAAGCTGTCACATCACTGCCTTTATTAAAAGGGTACGATCTGCTTCTTTCACATCAATGTTTTATAATTTTCTTTTCTTCATAACAAAACCTCTTTAGCTGATACAAACAACTGAAAAAGAAAAACTAAAAGTAATAATAAAACAAACTTAAGTTAAATGTGTAAGCTTAATATGTCTGTGCTGATAAATGCCAGGCTTGAGGAGGAAGATATGACTGGGAAGGTCTCTGAAAGACTGTAGCAGAACAGGAGCAGAAGAGACGGAGCCTGAGGTGTCAGCAACTTGCTACCTGAGGACCCTTCCACCAGCCAAATCCCAAGCCACTGCTTCTCATCTCTATCAAGAGTGTGGTAATGGACGTACACATACTATCAATAGTAGTGAACTAAAGGAACATTTGCTACTGTTCTACTAATGAAAACCACAATAATTACTACTCTTAACTAGTATCCAATCCAAGAATCTCCTTCATACCTAGGCAGTGTAAATGATTCTTGGAAGGGAGCCAGTTCTGCAGGCATAACAGCCATCATCTGTAGTTATCCATCCGAATGACCACACATACCTCCGGCAGGGCAAAGGCCAATGTCTCATGTGCAGGTGAAAAAGTGATCTCCCTACCAAAAATGAAACCACCAAAACCAACAAGGGAAGAAGAATTACTGACTAGGCTATATTTAAGCAAGAAACGAGGTAGCTCCTATTGGAAAATAAAATGATGGCAATCAGCTTTGAAGAGCACCATTTGGATTGTTATCTCTGTTGTTTAGATACATCGACTCAGGTAAAGTGACAGGAAGTACAATTGACCCTTGAACAACACAGGTTTGAACTGTGCATGTCCACTTAACATGGATTTGTTCCCCATAAATATAGTATCAGTACCATAAATGTGTTTTCCTGATTACTTTCTTAATAACATTTTTTTCTATCTTACTCTACTGTAATACACATAACACATAAAATATGTATTAATTGACTGTTTATGTTATGTATTAAACAATAAAAATTACAATCATGGTAATTATCCTTCTAAATTAGATAAAAATCTTTAAAGTAGATTATCTATATTAATCTGCTAACCTACAATCATGCCCTATATTTGTTTTGGCAAATAAACCATGCAAAGCATTTAGGGACAAAAATGTTGCCAGAAATTAAATGTAAGACCAGTTCATGAATGCATGTATCATGTTTCATAATCATTTTAATGTTAATTAACCAAACAAATAAATACAACCTCAACTCAAGAAACAAAACCACAATAAAAGAGAAAGATGACATCTTTAAACTCAAAAAAATAGGACCTCAAGCTTTTTATCATGCAGCTTTCAAACTCATCTTGATTTCAACCCCCAAAATATGCAGGAACTGCTTTGTAGTTTCTTCTGAAAGGATCCAACACTCCCACCGGCTCATTCCTGAATCAGACAGAGGAAGCAGGATTCTCCTGCTCTGGCCCCTACAAGAGCTGAGTTCCCCTTGGAATTAGCATCAGGCAGGAACTGGTAGAATTCTTCCCCTAGATGCTTAAGCAGGCAGTGGGCTATGGCAGTGACATCACTGCCCCACATCTTCACTCTGAGTAGCCTTGGTTGTGAGAAGTGAACCACAGCACCCTCCTCTTCCCTCTCCTTTAATGGATCATGCCCATGGATGTGGTGGCCACTTGTTTGGCTTGAATCTTTGCTCAGAGGAAGGGCTCATGCTTTTAGAGTAGCTCACTCTTCCCTTCCTAATCCATTTTTAAGGTTGAAAGGCAGTGGGGACACATAGAATCACAAAGACAACTGAAGAGGCACAGAAAAAGCGAGGTGGGAGCTAGCCAATTCCTAAATCCATGGCAACAGCATGGCCCTCTCTGGCCATCTTCCTTCCTTTCCCTTCTTCCATCCTGAGGGCTGGACTGATAACATCCACCCCACCTCTTTGGGCAAGAGGAGAAAAGATGCCACAAGACAATTCAATTCTCAAAGGAGGAGATAGAGAAAGCAGTATTCAATATTGATCCGGTCCAATTACACTTTCTTGGTGTCTAGCCAGAAACACACGTGAGCATTTTTGTAGTCATCTATAAGAGACTTATAAATGTACCTATTTCAAAATAATGAGCTTAAGTTATCAGTTTTCTGACATATCCTTTATTCATTCCCATTTTATCTTTTGAAAATGATATCCAAAAGGACAAAAACTTCAGGCTATCAGAACACCAAGAGACAAAGTCCCTGTATTCCTTTCCCTACTACCCAGGGATCAGCTCCAAACAGAGAACTCCTCACCAAGAGCTAAACTCCTTACCCAGGGATCTGTCAGTACTCTAATCAGGAAGTAACAGAACCAAGTGAAGTCGTGTGATAAAATGGGAAGGTACTGATTATGTTTAAAGTTACAAAGGCAGGGCACTAATTAGTGACAAATCTGTGGAATTATTTTAATGGCATGTACCTTTTACTGCTTTCAAAGGCATAGAGTAAGCCAAACAAGCTATGACTTTGTTAGATAATGAAACATAGCTAAAAATTTATGTGTAATTGGTAATTTTAAACTAGCATTTAAAAGCTTTTTATATATCAGTTAGAAAAAACATTCTTTTAAGTCAGTAAGTGGCAACCATCAATTGTAATTCTGTTCTTGGTCTAATTATCACAAATTTCAACTTAGAAGGCTCCAAAACAATAAAGCTTTACTGTTTCAATTAAAAATACTAGTTGAACGGTTTCCTATGAGAATTACAATAGGATAAATTAACTCTATCTACAGAAACACTGGAGTATAGAATATCAAATGTATATAGTAAACACAGAAAGATAGCTATGGCATAGTAGTAAGTAAAAATGGAGATGTTACAGATATATACACAATAAGATGCAACTTACCAAAATAGAACAAAACAATTCTCAATATTTCTCACACAGCATGTGTGTGTAATCTTATTTATTATTTTTTAAATAATTAATAATTTAAAGTGGGCTCTACACCCAAGATAGAGTTTGAATTTACAACCCTGAGGATCAAGAGTTGCATGCTCTACTGACTGAGATAGCCAGGCACCTTTGTATGTAATCTTTAAGGTCACATACCAAAATGTTAGCAATGGTTACGTCTGGGAAGGTATGTAGAAAAAGTAGGAGGAGAGGAAATAGGGATTGGGAACAATGATCAAGTGTGATTTTAACTTTGTATGGATTTTTAAAAAATAAAATGTGCTTATATATTATTTTTGTAATTAAAAATTAATATAAAATTTCAGGTCATGGATAGCCCTTGTAACTAATCACAAATATTAACTGCTAAGTATGAAAGAAGCCTAGGACCTAAAGGTACTAGGAAAACACTATGGTAGATGCTGTAGAAGTTAAGCATTTGATTCCATTTGTGTTCAGTTTTATGAGATCCGTGTCAGTGGAACAATTTCTCAAAAAGAAATCAACTGTCGGGATCCCTGGGTGGCGCAGCGGTTTAGCGCCTGCCTTTGGCCCAGGGCGCGATCCTGGAGACCCGGGATCGAATCCCACATCGGGCTCCCGGTGCATGGAGCCTGCTTCTCCCTCTGCCTATGTCTCTGCCTCTCTCTCTCTCTCACTGTGTGCCTATCATAAATAAAATAAAATAAAATAAATAAAATAAAATAAAATAAAATAAAATAAATAAAATAAAATAAAATAAAATAAAATAAAATAAAATAAGAAATCAACTGTTATGACTGGCAAATTGACCATGATCTAGATCATTAATACCAAAGGATATCTAGAAAGAAGCACACGAAATTAAGAAATAATCTGCAGCTCCAAAAAACTTAACTTTGAAACTTCTGAAAATCAAGCTATTTCTGGATAAAATACTTTTTGCAAATAAAAACAAGAGAAAATCTTGCCTTTCTTTTTTATTGGCTTTGCAAAAAAAAGGCTGTAAACATATGCTAGAAGCAATAGTTATTAAAAGTTACAATAAGGCAGGCACCTGGGCTGCTCAGTCAGTTAAGCATCTCACCTTTGATTTCAGCTGAGGTCGTGATCTCAGGGTCATGGGAAGAAGCCCCACACTGGGCTCCTCACTCAGCTGGAGTCTGCTTCTCTCCTTTTCTGGGTCCGTCTGCTCCTCGCCCTGCTCATGCTCACTCTCTCTCTCATAAATCAATCAAATAAATCTACCTTTTTTTTTTTTTAAAGTTACAATAAGTTTTCTGGCAATGGTGAAGTAGCTCCTATCATAAAAACCAATCATATATAACAGCTATAAACTCTTCATAAAATATATAAAGCAACTATCTGAAGGTGCTGGAGAGTAATGTAAAGCAGAGAGAAGCTAGAGGAGAATCAACACTTGAAATAAATGAACACCACTAGGTAAGTTTCTTGTGTCTAAGGCTTTTTGGCTGAATGAAGGTCTGTGCCGCCTGGGACAACTGAAACTCGAAAAAACAGAATAAATTGAGAAGAAAATATCCCAGTGAGAACCACAGAAGGGAAACCCTAAATTTACTGTGTAAGCAGTACCTGGATCTTTGGCTAATCCCTGAAATCGCATGCATCAAGCAGATGCCCAGTAGTCAAGCCAAGGCTAAAGGAACTGAATGACTGCCCTTCACATTGGTAACAAAGTTTGGAGCAAGAGCTCAGCCAAGATAATAGCTTCCTAAAACAAACCAAATTTAATAGTCTTCAGAAGAATATAAAGAATCCAGAATCCTGGAACATCTTAAAAACATTCAGGATAAAATCCAAAATTACTAGACAATGAAAAAGTGACCTATTTTCAAGGCAAAAAAAAAAAAAAATGCAGCCAATGGAGAGCAACCCAAGGTTGATTTAGATGTTGTAATAACTAACTAAGAATGTTTTTAATCAGGTTTCATAATTATACCTAGGGGAAAAAGGATAATATGTTTGTAATAAATAAACAAATAGGAAATATCACCAGAGAACAAAAGAAAGAAAAGAAAAGAAAAGAAAGAAAGAAAACTGGAAATTCTAAAACTAAAAACTACAGTATCCATAATTTAAAAATTCAGGGGATGGCTTAAAAGAGCAGGTTATAAATATGAAGAAAAATCCATCTAAAAATCATCTAATCTAAAGAATGGAAAGAAAAGGACTGGATAAACCTTTAAAAACCCTGAGACTAGGTCCCTGGGTGGCTCAGTGGTTTAGCACCTGCCTTCGGCCTAGGATTCGATCCTGTGGTCCCGGGATGGAGTCCCACATCAGGCTCCCTGCATGGAGCCTGCTTCTCCCTCTGCCCATGTCTCTGCCATTCTCTCTCTCTCTCTCTCTCTCTCTCTCTCTCTCCCTCCGTGTCTCTCATGAATAAATAAATAAAATCTTTAAAAAAATAAAAATAAAAACTCTGAGACTTCTGAGAAAATATCAAAGGTCAGACATATTTGTAATTGGAATCCCAGAGAAAGAACAGAAAGAAAGGAAATAGGGCAGAAAAATTATTTGAAAATTTAACTATCAAAACCTTCCTGAATTTGGCAAAAGATATTAAAATATATATTCAAGATGTTCAAAAATCTTAAGTAGTATGAATACAAAGAAAACATTTATGTATCCTACTCAATCTGATGAAAAACAAAGATGAGACTCTCTTGAAAGAAGCCAGGAGAAAGTATCATATTGTACACACACACGGCAATAGTGAGAACAATTATTTTGAGTTCTTCTCAGAAACTATGGAGACTAGAAGACAGTGGAATAATATCTTTAAAGTGCTATGATAGGTAGAATAATGATTCCCCCAAAGATGTCCAAGTCCTAATTCCCACACCCAACGACTACGTTAAATTAAGGGGCAAAAGGCAGTTACAATTTCAGAAGTGAGTGTACTAATCAGTTGACCTTGAGATGGGAGACTGCCCTGGATTATCCAGCTGTTCCCCGTATATCCCAAGGGTCCCCATAAGTAAAGAGGAAGGCAGAAAAGAGAGAGCAAGAGAAATGGTAGCAAAAAAGACCCAGCCTGATGTTGCTGACTTTGATGTCTGGGCCATGAGTCAGGAAAAGCAGGCAGCCTCTAGAAGCTGGAGAAGCAAGGAAGCAGACTTTTTCCTAGAGCTTCTGGAAGGAATATAACCTTGCCTGCACCTTGATTTTAGCCTGCTGAGATCACTTTTTGACTCCCAACTAACAGAAATGCAAGATAAAAAAAAAAATCTGTATTGTTTTATGTCACTAAGTTTATGGTAATTTTGTACAGCAACAGCAGATAACTAAAACATATTCTGAGAGGGGGAAAAAAACAAAAACCTGTCAGCCTCTAATTCTATATCTAGCAAAAATCTTCTTCAACAAAGAAGGCAAAATACATTTTCATATAAAAGAAAAGAGAATTCACTGCCAGCAGAACTGCACACTGAAAGAGCTAAAGGATGTTCTTCAGGATGAGGGAAAAAATGATGTCACAGAGAAACCTGGAACTTCATGAAAGAAGAGCACTGGAAATAGTAACCATGTAGGTAAACATCAAAGACATTTTTCCCATCTTCATTTCTTCAAAATACATATGACTATTTAAACCAACAGCAAAACACTATATTACAGGTTTCTAAAGTATGCAAATGTAATACATACAACATTATACAGACAGAAGAAGGATTCTACATTTTACATGAATGGTAAAATTTGACTGTAAGTAGATTGTGAAAATCTAACTGTGTATATAGTAATCCCTAAAGAAAAAAGCTAAAAAAGAGTATAAGGAGGTATAGCCTGAAAGCTAAAAGTTAGTATCTAAAAAAACACAAAAAACAAAACAAAACAACCTTTTATACGATCAAAGGAAGGCAAGAAAGGAAGAAAAGTGGAACAAAAAAAACCAGAACAAAATAGTAAAATATCAGACCTAAAAGTTACAATAGCTTCAGTAAAATAAAGCAGCATTTCTCAAAATAAGTTAGGGAAATGTTTGTCTCCTTATAATTCATATGTTGAAGCTCTGATTTCTAATGTGATAGTATTGGCAGTGGGGCTTGGGGAGGTGGATAGGTCACAAGAGTGGGGCCCTCATGTATAGGATTAGTGCCTTTGCAAGAACAGACACAAGAGAGAGGGTTTCTTTCTCTTCCACATGAGGACATGGCAAGAAGGCCGCCATCTGCAATGTAGGCAGAGGGCTCTCACCAGATGCTGACCCTACTAGGGTCACCTAGGATTTCGCTTTCCCAGGTTCCAGGACTGTGAAATAAATACTCGTTGTTTAAGCCACTCTAGTCTACCATAATTGCTATAGTAGCCCAAACTGACTAAGACAGAAGCGTTATTTGAAAAAAGTGCTCTGCCGTCAGAGAAATTTTAAGAAATGCTGGCATAAACAAAATTAAATAAGCTATCTTATTTTATTGTTTTTTTAAATAAAAATTTTTATAGCAGAACTTCTCCTTTACTACACAAATGTACACTGTGACTCTCCGGGGTTTGTCCCATACAGCATTTCCCAAAGTCTTTCTCTTGATACCATCCCCTAGGTTTTCCACAGAAAATACTTTGGGAAATGCTACTGGGAAGTCTCAGTGATCATGTTGCCTGTTCCTTGCCAATAGGTTCATTTGCACAAGAAGCAGATTTCAACATGTCCAAAAACACCTAAGTCCATTAAAATATCATTTCCTTTTTTTATTCAATTAAAAAAGAATGAAATCATAAAGAGAAGACTCCAGAAGGCAAAGTAACAAATCCATCCCTAGTTCTGCCATCTGCTCCATTCATAATTCTCACTGAGGAGAAAAAGAAATATGCACCAGAGCTGGGACTTCATTTCCTACATATTTAGCCAAGCAATGATTCTTCAGTGTCACCCAACTGTTGACCCACATTGAAACATGTTGCCAACAGAAACACCCAAGGCAGAGAAATGCTAAGTTAGGTTTCACTATCTTTCTAATATATCCCATTTTGTTTGAGGCAATCAAATTTGATTCAATGTAACTCCTCTGAGCTCTAAAAAAAAGTTCAAAATCTTAAGACTTTACTGTGTGATTAGCCAACATATAAACTAGTAATTAAGAACATTAATGGTATTGGCTGAAATATTTTAAAGAATAATTGTATGTCTGAGGTATGTCAGACACTTGCCCTTTTTGGTTCACTTAATACAACTGTTTCCACTATCATCCTATCATTTTTGCCATCATCAAGCTAGATAAATTATTCAATTGTCTTCCCTTCAGTTAAGGTAAAAAACACAAAACATACTTTGCTTCATAGTGAGTCTGCATTTATTGAATATATAGTAACACAGTATTTATTTAGAGATGATTATTTGGTAGATATAGACAGAAATAAAAGTGAATAAGACAACTCGTATTCTCTCAAAGTATAACAGATAAGCAAGCTAAAAACAAAAAAAGATATAAAACAAGTCTGTCCTACAGAAGTAGGAACATGTTCTTCCGTTAGAGAATCAGGAGTAGAAACAGAAGACAAGGGAGTACAGTGCACTGGAGGGAAAGGTGGGAGCTATGTGACTGCAGGACACAGCTGCCACAGGTAAAAGCCACAAGTGCCACAGATGAATGCTCCAAGAGAGAATGCTATGTAATTTGGGGCCTTAGTGCCAAACTACAGAGCTTGGGCCCTATCTGACAGGCAGTGGGGTCCACTGGAGATTTTTCCAAACTGTGGATTAACATGCTTCATCATTTACCAACAATATTCTTTAAAAAAAAAAATTTCATTCATTCATTCATTCATTCATTCATTCATTCATTCATTCATTTGAGGCGGGGGAGGCAAGAGACAGAACACAAGCTGGGGAAGGCCAGAGGGAGAAAGAGACTCACTGGGCAGGGAGCCCTACACAGGGCTCAATCCCAGGACCTGAAGGCAGATGTTTAAGTGACTGAGCCACTCAGGTGCCCCCAACAATATTCTCTGCGTGTCTGTAATGCACCAGCAACTATGCTCAAAAGTAGGAGTACAAAGCTGCATCCCACTACATCCGCCCTCAAGAAGGTTGCAGCTGAGTGTGGCAGCTAAATGTGTAGAGAAAACAACCTGCAAAGCAGCAGCATGGAGAAGAGACCACACTGAGGTCCTGTCAGACACACCTACTGCCTTATCAAATTCCAGCCCTTTAGTCTACCTGTGATAATACTAACAGAAGAATAAATAATTTAAAATCATAAAAAGAAACAAAGGGGTGATTAGAGGAAACCACTTTTGCTGTAATCAGAATACCCACCATCTAATAAAAGGTCATAAAATAGTGCAAAATGACACCACTAGCCTGAGGGAAGAAAGATGATTTTTTTTTTAAGCAAAAATTAATTCAGAACCTCTTTTACAAATGCTCTAGTGTTCCTTTCCTGTTCTGGTGATATCATTTCAAAAAGATAATGGTTTGTCAAACGAGAACAAAAATGAATTATCTCTTCTTTAAAGTTTCAAGGGGCACCTGGGTGACTGAGTCAGTTGGGCATCTGACTCTTGATTTTGGCTGGGGTTGTGATCTCAGGGTCATGAGTCCTGCATTGGGCTCCACAATGGGTGCAGAGCCTGCTAGTATTCTCCCTCTCCCTCTGTACCACTGCCCCTGCACATGTTCTCTCTCATTCTAAAAAATAAAAAAAATAAAGTTTCAAAATCAGTTCAAGTAAAAAATCTATTATTGCCAATGTTCAATAAAAGTACATCTTGGCAGCTTCCTTCAAAATGCCTTCCATTAAACAAGCAGAAGATTCATAGACACACTTAACAAAAAACTCTAAGATAATGTAATTTAAGCTTTCTCACTGTAAAACATCTGGGCAACTTTTATCGGAGCCATTACAACATTTTTTCCCCAAAAAATACTCCTTATTGGACTACTGTTATCTCAATGTTACTCTTGGACTAAAGAAAAAAGGGAATGAAGTGAATTAATGACTCAGATGCCACAAAGGATCCAGGTGACCTTCATACCCAGGGTCCCTAAGACAGTTAGAGCTCACGTCTAAGAACACCAGCAACTAAGTGAACTCCAACCTAGATAGCTCTGCTCTACCCTGCAACTATGACTCTCCTGTCTCTAATAGTATTCACTTCACTTTAGTCCTGTCTCTAATAATATTCACTTTGCATGCAGCCCATCCACCTTTCAAGGTCACACTTAAGTCCCACTGAATTAGTCTTTCACTTATTCATTCATTATTTACTGCATGTATATACTACACGTGAGACTGATGTTAGCTTCCAGAGTTAGGAAAAAATTCATAAGATGCAGAAAAATAAGAAAATACCAGAGGAGGCAGAGAAGTAAAAGGCAATTTCAACGCCATGGGATAGGTACTCTAATTACAGGGAGAAAGAATCAGGACACTCTGGGAACATGAAGTGCGGCATCTTCCCTAGACCTGATGTCCAGGGAAAGCTTCACAGAAAAGGTAGAGCCCTGCAGGAAGGGCATTTGGGCATGCAGCATGAGTTAAAAAATTACCATGAGGACAGAAATCATGGCAGGGTTGGAGAACTCCAGTGAGACAGCAACCTGGAATGCAAAATGAGGACACACAGAATGAATGGAGTGGTCAGAGCGGACAAATTATGAAGGGTTTTATTTTATGGTAAGCTGAGGAGTTTGGCTCTTATTAGAAGCCAATGGGGAGTCATCAAAGGTCTAGAGAGGGTAGCTTTTCAATCCATTTGCTGTAGAAAGATCGTTGTCTGAAGGAAGGCAGAGAGACTGGAAGCATGGAAGCCAGGCAGGAGGTTGACTCAGGGACCACCATGATGTGGCCTGAAGTAAGGTGTTGGCAAGAGGGGTGGAGACAAATGCAAGAGGCAACGAAAGTGAGAAGGAAGAACTAACACACATACTAACTAGAGGTAGAGATGAGACAAAAATAATCAATGACAACTTTCAGGTGCCCTCTATCCAGGTCATCCTAGAATTTATCTACTAAGCACCTCGTATGTTCTATAGTTCTAGGTATGAGAGACACACAAGCGAACAGAGGAAGGTTATATCCTAGCAAGAGAAGACAGACAAGAAATGAAGCTCCCCACGAAACCATCTCTGATCATTCTGGTCAATAATGGTTTCTATCTCCTTGAGTGTGCCAGGGGACACCTCACACGGTGACCCTGGGTGAAAGTGAGGAGGGTCACATCATCCACACACTCGGCTGGGAATCCTACAACACTTACATTAAAGAGACGATTGGCTGACTGGGTCTGAAAAGAGTCATCCGTGCAGAAAGAAGATTCGAATGATTTTAAGGATTTTTTTTTTCTGGCTTCTCCTAAAGAAGTAAAATATTGCTTGTACTTTTGGACAATTTAAGGGATTTTCAAGAGAATCTTAACTTTTTTTTTACGTTAGGTTATAAGTTTAAAAGCTAATTTACTTCCCATCTCCATTTCTCAAGCAGTCATCAGTATATTCTTTGTTATTTTTCTCTAATTGAGTCACATGCATAAGTAAGCAAAAACTACTTCTGTAAGTTTCAAAGTCCTTTCAAACTCATGAAAGATGGAACCCTGCCTTGCATGTGCCCATGGTCCATGTGCCCATGGTCCCTGGCGGAGTCCCAAGACACATATGAGATGCTCAATAAACATGAGCGGAGTGGAAGTGAAGAGGCTCAGTGTAGTACTTTATTGCAAATTCTGGTCTCCAGTGCAAAAAGTAAAAAGAAAAAAATATAGAAGAAGGAAGGAAGGAAGGAAGGAAGGAAGGAAGGAAGGAAGGAAGGAAGGAAGGAAGGAAAGAAGGAAGGAAGGAAAGAAGGAAGGAAGGAAGGAAGGAAAGGACACCAACAGAAAAAATCCTAGATGTTAGCAATAGAGCAAGTAAATGAAATCCGTCTCAGAAGAGAATTCAATAAACATTTCACACAAAATCATAAATTCTGATTTTAATTTTACATGACCTTTGTCAGTCACAGAATAGGATCTCTAATGATTCACTTTAAACTCCAGAATGATTACAAAAGAGTGGGAGAGGTTAAAAGAGGGGAGAGAGGATCAATTGGGAAATGCACAATTTGTAGGGGCAACAGCTTAATTCCAGGCCCTTTGGGGCGATTTGGAACTTTGGAGCAGCAATGGCTCAACCTGACCCCTAAATGGATCTCTTACCAGCTCAGCCATCAGTGCCCTGTGGGAGCCTTCCCTGCTAGGGAAAATCCTTACAGGAAACTGGGGGCTCAGAGGAGAAGGACACTATTCCTAACAGTAGAGAACAATTTTCTTAAATAAAGATTTTATTTATTTATTCACAAGAGACACACAGAGAGAGGCAGAGACATAGGCAGAGGAGAAGCAGGCTCCCTATGGGAAGCCCAATGCAGGACTTGATTCCAGGACTCTGGGATCAAGACCCAAGCCGAAGGCAGATGATCAACTGCTGAGCCACCCAGGCGCACCCAGAAGAAAATGGTTATCACAAAAGGGGGAAAGCCTTAGGAAACCCTGAAATTTACTTCCGAGTCCAAGTCCAGCGTACTATTTTGTTACCTAACACACAACATTGTATTTATCTTGTTTGTTATATGTCTGCCTGATAGTGTGTGAACTCTGTAAGAGAGATTTTTTTCCTGTGTGTTTTTTCACTGCTATCTCTCCAATATCTAGAATAATGCCAAACAGGAGATTGTCAGCAGCAGCTGCTGAAGGGATGAAAGATGAACACTTAAAGGACTAAGCAGCCCATTTGTGAACTGTGTGTATATTTTCAGAAGGATAATTAGTGTGTGTCACTCAAAAACAAGCCACTCTGACAGAAGACCATCACCCATGCAAATAAGTTAGCAATTTGATTAGTATAAACTATAAAACAATGGGATCCACCAGGGGGAAAAATGTAAGACATTTAAATCCTATAACCTTAGCTTTGAAGAAGGAGAAATAGAATCTCGGCACAGTCCGCTGGTTTCCAACAGAGAAGAGTAGGTTACCTAAAAGCAGAGGTCAAAATCTAAACCCTAAGATCTAAAGGACATCTCTGCATTGAAGCAAGCATTTTCTACCACTCAGAGGGTATCTGCATATAAGCTACAAAAGATTATATCTCTTAGAAGCTGTAAGTGCAGTTAAATATAGGGCTGTTTCCTTCTTAAAGGAAAAAATAAAACAAGACGAAATCAGAGAGGGAGACAAACTATAAGAGACTCTTAACTCTAGGAAATAAGAGGGAAGGAGGGGAGGGGGATGGGGTCACTGGGTGATGGGCGTGAAGGAAGGCACCTGATGTGATGAGTAATGGGTATTATATAATTGATGTATCATGAGCTCTACCTCTGAAATCAATAATACACCAAATGTTAATTAAATGAATTTAAATAAAAAAAAATTTTAAAGGCTGTTTCCTTCTTTTCCTAGCTTCTATGTTTTAATTACTAGTGTGCCAGCTCAGAATTGAATACATCTTCCCCGCAGCTAGAGAACATTTACAACAGATATACTTCTCTCAGGCTAGCCTAAGGGCCACACTGAGCTGGATTTTAAAGGGCTCCCTTCACAGGGTTGGAAAGCTGCAAAACCTAATACACAGCTGCTCTTGCTTCAAGGAAGTCACAACTCTCAGCCCCTTCCTTTACTGGGTCCCACTCCAACTCCTTGAGTCTAACAAATAACACAAAAACACACACGTCACAATCTGGTATCTGCTTAAGAGCCATGTACATAAGTATAAACCAGAGTCAAACTAAAACAATACCTTTTTTAGGAAAAATTATGAAAAAAACTGGAAATAAGTCAAAAGGATAATTTCATGCCCTTTCAATGTCAAACTAGATCACCAACTGGCCCATCCAAGGATTATTTAATAGTTTAGGATAACATGTGCTAACTTACAGATTTTTATCCACAGAGATGCAAATGATTTTTCTGTGGTAGAAAGAAAACCTCAAAGATTATAGTTATATTGTTTATAAATAATAACCAATTTACTAATCTTACAATCTTATTGCAGCATTCCACAAGTGCTTCCTCGTGTATGTATGTGTGTGTGTACATACAATCTCTTGAATTTTGAGGGAACAAGGTTTACTTCTGTCGATTCCAACACTCATAAGACAAATGAACTTATAATATGTGTTCAACTTTATATCTGTAAGAGAATCATACTTTTATATATTTTTGAAAAACAGAGTTTGATACCTAAAGTTTTGATATATCTTCTTCTTAGACTCTTATAGAAGAGAGGAAAGGTAAATTGTTCTTGCTCTATCAGCAGCAACAAAAGAATGTAAATCGATTGCATTATTTATTCTTCAGCAGGCTGATTATTGATCTTATAGTGCTACTGTTGATTTACTTTAAAAATCTAGTAAATAATTACAAGTTATCAGTGATTATTTGTATTCTATAGAGCACACTATTTTATCCCTAAAGATGTACATTAATATTTTGTGATTAGAGTACCCAAAAGAATACATAAACAAGAGTAAAATACTAAATGCTGCAAATACCTGTGTTTTCCTCTTAATGCAGCTATAAACCTGAACATACTAAAGAATACTGCATTTTCTCTTTAAAAACCACAAGATTTCATCCTTCAGCAAAGGCACTATTCTACTATCTGTAGTAACTTTTAAGTACTTCAATAGAGAAGTATTCTGGTGTAATTTACGTGTTTTGGTGAGTTTCCACTCAAAGTCTACTGGCATTAGTTAGCATCTCAAGTACCCCAGTAAAGAATATTCCAAGAGTGGTTAGTGATTATCTCACAGGCTCTAATGATATGCCACAAAGCCAGAAGTAGCTACAAAAAGGTTTAAAATATCTTTGTTCTCTGCCCCACCCGAAAGGACTTATTAATTTGCATTACAGCTGATAGAAATTATTTTTTCCTTGGATAAACAATGGGTGTTTAGGATTCGGGTATGTAAAAAACAGTAGATATCTATTTGCTTTGCATGAACAGAGTCAGAGAATCTAGCATGCCCATTGTCAGGAAAACCATAGGTTCTAATTTGCCTGGTAGAGTCCCAGTTTACACCTCCTATCCCTGCAAAATTATTAATAGTTCCCTCTTTTATCCTCAGAAGTATTCTGTTTTGGACAATAAATTATATGGGCATCCCACAACAGCATACACTATTTAAAAGCCCCCTATATTTAACAGTATGATGGAAACTGCATGAATTTCTGTCAATCGACTGCCACTAGCCTTAAATCCTGAAGCTGAAATATTATTCTATCTGTTTCAAGTGAGTGATTCCTCGCGAAGTACTTGTTGGAATATCTAAAGGACAAAGAATTGGTTATGACAGCTTTTGTGCCTGCTTGATGATAAATGTTTGTATTTGTGTATGATGCAGTCAGAGCCTTGATTTCACTATAATAAGCGCTGCCCGGAATGGGGCTTGCAGGTGACAAGAACCTCAATTCTCATCTGTTCCTAACTATTGGAGGCTACAGACAATATTTCCATACAATCAGTAACAATATAAATTTGCTCAGGTCAGTTTGCAGATGTCCACCTCATGGATGTCATGACATTTGTCATCATGCACATAC
This sequence comes from Nyctereutes procyonoides, assembly GCF_905146905.1. Lineage (NCBI taxonomy): Eukaryota > Metazoa > Chordata > Mammalia > Carnivora > Canidae > Nyctereutes > Nyctereutes procyonoides. Next base: position 9,639,718 of record NW_026575044.1, read on the forward strand.
CTCTGAAAGCCATGGAAACAAAGCCAAGTAGCAAAACTAGTGACATGAGGGGACTGTACATTCACAAAACAGTATAGTGAGGAAGGCAAGAAATGCTTCAGTCCTTGAGACAATATGACAAGGACAAACAAAATGAATGAAAGACAGTGGCGGTTGGGGCGCTGGTCTCGGCACAGCTGAAAGTCCACATGTAACTTTTTTTTTTTAAGATTTTTTATTTATTCATTTGAGAGAGAAAACAAGCAAGACCATGACTGGGCGGAAGGGCAAATGGAGAAGGAGAAGCAGGCTCGATCCAGGACCCGATCCCAGGACCCTGAGATCATGACCTGAGCAGAAGGCAGATGCTTAACTAAAGTTAAACAAAGGCAGAAGCTTAACAGACTGAGCCACCCAAGCACCCCATGAATTGCCTATTCTTGACAGGAAGTCTTACCAATAACATAGTCAATTAACACACATCTTGTATGTTATAGGTATTCTGTACTGTGTTCTTACAATAAAGTAAGCTACAGAAAAGAAAATGTTATGAAGAAAATAATCAGGAAGAGAGAATACATTTACAATACCATGATGTATTTATTGAATAAAGTCTGCAGGGCAGCCCAGGGGGCTCAGCGGTTTAGTGCTGCCTTCAGCCCAGGGCCTGATCCTGGAGACCCAGGATCAAGTCCCACGTCAGGCTCCCTGCATGGAGCCTGCTTCTCCCTCTGCCTGTGTCTCTGCCTGTGTCTCTGCGTGTCTCTCTCTCTCTCTCTGTGTCTCATGAATAAATACATAAAAAAAATTTTAAAGTCTGCGTATAAGTGAACCCGGGCAGTTCACTCCCATGTTGTTTAAATGTCAACTATACCTTACCAACCTCAACTCTTAGAATGAAATCAACCTCTGAGTTGAAAATCTTGTGATGATCTGGATAATGACAGCCTTGAATACAAAATTACTGCTATACAGCAGAACTAAAAAGAATGTTCATCAAAGCTCTTCAATAGAAATGTAGTTTTATTCCGCAAAGGCCCGAGCAGGTCTCTCTCTCTCTCTCCCTCATCTGGCTGAACAATATGAGAAGAGCAGAGCCAATGCTGCCACTGGCTCACTTCTCTTTACTCTTCCTCCTCACTGTTGCTACCTATGAACATGATGCCAACTGTAAGGATGTGTTTTAAAGGCAAAGGTAATAAAGTATTTTTTATGTCTATTCAAGCCTCCGTGTTCTCTAATGACTATGTTAGGTCTTCTTAGCTGTTCTCAAATCCAAATTCCTCATTTACCCCGCAGTCCCAGCAGATAAGTGCTCTTCCCACATCTCAGCTTTTGGCCAGAAGTGATGTCAAATTCTTGCCACTAATTCTACAAATCCGTGTGCCTATTTCCAGATCCACCATGTCACTCTTATTATAAGAGAATAAGCACCTCTTGCTACTTTTTATTACTTTTTCAGTATCTTTCTTCCAACACTAGGCTATAGGCTCTAACCTCAGAGATACTGTGGGTTGGTTTCCAGACCACTGCAATAAAGCACATACTGCAACAAAGCAAACAAATGAATTTCTGGGTATCCCACTGCATATACAAGTTATGTTTATACTATACTGTGGTCTATTAAAAGTGCAATAGCTTTATATCTAAAAAAACAATGTGAATACCTTAATTTAAAAACACTTTAGTGCTAAAAACTGCTAACCATCACATGAGCTTTCGGGGAATCATAACCACTGATCACAGATCACCATAACAAAAGTAATAATGAAAAAGTTTGAAATATTGAGAGAATTGCCAAAATGTGACACAGAGACATGAAGTGAGCAAATGCCGTTAGAAAAATGGCATCAGTGGACTTGGTCATGGCAGGGTTGCCACAAACCTTCACAATCTGTAAAAAAAAAAAAAAAAAAAAAAGTGTCTGCAAAATACAATGAAACAAGGTATGCCTATATAAGCTCCATGAAGTCTGGAACACTGTCCTCTTTCTTCTGTAACTAAAACAGTAGGCATGAGGAGTCTGTTACATTTTCCACATCCATAAATAATATAGTATGATCTTCTATTTCCTAATATCTATTTTAATTATAAATGTTAGATCCAGAGATTTGCTATTTTAGAAAGGATGCATATCCAACTCAACCATATTTCTAGCCAGAAGCACTTAAACTGTCCCAGATCACTCAAACTGTTCCTTTAAGACCTCCAGAAAGGAACAGTTCCAGTCTCCATAAAACCTTCACTGAAGCTCGTTGAAGTTAATCAGGTTCCAAAAATATGTTTCACTTGATCATGGTTTACATCATAGATATCTTTTGTACACTAATGAAAATAGGTCTCTGACCATTCGACCAAGCCCTTTTGCAGAAAATTGCCCCTTCATTTTATTTTTTTTTAAGATTTATTTATTTATTTGAGAGAGAGAGAGAGAGCACATGCAAGCAGGGAGAGGGGTAGAGGGAGAGGGACAAGTAGAATTGAGAATTCGCATTGAATTTTCAAGTAAGGTTAGTACTTATCCATAGGATAGTCAAAGGGTTCAAAGGCCCTGAAACTAACAACGTGGTTAAAACCCTTCTGGATATAGCATATGTGTACATATGTATGTATGCATGCACATATGTACATTCATAAAGCAGATAAGTATATAACCTTAAAGTTGATAAGTATGGAAATTATACGCTTTTTTGTAATTACTAAAACGGCATGTAATATAGAAAGCATTTTATGGTCTATAGAAAGATAATTCTTTAAAACATTTTGTGATGTCATATTGAAAACAAAATAGGCAGTTATCAATCCTAGACTTACATTGTGAGTAAAATAAAATTTTAAATCCACTACTCTGTGGGACTTTCTCACTCTTTTCAACTTTTAAGCCGGAAGGAATAAGAAGTTGAGAACTCAGAAGGATTGTGTGTGCATGTGTGTCTTTGTTACATGGGTTACATTTCTGTGGCAGTTCTGGGCTTTGTCAGATGTGTATTTCCTACTGAAAATCTGTACTGCTCTTCCCTTGGATGGAGACAGTCTGCACTGAATGTGGCAGAAATTAAATCAACTCATGGATCGAAGGGATCCGTAAAGGAGCAAGAGCATGATGTTTATTCTTCCAAGCCAGTGGTTGTTCTAACTTCTCTTTTCTGATGAGAGCTTAGAAAGTCAGTGCCCCAAACAAATAAGAAATGATACTTTGGGATCCCTGGGTGGCACAGCGGTTTGGCGCCTGCCTTTGGTCCAGGGCACGATCCTGGAGACCCGGGATCGAATCCCATGTCGGGCTCCTGGTGCATGAAGCCTGCTTCTTCCTCTGCCTATGTCTCTGCCTCTCTCTCTCTCTCTCTCTCTCTCTCTCTATGTGACTATCATAAATAAATAAAAATTTAAAAAAAATAAATGATACTTTTATTTACATTTAAGTTTAGGGGCATTTAAGTTTAGTGGCTCCGTTGGTTGATCATTGGCCTGTTGGGTTCTGCTCAGGTCTTGATCTCATGGTTCTAGAATTGAGCCCCATATCAGGCTCCATGCTCAGCGCAGAGTCTGCTTGGGATCTGTCTCTCCCTCTCCTACTGCGTCCTGCCCTGCTTGCATGTGCTCATGCTCTCTCGCTCTCTCAAATAAAAATAAATAGAATCTTTAAAAAACTTTGAATTTAAACATTTACTTGCTGTAAGACTAGTCAGTTGGAATTGAAGAGTGTTTGATTAACAGGTGGTGGTTCTGAGGGATGGGCTTTATTTAAGTCTTCATGTGGGGTCTGAAGTGGACCTTATCATCGCTATTTATGTAACCTTTAATCCTGGCAGTGTTGAAACCCTACTTTGCCAGATTGAGTTTTTATAATAAAAATTAAGCTCAAGATGCACAAGCAGGTGCAGTCACGTCCTATATGCAGGTAGACCAGATGTGTCACTAGATGAGAGTATAGAACACATTGCTTATTTTCAGCCAGTACCAGGAGTGCCAAGGAGAACAATCATCCAAACTTTTTCCTCCTGCAGCTTTTACAAGAGCCTCTACTTTGGGATTTTTTTTTCCTTCTCATTGATTTCAAAAGGAGAAAAGCAACTATTGAAGTCCAGATGAGAAATCAGGAAATCTTTCTTTTATTTACTCATTTAACAAGTATTAAATGGCTGACTAATACATGCCATACATGCTAGAACCCAGGGATATATAGAGATGACTAATCAGGACAGTGTTCCAGACTTCATGGAGCTTATATAGGCATATAAGCTTATATAAGCTCCTATATAAGCTTCATGGAGCTTATATAGGAGTCTATACAAGTAGACTCTCTGCTGAGCTTGATCACATGACCCATGAGATCATGACCTGAGCTCCAATCAAGAGTGGGATGCCCCTGCCCCCACTCCAAATGTGAGTGGCATCCCTGATGCCACACATACATATAATATCGCCTTATCCTCCAAACGGCTCAGAGTTTCCATGAAGCTGCTATTTAAGACCTACCTCGGGAATTAGCATTTTTATATGGGGGAGAGAGTGTTCGTACAGGGGAGATTGGGGGAAATATGAAATAGGGATAAAATTTCTTTCCAATTCCCAGTGGCCCAGACTTAAAAAATTTAGTCAGTTTATTATTCCTGCTCTTTTTTCCCTTGGTCCTATAATAAGCTGCACTCAGGGTCCATTTCTCAGTCTACTATTATTAGATAAGGAATTATTGGGGTTCCTGGGTGGCTCAGTCAGTTAAGTGTCTGACTCTCGGTTTCAGCTCAGGTCATGATGTCAAGGTCTTGAGATCAAGTCCCGAGTCAGGCTCCCCACTCACCACAGAGTCTGCTTCTCCTACTCTCTCTGCTCCTCACCCTGCTCCCATTCGCACTCTCTACCTCTCTCTATCAAATAAATAAATAAAATCTTTTAAAAAGCCTATAAGGAATTATTTTTCCATCAAAGAAAAGGTGACACTATTTCAAATCCAGGCTTAAATTACAGATTAATAAAATGTGTATTACATAAAATATTACAGCAAAAAATGTAGAAAAATTCTACAATATATACCAACGGCTAAACTGACCAACATATAAGCTTTTTCAATGTGTCCTAAACAGGGGAGAAACCACATCTAGGAAAACAGTGAATGTCAGCACACTGGAGCTACTCTCTTCTACCCAGCGCCTGGTGATAGTGAAGTTGGGCAGTAAGTGGCACTAGGAAAACAGTACGGCATGCTCCTTCTGAACAAAACCCTGATGTCAGCCAAGATCTGAAATCAGTCCTGGGCTCGCACTGTGCAAATGTGCTTTAAATTTGCCTGTGGTTGTTTTCCCCAGTGGTCAAGGAGAATATGCTACTGATTTGTGCTTTGGCATTTCCATTGCGCACTGACAGGCAGCTTTTTTTAAACACATACTTGAATGCTTTCGACAAAGCTCCCTATGACTGCAGCTTCACTAGAAATCCTAATAGTTCTTGGAAAAGTATGTGCTCACTAAGCTAAATATCGTGCCAACAGGCATGAGTAATTAGCTTGGTGCTAACTCTACATCAGGAATATTAAGTATGTGTTTCAAATGCTACTTTTATCTTCAGTCTCAAAGAACAGCTATATAAACATTAATCTTTGTAATACCTGTAACTTTCTATTGGGCATGGAGGACAGAAGAGAGAGGAAAATAGGTTTCTTATTCAAGTTATCACTGTACAGCACCAGCAAAGCTGGTAGTAATCACAGCAAAAGAAAAATCTGGATACTTCCTCTAATCATTTAATAAGTTTTTTTTTCTTTAAAAGTACATGTGGCTTTTACTCAACTGTATTATACAAAATTCTGTCCTAATTACGTGTGTTATCCATTCAAATGTTACTTCAAGCATAAAAAGTCAATTTAGATTAAAGGTTGTGTGTGGTATTATACCTATGATAAAATGGGACTAATTAAAATGAATAACGCTAGGGTTAATCTTAATTTGGGGGGGGGGGGGGTCGGGATCACTGTAAATGTTTGGTTTTCTCCAAAAGAAAAAATGCTGAAATGGCTTCAAAATTTGTATATGGCCAGTGCAAACTTAAACTGCTGTATAAAACTATCCAAGACCTATCAGATAAGAGTAAACCACTGGACAACCAGGAATAAACACATTTCAACTTCTTGGAAAACAACCCTACACATTAAAAACTTAAAGTTTCAATGCTAGAAACAGTATCTTTTGAGCAATAATTTTCCAGTTTATTTTTAAATTCCAACAAAAATTATATTAGCATGAGGATAAAATTCTAAAATATCATCAAAGGACCCTCTGCTTATCTGGATATATTTAAAATATAAATAAATCTCATTTATTGGCATGCCCCCCTCTCCCTCCCCCCAGTTGTTTTATTTATTTATTTATTTATTTATTTATTTATTTTTAAGATTTTTTAAATTTATTTATTCATGAGAGACACACAGAGAGAGAGAGAGAGAGGCAGAGGGAGAAGCAGGCTTCATGCAGGGAGCCCGATGCGGGACTCGATCCAGGGACTCCAGGATCACGCCCAGGGCCAAAGGCTGGCGCTAAACCGCTGAGCCACCCAGGGATCCCACTCCCCCCCCACAGGTGTTTTTAAAAGAAGAAACACATAATCTATATAAATAACCAGTTTACTTAAAGTTTCTTTGGTGTGTGCTCTATCATCCCCCATACCTTTCTCATTGGGACAGGGACAGGCCTGTGACAAACACCAAAATCCACCTGACCATTGGGAAGAGAGGATCCAACATACAAGGAAAGAATGTACTAGGGAGACAGCAGGGTTCTCACTACAGAGTCTTCTCCAGGCCCTCTCACAGAAGCAACAGTGGAAAAGATCACTAGGATTATGCAGTGGTTTTAATATTCACATTTTTTCTGGACACCAGAAAATGGCCCAATAAAGTGAGGTGATAATCTTATACTGCAACTGACAATGACAAAGAGACCTCACAGGCCAAGCTCTGAGCTACAGGCTTTCCATACCCCATGTCCTTCAATCCCCATACCAACTTCATGAAGGAGTCCTAGCCATCTGTCTCAGGCAGTCTTTAAGAGGTTACATAACTTCCCTAAGCTTGCATAGTAAGAAATTATAGAGTGAGGACTGCAAGGCAGGCTTGTCCTTGATTCTGCTCACCTTACAACACTACAGCATTTACATTTTGCAAAATTATGACTTGAAGTGTATGTCTGGATGTTCTGTGCTTCCCCAGATTAATTCTCTAGAGGGTGTTTTCACTCCCACAGTCTATACTTACCATACTTTCAGAGACCTTTGGGTTGTAAGGAATTCAAAGACTCATCCTTCAATGCATCCTTCAAGATACACAAAGGTCCAAAGTAATTGTTTTCTCTTTTTTGTTTTTTAGATAGGCTCCACACCCAGGGTAGAGCCCATCATGGGACTTGAACCCATGACCCTGAGATTCAAGACCTGAGCTGAGACCAAGAATCAGACGCTTAACCGAATGAGCCACCCAGGTGCCCCTTGTTTTTCTTTCTTTCTTTTCTTTCTTTCTTTCTTTCTTTCTTTCTTTCTTTCTTTCTTTCTTTCTTTCCTTCTTCTTCTTCTTCTTCTTCTTCTTCTTCTTCTTCTTCTTCTTCTTCTTCTTCTTTTCTTCTTCTTCTTTTTTTTTAAGATTTTATTTATTAACCTGAGACAGAGAGCACAAGCCGAGGGCAGAGGCAAAGGGAGAAGCAGACTCCCCTCTGAGCAAGGAGCCCAATGTGGGACTGGATCCCAGGACTCTGAGATCATGACCTGAGCCAAAAGCAGACTCAACTGAGTCACCCAGGCGCTCCTGTTCTTCCTTTTCTAAATCAAAACTTATTGAGATCTTCTGGCTTTCTCACAGGGCTTTAAAGTCATATACACCATGGGAGCCACACTTAGTTTTTCCAGAAATGGCAGAAATTCATATCATAACAAACCTAACACTTATCATGATTCCCATTTTTCAAATCTATACAGCACCAAAGTCAGTTGACTCTCTCACATTGTTGGATCTGGCCCCTCCTTCCCACATTCAGCACCCTGCCTTGCTTAGACCCTCTTCTTCCTTGACCTCAGTATATGTAGGAAGTACAGGACTGGTGTGTCTCCACCTCTTCTGGACAATGGCTTCTCCACATCACAGCCAATGATCCTCATCCCTCGGGCACCATCCACTCCAAACAATCTTCTCTGGACCCTCGGGCTAGACTGGGGGGTCCCTCCTCTGGCCTCCCCAAACCCCTTGCGCACATCACTGTATCACTGATGCATAGTACCAACATATGTATCCTTGTCTGTCTCTTTCTCGAATGGGCAAATGGGTTTCCTGGTGGCTGGCACAAATACAACTTTTTGAGTCTTTCCTTAACAGGAAGGAAAAATAAAAATACAAGTGTGAGAATGTCAGAGGAGGAGGAGAGACCCCCATATTCATTTCGTATCTCTTGGACTTTTGCGGGCTTTAGCTATTTAATAATTCATTTAACAAATACTGAACTTACACCAGGCTCAGCACTAAAAGTACAGAAATGATTAAGACACAAGGGCTCCTAGGTGGCTCAGCTGGTTAAGCACCCGATTCTTGGTTTTGGCTCAGGTCATGATCTCAGAATCCTGAGATCAAGTCCCAGATCAGCCTCAAATAAATAAATAAATACATAAATACATAAATAAATAAAATCTAATAAAAAAGACACAGTGGCAGACAATATAAGAGGACCCCCCCCCAAAAAAAAAGAGGGCCCGACAAGCAAACACAACTATAAAATGATAAGCATGGGTTCTGTGAGAACACAGATTGAAAGGACAAATCACGCCTAAAGATTTGGAGGAGACTGCCCCAATGCCTGAGCTGAGGACTGTCATTCAGCAGCCAGAGACACAAAGGAAGGCAGCCCAGGCACCAAAGTCACCAGTCAAAATTCCAGAGCCCTGAAGACCCCCCTCGGTGCGAGAAATAACCTGAAACATCACCTTCACTGCCATCATTCCATTACTTCCATACATCAGGACCATCAACAATCCTTTTAAATAAGCTATTCACACAAAGATATCTTCTATCAGACCATGATGCGAGGAAGCATCTCCCCAACACTTAATGGAAATTATATAAAATATTTTACCATACAAACACTAGAAAGGTAATTCCATGAGGCTGTTGTAAGTAAACCTGGTAGATATACAACACTACTTTCTCTACAACCGAGAAGTAAGCAGATGCATCTTTTGTTTAACAAACATAAAAAAAATGTTAAGAAAGAATGTAAAATAGCTTGCTGCTGAGCATATGCATGCACTCATGCTTATCCTATTAGCTCAAGCGACTAGACCTTGCTTTGTGTCTAGAGCTTGCCTTTCTTCAACCAGCAAACTCAGAGCAAGCAGAATGGACTACCTGAAACGCTATATCCTTAACTGCCCTTGTCAGGGGGCAGTTGAGGGCTTAGCAGCAGCTCTATGAAGACAGTCTCCTATTACCCTCTTGTCCAGGCCTCTTGGCTGGCAAAAAGTACAACTGAATAAACAGAGACAAGATCTGCAATGCATCAGCACTAAGTCAATTATGACAGTGGGAAGAATGGTGATCTGAGGTCTCAATCTTTTAAACAGTAATCATCTTTTTCACCTAAGAAATCTGGCAATCTCAGTCCACTGTATTTATGGAAGTGCTTTTTAGAATCTCCACTTAATACAAGAACTCTGGAGCAGTACCACAAAGACCCAACCATAGTATACTGTGATTCTAGCTTGGTTCCCAGACAGGTTAACAAGAAACTACCGGCCTAGGAAAATCATATATATGAAAAAGATACCAGAACTAGCTTGCATTGAACAAAAGGATTCATAGCTCTTGCAAGTGTTTATCATCCTCATTCTATTTCCAACTACATGACAACAAGTAGAGTTTGTAAGAAGAGACACTTATAATAACTGCCAAATGATCTGCCCATCTTATCAAAGGCAAGGAAATGATAGGCTCTCTGCTTGTGCATGAACAATTTCTTTTCCAAGGCTTTAATTTTACTTGTTCAAAACACCTTCTCATAGAGAATCCAGGAATCTAAAGAGTTTTGTAAACACTAGGCATAGATATATAATTTAAACTTGCCCCACAGAGCCTGTTAAATGTTCTTTCATTACAAAATATGCATTTCTTGAGTTCTTAAATATTTGGAAAATGTGTAAGACATATGAAAAGAATAGTTTTTAGAACAAAGATCCATTACTCTGATCTTGTGTTTCTCCCCCAGAAACAGAATGCACTTCAACCCATTCCGTTTAAGTGCATTATTTTCCTAATCTGTAGAAAGCACTGAACAGAGTTTGGAGGAGGTAGTAAACCACGTTGATTCCCAGTGTATACCTTACTCTGGGGGAACTTAGCTTGCTGAAGGGGTAGCAGAGGCAGTAAGTACACGGTACACAGCAAGCTGCCTACATGATTCCAAGTCAGCTCATACAGGATCCCAGGGAGCCTCTCCACTGTTCCCAGGCCATGGTTCTCTCCATGTAATAAAGGTTCCTCATGCTTCCCAACATGCATCTGCAAACTACACTGGCCTGATCAGAGGGAGCTGCAAAAGCAGAGACTTTTAGGACTCCAGTGTTCTCAAGAAGACATGTCTAAAAACCCTCTGCTCCTCTGTTCCAACATTTAATTCTAACTCCCTACCTCTGCTCTCATTTCACCCCAGTTTCCAACCAGTACTTTCTACTGGGAGGGCTATACAACTTGGGCAGCCTTCTTACTTTCTGCCCAAATCGGAAATAACCATCCACCTCCTGACCCATCACATCAATAGGATATGGAAAAATATTTGGGGTCTGAGACCCAGGTGACCTCGTTAGGCACCTGCGTTACCTTTCTGAGTGGCAAGTCTGATTTGAGAGGCTTTCTTCAAGACTTTTATGTCTTTTTCCAGTGTGCTTCTGTGATTGAAATTCTGTAGAATGAGAAGTTTCATTTCTACTACCTTTTATAGACAACAGCTGGCCTTAAGTTTTCACTTGCTTTCCCACCATCCTTACATTTTTCTTGTAGTGTTTGCTTCTCTCTTCTTCCTGTGACTACTTATTTCCCAAATATGATTAGACTTGTTTTTATATTTTATTTCCATAAAAATTAAAAGTAAGATACAAATACATGCCCTCAGAAACTAATAAGCAATTGAGGGGAAACCATATCTACACATGTACCCAAACAGACACTGTAATCCAGTGCAAAGGTGCAAATGGAGAACAAGAACAAAGATGGGATTAGTTCTCCAACTACTTACCTTCACACTTATCTATCTATTCAATGCCAATAAGTATATTTCAAATATTAGATCAATGTCAACCTAAAAAAGCCCTAAGTTAAAAGCCCTCTGCAGGTATCCAGTGCACTCAAGAACCTGCTATGTTAAGAGAGTTCATGAATGTCCAAAACACCAACTATAGACTCTAGGAGAAAATATTTCATATTTTGTGTATGTAGAAAGAGCTCACTGTTTGAATGTTCAATTGTTTAAAGCCAAGCAATAAGGAGCTATTATTTTCTTTAAAAATACCTTCTCAAAATTGTCCTCTAATGTTTTATTACATTTGCAAAATAAATATATCAAAATATTGGAAAAGTTTTCATGGTGGGAGACTTATTTCACCTTTACTATCTTGAATTTTACATTAAAAAAGTATGTTCAGGGATGGCTGGGTGGCTCGGCAGTTGAGCATCTGCCTTCGGCCCAGGGTGTGATCCTGGAGACCCAGGATCGAGTCCCACATCAGGCTCCCTTGCGTGGAGCCTGCCTCTCCCTCTGCCTGTGTCTCTGCCTTTCTCTCTCTGTGTCTCTCATGAATAAATAAATAACATATTTTAAAAAAAAGTATGTTCATCACTTAGAATAAGGCATTGTAATTCTTTTTTTATTTTTATTTTACTTTTATTTATTTCTTCATTGCAGATGCAGAAAGAGAGGCAGAGACATAAGCAGAGGGAGAAGTAGGCTCCCTGTGGGTAGCCTGAGACAGGAGTTGGATCCCAGGACCCTGATATCATGACCTAAGCCAAAGGTAGACGCTCAACCACTGAGCCACCCAGGCACCCCAAGGCATTGTAATTTTTGAGATAGTAAGGTTCTCTTGTCCTATTAAAGTGGTTTTTAAATTATAAAATTTTTATACTGACCTTTTCAGAAACATTATTATATTAAGACAAGTATGTCTATCTGTAGGTGTGTATACACACACTTTAATTCTTTGATTAACACATAAACACATAAAAAACTTTATACATAAATACATGTTAGAACATTGAAAAGAAGTTCCAAAAATAACTAAAATGGCCATTTTGCCAAACTATTTTCAGGCTGTCTCTAAGCAAAGAAGAGTGGAATTTGAGTCAACCCTCCCAACCAGACTCAATCTTTAAATAATACTGGAGACATACAACAGTTTTCAACTACCAGATTTGATCTGCTTGGTTTTGTGGGACTGGTGAGTTGAGAACAAAAGGTCGCAGCCAGACAGTCTGCACAGTGTGATGCTTATGGAGACTGCTGTCCAATCTTCATCCAGCCAATAATCTTGAATTTAAAAGTGGCACCAAGGGGCGCCTGGGTGGCTCAGTCAGTTAAGCATCTGATTTTGGCTCAGGTCATGATCCGGAGATCCTGGAATCGAACTGCACATGGGCCCCCTGCTCAGCGAGGAGTCTACTTCTCCCTCTCCTTCTGCCCCTCCCCTCGCTTGTGTTCTGTTTTTCTCTCAAATAAATAAAATCTTACAAAAAAAAAAAAAGTGGCACCAAGTCTATGCTTATAGAAATGTCTGATAAACTGCTTTTCAAGATCTTTATTGATTTGAAAGAGAGTCCATATTCACCATCCACTGCTTGATAAAGTCTCTTAAAAAGTGTTGATGGAACCTTTGAAACTAGGTCCAAAACAAGTACTTAAGACTTCAACAAGAAGTATTTCTTATAAAATTCTTGGGCCTAATATTATTTTGAATGTTCTTCAAAATAATATTCAATTTGATCATTTGTTTTGACACAAACAATTAGTCTGTCCCATGACTGGCTGTGAAATAAACAGCTTTCTCTGAGTTAGTAGCAAAGGGGCAGAAAAATTCAAGCATGGCATCTATCCATCTGCTCCTCTGTGAAAACAAGCTGATTTAGGAGCAACATGTGACCACAGCGAAGCTTTTTGTTCAAAAGAAATGAAGCAGTGCCTTCAAGAGGCAATGGAATTAAGCACTCAAAACAGGCACCAACATCTAGAATAAGAAAGTTTTAAACTCAAAAAGAAAATCTAAAGCCGATTCCAGTTTAGTCCCAATGGGACGAGAAAAGCTATTGTCTTCTATCAAACAGCAATTCACTGACAATTGGAGGGAAAAATATAAATTCCAATAATTATGAAGTTAATAATAATCTCATACGCAGCAATATTCAGGAAGTTGATTAGATGATCATAATGGGTGATTTAAAGTGAAAGGAAAAACACCCTTAGCATAATTTAATAAGAGCTTCAGACTGAAGCATATTCAAGGGTTTCATGAAAGACCTTCTCATGGCCTTTTAATAGCTCTTTCCAATTCCAATTAACTTGTTAAATGCCAATTCTCACTACCTCATCAGAAATCTAAAGCCAGCCCCTTCTGATTAAATCATGAAATTATCATTAGCAGCACAATGCCTATTCATGGATGGGCCGGCACAGATAAGCAGCTCACAATTCTCCATGCCAAGAGGAAAAAAACAAAGAAACAAAAACTGGAGTGGGTAATTAAAAGTAATACATTTTATTCATCTTTGGGATGTTTAGCGTGAGGTTTACCTAACAAGTCACCCTTCCTAATTGTTTCACTAGGGTTAGTATTTAGATTAGTATAATCTTTTTGTAGATCCTCCATAGACAATGCAGAAATGTTGACTGAGTGAAAAGTTCATTTACATGAAAAAGCCAGATTAGTACCTAAGGAATCAGAAGGCACTCGTCAACTGGGAGCTCTGCTGCTGCCAGTGTGAGGAGTCACATCACCCCACTCCCCATCACTCAAATGTCTGCAGACTTCTCATGGGCAAGCCCACACCCATGCGTGCTCCTATTCACTCTCACAGTAATACCAGCACTCAGCTGTTTCCACACATCCTCCTGCAGGTTTGGCTTCCCCCACCCCCCACCCCCACTGCGGGCTGCCCCTGAGGACAGGACATGCCTGACTCAAGAGGCCAGGGAGCATATCCAGGTTCAGAGTTCAAGGCTGTGCGCCCTCCCAAGTCAGGGGACACCTGCCCACTGAGCTGTGAACCCGTCAGCTCTGCCACATCTTTCCATAGACTTGGATTTCTTATATTCCTGAGTCTAATATTCAGACAGCAGCCCTCTGAGAAGGTATGAATTCCCAAAGGAAAGTCCCCAACACTGCCTTGGCTTACAGCATGACACAAAGACTCCTGTGCATATTATAGTCTCTTTTTCCATTCAGTCTTACAAATATTATCATGGGAGAAGAGTGGCTTTGACAGTAGAAAACAAAATAAATTGAAACAAGATCAGTGGGCAGCCGGGGTGGCTCAGCAGTTTAGCGCTGCCTTCTTCAGCCCAGGGCGTCATCCTGGAGACCCCCGGGATCAAGTCGGGCTCCCTGCATGGAGCCTGCTTCTCCTTCTGCCTGTGTCTCTGTCTCTCTGTCTCTCTCTCTCTCTCTCTCTCTCTGTCTCTCATGAATAAATAAAATCTTAAAAAAAAAAAAGAAACAAGATCGGTAAAAACGACCATTTAATTTACATTCTAGGCATTATTAAGTCGTCTCTTCCAGAAACCAGATAAACTGCTAAAGAATTATTTCAATGAATATGTTACTAGTAACATTTTGATTTTTCTATGAATTAAGGAGCTTGAAAGGTGAAGTTTGGTCAACTATTTTGTGAGATGCTAGAGTTGGTTCTGCTTAGTATTATGCTGAGTGAAGTAAGTCAATCAGAGGACAAAGATTATATGGTCTCATTCATTTGGGGAATATAAAAAATAGTGAAAGGGAATAAAGGGGAAAGGAGAAAAAAATGAGTGGGAAATATCAGAGAGGGTGACAAAACATGAGAGACTCCTAACTCTGGGAAATGAACAAGGGGTAGTGGAAGGGGAGGTGGGCGGGGGGATGGGCTGACTGGGTGATGGGCACTGAGGGGGGCACTTGGCAGGATGAGCACTGGGAGTTATGCTATATGTTGGCAAACTGAACTCCAATTAAAAAAAAAGAATTATACTCCTCAGAGGCAGCCAAATATAATGTTTGTGAACAAAAATAATTGGAAGGCTAGTGTGACTGTATCCTCCAGCTAGGGACGGAAGTCCACAAACAAGAACGAATGTAAGTGTCACAGTCATAGAATGGATTGGTGAAGACAGGGTTTTATCCTTAAAAAACTGCCAAAAATGTTAGTAGACTTCGCCTATTTATCCCTCCCTCTCCCGCACAGCATCTGGCACAACGGCAGTGCTCCCAAAATCTGCCCTCTCCAACCATGCTTCCTTCAAGCTGGCATGGGATTTCCCTGACCAAATGCTACCCATAGTATTTTTTACCTTATTTGACCTCATCACAGTACTTAGAAGCTTAGTTTAGAACTAACTGCATCACACTTTAAAAAATATGACTTACAGAAATTTCATACAGGGAGGCCTGAGTGGCTGAGCAACTGGGCGCCTGCCTTTGGCTCAGGTCGTGATCCTGGAATCTGGGATCCTGCAGGGAACCTGCTTCTCCCTCCGTCTGTGTCTCCACCTCTCTCTCAGTCTGTGTCTCTCATGAATAAATAAATGAATCTTTTTTTAAAAAAAAATTCATACAAATTATTTCATCATAAACAGAAATGACATTTTTATGCATAGGTTGTATTAATATGTTGTTCCTGTTCTCAAATTATTTCATGTTCTCATTTGTTATTTCTTCAACTAAACAGCTTAAGGAAAGGAGAGGTTCCCCACTACCACTATTTTCATCTTGAGCAACTCTGTACTCTTCCAGTAGATAAACCACAGATAAACACCAGCCAGTTACACTTAAATTGGCTTCTTTTGACTTTTGAGGTCAATTCCCTAAAATCATCCTTCCTATCTTTAATAGTTGTTAGAAAATTTTAACTACAGATGGTGAATGGATGAAGTTGTTTGAAACTGTCTCAGCTCTGCCGATGCCAATTCCTCTGTCGATTTCAATGATCCACTCCTACCTCCTGATGACACCGAACAGTCCTCCCTGGCCTCAACTTCCCTGAAGTACTTGGCACATGACTATTTAGCCACCTGGTAGACATCTCAAGGGGGTCTGGTTTGGTGTCTCTGGCTGAAGTCTTCATCTTTCTGCCCAATATGGTGGCCCCACCATTCAAGTAGCTCAAGCTTGACCCATTGTCATCTCACACCTCTCTCTCTTTCGCCTTCTGATCTGAATCAATCTCAATGTCCTGGCAATTTGCCATGTTTCTAATACTAACTCCTTGGTCCATGCCCACTACTGCTTACTTGATTCAAATCCCAATGGTTTCTCACTTGAATTTCCACAGCATCTCCCAGCTAGGCTCCTTAATTCTACTCTTCAGGGCAGAACTTCCACCCCACCCTCCACATGGTGACCAGTGCAATCTACCTAAATCTCAAATTGCTCCCTTACTGCTTCCACTTAAACCCTTCTTGGGTTCTTCCTCATCCAACCATAAATTGTCATGTGCAACAGTGGGCCTTAAGAATCTGGCCCCAGCCCACTTCTCCTCCTATCTTCCATATTCTCCACTTCTTTTCACTTAATATGTACTCATCTCCTAAGACTAGGAAAATTTACCTTCTCCAGTGTTTGTCATGGCCCCACAGTGGCGTCAGCAGGCTTAGGCATCACCCCTTGAGCCTACCTACCCAGACCATATGCTCTGTCGATGTGTCTGTCCTCCATATTTAGCCAAAGGTCTATACCAGAAAATGGTAAGTCAAAGATCTGAGGTGCTAAAATACAGAAAACCCTGTTACATTCCCCAAGGCAAATTTGTATTCTTTCCATTGTCATCAGTTTCAATGCTTACAATACTTCTCATATTCCTGAAATAACTTCAATTACTTTGAGACTATGAAGGCTAGTGAAAGCAATACCCCTATCCTCTCTCCTCTTTGTGACATATTATTTGTATCTTCATCTGCAGGAAAACCTGTCCCTCTGTGATTCAGTTTATCCATGTTAATAAGCTCCTGGGCCTCCCCCAGCACCTTTCCTCTTGCATTCCACTCCTCACTTTCCAAAATGGTCCTTAGATTGATCACCTCGTCTAAATTCACAGAGCCAGGTCTTTATCATCTCTCATGTAGATTATTTTAACAGCCTCTTAACTAGTTTCCCCTCTTCTGGCCTCCCCCTTTAACAATCCAGTCTTCATATTCTCTGAGCCCTAACCACAAATCTGATTGTGCCTTGAAATCTCAGGTGAACAAGGCAAAGTTTAAACATCTTAGCCTGAAATTCAAGGCCCTATAACACCTTGTCCCACCCTGCCTTTTTAATCTCATCTTCCTTTGTATATTCCAGGATCACACCAATCTGCTGATTACTGATCACTTCTTATTAAGTCTACCACATTTCTCCAATCCTGCTCATGAAGGTTCTTTGACTTTATCCCTCTGGCAGTTTGAAAAATGCCTATTCATCCTTCAAGAAGACTGACTTCAAATAAGCTCCTACTCTATAAAAACTTCAAAACTGCCCAATTACATACAAATCATGGCTACTTTCAGGGTTTCCAAAGATTTAGTGTTTACACCTGCTATGGCACACATGATACTGCCTCTATCTCCATTATAAAATGGAAACTCCTTGAAAGAAAACTCTGTGAATTACACATCTTCGAGTATTCACTTTTAAGATAAAGTCTAAAGCAAATCAAGTGCTCAAAAGAAATATTTGTTGAATTATGTTGCCTTCATTACATAACAAATTCTCAAAGGCAGGAACAATACTTTATTCATCTCTGCATTTTTAGGAGCACCTACCATAGCTCCAAGATCAATACATCTTTGTGAAATAAAAGAATGACCCTACTTTGGGGGCAAATACACAGAACAGATAAATGAGCTAATATGAAAATATTTTTTAAATGTAAATATTTCGGGGCACCTGGGTGTCTCAGTTGGTTAAGCATTGCCTTCAGCTCAGGTCATGATTCCAGGACCCTGGGATTGAGGCCCCTCTGCTCCGTGGGGAGTCTGCTTCTCCCTCTCCCTCTGCCCCTCCCCATTCTCTCTCTCAAATAAATATTTTTTTAAATGTAAATATTTCCAGACTGATTTAAACATTTTTATTATGAATCACTTTGGCAGACAAAGACTAGAGCATGGCTACTCAGAGTATACCATTGGCCTGGAATTCTGTTATGGGTCCCACTGTGAAGTAAGAACTAAAATAAAGAATAAGCATTTGGAAACTTTTATGCCAACTTGACAAGGCCGAGACATCCAAACATACCATCATGGACTTGTCTGACGGAAGAAAGTATTGGTTGGTGTTGGTCTTGGTGAATACATGTCCTAACGTGGCATGTAGGCCAAGAACCACAAGTCAGTCAGTCATGGCTCAATGACCAAATACTGGTCTCTGATACACTGGAAATGATAAGAAAAACAAAAGGTATTTCACCAGAGACAGTCCGGAAAACACTAGCAAAGGAGAATAATATAACAAACTCCAGTGTTCCACAACCCATTTCTCCGTATTTACCTTCCATATTTGCTTGAGACTTTTTTTCCCCATGAAATAAAACATTACATATAGGGGTTAAGCCACCTTTGTGCCGTTCCCCAGCCCTTGTGTCCTCCTTCCCTCTCAAGAGACAGCCTACCACTGACTTCTTAAATAAGTGACGAAATCCTGTTCAATAATGTGAAACTTTCCTGCTGAGGCTTTAATGCAATTAGAATTCCTTTCACCAAAATAATTAAAATTTAAGAATGGTAAGTGTTATTTTGAAGAACCCTGTCTGTTATTTTTTTTTAATATTTTTATTTATTTATGATAGTCACACACACAGAGAGAGAGAGAGAGGCAGAGACATAGGCAGAGGGAGAAGCAGGCTCCATGCACCGGGAGCCCGACGTGGGATCGATCCTGGGTCTCCAGGATTGCGCCCTGGGCCAAAGGCAGGCGCCAAACCACTGTGCCACCCAGGGATCCCCCCTGTCTGTTAGTATTATGTGAAAACCTGTGTTGTGCCCTCTCTGTGACCCTTCAGCAAAGACAGACAGACCTGAACTCTACAAGTAAAGGGACGTCTGCTGCCTCAATCTTCAGAGGGAGAAAGCACATGTTGCCTGGGTGTAAAATGAAAAAGATTCCCACTCACTTGCACTAATAAAACAGGCTTTCCAAGAACACGGAGCTGATTAGACTTAACTACAAAAGATGCTCACTCATGTCAGAGGTCAGCATGGAGAAGCACAAGAGAGGAGAAATGCTAGAAGTGGCAGGTAGAAGCCACTGGCTTTCCGTGGTTAATCAAATGGGCACAGCAATGCCAACATACCTCCTGAAATCCAAACCTTCTATGTCTGCATTACTGCCAACTAATTTCTAAAACCTCCACTGCTAATCAAACTTGTTTGGCTGCCTCCTTATCGAAACTTTACAAAACTTTAATTTCAGCCTCATGAGCCCTGCAGCTGTAAATTAATTGAATAAAATTTACAAACATTACATAGTGAGATAAAGTACTTTCAAAGGCTTTTCCCTATTCAGCTGACTTAGCTGCCTAGCATGCCAGTTTTGCTTGACATGAGTTTAGAGGCCTTGGAAGCCATCCTAATCTTACTCGCTAGGCCTTGTGCCTATTCACGGAACCATGTTAACCCACATCCGGAAAATTAATAAACCTCAGATGGGTGTAAGCGCTCAGAAATACTTCTGATACTTCTTGCCATTTATTATACCAAGGCACCCTTTACAATAGGAGAATCCTCCTCAAAAGACCAGAGGGGCAGCAGATAAAATCCCTGAGGTCATTCGCATGCAACAAAATACCTCATTGAAGATTGCTGTGGTCTAAAGCCAAAGCCAGGAATTAAATTTACTGAAGGTGAAATCCCCTATGCTTTGGTGTAATAAGGATATTCCCAAATGTTTATGAACTCCTTCCATTTTACGTTTCTCACAATTTTTAAACAGCAAGGGGAGTAAAACTGATTGCTCTCGTGTCTGCCAACTGTACCACGTGAGCCAGCTCTTCAGTGGTCACATGTCCCCACATCACACGGATAGAGACAAGACAAAAGACTTAATTTCTCAAAATGAGAAGTCCTAATACACGGAGGTGCCGTAATTAATTAATGATCTCCATGGTTACCAAGGAAGAACTGAAATGCCCCAGTCTCGATGGTTTTCACAGTGCAAGTCTATCAACTTCCGGGTTCATGAATTCTATCAGCAGGTGGAAGCACTCTGAGCCCATGTGGAGCTACGGAGGCAGAGGCTTCTCTCCAACACATGAATGCCCCTGCCTTCTGCAAAAGACCCGGATTTGAAGCAACTGAGGGCCAAGAGAGTTCTGTAGATTTCTTAAGCTCTCTGAAACATTGTTCTCAACTATAAAGATAGGGTTCAAGGAGGGATAGTATGAAGGTGAAATTAGAAAAAGCACCCCAAAAGTTGGGTGTGTAATAGCCTCTTATCAAGGAAAACATTTTTAAATGTAAATTCATCTATCTTTTCCTTCTTTAGAAAAAACAAAAGGAAAACTAAAAAATACAGCCAAACATATCCCACTGACAATTGTTCTTTAGATATATGGCCTTATACCAGAACCAAACAAGATCACAAAGAGATGCTTTCTAAAATTTCATCACAGAGAAGATCAGAAATATCAGTGCTTGATGGCCACGAAAGTGACCAATCTCCTAGGCCTTGCCCCCCACCAAGCAAGAGAGGGATATAGTCCCTGAAATAAATGCTCAAGTTTTCCCTCAGTAATTTGGGATAGTGGGAAAATAAGCTGATTCAAACAAAGTCCATTAAATAAATAAAATCCCAACACTTGGTTCTTTAGACAAAAAGCAGATGCTAACAATACAAAAGACTGCTAATGCTTTGGCAAACTAATCATTCTTCCAAATGCCATTTACAAAAGCCCACCAGACCTCCAGTTGTGAGGATGCCATGGGAAAATTCTGTGGCAATTATAAGTGTTTTTAATGCAAGACCAGAACCAGAGTATCATGAATGAATGAATAAAAGTTCCATATAAATAAATCGAGAAATTATTGTTTTTATCAGAGAGCCATAGGTCCAAAGAAACAAAGTTAAAGAAAAAAAAAATATATATATCACCTCTTTATCACTGATCTCAAAACAATAAGAACTTAGTGAGTTGCCACCAAGGAAAACTGTCAAATAGAAGCCTTGGTAGTTTTAGAAAATCAAAGTCCAGCTAAATTTGCTCAGACAATGAGAATGACTTTGAGAGCTGTCTAGTCTTATTTCTGACAAGAAAGAACCAAACACCTCGTTGGATCAAGGAAGAATTCAATAGAGGAAATCCTTATGTAGATGGCTGGAGCATTCATCCACACACCCAAGTTTTTACTTGGTACTACCTACTTACTACATATCATGCATTTGTGCCAGGTGCTGAAATAATGACAACAATAACAAAATAAAACTAGTTCCTGACCACAAGCAGTTTGTCGTCTGAATAAGTCACTGACAACTACAATACAAAAGTACAAGAGTTGCACTAGAGAAAGCCAGAGGTTAGCTACGAATGAATGTAGATATCCCAGAAAATACCCTCAGCTACAATTTCAACAATGATAGATGATGCCTTCCCATGTGTCATGCTGTCAACATTCACCTAGTCCCTAAAGTTCACTCTCTAAATTCCTTGCTTTACTGAGTTTTAGACATACCTCTAAAACACCATCCAGATTGATTCTTACCTCACAGTCATGGCCCACTGCTTACCACCTACTGGACACCTTCTATTATACATGCTTCCCAGAACCAGGGTCCTCATTCCCAGTGTCCAGACCCTTCATGAATTATCACTCAGCTACTAAAATATTTCCCACCACCAGGAATCTGATTTCACTTCCTTTCTTAAAAACCTCCAACAATTCCTGTTGGGTAGAAGATGAAGTTCAGAGTACATAGCACAGCTCAGCCTAACCAGCAAAGCAAATACTAGCTTTATGTTCCCTGCTCCTTAAGCAAGCTAAGACTGACAATCACACTGGACTTGGTGTTAGGGGGCTGGTCATGCTGGGATACATCAGAACCGCCATGGCTTTGTGTGTGATGTTCTTCTTCCAGAGGGTCCTTTCCCCTTGGCCTTGCATGGACGGTTCTTTCTCTTCCTTTGGATGCACTGTGTTCCATGTAATAACCTTCTCTGGCTGCAGGCACATCTGCCTCTAGGCCCTGACCAGCTATAACACTGTATGCCATAAAACTGTATTCACTGTACTGGTGTGATTTTGTCTTTTCTTTTCTTAAAAAAGGACCATTTTTTAATCGTCTCTCAGAACCTAGCACAATGCATGACACGAAGAATATTCTTGATAAAAATTTGATGAATGAACTAGGAAAATGACTCATCCACACTAAATACAAGTCTAATAAAGGAAATTACTACCTATTAGGCTGGTACTGAACCACCTTACAAAGATAAAATTATTCTGAGCTTGATTAAAAAAAAATACTGTTCATAGTCCTGGAAACAGCCTGAATGTAAGGTTATTTTTGTAAATGGCTTCCTTACCATTCAACTGTACCAACCTACTCACGGGTGGTCCTTTTGCAACTTGCTATGTATTTAAGGTTCCAACTGAGCTCAAGGGAAAACAAGATTGGTATCCAACACACTTATTTTAAAGTTTGAGGTCAGATTTTATTAGAAAAAATAAATACTATGTGTCTCAAGAATAAGAAGAATTTCTTTTTTTTTTTTTTTAATTTCTCTCTTGCAGATGAAATCTCTGTATGGTCAAGAAAAACCTTAATCTCTGGCTTGCTTCTGGCAAAGTCATTAACCTGCATTTAAAAATTCAGGTTACACCAACAGCCTCACACATCCAGCTCTCATTGGTAAATGAACAAAAAGCCTCTGACCGAGTTCTGACTCACTACCAAACCACTGATTACAGGTCTCGTGGTCTCCAGCTTGCTTTGTTTCACTAAAATAGAGTCCTCCCAGGGCAGCAGGTGTACACGAGGGCGCCGCTCAGTGGAAACCAGAGGAGCCCAGACTCACGGTGAGGATGTCAATTTGCCATCTTGGGGCAAGGGCTCAGGAGTGAGGGCCTTCCTTACAGGCTCCCAGGCACTCCCATCTTAAGCTACAGGAAGTCCAAATCCTTGGGCTGGGAGTAGGAGTAGAGACAAGCAATGGTGGTGTTGGTTAATATAGTCAGAGTTGCAGCTGTAGCAACCATGGCCCACATATCTCAAGCTTTTTCTCATTCAGCAATATATACCTCCTCCAGGGTAGAAACTGTCTTAGGAGCAGCAGACCTTGGCAAAAAGTGAGTGGAAACTAAAAGTTACATGCCCATGAGTAAGGGTCAGAGGTTTAAAAATCACAAGTCAGGTTCTCTCTTGGCTGACTCTCTGGCTAAATGTGTAGCCTTGGACAGGTCAATTAACTACTTTAGGACTCAGTCTCTTTGACTAGTAATGTAAGAACCTAATCAGATTACCTCCTAATTCCCTTTTAATTCTAAACTTCTATAATTCCATATTCTAAATCATAAAATTAGGATATTAGGTATTTTTCAAATACAAATTTCAGAGAGAAGACTTCATGAGGATGATTCCTCTTTCATTGTCCATAAGATAAATCACCAAATCCTTTCCAAAGATAAACAAATATAAAATTCAACAGAAATGACAAGTAAGCTTTACCAAAGACCCTGACCCAGACACAGTGAACATAGCATGACAGTCAAACATGGTATTCACATGATAGAAACACACCTGGGCTTTCATACTCACTCTTAATAATTCACTAAGAATTTCATCCTTGGGGCACTTGAGTGGCTCAGTCAGTTAAGCATTTAACTCTTGGTTTCAGCTTAGGTCATGATCTTGGGATTGTAAGATGGAGCCTGCATCAGGCTCCATGCTCAGCATGGAGTCTGCTTAAGATTCTTTGCTACTCCCTCCATCCCTCCTCTTACTCTTCTCTCTTTCTCTCTGTCTCTCTCTCTCTTGGAAAAAAATATATATGTAAATAAATAAAATCTTGAAATATAAAATAAAAAGAATTTCATCTGCAGAAGAAGGTAGTTTACACACTTAACATTTCTCTTAGTTAAGAAAATCCAGGTGTTTTTACCATGGATATACTCGAAGGGATCCCAAACTAAACAATTCTACCACTGCTAAACTTCTCTTAAATCTACTAAGTTTCATGTCTTCCCATTTTGACTCAGAGTCAAATGATCTTGACAGTAACCCATGTGGGCCAGAGAGGCTGAAGAAAACCTTACTGGGCAACCAGTGATCTGTCCTCTCAGTGCTACACCACCCAGAAATTCCTATGGTGACAAAGTGCAGCCTGAAGAATATTTTGCTTTGCCTTCCTTCCTCTTGATATTACAGTTCTGTTAGCAGTGGCATAAGTTCAATTGTAGGCCCTGTGGGGAAAAACTGCATAGCATCCCCAAGAAAATACCATCACCATGCTGTCATGTGGCATCTTGTGGGTATCTTTGCTCAAAAAGAAGTTTACTTGAGGTACATATCTATCATTCCTCTATATGAGCTCCTCTCTACATCAGGAGGAATGGTTTTACTCATATGGTAACGTCTCCTCACATGACTAAATTGTATGAGCCTTCCCTCCAGGTTCCTCTAGATAAGGAGGAGTGCCCAGTATTCACCAAAGTAGTTGCATCCCACAACATTCTGCTCATTTATATAATATCACAATCACAGGCACCCATTTGGAGTGGACCCATGAGAGTACGTTTTCCCATGTTACTTTACTGTGTGGGGTAAATGGTAGTTAGCAATAGGTCTGCTCAGCTTATGGCTAGGACAAGACCCAGGTTATGACAGATCTTCAGGAGCTGCTCATTATCCAGTTAATTTACACAAATAGGACATAAATTAGGGTTTCTTTTTTTTAAGATTTATTTATTCATGAGATAGAGAGAGAGAGAGAGAGAGAGGCAGAGACATAAGCAGAGGGAGAAGCAAGCTCCATGCAGGGAGCCAGATGTGGCACTTGATCCCGAATCCTGGGATCAGGCCCTGAGCTGAAGGCAAACGCTCAACCACTGGGCCACCCAGTCCTGAAATTAGTTTTGAGTTACGCTGCTTATATCACACTCTGCTTATCTACGCAAAACATTTTGTTGTTTTAACGAGGGCTGTTTACCCTGGATAGAGTGGGCTGCATACTCCCTACAAACTTAAAACTATTAATTGTTAAGTCATTCTGGGATTAAGGCCTCACTGCATGTCATAAGTAAACTCAAATTTACACTTAAGAGTTAATTCTTCAAAAGCTAAATGATCAAGCAGAAAGAAAAAGCCAACCCCCATTTTCTTCTTTTACCCAAATCTGAGCTGTTTTTCTAGAATTTCCATCGACTGTTCTTTTTTTTTTTTTTTTTTTTTATCATCAACTGTTCTAAAGAAAACTCAATCTTTTCAATTTTGGAAGAAATTTAAAGGGCACCGAATATTCTAACAAATCCTAGGTTAATTTTTTGGTTATATAATGACTGCATTGCTTTGATTTCCCCCAAAGCAGTTCTTTACTAGAGACTCTTTAATTAGTTTAATAATGAGGTTTCTTTTTTTTTCTTTTAAGATTCAGACTTAAAATTTTTAAGATTCAGATTCAGATTTAAAGTAAATTTGTTTATTTTAGAGGTGGGGCGAGGAAGGGCTGGGAGAGAGAATCTTCAGGCAGACCTCCTGTTGAAAGCCTATGGCCCAGGGGATCAGAACCTGAGCTGAAACCAAGAGTCTGATGCTTAACCAACTGAGCCATCCAGGAGCCCCTTGAGGCTGCTTTAAGAGAAGTCAATGATAATACACATAGATTTCTACCAAAAAGAGAAAAAGAGCTACCAAACACTTAAAAAGAGTGAATACTTATTCTCCTCAAACTATTCTATAAAACAGAAGAGGAGGGAAACGTCCAAATTTATGCTATAAGGCTAGCATTACGTAAGTACTGAATATAGAATTGCTGAATCACTATATTGTACACCTGAAACTCATATTGCATGTTAATTATACTTCAATTTTTAAAAAATGATCAGAGCTAAATCAGTCCAGTTTTTCTTTCTAGTGCTACTTAAGAGAAGGCTACTGAAAGATTTGCATTGTGAATTATGTGTGTTTTGGAGACTCAAATTTTGAGAAGTGACATTTTGTTTGTTTTGGTATTAAAATACAAAGAAAATTAAAAAGCCATGTACAGTAATGTTCATTTTCAAATATACTTAGAAACTATTTCCTTTAATGCTACCTTGTAGAATACTGATGCATCAGTAATATATTTTTACAGAAAAAATTCTGCTTCTGAAAGCATAGATAAAAATAGTAATGAAGATTAAACTTTTTCACACTTGTTTTTAAAAAAACAGAATAAATTCAGTAAAAGCAGACAATCCTATTTTTCTACTAAAATAGCTTCCAAGGGAAATATATATTTTAAAAATCAAGGCTTAGAATTGCTTTCCATATGTTAAAAAGAATAAAACTGTCACCAATCTGAAAAATTACATAAACAAACAGCAAGTTCTATTTAGGTGGCTACAAACTAGACATATTAACAAAAAGTGTCCGTTGGAGATAAAATCAGTCTTAGTAAGAAAAAAACGTTTAAAATATTTTTTTTTTTTGCTTTTTGATGGTTGGTTGAGAGAGAATACAATAAGAGGATTTTCTGTTCATAAGGAAATCCAAAGTACAAAAAAGCACCCAGATGGTATTGTTCTGCTTATGCTAAAATAGGAAAAGGAGTGACAGAGAATGTCCCTGGCTCCTAGAAGTCTTTAAGTTGGAAAGCCATAGCTTCTCAGATTATATTATAGTTTTCTATTTACATATTTGCTTCTCCTTAAGACAACGAGCTTCCTGTGGGCTGGGATATCATCTTGTTCATCCTGAGACTTCAGTATCTGTCAGGCCATGACACACAGAGACTTTAAAAGTATGTCAACACATAATTTCATCTATGTATGTACCTTTTCAGAAGAAGGTATGGGGAACTTTAAACATATCTGCTGAGAAATGACTATGTTATTCAGCTCTTCTTCACACTGCCCACTCTGACAAGTCACCAGCAAGAGGAATAGGTCCATAGTAATCCAAAGGGGCACCTGCACTCCAATGTTCATGGCAGCAATGTCCACAATAGCCAAACTGTGGAAGGAGCCAAGATGTCCACTGACACATGAATGGATAAAGAAATGCATATATATATATATATATATATACATGCAATGCAATGCAATATTACTCAGCCATCGGAAAGGATGAATTCCTACCACTTGCGTCGGCATGGATAGAAATGGAGGACATTATGCTAAGTGAAATAAATCAATCAGAGAAAGACAATTATCATATGATTTCACTCATATGTGGAATATAAGGAACAGGGCAAAGGACCATAGGAGAAGGGAGGGAAAACTGAATGGGAAGTAATAGAGGGAAACAAACTATGAGAGACTCTTAACTCTAGGAAACAAACTAAGGGTCACTGGAGGAGAGGGACATGGGTGATGGGGTAATTTGGTGATGAGCATTAAGGAGGGCATGTGATATGATGAGCAATGGGTGTTATACACAACTGATGAAATATTGAAAATCATATCTGAAACTAGTGATGTACTAGATGTTGGCTAATTGAATTAAAAAAAAAGAGGCATAGATCCAGCCATCCTCTTAACACTCCCTATAAACCTGTTTAGAAATCCACAAAAGGACAAGATGCCACATGACAGCATCGTGATGGTATTTTCTTGGGGATGCTATGCAGTTTTTCCCCACAGGGCCTATGACTGAACTTATACCACTGCTAATAGAACTGCAATATCAAGAGGAAGGAAAAGCACCAAATTCAGATGGGCTCTGAGAGGGGACAGCTTTAGGATTTAGACAGAGACACCTGAGCTACCAGATAAGATGGAGTAATAAGAACCAAATTTACCCTTCCATACAAAACCACCAAAAACCTGACAAAGTATCTGAAACAATAGCTTTCATGATACTGAGTATCAGGAAACAAAAACCAATGATCACTGAGAGAAATGAACAAAAAGCCTGCCCAAGCTTACTGACTTAAGAGTTTTCTAGACATCAGTATAGGAAGGGGGAAGCCAAATGAAGCCTGGTGTATTCTCCGAGTTAAGGAGTTGCTGCTTAGAGTACAGGGGGACCAAGTAAGTCAGAGTTCACTGGTCAGAACAACAGGGCAAAAGAACTGAATTGAGACAAAACTGCAAAAATCTGCCTATGGTCACCCTTAACTATTTAACAGAGTGGTGATCAGGGTGTGCACAGGAAGACAGTAATCTAGCCTGAGGAGCAAACCAACTGAAATAATCAGAGGTAACGGTGCCAGGTACTCAAAAACAGGCCAAGAATACAGCCTGTTCCCATCAGCAAGAGTAGAAAAACTCCAGATTCACAGGGCACTGAATAGCAGACTCAGAGAGGCACCTGGGTGACACAATCAGTTGAGCGTCAGACTCCTGGTTTCAGCTTGGGTCATGATCTTGGGGTTGTGAAATGGACCTCTGTGTCAGGCTCCGAGCTAGGCACAGAATCTACTTCAGATTCTCTCTCCCTCTCCCTCTACACATCCTGTTCATTCTCTTTCTCTCAAATAAATAAGTAAATCTTTAAAAAATAATTTAAAAAATTAAAAGAGAAAGAGTGGGGCGCCTGAGTGGCTCAGTCGGTTGAGCAGTCAACTCTTGATTTTGGATCAGGTTGTGATCTTAGCGTCCTGGGATTGAGCCTCAAATCAGGCTGTGTGCTCAGCAAGGAGTCTGCTTGAGAATTCTCTCCCTCTTTCTCTGTCCCTTTCCCTTTTCTTTCTCTCTCTCCCCTTCAAATAAATAAATGAATCTTTACAAAGGTGGAAAGAGCATCAGTGAGCTGTGGTACCTCTTCAAAGGGCAGGAACACCTTCAGGGAAAGAGTAGTATACCTGAGCACAATTCCACTGGACAGTGGTCCCATGGTGTGCACAGAGATGTAGTCTGGGGTCATACATGACAGTAGAGGTAACTGTTTCTTGATGAGATCAAACCCATTATTTCTGTACAGCTAATGCTTACCAGCCAACACCTCCCATACAAGGAGAGAATGGTGGGACCAGAGTCAAGAGGAGATGGAGGAGATGAGCCACGAAGTGCCCTGTGTAAGAATGAACCAGAGTCCTATGTGTAGAGCACCTTGAGATGGACACACACAGGCACACACATTCTGCTAAGCACTAGGCCACATTATCCATCACTACCATCAGAATACAACTAACGCTTAAACTTCTCCCTTTGTAAATCACATGGAGGCCATTTATTTCACAGCTTATCTTATAAAATAAGGCTATAACAGATAAATCAATAGGTTAAATTTACCACAATATAAACAATACACATGATGGATTTAGAACAGAACTGCAGCTTTATCCTCATTGGTTGCTTTGCAGAGAAAAGACACATTATGACTTTAAGATTCCTCTTTTCACTTGTAGAGCAGGGAAAAGAAGCACTAGTTATGTGTTAAGCACTGAACATTGATCTTTATCCTAAACACAGAATATATCAAAATACCAGATTGGTTTTCAGAGAGAATCCCTTAATTATGCTAATCTACTATCCTGAATCAGAGGAAAAGAAATACTGAATATTAATGAGAAATTAATGAGAATAGCTTTCATACATAGTAAATAAAATTAGTTAGCCAGACCCATCAACATGATTTAAGCTAGCCTTTACAAAAAAAATCGTATTGCTTCAATTAATTAGGTAACACATTTTCAAAGGTCAAGAGCATGAAAACAATCGACTTGCTTAGATTACATTCCTTTCAACAAATTGGGGGGAAAATTTACAAAGGCAATATCATAAAAATAAAACAACAAAAAAGTTAGAATGTTAACTTCAAAACCAAAATTCAGTCAAAAGGCATTAAGTTCCCTTTGTTTTAACAAGAAATGAAATGGTTTTCCTTAGAAACTCCAACTCTGATGGATAAACATACTACAAGATACCACAAAAACCCACTGCCACATTTGCTTTTCTATAAACACACAGGATATCTTCTGGAAAACAAGCCACATTGAAAGCCTAACTCCATTAAATAATCCACTCTACATTTGCTTGTCAGATCTGAGAACAACAAAACCCACAAATATTATATCCACTTTGCAACATCTTGTATAACTAAGCCAAAAACTGACAAGTAGAAACCAAATCATGTTATTTTAATTTTTCTAATAATTTTTAGGTTTAAATAAATAAAAAAATATTAATTTCAGTTTTCATTTCCTTTAGTATATTTATGTTACCCAATTGCTTCCATTAGGATGAAGCAACCTCATATATTGACTTTTTTTCAAATGGGTTCTCTGCTGCCCCCTTCTGCCTAAACAAGACACAGGAAGTGGTTTCCCCAGATGTCAAAAATAACTCAAAGCCAGGCTAACAGAATACAAAATCCAGACTGGCATGAAGACTTGATTATCTTGTTTTTTTAAAAGAAGTTTTTCACTTTGCAACAGAAATCATTTTGTATGTATCCTCAAATCTGATCCATGTGTCAGGTTTTGCAAACCCAGTGATGACAAGGGAAGGCTCCCCCTTCCTCCTGCTTACTCTGCTAAGTAGGAAGCAATTTAGGAATCCCTTTTGTCATACATGCAGCCAGCAATCTCAGGTTCCTGGTAAAAACACATTACGACTTTAAAATTTGGGTTCCTTTATTCTCAAAAAACAATGGAATAATATTACTTCTCATCACTGGTCAAATGTACATATTCTCACTATCGTGGAATATATAATATATAAAGTAATAGTTACAGTGTCATGATTATTGATGTACTCATCCATCTCACTAGCACTGCAAATTAGCACAAAGGACATACATTCCTATGAGGCAAATAACAACAGCTACCCAATCCTGATAGTGAACTTTTAAAGGAAAGGGACTACAAGAAAAACATGTGGTTCTATATAAATGCCTGTATATTATCTTATCAATAACCAAGTATATAAGCCCAAAGCACGATGAAATTTTACAAGTAGGGATCCCTGGGTGGCACAGCGGTTTGGCGCCTGCCTTTAGCCCAGGGCGCGATCCTGGAGACCCGGGATTGAATCCCACGTCGGGCTCCCAGTGCATGGAGCCTGCTTCTCCCTCTGCCTGTGTCTCTGCCTCTCTCTCTCTCTCTCTCTCTCTCTCTCTGTGACTATCATAAATAAATAAAAATTAAAATATATATTAAAAAAAATTTACAAGTAATTATTTTCTTTAGTAAAAGGCAAAATATTTATGCAATCTAAGGAGAAATCAGAGTATACAGATAATTATTTCAAAATTCAATAGAGAGTATATTTAAGGAACAAAAAGTAGCAGAACACAACTCTGCCTTCTAGTTTATTTTCCCAAAACTCAAATGTTACAGAAAATTTTTCAAAATAAAAGAAGCAGAAGACATCATAAGTGCTCCCCTGAAGGCCACTGAAAGGGCAAAAATTGTTTTTGTTTTTTTTTTTTAAGGGTTTTATTTATTTATTTCAGAGAGGGGGGCAAGAGTACAGAGGGCGAGGGAAAGGGAAGAGCAGACTCTTCACTGAGCAGAGAGCCCAATATGGGACTTGATACCAAAACCCTGAGATCATGACCTTAGCCAAAGGCAGACCCTTAACTGACTGAGCTACCCAGGCGCCCCAGGGTAAAAATTGTTTTAAAGACAGACTAGGAGAGGTGCCTGGCTGGCTCAGTCGGAGGAGCTTGTGATTGTGACTCTTGA
The DNA here is from genome assembly GCF_905146905.1 of Nyctereutes procyonoides. Taxonomy (NCBI): domain Eukaryota; kingdom Metazoa; phylum Chordata; class Mammalia; order Carnivora; family Canidae; genus Nyctereutes; species Nyctereutes procyonoides. The sequence goes on from NW_026575044.1 coordinate 9,671,693, forward strand.
TCTCAGGGTCATGAGTTTGAGCCCCATGTTGGGTGTAGAGAATACTTAAAGAAATAAATAAACTTAAAAAAAATTTTTTAAAGCAGCCTATGAAATTTTTCCAAGTAGAGGATCCAGTAAAGCATATAATCTCATAAGATATAACTCAATTCCATCCTATGTCTCAAATCCCCTGAAGACTCACAGAAGTACACCGGACACCTGCATTAAACCCACAGGGGAGTTATCGAAGCAGGTCCATGCAGAACATAGTCCACCTTTGTCCAATGGTCAAATGAACCAGGTTAGAACTATCTCTTATGCCTACTAAGGAATATCAGTGATGAGAAACATTAAAAAAAAAAAAAAAACAAAACAAAACTGTGGAGTACCTATTTCTGTTCATTTCATGCTGGTTTTATTACTGCCCTAACAAATCCTCTATTTTCAAAGACCCATTCTCCCTCCTTCGTTATGAAGAGATCTTTGCCTTAAAAAAATGCATGAAATATCAGTGTTGTGTGAAAGTGAAAAGGAGCTTTATAAAAGGCATAAGTCAATACCCACCATGGCTTTTCCAACTTTCTGCCTTCTTCCTCGGTATAGGAATGATGGCTGATGCTCCATAGCTGCTTTCAACCCTGTGGGTAAAGGTGAAAGCCAGGTACAGCACAACCAAAAGATTGCAGTTATTCATTTATTTTAGGGAAAGAGACAGAGATAGTGTGAAGGGGTGGGGCAGAGGGAGAGGGAGAGAGAGAATCTTAAGCAGACTCCATGCTCAGCACTGAGCCCAACACAGGGCTTGATCTCATGACCCTGAGATCATGACCTGAACCAAATTCAAGAGTCAGATGCTCAACCAATGGAGCCACCCAGGGACCCCTAATCTCTGAGGACTCATTAAAGCTGCTACTCCAGCCCCAGAACCCTCATTTCCAGGCTTCTTCACATGAGCATATAAACTTCTGGATATACACTGCTGTAGTTGGTCTCCGTTCCTTGCAGCCGGATATTAGTTCTAATTAGTGCACTAGTCTTGTACAACTCTCTACCAGCCATCATATGACCAAACCCTGGTGCCTTTACAGCTTCACCTCCTGTCACACTATACCACTTTTCCTAAGAATGCTCTTCCCTAACCTGCCCTTAAGGTTCACAGATCAGAGTCCTCAGCCTGAAACCAGACCTCAACCCACCCACTACTGACTTATTAAATCCCCAGCCCCACAACCTAAGCTCAAGGGTCATTCCTGTGTGGTCTTTGCGGGCCGTCCCTCTCCCAGCCCAAGTAAGGATCTCCTGTGCTGCCTCTTTTCTCTCCCTCCATCAGCATCCCATTCTCAGCTCTACTCATTGGATTTTAATCATCTGTAGTGTCTGGCTTCCACAACCCTTGTGCTTGAGAGCAGGACGTGCATCACATTTTCTCTATTCCCTTAGTATTTGGTATATTGCCTGACTCATGGCCTTGATGGGATGGCCAATATTTTGATTTATAAATAAATAATGGATCACAGGCCAGCCAAGCTTGAATGTGATTTGTTCTGTGAAATCATTATCAGTAACCCAACCTCTCCCTCCTGTGTGCCTCCAGAACATTCTGTACATACCACTGAATAATGTACTATTTACGCACTTGCCTCTTCTGCTAGATGGTGAGATCCAGACGGGCAGGGACCATATGTTGTAATAGCTGGTATCTCAACACCAAGCACTGAGCCTGACTCACAACCATGCTCAATAAATGTTTACTCAGTGTTGACAAAAAAGTGACTAAACAAAGAAGGGCTTCCTTTGATCTCACATTCATCGCACAGTGCTACAGCAGGGGTACAAAATGAGTAAGATATAGCCCTTACTTTGAGAAGGCTATGTGGCTATGTGTAATAATGATAGAAAAGTATGAATATGCCTTTTAAGACAGAGCATCATGCTATATCTGCGATCTTTAGCCCCCTTTATGTTCTACTCTTTAAATATTTTGTAATACTTAAGACAAAACAAGAGTAATCTTTTATAATAGTATAATCCTAATACATGATAGTTCTTGTTCTATCAGTATTTTAAAAAACCCATCTAGGAAATGCATAGCAACAAAGAACCACATGGAAACTTCCCGATGTTGCAAATGGAGCCAGAACATGGCTAACTGCCTTTCTTCCCCTAAGTTTGTTTTACTTGACTTTCCACCATTAGGGTGAATTTTGAAACCCCATCCACTGTGCCAAGGACACTGCTTTCCTAATTATTCATCATTTTTAATTGTAATCTTTTAAAAATAAAAGAGCACAAAATTCCTCAAAACATGCGTATTAAAATAAATAGAGGTTAGTTTGAGATACTTTTAGTCTAGATATATTTTTTTGGCCAAGATATTTAATTTTCAGTTGTTCCCAGACAAGTAAAAATGTTGATTATTTTTCTTTCCTGTCCTAAAATTAATAGCAGCTAATGCCAGACTCTTTTAAAGAAGAATAAAGACTTGCCCTACAGGGCCATAACAACAAAAAGTAGGAAGACTATACTATTCTGGAAACTAGCCCTAAAATGAGTAATCAGTGATCTCATTCTGGGATAAAAAACACAATGTTAATGACAGTATCTGGGAATATCACTGATGACAGCAGTATCAAAACACAAGAGTTTTACTAAAAAGTTTTCTAATTAAACAAAATATCATTAGCTAATTAAAATATTCCATGCTCTGGGTGCCTGGGTGGCTCAGTCAGTTGAGCTGCCAACTCTTGATTTTGGCTCAGACCGTGACCTTGGAGTCGTGAGATTGAGTCCCGTGACCAACTCCTGGCTCAGCTCAGAGTCTGCTTGTTCCTTTCCCTCTGTTCTTCCCCTGCTCCAGGCACACACTCTCTCTCAAATAAATAAATAAAATCTTAAAAAGAAATTTATTAAATGCTCAGATTAAAATTCTAGCTCACACATATCTGTATCCTCTTTTGTAGTAAACTATAATGCCTCTAATGAGCTATTCCGATATTCAAAAATATTTCCATTTTCAAAAGAAAATCTGTTTTTATTTTCTCAAATTTCAAAAATAAACACACTCTATAGAATGTCTGAAAAGGAAAGACTGATCCCATAGGAAGAAAGAATAAGAAAAGGTAATTTCCAATGTTTTCCAGAGTCGAATAGACATAGTACCAAGAACATATACCAGTCAAAATCACACACATCTATACATCCTTATGAAAGTGTATTCATACATGATGGCATTAAGAATTTTGAAATCTACTCCTTGCTACTAAATGACAAACTGCTGAAGCTCCAAACATCTGTCATGTATTTCAAAAATAATACACTAAATAGTAATCCTATTTCATGTTAATGAAATATCCTCAGTTGCCAAGTACATTTCAAAAATGTACCAATTCATTAAAGAAAACAATCACATACTTGTCTAAGGAATACGTATCATGTAACTCTTAGATGAATCTTTTCACTGAACTCTAGATGGTCATCATAACAAGCCCAAGTTTATGATATAGCTGGATCTCAGTTACTAAATGCAAGATGGCAGCATGTGTGGGGATTGGACCAATCCCAGCTGATCCCCTGGACACGGAAACCAAGCAAATGTGCCCCTGCTATCCAGGACTGTTTTCATGTATGTACTAAAAAAACAGAATGCACAATGCAAACTACAGCAGTTATTAACTTCAGGAAAATCTTGTGGTCCCCAGAGGAGGCATATTTAAATCTACAGATCATGGAATTAATTCACAGGAAGTTTCTGTTATGAGAAAACACACTTTGAGTTTTTTGTCTTTTATTCTGACTTTCAGGGAACATGATATCTATAATATTCAGTGAAGTGCAATTAAAGAGAAAGATTAAAGGGGAGATAAGAGACTGTCCTTTACAGTGAATTCTCTTTCTTTCCAACCCTGTCCTCTCACCAAAAACTGAATAGCTTTAGTCAACTATGGAGTTCAAAATCACAGAAATCCAAAATTTTGAAGTTGCCAGAACAATTGTCAGATGATACCTGGAGCTGGACATGTTCAAAGCAATCCAGGATTAAAGAGAACTTCATGATACAAACATTGGAGGGCCGAGAGAAGGGGAGCCACTCTCTGCAACAGACTAAGTCATCCTGTGTTAGAAATTAAGCATTTCCTAATGGTGGCAGTCCTTGCTTTGCATTTTTATATTTTCGACCCTAATAAAACTGAAGCTCCTAACATTGTATTACATGCTTGTACTGTTTTACATAGGTAGTATAGTAAGTCCAAAAGACCTCATAAAACCATCACACAAAAATGCATGCTGTTTTGGGGCAGCTGGCTAGCTCAGTTAGTGGCATTTGACTCTAGATCTCAGAGTCATGAGTTCAAGGCCCCATGTTGGGTGTAGAGATTACTTGAAAAAAAAAAAACCTTTTTAATAAAGATTTTATTTATTTATTTGAGAGAGACAGAGAACATGAGTGGTAGGGGGTAGGGAAAAGGGAACATGGAGCCCTAGGTGGGGCTTGCTCGCAGGATCCTAGAATCAGGACCTGAGCTGAAACCAAGAGTCAGACGCTTAATCAACAGCCCTTCAGGCACCACCCCCATCAGAAGAAGGAGAAAAAAAAAAAAAAAACCCTTTAAAAATCCATTCTGTCAATCTTTCCTGTTTTTTTTTCCTTTTAAGAAATATATGATTTTCTATAGGAAGTATCAAAGCCCCCACCAAAGGCAGAGACTAGTTCTCCATTTGGTGCCATCAGCTTTTCTTCAGTCAGTGCCTCACACCTATCAGATCATCATTGATATCCCTTTCACTCTGCTCATCTATAAATACACTGCATTTTCTTTATTTTTCAATCTCTCCATTTCAGATCCTTATCAGAATAAATTTTTTGTCTTTCTAAATACGTCCTACTCAGGCTTAATACCACACCTCTGCATAACAGATGTCAATAAGTATTTGTTGAATTAGTGCTAAATCCCTTTACTACTATCATTAGGAAAGCAGCACTCAGTTTTAGTTAAGTGAAAAATAACCTCTTTCTAAGGTTCTTTAACCTACATTCTTTTTTTTTATAAATTTATTTTTTATTGGTATTCAATTTGCCAACATATAGAATAACATCCAGTGCTAATCCCATCAAGTGCCCCCCTCAGTGCCCATCATCCAGTCACCCCAACCCCCCCACCCACCTCCCCTTCCACCACCCCTAGTTCATTTCCCAGAGTTAGGAGTCTCTCATGTTCTGTCTCCCTTTCTGATATTTCCCACTCATTTTTTCTCCTTTCCTCTTTATTCCCTTTCACTATTTTTTATATTCCCCAAATGAATGAGATCACATAATGTTTGTCCTTCTTCAATTGACTTATTTCACTCAGCATAATACCTTCCAGTTCCATCCACGTCGAAGCAAATGGTGGGTATTTGTCGTTTCTAATGGCTGAGTAATATTCCATTGTATACATAAACCACATCTTCTTTATCCATTCATCTTTTGATGGACACCGAGGCTCCTTCCACAGTTTTTTAACCTACATTCTGGTCTTTGAAATGTTACAAACTGGCTCCTGATGTGGGACAAGTCATTAACCTCCCCACGTTTCAGTTTTCTCATTTGTAAAACATGAAATTGACCAATATGGCTTTTTAAAAAAATATTTTATTTATTTATTTGAGAGAGAGAGAGAGAGCGCACACACATTCCAGAGCAGGGAGAGGGGAACAGGAGGAGGGGAAGAGGAGGAGGGAGAGGGAGAGAATCTCAGGCAGACTCCATGCTGAGATGGGAGCACAAAGAGGGGCTCGATCTCATGACTCTGAGATCATGACCTGAACTGAAACCAAGAGTCAGACTCAAATGACTAAGCCACCCAGGCATCCTATGGACAAAGTGACTTTTTAAAAAATTTTTATTTATTTATGATAGTCACACACACAGAGAGAGAGAGAGAGGCAGAGACATATGCAGAGGGAGAAGCAGGCTCCATGCACCGGGAGCCCGATGTGGGATTCGATCCCGGGTCTCCAGGATCACGCCCTGGGCCAAAGGCAGGCACTAAACCGCTGCGCCAGCCAGGGATCTCGACAAAGTGACTTTTAAAGAAATTCTTTCTGCAATGAAAGACTATAATTCTATGATTTTTTAAAGGCTGTAATGACCAAAATTATCTGAAGGTAATTGAAGAAATTGCGTAATATTGAAAAATGCTGTGCACAAATAGAAGATGCAGTTTGAGTAGAGCCAATTTCCTAACATGCATTGGCCATCTCTATTAAGTGTAACACACTGTGCTAGGCAATGTAAGTACACAAAAATGCATAAGACCATCCCTAGGGCTTTCAATCTAATGGGTGAGATGGATAAGGAAAAGACTATAATGTAAGGGAGATAACATAAATGCTGGAAAGTGACATAAATAACATAATTTTATAAAGACAACAACTGGATGTGATGTTTCCAGCTAGATTATGTCTTACAGTTCCAGACAAAGACCTGAACAGCCTTGCCCCCAGGCCACCCATGACACTGCACTGGAGTGTGATCTTCCACTTAAAACATGATCTGATCGTATTTCCCTTACTGGATTTCTGATATGTCAACTATTATGTGACTTCACTCTAGCTGGCAAGTGTGTTGATACCAGCAAACCTTGAATAATCTGCTTTCACACTCCCTACACTGAGGTAGAATCCACAGCCAATCCCTCTCAGACAAAACAAAACAAAACCCTACAAAATGATCACAAATTAAGTCATTAGAGTACAACTTTTACTCCTAAGAGTATGTAGTAACTCTTCATATCAAATTAAAGACAAGGTCCCTCATGCCTATTGGTAAAGGTGGTGACCATATGGCAGACAATGGGTCTGTATGACAAAGAAACCAGAGTCACATCTTTCAGTATCTCTTGCTTCCAGTATAGACAGTCCAAAAAAAGAGTAAACAAAAAACAAAAGGAACCTTGTAAAAAAATCAACACTAAGGAAGCAATCAATGAGTGTTCAACACTGCAGAAAATACAGCTGGGAACCATGAATGATTGAGGAGTTATAAGGAAATAAGTATTCTGAGGGAGTGGTGACAAAGCATAAAAGATACTTCAGCAAAACGAAGGAACAGAAGAAAGAGAAACAGCAAAAGTAACGATGATCTTGATCTGAAGTGGTGACAGGGACTCTGAAAAACAGACAGATATCAGTATGTGGCCTGAAACTTCCTTGAACGTAAATGGAGGAAGAATTATACTTTGTTTTGTTTAGAACGGTACCAAGACTTGTTCACCATTTTGGAAAAACATGTCACCAACTCACGGTGTTTAAGTTATTAATACAACACACCTGCATCAATCTACAAAAATTGTTACATTTATCTAACATAGATGGAGATTGCATAATAGATGTAGATGTTACATTTACGGTGATTCTGTGTATTTGTATATACTTATTTAGACCACATTTCAAAGTTTCATATATAAATAACTGCTGCCAATACTCAGTTGAAAGTTGTTCTACTTTTTTTAATCCGAACTTCCCTTTACAAGTAGATTCAAATATCCGAGTACTTACTGCATTTCCTAAAGCAGTCCTCAGCAAGTATTTACAGTCAAATGCATTCAATATTATCTTTCCTTTTTATTTATATTACAATTAGAGCATGATTTTAATTTTAAAATTATGTGTATAGGTATTTACATAATCTTTAAATTTCATTTCAGAAATAAAATATGTAATAAAGAGGGGGAATTGTATCTCCTAGGGTTAGCAACTACTATGTTCACTGCACCAGAGAGAAACTGGAATGGATTCTGATAAGCCTACAGAGAAAGGCAAAGGGCAAAAGGATCAAAAGTTGATGTAAGCACTGAAAAAGAAAACATCTCCCAAGCACGACTAACAAAGGGAGATGCTAACAGATTAGCACAACACCAGGATCTGAAGGACAGATTTCCTGTTCTTTCATTGCAGCTTGGAGACAGTCTGCATCAGCACTTGACTGCCTCCCCTTCACAGAAAAGAGCTTTTCTGTCAACAAATGCAGCTTAGAGGAGTCTGAGTATGTCCAGAAACATTGGTGTTGCAGGCGATGATGATTTTCTACTGAGAAGCACTTGACTAAAGACAGTTGGGAAATCCTCAAGCTGATGATGAATGCTCTATTTTGCTTTTAAAGAACTAATTTCTAAACTGGTCTAATTCGTAAACTGACCGCATAAGGGGCAGAGACAGGAGAGACATGAGTGGGGAAGAGAAGGGGTGTAGTCAACATGGGTATATAGTATATTGTAATTTCTATAATCAGGGTTACATTTGATTAGTATTAGTAGTAAGTATTAATCTGTTATTATTACCAAGCACAACACATGGTAAGAGCAGAAATGTAGACACAAAGCAAAACCCTAATTAGCAGATTTAATAATATTAATAATCATATGTCTTCAACTCATTGTTCAAATGTCATCTTCTCAGTGAGACCTAAGGTGACTCCCTATTCAAAACTGCACTCTAGAGGCACTGTGTGGTTGAGCAGCTGCCTTTGGCTCAGGGAATGATCCCAGGGTCCTGGGATCCAGTCTCACAGCGGGCTCTCTACAGGGAGCCTGCTTCTCCCTCTGCCTATGTCTCTGCCTCTTTCTCTGTGTCTCTCATGAATAAATAAGTAAAATCTTTAAAAAAAATAAAAATTAAAATAAAATAAAACTGCAGTCTATTCCAGAATCCTACACTTCTAATTCCTATACTGAGGCTTAATTTTGCCCCATGGCTCTATCAATTTCTATCATGCTATATAATTTACTTATTTACTGTGGCTATTGCTGCTTCCTATCACTAGAATATATTCTCTGTGAGGGGAGGAGGCTTTGCTTCTTTTGTTTGCTTTATAACCCAGTATCTAGAATAGTGTCTGGAACATAGTTGGAGTCCAATACATGTTTGTGTACGAAAAATAGCACCTACCATTTACTGAATTCTTTCTATGGATCACACACATTAAGTGCTCTACACAGAGGAATCTTATTGAATCCTCACTAAAAAACCCCAGGAGGTAAATATTATGAATTGCCATTATAAAGACGAGCAAATTGGAAATTAGAGAAAAAAAAAGTTGTTCAATGTAGTACAGCCAGTGAGCAGTGGGGCCAGTATTAAAGTCAAGCCCAGGTAGTCTGACATGAAAGCCTATTCTCCAGTCAATGCAATGGAACTTAGTAGAGCTCAGACCCTGTCCTTCTCCCTCATGGAGATAAAAGAGGACTTTGGATTAGTGAGCCTCAAAGTTTATCTCATGTTTGCTCACTGAGGCCCCCCAGCTAAATGTGCAAGATGAAAAATACTATATATTTTAAAGACTTATTTCTTTGAGAGAGAAACACAGAGTATGTGCACAGATGCATAAGCGGCGGGGGGTAGGGAGCAAAGGGAGAGCCAGTGAATCTTCGAGCCAACTCCCCACTGAGTGCAGAGTCCGAATCGGAGCTCCATCTCACAACCTGAAATCATGACGTGAGCCGAAATCAAGAGTTCGGACACCCAACCAACTGAGCCACCCAGGCATCCTGAAAAATAGTATCTTAATATACTTGTATTTCTAAATACCTCAACGTTGGGGTCAGGGTAATTGTTAACTTAACACTTTTAAAACAAAGAAAGACCTGCACCTAAACATTCCTGAAACAGAAGGAAATTTCTTCATCAAATGCAGTAAAAATGAAAATGAGGAACAAAGCAGAGCATGGTTGATGGCAGCTTCTCAAACTGACATTTTATATTTTCTCATTTGGTCCAAGTGGCTTTGAGGGACTCACCTTTTGACATTCAGTGCTTTTTCCTTTCAACCTGCAGCATCTTCTGCTGCATGTTCACTATTCAAACTAGACCAAAGGGAACAATGACAGTCTGCCACTATTATTCTGCCATTTAATCAAACCTGAATAAAGTGCTTGTGTGCAGAAGGAAAGAGAAATGTGTCAAGGGACTCACTAGAGGTTACATGAAGAGGCTGCCAGGAGAGGACTCATCTGTTCACAGAAGGTGAGTAATTTCTCCATCAGGATTGAGAAAGTTCTGAACACATTTTTTTTCTCTTTTTTAAGACAGAAAATGGAGAGAACAATTTCACAGCACCTGTTAACTGGTGAGGGGAACACTGTAAATTCTTGACATATAAATAATCATGAACACATAGCAGAAAATACTTCACTAGGCTGCCCTTCACTGATTGTCTTAAGGATATTAAAAGTTAAAGTTCTAGTAAGTTAAATATACAACTATACCTACAACTACTCCATTTTAAAGGCAGAGATACTTGGGGAGCATCTGGGTGGCTCAGTGGGTTAAACTGAGTTAATCCAGTGGGATAATCCAAATCTTGGTTTTGGCTCAGGTCCTGATCTCAGAACTCTAGGATAGAGCCTTGCCTCAGGCTCCCTGCTCAGCATAGTCTGCTTGAGGATTCTCTCTCTTCCTCTCCCTTTGCTCCTTCTCTCTCTCTAAAATGAACAAATATTTTAAATGTGTGTGTGTGTGTGTGTGTATACTTGCATACATACATACACACAACAGATAACCCCAAACCCTTAGGCTTCTCTGCCCTTTCATATATTATTCCCAGACCTCCATATCTTCAGTGGTGAGGACAGAGAGAATTTTCTCAAACTGAGCTCCTATTTACAAGTATTGTACCAATTTTATGCCCCTGAAAACCTGGAAATTTAAAATTACAAAACAGGTAACTCAGAATGACTGCATCCCATGGGAAGACCAATTTATGCTAAAATGTACTCATTCTTATAGAGTACCTGGCCTTTGAAAATTTAAAAGCACATCACTCAAAAAAACAAAACAAAACAAAACTACAACCTACATTTATTGTTTGGAAAGAAGCTACAAACCTTAAATGAAAATAGAGCATTTTTGTTTTCAAAATCCAATTTTTACTCTCCTTGCATAACAGAGAATTTTAATCTCTTCCTCATCACAGGAAGAAAAGGCTATTTATTATAAAAGCAGTAGTCATGTGCCACTCACTGCTCTTCAGATGGCTCTGACCTTTTTAAAAGAGACCAATTTTTGCATTTCCATTTCTTTCGCCTTAACTATTGCATTGGCTTGAGAGTTGACTTTCTAATCTATCACTGACACTATTACCAGAATTATCTTATTAAATCATCATTATCATGCTATTGTCTTGCTTAGAAACCTTAAATAACTCTCTATCTCCTATAGGATAAAGTCCATATTTCATACCAGAACACTCAAGAAACCCCATGACCTCACTTTTCCAGTGCCTTATATCACAACAAAGATCAACATACCCTGGTTCCAAGGACCAGGAACACACCAAGTCCTTTCTATGGATCTAGGACTTTATCATCTGGCTCCCTCAGTCCCTCCACTTATCTGCCACTGACATGTAAAATCAACCTTAGCCCACACATATCCTACTTTCTTCATGAATACGTTCTCAATACTCATAGTCATAATTGTTTGTTTTTTTTGCATTCCCACCACACACGTTTTATCTCTAGAATGATGTTTATCATGATTAGGATTATAGGTGGTTCTCTGCATTTTCCTCTTTCCTGCTACTGTGTAAGATCAATGATCCTCTTATTAAACTCCAGATGACCAAAAGTACCAACAAATGATGGTTTCACAGTGAATTTTTGCTGAATCAAAGCGTGAATGAATCACACAATCAACCAACAAATCAGTAAGAAGGGGAAAAGGCAAAGCTTTGAGTCAATGACAGGGCTTTGAGCACCTGCACTTATACATGTCATCACCATGGGTTTTTCAGGAGACAAAATAAATATACCAAACGTGTGTGTGTGTGTGTGTGTGTGTGTGTGTGTGTATTCGTAAGCATATGCACACATGCATGTATATAAAATAAACACATGGATACCGAAAATCAAAATCAATACCATTTATAATTGTCGCCCCCAAAATGAAATAGTTTATTATAAATCTAACAAACATGTATGGAACTTGTATGATGAAAACAGTATAATGCTGATGAAAGAAAACATAGAAGGTCTAAATAAATAGTGCAACATGTCATGTGCATGGATTAGAAGACTCAACGTAGTAAAAATGTAAATTCTCTCCAAATTAACACACAGGTTTAATGTAGTTACTGTAAAAATCCTAGCAACGATTTTTGTAGATATACACAAGATTATCCTAAAATTTATTTGAAAATACAAAGGAACCAGAATAGCTAAAACAATTGTGAAAATGAGTAAAGTGAGAGGTATCCGACTACCTGATTTCAAGACATTACACAGCAACAGTGATCAAGACTGTATGGTATTGACAGTAGAATAGACACATAGACAAATGAAAATCCTGGACTCTAGGAGTAGGCAAAGAGCTCTTTGATCTGACAGCAAACACACTACCCAGAAAATGAAAATATTGATAAACTAAACTTCAACAAAATTTAAAGTTTTTGATCCAAATAAGACCATCTAAGAGAATAAAAAGACAAATTACAGACTAGACGAACCATTTGTAAACCATATATCTGATAAAGGACTAGTATCTAGCAGATATAAAGAACTCTCAAAATTCAACAGTTTGTAATGTGAACATTTGATTTAATGCAAAAAAGGTGACTTTCCCAAACTATGTCATGTAAATTAACTCATATGGCATGACTGAGGAAAAAGCAGAATATCATGAGCATTCCACTCCTGGGCTCTTAGAATTCTTGAAAAGGACAGTTGTTCTAGTTCTCATCAAGTCAGAAAAGAATGAGAATGTTTTCCTTTTCTTTTTTAAAAGATTTTATTTATTTATTCATGAGAGACACACAGAGGCAGAGACATAGGCAGAGGGAGAAGCAGGCTCCATGCAGGGAACCTGACATGGGACTTGATCCTGGGTCTCCAGGATCACACCCTGGGCTGAAGGCGGCGCTAAACTGCTGAGCCCCAGGGGCTGCCCAAGAATATTTTCCATAGCAAATCTCCATACTTTACTAAATGAGAAGCCAAAAAGAAGTTTAAAAAAAATTTAAAAATTTTAAAAATAAACTTTTCAAAAGGCCTGAATATTATTAAACTTGATATCTAATGATAATACCTCACTGTCTCTTAGCAGTTTTTAATTTTGATTTCTGTAGTTCAAAATTTATATGAAAAGAAGAGCCTAAGGGTGCCTGGGTGACTCATTCAGTGTCACTAAGTGTCTGCCTTCAGCTCAGGTCATGATCACAGGGTCCTGGGATTGAGTCCCAGACTGAGTCCCACATTTGGCTTGCTGATCTGCAGTGAAATGGAGCCTGCTTTTCCCTCTGGCTCTGCCTATCACTCCCTCTGTGCTCTATCAAATAAATAAATAAAAAAAGAAAGAAAAGAAAAGGAAAGGAAAAGAAAAAAGAAAAGAAAACAAATAAAAGAAAAGAAGAGCTTAAGAAGCCCATCTGATATAACAGCTTACCTCACCTAAACCCATGATTCTTCACTCACATCATCACCCTCGGCAACTATTAATAGAGGGAGGGCTGTGGCGTTATCGGGAGCAGCAAGAAAAACCTCTTAAAAAAATTAAAACTTTCTCTCTCTTTCATGAACATATTTTTTAAAAAGGAACAAAGAAAAAGAGAGCAATAAACTCATTGTCAAAATAATTCTTGAAAATGTTTCACTATTCTAATTACAGCAACAGTGAAGTTAGGAAATGACACTGCTATAGCTATTATAATTTAAATTATACCCTAACTTAAGTTTTCATTTTTAAACTCTGTAATTCAACTATTGCCATCTATAGGCTAAAGGTACATCAAAAAGAATATACTATTTTTATGATCAGTTATCTTAAAAATCCATGATATTGGACCAAAAGAACCCATTTCTATATATAGGCAAAGATGGCCTTGGGGAAATGACTAGTGAACCTTCAGATAAAATGACATTTTAGTCTTCCTTTACAAACCACATCTCCTAACCTAGCACATCAGCTCACTTTGTCATTTGCTGTATTACATTATGAAAAATGTTTTTATTTTCTCACCTTTCCTTCCAGAAGTGGCGTATGACTGACACTTCAAGAGGAATAGCCTTTACTTGAAAATCCTTTCTTTTAGAAATGCTGCAAACTTACATTCCAACCTAAACTCCATTAAGACATACTGTAAATTGGGGATTTTCATATAAAGCATTTCATTAGCATATATGTATTCACCCCAGCTAAATGATGTATATAATTTATAGATAATCTAGATAATTTATAAATTTTGTAGGTGAAATTTAAATTATACATCAATAATACAGTTTTCATAAGATAAATTAACACATACTACTTACATGCCCTGGCAAGTCCACTAATATGCTTTGAAATTAAATGCAGATTCTGTATGTGTGTGCACACACGTGCTTAGCTTTTAATAGTTTCTCAAAAGAATCTATAAATCAAAAAAGCTAATGTATTTTTCCCAAATGGCCATTATATTACTTACCTAAAAGTATCATTCTGAAAAGGGGACATAATGCCCTCTAACTTTTAGAGGTCTTAAGTAATGATGGAGCTTTCTCTTTACCTCCACACCTCTATATAATTGAAATGAGTTTAGCAAATATTATTTTCTCCCACACTTTTAATTTCTACTCAAGCACTAAATAATAGAGAGTTTTAAAGGATGCATATTTGCACATCAAGCCAATCTAAAAATTATGTCCCCTAGAAAATGTTCAAACAACACACACACACACATATATACACACTCACAACACTGAGCGTATATGCCAGAGGGGCACTATTTGGTCCCCTGGTTAGTGCTGAAGTAGGCAATAAGAGCTGGAGATGTAAAAGAGCTTCTTTGACTTCAAACTATATCACTATATTTAGTGCATGAAAATTACTATTATTTAAAACTCTAATACACTCATACAAATTGACAAAATAAATCTTCTGCCTTGATAGGTTGAGGAGTTATAATGTTTTGGTCATCTACCTGAAGGCTTTTCAATCCAAACCTGTTTAATGAGGTCTGTCTATGCTGCTTAGGGTAGGGGCGGGCCCCTGTCTCATCCATTCTTCCCTATCTAAGGCCAAACATATTAATTCTAATAGTTCTTGATTAATTAATATTATATGCCCTGATTAAGCCTATCATTTGAACTGTTGAAAGCAATCCCAATCTGGACAGCTTTAGTACACTCTAGAAATGATGGAGGGTAACAAATAAAAGAAGCCATCTTAGAGACACGTGGTAAAATCTTCCAGGGAACTATCATTTCCAGTCACATTCCTTGAGTCATTTCGTAACAAATCAATGCTAATAAACATAAGAGTAATTAGGCAAAGAACATGAACTTGCTTAAAATACAGAGATAGTGATTCCAATATCAATCTTCCTAGATATACCAAATATATCTATACAGAGATCTACATATATTTAGACAAGAATAGGAATACACAGTCGAAATCTTTTGCATGTTCAAACCAAAATGAAATTTTAAATAGAAGAGAAACATGTAAGTCATACAAACAGAAGGAATTTTTAGGGGTGACCTAGTTCACACTCCAAGTGGGCTATTTGTTATTCAAAGTAAGTTTTGTAAAGGTCCCTAGGATTATAAAGTGCATTATTAGGCGTAGAGCTCTCCAAAACTATCCTCTGTTCAATTATGAAAACAGGAACAAAAAAAAAAAATGAAGGAGAAAAGAAGAGGGTTCTCTCTCTTTTTTTTAAATTTTTTTTTTAAGAAGAGGGTTCTCAAATCTGGAGTACCCAAGGAAAACAGCACTTGGGAGCATTAGGTCACAGTTACAAGTCCTGGTTTTCTTGATCATTCGTATCCTGAAATCCTTTCAAATATGTCAGGAGTTGCACAAATTCTCAAACTACCATGCCAGTGCAGTTCCAACAAACTGGATGAAGTTAACAACCATATACAGAAACTTAAAGCTTCTCTAAGCTCTAGAGCTTAAAGCTCAGACCCTCTGTGATAAATATGTAGATCTTCTTGATTTGTGGTTATTATCCTGCATAATAACTAGCCATCCAGGTGAGGAGTAGATCGTCAAATTTCAGTTTTATATCCATCATCAATTCCAAAAGCAAAGATGCCTCCTGATCAGATTTGGAAGTTGAAAGAAAGGTATACACTGCAGGTGCATTCTGGAGGAGCCCAGAGACAGTCAGAAGAATGAATATCCCCTTGCATTCATCCCTGCTTTGAGATAGAATCTTCTTTGGGGTTTTGTTTGTTTTTTTGGACATTGAACAGAGAGGAAACAGTGGCTTTGCAATGGCAGGGGAAAAAAAAGTGGCACAGATAAGGATGTAAGCAGGGACTTCAGACTTTCTGGGGGGTGAAGGGAAAACATGGGAAGAAGGCTGGGATAAAGAAAACAAACTCTGCAGATAGGGCAGAATGAACATAACAACCAGGGGGCAATTTTAAGATAAGGAATACAGTTTACTGAATGAATGAGTGAATTAATGAAAGGAACCAGTGAACAAACAAAATGAGTAAGTGAAGACTGAGCCTATAAAGAATGAGGTAGATGAAGGGAATGTTGGAACTAAGATGGAGATAATGAGTCTGAATCCAACCCAAAGAACAGGATGAAACAGGCATACCTAAGAGTTGTACAGGAGACAGTTTGCCCAACTGTACATAGATACTTGCCTAAAAGCAATGAGCATTCATTGGAAGTTTTTATAATTAGGACATAAGTGCTTGAGGAACATTAATCAGGAAGCATCTAATGAAATGTAAGACACAGAAGCTTTATACCACATACAAGAATTACAAGCTAAGCCACTGTTTTGACCAGAAAAGACCAATGTAAGATATGCACATAATAACAACAATTTTGGACTTAATGATCTTTTTAAAAATTGAGGTACAATTGAAACACCAAAATATCTATGCTTTTAAAATATGTAATTCAGGGGTTCTTAGCATTCACAAAGTGATAAAATCATCACCACTATCTCATTCCAGAACATTTCATCACACCCCAAAAAAATCCTTCTGCCCATCAGCAATCACTCCTCATATTCCCTCCCTCCTGCGCATGAAATTTACATACTTTAATCTTAATATGGATTTCACTTTTTTATAGCTCCCTAAAGTGCATATATGGAGATTTGCAGACAGAAGTCTCAGTAGATAAGATAAATGATTCTTCCCCCCACCAAAAAAAAAAAACAAACAAAACAAAACAACAACAACAAAAAAAAACACAATCTTCCAAACCCAGGAAGTATCCCAGTAGACAATTTTTTCTACTTACCTCATGCACCATTTTTATTCTAACTTGGGAAGTGGCAATATTCAAGGTTTGTAAGTTTAGTTGAGTTTTTTCCCCTGTTTTAGGTTCAACTAAAAATGTACTGGCATTAACATTTGTATATAATTCTACTATTGTGTTTGGGGATTGTTCTTTGCCATTTGGCAACACATTTTAAAAATAAGCAAATCTCCAAATTTCTCTCACAGATTATTATTGCCCTGAATTTTAGAAGAACTCTCGTTTGGATTTATAGGCCTCTCTGCCCCTACCTACATGCACATTCTTTCTCTCTCTGTATTCTTCTAACATGCAGAAAAGAAGCTATTCCTCAAGTTAATGAAATCAGGCTGAACAAAAAGAATTGTGGCTCATATTTTCCCAGTTCTATGAATATGGCCCATGAGACTACATTTACAAATAGGACAGATGTTGTCAACATTCTCATCTTTTCCACCCTCTCCCCGCCAAGTGCTGTACCCTGAGGAACAAGATATACTTACACTCTACATACAGAAGATATTGGCATGAGCACAGTTGTTTGATTTTTAAGATTATTTATTTATTTATTTATTTATTTATTTATTTATTTATTTATTTATGAGAAAGATCAAGAGAGCACAAGCAGGGGGAGAGGAGGAGGAGAGGGAGAAGCAGACTCCCCACTGGGCAGGGATTCTGATATGGGACTTGATCCCAGGATCCTGGGATCATGACCTGAGCCGAAGGCAGATGCTTCACCGACTGAGCCACACAGGCGCCCCAACATCACTGTTTTAATGATAATTTGGCTTCTGAGATTTAAAAAAAAAAAACAACTTCGGGATCCCTGGGTGGCACAGCAGTTTGGCGCCTGCCTTTGGCCCAGGGCGCGATCCTGGAGACCCGGGATCGAATCCCACATCAGGCTCCCGGTGCATGGAGCCTGCTTCTCCCTCTGCCAGTGTCTCTGCCTCTCTCTCTCTCTCTCTCTCTCTCTCTCTGTGACTATCATAAATAAAAAAAAATAAAAAAAATAAAAAACTTCAAACTAAAAAATATAAAGAATGTGTTTGGGCAAGTTCACCTTTTCCTAATGACTATTTTTAAAAATCTGTTTTCCTTTTTTTACAGTTTAAATGCTTCCTACAGTTTCTAGATTTCTTTGAGCTGCTCTCTCCATAGACAAGTACAGGTTAAAAATCTTTTCTGAAGTGTTTGCTGGGCACAATCTGACCCCAGGTCTATCTTCCGTCAGCAACCCAGGACTTCACAGGGCTGCAGGGTAGGTGAGACCCGAGGGAACCCAGGGAAGTGGCCGTGGCACAGCAGCCACCAAGCCCCAGCCTGAGCCATTCAAAGAGGCAGTTCCATCTACCTCGTTCACAAAGCCTGTAAACCCTGAGGGGATCTGCAATCAATAATTCAAAAGCTGCAAAAAGAGCATGCCCTAATCAATAAGGAGTAATGGCAAACTCACAGCAGGTTCCAAAGGACTGATTGAGTGTTATATTAATATCTGACTTAACTACCTCAGAAAATTTAATTTTTCATAGTCCAAAGACGTAAAATTAACCTTTTAACCTTATCATTATAAAAGATCTTTCCCAAAGGAATGAAAAATATTTAAGAAGCACATTTAATAAAAGCAGGAGGCAAAAATGAGTATTTCAATACCTAGGAGATTTGCTAAGATCACACAGAAAAACAAAATTAGAACTAAAAGTCTTAATTATTTTTCGCATCTTTAATGATTATTTTCAAGGGTGCATTATAGGGGCTTTAAAATATACTTTCATTTTTCAATTGCCATTATTCAAGTAAAGGAATTTTGAATATTCTGCACCCAATTTCTCCTTTTCTGGTACTTCACCTTGCCCATAAATAGCAAAAACAATCAAAGTGCATCAAGTGGCTGATTATGAAACATATTTGTTAAACAAAAATGATAAATTCTGATTTTATGATTCCCCATCTATGCCTTTAAATTCCAAATTCCCATTATGTGTCAATGTTGCATAGAAAATATGAAATGGTTAACAATGGTGGATTACAGAAGATCTTCCTGATAGGTTTATTATTTCCCCATGTTTATTATTCCCCCATGTTTGTTTTATTCAACCTGAATTCAACAGAATTTGAATTTTTCAGTATACCCTGAGGGAAGAAACAGCCAAGAATCTTGCTAGAAAGCAAGAAGTGGCTGCTCTGAACACACCATGGACATCCTCATAAAGACATAGAAGAGTTCACTTTGATTCATTTTTCAATGAAGCAGTTCTCCCCTTTATTAAACCCTAACAGCCTTTCCATTACTTATTGGTTGATCAGAAGACAAATAAACTTAAGAATGGTGAAATCATTCTTTAATTACATAAGAATAGTATCTAAAGCCAAGATCTCTTCAAAAGCTGATGAATGGGGGCACCTGGGTAGCTCAGTGGTTGAGCAGACATCTACCTTTGGTTAGTTAGGGTTGTGATCCTGGGGTCCAGCGTCCGGCATCCGAGGATCCAGTCCCACATTGGGCTCCCTGCAGGGAGCCTGCTTCTCCCTCTGCCTGTGTCTCTATCTCTCTCTGTATCTCTCATGAATAAATAAATAAAAATCTAAATAAATAAATAAATAAATAAAGCTGATGATGAAGAATGCACATACATACGAAACAGGAAGATATGCCAACAATGGCCATCGAAGTACAAATACCAGATTCCGTCTGAAATGCGCAGTAAGCGGTTAAGAGGGCAGCTCTGATATGAATCATCCTGGGAAAGAAATTTTCCCATAAGCCTCAGTCTCCCTATCTGGATTATTACAAATGGTACTTATGTTGCACACCTGTTCTGTGAGACTAAGAAAGAATATAACCATGAAAAAGACCTGACACATTGTCTAGTGGACAACACAGCTCAGACTTGCCAGCTGTTGTGACCAGTATTAAGTCCTGCAGCAGCAGAGCCCCCAGCAATCAGGAAAGCTGCGCAGATAGAAGTGAAAGGTGTTGACAGTGATGCCATACAAATCCTTCAGCTCCACTGTTCCACGGTGGCTTACTTCCTTGTCAACTACCGCTTATGCATTTAAGCATCTTTTTTTTTTTTAAATGAAACCACTTGGAAGAAAATGTGTTTTTTTTTTTTTTTTTTTTTGAAGATTTTATTTACTGGGCAGCCTGGGAAGCTCAGCGGTTTAGCCCCGCCTTCAGCCCAGGGCATGATCCTGGAGTCCCGGGATCCAGTCCCGCATCAGGCTCCCTGCGTGGAGCCTGCTTCTCCCTCTGTCTATGTCTCTGCCTCTCTTTCTCACTCTGTGTCTCTTATGAATGAATAAATTTAAAAAATATATTTTATTTACTTATTCATGTAAGATAGAGAGAGAGGCAGAGACATACACAGAGGGAGAAGGAGGCTCCACACAGGGAGCCTGATGTGGGACTAAATCCCCAGACCCTAGGATCACGGCCCAAGCCAAAAGGAGATGCTCAACCACTGAGCCACCCAGGGGTCCTGAAAGTGCATTTTAAATGCACATCATGGTGCCTGGCTCAACAGGGTGGAGAGTCCCCTTCCTTCTGATTCAGCATCATGTTTAAGATCCATGGTTGGGCAGCCCTGGTGGCTCAGCGGTTTCGGGCTGCCTTCAGCCTGGGGCGTGATCCTAGAGACCTGGGATCAAGTCCCATGTCAGGCTCTCTGCATGGAGCCTCCTTCTCCCTCTGCCTGTGTCTCAGCCTCTCTCTGTGTATCTCTCATGAATAAATAAATAAAATCTTTAAAAAAACAAATGATCTATGGTTGCTGTCTTTTTTTTTTTCAAAAAAGAATATGACAATTTTTATTGTTATTACAAAAGCAAGTTCTTTTAACTTCAGTCATGTGAATAATTGCAAGAGCAGCTAAGGGCTTCATCTCACACAGGCACCAAGTCAGGCACAGTAGGTAGCTACAAATCGTAAGAAAAAGGTTTCTTGACCTTGGATCCCCACAGTTCCTACCTAGTCTGCCATGCTTTGGAATTAGGTTCAGAACCTCAGCAGAGCTACTCCATTCCATGGTTGCTGTCTTGTGTTAAGTTCTGATAGTAAAGAGGAGCTGCCAGGGGCCACCCTTACGGGGAGGCATCAGGTGGCCCTATCCATTCAACTGCCAGGCTTTTCTTGAAACTGGTGACTTTTTTCAGGAAACGAAATCTCACAAAGGTGCAGGAGAAACTCCATCTCCCAGGGCCACATGCAGCTAACACATGAGGGAACAGTCACTTGAACCTCAGAGTGTCTGGCCTGGGATCAGGTTCCTCCTATACTCCACACAGTACTCAGTGGTTTCTAGATTCAGGCTCCAGCACCATAAACTCTGCCAAGAATGATTGGGATTTGAATTCTATTTGACTGAATAGCCAAGGTCATAGGCCACAGCTTAAAAAAAAAAAAAAAAAAAAGAAGAAGAAGCTAATATTAAAATGAGAACAAATAATTATTTCTCCAATTCTTTCTTGTTTGTGCTGATATTCAAAGGAATCTGAATTTAAGTATACCTTGTCGCAGGGAGGAGAGGGTGTGCATCCTGAAAGCTCGCTGTCTATCAGGCAGAAGCCAGGCAGGCAGGACATTCCTGTGATTGCTTGCTGTCGTTTTCTATGCTCACAGTTGTGATGGCTAACAACAGCAACAACGGCTTATGTTTATTAAACATGTATGGCATGCCAGGAACTGAGATGAATCCTTGATGCAATCCCAGTCCTCCCGAATGTTCTCAGGATGTACAAAGTGAGTGATGAATGTGCCACTGTAAACACATTTCTAAAAATTTTTGTGTAAATTAAATGATCCAGAATTTCTGAACCAATGTTCATGTAAATTCAAAATTTACATTTACATTTAGTTAACTGTATCTTCTGGATTTCAAGGCAAAAGAACACAGTACTAGTTCCTGTTTAAATCCTAGTTATTGAGTTTTACATTCCATGGAGGCACAGTTCAGAGAGAAGCAACAGAGGACTTACTTATTTTTTAAAATTTTTTCTTTCTTTCTTTCTTTCTTTCTTTCTTTCTTTCTTTCTTTCTTTCTTTCTTTCTTTCAGAGAGAGGGAGAAAGAAAGCAGGCACTAGTGGGTATGGTGAGGGTAAAGGGAAAAGCAGACTCCCTGCTGAGCAGGGAGCCGGACACAGGACTCCATCCCAGGACCCTGAGATCATGACCCGAGCCAAAGGCAGACAATTATCAACCCACTGAGCCACTGAGGCGCCCCTACTGAGTACTTACTGTGGAACAAAGTTTCTTGTAAATAAGAAGAATTATACTTATGTTGATTTTTCCTCTTTTTTCAAAGTTTTCTTTCTTATAGCCTAAATGAGAATTTACTTTTAAGCAAAAACAGATAGCTTGGGGCACCTGGATGGCTCAGTGGTTGAGCATCTGCCTTTGGCTCAGGTTGTGATCCCAGAGTCCTGGGATGGAGTCCCGCATCAGACCTCCTACAGGGAGCCTACTTCTTCCCCTGCCTGTGTCTCCGCCTCTCTCTCTCTCATGAATAAATAAAAATATTTTAAAAAAAAAACAGATAACTTGGAAGACAGTAGTTATGTATGACCAGTCATGGCCACCCTCAAACCTAACTGCAACCGTGTTCTTTTTCCTTCTTGTGTTCCGTTATCAGAAGGATAGCACTCACTCTCTCAATACTAAAACCGATTCTGTCAATGCTGGCAGGCCTGCTTTCCATGGGCAAGCAGAGGAAGCCTATTCTCAGAAGTGAGTCCTTATAAGCATATTGTACTTTTCTGAACATCAACAAAAACAAACTGGCCAGAATATAATGAAGAACGATGAAAGCAAAGACCAAGTGAGGGGGCCTAGAGATCTTAGTTCTAACCTTTGTTGGCTTCTGCACAGAGATAAACAAGCACAGGAGGTTCTGTTCAAGTCACACTAGCTACACAACCAGTCTCTTGTAAGTGCGTTAAACCCGCATGGATTCCATGACGAGAAACAATTGCTGTCACAAAGTACAACAAAATCTTACTAACGTGTGGTAACATGAAAAAGTAAATCTGGATGATAGTGTGCTTTTTAAAGGAAATACAGTTGTAGTACATTTAATACATACATACATGTACACCCTTAAATCAAACTAATAATGTAGAGGGACTTGGGATCTACTTCAGGGATAGGGATTATTTGTAAACTACATATTATTGCATGAAATACATCCTCCTGAAAGACTTAGAAATAGGAGACTTTTTAAAGTGTGTTTAAATGGTCAACTTGTAGTCTTGGTTATATAACAGCATTCCAAGTAAGATTCCATTTAATATATTTTCAAAGAGGGGTGCTTGGGTAGCACAGTTGGTTGAGCGATTGACTCTTGGTTTTGGCTCATGTTGTGATCTCGGGTTGTGGGATGGAGCCCCATGTCAGGCTATGTGCTCAGGATGGAGTCTGATTGAGATATATTCTCTCTCTCTCTCTCTCTCTCCCCCCCCCTGTCTCTGTCTCTCTCTCTCTCCATCCTTCTGTTTCTTCCACTAGTGCTTGTGCTCTCTCTCAAATAAATATTTCAAATACATATATATGTGTGTGTGTGTGCATATATATATCTATATATCTATATATATACACACACACAGCTATATATATATATGTATATATATATATATATATATATATAGAGAGAGAGAGAGAGAGAGAGAGAGAGAGAGAGAGGTGTGTCAAAGCAGCCCTATGTGAATCATAATTGTCAAATTAGTGAAGTCAAAATTCTCAAGATTTTGGGACACCTGGGTGGCTCAGCAGTTGAGCATCATCTGCCTTTGGCTCAGGCCATGATCCTGGAGACCCGGGATCGAGTTCCGCATTGGGCTTCCTGCATGGAGCCTGCTTCTCTGCCTATGTCTCTGCCTCTCTCTCTCTGTGTCTCTCATGAATAAATAAATAAAGTCTTTTAAAAAAAGAAATTCTCAAAATTTTGCTTATTCATGACTGGGATTCTCAAATTTGTCCTGGATCCCCCTAGCTGGTAAGTCAGTCAACATCATCTATCTACATGTCTGGAAGAATGCCCAGCAATATAACCCACAGAAGAGCACTAGATCAAGATACACAATAAATGTGATTTAATGCAGAAAAGAGAACTTTCCCAAAGCTTTTACACTTTCTAGTCAGGCATTTTCTTCCTCACAGAGCAGCAGCACAGTTAACAAACTGCTTCTAGAAGCTCCTGTAAAGATTTATAACTTTAGCTGGGAAAAAAAAAGCTTGAGATTTTCTTTTCCACTCCCTGATTGTACTTATAAAAGCTACTTACTGCAGCCAGCAAGGTGCTTCCTACCTGGATCGACAGCCTCCTGGCGGAGCTGACAGGTGGTGATGGATACACCACACACACCCCCAGGGTATTACTGAGGATTTGAGAGGCTGCTACTGCCACATCCTTGGTGCTGTCCAGTGCATTCCTGTGGACTACACTGTTTCCCCTCAGATGCAGCAACATTCTGAGATGGAACTAGCATTAAAATGCTACCCTAGCACCTCTCAGTTCAATGTCTTCTCTAGGCAACACTGAAGAAGAAATGTATTTTTGGTATTTGAAGCTCATTTTTATGTTTGCACTAGTGTCAGTTTGATTGACCCATTATTATTAAACCACAGTTTCCAATGAAACCCCACCATAACATGTAAAGTACTGCAGCTGAAGTTGATTAATTACACCCTAGAATAAAGTAATAACAGACTTCCTTATTTTAAATACATAATGGGAAGCTGCTGTTTTATTCTATGTATATAAGAATGGACAGAGTAATATATCCTCCCTACCAGCAAGTTTCAAAAATCTACATTTATCATTTGCTTTTCTCCAGTCAGGTGCCATAAATGACAGAAGCACATCATAATGTGATTAGCTGATACTGACTGGCAATCTCTCCACTTGTTTTTAATTGGAGCCATTTCAGAGAACCACCCATAAAGGCAGACTTTGCATAACTAATAACCTTCATAAATAAGACCTTTAGAAGTCTCAGCAGAACAGGAAACATTTGGACACAGACACTATGTTCCTACTTCACTAAAGACTTGGGACGTAGAATTTAACCTTGAGGTATACACACATAGCTAATTCTGAAAGCATGAAATGTGTGCCCTGAGGAGCACCAAACAGCCAGAAAGTCAACTTGGCCTCCACTTCACAGAAGCATCACTTATTGACGTAGAGAGATTCAGAGATGAGGCTCTGTTTGTGAGTGCTGTGGAAAGCACTGCAGGAGAGGAATCTTTCGCTAACCTATCAAATCTAATGAAAGGGGTAATAATGCTTCTTAAAAACATGATGAGAAATATAGTTCTGGCCAAATGTCATTCACACAGCCTTAAGATAAAATATATACTTAATCTTCCTGAAAATAGTTTGGAGTTAATCTCTAGAACACAGTTATTATTCTGGTAACTGGAATTAGGAAAGCGTGGGTATGTAGTGTTGTGTGTGGATGTATGACTCCTGAAAACTATACAAGTATTCTCTATTAAGAAACAAATCCGGGATCCCTGGGTGGCGCAGCGGTTTGGCGCCTGCCTTTGGCCCAGGGTGCGATCCTGGAGTCCCGGGATTGAGTCCCACGTCGGGCTCCCGGTGCATGGAGCCTGCTTCTCCCTCTGCCTGTGTCTCTGCCTCTCTCTCTCTCTGTGGCTATCATAAATAAATAAATAATTTTTTTTTTTTTTTTTTTTAAAGAAACAAATCCAGGAGCACCTGGGCGGCTCAGTCAGTTAAGCATCCGACGCTTGATTCTGGCTCAGGTCATGATCTCAGCATTATGAGTCTCCCCACATCAGACTCCTTGCTCAACTTGGAGTCAGTTTGAGAATCTCACCCTTTCCCTCAGCCCCTCTCCTTCCTCGTGTACTCCCTCTCTCTAAACTAAATAAATCTTTAAAAAAAAAACAAAATGCGAGAAAACAAAGACCATTATGAACCTAAAAATTATAAAATAATTATTTTATAAAAATAAAAAATATAGAAGATTATATTATATTATTATATTATTAAAAAATTAAATATAAAATATAATTAAAATTATATAACCTAAAAATTATAAAATAATTATTATATAAAAATGAAAATATAAAAAGTTATATTATAAAAATATTTTATAATTTTTAGGTAGGCTCATTCCTTTTATATAATGTTAAGCTCCTTGGAATTAGATTTTTTTAAATAGAAATATCAATAAAATAATTATTTAGACTGTGACTCTGTTATTCAATTCACAACTCAGTTTTCATCTATGCATAAGTTTGTAGGAACTGGACGAGTTAAGCTGGAGTCACCCTAGACAGCAGGCTTTTTATGCTTTCTAAGACACCAATATTATGGTGGATTCATTGAGAAAGTATAAACAGCCTGAACTCTCCACTCAGTGCAAATTTATTAATGTGTGCACTGGAATGAATGCTGGCTTGAGAATGAGATCTGAGTCTATTTGAGCTCTACCACTGTGGCTACAATGTGTCCTCAATCAAGTTCATTCACTCTTCTCAGCTTTAGTTCTTGTTTGAAACATGAAAGCATAATCATGAACACCTAAGTGGCCAGGTTATCTTGAAAATTAGTTACAAAGTATGTAAAGTGCTTAGCTTCTCAATAAATAGTCACTTTTATTCTCATAATGATTATGCATTAATTTTGGCTAATAATACTGAGCTGTTGGGATCAAGTTAAATAATTTCATGCAAGGGCTGAGACAATTAGAGGAACTGTATGCATCTCAGCTTCACTGGATCAAAGACTATTTTTAACATAGTTTCTGCCCTTGGTTTGTTTTGATCATCAAAGTGTGGTTATCATAGAAGTACTATATTCTCACCCAATGTTCCCACCTTCAATAAACTGCAAGCTAACAGGAAGGAGTTACACAGTAGCCTGAGTGCTCACTGGGAGCCTAGCCACCTCCTAGCTAGCTAACCTTAAGAAGATCAACCTCCTGGAGCCTTGAGTATCTCATAAAACAAAACAAAACAAAACAAAACAAAACCAAACCCAGCCATGATAACAGTACTTCCCTCACAGACAGCATGAGAGTTAAATAGGCCATGTAGATTTCTCAGCACAATGCCTGGCAAGTAGTAAGCACCCAGTGTGTGAGCTGTCATCATCTAATCAGCCACAATACCAGCTCATGTCTCCTGTGGATAAGCAGGCCACACAAAAGCCATGCAGTAGTCAGGGGACAGAGGCTTGCTGCTGCAAGCAGAGAGGTGGGAATCTTATCCCAAGGCTGACTGACTTCAAAGCTCATGCTCAACTCTCATGCTAGGAAACTACTCTTAAAAAGGCTCAATCTTTTGGGTTTTCTTTTCTTTGATAACTTTTGTTTCCTATTATCCAAAACACAAATAGGAAGGAAAAACCAACACTTAAAATGGTAAAGTGAAATCAAGGAAATCCTTACTCACATGGAGAGCATCCCCTGTGATCAGAATCCCACATCAGACTGGAACAGTGACACAACTGATGAACCTACACTGGCACATCATCATCCAAATTCCACAGATTATGGGCCACTCTTGATGTTGTATGTTCTAGGAGTTTGAACTAATGTATATATAATCAGTACTTGAATTCCCCAAAAAATCCTCTACGCTATTTCTTTTTATCCTTCCCTAATGCCCTCCAGCCTATGGCAACCACTGATATTTTTCCTGTGTTCCTAGTTTTTCTCTTCCAGAGTGGCACACAGGTAGGATCATGTACTATTCCACCCTTTCACATTGGCTCCTTATTATTAAGTGAACTTCATTATATGCATCCAAGGCTCCTCCATGTCTTTTCTTAGTTTGATTGCTCATTTATTTTTAGTGCTGAATATTATTTCATTACAGGATGTAGCCCAATTTCTCATCTATTCAATTACAGAGCATCACCTTGCTTCCTTCAAGATTTGGCAATTATGGGGATGCCTGTGTGGCTCAGTGGTTGAGCATCTGCCTTCAGCTCAGGTCGTGATCCCGGGGTCCTGGGATCGAGGCCTGTGTCTCTCTCTGTCTCTCTCTGTGTGTCTCTCATGAATAAATAAAAGAAAAGGAAAAGATTTGGCAATCTTGAACAACGCTACATATATATACATATATACATATATATATATATGTACAGATTTTTGAAAGCATAGGTTTTCACCTCCTTTGGTAAGTATCAAGAGGTGCATTAATCATTATTTATTAATAAACACTTGAGTATTCACAACATCTTCTTCAAAGTGCTAGTTATTGAGGATATGATAATGAACAAGGTAGAGAGTGTCCCTGTCCTCAGAGAGCTTATGTATCTGAGATAAACAGACAGGTGAAAGGACATTCCAGGTGCTGTGGCACATGATCTGACAGGAAAAACATCCAGGGTTAAGGGAACAGAATGGGAGAGGAATAGGGAAGTGAACAGATAGAAGACAAGAATATAGGTAATAAAACTGCTAGCATTACCTCACACCTGACCTTTCCTCAAAATCAAAATTTGCAGAGACATCCAGCAGCTCAGGACATCTGAGTATCAAGCATTTCAGCACCACAAAAAAGGAAATGCTCAGCAGAACAAGTACATGCAGGGTAACGTCACAGGTTTGAGAGAGAGCCGCCCATCCAAACAAGCCTCTGTCCTCCCACCAAGTGCCAATTCCTTAAAACATGGGGCAAAACTGCTTCTCTGACAATTAAGGAGGAACAAATGTCTTTCTTAGAACACAGAGCTCAGGGATCTGGGGCATGGGAAGGCCTGAGAAGGTGACAGGAGACCTTTCCAGAAGGTGGGTTTTAAGGAAGAAGAATAAGAGGGACTAGAGGGAAGCAGGGAGAATGAAAGGTGGTAAACTGGCTGCAGAATCTAAGTAATGGAGCCTGGCCCCATGTACTGTGCAGAGCCAGGACATATAATTAGCTGATAATTAGCAGGACAGGAATGATGCATCCTGAGACAAGGGACAAGATGAAGGAGGCTGTCAGAGAAAAGGAAAAGAAGTTGCTTGACATTTCAAGCATTGTCCAAATGGCTCCTAATCCAGTGCAGGCAAACAGTGCTGTCCACCTAATCACAGGAGTAAACAGAGAGCCTACACCGATGGCCCTGTGTGGTTTCAGAGTCAGACTCAGGCTGTTGCTTGTTAATCTGCACACGGGGATGACAGCATTGATAGAGGACAATCTGTTCAAGAAAAATGAGATTCCCCCGCACTTCTTGCCTTGGTGGCAGAAGCAGCCAACGTATTTACAATATCTCATTTCGCTTCCATCCAAATCCATATGCTCGCTGATCGGGTTAGAGCTAGAGCTACGTGGCATTCTTCACCGTAAACAAACTGTCTCGACAAACCCTAAGGGAAAGGAGGGGACCCCGCTCTTTTAATTTCCCAAGCCTGGAAAAGCCTCGCCGTCAGGACCAGCAGCAGCCCGGATGATTTACTGCTGGGGAAAGGCCATACCTCGGAGGACAGTGGCAGGAGCTGCAGGTACAATGGGAGGGCAGCCCTCACTTCCTGGGGCATGATCCTGGAGTCCCGGGGATAAAATCCCATATCAGGCTCCCTGCTTCTCCCTCTGCCTGTGTTTCTGCCTCTCTCTCTCTCTCTCTCTCTCTCTCTGTCTCTCATGAATAAATAAATACAATCTTAAAAAAAAAAAAAAAGAATCTGCCTTTATTCCACGTTGAAAGCAGGGTGAGGGATGTTTGAGTGGCTCAGCAGTTGAGCGTCTGCCTTCGGCTCAGGTCCTGATCCCGGGGTCCTAGGATGGATCCCCATGTCAGGATCCCTGCTCAGTGGGGAATCTGCTTCTCCCTCTCTCTCTGCCATCCCCTCACCCCCAGCTCATGCACACACACTCTCTCTCAAGTAAATAAATAAAATATTTTAAAGAAAGAAGGAAAGAAAGAAAACACTGAGACCAGAGAGGTTAAGTTACTTCTTGCCCAAAGCAGTGCTAATGAAGAGCAGGACGGGATTCTGCAATCAGGATCCATCAACATCACCGAGCATCTCCTCTGTCCACCACGATCCCATGCCATGTCTCTCTTCACAGCAACTGCTACCCAATTTTAGTGGCAGTTCTGTTTTTGCAAAGAGACTTCAAAAGACCTTAGAGGTAAAGGTATCAGATTAACTGGAAGTGATTTTTTTTTCCTTTCAGAAGATAAATTTTAACTATCTTCAACAACAAAGGGAATAAGTCTGCTCTGCAACAGAGCTGCTTTAAAAATAATGAGGCAGATAAAGAAAAACTTTTTTATTTTAATGAATTCAAAAGCTGGAAGTATTATTGAGATGAACAATGTGTTCATTGCCCTATTCCAATATAATCATGTTTTAAAAATTATTCTGTTTAGAAACTTTCTGCTATATCAGACAAAATCTGATATATGTGCCGAGTAGAATATTAAAATTAACCTCAGATCCTGAGTGGCACCCAAACAGAGATCAATATTCTAAGGACCATCTTTGAAAGTAAAACATGTAAGACTTCGTGAAGTTTTGTGATATATAAAGATGTCCTTCTGTCTAAATTTTACTCAAAGGCTTATCATTTAACCCACACCCTAAGAAATTCATGATTCTACACATGTTTTTAAAAGTACACTCTGCCCAACATAGGGCTAGAACTCATGACCCCGAGATTGACAGTCAAATGCTCTACAGAAGGAGCCAGCCAGGTGCCCTACATTTTAAATCTGAATCAACCATCCATTTCTCCTTTTAAGGAAGCCCATTTAGCATCTCTGTTCTTTTTCATCTGCAGCTATAGAAAAAGAAAGTTAGTTTCTGACTCATCTCACTGGGGTTGATTAAAGAAAAAAATACCGTAGCCAACTTTGAGCACTAACACAGATTTGCTACACAAATGTTTAAATCTTTTAGGTCTCAGAAGAAAACATCAGAAGTTGTTCTTTCCCAATTTGAATGCAAAGAAATAAATATTAGCTGAAGAAAGCACAACATATAGGACACCTACAATAATAAACTTCTATTTCTCAAAACATAACACATTTCTTGGCTATTAGGTTCTCCTGATTCTGCCAGAACCTTGCCACATCAAGCTTGGCTATTAGTATTAAGGTAAACGTGGCAGCAAAAATGACTTTGGTGAAGCGAAGTTAATTGCTTTTCACTCATTCTGAGTTTTTGTGGTTTTTTTTTTTTTACTATTGCTCACTCACGCTGAACACATTATTTAGACAACAACAAAAATAAGCCACCAAAGCCAGGTTCAGCTGTAATTTGAACAAGAGCACAGCAGTAGTTACAATTAAACTTGGAAGAGGAGCTCAATTCATCTCCCTACAAGTTTATGATTAAAACCACTTACTCCAAAGTACTACAAACTCTGGTCCCAGCTGTCATGAAATGATGATACAACCCCTAAATCCCCTAAAAATCCAGTCCAAAATACAGAACATCAATCATGTAAAGTCATGTATACCCTGAATTTGTAACAAAATATAGTATAAATTTCAAAATTAATATTAATATTAGATGAATGAGTGAATCAGTAATTAAGCCTTTTGTAATCAGAGGTCAACTACCTGGTCTGTCATTTTCTAGATTCTCCTATTATCATCTTATGCCTATAGTCTGTTAATGCTGTTGTTCTGAGTTTTCACAGGAATAAGGGAAACAGACCATCTCCATCTTCTAAGAAGGTCTACTAAGGTCTGATGAAGCATGTTTTACATCTACTGGTTAACGTGATTTAGTACTACATTGCTAATTCTAGATATACTAATATTTCTGTCTGTGTAAAGCATAATAACAAGCCATGTGTACAAACTGAGACCCCAGCCAAGGATATCTCCTCTGCAGCCATGGAAGGGACAAACAGAGACAGCCTGTCTAAGGAAAAAAAGGCCTGACCCAATCAACGAAGACAGCACAGGGGATAAGGAGGACACAGGGAAGAGGCCACAGGGAGACAGAACCAAAGAAATTCCTATCCATGTTATTGTGGTTATGCCCCAATGGCTATTTCCCCATCCAGAGCCCTGCCCCAAAAATAAAGATTTTGAAAATAATGTCCCCAGTTTACCATCCTGAAAGATACTGGAGGAATAAAACTTGTTGAGATTTGAAATGATAATCCACAGATATTATGACCCATAAAATATTATTTGGGGGGAAAATATTAGCCCCATAATACCCTCTATTTTTTATATGCCATTATGGCCTTCTACATTCAGGATGGAATCTTTATTAGGTAGTGAGTCTTTGTAACATGGCAGAAAAAGTACAGGGTTTGAGGCCATGCAGTTCAAAATTCTGGCTCTGTTATTTCTTAAATATGATGTAAAGAATAAGTAACTTTAATATCTGACCTTTGGTTTTCCCATTTGTGAAATGCAGACAATAAACCTGCCTCAGAAGATTATTGGAAGAATGAAAATATGACTTGAAGAGCACCCAGCCTAGACTCCAGCAATGAGGAGACACTAAAAGATTGTTCATCTTTTCCCTCTAATCCCCATCCCACCAGCAGATGGGTGCAAACATTACTTTCTTAGATAAACACTTGATTATATAAGAAAAATTATCTTTAAGGTCCATTTCAACCCTGAAAGTATATTCAACATTCCACGGGGGTATCTTAAGAACCTATGTTATCTATACCCAAAGACTGAGACACATTTAGGCACGTTTGACCTGTAGTCTGCCCTCCAACAATCTTT
This sequence comes from Nyctereutes procyonoides, assembly GCF_905146905.1. NCBI lineage: Eukaryota > Metazoa > Chordata > Mammalia > Carnivora > Canidae > Nyctereutes > Nyctereutes procyonoides. The sequence continues at coordinate 9,704,561 of NW_026575044.1, forward strand.
ATGTGGGAAGAACAAAGAATATTCCAGAAAAAAAATAGTCATCCTAAAAGAAGAAGCAGATGCTTGCAAATTTGGTCAAGGGACACCCAGAGGAGTGAAGAGATGAGGCAAGTTTCAACAAGACCACCGTGACCCCCAGGTCTGAGGTCAACTTCCTTGGGTGGGGGTTGGAGAAACAACTATAAATCACTTGACTAAACTTGACTAAAATCACTGTTTCTGGGAGCACAAGTGCAGCATTACATCCTCTGAAGTCTAGGAAGCAAAACAGAGTCACCAGAGGTGAAGGATGAGCCCAGTGGATCCTGGAGTACAACATAGACCAGAGAGCTTGGGAGATGGGTGGGACAGGCCAAGGGCCCTATACCTGGAGAAGACGGATGGAGAAATAGAAAGGAGAGAGGGTCTGTGGACATGCTGAAGGCAACGGTGTCATCAACTGGCCTGGTGGCCACGAGGACTTTCAAAGGCAACCTGGAGGAACTTACGAATGGATGTGCAGAGATGGGCGTGGGAAGAACCATTTTGGTACTACTGTCATCCTAAACCAGAGTAAACTGGGAAAGCAAGAGTTAGGTGTCTTTAGACACTTCTCAGTAAGAAGTGAAGGTGCTTGTAAGAGGGAAGCTGAGAGAAGAGGAAGGGAAGCAACAGTTTCTGTGAACTTACCATGTCGTGGGCCATGTCTTCATTGGGGTCCATGTCATCTCATCCAAAAGAACAGATTAACAATCTTATTTGATTAAACAGACTTCCTCAATAAAGGCTTTTGAAGGAAAGTAGATTTAATTTTGATGATCAGGCTGTATTCTTTCAGTGTATCACCAAAGAGATAAATTAGGCTGGAACACACAGCAAATATTTTTATAAATGTATTTGGAGAACATTACTGTATACACCAGCAAGTCTCAAAGCAGCTCTCAAAGACCCTTTCAGAGGACATGAGAGGTCAAAGTTATTTTCATAATAGTACAAAAGATATTATTTGTCCTTTTTACTTTCATCATGAGTGGGCAGAGTTTTCCAGAGGCTGCGTGGTATATGATATCACAAAAGACTGAGTGAACAAACAGATATAAGAAATAATTTGTCATCTAATGAAGCCATACATTAAAGAGATCGGCAAAACTATAAAACAATGACAGTTTTTTCTCACTAATGTGTGATTGTTTCTGAAAAGTTATTTCTCACCAAACTATTCATATTAAAATTTAATGGATTTATTATTTTACTTTTTTAAGATTTTATTTATTTACTTGAGAGAGAGTTAAGAGTGAGAGAGCACAAGCAGGGGGTGCAGTAGAGGAAGAGAGAGAAGCAGACTCCCTGCTGAGTAGGGAGCCCAATGGGGACTCGATTCTAGGACCCTGAGATCATGACCAGAACTGAAGGCAGACATTTAACCAACTAAGCCACGCAGGCACCCCTGGTTTTATTTTACATGAACCAGATACTTTAAACTTCTCAGTTTTAATTTCTAACATGGTAAAGATTGGTAGATGCCCATTTAAAAATGTTATCTTTAAGGACCTCGTAATTTTTGAGAGTATAAAAGGATTCTGAGACCAAGAAGTTCCAGCCTCGGTATTTTTACCACAGGCCATCTTTCTCCTCCCAATGATAACCATGGGATTTCAAGAAACTGTATGACTCAGTCCCAGGTCAACTGACTTTGCTTGGGATGATGTGAAATCCAATTTTCTACAAAAATCAAGGAACACATGTCCCTCCTTCTTTTGCTTTCCTCAACTGAGTTGTATTTTCTCTGAATTATGTAGAAAGCATTTTTTAAATTAATAGCTTATTAAATGGGGGGAGGAGGGTACATTTTTGCCATTAGTTTCTGGGCTTACATGTAATGTTTCCTTGAATCACACTGAGAATACTCATGAAACCAGTTCTAAAGTTTTCTCCTATTTCCTCAATTGTTTGGAGTGAGTCCTTGATTCTGGAAGCTGCCAAATCTGTTCATATGTAGTGACTGTTTATGTTTTAATTTGGCCTGAATCATTCAGATTGATTTGCTTTCTCAACCCATATAACTCACTATTCTGAGCTTCCGGTATGCCCTCCAGTGCAAAAACTGGTGAATGAAGTCCAGCTCATGAGTTTCCCTTCCCTCCTTCCAGGGTGGAGGGGCTCTACAGGCCAAAAAATTTCAATAAATTCATCACACAGTCCACTGCGCCACAGACTACATGAAGCAATGTTACCACTTAGAGTCTGTACTTTCCAGAAGAGTGGTATTAGTACCAGTATGCCTCCTCTCTATTGACACTTGTGCTCTGTCCTTGGTCCTCTGACTGAGTGGATCTTGAAATATCTCAAGTATTTAGTGTTTCTTCCACAGGTAACAAAATGTGTCTAGACTGAGCAGTCAAAAACAGCACCTGAAAGAGTATCTTATAAATATAGCCAACACTTTTTAAGAAAAATAGGACATCTCAGGAAAGTAAGCTTCCAAACGCATATTTTGAACAAAAGGCCCTCAACCCTCCTGACATACTGTGACCCTCTTCCTATTATGTAAGCACCCCCCTTGCACACCAGTCCTGGGATGCTCTGTTCCACCAAGGACACCAAACTCACAACCTGTCCCCACCCCAGCTTCACTCCCCATTCTGCCCTCCCAGACTCAAGGGCATGGTGAGGAATCTTCTAGGATCAGCATCATCAGCTCCCTTGCTCCCTGTATTTATGCCTCGGCTCCCAGGCAGCACTCAACATGGAGAGGCCTGCTGTGTACTGCTCTACACCAGGAAAGCACAAGTGAGTATAGGCTCTAGTGTGGCCTTGCAGGTCAGTAACCACAGACAACATGGGCAGTACACATAGGCTTACAGCCCCCCCGCAACATGGAGATGGGAATAACTAGAGCTGACGTCGTAGTGCTGTAGTGCAGCTTAAGTGAGCCACTAACACTTGAGGTGCCTGGCACCAAGTAAACACCAGAGAAATGTTGGCTATTTTTACTTGTAATCACACCAGGCTGCTAAACTCTAATGGAGGAAGTCATGGAACTCTGTGCCTATGCTGTTAACGCATGTATGATGCCTGGCTTATCATGGGAACTGCTCGGGACCCTGGAACCTGATTCCATGGTTCAGATTTGCCTCCCTGGTTCTCTCGCCCTCCACCTCTGCTCAAGCTCCAACCTCCTGTGTGAGCTCTTCCCCCTCTGCAGATGGTCTTGCTTCTGATTCATGGAGAGAACAGAACCAGACATCAGTGTTCTACCCAAACCCAATGAACAACAGGTGCACTCGTCTCCCACCTTCTCCCTGTTCTGAAAAGAACAGCACTTCCCCAGCTCAGATCACCTCTGTGTCCAGTGTCAGACATTATCCCTCCCTGCCTCCATTTCAGAGTGTTTTCCAGCGACCATCACTTCTACTTCACCCTCAGTTCCTTTCTCTTCCAGTGAGGACCTCCACTTAGCCTAAAACCCCGCTCTGATTCTCCCATCCTAAAACAAAACAAAGGAAATCTTGCCTCTAGTCCCATTCACCTCCAGCTACACTGTCTTTCTCCTTAACAGCCAGGTTGACGAAAAATTCTCTGGACTTGTGCCTCTGCTTCCCAAACAGCCCATATATAATATGATAGATCCTAGGACCGCATCAAGCACAAAATCAATGCTTTGGTTTCCAATGACGTCGTACACACAAAGTCCACAGGACATGAGGGTTGTACTTTGTGCTACTGTCTCAGCTTGGATCGTTCTCTCACCTTCACTCTGTGGCCTCTCTACACAGCAACTGCATTAACAGCCAAACACTGGCCCCATTTGGTCTCTGTATCCAAATGTATAATAGGGTACCAAGCCCATGCTCGCTGAAAGACTCTGAAAATTAGCCGAGTCTTAGTGGTTCCAAAGCCTTCCCTGTGCTATCCACTCTGGGTCCATCCCCACTGACAATGTGAAAGTTACTCAGTCAACTACTTCTTTGGTGAAGTAAGATATCAAGGAGCCAAGGTTCACCATTCTGAAAAAAAAAAAAAAAAGGTTCACCATTCTGCTTCACGCTTTGCTCCAAGTGGGAAATCTGTTGATACAGGTCGAGGGATTTAGCTTCAGCCCTCAAAGCCTCACCCTTGCACAAAAGGGTGCCTAGTACAGACTCTAAGGCTACATGGCTTCACCAGTGGTGATCTTAACAGCAGAAGCCAGTTTCTTGTTTCATTTCTCTTTCTTTTTTTTTTTTTTAAGTATTTTATTTATTTGAGAAAGAGAGAGCATGAGCTGACAAGTGAGGGGGAGGGGCAAGGAGGGAGAAGCAGACTCCCCACTGAGCACGGAGCCTGAGGCAGGGCTAGGCCCAGGACCCTGGGGGTCATGACCTGAGCCCAAGGCAAATGATTAACCCAGCCCCGCCCCATTCATTTTTCTCTTAATACAGTCTCAGACCAATGTCCTCTCCTCTGCTTTCTTTCCTATTCTTTCTAAAAATGACAGAAAAGTACTTCACATTTTATAATCATTAAAGTAGTTATGCAGAAGGATTTCTTAAACCTGAAAGCTCCACAAATTTTGCAAGAAATAACAAAATGCAGAAAGAGCTCTTTCTTGCTCTACTGTTTCAATATAATTAATGACAATGACAATGTATTAAAGAAATGAAGTTTCTACAAAATGAACATTACATGGAACCAACAAATAATGAATTCGTTTTCTTCACTCTCAAACTTTTTTACCCTAAATAAGCCATGCATATGATGAAGAGACAGAAAGTAAGAAATTTAATAATAACAATTATTATTATTCTTGCTGGCAATTACTCTGGCATTACTCTAAAAAAGAAAATATTACTGCTTGATCTTCAGTTTCTTCTCCATGGCAAAGTCCAATTCTTTGAGGACATAAAACACGTAAACTTTTCATCCCTTTCATTCCATATTTTTTTTTTTTGTTCAAAGCAGCTACCAGTAGAAAGAGTCCACTGGTTGTGTCTATATATTTTCATCAGACAGCCCTCAGTCCCAGAATTCTGAAAAATGGGTAACAAAAAGTTAAAGGACATAAAACAACAACATGAAAAGGATTTGAGAAATCTTGCTGCTGGGTTGAGTGCAGAAGATAAGCAATTCACCAGTAAACAAAATCAAATTGTTTAAAGAGTTTAGACTCTAAATTTAACAAAGGAACCTGTAGAATACCATCTGCTAATACTCTAAAGTTTACAATAATAAGTTATTTGGAAGCTGAGAATGTGTTTCTCCATGAATATTAATTCTACATAATGGTTATGATGCAAGGTTAACTCACAAAGACCCATTTCTCTGATTCCTTCAATAAACATTAAAATCCCGTGTGGCATGGGGCACCTAGGTGACGCAGTGGTTGAGCATCTGCCTTTGGCTCAGCTTGTGATGCTGGAATCCTGGGATGGAGTCCCACACCGGGCTCCCCGCAAGGAGCCTCCTTCTTCTTCCGCCTCTGTCTCTGCCTCTCTCTCTCTGTGTGGTCTCTCATGAATAAATAAAATCTTATTTTAAAAAAAATCCTGTGAGACACCATGCCAAGAATTAGGGATAAAAGTCAAGGAAGACGCTATCTCTGCCCAAAGGAGCTTTGGACCAAGGAAACTAAACTAATGTTTACAGAAGGGTGCTCTAAGTGTGTTCTAGAATATTCACAAGGTGCTTTGGAGAGCAAATAAAGGGATACCTGAGCCAGACTGCAGGAGGAGTCACAGAACGTGGCCCTGTAAGAGATTAGATTTGAGGTGGATTTGAAGGTCACGTGGGAATTAGCTACACTAAAAAGGAAGCCATAGGTGAAAAGGTACTTGATGGTTGATCAGATGATGGAGGTAGGTGCCACAAAGGGGCATCACGTGATTTGGGTGTGTGGTCTGGGCAACTGATTCAAACATGGGCACTGCTCATAGAGAAAAGAGTCATAGGAGATAAAAGGGCAGAGGCAAGAAGTTCACACACAAACCAAGCAAAGTTGAAACCTCTGCCTTCCATCTGTTAGGAAGAAAAGGCGATTTCTATTTAGGGCTTCTGTCAGCAAACCCATGAAGTGAGGTAGTGTTAGAGGACAGGGGCTGCCCAGGACCTGCCACCACCCCAAGAACAAACAGGTATACAGGTGTTCCCTGCCCCTCTTCCCACCTCCGCACGGATTCACAACCTGAACCTTTTTGCCTAGCTGCATTGGGCTTTGGCCATGTCAGCAAAATGTTCCTCAGGGAGCTCTGGCTGCAGAGGTCCAGTCTACAGATGACAAAACTGAAGCACAGTACTTGCCCAGCAGCAGACAGCAGGCTGGTGGCCCTCATCTAGGGCCCGAGCCTCTCACCATATCATCCTGCCTGGTTTCAGCAGAAGCAGCAATTCCTTTCCTTAGAAGCACAAGCTTTCCAAAGACAGGCCCTCAGTCACTGGGACATCATCTCTCCTGCTAGATGGCCCAGGAGACAGACGCTGAGAGGTATTCCCTCTCCAGTCACTCTCTTTCCTCATATACTTTGTTATGAGCAAAAGGCCTATTCTAATGCCAGGATTTCTCTGTGGCCACCACAGGTTCATGTGGGTAGCCCATCCTACAGGACTGGTGTCACCTCTTGCCACAACAAGCTCTGTCTGCTTTTCCAGAGCCAGCTTCCTACTACTGTCCTCAGCTACAATCTGTCATTGCGGTTAATTACACAACCCATGAGCATAACTACACCAATTCCTAGGCAAAGTGTTTCCAGAATCTGCAAACCAGGCCACATATCATGGAGCTCCTGAAATCTGAGTGCCACAGAATCTCATGTTTCTGACCACTGCATGAAGGATCTGGACCTACAGCACAGATGGAAGATGAGCTTCATAAAGAAATATGTGGCCAGTGAGATCCCAGTAGGTTGAAGATGGCAAAAAACTGAAATGCTTAAATTATCCTAGGAAATGGGCCTATTCTCCCCTGGTTATACTGAGTCGAGTGAATTGATAGTTGTAGGTACAAACCGAGAGGTAAACAGACCTCTAAATAAGTAAAGAGCCAGGGAAACGCAGGTTGCAGAATGAGTTATTAAAACCCGTGCTGGTCTACAGTCATGGGAGTGACTGATTTCTGAGTGAAGACGTGCTCTCCTGAATGCTGCTGCTACTTTCAGGTAAAAATAGACTCATTATTCCCCCAAGTCTCTTTCCCCATCATCGATGAAAAATGAAAACAGATCCACTGGTTTGTAACTGATGTGTCTGACACTAAAATTTCATCCCATGCATTGCCACCCTTTGAAACACACAGTAAGAAAAGAAGATGGTCTTGACATGCAAAATAGCACGTTTTGATATGAAGCCACTGAGATACATATGAAGGGCATTTTTCTACTGGGATAATAGAAATACAGTTCTCTTTGAAACATTTCAAATTCCACTTTGAGAAAACACTTTAGGATAAACAAACAAACAAACATACTGTGGCTAAAGGAAGAAACTAGCTTTGATTTTCTTTTTTCAGAAATACCCAATAAAGGTAGAGTAAGGTGTCACTGTTATATATCCTTTTGCTTAAACTTTTTTAAAAAAAGATTTATTCATTTATTTTAGAGAGAGAAAGAGAGAGCATGAGCAGGAGGGGCAGAGAGAGAGAGAGAGAAAGAGAGAGAATCTCAAGCAAACCCTATGTCATGCACTGAGACCAGCCCAGGGCTTGACCCCAGGACCCCAAGATCACAACCTGAGCTGAAACTAAGAGTCTGATGCTCAACTGAGTGTGCCACCCAGGCACCCCTGTATTTCCTTTTTCTATACAAACCACTGAAAAATATGAAAAACTGGTAGTGCTTAGAATTCTCAGCACATAGTAATAAGTGTTCAATTTACTGGTCTAAATTATGTAAATATACAAACAAGCACAGAATATATTACGTATATCATATAATCAGTCCAATACCATTAATTCCACCAGTTTTTTTCTTTAACCAATAAACTACTAAGTCCAAAATGTTGCTCCTTTAATCTAGATAATACATTTTATGTTTATCTAAGACAAACTTACTCAGCATCTACTTTGCACCAGATACTGCAAACAGAGCAGCGCATGAGATGTACAGTACCAGAAGTAAAGAGACAAGATAATTTCAGATCATGTTAACACTATGATGAGAATGAAACACTGCTGTCACAAGCATACGAAAGGAGCTACTTTTGGATGGGATGACCTGAGAAGGCCTCTTTGTGGGGACCATTTTCTTTCTTTTTTTTTTTTAAATATTTATTTATTTTTTTATTTTATTTTATTTTATTTTTAAAAGCAGCCTCCATGCCCAGCATGGAGCCCAAAGCAGGGCTTGAACAACCCTGAGATCAAGACGTGAGCTGAGGCCAAGAGTCAGACACTCAGCAGACTGACCCACCCAGTGCCCTGGTGGAGACTATTTTCAACTAAATTCTGAATAATTAGAAGTAGCCAGTCGTAAAAATTTGATTTAATTTTAAAAAGGATATGGGAAGAACACATATAACAATCAGACTGAAATCCAGCCACTTACATGAGAATATACACCGAACAAAATTGTTTACTCAGAGGTGATTCTTTTTCTCACAGGGGCTCCGCGCTGCCAATGCGGGGAACCCAAAGTCCTTAGGATCTTTCCTTTGCCTCCCTGGCATACTGCTTTCTCCCTCCTGCTCACCCAGAGAGCTGTCCTATGCCATATTCTAGTGAACAGGAAGGGAGAAATGGGAAGGGCCCAAGCCCCAGCCAGGCTAGTCAGTCCCTCTACATCAGAAAACAGAAGCTTTTTCAGAAGCCCTGACCATAAAGCCCCACCTATGTCTGCTCTGAACACTGTCCCACAGCTACTGTAAAGCAGCTTGGAAGTCTGTGTGCTTTGAACCGGCATGGGCCTTTTGCAGCCCACTCCACCCAAAACCCTGGAATTCAGTCAGGAGGAAGAAGGTTTAAACGGGCATCGGTCTGTGCAGAGCATGCGTGCTGAGGCATCTCAGACAGGGCAAAGGCCAAGTGTGAAGTCCATGACGTGACAACAGGGCTGGCTGGTAAAACAGAAGAACAGCCTGTACTGCCAAGAACACGGAGAGCAGGGCTCCGGAATCCACTAGCGCAATCAGTTGGTCGGTACCCACGAGCACTTTTCATACCTCATTTAAATGTCCCGCGCAGCCCCCGGGATGGGGACTACCTTCATTGTACAAATAAGCAAGCAAGCGCTTCAGTTCCGGGACTAGCCCAAATTCAAAGTTAGGAGGGAGAGGAGACGCAATTCTAACCTGGGCGGAGGGGAGGGGGGGGGATTCGACTCTTAAATTCAAGCTACTAACCCTGCTGCCTTCATTGCTCTGCTTCAACCATGCGCCTCTCAATAGTGAACCAACAGAATTCATTCTTCCAGATCCATTCCTGTCATTACGTGCTCTCCTCTTCACTAACACTTCAGAAAAGGGCTTATTTATTTTTTTAGATATTTTCATTTATTTGGAATTTTGGAATTTTAGATAGAGGGATTCCGTGTGATTCTCTACCTATCTAAATATGCACGAAAAGGAAAAAAAAATCTGAAAATTGGAACTGACTATCTCTTTCTGACATTGAGGTTTGGAGGTGTGAAACTCATATTAGTGGGAAAATAAATCTCTACACTGCTGCTTTTCACTCTGAGATACCTGGGGTGGAAGAAAAGAAGGCAGAAATTTCAAAGCTCCTGCCAGTTCTTCAGTGCTGGGAGACATTAATGAGCTTCTGGATTTGCAAAGGTGAGCCCAGAGCCTAAGGACGTTTGAGAGTTAAATTGCTCTGCATAATGAAGTAAAGGTAATTGAGTTTCCCAAAGAATCAGAGAATAAAGAGGCCAAGGAAAATGGAGGAGGCAGGGGGCTGGAAGGGCAGCTGTGGCCTAACCTCACATGGTATCTCTGATGATTCCAGCATGTCCAGCTTCCCATCTGAGGGCAGATGGATGACATTCCCCAGCAGACGCCTGTGGGCTGGCAGTGAGACCTGCTCAGAGATCATGCCCAGAAGTGAGCCAGGATTTTAAAATCTGGGCAGATTAAAGGGGGATGGTGAGTCTGGAAGAATAATCCGAGCAGGGCCTACAGAGCTCTTCGGGTGTTCTCCAGGGTGGAGTCAGACCTAAGGTGAAGCTATTTGCTTACTGCACTCACCCTCAACGGTACTGCCCTGCACAGCAAGGCAAAGAAAATACCAGACCAGAACAGCATTCCAGCAACTGTTTTAGGGAACCACTTCCCTCCTGTCACTCCTTGACACCCCCTTTCCCTCACCCAACCCCTCCTGCAAAGGCCAATGCAGCTGCCAGGGCACACCTGGTACAGTTCACTGTAGCTAAAGGGTCTGTGTTCCCCAAGACATCTCTTCTCTGGAGCCCAGTGGCTTTCCCTGTGAGCTCCAAATTCCTCTCTGTGTTAAGTGTCGGTGAGGGGTCCCTGCCTACAGCCCAGTCTCACCCTGTGGCCCTGAGCACCAGTAAGATAGACCAGCGTGGCTCCATGTGCCACAATGTTCCTCTCCTCGCCTTCGTACAGCTGCGCTCTCTTCCATGCCACATCTGTGCCCACCAAACTATGAGGACTTCAGAAAGCACCTCAGGCATCATGGCCTCCAGAAGCCTCCCCCCCGCTTCCACATGCCATTCTGATGGCCTCCTCCATGCTCCCTGCCAAGCCAAGTACACTCTATCCCAGCACAGAGTGCTCCAGCATCCTCACTGATTGACATGTCTTCCCAACACATGTCCATAGAACCTAGTACTGTGCCTACAATGTAGTAACTATTTCATAAATTCTTGACCTAAAAGCTTTTATTTCAAAGCCTAAAAAGATAACTGAACACAGATCTGCCCAAGAAGAGTATATTTCAATGGGAACAGATCTTCCCACATCTTGCTTTTTCCTTCGACACACCGCTCTAACTCTTCTGGCCTCCACCCTGACTCTCATGCTACCCTCACTAGTTAAGCCAACAGCAGCCTTCAAACCGAAACTATGAACGCTGCTTGTGAAAAGCTAACATTCTTTCACTCCACAAATATGCATCATGCACTTCATCCATGAAGCATGGCGCTAAACTCTGGAGATGCACAAATGGATGAAAGCCACATTACTGCTATCCTCGTGGAATTCCATCCACAGATAAACATCTAAAACATTACAGTTGTGATAAGTGTTTTGTGAGGAAGAATGGCAGGGTATTATGGAGTGGGTAACAATTTAATAGGGGGACCTAATCTCTTCTGCGTCAGGGTCGGGAGGGAGGTTTGCCAGTGCAAGTGGATGTGGATTAAGGGAGGCTCCCTTTACAAGCTGGAGTTTGCCGGCAACAGAGAGGGCGCGCGCGCGCGCGTGTGTGTGTGTGTGTGAAGTGTGAGAAGATGAGTATTACAAAACAGAGATAAAAGCCTGCGAGCAGCCTCAAGGAGCCTGGAGGCCAGAGAAAAGGATGGTGTGGAGGACGCGGGAGCTCCCAGGACAAGTGAGGAGGTGGAATCATGCTGCAATGTATCTGGCTGGCGAAGCTAAGTTAGTTTTTCCTTGGTGATTCTGTCAGAGAACAGGCTACGTCTGATTCAGAAGTGATGCTTCTGAAGTGCAGAGGCAGCCTGACAGTGAAGCAATGCTACAGCAAAGTGACTGCCAGCTGAGGAGGAAGCATGGCCATGTTGGCTATATGAAAGGTCAAGTCTTACCTCAATTACTCCAAGAGAACACTCTGGACTGAATGAGAAGAATAAGCATCACGAGAACGAGGGCGACTCTGGGGAAGTCTGTCAGAGCCTGGCACGGTGACACTTGGAACTGCCTCTGGGACAGCCTGGGCTGGAGACCCACAGATGAGCATTTCCGAATATTGTCACCAACAGATCTGAACACGATTGCCACTCAAGGCAGGTTAATTCTTTTTAAACTAACAAAATGACCAAGAATGCTGTTGAGTCATTTCAAGTTCTTATCTCCTGTTTATGAGGATCTGGAATTTCTGGGTGCATTACCTCTGAATCTGAGTTTATATGAGGAGTCCTTTGTTTTCATTCATCATGACAAAAATAACTAGCATTTGCAAACAGCTGGTGGCAGGAAAAATCTGAATCCTGGGATAAGATTTCTTACTTAGGATGCCTAGCTAAGAATCACTTCAAATGCCCAAACACAATAAAGTATGAGGGTTATTCCAGATGTGCAGAGATTCCTGCCGTATCAGGATTCCTGTAAAAAGACATGAACTGTACCATATACCTATGTCATGAACAACGGACCTTTACCACTCGACTGTTACAATTACAACCTTTTTTTCAATTACTTTTATTGAAGGTGTTATATTCCTAGGTATCTGCTTCATGCAAGGAAAAATTACTTTCTGTGGAAATTGTAGGGTGCAAGGAGCTTACTTAATATACATCTTACGTGGCTTAGGGGCTAAGTATGTAATCCCTTCAGCTATATGCCTCAATTACACTTATTTTACTGTAGATACCTATTGCACAGTTAATCACCTTCATCCATATTGTTAACCTGATCCTTTAAATATTCATACTCCCAGAACACATCAATTATTTTTTGCCATTCTTTTTCATTTGAAAAGATCTTTGGAACATGCGTGGTTAGAGAAATAATGTATGCCATGTTCCTAGTATTATAAATTATTGTGACTTTTATTCCCAATGACTAGTCGTAACTTGGAAACTCAAAACCAAAACCATAAGTGACTATAAAATGACAATGAAAACAGAGTTCATTCTATAGTTGTAGGCTGCTTGACATTTTCCAGCTCACCCTGATTTTATAAAAAGAAATGACCTTGAAAATAATGAAGCATATCAAGCGGTAAGGCTGCAGTTCACTGAAATAGACAATATGTTCATGTCTTTACAATGCTGCTAAGCATTCATGAACTAGAAAGAAGTTTTATTGCTCTTTAACCAATTTATATTTGTATTTTATAGGCTTACACATATTCCATACATGGACATTCTAACCTTTGTTTACCAGTATCCCTCTGGAAATAAAGGCTACCAGGTCTCAGCCCACTAGCATGGGGAAAAACTGAGATATTGCAAGAGGCAAAGAGCCTGCCTGATTTGTTTTTAGCCTGTGTTTAATTAGAGTGCTCTTAGTAAAAACACAAATTCAGATTAGCTTTTCTCTGCTCAATGTTTATTAATTTTGATGCTCTTTAAAAAGGGAACATGCAAGCATCTTGATAAATATATTTAGCTGCTGTCACTTTATAATAAAGGAACAAGTGCAACAAAAACAAAAACAAAAAAATCCCACAATCACAAACAATGGTGAGATGGACAGAAAATACTTCTGAGACCTGAATGCTGTGGGGCCCAGAGTGCATAACTGCACATGCTCCCTGCACGGGGGATGGGGCCCAGGGAAATCCTGTTCAGCCACACCTTGGGACCGCAGGGCACAGCAAGGCTGACAGGTCCAAGGAAAATCAGAACCTCCAAGGTAAAAACCAACCCGGAGGAAGTCCAAAGAACTGAATCCCCCTAACAAAAGTAACACTCAGGAGGGAAGACACTGTGGGAGTACAGTCCAAGTTCTGTGCTGGGTCTCTACCCTCCTCCCCACCCAGCACAGTCAGCCCATAACAGGGTCAATGTGCACTTAGTGTGGAGCTGCTCTCTCCCAACAGGTCCCTTTGCAAAGGGCTTGAGGGAGGAAGGTATAAAGAGAAGGCTGCTGTCAAGAGTCCCGGAATGCCTTGGAGAGCTGACATTTTCAAGTGCTATCAGGTCCAGCTCATAAGCCAAACCTGTGATGCTTAATCCAAGGCAGGAGGTGAGGGAGATTTCTTAGAAAAGATTCTAACTTTCTCCTTAGCATATGCAGGAGCAGCACTGGTGGGACTGGGGGGAAATGTGTTCCACAACCCTAATTCCCAGGGAAGCCCAGAAAGAATGCACATGGATGGGGAAAAGTTTAGGAAGGAAGCCAGGCCCAGAGAAGAATGTTCCTTGGGGACCCGCTCATTCATCTGCTCATCATAAGTAAGTACCCGCCATGGGCAACTGCACTGTCCTTGCAGGGAACAAGATTAACAAATGTCTCTGGTCACGGGAAGTTTATATTCTTGTACGCAAGTGATAAATAATAATAACAACAGCATCCTCAGGAGAATGATCAGTTTTAGAGAAACATCTATCTATCGGTCCATTCATTCACTCACAACAAACCGGATGCATGATGGGCATCAGGTTCTGTGTTTGGTGCTCAGAGGGTACAATGGTAATTAAAACATAAGCAAAATCTGGGATTCAGCCACACAGATGGTAAATGAATCTTCAGGAATTAATGAGGTCACCCAGAGAAGACATAGGGAACAAAGTGTGTGTGTGGGAGGGAGGAGTCACAAATATAGCAGGTGTGGTGTCATTAACAGAGAGTATGGTGTCACTCAAGCCAGGGTTCAGCACTGGAGCAGTGTGTTCGAGAAGGGAGTCACCCATTGTATAGGCACAGTCATAAACTCAAGTTCGAAGAGGAGCCAATATCACAGGATTCAGCAACATGAAGACCAGAGTTGTTCTGATCAAGATATGGACCTGAACACCAGAACACATATTCAGATGAGCCAGCAAGAAGGAAGCGAAGACTGAGAGAGTGAACCTGTTCCAATATTGACTGTGAAACAAGAAAAGAAGCAAAGATAGACAGAGAAAGAAGTCTGGGAGAGGAGTTTTTCTTCTTTCCCTTCCTTCCCCAAATAAAATAGAAGTAACCACATTTAAAGTTTGAAAGGAGACAAAAATGGAGAAAAGACAACTGGTGGAGTGAAGACCCTAACAGATTAAAAGAGAATGGAATTTAGAGAGGAGGAAGAGACACCCTTTCCACTAAGTATTGAGAGATAGGAGGAAGAAAGATGTTGCTGAGGGCAGGAGTGGGTGGCAACAGGGCTGGGATAGGAAACATGAGTAGGATGGGGCAGGGGTGGGGAACAGAGTGGGGCAGGGGTGGGGAACAGAGTGGGGTGGGGGCAGGGCTGCGGTGGGGAGCAGGGGATCATTAAAAGTTGGAAGAATCCCCTACAAAATGGCCATAAGGCCAGGAAAATTCACAGGCAAGTCTCAGTGCAAATGGAAGAGGCCCCCAGAAACTGCTGACAGATATTTGGGGTTAGGTTGGTTGACAACTGGTAAAAGTAAATGGGTGGTTTGGGAGGGGGAATGCAGGTTATGTCTGATTATTGAATGATTATTGAATGTGCTTCACACAGGAATATATAAAATTTGTCCAACTAGGCAGTGAAGAAACACCTGGGTAGCAGTACAGTGATTCACAGATTTTTGAGTAAATATTTCCGGGTATCACTTCGAGCCTGGGCAAAAACCTGCACGTGGAGACTTGCCAAATCAACACCCAGGTCAGTAACCTCAGAGCACTGTATCAAAGCAAAGGCATCTGGGCATGTCTGTCTGAATGCAAGAGTTGAGGAATTCTGGGCAACCAGGTTCAGCCTCCAGGACTCACACCTCAGTCACTTGACTTCAGGCCAACTGCTCCATGTCATTTTGTCCCAAGCTTTTATTTATTTATTTTTTTTAAAGAAAACACTTATCTGTTTTTCCTTTGGTTCCCCTGGGGTACAGTAGAAATGAATCCAGTATCTATTTAAAGCCCAAGAACATCAAAGGCCTGTGCCGTACTGGAAGAATCTTCTGAGCAAGGGTGTCACAGGGCCACACTGGTAGGTCCCCTTCATGCTTACTGAGAGAAAAGGTACAATTTGTATAGGGCTCTTTCACAAGTGTTTCCCTCACCTGAATCACCTGTTCCAGGATGCGTGACAGAACCAACCCGAATCAGAAGACAGAGAACATAACACTGCCTGAACATGTGGGCAAGTCTGACAACTCCCTGCTCCCGACTCATCGTGTGAAAAGACATGTTATCCCTCTGCTTACCCAAATGTAAGCCCTTTATTTACTGAGTGTCTGCTCAATCAACACAGAGCCTTCATGTTTTGTCTGTCCCTCTGTTCTGTTGATTCTTGGAGTCAGCAGGTTCCTAGAGACTAGGAACCACGTCAACCTTTGTGCAAGGTACATGATAAGTACTCAGCATAACGTTTGCTGATGCTAGCACTTGCTGAACCTGCTACTGCCATGTGGCACATGTGTGCTCCATGAAAGCTAAGACAGAGACAATAACTGTAGGCTAGAGGATGAGGGATAGCTTAGCCATTTTATATATTTTTAAAATTTTTGTATTGAGGTAAAACCCACGTAAAAATGAACCATTTTTAAATGAATAATTCAGGGGCACCGGGATGGCTCTATTGGTTAAGTGGCCAACTTTTGATTTTAACACAGGTCATGACCCCAGGGCTGTGAGTTCAAGTCTCACACTGAGCTCCACGCTGGATGTGGAGCCTGTTTAAGACTCTCCCTCTCCCTCTATCCCCATTCTCGCTTGCTCTCTGTCTCTCTCTCCCGCTAAAATTAAATATATACATAAAACAATTCAGTAGCATGTAGTACATTCATAGTGTTGTGAATGAGGTGGTGCATAATCACCACCTCTACATAGTTCTAAAACATTTTTATCACCTCAGAAGGAAACTCTATAACCATCAAACAGTAGCTCCCCTTTCCCCTTCCTTCAACCTCAGACTGGCAACCACTAATTTAAAGTCTGCATGGAATGGTCTGTTTGAATATTTCATATAAATGGAACATGAAGTGTGGCCTTCTGTGTTTGGCTTCTTATATTCTCAAGATTCTTCCATGTTGTGGCATGTATCGGTACTTCATTCTTTTTTATGGCTGAATAATACTCCATTTCAGGAATACAACACAATTGGCTTATCCATTCAACTGTTAATGAACTCTAGGGCTGTTTCTATATTTGGACTATTGTGAACAGTGCTGCTATGAATGTGTATATATATATATATATATATATATATATGTATTTGTTAAGTATTGGCTTTCAATTCTTTGGATATACAGTTGACTGTTGAATAACATGGGTGGTAGGAGACCCAACACCCCTCACAACCAGGTGCAACTGAAAATCTGTGTATAACTTTTGACTCCCCAGAAACTTAATTATTACTAGCCTACTACTGACCAGAAGTCTTACTGCGAACAGTCAATTAACACATTTTGTATGTTACATGTATTATATATTGTACTCTTACAAAAAAGCAAGCTAGAGAAAAGAAAATGCTAAATTCTTGAGAGAAAAATACATCTACCATACTGTACTTTTTGAAAAAAAAAACACATATAAGTGGACTTGGGTAGTTCAAATTCTTGTTATTCAATGGTCAACTGTATATATAGGAGTAGAACGACTGAATCATATGGTAATTCTCTGCTTAATTTTTTGAGGAACTGTTGTCCACAGTGGCTGTACATCCCCACCAGCAATGTTCAAGAATTCTAATTTCTCACATCCTTGCCAACACATTCTTTTTCCTTCTTTTTTTAGTATAGCCATCCTAGTGAATGTTGAATGATACCTCACTGTGGTTTTGACATGAATTTTCCTGATGATTAATGATGTTGAGTACCTTTTCATGTGTTCCTTGGCCAGAGAATGTCTCTATGCCAGAGAAATGTCTATTTAAGCCCCTTACCCATATTTTAGTTGGGTTGTTTGTGTTTCAGTTATTTTTAAGCAAGGCACTCTGATACTCCTCTAAGAACAGCCTGCTTCAGGAGACAAGATGCAAAGCAAAATGTTAACAATGTAGTAGTTGAGAGGTTGTACTCTGAAACCAGGCCAGGTGGGTTCACTCCACAACACAGTTGCTTGGCAAAGTTACCTCCCTGAGCCACAAGCTCTTCATCTGTAAAAAGGAAGGTATTAAGAGTAAACTTCATGGATGTGTGGTACATCAAATAATTTAATATAATAGGCTTATAGTAGAATCTGACAAAAAGTTAAAAGCTATAAAATGTTTCAAAAAGCAATAAAGTTTAGGGGCGCCCGGATGGTTCAGTTGGTTAAGCGTCTGCCTTCAGCTCAGGTCATGATCTCAGAGTCCTGGAATCAAGCCCCACCCTGCTCCACAGGGAGCCTGCTTCTTCCTTTCCTGCTCCCACTGCTTATGCACACATGCACATGCTCTCTCTCTCTGCCAAATAAACACAATTTTTTTAAAAAATCAATAAAGTTTACAGAGAAAGCACCTCCATGAAATTACATATGTATTCCCATAGAAATGGGAGATGTGGATGAACCTTTCTGCCAGACCTAGCTAGCCACATAGGAGGAAAAGGAGCAAGTCACAGTATTTTGCCTCCATGTTAAGTCTACAATGATCTCAAAATACTGAAGAGCACTACATAACACATTGTCCCTTGTAGCTTTTCAACAACACAGGGGAAGCATTCTTATACTATGGCAAGAAGGCAGAACTGACATCTGTGAAAAAAGTTTGGTGATACATATACTACACGGGACCAAATCTTTTGCCCCATCATACATTCCATGAAATGAAAAAGATGAAGAAAGTTTACAGGCTGCTATATTTTATAATTGTGATTTCTTTGAAATGCCCATCTGCCACTGTGAGTGAGGATAATAAATCATAGTATATGGTTGAGAAGTATCAAGACCTTCTCCTTTCTGTATACGGAAAAAAATCCAATTGTACCCAGAACAATCATGTCAGGCGATTCACCTGCTCAGGCCCAAAAGTCATAGTTATCATTCAGCCCAGTCTATGCTGCTGCCATTATGCTCCCTCCATACGGTCTTTGGAAAGGAGGTTCAGGATAACATATGACAGCAATCCACTGCCTCTTCTCCAATTCTATCCTATACTTGAAAGATAAAGGCTCTTCCAAATTAGAGATTCAATATCACCTAAAATGGACTCAGGCTCAATTAAATTTCCAATATATAATACGCAATTTCATACTCATAATGTTTCCTGTCATTTTGCATTAATTTAATAAGGAATGAAATCCTCTCTTCTCTTGAATTCTTTAGGTAGCTTGGGTTTCCTAAAAGCTTAGGTTTCGCTCCCCAATCTCCTCCATCCAGCAAATTTAAACCTTGACATACTAATTAACTTGGATAGCAATCCATGCATCTTCTGCAAAGGATTGATGCCATGGAACTGGAGTCATGGGCAAGTTCATGTTTATTCTCAATAGCGGAACAAATGGACAAAATGAACAGACGAAGTGATCAGAAATAAGTGAATTGAAAGGAAAAATGCCAAAGTTAATTTACCAAGTAGAGTCATGGGAAATCAGTGAAAGTGTTACACAGCAAACAAACAAACAATGAAACTTACTTTCTTTGAAAGACCTCTAATAATGTGATATATGAAATGGGGAAGCTTAAGTGAATTTACTCTTAAAAAAAAATCATGTTCCTGGAAAAAGAAATACATAGAAATAAGTTCTGGATTAGTCATCAAAATGTTCTTTCTTGTTCCAGATCACAGTTAAAGAAGGATGTTTAAGAAGCAGAACTCTATAATGCACAGCACTGTGAATCCCAGTTTGAGTTCCAGATCTGAAGACTTGGCAAGAAACTTCACATCTAAAATGTGCCTATAAGCTCATTTTTCATAGATTACAATTTCCAACTGTAGTGACAACTAAATGTTTGAGGTAGTTTGATTCTGAGAACTATATTGTATTTTGTTCTCTGGCCATTACAGAAAATACAGAAATCATAGAATAAAACAGGAAGAAAAAAGGGAATCTGATATACTACGACTTTGAGAAAAGGAGTATGTTTGTTATATTTCCTATCAAAGACAATATTTCTATATTTTCTATTATTTTAAAACTAAGAAGTTAACACACTGTGGTATCTTCCCTACTAAAAATAACACAATGATGTTACACATATCATTCAACTAGTAACACACTATGGTTATTTTCCTATATTATTAGAAATGCTTCATGGCTGCAAGTAACTTCTCTGCACTTTTACATAAAATGTACTTATCCACTTCCACCTTGCTGAATTTTTCTCTTTGCTACTAAAGGGAAAAAACAGTGCAATTACTACTTTCACCAGACAAGGAGCATTATGAACAATTTTAGACTCTTTTAAACACTTCTAAGTTTGCTTTGTCCCAAAAAATAAATCAATTTACACAATAGTAGTAATATGGGAGTACCTGCCTTACTAAATTCTTACTAACATTTGAACATTAACAATTCTTGTTACTTTCTGCCAAATGGCACCTCATTATTTGCCTTTCTTTGACTATTAGTAATGTTAATTTTTTCCCATATGTTTATAGGAAAACTGTACTTTTTTTGTGGATTCTGTGCGTATTGAATAGTACACTATCTTGTCTATTCATTCTTCCAAATAATCACTAAATATCTGGGACAATGCCTTAAAACCATTTAGTCTGGAAAGCCCATCATCTTTATAATGCTTAGTTCTATCATCTGTGAGCACAGTACGCCTCTGCAATTAATCTGTATTTTGTTTTGTTTTTAAATATTTTATTTATTTATTTATTCATGAGAGACACAGAGAAAGAGAGAGAGGCAGAGAGAGAAGCAGGCTCCATGCAGGGAGCCCGGTGCGCGACTAGATCCCAGGACTCCTGGATCACCCCCTAGGCTGAAGGCAGGCACTAAACTGCTGAGATACCCAGGGACCCCCTGTATTGTTTAAAGTCTGTAAATCTCTTTGTGTTTTCCCTGACCTGAGCCGAAGTCAGATGATTAACCAACTGAGCACCCAGGCGCCCCTCTTTTAGTTTTAATTTGCTTGATTTGCCTTTGCCTATCATTTTACTTTAATCACACTTTAGTTTTTGGGTGGAGGGAGTGTTGTCACTTATGAACACCTTACACTTGAGAGGCATCTATTCTAGGAGCTAAAGGAGCACCTGGCACAGAATGGAGTCTCAGCAATTATTAAGTTGTTCATTATAAAACATCTGTCTTTCTCCATCATACTTGCATCTGGTAAGCACCTAATAAAGCGAAACGAGGTTTTCTTTGATCACTAAGCTGTGCTTCTCTGCTGCTCTGAAAATAAGGAATACTGCGTAATAATATAAATTAAAGTATTATAATCCTTTCTAAGTTCATGGAATTATTTTATGGACTGATGGGAATGGGGGTTACATGAATATCTATCAATATTCAAATGTCATCAGGGGCACCTGGGTAGCTCAGTGGTTGAGCCTCTCTACCTTTGGCTCAAGTCGTGATCCTTGAATCCTGGGGTTGAGTCCCACATTGGGCTCTCTGCAGGGAGCCTGCTTCTACCTCTGCCTCTCTGTGTCTCTCATGAATAAAAAAAATCTTTTTAAAAAATTAAAAAAATATTTAAATGTTATCAAATTCTATCTAAATATATATAGTTGATTGTAAATTGCAATTCAATTAAAAATGGGATTGGAGGGAAAAGACACAAGTATAGCTCATGGAGTAGCTTCCTTGTGGCCCCATGAAGAAGAGATTATTGGCAATACAGACATAAACATTGATTTTATTCATAAAATTGTGTACAAAATTATCTGATAGTATTTTGTGACCAGTCAACTATCCTTTTGTTGCACCAAAAATTAAAGCTAGTTTTCAAGATGATTTTTACATAAATTATGAAAATAAACTTAGTATCTTCCTAATAATAGAGAAAACAAAACAAAATCAACCAAAAAGTATCTCTCGGTGTTTACCAGCCAAGTAGAATAACTGCTTTGATCTTTGAGATTTGCCATAGAATTACCCACATATTAAACAAACAAACCTTTAAAACTCCCTCACCACCCAAGGATTAAAAACACTTTAAATATTCCTCTCTTACTATTCACGTTGATCTACACTTGCCATCACAAAGTATTTCACTTATGGAGGACAACAGGGCATTCCAGCATGAGTATTCACTCAATTTGTGGAAACAAAGTATCCTTCAGTCCCTTACAATTTTGCTCGACAACATATGCGAGGGAGTTTCAAACATTTATTGGAAATACTCCTGGAAAAGAGAGGGCAATTTCCTGGTGTGTGTGATTGTCAAGTGGGAGAATATGTCAATCACCTAATTACCAACTATTCATTAAGGAGGGCTTTTAAATACATTGCAAGTAAAATTAGCCGTGATTCCAAATGTACTATACTGTGTAAAACACAGAATAAAAAGCCTTTTTCAAAATATGTGATTTATTTGAGGGAGTTTCCTACCTTAAATATGTTCTCCAGGAAAAGCAATTTGTTATTGACCCAAGTTCCTGTGCCTTCCATGTTTCTTTCAGAGTGGATATTTATGCAAAAGCAACAAGATAATGGGAAACAAGTCTTCCAATCTGAACTAAAGTTCCACAAAAACACTAAGGAGATCGCTCTTTATTTCGTTCCAGTACCCTCGTGCTCATTTCATGGCCTCCTCCAGGTCCCACCATGAGCCCCCTTCCTGGGGACCACAAGTCAATTCTGATTTGTACATGACACCTAGTCTCAGAAACAAAGTGTGGAGTTGCAAAACTGAAGAGCAGTAAACAGAATTTGTCTCCATTGACCACACTGGTGAGTACCAGGGAATAAAAACCATTCCTACCTCCTGCCATTGCCCCAGATCCGAAAAGAGAACCAAAATTTGAGGCCATATCTGCCTCATCGGAGACCTTGGCAGAGAGAGAAAACATTCAAATAACAGCACTAACAGCATACAATGTAAAACTGAACTGATATACGGAGAAAACAGTATTTTGTTCCTTTTTTTTTTATTTTGTTCCTTAAAACAAAAATGACATATACAATCAAATCATCACAAATGGAAAACATTTTCAAAGCAAGGAGAATAACACTTATATTTGTCTTTTGTCCACCATACTAGTAAATGCTGGCTCTTCCCCTGAGGTGATCATGTTAGCCACTCCTGAGCCAAAAGAACACATGTATAAGAGACACACATAATGCATAATGCACAAATCCTCAAACTCCATACCATAACCAAATTGGTAGAAATGTAGTTCTCTCTTAATAAAAAGTAAAAGGAAGAGAAATTTAAAATTTTTTCAGACTTATGGTTTGAGTGATTCACTTTTGACCTGATGGTACAAAGATCTGTGCTGATACCCATGAGTTGGTCAAATATTTTCATACCAGCAGACACCTATTTATGATATTAAGAAAAAAGTGATTTAAACCTTCATACACTCGGCTAATGTGCTGTTCTCTTCAAAGTGCAGGGAATATTAAGGGCCACCTCTGGGTTATTAACAGAATTTATAACTTCACTGCTTTCTTAAATTAGATCCTATTGCTCACAGTCCTCACCTCATTTAGGACTTTGTAAATTTACAAAACCAGGAACAAAAATCATCACAATTCATCATTACAAAGGGCAGAGTTGACCCAAAGTCTCTGTGTCAATTGTCTAAATAAATTCTAGACTTAATTCACTATTGAAAAAATAAAAAATTCATAACCACAGCCATCAATGGCGGGCTAAAATGATCTTCCCAAACCTTGCTGAGTTTTAACTGCTCACACACTACTCACCAAGTGAGGATAAAAGTATCTAATTACCATTTATTACTAGTTCTGGGTGCCAGTACCCTGTAATTTGAAACGCATTCTTCCTTTTGAGTCGTTCGCTTCAGTACTACTATTAAAAATTACTAAAAACTATACTTGATAATGCCAGGCTGAAAGTTATATCGAGCAAGAAAAGTATGTTCAATCTACAGAAGAGCTCAAAAAGACAACATAAAATCAGAGATGACACAGAAGACGAATAAACATCTTCATGGCTGTAGAGCACTGAATGGGCACAGAATGAGCATGAAATCAGTGAAAAGTGGAATCTGAAAAGGCTGTAAGCCTCTTTCCAAGAAGAGCCTACTCCAGAAAATGTCTCATAACCAGACTGGTGTCCAGTCCTACTTGAAAATATGGAGAAAAAGAGATAGGAAAAACATGTGGGGTCAGGAGGGGAAAATAGATGATGATAAATGCACAGAAAGCTTGCTATTTCTGAGGATTTAGATAAAATAGGGGCAATTCAAAAACTGATCTCTCCAATGATACCAATCTCATCCACCACGCAGATTTTCTAAACACTCAACCTATCAACTCTCCTTATGCCAGACTGTTGCTTTCTGCTTTCAAAAGGGATGCTGCCTCCATTTAGTGATGTTTATAAAAATGGCAGCAGTTTCCTATTTGAATGTTAATTACTGTTGTGACACACAAGATAATTTAACTTGCTTCAGTAATTTATTCTTCCTTGTAATTAGATATAGTAATTGGAAAATCTTCCAGAATGTAGACACTTTCTAAGGTGAAATGGCCGGAAAAGGGAACTTTCCCAGAGGATCTCACCTATAAATCTGGGGATGGCTGTTCACCTGGCCATCACTTGGATGAACTATGCCAGGGATCAGAGACGGTCCTTCTGGAATCAAGTAGGTGTCAACCATACCCTTTAAGAGTTGAATGATTCAAGAAGAAAGCAAAGCCCCAGCAGCAGTTTAGAGCTACACTGAGAAGAGTATGAAAGACAAAACTTGAATGAATCCAGGAATGATGCTACACAGTGCCATTTTAAACCCTCTAGTCTGGGAGCTATTCACACACGGTCAAAGACTCTGTAAAAAGAGTGCAGGCCAAAAATACCACTCAGGTGTGATGAGTTCTACTCATATTACTTCATTCATGGAAGTGTTTCAGTGCTTGCCACATCATAGGTGCAACATATATCTGCTGAGACAAGGAAATGAGGGATTGGAAAGGTAAATGAACAGGAGCATGCAAGACTTGGAAATAACGATAGCCAGTAAGTACGCAACACAGAGAACATATCAGGTACCATGCTAAGCACTTTATATCTCTTTTCCTCTCTTCCAATTTTCTTCTCATTGTACCCAAAGCTCTCCTCCCTATCTTTACCTAAAATCCTTTTAAGAAGCATTCTATGATAACAATTTCAATCATATACATCAATAGAGAGAATACCCCTTGTACCCATCTTCCAGATTCAGTAATGATGACCAATCTTTCTTCATTTATACCCTGTATTAGTTTCCTATATTATTTTGAAGCAAATCCCAGATATCACATTTCATCTGTCAGTATTTACAGGGCTAACTTTTTCTTTATAGGGCTCATTTTTATAAACTTCAATGTAATAATTCCTTAAATACATTAATAAGAATTCCTCAATATGGGACACCTGGGTGGCTCAGTGGTTGAGTGTCAGCCTTTCGCTCAGGGTGTGATCTTGGGGTCCAGGATGGAATCTCACATCAGGCTCCCTGCAAGAAGCCTGCTTCTTCCTCTGCTTATGTCTCTGCCTCTCTCTGTGTGTCCCCCATGAATAAATAAATAAAATCTTAAAAAAAAAATAAAAGAATTCCTCAATATAACCAAATATTCAGATACTGTGCCTTTCTCTCAATTGTATTATGATTTTTTACAGTTTGTATAAATTGGTATCCAAAAGAGGTCCAGATATGAGGATTAGTTGACATATCTCTTAATCCTTTTAATTTATAGATTTCATCCTCCATCTTTTTTACTTCAGTTGTGTTTTTTTATTGCTAATGAGAAAAGTTATTTGCCCTGTAGAATTGCCCAATCTAGATTTTTTTTAATTGTATCTCTATGATGTTAATTCACTCTTCCCCTGTCCTCTGTACTTCCTGTTAATCGGTATCCAGAGAAAGAGGCCAGAGCAGATTATACTTTGAAATTTCAGCAAGAATATTTCACAGGCTGTATACTTTACCAGGAGACATACAATCTCAGTTGTCTTTCTATTGTGATGCCAGCAGCTCACTGCTTGGACCTATCAACTCATCGGGGTTGCAAAATAAAGAAATATGACCCTTCTGAATCCTTCCTCATCTGCTCCCTGAGCTACTTCTCTACAGAGAGACTTTCTCTTCAATTACTGGTTAATCCGAGGTATAAGTAAGCAAGTTGAACACTTGATTCTTTCCGTTCTGGTTCACTAGGTTTCCAAATTATGAGCAGATTCCCTAATATCATTTTAAAAAGAAAATGACCAAAGAGATTTTATTTTTAACTCTGAAATTTCCTTCAGGAGACCCATCTGTGTCAGAAATCCAAAACTGTCCAGTATCATAGCACGTTTGGAGGCTGAGGTAAATAAAGGCACAATATACTTTAAAACTTATCTGTCTCTTTAAGAGCCTCTTCAGTAAGCAGACTTTTTCTTAATTTGAATATCCCCAAGTAAGGAAGATCTAATAAAAAAAAATCCTTTGTATTTATTTAAGAATATTAAATATCTAACACCTTCCTCTCAAAGTCATGATGCAGATGCTTGCCTCTGATTTTAGAACCCAGAAGGGCAGAAGAGAATGGGCAGCAATCACTATATAGTTTCCAGCAAGAAACCCTTTGCATATACTCCCCAGAACTGACATAAACAAAGCATGTGATATAAGGAGCCGTAAAGAGATGTGACAAAAGCAACTAAATACCATGCAAGGAACATATTCTACTGTAGTATGAACATCACATGGGTTTTACCTTCTTTTCCTCCTGGATATAAACTGATCAAGCTACAAAATAAAAACAGAGACCCTGGTCTCCACTTTAGTGGAAAGCAGAGACATGTGCCCTTCAAATTACATGTGGCTATGATGTAAAATATCTGCCTGTTTACAAAATTAATGAACAACTCACATTCTCTCCAGCCCCCAAGGCTGAGAGCTCAGCAGGAGTAGTACATCTGACATTCTATTCACCACATAATGGACTCAGGAAATTCAAGAATAACATGAATTCTATCATTTCATGAATGGCACTCTAGATAACCAAAGATCCCCTCCACACACCAACACAGATGAAATCTCAGAATCTCTGCTCCCTATGGGTATGGACAGTTTCCTAATTTATATCATTTTATTTATAAGAGAATTAAAGTTACTGAATAATGAAACACATGTACAGACTGGGATGGTCTGGTTTGGAATCCACTCCCCAATAAGAGTACAAAAGGATGAAGAATACCTATCAGTGAGATACGATATTACTTCTGCTAGCCGTGTGCCAAGCGTAAGTAGTCTACAAGATGTATCCTCTAGATACTCACACACAATTGAAAGCAGGAAAGTCAGAGAGAGCTGAAAAACTGCATTCTAACACTAGCACACTGGTTTCCTCAATAAATAGCTTAACCACCTTGCACTTTCATTTCTACACTTTATATATAATGACCTTTGCTTACAACGCAGTGGTATTCTGAGTAACATAAATAATCCTTTGAGATCTTCATAGAAAGCACAATTTTAACCTACTAATGAAGGAAACAGAAAGAGAAACCTGAACAAATTGTCTCAAATACTGACCAATTAGTCCAACTGAAAAGAGAGATTAACTTCTGAGACTCAGAAACATCCATGATTGGTGGCCACTAACACTGCCCTTCTTGTCAACTCCTCCCTACCACTACTCCTTTGCAACTCCTTCTTTCCCCTTTCTCTGGTGGCCGTGGCCTTCCCCCACACCTCCCCCATCTCTTGCTCCTCTAGCACTTCCACCTCCCCGATTTCAGCCTCTTTTTTTGCTCCTTCCCACTGAAATTCCTCTATTCAAGTCTTGCATCATAAACAGAAAGGTGAAACCTGAAGAAACAGAAGCCACAGCTTCACGGACAGGTAGCTCATTAGCTGAACAGCTGGACCTCATGGACATGTGACTGCCAGCAGAACGTTGTTGTGTGCTGCCCTACACTATGTTCTATATGAGACTGTTCACCACTTTTACTCAAAAAGGAATCTGAAGAACTGCTGGTGCATCTCACTGTTCTCCCACCATTATGAAGGGCTTCAAGTCATACAAAAAGAAGATAAAACTGGCCACATCAACCAGATTCAAGCCCTATACCTGGAAGACACCGCCGGAGTTCCCAGAGTCAAGAAGCTGTTTTCCAAAGTGACCCTCTCCCTGTTACTCTCCCACAGCGTTCAACATCCCTGGAGGAATACTTTTCATGGGTCAAATCCATATCCTTTCTAAGGTAAGAAACAGCTCTGGATTCTTTTTTTTTTTTTTTTTTTTAGCTCTGGATTCTTAAATGCAATCCTGAAGCTCAATGGACAACACAAGGTAGGAAAGGCACTCTAGGCAAACACCTAAGTGCAGGTAGGCATAATTAGCCCAGAGAACACTAGAAACTTTTGTGAAGAGCCTTCTGTTCCAACTCTCCACAGCCTTACTCTTTAGCAGGTTGAGGAATCTCAGCCTCCTTAATTCTACCAACCTTTTCATGCCTCCTTAATTCTACCATTTTTTTTTTCATGATATTTTTGGGTCCTGCTTAATTAAGACCCCTTCAAATTGTCCATGTTCCCTTTTGAAAGATAGAGTCTAAAACAAAGGGCAGATAGATGAAATCCTTGATACAAGAGAAAAGCCATCAATCCTTTGGAATTAGAAAGTCTGCATAAGCCCAGGGCAGTGAAGGAAACCTGCACACAGAAGAGGCAGTTATCATGACAATAGTACTTTCAGACAGAATAACTCGTAAACTTACATAATAGCAGAAACCAAGGAGGAACCATCAAATAAAGTCTACCAAATATCACCTAGCTTGGACATTCACCATGTAGCTAAACAGGAGAAGGCCTAAGAGATAAAAGCCAGAAATGTCTAAGCTAAATCCTTTAAATATTAGCCAAGTCAGGAAAAAGCAAGATGAGGGAATTAGGGAAAAGGTAAATTCCTTTTTCTACAAAGTAAAGAAAGAAAATTAAATGAAAATCCCGACTGAGCTCATAAAGTGTGTTCAGAAAAAAACAGTAGTTGGGTGTGTGTTCTTGGTATAGAGTCCTGAAAATAATACAGCTGCTAAATTGCAAGCACCAGGGAGGTGAAGTACTAGCTCAAAAGATTATGAAAATTGAGCTTTCTAAACTGAATCTGAAAAGGAGAAAGGTAAAAAGAGGTCAGCTCATCATGGACAAGGAGGAAGTTTCTATTATTTGGCTGGCTGTTTTAAATTAATATCCTGGAACATTAGCAGGTTAAAAAAGCCCTATAAAAATGACAGAGACAGGGATCCCTGGGTGGCGCAGCGGTTTGGCGCCTGCCTTTGGCCCAGGGCGCGATCCTGGAGACCCGGGATCGAATCCCACGTCGGGCTCCCGGTGCATGGAGCCTGCTTCTCCCTCTGCCTGTGTCTCTGCCTCTCTCTCTCTCTCTCTGTGACTATCGTAAATAAATAAATAAAAAACCTTAAAAAAAAAAAATGACAGAGACAAAAGCAAATGGAGTAGAAACAACAGTGTTTACACCTTACTAACACAAAGGTATTACTAGAAGAGTTTACAAGGTGCTAATATGACATACATCAGAGTCAAAAGGCTAGCTTTAATAAATGATGAGAAAAGGCATGGGGCACAGAAGTAAAGCCAGAGGACTTGAAATAACTCCATCTATGCACATACTAGATTATTTTAAGCCAAGTAAGCTACCCCAGGATCCATGAAAGATTGTGTTTTGTGATTCTCTAAGAGGCAGTGCATCAAACCAGTAAATATGCAGCTAAATGGAAAAACCAAGAGTGAGGAGAATATAAAATACCTATCCTTTCTGAGATACTAGTAGGCATGCTCAAAGAATCCAAAGACATGCCTTTGACCCAGAGAGGTCCCAGCCTTTAAATTCAAAGTGAAAGAAAAGCAAGTGCATTGCCCTTTTTTCTTCTATTGGGAGATACATGGAGGTAACAGTTGAGAAACCAGACCAGGTGAGTACAATGGGTCAGTATAATTGATCTTCTCTATGTCCGCACACTTTGGTAGCAACGATTTCATCAAGGCTGGCTGGTGTCCTCAGCATTCACCTGGCCTCCTCGGGAGATAGCATTTCCTGTCATCCCCCAATCTGTCCCATAGATGTGCGATTCCTGCTGTTAATATCACACACCTGTCACAGACTGAATATTTATGCCTCTACACAGTTCATATGTTTAACTAGCTGCCAGTGCAGCTATATTTAGAGAAGGTGCTTCTATGGAAATAATTAATGTTAAATTAGGTTATAATAGTGGGGCCCTGATCCAATAGGAATTAGTGTCCTTTTAAGAAGAGGCCCCAGAGAGCTTCCTCTTTCACCACAAGCACACACAAAAGAAAGGCCATGTGAGGACATATCAAGAAGGCAACTATCTATAAGCCAGAAAGACAGTCTTCATGAGAAATCCAATCAGCTGAAACTTTAAACCTGGATTTCTAGGCCCCAGACTGTGAGAAAATAAATTTCTGTTGTTTAAGCCACCCCATCTGTGGTATTTTGTTACAGTGACTTGAACTAAAACACATATTCTGTCAGTGTTTAATAATGACTTCCCAAACAGCAGGGACAATGCTGTGGGAAGTGAGAGGCTTCAGAATGCCTTTGGGGTGCCTGGGTGGCTCATTCTGTTAAGAGTCTGACTCTTGATTTCAGCTCAGGTTTTGATCTCAGGGGGTCTGAAATCAGATTCCACTTTGGTCTCTGTGCTCAGTGTGGAGTCCGCTAGAGATCCTCGCTCTCCCTCTGTCTTCCCGCCCACCCACCACTCTCTATAAATGAATAAATGAATCAATCAATTAATGGCTTTGACTATAATAATGATTAAAAACTACACTGACCACAGTAACACCCACAATTATCTATCAGCACCAAAAGTGTTACCAGCGGAGTTATCATTTTTACAGGCAAACACGCATATCTCCTTATTAAGCAGCAAACTATAGAATGCTAACCTTTTCTCAAACTCAATAGCAATTCAGGTAATACAACTCCATTTTGAGAAACAAAAATACCAAAATAAATGATCTACTGTAATGCTAATTTATGTGCACTTACATACATGCTAAAAATACTACAAAAAAACATCTGTTGCGATTATTTCATATAAGATACTTAACTTCCTTGATTTTATGCCAATTCAACTTGCTAATAATAAACTTACACACTATATTGTACATCTGAAACTAATATAACAATGTGTGTTAACTAATTGGAATTAACAAGTCTTTTAAAAGTTTAAAAAAAATAATAAGCTTGGAACAGTGCACTTTGAGCTTATAGAACACCAAATCATAGACTTAGAGGATCACAAATGCAGAGAATGAGAATACAGGCCAGAGATAATTTGGGTCAATTGGTTTTGCTTAAAATGAGAAAACCAGATCAGTGATATGAACAATAAAGAGATCCCTTAGGTACCAGAATTGTGTTCTTCTATTGACTTATTAAGGAATAATCTTAGAAAAGTTAAGTAAAGTTTAAATCATAAATCTCAAAAAATAAAGTGTAGAAGTTTTTGTTAAATTCATTAATTAGGGAACCAATGAGGTGTTACAACCTGTCCAAAGGAGAATCCAAAGAGTAAAGAAATATACAAGCAATCAGGAATGACAGAGGGGCAGCCCAGGTGGCTCAGTGGTTTAGTGCCACCTTCAGCCCAGGGCATGATCCTGGACACCTGGGATCAAGTCCCTCATCAGGCTCCCTGCATGGAGCCTGCTTCTCCCTCTGCCTGTGTCTCTGCCTCTCTCTGTGTGTCTCTCATGAATAAATAAATATTTTTAAAAATATCAGGAATGAAAGAAGCAAAATTGATGAAGCTGGTCAGTATACATAAGGCGGTCATCTATTGCATTCTCCCATCATAATTAGCTTTCCATGGACAAGATCACTTCCTTTGCTCCCTGATTTCTACAACAGAAAGAGATATAAAACTGCTCAAAGACAGTGAAAGGCAGAGAGAACTTGGTTAGTTGAGCTAGACAGAACACCCACTGATTTTTTTCACAATTTCAAAGTCTTCCACAGTTTCCCCTCCCAGTCTCTCACTATATGTAGATACTATACAACTACAGAAAGCATGGCTGGTGTGCCAAGAGATGGAATTCAGAATTCTTGTGTAGTTGCTTAGTCAGGAAGAGGTCCAAGTTTACTTCACATTAACACAGAAACTTACAGATAATGAAATCTCTACTTGGATAGATGAGCGCGGTCAATGTTGCAACTCCTCTCCATACCCCCCACATGCCTACCCACTACGATGACTCATCATACAATAATCCCATGAGAGTAACCAATTCGCAACCAATTCCTTAAACCCAGGTGGGTACAAAGCCTATATTTAAACTCAGGACTTCTGACTCCAGATCCCATACCCTTTCTGCAACATCACTGGTATAGTTAGCCCACAAGAGAAAGTCTCTAATGCCCTTTAAAGTCTATAAAAAAAAAAAGGTCTACAAGAACATTTTTTCATTGTTCTTCAGATAAAATGTAAAATGAGAAAAGGCAAGAGAAAAAATAATCTGCTGCATAAACATGCAAAGAATGTATAAGATGATAACTAGCTGACATGTTGATCAAATGAGCCCAGTTGCATAGCTCTGATGAGAAAATCTACCCTTAAAGAGTAAACAGGGTGAAGAGCAAAAAAAAAAAAGTTTAAGATTTGGCTCAAAAGCACACCAAGGAATAAGAAGGTCTTCTCATGTCTTGTGTGTAGGCAAAGAATCATAGGACAATTACAAGAGGAGAATGGGAATCAAGGATTCAACTAAAAATTCTTCCAACTTTTTTTTTCTCAAAAATGCTCATTTTTTTCTCAAATGCTCGTTGCAGGCAACATTCAGAAAGTCAATAATAACATAAGTAGCTGAAGCAAATTTTCAATATCTCCTCTATGAAAAAACCAAACACATCTCAAAATTATAAGTTTTGAATCTTGTAAATATTTTAATTAAAATATGTCTGAATTCTGCTCATTCTTAAGGCTGAAGCTCTCAAGAGACCACCAAATTTCTATCTTTCTTGAGAAATACACACACTTATCCTCATTGTTTAAGTAGAAAAATCATGAGTTAAATCAATCAAGCAAGCAGGCAAAAAAAAAAAAACAACAAAAACAAAAACAAAAAACACAGTAATGGAACACATTCCTTGAGGGTAACAACAATACCAAGACAAAGGAGAGAAATGAAAGAATATTCAATTAAGTATTAATTTCACTGAGCACCTACTGATTGAAATATTGCTAAGTGTTCCTTAAAATATCTCTTTTCATTATAGCACTAAGAAGGAAAATATACCATGGTCTTTGGCACACATTCTTCATACACACTAAGGAAGGCCCAGGTAAAAAATACCCAGCAAACCTCTTGGAGTCCAGTTATAAACCTTTAATTCATTAGAGTATTTTAAAGAATGTTTCATAAGTAACAATTTATTTGTTTACAATGAAAAGATAATGAGGGAAAGATAAGGTGGGCATCTTCTGACCCATCTGTTCTCTCCACTCATAGAAAGCCAAATTACAATAAGAATATTGTTCCATCCAGCACCACTGCAGGAGCAGGAAGATGCGTAAATAAAATATTCAGTGACACTGGGACATCCATTCATTCAGTGAAGAGAGAAGAGAGAGTCCTGGCCTTGGGCAGCTCAGTCTCTGGCATGAACTGCACAAAGGGGTCTACTTACCCCCTGGCTCTGTGCAGTGGTCCCAGCTCTCCTTTTCTGAGCCTAGATGATGCCCAGGGCAGAGCTATGAATATGCATCTCACCGACTTTGGTTTGATTTTTTTTTCATTTTTTCATAACAAAATTTCCCATTGTGACCATTTTCAAGTTCACAGTTCAATAGCATTAATTTAATTCACAATGTTGTATAACCATCACCACTATTTCCAAGACTTCTTCATCACCCCAAACAGAAACTCTGTAATGAGTTCACTTTTTAATAAACTATATTAAGATATGGTTTCCCCCCAGCAAGACAAAAAATAACCTGCTTCATTTCACTTCCCTCCTGGCCTTCTCACACCAGAGCTATCAGCGTCCACAACACAACTGTCTAGGGTTTAGATTGCAGATTTTGCTGTTTTTAACATACACCTCAATTATGTAAACTTTGTTAATTTTACCGGTATGTTTATTCTTCAGTGTTACCTGCATCCCCTGTCTTCCTCTCTCTTTTACTTCTTTTTGTTTCTTTTTTTTTTTTTTTAAGATTTTATTTATTTATTCACTCTCAGGGAGCCCAATGTGGGACTCGATCCCTGAACTGGGATCACGACCTGAGCCAAAGGCAGATGCTCAACCACTGAGTCACCCAGGCGTCCCATACTTCCTTTTGTTTTTACTAGAACACAGCCTCCACTAATTCTTTCAAATGCAATCCTCATATAGAAAAATTTCTTTTTTTTAAAGATTTTATTTATTCATTTGACAGAGAGAGAGAGAGAGAGAGCACAAGCAGGAGGAGCAGGGGCAGGGGCAGAGGGAAAAGCAGGCTCCCAGCTGAACAGAGAATCCAATGGGGGGCCCCATCCCAGGACCCTGAGATCATGACCTGAGCTAAAGGCAGACACTTCAGTGCCTGAGCCACCAAGGCAACCCCAGGTAGAACAAATTCTAAGCATGTCCAAAAATATCCTTAGCTTTCACTCATGAGTGCGACTTTGGGAATAGAATTGAAGTTTAAAATAATCTTGTCTCACAATTTTGAAGACCTTATTTCATGGTTTACTGTAACAAATATTGCTTAATGAAAACCTGATGGCCATCTAATTATCAAAGAAATTTGCTTTTTTTTAAGATTTATTTTTATTTATTTATGATAGACAGAAAGAGAGAGAGAGAGGCAGAGACACAGGCAGAGGAAGAAGCAGGTTCCATGCCGGGAGCCCGACGCAGGACTCAATCCCGGGACTCCAGGATCGCACCCTGGGCCAAAGGCAGGTGCGAAACTGCTGAGCCACCCAGGGATCCCCAGAAATTTGCTTTTTAAAAGGGCACAGGTTACTAACATTTTTGGTTCACACATCCCTTTTAAATATACTCTCTTATCAGTAAGATTACAGGTCTGCCTCTTATCCATTCCTTTAGCTTATATGTTACTTTAGCTATTGTGTTTTGATCATAACTGTTTTCTACAAGGCATGCCGGCATGCCTATTAATTGAGAAGAAAGGGACCTCACCACCATGTGCCATTGTGGCCACCAGGATTCTGCACAGAGGTGCTTTCTTGTATGCTGTACGCTATCTCATCCAAGACTTACAAATATTAGAAAGACAGTATCATCACCTTTTCATAGATAAGGAAGCTGAGGCTCAAATGAATGAATGATTTTTCTAAAGGCTACTCAGCTAGTAAGGGAAAAGTCCAAGAGTCAGCCCTTTTTCTATATTGGAGCAAGGAAGGAAGAAAAGGAGGAAGGAAGGAAGGAAGGAAGGAAGGAAGGAAGGAAGGAAGGAAGGAAGGAAGGAAGGAAGGAAGGAAGGAAGGAAAGGACAGAGGGAGAAAGACAGGAAGAAAGGAAAGAAAATGGGAGGGAAGATTTGTGTTTGGTTTTGTGTAGAATTACCATAAAAAATATTCACTAATCCCTGGTTCTAAATCTGAATGCTATGTTTAATGAAGTATTAAAATACAGGGGCAGAGGATGGCCCTGTTGTGTTGTAAGTCTGATTCTTGGTTTCAGTTTAGGTCATGATCTCAGGGTCATGAGAACAAGCCCCACTTTGGGCTCCACGCTAAATGTGGCACCTGCTTAGGATACTCTCTCCCTCTCCTTCTGCCCATAACGCAGCTCGTGCTCTCTCTCTCTCTCTCTCTCTCTCTCTCTCTCTCTCTCTCTCTCTCAAATAAATAAATCTTTAAAGAAATCTATTATTAAAATGTATACTCATACAACAAGAAGAGAAACATAAGAAATAAAAAGAAAAGATTTAAAAAAATTTTTAAGACAGAGGAGAGGCTAATGAAGTGATTTTAAAAGGATAAGCTTTGGGAGAGATTCCCATCTACCTCCTACAAATAGGTCACTTCAGTCACTTAGGGTGGCTATCTTTTTCTGAAAGCTGCCAGATACCTCAAGGGCAAAGTAAAAAGAGAGAGCGTGATGTACACACTATGTTATTGGTGTTTGTTTCAAGGTGGCACTCTGGTTTTAAGACAAATTAGAACTCTACCATAGGCTGCTTTTAAAAACCAAACGACTAGAATACATACTCCCAGGTACAGCTAAGCAACTGCTGTCAGTGATATGTACTTAGGAGAGACATATATTGCCAAAAACAGTGCAAATCCTTCCTTCTCTTTACAATAATTTTTAAAGAACTGACAGAGTAACAAGGGGAAATATGAAACAAGTTTAAAGGGATCCCTGGGTGGCGCAGCGGTTTGGCGCCTGCCTTTGGCCCAGGACGCGATCCTGGAGACCCAGGATCGAATCCCACATCGGGCTCCCAGTGCATGGAGCCTGCTTCTCCCTCTGCCTATGTCTCTGCGCCTCTCTCTCTCTCTCTCTCTGTGACTATCATAAAAAAAATAATAATAATAATCCAGATTTCCTGAAGTAAATAAGGCTCCACATAAAACAAGATCCTGACTTTAAACTTGTTTCATCTTTTTTTTTAAATTTTTTTAAATTTTTATTTATTTATGATAGTCACAGAGAGAGAAAGAGAGAGAGGCAGAGACATAGGCAGAGGGAGAAGCAGGCTCCATGTACCGGGAGCCCAATGTGGGATTCGATCCCGGGTCTCCAGGATCGCGCCCTGGGCCAAAGGCAGGTGCCAAACCGCTGCGCCACCCAGGGATCCCGGAAATCTGGATTATTAAATGCAGTCTTCATCTGAGTAATGGTCTCCCAGAGTGGGTAATATAGTCTAGTCTTTAAATGCATAAGCTTTGGAGTCTGAAAGACCTGAACCTAAGTCCCAGGTCCATCACGTACCAAGTGTGAGACCTTGGCCAGGCTATATAACCTCTCAGAATCAATTTCCTCAAAATATCTCATAAGACTGATGAGAAGATTAAATAAAATTGTGCATACAAAGCACCACACAGAGCCTAGCACACATTAAAACCTTCATATAAAAAGAGTAGGAGAGGAAAGAAGTAGCTAAGCCCAGAATTAGTTTCCAGTGGGAAAGCACATTAATGAAGATTTATACTGCCAACAAGATGGAGTTAAAAAAAAACAAAAAACAAAAAGCCAAGAACAGAAAAACAAGACTAAGTAAAACATATCAAGGCTCTCTCCATCTTACCATGAAGGGGGAACAAAACAAGACAATGAAATAATAAATACAAGATAGTGAAGGTCGTGATTTCAGTTTGTTTTACAGTCACTATCTTTCTTGAAATACTTCTTTTTGAATTAAAGTATTTCAAGGTCAAAGCAGAACAGGAGGAAAGTAGGAGAAAACAGAAGGTAGGAGCTAGAAAAACAAATCAGAGAAGTGCAGCACCATATTCATGACAATATCAGCAAGGACCACCACTCAGTGTCCAATGTCCTGGGTGGTGCTGAGGTTGAGTCTCTCTCCACATCCACCATATGGGCCTGCCGAACTAATCCAGAGACATGATGCAGAGGAGGGAAAGCACTCCCCACAGTTCACTTCTAGATGCCACTGCTCCCACATGAGGTTAAGTGGTTGGGTACCAACCACAGAAAGACAAACCAACTGCATTCCACAGAAGCTGTAATGGATAATAATATCCTTGAAGTCAGGGCAGGGCCCTTCGGCCATGAGCTGGTGGTGTGACTTTCAGATTCCATGTCCTGGGTCACTCATGGACCATGCTTATTTTCTGGATCCACAAATAATGGTTCTGCCTAGAACCACCACCACAAGTTAGAGTGAAAAAATGCCAGAGCACCAGGCTGGTGGATACAAAACCAATATCCTTCCTTGTGATTAACCTTGTGTGGCCTTAATAAGTCATATAAGTTTTCCATTTCTGTGGAAGAATATTGCATTTTTAGAACATCTTGAGGTAGGAAAATCAGTTGTATCTTTAAGAGAGAAAAAATTTTCTCAAATATATTTATTAAATGTGCAAACTGGGGGAGGGTATACCCAAATTAAAAGTGGCTCTTATTTTGGAGAGAGATTGGGAGGCAGGAGCATGCAAGCACAGTGGGGAGGGGCAGAGGGAGAAGGAAAGAGAGAGAATCCTAAAGCAGACTCCTCACTGACCTCAGAGCCTAAGGGCAGGGGCTTGATCCCAGGATCCTGAGAGTAGAACCTGAGCTGAACTTGGACACTTAACTGAGTCACCCAGGTGCCTCAAAAAAAATGGCTTTTTTTTTTTAAAAAAGAAAGACAAAAGAATCAAACATTTGAAATCAAGAGAGACATTTTGGGGACCTGAACTCTTGCCCTATGCAGGAGGAAACCTGAAAGGACTTCATGTATTCTAGCCTCTGTTCAACCACCATTATGTGCCAGCAGGAAAAGCATGAGTTTCTCCAAACCTAATTTCCTTCATGTAAATCTGCCCAAGACCACACAGGATTCTCATGAGGGTTCAAATATGACAACACAATTATTTGTGCAGTACAATCCCCATTACCAGCATCATCAGCACCTGGGAACATCTTCAAAATGCAAAGTCTTGAACCCCACCCCTAACCTACCACATCAGAACTCCAACAATCTGTAATTCTGACACACTCTAAAGTCTGAGAACATATATACAGACATAAAGTCTGTAAAAACATATATGAAAACAACCAGAAAACATTAAAACACTAAATATAAAGTTGCTATTACAAAAAATTAGGGATGTAATACTTGTTTGAAGATTTGAAGAACTTCCATTTACACATATTTGGATATAGAGAAGAATGTGTGTGTATATTACACTCAGATTCACATTCCATCAGTTTCTTTAGTAAATGGTACTAATAAAATAAAATGAAATTTAAAAATTATGGCATCTATCAATATTAAAATGTATTATATTTAGTTATAACTTAAAAAGTATTGGGGAGAAGAAATCAAATAAACATTATGCTTAAAGGAGTAAATATTTGACTGAATTGGTTTAAATCCAGTTATTAGTAAAGAAAAGAGTAAGTTTCAGATTCCCCTTTCTCTTGGGGAAATGAGAGAAATAAATCTTACTGGGATCTTTACACATTCTGGCAAGAGTAACTCATTCATTGCTTTTGAAAAAGATAAAATATGAAATCAAAAGAAGAACCTGGCTGCAAAGGATACATTCCAACAGACAATGCAGGGCTTTATTTACTGACATCATTATAGGAAGTGTTTGAGTTTCAAATAAGTATAACTAAATTAAGAACAAAATATGCTAAGAAAGAAAGCTGAAAGGTAGTATTCAGGCAGTTTCATTCTGCTTTCTAATTAAGCCCAATAAAACATATTTGACAAGAATATCGCTTACTAGAAATATTCTCAGTTTATATCTAAGTTGGCAGCTCATTTATTACCTCTAGGTAAGGGGATCTGCACTGTAGCCTCTAACAGACTGCTGATGACCCGAGAGCCACTTTGCTAACATTACATACATGTCTGATGGGAAAGGGAGGAAGAGACATGAAGAACAAATTCACAGTTAAAATAGGAACTAACAAAGTTTTGCCCAAGAATTAAACTGCCAACCATTTAGAGCTTAAAATTGGACTATACTGATTCATATATCTTCATGACATGCTTATTTGTAAGATATTTATTAATGTGCCCACCGGTAAAAATCTATGCTGTGCAATGTACTGGACAGAGTGCCTGGATTTGAAGAAAAGAACAGCCCTAGACATGGCCCTGCGGCTGGACCCGCTATATAGACAGCAAAGACACCCCCCGCACCCCATCCACCGCCATCACTTTTGGGTTTCCCACAAGTCTCTCCAGGCCTCTTTCCTACAGTATAAACCAGATGCAAGTCAACTACTAATTGCAGTCAGCAGCAACAACAACAAAAAAAGGGAGGATCTACCCTTAGATCAGATCCCTTAGATCTACCTTAGATCTACCCATCACCTTCTCTAACCTTCTAAGAAAGCCTCCAGAAGATCCGCCCAGCAGCAAATACCCTCCCAGATCCACAGCCAGCTCTCCTTGGCTGTAAACTGCTGTCACAGAAGCAAGTATTTCCTTTTCTTTTTCTCCATCATTAATTTTAGGCATCTTTTCTTTCCTTCCTACCTTTGTGTGCTTTCAAAATTTTCCCTTCTAATCAAGGAGGAGGGATATATATACCAAAGTGGCAAAGGAACAAAGCATCTTCAATCATGCTCACCCAATCTCACCCTGGAGAATAAAAATGGATAGAAATTTATCCTCTTTATCCCGTGGGAGGCTCAGTGAGTCAGGCATCTGCCTTCAGTTCAGGTCCTGATCCTGGGGTTCTCAGTTCTCAGCAGGGAGTCTGCTTCTCCCTCTCCTCCCAACTAGTGTTCTCTCTCTTACTATCTCTGTCTCACTCTCTCACATACGTAAATAAAATCTTAAAAAAAAAAAAAGAAATTTATTCTCTTTGTTCTCATTCATTCTGAGACCCATGTGATTAAGAGAGATAGACTGTTTCCAAGCATTTCTCTACAGCCCCATGGTTATAAAGGCTCCCAATTCCATCTTAGAATTGAAGACATAAATGTGCAATGGTGCTATATTGGAATAGGTAAAGGATTTATTCTACTCTAGGTTGTTGTTTAAAGTGGGTTTACATTTCCTAAAGAGAAAAATAAACATTTTTGAGGATCTGTATGCCACGGTTTTTTGGACATTATCTCACGAATAGGTGACAAACTACCTAGAACAGTAGTATTTAAATTTAAAGTTAAATTAAATTAAAATTCAGTTCCTCAGTCACATTCACCACATTCCAAGGGCTCAACAGATGCATGTGGTTAGTGACTACTGCAATGCACGGCACTGATACAGAACATCTCCACCAATATACTTGTCCTTTCTCCTTATTGAAGATTTTCCACCAAAATGTCTGCAGAATTACACTTGTTCCCTCTGGCACAATGAATATATCTGTAACTAGAACCTTGCATCTTTTTGTATGAGCTTTCCTTACCTACCTAGTTTTTCACCTCTGCAATTTTCTACCCTATACCTGCCTACAGGGAACTCCATCCAGCCTTTCACTCCTGACTATATCCTCACCCGTCTTGAATGGCTGGCAAAAATTTGAATCAAAGAAAACACCAGGGGTGCTTGGGTGGCTCAGTCCATTAAGTCTCTGACTCTTGATTTCAGATCAGGTCAGGATCTCAGAGTCACAGGATGGAGCCCCAGGTGGGGCTCCACACTCAGTGGGGAGTCTGCTTCTCTCTCTCTCTCTCTATCTGACCCTCCTCCTGCTCATGCTCTCTCTTTCACTCTGTAAAATAAATTAATTTTTTAAAAAGACATCAGAGCTCTTGGGTGACTCAGTCAGTTGAGCATCCAACTCTTGATTTCAGCTCGGGTCAGGATCTCAGGGACTTTGGATCAAGCCCAGCCTGGGGCTCTTTGCTCAGCATGGAGTGTGCTTGGGATTCTCTGTCTCCCTATCCTTCTGATCCTTATCCCTCTCCTCCCGCATGTGCACTCCCTCACTCTAAAAGATAAAAATTTAAAAATTAAAAATTAAAAGACATCAAACTGTTACACATATCAAATAACACTATTGTTTCCTAAAAATCCTTTGGCCCATAAGAAGTGTGACTTCCAGGGCAGCATAGACTTACATAGTACTTACTACTATGTAAGTCTATGCTTCAGCTCAGGAGACATAATGGATTTGTGTGATGTGAAGGTGATAGTATATAATTTAAAGTTTTTAAAAATGAATAATAAAAAATTTTTTTGAGTGGAATGTCATTATAAAACCAATAAACAAAAAAGCTACACTTGTAATTGAGTTAAATTTTAATTATATTTCCTTGAACATCCGACAGCAGGACTGCAATACTAACCCATATAATGTAGTGTGACATGACACTAGGCCTCTATGAGTCGGTGAGTTTTCACAAACACTTTGGTGCATTCGGACTCTATTCCAACAACCAACAAGGAAATATATCATGTCAATTGCACAGGCATATTCACACTCTACCCTCCACACTTCAAAATGGTTCAGAAATTCCTAGACCTTATGACATTTTGCTCAAAAACACACACAAATATCATAATAGTTCACTTTTCTCCTAAATTTTACTTTCTGTGGTTCAGACATTCCCTATTCTAACAAAGAATACCTCTCACTAGATTATTATTCTGTAGGTCACTTGAATACATGATCACATAGCTCAACAGCAGGTTGCGAAACTCTATGAAAACTCTGACTAGGCTGAATTTTTAAACAAAGGATTCAGAGCCTTTGTCAATGTCAGCTGTTGCACTGGTTGGCTGCCTGTGATGACTGGCGCTTTTTACCTTGAAATGAAGAAGGTTTTCCTAGGGTATTATGTCACCATACAGAGGACAACACTATCTTAAAAGGCAGCAAAAAACAAATTTTATCGTCACTTCTGTATTTTAAAAAGGCTTCTCGGGCAGCCCGGGTGACTCAGCGGTTTAGCGCTGCCTTCAGCCCAGGGTGTGATCCTGTAGAACGGGGA
Organism: Nyctereutes procyonoides; assembly: GCF_905146905.1. Classification (NCBI taxonomy): domain Eukaryota; kingdom Metazoa; phylum Chordata; class Mammalia; order Carnivora; family Canidae; genus Nyctereutes; species Nyctereutes procyonoides. The sequence goes on from NW_026575044.1 coordinate 9,746,860, forward strand.
TCAAGTTCCACATCAGGCTCCCTGCATGGAGCCTGCTTCTCCCTCTGCCTGTGTCTCTGCCTCTCTCTCTCTCTCTCTCTCTCTCTCTCTCTCTCTCTCTCTGTCTCTGTCTCTCATGAATAAATAAAATCTTTAAAAAATAAAATAAAAAGGATTCTGTTTTAGAAATATCACAAATACTTTATTTGGCAGTTCATCAGGCCTGGATAGGGGTGCTGTTTGTCCAGAATGCACCTGTCATGATCTCCTGGTTGTTCTGGCTATCCTGTTCTGAATATCAATGTGTGTGCAGCACTAACTAGTTTTTCTTAAGATTTTTTTATTTAGGGATGCCTGGATGGCTCAGCAATTGAGCATTTGCCTTTGGATCAGGTCCTGAATCCAGCATCTGGGATCAATTCCCACATCAGGCTTCTTATGGGGAGCCTGCTTCTCTCTCTACCTATGTCTGCCCCCCCCCCTTATGAATAAATAAATAAAAACTTTTTTAAAAGAGATTTTTGTTTATTTATTTGAGAGAGAGCTAGTGAGTGAGCATGTGCATGTGGGAGCAGTGGCACAAGGAGGAAGAGAGAGAAAATCCCAAGCAGACTCCATGCTGAGCTCAGAGCCCAACGCTGGGCTGGATCCCACAACCACAAGATCATGACCTGAGCCAAAATCAAGAGTCAGATGCTTAACCGACTGAACCACCCAGGTGCCCAGCAGAACTAACTATTAAAAATTCTGAAAATCATTCCCAGGTACAGATACTGAAGTTTGTCTTTTTTTCTTCCATTATGTAACTAAGATAGTAAATGTCCAGCTTCCACATGCTAAATTCAATTTGTGGACCTGTTTGAATTTCTAGCTCTAATTCAAATTAGATAAATGGAAAATCTACTATGAAAGAAAAACATGAATGGCATTCTTCATAATCACTAACCAGGGTATTACTCCTTTATGAACAATTATTAAAAATTGTTTTGAAAAATTATAAAGGTAGGGATGCCTGGGTAGCTCAATGGTTGAGCATCTGCCTTTGCCCCAGGGTGTGATCCTGGGTCCGGGGATCAAGTTCCACATCAGGCTCCCTGTGAGGAGACTGCTTTTCCCTCTGTCTCTGCCTCTCTCTCTCTCTCACTGTGTCTCTCATAAATAAATAAATAAATAAATAAATAAATAAATAAATAAATATTTTTTTAAAATTATAAAGGTAAATTTATGGAGACAATTATGAAATTCTACAGCAAGTTTTTACAAAGTACATGTTCTTTTTAAATTTTATTGTGGATGATTCTTTTTTTTTTTTTTTTAAAAAAGGAGGGGGAGAGTAGACTCCCACATATGTGTCTATGGAATCCTAGAAGCTTGGCTCCCCTACATTTTCCCAAAAAAATGGACCCTGAGAGCTTGTCTGGAGGTTCTGGCATGGGAGCACAGCTACTCATACCTGTAACCTAAGTGTGATCTTTCTCTAACAGGGCAGGTCATCCTCTTGGACCGAGCACACAGCTTTGGGAGAGACACACTTGGAGCTGTGAGGGAAGTAGGAGATACCTGCCTAAAGAGCCAGACCAGTCAAACCAACCCTGGTGACCAGTGGGGTGTCAGAAGTCACAGCCAGATCACCTTCACATCTGACTGTTGGCAATTCTTGATCATGACCACAATAGAACAGTTTTTATCCAGGGAAAGACAAATTAATACTTCACCAACATTAAAAAAAAAATAGTACTGCTGAGTATGGGAACTCAAGCAGCTTTATTCTAAAAAAAGAAAGAAAGAGAAAGAAAAGAAAGAAAGAAAGAAAGAAAGAAAGAAAGAAAGAAAGAAAGAAAGAAAGAAAGATGTGTTATTTATTTGAGTGAGCAAGAGAGAGAGAGAGCAAAACTGGGGTAGAGATGTAGACTTCCTGCTGAGCAGGGAGCCCAACTCGGGGCTCGATCCAGGATCCTGGGGCCATTACCAAAGCTGAAAGTAGACACATAACCGACTGAGCCACCCAGGCACTCAAAACTTAAGCACTTTAAAAATTAAAACTAGAGAGGGAGACAAATCATGAGAAACTACTAACTCTGGGAAACAAACAAAGGGTTGTGGAAGGGGAGGTGGGCGGGGGAATGGGGTAACTGGGTGACAGGCAATGAGGAGGGCACTTGATGGAATGAGCAGTAGATGTTATACTATATATTAACAAATTGAATTTAAATTTTTTAAAGAGGTAAAAAAACCCCAACAAAATAAAAGGTTTAACTCATTAAAAAATGAAATAAATGTAGACTTAAAAAAATTAGGGTTAAAACTTTTAATTAAGTCCTATCATCAAAGACATCCTAGCAGCAACTAGCATGTAGCTGCTGATTTCCAATACCATTCTCTAATAAAAGAACCAGGCTCCTTGCAGAAATGGCTCATTCTAAGACTAGAGCAGGAAATATACAAGACAGACCTGGAGCATTCTGTAGTGCCAGAAAGGAAGGATGTGCTAAAAACAAACTCCACAAAGATGGGGATATGTCAAAGGCACACAGGAGCCAAGTAAAGAGCTCCTAGAGCTAAAGCTGGACTGCTCTGAGCAGCAACATAAATAAAGCAGTATTGGATTATAACCCAAAATGTAAAATAAATATCTATGAGTCCATACTGATTTAATTAAATGACTAAATATAGAGAGACCAATCTCATAGGCAGAAAAATTGCAAATAATTTATAAATACTCCTCCTTTAAGAACATGGACCATGAAGTTCCCACTCCTTAAGTATGGGCTCCATATAGCAACTTCCAATCAAGGAAGACCAGACCGAAGGGGGCAAAAGAACATCTCTGCAGAGGAGAAACTTCACAAACACACCTTGGTAGGCGATCAAGATGAATAGCAAGAAGTCACGTGACAACGCAGAGCGCTCTGATATGAAGTAAGGACAATGGCACTTTACCTCTGTGGTGTTCTCTCTAGAACTCAAACCTCCTCTTTAGTAATGAAAAACCTCAGACAAGTATTACTTCGTTTCCACACAAGGGACATTTTATACATCTGACCAGTACTCCTCAAAACTGTCAGGATCATCAAAAAGAAAATCTGAGGGACTGTCAGAGGACCCTAAGGCAGGATGATGACCAAGGGTAATGTAGTAACCTGTGAGGGTAGGGCATTAGGTATAAACTAAGGAAGTCTGAATGAGATACGGAGTTCAGTTAGCATCAGTGTATCCATATGGATTCACTCACTGTAACAAGTAACACCCACTTACCAAATTAATTTAAGTCTTCATAATAAGGAAAAACTTGCCCCAGATATATAGGGGAATTGTATTGTCTTCACATTTATGCTGTAAATCTAAACTGTTCTGAAATTAAACGTTTATTTTAAAAATTTATACAATAGGGGCACCTAGGTGGCTAAGTTGGTTAAGAGTTTGGTTTGGGCTCAGATCATGATCTCAGGGTCCTGGGATGTAGCCACTCAGCACAGAGTCAGCTTGGGATTCTTCCCCCCTCTCTCTCTCCCTCTGGTCCTCCCCTCACTCACTTGCTCTCTTTCTTTCTAAAATAAATCAATAAAATCTTTTTAAAAAAAACTATATAATATCTCCAACACTAAATCATATTACATATTTCTGGCTTTAAAAATATTTGTTTAAAAAAATATTTGTTTGGGGCACCTGGGTGATTCAGTAGGTGAAGCATCTGCCTATGGCTCCATCATAGAGGTCTCAGTGGTCTCAGATCCTCAGGATCTCAGGGTCTTGGGATTGAGCCCTGCATCAGGCTTCCTGCTCAGCGGAGAGTCTGCTTCTGCCTCTGCCCTCCCCACCTGCTCAAGCTAGTATGCACACTCTCTCTGTCAAATAAATAAAATCTTTAAAGAATATATTTGTTTGTTTGACATTATAATTGTGATAAAGAGTGTAGACTGATCAAACAGCCTGGATTTGAATCCAGCTCAAATGCCTCTATCAATTTTTACCAGTGATGCACTTGCCCTGTACATAATATAGAGCTAGCATGGGCCTAAGCCTCCAGTCACATTCAGCACAATCTTTGCTTTCCCAGCAAGAGAGAATAAGACAAGTGAGTTCCAATTAAGCACACCTTTCTTGTCACATGGTAGCCACATGTAGTAATGATCAGGCCAATGTGTTGCCCTGAATAAAACTGGGAATAGGCCTTTGGCAACCTATTCTCCACTCACAGGCAAGCAAGCTCTGCTTCCCAAGAACAGATATAACCAGCAATGTGATCAATGCCTCCAAGCAAAGTGCAGAAGTGGCTTTAAGAGCTGTCAGTAATTTCAGATGATATGAACACTACCTGTTTATTTTTATTATTCAAATGAGGCCAATGAAATGCTAGTCTTTCCACAGCAAGGTTTATGGTAAGAAAAAGGAACAAAATGAATTTGATGAAAATATCAGAAGATACTTTCAATAATAAATGGCCAGGGCAGGGTGCCTGGGTGGCTCAGTCAGTTGGCTGTCTTCCTTCCCCTTGGATCATGATCCCGGGGTCCTGAAATGGAGCCCTGCATCAGACTCCCTGCTGAGTGGGGAGTCTACTACTCCCTTTCCCTATGCCCTCCCTCCACACCTCACTCTCTCAAATAAATAAAACCTTAAAAAAAAAAAAAAAAAGGCCAGGGCTTACAGTGTTCTTTTTTTTTTTTTCTTAAGAGTTTGCACGTTGTAAGATTTACAACTTTCCTACCAATGCATGCTTCACAAATGAATATTCATGTAGCAATTGCAGTGGCTTTTAGCAACTAAGACAGTCATTAAAGGCTTGTCATCTTGGTCCAACAATGACCCTGGCGCTTCTAAATTATTAGATCTTAGTCTACAGCTTTGAATGCTTTAACAGCAACATAAAACCCAGAAATAAATGACCAGGATGAATAATAATCAAAGATCAGGTTTTCAGCAAAAGCTCAGAATTTTCTAGTTTCACCTACTTTGTGATATAAAACTACATTAAGACAGTGTCTTGACCAGACTGAATAAATAAAAAGATGAAATTAAGTGAAACAAATGAAAACAAATGAAAAGCCTGAGAGTAATAGAGATTCTTTAAAAAGACTATAATTAGCTAACGGGCATTAGAGGGTTGTTATTTTTTTAAACTTAAAACTTCTTAATTAACTGTTTTCAGAGTTAGATGAACTGTCACTTAGGCCTAGTACCATATTTAATTTGGAACTGGGCCCCAGGCTGCACTCCCCAAGAGCGGTGATGCTGGGAGCTGGCTGTGCAGCAAAGCCAGGGAACTGGGCTCAGAGTGCCACCCCAAGGCAGCAGGAGAGCCCAGCTCTCTCTGCTCAGAATGCACCCCAGCACTGAGCACTGGGGATGTGAAGAGGAAGATAATTAGGAAACAGATGCATATATCTGAGTGTGAAATCATTCCTACTCAAATGTACTACTCAGGGAGCTTTGGCTGTAATCAACACAAACAACCCTGCTAATTTAAGTTTTTTAAAAAGAGAGAAACTATTTACTCTAACGGACCAGAGCAGTTGTCAGGCTCTAAATGGTGGAAGGTACTGGACAGTCCTTCCCTTTGGGACACCATTCTACACGCTGGCACCATGTCACATGGCTCAGGGATTCAGAAGAGCACACCGGACCAGCTGGCATAGGCTGCAGGTTCACCAGGAGATCTCCACCCACAACTACACCACACTTTGATCCACAGATGGAGAAGGAGTCATCCGAAGCAAACGTAGGGTGCTATTCCTAGGAGAGAGGAATATGGATGCCAGGCAGGCATGAGCTCACATGAACACCCTGAAAGAGAAGGAGCAGGGGGTAGGAGTAACAAACAAATCTCCAGGCATTCTGATCTTCATCTATCTGATCCAACTGTCCAAATGATCTTGTAAGATGGATATCAGAGTCCCATTTCACTACAGTTGAAACTGAAGTTCATGGGGTTCAAGTTACTTACCTAAAGTCACGTGGAATCAATCTAGGCCTTCTTTCCCTCTGCCTCTCTACAGAAACAGAAGTTTCTTATCAAAGTATCAAGATGTAAAACATTAAATCCATATAGAGTCAGAAATGCAAACCTTTCTTGTAACCAACAGTGCCTGATGATAAGGACCTCTTGTATTACCCAGGTTTTTTCACATAATATATACAGAATCCTCTTCAATAAATAAAAATATTTTTCACTTAGATATAAACCTGCAGTTTCCATGGCTGATGACAGAAAATGCAGATGCCAAGGTAACAAACAGAATCCTTAAGAACAGGTTAATGAATCCACTCGTCTCTTTACAAGCTCAGAACACCCCTCACCATATATGTGGTATGGGTAACCAGGGATCATTAGGCAAAAATTGCTAATCCCTAATGGCAGATGGTCCACACCACTAACAGGGAACCAGAAGCAGAAACATTTTTTTAAACCAGTGCAAGCCCAGCATTTTTCCACTCTGCAGAAAATGTAGGTTCATCTCTAGATCCACTGAAGCACACACATGCAATTCACATTATTATTTGGGTCACTATATCTGTAACCTAAGCAGATGGTATATGCATTCTATGTGGAATATTTAATTAGGCCATCAGGAATGTGGCAGTTCCAGCTGTTATGGCCTGCTGACCTTGGTAAAGGAGGAGATGTCAGCAAAATGAGGATGGCAACATTCGGACAAGTCCCAGAAAGGGAGCCTGTTGCTGAAAATATCAGCTACGCTAACTTTGCCACACCGAAGGCAAGAAATGTCAGCTTAAGCAGAGCAAGCTGGTTCACATCACTCACCTTCAGACACTCTGGGTTTATTATATACTATTTTTAAATGATTTACATGGGTACATACAAGGAAAAAATATGGAAATATGTACTTCAAAATAGAAATGGTTCTTATTTCTAGATGATGAACTCACAGTTGAGTTTTATTTTCTTTTCCTATGTATTTTTATGATTTCAATGACTTAATTTAAAGACCAATGACTTCTACTCATATAAGTCTTTTTGTATCATACCTGAGTTCCCGAAACACTGCCTTAAGAATCCATTTTTTGTTATAAAAAACTCCACTTTCTCATTTACATTTAAGTAATTTTTTATTTTTCTTTTTTTTTTTTAAAGATTTTATTTATTTGTTTGTGAGAGACAGAGAGAGGTGCAGAGACACAGGCAGAGAGAGAAGCAGGCTCCATGCAGGGAGCCCGATGCAGAACTCGATCTCAGGACCCTGGGATTATACCCTGAGCCTAAGGCAGACACTCAACCACTGAGCCACCAAAGTGCCCCAATTTTTCATTTTTCATAGCCAACCTCCCAACTTGGCCTATGAAGCCCTCTAGTATCTTCATACTGGCTGCTTCTTCCAGCTCAAATCAGTTGACTCCTGTTACTGCAAAGCCCAGGCTGGGCCTCCGCTCACTAGCAAGAGTCCTACTGAAACCATGTGAATTCCTCCCCTTCCCTCAGAGGCTCTTGCACTGTTCCTCTGACTCCTCACATCTCTCCAACTAAACCACTGAGACAGGAAGCAGTATATCCACACAGTTTCACAAATGCAAGTCTCCCTTAAACAAAACAGTTCTTAACAAAAAGGACTTTTTGCTTTCATCCAACAAAATAAGTCAAAATCCTCTTCCCTTTGACAGAGAATATGAATATTTAAACTTGCTTACATAGAAACGAGAAGTTTCTTTGGCTAGCGACACAATATGGTGACAAATTATATCCAATTTCTCCTTAAAGTCACAATGAAAAGAAAGACTAAGAAACTAATAATACCCTCAATTTCCTGCCCTTTTCAGAGCGAACCCCCTGGGGCTGTTTCCCTCCCACTGATAAAGTAATTCAATAAACATGCACTGAACTCTGAGCCAGCTGTCCACAAGACGCTGGAGACTTTTCTAGGCAACAGAGTTCCCGGCCCTCACAGAGCCCATGGTCTCTGTCACCTCAGTTACTCTGTACTCATCCTGGCCAGGCCTCCCTTGTATGAATCAGCCTGTGCTGCGTAACAAAGAACCACAGACTGGTTCTGGATTACACAGCAAAGACGTCTTTTCTCTCTATTCTGGGGGCTGGGACACTGAGACCATGGTGTGGGCAGGACTGGTGCATCCTGAGGCCTGTTTGGCTTGTGGATGGCTGTCTTGTCACTGTCTTCCAAAGGTCCTCTGTGTGTGTACACACAGGTGCACACATGCATGCACATCCCCAGCGTCTGTCTATCTGTCATAAGGACACTAGTCATAGTGGACTAGTGCTCCATCCTAAAGGCCTCCTTTTAACTTAATCACTTTTTTTAAAAAGATTTTTTTAAATTTATTTATTCATGAGAGACAGACAAAGGCAGGCAGAGACACAGGCAGAGGGAGAAGCAGGCCCCATGCAGGGAGCCCAATGTGGGACCGGATCCCGGGTCCCCAGGATCATGCCCCGGGCCAAAGGCAGGCACTAAACTGCTGAGCCACCCAGGGGTTCCCAACTTAATCACTTCTTTAAAGACCTTATATCCAAATAGATTTACATCCTGAGGTAAATGGGGGCTGAGCCTTTAACATACAAATTTTGGAAGAACACAACATACCCAGGACACTCACAATCCCCCAGGTCCAGTCCCTCACTTGGTCCTAGCCCTCAGTAAATAACAATCCCAAATCCTTTTCATTCTGAAAGCACCAACAAGCCACCCTACTCCTTATCTTCCCCAGGTCCATCTGGCTGCTTTCCTTAACTGCAGATGTGAAAATAGCCTGAACTAGGAGTCTCCAACTCAAATCAGAAGGCAGACTATCAATGGGCCGGCTGGAGGACCAGAGAGGCCAGCCCCATCTGAAGGCAGAAGCCATGGCCCTCTGCCAGCTAACTTCATTTAGTGTGAAAGCTGGAAAGAGAACTTCAACCATCTCCATTCTGACCTCAATATTTCTAATTGATTCAGTTATTTCCACTTTATCTCTTCACTAAGGCAAAAGACCCTGCAGGCAAAGCAGTCACTGATGAGAACTGAAAGTACCCCCTCCTCAAGCCTCTTCTGCCCGTAAACACAGCATCCTCAGTGATCTGCCTATAGCTTGCAGTCAGCCTGCCTTGACTTGTGATCGCTATGCTCTTCCTGAATAAACTCATATTTTTTTGACAATTTGGAACCTGCCTCAGTTTACTACTTTAATTAGGTTGACATGCTTAACATCCTATCTTCACTTTCACTTCAAAAGAGAAATCAAGGGTCCCACATATTAGAATTACCCTTTCAGCCAAGGTTTTCTTATCAGACTTGGAAAACTGTCCTCATTTATCCCTGGTATGGCATTCACAGTAAGAATCAGATTTTCTATTGAAAATTTTACATGAAATATTCTCTTCTTTTTTTTTAATAAGAGAGTTTATGCACCCAGAAACAGAGGAGGAGGGGAAAGAACAAGCCAACAACCCAACTCCAGGAGCACAGAGCTATTACGGATGGAGTTCAATCTCAGGACCCTGAGATCATAACTTGAGTCAAAACCAAGAATCAAACACCGTCAACTGAGTAAGTCACCCAGGCACCATGAAATAATATTTTTTAATGATTCTTAGGATAATTTCAACTACATGTGTAAAGAATAGAAAAAAAAAAAAAAACAAACCCAGAACATTCTAAAACTGTACCTTATAAAAATCTAGGAAACCTGAAATGAATAAAAAGAAAAAAGTTAAAAAAAAAAAAAAGAAAAGAAAAAAGTTATTAAAAAATACAATCCACCCCTGATTTTATTTATCCCCCTTTTTTTATGTGGGGCCATCCTGGAAATCTGAATTACGTGTTCTCCAATGTTTAGATAGTCTCAAAGAAATGAGAAAACTACTTTTGACCAGAACTACTATTAAGACAACTAACAGGGATCCCTGGGTGGCGCAGCGGTTTAGCGCCTGCCTTTGGCCCGGGGCGCGATCCTGGAGATCCAGGATCGAATCCCACGTCGGGCTCCCGGTGCATGGAGCCTGCTTCTCCCTCTGCCTGTGTCTCTGCCTCTCTCTCTCATTCTGTGTGACTATCATAAATAAATAAAAATTAAAAAAAAAGACAACTAACATATATTAAAAAACAAAAATACAGCCCAAATGATATATAACTATACATCAATACAAGAGAAAATCTACACTGAAGTCAACATTCCTCCATTAACCAATGTGAAATTTTCCTGAAAGAAGCAGAATTCTGAAATATCTATTAGGGAAAAAAAAAACACATGAATTCTGTGGGTAAATGAACTAGCTGAAAGAATTAAACAGGTATTTGGGTGTGCTGAATGTCCCACTGAAGAAATAAATTGAGTTAAAAAAAAAGAAAAAAGTTGAGTTAGTATCACTCAGAAAGTTCCTGTGGTTAAAAAAGCCACACAAAACCAACGGAGAAAAAGTTTGTCTAGAATTTGTATACTTGAAAAAAAAACTGCAGGTATTATTTTTCTCTTGCTACCAATGCAAAAGAAGCAAAATCAATAACCAATTTTATTTTAGATTTTTATCCACCATAGTATATAAAGGCAATCTGAATACTCCCCGAACAGAATCCTTGACTCAGCATCTTCTCAGACAAGTAAATCTGTCATTCTGACCAATACATAACTCATCATATAGTAGCAGAGAGAGCACTTTATATCTAAGGCTTTAATAAAACTCAGGAAAGGTTGAGAATTCCCTAAAATCTTAGTGACTTTAGAACAAACATATTACATTTTAATATAGTTTTAGAAACTGTTATCACTTCAACTGATATAACAATTATTAAAAGCCAAATTTAGGGTAACTGAATCCATATTAATTTTACAATTCACTTTTCAGAAATAGTGATTTACCACAAGTGCTATCAGATGCTGAAGCTTTCTAAAAAACAAAACTGAGTTTCCCAAACATTTCATTGCTGGGCATTGGCCAGGAATGCCATCCTATGTTACAGTACATAGGCAGGTATTAGGACTTCAAATTACCTGAAATGAACAAAATGAGAGGTCACTTTTTTTTTTTATTAAAGATTTTATTTATTTATTCATGAGAGACACAGAGAGGCAGAGACATAGGCAGAGGGAGAAGCAGGGTCCCTACAGGGAGTCTGATGCAGGACTCAATCCCAGGACCCTGGGATCACAACCTGAGTCAAAGGCAGACGCTCAACCGCTGAGCCACCCAGGTGCCCCAAGAGGTTATTTCTATACAGATAATGGATACTGGACATAAAAATTACATTTGAATTGTTTGCCTTACCCCAGCTATTTGAATAAATGTTTTATATGAAACATCACAAAATCTATATCCTGGGTATAAATCATTCATACATTTACCTTTTTTTTTAATTACAGATTTTCTTCAACTTATGATGTAGTGACACCCCAATAAACCCATAATAAATTAAACATTTAGTAAAACTAAAATGCCTAATCTACCAAACAATGTCTTAGTCTACCCTACCATTAATGTGCTCAGAACACTTACCTTAGCCTACAGATAGGCAAAATCAAATAACACAAAGCCTACTTTTTAAGAACACTGTAATGAAAGCAAAAACAGAATGCTTCTATGGGTCGCAAGTGTGTCGGTTGTTTAGCATCACGAACGCATGGCTGACAGTAGCTGCAGCTTGCAGTGTCCGCCCAGTATCTCAAGAGAGCATCATGCAGCCTGTCACTAGCCCAGAAAAAGTTCCAAATTCAAACTTCAAGCATAGTTTCTAATGATTGTGTATCACTTTCACACATTGTAAAGTCAAAAAAATCATAAGCCAAACCACTGTTAAGTCCAGAATGTCTATGTTCTTTACCACCATCAGATTCCATTATCTGTATGTATGTTTCTCTCCCTTATTTATATGAAGTGCAAAAGCTGAAAGAGTATCTAAAGAACTGTTGAAGAACACAAAAAATTTAAAAAGGAAAGAAAAAATGGGCACCTCGGTGGCTCAGTCAGTTAGGATAAGCATCCTACTACTGTTATCAGCTTAGGTCATGAGATCAAGCCCCTCATTGGGGTCCTCGGCAAGAGTGAGAGTCTGCTTGGAATCCTCTCTCTATGCCCCTCTCCCCACTCACACACATGCTCTCTCTCACTCTCTCAAAATGAATAAAATCTTTTTTTAAAAAGAAAGGAAAAAAAGACATTTCAAAGTTTAGAAATTTATCATTACAAGACATGAAACATGTTTTTCATCTCTAAGTGGAAGAGAGACAAATCACACGTACCTGGTGGGGGTTGGGTTTGCTTAAGATAACTTCTGAGATTTGCCGTTTTGAGTTGACTTGCTAACTGTACGTACTATTCCATCTCAAGTTTCCACAGGAATCCCATCAATAAGATGGAGACAAAGACTGGAGACCATGGAGCCAGGACTCAGTCCACTGTGGGGATTACTGCTTTGCATTAACTGATCTAGTTAAATAAGACATGCAGACTACCTCTGGGGATATAAGAGCAGATTAGCATTCTCAAAATTTTTAAAAATGAAGAGTGACAAGAAAGAACCAGCCTCATTCTGGCAAAGTCACACTGGAAGAAAGGGTTGAAAAAATGAGGTGGGGCGAGACAAAAAACACTGTCTACGCTTAAAATATGGGAAGAAAGGTATAACTGGTCAGAAGATGAAAAGGAAGCCAAATATCTGTCTGTTTAAATTTTGGATGACTGCTGAACTCTCTCTTTATGAAAAGACTATGATACAGGAGAAAGGAGTGCATGAGCCTACGAAAACCACAAGCTTCAGGACTAGGGGCACATAACTCAGCCAGCACTCAGGATGTCATCTTTTTTTTTTTAAATAATAAATTTATTTTTTATTGGTGTTCAATTTGAGGATGTCATCTTAAAATGACTTACTACCATCATTACCTGTGACTATTTCAAGACTTCAGCTTTGTATTCCCAATGAAATATAAAAAAAACATGGCTCCAAAAAGAACAGAAGCCAGGGATGAATATGATATGAAAAAATCAACAGGCTGAGTTTTGAAGGAAAATGACTGTGATTTCACAAGAATAAATGGAGGTTTAAAATTCATATCCAAAGCAATAAAAGCAAAAGAAACAATACAGAAAATAAATCCTGAAGAGCAGAAGACAAATCAGAGAAATTCTCCAAGTCATTAGAACTGAGGTCAGCAAACTATAGCTTGAAAGTCAAATCTGGCCTGCCATCTGTTCTTTAAATATCCTGTGAGCTAAGAATGGTTTTTACAGATGAATACTTGCAATCAATTAATGATAAGGAACTCTGAACCCTCACTAAGCAAAAACATATCTCTGCCCCAAAGAATTATATTCAGCTCATTAGATCTATATTAGCAAAAAAAAAACCTCTACTCAGTTATTATTATATTTCAAATTTCATTAATAAAAAAATTTACAGAAATTTGTTTTCTCTTGTTAAATAAACAGCTACATAATATCCTCCAGTTTGTCTCTTGGTCCACGAAGTAAAATATTAACTATCTGGCTCTTTACAAAAAAAGCTTTTTGACCTCTGCCTTAGAGGAAAGAGAGAAATCTATAGGCTAGAGTAAAGAAATGGCTATGGGGTCCAGGAGAAGAAATCCAACCAATGAATAGTGGGTATTTCAAAGACGAATCAACACAAATGGGAGTTATAACCAAAGATATAATTCAAATAACCTTTTCTGATCTAAAGAAGTAGCTAAATCTAAAAAAACAAAAAATTAAGAAGAAAAGAAAAAAGAAATAGCTAAATCTGATACTAAAGGGATTTCAGACCATTTGGCATAAGTAATTCAAAGAGCGACTCACATCTGGACAACCCTTAGCAAAATCTTTGAATTTTAAGGTTAAAGAAAAAAATTCTAACAACATTCAGACAGGGTTGGGGGCAATGAGAGAAGGGGCAGGTTACCCACAAAGAAACAAAAACCAGGCTGGCCACTGACTTTCCCTCTGCAACAGTAAAACAATGGCATGGTAGAGACAGTTCTATTTTTCTCTTGAAGAAAAAATATTGTGACTCAGGAGTTTCATATTCACGTACATTGATGTTTTCTGTCTACAAGTCATAAAGACACTCCTTCAGACGTGCAAAAAGGTTCAGAAAATTGACCACCTACCCAAACTTTCTTAATAGCTGTGAGTGTGTTTTACCCCAGGCAACAGAGGTGAGGCAGTAGGAGTGGAAGGCGGAGGAGTATGGACTCTGGATAGAGATCTGAATTTATTCAGAGTCCTGCCTCCAGAAGGTTTGTCAGCAGGAACCAATTAGTTCTGTTCTCCATGCCTCCATTCCTTCATCTGTACAGTGGACTTATTAAGGAGATATACCTCAGAACAACACAGATAAGACTGAACATGAGTAAGCACATCTAAAGGGCTAAGCACAGTGCCTTCGGAAGCACTTTGTAAATACTTAATAAATGCTGGATGTTGCTCTTGCTATTACAATTACCCTGCACGCTACCAGATGAAAAGAAATTGAGAACCAGAAAAATTGAGAATTTAAAGTATTAGAGAACTGATGATCGAAAATGATGGTTAAACAATGAGGTCAAAATGATTGTAAATGTGGTAAAAGTAAAGAACAACTCTTGAAGAAGAAAACAAAACAAAAAATTAAAACTCACTAATGATAGAGTTTTAGAAGACTACACTTTAGAAACTGGAGGCACCAGAGTCAAAATATATTGTTTTTAAACTATATATTGAACAATAAATATAATTTGTAGATTCTTAATTAGATTGACTTCCAATCACAAAACCAAGTTCATGTTACAAAACAGCAAGGAAGCACTGAATGTAGAAAACATGAAATCTGTTAGTTGCAGAAACAAATGTAAATTACTTAAACTCTATTTAACCAGGACAAAGAGCTTAAAATAGAGTCAAGAAACAAAATGAAAGAGAAAGGGTAAAAGTTAAAGAGCAGTCAAAGATATGTGAAACATAATCAGAACAAAAGCAGAGTTAACAAATTAAAATTAGGTTAACATAAAATCTGAGCAAAATCAAAGACCTGAGGGCAATTTACATTGCTACCAACCCTATAATGAAACACTGTGAGCCTTTCATCCTTCAGCAACATAACCTCAAAATGTGAAAATCAAAAGCTATTAGAAATTAGTAAGAGCAAAAACAAATAGCAACAGAAGACTGGGAAATACAGCATTCAAACCACAATTACAGTTGTGGAAGAGTTCACCTGCAAGGTTGGATTATTAAGCAGATCAACTCTGTATCCAACAAACAATATTCTACTTCTGGAAAAATGTCCATGAGAGAGTCTGAACAACTGATCATGTCTGAAGCAAAATGACATAAATACATTGACTATATTCCAAAAACTAGAGAGTACTGAACATAAACACAAAATGCCATCTAAAACTTAAAAAGCATATCTGTAACAGTGTATTTCTTAGAAAAGAACAAAAAAAGAACTCATAGTATAGGTTACAGCCAACACTGTGCTGATAATTCGTTTCATACCCTTAAAGGCTTTCATTATAAAGTTAAAAAAAAAAAAAGAAAGAAAGAAAGGCAAATATATTAAGCATTCAAGAGCAAGGCCTTAAGGAAATCATGAGTTAGGAAACAACAGAATGCACATTGAAAGGGGAGCCTGGGTGGCTCAGCTGGTTGAGTGCCCAGCTCTTGGATTCAGCTCAGGTCATGATCTCAGGGTCCTAATGAGATGGAGCCCTGCATCTGGATGTGCATTCAGCAGGATATCTTCTTGAGATTGAGATTCTCTCTCTCTCTCCCTCTCCCTCCACCCTTCCCCACACCCCTGTTCCTTTTCTCTCTCTCAAATAAATAAATAAATAAATAAGTAAACATATGTTACATAATGGAACAGAAAGCTAAGAACTCTCTTTACTACAGTGATAAAAAAAACCTAGATATAAGCTTAACAACAGCAAACTATATTAATTTTTGCACATTTCCACTAATATTTCTTTTACTATTAAAAGTCACATTTATAAATATTTGCAATTATATACTACAATGTCTTTAATGATAAGTGAAAAAGTGGCTTATAAAATTATATAAAGTAATAGCAACTGTGACAACAAAAAGAAAAGACACATAAACATAGAAAAACTACAGTTACATCTATAGGTTAAAACATGGATAACATTTTCAAAAATTTTTCTAGACTTTCCCTATTTTGTAAAACGGGTATTCATTACCATTATACTCAAGGAGAAAATTGCAGTATATTTAAGCCAATTGAGTATCCAGTCGTAGAATGCAGTTCTCACCTTTTTTTAATTGAAATATAAATGACTGCCATTACATTGGTTTCAGGTGTACAACATAACAATTCAATATTTGTATACACTGCAAAATGATCATCACAGTTAAGTCCCGTTAAACATCCACTACTATACACAGTTACAAAATATTTATTCTTCTCATGAAGACTTTTAAAAATTACTCTCTTAGCAGCAACTTCCAAATATGCAGTACAATATCATTACCTATAATCACCATGCTGTACATTAAGCCTTCAGGACTTATTTATCTTATGCCTGGAAGCTTACACCTTTTAACTCCCTTTGCCTGTGACAACTATCCTCTTCCATACCCCACCTTCAGGCAACCACCAATCTGTTCTCTGTATCTATGTAGCTTCCACCATTCCTATTACCTTTATTCAAATTCACATTTCTGTTTTAAGTACTATTACTTCTGCTTGTATGTTTAGAAAAAATTTGAGGCATTTTTAAAACTACACAATAGGGATACCTGGCTTAGTGGTTGAGCGTTTGCCTCAGACTCAGGTCGTGATCCTGGGATCCTGGGATCGAGTTCCACATCAGGCTCCCCACAAGAAGCCTGCTTCTCCCTATGCCTATGTTTCTATCTCTCTCTGTCTCTCATAAATAAATAAATAAATAAATAAATAAATAAATAAATAAATAAATAATAAATAACAGTATATTAAAAACAGAAAAATGAATCTGAATAATTTACAAAACAAGAAAACATGTAATTTTCATGATTTCTGAGAGGAGTGATCAGAAACTATCCTATGCCTATGTAAGTCAGTGCTGCATTTCAAAACCACTACTCATTTCAAATGCCCAGTTAAACCTGGAAATTCCTCAGTGACACTGGCTCCCATAAATAGCCATGCAGTTGGGACTTCCCAGGTGACTTTACAACACAGCTTATTGAGTTATTTTTCCTTCAAGATGCCAAATGTAAAAATAAGCCCATTTATTTGGGAGTTGTCATATTCTATTAGAAAAATTATTATTTCCCCATAAATCTGTGATTTCTAGTCTTAAGAGACTTGAAGCATTCCTAAATGTAATATCATCTATATCTTGGTGTAATGGCTTTTCATCTGGATGAATACCTCTCTATGTCTATAAAGAAAACATGAAGGAAAATCAATTTGGTATACAAAACTTCAGGTAACAAGAAATTCTTTAGATGCAACTATTTTATAGAACAAGATTATGCATTTTTGTTCTGGGTCTATATGATGAAATAATTCTAGAATTATAGTTATCTTTACACATATGCTAACTGAAAGTACAGTTATCTCTCTGCATGAACATTTTGTTTCTGCAACAGAGGAGCTGCGAGAACCATCAGAATGGCAGCAAATTAAACAAGGAAAGGATGAGAGGCCCTGGCATCCAGAACAAGGCCAAGACTATCCCACTGATGTCATGGCAAAGTGCATTCATTACCAGGGAATTGATGTCACCACAAAATGTACATAGATACTATTAAGCTGAAATTAATCTAAGTGTGTAGATGCTTCCTTTCTGACTAACAATGCACTGGTAATAGAGTTAAATATTCTAAATAGTTCATTTCTAAGGGATTATGTCTCTTCTTCAATACTCAAAGTCATTTATGTCTTTCAATTATTTGAAAGGTTCAGTAATAACTCCTCAAATATTCATTGCTTGTTATATTCTAAATATTGAATTCCTCGATGCAAATACACAGGCCCTATTAGCACTAACGGAAGCTATGCATTTGCACTGAGGAAAGAACATACATGTAGGAACCTGCTCTCTGCTGCTTATAGGCAATCATGGTGCATTTTCTTTTGTGGACAAAAAAAAAACTGCATTGCTATTTATGTGGAACCACTCAGGTGTTACAGTCACTTCTATAACATCCAAGAATGCATTAGCCATAACCAACTAAGGTCGTTTTTGGCTCATCATCATTCAAGCTGAATTAATAATATTAAACAGCATGTGGGATGAGGGAAAACACAGTGCTGAGCAACATTAAAATCCCTTTCCACCCAAGCATAATTCATTTTGATCTTTACTACTTGATTCAGCTAAAGGTCAAACCATATATGATGGTTTAGATCCACAAAATATATTATTTTGCTGCTCAGTATGGTCTGAAACGAGGGCAACTAATTTAAAAATGGAAGCAATTTGGAAAATATAAATGTAATGAAAAATGTCTCCATTATGAAGTACACAAATTAAGTTCTACTATTGACTACTGCCGACATTTAAAATCTCCCCACGCATACTAGCAATGCCTTTAACGTGGCTTAATTTTCTTCCTGTTGTGTCAGTACCTTCCATGAACGTCATTCTGGTAAGGGACCAAAAACAAGGTCAGAAATGTTAGTGATGATAGATGGCAGACCCTAATAACTTCGAATAGTTTTAAATGTACAAGTCATCTATGAGTCATTTAGCTTGATAGATAAATGGTTAACAAGCTACAAAAACTGTAAGAACCATGCGTTAGTCCATACTACAACACCTCATGAGGCCAAGATCTCAAACATGGTCTAATAAAGAACAAAACTAGGCACTGGAGGATATATAACTGGAGGAAGAAAATGAATTATCTTCTTAAAAGACTGTATGAACGATAACCACTCTTTAATTTACATAAATAATTCATAAGCACAAAAGGTTTTATTAAAGGACTGGCCAGATTCACAACCAACAGACCACTGAAATTTTACCAGGTCTGGGATAAAAAATATTAGGTGACCAGTAAGTTCAGGTGTTTGCTTGTTCATTTGGGGTTTGGTGTTGTTTGTTTTGTTGTTTTTGTTTTTGGGTTTTGTTTTGTTTTGTTTTTTGCTTTCAATGAAAGGCAATGTGAAAATTTTGGTCTTTATTGCAGACTGTTTGGATTGGGGCTTGTATATTTTATGTCTGTACTCCCATTGTTTTGCTTTTGGGGGAGTCACAGGCAGCAACGGGGGCTGCCCTCCAATGTCTTCCTGAGGGACATCCACAGAGCAGGTTCTGGAAGGACCCCAAATTTGTCTAACCTTGCAGAATCAAAACACTTCTAATATGAAGAGACTTAAGAATCCAGCTAAAAGGGGCACCTGGGTGGCTCAGTCTTAAGGTTAAGCGTCGGACTCTTGGTTTAGGCTCAGGTCATGATCTCAAGGTCCTGAGATTGAGCCGAGCATCTGGCTCCGCTCTGCAGGGAGTCTGCATCTCTTCCTCCTCCTCTGCCCCTCCCTCAGCTCCTGCTTGCTCTTGTTCTCTCTCTCTTTAAATAAAATAAATAAAATCTTAATAGAAAAAAGAAGCAAGCTAAAAGAGGCACAAATTGAAGAAATAATAGCTTCCCCATTACTGAATTAAAACTCACAGGTGACATCTTGCCTGGTAACAGTGAAGAAATCTTCACTAATGCATCCACTTTGGTATTTCTCAAGAGGGGTCCTCCCCAGTATATCACAATCGCTCAGGCAGCTTGTTGAAAATATGTATTCCTACATTGCCTTGCAGATCTCCAGTAATAAGATCACCAGGAGTGGGCCTGGAAAAGTCTTTCAACAAGCTGCCCAGGAGATTCTCACGTGCCCTAAAGCTTGAGAGATATGGTCCTGGGAGGAAGCCCAAAGGGCCTTCATGACACCACATCTGTACCTGCTGCTGCCAGTCCTTCTCATTTCCTACAAAACACCGACGGGGCACATGTCAGCAGTACAAGAGATACCAGGCTCTTAAGAGCAGCATGAATGAATGGATAAATGCATGAATGAGAAAGTTAATGTATTTCTGAAATAAAATAGGAATTCTGATTCCATTAGAGTTGGTGCTACAAATCCATTCACCAGCTTTCTAAAAATCCCCACAGTGCTCCAAATTTTTCAGCGTATATATCTGACACTCTGATCTAAGCTGCTCAAATATTGATCACAGCAAACTGTGAAAAAAGAGGAAATGCAAGGCTGTGATTCTGATCTCTGAGAAACATCATGATGCTGTACTACATTCTACCCTGCATAGCGTACTGGCAGACACCACCACTGTCCCAAGCACATCTGCTGGGAAAGTCGTTGCTTAGCAACAGCAATCAATGCTGTATTTCCTCTTCACCATTTTCCTAAAGATTGAGACACTGCTCCAAGGTATTATTTTCAAATACCTTCTGTTTCACTAACCAAACATGTTTGTTAATATTTCTATTATGAAAAAAAAATCAGGAATCAAATCAGCATGAGAATTCAAGAGAAAAGAATGAGGGGTCAGTATAACACAGGGTGCTTTGGGATTTGTTTGATGAAGAAAAATTCTTTGACAGCTCATTGACTTTATTTGCTATACCCTTTTATTCTGCCATTTTAGAATTGATTTCTGCTAGCTCATGGGAGATGAAAGCTATTAGCATGAATTATCATTCTAAATGCAGATCCACAAAGTATTGCCATAAAACACAAAAAGCAAAGGGTTTTCAGAAACTGGTTTAATACACATTTCATATCTCTGTTAAGGCTCCTGCCTTGGTTATACTCTTACTAACCACTATATTTTCCAACACCCTTCCACTGATAATACAAATCTTTCAGATGGGCAATGCTTATCATCTAAATTACTTGGTGCTTCTGATATAACTTCCAAGCTAAATTACATACACACAATACTAACACTGACTTTGAAGAAGCAGGTAAGAATTTTTCTTTTAAGTACATCAGTATTTCCCCTGCCAATGAATGGATTCTTCATACAAAAACAAGAATGAGGGCCCAGGAACCTTACGTGATGCTTTCCAATAAAAACAGTTGATAGTTGTTTAAAGTATACACACAGATGAGTTAGTCATAGGTGGAACCCATCCAGGTAGGTATTACCAGACAATTATTTTCCATGTTACTAAGCGTCTACTATGTACAAATCTCTATGGGCAGCATAAAGATGAGTAAAATGTGATCCTTTTACAAATCATGCTAGAAACAGTCACAGCAGAATACAGATATTAACTCAGATATTTGTTTAGTTACAACAAATGTCCCAATTATTATGGGTTATATCTGCAACACAGACTATATGAATAAATCAGAATCCAAAGCCTTTTTTTTATGATAACAATCAGTGTTGGTGAGGATGTAGCAAGACAGGAGTACCACCTATAAGAGATATCAGGCCAGTGAAGTAAATCAACCTTTCTGAAAAATATTTAAATATATTTAAAATATGCATATGTTGAATTTTGACCTAATAATTATATATCCAAGAAACTATTTTAAAAAAATAATCAGGGCAGCCTGGGTGGCTCAGCGGTTTGGCACTGCCTTCGGCCCAAGGCATGATCCTGGAGACCCGGGATCAAGTCCCACGTTGGGCTCCCTGCGTGGAGCCTGCTTCTCCCTCTGCCTGTGTCTCTGCCTCTCTCTCTCTCTCTCTCTCTCTCTCTCTCTCTCTCTCTCTCTGTCTCTCATGAATAAATAAACAAAATCTTAAAAAAAAAAAAACCATCAGGGATGCCTGGCTGGCTCAGTGGTTGAGCATCTGCCTTTGGCCCAGGGTGTGATCCTAGAGTCCCAGGATCGAGTCCCACATCGAGCTTCCTGCATGGAGCCTGCTTCTCATTCTGCCTGTTTCTCCCTCTTTCTCCGTATGTCTTTCATGAATAAATAAATAAATAAAATATTTTTTTTAAAAAATCAAAGATGCCAACAAAGATATTTAATTTGGCTTAATTTAAAACAGCAAGTACTTATACACCCAAATAATAGAATAATTAAATGAATAATGATACAGCCATATGATAAGTATAATTAAAATATTTTTCAAGAGTATTTTATAAGAGCTAGAGAGTATAATACTAAGCAAATAAGTCAATCAGAGAAAGACAAATATATGATTTCACTCATGTGCAATTTAAGAAACAAATGGAAAATTTAAAAAACTAAAAACCAAGAAACAGATTCTTTTTTTTTTTTTTAGAGGTGGCAGGACAAAGGGAGAGAATCTCAACCAGACTCTGCTCTCAGCACAGATCCCGACGATGAGATCGATCCCACAACCCATGAGATCACAACTGGAGCCAAAACCGAGAGTCTGATGCTCAACCTGCTGAGCCACCCAGGTGCCCCCAAGAAACAGATGCTTAATGATAGAGAACAAAGAGGTGTTTACCACAGTGGAGGTGGGTTGGGGATGGGGGAAATAGTGAAGAGGATTAAGAGTCCACTTATGAGAAGCATTGAGCAATGTATAGAATTGCTGAATCACTATGTTGTACACCTGAAACTAATATAACACTGTATGTTAACTATAATGGAATTAAAATTAAAAACTTAATTTAAAAAAAAGTATTTTATGACAAGAAATACTTGTTATAATGTTAAGAGGGAAAACAATGAAATAAAATAACCAATATACAAATGCACAGAAAATATAGTGGAGGAAAACATAACAATATTAATAATTAGAGGTGATGTTTATTTCTTTGCTTTGCTTTTTCTATGCCTTCCTAGAATTTTTACATTGACTATCACATATTTTGCAATCAGAAAAATGTCCTAATATATACATCAGAATCTTATTTGAACTTATATTTACAAATTTTAAAATTTCATCTCAGAATGTCAACCTTTGGGGCACATGGGTGGCTCAATCGTTTAGGCATCTGACTCTTGGTTACATCAGGCCATGATCTCAGGGTTGTGTGATCAAGCCCCATGTCAGGCTTTATGTTCAGCCACGAGTCTGCTTGGGATTCTCTCTCTCCCTCTCCCTCTTTTCCTCCATGCGTGCTTGCACTCTCTCATGCTCTCTCGTTCTCTTTTTCTCTTCCTCAAATAAATAAATAGATCTAAAGAAAAGCACATGAGCCCTCGCTGGACTGACAACTTGAATGATGAAATACTTCAGTTTCACAAGTATTTTTGGGTGAACAAGTTTGCTTTTCCATAAATATCTGATAAACTTAGTCAATATTTCACAGAGGACAGTTATAATAAAAGCATATAATTTAGTCAAAAGAAAATTATCATTTATTTAACAATTCAACAAATATACACCAAGCACAGGGCATACAGGTAGAGAGGATAGCACAGCTTCCCAGCCTAAGAACTGAGGGGCAGACATTTCAATCTCTATACCAGCAGAAAATATGTTAACACCTCCAATAGGAAAGAAAGACACAGGAGATTGAAATCGTGAAGTAACGTGACCAGGGTCACCCAGCTAATCAGCAAGAAGACAAAACTCAAGCCTAGGTCAGCTCACCTCTTTACATCAGTGATCCTTCCTTTACAGCACACATGACATTTGGGTAAGTGGACAAGAGAGAAGTATCCATTTCCGAGGAGCACCATGGACAAGAAAGGAAGGCAGAAACAAATCAGACGTTCTAGAAAAGGGGCAATAGTGCCACACCTGCCCCAAATCCTGCATTTCTAGGCCAGGACAGTGGCCCTGTTCACAAGTCAACATTAGTTGCACCCTGATGCTCCCCTCACTGGCTCCCTGCTCCCTTACAGCTTGATGGTCTCCCCGTGACCTCTAGGACCATTGAAATATTTGTAGTGACCACTGGCTTTGAGTAAAGTGCAGTTTTAAATTTGCCACTAAATTAAAAAAAAAAAAAATTCCTCCTGTCCTGCTGTTTTCCGTTACTAAATCTGGCTCCTCTTCCTTCAAGAAGTGCCTTTCAGAGATATCCCAGGTTTCCTAGCTTATAATCTCTCCGGAACTTCTGCTATCAGAAGCTCTGTAGAGCTGGCTCCCACAAACTGCCCTATATTTGCTGATTCTCTTGTAACAACAAAATGCCCCTTCAACACCAGGAGGCAAAAGATACAGTTAACTGGTCATGGTTTGACCTTCGAGGTACTGAATTAAACACACACTCTCCTCTCCATCCTCTAAAATGAACCAGACTTTCTTTTATTCAAAAGAAGTGATGGTATTGCCCTAAATGGAACATGGTCTTCACAATGTCAAGTTGTGAATAATGACACAAGGTAGGAGTCTTCAACTGCAGTCAGATTAGATTTCACATCCAAGGTCACTAATCAGTAGAGAGGTAATTTTTTTTAAAAGACATTTTTGGTAAAAGCATGCAAGATGAGGGGCACCTTGGTGGCGCAGTTGGTTACATGTCTTACTCTCTTGGTTTCTGTTCAAGCTGTGACCACAGGGTCCTTGGATCAAGGCCCCTCCTAGGGGCTCCCAGCTCAGCAGGGAGTCACCTTGGGATTCTCTCTATAAATCTGCCCCTCCTCCCCTCTGAAATAAACAGATCTTTAAAACAAAACAAAACAAAAACAAAACAAACAAAAAGACTTTCCAAAGACAGCTACCAGGGGATATTTAGGTGTAAAAATAAAAAGATAAAGCCTTGTGATTACTGAGGGATGATAGTTAAAAAACACAGAGAGGGATGGTGAAAAGCCATTTTGCAACTAAACTAGCTGAACCCCCAAACATACATGCCCATGTTTATGTCAAAGGTATTATAAGACTATTTATATATATATTAATATATATTCTATTGTCAGAGTAATTTTCTACTATGTAGTAAGTTAAAATTCATGGATATAACTTATTTTCTTTCTTTTTGTTTTCTTTCTTGTTCTTAGGTTTCTACCTCTCTAAAGAATGCTTCTGCTGAGCTTCTATTTTTTATTCATTCAAATTAAAATGCAATGATTCACCAGTTATTACCACAATAGCCATACACATTGAAGAGAAGCTCATGATTATAATCTGCACAATTACTGACGGCTAGATAGCATGCCTAAACATAGTGTTTTGAAAGGCAGCTTCATTTCCAATGGAGATCAGGACAGCAATAAAACAGTTTCACAATCTCTTCACTAAATACATCTTTGTTTGCATGGTCTATGTATATTGTTATGGGGCAGGTGCCGGAAAATATAAAATATAAATATTTAAAATCCTACTGAACTGCTGTGAAGTCAATGACAAAAATACAAACATGGGGGCTTCTTATATATAGCTAAGTACATTAATAACTACAAAATAAAAAAAAACAGCACATCCATATTTCTTACTTGGTACTTATATAATTCAATGATAGCAATATATTTTTATTAATCTTGAGTCATCTTAAAAGTATGTCAAGCAACACAAACTTTATCAAGGCTTAACCTCCAGGGACGCCTGGGTGGCTCAGTGGTTGAGCATCTGCCTTCGACCCAGGGCGTGATCCTGGAGTCCCGGGTGGGGTCCCACATCTGGCCCCCTGCATGGAGCCTGCTTCTCTCTCTGCCTATGTCTCTGCCTCTCTCTGTGTCTCTCATGAATAAATAAATAAAATCTTTTTTTAAAAAAAGTCTTAACCTCCAAATAAAGTTACCAGTAATGGGCAACATCATTAGATTTGGTTTGCATTTAAGAGGAAGTCATTATCCAGCTGTTGTCACGCCACAGAGTAATCTGAATCACCCTTAGTCTCCATGCAGCCAGGCTGACCAGCAGCTGGACACAACAGGGATCAGCAGAATTCAGCTGACCCAAGAAAAGTCAAAAGACAAATTGGTTTTGTTCTGTAAAACCAAAGATCTTTTTTTGTAAAAGGCTTCCCAGTGATGAGATCTTGGTCAGTCTACTTACCTGACAAAACTTAAAATGTAACTACTTTGATGAAAGTCAATGAGCTAACCACCTTGTATCCTCCACTTGAGAAGTACAACTATTTAAAAAGGACATAAAATCAGAGCACCTGGGTGGCTCAGTCAGTTGAGTGTCAGACTCTTGGTTTCCTATCAGGTCATGATCTCAGGGACCTGAGATCGAGCCCCACACTGGCCTCCTTGCTCAGGGTGGAGTCTGCTTGAGATTCTTTCTCTCCCTCTCCCTCTTCCCCTCCTCCTTCCTCATGCTCTCTCCTTCCCTGCCTTCCTCTCTCTCTCTTTAAAATAAATAAAATCTTTTTAAAAAACTAAATAAAAAGGACATAAAAATAGATTTTCAATTAAATTATGGTCCTTTAAAATGCATACTCAAATACTTAACTCACAAGGAAAGTGAAGAGAAAGCAAAAAGATGGAGTAACTCTGGCTACTAGAAAAAAAGAGCAGACTTCAGAAAAGGTCATACAATAAAGCTTATTTCTATATCTGAGAGGACACTGAACCAATAACCCAAAGAGCTCTGATGAAAAATACATTTTGAAATGCATTACTATAATATTTGTATCCTTATTTTGGGGTAAAAACATAAAAGATATTTAGGGACAACTGGGGAATTGAACACAGATTAGGATTAGATAAATATTGGCAAACTGGTATTCATCTTCTAAGGAGTGATATGACATAGTGGTTCTAAAGCAGAATGTCCTTATTTTTAGAAGATGCACAGCAAAACATCCAGGCTCAAGCTGCATGATACCTGCAAATGGTTCAAAACACACACACACACACAAACACACACACACAGCACAAATATGCAAAAATGACAAAATATTAACAATTAACAACTCTAGGTGATATCCATCCTATCTTATCCTTTTATCATTTCTTCATGATTGAAAGTTTTTATAATAAAAGATGAAGAAAAATTAAGGCTTATGAGAAATCCTATTTAAAAAGTGAAAATGGACAAATAAAATTCATTATTGTGATTATAATAAAGAAAAGTATCCTTAGATGATTACAAACCTGAGAGGTTTAGTAACCTCTCCAACTAGCTTTCTCCCTGGAGATGTCTGGCTAAGCCAGGAACCCTGAACTTCCACTTGACAGCCACCTGGGCCACACCCAGAGTGGGGAATTAAAAACCAAACTCCTGAACAGACCCAGATTCCAGAGGATGACACCCTTAGAACAAATTACAATAAACTCATTCCACATGAGAGACAGCTGGGAAAATGTCCATCTAGACCTGAGCACTGGATAGAGTGGGATAGTTTTTTTCCAGAGAATGTCTAACCATAACTTGGGAGGTGGCCAGTCTTGCAGCCTAAATTAACATTATCTTTCCAGTCCAAGAAGCCTGAAGTACAGAAATTAACCTTCAAGGGAACTATGGCTGTTAAAGTCCTAGTTAGTCACCAGAACAAGAGCAAATTCACTCCGGATGACTTCATCCAGACTCCATCTTAACACAGACTTCAGAGAATTTCCAAAGAGCTTGAGCTTATGGTTTAAATACATATACAAATAAAATAAGGAAACAAACACTAATGAGAAAGGTTCAATAAAAATCTGATCTGGCTGAATTAAACTGACAAAGATCTCATAATCTGGACTGTCAGAATTTAAATTAAATGTTTAATATATTTAAAGAAATAAGAAATTGGAAATATGAGAAAGCATAAAAAAATGCTGTAATGTCTAAGCCAAAATATACTTCTAGAACTGAAAAATACAATTATAATTAAAATGCTAATTTAACAATTGGCAACAATCCTTAAATCCTACAGTGTCAAATGTTGGCAAAGATTTGAAAGAATGTGAACTCTGATATACAGATGGTTCAGTATGAATGTATGCAGTCCCTCTGGAAAACGATTTGACATTATCCAGTAAGGCTGAGATAAGCATACTCATGGCCCAACAATTCTATCACAAATTATATATCCTACAAAAACTCCTATAGACAATCAAGAGGAGATAAATTCACTAATTTTATGGGATGAAAGTGTGTAATGGTTAAAAGGAAATCAAGTAATCTATGACGTATTCACACAGTAGAAAATTATACAGCAGTGAAGCTGAATGAGCTATAGCTATATTCATCATGGATAAATTTCAAAATACTGAACCAAAAAAGAAAAGAGAAAAAGAATAAACATAATCTGACTCCATTTAAAAAAATTTAAAAACATACTAAACTAAGCCAAATTGTGATTGTAATACATTATGTGAAAAACCATAAAGAAAAGTCACTGAATGATATCACAGATTCAAGATGATGGCCACTTCATGATAGAGAGATATAAGATAAAAGAGGGAACTTCACAGGCACTGTAACATTCTATTTGTTTAGGCTGGTTGATTGCTTTACGAGTTATTGTTTACTGCTATTTGTGACTTATAAACGTGTATTCTATGTATTCAAAGGTAAAAATTATTTAATTAAAGAAAAAAGGAATAATATACTTTGGTATCCTAGCCAAAAGCATAAAATTATACCTTATAGCAAAAAAACATGCCTTAGAAAAAAGGAAACAAGTTAACATTCAGGACAATCATAGCAAGACATCCACATGCTCAAGAATATATAAGATACTATGTTAAGTAGAAGACCAATTTTCTAAAGTAGACATCCATACTACGTGAATGCCTGGGAGTCAAGCCTATCTTCACTACTGGCTGGCTTATGCTAAATAATTAGTGATTTTTCTTCTCCCATTATTTCTGTTCATTTAGTTCCAACTCTAAAGATATCTTGTAAGTACAATTTTTGGCATGTGTTATGTTCTTCTAAACCCAGCCATAACTTTATATGATGAAAACCTTGAATTTTCCCAGAATGATACTACCTCTTTCCACATTTATTGACTGGGGTATGACTTATATTCTATGTTAAACTGTTTTATCATAATTCCTGTTAGAGCTGAATCTGCTATTTTGACTGTGATGTTTTGGCTAGAAGCTGAACAGATGGATATTTTTCTCTGGTATGATTATTTGCCAACAATTGGAAGGGTGTAAAACTTATTCTCAAAGAAACCCAAACATAACCATGAGGAGTCTAACAAATAATTAAAATATCCACTGTTGAGGATACAAGTTTCCACAGAAACACAATGTTTTTTCAGAAATTTTGATATAAAATGACAATTAAAAGAAAGCTTTGGTTATGTTATTAAATTAATGCTACTAATAATCATAATAGAACTTGAAATGTATATAGGTATTGTGTTCATACTCAGTGGGTTCTTATAGCTCTATGAAATAGATTTTGAGGTATTATTCCCTGACTTTATAAAGAAAAGGATTAAAGCATGTGGGGAGGGTGGCTATGTTATCCCAGAAAAGGACTGACCTCAGAAGTCAGACCTGGAATCTGAGCTCATCTGTGCCTCATTAGCTGTGTAACTCTGAACAAGCAACTTAATTTCCCAGAGTCTCCATCTCGTCATTTGTAAACAGATAGACTAACACCTAGTACACAAGGTTCCTGTGAGAACTATGTAAGATTTATAATACTCCTAACAAGAGTACCTGTCATAGAGTAAGTTCTTAAAAAGTATATCCTTCCTTAAATAATAATTTGGTAATGAAGTCCCTGTTGACAAGAAAAATTCAAAATTTTCATCTTTCCTCCCTTCAAAAGGAGTAGGGGGTAACTGGGATTTCGGGCAAGAGAAAACCCTATACCTAAAACACCAATATAAATTGGAGGTTGTAAGGAGCTCTAAACACTCTACAGTCACACACCAGTGGCTTCTCACAGACAGCGTGAAAGAATGGACAGAGTCTAATAAGCAGGTCATGAAGTGGTTTAGGAAAGACTGAACCGCCCTTTCAGTAATACACAGGACTCATTTGATACTAAACCACATATCCTCTAATGCTATAATCTGACACCTAATACACACATAGCTTTTCTACACAGTTAAAAAGTAACTCCATGTCACATTCACACAGCCTGGGACATTCATTCACAGATTTGCTGTTTCAGTTATAGGTGACTTCGAATTTATAAATTCCTCCCTGGAGTTTCAAGTAGACACCCTTGGGTCCAACTCCTGAAGCTCATGGGCAGGGAGGGCAACTGGGGCTTCATCAGGAAAGTCTATTGTAGCCAGGGATGAGGGCAGGGCTGGTTACAGGACAGACAAGATGCATATCTTGTTGCTCATCAGACAAGAGCGACAGAAGTGTCACCTGGGAATGGGAGGAGTGGTATTCTCAGATGAACCACACAGCCTGAGTAGAAATCTTAGAAACCTTCCAACCTTCATGATTTCAGTTTCTTGCCCCTGTATTTCCTGCTTGGGGGTGACACACAACATTTCATAGAGGATTTATTTGTTCATTCCAACATTTTCAAGAAATACTGAAAATCAGAGTCACAGTTAGAGGAGGGGAGGTCCAGTGTCCCCTTGCTTCTCTTATGGACAAACATGGTGCGATAGCGATTGAAGGCACTCACAGATCTGGCCTAACCTTGATGTCATCTGGGCAGGTCTACCCTTTCTAAGCTCCCATCTCTACCATGCAGCATGTAGTTTCTCTTGCCTGACAACTGGACTAGAACTGTGCATTCCAGAATGGTCCTTTAGGATATGAAAACTTCAGTAACTATTCAATAAATGTGCTAGAATTGCTGAAATCTATAATTTCATTAAACTTAATCATATAACATTCAGTTTGACTTATTTCCAAAACCTGTTTTCATTGTAATCTGAAAAGAACTGAAAAATTCTTTCAGTTGTAAAGACTGCTCTTTCACTTGTAAGAGGATTTTACTCCTTTTATTTGAGAGCATCAATCAAGCAGTATTCAGTTATGGGTTAGTATGGCTAATATAGTGACTAAGACGGGCAAGGACTCTGTCCTCATGCAGCAGAAAAGCAATATATGAACAACCACATTTTAGACAGTACTTATACTCAAAGAGAATATAATATAGATTTAATGAGGTAGCTCCTTTAGATTGAGTCTTTAAGAAAGCCCTTTCTGAGGGTATGACTTTTATACTGAAACCTGTATACCTAAGACCATTCCAATCAGAGGAAATAGCAATTGTATGGACCCTGCATCAAAATTAGACTTGTATGTTAGAGGAACAAAAAGAAGGCTAGTGTGAAGTGATTTGGGGGAGGTAAGCCTGGGGACAGATAAGTTAGTATTGAAATACCATCAGAAATTCATACTAAATTCTTCAAGTTTTATTTGTTTGTTTGTTTAATTATTTAGATAATTTCTACACCCAACATAGGGCTTGAACTCATGACCCATAGATCAGAAGCCAGAAGCTCTTTTGACCAAGCCAGTCAAGTGCCCCCAAGAAATTCACATTGTTTTCTAAGTGTATGGGAGTCAATGAGAGGTTTGAGGAGAAGAGGCAAGTAAGGCCTAATTTACATTTTAAAAGATCACTCTGGGGGGTACTTGGGTGGCTCAATCTATTAAGCATTTGCCATCAGCTCTGTTCAAGATCCCAGAGTCCTGGAATGGAGCCCCATGTTGGGCTCCCTGCTCAGTGGAGTGTCTGCTTCTCCCACTACCCCTTCCTGGCCCCCACTTCTCCCACTACCCCTTCCTGCCCCCCACCCCCGCTCATGCTCTCTCTTTCTTACTCTGTGTCTGAAATAAATGAATAAAATCTTTTTAAAAAATCACTCTGGTTCCAAGGTGGAAAGATTATAAAGGAACAGGAAAGGAACACCAGTGAGGAAGACTACCATTAATTGTTCAGACAAGATATGATGTTACTTTGGAGTACCATGGTGGCAAAAAAATGGGGGGAGAGAAACAGATAATAAATATATTTTGGAGGAAGTGCTAACAGGAATTACTGAAGGATTAGAATGGGAGTGGGGTATGGTGACAGAAAGAATTAATCAAAAGTGATGAGGGGCACCTGGGTGGCTCAGCTGGCTAAGCGACTGACTCTTGATTTTGGCTTAGGTGATAATCTCGGGGTCTGAGATCCAGCCCCCATGCACCTCTGCACTCAGCAGGGAGTCTGCATGAGGATTTTCTCTCTGTGTCTCCCTTTGTCCCTCTCCTCCCACTTGTATTCTCCTTCTTTCCTTCCTCCCTTTCTCTCTCTCAAATAAATAAATAAATCTTAAAAAAAAAAACCTGTATCTCAACAATCCAAATAACTTCAGTTCATGGGAAATCTTAAACAAGTCGAATCTCCCATACAACCCATGGCAGACCCAAGGAGAAATGGGGTAATATTTTCATTGGAACATACCACAATACATGAGGACACATACTTTTCCCTTTTTCTATTACTGGTGGACAAAGTTTCTATTTTTGGAAATGCTGATTATATATTTACCCTTCTCCAGTTCCTCTCTAGCTCATATACTTAAAAGCCTTCCAAAGGACAAAATAACATAATTTTGGTGGTGGTAGAAACTCCATCCTAAGATGCCAGGCTGGAGAACTGGGTCCCTCTGCACTTTACTAACAGTTTGAACTTGAGCAGATAACTGCTCTAGCCTCTTTATTTTTATGCATGAGATTAAAGTAATATGAATTTACACATAAACATTCACATAATTTTCTAAGGTCCCAACTGTGTCTAAAAATCTATGATAAATCTATTTATAAACTAGATTTGGCATCATATGTTGTTATTTATGCTTACATAATATATTTCCTTATTTCAAGTTTTACTTCAGAAGACCCTAAAGCAGGACAATTCAATTGGCTTCTACATTTAAACACTGAAATAGTTTATCTTAGAGGACTCTTGGGTTTATATCATTTTTTAAAGGAAGGCAAAGTTGATAGAATATTGGATTGTGTGGTACTTCTTCTATGCTAATCTCCAAAGTTTTGAGGCATATGAAGATCAAGTTTGACAATAAAAAAAATTAAAAAGTAAGGATGAAGTAAAACTGTCACTATGTGCAGATGACATGATACTATATGTTGAAAACCCTAAAGACTCCACCAAAAAGCTACTAAAATTGATAAGTGAATTTGAAACAGTTGCAGGATACAAAAATCAATGTACAGAAATCTGTAGCATTTCTATAGACTAATAATGAAGCAGGAGAAAGAGAAATTAAGAAAACAATCCCCTTTACAATTACACCAAAAATAATAAAATACCTAGGAATATACCTAACCAAAGAGATAAAAAACCTGTAATCTAAAAACTATAAAATACTAATTAAAGAAATTAAAGATGACACAAAGAAGTGGAAAGACATTCCACGCTCATGGATTGGAAGAACAAATATTGTTAAAATATTTATTAAAATATTTATATTACCCAAAGCAACCTATAGATTTAATCAATCCATACCAAAGTACCAACGGCATTCTTTACAGAACCAGAAAAAACAATCCTAAAATTGGTACAAATGATGGTGAATAGCCAAAACTGTAGTAATCAAAACAGGAAGGTACTGGCACAAAAAGAGATACATAGATCAACAGAACAGAACAGAGTCCAGAAATAAACCCACACTTACAAGCCTAATTATAGGCTTAATTTCCTCCCAACTTTCAACAAAAGAGGAAAGAATATCCAAGAAAAAAGACAGCCTTTTCAACAAATGGTGTTGGGAAACCTGGAGAGCAACATACAAAGAATGAAACTGAACCACCTTCTTACACCATAGAATAAACTAAAAATGGATTAAAGACATAAAAGTGAAACCTGAAACCATAAAAACCCTAGAAGAGAACACATGCAGTAATGCCTCTAATGTTGGCCATAGCAACACATATCTAGATATGTCTCCTGAAGTAAGAGAAATAAAAGTAAAAACAAACTTCTGGGACGACATCAAAATTAAAAGATTTTGCATATAGTCAACAAAAACAAAAAGCAACCTACAGAATGGGAGAAGATACTTGCAAATGACATATCCAATAAAGGGTTAGTATCCAAAGTATATAAAGAACTATACAACTCAACACCAAAAAACAAAAACAAAACAAAACAAATAATCCAATTAAAAATGGGAAGAAGGTATGAACAGACATGTCTCCAACGAAGACACCCAGATGGCCAACAAACACATGAAAAGACGCTCATCACTCATCATCAGGGAAATGCAAATCAAAATTACAATGAGATACCACCTCACACCTGTCAGAATGGCTATAATCAACAACACAAGAAACAAGCATTGATGTGGATGTGGAGAAAAAGGAACATTCATGCACTGTTGGTGGGAATGCAAACTGGTACAGCCACTGCAGAAAACAGTATGGACGTTAAAAGTTAAAAAGTTAAAAATAGAACTGCTCTATGATCCAGTAATCACACTATTGGGTATTTACCCAAAAAATACACAAACACTAATTCAAAAGGATGCATGCACTTCTAGGTTTATTGCAAAGTTATTTACAATAACAAAATTATGGAAGCAGCCCAATTGTCCACTGATAGATGAATAAAGATGTGAATTGTTATAGATATAAATGTACATTACATATATATTATGATTGTTACATGTTATTATATATAATATATATTAGAGTATTATGCACCCATAAAAAGAATGAAACCTTGCCATTTGCAACAACATATATAGAACTAGAGAGTATAATGTTAAATGAAATAAGTCAGTCAAAGATAAATGCCATATGATTTCACTCATATGTGGATTTTAAGAAACAAAACAAATAAACAAAGGGGAAAAAAAGAAAGACAAAGACAAATCAAGAAACAGACTCTCACCTATAATGGATACCCTGCTGGTTACCAGAGGGGAGGTGTGTAGAGAGTGGGAGAAACAAGTGATGGGATTAAGGAGTACACCTATTGTAATGAGCTCCAGGTAATGTATGGAAGTGCTGAATAGCTTTATTGCACACCTGAATGTAATATAACATTGTATGTTAACTCTACTGGGATTTTCATTTAAAAAATAATTTAAAAAAACAAGTATCTGATTCTAACAACCACACATTCTTTTGTGCATGACTAGTACTTGCTGGTGATACTTTCCCTGCCATCTCAGGGCCTGCCTACATTTCCAGCTGAATAGCAGCATAAATCCCAAATGGCCATATATCTTAATATCTAGATCACATTTATTATATTATCTGAAGAGCAATTTAGGTTCCAAATGGTTAAAAAGTTCAAAGACCTCCATTCTACTGACCCACATTTCTGTATGAGTTTCTCAGAGGCAGAAAAACAAAATGTGTATCTTCTAGCAACACTTACCTGATTTCATGAAAATAATACAAAATATCATCTAGACTCAATGTTTCTTCTAAAAGAAGTAAGGCCTCTTTTAATTGTATATTAATTTGGATATATTTTAGAAGTTTTTAGAAATTCCCATTATTCTAGGAATTATCCATTTAAAAAAATGAGTGAATTAATTAAGTGGGATTTTTGAGAACAGATTTTAAAATTCTTTCAAATACATTTAGAAAATACATTAACATCGTTAAGGCTAAGAACAGCAATTTAGTGGCCTGAAATAATTTCACAAGTAAAGCTTCAATATTCTTTTTACATTCATTAATGATAACTATTATCCAAAATCTTCAATGAGTGGTTCATTAATTTAAAACTTAAATTCATTATAGGAATAAATGAGGTTAGAACATCTCCTAATAAGTTATCTTGCTTATATACAAAAATTCTTCACCATTATTCTCCTGAGAAACTCTACATTTGGTTTTTGTTCATCTTATCACCCTGCTAAAATTCTTTGAAATCAATTTGTCTTACTAATTAAAAATAAAAAGGATTAGTGTCCATTTAAATGAAATAATTAGCAATAACCTGTTGAATAATGAGTTTAGTATTAATAACAGGTGTTACATTGTTTCAATCTGCCTGCCAGAGAACAAAGGAACACAAATAACTTATTTAATCCTAAGAAAATGTTTTTAAAATTTAACTCTTTTTATGGAATAGTTATTATAACTGCCCCTTACCATCTCATAGAGATGTTGTAAAGTTAAATAACACAGTATTCGAGTATTTTGAGCTTCTTAGAAAAGACATGATTAGAATTATTTCAGTATCTATGAACACCTACAACAAACTTCTATGTATCTTCAACCATAAAATAAAAAAATCTGGGCCTTACAGGTTTTACCAGGTGAACCCTGAAAATGAGGCATTATCCAGACACAGAAAAAATTTAATACCATAGTGTTTAAACATTAATTTGAAGAAAAGGAATGTTTTAGGATTTTTTAATTTAATAATTCACCAAACCTCCAAGAGCCACTGCTTTTCATATATCATCTTGTGTAGCTATCTCTAACATTCTTCTAATTGTTCCCTATGATCATATGATCAATTCATTAATTCTCATGTTGCTATGATCTGTGGGTTAGTAATATCAATCCTTTTTTTTTTTTTAACAAGTAGGGAAACCAAGGTTGAAAGAGAAAGAATAGATTTCTCTCTATCATCCTTACCCACCCCCAGAAAGATTTAGTTTGCATGGGCACATTCAATAACAAAAAGTTAACACAGACTTTTTTAAAGGTTCATAAAGAAATCATAACTTAAAAGAAATAAGAATGGAAACAGAGTCAGGAGTTAGGCTAGTATATAGAACACACGCAAAAATAATAATAAATAAATAAATAAATAATTTTTTAAAGACCACATGCAAGGCAAGTCAAAAGTTTGGAGAGATTCAATAATAAATCTGAGATACCACCAAGAAGTTTTAGAGCAGAGCTAGCAACAGGTTCAGTGTTTTTAACTCTCAGATTATCATTTTATCCTTAGACAAGGTTAACTGCAAAATGTAGTGTCACAATTTTATTGTTAGGCTTACTTTTACAATTAAGGAATATTATCATGATCCTTCTGTCTCCTGATTAAGAAATTCTTCCATATCAGCACTACTATATATCTTTCTGCAATGACAGGGATGTGATTTATCTGTACCATTAAATACGGTAGTTGTACCATTAAATACGGTACCATTAATAGCCACCCACACATGTGGGTGGCTATTAATATGATTAGTGCAACCAAATAACCTGATTACTAATTTGATTTTAATTTTAGTTATTTAAATTTAAGTATCCAAATGTGGCTAGTGACTGCTGTATTTGACAGTGAACTTCTAATGCCTATGTGTGTGTATATAAATTTTTCTCTAGAGGGATCGCTGGGTGGCTCAGCAGTTTGGCGCCTGCCTTCAGCCCAGGGTGTGATCCTGGAGTCCCAGGATCGAGTCCCACAACAGGCTCCTTGCATGGAGCCTGCTTCTCCCTCTGCATGTATCTCTCTCTCTCTCTCTCTCTCTCTCTCTCTCTCGCTCTCTCTCTCTCTTTCTCTCTGTGTCTCTCATGAATAAATGAATAAAATCTTTTAAAAAATAAATAAATGTTTCTCTAATGGTGGTACCTTTCTCAATTAGTTACTCAGTTTCCTAATTCAGAGAGAAATATTTTTCATATGTGGCATATTTTCATCTAAATACTTTACTTGAGGGCAGCCCTGGTGGCTCACCAGTTTAGAGCTGCCTTCAGCCCAGGGCCTGATCCTGGAGACACAGGATCAAGTCCCATGTCGGGCTGCCTGCATGCAGCCTGCTTCTCCCTCTGCCTGTGTCTCGGCCTCTCTTTCTCTCTGTGTCTCTCATAAATAAATAAATAAATAAATAAATAAATAAATAAATAAATAAATACATACATACATACATACATACATACATACATACATACTTTAGTTGAGTTTCTAATTAATGCATTTTATTCTAAAGAATTTTTCAAATTATAGAGTCAGTATTCTCAGGGATAATACTGGATTGCTGACAAGTATGATATGAGATACACTCAGATTCTAGTCTTCACTCATCCCTGAAAGCAATCTTTCTTCTTCAAACTATGACTCATTTTTACCTCCTTCTCACTCCAGTTGACATTCCACTTTCAAAGAGGTATATTTTTCTCTCCTGTTTCCTGGCTTTTTGATATAGCTTGTGGACACAAGGAGAATGTAATAAAGATGCTGTCCACAAAGCAGCTTCTATAGTCATGGGGCAGTTGACAATAGCATCACCTATACATGGATTTAATAAAATACATATATATATATCCCTATTACAAGGAACAATATATGCAAAAAGCAGCTGTAATACTTTTAAAGGGTCAAACAAGCATCAACATAATTCTAAACCATATTAATAACTGGCTTTTTGTAGTTAACAAAATGCACGTATACATACACTCACATTTATATACAGAAAAAAGAAAAAGTACTACTTTAAATTGCAAGGGAAAATATTCAAAATGAGATCATAACACATTTCATAATATCCTAGAGATAATATCCCTCCCATTTCAAAACAGCCTTAGTCATCTGGGGTACCAGTTGTTCATCAGATATGGCACTTGACACACAAAGGCATGGCATGAATGACAGTTACTATTTTGGGTACAAAATCAGTACAGATCACGCACAGGATCCAAAACAGTCAAATTTCCCACAGTAAATCAATTTTTCAAAATGAAGGGTATGCTCAGTGTTTATTCTGTGTTAAGGATGGGAAATCAAATGAAAGGGGACTGAGTGACATTAAAATCCTTATGCCCTAGTTTAGTTTTTCCTGTGGAGCCAGGAGCAGATTTTATGAAATTTAACCCAATTTTGCTATGGCAACAGTTGTATGACTTGAGAGCATACTATAGGAAAAACACAATATTTGTTCTCATACTCCAGCTCTTTGATCGTCTCATAGTTTGACTTAAAAGCCACAGTTTTTTCCAATGAGAATATGTATATTAAGATTTAGAAGTAATGAGGACATTTACATTGATAATAAATCCAAAGTAAGTCCCCTCCTTCAGAAGCTCTTTTGTGACATGAAGCTTATCCAGTGGGTAGGGGGTTAATGAACAATATGGATCACTGGACTGAAAATAAAAATCACTATTAAAAAAAAAAAAGCAACACCAGGAGAATTAGGCACTACATAATACTGTAACCACTGAGAATTCTCAACAGTAAAATAAAGCCTTGTAGTGCCAGCATTTTCATTAGTTCTCCAGTAGCGTGGGATGCAGTGTGAATTACAATGAGGTCTGAGAAATTGAAGTCGGCTACCTTAAAAGAACACACACTATACAGAAGACCCACTCCTTCAAGTCACACTGGGATGGTTAGTGGCCTAGCAGGCCACTATGTGCTTTAAATTTTAGTACCTTAAAATATCTCATGGAATAGAATATTGCATTTAACCTGCAAGAAAATAAACGTTAAATTGCTGACATAGTGAACTATGCCTCATCGTAAATGTTAACTTAAAAATACAGAATTCTACAAAGCAGTTAAAACTTGTGCATGAAGCCTTTGTAACTACACAATTTGGAATTCGAATTATGTTTAAACTATGTGTCTATTTAAGCAGATGCAAAGTAAAGGAAGAGTGAAGAAAACCTATACAAAGGAAGGAAATCAGGATATTAGCTATGGCAGAGGTACAGAAATGCAGAGTACTGCAACATGAAATGTGATACTAAATCTGATTCTGCCACAGAGGTTTATATTTTTCTTTGCATTAGGCTCCTATTCTCCCAGTTCTCAAAGCAGTAGGTCTTGGAAACGACTTTGAAAAAAAAAAAAGAAACAAAAGGTCATACATCTCATTAACAGATCTGCTCTTAAGTGCAAGGCTGAGGTAGAAAGTGTACAATCAGAGAAAACAAGAGCTAACACTGTTTTATGGAGTATAATTACAAAGTATCATGAGTCCACCACCAGTTTCTGTTCTTATCATCCTATGTGTAATCCCTTCCAGTTCACTGAAAGTGAAAAATTGTTCTCAATTTCTGCTGGAATAGGAAGAACAATTTGTCTTCCAGCCAGATAGTGATCCCTTCCAATGTATGTTACTAAAGTGTTTGGAGGAAGATGCAGGATTATAAAAAAATACAATCCCTGCTCTCAAGTTATGTATCATGTGCTTAGGAATGCATAACCAGGTTAATTAAGCCCACCTGTGGTCCTCAGCAGAGCAGCAGTAAGGCTCAGAGGGAAATATTTATTCAGAGTGAGCCAGCAACACTCATCAGGCTCAAGGCAGTGTCTCTGCCCAGGGTTCCAAATTCCTGACACTCTCCCAGAACCTCTGCTTTAATCTGTCCTCTGGAGCACATTCCTAACCTCTTATCAGGAATGTTAAGAAAAGAATGCTTTGTCATTGCAGGGAGCTCACAAATCCAATCCCTCTCTAGATGCACTGCCCAGCACAGGCCCTGAGACACCAGCAACCATGAGTACTTGAAGTGTGGCTGGTGCAAGTGAAGAAATGAATTTAGTATCTAATTTAATGAATTAAAAGTAAACAGCCATGGTGGTTAGTGGTCACAATATTAGAAGATACACATTTCCATCACAGAAAGTTCTATTCGATAGCACTGCTCTCAAAGCCAAACTAGAGGTTTAAGGTACTTGGGGATATACATTATTCCTGAAATATCTCGTGGTCTGTAAAACTTTACACTATGAGGAATTATAAGCCAGAACATTCAAAAACTATACAATATTGTAACCAGAGCCCCCCCCCCCAAAAAAAAACTCATTAAAAAAAAAAATAGAAGCATTTTAACCGTTTTAAAAAATAGGGTGTCTGGATGGCTCAGTCTGTTAAGTGGCTGCCTCTAGCTCAGGTCGTGATCCCAGGGTCCTGGGATCAAGTCCCGCATAGGTCTCTGCAGGTAGTCTGCTGCTCTCTCTGTCTCTGCCCCCTCCTCCTTCTAGTGAATAAATACAATCTTTAAAATTAAAAAAAAGAAACAAAACAGTAAATACGCAACAAAACTTTTAAAGTAAGGATGAAGGTAGCTTGAAAGAAGGCTATATAAGAAATGTTAAAGAAATGCAGAGGCCACAAAGAACTGTGGCCAAAGCAAAGGAGAAGAGCAAGTGAAGGGGCCTCAGGTTCATGACTGAGTCATGTTTGTAGGTTGCTATATTTTGGGATCAGCTGCTATGCTTGGTGACAAAAACCATTCACAGGCCAAAAAAAATCTCCTGTAAACCAGAGACTGCCACATCAGGGTCATTTCCTTATTTATCAAATGTGTCTGAATTAACTCTGTGACAGAGACATGAATAGTAACAGGAAAGGCTGCGTTTGTCACATGGCTGCTTTCTGGTGTCCTTGAATTACCTAGAAGGACCCTGGCCACAGCTCCAACCCCATCCTGCTCTGTCAAAAACTATCCCTCATTGTTCAAGGTGTTTCTCAATTACCACCTCCTCTACTAAGACTTCCCTGGTCATCCCCACCTTGTCACCAAACTGTCAAGAATATACATTTATTCCTGAAGATACTTTTATTCACATTTTACATAAAATTTAATACAGATTATCAACCACTATTCTTGTTGTTGTTATGATGATTATTAGGGATGGCTTGAGAGAGCTGGGAGAAATGAGGAGAGGCTACTTTCCCAGAACCTGGCAACCACTACTAACAGGATTATAGTTCCGATTCTGCTACTTGCTTCAGGGCTGATCTTGGGCACACCATTCTCTTCTCTAGGCCTCAAACAATCTCCTTTTTGAAAATATCTTTACTGAGTGTTATAGCTGCAAAAGTGGTAAAAAGCCCCTGTAAATCTTTATATACATATAGAACTGGAAAAAGAAATGAGAGTAGCTATGCAGTCTCCTAGACTTTTTCTCACATGAATATATATAAACATAAATGTGTTTTAACTTAAATTATGCCATTCATTTCATACTGAAAATTAATCTATTTTATTCATTTAAAGTCTTGATTTCAATACATATATAAATCTCTTCCATTCGTTTGTGTTTCATATTAATACGGAAAAACTATAAACAATCCCCTAGTGATGGAAGTGCCCTTTAAATTTGTTAAGCTTTTCTTTAAACTAAGGAAGTAATATATGCATACAGGTTTTTTTTTTAAGTATAAAATGAAAACTTTCCTTTCTCCAAATCCACTCTCTCTGAGAAAAAAAAAAAAAACTCCTAAAATGTACCTTTTTATTCTTCTGATGGTTACTATTATACTTTTAAAGAAAAAGGAGAGATAGGCAAACGAAACATACTCTTAACTAGAGAACACTGCTGGTCATGAGAGGGGAAGTGGGTGGTGGACAGGGGAAACAGGTGATGGAGATTAAGGAGTGTACTTGTT
Source organism: Nyctereutes procyonoides (assembly GCF_905146905.1). Taxonomy (NCBI): domain Eukaryota; kingdom Metazoa; phylum Chordata; class Mammalia; order Carnivora; family Canidae; genus Nyctereutes; species Nyctereutes procyonoides. The sequence goes on from NW_026575044.1 coordinate 9,788,750, forward strand.
ATGATGAGCATCAGGTGATTGCATGGAAGTGTTGAATCACTATATTGTACACATGAAATTAATATAACACTGTATGTATGCTAGTTGGAATTAAAATAATGAAAATTAAATACAATATTAATCAACAAAAAATTATTTTTTAAAAAATAAAAAAAAATACAGTCATCCTATATTCTAGATTTTTATTATATTACTACTTTACATTGTCAGGGTTTATTTATAAACCATTAAACTCTTGGGTTGAGTGGGTGGCTCAGTCAGTTAAGTGTCCAAATCTTGATTTCAGCTCAGGTCATGGTCTCAGGGTCAACAGATACAGCTCCAGGTCTAGCTTTACCCAGGGTGTGGGCAAAAGCTTATGATTCTCCCTCTTCCCTTCCCACCCACTCAAGTGTACCCTCTCTTTCTCTCTGGGGGAAAAAATTCTAACTAGAACTCAGTCCTCTGTACTTTCTCAGTATTGATTTTAGGAGACCAAAAGCCAATACACAGCACTTACAAGATTATAATTACATAAATATTATTAAACATGAACCCAAGTATTATGCATAGACTCACAGGGGAAGAAATGTAATCCTATGCCCCTGACTCTTCTATTTAAAGGAAAATGTCCCAGGAATCAAGGTCACATGGATTCCATTTTTTGTTGTTCCCTGGTTTTGCTTCACTTCACCTACATCTGTCTTTTAAAAAAAGAAAGAAGAAAGAAAGAAAGAAAGAAAGAAAGAAAGAAAGAAAGAAAGAAAGAAAGAAAGATTGATTTTATTTATTTGGGAGAGAAGGAGAGAGTGATCGAGAGAGCACAAGCTGGGTGAGCAACAGAGGAAGAAGAAGAAGAAGCAGGCAGGGAGCCCAACAGGGCACAACAGGGGGCTCAATCCCAGGACCCCAAGACTAAGACCTGAGCTGAAGGCAGACACTTAATAACTAAGCCACCGAGGCATCCCCACCTACATCTCTTTCTTACATTTCAAGTTATATGTATTGTTGGATTCCTTTACCACATTGTTGAAGTAACTCCCCCAGATATATTTCTTCATATAGAAGCCTGGATAACATGTAGCTTATATCTCTGCATATACATATATACATATATATGTATATACATATATATATATGATTTTATTCACTTATTTGTTTGAGGGCCGGAAGAAGCAGCGGGAGAGGGACAAGCAGACTCCTCACTGAGCATAGAGCCCGAGCCGGGGCTCGATTCCACAATCCTAAGATCAAGACTTGAGAAGAAACCAAGAGTCAAACACTTAACGTCTGAACCACCCAGGCACTCCTAGAATATATTTTTATTTTTACCTTCTTTTTAAAATTATTTTAATTTAAATTCAATTTGCCAACACATAGTATTGTCACCTTCTTAACTAACAAATTGCTTGGCTACATAGATTTTTGGCTCAAAAATTATTATTTTCCCTGAAAACTCTGCAACTATTGCTTCATTATCTCCTAGAATCCAACGAGGCTTATGAGAAATGTGATTTTAGCCCAGTTCTTGTACTTTTTTTAATTTCTTTTTTTTTCACTCTGTAGAAGTATATAGATATACATACTTTTTACTCCCTGAAGCTCTCAGGGTAGGAATAACTGGGTATTGGATTTTTTTCATCTGACTCAACACATGGTGAATCCTTTCAATCTGAAGACTGGTGTGCTTCTTCAGCCCTGTGAAGAATTCTTCTATGATATGTCATTGATTATCTCCTCCCCTCTGCTCTATTATCTGCTTCTGGAAATCCTAATAGAGGGGAGTTGATCTTCTGAGACATTAACCTCTTTGTCTTTTTACTTCTCTACTTAGTCTGTTTATTCCTCCTCCCTATCCTGAGGAGTCATCTGTCCTTTCAACATCAGTCTTAGGCTATATTTATTCTAGCGTTGTCCATACACTGCCTTTATTTTTGAGATCATACTGCACTTCTTAAGAAAAGGTCTAACTAAAAAAAAAAAGAAGAAGAAAAGAAAGAAAAGAAAAGAAAAAGAAAGGAAAGGAAAGGAAAGGAAGAAAAGAAAAAAGAAAAGAAAAGAAAAGAAAAGAAAAGAAAAGAAAGAAAAGAAAAGAAAAGAAAAGAAAAGAAAAGAAAAGAAAAGAAAAGAAAAGAAAAGAAAAGAAAAAAGAAAAGAAAAGAAGGGGCGCAGTGGTTTGGCTCCTGCCTTTGGCCCAGGGCGCGATCCTGGAGACTCGGGATCGAATCCCATATCGGGCTCCCGGTGCATGGAGCCTGCTTGTGTCTCTGCCTCTCTCTCTCTCTCTCTCTCTCTCTCTCTCTCTCTCTCTCTCTCTGTGACTATCATAAATAAATAAATTAAAAAAAAAAGAAAAGGAAAGGAAAAGAAAGGAAAGAGAAAAGAAAAGAAAAGAAAGAAAAGAAAAGAAAAGAAAAGAAAAGAAAGAAAAGAAAAGAAAAGAAAAGAAAAGAAAAGAAAAGAAAAGAAAAGAAAAGAAAAGAAAAGAAAAGAAAAGAAAAGAAAAGGTCTAACTATCGGAACAGTGCTTTGGTTTCCACTCTAAAAGGTTGGTATAGAAGAATTCTTAGTTTGTGGACAAAGAACACGGAGTTAAGTGAGAAAGAAAGAGTTTAGAGGGCTTTAAAAAATTTTTTTCCTATTATTTGGAGTTAGAAAACGATTTTTTAACTAACAATAAAAACTTCATACTCTATGCATGCATATTTTTGGGCAGTAAAATTTAAAACGTGTGTCCAAGCAAACATGGACTCAACTGACTCCTGTGACAGATATTGCTTATTCCAGGGGTTTAGGAGAAGGATAATCACAGGAGGAAAACAAAACAAAACAAAACACACACACACACACACACACACACACACACACACACACATACACACAAAGAAGAGTCCCTGCTAAATTAGTTTACATGTAAAAAACTTTATTTTATTGTCATCTCTAACTAGGAAACATTAACACAAAATACTACCTCTTTTTTTTTATTGGATTCTAAAATACACTATAGAAGGGGTTAGCTACAGTTCATGAAGCAGCTTCTAATCATTCACCTCCCACACCTGAAAGAGTCCAAAGACACTTATATGCAAATTCACTGCACTTTTCACTTTCTTCAATGACCCCATTTTAAAATGCATTTTGGGATTATCTCATCTACATATCAGAATTTTTCATTCTGGAGTGCTGACTCACTTCATTAGAGAAAATGAAGCTTTCACTCGAGATTGTGAAAACAGTCCTGATTTTCTGGATCATTTTCTCCCATTCATTCTGGATAATGCCACCCTAAAAATAGAACTCATGCAAAATAGCAAACTGAAAGCATCAGCAGTGTACACCATAATCATTTATTTATATATTTTTAAACACCTTTTTAATGGAAAAAATAGCTTTAGAGCCCTCCATGATCTGCACCACAGCTAACTCAATTGGACAAAGGAAGATGCTATGTAGGTCTATAATGCAGAGAGAAAACATACACTGTAAGAGCAGATCTTCTGCATATAAAACCAAAATTCCTTTGGCTTTGTATTTGTTAGCACCATAAAAAAAGACAGGAAGCAGTACTAATACTAGATTTTTCAGTGTTTTCTGTTGCCTACTATAAACATTTAAACGTGCTTTCATTTATAGCTTAGTTACAAGTTTTCTGTACAGAAAAAAAAGTATTTCAGTTTGAAAATGAATGGGGTTTATATGGAGTCCATCTAAACATTATTCATGAAATATTTTGAACACATACAAAAATGGTATCTCAGTGATCTTCAAAATGCTGAGGTTTCAAGTTTCTATAATTCTGCTATCAGGCCAAGCAATGCATTCATTTCTGGGTAGAAGTCTGCCTTTCAGGCATCATTAATGTTTTAGATTTTCATAAATTCTACTATGGATAAACAGACCAAGAACCTGGACTCTGTAAAGTTCCTGGAGGAGTCAAACAGCTATTAAATTTTACTTTTCCTTTTAGTTTCATCTCCAGACAAAACTATCAAATGGGAAAAAAAACTGGGAACAAAAATATTATGGAACATGCTGGAATATATTGTTTCTATCATATTAAGGAAAGAGCAGACACTCAACACTCTCAGGATTCGCCCTACCTCCAAAAGGGAGAGAGACATGAAACAGACATTTTGTAAGTAAGAAAATGTGACAATACTTCATCAAAATAATGAAGACTTTAAGCTAAGAAACTGAAACATTAAAGTAGGGAATGTTTGAAAAATGTGATTCTGAATAAGTCTTTTTCTTTTTTAAAAAATTTATTGTTAAGTAATCTCTACACCCACCACGGGGCTGGAACTCAGAACCCCAAAATCAAGAGTCCCATGCTCCACCTACTGAGCCAGCCAGGCACCCCATGATTTCTGAGTAAATCTTGGGACATTTCTGCATCACTGTTGGCTAAATTGATGTTAACTGATTAACATTCATTCTGTACCAACAAACCTCTGGGGGCCTTTTTCTTCCACATCACAAAGGTAATTCATTCATGCTCATACTTTGCTTATGAATACTCCACACTGTATGAAAAGTAATGGTTACATTTTCTTCAATGTGTAAATTTAGTAAGAATGCAACCATGGAAACAAAGAAGGTTAAGGCTTCCATCAATTAATAACTTAGCCATGTTTTCCTCCCCAGGAAATTCATTTGATTTTGGCGATGGTGATAATGAAATTATTTTTTAACTTATGCATTACTTTGTATTTCATTTTGTTATCTAATCATATTTGTACACCAGTTTATTCCCAAAAGTGTTTGAGAAACTATACCAAAATCACAAATGATGGATTAAAAATATCCAGGGGGCGCCTGAGTGGCTCAGTCAGCTGAGGGGCAACTCTTGATTTCAGCTAAGGTCATAATCTTAGGGTCCTAGAACCCAGCTCCAAGGTGGGCTTTGCACTCAGAGGGGACTCTGAATGAGGACTCTTTCTCTCTTTCCCCTCTGTCCCTCTCTCCCCTCCAAATAAATAAATAAATAAATAAATAAATAAATAAATCTTTCTTAAAACGTTTTTAAAAAATAAATAATAATAAAAAATATTCAGGATAATGAAAATAGAATTTAACTAGGAAACCAAGACCAAAAGGATCCCCAAACTCAAAGACAGGATCTCAAGTTCAGCAAATACTTTCTTCTTTTCATAAACTGGGATATTGACTGCTGCCAGACAATGTTTTCACTTCTTTTCTAGCTGGAACGAAAGTCAAGGCTAAGGTTTAAATTTAATTGCTATGGCTTCCTCCTTAGTCAAAAGAAGCTGCAATATAATTTTTCTTGTCCCTTCCCCTTTACTACCTGGCTTTTGTCTTTGTCCTTATGGTATGACCCCTGAGCTTACTGTACCTGACGTTTTACTGTAAGTTGGAAATGAGGAATTTAAATAGAGCACTCCCATTTCCCAAGGTCACACAACGGCTGTGAGGTGCTACATCTCTGACACAGCAGCACGGCAGGAGATGCTCAGTATCTGACAGAGGGCACTGACACATGTGAAGAGATGCTAGGCAGGTGCCTTTAGCCCTAACCACATCTCAAGATCCCTCCTTTACCTCCCTTTTCCTGAAAGAAGTAATGCAAAGTCACCAGGCTGCCATTACTTTTGAATTTTCACAAGTATCACAATTTAAAGAATTTAAAGTTATCTGAGTGGTTTTGTTTTGTTTTGTTTTACATTTGTATTTACTTATTTGTGAGAGAGAGGGACTGACTGATGCCTAACTCAAACTATACTAGATTCTCATTCTGGGTAAAAAGGTTTGAAAGAGAGACACTGAGAGGCAGGAAATTGGAGGAGCAGTCACACCTATGGTAGCATTCTGAAGAATGAGCAGATCCACAAGTTCTGGCTTGGCTACCAAGGGATTCCTTTGATCTTATAAAATATTCTAGGGCCCCGCTAACTAATGCCCCTTTCACTTAAGCTAGCCAGAGCTGGTTTCTACTACTTTCAACATAAAGTCTCTTAATAAAAGAAGAGAGAGGTCAAGTGGTAGGAACAGCTTGAGGCCTTGAACGCAGGATCAAGGTGAGTCATTACAGTCCAAAGGGCAGAAGTTAGCTCTGGTTTTATGAGTTTAATGCATCACATAGGCTTTCAGTTTTGCTATGCCTAGAGCATGTATCTTGACTACAGAGAAAAATACCTTGTATCTCTTTTAAACCAAACTTCAAGTGTGCCAGACTGGAGCAGTGAACTCTGGGATGATCCCAGCCACCGTCTGCTGTAAGACAGGTTATGTTCAAGCTTCCCTTACCTTTCCATTCATTGGTTGAAATATCTCCTAAGTTTAGTAATATTCCTGATTTAAATGAATACTGGTGCCTTCTCCTGTATCATAATCACTTTCTTAATTGACTTTAGAGGTTAAGGATTTTTGTGAATGAGAATTTTCTCTAGCCAGACATACGTACATAAATTTATATACACCAAAGTCCTATCTATTGAATTTATTACTGAGTCCATGCTGTTAAAAAAATAAATAAGTAAAATAAATAATGGCCATCTCTCTCACCGATTATATCTAGTTGTCACAAGATCTATAATTTGTAACAAAGGTTTACTCCAGGGAACTCAGTGGCCATGGAGCCTGGATGACCTGGATCACATGGGAACCAAAAACAGACACCGTAGGGTTTTGTTTTTTCTTTGAAAGGTGGTGGGAGGGGCAATTCAAGAGATAATAAAGCCTGAGAGATCACCAAAAAATGAAATTAGAGTGAGAGGTGACAGCCAGGTTCCCTGCTTCACTTACCAATTTAGTATCCAAATGAGAAAAGAGTGAAAGGCACCACTTCACCCACAACAAGATAACTGGGTTTGATGAGCCTCTGGTCAAATGTAAGGCATCAGGCTGAACTGAAGAGCAATCTCTTTCACTCTGCAGGTAACAAATGGCTAAATAATTAGAGAATGAGAGGGTTCCTCTTAATAACCTAAGGGATTTGGGGCCTTCACCTTTTTAAGATCATGTCACCACCTGTGCCCAGTGTGAATTACAAACCAGTATAGCATCCTCATTCAAGGTGGAACATTAATATTGATGAGACGAATGACCCAAGAGAGAAAGAGGATATGAAATCAAAGGAATTTGTTTCCAAGGTGTTTACACACACACATACACACACACAGACAACAGATCGGGGTGTGGTACTCATTTGAGATGGAGTCTGGCTGGGGACTAAAGTGGGTAAGTAAGTACTTTTATTTCTTTCTGATAAAATTACTTTCTTGATGTTGGCCCCCAGAGTGGTACCGGGCTCAGAAAGGTACCACCATTTGGACACCATCCAAAATGAACATGGCAAGAAGCTGGCAGCCATGAGCAAAGGGGAAAAAGCCAAAACCAAGACTCCAATTAGCTAGAAGAAATAGGCCTCAATGGAGGAAATTCATTGACTTTGTGAAAAGAAGCTGATTCCCTGATAACCATGGTATTTGGCTCAAAACTGTACATCTTCAGCTCACAAACCCTGGCCTATATAATAATCCTCTTTTCATCAAAAGAGAGAGAGAAAGAAAGAAAAAAGCACCAAAAAACTTAACATCATGAAGATACTCAAATATAGTATAATGTACAAATAAAGGAAAATAAAAAATTTTAACTATATTGAATTTTTTGTTCAGTGGTATTCTTTATATTGGATAAAGCTTATTATTATAAACTGTAGGCATGGAAATCCATTTATTATATTGAACTAGTCACTGCTGTAATTCTTCAAGTCAGATTCTACATAGAATATAAGCATCCATTTTTCTACAGGACTGTCCAATTGAATCTATCTGAGCAACTGGGGTTCTTGTCATGGTGGAAAGGGCACTAATCCCAAGTAATAAGTCTTCCAAAGTAGAGCCATTATCTTAAGTAGGGAAGTTCAATCAATACTTTGCATTATTTCAGAACAAGTATACTTATCAAGATAGAACTGCTCATATTGCCAAATATGCATTTGTTAGGATCAAAGAAGTTCTGAAGCTTCCTATTCTACAATGAATTATATTAACTGCAAAAAGAATATCACGTTAAAGCTCTTTATAATGTGCATTAATTGTACATCTATGATTTTATCCTGTAGCCACAACAGCCATATGAAATTGCTATTTTTAGCATCCTCCTTTTACAGATGTGGAAACTGAGGCACAGGGAGATACTCAAATGACACTGCGTTTCTGCCAAGTTCAAACACAATTTGCCGGATTCCAACAATGACACCGTCAAATATGATTACAATACCTTAAACAAGGGTGAAGACATCTAAATTCCAATTCTTCAGACAATTAAAACTTTTTTTAAAAGATGTATTTATTTTAGAGAGAGCCAGAGAGCACAAGCAGGAGGGGCAGAGGGAGAGAGAGGATCCCTAGCAGACTCCTTGCTGAGCCCAGAGCCCAACATGGAGCTCTACCCAAGATCAAGACCTGAGCCAAAACCAAGAGTCGTTCACTCAAACGACTGTGCCACCCAGGAGCCCCCACAATTATAACATGTTTAAGAAGAAAAGAACATTCAGTATATTTCTTGGTTATTACAGATGTCAAAATATCCAGATTACACATCCAACTACTAAATGGATTAACAAACTAAATACTATTTGGTGAACAACTTTCTGCTTAGGCCTGAAGATTCCAGAGTTGTAACTCACACGGATCTGATCTGAATTTGGGCTATTACTCCGCTTGGCCGCTTCTGTTGTGTGACTCTGCGCTGAACCACAGAGGACCCGCACTGAAAAATGAACAGTTCACCGTAACTGTTTGCCAGGTGCTGGACTGAAGTCCATAATGGCATCTAGAAATCCACGTGCAATTCAGCAGGAAATATTTCCAATCCCAGATTGCAAACTTCATGTGTTACAAGCACAACACTAAAATCTCAAGTTTCATTTCTTTTTTATTTCATTTCTCAAGAACATTTCATGATCTTTGTTTAAGAAAATGCTTCTTAAAAAAAACCAGAAGCTACATGAATACAATCTTCTGTCTAAATGTTACCTATTTTCTTCCAAAACATAAATTGATGTAGTGCGTTACAATGTTTGCTCTGATTCTTCTGGTAGTCTTTTCCTCCAACAGAATTCAGGTAGTAGCAGAATCTAGATAATTACTGCCTGGACTGGGTACCTATGATGTGTAGATGCTACCACAGAAGTATACTGTCTTCATGAGCAATGAAAACATACCATTTCCTGCTTTCACTGTCCCTCATCACCAAAATCCCTCCCACCAGGAAGATTCATTCTTGTGACAGAAAATCTGGGAATCAATTAAAATAGTTCATGGGGGGTGAGAGTATCTCCTTTGAAAATAGATTCTGAAGTAAAAGATTAAGAGATTGAGCAACTGATAAGGTGTTTGTGGGTAAATCATTTCATGGAACTGAGAAACCACCACAAGAAAGTGAGCTGGGGCCAATAAGACAAGAACTGATGACTTGTCAGTTTTCCCCAACTGTTGCTGAGCTTATTTCAAATCATGCCGTCTCACCAATGTAATTAATTAGCTGCAGGAAAAGTCTGATCACAAAACAGATGGTGGGCTCTGACGCACTGATTTTTGAATGATGAAAAGATTTCAAAAGATTTAAAATCTTGTCACATCCAAAAATTGCTCTTCTTTCCAACATGAAACTTTTCTGAACACAGAGACAATAATTATAAAGTAAGTAATTTTGGCCAAATCAGTATACAGAAACAAATTTATCTAAGTCTAGAAATTCAATTCCTTTTAGGTCTAAGTGCACGCTTTTGCAACTTTACAAAGACTGGCTATCCTGCATGGTTCCCCTGATAAAGCTAAGCCAGACTCGTTTGTTCCAACATCAATTACTGACCGGCACAGAAATTCTTATTTTCCTAAATCAGAGCTGCTCTAGCGCTTCCCAATGCTCTTTTTCACCATCCATGATCACTTTGCTGTGGGGCTCTGAAACCCTGGACCATAAAGCCACATCTCCAAGAATGAGGAAACCATCCACCTGATTCATGGTGCTCCAAGAATGAGGAAACCATCCACCTGATTCATGGTGTGGTTCTGAGAATCAATTGAGATCATGAAACAGAGGCAAAAAATAAATAAATAAATAAATAAATAAATAAATAAATAAATAAATAAATAAATAAATAAATAAATAGAAACAGATGCGAAAATTGTGAAGGACAACAAAAATAGAGGTGTTAGTTACTCATTATTCCATACACAATGTAGAAAAGATACAAAATTAACACAAAATTTATTTCCAGGCTTCAATTCCTGAGGAAGATACCCATCATGGAGTTTATGTAGTCATTTAAATTTTTTTTTTTAATTTCTGCAATGCACTGTGGAAAATATTTCAGAAAAAATAGGTCTTATAAAAATCTTAATTTCAAGGCATGTTTGAGAATCACTGTGCAGCATGATAAAGTTTTACCTAAAGCAACATCAAAACTATACTTCTCTTCCCCTTAAAAAAACAAAAAAGTGTGTGTTGTGTGCACGTGTGTGTATGTGTATGTATTTCCAAAACCAGCTTTTCTTATCAGATAATAAGATAAGATCACATTAAGTCTACTGCCCTTACTTTTCATTATAATATCTGCTTTGGCAACTGTTTCTTAGATACCATGTTCTATGAACTCTCAGGTTATTTCTCTCTCAGATAAGGGATCTTGTCCTTTTTATAATAAACTATGTGTCTTTTCTGCTGACAGCAGTTCCCCCAGGTACTCGTATCTGCTCCATGTTAGCTTGCTTTCAAGCCGAGCCACCTCTGGCATGATACATTCTGGACAGTTTAATGATTTTGAGTGCTTACAGGATAAATTCAAAATGTATTCCTTTCCTTTCTCCTCCTTTCCTTCATTTTCCCACCAACCCTGCTCCCCTCTTTCACTTTCGATACATACCTGCAAAACTGTCTCGAAAACCTTATGAAATCTTTTTTAATTTTTATTTATTTTATGATAGTCACACAGAGAGAGAGAAAGAGGCAGAGACATAGGCAGAGGGAGAAGCAGGCTCCATGCACCGGGAGCCCAACGTGGGATTCGATCCGGGGTCTCCAGAATCACACCCTGGGCCAAAGGCAGGCGCCAAACCGCTGCGCCACCCAGGGATCCCAAACATTATGAAATCTAAAATGGAAAACTGGACTTTTCTATATCCTTATGTCCCTCCTATGGATCCCCCAGTCTAATACACTCTCTACAACTTTGGTGGTCCTGTCTAATCTACCCTCACTCTGGGTCTACTGTCACACCTTTGAAATCTCATTTTCATAGTCCAATACCCACATTTCAACTCTTTCTTGACAAATTTGACTGTCACAGTACATCTACTTAAAGAAATCAACTAAGCTCAGAACACTATTTTTAGTGACTGCAAAACTAGAGTACACAAAGCAGGTATTTTTTCACAGAAGCTAGGTATAAAGACAGATAACATTCAAATTTCGTAAGAGATTATTTTAAAAAATAAATCTCCACCAGACCAAACACATAAGTTTACAGAAAACCAGTAAGACATCATTACATTAAATGCATCTGGAATATTCCAAAACAGAACACTGATAACATCCGAAATAGTCAATCAGCTTTTAACACTACAAAATGGTAGCAAAGTCATGTGTGTCTTGAGTTGGAAATTAAATTACAATTTAAGTTCCTTTTCTTAAAGATTTTTATCCATTTATTTTAACAGAGAGAAATAAAGAGAAATAAAGGGCACAAGCAAGGGGAGTGGCAGGCAGAGGGAGAGGGAGAAGCAGGCTCCCCACTAAAGGAGGGAGCCTGATGCAGAACTCCATCCAGGACCCCGGGATCATGACCTGAGCCAAAGGCAGATGCTTCATCAACTGAAGCATGCCCTGAAGATCCTTTTCTTAAAGCTGTTTTCATGCACCTAGAATTCTACCGAACAAAACAATAAATGAATAAAGTTGGTAGACACTTTTAAAAATGATTATAACACTTTGGACTGTAAATATGACTCCCCTAAATGAAACTTCTAAAAGGCAGCCATCTGACAACAAAAGCAAAGGCAGCAAAAGCAAAAATGAACAAGTGGAACTACATCAAACCAAAAAGCTTCTACACAGCAAAGGAAACCATCAATAAAATGAAAAGGCAACCTACTCAATGGGAGAAAATACCTGCAAATCATAGAACTGATAAGTAATTAATATCCAAAATATATAAAGAACGCATGTAACTCAATAGCGTGTGCATACACAGACACACACACACGAAGGGCAGAGATCTGAACATTTTCCAAAGAAGATATACAGATGGTCAACAGATACAGGGAAAGGTACTCAACCTCAACATCACTAATCATTAGAAAAATACAAATCAAAATCACAATGAGCTATCACTTCACACCTGTGAGTGTAACAGAATGGATATTATCAAAAAGACAAGAAATAACAAGCTTTGATGAGGATGTGGAGAAAAGGAAACACTTGTGCACTGTTGGTGGGAATGTAAATTGATGTGGCCGCAAAGGAAAACAATACAATGATTTCTCAAAAATTAAAAAGAAAACTACTATAGGATCCAAGAATTCCCCTTCTGGCTATATACTCGAAGAAAACAAAACACTAATTTGAAAGGATATCTGCACCCCCATTTCACTGCAGCATTATTAACAATAGCCAAGATATGGACACAACATAAATGTCCATCGATGGATGAATGGATACAGAAAATCTGATACACAAACACACTGTGGAATATTACTCAGTCATAAAATGGAAAATCTTTCCATTTGCACCAACCTGGACGGTCCTTGAGGGCATTATGCTAAGTGAAATAAGAGAGAGAAAGACAAATGCTGTATGATCTCACTTTTTTGGGAAATCCAAAACAAAACAAAACTAAACAAAAAAAACCCAAGCTCATAGATACAAAGAATAGATTGGTGGTTGCCAAAGGGAGAAGTAGGAGGGAGAAGCAAAATGGGTGACACAGATCAAAAGGTACAAACTTCAGTACTAAAATAAATAAGTCCTGGTGATATAATGTATGGCATAAAATGTATAGCATAACAGATTATAGTTAATAATAGTGTATTGCATACTTGAAAGTTGCTAGCAGAATGGATCTTAAAAGTTCTCATCACAGGAAAAAAAAATTTCTGACTATGGTCCCAGATGTTAACTAATTTACACTGTGGTGGTCATTTCATAATACATACAAATATTGAATTTTATGTTGTACACCTAAAACTAATACAATGTTATATATCAATTATACCTCAATAAAAAAGCAGCCACATTTCAAATGATAATAGCTTTATGAGACCAATAAACTAGTATGAAAGCCTAAAAGCCAACTATCTTAAGCTCTTCTAGAAATTAAATACACCCTACATATAGATATTATAAGTTTGTTTCAGAAGTGGTTTCTTAAAAGAAAAATCAGTTGGTAGAACCAAAACAGATTTGAGTAGACTGGTAGTCTATTTGAGTTGGAGGTAACAATTGTGTTGGCCGCATTTGGGTTTTGGGAGTGGGATGTGGGACCTTCATTTTTTCTGATAATGAAAAATAACCAAGCTGACTGCAAATGGTAGTATCTTTCCTGAGATATTCTATAGGTAAATTGTATATATAAAATACCTTCAACAAAATGTTATCATTTTATGTTTGGGGCTCATCTCAAGTGCAACAAGCTCCAGCTGGGATCCCAAAGGAGGTCCCTTAAACAGTGCTATTTCAGTTGATTCTGAATGGCTCATCCTTCTGTTCCCAATTCTCTACCCTACTGAAGAACTGATCAAACATGTGATATATATTAATAACAAAATATAGCACTTCTGTGGTGTTTGCTAAGTACCAGGTACAATTCCACAGGAATTACTGCTATGCCTACTTTTTCAGATTAAAAAAAAAAAAAAAAAAAAACAAAAACTGAAGCACAGAGATATTAGTAACTTTCCAGGGTGACACAGTTAGTGGTATGAACAAATCATACACCCACCTACACTGATCCTAAAATACAATGAAATAGATTTATTCTCTGTTAAAGATTCCTGTTTACTTCTGCTCCAAGTAGCACATTCTATTCACTTTAGATTCATTCCCTTTACTTTAAGCAGCCTTCTTTTCAGACATGTATAGCAAGATTTTACTTCAGATATTAAACTCATCACTGGGTACAAAGCACCTGGTTTTCATGAGGCCTGCCTTGGTTACTGTACAGAATGAATGTAGCATATATGAGGTAGAGGCATCTTTTCATAAACATTTCTTTAATAAAAGAAACAAAAAGAAATTTCCCAAAAGTTACAGAATTTGTAGATTTCAGTTACAGATTATGTCTGAAATAGGCATATTCATATATGACTTATAAATCATTTAAGTACACACCAGCAGAACAAAGCCTATTAATCTATAGTAAATAAACACACATATTTCTATTACAATACATAGAAGTCATCAAGCAGACAATATTTTTTTCATTAAACACTGAATCACTGTGACCTGCCAACAGCTTGAAATAAATTAATGTTTAATATTTAATACCATGTGATGGCAATACTAAACCAAATGTGTGTTTTACATTTTATGTTATTTGACATTTCAATTTTAACTGAAAAGTATTGCTAAAGGGTTGAAAATATGTGCCAGAAAGTAGCAGTTTACGTTTAATAAATATCTCTGGCTTTTTTTTTATAAATTAATTTTTATTGGTGTTCAATTTACCAACATACAGAATAACACCCAGTGCTCATCCCGTCAAGTGTACCCCTCAGTGCCCGCCACCCATTCACCCCCACCCCCCACCCTCCTCCCCCTCCACCACCCCTAGTTCATTTCCCAGAGTTAGAAGTCTTTATGTTTTGTCTCCCTTTCTGATATTTCTCACACATTTCTTCTCCCTTCCCTTATATTCCCTTTCGCTATTATTCATATTCCCCAAATGAATGAGAACATACACTGTTTGTCCTTCTCCGGTTACTGTGGCCAAGTTCAAAAAGGGTGTTGCCTGAGTTCTTCTCTGGGATTTTGATGGAATCTTGTCTCACATTTAGATCTTTCATCTATTTTGAGTTTATCTTTGTGTATGGTGCAAGAGAGTGGTCCAGTTTCATTCTTCTGCATGTGGATGTCCAATTTTCCCAGCACCATTTATTGAAGAGACTGTCTTTCTTCTAGTGGATCGTCTTTCCTCCTTTATCGTATATTAGTTGAGCATAAAGTTCAGGGTCCACTTCTGGGTTCTCTGTTCTGTTCCATTGATCTATATGTCTGTTTTTGTGCCAGTACCACACTGTCTTGATGAACACAGCTTTGTAGTACAACCTGAAATCTGGCATTGTGATGCCCCCAGATATGGTTTTCTTTTTTTAAAATTCCCCTGGCTGTTTGGGGTCTTTTCTGATTCCACACAAATCTTAAAATAATTTGTTCTAAGTCTCTGAAGAAAGTCCATGGTATTTTGATAGGGATTGCATTATACGTGTAAATTGCCCTGGGTAACATTGACATTTTCACAATATTAATTCTGCCAATCCATGAGCATGGAATATTTTTCCATCTCTTTGTGTCTTCCTCAATTTCTTTCAGAAGTGTTCTGTAGTTTTTAGGGTATATTTTGAGAACCATTTGAATGGTAAATGGTTCTCCAACCTTTTATTTTCAGGTTGTAGGTGTCCTTCTGTCTAAAATGAGTCTCTTGTAGACAGCAAATAGATGGGTCCTGTTTTTTTATCCAGTCTGAAACTCTGCGCCTTTTGATGGGGTCATTAAGCCCATTCACATTCAGAGTTACTTGAACTTCTTCTTAAAGGGGAGTTTTAAGAGTCCCCCTTAAAATTTCTTGCAGAGCTGGTTTGGAGGTCACATATTCTTTCAGTTCCTGCCTGTCTTGGAAGCTCTTTATCTCTCCTTCCATTTTGAATGAGAGCCTTGCTGGATAGTATTCTTGGTTGCATGTTCTTCTCATTTAGGACCCTGAATATATCCTGCCAGCCCTTTCTGGCCTGCCAGGTCTCTGTGGAGAGGTCTGCTGTTACCCTAATATTCCTCCCCATGAAAGTCAGGGACTTCTTGTCTCTTGCTGCTTTAAGGATCTTCTCTTTATCTTTGGAATTTGCAAGCTTCACTATTAGATGTCGAGGTGTTGAACGGTTTTTATTGATTTTAGGGGGGGATCTCTCTATTTCCTGGATCTGAATGCCTGTTTCCCTCCCCAAGTTAGGGACGTTCTCAACTATGATTTGTTCATATATGCTTCCTGGTCCTCTGTCCCTTTCGGCGCCCTCTGGAACCCCAATTAAACGTAGGTTTTTCTTCCTTAGAGTGTCATTTATTTGCCTTAATCTGTCTTCATGGTTCTTTAATTGTTTATCTCTTTTTTCCTCAGTTTCCCTCTTTGCCATTAACTTGTCTTCTATGTCACTCACTCGTTCTTCCACCTCGTTAACCCTCGTCGTTAGGACTTCTAGTTTGGATTGCATCTCATTCAATTGATTTTTAATTTCTGCCTGATTGGATCTAAATTCTGCAGTCATGAAGTCTCGTGAGGCCTTAATGCTTTTTTCTAGAGCCACCAGTAGCTGTAGAATAGTGCTTCTGAATTGGCTTTCTGACATTGAAGTGTAATCCAGATTTTGTAACTCTGTGGGAGAGAGGGCTGTTTCTGATTCTTTCTTTTGAGGTGAGGTTTTCCTTCTAGTCATTTTGCTCAGTGCAGAGTGGCCAGAAACAAGTTGTATTGGAACACGGGGGAGTATCACTGGTCCGTCCAGCTGTTCTTCTGGGGGAGGGGCCTGCTGTGCTGATTTTCAGGTATTAGCACTTGGGGGAGCTGCTCTGCCCCTGCCTGCTGCAGGGCTCAGCGGGGGTTGTTTACCCGGTGGGGCCCCAGGAGGAACAGTCGCAGTTGCTATGGCAACTCTGGAAGCCTGGATTCAGCCTCCGCAGGAACTACGGGGCTCGGGGCTCTCGGCTCTCTGTCCGCAGGGCCTGGAGGCTCCGGGGCGGGGCCGCTGATCTGCTCAGCTCCGGGCAGGAGCGTCCTTGCTGTCCTGGGCCCTCCCGGCCTCTGCCTGTCCTGGGGGAGGCCGGGTCCTGGGCTGTGTCCCGGCGCCCTGTGCTCCGGGGCCTGCGCTGTGGGATTCGCGCTCCCGCCCCGCAGCTCCCTCCCTGGAGCCGCTCCTGAGCCCCTCCGAGCTGCTCCGGTTGGTCCCCGGTCCCCGCCGTGCGCGCTGCAGCCCTTAGGGAGCTCGGAGCACTCTCCTGCGCTCGCAGGTGTGTGTTAGTGTCCCAGGGAGCCCGAGGGCATCCCCGCTCTCCTGGGTCCTGCTCTAACTCCCTGCGAGCCCCTTTCCGCCCGCCCGGGAAGGTTGGTGCAGCTCCTGCTCCTCCGGGACGGGGCTCTCCTGTCCTGGGGACACTCGCCCCGGCCTCAGCCCGGCTCCTCGCAGGGCCCCTCCCCCTTGGAGGCCTTTTGTTTCTTTATTTCTTTTTCCCCGTCTTCCTACCTTGATAGAAGCGCGAACTTTTCTCACTGTAGCATTCCAGCTGGTCTCTCTTTAAATCTCAGGCCGAATTCGTAAATTTTCAGGATGGTTTGAAGGTTATCTAGGTAATTTGGTGGGGACAGGTGATTTGGGGACCCTGCTCTTCCGCCATCTTGCCCCTCCCTCCTATCTCTGGCTTTTTAATGTCACCATATGATCATACAATTTTACCTTTAATGGTGATTCGATTCCAACTTCAGAAAAGGGGGTTGGGCATTAAAGATAGGATCATTGTCAAAGACATTCAAAAAACATATTAGAGGGCAGCCCCGGTGGCGCAGCAGTTTAGCGCCGCCTGCAGCCCAGGGCATGATCTGGAGACCCTGGATCAAGTCCCACCTCAGGCTCTCTGCATGGAGCCTGCTTCTCCCTCTGCCTGTGTCTCTGCCTCTCTCTCTCTCTCTCTCTCTCTCTCTCTCTCTGCATATTAGAAAGGCCAATGTGACTTATGGGATTTAAGCAATTATATAAGAAATGATTGAGAGATCAAAATTTTTGAATAAATTCTGAAAAGAGACAAAGCACAGAACACATTATTAAGATAGGAATTGACCTTAGTAAGTAAAAACACAACTTTGCATCTAGTACAATTCACACTAGCAATTTTTCATGAAAACAGTGATAGGGACCAAATCAGTTCAGTGTTATCTGGAAGGAAAAACACATCATTTTCTCTTCCTATTGAGAGAGAGGGAAAAAAGGACTTTAAAATGAGTGGCATCCATAAAGACGAGCACAAACAGCAGCCTATGTCACATGTACATCATATCCCTTTGCTATCACTCAGATTCATGTCTGTCAATTTTCAATTAGGAAAGAAAAATGCAATAAATCTGTTTTTATAGGAACCACATTGTTTGCAGAACTGAGTGAAAAATTAGCTGTTGAAATTTCACTACTATACATCTCCTTCTGTATTCAAAGTTTTATCCAGTAATATAATTCTGCTGCGTCTGCTCATTTCCCATGTTCTCATGCTATTACAGAGGGCATCTAAATGTAAAACAACTTGATGGTATTAAGCAATAGTGTGTGAACTCCTAGAACAAAAGGAGAAGAATGAGATAGGAGTGCAGAACCTGGGGAGTGGCTGGGTGTGTTTGTTTGTATATGTGTATTTTCTTCTTACAGACCAAAAACCCTTTGGATGATCACTGAAGCTCAGACAGTATTTGAAAGCAAATATAGGAATATGACAAGTGAAGTCCAACCTCAACAGCACAGAAGAATCACCAGCCCTAACCTTAACACTCCTTGAGAACAGGGATAATGTGTTATTTATTTTACACTATTTGACTAACAATGATTAACTATCTAATATGTGCCAGGCACAGTCCTGGACATATTCTCATATTTTAAATCATTTAATCTTGACAACATACCTCTGATGTGGATTTTATTACCCTTTATGTCAGATGAAGAAACAAACTTGGAGGCATTGACCAATTTGACCAGTTGAAATAGGCCACAATTTCAACTTTAGTCTTCCTTTCAGTTAATAAATATTTCCTTAGAACTTTCTGTATGTGCCAGGCCCTGTGCTCAGCACAGTGTCCACCCTCCATGTCTATTTCTTTTTACTGCACACACAGCCAGTCCCTGACTCCAGGACACTTCCAAGTCCACAGCAAGATCTCTGTGAAGAAGGTCCATTGAACTGTTTGCTTAACTAAGTAAGTTACTTTTCTCCACAAAATGAACATTTAAATAGCTATTTGGCCCCTATTATATTATCTTAAAACATCTTGTGATTCAACACAAACATATATTTTTTAAATTATTTTTTAAAAGGTAAATTATTTCACTGATTATGGGCATCCAGGAAACCTATATCAGGTGGCAAATACCTACACCTCAAACTCATACAATTATAGAGACAAAGTACAGAACGGTATGTGCATCATGCATATTTCACTCAACCTAGCGTGTAAATAAACTACCACACAAAATCTAATTATTTCAGGAGTGTGTAATTGGAATACCCATTCGACTGCAAACATCATGTGAGTATGGTCTTCTAATGATTTTTCACAGACTCAAGGCATAATGCAGAGTATATGCCAAAAATGGAAAATGAGAAAGCTATGAATTATAAAGATTAATGCATGGAGGGGCACCTGGGTGGCTCAGTAGGTTGGACATCCTACTCTTGATTTCAAGCTCAGGTGATGTTATCAGGGTGCTGGGATTGACCCCAGCCTCAGGGAGCCTCACCTGAGCAGGGAGCCTGTTTCTACTTCTTCCTCTGCCCCTCCCTCTCTGCTTGTATGTGGGAATTTTCTCTTTCTCTGCCTCAAAAAAAAATCTTAAAAAAAAAAAAAGAAAGATCAGTGCATGGATTACTTTATGGCCAGACACAGAAGAGTTTAAATGCCACCTGTACCATTTCTAAGCTGCCTTGTCTTGAGGAAGTTACTTTACTTTTTGAACCTCTCTTTCTATATTGTAAAGTGCATATAGAATTACAATCTCTTCTAGTACCCACTTCAGAGATCATTGTAAGGATGACATGGCATATGTAAAATATTTAGTACATGCCCAGCTCACTACTAGGGCTTATTAAATATCAACTTTATGTTGGAGGAAGAAGTAGGGAAGGGGTACAGTAGGGTCTTGGTACCTACGGGGTACAGCAGATAAGACACTGGTCACCCTCCTATTCTCTAGCCTTTAAAGCTTCTCAGTATGCAGCAAAATGCCTGCTCCTGAATCAGCAGATCTCCATAATGTGTGATTCCAGAAAAATCACCTTATTTATCTTAACAACATCCTGCTTAACACACACACACACACACACACACACTTTTCCTATTACCATTCACACTAACTGCTGATGATATATTAGTAAAAGTGGGAAAATTGCTAAGTTCCTTCTATATGATTCTATACTCCCTCAACAAATTATGCCTTTTCCTTTTAAAAAGAAAATATCAATTTCTTCAAAGGCATGAGCAAATAAATCCAAAATGTAGTGATAAATCTGAGTATTTAAAAAAAATGTTTCAGAACAAGTCAAGAAACAGACTCTCAACTCTAGAGAACAAACTGATGGTCACCAGAGGGGAAGGGGTCGGGGAATGGGCAAAACAGGTGATGGGGATTACGGAATGAACACATCCTTCAAAGATGATAGGTCTTGGGATTTTGCATGTCAGCAAGCCTCAATATAAACACGATAACAATGAAAAGCCAGCAAGTAAGCAGGAGGAAGAAACATGGTGGCCTTTAATGACCGTCACATATCTTAATAAATGAGCTATTATCCAGCTGAGATAAGCCTTCTCCCACAGGGACATCTCGATGAACCAAAGGATCAACAGAAAATACTCCCACAGTGCTTACTTTTTAAGTAGGATTATGTGAAAGTACCTGAGAATTACTTCCATTTGGGAGAAATACTCCCAAAGGTATTGGGTTTGAGACCCTTCTGTCCTACATTAGCCAGTCTCACCAATGTTAACTCTCAAGGTCCACACATGGGCTATTTATAAAAAGAGCACATGCAACTGACTACCTCCTTAAAATTTTGAGCTAGTTTCTCAAGACACCTCGAGCTGTTTCAAGTCCTTCTGTGTGCTGAACATCTCATTTCCACAGGGGATCATACAAGCCCCTTTTACCAGCTGTTCCATCTACAATGGGCATCTGATCAACTTTTTGCTCACCATATAGCAAAGCTATGATCCCTAAAAAACTCAGCTTTCTTTTTTTTAAGGGCAGGGGAAGACCTCTACCAGGAATGCCATACCTTTCCCTTCCAACCTATCTTCTCTTTTCCATCAGGCAATGTCATGTTCATCCTGCAAGGACCAGTGCAAATGCCATTTCCAAACCATCTTAACAGAATTAACACTTCCGTCTACTGCATCCCCAAACTATCTTGTTCACACTACTCCTGGAGAACTAATCTTTATAGTAAGTCTTTGTATGCCGATAATAAAGTCCATGGAGACAGGAAATATCACTTATTCATCTGTGTCCAAAAAAGGACCTGAAACAGGGTATTATTCAATAAATTCTTGTTAAATAATTTTACTGTGACTCAAAACCTTTACAAACAATTTTATTTCATGTAAGGAGAATATTATATTAGTCTCTGAAAAAGTAATGAGAAAAATAAAATATCCTTTTAAGTGACAATTCAAACTAGAGTAAAATCCCAAGTAAACAATATAAATTGCAGAAAATAATATTTTCCTTTTCTCATTCATTTTCTATGGTTTCTTAATTCTCTTCCATTAAATGACTCTAGGGGCAATTTTGTTTATGAATAGTAATATTCAATTTTATGAATCTCACAAATGTCTTGCCCCAAAGTTACAGAAATATGTATTTAGCACTAAATAATACACAACTCACTTTGCAACCTTTTATCAGAATATTTGCCTGCCTTTTAAAGACAGAATAAGACAATATTAAAATAAATTTGCATAGCCTAAATCCAAACCAGGCTAGAGATTACTAAGTATATGCTTGGCCAAAGGGAGAAGGAGGATCACAATTATAAATATACCTAGATAATTTAACAAAGCTAATAATCACGTATTAACATATGAACTGAAGCTGATGAACTGAAATTTTATCAGTTGATAAAGCAGCTGCAAATACATATTTGGGACCCACATCTGAAAGAAGAAAAAATTATGTTTTGTTATTTGATTATTTCCAGTCCGTGGGCAAATCCCTAAAGCATGAATAATGCTTTGGGGAAATATTCTCGTATTTTCATTGTGCACACTTCTCAAATGCCAGCAAACTGCTCCTGGTCTACAGAAAGAGAGAGCTCTTAACCAAAGAACTCGCTGTTGACATGAGAAAGTCTCCACTCTGGTCTGTGGAAATCTCCCTCACTGTCTAAGAATGAGCTCCAGGGGTGCCTGGATGGCTCAGCTGGTTGAGCATCTGGCTCTTGTTTCTGCTCAGGTCTTGGTCTTGGGATCATGAGATGAAGCCCAGTGTTGCGCCCTGAGCTCACTACAGAGTCTGCTTGGGACTGTCTCTTGCTCTCCCTCTGCCCTACTTCCTTCTCCAGGATCTCTTTCTCTCTCTCTCCAAAATGAGTAAAAATCTTAAAAAAAAAAAAAAAAAAAACAGCTCCAATGTCACAGGCTTCTAAGCCATCTCAAATTCTCCTCACGATCCAACCAGAAGCTATGCCCATATATCTTCAAACCATTTTTTTTTTCTGTATCTCTTACAAGGACTGAGATACTCTTCCTGGACTGTAAACCCAAGGCAGAGACTGCACCTCACACAGCTGAGCACAGAGTTGCAGGCACAAGAATATACTAGGTGAACTGAAAGTAGGCTTTTAGTAAGTTCTCTTCTGGCTCCTCAGTTCAACAGACTCTATCCTCGGCCCAAGCCCAAGGTCCCTCTTCCTTGTCCTGTCGGCCCCTAAAGGAGCAAGATCCTTTGTCTTTGGTTAACAAGAGGACAGGCCTCATATACTCACCATTCCCAGGGGTAAAGTGATATAAAATGACACACACTTGGATTGCTCTCCAGATACCTTGGGGTTTTTAAGTTTCTCTTTCTCTGTCATTTCTCCCATATTTAATAAAATCATATCAATAAAATGATCCAAATTTTAAAGATTTTTTTAATTTTTATTTATTTATGATAGTCACACACACAGAGAGAGAGAGAGAGGCAGAGACACAGGCAGAGGGAGAAGCAGGCTCCATGCACCGGGAGCCCGACGTGGGATTCGATCCCGAGTCTCCAGGATCGCGCCCTGGGCCAAAGGCAGGCGCCAAACCACTGGGCGCCATGGTCCAAATTTTAATCATCACCGCTGGTGAGATAACTTGGTTAATTTGGAGTAGCTGAAGAATAAAAATGCACGAATTCTCTTTACTACATTAGAATCAATAAAGAACAACTATGTTGAGCAGCCCTGGTTGCCGCCTTCAGCCCAGGGCATGATCCTGGAGACCCGGGACTGAGTCCCATGTTGGGCTCCCTGCATGAAGCCTGCTTCTCCCTCTGCCTTTGTCTCTGCCTCTCTCTCTCTCTGTCTCCCACAAATAAATAAATAAAATCTTAAAAAAAAAGAACAACTATATTGTCTGTACCTAATTAATAAAACCTTCCCTTTGTCTATGCTGCTACATCCCACTGTGTACCAATCTGAAGCACACCCTGAAGGCCCAGGGGTAAGTCCTAGCTCTCTCCAGAAGCCTCCTAGTTCCCTCTGTTTGCTGCTTGATGGATATCACCCTTTCCAGATCTGCCTCTCTACTTAGTAGGTATACTTAATGTGACAGTAGCACCTATTAACAACTCAATAAATAGTAAATTGAATGACTTCTCTGTTTCATTATAAGACTTTAATCCTTTTAATATTGTGATGTTAATGTTATATTGAAGAGGACACAAATAAATGGAAGTATATATTCCATGCTCATGGACTGGGAGAATTAATTACCCAAAACAATCTACACATTCAGTGCAATGCCTATCAAAATCCCAAAATCGGTTTTCACAAAACTAGAATAAATGATACTAAAATGTGTATGGAACCACAAAAGACTCTGAACACCAAAAGCAATCCTGAGAAAGAAGTACAAGGTGGAGGTATCATAATCCCAGATTTCAAGACATACTACAAACCTGTAGTAATCAAAACCATATGGTACTCACACAAAAACAGAAGAGAGGCCAGAAATAAGCCCATCATTATAAGGTCAATTAGTCTATGACAAAGGAGGCAAGAATATACAATGAGAATAGATAGTCTTTTTAATACAATAGTCTTTTTAATAAATGGTGCTGGGAACTGGACAGCTACATGTGAGAGAATGAAACTGGACCACTTTCTAACACTGTACACAAAAACAAACTCAAAATGGATTAAAGACCTAAATGTGAGACCTGAAACCATAAAAATCCTAGAAGAGAGCACAGGGAGTAATTTCTCTGACATCAGCCATTGCAACATTTTTCTGGATATGTCTCCTAAGGCAAGAGAAACAAAAGCAAAAATAAACTATTAGGCCTAATTTAGTTATTTTAAACAAAAAATAAACAGACACATTTGGAGAATGGGGGACTCAGCATCCAGTAACATTTGAAGCAACAGCCCCAGGATGAAACCCTGGGTTGAATGTCAATGTGCTCACATTAGTGGGTTGTTTTGTTTTGTTTTGTTTTGTTTCATTTTGTTTTTGAGAGCAAGGAACTATAGTCCTCTCTTCCTTCCAGAAAAAGAAAAGGAAGAAAAGAAAAGAAAGAAAAGAAAAGAAAGGAAAGGAAAGGAAAGGAAGAAAAGAAAGAAAAGAAAAGAAAAAAAAGAAAAGAAAAGAAAAGAAAGAAAAGAAAAGAAAAGAAGAAAAGAAAAGAAAAAAAAGAAAAGAGGCATTATAAGAAGCTCAGATAGGTGTGAACCTTAGAATAATAAAACCAAAGGAAGAGCATATCAGAGGTAAAATTTAGATAATATGGAAGTAAATTAACTATTAGAATCACCAAAACTGTAAGATACAATAAATATATGTTGTTTTAAGCCAGTAAGTTTGTGGGCATTTGTCACTCAAAATAGACAGTTAATACAGACAGAGGAGATAATTAAATGGTTAAAAAGAAAGAACCTTAATGCACGCAACAAAGCAGGCTTTCTCATCACACAAGTGCTAGGCAGAGCTGCCTGCCTGTTGTCCAGACATATAACTACCTCTTAGGTGAGTAAGTAATGCTGCCCTGTGCCCTTCCTAACACCATAAGAGTCTAGCATCTCCAAGCCTTGAAGTGCTAACACACATGGATCACTAGACCTCACGATCATCCCAAGAACACTGCAAGGAGTAGGATTTACCTACTGTCCTTTCAAGCCAGTGCCCTATCCCCTTCCGAAGAGCCACACACTCTCTTGGCCTTAGCCCTGGTGGACATGGCTCATGACAATCCCAAAAAGCCACTTAAAGTCCAGGTGGAAGCCTGCTGTAACCAGTCATTTTGTGCATGGAGTTCTGTTTTACAACTAAAGATGTGTAATGTGAGACAAAGGCAGGTCCTCCAGGGCTCCAATACATTTAGCATGAAACTCAAATATGTCGAATAATGAACAGGCAAGCATACAAGATGGAGGGAAAAAGACAGTGTGGGTGAAATGGATAAAGAACAATGTAGGATGTTGGAAGTGCTTTGCCAGCAACAGCCCTGCCCATGATGCATCACACAGCCTGCCATCAAACGAGTGACTTATAACCAGTAGGGTGTCTTCCAGGCCAAACAGTCCATCATTCTCCAGTCTCAACATAAGAATCTGTAGTCCAGTAGTTACAGTAAGTTACAAGGAGCCACTACTGGGCTGGTGGGGGTGGGGGGAATATTAAACCCAAGCATCTAAAAAACTATTCCATCTGCTAAGAGCACTTATTCTCAATACCTAAGATCAGCCTGCAGGACTCTGAGTTTTAACACACCTTGTGTTCTCAGCATTTGGGAACCTCATTTTATAAATGTCAACCCCATACATCTAGGTTGCAAAGAAAAGTCCATTGTAGTCCTCGAAGATAACCTGCTGCTATTCTATACATATTCCTTTGTTATTTTATTTAAAATGTAGTGCCCAGGAATAATCATTTCATGTCCTATTTCTTATTATAAAAGTAACTCTGAAATACTGACATTTCATATGCAAGCTATGACTAGTGCTAGTTTATAGCTAGACAGCAAAAAAGGGGGGAGTCACAGATTAAAGTACTATGTTATAAAAAGCTCACCAAGTAACTAAGATCAAATAAATACACATCATATTTCCAGGCATCTTCTAGAGAATATCAATACAAAACAGTCGGCGAGGAAAAGAAGTTTGGCTGAAAGTCTATGCTGCCCTGTTAGAGGACAGCTAAACTACTTGCTTTTCATAATCTATCTCATTAGTAGTCTTTATCATCCAACAAAAATGGTTGAAAATTGTTACCTAAATTTTTGGCAATTCTTTGCTATAGCTCGAAATAAAAAAGATGACATTTGGATTATATTTTTGTTTATATTTTCCTTCCACTTTACACAGAAGGAACACATACTGTGCTTGCAATTTAAGCTGGTATTAAACTGACCCCTGCTGGTCTCCTCTTCTGTTTCTGCACTTATCACATAGTGCAACACCTAATCACATCCCATAGTTGAACCTGCATTTGATCAGTCCTTCTTGTCAAAAACATGACCTAGGAAAAAGACAATCAGTCCCACCATTGCAAGTGGAAAGATACCTCTCTTCCTCAGAGCTTTGGCTATTATACTTGCAAAGATCTAGCAATTAAATTCACACTAATATCCCACAGAGGTGTTTTCTAGAGCCTATCTATCTATTCTACACATGAATTCAATCAACACACGTTTACAGGTTTTAAGAGAGAGAAGTGCACAAGAGTGGCGGAACCAGGGCGGGGACACAGGGAGACAGAGAGAGAGAATTCCAAGCAGCCTCCCCACCACCATGGACCCCTACTCGGGCCTTGATCCTATAAACCTGAGATCATGACCTGAGCCAAAATCAAGAGTTGGATGCTCAACCAACTGAGCCACCCCGGCACCTTCACTTACAGGTTTCAGAAAGACCACAGAGAAGGAAAGATACTTAGAATGAAATCACCTGCCCTCCAAAAATTCACAGACACTTAGGAGTCCTTGAAGAGATACATTTCAGAATTAAACTCTACCTCACAATTGGGTACCACAAAGGTAAGAAGGAAGCAGAGCTACCGTGAAGATGGTGGCATATCCTGCCTCCTGGGTTCACTTAAGATTCTTTACTAAACCGGCAGGGAAATTCGATCTCTTTCATTTTTATGAATCCACTGTACTTCATGGATAATAATGGCTGCCATTTGCTGATGACCTATTATATGTCAGGGACTATGGCTTGGTGCTTTCCAGACATTATACATTTATAACCCCAGTTGTAACTCTGTGAGATGGGTATTTTTATGTTTAGTTCATTGATGAAGAAAGCTCTATTCTAACATTGATCGTAATATACTACAATGTTTTTCTTTTAAACAGACATTTCCCTTCTATAAGAGAGTGTTTTAAGAACATGGGATTATATCATTGCCCTCTTTGCATCCTGAGAAGCTAGCACATACCCAATACTTGGCACATAAAGGGTACTCAAAATGTGTCAGCAGAATATATGAATGGATGTATCACCACGTGAATGTGCCTTCTAACTGCATACTATGTGCATGACCGGTGTGTGCTTAAGCACTGAAAAAGTAGTGGAGGGAAAAAAAGAGGAAGAAGTTTTGATTCCTGAACACAGACATTCAGGAAAAAAGAAGCCTCTAGATATGAGTAAATAGAATGCTATGGAAATAAAGCTTAACACTAGTCAGTTAAAAGGCAAATAGGAAAAGAACTCCTACATCAGAGGATGACACACACAGGTGCTGGATGCTACCAGAACCTGAAATTAAGAGAAATGAAGAAAAGAAAGAAGAAAATCATGAAAATAAATACAGTATAGAAATTTTTTTTTAATTTATATTTTATTTATCTCTTTAAGAGATAGGGGAGGGGCAGAGGGAGAGAATCCTAAGCAGACTCTGCATTGAGTGCAGAGCCCACCGGGGGTCTTGATTTCACGACCCTGAGATCACGACCTGAGCCGAAACCAATCGGATGCTTAAATGACTGAGCCACCCAGATGCCCCACCCGACCATATTTTTTATGTTTCCCAAAGAGCTAATCCATTTTTCTTTTTCTCACTTCCCCTTATTTTTTAATATTTCTTTTCATGCATTCCAGACAGATGAAGATAAATGAAGTACAGTGGTTAAACTTCTCTGTTTGGTTACAAATTATCTTTTGTATCAACATTATTGTTCTGTAAGCACTTTTAATAGTGCTTCCAGCAGATGAGACTTCTGCTTCAACATATGTTATGGGGGAAAAATGGTGAAAATGTACTCGTGACTAAAATAACTAAACAGTCCACAAAAACTGCCTAGAAAATATTGTAAATGGTTCTGGTTTGTGTGATTCTGAAGTCAGGTAAAACTGAAGCTCCAAACTCTCTCTCCAGACAAGAATGAAATACCCCAGAGTCTTAGGACTGTCAATACTTTCTATGTCCTCCCACCCTCCAGCAAACCATAGCTCCAATTCGTTCCTTAAGAGAGAATGGAACTTAACCTCTTCCTACACCTTCCCTGACACAGGAGCGCATGACAGGGAAATCGGATTCTTCTGCTCAACAATGATCTGTTTAAAAATCTCAAGTTTACTGAGGAAACATGTAGCCCCATAGAAAATAAAACAGTGGTCAGGCTTCTGGGCTCTGGGTTCAGACTGCAGCAGTAATCTCAGCCAAGGCACCTACCTTTCTAAATCAAATATAATAAGAGGGCTTGGATTGTAAAACCAAGCTATTTGTTTTTTAAACCAAGCTATTATAAGCAAATGGCTCAACCTACTATCTGGAACATCTGTGTGCAATGAACATTAACCCCACAGGACTTCTCTCCTAAAGCCTTGCCCTCAACTTTCAACCTGGACAAAAACACAGGCCCTCAGAATCCTTACCCTAGCTGGACTGAACTTCCAGTAAGCTCAAGGAGTCTATCTTGCCTTCTTTCCATCCTTTTCCCTTCCTGCCGACAATCAGCATCACAGGAAAGCTTCTTTTGCTCACATATAAATGATGCTCCTGTTCATATATACTTGTGTCCTTGTATATGCCTTATTTTGGTAACCAGAGATCTCAAATTAGCCAGTATGAGCCAAATTTCAAACATTCTGGTACCCTGGTCCCTTAAGGACACTTGCTTCTGTGGAACAGAAAAGAATCTCATTGCCAAACCTGTGACATCAAAAGCACAAGACTGTTTGTGCATAGAACTTGGAGCCCTCACAGAATCTACCAGGATCCCTGCTTGCTACATCTTCAAAATTTATGTCTCCCACTCTTCACACTACACAACCATAAGCAAAGACCACAGCACATTCCAGATTTCAGACCCCAGGACAACTGTGACCTACGTATAGCCTTCAGATACGCCATTCATAACATTCTGCTTCCAATTGTTGATTAAAATATAACAAAAGGAGGTATTTTAAATCCAATTAAGTGTTTAAATTTTACACATCAGTATTTAAGTAAAACAGTAAACTGCACAAAAATGAAACACTGTAAGTCACTCTGGAAAAACAAGACTATGAATATCTCTTAGATGTGACATCCTCCTAACAGAGGTGTGTCCCACGTCATCTATAGCCTGAATGGCTTCTTTGGAGCCAGTGTGAAATGTGCTGGTGAACAGGTGGCTCACGTGTACAAGGCTGTCAGATACTGTACATCAGTGCTCCTATGGCCATTTGATTAGGATTTCCCAACAGGCCAGTACTGCAGTCCTTCTGCATCCAGCATCTGCTACTGCATCACAATGGCAGAACAAAGAAGGTGCAGGCTCAGAGGCTCAGCCTGCCTGTGACCATCTGTAGCACTTACACACCTACCTTCCCAGGACCACCTGGTCTACAAGGTAAATTCCAACCCCCTCATGAAATGTGCGCACAACTTCTATCCCCTGAGGTTTCTGAACCTAAAGCAAAGCCTCCACTCCACAAAAAAAAGCTTAATAAAGGATATTAATAAAATCTTGCTTTGTGGCACTTGCCAGCACTTGTCTTTAATGTGACAATGACAAACCCTGCCTCTTACCAGCAAATATTTTCCACAGTCTTGAGAAGTTGAAATTTACATGAAATTTGCTATATAAATTATTCCCCCCAAGTTTTCACTCAAGGTAAACTTCTATGGATGACACAAGGTCAGTTCTCACATTCTGAGAAAATCAGTGCTTGATTTCTATCAATTCCCTGAATGTCTGAAAAAAAATCTTTATGTTAGAAATTTGTATGTAGTAATTAATAGCTTACCAAAACAACTGTGAATAAAAGGACACTGTTTTTGTTCATCTTTATATATTCAGCACCTAGCATCATGCCTGGCACATACCAGACACAGAATTTGTAACTAACGAGTAGATCTGTAGCCTCACAAATATTTGATAATCAAACTTCTTCCAAATTCAAATGGAAGAATTTTCTTCCATTGACTTTCATTATAAAATTGGAGTTGCCTATCTTTGGAAAGTATCTGACCTCAAGATATAAGGTAATAAAATCCACATTTTAAAAAGCAGCAATCATTTTAGAACTTCATTAATATTAACAGGTTAGAAAATATTAATAAAAACAATTTCCAAAAGTTTGATATTTAAAGTCTAAAACTGTCCTGAACTTAAGATACATTTTCTCATATAAATGGTATTTTGAATAGTAATTAGGTCAGATGAGCTAAAGATTTCATTTTACAATTTCATTACAAGTTTAAAGGCTTCTGTAGTAGGAGCCCATGACTCTAATCACTATTTAATAGTTTATATTTTCTAAAAACATATTTGACATTCTATCTCTTAAGTCAAGATGCTAGAAGAACTGACCTCCATATCCAAACAGGCCCAGAGTGAACTGGTTTGAAATCCAGTTCCATCATTTCCCAACTGACCTTGAGCAAGTTATACTAAACCTTTCTACCTTATTACCACACTTCTAACATGGAAACACTAAGTTATGAGAATATTATCCTTGAAATATATTAATCAGCTTTGCTCTTTTTGTGTTTCCTTATACTGGACTCTGCCTCTGTTTTTTTGTCAAAGGCATCCAATTGTCTTAGTGATGTTTAAGTTTGTTGAAACAGAACTACAAAGAGAAAGACTTGATATTAAGTTTTGACACCTGGAAATCATTATTTTAAGTCAACAGCAAGACCACATTCTTAAAACCCATGTTTTTTCAGGAGAAAATGTGTTTTCTAAATCCCTTAAACATCAGTTTTAACAATTAAGGTTTAGAGAGGAACAAGCACCCCAGCACTGGTGATGACCCACTTCACTGAGCCTACCCAAATACTCAAATCACCTGGGAAGCTTTTGGAACATTCTACTGCCTGGCCCCACCCCAGACATTCTGATTGGTCTAGGATGAGGTCCTTGGGCATTAGCCATTTTTTATAAAGCACCATTAGGTGATTCTAATACGTAGCCTGGTCTTAGAATAACAGCTCTTAAGTGAAGCCTCCCATTTGGTTCAAAACCATGACCAACACAGAACAGGAAGCAAAACCCAGCAGTGGCCTCCTTGCCCCCTACAGCCATGCACGTACCACGTGCTGGGGATCTGGAGCTTTTCCGTAATCCAGGGGGTCATGTGGACACATGGAAAGGATGAGTGGAAGTAGAAGAATGAGGCCAGTGTGGAGTGATCACAGGAACAGAGGCAAGGCCAGTTCACCAGACTAGCTAAACCACCTGGCACAGACACAAGTAAAGACCAGAAGACAGACTTGGTCCCACTGTATGAGAGCAAGTGAAGGAGAAAATGCAAAAAAGGTTGAGCATTTACCTGAAGAAAGCTGAGCTACATGAAAGAAACAGATCAAACCAGAAGGAACAGAGGCAGCATGAGTTGGCTCCTGCCCATTGCTCCCCTTCACCCCTCCTTGTCCCCCCTGAGGTGGAGGCTTGGAAGGAAAAGTAACTCAGTTACATATTATAAAAACGCCACTGTTCCAAAGAATGGACTCAGGTTGCCAGAGTGGAAGGGAAAGGGGGATGGACGGAGTGGGTAAAGGGGATTGGGGGTTGTGGGCTTCCAGTTACAGACATAGAAGGCATAGCACAGGGAGCATAGTCAACGATATTACAATAGCATTGTATGGTGATGGATGGCAGCTACACTTGTGAGCAGAACATAATGTATAGGGTTGTTGGGTCACTGTCGTACACCTGAAACTACTGTCACACCACGTGTCAACTATACTTCATTTTAAAAAAGAAATTTTGGGGGGCGCCTGGGTGGCTCAGTTGGTTAAGCAGCTGCCTTCGGCTCTAGTCATAATACCAAGGTGCTGGGATCGAGCCCCACATTGGGCTCCCTGCTCAGCGGAGAGCCTGCTTTTCCTTCTCCCTCTGCCTGCCGCCCCACCCCCCACCCCCTCTGCTTGAGCTCACTTTCTCTCTCTCTCTCTCTGTCAAATAAATAAATAAAATTTTTTAAAGAAGCCATTGTTATCAAAACTATCCAAAACATGAGAAAAGAGAGCCACATGCCCTTTCAGTGTGGTACTAGGTACCATAAAATGGGCTTGCCCAAGGTTTACTACTCTAGAATAATGTCCCTGGGTTGATGCTGTTATTTACTATCTCATTAGGGTCCAGACATTTGGAGCTATAGGTTAACTTGTAGGTTTCTGGCCCACAGAAAGGAAAGCTCAAAAGTCCTGGTTTTACTGCCTGCAGAACATTACCAGCTTTGTCTCTCCAATCTTAGTCCAAAATTGTTATTTAATGCCAGAACACTCTTAGAACCATCATTAATCTTCACTGGCTACCTTGTTAATAAGTTAGTAAATCACTGACACATTATAGACATTATAGTCTGTATTTCTATGAGATTTAGGTTTTAACATTTTGAAAATTATACTTTAATAGTATATTTTCTTTGCAGATTCGATGGTTTGTGCAAATCTGCCACCCACTGACAATGACTGCAAACAGGTATTTTACAAGACAATTCAAGTAAAGTGCTTAGCACAGTGTGTGGTACATAGTAAATGCTCAGTAAACATGTCGTTATTCATAGCTGCTAATAGCAAAAGGGGTTTTTACTTGACCCTCGGCAGCAGCCATGAACTCACCAATAGGGATCCATAGCAATAACTGTGGGTAACCCAGATGAGGAGTTACACATGGAAGGCTTTTTCAAGTAGGAGCCATTTGCAAATATTACAAATACAGGGAGCCACTCTGCTCAAAATAATTCCCAAATGATCAATGCAGATGGTGAGAATCACTTGCATTTTTTTAATATTTTGTTTGTTTATTTTCAAGAAAGAGTGAGCATGAGCAAGGGGAGGGGCAAAGGGAGATGGTGACCCTGGGTTTATGACCAGAGCCAAAGGTAGGCACGTAACCAACTAAGCCACCCAGGCGTCCTGAGAATCGCTTGTATATTTATCACAATATGTGTGTGGGCCTATGGGGAGAAAACAACCCTAACTTAGCAAGATTAAGTACAAGGCTCTGAAAGAAGCCATCTTGGTGACTGAATGTGCTCCTCCATAATTTAAGGGATGTTTGGATGATATTCAAAACTTAGGTGACTGATCCTGACTATAGGAGAAAAAGCAAGACAGTGAAGTTAACTATATTAGGATGTGAACAGAGAGGATACTAGTCAAGGGAGCGAGCAAAAGCTATCAAGAAGAATATGTGATTAATTTCTTAAATTATCGACTCTGTGGGCATGATTCCTCTACAGAAGTCTCTTTACACATGAAGTGCACCTATAAAAATAGTAACTTGTCCAACCTTAAAACTGAGCTTAGAGGAAACTTCAAGCCTTGGCTGTGACTTTAATTTAAAGCGAGAGAGTCTCAGATACTTCAACTCTCTGGCAAGGCCATCCTCACCTGCTGATCTTTCATTCCACTGCTCTTCTCTCATGTGTCTGGAGGTTTGTTCTCCTGATATCAATAAGCAATACTACAATTGGCAGAATGGGAGTACAAGCACAGATGCCTCACAAAATGAGGAGCAAAAACCTATATTTTTCTTTCTCTCACTCTCTTTCCCCTTCCACAGACAGAGAAGAAAAACCTAGTATTATTCTGGAGCAAACACTCAAAATCACTCACACACACACACACACACACACACACACACACACACGGTCATCATAATTTCCTGCACTGACTCCCAGCTTCATCTCAACTACTCTACCACCTGTTTACTACAAAGCCGTCAAAAGTAAAGTAATAATTAGTACACAAATTTCTGAGGTTATATACTTCTTTGAAAATAGGCAATTTTACACAGTATTAAATAAAAACCATTTGTTATCTTGTGATGGTACACTTAAACGGGCTTTTAATTTAAGAAAAATAGAAAATATGTAGGTTAATAAAGTGATCTCAATTTAAAAAAAAAGAAAGATTCGAGAATATTGGCATTTCCATATTCTGGAGAATACTGATGACTATATGGTCAAAATGAGCATCAGTTACAAATTATGTGTACAGCTTGCTAACAAATTAGGGAAATGTTCCCCATTGGCTTCTTTCCTGACTACTTGTAAAATAGTATTCACACAGAAATTTGCAATTCAAATTCAGTATCTTATGAGTGCATTTTGCAGACCATGGTCTGAGAAGGGAGAGAATGAGCTAATAGTTGCATGGAAAGTATAAATTGCTGCTGGCTCTTCGCCAGAAACACTAGACCAAATGTTTAGAGACCATGAGGCATCTAAGCAAGCCCAGTGCATCTGGACTTCTCAGTACTAGTCTTTGCTGTTTATACATGAACCTCCAGGTAAAGAGCCATATAAATTTGAAATTCATGCATTTAAAACTGTATTTATTTTATTTACAGGGGACAGAAAGGGAAGCAAATTTGAAAGCCCTTTGAGGACATTTGTAACAACACTGACAAGAAGTCCCAGTGATTTAAGCAACACTAATAACCATATGTCTGGACCTATGTTCAGCTGTAATTTACACATTAAGTATAAGCTCTTATTTTCATACTTGAGAAAACATGCCAACTATTCAGTATTTATTAACATTGTTAACTTGCAGAATGAGAAAACTAATTACAATAGAAAGAAGGAAATATTGGTCTTGGGAAAAAATGACTTTGGTTTTCATACAGGTAGGTGATAAAGGAGTCATTACTACTTCCCAAAACCAATCCAGCACATCTGTATCTTAAACTTCCAATAACTGTCACAATATTACAGCAGATATGATCACTATATGGGCAAATATACTGCTCATAAAAATCTGCTCCGACACACTAAGTCATCCCAGCACACCACAATATAATTTTTGTAGGTATACACAGCAATCAACTGTGTGACACAATTAAAGGCCTGGTGTATCACAAGTTTTCCTCAAAGTACTGTGAGCAGATGCTGTTGAACCAGGACATGAGAGCTGTGGCGGGACTGAAATAAAAGTCTTTGCAACAGAAAGCTTATGCTCAGCACCGTAAGCTGAGCAAATGGCAGAGGGAGATTACGTAGGGAGTATCTGCCTGCTTAAAAAAACTAAGTAAGGGGCATGTGGGTGGCACAGTTGGTAGAGCGTCCAACTCTTGGTTTTGCCTCAGGTCATGATCTCAGGGTCCTGGGATTGAGCCCTGCATTAGGTTCCACACTCAACAGAGTCTGCCTGCAATTCTCTCTCTCCCTCTGCCCCTCCTGCTCATACTCTCTCTCTCTCTCTCTCAAATAAATAAATAAATAAATAAATAAATAAATAAATAAATCTTTAAAAAATAAGTTAAAAAAGGCAATAGCTATTTTCAAGAAAATAATTTTGGCAGGCCACAAGTGTTAAGACTAATGACTAAAGCCTGAGCTGAGAAATCCTGCAGACAAAATCACAGAGGGCCACCACGGGCAATGATCACAAGTCACCACACTTGGTGGGTCAACCTGTCCCTCCACTGTGGGAACATCAGTGATGCAGGAGGACTGCAGACAAACTAGATCACGAATGACATCATTCCACACATGGTAGGAATCACGAGGCCCGTTTGCAGGTCCTCATGGACAGGGAGCGTAAAGTATACTGAATATCCCTCAAAGAAAAGTATAGGTCCACAGCCTAGTGGACAGTCTTGTCCACGAGGGCCCAGCACTGGCAGGCCACTTCTGAGTGGTGCACACTGGCAACTTGTACAGCAAATGTTTCACTTCTTCTACCACATTTATATGTACCTACGTGCTCACCTTAGAACACCTGGAGCTTCTAGAAGGCTATGCTTTAATGTACACATGGTCAGTATGTTTTGTATTAAACTGTGATTTCTTTTAAGCTGTTTTTCAGAAAGTGAGTTAAAAAATTAGGGTACTGTGAAAAAAAATTAGGGTACTGTGACATCAAAGTAGTATTACACGCGCTTTGGCATATGTATATGTGCTTCCATATTGAGGCCCTTCTACTGGCAGGGGAGTCTGCACTTGGCTCGTGGGACAACTCACAACAGTCTCAGAGGAAAACTGCCCACCCCAGGATTCAGGTTAATTCCTTTGCTCTCACCTTCTTAGAAACTTCACTTCACTCACTAATAACCCTCTCCCTGACCTGTCTTTAAATCTGCATCATTACTGACTCCCAAGCTTCTATCTCTTTACAACAACCAACCAACCACCTACATCCCTCTGTCATCCCATTTTTTTTAAGATGATTTATTTATTCATGGGATGCAGAGAGAGGCAGAGACATAGGCAGAGGGAGAAGAAGGCTCCCCATGGGGAGCCGGATGCAAGACTCAATCCCAGGATCATGACCTGAGCTGAAGGCAGACGCTCAACCACTGAGCCACCCAGGTGCCCCCTATTCTTTTCTTATTCGCAGCCAAATTTCTTTAAAAGAGCCAGCACTCAGGGGCGCCTGGGTGGCTCATCTCACAAAGCCTCCGACTCCTAGGCCTTCCACTCAGATTAAGATCTTGGGGTCCTCGGATCAATCCAACAAGGGCTCTGCACTCGGTGAGGAGTCAGCTTGTCTCCCTCTCTCTTTCCCTCCCCCACTTCACGCTCTCTCACTAAAATAAAATAAATAAATCTTAAAAAAAAAAAAAAAGATCCAGCACTCATCACTCTACCTAAGGTGCTCTAGCAAAGCTCGCTATAGAATGCTTCATTATGGGCAGCCCGGATAGCTCAGTGGTTTAGCACCACCTTCAGCCCAGGGCCTGATCCTGGAGACTCAGAATTGAGTCCCACTTCAGGCTCCCTGCATGGAGCCTGCTTCTCCCTCTGCCTGTGTCTCTGCCTCTCTGTCTCTCATGAATAAGTAAATAAAATCTTTAAAAAATAAATAAGTAAATCTTAAAAAAAAAAAAAGAATGCTTCATTATTGAAATCAATCAACACTTCAGTCCTCATCTTAACTGATCTCTCTGCAACGGGAAACTGCTGACTTCCTTCTTGAAACGTTTTCTCTCCCTTGGTTTCTACAACATCTTTCTCTCCAAGAGCTCCTCCGACTTCTCTCCCTGTCAGTCACAGCCGCTGACTTCTCTTTTCTCAGCCAGCTCTGCCCAGCGCTGTTCCACAGGGTTCTCTCCGCACTCTCCTATCTTCGTTTCCAGCCCCTCCCTCTACTAACTACTCCCCTTTCCACAGCATCAGCTGTCAGCTAGACAGTTCTGAGTTTTCAAGTCTCAATTTCCTCCTTAAATCTCTCTTGAGACTCAGTCCCATATGACCAGACCCCTTCTGATGACATCACTTGGATGCCCCCACAAGCACCTCACACTTGACATGTGCAAAACAGAATTCATGGTCTACACCTGCCCTCCTCCCTCCCCTATCCCTGTGCCTCTGCTGTTAGCTCCTCTTTCTGGATTGGTTGTCTTTCTGAAAGGCACTACACCAAACTCTACCTGGATTTGCCAGGTTAGAGACCAGGGCATCCTCTTTACCTCCTTTCCTCCCACCACCCACGTGGACAGTTTCCAAGCACTGGCATCTCCACCTCCTTTCCTTCCTTTGCCCACCACAGTGATGGCCCTAGCTCAGGGTCACATGGGGCACTGATTTGATTCCTACAGTGGCCTCCCAGCCTCAATTTTGCCATCTTCCAACCCTCTTTTAGAAAGAGTATATCAAATTCCCCAAATCCCATGTCTCTTGTCAAATTAAAAATCTGCAAATGGTTCTTCTTCAAGAAAAGGTCCAGGTCCATGGCTCTTGCCTGTCATTTGCCTCCCTACTAAACAACTTCCTGCCTCCTGGCTCTGCTCTAGCCATACGGAATCACTCAGCAGTTTCTAAAAAAAGCAAAATCTTTCCTATCTGTGTGATGGCATATGCTGTCTCCTCTGCTTGACTGCACTTCTCCCAACTCTGTCTAGCTGCAAAGACTTGGAGACATGGCTAAGAGGCCCGGTCCTACCCATTGCTTCCCTGGACACCCACAGCCTGGGTGTGATGCTCTAAGGGCAGGAGCCCCATACGTACAGTACCCCTACCAGGACTGTGACTGTCCTATTTGAGGAAATGAACCAAAACTCAATAGTTTGTAACCAAATCCAAGTAGCTAGCCCAACAAACAGACAATTCTACTGCCAAGTCCATGCAGACATTTAATATGTTGTATGAATTGGGTAAACCAATTAAGTTCTCTGCCTACAAACATCTTTATATATAAGTTAAGAATAATATATCTATTTTACAGGGCTATTGTGGGGATTAAGTGAGGTAATCCATAAACCCAATATGGGGCATACATATTAGTTATTCCTTATCTACCAGGAATAAAAAGTAGTAATAAATATTTTATGTATTACTTTATTAAAACAGCTCATGAAACAAATAAGACAGAGGTTAATACCCCTACTTATAATTTTTAGAAATAGAGCCAGGGAACCTAAGCTATTTTCCCAGAACACTCATGCAGTTAGCAGTAGCAAAGTTCTTTGGTGTCAGATACAAAACTGATTCTCTTTACTTAGTGACTCATAAATCTCACTGTGCCTCCCTATAAAAGATACCACACCAAAGAGGAGTAGAGCTGAGAAAGCATAGGTCTTCCTAACATAGGAGCTGAGGAATTCTGAGCAAAGTGTCTAAATGAACTGTTTCCTTACTAAAGGACAATAGTTTTCTTCCTGGACACAAGGTAATGCTAACTATCAGAGGCAACATAAAGTTATCAGTCAGGGAAAGGTCCCCAATGTCATAAGTTCTGCTTTAACAAGAAAATTCTTATATTAAAAACTGTCAGGTTGCTATGGTAACAATCTATTTGCAATCATGATGCTGGTGGTATTCTGTTATATTTCTCTCAAGGAAAAGTAAACTAGATGTGGCCAAGGAATTTAATAAAAGTGTCCGCTGGACCAAAAGCCAAGATATGACTATTTTTAGGCAATATGACAGGATTAAAATATACAGCAGGAGATCCTCGGGTTACAATACCAGTTCCATCAATAAAATTAAAAGATTTTGACCTTGACACCAATACAAGGTACAGCCATCTGATCTGGAAAAGTCAATTCTCTGACCAAGAAAAATAAATCGTTAAACAACCAAGATAACAGCCATGGAACAAGAAAGTCAGAATTCATCAACAGGAGAACAAAATCAATTCCCAAAGAAAGTATGAATTATAAAGACTGAATTTCTACCGAAAGCTCAAAGGTTTCATTTTTCTGTTTTGTTGGGTGTTTGTGTGTGCATGTACATGTGAGGAGCTGGATTCTGAACTCTATGCCTCCTTCGACTTTTCTCTAGAATATAGAGAATATATTCAAAATAAATTGATTTTAAATAAAAAAGGAAGTAAGTTATTGTTATTAATTAGAACATCCTGAAGTTTGAACATGCAGGCTCCTGGTACAGACAGGGACAATTTCTAAGCAATCAGCAAAGCCTCAGTCACAAGTAGGAAAATCAGATTTCCTCTCCCGGTAAGCTTTTCCAAAACTCGTTTCCACAACTATCCAAGAAATGGTAACAGTTTCCAAAATAATTTCTTTGCTATTTTAATGACTTTACAAAACAGTATATACATGCTTGATATCCTCAAAGACAATCAGAATAAAAATTGCACTCCCTCTACATCAACAATGAATTAGCTTTTATAAAAAAAAAATCAACATTCATGATAAAAGAAATTTTTTTCCACACTGGCCAGCTCTTAACTTACACAGGAAGTGCAGATTTAGATATAAATAACTTTATTTTAATAATGTATGTTTATATTATATACAGTACTATACTTGTCATGTGTTACAATATATTTTACAAACGAATATTTATATATAAAAATAAAATATATTTACAATAAGCAGTTTATTTTCAGAAATGCAGTCCTGAAAACCATGTGTAATCAAATTTCCCATATAACAAGTCATGCTTTCCTTCTACTTTCAATATAAAATTATAGAACTGCTGTTCTCCAAACTCCCTAAAGAGGACTGGCTGAACAAATGTGTATGTGTGTGTCTGTGTATGTATTTGTTTTAGTTTGGTTTTTCAGTTTTCTCTTTTGAAGTAGACTCCATGCCTACCTAGCATGAAGCCCAACACAGGGCTTGAACTCAACCATGAAACCAAGATCTTAGCTGAGACTAACAGTCAGACATCTAACCACTGAGCCACCCCAAGATATGTATTTTTTAAATACAGTTAAGATTATGGCAAGCTTCATAAAGTCAAATATTTAAATTTTAGTAAATTCAGGCAAAATATTAACAACTTAAATAACAACATCTATAGCCAGCATAGGCAACTGCTTTTGCCTATTTTTCTTCAAGATCATGGAGATGTTGGAAATTTTAATATCAAAAGTCTCTGTTAAAGGACTCAGGTGAAGGATAACCACATCAAATAGTAAAGGAAACACATGAGTGCAGACTTGAGCAGAAGTGGAGAGAATGATCCAGACTTTAAGCAGAACTGGTAGCAAGGGCAGCCTGGGTGGCTCAGCAGTTTAGTGCCTGCCTTCAGCCCAGGGCGTGATCCTGGAGATCCAAAATCAAGTCCCATGTCGGGCTCCCTGCATGGAGCCTGCTTCTCACTGTGCCTGTGTCTCTGCCTCTCTCTCTCTCTCTCTGTGTCTTTCATGAATAAATAAATAAAATCTTTAAAAAAAAAAAAAAAGAACTGGATAGCGAGATGGAGACATGTAGTAAACAGTCAGTAGTTGGAAACACAGAATTGGAACTCAGAATGGGGTCCTGAAATAGACAAAGATTCACTCATTGGTGGAAAATCAGTCAGTGAATCTACAAAAGAGGATGATATCCCTTAGGAAAACAGTGTGTAGAGAAACAATGCTAATCCTTGGGGAAGACCAATTTTTACAGGTCAGTTGAGTCTGAACAAGCAAGATGACAAACAGGTCTCCAAAGTCTGGGGAGAAGGGTTTCAGGAAGGGAACACCAACAGTGTGTGCCTCAGCTCCACCAGAACCCAGAATAGACAGGAATACTGGAAACCACATTACGATGTAACCACTTACATCAGAACAGCACTGGAGGCAGAAACGAGACTCCCAAGGCTGACTGGATGAGCAAGAAAGTACATCAAACATGGTTATCCTAAGCATTTAACACTA
Source organism: Nyctereutes procyonoides (assembly GCF_905146905.1). Lineage (NCBI taxonomy): Eukaryota > Metazoa > Chordata > Mammalia > Carnivora > Canidae > Nyctereutes > Nyctereutes procyonoides. The sequence continues at coordinate 9,830,391 of NW_026575044.1, forward strand.
CAATCAGGAATCCTCAAGAAATAAAGGCTAGTGACTCTGGATTATTTAAAGTTCATGTATTTTTTTCTGACGTGTAAATGCCATAGATCCATTGTATCGATCAGAGGATGCTATGAATCTGTCTGGAATCAGTAATGCTTTTTAATTAAATTAAAAGATTTTTCCCTCCAAGACTTCCATTTCAGTCCTAAATATGTGTTATATCCATTCATCTTTGTCTCATAGGACAATGCTCTCCATATTTTAGAGGTAGACAGCTTTACTGTTGGCTTCCTGCTAACAGGACATCTTGGATCTAATTACCAATATTATTTATGAATTACAATTGAAGGAGTGTTTTTCAGTATGATGAAATATTCATCATTTTAAGAGATGCTTAATATGAAGAGGGATGGGACAATATACTTGCTCTTTTCCAGTCCTCTCTGGTTACACTTTTTTTTTTAAGATTTTACATATTTATTCATGAGAGACACACAGAGAGGCAGAGACACAGGCAGAGGGAGAAACAGGCTCCTCGCAAGGAGCCAGATGTGGGACTCAATCCCAAATCCCCAGGATCACGCCCTGGGCCTAAGGCAGACACTCAACCACCGAGCCACCCAGGCATTCCATTACACCCACTTCTGGAAAGACAACAAACAACATAGGTTTATTCCTTTGTCTATTTAAACCTGCAGGTTCAGAGACAGTTTTATCAACATCCAAACAAAAACAGGAAGTAATTTCTAAGAAAAAGTATATTCATAAAAGGCAAGAAAGCACTTACTGAGATAAAAAATAATAATGAGCAACTATCCCAGCAGGTAGTGATAAAATACAACTGAATAGTACTATCAAGCACTACAAAGATAGTAAATTGAAAAAAGTCCAAATATTAATCTTTTTCTATAACAAAAAGTACAGTTAAGCTTACAAACTCAACTAATGCCTAACAGACTGCTTTAAGTTTAAAGTATTTGAATATAAAAAAAGAAAATTATGAACAATATAGGGGGTTCTCCTGTGTTTGCAACACAATTTCAGATATCCAACAGGAGCTGCTATATTCAGTTCCAAGTATTCCTTCATAAAAAATCAGAGACAACGGGGAAGTTTGGCTCTAATAGTAAAAGATATACCTCCATCAGATTAAAATTTTCTAGACTTTGTGGCTTTAAAAATAAGGATATACAAAATCTTTCATTATGCAGCAATGACTAGACCATCATGAATATACAACATTCCCTCTATACTATATCATATAAAGAAGGAAGAGACATCTCTAATTTGAAAAGCCAGAGAAAATGTCTAGATCTGCTTAGAATTGTCATGGCCCCAAATATTTCACAGGGAAAAAGAGTCAAAGTCTCAAGGTTTCATCATACAAATTCACAATTTAAAGTCCATCAGAATTTTATAACTAAAGAAGTTAAAACTAGAATTACAAATTGATATTATTTGTAGCACTTATAAGACAGGCAAGGATTAAAAAGAGTACTATCATCTCATGCTAGCAATGCTGTAAATAAACAGTGCATTTATACAGTATTGGTGAAATGTAAAAAAATATATATTGGAGCACAATTTGGCAACAAATATAAAAATGTATAATCTGACTCAGCAATTTCAATTCTATTAATTTATCTTATGCAAACAACCATTTAAGTAAGTAAAGATATATGTTTAGTGATGTTCTTTGCAATGAAAACAAAGAAATGGAAATAATCCAATAGGGTACTGATTAAATTTTAATGTTCCTACAATGGAATAATACACAATCATTAAATAAAATTATATGTGATGTGTCTGTAGGAGTGTATATATTAAATATAGATAATGGAATGTAAACCTGTTAACAGAAGTAGGGTTTCTGGGACACCCGAATTTGTGATTTGTATTTTAATTTTTTTATAATGCCCATACAATTCTTAAAACACCTGAATAAATGTTTAAAACAAGTGAAGAAATGTATTAGCACAGTTGAAAAACACACATTTGCATGTGTTACAGACAATGGTTTCTGTTTGTGTCAAAAAAAGTTAAAGATATCTAGAGATAAGAAAGGTAATGTGTTGGCTATCGGTAGTACTGTTATTAATACAGAAGAGAAAAAAAAAACGCAGAAAACTGCCTTTTGGGGACTATAAGTGAAGACAGCAGTCCAGCAAATGTTTGATGTATTATCAAAATTAAGATGGTATCAACTTGGAGGCCAAGTAACAAGGTACGAATTTGGGTTTTTTATTTTTTATTTTTTTTTCTTGAGAGAAAGTGTGAGAGCAGGGGGAGGGGCAGAAGGAGAGGGAGAGAGAGAATCTTAAGCAGACCCCTGCTCAGCATGGAGCCCATCACAGGGCTCCAACTCACAACCCTGAGATCATGACCTGAGCCGAAACCAAGAGCTGGGCGCTTATCTGACTGAGGCTTCCAGGCGCCCTGACAAGCTATATGAGCCTGGGGAGGTTCCTTCACTTTTCCAAGCCTCTATATCCTGTAAAACAGGGTACTAACAGTACTTATCCCATAGAATTGTTGTGAAGATTTAGAAGGTAACATACACAACGCACAGTACCTGGCATATGGCTTTACTCACTGTCGGCTCTTCTCAGAGCACACAAACTTTGTTTTTTTCATTAGCAATTACAAGGACTTCAGGAAATCAAACCCTGAGTTTTATTGCAAACAAATAGAAACAAGGGATATTAACTTCAGATTGGATAATAGAAAAACACTCAGCCTGCCAGTGGAGTTCATTATCCACCTATAATAATGCTAGCCACGGTAAGAACAGTTTTAGTTTTCCAGAGAGACAAGTCCTCTCTGATTATCGATACCAACCCTGACTTTCTAACAAATATTAAAATAATACCAGCTACAAAATGCACACAGAGAAAACTGAATGAAGATCAAACCCAAATTTGCCTATAAACATAAGTGAGTACTTGGAGGGAAACCAAAACAAAATCTTATGAATAAAAAGAGTATAAAGAGATAGTGGGAGGAAAAAAAATAACAACAGAAACTGTTTCCCATAATCAAAACACATGCATTTCCCCCACTCCACAGATTCCAGTCAGCAGTATTAAGCAATTAGTTGCCCTCAAGAATACCCAATTCTACTACAGGAGCCAAGATAAACCAACAAGTTAACTGTGACACAGGAATTACCAAGCTCCATGGGAGCCTAACAAAGAAAAGGCGGACTTCCTGCTGGTTGAAGAACAATCCAGCTATAGTGGGAGTGCTTTTCAGGTATGAGTATAAACAAGAAAATCAGAAACCAAGATTCATTCTTCTAACAAGTGTGAAGTAATGAAACTATGTCTTAATAAGCTGCATGCACAAATTTTATACCATCTATCAGAAGCCTGTTTTGTGGAAAGTATTATATTATGTGCTATAAGGAAGCAAAATATTTCTAATGCCTCCTAAGCTCTACAATCCACTTGGACAGCATTTCAAACATATTGTATCATGAATTCCCAAAGGCAACTGATGTGTCTTTTTTATCTCTGCATTCCCAACCCCTTGCACTATGCCTGCAATGTCATTGGCACTAAATAAATGTCTGGCAAACAAGTGAATAAATAAAGGACTATAATACAAAGCAGAATATTATATATGCCACTGATAATCAGGATTAGAGAGTTTATCAGAGGAACAGAGCACCCACGATAGGGTAAGCAAGGAAGACGAAGAGATATGTTGCTTCTGTCACCTGGCTCTCCTCCATACTCCTCTGGCAATCATCTTTTCCCCATTATCTCCCTGTTCCCTTGGAGCTAACTCCAGGGGTGGGCATGTGACCCAAGGTAAGCACACTGAAATACTACATCCACTGGCCATAGCAATTGGTTAAAAAATGCATACCTGACCCAAGCCATGCTTAATACGATCACAGCTAATCTTTAGAATCTTGCTTAAGCAACTGAAAAGTCATTTTTCATGCTGGTTTTGGAGTTGAAGGGATGAAAACAGAGCTTCTGACCACTGTGTCACCACCATACATGGGGAAACCCTGTCTGAGAATGGAAGCAACTCATGGAAAGAGAGCCTAGCAATAGAGGGAGACTAATCCTAATGACATCATTTGAGTCCCTGGATTTAGCATTGCTAAAAGGAAGCATTTTTTAGTTCATAGGCAACAAATCTTTCTTGCTTCATTCAATATTAGACTGGATTTTCTGTCATGTGAGACTGTAAGAGTTTTCACTGAAAGATGGAATTAGAACTCATCGATGAAGAAAGTGGCAGCTTTTCAATAGGGAAGAGCCTTGTAGGCACCAAAAGGCTCTGGAAAAGACTGCCTGCCAGCTGTTTGTGCTCAAGCCAGGACTTAACCACTCTCACCTGCGTTTCTTGTCTGTAGCCTGAGATGGATAGGACTATGTAAGCAGTAAGGTAAAGAAACAGAAGTTACTTCAGCTATAATTACTTTTGTAAAAATCTTTAGCTTGTCAGGTTTAAGTTTAGATTACGTCTGAGAGAATGCGATGGGGTTAGCTGAGTGAGGTGGGTATAACAAATGGGACTTTTCACACCACACTAAAAGGAGTGGCTGCTACCCAACTCAAGCAAACTGCTGCCATTTGGGAACAAATCCAATATAGTCACATGACCCAGTTTTTCAGCAAAAAAACTCAATCCGGACTTTAAAGATGTTGGCAAGAAATAATATAAAAAATGAACTGACAGTGATGTATGGTCTACATATACAAGTCTATGGACAGTATCCAGCAGCTGGAGTCCTGACTCAGAGTCTATTCCAAAGGTCAAGAAATTAAGCTCAAATCCATATAAAAGGATTTGACCCACGTAAACGTTTTCTAAAGAACACAAGTATATGGATATCCTAAGGAAAGCTCCTATGACAAAAGAATGGAAGAGAGAATTACGGATATACAGAAGGAATGACAGACTGAATGTCTAGGACTGCTCCTAGCACAAAAAATAGCTATTGAGTAGGCAAAAATAATGAAGGAACCTACCTATGCTCTCAAGGCGGGTGCCCCGAGGTGCTCTCCAGGCTCTCCTTCCTTTCCACCTCTGTAAAACACCACTCATTACATTAGCTACTTTGTAGCATTCTGAAGAATAAATGAGTTGATACTTACTGTTACTGGAAGAATTCTAAGAACTCCCAAGATTCCTGCCCCCTGGTGCACTCACTTCCCTATAATAAATGGGTGCTGCTTCAAGCTCCTGAGCCTGTAGCAACTCGTTATCCAGCAATAGGAAATTAATACACTTACAAAGCACTTAGAACACAGCTTGACACAAAGTCCTCAATGAATATTAGCTATTGTTATTACAGGAGTCCATTAAACCATATGTTCTTCTGATGTATTTAAAATAAGGTTCCGATTACAAAAATTTGCCCGTATTTGCTGGCACAGAAGATGAACAGGTATACAAGATGCATCCCGGGATGGTTAATTTTTCGGTCAATTTGACTGGGTAAAGGGATACCTAGCTGGCTGGTAGAATGTTATTTCTGGGTGTGTCCGTGAACGGATCTCCAGAAGAGATCCACATTTCTATTAGTAGACCAAGTAAAGAAGACTGCCATCACCAATCATCCAGGCCCATGAGAGTCTGAATAGAAAAAGGGTGAAATTGCCCTTTGCTTGAGCTGAGACAGCCACCTCCGTTCCCTTGCCTTCAAGACATCTGTGCTCCTCGTTCTCAGACCTTCTGACTCAGACCAGGACTTACGGTATTAGCCTCCCATCTTTGTTCCTTTGGGCTTGGACTTACGCCATCAGATTCCCTGTTCTTAATGCCTTCAAACTCAGCCTAAATTACACCACTGGCTTTCCAAGTTATTCCACTTGCAGACATTTCAGCCTCCATAACTGCATGTGCCAATTCTTAAAAATAAATCTCTTTTATATATCTATTTGTATATATATCCTATTGGTTGTATTTCTCTGGAGAATCCTAATATACCTCCCAATGATACAAGGAACTAGGGAAGGCAATCTGTAAAAGTACTTTTTATAATGCAGTATATTGAGAGTGATTCTGAAATGATTTTGTAGGAGGAAAACTAATTATTATGTTCAAATACTGGAGACTGGAAACCAGCTAGAAATAAGGATATGCAATGACAGTCTACTAACCTAAAAATAAACTACATCATAAAGTGATTTTTTAAAGCATACTGGACCAACAAATACTTAGCACAAAACAAAGCATAATATAATTTTACTGGTAAATGAAATCCTATATCACATACATAGTATTAAATAATGATACTATATTTTATATGATACTAGCAAGTAAGAAAACAACCCATAATTTAAAATATATTTGAATGAATTCTTGTAGAGTACATATACAAAAGAAATACTATAGTAAAAATCTGTAGAAAATAGGCAGTAAAATTTAACAAATCTGAAAAATTTATATGTGCATGTAGTAATATGTCACTTAAAAAAAAAAACCTAGCTCAAAGCATACAGAAAAGTAATGAATTTGAAACAACTCCACCATAATGTACAAACATGCCATGAAACCACATATTTCTCTGAATATTAGTAAATGATCAGCAAGAGAAAACAACTGAAAATACTATAAAAACAGACTTTGTTGGAAATATAAGTAGGAAAAAAAGAGTGAGAAAAAAACTACATAAAGATTTTTATCTTCATCCTCAAAACCAAGTAAGTCACAGCTCAAAGGCTGAAAGCCCACCCACAAAACTGGAACTGGAATATTCTCTTCATCCCCAGCACTTACTGTGATAGTAACAGTTACCATTACCTTGAAAATACTACTTTTTAAAAAAAAGAAAAGAAAAGAAAAGACTACAGCACAACCACTGTGGACATCTCTGACATTAAGCTTGAACTTAATATTCTGTCAATATCTGTTACTTATGAGCCATAAGCTATAAACTAATAAACTTATATCTAAAGTAATAGATGAATAGCCCCTGTGATAAATCTCTGTGGGTTGTGGGTTGAGGCTTGTTTGTTTAAAAACTACCAATGAGATAGGAGACTTTCATTCTCATTGATAATCGTTCTACTTGATCACTCGAAGCAGCCCCAGAGCCTCTGCTGGACCTCTGCTTGACCTTGAATCCCTATGACAGGCACAGAAGATGTGGGATACATTTTCACCCAAAGAAGGTGTGATTTTATAGAACTGTATCTACTGCCTACAATTACTTCACTTATCCCAAGATTGCTTCCAGCTTATCTGAGGTGTTCAGAGAATCCAAAGAAGTTCAGAGCTCATGTTTTTGAGAAGCATGGATTTCATTTAGTGAAAACACTGATTGAAGATTTTGTTTCACATTTCATTCTAAAATCTTAAGATACAAAATTGCCTGAAGAAAAATGTTATAGTCAGACAACAATTTCATAGAATTATAGAAAACCTCATTTTGGCAGATGTCTCCACATAAGAGCTTCCCTCTTATCTTCAATATAACACAAATTGTCCTTTTAACATAAAATATTATGGGTCATAGTATTTTCACGGCTTTATTACATTAGAAAAAAATTTTAATGGTCAAGTCGGCTTGCATCCATTTTATAATATGCAGATAAGGGCTACTTCTTCATGAAGATGCTAAGAAATGAAAATTAAAGAGGATAAAGAGAATAAAACCATTTGAAAAAGATGATTTGAAATTAACAGCTAAGCTTCCACAGTCATATTTAGAAGGAACATTCCCACTGAAGTTTGACTTTTTATTAATTACCACAGAATTTTAAATTAGAAAATCAAATATAAAAGAACCCAAAGCTCCTTTCTTTAAAAAGCACACAAAGTTAGCCTGTCCTCTGATTTTTCAACTATTATCTTGTCTTAATAAATGAGTACGATATTTACTGCCCAATCTCCTCTTGAATATGTCCCTAATATTCAGCCATAGCATTCAATCAAATCAAATCACTCCAGACCTTACTGCCTTCCAGCTGTGAAGAGCGAGGCTTGACAGGTGAATAGGGCACTCCCATCAGTGACTTGGGAAACACTCTCTGTGGCATCTTTCATTACAGATCAAAACTGAAGGCTGACACAAATTTCTGAATTGAGTTAAAAACATTCAACAGAATGTATCTGGCAAGCTTTTACTCTGGCTGTGCCACTATATTCCCTCAAAGTATTTTTTTTAATAATTAAGCTAAGATAGATACATTATACTGTTTTAATGTTCATGAATTAAACGAGGTTCTGTGGATACAATGTGAACATTTCTGGCCATCCAAGCACCTCTCTATTCAAAATAGTACAATCTGGTTTACATCATCTACCCTCATCTGCTGATGAGTATTTTCACAGCATGATGGAACCACTACAGGTATGGCTTTTCGATGGATAATAACCTTATTTAGTACCTTAGTACAATACTTAAAGAGATCACACAATGTAAAGAAAAACAAACCTACACATGTGATTTACAAAGGTATATGTAATCCCTAAATTAAATTTGTGCTCCCATTTTTCAGGTTAATATTGTAAAACTATGCTTTACAAAAGATTAAATGAAGCAAACAATTCCTCAGATAAGACCATCTTGACTTTCCTTCTCCCCCATCCTACATACTTTCATTACAGAACACAACAAAGTTGTCAAAATCACAAAATTCTAAATCACCATGGCTCTAAAGCATCTCATAAAATACCTGCAAACATCTTGACTGATTTTCAGGCCAATGAACTAACATATTAATTCAGATAAAAGCAGTTTCAAGTAAAAATACGGGGGGTAGGGGTGGCTATCCTAAGAATAAAAAAGAATAGCTCAGCTTTTCATTAGGAGCAATATATTCTGAGAAACAACTTACCATTTTGGTAAAAATACCAAAAGCCTAATCATTCAACTTCTACTCTGAAGTAGAAAAAAAAGTAAGTCTTCACACTTTTAGTCCACATGAAAAATAAAACTAGGGCCAGTAAATTTCTAATTGCTAAATTCAATACTGAATTTATTCCCTCCTTAACATCTCTTAACTTTCACATGCTGACCATCTCCTTTTTGAAATTCTCTTTTTTAAAAAAGATTTTATTTATTTGAGAGAGACGGAGCATGAGCAAGAGGAGGGGCAGGGAGAGGGAGGGAGAAGCAAACACCCCACTGAACAGGGAGCCCGACGACGTGAGGCTCGATCCCAGAACCCTGGGATCATGACCTGAGCGTAAGGCAGACGCTTCACCTACTGAGCCAACCAGGGGCCCCTAAAATTCTCTTCTTTCATGGATCCTAAAAAGCCTGAGACCACATGGGCTCCTGAGACACCTAAGGCTACTTTCTCTCCTCATGTCTTTTAAATGATCTTTCTCTGTTTATTTTGCAAAACAGAAAAATAAAGAAAAGAAAAAAAAAACTAACAAAAGCCTACAGCCAAATTCCCCACTTGAAAACGTTGCTATCATGAATGAAGGGATTACATCAGGATCAGGAAGAGCAAGTGGCATGTGGAGGGCTCACACAGGGAAGGGAGTCTTGAGACTCACTGGAGAAGTCAAAGGTGTAAGTTTCAAGGAAAATCTTAAATCAACTGCTCTAACCAAAAACATTCGCATAAAACAGCAGCAAAATTCTTGGATGGCTTCTTCTTTCGGCACTGAGAGTTGTAATAGTCTCATTTGGTCCCCACTGGCCCCCCTAAATTCTAGGAAGTCAGCACTGATTCTTCCACCAACAATACCTTTCATTAAAGGCCCAAATCAAATGGTCTCTGCACTCAAACCTCCCTCTCAAGACTGTCATCCATTATCACAGTCTGCTATAGAATGTTCTGAGAATCAAATAGGTACTAAGTCTGGAGTGAAGAAGGAGGAAAAGAAGAAGAGGATGACACTGTCCTGCTTTCAAAATACTTTAAATATATTTATTTACATGTATTTCTTTTATGTCTCCCAGCAGATGGGGCAAAAACTAAGTCTTAACTGTCCTTTTTCAAAATAGTACTGCAGACAGAGTTGATATAAATTTGTTGAGCTGAAATTGATAAACCTGGTTCTTTCCGACCTAAAATATCCAAGTAAGAATCCCACTACTTTGTTTTGATCCTATTTCTCTACTTCTCCAATATGATCTGGAAATAAAGGGAGCTTAACATGACAAGTCAAGCCAATTTTTCCCTGCTTCTTTACAGCCAATATTAAATATCACAGTGACATACAGAGCTGGGGAAAGAGTTTAGTCCCGGAAGAATGCCCTCCTAGCCAACTACAATAGCAATCTTACAAAACCACCCACTAAACCGACAAATCCAAAACAACAATACCATATGACACTTAAAAGGAAGAATGGCTCATATTTAAAATTTATGATAGCACAAAGACACTCTAGAATTTTATGTTCAATGTATTGAATAAAAAGCAACTATTAGTCAAGGAATGATTAAATGGCTTCAATGTGAGAGAATTATTCACATTTTCTTTTTTTTTAAGATTTTATTTATTTATTCACATTTTCTTACACGGCATTCTGCTGTCACTTAAAGACAGAAAGCACTATAATGTCAACATTCTAACACACAACATCAAAATAAGCCCCCAACTAGTATTCACCTAGAACAATGCAAAATTACTTATGTGCCTAAGATTTTTAAAACTTCAGTGTTTTTAAAAACACTGAAAAGTTTTTAAAACATTTATTCTATTTTAATATAATTAATAGAACATCAAAGTTGTTTCCATTTTTGAGTTGTTTAAAAATGTTTAGTGTTAGCAAGTATATCAGCCTACCCTCTTCTCACAAGGTCTCCACTTCATAGCAGGCTCAAATTCCATCAAAACAATGCATCTATCACATCTATCAAAACATGTCCAGGCATGGGTGGCTCAGCAAGTGAAGCATCTGCCTTCAGCTTAGGTCATGATCCCAGGTTCCTGGGATACAGCCCCACATCCAGCTCTGTGCTCAGTGAGGAGTCTGCTTCTCCCTCTGCCTCTCTCCCCCATGCATATACTCTCTCTGAGTAAATAAATAAAATCTTAAGATTTTATGACATGAATGGAAAATATATGCAGATAAAACCATAAGAACAGGCGCTTGGATTGTTATATTCCTCCAGGCAAGTGCCAGTACAGTGAATTGGCCAGTTTATCACAAAAGGAAATAGAAAAGCTCCAATGTGTCGAATACTCTCGAATGGACCCAAATGGCAACCTGAAGGAAGATGACAATAAGGGTGCATACTATCTTTATTCCGTCTACTTACCAGGTAGAGGGTCTAAGGAGGCTACTCTCTCTCATGCTGTGTGTACTGTGGTTAATTTAAAAACCTGAAGTTACAGGGTTTTGAAATCCCACTTAGAAATGAGCAAGCTGGACTATGTAATATGTATTTCACATAGAAATACTCTCAGGGACACTAATCAGGCTTTGGAAAAGAGAAAGTCACTTGATGAGTGGCTTCATGGCCAAAAGGCTTTAAGAGCCAATTCCATACCGCTCTTCCTACAAATTACAATTTAGCAAGGCAGATCCTACCTAATCCTAGAAATATATGTGCAAACAAGCCCCAAGAATTTGTTGTCTATCAAAAAACAATTGGTCCCCCAAAAAAGAAAAAAAGAAAGCAGATTTAACTAATCACAGATGTACTCTGCTTTCGGGAAATCTAGACATGATGTGCAGAAACCTAGGTTTTTAAAACAGAGCAATGAGCTTATCAAAATAAACCTCCCTTCACAAAAAGAATTATAATAGAACTCCATAAATATCCAATTTTCCTACTTCACATAACTTGATATCTTATTTAAAGAACTTAAATTTACAAGCAAAATTTTCAGGAAAAACTACATTGTACAATATACCATTTAATCCTTCTGTTTATCATTTGGCTATGAGGATAATTACAATTTGTCACTTGGCAGCTTTTACATATCTGCTTTTTCAAAAACCTCTTTGATTCTCCAAAGAGGACCAGAATTATAGGAGACAAAACTACCTATAAAGGCAGAATGCCACGAACAGACTGGAAGGAAGGACTTGCAACATGTCTGGATGTGAAATGCTGCCATTCATCCTTGGCAGCCTATCAGTTCTGAGGGGCTGAAGAGTCCTTTGGCTCTTCCCTTCTGTGTTAAACTGGCCAACTCACCACAACAGCACCTGGCTGCAGGGATTAAATTACACAAGTGCCTGCTCTGATTTTTTTATCCACTTATCTTACATGCTTCTACCTTCCCATTCCTGTCATAATGGGACATATCTCAGCAAGTTGAGAAAGGTGTCTCAGAAAAGGGGAAATTTGAAGTGAATCTTGAAGAATCAAAAAAAAAAAAGTACCAAGAAGAATGGAAAAGAAACTGTACGTGCAGAGATCAAAATTAGGCATCTGGACTGTTGAGGAAATCACAAATGGCAAGGTTTCAGAGTACTGTGACTCCACCTCAACTAATGCTGATGAGTACTAGGAAACATGGATGATCACACTCAAGGAGACACTACGTTATTTTATAATTAAAAACATGAAGGAATTATTCTATAATTGAAAACATGAAGGTGTTTTCAAAAGGACTTTTAAATACCAAAATCAGGGCCACCTAGGTGGCTCAACTAGGTAAGCAGCTGCCTTTGGCTCAGGTCATGATCTCAAGGCCCTGGGATCTAGACCTGCTTTGGTTCCCTACTCAGTGAGGAGTCTGCTTCTCCCTCTCCTTCTGCTCTGCACCCCCTCCCAGCACTTGTGCACCCACGTACATGCTCTCTCAAATAAATAAATAAAATCTAAAAAAAAAAAAGTACCAAAATCACACAAGTCTAAACATTCCTTGCCATGTGGGAAATACTCTCCTCCTCCAGTAATCCAAAACATAATTGTTTTTAACTATAGAGAATAATGCCTTGCTTCTGCAAGCTAAAATGCAAAGGATTAGGCAAGCTTCTCTTAGCTGACTCTGAGGAGGTAAGAAGTGACAAAGATCATTCAAATCTCACAAGACGGAGGAAATATTTTCAGCTCAACAAAGTTATCTGTATAGCAATCATCATTGCTTTAAAGAAAAGCTAGAAGCCTGACTGACAACCATTAGAAACACACAGGGATATCTTCCAGGAATGGATTTCCAAAATCTGATCATATCCCTATAATTATCTAATATCAAATCCAGCTATGTTGACTAAGCAGAAGTCCACTCAACGACTGCTGATGATTGTTTTTCAGAGCTAAAGCTCCTTTATCAAATGAGAATGGCTTATAAGTAGAAGCTCACTACCTCAGGAGCCAACAGAACACAATAATCTCCACCTCCTTGCTTACACATTTACACACATGCACACACGCACGCTAGGGCCTTGCTGACTTGTTACTGGCTCTGAAGGCCTCTCCTGCCCATATACATGGGCAGCTTTAAAGTTGGCTAAAAAATACCCTAGGGTGTCAAAAATAATTCCCTATCCAGAGACTGTCCTTTTCTTGCCTACACTTATTGGTTATCGTCATAGCAACATGCTATCATTAAGATTTGGTGGTGTGAAGAAACATATTGACAGTGCAACAATATAAAGGAGTAAAAGCTACACTGACAGAACCCCTGCAATTTACTGGTCACTCCGCAAGGTGCTACAAAAATGGTTACACCTCTCAAGTTATGGGTAGCCAGCTCTGGAAATTAGCATGAGATGAGGATTGCAGAGTCTTCAAATGCCTTACTTTTTAAAAGCTTGGTTTTATATAATAGGCAGTAGGGACTCAACAAAAATTTTTAAGCAGAGGATTCAAATGATCAGATCTGCTTTTAAAAATATATCTATCAGGATAAAAAGAAGTGACAAAGATCATCCAAATCTCCCAATATAAAGGAAATAGCTTCAGTTCAAAAAAATTACCTTTATAGCAATCATCATTGAAAGTAAAAGGCAAAGAGATTTGTTAGAGCCACTCAGGCAAGACAGAAAGACAGAAAAGACACTGACTTTTGGGTCAGTGGCAAAAAAATATAAAAAGAAAAGAACACAATTAAGAGACATCGAAAAAGCGGCAGGGTATTTGGAAGGAAGGAGAGAGGGAAAAACCAGAGCCCCACCACCCCTGAGGTTTCAGGCATGGATGACTCAGGAGACCACCATACCAAGAGAAAAGACAGAACAAGTGGAAGAGCAGCATATCTTATTGAGGACAATATAGTGTATAAGTATCATTCATGATGAATCTGAAGTTAAAACAGATCATAAAAGGGAATATTTTTATTAATAAGTAGAAAACATAAGATTGGAGAGCAGAAGAAATGCCAAGGCTAGAGCTGAAGGTTGGGGTATTTTCAGCCCACAGGCAGGCAAGTCAAGCCAGGGCAGTGGAATACCACTATTTAGTGGGTAAAAAGAGAATAAGCAAATAATAAGTTTTTAAACAAAATGGTAAGAAATGTAGGAAAATCAGAGGGAGGTCATGCCAGAGGCCAATTAAAAGATTTCCAAACATTAGACAATATCTCACCTTAAGATCTGCATATTCCAGGTTTTCGATACTGTTCTTGGAACTCTAAACAAATGGAAAATAAGAAAACTCACAGTTGCCTACTATCACAAAAAGACTTCTGAGGCACCAAAATGACATTCCTTACCAACTTCTGCTCTAAACCTGAAAGGTTGTGAAGGATGAACCGGGCCCTAGGACATCAACCAGTAAGTTGTATGGGCTCTTCCGATGATAAGTTGTCTCTGCCATTTGAACAAAATGCTGCCAGCCACAGGGGAAAAGAGCATAAGAAATAAAGTGCTGTAAGAGTATTTTTCATCCTGACCCTAATTCAGCTGATCCTAATTAAACAGCTCTGCGTAAAGAGTGCCATGATAAAATTTTCCTACAATCATCAAAACTAAAATTATTTTCTTTAAAATTTATTTATTTTTAGAGAGAGAGAGAGAGCACGAGAGAGTGGGCTAGACAGAAAGGAGAATCCCAAGCCAACTCCACAATGAGTGCAGAACCCAGGGTGAAGCTCGATCTCACAACCCTGAGATCACAACCTGAGCCGAAATCGAGTGAGATGTTTATTTGACTACAGCACCCAGGCACCCCAAAAACAAATTATTAATTAAAACTTTAAACAGGCCCCACAACTGTCAAGTTTGATCAGATGCGATTCCAATGCTTTTTTTTTACTTGACAAGTGTATGTTCAAAAATGATAATTTCTAAATTACTTGCCTATCCCATTAATATCAAGTATAAATTTTAAGGTCAAATAACACTGCTTAAAGAAAAAGAAGTGTCCAAGAAGGTCGAAGAGGATTTTCTTCCATATTGCACATATATTCTCCTACATTATAAAATATTTTAATCTGTAAATGGCAAATATTTATAGAATCATTTAAAAAAAACCACATCTAATAATGGTTTGAAAATGAGACAGATCCAGGCTAAAGGCTCTTGAATAATTAATGTTTTAATATTCAGTACTTCAAGGTTATGGAATTCAGATTTCACAAAGTAGCTTAACTCCATGCAAATTCCATTTCAATCACCTTTATTTTCACCTAGAGTTGTGGCAGCATCAGTTCAGAAATGTTTGATATGAAAAACCCATCCTCCTCCCACACACCCTACAAGCACTTATTTAGATTTCAATATATGAGGAAGAGAGGTGTGTAAGACAGGATGTATCACCTGTATGAAAATAGCAGGAATCCTAATTAAATAATTCAGAGCTTTGCCTATAGCACTACTTTAGTATTAGTGATAGAAATCTTATCAAATATTCTCATTTTGCTCACTCTGGATTTCATTCCTAAGGCTTCTAACAGTTTATGATTAGAGCTCTAACACAGAACTTGCATAACCCAGAATGCAGTATGATGGAATACAGGGAAAACCTGAAATTAGGAGAGCCAGGTTAAAGCTCTGGCTCTTTTGTTTTTAAAACAGTGTGATCTTAAGCATTCATCACCTGCAAAAGGAATAAAAACAATAATGACTCAGAGGGCTGTTGTAGGAAATATATTTGATTATATTTGTTAAACTACTTTATAGAATTTATTTAAAGAAACTAAAAATAAAATGAAATCAGGGTATTTCATGACAATTTTCACTGGACAATCCATGATAAATTCCTCAATTGTCTCTTGATCTACCAATGTAAGACAAAAACCAGTGTCTAATATTCATTGGCTTCATGGTTGAGTAGTGACAAAAAAAAATGAAGAACAGAAGACAAATTCACATCCTGTCAAGTACATAATACAGTAGTTTTGTTTATAACTGAGTTATTGAAGGAAGAGTACCTAGCTGGAATGGAAAGCTGCAATCACTTAAACATACAGACTTTCTGAGATTTAAACATATCAATATACAGATAATTGAACTGAATCTAGTTTCAAATGCTAACACAAGTAATCCTATAGTGTAACCTATTTATACTTTTCTGGCCTTATACAGATAATCTTCAATATAAGGAATGAGGAGTGAAATGGGGAAAATTGGTAAACATTGATCAAAGGGTACATACTTCAGCCAAAAGATGAATAAGTTCTAGGAATCTATTGGACAGCATGGACAGCACAGTGTTTATACCTCATAACACTATATTATTTACCTGAAAATTAAGTTCTTAAATGTTATATTCTCATTGTAAAAAACAAATGGTAGTTATTTGGTATAATGAAGGTGTTAGCTAACCCAAAATTATTTTGCGATATATGTGTATCAACACCCTGTACACCTTACACTTCCATAATGCTGTATGTAAATTACATACCAATAAAGCTAAAAAATATATAAGGAAGAGGTATTGCTGAAAAGTTGTTTGTACTGCTAAATCATTTGCTGTATCACATTTTTACTTCAACCTAGTTCTTGAGTAATGAGGCACCAAGTAACAGAGAAAGCATTCAACTGAGCTCAAAAGACCTAAATTTTAGTATTCCTCCATTACCAGGTGACTACGTGACCTCCTCTGAGCCACAACTGATGCATCATGGCAAGAGGAGCAGAGGGGCCATGGATCTGGTTATTTTCTGTGATCTCGCCAATCCTAAAATTGTATGCTTCTGTGCTGAAAGAAGGAGCAGGGTAACATGAGTCTGTTCTAAGTATAGGAAATGAAGACATATAACCAATAAAAACAGAATATTCACTATTGCCAAGTGGTTGGCAGAGCTAATGCCAGGGACTACTGATCTGACAACAGGAACAGATGAATCCTAGTCAGGTGGATTTGATCAAAGGTTTTCACTGAAACTTTGGGAATAAGCAGGACAGAGAGAGAAAGGATACAGGAAGATATACTACCCTCCCTACCATGAACACCACAAATTTAAAGAGCATTAGCCCTGCCTTATACTCACAGATAACTCACCCTGACGTGTGATGTTGATCCTGAGTGAAACCCTTTCAAGGACAGTGGAGCTCTAAGCTGTGTCAAGGCAGCCTGACACATGGTTGGACCACTTGAATATTAAAAAGTTGTTCCAGATAGTAAGTCATAATCAGCTTGCCTAATAGGACAAGACTTTCCTTCCTTCCTTCATTATTTCATAAATGAAAACTTACCTGAATATGTCTCTTTAAACATCTAAGTACTGAAAATAAATATTTTAATGAAAAATGACCCTTGATAAACTCTAGTGAGGTTATGTTCTCTCTCAATCAGGACACATTTGTTTATCTGCCTTAGAGAAGCCATCCCCAAATTCTCTTATCTTTGCAATATACCGAGTCAACCTTATTTTCCATATCAAATAGCAAAGTCTAATTTCTGCCATTAAAATTTCACCCTGTTTCTGTTGGTTGTAAAATGTAACAGAGGAGTTTATCACAATGTTTATTACTACTAAAAGTATACCCCTAAAACATACTTTGCTTTTTCTCCCATGAGAGGTCCTTCTCATTCCTAATAGAAAAAATCAAACCACAATATGTAAGGTCTGAGTGCAATATCCATAATTTAAAAAGAAGATCTAAAGAATCAAACAAAAACTTTCTGAACTTGAGTTATATGGCCAAATATTTCTACTAGAAAATTCTATCTTTATATTTCATTTCAAGGCAAAATAATAAAAGATAACACCTACAGTTAAAAAACAAAAAACTGGGATCCCTGGGTGGATCAGTGGTTGAGCTTCTGCCTTTGGCTGGGGGTGTGATCCCCGGGCCCCGGGATCGAGTCCCGCATCAGGTTCCCTGCAATGAGCCTGCTTCTCCCTCTGCCTATGTCCCTGCCTCTCTCTGTGTGCCTCTCATGAATAAATAAATCAAATCTTTAAACAAACAAACAAAAACCCTAAGAATGAAGTATAAATATATGACATTAATAAAGTACATACTTTTTTCTATTCAACAATTCTATGTCTTCCTAATCTTTAATGAAATATTACATCTATCCCACTATATTACTGAATTAAGCCATTTGTTAAGTTACTAAATTAAATCTTCTTGGAGTAAAAGAAAAACTCAAAAATCAAGTATTGTATACATACTGTGCTTACAAACATGACTGACAATGTAAAACTATAGAACTAATGGCTTGTTAGAAGGTGACATTTAAATATTTTCTATTTTTTAAGATTTCTTTATTTGAGAAAGAGAGAAAGAGCACGAGTAGGAGGGGAAGAGGGAAAGGGAGAACAAATCTCAAGTGGACTACACACCCAGCATGGAGTCTGACGCAGGACTCGATCCCAAGATCCTGCAGTCAAGACCTGAACCAAAACCAAGAGTCAGTCATATAATCAACTGTAGCACCCAGGTATCCTTACCTTTTTTTTTTTTTTTTTTTTTTTTTTTTTTAATTCTCAGAGAATTTTCTGGTAGAATATATTCTGTTTCCTTCCAAGTGCAAAAAATCTTCTGGCTTACAAGAATAACTCAAGAGTTGGCAAACAATGGTCCATGGGCCAAATCTGGCCCACTAGATGCTTCTACACAGCTTGCAAGCTTAGTGTTTTCTTACATTTTTAAATGTCTGGGGAAACAATGAAAAGAATACTGGGGGATAAGTGCAAGTGTATGAAAATCAGTGTTCAGTGTCCATAAATAAAGTTGTTAGAACGTGGCCACCCCTGTTCACTTACATATGGCCCAGGGAAGCTTGTTGGCTGCCACAATAAAGTTAAGAAGCTGCTCTCTCAGCAGGCACTACAAACTGCCGTGATACTGTAATAGTCCACTTTTGCCTCTTGGCCTACGAAACCATACTATCTGGGCTTTTACAGAAAAGGTATGCTGAATTGTAATAATTAACATGATGATTCATCATTTCCTGAAGACATTAGGATAATGGTAGCCTCTCTGATTCTGACTCATCAGCAAATTTACTGAACTTCTTGAATTTTACCACATTAAAGACTTTTTACCTAGTCTTATATGTTTGTAG
Organism: Nyctereutes procyonoides; assembly: GCF_905146905.1. Classification (NCBI taxonomy): domain Eukaryota; kingdom Metazoa; phylum Chordata; class Mammalia; order Carnivora; family Canidae; genus Nyctereutes; species Nyctereutes procyonoides. The sequence goes on from NW_026575044.1 coordinate 9,849,659, forward strand.
TAATGTATTATTTTTTAAACATATTTAACAAAATGCACTCCATAAAACAAAAAAAATGGACAGTTTTCATGTAGTCCTTCATCCAGTCATCAATTAAATACTTAAATACTGCATGCCATGAAGATGGCTAGGGATTTGAAATGAAATCTAATTCATGGCTCTAAAAAAAGTGCCAGTTGGGTAGGCAGACACAGCCCTCTGATTCTTGCCACCAAAGAGAAGACCAAAGCAAGGAAAGCAACTTCCACCATTTCACAGTGACATACTATCATTTAAAAAATATTGCCTCTATTTGAATTAATGGCAACTTGTACACTCAAATAGAGAAGGCAACAAGGCTTGGCTAACATGTTTATCCATCAATAGTTTTAATTACAGCATTAGCCTTTCATAAGCAATTAACCTTGACCAACACAGGTATGAATAAAAATGCTGATTAAGAATTTACTAATTATCCTTCCCAACTTCAGAAGTTAGCTAGCATCTGGTCTTTATAATAAACACACACCAACTCATCATAGGTTATTTATTTACACTTCAGTGAAGATAAATGTTAACTGAATGGCTAAAAATGAAGAACATGAGACACACATTAAAATCACAATGACTTGTTTTGTTTTGAAAGCCCAAGTGTCCTACAAATGTCACTTTACTCGGAAGAACATTTTCAAGAATAATGGTCTCTTGAACTGACACAGAGATTCAATTTATTGTAATAAAAAAATATACAAATCATAAATGCATCAGCATTTCATAATTAGAAAGCCAGGATCTGCAAGCAGTTAAGCACCTTGGCTGTTTGCTTGCTTTCCTTAAAAACAGAGGAGAGGTAATATCCCAATAACCAAGTCTTCTAGCAGCTGTGCTGAGCAGACATGAGAGATGTCTCATCTAGCAGTTACCTCCAAGCGTGCAGATACAAGCACCCCAGTGATCAGAGGTTAGCAATCCTGGTGTGTCTGCTCGCTTTGAGTAGTAAATATTTAATGGCACATTTTTCCTTAATGGAACCCAGGCACATCTGATCAGTCACTGGGATCATTTAGTAATGCAGTCAAAGTTATCATACTGCCATTTCACATCATCTTTGTAATTAGATAATTCATCACTTTATTAATTCAAAAGATTGCTTTCTTTACTACTTTATAGCATGCTACAGTGGGGAAGCCCAACTGAGCTGATCAACAAAAAGGCTCTAAAACTTGGTCCTACGTGAACTTAAAACCCTTGAGTAGCAAAGAGACACATATTCCTGACCTTTCAAACCAACAGAAGTAATATTCTTCCCACATATTAGCCTACCAGCAACAGTAAATAAAGCACCACCACATCTAGATAAAAGGGCTAACAAAAAAATTTTTTTTAATTTAATTTAAAAAAATAGAATAAGGGGGCTAACGAAACTGAAAATTTTCAACTACAAAGTGAATATATCAAGAACAAGTTTATTCCTGCTTTCTAACTGAGACACAATGCTCCTCAGTGAATAAAGAGAACCGGGGTACCTGGGTGGCTCAATGGTTGAGCATCTGTCTCTGGCTCAGGGCATGATCCTGGGGTCCTGGGATCGAGCCCTGCATTGGGCTCCCTGCAGGGAGCCTGCTTCTCCCTCTGCCTGTGTCTCTACCTCTCTCTCTGTGTCTCTCATGAATAAGTAAATAAAATCTTTAAAAAAATAAAAAGGACCACAAAAGGTTATCTAGTAATTATTCATTCTTGCTGATTTTCACACTTTACTAAAATTGTAAGGTTATGACAGAATGTCATATAGATTAGTAACACCCTCAGCCTAAACGGACACAGGAGCCAAATATAAGTATGCAGTCTCAAATGTAATAATATCATTACTATTTTCTTTTGTCTTATTTCTAACATATCTCAATAAAAATTATTAAATTACTATTTCTTTTCCTATTGAATTAGCAAAATTCTTGTGTTAACACATTTTCCACTGCTTCTCCAATAAAAAGAATTTTCCCCCAGTAAAAAACATTTTGGCCAGGATAGAAAGGAATGTAAATTTTAAGTACCAGAGTATTAAAAAACCCTTCTAAAAAATGCATTTTAAGCCTGTACAAGCATAGTGCTATACTGCAAACACCAGCTGCAACTAATAATATTAAAATTTAGAGTTTAAAAAGGCAGGCTTTGGAGGTCACATATGTGCCCTAAAAAATAAAAATAACACGCTACCAGAATTATTATTTTGTTTGAAAGGAAAAGGGAGAGAACATCTTCTCAAACACATGTGGAATTTCTAATCGAAAAATTCTGCAGCGGGATCCCTGGGTGGTGCAGCGGTTTAGCGCCTGCCTTTGGCCCAGGGCACGATCCTGGAGACCCGGGATCGAATCCCACATCGGGCTCTTGGTGCATGGAGCCTGCTTCTCTCTCTCTCTCTCTCTCTCACTATCATAAATTAAAAAAAATAAAAAGAAAAATTCTGCAGCAGTTATACAATATTATAAAGTTAAAAAGTACTTTGCAGAGCTTCGTGAACACAATGACACATGTTTTGTGGTCAGGAAGGCCACTTCTATTATTGTTGCTTCCAATTTAATGTCTGCTTTTGAAACATTTTATGCAACGAGTTCATTTTCCATTTCATTGCTCTGATCTTACCACATTAGGTTTACCAAATGCATTTTTAGAAAAGAAAGATTTAAGTCCAGAAAAAAATAATTAAGTATATTTTTCTAGAATTCTGTGCAATAATCTCTAAAAAATCTATTCTTTGCATAACAAACAAACTCAAAACCAGGTCTATGGACATTAAGTTTAGGCATTAATATCCATTATGAATAACAATCAATATAAATTTTTGAGGGATGGACTAGAGAAGTACTACTACACATTCCATGCCATTTCAGTGAATTGTAACATAACTAATGAATCTTATAATTTCATTTCATCCTTCTAAAATGCATGCCTGAGAAACATTTCATTCATTATGTGAAACCTCCTTCTGTTTGTCCTTTGTGACAAAGCTACAGGTAATTCTCAGCACCTCAAGAGACACCAGAACTGGGTACAACTGTGAGTCAACATCTGAGACTCTGGTTTGGTTTACAATGAGCTGCAGACTGGCTCCTGACCATCTATCTGACAGCACAGGGAGACATAAAACACTAAAGTTTAAGACTTTATTTTTAAGAATAAAAATAAAGCTGCGAGGTATGGCCAGCAGTAGTAGAAATTAGTAACATGTGTCACACTAAGTACTTTTGACTTAATCCTCACTTTCACCTCTGAGGTAGATATGATGATGATGATTCCCATTAAGAGATGAGAAAACCAAGACTAAGAGAATTTCATTTTCTTGTCTCAGAAAGCAACTCAATCATCATACTATCAAGCATGCCATTTTAATTTGTCCCTCTCTAATTTAAAGTTTAGATTTATTAGTAGTAGTATAAACATTTTTCTGGATTGTAGCAAATATTTAGAACTTGATCAATAGGCTAAACCACAGTAGCTGCCACACTAAGATAAATCCATTTTGAAACCTAACCCAAAATTTTGTTTGAAGGTAGAAATGGAAGGGAAAAAGTGTGGGGTAGGAAGGAGAAGGGGCTTGTTGAGATGTAAAGGTGAATTTCCTCTGAATAATCTGACAAAGAGCCAACTGAGGTGAATCTGGCCTCACTCTCATACACATATAAATAACTGCATGTCTCCTGGGTTCTACCAAGTATCTCCAATGCACCCCACACTTTAGCCACCACCATTACTGTCACCATCACCTATAGCTTCCCTCACACTTATAGCTTCATTTCCACTCAGCCACAACCTCCAACCATCCCACCCTCACCAGAAAACACACAATCTAAGCTTAAACCCAGGAAACTGCTCTGAAAATAAAGCTCCTGGCAAATCACTCCAGCCACACCATCACTCTGCAGCCCTTCTATAGAAATCCCACACATACTATTAGCCTAATTTCCACCTAATGCAAAACAAACATTTTAAACGTCAAGATTTTATTCAAACTTGTACTAAAAACAATGGAAATACATATTGCATAGGTAACAACTACCATTTCAGATCCCCAGAAGAGGTCAGTATGTTCTTGAAGCTCAGGATGTCAGAGAAGCCAGCACCACTCACTCCCCACCAGTATTTGCAGACCATCTGTCTGGAACTGTTTCCCTATACCAAACTCTCTTCTGAAATTCATGCCATTAATTTTGCTTACTTATTATGTAAAGTCTTCCTGGATACTGTCCCCTAGAAAAAGTTCTCCTTTGTAAGTGTCATGCTATTTAACTTTTTTTTTTTTTAAAGAAAGGGAGAAGGCAGGGAGGGACAGAGGGAGAGAGAGAATCTTAAGCAGATTTCATGCCCAGCTCAGAGCCTAATGTGGGGCTCGATCTCACAAACCCTGAGACCTAAAATCAAGACACAGACATTTAACTGATTGAGCCACCCTGACACCCCTCATGCTATTTAACTTTTTAGAGCCAGACGACAAATTCACAAGTGGATAGGATATATTTATAATGCAAATTCCTACAACTTAAACCCCAATTGGCCATTTCTGTTCACAGGCTTGTTGGTTTATGTGGGAGTGGCAAGCAAGAGAATAATAATATCGGTGCTAAGGAAGTAGGGGAAAAATGAAAATACAGATATATGGAAATAAGATCCCAAAAAATGACTACAGAATAATGTCCTTGGAGTAATGTGGGGGGGGGGGGTGTCTTCCTAAGTAAAACTAAGTCTTAAGTAGCAGAAGCACATTCAGTGCTAAGAACCTAGTCCAACTGGAGATACATACATTATTTTCAACAGAAAACCCCAGAGTGTTCAAAACATAAACTTACACCTTTTGGAGAATTACTCATGGTCTTCTATTAGAAAAAGCCACCAGCCTGTTTATAACAGCATCACCTACAATAGCCAAATTATGGAAAGAAACCAAGTGTCCATCAACAGATGATGGATAAAGAAGATATATAGACAATGGAATATTATCCAGCCTTCAAAAAGAATGAAATCTTGCTATTTGCAAAGACTTGGATAGAGCTAGAGAGTATTATACTAAGAGAAATAAGTCAGTCAGAGAAAGACAAATATCATATGATTTCACTCATATGTAGAACCTAAGAAACAAAGCAAACGAACAAAGGGAAAAGAGAGAGAGAAATCAAGAAACAGACTCTCACTTACAGAAAACACACTGCTGGTTACCAGAGGGGAGGCAGGTGAGGGATGGAGGAAACAGATGATGGGGATTAAGGAGTGCACCTGTCCTGATGAGCACCAGGGGATGTAGGGAAGTGTTGAATCACTATATTGTACACCTGAAACTAATATTACACTGTAAACTAAAAACAAACAAAAAAACAAAAAAGAAGAGGAAAAAGACAATAAGGCTAGCAGGAATGAAACATACTCTCAGGATTAAGAACCTTCTCATCCTCCACTGAACCCTTTCATTTCCAGGCAAGTGCAAGTTTAACAAAAATACACCTATGCCCAAGTAAGACTTTTGACTTGCTAAAGCTTTTGGTAGATAATTTTCTGATTTATAATTAGCCACATGTTTCTGTAACATGTATCAAGAATGCCTTGCACAGGACAGCCCGGGTGGCTCAGCAGTTTAGCGCCACCTTCAGCCCAGGGTGTAGTCCTGGAGACCTGGAATCCAGTCCTATGTCAGGCTCCCTGCATGGAGCCTGCTTCTCCCTCTGCCTGTGTCTCTGCCTCTGTCTCTCTCTCTCTCATAAAGAAACTCTTTTAAAAAAAGAATGCCTTGCACATAGTAAGCCTGCAAAAATGATAGAAAAGGTCTGTTTAATAAGTGAATTCACTAACTTCTCAGGTGGCCAAGAAGCTTCATAACAAAAGACTAATTGTAAGGGACATTTGGAAATCTAAATTAAAAAAAGACCATTTGTCTGAAATCTAAGTATTAAAAGCATAACAAGATATAAAACAATTTTGAAAATTACTGAAACCAGGTGATGGAGACATGAATATTCATTAAACTAATCTCTCTACTTTTGTGTATGTTTGGAAAAGTCCATAATCAAAAAGTCAAAAAAATTATGATCTAAACAAATTTAGAAAAGTTCTCAGAATTCCTTCTGCCCTAAGTGACAGTGGAATGAGCTAACATATAAGGTTAGCACATCTAATACCTGCATAGAACCTGAATGAATATAAATGAAGGGGACCAAAAGCAAAACATAAAATACAACTTTCTTCTTTGAGGCCAGGTAAAGCCAGCCTTCTGCAAAGCATAAATTAAAAAATTAGTGCATGAGTCTGAGAAAGGCAGGGCAGCCTGGACTGATGCCCGACAGTCTGTATATATGACAGCAACAGCTGTGGGCAGTACACCCTGTACAGCCCACTTCTTTCTGGTGATTCTATGCCACTAGGACTGGTAGAGAGACAGCACATAGGAATAAAATCCTCTGTCCAAGAGTCACTACCCACTTCCAATGCATTTGTGGTGACCTGCACCATCACACACTTGAAATGTTAACAGCTCAGCAGCTCATCCCTGAGGTGCACAGGATACCAATTAGTTTAATATTAAACTATTCCATTTTTTAAAAGATTTTATTTATTTGAGAAAGAGAGAGAGAGCAGCAGAGGGAGAGACAAGTAGACTCCCCACAGAGCAGGGAGCCCAATGCGGGGCTCAATCCCAGGACCCTGAGATCATGACCTGAGCCAAAGGCAGACGCTTAACCCACTGAACCTCCTAGGCACCCCAAGACTATTTTATTAAAAAAAAAATGGTGACAAAGAAGAAGATGAGGAGAAAAGAAGGAGGAGGAGGAAAGTGATCTATTTTAAGGACATATGTATAAACAGAAAGGTAACTATAATTTGTAAAATATTAACAAAACTTTTACAAGGAAGAACAGGAGTCATTGGTTAATATTGCTTTAACCTAGATTTTAAGGCAGAAATCAGACACCTGAGTCCACTTCTCAAAAATCTCAAAGATGTCTATGTTCTACTTTTGTGACCATAACAAATACAACTATGTGAGGAAAAAGGATGGCATATTATTAAAACTTTGTCTACTTATTCACAATGACAGAATTTTCCCCTCCACAGCACAGAAAAAATTTCACTGTAAGATATATGAATTCAACATTTTTTAAAAAGAAATAAGAAAGTAATTCCACATGTTACACTGAAAAAGTCTTTTTAAATATTTTCCATAAATACTAAGAACACCAGTAACTACCACCTGAACAATTTCTAACAATGGCATATTTTTACCTTTCGAGGGGCATAACTGTATTGTGTCCAACATCAGAAGCACTTGTGTGTACTGCAGACATGCTCCTGCCAAAGGCTATAGTTTTCAGAAGGATGTGAAACACATGAGAAACTTCTCCTATATATTATAAGGAACCACTGTCTTTCAAAATCAGTTTTAAAGTGGAGACAAACCAGAATTTAATGCTAAGTGATATTACCAGAATATCATAAAAACATATCCTGAAGAACAAAAATACATTTGGAAAAAACAAGAATAAACCTCTAGCAATCACACTAATCACATTTAAATTCTTAGAAAATAGGCAGGTTACAAAACATGCTTGAAAAATATTCATGGGTTAAGTATGTCAGTGGATGTGCACTTGTGAATTGTAATACCAGTGACAAAGTCACCCTCAAAAGTAAAATTTTACTTGTTATTAGAATGTGATCAGTATTTAAGCAAACCCAAATGCACAATACAGGAAAGCAAGAACAGTAAGCCTAACAGCAGTGGGGATGCATCTGATCCTCTGACCTACCCCAGGGTGCACAGCAAGGATCAGCCAGCACGTTCTGTCTCCCTAGGCCCAAACAAACCCCCAGAATCATCTCCAAACAGAGCATGTCAGGTAGCAACTACCAAGAGACCACACAAAAAATATTAAATTAAACCTATTTTCTAACCCTCGTCTAGGATTTTAGGGACTTGAAACATTTAAATAGATGTTTAGACAATTATTTTTAAATCAGAAATGGTTGTATTTTCATATTATCAAGAATTCACATAATCAAGAAACGGATTCCAATGTAGTTTTCACTTCAAAGACCAAGATCCATCACTGACACACCACCACAAAACGACATGCAATGGCAACCTTAAAAATCCATTAGTATGAAACAAAGGAATGTGCTGTTTTCTTTGAAGAAAAGAAAGCATACTCTTGACACTATGATAACAAGCTTTGCATGCTGATGATGAACATACACAGGCCATGAATAATAGTACTGACAAAACAGAAAAAGGAATACCCTTTCCAACAGAAGCAGTAACTTCCCTCATTCTCTACTCATTAAGGTAGGAGAGTGACTTAAGGCATGAATGCTACTGGATTTTTATGGATCAACAACAAAATAAGACGTAAAGGGATAATTTATGGCATAAACAAAGATACCAAACACTTAACACTTACTTTTGCAAAAGCTTCAAAGATGTCAAAGGAAGGTGGCAGCTGAGAAGCATCCTGGATTTCTTCTCTCATGAAATGTTGAAATGTCATTACAAGTTGCCTGAGGCCATCTTTCTTATCTTCAGTCAGTTTGTTAATATCTTTTTTAAAGAGAAAATAAATAATAGCACAATCACACAGTGAATTTTTAATGGGTAATGTTCAGGTGTTCAATGGTAGCTGTTCAATGAGACTTTTCCTCTCCAGATTTCATTCTAACAGAGAGCAAATACATTTCTTTTTATTTTCTCACAACTACAAATTACAATACATACATTATCAATTAAATTGTACCAAACTTCATCTACAAGATCAAATACCTATCAAAACAAAATAAATACACATACAGACAAAAAACACTGCAACCAAAATCAATAAAGATGTGTGTTACAGGTCCTCCACTTCACCATGTACACACTTTCAAGCCATCACAAATGCTGAAAGTCAGTGAATTTAAGCAGATCTTTTTCATGAAACAATTTACAACCATGTTATGACCAACTGATAAACAGCGTATCTCAAAGGCAAAAAAAAAAAAAGAAAGAAAGAAAGAAAGAAAGAAAGAAAAGAAAAGAAAAATAATAAAAAGGTCAGCTAGAGTTCAACTGGTGAATGTATCACACAAAAAGTACATGGAAAAGAACACGGGGACCAACCAAAAAAATCTGGACTTCAAGTTATTTCCACATCGAATAAACAAGATGTGGTGCTGCTAAAACCCAAACAGAAAGAGAAGGTTCCAGAGCCTAGTTGTCAAAAAATCACCTCCTGGAAAACTCAGTTTAATTTATACCACAGAAAGGTGTTAAGTTTAAGAGTATACAATCATAGCATTTGAGAACATTTCACTTAAGGCAGCAGGTATGCCACCACCACTGAGCAGGGCTACTATTAACAGTAAAACTCACTGCAAGAGATGTTAATTACCTAGCAGTAACAGAACACACACAAAAAAAGACTAATTAGTTCTCTATTAAAACTGAAAAGATACATCAAGTTGAACTACAGCATAATTCTGGGGCTCATGTCAGGTCTAAATATTCTCTTTAAATTAATTGTTCAACAGAACAATTAACCCAATGATTTCCTAAATAATAATTTATTATCATTGGCACTTAGGATCCCATAACCATAAATCTGTACTAGATCATCTTCTTAGTTTTCTCCGCCCAGAAATATTAAACTGTGTCGCAAAATTTACTCTATGAGCTCTGGCTACTTTGGGGTTGAAATCATCAACAACCTCACTGAAGGGAATCTGTGCTAGTGGAAAAGGAACATGCACCCCGCATTTACTGAACACTCATATGTGGAGGGCCTGTCAGTGTTGCCAAGTATCATGGCCACCACCATGGTAGCAGAAAAGAAGAATAATGCTCAATCAGACAGCCCAAATCACCCATACCATCTACTTTGCTTATTATCTAAAGGATTAATGAATCTAAATGTTCCCTACAACCCTCTTGTTCACATCACTATTCCTGGCATCAAAAAGAAACAAAGAGTAGGTTATAGTATTTTACAAACTCCTAAACAGCCAAAGCTACCCTGGAATCAATTGAATAAGCTAATGTGTCAATGGTATATAAAAACATGAAAAGTTTGGTTAGATTTACCTCAAATAATGAGACAGCACAACAATGGTAAAGAGAGAGCAATGCATAAGGTCAGCAAATAAATGACAGGATTTTTTTGGTGCTGACAGACGATCACTTACTTGACTCCAGATCATAAAATGAGTAAAGTTTCTCCGATTCAGAGGGTGTTTCTTCCATCTGTGAAGAAAAGGGGGAAAACACCAAAAACAATTTCAAGTGCTCCAAAATATAAATGAATATATTTGAACCTCTTTAGATATTTAAATGAAAGTCTATTTAAAAAGACAACATTCTATATATTCCTCCTCTTCATCTCTTAGAGTTGAATTATTCAATCAATAACAATTTTAAAATAAAATCTAAGTTGTAACTTAACCCAGTTTAATTTCCAAATGCAAAATTCTTTTACAAGAAGTTTTCATACTATTACTTTTTCCCCAGCTCTACCCACAGACTCATATCACTGTAAGGATTTGACTATAGAAAAGCAGATTACCGAAAAGCAGAGATGGATGAATAAAAATAAGAATTCATTACAAACTGTGCAACCTTTACCGAGTTACCTTAATGAAGATGTGTCTATTTCCTTATCTAAAACATAGGAGTAATCATAGCACCTGATTCCAAAAAAAAAAAAAATCAGCCTCAAATATAATGATCATATTTTAATGCCTAGTAATTAAAAATGTATAACAAAGTTGATCGAATTTCTTAATGCTTTGAAATAAATTTGTAATTTTTAGTTCAATACAATATATATTTGCAAACAGTAGCTAAATATATGATAGATGTTATATATTCAGTCCAAAGACAATGCCCATTTGGTATTACACATCCATTTTTTAAAAATTGAAGCAAATTGACATATAACATTATGTTAGGTTTACATGTAAAAACATTTTACATTCTTACAACTCTCTATAGAATTTTATAGTTCCTCCACCCAAAAGCAGGTCAGACAGAGCTGGATACTGAAATAATTTGAGAAAAAGATATTCATGTAAAAGCCTGGTAAAAAAGAAGTCTGGAGGGTATCGCCACAGGTTTACTTCACAGAACCCAGTGGCTGTTTAGGCAGAATAGGGGGAAAGGACTGAAGAAACAATTTCAATGAAACATGGCAGCACTCTTCCATGTATGATTAATTGTCATCTAATTAAAGCCTCACTTCAAGAAGCAACCAAAAAGTGATACACCTGCCCTGTGCATTAGTTCATGGTCAAAAAGTAATGAAGGCAACTTAACAGACATTTCTGATATCTCACGCCTTCAATACAGGACCTTATGTTTCTAAGGTTATGATTACACATGCAGGGCCCTGTACTGTCTCACCACCACTGATACTGAGATTAATAGGGAAATGGCTGGGTTTTGTATTAAGATAGTCCCAGGAATAATCTACCTTCTACCTTCATGTGTATTTAATGTTAGCAGTAATAATACGAGGAGCCTGGGGGGCTCAGTCAGTTGAGTGCCTGACTTAATTTCAGTTCAGGTCATGATCTCAGAGTCGTGAGATTGAGCCACAGGTCAGGCTCAGACTCAGAGAGTCTGCTTGAGAATGCTTCTTCCCTCTCCCTCCACCCCTTCCCCCACACTCACACAATAAATAAATAAATAAATAAATAAATAAATAAATAAATAAATAAATAAATAAAATCTTTTGAAAAAAAAATATGAGCAGTACATACAACTGCAAGTGCCTTGATTAAATAAAACCCAAGCATATCACGAGTTTTATACTCACCAGTTTGAAAACAACTCTGCCAAGCAGTCGAACGGAATCCGGGGGATACCTGGGTTTGCAGCTTTTAAGGCATTTGCATTCTCGCTTGTGGTCCGGCCAAGCTTTTTTCTGATAAGACAAGAGTGGGGACAGCACAAGTGACATAAAAATGTAACTTTCATTTATACCGGTTTTGGATGAGGAAAGTCATCAACATTAATTTAATTTCAACAGCCTAAATATAAGTACAAAATAGAAAATGAAAGCAATATTCTAATACTACTAGAAATGCAGAATCCAGTCTTTGCCAAGCATGTAATTACCAGGTGTGGACATTGATGCCTCTCCTCCACCTCTGCCCTTTAATTTACCCCATGGTTATTACCTGGCTGGTGGAGTCCAAATGAAGAATCATTATGGCTTACTTAATAATTTATTACATAGTCTCTTAGCTGATTAAATAAGATTCAATAATAGTAATTTTGAATACAAAAAGAAAATATCACACCAAATTAGAAAACAAGCACATGGTTCAGGAAAATCAAAACAGGGCAGAAAGCCTTCTGAATTTCTATGCTGCTATAGAGAGTACAGAGGTATCAAGAGCTAACATAACAATATGAAACCTTTTGTTTTTGAAGATCACACAGAAAGGGGTGATTAACTAAAATGACCAAATGTCATTTGCCCAGTACTGCTGTGGTTTATTTATGTCACCCCGGCCTAATCATTAATAATAACCCTTTTGTTCCAGAAAGTGTGCTTTGGACGATAAATTATAGGGTCACTTAACCCATGATCCCACCCCTGTGCTAGTGTGGCTGAAAGACCAGTGAGCCAGGATTGTTACCAATCCTGTAACAATGAGAAGAGAGGACAGCAGGGAGGACACTGTCTCCCTGAATCTTGGAGTCAGAAAGATTGCTGAAAGATGGCTCCTTCACATAGAATTACTTCTATAGAAAAATCCAATCCAGAGTATCTAAGACTTAACCCTGGTGAATGGGGAACAGCTCAACCAAATGTCTGATATGTCTAATCCAACCGAAAGCTGGAAGTTCTATCACTGAAATGCCTGACACTCTCTTGCTTCAAAAATTGTAAATCTGCCTCCCAACTTCTGACCTTATAAAATCCCTCCACAAGGAACTCTCTTTTCCACCCGTAGCACAAATATGCACTGCAACCAAAAATTTCAAAACCGGGGGCACCTCGGTGGTCCAATCGATTAAGTATCTGGGGTCATGATCTTAGGGTCCTGGGATCAAACCCCACATTGGGCTCTCAACTCAGTGGGGAGTTAGCTTGTCCCTCTGTCTGTCCCCCTGCCCTCGTGTGTGCACATGTATGTGCCCCCCTCAAATAAATAATTTTTTTTAAAAAAATTAAAAACTGCTGGAGCTACTTTGAAACTGTGACTTGAATTCAAGCTCAAGCCAGCATTTCATCAGAAAGACTCCTGAGTTGAGTTGCTGAGTGAAGGTGTGGCTTATCTGCCATTTCCTATGAACCCAATCTTGAAGACACTGTCTGCAAAGGGCACATCATTTTTCTTATCAACTCTACCCACGACTCTCTCACTTCATTTCTTCTTATTCACTACAGCGATGCTCTTAATGTGATGTTTGTAATCTTTTTTTTTTTTAGTATTTACACTTCACTCACTTCTAAACAAGACTCATTTGCTTCAAAATAAAGATGTATATGAAATATGTTTGTAAAATTAGAAACGGAAAAAATGTTAAAGTTATAAAAAAATAGTCTTCTAGCATTCACTTAGCATCCTACAGTATGTTAGACACACGGCTAAATAATTTAAAAAGTGTATTTAACTTGACTTTCATAATAATGCAAACAGTAGATATTATCCTTACTTTAAAGATGAATAAAGAAAGGCTGGGTGGGATCTCACCACCAAGGTACATAAACATAAAGGAGGAGAGTAAAGATTCTTAGTATTCTACGCAGGAGAGCTAAGTAATTGCCATGTCTGTGCACTACATTTATCTAACTTGCCTTACAGGCAAGGCAAAAAATAAAGCATAATGGCTTATATAATCCTCATTGACATAAAAGAAAAACACATAGCTTTACTAAGTATTAAATCACAGGAGGAATTTATTCCAAGAATGCTAATCAACATATTGGACAATTCTAATCGCTTTCATAGAGCTACTTCTAATGTCAGTATTCACTAAAAGGCATACTATTAAACTATAAGTCAGTGAAAGACAATGTTTCTACTGTTTAGGGGGCTAGTCTTAGACCAGCAAATTAGCAATTTATCAATATATGTAAGATCACTTTTAAAAAATATGGTTCCAGGCAGCCTGGATGGCTCAGCAGTTTAGCACCACCTTCAGCCCAGGGTGTGATCCTGGAGACTCAGGATTGAGTCCCATGTCAGGCTCCCTGTATGGAGCCTGCTTCTCCCCCTGCCTGTGTCTCTGCCTCTCTCTCGATCTGTCTCTCATAAATAAATAAATAAAAATCTTTAAAAAATAATATGGTTCCATTGTCAAATAAGTTTGAAAAATGCTACATAATAAACACCCTGATTAGAGATTTGAAGTAATTTCATTTGCTAAAAAGCTCTGCATTAAGGAAACTTATATAACTTAGTTAACACAGTTTCCCATGATTTTTATTGCCATCCTTTAGAAAATGAGGTTGGTATATATGGACTCAGATAGAACTTCATACTTTGTTTCCTTCATCTGATTTTTCCATAAGAGTGGGTTTAGCAGACAAATTCACAATCTTTCACACTAATATTTTTTATTTCTGATGGAAAGGAAAACCACAACTTTGGTATTAAAAGTTGAGAAGACCCACAGCAAATATCATTCTCAATGGGGAAGCACTGGGAGCCTTTCCCCTAAGATCAGGAACAAGACAGGGATGTCCACTCTCACCACTGCTATTCAACATAGTACTGGAAGTCCTAGCCTCAGCAATCAGACAACAAAAAGACATTAAAGGCATTCAAATTGGCAAAAAAGAAGTCAAACTCTCCCTCTTCACCAATGACATGATACTCTACATAGAAAACCCCAAAATCTCCACCCCAAGATTGCTAGAACTCATACAGCAATTTGGCAGCATGGCAGGATACAAACTCAATGCCCAGAAATCAGTGGCATTTCTATACACTAACAATGAGACTGAAGAAAGAGAAATTAAGGAGTCAATCCCATTTACAATTGCACCCAAAAGCATAAGATACCTAGGAATAAACCTAACCAAAGAGGTAAAGGATCTATACCCTAAAAACTACAGAACACTTCTGAAAGAAATTGAGGAAGACACAAAGAGATGGAAAAATATTCCATGCTCATGGACTGGCAGAATTAATATTGTGAAAATGTCAATGTTACCCAGGGCAATATACACGTTTAATGCAATCCCTATCAAAATACCATGGACTTTCTTCAGAGAGTTAGAACAAATTATTTTAAGATTTGTGTGGAATCAGAAAAGACCCTGAATAGCCAGGGGAATATTAAAAAAGAAAACCATATCTGGGGGCATCACAATGCCAGATTTCAGGTTGTACTACAAAGCTGTGGTCATCAAGACAGTGTGGTACTGGCACAAAAACAGACACATAGATCAATGGAACAGAATAGAGAACCCAGAAGTGGACCCTGAACTTTATGGTCAACTAATAATCGATAAAGGAGGAAAGACGATCCACTGGAAGAAAGACAGTCTCTTCAATAAATGGTGCTGGGAAAATTGGACATCCACATGCAGAAGAATGAAACTAGACCACTCTCTTTCACCATACACAAAGATAAACTCAAAATGGATGAAAGATTTAAATGTGAGACAAGATTCCATCAAAATCCTAGAGGAGAACACAGAACACCCTTTTTGAACTTGGCCACAGTAACTTCTTGCAAGATACATCCACCAAGGCAAAAGAAACAAAGCAAAAATGAACTATTGGGACTTCATCAAGATAAGAAGCTTTTGCACAGCAAAGGATACAGTCAACAAAACTAAAAGACAACCTACAGAATGGGAGAAGATATTTGCAAATGACATATCAGATCCAGGGCTAGTTTCCAAGATCTATAAAGAACTTATTAAACTCAACACCAAAGAAACAAACAATCCAATCATGAAATGGGAAAAAGACATGAAGAGAAATCTCACAGAGGAAGACATAGACATGGCCAACATGCACATGAGAAAATGCTCTGCATCACTTGCCATCAGGGAAATACAAATCAAAACCACAATGAGATACCACCTCACACCAGTGAGAATGGGAAAAATTAACAAGGCAGGAAACCACAAATGTTGGAGAGGATGCGGAGAAAAGGGAACCCTCTTACACTGTTGGTGGGAATGTGAACTGGTGCAGCCACTCTGGAAAACTGTGTGGAGGTTCCTCAAAGAGTTAAAAATAGACCTGCCCTACAACCCAGCAATTGCACTGTTGGGGATTTACCTCCAAAGATACAGAGGCAATGAAACGCCAGGACACCTGCACCCCGATGTTTATAGCAGCAATAGCCACGATAGCCAAACTGTGGAAGGAGCCTCGGTGTCCATCGAAAGATGAGTGGATAAAGAAGATGTGGTTTATGTATACAATGGAATATTATTCAGCCATTAGAAATGACAAATACCCACCATTTGCTTCAACGTGGATGGAACTGGAGGGTATTATGCTGAGTGAAGTAAGTCAATCGGAGAAGGACAAACATTATATGTACTCATTCATTTGGGGAATATAAATAATAGTGAAAGGGAATATAAGGGAAGGGAGAAGAAATGTGTGGGAAATATCAGAAAGGGAGACAGAACATAAAGACTCCTAACTCTGGGAAACGAACTAGGGGTGGTAGAAGGGGAGGAGGGCGGGGGGTGGGAGTGAATGGGTGACGGGCACTGGGGGTTATTCTGTATGTTGGTAAATTGAACACCAATAAAAAATAAATTTAAAAAAAGGAAAAAAAAAACAAAAAATAAATAAAAGTTGAGAAGACCAAGAGATGCCCTCATGGGCCCAGCTATGTGGGCAGGAATAAACCACAAGTACTAATGGGTCTCAGAAAACACTGGTCCTGTTCAAAGCCTGAGCAACTGTCCAGATGACAAAGGACTGCTCCCAGCAAAAGAAGGCTGAGACCATTTGGACCAAAAGATCTTAAGAGCAGATTTTAATCAATACTTGTAAGTACAAGAGATCATCCACAACTCCTTTGTTATATTCTGAGCAGCTCAGTTTACTGCCGGCTTACCAGGGTAAAGTAACTACAAAATGTATGCCTAGGTAAAGAACCCGTTGATCTGTTAAATGACATTACTTAGAATTACACATCCAAATTTTGGAGAATTCCTGTCAAAACAACTTTAGATCTTTAGCATTATTAATATCGCACTCCTATTTCTCATCTTACTAGACAGTATGTTTTTCTTAAAGCTATTCCTAAATCACTGCAGTGAAAACACCAGAGAACATTCTTATCTTCCCATTTGCTTCAGGAAAAAGATATTCATTCTTTTCATCTAAAAACCAAACCAGATCTATATAAATATAGAAAGTCATCAACTTAAAACTGGTTTATAGCATAGTGGCAATGTACATCTTACTTCTTATCTTACCATGATATTAAAAACCATGTTTTTAAAACATTAATTATTAAGATTTACTGTTCAGCATCACCATCACATCTTACCATAAGGCTCCCTAACAGAAGCATACCACAGAAAAGGCTCACAAAGCAATCTTTCAAGTAACCACATTAGACATTGAAAGCAAAACCTCACAATCTTACAAAAGCATTAGGTATTATCTAAACTGTACAAACTTTAACCTTGGTCTAGACGTCAACAGCACATAATATATCTGCCAGTTTTTCAAAGACAACCTCCCTGATTTACTTTTTCCTATTTTCTTCCTTTACTGCAACGCAGCATATAATTAAGATTGTGTTCACAATACTGGCTGTAATGTTTTCTGTTCTCAAAGTTGAAAATTAACAAAGATGTCCAATAAGCACAGATTAGCATGAAAGACAAAGGAAATTGAAATGTTGCATTAAAACACAAAGACAATGGGAAAAAGAGTTTTGGATGGAAAAAAAGGAAATGGAGACATCTATGATGATTCCACATGTCAGTACATACAAGACTCAGGAATGACTGGAATCTCTACATTTTCATGTTTTATAGTATTTATAGTGTCTCAGAACATAAACTAATTCAGTAAACCAGTAGCTCTCAATGGGGGTAACCCAATTAATATTGAGGGTTGTTTGGGAAATGTATGGGGGCATTCTTATTTGTTAGTATGCCTGGGGAGAGACATGGCACTGAGTGGCCAGGAACCAGAGATGCTGGACATCCTGTGTAGGATAGTTCCATACAATGAAGAATCAATACTTCCAGGGGTGCCTGCGTAGCTGAGTTAGTTGAGTGTCCAGCTCTTGATCTCGCCTCAGGACATGATCTCAGGGTCATAGGATCAAACCCCCTCATCAGGGTCTGCCTGCAGAGAGGGGTCTACTTAAGGATTCTCTCTCTCCCTCTCCCTCTGCACCTCTCACTGCTTGCATGCTTTCTCGCTCTCTCTAAAAATTAATTAATTAATTAATTGACTAATCTTTTTTTAAAAAATCAACTGTTTCAAATCCAAGATGACTTTTAACTATCCAAACATTCTATAAAGGAGACAAACTTGTTTCTTTCTTTTTTTTTTTCAAACTTGTTTCTATTTATCAGAGCCTGGAACTAAGCCTCCTTTCACATATAAAAACAAAGAGCTTGTTTTTACACTGCCTTGATAGCACTGAATTTTCTAGGTAAATCAAGGAAAGACTACATTTTAAGAACTCTAGCTAACGTTATTTAATATTTTATAAAAGCATATCACTGAAAGCAACAACACCTGTGGTATTTGAGGTACCCATAAGAACGTATTTTCTGATCCTGCATTTTGTACTTCCCTTTCCAAGGTAACTGTATAGCCAAAAATATCCGACTTCTCAATGATGTTCTCTAATCTACTCATGCCTAAGCATCTATATACTAAAATATGTATTACTCCTGTTGTGGTGAGCACTGGGTATTATTTGTAAGGGATGAATCACTAAATTCTACTCCTGAAACCAATATTACACTGTATGTTAACAAACTAGAATTTAAATAAAAATTTGAAAAAAATACATAAATAAATTTTCATTTTTTTCTCCTTTATGTTCAAGTTATAGCATTATATTAATATTGAATTTAAAAATATGTAAGTAGCTAAGTTGTATTAACTATGGAATTTCATTTCAAGATAGTAGAGAGGACAAAAAAATAATTATAATAAAAAGGTAAAAGGACACCTGAGTAGCTCAGTCAATTGAGCATCCCACTCTTGATTTCTGCTCAGATGATGATCTCAGGGTCATAGGACAGAGCCCAGAGCTGAGCTCTGTGCTCAGCAGAGTCGGCTTGAGATTCTCTCTCCTTCTCCCACTGCCCCTCCCACCACTTGTGTGCTTGCTCTCTCTCTCTCTCTCTCTCTCTCTCTCTAAAATAAATAAAAACTTTAAGCAAAAAGATAGAGTTAGGTCTGAGAGAGCTGAAAACTGCAGAGTGAGAACAATGCTACACAGGCATATACAGCACATGCACATGCACACACACATACACACACACATAAAAATATGTATTTAAATTCACAGCCTGAGACAACTGAAAAGATTCTGACAGTAGTGATGAGATAGGATCAGGTGTCCAAATTCTTTTTAATCACTACAAAGGATCTAAACTAAATTAAAAGGGGAGGCCATTGTATATGCTAAACAGAAGAAACAAAAAAATACTATCCTATATTTACTAAACTATTAAACTGTTGTCCTTTAGGAATGAACATTTTATAAGACTGAGGTGTGGAAAATGTTTCTAAGCAGGACATCAAACCCAAAAAGGAAAATATGTATATATTACACTACATTAAAAATAAATAACTTTTTGTACATGAGAAAGAACAACCTAATACCACAAGCAAAATTGAAAGATAAAGGACAAACCAGGAGAACAAAGGCTACACTATGTATGTTGACCATGTTAAATGTCTCTAAAATGAAAGGAGGTCTTAACAAAATAACTAAAGAAATGATGAATATTTCAACAAAAAAGTAAGGGATATGAATAGAAAACCCAAGACTAAAAAAGAAAAACAATAATTTAAAAAAATAGATGAAACACACCAGCAAGCAAAGGAATGTGAAAAGAAAGAAGATAACAAAGGCAGCCTTAGTTCAGCAAAGGTGAGTGAAACTAACAGTATTTGGAAGGGTCTGGGGCCAGTATAATGAAATGGGAACATTCCAGCCTTATCAGTAGAACTGTAAGGTTTTCTAAACTTTTTTTTTTTTAAATGAGAGAGAGAGCACGAGTGAGCTCCTGTGCAAGCTGCAGGAGGGCCAGGGAGAGAGAGAATACCAAGTAGACTCCACACCCCATGTAGAGTCCAACGTGGGGCTCAATCTCACACCCTGAGACCATGACCTGAGTAGAAATCAACAGTTGGACTCTTAACTGACTGAGCCCCCAGGAACCCCTCTAATCTTTCTCATAGGTGTCTGGTAATGAACAGAAAAACTCTTATGTGCATATTGTTGGCATATAAGTAATATTTATAATGCACTTAATCCTCACAAATGTAATTTATGTACAGAAAAAGTGTAAGAATGCTCATCATACATTTCTTTATAAAACTGAACTGGTAATAATTTTTTCAGCTTTTCCTAAAAGAAAAAGCTATTTTTGCCTTTCTCCTTATGCTTTCCCACAGTGTTTGAATTTTCTGCAAATATCATGTTATTATATTTACAAATAATAGTAAATATAATTATCTTTCTCATGTCTAACAACTGTCATTCAAGGAGAATCATTTTTACATGAAAGAGGAAGCAAAATTACTGTTCAGTAAACACTTAAATATTTTGGAAAATCTGCTTATAACTCAAAGAATGGTGTAAATGTATTAATTTTTAAATGTTAAAAAATACTTCACTGAAATCTTCTGTAATGCAAAGACTGTTTTATTGGGTTAGCTTCATTCATGTCTGGTTTTTAAAAATAAATATACTACTGGGCCACCTGGGTCAAGTATCTAACTCTTGATTTTGGATCAGGTCATGACCTCAGGGTCCCAGAACTAAGCCTCATGAAGGGCTCTGTGCTCATCATGGAGTCTGCTTGAGACTGTCTCTCTCTCCCGCTGACCCTGCCTGCATTCTATAAATAAATAAATAAATAAATAAATAAATAAATAAATAAATAAATAAATAAAATTTTTTGAAAGATAAATAAATAAGTATTCTACCAATTAGGTACACCTAGCATGTACCAGGTGTTCAATAGCTATCTGATGATTTCTTCCTAAACCAGTACTCTTTATAGAAGATATAACTTACTATATATTTATCATTATTTGAAATTAAGGCCATCCATAAAGAAAAAAAAGCAAGTAAACTCTCTAACAATACCTTCTTTGGCCAGTAAGACACGGTTTTGAATTCTAAAGAAGAGAATTGATGAAATGTGACAACAGAAAGAGAAAATCGATTTATTTCTTCTTCCTTACACAAAATTACCTTAGCACTACTATGACAATTCCCTTCCTTCCCTGGAAACAAAGTCACTACAGCTCAATAACCCACTTAAATACTGTTAAATATTCGATTTGGGTTGGAGTAAAGACTCGTTTTAAGGCAGCTTATTATTGTGTGGGATGGAGTATGACACGTATCGAGCCTGGTTTGGGTAAACACATCTAATTCATGACCTGGGCTCACCAGATATTTATTCTGTAAGAAGACTAGGTTCAGTAATCTCTAAGGCAGCCTCCCCGTTATAAAATCCATGATGCTGTAATATCCATAGAAAAAGATATCTGAATTATATGTCAAAATAGGTGTGAAATCTGCTACATTAGGCTTACAAAGAGCTGAAAATTTGGAACAGTATTTTCCTCAAATTTCGGATCACTGAGGATAAAGAAATTGGTGTAAAATATGCAAATAGAAAATGAATTCTTTTTAGTCATGTATTCAGCAATTGTATTTATCATAAATACCACTACCTGAACAACTTCTGTGTGAAAGATTGTTATGGTCTTTTTACCACAAATCACAAACAATATAGACAGAGATTTTCTATGACCAAAATGTCAGGTAGCTGGGTTGCCATGAAACCTGTGGGAAAAAAAAAAAAAAAGGAAGAGAGAGAGAGACCCAATAGTTATTCTGGCCCTCACAAACCATTCAAGAGCCAATAGGGACACCTGGGTGGTGTCTGTATTCAGCTCAGGGTGTGATCCTGGAGGCCTGGGATTGAGTCCCACATCGGGCTCCCTGCATGGAGCCTGCTTCTCCCTCTGCCTATGTCTCTGCCTCTCTCTCTCTGTATCTCTCATGAATAAATAAATAAAATCTTTAAAAAGAAAGAAAGAGAGAAAGAAAGAAAGAAAGAAAGAAAGAAAGAAAGAAAGAAGCAAGTGAATAAACGATATCTCCTTCTTCATGCCTCCAAAATAGCCCAGTAATGAACTGAAGGTGGACAAATACATGAAGGTCTAAAAAGTTGGAATCTGGAAAAAGAAAATTGGAAAGCAAAGCTGGGTGCCTCAGCTGACTGACAGGCATTGATTAAAATCTTGCATTAAATCTCCTTAGGGCACACAAGAGACCTAGTGATAGACATTAGACTTATCACCTTCAAAGCTTACTGAATTCTGCATCAAATGGAGAACAAGAGTGCCTTCCCAGTAGCCTTAATCAAATTAGACAGGTAGAGCCAAATATAAAGACGGAATGAAGCACAAGAATCATCGAAGGGCATTAATTTGACAGAATAGACAAGAATCAAATATTACTTCTTAAAAAAAATGGAAATTACAGTCTCCTGGTTAACTGAGGAATCACATAATAAATAATAATATTAGTGCCCCCAGAGTAAATCAGTGATCATCTAGTGTAGGACCCAGGTCAAATCCATTCTGTCATCTGCTTTTATAAAGTTTTATTGAAACATAGCCACACTCACAATTTACACTCCCCCTCCTTTTCACATGATGACAACACAGCTGAGTAGTTATGACAGAAAGTATTTATTATCTGGACCACTCTAAAAAAGTTTGCCAACCTCTGATCGGGATAAAGATCATACGAAGATGGGGTAACCTTATTAATATATTTAAGCTAGAAAGAAAAAATAACTCATTTGCCTCTACAGACTTCCAATCTTTTTTCTTTGAAAGAAACTTCCATGCTAGATTAATCAGAATGTCAGCACCAAGTTCTAGCAGAACATGAAGATGGAGCACATTTTAGTTCCCAGGTAAAAGTAATTAGCAAGTTTCTAACTCCCGAAGTGTATTAGAAGGGCCATCAATGAATGAGGAGTTTAACTTCGTGTTTAGAAGTCAGAAGGTATGGGTAAGACAGGCTATACAAACAGAGCAGTGAAGGCTACACCAAAGTGCAGTTACCTTCAAAGTCTTTTCTGAGGGGAGTCAACCTACCAAGCAGAAATCCAGCAAGGATCTAGCATCAAAGTATACATCAGGCACAGAAAGGAACTGAAAAGTAGCATTAAAAAGAGAGACTTAACCAACAGTCTGCATACCAAACAGTCTGAAAACAGCTCCTTGCTACTGGAATGAGCAAGAGGAATGAATGAGCAGAGGAATGTCAAATGGAGAATCAAGCTGAATTTGACACTAATATTTCTGCTGCAGAGATTTGTCTCAGCCTTCTCTTTGGTCTTCCTGGCCCTGGCTCACCCTAGGATGGCTTCCTTGATAGCTGTCTCATTCCTCCAGGGGCTGAAGGCTGTGACCCCTTTATTACAGACAAGGAAAGAGATCCATGCACACACAAAGACTCCGCAGTAAGCAATTTTTTTAAAGAATTAGTTATTTGGGGGTTGGATAGGGGGAGAGGGAGCCAGAATTTCATGCTGCCTGATGCAGAACTCGATCCCAGGACCCTGAGATCATAACCTGAGTTGAAATCAAGAGTTGGACACTTAACTGATTGAGCCACCCACCTCTAGACAGGGCCCAACTTTGTGTTCCAGAACAGAATGTAAATATTAATCTTGACAATACAAAAGTGAAGGCACAATTGGTAAATTATGGGAAATAGAGTGATAAGAAATAGGGGGATATGTGGGAACACTAATATGTTCACCTTTAAAAGTAGAGAATAGAGAGATACTGTCTATAAAATAGATCTCCCTTATCCATGGATGTCTGAAACTGCAGATATTACCAATCTCTGTATACACACACACACACACATACACACACACACACACACACGTAACTCTTTTCTGACATATAAGTACCTCGATAGTGTCTACAGTGTGAAAACGCTGGACAAAGACATGATGCATGACCCACATGGGAGGAAGAGGACAGTGCGGGACGGCACAAGACTTCACCACACTACTCAGAACAGCATGTAACTTAAAACTTATGAACTCTTTATCTCTGAGATTTCCCATGTAATATTTTTGAGCTGCAGCTGACTTTGGGTAACTAGAAATGCAGGAAGGGAAAGCACAGATAAGGGGAGACTACTAAACTTCATAAAGCAGAACTGGAGGCTTGCTCATACTATTAAAGTTACAAACGTGAGAAGAGGAAATTGAGCTTAGCAGATGTAAACAGTTATCTCCAAACTAATGTGGCCAAAGCAGATTCTTCCCATCTCTCACATGGTTTTCCCCATGTCATGAATGCAATCATCATCTCTTCAGTTGGAAAAGCCAAAAACAAGTCTTTCTTGAATCTTCTCCCTCCCCAATCCATATTCATCCCATTTTATCTATTTCATGCAGTTTCAGCCCCCCCTCTGAGCTCCACACAAATGTATCAGTTGCCAATTTAACATCTCCAACTGTATGTTCAATGGGCACAAACTCAAAACCTGGATGTTAAGGCTTCCTCTCCCAGAACCTGCTCTTCCCTCAGATTTCTGTAAGTCATTAAATGGCACCGCCATTCACCCGAAGCTGCTCAGGTCATAAAGCTGACATCACCTCTGACCCTCTGACTATTCTTTTTGCCTCACCTTTTATATCTAACCTATTGGCAAACACAGTGCTACAATTTCAAAATAGGTCTCAGATCTAATCATTTTTGACTCTCACTGCTCAAACTCTAATCCAAACCATCCAAGCTCTTGACTAGATCAGTACTAGCTCAGTGCCAAGCAAATGTTGATCTCTTAAACACATGAATGAATGCATCTAGGGGCAAATTCAGGCAGTGCTTCCTTCAAAAGTTACCCTGAATTTACCAGACCTTCTTTGTTGCCACTACTGTTGTCCTAGCCACCAATATATGATGACCAGACTTCTGGAATAAGCTCCTGACTGGTTCTTCTCCCCTACCTTTACTCCCCTGTAAGCTATCCCCATAGCAGTCAGAAAGGTTCCTTTAAAATCTCAATCACACCATAATATTGACTCTCCTTGCCCCCTGAGAACCCTACTGTAGCAGCCCGTCACACACAGAACAAAAATGTATATCTTTAACCATAGTAGCATATAAGAGCCTTATCATAACCTGGCCCCTCCTATATCTCCAACCTGATCTCCTACAACCTCTTTGTAGCTGCCTCTGGTCCACCATCTGGCCTTCCTGGCCTTCCTTAAACAAATCATATCCATTCCTGCTTTTCCATTTGATGTACAACCGGCCCGAAACTCCTTTCTCCCAATCTTGGCATGCCTTGATTACTTCTTTCAGGTCTCCACTCAAATGTAACCCTGACAGGTCTTAGATCAACGGACAGATTGATAGATGACAAACAGACAGACAGGTAGGTAGGTAGCTAAATAGATAAATACATAGGTAGGTAGAAACAGATCTCTTTAGAAATAGTATAGATACATCCATCTCTCTCAATATCTTTATAATTGACATATGAAGATACATACATGGAGATATGTATATATACACACACACACACACAAAACAGCCTCCAATCTCTATCATTTTCTACACTATTTTAGGCATAAAGATAATATTATATATCACTCTATTAATTTATGATGTCTCACCTAGAAAATGTAAACTCCCCTGGCCAAGGGCTTTCTTTCTGTGTCTTGTTCAATAACATTGCATCAGAGCCTAGAAAAGTCCTGGTGCTGACCCTAATATTTGCTAAGTAAATCAATGGATGGATGAATCCATAATCAAGTCCTTCAGATCTTCACTTACTGGCTTCATTTCCAACTCCTATTTTTCCTTCCTTTTTTTTTTTTTGAGACTTAATTGTTTTAGAGCAGTTTTAAATTTGCAACAAAATTGAGAGGACAGTACAGAAGATGCCCATATATTCCCTACCACCACACATACATAGCCACCTATGTGATCCCCATCAGATGGTACATTTATGACAACAGATGAACTTATAGTGACACATCATTATCACCATAGGTCCATGGTGAACATTGGTGTTGTCCATTTATGAGTAACAGTAAAAAATCTGTTCCAGAGCTTTCCATTGCTGGCCACTTTTGGCAATTAGATCCCAGGTCAAATGTCACCTCTATAGGATGTCCTTCTGTAATCACCTTTTCAAAGGTGAGCTCATGCTCATCCAAAGCACATTCACTCATATAAATGTGGACATTTGTCATTATCTGTCTCACTCCATTCCTATAAGCTTAAGGAAAGCCAGAATCTTGGTGACTTGCTCATTGCAAACTGCCCACCACTCCAACCCCCAGAATAACTTAGAACAGGGACTAGCTAGTAGCTACTCAAGAAATATCTATTGGATAAACTCTGGGTGGATAGAGGTTAAGCAATAACTATATAGGAAGAGGGAGAAGAAGGAGATGCTGATGTAGGTGAGCTAAATCCCCTTATCTACCACTTCAGGAAGTCAATCAATAATGCCTACACAGATGGCTCAGGAAATATTTCCCTGTCTCACATATATGTAGACTCTAAAAAGAACCAAATCAGATACAGACAACAGAGAGGTAGTTCCAAGAGGCAAGAAGTATGCTATAAGGGGAATTGAGTATAAGCAGACAGAAGGTACAAACATCAGGTTAGAAATTAAAGAGTCCTGGAGATATAATATACAAGACGGTGACTAGAGTTAATAATACTGGTATATGGGTGTGTGTATATGTATTTAAAAATAGGCTCCACACCCAGTGTGGGGCCCAACGCAGGGCTTGAACTAACGACCCAGAGATCAAGACCTGAGATGAGATCAAGAGTAGGATGCTTAACTGACTAAGCCATGCAGATGCCCCAATACAGTACTGTATATTTAAAAATTGCTAAGATGGTAGATCTTAAAAAAAGTTCTCATAAGATGAAAGATTATAATTATGTGTGGTGATAGACGTTAACTAAACTTATTGTGATGATCACTTCACAATATATACATATATCACATCATGCTGTACACCTAAAACTAACATGATTCTGTATGTCAATTATAATTCACCTAAAAAAATCAAAACATAGGGATCCCTGGGTGGCGCAGCAGTTTAGTGCCTGCCTTTGGCCCAGGGCGCGATCCTGGAGACCCGGGATCGAATCCCACGTCGGGCTCCCAGTGCATGGAGCCTGCTTCTCCCTCTGCCTGTGTCTCTGCCTCTCTCTCTCTCTCTCTCCCTCTCTCTCTCTCTCTCTCTGTGTGTGTGTGTGACTATCATAAATAAGTAAAAATTAAAAAAAATCAAAACATAGATTACTACAGATTATTTAAAGATAAGTTAATATTTTAAAATCTAATTCTAAACAAGTATTGCTAATGTATGTATTCACTCATTCACTTAACCACTCATGCTACATCCACATCAGTGAACTATACAGAGTACCCCTTGAACAAGCCTGACCATCTGCCTGCAAAACCAGCCAATTAAACCAATAATGAAGATAATTTCTGTGTGAAAAAGGAGGGACACAAACTAGTCTCAGAAGTTTAGGAAAGGAGGGAGTGACATTTAATCTGGGATATAAAGAATAAGTAGCAGGAGTTCAGTAGCTGGGGGATCAGGTCTGGGTCCAAGCCCAAAGGCTCAGAAGTAAAAGCACGGCAAAGTCCACAAGCTTGAATTTCATCCTGAGGAAAAGGGCCAGGGTCTTCTACAGGTGAGTGACAGAGCATGCTGACACTCTAGGATAAAACAGTTGCTTTGGCTCCCATGTAGGAAGTAGAAAAAGAGCTGGCAGGGGGGCAAAAACTGCAGTCAGTGTAGCCGAGAGCACACACAGATTGCTGGTGGTGGAGAGGCTAGAGAGACGCAAACCAATTTAGATCTTAGATACTAAAATCAGCAGGATATGTTCATTAACTAGGCATGGGCCAAGAAATGATATGAACCAAAGATGATTCCAGCCTGGCATCTCGGACTGCTAAGTGGTTGGTGAATTATTCACTGAGGCTGAAAATTGTGAAGAAAAGCAGATTTGGGTGAAGATCATGCATAAAGTCCTGCTATATGGCAACTAAGATATGAGTGCACCACCAAAGTAGAGGTACACTGAACGTATGGGTCTGGTGCTTGGGAGAAAGGAGAAGGTTGGAGAATGATTAATATACAGATGCCAAGTGAAGTCATGGGAGCAGATGGGACCACTCAGCAGGTGAATGCAAAGGAAGCAGAGACAAGCGTACGGCCCCAGACGTTTGTAGAAGTCAAAAACAAATATGATCAAATACTTTCAACCCTTATATGGTATTCTCTTTTTATTTACAATTAGATAGAAAGCCAACTCCTCTACAGAACACTCAGTGCCTGTCCTATCTGTCTGAAGCCAGGCACAGGGCTATTTTTGAAACAAACAAAAGGTTTGGCTTTCTGCATTATTACCATTATTGAGTGTGATATTCTAAACCCCAATTTATTAGATCACCCTGTTAGTGCCAACTAATATGAGATTCATCATAATCGAATCAGATCATTCTGTAACTAAGCATAAAATGTGAACCCACAAATAAGATTTACATTTTTTAAAGAGATCTATAATTATTAACATAAAATAGAGCCTCTCCCTGCTAATATAGTATTTTTTTAAAGTATATAAATTACAATTTGTTACAGTACCCGGCTGCTTATTTTGCGTGGCAATTAATTCAATTAGAAACATACATTTTATGAATCAAATTAAATCCAGCAGAGGTAAAATAGCAATTGGTGAATTAGCTTGAAATTGGTTTATACATTAAAAGAAAACTTAACCTGCTCTTCCTCTTTCATCTCAAAATCACCTGTAATGTTCTGGTAATATAGAAATAAGGGCAGTCCCGGTGGCACAGCGGTTTAACGCCACCTGCAGGCCAGGGCATGATCCTGGAGACCCGGGATGGAGTCCCACGTCGGGCTCCCTGCATGGTGCCTGCTTCTCCCTCTGCCTGTGTCTCTGCCTCTCTCTCTCTCAATAAATAAATTAAAAATCTTTAAAAAAAAAAAAAAAAAGAAATACGACTGGTTCCCCTATATTAACTCTCTATTGCATTATATGATATAATAAAGTGTACACAGAGGAATACAAAGCCACTGATAACAAACTACAGTAGCCAGTATAAGAAAGAGTACTGAACATAGCAGTCAATATATACATATCTGTGTACACTACATATGAAGTGTAGACTAAAGTTTGGCATGTATCCTCCACTCAAAAAACAAACACACAGAGATTACCTCTGGAAAATAGAAATAGGAATGAGAAAGGAAGCTGGAGGAAACATTCACCCTTCTTCATTTACTCTTCTGTTTAAAAATGAAATTTGAGGGGCACCTGGGTGGCTCAGTCAATGAAGGATCTGCCTTTGGCTCAGGTCATGATCTCAGGGTCCCTGGATCAAGCCCTGCATCGGGCTCCCTGCTCAGTGGGGAGTCTGCTTCTCTCTGGCCTCTGCCCCTTTCCTGCTCATTCTCATTCTCTCTCTAATACATATATAAAATATTTTTTAAAAATGAAATCTGGAAAGCAATGACACTGAAACCAACATTAGGAGCGCGAGGGACTCTACACTTCATAATACCACAGTAGCCTCTTTGAGATAACTCGATGCCACAGCCCCACACATCAAATGCTAAGCTAATGAACCAAAGTTATGTTCCTCCAGGGCAAACATATTATAGATTTTATGCTACAAATTCACATCCTCTCTATCAATTTCCATTCGGAGGGCATTCACCTCCTGTTCATTACTGTTCAGAGTTCAGTTTGTCAGTTTAATTTTGTGAGGCTTTGTAGGAACCACAATAATTACAATGTTTAATTCTGTACCTGAAGGGTGAGCTAAACAGAGCTGTTTAAATGCATATGTTCTGGCCAATCTTTGACTCCCATCCTACCTCTACAACCATCCCATTCCTTTCTTATACACAAGATGTGAACTAGTTGGCTTATGTAAGATATCTTTCATCTTACTAGCTATTTTCCATTACTTTCTACAGTACATCTGACAATGATATTATTATTGATGTTCAGTAAACAGCTAATATATGTGGT
The DNA here is from genome assembly GCF_905146905.1 of Nyctereutes procyonoides. Classification (NCBI taxonomy): domain Eukaryota; kingdom Metazoa; phylum Chordata; class Mammalia; order Carnivora; family Canidae; genus Nyctereutes; species Nyctereutes procyonoides. The sequence goes on from NW_026575044.1 coordinate 9,879,953, forward strand.
AAAAGTATATGCACAACAATGAATCAAAATGACATACCCACCCATCAAACTCCCTCTACACATTCTAATCAGATAATGGATGTTTTTTTCCTTGAGTGTACTACAAAAGGAGGAAGAACCATTGAAGAAAAAACACTCATAAAAACAGAGGAAAAATAATAAATGTTTAGGTCATTGAGACTATAAAGGAAGTTCAGCCAAAGATATATGTAATTTGAAGGTTCTATATACAGTCATCTTAATTTGAAGTTCCCTGAAATGAATCTCAGTTTCACATGAATTAGATAACATCACTATAAAATAGACTATCTAGAACTTATCTTGTAGAAAAAAGAATGTCTTTGCTTTCATATTTTGCTTTTTCTTATTATTACTAACAATCTTACATAAAACTGGTGTCTTTCTGTGACAGAATTTTTGCTTTACAAAATGAAGCAAAAATAATCCAATTATTTTTCACATTCCATATTTTTATTAGGAAAGTGTTACTTCTAACCTTCTATATAAGTATTTTTTTTATTTTGTGTTCCTTGGGGATAGGATGCTCCCTTATTAAAAACAAAACAAATGCTAGGAAAAAAAATGTGGCTACAATAGGAAACAGAAAGCTACACCTAATCAGAATGTAAGAGCAAAAATAAAATTTGGGTGTGGAAGAGAAATTAAGAGCTCTGGATACTGACTATCCTGGGTTCATTTCCCAAATTCCAGGGCCTATTCAGTGTAGGATGTTTGGCAGGTTGCTTATGATTCTGGAGCTCAGTCCCCTTACTGGTAAAATGAGCACAATGATAGTGATCCCCCCAAGATTCTTGTAAGAATAAACAGAATAAAACAGTACTTGACACACAATAGACGTCTCGTAAATATTAGCTCTTATTGGTAGTACAGATTAGGAAACTGAGGCCCAAAGAATTTACAGGCTTTCTTGAGATAATTTAACAAGCTAATTGCATAACTGTCATTAGAACTTGGTTCTTCTGATTAATTTGTACACGTATGTTTCTTTTCTGGTAAGAACACTATTTGCAGTCTGGAGACATTACTTTCAAAGGAGAAAGTGAGATAGCAGAAAAGCCCTCAGATAAGTATGGCCTAGATGTGAAAAAAGGAAAAGAGGAAGGCTAGGTGTGTGGGGACATACTCACACACTCCAAAATGAGAAACAAAAAGGATGGGTAGAAGGTTGAGAGCAAGTGACACAACATAAAACCTCCAATTACACTTTTTATTATGATGCAATTCATTATAGTATAATTGCATTTCTTATGAAATGATAAGGTTAGAAGAAAAGGTTATGTTGAATGTTAATTACACATCCTTTGAAGAATTTCAAAACCATTAACAGTGATACTCTCACAGACTCTGTTGGTTGTCCTAAATAAAACTCTTGGAAGGCAATCTTTAAAAATTCGAAATCAAGCTCCCATTTACTCATCGATACAGCCAGGAAGAATTTATCCTACAATTAATTTCTGGAGGTGTGCAAAAATGTGCAAAAGAAGACGCTTGGTCCATTACTGGGAGTACCAAATATTGAAAAAAAAGTTAAGTATTCATTAATGAGGAAGAAACAATCATGGTTCATTCACATAACAGAATCAGATGACAACAAACGGTCCTCTAGGCAGATTATAAAATGAAAAGGAGAATTTAGGTATACAAGAATAATCCAACTCTGTTTTTCTAAACAAAGAATATAAAAATGTGAATGTGTCTGCACAAGAAAATACTGCAAAGACAAAGAATAAGTTTAACAGTGGATATATCTCTGGGCAATGAGACTGAGGTCAGGAGGACAAGAAGAGAGGAATGAACTTTTTTTCACAATATATGGATATTATGTATTTAGTTTATATATAAAGACTTCATACATATATGAATTTTTACCATACACATTATTAACTTTTAAATTGAAGGAAAATAACAAGTTAAAATTAATCAAAGATTGAAAAAAAAAAGAGAAATTAGAGCAGAGACCTTGAAAGTTTCACTTGAACATTCTTTTTATTTATTTATTTCGGAGACAGAGAGTATGAAGGGAGGAGCAAAGAGAAAGGGAGAAGTAGACTACAGACTGAAGTGGGAGTCCAACACAGGGCTCGATCTCATGACCCTGAGATCATGACCTGAGCCAACTGAGCCACCCAGGTGCCCCTGTAGCTGAACATTCTTACCTGACACTTAGCACTACAGTATTTGGCAACTCGGCATTGAGAACATCGCATCAGTTTTTCCTTCCTGTTAAAAAAAAAAATAAATTTCACATTAGGAAACGAGTGAAAATCATCTATGATTGAAGAAAGAAATACACATCAACCTACCCTACTGACACCAATATGTTCGGCTCATCCCATCTGTACAGTACTGTAAGATTCAGATTTTCACACCAATGAACATCTTTCATCCTTAATGTGAGACATGGACATAATAGCTAATGATCTCTTTTTATAAATTGTAGTAAAATGAATATAACAAAATTTACCACCTCACTTTTAAGTGCATACTTCAGTGTGTTAAAAAGATAATTCAAGGTCCAAAATGGAGTCACTTATGCTAAGCCCCATATAATGTTTGAGATGTAACTAGTTTTGGCTCTTCCAGAAATGGAATCTTAAAACAGTCAATCAGGGGGTGCCTGGGAGGCTCAGTCGGTTAACCATCTGCCCTCAGCTCAGGTCATGATCCCAGGGTCCTGGCTCCCTGCTCACCCCTATAGAAAGTGACCTTGCAAGAATCAACCCATTTTCTCACCTAGTATTATTTCCTTGTTTCTGCTCTCTTCTGCCTAAAGATGTCTTTCATTTTGTACAGCATAATAGGACTACTTTTTATCTACTACACTGTGGCTGCTGCCCAATTCATGAACTACTGAATAAACCCCAAAAGATCTTTAAAATTTACCCAGTTGAGAGATGCCGGGGTGGCTCAGTGGTTAAGTGTCTGCCTTTGGCTCACAGTCGGACTTGATTCCAGCGTCTAGGGGTCAAGTCCCACAGCCTGCTTCTCCCCCTGCCTATGTCTCTGCCTCTCTGTGCCACCATGAATAAATAAATAAAATCTTTAAAAATAAAGAATAATATCTACTCAGTTGAATTACGTTTCTTAACAAATGGCATTAAGTACATTCACACTGTTGTTCAACCATCAGGACCACTAATGTTCTTTTTAATTAAAAAAAAATCATTAAAGTCAGAGATTCCCAGAGTCCAAAAATTTTACATCATACAGATTTTAATGTCTCCATATTAAATACAAAATACAGTGCCATCAACTAGCTGGAAGTATCTATACTCTTCAAACATTAAAATTGTAGAATTCTTAACTTTTCATATACTTTAATTATGAATATATACTCTTTCTGGAAAATGACTTTAAAATTCTACTAAATCCAGTTACTACTTTAGACATGCTGAATTGTGATGCTCAAAAGTTATATCCCCTATGTAAGAAAAAAGCAAAAATGAAAGAAAATTGAATTATAAAATAAAAATAAATATGATGATAAAATTAATAGCAATAAACAAAAAGCAGGAAGGACTATGGATACTCAGAGTAGCCAAGAGCATTAAAAGTCAAACTATAATATTAATATCAAGGATAAAATAAGAACAAATCTTTCCAAGCACTTCTAATTTGCCAGGTACTGTTCAAAGATTTTTATACCTATGACTTACACTTAATTTCAAACAGTCCTACAAAGAAGCAGTCTTACTATGACAAATTTACGGATACTTCAATTCATTTTCCTGAGATAGAAAGTAGACAGAGTAGTGCAAACAACATAAAGGGCATGTGGCAGGGATATTGAAAGAGGAAAACCAGAATCCTAAAGAGAATCAGAACTTAAACAGATCACATACTTCATTCACTTCTGGGACAGTGAGCATCAGATATGGAGCATAAAACATGGGGAAAGGTTAAAATCTAAATAAAGGGAAGCCAAAATGCTTCCCATACCAAGAACAGAACTGTAGCTGCCACATATCAACATTCCAGGCAACAATGAAAGCCAAGCAATCTGACCTTCAGGTTCTTGTTTTGACCATCACACCATACTACCACTCTTGGATAAAATTAGATAAAAACAAAATCCACCAAGGGACATCTGGGTGGTTCAGTTAGTTGGTTAAGCATCTATTAATATTGACTCAGGTCATGATCTTAGAGTCTGGGTTCAAGCCCAGGGTAGGCTCCAGGCAGTGGGCTTGAGATTCTCTCTCTCTCTCTCTCCCTCTCTCTCTCTTTCTCCCTCCCTCCTTCCCTCCCACTCTCTATCTCCAAACTAAATAAATAAACCTTAAGGAAAAAAAATCCACCCATAGGCTGTATATGAAACACACTGTAAATAAAAGGACATACAAAAGAGCATGAAAAGGATATGCAAAGCAAATATTAACTAGAGAAAAAACCTGTGTATCAACATCAATTTCAGAAAAAAAGGACTTTACAGTTAAAGATAGTGTTAGAGATAAATAAAGTTAATATTCAATGATAAGAAACTCCCATTCCCAGATGTTAAGCACCTAGTGACAAATGTACCCAGTCACAAAATATATAAAGTACAAGTAACAGCTCTAAGGGAAAAAATGACCACCATAGTAATTTAATATATATAAGGCCCTTAAAATAGTGTCTGGAATGTAGTAAGTACCATATAAGTATTATTTATTACTATAAAAATATATGAAGCCTTTTTCAGCAATTCACAGACCAGATAAAGAAAAAGGAGTTCAATAATTTACTTGATCTCATGCAATACACAGACCCTTATATCCTTTACATGACATATACATATTCCTTTTAAGCACTCACTGACCATTTACAAAAAGTGCACAGAAAGCAGACCACAGATTAAATCTCAAAAATCCCAAAGAATATGGGCACCTGGATGGCTCAGTGGTTGAGCGTCTGCCTTTGGCTTGAGGCGTGATCCAGAGGCTCCTCGCAAGGAGCCTGCCTCTCCCTCTGCTTATGTCTCTGCCTGTGTCTTTCATGAATTAAGAAAAAAAAAAATCCCACAGAAACAATACCACACAGATCCTTTCCTCCAATCATAAAGGAATCAAATTAGAAATCAGTAACAAAAAGAAATCCAGGGAAATATCATATGCATGAAAGGGTAAAAGCATGTTTTTATAGAACTCAAGGATTAAAGAAGAATGATCATTAAATCAGAAAAAAATATATATTTCGTTGAGTAGGCTCCACACACACAGCATAAGGTTCAAACTCACAGCCCTGAGATCAAGAGTCACATGTTCTGATAACTGAGCCAGCCAGGTGCCCTGAAAATATATGAGATTAAATAATGAAAAAATACCAAAACTTGTGAGATAAAGCAACAATCATACTTACAGGAACTTTTACAACTTCAAATATTTACACTAAAAATAAACTGAGGGAAGCCTGGGTGGCTCAGTTGGTTAAGCAAAGGACTCCTGATTTCAGCTCAGGTCATGATCTCAGGGTCAGAAGATCGAGCCCCACATGGGGCTCTGCATTCAATGGAGAGCCAGCTTGAGAGTCTCTCCCTCCACCTCTGCCTCTCCCTCACAAACAAATAAATATATCTTCTTTAAAAAAAGAAAAACTGGGCAACCCCTGTGGCACAGCGGTTTAGTGCTGCCTGCATCCTGGGGTGTGATCCTGGAGGCCCGGATCCAGTCCCACGTCGGGCTCCCTGCATGGAGCCTGCTTCTCCCTCTGCCTGTGTCTCTGCCTCTGTGTGTGTGTGTGTGTGTGTGTGTGTGTCTATGAATAAATAAAAATCTTAAAAAAATAAAAAGAAAAAAAGAAAAACTGAAAATAAATGAGCTAAACATATAAATCAAGAATTTCAACGTAAAGATAGCAGAAAACTAAGGAAAGCAGGAAATTTCCCAACAAATCCACAAAACGAAACAGAACACAGTGACATAATAGAGGACAAGCAAAACCAGGATGGATAACATCAACAGATGTCTTGCAAGATTAGTTAGCAGGAAGTTTACAAACAAATAACATTAGAAACAAAACGGAATCAAGTCAAGATTCAGTAGACTGAAAAACAAACAGGAGAGACTTCTGTTCTGGAAGTCTGGGAATGATAGTAATGACACAATTTTTCAATCTCCGTAAAACAACAGTGCAAGCAACAACAGCAAACCTGAGTATCACTACCCACCCTAGAAAACATCCCAACAAACCCAAAATATGAATGCTGCAGCGGAAAACACTACCAGCTCTGAAATTAAATCAATCTATTTGTGGGAGAAAAACAAGAAAGGCAGATGGGTTCTCAATAAGCCTGAGAACAAAAGTAAGTCCCAAACTGCCAAAAGATACCCAGTGAGTCAAGCCAACCTGAGAAGAGGTAGCCAAAATTGGGAGAGGATGCTGTCAGCAAGAATATTCCTGAGGATGAGGCACGGGGGTACCCCTGAATGCCATCTTCCTCAGACCTGGCTCTGAGGCTCAGATCTTCCCTCATCTCCCTTTTTCTGGTATAAGTTATTCAGAAGTAATCTCCATTCTTTTCAAATTAAAAGCCCCATCTGTATAAAATGTTTCTTTGCGATTTTAAAAATTAATGAGCAAAATCAAGATACCTCAGGAGGTCAGTGATGAAGAGGTTAGCAAGTCAAACTAGGTCCTTCCCTCCCATAACTACCAACCACGGGCTTTAATGCATTTTAACACAGAATGGTGGCAAAGTAAATACGAAGATTAGTGTAAGTACCTAAATTATATAATTGTTGTTTGGATGCATGAAGGAAACGCCTTAAAACATGAGCTATTTAAATGTTCAGAGTTATTTTTACATATCAAATAAACAAACAAAATTTAAGTTCTTAAGTTTCAAAAAAAGAGTCAAGTGAATTCAAGAGAAAAGTTGTGTGTTTCATCAGAAAACCACTGAGCCTTGGAAGGGTTACTCCTTCTCTCTCAGAGGGAAGATTCAGAGCAATGGCATCCCATGAAGCAAATTCCAGCAAAGGAGAATAAGTTAAATGAGTTTTCTTCCAAACTAAAATTCTTTGGTTCTGCTTCTTTTGTACAGCCAACAAATATAAACTAAATTTGAAGATGACAAAAGTTGTGCATGTTCTAAGGTGAATTACAGTAGTCTCAGAGGGACAGAGAAGTAATAAATATAGAATTTTCACAAATTGCAGAAATATCTTGTTTGCAAAATTATTAACTCAAAGGTCCAAATAGACTTTCTGAATGAAAAGCAATCTAAGGGGACGCCTGGGTGGCTCAGCGTTCAGCACCTGCCCAGGTTGTGATCCTGGAGTCCCAGGATCAAGTCTCACATCAGGCTCCCTGCATGGAGCCTGCTTCTCCCTCTGCCTGTGTGTCTCTGCCTCTCTGTCCGTGTCTCTCATGAATAAATAAATAAAATCTATTAAAAAAAAAAAAGAAAAGCAATCTAAGGAAATAGGTTAGCAATGTATTATCAGTAACAGGAAATAATTAATTTTTTACCTTTTCCCCTCTCCACTTAAGAGATAAATAATAGTATTCTACCCTCAAATAAAAGAAGATATTAAAATTATTTTACACCAAAATTAGTGTTATCTTTTGCCCTACCCACCAAAACAGCAAAAAGGAACCCCCTATCACTTATTCATGCAATCTGTGATACACTTTAGAACAATGTTAAATCACAGAAAATTAGGTTGTTCAGTATCCCAGATACAGTCGTTCATAGAGCAAAACAAGTGAAGTCCTCTCTTCCAAGTAAAGGCTGGGACATCGCGAGTTTCTCCAACAGCATAGGCAACAGAAACGCGAAAAGGAAATAAAAACAGCGCAAAATTACTTGTTCTTCCAGCATACAAATTTAGAACTTACATCACTATATCTAAAAAAAATCAATGAAGAAAAATCAATTGTCTCCTTCAAATCCCAACAATTGTGATAATATTTAAAGGAATGTCTCTCTGTCCTTGGTTATCAGTGGGAGAAAGTATCCCAAGGTTTAAAATTGTGCCCTAAAATAATATGGGCAGGGACCAGACAGAGAAAAAAAAACTTTCCTGGAAAGCATAGAGAAAACAAACAAATCCTAGTGATTCAAATTAAATCCTCCCCAGCCCTGGCAGCTACTGAATTCATTTTAAACTTTCCATAGAAAAAACAAGGTATCTACAACACATTCATGGATAGTATGCTTGGGACACGGTAAATTATGTCTTGATCCCCTAGAAGTCTCCCAGCATGCCTTGCAGTAGAATCTCTCCTTCAAGGGCCAGCAGCACACTCACTGTTGGCCACTCTGGCCCAGGCAAAAGGCTCAGGAAGCACAGGGAAACCCAGCAACCCTTCTGCCCTCCAAAGCAGCTCATCTGGATAAAGCACAGCCCTGTACAATCGGATGCAACCCAGAAACCAATGTATGTCTTTGCAGCCTCCTCTTCTGAGCTGAAGATCCATGCCCAGAAATCTTTTGCATACTTCTGGTTCTTTTTCAAGGACCAAAATTTAGTTTGTGGTTGATCACTGTGACCTTAGAGAAGAAATCTGAGCTAAGAAAAAGAACAGACCTCATTAGGTAGAGGCCAAATCACTTATAAACTGTTGACCTTGGGAGCTCTAATGTAGTACCTTGCCATAATATACAAGGCTTTAAAGAAGAGTCTCTGATAACCATTCCTATGAAAATATTTCTTCACACAATTAACACATAAGACACTCCTGGAGTATGAGGAATACTGACTGTCTTAAGAATAAAGAGCTCTATTTTTTCAAAAGGCAAAAACCAAAATAACTAAGTGAATAAAGTCTAAATATAATTCCTAAGACAGAGAGACCACAGATATAATACTTCTATAAAGAATTTTATGATTGGGATGCCTGGGTGGTTCAGTGGCTGAGTATCTGCCTTCAGCTCAGGGCGTGATCTCAGGGTCCTGGGATCAAGTCCCACAACAGGCTCCCATAGGGAGCCTGCTTCTCCCTCTGCCTGTGTCTCTGCCTTTCTCATGAATAAATAAATAAAATATTTAAAAATAAAAGAATTTTAGGGCAGCCCGGGTGGCTCAGTGGTTTAGTGCCACCTTCAGCCCAGGGCGTGATCCTGGAGACCTGGGATCGAGTCCCACATCGGGCTCCATGTATGAAGCCTGCTTCTCCCTCTGCCTGTGTCTCTACCTCTCTCTCTCTCTCTTTCTCCCTCTCTCTCTCTCTCTCTCTCTCTGTGTCTCTCATGAATAAATAAGTAAAATCTTTTAAAAAACAAAAAGAATTTTGTATTTGTAAACATCTCTGAAATCTCAGAATCCTGACTCATTAGAAATATTTATGTCCGGGTACTCAGGTGGCTCAGTCTGTTAAGCATCTGCCTTCAGCTCAGGTCATGATCTCCAGGGTCCTGGGATCGAGCTCCATGATGGGGAGCCCACTTCTCCCTGTCCTCCCAGCTTGTGCTTTCTCTCACTATCTTTGTCTCTCTCTCAAATAAATAAATAAAATCTTTAAAAAAAAAAAGAATAGAAATGTTAACGTCAGGTACCTAAGTACTTGGTTGTTTCCTCATGGAAATTTCTGAAGCAAATGGAATTCTCCACTATGAAAAGGAGATTATTCCACACAAAGTCATGCTGTTCTATCCAAGGGTAGTACAATTACTTTTACTCTGACCAAATAAAATACACTACAAAATGCTAGACATACAGAGTTCCTTTGACATAAATATTCATAATAATATAAGAAAAGAAATCTTCCATTTTTGTCTCCAGATGGTAATTACGTTGGTATGAGCCCAAGGCTTCTTTTTAAATCACATCCACCATTCACCTAACTATCAAATAACACAAAATAGCAGACATGGTCAATATAATAAAGACTCATAGGAAAGCAGAATTGGTTTAGATTCATTTTTCTACATCCCCTCTCACTTTCTTTCAGAACCCTAACATTCAAAGTACAAAACGAGAGGGGCACCTGGGTGGCTCAGCCGTTGACTTTGGCTCAGGGAGTGATCCCGGGGTTCTGGGATTGAGTCCCACATCGGGTTCCCTGCAGAGAGCCTGCTTCTCCCTCTGCCAATGTCTCTGCCTCTCTCTGTGTCTCTCATGAATAAATAAACAAAATCTTAAAAAAAAAAAAAAGAAAAAGTACAAAACAAGAAAACGTAATGGTTAGTATTTCAGGAAAAAAAAAGGATCTATGACCCATAGGTACCATACATTCCGGGGCAAAACACAAAGTAATTCAAATCCACATTAGCACTTAGAGAAAAAGCATAGCAAGGTATCGGAGCCAAATCAGACAAGAGGGGCAGATCATCTGACTTGGGTACTTCTCTTTACACTGTTCTCTGGCTCCTAAATTAAAACTATTATACTTGGGGAGACAGTGCTACCTGATGAACACAAACTCCCAACTGTAATTCAGCAAGTGTTCAGTGACTGGCCACCATGTGGACAGCATCCTGCAAGGTCCTGTGTTGACAAATGCAAGGAGGGCACTACAGTCACAACTCCTAGGAGCTCATGATAAATGAGGACAGATCAACACATACCACTTGCAGAATCAGCCACGACACAAAACCAACTTTTGAGAAGCAGCACAGGCTATAGAACCTGAGTTGAGATGAAGACAAAGTCACATTCTGATAAAGAGTAAATAAGAGAGGATGGCAGGGCTGTTAAGGAAAAGGGAAGTCCTCATTACCTACAAAGGAAGGTGCTTGAGCTGTTTAGAGTTCAAAATCTGCAGTCCAAGTGCTAAGGTCTGAATGTGTCCACATCAAAATTCATGGGTTGAAATCTTAATATCAAAGCTGACAGGATGAGGACGCAGGCCCTTCAGAAGGTGGTTAGGTTATCAGGGTGGAGCATTCATAAATGAAATTAGTGTTCTTTAAAAGTGAGCCCAAAGAGCTCCGTCACCCCTTCTACCAGGTGAGGACACAGAGGGAAGGCACCTGCTAATAAGAAGCAGGAAGAAAGCCTCACCAGAAAGCGACCGTGGTGGCACTCTGAGTTTGAACTTTCCAGCTTCCAGAACCGTGTAAATAAACTTCCTGTGCTTAAAACTTACCCCGTCTGATATTTCTTAGAGTAGCTCCAAGGACTAAGACACCAAGCCCACTCCCTACCAGCAGTGCAACCTTGCAACTTCCCTTATCCTCAATTTCCTCTCTGTAAAATGGGATTAAGAAACCACTCATAAGAGATCCCTGGGTGGCGCAGCGGTTTAGCGCCTGCCTTTGGCCCAGGGCGCGATCCTGGAGACCCGGGATCGAATCCCACGTCGGGCTCCCGGTGCATGGAACCTGCTTCTCCCTCTGCCTATGTCTCTGCCTCTCTCTCTCTCTGTGTGTGTGTGTGACTATCATAAATAAATAAAAATTAAAAAAAAAAAAGAAACCACTCATAAAACTGCCTGGTGGACCCCATGAGATCATCTGTCCAAAGTGCCCACTGACAACGTGCTAATTAAAGCATCTAGCAGAGTTAAAACTGGGCTGCTGAGAGTAGTATTGCCAGAGTGCTCAAGATAACTTGGTCTGTATCTATGCCCTATCTGAACAGAGCTTCTTCTAGAACTATCCCATGACTTCTAAAAAAAAAAGCAAAATCCACCTGTGCCACAAATCTGGTCATCTCCACGCAGGCACACAGACAGACATTACATACACTACTACCACTTTGTCCTTGGCTCTAATTCCAAGTTTTGACCTGCATGAGAAGTGCTTCCCTGCTCAATCTCCATTCACTAAGGGGTCTGGTACTATTATTTTTTTAAGGTTTTATTTATTTATTCATGAGAGAAGCAGAGACACAGGCAGAGGGAGAAGCAGGCTCCACGCAGGGAGTCCCGACCTGGGACTAGATCCCGGGTCTCCAGGATCACACCCTGGGCTGAAGGCAGGCGCCAAACTGCTGAGCCACCCAGGGATCCCTATTATTTTTAATTTGATCAGAATGATTAACTTCAGATTGGTCTGATTCAAGAAGCTAAAGACACTGTATGAAGGTTTCATTTGTGAAAAATGAAAATCAGAGAAGACTGTTACATCTTAGGCAAAATTAAAAGGCAATTATGACTCCTGACATTCTGTTTGCTTTTCACAAGGTAACCTCTACCACAAGTTAAGGAGGAATTATCACATTTTTACAAGAGCACAGACTTAAAGTTTCCTTGTTATATAATGTTTCCCTGCAAAATTCAGCATCATGTACTCAGGGCCCTATCCATGTTTAAAACTGGTGCCTTACAGCTATTTTTTAGGCAAAGCACACATGAGTAAACTGAAGAAATCTATGGCCAAAATGCAATGCTGAAAAAAGGATCTGTTCTAACAACATCTATGTTCCTAAATAGGAAACCTCTTGAGCCGAGTCTAGTAATATGACTGGTAAGTCTAAGAGATGTATATAATTTCCCCAAGTCTTCCTGAAATGCAAAATAATAAAAATGTGAGAAATAAAAAAGATCTGATTTCACCCAAAGAGTGAAATCAGAAATCCTTTAAACTTGTAAGCATTGCTAGTATAAATATCACTCAGCATATACATAAAAATCAAAATACTGTGGGTAGAATTTCAAAGAAGGTACAAAAATATTTGATCAATATTTTCATTAATATACTATGACCTAAGCATTCAAACTGGCAAAAGATGGTCACCTTGATTTCAATTCCAGGAGCCAGTTTGTCACAAAGGAGGAATTCTCTGTATCTTCCTCTAATTAAAAATTGAAACTTAGGGGTGCCCAGGTGGCTCAGTCAGTGAAGCATCTGCCTTTGTCTCAGGTCATGATCTCAGGGTCCTGGGATAGAGCCCCATGTCAGGCTCCCTGCTCAGCAGGGAATCTGCTTCTCTCTCTCCCTCTGTCTCTCCCCCTGCTCATGCTCTATCTCACTCTTGCTCTCTCTCTCTCTCTCTCTCTCTCTCTCTCTCGAATAAATAAAATAAAAATGAAACTTAACAGCACCATGATTCTATTTTAGCCTTAAGAGTGAGAAAGCCAAAAGCCAAATTCACTATCTAATTATACTAATCTCTTCATTTAAGAGGCCCGGAAGCATCTTCTCCTCTGTCTGCTTTAAAAATTTGCCCTTCTATTTCATAATTAAGTATATTACTTTGTTTAACTTTTAACTACAATTTTCCTCAAATAGTCATGGAAATAAGCATAATGAAATCTCAAGTAAGTCATTCTCTCTTTTGGAGAACAAAATGAAACTTTAAGTTTATAAAGAAAGTGGATGGGGAACCTGGGTGGCCCAACCAGTTGAGCATCCTTGATTTTGGCTCAGGTTGTGATCTCAGGATCTCGAGATTCAGCCCAAGGATGGGTGCCTCAATCAGTGGGGAGTCTGCTTGAGGATTCTCTTCCTCTCCCTCTGCCCCACCCAGCTGATGTGTGCTCTCTCTCAAATAAATAAATAAATCTTAAAAAAAAAAAGTAGATTTCACTGACCTAGTCCCAAAGTGTAAAAAAAAAAAAAAAAAAACCTTAAGAGTCCTAAAGACACAAAGAATGTGTCCAATGCACTGTACCAATACACTGTAATTAAAAATAAATTCATTAAGACTTGTACAAAGTGATCATTAGCTGACAACCCTGCAATGAGAGTTAAGAGATCAGTGCAGGGATTTTGAAATCTCTGTGCTCCTCTTAAAGGAAACAGGAGATATGGCCAATAGCAGGCTCTCCTGTGGCCCCAACTATCAACCTCAAAGACTCCAATCATAAGATAATGACACTGCTTTTCTCAAACACTTAGGTGAGATTTTAGGAATAGAAATTTTGCTCAGCATAGGAACAGAAAGGGAAGATAAATATCAGAATTTGGAACATTTAGTAGATTTAAATAGAAAAAATAGGATAAACTATGACAATGTACCAAAATGGAATTCAGAAATATGCAAGAAGGAAATTTCATTTACCCTGGAATTTGGACCTATGCTCAGTACACTCCCAGGTATGGAACAGGGAAGTTAAACTGAGCAGAAAAATTTCCAAGAAAAATGCACTTTAATCTTGGCTACTTCATTTATTGTTCTGCAACTACAGGTAATAAATATACTTCTTTGTCTCTAAAGTTATTCTAATCTAAAATAATACCCATGATGATGATGATGATGATAAAAACTACCTAGAGGGAAGACTGGGTGGCTCAATGGGTTAGGTGTCCAACTCTTGATTTCAGCTCAGGTCATGATTTTAGAGTCATGTAGTATCAAGGCCCTCCCCTTACTCCATGGGGCTCTGAGCTCACAGGGGAATCTGTCTGAGATTCTCTCTTTCCCTCTCCTTCTGCCCCTACCCCCGCCACACACATATTCTTTCTTTTCAAATAAATAAATAAATAAATCATTAAAAATAAAGCCAACAGATCTATACTAATATAAACTAATATCTAATTCTTAATAGAGTTTGCAAATAATTTTATTATGTATTTATAAACAGAAATATACATATCCTCAAAAAATTTTATTTGACACATGAGGTAAGGCATGTCTGACAACATATTATACTATCTGATCCCTATATAATTATGTATGAATGTATGTATGTATATATCAAGATGTATCACTATGTATTTTATCATTCCACCTTGACAGAATGAACATCATGTCCATACTAATGTACATCTGGGTTGATTCCAATGTTTTACCATTATAAACAATACCACAAAAATAAAAAAAATACCACAATGAATACTTGCATTGTGCAATGATTTTCAAAACTTTTGATCTCAATTGAGATTTAAGACTAGAGAACCACAAAGAAGTTTTATTTATGTGGCTTATATCTATAAATATTTATATATCTGTAACTATTTACTGTATATAGACTAAAACTAATAAATTTTTTAAATGTTCACTAATGCATTTAATAATCTCATTATTATAACATAAATAGCATATTTCTATAAAAAATATTTTCTGAAACAGAAATAAGTTCTGAAGAGAGCAGTACTATTTTGCATTTTTGAAAAATCTCTTAAATTCCTGGCTTTACAGAAGGCAACTGGATTCTCACTTATGTTTCTGCTGAATAATGAGATATCATATCATTTCTAGAAAATTCCACTGTATACACTAGTGATGGAACGAGACTTAAGAAGGCAAGTAATGCCTTAATATTATTATAAAAATAGCTTTCATTTTATAGATCCCCTGAAAGGACCTTGGGGAGCCCACTTTGACTTCCACTGCTTTAGAGTACATTTTCCTAGAAAAGGAATGGCTATAGTTGTATAAATGCACATCTTGATTGGCTTTTTCTATTTTGACAAATGGGTCTCCAAAGTGTCTGGAGGAATTTTACACTCCCACAGCAGTTTAAGAGTTCCCTTAAAGATTAAAGAGGAAAGGAGAGAAAATGAGTGGGAAATATCAGAGAGGGTGACAGAACATGAGAGACTCCTAACTCTGGGAAACAAACAAGGGGTAGTGGAAGGGGAGGTGGGTGGGAGGATGGGGTGACTGGGTGACGGGCACTGAGAGGGGCACTTGGCGGGATAAGCACTAGGTATTATACTATATGTTGGCAAATCGAATTCCAATAAAAAAAATACAGTATAAAAAAAAGAGTTCCCTTAAATCCATGTCTTGTCAAACCTTCAAATTGTCAGTCATTTTACTTTCTACCAGTCTGACTGGTATGGAATGTTTTATCTCACTGTGGGTTTTTTTTTTTTAAAGATTAATTTATTTATTTGAGAGAGAGGGAAAGAGAGAGAAGGGAGTTGGGTCAGAGGGAGAGAGAAAAGCAGACTCCACACTGAGCACAGAGCCAGATGCAGGACTCGATCTCTCCATGGTGAGATCATGACCTAAGCTGAAACCAAGAGTCATCAGAGGCTCAACCGACTATGCCCCTAGCTGCCTCATCTCACTGTGCTTTTACTGGGCATCTCCTGCTAAGCAGTTAGAGTTTGAGCAGCCTATTCAAGTTCATTCACCATTCCAGATTTCTCATCTATGAATTACCTGTTCATAATATTTGCACACTTTCTACTAGGTTGTCTTTTTAAGAGATTAAACTCAAAATATTTTTTAATAATTTACTGAGTTTAATCTCTTGTCAGATGCATGCTTTGTAAACTAATTTCTCACAGATTGTTTCTATATAAGATATAGATAGCTATATCTATAAGATAATATAATACAGTAAATCACTAACACTAGGATCATATGGCCTGGAATTGAATTCTTTTTTTTTTTTTTGAGATTTTATTTATTTATTCATGAGATAGAGAGAGAGAGAGAGAGAGAGAGAGAGAGAGAGAGAGAGGCAGAGACACAGGCAGAGGAAGAAGCAGGCTCCATGCAGGGAGCCTGAAGTGGGACTCGATCCTGGGTCTCCAGGATCACACGCTGGGCTGAAGGCGGCACCAAACCACTGAGCCACCTGGGCTGCTCCCGTAATTGAATTCTAGTTTATCACCTAGTAGCTATCTTATACCAAGCAATTTAATCTCTCTAAACCACCAAACTAAAGTGAGAATAATAATGGTACCAACATTATTTGGCTGTAATGAGAATTAAATAAGACATGTAAAACTCTTTAACACTGTGTTTGGTTCATAAAAAGTTGTAATTAAATATTAGTCTTCTTTTCATCACATTATTATTATTCCTTTAAGAGATTTTTTTTTAATAGTAAATGCTCAAAAGATGTGTCTGGATATCATTTGAAATACTTTAGTGTTGAGTAGAAATATTTTTAAAAGTTTAATGATTCTAGAAATTCAGAATTTTATAAACCTTTTTTCCCCAGTTGTTTTTAAGTTCTTCATACAGCTAACTCTAAACTGTTGGATCAAAGTATAGACACAGCACAAATTATTTACTGAAATATTCATGTATATAATTAAATGGTAATTACTTCTTAGCTTAGAAGCAACCAAACACAAATACAATTTAACAATGAAACTAGTGTTTTAGAGAAAATTGTTTGTCAACATAAGTTTTAAATGTTCTACTGTTAGAACATTTAACTTTTGTTAACACCTACACCCAAATAATACAAAACTTTTATACATTTTTCTCTTATCTCAAAAGAAAAAAAAAGAAACAGATACAAGGCTTCACTGAATGCTTTTATTTTTCTAAAGAGATCACAGGAAAAGCTGAGAAAATCTTAACACACCAAGTTCCCCTTCCTCTTATTAGACTGGTAGCAAAACTTATTCAGCACAGGAAAGAAAAGATAATTAACTCTTTGCAGGTAAACTACCCATTTTATTAAAAAGTAATTTCCCTGTTTATGGCTCATTTATAATTACCTTTAGAAGACAGAAATTTGTAAATGACCAACCTTGAAGAACTAAAAGAATGCCAATGGCAATAAATTATAACATCTATTTTCCCCCAGAGAAAATGAGAAAGAAAATAATTTTTGAAATGTTATTACTCAAAAGGTTTTTTAAAAAATTATGTGATATTTTAAATGGTAAATTTTAATTATCTCTTTTTCCAGGACAAAGATCTGGGTGCCACATCTTCCTGTTGTTATTTCACTGCACCCATAAAATCACCAAAGACTTTTTATACTATGAACTATGATAGTTCTGGAGAAATACAAACCAAAGGACTTCATTCTTGCCTTCAAGGACTATTGATTCTACAATAGAAGCCGACTAGCAGAAACAGCAATAATGCTTACTAAGGATCTATTATGTGATATCAGCTACTATGCTAGATATGCTAGCATATTTAGATATGCTAGGTACCCGTAAAACAGTAGTAGATGAAGAGTCATAAACTGACGAATGGGAAGTAATAGTTATTGGTCATCACAGGTCCTAGAACATGGCCATAAGAAGAAGCAGCTAAATTGGGATAAAGGCAGCCAGAAGTGTGGATGAAGAGGCCAGGTGCTGGGTGGATGTTCACCTCTCCAAGAATGACAAAAGGAGTAATGACGAAAAAAAGAAAATGTAAGCCTGAATATAAAGAAGTCACTGGAAGGTGAAGTAATGGGGAGGTACGCTGGCAACTCATTCAAAGATGCAGGCAATTTGGAGGGAGGTGAAAAATTACCTAAAAGCAGCAAGGGGAGCACTCTTTCGCTAGATCTAAGGTACTTTTAGGGTATGGGGAAAAAAAAACCCAGCCACTACTTGGGAGGATAGAAACACTGTCCTCAGAAGGCAGTCAGTTTCACTTACAGCAAGATGGAGAAGGGAATACTCAGAGATCTACAGGATATGGAGGTTTTAAGATGAAAAGAATGTTTCAGGGCAGCCCAGTGGCTTAGCGGTTTAGCCCCACCTTCAGCCCAGGACTTGATCTTGGAGTGCAATCTGAATCAAAAGGTTCTTAATTTCATTAAGGATGAAAGCCCTGGAACAGTCAGTGAACCCAGGATATGCTATATACAAAGGAAGACATTAAATAATACATTTAAATTGTTGCAACAACATAACAGATTCAGATAATAAAATTAACCAAGGACAGTACTGAAGAGATTAAAGACACTGCCTCGTGAGAAAAAGTGGAAAAGAGAGACAAAGTTTGTCAGTGCTTTTGTGTAGAGTACCATACACAAACTGCAATCATGTTCATTCAGAAGACTTAAGGATTTTCTCATACCATCAAGGAAGACCAGTGAACTCAGACTGCGTGGCATATGCACTAGAAGCAAAGTGCACTTCCTGAAAAGTACTATGGCATCTGGCCATACTTCCCACAATGCTTTGCAGGTCCTACACAGTGAACAAGTGTTTGCAAAATGAATAAACACATCTACATATAAAAAGTACTTTCAACTATACCTCCAAGATCAGTAATGCTTGAGACCTATAAAAGAAAGTCACTGCAAATGTTTCCAAAATTGTTCTTCTACACATCAAGAGGCAACTATTTAGAACACTTGAAGGTTAGCCCTTTGTGCTTAACTCTTCTACTGCCTCACAGATAAAAGTAAAATGGTCTTTACCTTCATTCAGATAACTATCCCAACAAACACAATACAGTTTTCAAAATTTTATGTTAGAAATCTTAGTTTAAGGGCAAATTCAAAATTCTAACCTGGTCACCACACATACTATTAACTGATTTCGTGTGCTGGGGCAGGGGTGGGGGGGAACAAAGGTATATAACACCATGTTTTTCCCATCTGCTTATTTATGGAGATTTTAAATTTTATAAAAGAAAATGAGTGAAAAAATGTGCACACACAGAATAAACGTCCTTTCTTAAAATATATATGTTTATTTGAGAAGAGAGGGTGGGGCAGAGGGAGAGGAAAAAAGTTTTAAGCAGACTTCATGCTTAATGTGGAAGCTGACAGGGACTCTAACTCATGACCCTAAGATTATAACCCTGAGATCACGGCCTGAACTGAAATCAAGAGTCAGATGCTTGAGGCACCTGGGTGGCTCAGCCGTTGAGCATCTGCCCTTGGCTCATGGCGTGATCCCAGGGTCCTGGGATTGAGTCCCACATCGGGTTCCCTGCAGGGAGCCTGCTTCTCCCTCTGCCTATGTCTCTGCCTCTGTCTGTGTGTGTCTCATAAATAAATAAATAGAATCTTTAAAAAAAAAAAAAGACAAGAGTCAGATGCTTAACTGACTGTGCCACCCAGGTGTCCCATAAAACATTCATCTTTTTTTAAAAAGCTAACATCCAGAAAACATTAGCTACCAAAAATGAAAATTAGAAAGTAATTGTCATTTAAAAAATAAAAGGAATTCCTCATTTCACTTTTCCTAAAAATGTACTAAAGTATTCTTTTAAGTGGAACTGTTTCTGTTATAGTTAATATTATTAGATTGATTAAATTTTATTAGCACTTGTCATGCCACGACTACATCTCCAAACTAAAATAAAAATCTGCTCCTATATGTATATCATAAAACAAAGCTACTACCATTCTTGGACCACAGGTAAGCTAAATAAGCAATTCAGGCAATGAGTCCAACGTCTCCCATAAGGTAGTGTCCCTCCACCCTCTCCAGGAAGCTCAGGTAGTGCAGAGGGAGGGCAAAGAATCTTACAGGCATGAAAGATACCAAAGGAAGCACCAACATGGCCTCTATCTTTACAGCAAGATCTACCACCATGGAGGGCGTATGAATGAGATGGAGATCCCAGCAATCATTGAAAGGAGACTTCTTAAGAATATCCTCCTCCCAAAATGACAGAAGACAGCAACTACTGGTACCAGCAATCTAGCTTCATTTGGGAGACTGACAAAACCCCAGACCTACTAAATCCAGAATCTGCATCTCGGTAAGATCCCTAGGTGATTTGTATTTCATTAAAGGTAGAAAAGTATTGTTCTAAACTACAAAAAATAGCCATACCTTAAAACTGAATTATAGGCAATTATTTTGGATATGAAGCCTCTTTGGTTTAAAAATATTTATCCCTGAAATGGTAGGCAGCAAAATCTGACAAATCACATGGAATAAAAGCTGTCATGATGCTGCTTTTTAGAAGATGGTCAAATACCAAGAAGATAGACCCCCAATTTGTAACATTAAGGGCAAACTACACACACATATACATACATTATGTTACAGCAACAGAGCCAAAGAAAAGGGCAGATTTGTAATCAATCCAGTTACTAATTGGTAGCTGTCATTTTATATAAATCTGTTTGAAAAATACTGATAAAGGAAAGTCTAATGTATTTCACCAACATGAAGCTCCAAGTCCGAAACATCTAAGGATTTATTGAAGCATGCAATACCAGAAAACAAAGACTAGTAAAAAGTGACACTATAGCCCCAGGACAGAAGACATTAAAAATACCCAGACTAGGGCAGCCCGGGTGGCTCAGTGGTTTACCGCCACCTCCAGCCCAAGGCGTGATCCTGGAGACCCAGGATAGAGTCTCACGTGAGGCTCCCTGCATAGAGCCTGCTTCTCCCTCTGCCTGTGTCTCTGCCTCTCTCTCTCTCTCTCTCTCTCTCTCTCTCTCTCTCTCCTTCTCCTCTCTATGTATTCTCATGAATAAATAAATAAAATCTTTAAAGGAAACTACCCAGACAAAAAGGAGAGAAGTATAAAGATGCTATCAAGTACAAGAGAAGGATTCATGATGAGGGGAATGGCAAGCAAGAATAAAAGCAAAAATGCACGATAAAATTATAACATAGTGCACTTGTGCCCCCAAGACTACAGATGGCAAGCAAAAGAATTACCATTTCCTTAATAACTTATTACTCTGAAAAAAACTTTAAATTGATTTTTAAGGTCACGTTTTCCCCTCAATGAAGCAATTCTGAAATGAAAGTGACAAGTAAAAATAGAAAAGGCTTTTAAAATGCATTTTACAATGATTTTTCCAAAGTATATCAGTCTCTCCAAAGACATAGCGGCCATGAGGTCTGGCATCCCGAAATATTTAAACTTAAAGGACAAATTAACGAAAGACATGACGGAGTTTTCCACTCACTGGGTGACTATTTCACCGAGTTACATTTGGTGGCATACTCCTGTGCTCACTACCTCATCCTGATCATCCATGTCTTTTTTTTTTTTTTTTTTTTTTAGGATTGTATCTATTTGAGCAGCCTGGGTGGCTCAGCTTTTAGCGCCGTCTTCAGACGTGATCCTGGAGACCTGGGATGGAGTCCCACGTCAGGCTCCCTGCATGGAGCCTGCTTCTCCCTCTGCCTGTCTCTGCCTCTCTCTCTCTCTCTCTCTCTCTCTCTCTCTCTCATGAATAAATAAATAAAATCTTTTAAAAAAAACTAAGACAATGTTCTTTAAAAAAAAAAAAGATATCTATTTATTCATGAGAGACACAGAGAGAGAGGCAGAGACACAGCCAGAGAGAGAAGCAGGCTCCCAGTGGGGAGCCTGATGCAGGACTTGATCCCAGGACCCCAGGATCACAACCTGAGCTGAAGGCAGAGGCTCAACCACTGAGCCACTGAGGCATCCTCCGATCATCCCTGTCTTTATTCCATCAGCATCTGGCACAAGACAAAGCATATGACAGGTGCTCAATATTCAGCAAATGGATGAACAATTCAGATAGTTTGGTTTAATGATAAAATTTATGAGAGACCATATAAGCATTGTACACACACAAAAATTACTCACCCACAGCCAACCCTCATTTATCACTGAGTACCTTGTAAACATGTATTACTAATCATGGGGAAATGACTATAAGAAGTAACAAACCTTGAGGCATAATATTATCATCTTCATATATAAACACACTATCAAAATCCATTTGGTCTCCTCAAAAGACAAATCATTCAAGTGGAAAGGTATGTGAAAGATCATCGTCCAGTTCAATCCAAGCAGAACCACTGAACGAAAACACTAGCTTCCAGTCCACACCCATCATGGATAATCCTCTCATTCCCTTCATCTTTCCTTCTGCATCTCTCCTCATGTATCCCTGTTTGCTTTATCTACCAGAACTTCCAGAAAAAAACTAGCACCAAAACCCTGCTCCTCTACATAATCGCAGTAAATACAAACCTTTGTTTGTAGTACAAACCTACTACCCTCTCATGCACATTATAAGCATGTTAGCTTTTATTCTACTTTTGATATCTACAATATACAAAGATGAATGTGAAACACAAGGGAAAAAAAACAGGGGTATGTGGGTGGCTCAGTGGTTGAGCATCTGCCTTTGGCTCAGGTCATGATCCTGGCGTTTTGGGATCGAGTCCTGCATCAGGCTACCCACAGGGAGACTGTCTCTCCCTCTGCCTATGTCTGCCTCTCTCTGTGTGTCTCTCATGAATAAATAAATAAAATCTTTTAAAAAAAATCTATGGCTGTGGAGAAGATGAAGACATTAAACAAAATTAAGTCATCTGGAACAATGGGTGTAATTAGTTGTCTGAAAGTAAACACTTGGGGGGTGCCGGCAGCTGCTCCATAGGAGATCTGATAAAGAGGCTGAAGTCAAAAAGAAAGATTGAGGATGAAAAATGGGAAAATGTAGGGCTTGCTTTCACTGTACATACATCTCACATAAAATATTTTCATCTAGATAAACTGGAAAATCACATATCTATTCTGGAGAAATATTATAATTTGGAAATATTTAGGAAAAATATCCTAAAGGATAATTATCTTTCAGATTTTTTTTCTCCCAGGCTATTTGTATTGTGCTGATTCTTGTATCATTTTCTATAACTATTTGAGAGCAGCTTTAGACTCACAGCAAAACTGACAGGAAGACAAAGAGATTACCCATATAACCTGACCACCCCACATTCATGCCCTTCCCATCGACATGCCTCCTAGTGATCAATCACAGTTGATGAACCTACACCAATACATCATAATCATTCAAAGTCCACAGTTTAGATATATTAATTTGTCTGAACAAATGTATGATGATATATATCCATCATCATAGTACCATACACAGTATTTTCACTGCCCTAGAATACTGTGCTCTGTCTATGCATCCCTCCCCACACCCCGATCCCTGGTGACCACTACTCTTTTACTCTGTCCAAGTTTTGCCATTTCCGAAATGTGGCATGGTTGGAATCATACTATGTAGCCTTTCAGGTTATTATCCTCTCAGTGATATGCATATAAGGTACTTCCATGACTTTTCTCTTTTTTTTTAAGATTTTATTTATTCATTCATGAAAGACACAGAGAGGGAGAAAGGCAGAGACACAGGCAGAGGAAGAAGCAGGCTCTACACAGGGAGCCCAATGTGGGACTCGATCCCGGGACTCCAGGATCATGCCCTGGGCCAAAGACAGGCGCTAAACCACTGAGCCACCCAGGGATCCCCCTCCGTGACTTTTCATGGCTTGATAGCTCATTTCTTTTCAATGCTGAATAATATTCCACAGTCTGGAGGTATAAGAATTTATTTCTTCGTTCCCCTACTGAAGGAAACTTTGGTTTCTTCATTTTTTTTAAATATTTCTGAATTTATTTTAGAGAGAGAGAAAAGAAACATGAGCAGAGAAGGCAGAGGGAGAGGGAGAGAGAATCTCAGGCAGACTATGAGATCACGACCTGAGCCAAAACCAAGAGGCAGAAGCTTAACCGACTGAGCCACCCAGGTGGGCTCATGGACATCTTGGTTTCTTTTTTTTTTTTTTTTAAGATTTTATTTATTTATTCATGAGAGACAGAGAGAGAGAGAGAGAGAGAGAGGCAGAGACACAGGCAGAGGGAGAAGCAGGCTCCATGCAGGGAGTCCGATGTAGGACTCGACCCCGGGACTCCAGGATCACACCCTGGGCCAAAGGCAAACACTAAACTGCTGAGCCACCTAGGGATCCCCGACATCTTGGTTTCTCCCAAGTTTTGGCAAATATGAAAGAAACTGCTATAAACATCCATAGAAGGCTATTCCATGAACATTAGTTTCTAACCCCTTTGAGTAAATATAAAGGAGCACTATTACTGGATCATAGCGTAAAAGTATGGTTAGTTTTGTAAGAGTGTGCCAAAATGTCTTCCAAACTGACTATCCCATTTCATATTCCCACCACCAGTGAATGAGATTTTATGTTACTTCATATCCTACCAGACTTTGGTGTTGTCAAGTTCTAGATCTTAACCATTCTATTGCAAACAGTGTATCTCACTCACTGTTATTTTAATCTGCATATGATGGTGGAGAATTTTGTCACATGCTTGACATCTGTATTATCTTTGGTAAGATGCCTGTTAAGATCTTTACCTATTTTTTTAAAGATCTTATTTATTTATTCTTGAGAGACACACAGAGAGAGGCAGAGACATAGGCAGAGGGAGAAGCAGGCTCCTTGCAGGAAGCCCGGTGTGGGACCCGATCCCAGAACTGGGATCACGCTCTGAGCCAGAGGCAAACACCCAATGGCTGAGACACCCAGGTGTCCCTTTACCTATTTTTTTAATCAGGTTGTTTCCTTATTGTTAAATTTTAAGAGTTCTTTGAATATTTTGGCTAACAGTCCCTTATTATATGTATGTTTTGCAAATATTTTCTCCCAGTTGATAGTGTGTCTTTTCATTCTCTTAACATTAATTTTTTGGCAAAGCAAGTGTTTTACATTTTAACAAAGTCCAGCTTGTCAAGTATTTGTTTCATGAATCATGCCACAGGTGTCACAGGTTTGCTCCTGTGCTATCGTCTAGGAGTCCTACAGTATTTTGTTTTCCACTTACAACTATTTTCCACTGAGTTAATTATTGTAGCAGGTTTAAGGACTGTGTCGAGACCATTCCCTTTTTGTTCCAGAAGTCCAACTGTTACAGCACCATTTGTTGAAAAGACTACCTTTGTTCCACTGTATTGCCTTTGTTCCTTTGTAAAAGAGCAGTTGACCATATTTATGCAAATCTATTTCAGGGCTCCCCACTTGGTTCTAATGAACCATTCATCTATTATTTTGCCAATAATACACTGACTTAACTGCTATAGCTTTATATTAAGTCTTGAAGTTGGGTGGTGTCGGTCTTCCAACTTTATAATTCCCCAATAAGGTATCCGGGGTCTTACACATCTCTAAACTTTAGAATCAGTTTACTGATATCCACAAATAACTCACCAGGGTTTAGACTGCTATTGCATTGGATTTATAGATCAACCTGGGAATAAATGACATCAATCTGGGAAGAACTGACATCTCCACAATATTGACTCTTCTTATTCTTAAAACATGGAATATCTCTCCACTTATTTTTTTTTAGTTTCACTCAACAAATTTCTATACTTTTCTTCATGTTGATATACATATTTTGTTAGATTTATACCTAGCAATTTTGGAGGAGGACGGTGCTAATATAAATGGTATTGGGTTTCTTATTTCAAATTCCACTTACTGGGGCCCTTGGGTGGCTCAGTCAGTTGAGTGTCTGACTCTTGATCTCAACTCAGGCCTTGACCTCAGGGTCTAGAGTTCAAGCGCTGCACTGGGCTCCATGGTGTGTGTAGCCAATTAAAAAAAAAGACACACACACATATACACACACAACACAAAT
Organism: Nyctereutes procyonoides; assembly: GCF_905146905.1. Lineage (NCBI taxonomy): Eukaryota > Metazoa > Chordata > Mammalia > Carnivora > Canidae > Nyctereutes > Nyctereutes procyonoides. Next base: position 9,905,830 of record NW_026575044.1, read on the forward strand.
TCCATTTAATAATTGCTGGTATGGGGCAGCTCGGGTGGCTCAGCAGTTTAGCGCCGCATTCAGCCCAGGGCCTGATCCTGGAGACCCGGGATCGAGTCCCACATTGGGCTCCCTGCAGGAAGCCTGCTTAGCCCTCTGCCTGTGTCTCTGCCTCTCTCTGTATCTCTCATGAATAAATAAATAAAATCTTAAAAAAAATCATTGCTGGTATGTAGAAAAGCAACTGACTTTTATCAACTTTGAATCCTGCAACCTTGCTATAGTTGCCTATTGGTTCCAAGAAGTTCTGGTCAATTCTCTCAGACTGCCTACACAGACAATCATGTCACCTGTGAACAAAGAGCTTAACTTCTCCCTTCCAAATGTGCATCCCTTTAATTTCCTTATCTTGTCTTATTTCATTGGCTAGGTATTCCCAGAACGATGTTGAAAAGGAGCAAGGAGATAGTGATATCCTTGATTTGTTGTGCACTTACTGCAAAACTCCAGATATACACAACTGAGTATTGAGTATATTAGCAATTGATATTTTGTAGAGATTCTTTTTCTGGTTGAGGAAATTCCTAGTTTACTGATAACTTTTCTCATGAATGTTAGATTTTGTCCAATATATTTGCTGCATTTACTTGTATGCTAGTGCAGATGTAATTTTTCTTTTTTAGCCCAATAATTGATTTTTTTTTTACAGATTTTATTTATTTATCTAAAGAGAGAAGGAGTGCATGAGCAGGGGCAGAGAGAAAGGCAGAGAGAGAATCTTAGGCAAACTCCATTCCCAGGGTGAAGTCCCACACAAGGCTTGATCTCAGGACTCTGAGGTCATGGGATGCCTGGGTGGCTTAGCAGTTGAGTGCCTGCCTTCAGTCCAGGGCATGATCCTGGAGTACCAGGATTGAGCCCCACATCGGCTCCCTGCATGGAGCCCGCTTCTCTCTCTGCTTATGTCTCTGCCTCTCTCTGTGTGTCTCTCATGAATAAACAAAATCTTAAAAAAAAAAAAAAAGACTCAGATCATGAAATGAGCTGAAGTCAAGAGAAAGACGCTTAACCAAGTGAACTACCCGGGAGACCCTAATTGATTTTTCAATGTTGAACCAACATTGCTTACCTGGGACATATCTTACTTAGCTGTGCTGTATAATTCTTTATATACATTTATGGGTTTTGTTTCTCAATATTTTCTTGAAATTTTTTGTTCATGACAGATACTGGTCATACATAATTTTCTTCTCTTACAATGTCTTTAACTGATCTTAATTATCAGAATGATCTGACCTCAATGAATGAATTAAGAAGTAGTCCCTCTGCTCCTATCCTATTGGAGGTTGTGAAAAAACAAAAACAAAAACTGGTGTAATGTACAATAGAATTTACTAGAAAAATGATCTGGGTCTACTTCTTTCTGTTTTGCACAATATTAATGATTGATTCAATTTCTTTAATGAATACAGGCTTATTCGTGGGTACTTTTTCCTGTGTGTTTTGACAGCTTCTGTCTTTTAAGAAATTGGTCCATTTCACTTAGGTTATAAAATTAATGCACAGAGTTGTACATAATATTCCTTTATCATCTTTTTAATGTTCATGGGATCCATTGCAATGTCCCTTCTTTCATTTCTGTTATTAGTAATTTGTGTCTTTGCTCATTTTTTTCTGAGTCAGCCTGGTTGGGTATATGGATTTTATTGATCTTTTTGAAGAAACAGTTTCTGGTTTCAGTGATTTTCTCTATTGATTTCTTGTTTTGAATTTCACTGTTCTCTGCTATAATTCTTACTGCTTTTCCTCTGTTCTGTGTTTTAATTTGCTCTTCTTCTTTTTCTAAAATAGAAATTTATACAATTGATTTTATAGCTTTCTTTTTATATTATATGAATTCAATGCTATAAATATCCCTGTAATCAGTGGTTTAGCTACATTCCATAAATCTTAATAACTTGTTTCATTTTTGTTTAATTCAAAATATTTTTAATGTCTTAGAGATTTCTTTTTTGACTTATGTGTTATTTAGAAATGTGTTGTTTAATCTTCAAGTTTAAGATTTTCCAATAATTTTCCCTGATTTCAAGTGTAATTCCAAACTGTTCTGAGAATACTGTAGAATTACAACTTTTTTAATTTCTTTAGGTGTGTTTTATTTCCTAATATGTGATCTTTGTTGGGAAATATTACAAGTGAGCTTGAGAAGAATATGTATTTTGCTGTTGTTGATGAAGTAGTTCATAAATGTCAATTATATTCAGTTGATTGATGGTGTTGTTAAGTTCCTTCACATCCTGATTTTCTTTCTCTTCAATCTGTAAATTTCTAATAGAGGAGTGTTGAAAAATCCAACTATGAAAAAGGATTTATCTATTTCTCTTTGCAGTAGTATGAGTTTCTGCATGACATGGATGGATGCTCTGTTGTTCGGCAAACCCATGTTAAGAACTCTTCCATCGCCTTTTGGCCAGAACCACCAGCTTCCAGTAATTCGCCAAAATGATCAACACAAAGAGAAATAGAGAGGTGTTGCTATATGTCCTCTACGCCTTTTAGAAAACATGGAGTTGTTCCTTTGGCCACATGCATGAGAATCTACAAGAAAGGTGATAATTGTGGACACCAAGGGAATGGGCACTGTTCAAAAAGGAATGCTCTACAAATGCTACCATGGCAAAACTGGAAGAGTCTACAATGCTACTCAGCATGCTGATGACATTGTTGTAAACAAACAAATTAAGGGAAAGATTCTTGCCAAGAGAATTAATGTATGCATTGAGCATATTAAACACTCAAAGAGCTGAGATAGCTTCCTGAAGTATGTGAAGGAAAATGAATCAGAACAAGAAAGAAGCCAAAGAGAAAGGTACTTGGATTGAACGGAAACACCAGTCTGCCCCACCCAGAGAAGCACACTTTGTGAGAAAGTGCTCACTCCCAAGTGCTGGAGCCCATTCCCTGACTTCATGGCATGATAAATGTTAAAAAGACCTCAAGATTGTAAAAATGTTAAAAAAAAAAAAAACTTTTTTTTTTTTTTTTATTTTGAAAGAGACACAGTGTGCAAGTGGGTGAGGCAGGGAATGGGAGGGGGAAAGGGGTGGAGAGAGAGAGAGAGAATGAATCATAAAGAGGCTCCATCCCCAGAGGAAAGCCCAACACAGGGCTCTATTTCACAACCCTGAGATCATGACTTGAGCTGAAAACAAACAGTCCGACACTTAACTGACTGAGCCACCCAGGTGCCCCAGAACTGTTCTCTCTTCTTGGAGAAGAACCCTTCAATACTTGAGTAACACCCTTATCTCTGCTAATAAGAGATGCCTCGTTTTGATGCCTACTCTGTCTGTGGGGCACTTCAGCAGGGAGTCTCCTTATCTCTCTCCCTCTGCCCCTCCTTCTGCTTGTGCCTCTCTCACTCTCTCTCCCTCTGTCAAAGAAATAAATAAAATAAAATCTTTAAAAATACATAAATAGTCTACTCTGTCTGATATTAATACTACTCCTGTTTTTTTTAATTAGTATGAATGTGGTATATTTTACTCCATGCATTTAGTTGTTTTAATTTAATTTTTATCTATTTATTCACATTTAAATTTCAGTATAATTAACATACAATGTTATATTAGCTTTAGGTATACAAATGAGATTCAACAATTTTCTACATTACCCAGTGCTTATCACAATTTAAATGTGCTCTTAATCCCCTCCTTCAACCAATGTACCTATTTCTCCACCCAATTCTCCTCTAGTAACCAGCAGTTTGTTCTCTCTATGAAAAGTATACTTTTGGGGGATGCCTGGGTGACTGAGCTGGTTAAGCACCCAACTCCTGATTTCTGCTCTGGTCATGATCTTGGGATCCTGTGTTGGAGTCTTGTAACAGACTCCATGCTCCCTCTGCCCTTCACCCTACTCATGTGTGCGTGCTCTCTCTCTCAAATAAATTTTTTAAGAAAAGAGGTGAGGAAAGAAAGAAAAAAAAGAAAGAAGAAAGAAAAGAAAGAAAGAAAGAAAAGAAAAGAAAAGAAAAAAGAAAAGAAAAGGGGCTAGTTTTGTTTGTGTGGCTTTTTTTCTTTGTTTTGTTTCTTAAATTACACGAGTGAAATCATGTTATCTGCCTTCCTCTCTTACTGACTTACTTTGTAAGATTCATCCATGTTGTCGCAAAGAGCAAGATTTCATTCTTTTCTATGACTGCATTCTTTTTTATGGCTGAGTAATATCTATCTATCTATCTACACACATATATCAATTCTTCTACACCCATTCATCCACAATGGACACTTGGACTGCTTCCATAATTTGGCTAACGTAAATAATGCTGCAATAAACATAAGGATACATACACCTCTTTCAAATGAGTGCTTTCACATTCTTTTGAGTAAAGATCCAGGAGCAGAATTATTGGATCATATGAGAATTCTATTCTTACTTTTTTTGAGGTACCTCCATACTGTTTTTAATAGTGGATGTACCAATCTGCATTCTCACCAACAGTGCATGAAGGTTCCGTTTTCTCCACAACCTCACAAACACTTGCTTCTTGTTATTTTGATTTTAGCCAATTTGACACCTCTGAGAAGATATCTCATTGTGACTTTCATTTGCATTTCCCTGAAAAGTAATGCTGAGCATCTCTTCATTTGTCTGTTGGTTATCTGTATCTCTCCTTTAGAAAAATGTCTGTTGGTGTATTCTACTCATTTTTAATTGGATTATTTTCTGGTTGTTGAGTTGTAGGAGTTCTTTATATGTTGTAAATATTAGCCCTTTATCAGATACGTCATTTGCAGATATCTTCTCCCATTCAGTAGGTTATCTTTTAGTTTTGTTTATTGCTTCTTTTGCTGTACAGAAGCTTTTTCACAGTAGTCTCATAATCCCTTGTATTTCTGTGGTGTTGGTTGTTAATTCTCTTTTATTTTTCATTTATTTGAGTTCTCTTTTTCTCATGATGAATCTGGCTCAAGTTTTATCAATATTGTTTATCTTTTCAATGAACTAGCTCCTAGTCTCATTAATCTTTTCTATTACTTTTTACTTGCCATTTCATTTCCTTTCACTCTGATCTTTATTACTTCCATCCTTTTACTAAATTTGGCCTTTGTTCTTTTTTTAGTTCCTTTAGGTGTAAAGTCAGATTGTTTGAGACTTTTCTTATTTCTTGCATCACTGCATCACTATAAATTTCCCTCTTTGGTTTCTGCTGTGTCTCAAAGATGTGGGCCTTTCATGTTTCCATTTTCATTTGTCTCCAGGTATTTCTTTTATTTTCTCTTTGATTTCTTCATTGATTCATTGGTAGCATGTAGTTGAGCTACCATGTCTGTGTTTTTTCCAATTTTTATAAATGGATTTCTAGTTTCATGCTGTTGTGGTTGCAAAAAATGTCTGATATGATTTCAATCTTCTTGAATTTACTGAGACTGGTTTTATAGTCTAACGTGATTGATCTTGGAGAATGTTTCATGCACACTTGAAAAAAATGTGAATTCTGCTGGTTTGGGAAGAAATGTTCTGTATGTTTTGTTGAGTCGATCTGGTCTTATGTGTCTTTCAAAGCCACTGTTTCTTCATTGATTTTCTGTCTAGATGACGTATCCATTGACATAAGGGGCATATTAAAGTCTTCTGCCATTATTGTATTACTGTCAGTCTTTCCCTTTACATCTGTTAATACTTGTTTATATATTTAGGTGCTTCTGTGTTGGGTATATAGATATTTATAATTGTTATATCTTCTTGTTGGATAGATTCTTTTATCATTATATAATGCCTTTGTTTCTTGTTACAGTTTTTGTTTCAAAGTCTATTTTGTCAGGGCACCTGGGTGGCACAGTCAATTAAGCATCTCACTCTTGGTTTCTCTTCAGGTCATGATCTCAGGGCTGTGAGATCAAGCCCTGAGTCGGGATCCACACTGAACGTGGAGTCCGCTTGGGTTTCTATCTCCCTCTGTCCACTCCCTCCACTTGTGCTCACTCTCTTTTGCCCTAAAATAAATAAATAAAATCTTCCCAAAATAAGTAAAGTAATTATTGATAGGTATATTTCTATTTTTTTACTTGTTTTGTTGTTGCTTTCGTAGTTCTTCTCTCTTCCATTCTACATTTCTTACTCTCTTCCCTTACAATTTGATGACGTTCTTTAGTGCTATGTTTCAATTCCTTTTCACATCTGTGCATCTATTACAGGTTTTTGATTTCTGCCTACCAGAAGACTCATATAGTATCTTAAGTATACAGCCATCTATATTAAGCTGATGGTCACTTAAGATCAAACATATTCTAAACACACTAGTTCTAGTCCCCTCCTCATCTTCTTGACTTTACATCCTTTTATTTCATTTAATCTTTAACTGATTTTTTAGATATAACTGATTTTTACAATTTTTGTCTTTTATCTTTGTACTAGCTTTGTGATTAATCTACCACAATTACTTTAATTTGCTTTTATCAATGAAAATTTTTCCTTTCATGATTTTCTTGATTCTAGTTATAGCCTTTTCCACTTAAAAAAGCCCCTTCAACATTTTTAGTGATGATTTTTATTCATTTTTTTTTTTAGTGATGATTAACTCCTCTAACTTTTGTCTAGGAAACTCTTTATAACTCCTCATCTCTGAGTAATAACCTTGCAAATTGGACTATTCTAGGTTGTACCTTTTTTTGCTCTCAGAAGTTTGAATATACTATGCCACTCCATTCTGGCCTGCAAACTTCGGATGAGAAATGAGCATTATGGGGTTTCCCTTGTAGGTGAATAGTTGATTTTCTGTGGCAACTCCTAAAATTCTCTCCTTAGCTTTATTTTAAATATTTTTATTATTATATGTCTAATAGTATGTCTTGGTTTGGACCTTCTTACAGTTATCTTGTTTGGATCTCTCTATGTTTCCGGTACTTCCATATCTGTCTCCTTCCCCCAGATTAGGGAAATCTTCAGCATTATTTCAGGTAAGATCTCTGCCCCTTTCTCTATCTCTTCTGTTTCTGGTACCCCTATAATGCAAATGTTAGTACACTTGATGTTGTCCCAGAGGTCCCATAACCTGTCATCATTTTTTTAAATTATTTTTAATTTTTTGTTTTTCAGCTTAGGTGCTTTAAAATACCCTTCTTCTAGATCACTGATCCATTCTTGTGCATCCTCTAATCTGTGTGGACTCTCTCTCTCTCTAGTGTGTTTTTCATTTTAGTTATTGTGTCCTTCAACTCTAGTCCTTTTTTATATTTTCTATCTCTTTGTTTAAAATCTGAGTTCATCCACACTTCTCTCAACTCTGGTGAATAACTTTATGACCATTACTTTGAACTCTTTAACAATTAGGTTTTTTACCTCCTTTTTATTTCATTTTTTTCTTTTTTCTCCTGTAGTTTTAGCTTGTGCTTCCCTTTGGAGCATATTCCTTGTTTCCATGGTCTGCATGGATTCTGCTTGAGATTCTCTCTCCCTCACCCTCTACCCCAATTGGTCATGTTCACATGTGCACATGCACTTGCTTTCTCCCTCTCTCCAATAAAAAATACATTTTTAAGAAAAGAACTTTGAGAAAGTTCGTTTCTCCTTCATTGTGGAAGGATAATTTCACATAGTACAGAATTGAAGATTGGTGGGGATTCTTTTTCTCTCAACACTTAAATTGTTCACTCCACTCATGTCCTTCTTGCATGATCTCTAAGAACTCAGATGTAAATTCTTATCTTGGTTCCTTGATAGGTGAAGTGTTTGATATTCTTGTATCTTTCAAGATTTTTGCTTTCTCTTTGCTTCTCTTTGGTTTGAAAATGATATGAAAAAAAAAGAAAGAAAGAAGAAAGAAAGAAAGAAAGAAAGAAAGAAAGAAAGAAAGAAAGAAAGAAAAGAAAGAAAGAGAGAGAGAAATAAAATGATAGCAAAGCATAGTTTTGGCATTTATCCTGCTTAATAGTCTCTGAGCTTCCTGATCTACAGTTTGGTGTCTGATATTATTTTAGAGAAATTCTCAGTCCTTACTGTTTAAAATATATTTTCCATTCCTTTTTCTCTTTGTTCTCTGGTATTCCCAATATGTGTATATTATACCTTCTGTCGTGGTCCCACAGTATTTGGATATTATGGTTTAGTTTTTCTTTTTTTTTTTTTTTTTTCAGTCTTAATTCTCTTTGCTTTTCAGTATTGGAGATGTCTGATGAGATATTCTCCGGCTTGGAGATTCCTTCCTCACCCATGTTCAATCTACTAATACTCCCATTAAAGACATTCTGCATTTCTGTTACAGGGTTTTTGATGCCTAGTATTTATTTTTGGTTCTTTCTTATGATTTCCATCTTTCTACTTACACTGTACATCAATTCTTACATGCTGCCTACTTAAGTATATCAATCACATGTCAAATTAATCATAAGATTCCCAGTCTGATCATTCCAACATCCATGCTGCCCCATTCTGATGATTTATCTTTCTCTTGACATTGTGTTTTTTCCCTTTTGGTAAGGTCTGGCGATTTTTTTTCTTGAATGCTGAGCATGATACACCAGAAGATCATAACCTGAGCCAAAGGCAGGCACTTACCCCAACAAGCCACCCAAGCGCCCCTGATTATGCCTCAATATTTGAGTGAGCATATTGGCTCAGGAATGTGAACTTCACAAGTGTTTCTCGGGTTTTTTTTCTGCTTCCTTAGTTGCAAGAAGACAGCAAGAGTTGCCTGGAGTTTGGTGTTTCCTTTCTCCCAGGGCAGTGAATCTCCAATAATACCTCAGCTGGTTAGAATATGGTTACTAGATTCTCCTGAGGGCATGCCTTGTCAAGAAGCACAGAGTGCTCTGAGGAGTGCCTGGATAGCACAGTCCACTGAGCATCTGATTCTTGGTTTCAGCTCAGGTCATGATATGAGTTGTGGGGTTGGGTTCTACATTGGGACTGGTGCTTGGCTGGGGATCTGCTTGGAGTCCTATCTCCCTCACCCTGCCCCTCCTGCTTGTGCTCTCTCTCTCTCTAAAATAAATAAATAAATCTTAAAAAAAAAAAGGAGAAGAAGAAGGGGAAGAAGAAAAACAACAACAACAACAACAAAGAGTGCTCTGCCATATTTCAAAATGGTTCCTTTATCCCTCCTTCTGCCAAAAGCACAAGAAGATTTTTCTCTAATATGTACTATGAGAACGTGGTCAGACTACTGGAGGTAAAATTCACAAGAGAGGAGCATCCCTCCATGAGAAGAGTCCTCCTGGACTTTTTAAGTCACCTGGTCCACACTGAGCCTCCAGAAATTCCTCAATTACAGTTTAGGTTTTCCTACTACAGCACTGCTTTCCACTCATAAATCTGTTCTGCTGAGCTGTGGCTCCCTTTATTCACCCATCTGTCTTCAATCCAGGGGATAATGGTTTGCACCTACATCCTCCCCTTCCTTACAGATCCAAGAAGAGCTGATGATTTTTCACCCTTTTCAGCTTTTTATTTGTCAGGATATACTAACAACTTCCAAGCTCCTCACATGCAAAACCAGAAACTGGAAGTATAATGTGTTTGTTCATCTCTCTATACATCAGGTCTCATAAATTTTCCAGGTTTCCATTCCATTTACAGTGAAACTAAATTTATAAAACTTAATTCCTATAATGTTCTAAACAGGTGAAAGTAAAAGGCAGGAAATGTAACTGATGAACAAGATAAAACTATACTAAAGGTCAGAATTTTATATATAATATGGGTCTGTGCGTGTATCAAAAGAAGTACCAATAGTCACTTTCATTGAAACGCCTTGGTTTGGAAAAAAAAATTATAATAAAGGATATACTTCAACAGTTCAGTAACAAAAAAGACAAGGGTAGTTAATTGTCCCTCTTATTTATTAGCTGTCTAATGGTGTTATTTGTAGTAGCTGAATAGGGTAGACTGTCTTCCTAACTTAGAAATATTTCACCACTGAGACATTAAATAACTGCCTAGAACTTACAGGATGACAAAAAACCTGACCAAATTTCTAATATAGAAATCTTTCATTCACACATTTAAGAAAATAGAAAATAAATTAGTTACAGTTCAAGAGGGCAAAGTTTAGATGTTTTGTGTATAGGTATGTTATTGAATAAAATCTTACAGGATCAGGTTTTTCTTATGGGCCAAAACACTAAAAATTTACCTTTGTTTCCAAAATGTCTCTCAAACTGAAACTAACAGCTAAATTAAAGTTTATGTGTATAACACAATACCTAAGATTGGAAATTGATCTGAGCAAATAATAAGCATAAAGTATTTAAGACCAATAAACAAAATATACTCATTTCCTAATATTTCAATTTATCCTTAGTACTTAAAAACTCACATGGCTCTGTAAGTTTTATAGTAGCTTACAAATATTGAGTGAATGCCTTACTGCATTTCTAATCCCTCATCAACTCCTGATATACTAAATTAAGTCCCAGTCCTTTGAGAAAAAAGCAGCCAGACTTTGTAATTAAAAACTAGAAATGTTTCCCTTAAAAGAAACAGAAGAAAAAATAAATAACCTGAATGAAAGCATTCAGTTATAAACCATGTACAAATAGCACTCTTTCCTCCAAACCATGTATGCTATTATCCATCACAAGAAATGAAATGGACACAGAGCAATGGAAGTGGGAATCCAGTGGACAAGTGCTTTTCAAACAAATCACATAGAGTCTTCTTTAAAATGATGATTCTGGGCAGCCCAGGTGGCTCAGTGGTTTAGCCCCAGCCTTCAGCCCAGGGCGTGATCCTGGAGTCCGGGGATCGAGTCCCACATCGGTCTTCCTGCATGGAGCCTGCTTCTCCCTCTACCTGTGTCTGTGCCTCTCTCTCTCTCTCATTCTCTCTCTCTCTGTCATGAATAAATAAATAAAATCTTTAAAAAAAACAATAAAATAAAAAAATAAAATGATGATTCTAATTCCACAGATCTAGAATGGGTCTTCTATGCATATTTAACAAAGTTCCAGGTTATACTGATGCTCTTTTCCATGGACCATATTTGAAGTAAGGAAAGAGAATATCCACATTTTATTTGGGGTTGCTAGAGTCATGCCCCAAGACCACCAGTTAGGTTTTACTGGCACACTGCAATAATAGAAACTGCATACCATGGGAAACTGGGCATCACTGTAAGTGACAGAATGAACTCAATATGGGGTTTGGGCTTCTGCTGGGTAATCTGGGAGAGGGTTAAGGAAATGGAAGTCTGTTCTGGATTTGTCAAAAAACAAAGATAGTTTTTATTTTATTTCTTTGAAAGAGGGGTAGGGAGTAAAGGGAAAGAGAAAAGGAATCCCAAGCATACTCCACATTGAGTGTGGAGCCTGACATGGTGCTCGATCTCATGACACTAAGATCATGATCTGAGCTGAAACTGAGAGTTACCCCAAGGCACACCAAGAACCAAAGAAAATTTGGTGCACCAACTATGTAAACTAGAATGTCAGGGTGCCTGTGTGGCTCAACAGGTTAAGTATCTGACTCTTGATTTCAGTTCAAGTCATGATGTCAGGGTTGTGAGATCAAGTCCTGTGACAGACACCCTGCTCAGTGGAGATTCTCTCTCTCTCTCCCTTTCCCTCTGCCCATTCCCCTGCTCACTCACTCTCAAATAAATATATAAATCCAAGAAAAGAAAAAAGAAAACATTATGGAGATTCCTCAAAAAAATTAAAAATATAAATACCATATATTCTAGTAATTTCACTTCTGAATACTTACCCATAGAAATTAAAACATAGTGTTGAAAAGATCTAGGCACTTCTATGTTTACTGCATTACTTACAGTAGCCAAGATATGGAAGCAGCCCAAGGATCCATCAACAGATTATTGAAGATGTGCAATACACACACATAGAATAGTATTTAGCCATAAGAAATAAGGAAGTTTTGCTAATTGTGACAACATAGATGGAACAAGAGGTTATTGTGCTAAGAAAAATAAGTCAGACAAAGACTTTGATTACATTTATATGTGAAACCAAAACAAACACACAAACATAAAACAAAACAGAAACAGAGTCACAGACACAAAGAACAATCTGGTGGGGTTGCCAGACGGGGAAAGGGTGTGGGGAATAGACAAAATAAGTAAGAATTAAAACGTACAAAGATCCATTTATAAAATAAATAAAGCATGGGAATGGAATATACAGAAGGGAATACAGGGAATATAAGAAATATACTTAATAAAATAACAACTCTGTATCATGACAGATGGTAACTAGATTTCTCATGGTGATCAACTGCAATGTGTACAAAGTAACATATATAGATACTTGAATCACTAGTGTGCCTGAAACTAATATAATATTATAATAGCATATGTCAACTACACATTAAAAAATGATCTCAAAGTTTCCAAATCTGTTGAAAAATATTAATCTACACATCAGAAAAGATTAACAAACCCCTAATAAGATAAAAACAAAGAACCACACCAAGGCATAGTTTGAATCTTAACTATAGTTAAGATTCAAAGACAAAGACATAACCTTGAGAACTACCAGAGAAAAACAACTTCATATGCAGGGGAACAACAGTACAATTAATGTTTGACTTCTCATCAGAAATAATACAGGCCAGACACAAATAAAAGGAAATATTCAAAATCTAGAAAGGAAAAAAAAAACTTCCAACGTTCAAATCTGTATTCAAAGAAATTATCTTTCTAAACTAAAGGAGAAATAAAGACATTCCCATATAAGGCAAAGTGGGAGAATTCATTCCCAAGCAGACCTGAACTACATGAAATATGACAGGAAATCAAATACTACAATTCAGATGGTAACCCAACTCCATAAAAAGGAATGAAAAGGATTAGAAATTGTTAATATGTAGGTAAATGTAAGACTATATACACACACATCATTTTATTCTTAATTACTATAAAAAAAAAAAAAAACTAAGATTGGGGCAGCCCTGGTGGCCCAGCAGTTTAGCACTGCCTTTGGCCCAGGGCATGATCCTGGAGACCCGGGATCGAGTCCCACATCGGGCTTCCTGCATGGAGCCTACTTCTCCCTCTGTCTGTGTCTCTACCTCTCTCAGAGATCTCTGTCTCTCATGAATAAATAAAATCTAAAAAAAAAACACACACTAAGATGGCTTAAAGTAAAATTTCTGTATTGTTTGGATTTATAACAAGTAGATGCTCTATATATGACAAAAACAGCGTAAAGAAAGGATGAGAAATCAGAGCTATATTGAAACAAAGTTGCTGTATTTTGCTAGCATTACATCAATATTAAACTGAAATAGAGCATGGTATATTAAAGATGCAAGCTGTAACGCTTAAAGCAGTGCTGTCCAACAGAAATATGAGAGCCACAAATGTAATATATGTAATTTAAATTTTTCTAGTTTTTGAAATTTTCAAACATGAAATTTCTATAGTTTTAAAGCAAATGTTTAAAATATTATTACTATGTGATCAATATATAAATTATTAATGAAATATCTTACATTCTGTACTTCAAACTAAGTCATTGAAATCTGGTTGGTATATTACTTTAGTGTGTTATCAGTTCAGAGTGGCCACATTTCAAGTGCATAAAAGCCACATAAGGCTAGTAGCTATTGTATTGGGCAGCACAGTCCTAGACCAATCACTAGAAGAAAGAACTCAAGAAATATGCCTTAAAAAAAAAAAATCAAGGGGCACCTGAGTGGCTTAGTCAGTGAAAGCGTCGGCCTTCAGCTCAGATCATGGTCTCAGGAGTCTGCTTCTTCTTCTCCCTCTGCCTCCCAACCCAGTGCATGCTCTCATTCTCTTTCAAATAAGTAAATAAATTATTTTTAAGTAAACAAATTAGGGTCACCAGGTGCCTTAGTCAGTTGAGCAGCCCACTCTTGATTTCTACTCAGGTCCTCATCTCAGGGTAAAGAGATAGAGCCCCTCACAGTAGACTGCTTCTCCCTCTCCCTCTGCCCCTTCCCCCAATTCACACATGTGCACAGGCTCTCTCTAAATTAAACAAATGAATATATAGAATTTTTTTAAAAATCAATGAATTAAAATAGTACACTCAAAAAGCATGTATTTAACACAAAAGAAGGCAGCAAACTAAGGAACAGAAGAATGAAAGACATAAGGCCCACAGAAAACAAATAGCAAAATAAATCCAAAGATAAATCAAACTACATCAAAATTTATTGTGAATGGACTAAATATTCAAATCAAAGGGGACACAGGGCCCGACTGCATTTTTTTAAAGAGCACAATCCAACTATCATAAATAGTTGGATTTTAAAGAGCACAATCCAACTATCATAAATAAAAATTAAAAAAAAATAATAAAAACTACAGGAGAAAATAGAAAACTGTATGCAAATAAGTTTGAAAATTCAGGGCAGCCCTGGTGGCCCAGCGGTTTAGCCCCGCCTTCAGCCCGGGGTGTGATCCTGGAGACCCCGGATCAAGTCCCCTGTCGGACTCCCTGCGCGGAGCCTGCTTCTCGCTCTGCCTGCCTCTGCCTCTCTCTGTGTGTCTCTCATGAGTAAATAAATAAAATCTTTAAAAAATTAAAAAAAAATAATAATAATATATGCTATGTACAGGACAAATATTCTAGATTCAAAGATACAAACAGGCTGAAAACAAAACAAAACAGTAACCATAAAGGTGCTGCAGTGACTCTATTAGCATCAGACAACACAGGCTTTAAGACAGGAGTATTACTAGGAACAAAGAGAGGCATTTTATAATGAAAAAGCATTTCATGATGAAAGAATGTTACTAGCACAAAAGTTCAGAAGGAGAGAAGCTTTCCTATTGTTGCTGCCCTGTCTCGAGCTGATGGTACAACCCCTCTGATCCTGCTCAGTATTGCACAGGCCAACAGTCCTGTCATCTCACCCTGCTGAACACTCAGTGCTTTCACATTCCTATGCTTTTTTAATATTGTTTGTTTGTTTGTTTGTTTGTTTGTTTGATAGAGAGAGAAAGAGAGCACAAGCAGAGGCAGCAGAGGGAGAGGGAGAAGCAGACTTCCCACAGAGAAGGGAGCCCAACAGGGACTCGATCCCAGGACCCAGGGGTTATGACCTGAGCAGAAGGCAGGCCCTTCACCAACTGAGGCACCCAGGTATGCCGCACATCCTTATGCTGTTGAACACGCCCATGTCCCACTCCCAGCACAGACCACAATCTACAGCAGGAGATACTCCCACCACTCCCAGCTTCAGCTGGTCCATAAGCCTTTCCTGAAGGCTTCCCTTGGGCTTTCACCATAGTTGTACAGACCTACAGCAAAGCACTCACTGCTCTAAAACAATCACTTTGGTATCTATCCAGACTTCCTGAAAAAAATAACCATCGTTGTTTTTGGTTCGCATTTTCAGGCTCTCATATGACAAAGAATACATGTTCAAAAATGCTTGCTCCATGAAGGAACAAATGAACCACTAAATAGAGGGAGAAAAGCCCAGGGTGGCAGAGCTAGGGACCAAAGACAAAAAGCAAGTTTATTTTGGGGTCAGCTGGGTGTGGGTGGCACAGTCAATCAAGCCATCAACTCTTGATCTCAGCTCAGGTCTTGATCTCCAGGGTCCTGAGGTCAAGCCTCATGTAAGGTTGCACACTGGGTGTGGAGCCTACATAAAAACCAACAAAACAAAACAAAACACCCCACAAGTTTGTTTTTGCACAGCTCCCATCAGCAAATATAGGATAGGGTCACTAGGAAGCATCAAGCACATGAAGAAGTGATTCCAAGTGATTAAAAACAATAACAATAACCAAAACTGAAGGACCATTTACTATGTATCCTGCACTGCTCTCAATATTTTGCATATATTAATTCTTTTCATCCTCATAATAACTCCATTAGAAAGGAATTAGTTTTATTGCCACTTAGATATGGGTCAACAGCAACGAAAAGTCAATTAAAATAAATGACATTTCTCCAAAGAAGATATACAAATGGCCAATAAGCATATGAAAAGATGCTAAACATCATTAATCATTAGAGAGGGAGATATAACACAAATCACAAGGATATACCACTTCAAACACAGTAGGAGAATCATAGTAAGACACACAGTGAAAAGGGTTAACAAGGATGAAGAGAAATTGGATCCCTCACTCATTACTGGTGGAAATGTAAAATGGTCTATCACTTTGGAAACAATCTGGCAATTCCTCAAAAATTAAACATAAAGTTACCATATGATCCACCAGATTGTGGGATGACAGCTAATGGTTTACAGGTTTTCTTTTGGGGGAGGAGGAAAATGTTCTAAAATTCTAAGAATATACTGAAAATACTGCACTGCACAATTAATTTTTTAAAGGTTTTATTTATTTTATTTACTTGAGAGAGAGAGAAAGCGCATGCTGGTGTGCGTGTATGGGGCAGTGGGAGAGGGAGAAGCAGACTCCACATTGAGCTTGGAGCCTAACTCCGGGCCCCTAAGATCATGACCTGAGACAAAATCAAGACTAGGATGCTTAACCAACCCAGGAGCCCCTGCATTGCACAATTTAAACAGCTAATCGTATAGGTCGTGAATTGTATAGCAATCAAATGCTTCACCAAGTTAACAAGAGAACGATTCTAATTAGCTCATTGTCAATGAAAACATCATCTACATATCTAACCCAAAGCAATATATTTTCCTACCAGCATTTTTCTATTGTTGGAACTTTTTTTTACAAAGCTAAGTAGCATGAGAACAAAATTTAAGATAGTAAATAAATTTCTAAAGGAAACAGTTATTTTATTTCTGAACTAACATCTGTACTTTGGTGACATTCTATAGTAAAAAACTGAAAACTATCATTAGCTGTGAGAGCAGATGATTTTTCCATACGGCTGTGGTTTTTCTTAGTTTTATTTTTATTTATTTCATAGAAACAGAAAGCAAGGAAAATCAAATGAGTTCTATTATTCTGCAATGTCGCATCCTAATAAATACCTGTAACCCTATGTCCTTCAGGAGGGGGGTTATAGTAGCAGATAAATGTTAAGTGTTTTTTAAGTGCCTTACCAGCCGTTACCTACAATATTAGACTGACCCATATAACCCAGGTGTGAAACTGATAAAACCAACCATCTCTAACACATTTGAAACTGAGTTAGGTACTAATCCCCTTGAGGAATGAAATCCAAATAGCTAGTTCTGACCAAAACATACTATGAGAGACTTCCCATGTACCTCATCACGGATGAAAGGAAGTTTGAGTCCCCTGTCCACAAATCTGACAACATAGACAAGATCCAGATGTCAGCAGACCAAAACAAAGGACCTTACAACAGAAACATGCAGCAAGGCCAGACATCACCTGAATAACTACTATTTTATAGAGACAGAGCCTTAATCTTTCCACCAACATTTAGAGTCCTACCCTGGATTTTGCTGGATCACAGGCTTTTGAAAACAGAGGTCAGAATATATCAAAACAAGAAAACACGGATGTTAGTTAGAGACTCTGGCCTAAATCCTACTGCTGGAAAGAAACTGAACAAACAGCAACAAACAAATAATGAATTTAGCTATGATTTATTATGTGAGAGTGACAATTTGGTCGCTTGTTGGGTAGAACCACCTGTGACATGCAGTTTTAACACCAAGAAAGGGGTTCAAATCCCTTCCATTTTATTTTTCTACAATACTATTAACTATATTCCCCATGTTGTACTTTTCATTCTCATGATTTATTTATTTTGTAACTAGAAGTCTGTCCCTTTTAATCTCCTTCATGTGCTTTGTCCATCCCCCCACCCGGTTTTAGAATATTTCTAGATTTATACAACAGTTCAAAGATGGTACAGGAGCAGCCATGTACTCCACTTCCAGTTTCCTCTTGTGCTAACATTTTACATTCGTGTGGTGCTTTGGTTACAACTCATGAACCAATGATGATACATTATTATTAACTAAAATTCATACTTTATTTGGATTTTCTTAATTTTTACCTAATTCTCTTCCTTGTTCCAGGATTCTATCCAGGCCAAATACCACATTCCATTTATTTGTCATATCAGCCCAAACTACTCTTGGCTGTGATGGTTTCTCAGACTTTCTTTGTTTTTTATTATTTTAACAGTTTTGAGGAGTTCTGATAAAGTATTTTACAGAATGTCTTTCAATTTGGTTTTGTCTTCATTAAAAAAAATATTTGAGAGAAAGGGAATATTGTGTGTGTGTGTGTGAGCGTGCATGTGTGTGACAGAGAGAGAGAGAGAGAGAGAGAGAGAGAGAGAGAGAGAGAGAGCAAGGGGATGGGCAAAAGGAGAGGGAGAGAGAGAATCTTAAGCAGACCCCTGCTCAGCATGGAGCCCAGCACAGGGCTCCAACTCACAACCCTGAGACTTGATTCTCTTATGGGAGAATATATTTGCAAATGATACATCAGATAATGAGTTAATATTCAGGGACACCTGGGTAGCTCAGTGGTTAAGCATCTCCCTTCGGCTCAGGGCATGATTCTGGGGTCCCAGGATCAAGTCCCACATCGGGCTCCCTGCATGGACCGCCTTCTTCTCCCTCTGCCTATGTCTCTGCCTCTCTCTCTCTGTGTCTTTTATGAATAAATAAATAAAATCTTTTTTTAAAAAAAAAGGAGTTAATATCCAAAATATATAAAGAACTTACACAATTCAACACCAAAAAAACTCCAAATAATCCAATTACAAAATGGCCAGAGGATCTGAACAGACAATTTTCCCAAGATATACAGATGACCAAGATACACATGAAAAGATGCTCAATATCCCTGATCATCAGGTAAATACAAATCAAAATCACTATGAGATATCACTTCACACCTGTCAGAATAGCTAAAATCAAAATAACAAGAAATAACAAGTGTTGGTGAGGACATGGAGAAAAAAGAATTCTCGTGCACTGTTGATGGGAAAGCAAATCCAGGCACCACTGTGGAAAACAGGATGGGGGTTCCTCAAAAAATTAAAACTTAAGTTCCCTCCATTTTATTTTTTTTATTTTTAATTTTTTTTAAGTAGGCTCCACAACCCTGAGATCAAGACCTGAATGGAGATCAGTAGTCAGATGCTCAAACAACTGAGCCACCCAGGTGCCCTCAAATTCCCTCCATTTTAACACAAAACAGAAGGCTGCATTTCTGCCATTAACCCCAAGTAAAAACCAATAACTAAATAGCATGGATCTTGAAACATAAATGTTTGGAATTAGGCCATTTAAACATTTTAATATACAAATCCATACACATGGGCAAAGTACATATACAGAAATACATCATTTTCTTCCATTCCTAAAATATTCAACGTCAGCCACATAGGAACCTCAATACCAATACCATTCATGCAGTCCTTTCTGGAAATATTTTCTCTACCTCCCTTCAGCCTGAGATAAACTTACTCTGTTCAGAGTTGTCTGAATTGCCCTAAGGGGTTCTCTAAAAATGGACAGGGCCATATTACTGGCTGTCGGTGTGGCCTTGAAAAGTTCTCCCATTTTTTCAAGAGGGCTATGTGCATCACTATGCAGTAGGGACCATCACTGCAAGAGAAGGACGGGGGCCCCAATCCTGGCTCTGTGCTCTGCCACCACCTAAAGAACATGAGCAAGGAGAGCACACATCAAGGGCCAGCAGATGCCAGACACATATGTCAGGTCCTTAAAAAGGTAGAATTAGCTTTTGAAAATCTGATTTAAAAAATACAGCATGGGAAAATAAATAAATAAAAAATAAATAAATTTTTTTAAAAAAATACAGCGTGGGGGACCTGGGTAGCTCAGTGGTTGAGAGTCTGCCTTCATCTCAGGGCATAATTCCGGGGTCCTGGGATGGAGTCCCGCATCAGGCTCCCAGAGGGAGCCTGCTTCTCCCTCTGCCTGTGTCTCTGCCTCTTTCATGAATAAATAAATAAAATCTTAAAAAAAAAAAAAAAAGAGAGAGAGAGAGAGAGAGAGAACACTAGGGGCTGAGGTCCCATGCACAGGCAGAAGCCATAAGGGAGGAGAAGACCAGATAAGAAAAAATGAGGAGACATGCACAAGGGAGGACGAAAAACTGAGAGATCTCTCATGGAAGCCAAGGAAAGAGAGAGCATTCAGTCTGGACATAGCTGTATAAAATAGACGGAATCATACTAGATCTAAAAGCCAGCCTTTTGATACAGTCAACAAAACTCAAAGACAACCTACAGAATGGGAGAAGATATTTGCAAATAACATATCAGATAAAGGGCTAGTTTCCAAAATCTATAAAGAACTTCTTAAACTCAACACCAAAGAAACAAACAATCCAATCATGAAATGGGCAAAAGACATGAAGAGAAATCTCACAGAGGAAGACATAGACATGGCCAACATGAACATGAGAAAATGCTCTGCATCACTTGCCATCAGGGAAATACAAATCAAAACCAAAATGAGACACCACCACACACCAGTGAGAATGGGGAAAATTAACAAGGCAGGAAACAACAAATGTTGGAGAGGATGCGGAGAAAAGGGAACCCTCTTACACTGTTGGTGGGAATGTGAACTGGTGCAGCCACTCTGGAAAACTGTGTGGAGGTTCCTCAAAGAATTAAAAATAGACCTGCCCTACGACCCAGCAATTGCACTGTTAGGGATTTACCCCAAAGATTCAGATGCAATGAAACGCCGGGACACCTGCACCCCGATGTTTCTAGCAGCCATGTCCACAATAGCCAAACGGTGGAAGGAGCCTCGGTGCCCATCGAAAGATGAATGGATAAAGAAGATGTGGTTTATGTATACAATGGAATATTACTCAGCCATTAGAAATGACAAATACCCACCATTTGCTTCAACGTGGATGGAACTGGAGGGTATTATGCTGAGTGAAGTAAGTCAATCGGAGAAGGACAAACAGTGTATGTTCTCATTCATTTGGGGAATATGAATAATAGTGAAGGGGAATAGAAGGGAAGGGAGAAGAAATGTGTGGGAGATATCAGAAAGGGACACAGAACATAAAGACTTCTAACTCTGGGAAATGAACTAGGGGTGGTGGAAGGGGAGGAGGGCGGGGGGTGGGGGTGAATGGGTGACGGGCACGGAGGGGGACACTTGACGGGATGAGCACTGGGTGTTATTCTGTATGTTGGTAAATTGAACACCAATAAAAATTAATTTATAAAAAAAATAAAAATAAAAAAATAAAAGCCAGCCTTTTATTAGTAGAGAAAAAACTGACTCACATGGCCAAATGCCTAGCAAAATCAGTCATATCATAAAGGAATTAAGTAATCTTGAGATGGTTGTAGATTTTCCCATGAAATTTTAATTGTGCTCATATTTTTAGTATATTTTAAATAATTAGTATTGAAAATGGTATTAAAGACAAACAAAGATGAGAAAGACACATGCCATGCTTAAGGATCCTATATTCTACAGCAATAAAGTCATTTATGGATTTATAGTTCTATGTCATCTATAAACTTTATTATAAAGACTACATATGAGATATTTGATGTCCATAAATAGGATGCATTTACATTAGCTTTAAAATTACCTGTATGAACAAACACAAAAATTCAAACATGGGAATTAATAATGCTGATCAAAAAAATCAGTATATGGTCATCATAAATTTGTGTAATGCTTTCATTGTATTCAGGTATTCAAAATACTTACATCAATAAGCCATTCAACAAGACCAGTAAGATTACAGCCATATTTTTTTTTTACAGCCATATTTTTATGCTACTTTATTTTCACCTTCAATTGCTAGGGGACTAATTTTAAGATGTGCTATCATCAGTGTAAGAAGTCACTCATTCATTTATTCACCTTAAAATGATTTATTAAGCCAGATACCATGATAGGCAGGGAAGAATAAGCACAGAACAAGAAGAAACAGTACCTGCCTTCACAAAGCTTAGGCTAGAGGGAAAATAATTTAACAAAGAACTAAAACACAGTATAGGAAGTGCTTTCTACAAATAATCTTTGTAGCTACAAATAATCACAAATACCACTGCATTATATCAATGCGACCAATGTCTTCTTTCAATATCTCATTTCAAATCCATTTTTTAAAGTACTTGAGATATTCAGAAAACTTTAAGAAACATTAACAGGAGTGGCATCAGTCATTAATTGTTCTATTTTATGACTTCTAATATTTTGATACTCTATACTTTCACCACTAGCCATTCCCAAAAGATTAACTCTTGCCCCTTTCAGGCTCCTGCAGTTAAGACAGAAAACTGAAGATATTTTTTAAAACAAAACAAACAAAACAGCAATGGGAAACAATACAAGCCATGTGATAAAAGACCCAAGGCACTTAACTTTATTTATTCTAGTTGCAAAAAGAACTATGAATCACATGATATCTGAGCATGTATTCTTTGAAAAACACTAAAAAACAAAATCATTCACATGGAAATTACTTTACCTCTGCCATTATGTTTTTTCAGAAACACTTGTAATTCATAAACATCACAAATGTGAAGTTTACAAATCAAAAGAAACTGGTCATACTCAATGAATACACTGACTTTTTTAAAAAGTGCTTGTGGCAGGTGAACATTACAGTATCTTAAGACTCGTATCTCCTTAGATTAATTTAATGAACTTTTTTTTTTAATTTACTTATTTATCTGAGAGAGAGAGCATGTGCATAGGTAGGGGGAGGGGCAAAGGGAGAGGGAGAAGCAAGCTCCCCACTGAGCACGGAGCCCAAAGTGGGGCTCCATCCCAGGACCCTGAGATCATGAGCTGAGCCAAAGGCATACACTTCCCCTACTGAGCCACCCAGGTACTGCTAATAATCATTTTCAAAGCAAAGCTTTCTTTAAAAGCTAGAAGAATATTTCAAAGTAACCAAGGAGAGTCATTAAAATGGAAAACACTGATAAGATTACTGTCATAATGGATTCTAGCCCAGGATAAGAATACCCTCATGCCACCTTCATCATTTCTTTTTCCAATATAATGGCAAAAAACAGAATTCAATATTTTTATTGTAGTTATAGGAATGTTAATTCAATACATATGGCACTAACATCAAAATTTTGTATCAAAATACAAAATAACAGCAAATACCAAAATACATGTATTTATTCATCCTAATGAGTAAATTCAAGATTAGATTTGCTGATTACCTACTTTCTAAACTTACGAAATACCATAAAATATGAAGCAAAATTGTTCAAAACCAGTTAAACTGAGTCTTGATCTGCTAAAATGATTAACAACACCATCCTACAGATGATCTCGCATCTGAGCACGTGGTACCTCTGTGATTTCAGGGAACAAATCCTTCTATCCATCAAACTAAATGGAAGGGTTAGAGAGGGTTAATAGAGACCTCTAGAGTATCTGTAATAGACTTCTGCATTTCATTCTCCATTCAATATACTCCAGTGATCATTGAGCCATTTGTAATGTTCTTATGAATCAATGCTCCCTTCCCAGTCAAGATAGAGGCTAGAAGCCAGTGTGAAGCAATAAAGTTTACCTTTGCAAATCCTCATCAAGCTGATCTTACCATTAAATCTATGTGAGCTTATTCATAAACAACTGAAGTGCAGGCACAAGGTGAATTAGAAACTCAAATGGCACTGCTA
This sequence comes from Nyctereutes procyonoides, assembly GCF_905146905.1. Taxonomy (NCBI): domain Eukaryota; kingdom Metazoa; phylum Chordata; class Mammalia; order Carnivora; family Canidae; genus Nyctereutes; species Nyctereutes procyonoides. Next base: position 9,929,328 of record NW_026575044.1, read on the forward strand.
AACACCTAAATAAAACATGAGCAAATACAACAGCCCCCTGCAAAAAGCAATGCCAATTTCCAGCCTCTGTTTACCAACGGAGATTTTTCTCTATTCAGTTCCACAATCACTCAGCTATACAGGCCCTTGGCAGTAGTAGCCAATAATTCAAAATCACGGAAATAAATTTTGAATCTGCACTTATGTTCTATTATAGATTGCATTCGTGGCAAATATATTACATACTGAAAAAAAAGCAAGTTCTCTCATATCCAAGGCTGGCACTCCATTCTATCCTACTTCTCCATAAAGACTCACCATCAAATACACAAACAAACAAAAACCCTCCTATGGTGGACTGCTGATAAGTCAGGGTCAATTTATTCTATTTGCAGCTGATTAATGGTGAGCCTGGGACTACATGGCATCTTAGCTCCTCCCTGGCAGAAGAAAAGTTACTAGAAGTGTAAGAACTACAGAGCAAGTCAGGCAGGTCACAGCCAACATCAGGATAATTTCTGTTGGAGAGCAACATGCAGGGGCCCACACATGAAGCTCCTTTGCTTTCCTTCAGTTGTCCACCTTAAATTCAAATTTCCCCATGTGTTATATTTACTTTGCTGTTTTAAGTGACAACGCCTGAAGGTAACCTTTTTCTAATGTATAACTTGTCTGCTCCCATGGCTGCACAGCTCTGACTGTGCCAGTCAGCTGAAAGGGTCAGAACAACTAGGGTTGAACACTGAGCTCCATGTCTTTCTTACTAGCTGCATGATCATGGAAAAGTTACTTTCCTTTCATGTCCGTTTCTTCACCTCTTAAATGGAAAGAGTAGAAGCCCTCACAGGAAAGTGATGAGAATGACTTGAGCTATCAGGCATATGTGATGCTCCAGACACCCAGAAAATACTGTCAGTTCCCTGCTCTTCTCCCTATATCAAATATACCCTAGATTCTTAATGGTCTTCCCACTGGTCCCTTCTTCTGAGATGTGAAGGATCTATGCCCTCACCTTGCTTCCAAACAATAATGTAACAGAACACATAATCAACTGAAGGAATATTTTCCTACAAAACAACCCAGAAGCCCACATTCCAGAGAATGGATAAAGTGTGGCATACTCCATACAGTGGAATACCACACAGAGACAAGGGACAAACTATAGCTCCGTGAATAACAGATGCATTTTGAAAATGCCAAGTAAAAAAAAAAAAATCCTGTAAGACTACATTCAGCCATGATGCCATTTTAATGAAGCTCAAAAAGTAAGAAGAAACAAATATGTATGTTTAAGAATACACCCACACGTGTTAAAACTCAGATACCCTAACTCAAAGCTAACATTTTCACAAAAACATATTCATGTTTAGACACAGACCTGAGCTGGAATGTACCCTGCAATATATATACGGACACACCAAACACAAACAACCTATTTCTGTTCTAACACTGTTGCTTTTTAAGAAATAAATAAATAAAGCCAGCAACATACACCATCCTTCATTTACCTACCTCGGATTCAAATCACAAAAATGGCCATAAATGGAAATTTTTTGCTTTTTATTATGAGATTTCTATATACCATGGCAACCACAGCTGTTGAGGTCAGAGGCATCATGGCAGCACTGAAGGGTTTGCAATTTAGTTCTTTCATGTTGAGGCCTTGGCTCAAGATCCCATCTGTGCTGACTTCAGGCTGAGGAAAATAAATTTCCTCCAGCCGAACACCAAAACATATGCTGTAATAACTAAATATTCCTTAAAGCCAGTTCAGCAGTACCAGGAATGCTGACACTGGTGACCTGAGAGCACAGTAGGGGTCTTCACGCAGGGCACCCACCTGCTAAACAGAGACATGCTTCGGGAGACATGCAATAAGGCTACCGTATCCAAAAAAGCAGAGGTCCCACTACCGTATATATTATTTCCATACCTTAGAGCAGACACTGACTTCCATCCAATTGCAGAGTAGCAGCTTTGCGGGTCCAGGACACACACAAAAAAAGGCAGCAAAATGACAGCATTTAGAATGTCCCTGCCAGCAATTTCTCTTTGCATCCCCTTTACTTGTCCAGACCTGTGCTGTCCATTACCAGCCACAGAGGCCATTTACATTTAAAGTAATTTAAAAATTCCATAAAATTTCAAAATTAATTCCCCAGATACTCTAGCCACATTTCAACCACTCAACAGCAATACACGGCTGTAGCTAATGACTACTGGGCAAAACAAACATCTAATATTATCATCATTACAGAAAGTACTTATGGACAGTCCTGATCTAGACACTAATCCACTTTTAAAACAAAACCAAAACATAACACCAGCATGCTAAACATAAATATCCTAGGGTCACCCAAAAAATATCAAAAATCAGTTAACCAACACAACAAATCTGAGACTGGATGCTGGAGGCTTCTCTTGAATGGCATCTTTGTCCATTTCATCATTTAGTGTTGCTGCCTAGGGATGGAAAGAATGACTCCCTCTAACCCAAGACACTGAATTTCTCAATCTGGCTCATTTTCTGTATGTAAACACGGCGATTATAATAGTAGCAACTTCTTCACACGACTGTTTAAAGATTAAATGATACAGTACTTGCAAACCATTAGTGCCACACTTGGCACATGGTAAGAACTCGATAATTGTTAGCTATTAACCACCATTATCTTTGCCAAAAGGAAGAAAAAGGGGAAAATGATGATGAATTTTATTAATTGAAATCTACAGAGAACTCTGGTAAAGATTCACTATCCAAGAAAATCAAAATACCTTTTTCATTTTCTGCACTGTATGTTTGTAATTTTATTATGTCCTTTCTCACTTTTTAAAAAACCCTGTCCTTCCTAGGGTGTCAGGCTAGCTCAGTCAGTGGAGTACACTACTCTTGATCTCAGGGTTGTGAGTTTGAACCCCATGTTGAGTGTAGAGATAACTTTTAAAAACTAAATAAATAAATAATCTTAAAAACCCTGCCCTTGTGGGACACCTAGCTAGCTCAAATGGTAGAGAATAAGACTCTTGGTCTCAGAGCTGGGAGTTCAAGCCCCATGTTGGGCATGGAGCCTACTAAAAATAAAATTAAATAAATAAATATAATATAATATAAAAACCTTATCCTGACCTTTTCACTATACAAGTCTCTCTTCTACACACTGTGTGCACAGTGCTGTGTCAAGAACTATTCAAAGCACATGACACAGAGCGTTTATTAAATCCGCATTACTAGGGGTGCCTAGGTGGCTCAGTTGGTTAAGCGAATGCCTTTAGCTCGGGTCATGATCTTAAGCCCTGCAGCAGGCTCCAATTCTCCCTTTCCTCCCAGCTCGTACTCTCTCTCACTATCTCTGTCACTAACTCTCTCTCTCTCTCTCAAATAAATAAAATATTTAAAAAATAAAGAAAAATAAATAAATCAGCACAAGGACCCCACAAAGTAGGTGACAATGTACCTAACCATTTTCAGATGAAAGAAATTGACACACTGAGAGGTTAAGTAATTCCTGGGAGATCCTGCAGCTAGTAAGTAGCAGTGACTGGACTGCAATACAGGCAGTCTGTATCCAAACTCTGGACTCTGGATCCAGAGTCCCTGCTCACAGCCATTATGCACGATTGTGTCTATATGCTGACTCAAGCTTCCAAAGCAAACAAAACATTTCCAAGCTGCTATGTAATTGTATTAGAAACAGACAGTTTATTTAATAGGGTTGGCTATGACTCAGAAGGAGGAGGTCTTGGGATTTGGATGGGAGCACTGAAGCAATCACTGTCCTGCTTTCCAAATCCCTTCACAACTGTGAGTGGAGTCAAGCTCTGCTTCTCAGCAGGGCTGGCACTGACTCCTGGAAGCATGGCAGAAAGTTGTGAGGGTGGTCTGGTTTTTCCCATTGACTGGGTGGCACCATAGGCACTCACTCTGAAACAGATAAGGGTGCTTATATCCTATGATATATGTCACAATCCCACACATCTTTCAAATATCCAACTAGGACATTTATGTCTAAACCAAATCCCTGTTTACACATTAGCAGAAATAATCATTTTATAGGTTTAGTACATTTAATATATGTTAAATTTTCCACTATTGCAACAACTTAGGTAAATCAAAGGAAACTGGTACTTTTTTTGGTCCAAAACCCTATTAAGAATTGTTCATCATTCCAAATGACAATATCATGCTATTTGAATCACCAACACAACACACTTCTATCAGTCCCCGTAAAAACTACATGTTACAGTATTTCTTCAACACGAACTCTATTAGTGCCTAAACAGTTATACATGGTAGCATACACTATTCTATGATAACTTTCCATTTATTTCTTCTTTATGTTATCATTAGGGCATCATAATGACATTTTGAAATTGTGTGCCTAAGTACTTCTATGAGCAAAGATATTTTTCTTCATGATTGTGTGTGTGTCGGTTTCAAAATACATGTTTAAGAATAGGATGGAAGGATGTTGCAAGAGGCAGTGATGCTGTGAACCTTGTGGCCTTCACACTTGTGTTAAGTGGGGTCCCACTATGAACAGATATGCTATCACACAACATTTTGGTATGCATCTGGGCTTTGTGTCAAAAGTGCTTTTGAGCTTTGTATACAAGATCTGTATACACAGAAATAAAGTGCTTGTTCAAAAAGTATTAGACTTTCAAGACAGAGACAGTAGAACACTAAACCATATGTGGGGCTCTGATAAGCCTGGAGCCCTCTGCATGCCCAAGAAGCTGGTCCACAATTGAAGGAATTATGGTAATTTGTGATTTTATATCCTAAATTTTATGGTCAAGAAGAACTCTGAGAAGTGGGGAGGGGAGGGAACGGTGACAACAAAAACAAAAAACAAAAAACATGTTTATAAAAAGGGGATATTGTGCCTGCGAGGGTTCGTGTTCTGTGAAACTGGTGGTCCACAGAATAAGCTCATGTGATACTATCCTATTTCCTATCAAGATCTTACAATGCAGTAAAAACAGAGCTCCATGTCCCCAACATCAGCTTTCTGACTACCCAGGAATATTGATCAACGAAGAGGAAATGAAACTCCAAACTTGTGAGTTCTCCATAGTAGAGTCCTGGGCCCTCCCATTCTATACTTGCCCTTCAAGCAAGTCTTTGAGGAATTGAAGACGCCACTCCTCCTCTATTATCACTAGTCAGATTGGTCTGAATTACTTCTGGCTGAGTCAAATTGGTCTGAATTACCAACCATTCACAGCATAGTCCCTTACTTCAGGGAAGGCCCACGACCTTGAACTGACCCCCCTCAGATCACCCCGAACCTCTGGTACTTCTACCTGCCCAGTAAAAGCATTTTTCACAACTCTTTGGGTAGTTCCTAAAGCATTCTCCCAGCCTGAAAACAGCTTCTTAATGTTGCTCACATTTCCATCAGTGAATCCAAGATAGAACACAGGAGTCCAAAATCATTTTCCTGACCGGAGTGGTCTGTCCTCTGTTCCCAGCCTCTTAGCTTCTAGGGAAAACAAAACTGTACTGCCTATTCTTTTATTTGCTAATTGTTCTTTAGCTATAAAACCTTAAAATTCTTGAATACTTGATCTCTTTTCAATGCCTTCTATTTGTTCCCTGTGAATTCAGCCAAAAGATAGGGCAGGCAGAAAAAAATGTTCCAATAAAATTAAACAAAATATATAAATGACAAATAATGAACATAGGTTATGAAAAAACATTACGTAATTTTTTCCCCAGGGAATTGGAAGGTTTTTCTGAATTTGCAGCATTCCTAAACTGAACTAAAGAACTGGAAAGGAACAAGGGAATAATAAAATAGTGGCAATTTTTAAATTTTGCTTTGTACCACATCTTCTTTCCAATTACCTGATAAGAAAAATTACCAACAATTTATAGACCTAAGAAAGCAATACAAAGAGGCTGGACAGTTTGCTCAAGGTCATGAAAAAAGACACCTCTACCCCCCCACCCCCACCCCATGCTAGAATTATAAACCCTGTTTGTCTACCTCCATCACACCATGCTGCCTCTCAACAATAATTATTATAACAAGTGAGAGCAACATGCCAGGAATTGTGCTAGGTATAACCTTCAGAATAACGCTATGTGGTAGGAACCAAGTTTAGCCCCATTTTACTAACAAGAAAACTAAGGCTAGAGAAAATAAGTTTGACTGACAAGTCACAGAGTAAATAGTGCAGCTGATATTCAAACCCGGGCAGTCAGACTCCAGAACCCACAGGCCTTATCATGAGGCTATACTCTGCCATGACTAACATTCACCAGGCAAACTCTAGTGAACAGCTAATTTTCATGAGGAAAGACTGCTGATAAAAACCACAGCAGTTCTATCCCCAAAAGAATGGTTTATTTATTTAACAGTAGCTGTCTTCATAAGGATGCATTAGCAAATCAAAGTGGGATGTATCTTTTTAGTCCACAAATGATTAAAACTCTTAAAAAAACATAGCCATTAACCTTAAGAATTAAATTTCGTCTTTTGATGCGGTACTGTAAATACTGAACATGGAGTGATCAAAGAATAATTCCATATAATTGCTACTTTGGGGCAGAAGGGGATAGTTAAAGTTTCAACACAGAAATGTCTCCCTAAATGTGCCCAGTTGGAAACCCACTTTTCTCCTGGGAACTCCTGCCCACCCACCCCAGGTCAGTCAGACAGACGTGGCCACCAAATGCAAAACACAACAGGCAGTCTTAGAAAGAGAACACTAGGGCCGAGGTATCCTACAGTTATCCTACAGTTATTTACAAGGAAAGCCAGCAGTGAGAAATGTAAAGGATATAAATTTGATTTGACTGGCTGAATAAATCCTATTTTTGGTCCTAGGAAAAACCATTTTAATTTAGTATAAAATATATTACTGATAATAATAAGACACTATGAAAACTTCATTTGAGCACAGTGTTGCAATGCACCCCACCTCCAATTTCTTATCCACAGGACAACATCTATCAGTTTACAGGTTAAAACAAGAAAAAAGAAAAAAAAAACAAACAAGAAAAAAGTTTCAAGCTACAGAACTAGTACAAAATACTTTCCCTACAGAGGGACCACTAACGTGACTTGTGTATTCTAATTAAGTTTTTTTTTAAGCTTAGCGTTCAAATCTGCATTCTTACTTGATTAATATTTATCACCACTATTTTTATGCAGATCACATGAAAAATGAATCCTACCTGCCAGGATAACTTGCAAGAAATTACTATTCAGCAGCATGAATCAACAAGCCCACAATTATAATAGTATCCACTGGGAAAAGTAAAAAAAAAAAAAAAGCTGTTACTAAGGTCATGTATATGAAAGAAAAAGAAGGAAAATTTAAAAATTCATTTTTGCATTAAAAACCCCACACAAATGTTTCAAGAGAAAATTAGTATGGCAGTCAAGATCAAAAACCAACAGATGAAGTTCTGATATATATTACAGCATGGGTGAACCTTGAAAACATGAGATTAAGTGAAATGAGCCAGACACAAAAGGACAACTATGGTCTGATTCCACTTCTATGAAATCTAGAACAGGCAAATTCAGAAATATGTTAAGTAGATTAGAGGTTACCAGGGACTGGGACCAGGGAGAACTACATGAGAACTCACAACTTAAAGGTTAGAATTTTATTTGGGGATATGAAAAAATTTTGGAAAAAGATACTGATTATAATTGCACATCATGTACGGAATTAAGGCCACTGAATTGGACTTTAAAATGGCTGAAATGGCAACTTTTACATGATGTATATTTTATCTCAATTTAAAAAAACCTAAGCTATTGGGATAAAAATTTAAACTTTTTTTTCAATTCTTGAGTTCAGACAGGAACTGATTTCACAGATTGTGGACCAGGTCACACACTATCCCAAGATACACTCTCTGCCCATGGGTAAGCCTTGCATGCCACGCCTCAAGGTCATACTGAGGATGGAAGTCAAAGGGACAGACGAATCTAAATGTGAACAGCTTCTGAGATACGGTGGGTTGGGAAAGAAGCTGGCTGACCCAGAGTAGGAGACTGAGATGAAACTTGGCAAATTTAAGTCTTAAAAAGAATGAAAAGGGGACAAAAACGAAAATCAGACAAGCCATGCTGAGAAGACAAGATCAGATGTGCCGTGGAAAAAACTCACCAGCTTCCTCCTCTATGCTCCAAAAACACTTAACACTATTCGTCTTAGAGACCTGACAACACAAAACTTGGATCACATCCATCCCTGTACTGGCAACTTTAAAAATAGGAGAGAAGATACCCTGACCTCCCACCTTTTCCTAAATTTCAATCCCAGAACAAAGGTAGACTGGTTCACAACTACCACAGCAGAAGATGAGAAGGCACTTTTCTCCTTTTCAGGGGGAAGTCGACCAGCCCCAAATCCAATAGCCAGGCTTTCCCCAAATCACTCTACACATGCATTGCCCACTCTATATGTAGCCACATTGCCAACATGCAGCTCCTTGGCATTAAAAGGTAGGTAATTTGAGTTAAGATGGTCCATAAGTATAAAAATCACTATATTTATATTTATATTTATATTTATATTTATATTTATATTTATATTTATATTTATATTTTAGGGTACATTCATTTGAAAACTATTTATTCACTGTATGTTCTATGACACAATACCATGCCTCTAAAACGTAAAACCATGTCTTTCTCCGAAGAATCCCATCATATCACCAGTTACTTGTATTTTTAACAACACAATATAATAATAGTCTAAATGGATTTAAACAGAAATCACTTATTAAGAAGACACTGCTACCAGTCATTCATAGCATTCTTCCCTTAAGCAACTTGAAATATTATAAACCAAATCCATATGCAATTAAAACTAAAGAGTATTTTTTTATCATTTTAAAACAAAGTTCAAAGTCAAGGCAATCTTGTAGTCGTATAGATATTCTATACAAAAATTCAGATTATGGGTCAAAGTTACTAAATTATAATATATTCAGTTGTGTTGAGAAGATTCAAAAAGGCTCATGCCCAAAAGACCTAAGTATTTCATATTCTGGATACTGTGCTGCTCTCTAACAGGCAGTGAAAAGTCACTGTGTTTTTAAAACTTAATAAGAGGGATCCCTGGGTGGCGCAGCAATTTGGCGCCTGCCTTTGGCCCAGGGCGCAATCCTGGAGACCCGGGATCGAATCCCACGTCGGGCTCCTGGTGCATGGAGCCTGCTTCTCCCTCTGCCTATGTCTCTGCCTCTCTCTCTCTCTCTCTCTGTGTGACTATCATAAATAAATAAAAAAATTTAAAAAAATAAATAAATAAAAAATAAAACTTAATAAAAAAAGAATGTAAAACATCTCAATAATTTTTATGCTGAAAGTTGTAAAAAATATTTTTGATATACTAGGTTAAATAAAATATTGTATTAAAATTAATTTAAACTATTTCTTTCAAACGTTGCTATCCCAAAACTTGAGATGATGTATTCCTGCTGGACAGAGCTGCTCTAGAGTAAAGCCTTCCACTCAACAGTCTGTTGCAACTAGAAAAAAAACTGAAAACAAACCAAGAGAAAACTACCCTGTTATCCTTAGGAAAGAGTTACTGCAATCCTGTTTTTTAAAAATGGGGAAAAAAATACATTCTTGGAAATTAAAATCCAAGGGCAGAAATGAACTATAGAACGTGGAAAAACAGCCTCCCAAAGACACTCTCCTCTTCCTAATCCTGGAACCTATGAATATGCTACAAGGCAAAAGACAATGAGGTATGAAAATGGAAGTAAGGTTTGCTAATCATCTGACCTTAAAATAAGATTAGGGGTGCCTGGGTTGTACAGTCAATTAAGACTTAAGCCTTTGGTTTTGGCTCATGTTGTGATCTCAGGGCCCTGATCTCAGGGTTGTGAGATATAGCCCCTCTTCAGACTCCATGCCCAGGGCAGAGTTGGCTTGGATTCTCTCTCCTTCGCCCTTTGCCCCTCCCTACTATGCATGTGCCTTCTCTCTCAATCTCTCTCTCTCTCTCTCTCAAATAAATACAACTTTAAAAACAATAAGATTATTCCTAGTTTAACCTAGTAAGCCCAGTGTAATCACAAGGGTCCTTATTGACTGAAGGAGAAAGAAGGTCAGAGTCAGAGATTTGAAGATGCTACACCATTAACTTTGAAGATGGCAAAAGGGATTATACGAGAAAAGCAAGCCACCTCTAAAAGTTGGAAAGGGAAAGGCAGCAGTTTCTCCTGTAGAACCTCCAGAATGGATGCAGTCTACCAACAACCGATATTAGCTCAGTGAGAGCCACTTCTGACCCCCAAAACTGTAAATTAATAAAAGTATGGTACATTAAGCTCTCAAATTTGTGGAAATATTTGTTGCAACAGCAACAAGAAACTAACATATGAACAATTCAATGAAAGGTTAGAAGATGAAGTTGAAGAAGTTTCTTAGAAAGTATAACATAGGAGCACCTGGGTGGCTCAGACAGTTGGGCATCTGCCTTCAGCTTAGGTCATAATTCCAGGATCCTCATCAGGCTCCCAGCTCAGCAGGGAGTCTGCTTCTCCTTCTTCCTCAGCTTCTCCCCCCGCTTGTGCTCCCTGTCTCTGTGTGTGTCTCTTTCTCAAATGAAAAAAAAAATTCTTTAAATCTTCCAAAAAAGAAAGAAAGAAAGAAAGAAAGAAAGAAAGAAAGAAAGAAAGAAAGAAAGAAAGAAAAAGCATAACAAAGAGAATTAACTCCAGAATGCAAGAGAATGTTCTTAAAGCTTGGGACCAGAAGTTAACAAAGCCATTACAGACAGAGTGAACATGCAACCAACATGTATTAAGCTCCTACATCCTACAGTGGACTGTGGTCAGTGATCATTCAGGCTACAGTAATTTGGAACCACCATCATGTAAGGTTAGTTTATAAATAATTTAAGAGGTTGGAAAGGATATATGAAGAACTATAGTTTTATTTCCAAGAATCCATGACTCTATCCAGATCTGGTCTTATAAATGGGCAGAGGAGAAACTAACATACTTGGCATGATTTCCCAGGGAGTTAAAACATTCAGCTGCTCAAAAATATCTGATCCATCAATTTGCTCTAACATATCAAATTCCCACTAATAGAAACCTTTCCAGATAATAAGTCTTCAGAAAGATTATTAAAATGGAAATATTAATAGGAAGGGTAGTGCCGGGAAGCCTGGGTGGCTGGGTAGCTCAGCAGTTAAGCGCCTGCCTTCAGCCCAGCTTGTGATCCTGGAGTCCCGGGATCGAGTCCCACGTCAGGCTCCCTGCATGGAGCCTGCTTCTCCCTCTGCCTATGTCTCTGCCTCTCTCTCTGTGTGTCTCTAATGAATAAATAAATATAATCTTAAAAAAAAAAAAGGAAGCGTAGTGCCCACTAAAATTTTAGCATATGTTAGATCAGAGAAGCTGTCATGGAGAACAAGAAAAATGATTAACTGGAAAGATAATCAGCCATATTTGGTAGGAATCCAGAAATCGATAAATTTTACCATTTTCTTTGTCTATATTTTGGAGTATGCCTATTTCTATATGACAGATATTTTTATTTAGTCAGTCCTGTTACTCCTTATAAAGACATGTTCTTGCAAAAGTATGATATCTGCTACATCAAAATAACCTCTAAACTCGAATAACCATTCTTCTCCAATGTTTGTATTATTGTATCTAATAGACAAGGGTCAACCCTGCATCATTAACTGAAAAGGAGTAATATAAATTACTAATTATAGGAAGAAGCTTCTGTAATTTATATCAAGACCATACTCAATATTTTGTTTACACAAAACTAATAAAGCTAAAATAGATATACATTTTGATTTACCTTACAATAAAGAATAGTAAATGGTTGATGAGTTACTTTTCTTACTGAAAGACTCCTTTACTGATGATATCTGATATCTGAAAACAAGTAAAAGTTATCAAAAGAACTTGAACAAAAGGATATCAAAAGAGGTCCTTTGTATAAAAATGCTAAAGGCAATAAAACATAATAAAGTGATAAAATTGAAAAGGCAACCTTAAAATCCATGAGAGAAATTGCGGGGGGGGGGGGGAATAAGATGACCTTAAAACTCAAGTTCTAATGTGATTTTATTTAATTTAAAGTCATAGAGCTCCAAGGTCTATATTAAAGGTAATCCTATTAGACTTAAAGTAATAATTTAAAAATTGTAAAAATGATCATAAAAAACATAGAGGTATCTGAAAATAACAGAGAATGATTAAAAGCAATAATATAGAAAAGAGATTTTTTAAGCCTAGAAGAGTTTGGAAAGGCCTACAGCCAGGATTGCCCATGAGGGAAAGGAAAGCTCCAGTACAAAGCTTCAGTCGTCAGATGCAAAGCAAGGGAACACAAGAGTGTGGGGGCAGGTCAATGCTCCTCCAAAGGAAAAAGGGGAAGATTAAGAAACAGGCTCATTTATTTATTTATTAAGATTTTATTTATTGAGAGAGAAGGAGCGCATGCAGAAGGAAAAGCAGGCTCCCCGCTGAGCAGGGAGCCCAACACAGGGCTGGATCCTAGGACCATGATGACCTGAACTGAAGGCAGACAACCAATGAAACACTGAGGCACCACAAGAAACAGCTATATTTAATTCTGAGCACTGAGAATGATGCACAAAGAAGACAACATTTGATTTTAGACAAAAAAGACAGGTAAAATTTTGATGAACAGGAATAGGAGACAGGAGTTCCTAATGGAAGAACTAAAAAAAAAAGTACAACATGAGATAATGAGATACAGAATAGGAAACAGTAAAGGATGGAGATAAAGAATACTGGAGATGGGGGATACCTGGATGGCTCAGTCAGTTAAGTGTCCAACTCTTGATCTTAGCTCAGGTCTTGACCTGAGGGTTGTGAGTTCAAACCCTACCTGGGCTTCACACTCAGCATAGAGTGTGCCGAAAGAAAAGAAAAAGAAAAGGAAAGGAAAGGAAAGGAAAGGAAAGGAAAGGAAAGGAAAGGAAAGGAAAGGAAAGGAAAGGAAAGGAAAGGAAAGGAAAGGAAAGGAAAGGAAAGGAAAGGAAAGGAAAGGAAGAAAAAAGAAAGAAAAGAAAAGAAAAGAAAAGAAAGGAAGGAAGGAAGGAAGGAAGGAAGGAAGGAAGGAAGGAAGGAAGGAAGGAAGGAAGGAATTCTGGAGACACAACAGAATGACACTGTGAAGACCCTTTCATGATGGACCAAAGAATTCTAGAGCAACAGAAAACCAACAAAGGTTATCTACATAGGAAAATAGCAGAATTAATCTCTCTACTGGATATTTAACCTGATTACAATAGATTTTTGAAGAGAAGACTAAAGAAGACCTCATTAAAAACTTATTTAGAATGGGGAGACTGGGTGGCACAGTCAGTTGAGTGTCTGACTCTTGATTTCAGCTCAGGTCATGATCCCAAGGTCTGAGATCAATTTCCATGACAGGCTCCACACTCAGTGGGAAGTCTGCTTGGGATTCTCTCTCTCCCTTTCCCTCTGCTGCTCTCTCATGAGCTTTTTAAAAAAGGAGAAAAAGAAAACCTTGCTTAGAATAAATATACACACATACATATTTTATATATTATAGGGAAGGCTGGGTGGCTTAGTGGTTGAGCATCTGCCTTTGGCTCAGGGCATGATCCTGGGATCCTGGGATCCTGGGATCGAGTCCTGCGTCAGGCTCCCTGCTTCTCCCTCTGCCTATGTCTCTGCCTCTCTCTTTCTTTCTGTGTCTCTCATGAATAAATAAATAAAATCTAAATAAATAAATAAATAAATAAATAAAGATAGCTTTTTTCAATCCCCAAAATTTATATCATCACTTTCTTAATGAACTGAAGTCCTTCGTTCATTCATTCATACACTCTACAAATAACTGCTGAATCCATACTATGTGACCAGTACTGTTCTAGAAGATAAAGAAAAAACTGATTATCTCCTCTGTTATATCTAAAACCCAACAGAAGAAACAAGACAATTAATAAATCAACACATATTATGTCACACAGTGGTAAGCATTATGGAGAAAAATGAAGTAGGATCACAAGGGAAAATAAGTGCAGAGTGGAAGGTATTATATACAAAGCAGAATGCCTTTTTCATAAGATGATCTGCAGGAGGGGAGAACCTGAGTCATAAGAATATGTGAGAAAAGAGTGGTCCCTATTGGGGAACATCATCAAAAAGATGTGAACTTGGGGCACTTGGGTAGCTCAGTGGGTTGAGCACCTTACTCTTGGTTTCGGCTCAGAACATGATCTCAGGGTAATGAGATTGAACCCCACGTCGGGCTCCCCACTGAGCATGGAGCCTGCTTAAGATTCTCTCTCTCCCTCTGCTGCTCCCCCCAACTCCTGTGTTCACTCTCTCTCTCTCTAAACAAACAAACAAAAAAAAGTAGTGACCGGTGAGCTAGACCCAGACACTGGGAGGCTCCTCCCTCCCTCCCTTGTCCTTGGACTGTGGGTTCTGCTCTCAGAGGTTGCTCCAAGGACAGAGCCTTGAGCTAGTGATATGGCATTGAGAACATCTGCAAGACATATATGACTGAATCCAATTAAGGCTTCCTTTTAAACTTTTAAGATTTGATGGGAAGTTGGGGAGGATCCATTCATTTTGCCGCCAACCAAGGCAAGTCTTTTATATGTTACTTTTGCTTATTAAAGCTGCCATCTACCAACCTGGAGTGGCTGGACTCATTCCTCAGTTTCTTTCCTCAATGAGAAGTCATGTTCTCTTCCCTTTGACCCTTCCCCTTCCTGCTCTCATATGCACGTTCTCTCAAATACATAAATAAAATCTTCAGAAATACACACAGGAGCAGGTACACACTTAAGCTATTTAAATGAGGGACAGAGGAATAAGAAAGAAATGAGGTCAAAGAATCAGGAAGTTTCAGTTTCAGGGGCACCTGGGTGGCCAGCACAGTCTAGTAAGGGTCTGACTTGGATTCAGATCATGATCTCAGGGTCCTGGGATAGTGCCCCAAGTTGGGCTCCCTGCTCAGCAAGAAGTCTGCTTCTCCCTCTCCCTCTACCCCTCCCCCTTCTCGCTCGTGCTCTCTCTTTCTCTCTCGCTCTCTCTCAAATAAATAAAATCTTTAAAAAAGAAAATTTATAAAAAAGAAAAAAGAAGCATAAAAATCTGAAAGAGGTATTACACTTAGGTTATTTAAATGGAAGGAGGAGGAGAAAGAAATGAGGTCAAAGAATCAGGAAGTTTCAGGGGCACCTGGGTGGCTCAGTTGGTTAAGATCTGACTTTGGCTCAGGCTGTGGGATCTCAGGGTCCTAGGATTGAGCCCCGTGTTGGGCTCCCTGCTCAGTAAGGAGTCTGTTACCTACCTCTGCTCCTGAGCATGTGCATGCACTCTCTCTCTCTCTCTCCCCCTCTCCCTCTCTCTTAAATAAAATTCTTTTTTAAAAAATCTTTGTTTCTATTGTGAAATTTTACTTGAAAGATAATTTTAAAATTTTAAACTGCTTAAAGCAAAAACAATGACAATATACTGTGGTGTTTCTAACATGTACAAGTAAAATGGATGATAAAATAGCACAAAAAATGGGAGAGAGAAAGTGGAAATATACTATCATAAGGTCCTTACATTATGCTATGTGTACAATATTATTTAACAGATTATAAGTAGATATAAACATTTTAAATCCTTTAGAAACAACAACAAAAAATAAAGTATAGCTAGGTAAGGCAAAGAAGAGATAAAAAGGAAAATTAAAAAATACTCAACCCAAGGGAAGGCAGAAAAAGAGAGAATAGAACAAAAAAAAATATAAGTACACAACACTTAATAAAACTTGGCAAGAAAAATGTCTACCAAGCCGCATACTTAAGCTAATCTGTGTAAGTTTATCTATCAGGAATAAAGCTGAATACTTGTATCTTTACTTATTGATATAAATGTCTGCCTCTAGGTTTCATAGATAATTTATTGTAATATGGTCATTTTGCACTGCTTCTTGTTCAATCTATCACAAGATAATTGTGCATGATTTTCAAAATCAAGAGATATTTTTATATTTAGCTAACTGGTTTACAAATATCTTCTGAAATAAGCTTTTTGACATACTAGGCATCATCAAACAAAAATAGAGTTGGAATCTATAAGAAGAAAATCAAGTAAAATACTAAATTAAAATAGTTATTTACGGGGCACCTGGGTGGTTCTGTGGTTGAGAGTCTGCCTTCAGCTCAGGTCGTGATTCCGGGGTCCTAGGATCGAGTCCCACATCAGGCTACCCCCGCAGGGAGCCTGTTTCTCTCTCTGCCTGTGTCTCTGCCTCTCTCTGTGTGTCTCTCATGAGTAAATAAATAAAAAATTTAGAAATAATAATAATAAAATAAAATAAATTAGTTATTTGCAAAGTCCTGAATCTTTGACTCACAGAACCATTATGTATCTTATATACCATATGTTTTCTTCATCAACATTCAAAAAGTTGTCACATCAGTATATTTATCATGAGGAGCCCTGAGCAAAGTACAGAAGTGCTGCATCACTATACTGAACACCTGAAACTAATATAATGCTGTATGTTAACTATACTAGGATTAAAATTTAAAAACTAAATTTAAAAAGTTGTCACAGCAACCTTGTCTGCAAAATTCCTAGCATGCTTTCTTCCTTTTATACAGTATTAATGGTGACAGAGTACCAAATATATTAGAATTCATACTGGCAGAAGTTAAAGGAACAAAAATATTTTCTTGCTTTTGGAAAATAAATAATTGGCTTGTCGATGTTACGACATATCTTATTTGACTAAATCTAATCATCAAGAACACCAGATTCAATGGACAACTGGTCACAGCAAGAACAGCCCAACTCCCTTCTGAGAAGGTCTGGACTTCTGAGCAGGTGCAGGCAGAGCATGTGTGGAGAGGTCCTGATGTGGAGGAGCCTACCCCCATTCTCCAACACAAAAAATGTAAATCTGCTTCCCAACTCCTTTATGGTCCCGGTAAGAGAAATCCATAGCTCTGCACGTTCTGGAGCTATGACACCAAAGAGACAATGAAAACCACAGAGTACATCCAGCTCCTCAGTTTTGTTTGAAACTGGAATCTCAGGGCACCTAGGTGGCTCAGCAGTTGAGCGTCTGCCTTTGGTTCAGGTCATGATCCCAGGGTCCTGGGATTGAGTCCTGCATCAGGCTCCTTGCAAGGAGCCTGCTTATCCCTCTGCCTATGTCTCTGCTTCTCTCTGTCTCTCATGAGTAAATACATAAAATCTTTTTTAAAAACGAAACTGGAGGGATCCCTGGGTGGCGCAGCTGTTTGGCGCCTGCCTTTGGCCCAGGGCTCGATCCTGGAGACCCAGGATCGAATCCCACATCGGGCTCCCGGTGCATGGAGCCTGCTTCTCCCTCTGCCTATGTCTCTGCCTCTCTCTCTCTCTCTCTGTGACTATCATAAATAAATAAATTTAAAAAAAAAAGAGAGAAAAAAAAAAACGAAACTGGAGTCTCTTTATGTCTCAACAACATAGATCTGGAATGCCACCCACAGTGACATAAGCTGCTGACATGCTGAACATTCACCAATCCCTTACATGTTTATGGCTTTCTGCCACAGGTCACACTAGCAGGGAGAAACCAGCCACCAAAGCTAGACAGAAGTTGGTGAATAAATATCTCAGCTTTCTTTGCCCTCAAGTAAAACAATAAGCTCCATGCATCTTTACAGAAATCCCCAATAGGACTGAGTGTCAGACGCAGCCAAGAGCTGATAGCGCGCTCATTAACACCCAGTGTTGGCTTCATCCCAACCCATCTCACTTCCCCCTACACACACTTCCCTCTCCACCCCCTACTCTCTACTGGGATTGCCTCTCAAATAAACTACTTGCACCCAAATCCTTGATCCCAACTTTAGAGTGTTGTCATCTTATCCCAGAATAAGGCAAGACTTTAGCTTTGTACATTCTACCCTTAAGCCTTTCGGGAGTGTTTTAAAGTTTTCTTCATACAAGTTTTGCATATGTTTGAAGTTTAATTCCTGAGTATCTTACCGTTTTTGTTGCTTAACCGTCAATGGGGTTTTCTCTTCCATCACACATTCTAACTGGTTATTGTTTGTGTGTATGAAGGTTTGTAATTTTGGTATGTTAATTTTATATCCTACTACTCTATTGAATTATTTCACTGTTTGAGTTAATTTTTTTTAAAAACCACCATATTAAGAAATCATTTATATACCGTAAAATTCACTCCTTGAAGTATACAGTTCATAAGTCTCAGTATATTTAGAGTAGTATAACCAACACTACAACCTAATTTTTTAAATTAATTCCAGTATAATTAACAGTGTTGTATTAGTTTCAGATGTACAATACAGCAATTCAACAATTCACCACCATTCAATGATTCTAATTTTAGAACAGTTCCCTAGCCCCAAAAAGAAACCTTGTGCCCATATAAAGTCACTCCCCCTCTCCCCTCCCAACCTTAGGCAAGCACTAATCTACCTTCCGTCTCTACAGATTTGCCTGTTGTGAACATTTCATATAAACGGAATCATACAATATGTGGTCTGCTCTGTGTGGCTTATTTCAGTTAGCATAATGCTCATTAGATTCAGTGTCTTAAGTCAGTTTTACCACTAATTTGTTAAGAGTTTTCCAAGTAAAATGCCGCATCACCACAAACAGAACAGTGTTCGGATATGATGCCTCTACTTGTTTTCTCTTGTCAACTGCATTTGTTAATACCTCCAGTACCCAGTTTCTGACACTTGTGGGACTACCTCTGGCATTTTCCTATTAAGGGAAGATGCTGATTATTTGACAGATTAACCCTGATAGTACAATTGTATTTCCATATATGCCAGCATCCCTTCTTTTTCACCATTCAGGAAACTGAGAGAGGTCGGTGTTCCTTGCCCAGAGAGCCACAGTGAGGAAGCAGCATTGGGCTCTGGGCTCTACACTCTGCTTGAGTCTGCTCAAGATCCTCTCTCCCTCTCTTTCTGCCCCTCCCAGCCACCCCTCGGCTAACACACATGCTCTCTTTTGATCTCTCACCCTCAAATACATAAAATAAATCTTAAAAAAAATAAAGGAGAAAGAGAGAGAGGCCAATACTAACAAATTTCATAGTAGGACAAAATAAAGTAAGAAGCAAAACCTATACTGCAGGATTTGGGTTGTTAACGACCTGGGTGGAAGCAGCTTAAGTGGGGTAGCAGGAATAGGGGGTGGAGTACACACAGAGAGGTCAGAAAAAACTAGCCTTGAGCTGAAGTTCCCCAGACAGACAGGGGAAGTCATCAGATGGAAAGAAAGGAAAATAGTATCTGCAAAGGATAGGCAGGATGCAATTTCAAGATGTTCATCCTAAGAAGAAAAAAAAAGCAGTAAAGGACACATAAAAAGACTTCAAATTTAACTAGCATAATTAATTTGTTATTTTAAGAAAATCTTTTATTTTATTTACAATGCTAACTTTTTGAGAAAAAGAAACAAATCAAAACTCTGGCAAATACATTGCTCAGAAAAATTTGATGAAAAGGTATGTAAAAAGATCCATGAGTTTTGCATGAATGCTAAACAGAGCAATTTATGATCCACTGCATAAATTACTTTCCAATTCTGCCACAATCTGTTCAAGCTGACTTTAAGCAACTGAACTTCAATCTTAATCTTTATTTTTTACTCAGTTCCTCTTTTCTTAAGAAGAACTTAATTTCTTTTTTTTTAAATAGGCTTAGGCCTAGTTAAATGTCCAGAGTGGAACCTAACATGCGGCTTAAACTCACAACCCTGAGATTAAGACCTGAGCTGAGATCAAGAGTTGGATGCTCAACCAACTGAGCCACCCAGGCACCCAAGAACTTAATTTTTTTATAATATAAGGAGCCATTTAAAAAAAACTCAAAAATTGCCTATGGGTGCCTGGGTCACTCAGTCAGCTGGGCATCCAACTCTTGGTTTCAACTCAGGTTGTGATCTCAGGATCGTGAGATCGAGCCTGAGTAGGGCTCCATGCTCAGTATGGAGTGGACTTAGGATTCTCTCTCCCTCTCCCTCTGCCCCTCCCTCCAGCCCACGCACACACACAGCTCTCTCTCTCTAAAATAAACAAATAAATACAGTTTGAAAATTAAAAACTCAAAAACTGCCTTTACTTATGAAATTAAGAAAATTGAGTCCTTAAAACCTGTATTTCTGGCTATACTGTGGGAGAAAAAAGATAGTACAATATACATGTATGCTTTTTACCTCACCTCATAACTGCAGATGCCACATGAGAGCAATGTAAAAGTTATGTTAAACTCAGACTGGACTACAAATCTTGAAATAATACCTCCTTTAGCAGTTTCTCCAAGGAAACGATCAGAGAACCATGTGTTATCAACTGTGTGTTCATAGCAGAACTATCAGTTACACGATGCCCTATAAAAAGACAGACACAATTTCTAATTATATCCATTCTTTTGTTTTAATTACTCTGGAGAGTGATTACATATTTAAACTTGGCTATCTTTAAAACATTAAGTTGCTTTAATGAAAGTATTTTAGATAAGCTATGCCACCATACATCAATTAGAAAGTTAATCATTCTCCTTGTTCTCACTAAAAGATTTTACATTGGCGAGAAGGTGGTACTGTTTGGGTGGTGTTGTTGTTTTTAAGTTAATCAGAGTGCACTCAGCAAGAGATCATCCAGAAAATAAAGTTTATCAAAAACTCAAAATATGTAATCTGCATAGAGTCAAAAAACAGTAAGAGATTCTCTTTAATGAGTCTATTCATGTTCGCTCTGAGAAGAAAAACCACTTCTGTGTGTCAGGTTTAGTTTTCACTATGCTGTGACACTTCACTAAATAATAAAAGGACCACTCTAGAGTGTTTCTTAGAGTATTCCTAACAGACAAAAGGCAAACAAAATCATAATCTAAATCTAACAAAGCTCCAAATTAGCTCAGACATATTATAAATTAAACTATAAATAAGAAAAGTTTCATTGACTAGATAACCGAAGATCTTACCAATCAATAAGTAAATCATGTATGAGCTGCAATTGTAGCATACATTTCCCTCATCCTAGATTCACTAAAAATAAAGCAATTTATTTCTATAGACAGGAACTCCATCTTAAAATGTAAATCATCACAGTTTTATGCAGGCAAGGTGTCATCACTAGCATTTAGCGTTAGAGGTAACTTTCAAAACATACACACAACCTTATCTGCAGTCTTATTGGCCTTTCTGTAGCTTACTTTATACAAATTGCATGCCATTCTTCCACTAACTTCCATAATCCCATTAGTAACTCTTAAAACACAAATTCAGGTTTCCCATACACTTCTCGAAAGACAGTTCAGCCCACACCATAAAATGTCAGGGTGCCCCATTATATTATTTCAAAACCTTACTTAATTAAATAAGATCAAATTAACTAAGGCATATGAAAATGGATCTTGCAGTCTGCCACCTAGCAGACATTCCATAAACACCTGCAATCTGAATTCAGCACAACCACCCTGACACTGAAACATTAAGAACTAAAAGGTTCACCTTGAAACATCAAATTAAACCAGTGTCACAGCAACAGCACCAGGGCAGATGTAACATGTTCATCAGGAATGGAGTGGAAAGAAGTAAAAGAATTTGACCTCACTGCTTAACCCTGCTGAGACACAAGAGTAATGTAAAAGATTCCCAGAACCATCAACCTTCAGTTTTATTCCTCGCTCATTCCACTAGGGGAAAAAGGGAGGGCCATCACTCGCTCAGTCTTGGCTGCCTCATAGATGGCAGACTCTTTTTCTAAATCATATTCCTACTCCGAAGGCAGCCTGCTATAGTACAATGATCCTCCTGTATGCCTTCACGATCATCAACTCACCACCCCATTAAAATTATTTACTAATGTGATAAGAACCAAATCAGTTATCAAGACAAATTGGTATTTCATTTTTGCCCTGAAACATGGTTCTCACCTAGGGGCAACTGAGAAGCTTCACTGAGGTCTAATTATCTAAAATTACTGCAAAAGTGTACATATACATTTTTCTACAAGGAGAGTCCACAGATTCCTAAGTTATCTTATTATTCCATGAATAGACCATGGAATAAACAAGAAAGAGAAGAATTTTAAGCAAAGACATTTTATTTATATTTCAAATTTTCTCTAGTAAAAGCAGTGTGTTAAGGAATAACTGGAATACCCAATAATGTACAGAGAGGGCAATAACTATAGTCCTTCTCTTCCTTAAATTCCTTTGAGAACTACTGAGAATTTCAAAGTGGCTTTAATGGGGGGGGTGGGGGGTGTTGGGCGAGGGCAGAGTAAAAGAATGGAAAATCTAAATGACAGAATGTCAAGCAGAAGGTATAAGGGCACTGGGCAAAACATGCTCAGTAAAAGCACACTGATTAGGGTGTCCCACATCACAGTTTACTTTACTACTCTTTGCTACAACCTCCAAGTAACTGCAAGTTTGTCAAGGGAAGAGGCCTACCTTCATAATCTTTGTAGCACAGGTCCTGGCTCAGCACTTGTCACCAGTTGTTACCCAACGTTTCACAAATCAATAATGCAATTCAGAGTTAGAAGTAGATGCCAAATGAATTTTTCCACTAATGTCCTTGTTCTGGCCAAATTAGACATGCATTATTCTCTCTAATCTGTGAAAATCCCTAAAGCTCTCCTTGTCTTTGACACTTGATATTTTTGAAGAGTAATAATCAAGTATTTGGGGACCATCTGAGGTTTCCCACAATTATATTGAGGTTATGCATTTTGGCAAGAATACCATAAAAGTGATGTTCCCTTCTCTCAGTGAAGGTGGTATCTGCTAGATTTATCCACTGTAAAGTTACTCTCTTCCCCTTGTAATTAAGATCTTGGAAAAGATACTCTGAGATTCTGCAAACATCCTGTTTCTTCTCAAACTTTCATCCACTAATTTTAGTGTCCATCACTGGATCTTGCCTATCACAATTACTACCGTGGTGTTCTAATGCTGATTTTTCTATTTTCTTCCCTCATTCCTTCTACATGTATAATTCAAATTCTTTGTATGCCACTTCCTTATTTATTCACCTAATTATATATTTATATCAGTACAAGCTCACAAACCTTTATTTATTCTGAGTTATAATCCAAAACTTTTGACATTTTGTTGCTCAAACTGTTCCAGATTTGGCCACTGAGAGCTCTTTTTGTTTGGCTCCTATGCCCCTCAATATGTCCTGTTGTTGTTTTTTTTTAAGACTTCCCCTTAGTTGTAGTAAAATAAGATGTTCCAGACTCATCTTGTCTATCTCTAACCCAGTACTGGAATCAAACACTTCTTCAAGGTGCCTTGCTTCCTTTAATTAGAGAACGGTATTTAGAAAACAAGATATAGGAACCAGGTGTGCTCATTGCCACTGGGCTATCTCTGCTTCTGGAGTCTCTCAGAAGAGATAGGAAGAATATGTATGTATACAAACCCATGCATACACTACACTTTTTAATTCATATAGAAATGCTTTATTCCCATATCTATTTACATGTATAGCTAAAATATTCAGAATGAATTTATACTGATATCTCTTATTGCAATCTAACTCCACAGGTTCATTCTGATCTGTTACCTTTCCTTATTTATAATTTCTCTAATTTCTCTGGCTCTCTGTTACCTACTCTACCTACTTTTTCAACCCTAGTAAACACATAGTTTCAGAATTGCTAATCCATACTTCTGTGAGAAAAAATTTACGAACTAGGGTACAGTACTTGTATACAGCTTTTTTGTCTTTAGCCTTACAATATCAAGTCAAAATACTATTTTCCAACATTAATTAAGCTAGTCATTTTCTTCCCCAATCCCGTCTGTGAAATTATGCTATTCATTTTGTAATATAGTTAGGTTCATTGAAAATAGTCTGTATTCTATTTTATAGGTTTCCCCTCACATCCTAAGGGTTTTTTTTTAATTTACATAAAGTAAAACTTACTCTTTCAGATATGCAGTTCTATGAGTTTTGACAAGGAGAGTCGTGTTTGACTTATTAGATGGTGGAGGAGGGACAATAAAATATCCCCCAAACTGAGAAGGCACTTTGAGACCAGAAAATGGAGGAGACCACACCATACAGTTTACACAGAGCTTAATCGGGGTAACTTATTGACTGGGGGGGGGGGGGTTAAATATGATCCACGACAACTACACAATTATTCTCCGCAAAATCCAGACCTTAGTTCCCAGATTTTATAGAGCAAGGGGACACGCAGAAGGGCACTGTAATGAGATCAAAGGGTCTGCACACACTCAAAGGGCTTGCATGCACCTAATTGACAGCTAACCTTTAATTAGATCTTGTGGCACC
Source organism: Nyctereutes procyonoides (assembly GCF_905146905.1). Lineage (NCBI taxonomy): Eukaryota > Metazoa > Chordata > Mammalia > Carnivora > Canidae > Nyctereutes > Nyctereutes procyonoides. The sequence continues at coordinate 9,953,605 of NW_026575044.1, forward strand.
AGCTGTGCATCAGGTAGGGGAAAGACTATATTATCTCTGAGTCTTGGGAGGCAAAAACAAGCCTCCCCCCATCCCAGCCTTGGCGGGCATTTCTAAGGTATGTATATTAATCTCCAAGGGGCCTGAAACACATAGCCCCAAGAAGTCACTGAGCAAAGAACAAGACATAGGGCCAGAGATGGAGTCAGTATTGTCAGCACTCCTACACACTTCATGTTACAGAATAGCTTCATCACCCTCCCAAAAATTCCCATTTTGCCCCTTGAAATTAACTCCTTCCCGGTCTCCAACCCTGCCAACCCCTGATCTGTATTCCCTATAGGTTTGCATTTTCCAGTTTAATTTTTTTAATGATTTACAGTATTCTGATTGTGCTTATGTTAGACATGCTGAAATTGCTCTTAGACACTCTGTTCTGCATTGTGTTTTTTCCCTACTATTTTTTTCTCTTTTGTGATTTTTTTTTAAGAGAGAGAGAGAGAGCATGAACGAGCAGGAGAGAGGCAAAGGGAGACAGAGAGAATTCCAAGCAGGTTCCCCGCACAGCTGGGAGCCTGACGAGGGGCTCCATCCCACCACCCCAAGACCATGACTAGAGCTGAAACCAAGAGTTGGCCACTTCACCAAATGAACCATGCAGGCACCCCCTCAATTATTTCTATTCACCTCTTGTCAAGTTCACTGATTCTTTCCTTAGTTCTGTCAGAGCTACTCATAAGCATACCACAGATACCCCTTAGTTCTGCTTTTCCTCACTTGTAGTATTTTTACTTAATTCTTTCTTCTGGGCTTCTATCTTTCTGCTAAAACTACCCATTAATTTATCATGCTGTTAATCTTTTTCATTAGAGCTTTCAGTATAGTAATTACAGTTATTTTAAATTCTCTATCAAATAGTCCCAGCATTTGTTTCATATCTGAATCTGATTCTGTTGACTGCTTTGTCTCTTGGCAGTGTTGTGGGTATTATTACTGCTGCCTTTTTGGAGGTTTCCTGATTTTTGTTGAAAGTTGAACATCCTATGAAGAGGAGGGACTGAGATAATTTTTATGCCTAGATATGAACATTTCTTTTGCTATGCCTCTAGGGTGGAGGTTTAAGTTGGTCTGGTCAGAAGTCAGGCTGGGTTTGAGGCTTATTACAGATACAGTTACCCTTGGCACATCAGTCTTCAAATTCATCTACTGGTAACTTGTATTTAGAGTAAGGACTGGTTTGCCAACGTTTCTTCTATCTGCTATTATACTCTTAGCTCTAGGTCCTACTTTATGCTGCACCTCCAAGATGATCTGTCCATGGTCTGACCGTTCTCCCCATAGCATTCCATTAGGATTTTGTATTGTTCTGATTAAGAGTCAATCCTAGATAGCCACTGAATCTTGGGGTCTCAGGAATATGGCCTTCTCCCTTCTCTGTGCTCCTACTCCTTACCTAGCTGTGGTTCTGGACCAAACATGCCATCACAGGTAGGTTTGATTCTATTCCCTAACCCCAGATGCAATGGGATTTTACCAGTGCCCTAAAGGCAATAGTAACTTTTTTTTTTCTTTTCCCCTTAATTTCATTCAGTAGAGCATAGGGAAGATAGGGTCCTGGCAGAAATTCTTGCTCCATCTGTAGCAGCTACTGTTCTCCCCAAGCTCTGCACTACCAAAGGATACTTTCTTAGGAATACCACTTATCTTTTTTGGGAATACGTGGTAGAGTTCATAGAGAAAAAGCTTGCAGGTGGATATAAACTTTCCCTATACATATAGCCGCTAGGACTTCACATTTTCTTGCCAGCCCTCATTCAGCATCCATCATTTCTTTACCTGCTCTAGCTAAATTCCTACTAGTGCCAGGCAATGTCTGCCCAGGTAAGAAAGTCTCAACACAGGCATCTGTTTCTCCTAAAACTTCAAGCTAGTTGGCTGCCTATATAAACTCTGATGCATTCCAAAAAAAAAAAAAAATAATAATAATGAACCTACAGTTGTCCAGCCTTTTTTTGTTTTGTTTTGTCATGTTTTTTAAGGGTAAAAGCCATGATTTTTCTGCACCAGGATTTTGTTTTTATTAATGCCTGAACTTCTTTGCTAAAGTATAACACTATGAAACCAAATTTAAAGTTTATTGAAAAAAATAAAAAATAAAAAAAATAAAGTTTATTGAAAAGTCAACATAAAAGCAACAATCCAAATTCCAAATTAAAATACTCTAATATAGTTCTTAGTCTTAAAACCTAATTAAAGAGTTTCAGCTGTTCACTGATGTGATTTTTTCCAACTGTTGATATATCAAGAAAAGTCTCATTACTTCCCTAACAATAAATTCAAAACTTAAATTGCAATAAATGCAACTAGATATAGACTACACTTAGAAACGGCCTAATAAAAAAACACGTAACAGCTGATAATGATTTCATAAAAGCATTTACTTCACACTTGACAGAATGCTTTGAGAACAACAATTATGTATTCATAGTACCCATAATTTTGTTTTACAAAATATTTCCTCAATCTCTAGGGAGATTACTACAGGGTTAAAAGCTGTCTTAAGATCAAAGATCAAATGAAGAAAAAAAACCCTGTAATTCTCTGTAGCAGCTCATTGATCTTTCCCATCTGCTATGCAAAAAAAGGAAGTATATGTTAAGTTTGAAAAAAAGAAAACCTTTTTAACTAGAAATGACAGTAAACTGATTCTGGCAAACGTTCAGAGGGAATTCTTCTATATGAGACCCAACTCCTTTTTGCCAAAATACAAATGATGTCAACAATGGAAAAATAAAATCAAGTCAGTAAATTGCTGTCTTTATAACTTTCTTCCTGAAAATACATGATCAAATTTCTATTATAAAACCATGCATAGTAAATGAATTTTCAACCATGGAGAGGACTTTATGCACAAGCTCATGGGTGAATGATGAGAGACAGCTGGAGCAGAACATGAAATATGTAGCTCACTCAGGCCCAGAGAAATTACTTTCCTGGTACCAGCCAACAATTCACAAGTTTCCCTGGACTTTTCTTTATGTAAAAACCTAGATACCCTGACCTACATCTTCACCTTGGAAACAATCAAGAACTTCTGAGAAGATAAATTATATGGCACATTTCTTTTAGGACAGAAGAAGCACTCTTTGTCTCCTGAATCAAATGGTTATGGGCATACCTACAATTATGGCCTTTGATATCTATCAAAGCATTCTAGGATGAGGTCTGGTTCTTTTCTCAGTGTACCTTTACCTTCTGTCTCCTCTCACAATAGCTGAACTGTACACTTAAAATGGGTGAATTTCATAGTGTTTAAATGACACTTAAACAATGAAGCTGTTTAAGGGATGCCTGGGTGGCTTAGCCGTTGAGCATCTGCCTTTGGCTCAGGGTGTGATCCGGAGTCTCGGGATTGAGTCCCGTATCAGGCTCCCTGCATAAACCCTGTTTCTCCCTCTGCCTGTGTCTCTGCCCCCCTCCTCCTTTCTCTCTCTCTCTCTGTTTCTCAATGAATAAATAAATAAAATCTAAATAAATAAATAAATAAATAAATATATAAATAAATAAATCTGTTTAAGAAAAAAAGGAAAGAAGGATGCCTGGGTGGCTCAGGCATGATCCCAGATCCCAGGGTCCTGGGATCCCTGAGTGTCTGCCTTCGGCTCAGGGCGTGATCCCAGGGTCTGGCATCGAGCTCTTTGTGAGAAGCCTGCTTCTCCCTCTGCCTATGTTTCTGCCTCTCTCTTTCTGTCTCTCATGAATAAATAAATAAAATCTTAAAGGGGAGGGGATCCCTGGGTGGCTCAGCAGTTTAGCGCCTGCCTTCGGCCCAGGGTGTGAGCCTGGAGTCCCGGGATCGAGTTCTGCATCAGGCTCCCTGCACGGAGCCTGCCTCTCCCTCTGCCTGTGTCTCTGTCTCTGTCTCTCTCTTTCTCTCTCTCTCTATCTCTCCTGAGTAAATAAAATGTTTTTTAAAAATCTTAAAAAAAAAAGGAAAGAAATATCACTGGATTCAATGTTACTGAATCAATGACTGAATCTACAAATAATTCTCATTCTCCTTCCTATACAGAGGTGCAGCTAGGTCTTAAAAGAGGGGAGAAAAGTCTTTTCAATAACTGGTACTGGGACAACTGGATATTCACAGCCAAAAGGATGAATATGCACCCCTACTTCACCCTATATGTGAAAATTAACTTGAAATGAATCAAAGAACTAAATGGAAGTGCTAAGGCTCTTGGAAAGAAATGTAGGTATAAATCTTAGTGACCTTGCATTAGATAAGTTTCCTAAATACAACACCAAATGCACAAATAACAAAAGAAGAAAGAGAAGCTGGACTTCATCAAAATTAAAAACTTTTGTGCATCAAAGGACGCTATCAAGAAATGAAAAGACAAGCCACAAGAGAAGATATTTGAAAAATCACATATCTGATAAAGAACTAATATCCAGATTATATAAAGAACTCTTTCAAGTTAACATTAAAGGGTCAAATAACTCAATTTTAAAAATGGGCAAAGGATTTGAACATTTCTTCAAAGAAGATATAAAATGGCCAATAAGCTCATGAAAAGATGCTTAATATAATTTATTAGAGAAATACAAACCAAACTACAATGAGATACCACTCCACACCCACTAGAATGGCTACAACTTTTTTAAAAAATGGAAATAAATATTGTTGAGGACGTACATAAATTGAAACCCATGTACACTGTTGTATAAAATAAATCCCTGTACACTGCCTATAAAATAGGACCACCGTTTTGGAAAAGTTTGGCAGTTCCTCAAGATAAACATAGTGTTACTATATAACCCAGCAGTTCCTCTCCCAAATGCACACACACTCCCCCCAAAGAGAAATAAAAACATATGAGCACATAAAAGCTTTTTCATAAATGTTCGAAACAACATTATTCATAAAAGTCAGAAAGTGGAAAAACAAGTCCATTGACTGATGACTGGATAAGCAAAGTGTGGTGGAATATTACTTGGCCATAAAAAGGAATGAATTCACAATATACAACAAATATCAAAACATTATGTTGTATGCCTAAAACTAATATAATGCTATATGTCAATTATAGCTCAGTTTTTTAAAAAAAGGAATTAAGTACTAACAAATTGTATAACATGGATGGACTTAGAAAAAACATTATGCTAAGTTAAGTCAATCACAGAATACCACATGATTTCAGTGACATGCATTGTCCAGAAGAGGCAAATCCACAGAAAAAGGAAAGAGATTAGTAGTTGCCAGAGGGTAAGAGAGAAGAAAATTGGGAAGTACAGCATTTCTTTTTAGAGTGACATAAACGTTCTAGAATTATATAATGGTGATGCTTACACAACACTGAATTTGCTAAAAAACCCAAATGTACACTTTAAAATAGTTAACAGTAAAATTCTGTTATGTAAATTTTATCTCAATTTCTAAAAATTGGTATTTTAAAAAAATGGAGGAAGGAGTGCTGGTGCAGGTTGCAGACCCACCCTGAGAAGAACTATGTAGACCCAAGTCAAGCAGGATTAGAAGACAGTGGTCACAAGATGTAAAAGGTAGTCAGAGCTCATGTGTTTACTAGGAGGAGCAGACCTCAATTTGGATGGCCAATGGTAGCTGTGAGGAGGAAATCCGTACCATCAGCCCTTACATGGAGATAGAGGAAGACAGGGTTCCTCAATCAGCAACTGCCACACTTAGACTTCTAGACAAGATTAGAATAGGATTTTCACATAGCCAGCTACAACCCATCAGTGAGTTGTAAAATAAATCTAGTAGGGCATCTTTTAAGTGAAATAAGAATAAAGATGAATTTTATGTGCTCATACGTTTTTATACTACATCACAGCTACTAAGGTGTTATAAACACCTTAGTTATAAGGTGTTTCAGTTATAAACATACATGTGTTCATACTGACTCAAAAGGTAAATGTTTTTGTGATTCTAGTCCAAAACAATAAAAACCCTGAAAAAAACGAGTCTAGAATACACAGTAAAAATCTCTGCTGCAGACTATTAAAACTAAATAGGATGAAAACTATAGCATAGGAAATATAGTCAATTATATTATAACATACTTATTATATATAACATATATATTATATATAATATATATATATAACATATATATTATAACATATCATGGTGAGCATTTCATAATGTGTATGATTTTAAATCATACCTGAAACTAATTTAATTAACCATATGTCAACTATACTTCAAATAATTAGAAAAGAAAAAAATTCACAGGTATAAAACAATCTATTTATTAACTACTTCAGTAAGTAGGATAAAAAATATGTATTTATTTGTCCATAAGAAGTTGTATCTAAAGATTTATTACAGGGGTCTGCCTTCAGCTCAGGTTCTGATCCCACATTGGGCTCCCTGGCTCATAGAGGAGTCTGCTGCTCCCTCTCCAGGTGCAGCTCCCCCTGCTTGTGCTGCTACTCTCTATCTCTCTCCGTCAAATAAATAAAATCTTTTTTAGAAAACAAATTGCTAAAATTAAAAATATTCATGTGACTATTATTTTCCTACTAACTTTACTATTTAGTAAATTAGTAGGTACAAAACAAAAAGTCTAGAAACCAACCAGTTTCTATGCTTTGGTTTTCATCATCAAAGCCTCAAATTTTGATGTACAACTGGAAAAAAATACTAATAATTTTATTGTCCCTCTTTGGAAGAGTTTAGCATATGTGTTGCCAAAGCGAGCATTCTTTTGGGGAGAGTTTAATCACTCCAACTTACCACATTCATTTGTTAAATATTTATTTAATCCTAAATCCAAAGGTGAGGCTGTGGGTTTTTCCTTGGTGTACATGAAATGGAATTTTGGCAATTCACAGAAGAACTGGTAATGGCCATGTCTCCCAAATGCAAATGTTCTTCCAGGGAATAGTTTTTTACTATTTATGTTTATTTTTAAACAAATGTTCATAAATAGTGCTTTTGTAGCTTCTTACATTTATGTCTAATATTCATGTCTAATTTTGTTTCACAAATTGGAGATAGTATTTATATTACAGAGGACTGGAATTCAATTTTATTTCAAAATTTAATTTTTATTTCATAAATTGAAGAGGCATTTCCTTATGACACAGTATCTCAAATCATTTAATATTTAATAGTAAAAATACATTCCTTAATAAATAAGAGAGCTTTGTAACACTTTCAATACAAAAGGTGGCACATGGGGTGCCAGTGACACTTTGGTGTTCAGTTTGTACAAATGCATCAACCTGTAACACATGCTTTTACAGACAATATGTGTGTATTAAACTATATATATAGTTTAATATAATATATGTGTGTATACACACACACACACACAGTCGTTCAATAAAAAGTTTTTAAAGAATTGATGGGCTTGGGATCCCTGGGTGGCGCAGCGGTTTCGCGCCTGCCTTTGGCCCAGAGCGCGATCCTGGAGACTCGGGATCGAGTCCCACATCGGGTTCCCGGTGCATGGAGCCTGCTTCTCCCTCTGCCTGTGTCTCTGCCTCTCTCTCTCTCAATCTGTGACTATCATAAATAAATATTTAAAAAAGTTTAAAAAAAAAGAATTGATGGGCTTATAAACAAATCCCTTGTGTGGATGTTTTGAGTTTTTGAGGAGTATATTGTTGCTATTATTTTGTTTTGTTTAAAGAATTTATTTTTAATTAACCTGCACACCCAAGGTGGATCTTGAACATATGATCCCAAGTTCAAGAGTTGCATGCTCCTCCAACCAAACCAGCTAGGTACCCCTTATTTTTGAGATGTGTTTATTTTCTAATTCTAAATTTTTATCTATAGATGTAAATAAAACTTCTCTGCCTCCATAGTTTTGCTCAGCAAATCATCTCCACAAATGCCACAGCATAGTTCTGACACACTTCATATAGGTTAAACAATTAGCCATAATCATGTTTTAGATCCTCTCAATGGGAGGATCAAGAGGATCCTTCTGCAACAGAACTTTCTGCAACAGTGGAAACGTTCTATATTCTCACTGTCCACACAAAAGCTGCTAGCCATATGTTGCTACTGAACACTTAACATGTAGATATGTAAGTAAAATACTCAATTTTTAAGTTTAAATTAATTTAAATAACCACAAGTGTCTACTAGTTATTCTACTGAACGGTGCACTTCTAAACAACACCTACCATTTTCTGCTCTACAGATATAACGCTATGCTTCATTTTTGTTGGGAACACTCTGAAGAATCTGACTCACAGTGACTACTGTAGTCACAAGAAACAACATCTCTGGATATCTCTCCCTCATGTTTGAAAACCATCCTTCTAGTTCATTAGTTATCAGAAGACTATAATGAGTAAGTCTATAAATTTAAGACTAAAGTAATTAAAACAATCAAGAGAAAACACCAAAAAAATAACAGCTCCCACTAATCATAGGCAAACGGACTGAGGTATGTACACAGAAAACAGGAGACCTCTTACACATGAAGAATTAATCAATACTTAAGGACTGAATATGTTAAGTAAGGTTGTAAATTACTAGATCTAATGAGTCTTTTCAGTAGTAAAATTATCAAATGGTAAAATTTTTCCGTGGGAGTTAAACATTTGTCTAAATCAGTATTTACCAAACTGTGTTTTAAGGAATAATTGGATAGCATGAAAAGTTAAGTATGCTGCCAAAGGAGTGCTCATGCTTAAACTGGGAAATGCTGGGATGAACAAAGATAGCTTTTCTTAAGAAATTTCTATATATCCTTTACTAAGCTAATATTCATTCTGAATCTCCAAGACGAAGATTACAGATGAATTATGAAATTTATCAGATGATGGGACGCCTGGGTGGCTCAGTGGTTGAGGGTCTAGGGCTCAGGTTGTGATCTCTGGTCCAAGATCAAGTCCTGAATTGGGCTCCCTGCAGGGGGCCTGCTTCTCCCTCTGCCTGTGTCTCTGCCTCTCTCTGTATCTCTCATGAATAAATAAATAAAATATTTTTTTAAAAAAAGAAATCTATCAGAAGAATCATCATGAAAAATAAAGCTTTCATCAGTATTTCTCAAATTCGCATGGTTTTAAGAATTACCTGGAGCGCCTCTCAAACACATACATTTCCAAGCCTGGAGATTCTGATTCAATAGGTCTGGTACAAGGAAGCTTACAGCAGTTGAACTGTATGGTGCAGCAAGCTTAGGAAATACTGGTCTACTTCATTCAGCACGTCCAAGAACAATGTGAAACAAGATACAATAAAAACATACACTGTCACAGAGGGAACAAGAGTGAATCAAAATAAGAAAGAAAGAAAATAACAAGTGTTTGCAAAGATGTACGAAGACTAACACAGACTGTTGATGGGAATATAAAATGACATGCCACTTTGGAAAACAGTAGGTCAGTTCCTCAAAAAATTTAAAAAAGAACTAGCATATAAGCCAGCAATTCCATTTCTAGATATATTTACAAAAGAATTTAAAGTGGGATGCCTGGGTGGCTCAGCAGTTGAGTGTCTGCCTTTGGCTCAGGGCATGATCCCAGTTTGGGGATCGAGTCCCACATCAGGCTCCCTCTGAAGAGCCTGCTTCTCCCTCTGCCTATCTCTCTCTCTCTCTCTCTCTCTCTTTCTCTCTCTCTCTCCCTCTGTGTGTCTCATGAATAAATAAAATCTTTTAAAAAGAAAAAAGAATTTAAACCAAGGACTTGAATAGATACTTGTATACCCATCTTCTTGGTTGCATGATCTCTCCTTCCATAAGGGCCAAAAGGTGGAAGAAATCCAAGTGTCCATCTACAGATGAATGAGTAACAAAATGTTGTATATATACCATAGAATATCACTAGCCTTAAAAAATGAAGGAAATTGTGACACATGGTACAGTAGGGATGAAGTTTGAGGACATCATGTGAAATGAAATAAGCTAGTCACATAGGAACAAATTCCATATAATTCTAATTATATGAAGTATTCAGAGTACTCAAATTCACATAGACAGGGGAGTTATTGTAATGAATACAGTTTCAGATTTGCAAGATGAAAAGAACTGTGGAAATGGATGATGGTGACGGGCACAACGACACGACTATAGTTAATGTCACTGAACTATTGGCTTAAAGGTGGTTAAGATGATAAATTTGATTTTATGTATTTCACTTCAATTTTAAAAAGAAAAAAAAAAGACATTATCAGAACTGTCTGGTTGCTGAGGTTAGTTCTAGAAGCAGCCTAGAGCCTCCTGACAGCCAAGACTGCCCTTGTTACCAGGCCCTATGATAAAGATGGATTACCAAGGAGGAGTTGGGAATACAAAGTCATAGGTCCAGCATATCCTACATGTAAACAATTTGCATTTTCTCCAGTTCTGCTTACTTGGAACTGGTAATAACCCAAGGAAAAACTATAAATGACCCAAATTATCTAACTAAAAAAAGTTTATTGATACCCAGAGAACACACATAACCTACTTGAAAAATCAACTTCTGAAGTACTTCTACCATATTCACTATGCTTCTGGTCTCAAAATCTACAACTATCATTTTTTAAATTATATCCATCAACCCCATGAAATTATATTTTATCAACCCCATGAAAATAATGGGGTTGACTTTTATCTTAAATTTTCTTTCCACACATCTTTTTAAAGATTTTATTTATCCATTTGAGAGAAAGAGCATGAGAAGGCAGCAGGCAGAGGGAGAGGAAAAAGCAGACTCCCCCCAAAGCAAGGAGCCCAACAACTCGAGGCTTGATCCCAGGACCCTGGGATCATGATCCAAGCCAAAGACAGTCCTTAAAGAGCTGAGGCACACAAGCGCCCCTCTTCATACATTTTTTAAAATTTATTCAAGCAATAATACATAGTTTCCCACTGTTATTACTAAGGCCAATTTGTATTTTCTTACAGCTGCACTGACAAAGGCTGAGAATGAAGTGACTATGTTATTATATATTCTAAAACTTTTAATATCTGATCATGAAGACAACAATTACCACTTTGTATCTTAAATTCTGATAAAAAATGTTATCACCGTAGGATTAAAGATTTTATTTTCTTTTAACCCAAATGTAATTCATGAGAAATAAAAATGTGATTGGCAGATTATCTAATATTACCTCAGACAGCTAAAAACCTAATTTAGAAATTTTTCAAAAAGTCAAAATAGATTTTGGGAGAGATTTATGATGATCAGCCATCTAATAATTCTGCATTTTTTGCATCAATAACATTCTGTCTCAAACACCAAATGTCACCCATATATGTTGCAATTCTATTTCACAGTGAGAATAGGAGTAATCCTCAATTTACCCTCTGGCTGAAAAAAGTTAAACATTCTTTTTTTTTTTTTTTTTAATTTTAATTCCAGTATAGTTAACATACAAGTTCAACATTTCTGCAGTAAGTTATGAGAGTCTTCAACAGCATTCTTAACAAAAAGAAAAAAAGCTTTCACTCAAATAGTCATGTTTAGGGATGGAGGAGAGTGTGTTACATTGTAAATTAATAAGAAAAACAGAAGAATGCCATCACCCAGAAAGACAACCACCATTAATACACATACTAAATATATATATATATATATATATATGACTTTATTTTTCAAGATCTAGGATACCATTTTTTTTTGTTTTTTTTTTTTTTGTTTTTTTTTAATTTATGATAGTCACACAGAGAGAGAGAGACAGAGACACAGGCAGAGGGAGAAGCAGGCTCCATGCACCGGGAGCCCGACATGGGATTCGATCCCGGGTCTCCAGGATCGTGCCCTGGGCCAAAGGCAGGCGCCAAACCGCTGCGCCACCCAGGGATCCCTAGGATACCATTTTGTAATTTATTTTTGTCATTCAATTGGATTATATGCCCAATTGAATATGGTTATATGTCATTAACCAAATAGCATTAAAAATGGACAATAAGGGCAGCCTGGGTGGTTCAGCGATTTAGCGCCACCTTCAGCCCAGGGCCTGATCCTGGAGACCCAGGATTGAGTCCCACATCAGGCTCCCTGCATGGAGCCTGCTTCTCCCTCTGCCTGTGTCTCTGCCTCTCTCTCTCTCTCTCTCTCATTTATTCTCATGAATAAATAAAATCTTTTTAAAAAAATGAATAATAAAAGACACCTGCCTCATACTGACTACTTCCCACTGTCAAGTACTAGGCTTAGCACTTGCCATAAGCTCTTTCAACCTCACAAAAAAAAAAATCTATGAGAAAGGTAAAATCACCCTCATTATACTGATGAACAAATTGAGTAGTAGTATTTAGTGATGTTTAGGGTCACAGGGCAAATAATCAGAATAGTATCTCTTTTTTTAAAGGTTTATTTATTTATTTGAGAGAGACCAGAGACAAGGGGCAGAGGGAGAGAAAGAAGCAGACTTCCCGCTGAGCGGGGACCCCGGAATTGTAACCTGAGCCGAAGGCAGACACTTCACCGACTGAGCCACCCAGGTGCCTCAGTACTTTTTTTTTTTTTAATTACAAAGTAAAATTTACAGAAATTTTTTCAGGCAGAACCTATTGATGTAGGAACCCTCTCCTCAAATTGACAAGTAGATGTCTACCAAAAGAAAAGACTTCAGAGGTGCAAACATATTTAATGTGAACATATTTAAGGTGACGCTAAGAATCTTGACTTTCACGCGACTAAAATGGAAAGTCTCATGTTTGACTACTTTGATGGAGTACAGAAAGGAATTCAAACAACCAGCAGCAGGATCAAGAGCTTTCAGAGAAAAAGTTCACAAAATCCCTTTCATAATTACAGGGTTGGGGCTTTCCCATCTGTGACCACCTTTCTGAATGTCCTGGTGTGCCCCTTCCTTTGTACTTTCCTAAGAGAGGCAGAAATCCCTTCGTGAATGGAACAATGCCCTCAGTGCCATGTGCTGTAAGGGTATCTCTGCCTGTTGCTTGGTCTAAGGCCATGGGCAGTGATGCACACCTGTGAGCAGGGAGCACTACGGAACTACAATCTGGTCTTGTCATGCAGAAGCAAATGATAGGTAACCCTTAATCTCTGTGTTGTAGCTGTCCCCTTGGCTTTTCACACAGATATTCATATTACAGACATATGAGGAGACCTGCTCCAAGACTTCAGAAGAGCTCATGAGGAAATTCACATGAAGAGCTGTAGAGAGCAATTATTATAAGTAAAATTCATGCTATGGTGGTCCTTTTGTAGATCTCATTCATAGACACTAACTTATTCAAAAGTATAAAAATACCTGTTTCAAAGTCACTTCACCTAAAGGGCCAAAAAATGGTTTATGAAATACTGCAGAATTTGTGATTACAGTGGCTCCAAGTTATCCCATTTCACCCATGAGTTCCTGTGAGAAAAGTATCCCCAGTTCACTACACTAGTGAGCAAATGGAGGCTCACTTAAAAACAATAAGTTGGGGACACCTGGGTGATTCAGTCAGTTAAGCATCTGTCTCAGTCAGTTAAGCATCTGTCTTCGGCTCAGGTCAGGATCTCAGGGTCCTGGGATCAAACCCAAAATTGGGCTCCAAGCTCAGTGCAGTCAGCTTGAGATCCTCTCTACCTTTACCTCTCCCTCTCCCCCTGCCACTCTTGCACACCCCTCTCTCTAAATAAATAAATAAAATCTTGAAAAAAAAAAAAGAACAAAAGATGTGAGAGCGACTGGAGCAGCCAATAATGCACAGAAAGCACTCATTACAGCGCATAAAAAACAGACCATAAATGTTGCCTGATATTACTATTAGTGTTTTTCTTCTCGCTACTTTCTTTTAAATGATTTGATGTTCATATATCCATTCATTCAGTCAACAAGCAGAGAATGCCTGTGATGTGACAGCCTCTCTGGAAAGCACCAAGAATCATTACTAGAGTAATACTACTCTCAGGGCTTGCCCACTGAACAAAGGAATCCCATCTACACACCCTACATCCTGAATCATATGATAAGTGCTAGAGTATGTAAGTGCTCTGAGGGTACGGCAGGGTGTTAAGTTGTACCAGGAGGTACCTTTTCATTAGGCACGGAAGGGGTGAATTAACTATCCATTAGAGCTAGAGCAAAGGGGATGGAACTAATGGACCCTTCAGGAAAATTTTTCATTAAAAGACTATTGAAAAGATTTAGTGAGAAGAGGTCAAAAGAGTAAAAGTAGTTACATTAAAAAAATGAGAAAAGGAAACACAATATTATGATAAAGAAATGTACTGATGCAGAACTGCAAACCAACTGGAGGTTAAATTTAATTTTTTTTTCTTTGAACTGGGTATTCAACGAAGCCAGGCATCTATAGCTTCCAAATGAATACATGCTCTGGCTCACTGGCAAAGCACAACCATCAAGATTCTCCTCCCTCAAAGCTTCTGTGAGATAAGCAGGGCAAGAAGGGAATGAATGGATGATCACCGGAGATAAACGGAGGTAGGAATCTAATGGCTTGGGAAGGTCAGCTTTCCCACTCGGCACCCAGCAGTGTGTCCCCCTACCTTCAGGCTACCCATTGCATCTTCCAGGATTTCTACTGACTTCCCGTGCAAATTGCTCCATGCACTCAACATCAGACTTGAGGCTCCACTCTGTTTAAAACGTTATTTCAATGAAAATCTTGTGGTAGTTACTTTGACTTTTGTGTACTCCTTGTAGTTGTTTTGGTTTTTACTCTTCTTGTATTTTATTTTTCTTAAAGATTTATTTATTTATTTATTTATTTATTTATTTATTTATTTATTCATGAGAGACACAGAGAGAGAGGCAGAGACATAGGCAGAGGGAGAAGCAGGCTCCCTACAGGGAGCCCAATGCAGGACTGGATCCCAGGACCCCAGGATCATGCCTGGAGCCAAAGGCAGATGCCCAACCGCTGAGCCACCCACATGTCCCTTACTTCTTGTAGTTTAGCTCACCTAACACATATGTTGACATAGGAAGTTTGCTCAACTTCCTACAAATTAGTTCTCCTTCTTTTATCAAGGAAGGAGATAATAATAAATGCCAAGCTCATTAATACTTTTCAGTTTGATTCTAAAATTCGACATCTCTCCATCTGCTGGTGTGGGGGTAGGTGAGGGAGCTCGGCAATCTAACACCATGTGGTTCATGTCCTTTGCTTTGGCACTTCCTAAAAGAATCTTGTACTCTTCTGACATTATTAGGTTGACATCTTAAATTTTTATTACGAATTTAATGGAGTCAGGGGATCCCTGGGTGGCTCAGCAGTTCAGCGCCTGCCTTTGGCCCAGGGCGTGATCCTGGAGTCCAGGGATCGAGTCCCGCATCGGGCTCCCCACATGGAGCCTGTTTCTCCCTCTCCCTGTGTCTCTGCCTCTCTGTCTATGTCTATCATGAATAAATAAATAAAATCTTTAAAAAAAATTTTAATGGAGGCAGAGGATATCACTTCCAGCACAGTACACACATATTTCATTTTATTTTTCCAGCTTTATTGTATTGAAATATAACTGACAAAAATTATTCAGGGTATTATACAACATGACGATCTAATATACATAGTGAAATAATTGCCTTAATCAAGCTACTGGACATATCTAACACCTCACGTAGTTTCTTCCGTGTGTGTGTGTGTGTTGAGAATATTTAAGATCTATAACCTTAGCAAATTTCAAATATACAATACGCTATTAGAGGATTCTATTTTTTAATTTATTCATGAGAGACATGGAGAGAGAGAGAAGCAGAGACACAGGCAGAGGGAGAAGCAGGCTCCAAGCAGGTAGCCCGACGTGGACTCCATCCCAGGACCCCAAGATCACGCCCCGGGCCAAAGGCAGGCGCCAAACCACCGAGCCACCCAGGGATCCCTACAATACACTATTATAAACTAAAGTTACAATGCTATGCATGAGACTCCCAGTACCTATTCATCTTATAAACAAAAGTTTGTACCCTCTAACCAACATCTCCCTGTTTCCCCCATCCCTTAGCCCCTGGCGGCCACCATTCTACTCCCTGGTTCAACCCTTTTAGATTTAACATAGAAATGATATCATATAGTATTTTTCTTTCTGCGTCTAGCTTATTTCACTTCACATAACATCCTCTAGGTTGATCCATGTTATCTTACAAGGCAGGATTTCCCTCTTTTTTATGGCTGTATATTATTTCACTATATATATGTATGTACATACATATGGGCAGATATATATGTACAAATATTTAATATATAATCACATATAATATACCACAGTATATATGTATTTTAAATATATTATTGTTGCAACCCTGGGAGCTATACATTTCACTCATTTACTTAATGAAATATGTCCACCAAACAATCTAATTGCTAAGCCTGTCCTCATTGTCAAATCAATAAACCAAATCAAACTTCCATTCAGAAAAGCCTGGCCTAATTTTTCAATTCAAATAAATGTGCTAATCTGCCTTCTCTGTAAACTTCCCTACCCCTTACACACACACACACACACACACACACACACACACACACACACACACCAATCATATCCAATTCTAAAAGAAATGAATAAGACATGGGATCCTGCCATGTATTTGTTACCAAAATAAAATAAGACTCTGCCCTATCTATGATTCCTGACCAAAACTCTCCTTGCTTTACTATTTATAAATTCTCATTCAA
The DNA here is from genome assembly GCF_905146905.1 of Nyctereutes procyonoides. Lineage (NCBI taxonomy): Eukaryota > Metazoa > Chordata > Mammalia > Carnivora > Canidae > Nyctereutes > Nyctereutes procyonoides. Next base: position 9,970,152 of record NW_026575044.1, read on the forward strand.
GAGCTAAAAATTCTTTTTTTTTTTTCACTTGCTCCTTTTTATTTGGCGCTGCATCCAGGATAGGGGCAGTGAGGCCTGAAGCAAGGACTTCTCCAGCCTCATGTCCCCCATGTCCCCTAGCTCATGGTATGCATTGATAAAGGGAAGGGGTCCTGGAAGGCTCAGTGTCTTCATGAGGCATGCCTCAGCCTTGGGTTTGTCATAGAGTCTGGCCTTGAACTTGCCTTTGGCCTTGATCTTCCTGTGGGTATTAGGAAGAGTTCCAACTTCGAAGGGTAGAGGCCACAAGGCACTTTCAGGATGGGGACCACGAAGGCAGTGGGGAATAATAGCCTTGGTATGGGAGGGGGGAGGGGGGAGATATGATCAGGAAATCTGTTCAGGAAGGGGATTCTGAGGGAAAAAACCCTTCCCCTGGGGCTCCAGCCAGCCCAGGACCTGCCCTGACCTGTGCCCTCCAGCCCTGATCCCAGAGCCCAGGATTAGGCACTGCCCACCAGGGTGCAAGTTACAGCTCAAGGCCCACCTTTCTTGGTTTCAGGACGCTGGATGCCAACTTGACCTCAGGGTTAGATGGGAAGGAAATCAAAACCTTGGCAGTAGGGAGAGTCATCAAGGCCTTGCCTATGGTCGACAGGGCCTTAGAGCCCACCAGCTTGCTGTGCTGCAGTCTGAGGACACCCCCCCCGGGATCGGAGCACATGGGGAGAAGGCAGCCGGGCCTTGGTGTGGAGACTGGGGACGTGGGGAGGGGCTGTGGGAGCAAGAAGGGCCATGAGGGCCCAGGTCCAGCCAAGGCTGACCAGCTGCCCCTCAAGGTGTGTGTGGAGGGTGGGCAGGAGGGGGAGAGGAGGGCTGGGCTGTGAGATGGCAGAAGGAGCCCTCCCAGTTCCTCCTCCAGAGGCCGTGGGAAGAACATAGGATTTGGAGTCCAACAGACCTGGGTCTGTATCCCCAAGAGCTAAGAATTCTTAAATGATCCCTTTACTGGAAGAACCAGAAAATTTTGCTCCATGAGGCAATCAACTACTGAAAGATTCATGCTGGGTGAGAAGCATGACTGTATTTGTCAGGTGGGAGAAAAGCAATCTGAATGGAAAGGTAGGAAAGGAGAATCAGCCAGGCACAAGAACTCTCAGGAAAGTAATTCTAGGAAAGTAAATATGTATATTGAGCATCAAAATACCATTAAATCTATTTTTGCATGTAAAATCCCTGGAAAGTTTCCATGAAACCCCAGGTATACATATACTCGAGTTTAAAGACTAAAATACAGCTACAGAGCTGAATTCAAAATGGAAAGCCAAGGAACATAAACTGTGGTAACTGTCCATCTTAACACCTAAGCACAGAACAGAACCAAGATCCAGGACAACATGGTGAAAGCTATAAATATATAAGTTCAAAGTAGGGGTGCAGAGTTTGAACTCTGGAATCACAAAACACAGGATCTGGATTCCAGCTTTACCGCTTCTGAGCCATGTGACTTTGGGTAAATTCCCTTATCCCCCCACCCCTTTGTTTTTGACCTTATTGAGATATAACTGACAAATAACATTGTAAAAGTTTAAAGTATACAGCGTAATCATTTAATATATGTGTATATTGTGAAATGATTACCTCCAATAAAGAGAGTTAACATATACATCACATAGCTACAGTATTTTCGAGGGTGAGAACTTTTAAGATCTATTCTCTCAGCAATTTCCAAATACACAATACAGTGCTGTTAACTACAGTCACTATGCTGTACATTACATTAGGTTTTGTATCCTGGGGGCTCCTGGATGGCTCAGTAAGTTAAGCACCTGCCTTTGGCTCAGGTCATGATCACAGGATCCTGGGTTTGAGCCCCATGTCGGGCTCCCTACTCAGCAGGGAGTCTGCTTCTTCTCTCTTTCCCTCTTTATCTGTCCCCCACCCCCAGCTCATGGACTCTCTCTCTCTCAAATATATAAATAAAATCTTTTTTTAAAAAAAGATTTTGTATCCTGTATGTACTGAATTCACCTATCCTAGGTTATTTAGTAGTCTTTAGGATTTTCTATATATAAGATTATGTCATGCACAAACACAATTTTTTCTTCCTTTCCGATTCTGATGCCTTTGGTTTCTTTCCTTTCTTGACTGCTCTGGCTAGGACTTGCAGTACTATATTCAATAGGAGTAAAGTGGGCACTCTTGTCCTGTTCCTCATTTTTTTAGAGAAAAAGCTTTCAACACTTCATTTCACCACTGAGTATGATGATCAACATACACATACCAATAAATGAGATATATCTCATTAACAGAATGAAAGATAAAAACCATACAATCATCTCAGTAAATGCAGAAAAAGCATTTGACAAAATTCAACACTCATGATAAAAACTCTCAATACAGGGCAGCCCAGGTAGCTCAGCGGTTTAGCACCGCCTTCAGCCCAGGGCCTGACCTGGAGACCCAGGATAGAGTCCCACATCAGGCTCCCTGCATGGAGCCTGTTTCTCCCTCTGCCTGTGGTCTCTGCCTCTGTGTGTGTGTGTGTGTGTGTGTGTGTGTGTCATGAATAAATGAATAAAATCTTTTAAAAATTCAAAAAAAAACTCTCAATACATTGGATCAGAAAGGATCACCTCAACATAATAAAGGTCACATATGACAAGTCATTTCCTGAAGGTTCAGCTTCCTCATCTATAATATATGAGCATGGGTGCCTGGGTATCTCATTTGGTTGAGCATCTGACTCTTGGTTTCAGCTCAGGTCATGACCTCAGGGTCATGAGATTAAGCCCCTTGTTGGGTCCATGCTCAGCAAGGAATTTGCTTGAGATTCTCTCTCCCTCTCCCTCTGTCCCTCCTCAAACTCACACGCACATGTGCGTGCGCGCTCTCTCTCTCTCAATAAAATCTTAAAACACAAGAAATGGTAAAGATATCATCATGACGATGGCAGTGGTGACATAACAATCTTATTTTACGTTTGACTGAAATGTTGTGAGGATTGGATGAGGTAACATGAGGCACTTAACACTAATCCTAGCACGTAGTGAAAACTCAATAAATGCTAACAGCCAGCAGTTTAGGCCACAAATAAGAAGAAACTTGTTACCATTCAACTCCAACAAAACGGAAATATATTATGTTCAATTACAAGTCTGTCCTAGGTCTCTAAAATTGCCTTCCATGACTCTAACCCCAATCAGCACATGGTTTAGAAGAACATAAAAATTTTTCCCTACTAGTTAGTCACCTAAGAGATAAATAGCACCATGAAGATTCTATTTTGAAGCCACTCACAAATCTTTAACTGAATTTCACGTTGTTTAAGGTGCCCAGAGTCTATCAGCATATGACATAGTTAACAACAAAGAGAATGAACTCAAGAGAGCTGAGTTAGAAAACCCCTACAGGTGTTAAGACATAGTCTTTTTGCAAACCAAGAGATTAGGAATTTAATTTGTGCAAGTATGGAGGGGACTTCCAGTCATTTGTCTGGGAAAACTTAGTACAGATAAGAACTTAATTTTCCTGAATGACCCAGACTTAATTTCACAAACATTCTCACTTCTGAAATATGCCTAGAGCTTTGCCTTTGAGTAGACGTCCAAAAAAAAAAAAAAGATATTTCTAGAAATGAAGGAATTACCTTAATAACTCACAAAAAGAAAGGCACTCCTAGACACCTGTTAAGACTGAATAACATGAATATAATGAATTGCCCCATATATCAAGTTCATTCAAGATCTCAAAGCAGTTAATTCCATTCCATTTCAAACTTTGCTACAACTGATTTCTTTCTTAATCTTTACCTTCCCATTTACTAAAGTAAATCAAAGACTCCATTATATCAATTGCCTCTAAAAACAAAGAACAAATAATGGAAAGATGAAGAAGATATGGGATAGTTTCCAATGCTATTGTGAAAGTACAGCCCAAAATCATCACTTACCTCACTATTGAACAAACTATGAAGCAGTGTATCACTACATGGAACAAACACCAAGTAAGCAGAGAATCAAGACATCATAATGCTATTCCCTTAAGATAATGTGTTACCACACTTATCCCAAAGGCAACTTTGGAATTAATTCTATTTACCTAATAAAGGGGGACAATTTACTATATAAACAAACAGAATCCTCCCAAGGATATAAAAAATAAAAAAGATATATTATCCAATATATTGTGAACTGGGAGAGAAAATGTACTAATCTTAGTAAATGGAATTTTCACATTAGAGATATTCTCTAACAGGTGTTTTTTTTTTTTTTTTTTTAACATATCCAAGCTGGTTTTCTGAGTTTGCGACAGGATCTCTGCCTATTTCTAAATTTTCGACAAAAACTTATATATAATTTAGACTGGTACCATATGGAGACAAATTCTATAAACCTTTGTAAGTTGAGGCATCTGATGACATTGCATTATTAAAAGGGATTTTCTATTATTGCAGTAACAGAGTGATTGAGAAATGCCATGCTAGCCAATTTTATCACACCGTAACTTAAAGCAAGTTATCTATTTTAAGCCATATAGTTTTCAATAAACAATATCAAAATTTTAAGTGTTAAATGCATCACTGTCATCATATCATTTCCTTTGGAAAGTAGATTTAATTGTAAGGTAATTTGTGATGTTTTGTCTTTCTCTGAGACATTGGGTGGGTAAGTATGTGAATTACAGCATGCACCCCACTTTTTTGGTCCTCTTATCTTCCTTAATGTTGAGTAACAAAATGCAGTATGGAAAAAGAATACTTGTAAAATCAGTACCATAACTGATTGCTTCAGAACAGAAAAACTATTGGTTATAGAAGCCAGAGGAAAATGTCAGTCTTATAACAAGGTAAAAAATACTAAAAATATTTGATATTTGCAAAAAAAAAAAAAAAAAAAAAAAACCCAACCCCTATAGTTTCTACCACAAATACCCGAGAGAGAGAAAGAGACAGAGAAACAAAGACAGAATAGACTTAACTCACAGGCCAGCCACATACCTGAAGTGGTCTCACCTGTCTTTTAAGATTGATTCTCTCAATACAAGGATGATTGTCTTTCCAATATTTCTTTTTCAACCTTATAGTCTACAGAAATACCTACATACGGAGAGTTAGAAGGACACACACATCATAAATCATGGTGGACAGGTCAGCTTCATACTTAGTTCCTCATTCAACACTCTTGCCCGCTTAGAGGCAGCCTCACCTCCTCCAGGGAATTAACTGCCATGCAATTATCACTAGGATTATTAAGCACTATTCTTTCACAGGAAGCTTTTCAAAAGAACTGTTTTCCTTATTTTCCTTCCACTTTTTTCAGAGATGTTGAGGGGGAAAAAAATACAACAGTCACCAACGTGCCCTTCCCGTAGGTTCAACGTGTCAGCGATGTGCCACAGCTGCTCCAGCACTGCAACGTGCACACATGTGTGTTCTTCTGCTCATCCATCTGAGAACAGCAGGGGCCAAAACCATCCCAAGAATCTACAGCATGTGACTTCTAAAAATAACATCTCTGATAGAATCACATGCTATCATCCCACCCAAGAACATAAACAATGATTATATAACATGATCTGCTATGGATTCGGTGTTCACATCTCTCCAGTTGGTGAAAGGTTTGTTAAAAACTTCCTGCTTCAACCTGGATCCAATCTATGTTCCTATATCACAAGGGGTGATTATGTCTCTTCAGTTTCCTTTAGTCTAGAAAATCCTACTGTTTCTCTCTCTCTCTCTCTGTCTCCCTCTCTCTCCCCCCCCCTTACACAGAGTCCCATTATTGTGACTTTTTGAAACATTCCAGAAAACTGTCTTATTGAACATCACGTGTTGTGAATTTATATGACTTTCTTCCTCTTCAGGCCATTTACCTTGTTTCTCTGTCCCTTGTGATTCCTAAAACTTTGAAGTTCAGTACAGGACTGATGAGACTCAAGTGAAATATTTTTGCAAAAGTATCTCAAAGTGGTGATTTTCTATCCTTCATCTATACTTACAAGAATGCATTCTCCTGTAAGGTAGAGGCTTCCTTTGGTTTTCCCCCCTCATCCCACACTACCCTTTCTCTTCCACTACAGACCAAGAGATTTTAACTTACTCAAAATGTTATAATCAACTAGAATTATTATTTTCTTGATATTTAAATTATCCCAAACTTGGGCAGCCCGGGGGGCTCAGCAGTTTAGCACCACCTTCAGCCCAGGGTGTGGTTCTGGAGACCCAGAATCGAGTCCCACATCAGGCTCCCTGCATGGAGCCTGCTTCTCCCTCTGCCTGTGTCACTGCCTCCCTCTCTTTCTGTGTCTCTCATAAATAAATAAATAAATAAATAAATAAATAAATAAATAAATAAATAATCTTTTTAAAAAATTTTTAAAAATTAAAAGCTCGAAAAAAATAAAAATAAAAAAATAATAATAAATTGTCCCAAACTTGACCATTAGGGAGCTTCTTGAAGCTGTTTTTTTAAACTCTGGGTTTTAATACAATGTGATTTATAAAGTCACCTCCTTTGGGGCCCCTGGGTGGCTCAGTCAGTTGGTCGTCTGCTTCTTGATTTCAACTCAGGTCATGATCTCAAGGTCGTGAGGTTAACCCTTGGGCTCTGCACTTCAGTGGGGAGTCTGCTTGGTATTCTCTCTCCCTCTCCCTCTGCCCCTCCTCCACATGCATGTGTGCACTCTCCCAAATACATAAACAAATCTTAAAAAAAAAAAAGCCACCTCCTTATTTAAAGGTTATTTCTCAACTAAAATCACCCATTCATTCATTTAATGTTTTTCTTTCTTTAATTTATTCAAATTCAATTAATTAACATATAGTGTAGTATTAGTTTCAGAGGTAGAACTCAGTGATTCATCAGTCTTATATAACTCTGGTGCTCATCACATCACATGCTCTCCTTCATGCCCATCACTCAGTGACCCCGTCCCTTCACTCCTCTCCCCTTCAGTGACCCTCAGTTTGTTTCCCATGATTAATAGTCTCTTGTGGTTTATCTCCCTCTTTGATTTCATCATGTTTTATTTTTCCCTCCCACATTCATTTAAATTTATTCAAAATTACCTGCCAAATATTTATCATGTGCCAGATACTTTTTAGATGTTTGGGATATATTAATAGACAACAGAGTCCCTATGATTATGGGGCTTACATTATAGTTTATGAAGACAAACAGCCAAAGAAATAATTATCAGATGGTGTTAAATGCTTAGAAAAAAAATAAAGCAGCATAGTGATGAAGAATGATAGAAGAGGGGGATCCCTGGGGGGCTCAGCAGTTTAGCGCCTGCCTTTGGCCCAGGGTGTGATCCTGGAGTCCGGGGATCGAGTCCCATGTCGGGCTCCCTGCATGGAGCCTGCTTCTCCTTGCCTGTGTCTCTGCCTCTCTCTCTCTCTCTCTCTCTCTCTCTCTCTCTCTCTCTCTCTCTCTCTCCCCCTCATGAATGAATAAATAAAATCTTAAAAAAAAAGAATGCTAGAAGAGTATAGATACTTGAGAGACAGCCCGTCTGATAAGATGACATTGGGCAGAGACCCAAATGACTCTGAGGGAATAGCCTGTGACATGTGGAAGATGAGAAACACAGGCAATGGGAACAGAAAAGAAGCCCGGCTTGGAATGTTTCACAAATGGCAAAAAGACAGTGTGGCTGGAGTCCAGTGAGCTGGGGCTAGCTGTAGGAAATAAGATCAGTAAAGAATGGACCTTAATATTTTCCTATACACAGTGTGTAAACAGGATTTGCTTTGCATTTTTACCATAAAGTAATAATTTTTCAAGCAAGGGACTGAGCATGGTTCCTATAGTGGGTCAAACAGTGGCCCTCAAAAAGATACAAACACATCCTAACCCCAGGAACATGTGAACATGACCTTATTTGGAAAACAGCTATCTGCAGATATAATTAAGTAATTAAATCTTGAGAAGAGATGATCCATGATGCCCTGGATGGGCCCTAAATCTAGTGATGGCTGTCCCAGTAAGAGGCAGAAGAGGAGAAGACACAGAGAGTAGGCCTTGTGAAGACAGACACAGAGACCAGACTTACAACCACAAACCAAGGAACTCCTCAAGCCACCACTAAACACTTGTACAAGGAGACCTAAACACATGAATCAGAAAACTCAATGAATATTAAGAAATGAGGGGCACCTGGATGGCTCAGTGGTTTAGCATCTGCCTTTGCCTCAGGTCGTGATCCTAGGATCCTGGATTCGAGTTCCACATCAGGAGCCCCACAGGGAGCCTGTTTCTCCCTCTGCCTACTCTGCCTATGTCTCTGCCTCTCTCATGAATAGATAAATAAAATCTTCTTTCAAAAAATTAAGAAATCAAATTGATCAATAGATTCAAAGCAATCTCAATCAAAATCCCAGCAGACATTTTTATAGAAATAGACAAACTGATGAAAAAATAAATTTTGTGAAAAAATAAATTGCTGGCTCCCACACACAGTTTCTGATTCAGCGGGTCTGGGGTGAGGGCTGACTATCTGCAATGCTAAAGGTCCAGAGGATGCTGAGGCTGCTGCCCCAGAGCATACTTTGAAAACCAAAACAAGGAGACTGGGATAAAACAGATGTTCAAGAAATGATCCTCTTGTCTTCCTCTACTCTTCCCTTTCCAGAAGCCAATTGTCATTATCCTATGAAAATAAAATATATTTGAATATATATTACCTGGTCAATCCATTAGCAGGCACTACCCGCCCCCAACCCATCTATTATAAGAAATTCAATATACAAATGGACAATGGCCAAACCATATATAAAAATAGAATTCTGATCCACAACTTGCAGCAACTAGCCCAGGAAGCCAATCCATTATCTACAGTAACCAGTACAGGAAGCTAAACAAGAGTTCAGTAATAATCGACCCCAAATGACCAGGGCTTGATTACTAATGAACAGCTTCCCTCATTTTTGCCCCTACTTCAACTTAAGACCAACAGAGAAAATAAAAAATGCATCAATAACCAATCATAGGGATGCCTGGATGGCTCACCTGTTGAGCGACTGCCTTTGCCTCAGGGCATGATCCCAGAGTCCCTGTATTGAGTCCCACATTGGGCTTCCTGCATGGAGCCTGCTTCTCCCTCTGCCTGCATCTCTGCCTCTCTCTCTCTCTCTCTCTCTCTCTCTCATGAATAAGTAAATAAAATCTTAAAAAAAAAATCACATAGGATGTCCTGCTTCTAATTAGCTTGCCTCCAGCTTCCCCATACAAACAGCTCTGATCAGAACATACCTGAACTTCCCTTTTTTCCACTATAACACTTTCCCATTTCCACCACCTGCCATTGAATCTCTGCCAAATTAAAGTGATGAGTGACTCCCTTATGATAGCAAGCTCTGAATACATAGCCATTGGTTGTTCTCATTTGGATGGTCTTCACTTACTTCCACAACTAGGATAAAATAACTTAAAATCTTCGTCTTATTTGTGTGATGTTTTTCACTCTGTGGCTTAAATATTCCTTCCAAGACAGCACCATGTAGTTGGGGGTGGGGAATTCCTGTTTTAGAACCACAGAGGACCTGGCTTACAAAATCTGACTCCTTCAGCTATGATGTTACGCAAATTCCATAATCTCTTTGAACATGAGTTTCCCCACGGATGCCCCCAACCTAAGGAACAAATAACCACCTACTGTTTAGGACTGTCCTAAAAAGAGATGGTGACCACAAGTAAGAACAGTGCCTGGCACAGAGTAAGTGATGGATGAAGTTACCTGCTTTGTGTAGGTTGTTATTCTCACCATTGAAACATTTAATCCTGTGATTCAATAACCTTTTGCTATCAGGTCTGGGAGTTATATTTTGTGGGTTTTTTTTTTTTTAAGTTCTGTTATTAGGAGTATAGGACCAAATCCCTTATCTTAGAAGGTAAAGGATGGGCATTCTAGCATGGATGTACTGTTCTGGTGACAAGTGAAAGACCACCACCAAAACCAGTTCATATAAAATCTCAGAGACAGAACCAAAGCACATCCAGGATTCACAAGGGCTGAATTTGAACTGATACATGAGTCAGATTCCCTCTCAGTAAATGCTTGGTTTTTTTTCATCACCATTTCTCTCTCAACTGGCTTCCTCTGCTTACTCGGCCTGCACAAGACCCTTACAAATAACTACCCCAAAATGGTAATGACCTATAACTCTGGAGGATCTGGGTTATACACAGGTGTATGCATCTGCCAAAGCTCATCTAATGATATACTTAATACATATACACTTCACTGTATGTATTGGATCTCTTTTCGTGTCTGTCTCCCTCATTAAACTGTAACATATCAATGACAAAAAAGGGAATCATATTCAATTCTGAACCCCCAATATTAGCACAAAACTTGTCATGTAGGCAAATCTCAATACACTTTCATCATTAAAGAAAGACAAACTTAAAAACTAGAGAATTTTACCTCTCGGGATTTGTTCTGCAAGATGTGTTAAAAGTTCTCATTTTAATTAGTGATTACATTCTAGTGAATTAATATAAACAGATTTAAATTTTACTTACTATAAAGAAAACTGTATTTACAAGCAAACAATTAGTGACTTAATTATGGTGCAAAATAATCCGGGTGTATGACTCTACTACCACTTAGTGGAAATAAGTGTGTATTACCATGCTTGAAAACAAGACAAAGACTGTCTGATGGGCCATGAGCAGAAACACTTCAATTAGGCACCTGTTAGGTTTCATAAATTATCCTAGGTTCCATGAGGACAAGCATAGCTCACATCTGTTTTGATCACTGCTGTATCACCACAGCCTAGGAGAGTGACAAAGCACTTTGTTGGCTTCCAGCAAATATTTGTTAGCTGACTGACTAAATTCTGGGATTAAAAAGAAACTAAGGAGCAGCCTGGGTGGCTCAGCAGTTTAACGCCGCCTTCGGCCCAGGGCATGATCCTAGAGACCTGGGATCAAGTCCCAGGTCGGGCTCCGTGCATGGAGCCTCCTTCTCCTCTGCCTGTGTCTCCGCCTCTCTCTGTCTCTCATGAATAAATAAAATCTTTAAAAAATAATAATAATAAACAAAAAGAAACTAAAGTTTTCACGAAAGACATCCAGCCATCCAAAACCATTAAAGCTTTATCCAGACAATGGAATATAATTCAGCAATTAAAAAAAAAAAGTTACCATCCATGAAAAGACATAACCAGAGGAACTTAAATCATATTACTAAGTAAAAGAAGCTAATCTGAAATGCTATGCACTATGATTCCAACTGTATGACATTCTGGAAAAGGTAAAATTATGGAGACAGCAAAAATATCAGTGGTTACCAAAGGTGAAGGGAAAGGGAAGAATGAACAGGCAGAGAACAGGATTTTTTGGGCAGTGAAACTATTCTGTATGATACTCGACCGGTGGATACAGATAATCAAACATTTGTTCAGACCCACAGAATGTACAACCAACACCAGGAGTGAACTCTAATGTAAACTAAGACTTTGGGTGATAATGATATGTCAATGTAGGTTCATCAATTGTAACAAATATACTACTCTGGTGGGGGATGTTGATGGTAGGTGAGGCTGTACAAGTGCATAGGCAGGTGGTAGATGGGAACTCTCTATACTTTCCACTCAATTTTGCTATGAATCTAAAACAATGTACATTGAAAAAAAAAGTCAATTTTTTAAAAATCGATAGGATTTTATATTCTGACTTTAGATTTTATATTCTGATTTTATATTCTGACTTTAGATTTCAAATACATCTAATACATATATCAAAAGTATGATATTGTTTTCAAACAGCTAAGTATATGTTCAATAAATGTTACTTCCTCCCACTGGACAGCCCCAACCCCAACCCCTAAGTATAGCTACTATTAGGGTTAAATCTTTCCATTTCCTTCCTAATTTAACACTTTTATTTTTTAAAAAAGAGGGACTGCCTGAGTGGCTCAGTCAGCTGAACAACCTACTCTTGGTTTCAGGTAAGGTCATGATCTCAGGGTCTTGAGATGGAGCCCTGGCTCTGACTCCAGAGCTCAGCAGGGAGTTTGTTTGAGACTCCCTCTCTCCTTCTCCCTCTACCCCTACCCCCTCCCCACACACACACACTCATGTAGCACATGTACTCTCTCTCTCTAAAATAAATATTTTTTAAAATATTTTTTAAATACAATTTAAATTTTTCTAGCATATAAAGGAAACTGTTCAAATATTACAACATCACACTGACCTCAAAACCTAGCACAGAACAGATTAAAAATTGCTGTCAGATCTCACTTATGAATATTAATGCAAAAACTTTAAAAATAGTAACAAAAAGAACCCAGAAATGCTCTAAATGAAAGCTAAGCTATAAGCAAAATGTATTCATTCCACTGATGCAAGAACAGTTGAATACTAGGAAACTGACTTATATAAACAGAAAAAGAAGAGTTAATGACCATCTCATTAACTTTGGCATCTCTTAATGCCAAAAAGCATTAAAACTTTTTAATGATTCCTGATTAACCCTTAGCAAAATAGCAACAGATGACCATTTCTTTAAATAATTGAAAAATGCAAAATTTTATATCAGTCCAAAACTTGCTAATGTTTCAAAGAAGTATCATTGAAACACTAAAATAATGAAGCATCCGAGGCATTTCTGTTGCAGTCTATAAAAAATCAAGTTCACCATCATTTTTTGACTTTGATCTACAAGTATTAGCCAATATAAGGGTGAAAAACGTTTTCTATTTATCAAACATTTTTATGGTGCTTACTAGGTGTCTGACACTGTTTTAAGCACTTTAATACATACTAAATAACTGAATTCATATAATCTTCCTAACAATCCTATAAAGTGTACTATTATCCCATTTTATAGATGGGGAGTTGGAGGTACATAGATAGTAACTTAACTAAAGTCACGCAGGGAGCAAGTTAATGGAGGTGGGATTAAAACCCACACAGAGGGGATCCCTGGGTGGCTCAGCGGTTTGGCACCTGCCTTTGGCCCAGGGCATGATCCTGGAGCTCCAGGATCGAGTCCCACATCAGGTTCCCTGCATGGAGCCTGCTTCTCCCTCTGCCTGTGTCTCTGACTCTCTCTCTCTCTGATGAATAAATAAAATTAAAAAAAAAAAAAAACCCACACCGGAGAGGTTCCAGAGCCTAAGCTCTTCACCACCATGCTATATGAATCTCTACACAGGAAAGGCAAAATTATCCATACATCCAGATAGTGTGCTGTAGCCAGAAAACCAAGGGGTGAGAAGCCAAAATGCTGTTAGAAATGAGAATTTAGTAGAGTGGTTGGTTACAAAAATCAATTAAATGAACAATAGTATTTTGATATGTTAATAATTAAAACTTAGAAAACATATTTGTAACAAAGATGCCACTGACTCCAGTGACCAAAAAAGCTAACTGGAAATTTTTAAAATATATACAGCTCCTTTTTGAGTAAAACTTTATGCTTCTGTTAGTTTACCAATAAATACAATGCAATTCCTATTTGAATCAAAACTTACAACAGTGGATATAAACTCCAAATTTATAGGAAGTGAGGTATTCAAAAGGTTCAAAGGAGGGTGTGTGGGTGCCTCAGTCGGTCGGACGTCTGACTCATGTTTTAGGCTCAGGCCAGATCTCAAGGTTGAAGAAGCAAGCCCCATGTGAGGCTCCATGCTTAGTAAGGCATCTGCTTCTCCCTCTCTCTCCCTTCCTGCACCTCCCCATACGTGCGTGTACTCTCCCTCTAAAATAAATAAAATCTTAGCAAAAAAAAAAAAAAAAAAAAAGCGGGGGGGCTCAAAGGGTTCCTCAAGCACCTAAGTTGCAAGAGTAGGAAGTAAACCAACCCTAAAAAACAATAGAAAGCAGGTGAGCTTTGTCAAGTAACCTGTTTATACCCAAGTTAGGTCAACCCCCAACAAATGTAATCTCCTGGTCACCGGCCCAAGAGCATAAACAGATACAGAGTAGCTTTGTGGCAAATTATTAGTAAACCTTAACTGTGCTCATACAATAGTCCACATTTTTATTACCTGAATAAGCACCAGCTTTCCAAACAATGAGAGGGAGGAGGAAATCTGAAAGGTACTAGTGGATCATCTCATTGGATCCTATTCTAAGTTAAGGACCTGGACTACGGGTGAACAGTGAGTGCCCAGATGAAGAAGCTGCTTCAGACCAGCTGACTCACATTAGGTCACATGTGAGGAAATTGCTCACACTGCAAAAGGAGAAATCTTGAATAAATATACAGAGATAAGCTCCCTGAAAAATAAGGATCACCCAGCTATGAAATGAATTAAGAAGGGAAACTGCAAATCTCTTTAGGAAATATTTCTATAGGACACAGATGCATCCATAAACAACTGCTGTGCATTTTGATAAGATTAAATGCTTTCATTGTCAAGGTGAGCCCCATAACTAATCAGTCAGCCAATCAACCAATCAACAATTCCTACTACGTGCACAACTCTCTGCAGCTGTTAGAATGAAATGTAAGATATGGTTCCATCAAGGAAAATATTGCTTATATGGTTAGGTAGATAGAATAAACATATAAAGAGAACATAAAGCAATACATGAAAAAAATAAGGCAAACTATTAATAGAAGAATTTCTCTCTCTGCTTTCCTATACACATTTTAGGAATAAGAATACAAAAGCAGTCAATGAGAGCAGAATTTTATTTCTCCAGCTTTTAGAAGCTGAAAAGATTCGGAGCTCTTTAAATATACAGAAATAAATAACCTACAGCAATGGTAATAACTGATCAGAGACTACTGAACATACTAAAACCTCAAAGAAATCTCAGTAATGTTTACTCTCCTGCCTCATTAAATCAGAGTCACTAATTACTTTAACCACTGCTATACACAAGCCACTGTGCAAGGCTCCTTTGAAGGAGCCAAAATGAAAATATAAAAATACACAAAGAATTCTTACATAAAGCAACAGGACCAGACGCGAGTTCTGAGGGCTGCTCTGTAATTGAAGAAACGGAACTGAAATTCTTAAATTTGTAACTGAAAAGAAACATAGCTATAGGGACACCCGGGTGGCTCTGCGGCTGAGTGTCTGCCTTTGGCTCAGGTCGTGATCCCGGGGTCCTGGGGCTCCCTGTACGGAGCCTGCTTTTCCCTCTGCCTATGTCTCTGCCTCTCTCTGTGTCTCTCATGAATAAATACATTAAATCTTTAAAAAAAAAAAAAACAAAAGAAAGAAAGAAAGAAACACAGCTATGTAGTTCTATTTATACTGCAAGGATAAAAGCCACACATGGGTTAAATTCATGTCCTCCCATCCCTTAGTATGGGACACTTTACAACACCACAAACTTATTACTTGGGAAGTAGGGTGACAGTTCATTATGCTATGCTCAGTGCCTGAAATGTGAAGTTGAATAAGACATGGACCCAGTTTGTTGCTGGTTTTTTTTTTTTTTAAGATTTTATTTATTTATTCAGGAGAAACAGGGGCGGGGGGCGGTGGGCAGAGACACAGGCAGAAGGAGAAGCAGGCTCCATGCAGGGAGCCCGACATGCGACTTGATCCCCAGACTCCAGGATCACGCCCTGGGCTGTAGGCAGGTGCTAAACTGCTGAGCCACCTGGGCTGCCCATTGCTGCTGTTTTTAAATAAGATTACTGCCAAGTCCAAATATTTGATTTGAAAGAGCCCGTATTACAGCGTTCTTCTCTTTGTTAGGGGGAGGGGGAGGAAATAACTAAAATACAGTCCTGTTTTTCCAATCATTAACTACCTAACCAAGAAGCTAGAGAGCTGGAAAGCCACTACACTTTACTTGTAAAAACTGAACAGAATAATGAATTGTATATAAAAAGTAAATGTCTCTAAAACAAAATGCTGTATTGGTTCAATGTAAAACTATAGCATCCTACATCGAGAAATTTTATTTACACAAAATGTATCACACAAGAGCAAGATATAAACAGCTAATATTTCACTGCACTATTACAAATTGTAAAGAGGTTTCCAAGTAAGAAATGTACTCTGTTAAAAGCTTGAGGAAACTGGGCCTCCAAAACCTGTAGAAAAGGCAGATACAGCCTGGAGGCAAAAATGCTAGGAAGTGATAGAATGCCTTCTTTACAATTTGCAGCTAGGTTATTATCCATGATAAATTGATAACCATTCATTAACTTTGAGAGCAATAGACAACTGGCAGGCTATTTCATGCCTCAAAGAATTTATGGCAAAAATGACAGGTGACTTTGAATTCAGAAAATAAAATGGATTCTTCAGAATTGTTACTTTCATGCATTCTTCTTCTAAATAAACTTGGAAGCAGATATAGGTATTTGCTGCTGATAAGAATTAAAAGTCATGATTTTCTACATCAATGATAAAAGGATTAATATTTAATCAGTTGCATCAGTCTGTCAATCAACAATATATATATGAATCAGGCATTAAAGGTATCCTGATACACAATCCACGCTGGATCATAAGAAAGAAGTTATGCAAAACACACATTAACAACCTAAATTTTAAAAGGGTGCAATTTAGAAATTGCTCCCAGGTTCTCCTTAGCTGGCACATCCATGCCGTCAACCACAATATTGGTGTTCCCTAATTAGGGTTTTTGGCTCTTTTTTCTTCTAATTCTCCCTGTTCCCAAACTGATCCATATCTAAGGCTTCTGCTATCACCTACACTCCACTATTTCCAAGAAAACTCCCCCTTGAATTAAAATGATTGTCAACTCTGGCTGCACATTACCATCACCTCAGCCACTTAGAACACACGAAGCCAAGTCCCTATCCCAGGTTAATTAAATCAAAGTCCCCATGCATAGCACTGGGGCATGGTTTTGTTACTGCTTAGTTTCCCTGATGGGGAGTCAAGGTCCAGGCCTACTGTTCCTCCATTGCTCCAACCCTCTCCTTGATCATTTCCACCCGAACATCCCACAGGCACTTCAAATTCTCTTCTGACTCACTCATCCACCAGCACTAAGCTAGAGCTTTTTCTCCTCTTTTTTTCTTTTAAATATTTTATTTATTTATTCATGAGAGACATAGAGAGAGAGAGGCAGAGACACAGGCAGAGGGAGAAACAGGCTCCATGCAGGGAGCCCGATGCGGTACTCAATCCAGGGACTGTAGGATCACACCCTGAACCAAAGGCAGACGCTCAACCTCTATGCCATCCAGGCATCCCTCTTCTCCTCTTCCTTAACTGACCCCAGGAGCATCACACAGTCCTTCCTCCCAGCTTCCACAGTATTCTGTCCATGCCTCCATTAAAGCATTTATCACAATTTATAGGAACTGTGTATGTGCCTATTTCCCCCATAAGACTGGGCAGCTGTCTTGTTTGTCTGTTTCATTTTACCATCCAAAGCATCCACATACGAGTGGTACAGGCTGCACTGTGATAACCAAAAAGCCAAAGGTTAGATAGATAACAGGTTTTTGTGATAACCAAAAGCCAAAGAGACTAACTAAATGTCTATAGTCAGGTTTAAGAAGTAACTACAAGACTGGAAAACTAAAGACATGGCTAAGGAATGATTAACCAGGTAGACATGGGATCAGAGTCACGAAGGACACAGAAGAAGCAGATGGTATACCTAAGCTTTGTTAGCCTCCACCCCGTACACTGAATGGACCACACTGATTAAATCTGACCCTGCACTGAAGCCAAACAGTCCTAAAGAGTCTATCTCCCCAAATTTAAGCTCTTTTCACCCTCACTGCTACAGCCTTTAAGGTAAGCCTCCATCATCTTTGCCTAGCCTTTTAAAAGAGCATCTTAAATCATGTCTACATGGTCCATTTCTTGCCACTCCAGGCTGAGGCTGACCACAGAGTTATCTATAAAAAAACAAATCTCAAAAAAAAAAAAAAAAAAAGAAAAAGAAAAAATCTCCCCCCATTACTCCTTCATGGGGAATTCTCATGTGGCTCTCAGAAAATAAAGTTCAAATTCTCTACCATGCCCTATCCTTTCTCCACCTGCTCTATCTAGCCCTTTCAGCTCTTCTCCCACCATAATAACACTACATTCACACTCAACTGCTCTCCATCAGCCCATACCTTGGTTCTCATATACAAGCTATTCTTACAGGAAAAAATGCCCAACCCTTTACCCACACTCATCCGAATTTTGCAGAGCTTGCTCAAATGTTCCCTCCTCAATGAGGCTACAGCAGAGGTACACCCCCAGGCATTTAATGATTCTTTCCAAAAGTTTTCCTAGAGGCCCTACTATGTGACAGGCATTGGCATAGCTAATCCTATAGTACTCAGTTCAAACTTGAGTTATGATGGTTATAATGTTGTATTAAAAATATGTGTGATTTGGGGCACCACGGTGGCTCCGTCGGTTAAGTGTCAGTTAACTCTTGACTTTGGCTCAGGTCATGATCTCAGGGTCATGGGATTGAGCCCTGTGTCGGGCTCATGCTCAGCAGAGTCTGTCCCTCTCCTTCTACCCTCCCCCAACATACAAATATACATAAATTTTTTCTTGAATTTGTGATTTTATTTTCTCCATCAGTCTATGTTTCCTGCAGATAAGAGCCATAATTTCTGGTCCAGCTCTCTTTGTATTTCTGACTTGGGACCAACAGGGGCCCAGGATGCCAGAACACACCCTTGAGTGCAGTTCACAGCTACAGAGGGCCCCTGGATCAGGCTACAAAGACTGATACTGAAATAAAGGCTAGAACCCACATGTAGAATACAAATAGTGAACCAAAAAGTGAAGGGTCAAAGCAGGTCAATGTGGACAAAGCAGGTAAATGTAACAAGATGGGTATAAAAAAACTAAAGACTAATTTTGAAGAAACATCACAAATACAGCTCATCTGTGCAGGACTTGATACACTTTGCTGCAACCCCGCCATAACCTTCGAAGGGCAAAACCATTCTAAACACACTATATTCATCTTTGTAACCATCCTATACATCACCTAGTACTAGGAATGGATGCTCCAAAAGTGTGCTGAATTCACACTTTTGCAAGCAATGATCATACACATACACATGCACACAATGAATTTGTGTGACTCAGAAGGTAAAACAAAGCCATTAGAAAATCTAAACTTTAGAGCAGGATGACAGAAGAGATCCCATCTAAAACCAGTGACCTGGGATGACTAACACCTAGCATGCAGTACTTATCAAAAGACTACTTTACTAATCCTACATTATACCTGTTACACGTAGTACTAAAGCCTGGACTGAAATATAAAATTAGGAGCTTTGGACATAAACCATCATGTGGACTGAGCATCAGAGGAAACCATTCTGCAGAGGGGAAACACAGGCAAGCAGAGAGAAGCAGGGATGAGAAAATGCAGGAGAACACGTCTGGGTTCTCAAAGGCTTTCCATCCCTAGTTTCCCTTCCCAACTCACAAGATGCACCCCTGGCCTTCAGTTCTGTCAAACACCCTGGATCCTTCTAACCTATTTGTTGCATAAGCTAGCTCCAAACTGGTTTCTGTTACCTGCAAACAAACACTCTTAAACCAAACAGTAACATGACAAAGCACTTTGCCTCTGCTCCCTTGATTCCATCTAAGAACGTCACTGTCAAAAACATCTACTCCAATTTCATTTCTTACTCCTCTTTCCAACAAAGTCATTCAGTTAATATCTCCTGAGCATCTGCTTCACGCCAGGCACCACTAGCACCTGGCAGCAGAAAGTTCCTGCACTCAGGTTCATAACCTGGCAGAGGGCTTCTTTCAAACCACAGGTCTTCACCAATTTGTAAAATCAATTTAGTCAGTCCCAAGAAGTGCTTTTTAGAAATGTGAAATATAGGAGAATAAAAAAAAAAAAAACAGAGATAAAAGGTAAGGTTAAATACTGCTTTCTACAGCTTTTGTTTGAGTTACATATATTTATACTGGATACCAACGTAATACGTATTTCTTACCATGAGTCATGAACAAAGAACTTTAAAAATACTAATGGGTCCCTATTTCCTAAAAACCTCAACAAACGCCAAGAAAGAGGGCAGACGAAAGTTGTGCCTTAGAGAATCCATTAATGCTTTAATTAATAAAAATTATTTTAATTGCCATATCCTTAGTTTATGTTGATTTTTACACGCTTGAAAACAGTTATCGGTTTGCCTCAAGTAGATTAAACATTCCATCTTGTTTAGTTTTAATTAGCTAAGCAAATCCTTTTCTCTTTGCCTTAAACAGTACAGAGAAAGTTCAAATCAGCATGTCAGAATTATTATAAACTCTTAATTAGCTAAGTATAAATTCAGTAAATTTCTGCCATACTTATAATGAATGCTGACCAAGCAAAACTCACTCATCATCAGAGTAACTCACTATCCAGCTATAAGAGATGACAATTGAGCCTGGAAAAAAGACCACGAGGCAGAAGATGGCTGTGTTCAAATATAATGAAAGGCATACAATGGGTTTGAAGTGTTTAAAATAACTTCTGAAAAACAATAATTGAAGAGAATGTAAGAAAAGTACAGCAAATAAGCCTTGGGCATATTGTCATATTTCTGGTATTTTCCAAGTGTCTTGAGCCTAAGAATCTGATTCATTTCAAGGAAAAGGAATTCAAACGTGTTTATTCTCTACTTTAAAGGCTGCCAATCTTTATCAGATAGCAGAAGTTATGCTACTCCTGACTAGTCAACCAGAATACGTACTGAACACCCAGCATGTGTGCTCTAGGAATCACAAGGAATCCCATAAATGATGTGGAATGTCATGAAATAGTGATATGTTAAAAACCCATCATAAAACCTTAGGACAATTTTAGTGGTGAAAATAATCACGTCACAAGAACATTCTCACAGAGAAACAAAAACCTATCACACAAAGCATAGCAGTCTATTTCCATGTTTTTTCAAAACCATAAACATGTATGTGCTACTTATTCCTCCATTTCATCAGGCAGAAGTATGTAAACGAAGGTGAAATGTGTAAAAAATTGAAATTGAGAAAACACACTCACATTTTTTTTCTCCCACAAGGAAAGTACTGTCTGTCATTATCGCAGTGACACATACTTCTAGCTCACAGAACAGCCGTGTCCATGCATTCGTTCTTATTTATTCTAAATTAATTTTATGTCTGCCTAATTCTAGGTACATAAAGATGAAGGCATTCACAGTTTAGAAAACGAGTAAACACATAAACCCAACTGTAATTTAATTTGGAAAGCACACAGGAGAAGAATACTTAATATGGTGTGGTGTAGTGGGGAGAGCAAGGAAGGCTTCCATGAAAGACGTGAGTTTATTTTTTTAGGTTTTATTTATTTATCCATGAAAGACACAGAGAGAGGCAGAGACATAGGCAGAGGGAGAAAGAAAGGAGCCTGATGCGGGACTCAATGCCGGGACCTCAGGATCATGCCCTGAGCCAAAGGCAGACAATGGCTGAGCCACCCAGGCATCCCAAAAGAAATGAATGTAAAACAAAGGGGAGGAGGCACCCAGGTAAGGTGTGTGTGGAGATGTGGGAGGCCTGCATTTTGAGCCCAGCCACCAGGAGAAGAGTTGGCATGCTGGGTGTGCAGGAGGACAAGAGAACCACCTCCAGGGAACCTGATGTAGCTGAAATAAATTCAGGGCAGAGACAAAATGAGCCCAGGTTTAAAGAAAGGGTCAGAATTTATGACTCTTTTAGGACTTTATGTTATAAGAAATCAAGATCCAGAGAAATTTCAGACAGCTCATTCTAGTGGCTGACAGAGGATGGACTGGTGCATAAGAAATCCAGAGGGAGGGATGCCTGGGTGGCTCAGTAGTTGAGGGTCTGCCTTTGGCTCAGGGTATGATCCCAGATCCTGAGACTGAGTGAGTCCCACATTGGGCTCCCTGCAGGGAGCCTGCTTCTCCCTCTGTCTGGTCTCTGTCTCTCTCTCTCTCTCTGTACGTCTCTCATGAATAAATAAAATCTTTTTAAAAAGAAAAAGGAAGAAAGAAAGGGGGGGGGAGGAGGAAGAGAAAGAAAAAGACAAAGAGATCCGGAGCCAGTAAAACCACTTGTAAGCAGCTGCTCCATGAGTGGCACCCAGGTGAGACAATGAAGGCCTTAAGTGACAGTGGTAGGAGGCATGGAAGAAGGAGGGTTCCACACAAACCCTGTAATACAGAAAATAAGGTTAGCTCGACCTGCTGAATGGAAAGAGAGCAGAAGAAAGGAAAAGGTAAAGCAGTGGTTCAAGATGAGGTGGGGGATCCACAGGCACAGAAAGAATTTTAAAGAACAATAGCTAGGAGGGAAATAAGAATGGGAACCAAGTGATGAGTTAGGAAACTACTATAGAAATTCAGCCACGAAAAAAAAAATTTGGACACAAGGCTACAGGATAATCGGACAATGGTTCTGACTAGGGTAATGACAGGGGAGATACTGAGATAAACATATATTTGAGAAATATTTCATTGCTAAAATCAATGGGATTCGCTAATCATAAAGTTGTTGCGGCAGAAAAAGGGTGAGAAGACATCAACAATGACCCCCAGATTTCTGATAAGGGCAAAGCAGTGTTACCAATCACTGAAAGTGGGAGAAACAGATTTAAGAAAGTTTGAGAGGTGCCTGGCTGGCTCAGTCAGTTAGGTGTCAGGCTGTTGATTTCAGCTCAAGTCTTGATCTCAAGGTCATGGGTTCTCTCTGTCTCTCCCTCTGGACCTCCACCCCCTAAAAATAAATTAATTAATAAAATAAATCTGTATCACTAAAACAATGGGAATGTTGTATCATTCTATTATTTTAATATTTTAGCACAAGACATACATACAACACTGGACAAAATTGAATTTTCACATACAATAGGATGGCTCCTCTTTACCTTCATGAAAACTACCCAATATGCCTTTTTTAAATTTACATACAGTTAAATTCACTTTTTAGATACATAGTTCTATAATTTCCACAAATGTACAGACACAGAACAGTTCCATCATCCCCAAAATTCCTTTGTTGTACTCCTTTGTAGTCAACCCCTCTCTCTACCCCCTACCCCTGCCGAATGATCTTTTTGGGACGTTGTGCACACACTACCACAGTACTTTGCCTTTGGCCTATGGTCATTAAGTCTCTATACACAGTAGCCTTTCCATCCTATACCCAGGCAACACCTACCCACTACCCATTCAGTACCTCCATAGTCCATTATTAGAGCAAAAGGCAACTTCTGGAATCCCAGCATGATAAGCATATGCCAAAAAGAACAAGGAGTGCTGTCATATTTATTCAATTTTTGGCCACCCACAGAAGTGGCCTCTGCTGCTGGCCATCTGCTTTCTACCATCACACAACCACCTATCTACCACCTCATGAAGAGGTAAAGTCTCATCAACTACTTCTTTAATCTGGATCTTTTTACTTTTTCCACAATTTATCTTGGTTGAGAAAAACCTTAAAAATCATAAATCTCACTACCTCCTAGTCTATGCTTGGGTGTTCATATATTAATAGAGGCTAAAGGAATTTACAAAAATGGCTGATTCCAGGGCAGCCTGGGTGGCTCAGCGGTTTAGCGCCGCCTTCAGCCCAGGGCCTAATCCTGGAGACCCAGGATCGAGTCCCACGTTGGGCTCCCTGCATGGAGCCTGCTTCTCCCTCTGCCTGTGTCTGTGCCTCTCTCTCTGTGTGTGTGTGTGTGTCTCATGAATAAATAAATAAATAAAAAATAAAAAAAAGGCTGATTCCAGATTGGGGAGGCAAGATACAAGATAAACCTGGAACACTTTGTTGTGCCAGAGTAAAAACATGTTCCAAAAAACTATGGAGGGAGATAAAAAAAAAAATACAAGGACCAACTTAAAGGGGCTCCCGTGAGTCAAATATGTGACAATATCAGCATCAAAACAAACAGGACATTAATAGATTGTAACCCACTGAATAAAATAGTTTTTTTATTGTTCCTAATTAGTTTTAACTTATCTGTAGGAGCCCATACTGATAAAATTAGGTAAAAAAAAATGAGAAGGGAAGAAGACTCTTCCTTTGAAGGAAATAAACAGTGATAAATGTGGAAGAAGTGAAGGAGTTAGAAAACCATTATTTTACGATCATCACTGTAGATATTGGTTCAGGCAAAAACCAATTATCAACAGATGCTAAATATATGGAGGAAAAAAATGGTGAGGACTAGATGTTTTCAACGGTCTCAAAGTGTCTCTGCAGAGGAGTATCTGGGTGGCTCAGTGTCTCCACACAGGGGCCTCTGGGTGGCTCAGTCAAAGCATCAGCCTTTGGCTCAGGTCATGATCTTAGGGTCCTGGGATCAATCCCTGCATTGGGCTCTGTGCTCAGCCCCAGGTCTGACTGTCTCTCTCCCTCTGCCCCTCCCCCTGTTCATGCATGTCATGCTCTCTCTCTCTCTCTCTCTCAATCTCTCTGTCAAATAAATAAAAATCTTAAAAAAAAAAAAAAGTATCTCCACAAAGACTAGTTTATTAGTTACAAGGGGAAAAACAGGAACTACTCAGCCCAGACAGTATCATGACCACATGATCAAAATTTCACCAATCAAGAACACATAGACATGGTATGCCTCCTGATGTGACACCCTGAGGACACATCAGTTAAGTATGACTCTGGCTGGAGATGAGCAATTCAAGTCTCATCACCAGGAAACATTAGACAAATCCTAATTTAAGAAAAATCTATAAAATAACCAGCTTACATTCTTCAAAAATAGTAACATCAGGGGATCCCTGGGTGGCTCAGCGGTTTGGTGCCTGCCTTCGGCCCAGGGCGTGATCCTGGAGTCCCGAGATCAAGTCTAGGGTTGGGCTCCTTGCGTGGAACCTGCTTCTCCCTCTCCCTGTGTCCCTGCCCCTCTCTCTCTCTCTCTCTCATGAATAAATGAATAAAATATTTCAAAAAAACTAACATCATAAAAAATATATCATAACCAACTAAGAAAGGGTAATGAACTATTCCAGATTAAAGGAGACTTTAAGAATCATGGCAACTGCATGAAATGTGGGATCCTAGAATACATGTTGGACTGGAAGGAAAAACTGCAACAAAAACAAATATTTGGGGGTGCCTAGATGGCTCAGTCAGTTAAGCATCTGCCTTCAGCTCAGGTCATGATCCTGGAGTCCCAGGATCCATGCCCATGACAGGCTCCCCAGTCAGCGGGGAAGCCTACTACTCCCTCTCCCTCACCTTCTCCCCTCTGCTGGTGCTCGCACTCTCTCTCACACTGTCTCTCTCAAATAAATAAATAAAATCTTAAAAAAATATATTTGGAATCATTGGCAAAATTGGAAAAATGTAACAGATAGAAGTATTGTATGAATGGTAAATTTCCTGGATTTGATTAAGTGTATAGTGGTTATAGAAGAGAATATCCTTGTTCTCAGGAAACACCCAAAAATATTAAAAGCAAAGGGACATTATACAATCAACTGTCAATAGTTTAGAAAGAATAAATTGTGTGTGTGTGTCTTTGTAGATAAAGAAAAATAAATATATATAAAGCTAATGTTGCAAAATGTTAAAATTTGCTGAATTTGGGTAAAGGACATATCAGAGCTCTCTGTACTATTCCTTCAATTTCCCTATAATTTTGAAATTATTCCATTAAAGTTTTTTAAAGAGATTTGCCTAACTTTATTTTTTTAAGATTTTATTTATTTATTCATGAGAGACACACACAGAGAGAGAGGCAGAAACACAGGCAGAGAAGCAGGCTCCATGCAGGGAGCCCGATGCGGGACTCGATCCTAGGACTCCAGGATCACAGTCTGGGCTGAAGGCAGACGCTCAACTGCTGAGCCACCCATGCATCCCAAGATTTGCCTAACTTTAAAACATATTTAAAATAAGAATGCATTCATGCTTCATCTCTAATTTAACCATAATTAGCAAGCTGCCAAAAGATATTTCCAATGGAATAAATCTAAAAATCAATGTGATAAAAAGCACAGACAAATATTTTATAAGAGAATTAAAGCTTTAGCTAGTACAGCAATTATGCATCAGTGTTCAGCTTATTGTTTCAGTTAGATTTCATTTTGGGTATCCGAGATCCCCCAAGTAAGATTAAAACACTTTATCTCTTATCTATAAATAGATCATTACTTCTGAATACAAAATACTTCTAAAAACGTAGGAAGATGCGATCATAGTCAACCAGGTACAAAACTGCCCAGCTACCAAGTCTATCTCCTGATCCCATGAGTCTCTAAAAGCTAATTAGCTTGGGGGATCCCTGGGTGGCTCGGGGGTTTAGCACTTGCCTTTGGGGCCCAGGGTATGATCCTGGAGTCCCGGGATCGAGTCCCGCATCGGGCTCCCAGCATGGAGCCTGCTTCTCCCTCTGCCTGTGTCCCTGCCTCTCTCTCTCTCTCTTTCTCTCTCTCTCTCTATCATGAATAAATAAATCAAATCTTTAAAAAAATAAAAAATAATAATAATAATAAAAGCTCATTAGCAGGATGCACAATTCAAATACAGAAAGTAGAGGCCATTCAGGCCAATCTTGGGAAACAAAATCCTCAAGAAGGTATTATATAGGATGTTTTAGCTATGAATAATTCTATTTTTAAAAATGTAAGCATTCGGTGCAACCCGGGTGGCTCAGGGGTTTAGCACCGCCTTCAGTCCAGGGCCTGATCCTAGAGACCCAGGATCGAGTCCCATGTCAAGCTCCCTGCATGGAGCCTGCTTTTCCCTCTGCCTGTGTCTCTGCCTCTCTCTCTCTCTCTCTCATGAATAAATAAATAAAATCTTTTAAAAAAATAAATAAGTAAAAATAAAAAATAAAAATGTAAGCATTCATCCAAAATACTTGATTTTAGTTTTCTAATGACCCCTGATGCTATTTAAGTACTAAACATATGAGAAGAGGGGCACGTGGTGGCTCAGTGGTTGAGCATCTGCCTTTGGCTCAGGTCATGATCCCGGGGTGGGACCGAGTTCCACATCAGGCTCTGGGAAGGAGCCTGCTTCTCCCTCTGCCTATGTCTCTGCCTCTCTGTGTGTGTCTCTCATGAATAAATAAATAAAAATCTTTAAAAATTAATAAATAAAAAAATTAATATATGATATACAAACTAAAGGTTAATTACCAAGCACAAGCCACAAATGGTCTCAAAAAAGAAAAAAAAAAAAACCCACACAACACATTTCTACAAACCCGCTCACCTAGCTCCCATGCAAAAACTGCCATAAGTAATTACAATAATCAGATGCTTTCAACTTTGTGAAAAAGGACCCAGAAAAGTGACAAGCAGCTTTTTCTGCTCTTTAATGAGTAGACTGAAGCACACTTTGTTTTTAAATTTTTAATCAAGAATATATAGCATATGGTTAAAAAGTCAGAGTACAAAAAGATTCCCTTGCCTTGCTCCCCCAAAGGCAATCATACTTTAACCATCTCATTTTGAAAGACTCTGGCAGTTACCCTCAATTTTCTAAATAGTACACTTTTTATATCTATTTCTTCATTTAACACCTTTAGATATTATTAGACATTAACCTACTAGGACATGACGCTGGAGCCAAATTCTGCTTCCCACACACACCTTTCTCCCTTCTTCTCAACATGTGTCACTAATAGACTGGTTATTTGTTAAGACATACTTCTGATTTCATTTCTGTTCTACCAACTACAAAAGATCATAACTCCTTCACAGAATAAGGCTATCAGAACCTATGCTTTTTCTTCATATCCTCCCAACTTCTGTCAGCTGTAGTTTTTTTTTTACATTGTCAAGATTTGAAATTCACATTCCAATTTAGAATCATAATTAAGTATTTAATGCACTGTCTGAAGCAGTTCTTAAAGTGCGATGTACATCAGAATCACCCGGAGAAGCAGTTAAAATGCAAGTTCCCAGATGATGCTGATGCTAGTGGTCTGGAAATCTACCTTTGAGAATACTGTTCACCAGAGGACCACATAGTACATCAGTTAAGATTACGCTTCATATTAGAGAGGAAGACAAAACCATGAAAGACTCCTGACTCTGGAAACAAACTAAAAGTTGCAGAAGGGAAGGTAGGTGGGGGGTGGGGTAATTGTGTGACAGGCATTAAGGAGGGCATATGATGAGATGAGCACTGGGTGTTTGTTATATGTTGGCAAATTGAATTTAATTTTTTAAAAATTAATTTAAAAAAATAAAATACAGGGGCACCTGGTTGGCTCAGTGGTTGAGTGCCTTTGGCTCAGGGCATGATCCTAGGGTCCTGGGATTGAGTCCCCACATCAGGCTCCCGCTGGGGAGCCTGCTTCTCCATCTGCCTATGTCTCTGCCTCTCTCTCTGTGTCTCTCATGAATAAATAAATAAAATCTTTCAAAAAAAAATAAAATAGGGATCCCTGAGTGGCGCAGCGGTTTGGCGCCTGCCTTTGGCCCCGGGTGCGATCCTGGAGACCTGGGATCGAATCCCACGTCGGGCTCCCGGTGCATGGAGCCTGCTTCTCCCTCTGCCTGTGTCTCTGCCTCTCTCTCTCTCTCTCTCTCTCTCTCTCTCTCTCTCATAAATAAATTAAAAATTAAAAAAAAAGAAAACCTTGTGCCTATCCAAGGTTACAAGAAAAAAAATAAAAAAATAAAATAAAATAAAATACATAAAATTTGGGGGAAAAAGATTACATTTCATTCTTTATGGTGGTAATGTCAAGATCCTTTTGCCACTCAAAAAAGAACATTCTGGGGCTCCATTAAGCACACATCTCTTGATTTCAGTTCAGGTCTTGATCTCAGGGTCATGAGTTCAGCCCAGTGTGTGAGGGAAGGAGGAAAGGAGTAAAGGAGGGAGGGAGCGAGGGAGGGAGGGAGGGAGGAAGGAAGGAAGGAAGGAAGAAAAGAAGGAAGGAAGGAAGAAAAGAAGGAAGGAAGGAAGGAAGGAAGGAAGGAAGGAAGGAAGGAAGGAAGAAAAAAAGCATATTCCTAGCACCACAATTAAATGCAATCTCTCTGCCTACTACCAATTGCTCCAAAGCACACAACATATTTTAATTTGATTCATATTTAGATCACAATTTATAACACTATTTCCCCCTTTGGAATTTGCTTTCCTTTATGGTGTGTGTGTGTGTCTGTGTACCTATAATTTAGATTAGGAAACTAATGGCCTTCTCTTCTATTGGAACCAAATGGATGTTGCAGTCATTCTGGGGTTTTACTGCACCACAGGGAGTTTTACTGTTTCCTAGAGCTCAGGGGAGAGGTTTAGAAGTGGAGGTATATATTTAAGAGTCATCAATTTATAGGCAGGGTTTTAAGAGATAACCAAGGGTGATCACTAGGTATATAAACTTTAACAAATCTGTCTCGGGTTCTTTACACATACATGTAACAGTATTCAGCCATAAAAAAAAAAAAATGAAGTTGATCCGTGCTACAACAAGGATAACCTTGAAAACATTATGCTAAGTGAAAGAAGCCAATCACAAAAGAGAACATACTACATGATTCCACTTACATGAAACTATCTAGAGTAGGCAAATTCATAGAGACAGAAATTAGGTTAGAGGTTACTAGGGGCATAGGGAAGGGGGAGGCAGAGTTACTGCCTAATGGTTACAGAGTTTCAGTTCAGGATGATTAAAACAGTTTTGGAAACATAAAAGTGATGATTGTGCAATGCTGTAAATGTAATTAAGGCCACTAAATTGTATACTTTAAAATGGCTAAAATGACATAGTTTATATTATTTTAACATTGAAAAAAAAAGAATCAATGAGCAGCTGTGGATAAATGGCTAAGCAAGGGCAAGAGCGCAAGCAGAGAATGAGGAAAGCTATTATGTTATCATGACAAGAGAAAGAGTATCTTGGATTAGGGTAACCAGTGGAGATGCAGGAAGTGTGTGGATTCAATATCTTTGAGAAGTAACACCCAACAGATTATGCTAGTGGATTGAATATAGTGGTGCAAGAGAAAGAGACAGACAGAGGGACTCAGGGC